>NC_141559.1:19683307-29683307 GCF_036417535.1 Chlamydotis macqueenii
GTAGAAAATGCTGCAAAAAGATATGTTGTGGGCAAGCTGCTGCAACTGAGCTTGTGTCTGTATGTTTTTCATCTTTCCAGGTGGCAGGCTTAAATTCAAACTGCCATTCTGTCTCTGCAGCAAAAGTACTAGGAGCCAGTTTTAGAGGCTGGCTTACTGCAGAGTAACATTTACAATTCTTTGTGTTTGAATGAAAGCTTCTACACTCAATATATATGCACATTAAAGATTTGCTCTTCACAGTACTGATTCATGGTTAATCCTGAGTAGAGCTGTAAAGGTAACTGCATTTCTGCATGACAGTTGAAGGACGTGGAACTGAGCGCAAACTTGCTAGTATCAGACACAGAGCAAGAGGAGTTTTTAGCCTACTTAATGTTTGCTTTTAGTCAGGCTGACATAGATTATTATAATCTCCTGATGATCCTTCTGAGCTGGAACACAATGTGAAAGGTTTCCAGCTAGGAAAGGTGTTACGCAGTCAAAGCTGTAGGGAATGTCAGCCTGTGGCCTAATGGCCTGGTTGTACCTTGTGGGGTATGCAACACTGTTGTTGTAGTTAGTGTCTGCTGATGCTGTGAAAGGTAAAGTACAAAAAAAGGAAAGAGAAATAGGAAAAAACTGAGAGGTAACAAAACCTGGAGCTGGAAGGGAAGGTTACTGGCCAGCTGGCCTGAAAATGAACTGGTGTTTTGTTATTAGCATAGTGACTATGAGCAAGTGAAGGCACAGGGAATGCTGTAACCAAATAGGTCACATTAGATTATTCATTTACTTTTATGGCCCCTTCAGAAAAAAAAGGAGCATTGGGAGAATGACTTGTTCTATATGCATCTGCCATTTCCTTTGCAGTAGTAGGTGGAAATTGGGTTGCCTGCTTGTGGACTTTGCTTGTAGTTGAGTGGAATTAAGCTCTGAGCCAGGGAGTGAATTGTCACTTGGAATTGCCTTCTACCACTTGCAAACAGCCGCCAGTTTCCAGTCCTTTTCTAAATTCTTATGCTTGGTCCTTGTAGCACTTAAATAATACTGAAAATGAGTTGATCAAACAAGTATGAGATGGATTTACATGCTCAGAACAGTTCAGTAAGCGTGGGAAGGCAGTGTGCCTGCTGCTTCAGCTTCCTTCCGCCTGGCTGGTGCTTTGCAATGCTTGGCGAGTAGTTGCTATGAATTCTTTGTATATGAAGATTGTGGCATAGTCTATATTACATGGCAGCAGTTACTAATAAATTTATTAAGCCCTTATATTTTTCAGTCTTCACCTAGTTCTCAAATGCACTTGGCTGTAGGAGTGTAATTTTTGTCCCCGGTCTCTGTTCCTTCACCCATGACATGTTGTGAAGCTGGTAGTTTTATCCAGCTTCCCTTCCATACTAGGCGTGTGCAGCACACACTGAATAAGAACTAATGGCAGGCGCATGTAACGCTGGGTTGTGAAAGCAGCTCCTCCTCTTGATTATTTACCATGTCCCTGAGCACCCTGGGCTGTGCATAAACTTACGGAAAGACGCTCAGCTCTGCTGTGTAGATTTACTGAAGGAACTTCCCTAGGTCACTTTTAGTTTCTCAAGCTGCAGCTGGATAACACCCTGAATGCTGTCTTTGGCTTGATTTTGGGGGTAGGGGTACGTTGCACAACACCAGCTGCTGCTTGGGTGTTCGGTAAGGCTACACCCAGCTTAGCAAGGAGAGGAAATAATGTGCGAGTATTGAATTTGGTTAGCTTCTTGTCTTAGAAAAATGAAGCTTTGTTTTTAAGTCTCACGAAAGTAAGCATCCAAATATTTCCTTGACAAATGTGGTACAAGAGCTATTGGCTTTCTCCTGGTGCAGTGTCATTATCACTGCACAGCTTTGCTTTCTCAGTGCGTAAGCAATGGGGTGTTTTGTTAGCTGGGCTGTTTGGTTTCCAGATATATGGGAAATTAAGCCCAAATGGTTTTCCATTTTGGCTCTTGCGAGCAATGAGGAGGAACATTTTCTAGTGACCTTAGGATTTCAGTCTTGTAAATTGGAATTTGCAATTTGCCTTCAGTGTCTGGGTTGTTACAAA
This sequence comes from Chlamydotis macqueenii, assembly GCF_036417535.1. Lineage (NCBI taxonomy): Eukaryota > Metazoa > Chordata > Aves > Otidiformes > Otididae > Chlamydotis > Chlamydotis macqueenii. Next base: position 19,685,364 of record NC_141559.1, read on the forward strand.
TGGGAGCTCATATTGCTGGTGTAATGTTTATGGGCTCAGTGGATGCCAGATAATCTGCAAGGCTTTGAGTGTACAAAGTTTGCTGGAAGATGTACAGTGTACAGTTGAATCAAGTCCTTAACTTTTTGCACATACTTCCCTGTGTTGCTACCTTAAGAGACATTTTAAAACATTCTGTATTTGGGACTAGGAGAACAACTGGGATTTAGGAGAGAGGCATTTGGTCAGTTCTGCAAAACGCCTTGCAATTGTACAATGCAACAGTTTGTCAATGGTCAGAAAAAAAATGCCACAGCTTGAGGGAGGGGGTCAGTACCAGGGTTTGGAGGTCATCTATTCTTCCAAGTGGCTCTTTCAGGTCCTCTTCCAAAATTTCTTTCTTGGTGGTAAGACTTTTAATCCCCTCAGCTTGAGTGTGTAGGAGAAGAACCATAGCATTCCATGACTCCTGGTTGTACTTACCTTCTCAGGACAAGAGTATTCCCCAGCAGGTACTGCTCCATCAGCTACCTCTCATCTGCTCAAATTTTGAAAGAGATGGAGCAAAGTATGACCTGCTCTTGAGAAGCCAAGCGTACCATCATCTTGTTAAGGCTTAAGTGAAGACTTAGTCTTCAGTTTTGGAAAAAAAAACAACAAAGGTTCATTACATCTGTCTGAATCAATGCCTACCTTGTCCACTTTGCTGTGAGCGTGTTCAGTTGTGTAATGGCTACCTGCACATCTGCTACGTGTCTTGGATGCATTTAAAAGCAAAGAAAATAGCTTTTCTGCGTGTGACAAGGGGAAAATTCAAAAGGTCACTTTAATATTGTAGTTGAAAGAGGGGCTTGTGTTAAGTTTTCAAGTTCACGAGGTATTCGTGCCAGCAGATGTAAGTCCTCTGCTGAGACCTGCCACTGTTGAAAGGAAAAAGAAAGCAAGAAAGAAGGAAAGACAGAAAAAACAGAGCAGCTTTCCTTGTCTTGCTGTTTCTGGCTTTTTTTGTCAGCTGAAGGAAGGGAGGGCTGCTGTGCCCCCAGCCCTTTACTGCCATGCCTTCATGCCATGCCTTCCCTTTACTGCAAAGCCTGAGAGAGAGCATGGGGAGAGCTGGTGTGACGTGTGCTGGAGGACTGGAGACTTGGAACCAGATGGTCACGGGGAGCCAGGAATATGTGGATGGACGAGATGGCCAGGGTCCCTGTGAGGGTGCATGGAAAAATAATTGTGGTGGGTTTTTTTGTGGGTTTTTTTTGGGTTTTTTGGGTTTTTTGTTTTTTTTTTTTAATTGGTGACAGATCTGTATTAGGAAGTTCCAATGTGCTCCTGGCTGCTCTTTCTGCTCCCACACAGGAGACTTTTTTCACTCCCAGGATTGTATGGGATGCCAAAGCAACTGTTTGTGGGGCTAAGATATCCATTCAGAAGCAGATTAATAAATTGCTGGGGTTTCTACTTCTGTTTTCTGTTTTGCTCAGACCTGAGCAGGCGCAATTTTTTTACTTACAGAGTTGTTCTGCTAGTGCCAGAGGAATGTATATGTGACTTGGTATTTTTTGTAAAACTCAAGAAAAATAGTACCTGTATAATCCTTCAGTTTCTCAGGGGATAGAATTGTTGCAAATCAGAAATCACCATAAGCGGGTGCGTGTGGTTGAAACCCCGGGGAAATTGCATCAGAGCACAAAATACTTGTGGTTTTTTTTTTTCAAAAACACGGCAGTTAAAGGAAGTGAAGGGTCTTTGGCCCTGCTGCTGCAGGCTATCCGGCGCAGCAAAGGTGCCCAGCACCGTTGGGCGCTGAGGCCGGAGTCCTGGTGCGGATGAGGCTGAGTGGGCAGCGGGGTACAGGACTGGCACGGGCTGTGCCCGGAAGTGGGGGCAGCAGCTGGTGGGCAGCCGGCAGGCAGGCCCAGGGCCAGAAGCTGTGGTACGTACCCTGCAGCTGCGAGTGGGAGAGGCCTGGGGCCTTGGGAGTGTCCCATGTGTCACTGAGGAGGGTTTCTTTGTGCTTTGTGCTTTACCAAGGTGTTTGGGGTGTCCTGGGTGTCACCGAGGAGGTTTTTGTGTGTGCCATTTGTCACTGAGGGGGGGTTGTGGATCCCCTGTGTGTCATGTGGGGGAGCTATAGATGCCCTGCTTATCACTGAGGGGGTGCTGAGAGTCCCCCACGTGTCACTAGAGTGGTCTGGGGGTGCCTCATGTGCCACTTAAAGAGGATCTGAGGGTGCCCCATGTATCACTGAAGGCATCTGTGGATGCCCAGTGCATCACTGCGGGGGCCTGAGGGTGCCCTGTGTGTCACTTAGGGGGGCTGTGGCTGCCCCACATGTTCCTCAGGGGGTTTGGGTGTCCCGAACATCAATGCGGGGAGCCTTGGGTCCCCTGAGCACCTCCGGGGGGGATGTGCGTGCCCCACCTGTCTCGGGGGGGGAGCCTGTGGGTGCCCCCAGTGCCACGGTGGGGGCCGGGGCTGCCCCACTCCCTCCGGCCGCGCGGCGGCGGCAGCTCCCAGTCGGGGCCGCCCGCTCGTGCAGTCCCTCCGCTGCGCGGGCAGGGGGCGCGCGGCGTTTCCCGCCGCTTCGGGCTCGCGAGCCGCTGGTGGGCGGCCGGTGCGGAGCCGCCGTTGCGCTGAGGCGCAGGGCCGGAGAGAGCGGGTGCGGGCGGGCTCGGCAGGAAGCGGGCGGTCGCCCCGGGGCAGAGACTGGGCTACTGCAGAGGGCGAGTACTGGGCAGGGATTAGGCAGTTCCCTCGGTGCACAACACAGTGCCTCGGGGGAAAAGTTTTGGGGAAAACCCCAGGTAGTTTAGAGGGGACACGGGGGATGGTTTTGGAAAAGCTGAGATAACTTAGAGGGGACAGAGGAGACGTTTTTGGGGGAAAAGCTGAAGTAACTTAGTGGGGACATAGATGAATATTTTTTTTTTGAAAATCTGAGGTAACTTAGAAGGGACGTAGGTGAATTTTGGGAGGAGATCCTGAGGTAACACAGAGAGAACAGAGGTGACATTTTTTTGGAGAAAGGTTGAGGTAACTTAAAGGGGACAGAGGTAACTTTTTTTTTGGGAAAAGCTGAGGCAATTTAGAGGGGACAGAGGTGACTTTTTTGGGAAAATCTGGGATAATTTAGAGGTGACAAAATTAGTATTTTTTGACAGAAAAGCTGAGGTAACTTAGAAGGCACAGAGGTTTGATTTTTCGGAAAACCTAAGGTAACTCAGAGGAGATAGAAGGGGGCCTTTTTTTGGGCAAAAGCTGGGGTTAATCAGAGGGGACATAGGTGCCATTATTGTCAGGAAAAGTTAAAGTAATTTTTTTTTTTTTTTTTTTAGGACATTTTGAGGGTGAAAAGCTGGGTTAACTTAGAGGCAACAGAGGGAATGGTTTTGGGGGTAAAGCTGAAGTAACGAATAGAGGGGATGTTATTTCAGGAAAAGCTGTGGTAACTTAGTGGATACAGAATTTATATTTTTGGGGTGAAAACTTGGGTAACTTTGAGGGTACAGAATGGACATTATTTGGGGGAAAAGCTGGGATGACGTAGATGGGGCAGAAGTGACTTTTTGGGGGAAAAGCTGGAGGAACTTAGAGGGGACAGAGGTGGCATTTTGGAGGAAGAAGTTGAGATATCTTGGGACAAAATGAGCTTTTGTGTGAAATACTGAAAGTAGCAGAAAGGATGAACATTTGTAGGCCATACTGAATGAGCTTTCTTGGGTTGTGTAGTTATTTTGACTTTAGGCACTCTGGTCCAGGAGGCATGAAGAGGGGGTCACATAGTGAGATTTTAATGGAAAAGCAGCATCATCATAGGGAGTGATTCAATTTAACAACTGAGCTATGGCATTTTCGTTCATTTAGAGTTCTGAAGCCCAAGATCAAGAGAAACTCATGGAGACGTTGTCTCTGGAGGAAGCGAGAAGAAGAATCACCAGCATCTTCCGGTAACTTCAGCAAGATGTCTGCCTGTAGTGAATGGGCGTGGGATGTGACTGTTCACTGTACTTTTGCTTAGGTTTTGGCCTGACTAAGGAGAATAAAGTTATTGAAGTAGTGGAACATAAAGGAATGCCTACTGAATACAGAGAGCCTCCATGCTCTCCTGTCCAGGATGCTCCTGAATTCAGTCCCCATCAACCAGATGGTGTTTGGTTTACTGATCAGAGTGCTCGTAAAATACAGGGTGAATGGCTGCTGCTATGTCTGTAGCTGATGGACTTGCAGTAACAGAATGAGTAGGAGGTGCTGCTCAATTAGCAGAGCTCTACACCATAGTGTTAGCTCTTAGAAATGGCGCATGAACCATATACACTGATTCCTATGCTGTGTGGGCTCGTGCTACACAATGGCTAGGAAAATGTGCAAAACACAATTGGCAAATAGGTAATTGAGATGTATGGGGAAGAAAATACTGGGAACAAATATACCAGATGGCCAACTCCCATTCTGTTGCTATAGGGCATGTAGCCACACACCAGAAAAAATACCACTCAGGTGGCCAAATGGAACAATATGGCTGACCACCTAGCCAGGATAACTGTGGCTGGATTTTCCTCTGTCTTAAGTATTGCATGGTTAGGTAAATGGCTGCATGAATGGCTGGGACACAGTGGTGCATATGACCTATATCAGCATGCATCAAGACGAGGCTGACCAATTTCTAAAAAACAAGCAGTTTAACTAGTGACCACTTGTGGATTTTGTAATGATATGAGGGATTATTTTGTTTTGACAACAAGCAAACCTTAGGGAAGGGAAAGTCCTTTGAGGTACTTGGCAAGTTGACTATGTTGGACCCATGATGTATTTCTGGGGGCTGAAAACGTGTTATGACTGGAGTTGAAGCGGTGATTTGGGTAATGTTTACCCTATATGCACTGCATCTGGATGGGCAACTGCAGCAGGATTAAACCCATGGCTTGCTGTGCACCCAGTGCACTTACTTGGTCACCCTCAGAGTAATGGCATAGTAGAAAGATGGAACGTGTTGCTTAAACAACAGCTCAAATGGCAAAAAGGTAATGCTAATTGTCAGAGGAACTAATGGGAAACCGTACGAGCACTGAACTCACGGCAGACTCCTACTGGCACTCCACTATGTGGAGGTTATGAACAAGTCTCTGTGCTGAACCAACACCATCAGGATGCTTTGACTACCTCTGTGTGGCATCCAGGAGATCAGGTGAGAATTCAACATCCATCACTCGGAAAACACTGGTCACATTCCAGCACTTTGGAGGGAAAGGAATATGGGAAACTGTGGATGCTGTTGGAGTAAAATTAATGATTACTAAGGCTTGGATATGATCCAAGATCTATGTCTTCTTTCTCTAGGAACTGTTGAACTCCTGGATGAGTAAGTGAAAAGCTGTCATTGAACCTGCATACTACTACAGAAAGTATCCATTTAGAAAGTACATTAAGTATTCCCTGGAACTTTGTTAATACCCTCTGTGGTAAAGTGCTATCACTGGAAGGAATGTTAACATCTAAAAAGACAGGAAACTACTGGACAATTCTAATCATTGTGTTGGGGAATCGGGCATTCTATCACACAAATGTAGATGCATGATGCAATAATCAGGCAAACCCACAGAAGCTGGTAACCTGCCTTAACATGGACAGTGATGCCCAACAGATCCAAAACCCACCAGTGGGGCAGCAGGAAATGTTTACACAATTGCACACATGTAATGATATCAGATAGACCCATCATGGGATGGCAATGCCGGCTGGAAATGGAGCTGCTGGGATTCATTATGGGAGTTTGTGTACCAGTCAGCCATCAAGGTCGTGGTTCATGCACGACAGTGGGCAGTATACAATTTGACATTTTCCTGATTCCTACTACCACTGCTACATCATCAGTAACAGGAGCCCCAGGCTTTCCTGAAAGATTTGCAGCTTTTACTTTTGAAGTACATGAATTTTACTTTAAGATTTGCTGAGACAATGTTAATATTAGTTAAGTGTACCCAAATGGCTCACAATGGACAATACCTATAGATAATCAATGGTTTAAGTCTCACTGGAAAATGCATACAGCTAGAGATCTCCCAACAGGATTGGGAGCTGCTGGTTTGGGCACAGGAGCGTTCAATTCTATGGACTTGGAGATTGTTAACAATTAAGTGTTCAGGCCAGGACAGTTAAGCAAACAAGCTATAATTGGTCAGAACATGGATCTGGTAAAGAGCATGGACACAACTACTAAACCCCTTACAATGAGTCTTAGAAAAAGCACAAACAGATTTTTGAAAGACGTGTACACTGGTGCGCCCAGGTTTGTTTCTAGCAGCAGTACCATTGCATGTGTTACTGTGCAAACCTTTGCTCTAAATGCGTACGAACAACAAGCCAGCTGGGCCCATATAGTGGAAATTCTGCTCTGTTAGAGGCCCAGTTATTGGATCAGTGCCAGGATTGTAAGTCCTGATTCCTCAAAAATTGTATAATCTGAGGTAGGAAGTACCCTGTTAAGTGGATCTATTTTTGCACAGTGAATAAGAAAATTAAAGACTCCCATTTATGAGTGTACCCCGCTTCCCATGATTGTAGTTAACACAATATGAGTCCCAGTTCAAGGGTGCAAATGGATGCATAACCAAAGCAATCCAGTTGGTACTCCTGGATGTGAACAATGGGGGAACCATGACTGGTACTGCCCTGAGCGTTTAGTAACATAAGACCCATGTTCCAGTGGTAGATATATCCTCAAGTACCTGTTATTTAGACTCAGCGTCTGACAAGCGCACAGTTGTACTTAAGGGCAAACCAGGCTGTGTATGTGTGTTGTCACCTTGTGACATTCTATGGAACAATGGGAACAAAGTGATGGCCCCTACCAGAGAATGCTGGTGCAACACTACATCACTAGAAGCCTGTGGACACCTATAGAAACCATAAAGGAAACCTCACATCAGTGCTGGTGGAATTCTGGCGACAACGTGGTCTGTACTCTTAGGACCAATACAGGATACAATATCCTCTCAAACTGAAGAACTGGCATCCTTAATTGCCAGCTATGAAAAAGCTGTTACATACAAAAAACCAACCCCAAGTGACTATTGCTGTCAAACACCATACTGGCTGAATTGTCAGAATTGCAACAGAAATGGACCAAACGGCTGGACATCACTGGTACGACGTTTTTATGGGATATGCACCACCTGCAACTGGCATATTGCATGTTGTGTCCCAGCCTATGAGAACTGTATTATTGTATTCTATTTTATTAGCTTTGTTATTGGTATGCTTGTATAGCTGTGTTTATCGCTTACGTCACTGTGTTGAAAGCATGTACCATCAACTGTTACCAGTGAAAGTGTTGAAAACTTTCTCCTACCTTCATCCCCACCAAGGCAAGAGGAGTAACAGTACCTCCGCTTCCCCAGGCAACGAATTTGCTGGATGTTTGATCTAAATCAAGGAAGGGGGAGGAGAGTCTGTTCACTCAGCTCCTGCTTAGGTTTTGGCTAACCCAGCTCATGCTAAGGCCTGATGTATGCTGGGAGCTGCAGCATTAGGTCAAGGCAGGAGCACCAGGTAGGCAGGACAGGTGGCCAGGAAGAGCTGAAGAGCCATCATGCAGCCACGATCGTGCAACAGGAAATAATAAGTTGAAGAAAAGCAAATTGCTGTCTTAGGCAGCCATTATATTTTGTCTGGCCATTTCCTCAGAATCCATTAATTTACGGAAATGGTTCAGACCAAACCACCAAGCTGGAGGGTATAAAACATCAGTTTACCCCCAAAAGCTGTTGAAGCAGAGCCAACAGCTGCTGAGGCTGTTGTGCTTCCCAGTGTGATACAGGGGATGCCCAAACTGTGACAGAGGGGTGGGGAGGAGGGGTGGGGTGGGGAGGATGAGGACTCTCACCATTGGCTAAGTAAGTAATTATTTTCTTTTGCTCAAAGGCACATGATATTAAGAGTTATGGGTTGTAAGTTGTAAGTGATGCAATTTTTTCACTTGAATGGTGAGTGAATTCACATGATAGACTAGTCTGAGCAAAAGGAGATTGAACCCCTGTTTGTTGTATTTCACAATGAGCTCATGAAATAAAGTTTAAATCACAGACAGATTATGTTGTCCTGTAAATTTGAGGGATCCAAGTAGACCATGACAGGGACTTCTGGAGAGTCAAGGAGAGAGGGAAGTCAGAGAAGAAAGGAGAGGAGGACGCCAGGATGGAAAACTGCCCTTGATGCCGGCTGCAGGTAGGTTGCAGGCCTCACTGAGGGAATGGCGCTCCAAGGGTCAGTCCATCTCTGGGTGCAGCAGTTAGGAGCTGGCGCTTCTCAGTTCTTGCTGTGTCCTCCTTCTCTTGCAGCAGCTGGTGGAGAAAAAAGAAGAGGCATGTGAAACTGCAAGGCAAGCGTGAGCATGAAGAGGAGCGGCATACTGAAGATGGGGATGAGAAAGGCACTCTGGGCAAAGGGACTGCCCCATCACCAGGGCTGCAGTCTCACAAGAGTATCTCTGTCACCTTTGGTGCCCTGGCTGGCTTTGTGCTGGGCGACTTCCCTGTAACCAGGGCTCAAGTCTGCTTTTGTTGGCCTTTTGCCGTGTTGCTCCTTTTGTTGTCCCAAATCTGGGTTCTCTACCCAGTGTACAGAGAGCCAATCATGCACAGAGTCAAGATATTTACTTCATGTTTGTGCAGTGTCCACTAGCTGGAATTGGCATTACCTGAAACAAGCAGCAGCAGCATCTCTCATCGCAACCATGCAGGAGCTGGAGCTGCAATAAAAAGCCAGAGCTGTAAGGAGCAGGAGCATCTCTTATCTGGAGTGTTCATTAGCTGGAGCTGAAACAAGATGTGGCGTCTGTTTGCCAGGGCTGTGCTCCCGGCATGCTTGAACAGAGGAGTCTCTGCTATCTGTAGTCTCTATTAGCCAGAGCTGAGACAACCTGCAGCTGTAACAGGAAGGAGTGTCCAAGAGCAGGAACATCTCCTGGCTGGAGCTGAAATTACCTGGTGTCCATCAACCAGATCCATGCTCTGAGGCAGGCACAGGCAGGGCTATCCCCAACAAGGCGCTCTTCCCAGCCCAGAGCAGCAGGGAGGCGAGCCGTGCTGCAAGCGGGAAGCCTACCCTCCTCCCCCCAGCTCTCCCAGGGCAGCCATGCTACAAGGGCGTGCAGGCTGCGGGGCACAGGCGGGGGAGTGGCATGAGGCAGTGGTGTCTCCTTCGTACCTGTGAAAGGGGAAAGAAATGGGTCAGTCAGAGCTCCTGGGGTGCACAGCACGGTCCTGCATAACCCACTGGAGGTGCCTGTCCCTGTCCCAGAAAATGGCAACTCTTCCGTCCTGTCTGCCTTTTGCTTTCGGCAGTGGCTGCCCAGGGCCACACACAGTAGATGGGGAGGGAAGGGAGAAATGACAACAGGAGAGCTCGGGGCTCAGCCAGAAAAAAAACACATTTATTTCCAGAAGATTAGGTGAGAATGAACACTGTGCTGAACCCCTTTGTTCAGTGAGGAGCATTTCAGACACAAAACGACACGGAACAACACTGAGGATGAGGAGGGGGCTGTTCCCATCGGCCTGGCTCAGCACTCTTCCCCCCAGTCGCCAGCCTCACCCTGACCCTGCCCAGGAGCAGGAGTGGGTAAGCCGCAGGCTTCACATCCTGCTAGATGTCGTTGCCAAGCCAAGTGCTAAACATTAAATAAAGCTGAACCAAGACGAGTGGGTTTCAGGAGGCACCCAGAACAACCAGAAGCCTCAGGGGGGAGCAGGACAGGGCTGTCCCCAGCCCAGCCACAGCAGAGAACCACACCAGTGCCAGTGCTTACTGGGTGGCCCCTGACAGCACAAGGAGAAGCTGCCCTGGAACAGTTCCAGTGCTAGAGCTTCCCACAGTGACCAGTCCCAGAACTGTGGGGCACAGCCCAGACCCCACCACAGCTGGGACCCCTACCCAGGAGTACTGCTGGTGCAGCCCCAAACCACCCTGCAGCAGGACACACAACAGAACCAAAAGCCACAAGCAAAAACATTTTCCTCCCAAGCAATAGCATGGCACAACAGAGATGCGAGGTGCAGACATGGCCATGGCCATGGCCCTGCCATAGCTGGGGCCCCTTCCTGGGAGCGGCACCAGCCCCAAACCACCCCGCAACAGGACCAGGACTGGCACCAGCACCAGCAGCTTAGGAATGTTCTCCTCCTCAACCACAACCAGACACAGCTTCCTCAGCTCATGTGCTTTTGGGGTGTTCCCATGTGCCTCACCCTGCCAGACTTACTCGACATTTCCTACCGTATCACCATCCCTTGGCGCTGCCTATGTCAGGGTTGTGCTTCTCACTAATGCTTATCCTCCTGCGTCGGCATTGCCTGGTGCTGCCTGTGCCAGGGCCGTGCTCTTCACCCAGACCAAGCCTTCCGCCACTTCTCTGCTCCATCGCACCATTGCCTACGCTGAAAAACACCCTTGTGAGGAAGCAGCTGGGACCCACAGCATCTAGCCCACACCTGACCGCCAAGAGTTGACACTGGCCCACAGCTCAGCATCCAAAAAGCAGTTAATATAGCCCTTAACATCAGCCAAAGTATCCAAGCACCTACCAAGAGAGATGTTACAGCATGGGTGTTGTGTTCTCTCAGTAGCACAGAAATTTCAGTGATCCCTTGCAGTGCAATGGGTATTTTTAGCTGTATGTTGCTTATGTTTGATTCAGCTGTTTTCTTTTCATTACCATATATATGAAAAGGAAAGACGGAACTCCTTGTTCTTGTTTAAAAAAATATTTAACAGGTGAATTTCCATGGCTGAAGGGTTAAGGTAAAAACAAGAGAAAAATATGCATAAAACTAATTAACAACCAGTGAATCCTATTACAGGTGAAAAAAAATTTCTCTTGATGAGGGATGGTGAGCCTCCTGTCAGCCCTTGTGATTATGAAAATAATGAGTGCATCTGCTTCTCCCCATGAGGACTACAGGCAAATTTCACAACAAGTCAGTAAGAATATTTGTGTTGCCATGGTCAGTGGTGTGTCCCTAATGACATTTCCAATCTCTGGTGTGGAAAAAAAGTGATTCTGACCTGACCTGACTTGTCTCCCTCCAGTGAGGATCTGGAGGTCATGGCTATAACCCAAACAGTTGAAGGGGAAATAAATTCTGACATGATTTCAAACATAGCTTTTTCACATCATAGAGGAAACCTTTAACCTCACTAAGGTAGACAGCAAGGTCCAGCATTTACCTTTTTTTTTTTAAAATATCACTAGATTTTTAAAATATCACTAGTATTGATTCAGCTTGTATCAAACCTAGCCATTCACTGCTGAGACCACCCCAGGACAGTAAACGCTGGGTAGTGGTTTCTCCCCACAAACACAGCCCTCCTTTATCTGGTAACACACATTGTAACAGTGCCAGTGATACTGCCACAGGAAAAGTCAAGTTGCTCTGCAGGCTTCTGAGCTTCCCTGGCCCTGAGGGGAGGACCTGCAGGCCACCGCCAGACCAGGGAACAGGAAGGTGCCAGGTGAGAGCTGCAATGTGCAAGTGCAGCCCTGTACATCTCCATCGGGTCCAAAGGGGCACAGGGATCACTTCAGGGCCTCTCTCCACATCCTACTGTCCCAACCAGGGAACAGGGGAGGCCGAGGGCAGGTGTAGAGTTGGGGGCAGCCCCAGCCCAGGACTTCAGGCACCTATGTGGGGACACAAGTCAGCTGAGACCTGCTTCCCTCTTTGGATCATGAGCTCTGATGACAAACACACGTTGGTTTGTTCTGAAAGCAGTGCCCTCACTGAAAGAGGGGAAGGTACAATCCTAGCAGAGTGATACTTGCTCCTTTAATCATATCTGATTAAAGAGAGTGCTAAGCCTTTGGTTGAAATCCCATCTCTATGGTTTTTCTGATTATATTTATACTCTCACTTGACATTGGGTGGCAGCAGTCCTATAAACACACTATTCACTAATCCCTTTCCTCCTCCTCCAGTATTTTCACAGTGCAAGTGCCAAAGTGATAAATTGGAAGTGGTTATCAATTTCTGACACTGTTATAAGTATTTATGCAAAACACTTAACCAGTTAGCTGTTGTCTTTCTCTCCTCTTCATGGTGGAAAAGTGCATTTCCATAAAACTATAGATGAAATGTTCCTTGGAGTGGTGTGGGGAGTGAAAAAGCTTCTGACTTTTTCCTTGAGCCTGACCGATTGGCCAGTCCTGTGACGGAAATGGCACATCCACAGTATTTCCCCTTCGAGGTGGCTTGTTTCCAGATCCTCTGCTCTGACGGCTGTGTTTCTTGGCTGCAAATTTCAGTCTCCCACAGGCTTCTGCTTGTCCTTAATGCGATTGCATCAGTTAAATGAATCAATTATGTTGCTGTTACTTCTTTAGCACATTATACCATCCCTGCTGCTAGCCCCTTCAAGAAACAGCTTTTTGTCTGCAATGAGCAGAACTTCCCTAAGGATGTGCCTTTTTCTCCTTCATCTACAGGAACAGGCCTTGAAGGAAATCTTCAGTGATTTTATTGGCAGCTTAACCATATATTTTGCATTTTAGCCATATATTTTCAGGAGATAAATTGTTTATTTTCTGAAAGACAGCTTTCAAAATGTGTCTGTGAAAACTTTCTGTCCTCGCTTTTCCCCTGGAGGGCTTCTAGCTGTTCTGCAGCACATGGGAAAGACCTTTCCCAGATCTCCCAGGTAACCCACCAGACAAATTTTCAGGACCCTGTAAGATAGAGTGTTGTGTAATGACACTAAGAACTGGTAGGATTTGTTGAAACTCATCTCTGCTTCTAGTCTAAGAAAAGAGGTGATGTTGCATATGACAGCTGCAGTCTTGCAATGAACAGCCAACAATAAAAAAAACCTAAAAGACATTCAAAACAAGCATCTTAACAACTGTTGAATTCAAGTTTCACTTTCTGAGGCTCTGTCTTCTGAGGGGATAGGATGAGAGCTTCAGCCAGAACCACCAGATTTCATGACTAGCCTGGATTATTAGCAGTTTGTTGTTTGGGCTGGGGTTTCTGGCCTTTGATTTTGATGAATGTTCATGTGATCTTCTATTCAGACAAATTTGTTTTCCATTAATCTTGCTAAATTATCTCAAAGCATAATTGTTCATTTTGAGTCACTCAAAAAAGTAACCTTTGATGCCATTGACAAAGCTGAAAGAAACAAAATTTGCCATTAAAATGAAATTAAGATGTAAATAATTCACAGTATATCTAGTTATGTTCCAGCACTGGTCTCCCTCACTGGCTTAACCACTATAATTCATTTCTACATATCTGAGTCGGAGAATGTTCAGCCCATGATTTCTGTGATAGCTGTGTCATTGTTGTGGGATGTTTCTGGCATGACACTAGCAGCCCTTATCTTGCTTACGCCAGGCCTCACAGTGAGTTCTGTTCCAATAAAAATCCTAAGATAGAGCCTTTTCTGGTTCTTTGCCTGTGGGTACCACAACAGTGAGAGGTTTTCCATCCCTTGTGACTCTAAAAAGAAAGCTAGGAAGAAGGTCAGGTGGTACGTGAGTTATAGCTGAACACTGACAATTCTGGCAAGCGCACTCTTAAACTACAGCCGACTCTGTGCCTCAGTTTCTCCACTTCTCTACTGCCAGTTAGTGAAACTGCTGGATGACCAGACCTCCAGCTGATACAAATCTACTTACCCTCAGGGCTTCTCATAGAGGTGTATTGATCTGCAGCTTCTGAGGCTCTGTATCTGGAGGAAAGAAACAACCCAGAATAAACAAGAGACTGGAAAGATAAAAGCCTTGAATGCAAGACTACCAGTTTGCTTTTGAAAGCACTTTTAATCATAGCAGCGCTAAAGGAACATGTCTTGCAAATGAGTAGTTTAAAATACTCAACTTTAATTGGATGACTCCTCTAATGATGTTATAGTAAAGCTATACAGTCAGAACTTACTGTAAACTCTCTTTTAGTGACTGAATTTCAAGTAATCTTAGGTATTACATCTGCTTCTGGGCCAATTCTTGTGGTTTAAGAACTATGTTCTCTTCCCTTTCAAAATGCTTTCCTTCCTTTCTTGCAGTATGAAATGCCCATACAAAGAGTGGAAACCAAGTACTGAATAGGGAAACCAGCTAGTCACTAACAGCCATCAGCCTGGGAAAACCAGTATGGGCCAAATTCTAGCCTCTTTGAGCTCTTTTGTAACAAAAGCTTAAAAAAAACCATTCAGGTGGGAGACGGTGAGAATGTGGGGTTTTTTGGTTTTGTTTTGTTGTTTTTGTTTTTGTTTTTTTCTTGCTGTGCCTCTATAAGTAAAATGCAAACAGCAGCATCCTAGTAAAAGCAGAAGGAACTTTAAAACCACTAAGCTATTATTTGGGCAGGCCGGGCCCAAATCTGCAAGGCGTCTCTAAGGCAAATGGGCAGGGGAAAAGTCAGACAGTCTGTGTGCAAATCAGATGGACTCAAAAACTGGAATACAAAAACTGTGCTTTTCTCCTGGCTGAAAAGACAGACAGTTGCAGACAACAAAGAGTTTTTCACTGCTGTGTCCTGGCAATGAAAATGAACCTGTGTCTCTGGTGTGGAGCTATGTTGGCTCCTATCTTGACTTTAAGGAGAGTCAGAAGTAGTGATGTGCACAGACTGACTGTACTGTGGGGTTCACCTTTTAATCCATTGGTCCACTCCTGGGTCCAGTGTCATTAGGACACGTGGGGGATGCCACCTGCTAAGCTGGAAACAGGCTCAGATTTTCAGTAGACATCAGGCCTTGCAAGCAAAAACAGACGCAGTGGTTTCCAAGAGCTACCTTTTGGAACAGCTGCACAAACAAATCCATAGTTTATAAAATTCAGTGTGACAATGGATACTGTTAGAAAACACACAAACTCAAACAATAAACCTAACTAAATCTAATCTTCAATATATGGAGAGCTTGTTGCAAAACAGATTTCATAGAGCTTGAAAGGCAACCTCAGCTTTGTGCCAATATATCCCATTTCTTTGTTCAAGGTGAGCTGGCTGGTGATGATGGTCTTATGCTCAGTAAAAAGGTGGGAGCTGCTCAGCAGCCCTTGAGGGCTGAATTTCTCACCATGTTAGGATTACAGCATGCTCCTTTCCAATAACACCAGCAGACTACATCTTCCCGGATACAGTGAAGAGGACAAAGTACCTTGCAGCTTTCTGACTCTCCACAGCAGGGCCGGGGGCTCACTGCACTGCAAACGAGCCTGCTGCCTTGAGAAGGGCAGTCAGTTCCCCAGAAAAACATCTGCTTCTGGCACCCAAGTACAGCGCCCCTGAGTGTCGGGCACTGCACAAGCTGAAGGGACTAGGACACAGGTACCTCTTGCTTTGTCCCCACTAGGATGATGTGCCACAGAGGACACAGTTCAAGACAAGGTCTGGCATGGTTCTGTTGCTGTTTGTCTCAGTCAGGGAAGCTGATCAAACACCTCTAACATAAGCTCTCAGCAGCCAGGCACCACAGCAGTGTAACTGTACAACGGTGCTGGGTGCCCTTTTGAGTCCCATTAGGGTGGGTTTCAGCTTTCTTTTTCTGGAATGGTTTTTGCTTAGCAAGACAGCATGGAAAACAATCTACCTGGGGGTGGGCTTTGCTTCCCTAGTGACTAGCTAGAATATTCAGCAGCTATGCCTCCTGCTATTAGCCCCATAATTTAATTGGAATATTTATTCTGCCTTGTGCCATTGCTGGCCTGCAGCTCAGTATGGATAACAGCTTTTGGCTCTGCAAGCACATCAGATGAGCGTTAAAATTACATTTGCCACTTCTCGGCTGCCACACTTCAAAGAAATGCTGGCTAGTGGAGGTCAGCCACAATACACCCTTGACTTCTGTGGATCAGGAGTTCACATTATTTCAGTAGCTTTGTCCCAACTTCCACCAACCAGCGATGAGCCACAGCATATCAGGAGTCACAACAAGCTCACATTCAGGAGTTCTGCCAAAGCATGCACCTGAACACTGATGTAAATCTTGCTGCTATCTGCAAAATTGACCACTGGGCAACAGTTGTGTGGCAAACAAGAGATCATGCATTTGTGAGAAAATAATTATCCACCTTTTCTGTGCCTGGTGTGCAAGTTAATTTTCTTTGAACCTGTAACTCCCTATCTAGCATCATCTTGCACACAATGTACAGGAGAACCAGGCCGTCATCTCTTGCCTGATTACAAGATGGGTGACAAAAGCAGAGATTGACTCACAAGGGGAAAAGATGCTTTTGACTGCTTGATTATTCCCTGCTGGCCCAACCTTCTGAATAAATTTGTATTGGGTCTCAGAGTAACACCCTGCCCTCTTAGGGGCACCTAGGTTCCCAAGCCAAAGGGAGAAGGAAGACAGGCCGCAGCTGTCGATTATGGATGTGTTTAATTTCACATCGTCCTGTCTGCTCTCTGCACAACCTCCTCCTTTCTTTCCACCTTTGGGAGGAATTATCCGGTTTTCCTGGTGCTGCATTCAACTCTTTAGCACTGCCTCCCCTCTCTTCCTAAAACTGCACCACCTGCAAAATATGTTAATCATAATGTGGTACAAATCCATTTTCCTTGGCCTTTCACCTCAACAGATCTTACACACTTGAAGAGCACCACATCCATAGGAACCATTTATCTGAGCGTGGACATTTAGCTACTTGGTGAGAAATGAAACTGGGAGACAGTGTTCTCTAACAGGCACATTCAGGTGTGCGTGCCTGTCTGTATCTCTCAATTTACTCCTGCTTGAGCAGCTCCAGATCCAGAAGTAAAGAAGTCAATCAGAAACACTCAAACTCATGCCAGGAAACAAAATAACTGTGCTACAACATCCAAGCACAAGGAACAAGAGATGCAGAGCACCAGTCTTGTGCTGCCTTGCAAAAAATGAGAAGGGAGAATGCGTTTAGGGCAGTGTGCTACACTACAGTTGGGAAGTTTGGCTTCAATTGTCTTTTCTTTCCCACACTTTCTACATAATCTTGAGGAAGCCAAATTGTCAAACTGTCAAAGGTGTCTAAACCCAAAGCTACACACATCTCTCTAAAGGGACTTCAAAAATTACCAAGGAGCTTAAGTCTCTCAGGACTTCAGCTCCCACTTTGTCAAATAAACATAAAAATTCTTTTCATCACTACACAGCAAGGTCCTTGGGGAACACAGCAGGGGAAAGCTGTGGCTGTTCAGAGATAGCTTGTTGAGTAGTGGGAGGAGAAAGGGATCTCAGATGTTTTTTCATTGCAAGTAAAACCTGTTAAATCCTGCATGAAATCACAGAGATTCTCTAAATGTCAGGACAGCTGTTTCCTCTCATTCAATGCAAAAATCTTACAGGCTTATAGAATCATAGAATCATCATAGAATCATAGAATGGTTAGGGTTGGAAGGGACCTTCAAAGGTCATCTAGTCCAACCCCCCTGCAAGAAGCAGGGACATCCCCAACTAGATCAGGTTGCTCAGAGCCTCGTCCAACCTGGCCTTGAACGTTTCCAGGGATGGCGCATCCACCACCTCTCTGGGCAACATGTTCCAGTGTTCTACAACCCTCATTGTAAAAACTGTTTTCCTAATATCTAACCTAAGTCTACCTCCCTCTATTTTAAAACCATTACCTCTCGTCCCATCACAACAGGCCCTACTGAAAAGTCTCTCCCCATCTTTCTTGTAGGCCCCCTTGAGGTATTGGAAGACCGCTATCAGGTCTCCCCAGAGCCCCCTCTTCTGCAGGCTGAACAGTCCCAACTCTCAGGCTGTCTTCATAGGAAAGGTGCTTCAGCCCCCTTATCATCTTCATGGCCCTCCTCTGGACCTTCTCCAACTGGTCCATGTCCTTCTTGTGTTGGGGGCTCCAGAACTGGACACAGTACTCCAGGTGGGGTCTCACCAGGGCAGAGTAGAGGGGGAGAATCACCTCCCTCCACCTGCTGGCCACGCTCCTCTTGATGCAGCCCAGGATGCGGTTGGCCTTCTGGGCCGCAAGGGCGCATTGCTGGCTCATGTTGAGCTTCTCGTCCACCAGCACTCCCAAGTCCTTCTCCTCAGGGCTGCTCTCAGTCCATTCTCTGCCCAGCCTGTATTTGTGCCTGGGATTGCCACGACCCAGGTGCAGGACCTTGCACTTGGCCTGAACTTCATGAGATTTGAATGGGCCCACCTCTCCAGCCTGTCAAGGTTCCTCTGGATGGCATCCCTCCCTTCCAGCGTGTCAATGGCACCACACAGCTTGGTGTCATCAGCAAACTTGCTGAGGGTGCACTGTATCCCACTGTCCATGTCGCCGACAAAGATGTTGAACAGGGCCGGGCCCAACATGGACCCCTGAGGAACGCCACTCGTGACCGGTCTCCACCTGGACATCAAGCCATTGACCACCACTCTCTGAGTGCAGCCATCCAGCCAATTCCTTATCCACTGAGTGGTCCGTCCATCAAACCCATGCCTCTCTAGTTTAGAGAGGACGTCATGCAGGACAGTGTCAAAAGCCTTGCACAAGTCCAGGTGGATTATATCCATTGCTCGTCCCTTGTCCACTGATGCCGTCACCCCGTCATAGAAGGCCACCAAATTGGTCAGGCACGATCTGCCCTTGGTGAAGCCATGTTGGCTGTCACCAAACACCTTCTTGCTCTCCATGTACCTTAGCATGGTTTCCAGGAGAATCTGCTCCATGACCTTGCCAGGCACAGAGGTGAGGCTGACCAGCCTGCAGTTGCTTCCGTCCTCCTTGTTCCGCTTTTTAAAAATGGGGGTTATGTTCCCTCTCTTCCAGTCATCGGGGACCTCACCAGATCACCACAACTTCTCAAATACGATGGCCAGCGGCTTGGCAACTTCATCCACCACTTCCCTCAGGACCGCGGATGGATCTCATCAGGTTCCATGGACTTGTGCACCTTTAGGTTCCTCAGATGTTCCCGAACCTGCTCTTCCAGTACAGTGGGCGGTTATTCATCCTCCCAGTGCCTGCTTGTGCCTTCCACAGCATGGGTGGCGAGACAAGAGGTGAAGACTGAAGGAAAAAAAGTCATTGAGTACCTCAGCCTTCTCCATGTCCTGGGTAACCAGGACACCAGTTTCTGTCCAGAGGGGGCCCACATTCTCCTTGGACTTTCTTTTGTCCCCTACATATCTATAGAAGCCTTTCTTGTTGTTTTTGACTTCCCTGGCCAGATTCAATTCTGTCAGGGCTTTAGCCTTCCTCACCTAATCCCTGGCCACTCGCACAGCCTCTTTGTAGTCCTCCCAGGCTACCTGTCTCTGCTTCCACCCTCTATAGGCTTCCTTTTTTACTTTCAGTTGGTCCAGGAGCTCCTTGCTCATCCAAGCCCGCCTTCTGGCCTTTTTGCCCGACTTGTTCTTCATTGGGATGCACCTCTGCTGAGCTTGGAGGAGATTGCTCCTTGAATATGGACCAACTTTCCTGGGCCCCGCTTCCTTCCAGGGCCGCCTCCCATGGCACTTCGCCCATCAGGTCCCTGAAGAGGCCGAAGTCCGCCCTCCTGAAGTCTAGGGCTGAGAGCTTGCTATGTAGCTTCCTTGCTGCCCCTTGGATCTTGAACTCCACCATGTTGTGGTCGCTGCAGCCAAGGCTGTCCATCAGTTTCACATCCCCCACCAGCCCCTCCCTGTTGGGGAGCACAAGGTCAAGCATGGCACCCCTCCTTGTTGGCTCCTCTATCACCTGCAGGAGGAAGTTGTCATCCACACATTTCAGAAACCTCCTGGACTGCCTGTGCCCTGCCGTGTTGTCTCTCCAACAGATGTCAGGGTGGTTGAAGTCCCCTATGAGGACCAGGGCCTGTGACCGTAAGACTGCTCCTATCTGGCTATAGAGCGCCTCATCTGCTCTGTCCTCCTGGCCAGGCGGCCTGTAACAGACCCTCACCGTTACGTCCCCTGTCCCTCCTCTTCCTCTAATCTTGACCCATAAACTCTCTGTCAGCTCCTCATCCATCCCCAGGTGGAGCTCCACGCACTCCAGCTGGTTGCTGATGTAGAGAGTGACACCCCCTCCCCATCTCCCCTTCCTGTCCTTTCTAAAAAGCCTATACCTCTCCATGCTGACACTCCAGTCGTACAAGTTGTCCCACGACGTCTCCACGATGCCAACAAGGTCGCAGCCCTGCTCGTGTGCACGCATCTCCAGCTCTTCCTGTTTATTCCCCATGCTGTGTGCATTGGTATAGAGACACGTCAGCTGGGCCCCCGACAAAGCTGACCTGCTGGCTGGAGCAACAGGAGTTCTTTTGGACCTCAGTTTAAGTTCACTTGTAGTTACCCATGGTCCTTCCCCGGCTTCTGGATACTTGGTGCTGCCACTGGCGCCATGCTGACAGTGGTGGGCTGGACTGTGCTTCCCCTCCTCCAGCAACACTAGTTTAAAGCCCTCCTATGAGCCTGGCGAGCCTTTGGCCAAGGACACTCTTCCCCTTCTCAGTTAGGTGCACGCCATCCGCCCCAGTAGACCGGGCTTCTCAAAGCATTTCCCATGGTCTAAACACCCAGTCCTGGCTGTAGCACCACCCTTTAAGCCATGAGTTGACTTGCCAGATATGTCTGTCCCTTTCAGGCCCCTGCCCTTCGACCAGGAAGACTGATGAAAAGACCACCTGCGCCCCAGAGTCTTTGACTTTTGTACCCAGGGCCCCGAAATCCCTTTTGATGTTTTTTAGACTGCTGCCAGCTGTGTCGCTGGCCCCCACATGAAACACCAGCAGTGGATAATAGTCTGTGGGCCGTATGAGGCTAGGTAGTCTCTCGGTGACATCCCTGATACGAGCCCCCGGGAGACAGCATACCTCCCGAGAGAGCGCATCGGGGCGGCAGATGGGTGCCTCCGTCCCCCTCAGGAGAGAGTCACCCACTACTACCACTCGTCTCTTTTTCTTGGTAGCACGGGTTATCACACGAGCCGGGCGCGCTACCTTGCATGGCTCCAGTGCCTCCCCTGAGGTGCTGGGTCTCACTTCTTCAGTCTGCAGAGCAGCAAGGCAGTTCTGCAGTGGCACCTCGGGGTTCGGGGGAAGCTGCTTCTTCCTCCTGCTGCCCCTCACCTTTGCAACTATCCATTCATTGGCATCTTCTGCCTGCTTACCTACCTTGTGTGTCAGTGGGGGGCGGTTTGGTTGGTTCACTGGATGCTGCTGTTCCAGTGCAGACTGTGCCTGAAACCAAGTGTCCAGCTCTCTCTCAGCCTCCCTGATGTCCCGCAGCCTCCTGACCGCCTCCTGCAGCTCAGCCACTGCAGGCGAGTGTTCGCCATGTTGCCCTGAGAGTCGGGAACAGCAAATGCCCCGGGTCGGCGCCCCCGTGACGCGCCCTGCCCTCGCAAACCGCCGCGCTGCTCCACACCCTGGTCGCTGGCACTCCCTACGCCCCGGTTCTCACGTGGGAGAGGGCACGGACCGCCGGTGCCCCCTGGCTCCGCCCAGGTCTCGTCAGCCTCTCTCGCACAAGCCGTGGGCTCCTGAGGGCTCCTGGCGCATCGCTCCGCTCCCCCCGAGCTTCCCCGGTTCGGGAATCCCCTCGCTGCGCTGCGGATCCTGCCGGCACCGAAGCTGCTGCCTCGGCGACTGAGTACTGGGTCCCGTTGCACTGCGTTTAAATCTCCCGCCGGTGCCCCCTGGCTCCGCCCACACCTTATACTCTCTAACATCCACCCCACATCCTTTTAGGTATGAATTCAAACATTTGGGGCACTGAGGTTACTTCTTCCCCTTTCTATTAACAGATGATGCATTCAGGCATCGGGGTGGCCAACATCACCCTTCTCAAAGTCTGAAGGGGCAGCTGTGAGGATACGGGGAAAATTCATCACTTGCACTAAAAACTGGATGGAATTATCCTACATCTAGCAATTTTCTCCTTCACTCTGCTGCTGCTCCTGCCTACGTGTATCTCTGAAGTGCTCACCTGCATCTCTGTTCTCATGTGGTAGTTGGGGAAAGGCACTTCCATCTACCCAGCCCAGGCTAACTGCTTCTCATCTCGGTCCTCTGTCAGAAAGAATTGTCATCCCTTTTGCCTTATGAGGCATGTTCTCTTGCGGCAGAAGTACTGGGGAAAAAAACATACTTATAGCTGGTTTTCTCAGGGAGACACAAAATAAAAGCAAAGTTGACAAGAGAGAAAGGCAAAACACAGATAAGAACACCAAGGACAGAACTCAAACAATTACTAACATATCCACAGCATGCCCAAAACCTGAATGTCAAAATCTGTTTTTTGCTGACCTTAAATTAGAAGTGCAACAATAAGCATAATCTGATCGTGATCATAACCATCCATTCAATTCTCACATGATCTCCTGCACTGTGAAACTACTTGAGCCTGAATTGCTTATTTATCCTCCTGTTTTACAACAGCATAACTCCACTGGTGCTGAGTTGAAGTGTGAAGTACATCTGTCCGTTAAAGATAGTTTGAGTTAGTTCAAGTAATGTTTAGCCTGCACCATATTGTATCAGCTTCTGCTTCTATTTCTGTAAAACTTCAGCCTGGTCAACTGCATACACTCCAGAAATAAAGGGAATCAAATGTACACGGGAACTCTACATAAATACAAAATGATGTGTGACCTCATTTATTGTAGCTTCTTATGCATTCATTTTCTCAACACCCACTAGGGAAAACACAGTCTGAGTGGGGAACATGCTGCAAGAAATGCCATCAGTGACTCCCTCTCCAGAGTAGTCTTTTCTGCCGCAGTCTCTTCAGAATCATGTGGACAAGAACATTCAGGGCTAAGAATCTGGACTGCTGTATGGAATGCAATTGTAAAAAATGAATGTCCTGCCCATTGCACTGTAAGCTTACTTTATTTGCATACACTGCAAATTAAACAAGCTTTATAAAGAAAACGTATCCTACAGCTGCACAGTCTTAATGCTAACTGCATTGAACTTACCATGCAGCTATTTCTTCACTTAAAAAACATATATATACTTATTTTTATATATACACAGAAGAAAACTATCTATAAATACAATGGAAAAATACATTCAGAAGATTTTTCTAAAACTTGGAGCCATATTATTTTGATTATAATAAAAATATTTATGAAAGAAAGACAATCAGACACACAGAGAAACACACATACCTAATGCCTATTGCTTGTCAAAATCCTGACAAGAAAATCTGGTCTTTGGTATTGCTAAACGGAGTTAGCTGCAAGTGTCTAATGGATCTACAGTCCCAGCTTACAGCCTCTGCTCCACCCTCTCTGACTGTGTATGCTTACCACCATTTTGCACAGGCTTTGCTGCCTGCAATTTTCCACAATAGTTTACAATCAGGCAGGGGAACAAAACCAGCTAAACATGTAGTGTCTTCCTCCAAGGGCTCAATCCAACCTTCACTAAATTCAATGGAAAATATTCTACTGCCTTTATTTAGACTGAACGTTATACAAAAAATTTAAATTCATTTGCTGTCAAAGCGATGGCCACCCAGCAGTAAAAAATAATTGTAAGCATGGAACAAACGATGGACCTGCCCCTGTGGCAGTCCCTCCCTCACCCCATTTGGATGGGTCATGACCAGCAGCTAGGAAATCCAGCCAGCAGTCATGAGCAACCCTGAGCACGCATTACATGTTGCCTGAGAGGTTTTCCATCCAGCAAGTGAAATGCAGTGTGCTGTGGCAGCTCCAGTACTGGAATACAGATTGGACTTTTTCTCAGTGGGAGCTGAAACAAGTCCTAGCAGGGGCTGCAGATGCATTGATCCCATAAGCCCAGCATGACACACAGGAACATCCCCGTTTCTGCAGCAGTTGTGCTTCATAACAGTGAGCAACAGAATTTTTCTGTATAAACCATGAATGCACAACATCCAACTGCATTTATTATCTAATCAACATTTCAAACTAATTCCCCTGTTCTAACAATTTACAGGTTAAGTGGCAAAGCCCATACAGGAACATGCATTGTGCTGTATTCTGATTATACAAACGGCTGACAGATAAAACCACTTCCCAGAATCACAGACCACTAGTTCCAACCTCCTGCTTAAAGCAGGGTCAACACTGAATTCAGATTGGGTTGCTTGAGGCTCTGTCTGGTCCTATCTTGAAAACCTGCAACGAAGGATACTGCAGAATCTGTCTGGGATCCTGCTTCACTGGGGAAACACTTTTTTTTCCCTTTTGTCAGATCCACACCTCTCCTGTTCCAATATATGACCCCTTCTTCTTGTGCAGCTCCATAAAGGCCTGGCCCCATCTTCTCAATATCCTCCCGGTAGGCACTGGCAGGCTGCTGTACAGTCCCTGCAAAGCCTTCCCTCCTCCAGGATGAGCAAGCCCAGGTCCCTCAGCCTTTTCTCACAGGGCACGTGCTCCAGCCTCCTGACTCTCTTAGTTGTTTGACTCACTCAGGTTGTTTGATGGTTCTGGTTAGCAATTTGTTTACTTGTACCAAAGTAGGTGAAGGTAGAGCTTGAAAAATTGGGCTACAAATCACAATGTTTTTATATTGTTTTTGAGAGGAGCTCAGAATTTCTTGCCTTTCTAAATCTCACTAGTAGCCATTAGAGAGAAGGGAAGGCAGTCAAAAGAAAACAGAATATTTACTTACAAAAGAAAAAAAAAAAGAAGTTTTTGCTGCCTTATTCTCCCTTCCTATATGAGTAGAACTCAGAATAATTATACATTAATAAGATGTCTGATAAAATATGATTTGAAATGATACTTCACATCTAGTGAAATCAATTGGAACATTGAAATGGGTCGGAGTTTTAGCACTGATTGAACAGATGTAGCATTTCAGCAAAACATCAGTGAAAACAATCTGAAAATATATTTGAAGGAAAAAATACAATTCTGTACTTACATATTTTTTTTCCTGCAAGGTAAATGCTTTTTGTACATCTATTTTATCTTCACACTACATAAGAGCAAAACATTTTAACAAGTGAACACGGTTCTTTGAAGCAGTAAGGGAAATACATACCACAATCTGCTTCTCCAGGCAACTTCTATTATGTATATACCTTGTTTCCTACTGGATTTTCATTTGACCTGTTATACTGTCTCACACATTCAACCTGGTGCAAAACTAGACTGAAAAAAAGGCAGCTTCCAGAGTGATACCCTTTCAGCTGCAGCATCAGATTAAATCAACGTTTCAGTAAAAGTCTCTTTTCTACATGTTTCTGGATCAATGCAATATTGGCCATTATGGGAGAAAGTGAAACACACAGCAGACTTAAGATAAAATAAAAAATAAATGCCTATAGCGTCAGCTGCTAACAAATGCCATAGCATTACTGGCTTCCAATACTCATCCTCTCCATTTAAAATAAAGACATACAGTAACGTTGTTAATATCAAAATATTAGCTAGTGTTATTTCCAATGGCAAAACCACACATCCAATCCATAGTGTCTGAAATGTTCATAGAGACATTGTGTATCCAAAAAGCCTTCAGGTTACATCTTCTGATTGAATGCTTGCCCTCGTTATAAGGAGATGCACAGAGATTTTGGTGTATTATCCAAAAAAGTTCTGGTTGTTGTACTATCTTGTATCCTTTGGAACACTGTTTTTGTCACAAACCTTGTGTAATTTGATTTTAAGCAAGAAACAAGAGAGCAGGTTTAGAACTGATGACTGTGAGTCTCTACAAATGTCCTGGAAGAAAAAACTATCAGAAATCCTTGTCCCAGCCTGAAAGTTCGTCTGGAGGGGTTCCCTCTTCAGGTGGATAGCTGTCAAAGTAGCTGTAATCAGTCGGTCCAGACAACTAGGACATTAAAAACACAAATAAATGATTGTTTCAGATTGTAACTTTTGAAAATACTCTCCATTGATTATGCATCATTTTTATTGCTACCAATAGCAATAGTGGAGTAATGAAAGGCTAGTATGACGTGGATAACTTCTTTCAGTGGATGCAATTCCTCATTCTTTAAAAGACAAACCTCCAGTGACTAAATGGTGCAACAGAGCAATGGCATTATCCTCCTTTTAAAAAAACACTCCCTAAATACTACCAAATCCTAGATTTCACCCAAAGCCCTATAAAGTCAGTAAGAACACTGGGCCACACTGCATACAATTTTGATTCAAATTAATTTAAGACCAAATCTACACTCACGGAAGAGCTAGTCAAAACAGACCTCAGGATTATTTTTTTTTGTTTCAAATTGAGTTCAAAGTGAGTTTTAAATTCTTTACCCTCAATCTTTTTTAATTTTAAGGCAAAGAGAAATGGATCATTTAAAACAGGAAGCTTATTCAAGGATGTGCTGTAACTCAATACTAAGAGAATACAGGAATTTGTACTTGGCACAGTAATGTGAACAGTGCATCTTAATAATCTGCCCATTACCAAGGAAAATAAGTTTTTTCAGTATTCATTTCTGACCAAACACCATTTATTCTACTAATGGTGGAAATCTAATGCAAAGTACATAGTCAGAATAATATTTCCATTATTTAACTGAATTTAAGTTATCTATTGCTTGCTGTCTCTCTTTCTTTCATTTAATTTTCACTAAAAATGGTGAGCTATAATAATTTAAATGCATCTTTGGGAAATTTCACTCTTGCCATCAGTTGTTCCTTTGTAGCCAAGCACCTTTATATTAGTAAAGCATTATGATATTGAAAGCCAAAGCCAATACCTCTCTTTTTAAAGGCGATGTTAATTTCCTCACTTTCAGATCATCCCAGTTAAAACCACTCAACCACCTGATTAAAAAGAAATGAAAGACAGGCTGGGAGAGATCAAGAGAGAAGGACAGATTTTTTTTCTGTCATTATACTATTAACAGCTGAGAAACATGTGAACAAGGGCTGTAAGACATTTTTTCATGACAACTTCTGTCCATGCGACAGGACAGTTGTTAGAAGGAGGAAACTTGAGCACTGTCATTGCCATGCAAGGAAGCAGGAGGAGCTTCAGGACCACCAGATACCTGCATCTCCTCCGTACAGAAGTGCCAAAGTGACAGGCAGGTTAATATATGCATAAGCACAGCCATGCAAAGATGTATGTGTCCCCTTGGAATTTCACCCTCTTTTAACAGTGTAAGAAGAGGGAGACAAGTAGAAGAGTCAAAGTAATTCTTTTCACAAGCACAAATTGCAGGACTTAGAAACAACTCAGAGAAAAACAAAAAGAAGAAAATATTTAAGCCACAGAGGACTTTCTTCATTAGAAGGAAGAGGACAACAATCTAATATTGCTCCAGAGTTCTTAACTACCATTCTTAAAAAGCAACTGTTTAAGGGTTGAGAGGTCTGAAAGGCAGATGCTGAACTGGCATCAATTTATCTGAGAACTGAATTAAACTCCTACATCAGCAACCTGCAACAAAACCAGTAAACAACAAGATGTTTCTAGAAAATCATGCTGAGGATTTATATTTATATTGTTGCTTGCTGTATTCACAAATATATTCTACAGCAACAGTTATCTCTCTTACGCAATCTGCTTGGAAGTGCTTGGAGCTTTATGGGTTTACTGGGCTGGGTTCTAAAATATTTTTACAAATTTCAAATTAAAAATGAAATTTTCCTCTTGGCAGCCTCTTTCACTTACCTGTGCTTCTTGATGTCATTAATTCCATTCCTCAGATTGCCTAATCTTTCTGTAGGGTTTTGCCTTAAAAAAAGAGAAAAAGAATAAGGATAAGAATTTTTAAAATATTCTCTTTTTTTTTTTTAAAGAGCATTTATAGGTCCTAACTGCTTGCATTTAACGGTTACACAGAAATGGAGCTTGCATACAATATGTGGTCTCATAAGATGTAACGAGGTGTTGCTTACTGCCCCTTTCTTTTGAGGATGGAGGAACCTTCCAGGAAGTCAAAACAGTGTCACTCTGCTGTGAGAAGCAGCAGAGGCAAATCAACTGGTTGAATTTTAGTTGCACACCTTTTTTTTCTTGGCCAGCAGGTCTGGTCATGAGTTACAAAAGGAGGCAGACCAGAATTTGCAGCTATAAAGAATCTTTCAATCCTGCTGCACAAACACAGCGTATATTGTTCCTAGTGCCATGGATGAAATCCCACTGGCGCTGGGAGTTCAAAGTCAGCAGTGTCACCAGCCACAGGTCGTGCATGGCACTATGCATTAATGCTTAGTTATGCTGGCCCTTTTGAAATACCACCTTTTTGCACATTTTCAAGTGGGCTTAAGTCAGTATTTAAGTGCCCTGTGCTTTCTGTAGGAGTTGTATGCCTAAGTAATTTTGAAAGCGTTTTTTTAAAACACTGCACTCGATAATAAAATTTAATTATTTAGCTCTTTCCTCAGCCCACAGTAAGTTTTCTCTAAGATGTGTTTCAGAAAAAATTCACAAGTACAGAGAAAGCTCAGAGCCTGCATTTGTAGATAACACCTTTGCAGACTAAGAGGTGTGACGCACACTCAGAGGCAGGCATGCATGCATGCAATATAATCAGAATAGACCATGCTAGGCATAACAATTTTAAATTAAGTCGTCAGGAATTAAACATTCTAGTCTGGTTCTTAATTAGCTCAATCTATCTACACCCAGGCTCTGCCACAAACTCTCTCTCTTACCTGCAGAGTCTGCGGATCAAATCCTCAGGCCGCCTTGTTATTATTTTAGGAAAATCCAGCTTTTCAATGCCTTTGAGAATCAAATTATATGTCATCATTTGATCAGTCCCAGAGAACGGTGGACTAGAAAAAGAAAGCAACACTGATAAATGGAATGGCTGGCAAAGGCAGATGTGGCCATTCCTCATCAAAGCAAATATTTGAGAATACGGAAACAAACCCCACCTTCCTAGTTTTACAACCTTCAGCCTTTCAGTCTGTTTAAGATATTAGAAAGGTTTGAAGTTGAGAAGCTGCATGTAGGTACCAGGGAAAACACATGGTCATATGTGTCCCTCTAAGCTAGCTCTGCCTCCAGCCTAACGCAGAGAAGCTTCCACATTGTACTACCACTGAGCATTCACAAAGAGTTGTCACAGAAGTGTGCATGAAGGCAAAGAATGATCCAGGCTTACAGTTCACCTACCCCACTGTACCCCGTCACCCGCTAAAGGGGAAAATAATAGTCTGTTGTCAGCTGTTCCTCGCAGGAAACACCATCATCAATTAAAAGAGCTCTACACCAGCAACTTATAGCTGGTGCCTGGCCCTTTCCTTGGATGGATAAACTAGAATTGAGAATATGATGTCCCAGACTTTGTCCATGGCATTTCTGAAATGATGGAATACAAAGACATGCATAAGAGGCAAAAAGAAGTATCATTTTGCAAGTCATTCCTGTTTACTGATAGGAAAAACCCAAACTGTTTATTTTAAATATAACACTGAAAATGTTTCTAAATTAATTAAATGTTTCTAAAATGAATTTCTAAATATAACCCTGAAAATGTCCTAAAACAAACAAGGTAAGAACGTGGAGTAGGAGGCACTTACCTGCCAGTAAGGAGTTCATACACAAGAATCCCAAGGGACCAAAAATCCACACTGAAGTCATGGCCTTTACTCAGAATGACTTCAGGGGCAACATACTCAGGGGTTCCGCAAAAGGTCCAGGTTTTCTGCCCTGATCCGATCTTCTTTGCAAATCCAAAATCAACCTGATCAAAATCAATATATGCTACATAATGTAGAGGTGTTTTGTACTGGGAAGCCTTAAGGTCTTAATTGCCTCCTCAACTCCTACAAAGCTCTCAGAGTTTCCAGTTAAAAATAACTACACACTGTTGTTGTGAAGGAGAAAGAATTAATTCCACTGGATTACCAAATGTTATAGAACAGGTCCATTTATTCTTGGGAGTAATTTCTTGAATTATTTTCCTTTTGGACAGAACAACCCATGCTTTCCTTGAGGACACGAGATTTACAAGGAGACAAGGTTTCTCCGTGTCCTCAGGGTGGATATTTCAAGCTCATTGAAGGGTATTATCTTTGCACTTTTCATGGTCATAGTC
Organism: Chlamydotis macqueenii; assembly: GCF_036417535.1. Classification (NCBI taxonomy): domain Eukaryota; kingdom Metazoa; phylum Chordata; class Aves; order Otidiformes; family Otididae; genus Chlamydotis; species Chlamydotis macqueenii. The sequence goes on from NC_141559.1 coordinate 19,715,251, forward strand.
AAGTGTGGCAGGAGTTTTTTACTGTGTTCCCTCTCTACAGAGTTAAGGTAGAACCTATGATTGCTTCAGGCTGGACAGGGAGCTAATTCTGCACCTGAGAAATGTGGTTCCTACCTTTACATTAATGGCTGCTGGGAGAAATTCTTTTTTGCTGTTTTTGCTGTGGCAAGAGCTCTCAGAGGCTGCAAATCCCCAGTTTGTCCGTGGCTTGCAATGGTTTTGCAATGCCATTGTTTCTCACTGTGCAACAAGTAGCCTGCCCTCTTTTCTACCGAAGCATAAGGGTTACTAAACCCTGGGATCCTGGTACTATAATTACATGTTGTCTATTTATATCCCCCCTGCAAGGAAACAGGATACAGGCATAAAAGGACAACATTACAAAATGATTACATCTTACCAGTTTTATATATCCTTCAGCATCCAAAATCAAATTTTCTGGCTTCAGGTCTCGGTAGATAATTCCTGTGTGATGTAGATAGTCAAAAGCCTCTGTCACACACCCAACACAGAACTTGGTAGTGGCTTCATCAAAGCTGCCTCTGGAACAAAACCAATCATTATCCTTGCAGACAATTAACTTCTAAAAATGCCTTGCTCATTAACCAGATAACATATAACACTCAGAAAATAATTTTTTTTTTTTTTGCAGATGGGTTTTTCCTATCCAAACCAGCTTTTTTTTCCACTGATATTCAGCACATCACTCATGTGGTTGAAAACTGAACTAAATGTCTTCATCGGAGAGCCCTTGAAAAGAAAAGCTTCTAAGCAGATATATGGAGTTGACTGGTGATTTTTAAAGGACAAGGTTCCACTTCATTTGCTGTTACCTGTCTCTCAGCAAGCTCCACAATTCCCCTCCAAGGCAAGCCTCCAGTAGCATGTATACATACTTACTATCTTTGAATGTGCGATACAGTCTGTGGAGACAAACGGCAGTAATTTAGGAAAAGCAAAATAAAATGTGACATTTGCAATGCTTTTCTCCAGAACTCATATATGCCAAATGTAATTCTTAATAGTGCTGCCCACTGGGTAAACTAGGGGTCAACTTTCAAGGAAACTTTATGGCCAACTTACTTTACAATGAACGGAGAACATATCTGCTCAAGGATTTTCTTCTCAGAATAGATATGCTCTTGTTGTTTGGTGTCCACTATATGTTTCTTCTTTATACACTTCATAGCAAAAGCCATGTTCTCATTTTTCACTTTAACCTGTGAATAAAAAAGATGAGTACAAGGCAAAGAAAGGAAGTTTTACCAATCTGTTCTCAACACTGATACCCATCTTTTTCAACGCAGCACAGGACTGAAATTGATGACTGTAATGAGGGACAAATTCCAGATTTCCTGCAGAACTGTTCTGTATGATTTTAAGTCAAGCATCAGATCTTTTTAGTGTCCAAGTCCCCACTTGTAAAATTAAAATAAATTTTCCCTGGGTTCATTTTATGCTTGCAAAATAGCAGCAATTTGGATAGGTACTATACTTTACAATGCATTTATGCCACAATGGGTCCTAATTTCAATTTAAGATTTCTAAACACTAGCACAATACAAAAGAACAAAAAACAGAGGCAGTTTACGAAGAATGTTTACAAATTATTTTGCATTACACTGAAATATTATCCAATATGCAGTAAAAAGATGGAAGTTAAAACAGGGCTTCCAGAAAACCAAGGAGGCAGCTATTAGTGTTCTACAGCCAGTTGAGAATTCAATTTTTAACTTATTATTCAGGTGATTCTGTAGAATTTCTAAGCTGGCAGTCAACCAGTATGGAAATTTGTTTTGTGAAGCATGAATCAGAATAAAACAATTGATGGTCTAACTACTGTAAAGGATTATTGACTTCATTAAAATCATATGGTCTCCTTTAATTTACCATTACCTTCAGCAGTCTGCACAAGAAGCATTCACATTTTTTTCAGATGTTTGCTACTCAGCTAGAGGAGAGTGGAATTTAAGACTTTAGTCTAATGAGGCTCTTTGCATCGCAGAAACATAGTGTTCATGCTACTGAATATGACTCAAAAGGGCCATTACAAGTGTTGGAAATTTCAAAGTCAACACAGCTCAGAGCAAGATCACACTGGTTATAGTTGCTGTGGTGCATACTGAAGCAATTCGAACAACACAGACTATGGGATGATGGAGATTACTTCAGGTCCAGGCAGAATCTTGGGAAAATGCCTGCAATTCAGGGAACAAAATGCAGGTAGGCACATCTGTAAACTACACATGCACAACCTGATGAATATATGTGTAGTGACCAGCAAGATACTTTTAACAGCAGGAGATGAGGGCACACAAGAATGGATTTGTTTCTTAGAACATCAAAGTCCTGATCATATTTTTTAACAATGCATTGCTTTATATAGAATTACTTCTGCTGAGAGGCACAAGCATGTAGAATATTAAAATCTTTCCCATTTTTCAGCAGTTAAATCAATCATTTAAGACAGAGAACTACTTGAATATGTTTAAAACAAACTCTTACAAGCTCAACCCTTCCGAACCCACCAACACCCAGAGTTGTGAGAACTTCTAAATTCTGGAATGGGGAAGGAGGGAACTGGGCTACTTTCTCCTTCAGCTCTATCATCTCCAAAGACACCTCTTTTGTCAACTGTCCACAGCAGGATCTTCTCCTGCATTAAGAAAATTAACATAGATTAGTGCTTTCCTTACCAGCAACCTGTAACACAGTACTCTAATACTCCTATAAAAAAAATAAAAGAAAAGTCTTCTTATTTCCTAACAGAATCTTATTTTTATTTTATGCAGAAGCACTTTCCTTCTGGACATCCTATGGAAGTAAATTAGAAGTGAAGTGCTACTGAAGTTCACTGAGTACAATCAATGGTATTTTTATCAAAAGCTGATCCATGGTGAGGTTCCTAATTATGCAGTCAGCCGCCAAACTTTGGGGACTCCAAGCTGGAGAACCAATTTCTGAAGGACTGTTTACCAGTTCCAGTAGAATGATCAGAAATAAAAATGTAGCTATAGTTCTAAACAGAAGAAAAACATACTCTGCTCATCTTCAAGTAGTGCTCAGGTTGAAATAAGAGGCAGACAAACTAAAAGTGTGGTCCACAGCTAAAAGCAAACTCTTTAATAGCACCAGTGCTACACTGAAACATTAAAAATAAACTGTTTTGTTAATGTCTGCTTATTTCTATTTGAAATGGCAATTAGTCTTTTGTACAGTAATACAGTTTCAATAACTCGATCAGGAGTTAAAGTTTACCTTTAGGGATTTTACCATCAGAATGCAAAAAAAAATTATTTGAGCATGCTTTCACTTCTTTTCTGTGCTCAGTTTTCTCGGGATAGAGCGAACTATTGGTTGGAAGTCAATATACTGAGATTCTATGTAATTTTTGTTTCAGAAAACAATTCTTGGACTCCATAAGCACATCCAGACAGTTTTATTACAGTGATTGCTATCATTCCTAGGGGCCCATCTCCATCAACTACCATCCATGGTTTTACTTACATATCTATCACTCTTTTTTATGAGTACCTACTAAAGATGTGTATAAAAATTATCTGACTTACTTTGCATGTCGCTTTTCATCAGCTCGTGTCAGATTAGCCACATAACCTTCAAGGTAAGTTTGGAGCTCCTCGTAAGTTCCAACAGTTTGATTAAATGTCCTAAAACACCAATGACAGTCTCCAACAAGTAGCAGTCCAATGTTTTCTTTAGACTTCTTGCTCTTAACATACTTTAAAAAGCCCTTCTTGTTGTCTGAAAACAACACTGGTCAGTTTCAACTCTAATTTAGCTTTTGGGCTTTTGTGTCTTCTCCCTGCATTTATGAACTCTAGCTCTGTAATCTCCCTTGACCTTGCTTCCAGAGATCATACAACTTCTTTTTCCTCTTGAGCTCCATGAGGAGTTCCCTGTTCAGCCAAGCTGGTCTTCTGCCCCACTTGCTTGACTTCTGACACAGTGGGATTGCCTGCTCCTCTGCTTTTAAAAGGTGATTCTTAAAAACTGAGCAGCACTGGTAGATTCCTAAGCCCTCAAAAGCAGATTCCCAGGGTACTCTGCTAAGTAGCTCCCAGAATAGCTTAAAGTTTGCTTTCTTGAAATCCAGGGTAGCAACTCTGCTGTCCTTTTTTCTTATTACACCAAAAGTTTTAAACTCAACCATATGATGATCACTGTGGCCAAAACAGACACCTACCATCACATCCCCCACGAGTCCTTCTCTGTTCACAAATAGCAAGGCTAGGAGAGCATCTTTCCTAGTTGGCTCATTGAGTACCTATGACAAGAAGTTATCTCCTACAAACTTCAAGAACTTTCAAGACCTGCTCATCACAGCAGTATGATATTCCCAGTTGATGTCTGGGAACTTGGAATGTCCCATAAGGACAAAGGCTACCAATCCAGAAATTTTTCCAATTCTCTGTAGATTAACTCATCAGTGCTTACATCCTGCCTGAGTGATCAGTAGTAGATACCCACTACAACATCTCCTTTGTTTTCCATCCCCCGAATCCTCACCCAGAGGCTCTCAACCACATAATCCCTGACTGTAAGGGCTGTACAAATCAAACCTCTCCCTTATATATAGTGTGACACCTCCGCCTCGCCTGCCCTGCCTATCCCTCCTAGACAGCCTATAGCCCTGCATCCCAGCACTCTCACTGTGGGACTCCACCAAGTCACATTGATACCAATGATATCATAGCTCTGGGAGCGGACCAACGCTTCCATTTCATCGTGTTTGTTTCTCATACTGTGTGCGTTGGTGTACAAGCATTTCAGACACACTCCTGAGCCCTCTGTGTTCTCAGGAGCAGTGTAAATGTTCCCACTAGCATTGTCACCCTCAGGTGATGCCATGTCAACCTTTGGCTTACCTACTGCAATTCTGTTGGTATCCCCTTCCCCTAGAATGCACCAGCTTTATGCATGCTTCTCTGCAATCTATTTTAAAAAGCTAAAGAAGAGAAGAGGAAAATGCATTCACGGCCCAAGATGCCATTTCCTGAGCTGGGATAGAATCTTAGCCCTCAGTAGGAGCCCTTCTGGGATTCAGCAAGGAAAGGGATGGTGACTGTCCACATTCCAAGTAAGTATCCTTACAGCTAGCCCTGAGAAATGTGGGTTTGCTGTTTCACTTTCCACTGGGAGCTTCCTTTCTTATATCTTCCATCTGTTCCATTCTTTTCCACTTTAGAAAGGGTAAAATTGGCCTCTACCTGACAAACCCAGGAATTTGGCTACACGTCCCCCTTGACAAAAGGACAACTTGAAACCTGGGACAGGGAGGGGCTTTTCTTGTTCCTTGAGACAATGAATAGCACTTTTAACAAATCTGAAACATCACCACCACAAGGAGAGAAAGAAAATAATAACTTCACACTATTCTTAAGCTTCTGTGCTCCTGCACCTTCTGGCAGCCCTCTTCATTAGGTCTTTGTCTAAAGCATAGGACAGCTCAGTATTCCAAAAGCATACCCACTTGTTTAGTACTCACTTAAGAAAACATTGTGATTGTGCCTACAGTGAAGTCATAGCTTATTGTTAACCTACTGAAAGAGGATGCAAGTCTTGCATTAAACTGTAGCATGATACTTACTCTCTGTCTATAACGAGGCACTCCACATTGTATTCATCTGCAATAACATTTGCTGATCTGACATCATCACTAAGAATTGAAACAGATAAAAAAAGGAATTCAGAGGCATGTCAAAATCCGCAAAGTACCTCACGCTGTACTCATGGAGGTTCACACCTGCTACAGGTGAAACTCCTTGAAGACCTCTGCATCCTATATCTGCATTAATATTGCTGAACCAAATACACAATTATAGCATTTTACTAGTCATTATTATGTTTACCACAGTATGTATTTCAGTGTCAATAGGGTTTGGATCATTACTTCCTTTAGCAACCTTCCAAGAAATTAGGATGAGATGTAATTAGCATTACATCAGGATTTACTACTCATTTCTGGAATGATCCTCAGATATAAAATGTTCAAGAAGCCAAACGATCCCTACACAATCACCCACATAAATATGAGCTATATGAGCTATTTGGTCATATCTTCTCCATAGTCCTTTTCTCTGTTTCTAACTATCATGGGCACTGGCACAGAAACAACAGCTCAGTCCAGTAATGATGGAACTTATCCATGCTAGGAGTCATACAGAGCCTGGCACAAGTTTTCATTACAACTTTTACTGAAATATAAACAATAAGCAACAAGGCAGAGAGGGCCAGCATTTGACTTTTTCAAGGAAAACCAAAGATAGATGACAGTGTATACTTTCAAGTTCTATCTGCAAAAACCAAAACATTAAGACAAATTCAGCCATTGCCTTCGTATGTTGACTTCACAATCAAAACAAAGATTATATTCAAAACAGTAATGAGTTGTATAATCCCACATATCCCACATATATATCATGAATCAGATAATGTGGACTAACCTAATGAGAGCTTTTTCTCCAAAGTAATCTCCTTTATGTAGATTTTTAATCAGCTGAGGCTGTAAGTGATCTGCAGTACTCTGGGTAACTATCACCTGGAAAGTACAGGAACAAAGACATAGCAAAGTAAGTTTCAACATACTGCATGGTTTCCCCTTCTTTTCTGTGTATTTCATAACTGTCTTAAACTCAACAATGCTGCAGAAAGAGTTACAAATATATGTAATTACTCCCTCCTCTCAAAAATTAAAACCATGAAACATTCTCTGACACCTCTCTGATTTTTGCTGAGATATGGAAAAATGAATATATTCATTACTGCCCCCCCCCCACATTTTCTCCTCATACCTCTTAAAACGGAGTGAAATAAATAGCATTTTAATTAAAAACGGAAAAAATATTTCAGTTCCCACAGTGGGCAGGCATCATATAAGCTTTTTGTCTTCTCATCTAAACAGATAGCCTCCAGAACTAACATTTTCTCGCTCATGAAACTCTGCTTCCCCAGTAACACACATTCTGCTGATGCCCACACCCATTAGCGAAAACCAAACCAGAATTTCTCCAAACACAGACACATTTTGAAAACTTGAAATCCCTACCGGAAGTTTATTGATGAAAATTCTCCTGATTTGATTCATTGGAGTCCTGGGTCGGCCTACAACACAACAGCTGATGGAGAAAGGCTGCTGCCTTACTCCTCTGGGACTATCAAGTGAAAGGAATAGACCCTGAGTCAGCTAGAAGGCCATTCTCAGACCATTCTACACCTTTCTTAGGCCATTCTAGGACTCCAATATTTGTTAGATATTTCTCAAATCTATGTTTTGCCCAGCAGAATTGAAACATCTAGGAGAAGACATAGGATTAAATCTCATTAACAAAAAATTGTATTTACATCTCCACTACTGTATCAAGAGGCTTCAGGACATACTTAAATTACATTACAATTCAAACAATATAACATGGGTTCATTGTAAATGAAAATTAGTCTCCTTGAAATTTCTGAAACAGTGCTCCAGGCTTTTGTCACAGTACTGTGAATTTAACAGCTTCCTCAAAAACTCTGTGCAGATTTTAGGAAAGACCACACCCCTCCAGGTAGCTTTTGAAATACAGATGTTTGTAATGTTACTTTATAAGTTAGATTTATTATATCTTACCTTTCCTTTTGCTATTATAAAGAAGGTATTTCCTTCTTCTCCTTCCCGAATAACATAATCTCCCTTATCATAGTACTCCTGTTGTGGGGGAAGAGAGGGACAATATTGTCCAATATATCATTAGCCTCTTTGAAAATTCTGATTGCTATGCAGAATCTTAATACATCTGGATGTTCCATTGATATTGAATTTCCTATCTCCTGCATATGTTGCAACCCATATTAATAGGCAAGTATTCCACTATATAAAGCTTCATGGCCAATCTGTAATGTATCTTAATGCAGCAGCACATTATTTGTTTTAAAAATATTGACACTGGTATCATCCTTACGAAGCAGAGGAAAACTAGGGGAAAAAAATATCAAAAGCTCTTAGAAGACTTTTAAATAAAAATCTAATTTCCAGAAGTAATTTTGGGCTTGACACCTTAGTGGGAATGTCTAAATCATCCACTGCAAGCTATCAAAGCATCAACTTTTGTATCTCTGCTAAGGAACTCTGCCTTCATTACCTAAGTGTTTAACTTTCAATCAAGCATTTTTTCAATGTTAACTTTCAGCTTTGTGATCTGTGGTTCCTCATAAAAAACCACCTCATTTCTTCTCCTCCAAGTGTTTCCTAAAAGTTCTCCCTTGCCAGGAATCCCAACAGAAAAAAAAAAGTCACTGCTTAGGATACTGCTGGGCTAAGGCCATTTGCCATTTCACATAATCAACACCATGATCACCTCACGCCCTTGTGCTATGGCTGTGCATCACTCTGTCTGCCTCCTCTGACTCATAGGGACTGAGGCTCATAGTTTTCTGAGGAACTTTTGTTCTCCATCTGCAGAACTGTTCCAAGACTGGAGTTCCTACAGACTTTCCCTATACAAAAAGCATTAATAGCTACCACTACTCTTGGAAAACGTCACAGCTATGAGTATTTATCAAGCCTTTACCTCCAAAGGCTGCTGGCAGATGCAGTCCTAAGACATACAGATATTTTGCTGGTTTCATATGTTGAAATCGTAAGGCCTTTTTCCTTTATATTTTGCAGTGTATGTGGTCCAAGGCATATAAAAGTATTACACATCCACACCGCAAACAGGTGAAGTGTGATTACCAAAAAACAGTCAGAGACCTGGACAGTAACTTTGTGCTTAATTGTAATAAAGCCTAGATTATAGATCCTCTTACCGACTTGCTTGACTCCTTGACGCCAAAGATATAACTTACTTTTATGCCACTAAATGTTATTATTTGCTGCCAAACTGGAGTTCCACTCTGACCACTCCAAAACCAGTCATATTAAAAAAAGCTTGGTTGTTTTTTGTCTTCATTTTTACTTATTTATTCTTCCTTGTTATTTTGAAAGCTTGCTGAAAACTATTAGAAAAACTTAACAGTATCTTACCACCTCCAGGCAGTCCACGATCTTGGTTAATTTATCTTCAGGTAAGTTTTTCAGCAGGGATACACTTCCAGAAAACACAAATACAAAACAAACAAACGGACAAAATAGTTATCATTAACACTTTAAAAATGACCTCTTCTCATCTATTGTTGTGGTTTAGCTCCAGCTGGCAACTAAGTACCATGTGGCTGCTCGCTCACTCTGCCCCGTTCCCCAGTGGGATGGGGAGGAAAATTGGGAAAAAGAAAGGCAAAACTCATGGGTTGGGGTAAAAACAGCTTAACAGGATAGCAAAGGAAGAGAAAACAAGAAAAAACAAAATACAATAGCAATAATAGAATGTACTAAGCATGTGATTCACAGTACAATCTGCTCACTGCCTGGAACCTGGTGCCCAGCCCACTCCTGAGTGGCGATTCTGTCCCCTAGTGCTGAACCCACTTTATGTACTCAGCATAGAATCATAGAATCTTTAAGGTTGGAAAAGACCTCCAAGATCATCAAGTCCAACCATCAACCTAACACCACCATATCCACTAAACCGTGTCCTGAAGTGCTATGTCTACACGTTCTTTGAACACCTCCAGGGATGGTGACTCCACCACCTCCTTGGGCAGCCTGTTCCAGTGCCTCACAACTCTTTCAGTAAAGAAATTTTTCCTAATATCCAACCTAAAACTCCCCTGCTGCAACTTGAGGCCATTTCCTCTTGTCCTATCACAAGTTACTTGGGAGAAGAGACCAACACCCACCTGCCTACAACCTCCTTTCAGGTAGTTGTAGAGAGCAATGAGGTCTCTCCTCAGCCTCCTCTTCTCCAGACTAAACAATCCCAGTTCCCTCAGCCACTCCTCAAAAGACCTGCTCTCCAGACTCCTCACCAGCTTCATTGCCCTTCTCTGGACACGCTCCAGCAACTCAACATCCTTCTTGTACTGAGGGGCCCAAAACTGCACACAGTATTCAAGGTGCGGCCTCACCAGTGCCAAGTACAGGGGCACAATCCCTTCCCTACTCCTGCTGGCCACACTGTTCCTGATGCAAGACAGGATGCTGTTGGCCTCCTTAGCCACCTGGGCACACTGCTGGCTCATGTTCAGTCAACTGTCAATCAGCACCCCCAGGTCCCTTTCTGCCGGGCAGCGTTCCAGCCACTCTCCCCCAAGCCTGTATCATTGCATGGGGTTGTTGTGACCAAAGTACAGGACCCGGCACTTGGCCTTGTTGAACCTTACACACACCCAGTTCACCTCGGCCAACTGAGCCTGTCCAGATCCCTCTGCAGAACCTTCCTGTCCTTGAGGAGATTGACACTCCCACCCAACTTGGTGTCATCTGCAAACTTACTGAGGGAGCACACAATCTCCTCATGCAGACAGTTGATATTAAACAGAACTTGTTCCAGCACTGCGCCCAGCACTGAGCCCTGGGGAACCCCGCTTGTGACCGGCTGCCAACTGGATTTAACTCTGTTCACCACCACTCTCTGGGCTTAACCATCCAGCCAGTTTTTAATCCATTGTAGGGTACACCTGTGCAAGCCATGAGCCATCAGTTTCTCTAGGAGAATGCTGTGAGAGACGGTATCAAAGGCTTTTCTAAAATCCAAGTAGATAACATTCACAGCCTTCTCGTTATCCACTAGGTGAGTCAGCTGGTCGTAGAAAATCAGGTTGGTCAGGTTAAAGAAAGAAAATATGAAATCAGCTAATTATGGTTTGGAACCTCTATTTTGACCTTCTTCCTAAGGAAAAGCATTGTACGACTCTGTGTTCCTTGCAGGAGAGGGAATTATTCTACTCTCTGTAGATTTCCTAGTAATTTATATTGGAATTAGTTCATAAATTGAGAGAGACGTGCAGTTTTCATATTCAAGTCTCCAAGGGATGAGGAATGTTCCTTAATCTACTCCAGCAGCAATTAACTTCTAGTTGGAGGATTTATTTAACTCTATTTATTTAATATACTGTTGTAACTTCTAGCCATTTAAGCTTCCTATACATTTTTTCTATTACTTAAAAGCATTCAAGCACCTATTGCTTTTTCCTAATGTAATACAGGAGAAAACCAAGCAAAATGAGAAAAATGATTTTGTGAATCCTAAAAGAATCAAGAGAGGTAAATATTCAGGTTTTTGAGGCCCTTTGCATGAAGAGCACCTCTTTCTCTCTCTAAAACAGGTGCAGTATTGTTGTGCACCTTAGGAAGCAGCCCAAACAGTAGTAGAAATATAAATGTATTATATTTACCTTCTAAGGAAGTTTCTGTATTGCTCTTGTCTTGTTTGTGCTGTCACTCTCATGATATTTTGAAACACTTCTCTGTCCAGTGCCCATGTTTTAACATTGGTGATTGCTTTAAGAAAAAAAAAAAATCAACCAAATCAACAATGTTTCTCAATTATTTGATGGAAGATATCACAGTATCAGTTCATGGTACAGACAGACTAGCTCTTTCAAAATGCCCAAGGTCAAATTTTCAATATCCAGCACCGCAATCAGACTTTTAAAATAATTCAGCTCCCTCTCAAACAATGCTCACTGAAGTAAGGCATAGATTTCCAAACGGTTCCTCCACGGAGCACTTCCCATGCAACTCCACAGGCTGAGTAACCTTGAAAACCTACCCATTTACTATGAGCACAAACAGGGCTGAAGGCTTGTGAAGATCTACTCCTAATCATGGACAGTCATTGCACTCAAAAGCTGCAATGTAACCTGCAAAGGAGCTGATTTGAAAGAAACAAAAACTTAGCTGGAGTTTTTCAAAATTTATGAGGTAAATGTTGAATATCATGGCTTGGATCCATCTCTAATTCAGAATACAGGCAAATGTGAGATATGCAATAAGACAGAAATAACAGAGGTAAAGAAATACATTTAATCCTGTAATCCTCATACAGTTTTCCTCCAATGTAGCCATTATATAAGGGAATAAAGGGTAATAAAAATATTATTATCTTTCAAAAGGTGATCAAAATATTAATATAGTAAGTATGCATAAGATCCAGCATCAAAGATGCAAATCACTAAGTGGCCTCTGTGTGCAATCAGAACACAACAGAACACATTACACTTTTAATTCTTTTATGCAAAATAAGATGATTCTATTTAATTTAAACTCTTCTTTTAAAAGATGCTACACCATATTCAGCAGTTTTCTTTCTGTCATAAGAAGGAACAAACTGGTTTCTCTGGGATAATGGAAAGCTACAGAAAAAAAAAAAATTAGAGCAATTATTTTCCTCTATTTATCATAAACAGAATCATTTTTACAGGAAAGGAAAATGCCAGGTTTAAAATTATGCACAATCATTGGTCTTTGCACTTAACCCTGATATACACATATGCTCTTAACTGCCATTTATCAAAATAGCTCAAAAAATATTTTTGGATGCTGGAAGGGAGAACAAAGGTATTGCTTTGGTTTTGTTTTTCTCCTAAATAACATCTCTCAGTTTACCTTGCCTGAATAAAATATGTATCCAAGTACCCAAGCTATCGCGAATGCATTTCCTGTATCTGGCATCTTAACTAAATAAAGCAATTATGTAGCTAGAAAAAAGCCTGTAATCTCAAAGATGAGACAGAGAAGGAGATATTCAGAAACACAGGAGTAAATCACGTCCCCAATTTCAAATACAGCTACTGCATGTAAAGATGCTGCTGGGTAGCCGCAGCAACTGAAATGCTGTCTGGCTTAAGTCCTTCACTTGTCAGTTTTCAAAGACGACAGACAGAGCGTGTCACTAGATCCAACATCAAGAAAGGGTTTTCACATATGTATTTACTAGTCATGCTCAGTTAGGGCATTGTACTGCTCTTCCTCCACAAGAAACAGAGGAGAGCTATTGGGGAGGGGCGGGTTTCTGCAGTGATTTTAAGTATTAAAACACTTTCTTGTCCATAATTGGGCACCTCTTGTCCTACCTCAAAACCAATTAATATTAACAATGGTTTAAAGCAGCATGACATCTTACTATGCAGAAATACTACTTCATAATGCTAATACTATACAGCAGGCAAAAAAAGAAAAATTTGGAACATATGCAAGCAGAACAGCATGCTAGTAAGAAAAATATTCACGTTATTGATGCTGTTCTGTTTATCAGGCAGCAACAAAAACAGATTACATGTAATAACTTCCATCTGCACAGCCAGGAATGATTAAGTGCTTAAACCGGGTGCAGGAAGAAAGACTAGAAGTTTTTAAAGCTAACCACAACTCAGTGTATTCCATGTGCTCCTTTTTAAGTCAACATAAACTCTTCATACTTACTGCTGGTTCAAAGTTCCTGCAGATTTAGACAAGAACAGAAATTGGCCTTGAAACACAAGCAATATTTATGGAATGGTGGAGACTGGAAAACTGATGAATTTAATGATATTTAATCACTTAGTGGTCTGTCACAGAATAATTATGCTAGGTTAGAAAAGGAATCATGGGATACTTAATGGATGAATACCCACTCTTATGCAGGAAGAGGGATATTTTTATCAGAGCAACATCAAATTCAAATCTGCTGAGTGCTGGTCACAAATGCCAGATGCAAATGGACCTTGGCAAGACTCAGTAACTTAATGATACAGAACTAAAATAAGTACAATAGCAACTAATTCCTACACATTTTATTCCCTCTTGAATTAGGCTTTATCTGCTCTAGTAAAAATGTCATGGTTCTAATATATTTTCAAATTCACTGTAATTTCAGACTCAGGGTTGCATTTGACACAAGAATGTAAGAGCCAAAGACCATCACTGCTACTAAGTCATTCAACATTAAAACATAATCCTTCCTTAGCAGTTAGTTTAGTACAGATCTGGCTAACCAGCACGCTTCGGAGATGCCTCATTTTTATCAAAGGTCATGCTAGAGATGGAATTATATTAATGGCATAGCATTATTAGAGTTCCCAAGTAGAAAGAACTCAAGGAAGGAAACATGAGCTTACTGTAGATAATCAGGACATGCAGACATCTATAAATGAAAACTTCAAAGAAACTCTGGATATAACAGGGACCTCATAAAAGTACACAGCTTTCATTTTGAGCAACGTTGTTATAAGAAACCTTAGGTACCTTTCACAGAGGCTGTCCGTGTGCAGTTGTATAAAATGGCAAGTTCACCAAATGCTGTCCACACAGGTATTGAGGAGAGTAGTTTACTCTGCTGAAAGACTTCCAGAATGCCCTCTGTCAAAAATCATCAGGATAATAGGTATTAAAACTGAGCTTAACTGCACAGACTGAAGGGAAAACAAATCAATATATTTCTGGGTTCGCCACTTCCTGGAACACAGGAATGGGAGCAATGATGCAAATAGTGCTTTGAAACATACATACAAACCAGTAGAGATTATTATTTTTAAATCTATGTTATCCTAACACAGCTACCATCATTTTTTCAAACTAACTCATCCATAGGAAGACAGAAGATGTGCTTTCCAACATATACCAGTATGCTCGTGGTTTAAATATTGCTGCCTCAACAGAACATATTCCCTATAGCATGAACTCTAATTCATTTGAGCCTCTGGGCCTTCTAGTGGTCCAGAATTGATGAAGTATACAAATTAATCACAAATACTGATTTTTTTATTTTTTATTTTTAATGAGATGATGAAAGAGAGTGTTACTGTTAGGAGCAACTTTCAGTTGTTAAACTTGGGCTCTACTATGGCTGATCCGTAATTTGAGTGTAAGCATGGTAGCAGTCAGCACAGATGACTGTAATGATATTACTTCAGGCCTGTTGACATTATTTTAGAAAAATCTTCTTATTCTAAAACCTGTTTTTTGTTTTGTTGGAGTTTTTTTTTTCCAGAAAAAACAAATAGCTGCTTTTTTTAAGAAAAAAAAAATAAGCTTTGAGAACAGTAAACTCAGACCTCATCTCTCAATTTGCCATACACAGAAAATTGGCATAAGCTCTCATGAATGTTGAAAAGTAAGTTTATTTCAGAAGTGGTTTCACCATTTTTTTATATTTTAAATTATACCTGCTCTTCCTTTGAAGAAGAAAGAGTTGGCTGTACCTACAACAGAAAGGATTTGCTTGTCTCTAGGCTTTCAGAAATGAAAGACGTCAGCAAACTGCATTCAATCAAGGTTCAAGTTTCTAAGGTGCTTTTTGTTGCTCTCATTTGGTTTCATAAAAGTCACAGGAAAAACCTGCATTGCTCTCAGCAGGGCCTGCATAAATTATTTAAGAGCACAAACATTATCATTGCGGTTTCCTGCAAAGACTTCAAAATTACTTTACTGTTTCTTGCACTTGTGCATTGTACAAGTAAGTAGTATTCACCTTTGAGCACAAAAATGTGATTGCCCGGCTCTCCTTGTCTGATGACATAGCTCCCTTGCTGGAAAGTCCGTTCATACATACATTCCACCATATCTCGGATCTGGTGAGGCTCCAGTCTCTTCAAGAACTGATTTTTATTCAGGGCATCTGTGATAAGCTTCTTCTCACTGGTTTAAAACAAAAAACCAAAGTTTAAAGGATCCAGCGTGGTTGGGATATATGATTCACCAGGCATTCATTCCTCTCAAGATGATGCTTCTCATCTCTAACACATCACCAGTACCACTGACAAATGTTTTAATCCTTGCAATTAATATGCATCCCATTAGCTGTGCCACACTACGACTTCTCTCCTCCTGTGTGGCCCTGCCTGCAGAAAGCTTCACATTAGATACAAAAAGGCTCCCAGTAGAAGACACACTCCCCA
Organism: Chlamydotis macqueenii; assembly: GCF_036417535.1. Lineage (NCBI taxonomy): Eukaryota > Metazoa > Chordata > Aves > Otidiformes > Otididae > Chlamydotis > Chlamydotis macqueenii. Next base: position 19,731,004 of record NC_141559.1, read on the forward strand.
GAAAGTTTTGCACTGCTCCTCACAATATTATTTCCCCATTGCATCACTGAGTTACACAGCCTTGCTTATCTGAAGGAAAGAAATGTGAAAAGTATGTCTTCACATACCACTGCCTGTACAGGAATGGCAACTTGTCATAAAATCAGGTCCACTTTTCTAACATTCCAATACATTTTTTCTAACATCCAGCAAAAACATAACACCAATGACAGCAATAAGGTTAAAGTCAACACTGATAGTACTAAGACCTCATCAAGAGTTTCTCCTTTGTGGGGAGGAAACATGCAAGGAAAGAAAAGTACACAAAAACATGACTAACAGGTAGTGCTGTTTCTTAGGAGAATGCTAGAAGACATTGATGGTGGGAAAGACGAAGTAAGTTGTAAATTAATGTGATTAAAAAAATGACTACAGAGAACTTCCCTTGCACTTGCAAAATACCATTGATCCTGTGGCATTCCCTGTTCACAGCTACTAAGCAAATTTAGAATCAGGACATGATCACAAGGTCCGTTTGCGGAGCACCTGTTGAATACTATCCCAGAATTCACAAAATAAGTCCAAGATCCAGGATAGGTGTGTGGGGAGGTGGAGAGTTAGTGTTGATCCCTCCTGCACTGCTCTTGGCCCTCCGTCCACCTCCCTACAAAACTCTTCCTACCTCTGCTGTGCCCACTTCCTTTGTACAGATGACAGCAAACAGCATAAATGCTCCTACCTGAGTAGAAATCCTGAAGTAGTCTGCTCACGTGGGATGCCAAATACACTCTGTATCCTTAAGGACTATCAGACGTGAGAGAATCTTCCCAAAGCAAGCCCTTTCCTCTACTGCTTTTAGGAATTTTTAGGGTATAATCAGAAGTAAAAATATAACACAAGGGCTTGTGGATAAAGGTATGCAGCCACTAATGCTGACCTCTTTGCTTTCTGAAATTCAGCATTCAGGGAAATAAACTTATATCACACTTCAGTGATGCTATAGCAACCTACAGGCATCCCGAGTTGTTCTGTTAAAGTCTTTGGAAAAGCTTCAGGGTATCCATAAAAGTCAGAAAAAAGGTAGGCATAGTAGGCATGTTAGTGACCAAGGACTAGCCTGTCAGGGCCCTGAGGGCAGTAATAGGCCTTAACCACCCTGATCAGCCTCCCTTGGGACCACCACCCATGCATCCTCTGCCCATTGGCCTACACACTTTATCTAAGCTCAGGTCTGGGCATTCAATTCTTGTCTAAGCTACGTTATAGAAATACATTTTTTTGTTTGTTTTGTCTTCTGGATGGGTATTGGCGCAATATTGTAAGCACTTTTTTTCCCGTCTCTTGGTTAGAGCATGCATCTGATCGATCTCTTCTTCTGTGGGACTCCTGGGGGACCCTGCTATCACAACCCTGCTCTGCATACCCTGCCCAGACCCCCCTGGTTAGTGAGGGCATTGTCTGTGTTGTAGTAACCCTCGGTTCACTTACTCTTGTGGAACCACCCTGTCCTTGCTGCTCCCTGAGACAGCCTCTGCATCCTTTCTTGCAGTAGTAAATAAATAAACAGGTGAGTTGTAAAGGCAAGAATGGTCCATTTGAGCTGCTGGTGGAAGAGCCCAGTGGTTGGATTTTAAGAAGAAAACGTGGAAAAATCAACAGTGGATAAATAATGACTAACCACCCGAGATAAAGCTGGCTATACATACATACTGGGCAATCTATGAATTCTGATTGACTTGGGTATGTTCTGGGTCAAGGGCTTCCTATAAAGCAGTGCCTTGAATCCATGCCAGAAATGAATGCAATTAAACAACTGCTGCACTGATGGAGCTTTTATGGACCTACTGAGTAGTTTTCCGTTACTGCTGAAGTGAAAGATAAATTCTGCCTTGAAGTCCCCATGTTCCTAATGTGCACGTGTAAGGAAGCTGCATAACAAAATAAGCACCCTAAGAGCTTTCTGAGGCATTTAAGGCCTACTCTTGCTTGTATTCATAAAACAAAGCAAGGCTATCATCAAAACTAGGTTACGTGGGAAAATCTCCTGAGGAAAATCCAGGAATGAACAATCACTTAAGGCAAGTAAGCAGACTTACAATGTTACTAGCCATATAATGACTGAAAATAAGTAAAGGTAATGAGATGAGGCAAGAAAAATAAAATGAAGTAGCTATGGTGAGGATTGTGTTTAGAAATAGAGATCATAACTTAGCTTCTGCTGAAAGCAACAGGGTTATTAGAATATAAACTCTAACTTAGTTTTCCACTAAAAACAACCTTGCTTATTTAATTCACCCTAGCCTACCTCATGCATACAATACTGCAATAAAATACAGTAATGGCTCATAAACTGGTACTTAAAATGAGCAATAAAGTTTCCAGAACTACAAAATAGGGGACTATGTTGTTTTCAGAAAGTGCAGCTGGCTACAGAGCAAAGGACACGTATCATAACCACGGCTCAGGCTCTTGAATCAGCTGCTTACTCATTTCATGGGCATCCAGCACAGTATCTAACAGTTTTCTCTCCATTGTTTTCCTCAGCTTCTCCTATACCTGTGCCACTTCTGAGAACTGCTGCTGGAAATAACTAGATGTCCTGAAAGGACAGAAGACATTTAATTCCGTACTCATGCCACTGTCCTGACGAATAGTACTAAAAGGCAAAAAGGGGGTGCACAGCTCCACACAGCTGTTCTGGTGTTGAGGTATTTCTTGGTCCCACCACTAGCAGAACTTTTCTTCACCACCTGGGGCCAGTTTTGCCATAGTATACTTCTCCAGGCTTTGTTCCCCTCTCTGCTGTTAGCTTTTGTGGAAATGTTCCCCTTGCCCCTTCAATATATTCCCAGTCAACCCCTAGAAATAGCACTTGACACTCTAAGAAGGGCTTTTTGTGAACAGGGTTGGGAATTTATTCCCATCATAAGATAGATGTCATTTCACACGTACAGGAGTACAACATAAACTTTACAGAGCAATGCTTTCTCTTAATACACCTTTCTGCTACTAATCAGAGATTTTTGGTTATCTGCTGGCATTAACCGGTAAAAGACATCAATGTCAATGCCAAGATAGTTCTTCCTCAACCAATTACAGCTGATAACAGAACTGGGTCATGATCCTGAGCTCATAATGGGAAGAGTCTTGATACAGGCAGCATGACAGCATGCTCTGGAAGAACATAGAAAAATTGAGAACCAAGTTCTACAGATACTGAGACACCTAGATTCTTACCACTGCAAAGGGTAAGAGATTAAATTTTTTTCCATTTGAAAGACTTGTTAGAGAGATCTGCTTCCATATACCACGTTCAAACTAAAATCTTCAGGCTTTAGTTAAATTTTCAATGCTTAAACTCCCATTAAGGAAAAACTCATGTTTTGGGAAACTGAGATGGATTTATCCAACTAGCTCAAGAGATAAAATATATACATGAGAAAATATCCATTCATACAGGATAGATCAAGAACCATTGAAAGCTTCTAAAAACTTTATTAAAATCATTCATGCTGAGATACTCCAAACAGCAGTATGGCACTTAAACCCCTGCTAAACGCATAGAGTACAATAGTAACATTTGTTTTACAAATGTTACTAAAAGGGACCAGTAACGCTCTGCATTCAGTGCAAATTCAAGAACATACCATGGAGCTTCCCTTCCTCCAAAATAGCTCCTTTCACAACCGCGTAGCAACACTGTGCAATTGCCTTGTTCAGAAGTGGGGCTGCATGAAGCCCCTCTCTGCTAAGAGGGGGTTGCTACTTACATCAGCTGCTCTAAACACTTCTACAGACACCGTTAGGCTAAAGGATCAGTATTTTTTAACTACAGTGGGCAGAATTCTGTCGACAGTGGAGGTTAGACTTTGTCCTTACATGTATGCTAACTGTCTAAATTTGACCTACTACAGTATTTACAGCCCAGGTAAGGAAACCAAATGTATGCACCTTCTTGTCTCAATAGCAGAGTGATGCCGGCTTAAACAAGTGCATGTGTATCACACACTTAACTAACTGAGAGGCATAGCAGTGCTATTTCTAAAACAATTTTGTGGTGTTTTTTTCGCATCTGTTTCCACAGTATTTGGAAGATCGAATGATACTTTGGCCACTATCTCATGAAAAGATGCATCTGCCCCCACCTCAGAAGTCTGAGCAAGACCTTTCACTGTTATTTATTTGTTGGAGAAGGCACAAATTCTTCCCTCTGTTACTATACTGTATGTTGGTTTACAAAATATATTTTTTGTAAGACTAATTTAAAAAAGCATTCTGTTCACGTCTAAGAGCAGCATCTAATGTTAAGCTGGCTGTGGCAGGAAAAAAATGGTAACTTGCAAATGACAAATACTTTGCGTATGATCTTCAAGATTTTTTAAAATTGATTGTGCCACAGAAATTGAGGTTTCATTAGTATCTTGCATATGTATTAACTCAGGTGACCCATACTTGCTTACTGTAGTCCAAGATGTCTAATCTTTCAAAGATATTTGAACAAAGTCACTTTGATCACTGTAAAGCAGATTACAAGTACCCATTAATAAGACAGATTTAAGTTTCAGAACCTTAGCCAAAGGTTCAAAGACACAAACTCTCGTAGATGGTCTAATCTGTATATAAAACCAAAACTAGCCTGACCTGTCTTTTACATGACTACAAAGCATCACCAAAAAACCCCCAATAACAACAACAAAAAACCCACCTGCTGTAATGCCAATAATACAAGACTATATGCCACTATTTAATTGTCTTCCTGACTACTGGACCATGCTCTTGGACCTACATGTAAAACACAGGAAGCCTGCCACTTCATTTCCTGACAAAAGCTAAAGTTGGGAAATGGTTAATTGCAAAAAACTAAGTTTAAAAACACTGGGTAAAATATCAAGTTCAAGATAAGTTTAATATTCTTTGAAAATAAACTTTTAATGTTTGGAATGATCTACTGAATACTTAGGATACCCTAGAAATCACTTTTTCTTAATTCTAGGCCCTCTGATGATTTACTAGTCAACAACTGTAAGATAATGGAGGAAAAGATGGGGGAATGGAATGATTTGGGTTAGAAGTGACCTTAAAAGATCATCTAACACAATGCCACAGGCAAGGACATCTTACACTACTAGATAACTCAAAGCTCCATGCAACCTGGCCTTGAATGTTTCCAGGGATGGGGCATCCACAGCTTCTCTGGGCAACCTGTTCCAACCTGTTCTCACCACCCTCATTGTAAAAAATGCTTGTCCTACCTACCCAATCTAACCTACCGTATTTCAGTTTAAAACTGTTGCCACTGGTCCTGTCACTACAGGCCTTGGTTAAAAGTCCTTCTCTGTCTTTCTTCTAAGCCCTCTTTATATATCGAAAGACTGCCATAAGGTCTCCCTGGAGGCTTATCTTCTCCAGGCTGAACAACCCCAATTCTCTCAGCCTGTCCTCATAGGAGAGGCACTCCAGCCCCTCTCATCATCTTCATGCCCCTCCTCCAACTGGTCCATGTCCTTCTTATGTTGTGGGCTCTGGAACTGGATGCAGTACTCCAGGTGGGGTCTTACAGAGCAGAATAGAGAGGCAGAATCACCTCCCTCGACCTGCTGGCCACGCTTCTTTTTATGCAGCCCAGGATGTGGTTGGCTTTCTGGGTTGCAAGTGCATGTTGCTGCCTCGTGTTCCATTTAACATCCACCAGCATCCCCAAATATTTTCCTGCAGGGCTGCTGCAAGATATGTTTTTCTTCAGTCATAATCCTGACTCCCATGAAAGGTTTTTGCATGAGTTCTTTAGTCAGTTAGAAGTCATACATTTATGTTAAATTAATATTTTAGTATTAAAACTTGAAAATTCAACTGCATATTCAAAATTGTTATTATTTAATTTGGCACTGAAGTTTGAGGAGCAACTTCTCTTTTTTTACAGAACATACAGCAAACTCTCTCATGCTAATTGCTCTGGCCGAGTTGGTACACTCCCTAGACAATCAAACAAATGATGAGTTCCACTTTACTCTCAAATTACTTACTCTAAGAACAATAATTAGCAGACAAATTCAAGTTTAATGGCCATCATGGAAGACAATAATTTAAATTAAAATTCAAGAATGAAGAGTGGCGTTCCTCAGGAGTTGGTATTGAGACCAGCACTGTGTAGCATCTTTGTCAGCGACATGGACAATGGGATAGAGTGCACCCTCAGCAAGTTCACCGACAACACCAAGCTGTGTGGTGCAGATGACAGGCTGGAGGGGAGAGATGGCACCCAGAGGGACCTTGACAGGCTAGAGAGGTGGGCCCATGTGAACCTCATGAAGTTCAACCAGGCCACGTGCAAGGTCCTGCACGTGAGTCAAGGCACAAATACAGGCTGAGCAGAGAATGGATTCAGAGCAGCCCTGAGGAGAAGGACTTGGGAGTGCTGGTGGACAAGAAGCTCAACACGAGCCGACAATGTGCTCTTGCGGCCCAGAAGGCCAACCGCATCCTGGGCTGCATCAAGAGGAGTGTGGCCAGCAGGTCGAAGGAGATGATTCTCCCCCTCTGCTCTGCCTTGGTGAGACCCCACCTGGAGTACTGTGTCCAGTTCTGGAGCCCCCAACACAAGAAGGACATGGACAAGTTGGAGAGGGTCCAGAGGAGGGGCATGAAGATGATGAGAGGGCTGGAGTGCCTCTCCTATGAGGACAGCCTGAGAGAGTTGGGGCTGTTCAGCCTGCAGAAAAGGAGGCTCTGGGGAGACCTTATAGCAGCCTTCCAGTACCTAAAGGGAGCCTACAGGAAAGATGGGGAGAAACTCTTTAGTAGGGCTGGTTGTGATAGGACAAGTGGTAATGGTTTTAAACTAGAAGGAGGTAGATTCAGACTGGGCATCATGAAAAATTTTTTTACAATGAGGGTGGTAGAACACTGGAACAGGTTGCCCAGAGAAGCTGTGGATGCCCCATCCCTGGAAACATTCAAGGCCAGGTTGGATGAGGCTCTGAGCAACCTGATCTAATTGAAGATATCCCTGCTTCTTGCAGGGGAGTTGGACTAGATGACCTTTAAAGGTCCCTTCCAACCCTAACTATTCTGTGATTCTATGAATGTGCAAGTATTGAAGAGAAGAAAACAAAAGTACAAACAGAATCATAGAAAAGCTGGAAATGGTGGGAAAAGAGAGGAGGATGGTGTGCTCTTACTGCCAATGCAGTACATACTTAAGCACTCAGTTGTTTCTGAAGCAGTAAATATCAGAATAAATTTAGGAATTGTGTGTTTTAAATAGTTATGAATCTATGGGAGCCTTAGCAGTAACAATGACAAGCTCTGAACTAGACTGTAAGATGAAAGGAGGCAAAAGGAAGAGAACTGCTCCTTTATCCTGTTACGTTACACTAAATCTTTTAGAAACACAAAAAACCGGATGGCATACAACAAAAAAAAGAAAATATTTTTAGAAGTGCTGAGCCACTGAATCAAGAAGGAAAATTTCTAGCTCTGTTTTCATTACATGATCAGCATTACATCTAGATTGCTTAAGCTGCAATACTTGCTTTTGTTCTGAATGGCAAAGTCTGTGCTGCACTGTCGTAGTTCAGCCCCGATCGGACCAGACTATGCAGTCTCTCTCTCACTCCCCCCACCTTCCGAGAGAACAGGGAGAGAAAATATAAGGAAAAACGGCTCGAGGTTTGAGATAAGGACAGGGAGAAATCCTTAAAGTTACCGTCACGGGCAAAACAGACTCGACTTGGGGAAAACTATTCATTTATTACTACAAACAGCAGGATAATGAGACAGAGAACAAGATAACCTCCCCCCACCTCTCCCTCTTCCCAAGCTTAACATTATCTCTACCACCTTCCCCTCCCGAGCGGCACAGGGGGGAAGAGGGAATGGGGGTTACAATCAGTTCATCATAAGTTGTTTCACACCGCTGCTTCATGGTCGGGGGAAGAACTCCTCACATTCCTCCCCTGCTCCATCGTGGGGTCCCTCCCACGGGCCACAGTCCTTCGTGGAACTGCTCCGGCGTGGGTCATCTCTTCCACGGGTGCAGTCCCTCTAGAACAGCTGTCCCAGCGGGCCCTCCACGGGCCACAGCTGCCTTCAGGCATCCACTTCCCCCGGTACGGGGTCCTTCACGGGCTCCAAGTGGATCTCTGCTCCTCCGTGGACCTCCATGGGCTGCAGGGGAACAACCTGCTCCACCATGGTCGTCACCACAGGCTGCAGGGGAATCTTGGCCAGGAGCCGCATTACTCCTCCCCCTCCTTCTGAACTGACCTTGGCGTCTGCAGCCGTTCCTCACAACAGGCTGGTAGATGTCTCTCAGGATCTTTTTTTTTTTTACATCTTATTCATTTCTCATCTCCTCTCCACTTCTTGCAGCCGGGCTGGACCGAGTCGGGCCCAGTCGGCTGCCTGGCGAGAGGCCAGAGGGTGAGGCCTGCAAGGCCCATGAGGCCTGCGCCTCCCCCTCTGCGCCTCTGCCCCCTCTCAGCTTCTTCACATCTTCTCTTCTCTCTTTTTTTTTTCTGTTTTCCCCTTCTTAAATACGTTATCGCAGAGGCGTTATCACGGAACATTCTGCTACCAATTGTCTCGGCCTTGGCCAGCAGCAGGTCCGCCCTAGGCCCAGCCGAGTCCACTGAACAAAGGGGAGCGACTTCTAGCAGTTTCCTACAGAAGCTACCACCTTAGGCCCCCCCTCACGAGCAAAACCACGACATGCCCTTAGCTGATCAACCGGCTTTTCTCTTTGCTTCGCTCCTCAGTGCTGTTACAATTCCGTCTCTGAAAGCACCCTAGAAAAATACCTGGTGGACTGCAGTACAAGGATCATGGCAAGGAAAAGACAGGTAATTACAAATAGAACACTCTTAAACAATTATTTAAATTTCCCAGATACTTGTGATAAAACATTAATACAGTTCCCTTACACTGGAAAAACATTGCTAGCCATAGATTTCAGCTCCTTATGGTGACTCAGGCAGCCTTTCTGGTTCACAACACAGCCTCTAATGTGCAATGCTGGACATGATGGATGAGAAATTAAGTCTGGTAATGCTCAGATCTACTACAGTATAGACTCAAACACACCATGAATTCTTAACAGAATAATAAAGCTCCCCACAAATCTGAGGCACTTAAGATGCTGGCTGAAGTCCAGATAGATTCTGACTACCAACATATTAAAACAGAGGTTATGTCTACACTGCAAGGTAAAAGAGGGTCTAAGGTATGTTTAAGGATATAAGTCCGATACCTCTGTCCACAAGGTCAGCTGTGACCATGGATATTTCTGGCTCTCACAGAGGCTAGAAGTATAACTGCATTCAAAGAGGAGCAAGTAAAATTACATTCCTACACCATGACTGTCAGAAGCTGGAGAGCAGGAGGAAGCTGCTAAGAGGATAATCACACCATACAAAACATTTCATTATATTTTGCACCATACTTACTTAAAACTGGGCTGCCAAACTTTGCACACAGCTCAGAATCAACATCCATACTGCATCTGGGAGAGCTGAGCTGCAGCCACCTGCTCCCTCCCTAGCCACCTATTCTTATAAGAATAAGAATCTGAACCCACGTGAAGGCATCCAGCTTTCTGCTCATCAGTGCTCCAGGGCAGAGCTTAAGCTGCAAGCCCTAGGCAAACCTAAACCTGAGAGGCAGCTTAGGCTCTACTTAGCTGGCAGTAAAGATAAATCCCCCAGACCGTAAGAGTCTCCTCAACTAAAACACAGAGGCTACCCACCACTCTTCATCTGAAGCCTGTGGGATACAGATGATACTTGATTAAAGTTACACACAAACTCAACTAGCATTTAACTATCACAGTGACAAAGCCTATATAAAAAGATGGATGCTTCAATCCTGGTTTATCATGAAGAGAGGATATCATTGTGACAAAAGTAATATCCTTGTAACACAAGCATATAATCCCCCTGAAATGCACTCACCTGGAATCCTTTCGGACTCTTGCTTTTTCAAAGGAAAACGTAGCTTGCCTGTTCAAATCATATAGCTGTGTTGTTGGCTCTGCAGATACACCTTCCTTGGCTCCTCTCCTCCTATCAGCAGAGACTTGAATCCTTGAAGCCACTTTAAATGGAGAAGGCTGAAGAGAGTGCTCTCCTTGAGTGGTAACAACATCCTGCAGCTTGTTCAACTGTATACACTTGCTCTGTAGTTCCTTGGTGAGTTCTGATATGACCTTAGTCTGCACAGCAAGTTGTTCCTGAAGCTCAGCAACACGACTTTGACTCTCTTGCAACTCTTGATCTTTTATCTTCAGCTCCTTTTCCAGTTCAAGCACCCTACTGCAAAGAACCTCAGCCTGCCCATTGATCACACTGATGCCTAGACCTGGGTCCTTCAAAAACTTATGGTTACCAGCACAGCCAATAGAGAGATTTGCTACATGTCTATCTGGCCGCCTCAGATGCTTGGGTTTCACTGATCCATTCCCCATTTCGTCCAGAGACCTAGGTGAGAAAGTAAATTTGCGGTTTTATTTCATTCCCCAACAAGAAGAAAAAAAAAGTTATGGAATGGTAAGTAATGAATTTAGTATTTAACTGGCAGCTGAATTTGAGATACACAACTATAGTAAATGTAGTCGATTGCTTTCATCTTTTCTAGTCCTGAAAGTCAGAGGAGTAAAGGACAAAGAGAAGAGGTAGGTAGGTTAGTGGATACAAAGCAAAAGATCTGATGGCTACCACTTATTTTTTTGTGAGTTGAAGAGATGTGTAAGCTCCTGTCAGCCTAAAGAAGACAAAACAAACAGCAGGAAGGAGAAAAGCTCACACTTTACTGCTGAAGCAAGAAAACTGTTAAAAGCAAAAAAAAAAGTTGGGTCACTTCACTCCAAAAGTTTGACCAACCTTGCTGTCTTTTGCTGATACCAAAGTCAGGGCAGCACAGAGTGAGACCAAATTTACTACCAAGAGCAGGCAGCTGGCACTGTTTCTGCAGCTCTCAATCATTTTAAACTGGCTCACATTTGTTAGGGTAAGAGCAGCTATTGCTGTCAAGGAACAATTACCCCTTTGCATGGTCTACTCATGAAAAGTGACCAGGAAAAAAAAAAAAAAGAGCTTGGACTTCTGTCAGAACACATATGCTCCAAACACTTGTTGCCTTCAGTAGATTTGCAGTGACCCACCTTCTTCCCTGGACACCATCTTTGGCATATTTTATTTTATCATTTTAAGAGGAGCAAGGAAGAAGTACCTGCTGTTTAGGTCAGACTGTACTACCTGCACAAGTTGAGGGGGGAGAAAACTAATATGTTGCTTTTGGGAGTCACGTGTTCAACAATCATTAACCCATCGTGCCCCAGAACTAATCCTGGGGAGCAATGCCTGCCTATAAATCCCATCTGTGGGTCACAACAGTGCCAGGTTACAGTCTGGTTTAGTTCAAGCCTAAGGAGACCTCCACCAGGAGAGAAGGAATGAGCTTAGGGCTGTATTGTCCGGGCCCTAGCACCATACAGAGCTTCTCCCAAAACCCCTGCTCAGGTTCTTGACAAATCGCGGTCAATTGTATCCTACTATTGCAGAAGACAACAGCACAGGAAATACCTGCCTAAGATGAAACAGAAGCTCAGCATGCAACCATATTTAAAAATAACACAACAACAACCAACCTAAACAAAATGCTACAATAGAGAGTAAAAATGGAGATTACAGGAAATATGTCATCACGCACAACACGGTGGCAGCCTCTGCTACTAAATGCAGTGGCAGTCACCCCATTTAAAAAAAAAAAAAAAAAAGGATATCACAGATATTTTAAAATAACCTTTACAAAAGGGTAGGGTGAGTGCCCCAGGATTCAGAAAAACCTACTATTTAGATTGCATCCAGAAACAGAACAGGTTTACTGTATAAAGAGATGATGATTAAAGTTCATAATATTACAACTGCACTAGAGTGAAAACGTTAGGAACTTCTCTCTTCCCACGGCATACGTGGAATTAATCATCGGCACACAGTGGAACAAGCAGTGGGATCTGCCAGACCCCCATTTCCACATGGTGCCCTTTACTGGCTATTGGTACAGGAAACTCACGGCCAAGTACATCCCGGGAACTGAGAAAAGGCCAACAGGTAATTCCGCATCGCGGTACTTAATTCTAACAGAAAACTTAAAACCTTACGCCTCCAAGGTCTGACCAACCTTCACCCACAAGTAACGAGACAAAAGGTAAAAGCAGAGCACGCTCGGTGTTTATTTACTACAGGGCACCCCACATGCTCTTCCGAGGGGTCTGCCGCTGCCAGCGATGCCGCCAGCCACCCGGCAGAGGATGCGCAGGGCTGCGCGCCTCAGAAACCGCCTCCACCCCCGGGCGAGCACCCCTGCCCAAACCTGCGCCCCGCCGGAGGCCGGCCTCACCCCGCCAAGGCCGCAGCTCCTCCGGGCTCCCCGGCCCGCTGCCGGCCGCCCCAGCCCCCCCGCACGTCCCCCGCCCGGCGCCTCACCTGCTCGCTCGGCTGCGGCCGGGGCCGCGGGACAGGACGGGGCTGCGGGGGCGGCAGGGACGGACGAAGCTCCCGCGCCCGCTGCGGAGCCGGGGCGGGCGGAAACGCCGCTGCCGGTCACGGGCGGCCGGGAGGTGCGGAAGGAGCGGGAGGGGGAGCGGCCGCGGCGGGGCCCGCCCGCCCCTCCCGCCGCCGTGCGGGGGCTGCCTCCCGCTCAGGGAGAAGCAGGGGCTTGCGGGGCGTGGGGAGCCGCCGGTGCGGTGTACTGGCGGGGCTGGGAGGCGGATGCCCCGTCCCGCGCGGGGTGGGGCAGGAGCCGCAGGGACGAGCCGGGTTCCTCAGCCCATTCCGCTTCGCAGAGAGGTAAATGCAGGGACCGACTCGGGCCATGCTGACCAGTGTTTGTCGTGCTTGCTTCCCCTGCCCGTTGGAGAGGTCCTGGCGCGGCTGTCGGGCACACAGCTGAGCTGCAGCAGAGATCCGGCACCCTTGTTCTCAGAAGCTGACACCCAGGCACCACTGCTCAGCTCTCCTGTAAGGCACCTTCTCACGTCCCAGGATCTGTCCTCACTCAAGGTGGAGCACCACGACTCGTCCCAGAATGGAGTGCTGCCTCTGGGTTCAGCATTGACTCTTGGTGCAGGTTTCAGCTGTTTTTAAAACAGCTGTCTTCACATCAAGGACTGTAGACCCAAACAGCTTGCCAAACCATGAGTGAAAGGATTTTACAACAGCCGAGGAGCTGCATGCACAACTCTCCTACTGATGCTGTCAAGCAGACTTGGTCTAACCCCAACCTGTAGCCTCTAGGACACTGGCTTCCCAATTTTCTTCTCTACATTTACCCTCTTCTTTTGAGACTGTCTTTACATTCACCCCAAATTCTTTCTTGTCCCACTCACAAAATTGCTGATCAAAAATGCCAGCACTGGAGGAGAAATACCAAAGGCAGTCTCTGAAGTCTTTGCTGGTATCCCTCCTATGTGCAATTCCTGGCAGCCCCACTAGCAAAAAAATCTCTACAAATGCATATCTGTGAAATACTCCAGGCAACTCCATCACATGCACCAATGTCAGTTGCTTACATATAAATCCTCCTCTGGCTTCAACAGACCTCAGTCCTCAGCATGGCTTCCACAGTCACTACCTGCAGCTGGGTTGAAGCAGCTCGCATAAACCCTAGCAGGACCAGCCTGGGAAGGGCTGCGCACTATTTTACTTACAATGGAGTTCTCAATTACAAAGACAAAAATCATAAATAAATGTTGGCCACGTACATTTTACTTGACTGCTCAATACCTCAAAACAAAAATGTTACAGTGATCAGGGAGGTGTGATGAGAAAACATGTCCTAGTAACCACTTATGCTCTGAAAGTGAGCTGCTCTGGGAAGCAGCAATTCAGCTGGATTCCCTGAGGCATGAGGCAGTTTGCCAGCACTCTCTTTTCCTGTTGCAAAGGTCCATAAGAAATGTAGTCAGGAGTCTGGAGACTGCTCCCTAATTATGGTACACCAGGGCTGTATAGGGTCTTGCTCTTTGTTGATAAAGAGAAAAAGATAATGGGCACCTCCAGCTCACCTACCAGGAGCCTTCAGAAATTATTTTCTCACCAGCAGCCCAATAATTGGAAAGTTTACAGCTATAGTTGATATATCCTCTCATTTAAATTCCTGGATAATAGGCACTACAACTGAGCTATTGCTGGTGCAGGTTTAAGGACAAGTTCCATTTCCACTGAAATCAAATGGTAAATTTTCATTTAACTTGTCAGGGATTTTTTGGTACTGTTTATGGCATGTAAGTTACATTGTTAGAAAACTTCCATTTTAAAAAACCCACTGGAAATACTACTGCAGATTCCAAAAGCAGTCTGAAACTTAAAAGACATGAACAGTTCACACATTAAAGATGTTACCAGCTAAGATTTTTGGTAAGGAAAACCTGGGTAACAAAGAGCAACTAAAAGGGTAAAACTGAGAATTTGTAGAGAAAACAACCAATGATGTAATACTCAGCACTCTGTCTCTACTTTCATTTCAAATGCACAAAGACAGTCCTGCACTAAGATTTTAAAAGTGAGTTGCAAAAATTGAGCTTTTAATAAATTGAGACCTATGTCAGGTGTCAGCTGCAGTGACAGCCTCACAGCAATTCTGAACACACTTCTGCATGTGCTGCAGCTGGGGTGTTGGGCACAGGCACATGGATTTCACAGCGTCACGTGGTTCCAACATCATGGCAAAACTGACCCGAGGCAAAACATACTGAGGGCAGGACTGTGAAAGAAACAGTCTTGGGGCTGTGTCGGGACAGGAGGTAGGGATGTCTACTGTTTGCACAGCATATAAGCTTTTGTAGGAATCTGACCAGGAACACACTTGTGTACAGCTACTACACACTTCATTATCGTAGATCATTAGGGCTGGAAGGGACATTTAAAGGTCATCTAGTCCAACACAACTGCAAGGAGCAGGCATATCATCAACTAGATCAGGTTGCTCAGAGCCTCATCCAACCTGGCCGTGAATGTTTCCAAGGATGGGCCATCTATCACCTCTCTGCCAACCTGTTCCAGTGCTTCACCGCCCTCACGGTAAAAAAAATGTTCCTGATGTCTATTCTGAATCTACCTCCTTCTAGTTTAAAACCATTACCCCTCATCCTATCACAAGAGGCCCTGCTAAAAAGTTTCTCCCCATCTTTCCTGTAGGCCCCCTTTAGTTATTGGAAGACCGCTATAAGGTCTCCCCAGAGCCTCCTCTTCTCCAGGCTGAACAGCCCCAACTCTCTCAGCCTGTCCTCACAGGAGAGGTGCTTCAGCCCTCTGGTCATCTTCATGGCCTCCTCTGGACTTGCTCCAACAAGTCTGATGTTGGGGGCTCCAGAGCTGGATGAAGTGCTCCAGAGCTGGATGAAGTACTCCAGGTGGGGTCTCACCAGAGCAGATTAGAGAGGCAGAATCACCTCCCTCGACCTGCTGGCCACGCTTCTTTTGATGCAGCCCAGGATGTGGTTAACTTTCTGAGCTGTAAGCGCACATTGCCAGCTCATGTTGAGCTTCTTGTCAACAAGCACACCTGAATCCTCCTCCTCCTCAGGGCTGCTCTCAATCAATTCTCTTCATTCTCCCAGTCCCTACTTTTGCCTTTTGCAACTTAAGCGATGTGGCTAGAGCCCTTGCTGGTGAAGACTGAGGCAAAAAAGTAATGAGTACCTCAGCCTTCTCCATGTCCCAGGTAACCAGGTCTCCTGTTTCCTTCTGGAGAGGGCCCATACTCTCCCTGGTCTTCCTTTTATCCCCGACATACCTAAAGAAGCTTTTCTTGTTGTCCTTGACTCATTATCAGCAGACTCAGTCAAGATAAAGGCCCTTCTATGCTTGTTGCTGCACAGGCGTAGAATAAACAACAGTTCCTATTTTAAGAGTTTGCAGTTTACAATAAACAAGGTGATTTCTGTGCCCCTTTCACCCTCCTGGTTCACCTTCCCTTAACGGCCTTTCTCTTGCTGTTCCCTAGCACATCGGACTATGTTAGACTATAGTCTTTTGATTTATGCATTACTTCGTCAGCTGTAGAAGCCAGGAATCAGTTATCTCAGAGCAACTTTGTTAAAGCTGTTTACTAATATTTCCATCTAATATTGTAAAGAGCTTTCTACCAGCTTGAGAACCTATAAGGTAAAAAGATATTAGGAAGACAAAGATAGGGAGTGGTTCATAGAACTAATCTGGTAAAGGAATACTTCAGAGATCATAGAACCAATAATGCTCCCAAAGTCCCAAGCTGCCCTATTCTAAAAATTCCTTAGATATATTACAGAGACTTTTATTTTCTCAGAACTTGTTTCAGGTTACCAATAGGTCTTGGTTATGGTTAGGGATGCTTTGGTCAATCTAGACTAGAATTTCATTTTACACCAGTTAGTTTAAAAACTTGGAAAACTTGCTACTTGTTTTGGTTTTGTTGTGGGTTGTTTTGTGTTATGTTTTTTTTTTTTTCCGCTTTGAGCAGGTTAGTATGAGTGCATTACAGTCCGTCCAGGATTTGTGGTTAGATGCTGTACGGTGGCATGATCTGCTTGTAGGTGACTCACCTCCACTGAAAGTCACCAAGGAACACACAGCTTTCTATGCCAGGACAGGTGGAAACTGATGAAAAAGCTGGAGCTAGAAGTCATCACTCCACGCTGTTGTGTTCAGCAGTCATAATAAGGTTCTGCGCCAGCATGAAGCTGCAGAAACAGAACAGGGCCCTTTACAGATAATGTTAGTGGAAGCTGGTTTACCAGTAGGTGGGCCCTTTCAGAAAAACTATAACTGCATTTACAGCTCAAAGATATTTTCACGGAGAATGAAGAAAGAAGGTTTTGCTTAACAGAGGGATTTCTTCCTCTTCTATACAGGAATGTCAAACAACCTCACAAATTTAATCTTTTGTTGTTAATCCTTTCCATTAGTATTGCTGTCTCTTAACAAGAAAGAGATGAGACATTTATTGCCATGAAGTACTGAGGAGCAGGAACTTGAAAAGATGGGACTTCAGATTGTGGTTTGCTGCTGCAGAGTTCATGTTTTGAAGCAGAACAAAATTGACAGGAATCAGATAGGTAGAGATTACAAAATAACAATGCTTCTGCTTCTTTTATGCTTTAGGAAATACTTCTGTATTCAAAGAATTTTGCTTTTCATTTTCTGACTAGCCAGTTGAATCAGTAGTCTAGAAGATGCACTTCTACCTGAAACATGACACACTCTCACTTGCCCACTGTAACCCCAAACAAAACACTCTTTCTGGGATTGGTTCTCACAGCTGCATAGGCAAGCTGATCATCCAGCTGGGATCAGGAGGGTTGGGATAGTCCATGGTGCTCCTGCTCTGGGCAAGTTCTAGGTTCCTGTTCAGCGTTTATCGTCAACAGGGACACTGAACTAAAAATTCTCCTGCGGTGCTATGGAGAGATGACATTTTCTATGTTTTTAATGTCCTTCAAGAGGCAAAAATTATCAGTTTCTATTCCTGGCCAGACTTTCAAAATTGAAATTTCAATACTGAAAACATTTTAATGAGTTTTATGACACTTCAAAACTGTATTGTATTTGGCACTGGAAATAAAAATGAAGATAAGATTAATATTATGGAAGAAATATTGTCTTGATTACTTCAACCAGGTCAAGATATGACCCAGCACTTACAGTTTAAGTCAAAGCTTCCCCAGGTGGTTATATCATGCTAATGTTTTTCAGTTATAGGCACATTATAAATTTTAATCAAACTACTACACCAGAAACTCTTTAACATGGAACCAGTTATAACTCTCTGTGCCATTTCTCCTATACCAACGCTGAAGATACATCTCTGTGACAATAAAATTGTAGCCTGTCTAAATGCACCATGTGACCTTAACAATAGCAATCTAATTAAAGTGCTACAGGAATATGTTCAAGGCAACTATTTAGCTATTAGTTTTGTAATGTGGGACATCATTACTCATGACCATTGGCTGTGGCAGAGAACATATCTTGATTCTACTGAACCCTCCAAGCAAAATCAGATTGACATCACATAGCAAGTCACACTGAGGTATGTATAGAGACAACCAGCTACTTGATTTCTGAGTTCTGTGACCATGGTTATGAGGTTTCCTAGGGTCTGAATCAGTGAGATAGTTCAGGCTATACATAATTTTAAGCACAAGAACTGCCTCGTTGAGGCACCAAATAGGAACACAGCTAGGAACCACACCACCACTAGCAAAGAAGCTATTTGCTCCACACTACTTTCACATTAATACCTTATAGATACCTTGGGAACAACTACTACTCTTTTTTTTCTCTTTAAGTACACAATGACTATCACTTCTCTATCTCAGAAAACATTCTGCAGTACACTCTTTCCTGTTCAGATTCTTCATCTTGCTTTTCCACACTCCCTTGAGTGGCACACACTCTCTTTTGTGTTAATGTTTCTAAGAAAATAAATGAGGACAAACTGTATGTAATCAGGTGTCTCAGTACGGAGCAGAGAGACAACATACCATACATTGCCAGCCCTGAAGCGTTTATAAGCAACAGTAAACAACATACAGTGCCTGAAGAACGCTAGTTTTATTTCCATGTTGTGAGAGGAGCATTCTTGAGATTCGTAGAGGAAGCTGAAGAATATGCTAAAATGAAAAAAAAGTGGGAGGCAGCTGAGCTCTGGCAGTGGATCTGCCCTCACTTGATCTAACAAGGTAACTGAGCACATAGTGCTCTGAAGCTGGCATACAATCTCACATGTGTAGCTTGGTGCCTTATGTGACCAGGGTACTGCAGAATGGCACCTTAAAAAAAAAAAAATCCTGAGCCTAATAAGACAACATGGAAAGATAAAATTTAATTATAAAGACCAAAAGAAAGGGGAGCAGGAATTGGAGGTAAGTCTTGTGCATGACAAAGGAGCACTTGAGTTGCCTGTGAGTGAGACAGAGGTATAGAGAAGCCACAAGTTCTGGCTCGTAAGGAATATAACCGCACCACATCCAAAGAAAAGGCCAGCAGAATTTAGGGAGATTGCAGAGTTTTCTCAGACTATAAGATCACAAATCTAAGTGTGTTGTGCAGGCACACATTCTTCTGTCTTTAATTACATGTATAGTTCCTTCTATGACTTCTTTACATGATTGTGGACTCACCATGTCAACTTTCTTTGCTGTTGCCCAGCTCAATTCCTTTGGCCTATCAAAACTGACTCTTGCTTATGACCATGCACTGTTTTTCTTCCTCTGTGGTGTGACAGCCAGAGAGCTCTGTTACCCTAAAAGAAAAAAAAAAACCACACTAAAAAGTGAGACGAATATAAGCTCAAAGTATCTTGTTTGACTTGAGCAGATACATACCCAGCTATCTGTGTTCCACAGAAAGTCATATAAGCAGAGACAGGACAAACAGAAAACCCACATGTTTAATGGGAAATTTCGGAGTGACAAAGTGTGAGGGAATTGTCTGCTGCTTTAATTCATCAGACTTGTCAGCATTTCTTACAACACGGTAGATGGAAGAATATTTAAGATTATAATTAAATTACTTTTTATCTATTTCTTCAGGCAGTTTATTTAGAAGATTTGTTAAACGTGTGTGTGTGTATGCGTGCATGCACACAAGCTCTTAACTGGAGGTTAACTTCAGAACTAGAAGACCAGGAGAACACAGTGCTAAGATACCTGCACCAGCCACGCTCCAGCCTAGGCACCACACTGCTGAAACTGCACAGGCTACATCTGCTGCATGGACCTGACAAGGCTGTGTCAGTTCAGGTCCTTAGTGGCTTCCTATCCCACCACGGATTTTTAACATCTCTGGGACACTGCTCCCCTCTGCATGCTGACATCCTAACCAGACAAGACAGGCATCCACCTTTGAGCAGCCAGGTTAAATAACCATAGCAGTGCTCCCTAACACTGGTGCCAAATGCGTACCACTACCACATCCTCACCAACTGGAACTTTTCCTCCCACCCTCCAAAGAGATCCATCTTGGTTCAGCATCCCCAGAAGTGGGAATAGTTTAGAGACGAGTGGTAGTAGTGGGTGACTCTCTCCTGAGAGGTATGGAGGCACCCATCTGCCACCCCGATGCGCTCTCTCGGGAGGTATGCTGTCTCCCGGGGGCTCGTATCAGGGACGTCACCGAGAGAATACCTAGCCTCATACGGCCCACAGACTATTATCCACTGCTGGTGTTTCATGTGGGGGCCAGCGACACAGCTGGCAGCAGTCTAAAAAACATCAAGAGGGATTTCAGGGCTCTGGGTTCAACAGTCAAAGGCTCTGGGGCGCAGGTGGTATTCTCATCAATCCTCCCAGTCGAAGGGCAGGGACCTGAAAGGGCCAGACGTATCTGGCAGGTTAACTCTTGGCTCAGGGAGTGGTGCTACAGCCAGGGCTTTGGGTATCTAGATCACGGGGCGTGCTTTGAGAAGCCCGGGCTGCTAGGGGCGTACGGCGTGCACCTAACCAAGAGGGGGAAGAGTGTGCTTGGACAAAGACTTGCCAGGCTCGTCCGGAGGGCTTCAAACTAGTGTTGCTGGGGGACGGGGAACACAGTCCAGCCCACTGCTGTCAGCATGGTGCCAGTGCCAGCACCGAGGGTCCAGAAGCTGAGGAAGGATCACAGATAAGTGCAAATAAACCTAAACTGCGATCCAATAGCACCCCTGTTGCTCCAGACAGCAAGTCGGCTTTGTCGGGGGCCCAGCTGAAGTGTCTCTATACCAATGCACGCAGCATGGGGAATAAACAGGAAGAGCTGGAGATGCTTGCACACGAGCAGGGCTACGACCTCGTTGGCATCACGGAGACGTGGTGGGATGACACATACGACTGGAGCGTCAACATGGAGGGGTATAGGCTTTTTAGAAAGTACAGGAAGGGGAGACGAAGAGGGAGTGTCGCTCTCTACATCAGCAACCGGCTGGAGTGTGTGGAGCTCCGCCTGGGGATGGAGGAGGAGCTGACAGAGAGCTTATGGGTCAAGATTAGAGGATGGGGACGGACAGGGGACATTACGGTGGGGGTCTGTTACAGGCCGCCTGGCCAGGAGGACAGAGCAGATGAAGTGCTCTATAGGCAGATAGGAGCAGCCTCACGGTCACAGGCCCTGGTTCTCATGGGGGACTTCAACCACCCTGACATCTGTTGGAGAGACAACACGGCAGGGCACAGGCAGTCCAGGAGGTTCCTGGAATGCGTGGATGACAACTTCCTCCTGCAGGCGATAGAGGAGCCAACAAGGAGGGGTGCCATGCTCGACCTTGTGCTCCCCAACAGGGAGGGGCTGGTGGGGGATGTGAAACTAAAGGACAGCCTTGGCTGCAGCGACCATGACATGGTGGAGTTCAAGATCCACGGGGCAGCAAGGAAACTACATGGGAAGCTCTCTGCCCTAGACTTCAGGAAGGCGGACTTCGGCCTCTTCAGGGACCTGATGGGCCAAGTGCCATTGCCATGGGAGGCGGCCCTGGAGGGAAGAGGGGCCCAGGAAAGTTGGTCTATATTCAAGGAGCACCTCCTCCAAGCTCAGCAGAGGTGCATCCCAATGAAGAACAAGTCGGGCAAAAAGGCCAGGAGGCGGGCTTGGATGAGCAAGGAGCTCCTGGACCAACTGAAAGTGAAAAAGGAAGCCTATAGAGGGTGGAAGTGGGGACAGGTAGCCTGGGAGGACTACAAAGAGGCTGCGCGAGTGGCCAGGGATAAGGTAAGGAAGGCCAAAGCCCTGGCAGAACTGAATCTGGCCAGGGATATAAAATGCAACAAGAAGAGCTTTTATAGGTATGTAGGGGACAAAAGAAAGTCCAGGGAAAATGTCGGCCCCCTCCGGAAGGGAACTGGTGTCCTGGTTACCCAGGACATGGAGAAGGCTGAGGTTCTCAATGACTTTTTTGCCTCAGTCTTCACCGACAAGAGTTCCTGTCCCACCACCCAAGCTGTGGAAGGTGCAAGCAGGGACAGGGAGGATGAAGAACTGCCCGTTGTACTCAAAGAGAAGGTTCGGGATTATCTGAGGAACCTAAAGGTGCACAAGTCCATGGGACCTGATGAGATCCATCCGCAGGTCCTGAGGGAACTGGCGGATGAAGTTGCCAAGCCACTGGCTATCATAGTTGAGAAGTCGTGGCGGTCTGGTGAGGTCCCTGATGACTGGAAGAGAGGGAACATAACCCCAATTTTTAAAAAGGGGAATAAGGAAGACCCAGGTAACTACAGGCCGGTCAGCCTCACCTCTGTGCCTGGCAAGGTCATGGAGCAGATTCTCCTGGAAACCATGCTAAGGCACATGGAGAGCAAGGAGGTGGTTGGTGACAGCCAACATGGCTTCACCAAGGGCAGATCGTGCATGACCAACTTGGTGGCCTTCTATGACGGGGTGACGGCATCGGTGGACAAGGGACGAGCAACTGACGTCATCTACCTGGACTTGTGCAAAGCTTTTGACACTGTCCCACAAGACATCCTTCTCTCTAAACTAGAGAGACATGGGTTTGATGGACGGACCACTCGGTGGATAAGGAGTTGGCTGGATGGCAACACTCAGAGAGCGGTGGTCAAGGGCTCAGTGTCCATGTGGAGACCGGTAACGAGTGGCGTCCCTCAGGGGTCCGTGCTGGGCCCGGCCCTGTTCAACATCTTTGTCGGCGACATGGACAGTGGGATACAGTGCACCCTCAGCAAGTTCGCCGACGACACCAAGTTGTGTGGTGCCGTCGACACGCTGGAAGGGAGGGATGCCATCCAGAGGGACCTTGACAGGCTGGAGAGGTGGGCCCATGCTAACCTCATGAAGTTCAACCAGGCCAAGTACACATGGGTCATGGCAATCCCAGGCACAAATCCAGGCTGGGCGGGGAATGGATTGAGAGCAGCCCTGAGGAGAAGGACTTGGGAGTTGTCGTGGTTTCGTTAGTGAGCGGGGGCCTAAGGTGGTAGCTTCTGTAGGAAACTGCTAGAAGTCGCTCCCCTTTGTTCAGTGGACTCGGCCGGGCCAAGTTCCACGAAGAACTGTGGCCCGTGGGAGGGACCCCACGATGGAGCAGGGGAGGAATGTGAGGAGTTCTTCCCCCGACCATGAAGCAGCGGCGTAAAACAACCTATGATGAACTGACTGCAACCCCCATTCCCTCTTCCCCCCTGTGCCGCTGAGGAGGGGAAGGTAGTAGAGATAATGTTAAGCTTGGGAAGAGGGAGAGGTGGAGGGAGGCTATCTTGTTCTCTGTCTCATTATCCTGCTGTTTGTAATAATAAATGAATAGTTTTCCCAAGTCGAGTCTGTTTTGCCCGTGACGGTAACTTTAAGGATTTCTCCCTGTCCTTACCTCAAACCTCGAGCCGTTTTTCCTTATATTTTCTCTCCCTGTTCTCTCGGAAGGTGGGGGGAGTGAGAGAGAGACTGTGTAGTATGGTCCTGATCAGGGCTGAACTACGACAGTTATTTTGGCGCCCAACGTGGGGCTCAAGGAATTTGAGATAAGGATTAAGTTTAATTGGGAGCGGTAATGGGCAAAACAGGGATTGAACTTGACAAAAGAGCAAAATGATTAGGGGAAATTTATGTTCTGATTGTGGTGAAGGGACAAGTGGTGAATTGTGTGTAAATTGCATGGTATATTCACTATTGGTGTTTTGAGGATATTATTTTGATTCTTGGTGCGGGGAATTCTTTTTTCTTTTCTGTTGATGTGTCTGTATTTTAATTAGAATTCTTAAATACGTAATTCGCAGAGGCGAGGGGTGGAATGTCGTGGTTTTGTTAGTGAGAGGGGCCCAAGGTGGTAGCTTCTGTAGGAAACTGCTAGAAGTCGCTCCCCTTTGTTCAGTGGACTCGGCTGGGCCTAGGGCGGACCTGCTCCTGGCCAAGGCCAAGCCAATTGGTAGCAGAATGTCCTGTGATAACGTCTCTGCAATAACATATTTAAGAAGTGGAAAACAGAAAAAAAAAAAAAAAAGAGGAGAGAAGATGTGAAGAAGCTGAGCGGAGGCAGAGGCGCAGAGGGGGAGGCGCAGGCCTCATGGGCCTTGCAGGCCTCACCCTCTGGCCTCTCGCCGGGCAGCCGACTGGGCCTGACTCGGTCCAGCCCGGCTGCAAGAAGTGGAAAGGAGATGAGAAGTGAATAAGATGTAAAAAAAGATCCTGAGAGACATCTACCAGCCTGTTGTGAGGAACGGCTGCAGATGCCAAGGTCAGTTCAGAAGGAGGGGGCATCATTTTCTGGTATTCCTTTTCTTTTCGGACATTCTTGTCGGGTATCCGTTCGGGCACCCTTGGCATTCTTTTCTTCTCTCTTGCTTGCTGGCATCGTTCCCTCTACCTTGCTAGCTTGCTCCCCCCCTTTGCTTGCTGCTCAGTGTTGTTCCTGTGATCGCTGCTCAGGATGGGCTGCGTCGGTCATTTGGACATCGGGTGGTGAGAAATTGTACATTGTTCATTTTGTATATTTTGTAGATATTAATATCCTTATATCCTGTTAGCTTTGTAGTTTTTAGTATTTTTAGTAAACTGTTTTTATCTCAACCCACGAGTTTTCCTTTCTTCCCAATTTCTCTCCGCCGTCCCACTGGGTAGGGGGAGGGTGAATAAGAAACTGTGTGGTGATCCGGGCTAAACCACCACAGGAGTGCTGGTGGATGAGAAGCTTAACATGAGCAGGCAATGCGCCCTTGCGGCCCAGAAGGCCAACCGCATCCTGGGCTGCATCAAGAGAAGCGTGGCCAGCAGGTCGAGGGAGGTGATTCTGCCCCTCTACTCTGCCCTGGTGAGACCCCACCTGGAGTACTGTGTCCAGTTCTGGAGCCCCCAACACAAGAAGGACATGGACCAGTTGGAGAAGGTCCAGAGGAGGGCCACAAAGATGATAAAAGGGCTGGAGCACCTCTCTTATGGGGACAGACTGAGAGAGTTGGGACTGTTCAGCCTGGAGAAGAGGAGGCTCCGGGGAGACCTGATAGCGGTCTTCCAGTACCTCAAGAGGGCCTACAAGAAAGATGGGGAAAGGCTGTTTAGTAGGGCCTGTTGCGATAGGACGAGAGGTAATGGTTTTAAAATAGAGGGGGGTAGATTTAGATTAGAAATTAGGAAAAAATTTTTTACGATGCGAGTTATAGAACACTGGAACAGGTTGCCCAGAAAGGTGGTGGAGGCCCTATCCCTGGAAACGTTCAAGGCCAGGCTGGATGAGGCTCTGAGCAACCTGACCTAGTCAGGGATGTCCCGGCTCCTTGCAGGGGGGTTGGACTAGATGACCTTTGAAGGTCCCTTCCAACCCTAACCATTCTATGATTCTATGATTCTATAGTCCTAGACTGTGAAACAAGAGCTCGACAAGAGAGGCCTGAAGATCATCCCTGCCTCAAGGGTGTCCAGGCCTGGCAATAGGCCCTTCCAGGTCCCTTTGCACTTCTCCTCCCTGTCATTTTTGTCTCCTTTCCTTTTCCCAACTGCTCATCCCTGGGTTATATTTCAGTTTTCTGTTCAGTGCGGACATCTGGTGGTCAAGCCGGTGATGGCAGCTGAACAAGGGAAGCTGAACAAGGGATGTGGCATCTTTTTTCTTACACCTTGGCCTAGTGGCAGGAAAACAAAGCTCTGCTGTGCAGCAAGGATCTATTTTCCTTTTTGTCCCCCCTCTACCTTGCCGCTCATCTTCTCCCCTCCTCAGGCCTCAGGGACTGTTACAATCTAGGGTGTAGCAGGTTTGTGATTCCCTTGGACTAAAATAAGGTGAAACCACACCAAATTATCACTTTAACACTTTATTTAACATTAACGAGGAATGAATTAATTTTGAAAAACCTGGAAAGCGTAAAGGGGTTGACAGCCGGGGCTCTTACTGGAACACTTGTAAGAAGATAAAGGAGAAGATAGGAAAGAGAAAGAGAGAGAGAATGAGAGAGAATGAGAGAGAGAGAGAGAAAGAGAGATCCGGATTCAGATGACAGCCCTGATGGAGCCTTGGGTGGCGGGCGCGCACATGGCTGCCTGAGGCTGGGTCTTTTTACAATCTAATCCCTGCCTCCAGTTACACCCCTTGAGGAGTGGTATGGTCTGGTTCCAGAGAGTTCTGAGTCCTCTTTGCAGGCGCTAAGCAGGCACTAAATGTGAGGGGTGGTCGTAAGCCCTTCCTCAGACCTGCTGTGTGACAGGTCATTGTGTAACACAGACCTGTGGACCTACGCGTGTCCACCCTGTACCCCTGTGTGACCTGACTGACTCCTACAAACCTCACCATGCCCCACAACAATGTTTGAGACACACATGCACATTAACTCTGTCAGTTGCTCATAGGGACCAGCTGCTTCTGGCTGTTAAGAGGAAATGGCGGGCCGTGCACCCAACAGACTGTAGGTTGTTTCTGCAAATACAAACATGCTCAGAACCAGAGAGGAGGCTCTTTCAGTTTGGGACTCGATTTGCAGAGCAAGCAACACACCCCCAAGCAATGTTAGCTATGTAGATGCTCCACATTGCAAAGAACAGCTTCAGTTAGTCCTGCCTGGCGCAGGTAACTGCATTTTACTCCTCCTTCTGGCAGCCAGGAGCTGTTGACAGCAGGCAGTGTTTCCAGACAGTGTGTGTGACCCTCCTGGACCATCTCCATCTGCCTGCAGTCCCCTACCTCATCTTCTTCTTGGGTACATTTTGTGGTTTTCAGTACAGGCTTCATTTCTTCCTAAATAAGAAAAGAGGGAGGGGATATTTGCCTGTCCTCCTGTGTTACCATGTCTATCGCATCCTTGGTGGCTGCTGGCACCTCTAGGCTCTGCAACAACCTGTTGCTCTGAAAATCCCATTGCTCCAAGCAAACTGAGGCACATCCAGTGAATAACCTGACAAGGCAGAAAAATGTCTCTGCTCTACAAGGAAAACACGGCATATACTTTGCCTGTTAAAAACAAGGCAGGTAGGGGGAATGCAGATAACACAGTCCAAAAGAAATCTCAGTGACAGATTATTATAATATTCCTAATCCCTGGAAAACACTCAGGAAGACTGCATCAACAGACAGCAGTTCTTGGGTGCTGCAAGCAAGACCCATTAAATCACCAGTCAAGATATCAATCACTCACTGCTTCTGCAGTGGCTTGGCTACTCCCAAGCAGGCTTTTTCTGTGACACTTACATGACTAACCTTAAAAAAATATTTTTAAAGCTGCCTTGTCAGAGGACAACTGCCTTAGCACTGTGACAACAGATTGGGATGCATCTCATCTGCACAGGGTATCACTGAGTGTATCTTAGTCAAAGAAGGAGTCTGAGGAGCCCATGGAAAGTGCCACAGAAAATGCACGACTGCATACAAAACCATCTCAGCAAAACCACCCTCTTCCGTGATAAAGAAATCACTAGTTTCAGTTCCAATCTTTGTAATTAAACGAGACTCTTGTGGGAATTCTCCAGAGAGGCAAGCTGGAATGCATGTTCTCTCTGCTGTGAGCTATTAACTTATTTTGCTTCCTATAATATTGAAGGGCATATCTGCAAAACTATAGAAGATAAAACTCTCCTTATCTTTAGAACAGCACAACAGTGCCAGCACCATGCAGATCTACCTGAAGTGAGGTGAGATGCTCCCCACACCTGAAAGACAAGTCAGCTTTCCTGACTCTCTTACCCCACCGTTTCCCTGTGTCAAAGAGCACTCAGTGCAGCTGTGCAGCAAAACCCACAAGCAGTGGGCAAACAGTGAATTTGCAATGGCAGAAATGGCTTACAACCAATGGCAAAATGTGTCACTCGTATGGACGCATAAGAAAACAAATTGCAGTCTGAAAAATACGCAGAAGTAGATTTTTACCAGAGCTGGCATGAACTTTCTGTCTTTCTTGGGTTTGCTTTGTTTTACAAGCCACACTCTGTTTAGCAAATGCAGGATAATTCAATGGTGCTCTTGGCTTTGCTCTGTTTGAAAAACAGCACAGGGCACTAAGCATCTCATAGATGCATTTTGCAAACATCTCTACATCCTGCACTTGGCCCAGATCTCTGCTCTGAAATGGGTCTGACTGGTGGTAAAACTACATTTTAAAAAAATTTTGCCCCTCCTCACGTTCCTGATATATGGCATCAATGCTAAAATCTCTGAGTGTCATTAAAAACGGGGCTGGATTAATATCTGATTTTTTTTTTGCACAACTTTTTGTGTTTCAGCTCCAACCTTTTCTAGATGTAACTTCTCTTTTTCATTAAACTTACTGTGCTAACTCCACAACAGATCAATCTGTGAGACTGAACATTAAACCCAAACTGATTTCAGTTAAGACTACCTAGATTACCTACCACAGTGAACAAAAATCCACTCTGAGAAATAGTAAGTTATTGAACAAGGATGAAGCTCTGGTATCAGCTGTGCATAGCCCTTTGCTGAAACAAATAATTCTGTCCCAATATCCTTCCACATCAGCCTCTGGTTCCCCACTGTCAAAGTCCACTTGAGAGTTTTGCCCTTAACTTCTGTAAGCAGAGAAACAGCTCAGGCTTTGCCCGTATTTTCGTGTAGGCTCCGCTGTGCAGAGGAAAAAGCAAAGATCACTTTCCGTACACATCAGCGAGGAGAAGATTTGCAGCAGATGTCTTACAACTGTGCACAACACCTTTGTTACTCCAGAAGCTCACAGTAAATCTGTTTAAATGTACCTGTTGCAATTATTTTTAATTTAGAGGACTTTGGGGACATCTCTGTACCTGATGCTTATTTATAAACATCTGAAAGGTGATTTGGCTTGGGTTTAAGACCCCACACAAACCAAGGGATGAATTCTGAACCTCCAGCCACAACATAGCTCTTCCCACATAAGCCTCCTCAGAATCCCCTTTCCTGGAACATAATTGTATTTTGTTAATTGATGCTACAGATAGAAACAAGCAGGCCCTTCTGCACAATGACAGTTTTGATCATCTGGGTAAGGTATGAAGAAAAGCACTAACCGAAATCAGAAAATCCTGTCCCACTGTGTCACTGGCACTCAGATTGCTTTGGCTACATAAATAACTGATGAAAAACAGCTGCTTTATTCACATTATCTTTTACATTTTTCTTCCTGAAAAGTAATCTCCATGAAAGAAGGACAATATATTTACTTGGCTTATAATAAGACATCATTTTGAGTCATACCATAGCTAAAATTTTCTAATAAAGGAGAAAGAAAAAAGCATATTCCAGAAGACCTTAATGCAGTAGAGTGGAATAATGGCAAAGTGTCTGTTGACATCAAATGATACACTTTCTGGCACTAAACTCTCACTTCTAAACTCATTGAACTTTTTCAATTTTGAGTCTGTCAAAGTGTCAGCTTAGCAGACATCTAACAACAGTAACCTTTTAAATAGAGTAGATCCCTTGAAAATCCTTACCCGTAATGTTCTCAAGCTAAAGAAAAGTTGATGACACAGGACTCCATGGCCATAAAATACAGGTTAGGATACATTTACTTGGTAGAAGTAGGCTATCTGGATCTGACTGACAGCAGCAGGACTGATGTAGCTGTGATGGAATGCATCTCTAGGGATTGCCCTCTTCCTTTATGTGGGGAAAATCTGCTCAGTATGACCAAGAGGAGACAAGAGAGGAGCTGAGAGGAAAAGCAAACACTGGTGCACTACTAAAGGATTGTTCTTCTTTTCCAGAAGAAATACTGCAAGAGGCCACAAGGGGTCCTGCTGCACACAACTAGTAGAAGGAAAGCCACCCAAAGTGGCTGTTACCCAAAAAAGTTATTTTTAGTGCTAGATCAAGTACCAGTTTCAGCTCTGTCAAGAACAAGCTGTCTAGGAAGGCTGGAAAAAAAAACGCCAAACAAACTCAAAAAACCCACATGGAGTTATAGCTTTTGCTTGCTCTTTTAGAGATGACAGTTCTAAATAGGCTTTTGCACATTATTGCATGCAACTGAGTATTCTTTTCACGATGATGCCATGAAGCTGTATCCAAGTATGGAATATTTGGATTATAAGGACAGCTATTGTTCTTGTGGGCTTAGCCAGACATCTAGACTCTTTTGAACAAGTTGGTTCATATGGGTCCACAAGAACCACAGTTTTTGTCTGCACTGCAAGAAGAAAGTGCACAGCAACGAAATAAGTAATGTTTGAGCCATTTATATAGGAGACTTTGATGTTGCTTCTGCCCCCATTAAGCACTGAGCATCTGTCAGCACTAAGCTGGATTTTCATTCCTGGCCAAACACTCAACTGGTAAAGTTAATGAGTTCTTGCAACTCCTTATTTCAGAGTTTATGATGTGTCCTTTAGGAGCTGGTTAGCCCTAGAAGAGTCAGCCATTTTCTTTCTCATTTGCTGCAGACAGGTGTGAATGGCTATTTGCAACAGCCAACAGTTCAACAGTTTGACAGTGGCCCAGGATGTCCAAAATTAAAGCTCAGCACTGTGGCTGCACCAGATGATGGAGCAGAGGGTACAGTGCATGATGAGACTCATATTGCTCTAACATCAAACACCGAGTTCATTAATGCCTAGAGGAGCTTACCTCAGGGCTAGGGAATTTGCAAGCACCCTTTCAACCACCAGTCACAGGCTCCTGCACCTGCTGCCCAGCTTCTGTGCCAAGGCAGCAGCCACCTCCTCCATAGCAATCACTGGTATGTGCTGCCTCTTCTTGGTAAGAAACTGGCACACAAGACAACACACAGAGCCCACACTCTGGATGGAGGCTGCATAATGCTACTTCTCCTTTTATTTACAAAGGCTTCATTCCAACTGCATAAATAACAAATCTATATCTAAACCAGGCTAGCACTGTGTTATAGTGGAGGAGGGAAGGAGAGAAGTTATTTTCACAGGTAAGCTAACCCTTTGTTCAACCCTCTGGCTTTCTCTAGAACTAAAAATGTAAAAAAGCAGGTTAATGATGACAGCAAATGCTGCATCATGAAGGCTCATTCATATATCTTATGATCATATCATCCTACTTCTAGAACATGTGAAAGAGGAATACACAATTTTCCCTAGCTTTTTATGTACACTAAATCCTGCCTGTAAGCCTCAACAATGGGAGAAGGATGTAGAGGGGAAGATTGGAAAGATCTCACCTGTTGAAAGTTGGGAGGTAAATCTGTGAACTGCAGAAGCAGTCTCCTCCTTTCAAAGAGTTAGCCTCTTCTTTCTCCTTCACCCTACCTCAGTGAATGGGAGAGGAGAAGAACCCTCCTGTGCCCTCAGAGCTCGAGGTCTTGGTGCTGGTGCTCATGGAATATGTAACTCAGTGACTTCTAGCACCTTCCACCAGCAAGCAGGCTGTAGGTAAGGACAGTATCTCCGTTGATGAAGGCTACTTCAGCATGTTTTTACAGAATTCAGCAATTAAATACTTGCCTGAAAAATGCATGGACAGAACATAAAAACCAGCTTACCTGAAAACTCAAGAGATGCAGTGCAACAAATAGATATATTTATTCTTATTTCTTTTCTCTTTTTAAATAACAGTGGCAGGATAATTGCAAATACCATTTTTGCCAAGTATGTGCTTTTGCTTAGTGATTTTGCATCCAGGGTGATCTACAGCTACAGTTTCTTTTTTTTTTTTCCATTGGGTTCTTCCTAGGACAGAGTGACTAAGTATTCAGAGCTACCAGAAACTTATTAGGCGTGTAACACAGTGAACTACTTCACAGTTATAAACATAATCCACAGAGCAAACACACAGGGAGACTGTTTTGTTTACAACTGTAGCTGAGAAGAAGCCTTGTCTTTTTTTCTTTTTGGCATCTTGCTATTTCAGGCAAAGTGGATTGTGTTCTCCATTGTCACCCATTAAAAAAAAAAGCAATTATAAAAATGACTTAAAAACATACTTTCCTATTTCAACGCAGTTTGTACACCAGTTTCTCAAAGAATATTCTAGAAAAGTCAGCTTGTTCAACCTAATATAAGAAGGTCAAGTATGGAAAATCAGAGTAACAAAACTGTATAGTAAAAATAACGATGCCTGTAGCATGTAGTAATTAGTTGTAAACAACTGAAAGAAAGACGTAACCTCCCTAGAAGTTGTAAAATAGTCCAAGCTACATAGCTACTATATTTTTGTAGCAGGTGTGTTTTCTACCTCAGCCTTGATTTTTAATACTTTATATTTTTTAAATAACTTACAATAATAATGAGTTTGCCTACCAGCAGCCAACTCAAAAACATAATGGAAAAAGAAAAAAACCACAGCCACCATTACAATGGTCGGGAGAACCCTCCCCAGCAGCCAATTTGTTGTGCCCAGTCCTTTCCCTTCTTAGCAGTCCTGATGAGGCAAAGTTCCTGACTATATTCAGCCTATTAGGAATGGAAGTTCTTCAACATAGACTTGGGTTTCACTGAAAGGAGTGGTGATTTTTTTTCCCCCTCTGTAATCTACTATCAACCCTGCAGAGTCCTTGTAGCAGCAAGCAGCAGTAAAACGAAGGGAAAAAATATTCCATCTAGGTGTGAAATGATTCATAGGCAGCATCTGAGTTCTTCAAAGGATTCTGTCAGCGCTGTCCTCAATCAATGCTGAAAGCTGAATCACAGCTGAGTGGGCTGTGATTTTATCTCATCTGTCAGATGTGAGAAGCTGCCTGTTTGTTCTTGAGTTAACTTGTTTCATCTGTGCTGACACAATATCAAAACTGACTGCACGTTTTTCATCACTTTGAATGCCACTCAGTGTACAGAAAAATAAACCAAGCCATGCCCCTTGGTAACCCACATCATGCAGCAACAGCAGAAACAGCAGCCGTCTTTTGCACTAGACTCTGCCCAGAAGCGCTGACCTGAAAGGAAGAGGGAAATGTAAATAAGTAAAGACAATCATCAGAATGATGAAATCTTTTCAGACAGCTTCAGAGTGCCTCGGATAAAGATCCTTGGAAACTGAGGTTTGTGTTATCGCAGATTTTCAAGTTCAGAGTCTTTGTTTGTCCATCTTGCCACTCTGTGTAATGCAGTGTCTGTGTACTGATGCGAGTTAACTCTCCCTTTCTGTCCTCTTCCCAAAATAACTGGGATTAATCAGATGGAATTGTTACATCCCCTTGTGATATCCCAGGAAAAACCAAGATGGCGTGAGATGAATCCCTAGGGTTGTGGTGTATGGTTGTCTCTCTGCGGTGCTGCAGAGAGGATCAGAAGGGTTGGTATGTTACATCCATAGGTACCTCTAGGAGTTCATGTACCGGCTGCCTGCAACAGTGACAAGAATACCTGACTAATGGTCAGTTCCTTGGGGTAGGTGTAATTTTAAGACTAAAGTGGAGGCATGGCTTAGGGGTGAAAACACAGACTATTCAAACACTTGCTTAATTCTGTGTCTCTATCTATGCACCTGATTATTTTTCTCTGCTGCCATGAATTAAACTTTTTTTAAAAACCCCAAAAGTTGATTGGCAAAGCATGAGCTAAAGATACTGCCATAATGGTTCATGTATCTTTCAACAATGAAAGAGTTGATGAGGTTATGTTCAAGCAGCAGTAGAAGAAAAGCCAAAAATAGGATTTTGCTTAAATTTGTTTTTCCCAGCCTGGACTCCAAATTGTTACCTGATTTCACGAATGCATTTGCCCCAGAGTAATCTCTGTGGAAACCTCATCCCTGTCGGAAAGGCTAGGTGCATAAAGGGATGCAACAGCTGCAAAAACATCTGCTTGGAAACCAGAGTGCTCTGTATAGTACTTGTGAGGAAGTAGAAATTTCTTTGAAGTTTAGAAATTATTTTTTCCTACCCTGAATAACACAAGCAATTAAGATGCAGAATTACTTATTCTAATTCCCATCCCCTAAGGGAGAGAAGGGTTTAAGACTGTTCTCTTTATTCCAAGAGTCCCAGATTGGAGGGGGGATTTAGACCGATACTATGCCCCATCTGTTGAAACACGTAGCGTACCATTTGGTTTTAACTGTTTGATGCTTGCTCTGTATCTCATTCTCTTTATTTATTGATGTGGGTAACCTCTGACACAAACCTTAGTGTCTTCCATCTGTCCTTTTCAATGTGATTCTCAGGACTTTCGCTCTCATAGGAAGCCAAGTAAAGTGCTGTAATCAGAAGCAAATAAAATGTTAGGCCTACTGGCATTTTAAAATTTGCTCTTCCTGGAAAGTAGACTGAAGTTAAATGAAGCAGGCTTATATTACACATCTGTCAGATTAGGGCTCCAGAATCCCATTAGGAAGTACAGCATTGCTTATAATTACATCCAGACAATACTAATAAACAGAGAACAAGAACAAAGACTACCCTGAGGGGGAAAAAAACAACCAGTGAAAACTCAAAAGCACAAGAGTGGAAGAAAGCCCTCAAAAGAAGAAACTGAGCCCAGGGCCATGGTGCTTTGTAAGCAATCAACAAAGTCCCTGTTTTCTTTCTCAAGCAGCACCCTTTAGTGTAAAGCATCCTGAACGTCCATACACATATACTTCAGATTATATTTACAGAGACCACATATCCAATAAATTTTCTCCATTCCATTTCAGAGAAAAGGATAATGTCAATTCTCACAAATCACGTGCACATAAAAAGAACAATCTTATTTTCTCTCTCATTTGTAAGGGAGGAGTATTTTCTATTTGCCAGATAGAAACGTCTCAGGACAAAGTCTGTCTTTTCAGTGAGGAAGCAACAACAAAACATGGAGAGAGACCAAGCAGTAGCCAGTGACAACAGACCTGCAGGAAGTCCAAAGCGCCTTACCATCATCGCTGAAGACTGGGACAGTAAGCAAGTACTGCAGAATCTTCCGATCCCTTTCAAAAGGACACTCCACTTGCTTCCATGTCATAAATTCACTGACTTGTTTTGCCAATTCCCAAAATTTCTGTCAGAAAAGAAGAGAAAACAGAAAACGTGCCATATATTGAACAGTACTATTTACCCTTAACATTTTTTAAAAAGAGCGAGATAGATCTTGGTTTCAAGTCCAAGGCTTGGATTTTTCCCCAGCTTTTAAGCTCAACAACTCAGCCTCTAACTTTAGCATTTCTGTTTCAAACTGGGATGACTTCCCAATCCTCCACCCTGGTAAAATTGTTGTTACTTATCAATATAAATAGTAGATGATGATCTGCCCTAACTGGATTTTGAAATCCAGTTAGTTAATCTGAAATGCTTAAGTTTCTTGCTGGAAATTTATGCCAAAAATAAACGTTCCCCATGTACTGTGTTGATTTAGTTCATTGATAAACTCTTTCAGTTAAAGTTTAACATGCATCAGGTGCACGTGGATTCCTTGAGTAAAAGGACAATCCAGATCATCACATAGTCTAGCTTTAGAACCAGGCTAATTCAGGCAAATGACTAGAAGTGAAATGTACTGTATATTGTGTGAGTGACCCAGGCTTCTTGAAAGTTGAAAGCACCAGAAAACAAATCATTGGGTAATCCACACTGTCAGATAAACAGCATGAAATCAGAGGCAGAAGAACTACTGAAAGACAAGGGACTCAAAACTCCTTCACTGCTGCCCTACAACATGTTTCTTCAGAGACAATTTGTGACTTACATGTACGAAAATATTGCATATATATCTTGACAAAGGATGAACTCACCTTTTACATGTGGAATTCAAAAAGAAGCTCTAAAATACTTATGTGAATGATTTTAAGTGTAATAAACCTGTGAGTTGAAATGTTTAGATGAATTTGAACACTTGGAAAAAGTTCTGACTTCTTTCCCCACTAAAAAATTGTGAATATTGAAAGGGTTTCTTTAAACATTCCATCTTCAATAAAACTGCTTTTTCCTGAATACCTTCCAGCTCCTGTGAGAAGCAACAGATACACTCAAATTCCAGCCTGATTTTGCTCTCCCAGAATCCACTGGAAGCTGAAACATTATCTGTTTCAGTTTTCTGTTAAAGGAGCTGACTCTGTATCAGTACCCTAGTCAGTGCTCTACTTACCTCAAAATTGACATGACCATTTGGAAGATGATTGGCAGAACCCTCATTGAGGAAGTAAATATCTTTGATCAAGAGGCTGAAGAAAGGTATTACGATCTGAGAAAAAAACATTATTGTCAGTCTGGTCCTGAATCAAAACATAATACTCTACAGAGAAAAATAAAAGGACGTTAGGTGGTACAAAGGGTAAGCAAAATAACAAAGGACTAAGACCTTTATGATATCTCTCTTTCACAACACAAAATTTTTACATTAATTATGTTTTAAAATACATCATGTTTCTTTATAAAAAAGACCTTCCTTGGATGGTAAGCTAATCCCTATAGTTTTATTATAGTATATAGCTTTGTGCCAAACTGCTTCCATTACCTTGAACTCTTCTTGGCACGTAGCCCTCTCAGGTCACATTTAAAGTACCTGTTGGCAATCCGCTGCTTGTCAACTGTGGCAATGAGACATGTTTAGAATAACAATATGCCTAACTCATTTCATTTCTATGTTATGTCCCTCTTGTTTTCACTTTCTCATTCTTCCTTGCAGATTCCAGAACATAAAAGCTCAAAGATGCCTACTTGTTACATATAATTCCTGCAGGGTATCTTAGTGCAACTCTCCCTCTTGACAGGGACTTGCTTGGTAAATGAGAGGAGATGCACGTTAAAGCACAGCATGGAAAATTTGAGGCTAGCAGCACAAACGGCTTTCGAACTACAATTCTCTGAGCTCATGCAAGAAATTGAACCTTGGCACTGACTGGCTCAAAACGAAGCATTCTCTCCCAACTGAACAAATCAAAGTATTTTTCTTTGGAGAATCATAGAATACTTAGGGTTGGAAGGGACCTTTAAAGGTCATCTAGTCCAACCCCCCCTGCAAGGCGCAGGGACAGCTTCAACCAGATCAGGTTGTTCAGAGCCTCATTCAACCTGGCCCTGAACGTTTCCAGGGATGGGGCATCCACCACCTCTCCGGGCAACCTGTTCCAGTGTTCTACCACCCTCACTGTAAAAATTTTTTTCCTGATGTCTAATCTGAATCTACCTCCCTCTATTTTAATACCATTACCCCTCATCCTATTAATTATTGAGAATGCTGGAACATTCTTACATTCTTAAAATGACTGTATTTTAATTTGCATCCTACAAAAATTTTCACAGCTGCACATCCTTGTTGCAACTAGGGATAAAACAAATACTACTTATCACTAATTCCATAGAAGACTTCGCTGCACACCATTTCAATATCTGTAAGTTATTTCTCTGAAGTCTTAAAACTCACTTCTCTCTGAAAAGAAGTAAGCATCTTACATTTAAACTTCTGGTAGTTTGAATGATATGTGAACAGATCCTTAGGACTCAGAATAAAATCCCTGTTTTTACTTACATGTGTATAGGAAGAATAGGACTACACATGGATTTGCTTCATCCTGCCTGGTAGTTTATTCTATGAGCACTAAGATCAGGTTTGTTAAACACAGCATGAAGTCCAATATTATAAGCAGTAGATGAGCATATGCTTCCAAGTGGGGAGCAGCTAGGAAGCTATTTGGCTCCTTTCACACAAGAACTACAACTGAGATTCTGCATTAATGTGTGACCAAATTCAGTCTATTTCTCAAAAGCTCATTTATTTTAAAGAGCAAAGAAAGATGCCATCTCTATTAATGCATAGTTCACAGCCACTCTTGAATCTAGAAAGTGGATTTTAACTCATTGCATTACACAAACACCTGGTTCATATCACCATTTTCACTAAAAGTCTCCAGAGTATATTTAAAGCTCACCTGAAGACTGTACACAAGGGGACTCCACAAAATCTATATAGAAGCTCTGTCTAGATTTGAGTTTTACAGTAAGTTTTCTGAGTAAATTTTAAAGCTTTTCCACCCTAAACCATAAACCACTTAAAACTGAGCACAAGTAGCAGTTATAAGAACAAATTCCTAGCAATCTCATTTCAGTGCTTAGCCTTTCCATCTGTATTACTGGTTTGCAAGATAAAGTATCTGTCCAAAAAGAAATGAGCTGAGGCAATGTAGTTATTTTATTTAAGTAATCAAAGCAATCACTTAATGTGTGCATCTTTCAGTTAGCAACAAACTGAGCTGGAAGCTCTGTACAAAAGCTTACCATGCAACTTAACAAGCACATTTCATTTTTGCCCACTGCCAAGTCATTTGTAAACATACCTTCTCCCTGTTGCTATGAGCTGTCAAGGACCTTTGAGCAGCTCCACGCAGAGCAGTTCGGTAATTATAAAAATTGCTAGAAGGGTCCATCTGATGCTACAAGGCATGAAAAAAAAGTAAATAATGAGCCAGTGTCATCATCACACACAATTCTTTTTCACTTGAGCAACTATTTTAAAAAGCAAGAGGTCTGTTGAACAGCACCACAAATACAGCCTTTTAGAGGACTACAGCACCTCTTTATCTATTCATTCAATCCCAAAATAACCTGGTTTTAAAAAATGTTCACTGAGCACAACAAGAGATCCAATACAAGTCAGGGGCAGGAAAGCAAAGGCAGGCTTGCTGGATCTTCTTTCTCTCTCCACAAAGAAGGTAGCTCAGCTTTAACTGAAAAGCCAAAATCATGAAACTAAGACAACTATGGGCCTTGGCACTAATATTCTGCTCTTTGTAGTACACAAGTTTTTCAGAGCTGATTGAGTTGCAATGGCAAAGTAAGATCAGACACTGTTCTGGTTTTGTTTAGTGGGAGGGGGCCTAAGGTGGCAGCTTCTGTAGGAAACTGCTAGAAGTTGCACCCCTTTGTTCAGTGGACTTGGCCGGGCCTAGGGTGGACCCGCTGCTGGCCAAACCCGAGACAATTGGTAGCAGAATGTTCCATGATAACGCCTCTACAATAATGGATTTAAGAAGGGGAAAACAGAAAAAAAAAAAAAAAAAAAAAAGCAGAGAAGATGTGAAGAAGCTGAGCAGGGGCAGAGGCGCAGAGGGGGAGGCGCAGGCCTCATGGGTCTTGCAGGCCTCTCGCCAGGAGGCTGACTGGGCCTGACTTGGCCCGGCCCGGCTGCAAGACCTGGAGAGGAGATGAGATGGATGGTGTGAAGAGATTCTGAGAGGCGTCTGCCAGCCTGTTGTGAAGAACTTCTCCTGTGAGAGGAACAGCTGCAGACGCCAAGGTCAGTGAAGAAGGAGGGGGAGGAGTAATGCGGCTCCTTGCCAAGATTCCCCTGCAGCCTGTGGTGACGACCATGGTGGAGCACGTTGTCCCCCTGCAGCCCATGGAGGTCCACGAAGGGGCAGAGATCCACCTGGAGCCTATGAAGGACCCCACACTGGGGGAGGTGGATGCCTGAAGGAGGCTGTGGCCTGTGGAGGGCCCGCTGGGGCAGTTGTTCTGGAGAGACTGCACCCCGTGGAAGAGATGTCCCACGCCAGAGCAGTTTCACAAAGGACTGTGGCATAGGGGTGGGACCCCACAACAGAGCAGGGGAGGAATGTGAGGAGTTCTTCCCCCGACCATGAAGCAGTGGCATAAAACAACATGTGATGAACTGACCGCAACCCTCATTCCTTCTTCCCCCGCTGTGCCGCTCGGGGAAAGGGGGGGAAGGTAGTAGAGATAATATTAAGTTCGGGAAGAGGGAGGGGTGGAGAAGGTCATCTTGTTCTCTGTCTCATTATCCTGCTGTTTTTATTAATAAATGAATAGTTTTCCCCAAGTCAAGTCTGTTTTGCCTGTAACGGTAACTTTAAGGATTTTCTCCCTGTCCTTATCTCAAACCTCGAGCCGTTTTTCTTATATTATCTCCCCCTGTTCTCTCGGAGGGTGGGGGGAGTGAGAGAGAGACTGTGTAGTCTGGTCCCGATCGGGGCTGAACTACGACAGATACCTAAAGCTGTTAGTGCCCCCACCTCATTGCTTCAAGGCTGACTGCTGCACCTCAATTACTAGGATGACTGCACGGCTCACAAAACACATCCTTAACCAGCAAAGTCCAGCCTGCATAATAAGGTCGAATGAAATAGGGCTGTCATCTTAAAAGCAACTTCCTGGGCTGTTCAACCACAGCGACACAAGGAAGGCTATTTCCCACCCAACGGTGGGGGAAGGAAGCGTGAGGTGGCTAAAGCCATCCTATTTTAATCTGTTGTCATAACATAAGTCAAACCTCCTGATGATATTAATAAATATCTCATGCTTGCATCAAGTATAAAACATTATATTTTCTTTATCTTACTAATAAATAACCTGAATTAACCAACTACCATTTACAGCAGGATAATCAACTTGTTGGTAAATAATCTGTTGGGTAAATCACAAACGCATACACTACTGCACCTACTTGATCTTTGACAAAGGTCTATACTACCTGAAGGTAACTGGCAACCAATTAGTTCAAGATAAATTTCTCTGAAAGGGCAAGGCAGCCACCTTACAGCTCAACTTGATTTTCACAGGCAGAACTGCATTAGGTCAATCCACACTCCCCCTCTCAACCCTCTCAAATACATCTCCCTTTCAAGAGGTTACCTCCTTTTTTTTTTTTTTTAAATAATTCTTAGGAGGTGGGTTTTGGGAATCAAAAAAAGTTCAATTTCCTTCTTCAAAATCAAAAAAGCACAAGGTGGCTGAACAATTATTACTACATCTTCTAGAATTTCCATTAAGAGCACAAAAATACTAAATCAAACATGTCATAATGAAGCCAAACTTGAAATTTGGAGCAGTTAAAAGTAAAATGCTATTAACAGCCCCATGTCCAAATATTGGCCAAACTTACCTCAAGAATATCAAATTTGGCTGTCTTCACTTTTGCCCAAGTTTTCTTTAACCGAGATACAGGACTCATGTTCATGCCAGCTTGATATAAAAGAGAAATTATTGGAGTTTTTAAAAAAAATTCTTTCAAGTAGCTAAGGCTAGTAAATATTTCTAAAGTAAAGGAGCTATTAACAATAACATATTTTCAGAGCTCCTCAGAAATAAGACTCATAATTTTCTTGAAATTCCACTGTTAAAAACAACTTTGTAAACAAAATCAACATTTCTTACAGAATGAAAGCTCTAAAAAAATGCTATGACATTATTTAATGTGGTTTTGATAAAGCACGAATATACAGTAGGAAAGCACAAATGAGTTTTCTCAACACCGTCTCTTACATATTTAATTGAAAACTACACCTATGAAGTCTTCACACTTCAAATTAAAAAAAAAAATATTCCAAATATTTTCCTTTCAGATATAAAAAAGGTGTGGAATTTTTAAATCACTAGGATATTTATGGTGCAGCAGAAACGATGGAACACATCAGCCCTTCATACTACAGGATGAGTTTCTATTCCAATTTAGCACTGAAGTTGGCTTAAAAAGCAGGCATTTAGATCTCTGAGCAGTTGCAATGAAAACTTTGTTTTTTCTGTAATTTACAGTACGGCAGTAAATAATTTCTTACACCCATAACACTACAATAATGCTGTGCAATTCTCCCAGACTTGCCCTCTCCACTACACACTGCTGAGCATGCTAAGCAGCAGACTTTTGTATAAAGCACTGTGCTTCCTTTATCAGGATTCAAATAGGAACAAAAGGTCTCAGAACGTATACTTACAAATAATAGCCATTAAGGAGTTAAAGTTGCCAATGTTAAAACATTCCCGTGCCACATCAGTGAAATATTCTATCACTCTCGCTCTGTGCTTTTTCTTCACAGGCTGCAAGAGATGTCGTTGGAGTGTTACACTCTGCAGGAAACAGAGCACTCTGACCCATCCCCACAAGAAAAAACATGCCTGTCAAAAGTCTTTTCCATGTGTACCACAACTTCACACTGTGCTTTACATGTAGAGGAAGCCACACTATTGTGTTCAAAAGCCCTCAGGACAGCAAAGACAACCCAGATACCAGGCAGGTAGAGAGCAAGGACAACAGGTAAAGAGGCTTTGCCAAGAAGAAGGGTACGAAGAACAGTGGAGCAGAGAAGGGGGTCAGGACAGAGAAGAGAAAAGATGCCTCCATTCACAAGGGGCATTCACAGTGGAGAAGGGCAGGCCAGACGAGAAGGGCTGACCCTGCATAACCACCACTGTGTCACCTAAACAAGGCGAGTATGATGCCGAAAACATGGAACTTAATTCCTCTTCAGTCTTGTGCTGACTTCATCCACATGTGAAAAAGTACAGAGCTGAGAGAAGGAAAAGTCAAAGGGCACACTGAAGGGGTACCAAACCTGAAAAGGCTTCACTGTTTTAGACAAATGAACATCTTTTAGCAGAAAAAGTCCTTGCTCACCATACAGATCTCTGTTGCAACCAAGTAACTCAGCCTGTTAAACCATTCCACATAGGCCTCCAGGTTCCGGGTCTTCTTTCGATCTCCATAGCAGTTCTGCAGACAGAAGAAAAATAGCAACTTTTAGTGTAATCTTCATCTTTTCCCTCAGAGAGACCTTTTGGCTTTCTGCCTTGCCATCCCCAAACACTGCCAAGTAAGTAGGAATAACTCAACTACCCAAAGTGACAAAAAGCAGCAGTGATAGTATTTGAGCATGAATAACTTCTTCCTGAGCCGTCGGCTCAGTAAAGCACTTAGGCATGCGGAATCCCATCACTTGCTGTGGATGTTTTAAGGACTTAGGATAGACTTATGCAAACAATCAAAGCTAAGTACCTGCTTAAAGCTTCCTTGAATATGAGCACTGTTTCAGTCCTCACTCCTGTCCCACTAATACAGCAGAGATAGCATTATGCCCTCTGCAAGTGCAGAAGGAAAACTAGAGGCCAGCCCACTCCACTGGCACATTGTGTTCAGTTGCTGATGCCAAATTAACATACTGCATCCTAACTTTGGGAGGTCAGCTCTACCATTTTGATTGGATTCTCCCTTTCCTGACCAATGCTATTTGTTCTGTAGTGCCTTGGAACGAGTCCTGCACCACATCTCAGGGTTGCCTAAAAAGGAGTAGACAGCAGTTTTAGTGATCTCTATCTACAAGGTCATTTTCAGACACTGACCGAATATCAAATTGTAAACTTGAGTCATTCTATTCTGTTTGTCAGTTTTAGGGAGGACAGTAATTTAACTTTTAGGTGCCTGACTTTGGCTCAGTTTATTTACAGAGCATAAGTCATCCAGAAAGCAGCACTCAAGGAGATGACAACTCTAGCATGGTTAGCTAAAAAAACTGCGTCTTTGCCCTTCATCTCATATGGACCTCACTGCCCTATTTGTGCTCTACCTGCAAACTGCCCCACTTGCCAGTCTGCTGCAAAGAGTTCTGTTTACTGAAAGGAAGAACAGTTGTTGAAAATGAGTAACGCAAAAGCCAAAGTTAAACTCCTCTTTTTCCAGTTGTAGACCACATAGGTGGCCTGGAGAAAACATTCACAGGATTAAGTTCTCCCTTAGCTTAAATCAGAAAAAACAACAAATGTATCAAATTAAGTCAATTTGTTGGCTGACTTCTGGAGCTCCAGGAGCTGTCCTCCAGAAAGAAAAACCATCAACAAAATTTTTAAGAGGAATACTAAAGCATTTTCACTATAAAGCTCATTTCTGCTGGTCCTCATTTATTGCTGGACCTCACTTCCTGCTCATGGATCACCTGAGCTCCAGGATGTTAAATGCCACATTTCAAAGCTGCTCCAGATTGGCTGTAATTACCTTGTCATTATCCAATGGATCCTTTTGCACAAACGCCTGGACAAATTCTTCTGGTCCAATATAATTGAGTCTCTCCTAAATAAAGCACACAAGCAGCCAAGTCATATCCTATGTTAACCTGCATTGCAAAATGAGGGGAAGGATGAAATCATACTTGAAGTATAACAACTCACAAGCTCTATGTGTGTCAGCTGCTGAGCTAATGCATAGGGATCACTGCAGACTGTGATTATGTCCCTCTGGATGGACTGGGGCTTGGTCTTTAGAACCATAAGGTGATCTGTGGATGTGGCATTGATTTTTGCAAGTACTTCCTCATATTGGCTAACAGTGGCGAGCTTCCGAATCAGATTCTGGAGGAGCTGCTGTACGTTCTTCCGATACATCTGTCATGACATGAAACGATCAGGAGACATTTTAAAAATGTGAGAAGATGGTATTAAAGTCTGCATGACACCAAAACAGATTGATGCTGACACCTCTATTTGCTGTCAACTTAAGATACGCTCTACTATATAAGTTTCTAATATTGGTGTTTCATCAGACCAAAAGGAACCCAGCCAAGCATTTAAACACTGATTGTCTCACAGATTGACCCGGTTAGCTCAAGGAACAGCAGAAAAGACATGTACAATCTACTGCATGAAAAGTGCTACCAATCACTGGACAAAATACAAGAAATGAAAATACTGCATCTTCTCCTGCTTAAGACTACAGAAAAAAAAACAATATATGGTCATTCAATGATGAAAAAAAGCTTTTTTTCTCTTTGGAGTAAATTAAGACCAGTTTCACTAAAGTAAGAGTTAACTTGCAGTTAAGCTGAGAAAAAGGAGAAGATAATAAAACCATCTCTCTTCTTTTACCTTGCAAGCCTTTCCATGTGACGGTTTAAGTTGACAGGAGTGACAAATTTAGAGTGAAATGAAGATAAATTAAGGACCAGGACTCAACTCTTAAGTAGATAGATCTGTGTAACTGACCCCAAGGTGGTTACTCTTCCAAATTCCAGATACCATCCTAAAGCAAAACCTAAGTGGCTGAAAAAAGGAGCATTCAAAACCAGTTGGCAGGACAGCATAGTGTAATCAGTCCAAGGCAGGAATGTTTCCTGTATTCTAATGAATTTGTCATTCCCTCCAAACCTGCCATTTATATGGATTTCCAAATTTCCTCAAATACAACAGCACTATCTTGGATCAGATTCATTCTTTAAGTCAGTTGCGTTCAACCAAGGCTGAATTTGTCTTGTTACTTGGTAAGTAATTGCTTTCTGCTTAGATGTATTTTGATGTTGTAGACAAATACAGCATAATTTTTTACTGGGGTGGGTGAGGAGAGAACAGGGGGCTCTCAAGCTTTTAAAGAAAAGGATCTACATTTTCCTCAGGAAGACAGAGAAGTATTACTGTGCTTCCGTAAACAGGTGTTAAGTGACACATACACAGA
This sequence comes from Chlamydotis macqueenii, assembly GCF_036417535.1. NCBI lineage: Eukaryota > Metazoa > Chordata > Aves > Otidiformes > Otididae > Chlamydotis > Chlamydotis macqueenii. Next base: position 19,775,955 of record NC_141559.1, read on the forward strand.
CTTGCTTCACTGACCCATTCCCTTCCAAATTCTTTGAAATTTCATGTAACAGAACTTTATGAAGCATTTTCATGCCCAGCTGGTAATCACCTGAGAATGAAAAAGCATCTATACAGGATGAATTCTGGCTACTGGTGGAAATAACGTAATAATCAGTGGGTTAATCTTCAAAGTAAAAAAAAAAAAAAACAACCTTGCCTGAATTTGTGGTTCATGTCAACCTAGAACTGACAACAAAATGAGGGAGAAAATGCGTGAAGATACAAAGCTGAACCACCTAATTCTGGTCAATCTGCTTCTGTAGCTGGAAAACCCCAGAGAAAAGGCAAACTGGCACAGATACCCTCCAAACCAGAACAAGAAATCAGGGTAATTAGCCCACATCTGATCTAACAGCAGATCAACATAACAAACACCCCTCTGTTCAGTGATGGGGTAAAACCCTCTCAGCACAAAGGCAGAAGGAAATGCCAGTTTCCTCTCACACCTCATAGACGTACCTGAGCCCAAAGAACCAACCTCCTTCTGCTCTTTAGACCCTCAGTCTCCTCTTGAGCAAAAAGGCAGTGACCTCAATGCATTCTGTGCGAGTACCGCTCTTTGCACCCGGAACAGGTATTTGCTGCTGGACCACTACTTAATCTTATGCATTTTATTTTAATATCATATATATAGAGATGCATATTTAACAACACACCAATGAATTAATTTGATTGTAGTATGGCTACCAGTCAGCCTAAACATACGGTCTTCCTCTAAATTAGGTTTACTCTTTCCACTTATTTGTCCCACAGTCTCTTTTTTTTTTTCTATATTCACACTGACAATGCTGATATTTGCTTATATTTTAAAACCTCTGAGGATTGGGCAGCACAGGAGAAAGTGATGGGACACTTCACCTCAAGATCATCCCTTTGTGTCTGTCCTGTATGGATAGTGACTGGAAATGCTATTAGTACCTGCTTGATATGGAACACCATATGCTGAACAAGTTTCCACAGTCAATCTCACTATATGATATCATGGTGGGGAAAAAAGAGAGAGGCCAGTGCAAAGTTGGGCTGTACGTGAAAAGACATTAGGATACAGGATGTGGCTTTGGTGTGGCTGCATACACATAAAAAGCCACTGATAAATGTCTACATGGAACTAATCAGGAAATGGGAGGCAATGGCTGATGGGAAAGGTTTGAAAAGATATACCTTGAAACAAAGGATAGTTAACAAAGTTTAGTTAGGTAAAAGGGACCAGAACAATCTGGAAATATCTCATGAGCATGATGACTTCTCAGGACACAGAGAGGGGAAAAAGTGGAAGGAATGGAATTAAATTGAGGGAGAAGAGGGGAGGTGGGGAATAAAACCACCAAGGTTTTTCCAAAGACCTTTTTTTAATGAAGCAATCTGTTAGCATGGTGAGTGGTTTTAGATGGACTCTTATTGATAGCTCTTAACAGTGCTGGAGCACAGTCATTCAAGAAGTGGAAGAAGCAGCTACAAGTAGAAGAGCTGTAGTGAACAGGAATAGGAAACTCTCCTTCTTTTGTATCCCTTGAGGTAATGACTCACACAAATCCAAGCAATCTGTAGAAAAGCAACACCAAGGAAGTTGCCATTTACTGTTCCAAGCAGTTCATAATATGCAAGTCAATTTACTGCAGCACTTGTTTTCCCTTTGTCTTTCTAAAGGAAACCTCAAAGTCAAAAAAGCTCAAAGCTAGAGCTAGAAAAGATCTACAGCTTGCTGCCAGAGTAAGATTGCTCACTAGCAGTCATTTTCTAGCAGTTTGTACATCTGCCTTTCCCCTCAGTAGATGATTTCACTGTTTAAGCCATCTGTATAGCCGGAAACTTCACCGCAGACAACCCTTCCCTGTTGCCATTCCACTCTTGCATCCACCAACTCAGCTTCCCCCAGGGTAAACAGCTCGCTCTCTCTTTTTGTCCCAGGGAGCATTTTTCAAGTGGGTGCGAATCCTCAATCTTATTCCTTTTCTTTGAACGGAACTTCAGTTCCCTGTCTTCCTATTAAGAGTACACAGAAACAAAGCAACAGTGCAGGAGCACTGTACGGGGCAAGGTGCCCGCTGGCACCCCCACAGTGAAGGCAAACCTATTGCCTCTCCCCAGTCCAAAGCCCCCTGTAGCTACCTTGCAGCAACTCCATCACATTTGGTATCTTTTTCATTTGTATTCAATATTGCATCTCTCTCGTCTCATCTTTTTTTGTCCCTCCCCACTTTCACAACATCAAAATGTCTTTCAGCTCCCAAATTTCAGTTTAGGTTTGTTCTCTTCCATCCTTGTTTACAGCCTATCAATATCTTTCCAGGCCTTTGGCAGCACTTGCAACTCCTCCCAGTAAAGCTTACCTACATGCGTGTTAACATGCCGTTTGCTGCCTTGTCCACACCATTATTCAAAAGCTTACATAAGGAACACCAGCCGCTGAGGAACACTAGAAACACCATGCCATTTAGCAATTGCTCTTTATTACTCTTTGTGTTTATAGTTCTTCCAAATGCCACTCCAGTGTCTTTTGTAATCTTAGTATTATGCCAGCTACACACGATTGGCTTATTGAAACCCCGTTAACTGCCTTTCCACTAAGTGAATATAAGCCTTGACTTTTGACTGAGTTTATTTCAGTGCTTACAAGACAAGCATCAGTTAAGCATCAAAATATTTCATAACACTTCAGTGAAACTTTACTTCCATCTGAGAACTGAGACTTGGAAAAAGGTCAAGCGACTTCCTCGTGTGCTCCATCCAGAGGAAGGAATATGAGACTTCCTCTGAGTACATATCTGATGCTTTAAGCTCAAGACAGTTCTCCCTGGCCCAGTTTTCTTTTAGAAACTTTTCCCAAATCTGCTATAACTCTTCCATTGACCTACAGAGGCCCGACTCAAACACACCTAAACACATCAAAGAAATTATCAACATCAGAAGGGATTTCTCAGATATGCAAGGCTTACAAGTGTCTTATCAAGCTTCTTCTTATCTAGTTTATCTAGCTTCATCACTAAAATGAAAAATACTAACACTCACCAAGTTGTGTCTGTCTGCACAATATCCAATTACATTACAGGTTTAGGGATGGAGTGAACCTTGTCTGTGCTTTGAGAAGGATCTGCTTATGCTGTGTGGCTTCTTCCTAGGCCTAGGCACCAGACAGAACATTTGCTTACCAGCACCTTCAAAATAAGTTAGCTTAGCCACCCAGAGCCATACCATGCTAGTAACAACAACAAATTTGCAATATGAGAGCATTAAAGGAATGCCTTTTTATCCAGCTATTTTGTGGACAGACAACCTACCTCATCACTGCCCGCTATTCTTTGTGCCAACTCCTTTAAGTTCCTCATCATTCTTTCATCTCGGAAATCATAAGGAAACGTCTCTGTCCATTCAGTCAACAACTGTAGGATTTTGGGTGCAATTTTTCGTATCTGGTTCTATTTGAAAACAGCAAAGAGGAATGTTAAATGTAACAGCAATACAGCACATATCTAACCCAAAGGAAACAGAATTCCCTTCTGCAGGATACCGTGGAGCATAAGGGTATGAAGGTCAGTTAAATTTTTAAGCTTAATTTAATTCAGCATTGGATTACAGGCCAGAGCCAATACACACTGAAGCCAATGAATAGACTGTCATTGACTCAACTGGCCTGGAAATTAGACTTCAGGTAGGTGGAAATCTTAGAATGATTTGCCTCATTGTCAGGAGCATCTCAGTGCAAGACACTTATTAGTGTTTCCATAACTATCAACAATGAAAGTGGCAAGCTCCAGTTCTGCCAAGACTTACGCACACACTATGCCTTATAGTGAGAAAGTAGTGGAATTATTCAAATATCTTAATTTAATTTGTGTAATTTTCTACTAGGTGGAGGTTCTATCCAAATGTTGACATCCTGCTTCCTTTCAACTCTAGACATGACGCATAAAAAACACATGCATTCCCATGCAAAGGGGCCAGCAATCTAAGCTACTCCGCAAAGACTGTAACGTGAGTGTAGCATGCGAGACAGGTCAGTGTAATTCCCACCGACGTGATTAATTCATCATTACATCTTTCCAACATTTTTGCATTATACATCAAGATGTTCAGAACCCTGAAACAAAAGCAACCACTGCAGAGCCAGCGCAGGATACATCATTAACAGCAAGCACTTTTGTTTCTGGCCCATTTATTGGTAAAACAAACAGTGCAGCAGCAGCAACAGTCTTCATGGAGGACAGGCTAAACAGTGTGGAAATTTCCCATGAATGCCAGTGAATAAAGGGTCAAATTCCAGTTGCTTGTATCAGGTTTTCAATCTGTTTAATCCTATTGAGGACTCTCTTGAGTAGGAACATTTTGCTGTGGGCAAGGTAGAGACATTTGACTGGAACTAACAGGGGTTAGTTCAGGGGTCCCTGAGAGTCAGCGATCTTACTTTGTCCAGGCCAGGCTCACTAAGTCTCTGCTGTTCAACGCACAGATGGCAGACTTTGGCCATGAGCTCATATGGATGCATGAACAGGCGTGAACTGAGAAGGAAAGTGAAGATGTATGTCCTCTGCAGAGAAGAAGATAGAGAAAGGGATAAATTACCACCAGTTTTACATTTTCTTAAAATGTGTTCCTGACAAATTGGTTCCTAATGCTTTAGTATCTGCAGAAGAAAACTCTGCATGTGGCTGTTCCAAGAGCTATTACTATAGCAGTAAACATTTAATTTAACTCTTGTAATTGCTCCAAACTCAGCGTTATAAATTCCTGCTTGAGCCAAGTTATGCAAGAGTTAACCAAAACAAGGCAGGGCAGGGCTGGTTTAGTTCTGCTATTGCACACAGTCTTATTACAGGCTCAGTACCTGAAATTACTCAGAACAAAATTTCAACTCATCTTCTCTTGCTCTACAATAAACCTTTGCGAGAGCCATTACTAGATTACATAACTCTTCCCAGCCTGACAATGGAACAAAATTCATTCTGCAAGGCCAAGCTACTTAGAATGCCAACAGAGAAATCTTGTCTGCTTCCACATTGCTAGTGAACGTAAACAGGCTTCAGAAAGAGAACAAAAAAAATGTCAGTTGACCAGATTGTTGAGCTGACTCAATTTCACCACATACACCATCTTTACTACACTGTGTTTGCCTGTCTGACCTCAGTAAACTGCACACTATGACCTTGTATGTCCTTTAAGAATCCCCAAATACTGTTCATTTCTCATAGTATTGCTTGTCTCCTGGGTGAAAGCAGAGGGAACTACATAGCTTAATTTTACAGAATTAAAATTAGCAACTCATTCTGAAGTTACAAGAAGAGGCTCCTTATTTTGCTTCAGTTTTCCACATATCATGCTTTGATATCATTGTGAGATGGATATTCAAAACACCCACTCTACTCCTCACATTGCCGGTAGTTAAGTGTCTATGGCACCCACAAGAAAGACTCCACAATGTTCTGGTTCTAGGGACTCGGAACAAATCACCATGTTTGACTAACTGGTGTCTAAATTGCTAAATGTTTAAATTTTACATTAAGCATTAATGGATAAGCACTAGCTTAAGCACAGTCCTATCCTACTATTAACTCTGACTCAGGTTAAAAAAGATCCTGTCTTGGAAAAGTGAATAGATCTATGACAATAACAGAGGCTGAATATAAGTGGAGTTATGTCTTCAGCAGGAGCCTTTCAACAAGCAGAGATGGTTTCATCATCCCTAAGTTATCCCCAACTGCCCCTCTGACCTTTTGATATAATTCTTATTTTCTAAGAATTATATAAAATGTTTCAATGCACGTATGTGTCTAGATAGGCCAAAAATTCTCAGATGACAAATGTCCTGTTCTCATGTCCAGCCTCTGCTGATTCTTAACAGTGTGGTACTAGCTCAACACCACAATTGCCAACTGCAAGATACATGTGGACCTCAGATGAGCAATGGGAGACAGACATTAAAAACCGTTTTTAAACTGAACACATTCATCCTGTCACACCAGTGGTCATGCCTTTCTCCTCAGTTTGCCTGACAGATTTTTTTAAGGGTCAATGGTGCATATAATCCATCAAACAGTAAGCCCCACTAAGTACTTTATACATGAGTCACCAGCATTGTGCACCTTGCAACAGGAGTAATAAAGAACTAGACTTCCTAGGTTAGGTGAGTTACTGCATGCTGTACTCACATGAAGCACGTTTATCCTACCATTGCTGATTAGCCACTTGAAACCCTTCCTTAGCAACCTGATGTAACACATTTTGCTTTTGCTGCACATGTGAAAGTTCCCCTTTATGAGATGGATCAGGTCTAGCCATGCAGTCAGCTGTGTTAATAGACTTACATCAGGATAGTAATCTACACTGGGTACCAAGTGCTGGATCAGAGCTTCCAGGGACCCCGAAAGGAGGTTGTTGTCATGGTAATATAGCCCTCCACAGTTGTCCTCTTTTGACTGATACAGGTTCCTGTTGTAGCTGCTGCTGTCAAACATAGCTGCAAGGGGAGGCGTCTGCGGCATCCTTTCCTGGGGAGACACACAAAAGAGATACGGGATGATTACCAGAAGGTGCAATGCAAGAGGCTTTTTACACTCCAGAGATAGTACTGCACTAGGAATAAAACCCAGCATCACACCCTGTGTTGCTTGCACACAGCAAGCAACTGTCTTCCAGCCCGTGCAGATTTCTCAGGAAAGGGCCAAGGCAGGCTCTCATCACTGCCTGTCTATTGCAACTGCCAGGTGCCTTTTTTATATCTTGCTGTTTCTTCATTTAAGGACAGACAAGAGGTCAAGGTTCAGAGTTAGCAGGAGCGTACAAGAATCCTGACAGGTTTTGGGAGCTCATTTCTCTAAAGCTTTTGGGGACGTGGCATAATGTTCATTGACAACTTTGGGCAAATCCTGACAGCAGTTACCTACAAGCAGCACTCCGATGGGGACGTGTGTTCAGGCTGTCATGGGCTGACACAGCCCCAGTCAGTGCAGAGGAAGAGAGACTGAAGTGAAGCCCTGAAGAGGTTATGTGTGAGGACGGTCTCCTTACAGGACACAACAGCCATCAAAAGCTCCAGTTTTGCAACTCCACCCTGGTAAATCAGTGCTGGGTTTTTCCAATTACACTGTGACAAACGTGACCCAGGCTACAGCCTGACGCTTCAGTGCATCTGTCTCCAGCTGTTCTCTGAGTCGCTCCACAGAAATCCGGAAAAATATGCCTGTGTATAGCTGCTTACCAATGTTGCCCAGGTTCATCAATGATACCAAAGACATGAGCAGAGTCAGAGATCTGTTAAACCCTCTCTCCCAATTCTGTGACAATGTGAAAAATCCAGCCCTGTGTTTTCCAGATTCAGATTTTCTTAAAACTTAAGGAAAAATAAAGCAATTGCTCATCAATCTGCGTCTCAGTGCCTTTGGAATACAAATGTCTTACCAAGGAAAAGATAAGCCACTGATGCAGGCTGTTCAGTTACCCAGTGTAGTGGGTGGGCAGCAAGGAGGCTGTGACCACTCAAGAACTCTTTGGGTGACACAGAATGCGAAAAGGCCAAAAGATAAAATCTCTCTGATTACTTGAGAGTTGCGCTATACCCTCCTTCCCTCTCCTCCCCGCTCCCCTGCCCTCTGGGAGCAGCAGCTCCCATCAGTTTAAGGAACCTGGGTTTTAAAGCCTTGCCTGTGAGCTAACTTTGTGCCCGATTTTAAGCACAAATATGTGCTGGTATTAACTCTACTACAGCAGTTACTGGGCTGTAGTGCTAATGGACCGGCCACATTCGGGGAGTGGACAGATCAAATGCAAAAAGGTGCCGCACGCTGCTTCCCACCCTCCCCACAACAGGGAGGCAAGGGGATCGAATTGAGAAGACAATACTCACGGCCGGCCGTGCTCGTGTGTCGACAGAGCACGTGTGCGTGCCTGAAAAAAGCATTAATGCCTCCCAGCCATCATTGTAAGTGCAGATGCTGTTGCTTTTTCTCTCTATTGTATCAAATCCTATTTGGGAAAAGGCCCTTTAAAGCCACAGACCTCGGTGAACACCAGCCTGCAAGGGCACCCCATTTTGAGAACAACTAACAATGTGACAGCCTGGAGATAAATAGCATGCTGCCATCTGTGTGCTCTGCAACTCACAACAAAGCACTTTTCAGAGTGAGCTCAGTGGAGATGAGAAGCTATTAAGTTATTAGTTAGATTCCTGGGGACCTGAAGCACCACACAGAGAGCCACGGACACGCTGCTGCTGGCAGCACATCCCGACAATGGAGGCGTTCAAACCAGCACAAGACTGAGGGATTCAGTATGTAAACAGTAGGAGAAAGCCAAAACACGAGAGAGGGATGGAGAAGATAGCCTCCTGGCCTACACGACCTGTACTAATCCCGCCTTGCGAGACGCCAAAAGGTACTTGCATCAAAGTGGGAAAGAGCGAGGAATCTCCACATCTGGAAAGTGACATCACAGTCACTCTCTGCAGCTGTTCAACTTGTGATTCAACTTCATCCAGACCAAAGAACTGGGAGAAGAGAATAACAGAGTAAATAACGTGGGCCACAGCATAAGGGAACAAGGTGCAGGACTGAACAAAACACAGTTCCCTTACAGAAGAGTTCAAATCCCTGGGCAGGTGAGGTGCAACCCAACCACGGCCACACGCTGCAATGATAAAGCATTCTGATGCATACAGACTCTTGGTCTTTCAGGTTCTTTGCAAGGCTAGCAAACCTTAAGAAACAAAATATGACTAGAAGCCGGCAGGAACCCTCAGCATTTCCTAGGTTTTCATACTGTGTAAAGCTCACCATGTTTTAATAGCAAAACACAGACTTGAACAAATCCAAAATATTCTGCAGCCCACTGGTGCTGAAAGATGTCCTGTTTGCACTGAAGTTTAGAAATCTTTTCAGCTACTGTAGCAAGGTTTATTCAGCCAAAAGGCAAGTTGTAGGGGACAGTGCGTAAACACTGCCACTCACCAAATATTTGTAGCCATGTGGCTCCAAGGCAATACGCCACAGGGAAAGTGAGAAAGGTTAGTTTGCATCTGCAAAACAATTTGACATCAATACTGGCACTGTAAAAAACCAAGGAGAGTGGTTGTTTCAGTCCAGATCTCGTATTAATCAAAACAGCCCAATTCAGGGTGAGACTGGAGTCTGCAGAGGTTTTAGCCAGCCTAGCCAGCTATTAGCTGTGATTTCATATAACCCTCATACACAAAGCAGACTCAGGCAGTACTTCATTTCATTGATGATACAACGTTTGGGGAAAAACCTCCACTTCCACCATACCACTAACTTCCAGCATGGTAAGAACTGAAACAGGTGTGACTCATAGAAGGGTTTTTCTCCAACGTATTTTTCACATGCACGCTATATATTACTGTCCATTAAAATGCAAGGCTTTTTAGAAGGTCAGCAGGCAGTGCTGAGATTCTAGTAACTAATTCTCAAAGGGAATGAGACCTTTTTGAAGCTTGCAGTCCCCTAGCTGTCGGCACAGCAATTACTCCCAAAACCACATGGATCTTTCTTCAGACAAAACAAAATGAGACACACGGAGCCTCTGAGTGCCTCATCAAGAGGAAAGAAAAAAAGTCATTAGATCATTAATAAATACACCAATTCATAGCAATAAAATAAAATTCCCCAAAGCCTGGCCCCAAAAGGTACATTACTTGTTTGCTATCTATTTCTAGATGCTGCTTGACAGAGATGGTTCAGTTCTGTTTCAGTGGGACATCAAGAGGTACCAGCTAAGAGATGCTGTGTACTCCGCATTCAGACACTGAGGATTTCACCTGTAAGAGAACAAGACACAGGATGCATTCTCCATGCGATGAAAAGGCATGATACCGAAGTGTGACAGAGATAAATATAGCATAGCCAACAGGATGACTCACACAACACATGTGCTTTTCCAGCAGGACTCCTTTATTACCTTGACCTTGACTCTTCTGCTGTATTTTATATGGAGCTGGAGACACAAAGCAGCATGCTTACTTCTAATTAGCTCAGGAGTTAAATATGTAACACTAAACTCTGCCTTCAGAATAACTCGAGTGGAATTGAAATTTGGTCACAGAGCAGAATCTGGTCCACAAAGCCTTGGCATATAGAGCAGAGGTATCTTGGGACATAAAAATATTGATAAACCACAGCAACACAACATCTGACAAGCAGGAATTAGAAAAAAGACAAGAAATATGATTCTAGTGAAAAACATCCTGAGTTTAAACTGGAAATTTTAGACTGGGCTTTGGAAATACTTGGCCATCACTAAGATGGAAAACATTTATCTCTCCTCTCTTTTTTCTTTTTTTTTCCCAAAAAGGAAAAGAGTGGCTTTTTTTTTTTTCGTTAAAGATCCCACTTGAAGGAAAGAGCAATGAAATAATTTCCTGGCTCTACCAGTGATGTTCTCCTGTGACAGAGAGAAGCTGATAACTCTCTGCATTGTGGAAAGAGGAATAAAATATTTTTTCTGCATTTATCATTTTGGAGAATGTGAGATCTTGGGCATTAAGGTCCAAATTCTGACTTCAAGTAGTCTCTGACAAGAAAGAAGTCTCAACCTTCCCAGTAACAGTAGTGTAAATAGAAAGCCAGAGCCAAAGACAATGCACTCAAAACCCCTGCAGGAGTTGAGTTCCAGTTTGGCAAAACTAAAGGAATCAAACATCGCTTCCAGGCTACCAAGTGCTTGTCCAAACCTCTATGTTCAGCAACAGAAAATAAATCTGTTTTCTACTAGGAACAGTGGAAGGTTGCATTCATTTGCTTTCTTTTCATTTACGTGAAAGAGCTCAGCCTGCGCATCAGGTGTATAAACCAAAACCAAGAATACGGACAGCTCACATCCTTTACAGAAGCACCCACTGAGCGTTTCAGGAGTAGCCACAAAAAGGTGCCTTTAAAACCACAAACATTTTCAGCTCCTCTGTTATGTACAAGTATCTCCCATACTACATCCCTCAACCAGAGGAATGGTGACTGAATTTGTTTTGAGTGCCAAGGTACACATCCTCACAGAAGATGCAAACCTCAGGTGTGCAATTACATCCCCTCGGAGCTGCTTTACCATACGGTCAGAAACCCCAAACCACACTGAGCAGGTGATTACCATCTCCCATTGTTCTAGGCATGCAATTATAAAATTGAGGTGTGGCAAAACAGAAGTCTGCTGGGGAAAGGACTACGAATCTTAACAGCTTGCACCAATCTGGGAAAGTCTGAGCAAGTCAAAAATGAGCCTTGGCTTTAACATGTAGAAAGGAAGTAAGGACTAAGTGCTTGCCAGCAACATCCAGCTTTCTCACAGTTCCTTCCTATAGATTGTCCTTCCTAGAATTAGGTCTCATTAATTGTACCTTGTAAGAGGCAGAGTACAGAATGGTATTTCATACTAACATAGGAGATGGAAAGAGGAGTGACATGGGCTTTTTCCTTGCTGAAATCAAGAGCAACTCAGAAGGAATCCACCACAAAGTAATGGGAGAATTAAAACTATCCGTAGGTGATACTGCTGAATGGTGACATAACAGTAGAAATACTGTCTTACACACAGCAGTTTCTGTCGCGGCAAGCAAAGACCTGAGGCAAGCCTAACAAACCTCACTGAGCCTTGAGATACTTCTTCACTTTCACTAAACAGCAGAGGATGAACGATTCTGCAAAGTTCAAAAAAAACTACCCAGGCAACAATAGGCTGCAAAGGAAAAAGAAAAAACCCCGTAAGCAAAGAACAGACCAGGAACTGGATTTCAATGAAAGGCATTTTCCTCCTGAATGTACAAAGGAACTCTTCCTTGGATCTATAAATAGATCCAGCTGATGATGCAGGAAGGTCAGATGCAGCACTGCTGACTGATCACTCACGTATGAGAACTTTGGCACAGTAAATAAGTGGATCCTGAATCACTTGAGACTAAAGGCCTTAGATACTGACCTGCAAAGGTGTGATGGACACAAATGCATTTGTGTGTATGCTGGGGAGCATTAGGAAAAGTGCAGGAGGTTTAAGAACACCTTGAATTTCTCAAAATCTGCAAGGGTGGAAAAAGGGAAGAAAACAAACAAGTTCCTTTTGATGCAGATGTGCTGTAAATCCATATCCCCTGCTTCAGACCCAAGAACGAAATCCCCCTCTACCCTTTCCACACACTCTTCCTTCTGTGGGGCAGGAAGAGCGACGCGAGTCAGGATGCTGAGAGTGGCCATGCCACAGCGTTGCTGCAGTGCCAGACAAGTACATGCAGGTAAATTATATCATGGCAAAAATCCCAAATGCAGAAAAACTACCCAGGCCAAGGGAGAGGACAGGACATACGTTACTCCCAAACAAAACAGATGAAACAATTTGTCCATATTGCTAGATAGACAAAAGCAGCAGCCTTGAAACACAGAACATGAATAAAAAGATCAAATATGTAAGATACTAGCTTTCTCAAAGCACTTGTCTCTTACCATGATCGCAACGCAGCTCAGATTTCTATTGACAGGTTAAAATGGAGGAGGCCACAATTATTAAAAAAAGGCACTATATGAAGTGTGCTCAATCACTGAGTGATTAATCTTTTTTATTAAGTTAATTTGTAAGTTATTTTTTAATTTATGGACAATTTCTTCATCTGGATGATGATATTTAAATATTTTAATTCAATTTTTAGTTCAAAATATGGCTGTTCCTCTGCCAATGTGGGGATATTTAACCTTGTAAATCTCTGATAAGTCCACATCTCTTTTCTTTTTCCTGGTTTCAGAGGAGAAGTTTAAAACATGAGCCATACAGGACAAGTATCTGTTGTAAGTGACATGATGGATTAGCATAGCAGTAATTATATGTCACAAGCCACCAGAGATTCTAGAAAAGTTCAGTCCATTGCACGCTCCATAGCGACTCCTGTAAAGCTCCAGTGATTTAGAGAATGAATGAAATGGAAAAGGATGCACAAAGGCCTCAGATCCACCAAAGCATGCAATGAAACATCACCCATCTTAAACTACGGATAACGCATGTAGCTACACTTTTCTACCAAAATTTATAAGCAGACAGCTGGACTGAAAGCAAAGAAGTTTTGACAGACAACCAATACTTGGATCATATTAGGAAACAACTTTCCCCTCCCCAGATCTATTTCCTTTAGAAAAATTCATAAATGGACTGTCCTCCAAGCACTTTGTTTAAAACCAAACCAATTCACAAGCTCAGGATGATCTCCTCTCCTGTTAAAATTTCCTTGAAAATCAAATACTGTTGGGAAAGGCAGGCAGCCTGCTGGCTGGCCAGCACAGAGTGTTAAGAAATTGGCTGGAACTGCTGATGGCAAAATTGAGAGCTTTGAAATAAGAGTACAGGTATATTAAATGCAAAGAAAACACCAGCATGCTACTAAAGCCTTACACCTTTCAAACCTACTGAAGCAGGGTGGGATTTTTTAGAGTACACAGCATTCTCTTAATTGCACCCAGTGAAGTACAGAAGAGGTTTGCCATTTGTTCTATCGGGAACAGAGGGCTCTTAAATATTACAGTCAGAAAAAAACTAAAATCCCACCTCTCTATTTAGCCAGCTGCAGACTGGCTCCGTCAGGGCTCCCATCCAGCAGCAAGGTACAGAGCTCTACAGAGACGGGGTGGTTACCATCCCAGCCTCCTGCTCTGCCGAGCAGACAGCTGAGCGGCTGCCCATCAATCAGCTGACAAATTGCTGCAGTTTGCAGTCAGGACTCTTAAAGGCAAGTGAACAGCAGTGATGACTTACTTCAAAACATCACGCTGTAAGCCAGAGTGATTCAGCAAGCTGATTCACGGTCGCTCAGCTGTCCAGGAATGGGGTGTGGTGTGGGGTGGATAGCTGGGACCTGCGATGTCATCCCCATTAGTGAATCAGAACCCTGACACTCTATCATTTCCGTAGCACGCTTTGTCCCTCCTGCGTCCCTCAGACGCAGAAATGGAAAATTGCTGTTGTCAATAGAGACGGGAACAGTTTCCCCTATGCTATCCTCAGAACAGTATCACTGATTTCAATGTGGTGTTAGACTCCCACTAACCTCAGGGAATACGATTCATTTTATGTGACAGGGATGTGAACCTCTGTAATCCTAACCCACCTCAGGTAACCAAGGCCAAAAGATACTTTCTCCACCTGCACAGTCAGTAGCTAAGTGTGGGTTCAAACTAGTTCACAGTGACAGCCAGCTTCATCAAGAACTGTTCACACATCCGTTCACTGTCAACAGAAAAAGCGTAATTTCTATGCTTAAACCTGACAGCTGGGAGCTTGGATCTACTTCCGTCGCTACAAGCTCCTCACATAGGTTTTAGTCAAGTCACTCAGTTTCTCATTACTGCATTCCTCTGCTTGACAGTATAAAGAGGGATTACCGTGGGGTTATTTCCTTTCATTAAGTTCCAAGATGTTTTTCTCAAAAGGGGTACAGAAGGTATATCACACTATATTAACACCAGAAGCACAACACTAGCCTTAAGCATGAGGTTCTTTTGACACAGTTCCTTCTTCAACCTCATCAAAGCAAGACATCTTCCAAACCCAAACGCTGTTGCTCCTTGCAGACACCCATGCTTGGCCTTTTGGTGAAATCTACAATATGTATCAGAACAAAGCACCATTCCCTTTTATAACCATAAAAGGCAGACAAGTTATAATTTATAAAGGCAAGCTGTAATAGTGTCAAATAACAGTACTTATTTTTATTTAACTGGTTTTACCTAAAATCTCGTCGCCAACCGTCTCTTTTCCATTTATATGATGCAGAAAAAATGATGCTTTAAGGCGAACAGTTCACATAATCTGTTTTTCTATTTACTAAGACCATATGTTTCCATGAACAGTACAGAATTTTTACTGACACTTACAGACGTACAGCAGGTTGAAAGCAATATATTTAGTTTCTGCAGTAGAAATACTTCAATTAAAAAAAACACCACAACAAAAAACCCCACACCTTCCAGTGCTGAAGTTGAAGATAAAAAGAGATGGTCCCACTCTGGCAGTTAAGAAAGCAAATACAGCTCTGTATCCAAATCAGTGATACTTGCCCCCCACCCTGCTATACACGGGCTGAATATCAGCCAGTGGGTTCCAGACCAGAGCTGGGTCTCAGGTACAGGGGACTTGTAAAACAGTTGGCTTCAATCAGCTTGACTGGCTCCTTGGGAAATCAAGGACAGAATGGTCTACCCAAACTGCCTGAAAAGAGATATTTGCCTCGTCTAGGCAGGGCCATAGCAGTAATCGCCGCCAACACGCTGCATCTGCTGGTTTGTGTCAGCCTTCGAGACTCGGCAGCAGTTCCCATGCTCGACTGAAGGTGGACCTTTGGGCTCTGACACTGACGCCTTGAAACAATCCTTGCCTTGAAACAATTGAAACATAGAATAATAGAATAGTTTGGGTTGGAAGGAACCTTTAAAAGTCATCTAGTCCAACCCCCCTGGCAAGAAGCAGGGACATCTCCAACCAGATCAGGTTGCTCAGAGCCTCATCCAACCTGGCCTGGAATGTTTCCAGGGGTGGGGCATCTACCACCTCTCTGGGCAATCTGCTCCAGTGTTCCACCACCCTCATTGTAAAATTTTTTTTTCCTAATATCTAATTCCTAATATTTAATTGCACCTATTAAGTCAACACACAGCAGGTATAGTATTGAGCAAACGTATGCTAGCTCAGGTTGTGGAAGGATCACTGTAAACACAGGCTAACAGCGCCTGAATCCCTGCAGTGTGTTTAAGGGAGGATCAGCTGGCAGCCCCGATGGGCAGGTACTGCCAGGTCAGCACGCTGCTTTCATGCAGAAAGCACCCAGCCTTGTATCAATGAGAGCAATTATCTCAGAAAATATCCCACTCTCCAATCTGACTCAAGCGTATTTATCCCCTGTCTTCTTGCGTATGAATCTCAGCGTCTTAAAGTGCTGGCTGGTGCAGACTCACAGCTTCCCAGGCTCATCTCTCTACTGCCGCATAACCTGGTATTTCTGGCCCTATTTCCAGATGTGACAAGACGCAAGCAGAATACCTGACCCCATGGGAGGGGCAGGTGACCTGGGGAACATTTTACTCTGGGGAGAAGACACATTTTAATGAATCAAAACCCAAATAGTCGGAACATGTGAATCTGAGTCATGCAGTGCTATTCTAGAGCCACCTAGGAAGACTGAGCTGTATTGTTTCCATGATCCTGCTCATCTTCTAATTAAAAATACAGCCACACTGAACTATCTGTTCACGTTCCTCACTGTAGTGATTTAGGTTTTTTTAATACTACTTCTCACAGCAGCTATATTAGAGGATAAATTAGCAATAGCTTTTGGTTAGAGGCAGAGTCTTTGCCTCCTGTTTGTAAATTACGTATTGTCCTTGCTGTGGCTGCAAAATGCACTCTGAAACTTTTGTTTGCAAGCTCATTTTCTAGCAAAGTGTTTATTAGGTGATGTAGCTTGGTCCCACAAACCCACACCAAGCAAAGGGCACTTGTCAGTGCTTGCAATGTACACCTGTATATCCACTAACATTTGGGAAAAGATGCTCAAGTATGAGCAATCACAAACTCTGCCTCCTTCATTGAAACACAGGCATGCTTCTTCCAACCAACAGCTTCTTCCTGTACTGCCCAACCATCTACTGAACAGCAGAACAGTGCTGAAATGACTGAAGGAAGATGTGTTGAGACAAAGGCAAAACTAGCTTTTCATTCAGAAACAGTGTGTAAATATACAAGGAAACAAATGGTTCAGCTCACCTCTATCTCCAGAAGTCAAGGACTGTCTTCTGAAGACTATACTCTAAATTAAATCTGCTATGACAACTACCCAGCTCAGTGCTGGAGCTTTGATGCTAATCTCTCCAAACGGGTGAGAAGGATCAGAGTTAATGGAAGGAGCTCTACAAACTGAGCAGGGACACAGTTGCAGAGAAGGATGCATCCACATCAAGGATGTGCAAGAGTGAAGTGAGCACCACAAGCTTACCCTTTTCTGAGTCATTTGACTGAGCTCCCACTACATTTTCTAAGTGTAATAACACGCCAGTTAAAATCAGTACTAGCTGACTGACTGCATCCTTTCGTAGAAAGAAAAGTTTCTAAATCCTCTGATTTAGATAGGAAATCTTTGGAGTGTGAACCATCCAATACTTTTTACACCTCCTCTCTTTGCACAAAACACCTAGAGCTTGATACTCAGAAAAGCTTAGAGCCACAATGCATCCCTGTTATCAGGAGCATTCAGCATCTTTGGCCCCAAACATCACTTAACCCTTTCACAGATGATCATTTCAGAGGCGCTTGAGAGTATCAGTTTTTCTACTAAGTTTTAACCATTTAGCTTTGTAGTACTTTTGCAAGGGTAACACCAATGCCCAAGTAGCCAAGCAGTCAAAAGTAGCCAGGAAAGATCCCACCTACACAATTTTGTCAGCTCTAGTAGCTGTCATAACACCAGACACTTACAGTCATGTAGCACAAACTGGCATTATGATCCACACACAGCTCCTTCCTATCTTCACCTCAAGAAAAACTCACTTTTTAACTACTCCAAGTTACAAAAATAAACTCTCATGTTTTCAGCTGTTTCAGTTCACGTTCCTTCACTGACGGGACTCCAGTGTTGAACTGTGCCTGTCATTTCTGACACGGTGTGACAGCAGCTCACCCTGCAGACCGAGAACAGGTATGGTGACTCACTACGTTCCCCAAGGACTGTTTAGATAACTCATACAACTGGAGCACAGGTAACAACACACTGTGCTGTCCCCAAAAACCTCAGCAGAAAGAAACCACGAAGAATATGAACCAACAGGGATTAATTGTACCGTACAAAAAATCATTTTACTCAGTGTGTGGCATTGCTATGAGCTTAACACCTGATAAATCAGTACTTTATTTCCTCTTTTACAAAGAGTTACTAAAACCTACAGTGGCTAATTTCAGTCCTGCCTGTTTAAAGGAACGACATCCCCATTGCTAATCCAAAATCAGAGCTGTGTGTTATCTATTAGGTCTCTCCAGTACAGCTCACCAGTTAGCTACTTATTTTGAGTATACTTAGCACAGATTTTCAGCTGATTACCAACTTCTCTTCAAGACATCTCATTTGGAAGCTGTAAGATAAGCCTGAGGGCTTTCAAAATAAAAAGACAGACTAGAGACTCAGTCCCACCCGCTCAAGTCCCCATTTCCCACAGATGAATGTTATCTCAGCCCACCGGGGCTGCAATCTCAGTGAAAGCAACCCCCTCAACATTCCTCACTGAGCCGGATAGCTGCCTGTACAGAGTACCCCTTTGTTCACGGCTCTTTTGATTTTTCAGCCATTCTTCCCCTTTTGAGAGGAGTCAGTCTCTCTGGGTGAGCTTTCCTCGTCCCTCAGTGCTATATTTAGCTTTAGACACAGGCAGACAGAGAGGCACTGCTTGTTGTTAGGGCTGCCTTAGTTTCCACTCCCGCCTAAGCACAACACAGCAGACGTAGCTGGGGACAACACACTGGTCTGGGATGGTTTAACTGCCGCTGCTCTCCTCCTGCCCCTGAACCGCTCCCACCTCACTCAGCGCTTCAGGGGGCCTGAAGTTTTACCACAGCCGCACAGAGCAGATGCCCAGCAGAAGAGAAGCCCAGAAACACATCTGGGTGACATCACACACACCGCCCCTGTCCCGCCAACGCACCCACTCTACGCAGCCCTGCAACCACAACCTGGCAAACCTGTGCTTTTTCATCCCTCCCATCCGAAAAAGCAGCCAACAGTTGAACCGATGGGTTTAAGGAAAAATGGGAAAAACTTCTCCGAGGATCACAGCCACAGAAAGATCACATCATGCAGCTTTAGGACCCAGCTCCACCTTCATTCAGGAAAGGGGACAGGGAGAAGGACCCAAGTACCGCATGGCCAGGTGTTACTTCTGCTGGGCTGATCTCTCCCCTCCCCAGTACCCTGATTCCCCAGAAACAAGCCGCTCTGGCTGCACAGAACCGGGGAGCTGGTGAGGAGATAAACAACAGGAGGAAAGACACCATCCTGCGGGGCTGGCAAGAAGATGAACAGACAGACGGATGGATGGATGGACACACACTCCAGCATCGCAGACGCCCCGGACCGTACCTGGAAGTGGCCGCAGGCGCTCCTGGTCCTAGCCGCGCTGCTTTACCACCCACGGGCACGTATCATCCACAGCAAGGTTCGACTCGGAACGGAACCCCTGAACTAACCTCCCCGCGCCGCCGCTTACCTCCCCGGGACTCCCCAGGCGGCAGGCGCAGCGCCGGGAGCAGCCGCTCCCCTCCCCGCCCCCGGGGGCGGGAAGAAGGGCGGAGGAACCGCCCCGCAGCGCCAGTGCCGGCGGAGGCGGAGCGTGAGCACGGCCGGTTCCGGCGGGGCCGGGGAGGCGGTTCCCGGGCAGGCTGTGGGAGCGGCTGGGGCAATCCCGCACTGGGCTGGGTCGTGGCAGCGGGCAGGCGTCGCCGGCGCTGTTCCCAGCCTGGCACCGAGCCCCTGCGGAGATGGCCTGAGAGCGGCCGCGGCCCAGCCGGCCCCGCATCTCGCAGCGGCCGTAAGCGGATGCCTACAGACGGGCAAGAACAGGACACAGCATACCCGATACTTCCTCCCAGCAGTCTCCCAGCTTGCCTTTTCACCACGGGGGATTTCCTGAGCCTGGCGGTGTTTGTGTGCTCAGTGACTCTTTGCAGATCTCTTTTTCCAGTACTCATCCGGTTCCCCTTGCAGCCCACCCACGATAGTCTTCAAAAAGGACCTGCACAGATCCACTACCACTCCTCAGACAGCCGCCATCCTTTGTGTCTCTTGAACTCAGCTTGCTAGCTTCCATCTGATGTCCCCCTGCTCTCACACTGAGTGACAAACACTTTGCTCGCTACGCACTTTCTGCAGAGCACTCAATGAGTTTTCTCCATTTCTTGCACAGCACTATCCGTCACCACTTTTCTGGGCTGAAAAGTCCAGGTCCACCCAGTTAGTTCACAAACAGGGCCAAAATCTCCGACAATCCTTGTTATCCTTCACCAGCCTTTTTGCAATACTTCTAAACCTTTTGAGATGAGGGAAACAGAGCTGCACATGCACAATCCAAGGTGCAGTTGAACATCAGATTTAGGGAGCGATACACCAACTTTCCCTGCTTTCCATCCCCTCCTGGCAATTTCCAATCTATGCTAAATTTCCTTTTTTGACTGCAACCAGGCACTGAGATGCAGCCACCCCTCAAAACACCCCAGATCTTCCAACCCAGTGGCAGCAGCCACATCAGAGCCCATACTTTACCCATGAATCTAGCTACATGCATCAGATCATCACAAACTGAAGAAAAACGATCCTCAGTAGTTAAATGCTTGAAAAACAGGTGCCTCTGGCTACTATTTCTGCACACAAGCATAGAAGCCTGTTTCTGCACACAAGCACGTAAACCAGAGTTCCTTTGTCCAGGATGAATTTGGAAGCAGTTACACAATCCTGCCTACTTGCATTTCCATTTCTTTAATTTTCATTTTATTTACTTATTTTCTTCTGCACGTCCATTTCTTTAAATTCACTCTCTAGAAAGAAAGCTGGCAAGATAATGAATAGTAAAGGGACCTCAGCCCACACAAATTCCTTTCTGGAGCTGGAACTTAAAGGTGCATGTGATCTCACTGTGGATTCTTGAAATTACTTGGATGTCTTCGAGTTCTGGATTCACGCAAAAACTAGCTCTGTCCCTTTGCACAGGGTCACATATAATGTGAAGTATAATGAAATGACATTGCAATGTTACTTCTGAAGGAAGATGACACTATGCCAAGTCGGAAGTCACAGCGCTTATCCTGGTCCTTTTCCCACATTGAGTACGTCAGGGGATGGTGCTTTGTATCTTCCTCAGGCTCTGCTCTACGACGTTTCTACCTCTATTTCCTGTCTGTGACAGATTTCTCAATGCAATAAACTATTTAACTTTCCTGATTCCTGTTTACCCCTATAATTCTCTTCATCAGACGACTCTTGTTGCCTTACCTACAAGAAATCTAGTACAAAATATTTAGAGTTAATCCAGATAAAGGGTTTTCCCTTTTCCTTTTGCCCCTCTCCAATTTGAGGACAAACATTTGTTTTTCCCTCCCCTCATCTGCTGTATTCTCAGACACAATCTCTGATTAAAACACAAATATTTCACTGGGGTAACTGCATGTACAGACACATGTATCCTGGTTTGTTTTGGTGCAGGCTGGCGAGAGCGAAGGCAGTCTGTGGGCTCCCTGGCAGAGAGGACTACCCCAGAGGGTGGTGTAGCAAACAACACATTGCGAGCGCATCAGCAGTGCTGCACTGCTGCAAGACTGGCAAATGCTACAGCTCAGCGGCCCGTAGTCAAGTATCCTGTTAAGCAAGCGAGGTAATTTGTCTGCTGTGCTTGGCATTGCTCAGGCCTCATTTGCAGCGGTTATGAATAACTTGGCAAGAGTTGAGAGGAGGTAAAAAATTGTAAGGAGGTAAGAGGTACAGTTATGAGTCAATGTTTCAAACGCAGAACATGCCCAGTCTGTGTTGCTCAGATGCTTGGCTTGTTTATTCTTCCTGGTTTTGATATGGTAGTGCTCACAACAGCAATGCAGATTAAGGGAAATAAGCACAACTAGGTGGGGGCCTGATGAAACGGATTAGACCAATGCTTGCTAAACAGGTTCTGTGCAGGCAGTGTTCTCCTAAAATCCAGCCTGGGTCCCATGGCTGGATCTGCTGGCATGAAACCCAGCATCCAGGCTGGGCTTTAACACGCGACCCTCCAGCGTGGTAGAAATACAGACTTCAGGCTTGGACTGCAAAATCAGGCCTCTGCTTTGCCAGGGTATTTGAGTTGTGGAAAATTTCACCCACAGCCTCATCTTATATCCATTCTTACTATAAAAACCATATTTTTAATCTGAATGTGAAAACTGAATGTGTTACTTCAAAACAAACTGGATTTTAGGAGAGATTTTTGTATCTAGTAGACACTGGAAATCTCTGGGCCCATGTATGCAAACAAACAACAGTTCTGCTAATTGTAGCCAGGCTACTGGGCTTTCAGACCCACTCCAGAAAAGGCAGCTTGAAACTGCAATACCAATATCAACTGCTGAGTTTAACTCCCAAAATTGAAATACTTACTTAGAATGAAAATGTATTTTTTCAAGATATTTCTGTTTACTTTTCTGGTGACTAGCAGCTGAACCGATAAGCTTCAAATCAACATGTTCATACTATCCAGTGTTTCTCTCAGGCATAAGAATTAGAAGTTATAAATGAGGGTAAAAAGCACATTTAATGGCATCAGACGACTTGAGGAAATGAAGCTTTAGATAAATCACCAGGCGTGGAAATACTGAGAGTTGTTAATTCTATACAACTTCTGTTGTGGAGGAACTTCTGTTACGTGGTTGAAAAACTGTCTACTGATAAAACAACCTAAGCCCCGCAGTCTCTGGGTTTCTCCTGATCTCATGCAGCATTGCTTGCGCTATGTGCCCCAGCCAAATACTCAAAATTTCCAAATGATAAACCAGAAACCACTTCCCTCAGTTTACCCAGTAATCTCTTGCTGGTTAGGTAATTCAAGCAGGGTTTGTGAAACAATTAATCGATGCTGAATTTTAAGTGTAAAGAGAGAACATTCTCTCTTGTTTCAGGAAGTAACTGTCTGGACAGTTCTCCGACAGAGCAATGTGAAACAATCGGCTGAACCAGCTGCGCTCTGCCTCCTGTAACTCCAAAAGGATCGTCAAAGAGGAATAATGAAGAGAAAACAGCCAATATTCGTTCTTTTTTTTAAATTTTAATACTTGTTGCTGTGCAAGTACATCAACCCTTACCCTGTGGTTTGTAGCACTTCCCCGCCTAAAGCAGAAAGACATCAGGTTTCATTTAAGCCCTGTGTTTATTCATTTTGAAATTGAACTAGGATCATATTAAAAACAGATTACAAATCATTTAAGAGCTATTAATGCTTGCCAAAACTAACTTGTGGTTTTAAATAAGAGGAAAGTCAAAGTAAATGAAAAGTAGCCTTTAACTCACTGTAGAGAAGTCATGTTGCATTAGAAGTGCACAACATATTTGGCATTTCAAAAAGTACTCAGCAGAATCCCATACACAAAGAGTACGCTTGATACAAATGGTTGGGAGGGAAGGATTTGGAGTTTGAAGACAATTGTCTGAAATTCAAAAGTAAGCATTAGCCTGGCAATACCAGCATACATTTAAACCTGCGCACAGAACTCCTGCTGAAATGACTGAGACACCTGCACAGGTAGAATTATTTGTAGAACCAGATACCAAAACTCTTGACCAGTTTGAATTTTCCAAAAACTGCTTCAAATTCAATTCACACTGTCAACATTTAGATAGAGAGATCCATTCAGCAGATCACTTAAACCTTACCTTGGCTTCAAGTTTGAGGTTAAGTGCATAGTTCAGTGATTTGACGGAGGGATTCAAGCACCATTTTCAGTGTCTAGATGGAGTGGTGTGGTGGTGTGACAGTGCAATGGTTGTGTGTGGAGATTAAGAGATGTACAAGCACTCAGGGCACTTGACTGGTAAGCAGACAGTACTTCCTGTAACAGATTTTTTTTTGTAATGAGACTTTGATTTTATCTGTTTACAACTTTGTTAGAATTTAAGCAATTTGTGTGTTGATGGCAGGTGCCTGCTTCAGCCTAGGGCAAAATTCAGATAAAATTATTTATGCTTTTCTGAAAAGGTGGTGGACAAAAATCTACTGTTATTGCTCAAGTTTCTGTGTTGACTACAGCTTTTTTATTTGTTACTGTAGGTTACTGAAGGAAAACACTCTGTGACAAAGCCTTGGACAAGGACTTGAAACAATACGCTCCCTCTAATTTGCCTCTAATGTTTTGCTTTTATTGCAAGAACTGTCCAAATTCAGAGAAGCTCCCAATTTCTGAAAGCTCTCTGTCTACCCTACAAGCATGTATGAGAACTTGTCAGCATAATTCTTATAGACCTTCTCGAGACTGACAACATCAGCCCCAGGCTTCAGGGGCTGAGCTGGACTTGCACTGAAGTGACCCATTTCCGTGCAGCGGGCACCAGAGCTGAGAAGATAGAGAGAGTCTTCTATATTCTCAGTGCCCTCCATGTTAGTAGCAAGACAGTGTGAAAAGCAGGGGAAAAAACCTGACAAAAATGTGGAAGGATCAAATACTATATGTTGGGGAGAAACAAGATGGGATAATATAGTTAAGGATGAATCCTTCAGGAGAAGTTAAAACTGTAGGTGACATCTCTTAAATGGAGGTATCTCCATTAGAGCTCAATGCCATTTGCAATGGAAGTTAGCACTGCTCGGATAAGCAAAGAAAAGCACAAAAGTATCAGATTCTTTATCATCTGACAGCCTAAGGAGAGGAACATGCAGCTCTTGAATCGCAGTTCATGAGCCAGTCCTTCAGAGACAGAGAACTCTGAAAGGAAGACTACATCCAGTCATTTCACAGCCTGAGCTTGACATGGTACTTCCGTCGTTTAAGTGGGTGACAATCAGTATGTTAAAACGGACATCAAATCTTGAGAATGACAAGGCTAAGCGCTGACGTGGGAGGGGAACAGAAGGGAAAGCCAGACATCCTTGAAGAGTGTTAGTTTTCTCTCTCGAATGACAAGGAAAGCCAATCTGAAGCATTGCTCACCCGTCCTGAGGCTGTCCCCGGTAAGGTATCAAAGGGTCCTGCTTCCTTTCCTCTGTGTGAGGCAAGCAGTGAAGATGATAATATCAATGGCTTGTCACAATGTCAGTGTAAGGAAGACAACCAGCTTCACTTTCTCTTTCATCACATCTAATTGTGGATTATCTTGACCTTTCCCCAGGTCTGGCCAGCGTGAGAGTGAGATATCTGTAAATTAAGCCAGATAAGGCTGAAATTAGGTCAGAAAAGCATCTTCAAGCTCTCAAGGACAAGCAGCAACTCTCATTTAGGACAGTTTATAGGCTGCTTCTTACTTGTATCTCACTGAATCCCTCAATGTTAATGCAGTGTGGCACCAGCCATGATTAAAAGTGTCAGGATTTGGCTTACCTTCAAAAATGTATCTATGCAAGCAGCAAATGCCTGTCTCCTTCTGCACGAACGTAACTTTACCAGTACTATTGGGGTGCTTTACAAGTTCAAAACATCAAAAGAATTACAGCTCAATGCATGATGTTTCACTATTTCCTGATGTCCCTTAAAAGCTGGGAGATACAGAAAGTGGGTAAAGTTAATCCCAACTCAGTATGGCTTAATCCT
Organism: Chlamydotis macqueenii; assembly: GCF_036417535.1. Lineage (NCBI taxonomy): Eukaryota > Metazoa > Chordata > Aves > Otidiformes > Otididae > Chlamydotis > Chlamydotis macqueenii. The sequence continues at coordinate 19,801,256 of NC_141559.1, forward strand.
GATTTTTATCTTTGAAAGAAGTTGTTGATTCATTGCAATCACTTTCATTATTGATGGCCTCTATTTAACTGTCCCCAAAGGAATAAACTGTCCAGAGTGAAATAATGACTTTTCCTGCTTATTTACATAAAACTTCCCTAAAGTGTCTTAGCTAATAAATCTTTACGGCTACCTCAAATTTGAAAAATATTCTACCTTGTCTAAAAACCAAAGAAACTGAGTCATTTTCAAAGGCAAATGGTGTAGCACATGAACACCTAACACCAAGAACAGAACTGAATCCTGATGCTCAAATCCTCTGTGGCTTGGGAGGTCAGAACCTCGGGGATTGGGAGGTACACCTTACTGCAAAGCAGACTGTCCGGACGAAATAACATATCTTGCACAATTACTTTTTTTAACTGTGGACAAAAGTTTAGGACCTTGTCCAATGATTTGCATGTGATGTACGAATACAGGAGAATCGGGAGTGCTGATGAACGTGTTCTGGCTTCTGCTCCTGGTGGGTAACTGCAAATGCTTCAGACTGTGTCGATGCCACGTACCTTAAGCTTTAAAAGCCCCAACCCCTCCTTACAACTTCTCAAGCCTCCCCACTCGTTCTTCTTTCAGCCTGACATCCTCTCAAATGCTCCCTGACAGACTGCAGCAATCACCCTGTGAATGGCAAGTAATTTCCTTACTGACAGCCTCCCATTTACTCTGGCGTGGGCCAGCACTCCCTGACACTTGCATAAGCATTAAGACATTAACAGTCTGGCACGTGTTTAAGCATTTGAATATTAGTGTTCTGTGGACTCCCTACGCTTACATAGGCAGCCAAAAAACTGCCTTGTGCACTGAAGTTTGCCACACTTGGGAATGGAAAAGGCTGCTGAAGGGGTGACTGCAGAGGCCGATTACCTACATGGATAAACTGCCACCTTTTGCTGTTCCAGACAACGAGGTCTGTCCTCTGGCCAGTGAAGCTTTGAACGTCTTTCCCTGTACTGCAATACAACTGGGATCTGGGCTACAAGAAACAGACTCACTGCTTTGGGAAAATAACAAGAAAGAGCAAACAAACACAGCAAGTCTTCAGGAAAAAAAAAAACAAACAACCAAACAAACACCCCCCCCCCCCAAAAAAAAAGAAAAGAAAAGAAACCAAAACCAAACCCAAAGCCCTAAATTAAAATAAATAAACCACCCTCTCCCAAAGCCAAAACCAATCCTCCTTCTGAATTTTGTAATGTCCATAAACCCTCCCTGAACTGCTGAACTGGAATTGGAGGGCTTTGAACTGCCTTTGCAGTGCAGAGTCTTGTACTGTGCGTATCACAAGGGCAAAATAGTCCCTATTTTGGTGGATTATCAAAATGAGAAAATGATCCTACTATGCTTGCTCAAAGTTTATACTAGTACTTACTGCTCCTGTGTGTGTGCCTAGCATGTAGCCAGACTGGGACTCTGGTGTAACGGATGATATATTAGCTTGAAAGACATTCTCTTCTGACACTTCCAACCATACCAACCACGCCAGACTAAGTCGTGGAGGAAATGAATCCTTTTAACCTGCAGCAGAGATGGCTCTTACACAAACCACAAAGCACTGGTTATAGTAAGAAGCTTCTGTATCCGACGACTTGCAGGAAACCTGGTATGCCTCCCAGATGTTTAATAAACTTGACAGTGCCCTCTCAAAATCTTTGGCTAGAGTTCAGTCATCTCTACTCACAACCAGTGCACACAGGATTCAAAGACTTCACAAATCACAACGTTTATTTTGAAGTATGGATAAAGTATGCACCCACATTTCTCTGTGCTTGCTATTTTGTGCAGGGTGCTGGTATATTTTCCACCATTATGTGCTGTAAAATAGGCTTATAGTGCAACAGGAAAGATGAAGAAAATGAAGATATGTCCTGAAAACTAAAAAAAAAACCCAAAACCAACAAAACTCCCAACACCTTTATTACTGCTAGTTCAGTTGCAGGTCAGTGAAGAAAAAGGACAATTTATTACAACTGAAAGCAGTTTGACAGCCTACGTGAAAAGAGTTTCGTGGGTAACCTCTGTCAAGTTCCAGGGAATGGATCCACATTTTCAAAACTGTCACCACAATATACGGTAGTTGCATGGGGAATGGCTTTTCTATTCTGCAAGTATTTGTAAGGTGCTGAAAATCCCTCCCAAATGAGAATACAAATTTGAAATTACCCTAAAAAATGCATGTTCATGAACCAGCAATACCAAACATGTTTCAGACTGAAAAATTTATTTATGTAGTTTTTTAAAGCTTAAATTTCAAACTCAAAATGTTGTGTTACTTAAAACATTATTTAATAAATTAACCAATGTGTGAAAACAAAGGTTGGCTTGGAAAAAAACCACCCAGCTTTTAACATTCAGAAATAACTAAGTAGAAAATATCAAATCTTCTTCAATTTTCCCCCTGGAAAAAGGTTATCAGATTTGGGGTTTTTTTTTTTGCAAAAACTACCCTTTTTCCCAACCATTTGCAGTTTTGCAAATTTGTCTGGTCAAGAGGGGAAAAAAGCGTCACTTGAAAGTTTCCTACTCCTCTGCTTAATTGAAAGGTTGCCTGCTGTGTTGCCAGCTGTGCTAGTGGAGATGATGAGAAGAGGGGCTAAGGAAACTTTAATAGATATGGCATTTATTGATTATTGCTGTGCATGCTAATATAAATGGCGCTTTATGCTTTGCTAACTAGCTATTGTAAAAACTACCCGAGGGCGGGGGGAAGTCTTGCATTCCCCAACCGAGGGGCCTTGCTTTGCGCTTTGAACTCTTTATCTGAAGTGAGAAGTCCTGCACCTCCCGCACAAGGACAGTCCTGATAAGAACCGAGGGGGCCTCCTTCAGGAGCCAACTAAAACTGGCTAAATGACTTCTTGGAACTAATTGTAATACCTAAATGACCTCTTGGAACTAATTATAATACCTAAATGACCTCTTGGAACTAATTTTAATACGGAGCGGGGATAGCTCATGCATATGTATAGGCGTGTTTTTTTAACTTCATGTATATGTAACACTTGGTTGTAAAAAATTCAAAGTGAATTGCCACGCCAGGCGCGCACGATTTTGGCGGGACTACCCCCCGTGCTGCCCGGCGCCGAATAAACATACCTACTTTACAATCTTACAGATTGTGGAGTCTGCTTTCCGCACGTCAATGAGGATCACAAAGCTCTGCAGAATAAAACCTTCCTGGAGCCCTCCCCCTGCACACATATATCATGGAGCAGCTACTACATCCGAAGCAAGGAAAAATAGCTGGTGCTCAGCCTTCAGCCCCTTTTCTAGCATGGTGTATGCCTCCCAGAAAGCTTGGAACAAGAGTTCCTGAGCCCATGGACTGCAGGAAGCACTGTCCACCAGGCAGGACATACAAGGCAGAAAACAAAAAACTAAGTAAAACAAAACCTTCTCCAGCTACAGGTAGAAGCCCTGGCTGTGTATCTGTCTGTTTGGATACTCATCTCTCCCTGCACAACTCTGCTAAGACTTTCTTTTCCTGCGAAAAAATGGTGGGGTAGAGGACAGAAACTTACTATTTATGGCTTTTTTTTTTTACTGCCATTCTCTGTAGCTGCAAAGACTTCTCATTGAGTCAGTACTTTTCATGGGCAAAAAATGAACGCGCTGAAGTCTCGGAGGAAGCAATACAAGCTCAGTAGTTTAAGCTGACACCATTTGACTCTTCAATGCTTCTATTAAGCAAGTAACAGTCATTTGAAAACTGTTTAAATATTACTTCATGAAAATGAAATGGCTTCAAAACAGCCATTATTGAAACAGAATAAATACTGAATGCTTCAGTTCTTGTCTAAATATGTTTTAACAGGTCTATTTTTATACCCACGATAGGCTGCAACTCTCTTCTGCTGTGTCAGTTCACTAGCTTTCCATGGCATTTTGCTTTTCCCCCCTCTTGGAGCACAAAGGAAAGGGAAGGCACTCTGCCAGAAACCAAGATACAGGTTCTGCAAACGGTTATGCACACGATCCGAGAGAGGGTCTCATTAAACATTTACACAGTACTTCAGACCGAGCACACAGGTACGTAGGACACAGGCTGAGAGGAAGTATGTTTCCACTAAAATACAATTTCTTTCTCAGATTTACAGTAGTGTTTAAATATTATGCTTTGTTGTCATCTACTTAACAGATCTGTACTACTTTATATCAGAGCATAACTGCAGCCGAGTAAGATGTTTCTCATCACCTCTGACTTTAACGCTGGGATGAACACCACTGCATGATAGGCAATTAGGAGAAATTATTCAGAAGAGCAATTTTTAAAAAAGAGACTTTGAATCAAATTTTGTTTTGTTTTTTTTTTTTTAAATTAATCCCTGCCTCTTTCTTGTACCTAAACAATGATACAGCCACAGTGTCAGAATTCAGAAACACAACAATAGTTAAATGTAGAAGTTATTATGAAAGGATCTGAAAACAACTCTCTGGAAATCAGCAGTACCACAATTTCCAGTCTTCTGGGTTACTTGGGTAACACTATACTCACCTTTCATATTGCAACAAAAGCCAGAACTGTCCTGCCATTTTTCAGCAATTCAGTTAAATTTGCAAGCTCCAAAGATTTTACTAGAAATTTTATAGCATTAAAATATTTGCTTCATTGCCCTGAAATAAATTTTATAAAGCAAAAAATCTAAGGTTTTCTTCATATGGTTTTACCAAAGTTTCATGGCTATAGGAAGAAGCCTGTCTATATGACTCAAATGTATTTTTAAGGCTCAAAAGCATCTAAAAATAACCCTGGTTTTACATCAAGGTATTTCAGCTCATCTGTCAATTGTTTGGGAGGAAGAAGAGGCAGAAGGGGAGGTTTTAGGTGTTATCCAGGGCACCCTCATACCTCTCACAGCCTATGTAGTAGGCCTTGTTTTAGGTACAGGAAAGCACAGCTGGCAGAACATATCTACTCTGGTTTGTTTTGGATCGTGTGGGAATAAGATTTTGTGGGGTTTTTTTAAAGTTATTTCTATCTCATATTCTAAAGTAAAGAAAATAGTTTCACAAAATAATTTCCATTTGCTTCCAACTAGAGAATATCAGTACAACATTGATTTTTACCCATTAGTCAAATAGTCAATTACGTATCAGCATAGCTCTCTATTTCTGAAGAATGAGCCTGAATTACTGTACTGATCAAGAGCCTGGCCTATACCTTCCTTTTTCCAGCATAGGGGAGAATTTCCCTAAATTCAGATTAAGAAATAAGAAATTAAGAAAGATGCACAGATTGCTGAAGATAATCTATGTAAGAGAGTACTTCCTCCTGCAAAATGAATAACCATTCTTTGAGGACAGGATTAATTTAATGGTAAGCTTAGACGCAATTCACAATGCCAAATGAACAAGTGGCATTCTACACAGTCATGCAGAGGTTTCTGCCTCTCTTGGCAAACACAAATGATTGATGTGATCAAAGCCAAAAGGGTTTTTGCTTTTGCTGAACAGTCAACACTGGCTCCCATTTCCAAGTTCCATTTTCTTCCTCTGTCTGCATACAGGCAGGGACATACGGGCCTTGCTTTATGTTACTTGCTCACATGGATTAGAGGTTATCCTTAAAAGAATTCTGGCTAATGCAGCACAAAGCTCTAAGAAGGTTCCCACTTCCTAACAAATACCCTCAAATATTACACTTTGGGAAAGAGAAGGAGAGAGGGCATTTGGATAAACAAGAGTGGACTGGCTAAAAAAGAAGTCCAACCACAAAAGCAACAACAAAACTCCAGGCTGCAGAAGATAATTAAGGGGGACTGCAGTTCCTAAGAGGAAATCATTACAGTTTTCACTAAACAATTTCATTGCAGTTTAAGGTCTGTACAGCTGTCCTGTAATCAAACAGAAAGAACGCCAGCAAGAAGCAGTGTGACATCCATGTGCATGAGTCTGCCAAAAGTCTCTGGGTCGCCCACATAGAAAAAATCCAAGCCTGTACTGAGCAGCATCACAAGCAAAGGCAGGTAGGTGATTCCATAACTGTTTTCCTAGAGTGTATGACAGATTAGTGGACTCCAGTTTTGTAAATGTTACAGGGCTTGTCCACTCTATAACCAGAACTGCAGAAAAACACAACTTAATGGTGTGTGTCTGTCAGGGAAGATGGACAAAGGAAAAAATATTCCATGAAACCTTGGAGATAATGTAGCCAATGGGTATTGATAGCTTTAATTGACTAGAGAGCAAGGAGCAAAATTCTTTTTCCTGTTCTGTCGCTGATGCTTTCTGTAGCTGTGTGTGCATAACTTCCTTTTTATGCCCCCATTTCCCTTTTTCAATTTCCTACAGGATAAGCCCTTCACTGCAAAACCAGCTTATTTCTATGTAGCTGTCAGACAATCCACCACTCGAAAGTAAAGGCATCATCATGCACACAGAGTCTGATGTGCTTTCAAAAAACAGAACTAGAAATGAAAAACACATCCTCAACCAGTTTCCAACAGTTAGGAGAATGTTTATGACTTTACAGCTTTACAGCTGCAACCACCAGACTTCACAGCATCAAGATGAGCTGCAGAGTACCAGTAGGACACAGCCTCTTGAAATGAAAACAATGCTAGCAAAGCAGGGTGGTGGTTATATCATCAGTGAATGATCACCCCAATAGTTTTAATTATTCAACTTGACTAGAAAAGGAACTTACTCTGGATTCTGGTATTCTACAATGCCACAGAGTTTGAGGTGAAAACCATTGAATTTTTATTTCCATAAACATAATGGAAAAGAATATAGCGTGACTATAATAAAATGAACTTACTAGCATGAGCCCCACGGGATTTCTTTCTGGAACTGTTTACGAACAGACCTCCCCTGTACTCTACAGAATAGATTTTGCTTTCATTTACCTGCACATAGCTTTTGCTACAACACTTATAGCTTTTCTATCATGAGTCTTGAAGGCATGCAGGTGATACACATAAAGGGGAACAAAATTTGTCCTTCTGTATTGATGAATGACACAATATGGGCCCATTTGGACCACGATATCAGTCATTGAGGGGTGAACTCTTGGTGACACTCATTTTTAGAGTCCGTTTCAAAGAAGCCACAGGTGTGAAGAATTCCGATATCCTGGAAACTAGAACCAGTAGTAAGAGGTAAAGAAATTCAACTGCTGTTAAAACTGGTATTCTAACTGACTCTTGGGAAGTGAAAGAATATTCCCTCCTCCTATCCCTTCCATAATTCTTCTATGTACTATGTACACCCTGAGAGAAAGAGAAACTGCAAACTTGAAAACATTGACAAGTAGAAGAGCCTTTTGTTGTAGGAGCCCATAACTTTAAAAGGCAGCCAGTGCTCAACAAATCACTTATCTGCAGTGTTGATGATATAAAAATTGCTTCAGAGAGCCAATATGTGGACTAAAGGCATTATTTAATGTGGCTGCCAGAAAGCCCTTCATAAAAATTCATGACTCCAGCAGCTGGTCCGAGCTGCCATGAGACTTCTTGTGTGTTCTTCTACAGAAGGCAGAAAAACCAAAACCATACTTGTCGTTTCATCAGAAGAGCTGTGTCTGATTTTACCTAAATTGAAAAAGGAAATGCTCCCATCACCATCCATTACAAAGATGGCTTTTCCATCACCTCAGGAGCATCATTCTGATCTGCTCTACTCTCCGTAGAGAGTATGGAGGCATCAGGCAGCAATGGGCTTTAAACATTATGATCAGACCCAACAGAAGTAATCCAGGAAGCTTTAGGGGTTTTTCAAGGTTTTGAAGGGGTTTTCAAAGGAACAAAATCCTCAGAGGGGCACTGTTACTAGTATTGATATCTTAAAAATTGGTAAAAATTTTTACTCAATAGTAAGCACAAATCTTTACTGGGGAATGTAAAAATCATGTCATATGGTTGTACACAAATAGTTCCCTTCTGGTCAAAGCCTTACAGACATTTATTTTTATACTCCTCACAAGCTGTCAAATTGATTTGCTTTAAAGGGAAGATAAAAATACCCAGAGAGAGAAAAAGCAAGGAAAAGCAAAATAGGATGGAGCTGAATTCTGACTAGAAGTGAGGTATTTACGTTCTGTGGCAATCAGTTATCTTTCCTCCATTAAAATGCCAGTAGTCTGCAGAACACACTGGGGAAGGATTCTTGCTAAGGGATCATATGAAGGCTTCAAAGCAGTTAGAGGAAGCTCCTAGAGAGACAGAGCTAAATTCCTGCTGCTGAGGGATGAGGATCTGTGTGAAAGATATGCTGGATCTCCCTAATGCCACAGCTCAATCTGCCCACATTTAAGCAGATTTCTTTCTCTTTGTTGTGACATGTGGATCAAATCAGTGTGCTGATCCCTTCTGGATATCACATACTTGCTTTGCTTGAGTTTGACCATCCCACCACATGCTTCCTTTGAAAGCCTGCCTCCCTCCCCATCACTCACTTCCTTCAGTTTAATAGTTTCCAAACTCTGTCTGTGTTCTGAGCATAAAGGGTAAGTTTTATTCCTGCAACCCAGATCCAGACGGAGCAGCACACTCTCTTTGCCACTGTCATGCTACAATGTTGGTTGGCTCCCAGGATGTGAGATATGGTGGGGCTTAATAGCTCTAAGTCCCACCTTTAATGCTTTACAGACTTTACACTCAACCTCAGCCATGAATACTGTCTTTTAGCTAAGGCTGGTTTCTTCAGTAATGCCAAAGGGCCAATCTGGACATGCAGAAAATGGAAAAACACCTGGCAGATGAACCTGCTTTTGTAGTAGTCATGCCCAGGAGGGGTTCTGTTTTGCTCAGTCTCAACACCTTCCAGCCCTGCTTGGGGGTGGGCGTAGCAAACTGCTTTGTTAGTGACAATGCGTATAGGTCAGCACCAAGGTGAACTGTGCTTTCCCCCAAAGTACTGGCTCAGTTTCTCTCCTGTCTTCAATCAGCAATTGCCTCCCAATAACCCCAGTAAATCCCATGCCAGATGCTTTCACCATAAGTAACCGCCACTGCTATTCACAGCAGAAAGAGGAACTGATGAAATAGCACACTGGTTACAAAATACACTTACTCTGTAGAAAGCAATGGAAAAATTCGCTAGACAGCACAAAAGCAATTTTCAAAATTTTACTATGCAAAGAAACCCCCCCTGCCCAACAACCTCATTTCCCCTCGTGAGCTTAAAGCTACATCTGACAACATATGGGCTGGTTACAGGTTGTCACGTGTAGGCTTAAAGTGCTTTAGTGAGTTCTCCAGCTAGGAACAGGTGCTTCTTTCTAATGCCCCTTCAAGTGACATATGGTCTTCAAAGAAAATTCATCAGAGTTTGCAGACCTCAGTCCAGTAGCTATGTCTAGTCAGACACTACAGGGAAATCCATCTGTACTGACTCCCAAGTTCCCTTTTTTTTTTTGTACTGCAACTACCATCGTGACAGTAACTACCGCAGTGCAGACTAGAGCTCCTATTTTGAAGGCAATGTAAGCTCCATCTGTCCCTAGGACTCTGAAGGTGTAATAAGGCTTTCAGAAATTCAGAGTAAGTTCAGGAGTTAACTGCTTTGCATACATCCAAAACTCTCCAATGGTGTTTAGGACTGGAGTACAACAACAACTTCTTGCACTCTTTACTCCTCACTGTAATTTTCAGAGGATTGCTAACTGGATTTAGCAAAAGTGCACATAAGTGTCTTAGGAGGCTTCATAAATCTCATGATGTGAGCGCTGATGGCAATTGGATTATGGATCCTCACCTTCCAAGGAAGGGTTTCAAACTGGGAAAGCACAACTTAATGAATGAAACTCAGGCCCACAGACTATCTGATCTTGTCAGATCCATCTGGCTTACAGGCATGTAAATCCAGTAATAAAATAAAAAGTTCCTAGCCTAGAAAGAGTATTCTTTAGTTCTCATTCCTGCTATACTTAGTAGTTCCCAGGCTCTCCTTCCTAGGACATCTACTGGGCAGGTAGTCTTTTTCATCTACGTATTATTCCAAAGACAGGTAACCCTTTGCCTGCTTTTGGAAGGAAAAGAGATGAGAGGTTTGTTTTTCTTGCCTCCAAGCAGACACCACTAAACAGATTGTAAATAATGCAAAGTTTATCAGAAAATTAAATTTAATCAGAATCGAGTGGTCTAAACTCCCAAATAAACTAAGTTATATAAATAAAAAAATTACATTATGTGTCCTTCCCACAGGGATATTTTTGTCTTTTTCCCGTCACTTGCGTGCTGACATTCAGTGCATTACTATTATAATCAGAGAGCTTCTCTATCTGTACAGTCCCTTGCTGTCCATATTTTCCTTCTGGAGTAGACCCAGATCAGTCCAGTGATCAGCAAGTTCATTGGAGTGAGTTCACTCCAGTGATTTCAGGGACAAAAGTCCCGGATGAGTCTCCTCACCAGGAAATAATTCATTTTATGTCGGCCACTGTATATTGAACAACCACATAGAAGACAGTACTAAAAGACCTTTATCTCTGTATCTCATACCACCAGTTACAAATTGGGATGAAAACATCTTACTCATGAGGGTAAATGAACTGTAAGTCACAAGAAGAACTTCCCAAGAAAAGAACTGCTGGCAAACATAGCCACTGTAGACCTGTGCTCATATGTTACAGGTGGCAGGCAAACACCGTCCTTGTCTACCTTGCCTTCCCAAGTGCCTTTGTACAACAGATATGAAGCTCCAGATGTGGAAAGACAGTCAACAGATGATGTGGATGATGGTCCATCCATGCCAGAGGTGTTGCCAAGGTCAGAAAGGCCTACCCGCCCGTATCAAGACCACAAGAAAGAAAAAGTGAATTGTAGTTGAAGGTGACTCCCTTCTTAGGGGAACAGAGGGTCCAATATGCCAGAGACCCTTCTCTTAGGGAAGTCTGCTGCCTCCCTGAGACCTAGGTTAAGGACATCACTAGGAAACTTCCTAGCCTGGTCTGGCCATTGAACTATGACCCATTATTGCTTTTTCATATGGGTGGTGATGAAGCTGCAAAGTGTAGTCCAAGGGCAATCAAAAAAGACTTTTGGACCTTGGCATGGTTGATAAGGGAATTTGAAGCAGGATAAGGGAAACTGGAATTTTTTCCTCTATTCTTCCAGTTGTGGGCAGCAACACTGGAAGAAATAAACAGCCTCAGTCTCTGAGGTGCCTCTACACCAATGCAGGCAGCATGGGCAACAAACAGGAGGAGCTCTAAGCCACCGTGCTGCTAGAAAGCTACGACCTAGTTGCCATTACTGAAACTCAGTGGGACAAATCCCATGACCGGAGTGTGGCTATTGATGGCTACAAGGCTGTTCAGAAGGGACAGGCAAGGAAGGAGGCACGGTGGAGTTGCCATCTTTGTCAAGAAATTGATAGATTATGAAGAATAGCCATGAGCAGGCTGAAAGCTTATGAGTAAGAATTAGAGACCAAGGCAACAAAGGGAACCTTGTGGATGATGTTTACTACAGGCTGCCTGATCAAGGGGAGCCTATTGACAAAGCCTTCTTACTCCAGCTGCAGGAGGCATTGCAATCACAGGCTCTTGTCCTGCTGGGGGACTTCAAGCACCCTGATATCTGCTGGAAAAGTAGCATGGTGAGCTGTAGGCAATCCAGGAGACTCCAGCTGTTGAAGGAGTTAGTCAACAGGACCCCCCAGAAAACTGCCTTCAGGGACAAGGGAACAGAACAGAGCCGATGCTTTCCACAAAGTGCAAGAGCTCTCAATCTGTAGGTGTAAGAAATCAGCAAAGGAAGGCAAGAGATCGACATGGATGAGTCAAGACTTGTTGGTCAAACAAAAGAGCAAAAAGAAAATGCATAGGCAGTGGAGGCAGGGACAAGTATCCTGGGAAGACTATAGGGATGCTGCCTGGTTGTGTAGGGATGGGGTCAGGAAGGCCAAAGCAAGGCTGGAGCTGAACTTGGCAAGGGATGAAAAGGAAGGTCAAAGAAAGTATACTCTCCCTGATGAATACAACTGGCAAACTGGTAACAACAGATGAGGAGAAGGCTGAGGTACTCAGCAAATTTTGCTTCATCTTCACTGGCATCCTCTTTTCCCATGCCTCTCACATGGATGGACAGCAAGACAGGGACTGGGGGAGTGAAGTCCCTCCTACGGTAAGAGAAGATCAGGTTCATGACCACCTGAGGGACCTGAATGTACATAAGTCTATGAGATCTGACAAGATGCATCCCAGAGTCCTGAGAGAATCAGTTGATTTAGTTGCCAAGCCACTCTCCATGATATTTGAAAAGTCATGGGAGTCACGTGAAGTCCCTGCTGACTGGAAAAAGGGAAACATTACACCTGTTTTGACAAAGGGTAGAAAGAAGGACACTCAGAACTACTGACCTGTCAGCCTCATCTCTGTGCCTTGGAAGATCATGGAACAGATCCTCCTAGAAACTACAGTAAGGCACATGGAGAACAGGGAGGTGATTCGAGATAGACCACATGGCTTCACCAAGGGCAAGTCCTGCCTGACCAACCCAGTGGCCTTCTATGATGGAGTGACTACAAGTAGTGGACAAGGGAAGAGCTATACAGATGCCATCTATCTGGATTTCTGTAAGGCCTTTGACATGGTCTCTCTCAAGATCCTTCTCTCTAAATTAGAGAGATATGGATTTGATGGATGGACTGTTCAGTGGATGAGGAATTGTCAGAAAGGTTGCATCCAGAGGGTAGTGGTTAGCGGCTCGATGTCCAGATGGAGATTAGTGTCAAGTGGTGTCCCTCAGGGGTCTGTATTGGGACGAATAGCATTTAATATTTTCGTCAATGACACAGACAGTGGAATCGAGTGCACTCTCAGAAAGTTTACAGACAACACCAAGCTGAGTGGTGTGGGTGACACACCTGAGAGATGAGATGCCATCCAGAGGGACCTGGACAAGCTCAAGAAGTGGGCCAATGTGAACCTCATGAGGTTCCACAAGGCCAAGTGGAAAGTCTTGCACCTGGGTTGGGGCAACTCTCAGTATCCAGCAGGAGTTGGGGGATGAAGGGATTGAGAGGGTGGCCAGCAGGTTGAAGGAGGTGATTCTACCCTCTACTCCACTCTGGTGAGACTCCACCTGAAGTACTGAGTCCACCTCTGGAGTCCTCAGAACAGGGAAGACATGCTGGATCAGGTCCAGGGGATGGCCACAAAATGATCAGAGGGGTGAAACACTTCTCCTATGAAGAAAGGCTGAAAGAGTTGGGGTTGTTCAGCCTGGAGAAAAGAAAGCTCCAGGGAGACCTTGTTTCAGCCTTTCAGTGCTTAAAGGGGGCTTATAAGAAAGATGGAGACTTTTTAGTAGGGCCTGTTGCAATAGGACAAGGGGCAATGGTTGTAAACTAAAAGAGGGTAGTTCAGACTAGATATGAGGAAGAAATGGCGGTGATGGTGGTGAAACACTGGAGGAGTGAAATGCTGAAATGCTGTGAGGAGCAGCGTGGCACAGTGAGCATCGATGCATATGAGCTTGGAACACCGATTGTGCAATTGACACATGAATAATTGTTGGTTTTTCCAAGACTTATTTATTAAGGAACAAAGAAAGTTGTGGGTACGAGGAGTCTCATGCATACCTTTTCCATTGCATATAATTTGACTACAAGCCAAACACTTTATTCTATACATACAACAGCCTAACCGAGCCGTCTTTGAGCTCTCCCTGCTAGGCAGTGTGGCTGCATGGCAGTGATCTGCCCTTGAGCCACACCTAAGCTCCATCAGGAGTTCAGAAAGCAAAGGGGTCCACTCTGAACCTCATGCCTCAACAAGAGGGTCCTCCTTGCCCTTTCCATATCTAGTCTCTCTGTGAATCATTCTAACTTGAGAGTAACTCAATTTTCCTTTGTATATTTTTCCATGCAGTAATTGAGTGAACCTTGCCATCGAACTTTAAGTCACACTTTTACAACATCATATTAAAACTACTTTTGCTAATCCCTTTGACAGTGGTTCTTTAAGTAATCTAGATCTCCCATTTGCAACAAATTGGCGTAATTGGTAGAATCCTAAATCAGGATCCATGACAAATTAGTGTAGTCGGCAGGATCCCAAATCAGGATTCATCACAGATGCAAAGAAATGCAGAAAATAAGGTTCTGATTAACAACAGTAACAACAGCTCTACCTGTAGAAATCTGAAGCACTACAAGAAATTCCAGAGGTAGTGAGGGTTTTTCCAGGCTGGCAATATTTAGCAGCATCCATATTCATAGCACAGCAGAAATACTAATTCTTACAGGAGAGTTGTCAAGAAAAGTAGTGTCATTTTGGGTCTAAACTAGGTGAAAAATGAAGACTTCCTTGTGGCTCATGGGCTGCCTTAAACTTAAAGCAGCTAAAAGTTTCTAAAATTGGACATCAGGCTACGCTTGGGTGTATCAAAGAACTCATAATCCTGCACTTGTCAAAGTGTTTTGGTAGGGAAGTCTTTCAGCTGATTTTCTAATTATTTCTGCAAGCAAGTAAGACCATGTTCTGAGGAACTCCCAATGAGTTCAAACAAAGCTTGGAAGAAGAGGAACTGAAAAGTTGATTCCAAGAAATGCAAAAGCATCACAGGCTGAAACTTACGACAAACTGTCTGTGAAACAACAATGCCAACTGCTTTAGAGAAAGAGAGCTAAAAACAGCCAAAATGTTCCTCAGTACAAGAAAGCTAGAACTAAAACATTTCTACCTTTAACCAGTCAAAAAGAATAAGGAAGATTTCCAAGAAGCAGAAGCTGGAGCCTAATTAAAAAAAAAAAAAAAAAAAAAACAAACCTATTTCTTTTCCTTTGTAATCAATTTTAAAAAATATATCCAGTCACCTTTGAGTTTTTGAGGCTTTCTAGCTAATCATTTGGAGATATAGAATGCCTTTGTTGATTCAGAAAAACAAAACAAAAATGTAAACTAAGATTCTCATGTATGTTTTTGATTCCAGAAGCTAAGATTTTGAGAAAAATACCAGTTACCAGGAAATTCAATTTGAAGTCAACAGAGCCTGTGTTGCTTCAAGACTGAGGCAAAGAATTGAGGCCAGGAGTTGTGTATCTTGTCTTTTTAAGTGGAGTCCCAGAGGACTAGAATATGTTTTTCTCTCTTATCCCCTCAGATATTTGAAAAAGAAACTCTTGCCTTCATCTGGATTGAATGAAAATGGATAGGCTGCTTTGCTAATCCTCCCATGTCACAGCTTGCTAGCCCTACAAATTACCTTCTACATACACAGGTACAAGGGGAGAACTAACCTGTGCAGAGCTCTCCTCTTATTACTCTATCTGACACAGTCTCGAGTCACGCTGTCCTCATTCCTGCAGCAGCAGAAGCTCTTGCCATCCATTCTGCCAGGCTGCTTGCCCTTTAGGAGACTGCACCTTTCACATGTCCCCCAACCATGTTTTCAGCAGACACAGAAGGAAGACGTTCCCTCTGTACCCCTGCCCATTACTGCTCTTCTGGTGTTGGAACGGACATGTAGTGAGAAGTTAGTGCTGATAAAAAGACCAGACAAAGCTCTTACAAAGACTTCTTTGACCTCAAGTGAGTGAGGCTTACAAAGATTAATCCACTGCTGCCACCTGACAGGAGTTCCTACCTAATAATACCACCAGAATTTGGGCAGGAAAGTGTCAGCTAGGCCGGAGTTAACAGAGAATCACACTGCCCCTTAAACTCTGCGGCCTTAGTCTGAACCAGTCCAGACCCTATTAACTTGACAATTTTCAGTAAGCATGCGTGGGTGTTGGGGGAAAATATTGAAGTGTTTCTGCTTTTGTCCAGAAAAAAACAACATACGAACATATTCTTAATACTAGAGTGGGAAAAAATTAATATCTCTGCTCCATATACTTATCTGGTTGTTTTCTCCAATAAAAAAAAATCATCCTTCTTGGCAGACATGCTATTTTAATATTTTGAAGTCTGTCTGACTTCAAAGGGAAGGATTTTCTTTGACAACATACAAGAAAAGCAGACTGACAGAGAAATCAGACTGACAGAGAAAACACATGGGTCACTGGAACCAATACTGACATAAGCCTTCAAATAAACTTTGTCTTAGGGTTGTTTTATCCTTTATGCAGGAAATTTAATTCTATTCTTCAAAAAGTGTCTTTGAGCAACTACACAAATCCCATTCCTTTAGTGTAATTGTACTAATTTTAATCACAAGCAGCTTGTAATCACTGAAATACCTTCTGACTAAAACTATTAAAGCATTTGACAGTGATGCATGCAAAACAGCATCCTGTGATTAGGCTGTATCATTAGTGGGAGATGTTTCGCCTCATATGATGATTAAATTTTCTTGACAGTTGGTGTAACATTTACCATGGCTGTTTGATCATGCACTCACACACATGACAGCAAATCTGCAGTCATTCAGATGAGGTCAGTAGTAGTCAGTATAGAAATGCTATAAACAATATAACAAGCAGTCTTGTATTTGTGCATGTGGAGAAGGTACAGAGAAAAACATCCTGTCTTGAAACTCATGAAAAAGAGTCAAGAGCCTTGCTGCCGTGGCCATTTTTCTCAGTGCAAGCACCAGCTTAAAGAGTTTCTGCCCCTGAGAGCTCGCTCCCAGCTCATCCCCGGCCTGCAGTTGTACCAACACTGCTTGTGTGGGAAGCCGCAGCAGGAATGCTGCTGGTCACGGGAAAGAACGGATGGGAAAACTTCTGGGTCAGCCTCCCAATCCATTTCACCCTTGTGTCTCATGAACAGTTATACTGCCAGAACTGAAGATGAACAACTAGTCACTTAACCTGCAGAGCCATTGAGAGGTCCAGAACTACATGCCTTTGGGAAGTAGCATATACCTCTAGGCTAATTGAAGGCAGCCATGAAAGCACATTCTTACTTAAAGCAATGGCATGGATGTAAGTGCAGTTTATTCTGAGTATGTTCTCTTTGATACCCCATAAGCTATGAACTGCTATTTACATCTCCCTAACGTTTGGCCAGCATCCTGGTACAGCTGACTATTCTATACATCTCTGGCAGTACAGCCAAATTGCCAAGGCTGTGTGGTGGTGACATCTGCACTCAGTCGGAAGGAAACCTTTATTTAGGCACAGTTATATGGCAGAAGATGAGTTTTAGCCACACAGATTGCACTGGCAGCGGATTGTGTTGCTGTAATTGTTTCAAAGCACAGATTTGCTTTTCTCTGGGCATACCAGTCTTGTCAACGCACTTTGGTTAAATTCCCACTGCATACATGGCATGTAACTCCAGCAGGAGCAGGATTTTCCCCTCAAAACCATAAGCTGTGGCACAAGGAACTCCTAAGTTCATTCCTACTGGGAAGCAACTGTGATTTGAGAAGCCTTTCATATCATCAATTTATGTTGAGGAAGTAACACACAGCCAAAAAGTCTCTACAGGCAACTTCACTGCATGTGCTGTCCCAAGATGCTGTAATTTTGGAGGATGCAAAGCTGTTATAAACAGGGAGATCACAGATATATTCTGTTTATTTGTGTTCTGGGGAAAATTTTAGCTGCATGTATCACCCCAGAAACTTTTTTTTCAGAAGTAATACCTTAGCAGAAGCATGCAGCTGACAGTGAACTAAAGGCAAATTTTGGTTTTATCAAGATCCTGAAAAGACCACTATAGGCAGGTCAGTCTCCCAAAACCCTTTGTAGTCCTAAAGCAATTAATTCCAATTTAATCTGGTGTCAGCCAAGAGACAGCCTTGCGCTAAAAGCATTTGTTCAATTCAGACATTGAGTATGTTAAAGTGCAGGCTGGCAATATTTACTCACACTTAAGGTCCTCTCTCCTCCTTTTCAGTCTGTATCTGTCACTCCTTTGTCCATTTTTTTTTTTTTTTTTTTTAAGGAAAAGCAGATAGCCCAAGCAGGGTGAACCAGCTCACTAAAGGATCAGATAAGCACTGGAGCCAAAGCAATGGAATCAGGCAGGAAAGGAGCACAGTGGACATGACTGGTTAGATTGACTCCACCTTTGTCACTGCTCGTAGAGAAGGAATACTGTGTTCAACACTTAAACTGCTCACTCACTGCTCAAGGGCCTTTTTGGCCCTAAGCATCCAATTGCCTCTAAAAATTCAATTTAAAAAAAAAAGTCTTTGTTCCACCCTGATTCAACTTGACTTGCAGCTGTTATTCTGTCTTTTCTCTATGCACATAAACAAAACAAGCCAATATTTTATCTTCCAAGTCATTCAGCATTCAAGCTTCAATCCAGTCAAGGATATCCTTGTAACCCAGGAGTACAGTTTCTGTCTGTAATGAGGTCTCTTAGGTATTTTGCGTATTCCTAGAGTGGATGGATGGATGGAGGCCAGAACATCCAGCACTTAGCAAGACTGATCCCGAGACAATCATTCCTGGGCAATGGCTTATTTTGCCTGTTCAGATGCCTGGACCTCAGTAAAGATTGTCAAGCTTCATCAAGACGACTCACAGAAAAGATGGCTTATTCCATTCATTTCAGTCCAGTGGCAGTATCCAACACTTAAAGCCAAATAGCATTAAACACCAAATATTCAAAATATAGAACCAAAGTGCATTTTATGTGGCAAAAACTTTCCCCTGTAGTCAGAAAACAGTATAGCACCAGAGAACAGAGGGAAGGAAAAAAACCCAGCAACTGTTTTATGTTCTTGTGGAAAAAGATTTTGGCCTGCCCTTTGCTTCTCTTTGCTCAAGAGGTGATAGCAGATGGTACTATAATAATATTTCACTATTATTTCCAAGCACAGAAATGCTAGTTGAATTGTCAAGTTAAATATCCAGGAGGCAGACAGGGAACTTAACCAAACAGGTGTTTTCCACTACATGCTGTTGTTCCA
The DNA here is from genome assembly GCF_036417535.1 of Chlamydotis macqueenii. Lineage (NCBI taxonomy): Eukaryota > Metazoa > Chordata > Aves > Otidiformes > Otididae > Chlamydotis > Chlamydotis macqueenii. Next base: position 19,820,053 of record NC_141559.1, read on the forward strand.
TTTTAACCCTGAAATTCAGTCCAGATTCAATTAAATCATCTCAAAATCTGAGCCAAATTCCACATGAATTTTTACTGAGTTTCAGATGAACCTTAGATTAATGTTTTTGGCTAGAAACCATGGGAAATATGTTAACATCATATGATCAAACCACAAAAAGGATGAAAATGAGCAGTTTAATCTGAGCTTTGTTTTGGAAGGTTTGGTTTTCTTCAAATGAAACAAAACATGATGCAAAACCAGAAATAAAATCTACACAAAGTTGCTGAGAAATGGAACAGTAGTATTTTATGCAGTGTTCTTACTTCCCTTTAAGCTTTCCTAAATGGAAATTATAGTCTTATGTACTGTTGTCCATGCTTTTTTCCCCAAGTTTATACATGAAAACTCAGATCTACCTCAAACATCTACACCTCTGCTGAGAGATGATGATGAGCAAGCATTGGTTTGAATTTGTATATTTTGGGCTTGTGTGTTTTGTTTGTTTTTTTTTAATGTGAAAAAGAAAACTACAATTTTTTTTTTTTTTTTTGCAATCGAGTGCTTGTTTTTGGCAAATTTAAGTTAAAAATTGAATACAGGGATTCGCCAAGCCAATCTTATCATAGCCAATGTTTTCTGATCATAAGTAAAGACAGAAAACAGTTGCCTGGTTTCCACCACTCATACACACAATCTGCAACACAAAAAAAACCCACAGATACTCGTGTTCTATGCAGTGCTACATATCTCACACTCATGACATAGCAAAAGACCACATTTAGAGGGAGCATAGACTTCTGCATCTAAAATAATAGCCCTCCAAGACAGACCGTGAGGGAGTCCCTTGCCCAAGCTATCAATCAAGTGCAAGTTTGATCATCATCGTGTTTGACCACATCCAAGTCTCAGAAATGAGCTGCATTAATTAATTCTTACTTCTGGCATTTATTCTTATAGGTGATATAAATATTGATACAAACATGAAGATCAGTTCAAAAGATATGACGCACTGTTTGTATATACCTGAGAGTAGGTGTGTGGGGTAAAAGAGGGGAGAATTTAACCCTTTACTGAGTCAGACAGTTCTTAATTCATACAAAAAGTCATAGATGACATTCCAGTGAAAGATCTAGATTTCCCAGGAGGTGTAACAGTCCTCAGCTGCCAGAAGTGAACAAGGCCTGCAGAAAAAGGACTGAATGTCCAATTTACATTTCCAATGTAAATGGAACCTCTGGAAAATTTCTGAAAGACAGGAGGACTACAAAGGCTTTCCTTTGTAGTAGGAAACAGCCTTCTCTGAGAAATCTAACTAGACTATAGTTAGACCATCAGCTTCCAGGTGTAGGACCAGAAAGCACCTGCAACACAACAGCCAAATACAGGAGGGATACTTTTTAGGTGTTAACCTGGTATAAGCAGATAAAACTTCCTTTTTATTTATTTGCTTTTTTTTTTTCAGTTGGTTTTGTCCACTTAATTAAATACTTTTAATAGGTACTTGATCTAGTTTGAATTAAGATCATTGCAAGGTCACTAGTAGCATCAAAATACTACTTGAAGGGAAGGCCTTGAACTGCATCTGTGAGCTAGGCTGGTTGAAAGTGCCTGAAACGCTGCATTTCTGAACAGCCAAGGAATAACAGGAATAACAGAACGTGGCACCATGCCAACCGCCTAGCCCTGGTGGGTAGCTAGTATTGCTGGAGACGGACGGAGAAGAAATGCTTCCATAGAGGCCAGAGGTCTCTGGCATGTAACCAAGTCTTTGGGGGTGTGCTGAAATCCTGAGGCCTAAAAGAATTTTTGACAGCATACAATCTGCTGCATGGAGAGTGCCTCAGGAGCTAAACATCTCCTTGGCTGCGATTCCAGTACAAGCTGGGCCATCCCTGCCTGTTTGCAGCATTTCAAATGTTTCCTCAACATCATGTGATGTCTCTATCTATAGCAGAGATCATCTTAAAATTTAGATGCCAAGTGTACCTCAGGACTCTTACAAGCTCCTACAGAGATCCAGGCAGAGACCCAGAGGTCCCCTGGGACCTATTTCTGTAACGGAACAAACCGGCACTCAAAATCTCATCTCCTCCTCAAACACGACCACTCCACTTTGTGCATATTCTCAGTCATTTCAATGTGCTGCATGCAGCACGCTCTGAAATCTTGTTACAATGGGGTTTAGTGAAAAAAAAGCACATTTCAAATGCGCACACGTTAGGAGTTATGCCTGATGTCTCCTTTTGCAATGTATTTAATTGGCTCTGTAAATATCCAGTGCCCAAGAGTAACCCTCAGCTAATAAAACTGGCTGATACAGTCAGTACACGCAGGGCTGGAGCAGTCTGATGTTGTGGAAAAACAGAAACCAGGCACCAGCTATGCCAGTACTTCCCACTTCAGATCCGCTTGCTGCCACACAGTGTCTCACTGCTGGGGGGAGGGATTATAAATACAATTTGTCAGAAAGACCCTCTGCTCCTTTTATCCCTTAAGGAATTATTTAGAGACCCATTATGCTTCAAGCCTCCAAGTCAAAATTTGCAGAAGCCTTTCAGATAGAATGACATATCCTAGAAGTCAATTTAAATGGTGTTACCAAAATCTGAGAAGTTAAAAGCCTATCTGACATTGAATAATTTTTAAAGTACTCAAGAGGCTTTGCAGCTCCTTCTGACTGTGTCATTAAATACCATAATTTCTGAACTAGCAAAGAATTCAGGAAGCTCCGTCCTTCAGAGTTTTCATTTTGGTCGATTTGCTGTTTGTTTACTGTAAATCATCTCTCCTTGCTGAGAAGTTCCCAGCCATATTAATAAACTCACAATAACAACTGCAAGGCTATAAAGGGCTAAACCAACAACTCCTGGAGGATCTGGCACCAAATGAGTGTGATAAAAGACTGCACTGTGCCACGGGAAGGTTGGAAATAAGCTAGGTTGTGTAGGACAAGTCCAGGGCTAGAAGGACCCTACCAGGCCACCCAGGCACATCCCCACGGCAGCTCAGGAGGGGGTGCTTTCTCCAGGCCAGTGAAGCACCACTCCTGAGGCCAGGGCTGCAGCCTACGGCAGGAAGGTTCATTAATGTGAGGAGAGCACGTAGGGGTTATACAGCCCAGGTGCTTGGCAGACACACAACGGAAAAATACAGCAAAGGGATGAAAAAAAACAGCAGCAGGTGACTGTTCGGCATCAAACAAGGCATGGTTTTGCCTAAGCCAGTTGTGTACGTGGTCTGCTGGTACATGGCCCTGTTCACATGAAAACTCTTGACACCGAACGGAGGCTTTGGAGTTGGCACTTGTCATCAGTGGTAAGAGGTGCTGGTATCTATGAAAATCAGGCTCACTCAGTTCTGGGAGGGACTATGGTTACAGAACAGCTTGCTATTTGACAGTAAGTCTACCACAGTGCAAAGATCCTACTTTGCACCACAAGTAACTAATTTTAAAAATGTTAAGCAAGAAAGTGCAAGTGATAAAAATAATTGTGTTTGCAGATGGGAATTTCTGAAGAAGCTAGAGGCTCTATCTCAGCTCTCTCATAGAGCAGGCTGGAGCTTTGCCATTCACTTCAATAGAAGCAAAGATCTTTGGAAATTCCCTGAAAACCAGAGTAATAATCTTGTAAAAATCATGGAAGGGGGATTTCCACAGAGGAAATGAGAGTAGTATCCTTTCTCCAGAAAGGCTTGCAAATAGAGGAGGGGGGAAAAAAAAAGAAGAAAATCCCAGAAACTTTATTCTGCTTCTATAGACACACTGTAACCACAGTGTAGCTCACTAGCTTAATCACCCAAGTAGCTGTGCACCTCCTAACCCAGAAAACAAAACCACCTAACCAAACCTAACCCTTCTGGATTGAGGGGCTTCACATTCCTAATGTCAGGGGAATTTTGACATGATCCTAACTTTATCTGAAGATGCACACACACAGAGACACCAAGAACCTATGTAAGCAATCCAAAACCCTGCCTAACCGGCTGAGCTAGCAGCAGTCTAAATTATTTTTTTCTTGGTTTACTCCAATGTTATGGCTTGTTTGGATATTTGCTAGTACTCCAAAGGACAAGGTTTGCTCGTTATCACTGATCACTAATGCTAAAGACACTTTTTCAGTAGCACCAGACTGGTCAGAGCACAAGATTTGCCAGCTGTGCCAGTTCCTCAGCTAACTGCCAAATCCTGTCTGTAAATAATCCTAGAAAGTTCAACCCTTCACGCCGTTCCAAAGGGACTGACATGGCTTTTTCCAGGTGGCTGCTCAGGAGCTCTTGTGTTTATTTCTGAAGCAGCTCCATTTCTGTTGGGTACCACCCACTTCATGATATGTGTAACACTATTAAGGCAAGCAGTAGTATTTGGGGATATGCTTTGACTTTAATCTGAGAGAGTGCAAACATGTTTCTAAATCAGTGGAAAGGGAAACAACAGCTTGTTTTCACCTAGTACGAAAACTTTCAGAAGTCAAGTGAAGAGAGCTGGAAGAGTGCTTCTGTTCCAGCTCACTGTTGTGAAGTCTCACAAGAGTAATATGAAGTCCTTCAGCCCATAAATACCCCACTCTGTATCTGAATTAGCTGGAAAAAGGATGAGATGTGCACTCACTGGCTTTATACTTATTAGCAAAGAACAAGAAGATGGGAATAAAGGCAGAGAGGCACTCAAAGGTGGCAGCACCACAAACAGCCACTTTTGCTGTCAGGAAAACTAAGGCTTTTTTGTTCTCTCTCACTGAGAATATAAAGCAAATTCATCACAAGTGGAGTCAAATGGGATCTATGTGTAAATCATGCAGTAATTGCACCTCAGCTATTAGCTTGCTTGCAGTAAATTCAAAACAAAGAGATCAGTGCTCAGAATGAATCATAGAATCATAGAATCATAGAATCATAGAATCATAGAATCATAGAATGGTTAGGCTTGGAAGGGACCTTCAAAGGTCATCTAGTCCAACCCCCCTGCAAGGAGCCGGGACATCCCTGACTAGGTCAGGTTGCTCAGAGCCTCATCCAGCCTGGCCTTGAACGTTTCCAGGGATGGGGCCTCCACCACCTTTCTGGGCAACCTGTTCCAGTGTTCTATAACTCGCATCGTAAAAAATTTTTTCCTAATTTCTAATCTAAATCTACCCCCCTCTATTTTAAAACCATTACCTCTCGTCCTATTGCAACAGGCCCTACTAAACAGCCTTTCCCCATCTTTCTTGTAGGCCCCCTTCAGGTACTGGAAGACCGCTATCAGGTCTCCCGGAGCCTCCTCTTCTCCAGGCTGAACAGTCCCAACTCTCTCAGCCTGTCCCCATAAGAGAGGTGCTCCAGCCCTTTTATCATCTTTGTGGCCCTCCTCTGGAGCTTCTCCTACTGGTCCATGTCCTTCTTGTGTTGGGGGCTCCAGAACTGGACACAGTACTCCAGGTGGGGTCTCGCCAGGGCAGAATAGAGGGGCAGAATCACCTCCCTCGACCTGCTGGCCACGCTCCTCTTGATGCAGCCCAGGATGCGGTTGGCCTTCTGGGCCGCAAGGGCGCATTGCCTGCTCATGTTAAGCTTCTCATCCACCAGCACTCCCAAGTCCTTCTCCTCAGGGCTGCTCTCAATCCATTCTCTGCCCAGCCTGTATTTGTGCCTGGGATTACCATGACCCATGTGCAGGACCTTGCAGTGGGCCTGGCTGAACTTCATGAGGTTGGCACGGGCCCACCTCTCCAGCCAGTCAAGGTCCCTCTGGATGGCATCCCTCCCTTCCAGCCTGTCGACGGCAGCACACAACTTGGTGTCGTCGGCCAAAAACTGGTGCTAACAGTCCCGTCTGGGATGCATCCTGAGAACTTTCTATCATATTTTCCACATTTTGGTTTTCAGGTGTTTTTTTTTTTTTGAGGCGCTTGATCTTATGATATCCCATCACGTTTTTCCCCCATCCTACAGTAACAGATCTTCCTGCTGGTGGGGTGAACTGAAGAAACTTCTCTGAAGGGTCTGATAGTTTTTTGGTTTTTGTTGGTTTTTTTTTCTTCCTAAAGTGGATCTGAGGGGATTCTAGGAAGGATGGTCCTGCAGTCACCAATCTGCATGTGAAATGGAGCACCTGCAGTCAATTCTCAGCAAATTTAACTCCATTAACATAGTTCCTAATAAAAAAACCAGGAAGAATAACACACAGATTTCCCATTCTTTCTCTCATCTTGTCTACCAAAAGTACTATTTTGTTGAAGCACACCATTTTTTCCTCTGTTCTTGAAGAGCTTAGACCATGGTGGGGGCACCTGGGACCAGGTACTCTGCTACAGAAATTTTGAACAATGCCACCTCCCCCGCCAAGTCTGAAGGACACAGAAGTGAAGAAAGAGAAAAGGCATCTCTAGAAAAGTCTAAGGCTCCTACTGAGGATGACGTCAAAACTGAGAAAAGGAAATGGAATATCTGAAAATTACTACTGAATATGTTTCCTTTTGAGATTAATCAGCCATGGGAAGCCATGGATATCACAGTAAAATGAGGCCGGACAATCCTCCAGTAAGAAGAGAGTCACCGTGATTCTGTGGCAATGGGCAGGCAGTTTCAGCCCCTAGGCTGACACAGTTCTGCTTCACAATTTTTCTGCTCACCAGCTCATCTCAGCAATCATATGAGCCACACAGGAGTCTGTTTGGCCATCTTCCTTCTTCAAGCATGCTTAGTCAAAGCTTGCAGCTTCAGTTCTGTCCTGTGAGAACTTCCCATAATACTCATACTACGGAATTAGCAGTTCTTTCAGGCTGCAGCTCTCAAGAGGGCCAGTAAATCTGCACCGGTGACAGCCACCTACTGCTCCTGGGCCACTCTGGTCACATTTCTTTTGCATCACAGTTGACAATCAAGGTCAAATGTCATGGTAGGTTTGACACTGTGGTGATATTTCACCTCATCTGTCTCTCAGGGTTGGGCTGTTGTCTGAGCAGCACAGACAGGGGAGCCCGCTTGCCACCCTCTGCTTGGTCCCACTGTGAGCATTCGCAGCAGGGAGCACTTCCCTACACCTTTCTGCAAGGAGTGAAGTTCCTCACTTAGGAGACCTCTCTAACTCCTTGTTGTCCAGTGTTACCCGGTTGGAAGCTAGCCAAGGAGCCAGTGATTGTGCAGTGATGGGGAAGTTACTTCTACATGAGGAAAAACGGTATGCAGAGGAGAAATGGTGGCTGAGACTCAAGTTCACTTTTGCCCTGCTACTGCTGCAGTTGTATAACAAAACACTTTGTGCCTTTCTTTCTTGCTTAGGTAGGACTGAATACCCACCACCCTCTCCAGTTTATCATTAGGCTGTGCTAGTGACCTCCCATATTACAGATTACTGCCTCCTCCTTTTAGGATCTATGCAATTAAATTTTCAGGACAGAGACAGAGTCCTCTCATGCCCTTAGAATCAAAAGCTGTGTTATTTTCTCTAATGGTCACATACAAACTAGCCAGTTACATTCATTCATTTTTGGACATGGCTAACTTCTCATAAACTATTCTATTGTGAGTAATCCTGCCTAACAATCTATTCACTTGCTTGATTTAAAGCCCCCATTTGTAGGTTTGATTCAAGACCTTTTGCTTTCAGAAAATGTCTAGCCTGCAGAGAGTAGGTCGGTAGATGTCCCTGGCTCTTCAGGTCAGCTTTTTTATGCAGAAGAGCAACAACAGCATCATTACAAATCTGATGGACAAAATACAGCCTGCCAAGCTGAATGAAATCCATCTTCCGTGTTCGTTTCCATTTAGACTCCTCTTTGAGCCCACCATTCAGCATCTCTGACATGAACAGCTGAAGTTCCTCACCTATATTCCTATTCCATAAATGGTGCCTTCTTTTAGCATAAGCTAAATCACAATAAGCTGTGATACAGAGCTCCTTTACACTCTCTAACTCCGCTTGCAGAATCCCAGAGCTTGTTCCATTTTTCAGGCTCCAGAGCCACAAAGTTGAGGGACTTGCCTCCCAGCAATATGCTTTTTGTGGCAAGCAATCCACTCCCACAGAAGGTTACGTTATGCTGTGTAGTGGAGAATAAATTCTCTTCTGCTTGTCACAGTTTTTCAAGCTGTCATTAAAATAAAGTGAAAGTGACCCCACTAGCATCACTAAGAACTGTATTACTGATGTCTATAGGAAAAGGTTTTCACCCAGATTTTTGTTTGAAGAACAACAGCTGAAACACAGCATGACATTAAAACTCTCCCTTACTCCCAGTGTGGGCCTGCAACTTGAGTAAGGATTCACTTCAGTCTTAATTCGCTCTCTTCCCACACCTGGCAGCACAACCCTCCCATAAAACCATCACCTCTACTGAAGTTGTCCACAACCCAGAGGGATGCTTGGGTTGTACTATTTTATTATACTACTTGGGTTATACTATTTTGTAAAACTAAGTTATTTCATATCCTAGATGACAGACAATATACAGTCTTTGTATAGCTTTAACAAGCTTAACTATATACAAAGATAAAGCAGTACTGCCTGATAGCACAAAACCAATTAAACCACAGAGATTTTTCACTTGGATTTTAGGAGAAGAAACTTAAGGCAATATAAGATACATTTATATCTGTGTTCCTAAAGACATTCTCAAAAAGATAATAGAAGCAGCAACAGGGATGGGGAAATCAGAAATATTTATATCCCTGGAGAAGTTATGGGTAAAGTAAATCTGCTTATAGTTTCCAAAGTAGGCATCCTGCTGTCTAGAAATATTAGATTTATCTAATAAGGGGCATTAACATAGATTTCTTGGTTATATCTGATGGGAACAGCTAGATTAGTAAACAGTAGCATTTTATCTTTTTGTTAAGACATCATAAGCTTTAGGAAAGATCGCATAGGATGAAAAAATAAATGATTTGGGACCTGATGAGATACATCTGCAGGTCCTGAGGGAACTGCCAGATGAAGCTGACAAGCTGCTGTCCATCATATTTGAGAAGTCATGGCTGTCTGGTGAGGTTCCCATTGACTGGAAAAGGGGTAACATAACTCTCATTTTTAAAAATGGGAACAAGGAAGACCCAGGGAACTATAGGCCAGCCAGTCTCACCTCTGTGCCTGGCAAGGTCATGGAGCAGATTCTCCTGGAAACCATGCTAAGGCACATGGAATATAAGGAGGTGATTGGTGACAGCCAACACAGCTTCACTAAGGGCAAATCATGCTCGGCCTTCTATGAGTTATGCCATTGGTAGATAAGGGACAAGCAACTGATGTCATCTACCTGGACTTGTGCAAGGCATTTGACACTGTCCTGAATGACATCCTTGTCTCTAAATGAGAAAGACATGGATTTGATGGATGAACCACTTGGTGGATAAGAAATTGGCTCAATGGCTGCACTCAGGAAGTAGTGGTCAACAGTTCGATGTCCAGGTGAAGACTGGTGACGAGTGGCGTTCCTCAGGGATTGATATTGGGACCAGCACTGTTTAAAATCTTTGTTGGCAACATGGAGAGTGGGATACAGTGCACCCTCAGCAAGTTTGCCAATGACACCAAGCTGTGTGGTGCCGTCAACATGCTGGAAGGGAGGGATGCCATCCAGAGGGACCTTGACAGGCTGGAGAGGTGGGCCCATGCAAACCTTATGAAGTTCAGCCAGGGCAAGTGCAAGGTTCTGCACATGGGTCAGGGCAATCCCAGGCACAAATACCTCACCATCTCATGAAACACAATACTTTACAATTATGTTAAATGGTTTCTCTGGAGAATAGGGACCAAATATGTAATGAATTCTGACCACCCTGTCCAGAATAGAAGTATGTTGAGGTACAAACTTAACAGTGGCAGTCACAGGTGCAGTGCCAGCAGCTCACAGCAAGGGCAGCCGCACCTTATGCCAGCAGTGAAGCTGGTCTGCAACCAAATTGTTGAGAAAGGCTTTCTGCTGCACTGGGCAATGCAAGGTCTGCATATTCTGGTTGCAACATTTATTACTATGGGCTCGGAACAAAGCTTTTCTCAATATGGACACTCGTGGACAAATGAGGATGAGGTAGGGTCTTCAGGTAGGGTAGGGTTTCAGAGGCAGCAACACTATGTGGATTTCTGCAAAGCAATGAAAGTACTTGGCTTGGAAAAGTTAAGTCTTTTCTCTTTTTTTCCCCACCATTCTGCACTGAAATTCCTCCCAATTCAGAGTCACAGGAGCGTGAGGTTGTACTATTTGTAATACATTTAGAGAGCAGGGTCTCACCCCTCCCAGCTCTGAACTTGCCTATCTGAAGGCAAAAAGCCAAAACTGCTCATCTTCAAGACCTCAGTTCGTCTTCTCTAGGGACCAGTCTGGACAGGTGCTCAGCACTTCTGTTCCCACTGAAGAACAAGGGGATTTGCTCCTGCACACCAGACAGTCACAGCCTAAGGAGCAGTGCTGGTCCTTTGCACAAATGGCTTTCTTCCAAGTACAAAACCTCAGTCACACTTACCTACCTTAATTATCTTTCCTATAATCAGCCAATAGCTGAGAACACAAAAAAGCTAACACACACATCATCAGTGCTGTATGAGCAGTAACAGTCCCCTTGCATCCCACATCAGTTCAGAGAAATCAAAAGCATTTATCATTTAACATAAAAGCTGAGTTTTAATTTGCTTTATAATAAAAGACAAATTATCTTTACAGTCCCTGACAAGCAGGCAGATTCTGAAATGGGGTCATCATACCAAAAACTTACTTCACAGTGTTCATCTGTGGGCAGCAGATACTGGCACAGCCCTGGTCACACACGCATCCTCACTACCTGCTGTCAGATCCAAGTCCTGAAGGGCTACACTGAGACACCAGAAACAAAGGGAAAGTAAAGGAGGGCCCGACAGCTGCGGATGGTGCTTTGGTCCTTGACAGGCAACGAAGAGCAGTACACAGAAATATCATGAGCAGTGTACACACTCTGTTCTGAAAATAGCTCCCTGGAAACAGCAGCACACACCATGGTAGGCAAGATGCTTTACACAAAGCTCTGCCGCTGCCTCTCAAACCCGACCTACAGAGATTAGCTAATCCCCTACCTGGGGGATTAGCTTTAACAAGCACACAAACACACGAGTGAGTGCTGTGCTGAGCCCCATCTTGCTTTTCATTTCTTAGAGGATGTAAGGAGGCCTCAGAGCTCCAGGCAAGAGAAGCTAAAAAGAAAATATATTTGACCACTAACTTTATTACCACCAGTGCGTGCAGAGTAGCCTAATCTCTCACATCAGTTTACATAGCTTAAACATGTACGGGTCCCTTCCACTTTCATTTTGCCTCAATCACTTTAGACTGCTGGAGCTGATTTGAAGTAATTATAAAATGCATTCTGAAAATCTCTGACAGGCTGTTTGGATGGTAAAACCTTTAAACAGTTCAGCAGCAGATGAAGGGGGTTGCAAGGCACCCATGCACTTCCACAGCAATGATGTATGAGCACTACACACACACATGCACATGATGGAGAACCTCTGTTTACTTTTGCAACATGAGGTATCTGGGAAAGCATCCTGGAGGTGGACATGTCATTTAAAGTCCAGACCAAAAACTGTGAAAGGAAGGCACTGCAATTTGGACAAGTGACATCTTTCCCACTCTACATAACTACTGCAAGGATTAGCCAGCACTTGGATAATTATGTTTAAGAACAGTCCTAAAAATAGGTTGCACTGCATGCAGAACGAAAAACAAACTGACACATTCAGTTTAGATAACACCATAAAAAAAAACCCACTTGCTATAATTCAAAACTGAAAGAAAAAAATCGATAAGGACATAAATGGCTTCTGGCTAGCCCACAACAGCCACCTCAGCATCTTCTGCAGCTTTAATTGTATTTTGGTTCAAAACCTTCAGTACAACTCAGTAATACACAAATAAATAATAACAGATGACCACATCTGTCCCTTTGTAAACACAAGAGAAAACCATCTATGCAGCACTTTACCTATTATTTCAATAAAATGTTTTGAAGTACAATACGTGAAGAAAGGTCATTTAAAAAACAAAGTCAAACCATGGCATTTGAAGACTGAATACACTTCTATTTGGTTGAAGTAATTTCTTTTTTTCTACTCCTGAAACATTTGTTCTGCAGTTTGAAAATGTCTCTATTTAAATCTGCTGCACAATTGCCCGTGTGCATGCTCTATGTAGGCTCAACCCCCCCGCCATTTGCTAGAACAGGCCGACGCTCGCCCACATGACAATGTGCTGTCATGCAGCGCGTGGGCGTACACATGCTTACACAGTGTCAGATACCCTTGCTCAGCCTCTGTTGCAGGCAAATAAAAGAAAGGTCAATTGTTTTCTCTTTTATGAGTCCATTTTGTCAGTTAGCACAGAAACTTCCTTTACAAGGCTTCTCTTGAAAGTGAGAAATGAGCTTTCTTTTGAAAGCTCACTTCATTTAATACTAGTCTCACTGCTGCTGCTTTTTCAGCTGGGTCTCCTTTTATTTGATCCATTATATACCCAAATACATTTATCTAAGTCAAAATCGATCTGTTTCAATACTACTACTTTGTTTATCTTTCTCTCTCTAAAGAATCTCCAGATCCAGCTTACTCCTTTTCCTCTGACATGAGGAATGTCTTTTCTCTTTCAGTACTCTAACCTTTGAAATGCACTCTAGCAACACACCGTTTTTTCTAGGTTTTAATGTCGAATCCTTTTGTACTAAGATAGCATAATACCTCTTTTTTTTCCACTCCAAATGGCAGAACAGAATACAAGTAAGTGACAAAACCTGATGATTAAAATCACTTGAAAGTAGTACAAAATAACTCCTAAAATTTCACTACCACATGCAATACTCCTCTTTCCTACTCAGAATGATCTGGTTCATTAAAGGGACTCAGAGTATGGAATGCCATCTGTCCTGACCATTCACAGCTATCCTGCAAAGGTTTTCTTGAGTGACTAACATTCTTATATTTTTTAGCTTTTGATGGTCATCACGTGATACCTTCCAAGAGATGGCCAGAAAGCATTGCACTGTAACCTCCTCAGATCTAACTCGCTTTGTGGTGTTTTCAAGGTGAGAGGTCAACACCTGAAATAGTGAAAAAAGCATGACATTTCTACCTTAGCCATTTTGTTCCAGGTCTGTCCTTGGGTTTAAAAACAGCATACTGAAGAAAGGGTCTTCCAAGAGAGATTGTTCTCACCTTCGCCTTGGTATAGTTTACACCATAGCAAGGAGACTGTGACATGATGTACAAATAGACGTATTTTGCATAAAGAAAAACCACCAACCCAGGCAAAGCAAGAAGAGAATCAAGTGTGTGAATCAGAAAGCACTCTGAAGAACTAATTGCCAGCACCACATCTATTAGACTTAGGTTCCTTTTGAACTGACCTGCACACAGACCGTGTTTGTTTCTGACATCACACACAGTTGTCTCAAGCCTCGGAACAGCCACACTTTAAGCTTGCATTTGGTCCCAAAATGGCATGTTGAATTCAGAAAAAAAAAGGCTTCTTCCATCCACACATAATATAACAGATACTTTATCAGCATCCTAAAGTAAAAACTCTTTAAGAAAACTGCTCCTTAACTAGTCAGTACAAATGTTTATTTCCTATGTGAAATAAAGGGTTTCCTGAGTTGCATGCCCTGTATATGTCAATTTTAGTCAAATTTGCATGCCAAGAGCACAAAATAGACTTTTAAAAGTTAAAAAAGGGCTCTGCTTAGAAATTTATGTTTCATACAAACTTGCATTCTCAGCAGCTGTATTTGAAGTCTACAAAGCAATCTCAGAGAACTGAGCCACAAAAACAGTAGATGGACAACTTCCTCAATGACCGTCATGCTTTTGTGCCTTGCTGAGCATTGCATCTTGTAAGCCAGGGTTTCAAAAGTGAAGGGGGGAAAAAATAAGTAAGAGCTTCTGAAATGAGAAAAGAACAACTGAGTTCAACAGACAGAACTGGAAATTCCCAAGACGGTGTCTTGCTGCTAAAATGAAGTAGGATTCCTCTCACCTAAACATAACCATGTTCAATATGAACACTGGAGCACATCTGAGACTCTCTTGGTCACCCATGGAGAGACATGCCCTTTTCAGGTGTGAATCACTGCCTTTGAAGGCAGACTTCTAAAATAGAATGGCACCTCAAAAGTGCCTCTCCACTAAACACAGGGGTGGTCTGGACATTAGCTAAGGTATAGATTGCTACATTATCGTTATGGCCACAGAATACAGTTAAAGGAAATGAATGCTGATTTCTTGCCAGCCGCACCAGCGTACATCAAAAGTAATTGCTGTGAAGTGGTTCATTAATAGAAGAGTGCATTCAAAGCTCTGACACTGCTTTGAGAAGTTAATATCTGATAATCATGCAATTTAGATCAAAAAGGGGAAACGTGGTTTCCTATCCAGTTCCACAAAGTTGTATTTCAGAAATCAATTCATTTTATCAAGGAGAATCTCAATTACTTACTTCAGTTGTAAATCAAAACTGAACTGGAGTTTTTCAAACATGCTTGCCTTTTGTTTTCCAAATTCTATCTTTAATTAATTCCGTGCCAGGCTCTTGCATTCTCTTTCTTCCTCCTTGATTATTTGGCTACTTCGCTTTAAATACTTGCACCTTCCCTTGCATGAGTTGCAGCACTGGAACAGTAGTTTCCAAAAAAAAAAAAACAAATCCGAAACTTTCCGTAGTCTCTACCGCCTTCCTTTTCTCCATACGTACTTCAGAGAATAGACCTAAATCTCACCTGCTCTGGATTTCCTGCTGTCGGAGATAACCCACTGAGGAAGCACATGGAGCAACACCCATGCAGAATACATACAGTGAGCTGAGACAAAACCCTTTGATCATTGCATCCTAGCAGAGATGTCAGTAAGCAGCAGGACCCGATCTGCACGTTTTATATGCTGTGAGAGATCCTGGCACCAGTCCCCACTGAATGTGCAACTAAATTATATTTGTAGCCGGGCCAGGGAAAAGGCACAGATCTGCACTATTACTGACTGAGCAGCAGTACTCCTGTAGGATAAATTGTCATTATTTTTAGCCAGCAATTACAAAGTAGACCTTAAATATATATGGAGTAATGTTTACTACCTGCACAGCCTCTTTGATTGCAAAGGTTTTGTTTGTATGCTGCCTTTTTCACCTAGTTCACATGCAAATTCAATTTGCAAATCAAAGAGCTTCCACAGGTGTGCTTGAGACCAACATCCACAAGTGCAACTTCTCTTCTGGAAATGGCAGATCAAAAGTAGGAGTACGATCCTGGTAGCAAATCAAGTGTCTGGGAAGTATTTGCTTTACCTCTTCCTAGTGGGAGGAAATGTGTTTTTTGTTGACCCTGCCGCCAAATTTAAAAAAAAAAAAAAAAAAAAAATTAATGAAAATCTAAGAGAAAGACATGGAAAAAGATTAAATAATTTCTCACGAGGTCCTCCTGTTTTAATGCTGCTGAACTCGTGGCAGAGAAGAGTAAACACTGAGGTTTCAGGATAACTCTGATCCATAACAATTGTGTCTCATGTTGCCTCGCAGCAGCCAAATATATATCCTCCCACAGAGGGGAACAACTATAGCAGGGAGCACTACATATACAACAACTCTTCTTCACATGATTTCAGTGATAGCGTGCATCATTATTAAATGAGTAACTAAAGGCAGGCACCCAGTGCACTCCAAGAAAAACAGGTTTCAAGAGTCCATCGACTTATAACCCTATAATGCAGGAATAGGCTTATTCCTAATCATCATCACGAGATGAGAGATATATTTAGAATCCTCTTGTAAACAAAACCACAGATGGGGTGATTTATTTTCTTGCAGAAGAGGCTGCCAGCACACTTTGTGCCCTTGGAAGGGCTCAGTTTATGATTTATATAAATTCCAGATTATCTGCTTTTCAACATTGCCCCAAGTAAATACTGCAAAGGGCAGGCAGTCACTACACAGAGCGCAAAAAACAATACCAAGACAGCTCTGCCATTACACATGCAAAATGTCAACAACTCTGACACGAGAGGGCCTGAGATTTCTCTCTCCCATGGACACACGCATGCACCTACACACATGCTCCTATGAAATCCTGGCTCATGCAGTGCACCTGACAGTGAGTCAAAAAAGCAAGAAGGCTCAACAGCAGCTGAGAAGTGCTCATTAGCTCTAGCCTTTATGAGGTGTACGGTAATCAGCAACTCCTGTGACAAACATTGTCCCTGCAGAAGACAAATGCCCCAATTGTTTTTTTTTTTATATATATATATATAATTTTAGTGTAAGTATAAACAAAACCCCAACCATGATTAACAACTCTTCACGTGTTGATCGTAAAGGTTAAGAGATCTGGAAGAAAATACAGAAACCTTGAAAGAGATGCAGAAAAACTGTAAGCTGTTTGGATTTGAGCCTCTCCAACGATTTCAGGATTTTCAGAATAAATATTTAAATCCTTGGTCAGAATACATACTCAAAGTGAGTAATCATGACAGCTTAAAAAATACCCTTAAAACAGATGGGTTCTCCATTTGGGTCAACTGTGGGCTGCCAAGTCCCCTTCCTCAAGCTTGCTCTGCAGCTGCTATGTGTCCCCCCCGTGCCATATGAGAGGGCACAGAAGGCTACAGAGCCACGACAAGCAGCATCCGCCAGGACAAGGTTGCCTCAGGCTGAGAAAGTCCTCAGGCTATTTTGGAGTGTTTTACAGTTGATTGTAAGGGCAAATGGTATTTTAGAATTAAGGTACTGAAAATCAAACAAATGGGGACCTTCTCATTGGCTTGTTTTTGTTCCAATGAAGAAGGTGGAAGAGGTGTTGCCAGTTCTGGGCTTTTCACTGATACAGAAATTAGTTCCTTACAGCTCTGATCCAGCAAATCAGTTAATCTACAAACAGCCCCAGCAAAGCATGCTGCTTCAGATGCAAATAGTAGATACAAAGCTAGTTAGATAGCTATCAGTAAGATTAAAATGAGCTTACAGCTTCAGACCCTTTAGGACATTGGAACACTACAGTACTGACCTGATGTTGAAAGGCTCCATGTTCCCCACAAATCTCCTGAGCTCCTCTCTAAATGACAATAATACCCCAAAAAATCACACTTTGTTTTGGGAAAGTAATTGTGCTAGCTTATTTCTTTCAACTTGTTTACTAAAAGCAGCTAAACCTTCCTTGAATGAGGGCTTAAAATAAACCTGTGAAGCACGTGTTTAATCCACCTTTAAAAGAGAAATGCTTTGTCCATCCCATCACAGAAGAAACAGAATATCAACTGCATTAGGTACTTTATTCCTTGGAGGCTTGTGTATATTCTCCACAGCCCTGTTCCTTTGCATCTAGGGTGAATATTGGGAAAGCAGAACCTCAGGCATGGGTTTGGGAGAAGAAGGATAAGCAAACTCCTGTAATTTTCATTAAACAACTTTTAATAGGATGATACATTGCAGAATGCTTGTTTTAAACAAAACACACTTAAGTCCTTGGATAAATTGAGACTAAATAAAGTACCCATTTAAGAATGTTATTAATTTGTTCCAAACTGTTTACATTCAGGAAAAAAAAATTATTTCCTCTATCAGTTGGTTAATAGGAATTCGAGAGGGTCACACTGACCCCACAAACAAAAATTCAAAGCTGCTCCTCAAAATAGGAAAGCCTCAGTCTTGCCCAAAGCTTTCTGGGCATTTTAGCAAGCAGCAACAACAAGAAATTACTATAATGAATAGAAATAACAAGCCTGCAAATAGTCTTGAAAGACAAGACACTAAAGGAATGTTGTGGTTTTGTTTAGTGAGGGGGGGGCCTAAGGTGGTAGGAAACAACACAACAGGAACAATTGTACCACTCTATCAGATATTTAAAGAAAACACATATGTTGAGGTGTTTCGGGAAAGATGTCACAAAGCCACTCTGGTGTGGATTCAAAATCATGAAGCACTATCATGAAATGAATTGTTTCTTATTTGAATGTGTTAAATAGGCATGTAACTAAAAATGTTCTGCTTTTTTTTTGCCTCAATATATTGAGCAGAGCTAGCTCTCATTAGACAACTTGGAAAACCATACAAGCTTCAGATCACTGAAGTCAGTCCTTTTTCTTGCCTCCAGCTTTTAGCACTCAGGTTTAATTATTTTAACTACGTGTTTAGTTGGAATTCATACGTACTTTTATCACTTTTAACACTGAAACAGGTTGCCCAGAGAGGTGGTGGAAGCCCCATCCCTGGAAACGTTCAAGGCCAGGCTGGATGAGGCTCTGAGCAACCTGATCTAGTTGGTGATGTCCCTGCTCCTTGCAGGGGGGTTGGACTAGATGACCTTTGAAGGTCCCTTCCAACCCTAACCATTCTATGATTCTATGATTCTATCAGCAGAAGAATGTAATATTTCCATAGTGCAAGCATCTTGGTGTTTGAAACATGCTCTGAAATGTAGGTTATGAAGTGAAATATAAGGTAAATGAGAAGACAGTAACTTTGGACCCGCATCACTACTCGAGACCAGATTACATTTCCAACTGCATTTTGGAAGGTGGGGAGAGGATATAATTTTAAATCCCTAGCGAGGCTCCCACTGAATGAAGTAATTGTCCCTTCAAAGTAAAGGGTGGATTATGACCCTTTGAGAGACCAGTCTCTGCAGAAACTAAAAGCAGCATGCTGAAGGTACAGGTAAGAATGGGGCGATTATCTTACAGAATAAACATAGCCCTTAAAGCCAAGGGCATCTAAAGGCAGGTAAACACGGAGGGCATATTCAGAGGGAGCCCAGGAGAACCCGAGGGCAGGAGTGCGGGGCAGGCAGCATGCTCAGACCTGGACCTGAGCGGGTGGTTTGCTGACATCCAAGGTGAGTGACCCTGCTGCCACAAAGCAGCCTTGGGAGGGGCCATCTTCACTGCTTCGAGGGATGCTCTGAAGCCTCAGTGCAAAACATGACAGATTTTGACATAAAAGAATTTGAGACATTACAGGCGAGGGTAATGTGCTCAGGCTGATTTCACACATTCCCAGCCTCAGCTTATTTATCTCACAGCAGATGCTCCTTTGAAAAAACCCAGTCCGTCACTGCCTTCTACCCATGAACTGTTCCGTGTGGTTCCAGAGTGCTAAGAGGGTGCATTGGGCCAGATGCATCACTGTGTCATTGCCCCGCTTCTCACAGCCTCTCGTTAGCATTGCTACCAACCACTGCTAGAAAACACTGAGGGGGACCGGCGCACCTTGAGTCTCACCCAGTACAGCTGCTCTTGTGCACATGGGACATGTGTACTACAGGGACACCCACATGCACCTGTTACTTTGAAATGATTATGTTTATAAAAAAAAAAAGTAAAGTCCACAGGCTATGATGGCTAATGAAAAGCCATGTGCCGGATGTTTTAAGGAATACGGCAAGTTCTCTCAAGAGAAAAGAACATGCTTGCCAGAAGCTGGTCACCAAGCAGAACATGCTTTTATATGGTTAAGATGGTAACTTGGCCAGTCAGAGCAGAAATTCATGTTAGTCTTTGAAGTTGGTAGCAGTCAAAATACTCATGAGTCAAAAGGGCTCTTCCTTCAGAGCTAAGCTTGTTTGCTGACATCCAACCTAAGCAAAGTAAGTACAACAAAAATCAATGACTAAACAAAACTCAGCTGGATTTGAATTCCTAACCCTGAACCACAGTCAAGACCATAAGACTTCCTCAAAATTGCTACTTACATGCTGAAACTGTCAAGTTGTGCAGTCAGGGATGTTGCTTTCCCTTTGGATGATTCTACTGCCCCATGAAATAACAACTTGAACCAGAATCAAGCATAAATCAGCTGATGTGGGGTCTCAAAGCTTTCACTGTTTATGCTAGAGGGTTAGGTCCTACACTCATTTCAAAAGCCTCTTGAGAGAATGCAAACATAGCCCCTCTGCATTACCGAAATATTTGCAAAGATGCGCCCTCTCAAAACTCAGGGTGTTTACTGATTTTGAAAAACAGAAGGTCAAGTGCAAACTACCAACACTAGTCTGAGCCTGGATCCCATTCTAGCATTTTTATTTGGATTTATCTCTTTTTTTTTTTTTTTTTTTTTAACCAGAAGTCATGAAATACTTGGTGAAAAACAGTTTCATGTGAATCTAATGCATCTCAAGCTAATGGCTTAGTCCTTTCCTCAGTGTAGCAACATGCTGCATTACTAGCAAAAGCTGAGACCAAGCCAGTCCATACCACAAATCAGCTTTTCTGCAACCACAACTAAGCATGCCTCCATATTCTCTAGCTTACCACCATCTTCTGTCATGTTTCACAGGGAAGAGCTGTCTAAGCTACAGAAGCAGAATTTTTCTTTCAGTGTGTTGGAGAGTTGCTGAAAAAATGCACAAAATCAGTCATGGAGAGCAGAGAATCCACTCAGTTTCTCCCTGCTGCCGCAAAGCAACCTTGCCATAGGGACATTGTACTCGAAGAGCAGGTTCGGGGTCATCTGAGGAACCTGAAGGTGCACAAGTCCATGGGACCTGATGAGATCCATCCGCGGGTCCTGAGGGAACTGGCGGATGAAGTTGCCAAGCCACTGGCTATCATAGTTGAGAAGTCGTGGCAGTCTGGTGGGGTCCCCGATGACTGGAAGAGAGGGAACATAACCCCAGTTTTTAAAAAGGGGAATAAGGAAGACCCAGGTAACTACAGGCCGGTCAGCCGCACCTCTGTGCCTGGCAAGGTCATGGAGCAGATTCTCCTGGAAACCATGCTAAGGCACATGGAGAGCAAGGAGGTGGTTGGTGACAGCCAACATGGCTTCACCAAGGGCAGATCGTGCATGACCAATTTGGTGGCCTTCTATGACGGGGTGACAGCATCAGTGGACAAGGGACGAGCAACTGACATCATCTACCTGGACTTGTGCAAAGCTTTTGACACTGTCCCACACGACATCCTTCTCTCTAAACTAGAGAGACATGGGTTTGATGGACGGACCACTCGGTGGATAAGGAGTTGGCTGGATGGCCGCACTCAGAGAGTGGTGGTCAACGGCTCAATGTCCATGTGGAGACCGGTCACGAGTGGCGTCCCTCAGGGGTCCGTGCTGGGCCTGGCCCTGTTCAACATCTTTGTCGGTGACATGGACAGTGGGATAGAGTGCACCCTCAGCAAGTTCGCTGAAGACACCAAGTTGTGTGGTGCCGTCGACAGGCTGGAAGGGAGGGATGCCATCCAGAGGGACCTTGACAGGCTGGAGAGGTGGGCCCGTGCCAATCTCATGAAGTTCAACCAGGCCCACTGCAAGGTCCTGCACATGGGTCGTGGCAATCCCAGGCACAAATCCAGGCTGGGCGGGGAATGGATTGAGAGCAGCCCTGAGGAGAAGGACTTGGGAGTGCTGGTGGATGAGAAGCTTAATATGAGCAGGCAATGTGCCCTTGCGGCCCAGAAGGCCAACCGCATCCTGGGCTGCATCAAGAGAAGCGTGGCCAGCAGGTCGAGGGAGGTGATTCTCCCCCTCTACTCTGCCCTGGTGAGACCCCACCTGGAGTACTGTGTCCAGTTCTGGAGCCCCCAACACAAGAAGGACATGGACCAGTTGGAGAAGGTCCAGAGGAGGGCCACAAAGATAATAAAAGGGCTGGAGCACCTCTCTTATGAGGACAGGCTGAGAGAGTTGGGGCTGTTCAGCCTGCAGAAGAGGAGGCTCCAGGGAGACCTGATAGCGGTCTTCCAGTACCTGAAGGGGGCCTACAAGAAAGATGGGGAAAGGCTGTTTAGTAGGGCCTGTTGCAATAGGACGAGAGGTAATGGTTTTAAAATAGAGGGGGGTAGATTTAGATTAGAAATTAGGAAAAAATTTTTTACGATGCGAGTTATAGAACACTGGAACAGGTTGCCCAGAAAGGTGGTGGAGCCCCCATCCCTGGAAACGTTCAAGGCCAGGCTGGATGAGGCTCTGAGCAACCTGATCTAGTCAGGGATGTCCTGGCTCCTTGCAGGGGGGTTGGACTAGATGACCTTTGAAGGTCCCTTCCAACCCTAACCATTCTATGATTCTATGATTCTATGATTGTACCAGAGACCCCTGGTACTCTGTAAGTGTGGTGGTGAGGTGTGGGGACTGATACTGCTTGGAACAAACAGCAAAGGTTTAACGGCTACAAATGGCGAAAGGGAGAACAGGGCCTCTGAGCTAATGTCAACATAGGCAAATGCCACAAGGAGCTGCATTTCCCTACAAACCCTGGAAAGCAATAGAGCCAAATACCAACAGAGGCTGGAATAGAAAGCTATGGTTGCTGAGGTGACTGGGGAGCGGCTGTAAAACCTTCCATGGGGGGACAGACTCAGAAAGAAATGCGCCTAGCATGATAAGAACTCCTGATGCCTATGATGGCACTACAGGACAAGAAATACTAAGAGGAAAGGCAAAAGGGGTAGAGGGGGAACAGATACTCCCTATAACTGACCGTGTGTCCCAGTGTCTGTTCTGATGGGCCATGAAGAAATGCTCCCACCTTGCCCTCTCTGGTAGAGGTAGCAACTCCACAAGCCAGGCAGAGGGAAGGGAGGGGAAAAGGGGAAATCCGTGAGCAAGGAAAGCAAGATGGAGAGTAGCACAGCACTGAATCATTCAGCTGTCAACAGACATGCTATTCTTTCCACTGTCACATGGAGCGATGAGCTTTTTTGGACAGGGACGCTTGTACTACATGGCTGCCCATATGACTTCTCCTACCTCACTCAAGCCGTAAGAACACATTCGTGCGTGACAATCCCAGTCTAGCCATTTCTCTGCAGAATGTACTACCTTCTTGCTTAAAACCATCATCTTTAATACAATCTCTTTTTATTCTGGTCTGTTAAAACCCTTCAAGTAGCACAGCATACTGAATATGCTGCTTTAGCTCCCTGTATAGGTTTTTCTGTTTTTTTTTAATAGCTGCTTGAATGTTTCTTGTGCTAGATTTAGCAATTCCTTTGATTTTCCATAGCCCTTGCAGAAAAAACCCAACAACTCAACTCCGTTGCAACAACAGAGTTCAAAAGAAATTAATAATATCCCTGTGATCAGTACTATACTATTTGGGACTGTTAGAAGTAAATTACATCCAGCTCACCCATAAAATTTCTTAAGGAAACCCACTGAGTTCTGCAGCTGTTAAGTACACATTATATTCCAACACAAAAAGCCCTTTGGGCTCTACACTTCCTTCTCTTGCTGTTGTAGCTTCAGCTTCCTCTTTCCTTTTTATTTTCCTGATCTCATTAAACCAGACTGAGGAGTTTCATCACTGTGAAGGAACAATTTTATTTTAAGCCTGTTTTATGGTGCAGACGCTATTGTATCTGGGCAGGCAATGAGTTAATATGATCGTTGCACTGCAGCTGGGGTTCTGCTTTCATGTCTCCGGGGCAGAACCGTCTGACTTTGTTCTTGAGTCTGTCCTGCTAAGTACTCTATGTAATTCAAAAGAGCGAGATAAATTTAGTTAATTCTTCAAAGTTAAAGCAAAAAGGGCAAAAAAAAAAAGGTCTTCATTTGCATTGTCACCATTTTGGTTCTCTCGATGTATGTCTTGAAACAGGATAAGGCAACACGGTCTGCTTGGCCTGATCTCTGATTATGAGAAACTCCATTTATAGCAGTTTCAGACGGAAGTCTCAAGGTTTCTAATGTACTGTCAGGTACGAATTTGATAGCATAGAAGGAGGTTCAAGGAGCTTCAGCAAGCAATTGCAGCTGTGCGGAAACTGCAGAGCTACATCTTCCAGTCAACCCATATTTCCCCTGATTTCCACAAGAAAGCAGTACTCCTGTTTGTAAAGGAAGACTGAACACAACCTGATCTTTGAAAATAATTCTCTCCTAAGACTCCATTATCATTGCCTGTCTATCCAGGGCAAACAGAGCTCTGCCATTCATACCCCATTACTAGCATGACTCTCAGAAAACGATGGTTAAGTGACCATAACCATCACACGTGAGCTTTCTGTTAATCCACTCTCCAGCAGCATCCTAGCTATGTGCTTCCATTTTTTTTCTTGCAAGGCTCATTACTGCCCAGGTGTCTTCACTCTTACGTACACTCACTGTGTCTCCCTCTGTGCTCAAGTCTGTGTCACTTACACTGTTTAACAAATTAATCCAAACAGGCAAATGACAGCCCAGAGCACTTCAAAGACATCTTAAATCCCACAACTGGCTGATAGCCTGCATGTGCTAGAAAACAAGCACTTGAATTAATTTAGCTCTGCTGTAGTTAAGATGTGTTACCTATTGACCTGCTACATTGCAACGTAGATGCTTTTCTCCTGCAGGCCAAGGTGTGCTTCAACATTCAAGAGACAACAAAGTTCTAACGAGGCAAGAGATACAAAGAACACAACTTTATCCCTAGCTTTGATGAGAAATAATGTCTCAAGTCCCAGAGGCATTCAGTGCCTGGCCCTAGGACCAGAACAAGCTTGGGGCATAATCAGAAGCTAAACACACATGCCCTAGGTGTCATTTCTACTAGTGTAGAAAGCACAAAACCAAAATGGAAACTCAGAATTGAATGGTCTTCTCAGCTATGGCTTTGCAGAAACAAACTATCCCTTGAGAGAAGCTGTCCTGCCATGTAATGATGTTACATAAATAAAAAAAAATAACTCCCTAACAAGTAATTGTATGTGAATTCATTTTGAGAGGCTGTGTTCCCATGGGAATCCTTTGATGTCTAATAAAAGGAGATGTCATACTACAGCCTTTCCTTGTGGATTTTCTTCTCTTCAGCTAATTCTCATGCAGAAGCTGAATTTCCTTTAGCCCTCTCTTCTACAAATTTGTGAGTCAACAGTGACAACAGGGTGGGGAGAAGAATCAGAAACATATCATAAGTATGATAAAAGCAAAAAATTTCTAATTTCCTTAGAAAATGACTGAGATACCACCAGTACTGCTGTTACATAAAACATGTTCAAGTTTGCATGACAGTTGCACCCAAGCCTGGTAAGTTGTTGAAAGCTTTTTCCTTAATAAACAGACCAACCTGAAATCCTGAAAGAAATCACCCTTAACAATTATAGCATCCAGAAAACATTAGAGAAACTTATTTGAGTGACCAGATCAAAGTCCTTCAAAAATATTGAGTGCTGTGGGAAGCATCCATCTCTTGAAAGCTGATTATCCCCTAGATCCATAGTGAACATGTTTACCCCACCAACCATTCACAGTTGTCTTATGGGTAAAATTGCTAGACATCATTCAAATAAACAGAACTGGATAGCCTGGTACGGGAGGGCACCAGAACCTGCCAACTACTGTCTCTTGTGTCTGTGTGACTGAAATTAAATTTTAGTTTGAGCTTTTATAAGCCACCACCACTCCCCACCACCACCGTGCCAAAACCAGCCACATGTGAATTAGGCGCAATCAGAATGTCAGAGAACAGCAACTCTAAGACACCTGCCCTCTCATTTGACAAGCTGGAGGACAACCTGTGCCATTTGGGGCTACCATTCAGCTAATGTGAACACCACTGTGAACAGAGGTGGTGCTTTTGGAAACAGACAGCTTTGGCTTAACATCCAAGTTCGAGGGAGTTAATCAGTACCACCAGAATTAGACCAATACCGAGACTGATTCTGTAAGAATAACTGTTTCCAGATCATATTTGTAAAACCCTTTTTCTCATTCTTGCCTGGAGAGTCTTACCATCAAAACCTGTTATTTCCACAGTTAATCCTATAACACAGTTCACACATAGTATTTTCTGTAACAACTCGTGCGCTTTCCAAAGCCAATACAGCACAGAGTGTGGGTGTAACCACAGGAAAAGCAATCACAGGCAGAGGAAGTAACAATATGGCTTATACTCTCTGCAAGTTTATGCCTACAGATAAGATCTGGTAGAAAGAGGTAACTTCTTCTGCACTAACCTAGACAATATTCTTTCCCCCAAAGAAGTAAACTGGTACTAGAACTGTGGGATCAAAGCTGTGAGTCAATAGTTGTGGATCAACTAGACACTATTTTTACCTAGTATAGGGAATATAACAAGAAAACTGAAAAGCACATGTAAACATGTGTGAATTGAGACAGTCTATCCCATCCAGTATAGACTGTCCTTCTGACACAAAAGCATGTCTTCAGTGTTGCAATTGGCATTCCTGGCTTAATGTCAGAGCAGTTTAGGTGACAAAGATCTTAACTAGTAAAAGGAGAGCTCCTGAGGCTGTTGGCCAGGTCAGTCTGTAAACTCAAAGGGTGTCAGTACGAGGAGGTATTTGATTCCACTATAAATTCAGTTTTATTAGACCAAATGCTCAGACAGTGCCACACACAGCTACCACATTGAAGTCAAATGAAGTTGACAAGTTCTCATAATCTGCGAGCATCTGTCCCAAGAGGTTATGCTTTGTGATTTTTTTGAGCAAGGGAGCGTATATGCAGTAACGAACATACTGCTTTGTAGTCCTAGTATGGAACTAGAACTGACACGTAGGTATGAAGTTTGGGTAAAAGCAGTGATTGAATGCGTACCACACAAGGTAGCTTACTCTTTAATTATGAAGAAAGTATCCATCAATACTTTTCCAGGACAGTGGCTGCAGGAAAGTTCCGTTTCACTATTGCCAAATCATTACCTTTCAACATCTACACAGCTTCACTACACTGTTTACAAGAAGGATCTCTGAGTGACCAATGCCAGAGCTTTACAAACCCATCAAGTGGTAAGCAAAGTGCTTTAGAGCACACTCAGCCCACCTTATGTCAGTCAGGCCTGTCTCCTGCTGTTCAGTAAAGGCCAGACTAAGACCTGCTGAGCACCTTCTGTTCGATTTAGCACAAGAGTCAGATGCTTGTCAGCCTTCAGGATTTAGCTGTGAGCTAAACTCTGTTTTTGAATCCTCATTAGCACAGGAACTTTCTATCTTTCATGCCAGCAATGCTTTTTGTAAGGATAAACTTAGAGATGCTAGTTGTTGGCTAGAAATAAAGGTTATTTTTTCTTTTTTTTTTTTTTTGTAATTTCTATCAAAACATTCCTCCTGTTAGAAAATGGAGTTGTGTCAGAAGTGACCTTTTGTGAGGGAAATGATCTATTCACATGGACTTCATCATATAGAAAATCAAACAAGTTTTTCAGCTGGCAAAGGTCAGCATTGGTCTCTGTACCTGAGTCAGCCACTGCATTTCTGCCCTCCTCAGGCTTATGTTATCTCTTGTGGGGCTTGTTCCCTGCATGGAATATATATAACTCAACAGTGTCTTTCAGTACTGAAGAGTACAGTAGGCACTACATGATAGATTGACTGTGCTAAGTGCTTTATAATCAATGACGATTTCAGGATGAGATTCAAGAGGGAATTAATATGTTCTGTGCAGCTGCTGCTTTTTCTAGGCTGAAGAGTAAAGTATGTAGATAAAATAACACATTATGCCATCATTCTATGCATTTTTACCCTGTGAGAGAAATTCCATAGGACAAAGATAATACAAATAGCTTCATACAATGGCTTTCACAATCCAATTCCTGTCCCTGTTCTTAGGAGCATGTGAATGCTATAGCTTAATTGCTATGTTAAAACTGTACCAAACAAGCTCCAGCTATGACCTGGGCTAACAAGGTGAGAGTTTACCTTTAGATTGCTGGTCCGCAGTAGTCAACAGCCTTTCCACTCTATGCAATGCAATTTGGATGACCAGAGAGATCGATCCCATGTGAATCTGGAAAATGGCAGAAACTAGCTAAAACCAAGTAACACAGACTTTTTTCTCTTCTTGCATAATGACAAATATTACACTGTCTGGCTAAGACTGAATGTGTTTCCTACTGATTACAAAGGATGTCCTTTGCCCTTTTGTCTCTTAAAATGCGTGTGTCTTTCCACCCCGATTACAACCTCAGTCCCATCAAAGACAGAATATTCTCTTAGATCCTGTTGTTACACAAATTTCCTTCAGAGCCATCCCTCTTCTTGACTACAGATGTACACAGGGCCTGACCTCTCTCCTGAGGGCCCCTGTGAACAGGAAAGCATGGGCAGGCAGCATGCTTCAGAAAACAGACCAACTTGCCTTGCCTTTTACCTTATTACAAGGGAGGTTTCAACAAATCAACTCAGCCATCACCCTTCACTACTCAGCCTTGACTCTACAACACACAGTGACATGTGTCCCACAGCCCAGAAATCTGGGAACTATAATTTAGTTTATTTAAGAACCTCAGCAAAACATAAAGAAAAGCTCCAGCAGCAGCAGCCAACTGTGACAGAGGGAACACCAGCCTCCTTCCAGATGACCCAGTCCTCCCACTCACTCTCATTTAAGCAGCAGCATATCAATTACAGCATAAATTAACTGCCAGGGCAGGTGAGTAGGTTATTAAGCACTGAGAAGCGGTCCAGCCTGTGAAATCGAGAGAGACAAACAACAGAGCCAAAGTTGCACCGGGAACTTGGGCTCAACTGGATCTTCAATGCCCTCCTTGGAGGACCACCTTCCTGTCTGGAACCGGCCGGGAAGCTGAGATCCTCTGAGCCGTCCCTTACAGAATTCATCAGGGTGTGGCAAGGACACAGATGGAGTACAGTCACCAGGGAAACTTTTGCATCAGCTTCCTTAAGTGAAAAATGACAAAATCAAACTGTCTGATGAACTCTTTTACTCGAAATAGACTCAATCTTGAGTGTAATAAAAGAATGTTTTCATGTTTCACTGTATTTATTGTACACAGAATTACATCTCCATTTTACATTTCAAGTTACATTCATAAATTTCTATCACATTGCAGGTTATAAACCTATTGTTTTCCTCATTAGAGGTTAAAAAGGATCAATGAAGAGACATCTGGCACATCAAACCAAATCAAAATATGAAGGATGTGAGATTGTTTAACTCGTTTCATTAAGGCATCTCAATGTTGGAATGAACGCTTGCATTGACTCAGCTTGGCCTCTGTCTTAGCTGCCTTGTCTATGGCATGTGTCAGCATGGTTTAACTAAAACCATTTCCAAGTGACCTTCTGAGGATAACCATCTTTTAATACTATGCAAAATTCTCATGGATGAAGGCATATATGAAGAAACAAGTCAGACAAAACCCCCCAATGAAAAGATGTCTTTCCCAAGTCTTACACTTCAAGTTAGGGTTTGTAGCAGTAACATAGACCAGCAGCAGGTTTTCAACCAGTGAAAACTACTGCAGGCTTGAAAATAATGCTTGACAGGAAATGGTCTGTCAAAGACTGCCTGACTTTGAAGATTTCAGACTTTCACCTTGGTTTAAAGCACTCTAAGTGTGGAAATTTGTCTGAAAGGCTGTGTTCAGATGAAACTGAACAAATTGGATAAGTGACCATTCAAAATACAAACGTAAAGAAAATCTTTGGCATTGTTTGGAAGACAGTAACCTAAAATCAGATTAGAAACTTCTGTTTGTGAATTCAGTTGCTGAAATTTCTGTGAAGCATAGAAGTTAAAGGCTAATGTGGAGAGGATTGATCGTATACATAGAACTCCAAAAAACTTGGCAGAAAATACAAGCATGTGCATCTCCAGAGGAGGGTGAGGCTAGAATTGTGGATTAAGGCAGATATTCAATAAAGGAAATGAAAAATCAGCAGACCTTCCATCATCCATACTTTCCTGCTTAATGCCTGTCTGTGGTCTCTTAACATGTTTAGAAAAAATATCATGTAGAGACATTATAAGTAGTTTCACCAACTGGAAAGCCAGCAAGAAACTTTCTAGTGAGCCAATAAATCTAGCTTATATGGAGGAGTTTGAGAAAACAGTTCACCTTGGAGCATCTAAGAGCTCTAAGTATATTCACGTGGCTTCATGGTACTCCTTGTGCAATTCCACTTTTATCCCATGACAGTTCTGCAACGTGACATTAACACTGAATGTGTCACAAAGAGTGTGCTTGTATATTTCTTATTCACCTCCCAATTAAAAAAAAAAAAAGCATAGTTACTCCTGTGCCTACAATCAACTTGAGCAAGACTGCTAGTATCCCATATTCAGGAGATAGGAATGCAGCCGGGGGGGGGCGGGGGGACGTGGGTGGGGAGGGAACGAGGCCCAGCAGAGGAAGAGAGGGTGAGATTTTTGTTCATCTCCTAACCCCTGCAGAATGAGGCTAAAACAGAAAGGAAGGTAGAGCAAAGACACAAGGTTATTTGCCCTAAAAGCCTAGGGTATCTTGCAGATAGGAAAGACAGGGCTTCTGACCAATAAAGCAGAAACTGTGAAATGCCATTTGAGAAACACACAGGGCTCAATTCTGACAACCTCTGGAGGAGCCACAACTTCTCTTCCTCCATGAAACTGATAATGTGTTTGAGAACAACTTCACCTTTTTTTTTTTTGTCTCAACAGGAGCCATTTCAAGCTGCAGACAAGAATGCCAAGCCAAGTACGAAATTCCTTATCTGCATTCTCCACATTTAAAAGGTTTGGGGGAATCTGAACCTTGACTGCTGCTGCCTCAGGCCTACATGTCTGTGGAAGAACTCAGAACAGAGGAAACCACACCATCCGCAAACAGGTGCCTTTTACCCTGCTTACTGAGCATCCCAAAGGAAACTTACTTGACAAAAATTCCTATGCATTTTTCAACCGTCCTGAGTTTATCCATCCCTCCTTTGTTGCTGGCCTGATAAAGCATTTTCTCCCCTTCCCACATGACGCCAGCAACATTGTGATGATTTTTAGTTGAACCCAACAAACATAAGCCTATGACTCGAAAAATCATGCGTATATATTTGTGTGTTTGGATAACAACCTATTAGTCTGTCTTTCAGAGTCTTCAGTTTCCAGGAAACTTCCCGAGTTAAACATCCTCATGAATCTTCAACTCAATAAAGGACACAATCTCACTGAAGTCCATTCAAAAACATCATTCATTTATTGACCCCGTAGGAGGGGTCTTGAGATGTTCAAATCAAATTCAAGGTGTATGCAGTTGTAAAAGATAGTGACAATTACACAGAGTTTAAGAAAGCAAATACAGCCTCTTGACAGCTGCAACTATCTCTGTGAACTGAGAGACATTAGGCATTTGAAACAACATTAAGTTGTTGCTCACCAGAGAGGGGTGATATTTACACAACCTATTAGAGAGATTTGAGAATGGAAAGCTTCCTTTGATGTCAATGGCAGCTGCCAGATCCACTGCCCTTCTGAAAACAAATCACTGTATTGCTTTGACCTTTGGTGATCTTCTCAAGTGTCCACTTTTGTTGAAAATTGTTGTTTTAGAAAGGGAGTTCCACAGCTGAGTGACTATTCAGATTTTTAGTAGGAACTCTTACATTACAAGACTATTGGCCATGAAAGAAAAACCCAAATTGAACTGTCAGATATTACTGAGACTAAAATAAAAGATGCAATACTTCCATAGTAGTGTAGCAGATGACTTGATATTTGAGTGACAGAGGTACTTCTAGTTTCACCATGTAATTACCTATTTCATTATGTTAACCGTAATGAGATGTTACAAGAACTGAATCTTTTAAGAGGTTATTTCTTTAAGGAGTTCACACAAACTCAGTGCTGTCCCACCTCTTTCCCTCCTTTGTTAAGTGGGAGGTTTTTGTGACTA
This sequence comes from Chlamydotis macqueenii, assembly GCF_036417535.1. Taxonomy (NCBI): domain Eukaryota; kingdom Metazoa; phylum Chordata; class Aves; order Otidiformes; family Otididae; genus Chlamydotis; species Chlamydotis macqueenii. The sequence continues at coordinate 19,851,556 of NC_141559.1, forward strand.
AGGTCACACTAAGATTCACGAGACTGAGGATTATCTCTTGGCTACAGTAAAGAGGTTATGCACGAAGTCAGGAACCATGTATTGGATCCAAAGGCAATGCATTCATTTCAGTGAGTTTGGAACAGGCTTTTAGTTAACAATCATCAGAAAGTAGAAAGGCCAAGTCATGCTCTCCAAGTTCTGCCAGGCCAACACCGAGTACCACACTTGAATATACAATGAAGTTACCAGAGGAGTAAAAAATTACAACTTTACAGAGATATTTTCAGAAAAGAGCTGCCACATTTACACTAAACTTTACATCATTATCACATTTGGAGAGCAGGAAAAAAAGATGTATTCAAATAAGATTTTTAGGAAAAAAAAAATCAGAAGTGCTGATTATGGAGTAAAAAGAGCAGTTTGAAATGAGCCAAAGAGCCAGAAGTGTATTTTAAAGGCTACTTCTACAAATCTGTCCAGCTGACTAGACACTTACAACACTGCACTGAGGTTTGTCCTCAGTCTTGAGACTGCCTGTACAGGTTTTCTATGCAGGAACCTGAAAGATTACTGCTAGGTGAGACAGCAGATCTACAAAATCATAGCTGGTTGGAGTGCAACTGTTCGCAAACAAGAACTGGCAGACTGTCAATCAAACTACCAGAGGCCACGTAGAAAATCAAAAGGAGAACACAACACATGAAATTCACTGTAGAAGATGACTATGGGTTCTAAAAGCTGATTTAAGTTCAAAAAGAGACTGAACAATTTCGTGGAAGAGAAATCCACCTCTATCTGAGAAAGAGCCACAGGCTGGAAATACTTCAAAGAGCAGAAAGTAGTTGGACTAAATTTCACCTAAGCATGCCACATTTTTACCACACTCTAGGTGTTTATATGTTGGTCACTAAATTAGTTAGTGGACAGGTTGCAGATACAGCCATCTTAGGTCTGACCATTGTCCTGGTTTTGACAGGAATTAAGTTATGGATAAAGACCATCTTGATTAGATAGGTTTTTTGTACTGACACCCATAATATGTGCTCTGTTCATCACAGCTGTTCTTGTCTGCACATACAATTCTTTCCTATGCTTCCTTACAACCAATGAAGATTCATGTAAAACAAAAGACTGGTTTGGACATATGCAAACACCCCAAATTACTCATAGAAGAAAAGGCCTGTGGCAAGGCTTCACCGCACAAACATACGGTGACTTGAAATAAAAGAAAGGCCACATTTACATGTTGCTAAGTAGTGGGTTATGCAAACATAATAAAGTCAAACTTCCCGGTGTTTGTGAGAACACAGAGAGGTATAATCTTGAAAAGTAATTTTCATGGCTCATGCATTCCCTGATGGGCTGGCTTTAGTAGTTCCACAATCAGGACAGCTGTTATTTTGCTCACATGGAAAGCGTGTAGGGGTGCAATAGCTTTGCTACCAAAAACCATTCCAAAAGTAACTAGTCAAAGGAACAATTCAATTTCTTTTCACAGCCCACGTAGAGCAAGGAGAAATCAACAGACCTCACTGATATAGAATCAGCATATAAGTAGTTTGCCTTGACTTTAATAGCAAGTATGCTTCATACCGTGTTTAATATAATCATCAAAACTCTATCCATGTGCAATAATATAGCCTCAGGACATCTAGAGGGGAAAAAGATGGGGAGGGTGCCAGACTAATTGAGGAATGGAAATTCCATGCATGAAAGCATGAAGGACATTGAATGTTAGGAGCCATAACACTCAAATCCTACTTTAACAGATCAGCTGCATTTACATGGATCTACAAAGTCAATCAGATGTTACAAAATAATTGTAGCCTGGGTACTGCCCCAAAAGGTTATGAGCCTAATGTTTAATCTCTAAGCTATATTCACTCCCTCTGCCTAGGCACTCAAACAACTACAAAGACAATATCTAAGGTGGCAATCAGACCATAGCTCCTGCAGCTCCATGTGATGCAGCTACATGTCGGAAGGGAGCTCATCAGTTTATTCAGAATGCGAAGGATGAAAGTAGAAACCTGTACTGTACCAGTGTAAATCTGAACATAAAACCTGAATATTTTGGTTTAAAACTTAACTGTTGAAGACTAATCCTAGCATTAATTGATGTGTCAGCTGAAATGAACATAGCAGGAATAAATATAAATTACAGTAAGAGCTCTAGGCATTGGTATGTGATAAAGTAGCTGAAGTGAAAGTGAGTAGCATTTTGTGTCAAATGAGTGGACCTAGACCCTGGGCTGCTGTACTAACCATTTGCCAGTTTCCATTACTAGGTATCTCTCTTTCAAACTGAAACATCAGATTTTTTTTTAAAAATTAAAAAAAAAACCTAAATCCTGAGTTTAGAGCTTTATGCTACATGCACAAAACTGCCAGCTCCTCAGGAGATAATCCTGCTACATCAGAGCTCTGCTAACCTGCCAGAGAGCATGGCGTCCTTGCTTGGACTTGGTCTTAAAAGCTGATGTTTGAAAAGGATTGGAGGAGGGGAAAACATTAAAAAAATCAAATTGCCCCTCAACAGCCCCTTACCTCTTCACCCCCACAGAAGTTGCCTGGCCTCTGGGTCAGTTGCAGGCTGAGCAGAGCTGTGCCACAGCAATCTGTAGCTGCTCAAAAGAAGGACAGCAGACACCATCAAACAAACACTGCACTGGTAATGCAGCAGTAAAGTTGCTTCCCAAGCAAACTGGGACTGTTCTTTACATAATCTGCCCTCCGAGTGGGGAAGATTTATCAGATCAGGAAGATAAATCAATGAACACTTGCCACTTAAGTGTGGGAGATCAAAATGCCTGTTCTAGTCCTCAGGGTTGTCTGTCTCTTTGGAAATCTGCCAGTTAATAAAACCAGGAGGTGAATGGCAGCCCAGAACACTACTGAAATTTAACTGAAAACGTGCTGCGTAGTAACGGCAACTTGAGAGTTGTATTGAAGGGATTAATCTCCTGTCTCATTCAGCCATCATTAATGTGCCTTCTCTTGGATTTTACTAGTCACAAGCTCCTACCTGTCTTGGATAGAGACTGATTTTTCAGAAGCTGCATTCAAAGACTACAGGAGGTAGTCAATAAAGTGGAAGTATACTTAAAAAGGAAAGGATACATGATAACAGAGTTGGAGGAAGAGCAGCAAGAGAGGATTAATGCTCAAGTCAAGGCTGAAGTCAATGGGTGACAGGGTGACTGGGAGATAGAATCATAGAATCATAGAATAGTTAGAGTTGGAAGGCACCTTCAACGGTCATCTAGTCCAACCCCCCTGCAAGAAGCAGGGACATCCCGGACTAGATCAGGTTGCTCAGAGCCTCATCCAGCCTGGCCTTGAACGATTCCAGGGATGGGGCATCCACCACCTCTCTGGGCAACCTGTTCCAGTGCTCTACAACTCTCATTGTAAAAATTTTTTTCCTCATATCTAATCTAAACCTACCTCCTTCTAATTTAAACCCATTACCCCTTGTTCTATCACAACAGGCCCTACTAAACAGCTTCTCCCCATCTTTCCTGTAGGCCCCCTTGAGGTATTGGAAGACTGCTATCAGGTCTCCCCGGAGCCTCCTCTTCTCCAGGCTGAACAGCCCCAACTCTCTCAGCCTGTCCTCATAGGAGAGGTGCTCCAGCCCTTTTATCATCTTTGTGGCCCTCCTCTGGACCCTTTCCAACTGGTCCATGTCTTTCTTGTGTTGGGGACTCCAGAACTGGACACAGTACTCCAGGTGGGGTCTCACCAGGGCAGAGTGGAGGGGGAGAATCACCTCCCTCGACCTGCTGGCCACGCTCCTCTTGATGCAGCCCAGGATGCGGTTGGCCTTCTGGGCCGCAAGGGCGCATTGCCCACTCATGTTGAACCTCTCGTCTACCAACACTCCCAGGTCTTTCTCCTCAGAGCTGCTCTCGATCCAATCCCCGCCCAGCCTGTATTTGTGCTTGGGATTGCCACGACCCGGATGCAGGACCTTGCACTTGGCCTGGTTGAACTTCATGAGGTTGGCACGGGCCCACCTCTCCAGCCTGTCCAGGTCCCTCTGGATGGCATCCCTCCCTTCCAGCCTGTCGACGGCACCACACAACTTGGTGTCTTCGGCGAACTTGCTGAGGGTGCACTCTATCCCACTGTCCATGTCGCCGACAAAGATGTTGAACAGGGCCGGGCCCAACACGGACCCCTGAGGGACGCCACTGGTGACCGGTCTCCACTTGGACATTGAGCCGTTGACCACCACTCTCTGAGTGCAGCCATCCAGCCAACTCCTTATCCACCGAGTGGTCCATCCATCGAACCCATGCCTCTCTAGTTTAGAGAGAAGGATGTCGTGCGGGACAGTGTCAAATGCCTTGCACAAGTCCAGGTAGATGATATCTGTTGCCTGTCCCTTGTCCACCGATGCTGTTACCCCGTCATAAAAGGCCACCAAATTGGTCATGCACGATCTGCCCTTGGTGAAGCCATGTTGGCTCTCACCAACCACCTCCTTGCTCTCCATGTGCCTTAGCATGGTTTCCAGGAGAATCTGCTCCATGACCTTGCCAGGCACAGAGGTGAGGCTGACTGGCCTGTAGTTGCCCGGGTCTTCCTTGTTCCCCTTTTTAAAAATGGGGGTTATGTTCCCTCTCTTCCAGTCATCGGGGACCTCACCAGACTGCCACGACTTCTCAAATATGATGGGCAGTGGCTTGGCAACTTCATCCGCCAGTTCCCTCAGGACGCGCGGATGGATCTCATCAGGCCCCATGGACTTGTGCACCTTCAAGTTCCTTAAATGATCTCGAACCTGCTCTTCGAGCACTGTGGGCGGTTCTTCATCCTTGCAGTCCCTGCCTGTGCCTTCCACAGCTTGGGTGGGGAGACAAGAGTTCTTATCAGTGAAGACTGAGGCAAAAAAGTCATTGAGTACCTCAGCCTTCTCCACATCCCGGGTAACCACGACACCCGTTACCCTCCGGAGGGGGCCTACATTCTCCTTGGACTTTCTTTTGTCCCCTACATACCTGTAAAAGCTTTTCTTGTTACTTTTTATATCCCTGGCCAGATTCGATTCCATCAGGGCTTTAGCCTTCCTCACCCTATCCCTGGCCGCTCGCACAGTCACCTGGTATTCCTCCCAGGCTACCCGTCCCAGCTTTGACCCTCTATAGGCTTTCCTCTTCACTTTCAGTTGGTCCAGGAGCTCCTTGCTCATCCACGCTGGCCACCTGGCCTTTTTGCCCGACTTGTTCTTCATCGGGATGCACCTCTGCTGAGCTTGGAGGAGGTGCTCCTTAAATATGGACCAACTTTCCTGGGCCCCTCTTCCCTCCAGGGCCGCCTCCCATGGCACTTTGCCCATGAGGTTCCTGAAGAGGCCGAAGTCCGCCTTCCTGAAATCTAGGGCAGAGAGCTTACTGTGCAGTTTCCTTGCCGCCCCGTGGATCTAGAACTCCACCGCGTCATGGTCACTGCAGCCAAGGCTGTCCATCAGTTTCACGTCCCCCACCAGCCCCTCCCTGTTGGTGAGCACAAGGTCCAGCATGGCACCCCTCCTTGTCGGCTCCTCTATCGCCTGCAGGAGGAAGTTATCATCCACGCATTCCAGGAACCTCCTGGACTGCCTGTGCCTTGCCATGTTGTCTCTCCAACAGATGTCAGGGTGGTTGAAGTCCCCCATGAGGACCAGGGCTCGTGACCGCTGTGAGGCTGCTCCTATCTGGCTATAGAGCGCCTCGTCCGCTCTGTCTTCCTGGCCAGGCTGCCTGTAACAGACCCCCACCGTAACATCCCCCGTCCGTCCCTGTCCTCTGATCTTAACCCATAAGCTCTCTGTCAGCTCCTCCCCCATCCCCAGGCAGAGCTCCACGCACTCCAGCCGGTTGCTGACATAGAGAGCGACACCCCCTCCTCGTCTTCCCTGCCTGTCTTTTCTAAAAAGCCTGTACCCCTCCATGTTGACGCTCCAGTTGTAAGAGTCGTCCCACCACGTCTCCGTGATGCCAAGAAGGTCGTAGCCCTGCTCGCGTGCACGCATCTCCAGTTCTTCCTTTTTATTTCCCATGCTGCCTGCGTTGGCATAGAAACACTTCAGCTGGGCCCCCGATAAAACCGACTTGCTGGCTGGAGTGACAGGTGTTCTTTTGTATCGCAGATTAGGTTTATTTGCACCTACCTGCGATCCTTCCCTGACTTCTGGGCGCTTGGTGCTGGCACTGGCGCCATGCCGATAGCCGTGGGCTGAACTGTGCTCCCCCTCCCCCAGCAACACTAGTTTAAAGCCCTCCGGACAAGTCTGGCAAGCCTACGTCCAAGCACAGTCTTCCCATTCTCGTTTAGGTGTACGCCATCCGGCCCTAGCAGCCCGGGCTTCTCAAAGCACGCCCCATGGTCAAGATACCCAAAGCCCTGGCTGTAACACCACTCCCTGAGCCACGAGTTGACTTGCCAGATACGCCTGGCCCTTTCAGGCCCCTGCCCTTCGACCGGGAGGATAGAGGAGAATACCACTTGAGCCCCAGAGTCTTTGACTGTAGAACCCAGGGCTCTGAAATCCCTTTTGATGTTTCTTAGGCTGCTGCTAGCTGTGTCGCTGGCCCCCACATGAAAGACCAGTAACGGATAATAGTCTGTAGGCCGTATGAGGCCAGGTATTCTCTTGGTAACATCTCTGACACGAGCCCCCGGGAGACAGCACACCTCCCGAGAGAGTGGATCAGGTCGGCAGATGGGTGCCTCCGTCCCCCTCAGGAGAGAGTCACCCACTACTACCACTCGCCTCTTTTTCTTGGAAGCACTGGTAATCACGCGAGCCGGTCGGGCTACCTCGCACGGCTCCAGTGCCTCCCCCGAGGTGCTGGGTCTTACTTCTTCGGTCTGCAGAGCAGCAGAGATGTGTGTTGAGGTCAGGCTAAGCACCAGGAGAACACCACCAGAGAAGGGACTGGATAGAGACACATAGGGCTGGTGTCACAGAGCAGCGGGCCAGATCGGCTGAGCGTAGACATGGCTAGGCAAGGCAGTTGTGCTGGGGCCTGGAGCTGGGCTACTGCGAGAGCACGGCAGAGGAAGGCAGCAGTGGAAGCAAGGCGGCCCAGGGTAAAGAATCAGACTGAACAGGGAGCTGGGACAGGTCCTACTTCCCACCAGGCATCACTGCAGGTAGGAATGGCCCAAGCACTTACCTTTATCTCTCTTTGTGAAGAAAGTCACAGCAATACTCTCTAGACAAGAATATAAACTCATGTCAAGTAGTTGCCATGTTCCTAACTATTTTACATTTCACATTCTTTATATGTTGCTCCTGTACATTTTCCCTTTCTGTTCTAACTCATCTGCTTCTCTTCCTGTCTCCTCTCCTTCTCCTCTGCTCCAGTCTGACAATTTTTTAACAGAAACAACCCCTCAGAACTCCATCAATTCTCTCCTCCCTCCCTCATCCCCCTTGCTAATAGGCTGGCTGAAAAAAAATAGGATTTTATGCCTTTAAACACATGCTGCTGAGCCACACGTGGAAGAAGATGGTTAGTTATTCTTTGAGAACAAGGAGCAATTGCACTGTTTATGAAAACAGCAGCTTATGCTACAAAACACACTACAAATTCAGTTCTTTGAAGCTCAGTCATACATTTGAAGGCTGCCTCTGCTCAACAAGTTCAACAACAACTTAACCTACCACAGAAAATTTCTAAGACAAGATGCAGGACTTTAAGAGTTATTATTATGAATCCAAAGCAGCAGGAGGATAGAAACTGATCTACTGAAGAATTAAGTGGAAATCACAGATCAATGAAGCAAGACATCAAGTCTAACAGGTATTTATTGCCTACACAATGTTTTTCTACTGGTTTGCCAACAGAAGGATAAGAATATAATCCACCATAGAAATTATACATGCTGATCCTCCATAAATAGGCCCTAGCTACAATCCCGTCCTGTACACACACTACTATATACCAAAAGAGAAAGTATTGCAAAATTTAGCCTAACTGACTCAAGTGCCTAATACATAGATGGCATTATACTGTCACTATTAGAAAGAACAGTTTAAAACAAACAAACCAGGCCAACTGCAAACTTTAGGATACCTTTCTCTCTTCCCTTCATCTCAGCCATGTCCAGATCTCACCTTGTTTGCACGTTGCTGCTCTAATATTCAAGGAAGATTTTAACACTAAACTCTTCACCCCTCTATTCAGAAACCAATTTTTTTTTTTCTTGCAGCAGTTCAGGATGCTGTCATAACCATTGAAGGTAGCACATAGCACTGTTTCAAATGAAGAAATAGGGTTTGCCAACTCTATGTCAGACTGGTGATGTTCTCAGTCTGATGATCCTGTACTCTTATCACATGTGTCAGAGGAATAACCTGTCCAAGTTGAGAAAGCACAACTGGATCCCTACCAGGATCTCTTTGTCGCCAGAAACCTAAAGTACAACTCCTTTACGCATTTCTATAGCCCCTAATGCGTTGGAACTGGAGACCATCTTGTTAACTGTATAAATATGCAATTCTCTAACTCCTGCTGTGCAATGAGCATCTGTTTTCATTGAATTGTTAACATTAAAACCTTGCTTTTCTTCCTGGCTGCTCACAATAAAGTCGACCATTTAAGTGCTGTAATTCTTACTTCCAATATGCGCTCTCTGGCACTGGTTTGAATTGAATCTCATCAGCTACGACTCTTCAAATCTTTCTGAGGTCCTGCCAATGCACTGCAAACTCTTTTCCAGTTTTTGCTAACATGTAATTGTATGCCCCTTGCAAATTCTGCCCCTTTGTTGTTGACCTTTTCTGTTTACCAATACACTAGCAGATGAAGAACAATTTATTGTTTTGACTTCTAGCCCTGATTTTGACAGCTTGTGTTAGAATCGGAAATTTCTTCCCACTGCAACAGTAGAACACAAGACAAACAGGAAATCTGACAAACCAGACATGCAAAAGGTACTGCTTATAGGCAGGAAACAAAAAATTGTCTTCTGTAGTTCAAAAAAAGAACAGGCAACAGACTTACCCCAAAACATGCCAGATTAATGAAGAAAAAATAAATTTTAGCATTTTATTATCAAATAGCTTTACTGCTGTTGTAGCTTTAGTACTGTTCTTTGCTTATCTTACATTTAAGGAAAGCTCAAATCCTGTCTTTTGCGTGTGTGGCACTTACCTTGCCAAATCTAAGTTAGGGATCTCAAGTAATTCCCATAGGTGATGCTCCATACTTCATGAATGTAAGCTAGAAACAAAATTGCATGAGTGTTTTTGGAGCAGGACTCTCCCGTTGCTTTCTCAAGGCGAGCAGTCAGAATCCTGCAGTCTGTTTTTTTCCTTGTTCCTCACCCAATAGCCATCTCTAAAATACATTATTTAAAAATTGTAGTTACCAAGCCTCCAGCATAAATCAGTAAGAAAAAAGGTTATTTGAATTGTTCGGTTTTGTGATATCAATGCAACACAGACAGATTGCAAAGACCATGCAGAAAGAGTGGCATAAGCTCCCTCAAGACTGTAGCAGCTTTTTGCATTTCTTGTTGGCTAGGAAGACAGCACTTTAGAAGGGAATGAGTTTTGGAGGATATCTTAATGGTTAAAACTAGGGAAAATATCAGCCTGAGCAGGATCTTTATGAAAGTCTGGTGTGGTGGTGTTTTCAGAAATAACATTCACAGGAAGGTACCTGCCTGAATAACATTCCAAAGAATAAACACAAAAACCTCCCATCTTGACAGGGTTACCCCAAATTCTCACATGCTATTACTAAATCCTGGGATGAGTACTGGTAGCTGTTAAGGCCTGTTAAAGCCCAAGAAACAAGCATAAAGAAAAATTACTTAAAAGCAGCAGAGACAATAATCTTTTACAAAATCTTACATGAGACCTCTAAGTGCATTCTAAGACAGCCATTTAAAGGTGGTGCTTTCAGCAGAGATGCAGTTATCTACCACTAAGCAATTATATTGGAGGCTTCTCTATTTTGCATCAAAAATAGTGCGTTCTGTTGCTGTGAGAAGCAAAGGCACTGCCCTCCTTGGCCCACGCTCAGTGCCAGTCAGCATGGGCCAAGGACTCACATTGTCTCATGAGGCTTTTGCCTTTTACACAGTGGTATTACTCACGTTTCTATTGCACTGCAGCCATTGCTCTTGAGGAATGTATAAAGCATCAAAGTATGCTACCATGGCTTTTAGAAATAACCAGAAATACTAAGGACAGTAAGATAAAGTCTGTAGCATTGGGTCCTCTGTATCACAAGGAAGAGACTGATTGCCTAGTGCAGGTCTGAGCATACTCCCATCAGCTCCAGTACATCTGTGGAGAAGATGCACGCTCCAGCCCTAATTGGCTGATGGCTCCCACTAAAAGCTGTACAGATGGGATATCTCATTAGCAATTAGCATCTATTTTCACCTGAAGGCAAGAGCACCATATACATTATGGAGTCCACCTAAGAAACAAAACGTGTTTAAGAAGACAGCAAAGACATCAAATCTTTTTTGCCATCAGATTATCTTAGGTACACTTCCATTACAGGCTCTATACCTCTCTGGAGTCCTTCAGTCTCAGGCTCCAATGGCCCCTCCTGTACCTGGTGGTCACCATGAAACAAAAACTCAGCTGAAATTTGCAGCCGCCTTTGTCAGCATCACACAAAGACAAGATAAAATATAATACCTAGGACTCTAAGCCTTGAGCCAAACAGAGTATCTACCAGATAATGAGCACTTTCAAGTGAGCAGTCTAGCTGTGACCGCAACTAGGCATTTGCTAAACAAATATGGAAAATGTATCTGAAAGTGCTAGGCATTATTATACCCTCTTTGTGACTTCCTACCCCAGGTATACATCCTGCTCATTAGCCGTAAATGCAGGACTAACTGCTGTACTCAGGTAAAAAAAGAATAAATCTTCCTATTCCATACACACCGTGTCACACACGCTGCTGTACACCCATGATTGCCATTATGATTGTTTCTTTATGCCACATTTGAATTATAAATACCTTTTCTTGTCTATCGGATGGTAGAGCCTTACAAAGGACAATCTAACCTTTTCTTCCTTCTGTAGAGGCTCACATCTACATTTTCTTTATGGTGGCTTTGGTCATCTCTGATAAAAGTTACCCACAACTGAAAATATGTACCCTGCTGTACAGAGCTACATGTAACTCTCAGGGCAGCTGCCAGTGCTTCCTCTAAATGTGATCCAAACAGGACGCACGTATATATTGTAAGGGCATGGTAAGGAGTCAGGTGATGAGTTTGCAATGGGCAAATTATTGTTCTGTATATAAATTAACAAGTCCAGACCTGTCAACACATCTGTGCTTTTGCTGTGCTGACTGAAGTGTCACCTCAGTTCTGTGGAATCACCACAGAACTGGCTCCCAAGTTTGAAAAACAAAATAAAACCCAGTCTCAGCTTTTGAAAACAGTCTTTTAGATAACTTTGGCCAATTCAAAACCAAGCAGCATTTCCATATCAGCTGCAATGTGTATTTGCTGTGCAGTTCACAAGATTAAGGCCTTCATTTTAAGGGTCTTTACTGTCAAAGGTTTACAATCCTTCCAACCCGCAGATCTCTGATATACCATCTGTCCCTTAGAATGGATTTCCTTCTGTCACACAAGACAAATGTGATGTGACAAATCCTACAAGCAATAAGGCTTATAATATAATGCACACAAGCACAGGTAACAGCAGTTTCAGTGGTGTGTCCTCTTTCTTTTTTTCAAACCAAGAAACCCATACAAAGTTTTGTTATGAAAACAGTTTTGGTGAAGACAGATCATCGCACACGCACTCAGACTTCCAAAAGCTTTCAACAAATACTCTTTATTAATACTGAAAAAAAGCTTTTAATTATGCATTTTAAAGCCATCCAAATGCTTGTCCTATGGACAGACTGCTTCAGAAACCCATTTACTATATCACACCACTATCAGCATACTACAGATTGGTAACAGACTACGGAAAGCAGATGTTTTTCTGTTACCATCCTTATAGGCACATCACAGCCAGAAGCTTTTCCAGTGAGTCACATTTTCAGAAACACTGTGCTTGGAAATGAAAGCAAAACACTTATGACCCCTGACAGACTTTTGCCTTTCCCACCCACATCCCTGGAGCAGTCCAGGGAGATGAAGCGAATCCAGGAGCTATATGCCGAATGGAAAAGTTCCTCTTCAGAAGCAAACTGCCATTGATTTGCATGATACAGCCATATTTTGGGCCTTGACTTCTACTTATGACACAAGGTTTTGTTTTCCTCAGGAGACTGAGAGTCTCATTCCACCTCAACTTCCCTCCTGTGAAGTCGCAAAATCACACAAATTTGCAGGTCTGAGAGCAGAAGGATCCAGGATGCTCTTTTTATAGGCTGCTGTGTAATTATTGATGCTACTTTGATCTGCTGAGAATTAGTTTAATTGTAAATGGACCAGGTTTAGTTTGTTCTGAGCCCAGTGAGTCTCAGGGCCCTCAGAAGTCCCCCTGTGTTAGACCAACACTCATTCTAGTTTTAATATCTTGCTTCCAGTGACATCCAGCAAGGAAAGCCAGAGTAAAACACCACCAAGCACTTAGAGGATAATTTGTCCCCAAGGAAGCTTTGAAGCCTTGGAAGTCACAGGAATCACATCCTGCCTCAAGTTAACTGCTGATGCTTTTTAATATTCATTACACTAATACCAAGAATCTTTTTCATCCATTACTGTCACACAGCTTATGAATTCTGCAAGTGACAGATAAGTTGGATCTGGGAAACAAATTTTGAACGTTTTTATACTTAGTGTGAGAAGACAATAATGAACTATCCTTGCCTGGACATTTAACTAAGAAATAGGGAAACCTTAATAGGGTTAATCAAATCCTTTCATTAATTCAAACTGTAGTATAATACAATTTTGAAGTATCATTTAACTGTTATTTAACTAAGATTGCATAAGATACACAATATTTTTCTTAAACATTTTCAAAAAAAAGGTAAGGTTTGGAGATTCACTGTTATTTCCTCTCTCTATAAACAGTGACACTGCAGATTTAAGAAGATAATGATCTCAGTTCACAAAAATTAATTTAAAGTGTGAATGCAAGGCACTTATTTCCTTTTAAACAGTTGGAATAAGCCTCAATTTCAAAGGTACTAGCAGCAAAATTCCTGTTGGCATCAAGAAAGATGACAAAAACTTAGTAGAAACCTCAGGATCTGATAATGCAATACCTCCTGGGGTTGGGGGGCAGAAATTATTCCTATATAATTTTTTTCAAATGTTGTGTTAGTATAGGTTCTGATGCTTTTATTACTGGAGCTGAATTGGAGATCATTTTACCATAGCTGATCCTCAGCTGCTAATACATTTTTAAAAACCAACAAAAAACCCTATTGAAACCTCCCTTCTTCCCAGCACAAGATCCAACTCAGTTCTCTTTCCATTCCAGAAAACTTGAGTCAGTGCTTCCTAGTAAAGGAAAATGACTAAAATGAAATGCAGGAGCATCCACTCCTCTGATGTACAGGATTGTTATTTACAGTATGTTTTAGAGTTTTGTCCATTGTGGATTTCAATTACTCAAAACACACTGGGGCTTCCACTGTTTCCCCCAAGAAATTTCACACTTTCTATTTTCACCATTACAGGTTTTTCTTCCCTGACACATGAATATGTCTCTTTGCTTGCTCAATTTCATCTTCATTTTAACTCTTAATTGTTCAAGAAGTGAACTCTTTGCTGTTCCTGCTCTTTTTGAAGACCATGCTACATGTTTTCCCACACTTCTACATAATTTGTCATTGTTTTCTCCTCCCTACCAAGTTAAGCTCTCTCTCCAGTTACCTTATTCATTTAATATGCCCCAGAAGATTATCAGAAAGCGCTACAATGATCTCTGGTTACCCTGTGTTACCGCTCTTCCGCCTACATCCTTAGTCATGTTTAAGAATTTGCTTCTTCAGACTCTCTTCATTGTTTCTAGTTTGTGTTTTGGTATTCTCTTGCTTAAAGAATACTGTTGGCTTTGATGTGATTACAACTCTCTAGAAGCACTACTGCCTTTTCTTTAGTAGTTTGGCTGTGATATTTTTAGCCCTACATAAGTTTTCCAATAAGCTGAAATAATAAGGTTGTTTCCCCTTAAATGTAAGGGCAGAAAATTGTCCTATGGCAGGTGCTCAGCACTCTCAGAATATGTCCCCTCAGTCATTGAAGAAAAACAATAGACAGGTTGAACTGGTCACACCAAAGACTTTACTCTCCAGGTCTCCAGGACTGTTAATATGCAGATAGCTAGAAGATGACTGAGGCAAATCTACCTGAATGCCTCTGCAGTAAGACATTTGGGAGCTTAGAGTGCAAGTGCAGAGTTTCACTGGCTTGGATGGGGATTCTGTGTGTTCAGTAACTCTCAATGGATTCCTCTGTGATGAACTTTTACTGAAGGAGAGGTAGGACTGGAAGTGTAATCTTTCATTGTCCAAACTGAGAAGGGAAGTAGGCCTGAATATTTCTGTTAGGAAAGTATTAACACTGTGCTGAGTGGTTTCTGTCCTTTTTCCATCTCATGCCTATGGACTGTCACCTCAATAAAAAAGGGCTGAGGATTTCTACTACATTTTTCCATATCCACAGGGTCCTTCCCATGTACTTCCTAAACCTGAAAGCATTGGTATAGACCATGTTACTGTCTCAATGTAGCATTGTAGTCTGCTCCTCCATGCTAAGTAGTCTGAATTCACAGCTAGCTCCAAGGTTTAAGACCTGATATATTACATATACCACTGGCACTATATGTCATATCTTGCCTTTGACACTCAGAAAGCATAGTGGATTCCCATCAAGAAAAAATTGAATACATGTATCCTGGAGTTCCTTATCAATCTCTTCAGTTTCCAGGTCAGCTTGACACAGTTTCTCAGTCAAATGGCAGGCTTACAGTCCAGTACTCAAGGACTGCAAATTCAATCTGAGCTTGTAAGGCGAGTAAAACCTACTTCTTTCCTGTTCCCAGATCAGGATTAGTGACACACTTGACAATGCACTTCTAGCACTCAAAAAGCACGGACACCCTTATTCCTCTCTCCCTTTTTCCCTTGCATAGGGGAACATAGGAACTAGTTCAGGCTTCAGAATGTGTCAGTAACCTCAGGACATAAAGAGGATCCAGACAGAACCTGTAAATTGTTGCTATGCTCTAGGCCTCAGCGTTACTGTGAGGTAGGTACAGGTCCTATGACATGTGTTAGATTTTTCAAATCTAACTTTAAATCTATGCCACACAGCCAAGAACCTAAAAAGCCATTCAGGTAGGTGGATGCTTAATTCCGTAGGGTTTCCAAGAAGAGACAACAGCACCCTGCCAAATGAGGACCTCCAATTCACAATTTATTTAGAAAAATGAGATTATGTCTACAATTAGCATATGTCAAAACAAGTCGTAAATTAGGATCTCAGATGGAAAGCAGGGATGCTAAGATGACGTAGCTTCAAAATGGGTCATTTTCCAACTCAAATGCACTAAAATACCCTTGCCATGGCCATTAAAGAAACACTGTAGTCCTAACTCACCACTGCTGTACCTCACTTTTACAGTGGTATAATATCCTCTGGCAATGAACTAGACTGCTGTAAAGCTACCAGTCCATGTCAGACATCAGCAGAATGCCAACAAAAACAAATAACTGTTGTAGTATCATGTGCTGTTACTTTCCTTTCCAAAATGGTTATTCCCTTTTTATACAGTCACTTCCATACCACCCATTTACTTTTTGGTATACATCAATTAAGTAATTTTTGCCCTATTCTTGAATACATAATAAATAAGACTAATTGTTCACTGGGATTATTTGACTAGCTTTAGTCCAAAACACTTATTTGGACAAGTCACACCTATCATTTGCTTTGCTGTTCTGCATAATGAAGTGTTCAACTACGTTGCCAGTGTTTTCAGACACCTTAAAAATACAGATTCACATCTGGAGACAGATGTGCTAGTTTGAGAAATAGAGGAGTAATTGTTACTCACCAGCTATAAAGACAAGAAAAAGGATGCTGGAATAAACAAGAATACAGAGTTGCAACTCTTTTCCTTTCCTTAGTTTTCTGATACCTCTGGAAAAGGCAGAACAGCATATCTTTTCCTGTTCTGAATCTGAATTCAGAACTAAATGCCCTACCCCTTAAAAAACCACCCTAAGTAGGGCCAGACTTTCAAATGAAGAGATCTGAGGCACAAGATTTTACGTGAAAAGCCTGAAGGCAGACAGCATTTCTGCTCTCAGACACATGTTACTATCTGTGTGGACAGACACTGGCCATGGGGAACCTGCAGCAGAAAATACCGTCCCAGAGTACCCTGGAAAGCAAGCTGGAAAAGCAACAGCAGCTGGGAATTTCCATGTGACAGGTTGGGAAGCTCGACCAAGATACTTCTATTGTCAAGCTGCAAGCTGATAGTTAAGTAACTGCTTTGAAGAACTATACTGTTTCTACTGGCAAAAGCACTCATTTAATGATTTGCTAAAATGCTTTTTATTTGTTGCTCTGATAACATCAGTGCAGCAAATTAGGAAAAAAGTATGGAGTTTGTGATTTGCCATTTTAAATGGGTCTTTTTATAATTTTTCCAGAGAGCCTATCAGTTCTCTATGTAAAAGATGACAAGTGAATACTAAATTGTTGAATTCAGTTACCCATTTCATGAAGATGACAATGGGGGCCACTTCTGCTGCCCTTCGCAGCACAGCAGTTTACTTACCCTGAGCCTGCTGGGGTTCCCGAGTAACCCACTAGCCTCAATGCAGACTGCCCAGGACAGCTGGGAGATGCATATTTGGCTCCTCAGTACTGAAATAGTGTGGTCTACACTTAGGTCCTAACAGTTCATTCAGTTGTGTAATATTAGGCAACTCCTGGTAGCAAAGTTGGCAACACCATTTCCAGAGATGTAGTAACTCACACAGTATCTCCAGCTGAGAACTTGATCTTCATCCACATAGTATCACTTGCTATGTTTATAAACAGGTTCAGTGCTAAAGCATTGACTTTTCACCACCTTGGACGAGGGATCTATGCTGTGTTCCCTCTATAGAGAGCATTAAGAGCTCAAGAAATACACTTGTCAGAAGTTTCTAAAGATAGCCTAGAGTGGCACACAAGAAAGATCAATCCATCTCCTTTCTCCAGGCTTTCAGTGCTGCTTATACTTCAGTTTCTGTACCACCATTACATCAATAGCCTTTTGAGGACTGACCATTTCATCTCCCCACCTATCATAATGCCTCTGGTCCAGGAAGGTCAGTAAGCTCTGGCTTAGTCTAATTCACATTAATAGTTCCACTGAGACTAATAAGAAAAGGTAGCATATAGACTTAAGTGCATTGCTGAATCAGGGCCAAAGCCCCCTAAACTGTTTTAACCACAAGAGAGACAGAAATCAGAGCCTCAAGCTTATACTCTTGAGCATTATATCATATTACGAAGTTCACAGTTTCCAGATCCCTTCCTTCTGAATTGGTGCCAAAAAGCACATATGGGCTTGCCCAGAAAATAACGAAGTTTTTTACTTGTCCAAGGTTTTCCCACATCTTATGCCATTTCACATCATCTTTCCTTTTGTTTATATGATATTCTGACACACAAAGACCAGCCCTACTTCCTTAAAGAGAAAAAGTAGGAAACCAACGCCCTAGTGCCAGCATCAGTGACTTGTCCACAACCAGACATCTACGTCAAGCCAACTCTAAGTGCTTTCTAATGTTTGTTGTTTTTTTTTTTTTAGAGAAGCGTTAGCCCATGAACTTCAGTAACAGTACTCTTTTCTGGCAATGTATGGCACCAACCCCTTACCCTGCCCGTTTACACCAGAGATATCTATGTGGATCTATAGTATATGCTGAAAAGGATCTGACAATTAAAATGGTATTTCCAAACCTGAGATCACTCATCCTAACAAATTACTTCCTCCACAAAATTTGTACAGTGATATTTAGAACTGCATGGATTTTGAATACGTTTACAAGTACAAGATCTCTGTTCCATTCTCTTTTCACTTTTGAACCTGCAGGATTTCCAAGCAAGGTTATTATTTCAGGATTATTCTAAGCAATATTCATATGAGAAGTTGGAGTTTTCAGAACTGTACTTAATAGCCTAATTTTGTCAACACCATTCAGGATGCTGCTATTGCATGTAGGACCTCTCAGCTTTAAGCTCTTTTTTCAAAAAAGTTGTTCAGGTTGACCTTTTCAGTTAGAAACACTGCTTAAGATAGCAACTCCTGCCCTACTTTCAATGTCCTGATGAGGAAAAATAAAAGCAGGGCTTTACTCAAGTGTAGGGTGAAGAGGACTCCTGTCCTAAGTGGTCTTTCAAAGAAATATCAAATGATAGTAAAAATACTTAGGCTTTTCCATCATCTACTGCTGGTATCAAAAAACTGTCCTAGGGACCGTTGATATGAATCAATGTCAACCACTGAAGCATGTATGAATCCAGAGATGCGCACATGTAGGGAAACAGCCTGTCTCCTGAGCCTGTCTCCTGAGACTGCTCTTCAGCAATAGAACTAGGAGGCACTGCCATAGGAAGTTCAGAAGATCAAAGACAGAACTCACTTTCTAACATTCATAGGTGTTGTTTCAGAAACTCAGTTAGATGCTGAACTACAACAAGCCTGTACACTTGAAGGTCAGAGAGAGGCTGTAGCTCTGAGCTCTATGCTGAATCACAATCTCCCTTTTAACAAGTGGGCTGATCACACCCTCCTTTAGATGCCTCATCAATGTAGTAAGACTCTAACTTTGTGGGCATGCATGTGTTTACAGAAGTGGAGAAATATGAGGTGTGAGGTGTCTCTGGAACAAGACAAGGTAAGTTGCCCTCCACCCATCTCTTCAGGAGCTAAAATAAGCCACTTAAAATATGGATCTTTCCTGAACTTGGGAACAGGCCTTGATGCTTAACCTGAATGAAGTATTCAGATATGCGAGTTCTGCTACCTGAAGTGCTGCCTACCTGATCCAGTCAGTGACACTGCTATCTACCACTTTAGGGGAAGGCGGAGGAGGTATCAGAGAGATAAATTGCAACTGGAAAAGAAACCAAACACACAGGACAGCCAGAGGCAGGGGACAAAACAAGCTGCTTACAAAAAAAGTACCTGGCCCCATTCTCACTTATCTGTGGTTCAAACAGTTGTACTTGATGATCTTAAAGGTCTTTTCTAACTTAAATGATTCTATGAATCTATGAAAAGCATTGGTCAGGGGAAGGGCGAGATGGCACAAACGGCTTAATCAAAGGAAGCCATATAGCTGCACATCACTACTTGCCTTCTCCAGCCCTTCTTAATCAGGCTGCTATACCTCCCCTTACACAAAGCAGTAATTCACTCCACAGGTGCTCCCAATGCCCTATTTTCAGGTTTACCAAACCTGATTTCAGGTCTACTTCCTATATGTGTTTTCACACAGTTCTTAAAGCTGGTCAAGGAAAAAAAAAAAAAACAAAAAAAACCCCAACATCACCTAGAGGCAAACCAGACACAGCCACTGCACATACTTCCCTATTCAACCCTGCAACATCACTTGCCCACTGCAGAAATAAGATCACCACTACCCTTTCGGTAAAGTAAGCCACTGGTTTATTACAAGACATAGCAATAATAGCAAAGCGGTCAGTAAGAAAAAGAAACACATTTGTATCTGTTCACAGGTCCAAATGCTCAAACTCTCATACTTTTGCCCAGGAGACCAAATATTCATCTAATTTTGCCCAATTCACCAGTGTCCAAGTTTTGTCACCACATATTTCCCTTACAGAGTTTGGAACTAAGACATACAAATGCGCTGGGTCTAGACTTCACTGAGTTTGCCACAGCATAACTTAAACGTCAAGAAAATTAGCTTGAACTAGTATCGGCTGAGGGTCTAGCCCACCATCACTTCAATGATTTCCAACAGTGAAGCACTGAATCTTTGTTGTTTCCTGTAGTGCTCTGCACACATACCTATAACCATAGAATACCACTGTGACTAGACATGCCATAACAGGTTCTCACTGATTGAATATTTCTTGTTTTCTGTATTGGTGCAGTTCAACCTCAGCCTTCTGCACAGAAGAACAAGTTCCATCCTCCATCAAGAATGTTTGCTCTCAAGAAATAGAAAGAACGCAATTGCCAATTGCCTGGAAACATACCAAAATGATACCATAATGGCTAATTTCTAAGAGCTTGGAGAACACATTGAGAATAAAGTACAAAGGAAATATTTTCATTTGTATAGAAGTATCTTGATGATCTTGTGATGTAAATTACTGAAGCTCTTGGCATATGCATGGTTATGGTATGCTCTGGTCTGTCCTGAACTGACGATCATCTAGGGAAATGCTGGCTTTATCCCCTAACGTCTTTATGCTGATCCTCTGCAAAGGAGGAATACAGTCTTGCGTCTCATGCTGAAGTCTTTGTGACTGCAGTTTCATCATGCCTTTGTCAGGCTTTCCATCTCTTGTCCAAGAGACCAGATAATCCCTGGAGGGCAGGATGTGTGTTAAGACATGTCTTAGAATCAGGCAAGCTCCTCTCCTCAAAGCTTCAGTTTTCCACTTCGTTTCTTAAACTTGCACATGTCATGTGAGCTTGTACAATAATTCACCAGCTCCAGACAAACAGCCTTTTTGTTTAGAAACAGTCAGAACTAGTTTGGGAGCTGAAATTACAGGTAGTCCTGTAATTAGCTTTAAATGAAGGTCCCTTCAACAAGAAATTAAATACCAGGACCATCTAACAATGACTAGCACAGCAGACATATCTTTCACTCCTTTGCCTCCAACACAAAACCAGCTTTCCTGCCAAGCACAAACCAAGCAGGATACTGAAGAAAATGACCATTTACAAAAGGGACCTCTTTGGTCTCTGAAAGAAGACATTTAAGAGTGGCATGATGCATTTTCTCCTCACAAATCAATTGTTCCCAAGTGGAGAAGTGCATAAATTCCCTGCAATCACAACCACAGAAAGCCATGAGCAAACCTAACCACTTGACAAAGCTCGAGGCATCCACAGACCCTACATAAAAAAGATTACCTTTCAAATGGACCAAAGGGCCAGGTATTGTTGCTGGCAGAGGGCTGCTCAGTCTGGCTCCCCAGAGCAAAATACTGAGACAGTTGGAAGTGGGTTAAATATATTTTTCCAAGCGAGTCCTCCAGTCAGAGCAGGCAGCTGCAAGAACTACTCCACAAAGTGGAACCTGTAAGGAGAGAGGGTAGCTGTCTCCCTCACCTGAGGGACACATCCACTAACTGTCATGGCTGTGCCATAGTCAAGCACCAACTCCACCTCCACCAGGGCTTATGACAGGAATATGAAGTCTACTCAAGCTTCTCTTGACTTTCATAAGAAGCTGAACCAAAGCTTTTCTATTTCTGAGAATCACTACAATAGGTTGTAAGATTTCGTTCATGTAGAAGAGAATTAAGTGTGCTCACTGAACACAAGGAAAAGAGCTTTTAAAACTTATTTTCTTTGAAGATTTTATGACCTAATGATAGTTTAAAAAGAATTAATCAGGAGGCAGGCTGTCATTTCAATGTACACAACATTTAGCTGAAGGTAATATAACTTTTTCCTGCATTAAAACTTTTTAATATCTGGTTTGCTACCCCTCATCCATTGGTTAGTGCTGCAATCAAGTAATCAAAACACTGTTTCCTCCTATCTTCATTTCTACATATTAAGCCTCACAGAAGCAGCTGTGCCATTTCTTTCCTAGAAAAATATTTCTGGGTTTCATTCTAGTTACCCATACAGCCTGAGAATTTTTTGGGGAGCTACAACTGACTCACTGCCTATAACTGACATTGTGCTGGCATAAAGCTGAAAACTGAGAGAGTGTCTCTTGCTATCTACCAAAAAGAAAAATAGAAAGGTAAAACTATCCCATTTTATCTCTATAAAAACACTCAAAAATGTTGCCTAAGCACTACTTGAACCTGACATTCCCAGCTCAAGAGACAGATGCTTGATGTGAAATTGCTACAATGAGAACATCCGCTCAACACCCTTTGCAAGCCATACAATTACAAGAAGTAAATTCAGAACAGACTAAAAAGTTATGAGCAAAATTAGAAGAACTGAAACTTGCACCAAGGCCCCTTTGCTGTTATTGTCTGTAAATAATCTGGACAGTACATCTGGCTCCTTGTTTGAGGAAAAGTAATCTGTGTCTAGGATTTCTGTGCTGCTTGCTGCAAGACTGATGGAGAAGGAGAGAAAGCAAAAGATGGAGCTGAAGACTTGGTGAGATTTAACTCTTTTATTTGCAAGCAGGATTACAGATTGAAAGGGACCACCTTGTCTTCTTCCCTCCTAGGTAGTCTAGCATACAAAGTGGTATTTCAAAACATTAACATCACTGTGGTTTGTCTGAAGGGTACATATGTAGTGAATATTACAGAGGAACATTGCACAGCTGAGAAGTAGCTGCATTCTGCCCTTTATACTGAAAATCTATTGAAAAACATTTAAATGTGTAAATAAACTGCATTTGCAAGCAATGCCCCAAAGGAAAGAATTTTCTAATGAGTATAAGCAGTGTTGTGACCAAGTTGACTCCTAATGCTCTTTCTCTGACCTGCCATTTAGAATTTTAGGTACCCTCTTGGGATCAAGCAATCAGGGATATTTCTGGATAGCAGCTGCTTATGAGTTAAATGCAACACAAGTATGCCTTATGGACTCCCTCCGGCCAAGACGAAGCCCTACTCTTTTCAGAAGAGGGCAAACAGCGTGAAATAAGCAAGACACCCAAGCATCCCTGATACTGAACTGCAAAACAACCAAAATTTCCCGTCCTCTTTTTAACTGAGTGGTTTTCTTCAAACTCTTTTAAACTTCTAGGCTCTCTTCAAAATCTTCTGGAGAGTCAAGAAACCTATAAACAGCAAGTTTAAGGTGGGATAGGCAGTATTCACTTACTTGTTTTCACAGACCACTGAGAAGCCAACAGATCACCAGGTGTTCATTAGTAGGAGACTAAAACCTGTTTTTCCAGACAGAAACTGAACAGTCATGCATTATAATAAAGTGCTAAGAACACGTTTAGGCCTTAACTTGAATCCTCAAGTTTGCTGTGTAAGAACACTGCCCAAACAAACAATGCAAAGGCTGCAGGTCATGAAGTGATAATGAAAATGATGAGTAACAACTACAAAAGGCAGTCCAAGAAACTTGGCCTAAGTCATCGCACCCTTACAAAATAAGAAAATGGTATCCTATCAGCTTTCTTTTATCCTTGAGAGAGAGCAGCAGTACCGTGTGGAGAGCTAAGTCACTGCACAAATATAAAGCAATGATGGAAACTGAATTCATGTGTTTTCTGACTACCATGTTCCCACCACAAAACCATTCTCATCACAACCACACTGTGTGACGGCAGATGTTCTGCTGCAGTTTATTCTCCCTCTTTCATTCCATTCCAAAGTGCATGAAGAAGTCATTTCACTCCTGAAGACTTTTCCTGAGATTCCCCTCTTCAAAACCTTTCAGTACAGCAACTATTACCTTCATCTGCTTCTGTAACGACCTTCTAAGCAGTCTCTTTCTACCTATATTCCCTCTGTGCCTTGGCACATGTCCCGCCTACTCTGGGAAGGGCATTGCTGAACTAAATTCTCTGTTAGCTCTTCCTGCAGCACCGTTGCGTGCAAACTTCTTTTCTTCCCATCCCTTCATTAGGAAGCTCCACAAGCCCTCTCACCTGATCTTCATGGTTAGACAACAGGCTCAACAGAGGACACTTTGCATATTGACAATTATCTATAAATATCTAGCTTTCTAGCATGCTTGCTTGCAGCATGGCTCAAACCACAGAAGTTTTATGCAGCAAGGAAATAGCCTTAAAAACAGGATTTGTATCTGACAGACATCAGCATTTTCTTAGGCTTTAATTTCTTCAGAACATCTTTTTGAAAATAGCAAGTAAAACAAGCCTCATCATCAAAAAGAGTTTAACACACAGGACTAATTAAATTTCTGAGTTTTCCTCAGCAATACAAGCAATAAAGACAATTAACACCACCACCTCTCTTACAAGTCTCTGCTGAACTAATCCCTTACCTCTTCACCTCCTTTATTTTCTTAATGCATCTTCTGTTCTTAAAACTTCTTAGGAAAAGACATACTTGAATCATTTGTTAGAAGAGTGCTGAGTGTTTGATAACAGCAGGTGTCCTAAAGAATGTTTACACTTTTCCATTTCAAACAGGATAGCCAAATGATTATTTCACCATAAACACTGAGTATGGACCTTCAAGAAACACTTTAATTTTAGGGATACTTTTGTGCTTTGTGGAACATATGAACTCAAGTATTAACACTTCTTTGAAGTCAAATAGAAAAAGAACCCAGCGCAGAAAAGCCTTGTCCCTATACCTGGTAGACACAAACTCCAGTCAGTTCCACTTGCAAGTGATTCTTTTGTCAAGAGATCAGTCAGTACTATTGCCATGGCTTGTGGGACAGGGTTTCACTGCAAAGGTGACCATTCTTCCATAGCAGCAAGGAGAGAGATCAACAATTACAAGACACCCTGAGGCTACTGCCAACCTGTTAGGAAGTCATTGCAGTGGGCATGTTTTCTCTGCAGGGTGAGTTATGCTGCAGCATAATTGAACCATTGCCTTTTTAAGGGTACTGATTTTCCACTCAGGCACAACACAAATATTAGCTCTTCTTTTGGCTATGAGCTTAGAGCAGAAAAAGAGCAGACAAACTTGTGGACTATCAAAGCTGCCTGATGTTTTTGTCACGGTAGGTGCTCAGTAAAATCAGCAAGCAGCATTCAGGAAAAAAGTCTAAGAAAGTTTCAGCAGTAAATCTAATACAGTATGTCCTGCTCAGCCCTCAAAGACCTCCAGGTAAGAATTTCTGAGGGGATTTATGCTCTTAGGTATTTGATGACTAGGAACAGATATAATACAGTCTACTGAGCTATTCTTCCAAAATACGCTGTTCAGTGCTCCCACTAATGGAGGCTCAGGCCCATCTTAGGTTTGCTCAGGAAGTAGCAATCACCCTTGGAAAGGGAGCAAAAAAGTCCCCTGAGCATCACTTTATGCTGAAAAGTTCCCATTCTAGTTTTCTCCCCAGGCAACCCCCAATGCCTTCACATGCAAGGAGGCTAGTCAGATCAGTGCCCAGGTAGGGACTCATTGAAAACTGTATTTGTTGAATCAGTGTGTACTATAAAAAAAAATGAACTTCAAGTGCAATTCACCAAGAGTGCTGGTTTCAAATGAAATGTTACTCATCTATCCTTACTGATTTAAGGCAATCCTTGAAAGCTGGAGAGGCAAAAAGCAAAATCCATTCTTATTTATTATTCTGGCATCTATTAACTAGAACTTTGTAGGTTCCCAGAAAAATCAAAGTCACAATTTTTTTTTCAAAAATATTACTTTTGATTACCTGGCCTTACTTCAATTTCAGGCCAGATCAAGGATCATCAATATTTAGTTTTACAAATCTAGTGTACAGATTAATCTTAAGAATAAGCACATAGTTATTTTCATAAATTTATTTCCTTTTAGTTATAATTGCTGGTATCATCTCAGGTGTGCTTTCCCATAAAGAACCACCTGGAAATCTACAAAACCTGAACATTAGTTCTCCAAGAAGAATCCCACCACTGTTATATGATAATATACAAATCTATTAAAGCATCAGGAAAGTACAAGTAATTCAAATGGCATGCCTTGACATCTGCACAGCTCCAGTCTTGCTGTAAGGAATTTTGCCAGTAGCTTTTCTATTTACTTCAATAACAGGATTCGACACTATGGCACCTTCAGGCAGTCTGGATTATGTTCTTTGAGTGCATCACCATGATTTTGTAAGAATACTAAATGAACCCAAGCATATGGGGGAATTCTTTTTTTTTGTTTCGAATGTTACTTATCATTACATACTTTACTCAGCACTTGTAGTAACAGATAACCTTTGTCCAACTATCAACAACTTACATGTAAGGTCATGACAAAGCTGCCACTGATTTTAAGGGGTCAGAATTTCTTTCTAAATGGAAGCTCCCAAATAGACAACTGCATGCAATGTTTGACCTGGGCAGGGATGTCTACCTTTCGCTTCTCACAAAAGGAAAAAGATGCATATGTGGACTGTGAGGAAAAGCAATCTAAACTCCCAGTAGACACCACCAGCTTTGGGATGGGAGCCAGGAGAATTGCATTTGTGGAAACACTTCTACCACACAAGCTAACGTGGAAAATCAAAACTGCAAAAGTTGGACAAGCAGTCTTTGCACAATATGCTTGGCCTGCTTTCCCAACCGGTACCACGCTCTCAATTTTTCTGCTCGACACCTCTTATGCTTAAGAAAATTTATGTCATCTATTATGAGCAAAGAAAAGAACTGCAGAGAGTATTCCACATCCATTCCTCTGCTGTCAAGCAACCCAGTATCTGGCATTTGTCTCAGCCATCAGCAGAGAAGAGAGTGGCAGGCATAGAAGTGCTGGGAGATTTTTCTCTGACTGACAGCTGGTGCTGTCAAGATAAGTTACTGTCAAGGGTGTGAGGACCTTCTGGCAAACTCCTATAAACTAAGGGACTACACTATCACTGTCCACCTGCCGGCCTTCATCCATGGACCAAGCAACCCAATTTCCCACTTGGTCCTTTCCTCCTCTTTCCATCTAAATCTGTCTGTTCTCAGTAGGAGCCAAGACAGCTCTCACACCTTGCAGCAGTTACCTGGGAGTCTGCACAGGCTCTTTGAAATACTTTCTACCTTGATTTGCCGTAACAGTTATTTTCAGGATTTCTTGGTACATACATTATTTTTCTTATCACATCTGGAAAATGTTGACTCCCAACGGCCACCAGAAATGGGTGCTGCTTTTGATGGCCATTTATTTTGTTAAACTGAGTATTATAAAAGCTTACCACTACCTCTATTTTTATAAGCTTCCTGATCCGAAATGTTTTCTTATATGAATTATCTCTAGCTGTTTTCTGTGCTGTCTCCTCATCTCCAGTTTTGTACATGCAGGATCATGCCATGCTTCAAGTTCAATGCTGTGAGTGCTCTCTTCTGCTAAACGCTAAATGCCTTGATGTATTTACAAAGCTCATTTCATTCTTCCTCTATCTGGGCAACACAAAAGTGAAAGCATGATAGCAAAACAGCTGGTGATTTCTGACACTTGGATAACCATTAATTGCCTATCTAATCTGGTAACAAACTTTTCTGCAACAGCTATCACTGAATACAACTGTAGACTGTAATCAGCAATGCGTACTGCAAAAATCTGCACTACTCCCTCCCTACAGACATTATAACCCATCTTCCTTGAGGCTAAGATTTCCATCTAACAGTATCTGCTGCCCAGAAAGATTATTTTTTGCTTCTATCTTCCCCTTCCCTTGTTTGAAAAGGAGCTTAAGTCCTATCGTCACGTATATTTGATATATTTCTGCTCTTCAAAATGTTGCAGGAGTACTTTATGTTAGATTTTATTAGATTTGTTCAAAAAAAGGTGACAACAACTGAATTACCTGGTCTGACATGCAAACTCTGGGTCCTAAATACTGAGCTGAATCTCTCCCTTTCAATTACACTCTGGTAGTTTGCTTGTAGATAGCTGATTTACATCTATATTACAGAAGCTCACTTGGATAGGCTTAGCCATCTACCCTTCCTAAAAATGACTCATATATTTGAGTGCTGGAGTCTTGTTTTTTATCTTCTACTGTCCTCCCCCAACTTCTCAGGGCATATTTTCTCCTGTTGAAGTTCCACTAGCACATGTAGTTGTATTTCAGTCAATTTGTCTCTGCAGTCACAAGGCTGGAAAACTCAGTTTACTTGTACCTATAGTAATCTTGCTACTTCACAGCAGTTACAGCTATAAACTACTTTCTAATTTGCCACTTCAAAACTAGAAATACATAAGCTACCTTCTGAAATAGAAGAAATCAAGCTATGTCTGAAGAGGGAAGCCTATAATCGTTTCTTACATACCTGTTCCTCACTTTCTGTAGACATTTGTACAGAGGATCATGGTTTTCATTATCACTGTCTTGCCTAAAGAGAAATCTAGATGTTTTTAAAAAATATAGCCTGAAATAAACCATCAGGCATTGACCAGTTATATCTCTAATATAATGCATTTTTCTCTGAAGTGCATCCAGGAAGCACATAGAAGCAAATGCAACCCGAGTATCAGACAACTTCTTTCATGCAAAACGTACTAAAAGCTTGCAATGAAGAGCTGAACTTACAGGCTTAGCCACTTACAAAAAAATGCAAGTGTATCTTTACATCTCTTTACACTATGTAAAGGAATGGTTCTCATCAAAACTTCTAAGCCATTTTTTTTCCCAGCAGATTAACTAGCATTTTAAGAAAATTACCTTTCACACACACACAAAAAATCCAGTATTGACCAAAACATGACTGCAGACCATCACATAACCCAGCATGTGTCATGCTTGGTGTTAAATAGTAAGTTCCTAAGGAGAAGCAAGCAAAAATAGGATCTTGCCTAACAATATGCACAAATTTTTTAGAACAGAAATGTTTCTCTTTGTTGATCATAGGAAAACTCAGCTATATCCCATGCCTGTTTCCAGAAGGTTTTAAAAATACCCAAAGATTTCATAATAATTAAAGCCAGTTACATATCACAAATACAT
Source organism: Chlamydotis macqueenii (assembly GCF_036417535.1). Lineage (NCBI taxonomy): Eukaryota > Metazoa > Chordata > Aves > Otidiformes > Otididae > Chlamydotis > Chlamydotis macqueenii. The sequence goes on from NC_141559.1 coordinate 19,880,231, forward strand.
ATTCCAAAAATTACACAACCTGTTGTTGTGGTTTACCTGCAACTGGCAGCTAAGTACCACGTGGCTGCTCGTTCACCCTCTCTCTCTAGAGGATATGGGGAGAAAATATAATAAAAGGCTCATGGGTTGAGACAAGGACAGGGAGAGATCATTCAGCAGTTATGGTTACAGGAAACACAGATTTGACTTGGGGAAAATAAACTTGATTTATTAAACTGGAGCAGGATAATGAGAAACAAAGTCAAATCTCAAAACCCCCTCCCATCATCCCTCTCTTCTTAGGCTTAACTTTACTCCCAGTTTTCTCTACCTCCTCCCTCTGGGTAGTGCAGGAGGATGAGGAATGGGGGTTGCAGTCAGTTCATCACACATTGTTTCTGTCACTCCTTCCTCCTCAGGTGCTGAGAACTCCTTATGTTCTTTCCCCTACTCCAACATGGGGTCCCTCCTATAGGAGACATTCCTCTATGAACTTCTCTAGCATGAGTTTTTCTCACAGGCTACAGTTTGCCATAAACTGCTCCAGCATGGGCTCCTCTCTCCACAGGGTCACAGCTCCTGCCAGGTGCCTGCTCTAGTGCTGGCTTCCCACAGGGTCACAGCCTCCTTCAGGCATCCTCCTGCCCCAGTGTGGAGTCCTCCCTGGGCTGCAGGTGGATCTCTGCTTCTTCATGAACCTCCATGGGCTGCAGGGGAACAGCCTGCCTCACCATGGGCTGCACCACTGGCTGCAGGAGAATCTCTGTTACTGCACCTGGAGCACCTCTTCCTCTTCCTCTCTCTTCACTGACTTTGGTGTCTGCAGAGTTGTTCCTCTCACATATTCTCACTCCTCTCTTTGCACAGCTGGGCTGGGCTTGATGCAGACAGGTGCCCACATGGCAGGGGCGGAGAGGCAAATTTACAACAGCCAAGCCCGTACAGAAGACAGAAACAAATAGGTGATAGAATAGATTTTATGTTGCCAAAATCATAGCAACATACAGGAACCTGAACTGCATTTCTGATGGTAATGAATACCCTGTGCATCAGTCAGCCCATAATTACTCCTTTGCTTGAAAAACTGTTTGGGTGCATGTTTCAGTTTACACAATTAAACACCTAGCATTTTCCCTTAGGTTAAAACTGAGGTTGACATTTTATGTAAAGGAACCTTGCATGAAAAGACACTGAAGCATCACCAGAGGATGTCTGCTACTTCAGAGCTCTAGTTTGAAACAACTGCTCTAATCTGTGGCAAGTCCAGTTTTAATTCCTCTCCCACACCAAGTCACTCACAGCTGCGTCAGGCAAGCAACTAAGTTTTCTGCTGGTTTCAGAGACTGGTCACTTGCCCTGATACTCACGGGGTAGCTTGGCTTCACCATAGTCTTGGCTTCACACAGGCTGCTTTTCATTTGCTGTTTAGATGACTACAAAGTCAGTTGGTTCAGCTCACTAATCTGACCTAAAATTATGCCACATTCTTAATCATTGCTTTCTGTTAAAGCAAGAAATTGTTCTGATTCCCCTGAAGCTACACAAGTGCTAGCTCGAATCAAAGAGAGATGATGGAAATACAGTATGAGGTAGAAAGAGCACAATTACCCCTTTCAGCAGCACTCTGTACTTGAGCAACATTGGATCAAAGTCATACTATATACCCTCAGGATCTCCTTGACCCTTTGTCAGCCAAACCTAGAGAATGGCTCATTCGTTACTTTCCAAAGGAAAGTTTTGATAAGGAACAATGGAAGAGGGATGGCAGTAGCATATCTTGGTACTTTTTTTTTTTTTTTTTTTTTTTTTTTTGCTTTTGAAGGATATACGTACGGTGGGTTCAGGGGCTGAGCAAAAGAGCTGCACAGTTCCACCCTGTACACATGGCTGTGTCTGGGCCCAGTCCCTCTCTCTCCCAGCTCTGTTGGCAGCACTTTCATCTATCTTTCTCTGAAGCAAGATGACCCTTCTTTTCTCAATGAAATAACCTCTCTATACTTCTCATATGCAATACTGAAATGAAGTAGACAGAGCCAAGTCATCATTAATGAATTGGTCCCAATCAACTTCACTGCACTTTAAGAGCTGTCATCAGAAACTGTAACATTAATCACATTGGGAACTGAGAGCTGATAAAAAAATTTGCTTTCATAGCATGCAGTCAGTATATGCCATTTCTCAGCCCTCTTCTTGATCTAGGCGGACGGGTAAAGAAATCAATCAATATGAATGGTTTTGACATTAAATGCTGAATCATTGACTAACATCAAAGTGAAGGGTAACTTGGATCCAGGATGGTTCCTGACACTAGATAATATGTGCTCCTTCAAAAAGCACACCTTTCATGCTTATGGGGTCCTCTTATGCAAGTAACTACACCTTTCCCAAAGGGTGCCAATTTTATGATTAACCACTACTGACAGTTTGTTATGCCTGACGACCAGATATCCTTCATCAAAGAAACTGCAGCAACATCATCAACACTACTGTTTTATGACATAAAAGGGTTAAGCAATATAATTTTAGAACAATATGATTTTTGAAAATTGTAGAAATATTAGGCAGGTTTTTTTTTTAATCTATGTAACTGCAGTCACATAGGCTACACTTCATATGTAATCTATTAATCCCTGGAGAGAACTGGCAGTTTTAGGATTGTCAGGAAAATTTATTATTCTGTTTGTTAAAAGTTAGCCTAGTATATCTGGGGTGATTAAGGGGGATGGTAAAACAAAGGTAGGCCTTGAGGATGGAGTGTAAAACAGGTCCTGAGCCAGTACTTTGGAGGTAGAGAAGATCAAGGAATGCCATGACCTGTTCTCAAGACCATATATGGAGATTTTAAGGAAAGTTCAACCAGCAGATTTGAGGAGAAGGTGCTATGACAACCCCCAGGACCACCAGATGACCCTTGACTCAAAAGACTGAGCATGCACAAGTGGGTGGGGAATATTAGAATGATTTCTAGGAAAGCTAATGACTATGTATCAATATTCTGGGAATTGTTGATGATTATGTATGAAGTTACTGAATATATTTTGTGTGGATTTTTAGACCAGCACGCACGCTAGGTGGAAGGATCCCCCATGCATCCAGAACCGCAATAAAGAATGTCTGCTTATTAATGCTACATTGGTATTAAGGAGTTTCATTCCTGATTTTGGTGACACTACCATTGCACAAGTTCTCTTACGCTTACACTCAGGAAACATCAACAATATTTAGTTGTGGAAGAGGTTTCACAAATACTTCTCAAAAAACTAAGCACAGAAAGTGAAGATATCCCACCATTTGTCAAGAATATTACTATTGAAATATAGCTTTTCCATCTTCCAAAACATAGGCCTAAGAGATTAAGGCCCCCCCTCACTAACAAAACCACGACATTGAGATAAAATCCAAGGAGTCATTTGCTGATCACAGTGGTGAGTTCACCTCCTGATTTTGTATTCGTGCAAGTTTCTGTCTCAAAGCAGTCGTTAGCCCAGACTTCCCATTTTTAAAGCTCAAAATAGATCAAACAGAAGAATTACTGATCAAGTAAATGAATTTCCAAGCATTTGCTAGCACAGAAAATTGTCAGAGATAATGGTCCCACAGTGATTCCAGTCCTTTGAACAGCTATCTGTTTCCATGCTGAAAGGCTGAAGGCTTTTTTTCAGGAGAAGGGTAGGCAATGAAGTACCTAACAACTCATCACAGCTGATTCACTGGTTTACACAGCAATAATGCTAAAGGGATAGAGGACTTTCCTGACCAGCCATGGAAGTACAAATGCTTACTGGTGTTCCAGGCTTGCCCATTAGTATAAAAATGTCATTTTCAACTACTACATGTTTAGTCCTTATGCTCCCATGCAGGCTTTACTCCTTGTGAGGTATAGGACAACGCAAAGAACAATTCAAGAGACTAGACCTTGGGAGATCTGAGCTGGATCCACTTTTTCCTACTACATTTGTCACTTTCTGTGCCATGGAGCTCTAAATGAAGAACCCTTGAAGATTTAGCTGAGGTTCTTAACATTTACTCTAAATTACTGTCACCTGTCCAACCCAAACATAAAGCAGTCAGCAGTAGCAGTCAGATGGTGCTGATGTGTTGTAGCTCAAGGTTTTTATCTTAGCACAGAGCATGGTGTGTATGAGAGGTGGCAAGGAGAGGGAGAAACTAAATACACTAAGTAGTTCCTTGCAGCAAGAACTGGCCACGTGTCATGTTATGCTGCTAAGGTTGCTACAGAAACAGTAACCTCTGGCAAGAGCTGAGAACCAGGGTCAGTACTGCTTTCCACAGCCCCAAGCACGTTTGCTTGAACCTGTGCATCAGAGCCCACAGTTTCTTCTTTGGCAAAATATAGCCCAGAATTTAAGACTGTCTGGGACGTTGTCCCATTCTCTTTGCAAATACACATTCAGATCAACACCTTATCAATAGAAGAGCACTTGTCAAGTCCTCAGAAAATGTCCATTGTTTTAAATGCTAAAGAGAGCGTATTAAAATACAGTCTGACACTCAGCCATTTCTGAAGGGCAGCAAAAGTTAACACCTACATGTCATCTGTCTTCGAAGTTGTCCCTTTACATACTATACCCCAGACTATGTGGGTTTGCCTGAGGAAGTGATCTGGAATAGCAACTGGACATCTTATTAATGGATAAAGCTGAAAGAGAAAAGAGATCTTGTAGTGAAGAATAAAGGCCTTCACCAAATGAGATTTTCTGGGAGAGCTATGTGGCCCTGAATTAACTATTAGGGTCAGCCGTAGTGAGTAGCCTCCTTCTTCAATCATTTCCAAGGCATTTACTGCCCATAAAGGCACTTTCATTTCCACCATGACCACCTGATTTCTATTAGCTGAAGTCAATTACATGCACAGTGGTATTTTAATAGTCAAGACAAGGAATTAGGAGAAGCTTCAAGAAAAAATAGGGATCAAGGAAGCATTCTAAGTTGGTTATAAGAGCATGTGAAAGCCAAGCCAAAAGTACAGAAAGACTAACAAGTCCTATGGATTGTCACTGAAGTCCTTGGTTCCATTTTCCCCTCAGAAAACTGACATGACTGATAGGGAAACACTAAGAAAGCAAAATCTTGGAAAGAGACATTATTTAGACAAGCCGTGGGCTGTCAGCACACCAAACATCTGCTCTGTTTCCAGTAAACATAATATAAACATACATATTGAAATTACCATCTTCCCAAAGGAAACTTGGCAGGCACTTCTAAATTTCCAGAGCCCTTATGGTACTATTGCCCAAATAAACTGGCCACTAACCAAGTCAACAAGCTGAAGGTAACTGAAAGAGCTGCCGCAGTTTCAAGCTAAATTCAGGCTGACTGCAAGCACATGCTGTTTTATCTCTCCAAATTACTCTACCAGTCCACAGCATCAGCACTGCTTTGTACTGCTTCATTTCCCACAGAACTTAAGACAGCTGAAAAAGCAAAGTAGCTGATGAAGCTCTGAGAAAAGGTTGCTTCTTTATTTTCGTGGACTGTTAAGCAGTATACATAAACTACCAAGTAGCGAGGTGTTCGTAAGTGCAAACGCTTAGCATGTGCAATTTCTTGTCCTATAAAAGGTCCTTTGCAAGCAGCTAAAGTGACAGCTTTCCAGAGAAACCTTTATCCCTGAAACATTTTTGCATTACAGGAAAAACAGCATATAGAGACCTATCCTTGACCATAAGCCACAATAAACCTCTTAAGAGAGACATGCTTACTGAAATATAGTTTCAGGACTTCAACACTTAATAGAAGAATGGCTAGTGAGAGCACTTAACAGTAATGAAGGATTGTGCACCTTGTGTCAAAAACCTCTTGTAAGGCTAAAGAGAGAATTTTGAGTCAGAGTTCCCTAGCTATTTAGCAAGCCGCTTTCTCTTCCACCATCATAATCTCATCTCTAGGTATCTTTTATAAACAAATAAGTTTAAAAAATTTGAAAACGTATGTATTTTTAAACAGATTTTAGAGAGCCAAAAAATTCCAATAAGACAGTGCATTGAGAGATAATGAAAGGCTCTGGGTCAGCCAAGAGAAACACTACATGGCTAAAGATGTCTTGATGCTGCTTTTTCATTAAAGAAATAATTCCGTGCCCATCGTGACTCATTTGCCATTTAGTGGCACACAGCAAGAATTAATTATTTAATACAGGAAGCATGTCTACTCGGTTTTAACTCATCTTCCTGGATATGCGAATGACTGAACAGTTTAAAAGACAAATGTTACTTATCCCGTTTGTAAGCAAAATACTATAATGCTAGGGGATGCAATAATTACGTAAAAGCTATCCATTCCATACACTTAGATTTGCCATGAGTGGCAAGCTGCAAAAACGGGATATTTCCAAAGGAGACAAAATTAACTGTAACAGTAGAAATCCATCGAGAACAGATCGTAAGACTATTAAAAGTATCTTTTGAACCCAACAGCAGAGGGTGGAAGGAGAAAAGGAACTATCAGATTGAAACACAAATTACAGAACATTTGGTCCCAGCAGAAATCTAAGATGATACACTACCACATAGGTAACTCTGCACGGAGCACCCTTGGCCCTCTGTCCCAAGTAGTATCATCAGTAAGGTCCTCAAAAGCTCTCTGGAGTGACTATCCAGCTGAATCGTTTACCATAACACATCAGTGATTCCCTCCTGTAAACGCAATTCAAGCCACCTTCATTGGTCATGGTTTTAAGTAGAACAGCTCTGCAGTGCTTCCCATCCCGTTGTGGGACATTGCCACCTTGTGGGTCCTGCGGGTATGAAACAAGAAGCAAGATAGAGACAAATAGTTCAGGTAAAGTGGCAATATTTCTGGTTCAGAAATATTTTGGTTCCTACATTTATTAACTCAAAGAGCATTTATCTGAAAGCTAAGCCACAGACAAGATTAAAGTAAAATCAGACGAAATGAACCCTTTTATCTGGAACACCCACAAGTTTTGACAAAAATTGATCCACAAATTCCAAGTCCCAGACCAGCTTTCTAAGCAAGACACAGTAATGTGTATCATGTAGGCCAAGTGAAAAGCTATTCCAGTGGTCTGCAAGGTTGGGTTCTTTTTCCCCTTCCTCCTTGACTGTGTTTGTGACCAAGTACCTGCAAATGTGTGGTTAACTGAGAGCCTAGTCGTTATAAGGGTTGAAAAGAGCATTTTACTTGCTAAAAGGTTAATACAACAGGTTAATTGTCCTTTTATGCTTTACCTTTCAGTGTCATTAGCACCTAATTTAAAGGCCAAATGGACTTGTCAAGAGAAAAACGCTCTTCAAAGAAGCCCATGGAACTAAAGATTTACATTGCGTGGCTTGAGTGGATTTCATTCTCCTCTGGAAGGTCAAATTTCATTTGCTTTAATAAAACCCATAAACATAATCTGATGATTCTTTTTAGAAGTGATCATTTTGCCCTTATTTATTTCTACTGTTGAGACTGTTGAGATCTCAAATGCATTTTAAACAGTGCTCTTTGCTTTTAGTCATAACACAGTGGGAATGACAAATCTGGTCTCATTTGTTTTGTTAATATATCCACTCAAGAGAAGTACACTGAGAGTGATCACAGTTTGAGTGCTAGATACATTTAATCACAAAGGCATTGTCCCCTCCAAGGATCACTACCTCATCTAAGTACACAGGTCAAAAAAATTTACAGAGAATCCAAATTACAACAGAAGAAGTTTTCAATATATTAAAATTCTCTTTCCATTTCTGCTTTTCAGCTTTCAGCTGTAATGACTTTTGCTAGTCTGTTTGTCCCTAACAACCCTTCCAGACACTACGAAACTCAAGTAATTAATAGACTCATAGAATCATTTGGTTGGCAAGGACCATCGAGTCCAACTGTAGATTGAAGCTCTTCATCATACAGAAACTACACAATTCTACTTCAATTTCCTCCTGCAATTCATTTAGAAAAGGATTTGGAGTTTAAAAAAATGGAGAATGCTAATGATTTTTTTCTGGCTAAAAGCAGCAACTGCATTATATTAAGGGAAAATCAGAAGAAGAACCTAGTTCTATTCAGTTGCCATGGGAAATCACTGCCTCTGCCTCAAAATCCTATCTACATCAGGATACTCACCTGCCTCCTGTGCTCATAATGCAGAGGAATAGGTGTTACTATGAAGAGAATGCTTACTTATTTTTTACTTGTATAATATATGCAATGAAAATAACAAAAGTGTTGGTATAGATACCCTTTTTATAGCCCTGTCCTTATTGGTTTGAAGCCAGAATAGCGTTAGTTAAAGATTCATTATTTAATCAATGTGCCTTTTTCTGACTTATTGAAAAGCAAGAAGCATAAAGTGATAAAATGCTAGCTTCATCAGGAACCCATGAAGAACTGCTTAGGTTTGCCAAACTACTGAAGAAACTAGAGGAAAGGTAATTCTGGCAGGGGGAACCATGACCATTGACTCAGGGACCCTCTACACAAATTGTAGCACTGACTCAACAGAAGTAGGTGGAGTAACAGGACTGAGCATGTGTACTAACTTACATGCTTGCCGAAGAGACTCTGACCAATCATTTAATAAAATAACAATGCATATGTATTAGAAAGTTTAGTATGTTAATCTTTTGTTTATAAATAAAAGGCAATTTGGAGCTTTGGTGTGCTGTCTTGCGAAAGGCACCCATACCTGTGCATGTAGGCAATAAAATAAAATACCTCCACTCTGTGTGTGGATTGGCTCTTTGCATACTGGGTGACGAACCCAGGTTTTGGGACAAGAAGAGTGTTATCTGCATCAGGCTGATTTGAGCTGGCTGGATTATTCCTAATGAATATTCCATTTTCTAAGATTCATGTGCATGCACTCTTAAAAGGTTATTCAAACAATCTTTTCCATTACAATAATTTTTATACCAAATCCAGTTTTCTTAGCACTCAGTGTTGCCACCTTGCCAAATAGTGGAACACAGACCTTACAGGCCTATTGACGACTGGAAAAGAGATCAATTTCAGAAGTCTTTCACTGCTACTATCCAATCTTCTATTTCCAAGTCATAAAGCACAGGCGATCACAAACAGCATGCTGTTTTCCAATATCTGTACCTTTTAGGCCTAACCTGAGTCTCGTTCCTTGCCTTGCAAGTGACTTTAACACAAAGTCAGAGAATTTCCACTGCTGTTTACCAGAGCTTGCACCAGTGGTTCCTATATCACAAAACTAGTAACAGTACAAGCTGCTCTTTATGCTGAGCAGCATTCATATGCTGAGAAAAACTGCCAATAACATTACAACATTTTGTCCAGCAGCACGATCTGAATACTCCTATCGGAAGAATCTTTGTTACTTGCCATGCTATCTATCTTTTTAGTGTGGATGGTTTGTGTGCTTATCTTTGTATTTAAAATTCAGCATGAGTTGGGTTCAGAACTAAGGTATGTAGGGCTAAATTATGAGGCAGATCATTATTTATACTGATTGAGCATCTGCCCAGTAAAACAACAATGCCTTGGATTTTTTTTCCTCCCATCCAAGGCTCAGTGCATCCTCCACTTTTCATTTCCACCACCCAATCATTCGGAGAGTTCAATGGAAGGAGAAACCCTACTAACATGTGGTTGCAAATCTGTAAACCTACTTGTTTCAGCTAGGTACACAAATGTACCAACTTGGCTGCATTGCTAGGTAGAAACCTATTCCTAGTCTGGGACTCCTGTTTGTTCTTCACAAGCTAGCCTGCACCACATGCTGTGGGGATAACACAAACTGAGGCATTACGTATCAACTCCTAAAACTGCCTGCATGATTGCAGCAAGCAGAATTAAAGCATGGTCAGAGATGCAGCCTCTGGACAATGTTGCTTTGCATCCCTACAACACGTTCTCCTGATCCTATGCATCCAGCGATAAAAAGAATGTAGAGGTGCAAGTTGCAGGAATCTGTACAATTCTAGTAAAACTCTTTTATTTTATTCTTTAGTAACTTTAAAGTGACTGTTTCTAAACACCCAATCATATCACTTAGCACTGTAAGTCACTGCAGATGTGGTAATCAGCCTGAGGCTTAACTGCATCAGAAGATTTGTTTTATTCCCTGTATATTACCAGCTATTCTTTACATAGTTATTACAACAGACTTCACAGTATTTGTTTTTCCTTCCCTTCCTCTGTGTCTCCAACATTTTAAAGCATGAAGCTGAGAAGTAGCCAAAGGCTGCTACAGTACAAATGAACCAAAGTAGGAACATGACCCTGCAGCTGTGTCAGAGAGCCAGCTACCTCCAGTTTCATGCTACCAGCCACAGGTTGTGGTGCGAGCAGAACCTGCCACTGTTCCAGCCTATCCAAAGCTTGCCAGCTCTGCTTTAAGCCCCAGGGGAAAGCTGAGGGATAAACTGGAAGGAAGAAAGTAGGAAGGCCTGTGATGATAGTTGCCATCAAACAGTTTTAGCTTATGGATGTCCCCAGGGTGTTTAATGTATTAATCAAAGATACTTTTGAAAGCTTGTCTATACACGAGAAACTAAGCTGTAATTGGGAAGGTTAGAGCTATGCAGACATACAGATGGGATGCCTCCAAAGCCTGCTAGTTTCAAAGCAGTCTAAACCCTTGCCCTTTCAGGCTGCTAACACTACCACCCATTGTGAAATCCATGTAATCTCTTGAAATTAAAATTTACAATTAGACTTTCTCCACAGCAATAGAAGTGCAATTATGTGCAGATAGAGAGAGCGGCGACACCAGGCAAAGCATTTCAGAGCCCATCCGTTCTAGGTCACTGGTCCAAATTCACAGCAGATTAGAAGGGCATAGAAAGCATTACCATCTGCTGTCTCTCTGGCATGCTGTAGAGAGTGAGTTTTGTAATCCCAGGTGTGATAGCAGAAGGCAAGTATTCACAAAGACACTAGCATTAATTAGAGACAATCCAATACATATCAAAAGTCTTCCACATCACTGCCAAGTCCCACTTAAGCAGCTGTAGTAGGTGGCATCTGCCTCTCTCCAGCTGGACTTGGAGCTGAGCATCACCCTGGCAGGAGCAGACAGGTCACACTGTCAGGCGTATAGATCCACCTCTGGCCTCAAGTGTCCAGCACATTACAATGCTCGATTAAATCTCTAATGCAGAGTAGTCAAAAAAGCCATGTGTCTTTGTAGATGAAGACAACATGGAACTCCACCATAAAGAGGCAGACTGAGGGATGACGACCATTGTGGAAAATAGGAGCAGGTATTAAGAAAAATTTATACACACAAAAACCAGAACCTCATGCATGACAGCTCAGTGCACAAGACCCGAGCAACTGCAGATGAAGAAAAGCCAGGAAAGAAAGCCAGAAAATTAAGACATGCATAGAACAACTTGTGGGTAGATCTCAAACCTCTGTCTAGGCTGCCTTTGGGATAGACAGGGAATTTCCCCTACTTAAAAAGCAACTTCTCCTTACAGAGCCACTCATCTGCCACCCTTCATGAGGACAAAAATTAAAAAGCAACTCAATGCATTCTCAAAAGCAGCACCACAAAGAAGACACTGCAGCCTTGTCACAATGGATTACAGTCAGGAAGATGCAGGAAATGAAAAGATTCTACTAAATGTGATCTTGAGGCAAATCACAACCATGTCTCCAATGTTCTAAACCCATTCCATGGTATTTCCTAATGGCCATACAAAATGCCTGTGGCAGACCTTGAGCACACTGTGATATGACTTGCTGCAGGCTGAGGTGTCAAATTTTATATGCAACTTACACCATTCACCTGTGCCACAGTTTCCTGCATATTTCATGTTTTCAGACATTTTTTCTATAGTTCACCAAAACACAAGAAAAATAGAACAGACAGCCAAGCGCTTGGCTCAAGGTCAGTGGAATTCGGTAGCTGAAGTTGGTGAACAGTAGCTGAGCAGGAAAAGCTGATGCTGCAAGCAAAGGAACAACAGAGTAGAACAAGCATTTGAGTGATTTATAGTCTAGTAACCCCTACAACACCAGCAAAATTGATAACACCAATATAAGTTTATAGTAGTGACTTGGCTTTATAATTTTTCCATCCACTGTTAACCCCCCCCCAGTTGTGCCAAAAAACTGTCAGAAGGGGTTAAAAAGTCCACCAGCTCTCACTTGGCTAACTCTGACTGTAACAGCTTATACATGAGGTCTTAACTCCAGTGTGAATAATGATGGTGTGGTGCATGTAGCCTTTAGCAGTCACTTCTACAGACTGCTTTAATCTGTTATGCACGTGCAAGATGTTCACTAACATGAAACTGAACTTGGAAAAGCAATTAGAGCAGCAGCACACTGCAGTCAGTACAAGCCAGTCAGAGGCCTACTATGCACTGCAATACAAAAGGAATAGCTTTCTTCAGCTTCAGCTATGTTAATTAAAATGCTCTTCCAAAGTTAGTGTGCCTTTCCTCACTGGAGCTGGTTGCCATAGGATACCACATCCCCTAGCGCATTCCCATCCCCAGAGGAAGAGATAAGATACTATCAGACGAAACCACTACTGACTACAAAAGAATAGAGTGCAAAAGGATTTCAGTTAAAAAAGATGTAACTTTTAATCATAATGAAGCTTCTAACTGTCCTTAAGGTGAAATGAAACTGAGTTTATTTCTGTCATTACTCATTCTGGTTGTTTCTGTAAGACAAATGTCATTGGATGCTTGGTATTACTGTGGTTCCCCCTTAAGTCACCATCATCTGCACCAAATGGACAAGGCAAGATAGAAGCAAAAAGCCAGCTAAAACAAATTGCCTGCAGTCATACAAGCTATTTGCAGATTCCAGGCTGAATTGATTCTCGACATTATCAGAAGTTGAAAAAAAAATCAAAGCAGCAAGAATAGTACTTCACCGATTCCAATAATAAATTTCTTTTGCAAAATTGCCTAGTGGCTCATAGGGCACCACTTGGCATCAGTTGTAAAGCACTGTGGAAAGAATAGATGGGCTGCTAAACATGGAAAGGTAAAGTGTAGACATTTTAGAGTACGGCACCACACCAATACTGAGACCTTGGGTTACTGTTTGGCAAATTTAATCCAATATGATAAATACAAAGGCCAGGAAATTAAAACGGGAGTAGGTCATTCCAACCCAACTCCTCCTCCAGGAAAAAAGCTTTGGGAACTACCCTTCATGTGAAAGTACTGACTAAAGTTTTAACCTGTCTGGTCCACAAGTCTTTCCATCACTTATCTATCAATCATCAAAACATAATCACAAGGAGGAAGTCTGGCTCCAAGCATTTACAATCGATGGAACTGTGGCACCAGTTTGGCCAACACTTTACATGCCTCCCTAAGCTGTGTTCATTTTAATAATGTTCCAATCAGTGATCATGTGCCTTGTATATGAGACCTAGTACAGCACTGCAATACCGACTTTTACATTGGTGACATCACATCACGGAGGAGCAGAGATCCACCTGCAGCCCGTGGAGGACCCCACGCCGGAGCAGGTGGAGGCCTGAAGGAGGCTGTGGCCCATGGAGGGCCCGCTGGGGCAGCTGGTCCGAAGGGACTGCACCCCGTGGAAGAGATGACCCACGCCGGAGCAGTTTCATGAAGGACTGTGGCCCGTGGGAGGGACCCCACGATGGAGCAGGGGAGGAATAGGAGGAGTTCTTCCCCCGACGATGACACAGCGGCGTAAAACAACGTATGATGAACTGACCGCGACCCCCATTCCCTTCCCCCCACCCATGCCGCTCGGGAGGGGAGGTAGTAGAGATAATGTTAAGCCTGGGAAGAGGGAGGGTGGGGGGAGCGAGAGAGAGACTGCGTAGTCTGGTCCCGATCGGGGCTGAACTACTACAACCAGATTTAGCTTACAGATGATGTAAATCCAGCAAATAAAATGAAACCAACAAAAGTGTATTTCCTTTTTTTTTAAAGTAAAGTTCTGAGAAGGCAAGTGAATTTGGCAACATGCCTGACAAAATATTAGTACTAATTACATCAGTGGATACATGCATACACCCCATCACTGCAGTAGCTTCATTCAAAATTCTGTTAAGTGTTCTTTGATTGAAGAACAATATACTTAACATTCACCCAGTCTGTACAAGTGCATTACATGGTCTGCCACAGGTACAAAATGTTGCTAGGGCAGCTTTCCAAGCTGTTCTGACAAGCAGGCAGAGGCAACTGAGCTGTGCTAAATACATGTGTGGTGTCCTAAATTTAGTAAAGCTCAGGAAGCTGAATAATATTGCTGCATTTACCTACAGGACAAGTTCCTTCTCTCGGTGAAACCATTCCTCTGACATTCCCTAGTGTAAAAGAGTCTCAATTTATCAGTTCAGCCCTTTGGCATTAATTCATGAGTGCAATGTATCCTGGGCTGCCCCACTCCTAACTTAAATGCCTCAGAGAAGTGGGACAAGTCTCAGACCTTTTAACACAGCTGTAACAAAAGTAGGCTCAAAAGAAAGCATTTAGAGAAGACAAAGTAAAAGCCTTTGGAAAGCAATCAGGGCTTCCCCTAATGTCTCTACTTAGAATAAGTAATGAAGATGTGTCCTTGGCTCAGTAGGCCCAGGAAAGCTAGCTTCTGTGAAAAAGCAATTGCAAATGGCAAAGTGCTATGTCTCCTGTCTCAAAATTAACTCCCAGAGAAGAACCCTTGTATTTACATGCAGTTAGCTTAGTTAAAGCTGAATTGTCGCAAGACTAGAGCAACGCTCATTGACATCCAGTAAGCTGGCCTTCAAAGTGACAGGCAACTCAATGAAATAGTTCCCAGACATTCTTCTAAGTGAGAAGCCCTTTCAGGGCACTAAGGATTCTACAGCTCCACTAGTATGAAAACACAAACTGAAATAGCCAAATGCATCAGGACTGGACTTGAAACAACATCAGTAAATGAGATTCGTCATCCTAGCCTAGACAACTGAGTTTAGAGCCATTTGCATCTATTCTCAGGACCCATTTTCAGGGAGACAGTAATCACCTGGGCCTTACTGCATCAGGAAGAAAGACAGAAAATCAAATGTTTAAACAGAATTAAAATCTTCTCTGCATCTTGTTAGTGAAAAACATTGTCTATATATTTGAATGCTTGAATCCCTTGCTACATAGCCACAGCATCTGGTGGCTAATGGGCTGGCTGCCTTCTGCCACTGTAAGCAGTTTTAAATGTTTCTAATTATCTAAGCAAATGAAGAAAGTACAGTTCTTAAATTCTGCAGTTGTGAAGACATTATTGCCTGCACTACAAGAAGCAATGCATAGCACCAGGAATCCACGGTGAATCTATGTAGCACTTTACCACTCAGAGGGAAAAGCACATCACCATCCCAAGCATGTTTTGCAAAGTTGTCAGAATTCATATCTTTATATAGGTCTAGGCATGGACATTTCTCTATGTATGGCAATAGAGGTGAAGGGGATACCCCTTTCTCTGTCTGGTGAGAGTCACTTCTATGGGGCTCCAAGCATGAACAAAGAATAGGCAGATCTCTGCCTCAGTTCCTTCATTTAGGCCAGATTTGGAAAGCAAGAGAAAAGGATGTAAAGTATGTAATTTTATCGCAACAAAGACAGGAGGCAACTAGGAACCAGATCCTTCTTCTGTGTCATATTTCAGAAGCCACAGTGTTCCAGTGTGGCATGAAGCACATGTTGCCCTTTTCCTCTCAAAGCCGAAAGAACTGTCAGTTCTGAGCCAACAGGTATTATTATGTCCTGGTTCTAGCTAGAGTAGAGTTAATTTTCACCTGAGTTGGGAGGAGAACTGGAGCTGGTGGCCTCTATGGCTGGGGGACACAGCTGGGATAGTTTACTAATTAGCCAGCAGCTGGGGTAAGTTTACCCAAATTGGCTAAAGGACTATTCCATGCCCTGTGACATCATGCTGAGTATATAAGTGAGGAGGGTGCTGAAAGAAGCTGGGTATCAGTATCTGTTGTGAGCTTTTGTACTGTAATTGTTTCCTATTTCTGTTTTGTTATGTTGTTCTCTTAAATACTTTTTTTCTCTTCAACCCATGAATTTTGCTGTCTTTTCTTTACCAATTCTCCTCCCTGTCCCACTGGCGGGTGAGGGGAGTGAGCGAGAGGCTGTGTAGCTTGGTCCTAAGTGGGGCTAAACTACCACAGTTATTATTACTCATCAATACTTACATGCTAAGTGCTTTGGGGCTGTGCAATTAGGTCTGCTTTTGCCCACAATGGCATTAAAGGCATACTACATAATCATTACTGCACTTGAAGTAGCTGAAGAAAAAGAGAAAAAGTACACTGAGGATTTAAAAAAAAAAAAAAAAAATCAATGTCACAGTTGAGCTCCACAAAGCCAGCAGGCCAGCCACAAGCTGCAGGCAGTGCAGTGCACCCCACTAGGTCAGCACCATTTGTTCTGTGTGTTATTAGTGCCATGTTTTTTTCTTTTCTCCGTGCACAAATCTCACAACTAAGAAAACTGTGGAGAACTCATGCTTCAATGGGGGCTAAATTATCTCTGCCACATCTCAAAACCAGGTTCATCTTGTACGCAACATGAACAATCAGGATAACAATTAATGAAGACTAAAAATGTATTCGCTAATTTCATCTCTTTATTCATCTGTTTGTGAGGATCTACACACATAGGTAAGAAGTCTTTTCCTTTTCAGTGATGTCAGAGAACTTATAAAACCTGCATAAGAAGATCTTTAGCTGTGTGTTTTAACTTTAAGATCTCAGTGATGTTCAAGAACACTTTCCTGTTGATTTCAGTGAACATAATATCTACGTACCAGAAAAATCTCCATAGCAATAAGGGCTGTTCACAGTTAGAGCTTACAAATATGCAATCTGAAGCTGAAAAGCTAAAATAAAAGAAACTTAATAGTCCATGTAACTATTCAGCAGCTATTCTTTATTACAGTGCCAGGCACACGGGGGAATCGCTCCTCCAAACGTGTGCAACATGTTAAGGAACAGGTACAGTATTTATGCATCATAGGCATACATATTCATAGAATCCCCGCGGACTTGGTTACATATTAATTAGGTTTCCAGGAAATAATTATCATAAGTTTCCTCCCACGACAGGTTATTCCCTGGTCTCTGTGTCCAGCTCGTGTCTGTTCTCAGGAGTCACAATCTCACTGGTGGTCGTTCTCTCCTTCTTATCACTATGTCTAGCTGCGTGGATTCAGACCTTTGTCCCACTTTGTTCTTGCTGCCAGGGTGGTTTCTTGCTGTTCCCAATTTCCTTGGTTATTTCATCCTATCAGTTGCTCCTAGACTCCTCAAGCCCCTTATCTTGGTCTCAGCCAGTGTGTCTGTACCCCCTCAGGATATTCCCATCTAACTCATCTTAGCTCCTGCTAGAGCATCCTGAAAGTATCTCGTTATGTTAAGTTTATGACTCTACTGTTCTTTCTCTCAAGGTTAGTAGTTTATATTTTCATACAAGAATTAAATTGTTAAGGAGGGTTCCTGCTAGGATATATATATATTTGATAATTTTATTATTCTGATTAGTCTTTTATTCTTCTAAATCTCCTATTCAAATCATATATATGTATAAATAGACATAAACATACAATGCATTCTGCTCCCATAAAGATCCCAAAAGGGAATCACCTCAGCGCAACACAGTAATCACAGAATCATAGAATCATAGAATGGTTAGGGTTGGAAGGGACCTTCAAAGGTCATTTAGTCCAACCCCCCTGCAAGGAGCCGGGACATCCCTGACTAGGTCAGGTTGCTCAGAGCCTCATCCAGCCTGGCCTTGAACGTTTCCAGGGATGGTGCCTCCACCACCTTTCTGGGCAACCTGTTCCAGTGTTCTATAACTCACATCGTAAAAAATTTTTTTCCTAATTTCTAATCTAAATCTACCCCCCTCTATTTTAAAACCATTACCTCTTGTCCTATCGCAACAGGCCCTACTAAACAGCCTTTCCCCATCTTTCTTGTAGGCCCCCTTGAGGTACTGGAAGACCGCTATCAGGTCTCCCCGGAGCCTCCTCTTCTGCAGGCTGAACAGCCCCAACTCTCTCAGCCTGTCCTCATAAGAGAGGTGCTCCAGCCCTTTTATCATCTTCGTGGCCCTCCTCTGGACCTTCTCCAACTGGTCCATGTCCTTCTTGTGTTGGGGGCTCCAGAACTGGACACAGTACTCCAGGCGGGGTCTCACCAGGGCAGAGTAGAGGGGGAGAATCACCTCCCTCGACCTGCTGGCCACGCTTCTCTTGATGCAGCCCAGGATGCGGTTGGCCTTCTGGGCCGCAAGGGCACATTGCCTGCTCATGTTAAGCTTCTCCTCCACCATTCCCAAGTCCTTCTCCTCAGGGCTGCTCTCAATCCATTCCCCGCCCAGCCTGTATTTGTGCCTGGGAGTGCCATGACCCAGGTGCAGGACCTTGCAGTGGGCCTGGTTGAACTTCATGAGGTTGGCACAGGCCCACCTCTCCAGCCTGTCAAGGTCCCTCTGGATGGCATCCCTCCCTTCCAGCATGTCGACGGCACCACACAACTTGGTGTCTTCGGCGAACTTGCTGAGGGTGCACTCTATCCCACTGTCCATGTCGCCGACAAAGATGTTGAACAGGGCCGGGCCCAGCACGGACCCCTGAGGGACGCCACTCGTGACCGGTCTCCACCTGGACATTGAGCCCTTGACCACCACTCTCTGAGTGCGGCCATCCAGCCAACTCCTTATCCACCGAGTGGTCCGTCCATCAAACCCATGTCTCTCTAGTTTAGAGAGAAGGATGTCGTGTGGGACAGTGTCAAAAGCTTTGCACAAGTCCAGGTAGATGATGTCCGTTGCTCGTCCCTTGTCCACCGATGCCGTCACCCCGTCATAGAAGGCCACCAAAATGGTCAGGCACAATCTGCCCTTAGCGAAGCCATGTTGGCTGTCACCAACCACCTCCTTGCTCTCCATGTGCCTTAGCATGGTTTCCAGGAGAATCTGCTCCATGACCTTGCCAGGCACAGAGGTGAGGCTGACTGGCCTGTAGTTACCTGGGTCTTCCTTATTCCCCTTTTTAAAAATGGGGGTTATGTTCCCCCTCTTCCAGTCATCGGGGACCTCACCAGACCGCCACGACTTCTCAAATATGATGGGCAGTGGCTTGGCAACTTCATCCGCCAGTTCCCTCAGGACCCGCGGATGGATCTCATCAGGACCCATGGACTTGTGCACCTTCAGGTTCCTCAGATGATCCTTCAGGTTCCTCAGATGATCCTTCAGGTTCCTCAGATGATCAACTTCTGTTGATCACTTCTGTCGATCACTTCTGTCATCATAAAGCCAAACTACCTCTCACAAACATCAGTATAGGTGATGAGTGAAGACGTATCCCACACTATTACTGGTTAAGATGCACAAAGTAAAGCAGGCCATGTATGTTGTATGCCAGAATGCAGAAGAGGTAGTAACAGAAAATATCAAATTGCTGCAGTTGCATTATTGTTACAGAGTGCTTATGGCTAAGTACGCACCACAGTGCAAATGGAACCACCACAAAGATCTGGGTGGAAAGGGTCTCAATATTCTTTTGTGTGTTCCTAACAGTGAATCCTTCCTATAAGGCAGAGCTCAATGCCAGCCTGGTTCCTTACTGTGCCATGGCAGACGCCCAAGTAGCCTGGTGCTCCAGAACCTCCCCAAGCCTGTGCAGTTGTATGAACAGCTTGCACCAAAGAATGGAGCTGCAGATGGGCAGCCTGGATGAGCTGGTGCAAAGGCTGCACAATAACACTGCTGGTCACTTTGTGGCACATGCATTCCTGGTCTCCAAGAGAAATCCCGAGAAGCTGGTACTTCCTTCCAGACTGCTTTCTGAACTCTCCCTCTCCTCTGTTTTCAGAGGCCCCTTGTGTACATGGAAGGTTTTGGTACATCGTGGAAACACAAAATGATTGAGGTTGGAAGGACCTCAGGAAGTCATCTTGTCCAGCCCTCTGCTCATGAAGGGCTACCTTGAGCCAGTTTCCCAGGACTGTGTCCAGACAGCTTCTGAATACCAGATCTGCGCTAGCTGGGTTTACAGGCCTGTCCATTCCTCTACTTTATTGCAAGAGTGAAGTCACCTCTCAGCCATAATCCTAATATGCCATTTGTGCCTCCATTGAAATGCAATAGAAGCAAGTCACACCTTTGGTGTGTTCGTACACAACTTGCACAGTTAGGCTTAAATTTTTGTTTTCAGTGCTACAGAAAGGCATCAGCCTGTGCATAGAGGCACAAGGCTGAAACAAGAATTTCAATTCCAAAAGGAATTTTAGGCTGTCTCAGGGAAACAATGTTGACAAAGAATGAATATTAAAGAACTCAAGCTACTATAACAAGAAACAAAAGATTTTCCCTCTGTGTATTTTCAAAACATGGAAGGCTAAATTAGATCACAATTATGCCCTGATGGCAGCAAATAAACTTCTGCAGCACATACTAGGAATTTTTTAGGAAGAGCTTAACTTTGTGTAACTCTCCGGTCACAGACCTGTGAACATCTCTTGCAGCAGATTTTTACTCAAGAATTGGATATTTTATTTAAACTAAGCATGGTCCCCATTTTTCTTATGGAAATCTTAAGAAATGATTAATTTCAATCAATTCTTCTAGAGTCCGCAGGAAGCAGAAGCAAAAAATGATAGCTTATAATTATGAATTTCTCTATCCTGCAGGACTGTTTTCACTAAAACACCAAGAGATTTAATACCCAAGGTGAACAATTTTTAGAAACATCCAATTATTATGTTCATGTTTTGGCGTTAAAAGCCTGACAATTTTTTTACAGAACTGAAGTCCAAGACGGCCCTTTCCCCTCAAGCTATCTTATATTGTCATCACAATCATTTTTAGGAAAAAAAACCCTGTATGAAGTCCCAAAATATGTTACATGGTAAGAAAATACGTATTAGGTTCAGGGCTACTTGCCAGGATACAGATTGCAGTTCTTGGCTTCACTGATAACAAGGATCAAAATTAAGGACTGCCTGTAACAAAGTTACAACTCCTAATATCACTATCCACCATCTGCAGCAGAAATTAGCCTTATTAGTGATATTAAAGCTGAGGATCAAAAGTCCCTTTCAAAGAAGTAGCAGTAATTACAGTGAAAATAAGGTAAAGTAAAGAGCAGCTTTCTGGAAGTAAAAATTGCTAAGATGTCCCTCCTTGCTGCCCAGCACGTAAATGCAATAAAAGGAGGAAAAAAGAAAGGGAACTTACAGGTGCGATAGTACCAGTTACTGGGAGTTCAGCCTTATCATTCACACCTAGAGCTTTCTCCTGAAGAGGACACACAAGGGGAAAACAAGGATAGAAAACATCTTCCCTCCTGCCAACTTTGTAAACTCAAGCCAAGAGGAGTTGAATAAGAACTGCAGCATTCAGATTCCATGCTTTGTATCCTACAAAGCAGGGGGCCTACAGGAAAAATGGGGAGAGACTCTTCAGTAGGGCCTGTTGTGACAGGATGAGGAGTAATGGTTTCAAAATAGAGGGAGGTAGATTTAGATTAGATATTAGGAAAAAAAATGTTTATGCTGAGGGTAGTAGAACACTGAAACACGTTGCCCAGAGAGGTGGTGGATACCCCATCCCTGGAAACATTCAAGGCCAGGTTGGATGAGGCTCTGAGCAACCTGATCAAGTTGAAGATGTCCCTGCTCCTTGCAGGGGAGTTGGACTAGATGACCTTTGAAGGTCCCTTCCAAGCCTAACCATTCTATGATTCTATGGATTCTATCTCCCAGACAAAGGCTTAGCTGCTGAATATTATGATGCTAAATGTGACAGTTCATCACAGACAGCAGACAATCCTCTGGGGTCATATTTACCAACTACACAGCACTAAGATCAACACAAAAGCAATCATGACTTAACAGAATCTGGGTATAAGCAACACAACAAGTGCTTGCCAGGGAAGGCAAACCTCTAAAATATCTTAAGAGTCCACACAAATCAATGGCTAACATTTCAAGTGAACCCGATCATGTTGTTGTTCCTGCTATAAATAACCCATGTCAAAAGGGACATGATACGTGGCTCCACAGCAGGCAGGAAAGTCCATGCATTTTCCTCCTTTCTCCCTCCCCAGGGGAATATTGTATAGCAAATATAAAGCACATAATGTACAAACACATATGAACTACAATTTTTGGTACAAAAATTAAGTAAAATCAAAAGTCTTAGACATCACAAAAGTTCTTGTTTTTCCCACATTGGCTTTCCCTGCCTTCTTCCTCATTCTCACAATAAACTGCCTTTTCTATGGCCACCACTGGGCTTGAAAATAATCCGCTCAAATTGAGGCAGTCTGTCCATTCTTCGTATCTCAGAGCATAGAAAAGGGGTTTATTGAACAGATGAAGGATTTTCTGAGAGAACTTCTAAATAGTGTATTCAGGATGTATAACTAAATTTTATCTGTCAAGTACATGACTACAGAACCCATGAATTTTGCATGTCTGTACATAAAATAGTTTCATTCCACTCACCTCTTCATCTGGCTGTTTTTCACTCCAGGACTGCTTCCTAAGAGACAGCACTGCCTGGAAACAAAGCCTTGACAATCGCCACCTGGAACTGCTGAGGGTACACTGAAGAGTGTCTACTCACTGAGTGATGCCCTGTGATTCTTCAGGCTCCAGATGCACATGTGTTAGATGACATAAAAGGATTAAGCAATATAATTTTAGAACAATATGATTTTTTTAAATTGTAGAAATATTAGGCAGTTTTTGCTCTCTATGTAACTTCAGTCACATAGGCTAGACTTCATGTATAATTTATTAATCCTTAGAAAGAACTGGTAGTTTTAGGATTGTCAGGCAAATTTATTATTCTGTTTGATAAAAGTTAGGCTAGTATACCTGGGATGATTAAGAGGGATGGTAGAAAAAAGGTAGGCAGGTCCTTAAGCCAGTACTTTGGAGGTAGAGAAGATCAAGGAACACTGTGACCTGTTCTCAAGACCATATATGGAGATTTTAAGGAAAGCTCAACCAGCGGATTTGAAGAGGCGATGCTCTGACGACCCCCAGGACCTGCTTCTTAATGCTACATTGGTGTTAAAGAGTTTCATTCCCAATTTCCGTGACAGTTTCCGGCGACCCAGGTGAGACTCTGCTTCTGAACTTTGATGGATCTGAGGGATTGTGGGACCTCCAGCCGGCACCGAGGGATTCTTGGGGAGAACCTCTGATCCCCGGACCAAAGAGCTTGAAGCAAGATCCCTGGAACAAGGTAAAGGCATTCTTATTTTAATTAAAAGGGGCAGCACCTGCCTGTAAGATGCAGCAAAAGCTTTGCAGGGTTGGGCTAAAAAGGTACCTTGGTAAAGGAAACTTTAAGGCAAAATGTTGCCTACCTGTATAGCGCAGTGAAAGCTTTGTGGGGTTGGGCTAACCTGAGTCAGTATTAGTAAGGTTTATTTTTGAAAGGGGCCCCAGGATGTTTTAAGAGTGATTTATATGTTGGTAATTGTTGCTACAATGCTGTTTAATACTAAAGTCTGTATGCATGTGTTAAGGTAAACAGGACTTGAATATCACACAGCATCGCATTTGGGGCTTCAAACTTTTCTTGGTGGTGGGATTGACCTTGTCTGTAGATTGCTATTATTTCTTTTTTTTTTGGTATCAAAAACTCTCTTGTAAAATATGGGAAACAAGGTATCTTATATGTCTACCTTGATAGAAGGGGAAATATTAAAGAAGTCTTCACTGAGATGTGTTCTTAAACATTGGAAGGGTATAGGGGGAGACCCACGGACTAGGAGAAAATTCATAAAAAATTGTAACCATTGGTGGTCCTTGTATACTCTAGAAGATCAAGAAAAGTGGCCAAAGAATGGCACTCTTGCATATAACACTATTTTACAGTTGATGTTATTTTGCAGAAGGGAAGGAAAATGAGATAAGGTCCCCTATGTTGATTTGTTCTTTACTTTGAGAAATCATCCCGAGTGGCAGAAAGATTGTGGATATGTCCCCAAGGATCCGACATTAGAGAAAGAAAGAAAAAAGGAAAAAGGTTGAAAATATGTTGTTCTGCTTGTAGCATAGGAAAGTGGTGTTTAAAATGTGGAACTGAAGAGAGGGACACAGAATTTATGGCACCCTCTTTGTGGAGTTCTTTAAGTGTCTATTGCAGGAGCAATAGAAAGGGGGGCAGAACACTGAACCCCTGGCAGGAGCCATGGAATGGAGCAGTTGGATAATGAGGGATTCAGTCCTATTGCAGGAAGAACTAGAAGCCGACAAGATCAGGCAGAGCAAGAAGTGGTTCAAGCCCCTCTTTAACAAGTGATAGAGAACAATGGACTGGTAGCGGTGAAGATGCATTTTCTATTACTGATTTAAGAGCTTACAAAGAATTGGCAGGTTTATATTGGTAAGATCCAGAAAGAGTGGCACAGGTGTTTGAAACTATCATTACAACATAGGATCCAGATTGGACTGATATACAAGTGTGATTGGGAATGTTATTGGATAGTGCAGAGAAAGTACTGGTTTTAAAAACAGCAAGACAACAGGCAGAGGCTACATATGCAGATGGGAATTTGCCAGGGACTTTGGCACAGAATTTCCACAATTCTGATCTGGAATGGGATCATAATCATCCAGGACAGAAAAATGCTTTATATCGGTATCAAAGATGAATTTTATATGGAATAAGACATGTGATGCCAAAAGCTGCAAATTGGTCCGAATTATATGATGGCAAGGACCTAGTGAGACCTTGTCTGATTATGTGGAAAGATTAAAAAAGATAGCTAGAAAATATACTAATTTGGATCCTGAAAAACTGAAGCAAGCTGGTCAACTAGCTTATCTCTTTTTTTTTGGGACAGTTAGCCCCACACATTAGAAAGAAACTTCAGAAATTGGAAGGAGCAGATTCGAGAGATTTAGGGAAAATGTTAGAGGTTGCTTGGAAAGTATATAATAATCAGGAGACTGAAAAGGAAATTAAGCAAATTAAAAGAGAAAATCAGAAGAGATAATGAAATGAAGTAGTATTTGATATCCCTTGAAAGAACTCTGAACACTTTAAAAAGATATGTCACGGTCACAGAGCCTCTTTCTTTAAATTCCTCAGTTCATTGTTTTCAGCCAGAAGATTATGTGTACCTGAAAACTTGGGGATCAGAACCTCTTCAACATATGCAGCCCTTAAACTTGAAGGTATTGATTCTTGGATTCATTATATGAGAGTCATGAAAACACAGAACACAAACAGAAACAATGGATTTCTAAAGAAACAGGACCTTTAAAGTTAACAGTCTCTCGTCTTTAATGAATTGTATAAAATCATATTAGAACATGGAATCTATCAAAGGAATTTTAGTAGTATTGTTAATAATATTTTGTTTTACTCATTATAGAGATTTATATTTGGAAAAATAATAAGTTCAAACATGATAAGGCTGAAACTGAAATTAGTCTTACTGATTTACTAATGCATATACATTTGTCATAGTAATC
This sequence comes from Chlamydotis macqueenii, assembly GCF_036417535.1. NCBI lineage: Eukaryota > Metazoa > Chordata > Aves > Otidiformes > Otididae > Chlamydotis > Chlamydotis macqueenii. The sequence goes on from NC_141559.1 coordinate 19,905,621, forward strand.
TAGTTTTGTAACTTGTCCAGTCCTTCAGAAGAGTCCACAATTGGAGCTCTGCACTTTCCTGGTTGACTAGCACTCTGACGTTTACCATCAACTCTGTGTGGCTTCCCATAAGAAAAAAGGGCCTCAAAACAGTGAACGTTGGACTATTGCTCCCACATGAAAAATTCCAGCACTGATAGCTAGTCCTGCTCTTCACTATCCCTTACCATCACATCTACAGGCCCACAAACATTGGAGCTCTGCGCTTTCCTGGTTGACTAGCGCTCTGACTTTCACCATCAACTCGGTGTGGCTGCCCAGAGGAAAAAAGAACCTCAAAACTGCCAATGTTGGATGAGTGCTCCCACATGAGAAGCGTCAGCACTGAAAACTCTTGCTGCTCTTCACCATCCCTTGCCATCACATCTACAGGCCCACAAAAACTGGGGCTCTGTGCTTTCCTGGCTGACTAGTGCGCTGATGTTTACTATCAACTTGGTGTGGTTTCCCATAAGAAAAAAGGGCCTCAAATTGGCAACTGTCATACGATTTCTCTCAGGGGAAGTGTCAGCACTGAAAGTTCTTGCTGCTGCTCACCCTCCCTTGCCAGTGCATCTACAGGTCCACAAATATTGGGGCTTTGTGCTTTCCTGGTTGACTATAACTCTGATGTTTACCATCAACTCTATGCAACCTACCACAAGGGAAAAAAAAGCATATAACCAGTGAACGTCGGATGATTGCTCCCATACGAAAGGTGTCAGCATTGTAAGCTCTTGCTGCTCCTCACCGTCCCTTGCCAGCACACCTACAGAACCACAAACATTGGGGCTTTGTGCTTTCCTGGCTGACCAGTGGTCTGACGTTTACCATTAACTTGGTTTGGCCACCTAGAGGAAAAAAGGGCCTCAAAATGATGAACGTTGGACAATTGCTCCCACACGAAAAGTGTCAGCATCGTAAGGTCTTGCTGCTCCTTATTGTCGCTCTCCAGTGCACCTACAGGCCCACAAACACTGGGGCTCTGCGTTTTCCTGGATGAGTAGCACTCCGACTTTTATCATCAACTTGGTATGGACGCCAATAGGAAAAATGGTCTCAAAACAGCGAATGTTGGATGATTGCTCCTACAGAAGCATCAGCACTGAAAGCTCTTGCTGCTTTCCACTGTCCCTTGCCACTGTGTCTACAGGCCTACAAACATTGGGGCTCTGTGCTTTTTTGGCCAATTAGTGCTCTGATGTTTACCATCAATTCTGTGTATCCCCCCAGTGGAAAAAAGGGCCTCTAAATTGTGAATGTCAGATGACTGCTCCCACAGGAGAAGTGCCAGCACTGAAAGCTCTTGCTGCTTCTCACAGTCCCTTGCCAGTGCACCTACAGTCCACAAACATTCAGGCTCTGCCCTTTCCTTGCCAGCTAGTGCTCCGACGTTTATCGTCAACTCAGTGTGGACGTGCATAAAAGAAAATGACCTTAAAACCATGAACAGCAGATGATTGCTCCCACACGAAAAAGACCAGCACTGAAAGCTCTTGCTGCTATATTTGTTTGAAAGTAGAGCTGGTCATGTTGTAGAAATGAATAAACAGCAGTTACAAAGACCAGGTATCCTTGAAGACAGAGAGGGAAACTTCCCCTATCTATGAGGTTATTCATCCTGATCAAGGACAATACTATGTTCATAGACCTGTCAAGCGTGTATTTTATATCGTAATCTATGGCTTCTAATATAAGCCTATACTGGAGTTGAATCAAAATTTGTGTCCTGAACTACCCTTAGGTGATTTTAATTTTAAAGATTACATCTCTGTATGAATAATGACTATGCTAGTGAAGAGAACCTCCCTACTTGTTTAAAACATGAACATATGTCATCACTGGCAACAGGAAAAGTACAGGTAACCAAGTAGTTATTTTTTTATGATGTCTTCCTTGTTATTATTTTATATGAAAGACCCTTTGTATTTCTAAGGAGAAGTGCACTGGTTGTATGCCTACCACTCACTTCTGCAGAATCAAAATAAATACAAATACCTTGACTCAGTGTGTTGATTGACTCTTGCACACACAGTAAAAAAAAAACAAACCTGTTTTGGGACACCATTCAGACAGATCAGATTTGGATTTGGTAGATAAATGAAATTACATGGATGTGTATACTTTGATCTCTCACAGAAGGACATTTTGTTAATAAAAACAATACTGTATAAAACCAATAGAATATAATAGATGAATTAGGGACTACATAACTGATCTCAGAGGGAAGCTTTCATACATGAATGGCTAACAAACACAGACATTTCCAGCAGGGCTTCACAGGGACCATCTCTAGGCATGATTGCCTTTAATATTTTTATCAATGAAGTTGAAGTGAAAATGAAAATCAGTGCTGGTACATTTTGCTGAAAACAAAGACTAAAGATGAGGACAGAGTACTTTTTTTTTCATAATATGTGTGTTTTAACACTTCAGAACAGGCCTGTAAGAACAGAACTGTGGAGGGTGTAAATTCTAAAAGGCTGGTGGGAGCAGTGGATAACAAGTTGCCCTAAGATTTTACAACAGCAGAGAAATCCTGAAAATCCATGTGTGAGTAAACAGATCAGTGTAAAAACACTTACAGGCCACAGTTCTTAAAGGATGTTGAAAAGCTGAAAAGGGGGAAGGGAGTACAAATAATATGGTGAATGAAGAGAAAATTCTTTACAGCAGCAGACCTAAAGAGCTTGTTCAGACTTAGCACAAGAAGACTGAGAGATGATTGATGGCAGCATCTAAATCTCTTCAGTAGGAAGAAGTACACAGGACTCTACAGTCTAGCAAAGAAAGACATGACACAAAGCAATGACTAGGAGATTGAGCCAGACAAATTCAAAGACCAAGGGAGTCACAGGAGAGTGAGTCAATCAAGATGCAGAGCTTGCAGAATCATACTTGGATGAAGTCTTGATGATCCAGGCTTGAATTAAGTCTTACTAGCAAACTGAGCTTTGAAATCCTTCACACAGCTCTACCCACCCCATGATTCCCTCCATCCTCAGCATAAGAAGTACTCCAGGTTCATTCTGCCCTGAAGTTTGTAATTTTTGACATAAGCTGGGTTCGGTTGGGATAAAGTTAATTTTCTTCCTAGTAGATGGTATAGTGCTCTGGTTTGGATTTTGTATGAGAATAATGTTGATAACATACTGATGTTTTAGTTGTTGTTAAGTAGTGCTTACACTAAAGTCCAGGACCATTACACTTTGCCAATTTGTATGTCTCTGGACAGCTCTCTCATCTGGTACATAGAACACAGATAAGGGGAGACACAGCTTACTAATACCAGCATGAGTATTACTCTTCTCTTCTTTCTCCTCTCCTCCTCTATCTCTCCTCCTCTTTTCTTCCCCTTCTTCTCTTACTGCCTGTATGGAATATGGTGACCTGCAGTCATAGTACCGAACACCTTGCAAGGTTTTGAAGTTGCTTGGATTTGCAAAAGGATGGAGAGGCAGAGTTCCACCTCCGTCACCATCATATGCTCTTGGGTCATTGACCATTTGCTTAACAGTGTAAGTCCTTCTGTCAAGAGTGGTTTTCTCCAATAAAACAACAGCCATTATCAAATTCAGTGCAAGAAGATTACTATGAGATGAGAAATGAACATAGTTATTCAGGATGTCTTTCATGCCCAGAGCCTTCCTAGCTGGCAGCTTGGTTTGCAATCACTGATGTTATTTTTCCACCAGATAACAGTCTGTCTGTTTGTTAGCCTTACCTAAAGGCAAACTTTATACTCTCAGAAACTGGAAAAATGCAAGATGTCTACAGGGAGCAATAGCGTGGCAGATCTCTATGTGCCTACTGTAGCCAAAAGCAAACTTCTGTGTTGTGGGTTGACCATGGCAGGCAGCTAAGCACCACACTGCTCGCTCACCCTCCCCCAGTGGGATGGGTGAGGGAATCAGATGGGGAAAAGTGAGGAAAATTGTGGGTTAAGATAAAGATTGTTTAATAGGTAAAGCAAAAGCTGCACATGCAAGCAAAGCAAAATGGGGAATTCATTCACTACTTGCCATCAACAGGCAGATGTTTACCCACTTCCAGGAAAGCAGGGCTCCATGATGCACAAAAGTTACTTGGGAAGATAAATGCCATAACTCTGAATGACCCCTTCTTCCTCCTTCCTCTCCAAGCATTTTTTTGCTGAGCATGAAGTCATATGGTCTGGGATATCCATTTGGTCAGTTGGAACCAGCTGTCCCAGCTTTGTCCTCTCCCAGCTTCTTATGCATCTCCAGTCTACTTGCTAGTGGGGCAGTGTGAAAAGCAGAAAAGACCTTAATGCTGTGTAAGCACTGTCTAGCAATAGCTAAAACATCCCTGTGTTATCAATGCTGTTTTCATCACAAATCCAAAACACAGCCCCATGCAAGCTACTATGAAGAAAAATAACTCTATCTTAGCCAAAACCAGTACACTCTGTTATTCTGCAGTGATTTGTGAAGTTCATAGCTAATTTATCCAGAAAACAATTTGTACTAGCTAGAGACATAATGTTGCCACACCTAGATTTGGGTTATTCTCTAGCTAATGTTCACCATTTCTCGTGGATATACTTTGCCAAGTCAGCAGACACATGCTCTTTGCTTTCTAAAGAAAACCTCTGCAGAAAAGACTGATGTCTTTAAAGGTAGAGGTTCGAAGTAGAAAAAAAAAGTGACAAATGAGGAGTCATAAGCTCTGATCTTCTGATCTTCTGAGCTGTGGTCTTTCTGAATTGTTTGAGCTTACAACATTAGTAGTCCTGCATTCAACTCCTGATGTTTGCAGAGCAATGAGAAAGACAATTATTAAAAGTAGACAGTTCTGCCTATAAATAGAAGGGAAGAGAACTGTTATGGAGTCATCTACAGACATTAAGGCAACAACAGCATTTTCTTATTAAGACACATTATCGTCCAAGCAGAAATAATGTTTTTGATGGAGGGTTGTTCTCTCATGATATTTTTGGTTATTTCTGATGCTGCTAAACTGGAGTTCAGATTCCTTGATGAACTAGATGGAAACTCTTGATAACTCCTGGCAGCAAAGGCTAGATAAAAAAAGGCACTCACCTCCATCTAGGGCAGGACTTAGGTGAAACCTTAGGAGGCTTGTCTTAGGAAAAAGCAAAATCTAAATTTGTCATTCAAAACCAAGTCATGTTCAAGGAAAATGCCTGCACCCATTGGAAAAAAATAACATATATTTTTTCTTGTAAAAACTTTTTACTTCTTCCCTCTGCCCCAAGCTGATATGTTTAGCTAAGGAAGAAAATGCTTTCATGCCAGGACAGTTTTCATCCAGGTATCTCATGTTTGGAGACTTGTTTGGGGATCAGGCTGCTATGCTGGTTTGCATGTCCCATCATATAGCATATCTGTAGTGTGTTGCCATCCTGTAAATAGAGGAAGTGAAAATTAACTTCCTAAGTACAGCAAGTCTTAGTCTAGATTCAACCCAGTCCTCAACTTTACCAACACCAAATGGTAGTTTATCCATTGTAGAAGCTCCTGAGATTGGAAACAGAGAGAAAACATCAACAGGTTCTGTGTTTCTGCTCCTCTACGTCTTCCGCTTCTCTCCCCTTCTCCTGCATGTGTATTGGAAAGAGATCTCTGCTGTGCAGGAGCAGTGGGCTGACTTCCCTGTGGTTTGATGAAAATTGTTTGCTAGGCAGACGTCTCCAAGCTCTTTCAGCTTTTCATGGTTCCTCATGCAGGGTTTCTTCGCACTGAGTGATGATAGCCATATTCTCTGCACTTGTCAGGGGTCCCTCCAAAATATTGCTCGCTGTCTATGATGGTGACCAACTTTAACAAATCGCTGCCTGTATTATGAGGAACACCAGTGCTCTGAGGTATTCCTAAGCCTTTGTGCTTCAGTGGGCAAATTAGGCAACAGTATCTAAAAATACTGCCTGAAAATAAGCCATTTATATTCACATGCTCCTGTGAATCAAACAGGGCTTTTTTCCATTTGGCAGTGGAGACAATTACCCTGTGTAGTACTTATTGTTGACATCTCTCTGACCTTTGCTGATCCAGGTGAACTTGCTCTCTCAATAACTGCTACCTCATTCTTCCTAGTTATTTCTCTTCAAATAAATGTACTCTCAAATGCAGCCTTGATTTGACTTTCATGAGAGTAGTCTGAAGTAACACTTGAGAGAAATCAAGAGAGAAAGGGAGAGTTGCTGTATTTTCTGCTACTCACCAGTTCAGTCAGAAATCTTGTATCTTAGAAGTGTCGTGTATTTTCAGTGATATATATGGAAAGTACATTTTAAAATGTATTAGGTTTTTTTTTGGTGTGGTTCCCTCCTCCGTTCTTTCAAAAGAGATTGGCATATTCCTTTTGACTTTCCAAGGCACTTTGCTCATGTGAGTTTCTGGTTTTGCACCCTTCTTTTGCACAAATTCACCACTACTCATGCACACATAAACCAGCCCATTAATTTTAGCAGCATTGCCATTCACATTGATGTTGTTAGGATCCTACCAGAACTGGTTATAAGCCCACACTTTGGAGGGCTCCTACTGCTGTAGTGAAGTTCAGCAACATAGATGGAAAAGAGACCAGCACATTTTAAAAAAGAGATACTTTGTTCACATCTATGTTCAGCTAGTGGGAAAGAAATCCTGAAAAACTGGAAAAGTGGCTTTAATAATCCCATAATTTAACAGTGGGATGTGCTGATGCTGCGGGAGTGCTTATATTTGGATGAGGCCGGCATGAAGTGTTGAACATTGGCAGAACCAGGCTAGATACTGCCTCTATTGCTGCAGATTGTCATGCACAATCACCTATTTTAATAATGGCAGAGAAGCACCCAAGCAGACTGCCTTGCCAAATCTTCCAGTATTACCAGGAATTAGCAGACAGTTAGTGCTTCTGGTTTAGCTGTTGCTGTTCTCCAAATGCTATTGCTAAATGCAGCACTACAGAGATTTGGTGAAATCAGGTAGTGGTAATAGAAAAGGAGAGATGTAATGGTCAAGTCTGCCCCTACCACTGGATTTCAGTCAGTACTGTGTGCTGCTGGATTTTAAGGGAGATATAAGTTCAGCATAACTAAGGGTAGAACTGGCTTCATCACTGTGCTGTATTTGTGGGACATCTTGAACTTTTCTCTCAGGGCTGTTTTTTTATGAGAAGAATTGTTTTCAAAAGTTCCTATTCTATTTTTTTTTTGTCAAAACTCAACTGTTTTGTGCTAAAAATGACTTTGTGTTTATCTTCATCCTCCTTTCTAGAGTGATGTTCTTCTTCATGTGTGTCCTGATTCTGACAGGGATGGAGTTAATTTTCCTCTCAGTAGCCTGTGTGTTTTAGATTTTGGATTTGAAGAATATTGATAAACACTCTGATGATATGAGTTGTTGTGAATGAGACCAAGGACACTGTCTGGCTTTCCAAGACTCGCTAATGTGCAGATGCAGGAAGCTGGGTTAAAGACAGACAGAATAATTGACCCAAAATGGCCAAAGAAAGTTTCCACGCCACAAACATCATGCTCAGTATGTAAGTGGGGGTTGCCCATGGCGGAGCATCCACCTTCCGTTTCTCCATCTTGCCTTTTTCTCTTGCTCACTGGCATTGTTCCCTTGACCTTGCTGGCTCACTTACACTCCTTTGCTTGCCGCTCAGTTTTGTTTCTGTGATCGCTGCTCAGGACAGGCTGTATCGGTCATTCTGACATGCGGTGGTGAGAAATTGTGCATTGTTCATGTTGCATATCATAGAATCATAGAATGGTTAGAGTTGGAAGGGACCTTCAATGGTCATCTAGTCCAACCCCCCTGCAAGGAGCAGGGACATCCCTGACTAGATCAGGTTGCTCAGAGCCTCATCCAGCCTGGCCTTGAACATTTCCAGGGATGAGGCTTCCACCACTTCTCTGGGCAACCTGTTCCAGTGTTCTACAACTCGCATTGTAAAAAATTTTTTCCTAATATCCACTCTAAATCTACCTCCCTCTATTTTAAAACCATTACTCCTTGTCCTATTGCAACAGGCCCTACTGAACAACCTCTCCCCATCTTTCTTGTAGGCCCCCTTGAGGTACTGGAAGACCGCTATCAGGTCTCCCCGGAGCCTCCTCTTTTCCAGGCTGAACAGCCCCAACTCTCTCAGCCTGTCCTCATAGGAAAGGCGCTCCAGCCCTTTTATCATCTTCGTGGCCCTCCTCTGGAGCTTCTCCTACTGGTCCATGTCCTTCTTGTGTTGGGGGCTCCAGAACTGGACACAGTACTCCAGGTGGGGTCTCACCAGGGCAGAGTAGAGGGGGAGAATCACCTCCCTCGACCTGCTGGCCACGCTCCTCTCAGTGCAGCCCAGGATGTGATTGGCCTTCTGGGCCGCAAGGGCGCATTGCTGGCTCATGTTGAGCTTCTCGTCCACCACCATTCCCAAGTCCTTCTCCTCAGGGCTGCTCTCGATCCATTCTCCGCCCAGCCTGAATTTGTGCTTGGGATTGCCATGACCCAGGTGCAGGACCTTGCACTTTGCCTGCTTGGACTTCATGAGGTTGGAATGGGCCCACTTCTCCAGCCTGTCAAGGTCCCTCTGGATGGCATCCCTCCCTTCCAGCGTGTCGATGGAACCACACAGCTTGGTGTCATCGGCGAACTTGCTGAGGGTGCACTCTATCCCACTGTCCATGTTGCCGACAAAGATGTTGAACAGGGCCGGGCCCAACACAGACCCCTGAGGAACACCACTCGTCACCGGTCTCCACTTGGATATTGAGCTGTTGACCACAATTCTCTGAGTGTGGCCATCCAGCCAATTCCTTATCCACCGAGTGGTCCGTCCATCAAACCCACGCCTCTCCAGTTTAGAGAGAAGGATGTCGTGTGGGACAGTGTCAAAAGCTTTGCACAAGTCCAGGTAGATGATATCTGTTGCTCTTCCCTTATCCACCAATGCTGTCACCCGGTCATAGAAGGCCACCAAGTTGGTCAGGCACAATCTGCTCTTGGTGAAGCCATGTTGGCTGTCACCAACCACCTCCTTGGCTCCCATGGGCCTTAGCATGGTTTCCAGGAGAATCTGCTCCATGACCTTGCCAGGCACAGAGGTGAGGCTGACTGCCTGTAGTTGCCCAGGTCCTCCTTGTTCCCCTTTTTAAAAATGGGGGTTATGTTCCCTCTCTTCCAGTCATCGGGGACCTCACCAGACTGCCATGATTTCTCACATATGATGGCCAGTGGCTTGGCAACTTCATCCACCAGTTCCCTCAGGACCCGAGGATGGATCTCATCAGGTCCCATGGACTTGTGCACCTTCAGGTTCCTCAGATGTTCCTGAACCTGCTCTTCGAGTACAGTGGGCAGTTCTTCATCCTCACAGTCCCTGCTTGCACCTTCCACAGCTTGGGTGGTGAGACAAGAGCCCTTATCAGTGAAGACTGAGGCAAAAAAGTCATTGAGTACCTCAGCCTTCTCCATGTCCTGGATAACCAGAACACCGGTTTCCTTCCAGAGGGGGCCTACATTCTCCTTGGACTTTCTTTTGTCCCCTACATACCTATAGAAGCTTTTCTTGTTGCTTTTTATATCCCTGGCCAGATTCAATTCCGTCAAGGCTTTAGCCTTCCTCACCTGATCCCTGGCCACTTGCACAGCCTCTTTGTAGTCCACCCAGGCTACCTGTCTCTGCTTCCACCCTCTATAGGCTTTCCTCTTCACTTTCAGTTGGTCCAGGAGCTCCTTGCTCATCCACGCCGGCCTCCTGGCCTTTTTGCCCGACTTGTTCTTCATCGGGATGCACCTCTGCTGAGCTTGGAGGAGGTGCTCCTTGAATATGGACCAACTTTCCTGGGCCCCTCTTCCCTCCAGGGCTGCCTCCCATGGCACTTGGCCCATCAGGTCCCTGAAGAGGCCTAAGTCCGCCCTCCTGAAGTCTAGGGCTGGGAGCTTGCCGTGTAGTTTCCTCGCTGCCCCGTGGATCTTGAACTCCACCGTGTCGTGGTAGCTGCAGCCAAGGATGTCCTTCAGTTTCACATCCCCCACCAGTCCCTCCCTGTTGGTGAGCACAAGGTCAAGCATGGCACCCCTCCTTGTCAGCTCCTCTATCGCCTGCAGGAGGAAGTTATCGTCCACGCACTCCAGGAACCTCCTGGACTGCCTGTGCCCTGCTGTGTTGTCTCTCCAACAGATGTCAGGGTAGTTGAAGTCCCCCATGAGGACCAGGGTCTGTGACCGTGAGGCTGCTCCTATCTGCCTATAGAGCACTTCATCTGCTCTGTCTTCCTGGCCAGTCAGCCTATAACAGACCCCCACCGTAACATCCCCAGTCCGTCTCCGTCCTCTAATCTTGACCCATAAACTCTCTGTCAGCTCCTCCTCCATCCCCAGGTGGAGTTCCATGCACTCCAGCCGGTTGCTGACGTAGAGAGCGACACCCCCCCCTCGTCTCCCCTTCCTGTACTTTCTAAAAAGCCTATACCCCTCCATATTGACACTCCAGTTGTATAAGTTGTCCCACCATGTCTCCATGATGCCAACGAGGTCGTAGCCCTGCTTGTGTGCACACATCTCCAGCTCTTCCTGTTTATTCCCCATGCTGTGTGCATTGGTATAGAGACACTTCAGCTGGGCCCCCAACAAAGACGACTTGCTGGCTGGAGTGACAGGGGTTCTTCTGGACCGCAGTTTAAGTTCATTTGCACTTACCTGAGATCCTTCCCCGGCTTCTGGACCCTCGGTGCTGGCACTGGTGCCATGCTGACAGCAGTGGGCTGGACTGTGCTCTCCCTCCCCCAGCAAAACTAGTTTAAAGCCCTCCGGATGAGTCTGGCAAGTCTTTGTCCAAACACACTCTTCCCCTTATTGGTTAGGTGCATGCCATCCGCCCCAGCAGCCCAGGCTTCTCAAAGCAAGTCCCATGGTCTAGATACCCAAAGCCCTGGCTGTAGCACCACTCCTTGAGCCACGAGTTAACCTGCCAGATACGTCTGGCCCTTTCAGGTCCCTGCCCTTCGACCAGGAGCATTGACGAGAAAACCACCTGTGCCCCAGAGTCTTTGACTGTTGAACCCAGGGCCCTGAAATCCCTTTTGATGTTTCTCAGACTGCTGCCAGCTGTGTCACTGGCCCCCACATGAAACACCAGTAGTGGATAATAGTCTGTGGGTCGTATGAGGCTAGGTATTCTCTCAGTGACATCCCTGATATGAGCCCCTGGGAGACAGCATACCTCCCGAGAGAGCGCATCGGGGCAGCAGATGGGTGCCTCTGTACCTCTCAGGAGGGAGACACCCACTACTACCACATGTCTCTTTTTCTTGGTAGTGCTAATTATCACTCGAGCCAGTCGGGCTTCCTTGCATGGCTCCCATGCCTCCCCCGAGGTGCTGGATCTCACTTCTTCAGTCTGCAGAGCAGCAAGGCAGTTCTGCAGTGGCACCTCAGGGTTCTGGGGAAGCTGCTTCTTCCTCCTGCTGCCCCTTGCCCTTGCAGCTTTCCATTCATTGGCATCTTCTGTCTGCTTGCTTACCTCGTGTGTCAGTGGGGGGCTTTTTAATTGGTTCACTGGATGCTGCGGTTCCGGTGCAGACTGTGCCTGGAACCAAGCATCCAGCTCTCTCTCAGCCTCCCTGATGTCCCACAGCCTCCTGACCACCTCCTGCAGCTCAGCCACCTGCCACAGGAGCTCCTCCACCTGGGCACACCTTCTGCAGTCAGGGCTGCCGCCTGCCCCTGCCCCGGGAGTAGAGGCCAGGCTCTGCCTGCAGCCCGAGGTCTGCACCGCAGCCTCTCCCTTCGGCTGCTCCATCTGCACGGAGGCATCGACCGCTGCAAGGGTAGCCGGTGCAGGCCTCCCGGCCTGAGCTACACCGTTTGCTCTCAGGCGGGTGTTCGCCATGTTGCCCTGATATATTAATATCATTATATTTTTTTATTATTGTAGTTTTCCTTTGCTGTTTTAGTAAACTATCTTTATCTCAACTTGTCAGGTTTTTTTTTCCTTTCTTCCCAATTTCTCTCCCCCATCCTACTGGGGATGGGGAGGGAGAGCAAGAAACTGGCTAAACCACCACAGTCTCTGACAATGTGCCACCCTTCCTCTGTTGCCCCAAGCTCTCTATACTTCACATTCGAGACACAAAGGCTTTTCAAATGAAAGGATGATTCCATCACTTAAAGTGGAGAGAATACTGGTGTTTTTTTCCCTTAGCTTTGCATTTGGAAATGGATTAATAACTTCAGCTCAAATGATTCAACTTCCTCCTCCAAAATACAAAATCTCAGACACTTGCCCTGAAAAATATTCACCAGATCCTTCAAGTTTGATGAAGATGTAAACAGTTTAAAACAGGTGTATGATGGAAATTTTCAGGCAGATTGTCCTGTAAGAAACAAAACATTTATCAATGTAGCATTATAAAAATCTTTACAGAAGAGACTAGAGGTGCACTGGAGAGAGACGTTCTCCTTTCTTCAAGAACACCAACTCTTCTTGTATTTTTGGCAGTAACACCACATGCTCTCGATGGAGGTTGAAGCCCAATGTCTTTCCTCAGGACATGTTGGGGGCAGTTTCCTGAACACAGACTTTGCCTGCCAGGCTAATTCTAATTTTCTTTAACTCTCTGCAGGCTATCCTACTTGTTCAGGAAGTGGTGTACATGGGGCGGAGCCAGAGAAAGACAATATGTGATCACAAAAAGCCAAGATCAATGCACCAAAGGAAGTGGAAATGCAGGTTGATGGGAATATTGTAAATTTGAAATTTTCTCTTTCCTCCTGTCTCTGTGGGTGTTGTATTGTGAAGTGGGGATTTTTTTCAGTCTGCCACTTAAATAAGCACAGCAGACCAAGTCTGTTTGTGCCTCCAATTTCACCCACAACCTTCTAACCAAACAGCTACATCCTGAAATCTTTTTTATTCATTATAACTTTGATTAACCACTCTAATTTCTTAAATAGAACAACTTTTAAGGAAAAAAATATTTAAAAAACACAGATTAATTCTTTTTTTTTTCCTAGTAATTTCTTCTGTTAAAGCTGAGGCATACCTTGAACTCCAGGATTTGTTCAGCATCCTCAAAAAGAGTGTAAAGATGACTGAAAAAAGCCCCATGAAAATACTAGACAAAACTAACAACTAACAAAAAATAATGATACGTTGCTTACTTTTTCAGTTTTTCATAAGCTTTGTAATTTAATTGAAAATCTTGGGATAATGGTTCGTTTTCCAAAAGCCCTGGTTACTGGAGTTATTTCAAGAGCATGTCAGCAGATATTGTATTTTTCGAATATGCATGCATCTTTAATGGTCTCTTTGATGTGCAAAGTGATATTATTTGCTATGTAGGTGCAAGTTACGTTTTTTGAAGTGCTATCAGCAGCAATGCAGTGGCAGGCATATATTAAAAATAAAAATTCTTTTTTTTTTCTAGTGATCTTAATGTTGCTGAGTTTTACTACATAAGGAGGACTTCACAAATATTTACAGGTGCCTAACAGAGATAACTTTCCAAATTCCATCAGTGTTCAGGTCCCTAATTCTTTTAGCTATTGGAAACTTTGGCTGCAGGGACATTCAGCCTTAGTGTGCTGACACCAAGGTAATTATGGACAAGCCAGATCTGACATTTTATGGTACATGGGTCTTGCTTCTACTTGGTGAATTTTATTTGCAAGATGCGCTTCCACACTTACCTCAGTGACTCAGGTGATCAAGGTATGCCTTTCTCTGTATATTGAGTAAGAAGTTGAACGGCTCACCAAAATTAATATATTACTTCAAAGGCACACATTATTTATGCACTTTTCCAAGTAAACTGCGTGGAAAAAAATGTAAATGAAGCATAAAACTCTTAGGAACTGAACCCTAAGCATTTTTCTTTTTAGCATATATACTGCTAGTGAGGATGTGATAGGAATGCATTCAACACAATTTTTCAAACTGTAATTACCTTTACCCAGTAAAACTCAAACACTTGATATGATCCTGCTGCAGCTGCACTAGACAGGTAGTAGCAATTGGAAAATTTAACTCAGGTTTTATCTCTGATGTAGTAAAAGGTAAGGTTACATGTTGCATACAGAAGAGATTTTGTAAAATATGAAAAACGATGGTATGTTAATTTTATACTTAAAGATCTCCAGAATTATATTGTAAGCTGTAGTTCATCTCTGGAGAAGAAAAAAAAAGAAGGATAAAGGAAAAAAAAATAGCTAGAATTAATTATTGTGCCTCCTGAATCAACCATAATTAAAATAATCACTCTTAATCCTGTCGCAGACTTTTACACAGTGCATTTCAGCCCTGAGGATTATGTTTTGAAGTGCACAGAGACAAATGAATATCTTTAAATACTAGTAATATAAACTAAAAGCAAAAATTGGGAGATTTTTATCTGGACACAGAAGTCAGTTCTTCAAGAGACAGGACACTATCCACTGTGGCATGAAATATCACTCCTTTATCTGTCACATCCATTCAATCTTAATTGTCAGAAAAATCTGCAAAGTGGTCTGCATTACACTTTGACTACCACACAGGTTACCAACTCATTCATTTAAAATGAGTCTGCCCAAACTTATTGTGATCTGAGACAACTTTCCCATAACTCTAAATTTGTCTACTCTCTCCCATTCCTATGTGACCTTTGTATGCTTTGTATACCATGTCTGCTCTCAAAGTTGGTACTGTTTTGGAGATGTAGTCCAAATAATACAAGTGATATTTTGTTTTTTTAACTGATAGGTCTGTCGCTGTCCCTGCCTCTGTTCAGCCTGGTAGTGGCTGGATTGATGTAAAATAAAAACAAAAAGGAACAAAGAACAAAAAATGAAATAGGAAAAAAGAGAAAAATGTTACGTTTTTTATATATATTGAGAGAAAAAGACAGGCTATGTGTATACAAGCATAGACAGCTGAGTAATTTTTTCAGGATGCAGTGGAGCTCTTGCACTTCTTACATTCCTGGTGGATCTCAGGAGCTGGTATAGGGGTTTTAATTTCTCACTGTGAACATGTCTTGGTTGAAGAATTTCCCTGAAGACTCCTTTCTCTCTGTAGAGAACTTTTTTTTTCCTCATAAAAGCAGGGGAAAGTTGCCGCACCAGAGAAAGGACTGTGCCTGCTGGTGATTACTGTGCACCATAGCATACCCCCCAGCTTTGCATTTTCATAAGAGTGTTTTTCTGGGTTTCAGCTCTGCTTTGACTCTTGTCTTTATTTTTTTTTTCCCCTATACAAAGCAGCAAAAAGTCTCTGTTAATGAAACCTGGCACATCACATTTGTCCACAAGATGGCATATCACTTCTGCAATTCCAGCGAGCCACGTATGTGATGGATGAAAATACACCTGTTTCCTTCATGCCTCAGAAAAACCTTCCTTTCCTTGCAGCTGGATAATCTTCTGTCTCCTGTTTTTCTTAATGGTGCACCCATATCAGAGATAATTGCACAAGACCTCTTCAGAGAGGAAAAAACAGCTCCCCTATCTCATCCCCCAAATCACTGTAAAAAGAGGTTTGTTTGTTTAACAAATTGTTCATATGTAGAAGAAAAATAGATTGGAAAGGGTTGCTGTTGATGATAGCATGCAGAAAAGCTGAATGATGCTTTGCAGGGCAAGAAAGTTTTCAAGGCTGCTCCCATCACAGAATTACAACACAATGGTTTGGGATGGGAAGATGTACTGTATAATGGACACTACAATAGATATTTTTTCAATTCCTTGCCTTGTGGGCCTTGTGGCCGCTGGGAACCTGTCTGGGCCCGACTTGGCCTAGCCCAGTTGAGAGAAGAAGAGAGGAGATACGAAGAGAATCTGAGAGGTGTCTGCCTGAGCTGATTGTGAAGAATTTCTTGTGAGAGGAACGGCTGCAGACACCAAGGTCAGTGAAGAAGGAGGAGGAGGAGTAATGCTGCCCCTGGCCAAGATTCCCCTGCAGCCTGTGGTGCAGCCCATGGTGAAGCAGGTTGTCCCCCTGCAGCCCATGGAGGCCCATGGAGGAGCAGAGATCCACCTGCAGCCCATGGAGGACCTCACGTTGGGGCAGGCAGATGCCTGAAGGAGGCTGTGGCCTGCAGAGGGCTTGCACTGGAGCAGCCTATTCCTGAGTCACTGCATCCCAAGGAAAAGGAGTCATGCTGGAGCAGTTTGTGAAAGCCTGTTGCCTGTGGGAGGGACCCCACACTGGAGCAGGGGAGGAATGTGAGGAGTTCTCCCCCTGAGGAGGAAGAAGTGGCAGAAAACAACATGTAATGAATTGACTGCAACACCCATTCCCTATTCCCCACAATGCCACTCAGAGTGAGAGGGAGAAGGCAGAGATAACTGAAAATAAGGTTAAGCCTGGGAAGAGGGAGGGGTGGGGGGAAGTTGTTTTTGTTCTCTTTCTCATTATCCTGATTTGGATAATAATTAATAGTAATACATAAATAGTTTTCCCCAAGTCGAGTCTGTTTTGCCGGTAACGGTAACTTCAATGATCTCTCCCTGTCCTTATCTCAAACCTCGAGCTTTTTGTTATATTTTATATCCTCCATTCCCTCGGAAGGTGGGAGAGTGAGTGAAAAACTGCATAGCTTGGTCCTGAGCAGGGCTAAACTATGACAATATGCAATTATAAAAGTAATCCTTGGAATCAGATTATACCAAATATCACACAGTCCTCTTTAAACTGCATTTTGCAAGCTACTGAGACATGAAGACTGCTGTAGCTTGCCCACAGCAGGGTGTCAGCTTTAGCTGTGTGGAGCTATGCTCCACAAATATTGTGCTTCCTCCCTTCTCTTCAGCAGACCTCTTGTGTGTCCCTCAAGGTCTGTTCTGCAGCTCATGAGGCAAGTGGCTTTATCTCAATTTCTCCCTCTTTGCTGAGCTAATGTCTCATTTCTGGGACTCTAGGCTGGGCTGAGAAGATGGACCCATTAGTTAGGAGGTACCCTGAGGTCTCTGTAAACTCATGCTCCTCCCCAGGCTACCTACCAAATCCTGAAGGAGTTACCCAGCTTCTCTGAGACATGTCTCCTGTCACCAACATGAGATGATGAATAGCACTCCTCTGCCAAAGGCTGTGACAGTAACGAAATTCAGAGTTGTAAAGGGCTCAGGTTGTCTAACCCCTCTATAAGAGATCATTTACCATGGCAAAATATATATTTTCCCTTTGCTTAACCTGCTTATAACACAGTTAGAAAGTTTCTACCATAGGCTCAAGGGCACAGTTTGTCAAACTAGTATAATTTCCTTGCTTAGGATGTGCTGGGGAGGGACGACTTGACATTCCTTTCCACTACTAAGCTTGCATTTCCCCCATGTGCTCACAACAGACTTTTGAGTCCTGGGACTTTTAAGGCTTAAAGGCAACTTTCCAAAGTTGTTCTAATATAACACTGTGAAATGCAGCAACTTTATTCAGTGGAGAGGGAAAGCAACTTTTCAGAAATGGAGAAGAGGTGAATAGAAAAAGTTTGCCTAACCTGTATAAAAGATCTCACCTCTCTGTTTCCAGAATTTAACTGAGGCAAAAGTGGAACTTTTTTGTCTGCAATGAATTCAGTGTCTTAGAGATATACCAGATACCACTGGGAAAACTGCTCATCCTTTACCTGTTGATCCACAGCATAGGTACAGCAGGGCAATACAATCTGATAACAATGTACCTCAAACCCCAAAGGACAGTGATTAGCAGGATAGAGTTGGCTGAAACTATGTGGTTGAGGACTTTATTTTCCATTAATGGGAGGGTGATAGAGGGAGACAGACCAAAAATTATCTTTTCCTAGCTAAATGAAAATATTTGCAGAAAAATTGTCTTTCTTTTTTGATTCCCCTTCCCTCTCCATCAAGAAACTTAAATATCTAAATATCTTTTTGGGGGGATGGGAGAAATCCTGTCTCCTCTTTCCTTTGTTTGCTTCCCTCATGCAAAGTGGAGTGAGGTCCTGAGTGTATATACCACACTATGCAGATATTTGAAGAGTTTTTGGAGACAAAAAGATCACTGGCCTCTCTCATTGCTTCTGATCTTATCTCTCAAACAACAAAAGCTTGTGAATCATCTCACCTAATTTTCACCATCTAAGATTTGAATCAAAGTTAAGAAGAGTCCTGCTTGGTTAACTTAATCTCCCTCTATGACAAGATGACCCGCTAAGGGGATTAGGGAAAAGCTGTGGATGTTCATAGAATCATAGAATGGTTAGGGTTGGAAGGGACCTTCAAAGGTCATCTAGTCCAACCCCCCTGCAAGGAGCAGGGACATCTTCAATTAGATCAGGTTAGATCTAATCTTCAATTAGATCAGAGCCTCATCCAGCCTGGCCTTGAATGTTTCCAGGGATGAGGCATCCACCACCTCTCTGGGCAACCTGTTCCACTGCTCTGCCACCCTCATTGGAAATTTTTTTTTCCTACTATCTAATCTACATCTACCTCCCTCTATTTTAAAACTGTTACCCCTAGTCCTGTCACAACAGGCCCTACTGAAGACTCTCCCTGTCTTTCCTGTAGGCCCCCTTGAGGTCCTGGAAGACAGGTCTTCTCGGAGCCTCCTCTTCTCCAGGCTGAACAGCCCCAACTATCTCAGCCTGTCCTCATAGGAAAGGTGCTCCAACCCTCTTATCATCTTTGTGGCCCTCCTTTGGACTCTCTCCAGCTGGTCCATGTCCTTCTTATGCTGGGGGCTCCAGAGCTGGTTGCAGTACTCCCGGTGGGGTCTCATGAGACCAGAGTAGAGGGAGAGGATCACCTCCCATGACCTACTGGCCATGTTTCTCTTGATGCAGCCCAAGATGTGCAAGCGCAATTTACTGGCTCATGTTGAGCTTCTCATCCACCAGCACACCCAAGTTCTTCTCCTCAGGGCTACTCTCGATCCATTCTTTGCCCAGCCTATATTTGTGCCTGGGATTGCCACGACCCATATGCAGGACCTTGCACTTGGTCTTGTTTTACTTCATGAGGTTTGCACTGGCCCACTTCTCCAGCCTGTCAGGGTGCCTCTGGATGGCATCCCTTCCCTCCAGCTTTGACCGCACCATACAGATTGGCGTTGTCAGCAAACATGCTGAGGGTGCACTCTATCCCACTGTCCATATCGCTGACAAAGATGTTAAACAGTGCTGATCTCAATACCTCAATACTGAGGAATTCCACTCATCACTAGTCTTCACTTGGACATTGAGCTGTTGACCACAACCCTTTGAGTGCAACCATCCAGCCAATTCCTTATCCACTGACTGGTCCATCCATCAAATCCATGTCTCTCCAGTTTAGAGACAAGGATGTTGTGCGATACAATGTCAAATGCTTTGCACAAGTCCAGGTAGATGACGTCAGTTGGTCGTCCCTTGTCCAGTGGTGTAACCACGTCATAGAAGGGCATCAAATTGTTCAGGCACAATTTGCCCTTAGTGAAGCCATGTTGGCTGTCACCAGTCACCTCCTTATATTCCATGTGCCTCATCATGGTTTCCAGGACAATCTGCTTCATGATCTTGCCAGTCACAGAGGTGAGACTGACCGGCCTCTAGTTCCCTTGTCCCCCTTTTAAAAATGGGCATTATGTCACCCCTTTTCCAGTTGATGGGAACCTCACCAGACTGCCACAGCTTCTCAAATACGATGGACAGTGACTTGCCAACTTCATCTACCAGTTCCCTCCGGACTCGTGGATACATCTCATCAGGTCCCATGGACTTTTGCACCTTTAGGTTCCTTAGATGGTCCCCAACCTGATCTTCTCCTACAGTGGGCAGTTCTTCATTCTCCAGTCCCTGCTTTTGCCTTCTTCAACTTGAAAAAATGAAACGGAAGTACATCTTTTGAAATACAGATTTTCTTAATTTCTCTGCTTCAAATCTTCAATGTATCTTTGTGGTTTAGATTTTAAAACTCAATCAATCTGACAATCTAATTGCTTTTTTCGCTGACACTGAACATTTTTTCCCCAGACTCGGGAAAGGATGGAGGAAAATCAACTGCCTTGTATGTGGTGGGAGTGCCTAGCAGAATTATCACTAAGACCTTCTTGCAACTTAACAGATGATGGCTCTGGGTGAAATCCACATAGAAAAGATGTCTAGTGGTGAGATAGACTGTTGATATAATGATTGCTAAGTATTTTCACCATTGGAGGGTAAGTGTGCTTTGCTGGGTCTGCAGGTGGAAAAATATGATTTAGTCAATCTGAGGAAAAACAGATGTAAAAATAAGAATTAAACCAGAAGTCTTACAACCTGGCTCCTCAATTGTAATACAAATAAGAATGATGGTGATTTTGCAGCATATGAGTGTACTTTGCAGGTCTGTTCTTTCTCCAGACCTGCTCCAGAGGGCAATCTTTACCTTAAGTTCACTTACCACCAGTGAAAAGCACATGGGCTTAGGTTTGTTTGTCATTGAAGTGCAAATGTCATTTTAGCACTTCACTGGTCACAACACCCTCTCTGGCCTTTATAAGAAATAACATATTCCTGTATTCTTTGTTTCTGACATATGCTCCAGAAGCAGCCAGGAATTTATTATGTTTTATAAGGTTGATCAGAAGATGGAGAGTGCTGTAGGCAAAATATTTCAAAGAAATAATTAGATTATATTGTAGCTAAGAACTTGCAGTATGTTACAGTAAGAATTTTTTTTTCTTGTTTCTCTGTTGCTTTTCCATAAGTTTTTTTTTTCTTGTGTGTGTGTGTCCTGAGTTGTGGAGGCTCTAATGCATATTTGACATCTTTCTTACATAACTGCAACTGTGCTTTTTTCTTCCCAACACAAATGCTTAGATGAACCCACTACCAGGCAACTGTTGGGCACCAGCAGTCAGAGAAGCTCTGGGTAGAGATGCTCTGTCATGGTACCATGCCCTGCCAAAGCTTGATCCACCAGCAATGTATGCCAGTTTAGTGCAGAGCAGATACTGTTTCACAGCTTACACAAGTGCTGCTTCCTCAGCCTCCAGAGGGTCTGATGAGAAGCCTTATAATCTCCTCTTCTTCAAGGTGCTAAGTGTTGCTTTCAGTTACAGCCTTTCAGCTCCAGTTCAGCCTTTGCTTGGGTTACCAGTACATGTCTTTCCATCAGCTCTAGGGTTATTTGGAAGCTGGCACCTGTCTTTGTGTTCCCACTGTGTCAGCTGAAGCTCTGTTATAGGCAATCAGTCCCTGGTTTAGCTGCACAAAGCCAGATCATTAAGTACCCAGGTTTAGGCAGCACTGCAGTGGAAAACTTTTCAAACCACTCTAGCCTTTAATTACAAGGAATTTCCTTCTGCAGAAAATGCGTTGCTGTATTGCATGTATCTAGGATGTGTTAGATTTCACATGCCTCAGGTTAATGCTTTAAATGGAATATCATTTTCCCTGTAACATGTGCTTTAACACATGTGTATACATTAGTTTTCCTAATCCTGTTTTCTCTGGCAGCTCACGTCATCATGGAGCGGTTACCTACTAGAAAAGGGAACCATGAGATGAGCTCTCCAGCTAGTCACAGCTTGTACTAATACTCCCAGGGCAATTCTCAATGTACCTCACACTCGCACTAGAAAGGAGCACAGTTTTGTTCTTTGGAAACACAAAAGCAGAGGTTTATTCACATTTCTGAATCAAATCAAGTGGAGCTTCCTTCAATGCTGGAATTTAGCAAACCCTTTGATGCCATCTCCCACAGCATTCTCCTAGAGAAGTTGGTGCTCATGGCTTGGACAAGTGTACCCTGCAATGGGTTAAAAAATGGCTAGATGGCCAAGCCCAGAGTGTTGTGGTGAATGGAGTTAAATCCAGTTGGTGGCCAGTCACAAATGGTGTTCCCTAGGGCTCAGTGCTGGGGCCAGTTCTGTTCTTTATGAATAATCTGGATGACGAGGTTGAATGCTCCCTCAGTAAGTTTGTAGATGACACCAAATTGGGTGGGAGTATTAATCTGCTTGAGGGTAGGAAGGTGCTGCAGAGGGATCTGGACAGGCTGGATCGATGGGCCAAGGTGAACTGTAAGAGGTTCAACAAGGCCAAGTGCTGAGTCCTGCACTTTGGTCACAACAACCCCATGCAATGCTACAGGCTTGGGGAAGAGTGGCTGGAAAGCTGCCTGGTGGAAAGGGACTGGGGAGTGCTGGTTGACAGTTGACTGAACATGAACCAGCAGTGTGCCCAGGTGGCCAAGAAGGCCAACAGCATTCTGGCTTGCATCAGGAACAGTGTGGCCAGCAGGAGTAGGGAAGGGATTGTGCCCCTGTACTTGGCACTGGTGAGGCCGCACCTTGAATACTGTGTGCAGTTTTGGGCCCCTCAGTACAAGAAAGATGTTGAGTTGCTGGAGTGCGTCCAGAGTAGGGCAGCAAAGCTGGGGAGGGGCCTGGAGAGCAAGTCTTATGAGGAGTGGCTGAGGGAACTGGGATTGTTTAGTCTAGGGAAGAGGAGGCTGAGGGGAGACCTCATTGCTCTCTACAGCTACCTGAAAGGAGGTTGTAGGGAGGCAGGTGTTGGTCTCTTCTCCCAAGTAACTGGCAATAGGATGAGAGGAAATGGCCTCAAGTTGCTGCAGGGGAGGTTTAGGTTGGATATTAGGAAACACTTCTTTACTGAAAGAGTGATCAGGCACTGGAACAGGCTGCCCAAGGAAGTGATGGAGTCACCATCCCTGGAAGTGTTCAAAGAACGTGTAGACGTGGCACTTTAGGACATGGTTTAGTAGGCATGGTGGTGTTAGGTTGACGGTTGGACTTGATAATCTTGGAGGCCTTTTCCAACCTTAATGATTCTATGTTTGGCTTGCTCTTTACCAAGATCCCAGTGTCCTTTCCTGTGGAGCTGCCACAAGACAGTTGCTCAAGAGCATATCCTAGTGCATGGGATTATTTCATTCCAGGTGCAGACTTTGCATTTATCTATGTAGCCCTTTGTGACATTTCTTGTTAGCTCAGTCCTCTAGTCGGTTGAGGACCCTTGAGCTTACCCTCCAGAATATCAGCTGTTCTTCGTTCCATTTGGTTGAACTCACAAAGGAATGGTATTGTGCTTATTTCCACTCCTGAGGTAGCTGAAGAGAACCTAAAATAGCAGTACTGCCTGTGTTGACCGCTGAAGAATGTTACTGATATCTGGCTGGTTAGACTTTAACTCTTCAGTCAGTACCACTAAGCCCAGTGCTCCAGGCAGTTTTTCACTTACCCATCCAGTCTGTACCTTCCTAATCTGGCCACAAGGATGTTATTGGAGATTGAGTCAAAAGTCTTGCTAAGGTCTGGGCAAATGACATCCTCTGTTCTCATGCTGTTCACAGAATTAGTGAAAAGAAAAGTGTCGTCTCTGCCTCTGATGTATCTCTGCACTATGACTGATAGACTGTGAACGTCACCAGCTCTATGGATGGGAAAAACGCCTGGACTGTCATTGATCATCCCATCATGCCTGAGGTATAAGGCTGTCAGCAATCTGGTGATCCGTCATGGCAATGCCCTAGAGGGACACCACATCTTTTAGAACATGGGACGAGAGCATGGTTGTGTCTGAGACAGGGTACATTATAAATTCTGGACACTGCCTGAGTCTTGTGACAAAATCCTTGGATCTGGGATTATGTTTTTTTTCAAAACTGTATGTTGGAAGTAAAACTCAGTCAGTGAAATTTCTAACAGTCTTGTCAATGGAGATATCAGTGGCTACTCTTGAGCAGAGGACTGCTGGGAAGTATCTGACAGAACTCTGGTCAATTCAAATCCATTTTTCACCAAGTACTTGCTAGTGACATTAACTGCCCAAAAAACCTCAGGTCTTCATTATTCTGTGAGGGTGAGCTCTTCCTGGTGCATTGTCACTGCTTTCTGGCTTCATAGAGAAACTGGAAATATCTTTTAAGTGGTTTACTTTTTTAAAAAATATCTCCTTTGCCATGATAACAAATTTCTCTGTATGTGCAAATATATAAATATTAATTTGAACTGTTTGCCATTGGTGAATTTTAAGTGTAAAATGTTGGTGGCAGGGAGAATCTCCGTTTACAATATAGTGTCTTCTTCTGAAGGTCTTGGTCTACATTTCATTATTGATAATGGGCTTATTGTCCTCATCCCTTACGCATCAGCTTTGCATCCACATAGTCCTCATGGATTCCACGGAGACAATCATGCAAGAGAAGTAAATAATCTCCCTGGGAGATGAGAGGAGTAGGGCTTTTCCCATTGACTGTACTTACCTTTTCCTAAACAACTGTAGATTGACAAGAGCTACATCTAGAATTCTTTAGCTAATGGCATAGGTATATAACCCATTACAACAATGAATCCATCTCTTGACATAGCTCATAGACTGAGAAATTTCAGCACTGGGAGTTTATTCTAACAGTGTTGTAAAATTGCATTAGGGAGCTAAAATGATGATGCAGGCGCCTGTAATTCTGAATATGTTTAATTCTGGCTTTAATGTTTCCCTAAAGGTATGAATTGAGGAACAGGACTCAAAATGAGTAGAGATAAGAGGACCGGTAAATCAAGTATTGCTTTGTCTTCCATATGGACAAACATATAGAAATAGTACCCATTGTCAGGCATATCACGTGAATAGGAATCAGATGTCGCCTTTCCCGAATCTTTTTCTTGTGCCCAGAGAAGTATCTCCCTCTGGAACTGTCCTCTTTTAAGAACTGCTGCTGGGCACAGTAAATCAGGTAACTAGCTAACACATGCTACAGTTTCAGGAAGGAATGCAAGTTGTCCCCAGGATTAAAAAAAAAAAATCAAAAGGAAGTAGAGTGAAGCTTTTAATTCAATATACATAAGAGAAACCAACCAGTTTATAGTTTTAAAATGCATTGCCTCAGGTGCCTTCACTACATGTAAGTATCCGTTTTCAAGTCCACTCACAACCAAAAGGTTATCATTTAATATATTAAATTCACTAGACTTTAAGGGGAAATTCTGATTAATTCTTTGCAGAATAGGTATTAATTCCCTTTCTGAGCTGCTGATATGTGTCGTGGTTTTGTTAGTGAGGGGGGGCCTAAGGTGGTAGCTTCTGTAGGAAACTGCTAGAAGTCACTCCCCTTTGTTCAGTGGACTCGGCCGGGCCTAGGGCGGACCTGCTGCTGGCCAAGGCCGAGCCGATTGGTAGCAGAATGTTCCGTGATAACGTCTCTGCGATAACGTATTTAAGAAGGGGAAAACAGAAAAAAAAAGAGAGAAGAGAAGATGTGAAGAAGCTGAGTGGGGGCAGAGGCGCAGAGCAGGAGGCGCAGGCCTATGGGCCTTGCAGGCCTCACCCTCTGGCCTCTTGCCAGGCGGCTGACTGGGACCAACTCAGTCCGGTCCGGCTGCAAGAAGTGGAGAGGAGATGAGAAGTGAATAAGATGTAAAAAAGATCCTGAGAGACATCTACCAGCCTGTTGTGAGAAACAGCTGCAGACGCCAAGGTCAGTTCAGAAGGAGGGGGAGGAGTAATGCGGCTTCTGGCCAAGATTCCCCTGCAGCCTGTGGTGACGACCATGGTGGAGCAGGTTGTCCCCCTGCAGCCTGTGGTGACGACCATGGTGGAGCAGCTTGTCCCCCTGCAGCCCATGGAGGTCCACAGAGGAGCAGAGATCCACTTGGAGCCCGTGAAGGACCCCGTACCGGGGGAGGTGGATGCCTGAAGGCAGCTGTGGCCCGTGGAGGGCCCGCTGGGACAGCTGTTCTAGAGGGACTGCACCCGTGGAAGAGATGACCCACGCCAGAGCAGTTCCACGAAGGACTGTGGCCCGTGGGAGGGACCCCACGATGGAGCAGGGGAGGAATGTGAGGAGTTCTTCCCCCGACCATGAAGCAGCGGCGTGAAACAACGTATGATGAACTGACCGCAACCCCCATTCCCTCTTCCCCCCTGTGCTGCTCAGGAGGGGAAGGTGGTAGAGATAATGTTAAGCTTGGGAAGAGGGAGGGGTGGGGGGAGGTTATCTTGTTCTCTGTCTCATTATCCTGCTGTTTGTAGTAATAAATGTATAGTTTTCCCCAAGTCGAGTCTGTTTTGCCCGTGATGGTAACTTTAAGGATTTCTCCCTGTCCTTATCTCAAACCTCGAGCCGTTTTTCCTTATATTTTCTCTCCCTGTTCTCTCGGAAGGTGGGGGGAGTGAGAGAGAGACTGCGTAGTCTGGTCTTGATCAGGGCTGAACTACGACAATATGGAAACAAATTTGAAGACTGTTCTGCAAATATACCAAGGGAATGTGTTGAATTTCTGTGTTGTGGAGGGAGAGGGAAGTGTAAGGACAGTAGCTGCTACCCTCCATGCTACTGAAACAGAGGATGTTTAACTGGTGGTAAGTGTGGTCTGCTGCCTCCAGTGGCAAGACAATGGGAGCACAAACATTGGAAAAAACACCCTGTGCAATCATGCTTTGTTACTAGATCTGAATGGGCATCTCTACCTCCTCGCTCTGTGATAATAAATAGGTAATGCCAGGGAGGGAGGACAAGACATGTAGCTTGCCTTATGCAATGAGCTTTATGTCTGTCTTAAAAATGCTCTGAATTAAAATGGTGTTCAATTACTGAAAGAGAAAAGAGAGGTGAGCCTCCATAGGATGGCAGTAAAACACAGCATGTTTTCTGTATGTGTGTGTGGTGTGCATAAAAAAGGTCATGTAGTTATGACACATGAGCCTGCATTCAGCTTCTGGACTGTCCATAAGACCACAAATGAATTGCTTATCCTATCAGTGCTTTGGTATTACATCTACTGTGTGTATATTTGTGTGCACGCATAAGAAGGGTATCTTGCTGATCTTACAGGGGCTGGTGAAGATAAATGTTACTTATGGAGTGCAGTGGCTGGGTCTGCAACAGGGGAGGATCTGCACTGCAGTCTAAGGTGCATCCAAATAATTTTTACTCTTGTAGGAAACCTCACTGAAACTTTTTCCCTTCAGAGAATTGCAGAGGTTTTATCTCCAAGGCAATAGCAAAAAGGCTGGCTAGTTCCCATTATCAGCCCTCTTGACTCTTCGACAAGAACGTTCAAGCACAGGAGAAAGGGCATACTGTAGACCAGGTAAACCTGATTCCTGTCCACCCACTTGCTTTTCTGAAAGTGCCCAAAATGAGCATTCCGTATTTCTTCCTCAACCCTGAAGTTGCACAACTGGATCCTTCCCATCAGGACTAGTTGCATGGTGGGGAAGAGAAACTGAGGTCTCCCAGAGCAGGAAGGTGGTGTTGCGACAAAGCAGGAAATAAGGCAAGAACAAGAAAATGCAAAAGGCCAAAAAAGCAAGGCAGGAAAGAAAAATATTTTGAAGAAGGCCTCTGTAAAAAGCAAACCTTTATGAAAGACTGAATCACATAAAAGCTGATGTACAAATAACTACTGTCGTAATTTAGCCCTGATTGGGACTAGACTACTCAGTCTGTCTCTCACTCCCCGCACCCTCAGAGGGAATAGGGGGAGATAATACAAGAAAAAGGCTCAAGGTTTGAGATAAGGACAGGGAAAAAATACTTAAACTTACTGTTATGGGCAGAACAGACTCGACTTGGGGAAAACTATTCGTTTATTACTAATACCAGCATGATAATGAGACAGAGAACAAGATAACCTCCCCCCACCTCTTAACCGAACTTAACATTATCTCTACTACCTTCCCCCGCAAGCGGCACAGGGGTGGAAGAAGGAATGGGGGTTGTGGTCGGTTCATCACAGTTGTTTTATGCCACTACTTTATAGTTGGGGGAAGAACTCCTCACATTCCTCCCCTGCTCCAGTGTGAGGTCCCTCCCAGGGGCTACAGTCCTTCCTGAAACTGCTCCAGCATGGGTCATCTCTTCCACGGGGTGCAGTCCCTCTGGAATGGCTGCCGCACATGGCCCTCCACGGGCCACAGGGTCCTTCAGGCATCTGCCTGCTCCAGGGTGGGGTCCTCCATGGGCTGCAGGTGGATCTCTGCTCACCCATGGGCCTCCGTGGGCTGCAGGGGGACAGCCTGCTTCACCATGGGCTGCACCATGGGCTGCAGGGGAGTTCTGGCCAGGAGCCGCATTACTCCTCCCTCTCCTTCTTCACTGACCTTGGCGTCTGCAGCCATTCCTCTCACAAGAAATTCTTCACAACAGGCTGGCAGAAGCCTCTCAGGTTCTCTTCACATCTCACCTCCTCTCCACTTCTTGCAGCCGGGCTGGGCTGAGTCAGGTCCAGTTGGCTGCCCAGCAGGAGGCCAGAGGGTGAGGCCTGCAAGGCCCACAAGGCTCTCCCCTCTAGCTCTCTGCCCCCGCTCAGCTTCTTCACATCTTCTCTCCTCTCTTTTTTTTTTCTGTTTTCCCCTTCTTAAATATGTTATCGCAGAGGCATTAGCATGGAACATTCTGCTACCAGCTGGCTCGGCTTGTAGTAATAAATGGTTTTCCCGAAGTCGAGTCTGTTTTGCCCGTGATGGTAACTTTAAGGATTTCTCCCTGTCCTTATCTCAAACCTCGAGCCGTTTTTCCTTATATTTTCTCTCCCTGTTCTCTTGGAGGGTGGGGGAAGTGAGAGAGAGACTGCGTAGTCTGGTCCTGATTGGGGCTGAACTACGACACTTGGTAATCTTGCTGGAGGAAAGTTAGATCATCCCACCTACAATTTAGACACCTGCCACTTACTGCAATTAATCTTCTCATTTGTTAAAACTGGAATCACTGGAACAGCCCATCATAAATTAGTTGCTGCTACTAAAAATCCCAGAGGGACACTAGTCAGGCAGTCCAGCAAACAAATGAAATATTGTGTCTATAACACAAAGAAAAGATCTTTGGCTACTCAGAGATTTTGGACAAAATAAAGACAGCACTTTTAAAGTAGGGAACTTTCTATACACTACACACATAAGAAAGAAATAAAAGGAATACAGTGTGTACACTGGTGACAATTAAGACAAGAAAGTTTCACTCTGTAAGCTTTAGGTAGCAGTAATGGTGTAAAATCCAGGTGAGATTCCCAGTTTGGTGTCGCAGTGGCTTAACTTTTCTCACTGATGGCAATGAAACTCCCACCAGTAACAATGCAAGTGGGTTACTCTGGCATATTACAGGACCGCCACTGCCATAAAATGCACACACACGCAGAAAGTAAGATACATACAGTGGACCAAGAGTAGGCATGAGAGAGAGGGTAGCAGAACTTTAACAATTTAGTATAACCTTCCTCTCCAGATCACTCTTGTTTCAGTTTTTTTTTTTTTTCTCATGCCTGAAGGGGATATGAACAACTCAGCACAGAGCAATTATTTGTTGGCTAATACATAGAATACCTACGTAGGACCAACCAACCTTGGCTTATCCCCTTAGGTGAGGATACTCACCTAAGCATTTAATATACTCACCGCCCTGCTTGAGATACCCACTAAATCCCCACCAGCTAAGCAGTCATCAGCCAGGAGGAGGTGGGTTGGCCTCTACTGATTCTTGGAGCAAGCTGGTCCTTCATCTTTCTGAGTTGCTGTCTCCTAGCTCACATCATTATTTTTTTCCTTAGGATTTTATACCTCTTCACAGTAGTAGAGTCCTTGAGTTACTAAATACAAGGGTTCCAAGAATTCTGTGTGTCTCTGTGCTTGTTTTCCATGACTTCTCTCACATAGAGTCCAACAGCAGTTTTCTCTATCCAGCTGAGATGGGCTCTCATAGCTGTGCTGCAGAGGCGCAAGAAGGAATGCTAGTTTCCTGCATGCATAACTGATCCAGGAGGTCCTCCTAGCTGGTAAGACAGAAGGAGGTGGAGGGAAACAAGGACTGTGAGAGAGGAGGCTCAGTTTCAGAAATAGCAACATGGATGGTAACTCTCTCAAGCCCCATAAGTGTCCCTTGCAAACCCACATGCTGGCTACACAACCCTGTTGTTTCCCTCCAGTCGTCCCAGACCCTTGGCTGATCTCTTACATAAACTTTGTTAAAGTTAGTACCTGGTGCCTTTGGACTAAGACCAGCACACTAAGTATACATATGTAGAAAATTATAGTCCCTGTCCCAGAAACCTTATCATTTGTTAAGACAAAACAAGACATAACTGATGGGCAAGAGACTGGGTATGTCAGGAAGGACAGAGAAATGACATAAATAATCTGGTAACAACCTTCTGCTGTTCAGGAACAGGAAACCTAATTCACTCGCTGCCCACACACCACAATTCAATGTAGTTTTTTGACAACACTGAAACTTGGTCCTTCCTCTATCAGTACTCTATGGTGTGAATCGGTGGGGAACTGGGTGATCAGACCAGTCAGCTAACACAGCTGTCAATTTTTCAGCTGGCAAGTGAGTGATCAGCTAGATGGACTCAGGGGAAAGCCCCATTCTTCAATCAATGAATCAGGGAGCATCCAGCCAGATTTATGTACAACCAGAGACAACTCAGGTTTCTAGGTGCCTTGTTCCTCCTCTTATTTTCTCACTTCTCCCCTCCCTTGGTATGTAGTGTTCTGGTTTTGTTTAGTGAGGGGCAGCTACAGTGGTAGCTTCTGTAAGAAGCTGCTAGAAGTTGCTCCCCTTTGTTCAGTGGACTTGGCTGGGCCTAGGGTGGACCCACTGCTGGCCAAGGCCAAGCCAACTAGTAGCAGAATGTTCCCTGATAATGCCTCTGTGATGGGGAGGGGGAGGAGTAATGCAGCTCCTGGCCAGAATTCCCCTGCAGCCTGTGATGATAACCATGGTGAAGCAGGCTGTCCCCCTGCAGCCCATGGAGGCCCATGGAGGAGCAGAGATCCACCTGCAGCCCATGGAGGACCCCATGCTGGGGCAGGCAGATGCCTGAAGGACCCTGTGGCCCGTGGAGGGCCCGCTGGGGCAGCCATTCTAGAGGGACTGCACCCTGTGGAAGAGATGACCCATGCTGGAGCAGTTTCAGGAAGGACTGTGGCCTGTGGGAGGGACTGCACACTGGAGCAGGGGAGGAATGCGAGGAGTTCTTCCCCCAATGACGAAGCAGTGGTGTGAAACAATGTGTGGTGAACTGACCATAACACCCATTCCCTCTTCCCCCCGTGCCGCTCAGGAGGGGAGGTAGCAGAGATAATGTTAAGCCCGGGAAGAGGGAGGGATGGGGGGAGGTTATCTCATTCTCTGTCTTGTTCTCCTCTTTTGTTTGTAGTAATAAATGAATAGTTTTCCCCAAGTCGAGTCTGTTTTGCCCATAACGGTAAGTTTAAGTATTTTTGCCCTATCCTTATCTCAAACCTCGAGCCTTTTTCTTATATTATCTCCCCCTATTCTCTCGGAGGGTGAGGGGAGTGAGAGAGAGACTGCGTAGTCTGGTCCTGATCAGGGCTGAACTACGACACTGTGTCATGCATCTGTGCTGCCCGTGTAGTTTCCTGGAGACAACCAAGCCATGAATTCCTTGGTATTGCTTGCAGATAGGAATCCAGTTATATATTTATTTTTATTTTGGCGATTTATTTTTATTCTGGCAAGATGGTAGCGGAGAAATAAAATGTTATAGGATGTTTGCAGGGTAGGTTATCTTGTACAATGAGCTAATTTTAGAGCATGTTGTTTAACACAGCATGTGTTGCTCTCTGGACTATTGATCTCTTATTGGTGTTTGATCAAAGGATAGAATCACTACCTCTGTTACGTCAGCGCTTTTGAGGTCTGTCTCCAAATTATTGCAGAGCGAGTTTAAGAACAGAAATGTATCCATGCAAAACAACAGGCCACTGAATCAACCACAATGTCAAATAACAGCTAACTGTTATAAGAATTATGGCAGTTCTGAAACATTATTTCAGTATTAATGGATCTAGAGCCATTTTAAGATTTTTTTCAGTATCTGCTTATTGAAGCAGATGTATTAGTGGATCAGAACACTAATGCTGTCTATTAAAGTCTATTCGTGGTAATCAACATGGAATTAAAGCAATTTTCATGAGGCATATATTTTTGAGAATGCAATGGAGGTAGTGGTTATTGTTATTTAACAGATGCTGATTAACATGCAGGAAATGTTTGGCAATTAGTAGGTGAGACCTAGACAGCAAGGCTGCACTTTTCTCACTGAAGTTCAGATGAGAAAAGTCTACCTAATCATTATGTTGGTTCTGACTTCAGAACTATACTGCCCATGATTACTCCCACTGATTTGGGTCCATGTTGCCAGAGTTGAGAAGCTTTGAAAACTAAGCTCCAGGGCAGACAGGAGGCTAAGTCAGTGGGAAATTTCCTCCTTTTCATCAATGATTCATCTAGCATTGAGTCTAATGTGTTTGCCTTGCTCTAGCAGGAGTTAGTGCTTCTCTTTATCCTAGATCTGTTCTGGGATTAGGCTCTGCTCTATAAAGATCTATTCAGAGCTTTTTACATTTACTTGAGACCAAAAATTCTGGAATTTGACTGCATTATCAGATGGTGATATGAACAGGGTGTTTTGACTTTCACTTCTTAGCTTGTGTTATCATTTGCACTCATGAAAATAAGACCTTGTGGTACATTGTCGAATGATCACATATTTATTCCCAGTGTCTGATGTGTGTTAGTGACAGTCCAGCTCATGAAAGGCATGCAGCAGCAAGTGGCCACATTTCCCTCTGTAGCCTGTTCCCTGCCCCATTTCATTCTCTCTTTCAACTCTTAGGTTGAACACAGAGAAACTTAAACCTGCTGCTATATAACTGCAGCTTATCGCTAATTCTGGCTTGGAAGTGCTTAACAAATACAATTAATATACACAAACATCGGGGCTCCAGGCTTTCCCTGATGAACATGGCTTCGACGTTTACCACCAGCTGCACCTGGGCGCCCACTGGAAACAAACACCGAAAAATCACGAACGTCGGACGATTGCTCCCACACCGAAAGTGACAGCAACTCAAGCTCTTGCTGCTCCTCCGCGGCCATTGGCAGCGCATCTACAGCACCACAGACATCGGGGCTCCTTGCTTTCCCTGACGAACAGGGCTTCGACATTTACCACCAGCTGCACCTGGGCGCCCACTGAAAAAAACCCCAGAAAAAAAGAACGTCGGGTGATTGCTCCCGCACCGAAAGCGGCAGCCAGTCAAGTTCTTGCTGCTCCTCACCGGCCATTGGCAGCGTGTCTACAGCACCACAGACATCGGGGCTCCAGGCTTTCCCTGATGAACATGGCTTCGACGTTTACCACCAGCTGCACCTGGGCGCCTACTGAAAAAAAACCCAAAAAAATCACCAACGTCGGACGATTGCTCCCGCGCCGAACGTACCAGCCAGTCAAGCTCTTGCTACTCCTCACCGGCCATTGGCAGCGCATCTACAGCACCAGAGACATCATGGCTCCGTGCTTTCCCTGACGAACAGGGCTTTGACGTTTACCACCAGCTGCACCTGGGCGCCCACTGGAAAAAAACCCCGAAAAATCACGAACGTCGGACCATTGTTCCCGCACCGAAAGCGGCAGCAACTCAAGCTCTTCCTGCACCTCACCGGGCATGGCAGCTAATCTACAGCACCACAGACATCGTGGCTCCAGGCTTTCCCTGACGAACATGGCTTCGACGTTTACCACCAGCTGCACCTGGGCGCCCACTGGAAACAAACCCCGAAAAATCACGAACGTCGTACGATTGCTCCCACACAGAAAGTGCCAGCCACTCAAGCTCTTGCTGCTCCTCACCGGCCATTGGCAGCGCGTCTACAGCAGCACAGACATCGGAGCTCCGGGCTTTCCCTAACGAACAGGGATTCGATGTTAACCACCAGCTGAATCTAAGCACCCACTGGAAAATAAATCCCGAAAATCACGAACGTCGGACGCTTGCTCCCACACCGAAAGTGCCAGCCACTCAAGATCTTGCTGCTCCTCAGAAGCCATTGGCAGCGCGTCTACAGCACCACAGACATCGTGGCTCCGGGCTTTCCCTGACGAAATGGTCTTCGACGTTTACCAACAGCTGCACCTGGGCACGCACTCGAAAAAAACCCCGAAAAATGACAAACGTCGGACAATTGCTCCCACACAGAAAGCGGCAGCAGCTCAAGCTCTTGCTACTTCTCACCGGCCATTGGCAGCGCATCTACAGCACCACAGACATCGGGGCTCCAGGCTTTCCCTGACGAACACGGCTTCGATGTTACCCACCAGCTGCACCTGGGCGCCCCCTGAAAAAATACCCTGAAAAATCACGAACGTCGTACGATTGCTCCCACACCAAAAGTGCCAGCCAGTCAAGCTCTTCCTGCTCCTCACCGGCCATTGGCAGCGCATCTACAGCACCACAGACATCGGGGCTCCGTGCTTTCCCTGACAAACAGGGCTTCGACGTTTACCACCAGCTGCACCTGGGCGCCCACTGGAAACAAACACCTAAATGTCACGAACGTTGG
Source organism: Chlamydotis macqueenii (assembly GCF_036417535.1). Lineage (NCBI taxonomy): Eukaryota > Metazoa > Chordata > Aves > Otidiformes > Otididae > Chlamydotis > Chlamydotis macqueenii. The sequence continues at coordinate 19,939,892 of NC_141559.1, forward strand.
ACAATTGCTCCCATACCAAAAGTGGCAGCAACTCAAGCTCTTGCTGCTTCTCACCGGCCATTGGCAGCACATCTACAGCACCACAGATATCGGGGCTCTGGGCTTTCCCGGACGAACAGGGCTTCGACGTTTACCACCAGCTGCACCTGGGCGCCCCCTGAAAATAAACCGTGAAAAATCACGAACGTCGGATGATTGCTCCCACACCGAAAGTGACAGCAACTCAGTCTCTTCCTGCTCCTCACTGGCCATTGGCAGCGCATCTACAGCACCACAGACATCGGGTCTCCAGGCTTTCCCTGACGAACAGGGCTTCGACATTTACCACCAGCTGCACCTGGGCGCCCACTGGAAAAAAAAACCCAAAAATAACGAACGTCGGACGATTGCTCCCACACCGAAAGCGGCAGCCAGTCAAGCTCTTCCTGCTCCTCACCGGCCATGGCAGCACATCTACAGCACCACAGACATCGGGGCTCCGGGCTTTCCCTGACGAACAGGGCTTCGATGTTAACCACCAGCTGAATCTAAGCACCCACTGGAAAATAAACCCCGAAAATCACGAACGTCAGACGATTGCTCCCACACAGAAAGTACCAGCCATTCAAGCTCTTCCTGCTCCTCACCGGCCATTGGCAATGCATCTACAGCACCACAGACATCGGAGCTCCGTGCTTTCCCTGACGAACAGGGCTTCGACGTTTACCACCAGCTGCACCTGGGCGCCCACTGGAAAAAAACCCCGAAAAATCACGAACGTCGGACGATTGCTCCCACACCGAAAGTGCCAGCAACTCAAGTTCTTGCTGCTCCTCACTGGCCACTGGCAGCGCATCTACAGCACCACAGACATTGGGGCTCCGGGCTTTCCCTGACAAACAGGGCTTCGACGTTTACCACCAGCTGCACCTGGGCGCCCACTGGAAACAAACACCGAAATATCACGAACGTCGGACAATTGCTCCCACACAGAAAGTGGCAGCGACTCAAGCTCTTGCTGCTTATCACCGGCCATTGGCAGCGCATCTACAGCACCACAGACATCGGGGCTCCAGGTTTTCCCTGACGAACATGGCTTCGACGTTTACCACCAGCTGCACCTGGGCGCCCACTGGAAAAAAACCCCGAAAAATCACGAACGTCGGACGATTGCTCCCACACCGAAAGTGCCAGCCACTCAAGCTCTTGCTGCTCCTCACCGGCCATTGGCAGCGCATCTACAGCAAAAGAGACATCGGGGCTCCGGGCTTTCCCTGACGAACAGGGCTTCGACGTTTACCACCAGCTGCACCTGGGCGCCAAGTGAAAGAAAAACCCTGAAAAATCATGAACGTCAGACGATTGCTCCCACACCAAAAGCGGCAGTCAGTCAAGTTCATCCTGCTCCTCACCGGCCATTGGCAGCGCATCTACAGCACCACAGACATCGCGGCTCCGGGCTTTCCCTGACGAACAGGGTTTTCGACGTTTACCACCAGCTGCACCTGGGCGCCTGTTCAAAAAATAACCCCAAAAAATCACGAACGTCGGACGATTGCTCCCACACCGAAAGTGGCAGCAACTCAAGCTGTTGCTGCTCCTCACCGGCCATTGGCAGCGCATCTACAGCACCAAAGACATCGGGGCTCCGGGCTTTCCCTGACGAACAGGGCTTCGACATTTACCACCAGCTGCACCTGGGCGCGCACGCGAAAAAAACCTTGAAAAATCACCAACGTCGGACGATTGCTCCCACAACAAAAGTGGCAGCAACTCAAGCTCTTGCTGCTCCTCACCGGCCATGGCAGCACATCTACAGCACCACAGACATCGGGGCTCCGGGCTTTCCCTAACAAACAGGGCTTTGACGTTTACCACCAGCTGCACCTGCGCGCCCACTGAAAATAACCCTTAAAAATCACGAACGTTGGATGATTGCTCCCACACTGAATGTGCCAGCAACTCAAGCTCTTGCTGCTCCTCACTGGCCATTGGCAGCGTGTCTACAGCACCACAGACATCGGGGATCCGGGCTTTCCCTGATGAACAGGGTTTCGACATTTACCACCAGCTGCACATGGTCACCCACTGGAAAAGAACCCAAAAATATCACGAACGTCGGACCATTTCTCCCGCACAGAATGTGGCAGCAACTCAAGCTCTTGCTGCTCCTCACCGGCCATTGGCAGCGCGTCTACAGCACCACAGACATCAGGGCTCCGGGCTTTTCCTGACGAAAAGGGCTTCGACGTTTACCACCAGCTGCACCTGGGCGCCCACTGGAAAATAAACCCTGAAAAAACACGAACGTCGGACGATTGCTCCCACACCAAATGTGACAGCAATTCATGCTCTTGCTGCTCCTCACCGGCCATTAGCAGTGCATCTACAGCACCACAGACATCGGGGCTCTGGGCTTTCCCTGACGAACAGGGCTTCGACGTTTACCACCAGCTGCACCCTAGGCCCCGCCTCACTAACAAAACCAGAACAGCCACCCTTTCGCAGCGGCATCCAGCTGTTTGGAGAAGTATGCTACCGCCCATCTGTATGGTCCCAAATCTTGTGCCAATATTCCTAGTGCCATTCCTTGTTTTTCGTGGGAAAATAGAAAAAAATGTCTTACTCACATCAGGAAGTCTCAATGGTGGTCCCGACATCAGGGCTTTCTTCAGCTGATGGAAGGCTCAATGTGACTCAGCATCCCGCTGGAGATCCTTTTGGTTAGCTGCTATCAGGGAATAGAGTGGCTTAACAAGCAGACCATAATCACATATCCAAAGTCTGCACCACCCGTCATTCCTAAGAATGTCAGTAGTTCCTTTATAGTTTGTGGTCGTGGGGTTTGGCATATGGCCTCTCTCCAGGCTTGTCCTAGGATCCGTTGTCCGGCACTGATCTCGTATCAGGTACGTGACCTGGGGTTGTAACAACACCTGTGCCTTTTTCTTAGAAACCCGATATCCCTGTAGTCCCAGGAAATTTAACAGACTCACGGGCCAAATGACACAGGATTCTTTGGTTCTGGTTGCAATAAGAAGGTCGTCTACATATTGTAACACCTTCCCTTCTTCTGATGGTGGTTCCCATGATTCCAAGTCCTTTGCTAGCTGATTCCCCAAAATTGTGGGGCTATTTTTAAACCCCTGCGGCAACACCGTCCATGTGAGCTGGGTCTTTCGACCACTTTTGGGATTTTCCCATTCGAAAGCAAAACTTTTCTGGCTGGCTTCATGGAGAGGGAGGCAAAAGAAAGCATCTTTTAAATCTAGGACCGTAAACCAAGCTAAATCAGGTTTTAACATGGTTAATAGGGTATAGGGGTTAGCTACCACAGGTCCTCTGTTATTTTGTTGATGGCTCTTAAGTCTTGAACTATCCTATAGGACCCATCAGGTTTCTTAACTGGAAGGATAGGTGTATTGAATTCTGACTCACATTCTTTTAGTAGTCTTAGTTCTATGAACCGCTCTATGACTGGACAAATTCCTTCCCTATCTTCCCTTTTCAGTGGGTATTGTTTGATCCTTATGGCACTCTGTCCCTCTTTTAGTTTTACTATTATTGGTGGTGCGTTCTTTGCTTGTCCCGGTATATCGGTTGCCCAGACTCCGGGATATACTTGGTCAACAATTCTTGCATCAATTTCTCCTGTTGCAGGGGTACTAACCAAGGATAATTTGAACTTATTGGTGATCATTTACCTCCAGGGTAACTTCCCCTTGCTTAAATTTGATTGTTGCTTCTAGTTATTCTAATAAATCCCTACCAAGAAGGGCCTTTGGAGAATTTGGCATATACAGAAATTTATGGATCCCCACTCGCTTCCCCAATTTGTATTTTAAGGGTCTGCAAAAGTAAGCCTCTTCAGTCTGGCCTGTCGCACCTTTCACTGTGATATAATCATTTTCCAGAGGCATCAAAGCTTGATTCAGAACAGAATAAGTCGCTCCCGTGCCGACTAAAAATTTGATTTCTTTTTGTTCTTCCCCTAACTTTATTTTTACTAAGAGGGCGGCTAGTCAATTTTCTTCATCCACGTGAGCTACCGTTTTCCCTTGATTGTTGCGCCATCTAGCATTCCTTTGGCGCTCAGGGAACTCGTTCGTCCGGTGTCCGGTCTTTTTATGTAGCGTACATTGATTCCTACCCAGAGGCGTCAGCCCACGCATTGGTTTAACTTTAAATTTCCGATTTTCATTTTTCTCTTCCCACAGCTAGTATTTTCTTCTGGTCTCACCTGTAACTTTCCTCTCGATTGCTAAATATTCTCCGTGCTTCTTCTAATAACTTTTCTAAGGCTCTATTTTCAGGAGGTCTTAGTTTTTGCAATTTGCGCCTAATATCCCCTTGTGATTGTCCCAAAAAGAGGGATATCAGTTGCTGTGTGCCTACCTCTGAATTCGGATCTAGAGATGTGTGCCGGCGCATCGCATCTCTTAGTCAGGCTAGGAACTCGACCGGTGTTTCAGAAGGACCCTGCCTGACCGCATATGACATTGCCCAATTTATTGTTCTCGGAATTGCTTTTTCCATCCCTCCGAATATTCATTCCTGGTATGCCTGTAACCTTTCCATATCAGCAGAGCGGTTTAGATCCCATGTCGGGTCGAACAAGAGAAACCATTCTCTATAATTACCTCCCTTTATATCATACTGTTCCTTTGCAAGCTCTCCTGCTGTTTTTATAATTAGTTATTTCTCAGTTTCAGTCAGGCAATCCAATAAAACTTGTATGTCACGCCAGTCAGGATTGTGTTGTTTCACCATAAATTTAAAATTTTGTGCCGTATTTATCGGATCATTTCGGTATTCTCGGGCAACCTCTTTCCATCCCGTGAATGGGATTTTTATCTTCATGGGTCCTCTGTCCGGATTTACGGCTTCTCGGAGCGGTGCCTGTAAGACAGTCTTCCGTCCAGTGCGTGAAGACACTGGGCTACTTAGAGCCGTAGTGGGGGGCTCTTGTGTTTCCTTCTGTGGAGGCAGGCATTTGACTTTCTTTAGAAATAGTTTGTGGGATGTCCCGTTCGTCCGGGGGTGGATTGGGAGACCCGGCAGAGCCCTGTCTCCCTATCCCATAAGATGGGTTGAATAAATCACCCAACTCGGGCTCTTGTTCCTCGTTTAGTTTTGAACATTTCTGTGCAATACTACATGCTGAACAACTTTCCTTTACGCTCTCTCCTATCTTCCCTTTCTAGGGCTAGTACCACAGGATCCCGAGGGCGTACTAATCCGCAGTAACTCTGCCATTCAGGTTTCTCCCAAAGGACAAAAAAACCCCATGGCTGCATATGATACTTCATCCCATTTTCCTTCCCTTCTTAGGAAAACAATAGTTGCAGGAGAGTGTCATACTATAACAGTATTCCCTCCTAAGGAGCAAGGCACTTCTCATGCGGCAACAATCGTGCCTTCTACGATCTTTCCTAGCCTCTTTTCCTCCGGGCAGCCGGCTTTAGCTGATGAGAAGTGTTGGTGGGCAAATCATCCAGAGAAGCGAACAGTCGCAAGGTTCAGGGCCATTACCAAGAGAGAGTGAAGAGCAGCAAGAGCTTTCCGTGCCGACCCTTTTCACGTGGGAGATTGACCAGACATTTGCTGTTCTAGTGCCTTGTTTCTTCTGCGCAGCTTGGACAAAGATCATTGCGGCTTTCGCGGTTCAAGCTGTGCAGCGAAGGCAGAGAGCCTCCTCGTCCGGATCCCCGGAGCTCTGTGGGAAAGAGCGAGAGAAGAGCTGCGAAAGCTTCGAGTGCGGCCACCTCGCGTGTGGCGGCGATCATCGGCTGTTCGTCGGTTGGAGGACGACTTCCTTCTGCGCGGCTGGTTCCAAGGTGATGGTAACTGCCAGTGTGCTAGCTGTGTAGGATAGTGAAGAGGCTCGACGTTTGTGTGTCCGTACATCTGCTAGAAAGCGCACGCGAAGAGCAGTAAGGGCTTTCAGAGCAGCCGGTTCTCGTGTTGGACAGTCGCCAGACATCGGCCCTTTTAGTGCCTCACCACCCCGGACAGCTTGGAAAACACGGCTGTAACTGTCCCAGTGAAAGCTGTTCAGGAAAGCACAGAGATACAATGTTCGTGTGCCTTTAGCGCTGCTAGCAAGAAGCCTCCGCAGCAGGCACTTCTCGTGCGGCAACAATCGTGCCTTCTACGAGCTTTCGTAGCCTCTTTTCCTCCGGGCAGCCGGCTTTAGCTGATGAGAAGTGTTGGTGGGCAAATCATCCAGAGAAGCGAACAGTCGCAAGGTTCAGAGCCGTTACCAAGAGAGAGTGAAGAGCAGCAAGAGCTGACCCTTTTCACGTGGGAGATTGACCAGACATTTGCTGTTCTAGTGCCTTGTTTCTTCTGCGCAGCTTGGACAAAGATCATTGCGGCTTTCGCGGTTCAAGCTGTGCAGCGAAGGCAGAGAGCCTCCTCGTCCGGATCCCCAGAGCTCTGTGGGAAAGAGCGAGAGAAGAGCCGCGAAAGCTTCGAGTGCGGCCACCTCGCGTGTGGTGGGGATCATCGGCTGTTCGTCGGTTGGAGGACGACTTCCTTCTGCGCGGCTGGTTCCAGGTTGATGGTAACTGCCAGTGTGCTAGCTGTCTAGGATAGTGAAGGGGCTCGACGTTCGTGTGTTCGTAGAACTGCTAGAAAGCGCACGTGAAGAGCAGGAAGGGTTTTCAGAGCAGCCGGTTCTCGTGTTGGACAGTCGCCACACATCGGCCCTTTTAGTGCCTCACCACCCCGGACAGCTTGGAAAACACGGCTGTAACTGTCCCAGTGAAAGCTGTTCAGGAAAGCACAGAGATGCGATGTTCGTGTGCCTTTAGTGCTGCTGCTAGAAGCCTCCGCAGCAGGCACTTCTCGTGCGGCAACAATCGTGCCTTTTACGATCTTTCCTAGCCTCTTTTCCTCCGGGCAGCCGGCTTTAGCTGATGAGAAGTGTTGGTGGGCAAATCATCCAGAGAAGCGAACAGTCGCAAGGTTCAGAGCCGTTACCAAGAGAGAGTGAAGAGCAGCAAGAGCTTTCCGTGCTGACCCTTTTCACGTGGGAGATTGACCAGACATTTGCCGTTTTAGTGCCTTGTTTCTTCTGCGCAGCTTGGACAAAGATCATTGCGGCTTTTGCGGTTCAAGCTGTGCAGCGAAGGCAGAGAGCCTCCTCCTCCGGATCCCCGGAGCTCTGCAATGGCTTTAAAAACGAAGCTGATAAAGTTCAGCCTGCCTTCCTTTGGTCCTGATATTCTGGCTGTGAATTTTGCACCAGCTAGCTACAGCGTGCAGGTCTCTTCTACTATTCCACCAGTAATTGTGGCAAACTCAAAAGCTGTTGTTGAATTAGTCAACAACACTCTCTACCTAAATCAAGGAGTAACCAGGTCTCTTGGGATGTAGTCTTGCTGCAAAGTATTTGAAGCACTTGCCGCCCAGGAATGCAAAAGCCTGATGTAGGCTTGCTTCCACAAATGCGGCTTAGTGTCAGCACTAATTTATACTTCAGTGCTCCATGTTGGGCAGTGTTCAGAGAAAGTAAGCCCTCTGCAATTAAATATTAGTGATGCTGTTCTGGTTTTGTTAGTGAGGGGGGGCCTAAGGTGGTAGCTTCTGTAGGAAACTGCTAGAAGTTGCTCCCCTTTGTTTAGTGGACTTGGCCGGGCCTAGGGCGGACCCGCAGCTGGCCAAGGCCGAGCCAATTGGTAGCAGAATGTTCCGTGATAACGCCTCTGCGATAACATATTTAAGAAGGGGAAAACAGAAAAAAAAAAAAAAGAGGAGGAGAGATGTGAAGCAGCTGAGCGGGGGGCAGAGAGGGGGAGGGGAGAGCCTTGTGGGCCTTGCAGGCCTCACCCTCTGTCCTCCCACCGGGCAGCTGACTGGGCCCAACTCGGCCTGGCCTGGCTGCAAGAAGTGGAGAGGAGATGAGAAGTTGAAGTGAATAAGATGTAAAAAGGATCCTGAGAGACGTCTGCCAGCCTGTTGTGAGGAACGGCTGCAGATGCCAAGGTCAGTGAAGAAGGAGGGAGAGGAGTAACGCGGCTCCTGGCCAAGATTCCTCTGCAGCTCGTGGTGAAGACCATGGTGGAGCAGGTTGTCCCCCTGCAGCCCATGGAGGTCCACGGAGGGGCAGGTGGAGGCCTGAAGGAGGCTGTGGCCCGTGGAGGGCTCGCTGCGACAGCTGTTCTAGAGGGACTGGACCCCGTGAAAGAGATGACCCACGCCGGAGCAGTTTCATGAAGGACTGTGGCCCGTGGGAGGGACCCCACGCTGGAGCAGAGGAGGAATGTGAGGAGTTCATCCCCCGACGATGATACAGCGGCATAAAACAACGTGTGATAAACTGACTGTGACCCCCATTCCCTTTCCCACCCCCCCACCCCGTGCCGCTCAGGGGGGGAGGTAGCAGAGATAATGTTAAGCTTGGGAAGAGGGAGGGGTGGGGGGAGGTTATCTTGTTCCCTGTCTCATTCTCCTGCTAATTTTAGAAATAAATGAGTGTTTTTCCCCAAGTCGAGTCTGTTTTGCCCGTAACGGTAAGGATTTCTCCCTGTCCTTATCTCAAACCTCGAGCCGTTTTTTCTTATGTCATCTCCCCCTGTTCTCTCGGAGGGTGGGGGAGCGAGAGAGAGACTGCGTAGTCTGGTCCCAATTGGGACTGAACTACGACAGATGCTTCCAGCCTGCAGCTCCAGGACATGAAGTTGCATACTGGAGATGAGACTTACTCAATCTTTGTACTATTTGCATTGTGGAATTTGTAATTCATGGTCTAATGAAGTAATATGGTTTGGAGTTATGCTGTAAAAAGAGTGGCCCTCAGAATTCAGCAGCAAGCCAGGAGTTGTGGTGATACCTGTTTATTACCCAAAGCTAGTTTCTGGTACCTGCTTTCATATGGCCCCAACTTGGGCCCTAAACAGTGTTTTTCACATAGAGAAAAATTCCCCATGTGCACATACAGTAAGCATGTATCTGTTATTCACACAAAAAATGAGTATATATCTCTGGCTTATGCTATTGGTATATACTGCTTTGTTTCCTGATGCCAAAATAGTCATCAGCAAATTAGATAATGTTCCTATTATTTATAATGTTTTTATAAATGATCTGGACACAGCAGTAGAATGTACATTAAGTAAGTTTACCAGTGATACCAAACTAGAAGGAGCTGTGGCCTCCCTCGAGGGAGAGAGATCTAGATAGACTAAAGAGCTGGACAATCACCAACCATGTGAAATTTAACAAGAGTAAGTACCAGATTCTACATCTGGGACAGGGTAATCCTGGTTATATGTACAAATTGGGGGATGAGAGGCTGGAGAGCAGCCCTGTGGAAAGAGATCTGGAAGTGTGGGTTGATGGAAAGTTGACTATGAGTCGACAGTGTGCCCTGGCAGAAAAACTGGCCAACCATGTCCTGGAGTGCATCAAACACCCAAGCTAGCTGGTCAAGTGGTGAGATTGCGCCACTCCACACTGCATTTGAGCAACCCCACTTCAAGTACTGCGTGAAGTTTTGGACATTTTAATGTAAGAGGGACATCAGACTATTGGAGTGTGTCCAGAAGAGGGCGACCAAGATTGTGAAAGGCCTCGAGGGCAAGGCTTACAAGGAGCAGCTGAGGTCACTTCGTTTGTTCAGCTGGGAGAAGAGAAGGCTGAGAGGTGATCTCAGCACAGTCTACAACTTCCTCAGGTAGGGGGAAGCAGAGAGGGAGGTGCTGATCTCCTCTCTTCGGTGACCAGCTATAAGACATGTGGAAGTGGAATGAACCTGCGTCAGGGGAAATTCAGATTTCACATTAGGAAAAGGTTCTTCACTGAGAGTGTGATTGGTCACTGGAACAGGCTTCCCAGAGAGATGGTTATGGCACCAAGCCTGTCAGAGTTCAAAGAGTGTCTGGACAATGCTGTTAGTCATATGATTTAGTTTCAGGTAGTCCTGTGTGGGGCAGGGAGTTAGACTTGATGATCCTTATGACTCCCTTCCATGTTGAGATATTCTATGATTCTATTGAGGGATTGAGGTTTATTGAGAGGAAAATGATCTCAATCTGAATGTTAAGCAAAGGACTGTAGAAAACTTCCAGGTTCTGTATTCAGGGCCTTTTGGGGTCATTGGTCAGAGAAAGCTATTTTAGGATGCTACTCTGACTTAGATTAGATGCTTAATCTCTAGACAGCTGCAATTTGCTGAGGTGAAGGCTACCCTTGGCTACCATTCTTTTCACAAGCATAAAGAGGCAGATCAGGACCACATGTTCCCCTAGAAACCAGCTATTTTATTCCCTGAAATTCCTCAGTTGCTATTCACTAGACAAGCCAACATTTCTCTATTTTGAAGGACAGTTGCAATTCGGGTATTATTGTTAAGTAGATACTTGAAACAAAATAAAAGCAGCAGCAAGAGCTCAAATCACTGTTCTGTTTCACTCTGTCTCTCTGGATTAGATTTTGTAAATAAGTGACTAATGTACCTACCAACCTGCATCCTGCTCAAAGTGGGTATTTATTATGATGATTTCTGTTCCATCAAAACATTAAAAATGAAGCTCAGTGCTCTTTTGGTATGGTGTGCTGTAGACAATGTGAGCTTATCTGGTAAAATGAAGTGGAAATATTACTCATTGAATATAAAGCAAGCCCCCAAATTCCATGTTTTCAGAGACAGCCTCCCAGATATAAACATATGCAAGGGTTCAGGGAAAGATAGATAGACAGATAGATAGATAAATAGAATGAAGAGTTTTGCATTCAAGATATGCAGAGATATACAATGAGTTCAGCATCTCTACCAAAGATGAGTCTCATCTACTTCATTCAGGCTGGACTGGTAAGGTAATGAACAAGATGCTGTCTCAGTTTATTTGTTGAATTACTTCACTGTCTAAAACACCTTGCAGATATTTCTCTTCTCTGATCACTACAGGTCTAAACAGAAATCATCTGGTCAACAGGAAGAGGAGAAAATTCTGTTTATTTTAGGAATTAACTAGGCCAGCAAAACTTGTGCAAGACTTAACTGCCAAATGAGGGAAGCCATATTTTTATCACTGTGCAGAATGGAAGGCAGTGGTGGTAGAGTTAGACTTTATTAGGTCTTTCTGGGGACAGATTTTAATAATACTTGGTAACATTACACTATTAACTACCATAATGTATAATTTGAGAGCACAGACACAAGATTTATTTTCCCACTAGTTTCTTTGCATGCTGCCAGGTGACCTCTGGTTACCAATGCCGATTAGTTGCTTTAAACATGCTTTGAACTACATTTAAAAAAAGAAGAGAGAGACAAAGAAGTGAGTAAAGCTAGCAAAAAAGCAGTGTCTGATGGATATATCCATGTGTGAAGTATTGCACAGGTATCAGGGTTGTTTCCTCATAAGAGGTGCGAAATTTTCCTCATAATTTTGCTCCATTCTATTAAAAGAAAAAAAGAGCCAAGTTGTCCACTCCTTTAACTTGTTTTCTTTAATTAAGTTTGATCTGAGTAAGCATATGTGTGCCAACTTTCCTCCTTCTGCACTTCACATTGCTTGGCAGAGTGCATTAGCTAGGAACTTGATGCAGCCTTAAGGTAGGCACAAATGGAAGTAACCAGGATTTTCTCATAAACTGCAAGTTGCAAACCATCCAGCAAAATCTTTAAGACTCTGTGCTGCTTTTGGGGTCAAGGCCACACAGAGGTTCAACATGTTTACGGCAACATTAGTTCACCGCCCATAGGGGATGCAGTAGGCTGGGATGCCAGTTGTCTTGGGATTGTTCCAGTTACATGGCCTCCACCTATTTGGTGCTGGGTCCTTTACAACAGAAAAGTGCAACCACTCCAGATGCTGATTTGAAACAATCATCTGAGCTGTGTTTCTGATGAGGGACATTTGATAGCACCATCCTAGCTCAGAGCCATTTGTCACAACAGTAAGACATTGCAGACTGAAACCCCAGTCCTGCAAGACCCTCACTGAGGTTTGTGTTTGACAATTTATATTTACAATGAAGGAGCTAGCCCCTTGAAATAAGTTTTTTCAGCCCAGTTTTCTTCAGCCCTTCCCATCCTAAAACCATTAGCAGTAACCAACTTCCCATGGGTCACTGTAAACAGAGAGGAATTGGAACACGCTCCTCATAGCCCCCATCCAAAATATCCAGCCCTCTAGATTCTGTACATATGCACCCCAAAGTATGCTACATCTGCTATGCCAGATCTCCTTGGAGAAATTACATGTGTGAAAATAAGTTCCAAAGAATTGCAGGAATCTGCAAAAGACAAGTGGGGATTTCCAGCTCAGATACTAGAACTCCCTGACTCAAGACAGATAACTTATGACACATTATATACTCCATCCCAAACTTGATTGTCTTTACCTTTTGCAGGCAAGAAATCCTATCTTATTAATCTACTCCTGCCCAAGAAGCTTAAGACCTTCTCTTTTGCTAGCACATCCTTGGATCCTCAGTAAAGAGCCATTTTCATCCATCAAATTCTCTGGCTGATGTAACAGAGAGAAACTTGCAGAAGGTGTTTGAAGTCTCACCTTAGCCTGATCCTCTTCTTGTCCAAGCGTCTCAGCTTCTGCTGAGGTTCTCTGCCAAAACAGTCCCAGCTCTCAGGCAGAAAGAATCTCTTGATAATGTTTACTGGTGACAATACAGTTGCCCATGGCCTTTGAAGATCCTTGACTTGGTGCCAAAAGCTTGTACTACTCTAGGCCAAGTGGCCTAGGTTTTTTTTTTGGGACAGAATTTCATTTACATGAGCTTTTAAAAACTTCATGCAATAAAAAAGCCTTTCTCTTTGGCACTGGCTTTACACTAAAACATACCACAGCATTGTGATTTATATGCCCATAGCCTTTTATCTCACAGACATGAAAACACACTACCAAGCCGTGCAGCAGAACATTTTGTGTAAGTTCATAGCTACCTGGCTTTCTCATCTGAAACTGTTTTTGCCTCCACCATTTACATCCAGAACGGCTGTTGCAGTTGTGCTGCCACAGAGCACACTTAGACATACATCAGGCCACAGGTCTGTTTTCTTTGTTTATAGTATTTCCCCTGGACACAGCTTAATGAAAGGGAATGGCTTAACAGGATTTTTATACACATCTCTTTATGGAGGGGCATCCCTGTCTCTCCCTGTATCAGATCTCTCAAGGAGCATGCTCCTAATGTTTGAAATAATTACAGCAACTGTGGATATGAGTGTGCAGCTTGACTTCACTTATTTTAAAGCAAGCCTCAGAACCTGAGGATCCTTATGTCCCATTTGGGCAGTAGGTGACATTTACCAAGTTAATTGTCTTCATAAGCATGAGCAAAGGGAACAATTCACTCTGATGGTATTTTTTTTTAAATGTTCATTTTATCACATAATGAGCTGGGTTTAATACAGAATAAATTATTACTCATCTTCAATAGCATTGTAGTCAGCTAGAGGGCATGAACCTTGGATCCTTTCACCATTGTTCATGGAGTAGCTAACAACAGACTTTGTTCTTGTAGTTGTTAAGAAATGATGAGACCTTCTTAAGAGGGGAAGAACTCAAAATCTGTGGCAACATTATTGCCTATTCTTCATAGTGCCTGCTTTTCATATGCAAGCTATACTTGCAGGTTATTGCAAATGTCTGTGTTGACAGACATTTGTCTCTGCTTCCTCTGGCATCTCGCCAAATATGATGTCAGTTATGTTGTACTTTCTCTCACTGCAGTGCCTTGGGTATGATCAGCATGTAAGACACTCAGACAATGCCTTTCCAATTCTTAGCAAGGTCATTACTGTTGAGATGGATTGATCCGATGAGCATGAAAGCTGCAATGTGAAACATCTCGTCCTGATTTTTTCAAGGAAAAGATGAAATCTGAAAATAAATGTCAAGCTTCCATCATGAACTATTTTTCTCTAAAGCTGGAAACATCTGAGAGTCTGGGCTAAATACTCTGTGGTGCTGAGTACTTCTTGCCTTACTATCTCCTGAGGTATCAGTGTTTTAGAAACAAAATAATGATTACAAACATCAGGCATACTTGGAAACAGAGATGGAGACTCCACCTTCCAACCAGGATATGCATCCTGGTTAAGGACAATAGTATGTTCATAGATATATACTGATCTACAGTTTGTTATAGAAGCCTATACTGGAGCCTGATCAGACTTAATGTCCTAAACTACCCTTAGGTGATTTTAATGCTAAAAACTACACCTCCTCATGAGTAATGAGCATGCTAATGAAGAGAACATCCCTGTGTGTTTTAAATATAAACATATGTAACCATAGGCAATGGGAAAAGTACGAGGAACCAAGTAGTCATTTTATTGTGATTTCTTCCTGATTATTATTTGTATAAAAGACTATTTCTAAGTGGTGTGTTGGCTGTGTTAGAGGCCTAGCACCCACTTCTGCAGACTCAAAATAAATACAAATATTTTGACACAGGGTGTTGATCAGCTGTTGCACACTGGTTAAAAGAATCCCTGTTTTGGGACAAAAGTTTTGGCAACCCAGATGGGACAGCCATAAGGCCTTGCCTGCATGCCATCCAGAGAGTAGGATCAGACAGGACTGCAGTGCACACCAACCAGATGATTTGGGTCTCTATTTCCTCTCCGCTGTTGGAGCAGCAAGCAACTCCAAGGGGCAATGCCTGAGAAACATATTTGTGCAAGAGTGAAAGGAGAGGCAAATTCATGGATTAGTGAGTACTTTAATTATTTCTAAGGAAAATTTTAAAGTCACACGTAGATGCTTGGTAACAGGGGAAAAGATTACCTTAACTGACTGGGATGAGAGCCGAGTCCACACTTAGAGGCTAGACACAAGAGAAACATGAGGAGCAATGGGATCAAGCCAATACACAATTCTACACAGTAGCCCTTTGAGTAGTATTTTAAAGAATTGGGATAAGTTTGGGGGAGATCCAGTGACCAAAGAAAAAATGAAAAGATACTGTAATCAATGGTGGACAAATTTTAAATTGGATGATGGGGAATGGTGACCAGAGAATGGTTCATTGCCGTTAAATACCATGTTGCAATTGACATTGTTTTCTCATTGACTTAGGAAGTGGGATGAAGATGCTTTCTCAGGATGAAGTACCATATGTAGATGCTTTCATAACATTGTACAGGAGGCCTGACATACAAAGAAAGTGTAAGATGGGGGGAGGAATGATGATAATGCTATGTTTGCAGGAGAAAGAAATGAAACAAGGAGTTGTCTGCTGTGGGGAAGATGAACAGGAAGATGTAGAATTATTACTTTGCTCTTTTACCCCCCACCCCGTACGAGGAAACGTCAAAGGAGCGAGAAAACAGACAAAGTAAAGGGACAAATAAGGGACAAATATTTCAGTCCAATTTCAAGCATGACATGAGGGAATACCGAACTAGTGATTCAGATCCCTTTAAGACAAGTAGTGGGGGCTGATGGAATGCCTGTTTTTGTGCATGTCCCATTTACTACATCAGATTTATTAAATTTGAAACAGTCAGTTGAGTCTTAAAGAAACACCCAGAGGGGATGTATCAGCTTTTAGAGACCATTATGTTAACTCACAATCCCAATTCAGGAGATATGCAGACTCTGTTAAATACCTTTCTCACCGCAGAAGAAAAAGAACAGTGTTAGATAAAGCTATGGAGGAGAGAGGTAAATGAAAAAGACAAGAAGATCCTGAACAATACTTGCCTTTAAGAGAAGACCCTGAGTGGGATCCAAATATGGGAATAGGGAAAGCAAAACAACAAAAAAAATCAATGGCTAATATTATATAGACTATGACATGGGGTGCCTATGCTGAAGAATTTGTCTAAATTATACAAAGTCAGACAGGAACCTGATAAAAGCCCATCAGCATTTTATGAGAAGTTATATGAAGAAGAGACAAACTGGAAAACATTTAATATGTTACTTATAGGTCAATCCTCACAAGAATTAGAAAAAAATTACAAAAAGTAAATGGAGCCAGAGATTTGTCTATCTCTCAATTGACTGAAATAGCCTATAAAGTGTATAACAATAAAAAGGAGAAAAAGGAAAAGAATGAATATTCTAAGGTGAAAGTACAGGCTTCTCTTTTGGCTGCAGGAATAGTAAACAGAAGAGTGCCAGGAGGGAGAGGAAGAGAAGACAGAGAGGGCAGGGGAGGAATCCAAGGGAAAGGGAAAAGAGAAAAAGGACTCAAAAGAGGTCCTTCATTGGGATTCAATCAGTGCACAATTTGTAGGCAAGAAGGGCATTGGAAAAATGAGTGTCCTGAGAAGAATGGAAAAAGAGAAGTTGAAAATATCAATATGATGGTGCTAGAGGATTTTGAGACAGAATGATGGGGAAAATATTGAAGCTTCCCCAGCAGATCCCCTGGTTCCAGTAGAGCTGGGAAATGAAATAATAAACTTTTTAATTGACAGTGAGGCTACTCACTCTGTAGTAACTAGCTATAAGGGAACTCTAAGCCAAACCTCCGTGCCTGTTTTGGGAGCAACAAGAATGTGTCCATTCCTACAACCTATGGAATGTACAGTTGGAGATAATAAATTGATTAATGATTTTCTATATGTGACAGAATGTCCCCTTCGATTACTTGGATGAAATTTATTATGTACATTAACTGCTCAAGTAATGTGCTCTGAGAATTCTGGACAGCTACACATCCCTAGAGAAATGGCATGGAAGGCACAAATCTGCTTACTAATGGACAACACCCTGGAAGAACCTGAAAATAACATCCCCGATGTGGTGTTGAATGCAGTATGTCCTCTGGTGTGGGCCTCTAAGAAGCCAGGTAAAGCAAAAAATATGCTTCCAATTAAAACAGAACTTAAACTAGGGAAAAGCCCAGTGAGGGTAAACCAATACCCTATCAGACCAGAGGCACATAAAGGATTGGAGCCCTTGATAAGTATCTTCGTGCATTATGGAGTGCTTAGAGAATGTCAGTCTGAATTTAGTACTCATATTTTAATGATGAGGAAGCCTCATTCTCAAGAATATAGATTGGTACAGTGTTTAAAAGCAATGAATCAAATAACTGTGGACATACACCCTGCTGTACCAAGTCCTTACACTCTGCTAGGCTGGGTATGTAGGCAAAAAAAGCGCTTATTTTACTGTTCTGGGACTTAAAAGATGCTTTCTTTTGTATCCCAGTGGACGAACAAAGACTGTCTCCACTTTTGAATGGGAAAGTCCCACAACAGGAAGAAAGATACACCTATATTGGACTGTGCTTCCTCAAGGATTCAAAAATAGTCCTACTCTGTTTGGTAACATATTGGCATAAGAATTGGAACAATGGCGAGGTAAATATGATAATATAACATTGTTACAATATGTTCATGGCATATTAGTAGGAGCTGACACTAAAGAAAACTTTTAGCAGCTACAATTAGTTAACAGAATTATTTAGGATCAACAAGATACAGTGTGTCCCAGAAAAAGGCTCAAATTGCTGCTGATGGTAGCAGTTTTATGTATAACAGAGAAAGAAAGGCAGGATGCTCTGTGGTAACTGGTTGGGAAGAAACAGAGGCTAAATCATTGTCTACGAATACATCGGCACAGAAAGCAGAAATTATTGCCTTGATTAGAGCCCTGGAAATAGGAAAAGATTTAAAAGTCAATGTATATACAAATTCTAAATATGGCTTTGGAATTGTACTTATCATATGTTGTGCAACTTTGCACAGGGATAAATAGTCCAGGGAAACAGAACGACTGATCTGGCAGTGAAAAAAGCTGCCTTAGAGGAGCATATGATCAGAGCCTTAATACCTGATGGGAAAACAGATATAAATCCTCCTCAATATTCTGAGAAGGTGGACTGATTGATAGAAATATCAAAATGTTCAAAAATCACCAAGGAATGGTGAATAACTCCAAATAAGCATGTTCTTGTCACCGCCAAAATGATGGAGGGTCTCCTCAAGAAATTACATGTCAAAACACGTATGGGAGACGATGCTATGATAAGTAGTGTTAGGAGGTATACCATAGGACCAAAGGTGCGGACAAATGCAGATGAAATAGTAAGGAGATGCCGGACTTGCTATGCAAATAACCCCAATATACAAAGGAAATCACTAGCAAGCGATACAAAAAGAGGAATAGCTCTTGGGCAATACTGACAGAGAGATTCCTCTGAGTTGCCAAAGTGTGGGCAGTATAGATATCTACTTGTTTAACAGATACTTTTTCAGTATGGACCAAAACTTTCCCTTGCAACATCAGTTGGGCTAGAGAAGTAGTTAAAGCTTTATAAAAAGAAAGAAATCCAAGTTTTGGAATCCCTGAAGGGAAATCCTCAGACAACGGGCCTCATTGTATTTCAGAGGTAGTCCAAGGAGTATCAAAGTTTCTCCCGTTTACAAGGGGTTTACATATCCCATGGAGACTACAGTCTAGTGGAAAGATAGAAAGAATGAATCAGATCCTAAAAAAAACAAATTTCAAAGCTATGCCAATGGCCTTGATGAGAATTAGAATCACCCCACAGATAAGAGAAGAGGTAAGCCCTTTTGAGATAGTATATGGAAAAACCCACCCAGTCAGAATCATAGGAACCCAGAGTGATTAGGGAAGATATGCTGAAAAACTACCTTTTGTGTCTTTTGCATGTTTTATCCTCCTTACACAGATATCTCAACCAATGAATGCCTTTGCCTTTGGATTTGCCAGTATGCAATTTCCAGTCTGGAGACTTGGTATACATTCAAAGCTGGAAAGATGAGCCATTAAAGGAAAAGTGGAAAGGACCTTATATGATCCTGCTGACCACCTATACCACTGTGAAAGTAAAGGAAATCAACTCTTGGATCCACTACATGTGAGTCAAACTTGCCCTTCTGCCAGTCAAGTAGAAGACAAGTAGAAAGGCATTCCAGCAGGACCCTTAAAGACTGTACTTCTGCACAATTAGGTTGTAATATGAAAGATTATATATTCCAGTTTCTTTTCCATGTTGGAACAACAACTATGTTCTTCCAAAAATGGGATCGATCTGAGAATGCTGGGAGACTTTAGCTAAAAATATTATAAATACCTTTTGTTTAGTTGGTGGAACCTCAGTAAAGGAAGTTTTCACCTCCTGCCTGTGGGGAACACTTACCCCTCCATCGCTTTTGAAGAACTATACCATTTTGAGATTCTTTAACATCAATGTGATGTATAGTGGTTGTAGAACAATGATTAGGGAGTTAAATTAGTTTCTCTAAGGTTTACCCTAAACTTCTAGGGTAAAATGTAGTTGCTACTTCCAGGATAAAATGCGGTTGACATGCTTGCTACAACAGTTCCCCAAGCAACGTATCCTGCCTCCCTTAGCACATGCTAAGGTGAGCAGAATGAACAGAACGGAGGGTGGAGTGGAGACACCACAGCCAAACTCCGTTACACTCCCTGCAGGGATGGGAACTTCATGGTACCTGGTAGATAGAAGGCTGTACAGTGGCTGATAAACTGCATTGCAATTGTCAAACAAGAAGAATAACAGTTGCTGAGCCAAGAATTGTGGTGAAATTGTGTTCTTTAGATGAAATTTGCTCATTATAATGTCATTATAATACCAATACATGCCAGCATCCCAAAAGCTACCTGCCTCCAAGGTGCGACCACCTCTCACTGAACATGCGTTCTGAATTCCTTTTAGTCTGTACTTTTAAAAGCAAAGCGAGAAAAATTTACACCAATCCTAACAAAGGTATGTATGACTAGAATCACTCAAGCTCCACCTAAAAGTAAAAAACAGCATAAAAATGGCTTAAGAAAAGGAGGATATTGGGGAAGACCTCCATTTGAATGTCTGGGACGAATGTGGCTGACCCTCTCTTCCCCCCTTCATGGGACACACATTGGGTAAGGGCTCTGTGTTATGCTTAGATACTAACATCTTGCTAGCTATTAAAATTTATTATATATATATTGTTTCAAGTTTGTTTTTGCAGAGAGTATCTTATCACTGGCTATCTTTGAACCTTTATCCTGTCACAAACGTATATAATAAAATCTGCAAATATAAGTTTCCAGAAACTTTAACAATAATTGATATAGGGGATATAAGGGATTTGTCTTAGTGTCGCTGGCTGTAAAGAGTCCCTGAATAGGTTGGATGACCACCTTCTGATCTTGCGGGCTACCGAGAGGGATTTGTCCCAGTGATGCTGTCAGGATAAGCCTGACAGGCTGGCCAAATTGCAAAGTGTTTGAAGAAACCGCCCTTCTCCTTAAATGGAGCGTGTCAGGCTGGTTGGGTGTAAAGATCTCGTCTTTCTTGGGAAACTGGCAGGCTGATCAAATTGAAAAGAGTTCGAGGTAATCCCCTTCCCTGTCCTCTGTTGATACAATATCATGTCTTATCGTGACAGTGGTATGTATAGTCGATGAAAATAAACTAAAATTAAGGAAAAGAGTATACTAAGAGTCAAAGTCAAGAGTGTTTTTCCAGCTGAAAGTTGCTTTCAATTGGTAAATTGCATTTCTCAGCTAAAATGTGAAAATCTTTCAAAGTCTGAACCCCCATTGAAATGTAATAAGAATGAAATAATAAGTTATATTTGGCATATGCTTGGCAATACTGGATTGTCATTAGGGTGGTTTCTTCTCTGTGGAAGAAGTACGTTTAAATACATTCGTGCAAATGTCGCTGCAGGGCCATGTGCAATTGGAAGACTGACAGCAATGTTACCAAAAAAAGAGGATTTACATTACAAAGGAAGCAATAGGCAAAGGAGGCATGAACTATCACACTATAAAAAGATCAACCTGTGAATTAGTCAAGAACATTAATTTTACTTCCCAAGCACTTGCTGCCTTAGGAGAAGAAATGACTCAACTTAAGGAAGCTAAGTTAAAAAAACAAGCAGCCATTGATTATCTGCTTCTGAGACACAAGCATGGGTGTGAGGAACTTAAAGGAATGTGTTGCTTTAATTTAACTGATAATTCACATGTTATAGAAGAGAAGATACAACAGTTGAAGAAATTGGCTGAAAATACAAAAGAAAGGGAATGCTTAGATTTCTCTTGGCTGACTTCCTGGTTGCCTAATTTCAGATGGCTTAAACAACTATTTATAGCCAGCCTCTTTTTAATCTTCATGATAGTGATTAACTGTTGCATGATACAATGTTTGCCTTTGTGTTCTAATTGGTTGAAAAGTCTTCTCAAAAAGAAAAACCCTTCCAATAAGATCTTAGTAGTACAAAAAGAGGGCAATCCCTTTGTTGAAATAATTGAACAAACAGAAATGGGTATCTAATTTACCTTACAGAGTAAGGTAAATCGTAAGTCTCAAAAGGGAGGAAATGCTGTAGGTAGGAACAAAATAGCCATTACAAAGATCACGTATCCTTGGAGACGGAAAGTCCCTCTACCAACCTGGATATGCATCCTGGTTAAAGACAATAGTATGTTCATAGACCTGTTGAGTGTGTATTGTATGTACTGATCTACAGTTTGTTATATAAGCCTATAGTGGACCCTAATCAAAATTTGTGTCCTGAACTACCCTTAGGTGATTTTAATGCTAAATTCTACACCCTCTTATAAATAATAAGTATGCTAATGAAGAGGACCTCCCTAAGTGTTTAAAACATGAACACATGTAATCTTAGGCAGTGGAAAAGTACAACTAACCAATCAGTTATTTATTGTGATTTCTTCCTTATATATTATTTGACATATATTATTTGGCAAATACCCTTTGTATTTCTAAGCAGTGTACTGACTGTGTTAGAGGCCTAGCACCCATTTCTGCAGAATAAAAATAAACACAAATATCTTGACTCAATGTGTTGATTGGCTCTTGCACACTGGGTAAAAGAACCCCAGTTTTGGGACAACAGTAGGAACACAGCAGTCCTGTTCAGCTGTTGCATTTGGAATATTTTGCACTCTGCATGAAAGATTCCAGTGCCAATAGTTTCCACCCTGTTCTAACACACCAATACATGCAGGATGGTCAAACTGGAGAATAAGGATGCCCTAGGACACAAGATGATGACTGCAGGCCTGGATGCACTCCTTGTTCTTATATAGGCTTTTAGTAGGTATGTTAGCATGGCATTGTCTCAGGCCTCAGTGTTAAATTATTTAAGCTCTGTGACTGAGAAGTGGGGCAGTAGCTGTGTTGCTCCTTTTAACTAAATAAAGTGATTTAGATTTGCCATGGTGGACACTATTCAACATCATGTTGCCATTCACTTTCATAGAGACTGGGAGTTTAAACATCTTTCTGGATTAGTGTATAATTCCCCCGTGCTTCAGTATCCCACTGGTAATTTGCAGAGATAAGATTTCAGTGAGTCTTGTATGAGCCTTGTATGTAGCAAATGCTGAGCAAATAATGCAAACATATTAGATACACATAGAGGAGAGGGTGTCTTACAGAAGATAAACCATTGATCAAGTTTTTGCTGTTTTGCTCCCTATAGCAATCCTACTGTTGACTAATCACTGATTAAGCATCTATTTACCATTTACTGATATATTATAAAAAATAATCTATTACTGGTTAAATTAATCTATTTACTGGTACATTAGAAAAATAATAGGACTACTGTAATGTTCCTTTCTTTCTTTCTTTCTTGCTGAGATAATATGATTTTTATTTTTGTAGAAAGGACTACCTCTACCTATATATCTGATTCACTGTGTAATAGGTCACTAGACTCTAATACAGAGAAGCAATGCAACAGTACTGAGATCAGCCACGTGAATCCAAGAGTATATTATTAATGTACTTTTGCTTTGAAGGACTATCCAGAAAATGCATTAACCACAGAAGAGAGGGGGGTAATAGGAAATGCACTGACTTTTTCAAAACAACACAGCAAGTGCTTAGAGTTTGCCCACTCCATTAAAAGACCATGGTAGATTTTAAGTGAAATTCCTCCAAGTACCTGTTCCACATATAAAGGAAATTAGATTTAAAACTGTTCTGTTGTTTTGCCTTTGTACTCACTCTGGCACTAAGGGAAACGAAGCTTGAATTTCCAAAGGTCTTTAGATGTTTAAATACATAAGCAGGCATCTGTGAAGAAAAATTGCTGAAAAAAATCCGTTTTTCATTACGGTAGATGGAAATGAGTGGGAGCTGTGGCAATAAGCAATGTCCTTTCAGATGTTGCCACCTGCTTGTGCTAATAGTTTTAAGCATAGTGGTGTTGTAATTTGAAATTGTATTTGTGAATGCTTACTGGCTATCAAGGTTCAGAACAGGGACTTCAAAGCTTAATTTCCTTTTTGAGTAAATAGAGACTGATATTCAGAAGAACCCAGCTCTATGCCAACTGCATCTGTGTATGTGTGAGACTGAGTTACTGAGGATGTAACATCCACATCTCTTTCATAAAGCTCCTGACTACAAACAAGAGGGATAGAAAGTGGGGAATCAGCAAGTGCCCAGCTTTGTAAGCAATCAGACCAGCCAATTTCATGGTTTTCTTTCTCAGGTGCAGAAGGACTTCTTTCTGGGGTGAGTTCAACCTGGTGAAACTTTTAAAAAATCTTGACTATTATTCTGGTAATCCAGAGATGACAAGAAGCTTTTAGCAATTGACTTGAATTAGACAAAAATAAGCAAGTCATGTATAGCATAAGTAGACTTTTGCAATGGGAACAAACTGCTTAACATCCTAACAGAAACACTGTCACCACCATGTTCATGACAGGCAGTGGAGAACTTTCACTGTCCACATGTCCACTGTCATGGGCAGGAGTGATGCACTTCACTCCTAAAAGAGAAGTAACAATATACTTTATTGATACAAAATAGTGAGTTAACAAATTTTGATAGTAAATGGTAAATGCAACAGTTATTGAAGAATATTCAATGGCAAGGTACACTGGATTATTTGCTGCACAAAGGACAGGGTCAGACAAAACTCTCAACCTCCTGTTGAGTCATGAGATTCAGAAAGGACCCCCTTGCTTTCTAAACTCCTTCTCAGAGAGGAGTGTAGGTGTGTCTGGATCCAATCCTATCCTAGGCTTGACCAATAGCTTATGTCTAAAGGATTATATGTGCACAATTCATCCTTTGTATCACTTAGTTAAGATTTCGAAGTTTAGCATGCTATTAGTCACTGTCCTTGTTCTGGCTAGGATAGAATTAACTTTCACGTGAGCTGGGAGGGGAACTGGAGTTGGTGGCCCCTATGGCTAGGGGACACAGCTAGGATAGTTTACTAATTAGCCAACAGCTGGGGTAAGTTTACCCAAATTAGCCAAAGGGCTATTCCATCCCATCTGACATCATGCTGAGTATATAAGTGAGGAGGGTGGTGAGGGGAGCCTCCTGCTACTTGGGAGAAAATGGGGGTTTGGGATTTTGCTGTGAACTATTGTACTGTATTTGTTTTCCATCTCTGTTTTGTTTTTCTTCTGTTATTTCTCTTACGTTTGCTTTTTTTTTTGTTTTTTTTTTTTTTTTGTTTTACCTCAATCCATGAGTTTTGCCTTCTTTTCTTTACCAATTCTCCTCCCTGTCCTACTGGAGAATGAGGGGAGTGAGCAAGAGACTGTGTAGCCTGGTCCTGAGTGGGGCTGAACTATGACAGTCACTTACTGAGGATCTGTTGTGGCAAGATACCTCTCAGCCCTGAGGACTAACTTTGAGAGGCACCCCTACTCAAGGGGAGATCCTGATGTGCGGCCTGCTGCTGTGCAGGAAAGCCCAAAGGGCTCTTGGGCTGCTCACTATTTATGGAGTGAGACAATTGACTCATAGTCATCTTTGCACACTGACTGTAGGAGTTAATTTCTTCCAAATTTGGCTTGAGTTGGACATTAATCAGCACTGTGGTAAGGGGATCAACATTCCTTGGTTATTGTGATGTTACTGTTTCTCCCAAATCTGCACATCACCATAAGGACTGGTCTGTCTATCACTGATTATCACTTGAGTAGGGTTACAGGAAAAGCAGTCAGACTGGAGTGGGGGAAGCACACTGGCACACCCTCTCAGCATCTACTGGTCATAGTGAGGAACTAATTAGTGAAATTTTTAGATGGCATTTGCCAAGAGGTCCCTGAGATGGCTAAGGCAGGTTGATACTGCTCCCTCTGTCAATGCGCCATGATGCTATGGACTTGTGATTCAGAAAGGACCATTGAGAAGTCCCATCTCTGGTGAAAACAGCCAGATTGATTTACGCACTGAGCTCCTCAGAGGTACTGTCAACATCACAACAGCTACTGAGCCTCATCATGTAAAGTACTGACATTTTCTGGCAATTTGTTTGCCTCCTCTCTTATACTCTGTGGTAGTTTTCAGCTGCATACATTGTTCTGCAGGACATGGCATGAACTATTGTTATTAAAACCATTCTCAAGGTGCTGTGTCATTCCTATGTGATGAACATTAATTCTGTTCGTGACAAAACAAAGCTACTCTGTCTGGGAAGGGCCCTTACTCCCACCATTTGCACCAGAAGATGTAGGAGTCCCACTATACATTCAGGGTAGGATTTGATCTGAAGTTTGCACGCTGCTGTTAAGGTCTGAACTTTTGCATGTCCCATCATGACCTATGTGTGCATTTTGACCAAAAAAGAAGGTTCTCTATGAGAAAATTCCGTAAGTGAAATGTTCCCTTTGCTAGTCTTTTTTTTTTTCTGATTGCAAGCCCAAAACTGCCTCATTGCCCTTTGTTATGTACAGCACTTGACACACTGGGATCCTGTCCTGAGAAGAACCTCGAAGTGCTGCTTTGACAAACCGTGATGTTGGGAATTGCCCTGCCAACAACAGCTCACAATAACCAGAAGCAAGAGGACAACCAAAGCCTGGTGGACCCCAGCTTTTAGAGGCAATTCTCTAGGGTCTGTTGGCCTTAGTGAATGCTTGTGTATGCTTCTCACTTGCCACTTGGAAATCCTTGTGCAGGAAAAGACATCCTTTGCAAAGACCTCTAGCATTGTGTGAGCACTGAGAGGAGGTGAGATTTTGTCTTGCAGAAAGTCTCAGCCCAGATGATGGTGGATGGGCATCACAACAAGGATGGGCCAGCCTTCTTCCTGCTGAAGCCAGTGGCAAATTTCCCTAGTTTTCTTAGGACAGGGTGTCAAGGTCCATTTGGATCTCTCAGATTTATAGGACAATGTACTGTGTGACGCAAACTTTATTTCATGAGCTCATTAAGAAATATGATAGACAAACAGGAGCTCAATCTCATTTTGCCCAGAGTAGTCTGTCATGTTAATTCACTTATTCGCCATTCAAATAATAAGATTTCATAACTTACAGCCTGTAAGTGTTAATATCATGCACCTATGAGCAAAATAAGAGTTACCTAGCTGACAATGAGAGTGCTCATCCTTCCTCCTCTGTAACAGTGTGAATGTCCCCTGTACCACACCAGGAAGCATGAAAACAGCAGTGCAACTGCTGTTGGATCTGCTTCAAAACCTTTTTAAGTAAACTGATGTTTTATACTCTCCAGCTTGGAGGCTTGGTCTGAACAATTTCCATAAGTTAGTGGATTCTGAGGAAGCTTTGAGACAAAAGATAATGGCTGCCAGAGACAGCAATTTACAGGTGATCATGGCTGCACGATGGCCCTTCAGCTCTTCCTGGCCACCTATCCTATCTACAATAGTGCTCTCACTTTGACCTAATGCTGCAGCTCCCCGCATACATCAGGCTTTAGCATGAGCTGGGTTAGCCAAAATCTAAGCAGAAGCAGAGTGAACAATCCCACAGGGCCCTGGAGAACATTTGCTTTTACGATGTATTGTTGTGGAGCAAGTCAAGCTATACTAGCTGTGACCAGATTCCTGAAGAGGTGTGAGGTAAGAAAGTGAATGGAAGAAGAGGGCTGGGGAAGGGTCAAAATCTTGCTGCGATTTCTTCAGTATATAAATTACCCTCCTTGGGATCCCAAAGCTTGCTGGAGCTTATGAGCAACTCTACTACTAGACAGGTCTTTCTGTAAGGTTGTGTGTGGGAAAGAGACATTCAGACTCAATGAGTATACAGCACTAGCCTTATTTTAATTTGCCAAGGCCCCATAGGTCCATGACATAGAAATATACAAATTTACTTCTCACTCCGTACCAGAGCATAAAAGAAACTAGAAACAAAGAGAAAAAAGGAAAGGAGTAAAACACTGCATAATATCCACCACTGCCTCCCAGTCCTTCTACATGGAGCAAACGTTCATCTGAGGTTGCTGAACTGTGTGAGGGATTTCAGTGATGGTCTGTGTAAGGCCACTGTGGGAGATTACATGCTGCACACAGCTGTGAGACCGCGACCTTGGAGAGGGGAGCTAGGAGGTTTGTTATCTCAGAGAGGGGAGCTAGGAGGGTTGTTATTGAGCAGTATGATGCTGCTATTCGGGAACCGCTGTTAGCCAGCAGGGCATGTACTTGGCAGGCCTTGCTGCATGTGCTGGCCACGCATGCATCAACACCTGGTCAGTACTCTTCCACTGAATCTGCTGAGGGTATAAACAGAGGCAGCTCAGAGCAGAGGAGAGAGAAAGGATCCAGAACACACTCTACGAACAACAGGGGATACCCTGAAAGTGCTGCGCCTACCTCCCTTCTCTGCTCTGACCCTGCTGATCATCATCCTCGTGCTCTGCGGTGTCTCCAGCTTAGTTGGATTGGTAAGACTCTCATAAAGTGAAAACAATACGCTGCTAACTGCTTATGCTAGTAACTGCTTATGCAAGGCTATAATAGAGCAATTAATACTGTTGTGCTTTTAAATATCATATGCTGGGTGAACTTTGTGCATAGGAATCTTACGAACCCGCTACATGAACAAGGGCAGGGAGCTCTGTGAGAACACTGTAGGAAGGCCAGCAGGGTTGCCTTAGAGATGGGATGCAGTAGGGAAAGTAGAGAACAACTAGTCCATTGTTGCACTGATTTTAATTACAACTGGCTAATTAATGTATACAGACAATTTTCAGTATTGGACATTAATGAAGAAAGTATCTCTTGTTTCCATGGAAACCACCAAATGGAATGGAGCATGGGAAAAACTGAATGGAAAAGAGAGATGATGCGTAGACAAAATAGTGAACAAGAGAAAATCCAGTGTTAACTAGGAACTGTAATTCTAAGAGGGAAAACTTGGTAGAACAGAAGTGGCTCACACTTGTGCTAAGACTTCTCCTTCCCCATTTTCAAGTGGCTGATGGCCTTGTAAGACATACAATTGCAAAGACAGACACTGAAGGTTTGTGGCAGAAATTGCAGAAACTGTCTGGCCCACATCATCAGGTTAGGTCACTGTAATCCCTCTGACTTGGAAATCTTGGAAATACCCAAAAATGTACTCTTTAGTCTCTTGGCCTCTCTACGAAGGCTGAAGCAGGAAAGTTTTCAGAAGCTATTTAGGCTTAAGGTCTTACTGGTTGCCCATCTTTGTGTTGCAAAATTGACGTTGAAATACTAGAAGTTAAACCTACTAGACTCATGGAAATTGGGGAACCAAGGTTTTAAACAATGTGGCTTTGACTGACCTGTCTAAAAGCAACAAATATAAAATCATGAAATGCTAGCTTTATCAGGAACCCATGAAGAACTCCTTAGGTTTGCCAAACTACTGAAGAATTCTGTAATTCTGGCAGAGGGAACTATGACCATTGACCCATGGATCCTCTGCCCAAATTGTACCACCAACTCTAAAAGTAGGTGAGTGACAGGACTGAGCACGTGTACTAAATTTACATGCTAGGTGAAGAGACTCTGACCAATCAGTTAATGAAATAATCATGTATATGTATTAGAGGTTGAATACGTTAATGCTTTGTGTATAATTTACCATAGATTTGAAGACTTGGTGTGCTGTCTTGGGACAGGCACCCATACATACACACATCTATGCAATAAAAGGAAATACCTTCACTCTGCGCGTGGATTGGATCTTTGCACACCAAGTGACAGCCAAAAGTTTTGGGACAACAAAATGGCATGTAGAACAGCTTGGGGCAGGGCTACTGTTTGATGACTTCCACATAGAGCACTTCCAGTCAGCAGCACAGTGGTGAGCTAGGAAACCCCATGGGGCACCTGGGCACCTCTAGGCCCCTCTGCTGTAGTGTTGCCTTTAACACCTTCATGTCTTACTTAGCTTCTTGCTAGATATGCATCTGGAACCACGAGTGGGACTCCCCACTGCAGCTTCTCAATGCCTTGGGCAGGGTTACTGCTTTGCCCTTAGGGCAAGAGGCTATGTTAGAGAAAATAATGATAACAATGGATAACAGAGCAGATGATTGGGGCAGAGTTATAGTATTGATTAATTGGCAGTACTACACAATTTCTGGAGAACATAACTGGCTTGAAGTAATGTAATCTTTTTGATTTATTATACTTTTAATTACACTCACCTAAGCACAGAGAACTGCCATAGCCTATACATTGAGGCTCTGTAGCTAGATAGAATGAAATTGAAACTTAACCAGAAATCATACTTTGTCACTCTGGAACTCTGTTTTAACTGGAAAAAAATGTCTTATGATGCTTCAGTTTATCTGGGAGACTATGTATCATCATAATTTTAAAAATAAGTTTTAAATTTCTTTGAGAAGGAAGCATAAATCTTTCCTTTTAGCTTTCCCTAAGTTTTAGGCCAAACAGTGGTCTACATAGATTTCTATAGTGATGTGTAAATCAATGTAAGTGTTTAAAAAAAAAATAAAAAAAGGAGTGGAGAGGAAAGGCCTCATTACATGGCTCTCTGCATCACATTGCAATAAAGGATCTGTTAAGCAAAATCTCAAATATTCTAGGAGGAGCCCATAAGGTAATTTCAGCCACTAAATAGCTTTAACTGTTAAGGACTTAGAGCTTTTTAACACTGCACAGGAGTAGGTACTGAGCCTTCCCTCATTTCCTTCTACTGGGCCTCTAGCCACATGGCTAACACAGAAGATGCAGCTTCCTATTCTGCAGGGCTCTCCAGCCCATATCTCCAGCCACTTTGGTGGTTTAGCATGTGTCATTATTACCATTTTCCAGAAAGTGGGTGTAAGGTTGTGGCAACATTTTGTCCTTGCTGACTAGTCAAGGCATTAAAACTGAGATTCCAATGCAGATGCCTGCATGCCAAGAGTTCCTCCTGTCCTCAAGGTCTCCCTGACTTGCTCAGTCTGCCTGAATGCAGCTCCTCATGTTAGGTTGAAGGACAGTCAAACACAAAGGTAGTCTGGATAGAATCATTGAATGGTTAAGGTTGGAAGGGACATTCAAAGGTCATCTAGTCCAACACCCCTGCAAGGAACAGGGACATCCCCAACTAGATCGGGTTGCTCAGAGCCTCATCCAACCTGGCCTTGAATGTTTCCAGGGATGGGGCATCCACCACCTCTCTGGGCAACCTGTTCCAGTGTTCTACCACCTTCATTATAAATTTTTTTTTCCTGATGTCTAATCGGAATCTACCTCCCTTATTTTGAAAACATTATCCCTTGTCCTGTCACAACAGGCCCTGCTAAAGAGTTTCTCCCTGTCTTTCCTCGTAGGCCCCCTTTAGGTACTGGAAGGATGCTATAAGGTCTCCCCGGAGCCTTCTCTTCTCCAGGCTGAACAGCCCCAGCTCTCTCAGCCTGTCCTCATGGGAGAGGTGCTCCAGCTTATCTTTGTGGCCCTCCCCTGGACTCGCTACAACAGGTCCATGTCTTTCTTATGCTGGGGGCTCCAGACCTGGACACAGTACTCCAGGTGGGGTCTCACGAGAGCAGATAGAGGGAGAGAATGACCTCCCTCGATCTGCTGGCTGTGCTTCTTTTGATGCAGCCCAGGATGCAGTTGGCTTTCTGGGCTGCAAGCATGCCTTCCTGGCTCATGTTGAGCTTCTCATCCACCAGCACTTCCAAATCCCTCTCCTCAGGGCTGCTCTCAATCCATTCTCTGCCCAGCCTGTATTTGTGCCTGGGATAATCTTGAGCATGTGCAGGACCTTGCACCTGCCCTGGTTGAACTTCATAAGGTTTGCATGGGCCAGCCTCTCCAGCCTGTCAAGGTCCCTCTGGATGCCTTCCCTCCTCTCCAGCATGTCAATGGCACCACACAGCCTGGTGTCATCATTGAACTTGCTGAGGGTGCACTCTATCCCACTGTCCATGTTGCCAACAAAGATGTTAAACAGGGTCGAGCCCAATACTGACCCCTGAGGAACACCACTCATCACTGGTCTCCACTTGCACATTGAGCTGTTGACCATCACTCTCTAAGTGCAGCCATCCAGCCAATTCCTTATCCACTGAGTGGTTCGTCCATCAAATCCATATCTCTCCAGTTTAGAAAGATGGATGTCATGCAGGATAATGTCAAATGCTTTGCACAAGTCCAGATAGATGACATCAACTGATCATCCCTTGTCCACTGATGCTGTAACCCCATCATAGAAGGCCACAAAATTGATCAGGCACAATTGTAGACGGTAGAGGAGTTTAGTACTTGGTGCTCTGGAAGGTGCAAACTTAACACGGTCTTCATTCTCTTGCACTCACATTATGGAGGATTTGCACTTTGATACCTCCTCCTTTACAGTAATTAATTTAAAAAATATTATCGGTCCTAGGAGTTTATTTTTACTCAGTTAAGATTGCCCTTGAGAAGAGCACTCTCCACTGTCCAACCTGTGCTTTAGCTTGAATTAGGAGGACAAGTGAGGAGGACAGAAAAATGTCATGTTAGGGATCAGTTTGGTTGCTTTGACTAGAAGATAGTGAGAGTGTAAGTCAGCTATGCCCTGTTTCCTATTCCAGGGCTGTGATGTATTAGACGTAAATGATGTAATGTGCTGATATGTGGAAATACATATTAATGCTAATACTGTTGACTTTGTCTGTGTATTTAAATGTAAATGTGTAGGTACTTTGCTAAGTTGTAACCCTAAGTCATGTTTGGCTTATGGTGAAATAAATTACGGGGCATTGACTTGCATGATGCAGGATCTACATGTAAGGACCTATATGTAAGGATCCACATAAGCTAAAATGTTGCCTAGCTTCTCAGCACTGTTCCTGGGCAAACCCATTGTCTGGAAAAATACCTGTGTTGGATGTCTTTACATTCTGAAGTCTCATCCACCAGTGAGCCTCTTGTTTAAGAATTTTCTTACATTGAATCTGGTGTCTATTTTTGTAATAATGACAAGCAATATGAGCTTTATGAAACTCTGTGTACCAAGAAAAACTTTCAAAATTAGTGGACTTGTTGTAATTTCAGTTACAGTTCCAAGGTCATGCTAGCAACCTTAATAAGATCATGAAGACAGCGGTTATGATGATAACATGCATCTAGCATAGCAGCCAAAATGTACTTAGCTTATTAACAGAGCTCTAATTTTGTTATGTTAATGGTTTTAATGTTGGGGATTTTTAATATTTTTTTTTTTCATTTCTGGAGCAAAAACTGAAAAAAGATAGAAAAAAGTTGCTTCATTATAGAGATTTAACATTGGCCTGAAATTAGCAGGCAGTTTCAGGCAGGAACATCTACCCTAAACAGCTCAAGATGGAAGATGTGTAGGTGCGGTTCCTCTGCAGGGAACATTCATCTCTCTGTGCCAGATCAGTTATAAGGGAGAGCCTGCAGATTTTAAAGTGGTTCTCTAAAAAGCATGCTTAAATTCTACCATCAATTTTATTTTTCCAAAAATCACATCACTGAAGCCCATATTCTAATAGATTGTTGTAGTGTAGCCCCACTTGAAACCAACCTACACAGTTTCTCACTCACTCCCCCCACCTTCTGAGGGAATGAGGGAGAGAGAATATAACAAAAAGGCTCAAGGTTTGAGATAAGGACAGGGAGAGATCATTGAAGTTACTGTTACAGGCAAAACGGACTCAACTTGGGGAAAACTACTATTAATAAAAACAAAGCAGGATAATGAGAAAGAGAAGAAAACCAACTTCCTCCCACCCCTCCCTCTTCCCAGGTTTAACTTCATTTAAATTATCTCTACCTCCCATGGGCTACAGTCCTTCATGAACTGCTTCAGCGTGGGTCACTTTTCCATGGGGTGCAGTCCTTCAGGAACAGGCTACCCCAGCGTGGGCCCTCCACAGGCCACAGCCTCCTTCAGGCATCCGCCTGCCCCAGCGTGGGGTCCTCCACGGGCTGCAGGTGGATCTCTGCTCCTCCGTGGACCTCCATGGGCTGCAGGGGGACAGCCTGCTCCACCATGTGCTGCACCACGGGCTGCAGGGGAATCTCTGTCAGGAGCAACATTGCTCCTCTCCCTCCTTCACTGACCTTGGTGTCCGCAGCCATTCCTCTCACAAGAAATTCTTCACAATCAAGATCAGGCAGATGCCTCTCAGGTTCTCCTCACATCTCCTCTCATCACTTCTTGCAGCCGGGTCAACCCGAATCGGGCCCAGATGGCTGCCCAGCAGGAGGCCGGAGGATGAGAGCCACAGGGCCCACAGTGCTCGCACCTCCCCCTCTCTGCCTCCTGCTTCTGCTTCTTCACTTTTTCTTTTTTTTAAAAAACAATATTTTTCCCCTTTTTAAATGCATTATCACAGGAGTGTTATCAGGGAACATTCCATCATCAATTGGCTTGGCCCTGGCCAGCGACAGGTCTGCTCTAAACTTGGCTGAGTCCACTGGCCAAAGGGGAAACTTCCAGCAGCTTCGTACAGAAGCTGCCACCATAGCCCCTCCACTAAACAAAAACAACACAGAGGTGCAAAGGTGTCAAACTGCTATTATGATTTACCAGATACACAGCCATTATTTCCAATGGTATATTCATATTGAAACATTGAAGTTTCCCTCTTTGGTAGCTGCTACTTTATGTGGAAACTACAATGTATATGACCTGGGAAATTAAAAGAAAATTGTTCTTGTGCCAAAAATAAATGAAACTACTGTTCAGGGCAGTGTATTCAATTAGGAATTTTAAAAGAAATGTTCCTTAGAATTTTGAAGTAATTAACTTGCCGTTCTTGTAACTATTCTGCAGCTCAACACATTAAAAATGTTTATCAAATTAACATGAGTGACATTTTTAGAGGAAAAAGAAATAAATACCCATAAGGTGTTTCTAATTTAAGTGGAAAGGCAAAAAACAAAATTATTTTCCACTGAAAAGAAATTAAAATTGGTATTTAAATAAATTTAAAAATTAAAGGACAAATATTACTTCATATTGTATGTTAAGTGACAGAATGTAATAGTGAAAAATCTTTAATTAGTGGAAGAGATTAAGTGGAAAATGAATAATATGTCCTCTCATAAGTCTTTATTGCTTGATTATTACTTTACATACCAAGATGTAACCAGGAGACTGTAAATAAGCACTATGTTTTAACCTTTAGAATTAAAGAGAAACATGTCCCCTTGCAGTTTAGCACAGTAGTGAGGGATCTGGACTGACCCCCTCAGAGGCTGTTCTGCAAAACACAAGTCAGATGTACCATCAGGGCTCTGTGGAAAGTCAGGATAATATCTACCTGGCTCTGCCCTAATCCTAGCCTTGTAATACAGTGGGAAAATGATCCCTGCCCACCTGCAGTATTACTACAGTGCCTGAGAGGGCTGAATGTTGCCTAAGGCTTTAAAATCACTGTATTGTAAGCTGCCAGGGCTCTAAGGCAACTAGTGTCACGGTGAGATGGGCCACGGCAGGGTAGCAGGTGATAACATTGTCCTGGATATCACACTATTTCTTCTGCATCTTCTTGGTCCTGAACAGGAACTTAAATACAGCCAAGTACCAGTCTTAAACACCACCATCGCTGGCACAGACCTCCTCTTTCTTGTCCAGCCAGATACAGGCAGCTAAAAAGAGGAGCTAGAGTAACTGATGCTGGATGCAAACTCAAAACCTACTGGGACAAGCAAATGAGAAAACTCTGTCCTTAGTGGCACATACTGTCCAGGGAAGGCAGTAGGGTAAGGCTTTACATTAGCAGGAGACTTACAGTTAGCACTAACAAGCTACAGTCTGGATAAAACAAACAGCAGAGAATGGAATGACATCAAAGTTCTGCTGTAGGGCCCCTGGAATCGGGTTTGGATTTGAACCTAGACCTCTGCAACAGCATTACACAAAAACTTTCTTGAGGAATTGTGTCAGTGTTGTAGTTAGGGACAAATAAAGGTTACAAAGATCATGCATCCTTGGAGACAGAGATGGAAACTCCCTTCACCAACCAGGATCAGTGCATCAGGAACAGTGTGGCCAGCAGGAGTACAGAAGTGATTGTGCCTCTGTACTCGGCACTGGTGAGGCCACACCTCAAATACTGTGTGCAGTTTTGGGCCCCTCAGTACAAGAAAGATGTTGAGTTGCTGGAGTGCGTCCAGAGTAGGGCAGCAAAGCTGGGGAGGGGCCTGGAGAGCAAGTCTTATGAGGAGTGGCTGAGGGAACTGGGATTGTTTAGTCTAGAGAAGAGGAGGCTGAGGGGAGACCTCATTGCTCTCTACAGCTACCTGAAAGGAGGTTGTAGGGAGGCAGGTGTTGGTCTCTTCTCCCAAGTAACTGGCAATAGGATGAGAGGAAATGGCCTCAAGTTGCTGCAGGGGAGGTTTATGTTGGATATTAGGAAACACTTCTTTACTGAAAGAGTAATCAGGCATTGGAAGAGGTTGCCCAAGGAAGTGGTGGAGTCACCATCCCTGGAAGTGTTCAGAGAACATGTAGACGTGGCACTTCAGGACATGGTTTAGTAGGCATGGTGGTGTTAGGTTGATGGTTGGACTTGATGATCTTGGAAGTCTCTTCCAATCTTAAGGATTCTATGAGTCTATGATTTTCTGACATGCATGCTGGTCAAGGATAATAGTATATTCATAGATCTGTCAAGTGTATATTGTATATAGTGATCTGTGGTTTGTTATTGTCCTGGTTTCAGCAGGGATGGAGTTAATTTTCTTCTCAGTAGCCGGTGTGTTTTGGATTTCGTGTGTGAAGAATGTTGATAAAAACATTCTGATGATACGAGTTGTTGTTAATGAGACCAAGGACACTGTCTGGCTTTCTAAGTCTCGTTAACGTGTAGATGCGGGAAGCTGGGAGAAAGACAGACAGAATAATTGATCCAAACTGGCCAAAGAGAGTATTCCATGCCATAAACGTCATGCTCAATATGTAAGTGGGGGTTGCCCATGGGAGGGGGCATCATTTTCTGGTATTCCTTTTCTTTTTGGACATTCTTGTCGGGTATCTGTTCGGGCACCCTTGGCATTCTTTTCTTCTCTCTTGCTTGCTGGCATCATTCCCTCTACCCTGCTAGCTTGCTCTCCCCCTTTGCTTGCTGCTCGGTGTTGTTCCTGTGATCGCTGCTCAGGACGGGCTGCGTCGGTCATTCGGACATCGGGTGGTGAGAAATTGTACATTGTTCATTTTGTATATTTTGTAGGTATTAGTATCCTTATATCCTGTTAGCTTTGTAGTTTTTAGTATTTTTAGTAAACTGTTTTTATCTCAACCCACGAGTTTTCCTTTCTTCCCAATTTCTCTCCCCTGTCCCACTGGGTAGGGGGAGGGTGAATAAGAAACTGTGTGGTGATCCGGGCTAAACCACCACAGTTATATAAGCCTATACAGGACCCTAAGCAAAATTTGAATCCTAAACTATACTTAGGTGATTTTAATGTTAAAAACTACACCCCCTTATGAATAATGAGTATGCTAATGAAGAGAACCTCCTTGTGTGTTTTAAACACAAACATATGTAATCATGGGCAGTGGGAAAAGTAGGAGGAAGCAAGTAGTTATTTCTTCCTTGTTACCATTTTGTATAAAAGACCCTTTACATTTCTGAGAGGTGTGCTGGCTGCGTTAGATGCCTATCACCCACTTCTGCAGAATCAAAATAAATACAGATATTTTAACTCAGTGTGTTGATTGACTTTTGCACACTGGGTAAAAAGAAACCCTGTTTTGGGACAACATCAGGCAAAGAGATTTTAAGTGGTTGGCAATAATCTAGAGAAAAACTGCTACAAGCAGTGGTGGAACACATAATTTTGGATGTGACACCTTATCAATGCCTTTGTCATGTCCATAATGAAAGAATGAGAAGTAAAGTTATTTCATTGCTATATGTGGAGGGAGTGAATATGTTTAAAAAAAGAAAAAGAAAAAAGATATTGATCAGAAGAAATAAATAACCCTGAAACATACAATTACGGGCTAATCCAGTGTTGTTGAAGGCAATGTAAGGCATAGGTGGAAAAAGCAATCCCAGCTATGCATTTGCAGGGATATTCTCAGGAAGAGGAGATGGAGTCTACTGTTGATAGATTTCCAAAGACATCAACCTCATGTTCACCAACGGACAAGGAGACGTGAAGAGCACACCATACAGGCTATTCATTTATATTAGGCATATTATAGGCAGAGCTTCAAAGATCTGATACCCTAGGTGTTGTCTTACTAGCAGAGTTCATTACCAGGTGTTCAATACACCAATCTCACACACAGAGCTGAGACATTCTGAGTTTATCTCGAGGTTGTGCAAAGTCGGGCACCAGCTGGATTTCCACAAAGGTAGCGTGCCTTTCTGGCATATTGTGATACAATTTATACCAAACAGATAAAATTAGTATCTCCCTGAGTAACACCTATTACACAGTGATTTATTAATAACTTACATACAATTTTGTAATAATTTTCACTTACTACGCATGCTCAAGGGTAGGGGTCTCTACTTGGGCCAGGGTCTTCAGCTCGAGGGATGTGATTTTTTGTATCATAATGATGAAAGTTCACCAGAAGACTCTCATTATTGCTCTTTTGTTCACTACTGCAATTTGTTTAAAAACATTATAATTGGCTTACGTACTTTTTATGATACATGTTGCTCTCAAGGATAGCAGTCCCC
Organism: Chlamydotis macqueenii; assembly: GCF_036417535.1. NCBI lineage: Eukaryota > Metazoa > Chordata > Aves > Otidiformes > Otididae > Chlamydotis > Chlamydotis macqueenii. The sequence goes on from NC_141559.1 coordinate 19,977,665, forward strand.
TATCAGGTGTCCTAGGTTTATCACTCCTGTTGACTTAATGAATATTTTGACCTTCCAAAAATGATTAATTCTCACATTCAGTGTTAACTAACATCTTGGATTTCCAAGAGGATTAACTCTTACGTTTCAGCTAATTGCATATGTCAAAGAACAAACCAGTCTTCTATTGTACGCATACGGGTATAATATTGAATTCAGTCAACTTCAGAGGCAGTTGTACTTTCCCTGTCTCAAAAGAAGACATAATTAATTTAAAAAGAGACAGATAGGACAACAAAAATGATCTGTGAAATGGAATGATTTACATGTAAGGGGGGACTTAATAGCCCAGGACTTTGTCTTCAAAATAAAGGTTATATGAGTGAGGTCTACAATGGCAGAATCTCTGAAGAGAGTGGTTAGGCAATAGGTACTCCCTGTTAGTCCCAAAAGAAGAATGAAGCCCTCAGGAAGCAATTTAAATCAAAGAAAAAGAAATAATTATTTATGCTTGGCACATGGTTAACTATGGAGCTCCTTGCCACAGGACGCTGAGGCTCTAAAGAGCTAAGTAGATGCACAAAGGGCTCAAATGCATGAAAAACTCCACTGTAGTTTATTAACCATGAAGACTCAGGCACTAACTGCAGCTGAGAAAGTCTCTGAATTGCAGGTGGGAAGCTGCTGGAAGGGCAATATTACTCTTTTATAGTATCTAAGTTCTGTTATGGTATCTTCTTACACACTGTCATACCTATCTAAAATAGTACAGCATTACCTGTACTCCTTCCCCAGGACTACACTGCTAATCTCTGTCAAAGACAGAACATGGGCTAGATGGTCCTTTGATAGGACCCAGCCCAGCTGCTCTTATAGCTCCACACAAAAGGAGTCTGGCAATTGCCAGATGGGGATTAAACCAGGACAATGTTTTGCAGTCACTCTGGATTAGTAAAAGGATCTGATCTCACTTTGGTAAGCAGGCAAAGGAAAGAAATACCCAACATCATATCTACCTTATTTTAATTTCCTTAAATTTCCTTAGCTTATAGAGAATGGTTATTTTCAGGCTAGGGGGCATCAGCATCTTTTCAGAACTGAATCATGCATCTGCAGGTCTGTTTTACTTGTTTTATTTTCTTCTCCTTTCTGAGCCACATGGTCCACTCAGGGACTAGTGCCTGGTGTGTTGCACTAGCTGACAGCAGTTGTGACTGACCCACTGCTGTTCCTTGATCCTTCTGTCACCCCTGTTTAATCTTACTCGATGTGCTGCCAAAGCAGCCTAGCTCTGCTTGAGCTATTCCACAGGCACAGGGAGCAGAGAAGCTAGAGGAACAACTGCTCCGTGTAATGCTGTCATATCATGTCACTAGCTCATCACCAGATTCTAGTTAGGCCACTTCTGAGAGAAATTACCACCAAGACTTCTGCAGGCACAATAGCATTAACGAAGTTAGGGAATTACTTCTGCAGATGTCTGACACACAATCAATCCTACTTAATTTAATTACACTGTTCAATGAAAAACAAAAGGGATGCTCTTGTAGTCCAGGCCTTGCTTTTTATTTTTCTGTGTAGGACATTTCCCCCTGGCATCTCCAGCTAATTTAACATTCAGTGAAAAATGTTAATATAATTAAGTAAGCATGATTATTTAAAAAGTTATCTTTATTCTAACACTTTGCATAATTTTCATTTTCCCACCTAACTGCAGTTCACCAGGAAGCTTTATGATACAACCAAATTGGCAGTATAGGGAAAAGGTTTCAATTTAATTATCTTAATAAGAATATTGTGATGTTGGGAAGGTTGTGCTACTAGATTGTTCAGTTAGGTGTTCAGGGCTTTAAGAGAGGGCTTCTCTGAAAGGAATGTGATAAAGTCCTCAGGGCACTCACATACATCCCAGAGTCTACTTGGGAAGCTCAGACAGTGGCTGCTCAAAGCTGAATTGCTAAATCTGCAGAATGATGAGACACTCAAGGCTCTTTTTCCCTCCTGGCAAGGACTGCAGTCTATGGTCTTCCTGTCTGTTCCCAAGAGAGATCTCACCATGTTATGTGCAGCACAAAGATCTTCAGAGACTATTCCTGCCGCAAAGTGCAAGGTGGAAGTAGGTTTATAATTATTTAAAACACAGTGTTTTAATTTACCAGTAGCCATAGTTTCCCAGGAAGCTTTTATGATACAGGTGCATTGGTGGTCACAAGGAAAGGTAACTCTCTTGTAGCTTCCAGTCAAAATAGGTGGAGTAGACAAAGTTGAAGAGATGAGTGGACATGCAAATGAGAGAGCAAGCCAGTTCCAGAAAAGAGCTAACTCCTAGCCTCCCAAATCCCAACTCACAGGTCTTTGATTAGTATTTTTCTGCAGGCCAGCTCCTGCCTGAGTCTAGGAGGGGCCCACACAGCCCAGAAGCATCACTAGAAGGAGCGAGTCAAAGTTGTGGGAACCAGCCTTTCTGGTTGCTTTGTACTACATAAATTGAAGGGAATCTTCTCAAATCCACCCAATTGTTCCCAACCTTTGTTGTGCACCAGGGTGCCCAATTAGCTGTGAACCTATTATCAGACTAGCTGAATATCTTGTATCAGACAAGGTAAAGAAGTTGTTGTTTGCAAATGATTGTATCCCAAATCCTTCAGTCATGGAAGTGGGAAGCTATGGGAATCAGAGCTGGAGACAGGGCCCAGTCTGAGTCTGAGCTCAATGCAGCCTGGGTAGCACACATAACCTGTCAGCCACCTCTTCATTTCACCTCTTCATTTCCTCTTCATTTTCCATTCAAATGGGCGTCACCTCTGTGACATTTTGATGTGTTCTGGTCATCTCTTCTCCTTTATTATCTATGTGGAAGCACCTAACAGCATCGGTGGACAAGCATCGGGGTAACAGCATCGGTGGACAAGGGACGGGCAACGGATATCATCTACCTGGACTTGTGCAAGGCATTTGACACTGTCCCGCACGACATCCTTCTCTCTAAACTAGAGAGGCATGGGTTCGATGGACGGACCACTCGGTGGATAAGGAGTTGGCTGGATGGCCGCACTCAGAGAGTGGTGGTCAACGGCTCAATGTCCATGTGGAGACCGGTCACCAGTGGCGTCCCTCAGGGGTCCGTGTTGGGCCCGGCCCTGTTCAACATCTTTGTCGGCGACATGGACAGTGGGATAGAGTGCACCCTCAGCAAGTTCGCCGATGATACCAAGCTGTGTGGTGCCGTCGACTCGCTGGAAGGGAGGGATGCCATCCAGAGGGACCTGGACAGGCTGGAGAGGTGGGCCCGTGCCAACCTCATGAAGTTCAACCAGGCCAAATGCAAGGTCCTGCATCTGGGTCGTGGCAATCCCAAGCACAAATACAGGCTGGGCGGGGATTGGATCGAGAGCAGCCCTGAGGAGAAAGACCTGGGAGTGTTGGTAGACGAGAGGTTCAACATGAGTGGGCAATGCGCCCTTGCGGCCCAGAAGGCCAACCGCATCCTGGGCTGCATCAAGAGGAGTGTGGCCAGCAGGTCGAGGGAGGTGATTCTCCCCCTCTACTCTGCCCTGGTGAGACCCCACCTGGAGTACTGCGTCCAGTTCTGGAGTCCCCAACACAAGAAGGACATGGACCAGTTGGAAAGGGTCCAGAGGAGGGCCACAAAGATGATAAAAGGGCTGGAGCACCTCTCTTATGAGGACAGGCTGAGAGAGTTGGGGCTGTTCAGCCTGGAGAAGAGGAGGCTCCGGGGAGACCTGATAGCGGTCTTCCAATACCTCAAGGGGGCCTACAAGAAAGATGGGGAGAAGCTGTTCAGTAGGGCCTGTTGTGATAGAACAAGGGGTAATGGGTTTAAATTAGAAGGAGGTAGGTTTAGATTAGATATTAGAAAAAAATTTTTTACAATGAGAGTTGTAGAGCACTGGAACAGGTTGCCCAGAGAGGTGGTGGAGGCCCCATCCCTGGAATCGTTCAAGGCCAGACTGGATGAGGCTCTGAGCAACCTGATCTAGTCAGGGATGTCCCTGCTTCTTGCAGGGGGGTTGGACTATATGACCGTTGAAGGTCCCTTCCAACTCTAACTATTCTATGATTCTATGATTCTCCCTCTCCTCCCTTCTCATGCCATATAGGCCATCCTTGGCCATTCCAGCTCCCAAGCAAGGCCCATCCTTAACTGGGTAGTCTGTAGGTAGCTGAAAGCATTCAGCTCTTGGATCTACAGAACTGGATTTGTAGGGTGAGAAGGAAGGAATAGCACAAGCTATATTTTGTGTAGAGAGAGACAAGACTAGTGACTGAGAGTAAGTTACATTTTATGTCACATTTAAACCTGGAACTCAGTGATTTTATTGTACTAATGCATGAGATATAGATTACCCAGTGCCTCAAAAGACAAGTAAAGCAGATTTCCAATGCACTGGAGAAAAAAGAATATGACATTGTTGTGCCAGGAAGCACTGATATTTAATTTTCTGTCTTCCTATCAAATTACCACACAGATTTTGGTGTCAGATCCTTTGGTCAATGGTAAACTTGTACAGTAACTCAGGGCCTTATTCCCACTGATGTCTTGGCAGGAGAGCACCAGTGTGCAAGTTGTGGCTACCTCTCTTCTAGCTCTTTCATGCTGAGCTTACCCAACCATTTCTATTCATCATGACACCAATAAAAGCAGCAATCCTTCAAACTGGCTGTCAGAAATAAAAGCCATATTCAGAGCTGAAGCAGAAACATTTATTCAAAACATATTCAGGAGAACTCAGGAAAAAACGCAAAAGCAGGTGGCTGGAGGTTCTAACTCTAAGAGGCCCCTTGCTTTGTCCCTGGTTTTATATTGCACTTGCACTGTCTAATGTCCCATATTACTGTGAGAACCAGCCTGTCAGCTACCTCTGAAGGCAAGGGAGGGTGAGATGCCAATGTATTTGTGCGACCTCAGGATCAAAGTGCTTTGCTAGTTACTAGTGTATGACTCAGCACGCCTAATGCTGATAATCACCCACCACTCTGGTTCAAATAAACAATTTCATGGGGTCTTTTCCACAGTATTTCTGCCACCAACCCTTGGAAAAGCAGACGGTTAGGCTCTGTAAGGAAAGATGTTGCCTCAAAGATCACAAGCTATAAGAAAGAAACACATTTGGAGTGACACTTGGGTCTCATTTTCAAGATTTACTCTATGGCCTGAAGCCTGTAATCTCCCTTTTTAATGAAGACCAACAGCTGAGTTTCTTGTGGACTCCTCTGGTTTCTGAAACTAAGACATTAAGGAGTACATCTGCCTTCCTAGGATCTCCACTGCAATCACAAAAGTTAGAAAGGTGGCTTCAAAAATGACTGTGGCTGGGTTGTGCAGACTCTGGCTATACATTTGACTTTCATTTTTGGATCCTGCCCTGGCTTGGGGCTGAGCAAACAAGAGCAAATGCAAGAATATGATTCAGCTTTGATGTAATTATTGTAATTTGAAACTAAAACCGTACATTGAAAATCCATTACAATTCAAATGATTATTGCAGCAATGGGAAATTATGAATGCACATGCCAGGAAGCTTGACTATAATCTTGTTCTCCCACGTGCCTTTACTGCACGTGGGTTTCTCAAAGCCCTGAATGCATTCTGGTTCACTGCATCCATAGGAAAGTAGGTGTCAGGTGGTGCAAAAAAGTGTATTTGCAACATATGGTTCTTGCTGGCAGGGTCAGCACTTGCAGGCTCACGCTCAGCAGTCCCAAATGGTAGAGCAAAGAAGTCACACAGAGCCATCAGTCTGGATTGGGGACATACGAGGTCACTATGCAGCGATGCAGATGGACATCATTAAAAAGTCAACTGGAGCATTGCTTCACTGCCAGCACTGCAGTCTTGGTGGGGGTTTTCTACTCTTGAGAACTGATGACATCACCATCCTTCACAGGTGAGGGCAGTGCCCTTTCACGGCAGTTTGTCATGACTGGTGGCACTGGCTCTCAAATGAAGACTAGGAATCCAGATCTCACAAGCTGCATAAAAAAATAAACCTCAGTGAGGCTTTTCAGCCCATAGCTTAGCATCCACTGCTCCCAGTCCATGCTTGGGAGAGCAAAGAAACCACTTACCATGCTCTGTCTCCTAGCTAGGGCCCAAGACTAGACCATCACTAGGAACTGCCAAGACTTCAGGATAAGCAAGCCTCAGTGGAATTTTCACTAGATAGATACACATGACTTGACTCACTCGAGTACTCAGAGAAAGGCCTTTTCCTTCACTGCATCTCTGATTCACACTCAAGATGCATATTGCCAACTATAAAGAGGGGACATGATTACAGTCACAGAAGCTAACCTGGCTAGTTTGACTGCCTACCATAGCTGGCTATTCTCTATCAAATGTGCCGGGGTTTTAGGTTTACTGCTGCAGGAAGATGAAGAAGGCTGCATTACCTTCTCAGGAGACGGACTGAAAGAAAAATCCCAGAGTCAGCACCTTTGCTTCAAAAATGCAATTGTGTTGTTTGGCAGCTGATTCTACCTACTTTTGCTCTGCCTTTATTGCAGGGGCGTGGGTATTCTGCTGGCACTGACCTACTTGACTAGTGTTCTAGTTTTGTTTAGTGAGGGGGGGCTAAGGTGGTAGCTTCTGTAGGAAACTGCTAGAAGCTGCTCCCCTTTGTTCAGTGGACTCGGCTGGGCCTAGGGCGGACCTGCTGCTGGCCAAGGCCAAGCCGATTGGTAGCAGAATGCTCCATGATAATGCCTCTGCAATAATGTATTTAAGAAGGGGAAAACAGGAAAAAAAAAAGAAGCGAAGATGTGAAGAAGCTGAGCGGAGGCAGAGAGGGGGAGATGCAGGCCTCATGGGCCTTGCAGGCCTCACCCTCTGGCTTCTCGCCAGGCGGCCGACTGGGCCCGACTGGGCCCGACCCGGCTGGAAGAAGTGGAGAGGAGATGAGCTGGATGATGTGAAGAGATTCTGAGAGGCATCTGCCTGCCTGTTGTGAAGAATTTTTCTTGTGAGAGGAACAGCTGCAGACACCGAGGTCAGTGAAGAAGGAGAGGAAGGAGTAATGCTGCTCCTGGCCAAGATTCCCCTGCAGACTGTGGTGCAGCCCATGGTGAAGCAGGTTGTCCCCCTGCAGCTCATGGAGGTCCACGAAGGAGCAGAGATCCACCTGGAGCCCATGGAGGACCCGACGCCGGGGCATGAGGATGCCTGAAGGAGGCTATGGCCCATGGAGGGCCTGCTGGGGCAGCTGTTCTGGAGGGACTGCACCCCATGGAAGAGATGACCCACGCCGGAGCAGTTTCCGTAGCCCGTGGGAGGAACCCCACGATGGAGCAGGGGAGGAATGTGAGGAGTTCTTCCCCCGACGACAAGGCAGCGGCATAAAACAAAGTGTGATGGACTGACTGTAACCCCCATTCCCTCTTCCCCCTTTGCTACTCAGGGGAGGGAAGGTAGTAGAGCTAATGTTAAGCCCGGGAAGAGGGAGGGCTGGAGGGAGGTTATCTTGTTCTCTGTCTCATTTTCCTGCTGTTTGTAGTAATAAATGAATAGTTTTCCCCAAGTCGAGTCTGTTTTGCCCATAACAGTAACTTTAAGGATTTCTCCCTGTCCTTATCTCAAACCTCGAGCCTTTTTCTTATATCATCTCCCCCTATTCTCTTGAAGGGTAGGGGGAGTGAGAGAGAGACTGTGTAGTCTGGCCCCGACTGAGGCTAAACTACAACAATGAAAAGGGATCAGGAGATATTCCTGCTCTGAGTGTGGGCCTCACCACATTTTATATCTATACCAGCATGACATCAAGTGTCAAGGTTTTCACTTCTGACATGATATTCCCAGAGGACCTGCACTCAGGTTTGGAGATCTTGATGCAGAGGTGCAAAACTGAACACCTCCTGCAGTTCTGGGGCTGACTGGACTCCTGTGTAGCTCTGGCCAGAGTTTCAAGGAAGAGAAAGCTCTGGAATGGAGGACAGAGGGAGGTCTCTTGTGGGCTACATCCTGTTCAAGCGTTGTACATATGCTTCAGCTCAAGCATTATCTTCTTGCAATGAGTTTCAAACAATAACGTGATCTTCGGAGACAGAGATAGGATTCCTTCTTCCTTTTCCTCTTTTCCCCTTTATCTTTTCCCTTTTCCCCTTCTCCTTTCCTTTCTCCCTGAGAAACATATTTTACTGCTCTCAGACTACAGAGCATATTTTGATCTATGCCCCTTTTCCTCTTGATTGCTAAAATTCCTCTCTGCATAAATAACAAAGGAGATGTCAGACTCTAGCTGACATTTAAAAGATAGGGTTTGTGTTCATGCGACAAGCACAGTTTGCAATGTCTTTGAGTCCAGCTTGAAGTTCTGTGAGTAAATGTGAATCTACAGGAAAAAATGAAGCTAGACACTCAGAATTATTTGATTAGCATTATTTGTACTGTCTTTTTTTTTTTTATGTTAAAAGGCCACTGTTGAGCTGGTATTCAAAACAACACTTTTCCACTGTATAAGCCTGTGGGGATTAGGAACTGAAATCTCTGCCTTTATTTACTTTCTTCTCCATCAGTACTTCATTGTTGAAAAGTCACCAGTTGGCACCACTGAGCAGAGTATACAGCACAGGGGTATCTAACTATCTAGTGGTGCTTAGAATTACTACTTCTGTTAAGGCCATGAAGCAGCTTACACCATGGTGTATTGACTTGGCAGCTTAAAGGATTAACCTTTGGGACTGTAATTTGCAGAGATGAATTGCAGGAGCTTGTGTCCACCTGACTGAAGGTACTGTGTGCAATGGAGTTTATGGAGTGTGATCTCACCTGACTGAGTGTCTGCTGGATGCATTGGTCCTTGTCTGAGAAGGTAAGGTAAGACTTTTCCTTAAGTTGGGGTATTTGTAACATTTCTCTTCTATGCCTTCTTTTGTATCTAATATTAATGTTGAACTCATGTGGCTACCTTTCCTTAGAATTAGAGCACTCATTCAGATTTTTCTCTCTGTATTCAACTGTCTACAGATATGATTTTAAAGGAGCTCCATTTCCTGGAACTTCAACTTTTTTGCTAACTTTACTTTAAAAGTAGACCTGAAAGCTGGAGTGCCAGGTAGACTGCTTCAACACAGAATCTGCTCCGGAAACTAGGATAAGAAGAAAAAAAAAAACACACACAGATGTTACAAATTTCATAGTAATATAGGTGGAAAAAATCCTCTGGAGGTTTCAAGTTCAAGCCCTCTGCTCACATCCTGCAACCACCTTCAATGATTGCTAGAGTCCTTTCCAGTTAGGTGTTGAAAAACTCTGAGAGTGGAGATGCCACCACTTCTCTGGGCCCTTGACCTGGGACCGCACTGCTCTCAGTGTGTAAAGCTTTCTCCTTATACCCAATTTGAATTTCTTCTCCCCAGAGGACAGTCTAGCCTCTTCTCCTGTCACTGACTCCCTTGCTTCCCTCACCTCTCACATGGCATTGCGTTGCCTACTTCTCAGGCTGGGGACCAGCAGCACCATGTGTGAACGGCAGGGAACTGAGCGTAGTGATAGACTGAGTGGCAGCTACCTGCTAACGAGCCATCTGTCTGCTGCTACTGTGAGTGGAGAAGAGGCTGAATCCTGTCTGCTTTTCCCTCATTGGATTTTAACCTCTCTCTGTCACCCAAGTGCTGATTTTCACACCACCTGTAGAGTCTGTGTTACTGTTGAGCCACTGCAATGCTGAAAAGTCAAGGATGTAAAAGACTGAGAGTCTGATACTGAGTCCAGTACCTAAAGGGGGCCTACAGGAAAGATGGGGAGAGACTCTTCAGCAGGTCCTGTTGTGACAGGACAAGGAGTAATGGTTTGAAAATAGAGGGAGGTAGATTTAGATTAGATATTAGGAAAAAATTTTTTACACTGAGGGTTGTAGAGCACTGGAACAGGTTGCCCAGAGAAGTGGTGGATGCCCCATCCCTGGAAACATTCAAGGCCAGGTTGGATGAGGCTCTGAGCAACCTAGTTGGAGATGTCCCTTCTCTTTGCAGGGGGTTTGGACTAGATTACCTTTGAGGGTCCCTTCCAACCCAAACCATTCTATGATTCTATGAAAGGACAGACTGACAGGCACAGAGGAAAATCAAGCTGAAATTTAAGTCAGATTGTGGTTCTGCTACTTTTTATAGGACAGTTTCTGCTAGCCAGGAGAGGGCTGGTTCTCTCACTTACTCCCTGGCTCCTAGGAAGACATGTGACAGGGGAGTACAGTGTGACACTTCATGTCAGCACTGCAGGGAGCAGTGATCCTGGTGAATGAGTGTGGTACACTTTCAAATGTAGGAAGGAAACCCACCAACTCTGAATCTTGTGCCAGTGCCAAGTGTAAACGTCAGCTCCTCCTGGTGAGTTCCTCAAAAAAAACATCTGGATGGAAGGCCACTAGCCAAGGCTGGCAGTTGTGGAAGTGCTTGCACTGACAACTGGAGTCATTCTGCTCTGTTAACTGTGATTTTAAATCCACATCAATAAGCCTGACAGTTGGTATCTAGCTCCAGTAGTCCCCAATTCATGTTAGCTCAGTGCAAATTCAAAGGAGATCCTGTGCTTGAGAAGACAAAGAATGACAGAAATTCAGTCCTCACTGAGGAGTAATCCAGGTTTTATCTGAAATGTCAGCTAGGTGCAAGACTTGCAGCTGACACTGTGTGTTAGCAGAAGCTACTGCTGGCTTCTCTGTCTAGACACAGCTTGCTTACGTGATATGGTGGTTGGGCTTGGTACCCTGCAAAGTGCCTCTGATGAACCACAGAGGTGACAAGGAGCAGACAAAAAAAGATTAGGTGACTAATTTGATTTCCACTAGTTGAAGCAATCTTGGGCTGGATGGCTGTCTTATGGTTTCTAGAGTAGCTTCATTACCCAGTCTTTATAGCACGGCTCACTGTCTCCTCCGTGTTCAGTCTACTGTATTTGGCCTGTTTCAATGTACAGTACTAAACAAAAAAGGGGTTTTTTTTGGATGGAGCTTTGGGGAAAAGCAGAGTCCAACTCAGACTGTCACTTCTGTAACCTGTCTGACACAACCATCATGCTCTGAACACTTCTGGAGAAAAAGATTGTGCTTGTTCTTCCTACACCCTTCCCCCTCCTTGTAGCCTACTGATTGCTGCTGTGTACACAAACATGGCACTTCTCTGTGCTTGGGAAGAAAGAGACACCTGTCTGATAAGCCATGCCCCTCTCTACACTGCTTTTGTAATGCAAAGGGACATCCTACCTGTGCAGAGCCATCTGCTACCCCTCCACTGCACCCTTCATGGCTAGAACCTGTCCAAGATTGTGATATTGGGTTGGATGTGAGGGGTAACTGCTCTTCCTGTGATCAGCAGAGATGAAGAACCAGTGAAAAAAGTAGCTTCTCTCTTGAGGTGTACTTTCTCATGCCCTCTTAGGCTGTGGAGGCTGGCATAGCATACATGTTTAGCTTCCAAAGGGCTTTCACACCCATACATAGAGAATTTGTTTTCTCAGATAGAATTTCATAGAATCATAGAATAGTTTCGGTTGGAAGGGACCTTCAAAGGTCATCTAGTCCAAACCCCCTGCAAGAAGCAGGGACACCCCTGACTAGATCAGGTTGTGCAGAGCCTCATCCAACCTGGCCTTGAATGTTTCCAGGGATGGGGCATCTACCACCTCTCTGGGCAACCTGTTACAGTGTTCCACCACTCTCATTGTAAAAACTTTTTCCCATTGGTCTCCCTCCTCTTCCAGGCTGGGTTGCTACTATAGAGGTTATAAACACTGCCCAGATTGCCTGGTGGCTCCTTACCCCTGTGCTCCACTCACCCCCGGTAAGAAGGCCTTGGTAGGAAGAAGTCAATACAGGTAAGGCTCCTGTGCCATGCGTGAAAAGGTAGTCTACAAGCACAGCTTAGCCTCCACTGGGCTATTCCCATAAGAATGGAGTAATAACTTTTATATATTCTCCTTTATCCAAAGGCATGCATCGATCAGGGTCAGGTTCGGGAGCATCTGAGGAACCTGAAGGTGCACAAGTCCATGGGACCTGATGAAGTGCATCTGCAGGTCCTGAGGGAAGTGGCGGATGAAGTTGCCAAGCTGCTGGCCATCATATTTGAGAAGTTGTGGCGGTTTGGTGAGGTCCCCGATGACTGGAAGAGAGGGAACATAATCCCCATTTTTAAAAAGGGGAATAAGGAAGGCCCAGGCAGCTACAGGCGGGTCAGCCTCACCTCTGTGCCTGGTAAGGTCATGGAGCAGATTCTCCTGGAAACCATGCTAAGGCACATGGAGAGCAAGGAGGTGGTTGGTGACAGCCAACATGGCTTCACCAAGGGCAGATTGTGCCTGACCAATTTGGTGGCCTTCTATGACGGGGTGGCAGCATCGGTGGACAAGGGATGAGCAACGGATATCATCTGCCTGGACTTGTGCAAGGCATTTGACACTGTCCTGCATGACATCCTTCTCTCTAAAAAGGAGAGACATGGGTTTGATGGACGGACCACTCGGTGGATTAGGAATTGGCTGGATGGCTGCACTCAGAGAGTGGTGGTCAATGACTCAATGTCCAAGTGGAGACCGGTGATGAACAGCATTCCTCAGGGCTCCTCCTGGAGAAGAGGAGGCTCCGGGGAGACCTGATAATGGTCTTCCAGTACCTCAAGGAGGCCTACAAGAAAGATGGGGAGAGGCTGTTTAGTAGGGCCTGTTGTGATAGGACCAGGGGTAATGGTTTTAAAATAGAAGGAGTTAGATTTAGATTGGATATTAGGAAAAAATTTTTTACAATGCGACTTATAGAACACTGGAACAGGTTGCCCAGAGAGGTGGTGGAAGCCCCATCCCTGGAAACGTTCAAGGCCAGGTTGGATGAGGCTCTGAGCAACCTGATCTAGTTGGAGATGTCCCTGCTCCTTGCAGGGGTGTTGGACTAGATGACCTTTGAAGGTCCCTTCCAATCCTAACCATTCTATGATTCCATGATTCTATGTGTTGGACCTGGCCCTGTTCAACATCTTTGATGACAACATAGACAGTGGGATAGAGTGCGCACTCAGCAAGTTTGCTGACAACACCAAGCTGTTTGGTGCCATCGACACGCTGGAGGGGAGGGATGCCATCCAGAGGGACCTTGATAGGCTGGAGAGATGGGCCTGTGCCAACTTCATGAAGTTCAACCAGGCCAAGTGCAAGGTCCTGCATGTGACTTGTGGCAATCTCAGGCACAAATACAGGCTGGGTGGAGAATGGATCGAGACCAGCCCTAAGGAGAAGGACTTGGGAGTGATGGTGGATGAGAAGCTCAACATGAGCCAGCAATACACCCTTGAGGCTTAGAAGGCCAACCGCATCCTGGGCTGCATCAAGAGGAGCGTGGCCAGCAGGTTGAGGGATGTGATTCTCCCCCTCTACTCTGCCCTGGTGAGACCCCACCTGGAGTACTGTGTCCAGTTCTGGAGCCTCCAACATAAGAAGGACAAGGACCAGCTGGAGAAGGTCCAGAGGAGGGCCACAAAGATGATAACAGGGCTGGAGCACCTTTCCTATGAGGACAGGCTGAGAGAGCTGGGGCTGTTCAGCCTGGAGAAGAGGAGGCTCTGGGGAGACCTGATAGCAGTCTTCCAGTACCTCAAGGGGGCCTACAAGAAAGACAAGGAGAGAGTCTTCAGTAGGGCCTGTTGTGACAGGACTAGGGGTAATGGTTTTAAAATAGTGGGGAGCAGGTTTAGATTGGATATTAGGAAAAAAATTTTTATACTGAGGCTTGTAGAACACTGGAACAGGTTGCCCAGAGAGGTGGTGGATGCCCCATCCCTAGAAACATTCAAGGTCATGTTGGATGAGGCTCTGAGCAACCTGATCTAGTCGGGTGTGTCCCTGCTCCTTGCAGGGGGGTTGGACTAGATGACCTTTGAAGGTCCCTTCCAACCCAAACCATTCTATGATTCTATGATTTTATGATGCATCACAGTGGTTACGAACAGTGTGCAACATCTCCCCCAGTATGTCTTTCATTTCTTCCTGGGTGTGATGCTTCTTTGAAGAGTTTTGGTATCATTCCTCAACCTTTCTTGTCAAAAACACAAAGATGAGATCTGTGCAGCAGCAGTTCCTTGTCCTCCAGTCCAATGTGCAATCTCTTAACTCAAGATGTCATTGTCAGTGGACTGAACTCCTTCCCAACATCCCAAAGAGCCCAGAAGAGACCGGAGGTGGGAAAAGACTTGACCAAATCAGTATCTTTAATAGTCCATAAGAACCATTCAGTAAATGGATGCATTTCATTTTGCTTTCATCATCAACAATCAATTACTTACACTGTGCTCTATGGAGCATATCGTGCTGTGGTGGATACCTCACAAAGCTTGAACTATCAACCAGCTTAAACCAAACGGGAAAGCAGCATTTTCATGGAACTATGTTTTACGTTATTTTAAGGAATAAATTCTGAAATATATGAAAGTAAGACAGGGCAAAAGAGCATTTCTGCAGGAAACCAGAAACCTAGAGCATGTGCTAATGAGGCCTGATGGATGCAACATATGAAAGTGCGACAGAATAAGATGAGAAAGCAGGAGGGCACTATTCCATGAGAATTGCAGCTGGAGCAGTGATCGGCTAGAGAGAGCCAAGAAGAGCTATGCTTGCCAGTGATTTTTTTTTAATTATGTTTTTTGAGTTTAATTTCCTGTGTTAAAACTGATGTTTCTCATATTGCAAAATGTTTTTGTAATTGTTTGTAAGGTAGTAGTATCCAGAAGTCCAGCCAGTATTGTCATTTTATCAAAATAGTCCCTCCCCTAAGCCAGTGCTCATCTAATCAGACAAGGCTGGAGTAACACACAACTGTAGAGCACATCTGAAATGTCCTAGGTTGCACACAAGCATCCTCTACCTACAGCACATTGAACAAAATCCTCTTAGACCATAACTAATGTGATAGTATAAGCTTTATGAAATACTGGATCAGGGGAGCAGAATGGAAACTTTTTTTTTGTGAGAAATTATAATATTTCCAATGTTTGTCCAGGCTCAGAGTCGGATGAATGTTTCATTAACTGAATGTCTGGCACAATAGTGGAAGGGAAATGTTCTCAGCCTTGTGAATCAGCACTTTATACTATCCATGTTGCCTCTCTCCCCCATGTTTTCCAAAAAGTTGTTCTACAATAGGACCAGGAAACACCTCATTGTAGGTTCCTGACAGTTAGCAGAGTAGTTAGAAACACATTCTCTCAATCAAAAGACTGCGCATTTCAAAACAGCAAGCCAGGATTGCATTTTGGATGGAATGGTGAGTTCTGCACTTTGAGTTTGAATTGTTGTGGGATGGTAATACTGAAGAACTGCCCTCTTCTTGGTTTCAGTCTCAGGAGCAGCTCATACCTACCTGTGCCTGATTTCTATATGACATGTGGTTCCCAACTTGAAAGTACCATTGAAGACTGAAGTTGTGCTGAAAAACTAAGGGGAAGAGATGAAGACACCTAGAATCAGTGTTCCATATGGTACGCATTGTTTAACAAAGACAACAAAAGAGTTCTAAATAGGCTACTTCTGCTTTTAGTAAATGTGGTGGGTCGACCTTGGATGGACATCAAGTGCCCACCAAGCTGCTCTATCATTCCTCTCCTCAGCAGGACAGGGAGGAAGAAAATAAGATGGAAAAAAACCTTGTGGCTCAAGATAAAGGCAGTTTAAGAAAGCAAAAGCAAAGGTCACATATGGAAGCAAAGGAAAACAAAAAATTTATCCTCTACTTCCCATGAGCAGGCAATGTCCAGTCACTTCCTGTGAAGCAGGTCTTCAGTATGCATAATGGTTGCTCCAAAAGGACAAATGTTGTAATAACAAAAGCCTCCACTCTTCCTCCTTTCTCCTAACCTTTATTGCTGAGCAGATGCCATATGGTATGGAATTTCCCTTTGGTCAGTTTGGGTCAGCTGTCCTGGCTATGTCCCCTCCCAAGATCTTGCCCCCAGCCTACTGGTGAGAGGGGAATGTTGGAGAGACAGCCTTGATGCTGTGTGAGCACTGCTCAGCAGTAGCCAAAAAACATTGGTGTGTTATCAACACCTTCCTAGAATCATAGAATCATAGAATGATTAGGGTTGGAAGGGACCTTCAAAGGTCATCTAGTCCAAGACCCCTGCAAGGACCAGGGACATCCCCAACTAGATCAGGTTGCTCAGAGCCTCATCCAACCTGGCCTTGAACGTTTCCAGGGATGGGGCTTCCACCATCTTTCTGGGCAACCTGTTCCAGTGTTCTATAACTCGCACGGTAAAATATTTTTTCCTAATTTCCAATCTAAATCTACCCCCCAATATTTTGAAACCATTACCCCTGGTCCTATCACAACAGGCCCTACTAAACAGCCTCTCCCCATCTTTCTTGTAGGCCCCCTTGAGGTACTGGAAGACCGCTATCAGGTCTCCCCGGAGCCTCCTCTTCTCTAGGCTGAACAGCCCCAACTCTCTCAGCCTGTCCTCATAAGAGAGGTGCTCCAGCCCTTTTATCATCTGCGTGGCCCTCCTCTGGACCTTCTCCAACTGGTCCATGTCCTTCTTGTGTTGGGGGCTCCAGAAATGGACACAGTACTCCAGGCGGGGTCTCACCAGGGCAGAGGAGAGGGGGAGAATCACCTCCCTCGACCTGCTGGCCACGCTTCTCTTGATGCAGCCCAGGATGCGGTTGGTCTTCTGGGCCGCAAGGGCGCATTGCCGGCTCGTGTTGAGCTTCTCATCCACCAGCACTCTCAAGTCCTTCTCCTCAGGGCTGCTCTGAATCCATTCTCCACCCAGCCTGTATTTGTGCCTGGGATTGCCATGACCCAGGTGCAGGACCTTGCACTTGGCCTGGTTGAACGTCATGAGGTTGGCACGGGCCCACCTCTCCAGCCTGTCAAGGTCCCTCTGGATGGCATCCCTCCTTTCCAGCGTGTCGATGGCACCACACAGCTTGGTGTCATCGGCGAACTTGCTGAGTGTGCACTCTATCCCACTGTCCATGTCGCCGACAAAGATGTTGAACAGGGCCAGGCCTAACACGGACCCCTGAGGGACGCCACTCGTGACCAGATTCCACATGGGCACTGAGCCGTTGACCACCACTCTCTGAGTGCGGCCTTCCAGCCAACTCCTTATCCACCGAGTGGTCCGTCCATCAAACCCATGTCTCTCTAGTTTAGAGAGAAGGATGTCTTGTGGGACAGTGTCAAAAGCTTTGCACAAGTCCAGGTAGATGATGTCAGTTGCTCGTCCCTTGTCCACCGATGCCGTCACCCCGTCATAGAAGGCCACCAAATTGGTCAAGCATGATCTGCCCTTGGTGAAGCCATGTTGGCTGTCACCAACCACCTCCTTGCTCTCCATGTGCCTTAGCATGGTTTCCAGGAGAATCTGCTCCATGACCTTGCCAGGCACAGAGGTGAGGCTGACCGGCCTGTAGTTACCTGGGTCTTCCTTATTCCCCTTTTTAAAAATGGGGGTTATGTTCCCCCTCTTCCAGTCATCGGGGACCTCACCAGACCACCACGACTTCTCTAATACGATAGCCAGTGGCTCGGCAACTTAACTTCCTAGCTACCAATACAAAGCAGAACACTGTGAGGGCTGCTATGGGGAAAATTAAGTCTATCTCAGCCAGACCCAACACAAGAAAAAAAACACATAAAAGGTCAAATTGATATCAGGCAACATGTTGCCATTTGATATTGCTTCAAGATTCCCTCATGGATAATGAAGACAAGGAAATCATCAAGAGGAACATGAAACTGTGTTGCAGTGTTGCCAAGCACTTAGGATTCCTCATTTGAGAAACTGGGCCAAAAATTAATAATTTCAGAGAGACACAGGGAAAGAGAGAGAACAATGACGAGAAAAAACCCAAACCCAAGATAAATGAGTGATGTGGAAAACCTCAGTTGTTCACCACCAACTGGCCAATGCTCAATCAGTCCCTCAGCAATGGCAACCCTGGCCAGTCTCCACCCCCTGCTGTTTTATTGCTGAGCATGTAATATCATATTGGATATCCTTTTGGTCAGTCGGGGTCAGCTGTCCCAGCTGTGTGCCCTCCTAGTTTCTCGTGCACCTTCAGCCTACTCCCTGATGGAGTAGTATGAGAAGCAGAAAAAGCTTTAAATCTGTGTAAGCACTGGTCAGCAATAACTGAAATTTTCCTGTTTATCAACACCATTTTCATCATAAATACAAAACACAGCCCCATACAAGCTACTGTGAAGAAATTTAACTCTACCCCAGCCAAAACCAGTACAAAACTCTACAGAGGGACTAGAATCTCCAGCTTCAACAGGTTAGAAGTGAAGCAGCCATTCTAAGCATGCTGTCTGTGCTCTCTTCCTCATTGGGGTACAGATACTGTTTTTTTTCCAGGATGTGATTCATCCCCCTATTTTATGCATTTGTCATAACACAGGACAAATTGCTCTCTGGATTGTCCTGTCTTTCAAGGTTGTCACTGCACTTAATGGGACAGATAGACATTTTGTGCAGGCAGCTCATCTCACTGGTCTAAGACAGTCAGCTGGGGACAGTATAAATCCCCCCAGATACATCTTGACCTGAAGACTATGAGTAGAAATAAAATTGTGGCAATTGGCAAGACTGAGGTTGTGTGCTTCAGAATTCCTCTCTTTTAAACTTTCCCACTTTCCAAATAAAATTTACTGGACTTCAGGTCTTTATAATTGATTCGTAACAAGATTTTGAGTTTTGCTTGTTTTCAGTAATAGAGTGTCTCCAAGGTTTTGGATTGAGAAACTGCTGCTGTTAAATAATCTGCCTATTTTTCCTATGAAAAGATGCTCTCAGCTTCTCTAAGGTGCAATTCTGCAAAACCAAATGCCCTTTCATAATTTCATTTGTAAGGACAGTCTCATTAAAATCTCATTACTTATGGGCCTCAGAGTTTCCAGGATTGAACCATTAAAGGTATGTGTTGCTATTTAGTATTAGCATCCAATAATGACTTTCTATTTTAACCTAAAGCTTTATTAGGGCTTACAACAAAATGAAACTTCAATTATATGAAACCAATGTACAACTAAAGAAGAAGCCCTTGTTCTTTCTTATGTAAGTATCACTCGGTCTGGAGGGACTGTTTGCAACATTGTCTGTTGATTAATTCATCAGAATTAAAACTAAGGGACTTTTGGATTTGTACCACTTTCACGCATCCAAGCACACTTCAGAGGATTTGAAAAGCAGAAGATTGCCCTTGCGTTCATCAGTGACAACACGTACTGCTTGTGATTGACAGCCATCAGCTCCTGCAAAATTAAACCTTTGGGTTTTGTTTTGTTACACTCCAGGTATTGCCAGAAAAAGACCACAGTGCAGTTAGTGTCTTCTTTTGAGTGTGGTACTGTTGCACTCGTGTGCTGGCTCTGCCTGCCTGCTCAAAGTAGAGTTGGGCAGGGACAGCAGCTGCCTCCCCAGGCTCCGGCTAAGCAGACAATGAGCAGAGTTTGTCAGCACAGGGTAAGACCAGACATGGTGCAAAGCTTTGCGGCAGTCTAGGCAAATTTAGCACTGTTACAGTAACTGTTTGAGTGTTGCTCTTGGGTCACTGCTCTTGCCTCTCCCACAGAGGAAGAAAAGGTGTGAAGATGCCTTTAGTCATCTTCCATGTTATTGCAAGGCTGTGCCATTAGGAGGCTGTGATTAGCTTTTGGAACTGATGAGACAGCTGACCCCATCTTCTCTTGGGCTTGCTGTAGATGCTCATATGAACCCTGAATCACCATATATGTCAATGATGAAGTTACAGTCCATATTATTCCCTGTGGAGACTGTGCAAAATTCCTACCACTTGGTCTTCAATTTGATCCTCTCTAACATAATTGTCTCCGGTCTTGACAGTCAATTTTCTATCTTGTCCAATACAACCTTCTGGACCTGACGGAATGGTGCTGTCAGCCCTTCCTCCAGGACATGTCACAGAGTGTAGCGGCTGGATCAAATAAGTTATTTGTCTATTTGAAGTATCCTGCTCTTAACATGTCTCTTCCTTCTTGGCACTGAGGATTCATCCTATAGATCTGTGTAATCTCCCTACCTCCTTCACTGAGTGAGGGGAAAGCCTTTCAACTAATCAAAGATGGTTTAAGTCCTCTCTGAAGCAGTGACAGCCCCTGCCTAGTAGAGGGCAGGGATGCTGAAGGGTGCCAAGGCCAACTGTGGCTGATGCCATCACATCCCCACAGGTTGGCTCTGATACATCACAGAGGGCTCAGAAAAGCAGTCCCATGCTGAAATGGCCCCTTCTGATGCTCAGAGTCGTGGTAGCCCGTGTTACTATCCCTGAAGCAGGTTGCAGAAGGAGGTGTAGTGTGAAAAGGTTAAAACAGGCAGCCTCCAAAAACCTAAAACAGAGCATCAACAGGTTTCACAAAGAGAAACATTTGAAGAAATAAACAAAAAATAATTAATATTGACACATTGAGCTGGATTCACAGAAGGGAATGGAGGGATATAGCTTTATGTTTGGAGACTTTTTGCAACAGCTTGTCTGTTTGTCATTTGTTTAAATGCAGAACAGCAGTGGTGTCATATGTTGGTCAATATTTAGGGAAAGAACTGTCAGGAAAAAGTCTTAATCACTGAGGGTTGCATCTGTAAATACAATGTTTATTTTGCATTTATGCTATGCTTTAGAGTTCCTGCTTATTTCTGTACAGTCCAGGAAGAAGTTGCTGTCTGCATCTAGCTTTCTCTTTTCCTCTGTCTGTATAATTTGGTCTCCCTTCTTCCCTCTTCCCTAATGCAACCGAGGATTTGCCGCAGCTAGCCCGGGTAAGATGCAGAGCAGTGTACTGATACTACTAAGAGACAAATTATTTGCTGACCCATCAGTTGGTCTTGCTCAGGCTAACTCAAGGTTAAGCCAACTGAACTGACTGGGGGCCAGGCAGGACATCTGGCAGGGACCTTCCCTTGTAGTTGTTGTTTCTTGAGCCCATCTATATATTTCTCCACACGGAAGTCATACTACTTTGGGATAGTCTTTCTTCTATTTCAAATCAGTGCACAAGATGAAGGTAGTCAAAACTATATGCATTGTTATATGAGACTCAATAAGCCATTACAGCTATGTCAGGTGCAGCTTAAAAGCTGAACGAAAAGGTACAGTACAGTCAGTAACCTAGCCTCACACTCTCTACCATCACTGTGTATTAGTATATCACTGTTACTAGGACATACTGCAGAAATAACTTTTTTTTTCCTTCTGCCTTCACAGAGTGACTCCAAGTTGCTTGCAAAGGTTATTTGCTTCCTCACCTCTGGATGTAGAAAATTATATTAAGCTTAATGTGAAGGATACTTAACTGTCACTCTCCCAGTTGTCATCAAATGGCTTAACCTCATTAAGTTACACTGCTAATTCAGCAAGTTCAGAGAAATGAAGATGCCAGAAAGTGTCATGTTATATCATTAAAAGACTTATGTGGCATTAGCTTCCCCACTGATAAATTTGGGATTGAATTTCCATGCAAAGTCTAGGTTTCTTCCCTGCCTCTATATAATATCTGCATTTTATTAAGGAGTTAATTTCACCTTGATCTTTTGTACAGGAGACAGCAAAGAGCAGCTGCATCCCAAAATGTTCCTTTACAGCTTCTTTACAGAGAAGCGGCCAAGTTGGCTGAAAGAAGCAAGCCACAGAAACTGGAAGGTCACCTAAGAATTAATTATTATAGTCTACATAACATGAGGGGAGGAGTTGCATCTTCTGTATTCATGTTTCTCAAGATTTGC
Source organism: Chlamydotis macqueenii (assembly GCF_036417535.1). Classification (NCBI taxonomy): domain Eukaryota; kingdom Metazoa; phylum Chordata; class Aves; order Otidiformes; family Otididae; genus Chlamydotis; species Chlamydotis macqueenii. The sequence goes on from NC_141559.1 coordinate 19,999,394, forward strand.
CCAAGAAAGTCTTAATGCTGACGGTTGCACCTGATAGTAAATAAGCCAGAGCAAGAATCACAACACATTTAATTTCTCACTAATCATTGTGACTTGAGCACCATACATTGCTTTCTGGGAAGATGGTTATGTCATTTGTGCATGAGCTACTGGAGAACCCCCAGCCACTCAGTTCTCACACCAAATACTGAAAGAGGAAGTGAGAGAGAAAGGATTAAAAGAGAAAAGGAGTGAGAGACTAAGGGCTGGAAGCCACCTGGTTGAGTGTAAAGGATAGACAGCATGAGACACTGTGAAAGGAGTTTTCTGAAATTCAGGTGACCTTTAAAGGTCTCTTCCAACTCAAACTATTCTATGATTCTATGATTCTTGAGGACTTTCAAGGTCTGAGACTCCCACCTATTATTCAGCCAGTTGAGGTTTCGTTGGCTCCTGCTATTTTTATTGTTTTGTGCTCCTGAGGGTCTCTACACAGACCATCTGTCCTTATGATGTCCTTGAGACCACTGTCCCCAGCATCATATGCTGCAATGTCAGATGACCAGTTGTGCCTCAACAGCCCTACAAAGCAGCACAGGCACCAGCAAATGAGCACCTGCCATCCTCAAGCTGTAACAGGAACTATAGAGGCATGACAAGTGAGCCCACTCCTGGCTTGACAATCCAGTGTCTATATAGATGCGTCCGATCAGCCTCAACTTCTTTGAATGGCATTTTTCCCTGTAATTAGCCCCACTGGGTTGGTGAAAACACTGAAGAGTAACTCCAGTGCTAAAACACCCTCCTATTAGATTAAGCATATGCTAAAAGCATGAACAAATACTTAATCAAGCAACCAGAGGATTTGCTGATAAAGTCCCCTGGCACCCATTACAAACTCCTTTTTAAGATTCCATTAGGGACCTAGATTCAAAGATCATCTTTGATGTGGTCTGAGGCATACTGGGAAAACACACTTGTCTTAAATCTTCACCAATAAATAGGCAATCAGTGAAAAACAGAGTAATTTACCGTACACATCTCCATACCTTCTTTCAGCAAGAAGCCAAATGCTTGTGACTGGCAATATTTAGCATTTCAGAGGTGTGCTTAACTGGGACACAGACTGAAAGTTTGGGCAGAGACATGTCAGGGTTTAAACCTGGAAACTGACTTGTTTCCCACATCAACAAATGCTGGGAAAAGAGTTAGCACCCTTTAGGTGTTTGTCACTCTACCACAGGTAAAAAACTCCTCCAGTTTCAGGGAGTACTTCATGCAATTGCTCTCAAATTCTCTATTGTGCACAGCCAGCCCAGTTGTGACAGGAGCTCTGTAGTTCTGATAACTACATGAGAGAAGGGCCCTGTGAGCTCTGCCAGCAGAGCAGATGAGACAGTAACTTTTAGTAAGCACTTTTGGTAGCAGGTCACTGAAGGCATGAAGAGGCACAGCAACTGGCAGAGTACACAACTACATAAGCCTTCTGTAAGTGTTTTGAAAGATAATGTAACTCTACTGGTGTGTAGGAACTTGTATCACTTTTACACAGATTTTATAATTGAACTACTGGTGCCATACCGGTTTAAATCACTTTGAAATCAATATGCAGGGCCTACGAAAGTGTCATCAGTTTAATTAAGTTGATAAAGGCTGAGCTTGTCAGCAAAGCAGGTGCAGGTTTTCATGTAGGTGAAAACTGGATATTATTACCTGAACCAATGGTCTTTCTTGCCGCCCTTGACATAAAATATTAAGTATCTGAAGAGTACATACCACTATGTGCTTTTGTAATCTGATTTAATACTCTACATCATGTAGTGGTCCATTACACCATGCAGTTAAACCAGTCTTCTTCCAAGCCTCAAGAAGCATGAGAAAACAGATACGTGGGGCTCCGTAACAATCTTCCAGGAGAAGCAGAGTGGCAAGAATCATGACTGATTTTAAGATGAAGTTTGGTCAGGTGAATGGGATCATAAGGCCCTTTGGACACCAACTGCAATGCTTCATTTCTTATGTAATATCCCACCCTCAATTAATTCTATAGACTTGTAAAGCTGTCTCATATCTGACATTTCAGAACCAATTGCTTGCTTAGCTTGGGTTTAGAGACTATGTAGATACACACATATGGGTTCAGCTTTTGAAAGACAGTTATATCAAAATCTTGGTCTATGTAGTGAGAATCACAGAGTATAGCTCTTCAGGATCCTTTCTGTGAGTGCATTGATATTAGCTCTGCATCTATTGACATAGACCCATGGAAGGATTTCCTTCTGTTGGTTACCCTTACAATCCAAGCTTTCTATGTTTCCACATAAGTAGCTGTGGATACTCTTGCTTTTCGTTTGTATTTTGCTGGATATGGAGTTCTACAGAGATATATGCACATTCTGACTTTACAGGAGCCCGTTGTATCCACGGTATATGTAGCTCCTTGTCCTACTCCTGCCACCCTGGAGAGGTGGGCCTCATGAAGTTCAAGAAGGCCAAGTGCAAGGTCCTGCACATGAGTCAGAGAAATCCCAGGCACAAATACAGGCTGAGCGGAGAATGGATTAACAGCAGCCCTGAGGAGAAGGACTTGGGGTTGTTGGTTGATGAGAAGCTCAACATAAGCTGACGGTGTACGCTTGTAGCCCAGAAAGTCAACTGCATCCTGGGCTGCATCAAAAGAAGCGTGGCCAGCAGGTCGAGGGAGGTAATTCTGCCCCTCTACTTCACTCTTATGAGACCCCACCTGGAGTACTGCGTCCAGCTCTGGAGCCTCCAACATAAGAAATACTTAGACCTGTTGTAGCGATTCCAGAGGAGGGCCACAAAGATGATCAGAAGGCTGAAGCACCTTTCCTATGAAGACAGGCTGAGAGAGTTGGGGCTGTTCAGCCTGGAGAAGAGAAGGCTCTGGGGAGACTTTATAGTGGCCTTCCAGTACCTAAAGAAAGTTATAGGAAAGACAAGGAGAAACTCTTCAGCAGGGCCTGTTGTAATAGGATGAGGGGTAATGGTTTTAAACTAGAGGGAAGAAGATTCAGACTGGACATAAGGAAAACATTTTTTACAATGAGGGTGGTGAAACAGTGGAACAGGTTGCCCAGGGAGGTCATAGATGTCCCATCCTTAGAAACATTCAAGGCCAGGTTGGACGGGGCTCTGAGCAACCTGACCTGGTTGGAGATGTCCCTGCGCCTTGCAGTGGGGGTTGGACTAGATGATCTTTAAAGGTCCCTTCCAACCCAAAATAGTCTATGATATGATTCTATGAAAATAGCCCCGTAAAACACAGAATTTCAGACACCTGTCCTTTTGAAGAACTTATTTTCTTTGGTCATTTTATAAATATCAGAATTCATACAAACACAGACAATTGCTTCAGAAATGCCTCATCAGCTGTAAAAGAAATTTAAAACAAAGCAAAGCAAGGAATGAGGTGGATAAGGCATTGCTGAGACAGTTTCACACCAAAGAAAGCAACTAGCCATCTGTTTCTTCTTTGTGGCTTTCAGCATTCTGTTGAATCTCATAAAACAATTCTTTCAAATCGTGCTCATTATCACTCTAACCAGAGATTCAGGCAGTGCGTTGTCAGGATTATATTTATGCCACATGCTTGCACAGATCCAGATAGGCATGCTGCACAATGAACAGGATAGCATGATCTTGTCTCCTGCTTCGTCTTGGCACTCACTTTGCTCTCGCAGCCCGATTTGGTACAAGACTTGATGACATTATATCTGAGTGTGGTTCATGACTGGACACAGTAAAAGAACCTGTAACAGACACATCACTGGGAAAAAATGTCTTTGCAGCTAATGAAAACTACAGATGTCCAGGCCTGTACTTTCAGCAATCTGAGCAGTTAAATTTGTCAGCCACAAAGTGTTAAGCACGATAGCACTGTCTAGATTTATCTGATGGGAATGGGACTTTGTCTTTTCTCCTGCTCATGTTTGCCCACTTCTCTCGGGCAGATCATAGCCAACCTAAAAGTTTAGCCAAACCCGAAGCTAAGAGAAAGGATTCCAGTGGTTAGAGGGAATGTGGGTTTGCTTTATCTTCATAGAAAGGAGAAGTCTGTAGACTAAGGAGGACGCATTGGACAGATGCAGTTCTGCAGTGCATCTATCAGGGTAAATTAGTCTAAAAGGAATCTAGTTTGTTACTTCCAGGACTGTTCCATGGCAGGAACAGAAGAGTGGTGAGAGAGGACAGTGAGAAGATTCACTTCAACAGTGCACACGTGACCAAGGGAGTCACTACAAGCCCATCAGAGAAAATCAACTTAGTTCCTTTGTCTGCGCACATTTTTGTTCTTATTGTGCACACTGCTGAGTTAAAAACAGCCCCTTGAGTTGGCTTGTGAAGTGCAACCGTTCTATGCACTAGAAGTGTCTTGCTCTGAATTTATGAAGAGCTTGGCTACCTGCCAGACCACAACACATCTCTGATCTCACAGTGCTCTGTCAGACTGCTCATCAACTCCTATCAGTCCCTTTACAGTGCTGCAGAGATGAGATGAGGTGCTGGTTAGAAAGTCCTGTGCCTATACTTCCCCATCTTTGTATATATACATGCTTGGTATTCTCCATTTCCCATCTTGAGAAGAAGAAATATATAATTTACCTCTTTAAGGCTGACATTGAAGTCTGGTTCCTTTGAAAGGCAACACTTCTGCTTGAGTTTCCTTGTGTATCAACACTCTGTAGTTCTCAGTAGTCGATGCTATGCCTGGAACTTCATCACACTCCTAGCTACTGTTGGAGGGCTGTGATAGCTATCACTTCTCTTTTTGTGTTGGGCCAATTAGGAAGAATAGATAATTGTGTCAGGCTCTAATTACATCCCATTCTGTGTGTGATTGTCCTGCAATCACACAGGCAGATTGTGGTAGGGCTGTGTGATACCTAGCCTGCCACCAGGAAGATATTCTGGTCTTGCCCAGGTATATATAAGAAAGGAGCAGTAGGTGGAATACATTGCATCCTTTTAGGACTTGATTCCAAAATGCTACCTTTGCCATCAAGAAACAGGGCTTGTTTGGAACCCTTTTTGGAAGAGTTTTTTTGTGATTTTCAGTCCTCTTCAGCAGGAATGCTGTCACGTTAGACTGGCAGAGAAGCCTACTGGTGGCAGTAATCACTCTTTCTCTCTGCTGAAGTCGGTTGTGATCCCAAGGAGGAGGCAGCCTCCAGAAGGGAGAGCTCCTGCTTATTTTTGCTATTCCCTTTCTGCTGCAACTTTAAATTCTGGGGCAGCCTCTGAAACACTGAAAGTCTGTCCTGAGCCTATAGCACAGCAGAGGAACCATGCAATTTTGTTAGATGGTGGTGTGTAAGAATTTGACACTGTATTTCACCACCTTGGATTTCATCTTCCCCCAGGACTCAGTAAGACCTGAGTGTCTTCCTGGTCCTGCCTCCACATCTGCAAACCTGAGAGTTGCTTGGACCATAGCATGTTCAAAGCTCACATGGTAGAAGTATTGACGGAAGCCCATGGAGAACAACACCACCAGAATTTCTGCTCTTTTTTTTTTTTTTTTTCTGGGACAAAGTATTTTTGGAGCAGTTTTTCCGCTTTTTTTTTCCCCTAAACATTTCAGGATAACTTTATGATCCAGCTTTTGAAAATGGCTGACATCACTAAAAAAACCCCAATTTACATGCTTTCTGGTTTTAATCTCATTCACTGATGCATCTAAAGATGAGAGTGCAATGAAAAGTCAAATTAAACATCTAATGAGCAATTGAAATCTTGGTAGTACTGTGGACAAATGGCATATTTACATGCTAACGGCATACTTTGAGTAGCTGTTGGCAGCTGATATACTCAGGCTGAAAACTCAAATGTGGAGAAGCTCAGAAGAGGTGTGCGTTTGTCGAGCATATCCCCTCCTCTAGACATTTTAGCTGCCAAGTGAGCGTGTTATTCTGAATTATGAGCATTGCACAGCTTATTGAAAAGATCTAAAGCACTCAGATTTGCAGATGTGGAGTGCTGTGATTGCTAGGTAGATTCGTTTATATGCGTTAAGGGATGTTTCATGGGATGAAACTTACTAACTGTTCCTTGGTAGTTTAAAAGAAAGCTATTGATACTGCTGTGAAACTGACGATTAATTAAATAGTAGTAATTTATTCTTATAATAGCAATTTACTACAGATTCATCTATATCCTTAAAGCATTTTAGGAAACTTTTTAAAAAAACTGTATGTCACTAGAAGACTACAGGGATATTGGCTATTTTGATTTTGCTTCTGATTTAGTGCAACAAAGACTAATTAGGGCATGTCTGCTGTCTATGAAAGTGGCACACAAAATGTAAAGGGCAAAATCACCATCGAGGGACAGGAAGGGCTGACTACTTCCTAAGGAAGGCAAGCCAAAAGCCAAGGGTGGCCACAGTATATACAAGCAGTGCTCTTGCAGACAAGGTATGTGGCTCCTGAGCTGACTTAGGAAAGCGAGATTGTGATAGGAATTGATCCTGTCAAAGCTAGACAAAAGTGGTCAGGTCTGAAATCATAGAATCATAGAATAGTTTGAGTTGTAAGGGATCTTAAGGATCATCTAATTACAACCTCTCTGTCATGGTCATACCTTTCTCTAGACCAGGTCACTCAAAGCCCCATCCACCCTGGCCTTGAATACTTTCAGCGAGGCAGCATCCACAGCTTCTCTGAGGAACTTGCTTCAGCATCTCACCACCCTCACAATAAAGAATTTCATCCTAATATCCAATCTAAACCTTCCCTCTTTCAGTTTGAAACCATTGCTCCTCATCTGATCACTACACTCCCTGATAAAGAGTCCCGCCTCATCTTTTCTGTAGGCCTCCTTCAAATACTAGAAGACCACTATAGGGTCTTCTCTAGGCTAGACAACTCCAACTCCCTCAACCTGTCTTCATAGAGGAGGTGCTCCAGCTACATGATGGTCTTTGTGACCCTCCTCTGGACCCACTCAAGCAGGTCTATGTCTTTCTTATGCTGGAGGCCCCAAAGGTGAACACAATTTTCAAGATGAGATCCCATGAAAGCAGAATAGAGGGGGAGAATCACCTCCCTCGACCTGCTGCCCAAACTTCTTTTGATGCAGCCTAGGATATGCCTGGCTTTCTGGGCTGTGAGCCCACATTGACAGTTCATATTCAGTTTTTCATACACCAATACCCCTAAGTACTATTCTGTAGGGCTGCTCTAAAGCCACAAATCATCCAGCCTCTATCCATGTCCAGAATTGCCCCCGCTGAGTGGCACACTTACACTTTTCCTTGTTGAACTTCACGAGGTTTGCAAGGGACCACCTCTCAAGCTTCTCAAGGTCCCTCTGGATGCCATGGTCCCTCTAGAGTATCAACCATGTCAATTAGCTTAGTGTAATCCATAAATTTGCTGAGGATGCACTCAATTCCACTGTCCATGTTGCCAACAAAGATGTTAAATAATAGTGGTCCCAATACTAACCCCTATGGGACACCACTAGTCACTCATCTCCACCTGGACTTTGAGCCATTGAGTTACAATCATCCAGCCAATTCCTTAATCTGTCAAATTCATGTATTTCCAGTTTAGAGACAAGAATGTTGTGCAGGACGGTATCACATGTGTTGCACAAGTCCAGATAGATAATGTTAATCGCTCTTCTCTATCCGCCAATGATGTAGCCTTATCATAGAAGGCAACAAAATTGCTGAGGCACAATTTGCCCTTAGTGAAGCCATCTTGCCTGTCACCAGTCACCTCATTATTTTCCACATGCCTTAGCATAGTTTCCAGGAGGATCTGCTCCATGATCTTGCCAGGCACAGATGTGAGAGTGACTGGCCTGTAGTTCCCCAGATCTTCCTTTTTTCTGTTTTTAAAAGTGAGTGAATGCTCCATGTGAGCTGGTTAGGGAGGTGATTTTCCCCTCTCTGCTCCACTCTCATGAGACCACACCTCGAGTACTGCATCCAGCTCCAGAGTCCTCGGCACAGGAAAGACACAGACCTGTTGGAGCAAGTCCAGAGAAGGGCCACAAAGATGACCAGAGGGCTGGAGCACCTCTCCTATGAAGATAGGCTGAGAGAGTTGCGGCTATTCAGCGTGGAGAAGACAGGGCTCCAGGGAGACCTTATAGTAGCCTTCCGGTACCTAAAGGGGGTTTATAAGAAAGACAGACTGAAACTTTTTAGCAGGACAAGGGGTAATTGTTTTACACTGAAAGAGGGTAGACTTAGATTACATATAAAAAATAAATTCTTTTACAGTGAGAGAGATGAGAATCACTGTAACAGGTTGCCCAGAGAAGCAGGAGATGCCTCATCCTTGGAAACATTCCGGATCAGGTTGGATGGGGCTCTAAGCAACCTGATCTAATTGAAGATGTCCCTTCTCCTTGCAAAGGACCTTTGAAAGGTCCCTTCCAACCCAAACTATTCTATGATTCATGATTGGACTGATGATCTTAAAGGTCTATTCCAACCTAAATGATTTTATAATTCTATGATTCTATTTCATGTAGTATTTTCCCTCCAACATCCAAACACGGAAGCAAGACTTTGCTAATGACATGGAACGAGTCTTTCCACCATTGACTACAGTGGAATGCAAATAACAGAAATCCAGTGGGCAAATGTTCAAGTAAATGATGCATGCAAAATGATTAGGGGAAATTTATGTTCTGATTGTGGTGAAGGGACAAGTGGTGAATTGTGTGTAAATTGTATGGTCTATGCACTGTTGATGTTGTGAGGATATCATTTTGATTTTGTTGCAGGGATTTTTTTTTTTTTCTGTTGATGTGTGTGTATTTTAATTATAATTCTTAAATATGTAATTCGCAGAGGCAAGGGGTGGAATGTTGTGGTTTTGTTTAGTAAGGGGGGGGCTAAGGTGGCAGCTTCTGTAGGAAACTGCTAGAAGTCGCTCCCCTTTGTTCAGTGGACTCGGCTGGGCCTAGGGTGGACCTGCTGCTGGCCAAGGCCGAGCCAACTGGTAGCAGAATGTCCTGTGATAACGCCTCTGCGATAAGGTATTTAAGAAGGGGAAAACAGAAAAAAAAAGAGAAGAGAAGATGTGAAGAAGCTGAGCAGGGGCAGAGAGGTGGAGGCGCGGGCCTCATAGGCCTCGCAGGCCTCACCCTCTGGCCTCCCGCCGGGCAGCCGACTGGGCCCGACTTGGCCCGGCCCAGCTGCAAGAAGTGGAGAGGAGATGAGATGGATGATGTGAAGAGATCCTGAGAGGCGTCTGCCAGCCTGTTGTGAAGAACTTTTCTTGTGAGAGGAACAGCTGCAGATGCCAAGGTCAGTGAAGAAGGAGGGGGAGAAGTAATACAGCTCCTGGCCAAGATTCCCCTGCAGACTGTGGTGATGACCATGGTGGAGCAGGCTGTCCCCCTGCAGCCCATGGAGGTCCACAGAGGAGCAGAGATCCACCTGGAGCCCATGGAGGACCCCATGTCAGGGCAGGTGGATGCCTGAAGGCAGCTGTGGCCCGTGGAGGGTGCGCTGGGGCACCCGTTCTGGAGAGACTGCACCCCGTGGAAGAGATGACCCATGCTGGAGCAGTTTCATGAAGGACTGTGGTGTGTGGGTGGGACCCCACGATGGAGCAGGGGAGCAATGTGAGGAGTTCTTCCCTCGACCATGAAGCAGCGGCATAAAACAACGTGTGATGAACTGACCGCAACCCCCATTCCCTCTTCCCCGCTGTGCCGCTTTGTGGGGGGAAGGTAGTAGAGATAATGTTAAGCTTGGGAAGAGGGAGGGGTGGAGGAGGTTATCTTGTTCTCTGTCTCATTATCCTGCTGTTTGTAGTAATAAATGAATAGTTTTCCACAAGTCGAGTCTGTTTTGCCCGTAGTGGTGACTTTAAGGATTTCTCCCTGTTCTTATCTCAAACCTTGAGCTGTTTTTCTTATATTATCTCCCCCTATTCTCTCGGAGGGTGGGGTGACCAGACTGTGTAGTCTGGTCCTGATCGGGGCTGAACTACGACAGCATATTCTAACCTAGAAGCAAGAATAGCAAGAAGATATTTAAAACAGGGAAAATTACACTGGCTTTTTTTGTTCCTGGTAGTAAGGTTGTTTTTCTATAAGCATGTCCTTCCTGCTCTATGTTTATACAGATAGATCCAATAACCTGGACCCTAACCTTCTGTATACTTCTCTGCGAGGATATGCGGGCTCATTTACCCTAGGTGGTGTGGACTATGGCCCCAAAGGGCCTTGGGACGCCTTTTCAGAGCCAAGTCCCACAAAAAACAGTAGGGGTTGGTGGCTTGGAGGACATATTTGCCATGAAGAAAGGAGAAGAAATTTCAGATCCCCTCTCTGTTTCCCTCACACATCCAAGAGGTGAGTTTTCCACCTCTAATCATCAGATCTGTGGTCCCTGCTCTGTCTCAGGGCAGTCTATTCAATACTCATCAACAATGCAGGCAATTTACATCACCTCTGCCCACCACATACCTTCCTGTTCCCCCTAATTTGATCAACTAAATCACCTCATTAACAGGCCTATGTTATTCCTGCTTAAATTATATGCATATATTTACTTATTTTGAATTTTCTAGTTACCATGCCACCTTACTGTTGTTCAGCAAAGGGGAAGTTTGAGAATGGTTGATTCATTTATCCCTCTAGAAGGCTGAGATTATGAAATATTCTGATTTTACTCCTGCCTCTATGCATCCCAGATGCTCTCTTATACCCTGCTCACACAAGGATGACCACACCACCCTGAGATGCTGGTTTCCTGGTTTAGGTCAGTCAGCAACCCATTGGTCTAGATGGAAATAGTAAGGTGCCTGGTTTGAATGATATTGAATAAAGAGCCTGTAAATCCCATGCTTTTTCATCCATGGCTTTGGACAAAAGTTATGAAGGTAGAAGATTTACACCTCGAGCAGGGCCCAGGCAATAACAGAATCATGAAATCATAGAATCATAGAATCATAGAATAGTTTGGGTTGGAAGGATCCTTTAAAAGTCATCTAGTCTGACTCTCCCTGCAAGGAAGAGGGACATCCCCAACTAGATCAGATTGCTTAGAGGCCCATCCAACCTGGCCTTGAATGTTTCCAGGGATGGGGCATCCACCATCTCTCTGGGCAACCTGCTCCAGTGTTTTACCACCCTCATTGTAAATTTTTTTTTTCCTTATGTCCAGTCTGAATCTACCTCCCTCTATTTAAAACCGTTACCCCTTGTCCTATCACAACAGGCCCGGCTAAAGCATTTATCCCCCTCTTTCTTATGAGACGTCTTTAGGTACTGGAAGGCTGCTATAAGGTCTCCCTAGAGCCTTCTCTTCTCCAGGCTGAACAGCCCCAGCTCTCCCAACCTCTCATCATCTTCATGGCCCTCCTCTGGACTCGCTAGAACAGGTCCATGTCCTGCTTATGTTGGGAACTCAAGAGCTGGATGCAGTACTCCAGGTGGGGTCTCACGAGAGTGGAGTAGAGGGGGAGAATCACCTCCCTTGACCTGCTGGCCATGCTTCTTTTGATGCAGCCCAGGATATGGTTGACTTCCTGGGCTACAAGCGCACACTGTCAGCTTATGTTGAGCTTCTCATCAACCAACAACCCCAAGTCCTTCTCCTCAGGGCTGCTGTCAATCCATTCTCTGTCTAGCCTGTATTTGTGCTTGAGATTGCCCTGACTCATGTGCAGGACCTTGCACTTAGCCTGGTTGAACTTCATGAGATTTGCACGAGCCCACCTCTCCAGGGTGGCGGGAGTAGGACAAGGAGCTATTATATATATCATGGATACAACGGGCTCCTGTAAAGTCCTGTAAAAATGTGCATACGTCTCTGTAGAACTCCATATCCAGCAAAGTACAAACGAAAAGCAAGAGCACCCGCACTTGGCCTTGTGGAACTTCATGAGATTTGCATAGGTCCACCTCTCAAGTCTGTCAAGGCCCCTCTGGATGGCAGAGTTATTAAGTGGTCAACCTGTGCATGACTGATCTGTCAGTGGTACAACTACTACTCCCAGACTGGGCTTTTATACCTGGTGGCTTTCATGTGTGAATTAGACCTCAAAAATCAAAGAATCAAGAACCCACAAGACGAACTTCAAAATCAAAGCACAAGTCCCCCGGAGGAGTACATCTGCCTGTGTACAATAGTGCACCTTTGATATGCCTCGTGATATTTGAAAGCTGAAATTCTCAGTAAATCACAAGGCTCATGTGGGAGAGGCTTTAAAATGGAGGGGGAGGGAGACTGGGGGTGAAAAATCTCTGGTGATATTAGAAGAGTTCACAATATTACTCCTCCAGGCTTTCTTTCCTTCGGCACTTTCTTTCTTGCTCTGTATGTCCTTCTGGGATATGATGGAGAGGGATGAGGTTTGCTTTTTTTACTGGGCAGACTCCCACTATTTAAATGTCAAGCAACTCACTTAGCTAAGGATGGATTTACCTTCTGTTGCTAGTCACAGCGTGGCTCCCCTCCTGATTTAGAGCCTGATTCTATACCCTCAGTAAGTCATTGCATAGGTAGATTCTGGATGTAGCTCTTGTCACTTAATAAATCATGCTTTATTGCTCACAGCTGCAGAATAGCAACACAGTAACCACCAGCAGCCAAGGTGTTTGGAGTATCCGACATGTCAGCCTTGCATGCAGGTTGAGCTGAGATGAGCTGAGCTGAACTGAGCTGAGCTGCAGAGCTTTGCAAAGCTGCTTTCAATTAAAAACTGGTAAGTCTGCTGTTGATGCAACAGGACTGACTGCAGGGCCTTTACATACCAGAAATGCCCTCTGTGCTTTAGAAATGAAAATGTATTTTCTATCTCTATCAAGGAAGCCCAGCTTCCTCCCCGTCCATCTTTCCCACTTAAAATGTCAATAGCAACCTCTATGCAGAACATTTCCAGAGGCTGATAGCCAAAGAGACTGAGATACATCTGAAGGCCATCAATTTTTGCAGGCAGCATTAATCCCTCGGAAAAGACCTGTACCTTAATAATTATTGCTTAAGTGATTGTTTCCTGACCTTTATTTGAAGTGATGTGCAAAGATGTGAATAATTCCCTCAGCCAGTGTTCTCCACAGGAGGGTTTTTATACATTAATATATACTTACATTGTATTTTTAAAGAAGTTGGTCTCTTTTAAACATCTCCCATCTGCAACTAATTTGATTAATGCTGCTGAAAAAGCTCAGTTTTGCCTGTCATAAGAAGACAGGAAGCAGATTTAACTGTTTCCTCCTCACCAGTGTTTGGCAGTGGGGGGGGGGGGGGTGATGATGACAATAGGCACCTTCTGTCTTCATATTGCTTAAAAGTTTTTATGTTTGCACACTTCAGATGCTGTCCAAATCCTCACAGATCTTAACAGTTAATATGTGTGCATAAGGCACAGACTTGGCAATGAACTGACATGAAAGGAACAGGAAGGCTTGTGAGACTACTGGTGAGGAGCGGGGCCTGGGTGATATTGACTCAACTGAGGGAACATGATTTATAAATGGCATGTTGAGTCTCGGGCAGAATTAGGGCTGCTTTGTGGTATTTCTTCGGAGCACAGATGCCCTGAGACTATGGATATATTACCCAGATGCAGTGGGATCTTCCAGCAGAATGGGCCCATGGTAGCAGCTTCTCCCATTGATTATGACTGGGTGCTGTGTCCAGGACATGTCTGGATCACCTTCTCCCACTGCCAGGAGATGCTCTGAACTGTGAGCTCCCACAGCAGTGCAAGGAAGAGATAGGACCCCCTGTAGCCTTGAGGCACATCCTCGCTTCAAAACCAACCCATAGGAGAGGCTGGGTGAAGATATTAATTGCAGTTCTCTGAAGGGTAGGGTGAGCGTGCATGGAGCAGGCAATGGTGGAAAATCTGAGAAGCCATGCTGCTGCCACAGGGTCACGTTCTCCTGTGACAAAGTGGTCCTTGCATGAGTCCACAGAGGATGAGGAGAAGACAAGGGTTCCTAGCATTATTTATATATTGCATGTTAGGCGGCAAGTAACAACTGGCAGAGCTACTCCTGTCTCTAGCTCTTGATTTTCCCTTCCTGAAAGCTGTTTGACTAAAATAGTATCTAGCAGTGACAATAGATGAGATAGAGGAGATTTAACTAAGGTACTCCAATTATGAAAGATGTAGTAAAGTTGCTCTCTCCTATTACAAGAGAATAAAGGTGTCACTGAATGAAGTTAATGGCCAGTGCATTTAAAACAAATTAGAGGAGGTACTTCTCCATGTGGTGTTAAATCAGCTTATGGAATTAATTACCGCAGCAGGCCAGGGAGTCAAACACTGCAGGCAGATTGAAAAATGGACTGGATAATTTTATGGCAAATAATAACATTGGTAGCTATGGCTGTGGGATACAGGGGAGTAGCAGGTGGTGATATTCACAATCCGCATTGATGGCAGCAGGAGCAGCCAAGCAAAGTATTTCTCTCTGCTGCGTGAAAATGCTGCTCTTTCCTCTTTTCTTTGCCAGCCTGAGGGCTGCAGTGCACCAAGATCAACTGACTCCACCATCTGTCCTGAGAAAAGCAAGGTACCTTGGTAATGTTTGTTCAGGGGAATGAAGGTCAGGCAAAAGCTAGCCTGGCAAACTTTGGGTGGACTGGTAAAGTTTGGGCCATTGCAAGAATGTGTGGTGTGCAACTAAGTTAATTTTCTGCATCTTACATACAGCATAAACCAGAGTGACAGCTACTTATCAAAGGTGAAATCAGAAGCTGTGAGTCTCTCAATTTGAGGTAAAGTGCCCCAGATGGACCCCAGCAGCTGGGAATCCATAACGTAGTCAAAACAGATGAAGTGATTGGAATATATTTTAAATATTTGAAGACTCTCAAATGCACAGGGATTGAAATATCTTTCAAACAGTAATTGCAAGCCAAGGTCTCTGGTTTTCAGTGCACCTGGAGGTGATAATTTTACCTCTGCAATGTTTTCTCTGTGAGTGTATTACTGCACTGACAGTTTTCTTTAACAATTTGACAAGCTGAACTCTGCCAGGCCCATAGAATCAAGCAGTCGCCGAGGCAACAGCTTCGGTGCCGGCAGGATCCACAGCGGCCCCGCAGCGCAGCGAGGGGATTCCCGAACCGGGGAAGCTCTGGGGGAGCGGAGTGGAGCGATGCGCCAGGAGCCCTCAGGAGCCCACGGCTTGTGCGAGAGATGCTGACGAGACCTGGGCGGAGCCAGGGGGCACCGGCGGTGCGGCTCCTCTCCACGTATAAAGCAGGACCTAGGGAGGGTGAATGAGCAGGGTGGTATAGCAGTTTGCACGGGCGGGGTGTCGACCCAGGGCACTCGCCGAGGCAACATGGCGAACACCCGCCTGAGAGCAAAGGCTGTAGCTGCGGCCGGGAGGCCTGCCCCGCCTCCCCCTGCGGCGGTCGATGCCTCCGTGCAGACGGAGCAGCCGAGGGGGGAGGCTGCGGTGCAGACCTCGGGCTGCAGGCAGAGCCTGGCCTCTACTCCCGGGGCAGGGGCAGGCGGCAGCCCTGACTGCAGAAGGTGTGCCCAGGTGGAGGAGCTCCTGCGGCAGTGGCTGAGCTGCAGGAGGTGGTCAGGAGGCTGCGGGAGATCAGGGAGGCTGAGAGGGAGCTGGATTCCTGGCTCCAAACACAGTCTGCATCAGAACCACAGCACCCAATCAATCAGTCACCCCCCCACAACCCCCACCACTGACACACAGTAGGTAAGCAGGCAGATGATACAGAGGAATGGAAGCTTGCAAAGGCAAGGGCCAGCAGGAGGAAGAGGTTTCCCCCAAACCTGAGGTGTCCCTTTGCTGCTCTGCAGGCTGAAGAAGTAAGACCCAGCACCTCAGGAGAGACACTGGTGCTGAGCAAGGCAGCCCAACCTGCTCACATAACAACCAGTGCAACCAAGAAAAGGAGACACATGGTAGTAGTGGGTGACTCTCTTCTGAAAGGTACGGAGCTACCCATCTGCCGACCCAACATGCTCTCTAGGAAGGTGTGCTGTCTGCCGGGGGCTTGTATCAGGAATGTTATTAAGAGAGTCCTGAACCTTGTACGGCCCACAGACTATTATCCATTGCTGGTGTTTCATGTGAGTGCCAGCGACGCAGCCAGGAGCAGCCTGAGGAGCATCAGGGAGCACACAGGGCTCTGGAGCAATAGTAAAGGACTTGGGGGCACAGGTGATGAAAGGGAAGGGGCCTGCAAGGGCCAGTCGAATCTGGCAAGTCAACACATGGCTTAAGGAGTGGTGCCACAGCCAGGGCTTTGGCTACTTAGGCCATGGGACTTGCTTTGAGAAGCCTGATCTACTAGGGGCAGACAAGGTACGCCTAACTGAGAAGGGGAAGAGCGTCTTCGGCAAAAGGCTTGCCAGGCTCATCAAGAGGCCTTTAAACTAATGTTGCAGGGGGAGGGGAAAGCACAATCCAACCTACCACTGTCAGTATGGTGCCGGTGCCAGCAACAAGTGCCCAGAACCTGGGGAAGGATCACAGGTGAGTGCGAGAGAACCTAAACTGCAGCCCAAAGGAACTCCTATTG
The DNA here is from genome assembly GCF_036417535.1 of Chlamydotis macqueenii. Taxonomy (NCBI): domain Eukaryota; kingdom Metazoa; phylum Chordata; class Aves; order Otidiformes; family Otididae; genus Chlamydotis; species Chlamydotis macqueenii. The sequence goes on from NC_141559.1 coordinate 20,015,877, forward strand.
CTCCAGCCAGCAAGTCAGCTTCATCGGGAGCGCAGCTGAAGTGTCTCTATACCAATGCATGTAGCAAGGGAAACAAACAGGAAGAGCTAGGGATGTGTGCACACATGCAGGGCTACAATCTTGTTGGCATAACGGAGACATGGTGGGATGACTCCTACGACTGGAGCATTGGGATGGAGTGATAAAGGCTTTTTAGGAAGGACAGGCAGGGGAGATGAGGAGGGGGTGTTGCTCTCTCTGTCAGCAACCAGCTGGAGCGCATGGAGCTCCACCTGGGGATGGAGGAGGAGCTGACAGAGAGTTTATGGGTCAGGATTAGGGGGAGGGCAGGGACAGGGGACATTGCAGTGGGAGTTTGCTACAGGCTACGTAGCCAGGAGGACTGAGTGGACGAGGCCCTCTACAGGCAGATAGGAGTAGCCTCGTGGTCACAAGTCCTGGGCCTCACCGGGGACTTTAGCCACCCCGACATCTGTTGGAGAGACAACACGGCAGGGCACAGGCAATCCAGAAGGTTCCTGGAATGTGTGGATGATGACTTCCTCCTGCAAGTGATAGAGGAGCCAATGAGGAGTGATACCATGTTCAACCTTGTTCTGACAAACAGGGAGGGGCTGGTGGAAAATGTGAAGCTCAAGGGCAGCTTTAGCTGCAGTGACCATGAGACGGTGGAGTTCAAGATCCTCGGGGGAGTGAGGATGGTGTGCAGCAAGCTCTCTGCCCTGGACTTCAGGAGGGCAGACTGACCTCTTCAGGGATCTGATGGGTAAACTGCCATAGGATGTTGTTTGATATTCAAGGAGCACCTCCTCCAAGCTCAGGAGTGATACATCCTGATGAAGAACAAGTAGGGCAGAAATGCCAGGAGGCCTGTCTAGATGAACAAGGAGCTCCTGGATCAACTGAAAATCAAGGAGGAAGTCTACAGAGGGTAGAAGTAAGGACAGGTAGCCTGGGAGGATTACAGAGAGGTTGTCCGAGCAGCCAGGGATCAGATAAGGCAGGCTAAAGCCCTGACGGAATTGAATCTGGCCAGAGACATCAAGGGCAACAAGAAAAGCGTCTGTAGGTGTGTCGGGGATAAAAGGACATCCAGGGAGAATGTATGCCTCCTCCAGAAGGAAACAGGTGGCCTGGTTACCTGGGACATTGAGAAGGCAGAGGTGCTTAATGACTTTTTTGCCTCAGTCTTCACTGATAAGGGCTCTAGTCACACCACCCAAGTTGCAAGAGGCAAAAGCAGGGACTGGGACAATGAAGAACCACCCACTGTAGCAGAAGAGCAGGTTTGGGAACATCTAAGGAACCTGAAGCTGCATAAGTCCGGGACCCGATGAGATGCATCTGTGGGTCCTGAGGGAACTGGCAAATGAAGTTGCCAAGCTGCTTGCCATCGTATTTGAGAAGTTGTGGTGGTCTGGTGGGGTCCCCTATCACTGAAGAGGGGTAATATTACCTTCATTTTTAAAAAGAGGAACAAGGAAGACCTAGGGAAGTACAGGCTGGTCAGCCTCACTTCTGTGCCTGGCAAGGTCATAGAGCAGATTCTCCTGGAAACCATGCTAAGGCACATCGAATACAAGGAAGTGATTGGTGATGGGGTGACAGCATCGGTGGACAAGGGACAAGAAACTGACATCATTTACCTGGACTTGTGCAAGGCATTTGACACTGTCCCACATGACATTCTTTTCTGTAAACAGAACAGACATGGGTTTGATGGACGGACCACTCAGTGGTTAAGGAGTTGGCTGGATGGCCACACTCAGAGAGTGGTGGTCAACGGCTCAATGTCCATGTGGAGACCAGTGATGAGTGGCATTCCTCAGGGATCCTTATTGGGCTCGGCCCTGTTTCTTGGCAACATGGACAGTGGGATAGAGCGCATCCTCAGCACATTTGCCGATGATACCAAGCTGTGTGGTGCCATCGATGTGCTGGAAGGGAGGGATGCCACCCAGAGGGACCTTGGCAGGCTGGAGAGGTGGGCCCGTGCAAATCTCATGAAGTTCAAGAAGACTAGAGTGGATCGAGAGCAGCCATGAGGAGAAGGACTTGCCATTCACCTTTCCTAGACTACAGGGCTATGGTGCACCATGAAGGATGCTCTCTCACAAATGCATCCAAGCTATCAGGACCAAGGGATTGTGAAGCACTTGTAAAACCTCTTTTATAGCACATGGACTAACTGTAAACTTGAAGGATGATATGTTACTACTATTATCACGAAGTTCAACCAGGCCAAGTGCAATGTCCTGCACATGGGTCAGGGCAATCCCAAGCACAAATGCAGGCTGGGTGGAGAATGGATTAAGAGCAGCCCTAAGGAGAAGGACTTGGGAATAGTGGTGGACGAGAAACTCAACATGAGTCGACAATATGTACTTGTAGCCCAGAAAGCTAACTGCATCATGGGCTGCATCAAGAGGAGCGTGGCCAGCATGTTGCGGGAGCTGATTCTGCCCCTCTACTCTGGTCTCATGAGACCCCACCTGGGTCCAGTTCTGGAGCCCCCAACATAACAAGGACATGGACCAACTGGAAAAGGTCCAGAGGAGGGCCACAGAGATGATCAGAGGGCTGGAGCACCTTTCCTATGAGGACAGGCTGAGAGAGTTGGGGCTGTTCAGCCTGGAGAAGAGGAGGCTCCGGGGAGACCTGACAGCGGTCTTCCAGTACCTCAGGGGGGCCTACAGGAAAGATGGGGAGAGGTTGTTCAGTAGGGCCTTGTTGCAATAGGGGCATGGACCCCGTGGATGGTGTACCGGAGACCTTTATTGTCCGTCTGCCTAAGTCTTTTATATCTTTTCTCAGTTACACGCGGAATGCATGCGCTTAATCATCTAATTCAATTGGTAGCAATATACTGTTCATGCGCCTTAAACTTCATTTGGATTGGTTATAGATTTTTAGTTGTCTTTACTATTTTTGCCTTTGGTATTTACTTATCTTGTTCTAATTGATGGGTTTTTTTTGTTATTGAGCAAATGGTGTTCAAGGACATAGCTCACATTCTTCAATATCAGACAGCTGTGCTGCACTCTCTGTTCCCACAGGGCCTGTTGTGATAGGACCAGGGGTAATGGTTTTAAAATAGAGGGACTGGATATAAGGAATAAATTTTTTACAATGTGAGTTGTAGAACGCTGGAACAGGTTGCCCAGAGAGGTGGTGGAAGCCCCATCCCTGGAAACGTTCAAGGCCAGGCTGGATGAGGCTCTGAGCAACCTGATCTAGTCAGGGTTGTCCCTGCTCCTTGCAGGGGGGTTGAACTACATGACCTTTGAAGGTCCCTTCCAACTCTAACCATTCTATGATTCTATGACCTGTTGGAGTGAGTCCAGAGGAGGGCCACGAAGATGATCAGAGGGCTGGAGCACCTCTCCTATGAGGATAGGCTGAGAGAGTTGGGGCTGTTCAGCCTGGAGAAGAGGAGGCTCCAAGGAGACCTTATTGTGGCCTTCTAATATCTAAAGAGGGCCTACAAGTAAACTGAGGAGGGACTTCTGACAAGGGCCTGTTGTGATAAGACAAGAGGTAATGGCTTTAAACTGAAGAGAGTAGGTTTAGATTAGACATAAGGAAGAAATTCTTCACTGTGAGGGTGGTGAGGCACTGGAACAGGTTGACCAGGAAAGTTGTGGATGCCTCATCCCTGGACATGTTCAAGGCCAGGTTGGATGGGGCTTTGAGCGGCCTGGTCTAGTGGAATGTGTCCTTGCCTGTGGCAGGAGTATTGGAACTTGTTGATCTTGTTGATCTTGTGAACTTGTGCAGACGGAGCAGCCGAGGGGGGAGGCTGCGGTGCAGACCTCAGGCTGCAGGCAGTGCCTGGACCATACTCCCGGGGCAGGGGCAGGCAGCAGCCCTGACTGCAGAAGGTGTGCCCGGGTGGAGGAGCTCCTGTGGCAGGTGGCTGAGCTGCAGGAGGCAGTCAGGAGGCTGTGGGAGATCAGGGAGGCTGAAAGGGAGCTGGACGCTTGGTTCCAGGCACACTGTGCACTGGAACCACAGCACCCAGTGAACCAATCAACCCCCCCCGCACTGACACACGACATTAGCAAGCAGGCAGAAGATGGCAATGAATGGAAAGCTGCAAGGGCAAGGCGCAGGAGGAAGAAGAAGCAGCTTCCTCAGAACCCCAAGGTGCCCCTGCAGAACTGCTTTGCTGCTCTGCAGACTGAAGAAGCAAGACTCAGCACCTCGGAGGGGGGCATGGGAGCTGTGCGAGGTAGCCTGACCGGCTCGTGTAATAACTAGCGCTACCAAGAAAAAGAGACGAGTGGTAGTAGTGGGTGACTCCCTCCTGACAGGTACGGAGGCACCCATCTGCCACCCCGATGCGCTCTCTCGGGAGGTGTGCTGTCTCCCGGGGGCTCGTATCAGGGACGTCACCGAGAGACTACCTAGCCTCATATGACCCACAGACTATTATCCACTGCTGGTGTTTCATGTGGGGGCCAGTGACACAGCTGGCAGCAGTCTGAGAAACATCAAAAGGGATTTCAGGGCCCTGAGTTCAACAGTCAAAGGCTCTGGGGCACAGGTGGTATTCTCGTCAGTCCTCCCAGTCGAAGGGCAGGGACCTGAAAGGGCCAGACGTATCTGGCAGGTTAACTCGTGGCTCAGGGAGTGGTGCTACAGCCAGGGCTTTGGGTATCTCGACCACGGGGTGTGCTTTGAGAAGCCCGGGCTGCTAGGGGCGGAGGGCATGCACCTAACTGAGAGGGGGAATAATGTGTTTGGACAAAGACTTGCCAGGCTCGTCCGGAGGGCTTTAAACTAGTGTTGCTGGGGGAGGGGGAGCACAGTTCAGCCCACTGCTGTCAGCATGGTGCCGGTGCCAGTGCCAGCACCGAAGGTCCAGAAGCTGAGGAAGGATCACAGATAAGTGCAAATAAACCTAAACTGTGGTCCAATAGCACCCCTGTTGCTCCAGCCAGCAAGTCGGCTTTGTCGGGGGCCCAGCTGAAGTGTCTCTATACCAATGCATGCAGCATGGGGAATAAACAGGAAGAACTGGAGATGTGTGCACACGAGCAGGGCTACGACCTCGTTGGCATCACGGAGACGTGGTGGGATGACACATACGACTGGAGCATCAACATGGAGGGGTATAGGCTTTTTAGAAAGTACAGGAGGGGGAGACGAGGAGGGGGTGTCACTCCCTACGTCAGCAACCGGCTGGTGTGTGTGGAGCTCCACCTGGGGATGGAGGAGGAGCTGACAGAGAGCTTATGGGTCAAGATTAGAGGATGGGGACGGACAGGGGACGTTACGGTGAGGGTCTGTTATAGGCTGCCTGTTATAGGCTGTTATAGGCAGATAGGAGCAGCCTCACGGTCACAGGCCCTGGTCCTCATGGGGGACTTCAACCACCCTGACATCTGTTGGAGAGACAACACGGCAGGGCACAGGCAGTCCAGGAGATTCCTGGAATGCGTGGATGACAACTTCCTCCTGCAGGCGATAGAGGAGCCGACAAGGAGGGGTGCCATGCTCGACCTTGTGCTCACTAACAGGGCTGGTGGGGGATGTGAAACTGAAGACATCCTTGGCTGCAGCTACCATGACACGGTGGAGTTCAAGATCCACGGGGCAGCGAGGAAACTACACGGCAAGATCTCTGCCCTTGACTTCAAGAGGGCAGACTTCGGCCTCTTCAGGGACCTGATGGGCCAAGTGCCATGGGAGGTGGCCCTGGAGGGAAGAGGGGCCCAGGAAAGTTGGTCTATAGTCAAGGAGCACTTCCTCCAAGCTCAGCAGAGATGCATCCCGATGAAGAACAAGTCGGGCAAAAAGGCCAGGAGGCCGGCGTGGATGAGCAAGGAGCTCCTGGACCAACTGAAAGTAAAAAAGGAGGCCTATAGAGGGTGGAAATGGAGACAGGGAGCCTGGGAGGTCTACAAAGAGGCTGTGCGAGTGGCCAGGGATAAGGTAAGGAAGGCCAAAGCCCTGGCAGAGCTGAATCTGGCCAGGGATATAAAATGCAACAAGAAGAGCTTTTATAGGTACGTAGGGGACAAAAGAAAGTCCAGGGAAAATGTCGGCCCCCTCTGGAAGGGAACTGGTGTCCTAGTTACCCAGGACATGGAGAAGGCTGAGGTGCTCAATGACTTTTTTGCCTCAGTCTTCACTGACAAGAGTTCTTGTCCTACCACCCAAGCTGTGGAAGGTGCAAGCAGGGACTGTGAGGATGAAGAACTGCCCACTGTACTCAAAGAGCGGGTTCATCTGAGGAACTTAAAGGTGCACAAGTCCATGGGACCTGATGAGATCCATCCACGGGTCCTGAGGGAACTAGCAGATGAAGTTGCCAAGCCACTGGCTATTGTATTTGAGAAGTCGTGGCGGTCTGGTGAGGTCCCTGATGACTGGAAGAGAGGGTACATAACCCCCATTTTTAAAAAGGGGAATAAGGAAGACCCGGGTAACTACAGGCTGGTCAGCCTCACCTCTGTGCCTGGCAAGGTCATGGAGCAGATTCTCCTGGAAACCATGCTAAGGCACATGGAGAGCAAGGAGGTGGTTGGTGACAGCCAACATGGCTTCACCAAGGGCAGATCGTGCCTGACCAATTTGGTGGCCTTCTATGACGGGGTGATGGCATCGGTGGACAAGGGATGAGCAACAGGCTCATGGACTTGTGCAAAGCTTTTGACGCTGTCCCGCACGACATCCTTCTCTCTAAACTAGAGAGGCATGGGTTTGATGGACGGACCACTCAGTGGATAAGGAATTGGCTGGATGGCCGCACTCAGAGAGTGGTGGTCAACGGCTCAATGTCCATGTGGAGACCGGTCACCAGTGGCGTCCCTCAGGGGTCCGTGTCGGGCCCGGCCCTGTTCAACATCTTTGTCGGTGACATGGACAGTGGGATAGAGTGCACCCTCAGCAAGTTCGCCGAAGACACCAAGCTGTGTGGTGCCGTCGACATGCTGGAAAGGAGGGATGCCATCCAGAGGGACCTTGACAGGCTGGAGAGGTGGGCCCGTGCCAACCTCATGAAGTTCAACCAGGCCAAGTGCAAGGTCCTGCACCTGGGTCATGGCAATCCCAGGCACAAGTTCAGGCTGGGCGGAGAATGGACTGAGAGCAGCCCTGAGGAGAAGGACTTGGGAGTGCTGGTGGACGAGAAGCTCAACACGAGCCGGCAATGCACCCTTGCGGCCCAGAAGGCCAACCGCATCCTGGGCTGCCATCAAGAGAAGCGTGGCCAGCAGGTCGAGGGAGGTGATTCTCCCCCTCTACTCTGCCCTGGTGAGACCCCACCTGGAGTACTGTGTCCAGTTCTGGAGCCCCCAACACAAGAAGGACATGGACAAGTTGGAGAAGGTCCAGAGTAGGGCCACAAAGATGATAAAAGGGCTGGAGCACCTCTCTTATGAGGACAGGCTGAGAGAGTTGGGGCTGTTCAGCCTGGAGAAGAGGAGGCTCTGGGGAGACCTAATAGCGGTCTTCCAGTACCTCAAGGGGGCCTACAAGAAAGATGGGGAGAGGCTGTTTAGTAGGGCCTGTTGCAATAGGACAAGGAGTAATGATTTTAAAGTAGTGGGGGGTAGATTTAGATTGGAAATTAGGAAAAAATTTTTTACCATGCGAGTTATAGAACACTGGAACAGGTTGCCCAGAAAGATGGTGGAAGCCCCATCCCTGGAAACGTTCAAGGCCAGGCTGGATGAGGCTCTGAGCAACCTGATCTAGTTGGGGATGTCCCTGGTCCTTGCAGGGGTCTTGGACTAGATGACCTTTGAAGGTCCCTTCCAACCCTAACTATTCTATGATTCTATGATCTTTTAAGTCCTTTCTAACCCAAACTGTTCTATGATTCTGTGAGTATTATTGTTCTTGTGAGTAGACAGGACATAAATTAGAACAAAGAAGCTGCTCTTCACGTGGACAATTAGACTCTTCTTCATTGAAAGCATCTTGCTAAAACAACTCTGTCACAAAAGCAATATCTGCACTATTAAATTTTAATTCATATCCTCTTCAATATGCAATTAGCTCACACCAGTATTATGCAGTCAAAATACAGCACAGCAATTTTGTTCAAGATATCTCCATGTTCTCATGAATGTCTGAAACCCAAAAGCAAGTTTCTGTGATCTTGGACCTATGCTTTTCTATGGAAAAGTCCACACTAGTGCTAGATCAAATTCAGTCTCCTTATTTATGTGTGACCCTGCATTGGAATTAATCCCTTAGCGTGGTTGTCTTGTGCTTTATCAGTCTGTTCCCTGTCATTCGACAGTTCTCTGTAGAGGAATTGTTGGCTGAAGTATAAGTTGGAATCCCAGTGTTGATATCCTGCATGGACTTTGCTGGTAATTGTGTTGGCTTTTGGTGGTCGGGAGCCTACAAGGATGATTTCTGTCTGAAGCTGCTAGAACTTTCCTCTGTCTGATGGAGCTGGCTGGCTCCAGAGCGGACCCATTGGAGGCCGAGATTGAGCAATCAACTGAGCCAATAGCGCCTCTGTGAGAACGTGTTTAAGAAGGGGAAAACAAAGTAGAAGTGGCAGGGAAAGAGGAGGCAGGAATGGGCCTCATCCCCTGGCTTCCCGCCAAGTGGTTGTCAGGCCTGACCTGGCCCAGCAGAGTAGAACAAAGAGAAGAGAGTGAGGAGATGTGAGAGGAGCACCTATGCAGACACCAAAGCCAATGAAGAAGGAGGGGGAGGAGTAAAGTTGCTCCAGGGAAGATTCCCCTGTGGCCCATGGAGGTGCACAGTGGAGCAGATATTCACCTGCAGCTCGTGGAGGACCCCATGTTGGAGCAGGTTGATGCTTGAAGGAGGCTGTGGCCTGTGGAGGGCCTGTGCTGAGGTGGTCTGTTCCTGAGGGACTGCACCCCATGGAAAGGACCCACACTGGTGCAGTTCCTGAAGAACTGCAGCCTGTGGGAAAGATTCACATTGGAGAAGTTTGTGGAGGACTGTATCCTGCAGAAGGGACCCCATGCTGGAGCATGGGAAGAGTGTGAGGAGTCCTCCCTGTGAGGAGGCAGGAATGGCAGAAACAATGTGTGATGAACTGATCACAACTCCCATTCTCTGTTCCCTTATTCTGCTGAGGAGGAAGAGGAGATAGAGAATTCAGAAGTAAAGTTGAAGAACAAGGGAGGGGTGAGGGAAGGTGTTCTTAAGATCTGATTTTGTTTCTCATTAGCCTACTCTGATTTGGTTGTTAATAAATTAAGTTAATTTTCCCCAAGTCAAGCCTATTTTGCCCGTGATGGTAACTGCTGAATTATCTCTCTCTGTCCTGATCTCAACTGCCAAGCCTTTTGTTATATTTTCTCTCATGCATTCCCTTGGGTAGTGGGGAGAGTGAGTGAGTAGCTGCATAGTATTTAGTACTGGATGGGGCTAAACCATGACAGTAATAGCTAAGGACCCTGTTCTGATCCCTAGGATCAAACCGTACAAATACTCCTCTAACTCTTTTTGAGTTGTTTTAGAAATAATGTACAATGACAACTGACATCTGAATACTCTACTCTCCTGAATGGCTTTTGTTATGCTACCTGGCGTTTCAGAGTCAGGCAGATTTGATATCTCAAACTGAAGAAAAGAGGATCAGTGGAAGAACTCCTGCACCAGTGAACAGGAGCTTCATCAAGCCAGAAGAAAAATTCATATGGCAGAAGCCAAGGCAGAGCAGGTTTGGTTTACAAATAAATGTGCTACAGAGCAGAAGATGTGACCTCCGGGGCCCCATCTACTCCCAGTGTACAGTCAAGCTGCAAGACTTGTGCTAAGCATCATTGGTTTTGAGGAAGGAGCTTGGTGATCTTCATGCCCCCATCCCCTTCTCTTTGAACAACTCAATACTGTGAACTTCGAAACACTACCATTGGGAAATTTAATATTTTTGCAGGATATGGATTCTTGATTTGCTTTTTTTTTTTTTTAAGTTATTTTTGGGTTCTGGTTTCCAGTTCACTTGTTTGTTTCTCAGTCATCTTTAGTGCATGCCTAGAGTTGCTGGGCTACTGCTCTTAGTACTCCAAACTGCCCCTCGGGGAAAGCCTGAGACAGATGCTGTTGTTTTTCCCCTTGTAACATAAGCTGTTTTCAATGTATCAAATACTTAATAATTCAAGTCATTTCACTCACCCTTTTCTTGACATATTTTGTATGAGTTGATTTTGTAAGCAATGAGTTAGAGAGCTTTGAAGCTTACATGATTATCTGGGCAAAGAATATTAAGTATCATTAACAAACATTCCTCTGTTTCAGTGGTCCCTGCATCCAGCTTCTCCTCACTAGAGTAGTGGTTAGGAAGCTTCTTGAAACATAGGAATTGAAGGACCGAATTGGAGTCAAGGTCCATGTAGCCCAAAGTCCACCAGTCAACAGAAGAGGAACAAGTAAGAACCTCCTGCAATAATGTGATCTCCAGATTGTTTCTTCAGTAGCTGGAAATTAGGTCAAGTATGACACTTACTGTCCCTTACATAGTTTTTCTTATAAAGAATTATCGTAATTCTGAAGGTCCTTCACAGTGACATAAATGATGAAACTCCCAAAGTTCTTGGCTGGAAGGACTTCTGCTGTTATTTCTATTGACTACTTACACTTTGGGCCAGAAAGCATTTCTATCTCTAAATTCTGAATTTCCCTCCTTTCAGACTTGTCAGAGATTTCATGATTTTTGTGTTTGGAGGCAGGATGGACACTAATTGCTATAGAGTTAGTTTTCCAGGTGACTTTAATGTGCCTGTGTCTCTGCCAGGGTCATGTGGAAGTGGCAGTCTGCATAGAGTAGGCCCAGAGGGACTCTAGTGTTGTCGCCAATGTACAGTGAAAACATATCCCTGCAGGCAGAAAGGGTGTCCTAGGAGCAATGGTAAGGAATGTGACAAGCCCAAGCTTTCCGATTGCTCCTCAGAGGTGAGTCCATCCAACTGCTGGTTTTCCTGTTGTCCAGGGGTAGCTGAGCACCTTTTAGTCAGGGATACTGTCAAGCCTGAGAGACCCTCTGATATGGTGAAGAGCTACCTCTGCTTCATAGGCAGGGAACAGAGGCACAGCCAAAAGATGAAGGGATTTACTCAAAGGCTCCCTTGCAACCAAATGCAAAGTGGATGGATCTGGCAAGCCCTGCTTCTTCTCTAACCCCTCAGATGCTCTTCAGCCGTATCACTCTGCCAGCTTTTTTTTCTGTCATAGCAAGTTTGCTCCTCTGCTTCCTAATGGGCCTTTTTGTTTTCTTTTTTTTTTTAAGTTTATGCATATCACTGTTTGTGCTTAACCTTTAAAAATTCCTAAGCATGATGACTGACAATGACATGAATAAGTATTCTAAAAAAAAAACCTCCTTACGATTCTTATTTGCGTTATTCCCTGAGCACACATAGTAAGATACTAAAAGCTGGTAAGATTGTCAACCAGAGTTCACTCGTCGGATATTTTTGTCACCTCAAATTGCCTTGTTATTTATGCGGCAGCTCAAATCTCCACCAAGTGCTGGTTAATTACTCAATCACTATGATTATATCATAACAAATTTATCAGCATTTTAAATGGTGCAGTGTCATGGTGTCAGAAAAGAATTACAGAGATGGCTCACAGTTGGTTGTTATCATTAAATGTGACATATAAAACCAAAATTGCAATTTCAAACTTACCCCCCATTCCCAGTGAAGATATAAATAAAACTCCCTTTCAGGCACACTGATAATGTAGGCAAGTAAACTTTGAGACCTCTGTAACGTTTAAGAAGTGCAAGTGTTTCATAAAGTCAATTATTAATTGGGCAAAATGAAAGACCTATGAAGTAAAATTTGTGAGTAATAAATACCAGTTAGTTCAGGAACTCTAACATTTGCAAAGTTGAAATGCTTTGGAAGAAAAAGGAGATTATTTGCCTTACTGGCACTGAGGCTTTTCAGATTATGATACCAGTAGATGATCCATCATGCATTTGTTGTATATTACAGCTCCACAGATGAAGATTTTTCAGATAATTTGTATACCCTAGTGACGATAATGTCTTGTGACCTCCGCATAAGCCTGATGATTTAGCCATTAGAAATAGTGTTTCAAAGAGCATGGAGCTAATGACTCAAAAGGTGGATTATGTTTTATGTGCCAAAACAATCTGGAGGTGGAGAAAGAGATATGTTTTCTAGCCAATGTCTATGTAAATACAAGTTCTGTGGGATGCGAAAGTATACAAAAACCTTGAGCTTGTTGCTAGACTTGACTTCCTATGGAAAAAATGCTCAACTGAAATAGGTAATTGAGCTAACAGAAATCAGTTAATTCCAGTTACTGTCACTGAAATGATTGTAGGGAACAGGTTTTTGACCTCCACTACATCCAGAATTCTTCAGGAAGACTTAAAGAATGTGGGTATTTTTCATCACAGATTACCTGTTCACCTGCAGTGTGAATGGAGCTTCAGGAGTAAGCAGCAACTGAAATGCTAACTCCAGCTTTTCCTCCAGTTCTGGCCATAAAATTAACATCTTTGCTTCGGTTTCACCCTCTGTTAAAACCAGAAAAATTTAAATGCAGGAAAATATCAAAGATGACCTATTATAAGGAAGAGCTTGTTTTACAAGGAAATGTTGTCCTCAGAACAGCTTGAATAAAGAATGCAAAAACACCAACTAAAGCTCAGATGTAACAGGAAATTTTTTCTGGGTTTCATGGCTTTTCTGCTACAAAGATTTTTATTTTGTTTTAGGCTACTGGGAAGTGCTTTGTGACTTTCTGTGAGTGGAAGCTAGGAGAGTAAAATCTCTATTGCATAGAGCCTTCTCCATGATAATTTGGGTCCCTTTTGCTTTTGGAACCAGCTCCATCTTTGAAAAACTTTTATTATTAGGAAGGCACTCCTCTTGCATGGTTGTTCATGTTACACAGTGATGAGTTTAGAGTTTCAACACTATTAACAGTGCCAAAACATCTCCAGCATGTAGAAGTAGCAGTAAAATAGAAATTTTGGCAGACACAATGCTACATAGGGAGTTTCTCCTCTGCAGAGGACAGCAAGCAGGTGATCAGGTTGTATCCCATTAAAATGGCCCTGAGTAGGATTTACAAGCTTCCACAGAGGCAACTGGGCTCAATTCCAGAGGCCCATGGGAACCATCCTACTCTTCTTGCTCTGTTTGGGCAAAACCTACTCCATGGTCTTCTCCATCCAAGTTTCCATGTTCTTTTTCTATCTTTCCATGGAAGGATAGAAAGAGAGAGGGAGGCGGAGTGCTGTCTGCTTAGGAGGAGATACTGAGCAGCAGATTTTATGAGTGTGCACTTCACACTCTGTGTTTCTTCCCGTGACCCATTCTGTGAGCTGAAATCATAGAATCATTAAAGTTGGAAAAGATTTTTAAGATCATTGAGTCCAACCATTAACCTAACTCTGCTAAGTCCACCACTAAACCATGTTCCTAAGTGCCACATCTACATCTTTTAAATACTTTCAGGGTTGGTTACTCAAGCACTTCCCTGGGCAGCCTGTTCCAACAACCTTTTTGGTGAAGGAATTTTTCCTAATATCCAATCTAAACATCCCCTGGTGCAACTTGTGGACATTTCCTCTTGTCCTATCACTTCTTCCTTGTGAAAAGAGACCAATACTTAACCTTACTAAAACCTTATTTCAGGTAGTTGTAGAGAGCGATAAGGTCCACCCTCAGCCTCCTTTTCTCCAGACTAAACAATCCCATTCCCTCAGTTGCTCTGCATAGGTCTTTGTCTCTAGACCCTTCACCAGCTTCATTGCTCTTATTAGGACACACTCTAGCACCTCAGTGCCTTTCTTGTAGTGAGGGGCCCAAAACTGAATGCAGTATTCAAGGTGCAGCCTCACCAGCACCAAGTACAAAGGATGATCGCTTCCCTAGTCCTGCTGGCCTCACTGTTTCTGATACAAACCAGGAATCTATTGGCCGCCTTTGCCACTTGGGCACACTGCTGACTCATATTCATCTGGTTGTTAACCAACATCCCCAGGTCCTTTTCTGTCTGACAGCTTTTCAGCCACTCTTCCCAAACCTATAGCATTGCATGGGGTTGTGTGTCCCAAGTGCAGGACCTGACACTTACCCTTGTTAAGTCTCATGGAATTGGCCTCAGCCTGTCCAGATCCCTCTGTAGAGCCTTGCTACCCTCAAGCAGATCAACACTCCCTCCCAACTTGGTGGTGTCTGCATATTTACTGAAGGTGCATTCAATCCCCTCATCCAGATCACTGATGAAGAGATTAAACAAATCTGGCCCCAATACTGAGCCCTGGGGAACACTACTTGTGACTGGCTGCCAACTGGATTTAACTCCATTCACTACCACTATTTGGGCTCACCCATCCAGTCAGTTTTTTACCTAGCAACGAGTATGCCCATCCAAACCATGAGCAGCCAGTTTCTCTAAGAGAGTTCTGTGGGAAATGGTGTTAAAGCCTTTATTAAAGTCCAGGTAAACAACATCTATGGCCTTTCCTTCATCTACTAGGCAGATCACCTTGTCATAGAAGGAGATCTGGTTAGTCAAGCAGGACCTGCCTTTCATAAACTCATGCTCATTGGGCCTGATAATCTTCTTGTCCTGTACATGCTTGTTGTGGTTTTGTTTAGTAAGGGGGGGGCTAAGGTGGTAGCTTCTGTAGGAAACTGCTAGAATTCGCTCCCCTTTGTTCAGTTGACTCGGCCAGGCCTAGGGCGGACCTGCTGCTGGCCAAGGCCGAGCCGATTGGTAGCAGAATGTTCCATGATAACACCTCTGCGATAACGTATTTAAGAAGGGGAAAACAGAAAAAAAAAAAAGAGAAAAGAAGATGTGAAGAAGCTGAGTGGGGGCAGAGGCGCAGAGGGGGAGGCCTAGGCCTCATGGGCATTGCAGGCCTCACCCTCTGGCATCTTGCCAGGCGGCCAACTGGGCCCGACTGGGCCTGACCCGGCTGCAAGAAGTGGAGAGGAGTTGAGCTGGATGATGTGAAGAGATTCTGAGAGGCATCTGCCTGCCTGTTGTGAAGAACTTTTCTTGTGAGAGAAACAGCTGCAGACACCAAGGTCAGTGAAGAAGGAGAGGAAGGAGTAATGCTGCTCCTGGCCAAGATTCCCCTGCAGCCTGTGGTGATGACCATGGTGGAGCAGGTTGTCCCCCTGCAGCCCATGGAGGTCCACGGAGGAGCAGAGATCCACTTGGAGCCTGTGAAGGACCCCACGCTGGAACAGGTGGATGCCTGAAGGAGGCTGTGGCCTGTGCAGGGCGCGCTGGGGCACCCGTTCTGGAGAGACTGCACCCTGTGGAAGAGATGACCCACACCGGAGCAGTTTCACAAAGGACTGTGGCATATGGGTGGGACCCCACGATGGAGCAGGGGAGGAATGTGAGGAGTTCTTCCCCCGACTACGAAGCAGCGGCGTAAAACAACGTGTGATGAACTGACCGCAACCCCCATTCCCTCTTCTCCCCTGTGCCACTTGGGGGTGGGGAAATGGTAGAGATAATACAAAGCTTGGGAAGAGGGAGGGGTTGGGGGAGGTTATCTTGTTCTCTGTCTCATTATCCTGCTGTTTGTAGTAATAAATGAATACTTTTCCCCAGGTCGAGTCTGTTTTGCCTGTAACGATAACTTTAAGGATTTTCTCCCTGTCCTTGTCTCAAACATCGAGCCATTTTTCCTTATATTATCTCTCTCTATTCTCTTGGAGGGTGAGGGGAGTGAGAGAGAGACTGCGTAGTCTGGTCCTGATCGGGGCTGAACTACGACAATGCTGTATGATGACACTCAGGATTATCTACTCCATAACCTTCCCTGGCACCAAGGTTAGACTAATAGGCCTGTAGTTCCCTGATATACGCCTTCCAGCCCTTCCTGTAGATGGACCTCACATTTCCTAATCTCCAGTCAACTGGGACCTCACCAATTAGCCATAAAAGATGGGAAGTGGCTTGGTGAGCACTTCTACTAGCTCCCTCAGTACCCTTGGGTGGGTCGCATTTGGCCCCATAGACTTCTGTGTGTCTGAGTGGTGCAGCAGGTCGCTAACCATTTCCCCTTGGATTATGGAGGCTTTATTCTGTTCCCTGTCTTTGTCTTCCAGCTCAGTGGGCTGTGTACCTCAAGAACAATGTCCAGCCTTCCTGGACTCGTTTGCCCTTCAGGACTGCCTCCCAAGGGACTCTGTCATCCAGGCCTCCAAATGGGCTGAAGTCTGCCCTCCACAACTCCAAAGTGGCAGCTCTGTGAACTGTCCTCCTTAATTCTCTAATAATAAAAAACTCAATTGTTTCTTGATCACTATACCCAAGATGGTCTCCAACAGTCACATTACTCACAAGTCCTTCTCTGTGAATAACAGGTCCAGTGAGACACCTTTCCCAGTTGACTCAATCACCAACTAGGTGCTTCCCCTAGTTGGCTCACTCACCAACTGAGTGCCTTCCTTAGTTGGCTCACTCACCGGCTGTGTCAGAAAGTTATCTTCCACACACTCCAGGAACCTCCTAGACTGTTTCTTCTCTACTATATTGTGCTTCCAGAAGACATCACATAAGTTGAAGTCCCCCATGAGAACAAAGGCTAGTGATTGTGAGACAACTCCCAGCTGCTTACAGAATATTTCATCTGCCTCTTCAACCTGGTTGGGTGGTCTATAACAAACTCTCACTATGATATCTATCTGCCTTATTGTTGTTTTGCTTTATTTTTTACCCATAAGCACTTGACCCTTTTGTCACCATCATTAAGCTCTAGATAGCCAAAAATATTTCTGTGCCTCTCACTATGCACAAGAAGTGAGACTGAAGGCCACTTAGATGTATTTGCAAGTGAGTAGCAGAGGCACAGAAGAAGAAAGGTGCAGTGTTGTGCAAATTACTTAGCTGAATGAAAATCAATGACATCTTTTCACAGATGCCATTAGTGTGAGCTTAAAAGAGTCAGGAAAAAGACATCTAAAGTATTTGGTGTACTCTAGTGAAGGGCAAAAGATACTTTTACTGGAAGTGTTGAGACTCAGAAATCACTAGTTAAATAAAAACAAGCATGAGACACTGACTGGAGTTAAAGTCCTTGCAATCTGGTCGATTATTCGTATGGCTGAGCCCAGTAAGAGCCTTACTTTTGATGACAAAGCCTGTTAGTCTGGTTGTTTGGCTTTTGAGGTTATATATAGAAAGTTGATGAGGCCAAAGAAATTAAGTGTGTGGCTAAAATGATGATACCCATCTGTGCAATCATTCTAAGATGTGGCCCAGGACCACCCCAAGAGAGAAGTGGTTGGATTTTGCCTATTTTTTTTCCACTCAGTGTCTTCATTCTTGCCTTTGTGTCTTCATTCTCACCTTTAAGCTTTATCTTTGCTTCTGCCGAACATTCATCTTGGCTCAGAGGCCTGCCTGAGATTGTAGAAGATCCAAGACTGACTACACTGGACTAGACTAGACTAGAATAATGATATAGAAAAGTGAAGAGGAGATTTAGAAGAATAAAAGACTAATCAGAATAACAAAATTATCAAATATATATCCTAGCAGGAACCCTGCCTAACAATTTAATTCTTGTATGAAAATATAAACTACTAACCTTGAGAGAAAGAACGGTAGAGTCATAAACTTAACATAATGAGATACTTTCAGGATGCTCCAGCAGGAGCTGAGATAAGTTAGATGGGAACATCCTGAGGGGGTACAGACACACTGGCTGAAACCAAGATAAGGGGGCTTGAGGAGTTCAGGAGCAACTGATAGGATGTACAGACACAGTGGCTGAAACCAAGATAAAGGGACTTAAGAAGTTTAGAACCAACTGGTAGGGTGAAATAACCAAGGAAATTGGGAACCAGCAAAGATAAGTCAGCAAGAAACCACCCTGGCAGCAAGAACAAAGCAGGAGAAAGGTCTGAATCCACGCAGCTGGACATAGTGATAAGGAGGAGAGAACGACCACCAGAAAGACTGTGACTCCTGAGCACAGACACGAGCTGGACACAGAGACCGGGGAATAACCTGTCATGGGAGGAAACTTATGATAATGATTTCTCAGAAACCTAATTAATATGTAACAAGTCCACGGGAATTCTATGAATATGTATGTCTATGATGCATAAATACTGTACCTGTTCCTTAACATGTTGCACACGTTTGGAGGAGCGATCCCCCATGTGCCCAGCGCTGTATTAAAGAATACCCGCTTAATAGTTACATGGACTATTAAGTTTCTTTTATTTTAGCTTTTTCAGCTTCAAAACAATATAATATTTCAGTTGGAATTTGAGCCATGAGGAACACCACTGGTGACCGGTCACCAGCCAGATGTAGCTCCATTCATGACAACCCTTTGAGCCCTGCCATTCAGCCAGCTCTTCACCCAACACACTGTGTACCTGCTCATCTCACAACTGGACAACTTGTCCAGAAGGAAGCTGTGAGTGACAGTATCAAATGTCTTACTCAAATCCATTGAAAAATACATATCCTGCCTTGTTTTCATCCACCAGGTGGATGGCCTTATCGTAGAAGGATATCAAATTAGTTAAACAGAATTTTCCCTTTGTGAACCCATGCTAACTGTGCCTGATGATTGCATTGTCCATTTTCCAGGTACTGTGGTTAGACTAACACAAACTAGTTTCCTGAGTCTTCCCTCACACCCTTTTGTAAACTGGAATAATGTTGGCTAGCTTCCAGTCAGTGGGGAACTCCCCAGACTCCCAAGACCTTTGGTAGATGATTGAGAGGGGTCCTGCTGTGACATCCACTAGCTCCTTCAGTACTCTGGGATGAATCCCATCAGGCCCCATGCACTTATGAACATTCAGCTGATACAGCTGGCCCCTTACAATTTCACTATCCACAAATGGAAAGTCACTGCTCCTGCAGTCATGGTCCTCCACCTCAGAGAACTGGGCAGCTCAAGGTGTATCAGTGTTATTAAAGACTGAGGCAGAGAGAGCATTGAGTGCCTCTGCTTTTTCTTCATCCCTGTTAGTCAGGTGACCATCTTTAACAAGGATTGGTGCAATGTTTTCCTTGGACATCCTCTTGCTATTAACATAGTTTAAAAGGCCTTTTTTTTTTTTTGACACCACACTGGCCAGTTGCAGCTCTAGCTGAGCTTTGACCTTTTGTGTCTTCTCCCTGTGTATGCAAACCATGGCTCTTGTGAAGCCTGATCTCACAGCTATCATACGATTTGTTTTTTTTTGTCCTGAGTTCCAAGGGGAGTTCCCTGTTCAGCCAAGTTGATCTTCTGCCCTGCTTGCTTTGTTTACAAGATAGTGGAATTGTCTGCTTCCGTACTTCTAAGAGGCAGTTCTTAAAAACTGACCAGCACTCGTGGGCTCCTAAGCCCTCAAAAGCAGATTCCCAGGGTACTCTGCTAAGTAGATCCCTGAATAGCTTGTTGGCTCCCTGAGTGCTTGTGTCAAGAAGTACTTGCACAAACTTCAAGAATTTCACAGACATGCTTGTCATAGCATTATGGTATTCCCAGCTGATGACTGGGAATTTGAAGTCTCTCATAAGGACAAAGGCTACTGATCCAGAAATTTATCCTAATTATCTGTAGAATAACTTTTCAGTGTTAACAAGCTGGCTGGGTGACTTGTAGTAGACACCCACTACAACATCTCCTTTGACTGAAGTGCCTTCTTCAACTACAGCATCTGCCTTGCCTTACTCATTCCTACAGCTTCAAACAGCTTCAGGAAAAGTGGCTTTACTCTCTTATAAGATCTCAGAAAACAAGATCATCCCATTGATTTCTGCTAGTTGGATAAAGCAAAAGCTGCAACTATCAAGCAGCAGCAATAGTAGTGCATATTATCCTCACCAACCTGGGTGCAGTCCTGCAGCATTTGAGTATGGTGGGCAGAGCAAGATGCTGTTAATGAGGTCCATTGACATTTGCAGATGAAGCAAGTGATCAGTCAAGCCCAGGGTCCATTCGTGAGCAGCAGGAGATGAAACTGAAGATGGGACTGGAGACAAGCTACCAGAACATGTAGGCGTATCTAGGATCAGGACTGGAGACAGACACATCTACAGCATATCTCAAGACAAGGACTTAAGCTTATATAAGCTCAGGTATGAGCTTAAAAGGAGCTTCTGCTTCCTATGCAGAGGGAGTGGGTGGGGATCTGAGGAGAGGTTCATCAGGTTAATCAGGGCTGCAGAGGCCTATCAATGCCCTCGGAACCCTGATGCAACATGCAGCAGCTGCAATTTTCAAGGGAATTTCTCTCTGCAAACTGCATCATTATTAGCTTAGCACAGGTGGAAAAGGCTGTTGCCTGTCATTTTTTGAAGCATCACTAGGCAGACTACTGCCAGAAAAGGATTCATGGTCCTGCCATACAACAAGAGCCACTGTTTTTGGTTTTTTTTTTCAGTAAATTGAGGCTCAGTGTGCAGACCAGATTAAAAGATGAGCCTCTGTCTGAGAGGGGGAGTTAGCTGAAATGCTGGCAGTTCCTGTTGACGAGCACCAAAATATGGCTAGGTGATGGCCTTTAGCAATCTGAGGTTTGGATGGCTGCTCTGCCTGAGGGTGCAAACCAAGGGCATTCTTGTACCAAACCAGATCTTCATGTGTAGAGTTTTTCCTATGCTAAATGAGTGAGGTATTCTACTGAATTATTTTGCTATCTAAGCATATTTTAGCAGGACCATCACTTAGAGAGGGTGTGCTATTTGGAGCACGTTCATGTTTCAGCTGGATGATTTTCTGCAATGGACTGAAAGACAAGCCTACAGGAAAAAAAAAGAACACATAAAGTAAATTTGCATTTTTTTTCAAAGGCTGCAGAGACATTCTGCAGAAGCTCACAGCTGCACTGCATCATCTCCACAAATTCAGGTTACTTTTCAGTCACTATGTTTATAACCTAGACAGTGATTTGGTTTCACTGGATCTAGGTAGGGATAGATGCAGCATGCTATATTTTCACACCACCTTAAAATAAAAGAAGGGTACAAATGATGAGAGTCTTAGCAGAGATGACTTACAGGATGAGCACCCCAAGTTCATCCTCAGAGCTACCAGGAAGTAATTTTCTTACACACCTGATCCAGTTACAGTTATTTAGGCAGTTACTATGCTTCAGCTTAGTTGTACTACAACTGTGCATGCAAATGTAAAGTGAAGCTAAATGTATGTCAAGCTAAATGTAGCTCTGTTGGCAATTAAAGCGGATTACTTTAAATTTCCTTGTAATGGGAGCTGAGTGTTCACATGAACAGTTGTTCAGTGGCTCAGCTGATGCATGGAAACTTCTAGTCATGCTAATGTAATCTGCAGACTGAGCCCTTGCCCATGGTACAAGAACAAAAGTGCATAATTAGAATTAAAACCTTGCAAACTGATGCTTGTGAGTGGAAATGTTTCCCAAGATATGAAAATGAACTTGCTGGATTTACTGCTGGAAGTTATTCCTGTAGTAAGTAGCTTAGCAGGATCCATCAAAGGATTAGACATTTATTTGAATAGTAAAACTGTTTGAAATTACTCTAGTGTCAAAATAACTGACAATTTCTTGGGTTTTATAGAACATGTAAAATCTAGAAGGGACTTTCTAGCAGAGTAGTTCCCTGCAGAAAATATCCTATGTTGACAGATTTATATGTATCAGAAACTGGCATCTGTCAGAGCCTCCATGGCTCATTGCCCAAACCTCTCATGGTAATTCCCATGGGCTGACATATGATCCACTCCAAACATGGGCTCTGAGTCATGCATAGCTTGTGTCTTCACTCCTGTGATTTGTTTCTGATAAACATTAAACTCTTCAGAGCAAACATTATTTTAGCTGTCCATCTGAGTTAATAAGCTTGTGTCCATGCTTGGGCTGTTCTGACACTGGAAATAGTCCTGCCTAAGAATTATCTTGTTGGCTTTTAGTGGTTCTGGACTGGGAGGACAGAGACTCATGTAAAGGGAGGCATGTTGCTGCACAGGGCACCCCATATCAGCAGCACTTCCTACCTTCTGGTTTGCTCTTTTTTTACTTTTCATTTAGATATATCAGACCAATGTTACAAGTCCCTTCAAAAGTCCATTGTAAGCTGGTCCCCAGCCATGGGGAAGATCTAGCTGCATATCTTAGTTTTATGAATTTGTAAACTTTTACTTGAGTGAAACTTTCACAGTGCATAAAATTGAACATGTAAATATGTCTCTATCCACCTGGGAACTTACTGAGTGACTGACCTCAGCAAGAAAGTGACAAGAAAGAACTCCCTTTCCCTTTAGCAAAATCTCTCTCTAAAGCTGGACATCAATTAGCACAATTGGTTTTGATGGCAAATGTATAACCCAGCTTTTGCCCATAGCCAAAAGGAAAAGGCATAAAGTCCTTCTCTGTGGTATAAGCAAGGCATTACCTCAAGTTCCCTGTCAAGTATGAGCAGGCTGTCAGCAGCAACGAGGATGTTCTCTTTCTGGGCTGCCTAAGATGAGTCCAAAGCAACAAAGCAAAGGGGAATTTTTAAGCAAAATTCGTAGATAATGTAGTGTGGACATGCTAGCGAGGACTCTTGGGGAATTGTTGCTACACCAGTCAAGAATGTGGCAGTAATTAAAGACTTATCAGGAACACTTTCAAATGAGAGTCTAAAATATTGATTTAATTTAGATATAATAGGAAAGCTATTGTACTTCCTGTTAAGTAAGTATAATTTCATTACTTAAAAAAAAAAAGAATATTGGTAGTTAGGAGATAAGCTAGAAATGTGTACAATATCTGTAATTCTTTTTAGTAAAGTGTTAGATGAATGTTTGAATCTAACAGACTGGGCTCTTTCAGACACCTTTTAATTTCTTTATCCCTAAGACATGGATGAGTTTTAATTTCTCTGTAGTGAAGGGATCTATGACCAAAAGTCTATGAAATCTGTTGACAGATTGAATCATTAGTTTTTCTGGCATGAGTTTGTCATCCTTGGGAACATGATTAGAAAGATGATCTCAGTTAAATGAGCTAGAATATCAGAAGTGTCCGCTGTTCCCCAGAGTAGTGAAATTAGTTGGTTAAGGAATCAGATTAAAAAGTCAGATATTTTCTACATATACACACACACATTTCTTTTCAACTAGATGTCATAATACGCATGCTGATGTAGAACATTGTATTTGATAAAAAATTCTGTTTTCAAGTGGCTATTAATCGTTTAAAAATAAGCACCAATTCAGCGAAAATATCTAAATGAAACCTTTCCAAGTGAAGAACACAATACTCCCTTCTTTTTTTTTTAGCAGAAATTTTCCTGTTTTTCCAGCTGATTTCCCCTTTTGTTTTCAATGAGCAGAGGGTAGGTTGCTCAGCAGATGAACAGAAAAGCACGAAGTCTACTGAAGTTCTGGATATCTTTGTCCAAAGTGAGAAGCTGCCTGAAACTATGTATGTCATAGAATCATAGAATAGTTTGCTTTGGAAGGGACCTTTAAAGGTCATCTAGTGCAGGCCCCCTGCAAGGAGCAAGGGCATCTCCAACTAGATCAGGTTGCTCTTCATCCAACCTTGCCTTGAATGTTTCCAGGGATGGGGCATACACCACCTCTCTGGGCAACCCGTTCCAGTATTTTACCACCTTCATTGTAAAAATTTTTTCCTAATATCTAATCTAAATCTACCTTTCTCTATTTTAAAACCATTACTTCTTGTTCTGTCATAACAGGTCCTGCTGAAGATTTTTTCCCCATATTTCCTATAGGCTCTCTTTAGGTACTGGGAGGCCACAATAAGGTCTCCCCGGAGCCTCCTCTTCTCCAGGCTGAACAGCCCCACTCTCTCAGCCTGTCCTCGTAGGAGAGGTGCTCTAACCCTCTCATCATCTTTGTGGCCCTCCTCTGGACTCTATCCAACTGGTCCATGTCCTTCTTATGTTCGGAGCTACAGACTTGGACGAAGTATTCCAGGTGGGGTCTCACCAGAGCAGAGTAAAGGGGCAGAATCACCTCCCTCGACCTGCTGCCTACGCTCCTTTTGATGCAGCCCAGGATGTGGTTGGCTTTCTGGGCTGCAATTATGTTGAGCTTCTCATCCACTAGCACTCTCAAGTCCTTCTCAGGGCTGCTCTCAATCCATTCTCCGCCCAGCCTGTATTTGTGCCTGGGATTGCCATGACCCAGGTGCAGGACCTTGCACTTGACCTGGTTGAACTTCATGAGGTTGGCACGGGCCCACCTCTCCAGCCTGTCAAAATTCCTCTGGATGTCATCTCTTCCCTGCAGCCTGTCGACCACATGATACAGTTTGGTGTCATCATTGAACTTGCTGAGGGTGCACTCTATCCCACTGTCCATATTGCCAGCAAAGATGTTAAACGGTGCTGGTCCCAATACCAGCCCCTGAGGAACACCACTCATCACCGGACTCCACATGGACATTGAGCTGTTGACCACCACTCTCTGAGTGGAGCCATCCAGCCAATTCCTTATCCACCGAGTGGTCCATCCATCAAACCCATGTTCTCTCCAGTTTAGAGAGAAGAATGTTGTGTGGGACAGTGTCAAATGCCTTGCACAAGTCCAGGGACTTGCTCGTCTCTTGTCCACTGATGCTGTAAGAATTTCCAGGAGAATCTGCTCCATGACCTTCTGGCCAGGCACAGAAGTGAGGCTAACTGGCCTATAGTTCCCTGGGTCTTCCTTGTTCCCCTTTTTAAAAATGGGGGTTATGTTACCTCAGCAATTACCTCAACAGTTACTGCAGGGTGTTATGTCCTTCAGCAATGAACCAACAGAGAGACTGACTGACTAGATTTATGTGTGGAATGTAAATGAAAGCTTCAGAATTTGACTTAATGATGTAACCATCCAACTGATTCCTCATCCACTGAGCCGTCCAGTCATCCAATCTATATCTCTCCAATTTAGAGAGAAGGATGTTGTGGGGACCGTGTCCGAGGCCTTACAGAAGACCAGATAGTTCTTCCCTTGTCCACCAATGTAGTTACTCCATCATAGAAGACCAGTATATTCTAGAAGCTGTTCTTTGATTTTCTGCTATCTGACAACTCATGGCATAACATTGTGAGGGAAAAGAGACTGTAAACTCAAACTATTCTCATTTGATTATATTTTTCTTTTCAATGTAGTGCAATTCAGAAGTTTTACAGCATATAAGCAATACAGACAAGAATCAGGTCATAATGTTCATCAAAGCAAGAATAGGTGTTAATTTATGGATAGATTCCACCTGCTCTGTTGCACATTTCTCTGAAAAGCAGGAAGCATCTGGACCCTGCTTATAAGTTGTTCAAGCAGGAGAGTTAATTAAGGCACTCAGAAATTTTGCACATTTGAATGCGAAGAAAGAAGACATGGAAGCCTGGCAAAAGCAGAGAGAAAGTGAGTGAGCAAGGGGGTACTCCTCTCTCTGACCTGGTAGTCTCGGCTGGGGAGCACACTAACCCCCCTGTGATTCTGGAAGAAACGGTCAGAGACTTACTACTCCAACTGGACTGCCACAAGTCCATGGGGCCGGATGAGATCCACCCAAGAGTGCTGAGGGAACTGGCGGAGGTGATAGCCGAGCCGCTTTCCATCATCTATCAGCGCTCCTTGTTGACTGGTGAGGTCCCGGAAGACTGGAGGACTGCCAACGTGACTCCCATTTACAAGAAAGGTTGTAAGGAGGATCCGGGGAACTACAGGCCTGTTAGCCTGACCTCGGTTACAGGGAAGGTTATGGAACAGATAGTCTTGAGGGAGATCATGCGGCATGTGCGGGATGGCCGGGGGATCAGGCCTAGCCAGCATGGGTTCATGAAGGGCAGGTCCTGTTTGACCAACCTGATCTCCTTTTATGATCAAGTGACCCATCTGCTGGATGAGAGAAAGGCTGTTGATGTGGTCTACCTAGACTTCAGCAAAGCCTTTGACACTGTCTCCCACGGTATTCTCCTGCAGAAGCTGGCAGCCTGTGGCTTGGATGGGTACACTCTTGGCTGGGTAAGGAGCTGGCTGGAGGGCCGGGCTCAGAGAGTGGTGGTGAATGGAGTTAAATCCAGCTGGCTACCAGTCACAAGTGGTGTTCCCCAGGGGTCGGTGCTGGGGCCTGTCCTCTTCAATATCTTTGTTGATGATCTGGATGAGGGCATTGAGTGCACCCTCAGTAAGTTCGCAGATGACACCAAATTGGCTGGGAGTGTGGATCTGCCTGGGGGTAGCGAGGCCCTCCAGAGGGATCTGGACAGGCTGGAGAGCTGGGCTGAAGCCAGTGGGATGAGGTTCAACACGACCAAATGTCGAGTCCTGCACTTCAGCCACAACAACCCCAGGCAGCGCTATAGGCTTGGGGTGGAGTGGCTGGAGGACTGTGTGGAGGAAACGGACCTGGGGGTACTGATTGATGCTCAGCTGAGCATGAGCCGACAGTGTGCCCGGGTGGCCAAGAAGGCCAACGGCATCCTGGCTTGCATCAAAAACAGCGTTACTAGCAGGAACAGGGAGGTAATTGTCCCCCTGTACTCGGCACTGGTGAGGCCGCACCTTGAGTACTGTGTTCAGTTTTGGGCCCCTCACTGCAAGAAAGACATTGAGGCCCTGGAACGCGTTCAGAGGAGGGCTACGAAGCTGGTGAGGGGTCTGGAGCACAGGCCTTATGAGGAGCGGCTGAGGGAGCTGGGATTGTTCAGTCTGGAGAAGAGGAGGCTCAGGGGAGACCTTATAGCTCTCTATAACTTCCTGAAGGGAGGTTGTAGTGAGCTAGGGGTCGGCCTTTTCTCTCGTATAGACAGTGATAGAACTAGAGGCAATGGTTTCAAGCTGCGCCAGGGGAGATTCAGGGTGGACATTAGGAAATATTACTTCTCGGAAAGGGTAGTCAGGCACTGGAATGCACTGCCCAGGGAGGTGGTGGAGTCACCGACCATGGGGGTGTTCAAGAAACGTTTGGATGTTGTGTTGAGGGATATGATTTAGCTGAGAAGTATTGGTGATGGTTGGACTGGATGATCTTTTAGGTCTTTTCCAATCTTGATAATAATTCTGTGATAATTCTGTGATAACACAGGAGGAGGAAGTTACAAAGGAAAGGATAGTAAAGAGAAATATGAAAAGGCTTGCTGTGAAATACTGGAATTCTCAACTGAAAAACTCATCCTAATAAACTAGGACAGGAGAAAAAGGAAGTGATGTGGGGGGAAGAGAAGTGTCAGCACAGCAAAAGATCTAGGAGCTCAATTTGTAATATTCAACTCCACAAGTCACAAAAGAGGAAACTCTGTATTTGAAAACAAAAACATTCCAGTCAACTCTGAAATAATGTATTTTCCTATTGAAATGCACACAAAAAATACTAAGCCTCTGTCAAAGGAGTTTTGTTGTAAAGAAATTCAATGACCTACATAAAAGTACACTTTTTTTTTTTTCCCCAGCTCAAACAAGGAAATTCAAAAGCCAAGCTTCTGAAGGAATATATTTCAGAGTCTCAATTATAGCAGGCAAAAGAGAGGCTTATGGACTTATGCGGACAAGCACAACTGACAGCACAAATAACAGGTAAACCAAATTGAGTAAGGATGGAATGGAGGAGGACATAGGCGTAAAGGGGTGCATGGACAAAAGACAGAATGGGGCATATATAAAACTGCCTCTTGCCTTTTGTTATGACTGCTGGGAATCCCAAAGGCTGAGGTGAGAGTGAGTTTCCTGCTCTCTTGCTGCATTTGAGAGAGATGTTTCCTGGCAAACACTGGCTCCTGGAAGTCACTTCTCAGATCTCTGTCTTGCTGAAACTGCTTGAACTAGTTCGTGAAGCTTTTATGTCATCATTGTTAAAGGCTGGCCAGAGCTGCTGCTTTCCCTCTTTTCCTCATATTACACAGCTAGCATTTCTGACTTATACCTTAATTAGCAGTTTTCTGCCTCCAGGCTGCTATCCTTGCTTACAGCCTTCTGAAAACACAGTGGCAAAACTTTAAAAATTATACCTCAGGAGGATATTAGTGACTTAAAGCTCCTTTCCTGATGGATAGGGTTCAGCTTGCTAGGAGCTTTGCTGGAGCCAATGCAAACGTAACAAGACACTTAGACCAGACAGTGGTGTTGTCAACCCTCACTTCATACCTGGAAAGATTCCAGGGACGTGAGCTGGAGCAGCATTAACTTTGTGAAATTCAACAGGGAAAAATGCAGAGCCTGCACCAGGGACAGAGCCAGCCCCTGAGCCAGGACAGACTGGGAACTGGCTGGGAAGCATGAGCCAGCAGTGCACCCTGACAGCGATACAGGCTAGCTGCATACTGCGAGCTGGATCACAGTGTGTATAAGGAAAGGTTGAGGGAAGAAGCTTTATTCCACCTGGCTGAGAGAAAGTTGAGGGAGATCGAACTCCCTCTTCCACTTCAAAAAGGGCATGATAAAGACAGAGCCATGCCACTCTCAGGAAAGCCAGCAGGAACCTCTGCAACAGAAGAAATTCTTCCCCAGAGGAGTGGCACAGCCATGGGATGCCAGAGAGATGGCATCAATAGGGATCTTTAATCGTTACCTGGTTCTGAGCTACTCAATCTGGCTATGACAGTAGATGTGCTTGGAGCAAGGCATTGGATAGAGACCTCCAGAGGTTCTGTCCCATCTAAATCTGTCTATGATTGTATGGAATCTTTTTAGTCTATCTTTTTGATTTTTTATTTACTGCTTTCCTTTTCTGACAATGTGTCTGAAATTTTTCACGTGAAAAAAGTCAACCTTCTGCACAAAGAAATGCGTGTCTCCACCTCGTTCTCATCCTTTTCACTCACCTATGCACAAGAGAAGATGACATTTATGCCTGTTATTGGCTTGATCCACTCTTTGTCTGTCACTTCAGCTGGCACTCCTTGTCACTCCAGCCCATACCAGGACTGGAAAATGGAACTGGAAAATGAGCACAAAATTTACTTGTGTGTATCAGGGCTTCCAATTATTTTTCACTGAAGATATTCGTAAACAGCTATGGTCTGAATGTTTATACTGCTAACTCTGCTAAAGACTGGGAAAACTCTGCCCCAAACAGAACTTGCCATAGCTTTATGTAACAGTTGTATTTATGGTCTCTAATGGCACCTATTACAGCTAGTGTCTTATATTCAAAACATTTCAGAGAATAATACACTCTATTTTTTTTTGCCTGGAGTCTTAAATGGTACATGTGTAGACATTGTCTAAGAATTAGAAAAAACTGTTTTTAACAACTCAAATTAATTCTAATTATATGTCAATATAGGTATAAAATAGTAATTTTCAATTTCCATTGTCTCTCTACTTCTGCAGGATCCTGAACAAATTCCTTCTCTCACTCACGATCTCCTCTTACAGAGCTTCTCCTGTGACCAGAATCAGACATATTTCCCCCCTTGTATTCCCTTTTTACTCTCTTGCCAGTCCCATACGTGCTCTGTTGTGAACAGCTTGGAGGGACCAAACTGGTGAAGACAAATTAGACATCACAGCTTTGTCTGTCGCATCTAAATTTCTCCCTTACTTGAGATAAATCTACATTTCCCTCTGTCGTATTTCTGGCTTCCATGTAGACACATCTTTTGGCTCCAGGCAGGGAGAGGTCTTGGTGCAAAAACCTGTATTGTGCCATGAACTGTGAGGTCCTGAAAATTGCACTGGAGACTGCCCATGAGTTCCTAATTTTGCTGGCCTTAGCAATAGTAAGACAGCCTAATGACAAGGGACCTGTCATGTCAGTAGTTAGGCATCCCTAACCTGGTTGAAGGTAGAGGCCTTTGGGAGGTCACTGGCTCCAGTTACACATGGCTCATCAAAACAGATGAGACTGTGCTCCCAATGTCAGTGCATAAGCTTGCTGACTTAGTTTCAGTGGGTATAAGCGTTTATGCTAAAGAACAAACCTTTTGAGGAAAAAAGAATTGGATTGATAGCTGCACATTTGTGAAATATACCTTTCCTGTCCATAGCAGTATTTGCCCATGAAACTTTGACACTGTTCTATAAGAAATGGTTGTGCAGAGAAACCTTCCTTCTGTGGCTAAATATAGAGATTTCTCTACTCTGTCACAGGCGCTATTGATACCTAAAGACACTATTGTCCTCAGTCTCTACACTCAGAACTGTTGTATTAAATATACCCAAGATAAATGAATTCCAAACCACACATTTCCTGTAACACCTCAAAGCTTTTGAGTTGTTATTGGAAGCAAATTTGAGCTCTCAGCCTTTGGAGATAACATTCATCTTGTTTAGCATGTTCCTTTAAGAGTAACAAATTCAGAGTATGGTGAACTGTTAATATGGAGTTAAATATCCTGCCTTTAATTGTCATGAAGATTAACATAATCTTTTTATGCCTGAAGATAAACAACCAAACTTGGGTTTAGAAAGGTTCTCTGTTCCAGTTGACTTTGTTATTCCCTGTGGTTAGTAATATCACTATTGACTTTCATTGTGTGGAGAAGTGCTTCTTTTATGACAATTAGTGTTTTGTCTTAATGCTGCAAAAGATGTACTGCCAGAAAACTTTGCAGATTTATTTCCAAAAGGTAAAAATTACACAAGGGAAATTATTCACTCTGCAAGTTTTATTCTGTATTCTGTATTCTTCAGTGTTACAAATTACAACAAAATGCATGGCAAACAAGCAGGACGACGAACAATCACAGGAATATGAGCTGCACTTATGAACATGCACATACTTTTAAATGTCCGCTTCAGAGTGAGATAGGATATTATTCAGTTATTCCTTGGCAGAGTTGTTGGAGGTATGGACAGTTATCACTAAGCCAACAAGCCATCTGTTCCACTTTTTAAGCCAGAGGAGAAATGGTACATTATATTTGGATCCCTACAAGCAGTGTGATACCTCTGGGATCTCTCGTAGGCCCCTTTAACCATTTCATCCACATTTTGCATCTAATAGGTCATGTTGGTGGTTCCTCGAATGGTTCTACTTGTCCTATGACTTGAGATCTTTAAGAAACATCTTGTTAGCCCAAAGTCCATAAATATTGAATAGTCTGTCCACTGGGCCAGGCTGTAAGAGATTAAACCTTGAGTGTAATAGGAAGAACAAATAAATAACTTCTTTTCCTTTCTGGCACCTTCTAAAGCTTTATAACTGCTGAGTTTGATGTTGAGTAGTTTGCATTTATTTTAATCATTATCTGTTGTGAGAAAAAAACTAATTTAAGGTGACTCACTTACATGAAGGCAAATCTATTCCTCAGGAGTGCTGTGTCTGCAGACAGTACTGAGCTTTTCATAGGAGAGAAAATAAGATGCTAGTTATTAAAGACAATGCAAGGTCTGTTCTCAGGAGAGGATAATTAACTGCACAGCTAAACAAGGTAAAACAACAGCGAAGTAGCAGGTCTGAAGAACAGAGTTTGGGAATAAACTGCATAACATTGCTTCAAAAGCAAGCATTATGCTGGGAAATTAATGATGTGATTGTCAGATACAGTTGCCTTAATTTCAGGGAAGAAGTCTTCTGTGAAATACTCACTGCTCCCCTTTAGCAGGGCATACCTAAGCTCACTGAAGCTCTCTTATGAAGATGATGCATAACAAATGAAAAGGCAGGTAGATATGAAGGCCAATACAGCTAAATTAGTCGAATAATCCTTTCATCAGAATTCATAGTTATAAAACAAATATATTGTGGACCTGAATCAACACGGTACCCAACTGTAAGCCCAAGCGTATGAGCAGATCCAATAACATTATTCCTATGTTTGCAGGTCTGCAATGGCAGGATCACCACAGGGGTACACAGCAGGGCTACGGCAGAATTCTCCAGGACATGTGACTAGCTTGAGCCTTGGAGGGTCCTTGTGAAGCATGTTCGACCAATACTAAGAAGTAAAAGATGGAAAGAAAGGAGACAGTGCTCTTTTCTTTCAACTTCTGAAATCTAAAATAAAAATAATCTATAATCATAGAATCATGGAATCATAGAATGGTTAGGGTTGGAAGGGACCTTCAAAGGTCATCTAGTCCAAGACCCCTGCAAGGACCAGGGACATCCCCAACTAGATCAGGTTGCTCAGAGCCTCATCCAGCCTGGCCTTGAAAGTTTCCAGGGATGGGGCTTCCACCATCTTTCTGGGCAACCTGTTCCAGTGTTCTATAACTCGCATCGTAAAAATTTTTTTCCTGATTTCCAATCTAAATATACCCCCCTCTATTTTAAAACCATTACCCCTCGTCCTATTGCAACAGGCCCTACTGAACAGCCTCTCCCCATCTTTCTTGTAGGCCCCCTTGAGGTACTGGAAGACCGCTATCAGGTCTCCCCGGAGCCTTCTCTTCTCCAGGCTGAACAGCCCCAACTCTCTCAGCCTGTCCTCATAAGAGAGGTGCTCCAGCCCTTTTATCTTCTGCGTGGCCCTCCTCTGGACCTTCTCCAACTTGTCCATGTCCTTCTTGTGTTGGGGGCTCCAGAACTGGACACAGTACTCCAGGTGGGTCTCACCAGGGCAGAGTATCTGCTGTCATTAGATGGACAGTTGACAATCATTTTAATAATATAATTAGCTGCTTATTAAAAAATTACTATGGATGATTTTGACATATAATGCCTGTCAATGAATGGAACACAAATTAAGTGTTAGGTTTCTTCCCCTACCATACCAAGGGAAATAAGTGAATTTTCGAAATAACTTTTTGTGTGTGTGTACCTTAAGTAAAAAGCCAAAGAATTACTGCCCAAAAATAAAAAAAAGAAGAAGTAGAGATGCTTCTGGGACTCTAAGGTTGTCAGTTTTGTCACCTCTTTCACTGGTGGTTTGGGTTTTTCATCCAGGCTGCGTCTGCCACAATGCCTCAAAACCTCTCCTCTTAATGTCCTGAACTGTGGTTCATTAAGACAATGGATAATGTGGACAAACAACAGTTCTGAGGAGGAAACACATTTGCCATTATTCAAAGAATAATGAAATTCTCTCCAGAAAGAGGACAATCTGTAAAAAAATGTGTGTTTTTTTTTTTTTTTAAATAAGTCTTTTTGATAATTAGGTCTGTGCCACAGTTAGGAAATGAAGTGCTTGTTGTAGAAATCATTATGTGTAGGCTTATACTAGTAAGAGGGACATGAGGGCATGGATTTGGACAACAGCATGCTTCTTTCTCATTAGCTTTCTGAAAAAGAAAGAACAATATAGGGGAAAAATAAATATTTCTACAATCTTTGCTAATGCACCACACAGGAGATTGTTGGGGAAAACTCACTCACCACAGATTGAGAACTAAAATCTTGTCTGGCATGAAGAAACCAAGTAACATGCTAAACTAGGAGTGGGAATAAACTCAGTGTGGAGAAACAGGTGTTGAGAAATGGGTGCTGGCCCAGGAGGAATGGTCGTGCTTGTTGTGTTTCCTGCTTTGGAAGTGATGTGAGCATTTAAGATGGGCATACAGCAGAGTGTTAAGCAGCTACAGGTCTTCTTGCAGCAGAGTGTGACAGCATGCATGTTGTGGGTCACATTATGCACATATAGCTGAATGGATGGACCAAACACTTCTCTGTCTGCTTAGTCCCCCACTGTGATTATAGCTGTTTCAGTCAGTACCTGGAAAGATAAGGCACTCGAAGTCTGCTGGATGCTACAGTCTTCATTTATTATGAACTCCTTTTTACCTACTATGGACCATTCTTAATATATGATCGCTCTGTTCTGCCACTTCACAGAACAGGTACATGATTAAGGATTTGTTTTCTGTGATCAAGATTATGAATTCAGGGTATGAAGTAGTGAGTGCTTAAAGATAATGAACAAAATGAAACAGCACGGAGCCATTCTCATATGATTGACAGCATGAAGTGCAATATGAAGACTGTTAGGGATGCACATCTAACACTGCCTTTGCAGA
Source organism: Chlamydotis macqueenii (assembly GCF_036417535.1). NCBI lineage: Eukaryota > Metazoa > Chordata > Aves > Otidiformes > Otididae > Chlamydotis > Chlamydotis macqueenii. Next base: position 20,049,664 of record NC_141559.1, read on the forward strand.
ATAATTATTGATGTCTTCTATAGGCCTCTGCAGATGTCATCTGACCTTTCTTAGGCATTCATTTTAAAATACTTGCCTCCATTTGATATCTGATATTCCTTGCTGATGAGACAAGACAAGCATTTGTAACTAAGAGATGCTCAATTCTGAAGATCAAAGTTGGGGTTTTTGCCACCTTCCTAAACAGGCACTTGGACAATGGATTTGAATTTTGGAGGTGTTTGTTTGCCTCGCAGGCCTCCATGCTTTTGTGCTGAAATTCTTCCAGTTCTGCATCTCAGATGACTTATTTAGAGGCTTAAATGTAGTTACTAACTCCAAGTGTAGGTTCCTTTTTTTTGACAGTTTGGGACAATGCCTACTGAATTTCCATGTTCCTTTCCGTTAATGGTCATACTCAAGTCCTCTTAGGGATTATAAGGAGTCAGAACATAGACAATGAATTCATCTTGCCATTATAAGGAGAAAAATAGAATCTTGAAGGTCTGATATCTGGTCAATTCATGAATTTTAACAGCTTGAAAGACATTTTCCCAGAAAAGTTCAAACTCCACAAGTAAACAAAGTAATAAATGTCTCTGACGTATACATTTTTCTCTCATCCTAAATAAATAAGAATGCTTACATTTTTATTGTGGTGTCTCCATTTATACCACTCTCTTCATGGATGAAAATTGAGCACCTGCTTGTGACATGAAGCATTGCTAAGATCCTTTAGTGAAATCATTGTGATGAATCGCCATTGTCAATGCTTTCTGAATGAGACAAATCCCAAACTAATCTGCTATCTGCAATCCAAATGTAATAGTCTCATGGATCATAAATCTTCTGCAGGCAAATATGCCTCAATTCTGTATCAGTCAATAAACAAAAAAGTTATTCATACTTTCCCACACAGAGACTGTTATGGAGAATATAATCAGAAGGTGAGTGAGAAATTGGGCAGAATGTAAAAGGTACTGTGTATGTTCAGATTCAAATTGATTTCAGAAATGTAACTGTTATTTATATGTGACAGAAAGCATTATGCACAGTATATGCACCATGTAAGCTCTTCAAATCGATATTTTAACTTGTTTAGAGTGTATCCTGGAAAAACTGTGATACAATGGGCATAAATGCATCTTAACTAGAAATATGGAGAAAGTAGCAAAAAATCTTCTCAGGCTGTAATAAGTTAATCATTTCAGTATGAGTGAAGAATTTTAGCCAGTCAAAGATGAGGCAAATTGAACCTCATCATACTCCAAATATCCTTGGAGCAGAAAATAAATTCCTCTTAATTGCTCTTCAGCCCAAAGTCATAAACATCAGTTGGACACATGAAATGGATGGGGCGCTAGAGAGAGCAAGGAGCTGTGGTTGTTTTCTCTGAAAGCTGGTTTTGCTGCACATTTTTCTATATGAATGTGTCTTTTTTTCCCTAACTCAATCTCAGAATACTGTTTGGCCCACTATATACTTTGTGATCCCAAATTCCTTCTGCTGAATACTAGTTACCTTCAAGCCCTGCGGATGGCTTATATTGAGCTTTCTTTCACAAACTGGGCCTATAGGGAGTCAATTGAGGTAGTCAAATGTCTGTGATAGAATAAAGGTAGCAGGTAATGTCTGTGGTGGAGACAAAAGACAAGAATTTAGCAAGACTGTACAGCTTGTGTAGTGTGTATGGGTATCAGGAAGATCTGGGGCTGTAAGAGGTTCTGAACAGAGTCCAAAGCCTGAATAAATCTCTGCTGGGAACGATGTATTCCTTTCTCTGAAGGATAGTGTCAGAGGCACAGTGACAGGTTGGATGGCAGCTGGTTATATTCAATGTTATGTGGCTTTTGTTCCAGTGTGACAAAAAGGAACATTTGAAAGAGCAGAACAGGAAAAGAAAGATTTTTAAAGTAATTAAAAGGAATGAACATCTAGGTCTCAGAAGAATGAGTGTTAAAAGGAGGATGGTGCAATTTCTTGCTTGTTTCTTTGACTTTCTGAATAAATGCAGTAACTTTTCACATACCTTTTCACTGAACTGGGACATCTACAAGCACAGTTTGAGGTCTGAAAGGTCAGACTTGCTTCTTCCTCCCTTAATTATGTTCAGCAGCAGATGTTCTGCAGTAACACTGAAGTAATGTCTTACCTTTCCATAGGTTTTCATACAAGTGACTCTGTAGAGATCTGCTTGATAGATTACAAGTTCCATTGTATTTTGATTCCCAAGCAGAATGCATTCAATCATTGAGATGCACAAATACCAACATCATAACAGTTTTATAAAGAGATGCTATATTATGCAGCTATGTTGAGTTTCAAATCGCAGTTATTTTTGCTAATGGCTTGAAAAACTAGCCTTCTTTTTTTTCTGCTGTTCCCCTGAAGCCCAAATTATCATATGAAAGATGGAATTATCTATCAGTCTCTCCTCCTGCTTTTTCAAGTAATACCATCTCATGGAGAAGTTTCGGCAAATTTTCATTATCTCCACTTCTGAGATGAGAGAGCTAATGTGAGTTTTCCCTGTATTATTTGTTTTCTTTTCTTGTCATTTAGCATCATTGTGATATGAAGAAACAACATCTTGGTGTAGCTTTTCCTTCTAATACTGGAAAATTAACAGAAGTGGGGAGTCAGGGAGTGATGTCTCTGTCAAGACTATCTCTCTGTGCAGACCTCTTGTCTTCTATTAAATTACTGGGAAAAACATGTAACTAGATGGCACACGTGGCTGAAATGGTTGTGAGTATTTCATACCACTAATAACTGACCATCTTATTAAAACTGAGCAAAGCTGATATATATTAATTTGCAGACTATCACAAAGCAATGCTGATGTTATAATTTCCAGTGCAAATGACATGCGATCGGAGTCCAAACCATTTAGTTTGCTGTATACTTTGAAATTATGTGAATATTCTCCAAAGCAGTTTCATTAGTCTTGAAAATGATGAAGTAGATAATAGCTGCTTCCCTTTCTAACTGTGTGTTATCATCCAACTCCCAGAAACATTCTGCTATTTCCAAAATTTGTGGTGCCACCAGCTGGAGGGAACCACCACTTTCATCCATCTTCTTACATCACTTCTGATGTGGGCAGTGCACATGCTTGCAGTCCTGCCAAGCTATATTCCTTTAGCCATCAGTGAATCTTGGATAATTGTGCTGTTTAACTCAATGTTATAAACAAATGACTTATAAATACTACTCTGAATAATACTACAATGTCGTTTCTTCAGCAGCCACTTTACTATTTCTATAGAGCAAAAAAAGTTTCAAAGCTTGAGGGTTTTGGGGATTTTTTTCTCCTTATGTAGGCATAAGCTGCAGTAAATCCTTCAGGAATTCCTACTATTTTCATTCATTTATGTAAATTAATTCCTTCACTCATTCTAGAATGTGCAAAGAACTTTTTAGGATATGTACCTGGGCTCACTGAGGGATTGTTTCCACAACACTAACTGCTTTAATTGTGTCAGCAATTTAATTTCATTTTTGAAGAGATATAGCTCAATCAACTAAATACATGTAGTGGAGATGTCAGTGTCAGATCACGCTCACTCTGTCTGCTCTGTTACCACTACCAGATCATCAGGCTGTAGGTGGTATGCTCAGATAGTCAATATTTATTCTATGGTAAAAAATGGAGATAAAATTGTACTTATTTGTTTTTCTTATAATTCCCAGTACTTTTTTCATCTCCACTGTTAGATTGTCTTCAGGTTTCAGATGTTTGGTGTTGTTATTTAGCCCTAGTCACCACATAGTTTCTCACTTACCTTCCCCCTACCCAGTGGGATGGTGGAGAGAGTTGGGAAGAAAGGAAAACTCATGGTTTGAGATGAAGACAGTTTACTAGAATAGCAAAGGAAAATTACAATTACAACAAAATATAAGGGTACTAAAATATACAAAATGAACAAGGCACGATTTCTCAGCATCCTATGTCCCAATGACTGATACAGCCTGTCCTGACCAGTGATCACAGAAACGAAACTGAACAAGTAAAGGAGCGAGAGGGAAAGAGCAAGGGATCGAGAACGATGCCAGCAATGTCCTCCTTGGCCAACTCCCGCTTATATACTGAGTATGACGTTTATGGCATGCAATACTCTCTTTGGCCAGTTTGGGTCAATTATTCTGTCTGTATCACGCCTAGCTTCCTGCAGTTGCACATTAGCGAGACCTGGAAAGCTGGAGAGTGTCCGTGGTCTCATTAGTAACAACTCATATCATCAGTGTGTTTATCAACATTCTTCGCATCTGAAATCCAAAACACACTGGCTACTGAGAGGAAAATTAATTCCATCCCTGCCGAAACCAGGACACTTGGTCTGAGGGGATATTCACTTTGTGATTTTTATGGGACTCAAGGCAATTTGGTTCTCAAACTCTCACTCAGCCTTTGTCTTACTCTCAGAGGAAGCTTATTTCCCTTGCTATTTTCACTGCACAGCTCTTTACACAGAAAGACACCCTCTTCTGAAGTCCTCTCCATGTGTCAGAAGACATCTGCAGCCTGATGCATTCAAACCTGCTGTGTTTTTGCCCACTTTATAGTCTGCTGAGCCCTCGAAAGCTGAAGACTAAATTTCTGTGTAACACTCCTTCTTCTAATACCCTCTGCAATGCAGGAACCATAGGACAACAGCCACAAAGTCCAGCTGGGGAGATTTTCAAGTTAGACATTAAGAAAGTTTATTTCCCTGGAGGGTGGTGAAGTCGATTGCCAGAGAGATGTAGACTATCTCCATAGGGATGGTATTTCAAACTTCATTTAGGCACCACAGCTGCCCTGATCTGGTCGTGGCAATACTGGGAGGTGGGACCAGAGACTCCTGGAGACTCCTTCCAGCCATCCTTGCAGTGATTCTTTAACTGTCAGACTCTATTCCTACTTTCATTCTTACATAGGTGTCCTCTTCCTTGTTTCCCAGATCCTTATTCTGCAATGTGATGATGAACGCATGACCAGTGAGGCAGCTTGAATCATGCCAGTGATTCTATAGGTCAGTGGGATCTCCTCCTGCTTTGTCTTCCTGCAGCAGTAGGGAACCAGGGGAGAGGGAGCAGGTGAAAGCATGAGGATCTCACATTTCAGCCCTCTATGTGACCTGATGGAAGTGGCTGGTCATGCAACAGCCAGAGCAAGCCTGGGGGGATTGTTTTAGCTTAATCCCCTCCCAGGTTAGCAGAGAGGCTTAGAGAAAAATGCATGTCCTGTTCCTTTCCCTTGGACAGCGTACCGGTGAGCAACCCTTCACTCTGCACCACTATTACAGTGGAATGGATATCAAATTGTGGGATAGATTGGAAAGAAATCAGTTAGACAGGAAGACCTTTCAGACTTAATGTGTAGTGTGGTTTACCAAATGAATGACAGTCAGATCTTAATCACCCCTAATGAAAATTTTGCTTACTGGAAACAACCCAGCATCAATGTTCTGACAATCAAAAGCCAAAATGACTTAACTAACGACAAGGGGAGACTGGCAATGAATTATGAATAGCCAGTAAATATCTTTACCAGCACTAGAGACTATATTATGTCATGATTTGCTCAGCCTAGCACTACCCAGATCTGGGTTTCAAAAGAGGTGGGGATACATATATCAGGTTACCCCACATTAATGCATATAAAAGATACAGAGAGAGAGTCTCTTGACAGTGCAACAAAAGAGATCTAGTAACATACAAGGAAGTGGAGGACCTGAAGAATACGAAGAATGCATAGCAATATTCCTTCTGTATACCTGCTGCCTAATTAAATCAATGCTCCTTAGTATATAGGGGGATAAATTTCAAGTGCAAGCTGCTCAAAATGGAATTGTAGTCTGAGCTGTGGAATTAATTTAATCTGTCTTTACGGGGTATATTAGTGCTCTTAAATTGAGATGAAATAGTAGGGAGCATATCAGGAGCTCTTTCCACTTTAATCACTGCAGGGTATTTAACCAAGAAAATATGAAATGGGAATCTTTATCTGCCATTAATACAGGTGCCCTAGTAGTTATTTAGAAAGAGTGGAATTATAAGTATTTTAATTATGGTTTGAAGGAACAGATCAAGCAGGAGGGTCCTGTTCTGATGCATAGCTAAGCATCCACAGCCACTAGTTGAAGATAAGCCTAAATCAGCTATACTGGGGCAGACTAAGGGTCTATCCAGCCCACTGCCCAGCAGAGACTGCTGAAGATTAGATCATACGGGTAGATCCTTCCCACAGCTAGCAGTCAAGCTCTTAAGAACTTAACTTCCCAAGCCAGACATTCACTCAGGTGTCTCAGTGTAATTGCCACCGAGACCTCATCCACATGACTTAGTCTGTTAGAGCCAATGAGGGGTTGAGTAGACATGTTAGGACATTTGCTAGATTTCGACTTGCAATTTTGGCTTAAACTTTACAGCCTGCTTCTCTCTGCTTGCCAAGACTACTGGAGAGCTTGATGGTAGCTCCCGTGTTTACCCATATGGAAATATGCTCAAGCTGCCATCTTGGGTAAGATGCTGTGTGAAGTAAGATGCTATCCCTAGGAAGAGGTTAAAACGTAAATGAGCCAACAGAGAAGGAGGCAGTGGCAGACTTAGCAAAACAGGTTACAAATTGCCTAGCTGAATGTCCAAGCCAGTGACTCACAGTGCATCCTCAGTGGCAAATCAGAAATATGTGGGAACAGGATGCTGGTAAGTGCTTTTAGCTCTGTTCTTCACACAGCAGGCTACATTGTCATTGGAGAAAATCAAAACAATAGGCAGCCTGAGACAACTCTCCCAGCACATGGCAGCATCCTATCTGCCTATAGCTCCTAATACCTGAAATACTGGTCCATACAGGTGAGAAGTAGGACCTATGCTCTTTGAATTGCTGGAACTCCCGAGAAAGTTTTTTCCACAGTCAAGAGGAGAGAGGAAGAGAGATTTTCTTTGTATTGTTGGAGCTGACCAGCCAATTCATCCACTGTTGATCCCTCTCTGTCTTTCCAACTCACTACTGGCAATGAATTGGCATATAATAATGGTATGCTCGGTATAAACTACCACTACTTGAGTTGTGTGCTCTGGACTTCTAGTTATTTGGGTGAATCCTTTTTGTCTACATTGCCATAAATGACTTCCAGCAAGGCTAATTCCCTTAGGTATTGGATACTTCTCTCTATGGTGGTCCACTTGCCTGGGTGATAGGTATTATCTTCCTTGAAGGGATATCTTTCCATCATACTTGGCAGGAGTCACCTCCAGAGGCTGAGAGCTCGTGCACCTTTTCCAATCACTTTGTTGATGCCGTTTTCCTTAGAAAGACATCCCAGCTGCCTGGCTTCCTTACCCTCTAATTCCAGGCTACTGGCCCCACTATCCCATCATTGGAGCAGCCAGGTAACAAGGTGCTCACCTGGATGACGGCTGAAATCTTTCTGCATATCTTGCAGCTCACTCAGGGATAGGGTGGTTTCAATCTTGTTTATGAGTTCTTCCTCTTCCTCTTCCTCCTCCTCTCCTCCTGATCGTCATGGCCTTTCCTCATCCTTTACTAAATGAGCTGACTTTTGCTTCCAAGATTTCTTCTTCTGTGTAGGGGTGACTGATACCGACATGAGTTGGTTCTCTGATTTGGCTGCAATGCGTGTCGCAGGGGTTGGGCTAGCCACCAAGTTTGGAGTAGCCGCAGTACCTTTAGCTGGAGTTAGAGTAACTGCAGCGTCTGTTGTGGGAGCTGGAGTAGCCACAGTATCTGTTGGTTGATTTTCCCTCCCTTCTCCCTGAGGGTGCTGCATAATGCTGAGCAGTGTTTGGTAGATACTAGCCAGTGCCCAGCACAGAGTGATAAGCTGTGCTTCTTTGGCAGAGCCTTGGCATTTTCCTTTCAAATATTCTATCCCTTCATCAGGATTCTGTAGGTGTTCAGAAACAAAGTTCCAGACCATTGGAGGTAAGAAGTTCCCTAGGTACCTGCCCATATTCTCACACATGCCATGCCACCCCTGCCCATCCAGCCTCGAGGCAGATCTGAGGGTGGTATTTTTAAAAAGTTTAATCCTAAACAAAATCTGAAACACATTCAAGAGACACAGCAATAGGAATATGCTAGCTTGAACATCCCTAGGATATTCAAAATTCTCGAGAGCTGATGTGACTAGCTGGGAGGAAAAAAGGGAAGGTAAAAGAGTAGGGGAAAGTATCGTCCTCTGACTTGCCCATAGATTGGTTCTCCAAGGAGGAAAAGTAAAAAGTGTGATTAGTACTAATTCTTGCAAAATGGTGCCTGAGGTATGGAGGTGCCAGCAATGCCAAATACAAGGACCAGACTGATTTCATGACTAGTGATATCATCATATCAGAAGCCAGTAGTGCCCAGTACAACAAAATGAGAATTCTGATCCATTTCCAAGAAGGGTTAAACAGCACCAAAGGAAATGGAGTGGGGCGTTGGGCGCCAGAAGAATTATCCTGTTTTAGCTACAGTCAGCAATCAAGTACCACACAGCTGCTCAATCACCCTCCCCCTCCCCAGGGAATGAGAGAGAGAATCAGGAAGAAAAGAAAACTTGTGTATTTAGATAAAGCCAGTTTACTAGGATAGCAAAGGAAAATAATTATATATATATATATATAAAATTGTGATAATACTAATAATAGAAAAACACAATAATAATAATAATATAAAAAACCCCAACAAACAAACAAAAATGATGCACAATTTCTCACCACTCAACGGACCCGATGGCTGATACAGCCTGTCCCGGGCAGCAATCAGAGATAGAAAAAAACCTGTAAACGATCCTGGAATTATTCTGAACAGCAAGAGAAAAAAAGAGAGCCTGCTTACCAACCCGCCCCCCACTGAAGTACTGAGTATGACGTTTATGGCATGGAATACTGTCTTTGGCCAGTTTTGGTCAACTGTTCTGGCTATATCCCTCCCAGCTTCCTGTACCTGCAAAACAGTGACCTTTGTCTCTTTAGCAACAACTAACAACATCAGTGTGTTTATTAACATTCTTCACATCTGAAATCCAAAACACATCAGCTACTGAGAGGAAAATTAACTCCATCCTAGCTGAAACCAGGACAATGGGAGATGTGAGAAAGCAGTTGGAGAGCAGGAAGCTCTACCTAGGGTGGATGAGGAGCCAGCTGAGAGCTTATGGGCTAGGATTAAAGAGAGGACAAATAAAGGTGACATTATAGAAGGTGTCAGCTATAGGCCACCTGACCAGGAGGAACAAGTGGATGATGTTCTCTACAGACAGATAAGAGCAGCCCCACATTCATAATCCCTAATGTCCTCTCATGGAGAATTTCAACCACACCATTATCTGCTGGAAGGACAACATAGCAGGATATAAGCAAGTCAGGAGGTTTCAACAGGGATTCTTTGAGCTCATAGGTGAAAAAGGAAGACTAGGGAAAACATAGGCCCATTACTGAATGAGACGGGTGACCTGGTTACACAGGGCATGGAAAAGGTTGAGGTACTGAAAGCCACCTTTGCCTCAGTCTTTACTAGCAAGACTGGCTTTCAGGAATCCCAGGTCCCAGAGACCAGGGGGAAAAACTGAAGCAATGAAGATGTACCCTTGGTGGAAGAGGATCAGGTTGAAGAATACTTAAGTATTCATTCAGCACTCCATGGGCCTGTATGGGATGCACCCACGAGTGCTGAGGGAGCTGCTAGATGTCATTGTAAGGCAACTATTTATAATCTCTGATTGGTCATGGTGACTGAGAGAAGTGCTTGAAGGATGGAAGAAAACAAATGTCACTCCTATCTTCAAGAAAGGCAAGAAGGACTGAGGGAATTACAAGCCAGTCAGCCTAACCTTGATGCCTGGGAAGGTGACGGAGCAGCTAATCCTGGGAACCATTTCCAGGCTCATAAAGAACAAGAAAATAATCAGGGGTAGTCAGCATGGCTTTACCAAGGGAAAGTCATGCTTGACCAACTTGATAAACTTCTATGATGAAATGACTGACTCGGTAGATGAGGAGACACCAGTGGATATTTTCTACCTGGACTTCAACAAGGCTTTGGAAATTGTCTGCCATTAGGACCTCATAGACAAGGAGGCTGTGCGGAGGTGGGTGTTGGTCTCTTCTCCCAAGTGACTAGCGGTAGGATGAGAGGAAATGGCCTCAAGTTGTGGCAAGGGAAATTTAGGTTGGATATTAGGGAACACTACTGAAAGAGTGATCAGGCACTGGAATAGGCTGCCCAAGGAAGTGGTGGCATCACTATCCCTGGAGGTGTTCAAAGAATATGTAGACGTGGTACTTCAGGACATCGTTTAGCAGATATGGTGATGTTAGATTGATGGTTGGCTCTTTCCTTCTAAGTTGTGCATGTGCTTATTACAAAAGCAAGAGATACTGCCATGAAAGCAAGAATAAAAGGCTTGGAGTCATATGGCTCCGGAACAAGTTCTCAGATAGTTACATGCTAAAGTGTTTGGGGAGATTGACTATGAACCTAGCAATAGTGAAAAGACCTTTGTCCTCCTGTTGGACACAACTGTGGAATCTGTTTTATCTGCAAGACAAAATACAGCTTTTGAAGAAACAGAGGAAGAGTGGGTAATATACAACTTTCTCTTTGTCAACAGTTTATGAAAGACCAATAAATTATTAATAGTTGTGTGTGATGGACGGGTATGAGCTCTGGGTTTTTGCACAGTGGCAAATAGTGTTAGGAATGGCCTTAGTCATAAATAGTTGATTGAGCTGTTGATTTTTAATAATTGATTAGCCTTCTATTAAAAGATCTGTTAATCACTCATTAACGTTCTCCAAGAGGCATACCATAAGGTATAACCCCAGTTTCAGAAGGTCAAGTGTCATTTAACTGAGACAGCCATCTTCATGTCACAAGACACAAATTCTATGAAGGTAAGAAGTATAAAATTTGAATACCTGTGAAAAAAAGTAAGGAAGATGGTATGGCACTTCCGCCACAAACATAAAAGCAGCTGCCATGTGCTCAGATGTCTTGGAAGTAAGATAACTGATTGTGAATTGTGGGCTCCAAGATAAAGAAATATTTTTTTAAAAAAAGATGTGTGCATGCAAGGCATATAGATGTTGCAGTACAATGGGCTTGATGACATAGCATTTCTTAGTATTCAGTAGGCTTCTAAGAGTCCTGTGGGTCACCCTGTGGAATGGAAAAACATTCTAATTTTTAAATGAACAAATGGTTAATCCAGGTAAAATACCAGTCTGGTGAGGAAAGAGGCCCTGTATCCATCACAGCCTTCCCCTCTGCCCCTGCCTCATTACAGGTACCTACTTGAAAGCAGACAGATGTCACAGCTCCTCTGAGAAAAGGTGCAATGAAAATCTCTTGAATTCCACCCCTCTGTGACTGGCCCAGCCTCTGAGGCTGAGGCTTAAAGAAGCGATTCATTCTGACACACATGAATTCCAGGAAAAATTTCAACCCACTCAAGGTCATGGAGAGCAGAATTTTTGTAAGGGAGCACTGAAGAACAGCTGCTGCTTTTATTCTGTGTTTATAATTACAGAACAACAACAAGCAGGATGCAGCAGGAAAGAGTTCTAAGAGTGCACATGTGTGTGTTGGGGTGCCTATGCCTCAGCCCAGCTTGATCAGCCCCTACATTGGAAGCAAGCATTGTTAACCACTACTAAACTTGGTGTTACTACAGCCCCTCTGCTGATGTACAAAGAGCAGAAAAATAAAATGCTAACATTTTCCTTGTTTGCTGCCCTGGCAGTCAACTAGACAGAGTTATCTCCCCTCCACAGCCACTGTGTTTTTATTCATTGCTGAGGCCTTGATAGCATTCCTTGGGGAAATTCATCCCTACCTCCCGTACACACACGCTCTTTTTATGTGAAAGCATCACTCTTTTGCTTACCAAAGTGAAGCATTTGCCTCTTTTCACAAGACAAGACTACTGTATGAATTAAGGCCAGGGTATGACAGAGTAGAGTGGATATTTTTTCTCACTGGTCCTCTTGGGCCTTTCCTAGAGAAAGACCTGCAATTATTCACAACTGATCACACATCTAGCTGACAGCCAAGAGCCAAATACATTGGAAAAATTTCCGTCCCAGCCTGACATGAAATCCACTTCTCCTGATGGATATGTGCCACACCAGACCAGGAGCAACCATAGAAACTCACTTTTCTGTCTCTCAGAGTCATCTGAGAGTTCCATCTGCAGAGTCTTTAGTGGCTGTGGAGGTCTGTGGAAAGAACCTTCACCTTCTGGCACAGTGTCTTAAAGTGTAACTTCTAGGAAGCACAGGTATTTTGCAGGCAGAAGTGATTTTAGAAGTTACAATATTAAACTTTAACTTCCCCTTCTGGAGCTCCGTATCAGTAAAGAAGCCAAAGAGATCTGCTAGAATCGTATAAAGAAAGTAGAAGGTAGCATGGAAATTGTACATGAATGCTACCTCTCAAGTAGACTGTGTAGACACTGACATGTTTTATGGATTAGAATACAGGATTTTGCAGATGAAGTGTTTTTGTTTGTTTTTTTTTTTTTTCCTGGGGGGGAAAAAAGGACAATGTGTATACAACTTTAAAAGAGTGTATTGTCCATATGGTACTGAAGAGACATCCCTACAGAAGAATAGCACAGAATGTTCAAAATCTGTTGGATTTTTTTTTGAAAATTCATTGTTATTTACTTATAGTATCCATTAGTTTGCAAAACTACCTCTCTTCAGATATGCTGCGCAATGTTATACAATATTGAATGATTGCTGGGCCCACTACCCAATGAAAGTAGCCTTCTAATAAACAGAGAGGTCTGGCAAGGGCTGAAATAAAGAAGCAAAAGTTGATCAAGATTAAGCATTAAGATGTCTGTATTAAGATGTCTTTGATTATTCCTCTAGGAATACACACTGCATTTCCCATGGAAATTGAGAATCAAGATCACTCTCTGCCACTCTGACACCGTATCTGAAGAGCTTCCTCAAATGCAGCGGATTTGCCAGCACAATATATTCAATGTCCTCTTTTTGAAATTTTACTCCACATCTTATCTTGATGGAAACACTGCTGACACTTGGAATCATTACCAGTAACATAGCCAAGGAACCTATGCTCACACAAAGCTCCCATTCAGGTATCTAAGTGCCTAACTCATATTGAATAGCTTTGATAGTTAGGAATAAATGTATTTTTTATTTTATCAGAAAAATGGCCACATTTTGTAATTTTGTAATTAACTATTTTTGCCACAAACATGTCAGAAATGTAAACCAGAATGGAAACTACCTAAGCTATCAGGAGTAGAACACAGTCTTCATAATCAAAATCAATTTGCAAGAATTACAATGTATTGTGATGTAATAATATACAATACTAATTTTTGGACTTTAAAATCTTTCCTCTGCATCAGTGTTAGATTTACAGTTTCAACTGAACTTGAAAGTAGAACACTTTCCCTTGCTAGAAGGACATCAGTCTTGCTGTGAATGTTTGCTTCACATAGAGCCAATTGTAACTTTAAAACTAGACTTCTGACTTTATCTGTGGTTACAGTGTTGAATTAGAAAGCAACTCAAATACTTTCAATATTAAACAGAGAGGAAACAAAATGCAAATTTGACACTATCATTGCTTTGATGGAATGAAGTTCAGTAGCAATAAGGACTACAATATCAGAGCAGAGCCTACCAGTACTCTTCAGTTAGCAGCACTGGTTAAAGCCTGTGGTCTTCCTCACACAGATGAACACATTTGGTAATCTCTTCAAACATCTCAGTACAGGAATTGATCTTTCAAAAGTTGCTCAAAAGTGTTAAGGCAAAATGAGGATGCAAGAACATGACAATTGGTAGAGCTTGAAATAACTAATTTAAACATCCCTAGTTTCAAATAGTAAGAAGGTTTGGTTCAGAAAGACTCCAATCCTGGATTCTTAATCTATTACTATCAGTAAAATAACACATGCAAAAATAATTTTACAAGATTATATGAGAACTGAGTCAGAATGAAATCAAATTATAATTCTAACATTCCTAGCCACATTCCTAATAAATATTTTTATTTCAGCAAAACTTCATTTTAATAAAACCAGTTCCTTCAGAAATACCCTTTTTTTTTTTCAATCAGCCCTAGTGAGAATAAGATTTTGGAATTAGTGAGAACATTCTTGTTTCAAAAACATCCAGTATCATCTAATGTGGCTTCTGCTTCTGAATATGAAGTTGCTCCTAGAAGTTTTACTCAACACATTTGAAGAATGAGTTTAAGTACAAATAGCACAAAGCTACTTTCTTAATGTTCTTCTTTCCACTCCCTACTAAAATTGCTTTGTTTCATAGAATCATGGAATCATAGAATCGTTAGGATTGGAAGGGACCTTTAAAGGTCATCTAGTCCAACCCCCCTGCAAGGAGCAGGGACATCTTCAAGTAGCCAGGTTGCTCAGAGCCCGATCCAATCTGGCCTTGAACTTTTCCAGGGATGGAACATCTACCCCTCCCTGGGCAACCCGCCCTGGTGTTGCACTACACTCATTGTAAAAAATGTTTTCCTTATATCAAGTCTGAATCTACCTCCCTTTATTTTAAAACCATTATCCCTCATCTGATCACAACAGGCCCTCAACCATACCTCTTTTTCAAAGGGAAAATACCTTATTCTTATTTTTCAGTGTTGCTCCTCAGTGTGATTAAATGATGTAAATTCAGGAGTACATTTCTGTCTAGGCTGTAACACAACTTCTGTAAATGGAGGTCTGCCATGGTGCAATGCAGCAAGGACTCTTTTCCCACATTTTAAGGAAGACAAGCTGCATTTGCAGTGTCTTTGTCAAACAGATAGGGAGCTGAATTAAATACTCTCAAAGCAGAGAAAAATAAATTGAGAGGGAACAAAATCAACAGAATTTATCTTAAATAGTTTATAGCAAGTAAGAGATGGATTTTTTTTTTTAGAAAAGGGACTCTAAAGTTATTTGATAATGGATTCAGTTTTCTTTGACTCTTCTTTTATCATGACCTTCAGAGGGAAATGTCTTTGAAGTATGTCTTTGCTGTGACATGATACACTAGTTGGCTTCAGCCAAAAAGCTTGTAGAGGTGAGTCTACTGAGGTGCAGTTGGAAACCATGGGACTTTGAGTATAACAGAGTTAGGAAATAAGCCCTGTTCCTGCATCCGCAGCTGTTATTTTTTACTGAGATAAATACACTGATCTTCTAAATTGCTCATTCTTCAAAAATTGAAAGGGAATATTTTCACAATGTGAAGGTCAGTGGATAATCAAGATGGGAGGAGATTTAAATATAAGAGTGCAAATCTAGGTTGGGTTGGCTAGTGTTGATAAAGCAGAGTAAAATTCTAATTGTGGCACCCATGAGCAACACACTGGATTTGCTGCAAGTAGATTGCAGGTAGAGTTTGACACAATGGAGACATATGAATGCCTTTATTTTAAAAATGATTCTCAATTTCAGCTTTCTGGGAAGCTGTAAACTTTGTGCTACTTACAGTAAACCACTTGCAAGAATGGGTATTTATGACTAGGTAAGTACTTATGTTAGCACACACAGACAGATGTTTGATGACACAGTGCTCCTCTATAGTTAGTAAGCAAATTATTGTCTAAGTATTTTAATTTTTTTTCTGTCTCGCTTCCCACCTTGGGATCTGTGTCAAGGTTTGAGAATGGCTTGAGAGTATGAGTCGCCGAGGCAACAGCTTCGGAGTCGGCACGATTCGCAGCGGCGCGGCACAGCACAGCCCAGCCAGGGGATTCCCGAAGCAAGGAAGCTCAGGGGGGAGCGGAGCGAGGCGCCAGGAGCCCGCAGCTCGCGCGAGAGCGGCTGACGAGACGTGGGCGGAGCCAGGGGGCACCGGCGGCCCGGCCCCTCTCCCCGGATAAAGCAGGGCCTAGGGAGCGCCAGCGACCCGGTGCGCGGCGAGCAGGACCGGCAAACAGGGCGTGCCACGTCAGGAAGGGCGTGACACGGCAGTTTGCGCGGCAGTTCGCGCAGGAAGGGCGCGTCAGCGAGGGCGCCGCCCCGGGGCACTGGGTGATTCACGCCTCTCACTTGGTGACTCACCTGGTGATTCACGGCTCTCAGGGCGACATGGCCAACACCCGCCTGAGAACAAAGGCTGCGCCTCCGGCCGGGAGGTCTGCACCGGCACCCCCTGCGGCGGTCGATGCCTCCGTGCAGACGGAGCAGCCGAGGCGGGAGGCTGCGGTGCAGACCTCGGGCTGCAGGCAGTGCCTGGACCCTACTCCCGGGGCAGGGGCAGGCGGCAGCCCTGGCTGCAGAAGGTGTGCCCAGGTGGAGCAGCTCCTGCGGCAGGTGGCTGAGTTGCAGGAGGCGGTCAGGAGGCTGCGGGACATCAGGGAGGCTGAGAGGGAGCTGGATGCCTGGTTCCAGGCGCAGTCTGCACCGGAACCGCAGCACCCAGTGAACCAATCAAAACCCCCCCCACCTACACACAACATAAGCAATCAGGGAGAAGATGCCAACCAATGGAAACCTGCAAGGACAAAACGCAACAGGAGGAAGAAGAAGCTTCCCCAGAAACCCGAGGTGCCCCTGCAGAACCGCTTTGCTGCTCTGCAGACTGAAGAAGTAAGACCCAGCACCTCGGGGGAGGCACTGGAGCCGTGCGAGGTAGCCCGACCGGCTCGCGTGATTACCAGTGCTTCCAAGAAAAAGAGGCGAGTGGTAGTAGTGGGTGACTCTCTCCTGAGGGGGACGGAGGCACCCATCTGCCGACCTGATCCACTCTCTCGGGAGGTGTGCTGTCTCCCGGGGGCTCGTGTCAGAGACGTTACCAAGAGAATACCTGGCCTCATACGGCCTACAGACTATTATCCACTGCTGGTGTTTCATGTGGGGGCCAGCGACACAGCTGGCAGCAGCCTAAGAAACCTCAAAAGGGATTTCAGAGCCCTGGGTTCTACAGTCAAAGACTCTGGGGCTCAAGTGGTATTCTCCTCTATCCTCCCGGTCAAAGGGCAGGGGCCTGAAAGGGCCAGGCGTATCTGGCAGGTCAACTCATGGCTCAGGGAGTGGTGTTACAGCCAGGGCTTTGGGTATCTTGACCATGGGGCGTGCTTTGAGAAGCCCGGGCTGCTAGGGCCGGATGGCGTACACCTAAACGAGAATGGGAAGACTGTGCTTGGACGTAGGCTTGCCAGACTTGTCCGGAGGGCTTTAAATTAGTGTTGCTGGGGGAGGGGGAGCACAGTTCAGCCCACGGCTATCGGCATGGCGCCAGTGCCAGCACCAAGCGCCCAGAAGTCAGGGAAGGATCGCAGGTAGGTGCAAATAAACCTAATCTGCGATACCCACCTTTCTTACAGGGGACAACGAATCCTAGCACAGGAGCTGGCGGGGCTTATCGACAGATCTTTAAACTAGCTACGAAGGGGGAAGGGGACAAAACAAGGCCCTCAAGGGAAGAGCCCAGGGGAACGGTGCTCGATCTGGGGCTGAGGCAGCCGTCTCGGCTGAAGTGCATGTACACCAATGCACGCAGCATGAGTAACAAACAGGAGGAGCTGGAAGCGATTGTGCGGCAGGATAACTATGACCTGGTTGCCACTACTGAAACGTGGTGGGACCACTCCCACGACTGGAGTGCTGTGATGGAAGGCTACAAGCTCTTCAGAAGGGATAGACGAGGAAGGAAGGGTTGTGGTGTGGCCCTTTATATTAAAGACTGTTTTGACGTTGAAGAGCTTGGGGTTGGGAATGATACAGTTGAGTGTCTATGGATAAGGATAAGAGGAAAGGCCTGTAGGAGTGACATCGTGGTGGGGGTCTGTTATAGACCGCCTAATCAGGATGAAGAGAAGGACGAGGCGTTCTATGGGCAGCTTGAGCGAGTCGTGCAATCGCCAGCACTCGTTCTTGTGGGAGACTTCATCTTCCCTGATATATGCTGGGAATATCATACAGCGCACAGGAAACAGTCCAAAAGGTTCCTAGAGGGTGTGGAAGATAGTTTCCTTATGCAGCTGGTACGAGAGCCTACCAGGGGTGGTGCCCTGATTGACCTACTCTTTACTAACAGAGAAGGTCTGGTGGGAGACGTGAAGGTTGGGCACTGTCTTGGGCAGAGCGACCATGAAATTGTAGAATTCTCTATTCTTGGAGATGTCAGAAGGATCACTAGCAGAACGGCTATCCTGAACTTCAAGAGGGCGGACTTTGACTTGTTCAGGACGCTTGTTGCGAGGGTCCCTTGGGAGTCGCTCCTTAAGGGTAAAGGGGTCCAGGAAGCCTGGACGCTCCTCAAGATGGAGATCTTAAAGGCACAAGAACAGGCTGTTCCTGAATGCTGTAAGGCGAGCCGTAGGGGAAGAAGACCGGTGTGGATGAACCGGGAACTATTGTTGAGGCTCCGGAAGAAAAAGAGAGTCTATGTCCTCTGGAAGAAGGGACAGGCTACTTGGGGAGATTACAAAGAAGTTTCTAAGGTATGCAGGGAGGAAGTTAGGAAGGCAAAAGCTCAGCATGAACTCAGATTGGCCACTGCAGTAAAAGAGAACAAGAAATCCTTTTACAAATATATCAGTGGTAAGAGAAGAAATAAGGAGCATTTACACCCTTTACTTGATGCAGCGGGGAATGTGATCACTGAGGATAAGGAGAAGGCTGAGGTCCTCAACGCCTTCTTTACTTCTGCCTTTAATAGGCAGATCAGTTATCCTCAGGGCACTTTATGCCCTAATCTGGAAGTCTGGGATGCCAGGCCGAGTACACCCCCTTGTGGTACAGGTGGAGACAGTTAGAGAGCTCCTTCTCCATCTGGACTGCCACAAGTCCATGGGACCGGACGGGCTCCATCCTAGGGTGCTAAGGGAGTTGGCGGGGGTGATTGCCGAGCCGCTCTCGGCCATCTACCAGCGGTCCTGGTTATCTGGGGAGGTCCCGGAGGACTGGAGGCTTGCCGATGTGACTCCCATCTACAAGAAGGGCCGTAAGGAGGATCCGGGGAACTACAGGCCTGTCAGCCTGACCTCAGTACCTGGGAAAGTTATGGAGCAAATCATCTTGGGTGAGATCACTCGGCATATGAGTGGCATCCAGGGGATCAGGCCCAGCCAGCACAGGTTCACGAAAGGCAGGTCGTGCTTGACCAACCTCATTTCCTTTTACGACTGGGTGACCAGACTGGTGGATGAAGGAAAGGCTGTTGATGTGGTCTACCTGGACTTCAGCAAGGCCTTTGACACGGTCTCTCACAGTATTCTCCTAGGGAAACTGGCTGCCTGTGGACTGGGTAGGTATACCCTTCTTTGGATAAAGAATTGGCTAGGGGGCCGTGCCCAGCGGGTGGTGGTTAATGGAGTCAAGTCCAGCTGGCAGCCTGTTACAAGTGGTGTCCCCCAGGGGTCCGTACTTGGGCCCATCTTGTTCAATATCTTTATTGATGACCTAGACGAGGGGATTGAGTGTACCCTCAGTAAGTTTGCAGATGACACCAAGTTGGGTGGCGGTGTTGATCTGCCTGAGGGTAGGGAGGCCCTTCAGAGGGATCTGGATAGGCTGGATCACTGGGCTGAGCTGAATGGCATGAGGTTCAACAAGGCCAAGTGTCGGGTCCTGCACTTTGGCCACAATAACCCCATGCAGCGCTATAGGCTCGGAGCTGAGTGGCTGGAGGACTGTGAAGAGGAAAGGGACCTGGGGGTGTTGGTTGATGCTCAGCTGAACATGAGCCGACAGTGTGCCCAGGTGGCCAAGAGGGCCAACGGCATCCTGGCCTGCATTAGAAATAGTGTGGCCAGCAGGAGCAGGGAGGTAATCATCCCCCTGTATTCGGCACTGGTGAGGCCACACCTTGAGTATTGTGTTCAGTTTTGGGCCCCTCACTACAAGAAAGACATTGAAGCCCTGGAACGTGTCCAGAGAAGGGCAACAAAGCTGGTGAGGGGTCTGGAGCACAAGTCTTATGAGGAGCGGCTGAGAGAGTTGGGATTGTTTAGTCTGGAGAAGAGGAGGCTCAGGGAAGACCTCATTGCACTCTATAGCTTCCTGAAGGCAGGTTGTGATGAACAGGGGTTTGGCCTCTTCTTCCAGGCAACAAGCAGGACCCGAGGAAATGGCCACAAGTTGTACCAGAGGAGGTTTAGATTGGACTTGAGGAAAAACTTTTTCTCTCAAAGAGTGGTAAGGCACTGGAACGGCCTGCCCAGGGAGATGGTGGAGTCTCTGTCCCTGGCAGTGTTCAAGAGGCGGCTTGATGAGAAGCTACAGGATATGGTTTAGTAGCTGTGGCAGCAATGGTAGTGGGAAGACGGTTGGACTAGATGATCTTATAGGTCCCATCCAACCATGTGATTCTATGATTCTATGGTTCTCTACTAAGAGAACACTTAAAAGTTTAAACCAATTAATGGGTCTTACTTATTATCTGGAGCACACCTTTGGCTTTTATGGCATCACTGGTAAACTTGACAGCTTGTTTTTGTGACTGTTTTCAGAGAAATATCTGCTCCCCTGGCGAGGTTGCAAGATCAAAGATTTGTTCCAGCTGTCATGTAGCTTGCTGAATACTTGAAAGTTATTTCAGTGTAAAAATAGAGTAAACTAGACCAGAGTCAGACCTTGAGTGTTTCCCTTGGCTCAGAATGGTTAGGAGGAATTAGGAGAATGTGACTAGAACCTTCTTCAGGAAGGAAACCGTAAGGGCAAAACAAGCTTTCAGTTCGTATTAGTGGAGTTAAGAGTCAGATCCATTCGTCAGATGACAGTCCTGTCACAGGACAGCAATTAAATGCTGTATGGCTTAGGGCTGGAACTGGGTCAAAGTTTTCATACAGAAAAAGTCTCTTCAGAAGTGTGGTCCTTTCCAAAGAATGGGTGGAAAACTCAGCGTCTGAAGATGCCTAGGACAATTTTGGTCTTTGTTTCTCTTTGAATAAATGCAAAGAGCATTTTAAAGACCAGGTTAGATCTTTATTTTTCATTCTTCAAAATGGTTGAAAAAAATATCTGGTTTTGAAGACGGAAACTTTGTGTGAAAATGGAAAAGATGACACATTAGTAATGTGATTTCAAGTTGCTGAAGTTTCAGTTGGTCTCTTCCCTTCCTAACGAGAGGCTAACAACTATCACATTATAGCTCTACTAGCATGAAAAGGAGCCTTTTGCAGTATTTTCAGTTAGAGTAATTCATCAGAGACACAGAGCAGAACAGGAAACAACTCATAATACTTATGACCTATATAATTGCTTCTCTATAACTCCATAGTATGTGTGTTTATTAATAATAACCCAGCTCTAACTCTGCAAGAAGACTGCTTCCACATGGACACTTTCAGCAATACCAGAATTTTCAGGAAGGTATTTGCCAACTGGATAAGAGCATAAATAGGGTAAGACCCTGCCCATATGCTCATGAGACCTGATTTCTTTCTGCATTACCTTGCTTAGCATGCTGTAAAAAGTGATAACTCATGCTTGAAAATGCTTGAAAACATAAGAGATGAACTTATCCTTTCTGAAAGCTGGACTGAGTTTGTCTTGAGGAACAATGGTCCAGAGGAGGCTCTAAGTCTTCTATTTCTGTTGATTTTTGATCTGCTTAAGTTTCTTCCACTGGTTTAAATCCATTTGGAAGGTCTGATAGTTTCTTTATTGATTACTAGACAAGCTTCACAGCTCAGAACACAAGAAGGGACCACAAAATTGTGCATAACACATTTAAAATTGTATCCAGTTGCTCCAGTACTGCATCCAAGAGGGCAACAGTTTTCACCAGCTGTCTGTTTATTTGTTCCGGTAAACCTCAGCAGAGAATACCAGCAATAACTTCTCTTCATTTCATGGAACAACTTTCACAGTGCCAGCTTAACTGTGCCAGGACTTTCCTACATGTCCATTGGTCCCCCATCATCCTTATTTTTCAAGTTCTTGTTATAAATACTGATTTCAGGTTGTCTGTATTATATCTTTCAACCTTTTCCATTTCTACTTTCTACAAATCTGTGAAAACTGCCATACGCTTTTTTCAGTGCACAGACAGATTTAGTAAAATATACTACCTAGCTTTGAGCACTGCCCTGCAGAGCTAAAGGTGAAATCAATAGGGAATTAAAACTCCCTAGCAATGTGAGCAAATTTAGGAATTACCTGAGGTTGAGGATAAGATGTCATACTGTTCACCTTGGGCAACTTGTTAGCATTAATTTTTTTCTGTATTAAAAGCTTCTTAGCTTGAGTGATGAGCTATGAACTGATATTTGTCTCTCTGTATAGGATGGGAGTGAATTCAGGTCATCTATGTCCTGCTCTTATGTCAGATTTTTTCTTATGAAAAGCCAGAATTCTCATTATGAAACAGATACCCAAATTAATTTTTTTCCAATTAACATAAAATAGCTGCATCAGTCTGCAAAGAACCAGAAACCTCCTAAATAAATGAATTTATGAACAGAGTAGTCAGACTTTGCAGACATGTTGCATTCAAACTATTTTGATGGTGATTAATGTTCATTCATCTAAGACTTTCTACTCAATGTACTGAAATTTTCTTCACATGGAAAAGAAACTAACCTTATTTTGCACTGTAAGCTGCACCTCTCTTTTCTCTAGTGTATGATGTAAAATAATATACGCACTGGAAGATGACAAGATTTTGGCCATTGTATACATGGGAGTTCACACATATGGACAGAGCAGGGTGGGGTTGTTACAAAGGTACATCTAAAGGTACTGTGGTGGATATGAAGAATGTAATTTCACGAGGTAAAAAGAACCAAATATGACAGGAGAGCTGTAGGCAAAATAGAACAAAACACACATCTGAAGGGCTGCAATGAGCACCTCTTTCGTTGCATGCTAAGCATTGTGACTCTTCTTTTAAACCCTGCTGTCTTTCAGTTGCTTACCATTGTCAAACCACAAATAACTTCTTAAACCTAAAGGACCCATTTTATAATGCAATGCAAGGGTATTTTCTTGGAGGGAGTAGACTTAAGAATGTCAGAGTGGCTTCATATTTATGCAATTAACAGACAGAAAGAGGTATGAGTAGAAAGATCAGATCTTGTTTGGCCTTTGTTTTAACCCAATGCAATGAGTGGGAACACTGGAAAATAATAAATTTAGTTGGAAGAAGATTGTTATGGAGCATCAAAGGAAGAAGATGGTAGAAATATCTGGGACACTGAAATAACTGATGTGTAGATTTTATTATTAAGAAAAATTCAAGGTAGGGCTGAAGGGTATTACAGATGCATGGTGGCAAGCATGCATAACAAAGATGAAGGGAACTGCTATGCTTGCAGTCAAGTCTATGAGCATCATAGTGACATGACTGGTCCTGTAAATCAAAATTTATGTGGAAGTCTGTCTTTATGGAGAGCAGACAATACAGACTGGAAAGTTTTATGCTGGCCAAAATTAGCTTACTGAAAGTCAGTAGAACCTGTCCCAAGAACTGTTATTTGACTTCTGTTCACTGTTCTTGCCCTATCACTTTAGGATATTTCAGTGCAGCAATGCAATGCTTCAGTTACTCAAAGTCTTTAACTTGCCACAAGTACGCCCTGCATGGGTCAGTCTAGGCACATGAAGCTTCATTATGGGATGGAAAAGTGAGAGTCCATTGCAAGCAGTGGCAATTCACATTAGATTTTTTTCACTCCTAGAGCACTGACTTGTGCTTCTCTGTAGTCCAAAGAGGGTTTAGTTTTACTTTCTGAAAACTTGCAGACTTTCAAATGATTATACCATATCAAACATAGTGGTAACTTCTCTCTATAGAGAGAAAGTGAAATGCTTTATATCATCACAATTCTTTTAAAATGCATCTATGCAGAATTAGCATGCAAGTAAAGCCTCAGGAATGCCTTTGTCTGCTGTTTGTAGACTGACCGCTTGCAGCTGGTGCCCTCAACCAGACACTCTGCCTTTCAATGGGTCTAAGTAAGGATGCAGCAGATCTGATTTTTGTTTGGGCACTTTGGTATTCACTTCTGTATTTCACTTTTTTTTTTTTCCTTTACCTTGTCTGTGCCAAATGCCATTTTCAAAAGCTCACTGCTGCTGAGTCCAGAAGGATTGTTTTCACACTGCAATCACTGTCTTCTGCTTAAATCCAGCAGTCTTCAGTGAGAACAGGAAAGCTCAGATGAGTTCAGAACTTAGACAGTGTGAAGTCATGCTCTGCCTGAAGTTTGTAACTTCAAAACTCCCTCTCATTTCTATTGACTGATACTGTGACCAGGTTGTCTTTGTCAGAGGCCCTCACTCTGAGAGGCAGAAGCCAAAGACGTAGTCAGTGGCCAGAAGCAAATAACTATTGCATTTTTTTTTCCCCTAGTCTGGCCATTAAAACTGTCTGCAAACAATCCTTTTCTTTCTTGACTTGAAAATTGCATGCAGGTATGTCTGTAGGTAGGAATGGCCAAAGATTAACTGTGTGGAGATTCCTGATCAAAGGATGAAAGAGGACCCTACCAAAAGATATCTGTGGCTTTCAACTGTCAGGAAGAGATGTTACAGTCCCTATTTGTAAGGAGATCTGATTATTTTTTTTGTATAATTATGTTAAGAGCCTAATTTATTGTATAAACAAGACCTAAGTTCTGTTCTGTAAGAACCCACTTTAGACAAATGTGACAAGGTGTTTTCTACTGTATTTAAATGTGGACAAGTGTCCAGAACCGATCTTTTGCATCCCTTCTTGGACACTTGTTAACATGATGAAAAAGTCTAGCATTCCCCAACATACGTGCACATGGTCTATACATGCAATATGTCCCAGCCAGCTCACTCTGCTACACATCTGAAATGAGAAATTCAAATAATTGTAAGTGCCTGTGGGTTAATGCTTTTGTTGTTATTCCTTGAATGAAGGCATTAATCTAGCAAGATCCTCAAGTGGAAAATTAACAATTTACTGAAAGTGTATATCCTCTTGCATGGAAACAAAACCAGGCCTAAAGACAGCAGAAAGCATATAGGTCCAGGCAGAGGCCATTACAGATCTGAAAAACAGGTTCAAGTTTCGTGTAGTTTTCTCTTTCAACAGATAATGCAAGTAATGCAGACATCTCATTTCTGAAATCCAGGTCCCAAGGTCAGGGAACATTTTCTTACTTCTTCTTTTCCAGACATAAGACAAGATGAATAACCCGTTAAACCTATAACCTGTGGAAATGAGTTATTGTTGCTGTCAATTCGATAGATGTATGCAGAAATGGTCTTTCAGGATATAATAAAACTGAATCCAACTGTCCAGGGCATTAACATACAAATAGGAGAAAGCCAAGGACTCTGGAAAAGAAAATAACTTCCTATGCATCAACTCTTATTTAGAGACATGTAATATAAATTGTTTAAAATGTGACTGTTTTAAAGATCTTACAAGATCTGATCTTATAGGATAAATCAGTTACAAAAACTCAATTTGAGGAAGTAACTACTAAAACTTTCCTTATCACAAAGTAATTCTTTATTTGTATACCTCCCTCTTCCACGTGTAATTATAGCTAATGATCAGGAACAGAATGGCTGATAATATACTCACTGTCTTTTTTTTTTTTCAACTTTGGCCTGTTGAAACATAGTCAGTTGTGTTTTAAGTGAACTTGGCAGAAACTAGGATTTGCTCATTGCCAATCAGTATATAAGCAGATATATATTGTTCACCAATATTTGGAAAATGCCAGTAAATTATGGTTAAAATTTCTAACTCCATTATAACTTAAAGAGGCTAAGAAGGAAACTTAACCTTCTGGATGATAAACTTCATCCCCACAATTTCTAGCAGATTCATCTTTTGAAAAATGGTCATAAACTACAAGTAAATGTTGAAAACATATTAGTATGTAGCAATCACCAAGACTCAATTTGTAAATTTATCCAAAACTCCGGAATTCAATATTGATATATTGCCTTTATAAGCTTTAATTATTTTTCAGATTATATTTTCCTACAGAAATGACCAAAGGATAGCACAATGATTGATTTTGCATACCAGTTAGCTAAATTAATTTGATAGGCCTTGGAAGAAGAGGATATTCTACTGCAGGAGGCTATGCATAACTTTCTGCTCTTTCAGAACTTGGGATCAATGACCAAGAATTGATCCACTTGAACTTCAATGTAAAGATAAGCAAAAATTGATTTGTGTCCAGAGTTCTGTCTTTCAAATGTGTAAACCGGAATAATTGAAGGAAGCCAGGTGAAGTTAACTAGTTTGAGAAGCCCAAGAGACTGAAGGAAGCATGGGACTGATTTTGTTAATGCAAAGTACAAAGATTATTTGGAAATAAATCCCAGGTGAAAAAAAAAAAAATGTTTATAGGAAAGGGTTATAGCCTCATCTGATGAGTAACCTCAAAGGATATCAGAAATTAGCAGGTAGCCTAGAAAGGAAGAGAGTAAAGGAAACATTAGAAAAAAATGCTGAAAGGTAAAAAAGTATAAGGAAGAACAGAGAATAGCCAAAAGTCAGGCTGAATTAGACTACTGAACACATATAAAGCAAATAATGGTCTTCAACAATGCAAGTAAGAGAATAGAGAAAGCAGAGGTGATGATCATATGCATTGAGGAGAATCATCTAGACACATCTCAGAAACTAAGTGAGTTCTGGTGAGGATGATGAGGCCAGACTTGTGGGTAATGGCAGGGCATATAGTGGACCTGGGGACCTGTAAGTGTACCGCTGGCATTGTTTTAGTGGCTCAGGCTTCAAAGTGCAATGACTAGCTCATCTCCACTGGAGAACTTGACACGCCGAGCACTCAAAAGTGTCTGTTGCCAATGTATTGGTAGGAAACACTTGAACTATCATTTGCCTGAAAGCTGTCAGAGTTCTCTGAGTAAATAGAAATATTTAAAGTACATACTCAGATACTTTATATATACTTTAATGTAATACTTTTATATTAATATTTTATATAAATATAAAATAATGTGAAGGATTACCACCACCACAGCTAGAGGTAACTTAAGGAGCTTGCCACATATGAAGAGCGTACTGAATTGTTATTTATCTTCCATTGTGCCACATACAGAACAGCCATGTAGCAACGCTCCTTTGTTCCAAAGGAGCAAAAAGGGATGACACTGGGAGAGACATGTAAGAAGCCTTATTGATGTTAAGGCTGTTGCTGAAGCAGACAAAGACAGTAGAAACCAGGAATTCATTCTGGATCCTGCTTTGGTAGAGCAAGCACACAGCCATGAAGTCCTGTTGTGTTGCAGCACAGCCCTCCCCAGAGTATCAAAGAAAACAGTAAGTGCAAAACAGCCTCCTGGTTGGATAAAGAGGTTCATGCATAGTACATGGCTTCTCTTCTCACTGTCTCATGTAACTGGCAGCTCAAGGAGGGAAATAAACTTGGCAAAGAAGTAACTGAATCTTGGGGCTCTGTTTGAGTGAATGAATAAAATAATAGATTGTTTTCATTTTAATGAGGTGACAGTAAATTTCCTTTCTTCATCTCACCATCAGGTGAATTCACTGAAGGAGCAGAGGCAGGCTAGGTGAAAAACAGTTGAGAACACAGGATACACGCAGGAAAGACACGTGGATTTCTTGTGAATGCAGTGACATAAATTCAGCAGTTCAGCAAAGTTACTTCTTTTGTGATTTCTTTCTAAAGTTGCTGACAACTTCAAAAATATCTAGAGACTCACAGGTTTGTGTTTGCTGAGGACTGTAACAAAACCCGGCATGTAAGAGGGTTTTTTTTAGTGACATGAAAGAGACTGTTTCTCCTCTGTGTGGTATGGCAGGAGAGTGACTTTTCTTGTATAAGAGAGCGTTAGTGCAAGAACCACTTATAGCCACAGGGAGATTTTCATGTTTCTCAGCTGAAAAAGTTATCAAAAAAGAAATGATTTCTGCAACGTGATCATAAAATTAAACAATCTGCCTAGGCCTACATGAAATGACTTGTCGGTTCTGTAGAACAAGTTTTCTGTACAAATGTTAGCATGACAAGGCAGGCTGGAGAAATGCCATTACAAAATAATGCATTGCTTACCTTTGTTTTCCCAAACAGAGCACACAGCAATCACAGGACTTGTGGTGTGCTTAAAACCGAGCAAGTTGAAAAAACACACACAAATAAATATGAGCTCTTTTGATAGGTTTCTCTTTGTTAAACCTGTAAGACACAACTTCAGCATTTTTCTACAACCACAGAGACATACAACATCCTTTTTTTTTTTTTTTTTTTAAAATCAAACCTGAGATTCCCATGCAAAGATCTGACCTCAGCAGAAAAAACACTGGAAAAGACAGTGAGAGCTGACAATACTAGATACTGTAAAGCTTGATGACACTACAAGGGAAATTCAACTCCCTTCACTTTAATACACTTCTTGGAAGCACAGTGTTTGTGTGTGTGTGTGTGTGTGTTCAGATGCACGCAGATTTGCGTCAGGAAATTTGTTCATGTACTCAAACAATTGCAATATTTGTCTTAAAAATGCATAGAATGCCATCTGAAAGATAAGAAATGTCCTTGTGTTGGTCAAGCTGGAATTTAACTCCTGTTGCACATAATCTCTTCTTACTGTTGCCTTTATCTTGTGGTGATACTTCGGACAATTACCAAACATTAAAAATGACTCAGAATGATTTTTAGTGACATGCTCATTATGAAATACTCCTGGAATAAAAAAATACGAAGCATTTCAAAAGGCTAAGTTTAGTCTCCAGCTGCAGTAAAAAAAAATGTGGAGGATTGGAGAAGCAGCTTCATTTATCACTTCATCAAATCACATCATCACAGAGTGTGTTTGGTGTTGTTACATGACATAAATGTTGAAAATTAAATATCAGTATGAGGTGATTCTTGCTAACTGTAGTCACATAGGTTAAATTTTATACGAAATCTATTTGTCCTTAGAGGGAGTGGGACCCTAGAGATATTATAATACACATTTGTTAGAAGCTAGCCTAGCATATCTTTAATACAATGGTAAGTCCCAAACACCCCCAAACACCACCTGCAGAAATAGGCTCTGAGCCATCACTTTGGAGCCAGGAAAATCAAGGAGCATCGCGACCTGTTCTCAAGACCATATATGGAGATTTCAAGGAGGAGTTTGACCAGCGAATTTGAGGAGGGGGCGTTTTGACGATCACCAAGACCACCAAAAGACCCTCGACTCAAAAGACTGGGCATGCGCGAGTGGGTAGGGAAATGATGTAATGGTTTCTCAGAAAATTTATGTTTATGCATATTATTTCTTGGAATTTAATGAATATGTATAATTAATGTGTATTTAGCCCGTGCTGTTGATCAAATGGGTGCGCACGCTAGGTGGAGCGATCCCCCGTGCGCCCAGCGCTGCAATAAAGAAGTGCCTGCTTCTTAACTTCTCATTGCTGTTAAGGAGTTTTATTCCGGATTTCGGTAACAGTTTTGGCGACCCAGATGGGACCTTGCGAGTGAGACTGAACGAGATCGAGTGTTGATCGAACTCCAGCCGGCACCGAGGTATTCTCGTGGAGACCCATCGCTCTCGACTCACAAAGCTCCTCGCAACGTTCCCTGGAGAAAAGGGTAAGGCACTTCTTCTTTGAAATCTGTCTGGTCTGGATAGCCTGCCCGTAAGGCGCGGCGAAAGCTTCGCAGGGTTGGGGCTTAGAGGGTACCCGTTTGGTTTGGAAGCCTAGGCGTCTGCCCGTAAGTCATAAGCGAAAGCTATTGCTGGGTTGGACATTTGTGTATTTGGGACAATTGTCATTTGCATTTGTTTGGTTTTTGTATTTGGGACAATTGTCATTTGCATTTATCTGGTATTTGGCATTTAGTCTAAATTGTTTAAGAGTAAGAGTATGGGGAGTATTGGTAAGATTTGTACATAGCTTGGAAAGGGGCCCCAGGGTGTTTTAGAAGTGATTTACAAGCTGGTAATTGTTGCTTCAGTGCGTTTTGTTTTGTTTTGTTTTGTTTTGAAGTCTGTATGCATGTGTTGCAGTGTACAGGACTTGAATGATATACAGTATTGCATTTGGGGTTTTAAACTTTTCTTGGTGACGGGATTGACTTTGTTTGTAGAACAGTGTTATTGTCTTTTTGGTACCAAAAACTCCTTTGTAAAATATGGGAAAACACATATCTTCTGTGTCTACCTCAATGGTAGGGGAAATATTAATGAAGTCTCCACTGGGATGTGTTCTTAAACATTGGGAGGATATAAGGGGAGACCCAGTAACTAGAAAAAAAAAAAAATTGATACAATGTTTTACAGTTGATGTTATCTTGTAGAAGGGAAGGAAAGTGAGATGTGGTCCCCGATGTTGATTTGTTCTTTACTTTGGGAAATCATCCCAAGTGGCAGAAAGATTGAAGATACGTCCCCAAGGATCCGATGGTTTTGGCATAAAAAAAAAAAAAAAAAAGAAAAAAGGAAAAAGGTTGAAAAGATCCTGGCTTGTAGTATAGAAAGTGATGTTTAAAATGTGGAACTGAAGAGGAAAACATAGAATTCATGTGTTAAATTTCTGTGTTAAATTTCTGTATTATCTTTATGTGTTGTCTGAAAGTGTTGATGCAGGTTTAACAAATGAAACAGTAGAAAAAGGGGCCAGAACACCGAACCCCTGGTGGGAGCTGTAGAGTGGGACAGTTGAATTATGAGGGTTTCAGTCCTATTGCAGGGAGAACTGGGAGCCGACAAGACCAGATAGAACAAGGAGCGGCTCAAGCCTTGCCCCCCTACCACTTTGACAAGCAGTAGGGGAACAAACCGGGGATGAGATCGGGGTGTGGTAGAGGAATGGATAAAATAACTGCAGTAGGAGAGAGATTGGGAATATCAGTGTGCAAAGTGTGAAGCATGGTGGCACTGGAAAAATGAATGTCCTTATTCTGAAAAAGAAACAAAAAACTGGCAGCACAGCAGATGCCTGTGTCAGAGGTGCAAAGAGGACTGGGGGAGAATTCCACAGCAGAACCCCTGGTTACAATCCAGCTGGGGACCCAAACCATGGATTTTCTATTTTGATACTGGAGCTATTCATTTTAAGTACTGGTAGAAGAAAATTGAGTAAAAAGTATGTAGACAAAATTGGTGCCACAGGGAAAGCTGAAAATAATTTTTTCATTCAATCCTTAACTTTAAGGTGGGTAAAAATGGGGAACTGGCTAATTTTTATACATGCCAGAGTGTCCTGTTGCCTTAGTGGGGAGAGATTTATTGAGCAAATTGAAAGCACAAATTAATTTTTAAAACTGTGACATTCAATTAAATATACCCTAATCAAAAGCCAGAGAGGCAAGAATTTTTATGTTGCAGACAACTTCAGAGCCATATGAAATCCCTCAAGAAGTGGACAATGCAGTAACCCTTTGGTGTGGGCTGGCGAAGTTCCCGGACATTCAAAAGCAGCAGAACCGGTAAAGATTTTTCTAAAGGAGAGCACCAAACTGGTAAGACAAAACCAGTACCCTTTAAAATTAGAAGCTAGAAGAGGCCTTGAGAAAATGATTGAAAATTTTAAAAAAAAATATCGACTATTAGTCGAATGTGAATCAGAATTCAATACTCCCATTTTACCTGTGAAAAAGCCAGAAAGTGAGGAATATAGGTTAGTACAAGATTTTAATAGCAATAAATTTAATAGTTCAAGATATTCACCCCTTAGCGGCAAACCTGTATCCTTGTTGACAGCTTTAAAAGAAAATCACAAGTGGTTCACTGTATTGAACTTATAGGATGCCTTTTTCTGTATTCTTCTTGACAAAAATAGTCAGGCATATTTTGCCTTTGAACTGCAAAATCCCACAACTAGGCAGAAGACTCAGCTCACCTGGGCAGTGCTACCTCAAGGATTTAAAAATAGCCCAATGATCTTTGGAAATCAATTGGCTAAGGAATTAGAAACATGCAAAATAATTTATCCTGAAAGACTGGTGTTGCAATATGTAGATGATATTTTAATAGCCACAGAAACCAGAGAAGAATATTTCAACTTGACTACTAACCTGCTAAATTTCTTGGGCCAAAGTGATAACAGATTTTCCAAGAAGAAAGCACAGATTGGAAAAGAGACTGTCATGTATTTGGGATTTGAAATCACACAGGGACAAAGACAACTGGGAAATGAGAGAAAAGAGGCAATTTGCCAAATGCCGGAGCCAAAAGGAGCTAAGGAGCTGCAAACATTTCTGGGAATGGCTGGCTGGTGTCACCTGTGGATTAAAGGAATTGAAGGAGGGACCCCTTGTGTGAGAATCTGAAGCTCGAAAGGCATTCCAGAATGTAAAGGTAGCTCTGATGTTCACTCCTGCTCTAGGGTTGCCCGATTTAACCAAACCCTTTGAACTGTTTGTTCATGAAAGACAACATTTGGCCCTCAGAAGAATGCTTTCTCAGAAAAATGGAGAATGAAGAAGACCGGTTGGTTATTTCTCCAAACAATTGGACAATGTTAGCTAAGGATGACCAGGTTGTCTATGGGCTGTAGCAGCAACTGTCCTCCTGACTTAAGAAGCTTGTAAGCTGACAACGGGACACCCAAGAACAGCTTATGTACCGCATATGGTACTTTCTGTTCTGGAACAGAAAGGAGGACACTGGTTATCCCCAAGCAGGATGCTCAAACATCAAATTGTCCTGTTGGAACAAGATGATGTCAAATCAAAAACAACTACAACAATAAATCCTGCCATCTTTTTAAGTTCAATAGAAGAAGAAGTTCTAAGTCATGACTGTCTACAGACCATCAAACAAGTTTATTCCAGCAGAAGTAACAGAAGAGTGAACATACCTGACCCAGAATTCGAGATATGTACTGATGGAAGCAGCCTCGTGAGAAATGGAAGAAGATTGGCTGGATATGCAATAACAATAACAAACTCTGTTATTGATGCAAAGCCGCTCTCAGTGAACACCTCAGCACAAAAGGCTGAATTGATAACTAGCCCTCATAAAAGCCCTAAAATGGACAGAACATAAAAAGTGAATATATGGACTGATTTAAAGTATGCTTTTGGAGTAGTACATGCCCATGGAGCCACATGGAAAGAAAGAGGAATGCTGACAGCACAAGGAACATCCATTAAACACCAAGAAGAAATTCTGCAATTGCTCCAAGTGGTGCAGAAACCCAAAGAAGTTGCAATAATGCACTGCAAAGCCCACCAATTTGGGAATTTCCCAGTGAATATTGGAAATAAATTAGTCAATAAAAAGGCAAAGAAGAGAGCAGAAAAAGGCATCATGACAATAATACTAGTTAAAGAAGTGAAATTTGAGCAACAAACCCCAAATTACAGTAAGGTTGATTTGGAATTAGCTAAATCAATTCAAATAAATATGAAAAATGATCATTAGTCCTAAAAATCAAGTTGTGGTCTCACCACAATCAAAGCTAAAAGCATAGAAAAATTCATTGGGAAACAGAGGCAATGATCAGTGATTTAAGAAGACAGGTGATTAGTGTTAGGATGATAAAGCTAATAAAATCAGTAACAAAAGTGTGAAACTTGTTTAAAGAATAACACGAGAAATATTAAATAACCACCCCCAGGAACCATATATATGGGAAACTTGCCTGAAAATTATTGGCAGATTGATTTTTCAGAATTGCCACAACAAAATGGATATAGATATCTATTGGTATTAGTAAATATGGCCAAAAGATTTTTTTTCCTGTCGCACCAATAGGCAAGAGAAGTGGCTAAAAATATGTTAAAAGAAATAATATCATGGTTTGGAATCCCCAAAAGAATATAATCAAATAGAGGTCCTCATTTTGTGTCTGAAATTATTCAAATATTGAGCAAAATTCTGGGAATCAAATTGAATTTACATACTCCTTGAAGGCCACAATCTAATAGACAAGTAAAATTTGTCAGAAAATATCTTTAAAATGGCCTCATGCTCTTCCTTAAGCACTTCCGAGAATCAAGATTCAATCCAGATCTAAGACTAAAATTAGTCCATATGTTAATGTATGGAAAATCTTATCAGACTCTAACCCTTGTTCAAAATGTGACTGCTACTGGGGATAATGAAATGGAATTGTATTTGATATCCCTTGGAAGAACTCTGATATGGATATGGAACTGCCACAGAGCCTCTTTCTTTAGATTCCCCAGTTCATCATTTTAACCAGGAGATTATGTGTACCTGAAAATTTGGGAATCAGAAACTCTTCAATAAAAATGGAAAGAACCATATCAGGTGCTTCTAGCAATATATCCAGCCCCTAAATTTGAAGATATTGATTCTTGGATTCATTATTTGAGAGTCAAGAAGCACAGCCTCCAAAACAGAAACAATGGATTTCTAAAGAAATATGTCATTTAAAGTTAACAGTCTCTCATTTTTAATGAATTAGACAAAATCATATCAAAATAATGAAATCTATCAAAAGGAATTTTAGTAGTAATGCTAATAATACTTTTTGTTTTACTGATTATGGAGATTAGTTATAAGTAAATGAGACTTATTGAAAAAAATTAAATAAGTCTCAAAGGGGGGAAATGTTACATGACATAAATGTTGAAAATTAAATATCAGTATGAGGTGATTCTTGCTAACTGTAGAACTGTAGTCACATAGGTTAAATTTTATACGAAATCTATTTGTCCTTAGAGGGAGTGGGACCCTAGAGATATTATAATACGCATTTGTTAGAAGCTAGCCTAGCATATCTTTAATACAATGGTAAGTCCCAAACACCCCCAAACACCACCTGCAGAAATAGGCCCTGAGCCATCACTTTGGAGCCAGGAAAATCAAGGAGCATCGCGACCTGTTCTCAAGACCATATATGGAGATTTCAAGGAGGAGTTTGACCAGCGAATTTGAGGAGGGGGCGTTTTGACGACCACCAAGACCACCAAAAGACCCTCGACTCAAAAGACTGGGCATGCGCGAGTGGGTAGGGAAATGATGTAATGGTTTCTCAGAAAATTTATGTTTATGCATATTATTTCTTGGAATTTAATGAATATGTATAATTAATGTGTATTTAGCCCGTGCTGTTGATCAAATGGGTGCGCACGCTAGGTGGAGCGATCCCCCGTGTGCCCAGCGCTGCAATAAAGAAGTGCCTGCTTCTTAACTTCTCATTGCTGTTAAGGAGTTTTATTCCGGATTTCGGTAACAGTTTCACATGAAGACCATTTTATTAGTGGCATGTCTGCCTGGACGAAGTTTGAAACCTTTCTTGGAAGGGTACACTGTCCCTATTTTGTGGGTGAGGAAACTGAAGAAGACAGAGGTTAGTTACCTCTAGAAACAGAATGTGCTGCCACTTGAGTGACAGCAAGGGTAGGGGCATAAAATTATCAAGAGCAGGAAATACATACATCAATACAGACCCCAAGAAGGCCTTTGTGAAAGTCTGGACTGTGAAGGCTTGAGATTTTTCAGCCTGTGTGAGAAGGAGAGAGGATGCTGTGGGCTCCATGGGCTAAGGGCACAGATGGGCAGAATGTAGAATGGGAGCAGTGGTGGGAAACAGAGACTACTTCGGGCACCACCTTGACCTAGGAGAGTCTGTGCAGCCAGGGTGTCGTGAGAAAGCCTCCTCAGAGAGGAGCACTGCCTAGAAGCTGAGCTGCTCTGAAAAGTCAGCTCTGGACTGCAGATACTAAGGAGCTGCGAAAAGGTAGCTCTCAATCCAAGACTTGAGGAGAGGAAAGAGGAGGATGACAGGAGACTAGGTCCCTGCAAGGGTCTTTTTGAACTCACAGCATTTTTTCAAGTGCATAGGGGTTTTTTTTCTCCTCTGTCTCCTGCCCTCACCTCCAAGCACAGTGTAATTCAGCATTCATTTGAGTTTTGTAGCTTGTCTTCAGTGCAAAACTTATTTCAAATTTTGGCTTCTTCCGTGAGCTTTTGTAAGTGAAGAACAGAAAGCACAGGGAGATTATTCTTCCTATCTAAAGTATTTTTTTTTTTTACTTAAAAGGGAAAAGAGACAGAAAGGAGAAAAGTGGGATTTTTTTTTTTAAAAAAAACTTGAATATCTCAATTCATTTTAATTTTCCTCACAAACTTTTCTTATTCTAGCTTTGCATTGCCCTTCCACATTGACAAGTTATAAATAGCCTTGTGTTGAAATGTCCAAAGAACACAAGGCTTAATCAGTCCATCTCCAGCTATTAACAATGCAAGATTAATTATCTTCAAACTCATAGATGAAATGTGTTCAATAACATTTACTGTACCATTCAGGCATTTACTCTTTCTTCATCAATCTCTTATTGATACCTGAATTACAGTTTCTGCTTGGCTGGTAAATGAAGAAGCTACTCCTATTAATAAATTAACTTTTCAGGTACTTATTAAATTGAAAAATTAATGGGTTGGAAGATAATAAATCTACCTGAAATATTAAAGAAGGGAAAGATTGAGTTTCAGCTGTTCCTTTAATCTACATTTACGTTTAGAGTGGGCAAGCACTGTAGATCAGTCAAAAGAGTAAGAGGTGATGTTCAGAATATTTTTGGATGACATTGACAAGAGACAGCACAATAGATGACAACAGTAGGTACATGCTTAGAGTTGAGAAAGCGGATTTTTGGAAAGACAAGGGAATGTGTTGCTGGGGCCGCTCTAAGTTAACCCAGTGCCCTTCTGGAGCACACGGAAAACCACTATAATTAGAGATCAACCCTGCATCTGCAGTCAAATGGCCTCAATAAGCCGTTGGAGATGCCCTGAGTCCCAAGGCCATTTAGTTGCACTATGATTTTCTTCTAGGACCTCATTATTTACTGCCTTTATTACTGCTGTATGTACTGCGAAAGCACTGATGGCCCAGGTGAGTGCTGTGATGAGGTACTTTGGTTGATAATTCCTTTTTGAAAAGCTCTATGAACTAAACAGATAAGTAAGATAGAGAAGAGAAATGTTATTGTTCCCCATATTGCAGAGGAGAGAAGACATACTTGGGGTGCCAAAGATATAT
Source organism: Chlamydotis macqueenii (assembly GCF_036417535.1). Classification (NCBI taxonomy): domain Eukaryota; kingdom Metazoa; phylum Chordata; class Aves; order Otidiformes; family Otididae; genus Chlamydotis; species Chlamydotis macqueenii. The sequence goes on from NC_141559.1 coordinate 20,086,513, forward strand.
TAACTCACTAGAACAAAGGTTTCACCTGGAACCTTTAAATGACTCATCTAAGGCCATACCAAAAGTCAGAGGAGACTGTATCTCCTTCATTCCTTTAATTACGTAGTTTTTCTCTGGGTCATTTGGTTTACCAGTTAATACTGCTGCCAGCAGGATCTTTTCCTTGGGCAGCAGTGTGAAAGCTACTCCTTGACACCTGCTGTTAGTGGATTCCACTGGGCAATACAGCAGCTGTTTACAAGAGAAGCCTCAGTTCTTTCACTTCTCCTCCATGTCCTGTCTTGGTAGGGTTTCAAGTAGCGGACAAGAGTGGAAAGCAAACATATTGGGGAAGGCCACTGATCCTTCAGGCAACACAGGAATTGCAATGTCACATTAAATTGACAGCTTACCTGAAAACAGGAGAACAATGAGATGGTTGGTGTGGGTTATGAGTTGAAATATTGATTGTTGTTTTAATGTTTAGTTAGAGAAGTGAGAGTCAGTTGTAAGTAACAGAAAGTGCTGTGAAGGTATTGCAGCCTCTTATAGGCACTGTAGAAAAATTTGAAAATGAAATGTATCTTTTAAAATATAATCAATATACAACATTAAATAGTCAGTACTGTATAAAGATTTACATTTCAATGTCATTACCATACCATTACACTGAATCAATAGCTTCTTGTATAAATAATGGGATAGCTCATTGCTAAAATATGCTATCCCAAATGCTTATTAAACTACCAGAGTCAAGCTCAGTAACGTGTGAGGGCTAGTAACACATCCCATGTTGTCATGTTCTGATTTCGGATGAGAGGAAGGCCCCCTTGCATTCTAGCCGACCTCAGATGAGTCTGGGAGGCTAGGGGCGGCTGGACCAACCTCTCACACACTGGAGCGTGGTTTTGTTCGTATTCTCGGGAACAGAATTAAGACTCAAAATGGAGTCAAGTGCCAGGTAACTTTATTAACCTGACAAGGAGTTTGTAAATGGAAGAGAAAGGAGAGAAAGAAAGGAAAGAGGGAAAAGAGTTTTGGTTGTAATAGCTACTACCACGGAGCTGTGGTGTCCCGACAGTTCAGTTCGCTCGATGGGGGGATGATCCGTTCAGTGTTGGTCGTCTCGATGTTGGTTCCGTGGATGTGTATTCCGGCAAATGTGTATTCCATTGAATTAATAAAGTGAAGAGGTGTTCCGTTGAATGAATGAAGTGAAGAAGTGTAGTGAAGTGAAGAAGAAGTGTATTCCGTTGAAAAAGGTTCCCCTTTTTATGTTGGTTGTTTTCATTGTATTTTGAGAGCTGGTTTTCCTAGTTGCACCCCTCACTTGGCGGTGATATGCATGCCCATTAACGGGTGATCCATTATGGGGTGATACGTATCTCTGGGCGCATGCGGGGGGGTAGGGCTAGATTTTTCGGAACCAGCTCTGCATTCAGGTTCGAAAGACAACAGGAGCTGCCTTGCAAGATAATGGGAAGCCATTGTTCGGGTGGTGGTTTGATGTTTCAACAATGTTGAGACAAATTTTTGACACAGTCTTTTACACATGTACTGTGTAATTCTCAGAAATTTGGTTTTTATGAGGTATCATCAGGAATACAGTATTAGCAGAGTGGCAACTCCCAAAAAGCTACCAGTGAGAAACAGTATAAACCTATGTACCTTTCTCAGGTGAGTACCTCTATCCAGCACATAGACAGTAGTCCCCTGGGTCAGAGCAAGATATTTTGGCCTTGGATTCATTCTCCTCTAGAAACTGAGTGAAAGAATAAAGACCTGAGGATGTCATAATAGCTGCAATCACTTAACAATTCTATAGTAGCTATTATTGTTTATCTAGTGTTGCTGGGGGAGGGGGAGCACAGTTCAGCCCACTGCTGTCAGCATGGTGCCAGTGCAAGCACCGAGGGTCCAGAAGCTGAGGAAGGATCACAGATAAGTGCAAATGAACCTAAACTGCGATCCAATAGCACCCCTGTTGCTCCAGCCAGCAAGTCGGCTTTGTCGGGGGCCCAGCTGAAGTGTCTCTATACCAATGCACGCAGCATGGGGAATAAACAGGAAGAGCTGGAGATGTGTGCACACGAGCAGGGCTACAACCTCGTTGGCATCACGGAGACATGGTGGGATGACACATACGACTGGAGCGTCAACATGGAGGGGTATAGGCTTTTTAGAAAGGACAGGAAGGGGAGACGAGGAGGGGGTGTCGCTCTCTATGTCAGCAACCGGCTGGTGTGTGTGGAGCTCCGCCTGGGGATGGAGGAGGAGCTGACAGAGAGCTTATGGGTCAAGATTAGAGGATGGGGACGGACAGGGGACGTTACGGTGGGGGTCTGTTACAGGCCGCCTGGCCAGGAAGACAAGAGCAGACGAAGCGCTCTATAGGCAGATAGGAGCAGCCTCACGGTCACAGGCCCTGGTCCTCATGGGGGACTTCAACCACCCTGACATCTGTTGGAGAGACAACACGGCAGGGCACAGGCAGTCCAGGAGATTCCTGGAATGCGTGGACGACAACTTCCTCCTGCAGGTGATAGAGGAGCCGACAAGGAGGGGTGCCATGCTCGACCTTGTGCTCACCAACAGGGAGGGGCTGGTGGGGGATGTGAAACTGAAGACAGCCTTGGCTGCAGCTACCATGACACGGTGGAATTCAAGATCCACGGGGCAGCGAGGAAACTACACGGCAAGATCTCTGCCCTTGACTTCAAGAGGGCAGACTTCGGCCTCTTCAGGGACCTGATGGGCCAAGTGCCATGGGAGGCGGCCCTGGAGGGAAGAGGGGCCCAGGAAAGTTGGTCTATAGTCAAGGAGCACTTCCTCCAAGCTCAGCAGAGATGCATCCCGATGAAGAACAAGTCGGGCAAAAAGGCCAGGAGGCCGGAGTGGATGAGCAAGGAGCTCCTGGACCAACTGAAAGTAAAAAAAGAGGCCTATAGAGGGTGGAAATGGAGACAGGGAGCCTGGGAGGTCTACAAAGAGGCTGTGCGAGTGGCCAGGGATAAGGTAAGGAAGGCCAAAGCCCTGGCAGAGCTGAATCTGGCCAGGGATATAAAATGCAACAAGAAGAGCTTTTATAGGTACGTAGGGGACAAAAGAAAGTCCAGGGAAAATGTCAGCCCCCTCCGAAAGGGAACTGGTGTCCTGGTTACCAGGACATGGAGAAGGCTGAGGTTCTCAATGACTTTTTTTGCCTCAGTCTTCACCGACAAGAGTTCTTGTCCTACCACCCAAGCTGTAGAAGGTGCAAGCAGGGACTGGGAGGATGAAGAACCGCCCATTGTACTCGAAGAGCAGGTTCGGGATCATCTGAGGAACTTAAAGGTGTACAAGTCCATGGGATCTGATGAGATCCATCCGCGGGTCCTGAGGGAACTAGCAGATGAAGTTGCCAAGTCACTGGCTATCGTATTTGAGAAGTCATGGCGGTCTGGTGAGGTCCCCAATGACTGGAAGAGAGGGAACATAACCCCCATTTTTAAAAAGGGGAAAAAGGAAGACCCGGGTAACTACAGGCCGGTCAGCCTCACCTCTGTGCCTGGCAAGGTCATGGAGCAGATTCTCCTGGAAACCATGCTAAGGCACATGGAGAGCAAGGAGGTGGTTGGTGAGAGCCAGCATGGCTTCACCAAGGGCAGATCGTGCCTGACCAATTTGGTGGCCTTCTATGACGGGGTGACGGCATCGGTGGACAAGGGACGAGCAACGGACATCATCTACCTGGACTTGTGCAAAGCTTTTGACACTGTCCCGCACGACATCCTTCTCTCTAAACTAGAGAGACATGGGTTTGATGGACGGACCACTCGGTGGATAAGGAGTTGGCTGGATGGCCGCACTCAGAGAGTGGTGGTCAAGGGCTCAATGTCCATGTGGAGACCGGTCACGAGTGGTATCCCTCAGGGGTCCGTGTTGGGCCCGACCCTGTTCAACATCTTTGTCGGCGACATGGACAGTGAGATAGAGTGCACCCTCAGCAAGTTCGCCGATGACACCAAGTTGTGTGGTGCCGTCGACACGCTGGAAGGGAGGGATGCCATCCAGAGGGACCTTGACAGGCTGGAGAGGTGGGCCCATGCCAACCTCATGAAGTTCAACCAGGCCAAGTGCAAGGTCCTGCACCTGGGTCATGGCAATCCCAGGCACAAATACAGGCTGGGCGGAGAATGGATTGGGAGCAGCCCTGAGGAGAAGGACTTGGGAGTGCTGGTGGACGAGAAGCTTAACATGAGCCGGCAATGCGCCCTTGCGGCCCAGAAGGCCAACCGCATCCTGGGCTGCCATCAAGAGAAGCGTGGCCAGCAGGTCGAGGGAGGTGATTCTCCCCCTCTACTCTGCCCTGGTGAGACCCCACCTGGAGTACTGTGTCCAGTTCTGGAGCCCCCAACACAAGAAGGACATGGACAAGTTGGAGAAGGTCCAGAGGAGGGCCACAAAGATGATCAGAGGGCTGGAGCACCTCTCTTATGAGGACAGGCTGAGAGAGTTGGGGCTGTTCAGCCTGGAGAAGAGGAGGCTCTGGGGAGACCTGATAGCGGTCTTCCAGTACCTCAAGGGGGCCTACAAGAAAGATGGGGAGAGGCTGTTTAGTAGGGCCTGTTGCAATAGGACGAGGGGTAATGGTTTTAAAATAGAGGGGGGTATATTTAGATTGGAAATTAGGAAAAAATTTTTTACGATGCGAGTTGTAGAACGCTGGAACGGGTTGCCCAGAAAGGTGGTGGAAGCCCCATCCCTGGAAACTTTCAAGGCCAGGCTGGATGAGGCTCTGAGCAACCTGATCTAGTCGGGGATGTCCCTTCTCCTTGCAGGGGTGTTGGACTAGATGACCATTGAAGGTCCCTTCCAACTCTAACCATTCTATGATTCTATGATTCTATCTTTCATTTCCTCCCCGTTGTTTTAATATTGGATGGAAATGAACAGTATAAGGCTCATCTGTATTACAAAAGCATCTTTATTGCTTGGAAGCAAATATCAGGCATTAAATCATAAATGATAGCTGCATGCTGAACTTTGAAAATCCATTTATTTTCAAACACTTCTACTTCCCTATATTCCTTCCTTCTTTTCCAGCTTTATATTTTCTAGGCTCCTTGGATTAAAACACTATTTGTAACTCATATGGATTCATCTGCATCAGCTAGTTATGCCTAGAACTGAAGTCATAATACTGTATTTTTGACATCATAATTATTTCCACTGCAACCAACAGCAGTTTTGCAAATTGACTTCAAGTAGCGAAATAAGCAGCAGGAGCAGATGAGCCCTTAAGAGACAATGATTTTGCCCTTGAAAACAAGGAATAAGTATTAGCTGCGGCATAGATTCATGATTTGTAAGCAGAATTATTGAAAAAAACGGTCCCCCCTTTCTTTGCTATGCTGTTATATCTCCAGACTATGTCCCTGGAGCCAGAGGAACTCTTGGGTCTTTCCTGGTAGCATTTATCAGGTTTTAGTCCCCACATACTGTATTCACATTCTGCTACAGACCTCTAATAATAAGTGTGAATGTATGGTTGTGTTGGTTTTGTTTAGTGGAGGGGCTACTGTGGCAGCTTCTGTATGAAGCTGCTGCAAGTTTCCACTTTGTTTGGTTGACTTGGCTGGGCCTAGGGCGGACCCACCGCTGGCCAGGGCCAAGCCAATTGGTGATGGAATGTTCCCTGATAGCGCCTCTGCAGTAATGTATTTAAGAAGGGGAGAAATAATTAAAAAAAAAGAAGAAGTGAAGAAGCAAACGGGAGCAGAGAAGGGGAGGCGTGAGCCCTGTGGGCCTTGTGGCCCTCACCCTCTGGCCTCTCACTGGGCGGCCGTCTGGGCCCCACTCGTCCCAGCCTGGCTGCAAGAAGTGGAGAGGAGAGGAGATGTGAAGAGAACCTGAGAGGTGTCTGCCTGAGCTGATTTTGAAGAATTTATTGTGAGAGGAACGGCTGCAGACGCCAAGGTCAGTGAAGAAGGAGGAGGAAGAATAATGCGGCTCCTGGCCAAGATTCCCCTGCAGCCTGTGGTGATGACCATGGTGGAGCAGGTTGTCCCCCTGCAGCCCATGGAGGTCCATGGAGAGCATAAATCCACCTGCAGCCCATGGAGAATGCCACGCTGGGGCAGGTGGATGCCTGAAGAAGGCTGTGGAGGGCCCACACTGGGGCAGCTTTTCTGGAGGGACTGCACCCCGTGGAAGAAATGACCCATGCTGGAGCAGTTCATGAAGGGCTGTAGCCCCGTGGGAGGAACCCCACTCTGGAGCAGGGGAGGAATGTGAGAAGTTCTTCCCCTGAGGAGAAAGGAGCAGCAGAAAAGCAACAAGTGATGAACTGACTATAACCCCCATTCCCTCTTCCCTCCCTGTGCTGCTCACAGGGGAAGGGAGGTAGAGATAATTGAAATAACGTTATGCCCAGGAAGAGGGAGGAATAGGGGGAAGTTATCTTGTTCTCTTTCTCATTATCCTGCTTTGGTTTTACTACTAATAATAAACAAATAGTTTTCCCCAAGTTGGGTCTGTTTTGCCCATAATGGTAACTTCAGTGATGTCTCCATGTCCTTATCTCAAACCTTGAACCTTTTAAAAAATGTGTTATCTCTCTCTATTCCCTTGGAGTGTGGGGAGAGTGAGTGAGAGACTGTGTAGCTTGATCCTGAGTGGGGCTCAACTATCACAATGGTGGAAGCTCTTCTTTCTGTCACTCTTGACAATCTAAATAGTGCTTTGACTGCATGTGTCCTTAAGTCACAGGAAAGTTAAAAAAGCCAGACATCAGAGATTCTGCAAGATGTCTGAGGGGCACTTCAGCGTTTTACTGGAGTATATGTCTCAGCAATGAGACTTGTTAGGAAAGCAGGCCTTGCTATAACATACCTTGAGCTCTGATATAAAAAAAAACAAACCCAAAAAACCAAAGCTGAGGGATTTTAGTAACCTTGGAAATGCAATATGCACTTAGAGATGCATATTACATATCTAGGGTGTGGAACTGCTATTAGAAAATGTAATGAATAAATAAAAGCAGTGAAAATATTTACTTGGCATTCCTAAACCTGGACTGGTCAAAAAGCACTCTCCTTCAGGTTAGACTATGGGGGAACTGGAATAATTAGTAGGGAAGCCAACAGTGATAGTGGTTTTTTTTCTTAGTGTAAAGGTAAGATGAGAATCTGGCCCCAGCTCAGACAGAGACAGGAACCAGCTTAAACACTGTTTAGTAGGGCCTGTTGCAATAGGACGAGGGGTAATGGTTTTAAAATAGAGGGGGGTATATTTAGACTAGAAATTAGGAAAAAATTTTTTACAATGCGAGTTATAGAACACTGGAACAGGTTGCCCAGAAAGGTGGTGGAGGCCCCACCCCTGGAAATGTTCAAGGCCAGGCTGGATGAGGCTCTGAGCAACCTGATCTAGTCAGGGATGTCCCTGCTTCTTGCAAGGGGGTTGGACTAGACGACCTTTGAAGGTCCCTTCCAACCCTAACCATTCTATGATTCTATGATTCTATGATTCTATGATTTAACAGTATCAAACTCAGACTACAGTAGGAAAAGTAAGCATTTGAGGTGTTTCACGCTGATTAGTAGTGAGCAAATTAACAGCTAGATGTAGGAGCCTGTTCCTCAGTGAAACACATCTGCAAAGAACTGATGAAGTTCTGCTTTGACCATCAAACTGAGAGTGTTGTCACGCCTTCACTTGTGAAATAGTTTTAGCATCAGTTGTCTTTACTGCACGTTTTGTTGTCAGGTTCCTTCAGATAGAAAATTTGGCAGGAACCTCTTCCTAAGCCAACTAAAGAGAGAAGAATCAAACTTGGTCAGAGTCTGACCTGCTGCAGAGATGACATGTTAGTGTGGAGCACACAGCCTGTGCCTGGATGCAGGCATGAGTCATGCCTTTCCTGTCTTGGATCTTCTCACTAGATTTCAACCACATTCATACCATGATTGTAATGGTGTGTGAAGTGTAAGAGCTTCTGCTTCTTTGAGGTTATCACATAAAAAAAACCAACAACTTTTCAGTTAACAGGGAGTCATAAGTAACAGTGAAAGTGATAAAAAAAAAACCACACAGAGACACACACATGTTGGGTAAGTGATAACAGAGACAATGGCAAAGACCCAAACTTTCAGCTTACTCATTCATGGATCATCAAGAAAGTATATGGACTTTGTAACAGATAAGAAGGGGGAAACAAGATGAACTTGTGATTTTTTTTTTTGTATTTGAGGGGAGTGACTCTCTGTCTGTGTGTGTCTCTCTGGGATACATGCTCAGTCTTGCTGTTAGTTGAACTTGCAAACAGGAAAACAGTGGCCATATTCATCAGCCTGGGATAGAAAGACCCCTGGGTCTCCAGGCACACTGGACTAGCTTCCAGCAGCCAGGCAGGAGGAGCCCCCAGGTCCTGGAGCCTGCCACAGGTGGTGACCTTATAGCATCCCTTAATGTTGAGCAGGAGGAGGCTACTCCCTTGCCATCCGATTGTCTTTCCTCTAGCAGGATTAGAGAATTCCCAGGTAGAAAAAAAGTATCTCATTTCCAGATGCTATGGTCATATGCTTCTATGGAAAGCATTTTTTTCCCTTCTGACACCTCCAGTGACAGCTACACAAGCATCTCAGGCAAAAAAACCCCATGCTTACTGCCTGGTCTAAACCCTGTGGAAGAGGGTTTAGTTTGCAAGTTCTGTGGGAAATGGAGCTCGTCGAGGGAAAAGATCGCTCTAACTTTGAAGCCTGAGAAATCTCTGAGTAGCAACTGCCTTTTAGTCTATGTTTTCACAAAACCTGGTGCAATACTGTCCCAGGCTTTGTTCTGAGCCCTAATGGAACAAATGTAGTGGATGACAACAATAACTGAGCAGCAAACAGGTAAGCAAAATTTTTATCTCCCCAAGTGCAATTTAAGAAATTTATTCTATCACCTGATACTTTTGTTATACTTGAGATGTCCTTTTCTTTCCCTTGTGACTCACTGAAGTTACCAGCGGATTGTTTCTTGGATCATTATTGACCTTCCAGAACAGAAAAAGATAAGCAGAGAAGCTTGAACTATGTAAAAATTAGAAGAGGGTTTACTGTGTTTTGGGCCTGACAAAAGCAAATTTAATCAATGGAGCTGAGAAATTAAGCCTAGGATGCAGATGAATCAACAAGACCGGAAGATAAATTGTCCTTTGCTATTTGCAATATTGACCCTAAGAACTAAATATAAACCTCCAGGTAAATGCCAATAAATCTAGCTGCATCTGAATAGATCCAAAAGAAAAATAAATTACTGGGGCAGAGGCATCTCTCCGCTAAACCTCACACTGATGTGGTTCACATTGCCTTTGGTAGTATATATATATATAATGGTTTTCTTCCAAGTTCTTATTCACTAAAATACATTTGCTGAATGATACTACCCTCCAGTTTCCAGAAAAGGCTGAAGCATGTCTCAAGACTTGTTTCACATCAGCCTTAGTTTAAGGTGGACGTGAAATCAGCTTAGATTTTCACAACTAGATCTTCTTTTTCTCCATCTTACTTGCTGAAGTTCAGGTGCTATTCTGCAGAGTGTCCAGATTAAAAAGCCTAGATTTCTTTAAGCTTTAATTTAACATCACAGTTCATCAGCATAATTTCCGTTACTGCAGTGAAAAGTTAATATGATTGGATTTTTCTTGCTTTCTATTATTTTAACTAGAGCTTCCTTTCTGCAATATGCTGCTGTATTGGTGATGAAAGTAGCTTTTACATGAGATACAGAACCTGTACCTTGAATACTGAGGATTAAAGCTTTCATACATGCCTTCTATATAAGAAAGGATTCCAAACTTCAACTAGAGTCAAGGCATCCTATCTGTATTTTAAATACAGATCTCAGATTGTATTTTGCTCAGAATATTAATTAAGCACACCAGAATAGGTAAACATTGAGTCATGTAATTTGAATTTTAATATGGAATTAATTATTCCAACTTAGCAAGGTATGTCTGCTTAGGGCAAAGGACTTTTAGTGTTTGACTAGTCCTTTTGCCTTTAATGAAGTGATGTAATTGAAATTAGTTCCATACCATGATCTTCTGTCACTATTTTATACAATTCATTAAAGAAAAGAAGCCTTTCAATTTTAGCATAGGTAAGAAGTAACATCTGGTTGTGCATTCTCTACTGAAGGTCATGTAGATGTGTCCTGTCTAGAAAGGCATCTCTGAATGGGAGAGCTGTACATGTAGATGAAGTGGAGTTTATGTAAAAGGCTGATTCCTGTCTTGTTGGATCTGAGGTAAGAATACACACCTGTGTTTGTCATCTCACAGGTGCAGAAGGAGATACTATCTATTTCTCCCTACAGAATGAGTCCAGATAATTAGCTTGTATACACCCTTGACTTAGAGACAAAGTCCAATTAGATGAAGCCTTTGAGACTTTTCCAAATGAAAGCCTCTGTTAAGCTACTTGGACAGATCTGAAGATTTTCCAACAATACTTAGTAGATTTTCCATTGTGTTCATACATTTTATGCTTTCTTTTTTGCTGTTGTTAACATAAACTTCAGTCACAAACACCCAGAAAAAGCAGTGGTTGGGCTTCCCTGCTTGACTATTTAACAAAAATAAAAAAGTCAATTTCAGTTATAGGTACTCAAAACATTAGAAAGAGTACTAGAGACTGAAACATTGAAACTTTCACATATAAGCAAGCCATACAAAGCCATTCAGTTCACTGTTGGATACTGGGTTTCAAATAGCAAGCTAGAGAGTAGGGGACACTTTCACAAAATGAAAATGTCAACTTACTTTTTTCTGTTCGTGTTTGGAATAGGGAAAGAAAAAAATGAAAATATTATTTGAATGAATACTACATGATCTATTGTCTCTCAGCTCTATTACCAGCGAAAAAACCCCAAAATTAAAAAAAAGTTTCCCTGAGAAAAATGAATTAAAACATATTAAAACAGAGGTTAGGAGGAAGCAGAAGAACTTAATCTTATGAAAGTTTGAGTCTGATAGCAAAGAGTAAGTAAGGACATGACTATCTGTCTTGTGGACTTTTACGATAATGAACACATTGTTTTAATCAAATGTGAAGAAATGAATATTTAATTAAAACACGCTTAAAATACACACATCTTTCTACATGCTAACAATGGGCTTTATTATTAGGTGGAAAATGTGTGCTTTATGGTGATCTTCACCATAGTAATTGGATTCTTTCAAGTTACAAGCACACATAAATGATGAATTTGGTAACTTCCTTAGGTTTTCTTCCCTTTTATTCTAAATTCTTTTAGCTGTGCAGAAATATATATATTTTTAATGGCGTAGCACCTTTCTACAGTATTTTTTTCCTCCTTAACTTAAAACTACATTACTTTTTAAATTGTACCTAAGGGCACAGAAAGGTAGCCAGCCAAACATTCTCACGGGAGAGGATACAGTACTAGACACAGGAATGACGCTGGAACAGATCTTCTCTTTATCGAGCACCCACCTATATGTTAGCCCCAAGACTTGAAGGAAAACCCTCAAGGAAATCTCATTCAGAGCCTGCATGATGGATCAGATCCTAAACTGTAAGTTATTATGTTTGAGCAGACACAAGGCAAATCCGTCACACCTCCTTTTGCGCATTTGCGCTTTTTGGTTTTGAATCTACTGGAAGCAGATAACAAGGAGTACAGAGTTGGTGTGCTCGTTCTACAAGGTTTCTGGCTCAAAATGTGTTTGCTCTTGCACAGGATTTTGGTGAAGAAAATGTGTGCATAGATGTGTTTATGATCAGTCTCAAAAGACTAATAAAATGTATATCCCTCACATGGAGATATTGAGGAATAAATGCAATAATGTCCGACAAGTGCTCCAAGAAGGTTTCTCAAATGATCATTATTACAGTAAATAACTCTGATTTCAAAGCATCTGTACCATCAGAATAACACCTGTGAACATATTGGTGAAGATGAGGGCTCTTAGATGACCTTTCCAGTCCCTAATCTGACTGCTGATCCTAATATTTGTTCTCAAGGATTAGTCCTGTTCCCCTGTAGAGTAGAGAAAGATTATGTGTCTATGGAAAAGACACAGCTGCTTATTCCCTGGGAGAGGATGCCAGCCTGAGGGATTACTGATTTTAGTTCATCTTCCTTCCTGTTGGATTTCGTACAGGGGACGTAGACAGGATATATTCAATGGGTGGGATGGTGTTACTTATTCTGGCTGTCCTCTCTTTCAGGAGTAGGTTGTAAAACTACCTTCCAGTGTTCTGGAAACAGCACTCTTAGGTTTCTCAAATGATTCCAGCAACTGTCTGAGACCTTTGGCATTTGTTCTTGAGATATTTTTGGTCTCCAGCAGATGGAAGCAACTCCCTGTTTGCAGAATTGGCAAGAGTCTGCTCTCTGTTGAGGGTGTTCTGAAATGAAGGATTTGCTCTGAGCTTGAAGCTACTAGATAGGCTCCAACTTTCAACTCTTGTTTAAAAAACTGCCACCATGTAAAAATGTTTTTTTTTTTTCACATCATCAGTAGAAAATAGCACTTTTTTTTTTCTTTAGAAGTGTACCTTTTTCCTGTTGACATCTCAATTTGTAAAGCAGTTTTACTCTGACAAAGTACTGTCCTTAAAAAAAAACAAATGATTTGCTTTATTTTTGAGATCTATCTTCAGATCTATCTTCAGTAACTATGAGATCAGCCTTCACAGGTTTTATTGGGAAAAGTGTTTTCTTTTAAGATGATGTGTATGAATGCAAGTTCTTCTTAGATTCCCTGCTAGCATTTAAATTTCTTACCATATGTTGACCCTATAGAAATGCTTTAGCACTGCAGAAATAAAATAAGGGCCTGAGAGGCTTGCTGGAGATAAATAAATTACCTTGTACATAGGCTGATGCAGAAGATATCCTATTACAGAAAAAACTCTAGTATGCTAGTGTCTTTCTTAACAATTAAAAAGAGAAAATAAAGATACTTTTGGGTTTTTTTTTTGCTTTCTTAGAATGCTGATGTAATTATTTTCTACTTTTGAGGGGGTGAAAATGAGTGGAGGATTAAGTTATCATAGTAAAGTAAGATGATAAATAGCATTGACATAGACTTATTAAGCTCCATTTACAATCACCCTTTAATGTATTTATTAACTAAAACAATAAAGATGTTTTAAGAATTAGTTGATAAAATAAAAGACATATTTATGCAGGGAAGTTTCTTGTTTCTACCAGGCTGCATTAAGAGAAAGAGGATAGACTCCTTGAACTTTAGCAAGGGAGAATCTTAATTCTTGATTTCGGTAAATTTGCAGCTCTCATAGTTCTAGCTAATTTGTGTCATAGTGTAGTTGGCTTGTATCTTGCTTTTTATCTTGGAAGGGCTCCTGTGCTGAAAACTAGATCCTGTGATGCACCACTGCCACCCCTTAACTGCCTCACCAAGTTTGTCATGGAGTTATGTGACCATGTGGTATCCCTGTCAGATATGCAGTGTCACAGTGGGAAGAGGTGAAGAAAAGTATGTGCAGAACTGGACATAAAACAAAGAAACCCCAATTCACAGGTATCACTGCAACAACTGAGAAGAAAAAGCTTGATGTGAAACTGAGTTGAGGTGAAAACTTTCTATACTTAAAATAGAAAATAAATGGGGAAATCCCATCTATATGATGTTCCCTGCAATTCTGGAGACAATTCATGGTGAGAAAATGAATGCCAAAATATTGGAACTTAGCTAGGTGTTGTGGTTTAGTCCGAGTCAGCACATAGTTTCTTGCTCCCCCTCCCCAGTAGGATGAGGGAGAGAGCTGGAAGGAAAGGAAAATTGGTGGATTGAGATGAAGACAGTTTGCTAGTATAGCAAAGGAAAATTTCAATAATAACTAAATATAAGGTTACTAAAATACACAAGATGAACAATGCACAATTTTTCATCACCCGATGCCGCAATGATTGATACAGCCCATCCTGAGGAGTGATCACGGAAATGAAACAGAGCAGCAAGCAAAGGAGTGAGAGGGAGAGAGCAAGAGATTGAGAGCAATGCCAGTGATGCCCGCCCTGGCCAACCCATCACTTATATGCTGAGCATGACATTTATAGCATGGAATACTCTCTTTGGCCAGTTTGGGTCAATTAGTCTGCCTGTATCGCTCTCAGCTTCCTGCACTTGCACGTTAATGAGACCTGGAAAGCTGTAGGCTGTCCTTGGTCTCATTTGCTACAACTCATATCATCAGTGTGTTGATAAACATTTGTCGCATCTGAAGTCCAAAACTCATCGTCTACTGAGAGGAAAATTAACTCCATCCCTGCCAAAACCAGGACACTAGAGAAATAAAAAAAAAAGCCTATTTAACTTAGATTAAAATAAAATCTTCCTGGTGTCAACAGCAGCTTTACAATCAGATCTTAGATCTTCTCAGTCCAGCTGAGTTGCAAATGAGGAACCTAAATAACAGGTAGATGTCGTAAAGGGCTCAGCTACCAGCAGCTTCTTTTTCTCGTAAGTATGGCTACATTTACAGTATGGGACCTAGTGGGCTCAAATCAGCTGCCTAGACAGAGTCATTTATTTACTGTCTTTGAGATGCTCTCAAGGAATCTGAAGCTAACACAAACGGCTGACTGATAAAACACAGCGTCATATGCACTGGAGTGGTGGCTGGGCTATATGGAGACTCCTGGAGCAGACAGAGGCTCTTCAAATGGTTTGGACACCAAGAGTAAAGGAATTGAACTGAGACTTCTTACAAGAATTCATCTCAATTTAATTCATTTACCACCTGCATGCATTTATGAAATGATACATGGGGTCACCTTGTTTCCTATTTATTGCAGATTATCTGGAAGAGCAATGTCATTTTCAGTTCAGAATTACCTTTTCAGCTTTGGTCATGAGACAAACCTATCACTTGGAAGCCAATCAGGTAAAAGCAGATTTCTGAGTATGACTAGGAAAAAATTAATGTTAGCATTACAGATCTAAAGTAGCTTATTGAAGAAATTAAAAAGAAACAGCACTTCGTAAATTTCAACTCTACTAAGAGAACTGAAAACAACTCACACTCCTAAGTCCAAGAGAAATTTAGCTCTCTTAGCCATAATAGGACATGTCAGAAATAATGTCCAATTATTATTTTTTTTTTTTCTCATATCTTTGTTTGAGGTAAAATCTTACCAGATAATCCTCAATCCTGCAAACCACCAATGGGAATGGATGACCAAAAAGATACAACTGCTCAGGAACTGAATTGGTCTTAGATTCAGCTGGATGTGATTGAGAGACTGAAGTGTCTTCTCATGAACATACATTTCCTCCAGTCCTTCCTGTCTGTCATCCTGACAGACATCCTGATCTTCCATTTTATTAATGTGAAAGTAACTCATAAGTCCCAGAAGAATATATAATACTTTTTGCATATGACCTTCTTTTATTTGAATCACAAAGTGTCAATAAGAACAGTGATAAACTTGTATGATTTGTCAATTACAGAGGACACTTGCACTTGGTAATGAATTTGTGCAGAGAGCCATGTGTTCTGTTTAGCTTTTGATTCTAATAAAATTGAGATGTTATCAAGTTGGTGGACAAGAAGCTCAACATGAGCTGACAATGTGCTTGCAGCCCAGAAGGCCAACTGCATCCTGGGTTACATCAAGAGGAGCGTGGCCAGCAGGTCGAGGGAGGTGATTCTGCCCCTCCACTCCGCTCTGATGAGACCCCACCTGTAGTACTGTGTCCAGTTCTGGAACCCCCAACATAAGAAGGACATGGACGAGTTGGAGTGAGTCCAGATGAGGGCTACGAAGATGATCAGAGGGCTGGAGCATCTCTCCTATGAGGACAGACTGAGAGAGTTGGGGCTGTTCAGCCTGGAGAAGAGAAGGCTCCAAGGAGACCTTATAGTGACCTTTCAATACCTAAAGGTGACCTACAGGAAAGATGGGGTGAAACTCTTCAGTAGGGCCTGTTGCGACAGGACTACAGGTAATGGTTTTAAAATAGAGGAAGGTAGATTCAGACTAGATATTAGGAAAAAAATTTTTACAATAAGGGTGGTAGAACGCTGGAACAGTTTTCCCAGAGGTGTGGTGGATGCCCCATCCCTGGAAAAGTTCAAGGCCAGGTTGGATGAGGCTCTGAGCAACCTGATCTAGTTGGGGATGTCCCTGCTCCTTGCAGGGGAGTTGGACTAGATGACCTTTAAAGGTCCCTTCCAACCCAAACTGTTCTATGATTCTATGATTCTAACTTTTCCAGGAAACCCCCAAACATGCTATTTTCTCAGCACTCCAGGAAATTCTATGTGTTTTACAGAAAAAGGATTGGCGAGGTAGTTTCACTGCTTTTACTTTGTATAAAAGAATGGCAAAGTTCACCAACTTCTTAAGAGCCAAATTTGTTTTGCTGTATGTACCTTAAGATGTGCTATTGTTTACCATGATGTGCTTGCAAACGTAGTCCAAATATATTTTGGTTAATAATAATTACATTTCCATATTTCTGAGGATATAAGTAAATTTAAAACACAGTTTATTTAAAATATGGAATAAGTGATAAAAATGCAATTTAGGATTTGCATTCTCTAGTCTGTCAATATTTTTTGTTGTAATTTGGATTAACTCCAGGAAAAATCCAAAGGCAATCTCTACATAAATTACACAGCTTTGCTTTAGTGATAATGTAAGAAAGTTTGCTGGGAAGTAAACAAAACCCACAGGTTGGAAAGTGGCAGGGAAAGTGGGAACCAAGAGGTTATGATTATGTATCTAAACTGGGTCACACTGCATGTAAAATTAGACTTGGCCTTTTCCAGCAACATCAGTAGGAAAGGGAGAGTGTGGGAGCTCGAGAGGTACAAGCAGATGGATTTTTAGGCTTTTTAAAATAGTTTCCTTTGCTTTGAGAAGTGTCTATTTTTTTTTTTCTCAGCTGTTTATAAGAGGGATATGTACGTTAAGATATGTGGATTTGCATCAGGGAGTGCATATGCATTGCAGAACAAATAAGGAATTAGAGACGTGTGCTGGGCCTGAAAGGGAGGAGAGGAGAGGATAGGAGGAGATAGGAGGGGAGGGGACGGGTTTGAGCCCTTATTTGTCATGTTCGTTTGTTGCATTTCTTAGTGAGCTCATAAAGTAAAATTTAATTTACAGAGCACATTGGCCTGTAAATTTGAGAAATCCAATTGAATCGTGACAGTAAGCAAAGAACTAGTGCTGTAGACTATGACTAGAGGACATTGTCTCATTGAAGTTGCTGTCTTCTGGATGAATTGTAAAAGTGGCATCTTGGCCACTCTTGTTTACTAATGATCCTGTTACATGTCTTCCAAAGTCAAAGATGTTAATCCCAGCATCCTGACCAGGTTATAACTGAATGGCAATAATCCTCTCAGCCTTACTTTATAGGAGAGTTGCTACAGCCCTCTGATCACTTAGTAGCCTTCGTCTGTGTCCACTCTAACATGTCCATGTCTTTCTTGCATTGAGGACCCCAGAGCTGGATGCAGTATTCCAGGTGAGGTCTCACGAGAGCAGAGTAGAGGGAAAGAATCACCTCCCCTGACCTGCTGATCACACTTTTTTTTTTAATGCAGCCCAGGATGTGGTTGGCTTTCTGGGCTGAAAGCACACATTGTCAGCTCATGTTGAGCTTCTCATCCACCAGCATTCCCAAGTCCTTCTCCTCAGGGCTGCGCACAATTCCTTCTCCACCTAGCCTGCGTTTGTGCCTGGGGCTGCCCCAACCCATATGCAGGACCTTGCACTTGGCCGTGTGGAACTTCATGAGATCCCACCTCTCCAGCCTGTCAAGGTCCCTCTGGATGGCATCCCTTCCTTCCAGTGTGTCAACTGCACCACAGAGCTTGGTGTCATCAGCAAACTTGCTGAGGGTGTACTCTATCCCACTGTCCATGTCACCAACAAAGATGTTAAACAGAGCTGGTCCCAATACCAGTCCTTGAGGAACACCACTTTTCACCTGTCTCCACTTGGACATGGAGCCATTGACCACAGCTCTTTAAGTGTGGCCATCCAGCCAATTCCTTATCCACTGAGTGGTCTGTCAAATCCATGTCTCTCCAGTTTAGAGACAAGGATGTTGTGTGGAACAGTGTCAAATGCTTTGCACAAGTCCAAGTAGATGGCATCAGTTGCTCTTCCTTTATCCACCAACTGTAAGCCCATCGTAGAAGGCCACCAAATGTGTCAGGCATGATTTGTCCTTAGTGCAGTCATGTTGAATGTCACCAATCACCTCCTTATTTTCCCTGCGGAGTGGACTACAGCTCTCATTGAAGTCTACAGGAACTTGGTGCTTTTGTAAATTTAGCCTCTTACACATTTATGAAGATTTGTGGCAAAATTAGTAGGCAAAATAGATTCATGGTTTTTTTACATAATGACAGACATGACTGCAGTGAGCTGATGCTTCAGAGGTACCTTTGTGTTCAAAAAATGTGTAGATGTGGCACTTCAAGACATGGTTTAGTGGCCATGGTGGTGTTAGGTTGATAGTTGGACTTGATGATTTTAGAGGTCTTTTCCAACCTTAAAGATTCTATGATTCTACCTTTCCAGGAAGGAACCTGCCATGACTCTGTGTTCAAGCATTGAACATATCCTGTAGCAAAGTCACTGATGGGTCAGCATCTGTCTATGCTTTTAACCTCTCCAGCACAAGCTGCTTATCTTAAAACTGTCTGCAAAGGCAGCCAAGAAATGGGATTGGTGCCAAGAAAAGTGTTATAGCTGAGGAAACACAGTGGATAACTGTGGCCTCAGGAACCTGCTGAGTTTCTCCTTAAGGCACTTTGTCCTGCACTCAGCAGAATTTGAGGGTACATCTTACACCATGCAGATTGCACCAAATCCTATTTAGGATAACAACAATCTCATGTTTGGTGTAGTAGGTTCTAGCCCAAGTCAAAAAGGCTTCAGTATCATCACAACACAAAACCTCAATACTGTCCATCTTCTTCTAGATAATCAGCCTTTTAAAAGCACCACTTTCACAATCTGGTCAAGTGCAAACTGCCTCTGCTTTGCATGAGATTAAGTTGGCATGAGTAGATGGCCATGATTTGCAGATATTTACAGGTTGACATTTTGTCAGGTTTACAGACTACATTGTATTTTTGCCTGCCTATGGCCAATCAGCACATAGAATTTTTACATATAAACTTCTGAATCTACCTGGGCATTGTCCCCCTCCACACACACCTCATCTTCATATCTGTAGGGAAACTCCACCTTCTTAGAAGACAAAGAAGTAACTAAGGCACAAAGGGAAAATCTTGTCTAACTAATTTGATATCCTTCTAAGATAAAGTCACCTTTATGGTGGATTAAGGAAGGTGGCAGGTGTAGTTTTTGGATTTTAGTAAGGCTTTTGATATGATACTTAACAGTATACTTATAGAATCATAGAATGGTTAGGGTTGGAAGGGACCTTCAAAGGTCATCTAGTCCAACCCCCCTGCAAGGAGCAGGGACATCCCTGACTAGGTCAGGTTGCTCAGAGCCTCAACCAGCCTGGCCTTGAACGTTTCCAGAGATGGGGCCTCCACCACCTTTCTGGGCAACCTGTTCCAGTGTTCTATAACTCGCATTGTAAAAAATTTTTTCCTAATTTCTTATCTAAATCTACCCCCCTCTATTTTAAAACCATTACCCCTCGTCCTATTGCAACAGGCCCTACTAAACAGCCTCTCCCCATCTTTCTTGTAGGCCCCCTTCAGGTACTGGAAGACCGCTATCAGGTCTCCCGGAGCCTCCTCTTCTCCAGGCTGAACAGCCCCAACTCTCTCAGCCTGTCCTCATAAGAGAGGTGCTCCAGCCCTTTTATCATCTTTGTGGCCCTCCTCTGGACCTTCTCCAGCTGGTCCATGTCCTTCTTGTGCTGGGGGTTCCAGAACTGGACACAGTACTCCAGATGTCCAGCTGTGAGATGAACATGTACATAATGCTCTGGGTGAAACATCATTAGCAAGTTTGCTGATAATATCAAACTGGGAGGTGTTGTTGACTCTCTCCGGGGTCAGGGGGCCTTGTAGAGGGATCTAGATATACTGGAACATTCGGCAATGATCAATTAGCATGAAACTTAACAAGAACAAATGCTTGGTTCTGCACCTGTGGTGGAGTAGCACCAGAGATAAGTATAAATTGGGAAAAAAATGGTTGGAGAGAAGCCCGGCAGAAAGGGATCTGGGGATGTCGGTTGACAGTAGGCTCAATATGAGTCAGAAGTGTGCCCTGGCAGCCAAGAATATATGTGTACATTTCAGCCACTGCAGAATTTGTTGAATCTGTTCTTCTCAAGACAGAAATATTTAATACTGGCCCAAGGCAGTGGCACGCTTTGTTTTGTCTTTCCCAAACGTGGAAATCTACTCTTAAAGTACAGCAACCATTAGCACCTGTCCTGCTTTTACATGATCTGAAATGGCTTCCATGTGTTGAGGTTTTCAAGCCTTGGTGAGACAAAAACATGAATACCCTGATCTACTGATCTGCCTCTGTCTCTAGTTCTGCTCAGGGCAGGATGAGCAACTAAAGACATCCAGAAATCTCTTCTCACCAGCACCTTTACGAGTCTATGTTGTGAGCCAGGGACTGTGAAAGGGTTGCCACTTCTCTGACTTCAAGTCTCAGAGAGAATATATCAGCACTTGTCCCAGCAGGGCCAATGTCCCCAGGTATATCAGGACACTTCCTGTCTGTTTAAGGAAGAGGCAAATGAAGGAAGGTGTGTTATGATTTAGAGGCTACTGGATGTCAATATCTTGCCTTTGTGGACTTTGGAGTCTGTCAGTTAGCAAACAGACCTACCATAATGAACTAGGGATGTATCTGCTTCTCAGAGCAGGTGGCGCTGGCTCCAGAACAAAGCATATGCAAAGTGAAGGGTCCAGCACTGAGCCCTACAGCACAATGACACTGTGCAGGCTGCATCAATGTACAAAACCTCCAATGGCATGTAAGGCAGAGAGAACAATCACAGCATTGGCACCAGACTATGCAACTGAAAGGTGCTCAAAACTGGTCTATGGTCAAAACATGGCTGGTATTAGAAGCAGCTTTGAATCAATCCAAATTAACATAAATCCATTCAGTTTAACTACAAGTGCTACACAAGACTTTTCAGTTGTGCTTTTTCAAGATAGCAACCAGCTCTAAATATGAATTGAAAGCAACCTATTGGATGGTTATTCCTGAAGACAATATAAAATTAGAGTCCTCAAAAAATAAATTCTGAAAGGGAAGGAAGTAGAATTAACAGCTGCTGTTCACTGGCAGTTAAAAAAATCTAGGGAAAATCTTACAATAGAAACTAGGAGAAGATACACTTCAAACCCCACAAAAATCCAACCAACCAAAAACCAAAAAAGAAGTGGAAATTATGCCATACATAGTAGAAAGGATAAAAAAAAAGAAAAAGAAAAAGAAAAAGAAAAGGAATACAACAGAAAATAAAAGGCAGGAAATAAAGAAGAACTCTCCAGAGACTCATTATAGCTAAAGAGTTCCTGACATTTTTCCATTTCATTTCTGAAGACTCTGCAACAAATTTGTCAGAGTAACAACCAAACTGATTACCTGGTACTTCCTCTGATGCTTAGTACAGAAACTTGAAAACATTTCCAAATCTCTCCAATGTATAGGTTTATTTCTGAGGTGTCCATCAAAAACCTGTGAAATGCTTTAGTAATGTAAACTATTTTCTGTGGAGATGTACTTGCTAAGTATCATAACCTTTTGGTGTGCAAACAGTATGAATAATAGGAAGTGAGAATTATTAAACAAGCGTAGATTCAGCATCAATGGAGATGTTTTCCAATGAATAGCTTTTTCTCCTCTTTGGAAATATGGTTTCATTTAAATTTCTTCTAGGAGAAAACCTTGCTTTTTGGTGATAAAAATATTGATATGGAATGTATTTTTCAAGTTTTATGACAAACATTTTGCAACAAAATAAATAGTTTTCACTAGAACATGATAATTTTTCTTTTCTTTTAGTATTTGTGATTCTGATGTTTTGGAACTTTTCTTCTGCAAAACGATGCTATATATTTAATTTGCTACCCAATTTAGAAGGGTAAAAAAGACTTAAATATCACCTTTTGATAATGAAAAGCCTGTAGCTTTTTCATAGACTGCACTTGTTCCCTGTCAATGGTAGTACAAAAGAAGATATGTCTTCTTAGCAACATCTGTTTTTGATAGATAGCAACAGGGGGGACTTTTGCTATCTGCAGATTTGTAGGCTTGCAGCCTTGGCAAGGAACAGATAGAGAGAAAGAAATTCAGGACACAAATGTTCTCTTCCAGTGCAGCAGGATAACAGGGATTATAAACAACTGCTACCCATACAGGACACAACAAGGCTTAATGTGCAAGTGAGGAATGTTTTTGCCTAGATCTGAGTACATCTTCTGCAGCCTGTGGTAAAAAGTGATTGTTTAAAATAAACATGCAATGTATTTAAGTTCTGGCTGGTGCACAGCATGGCAGGTAGAGCGGATGCCTGAAGATAGCTCCTCAGGCAGCTGCTGGGGCAACAATTACCTTTGTCCAGACTGCAGTCTTTGCCGAGTGAATACTCAAGAAGTTATCCCTCCAAGATGGAATCAAGGCCCCATAGCTCTGTTATCACATAAAACTAAGAGAGTAATGTCACTCCTTGGTCCCAAGCACTAGCTGGTGATAAGTCAATCACCTTATTCTCATGGTTACAACCACATAAAGTCTCCCTATAGCTGTGTAACATATATAACTGTATAACATCATGGTATAATAATATAACTCGGTATAATAATATAACTCTTTATAATAATGTATCTGTGTATAAATGTATAAGTTAACTATATAAGTCTATATAATGTAACTGTGTAACATCTGTGTACATGTCTTCTCTGGAATGTTCACTCTTATGCATGTGAAGAGGAAATACAAAATACATTGCTTATGCAGGCAAAAAAGAGCATGCTGCTGTACAGTAGGGAAATGAGTCATTAATGGTTTCATTAAGCAAGTGGAGAGCCATTAGGTTAGGATAGGACAAGGGCAGAAGAGAAGTATCAAACCTACCACCTGATTGTTTTCAGAAAGAAGATACCCTGAGAGAAGTGAAGGAATGGTGGAAACTGTACAGATCCCAAAGAATTCCTGGTTTCTCTTTGGCAAGGAAAAATTTAAATTACATTGTTTGCCTGAGAATTGTTTCTAAGGCAATTTAGCAGTGCTAGTGATGCTAGTCTATTTTGGATCTGACCCAATGATAGGTAAATATAAATATATTTCCTTTTTAGTTTGATTCACTTTTCCTTTGTAGCTGTTAAGAATGTAAGACTGCCTGTAGCATGCTAGACCAATGGGACATGTAATTCAGTAACCTGTCTTGTACAGTGGCTTTAAGCAGCTACCTAAGGAATAATGTAAGAACACAGTGAATACAGATACTTCCTCTTAACACTCTCCCACGCTCCAGTCATTTACAGTTCAAGGGATGCCTAACCCAGAAGTAGATTTTTATGTATTACTAGGCAATTGTAATGAATTTCTTTTGCAAGAAATAGCCAGATTTCCAATAGCTTGATCCCACACCAGTTTCCAGTACTTAGAATATTCTCTGCTGTTGTGGTTTAGCCCTAGTTACCACACAGTTTCTTGCTCACCCTTCCCCTCCCCAGTGGGACAGGGGAGAGAATTGGGAAGAAAGGAAAACCAATGAGTTGAGATAAAGGCAGTTTACTAGAAGAGCAAAGGAAAATTACGATAAAAATGTAAGGATACTAAAATATACAAAATGAATAATGCACAACTTCTTACCCCTAGATGTCCCAATGGCTGATACAGCCTGTCCCAAGCAGCGATCATGTAAATGAAACAGAGCAGCAAGCAAAGGAGCGAGGAGAGAGAGACAGAGATGCCTCCCCAGGAAACCTCCACTTATACACTGGGCTTGACGTTTATGGCATGGAATACTTTCTTTGGCCAGTTTGACTCAATTATTCTGTCTGTCTTTCTCCCAGCTTCCTGCACCTACACATTAGTGAGACCTGGAAAGCCGGACAGTGTCCTTGGTCGCATTAACAACGACTCAAAACATCAGCGTGTTTATCAACATTCTTCACATATGAAATCCAAAAACATTCCAGCTACTGAGAGGAAAATTAAGTCCATCTCTGCTGAAATCAGAACACCTACTAGGAATTTCACAGCTTAATCACCTGATCTTTGGGAGACACAGCCTTCTGGCAATTTTGAGCCTTGTTCCTACTAGCTTAATGCAGCACCTCCTCACTTCCCTCCTGGAAGACAGTGTGGACAGTCCCTTTATAGGCCATCTGTGATTTATGGACCTCATTTATTTCTTCTTCTCAGTTGTCTCTTTTCCAGATTGAACACCTGTCTCAAATGGTCATTCTTTTTGCACATACCCCATACCAATTTGTTTCTGTTCTCTGAACCTTTTCCAGCTCTATTGTACCCTTTTTGGTGGAATAAAAAAAGGAGAAAATGAAGAGAAGGGAATGAAGATGCTTATAGAATCCCCTGCATTTTCAAAATAACTTCTTTGAGTTTAATCTGACTTGCTTGAAAAGTAGGAAGAGAACACCAAAGCGTCAAATTCCTTGGACTGTTAATCCTTTAGAAAGGATACTGGCTCTATCTCTTGGTGCTTATTACTCAAATTAACCAGGGTTTTCATAGAGCTATATCAGCTAGTTTAGGAGCTGGTAATGCAACGATCTACTTGAAATTACATCATCTAGCACCCAGCTTCAGGTAGGAAAGCAGGCAGAAGGAAATTGTAGACTGCCTGGTGTTTCAGAGAATATTTAACAGTGATGACTCCTTATCTCCTCAAAAGTGGATGATGTATGACTATAGAATTTATACCAATCCCCTGTGCAGGGATTAATTTTACTTCAATAAAACCAGAAAGAGAGTTTTCTGAAAGATTTGGGAGAATGAGTATTGTCACTTCCCAGTGAGATCTAGTCTACTAAATTCCATTGACACTTTACATAATGATTCTTAGTTACATCTTGAATAAAGCAGCACTGTACATTTCAAAGCACATGCCTACCTCGCTGCCCAGCCTTTGCGAACATCTTCAGCCTGTTAGTGACCACAGTGCCACAGAAACTGCATTTCCCGCTTCTGCTTTCCCTGCTCTGCACCTCCAGCCCATCCACACTTCCCTTCTTATTTCCACAGCAGAATTCCCTTTCCACTGGCTGCTGCTCCTGCTGGGCAAGGCTTGTTCTGTAAAATGCACACTTAATCATCTTGCACATGGTAGTGATAAATTCAAGAGAATTAACAATGTGATTCTGGTCCCTGAAGTGCTCACAGGAGGCGTTGTCTCACTTTCAAAACCTTCTCCCTGCCCATTTCTCCCCTGCTGTTGGGAAGCATTAATAGGTAGTGCATGCTCCCAAAACTGGGGACATACTTTCTCTTTGCAAAGCAAGTATACATTTTGTGCTACGATTCAAGTTACAGAAACATGAGTGAATTTGCATAGCAATTTCTCCTTCCAGATCCGGTTCCTAAATGTACACATTGGACTACTTCTTTGTCTGTGGTCCCTGAAGTGGGAGTCAAATAGTGTACCAGTCAGCTATTTTGAAAGAAAAACGAGAAAAATTTTAAAAGATGACAGCTTTGAGCTTTCCTCTCCAAATGCTGCACTGAAATCTAATGAGATGCAAAATAGCCTGTCATGCATTACTATACAGAGATGAGATGTTATCTGTGAGAAAAAAATGTCTTATAGCTGTCTAAGAAGATTGTTAAAATGCACATTGCTCCAGTAATTAGGACAGCAATTTTATGATATTTTTCTCTTTTTTTTTGGAGTTCCTTCTAGTAAAGAACAAGACTTTCTTCAGTTTACATTTCCCAAGGCAACATAAGTCTTATGAGGAGCAGCTGATGAAACTGGTGTTGTTTAGTCTGGAGACTAAATACAGTGCTGCGTCTACAAAAAAGCTTGAAAATTATTAATTAAACTCTTGACATACATATACACACACAGGTATGTCTCCATGAAATAGATTTTCCAAAAAGAAAGCATTAATGCTGATTTTACAAATCTTAGTCAGACTTCCACATTGTAGCACTGGCATTTCAAGATCTCTATCCACCCCTACAAGCTCTAAAGGTGCTTCCAAAGAAACATAGGAGAGTTAAATACCCAGATTTTAGTGTCTTGGGATGAATTGGTAAACCCCACAAAGCTTTACTACATATTCTGACACATAAGGAAGGCTAAATCAGCAGAAATTAACTTATAAAAGTGAGAAACAGATTTAAAATCCTAACTATGGTCATTAATACTTAAAAGATTTTGGTCTACCAATAAAAAATTCCATGCAAAGAAGTTTTATTTCTCTTTGGACCTGATCCCTACAAGTATTTATATTAGAACTACTGTGGACTCTCTGCTTTCCAGTCCATGAAAGTGGGGGAAAAAAGGGAGAGAGAAGGAAAATAAATAAGCAAAAAACTAAGGGGGCAAAAATTGATACTCAAGCAGAGGTTACACTGTGTATTTTAAAATACATTTTAATTGTCTAAGTATATTTTTCATAGGCATGCATATTTAGCCAGTGAAGTTGCTCAACAACTGTATGGGAAGTACACAATTAATTTAAAAAAGCAAACAATTATTAGTTATGACTTGTAGAAATATATGCTTTAAAACATAAAAAAATGTTGGATTGAGTAGTAATTGCAATCAGTAGTATATTATCAACACTAATTAATCAAAAATAGTCATTGTGTCACGGTGTCAGTAGGGGCTGTGTCTTTACATCATAGTTCTTTTATTTCTAAGGTCAATTGTTTCAAAACAAAGTGACAAACTGTAGGAAGGTAAGTGTGGGCTGCAAGAAGTGCTGAATGAGGCATGATGAAATAGCAAAAATAGTACACCCCAGAAGAGTTTAAATTAACATGGGTAGCTACGGCTGGAGAATTAGCTCTCATCTGGCCTATCATGACTGGCACCATTTAATCTTCTGAAGTCCGTCAATCTAAGGTCTGAGGGAAACCTATATGTGAAAGAGAAAGCTCCTAGGGAGCTAAGGCATTCCTTAGGATTCCCTAAGTGCTGAAACACGTGGCAACAGTTTGTTGGAAAGAAGCAATTCAGGAAATTCTCTGAGTCTGCCCAAACTCACCAGGACTTACCTATGGAGTCAAGAATGGTGAGAAGATCTTAAAAAAAAAAAGGAGGAGTGAGGCATACCATCCTACAAATGATGTTATGAATTTGGGCCATAGGATATTTTCCCAGACTGTAAATGATTTCAAGTTTGGGAATAAAAATAAGCAACAATGACATAAATAAACAAGTAAAATAAATAAAAATAATTCAAAAAGCAGTTGTCCAACAGCTCACCAAACATGTCCTCTGTTCCGTCCCATGGATTCACATTTCAGCAAGACTTCACTAGCTTTCAACTTGGTACATGACTTGCAGCTGAGCTTTGGCACCACCTCATAGAGTTAATATTGACAGATTCACTCTTCAAAGACAACTCTCAGATTTATTATTTTTATCAGCGGTTAATTAGTAACAGATTTAGAATATTACTTCCATACAATTAAGAGTTAAATACTTCTTAAAGAAAAATAGCTGCTCCTGTTAAGACGCAATGGTTTTGCATTTTCAAAGGATCTGAATCTGATTTTAAGGTAAGCAGTTCTGGAATCCCGGAAGAGTAACCTGAAGACGGCACAAGCTGAGCAGAAAGTTCTCAGATTTAGCCAACATAAAATGCACAGCTAGTTTCTGCTTAGACATCAAAGCTTCAGTGCAAGGATCCAGTCTGGGTGCTGAGTTTGAAGTACACTGTGACAGTGCATCTGCTCTGGGAAGGGAGTGAGCAGGGTTCTAATTCCCTACTCAGCATCTGGAGGTCTCCCTCAGAAAGCTCCCCTCTCTCTGAGTTAGAGACCTTAAAAACATCTATCTTTCTCTTTCTTCCACTTAATTCCCTTCCCTCCTTCCCTTCCTCCCTCCTTCCTTCCTGTGTTCTCTATCAGCATGAGATACTAGCTTCTCAGTGGAATGTGGAACAGTTCTGGCTCTTTTCTCTATTACAAACAATGAGCATTTCCACTAACTTTTAAAAGCACTTCCGGATAGATATCCATTGCTGAATCATAGAATGGTTTGGGTTGGAAGGGACCTTCAAAGGTCATCTAGTCCAACACCCCTGCAAGAAGCAGGGACATATCCAACTAGATCAGGTTGCTCAGAGCCTCATCCAGCCTGGCCTTGAACGTTTCCAGGGATGGGGCATCCACCACTTCTCTGGGCAACCTTTTCCAGTGCTCTACAACCCTCAGTATAAACAATTTTTTTCCTACTATCTAATCTAAATCTACCTCCCTCTATTTTCTCTAAGCTCTGCTTCCCCCCTCAAAGTGGCTACGAATAGTGATCCGAGAATGGGACACTTGGCTACTACGCTACTACTATCTTCACTTCTGCTGCTGTATGCTCCTTTTTGCTGCCAAATACATGACTACTGCTGTGACATGAAGCAGGCACACCATTTTTCAATTCCCAGCGAGGACCTTCTGCTGGAAGAGCTGGAGCAATTTCTCTTTGACTGGAGCAAATTAATATTTTTTTTTGTGTGGTTTTATTTTTTTTTAATAACCCAAAATGCTCACTTTCCACCCTGTGAAATCAGGAGAGATGCAAAGTTCTAACCAAGCAAAGAGTGCAAACTGGCAGCAAAACTCTTCCCTGTCTACACAGATCAGATATTTGTTTTACCATTCAGAGAACTCTCTTTTAATTCCAGAAGTATAAAAAAATCCAATAAATAAAAGAGCTAATAATTTAATCACTTGATGAAAATTGACAGGTCATAATCAAGGGAAACCAAGCATTGATGGAACATAAAAATTGCAAATTGTATCTCAATATGATCATATTGTTCTGCTCTGTATCTATTTATTCTGCAGCAGTTAAATGGCTTTCAACACTGATTGTGAATCCTGTGACAGAATGAAACGTAAGATGTCTTTGTAGATGGTTTCTCTGTGAAGAAAGTAACTGTTTCAGAAATCTTTACATTGTAGAAAACATAAGTATCTCTTGCTTTTAGTGGGGTAATCAGTGCTTGAACACACCGAATAAGGAAACAATGAAGCTCAGCTTTAAAAAGGATTCCAAGAAGTGACATTCTCTTGGGATCTCTGTTATTTGTCATTCACCATCAAGCTTCCAGGGTCATAACATCATAATCTCAGCAATGAGTGGAGAATGTTTCAGGAAGAGACAGGAGATAAGAAGATGAAATCACAATTTCTGAGTGAGGGACACAACCCCTGGAATAATATGCCTATATTTGAAGGTGAAGACAATGAGGATTAAAACCCAGGAATGGAAGAGTCTCAGTGGTTTGGGAAAGCAGACAGAGACCTCATGGGGAAATTTATTTTATGAAAATCATATTGTTTTTCTTCCTCGAACTGGCTGTTCTGACTTGTAGTTCTAAAAAGACTAGTTCCTTAAAAAATGTTTTGGTTTTTTTTGTAGGGTCAGGTTTTTTCATTTCTGATAAAAAATGAACTTCAAGCCAAATAGACACTTTCAGTGAACATTTTTGATCTGTCAATAATCAATATTTTAATTTTAAAAGTTTTGACTGATCCTCATTTCATTTAAAGCAGATCACATGGACTGCTGCAGATCCAACAGATGTTGTATGGCTACAGAAGAACAAAGGTAGAATGAGAGAGTGCTTGTAGAGTACAAAAATACAGACAAGAGTTCACAGGAGCAGAAATATTGGTGTACACTGTGGCACTGGGCCTTCATTGATCCATCCACCAAAAAACTCACAAGTGATAGCAGAAAAGTAGAAGATAACTATCAAATTTTATAAGGCAAGTTTTATAGGGAGAGGTAATATCTTTTATTTGATTGCCTGAGACAGATGGAAAAAAACAGACGAGCTGTCAGACATATATGGCATTTTTCTAAGCTTCAAGAGAAGTAGCAAATTTTCAAGTGAAACAGAGGTTGACAGAAATGTTTCTGTGTTTAATTTAATTATTTAATCATCCTTGGATAAAGGTAGTTGCTATGTAGGGAGCCCAGAAGAGAGTGAGAAAAAGCGATTTGGTTATTTGGTTGTCAGGTCCTAAGGAACAGTGAGCAAACCAGGTTTTTGATTACCTGGATAATTCAGGGCTTAGCCTGCAGGAACTGAAAGTTATGTTAGTTCTCAGGAAGATCTTTGAGTTTCTTTACCTGACCATTGTTAAGCTTATGGTCGTAAAAAGTTTTCCCAGCCTAGTATGCTTTTGCAGGTCTTCAGAAAACTAATGCCCATGATTTCAGATAGTCATATTGCTAATGTTTAAATGGTACCACAGGTATCCTGACTATCTGCTGCCTCATCTGTAGGAAGAAGCTATTACTCCTCCTATAAGAAATGTTAAACACAAAACTCAGAATCAGCTAAAAATTTTGGTCCTGAAACTGAGAAACAAAGGAAGAAGCTGCAGAGATGAGAGAACAAGTCAGGTCCTACATCAACAGAGATACCAAGTTGTGTTTCACTATTTTATCACAAGAAAACTAGCTTTAAACAGGACAAGAATCTTGATGGTTTTCTATTGTGTCAGTCTTTTTCTTTTCTATTACCCCTTGTAAAACACTGCTGGTTGTGACAATATACAATATGGGTTCACACACTTTTCAGCCTTCTTGCAGTTCCTGAAAGGCAGGTTGTAATAGCAACTAGGCCAGCCTATCTGGCCTAATGCCTCCTCAGAAGAAAGTTTACAGTGTATGGAAGCAAGATGGAAGTAAAAAAACAGGTGGCCATGGCTGCATATCTGGAGAAGCAATGAGCCCGACCAGCTTTCACTGGGAGTTGTGCTCTAAAATGCTGTATGTGCTTTATGAAACACACCCCTGAGATTGCAGAAGTGCTTCAGGGAGTGACTGGAAAGAGGCAGCAGATTGGTTGTACACTGGTGCAGGAAGCTAAGGACAGACAGCCTGAAAATGTCAGAAGCTTAGGAGAATGTTTTGCATCTGCTTTAAATGATGCGTTCTGGAGTCCAAATGATTTGTCTTGTTTTGTCAAAAAGATTACGTGATGATGAAGTAGAAGCTTTTGCCCTTTACATTTAGTTGTGCAGCAAGTTGAAAGCCAACTTTCTTCCTTGACATCTTTGAAAGAATCCTCTCTCTTGTCAAAACAGAGATTTCTCCACTCTCCAGTTTTCTTTTCCCAGCTTCTTAAAGAAACAAGCTACAGGAAAAAAATAAGAGTAGGGCAAAGAAAGGAGATTTTGTCTGGTATAAGGCCATTCTCTTTCCAATTTCACATTACTTATGTGTCATAGTTCAGCCCTGATCGGGGCCAGACTATGCAGTCTCTCTCTCACTCCCCCCACCCTCCGAGAGAATAGGGGTAGGTAATGTAAAAAAAATGGCTCAAGGTTTGAGATAAGGACGGGGAGAAATCCTTAAAGTTACCATTACGAGCAAAACAGACTCGACTTGGGGAAAACTATTAATTTATTACTAAAAACAAAGCAGGAAAATGAGACAGAGAACAAGATAATCTCCCCCCACCCCTCCCTCTTCCCGGGCTTAACATCATCTTTACTACCTTCCCCCCCGAGCAGCACAGGGGGGAAGAGGGAATGGGGGTTGCGGTCAGTTCATCACGCATTGTTTCATGCTGCTGCTTCATTGTTGGGGGAAGAACTCCTCCCATTCCTCCCCTGCTCCATCGTGGGGTCCCATACGCCACAGTCCTTTGTGAAACTGCTCTGGCGTGGGTCATCTCTTCCACAGGGTGCAGTCCCTCCAGACCAGCTGCCCCAGCATTGGCCCTCCATGGGCCACAGCCTCCTTCAGGCATCCACCTGCCCTGGTGTGGGGTCCTCCACGGGCTCCAAGTGGATCTCTGCTCCTCCGTGGACCTCCATGGACTGCAGGGGGACAACCTGCTCCACCATGGGCTGCACCACAGGCTGCAGGGGAATCTTGGCCAGGAGCCGCATTACTCCTCCCCCTCCTTCTTCACTGACCTTGGCGTCTGCAGCCATTCCTCTCAGAAGAAAAATTCTTCACAACAGGCTGGCAGACACCTCTCAGAATCTCTTCACATCATCCAGCTCATCTCCTCTCCACGTCTTGCAGCTGGGCCAGCCCGAGTCAGGCCCAGTCGGCTGTCCGGCGGGAGGCCAGAGGGTGAGGCCTGCAAGGCCCATGAGGCCCGCACCTCCCCCTCTCCGCACCGCTCAGCTTCTTTACATCATCTCTTCTCTTTTTTTTTTTCTGTTTTCCCCTTAAATACATTATTGCAGGGGTGTTATCGTGGAACATTCTGCTACCAATTGGCTTGGCCTTGGCCAGCAGTGGGTCTGCCCTAGGCCCGTCCGAGTCCACTGAACAAAGGGGAGCAACTTCTAGCAGTTTCCTACAGAAGCTGCCACCTTAGGCCCCCCCTCACTAAACAAAACCACACCACTATGAGACACCTTAGGTGTCAGATAAAAACTGATTTCAGCACCCAGTGGGTCAGATAACAAGGGACTTCTTGCTTGAATAAACCTGCTCCCAATCTAGGGTGTGTGTAGTTATGTAGCTAATATGAAATGGCAATTCAAACTAACTCTATCCCTGGCAAAGGAAATGGGTTTTTGGGGGTTTCTTTTTCATTTTTTTTTTTACTTGCTATTGGGTAGGAAATTCAGTTTCAGCTGCTTGAATGTTTCTGATATTCACACCTGGAAAATTATTGCCCATCAGCATATCTCAAAGGCTAGAGCAGAGGTCATCTCTGTTCTGACACATTGTGTAGTACTGGAAAAGTTGATTTAAGATCACCAGCTGCTTTTTTTGAAAGAGGAAATGACAGCCTGTGGAAACAGATGTTTACCTGATCAAGATGCATAGAGAAGTCCCAGTATAAACAAGAAACAGGTTGTTGGACTGTAGTAAAATATGAACAGTGAAGTCCTCCAGCAAGAATCAGAATGGGTTAAAGGGACTTTATATCATGCTCATGCCTTCAACGCTATCAGCACCTGCTTGAACTGCTTATGCAAATAGTAAGGTAGCAGCGTGAAAAAGCTTTTAGCATTTTGACACAGCAAGTGATGAGCATTTCTCATTGTAGCAGAATGATTTCTCCCTGCTGTCTGGCAACATCACCCTTGTGACAGCTGCAGAAAAGTGGTAACTTGCTCCAGGGCTTAGGTCTGGTGTTCAAATCAAGGCAGGACCTGATATCTTCACTTTCCTCCCAGCAAAATCACTTTTCCAGATAGTCGTGGGAAATGTCTGAAGCCTTACTTTCCAAAACCGCAAACATCACTAGTCTCAGAGAATGCAATTCCAGGTGTCCATACAGGGATGCTGAGCCATGCAGTGTGTAGTTGAGCTGTGGAGCCAATGGTGTGCTTCACTCAGTCCAGTATCTCAGCAGCAGAAGGACAAGACGTGAAGAAGTCTAACGCCAAATGAGAGGGGCAAAAGTTGTGGATTCAAAGACAAAGTGAATTGAGAAGGAAGGAAGGAAGGAAGGAAGGAAGAAAGGAAGGAAGGAAGGAAAGTAGATTGTAGTAAGGTGGGTGTTGATCTCTTTTCCCAAGTAACTAGCGATAGGATGAGAAGAAATGGCCTCAGGTTACATCAGGGGAGGTTTAGATTGGATATTAGGAAAAAATTATTCACTGAAAGAGTGGTTGAGCATTGGAATAGGGAGGTGGTGGAGTCACCATCCCTGGTGGTGTTTAAAAAATGTGTAGATGTGGCACTTCGGGACATGGATTAGTAGGCATGATGACGTTGAGCTGATGGTTGGACTTGATGACCTTAGAGATCTTTTCTAACCTTCATGATTCTATTCTATTCTATTCTAATTTTTTTGCACAGAGCATGTGAGGCTTCAGCTGTGCAAAGGAAAAGGCCTATTTTCATCTGGAAAAGATGGAGGGTGTAGCTGTCTCTGTTGAGTCTTAACAACCATCCTGACTCTTGGCTCTTATCATTCCCAAGTGCAGTATGCAACTGTTGGAGGTTATTAAAGATAGCAGGGTGACAGGATAATGAATCCTACACTGGAATCAAGTGCCATTTCAAGTTGGAGCACCACCTAAACATTGCTAGGATGGAAATGTGATGCTGAGAGGAAGAATTGTCTGCAGGCTCACCTCATCACGCAGAGTTCAAGTCCAGTGTAAAGAGCTGGTAACACAGAAGAAATGTCAAGTTGCTCTTGACATCTATTTTTCCTCTCTACGGATAGACTTGTTGCTTACCAGAACTGGGTTTTTTTTTGCTGCTTTCAGCAAAAACTCTTCAGTAACAATGAAGAGGGATAACTGCAATGGAATGTTGGGCATGAACGGATTTGAGAATCCACTACAACTCTTCCCCTTTCTTCTATAGCTCTGAGCCATTCTCCATCACTCGCTTCTATCCAAAGCCTTAGAAACTACTAGGAGTCCCTGGGAGGGAGCAGGGCACTGTGGGCAGAGTTTAATGTCACATCTCTGGCAAGATGGATATAAAGGAAGGCATTGTATGCCTCTTAATGCATAATATATACAATAACACTTGCCAGTCTGACGTGGGGCAAAATTAATGCCAGAATTGGAGTCTGATATTTGGTTAATAGTAAGCACAGACACATGTATTAACAGAAATTTTTTTTTGGAAAGGTTTATACTAACAATGTAAGAAAGAGTTCCCTTCCTGAGTAAATCTTAGATTGTATTGAAAATCCAAAACCTCAAATCCAAATGTTTCCCAGGTTTTGACAGGTTTGAGTTAAGGAATTTTAAGATGTTCCAGTTCACCTACCTTAACCTATCCCCTAGAGGTACCTATGACATGTGAACGCAGACTAGCACTGAATACAAACAGGGAGAAGAATGGAAAGGGAGGAAACTAGATTGGTCTCATCTCTTTAATCTTCTCTTGCAGTGGCAGTGCAGTGGCAGCCAGGCTAACCTGAAGATGTGGAATCTTTCCTCTCCTAATAATCTTCAAATCTTCTGTCATTTGCTTTTCTGTTTGTTTTGATATAAGCCTCTTTTCTGACGTATTATATTATAGCTATATGCTTCCACTAATTGTATGAGGCATGGAGACAGAGTAATGTCTAAAGCTGTAGTCAGGAGTTCATTCCCCAAGTCCAGCTTGTCTCCCTTATATATCTTCTAACGAGTTGCTGACAACAGTATTTTATCCCACTTAAGAAAGTCCTGCTGCTTTTCCTGTGTGATGACCTTTGTCTTGATCCTTTGTTTGAAAGGCCATGTGTGCAGGAAGTACCACCTGTCAGCTCTCCAGTGATTTACCACTCTAAAAGTGCCATTTCTGGAAGTCCCAGCTAACAATTTGAGAAGAATAGGAAGTTCTGGAAATAATTAATCAGTGATACAAAAGATGTAGTAATTATAATTAATAATAATGTGATACCCTTCTGTAGAGATTTCACTCATCAAAGACTCCAAGTACTGAATACATCCTAATTAATTGCATCTCATGCCCACTCACCTTCACTCACGAGGTGACAATTATTGTCATATCACAGACAGGTGACCTGAGATATCGAGAAGTGAAGGCGCAGCATGTGTTCATAGGAGATGCCTAACAGACGGTGACAAGATTTTGCAAAGGTGCTGAGTAGCATTGTCAAGTCTCCTTCAACACGTGGGGTATTTTCCTTGAAGAGCAAGGATGCTTGCAAGTACACAGCTAATTACATGAGTCTCAGCTCTGAGGCTACTGACAAAATGTGGTGGCCTTTTCCAGACCCATGTTCCTGTGAAGATGCAGCACGCCATGATGAAGAGAGATGAAAAATTCCCTCTTCTTCTCTCATAGTAAGTTGCCAAATGCAGTTTATACCATTTTGCTATGCTTGTTTCCCTTTGCTTGAGCACTGAGTGAATTTCATATCGAGTAACTGGGGGAAACTTTCAGACATTAAATCCAAGAATCTTGTAATTCAGGCCGGAGAAAATAATCTTATAATTCAGATAGCATCTTGAAATTCAGGTCATACAGTCTGTCTCTTTTTGACACATATCCCAGTTAATATTTATTCTCTGTGCTGAGGCCAGATACAGTGCATGATATGTAAAGGGGCAAGGGAGGTCTGATGGTTTCTTGAAAAAAAATTTCTCTGTATCAAGAGCTTGAGGAGTTGCTTGTCTAAATGGACCCCACTCAGCCTTGCATCTAGAAAAAAAGACTGTAATTTTTTTTCCCCATTAAGAGTTATCGGTGGTAAGAAGATAAGACAAGGAATTAAGCCATCATTATATATTACTGACAAATGTCTTCTTGAAAAAAAAAAATTCCTCACCAGCACAGAGAGATGTGAACTGTACTTTCTGAAATAAAAAAAAAGACAATCTCCACTGCACTGAAAAGATATATGGAATATGAACAAACTGATGTAATGTGACAGAACAAGATGATTTATTTGTCCTGAAAAGCTTTTACAAAAAAAATTTACTTGTAGTTGAGTTTATCTTTGACAATTTTTTTCCTCTGTTTGAGAAAATGTTATATTTTTTCTAAATTTAACTTTTTTCTTTCTTTCTTTCATTTTAAATTTTGTTATTGTTCTGAAAAAAAAATTTCATTCAGGACAAGAATTGCTGAAGCTTTTTTTTCCCAGCATTTTCACCACAACGCTGCTTATAAATCTTCCTCCCTGAAGAACAGGTCAGACTATTCATATATTTTAAAGCTGCATAGATGAACAAGGAGCTCCTGGACCAACTGAAAATCAAGAAGGAAGTGTACAGAGGGTGGAAGCAAGGACAGGTAACCTGAGAGGTTTACAGAGAGTTTGTGAGAGCAGCCAGGGACCAGGTAAGGCAGGCTAAAGCCCTGATAGAATGGAATCTGGACAGGGATGTCAAGGGCAACAAGAAAAGTTTCTGCAGGTAGGTCAGGGACAAAAGGAAGTCCAGGGAGAATGTAGGCCCTCTCCACAAGGAAACAGGTGACCTGGTTATCTGGGACATGGAGAAGGCTCAGGTACTCGGTGACTTCTTTGCCTCAGTCTTCACCGATAAGGGCTCTAGCCGTGTCACACAAGTTGTGGCAAAAGCAGGGACTCCGAGAATGAAGAACTGCCCACCATAGTGGAAGAGCAGGTTTGGGAACATCTGAGGAACCTGAAGGTGCATAAGTTCATGAGACCCGATGAGATGCATCTGTGGGTCCTGAGGGAACTGGCGGATGAAGTTGCCAAGTCGCTGGCCATCGTATTTGAGAAGTTGTGGTGGTCTGGTGAGGTCCTCGATGACTGGAAAAGAGGTAATATAACTCCCATTTTTAAAAAGGGAAACAAGGAAGACCCAGGGAACTACAGGCCGGTCAGTCTCACTGCAAGGTCATGGAGCAGATTTTCCAGGAAACCATGCTAAGGCACATGGAGAGCAAGGAGGTGGTTGGTGACAGCCAATATGACTTCACTAAGGGCAGATTGTGCCTGACCAATTTGGTGCCCTTCTATGATGGGGTGACAGCATCAGTGTACAAGGGACAAGAAACTGATGTCATTTACCTGGACTTGTGCAAGGCATTTGGCATTGTCCTGCACTACCTCCTTCTCTCTGAACTGGAGAGACATGGGTTTGGTGGACGGATCACTCAGTGGATAAGGAATTGGCTGGATGTCTGCACTCAGAGAGTGGTGGTCAATGGCTTAATGTCCAGGTGAAGAGCAGTGATGCGTGGTGTTCCTCAGGGGTCCGTGCTGGGCCCGGCCCTGCTCAACATCTTTGTCGGCAACATGGACAGTGGGATAGAGTGCACCCTCAGCAAGTTCACCATCAACACCAAGCTATGTGGTGCGGTTGACATGCTGGAGGGGAGGGATGCCATCCAGAGGGACCTTGACAGGCTGGAGAGGTGGGCCCGTGCCAACCTCATGAAGTTCAACCAGGCCAAGTGCAAGGTCCTGCACATGGGTTGTGGCAATCCCAGGCATAAATACAGGCTGGGTGGAGAATGGATTGGGAGCAGCCCTGAGGAGAAGGACTTGGCAGTGATGGTGGACAAGAAGCTCAACATGAGCTGGCAATGTGCTCTTGCGGCCCAGAAGGCCAACCGCATCCTGGGCTGCATCAAGAGGAGTGTGGCCTGCAGGTCAAGGGAGGTGATTTACTCTGCCCTGGTAGGACCCCACCTGGAGTACTGTGTCCAGTTCTGGAGCCCCCAACATAAGAAGGACATGGACCTCTTGGAGAGAGATCATAGGAGGACCACGAATATGGCCCGAGGGCCATGCTGAGAGAGTTGGGGTTATTCAGCCTGGAGAAGAGAAGGCTCTGGGGAGACCTGATAGCGATCTTCCAGTACCTCAAGGGGGCCTACAGGAAAGATGGGGAGAAACTCTTTAGTAGGGCCTGTTGCGATAGGACGAGGGGTAATGGTTTTAAAATAGAGGGAGGTACATTCAGATTAGATAGTAGGAAAACATTTTTTACAATGAGGGTGGTGGAACACTGGAACAGGTTGCCCAGAGAGGTGGTAGATGCCCCATCCCTGGAAACATTCAAGGCCAGGTTGGATGAGGCTCTGAGCAACCTGATGTAGTGGGAGATATCTCTGCTCTTTGCGGAGGGGTTGGACAAGCTGACCTTTAAAGGTGCCTTCCAACCCAAACTATTCCATGATTCTGTTCTATAGGTCTACAAACATAAACAAAGTTGGTGTTGCAAGTAGTTTATCTTCAGATATACTTCTTGGAAATGCTGCCAAGCTTTGTACAAATTGTAGCCTGAACTGAACAGGCTTATTTTCCTCCATGGACTGAACTCTTTGCAACGAAGGACTGTATCTATCGATCTATCCTATGGCCCCCCAAAATGTTACTGAACCAAGATATTTAAATTTTCAGTGTTTGGTGTTATGATTCCTTTGTCCTTCAAAAGAGTTGTTTTAACAGAATATTTTAACAGAATAATCCTACTAAGAACATTTATATTCCCAACTTTTAGGATGGATTTTTTTTTTAATAGCATCCCTTCATAAGTTGTTGGTTTTTTTGGTCAAAATATGGTCTCTAGAAAGAGAAATGATTGCCATTTATTAGTATTCACAAGCACCCTAGTAACCCCAAAGAT
Source organism: Chlamydotis macqueenii (assembly GCF_036417535.1). Taxonomy (NCBI): domain Eukaryota; kingdom Metazoa; phylum Chordata; class Aves; order Otidiformes; family Otididae; genus Chlamydotis; species Chlamydotis macqueenii. Next base: position 20,125,642 of record NC_141559.1, read on the forward strand.
ATGCATTTGCCTATGAGAGAAGGCAAAATATCCCATAAACCCCTCAATTTCTCTTACAAGCTTTCAAGGAATCACAAGTGGCGAAAAGGAAAGAAAAAAAAATCTCAGAAATTTTGAAAAATGCTTTGGCTTTGTCCTTTAAGCCCTGGGTTTATGTAAAGTTATAACTCAAAATGTTGTTTTTGTAAAGGGGTATGCAGTTTTGAAGAATGTGAAGATTAAAGGTTCAAGTACTTACAAAAAGCTTTAAACTGATGTTTCTGACCTGACTCCATATGGAAGCCTTGGACACATTAGGGGCCTTTTATATAGGCCAGCTGATACCTATGTATTATTCCTATACTTTTTGATAGAACTGTAATTTCTCACAAATGCAGCTGCTTTTACAGCACTGCAATCCCTGGAAGAATTATGTTAAACTAAAAAAGCCCTTGCTCCTTCGGAAAAATAAGACTTGACCGTTGGTTACTTTTACTTTCCTTCTTTCTATCCTTCTGTTTCTTTCAATCTTTTATTAAGAGGCACCTGAAAACTATTCTGTCATCACACACTGTTGTGATTGACATATTCAAATTTCTACAATGTCCACAAATTAATCCACTATTATGAATAATCATTTAAAACACTTAAGATACCCACAAAGTGTAACTGCATTTTTTGACTGAATCAATTATGTTGCTTTCCAGCTTTATTTCACAATTATTTGTTCAAATTGAGTTGACAAGTTAAATTCTTTAAGCCTTTGCTCTGATATTACTCAGTCAACAAGTATTGCATGAATCTTACCCATTCAGAAATAAGAAACTCCCACTTTTTCCATTTAAGTAATTTTGTGCATGACCCTATTCAAAAGAAGCCAGCAGCTCCCATCCTTTTCTTTTGCAGACCATTTACTTTCAAGGATGTTACAAAGAAAGAAAGCTCAAATATTGTTATGTAGTTAAAAGTTATTTGCAATTAAAATTCATTATCCATTTGGAAAAAATGATTAAACATGTATTTCCCCTTGATATCATATAACCAGCCGAAACAAATTGCTTGTGGCAGGTTTTTCCAACAGAAAAAAAAATGGCCTAGTTTATAAAATTTAAAACTGGGTTCAGTTGCTTGATCTTTTTATGAACCACAGGAAGCATTCATCATTCCAGTGTGTGCGCATGCAACAATCAGAGGAAATAAGGATATAAGCCTTGAAAAGCCAGAGAAATTAATGAGTACTATTGGGAATGACCCAATGGACTTATTATCTTTTCATAAGTGTTTGTAGGCAAACTAGAATGGGAGTAACCTTAGGTTTGTTTTTGCTGAAAGCAGAATTAGCAATGGTTTCACCCTTTTGCAAAATTAAGCATATACCTATTATAAAAGGGTGTATCTCTAGGATAGATTAGGTTCAGAAATATTTGTCTACTTGTTTGCTCCTATGTCTTTCCTTATCATTCTGATGCAAATAGAGACCACATTAGACAGCTGTTCTAACCATCTCCTGTTCATTAGAGCAGAAATAAGAACATTAAAGCAGGCTAGGATGTTCAGTTGATAGCATTGTTCTGACACCGCTCCTCATGAAACTGGTAAATCTCAACTTACTTTCTCTGAAGAAAACAAGGTTTATGCATGGGATAATCCCAGGCTTTAGGCACTCAGAAACACTAGTCACTCCTGCAAGTTGTAGTCTTTGTTTGGGAGTCTAATAGGTCAGCTTTGCTGGGTAAGGCAGTGCAGATTTCACTTCAGGCTAGCTCATACTGAAGTCTGGCTCCAGGAAGTTGTAGCCTTGAGAGAAGAGAGCCTCCAAACTGCTCCAAAAGTGATGTCCTAGGAAACTAAGGACACCATTTTTGTAACTGAAATGCATAATGCCAGATGAAAGGTAGCCAACCTCCTACTCGGAAGCTGTAATGAAACAATAAGTCAGGAGACACCTTAGGGGTGTCTCCTATTGTTTTGAAATAATGAGAGAGAGCAAGAATCACTACAGTCTCAGCCCTTCCTGTTACTCAGTTGTGCCAACTTGATACAGGGCTGCCTAAAGCAATAGATATATGTGCTACAGCTACGTACATCCCTCTTGGAGCTTGTAGGCCCATCCTAACACAGCCTGCAGGTTCAACACAAGGCACTTCCTGCAATCAGAATTTAATCGCCTTGGAGAACAGCTGAGAATTTCAATCTTCTTTTGTTGCTTAGGTCCATCAGTCTTGTTTCTTGAAGTAATTTAATTTCCACCTCTCTCTCAAAGAATACTAAATGTTCTCAGTGGCAAGAGGGCATACCTGAAGAGGAAGAAACTATTTTTTCAGTGAAAATTTAAGTACAGTGCTGATTTTTGCTGGGAGCACTCCAGTGCACTTGCAGCTGAATACCTCAACAAGATGCAGAAGGCCTACTGTCCTTAGCAGGAGGCTGATAGAAGCTGTGAAACAGTAGTCTAAAATACAGTGATAATTCAGGCCAAACTTAAGCTCTGATTCTGCTTCAGTATCTTAAAACTTGCATACTTTTGAGTGGTATTACCTTTAGGGGTTTTTTAGACTGTAAGTCTTGGCAGACTGTTAAAAGTAGCTGGAACATTTCTAGACTTTTCACAGTTTTGAAGTTTATTAATTCAAATGAATTTCTAAAGAATGAGAAAAGAGTTGACAATGGCTAGCACTAGAAATAGGGCAGGAAAGAATATGTTGTACTGTCCTTCTTCTGCAAATACCTGACTTTCCAGAGCACTGTCAGCTATAATCTCATGAATCCATTCAGAGCTGCAGGCACTGCGTGTCTCATTTCAGCCACTGGATGATTGGCTCTCTTCTGGAGAATAAATGGGCAGAGCATGGAGGCCAACATCACACAAAATCCCAGAGAGCAAGGAACGTTAGCATTTCCAAGTAACACCAAGCACCACAGTCATAGGCAACATCCTGACATGGTAAATCACGTAATCAATATCCAATTATATACCTATTCATATGCAAAAATCTCTCTTTCTACCCAGCCAATATGAAATATCATAGGTCACTGAGGTGGTTTCCTCACCACCACCCCAACGCAAACAAAAAAGATTCTCCCACAGAAGTGAATTGGACAAATCACCATAAATTACCACTCTATGCAAGCAGGTAGGAATCTGGCTTGCGTAGCAAAATGACACTCAAGTATTTCCTTCCAAGTAGCTATACCTCAATACAGCAATTTCTAAGAATTTTTTTGTATCAAACGCATCTGGCACTGCATATGGATCTAACTGTTGTATGACAGTCTGACAGTGGAGGTAGCTTTTGCTGCACTTCTCTAGCCATTTCCCTGCTGCTTTGTGTTATTCATTATGGACATTCACAGCAAGAGTCAACAGCTAACAGGATGAAGGATTCTTTTACCTTGTTTTGTATTTAGTCTTGGTCAAAAGTATTGGTAGTTAGCTATAATATATCTATTTACAAAGCTTCAGAAGAGAAAAGTAGAACAGATGCAATAAGTCTGATATACAGTTCAATGCAAAAAACCCTGCAGATTGTCTTTTGTTGTACAACAGTCAGTGGCAAAAGCGGTGGTATCCAATGCCTGGTTTTGACAGATCCAGGCAGAGCTCCAGGATATTATTTTTTGAAGTTATAGTAGCAATAATTCTAGATCAAATACTAACTGGAGTTAAAGGCATTTGGGAGGGGCTATTAAAAAGTAAGAAATAAATTAAACAGTCATGGCAGTCACAGCATGAGATACCTATAGGAGAAGATTCTGGAAAGCTGTAGAAGAAGAGCTACAACAAGAAACTTGTAATGCTGGTGCAGGTTTTGTAGAAGCAGGAGTTGTGAATTTAATTAATAAAATAATCCCAGAGGACTAAGAATGTCCAGAGAATCTGAAGCAATGAGGTACAAGATAGAGACTGTAAAGTCATATGGTTCAAAGCACAAACCACACTAGCATTGATTGTGAGGATAGAAATTAAATGAATCTAGTAAGGGAAAAGTCTCCTTGGACACCCAGATCAGCCTACTCTCATGGAGCTTTCACTATGAAAATAACTCTTGCCAGCTCCCTAGCTGGGCCCAAACTCAGTTTTGTTCTTGCCACAGGAAGTAAACCTGTATTACTGACACATAACAAAATGCATCTCCTTCAGCTTTATGGAACTTACTCTCTCAGGTAAATCTGCTGATTAGACTTGAAGCTGAAATATATACAATATCTTTTAAGGAATTCTTTGCCTTTCCTTTGATTTAAATTATATAAACAGTATAAAACATTTCAGTCTTCTCACACTTAAAAAACTCAATGAAACACAATACATAGGCTGCACTTAGAAAAAAAAGGCTGCAATGACATGAAAATAACAATCTTTATGCAGTGAAGAGAGGAATTATCTGAAGAATTCAGGTCACTCTTAGAGTGCCCCATTTAGGTATAAAAGTTTATCCAACTTATTGCCACTTTTGCTGGGCAGCGCTTTTATACGCCATTCCATTTAATGACCAACATTTGTAAATATATTCTAAAAGGCTGAGTAAAATAAGAGTGTGTGTGTATGATACATTTGCATGTGTGAAGATGTATTTAAGCATTTAAACAACTAACTATCTCAGATAATTAAGCTGATATGATGATTGCCGCTATTTTAGACTTCTCCATTTATACGAATCAGCTCCAGTTTACCTGGCTGGGATCCTTTCACAGTTTTTTACTGCTGCAGAATGACTTTACATATCCAAAGCACTTCAGCCCTGGAACTGAAATGCTTAGAAGATTCTGCACTGACAGGCCATATTCCAAATTCCGTATTCCATTAGCCTATCCTCCAATAAATAATTTCATTTCATCTTGTTGCTCGAATTACAGGTTCAATTATTTAAGATTTTGGGCCTGGAGATCTTAAGTAAAAAATATTTAAATGCTGTTTATCTTGTGAAATAATAAGGCCAAAACCTGGCAAGTGGCTTTCTTAAAAAGAAAAGGAAAAAAAAAACCAAACAATCCACATAACCTCAAACTCACAACAAAAATCGTTCCGACTTGATAACAATGCTTTGAGAGCAAGGGCTTGCTATTGCATGTCTTACTGTAGGAAGAAGGGAAGGATGAGCATCAACAGAGAGGTTTATGAGGGAGAACTGCAGCAGAATCAAGGTTGCCTTGCAGAGACACTACTTGTGGAATGTTACTGACTGCCTTGTGTTTGCAAAAGGGATTTTATGTAGACCAGAATTAGCACTAAAGAGAGATTGATTAAACATGAATCTGCAAAATGAAATCCTAAGCTGGAGGCTACATGGGGGGAAAGATCCAAAATCAAGCTCACATTCTGTTAAGAAATTCTAATTTTGTCACTAGTTATGAGTTAAAATCTTGCTCATTTGATTAGGAGATTAGACATAGTTAGGCATTTAGACCCAAAGGCATCCAAGAAGATAGGAAAGATATTTTTTCAATGAAGGAAAACAGACATAGGGTGAATACAGACATAATTTAGTATGCTACAGATGACTGAAAACTGGCAAAACACATGAAAGGCAAGCCAGTGGCTATTTGTTTTCTTCATGGTAACTGAGAAAAGCTGTTTGTTAAAGGATGCCATGGAAAAGATCAAATGCTGCAGCAATGTGTGCAGAAGCATAACTAAACAACCCAGTGATTTCAGCAGGAACAACTCAAGGTTTGGGGCACACAATTTCTCCCATTGTGAATTCAAGCTGGGCACCGTCAGACCTTGGTGTTCTGAAGCACATTTGGAAATGGATGAATGGCAGCCAGTTGTTACACAGATACTTACAAGCAGCAACACGTATTAATTCTCATTCACATCTGACTTGATCAGTGTTTTCTGTTCAAAACTATGAGTCCTGTCCTCCCTCAAAAATAGGGGATTTTTACTGAGCATACTGATTTATGCTTTCAGAAATTTGCTATTCAGTCAAGCAGTGCTATCTTCAGGAACAAATACATCTTTTTAAAAGTCATTAAAGATTTCATTTTTTAAAAGGATGGTGGTATAATTACTGTTGTTTTGTGATTCAGTAGCAAAAATCCTGATTTGCTTTGTCACACAGATCAGAGAAAGGCAAGCTGTAAGGGAAGTTGCAAGGACCTTCCAGGTCTAATACTCTTTTGAGACAAGTTAGAGGATTCTCATTTCAAAAACCTCAGGAGTTTTCCAGTCCCATGTTTGAGCTTGCTTTTCTTTCATTCCCAGTATGTCTGTACAACCTTTTCCTCTTTCCTTTAGTGTCTCTTGCTAATAGGAACTCTATTCTGTGCAACAGTGTTCTGCCGTGATCCCTTCATACTTGCGTTCTTCTTATAGTTACATAGTGCGCATCCTTATGTTTGCACTCTGTCCAATTCCTTTCTCATTTTAGGTCACAAGTTGTAGTCACAATCATCTATAAACTTATTTCTCCATTCTGAATGGTTTGCCATTGACTTCTTCAGAATGAATGGCTTTTCCTACATCCTTACAATTCCTTAAGTTGAATTTAAATTATCTTGCACTTTCTTCTCTTTAAAGCTATGAAGTAAATCCTAATGATCACTTTTATCTTACTTACCTGTCCTTTTTGGATTCACAGTAGATTCCTTTCTGTTAATTAGTATCAAATTTAAAGCAGCCATTTCATTTGGGAATTTCTACTTTCCAAAATGAAGAGTTCCCTCTAGCACCCTCCAAGGACTCATAGCTGTCTGTGATGGCACAATTTCCCTAGAATTTGCAAATCCCAAGCAAGTATTTGGTTAAAAATACCCAGACCTAATTTTCCTCCCAGGCACGGAAGGCTCACTCTTGTCTTCATCCTGTTTCTTAGCATTTTAATCTCCACAAATGCCCCTCTTCAGTAAGGCTCTCTCTCCTTTTTTTTTTTTTTTTGCTGCTATCTGAGTATGAATGTCTCCAATTTCCTGCAGCTGCCTCACTGTCTTCCCTGCTCTCTTTTTCTTGGTCTCCAGCTATTTTTGGCCACTGTCACTTTTATTTGTGCTTCATTCTGCTTTCCTGAAATCAAGCAAGTTCCCCTAAACTCAGACTCACATACTCAGATGAATTCATCACATCCCATTGATTCATAATTGGATCTGGGTTCTCAAAAGCCTTCAGCAATCTAGAAACACAAGGCAAGGCTCAGTAGCATTTGCTTTGAACAAAACAGCAGATAGGATGGCTGTCAACTTCATTGCTTTCTGCAAAAACACTGCTCCTTATACTGACTACTTGTTCAGCTTCTTGAAGCTAGACCACTGACATACTTGCAAATAAATATTTTGTAGGTATTTTCTACCTTCAGACCAAAACCCAGCATATTTTGATGTCCTGAACACTTTACAGAGAGCTGAAATTCCTTTAAAAGTTTGTGGCTGTCTTCATAAATCTTTAATGAGTCTTCATTCATTTCACAACACATGAAGAATGACATGATTTTACATGTGGGAAGCCTGAGCATTGGAAGAAGCAAGTAGATTTGCCCAAGATAAGAGGAATTTGTGGGACAGCATGGCAGCGTCTGATCAGACGATAATCCTTCTCAGATAATCCTTCACAACCATGGAAGCCTCAAATCCCCTCAGACTCAGCAGGAAGAAAATCCTCACTATCTTCTAGCTTTCAGTGTTATGATAGAAATAAATCAACATTTTCTGGGGGTCATATATAACTTGCTGTAGTGTTCATTTCCTCTGTGCACATTTACATGGTGTCCTGGTTCTGGCCAGGATAGAGTTAATATTTACCTGAGCTGGGTGGAGAACTGAAGCTGGCAGGCCCTATGGCTGGGATAGTTAACTAATTAGCTAACAGCTGGGGTTAATTTACCCAAATTAGCCAAAGGGCTATTCCATCCCATCTGACATCATGCTCAGTATATAAGTGAGGAGGGTGCTGAAGGGAGCCTCCTTGCTAGTTGGAAGAGACTGGGTGTGGAGATCTGTTGTGAGCTATTGTACTGTATTTGTGTTCCATCACTGTCTTGTTTTCTTCTGTCATTACTGTTAAATTTACTTTTTGTTCAATCTCAACCCACGTGTTTGGTTTTTTTTCCTGGTTTTCTTTTGTTTGTCAAATCTCCTCCTGTTCTCTCGGAGAGTGAGGGGAGTGAGAGAGAGACTGCGTAGTCTGGTCCCCATTGGGGCTGAACTACGACACATGGTAATTTAAAGCAAGGGCAACAAGCAAAGCTTCTTAGGGCAACAAGCAAAGCTTCTTAGGGCAACAAGCAAAGCTTCTTAGGGCAACAAGCAAAGCTTCTTAGGGCAACAAGCAAAGCTTCTTAGGGCAACAAGCAAAGCTTCTTAGGGCAACAAGCAAAGCTTCTTAGGGCAACAAGCAAAGCTTCTTAGGGCAACAAGCAAAGCTTCTTAGGGCAACAAGCAAAGCTTCTTAGGGCAACAAGCAAAGCTTCTTAGGGCAACAAGCAAAGCTTCTTAGGGCAACAAGCAAAGCTTCTTAGGGCAACAAGCAAAGCTTCTATATTTACATTGGGGAAAAAAGGAAAGAATGTAGGCCCTCTCTGAAAGGAAATGGGTGACCTGGTTAACCTGGATATGGAAAAGGCTCAGGTACTCAGTGACTTTTTTGCCTCAGTGTTCACTGATAAGGGTTCTTGCCATGTCACACAAGTTGCAGAATGCAAAAGCAGGGACTGGGAGAATGAAGAACTCCCAGTGTAGCAGAAGAGCAGGTTTGGGAACATCTGAGGAACCTGAAGGTACACAAGTCCATGGAACCTGATGAGATGCATCTGCGGGTCCTGAGGGAACTGGCAGATGAAGTTGCCAAGCCACTATCCATTATATTCAAGAACTCATGGCTGGTGAGTTCCTGATTACTGGAAAAGGTGTAACATAACTCCCATTTTTAAAAAGGGGAAGAAGGAAGACCTAGGGAACTACAGGCCAGTTAGTCTCACCTCAGTGCCTGGCAAGGTCATGGAGCAGATTCTCCTGGAAACCATACTAAGGCACATGGAAAGCAAGGAGGTGATTGATGACAGCCAACATGGCTTCACTAAGGGCAGATCATGCCTTTCTAATTTGGTGGCCTTCTATGATGGAGTTACAGGGATGAGCAACTGACTTCCTATACCTGGATCTGTGCAAGGGATTCGACACTGTCCTGCATGATATTCTTCTCTCTAAACTGGAAAGACATGGGTTTGATGGATGGAACACTTAGTGGATAAGGAGTTGGCTGGATGGCCGCACTCAGAGGGTGGTGGTCAACAGCTCAATGTCCAGGTGGAGACCAGTGATGAGTGACATTCGTCAGGGGCTGGTATTGGGCCTGGCCCTGTTCAACATCTTTGTTGGTGACATGGAGAGTGGGATAGAGTGCACCCTCTGCAAGTTCGCCATTGACACGAAGCTGTGTGGTGCGGTTGACATGCTGGAGGAGAAGGACGCCATCCAGAAGGACTTTGACAGGTGGGCTCTCATGATGTTCAAGAAGGCCAAGTGCAAGGTCCTGCACGTGGGTCAGAGCAATCTCAGCCACAAATACAAGCTGGGCAGAGAAGGGCTTGAGAACAGCCCTGAGGAGAAGGACTTAGGTGCGCCAGCGGATGAGAAGCTCAACATGATCCAGCAATGCACGCTTGTAGCCCAGAAAGCTACATCCTGGCTGCAGCACATCCTGGGCTGCATCAAGAGGAGCATGGCCAGCAGGTCAAGGGAGGTGATTCTGCCCCTCTACTCTGCTCTCGTGAGACTCCGCTGCAGTACTGCATCCAACTCTGGTTCTCCCAACATAAGGAGGTGTCGTAGTTCAGCCCCAATCGGGACCAGACTACGCAGTCTCTCTCTCACTCCCCCCACCCTCTGAGAGAATAGGAGGAGATGATATAGGAAAAACGGCTCAAGGTTTGAGATAAGGACGGGGAGAAATCCTTAAAGTTACCATCACGGGCAAAACAGACTCGACTTGGGGAAAACTATTCATTTATTTCTAAAATTAGCAGGAGAATGAGACAGGGAACAAGATAACCTCCCCCCACCCCTCCCTCTTCCTGGGCTTAACATTATCTCTACTACCTTCCCCTCCCGAGCGGCATGGGGCGGGGAAAAGGGAATGGGGGTCGCGGTCAGTTCATCACGCGTTGTTTTACGCCGCTGTATCATCGTCGGGGGAAGAAGTCCTCACATTCCTCCTCTGCTCCATTGTGGGGTCCCTCCCACGGGCCACAGTCCTTTGTGAAACTGCTCCAGCGTGGGTCATCTCTTCCACGGGGTGCAGTCCCTCTAGAACAGCTGTCCCAGCGGGCCCTCCACGGGCCACAGCCTCCTTCAGGCCTCCACCTGCTCCAGCGTGGGGTCTTCCACAGGCTGCAGTTGGATCTCTGCCCCTCCATGGGCTGCAGGGGGACAACCTGCTCCAACATGGTCTTCACCACGAGTTGCAGAGGAATCTTGGCCAGGAGCCGCGTTACTCCTCCCCCTCCTTCTTCACTGACCTTGGAGTCTGCAGCTGTTCCTCACAACAGCCTGGCAGACGCCTCTCAGGATCCTTTTTACATCTTATTCACTCCTCGTCTCCTCTCCACTTCTTGCAGCCAGGCCAGGCCGAGTTGGGCCCAGTCGGCTGCCCAGCGGGAGGCCAGAGGGTGAGGCCTGCAAGGCCCATGAGGCTCGTGCCTCCCCCTTTCTGCCCCCCGCTCAGCTTCTTCACATCTTCTCCTTTTTTTTTTTTTTTTTTCTGTTTTCCCCTACTTAAATACGTTGTCGCAGAGGCGTTATTATGGGACATTCTGCTACCAATTGGCTCGGCCTTGGCCAGCAGCAGGTCCGCCCTAGGCCCGGCCGAGCCCACTAAACAAAGGGGAGCGACTTCTAGCAGTTTCCTACAGAAGCTACCACCTTAGGCCCCCCCTCACTAACAAAACCAGAACAGGAGGACATGGGCCAGTTGGAGAGAGTCCAGAGGAGGGCCACAAAGATGATTAGAGGGCTAGAGCACCTCTCCTATGAGGACAGGCTGAAAGCGTTGGGGCTCATCAGCCTGGAGAAGAGAAGGCTCCAGGGAGACCTAATAGCAGCTTTCCAGTACCTAAAAGGGCCCTACAACAAAGATGGGGAGAAACTTCAGCAGGGCCTGTTGCAATAAGATGAGGGATAATGAATTTAAAATAGAAGGAGGTAGATATTACGAAAATTTTTTTTACAACAAGAGTCGTGTAACATGAACAGGTTTCCCAGAGAGGTGGTGGATGCTCCATCCCCGGAAACATTCAAGGCCAGATTGGATGAGGCTCTGAGCAATTTGATCTAGTTGAAGATGTCCCTGCTCCTTGCAGGGGAGTTGGACTACCATGACCTTTAAAGGTCCCTTCCAACCCTAACTATGCTATGATTCTATGAGTCTAATTTAAGACATATAGTCCCTGAAATATTGGCAAGCACATCTTGAATTATTATAGTAAAATTATCATGACATACAGTTGGTTTTGATTTAATACCAGCCATTGTTTTACAAAAAACAATTGTGGAAGCATAAACAAGCTCTAGATTTTGCAAAGATGGAGACTGCTGATAGTTGTTTATTTAGAATCATAGAATCACAGAATCATTTAGGTTTGAAAAGACCCTTAAGATCATAGAGTCCAACCATTAACTTAACACTGTCAAGTTGACCACTGAACCGTGTCCCTAAGTGACGCATCTAAATACCTCCAGGGATGGTGACTGAATCATTTCCCTGGGCAGCCTGTTCCAATGTTTGACAACCCTTTTGGTGAATAAATTTTTCTTAATATTCAATCTGAATCTCCTCTGGTGCCACTTGAGGCCATTTTCTCTTGTCCTATTGCTTATTTACTTGGGAAAATAAATGCTACATCCACCTCACTAGTTGTAGACAGTGATAAGGTCTCCCCTCAGCCTCCTTTTATCTGGACTAAACAACCCCAGTTCCCTTAGCTGCTCTTCACAGGACTTGTTCTCTACACCCTTCCCCAGCTTTATTGCTCTTAGTTGCATGCGCTCTAGCACCTGAATGTCATTCTTGTAGTGATGGGCCCAAAACTGAACACAGTAATTGAGGTGCGGTCTCACCAGCAAGGCTATAGTGTTGCATGGGGTTGTTGTGAATCAACTACAGGATCCAGCAGTTAGCCTTGTTGAACCTTGTGCAGTTGGCCTCAGTCCATCCATCCAACCTGTAGAGATATAGATCCCGCTGTAGACTCTTTCAACCTTCAAGCAGATCAACACTCCCTGCAAACTTGGTGCCATCTGCAAACTTACTGAGGGTACTTGATCACCTCATTAAAGAGAATCCATCCCAGTATGGAGCCCTGGAGAACACCACTTGTGACCGGCTGCCAATTGGATTTAACTCCATTCACCACGACCCTTTGGGCCTGGCCATCCATTCAATTTTTACCCAGCAAAGAGTATGCCCATGCAAGCAATGAGCAGCTAGTTACTCCAGGAGAATGCTGTGGGGAAAGGTCTCAAAGGCTCTACTAAAGTCGAGGTAAAAAACATCCACAGCCTTTCTGTCATCTGTTAAGTGTGTCACCTTGTCAGAGAAGGAGATTAGGTTAGTCAAGCCCCCTGCTGTCTGGGCTTGATTGCCTAGTCCTCCCATATGTACACTTCGATGGCACAACCTTTCACGGTGCTGATGATGGGCTGACAAGCCTGTAGTTCCCTGGATCCTCCTTCCAACCCTTCTTGGGGTAGATGGGCCTCATGTTTGCTAACCTCCAGTCAACTGGGACCTCCCTGGTTAGTTAGGACTGCTGACAAATGATTGAAAGTGGCACGGTGAGCAGTTCCGCCAGCTCCCTCAGTACCCTTGGGTGGGTCCTATCTGGCCCCATGGACTTGTGTGTGTCTGAGTGGTGCAGCAGGTTGCTAACCATTTCCCCTTGGATTATGGGGGCTTCCTTCTGCTCCCTGTCTCTGTCTTCCAGCTCAGCGGGCTGTGTACCCTGAGAACAACTGATCTTACTATTAAAGACTGAGGCAAAGGCGGCATTAAGTACCTCAGTCTTTTCCTCATCCTTTGTAACTTGTTTCCCCTCACATCCAATAAAAGAAGGAGATTTTCCTTAGCCCTCCTTTTGTTGGTAATGCATTTATAGAAACACTTTCTATTGTCTTTTATGGCAGTAGCCAGATTAAGTTCTAGTTGGACTTTGATCCTTTCATTTTCTCCTTGCATAACCTCACAACGTCCTTGTGGTCCTCCTGAGTTGCCTGCCCCTTCTTCCAAAGGTCATAATCTCTCTCTTTTTTTTTTTTTTCTTGAGTTTCAGCAAAAGCTGTCTGCTCAGCCAGGCTGGTCTTCTTCCCCGCCTGCTCATCTCTTGTTACATAGGAATGGCCTGCTCCTACGTCTTTAAGATTTCATTCTTGAAGAATGTCCAGTCTTCCTGGACTCCTTTACCTTTCAGGACTGCATCCCAAGGGACTCTGTCAACTATCTTCCTAAACAGGTTGAAGTCTGCCTTTTGCAACTCCCAGGCAGCAGTTCTGCTAACCCGCTCCTTATTTCTCTGAGAAATGAAAACTCTATTGTTTCATGAACACTATGCCCAAGACGGCCTCCAGTCATCACATTACATACAAGTCCTTCTCTGCATGCAAACAACAAGTTCAATAGGGCACTTTCCCTAGTTGACTCATTCACCAGCTGTGTCATATATTTCATATACGTCATATTTTTTCTGCCTTTTCGTCCTGGTTGGGTGGTCTATAACAAACTCCCACTATGATATCTCCCTTGTTGTTCTTCCCACTGATTCTTACCCATAAACACTTGACCCTTTCATCACCATCATCCATCTCTAGACAGTCAAAACACTCCCAGACATACAAGGCTACCCCAACACATCTCCTTCCTTGCCTATCCCTTCGGAGGAGTTTACAGCTGTCCATTGCAGGACTCCAGTTGTGCAAGTCATCCCACCATGTTTCCATGATGGCAATCATATCATATCATATCCTGCTGAACAATGGCTTCCAGCTGCTCCTATTTGTTGCCCATGCTGCATGCATTGTTGTAGATGCACTTCATTTAGGCTGTTTATTCTGTCACCTTTCTGGAGGGAGAAGCCCTAATTGCTACATGTCTGTTCTCAGGTGCTTCTGTGTTTTTTAATACCTCAAAAACCCTTGCACCTTTGCTGCTGCATGGATCTCCATCCCCTACCTCCACTGAGACAGTAGACCAAAGGACCTCACTAGCACATGGTTCCTCAAATTAAGGTTATTATGTGCGAGCGACGGAGGAACGTATGACAAGGACTCAATATGAGTAATAAGCGTAGTTCGATTTATTAGTCCCAGGTGCACATATTTATATTGCTAAAATAAAATATGCCTACTAGTCATTGCGTGATTGGCTTAAGCTCTAATGGTTACATTTGCATATCCCTCCTACTTGCAGTTAGCTAATCTGGAAAGTCCCGTTAACCTGGAAAGTCCCGTACTTTTCATGTTTTCACTTTCTCAAAGTTGTTTATGATCTTCTTCAAGGTTGCTTCGTTTACTTTCTCACAGGAAGCTTCATTACTTTCTCACAGGCGGCCTCATTATTTTCTCACAGGTGGCTTCAGTACTTTCTTACAGGCGGCTTCATTACTTTCTCACAAGCGGCTTCAGTGATGTCCTTGAGGCCTGCTGCTCACAAACATAACAATTCCATTTGGTCTGGATTGTTCACTAAATGTCCCTGATACTCCAGGTATCCAACAATTATGCATTTCCCTTTCCAGATGACTGTATCTATTGTTGCTGAATAAGAAGTAGTCAGCATCTTATTTGTTCCTGAGAGAGTCACATATTATTATTTTTTAACATTTCCTCACTGTGGCACTCATCTAAAATCTCAGAAACTCCAATCATTTCTCAGAGAGAGAAAAGCTACAAGCGCACAGCAATTTCAGTAACCTTTAAAAGGTGTGAATCTCAGAACAAAGTGCAGAGCAATTTCAGTCCCCTTTAAAAGGTACAAATCTCAGAGCAAAGTGCAAGTGCTGGAGATAAAACATTTCAGTCTAATACAGTTGAGGATATGTTAGAACATAAATATAACTCAATCCTTTTAAGTTACTAATTTCTCACTCTACTGTAGCTTATGGACCAAATCTCAGACCAAATCTGTGAGAGCCACAGGTAAACTATTCCTCAATACACTCCAATTTAAAATGTCTCATAACTCACTGTGCAAAGTGTAAGGGTCAAAGTGCCTTTAGCTTTAGTGGAAAAGGCAAAACCAGCAACTTAGAAAGGAAGAGTGGGGAATGGTGTAAAGATTAAAGAGAGTCAGGCCAATTTCAATGACATTGGCAATTATGGCAGTAATAGAAGACTCATTTTTAGCAAGTAATATGACCCCTTCACTGGTCATATTAGTTCTGGCTGTTGTGTGACTTGGATATTTCAGAGGTCCTCTCTGTGCTAGCAGGACTGTTGAAACACACAGAAGACCTTATTCCCTTCTTACTGCTAAGCACGCCCCTCCTTGCCCTCAGTCATGAGGCTGAGAAAAGAAAACATTGACTATTTCAGCTAATTTAGATATAGATCTTTTCTGAAGTACTACAAGGAGCTGTTGTCCCAAAGGTTAGATTTTGTTTCCCATGACATCTCATAATCTAATCCCTCTTTGTCTCAATTCTGTATCTCATTATGAGATACATCATGGGAGAGTCTGACCTACAAGGACAACTGTGCGTAAGACACATGTATAGTAACAACCAGTGCCACTTTAGAGTGGATATCCCCCACTTTTTTACTATAAAAATGTAGATAATATTTGTGGTCTTTATTTATGATTTCTTGATCAGAAAGAGAATCTTCTGCATTTTCTAAGGAAAGCTAGAATCTTTTGTGAAATAAATTTGAACATTTTTTTTTAACATGAAAATTGATCCTGATAGTAGAGTTTCACAACAAAACCCAGGAACAAGAAAAGGCTTAATCTGATTTACTTTCTTGTATCTCTATGGGTGTCAGCCAGAGAAATCAGCTACCAAGCAGATGGGAAGCTGTGTTTCCCCACATATGGGAAGATGTGTTTCTGCACATATTAGACACTGTGCTGGACTGTTATTTGGTCCAGATCCTAGGGTGTGTTTGGGATCTTGCACTGAGAGATCTGTAACTTTTCTGAAGCTCTCCCTTACATCAATCCTTTCCTCAGATATAAAAGACCTAATATCTCAGTCCAACTGAATGTTGACACAGCAAAAAGTGGATTTTACTGCATGATTTAGAGAGCTTATTTACTTAAGCAATATAGCAAGGGCATGTAATAGATCTTTCATTTTCCAGTGGAGACAAGATAATCTAATATATTTAGAACAGGAAAAGATTTAGATCAGATATTGCAGTTCTCAGGGGACAAAAATACTTTAAAATTCCTTTCAACTGTGTCTCTCAGTGGCTGTGGCTTTAACACCCATAACACAAAGGCGTATTTCTTACTGCTGCTCAGAATGTTCTCCTATCAAACATAGTTGAATGAAAAAGCTCAATTTTAACATAACCAGGAACAGAACTCTCATTCTCTGTGTAAGCAGTGCACATGGGGTCAAAGATAAGCATTCTGTGGAAAAAATGTTATTCCTATCACTTTGCATGTTTGAAAGCCACACAAAAACTCCACAATTTCTGGTTTGCTGATGAGACTGTATTTTCGTTATAGGACCCATGTTTTGAATGCAGGTCTTAGTTCCAAAGCAACGCCACCATATAAAATCATGAATTTAGGAAAAATATTAATAATTTTTTTAATGTACTCAAACCTAAATATACCTTGCATATCTGCATATGCAACAACACTGCCAGTCCGGAAACTAGTGTCCAAAACCACAACCTAAACCACAGGCCAAGATAAGCAATTATTTGTAACTAAGAGGTCATGTGTCTTTTTTTTACAGATGCGGCAGGAGGAGCTGAATTATTACATAGATGCTAACTGAAAATTCATCAGGAAGTTTCAATATTTGGTGATCTGATTCGTTATACATTGTTCCACCAGAGCAGACTGTTCTACAATGGGAGAAATGAGTCCTGGCACAGGATCTAGACCAAGGTGTAGAGTTGCCATCTGAAACACGTTCCTTCACATGCTGCTGGGAGTCACCAGCATCTTATGCAGATGTAATGCAAAAATCAAGTATATAAATCAATATATCAAGTTAATTAAATTTCAGAAAGAAACTATTAGCTGCAGCTTACTGGAATTAATATCAGTGTATCTCAAAGCTGTGCTAACGGAGTCTTGCCTGGACACCGCAACCTACTCTGCTCCATGTTATCCACACATACATACTCTTTGACCTGACCTCTGGACTTAATTTCCCAGGAACACTAACCACAGTGTGCAAGTTTAGTCAGCATAGTTGCTGCCTGAAGGGCTAATCACTTTCCTTTGCAAGGAATAAATAAACAACTTGCTTCTTTTACCTATAAATGCTGTACTGAAGGTTTTATGTGTGGTTTTTTTTTAATTAAAAAATAGAAATATAATAGTAACTTTATGTATGTCAACTTCTGGGTCCTCTGGCATTGTCACTCAGGACAACTGCATTTTATTAGTGGTAATTCTCACTGCCTCTCCTTCCATACTCCTCACCTTTCAGTATGACATGTCAGGATGGCCTCTAAAAGCATGACAACAATAGCATTGATGTTACATAAGGAAGCAATTTTGACATATGTTTGTATCTTTTCTAGCTTCCTGCTTATTTCCCTTGGCACTCACAGATCCCTCTGACGAGTATTAAATTTATCATCAATATTTAAAAGAAGAAGAAGAAAAAAGATGTGGTGCTTTTTACAGCAGAAGTATCCATAGGAAATTTAATGCTAGCATAAACAGTCCTTGCTAGATCTGTTTAGAGGTCTTCACTGTCATCTTCAAAGCTGGGCTTAAAATGAACTGTATATGTTCTGTGTGACAGCATTCTGAGCCTGTCACACAGGTTCTGTGTGACCTCTTGGTCATGCCACTAAACTGGTTTCTGAGTGACTTGATCTCGGGTAGCCAGGGTGAGCATTGTAGTAACTTTTGGCAGACATAAACCTAGCCAAAAGCATCAATGATCCTTCTTCCACCTTCTCTACTTTCTTCCTCATTTAATGTTTGTCATGACAAAGTAATGAGTCTCATCCAGTCTGCTTTTATCTATCCCCAGATATGGATCTTTAATAGACACTCATAGAGATGAGATGATATTAACCTAATTAGATTATATAGAAGCTGAATAAATTACTTAACTCAATTGTTCTTTTTATATTCCTTGAAGTTTCTTCAGGAATGGGAGGTTATATTTTGCTACATCCCTCTCCCTCTCTAAGAAACAGAAATTTTATCTTTCCCCTAACAAGAAACAAAAACCTCTCATTTTATCATTAAAGTCTAGAATCCAGAAATTTCAGAAAATAAACAAGCATCACAACATTTCTCTTACACAGTACCAGGGCTACATGACTTCAACTGTACTGAAAACGGGTATTTTTTTTTTCTAAAGAAATGCATTATATATGTAAGAAAGAATCTTTTGAGATCAAAACTTTTGGTGAAATGAAGTAGTGTTGCCAATCTGAGGTACTAAAAGTCATACATGGGCTTTCACAGCTTGCAAACCAACTCCATCAAAAGTTCTTAAACTAATGAACTTGGGGGGTGGGCTCCAAAGTCATGACACTTTTGTACCCACAAACAACAGGATGAGTGCACCTACCACAGTAGTGAGGAATGGCCCCTCAACCTCCAAAAAAGTTCCACCAAAAAGATGAGAGTCTGCAGTGAAACTGAAGCATCTATATACCAATGTACGCAGCACGGTTAACAGAAGGAGCTGGAAGCCATTGTGCAACTGGAAAGCTATGATCACATGTTTCACTGTCACTGAAACTTGATGGGATGAATCACATGATTGAGGTGCTGCAACTGATGGCTATATACTCTCTGGGAGGGACAGGCAAGGAAGGAAAAGTTGGGGTGTTGCCCTCTGTGTTAAAAAATGGATTGATTGTACAGAGTTTCCTTTGAAATACAGCTTATGGGTGAAAATTATTAGAGATCAAGCCAACAAAGGAAACCTCATGGTTGGTGTTTACTACAGGCCACCTGATCAACAGGAAGATGTTGGTGAAGCATTCTTACTTCAACTACAAGAAGCATAATGCTCGCTCCTGAAATATCCCCTGAAAGGGGAATTCAACCACCCATTTGCTTGAAAAGTGGCCCAGCAAGCTGCAAGCAGTGTAGGAGACTCTTGGAATGCACTCAGAATAACTTCCTAATTTAGGTGACAGAAATTCCAACCAAATGAGATGTGTTATTAGACCTGTTGCTTGTCAACACAGAGGAACTTATGGGAAAGGTCAAGACTGTTGGTAGCCTGGGCTGCAGTGATCATGCCCAGTGATCAAACCCAAAATTCCAATGATCATTTCAGTGATCATGACCTTGAGGGATACAGGCTAGGTGAAAAGTATAGTTAAGACCCTAAATCTTAGGAAATTTTCAGTTGTTTAAGGAATTGGGATCCCCTGGGAAACTGTCCTCAGGGATGAAGAAGCAGGAGAGAGCTGGCAGCTATTTGAAGATATTTTTATTAGAGCACAAACGCTCTTGATTCCTATGTGTAAGAAACCAGGCAAACAAGGCAGGAGACCAGCATTGATTAAGAACCTCCTGGTCAAACTGAAACACAGGAGGGAAAAGCACAGGCAGTGGAAGCAGGACGTACCTCCTGAGAAGAATATAGAGAAACTGCCCAGGAGTGTAGGGATGGGATCAGATAGGCTAAGGCACAAGTGGACTTAAATTTGGCAAGGTATGTGAAGGATAGTAGGAAGGGCTTCTATAGATACATTAATCAGAAAAGGAAGACAAAGGAAATGGTAACTCCCTGATAAATCAGACAAGGGATATGGTGATGGCTGACAGGCTGACAGCTTTCACTGTCAGTTGCTCTTCCCACATCCCTCAAGTTCCCGACTCTCAAGTCAGGGACTGGAAGAATGAAGTCTCACACATCATAGGAAAAGATCATGTTCAATACTACCTGAGGAACCTGAATATACACAAGTTCACAAGATCTGATGAGGTACATCCCAGGGTCCTGAGGTAACGCACTGATACAGTCACTAAGCCACTTTCCATTGTATTTGAAAAGTCTCAGCAGCGAGGTGAAGTCCTCAGTGACTGGAAAAAGGGAAACATCACACGCACTTTTATAAGGGTAAAAAGGTGGACCCTGGGAGCTACTGACCAGTCAGCCTCACCTCTGTGCCTGGTAAGATCATGGAACAGATCTTCCTGGAAGCTATGTCAAGGCATATGGATGACAGGGGAGGTGGGATTAGAGACAGCCAAGAGGGCTTCACAAAGGGCAAATTGTGCCTGATCAGCCACAGACCTTCTATGATGGAGTGAATGTTTTGGTACATAAGGTAAGAGCAACTGATGGCATCTACCTTGGCTTCTATAAGGCCTCTGACAAAGTCCCACACAACATCCTTGGTGCTAAGCTGGAGAGATATGGATTTGATGGATGGACTATTTGATAGCTAGGGAATTGGCTGAATGGCTGCATTCAATGAGCTGTAGTGAAATGCTCAATGTCCAAATAGTAACAGCTGGTGTAATTCAGGGTTCCGTACTGGGACCAGTAGTGTTCAATATCTTTATTAATGAGATCCACAGTGGGACTGAGCATGTTGTCAGCAAGTTTGTGGATGACATCAAGCTGAGTGGCACAGTTGCTATGCAGAGGGAAGGGATGCCACCCGGGGGAACCTTGACAGGCTGGAGAGGTGGGCCCACGTGAAACTCATGAAGTTCAAGAAGGCCAAGTGCAAGGTCCTGCACCTCACTTTGGGCAATCACCAGTATCAGTGCAGACTGGGGGATGAATGAATTGAAAGCAGCCCTGCAGAGAAGGACACGGGGATACTTGGTGGGTGAAAAATCAGGCATAAGTCAGCAATACACACTTACGTATCCTGGACTGAATCAAAAGAAGCATGGACAGTAGGTTGAGGGAGGTGATTCTGCCCCTTTACTGCCCTCTGGTGAGACCCCTCCTGGAGTGCTGCATCCAGCTCTGGGGCCTCAAGCACAAGAAAGACATGGACCTGTTAGTAGACGGTGTAGAGGAGTCCATGGAAATGTTCCATGGGGTGGAACACCTCTGCTGTGAAAAAAGGCTGAGAGAGTTGGGGTTGTTCAGTCTGGAGAAGAGAAGGCTTCAGGGAGACTGTATTGTGGCATTTCAATAGTTGAAGGTGGCTTATAAGAAAGATGGAGAGAGATGTTTTACCAAAGTTTGTACTCACAGGACAAAGGGAAATGGTTCTAAACTCAAAGAGGGAAGATTTACATTGGAAATATAGCAGAAATTCTCTATGATGAGAGTGGTGAGACACAGTTACAGGTTTCCCAGAGAAGTTGTGGATACCCCATCATTGGAACTGTTCAAGATCAGGTTGGACGGGGCTTTGAGCAACCAGATCTAGTGAAAGATGTCCCCATCCACGGCAGGGAGGTTGGACTAGATGTCCTTTAAAAGTCCCTTCCAACCCAAACTATGCTTACTATATTATTTTATAATGAAATAATTCTTTAAAAGAACATTTTATCAGAATTTTTATGACAAAAAAAAATATTACCTGAGTAGTTTAATTAGAGGAGGAAGACAGACACAAGACTGAGAACTTGAGAGATGCCAGAGGACCATAAACCTTTTAAAGACATTCCAACAAAAACAGAGAAGTTCTGAGTCTGATTATTGGAGTATTTTGTAATACAATCTGAGCTTCCCTAATAAATACGCTAAATTTCATTAGTTTCCTTTGAAAGTATGGATCTCTTCCTTCAAATACACTCTTTGGTCCTGAGAAAAGTCAGGGCTCCTATGCAAGCACCTTAATACATAGCTTGTTTTCAATTTGAACCCTCACTCTGTCCAGCTCCAAGATGGCTGTAAGCTGAGTAAGCTGATACAGTTTCAAATAATTTATTTTCAATTAGAACTGCAGCAGTTGGCTAAAAAGCCGTGTTTATATTGTGTATGTTTGTTTTCATAGAATCATAGAATCATAGAATCACATGGTTGGATGGGACCTATAAGATCATCTAGTCCAACCGTCTTCCCACTACCATTGCTGCCACAGCTACTAAACCATATCCTGTAGCTTCTCATCAAGCCGCCTCTTGAACACTGCCAGGGACGGAGACTCCACCACCTCCCTGGGCAGGCCGTTCCAGTGCCTTACCACTCTTTGAGAGAAAAAGTTTTTCCTCAAGTCCAATCTAAACCTCCTCTGGTACAACTTGTGGCCATTTCCTCGGGTCCTGCTTGTTGCCTGGAAGAAGAGGCCAAACCCCTGTTCATCACAACCTGCCTTCAGGAAGCTATAGAGTGCAATGAGGTCTTCCCTGAGCCTCCTCTTCTCCAGACTAAACAATCCCAACTCTCTCAGCCGCTCCTCATAAGACTTGTGCTCCAGACCCCTCACCAGCTTTGTTGCCCTTCTCTGGACATGTTCCAGGGCTTCAATGTCTTTCTTGTAGTGAGGGGCCCAAAACTGAACACAGTACTCAAGGTGCGGCCTCACCAGTGCCGAATACAGGGGGATGATTACCTCCCTGCTCCTGCTGGCCACACTATTTCTAATGCAGGCCAAGATGCCGTTGGCCCTCTTGGCCACCTGGGCACACTGTCGGCTCATGTTCAGCTGAGCATCAACCAACACCCCCAGGTCCCTTTCCTCTTCACAGTCCTCCAGCCACTCAGCTCCGAGCCTATAGCGCTGCATGGGGTTATTGTGGCCAAAGTGCAGGACCCGACACTTGGCCTTGTTGAACCTCATGCCATTCAGCTCAGCCCAGTGATCCAGCCTATCCAGATCCCTCTGAAGGGCCTCCCTACCCTCAGGCAGATCAACACCGCCACCCAACTTGGTGTCATCTGCAAACTTACTGAGGGTACACTCAATCCCCTCGTCTAGGTCATCAATAAAGATATTGAACAAGATGGGCCCAAGTACGGACCCCTGGGGGACACCACTTGTAACAGGCTGCCAGCTGGACTTGACTCCATTAACCACCACCCGCTGGGCACGGCCCCCTAGCCAATTCTTTATCCAAAGAAGGGTATACCTACCCAGTCCACAGGCAGCCAGTTTCCCTAGGAGAATACTGTGAGAGACCGTGTCAAAGGCCTTGCTGAAGTCCAGGTAGACCACATCAACAGCCTTTCCTTCATCCACCAGTCTGGTCACCCAGTCGTAAAAGGAAATGAGGTTGGTCAAGCACAACCTGCCTTTCGTGAACCTGTGCTGGCTGGGCCTGATCCCCTGGATGCCACTCATATGCCGAGTGATCTCACCCAAGATGATTTGCTCCATAACTTTCCCAGGTACTGAGGTCAGGCTGACAGGCCTGTAGTTCCCCGGATCCTCCTTACGGCCCTTCTTGTAGATGGGAGTCACATCGGCAAGCCTCCAGTCCTCCGGGACCTCCCCAGATAACCAGGACCGCTGGTAGATGGCCGAGAGCGGCTCGGCAATCACCCCCGCCAACTCCCTTAGCACCCTAGGATGGAGCCCGTCTGGTCCCATGGACTTGTGGCAGTCCAGATGGAGAAGGAGCTCTCTAACTGTCTCCACCTGTACCACAGGGGGTGTACTCGGCCTGGCATCCCAGACTTCCAGATTAGGGCATAAAGTGCCCTGAGGATAACTGATCTGCCTATTAAAGGCAGAAGTAAAGAAGGCGTTGAGGACCTCAGCCTTCTCCTTATCCTCAGTGATCACATTCCCCGCTGCATCAAGTAAAGGGTGTAAATGCTCCTTATTTCTTCTCTTACCACTGATATATTTGTAAAAGGATTTCTTGTTCTCTTTTACTGCAGTGGCCAATCTGAGTTCATGCTGAGCTTTTGCCTTCCTAACTTCCTCCCTGCATACCTTAGAAACTTCTTTGTAATCTCCCCAAGTAGCCTGTCCCTTCTTCCAGAGGACATAGACTCTCTTTTTCTTCCGGAGCCTCAACAATAGTTCCCGGTTCATCCACACCGGTCTTCTTCCCCTACGGCTCGCCTTACAGCATTCAGGAACAGCCTGTTCTTGTGCCTTTAAGATCTCCATCTTGAGGAGCGTCCAGGCTTCCTGGACCCCTTTACCCTTAAGGAGCGACTCCCAAGGGACCCTCGCAACAAGCGTCCTGAACAAGTCAAAGTCCACCCTCTTGAAGTTCAGGATAGCCGTTCTGCTAGTGATCCTTCTGACATCTCCAAGAATAGAGAATTCTACAATTTCATGGTCGCTCTGCCCAAGACAGTGCCCAACCTTCATGTCTCCCACCAGACCTTCTCTGTTAGTAAAGAGTAGGTCAATCAGGGCACCACCCCTGGTAGGCTCTCGTACCAGCTGCATAAGGAAACTATCTTCCACACCCTCTAGGAACCTTTTGGACTGTTTCCTGTGCGCTGTATGATATTCCCAGCATATATCAGGGAAGTTGAAGTCTCCCACAAGAACGAGTGCTGGCGATTGCGCGACTCGCTCAAGCTGCCCATAGAACGCCTCGTCCTTCTCTTCATCCTGATTAGGCAGTCTATAACAGACCCCCACCACGATGTCACTCCTACAGGCCTTTCCTCTTATCCTTATCCATAGACACTCAACTGTATCATTCCCAACCCCAAGCTCTTCAACGTCAAAACAGTCTTTAATATAAAGGGCCACACCACCACCCTTCCTTCCTCGTCTATCCCTTCTGAAGAGCTTGTAGCCTTCCATCACAGCACTCCAGTCGTGGGAGTGGTCCCACCACGTTTCAGTAGTGGCAACCAGGTCATAGTTATCCTGCCGCACAATCGCTTCCAGCTCCTCCTGTTTGTTACTCATGCTGCGTGCATTGGTGTACATGCACTTCAGCCGAGACGGCTGCCTCAGCCCCAGATCGAGCACCGTTCCCCTGGGCTCTTCCCTTGAGGGCCTTGTTTTGTCCCCTTCCCCCTTCGTAGCTAGTTTAAAGATCTGTTGATAAGCCCCGCCAGCTCCTGTGCTAGGATTCGTTGTCCCCTGTAAGAAAGGTGGGTTCCACAAACAGAAGACACCCCAGGGGCCAAGTAAACTGCCCCATGATCAAAGAACCCAAAGTTTCTGTCTCAACACCAGCCTCTAAGCCAATTATTCATTAATGGAACTTTCCAAGCCCACTCCGTGCCGCTCGCTGACCCTGAAGGTATAGAACAGAAGATCACTTGAGCTCCTGCTCCTTGAACCAAACGCCCTAAACCCCTGAAATCTCTTTTCATAGTTCGTAGGCTTCTCTGTGCAATTTCATCACTGCCCACTTGAACTATGAGGAGTGGAAAATAATCAGTGGGCCTAACCAGCTGTGGGAGTTTCCGGGTTATGTCTCTGACCCGGGCCCCAGGAAGGCAGCACACCTCCCTACGGGTAGGGTCAGGCCAGCATATTGGGCCCTCTGTCCCTCTCAGAAGGGAGTCACCTACAACTATCACCCTTCTTTCTTTTTTGGAGGAGGCAGTCTTCAAGCGTGGCTCCGACTGCCTCACCTTATGCAAGCTAGGAGGCGGCGTTCCCACGTCATCCCCCTCAAGCAGGCTCTTAATTAACAACTTCTGTCTGTGCCTCTCAGGGAGTCCAGCTCAAGAGTGGACTTGACACCCAGCTGAGCAGACCTCTGCTGCCCTCATGTTGCTGCAATGGTATGAGCTTCGAAAAACAAATGACAATATCTGACTGCAAGAAGTCCAGCTCCAGGTCAAAGACTGTCAAAATAAAAAGTAATGAAGACCTTGGAAAATCCAGGAAAACAAACAAAAGGAAACTTCCTGGTCTGGTCTGCCCCACTGATTATTACCTGCTATTGGTTGTGCAGGTTGGCAGCAATGATCTTGTGGAGAGAAGTCCAAGAGTGATCAAAAGGGATGGATCAGGAGTACAGGTTGTGTTTTCCTCAATCCCATCAGTGGCAGGGAAATATACTGAGCGGAACAGGAAAACTCAACTGATTAATGAACGGCTCAGGGGCTGGTGCCATCATTGGAATTTTGGGTTTTTTGGTCACGGGGAGGTTTACATGGCACTGGGCCTGCTGGCACCAGATGTAGTTCAGCTGTCTCTGAAGGGGAGAATTCTTGCCCATGAGCTGGCAGGGCTAATTGAGAGACCTTTAAGCTAGGCTAGAAGGGGGAAGAGGATACAATCAGGCTCACTAGAGATGAGTCTTGGGGTGACATACCAAGATTGGGGGTGAAATCGATAGCCCAGCTCAAGTGCATTTACACCAATGCACGCAGCATGGGCAACAAGCAGGAGGAGCTGGAAGCCGTTGTGCAGCAGGATAACTATGACTTAGCTGCCATTACAGAAACATGGTGGGCCGACTCTCATGACTAGAGTGTTGCAATGGACGGCTATAAGCTCTTCAGAAGGGGTAGGCAAGGAAGGAGAGGTGGTGGGGTGGCTCTGTATGTCAGGGAGTGTTTTGATTGCATGGAGCTCAATGATGGTGACGATAAGGTTGAGTGCTTATGGGTAAGGATGAGGGGGAAGGCCAACGAGGCAGATATCCTTCTGGGAGTCTGTTATAGACCACCCAATCAGGATGAAGAGGCAGATGAAGTGTTCTACAAGTGTCTGGCAGAAGTCTCACGATCGCTAGCCCTTGTTCTCGTGGGGGATTTCAATTTACCAAGCATCTCCTGGAAATACAACACAGCAGAGAGGAAACAGCCTAGAAGGTTCCTGGAGTGTGTGGGAGATAACTTCCTGACACAGCTGGTGAGTGAGCCTGCCAGGGGAGGTGCCTCGCTTAATCTGCTGTTTACAAACAGAGAAGGGCTGGTGGAAGATGTGGTGGTTGGAGGCTGTCTTGGGCTCAGCGACCATGAAATGATAGAGTTTTCAGTTATTGGAGAGGTAAGAAGAGAGGTCAACAAAACCGCTACCATGGACTTCTGGAGGGCAGATTTTGGCCTGTTCAGGACACTGATTGACAGAGTCCCTTGAGAGGCAGTCCTGAAGGGCAAAGGGGTCCAGGAAGGCTGGACATTCTTCAAGAAGGATCTCTTAAAGACGCAGCAGCAGCCTGTCCCCATGTGCTGTCAGATGAACCAGCGGTGGAGATGACCGGCCTGGCTGAACAGGGAGCTTTTGCTAGAACTCAAGGGAAAAAGGAGAGTCTACCACTCTCGGAAGAAGAGGCAGGCAACTCAAGAAGAGCTCAAGTGGCTTGTTAGGTCATGTAGAGAGAAAATTAGAAAGGCAAAAGCTCAGCTAGAACTCCATCTGGCCACTGTTGTTTAGGATAACAAGAAATGTTTTTACAAATACATTAACAACAAAAAGATAGCCAAAGAGAATCTCCACCCTTTCTTGGATGTGGTGGGGAACATTGTCACCAAGGATGAGGAAAAGGCTGAGGTACTTAATGCTTTCTTTGCCTCAATCTTTAATAGGCAGACCAGTTGTCCCCAGGGTGTTCAGCCCCCTGAGCAGGAAGACGGGAACAGTGAGCAGAATGAAACCCCAACAATCCAGGAAGAAACAGTTAGCAACCTGCTACACCACCTGGACACGCACAAGTCTATGGAGCCAGATGGGATCCACCCGAGAGTACCGAGGGAGCTGGTGGAGGAGCTTGCCAAGCCACTCTCCATCATCTATCAGCAGTCCTGGTTAACAGAGGATGTCCTAGATAACTGGAGGCTTGACAGTGTTATGCCCATCTACAAGAAGGACCAGAAGAATGATCCGGGGACCTACAGGCCTGTCAGCCTGACCTTGGTGCTGGGGAAGATTATGGAGTGATTCAGCTTGAGTGTGCTCACCAGGCATGTGCAGGACAACCAGGGTATCAGGCCCAGCCAGCACAGGTTCATGAAGGGCGGGTCCTGCTTGACCAATCTGATCTCCTTCTATAACCAGGTGACCTGACTAGTGGATGATAGGAAGGCTGGATGTTATCTACCTGGACTTTAGCAAAGCCTTTGATACCATCTCTCATAGCATTCTCCTAGAGAAACTGGCGGCTCATAGCTTGGACAGGTGTACTCTGCAGCGGATTAAAAACTGGCTGGATGGCCAAGCGCAGAGACTTGTGGTGAACAAAGTTAAATCAAGTTGGTGGCCAGTCACAAGCAGTGTTCCCCAGGACTCAGTGCTGCGGTCAGTTCTGTTTAATATCTTTATCAAAGATCTGGCTGAGGGGATTGAGTGCTCCCTCAGTAAGTTTGCAGATGACACCAAACTGGGTGGGAGTGTCAATCTGCTTGAGGGTAGGAAAGCTCTCCAGAGGGATCTGGACTGGCTAGACAAATGGGCCAAGGTGAATTGTATGAGGTTCAACAAGGCCAAGTTTTGTGGCCTGCACTTTGGTCACAACAACCCCATGCTACAGGCTTGGGGAAGAGTGGCTGGAAAGCTACCTGGCAGAAAGGGACCTGTGGGTGCTGGTAGACACTTGGCTGAACATGAGCCAGCAGTGTGCCCAGATGGCCAAGAAGGTCAAGAGTATTCTGGCTTGCAGGAGTAGGGAAGTGATTGTGCCCCTGTACTTGGCACTGGTGAGACCACACCTTGAATACCGTGTGCAGTTTTGGGCCCCTCAGTACAAGAAGGATGTTGAGTTGCTGGAGCATGTCCAGAGAAGGGCAACAAGGCTGGTGAAGGGTCTGGAGCACGAGTCTTAGAGGAGTGGCTGAGGGAACTGGGATTGTTTAGTCTAGAGAAGAGGAGGCTGAGGGGAGACCTCATTGCTCTCTACAACAACCTGAAAGGAGGCTGTAGGGAGGCAGGTGTTGGTCTCTTCTCCCAAGTAACTTGTGATAGGACAAGAGGAAATGGCCTCAAGTAGAAGCACGATGCATTTAGATTGGATATTAGGAAAAATTTCTTTACTGAAAGAGTGGTCAGGCACTGGAACAGGCTGCCCAAGGAAATGGTAGAGTCATCATCCCTGGAGGTGTTCAAAGAACTTGTAGATGTGGCACTTCAGGACATAGTTTAGTGGATATGGTGGTATTAGGTTGATGGTTGGACTTGATGATCTTCGAGGTCTTTTTCAATCTTGAAGTTTCTATGCTTCTATGAAAAAAACCACCCTAAAACAGGTATTTGACTCTTGTCATCAGATTATGGCTCTGTGGCTCTTTGCTGCACTGTGGCAGTGAATGAATCTGACAGCATTGCTTTGCAGAGCAGTTACATGGAATCATAGGACCACAGAATCATAGAATAGTTTGGGT
Source organism: Chlamydotis macqueenii (assembly GCF_036417535.1). Taxonomy (NCBI): domain Eukaryota; kingdom Metazoa; phylum Chordata; class Aves; order Otidiformes; family Otididae; genus Chlamydotis; species Chlamydotis macqueenii. The sequence continues at coordinate 20,154,870 of NC_141559.1, forward strand.
TGAAAGGGACCTTTAAAGGTCATCTAGTTCAACCCCTTGTGCAAGGAGCAGGGACATCTTCAGCTAGATCAGGTTGCTCAGAGCCCCATGTTTGATAATCCCCATGGACTCCCTATCCTCAGATAAGGTCTCTCTTCTGCATTGAAACTGCACTACAGTTGCTCTCCAGGCCAACATTACATTTACTCTAACAGTACAAGACTTATAACCTCTGCTCTTTGTCCAAGGGTCAACCCTTTGCTCAGATTCCCAAAGAGCAGCTTTGAGGACTGTTTGAGGACTGTTCCAAAGCAGAAACATGATGGCATGCCTATTTGAAGATCTCTTTGGATAAATGGGGGTTTTGATAATGACCGTGATGTGTCTGCAAATTTATAGTGTTCTTGCAGTTTCCAGAGGAGAAAGCTTAAGAGTCCTGTTGGATGCTGTCCTTTTACATAAGCTAGATGCTGTATGCTGTACAGTTGTTGCCTAGTCTCCCCTCAGTAGGTTTGCGGAGAAGGGACTCTTAGTGTTTGGAAAAGGCTAATCTACCCAGGACCTAAAGCAACTTCTCATCATTCTGAAGGCCTTGTCAAAAAGGTACTTTCTTCTCAAATGGCATACACACTATTCCTTGAGAATGCTTGACATCTGCCAGGTCTAATAATTTATTCTGACATATTCAACACCAAGTGTGAAAATGAATGTTTCCTTTTTTTATTGTGTACTGAGAACACTGGGAATGGCAAAGCTGGAGTAAGACTGAGGTCTTAATAACACCAAGAAGTGGATCTCCTTTAAATATATCTGGCATTTCACAACTTATTCTGAAGGCATTTTTAGGGTTCTGGTGCCTTCTTATGAGGTCAGATCTGAGTTGATGTAAGATGGTATTGCTCCACTAAACTCCTGAACAGTTTCTAAATACATTGGAGGGATGGCTCTGTACCAAGAAATTTGTAGTCTGTTGGTCACTGAGGGACTAGATAGAGTTCGATTAACTCTTGTTACATTTGCCAGTTTAATTTATGATGAGTGATTCTGAAATTTTGACACAAAGTTGCCAAGTTCATTCAGTAGAAATTAAAATTCATAAATCGTATTCTGTTGTTACTACAACCAGAGCGGTTGCTTTTCTGAATTGCTTTCATTAAACTTGGTAGAATAGACCAATACTGTGTTGAAAGACACACACCCAAATACTCACTCCTTTAAAACTACATTTTTTTTTCTTATTTTAATCTATTTTAGATGGTAATTTCACAAGTAATTTTTAACTTTCAGTAATTCACTGCCTTACAGAATCTGCATTTTGGTAGCTACAAAATCTATACCTTCATTTTCCTCAAACTCATAGCATTCACATGGACTACTACATGCACTTAACTACTACTACTGCACTTATTACATGCAACAACCTAATACAGTTCTACCAAGCATCCCAAACCCTCCAGTTTAACAAAAACACTGTAATTTTTCTACCTTTTCTAACAAGTAAATTAGGTCCTAACCACCTTTCCAACTAGCAGCGTAGTTCCTATAATGTTATATACAACATTCAGCTTACTTGGGGCAAATAAACTTCTTAGGGCTATATTCCTCTGGCTTGCATCTCTGCAAAACAAGCAGAGCCTCACTTCAGTCAATGATTCTATGCAAACCATAGGTGCAGCGCATAGAAGTCACTGAAATTGAAGGAGAGGAACAGCAAATCATTGCCAATTGCTGTAAACAGATGCTGCTCCATTGCTGTCAACAGGAAATTTGTTATCCTTGCTCTGGTGATGATGGTGGAGCCTTAAGAATTCACAGTAGATAGCTATACTGCAAAATGACTTGTTCTGCCATCTGCCATAGCAAACTCAGAAGTGAAGAGGCTCTCCCTCTGGTTTCTCAATGTACACTGCCCTAACACGGCCTTTGCTGGAGTGTCCTGCCTGACTTTGTTTTGGTTCTGAAGGGACAGGAGAGAGGAAGGTTGTAGAAGAAGTATTTTGTTCCAAGACGGTTCAGTCTTTTCTTGTAGCTAGGAGCTTGCTCTTTCATGATTATGGAAAATTGGGTAATGTAAGCTTGCTAAATGAAAGGTGCATACCTTTTGCTTTGAAACAGATTTAATCAGCCAGGAGTACATGAGAATTACATTAAGTCCTTCCCACTGTGCATGAGCTTGAGGCCAGCAAAAGAAGGAGGATGTTACTTGCACATCCAAATTAAATAAGCTGTGTTTTCAGAAGCCAAGTTAAAACTACACAGATTTTTTCCCAAACCAAAATCCCTATTGCAGCTTCATATCTCCACTCTTAATTACTTGTAACTTTGCAAATGGAAGAGCTCTCTGTAGAAAGATCTATAAATACTCTTGGCTTTTGAGAGCAAATTCAATACTGTGCTTTGTCACATAGGGCCCTGCCTAAACTGCGTGCCTTTTCTGCATTGGCTAACAAGATGTGACACTGTAGTGGTGCTTTGGCTCCTAAGAAGAATTCCTTCCCCTAGGAGGTTACTTCTAGTCATCTGTTTCAACCACATTTACAAAAGGGCTTAACTTTCACTTTGACAAGTTGGTAGAAATCTTCGGCCTCCAGGAGACCAGAGGTCAGTTTTAGCTGCTGAGCACGTCCAGAAGTTTTGTGACTACCTGTCCTTTCATGGCATCCAATTTCCCAGAGCACAAACTTCCTACATCAGGCATCCAAACCAAAGCTCTTACTGTTTCATGGAAACCTCAGCCTCTGGTTAGATTTGGAGGTTTTACAACAGAAGTTTTTGTGTTGATTTATTCCAGATCAATGTTGAATAGGCCTTGTAAAATAGATAGATTTTGCTGTGGCCTCTGAGTTGAGGACTGGTCATACAATAACAGATCATAGGGAAATACAATATGTTTTTCTACGTTTGCTTCTCTACTATTACTTTTTTAAAGATGTAGTGGAATATCCTTTGTGTACTCAGAGAAGAAGAATTAGGAAATGAGTCATGGTCTTGGATAACTGTATAATGGCATTCACTGTATCGGAGAGAGACACTGTGTGCTAGCTTCAAAAAACTAATTGGTCTTGGATAACAATGAACAATGAGGGTTTCATACAAATCACCATTTGTTAGCACAACAGTGGATTTTCAGATTTTTTATATTTTTAATATCTGGTGGCCAGGAATTTAAGTAATCTGCAAAAACAGTACAGTTTTTGCTTTTATTGCCAGAAATAATAAAAGACCCCACCTGGAGTACTGCGTCCAGCTCTGGTGCCTCCAACATAAGGACACGGACCGGTTGGAATGAGTCCAGATGAGGGCCACAAAAATGATCAGAGGGCTGGAGCACCTCTCTTATGAGGACAGGCTGAGAGGGTTGGTGCTGTTCAGCTTGGAGAAGAGAAGGCTCCGAGGAGATCTTATAGCAGTCTTCCACTACCTAAAGGGGGCTTGTAAGAAAGATGAGGAAAAACTCTTCAGTAGGGCCTGTTGTAATAAGATGAAGGGTAATGGTTTTAAAATAGAAGGAGGTAGATTTAGAGTGGATATCAGGAAAAAATTTTTTACACTGAGGGTGGTAGAACACTGAACATGTTGCCCGGAGAGGTGGTGGATGCCCCATCCCTGGAAAGGTTCAAGGTCAGATTGGATGAGGCTCTGAGCAACCTGATCTAGTCGGGGATGTCCCTGCTTCTTGCAGGGGAGTTGGACTAGATGACCTTTGAAGGTCCCTTCCAACCCTAACCATTCTATGATTCTGTGATTCTAAGTTGTTATCATACAGCTACAAAAGGCTTTGTACTTTGATGTATTGTGGCCATGATCACTTTTGTGCCATTTTTTTTTTTTAAATGAGATAGGAGCCTTGCCTTTTTATTTCAGTTTTATTTTATATGGTAATAAAATCACTTTGACCTTCAGGTTCATGCTTTGCTTGTGTGCTTTAAAATCATGCAGAAGGTGTCTATGTGCAGCTTCCGTGACTTTCACAGCCTGAAAAGTGGTTAGAGAAAACCATAAAATGCATCTATAGATAACAATATGGAATTTGGAATCCTTTTCCTTTTAAGATTACTTGTAACGGTTGTGAAGAGAGTTTTTAGGATTAAAAAAATAGATGAAGTCTGGTGCAACAATACTAGCTAGCACATAGAAGTAATTTACTAACAGCAAGTGTGCTCTTTACTGTATTGCTCAAGGAAGAACATAATTTTTCACTTCCTTAAACAAAAAGAGAACGTGAACAAATTTCTAGCAGTTTTTTTTAGGCACGTAAAGAAATTTTATTGACACTTTTGAAGATGAAAGGAGAGAAAAAGATGGGGAAACAGTGGAAGAGTCCGCTCGTCTTCATAAACTACTTTAGGGTTCTTTAGAAAACAGGCAATATATCTCTGTGGACCTAGGAGGGTTAGGTAGGAAAGGAGAGTTTTCTAACACTTTCAGGCAGCACAGGCAAGTATCATCATGTTTTGTTCAGAAGCAAAGCTTAGAATGTAAAGAGCTTACAATGAGAATAAAGTGTAAAAATAAAGACTGAGGAAACAGATTCCCCAAACCGTACACCGTACATTCAAGCTGTTGAATTCATTGTCGCAAGATGCAGAAGTGAGAAACAGAAATGCATCAGAAAGCAGCATAAGACAAACTGATGGAGGATTGGTCCACCCATTGTCTTTATATCCACTGATCCAAATGCACTTTTTGGCCAAGGAGGCGTCTAAAAGACAGACTGATGCACCCTAGAAAGGTAGGATCTGGGAAAAAAAATTCTCTACACATGTGTAATTTCTTGTAGACATTTCCTAAATATTTGCTACTGACCACTTTCAGAGGCAGGATGCTGGATAAATGAACCTATGATTGAAGTTGATAAAGTGTCTCTCTTCTCTCAGTTGATTAATGGGAGTCCTCTGTATTTCTCTGATGAACTGTTATTCTTATCTGATGTCCGTATTTTACAATATGTAGGTATGTTGCGAGAAAGACCCTCACAGTGATTTGTGCCAGCCAATGCACTTGAATTGGAGATGCGGGTATAAAAGAGGGTAAATTGGACCATAACTGACACATAGGAACTGCTAACCCAAGAAAGTTGGAATCCATGTATCAACCCACTCTGGTGATATGGAAGAAGCACACTCTAAGTATGAATATTCAAGGAAATAGCTAACAAAACAGTCACTGTCCCATAGAGACATTCAAAATTAAAGACACTCTGATTTTATCACTAACATAATTCTAACTACCCTCACACACCACATGCATTGCCAAAATTCAGAAAAAACATGTGGAAGGACCAACAGTGACATGTTTTAAGAGTATTTAGGTACTTAATGGGATTCTTAAAGTTCCCAGTTTCTTGCTAAGGCTGATGTACAACAGAGCTCAAGATCTTAGAAGAATGTGGCCAGTAAATTGAAAGGCACTTCAAAAAATGTAGGTGATCTAAAACTAGAATTACTGTCTGTCATTTGAGCATCATTTTCTCTCTTGGCTTCAAATGCATTTTTGAAGTCCAAGGAGAATACTCCAGAATTTACTAGTCAACAGAAGGCCTCAAAAAAAGACAAACATTAGAGATAGCAAGAAATTCAGATTCGATACCCTCCAAGCAAAATGATTGTCCCTCTATGATGCCTGATGTCAATAAGTTAATTAATCTGCTTGTTACACCATGACATAGAAACAAATCTGCTTTTGGAGATCAGGCCAGAACACATGCAAGAAACAACATTAAGCCTATTTTTGTCTTTCAAGGAAATACAACTTCATTCCTTAACATCAGCTCAACATTTTGTGTTCATGTTCCCCTCTAGTTACTTAACTAGAGGTCTCACTTCCAGAAATCTGTACTTCATATATAGGACAGACAGACAATTTATAGTGGCAGAGCTGCAAAACCCAAGAAGAGATGGATGAATATTGTTGTAGATTTAAAAAAAAGTTTACTTATAGACTGTTATAATTAATGCATGATTGCTTACAGGTAAGATAATTAGAACCAAGTGGGGTTGAATTGTAACTTACTTGTAGCTTAGCATGAGTAGGCCTTGTTTAAAGCTTATCATAAGTGAATGGACGATATCATTATCATGAATGGCTATGCAGAGGGGGTAACAAAGGAGTATAGGTCATCCTAATCCATAAAATAAAAGGAACCAAACCCATGACTGAAGGAAAAAGAAGGCCTCCAAAACAGGTAGCAGATAATGAACAAAGACCTTGATAACTGAGGGACCCTAGGAGCTGGTCCAAGCCAGGAGATAAGGAAACTAATGATCAGCTGCAAAGTTTTTGAAGATTAGGAAATGGTCTGTCTAGAGATAAGAAGGGAACCTGATGGAGAGCAAGAAAGACCCCAGTCTCTGAAACCTTATTAGACCAACTGTCACACGGGCAGTGTGTGAAGAGCGAGAAAGAGCCCAGCCCTGAAATACCACTGGACTGTTGCATACACAGTGCTTGAAGAGTGCATGGGGAGTGGGAACTTATATTGTAAAGGGTATAATTGCCCAGGGGTTTCTTTGTTCGGGATCCCTTGTAGGATGGGCCCAGCTCCAGCTGAAATAAACCTACTCTGTGGCAGAAGCTAGGGTTCAAACTGTTCATCACAGTCAGGGCGAAGTCTGGATCCGGCCACACCTAGGCTCCTGCCTGTGAAGGAGTTTAGAAAGCAAGGGGGTCCAACCTGAATCCTGCAACTTGACGGAAGGGTCTTCCCAGATCCTTCTTTAACAAAATATAAAGAAATATTTTAAAGCAGATATTTCATGCTACTGTAATTCACTGATGTTTTCAAGGCCTCAGTTGATACATTTGCAATTTGCCCTAGAAGGCATTCATGTATCCTACTGAAAGGGAACAAGCATGAAAATTACATTGTATGTCTTGCATGAAATGCAACTCTTTTAACAGTTGTTTTTATTTCCCTAAGATGAAGTGTGTCAATTTTATGGAGAAGATGTTCCCCCAAGTGTTTTTTATTTACTTCTTCACTGAAACATATCTCCATTATGAAACAAAATATTTCAGTCTGCCAAAGTGCAAAACCAGTGAGCAGCTATGCCCTTTTGGAAGTAAAATGGGCTTATTCATTTTCAGTCATCAAATTTAGCCAAGACATTGCCAAAAGTGCCATTACCATTCAGAAATTTCCCATTCCAATGAGACTATGTAGCCAACAGGAAGATCTGAAGCATAGGATTTTTTTAGATCAGATTGCATCTCTTTATGTTTAAAAATTTTTACAAATTGGAGGCCATTAGGAGAAAACTAATAAAAATTTTACTGAAAAGGGCTATGGCAGTAAACAAGGAGGCTTGATGCATTGATTGCAAACCCTGGAACACATTATGCCTTCTAGTTTATTGCATTTTATTTCATGGCCTTAAAATAAATCTGCAGGTTTATGTTGCGGGGCCAGGGAGGAAGAAGAAAAAAAGCAGACAGTTTTCTCCTATATGCTTTTTAAAGTAAAATCTACTGAGAATTGGAGATTGTTTATATCTTATTGCCTGCTGTGTCAGGTTAAAAAAAACCCTATGCAATATGAAGTATGCATCCAGGACATGGAAATCGAATCAACACTCTCTAAATTAGACAGTGAAATAATGTATATTATTTTGTCTGTGGGAAATACTATACTGTAAAGATACCATTGAACTTCAGATTTTTAAGTAGTTATCAGACATCCACCAGATACAAGTGAAAAATTAATGTCATGATGTATGTGGAAGACATATCCCAAGACAGTCACTTAAGTACTTATGGTAAAGATTTCTTGCTTAAAGAAAGAGAGCCTTATGAAAGGTTCCCCTCCCCATTAAGTGCATGTTTATGTTTATTGTACAGCCACTCCTAAATGCCCTGAATTGATTTTACTTTGATTGAGAGATATTTTTAAGGCAAAGACTCATCTGAGCTAGTAACTGCAGACACTTCTGGTGATGGAAGACTTAGAATTATTCTAAGATTCTATAACATAGAGTTATAGAATCATTTAGGTTTGAAAAGACTACTAAGATCATCAAGTTCAACCATTAACATAACACTACAAAGTCCACCACTAAACCACATCCCTAAGTGATGCATCTACATGCCTTTTAAATACCTCCAGGGATGGTGACTGAACCACGTCCCTGGGCAGCCTGTTCCAATGCTTGATAACCCTTTTTTGATAATCTTTTCCTAATATTCAATCTAAACCTCCCCTGGTGCAACTTGAGGCCATTTCCTCTTGTCCTATCACTTGTTACTTGGGAAAAGAGACGGACATCCACCTTGCTACAACCTTCTTTCATGTGATTCTAGAAAGTCTTCAGCCTCTTTTTCTCCAGATTAAACAACTCCAGTTCCCTCAGTCACTCCTCATAGAACTTATTCTTCACCAGCTTTGTTGCTCTTATTTGTATGTACTCTAGCACCTCAATGTCTTTCTTGTACTGAGGGGCCCAAAACTGAACACAGTGTGAAATGGTATGAATACAGAAAATTAATTTCCCTACTCCAGCTGGCCACATTGCTTCTGATACAAACCAGGATGCTATTGGCCTTCTTGGTCACCTAGGCACTCTGCTGACTCATATTCATCTGGCTGTTGGCCAACATCCCCAGGTCCCTTCTGCCAAGCAGCTTTCCAGCCACTCTTCTCCATGGTGTTTCATGGGGTTGTTGTGACCCACATGCAGACCCAACTGGCACTCAGCCTCGTTGAACCTCATACAGTTGGCCTCAGCCTATCCATCCAGCCTGTCCAGATCCCTCTGTAGATCCTTTCTACCCTCAAGCAGATCAACACTCCCTGCAAACTTGGTGTGGTCTGCAGGCTTACAGAGGGTGCGCTCAATCCTCTCATCCAGATCATTTCTAAAGAGATTAAAGAGAACCGGCCCCAAAACTGAGACCTGGGGATCACTACTTGTGAATGGCCACCAACTGGATTTAACTCCAAGCACTACAAATCTTTGGGCCCAGCCATACAGCCAGTTTTTTTACCCAGCAAAGAATATGCTCATCCAAGCCGTGAGTAGCCACTTTCTCTGGGAGAATACTGTAGGAAGCAGTGTCAAAGGCTTTACTAAAGTCCAGGTAAACAATGTCCACAGCCTTTCCCTAACCCACTGTTCTGGTTTTATGTAGTGAGGCGGGGCAACGGTGGTAGCTTCTGTAAGAAACTACTAGAAGTTATTCCCCTTTATTCAGTGTACTCGTCCGGGCCTAGGGCAGACCCACTGCTGGCCAAGGCCAAGCCAATTGGTAGCAGAATGTTCCCTGATAACGTCTCTGTGATAATGTATTTAGAAAGGGGAAAAACAGAAAAAAGAAAAAGAAGATATGAAGACCCTGAGTGGGGGCAGAGAAAGGGAAGCACGAGCGTTGTGGGTCTTGCAGGCCTCACCCTCTGGCCTCTCACCAGGTGGCCGACTGGGTCTGACTCGGCCCAGCCCGGCTGCAAGAAGTGGAGAGGAGATGAGATGGATGATGTGAAGACATCCCGAGAGGCATCTGCTAGCCTGTTGTGAAGAAATTTTCTTGTGAGAGGAACACCAAGGTCAGTGAAGAAGGAGGGGGAGGAGTAATGCGGCTCCTGGCCAAGGTTCCCCTGCAGTCTGTGGTGATGACCATGGTGAAGCAGGTTGTCACCCTGCAGCCCATGGAGGTCCACGGAGGAGCAGAGATCCACCTGGAGCCCGTGGAGGACCCCACGCCAGGCAGGTGGATGCCTGAAGGAGCCAGTGGCCCGTGGAGGGCCCGCTGAGGCAGCTGTTCTGGAAGGACTGCATCTTGTGGAAGAAATGACCCATGCTGGAGCAGTTTCACAAAGGACTGTGGTGCATGGGTGAGACCCCACAAAGAAGCAGGGGAGGAATGTGAGGAGTTCTTCCCCCGATGACGAAGCAGCGATGTAAAACAATGTGTGATGAACTGATCATAACCCCCATTCCCTCTTCCCCACTGCGCTGCTCGGGGGTGGGGGAAGGTAGTAGAGATAATGTTAAGCCCAGGAAGAGGGAGGGGTGGGGGGAGGTTATCTTGTTCTCTTTCTCATTATCCTGCTTCAGTTTTTAGAAATAAATGAATAGTTTTCCCCAAGTCGAGTCTGTTTTGCTCGCAATGGTAACTCTAAGGATCTCTCCCTGTCCTTATCTCAAACCTTGAGCCTTTTTTCTTATATTATCTCTCCCTATTCTCTCGGAGTGTGAGGGGAATGAGAGAGAGACTGTGTAGTCTGGTCCCAGTCGGGGCTAAACTTCAACACCCACTAAGCAGGTCACCTTGTCATAGAAGGAAATCAGGTTAGTCAAGCAGGACTTGCCTTTCACAAACCTATGCTGACTGGGCCTGATCAACCGATTGTCCTGACTTGCCACAATATTTACAAAACTGTCCAAATGATTAATGACACTGGTATAGTTTCTGAGGTGCATAACCTTGCATAAAAGTTGTAATTTGTGATCAAATACCTGCCTTGTACATCTGTATATACAATATCTTCATTTCTTGCTTTAAAACCCAGTATACCTTAAAACCGATAAAAGTAAAGAAAAAAGTGGCTAAGGACATAACTCCATTTTACAAATGAGCATAGGCACCTGTCATTAGGTTTTTAAAGACCTTTAGCATCAAAAGATTTGCATAGGTGTTTTGGAAAATCTGCCTATATAGAAGCTAAATAACCATTTCAAGAAAGTTAACCTTGTCTGTTGTCACTGTTTTCTTCATTCTTACCAGTTCTATATAATGAAACAATCCCATTGTTTCTTTTAACCTCATTTTCAGTGAGGCACGAGGCAAGACATGTTGTGTCCTTTAATTTTCATTTTCTCTTCCCAGTCTTCCTCTTCTTGCTATGAACATACAGAACTTTAATACTGTTTACGAGATGTTGGTACAAGCACAAGGTCATCTTTTCGCAGAGGGGATAATGGAGGGATCTATGGGTTTTATATTACATCTCTCTCTCTCTCATCTGGAAGACATGAAGGGAGGGGGACCAGAGTGGCATTCCAGTACCACCTGCTGACTCAAACTGTACACCCCTGCTGTGCCTCTGGTCTCAGAAAAGTATGATACAGAAGCAATTTTACAACTTTGGAATATGATCGTAATTTTGGAAAATCCAACAAGTCTTCACACTAGTCTACTTTGTTCATTTATGTTTAATCTCTGAAATCAGTAAGACAACTTGCAGAGTAAAGATAGCAGAAAGCAGAAATACAGTTTTGTAAAAGTGCATGATGCTTTTCCATCACTTTTGATAGAAATAACCTGTTCTCGTTTTTGCTTAGGCTTTTTCAGACAATTCTTTTCAACAATGAAGGCTCTGTATTAAGCCACCATAGTGGATGAAACTTTATTATAAATAAGAATCAGGCCCAAGATGTGCAGATTATCCTTGTAAAAAATGAATAAGTTATGTGACAGGAGATCTCAGTGGTTTTAGAAACACAAATCTATGTGTACCTAGTGTAATATGAGAATTCACACATTTCATAACTATGTCTGATTTTTAAAATCATTGTAAAGAAAAAAAATTGCTTTTTCCATAATTTTCTGCAATAGGTGAAAATCTCAAAAATATTGAAGGTTAGGTGCTTAAGCTGTAAAGTTCATATATAAACATATATGAACAAGAGGCATCACTTCAGCCTGGCTGAGTACCTGGCCCAGAACACCAGGACACTTTTTACTCTGAATAGAAATACTTGACTGTGGAAAGTAGGCCAAGTTGGCTTCTTGCTTTGAGACATTGTCTCTATGGCCCCAGTCTGAAGCTCTGAAACCAGTGGGAAGTTTTCCATTGACATCAGTGGGTTTTGTGTTGAGAAAGAAAGGCAATATGGTTATAAGAGAAGGATATTGATCATCTGACCAACATAAAGCAATTAAGCAAGTTCTTCTCATTATTGTATGTGCCTTTACAGGTTTCTTGCATTGTTGTCTCACTACGTGTCAAACCTAGCAGCTTTACAGTTGTGGAAACTGCTTGTACCTGGAAAGCAGAGATCAATCGCAAAGGGGGAGCTATCATGCAGTTCTAGGTTTCCATATTAATACCTATATTGAAGATTACAACTTTGCATCACACAGGCAAGGAGCGTAAAAATGAAGACTCGTGACTGACTCTCAATCAGTGCTAGTGACTATTCCCCTTCTTTATATTTATTTATTTGTATTTACATAAAAAAAAATACAATAAGGGTTGTAGAATAGTGGAACAGGTTGCCCAGAGAGGTGGTTGATGCCCCATCCCTGAAAACATTCAAGGCCAGGTTGGATGAGGCTCTGAGCAACCTGATCTGGTTGGAGATGTCCCAGCTCCTTGCAAGGAGGTTGGACTAGATGACCTTTAAAGGTCCCTTCCAACCTTAACTATTCTATGATTCTATATTCAAAGTTTCTCACTTCAAATTGTATTTCCATTGTGTAAGTTGCAGGTATGTCTCACAGCCTGGCAGACAAAAGGTTTATGAGGTCAAAGCAACCTCCTTATTACTAAATCTGACAGTCTATTTTCCATGTGTAAACATGTCAATAACATTTTCATGAAATTCAATATTCCTTAATTTGTTACAAAAACACAGAGCATCAGACTGTCTGCTCTGATGTCTGTGGGAGGCCTGCCAAGGACAGGGCTGATGAAACATGGCCTTAGACAAGCTCCATCTGTCCCATTTAGGCAATCCTCAGGGTCAGGTCTCTGAGGTGAAAGTAATAACTGCAAGATGCTTTTCTAAGCAGGCAGCAAGAGAGGGTTATTCCTCATGTTGATTAAAATACACAAACCCAGAGGACAGGTTGTAGTCGCTGTATATTTGAGCTAGACTAATGATTTTAGATAGTCCCGTTCTATTTAAGACCAACATGGCAACCCAGAGGAATAAAGAACAAAGAGCATAATTCCCTTCTGTACAAAGTAGACCTTCAGTGATGTTGATTTCTCAGAAAAATATCTCTCAAGAAACTCTACACCTCCATCCAACTCACTGAACGTCAAATAGTCAGCATAAAACCAGAAAGGTAGGAATGAGAAGGTCAGTCCTGTAAACATTGCTACAGAGAAAGAGTCAGGAAGCATTACCACCATCAAATAAAACTGAAGTGGGAACACATTTCTACTTCACTAATTTCTACTACAAATTTAAGAAAAACAAACACTTCATCAAACTGTCTCTGGAATACTATAAAACTGATATCTGCATTCAAGTTTCTATGGTTGACTTAATACAACAGCAAATCTGTAAATTACTGAGCACAGAAAACCTGAAAACTAACACAATTGCTTCCACAACACCAAACAACTTTGCATCCTTGAAAGCTGTAATGCGTAGTCAAACCCTTTAATATTGTTGTAACTGTGCTGCAGAAATCCCTCCTGACTTCCATCTCACTAAGCTAAAGTTGACCACAAACCCTTAAAGAACACTACTCCTGAGAAAGAGATTGAATATTTGAAGGATTACCACAAATACCAGGTATGACAAGGCAAAAAAAAATTGGCTAACATTGCATGGTACAGGCCTTAACTTACCTATACTGGCATCTTCAAAGCCATTAAACAACCACAACGTGTCACAAGATGATCACAACTTGAAAGAAATGTCTTCAGACCTCTTCCTGCTGACTTTCAAATATTCCTAACCTCACCAAATTCATCATCAGAGGAAACATTCTCACAAAATGAGAACGGCTAAACCAGAACACATCAAAAAAACAAAAGCAAACAAAGGCAGAGCAGATTCACTGCCACTAAAATCAATACATTGTCCTAGCGGAGCTGTCAAAATCCCTGGAACCAGACAAGCATTCTTTCAGTGACTAAATGCTCTTCTGGAGACTAGGTGAGCAAAGCTAGTCACCCACTACCTAGCAAAGAGTTCCCCCAAATGATGTATAAAGGAACTTTGTCTCCAATCTCCAATCCTCAGTCTCAGGGGAGACATAAAAAATTATTTCATTCTCCAGCTGGAAACTAAAATCCATAACTATTTAATACTAAAAATCAAATAGTGAATAGAGGCATAGACTTTGTGCCTCACTATGTTTTCCCCTCTACTCTCTTTCTTGTATATGGTGCCTAATATCTCTTTCCAGCTCAGCAGGCACAACTATCCTGCCGTCTCCAGTAGTCTAATATATTCTATTTGTATAGTTACATAATACCAATATCTGATTTGTTTTTTAGCCTAGCTTACGCTGCTTCTTGTCATGCCCTTATCAGGGAATTCAGAATCTCAAAACTTGTTCACCTCCATTTGTATCAGCTAGTCTAGTAAGACCAGCTTGCAAATCTGCTGCCTTGCTGGACATCATCGTCAGTCAGCATTTTTAGACATTTTCTGATTATACTTCTTGTATTCCTTTCCATACACATTTCTTTAAGTATCTGTTCAGCCTGGTAGTGTCTGTATGCTTCCTTGGAGAAAGGCAGGGGTAAACAGTGACTCTGTCACTGTCAGAGGCTGGATATTGAACTAAAAGGGTGTTTGCTCCAGCTCTTTCCTTCAAACTTTGTATGCAAATACTTGGATGCGGAGAAGAGAATGAGTTTCAGAACCATTGGCCCCCCTTGCCCTACTGTGAGCTCCTTTTTCTGTCTTTGAAAAAGAAAGTTGGAGAGCATGGTTTATCAGCTCACAGCCACAGCATTCTTGCATGGAGGAGGAGGAGAGCACCTTTGTTCCAGAAGACAAGCATAATGAAAACAAAACAGAAATTGTTTGATCTTGTTCATTAATATGCAGAATCATGAGCTATTACTATTTGGTTACCATCATCCTTAATTAAATCTTCTTCAAAATGTACCTTGTGAGTAATCTATGTGCCATTAGCTGTGTTTCTAATGGAAGAACAACTCTTTTTCAAACTCAGCATCAAAGTGGAGGTATTGAAACAGATTTTGTGAAATGTAATTTAGTTTAATTGATGTGTTTTACGATGTTACTCTAATACCACCTACTAATCAAATCACTGAATAGTTTCTGTATTTTAAAATGTGAGATAATAAACGTGCCAAATCTCTACCACTTTAATGAGTCAGATATGAAAAACATGTGAATGAGATGCTAAATTATCTAACAGAAATGTACTTTACTCCATTTTGTCTCTCAAAAAAATTTGATTCAGATTAGAGGCATCTAAACAAGACTTTGGAAGGAAGGCTTTTCTTATCTGGGAGTTTTGAAAACCAACATTTTAGCTTCCTTTTCAGTGCCATCTGGAGTCATTAGTCATTCTGCTTTTGTGCAGTAGCAACACAAGGCAGGTACCCAGACATCAGCCCCAAATATTTTGGCATTAGGCCAAAGTCATTGTACAACTACCAGGGTAACAGAAGAAATCTTGTAATAGCTGCCTATCATGACTACTCTATCTATCGTCTTTAGCTTTTTTCTTGAAAAACACCAGCTTGACTAATCCTTCCTATATCGTTGGCATATTCAGCGTATTCCCACTTTAGGCAGCCCTCTGCGCTTGCATTGCAATTTCACCAGGGAGGAGGCAGGTGACTGATAAGGACTTTAAAAGTGACGGATGGGATTTTCAGTCTGGTATTTTGAGAAGTACCTACTGGAGCTGGGAAACATTTCTCACTTGAACCAGTCAGGGATGGCAGTAGAAGGCAGGGAGAGTCCTGCAGTGAACAAGATTGAAAAGTGATGCTGGTTATTGAGTCAGCTCTTATTCGTCACACTGAGCTAAATATTATGACATTAACTTTTATCTATTTCAGACAGATAGACAGGTATTCAGCTAATCTTCTGAAATCCTTGTAAATTCTGAATAATTTACCTCCCAAACATAATTCAGTATAGAATCATTGAATCATAGAATAGTTAGGGCTGGAAGGGACCTTTAAAGGTCACCTAGTCCAACTCCCCTGCAAGGAGCAGGGGCATCTTCAAGTAGATCAGGTTGCTCAGAGCCTCATCCAACCTGGCCTTGAATGTTTCCAATGATGTGGCATCTACCACCTCTCTGGGCAACCTGTTCCAGTGTTTCACCACTCTCATTGTAAAATTTTTTTTTCCTTATGTCCAGTTTGAATCTACCTCCCTCTATTTTAAAATCATTACCCCTTGTCTTATCACAACAGGTTCTGCTGAACTTTCTCCTTGTCTTTCCTGTAGGCCCTCTTTAGGTACTGGAATGCCACAATAAGGTCTCCCCAGAGCCTTCTCTTCTCCAGGCTGAACAGTCCCAACTCTCTCAGCCTGTCCTCATAGGAGAGGTGCTCCAGCTCTTTTATCATCTTCATGGTCCTCCTCTGGATGCTCTCTAACTGGTCTACATCCTTCTTATGTTGGGCGCTCCAGAGCTGGATGCAGTACTCCAGGTGGCGTCTCATGAGAGTGAAGTAGAGGGGCAGAATCACCTTCCTCGACCTGCTGGCCATGTTTCTCTTGATGCAGCCCACAATGAGGTTAGCTTTCTGGGCTAGAAGCATATATTCCTGGCTCACGTTGAGCTTCACATTCACCAGCACAGCCAAGTCCTCCTCAAGGCCGCTCTCAATCCATCCTCCAGTTACCCTGTATTTGTGCTTGGGCCCACGTGCAAGACCTTGCACTTGGCCTTGCTGAACTTCACGAGGTTTGCATAGGCCCACCTCTCCACTGTCAAGGTTCCTCTGGATGGTATCCCTTCTCTCCAGCACATCAACTGCACCACACAGCTTAATGTCATCGTTGAACTTGCTGAGGGTGCACTGAATCCCACTGTCCATGTTGCTAATGAAGATGTTGAACAGCAGCAGTCCCAATACCAGCCCATGAGGAATGCCACTCGTCATCTGTGTCCATTTCCATATTGAGCTGTTGACCACAACTCTTTGCGTGCAATCATCCAGCCAATTCCTTATTCACCAAGTTGTCCATCTGTGAAATCCGTGTCTCCAGTTTAGAGACAAGGATGTTGTGCAGCACAGATGTGTTGGAGAATGTTTATTATTTGTTGTATCACCACCACAATTCCTTTGGTCTTCAATTCTCTCTCAGAAAGTAACCTACCTGTCATGATTGTCAACTTTTACTTGACTTAAAAGTTTGATGCTTCTATTTGCTTTTTTTTTGAAAACAAGCTTGAGTGCCCTCAAGCTTGTTTGCTTTTTCCAGTTTTGTTAATTATCACTGTGAAGAACACTGCCTCTGTGAAATCTTGTCTTGCTTAAATTCTTAGATCTTCATAGCCGCAACAACACTACCACACTAACTGTCCAGAGCTTTTTGCCACAGTGTAGTTATCTTAATGTTTAATGTAATGAGCAAGCACTAGAAATACAGCTAGTCCCGAATGAGTCACAAAAACTGAGCTACAGCTCTTTGAAGAAAAGCAAATAGAAACTCGTGTGCCATATTCATTATTTTCGCCGAGGACTGAAGTGAGTTTTATTGCACCTTTGAATTACGTTCTGGAGGGTAAGGAACAGAAAGTCTCGCTGTGCTAAAAAAGTCGGTCCAAATGTGTACACAGTTCATAAAGAAAGCACAGTGTGATTGAGGACAAACTTCATGGCTACCTACTTCAGGTCCAGCAAAACAGGTGTTAATCAGAATATGTTTTCTCAAAATTGTTTTGCCAACTAACTCCTATAAGCATCTTAAGTGAATTGTTTTCTAAAAGAGTTATATAGCTAAAAAGCGGAAGGGAATATTTATCTTATTATTAGGCTCATAATTAGGATTCTAAGAGTGCAGATTATTAATACTGGTTTTGTTTATTCACATTGCAGGAATGTTAATAGATAAGTTTCACAAATATACTTAATCATTTAAGGCCTCTTTACTCATACTTGGTTTATATTATAAATTATTATTTCCAAAAAGATCTTTCAATCTTTCATTAACCCTAATAAGTGTTAAATAATATTTGGTCTTAAGAGCAAACTAACTTCATCCAAGGGTAAAGGCATCCAGACATGCTATTCTTTTTAAAATTATGTTTTGCTGTGTCTTATTCAACTACGGTGACCCCTCAATGTTTAAACTAGAGAACAGGAAGGGATTAAACCAGAATTAACATAAAGTTCTGTTTTAGTCTAACCTCCACCTCCAGAAGTGGCATCCCAAATGAAGAATTACCAAGCTGTTTGGTATGCTGTTAAAAACTACAACAAAACATCTCTAAAATGTGCAGGAGTGCAAGTCACGTTTCATGACCTCAGCAAGGGAAAACCAGAATCCAAGCATTTAAGACCTGATTCATACGTATGAGAAAGGACAGACTGTTCCACTCGAAGAACTCACAATCTGGAGTCAGGACAAGATAAAGAGCTAATAAAAAGATAAATATGTAAAAAAACAATCTCGGGACCAGGGCAGGAGGGGTGTAAGGAGTGATCATTTGTGATTGAGAGGCACACCTGAACAAACAGCCTTATTACTGGTAGTCTGAATGAGATTCCTTTCCTGAATCAGTCACTTAAGGACACAGTTGGAGCTTTGATCTCCCCATGGAAAAGTAGGACCATTAAAATACGCAGGTCCAGCTCTGGACATCCTGCTCCTAAGTCGTCAGTCTACTGAAGCATAGAAGTATTTAAAAAAAACCCAAGTGCTCTGCTTCCATTTTACCCCCATTTTTGCCTCAAAAATCTCTTATGTTTTCTCTGAATCACTTGCTTGGATGAAGGAGTTAGGGTGTTCTTCCACCCCTACTCCACCAATTGCCTAACTGGGGTCTTTTTGCAGACAGCCACGCTGGTGGATTCAGTAGCTGACTTGTTCTGGCCATGTGTATTCCCAGATATCATAGATGGCTCTCCCCATGCACATGCTTTGAAATTGGGTCCATATTTCTGCATGGAAATCCTGTCTGCTCACAACCCTTTCCTTTTCTTTTTTTTTTTTTTCAGCTTCAGCACTGATGTGTATGTGGAAGCAAGCAGAGCTACTCTCCCTAGCCAAGAGAAAACTCTTAATTGGAAAATGTTTAAGATCTACAAGAAACTGAGCTTCACTGCTGATGTAAGTGGGCTTCAAATTAGAGGTAAAGGATCCCATTCAGCGTAAGTGATTCACACACTTCCCATTGCTATCTGCCTCTGCAGGAAAACTCGCCTATTTAGGGAAACTTATCTCTTGCACAATGAGCTTCTCAGTTATTGGTGAAAAGGACACCTTTCCATATAACACATGGGCTTGAAGGCTTGACGAACAGGTGTGTCCAATGACTATGCTATACAGAAGCCAGTGGGAATCAGCCCAGTCCTAAAGCTACAAGGATTTGAAGGCTTGAAGCCTTTTATCTTCTCTCCCCAAATAAAAACGGGATTGCAGGGTATGTGGTATGCAGTAGCTTTGATAGTGGTAGGTGTTACAGTGCAACACAGCACTAAAATGCAGTAGTATGGGAACTCAGAAGTATGAGGAAACTAAATAAATACACATTACATTTGACATTATGTTTCAGACTCCTGAAATGTACCCATGCAGCTCTAGGTAGCCATGAAAGTGTCAATAGCTAATTTGCTTTCACACTAAGTAACAAAGAACAGCCATCCTCTCCTACTCCATCCTAAACCGGTGCTAGCAGCCTGCTGCTTGCTTTGGTTTACAGTACAAATATTCATGATTACTGGCATGAGCTAGGCTGAATGACCCAATATCTAGGAATCACACTATACAAGCCCAAAGTCTTATGCAGGTCTATAGTAGCATGCCTAGTGCCACATTTCCTTCAGCATTTTTTTTTTGTAACACAGATAAGGAACAGGGGAAATCTGTCTTTCCTATTACATAGCTTGTTCTGGAGGCAGGGTGACAGAGAAGTGCAGAATCTAAACAGTATGGATGCAACAACCCTAGTCATACTGCTTTTCTAGCTGAAAGCACTTTATGAGGATGTCATGGGACCTAATGAATGAACTCACAAGAGGCATTTTTTCTTTTTAACATTTTGAGAGAGCCCTAGAAGAACCCTCCGTCTTCACAACAAAATTTTTCTCTCCAAGCTGGCTTCACAACATCAAAAAATTTTTAAAAAAATCTCTAGGCAGGTGACAGGCTATGGAAGAAAGTCACATATATTTCATAGATCTCTCTGCTACTGCTTTCATCTCTCATTCTTCTTTTCTAGAGGCATCAGCATCTTTCCAGATGCAGGAAGCTGTCATAGACATCTTGTAGGTAGGACAGCACAACAGTGCTGCCCTGGCTGCCAGCCAAGAATTGTGGTGTTCTGTTCACACCATGAAAATCCTTTCATCACAGTGTTACCTCCACTCCAAAAAACTGAGACCATCTGCCTACACATGACATTGACAGCTGTTATGTAGCACTTAAAGCTGTGTCCCAGTTACCAATTACTGTACTGCTGGGCAGCTAGAAGAAATTCATTCTTCCCATTAATCATGCAAATCTTTCCTCCTCTACTCTCTTCTCATTCATTTAGGTGAATGATAATTGTTTGGACATATGGATAAAAAGCAAACATATCCTTATTAATGGAGCTGAGATCACCATTAGGAACAAAAAACAGTAGCCTTGCAAAGATTTTGAGGCTCATATGAGTAGCAAGATGAGAACCCTCAGCCAAATCCAGTTGAACTTCTGTGGTGACTGGCATGTGCTGAAAGATGCAGGTCTGTCCCTGAAATACTTACCACTTACACAGGCTAGAAGGAGAAGAAAATCTCCCGGATCACATTTTGTAACAGGGAATACATGAGTGTTCCCACCTCAGCAGGATATGTTTCAGCCTAATGGGCCTTTGGACCAGTAACCTCACAGAGAGTCTGTGCTCTTATGTGGCCCAAAAACAGGAATGAATAGGCTCTAGTTGCCCCAAGGAGTGCAGTTTGTTTTCTCAACAATGCCTCTGAGCTGAAAATGGATTACTTGATATTGCAGTACTTTTGGAAAACTCCACAATGTGTAGTGTCCAGGACATGATAAACTATGGTCTGACTTGAAGACTGAAACCACTGAGGTGACATGAAGAAGGTTGCTGCCAACTTGCCACAGTTAAACAGAGTGTTTTAGGAAGTGCTGCACTGTGACTGTTGTCATTCAGCTTCTCTTAAAGGATGTCATTCCTGGGTGACTACAAAGCTGGGCCGTTGCTGTCCACAATAAAGAAATACTAAATTGCTCCAGAAATTAGAGTCTTCCCAAAAGGAGCAGATTTTTGAAAAAACATCTACCTAGAATGGCATCTTCAGCCTTTGAGTCTGTCACCAAAATACGGAACCAAACTCCTTTACACCAATGTAGCATTAAGAAGCAGGCATTCTTTATTGTGGCACCAGATGCATGGGGGATCCTTCCACCTAGCGTGCATGCTGGTCTAAAAGTCCAAACGGAGTATATTCAGTAACTTCATACATAATCATCAACAATTCCCAGAATATTGATACATAGTCATTAGTTTTCCTAGAAATCTTATCATATTCCCCACCCACTTGTGTCTTTTGAGTCGAGGGTTGTCTGGTGGTCCCGGGGGTCGTTAGAGTGCCCTCTCCTCAAATCCAGTGCTTGAGCTTTCCTTAAAAATCTCCATATATGGTCTTGAGAACAGGTCATGGTGTTCCTTGATCTTCTTTACCTGTAAAGTACTGGCTCAGGGCCTGTTTTATACTCCATCCTTGTGGCCTACCTTTGTTCTACTATCCCTCTTAATCACCCCAGATATGCTAGGCTAACTTTTAACAGTGTAATAAATTTTCCTGACAATCCTAAAACTACCAGTTCTCTCTAGGGATTAATAGATTACGTATGAAGTCTAGCCTATGTGACTGCAGTTACATAGATAGCAAAAACTGCGTAATAGTTCTATCATGATGTTCTAATATTACATTGCTTAATCATTTTATGTCATATAAACCTCTATAGTATGTACTTTCTTTTTCAGTGAGGTGACCATGATCCCTGATGAGGTACTGTCTTCTCAGCTATTGCCCTTGCATTTCTGGCCTACCAAGCTGGAGAAACAGATCCCTGATGCAGCCTTTCCAAGGAAACTAGGAGGAGTAGGCTTGTGAAAACAAATGCCAAGAGGCAGAGAAGAAGTCATCTACGTGGTAGGAAAAAGTTGCATCTGATTGCTAATATCTAATTTGGCTTCTACAGGAAAGAAAGATAACTTTTTATCTTTGAGCACGATATAGCCCCTTAGGCACAGAGGACAGAAATAGCACTAGGTATACCGCTGCTGCTTCAACAGTGAATTTCATTCAGCTCCTGACAGACTTGAATTACCTGGCTGAGATAAACTTCACTAGTGTAATGGCTTCTGGGGACAGTTCACACTTTCCTTTAGTCTCCTACACTGATGTTACTTTCCCGTGCTGGGCTGCATTGCAAGTGCGACCACTTGATCTGCCATAGTCAAGGATGTCTCACCATTTCCATTATAAGCCTCTTTAAAAAGATGCTGCAGGCTCTAATCTAGCATCAAAGGAAAGTAAAGGTTTTACCATGTTTAAAAATACTATCTTTTACCATTCCTAGAAGCAAGAGTTGAAACAGGCGGAATTTCTATTACACGAAACTGCTATTAATTTCTCTACATCTTTGTAGATCTCTGTGAAAAAGAAGAGCCAGCTCCTCTGCTTAGACAAAATACATGTTAAAATAATAATAGTCATATTGGGATTTAAATGCTTACATTTAGCCCTGAGAAACGTTTTTCTCTGGGTATCAATAGCTGGCTGAGAAACTGGAATGTGTGAGAATGTTGAGCTTTTACATCTACACTGCCTTTTTGTTGCACCTAAGCAAGTGTTTCCCATTCAGGAGGCAAAACAGAGAGATTTATCCAAAGGCAAAGTGAGCTGGAAGGGGTCTCACTTTCTCTGTCAGCAGCTTGCCCCTCTCCTGCTGCCACTATTTATACCTCTGTCAGCTTTGACAGTGTGGCTGCTTGTGAGACTGTGCTAAATGAGCTCTGTGAAGTGATTCAGAGTAAAAGCATAAAAAACTTTGGTTATTTTCTGAGCATAGAGTAACATGAACTCCAAACAGCCAGTGGCCCAATGGATAGAAAATTTGGTTGTCTTTTGGCTAAGTTTTTTTTTCTTCGATTTTGAACAGAAGTACCCTCTCCAGACTAAGGATCCTCCATTGTACAGGTTTTAATGAAACTACTACTTCAGAGGTTTCAACATCTGAAAATCAGTGTTTTACAATGAAAAACAGTCCTTGCTTTGCAATGGACAGTGATTCTGAGTTGCAGTATTGACTACAAGCAGGAATGGATTTTTTAATTTATTGCATTTCATAGCAGGTCAGTGATACTGCTGTAACAACTAAGTGCTTAAGACTAAAGTTATGGGCCTGAACATCTTTGGCTTTGTGCAGACTCCACAGGTATCTCATATTTCACCTCAATGTCTTATGAGTCTCTGAATACTCTGCTCCTGATTATCTCAAAATGCATCCAGCTTGGTACCCAAAGCTTAGCTCATTGCTAGGTTTACAGAAGGTCTACCCCAGACAGCCCACTGCCTTGCTTTCTTTAATGGAACTTACTATGCAATACCAGATCATGTTGCCCTCAAAATGCAAAAGCATCGAATGCTTTTTTCAAAGTGGGGATAAATAATGTTTCCTGGTGACTAGCTAAGATGAAATGCATGCATCATCCTGAAAGCTGATGTCTGGGTCTCTCACCCTATCTGTCACCAGACTCTGGCTTTAAACATTCACATAAGGTGAGTGAATCTCAAAGAATATCTGCTATAGCAGAAAAGGCTAAACCCCATGCTCCGGACAGCCTGCCTGCTTCCTACCCAGCCTGATGGCTATCCTGAGTGATGACCTACCTGTGTTTTAATTCCCTCAGGCAAAGGAGGAAACTGAACTATTCCTGTGCAAATGTGCCAGACCTCTCATGGTGACAACTCCAGCCCTAATTCCTAGCCTCTCACTGTCAGAATGTCCTGGCCCTGCAGAGCAGGCAGATTGCATGGTTTTTAAATGGTTTCACCTGCACTGGTCAGTACAGCAAGATAATTGCAGGCTTCAGAAATCCAAGACAAGGGCTGCACAGCAAAAAGCATAGCCACTGCAATGCACTGCTGCAGCATTCATTGATCCGCCTGGATCTAGCCCCTCCTACCCACAGATTAAGTACAAAGTTCCATGCTCTGCTACTGTGGAACAGATGGCAAATGACTGTAATTGCCATTGCCACAGATATCTAGCACTTTCTTGCTCAGAAATATTTTTTATTTCCCAAGCGTAGATGCTTGAGATTAGTCTCTCTTGCTGCCTTTCATAGGCTGTTCCATATTTTAGAAAAGGTCATATCTCACCAGTAAAGTCTATGAGCCTTAGAGCAGGAGTTGCACTGTGAGATTGCAATCTTGCAAGAGGGAAGCAAGGGAAAAGAAGAAAGAAGTTCACCCAAGTAGCTGTCACTACATTAAGATCAGGTGATATGAAATTGAACTTTGTGTCTCTGAAAAATTTTGTCAATTTCTTTCTATTCCACAATCAGGAGATCAGACTTCAAATGTCATTTTCCCCTGCAGTTTTCTCTCATTTTTCCCCTCTCAGCTACCAAATGCCAAACCATATAAGCCTTAGATAAAGTTATTTTCTTCTTCTGTTTCCATTATTCCAGGAATAACTCTTAAAGTATGGCATGAACAGCAAGAGGTTGGTAATTTATTCTCCTTCACTGTCCTGGGCATACGTGGGCGCTTCGGTAGGTGAGCAGGTAGCAGTGCAGAAGTGTGTTACTCTAGGACCGTAGGACAGAATGACTTCTGGCTCTCAGCTAGAGCTTACTGCATGTTTGGCCCACATCCTGCCGAGAAACACAGGCAATGGTGATTTCACTGTCCTGAGCATAGTCCCTAAGCCATTCCTTGCAGAGATGGAAGATCCACTAACAAGAGAAACAACTTCGACGCTCAATTTAGCAGAACAGTTTGATTTTTCACTGAAAGGTATTTTGAGTGACCACAGAGTGACTCATGGCTGAAAGCTGTCCCTTACTGTCTCCCAAGTTGGACAGTTCAGGTGTGTTGTCCTCTAAGCTGCATAATGGACAGGAATTGAGTTTCTCCTAGAGGGACACATTCCCTCCCTGATTCAGCTCCAAAGTCCTTGCAAGCATAGTCCTGTTGCAGCTGTAGTACTAGAAGAGGTTGTTCTACAACACAGTCGATGAACTCAAACTCAGATAGAAACATAGGCTGTTTGACAGCATATATAAATCCTATGAGCCATGATGTGATCGCAACTGTAAGAAGATATAATATGCACCAAATCTTAACCCAGAGGTGCCTAGGGTGTCTTAGCAATACTACCATCTCAATCTATCCCCAGAGCAGAGGAAAAAACACCCAGGAGTAGCTAACTTTCCACTGTAAACTGAAAATACAGGCATCATTTAAACACGGCATTGGTGGCTCTCTATTACTAACAAAATTACTAGAATAATGTATAATTAACTGTTCACAGTTCAGCGTTGTGAACATCTCAATAATAGAGCGAGCAGTAGACGATCTGTCACTTCTGACAGAACTGTTTTGAAGCTGATACTACAATTTAGAGTTGCAAGACTGCTCTTCCTACTTCCTTTGGTGGACTTTCCATAAAACGGGCAACAATCTAATAGTGAACAGCACTAATCCAAGTTCATATCTCCATTGTCTCCTCAGAACCCACGTACAGCTGGTAAACTCAATTCTATCGTGTTTCACCTTCTCTCCTGAGTGGACTGCCAGTGGAAGAGGCTATAAGAGTCTTCTGCTTAGCAAGCTGTTCTTCAAAGCATTTAAATGAGGAGCAGTCTGAAGACTACCAAGAAGGATCACAGAGCCCTTAAAGTAGCAGTAAAGGACTCTGGAGGGCAGGTATTTTTTTCATCAATCCTGCCAAAAGGAAAGGGCTTGAAAGGGCCAGTCAAATCTGGCAAATCAACAAATGGTTACAGGACTGGTGCCACAGCCAGTGGTTCAGCAACTTAGATCACAGGACTTGCTTTGAGAAACTTGGTCTACTGGCAGCTGATGGGGTCCATCTGTTAGAGAAGAGGAAGAGCATTTTTGGTCATCGGCTTGCCAAGCTGGTGAAGAGGGGTTTGAACTAGAGTTGCCAGAAGAGGACAACCTCAATCCATCTACTTCCTGCCAGTTTGATGCCAATGATAACAACAGATGCCCAGAGCCTGGAGAAGGATCACAAGTCAGCAGGAAAGCACCTTAAGAGCAGCACAAAAGAATTCCAGCCACTTCAGCCAGCAAGGTGGCTTCACTGGGGGCACAACTTAAATACCTCTATGAAAATGCACATAGCATGGGCACTAAACAAGAGGAGTTAGAGAGGTGGCATGCCTGCATGGCTATGATCTTATTGGCATCACAGAGATGTGGTGGGATTGCTCCTATGACTGGAGTGTTGGAATGGAAGGATACAGACTCTTTAAAGAATGACAGGCAGGGGAGACGAGGACAGGGTGTCACCCTCTGTGTCAACAACTGGCTGGAGTGCATGGAACTCCACCTGGGGATGGTTGAGCCAATTGAAAGTTTATGGGCTAGGATTAAAGAGAGGGCAGGGACAGGTGACATTACAGTGTGGGGTCTGCTATAGGCCACCTGACCAGGAAGACTGAGTGGATGAGGCCCTCTATAGACAGATAGAAGCAGCCTCACATTCACAAGCCCTTGTCCTCATAGGGGACATCAACCACCCCGATATTTGTTGGAGGGACAACACAGCAGGGCATAAGCAATCCAGGAGGTTCCTAGAATGCATTGCTGATAACTTTTTCTTGGAGTGACACAGGAGACAACAAGGAGAGGTGCATCCCAACAAAGAGGAAGTGAGGCAAAAACTCCAGAAGGCCTGCATGGGTTAACAAGGAGCTCCTCAATAAAAGAAACACAAAAAGGAAGCCCACAGAGGGTAGAAGCAAGGACATGTAGCCTGGGCAGAATATGGAGAGATTATCCAAGCAGCAAGGGATAACTTTAGGAAAGCTAACGCCCTGACAGAATTAAATCTGGCCAGGGATGTCAAGGGCAACAAAAAAAAAGCTTCTATAGGTGTGTCTGGAATAAAAGAAAGACTAGGGAAAATGTGGGCCCTCTCCGAAAGGAAATGGAAGACCTGGTTACCCGGGACACGGAGAAGGCTCAGGTACTCAATGACTTTTTTGCCTTTGCCTTCACCAGTAAGGGCTCCAGCTACACTGCACAAGTTGCAGAAGGCAAAGATAGGGACTGGGAGAATAAAGAACCACCCACTACAGCAGAAGAGCAGGTTTGAGACCATCTAAGGAACCTGGAGGTGCACAAGTCCATGGGACTCGATGAGAAGCATCTACAGGTCCTGAGGGAATTAGCAGATGAAGTTGCTAAGCCATTTTCCATCATATTTGAGAAGTGGTGGCAGTTCAGTGAGGTTACCACTGACTGGAAAATGGGAAATATAGCCCCCATTTAACAAAAGGGAAAAATGGAAGACCCAGGGAACTACAGACTGGTCACTCACTCCTGTGCCTGGCAAAGTCGTGGAGCAGATACTCCTGGAAAATATGCTAAGATACATGGAAAATAAGGAGGTGATTTGTGACAGCCAACATGGCTTCACTAAGGGCAAATTATGCCTGGCAAATTCGGTGCCCTTCTACGATGCATTTACACTGTTGGTGGATAAGGGAAGAGCAACTGAAGTAATCTACCTGGACTTGTGCAAAGCATTTGACACTGTGCCACATGACATCCTTGTCTCTAAAGTGGAGAGACATGTATTTGATGGGTAGACTACTCAGTGGATAAGGAATTGGCTGGATGGTAACATTCCAAGAGTTGTGGTCAATGGCTCAATGTACAACTGGAGATCACTGATGAGTGGCATTCCTTGCGGGTCAGTATTGGGACATAGACATGGACAGTGCACCCTCAGAAAGTTCACCAGTGATACCAAGCTGTGTGGTGCGGTTGACACACTGGAGGGAAGGGATGCCATCCAGAGGGACCTTGACAGGCTGGAGAGGTAGGCCCATGAGAACTTCATGAAGTTGGCAAAGAAAAGGCAGCAAAACTCATAGGTAGAGATAAAAACAGTTTAAGAGAACAACAGAGGAAAAAGAAAACAGAGAACAAAACCAACCAAACAAAAATAACAGAAAATACTTCAGCATGTATTTTACAGTACAGTAGCTCACAGTGGATCCTGATGCCTGGCTCCCCCCTGAATAGCAGGAATCTCCCCTCAGCACAGTCCCTCCTTTTTACACTGAGCATGATGTCACATGGTATGGAATAGCCCTTTGACTAATTTGGTTAAACTATCCCAGTTGTGTTGCCCAGTCAGAGGTGCCACCAGTTTCTCTTCCAGCTTAGGTGAAAATTAACTCTATCCTTGCAGGAAACAGGACAGTTTATAAAGATGATAATGAAATATTTTACTGGATATTGCTGCTTCTTTGCTTTATAAGTAAATTTATTCTTTGGCAAGGTAACTGGCCTCATGAACAAGGAAGAAAATAGTAGACAGAAACTATTTAGACCTCTGTATGGCTTTTGGTACTGTCCCATATGACACTCTTATAAGCTAAGGAAATATGCTCTACGTATAAATACTGTCAGGCAGGTGCAGAAGTAATTGAAAAATAATTTTGAGATTGTGTATCTGTCTTTCACTGTAAGGCTGGACAAACATCAGAAGGCTCTACCCTGGCCTTTATATATTAATTATTTTCATTGATAATAGGATGAGAGAGCATTAATTAGTTTTTGAGAAGACATTAAACTGAGAGGAGTTGTAGATCATTCAGAGGATGTGTTCAGAGTTTTGAAGGACTGTGAAGGATTCTTCCAAAAACATCTCAGTAAAACTAGAGTCAGATGGAGAAGGCAGGTACACAAAACCAAGGAAAAGATTACAGTTCAGCAGAAAAGTATAAAAAATGTGAACTATCTATGAAACAAGTATGTTGAAGATGTCACAGAAGAAAAGAAAAAAAATTGTACCGAGAGAGGAGGAGAGTGTCTTCATAAGCCGCAGAATGTAACTTTGCTTTCCTCAGTTCCAGGGGGGCCACCAGGTGTCCCATTTAAAGCACCCCTCTTACAGAAGCATTATACAACTTGTGAGCACTTCTGACCCCCAGTTTTGACTAGCATTCTGTAAGGTGGGAATCAAGCCCTTGGGAAGATCTCCAGCACTTGTAGGTTTGTTTCAAAGAAGCGGATGTGCATTTTCCCACATCTTGCTATGCAGAGTTATAAGAACTCTGAAACTGCTTAAAATATGAGATCTGGGTGGAAAGGTGGAAGTGGCTGGACTTCTAGAGGCTGAAAGAGAAAAGTGAGACCTAACAGTTTTCCAGAGAATTAATGGCAATGTAAAGGCTTAAGGATTAATTATTTTCCAAGCCCACTGAGGGAAGGAAAAGAGAAACTGTCCCTATTCCTTACCCTTCTATAAGCATCTACTTATGGCTACTGTTGGAGGTGAGATACTAGACTAGTCTTCTGTGCTGAGCCTGCCCAGTCACTATTATATTATGATGGTCTTCTGGCCTTCTGAAGGAACATCAGGTTGTTTTCCAGATGCAGGTGGTTTGCAAACCTTGGGCAAAAGCCCTTTGTTTTCATGCTCCCTGAGCACCAGGTACATAGCAGCACTGTATCACAGCTCTTGAGGAAACAAGAAAGGGAAACTCCTATCTGTATACAATGAAGAACTCACACATTCTTCTTGTAACTCCTCCAGCTAGATTCCACTTGCTATAGCCTGAAACTGAGCAGAAGAAAGCGACGTACAGAAAGAGAGGTCTGAGCTTTGAAGCCTTTTTCTGGCTTAAATCCATGACTGAATACAAGAAGCACAGAGCTCGTACCAACGTGATGTACATTCAGTCCCATATTACATACATCTAGCAAGGGACAGAAAATAACTGTGAAATCATGCCAGGAAAAGAACATAAAAATCAATGTAAAATGATTACTGTATCATATTAATCTAGCTGGTAAAAGTAAGGAGAAGCAAATCCCCTATTGGTTGAGAAATTTGTCCATGAATATTAAAATTATCTTTTCTCCAAGATTTTTTTAGTCACCCTTGAAACTAAGCAGAATAAGAAATGTTACCAAATATGAATTGCTATCTTTACTGACAGAGCTAATGTAACTCTTTTTAAATATACTGGAACAACCCTTTCCAAATGCCTTCCTCTGTAGTTGTAGGACAGCCATACATCCCTGAAGTGCCCTGGCATTTACTGTCAGACTGCCTCATATGTGCTAGCTGTTTGCCTTTTTTTTTTTTTCCTTTCTCGGGAAATAAGAGAGCCTCTGCTTCCTTGAATTTTCCTATAACCAAACAGTAGTAGCCTCAGACTAGGAAATCAGCATAAAAATGAACACTGAGTTGTCTGAAATGTGTCTTGATTTCATCTAGGTATTTATGCAGACAACGTGCATTTACCAAGAATGGACTAAAATATGGACTGAGCAGGACTAAAGGCAAATTGTAAGCTCCTTTATTAGCATGCTGAGGTTATTAGGCTTCCCTTTGTCTGGAAGAGAAAACATCTCACAGCAACCCTCCGTGCCACTGTCCTGGGACACAGCTGGACATTGCAGGGAATATCATCACTGCCTTACCTGTAACCCTACTTGTAAAGACATTGGAAAAGAGGAAAAAGAAAGAGGCAAGTCAGACATAGATTTAGACTAAATCAAGGGGTTTATTTTCAGCACTACTCTCTGGGAAGTCCTGCATCACTGGTTGCAAAAGGCACTTATCATCTCTCTCTTGATCTTTAAAGCCACTGAAAGAGCAACTCCTGCCCACATTCTGTGCTTTCCTAACTCAACACTTCCCAACTCAACCCTAAGCAGATCCAAAAGCAATGTTTCTCTTTGTTTAACACCCCATAAGGAGCCTCTTACGCTCTTGTGGAGGTAGCACTGGTTAGTTCAGCATCCTAGACCTAGGGCTTCAGCCATTTTCTTCCCTGCAGCTCTGTCTTTAGGCTCTCTGTGGATGACTCCCTGCTCAGCACAGAAGATGATGTTTACCCCAGTGAGAACTGCTCAGTTCTCCCATGCACTGTACAGGGAGCATAGATGCTTGCTTAGCACTCTGGGTGTCATGATGGCATGTGGTAGTTTAGCCTGGGTCACCACACAGTTTCTCACTCACCCTCCTCTTCCCCAGCAGGATAGGGGAGAGAAATTGGGAAGAAAGGAAAACTTGTGGGTTGAGATAAAGACAGTTTACTAGAATAGCAAAGGAAAACTACAATAATAACAAAATATAAGGATATTCATATATACAAAATGAACAATGCACGATTTTTCACCACCCAATGTCCCGATGACTGATACAGCCCATCCCGAGTAGCAAGCAAAGGAGCAAAAGTGAGCCAGCAAAGTAGAGGAAGCGATGCCAGCAATTAAGAGAAAGAGATTAGATGAAAAAATGGATGCCCCTTCATGGGAAACCCCCACTTACATATTGAGCATGACATTTATGGCATGGAATATTCTCTTCGGCCAGTTTGGGTCAATTATTCTGTCTATCTTTCTCCCAGCTTCCTGCATCTGCACATTAGCGAGACTTGGAAAGCCAGACAGTGTCCTTGGTCTCATCAACAACAACTCATATCATCAGGGTGTTTTATCAACATTATTCACATACAAAGTCCAAAACACACTGTCTACTGAGAGGAAAATTAACTCCATCCCTGCCGAAACCAGAACATGGTATCAAAATGCTGAAGGAAGGCTATAATCCTTAATCTCTGAAACTCAGATCTTTCACCTTCCAACAGGAATAATAATGCATCAGTCTCTGCCATCTCTAACACATCTCTTGCTGACTGGGATGGCAGGTGTCTGTGCAGTGCTGAGTTCAGTGACTGGGTGCGGAGACCAGTAGCTAAATTGAAGTGCAAAGTAACATTATTGCAAGCACAGACTTATCTTCCTCATGCAATTGGAAAAGTGTATCCGATATCCTGACATTTTCTGAAGGTTAATAGCACCCAGCTCTCAAATTCTTGCTTCAGCCTATCTGACTTCCTACGTAGAAAGCAAGGTTGTTATGTGCTCTGCACTGACGAGAACAGAGTAGGTGAGTGATAAATGCTGTAGTATTGTATGCTACTCCTGATAATGTTATCTCCAAAGATTTTAATAACCCATGTCATTACAGAGAAGTTACCCTCTGCCTAGATAAGCACAACAGCTGTTTGCCCTGCTAACATTGAAGTGCCATCATTTTCACATTAATTGAGAAAAAAATTAAGACTGTCTGGACTATTTTGGTCAGGCTAGTATAACAATTATATTTGTTCAAGCTACTAACTTCTAATTTACTTTGGATTTTTTTTGTTGAGGGTGGCTGTCACTCAAATTTCACACACTGAAACAGAAATGCTGTCTTCACTTGTTAAAGGATAAGGAGAAAGGCATGTGACCTGTTTTCAAAGGTCAGGACTGGTTTGTACTGATGCTATAAACCCTGGAGAATGTGCTCCAGAAAGTCTACTCTAACAGAAGCAGAGTAGAGCAAAACAATCCATACTCGCTCTGCATTTTAAAACCATCCTTTCTCTCCTGTAGGAATCAGGGAAGGTACAGATTAGAGCAACCCACAGGATGCACATAGCATGGAGAACAAACAGGAGGAGTTAGAGATGTGTGCACCCCTGCAGGGCTATGATCTTGTTGGCATCACAGAGACATGGTGGGATGACTCCTATGACTGGAGCATTGGGATGGAGGGATATAAGCTCTTCAGGAAGGACAGGAAGGGGAGACAAGGCAGGGGTGTCGCCAGCAACTGGTTGGAGTGCATGGAGCTCCACCTGGGGATGGATGAGGAGCTGACAGAGAGCCTATGGGTCAGGATTAAAGGGAAGGCAGGGACAGGAGACATTACAGTGGGGATTTGCTGCAGGCCACCTGGCCAGGAGGACCGAGCGGACGAGGCCCTCTACAGGCAGATAGGAGCAGCCCCACAATCACAAGCCCTGGTCCTCATGGAGGTCTTCAACCACCCTGATATCTGTTGGAGGGACAACACAGCAGGGCACAAGCAATCCAGGAGGTTCCTGGAATGTGTGGATGACAACTTCTTCCTGCAAGTGAGCCCACGAGAACAGGTGCTATGCTTGACCTCATTATCACCAAGAGGGAGGGCCTGATAGGGAACGTCGAACTCAAGGGCAGTCTTGGCTGCAGTGACCACAAAATGGTGGAGTTCAAGATCCTTGGGGCAGCAAGGAGGTTGTACAGCAAGCTCTCTGCCGTGGACTTCAGGAGAACAGACTTTGGCCTCTTCAGGGATCTGATGGGTAAAGTGCCATGGGATACAGCCCTGGAGGGAAGAGGGGCCCAGGAAAATTGGTTGATATTCAAGGATCACCTCCTCCAAGCTCAGGAGTGATGCATCCCAATGAAAAGCAAGTCAGGCAAAAGCACCAGGAGGCCTGCATGGATGAATAAGGAACTCCTGAACCAAGTGAAAATCAAGAAGAAAGCCTACAGAGGGCAGAGGGTAGAAGCAAGGAGATGTAGCCTGGAAGGATTACAGAGAGGTTGTCTAAGTGGCCAGGGATCAGGTAAGGCAGGTTAAGTCCTGACGGAATTGAATCTGGCCAGGGATATCAAGGGCAACAAGAAAAGCTTCTATAGGTCTGTCAGGGATAAAAGGAAGTCCAGGGAGAACGTAGGCCCTCTCTCAAAGGAAACAGGAGACCTGGTTACCTGGGACATGGAGAATGCTGAAGTACTGAAAGACTTTATTTCCTCAGTCTTCACCAATAAGTGCTCTAGCCATGTCATCCAAGTTGTGGAAGGCAAAAGCAGAGACTGGGAGAATGAAGAACTGCCCACTGTAGTCCATGGGACCCAATAAGATGCATCCGTGGGTCCTGAGAGAACGGGCAGATGAAGTTGCCAAGCTGCTGTCCATCATATTTGAGAAGTCATGGCATTCTGTTGAGGTTCCCACTGACTGGAAGAAGGGTAAAAGGGGAACAAGGAAGACCCAGGGAACTACAGCTTTGTCAGTGTCAGCTCTGTGCTTGGCAAGGTCATGGAGCAGATTCTCCTGGAAACCATGCTAAGGCACATGGAGAGCAAGAAGGTAGTTGGTGACAGACAACACAACTTCACTAAAGGCAGACTGTGCCTGAGTAATTTTGTGGCCTTCTGTGATAAGATTACAGCATCGGTGGACAAGGGATGAGCAAATGACGTTATCTGCCTGGATCTGTGCAAGGCATTTGACACTGTCCTGCATGACATCCTTGTCTCTAAACTGGAGAGACATGGGTTGATGGATGGACCACTCTGTGGATAAGGAATTGGCTGGATGGTCGCATTCAGAGAGTGGTGGTCAACAGCTCAGTGTTCAAGTGGAGACCGGAGACAAGTGGCATTCCTCAGGGGTTGGTATTGGGACTGGCCCAGTTTAACAACTTTGCTGGCAACATGGAGAGTGGGATAGAGTGCACCCTCAGCAAGTTCGCCAATGACACCAAGCTGTGTGGTGCAGTTGACAGGCTGGAGGGGAGGGATGCCATCCAGAGGGACCTTGACAGGCTGGAGAGGTGGGCCTGTGCAAACCTCATGAAGTTCAACCAGGCCAAATGCAAGGTCCTGCACATGGGTTGTGGCACTCCCAGGCACAAATACAGGCTGAGCCGAGAATGGATTGGGAGCAGCCCTGAAGAGAAGGACTTCGGAGTGTTGGTTGATGAGAAGCTCAACATGAGCCAGCAATGTGCATTTGCAGCCCAGAAAGCCAACCTCATTGTGAGCTGCATCAATAGAAACATTGCAAGCAGGTCAAGGGAGGTGATTCTGACCCTCTACTCTGCCCTGGTGA
The DNA here is from genome assembly GCF_036417535.1 of Chlamydotis macqueenii. Lineage (NCBI taxonomy): Eukaryota > Metazoa > Chordata > Aves > Otidiformes > Otididae > Chlamydotis > Chlamydotis macqueenii. The sequence continues at coordinate 20,189,639 of NC_141559.1, forward strand.
GACCACACCTGGAGTACTGCATCCAGCTCTGGAGCCCCCAGCATAAGAAGGACATGGACCTGTCTGAGGGAGTCCAGAGGAGGGCCACGAAGATGATGAAAGAGCTCCTCTCTGTGAGGACAGCCTGAGAGAGTTGGGGCTGTTCAGCCTGGAGAAGAGGAGGCTCTGGGGAGACCTGATAGTGGTCTTCCAGTACCTCAAGGGGGCCTACAAGAAAGATGGGGAAAGGCTGTTCAGCAGGGCTTGATGTGATAGGATGAAGGGCAATGGTTTTAAAATAAAGAGAGGTAGATTCAGACTGGATATAAGGAAAAAAATTTTTACAATGAGGGATGTAGAACACTGGAACAGGTTGCCCAGAGAGGTGGTAAATGCCCCATCACTAGAAACATTCAAGGCCAGATTAGATAAGGCTCTGAGCAACCTGATCTAGTCGGGGATGTCCCTGCTCCTTGCAGGAGGGTTGGACTAGATGACCGTTAAAGGTCCCTTCCAATCCTAATTATTCTATAATTCTATGATTCTATGACTTGACAGGGAAAACCTTACCGAGCCCAGAAGTGGGGTTTAAGGACTATCTCAGTGGACAGGTTGAGGGGTATCTCTTCCTTTTCAAGGAAGGAGATTGAAAGATTGTCTTCATGCTCTGGTGTTTGATATTAACAATAAGGTGCAGCTGCCCGCTACTCATCTTAGGTCCTACTTTATTCTCTCATCTTACTTTAACTGTCTCTTGACACATCCCTTTCCCAGTCTCTGCATCTCTCCAGTATTTTTTTTCACCCTCCTTGCCCATGCCAAGTTTCCTCCTCCAACACCAGTGTTTGGCTTTTCTAATTTAATGATATCCCTGCTCTTCTCAAAGTATTTAATCTCCTCCTCCCATCTATGCACAGACTCCTAATCAGAAAGTAAACTCTCTACCATCAGCTCCATGGCCTATCTTATTGTAAAGACTTTTCCACCATGTCACTTCACATCCATCTTATCTCCCATAACCTCCACGCGTCTCAGAAAGAGATACTTCTTTTTTCTCATGTGAAGTTTCCCACTGCCTTTGTCCAGGATTGGTCAAAAGTGCTTGGGGGAAGGGAGGGCATTGTTATTTTTCTCCCACACAATTTTTTTTTTTCCTCAAACAAAATAAGGATTTTCTTTTCACCTTTTATTTATTCATGGACAAGATGGAAGTTCTGGACAAAAACTGAAATGTCAAAATACTTATCTTGATTAATGAACTGTTTTAATTTGCAGTGCTGCTGTGCCTCTTCAGAGTTACAGTTGAAGGGCATGATGCTATCATTCTTACTCTGTGTGACTGAACAATAAAATGTATTACTCTTTTTCCATGGCACAATAAACTTTTATGGAAGGGTCAACTTTTCTAAATGCTGTGCTGTTCACCCATTAGCTCTTACAGCTGTAGCCTCATTAGGACATCCCTTGGAAGACCACCAGAACAAAAAGACTTGTGTAAGAACATTGTATTTCACATCTCTGATATGTATAATGGTATATCTTCCTACTGTGGAAACCAAAACATGGTTAGGACCTCACTTAGTTAAGCAGAACACGTCTGATTACTTAATATACCATGGTTTGGAATAAGTATTTCTCTAAAGCATCACATCTCTCTCCATCCAGCCTATGCCTTCACACAACAAATTTCTGAGAGAACATTCAACAGCAAAGAAGTGTGGGTTTAATTTTAATATGCACAGGAGATCAAATAATATATTCAACATTCAAATATGACAGCAATGACCATGATTCAGAATGCTTGTTTTTTCTGGAGTTGGCATATGGTTCTCTCTAACAGCAAGAATAATGATTGCAATAAATTGGCTCCTAATGCCATGTAATGAACTCTGATCTGTGTTAATTTGGGCAGTACTTAGCAATTTCATGTTAATTTTTTAATCAGTTTTGTAAGATACTATATATGAATTCAGCTTCATGTTTGGGTTTTTAGCAATGATAAGAACACAGTCTGGCATATAAATTCAGCTTTTGTTGCAAAATCATGTATCATTAATAAAATATAGAAGAAGGAAAGATAGACCTCAAAGATACTTTCTCTCATGTGCTGATTAATGCATACAATGCTTTTATTTTAATTCCTAATTCTACTTGTTATAATAAAAAGCCATTGCTTTTTATGCAACAGTGCTTTGAAAGACATCTAGGATAAGGACTATAATTTTGGCCCCAATGCAACCTCTGGCCTGCAAAAGCCTTAAACAAAGCACCTAAGGAATCAACAGAAAGACCCCCCCTGACTTTACTAGGGTTAAAAAGAAGCTCCTAATGTATGAAAAACACATCTCAATTTTGCAAATAGCTATCTGCAAGGACACACCCGGAATCCATGGGAAGATTTTACATTAAGTTTTCAGCAGTATCTGTATGAAAGGCTTCTCCCTACATTAGAAAGAACTTGAACTGCTTTGACAGAAATGTATGAACTTGCTCCCACATTCACTGGGTAGGCAGGACACCATGACTGGGCTCCCAGCACCCCAGTATCCCATTAATATATTCATTTGCTTTTAGATAGGGGCAGTCACACATATTGCAGGATCAGATAGAAATTGACTTCAAGCTACCTGGGACAGGATTAACATTGTTTGATATTTGTGCAGCATCTTGTACACAAGAGAGGTCTTAATACAAAACCAGCGGTCCTTCTAGACACATAATGAATGATCTTAATGCCATGACTGCAGAATACCTACCTCTTGGGCAACTTGTGAGAAGAATGGGAGAGAATAAACTAGTAACTTTTATATGTTCTGTACCTGATTTCGTTTTATTTACTACTGAATTTATGTACTGGGTTTTTCTGGATTCTCTGTACAAGCATAACACCTATAAACATGCTTAATTTAACAATCAATGGGACTTTTCACATGCTTAAAATTAAATATGACTTTACGTACACTGCCAAGCAGGGATAAAATTACATGCCTCAGTGCTTTCCTGTATTGGTGCATTAGTCAGAGATCTACTGCCCAGGAGTAAGTTTTTCTTGATTAAAATCTAATTCTCAATGTTATCAAGACTTTGCATAATTAAATCAGAAAATTATGTTGGACTTATAATAGAAGCTAAAATGCAGCTGTAAATTAAAAGAGTTCTTGCATCACTATGATAGAACTAACCTATTAAAAAGCACCTTTTGGAATTCTAATTGTTTGGTCTGCCCTCTTCTGCTGCTTTTCCTTCCACATAATCAGCTTTCTGAGGATTCCCGTGAAGATAACTCATAGCAGGGGAAATCTCTACACATTATATGAATATCCAATCTTACTTCAAGGCAGAGAGTCTCATGTACATCACTCTTGCATCAAGGAATATTTTTTGTGCTGGTGTGAATTCTGCCTTTCAGAAAAGCATCTCTGAAGATGATCAATACAAAATTTCCTTCAGGAGTTTGTTCGTCTTCCTCTTCAATCATCCTTGCTGTCACAAACATACATTTTTATTTATCAGCTGAACTTTGTCTGTCTTTTGTTCCTGTACTGAGATTCTTGCTACGTCTTTCCCACAAAGGTGGAGAGTTCTTCCATTTCTAATATTTGGTATCAACCCTACATTGAAAATGCAGTAGAGACATCCTAAAATTTTTGCATTTTTTTCAACAGTTTCAGTGTTCATACTTTAATTTAACATAATGGAAGAGTCATCCTTTTAAAAATGACTGTTAAGAGTTCTGTAAATAAGATTTATATTTTTATTTTTTCATAAGTGATGATGAGGTTGATCAGCCACCCTTGATAATCTTTCTAGCTCCATAAGGGAAAAACTCACCTAAAAATATTCCTGCTTGTATAACAAATTCAGATATTTCTGCCTTTCTTGTTCCTAGGGAATGTCAACTTAACTTTCAAGCCTCATAGGAAACTAGGAATCATGTAGAGGGGAGTAACTATGATCCAAGAAGAGGAATTTAATATTGCAGAAGTGCAAGATATATGAATGTGACAATGACTGAGGAGAAAGCATTTAACTTCTCTTTCAGTTTATTCTGGCTGTTGAAAACCAACCATGCTAGCACTTTATGTAATTGACTCCAGGCAAAATCAGCTAGTGGTAATACAAAGAATCTAACTCTGAGATACAGATACTATCAGTGCAAATCATCCAGATAAAGTATTTGGGCTTGCACCAAATATCCTCTGTATGCTCCAGACATATCCTCCCCCAAAAACCTACCAGCAAAAAAGCTGCCCATAAGTTCCTGAACCTACCAGTAATGAACCTGAACGTAACCTCACAATTTTTCTAGAAATAACAACTTCACTGAGAGATCAGAGGCAAAACATTTATCCATACACATATAAAATGAACTCATGAAGTTCAACAAGGCCAAGTGCAAGGTCCTGCACATGGGTTGTGGCACTCCCAGGCACAAATACAGGCTGGGCAGAGAATGGACTGAGAGCAGCCTTGAGGAGAAGGACTTGGGAGTACTGGTGGATGAGAAGCTCAACATGAGCTGACAATGTGTGCTTGTAGCCCAGAAAGCCAACTGCATCCTGGGCTGCATCAAAAGAAGCGTGGCCAGCAGGTTGAGGGAGGTGATTCTGCCCCTCTGCTCTGCTCTCATGGCAATCCACCTCAAGTACGGTGTCTGGCTCTGGAGTGCCCAACATGAGAAGGACGTGGACCAGCTGGAGAGAATCCAAAGGAGGGCCATGGAGATGATCAGAAGGCTGGAGCACCTCTCCTATGAGGACAGGCTGAGAGAGTCGGGGCTGCTCAGCCTGGAGAAGGCTCCGGGGAGACCTTCCATTACCTAGAGGGAGCTTATAGAAAAGACAGGGACAAAGTCTTCATCAGGGCCTGTTGTGATAGGATAAGGGGTAATGGTTTTAAAATAGAGGGAAGGAGATTCAGATTGTACATAAGGAAAAATTTTTTTTACAATGAGGGTGATGGAACACTGGAACAGGTTGCTGAGAGAGCTGGTAGATGCCCCATCATTGGAAACATCCAAGGCTAGGTTGGATGGGGCTCTGAACAACCTGATCTAGCTGGAGATGTCCCCGCTCCTTGCAGGCTGGTTAGACCAGATAACCTTTAAAGGTCCCTTCCAACCCAAACTATTCTATGATTCTATGATTCTGTGAAAATTCAGACAAATAGCTGTAAACTATGAAAATAAGACAGAGCGGGAAGGTATTGGCTAATAATAGTTTTATTTCAAAATAAAAGTGCCTTCAGGGAAGGGCAAACTTGAGCTAAAAGGGAAAATAAAAGCTTTCCATTGAAAAACTACAAAAAGTTTTGTCAGGATAAACTATTCAACCAGCCCTTCTCACTCCATGCTTATTTTTTCCCCATTCCATGGTGTGACCTTGGATATTGAGTTAGCTCTCGACATGCTGCAGCATATTACTCACTGAGGAGATAGGCACAACAATAATTTTCCCAGTAGGACAGTGAGAATTAATATTGTAACATGCACTGCAATCCACAGAGGAAAGATAAAGATATAAGATACAGGGAAGTGTTAAGTGCAGACTTTGTCATGTTGTTATAGTCATCTCTAATCCATGACATTATCTAACAGAGGTATTAACAGCCTGATTTGAACACTCTTTAAGTCCAAGTAGGTTTACTCCTTGACTTCATTCTGCTTTGGATAAGCTATTAAGGCAGACATAACAGTAAGACAACTCAACAATTTTAACTTTTTCCCAGGACATCTGTTTATTGTTCCATTGTGACACTGGTATTCAGATATTCTTATTGCTATTTCCATTAATGTATTCATGATAGGCATTATGGGAAAAAGGACCTTTCTTATTCACAAAGTACAGCTACATCACAATTATTTTGGTAATCAAAAAATCACAACCACAAAAACAATGAATTGAAAGGACTTATTCCAGAATAACAAATGAGATAAATTACCACAACAAATGAGACAAATTACCACACAGAAATGACAAAAGCTGGCAGGAACCCTGCTAAGTATTTTGACAATTTTAAGTCCATATAATGTAATTGTAGATCTCCTGATAACACTTCACTTAGTTTATACTAAGAGATATCGTGCCTAGTTTAGTACATTTAAAACTAGTTACAAAGAAGAGTGCATATTTCACTTCAATGTGCTCTTAAGGTAGGAATAAAGTAGTTTTAATTTCAATGTCCCATATACCCTTAAGAAATAATGAGATAAGCAAAGAAGTAATAATGGGGTAGAACACAAGATAGACTTAGAACAGTGAAACAGTGAATAGTTGAATACACCAACAGTCCCACATCCCTTTTAAAATATCTTCAGCCTTTTCTGGTACCTTAGAGTCTTTCCTCAAGCCAAGGCTAGTTCCAACTCCAAAGCTGTAAAGATGTGACCTCACTGTCTGATGTATGCATGCAACAACGCTATTAGCATTAATAGGAAGAAGGTGGCCAAAAACATGTTAAGTTAAACTTGCACCTAAAGTTCTACTTACCTTTTTTTTTTCCATGCCACCATGCTTCTGTGCACTGCAGTATAGAATTCAAGGGTGCTAGATAAAAGCTTACCATCCTTAATGATATATAGTACTTTAGGCACATAACTTGGTGCTGTGAATGGATTGACTATAAATCAAATATTTGTATGTCATTCCTTTTTAGCAACTTATATCTGGACAGATATAGGAAAAATAGATCTATTTTACCTCAGAAAGTCTCAGGCAAAAAATTTACTACAGTGCATCCTTTAGCAGCAGTGTCATAGCCATGCTTTATAAGGTGGGACACCAAAATACTTTTGACTTCTTACTCAAAGGAAAAGATTTATGACTAAAACAAGAAGACATACACCAGAGGCTAAATAGAGACATCTAAGTGATAGAAAGTAAGGAGTAGATGGAAATGACATTAGGAGATGTATCAAGGTCAAGTCACTACCATTATAGGAATGAACAAGTCCAGCAGGCCAATTTGTAAGTGTCAGTAAAGGCACTCTTATCCCTTAGCTAAGGGAAGAGACAGAACATGGCAGATTCACAGCATGCATTATTAATATACTGTTTACTTTCTCTGAAACAGATCTAATGTCTGTGGCACCCCAGACAACAAAAAGTAAAGGCAATATAGCTGCCATTTTTTGTTGCAGATCTTTACCTTACCTATCAAATCAAAGTAGGTCTTTGTTCAGTCCTTTGTGAAGGCATAGAAGAGCAGATCTTTTACTTGTGCTCAGCACTCCAGTAATACAGTTCCCTAGTCTCTGATTCAGAAAGGGCTCATTAGCAAAGGTAGATAATGGCTGGCTGAAAATACAAAATAGAGAGATCTTCCATGCTGAGCTTCTTTAAAGATTCCTGAAGGTCTTTCCAACCTTAAAAGCTTTGAAAAAGATGAAGCTTTATGTGCCCTGAACCAGCCCAGATCATCAACAAGAATTCACAAGGGGTTACTTGGCATGGAAAAGACCTATGCTTACATAAATCCTGCTACTTGTTCCAAACAACAACTAGGCCCATGCCATGACGGCCATTAAAATATAACTATAATTGCTGTCCAGAGATGTAGAGGATTACTACCTTGGAGATGTGGTTGTTTAAACAGTCTTGTTGGGCAGCAAGACTTAACACCTTCTCCTTTCAAGTTCAGAAGTTTCTGCTTACATTTATACTGTTTGTAATGCTCAGACCCAGTGTTGTTCTTCCTTTTTGCTTCTTAAGTCTAGCTAGGTTTTGATAAACACAGCAACAGAGGTTGAAAGGAGCCCAAGTCATTTCCATGAGTGAATTGACTGTTTTTACAAAGGCCTCCCTATAAAGGCAATGAAAATAGCCTGCTGAATACTGTTTTCACAAAACCACTCTGAAAGCTTTCAGACCTCTTTCATACAGCTCCTGTTCACAGGCTGATGAAAGCCATGCCACTGATTTTCAAGTAAAGGCCATTCTGGTTTCCCTAGACCTTTTGAAAGGAAGAAAAGATACATAAAAAACATAAATGCTGAAATTTCTACACAGCCTACAAATAGGAAAAGCTGCCTATTGACTTCAGTACAATTGCAGGGTCAAGTTTTGACTCTCAAAGGAGGAAAAATCAGCAGAAAAATAAAGAGGAGAGAGGAAAAGAGGCAGAAAAGAAAAGAAGTAGAAGGGAGGGTAACTCAGGAAAAATTACAAGAGAAAGGTGATTATAACATGTATGTGTACATGTACAATTATATATACACACATATACATATATAATATGATGGTTTTCACTGGGTTTTTTGTTTTGTTTTGTTGTTTGTTTTTTTTTTAACTTAGAGGCACGTATGGCTGCCACCAGCTTTTTTTTTCCCCCAAAGACATCTTGTTCTCATGATGAATTTACACCAGCATTCACTACTACTCGGATTAAGGTTTGGTTATGACTCCATTCCTCTAGCCATCTCCCTAGTACTGTTTTTCCCCTTGGGAATACACTAAAAGTCCATCAAGTTCACAAAGCATTTCAAGAACTGCAATCAGAAACCAAATACAAGAATAACCAACTTTTGCATTTTGAGTCCTTTGACTCTGCAGGACCGGTGCAGCTTTACCAGGGCTCTGCTTCGTTAGGACTGAGCAGAGGTCCTCATCTGAGGTTCTACAGTTGGTTCCTTGGTATTTCACAAAATTACTCACATTCTCACCTTCTTTACTCTCAATCACTCTCACCCTGGTTGAATGTCTTTCAGTAATTTCTCCATCTCTGCAAGGCTTTTCCACCTTCACATGTAGCCTTTTTCTTTTTAATCTTTCCAGCTGCTATGTAACCTAAATGTAACTTCAGTCTTCAGGACAGGCTAATTTAGTGACCACATGTACAGATTTTAAGTGACTCGTGACAGGAAGACTTGGTGGCGTAATTTCAAAGTTAATTAGGCCCTCAGCTTCCCCTGATTTCAGTGAGAATTAGATATACAGACAACTATGAGATTTAGCACAGTTGTCAAAAGGCTATCCTTGCTTCACCATTTCCATAATCCTAAACAGCCATTTGCTGTCAACATGAGGGCAGACCCTGATTACAAGGCTAGTGACATCAAAGCTATGTGAATCAGTTTCTTCAAACAAACTCTGCACCTGGAACACCAAGTACAACCGATGCATGAAGGCCCTTAGCGTGTGAAAGAGGAGCTGCTAGGTGCTCATCCCCTGCTGAAAACCTGCCCCTTTACAGGCTGTTTAGATAGCTTCATCTTCTAAAACACCACCGGGGCACATCAACCCCGGCTCTCCACAGCATCCACTCCAGGAGATTTGTCTTTCTGAGTTTTGTGGTGTCAGCTGAGAATCAGACCTGAGAAAAAAGGCTAAGGGCTCTACAGTTGGGGATACTTTGGGTTACTCCTCTGTACTGATTGAAACTTGGAGCCTGGTTGGGTATGGTGAGTAAAGAAGACCCATTATTCTATTTATGCAAGTATTTTCAACTTAACAGAACAGCAGTAGAGGCACAAAAGAAGCCCATTGTGGGTTTAGACACTTCACAAAAGAAGCACATTCTGAAATATATATCTCATCTGGTGAAAGCAATGACCACTTTTATCAACCTAAACTAAGCCAACAGGTCACTTCCCCCCCCTGAACTTGTGGCCTTAATTGATAGTTAACAAAACACATCCAATCCTTCTGTTCTTCAGTCTTCCTTTCATGAGCTGCATGAAGGATGGTTGTGTTTGCATTGACCTCTGGTGACATTGCTTTCTGAATATGAATGATGACACTGTCACAGGTCCTAAGTTAAAGTGAACAACGCTGTCATCATAGCGCTGTGAGAGACGTGGTGTGATTACCACTACTTTTTCCCAGTGGCATCGAATCCACAGCAAGAAGATCTGTGTCTGCCCTGACTCTTAGTACATGGTCTGAATAAGAAGTGAGACTTAAAACTTTGCTGCTCAAGTATGGCTAAGAAAATACATACTGTGCAGCTACCTTTGAAGCACACTAATATCCACCAGTAATATTTCTGTAAGACTCAAACCCCGAGCTCACATGGGTGCTAGGGAATGCTGTGCACCTTCTCTTTGGTTCTTTTTTTGAGTCAGGATGCTCTGCTGACTCAAGAGGATAAAAAGATAATCTGAGCAAAAAGCACTGAAATACATGCAAATATAGATACTTCTGGTGGGAACACTGTCTCTGACTCATGGTCGCTTATATGTGAGCTAGTTACAAGCAAAGCAAGGCCTAAAGTGTAATTTCTTTGACAAGCTGCTCTTGTGAGAACGGAGGAATCACTTCCTCAGCTCCACTGGCTATATTGGCTAACACTCCACTGCCTGAAGGAGCTGAAGGGAACTAATTCAGATGCAAACACCGAATTTCTGCACATGCATGCACAGTCAAAAGAATCTACCCTTCATGCAATGTACTTGTGACATTCTTTAATATTTACCTTCTAAAGAGGCAATTATTCTCAAAGAAGACTCATCAGCATTTCTACATTTAATTTACAAGAAAATTAGTACTGTTATAAACTCACTTCAAACCAAGATAGGAAATCTATGTTAAAGTATCTAACAAACTAACTTGACTGGCAAAAGCACTCAGTAATTCCCACCCACACTGGTGGAAGAGGGAAGTCTCCATTTGGAGCTCTATGAAACAGATTTCCAGGGGAAGAAAGGACAGAAGGGAGTGTCACAGTAGGACCTAAAAGACCTGAGGTGCTGTAAGATGATTTTGCCTCTCCATCCTCTTCAATCCTTGGCTGTGAGCTATTTTCATATGTCCTTGCAGCATGCCCAAGCATGACAATTAGCTACTGAGACTTGAAGAAACCAGAATCTGTCTTTTTTCATCCTTTCCCAGTCCAATGCAATGGAGATTTCTTCTTTCAAAAAAGAAAATAAGCTCCCTTATAGATAAAGATGACTTAAATACAGATCTCTTGGTCTCCTGCTACTCTTTCAATCCTCAGTCTCTTATTTTTCCATTCTTTTTTTTTTTCCATGACAAATATGATTTTAGTAACTACAGTGTTCAGTACATAACTTTGCTTCTTATTCCATCACAGCTGGTGGAAGCAAAACGGGTTAATTTATCACTGTTGATCCTCCTGACGCTTATGGACCCAGTGGGAGTTCTTACGCTCTGGTCAGTCTAGAGTCAACATCCAAGACTTGGGGATGAATGATTACAGTGGTAGACGGAGCTAAGAATAAGTCAAGGTTGAACGACTGCCCTGACTTTAAGGCTACCTTTTTCAGACTTGTTGAATTTGAGATCTATCCTGAGTGAATTTCCATTCTATTTCCTTTAAAGAAAGTCTACTTAGTTTTGGCATGTGAGCAATAGGATAAAATAAATAAACTGTATACCCATTTTTTGTTCTCATAATCTGTGTATCTTGACCATAGCTGAAAGAATTTCACTAACACAGTCACACTGTATCATCTAGATCTGCATTATGCATCAAATAATGTACTATAGTGGATGTCTGGAGGAAAAATATTATGGCAAGCTACGTAGTAGTACTTCCCTAGTTACACTTTCCCAGCTACCAGCAATGTGCCACTGAGCAAGTAACTATACTAGTGCTAAATAATCCTGATTAATTTCCTTCCATGAGTTTGTTCAATTGCATTCTGAAATGTTCAAAATTGGCATCCACAACATATCGAAGCACTAGATTCTTTTGTTCAGCATGCTTCTGTTATTATTCCTGCCACAAGCAGGGACTGCGAGGATGAAGAACTGGCCACTGTACTCGAAGAGCAGGTTCGGGAACATCTGAGGAACCTAAAGGTGCACAAGTCCACGGGACCTGATAAGATCCATCCGCAGATCCTGAGGGAACTGGCAGATGAAGTTGCCAAGCCACTGGCCATCATATTTGAGAAATCGTGGCGGTCTGGTGAGGTCCCCGATGACTAGAAGAGAGGGAACATAACCCCCATTTTTAAAAAGGGGAAAAAGGAGGACCCGGACAACTACAGGTTGGTCAGCCCCACCTCTGTGCCTGGCAAGGTCATGGAGCAGATTCTCCTGGAAACCATGCTAAGGCACATGGAGAACAAGACGGTGGTTGGTGAGAGCCAACATGGCTTCACCAAGGGCAGATCATGCCTGACCAATTTGGTGGCCTTCTATGATGGGGTGACATAGCATCACTGGACAAGGGATGAGCAACGGATATCATCTACCTGGACTTGTGCAAAGTTTTTGACACTGTCCCGCACGAAATCCTTTTCTCTAAACTAGAGAGGCATGGGTTTGATGGACAGACCACTCAGTGGATAAAGAGTTGGCTGGATGGCTGCACTCAGAGAGTGGTGGTCAACAGGTCGATGTCCAAGTGGAGACTTGTCACGAGTGGCGTCCCTCAGGGGTCCGTGTTGGGCCTGGCCCTGTTCAACATCTTTGTCGGTGACATGGACAGCGGGATAGAGTGCACCCTCAGCAAGTTCACCGATGACACCAAGCTCTGTGGTGCCGTCGACACGCTGGAAGGGAGGGATGCCATCCAGAGGGACCTTGACAGGCTGGAGAGGTGGTCCTGTGCCAACCTCATGAAATTCAACCAGGCCAAGTGCAAGGTCCTGCACCTGGGTCATGGCACTCCCAGGCACAAATACAGGCTGAGCCGAGAATGGATCGAGAGCAGCCCTGAAGAGAAGGACTTGGGAATACTGGTGGACGAGAAGCTCAACATGAGCTGGCAATGTGCTCTTGTGGCCCAGAAGGCCAACCGCATGCTGATGCTGAGCTGCGTCAAGTGGAGCATGGCCAGCAGGTCAAGGGACGTGATTCTCCCCCTCTACTCTGCCCTGGTGAGACCTCACCTGGAGTACTGCATCCAGTTCTGGAGCCCCCAACACAAGAAGGACATGGACCAGTTGGAGAAGGTCCAGAGGAGGGCCACAAAGATGATCAGAGGGCTGGAGCATCTCTCCTATGAGGACAGGCTGAGAGAGTTGGGGCTGTTCAGCCTCTAGAAGAGGAGGCTCTGGGGAGACCTATAGCAGTCTTCCAGTACCTCAAGGGGGCCTACAAGAAAGATGGGGAGAGGCTGTTCAGTAGAGCCTGTTGTCATAGGATGAGGGGTAATGGTTTTAAAATAGAGGGAGGTAGATTTAGATTGGATATTAGGAAAAATTTTTTTACAATGCGAGTTGTAGAACACTGGAACAGGTTGCCCAGAGAGGTGGTGGATGCCCCGTCCCTGGCAATGATGATGGCCAGGCTGGATGAGTCTCTGAGCAACCTATCTAGTTGGGGATGTTCCTGCTTCTTGCAGGGGAGTTGAACTAGATGACCTTTGAAGGTCCCTTCCAACTCTAACCATTCTATGATCCTATGATTCTATGTTATTAACATTTCCAATCCTAAAACATTGAAGGTGACTGTGAAGAAGTGGTTAAGTTCACCATAATGGCAAGTTCCTGAAGTTTCATTGTGTGTGGGAGAACAAGACTCTGATCACAGAAATTTGCTTTGCAGTTTTTCTGGGAAATCAATACCAATTTGAATGTTGGAAAAACTGTTATATAATTTGATTTAATCTCAGTTAGCCAAGAGTGGAAAAACAGGCAAGGATTTGGCCTGTTTTAGACAGGATGGTGACAATAGGAGAGAACCCACAAGTAGAATGCCATTACTGAAATTAATGCCTCTTTCAGAAATCAAACCTTTGCTTCAACCTCCAAATACCGTCTTTAATTCATAGTTTCTCCTTTGTAAATGGGAGATTCTCATTTATTTCCAACCATCTCAAAGTTCATCCTTCTCTGTTCATTGCACATCTTTTACTCTCTTTTATTGGTTTCAGTAAGACAGTAACTTGAAGCACCCAATCCAGTTACTTCCCAGGACAAGTTAGCCTGAATCAAAGGTGGCATCATTCAAATGCTTCTCCACATGAGGAAAACATAGATTATTAGTTTACTTGAAAAAACATGCTCCATTTTTACATGAGAATATGGAAGGACATATTCACTACCACTAAAAGGCAAGCATTTGCTGTATCTGGTATGGTATAATCCGAAATAGTGCAATTAACTTTTTTCAATACCACAACAATATTTCAGATTTGAAGACAACTTTATGCTTGAAGTGGGCTTGCAGCTGAAGTCAGTATGTCCATGCCTGACTCTTCTACCTTCCTTGCTATGAACCATGCCTGACTCTTCTACCTTCCTTGCTATGAACCATGCCTACTCAGCCTACACTCTCATAAATCAAGTTTACACTTACTAGCTTGTTTGTAAGTTGACATTCAAGAGGAAAGTGCTTAATGCTATTAAAAACATCTATTATTTGCTATAGATATCCAGAGAAGGATGAAAGTATGATACAAATGGTTGAATTTTCATTGTTGACATCAACTCAGTGAAATCCTTAAATTGTAAAGGAAGAAAAAATTGTTAAAAGTATAAATAGCTGGGTTTGCTTTTTTCCTCCTCAGTACTACTACCTACTGTGCTAAATACAATCCATTATTGAAGATAATTTCCCTGAATATAACATAATTTTGCTATTGAAATATTTAATTACGATTAGCTTTAAAAGTTAAGAAAACATTTGCCAGTATCAATTTAACATTTTTTTTTTGTTTATAAAGAAGTGGAAACAATTTACTTTTATTTCACCTGTGGTTCCTTAATTACTGCAGGGCATATGGAGGCTGATGACTGGAGACACTGCAAACCTCCCAGTAAGCAAGCTGACTGTCACCCTGTAAAGGATGGCTGACAGGTGTGTTAGCAGGCAGCTCCTGAAGACCAACAGGGACAACGAAACTATGCCTGTGTCCATTTGAACTTTCTTTTAAGCTCTTGTAACTCTTCCCAGTCCACTGCCACACCTTGTGATACTCCGGCCTTACCTGGTTGCTAGTGTCTCTGCAAAACTGGTGATGCCTGATGGCACCACTATGAAAAGTAGAAGGAGTGAAACCGTACCAAGGCTCGCTGGCCCAGAGAGGTCTAGATGGAAGACTATAGACATTTCTTTCCTGGTATAAATACACAGATCAGTTTTACCATCTCACTCAGAATCTACCACCTGGTTTCTCAGGGACATCACAATTTTTTTTTTTTTAATTAAAAATTCTCCATCCACTGTGACTTTACTCTGGCATAACTCACACTATCAAGTGTTGATCAACAAATGATGAGAGCTGAGTCATCCTTATTGACTCGTGTTTTAATGTCACTTTGCATAGGCATCAGTGACTCAAGCAGGTAGAAGGTCAGGCTGAGCAGCTTTAAGGGAGTGTGCTGGTTTTGTGTAGCAGAGGAGGTACAGTGCAGCTTCTGTGGGAAGCTGCTAGAAGTTTCCCCTTTGTCTGGTGGACCTGCTGCTGGCCAGGGCCAAGCTCATTGGTGACAGTGATAATGCCTCTGTGACAATGTATGGGGAAAATAAAAAATAAAGAAAAGGAGTGAAGAAGCAGAAGCGGAAGCAGAAAGGGGGAGGCGTGAGCCTTCTGACCTCCTGCTGGGTGGCTGTCTACGCCCAACTTGGCCCTGCTGAGCTGAGAGAAGTGAAGAGAGAAGATGTGAAGAGAACCTGAAAGGAGTCTGCCCGAGCCTGATTGTGAAGAATTTCTTGTGAGAGGAACGGTTGTGGATGCCAAAGTCAGTGAAGAAGGAGGAGGACGAGTAATGTGGCTCCTGCCAGAGATTCGCCTGCAGCCCGTGGTGAAGACCATGGTGAAGCAGGCTGTCCCCCTGCATGTCCTGGAGGCCCATGGAGGAGCAGAGATCCACCTGCAGCCCCTGGAGGACCCCGCATTGGAGCAGATGGATGCTCGAAGGAGGCTATGGCCCAGGGAAGGCCCACGCTGGGGCAGTCAGTTCTGGAGGGACTGCACCATATGGAAAAGGGGTGGAAATGCTGGAGCAGTTTGTGAAGGACTGCAGCCAGTGGGAGAGACTCCATGTTGGAATAGGGGAGGAATGTGAGGAGTTCTTTCCCTGAGGAGGAAGGAGTGGCAGAAAAATGACATGTGATGAACTGACTGCAGCCTCCATTCCCTATTCCGCCCATGTGCCACTCAAGGGCAGGGAAGAAGGAGGTAGAGATAATTTGAAATTAAGTTAAGTCTGGGAAGAGGGAGAGGTGGGGGGAAGTTGTTTTGTTCTCTTTCTCATTATCCTGCTTTGGTTTTATTAATATTAAAATAAATGGTTTTCCCTAAGTCAAGTTTGTTTTACCCGTAACAGTAACTTCAGTGAGCTCTCCCTGTCCTTATCTCAAACCTTGATCTTTGTGTTATATTTTCTTTCCTTCATTCTCTCGGAGGGTGGGGAGAGTGAGTGACAGACTGTGTAGCTTGGTCCAGAGTGGGACTAAACTGCGACAGTAAGGTTTCTCCTGGTTTACAGAATGAAGAAGGAAAAATATTTCTAATTCTCATTAAAAGCATTTAAAATAATTCAGCACAAATAAATTTAAAATTTAAATTTAAATGCAAAACTCCTATTTGACATCTAGTTTATTCCTTAGGACATAAGTGTCCCCTATTTATGTAGGCCAGGGTCTAGTTCTGCTGGAGTACAGCCCTGTGTTTGCCTGTATGTGACTTTACATCCTTCTGAACTCATGGCGTTGTATGAAATATAATTGTAGTGCTCAGCTGTTTTAAAAGATACGATTTGTAATTAATACTACATAATTTTCAAATAAAACTGGCCACAGGATGCTGCAAATAAATTAGAATGTCCATCCTCCCCATAATACAGGTTTTTCTTCACAATAATAGATGCTAATTGAATGTGCCTTAACAATGCTACTCTGCTCTTAGTGATGTCAAAAAATAATGCTCCTGGTAATGATATCAACTGCTTTTACTAATGTTTCATTAATCCCATTGTTTGTGCTCTTGTCATTCTTGACAATAATGTTCCAGAGATTGGTAAAACTGCTGCTGTTTGTCCTTTTGTTTTGTAGTCAAAAGCCTTTATTTATCAACATCTTCTTACACATACTTGTGGAATTTACCACAGAGATTCCTGACTTTCTATGCTGCACTTGAAAAGTGCTTGTTAGTGGAGAAAGAACTGACGTATTGTTTATGCATACCAAAGTCCCGTTGCAAAACAGCTAATTTAAAGTGACTGACAATAACTTCATGTAGCAAAAGATAAAACCATAATGAAATCATCGGACCTAACAGAAACTTTTCAGACTGATTTTCTTCCCCTTAAAAATAAGATTTCATCAAAACATGAAAATGGTTATGGCTTTTTATAATATTAATTAAGTTTTCTAATTGTTCATGAAAAACATAATATAAAATCTTTCTATTCAGCTTTGGATTTTCAAAAGGAAGAAATGCTCACAGAAAGCAAGTGCTGTATATGTTTTGCTCAAGGTCCTGCATTTGTCTGGATAGCAGGAAGTGAGCAAGGTGCAGCCTAGGACTCATTTCTTAGTCAGTCTACTGCACAGTAATTTTGGAGGGTTGAAACTAACCAGCCCCAGGATATACATACAGAACAGGAGATTTCTCAGTTTTAGAAGACAAAAAGAGCACCGACTCCTGAAAAATTCAGTACATGCACCAAAGTTCCTGGGACAAAGCAGGACTTCTTCCCTTCTATGGTTCTTTCTACCAGTGGCCAAAAGCAGATCCAAGGAGGAGTACAAGACCCATAAAAGCACTGAGGTGAATTCTCACAGTACTTTCTGAGGCTCCAACCAATGGTGGCATGGAGCAGTATCCTGATGTTTGCGCTGGGAGCCTAGCTCTCCTGTGCTCTCTGGGACAAGAAGCTGGGATCAGCTAAGAAGGTGAGATCAGTGCTCAGAGGAGAGGATGGAGGAAGGATAAATTATATTGGGGATGACTAGGCACATGGACTGACACAAGAAGGGAAGGAAAGCCAGGGACTGAGTGCTGCCTGAGAAAAAGAAGGCTGGGACAGAGAAGACAAGGTCCAAACTGGACCTCTCTCTCCTGGTTCCTTCTCCTTGTCATGACCAACAACTCATACGGATTTAAGCCTCTACACCTAAGCCAGACCTACTATAGATTTCTGTATATGAAGGCCTTATGTAATGACTTTCTGTGTGTAGCATGTTATGAATGAGTGTCCTTTTACCACTGCCTAACTGATTCCAGTTACAAAGACAAATTAATTTTACTCTTCACTTTCCTTCTTAGTTCAAAAACTGAATTAAAGAGTGCAATGAAAAATGACTTTCATTCCAGTGTTTCTAATCCGTAAGTCAAGAAGTGAACTATTGGCTGTCATTAGTATGTCTACAGATTTAATGCTGCTCTTGGCAACAAGTGTCATTGTATGGTGCAATTAGCAGCCTGCCATCAGTGATAATGTCACATATAGTTCAATAAAACTTATTATTGATAATATAAAGCAGATCAAAGAAATTATGGTATTGCTGGTATTATGAAAAAAAGGAACTGGGAAGCACTGTTAGAGGATAATAAAATGGATTTGTAGTTCTTGTGAAGGAACTTTGATTGTGTCATAGAAAGGGTTGTTCTGAAATGGGTGAAAAATTTATAAAATAGGGGCTTATCTTTTTGCTTTTATTTTAAAATATGAAACGTGATCTTTCATATAAGTAACATGATATTAAAAAAAATAAGATGGCAGCATCAGCTCTAGCAATATTTTGTTTTGTATTGACAGAGAAAAAGCAGTAGATAGGGAATTAATTCAGATGTCTTAAATAGGAAAAGAAGAAAAACCTTTACACATCGGATGACAAAAGAAGTAAAACAACGCAAAGTTCACACACCAAAATGAGCCTAATGTGGTGAATTTCAATCACATGCATGAAATTCACCACCACTCAGAAAGCATTGAAACCTTATAGCTTCAGCACACACTGATATAATTTTAGGATCTATACTGAACTCAGACTTCGAAAGTCCCTTCCTTGACAATTCAAAGAAACAGTTCAAGTCTTTATTTTTAAGGCTCTTTTAGGCCCAATGTTATCAGCTATTTGTCTGCAGTTCATCTGGTCTCTTAGGCAGGAGCTAAGCTGGCTGGGCAAAGACGAATGCTAGATAAATAAATAAATAGAAACAAGCAGCTTTCTAGGTTGTTGGACTTGCTTAGCATTTTGCTGTATCTCTCTTTTAAATAAGTCATTGCAACAGCAGAATGGATTGCTTAGTAAAAGCTGACATTTAAAAAGAAAAAGAGCACATTTTAACAGTTTGTTCCTAGCAAAAGCCTAAATACTTATCTACATAAGTTCAGCCAACCTTCTGCTTTGCTTTTTGTTTTAAATATACATATAAGAAAAAGTAAACAGTTAATTTCAGGATTTCAAAAACATAGCAATAAGAATGACTTATATTCCTCAGTGTGTTTTGTTTCCACGATTGTGTCAAGGGTCTCTGTGTTTTTTCCAGACCTGATTCATGACTGCTGATTCCCTCTCTGTACTGGATGTTGCTGGATGCTGTTTTGGGAAAGTGTGGCTTCTAAAGACAAGACAAACCAAGGATTTAAAATTAAGACAAATTGAATACTTAAGAATTTTCTACAAGCCTGAAAATATCTCCCTGTGTGTTTTATGTGTACAGCTCCTAGCATCATGCAATCTTCACTCTTGACTGTAGTTCCTGCTTAGGACTGTAATACTACATACATAACCTACTAGCTCCTACATAAGCGCTCTAACTGATTTTCAAAATGCTGACTTTGTTGTACATTATTTAAGGTAAATTCCTTACATCCTTCACTGTAAAGCAGTTTTGCAGATCTGAAACCAGTCTCACAGCTATCGAATGAAGGTGTCTTCCACAGTCCAGCAGGACTAGCACAATAGTGCTGTGAAGTTCTCACTCGGGTGACAGACGGAGAGTTTTGTCTCTTCACGTGCCTGTTATCTCCGTGCTTTTACTTTCAAGCCAATGAAGGGATAGCTTGAATACTGGCCGCAAAGAAGTTGATGAAAGCTTTGGTGCACTGTGAGTAGGATTTCAAATCTTTGGCTTCATTTGGCATGACTTAGGGTTCATTTGGACGCTGCTTTCACTTTCAATTAATGGTAACCCTGATGTGCATTTGCTTGTTATGTGATTCAGCAGTAGGATGACAATCCTTCAATGGATACCATTTTGCAATGAAATTCAGAGCCTTTGATATCTTCAGCTCTTGCCTGGACAAGACCTTCAGGAGCCTGATCTAACTATATGAAGTACAGGCCTCCAGAGGTCTCTTCCTGCTCAGATCCTTTCCCACTAGGATTCTCTCAGGGCTTTTTTCGTTGCCTATAAGAAAAGATTATTTAAGGTAGGAAGAGTCTCTTCCTCATGTGACATGCCAATACTTTGCATTATCACAGATAAGCATAGTTTTCACTAATGTAACTCACAGCTCAGGAGTTTTAATCTATTCTCCCAGCTGGCAGTAGGGTCAGGAGAACTGCAGAGGTATTTCTAAGGAAAAGTGAGGCATTGCTCCAATCCTTTTATGCAAGGAAACAGTTCAATAGAAAATCTGTTGAAAAGGTCAAAGCTCGATTAAGCATGCAGACAAAGAAAAGTATGACATTTAGCTAAAATGTGATAATCAGTGCGCAAATGTATCATCCTGAAATAAATTTGGCAGGGTAGTCACACTAAGTTCACAGTACTATTTGCCCCAAAGTAGCTGACTTACTTTTTCTTTTTTTTTCACTTTAAATACAAAATCATGTAAAATAAACACAGTTTCACAAAAGATCCCATGTCACTGCATAAAAGGAAGATATTGCAGGCTCTGAATTTCACAGGCAGGGTACAAAGGTGGCTCTGCCTAACAGCAAGATCTATCATCAGCTGATAGAAATTAATACAGATCAATTAAAGTCATTTTAAATATATCAGTTCATAAAAAAATGAAGATCTGGACTTGCAGGTTTCTTAGGCTACTCCCAGTTATCAGTCCAGGAGACTGGGGGCTGGTTGGAATTGAAAAATAGGGCTGCTCAGTTATTAGTTATGAAACATGGAAGCTTTTAAAGAAGGAATGTCAACACTGGCAAACAGCTGTGAAAGCTGAAGCTGCAGCCCCAGCATAGACAAGTTCTGGTAGAAATATCCATGCAAGATATTCACAAACTGTCTCCTCATTTTGCCTATTCCCAGGCAAGTGGCCTCTCCATTCTACTGGCATAACTACATGCAGTAATATTGTCAACAACATTGGGACCTGTCACGAACCGATAAAGGTCCGGTCATGAGAGGTACGAATTTCTCGGTTACAGAATTAAGACACAATGGTGTCATACGCATATGTTGGTTCTTTATTTCATTCACACACAAAGGGTAAGGGCGGGGGGGAGAAAGAGAAAGAGGAAGAGAGAAAAAGAGGGGAGAAAATACCACCACGGAGAGTCAGCGTCCTGAAAGTCCGTTGTACAGAGTGGGTGGGGTGGGTGCCTCAAAAGGATGATGATGCCCCCACGGAGAATCGGCGTCCCGAAGGTCCGTCTGAGTGGGGTGGGTGTCCACACACACACACCGGGGTTCATGCGACGACCCTTTTTGTAGTCCTTTGTAGGTCAGGTGCTTCCTGCCTGTGATTTAGCTTGTGATTGCTGCATCCTGTTGATCTGTCTCTGTGGTGGTACGTGTTAGCTCTCTGCAAATGCAAGGCCCGCTTGTCCTTTGTAAGCCGTGCGGTTACCTGAAGCATGTTGTTACCTGATTGCTAGTAAGACAGTGTCCACAAAGTCATTTTGCGTCCCCCAGAGCTGGCCTCCATTGTGCAGTCACTTGGCAGTGCTGTGCATGCTTAGTACCGTCCAGGGCCTGAGCTCATGCACAGGGTTTGGCTCTATTCTGGGGGAAGGGTACAAAACAAGATACCCCATTTTGCAGTTCTTGGAGTTACTAGGCACATGTTGCCGCTTCAGCTACAAAACAGGATATTTGTCTAGACATTCCTCACAGTTGTTGAAGTTTTTTTAGCATTGTGGTTTGTCAGTTCTCTCTATCATTTAGCGATGTTGAGACATTAATTAACCTTTTCAGTCTCTGACAGGACCTGATGGGTCTTTTAAAAAAATCATGCTTTAATCCTGCATGCCAGTTTCACACTTCATACTCTGTGTTCCTTTCTTCCCTGCCCTGTCATGCATTCTGTCTTATTGTCCAAAACATGGCACCTCACTTTTCTGCTTGTGTGTACTTCTCTTTCTCTTCCTGGAAGATGCAATTATGTTCCTTTAATACATATGAGCCACCTAGTGCCTGCGTCAGGTCTTACCTTGCTCATCTTATCTTCTAAAGGGTCTTTAAACCAGGGGAATTTGCATTGCAGTCATCAGTTTGCCTCGTTTAAGATTGCTACTGGGGACAGAATTTCCCTTCTGGCACCTTTGTAACTCACCAGGTTATCTCATGGATTTCAAGAGGAAGCTCAGATCACAGTTGTGTGACTCATTTTCCACTCAGTTTGTGAATCTAGTAGCTCAGAAAGAAGATGATGTGGTCTGTACAAAACTGGCTGGGAAAGTGAAAGGAAGTACAACAAAATCTAAGTCTTTTCACCAAAATCTATGTTGATCTACCTGAATCTTCAGACCAAAGTATGATCAGGATATTCAGACTTTATCTACGTGCAGCCCATGATAACCTGGAAGTACAGCTGATATCACTCCTGCAGGTCCATTCTGACCTAAATTATTTTATGTTTCTGTGATAATATCCATGTTCTAACAACATCCTTGATATCAAAGCTCTGTGAGGTGCAAAGGCTTTCAACATTGAAGACCTGACATGGGAGGTTTCCTCATTGAACTGAGCAATGATTCTATGGAAAGGATAGGCTTGTCCCACTGTGAATTTAATTATTGTTGAAGATAGTGATTATCTGGCATATCTGGCAGGTAATTTGATTTTTTTTTTTCTTTCTCAGTATCAGTTTTATACCTCATTTGTGATGTGCACAGGCAGATGGCCTTCTGTCTACTGTGGCAGAGCCGTAGCCACGATTATTTGTTACTTGATGGCTCAGCTTCATTAACGTCAACTGTACACAAAAGGCATGAGTAAATGGTTACTTATTTCCTAGTTGGTCATGCATGTGGTATGAGTTACCAGGAGTGATTTGCTGACAGGAGTAAAAGTTATAAGCACTACTTCCTCCCACTCCTGCTTAAGATCAGTAAGATTTTGTGACATGATCGTTATTCTCATGCTTTAAATACAGGACACCTACTAGACCAGGCACTCCAACATCTTTATCAAATCCCACACTTGCCACATTCTCCTCCTTCCTAGCATCCTCCTTGGACTGTCACCTCCTCAGCATACCTGGACAGCATCTTTCTCACCCAGTCAACCATGGCATTCAGGGCTCTACCACATCTCCTCTTTGCCCCAGTGACTCCAGATCCAGCAGTGGTGCTCAAGCCAAGGACACTGGCACAGCTCCACCTGTGGGAGCTCCATGACATGCTTTACTGTTCCTTATCTTTCACACTGGTTCAGGTCCCTAGTGAAGCATGAGTGACGTGGGAGTGTAGAAAAACTGACTGGAATCTCTCAAAGCTCCCTTTAGGTCTTTCTCTGACACTGATGCAACATATTGCCTTTTTTTTTTTTTTTTTTTTTTTTAAGAGGATTTAGATATACTATTTGAGGTAGAGTAAGTGCTTCAGGCAAAAATCCAGGTGAGCTGAATGTCAATTGAATTTGGGATTTGCATTCAGATCCTAAACTCTAGGAAACACCCTAGAGGGAAAAAGGAGACATGAAGGCTCTCAATGAACAAACACTCCGAAGCCTCTCTTTCCTTCCTCCTCAGCCATTTTCCTGTGAAGGAAAGCTACATGAGCCCCTTTCTGAATGTCACACTCCTGGCAGCTCTGATCTCTGCTTCAGTGAGGAAACATGTGGTCAAACTCTGCCTGCTGAGTCCTCTGTGACTGAACCATAGGACAACTGCTGACTGGGGAAGATCACATGGGGTAAAGCCTGGCCTTTTATCCTCACTCCTGTGATGTGGTCAATGAAGCCTCAATCCATCTGTCTGGGACTGAGTTTGGGAGTGCCTGGCTGCAAGTAGCACTGTGTTGTGGTTTGGCCCTAGTCACCACACAGTTTGTCGCTCACCCTCCACCTCCCCAGCAGGATACGGGAGAGAATTGGGAAGAAAGGAAAACTGGTGGGTTGACATGAAGAGAGTTTATTAGAATAGCAAAGGCAAATTAGAGTAATAGCAAAGTATGAGGATACTAAAATATACAAAATGATCAACGCATGATTTCTCACTGCCCAGTGTCCCAATGACAGATACAGCCTGTTCTGAGCAGTTATCATGGAAACAAAAGAGAGCAGCAAGCAAAGGAGTGAGAGGGGGAGAAAAAGTGCGATATCCCCCCTCCCCAGTAACCCCCACTTATATACTGAGCATGACATGTATGGCACGGAATACTCTCTTTGGCCAGTTTCAGTCAATTATTCTGTCTGTATCTCTCCCAGCTTGCTGCACCTGCACATTAGCAAGACCTGGAAAGACGGAGAGTGTCCTTGGTCTCATTAGCAACAACTCATAACATCAATGTGTTTATCAACATTCCTCACATATGAAATCCAAAACACACCAGTTACTGAGAGGAAAATTAAGTCTATCTCTGCCAAAACCAGGAGAGACTGCCTGGCAAAGTACTATTATTTCCCCTCCCTTGGTCAAGCAGTTCTGAGTTCAGCTAGGACACTGTGGAAGACGAGGAGGGAATCAGGATGGAAGGCACAAGCAAGGGACTAGAGGCTCAGAGGAGGAAAGTATGAGGAAGACTCTGTCCTCTGTGTATTCCTCTGGGCAGGACAGAAATAATCACACATTTCACATCACCAGTACAGATGTAGCCACACTGTCACCTATTCTCAGTAAAGGTGGCCAACTGCACTGTGATTTTTTAGGTAGGATCTCTGGGATGCAATGAGATCGAAGAGCTATGCATGGATGTTGTGAGGAACATGTTACTCTGCACACCTGCAGACCAAGATAGAGGCTGCCATTCCCTCCCAGGAGTGTTTGATATATGCAGGTGGTCTGCTCACAAGCACCGACTCTGTATGATGTGAAAGGTGAGGTGCCTTTTACTTTTGTTCCCTGCTGCTATGCACCTTATGGAAACAACAGGAAATCTGCTTGAGTAAGCACTTCAAGACTGAGCCACTCATTTGTTAGCATCACTGTAATGCAAGGTCTTGCAAAGTCAGCACAGTACACAACTGTGTCTTTCTCAAGGCTGCCTCAGACTTTACAGAACAGTTATCTGTTCCCCCTCAACAAACTGTGCAGCAAGGTGTCCATTTGAAAGGTGATAAACAGTTACACCAAACATCCAAACTTAGCAGCAATATTTCTGATTTTAAAGATGACTGATAACTAATCAACACCCAGATATCACCACATTATTTGATAACAGAACTTAAATAGCCGTGCCTTTGTGGTGTGACAACATCCAGCCCCACCTCACCTCCCCTCCCCGACCCGTCAGTCTCTGAAATCATTAGAAGGGACAAGACGGCTCTTTAAAAGCAGTTTCTAGCAGCTGGATAAAAATAATCACTCCAGTCTGCATTTTGCCAATGCCTCTTTTAAAGAAAAGAAGTCTGAGAAAAATAGCTTAAAACAAGGACCATAAAGTAAACCAGAAGGATTATACCTCCTCTCCTTGTGCCTCACTGGCACTCTTTCTTTCAAATTCAAATGACCATTTCTTTATCTCTTCATTCATGTTATAACTCTGAGTCTGACATAATTAGCCTCTAGTTAGTGAACATGTTATTGTTACATCTTTTTAAGTTTGTTTTTCTCTCCTTCAGCAATCTCCACCAAATACAGTACCTGTAGGGTAAAGACAATTTTATTCTTTCCAAAATGAAAAGTAAATCCTCCTCAATGTAGTCTGGCCCAGATGTTGGATATCTTCCTTCTTACAAATATCTGACACACAAAGGTCACAGTTATATGGCTGAGTGGTATGAGACTGTGAAACTGGAACCTTAATTTAAAAAACTTGCATCTAGAGTGCCTGCAGGAACTTTCTGTGAGCATGAGGATATTCAGCAATTTTGACACTGATATCAAATGTATTTGGAAGCCTAATCACAAATTTAACAGATAAATTTTAAAATGTGTCTACACCATTATGTACCCCAGACTTTATTCAAAAGACAATGGAAATACAATTCCCTTTTGATAATGAAAAACAGATGTTCAGGTAGCTTGGGCACTTTTGAAAACTTCACCACTAAAGGTTCAATTTAGGTTCTTGTATTTAAAAATTATAGCTAAGAATCACTCAGATGACTGAATACAGAGTGAAGGGAATAGTTTTTGGAAAATGTTGGCCATAATTCCATAACGCAATCTATTACATTACAATTTCTATAATGGATGACATCACCTCTCTGACTCATCTGACTTAATGTGGCTATAATGCTTTAATTGTTAAGCTATAGCAGGTTCCCTCATACATTAAACGTCACAGGAGGGCTGTCATTTCCTTCCATCATTCAATCTTTTCATTCTCTCCACGTGGAGCTAATCAATTGAAAGATAATATCTTCCAACTGCTCAAATTGCTGTTGATGTCCACACAATGTCATGTTTTGCCCTTACTGTCAACTGTCTCCATTGTTACCATATGCTACTGGCACCATATCAACACTTTACAAGGATTTAGTCTTTTGGTATAGCCGCTTTCTATGGCTTTTTATGTAAAACATAATTCCTTGCTTTCTCTGTGGGCAACTGAGAGGAAATGTTGTAAGCAATGTTAAAAAAGGGAACATCCTGGCAATAACAACTCTTCATTTGTAACAGAGACTGAGAAAATCTGATACTTAAAATGGGAGGTAGGTAATTCACTGCTCTGATGTCAGCTGAAGTTAACATTTTGTTCACAGTGTTCAAATAAAACAAGAAGTCAATCACTTTCCAAACAGCACATGGTGTGGTAATACAGAAAATCCCAGAGCTGGAAGGTATGTCTTCGTGACACAGCTTAGAAACTATTGAGAGAGTACAGAAGTATGTTAGTCAACCTGTTACTTCATGAATCCTGAGAACATCTGGACTCTATTTCACCTCAGTTTGCAGATAATCCATCACTCTATTCTATGCTGCTTTCTTTGTTCATACTTACGTATATTTGTATGCCACCTCAAAACATTTGTTTAATTGAGTGAGCTCATACAGATCTTTTGCCTACAGCTTGGAGTTCGGCACACACCAACTTTGAACTGAAGCACAGGCATAGCATGTGCACTACTAATGGCTTGGACAAGGTTCCCCCACTAGGAGTTTTCTTCTTTCTTGCTATGTTTCCTTCCTAGTTACTTTTACATCTTCCCAGACAAGAAAGTGATGAACAAGCACAGTAACCAATACAGTACTATTCTGCCTTCAGCATTGACTGGGTAACGATGAAGACTGGTAAAATTGTTACAGGACAGTATTTTGATTTGCATAAATAACTAAGTATGTATCTGATATACAGCTGATCCACCTCTGCTGCCTCATTTCTTTATGCATGATGTCATTCAGTAGATGCAAATACAGCTTTAGGCCAATTTTTCTATGGGGTCCATCACTTGCCATTATGTCCTTTCCTTTAAGGATGCCACAGGTATCTTAAATATTATATAATGGAAAACAGGTCTGGAAGAGATTGCTAGAGGCCATCCAATGTAGCAACTCTCTTAAGCATGACCAAATATACATAAACTATTTCTGATAGATTTTTGCCTTTGTTCTTGGAGATTTCCAGGGGTACAAATTCAACAGCCACTTGAGGCAACCCCTCACAGGGCCACACTCCCTATCCAATTAGAAAGGCCTTCCAAACCACCTGCTACATTGAACTAAACAAAGCAACCTTTCTCATTCTGGGTATAATGACCTCCTTTTGCATTCTCTGATTAAACAGTCAGTTTTTCGTCATAGATCATGTTTACTGATCATCTGATCTTTCTGATTTCTCTCCCCTATATTCCCCCAAAAAGAGACCCTAGACAGAGTGGGCTCTTAATTTATTGTTATAAATTGTAATAATTATTATAATCATTTACACAGCTCTGCGGATCTGTCGTCACGGTACTTGCACCACCATTTTGAGCACAGCACAGTTTTATTCTGGCTCTTCCTTCTGCTGTGTCTACTCAACATACAGAAGTTTTGCCAAATCCACCTGTATGTTACATTTTAAGCTAAGAAATAATTTGAAAATGAAAAAATCTAAAAGTACAAGTATGATTTGTCTTAATAAAGTCTTCGCACTTTATGTTGCCTCTATCAACCAAGAAAATAATATGAAGGTATGGAGTCTCCAAAGGAAAAAAATTCCATCTGTCATTACTACACAAGTTCCTGTGAAGGAAAACAATATGTAATAAATTATTCAGGCAATTATAAACTAGTAAGAATTTGTTCTCCGTATTATTATTTGTACTACCCTCATGTCTGAAGGCCAAAGACATGATACGTGTGTGTGTGCGCACAAGTACATCTCTGTGTGTGTGTGTATGCATGTATTTGAATGGTTAAATAGCGAGGAAAAACTATCTCTATTTTCATTATCCTTTAAAAAAGTTTTTTAAAACCTCCTTGGAGATATTAAAAATCTGTCTAGACATGGTCCTCAGCAACTGACTGTAGGTGGCCCTGCTCGAGCAGGGGAGTTGGACTAGATGACCTCCAGAGTTCCCTTCCAACCTCAACCATTCTATGATTCTGTGAAGAAGCAAGGCATAATATGACACTGTGGTTTGTTAAATGATAAGAGAATCTTTGACATGGAAAGAATTGCATTTATAAGAATGTTGGACTAAGTTACTAATTAGAGGATACAAAGAAAAAAAATCCCTGTTAAGGATTACTTGCAAGGTAATCTGATTTCAGCATAAAAACATATGACATGCAGATCTCTCAAGCTGTGAGAAATCACAGGCAGACAAAGCAAGTAACCTTCCCATACCAATGGCACAGCACCAAGACACATGGCAAGCACTGATCTGAAAAGCAAAGTCAGATGGTTTTGGAGGTCTGAATCAGGTTTAAGACCCAGCAATGTAAAATATAGTAACTCTCAGTTTGCACTGAGTAATCAATTCGAAAGATGTACCAGTTTGAGACCTGACCAAGAGATTAATGATGTGGAGGAATATGCACTGAATAACATGGGTACTGGATGCAATCCCCACAAGATAGATTTTTGAGGAACATCTCTAAGTAGGTTTAAGTTGCAACAGGATACTGTGTTTACTTGGTTTGACATGTGTACCTGTCTCCAATTAAGCCATCTTTGTCATTTGAGAAGATCTCTTGCAGCAGGCTTTCACTAACTTTCCATTATCTCACAGCAGGTGACGAGAGGAAGTTATTAGAAAAATCCATATCAAATACGCTTTCCTGCAGGAAAGGCCAATCCAAGATTTTTGCTTAGGGAACACTTCAGGCATGAAAACATGCAAGCACATAAATCATGAAGTTTATTTCTTAGTAATATGATACTGGCTAATCTCATGATCTCAATTTTTAATGCTTCATTTTTGGAATGTTTTTCTCCAAATTCTCTATCTTAATTTAAGTTCTCTGAATCACTTTGCCTCAGAGATGTTGTCTGCCAAAGAATAGGCTTGATTTCTGCTCTTTGTTAGTGTAACCTGGCAGAGCTGGCTCGCCTTCCTAGACTATGTATAGCATAGAGTTTCAAAATGTCATGATCTGGAAGATTACAGGCTAAACAGGTTTCAACTAATGGAGTGTCTTCAGTGTCTGAGAAAAGAGAAAGTTGAAGGTTTAGCTCCTTATTACAAAGTCATCCCTGCTTCTTCAATAACTCATTTTGATATTTTGTAATTTGCAAAAATGCTCCTATGTGATCCCACAGGCTCTTAACTACTTTGTAATGAGTGTGTATGAACAGATGGAAAATGTTTTCAATTACTGAGAGAGCTGCTAATGGATGTCGCCAGCTATTAGAAAAGCTCAGGTGGTTCCATTTTAGGAGAACAGGTATTGTCATAAGCCTCTTCATTTTTGATGAAATGTTTGCTCATTTATACCTTGATGGTAAACTTAAGACTGCCTGTACTAGTGAGAACAGATTAGAACTTGAGCTGGAAATTATTCACCGTTAAATAGTCCAGAACCTTATATCCAAACATTTCACTTGAAAATAACACAAGCTTGTAGGTCACTTCAGTGCGAGGGAAAATTAATCACTGGAAAAAAATCGATTCCAGTAAGGTTAGACTTCTTTTTCCCTCTTTCTAACAAATGCAGTTAAAAAAATAAAAAAGAAAAAAAAGAAAGAAAAAAAAGGAAGTCTGGATTCTTATCTGAAAATCTAGAATTACTTTTAAATTCACAGCAGAAAGGAACTGTTCTCCTATATAAAACTTAATAACCTTGCTCTGCCCATCTATTTAGATCTTTTATCCACCAACCCAGCTGAGATTTCATACTGTTCTTCCCATGAGAAGGAACTGAGCTATGAAACAATAAAATGAAAGTCAGTAAGTAAATTTTCCCTGGTATTCCTTGCTGAAGGGCAGAATTAGTAGAGTGAATAGGGCTGAGAAACAGCTAAAGAGACAAAAATGTTTTCCTGGCTATGGATTGAAGACTGGAGGGAATGTAGACACAGAGGAAAACAGTTATATTGGGGTAGAGTAGTACTAGTGGGATGCTGTTCATTCTCCATGTACTACAAAAGACAGAGTTCAAAAATATAGATTGCTCCTCCCTGTTCTGGTGTTGGCTTACATTGCTAAACTGTACTGCGACAGTGGTTTGATCACACAGTTGTGAACTACATGAGACTGGATTAACAGAAAAAGAGATCTCATTCCACTGTATACCAGCTGATATTTTGGAGATTAAAATGTATCAAAGACCCTCTGGACAAAACCTTCCAGTAGTCCTCCAGGAACCTGATGCATAAGGAAGTCAGAGGAGAAACAGATAAAAGTGAGGACCCCTTCTCATGGTAATGTAACCCAACAATGAAACAGCACATCTGGAATGAGACAGGATGCAGAAGGTTCCCTGCTATATTTTAAAGAAGAGTTCGGGAAGATCCTTCTGCCAAGTCACGATATCCAGACCGGACCCCCTTGCTTTCTAAACCCCTTCACTGGAAGGAGCCTAGGCATGGCTAGATCCAGACTTAGCCCTGACTGTAATGAAGAGTATGGACCCTAGCTTCTGCTACAGAGTGGATTTATTTCAGCTGAAACTGAGCCCCTCCTACAAGGGACCCTGAACACAGAAACCCCTGGGCAATTATACCCTTTACAATCTAAGTCCCCACCCCCATGTACTCTTCATGAGCCATCCACGAGTTAGTCCAATGGTCTTTCAGATCTGGGGTCTTTCTTGCTCCCCATCTTCAGACAGACTATCTCCTTGTCTTCAGAAAGTTTACAGCTGGACTTTAGTTTCCTTGTCTCTTGGCTTGGGCTGGCCACTAGGGCCACTCAGTTGTCAAGGTCTTTGTTCATTATCTGCTGCCTGTTTTGCAGGTTGTATTTTTCTTTGAGTCATGGGTTTGATTCCTGTTATCTTGTAGATTAGAATATCCCATACTCCTTTGTTATCTCCTCTGCATAGCCATCCATGATAATGAACAGAGTTCATTCAAAATTCACTTATGCTAAGCTTTAAACAAGGGCTACTCATGCTAAGCTATAAGCAAGCAATCACACTTGATTCTAATATAGCTTATCTCTAAGCAATCACAAAACTAATTCTAATCTTCTGTAAGTAAACTTATCTTAATCCCCAACAGTGTAATAGCAACACCACCACCAGACCTCTTTCAACAAGCTTTCATCCAGCCTATTGTCTTTTAAGACTCAGTGTTTCCATTTCAGTCTTTAATTTGCCCAAGAAAGTGGACAAAATAGTAGCAGCTATGACAAGTAGGACAACACCTACAACAATATTTTCTCTACCTTTGCAATGTGAGGGATGGGAGGGTTCAGAAGAAGAAATCAGTTTTTCTAGCTGTCGCATCAAAGTGCTGACTTCTTTTGCAGGCTTTCCCTGAGTGACAGAGGAGTCACATGCAGGAGTTTATTCCTGGACTAATGGGAAAGGTGGATGAAGAAACCAGAAGAGAAGTTGTAAACTCTGCAGAGGGTGGAAGAAAGGCTGAACACAGCAGAATGTTTTAACGACCTCACTTTGTCCAGCCCTGCCAACATTTTAGCATCTTCCCAGTTAATTGCTTCCACAACAAGAAATGACACTATAAACCACCAAGCATTACATGACACTGCAGCTCCTAATTCTGTTGTATATATTCCTCTGTAGTCAGGCTGAGTTATTTTAGGTTTATTTTATTTCAACTAATCAGCTAACACAGCAGAAGAAATGGAAAGCTCATGGGACAGCTGGGATGTGGCAAGTCTCTTTTCCTTACTCTTAAGAGTCACAGGTAAGCCAGAGAAAAACTGTTCCAAAGGTACAGAATAGCATTTAGTTTGATTCTCCACAACTCTGTGCTGAAGGTAACAGATGCCTTTCTTTGAAACTGGTCTGTTGGAATTTTACATAGGGGCAAAAAAGTGGGCAAAAACCTCACAAGAAGTCCAGTTATAGCCCTCAAGTGGAGCTACAAGCAAGGCAGACAGAGAAACATGCTTAAACCAAGAACTGACACTACTGTTTCACTGTGCATTGATAAAAGTTCATTGCAAAAGTTCTGCTCTCCCAACAGCCACCTGGTCCAACAAGACTATGGCTTTGTGCAGTCACATTTTTTTTTCTACCTACTAAAAATGGTACCTTTCAAAGACAGGTGACTTACCTGCCTAGCAGGTGCACTCAAGTGCACTTTCAGGTCAAGTCTGTACTAAGCCCCACAGAAATCATGGCCTAGAACGCAGGGAAACTGGCATTTTCACATGGATCTTCACTCCAGCGAGTGCAATAAAACAAATGCAGTGTCATTCTAGCCACGCTGAGCCCACAAACCACACTAGACGTACACTATGGCAAGACTTAATGAGCACAACTACTGCTTTCATCCTGGCAGGATTAACCATGATAAACGAACTTTTAAAAATACTAAATCCTGGCATAAAGGACTGCCTGGCATGCTTAGTTCCTACTCATGTTTCATTAAAATAAAGCTAGTAATAAGTATTTATGTCCTATGAAGCTGCGATAAAACAGGACAGAGCAAAAATAAAATTCCAGGAAAAAGGAAAGACTGCCTAATATAGAGCTTCTGCAGGAAAGATCGTCTTTGATAAAGAAGTTCTACAGCTTTAAAGGCTTTTGCTCTTGCAGAACATAACAGGTTTTCAGACAATATGGAAAAAATGCTAAAAAAAAAAATCTCCAAGCCAGAGATTAATACTATGTGTGGAGTATTGAGGAATTGCATGAAAAGTTCTCTTGCAAACCTCCTGAGATGACAAAGATCTAGCTTGGTTGCTGTAGATGACTCAAGTTACAGTTTCAAAAGGCCCTAAGAAACTAAAAACCTAATTTCTCTGACAGTTGATAGGCTCCTTTTTCACTTATTTTGTCCTGGATATTTGAATTATTTTGGGTACACAAAAGCAGGAGTCAGTATGCTCAAACAGCAGCAGTCAAAAAAAATTTTAGGTAATTCTGGCAGCACTGTGAAGGAAGAAATGTACGGTCTTATTATATTGGATGAGGAGCACGTACACAAACACACAGACAACAGCTGTATTCAACTCATGCCCAGCACCTCAACCTGTGACCTTTCCCTTTGCTGGCCTCAGTGGCTACCTTCCTCTTCTTTCTCTCTGCTTTTTTAAAAAACCCTCTCTTATCTTCCTTCTGTGACGTTCTTGAGGTCTCCTTTCTCAAAATCCCCGTCTTAAATTCAAACTTTCTTTTCAGAGACTTACACATCCATATGCCTCTGTCTGTCTTTTCTTAGATTTCAATGTGTACCCAATATGCAGTAGCCAGAGGAGACTATAAAAGCGACCTGATTGTCAGAAGCCATTTGGGCCCCAGTGAAGCTAATGGAAGCTCAGATTCTGACCTGAAGCATCCAACTTTTGAATAATCTGTCCTGCAAATTTTTTCCATCAATGCCAATGTTGTCTGCTACTTAGACATTCCTACAAATCTCATTTTAAATAGAGCTGCCATTAGAGCCCTTTCATACCACACAATTATATGAGGATCTCAGTCTTTGTCTTGGCAGAAATATCCTTTTTTTATTCCTCATGGCTGCAGAGAAAACAGGAAAAAATGAAGAAAAGCATGTTAATGAAAAGACACAAATTGTGTAATCTGGATTTTATTTCACTCTCACAGTTTGGAAAGAGAAGCAACAAAACCAGTGTTCTTGATGCTTCCAGAAGAGACAATTAACATAATATATCCTCAAAATGAGGACAAATTAGGGGGTTTGAAGGTGAGATATTTCTTAATTCACACAGGAGCTGGCTTACCAATAGCACAATAATTTTTCAGAGAAATTGCAATTCCAGTTATTGGTTTTTTTTCCAAGTCAAAGAAAGCTTCTTAAACAAAGGTAACTTGCGTACACTTTCTTTTGAAATTTTTTATGCATTTCATGCAAGCTCTCAGGTTTAACTGTGATGCTTCAGTTTGGTGACTAGTATCTGAAAAAAACAAACTGATTGGGAAACATGTACAAGTCAACAACCATAACACCTCTAGCAATGTTGGAAGAATTAGAGTTTGAGCCAGTGAAGTGTTAACTGCCTTTATTACAGCTGTCTAAGAATCAGTAACAGTTCTCAAAACATATAATTGAAATGGATTTCAAATTTTTTGGCAGAGTAGAAACCCTGAAGGAATTATTGGATGTTAAAAGAGTCCTTTTTGTTTTGTAGGTATGTTTATATCAGAGCAAGTAAAAAAAATATTATTAATTGTTTTTGAAATTTTTAGTAATATGTGCTCTCACAGAGTGAAATGCATGTGTATTTGGTTTACATGGCAATGTTTGGGTGGAGGCAGGGCTGTAGATGTGGCTTCTGTGAGAAGACACCAGAAGCTGCCCCTATGTCCAACAGAGCCAGTTCCAGATTTCTCCAAGACGAACCTGCCACTGGCCAAAAGAGAGCCCATCAGCAACGTTGGCAGAGCCTCTGTGATAATGTGTTTAAGAAGGGGTAAAAATGGCAGTGCAACAGCAGCTGGGAGAGAATAGTGACAGTGCATGAAACAACTCTGCAGACACCAAAGTCAGTGAAGAAGGAGTGGAAGGAGGTGTTTCAGGCACCAGAGCAGAGATTCCACTGTAGCCTACGATGAAGACCATGATGATGCAGTTTGTAACCCTGTGGCACATAGAGGTCCACGGTGGTGCAGATATCCACCCTGTAACCCATGGAGGACTGCATGCCAGAGCAGGTGGACATGCCATGAAGGAACTGCAGCCTGTGGAGACCCCACAGGAGCAGGCTCCTGGCAGGACCTGTGGTTCTGTGGAGAGGAACCCACACTGGAGCAGTCCATTCCCGAAGGACTGCATCTCATGGAAAGGACCCATGCTGGAGTAGTTCTTGAAGAACTGTAGCCCATGGGAAGGCCAATAGGTGCCCACCAAGCCACTTTATCAGTCCATTCCTCAGGAGGACTGGGGGAGAAAGTGAAAAACTCGTGGGTTGAGATAAAGAAGTTTAATAAAGAAAAGCAAAGGCCACATTTGGAAGCAAAAGAGAACAAAAAGTTTTTATTCTCAACTTGCCATCAGCAGGTGATGTCCCACCACTGCCAAGTAAGTAGAGTCTCAGTAGCAGTCGCTCCAGAAGACAAATGCCTTAATAACAAAGGCCGCCCGCCTCTTTTTCCTTTCTCTTAGCATTTATTGCTAAGTCATATGGTCATATCTTTTGGAATATCACTTTGGTCAGCTTAGGTCAGCTGTTTGGCTATGCCCCCTCCCAACCTCAGCCTACTGGGCTTTGGTGAGGGGCGGGGATTAGATCAACAGCCTTGATGCTGTGAGCACTGCTCAGCAGTAGCCAAACATTGGTGTGTTGTCAACACTGCTCTAGCTGCAAACACAAAGCACAGCACTATGAGCACACTATGAGGAAAGTTAACTCTGTCCCAGTCAGACCTCATACATTTGATAATATGTGATAATGTGTAACATTTGATAATATATATTTCATAATACATAAAAATTGAAATGCAATGGTAAATGAATTAAAGAATTTAGAAAGAAGTGGGAAATATTGAAGAAAATATTTTTTTTTTTAAAAAAAAACCCACCCTGATTTGGCTTCCTTACTCTTTTTTTTTTACAAATTCACAAGCATTTTTAATTTCAACAAAACTGTCTTATAGAGGGGAAAAAAAACCCCAAACCCCACTATTTCTTTCCTTGGACTAGCTTTTCTATTTTTACCAACATAAATTTTACTATCAGAGTTTAGTCTGACCTTGTATCCAACTTCAACTCTGATTTTTTTTGCAGACTAAGCACATTCAGTTTTATCTTATTTCCCTTCTAAACAATAAGAAAGGCATAACACAAATGTTAGCTGAGTACCTTGCCTCTGTGTTAGCAGAACAAGTTCATACAGCCTCTTATTTGATCTGCTTGTCAATTTTCCCCTGAGAGAATAAACAAAGGAAGTGTCAGACTTCCTAGGTACCTGATGGATTTATCTGTACAACAGAGAAGCGTGCAAAGCATGAGTTTTACCACTTCCAGATGTTACCAAAGTATATTGTACAGTGGAGCTTTACCTAAGAGGACTATAGGGCTTTAATATTAGTCCTCTTATGAGCAGTGCAGTGCACTGGTCTGGACTTTACAGATATCTGGTAGCCTAGTTGGAGTAGGAATGGTAGAAATCCAGGACAAAAAGGCATTCAACATGTGCCATTTGATTGCATGGGGTGTGTGTGGTGAAATTCAGCACATCTAGAATGTGATAGATTATTTCTGTACTGCCCATCCCAGCAATCATATGCAACAGGTCCTGAGTGTCCTTGACACATTAAAGCCATGTTTTGACAATCCAGACTTCAATAACAGTGTCTAGGTTTTGTTCAATCTGGCTAGTTCACATTGACCAGCTCCCAGGAGAAAAAAAAAAAAAAAAGACTTCCACAGAAAACTCTGCAGGAGGGAGGGCAGAATTTTACTCTCGGTGTGTGAGTCTAGAAAGATCTGCTAAATGTATTCATGGTTCACGATCAAGGTTTCATCAACGGAGTGGTGGAAGTCCTAAGCAGGTACTTTTCCTTCAAAGTATGTATCCATCCCTTAATCTCCACCAGATCAGGGCTGTGTTTTTCTACTGGACTAAAGCACTAATAACATTTTGGACAGAAAGGAGAAATGCGTGAAGTGAAGAGATTAGAGAACGCATAGGTGAAAGTCCTCTACACTGTGAGACATTATCACAAGCTACTTAAGCATCCAGCTACAAAGCTGAGAAAACCTCTGTGTATCCCAGCAGTTTTGAATTTTAACACCAAAATTAAAATCAAAAGGAAAATGATGAGGTTTTCTTCTTGTTCGCCTTCAGATCTCAAACCTGCTTTTCTGCTACAGTGGCTATTCTCCCAGTTCTTAATTCTCCTTTTACTGAAGGAATCTCAGATGTCCTGATTTTCAGCTGTGGGACGTGAACTATCTTCAGTCCAAGTTACCACACATCCTGTCTCTGTACACACCATACACATCCTGT
The DNA here is from genome assembly GCF_036417535.1 of Chlamydotis macqueenii. Lineage (NCBI taxonomy): Eukaryota > Metazoa > Chordata > Aves > Otidiformes > Otididae > Chlamydotis > Chlamydotis macqueenii. Next base: position 20,227,244 of record NC_141559.1, read on the forward strand.
ACACGCCACACACATCCTGTACACACCACAAAAAGTACGTTAAAGAATAATACTTCCTGCTTATAAATCTGATGTAAAAGAAAAGGGAATATCTGCAAATGGTCTCAGATTCTGCAAATATCAAGAAACACAAAACAAAATGGCAAGTTAGAGCTCATTTTGTTCATTTCAACTTCAGCCATGGGGCCCCACCGAACTGCCGTGAAAAAGCCATAATGACTTCCTCTTTAGATGAGGTGCCAAAGATTACAAGCCTCTTCCATAATAACCTACTTACTGCTTCAGGAGCCCTAAAACTCTGGCCTTTTATTGTTTGACATCTTCTATCTCAGCAAAACACAATCAGAAGAGTAGTCTTTAGTTGGGGAATACCCTCTTGCTGCCTAAGACTTGTAAGTACAGTACAGTTATTTCAAAGAGATTTTTTTTTTTTCACCAGCAGCAAATGAATATTTTTTGTATTTGCTTTGGATTCTCAAGTCAATCACTAAACCTTAATATTCTCACACAGCAAACAGCAGTCTAAATTCTTTTTACCCTTGCCAAAGTTCCTAGGAAAGTAATTCTTTAATGTTTTGAACAACTCCTTCATACGGTAAGTTTGCCATGCCTAGTCAAAAATTCCTCTTTGTCTGAAGCTGGGACACAGACCAAAAAAGTTCTTTAAACATCCATTTTCAGAGGAGAATCAATTTAATTTGATTCAATCCACTGTCTAGATGTTATAGTATGTTGATTCTCCCACTAGGCAAGGATAAGAACTGCAAAATCAACCAGTTTGATTCACAGAGAGATGAAAAAATATTTTAAAAACACAAATAACCTGTTTTGATTTTCTGGATTAGAACATAGTGAATATAATTGTCTTTGTGAAGCTCTAAAACCCTACTTCTGAAATGAATAACTTGCAAACATTGGTCTGCAGGATAAGTGCTTAAGCTGAAATCTCTATAGAACCCTGCCCATAGCCCTGACACAGGCTGAATGCAAGAGCTCTGTGGAGGGTTTGTGGACTGCAAATTCTTTACAATCAGCTCAAGGACAAACCCTTTCCTCTTCATGAGCTTGAATGCCTTTCTGCTTAAAGCAAAAGCAAGGAAATATGTGACAGGAAGGACAAGGGTAGTAGGGCTGGAATAAACACTGTAAAACAAATGACAAAGGCAAATTTCAAGTTTTACTTTCTGTGCAGAACTCCTTTCTTAGCTGTAAAGGTGACATAATCTGTTTAGCTTTTCAAAGCCATTCAAGTAAACACAATTAAATTGCATCCAGAATAGGGTCATAAGGAAGTGGGGCAAGAAATAAGAAATACAAATGGGAGTCAGAGAGTTGACAATAGACCTTTCACCTCAGTACTTCTGAGCCCACCATTATGGACTTTATGCACTCAGGAAAGCTTGTGTTGCCTAGAGATCATGTTTTTCTTGTTACATGACTCGCCTTCGTCTAAGAGAAGAAATGAGTAACCAGTGACATTAATGGATAAATTGTCTCTGCGCTGCAATTCCTATAGGCTGTCACAGCAAAATTTCAATGGGATATGTTGTTACTCTCTCTCCTGTCTGATGAAATTCCCCACAGCTATACTGATATGGCCAGGAGTGATGCCTCTAACATAATTTTTCATAGTATTGGAGAGGACAGGAAACCTGAACTTTGGAGGCCAGAGCGCCATTCTTCCAACTAAAACATTTTTGTTATACTGGGTGAGATATTTTGCTACTACTCTTAATTCTTCTTGAAACTCCTCTCTTGTCTCTTGCTGAGCTCTCTCTGGTATTTACACCCACTGTGTCCTGATCCTCCTGGACAATGATGCTGTACTGCTTCTGTGTTGCATTCAGACTAGGAGGAAAGAACTCAATTTTTCCATAACTATTTCAGGAGGAGACCTCTGTTGTGTGAGACTCTACAGCCCTAGTACATCAGACAACTTTCTACAGGAACCAAGCAATGGGAATGCCCCGTGTGAAAGCAAAAAGAAAGGAACTTGGCCTTGGGAAATGAACACTGATTCTCATGTAGCACAGAGAAAAGAATCACCATTATTTATAACTGGAAAATCTTGCAAGCTGAATAATGTGATACTCTGTCAGCTCTTCACTTACATAAGCACTCCAGGCAGGGTGAGAAAGATGGCTGGTGTGTTTTACTGCTTGCAGCTTCTCTCATTACATATAGAGAAAGTCACCTATGTACTAAGGGGTTACTCCATCCCCACCACATGTGCATTTGGTGTGGAGAAAGCTGCAAGAGGGATAGCTGCTCTGAGGAAGAGCAAAGTCACCCAAAAGATTGTGGGAAGCTCCATGGAGAAGCTCTGCAGGGAGGTGAAAAGGGCAAGTTGCATTGTTTTTCTTGCTGTAATACACATTCCTCACATGATACATGAAGAGTTTCAGGATTGTTTTGACTGTTTATGACATAATTTCCAAACACAGTCTTACTTTTTCTGAGGAAAGGGGGATGATAAGTCTCTACTTTCCCTGACTTTTCTTTTATCTGCCCTCCCTTTCCAAGTATCCCAAATTTTTCTCTGCTGTATTAGCTACCTCTCTTCTTATTTCATTTCACTGCTGCTTCCTCTGTTTAGTGCTCTCATTGCTCAGCAGCCCAAATTAATCCCATGGTGCCATGTGGAATCTGAATTTACAAGTATAAACATCACCTAAAGGGAGTCTTCATTTCAGAATGAGAGCCTTTATGCCGAGATACTAATTCCAGCATTATCCCACTTGCTTTATTTCAGTTTCTCATACAAAATTATTTGTCTTATTTCAAAGAACATATTGTGAATACATGTACATTTTTCAAGTAGTTATTTAGTAATTGATTTGTCTTACTGAAACCAGTAGCATTGTTTAAGAACAAAGGAACTAGTGCGGACAGAGGAGGTTAATGACAAAATTGAATGAACATGGATGATTAAAGTACACACAGAAACTGGATTTTTATTTAAAAGAGATCTTTTATCTAAGTATATTTTTATTTGAAATTAACTATTTTTATAATGATCTCAAATTGAAGGAGCAGCAATGTGAAAAATCTAACAATTTGTATTTCATTGAAATATTCTAAAATTCTGTAATACGTACATTTTCTGACAAAAGTTTTAAGGTCAAACTACCAAATCATTAAAGGTTTCTTGTTAAGCACAGGAACCAAAGTTTACTGAAGTGTAACACCAGCTTTGTATAGTAGTTCCGCAGATAACTTTATTCAAGTAGGTTGAACTGATGATTAGTTCATTCTGTGATAAAAAAAAATGTCTGGGATTCAATAGATATAGGGCAGTTTGTTTTTCTCTCTAATTTTAGAATAAACATGATATTTGAGAGGATGAGATCTATCAGCTCCTTGGTCTCAAAGGCCACAATGACTGGAAAAAAAATTGCTTAATTTAAATAACTACAGAAATACACCAGTTGTCAATGCATCAATTACTTTAAATGAAAATTCACAGGAAAAAATGATCGCAGAGTAGGTAAGAAGTACAGCCATTCACCACTTCCAAATATGAAGTATAAAAAGCAAAAATTTGAAGTATGCTGCATGACTACACAAATACATCTGAATGGGAATGGTTGTCTCTGCTACCAAAAAACCTCTCATTGTGTCCAACAACTAGACCAGTGGCACAGCATGGATGGCCTGGATCTCCTGGTTTGAAAGGGGAACATTTCTTTGGTTCACCACTGGTTCTGAAGCCCATCTAAACATTTTGGCATTGGGCTCATTCATGCATGAGATCTAGCAAACTTTTACTGCTAATGCCTTTCTTGAGGAAAATACGTAGTCATGCAAGAAAAGGGTAGAAGTCATTAGTAAAATCTGCAAACTTCTCTGTTCATCAAATGACTAAAATCCATCACTTAAAATATCTTGATTCTCATCTACCCATCCTAATCACTGTCACCAGCACAAGGTCCTCTACTCACTTCAGCTGGATTTTTCTCTGTTGACTTTTCCCAGCTTCAGATTAAGTTCTTGCACAGGTATTAAGAAAAAAATATTAGGTGGATTTCATCAGAGAAATCACTTCGTACATAGTAAAGCTGAAGAAATGCAAATGTCTGTGATCAACAGATTCTGAGAAAAGCATAGGAATTTGGGCTAATAGGTACTGAACTTAGTAGACCCCTGTCCTTGTTTTGACTGGGATGGAGCTAATTTTCTTCTCAGTAGCCACTGTGTTTTAGATTTGGTATGGGATTTGGTATGTGGAGAATGTTGATAAATACACTGATGTTATTAGTTGTTGCTGAAGAAACCAAGGACACTTTCCAGCTTCCCAGGTTTTGCTAATGTGTAGGTGCAGGAATCTGGGAGGCATATAGCACGTACACTTGACCCAAACTGGCCAAAGAAAATATTCCATGCCATAAACTTCATTCTCAGGATGTAAGTGGAGATTGCCTGTGGGATAGCTCTTTCTCTCTTGCTCCTTTGCTTGCTGATCAGTTTCATTTCCATGGTCATTGCTCGGGATGGGCTGTATCAGTCATTGGGATGTCGAGTGGTGAGAAGTCATGCATCATTCATTTCATATGTTTTAATATACCTATACTTTGTTATTATAATTTTCTTTTGATTTTCTGGTAAACTGTCTTCTTCTCAACCTATGAGTTTTCCTTACTTTATGATTCTATTCCCCCATGCTGCTGGCGAGAGGGAGGGAGAGCAAGCAACTGCATAGTGACTAGGTCTAAACCACAACAACTCCTTCTCACTTCAGGAGAAGTCTTAAAAGGTGTTCCTATTTTCCATCCTTTGTTAACAAAAAGCTTGCATATGGGAAGAACTGTCAAAGGATTCAAAGGTGTTGAAGCACATTTATTGCTTTATAACAAGTTAAGTGTACCAAAGCATCTGAAAAGTGTTGTTAGGAAGATAGCATTCTGTTGAAATAATAAATACACTTTATAGAAATTGTCTGTAATAGAGATTCTATAAAGAAACTGTCCAGACAAATGATTTGCCAGGACAGTGAAAGATCAAGGATATTGCTCAGACTCCATCCTAGGGCACCACAATTTTTTTATGGTTTCACAGTTTATACAGCCAGGATAAAACTTTCAAGGTGGCTAATGGCATTCATTTAGAATCATAGAATCATAGAATCATAGAATGGTTAGGGTTGGAGGGACCTTCAAAGGTCATCTAGTCCAACCCCCCTGCAAGGAGCAGGGACATCTCCAACTAGATCAGGTTGCTCAGAGCCCCGTCCAACCTGGCCTTCAATGTTTCCAGGGATGGAGCATCCACCACCTCTCTGGGAAACCCGTTCCGGTGTTCCAACACCCTCATTGTAAAAAATTTTTTCCTAATATCTAATCTAAATCTACCTCCCTCTATTTTAAAACCATTACCCCTTGTCCTATCACAACAGGCCCTACTGAACAGCCTCTCCCCATCTTTCTCGTAGGCCCCCTTGAGGTACTGGAAGGCTGCTATAAGGTCTCCCCGGAGCCTCCTCTTCTCCAGGCTGAACAGCCCCAACTCTCTCAGCCTGTGCTCATAGGAGAGGTGCTCCAGCCTCTGTGGGCCTCCTCTGGACCTTCTCCAACTGGTCCATGTCCTTCTTGTGTTGGGGGCTCCAGAACTGGACACAGTAAGGTGGGGTCTCACCAGGGCAGAGCAGAGGGGCAGAATCACCTCCCTCGACCTGCTGGCCATGCTCCTCTTGACGCAGCCCAGGATGCGGTTGGCCTTCTGGGCCACAAGAGCACATTGCCAGCTCATGTTGAGCTTCTCGTCCACCAGTACTCCCAAGTCCTCTTCAGGGCTGCTCTCAATCCATTCTCCGCCCAGTCTGTATTTGTGCCTGGGATTACCACGACCGAGGTGCAGGACTTTGCCTGATTGAACTTCATGAGGTTGGCACGGGCCCATTTAAAGGAAAGGTGGTGGGAATGACACAGTGCAAGCAGCTACAGGCACAAACTCATTCATATCTCAGTATCATTATGCTATATAGGGATAAAAAAAAATCACATTGAGAGCAGCACAGCACTGTGAAATGTCCCAGAGAGGCAATGGTGTCTCAGCCCTTGGGGATGTTCAGCACTTGGCTGGATGAGGCCCTGCGCAACCTAATCTTATGTTGGAGTGATTTACATGTGGAGCAGGAGGGCTGGACAAAAGGCATCCAGAGGTCCTTTCTCACCTAGATCATTCTATTAGAGACACAAGTTCCCCACAGTCACCTAGGTTACTATGTTGAGATGCTGTTGTAAGCTGTCTTACATAGAATTCAAAGGAGAAAGCAAGTGTGAGGTACTACTTTGTGTCAGCTGCTTTTCATTGAAAGAACAAAAACAGCTCTGAGGAAGAGAAGTTGTAGCTTTTCTTTCCTTACAGGTGCCCAGGCTTTCCCCACCCCTTGTCCAAATATGTTGCCCAGCAAACTAAAGGCATTACCCTGAGTATGCGCTCTCAGCCAAAGCAACAGCTGAAGGTGCATAATAGGTCTCGAGACTGCAATGGCACTACCACCCATTCTACTGCCTCTGTTAGGAGGAAGCAACTTGTAGCAGAGTGTTACAGAGAAAGCTGGGAGTAAAAACCTCTTTAATTGATACAGCGAGGTGCTCCAGAGGCTTAACTAACTTAAGGTGTCCTATTGTGCTCTGACAGCTAAGTACAGGGCCAGTTTAGCTTCTACTCAGAGCAAAAGGAGAACTCCCACTGCCAAGTCTGCTTTTAAGACTCCAAGTATGTGTTTGCCTTTTTCTTGAGAAAAGACCTTACCTGAGTCCTATATGGGCAAACTGCAATATACACACATTAAAAATAATAGAAATGAAGAGTGAAAAATTCTGATCAGAGAATGGAAATCCCAGTTTCCAACAATCTCTAAAATTTTGAATGTATCTTCATCCTCTTCACTCTCAGAATGAAATGCCAGACATTTCTAAGTTTTCTGTGAAAGATTATTGTATGTATCTCATCACAAACTTATTTAAATAAAAATAGTTGCAAAACTACTGAAAAATTATCTACAAAGACATAATTCTATGTTTCTATACCGTGCACTGTTACACCTCACAATAAGTAATAAACACAAAATAAATATAAAGGTGAGTTCAGCATCACTCTTTTTTTTTAACACTTTTTATTTCAGTATTTTGTGCTGCAAAGTATAAAGGGTCTAAGTACAGTAAACCAATATAAGAAGGCAAGCAGTTTTGGTTAGTTTACAGGGTCAAGATGCAATGAAACAGTAAGTATTTGATAGGTAATAATAGAAACGGAAATGCGAAGTGTAACTATTCTTTAAATGCCATAACTTAATGTGAAATGTGAAGAAGGGAGACTAAGATTGTACTGTTAACATTTTTCTTAAAAGCCAAAATACTGAAATTGAATAAACATCAACTCTAGCGGAAGAAATAAACTCCCATTTTTCTGAAGACTGTTCAATGAGACATAATAGTTGTGTAACCTTTAAAAAGTTATGCAACTAAACATTGTTCACTGATGTAGCCTTGGTATGCCAGAATTCAATAGGAAAATGAGTCAACAGCATAATTTAAGAGGGACTCTTTCCTGGTTCCCTGCTTACACAAATCAAATTTGGAGGCAGAATTATGTTTTATGATACCAAAGTAGTACTTGCTGAATGTGCTGCATGGCAGTTTGCAATATATTGTCATCTGAAATGACATTCATAAAAGAAATGTTCAATTCAAAATTATTTTTACCTCATTTACTAACATCTAATACATAATTCTTGCTACCTTGTGTATTTCTGCATGTAAGATATTGCACCGTGCAGACAGCAGTGAAAAATGGGGGGAAAAAGAGAAAGTTCTTGCTAGTGAAAGAAAAACTGCAGCTCTCTTTCTCTTACTTCCCACTAGGAAATGGTGGCTTCAAAGTCCTTGGAAAATGAAAGAGTTGGTGTGAAGGACTCTTCTTTGGATCAACCCTAGATGTAAAAGAGCCAAGCAATACCAAGGAGCAGTCACTTCCCAGTATGTGCGCCTTGCCTGAAGTATTCAGGAGAGCTGGGCCATGAGGCCCAGCCACATCACTGGCTCTCTCAACCAGCCCTCTCTTGCTAAGGCAGAAGCATGGAGGCCAGTGCTGGGCACCCCAGCACAGAGGCTTTGCTTTCCCAGTAGTTCATCGCAAAAGGCACCTTAAAGCTGCTCACAGCTAGTGTACCCTCTCCAACACTTAGAAGCTTAGCTTCTTTGCTCTGCAGCTGCTAATGTATTTCTTGTGTCCTCAGTAATTCCATAGTGCAGGGATAGGCCTTTAGATTTAGCTTAATTGTGTTTGTGTAAACCTGGGGCAATTTAGGATAAATCAAATTTGCATGTTAAATTAAATAACACTAGGGACACTGCTCTGGCTGAATTACTCATATTTACTTTTCTTTTAATTCAAAACCTCCTACTTCATGAGTTATCTGCAACTGCCACAGAATTTCCAGTTGGATGCACCAGAATGCTGCAGGAACCGTGAAGCTTTTAGCCAACTTCAGACTCGTCTTCAGCTGGAAAGAACAACTCTCTATTCAATTACCATCCTATCTACATGCCTGTTGTCATTTTCATCCCTCCTACATGTTTTCTAATTGAGATAATTTCAGTCAGTCTAATCTCAAGATGCAAGCACAAGTTGACAGAGGAATGACTTCATTTCTCTTGCCAGGGGGTGACAGTGCTTTGTTGCTGTGATGTCAGCACAGTTATAAGCTCATTCTGAAGACAGTAACTATTCGATAATAAGTATTGCAAAATTCAAATCTGTTGGCCTTTTGGGATTAGCCAGTGAGACATTGGAATAATTTGTCAAAAGAGAAAAAAAGAAAAGAGCATATAGATTCTCATTACATATATACCAAGTCATTTGATTCGAGTAAAGTTTTCCCACAGAGGAAAAAAAGACAACCAGAGCCATCCATTTGCCCTCCTCTCTGGTAAAACACATGCTGCTGAGCCCGTAACAATCACCAGACTCAGCAGCTCAGAAGATGTGCTCACTCCTGTAGAATTTACTTTGAACAGATGACAGGAGTCAGAAAGTTAATATTCTCACTTGACTCTGCGGCTTAGCTCAGGTGATTGTGCTCATGGGAGGGATTGCAGAGCAGTTTATCAGTTTATTCCATTCAGTTCTTCGAACTGAATTTTTAACATCTGCAAAGCTGTAATTTACACACTTAAACCAAAACTTGCAATTTGCTGGGTTACTTCAATGTAGTTTAACTTGTACTTTTATGATTAAACAGCAGAAAAATACCTTGGACAATTTGGAGAGTGGGTGACACTTCATAGCTTCAATTAATATATTTACATCCTTTTTTTATTATCCCAAAGTCTATGTGTGTGGGAATAGCAATATCAAGTGATGGTTAGTTATTGAGAACAACATTTCAAGGACAGATGGATTATTACCTTTCCAGAAAGTACTCACAATTCTGCTGAGCAACTTTCTCCATCTCCTTTTATTACTAAAACTTAATGAGATAGTAATAAAAAACTTAATTAATTTTATAATAATTTTTAAATTTACATGATAACCAAAGATGGATTCCGTCTACAGAGCCCATTTGGATCTATAGTCTCTCTGCTAAAAATACAAAAAAAAGTATACCAATTACTGCCAGGGCTAATGATGATTTCTGACCATGAAGGCCTGAAGTGCCCTCTCTGCCTTGTTTTCCCAGCTATGAAATATAACTGGGAACACAGATCACTGTAGGCTGCAAGCCCTTTTTGTGTTTCATCTTTTAAAGCTCCAGTTCTGCAGCCTTTATGAGCACAACTTTATCACTGTGACAGCACTGCCATCAATGGAGCTGTTCTGGGAATAAGGTCAGCAAGAGCATGCTTACAAGGCCATGGATTGAAAATATTAGGGATGATATTTATTCTTCAGTTAAGAACCTGAATGGTGCTCAGCACAACAGGTTCTTCAACTTGTTTGTGGCTTCCTCAGTGAAAAAGTTTGTAATAATAGTAATAAAGTGAGAAGTTCTATTTATCATTTCACAGCACTGTCATATTTCACATCTCGTACTCTGACTTTTATTACCAGCTCTGTTAATATATGATATATCCATAGAATTGCAGACTTTAATAAATATTAAGCTCTAGTGTTTTACACTTGCAAATCAGAAGAAAGGAAAGTGCACTTGCTTTGTAGAGGTCTGAATTTCTAATATGTAGTTGGTCAAAAAAAACCCATGCAGATTTCAATCAAAAGCAAATGTATGTACATGGATTGATGTACTTGAGACAGTCAAAAATAAGCACAAATGACTAACGACTGTTTCCCTGGTTTTATTTCAGTTTCATTTCATGAGACTGCACGGTACAGTTATCAGAAGTTGGGCATTGAGCATCCTTTCATGTTTTATTTAGGAAAAAGTTCAGCTGGTTTAGGTGGTAAAATGTAAAGTGCGTATTATCCATTATTTTCATTTGAGCTGAGAATTATTTTAGTCTAGTTTCCTGTCTACAGGGAAACCTACCTAGTGGGTCACTTCTCACTCCTATTACTGAGGTCTTGAGAGCTGCCTTAATGAATCCAGTGCCAACTCCCTGCTGATTATTGATTCCATCTGGATCAATGAACAAAAATAAGTAGTTCCTAATTTGTTGTGACATTGCATAGATGTGTTTATTTATTAAAGGAGGCAGCTGTGGCAGTATGTTTCACATTTAGAACTGGTATACCTAGGTTTGTATTGGCAGGGACTGAGTAGAGAAGGGTGAGTCATGTCAGGTAGCTTGCATGATAAGATGCACAATTTTCTTCCAGCTCTGTACAAGGGGTCTGAGACCAGGTCACGAGCTCCTAGTTACAACCTAGAAAGATGCTATTCACTGACCTCAGCTGCATCTGACCTCAGCCCCATGTCCAGGTATCTTCCGACAGGCATGAACTTAATGCCATTATCATGATGATAGTGTCTTCATGTTAGTGATCTAATTAATTTCCCAGACCTTTTATCTGAAAGGAAATGAAAGAGGAACAAGGTACAGTCAGAAACTTTTTAAGCACTATTTTTGTGATGTACAAGGTGAAAAGAGAAGCCAATAGGTATGGAAAGCCTCAGGTTCAGTGAGTTTCCCGATTATAGCAGAGGTGAAACCAAGCTGATTGCAGCTGCCGCCAAAGACTTTTTTCATACCAAATAATTTTGTCCCATTTAGTGTATTCCTGGGTCCTGGCAGTATAGCTGCATCTGTCTTATGTTCCTATGATCATATTGTCCTGGATCCAGAACTAATTTGGGTATGACTGAACAGCCCTGCAACGTGGAGGAAACTGAGTGGTCACTCTTAGGGTCTAAAATTCACTTCTTAATTCTAGATTACTATGACATTCTGATTGCAAGGATTTGAAATTAATTCACAGAAAACTAATGATGGTCTGAAATCAGCTGAAGTTCAAGTGTGAGGGAGTAGTTGAGTAGTTTCCCAAAGTTATACGGTTGGGATTCAGAAAACTTGGATTCAAATTCCAGCTTGATGTGTATTATCTGAAACAAGAAACTGTTAACCAATCTGTAAAATGACATCTTAATTGTTCTTTTTTTCTCCCCTCTATTTCTGCCTGCTTTGTCCGCTTACATTCAGACTTCCAGGGCAGAGAATGTCTGTCACTCTCTGAGCCAGAACTTTTTACAATGGCAACATCATCTCTGCGGGGGCCTTTAGGCACGTCCATAATAGAAATAATAACAACAAATTTTATTCAGAGGAAAAATGCAAAGAATTAGGTAATTTTTCCTGAAATGACTATGTGCTGTGAAGTCATATTTTTCCCTTCTGTAATGAAACAAAAAACAATATAGCAGTAAATCCCAAATGTGCTCTTCTTTCAGTAACATAATATCACAGAACTTTAGCAAGACAACTGATATTTCTTTCCTTTCATTTATTTTCACTAAAAATAGTTACTTAACCCTGTGAGTGGGAGCTGGAATTAAATGTTCTGAACTGATGATTAAATAACCCAATTAGCCCCAGTGTTTAATCACTAAATATTCTGGTCTGAGGTACATTTGGAATGTATTCTTAGAATTCTGTTTGCAAATTTCTGGGCAAGGAAGAGATGTAAGTTGGCGGAGAGTTTCTGCCCTCAGGCTATACTGATATTATTGTATTTTTTGACAGCGTCAGGTCCTTCATTCCCAGGAATTTCTCTGGTTCCTTGTGCTTAGTCCAGACAGGGTGAAGTTGTGTCAGAAATGGAAGTATGAAATAGAGCACGTCAGAGTATAGAGTAATTCTTCATTTGGCAAGGAATTCTGTACTGAATGAGTGATTATCAGACCTCTATGGTTCACTATCTGGCTACATGGATAAACAACTGCAACTGAACTCTGGGAAAAGAGATGGTTTGCCTCTTGTGCCCCACCAAGAGTATATATAGTAAAGGTCCTCATCAGATCTTCTGCTTTCAGATGTGGGAGTAAACTACTCCCAGCTACCTTGTTTGGAAAACCTTGTGAACAAAGGTTTGTTGGTGAGATTTCTGATATACGTCTGCAACAGTCTCTGATGTTACCAGTTCTGTGATTCTATATTTAACTGAATGCTTTGCATACCATGCAAACAAGACAGCATTCAGATGTGCTGAGAGTCTGGCATGCTTAGATTCCTTGCCCATTACCAGTTGATGTCTTTGCCAGATCATTTGTGTTAGGAAGAACAAGCCCTCTCCTGCTCTTCCTTATCCCCACCTCTGGGATCTACGAGAGGAAGGAAAGAGAGCAGCCCAACTCCATATGTAGGCTCCAAACTGAAACCCATCACACACACACACACCATTTGAAGCATTACTCCAGTGCACAGAGACCAGTGCATGAATCCTAGACTCCTATGCTGTGGATGGACTCAATGCAGCAACGAGACCATGCTTGCACTTGAGAAAGACAATTCAGTGAAAGCGAAGTCAATAAGAGGCTAAATAGTTTCCTGATGAAAATGTGTGGAGTTTAAAACAGAAATATTCAATGTATTAAGAGAATAAAAAGTAAATTAACACAGAAATTCATTAACTCACATTGAGACTCTCACAGTAATGCCTTCCAACCCAGGTAATAAATCAGAATTTACATTTAATAAAATCACTGTCACAAAATTTCTCATTTGATTAGGGTCACAGTGCTTCAGGAAAGCTACTAGTTGTTTCTCACTCAGTTGTATTTCTAGTTACCAGCCACTGTATTTTCTCCTTTTTTATCTCTGACTTCTCTGCCACTTCATTCTTATTCGCCAATGGCTACATCAGGTGGAGAAAAGGAATCACCATCTAAGATACTGAGTTTCAAAAATTCTACATTGTGTTAGGTCATGATGAAAATCTCAGAATGTCTTGCAAAAAAAATATGCAAAAGTGTTTTCGTCCTACCATACACAGCATCTCATTTCAACAAGGTCAGAGCTAGTGATCTGATAGTCTTATTCTGTGATATAGTCAAAATACAACATAGAAAAAAAATGTTAGGACCTTTTTGAAATGCAACATCTCAGCTTTCTCGTAGTAAGACTTAATAATAATTATCCACTGAGAACTGGAAAAAAATAAGATTTATCTGCAAAATATTTTCATTCTGTATCATCATAATTTTCCAATTCAAATAGATGACCTTAGAAAATTTTTGACTAGCTTTATTTGATGAAATATCCATCAGTTGTACCGTTATTATTATGTGGGGCTCTGTCAGTTGTTTACAGGCAACAGTACCTGCAGAACTTACCTTTGAATTAAGAGGACAAGATTGTGCATCACAGTAGGAAGTATTAATGAAAGTGGAAGAGAATGAGGCAGGAAAAAAACCCATACACATTTAAGTACAAGACAATAGAAGCAGAGTGTTGTGGAACTGCTTGAATGAGAACAATCTATATGTTGCAGTATCTATAAAAAATGCCAAAACTTTGAATCAGCCATGGGGTTCCTGCTAGATAAGGGAAGGAGAAGTCCATAAGTTTTTTTGTCCACAAGCTCCCTTGGCTCTGATTTTGTGCATGATACACAGTGTTGTGAGCAGGAAGAGGCCTTGCTTTTTATTGTGCTTTGAGTTATTTGAGACCTTTGTTATGGGCACAAATATGCAGCAATTGTGCTTTGTCAGCCATAAAACCAGTTGATCAACATTGATCATACATCTGGCGGATCAGTTCTCAGATGTCTCTGGTACGTGCACAGAAGCCATTTGATTTCAAGTTTATGTCTTTGTATGGCTCCTGGTGACTTCTCTGTTGAGACCCAGTCACAATCTGTGTGACTACAGCACTTGAGGCCCCATTTGAAACCTTATCTCAAAGAGTGTACAAAGATAATGAGAATTACAATTAACATTGCTAAGCTGCCCAGTGAAGGGAAAGGAAGTCTTCATTTTACAGACATGAGGCTGAGTCTTCTTTCTGGCCCTCCCCTACAAATGAAGTCAGTAGGAAAAAAAGGCATTTAAAAACCTTTACAACAGTGATGATCAGTACACAGATATGACAGCTGTGTTTTGATTTTAAGTGTGCACAATAACAAAATTACCAAGCATCAACAGTCCTGAATGCTTACAAAACTTGTCTCATGCTCCATCAAAGTCTGCCTAGATCCCTCCTTCTGTCCTATTCCTTCCTCTCTGTATCACCACCCCAAGAGCAGGATGACTGTCAGCTGCACAGCTTCACTGCCTCTGCACTAGAGATAGATGTGTGATGCACCCTCTTTATTCTCCCCAGCTCAAGGTTTCTTTCTCTCTTTGGCCAAACAGGGGCATAATAGCTACATGAGGGTCAAAGGGAGTCTGTATGTCCACAGAGATCCTAAAGTCTCAGCAGCAACCTTTTCCCCCCATCAAAATTTCCCTTAGCACTCCTATGCTTGGTGGTGCTAAGATCTTTTAGGCGTTTATTTATATCCCTATTATGATTCAAATCATGTTGTCAATGTCATCTTTACAGATCTGGCCCCAAGCTCCTTCAGTATCCTACTTGGGAGTACTGAAGCAGAAGCAGAAAAGCAGTTGAACTCGTAATCCAAGGTTATCTCTGCTAACTGCAAGGAACGACCCTACACTTACAAGGTAAGTTCCCCCACATTTCTTATGCTATAAGTTTCTGAGTCTCAAGTTTTTTATTATTTATTATAATAGTGTATACTGAATGGGAATCATTAAAAGACTTTTTTTTTTTTTGGTGGCAGGTAAAGTACTGCAAAGACATGTACATATGAATCTAAGTACAAGGAATACTTAAAAATAGCAGTAAGATCTTTCCACATTAAATGTGTATCAGGAAGCTTCAAGAATACTAACTTTGTAGGGCTTTATGAGTTTTATTGACACTTGCATTTTTCTAGTTTTATGCTACTCAAATAAAAATACACTAGAAAGTGCAAACAAAATGTTGCTGTTAGAAAAGTATAAACACATCCAAGGAGCATATACATATATATATAGAGAAGGTCGCTTTTTTTTAATGACTTGCTTATAAGATACCATATTTACTATATTCAGGATCAAAATACACTCCTGTTCCTTTTACAAAATGCATCCTACACTGCTCTTCACTCAGCCCCTCTGAAGAGAGACATCATTTGATCACTGCACTCCTGATTACAATTCCAACATCTACTCCTTTTGTGCAAGTAGATAAGGACTCATCTTTTTATGGAAGTGCCCTGTTACTTGCTGTATCACTTGTCGTACAACCATCAGCACAAGCACAGCATCCATCCTCTATACAGAGATGATATAGCACAAAAAGTCCATCAGCTTACTAGCCAGTGATAGGACGGGGGAATGCATACTCATCAGTTGGTCAGCAGTGCATTTTCTCATGAGCACTGTCAATTGTCTTGAAGCAGTCATTGAGATACAAGCTGTGCTTCTCTCCCACCAATATGCAACTGAGTGGGAAACCAAAGCTCACAGACTGATGACTCAAGCAGCCATCAGACCACACTGTGCCCTCCACCACACTGAGCAAGATTATAGTCATAAAAGCTTCCTTCAACTTCTGTGAAAGACCTTGATCTGGAAGACTCTTATTCTTTCTGAACTAGGATTATAAAAATATGACCTCTAAGCCTTTCTGTATCACAGTGTAAGAGTTCTCATATAATTTCCATTTTATTAGGTTCAATTGTGTCATATGCTGGCAAGATTATAAATGCTGTGCATGCTTCCTCCCCTTTCTGGCCCTTTTTTTTTCCCCCTTTCATCCTTGTATAGTTGTGTTTTGAATTAATTTTTTGGACCATCTCTGTACAATACTGAACACAATGGCTCTTGCTTATATGATAATGCAAATATTAAACAACAGAAACAATGATAATACAGTGTCGTAGTTCAGCCCTGATCGGGACCAGACTATGCAGTCTCTCGCTCACTCCCTCCACCCTCCAAGAGAATAGGGAGAGATAATATAAGAAAAAAGGCTCAAGGTTTGAGGTAAACACAGAGAGAGATCCTTGAAGTTACTGTTACGGGCAAAACGGACTCAACTTGGGGAAAACTATTCACTTATTATTAAAACCAAAGCAGGATAATGAGAAAGAAAAAAAGATAACTTCCTCCCACTCCTCCCTCTATCCTGGCTTAACATTGTCTCTACCTCCTTCCCTGGCCTAAGTGGCACAGGGTAGAAGAGGGAATGGGGGTTGCGGTCAGTTCATCACCTGTTGCTTTACGCTGCTCCTTCCTCCTCGGGGGAAGAACTCCTCACATTCCTCCCCTGCTCTGTTGTGGGGTCCCTCCCATGGGCTGCAGTCCTTGATGAACCACTCCGGAGTGGGTCGTTTCTTCCATGGGGTGCAGTCCCTCTGGAACGGCTGCCCCAGCGGGCCCTCCACGGGCCACAGCCTTCTTCAGGCATCCATCTGCCCCAATATGGGGTCCTCCATGGGCTGCAGGTGGATCTCTGCTTCTCCGTGGACCTCCATAGGCTGCAGGGGGACAGCCTGCTTCACCATGGGCTGCACCACAGGCTGCAGGGGAATTCTGGCCAGGAGCCGCATTACTCCTCCCCCTCCTTCTCCACTGACCTTGGCACTGACCACTGCAGCTGTTCCTCTCGCAAAAAGAAATTCTTCACGATTGGCTCAGGCAGACACCTCTCAGCTTCTCTTTAAATCTTATCTCCTCTCCACTTCCTGCAGCCGGGCCAGGCAGAGTTGAGCCCAGTCACCTGCCCAGCAGGAGGCCAGAGGGTGAGGGCCACAAGGCCCACAAGGCTCTCGGCTCCCCCTCTCTGCCCCCCGCTCAGCTGCTTCACATCTTCACTTATTTTTTCCTGTTTTTCCCCTTCTTAAATACGTTATCGCAGAGGCTTTAACAGGGAACATTCTGCTACCAATTGGCTTGGCCTTGGCCAGCAGCGGGTCCACCCTAGGCCCAGCCGAGTCCAGTAGACAAAGGGGAAACAACTTCTAGCAGCTTCTTACAGAAGCTGCCACCTCACTAAATAAAACCAGGACATAAAGTTACTAGCATTACTATTTATTTAGTATTAACTGTAGTTTTCAAAACTTCAACACTGTAGCAAAACCTGCATACATGGAAATGGTGCTAATTTGTTTTTGACAAAAAAAAAAAAAAAAAAGTGGTTCTATTATGTGTGACTTTATCTTAGGTAGTTATTTTCAAGGACAAAGCTGTAATTAACTTGATCTTTTATAAGTTTTTTTTTTTTTAACAATAATTCTGACTTAATAAACCAATACAAAGGTCAATTAGTCTTCAATTTGATTAGGTCAGACCTTAGGCTGTATTGGTTTCGTCTGTATCCCCGCATACAACCATGCTGGGTGACCCTACACTTAAAATCCCTAACTCTTGCATTTTGTCTCCAATAGGCTTCCTTTGAAAACCTCACCGCAGCTACTAGGCAGGACAAGGACAGTCAAAATACATCAGTGCCAAGCTGGAGGTCATAAATCTTGCAACTGACCATACCAGTTGCAATTATCCGCAGGATCCTCCAGGCAGAAAACAAAGACCCAATACCACTCCAAGCTGAAGAAAATCAAGTAGCTTAAAACAACTGTGAACTCTGGCCTCCAGAAGCAGCTCTCGCCAATCAAGGTGAACAAGGGACCCTCGAGTGTTGCATGATGGTATACAGTTTGTGGCAGTCCCTTGTCAGGTGAAAGAGATGTACTCTGCAGCATTGTCTTTAATTTGAGAGTATTATGCTATTTTTAAATGTGCAAATCCAAAACAAAGATATCAAGAGATGTCAAGAGACTGACCAGGAAGTAAGCCTCAAAGACATGTAGGAGCAGGGCAGAGAGTAGGAAAGCAGTCTCCAGGACCCTTGCATCCTCTTCACTCCACAGACGCCAAACTAGTGAAGGTTGGGCTCCCGTGGAAAGTTAGCTATCATCCATTCTTCTAGGCTGCAGGAATCCTTGTAGTTGCTGATAGGAACAAAAATATATCATATACAAACACATCCTAGACATGATTCATGTTTTGATGTCCTTTAATTAAAGGCACTTACATGTTTTTGTTTAGGGTTGGTGGGACATTGGTGACTGATATTTTTTGCCAGGTATGCCCAAGCAATTCCCTGAAAGTCATGCAGACTCAATTCAAAAGGTAATTAAACACATCCCTGGAGAAGATGCTCCCTGACATGCATAAATGCACCAGAATCAGGCCCTTGTTTAAGATAATGTTGCTTTCAGAAAGTAAAGAAAAGCTAGTTGTGAAATCGTATTTGTACTTTTAACTTTTCCTGCTTTCTTTGCATATAAACATCCTCTCTTCAATTGCTGAGCCCTTTCACTCAGACTACATAATTTAAAAACAACTGAGCATGCAAAGAAAGTTCATTTTCTACTGGGGGCCTGAAATTTGTGATAACTTGTACTCTCAGTGATTTCTGAATTGTCATAATAGAGAAAGAGAAGAAAATGTTGTGAGGAAGTCTGGAAGGGTAGGACAGTATAAATCTTTATTTTCTAAGCAGCTGTTAGCTGTCTTGAAGTGACCATCCAAATATCAGCCATATATAGACCTGATTTATGAATACAATAAATAGCTGCATAAAGGAAGCTGAGAGCATGTACAGTTTTAATTTGGAAAACACACCGGCAATGTGTCAATTTGTGATTTCCAACAATTATCAGAAAGCAGATTTCTTGTTTTTACTAATTCAGCTTTGCAAAAAGCCTTTTTAATGTAAAAATAGTTAGGAGTGAATCAGAAATGAGTAACTATGTTTGCTTTGAAGGAAGAAATTCTGTGTTTTCTGAAAAAAAAAAGTTGTAATTTTTGCATTTTATTCTGATCTCTTCTATATCCCAATAATAATCCTTCTGATAGGTCTAGCCAAGTTTTCATTTCTCTCAGGTGCAGTGTATATTAATTTGCCTTCATAGGTATTTTTCTTCATTTATGAAGAAATGTTGTTTAGTTTCTTTTATGTAAATCCATTTCGTCTTGTCTTCTCTACTCACTGTCTAAAGACCTTAGCACTACTGGATTCTAGCAGCAATTAAGACCTTGAAATTCTTTGTATTGACATCCTTTAATCGTTAATACCTTTGAACAACCCATTAATTTTGGAATGTGCAGCAAACACATTTTTACATGCAAATTAATACAATCCACATGCAAATTATATCTATGCAAACTCCTTGTGGCTTTTTTAAGTTCCCATAAAAGTAAGCAATCAGAATTTCCAGCATAAATTTGCTACTCACGTATACAAACTTGTGACACGAGCACTTTGCAGAGACTCCCAGTGCCTGTCACTGACTAATAAAGCCATGCATGTTGGCCAGAGAGGCAGCCTAGATCTTGGTCTGTCAGTATGGGGCTACTCAATTCACAGCAGACTTTACCTACCTACATGGCAGTAACACCTGCCCCTCTCATCCTGATCTGCAAAAGAGCTTGAGATACTTAAAGGATCGCATCCACGCTGTGCAGCTAGCTCACTGCCTGCTTGTCACCAACTATGTTGGACGATAGAACTTCACTACCTGAGCCGTGAGCAGGTTTCCTAGGCATGTTCCTGTTACCTGGCCCCTGTTCCAGAGTTCCCCATGCTTTCTGGTAGTGAGTCCGGAGTGAAGGAGCTGAACCTAGAAAGGTTCTAAGAAGGAAATACAGCTCCTTGCAACTCAGGATCCTGGCTCAGGTCTACTTCAGGCTCGTCTGCCACCATCAGATACAAGACCCATGAAATCACCCATCAGTGTCAGCTGAATGGCCTAGCTGAACCCTCCCAGCATGCTTACTGACAGTGATACGCCTTAATTCTCATCTCCAAATTAATCCATTGCAGGAAAGCTTTGACTGTACTCCTGGTTATATCCTTCAAATACTTACTATATCTACAAAGGATTTCTCATCAAAACAGTGCTTATTTGCATTTTCACAGCAAGCATAGTAGCATGACAATTAAGAACAAATATGGCAATCTTTTGTTTTCCTTTGTCAAACAGCTCAGTAGTACCAACACAAAACAAACCATGCCGCCACAATGGCCTTATGAAGGACTTAGGTTTGCTCTTGCAGCTCGGAGCTGTACTGTTAGGGTGAGGTATGTCTGGTGGCTGAGAAAGATAAGACTAGGTAACCATAAAGGTGGGACTAGCACACCAGAAGTATTTTCAGGAATAGCAGGTCAGTCACCTGGTAACACTGTTAATATGCTTCTGCGTGTTGTAAAATAGAGCTGATAGAGCACAGCTGCTTGATGCATTCCTGATGGTCTAAGTGGTTGGTTCTGAGCAAAGAAAATACAGAATTTAGGTAATGAATGAGCAATCCCCACTGAATCACTGCTTCTAGCAATTTTGGCTTTTCAAGGTAAAGATATTACACTCCCAGTCTTAGCAAGTGCCTCCACTGCCATCAGTATTTCTAGAGTAATTCACTTGATAGGACAGTCAAAGGCTTTCAGGGCATATTAGATCAAATTTCTCAGCTTGTGCATTAAACAAACGATATAATGCTTTAATTGAGAAAACACCAATTGCAGAAGGAGGACCAGGTTAAACTGCTATACAAACAGGTGTCAAAGCTTTAACCCTGCTAACTAGACATATATCCCAAATCAAAAGTGTGTTCAAAACTCGTTTTAAGTTCTAAAGATTTTTTTAGGTGGAAAAATTAAAACTATTCAGGTCTGGCACCCTTTGGTATAGAGAACAACCTCTTTCCTTCCCTCTGAGTAATGGATGCATTTTCCTATTTACGTAGTAGGTTGGAACAACTTCAGAAGAAAAATACTGTTCACAGAGTATTGGCATAGGTTCGTGTCAAAAATTTGTCTAAGGCACAAAAAGAAAGTGTGGCATCCATCCATGCCTGTAGTGTGTCTTTCAGGCAACAGTTTTCAGAAATCAGATGTGTGATGCAGATGATTACTTTGCAAGTTCCTGTGTATAGTAAGGGCCCTGACAAATAGATTTTAATGATCTCAATATTTCTGTTTTCCATTTTATGTGTTAGGGAATGTTTATTATCCTTTTGAAAGTATTAAATAGAAGTTTGTTTTTAAATATAAGGAGTTTAATGAGCAATGCATTGGGCAAGTTTATAAAATCATAGAATTGTAGAATGGCA
Source organism: Chlamydotis macqueenii (assembly GCF_036417535.1). Lineage (NCBI taxonomy): Eukaryota > Metazoa > Chordata > Aves > Otidiformes > Otididae > Chlamydotis > Chlamydotis macqueenii. Next base: position 20,248,803 of record NC_141559.1, read on the forward strand.
TGGGTTGGAAGGGACCTTAAAGATCACCTAGTTCCAACCTCCCTGCCATGGGCAAGAACATCTTCCACTAGACCAACTTGCTCAAAGCCCCATCCAATCCAGCCTTGAACACTTCCAGGGATGGAGTATCCACAACTTCTCTGGGCAATCTGTTTCACTGCTTCAACATCCTCACATAAAGAATTTCTTCCTTATATCTAATCTAAGTTTACCCTCTTCCACTTTAAAGCCATTACCCCTATGTCCTATCACTACATGCCCTTGTCAACAGTACCTCCCCAGTTTTCTTGTAGACCATCTTGTATCAACCAACTTTCCTGGGTGCCTCTTCCCTCCAGGATACAGCCCTAGAGGGAAGAGGAGCCCAGGAAAGTTGGATGATATTCAAGGAGCACCTCCTCCAAGCTCAGGAGCAATGTATTGCAATGAAGAAGAAGTTGGGCAAAAACACCAAGGAGGTGATTGGTGACAGCCAACATGGCTTCACTAATGGCAAATCTTGCCTGACTGATTTGGTGGCCTTCTATGACAGGGTTACAGCATTGGTGGACAAGGGATGAGCATATCATAACCAGAAACCAGGAGATGACTGTTTCTTGCAATAAATATGTTGGAAATATAATTACTCTAATTCCTCCAGTGCATGTCATAGGTTGAAAAGCATCACCACTAATCTTCCTGTGCATCTTCAGGATCTACGTGTATTTTTTAACTGTTTGTTTTAATACTGCACTAGAAGTATTTCATTATTTTTCATTAAAAAAACCTCAACAGTACAGAACAGGCTAGATGAGAAAATAATCTGTAGCAAAACCACAAGAGGTTTACTCAGGCACCTGCATGCGATTGCACCTTGCATTTCTTTCCCCACACCTAAACCTGTAGCAACAAGTCAACTACAATCTGTAGCAAGACTTTTTTGACAGAGTGCTGGCTGGTGCCCAGATTTGAAGTACCCTCAAACTCCTGCACATCCATTAATAATTTTGAGAAGAATAACAATTGATGCCACTGTGGTAGGAGGAAAGCACACCAATACATAGACTGCAGATGAACACAGTCCGATTTCTGAGCTTCACAGAACTTCTCTGATAGGTTTTCAACTGACATAAACTCAGCAAGCATATTACAAACCATGTGTCTCTTCATAAATGTTTCTTACAACAGTCTCTTCTCAGTACAGTCATGGAACATACAGCTTTCACCTGCAAAACCCTAGTTGCATTGGCATTATTTGAACTTTTCACTTTTTTTTTTTTTGCGCTCCAGATTGGCAGTTCAGGTAGATTAGTCATGAATATAAGGTAGAATTCACTAAGCAACTCTAGCACTTAAAAACCATCAGGGAAAGAGTCACAGATCAAAACAAATAAACATCAAAACAAGTTATTTGGACACATTAGCTATGAAAAAAATGAACTTTGGAAATGACAAAATGTTCTTCATATAATGTTTACTGAAGGAACAGTTTATGCTGGAATTTTTTCTTTTATTTAAAATCTAACAAACTCAGAAGGCTAAACAAAAGGGATTTGAGAACTCTGAAGGAACATTTCAAAGTACTCAGAGTTGAACTGAACATGCTGGTTGCTCCCAGCTGAGAGATCAAGGATTTGAGGGTCATGAAGTAAGCAGGGCTGAGGGCAAGTTTAGATCTGCTTAAAAAACACACCACCATCACTGTAAACTTAGATATTCCCCTCAGTGGCATAGTGCCTTCTCTCTTCTCCTTAATAAGAAGTTTTCTGTAGCCAACCTGAAAGCCACATGCAATACATACAGCTCTACAAGTTTCCAGTACATTCCTGAATGGGCAACGTGCCCTTCTCTTTCATGATCCCATAAGGAATGACACACTCAACTTTGTCACATATAAAGATTGATGTCACTGAGGTAGGAGGAAAGTACACAAATACATGGACTGCGAATGAACAATACTCGATTTCTGAGCTTCAGAGAATTTCTCTGATGAGTTTTGAACTGACACAAACTCAGCAAGCTCAAGAATGTCATTAAGATTCTGCCTAGCCTCAGTTCCACATCAGCACTGCTTGGAGCACCTGCCTTTCTGCACACACCACTCCATACCTCAGATTCAGTGCAGTGGAGCCAAACAAGCAATTTTAGCCCTTTGACCTGCTGCAGTGTTAGTCAGCTCCCTTCCATATTTGTGAAGCATCCTCATGAATAAAATTGTATATAAATATATGTATATATAATTGTATGTAAATATATATATAAAAATATATTTTTTTCCCTAGTGCAAAAGGCATTAGGGAAACTCAGCATTGTTAGATGCAGGCAAGCAAAACTGAATTGATGGTACTTGTTTTAATCATGATGGTTAGTGTGCAATTATGGAAAAATGCAATGAGTTTTAGGGCTATGTGAAGCTTGCTTGAAGGCATAAAGTAAAGGGTGTGTTTGGTGCTTGCACGTCATCTGTCTGCCCTGAAAAAGCAAACTTTTTTTTTCCCACCTAGCCTGCTTATCACATGGGAGAATCAGCATGCCACAAAGAGCTGGATAGGAAATCAGCTTCTTTCAGAGGTGCTGTTGAGGCAATATCATGGTGGGGTATCAGGGAGCCCTGCAGAGCTCTGTCCTCTGTGGCGATAACTGGTGCCAAACACAGAGCTGCTGGTGTTTCCAGGGCTTCTCCCAGGAGAGGCAGAGGTCTCTGCCTGCAGAGGTTGCAAACTCTCCTTATTCCAGTGAATCCTTGAGGAACGCATGTACATGTTTTTTTTTCCTTAATAGTGCACTCTGGTTTCCTTGCAGCCCCAGACAGCAACGTTGGAGGAAAGTCATACAGATGAGTAGTCCAAGTCCACTTTCTTTGTCAGGAAGTCAAGTAAGAGAAGATCTCTTTATAACAGTGTTGATCTTCTCAGTGACCTTTTACTGAGCTCCTGTCCTTTCCTGAGACAGATAATTAGTCTCCCTTCTATTATTGGTCTGAAGTGATAAGCTTGTTCCTTTGCCATAGGACTGGACAATGGATAAAAATCAATTCTCATTTAAGAAGCTACAGCAGTTTGCCATTTCTTTTTCCTGCTACCTTTATTGATTCCCTGCGCTCTCAGAGACACTATCAATTATGCTGCAGTTCAGCTTTATTTGAAAAGGAACTGTGATGATAGCTACAGTTCCTAAGAAAAGTGTCTTTTGTCTCCTCCAAGAACCAAACCAAGGCCATTTATTCCATCTGTGGTGGTGAGCAGAAAGACTTTGGAGGAGTTTACAGCCTTGTGCTGCGAATCTAGTGAGCTCCTGTCTCTGCAGCTCTCTCATTTATCTGGAACAGCAAAAGAAAAAAGAAACTTACTCTGGGGAAGAAACAGAAACAAAACCGCTTTTTGCTGATGGTATTTTAGCTTTTGGTCCCTTGACTGTCAATTGCTTTGAGATAGCCAACATGCCTGTACCATCCTGTCCAGACACTGTATCTGCCCTGTCTCATAAGACATTTTGTATTTACATAAGGGACTGGACCATCAGTTAACTCCGTTAACTTCACTGGATATGATATCTAAAACATTCTTCTCCATGGACATTACTTTAATGAAAATAACCATACACGGTAAGGAGATAGTGGAAAGTCAGGGCCCCATGGTTTCAAACATTCATGCTCTTAGAGATCACTAGGTAAGTGTTCCCATCCCTTTTTTGCAAGCAGGAAATCCAAGATCAAGGATTCAGGAGGTTAGTTACGACATTCAGACATGGGAGACCTGACTTTTATTAACTATGGCAAGGTTAATTGGTGCAAAAGTTCCTTCTCTCACACATCTATAAATATTTCTCTAGTTCCTTACTTTGCAAGTTAGGTGATTTTAGCAGTCCCAATATAGCTCAGAAGAGACAATAAATGGTTGCCATCTTCATTAAAACAAAGCTATGACTTGCTTTAATGGCTTCCATAAAGGCAGCTGGGGACCTTTTGATCAGTCTGTTTCAAAAGCATCGTCTTTTTACTCCACAACTTTACATTAACTAGCAGAACAGGAACCCTACCTCTTACGTGCCCCAGTAGGACAAAATTTTCTGTAATTAAAATGGTCTTTATCTGGATATATGCATTTCCCATTCTGCTGTCTCAGGCTACCTAGATGTAGGTATTTGTCTTGTTAGTAACAGGTTACCAGGTAAAGAACAACATAAATAACTATTGTTATTACGTTGTTATTTACCTGGTAACCTGCTGTTCCCACAGAAACTCTTGCAATCCATTAGTACATTTCTAGATTAGATGTGGTATCTTAGTTAAAATAGGACATGAATCTGGATTACATGGTTGACATCTTTCCAGCAAAGATTAAGTTAGTGTGGATAGACTGGATGAAAAAAAGCATGTCATTTGGTGTTGTAATGTAAACACTGTCAGGACAATCTGATTTACTGTGCCAGAGAATTGCCCCAAGCATGCAATGATATATTCCCACACAGAAAGCACCGTAGCCTACAGTTTTGCCACAGCCATTTCTGCATGTCTTACCTGCTGGAAGGGAAAAAGAGGTGATGGACCAATGAGCTACAGGCATGCCTGCTCTGCTGTTGTGTCTACTTGAAAAAATTCTATAATACCCTGCTGGTATCCACTGATATCTGGACTCAAGAGTCTTTCCTCTCTTTCTACTGACCCTTAATTTCATGTCAGTGGGGATGTTTCAGGAGGAAGCATTAAACCTGTTAGCATGAGTTGATGAAATATGCCACCCTATGTCTTGGGATGCAGCTGCAGATGCACAGGTCCCTCAGACCGTTCCAAGCAGTCTGTACTGAACTCCTGTCCTGGTTTCATGACTGACAGGTTTTCTATCTGAACTATCCTAAATGCCATCTTTAAAGTAGTCTCTTTATACACATGAAATAAGCTACCTCTTTAATTTCCTCACACTTTTCTGCAGATAACAAGGTTAGTAGAGAAAAAAAACCCCAAACATTGGCGAAATTGCACCAGGTGCCTGAAGAACCTACTATCGTGCAGGACTTATTTATAGACACAGCTATAAGACATCAGCCATCTTGACATATGCTTCCAGATTTAAAAACTCTGAACCATTCTGCCATGGCTCTTTGCAGTGAGAATTCCCTGGTGATTTTCTGTGGGCCTTATGGATAAAAACTCTGAAATTGGCAAGAAATATGTGACTGGTACCAAATGCTTAATACATCCCTGCTCAATACTAGCAATAAGAAATGGTTGATAATCACCTGAGAGGATCTCTCTGCCCTTCCTGCCGATTTTTCTCCACCCTCTCTAGTTCCTCCTAGACTTTACTTGCAAAAGCTCTTGTTCTGCCCATGTGGATACATGTCAGATTTTGGTAGGCACTTTCAGTTGTTACTGTGTCAGAATGAGCTCAATTAAGCTGCTTTAGAGACTTCAGCAGATATTGGATCTGACTTTTATTTTCCAGAGACCAAAAGGGTTACTAACAGGACAAGGCTACTATAAAACCTAGACTTCTAGTGCTGGATGCAGGAGAGTCCTGAAATTGTAGGAGCTATCAGTGGCTGAACATAGCGTTAAACTTTCAAGATATTCACAACTGCATCTTAACTTCTTATTTGAAGGTAGGTGCTAGGTTTCTGTAAAATAATAATTAGTACTAGTAGCTATTGGTAATTAGTTCTGATTTTTACTACAGTTTAAACACATTAATTATTTAATGAGTTTTGAAGTGCCTAAATGTGTTTCCTTCTCAATGAAAAATTTATGCTATGAGGCAATCAACAGTTTTTCTCTGTCTAGTCAATATGAAGATTTTTAGGCATACAAAAATAATGTTAATCCATAGGGGAGCATTGAGGATCAGTAGTGTGCATGAGGAGAGGTGTCTCATTTTCTCTTATTTGATATTTGAGAAAATGTATTTGAAAACTGCTGAAACGAAGAAGTTAGTGATGAGATTCATGGAATGTGCTAAGAAACTTGGAGCAGATTTTGGGGGATAGTTTTTAAAAATATTTTTATTTTGTGTTTAGATCTGTTGCACATATAGAGCCATGCACAAATAAGGTGATAGGAGCCAACAGTGATAAAGAAAGAATTCAGTTAGGCTCTGCAATTAACAAATAAAGGGACGTTATTTGTCACTCAAAAATAAACAGCTCTGCACTTTCTTCTCCTTAACATAATTCAAAAAACTATGCACCCAAAGGCAGGGGTATTTTTTTGGCAGCAGGAATTTTAAGCTCCCCATTTGTCCATCAAGGTCTGTGCAGTTTTATGTTCTGACTACAGTCAGTTTTATGCTCTAACTACAGTGTTTTGAGAGGTGGGGAGTGCAGTGCTGGTGTGCCCATGGCGACAGCAGGCAAGCTACTTGGTATCCTTCCCAGAAAGGTCTTGACACCGCCTTCTGCAGGGCAGATGAGGTGTGTAGGCAACTTATGCTAAGTCGGGTATCCCACGGCCTTGCCAAAATACTGTGTGATTGAGCTGGATGTCTATGCTGGTAAATGGACAAATACATGATAGTGGAACCCATCGGGGCTATAAAATGCAGAAACACTGCACCTGGCTCAGAAGTCTCTTGATAAGGAGAATTTGCACAGGAAATACAACTAGATGATAATTTTGTTCTTTTACTTCCTCAGGTGTCTGCTTTTAGCAACAGTTGGAGAAGCATTCTGAGGAAGACAAAGCTGACCCAGTATGGTCATAACCGTGTCCCAACGTGTTGCTGGAAAGAAGCCTATACGTTAAAAAGCAAATTCAAACCAAGGTACTGCCACAAAAACACATTTGGATTACAAAAATGCTAAAGACTTCAAGCAGTGCGTGGTTAGGTTAGAATCCTAAAACAAACATTAAGCCAAATTTAATTTAGCAAGTAACCGGAAGTTTCTCCCTGAAAATGATACACATTTTGATAGTCCCTATCTCTACACAAAACATAGTGAATATACATTTTAAGTCTAATTTTGACATATAGACTGAGTTTTTGTTAAGTAGCCCTGATTCAATATAGAACTTACAGTTCAACTTTCCACCCATACTGGAAACAGTGAACCAATTCTCACTTTATTTTTCTAATTTAGTTTTATTAACATAGAATCGTTACTCACAAAACCTGTATAGTAAAAATGAAAATACAAATATTTAAATCATTTGTTAAAGCTAAAATTGTTTATCCTGCAATTTGTCTGTGCATTCTTTGGTAAGTAGATAACACAGTTGCCTTGGATAACCAGCCAACTTATTTTGAAAGCCTAGTGGAAAGGTTTCCGATTTTAAAAGATTATGTATATGTGTATATATATAAAACAGAACTAGACATAACAGATTAAAAAGGGTTCTAGCATCATGTGTGGCAAGGAGAAAAAGGATCTGGGGAAAGCCTGTGTGGAAAACTGCCATGCTGCCATGTGAATGAGCAGGATGAAGACAAAGGCATCTTGTCTCCATCACTGTGGATGCATAAAGTACAAAAAAGGGAGTACATAATAGTTCACACCTTCTTCCTCTGTGCTCCTAAACTACCACTTTAGATTTAGCCAGTGAAATGCAGTACAAACACTATTCGGTGTGTAATTTTTTCCACAGGAGATATAGATCGCATATTTGTAGTGCAGTCTCGATCTAATCTAAACTTACAGTTTAGAAACAGAACATGAGTTCTCTCCATGGGGAGAAAACAAATCAGTCACTTTTCTTCAGTTTACTCCTAGAGGTCCTGACCACAGGGATGGCAAAACACCACCCCATTCCCACTCTTAGCCACCTGCTCTAGCAGCACTGTCAATGGGAGATGAACTGGGACAACAACACTTCTGAAAAACATATATACTTTAACTGAGAAAAATGGAATGGTAAAAATTGCCGATTTTGCAAAGCATATAGTCTGATGACTTAATTTTGTCAGCAGAGAATAGGCAGCAACAGCAAAGCAGATCTAGCGAGGTGTTTCCTAGCCAAATAAAAATCCCTATCAGAACTGAAATACTGTCACAGAATGTTGCATCCCTAATTATTATATAAGCTTACATTAAAAGTCAATAACGTTGCAATTTTGCCTTCAGTAGAGTGGTAATTGTGTTCTGATGAAAAAATGCACTACTTTGTTTTGTAGTAAATTCATTTTGGGCAGAGATAGGTTTGCTTGTTATAAAATAAGACTTAGTTCTGAAAATGTGATTTTAATTTAACTTTTACTGAACTGATGAAAGACATCATGAAGAACTATTACGACTTTCCTATTCCTTGTCTGACCAATGCCCAAAGAAAGGACAGAAAGGAAGTTCCTGTGAAGGAGTAAGCAGCAACTCTAAAATAAACCAGTATAAACATTGGCCTTCATGCTTCATTCCACTTTGTAAGCATCCCTTTCTAGATATATAGTAATTAGCTCTGATTTGAATGTAATTGAAAGGTGTTAATTATTTAATGAGTCTTAAAGAGCTTAACTGCCTTTTCTTTTAAAAGAAACCAAAACTCCAAACCTACAATGCTTTGTAAGTGGCAATCTCTTTCTAGAAAAGAACAAAAAAGTGTGCATACTATATTTAAAAAAAAAGTTCAGAGTTTTTGAGTTGTTTTGTCCATCACTAGGAAGACAGTAAGGTATTTGCAAGGTCATTCAAGGAGCAGTCATTGTTTTCTCTGAATCAGAAAAATGAAAGAATAGTGCTTTCATGAAAAGTTGTGTTCTGCTAGACAGGATAAGAAGCAAATTTGATATTTTGAATAACCAGCCTCTCTTCCCTTCACACACACACTCGAAAACACAAACTTTAGCAGAGCAGAGACATGAAATGACCTTGAAAACACATAGACATGCAAGGCAGCATAAAGAGCCAAAGGAGGAAAATCCTAGGAAATAAGAGCTTGGGGGATGCTAACACACTTAAATGTTAGAAATTGAACTGAAAATTGCCAAGAATTTAAGAGTAAAGTTTCAAAAATCTGACACATAAATTACTAAGATCTAAAAATAACTCCCACACTGTTTAGAATTCAGTGGATTTCAGAGTTTACTAAAGCCAGCTACCTTGAATTGTAATGGTTCCTCAAATGTAAAGCCATCATTATAAGCTACTTATTAAGAACTAGGCAAAAGTTAATTTTTATAGAATTTGATGGCTATGCAGAAGAAATCACTATGGTAACTAGAATTTTTTTTTTCTTGAAAGGGTAAGAATGTGTCTCCTAAGTGGAAGAATCACTTAAAAAGAGAGCTTTTGTGATAAAGTACATTTGTTCCTAAGTCTATCCTTTAGAAGAATAACAGCATATATTTATGGGGGAATGACTTAATGCTCAAAAAAACCCCTTATTAATGTCTTTCAATGAAAAATAGTTCTGAAGCACTACCAGTGCATTTTTTATCCATAGTTCAGAAACTGGTTGTCTGAGGATGCCAATTCCTTATTTCAGCAGATGAAGGGGTACAGTGGCTTCCCTGAGTTATTATGGGTTACTGGTATTACCACAAGGGTGCAAAACTAGTCTTATGACCCCTAGGTGGGAATTATTCATTTACAAAAGGGGACAACCAATCGTGTCCAAAACCCACAGAGGGCTCCTAAAGGTAACCAACTGGTCAGGGTTAAGGTCTCTGGCAATTAATGAAGTCACAGAAAAAACTTTGCTAACTCAATATTGTGACTATCAGATATGTGGAATAGTGTCTTTCTGTACTTTCTGAAAGAGTGGCAGATCTACCCAATTTTCTTCCAAAAGGAAAGCAGCAAGATGTAACAGAGTCTTTCTCCATTTTTTGGAACACTATCCCTTATCACAATACTCTCCCTCTTTCTATCATCCCAAGTACAGTTAGGATGCTACTAGTTTAACCCCGGATCTTGACAGGCTGGAGAGGTGGGCCCGTGCAAACTTCATGAAGTTCAACCAGGCCAAGTGCAAGGTCCTGCACATGGGTCGGGGCAATCCCAAGCACAAATACAGGCTGGGTGGAAAATAGGTTGAGAGCAGCCCTGAGGAGAAGGACTTGGGAGTGACAGTGGACAAGAAGCTCAACATGAGCTGGCAATGTGCCCTTGCAGCCCAAAAGGCCAAACGTATCCTGGGCTGCATGAAAAGAAGCATGGCCAGCAGCTCTACTTTGCTCTGGTGAGACCCCACCTGGAGTACCGTGTCCAGTTCTGGAGCCCCCAACATAAGAAGGATGTGGACCAGTTGGAGAGGGTCCAGAGGGCCATGAAGATGATGAGAGGGCTGGAGCACCTCTGCTATGAGGACAGGCTGAGAGAGTTGGGGCTGTTCAGCCTGGAGAAGAGAAGGCTCCGGGGAGACCTTATAGCGGTCTTTCAGTACCTCAAGGGGGCCTACAGGAAAGATGGGGAGAGACTCTTCAGTAGGGCCTGTTGTGACAGGACAAGGGGTAATGGTTTTAAAATAGAAGGAGGTAGATTTAGATTAGAGATTAGGAATATTTTTTTTTTTACAATGAAGGTGGTAGAACACTGGAACAGGTTGCCCAGATAAGTGGCAGATGTCCCATCCCTAGAAACATTCAAGGTTGGGTTGAATGAAGCTCTGAGCAACCAGATCTAGTTGGAGATGCCCCTGGTCCTTGCAGGGGGTTGGACTAGATGACCTTCGAAGGTCCTTTCCAACCCTAATGATTCTATGATTCTAATTTCCATCATATTAATCCAAATGAAAGGTGAGAACATGAATACACCTAATGCTTTCCTGACTGATTTGCAATAACACCTACAGCTAAAGAGCCAAGCACTTCCTGACTACCGGATAAAAGGAGACAGTGTGTCCTTTTTAATACTCTTTCACCAGAAACACAGGTTGGAAAAGAGATCCTGATTCATTTTTGCAACTTTCCTTTTCCCACAGACAGACTGCATTTTAACAAATGCTTTTAACAACTTCCCATCCCAGGACTACTTCTCCTGAAGGATGGTGAGCAGTTTGAAAAATGCAGGAACTTTGTGATCTAAGTTGCATGACTGCCTGACAGCAGGACTGCCTGCCCACTAGGAATTTGCTCAAACTAGGACTAACGAATTTAAGCAAACTTCCCAGCTGCCCATGCTAAAGAAAAAAGTGTAGACACTATAATTAACTACAGACTCAAGGAGCATAATTCATTATCAATTTTACCAATATCAATGTCCTGAATGTAAAAGAGTTTGGAACACAGATATGTAATCAGGAAAACAGCTCTGTAAATCTGATTGTTTTCCTCACTCTTTAACTGATGGCAAGAAAAAGGAAAAAACCTAAACCAATTGATTTGATTAGTACAGTGGAAAAATCTGCCCAAAGAAGTCATTAAGGAATGCTTCCCTAAATCTTTGAATTTGCTTCTGGCTTCATATGCAAATACCCCTTCCCTTCTAACTTGATTTTGTCTTGCAACAGTTGTGGCAATGACAGTGGTTAGTCACAGAAATGAAGGAAAACAAGGACTTCAAGAGGTCACATAAGACTGTCCCCTTGAATGTAAGACAGAATTAACTGTATCTGGATTCGCTAACGTGTTTCGTAAAACCCATTTTAGAAACTCCTGTCACAATATACTCCACCACTTCTTTGCATATCAGCCACCAGTATAACGAGGAAGATTTTCCTAATATCTAACCTCATTTTCTCTATTGTAAATTAAGCTAATTACTGCTTATCCTGCCTTTGAAGAAGCAGAGTGGATTAGGAAGTCACATTTTCACTCTACAAGGAATTCCAGCCTCCAAATTCTGTTATACTAAACTGGAGCAAGAGACCAAAATGTCATCTTTTTCATCAAAGTTAAAAAGTCTAATCTTGGATTAGGATGACAAAAATGTTTTCAAGAATGTCAAATCATTTGTCTAATTATACTTTCATATAATCATCTGCTTGTAATCATTCAAATAAAATCTTTTAGCATTATCAAAATGGAACAAGAAAGCTGAAATTATGTGTTTCATCTTTCCTGCTGAAATTGCTGGTGAAAGTTTAAATGCTTGTAGCTTGTTTGTTTTTCAAATAAATTACATTCTCTGTTGGAAGACTTTTCTAAGTCTTTGGTAAATTACAGTCAATAGCTTGCTTGATAATTTGTTTGCAAGCACAGTTATTGTGGCTAATAGTTTTTTAAAAGAGAAGCTCTCCAGTTATTCGCAATGAAAATCTGTGTTAAAATATTACATGAAAATCATTACAGCACAGGATTTTATTAAATTTTACTTAAGTTCTTTTAATAACATCGCCAATCTCTGAAACCTTAGTTTCAGGATAAATCTAGACATTTGGGTATGAAACTACTAGAGTTGAAATAACAGATTTGGATTTGCACCAGAGATCTGTAACACTCTTGAAGTAATTGATATTACATTCTTTGCTAAGCGCTTGAATTGGTAGGGAGCGGAGCAGGAGGAGAGGGAATAGCAGATCTACTTTCTTCCCTTTGAATTGTGAGCTGAACACTCTTTGCACTTTGTGAATCTGCCTATCATTGCAAGTAGTGGAACATTACAAGTGAGAGATGGGGTATAGCCTTTTCTCAGGAACATGTGTAGAGACTGGAAGAAACATCTGGAAATGAAACTTTTGGAAAAGCCAAAATGCTTTCTAGTTCAGTGCAGTCAACTGACAAAACAGCTTGTAGTGTATGAAGAACAAAACCACCTATTTTTAGGTTTTGTTTTCTATGATAAAGCTGAGAATTATGTGCAGCATGATTTAACAGGCTCTGATCTTACAGACCTCATCCTTGGAGTTGCCTCCCATAGTCCCAATCAACCCACATGACTAAGTCAAGCTTGCTGCTTTTCTTTTACCAAATAGGACACTTGATCTATAGGCAACCAGAAATAATGCCTTGTTGCTCTGCTGCTCCTTGATAAATCTGCATCTCCTACTATGCCTGATCTAAAGCTGCCTCATTGCCCCTAAAACTGGCAACAATCTATTTGTCACTGAAATAACATCAGCATAACAAGGGATGAATGGAGCAACAGCTGTTTATCCCAGACTAGGCTCTTACACAGCTGAGGAGACTAAATGGCTGCTTCTGTTCAGATTACAGAGTTTGCACAAAGACTCTAGGCAAAATACAAATTCCAGCCTGACAGCTGGAATCAGTGTTTACACTCCCTGCTGGATCAAGCCCTCTCTATGACTGACCCAAATTTCCACAGACCTCTAGTGAAATGTCCCTCTGTAGAGTCACCCACTACTACCACCCATCACCTTTTCTTAGTCGTGCTTGTTGTTATAGAGCTGTCTTCCTCTACTCCAGCATCTTTCCTGATGTGCTGGGTCTATCCTCTTCCGTCTGCAGAGTGGTGAAGCAGTTCTGCACGGACACCTCAGGTTTCAGGGGAAGGCTTTTCCTCCTGCTAGTCCTTGCCATTGCAAGTTTCCATTCTTCTGTATCATTAACTCCCCTCCCTTCTGTGTGCCGTTGGGAGAGTTTCTGGCTGTCTGGTCGTGGGTTGTGATTTCAGTGCAAACTGTACTTGGAACCAGCTATCTAACTCCTTCTCAGCCTCCCTGATGCTATGCAGCCTCCTCACTGACTCCTGCAGCTCAGCCATCTGCTGCAGGAGGTCCTCCCCCTGGTACACCTCTTGCAGACAGTGCTGCCACCTGTACTTGCCCCAGGAGTAGGGTCCAGGCACTTCCTGCAGCCTGAGGTCTGCACTGCAGCCTCTCCCTTCAGCAGCTCTGTCTGTGTGGAGGCATCATCTGCTCCTGGGGTAGCTGGTGCAGACCCTCTAGCCGGAGCTGCAGCCTTTGCTTTCAGATGAGTGCCCACCATTCTACCTTAAGGGTCAGGTAGGATGAATTCCCTTGGCTTGTGCAGATGGTCACAGAACTGTCAAAAACTTACATGGCACCCCCTAGTCTCTGGTACTGCCTAAGGACTGTCTTTATATGTGTGGGGGTTCTTGGCCACAGTCATCCCTAGCTCCACCTAGGTCTCATCAGCCACTGTTGTGCGAACTGCAGGCTCCTGGCAGCTCCTGGCACCTCTCTCAACTCCTGCTGAGGTTCCTCTGTTCAAAAATGTGGCCTGTGCACTGCATTAGGACATTCTGTCGTGGATCCTGCTGGCACCAAAGCTGTTGCCTCGATGACTGAGTCAACGACCATAATGACTTATTCTTGGGCTTCACGACTCTAAACCACCTTAAAAATAGGAAATGGATTTTGATAATGTATAATGATGTCTGAGTGCTGAAATGTCATTGACTTAAAAATTTATGATGGAAGTCACACAGACGTTTGGGAATGATAACTGTTGGTCTTGAAACACCTCGGTGGCTGAACAATTCACACACAGTTTCCAAAATAGAGATCAGCCACCCATGCCGTCAAGACACCACACCAAGAGCTAAACTGAAAAGAAAATGGTAATTATATTGATTTATTTGAGATATAAATATCCATTGTTTATAGCAGTGTGCTTGTCTAAGGTATTTCCCTCACTCATAAAAAGTCCATTTAATTATATCTTACCTACAAATTCTACTCTGAGAAGTTTAACAGCTGGACTCTCAAGACTTTAAAACGCTGAACTTTTTGATCCTCAAGCTTAATGGCTAAAATGTCTTCCACAGATTTACTTTGAAAAAAGTAAATCTAATGTGCTGTAACCTCACTGACACGTTTATTTACTGTAGATGCTGCTCATTCCTTTTCTCTGCGTAAGTAATTTTCCATAAAATTCAGCCCTGTGAAAGACTGGGGAACCACCAGCTTTTAATCTTAAGGAAGAAAGTTTTAATTTCTTATTCAAATACTGTCAAGAATGAAACAGAAAAATGTTCTACAACCTGTACTTCTCTATTCTCCCTCCAGCCTCTGTAATGTTATGTATTCTTTTCTTGCATCTTTTTTTTTTGTGCCCATAATGTTAATTAGAACATATAAGCTACTCACATCCTTTGCCTTTAAGCTATTTTGCACCTAGTTTAATGACTATGGGATATATTATTTCATATAAATGTACTCTGTATGCTACCAAAGATCTGTAAGTATCATAACAGCAAAGGACTTCTGCTACTACAGTGGAGGAAATAAACAGACTTATGCCTTCTGATACTTTGTGCCCCATTAGATCTGCCAAGCTGATAAAACACACTGAGCCAAACTTCTCAAAACTGTGTGTTTCCAACTTTCTTGAACCGTAGGACTATACAGTGACTTGTTTACATCTTCCAACATACTCCATTAATGTGGGCTTGGGCCACCCTCCAGATCATTTCTCTAGTTTCTACATATCAAGTCTCCGTCCAGTGGCAGGAGCATATTTTCACAGTGAAGGAAGTGTGGAATAGAGAGGCTCAGCAGTGCCGAAAAACACACACATGTTGAGTTTGGCTCCACTGGGCTTTTAAACAGCCAAAGAAGGAAGTACAGTGAGTGCTTTTGCCAGCTGTCATTGGTTTATTGCCATAGGCAGTCATCTGCTTTGGTCACATAAAACCAGCAGTAGGTCCCTTATAGCTTAGGGACACTGGGAAATTTTGGCAGTAGGAATAAGCAGAAGACAGGAGAAATCTATATTCAACCCGCTAGATCTGATGGCAAATCAGATATCTGCTTCCAGTTCATTTGCAGTGGATGCAATGTGCATCATTGTGCTACATGATGCACAGCCCTGGCTACCCAGACAAAACCTTTCAGATCAACAGCATCTGGAGCCTGAGACTGACCTTGCATCCCACAGACCATTGTGCTGATTGCCAGGACACGTACTGCTTTCAGCAGAGGTCCTCAGGCCTGTGGCCCACTTGCACAGGCAGAAATGCCCACCATCCACCCTTCCCACCATGGAGTCTGTAGCTGTGGGTCAGGGAGAAAAAAAGGAAGAACCAGAGCAACAAGGAGACCTTCACTGCTTTTAAAGACACAGCATGTATGAGAGAGTTCTGGAGATACCTCCCAGACCTCATCAGGTTTTCTTCCCTGAAACATCACATCCTTCCTTAGACTGCTAAGAACTTCAGCCATTTAGAACTCCTCAAGGGGTGTAGCTCCTTCTTCTCCATTAACAATCTAACTTTTCTAAGATTTTGATTTTTTTTTTTGTCGGTGAAAGATGTCTAGATGAGCAGCAACTACTGCTTTGTTGTTTGAGAAGGGCATCATTGTTCCTATCATAATGAGTGCCAACACAGTCTTACTGAGAACTTGTTAATGATGAACAGATCTGTGGACGGTACAGATTATTTTCTACAAAATCACTATAATGAAGGGCCCTAAATAAAGACATTTTCATGCATCAGGGATTGTAAATTCATTGCACTTTTATGGTAAAATGAAGTGACTGATTGCATCAAAATGTTTCCATGGCTATTACATGGAACTGTATTTATAAAGCAAGTGCAGTATTGTCTACAGCAGCTATTACCAGCTCTATCTGGAGCTTTTGTAGACAACTGGCACCAAATTTGCATTCCTGGTAGTACCATGACAAAGAAAGACGTTGGCTTTCTCTCTGTGAAAAAAATATTTATCTTGAAAGTAGATCAGCCTTGGCCTCTGCACAGAAGTCATGCTGAAGTTTGGGATATTCCAAATCTACAGATGAATGGAGTAATGAGGCCGCATTACTAGTTCTTGTCTCACTGTTAGGAATTTGGTGCAATCAGAAGATATGCTGTCAGCATGGTGTACAATAGGTCTATCTAACGCAGGAGATCTCACAAACAGGGAAGAATTAGCCCATCAGTATTCTACTTTGAAACACCATTGAGAGTTTCCTCTCCATCATTCTTCTCTCTCTTTTGGGAAAGATCTAAACCTGAAAATAATGGATTGTGACATGTTGAAAATGGAACTGGAGTGGGTGGGGAAGGAGTTAGGTAATAAAAGTAAATATCACACTTTCTACATTAATTCCAAACTTCTGAAATGCTCTCCTAGGTTTTAAGAAATTTATAGCATTAAGTCCAACCTGCACTGAAGTACAAGTATCTTGAAGTTATAGATCATTTATATATTTGCATGTTTAGGGTAGGATTTAAGTCACCAAATTTTAGGTTTCATAAAGCTACAGATCAGGACCTCGTTAATCAATAAAAACAGACAAGATCTCCAGGGGTGATGAACCCTGCCTATTTTGCATGCTTACTCAAATAGAGACTTAACCACTCTCTGGATGTCTCTGATCAACATAGAGGGAGTCTAGACAAATATTTTAGACTATGCCCCATCCCTGGCAACATTCAAGGCCAGGTTGGATGGGGCTTTGAACAACCTGATCTAGTTGGATATGTCCTTGCTCCTTGCAGGGGGGTTGGACGAGGTGACCTTTAAAGGTCCCTCCCAACCCAAACTATTCTATGATTCTACTCTATTAAGTTTCTAAGGAGATATCCAACATCTGACCAATTCTTTACCAGAAGAGCACTGCAGATGTGGTTATTTAACATATGGGAATAATTTTTATTCTCAAAATTAATTCTAAAGTACATTCAGTGGTGCTATATTTATATCACTTTAAGAGAGTGAAGAACTCGGAGCACAGAGCACCAAATGATCTGCATTATTTTTTAAATGAAAGAAATTATTCAATCTTTAAAAAAGGAGGATGGAAGGGACCAAAAAATGTCCTTGATCCTCCCACTGCCCAAAGACAAGAACAGCCTGATGTAACTCAAATTTAACAGATACTCGTTTCTCTGGTTCATAAAAATATTTAATCCGCTGCTTCCACAGGCAAATGTGTCCAGCACTTTACAATCTCCATCAAGTCTCGAGTCCTTCTGTCGTGTTTGCAGTTCTTTTACAGCAGACAAGCATTTGTGAAGTCTATTAAACAAACCCTTCCCCCATGGCTAGTTTTGCTGGGATTCAGATACACTATGTGTGTGAATACAATGTACCTTACTTTAATTTACAAAAACTGAGTGTGGCTGACAAATAATTAGTAAGGGCAAAGTAATTTGATCCAATTATACAGGTAGCTAAGGTCTGCAACACTATTAAAGCGTACGAGTACCCTACAAGCACTACTGATAAAAAACTGCAAAGCACTTTGCAGGTAGGAAGTGAAATCAGTGAAAGACTAAGGGTAAGATCTGCCTCATCCAGGTTAAAGGAGAGAGAGGCAGTTGGTAAGTGAGTCTACCAGAGGAGGTGCCTTGCTTGACCTGCTGTTTACAAACAGAGAAGGACTGGTGGGAGATGTGGTGGTTGGAGACTGTTTTAGGCTTAGCAACCATGAAATTATAGAGTTCTCGATTCTTGGTGAAGTAAGGAGGGGAGTCAGCAAAACCACTACCATGGACTTCCGGAGGGCAGACTTTGGTCTGTTCAGGACACTGGTTGACAAAGTCCCTTGGGAGACAGTCCTGAAGGGCAAAGGGGTCCGGGAAGGCTGGACATTCTTCAAGAAGGAACTCCTAAATGTGCAGGAGCAGGCTGTCCCTATGTGTCCTAAGATGAACTGTTGGGGAAGACAACCAGCCTGGCTGAACAGGCAGCTTTTGCTAGCACTCAGGGAAAAAAAAAGAGAGTTTACCACTTTTAGAAGAAAAGGCAGGCAACTCAAGAGTAGTGCAGGGAGCTCACTAGGTCATGCAGAGAGAAAATTAGAAAGGCAAAAGCCCAGCTAGAACTCAATCTGCCCACTGTTTTAAGAGATAGCAAAAAATGTTTTTACAAATATATTAACAAAAAGAGAGCCAAAGAGAATCTCCATCCTTTATTGGATGCAGGGGATGGGGGGGAATATTGCTGCCAAGGATGAGGAAAAGGCCTTATGAAGACAGGCTGAAGAGAGTTGGGGTTGTTCGGCCAGGAGGAGAGAAGGCTTCCAGTACCTCAAGGGGGCCTACAAGAAAACTGGAGATGGACTTTTGACAAGGGCTTGTAGTGATAGGACAAGGAGTAATGGCTTTGAACTGGAAGAGGGTAGATTTAAATTAGCCATAAGGATGGAAGTTTTTACTGTGAGGGTAGTGAGGCAGTAGAAAATTTGCCCAAACAAGTTGTGGATTCCTTATCCTTGTAAATGTTCAAGGCCAGAATTGGCTCGGGCTTTGAGCAATCTGGTCTAGTGGAAATTGTCCCTGCCCATGGCAGAGGGCTGGAACTAGGTGATCTCTTAAAGATCCCTTCCAACCCAAACCATTCTATGATTCTTTAATTCTATGATTTCATAAAATAGACTAAAATAATTGCATTTCTTATTTGGACTTCCCATTGTTTGCTTAAACCTAGAGGTAAAAGTCATTTTAAGCAATGACTGTTTCAGTTTTTGTTCCATTTAACTGGGCAGATCTTGTATCTGTCAATTACACTTCCCGCTTAGCTTTGAGGGAGGGATTCTCTTTCACTGACTCATTGCCATTTGCTCTTGGGAGGCAGATAGTCCATTAGGCTCCAATTGAGCCAAATAACCAGAAGGCTTCCTTTCTGAGTCATAAACAGCTTGTTGGCTGACATTAACAAGGACATGTTTTTGATTATTTGTGCTGTTAACAACAGGTAACTCTCCAGCCATCACACAAAGAAAGAAAAAAGAAAAGAGGTCATGAAAGACAGAAAGCAGCTTGCCCAGCCAGGAGATGGAACACTAGTTTCTTATCTCCATAACAGTAAAACCAGTGAGTATATAGTAGCAGTAAAAGGAGAGTAAAATTTAACCAAATATACAGTGAACAAAACTCATCTAGCAATAATAATAAAATAGTCCCTTTCCTCTCAACTGTCCTATTTTTTCCTGTTTATGCCTCCTGAACGATAAATTCCTTGAGGTATAAGTGTCCCTTCCATGGTGGTAAATTTATTAATATCTGACTAATTGAAATTATGCTTGTTGACAGTTACAAATTCTCAGCCATATGTGCTTCTCCAGAGGGATCATTCAGCCATTTTATCACCCAAATATTACAGAGAGACAATTGAGAAAGAAGATGTGCTAGAAGAAACCAAATCTTTGCCTCTCTTCTGGAGAGTACAGTAAGACACTGGTTTTCCAGTCTTTGTTTTAACTAGCATTACTAGCTGCTGCAAAATGCAAGAAGCCTTCATCTCTCATCATTCAAACGACACATTCAAGATACTGGGGAGAAAAATTCCAACCTTCATCTATTTGTTCAGTAAACTGAATCTCACGGACTCTCAAATTTCTTTCACAAAATGCTTCATGCCCACAGCACCTGGGAGAATGCTAAAAATTTGAGTAAAATCCCCTGGCCAGTATACGTGAGCAAACAAGGTAATCAAAGTAATTAATCACTTCCATTACAGGACCTGTCACTATAGGTGTAAATGTAGTATACTCTACCAACAAACACCAGGTACCTGTCAGGACAAATTCTTTTGATGCTAGCAACAAGTCTCTATAACAATGTTGATGAGGGTAGCGTTATGGGATAGACATGTGCAAAAAAATCCCACTGAACTAATCTTTTATCTTCTCTCTGGTCAATATACTTTAAGCTAGACAGAAAAGATCACTTTGAAAGTTATGAAAGTTCAATCTATGCAACTTCTACAGATATGCTTTGCTGCATATGTCAGCATCGTGTATGCTGTGTATGAACCTACTTCAAACTAGCCACAGTGGTAAAGGAAGGAAGGGCTGGAGTAAGACTATCACAATTCCTTCCCACAAAATATCATAGTTCCAGCAAATACCATCTTGGTATAGAATGAAAATCAAAGGTGGGCAACTCTGAAGTTGGGATCTCCGCATCCCTTCCTCATATGTAAGATGTTTCTGGTTATTTACCTTAAATAGGTGAATTATCTCCTATTTCCACAAATCTGATGGAGCTGTGGGTTTTTTTTCTTTCAGTTTTACTGCTATTGTACAAAAAAATAAGCTAATCGATGCCAGACTTCCAAACAAGAATGCCAGATCTCTGCCCAGGCACTTCATAGAAAGGACTTACTCTATTTGCTGACTGTTGATATAGGTTTGCCACTCAAGTTACTACCCTTGCTTTTTAAGACAATATCTTATGAATTACAGAATTGTTAAGAGGAGGAAACAACAGCCGTGTTTTAGTTTGGGGGAGTTGTTGCAACACGTGAAGGTTTTTCTGGACTCAAGATTAAGATCAGATTTTCAAACGTATTCGGCAGAACGGTTTCTGTGCAACTTTAAAAATTTCAGTGAGTGTCAGAAAACCAGCTATTTCTTTCTGGACATTTCATTTATATTTCTAAATAGAAGCTGAAACAGGATGAATTCTTTGAAAATCTGGACCGTAAAAAAAAGGTCAAAATTCACATAAGCAGATCCACTTTGAACAAAGGTTTTCAACATGTGCCTAGGTTTAAACCAGAGCATTTTATTGTAAACTTCACTGAGATTATTCACATGTTAGAAGCTGAAAAGTTAGATTTAAGTGTGTTTCCGGATGATAGCTATTAAAGAGCAGATGAGTAGGAAAGTTTTATTAGTATTTTCCTGCCAATAAACATGTGTATATGAGAGACAGAAGAAAGAACAATATTAAAGCAACTATAGTGTTGACAAGTAGAGAAATCCTTCCTGCAAAATCTGTGACAGGAGAGCGCTTAACCCTATACTTAAATAAAATCCTTGAGTTAAGCTATCTATGTAAATTATCTGTTGAATCAGGGTCTATATATGTAATTCATGGACATATTTATAAAGTACATCAATGTCTGGGCGGAAGAAACAAAGCCTGGTTTCTTGATGTAAATCTTGTAGAGATATCCTGCAAGCCTCAGACAGTACAATTGGGTTGGGTTTTTTTTGTTTTGTTTTTTTTTTCACAGGCCTGTGAGGGTGTTTTGTACTGTTGTGAGGATGTTTTGCAGTGTTATGCAATTAGTATTTCTACAAAGCTTAACTAAGCCATAAACAGAGGTGGGATAATCATGATTGTCACCACTCATGTTAAAATGAGGCTTTCTGAAAAAAAATTAGAGAGGACTAGGGAGGGGATGTACAGCCTTGCAGGATATGGCCAAGCTCAGCACAGAAAAGATGTTTGCTTTCAGCATGAACTTCAGGGTAGAAGTATTATCTTTCTGTGTAACCTTTCAAAAGGCTCCAGTAAACACTGTGTCAGATCCTACATATTGCCAGTTACTGCAAGCTTAAATCAGAGGGGCTGCAGAGTAATAACTGAAGCTGTCTTTTAGTCCATCATACTTACAATCTCACATTTGCTTCATATTTGCCAAACTAATTTTCAACCCAACACAGTCAAAACCAGAAGAGTTCCCAAGTCTCTTCCTTGGCTCAATGCTCCTGCTGCTGACTGATGTTTTGTCTCCCCGCAAGGCTGTTTTTTTCTTGAGAAGAAGCAGAAGTGTTATCTCTTGTCTCCCATTTTGTGCCTGAACTTAATTTCTACTTATTGATAGAGGATCTGCCTTTCCAAATAACCTCAGAAAATCATTAAACTGAAAAGCTCTTTGACATTTATCCACTGCTGAGTGACACTTATTTGTCCTTCTTGGCTTCTTACATACCAAACATTAGCTAAATATGGTGAAAACTTCTGCTTTATTTTGCACCAAAAGTTGGTCATGCAAAGAAGTCCTTAATTGTCCCTGAAAAGAAAAAAAAAAAAGGCCAAAGGATGTCAATATTTTCTGCCACATACTCTTTGATATATGTAAAAAGTCAGTTCCGCTGTGCATTAAATACATTTTTCCACATGAAGAATGTGGAATCAATCATCCAGCTAGTTGCCAAAGTGAGGATGAAATGCAGGCAGAAAAGAGATACTGGGGAGCATATTTTCTTTCTACCCTAAAATATACCACCAAGCAGCCTCCAGTTTGCACACCATTCAACCTCCTGAATTGCTGATTCTTCTAGCTCTCCAAATTCATGGTTAGAGACATTTCCAGAAGGATAATGACTATCAGGAATGCAGAAGTAACAGAGCATGATCTCATGATGTACACCAACAAGTGAAGTAAGAAAACATAGTGAAGGTCTCCAAGGATGCTCTATTCTTTGATTAGAAGATGGGGCAATTAAATATTTTTTCCAATCAAAGATTTAAAGATGTACTTCCTCTACTGCCTTAGAGCAGTGATCCTTGCTGCAATGCTATGATACTTAAAACTATGTATCTTTCTCACAATTTTTTATCTGTAAGAACCTACTGAAATTTAAGATGACATTCTCAGACACACAAAACCTAACACTTCCCCCCCCCCCAATTCAGTCTTATGATTTTTAAGTAATGTTTTAAATTAAGCAGTTAGCTGACTAGCCAGTAAGAACAGAGGAACCCTTCCCCCAAACATTTGCAAGGAAGGTTTCCTCCTATTTTTCATAGAAATTCAGATGTTTGATGCTGGGTTAATTCCAATTGTGAAGTTGCAGCTGAGATTCTAAAGGAATCTGAAAAAAACCCAACCAAATGAAGAGGTGGGTGCTAGGTTTTTATTTCTAAATATCAGTAACAATTTCACAAGCACCTAAAAAAACCTTCACTCACAGAAAAAATATTTACACCATTTTCTGATTCTGGAAATTGATTGTTGTTCTGAAAGAAACTGAAATAATGACAAGCTCAACAGCTCTAGCAAACTCATGCATCTCAGAAAAAATAAACCATTCCAGTTCCTAACTAATCTTTTGTCTGGTATATGAATGTGGATTGTGCTGTTTTCACTCATATGGAATAACAATTCTCTAGGCTAAGAATCACTGGTATCTTTTCCTTGAGGAATATAGACCAAATATTATTTTACTTGTTTCTATTACATTGTTTATGGGTGTAATAAATTATGCCCCTCTTCATCTCCCAGTTTCCAAGTAGTAAAAAACTCTGCTAGAAGAGCCTATTTTTCTTCTTCTCCCCCCCCCCCCCCCCTTTTTTTTCTCTTTACATATGAGGAGGATATTTTGCCTTCCTCCTGAGAAACACTGCCAAACAATTTCTTGTTCAGGAGAAAAACTACCTGACAAAAGATACGCATCTATTATGGAGTAAACCCATTTCACCTCACGTGTTGGTGACTGCCAATTTAAGACTGAAGTAATTGTCACAGATTAGCTTACAAATATGAAACATATTTCAGTAACCATCCTGAAAAGCAGGTTGTCCTTGTTTGTCATGTAGAAAAAGTCATTCACTATGCAATTTCAGCAGCACAGGCATCAGCATAGTTTTACATTCTTATGAGAGTGGGAAAATGGACTGTAGGGTCCATATAAGTAAATTTAAGTGCAAGGCATGGTTTAGATCACTGTAACTCATGGGTAAATAAGCCCAGTACTTTTACCAGATGGTTACTGTGGAGGGGAATACTGCTTTGTAGCACCATATTTAGATGACTGCTTATTGTGGTCTACCTATAGGGCCTTTTCCAAAAGAATTGGGTGGAACATAAATTTGTGATATCTTCCAGAGGAGATATCTCTTCATAGGAAGGGGGATGACCCAAGTGTTTACCCATGCTAACTGGGAACTCCACTAAGATTATTGTCATACTGAGCTGCAGACTTCAAAATCTACTCTTCTGCAGATGTGAAAGGGAGTAAGTTGCACATGCAGGTGCTTGCCTGTATCTGGATGCAGAAAACTTGGCTGTGCTGTCATCTCCTTACTAGATGCCAGGAGAAATGGCTGAAGGCCAGCTGCCCTCATGAGACCCTTAAACAGGACCTAGCTGTAAGAATGAAAGTGTGTCAGGAGACCAGTGAAATAACGTGTAGAGGATGTCATGCTCTGGGATCTGCAGAAAGCAGAAAGGAGAAGGCTTAGTGAAGAAGCTTGTCTGTAAGCCCACACCATTCCTCCTAAATTTGCTGCAGGCAACAGCAATCTGTTACCAAGTGTGAGCTATACATAACCTCTATGAAACAGTTGTCAAGTGTTAAAAATCTTGTAAGGGACTAAGAGTTCAAATGGATTTGCTGCATGAGCTGAGGCAGGAGCAGTCTGGGAGAAGGCACAGCTGTTCAGGGAAATAGATCTCAATAGGTTCAGGTTTGTATGCTGTATGGATTTTTTTTTTTTTCTCTGAACTGAAAACAAACCAAAAAGACTGGATAGATCTGATTACAAACCGTACTCCATATGTATTACCTTCAGCAGAAATTTCTGCCTTTCATAGTCAGTGGTTACAGTACGCTACTGTGATTCCACAAAAGCTTCAGAGGAAGGTAATGAGCAAGAATGTTTGCACTTGTTTTGGACAGTCCTGCAGGGTCTAAGGCCAAGACAGAGAGAAATTCAGTCATACAGTGCTCTGAGATGACCACAGATTTTATTTTTATTGCTAACATTGGATCACTTTTCCAAGAAGACAGTAATTATAACAGAAAGGAAAAACGGGGACATCATCATTCCTAAGTTAGCAATGTCTGGATGAAAGTACACCAAGCATTGGCTGCTTACTGATTTCAGTCTTATCTCCAAGTGCCCCTATCTATTTATGTGTAAACTAGAAAAGGAGAATAACAGAAAGGACTTTTGTTATTTGTCTGCAATATTCAGGCTCATTTGAAGGTTAGTTTTATTTCACTTGCTTTGCCACAGGTTCCTTGCAATTGCTACAAGAGCTGGCCAAATATTATATGCTGAATAATTATTTGAGTGTTATTTCTGGAATAAAACATGTTCTTCCTATTAGAAACCCAAGTAATAGAACTAACTTAACAATTGATAGATTTTGTTAAATTATTTGACAAATTTTCACCGAAAGATTTGAATAAAATATTATTCCTTCAGCAGGATAAGATAATATCCTCAGCCCCCTCCACTATTTAGAAATAGAGTTCAGTACCAACTAAATCAACAAAGGCTTGGAGCTGGTCTTGTAAACCTCTGCTGATCACTACCAAATAAACTTCTTCAGTTCTGAGTGTCTTGGCTGAAAATTCGTTTTTCACCAGTGTAGTGAAACAATATGTCCCATGTAAATGGCCTTGCTCCTTCTCTGTCCTTTCTCTGTCCCCTAGATCCTTGTTCCTTCCTTAGGCACAGCATGGCCACGAAAGGAATGCTACTGATGGTAGTGAGAGCTCTCCCAACAGTCCCAACTCTGCTTCAGTCTACAGCAGTACTGCAGCTGAATTTTTAATGGAGAGTCAGAATTTCGACTGTGGTGTCTGGCATACTGTTTAACTACTTGTTCTGAAGTACTGCGAGGGAGCAATGTGCCACTAAGACAAGCTACTTCCCTCTTCCTATTGACAAAGCTACCAATCCCAATACACACAATGAAATATTGGTCTTTCAGTGGTTCAGAAATTTTCCTGTAACTCCAATGCAGAGGAGGTAAGAAGCCCTTGCAGTAAGCAGTAAGAAATTCAGTTACAAACTAAGGCTGTGCTGTGAGGGTCAAGAGTACCTGAGAGGATGTTGGCATGGGTTCAATCTATGCTGTTGTTCAGGAGTTGACTATCCAGGTGAAACTGCAGATCAGAGTCTGTGGCAATTTTCCAGCATAATTCCATCTGCTGAATTACCTTACGAATGGTTCAAGGCTGAAGCTGTGATAATGCATGCACTGACTTATAGCACAAGGTCTGAGAGCCTTGCAGTATCCCAAGACTAACAATGTTGCTACCACTCATTCTCATGTTCTCTCCTAACTGTGGGAAACCACATGTAATGATGGAAATTTAACATAATAGGAGATTATGGGATGAGGATATTCACCCCCAAGACTTGTGAAGGAAATTAACAGAAGAAAAAGATCAGATTAAAACAAACAAAAAGAATGTTTTCAGGACACGAAGTGTCCTTTTGTAGGGATGTAAGAGGCAAAGGTTTCTCCACAGATTAAAGTTAAAAAAAGAGATAAATTAGTATCTGATAGAATTAACAAGGAAGACAAAGTATTTGTTTATGTACTATTGATCTGCAAGAGGCATAAGTGAAGAGGTCTCTGCAAAGAGTGCAGATCATAAGGAAGAACAAACTGTAAGGTATCGCCTGTAAGAACAAGATCAGCATGACATTTTGAAATCTCTTAAAGCCAAAGAAGTATTTTTCAGTTAGTTTGGAGCTTAACCTTTTCTTTTACTTTTGCTATTTGTTACGGGATGCAAAAACAAACTCAAATTTTTCTCTTGTGACTCAGACTTGTAAATTTTTTACTATAAGAAAAAAAAAGTGCTATTTGATACTTACCACTTGCCTCACTGCTCAAAAGAATCTCAAGAAGAAGACTTACTTGTAATTATAACCACTTCATTGTGAGTGAAATTCAAAAGGTCAAGATTATTACTGTAGGAAAAATCTGACTTACTCCTACAACAGTTCCAAGTACAGAATCACAGAATTATAGAATAGTTTGGGTTGGAAGGGACCTTCAAAGGTCATCTAGTCCAACTGCCCTGCAAGGAGCAGGGACATCTCCAACTAGATCAGGTTGCTCAGAGCCTCATCCAACCTGGCCCTGAATGTTTCCAGGGATGGGGCATCCACCACCTCTCTGGGCAACCTGTTCCAGTGTTCTACCACCATCATTATGAAAAATTTTTTCCTTATGTCCACTCTGAATCTGCTTCCCTTTATTATAAAAACATTACTCCTCTTCCTATCGCTACAGACCCTGCTAAAGAGCTTTTGCCTGTCTTTCTTATAAGCCCCCTTTAGGTACTAGAAGATTGCTAACAGGTCTCCTTGGAGTCTTCTCTTTGCCAGGCTGAACGACCCCAACTCTCTCAGCCTGTCCTCATAGGAGAGGTGCTCCAGCCCCCTGATAATTTTTGTGGCCTCCTCTGGGCTTGCTCCAACAGGTCCTTCTTATGTTGGGGGCTCCAGAGCTGGATGCAGTACTCCAGGTGAGATCTCATGAGAGCAGAGTAGAGGGTCAGAATCACTTCCCTCGACCTGCTGGCCATGCTTCTCTTGATGCAGCCCAGGATGCGGTTGGCTTTCCGGGCCGCAAGGGCGCATTGCTGGCTCATGTTGAGCTTCTCATTCACTACCACACCCAAGACCTTTTCCTCAAGGTTGCTGTCAATCCATCTCCACCCAGCCTATATTTGTGCTTGAGATTGCCCCAACCCATATGCAGGATCTTGCACTTGGCCTGGTTGAACTTCAAGAGGTTCGCATGGGCCCACCTCTCCAGCCTGTCAAGGTTCCTCTGGATGGCATCCTTTCCCTCCAATGTGTTGACCACACCACAGAGCTTGGTGTCATCAGCACACTTGCTGAGGGTGCACTCTATCCCACTGTCCATGTCACCGACAAAGATATTAAGCAGGGCCAGTCCCAATACCAACCCTGGACAAATGTCCCTCATCACCAGTCTCCAACTGGACATCAAGCCATTGACCACAACTCTTTGAGTGCAACAATCCAGCCAATTCCTTATCCAGTGAGTGGTCCATCTGTCAAACCCATGTCTCTCCAGTTTAGAGAGAAAGATGTCATGTGGGACAGTGTCAAATGCTTTGCACCAGTCCAGGTAGATTATGTCAGTTGCTCATCCCTTGTCCACCAGTGCTGTAACCCCACCATAGAAGGCCACCAAATTGGCCAGGCATGATTTGCCCTAAGTAATTACAGACCATACAAATACTAGCAGCTTGAACAAGCTAAAACTATGTATCTAGAGTAAAAATCTAGCATTCTTCATTTTATTTTTCCCACAGTTACTTCAATCTTTCTTATACCTTTTCTGAGCAGTCTTTATTCCCTACTTTAGCTTGGTGTCATCAGCTGGCTATTTTGAAAAGTGCCAGTAAAATTACTACACTTATTTTTAATTCTCCCATATTTAAAAAAAAAAAAAACCAACAGTAAACCAAATCAGAAAAGGAGGTTCATACACTAATGCTTTACCAAGAGACTAAAAAGAAGGTGAAATGTCTGCACAATGTCTACAGCAATACATAGTTCCCAGACTAAAGAGTTTACAGTTGATACAGGATAGATGTCTAAATAAATGGGAGGAAAAATGACACCTAGGCAGGCAAAATGATTGGATATGTTTCATAGTAATTCAAGACTGGAGATACAAGCAGGCTTTGAAGTGCCCTAAGTCACATTTCCTTACTCTGCTATTCTCCTTTCTCTAATAACCAAAGACGAGCAAACCCCTCTTCAGAAGCCATTCTGGCTAATATCTCTTTAAAAAAACCCCACAAAACCCCAAACAAAAAACTTACAGTCTTGTCTATGCCCTATTAAACAATGTTTTAGCTTCCTTTCAATTTAAAATATTTATTGCATCACATCATACTCTGCAGCAACTTAATCCTATTGTCATTAAATGGGTAAAGTTTTATAAGTACCTCACCTTTTATCAAGTGACTCAGGGAACATACAGTAAGAATTAACATTTTGAATTAGAAAGGAAGGAAAATTGCATTTCTGCCCCTTGCATTTAAAAATGCTTTTTTTTTTTGTCCCGTCTTATTTGCATTTGCCTTTTTTTTTTCTTCCAAACAACCTTGCAGAGAAGAATTAAGCTATAAAGTTGGCCTTTGTCATAGAGACAGAATTAGTAATGAGCAGATCCTCCTATTCTGAAGGATAAAATGGCTAAAAAATTCAGAAAATCACAGAAGTACAGAAAAATTTTCAGTTTGCTTGTTACTTTGTTTTTCACTAATGTTTATAAAATACACTCATGCAGGAAGTAAGGGCTGGCAGAGATGCACAGAGCTGATAATATAAGGCCTACTCCTAGCTTACAGCTCCCAAATATTCACCAATACCTTATCACAAGCCTGCTGCTGACACAGAGTCAAAAGAAGCTAGTTGCAGCTAAAGCTGAAGAGATCCATGCCCCATCATATGTACTAAAGGAACTCAGAGACGTAGTGTGTTAGCTTGCATTAACAACAATGAAGTCTGAGGCAAACATTTCTTTCTGCTCAGTGAAAGAAAAAAAATCCAGTTTGATCTGGTAACAAATAACTAATTCAGAGTAATTTTTTTTTTCTTCTCACCATCCTGCAAGATTTTATCTCTAATTCTATCCCTATAGCAGAATTATACAGCAACATTGGGATAAAAACACCTCAACAACTTAATAGAAAATATTTCAGCCTCTGTTGCACTCTTTGAGGCTCCTACTCTGAGCAATAACAATGAAGGATCTCTATTAGCATCCTACAGCTCAATTTGGTTTGTTTTTCCTGTTAAATTTGAGAATAACTTTCCACAGGATTCTGAGAAATATTGTACATGGATCCAAATGGATTGTTTTGCTCCTAACTACAAATGTTCCTAATTGGAAAGAATACTGGGCAGCATTAACATGTTCTCTGCTCTGTGTAGATGTGTACCACAGCAAGATTTTTTAAGAGAAAGTCTACATTCATGTTCCCAAGGATAAAATGGAAGGGCTTACAGTGACTGTTACTGAAGAACTCCTGCGTAGTTTCAGAAATAAACAAATATAATAAATAAGTGCTCTGATTCTGAAGGATTGAGCATGCAACAGCCCTTACACTTCAGGTTACATGCACACTGTGAAACTTTACTTTTTACTCATCTTTGAAAACATTAGTTCCCGATTTCCTGCACTAAATCTTGCTGATCAGACATTTGGTCTCACCAGAATAGCCAGCACCTAATCAACAGCTAGTTTTGTCATTGGCCTTGCTCTCACTTTGTGATGTTAAGAGCTACAGGACAGGGCAGCAAACAGAATTGCACTCTCAGTGGGCAAAGAGATTTGTGAATTTAAAACAAATTCTAATACTTAACAGAGTTTCTGTGCCATTTGTGTTTCTATCATGTCATTTATTTTTACCAAGCCTCAAGATCAATTTTCCAGTGAGTAAACACTTTTGCCTAGAAACCTTTCCATTTGATCTTTGTCTTGACACTTCTGCCTCTATAACTGCATTGACATTGTACAAATATTTGTGGGTAGTAGGAGCTTACATTCACCAAAAGTTTCTCAGAAATGTAGTATTTGAGGAGGGATTAGTGAAAAATCTTCTGCATAAATGACTTCTGATTTTTTAAAGGCCTTCACATTATGTCCCATTTAGCTGCAGAAGTAGTGCAACTCTCTGGTAGGCAAAAGACTTTAGCTTAAAAAACAACCTTGAAGGCATGAAGCCTAGAGGATATTTGTGATTCCATAAGACAAAAACAACTCAGGCTTTTAACAATAAATTAACAGTGCCTCTCTTTCACTAGGCTGAAGCTGCTCACCGTGGAATTAACAGACTGTTTGGGGTAGTTGATGAGGGTTTTAGGACTAGAATCACAGCAATAAAACCTATGTGAAACATAGATAAACATTTTGCAAAAAGCTCAAAGAGTTCAGGAAGAAGTGGATACTTTTATAAGTAATCAAATCTACAAAGACTAAAGGAAGAACTCATGTCCCCAGGGACGACTTTCTAGACAAATGTAGGCAAAATGTTTTAGAAGATAAAAATATTTTTTAATTTTGAGGAGTACAATAAAGTAGGCATTGTAATTCATTATATTTTCCTTAAAGAGCCTTCTATTCAGATAAACCAGGGATTGTATCCACTGATGCAGAAACACATTTACAAGGGCAACAACTGAAGCAGCATGTTTGTGCTGTTTAGAAGCTGAACCAGAAAGAGGGTAAGTATTACTCAGTTCTAGCTGCCTGGCAAATAGTGTCTTGTATAATGCTCACTTCTGTTTACAGAAAAAAAAACCCCACATCATTACTTCACGAGCATTACATTATCCTACTTTTTTGATAGATATCTGAAGATCAGATATCACTGTGTGAGGTATATATCCACTCTTCAGTCTCTAGTGGGACACTACAAAACCACTGTAAATTGGGTTGGGTTAGATGAACCAATCTGCAGATATACAATATTCAAAACACAGCAAATTCTCCTGCTAACTCGTACAAGCTGATAGAAAGCTGCATTTTTAAAATAGGCTTAGATTATCATACAATCATAGAATCGTAGAATAGTTTGGGTTGGAAGGGATCTTTAAGGGCCATCTAGTCCAACCTCCCTGCAAGGAGCAGGGACATCTCCAACCAGATCAGGTTGCTCAGAGCCCCGTCCAGCCGGGTCTTATTTCCAGGGATGGGGAACCTTCCACCTCTCTCGACAGCTAGTTCCGGTGTTCCCCCACCCTCATTGTAAAAAATTTTTCCCTAATGTCTAATCTGAATCTACGTCCCTCTATTTTAAAAACATTACCCCTTGTCCTGTCACAACAGGCCCTGATGAAGAGTTTTTCCCTGTCTTTACGATAAGCTCCCTTTAGATACTGGAAGACTGCTATAAGGTCTTCCTGGAGTCTTCTCTTCTCCAGGCTGAACAGCCCCAACTCTCTCAGCCTATCCTCAGAGGAGAGGTGCTCCAGCCCTCTCATCATCTTCATGGCCCTCCTTTGGACTCTCTCCAACAAGTCTATGTCCTCCTTCTGTTGGGGACTCCATAGCTGGACGCAGTACTCCAGATGGGGTCTCACGAGAGCAGAGTAGAGGGGCAGAATCACCTCCCACGACCTGCCGGCCGTGTTTCTTTTGATGCAGCCCAAGATGTGATTGGCTTTCTGGGATGCAAGCATGTTGCATGGGCCTCTGGACGGCATCCCTCCCCTCCAGTGTGTCGACAGCACCACACAGTTTACTGTCATCGGTGAACTTGTTGAGGGTGCACTCTATCCCACTGTCCATGTCATTGACAAAGATGCTAAACAGGGCCAGGCCCAATACTGATCCCTGAAGAAAGCCACTCTTCACCAGTCTCCACCTGGACATCCAGCTGTTGATTACCACTCTTTAAGTGCGGCCATCCAGCTGATTCCCTATCCACCAAGTGGTCCATCCATCAAACCCATGTCTCTCCAGTTTAGAGACAAGGATGTTGTGCAGGACAGTGTCAAATGCCTTGCACAAGTCCAGGTAGATTACATCAGTTGCTTGTCCCTTGTCTATCGATGCTGTAACCCTGCTATAGAAGGCCACCAAATTAGTCAGGCACAATTTGCCCTTAGTAAAGCCATGTTGGCTGTCACCAATCCTCTCCTTATATTCCATGTGCCTTAGTGTGGTTTCCAGGAGAATCTGCTCCATTATCTTGCCAGGCACAGAGGTGAGACTGGCTGGCTTGTATTTCCCTGGGTCTTCCTTTTTCCTCTTTTTTTTAAAATGGGGACTATGTTACCCCTTTTTTTCAGTCAGTGGGAACCTCACTAGACTGCTATAGCTTCTCAAATATGATAGATAGCAGCCTGGCAACTTCACCCACCAGTTCCCTCAGGACCTGCGGATGCATCTCATCAGGTCCCATGCACTTGTGCACCTTTGGGCTCTTCAGATGGTCTCAAATCTGATCTGCTACAGTGGGCAGTTCTTCATTCTCCCAATCTCTGCTTTTGCCTTCTAGGACTTGGACAATGTGGCTAGAGCCCTTGCCAGGGAAGACTGAGAAAAAAAAATCATTAAGTACCTCAGTTTTCTCCATGGCCCTGGTAACTAGGTCACCCATTTCCTTTCGGAGAGGGCCTACATTCTCCTTGGACTTCCTTTTGTCCCTGACAGACCTGTAGAAGCTTTTTTTTGTTGCCCTTGACATCCCTGGCCAGATTCAATTTCGTCTGGGCTTTAGCCTGCCTTACCTGGTCCCTGGCTGCTCGAACAACATCTCTATAATCCTCCCAGGTTACCTGTCCTTGCTTCCACCCTCTGTAGGCTTCCTTCTTGATTTTCAGTTGGTTCAGGAGTTCCTTATTCATCCATGCAGGCCTCCTGGCATTTTTTGCTTGACTTCCTCTTCATTGGGATGCATTGCTCCTGAGCTTGGAGGAGGTGCTAGGCTAAACTACGACAGTTATATAAGCAGGTTGACCTGCCTTGCTCAACTCCAGTGTCTCTCCTGATGTGCTAGGTGTATTCTCTTTGGTCTGCAGAGTGGCAAAGCAATTCTGCAAGGACACCTCAGGTTTTGGGGGAAGTCTCTTCCTCCTGCTAGCCCTTACCTTTGCAAGCTTCCATTCTTCAGCATCATTGGCTCCTCTCCCTTCTGCGTGTGTCAGTGGGGGAGTTTTTGGCTGGGGGCTGTGGTTCCAGTGCAGACTGTGCTTGGAACCAACTATCTAACCACTTCTCAGCCTCCCTGATGCTATGCGACCTCCTCACTGTCTCCTGCAGCTCAGTCATCTGCTGCAGCAGGTCCTTCCTCTGGGCACACCTTTTGCAGACAGTGCTGCCACATGTCCCTGTCTCATAAGAAAGGTCTATGCACTTCCTGCAGCCTGACATCTGCACCGCAGCCTCTCCCTTCAGCAGCTCCATCTGCGTAGAGGCATCAGCCACCACTGGGTTAGCCGGTGCAGACCTCCCAGCCAGAGCTGCAGCTTTTGCTCTCAGGCAAGTGCCGCCCATTCTACCTTGAGGGGCAGGTAGGATAGATTAATGTGAGACTGGAGAAGTAGGTAAGAGAGCAAAATTTTGTCAAGGAATTATTTTAATGCAACCCAGGGTGCTTTATAGCACTAAACAATCCCTTGGAACTAACAAAATTTTCCAGTGTCCTTTATGTAGACCTGAATATGAACACCTGCACCCATGAATAAATAAATAATTGAAATGTCCCTTATAGGCTACAGTTCTCCCATGCTTGCTTACACTCGGGGAGTAACTTGTGCTAGCTGCCACCTTTGATTGTTCTCCTATGATGGTACACAAAGGCACCAGGAAGGAGGGCAGTAGATCCTCCAGCTGAGTTTTCTTTGCCATTTGCAAAACATTTGCTTTAAGAATTTAGAAAATCCCCATCTAGTTTATTTTCAAAGTGTAAGAGGAGATGTCTCCCTGTAAACATTTTGACTTACAGTTTGTTTGCTTTCCTTTGACATCGTCAACGATGAAGGAATTTCAAGTCTTGAAATGCTTAGATGAAAGTTAGAACAAATTTACTCTGGACTTCTAATGAGAATTTACATGGGGTTTTTTTTTGGCCAGCTCCAGTTGCCACCAGGAACATCTGGATAATAGCAAATAGTGTCTAAATATTACAGAAGCCTCAGACACAGTTCAAGGGCAGTATTTTTTTTTCTCTGTTGGAGAAGCTTCAGACAAGATGCATGACAAACTAAATATTTTGATGGCAAGATCCCACCATCATTTGTAAGAAAATGGCACTGATTCAACTCTCTCCATTAAAGAGAAGGGCAGATTTCTGTTGGTGGACATCATAGACCATTTGGAAGGATTCAGATCAGACCTCTGTTGGATCCCAAATGGCAAACTAAGTTTTTGGGGACCTCTGTGATAAGTATTGTTCACAACCGACAATCATAAAGCAAGGGCCATTCTCTGAACCTGTTTGCTGCAGATTTGGTAAGAATGACAAAGATTACCCCTTCTGTGGCAATGATCCTATGTCAGTCTCAATGTCTCATGTCCTGATCTGCTGATGTAGTTTTTACATGGTGGTAAACTTCCAAACCAGTGTGACTGATGCCACATCCTGCTCTGACAACGTTTCCTCTTAATATATTAAATTAGTTCCAGCACTGTGGTGGCTTTGAAAGTCAGTTATTCAAAATCTGGCAGCAGCTAAGTAGAATTAAGTGATTTTTGTAATGTATTTAAAATGAAAGTCATAAAGAAAAATCTCTTTCATTAAGTGCTTGAAGGGTGCTTTTTCCCAATGCCAGTTCCTTTGAAAATGTACCTGCTGACTGTACAGCAATACATTTTCCTGAGAAAGTTCTGTCATATGCTATTAGGTAAATTTGTTTGCTGTGGCTGTGGAGTAGAGTTGGTCACATTATTTGTTTCAAGTAAATTATCAAATGAATCTTTTTTTGTGACTAAATTATTTCTGACTAAGAAATTTTCTGGTGAATCATTTTTTCCCCACATTCTCCCTCCTCATTCCTACTTCATCCATTGTCAAACAAATTATCTGGCATTTTGCATGAGGCTATTTACTTCTGTTGTTTAAGTAGCTTTCAGAAAATAATCAATTCAAAGCAGAGTTGCTCAGAAGTTATCTGAAATATTTTTGCTTTCCAAATCAATTATATTCCCTCAGGAATGCACTTGTATTGATGAAACTTTCCTCTGATCCCTGTCACAGGCAGAAACTGTAGAAAACAGCCAGGTGCCTGGGCATCCACCATCCCAGGTAAGTCCCTGGTCTGTAAAGTCACACCTTTTACTTGGGTAGGAGCAGAGGGTCTGATTTCTGTGTGTGTATATGTGTGTATGTATGAGTGTGCACATGCTCATGTGCCCAGAATGGACAGGAGGGTACTAAGCACACCAAACAATATCTGAAATCTTGAAAAACAGCTGAAACTTGAGTAAACCTTCCTGCCAGGCTGTAGCATGGATAATATACATTTTTAATAGAAGATGTGCTGGGCTGGGAATTAGGATGTAGGCTTAGGGTGGAGAAAGGTACTGGGCACTCAGGATGACTTCCACCTCCACTAATAGCAATCTTTACTGGTTAATTATTTAGGCTAAGCCAGTCATGTGGACTTCCTTTGCAGTGGCACCTCCAGAGGATGATTTATCC
The DNA here is from genome assembly GCF_036417535.1 of Chlamydotis macqueenii. NCBI lineage: Eukaryota > Metazoa > Chordata > Aves > Otidiformes > Otididae > Chlamydotis > Chlamydotis macqueenii. The sequence goes on from NC_141559.1 coordinate 20,285,138, forward strand.
CGTACAGATGTAAATGTCTAAGCAAAGGTAATTAACCTCAGATGTTTCTCTCTCTTGACCTGAGAGAAAGTGTCTGGGACAACTCAGTAAGACTACACACCTATCTGAGAGAAGGCTTAACTGAGGTCCTTGTAATCCTAATGTTAACATATAAATATCTAAAGCCTGTGGTGGTCCCTGCATAGAGCTGGCTCTTAAGTCTTTGGCCCTTCAAGGAGCTGTGCTAGCCTTTCTCCTTGTAGTCAAAGATTTTCATGGCATGAGCAAAATCTTATATTGAGATATACCCCAGAAGAAAATAAATTACTTCTGTCATTCAAAAATTAAAAGAAAATAAGAAGTGTGACAATGTTTCTAATCATCTAAGTCTTAAAAACCTCACATCCATGCTCACCTCTCCTTTCCTCTTAGCTTACGTAGACGAAATGACCCAGGATCTGAGATACCAGCTCAAAAAGGCTTCACAGTGCTATCACTGCCTATGTGGCGAAAGATGTAATCTTGTACCACGCCATTTTGCATGACATCATTGTTGACCTACCATCCCTTTTTGGGTCTGAGAGAGTAAGTGTGCTTCTTCTAAAATTTCTTAATTGATGTCCCACCTTCCAGCCAGACAGTGCTTACTGCTCCCTTCACTTTCCCTGAATTATTGTTCTTCTGCAGCACCCCCAACTAAATTAACCCAAATAATTATTTTATTTACTTTAAAAAAATATATATTCATTTTATTTTATTTTATTTGTCAGAACATAGACAAGTGCTCTTCCACATACTTAAAGAACAGTTTGAATCAACACACCTCCTGGAGTGCTGGCTCCATTCACATAACCTCTTTTATCTGCTTCCTCTTTCCTAGACAGAGACTGGAAAAAGCTCAGAACAGATGATCACAACAGTCCTTTCTGGTACTAAAAATGTATATAGAAGGCCTAGAAAACCCAAACTTCCTCCTGGGAGCTTGTGTCTTTCTGCTGGTAGACTCATCTTCCATAAGCTTTCTGGAAGCTTTCTGCATTCAGCGTGTCCAAAAAGGGGCAATGGGACATTTTGCGTCAGAAAGCCTCTGACTATATTTGCATCTCTTTTTTTTTTTAGCCTGTAAATTAATCTCATATTTCCTCCCTACCTTGCTGTGCTATTGTGTTTCTTTGCTGAGGAATGTCACGCTCTTGTATCACACAGAGACACAATACTGCTCCCCCTTTTTGAGCAGAGCCAGCTCACTAAGTATATGTAGGTAAACACTCTGGCAGCTTTGTGAGTTACCCAAGGTGTCAAGGGAATCACCTGGCCATCTTTATTTCACTTGCAGAGACCAAATGAATTTTTATTGTTCTCCCTATAAAAAAAACATCTAGTGAGCCTTTTTAAAATATTAAATTATGTAGCTTCCTTGCCAGTACTTTAAAGTTAATTTCTATGTGGTTCAGTAGAACGTAAAAGCTCCAACCTATCAAGGAGAGGAGATACCACAGGAATTCTTGGGCAATGGTGTAGCTTTTCCAGATGGTGTCCAGTCCAGGAAGCAGAAGAAACTACCCCTTGTCTGTGCAACCCTGCTTTCCTTCCTATCCTAAGGCTGGGAGACAAAGGCTTTGGGGAAGGAGCAGGCATATTCTGGTGTAGGCTGTATCCATCCAGATGATAATCTACAAACCTTCTGGCACAAATCACCTCTCCCAATCTATGGAAACAAGTAAACCTTGTCTATTCTACTTAACACTGCCTCTGAGGAAATGTCCTTTGTGGTAATGTTTTCTGGACAGGTGCAGACTTACACCAGCGGCTCAGAGTATGGGCTATTAAGCAAGCATTGTGTGTCCTTGACCATGAAGACACAACCTCTGTTTCTGTCCAGTAGTTGTCTTTCCAGATTCCAAATCTGAATTCCAGGAGTACTAGTTTCTAGAAGGATCGAAATGGACACCAGAGTAGTTTGAGGAGCACCAGCAGAGACAACAGCAAGCAGAGGCGCGTAACATACAAGGGATACGCATGAATAAGGAGACACTTGTCTGAACAGAGGGCATTTCTTGAGCAACTGAGCCCAGACAGATTGAAAAGACAGCAAGGAGCATAGCCTACACCCAGCAGCATGGCAGATTTAAGCAGGCTAAAATATGCTGGCCTTATTCAGCATGTTCACTTGACTACAGTCACTATTATTGTCATTGCTTTGACATGACAACCTGGATGTAACAGATTGTGATTGGCATTAGGTATTTTCTGCCTAGGGAAGTGATACACCTTTGAGCAAACTACACACTGGAATGAAACCAGGGATGTTTCTGAAGTCAACCTAGGTACAGTTTTCAGAAAGAGCTCTCAGTAAAGAAAATTCAATGTGCCACATATGGGTACAGAGTTTTTAGAGTAATTTCAGCAAGCACAAGGGGCCTGTTTTGATGTTTGCTTTGAATTCATGGTCTCAAATCTCAAGAACATGTGTGGATCTGAGGACCTGAATGTAATGAAAGAATATACACATGTAAAACAACTAGCCCATTGGATTGCAACAGATCCTGGAGCAGGTACGAGGCCCTGGGTATGGTAGACAAAGTGCATAATGAGACAGAGGAGGAACCCATGCAAGTGGTCTTGCCAGGGTCAGAGAGACCAACCCCTCACAACAAAACCTGCATTAAGACCAGCACCGAGAAGAAATAACAGCAAGTTAGTCATTGGTGATTCCTCTTGCATGGAACAGAAGCACCTATTTGCAGACCCAATCCTCTTTTCAGGGAAGCTTTCTGCCTCCCTGGGGCCTGAATTAGGGACATCACTACAGGACTGAGAGCATTCCGACTACTATCCATTCCTGTTCTTTCAGTGGGTACTAGATGATGTCACAACAAAAAGTCTGAGGTCAATCAAAAGAGATTTCAGAGCCCTGGGAACAATGCTAAAAATTTCCGGAGCACAGGTAGCGTTTTCCTCAATTTGGCCAGTAATGGAGGGAAACTTCAGAAGAAACAGGCAAGCCCAGGATATCAATAGGCAAGTTCCAGAACTGGTGCCTCCACCAAAACTTTGAGGTTTTAAACCAAGGAAGAGCCTTTGAGGCACAAGGTATGCTGAAGCCTGACAGGATCCACCTGTCCCAATAGGGAAAAGACGCCTTTGGGCTTAAGCTGGTGGGACTGATCAAGAGAGCTTTAAACTAGAATTGATCAGAGAGAAACTCTCCAGCAGGGCCTATTGTGATAGGACAAGGAGTGATGATTTTAAAATAGAGGGAGGTAGATTTAGATTAGACATCAGGGAAAAATTGTTTACAATGAGGGTAGTGGAATACTGGAACAGATTGCCCAGAGAGGTGGTGGATGCCCCACCCCTGGAAACATTCAAGGCCAGGTTGGATGAGGCTGTGAGCAACCTGATCTAGTCGGGGATGTCCCTGCTCCTTGCAGGGGAGTTGCACTAGATGACCGTTAAAGGTCCCTTCCAACTCTAACAATTCTATGATTCTATGATAATTTGCAAGCCAAATGGGTGGTTGGATGCAAGTAGGATGGACACTGAAAAAAAACCTGAAGGGGTTCCCATCAAAAGAAATTTGCTTATCCTGCATGATAAGCTGATATATGCATTGTAATAAAATAGTACTGTCTATATATGCCCAACTTTCAACCCTTCCAGAATAACAACTCTAAAAAATGGACTAGATCTATGTGCCTAAGCATATCACAGACTTTCTGCTTTCTTCTTCACTTTCTTCATCCATGTAGTGAGTTAATTTTATTTCTGGGCTCCTCTATTAATAGCTTACATTTAACATCCATTTTCTACTGAATGTCTCAGTTAACTACTGTCTTGAAGGCACTGGTGCTTACCTGGGATATTTGCTACTAAACAAGCAGTACCTTAAAGTTAATTCTGCATGAAAGGGACGATATCCAGTCCTTTCAAAAATGCCAAGAAATCACTGTTCCCCAGGCTTGCACTGCTGCTGCTACTTCTTCAGGGTTTTGTTTTTTTTTTTTTGCCAAGAGAGGACATCAGTCTTATTTGCTCTTTGTGAAAAGTGGTCACATCAGCCAGGGTATGTTATAAGTCCATCCTCTCCTAAACAAAATACAACAGTGTTCAGTGCTTCTTATGCTATGATTATAAAGTCTGATGTTCCCAAGTGCAGGAACATAAATTCCTATATAAGAGGATATCTGACAGGAGAAAATCCTTTAATCTAGCAGATGAAAGTCTAACAAGAACCAGTGGATGGAGGTTGAAGCTAAATAGTAGCCAATCCAAAATTAAAGGTACAGACAACAACAGGGTGTTGTCTTTTTCTTTATTTTAAGAGGATAGTTAATAATTTGAACATCTCCTGCTGGTGGGAGATAGTGAATTTGCCATCACTTCAAACCCATACCAAGGCAAAGCATGTGTGTGTGGGAGGAGTTAAGCTAAACATTTAGTCCAACTGCCTGACTACTGCAGGGCTGACCAAAAGTTAAAGCATATTATTAAGGGCGTTGTCCAAATGCTTCTTCAACAGTGACAGGCATGGGGCATCGACCACCTCTCAAGGCAGCCTTGCTGTATTATTGCTTCTCACTAGGCAGGGAGTCTACATTTGGATGGGACAGATGCTACAATGAGGCATCCCAGTTTGATCAGGCTTTCACAAAAACCTGCTCCCCCCACCCCTCAGTCATCTTACAAGCACTGTAGATGAGGTGGAGTTATGCATTCATGCCCCCACATGGATCTGAATGACTGTAAGATTCCTATACAGATGGAGAAGCACAGGGCTGTCATAGTCTAGATGGCAGGGGAACAGCTGGAGTAGGTACTGCAGAAAGAGGGTCAAATGTGGGCCTGCCACAAACCATGTTTTCCATGAGTGGTACCCAGGGACACTGCCTTCCCAACTCAGGCTGACTCATGTCAGTGCTGATGCTGCAGAAGCCTCCAATTTGTTGCTGCTGACAGCAAGTCAAGCTGTGAAATTTTGTCGTCCCCATGCCTGCTAGCACAAGTCTCCTTTCCAAATCCATGACACATTCTGGAGATCTCCTTCTCCTCTTTTCTTTGTGCTTCCATACAGGACTAAATTCTGTTCTTGTTCTTTGTTAACATCTAAGCTGAGAGCAAATAGTGAAAATCCACTTGTATGGACAGTGAGAGCTATTAAAGACAGTATGTCTTCCCTCTTCCTACTGCACAAAAATCAGCCTGCTTTTCTGCACACAGTCACCTTTCCTGCCCATCCTCACTGTCTCAGCACTATACCATGGCTGATGCCGAGCCCAAGTTAGTCCTCTGTCAAAAACCATCAGCTAAGTCTTCCCCTGGTATAAAAGGACAGACAGAAGGAAAAAGGTATTTGTCCCCTTTTTTAGAGTATGACACTGGAGGCAAGGTTGAATTTTCAAGCTGAGAGGTACATAATACGTGAAAAATACTTTCCTCAATAGTGATGAGAAGTAAAGTCATAATCTAAACATCTTGTAGTTCCATGTGATAGCCTAGATATAGGGTAGAGACTTAGCTAGTGTAAAACAGCATACATCTCTTGCCTGCAATGAGCTGTGCTGGTACAGAGCAGCTGAAGATGGGCAATGATGATATACACATAATAGACCTATATTCTACCCTGGGCAAAGATCTTCCTAGCTAACTGAAGGTCAGTAGGAATATAACTTCCTCCTTTTCTACATTTCAGAGATGTAGACATGTTAACAGAAGAAACCAAACCAAAGATACAGAGCAGGAGAGAAAGAAGAGCACAGAGGAGGCCCACAGTGAAAGAAGAATATTCAGATAATGGAGTGAAGGTGAGACTCGCAAACTTTGTGGCAGTAAAACAGCAGATGGGCTATAATTTTAGTGAGTTGTCCCACAGATGGTTCAGCAGATGGATTCTGCTGGGGCCGTACAGCTTGGGTGGAAATTTCAGCTGCTGATCTTCACAGGCAGGGTAGCTTAAGCAGAGACAGGATCCTTGCTCTGCCTTGGTTTGTGCATGTGCTGTTATGACACAAACTGGTGGTGCAGGGACAAAGCTGAAAGCCATAATAGTAGCCAGCCTTTGCACTCCTTACATGCCACTTAGATTCAGATTTTCTCTGTCAGTTTTAGGAAGGAAAAAAAATTGCTACAAATGGATTTACCATCTCCTTTCTTCCAGCCAGATAAGTGATAAATGCTGTTCTGTGGAAAACAAAGATGTCTGAAGATTGCAGTGATTTCTTTTTACAAAAAAAAAAGACTAATTCTGGATGGCATTTTTGACAGAATATAACTTCTCCAAGGGATGAGCCATCTTCCCACCTTACACTGTGGGATCTAGATTCCCAAATGGCCAGTAAGTACTAATGTAGTAAGAGGAATTAAAGTATAATTATATTCCTAAGATACAATAAAACATTTCCACCTAAATGTTTTACTTGTGGATGGTCATGGAACATGTGGATATGTAGGAAATAACTTTTTGACCATCTTTCTTCTAAAGCACATCTCACAAGCTAATGAGAAGTACTAGCATATAAAAACATTCCTTTCTTCTATGTATAGAGATCATCTTGCTTGTGCTCTGCTCAACACACTGTCTCCACCTCAGATTCCAGCCTCTGGAATACCAAGGCTGAGAGAAGCAAGAAAAGCTTTCAACAGATATGCAGGAGATTGTCAACAGAGACTCATTTAATCTCTGTGTCTGGTTTAAAAGTACAGCTAGAGAAAATGTAAACAGGTGAAGGACCACATTGTGGGCTGAATCAAGAGGAGCATGGCCAGCAGGTCGAGGGAGGTGATTCTCCCCCTCTGCTCTGCTCTGGTGAGACCCCACTTGGAGTACTGTGTCCAGTTCTGGAGCCCTCAACATCAGACGCACATGGGCCAGTTGGAGAGAGTCCAGAAGAGAGCCACAAAGATGATGAGATGGGTGGAGCACCTCTGCTATGAGGACAGGCTGAGAGAGTTGGTGCTGTTCAGCCTGGAGAAGAGGAGGCTCCGGGGAGACCTTATAGCAGTCTTCCAGTACCTCAAGGGGGCCAACAAGAAAGATAGGGAGAAGCTGTTCAGTAGGGCCTGTTGTGATAGGACGAGGGGTAATGGTTTAAAAATAGAGGGAGGTAGTTTTAGATTGGATATTAGGAAAAAAATTTTCACAATGCAAGTTGTAGAACACTGGAACACGTTGCCCAGAGAGGTGGTGGATGCCCCATCCCTGGAAAGGTTCAAGGCTAGGTTGGATGAGGCTCTGAGCAACCTGATCTAGTCGGGGATGTCCCTGGTCCTTGCAGGGCGGTTGGACTAGATGACCTTTGAAGGTCCCTTCCAACTCTAACCATTCTATGATTCTATGATTCTATGAATAAAGAAATGGCAAAGGGAGGTGGGAAATAAAACAATGGGAGTGAAACAAGTTATTTGGGTCCAGGTCACTTCTAGAGAAGGGCAGTAGAAGAGATCCTGTTAAGGGTCTGTGTTGGTTTTGTTTAGTGAGGGGGCCTACAGTGGCAGGGTCTGCAAGAAGCTGTTAGAAGTTTCCCCTTTGTTCGGTGGACTTGGCCAGGCCTAGGGTGGACCTGCCACTGGCCAGGGCCAAGTCAGTTAGTGAAGGAATGTTCCCTGATAACCCTTCTATGATAATGTATTTAAGAAGGGGAAAAATTGAAAAAAAAAAAAAAAAGAAGTGAAGAAGCACAGGCAGGAGCAGAGAGGGGGAGGCACGAGCCTTGTGGGCCTTGCAGCCCTCACCCTCTGGCCTCCTGCCGGGTGGCCGTCTGGGCCCGACTCAGCCCAGCCTGGTTGCAAAAGAGGAATGGCTGCAGATGCCAAGGTCAGTGAAGAAGGAGGGGCAGGAGTAATGTGGCTCCTGGCCAAGATTTCCCTGCAGCCTGTGGTGAAGACCATGGTGAAGGAGGCTGTCCCCTTGCAGCCCATGGAGGCCCACGGAGGAGCAGAGATCCACCTGGAGCCCATGGAGGACCCCACGCTGGGGCAGGCGGATGCCTGAAGGAGCCTGTGGCCTGTGGAGGTCCCGCACTGGGGCAGCTAGTTTCTGAGGGACTGCACCCCATGGAAAAATGATCTGCAGTGGAGCAGTTCATGAAGGATGGACTCCACAGTGGAGCAGAGGAGGAGTGTGAGGAGTTCTTCCCCTGAGGAGGAAGGAGTGGTGTAAAGCAACATGTGATGAACTGATCATAAGCCCCATTCCCTATTCCCACTCTGTGCTGCTCCGGGTGAGGAAGGAGTTAGAGATAACTGAAAATAATGTGAAGCCTGGGAAGAGGGAGGGGTGGAGGGGAAGTTGTGTTTATTCTCTTTCTCCTTTTCCTGCATTGGTTTTAATAATAAGTAAGTAGTGTTCCCCAAGTCAAGTCTGTTTTGCCTGTAACAGTAACTTTAAGGATCTCTCCCTGTCCTTATCTCAAACCTCAAGCCTTTTTTTCTTATACTATCTCTCCCCTATTCCCTCGGCAAGTGGGGGAGAGTGAGCGAGACATTGCGCAGCTTGGTCCCAAGCGGGGCTAAACTACAACAGGGTCTATACAGTGTACTGTAGGTTTTGGACTGAAATATAAGTCTTCAGTGTTATTAAGCAAGAAATATTACCAGGGACATTTGGGAGAGTTTGGTTTATCAGATATAAATTGAAGGAAGTATGCTATTGATGAGGTAAGACCCAGATGCCTGTAGATAACAGCTGACTGACTTTGACACTGCACTTTCTCCAAAGCAAGAGGAGATTAAGTTATTTTAGATTTTTGTTTTGGTAAATAATAATGCCATTGAAACATCATGTGAAATTTTACAATGAGGGTTGTGGAAAACTAGGTAACGCTCTGAGCAACCTGATCTGGTTGGAGATGTCCCCGCTCCTTGCAGTGGGGTTGGACTAGATGACCTTTGAAGGACCCTTCCAACTCTAACCATTCTATGATTCTGTGAATGAGGATGAGACCAGGTATATCTTTTTTTTTTTAAGCCAGAGGAGCAAGAAGAAAATTAAAAAAAACAAAAAGCCTTCTAAAAAAATTTCTCAGCAGTAATTGAAAGAGTGATCCTCTCTGAAGGAAAAAGAGGACTTCTTAGCAAAGACAGTTATGTCCAGACTTGCAGACACACAGTAAGAAAGTAAGAATTACTGAAAAACATGATCTGCCCTTTGTGAAGCCATGTTGGCTGTCACCAATCACCTCCTTACTCTCCATCTGCCTTAGCATGGTTTCCAGGCAAATCTGCTCCATGACCTTGCCTGGCACAGAGGTGACACTGACAGACCTGTAGTTCCCTGGGTCTTCCTTGTTCCCCTTTTTAAAAATGGGGTTATGTTATCCCTCTTCCAGTCATCGGGGACCTTACCAGATTGCCACGATTTCTCAAAGACAATGGACAGCAGCTTGGCAACTTCATCTGCCAGTTCCCTCAGGACCCGTGGATGCATCTCATCAGGTCCCATGGACTTGTGCACCTTCAGGTTCCTCAGATGTTCCTGAACCTGCTCTTCCAGTACAGTGGGTGGATCTTCATTCTCCCAGTCCCTGTTTTTGCCTTCCATAACTTGGGTGGTGCCACAGAAGCCCTTATCGGTGAAGGCTGAGGAAAAAAAGTTGTTAAGCACCTCAGCCTTGTCCGTATTCTGGGTAATCAGGTCACCCATTTCCTTCTGGAGGGGGCCTACATTCTCCCTGGACCTCCTCTTGTCCCTGACATACCTATAGAAGCATTTCTTGTTTCTTTTGATGTCCCTGGCCACATTCAATTCCATCAGGGCTTTAGCCTGCCTCACCTGATCCCTGGCCACTTGCACAACCTCTCTGTAATCCTCCCAGGCTACCTGTCCTTGCTTCCACTCTCCATAGGATTCCTTCTTTACTTTTAGTTGGTCCAGGAGCTCCTTGCTCATCCATGCGGGCCTCCTGCCCTTTTTGCCCGACTTGCTCTTCATTGGGATGCGCCTGTGCTGAGCTTGGAGGAGGTGCTCCTTGAATATGGACCAACTTTCCTGGGCCCCTCTTCCCTCCAGGGCCGCCTCCCATGGCACTTTATCCATCAGATTCCTGAATAGGACAAAGTCTGCCCTCCTGAAGTCCAGGGCAGAGAGCTTGCTGCATAGCTTCTTCACTGTCCTGAGGATCTTGAACTCCACTGTGTCATGGTCGCTGCAGGCAAGGCTGTCCTTGAGTTTCATGTTTCCCAGCAGCCCCTCCGTGTTGGTGAGCACAAGGTCAAGCATGGCACCCCTCCTCGTTGGCTCCTCTATTGCCTGCAGGAGGAAGTTGTCAGCCACACATTCCAGGAACCTCCTGGACTGCCTGTGCCCTGCTGTGTTGTCTCTCCAACAGATGTCAGGGTGGTTGAAGTCCCCCATGAGGACCAGGGCTTGTGACCGTGAGGCTGCTCCTGTCTGGCTGTAGAGCGCCTCGATCACTCAGTCCTCCTGCCCAGGCAGCCTGTAGCAAACTCCCACCATAATGTCCCCTCTTCCTGCCCTTCCTCTAATCCTGACCCATAAACTCTCTGTCAGCTCCTCCTCCATCCCCAGGTGGAGCTCCATGCACTCCAACCAGTTACTGGCATAGAGAGCGACATCCCTGCCTTGTCTCCCCTGCCTGTCCTTCCTAAACAGCCTGTATCCCTCCATCCCATTGCACCAGTCACAGGAGTCATGCCACCATGTCTCTGTGATGCCAATAAGATCATAGCCCTGCAGGGGTGCACACATCTGTAGCTCTTCCTGTTTGTTTCCCATGCTACATGCGTTGGCATAGAGGCACTTAAGCTGGGCCCCTGACGAAGCCAACTTGCTGGCTGGAGCAATAGGAGTTCTTTTGAGCTGGAGTTTAGGTTCTCTTGCACTTACCTGCAATCCTTCCCTGGGTTCTGGGTACTTGATGCTGGCACTGGTGCTATACTGACAGTGGTGGGCTGGGTCGTGCTCCCCCTCCCCCAGCTACTGTTTAAAGCCCTCTTGATGAGCCTGACAAGCCTTTGGCCAAAGATACTCTTCCCCTTCTCTAGCTAATTTCTAGCTAATACTGATCATTCCATTAGTGATTCTTATCTGACACTGGCTTATAATATGATTTAACTAATCTTGTATTCAATTCGGTATATCTCTTTTTAGTAAGCTGCATTTCTCTTTCAGATTTGGTTTTTTTTTTTTTTGCTTTTAACTACTGTTACAACAAGAAAAACACAGGAAATAAAGAACTGATTGATTTTCCCTCCAAAATTATTTTAATTTCCTGGTAGCTGTCATCATTGATATCATAACTACAATGAATTAATTTTCTGTGATAATGTGTCTGTCACACACAAGTCTGAGAAAGTACCTGTGAGTATATAAATATTTGAACACATAAGAATTGTATGAAAACAGCAGAAGTAAGGTGTCATCCCCAGACACTAGTACTACCTATGGCCTACCTCCAGTTATTTATACAAAATTAATCTATATCAGAAAGGAAATATTCAATTGTTTTTCAATATTTTTGATTTTTGAATGTGAATGTATGCTTACATGGAAATTTGGAGTTTTCAGACTTGAGGATGCAACTAAGTCAGTCTCTTTCTTCAGGGACAGAAGCTCTTTCTGATCTTAAAAGTAGGCATCTACTGTTACTTCATCAGAATCCAGGTTTTCAGCCAGAAGGTCACACCTGGCACACAGATGCATATCAATGTCTTCTTGCCACTTGAAGATGAAGAAAAGTGCACCATCATGGCTCAAGAGATTAGATATTTACATAATTCTCTTTCCCCAGCATTTTTAAATCCTGTCTCGCTCCCTCAAAATTTATCAGAGCTCTAGAAATCTTGCCATGCTAAGGAGGCCATGTAGACTATGCATAGATTCTGGATGCATTCTTTAGCAGGTGCCTTGAAGGAGAGAGAAAGTAGCTATGCTGTGTTTAGGCACCAAGAGATAGATGTTTAAGATGACTGCATGCTTAAGCGTGCAGATTGGCTCCTAATGGGAATTTCAGAGAGCGCTGTGAGCCAAAATGCCATTGAAAAACTGCATTTCTGAAAAATCTCAACAGGTTTCTATCTGAATTCTTAGGCACTTGAGTATCTCTAAAATTCCAGCCTTTACTAGTAAACTATTCCACTAGCAGTCCACTAGGATACTAGCCTAGATTAAGAGGCTGATTTTGCTTTTATTATGCCAATGTTTTCCCTATTTCTCTCCTCACTACATTGCACAGAAAACTGTAAAAAAAAAAAAAGTTCCATAGCAGCCCTTGATAAATTCAGAAAGGCCTAAGAAAGCATTAAAGATCATCAGCTTTGAGTGCTTCGGCTCTCTGTCCCTGCTTAGAAACTGTAGCAAACGGAAGCTATATTTAACTATTATTCTATCTTGGTAGATGCACTTAATCTAAATATTTCGGCTGATCTTTGCCAGGAGAAAGACTGTAACTGAAAGAATTGCCTACTTTACAGTTTGGGTTTTGTTTTGGTTTTTTTTTGGTTTTTTTTTTTTTATGAGCAAGAAGCACTGTCTGTTACTCTCACCCCAGGAAAAAGAGACAAGGTTTTATGACTCCACAGTTTCCTGAAGAAAGTTCCTTGTTGAGTTTTAAGTCTTTACTGGGTATTGTGACTGCTATATCAACTGCTGAAGTTACCTGATCTCCTAAAGAATGGATGTGGAGGCCAAGTTTGCAAAAATACCGTAAATAAACTGTTCCCATAGACAATAAAGAACTCTTTCCCACACCATCATCCACTTTTCAGCATCCCTCCTGGGAACTGCAAAATATTTCTTCATCTTCACTGACTCAAGACCATGCAAATGGCAGCTGTGACTAGAGGGGCTCTCCAAGTCCTCCTCTGGTTATCAATAAGGAATAGCTGGTGGTAGATCTCTCTGACTTGTGATGACATATCTTTGACCTGGATTTTTTTTTAAGTAATGCAAACACTTATACTGATTCTATACAAATAATTTTGAAGTTAAATTGTGACAAAACAGTTTAAAAAGCCACTGAAATAATGTGGAATTTAAAATAAACTACAGAATAGAATAGTGTGTCTGCTGTCAAATCAAATGATTGTGCAAGCAACCTTGAAAGGACTTGCTCACAAGTTTTGAGGTCAGGCTTACACCTTGATGCTGTTTTGCATTTGCCAAGGTGGATCCAAACCCAATTTCCTTTTCCCCCCTTATCTCTCCTGCTCTGTTCTAAATAGAATGAAATGAAACATTTGAACACTGTGTACAGTTTCAAATAGCAGCAAGTCAAGAAGAAGTACAACTTATTACCAGTAAACATTTTTGGTTTGCTTCCAAGCTTTCTGATTGCAATCCTCTCTTCTTTGCCCTGCTGCTTTCTGATTTTCCTGAAAAAAACTTCTCAGTCCCCCAACCCTCCCACCATCTTCCCAAATATATATACTACCACTTTCCAGTTTCTTATTGAAGTCTTTTTGTTATTCAGACTTACTGGAAAAGAAAACTGGAGAACATGTAAGTGGCTAAGAAAAGTTAACTACTTTTTGGTCTAAGGTGTCCTTACCCCTAATAGTTAGTTAGCAATCTAGATTTTTCTTTAAAATTCCCATATTTTAAGAGAATTGACTGCTTATAAGTTGGGAGGGAGGGAAAAATAAACATTTAATTCCAAAATGCCAAATCAGGTCAAGCTCCATAGAAGCAAATGTGGCATCAGTCCACAGATGGAACTTTCCTTAGGATATCCAAGGTGGCTAAGAATGAAGGCTACTCCTGCCATCCTGAAATAAATATGTCTATTCAGCAAGCTAGAAAACACAAAATTTCTCCCTCCTGATAACTGGATATTTGTTCTAAGAAAAGTGAGGGGATAGGACAAAGCACAAATCCTCTCACTAGGAGCCAAAGTTTTTGATGAAATAAGTTTCATCCACAATGATATTTTGAATCTTATGCACACAACATTTTTTAAAATTTTCACTCATCCTCCTTTATTTTCTTTGAAGTGTCTTACTGCACAATAGCAGTAGAGAAGACTTCGTGCTTCACAGCAGGAAAGATGCTCTAGCATTTAGTGTGCAAAGAAATGTCCACTTTCATTTCTCCTAGTAGGAAAAATACAGAAGTTTTGTGTTCCTTTTCAAGTATTAATACTGTCATTTTTACTTTGAAAAGAAACAGCTTCCATGTCATCAACTCAAAGGGTGATTTTTCAAAGGCAAAGTGACTTTCTCTCAAGAAGCAAAGCAGCTAGCACATGGTCACAGCATTTCAACCAGCAAGTGTAATGAACTACTAAGATGGGGGCAGAAGCTCTTGCAGTTTTAGAGCAAAGCATCACTCAATCCTCAAAGCTTTACATTTAAAATGCTTGTCAGCTGAAATATTTTTTTTCAAATGTAAAACTACTGAGAAACAGAACAAGGCACAAACCCCACACCACCAACCGAAACTGTTTGGCTAAACCTTACTTCTGTTAAAAAGCTTAATTTTGGAAAACATTTGTTCTTCGTGTGCCAAATAAAGGGAAATGAACCTGAAAACTAACAGAGCCTTGAGAGTGCGTCTCCGAAAACTACAGAATAACACAGTTATTATCCTGCTGTATTGGTGTATTTGTGTACAAGGAGGGCATACAGCTGGCAATGTTTTGCAAGCATCTGGCATGTAGTCTGCCTGGGGGTAGAGGACTGCACAAAGATCCAGGGTGCAAGATTTGTTCCTTTCAGTCCTTGCACAGCTCCATACTTAGTAAAACACTCAGGGTCTTGCCCTGTAAATGTTTGAGGTATGGTTGAGGAAAGTAGCTCTCTCTGGTCTTTTATTTCATGCTAGGAAGGAGATGAAAAAGACTCTGAAAGTGACCTCCAGATAACAAGTCTTCTAACACAAAAGTCCCTTAGAGTTGCATAGAATATCCTTCAGTGAAGCCTTTTAGTAACTTCAGTCTCCTGATGGTCTTGCAAGTGTCAGAAATTGTCACAATTTTTTTTCTTCCAGGTCTCTGCAATGATACTTCAGCACATTCATTCCACTAGACTACTTTCTTTTTGTAATCCTATAATTTTCCCCAAACAGATGTTAATTCCAAGGCTGAATCTGCTTCATTTTATACAAAGGGGCATTGAATATCTTGCAATATTGTATTGTAGAGATAATTTTCCATTAAAAGGACATTCCATTGTACAGTTCAGCACTTGAAAGTCTGGAAATTCCAGAATTAACAGTTATCTGTGATACCTTAGTTTTCCTTCCCATTGCAAAATTTTATGACACTATCTAATAATATGGTTCTATAGTACCTCGCTCCCCCCTTGATCTCTGTTTCACTCACTGAAAGACTGGTTCTGCATTATTTCTTTCTGTTTATTTTCATTCCTGGTGTGGCCTGATTTAATGCGTATCAGTTCTTATTCACCGCAATGCTTCCAAATTCTCACCTTGGGACAGAATTACTAATTCTGCAACATATCACTACCAAATTGGACATGTACACACAATGAATATTCATTAATCCACCTTTATGGCACACTTGTAAAGGTACGTGTTTTTTCTGTTCACACTGTCACACAAACTGCATGCTTGGCAATGCTGGGAATTTGTTTGCTTATTGGAAGTGCTGCCAGCTAGCACATAATTGGAACTTTGATTTTTCAAAGTAATTATACCTTTTTTTGTGTGTGTGATCAATCATCCAATAGCTTTATAGACTAAACTGTGGGATTTTTCTGAAGCTGTAATTTAAAATAAATGTTTTGCATTAATTATTGATTCTTTCCATGTTCTCTAAAAATAAAAAAAAAAGGTCATAAAAAAGAAAAAACGAGCCTTGAGCACTTCAGCAACCTTGTATCCAGAGCAGTCCCACATGGAGACAGCAGATGGAGGGTGGCAAACTCGGTACGGGGATATATGGAGCTTTTGCAGTGGAGGTGGCAAAGGAAGGGAGGCAAAGAACTTCCTAAAGGCAGTTTTTAGAAAGGCATCTTCATGGTGGAAGACTGTCAGCTTAAACTGACAGCTTTATTTTTTTAAGGCCTTTCTTTTAATTTAGTTACCAATGTCATTCAGGTTGCTTTTCCTTTTTCCTTCGTTTCCTTATAGTCATTTTCTGTCCTTGTTCACTTCTCCTTTCACAGAATCTTGCCATTTTGTCCTGCTTCTCAGGGTCCATTAGCATCTGCCTTAGTTGAGTTTGAGGCATTTTTTTTCCCAGCACATGGAAGAAGCAGGGGAGAACCTCAAGTGATCAGCTGGAAAATTACAGCTAACCTGTCAAAACCATTATAAGGCTCCGCAGCTGGGTTGGTGTTTTTTTTGTTTTTTTTTCTTTTTTTTTGCCTTCTAGCAACTTCCCTTCTCTGTTTGTGCACCTGTCAAATTAGCCATCTCTTATAATTAATTTGTAATAGTCCATAATAATGTCCATAATGTCCAGGTGAAATAAACTAGTAAACCAGTTCCTGATTTCCAGATTAACAGGCTATCTAAGAACCAATTCCCCTTTCATATTTATAGCTGTTATGCCTTTGCCCATTAGTCCCGAGGCAGGGGACTCCTTTACATGGCACTGGAGTCATAAAGTCTGGTATCCTCAAAAGCACAGATGAAGGTAGCTTCCCAGTGGTAAGATAATTGCTGGACACTGAGTGTTTTGCTGCTTTTCTTCTGTGCAAGTTCATATGCAATCCCCTTCACCCTGGTATACAGGAGGTTTTTTAAGTGCTTTAAGACTGCATATATCACCAAGTCCAGAGACAACTGCTAGGAAAACAATACAGCAGGTTACAGAGCAGTGTTTTTCAGTTGGCGGGCTCCTAATATAGTTTCTTTTGTGGGGTGGCCTGAGGGGTGGATAAAAACCTGAAAGGAAGAGGCAATTTGGACAACAGTGACTGCAAAGTGATGGAGTTCAGAAATTTGAGCAGAGGATAAGACATCAGATCTGGCGAAAAGCAGATCTCATACACAAGGAATTGGTAACTAGGGTCGCTCTGGAAAAAAAAAAGAGCATAGGTGAGTGGGCTACTGTAGTAAAAGACACAAAGGCAAGTTCCTCAACACATAAGAAGGAAGGAAATGTTAATAAACTTTACAAGAGCAACGGAAATCTTCAATGACTTGAAACTAAAAGAGGAAGCATACAGAAAGCAGAGACGGTACACATCTGAGGATGTGTACAGCAACAAACACAAGGATAAAACCAATACCACACAAAATGAGTTCCCAGTATCACTGAACATCAAAACTAGCAGGAATTTGGTTGTGTGAATGCAACTAGCGTGCCTAGAGGGCAGAGACATGATACTTGATGGTGAGAGAGAGTCAGTGAAGCAGACACAGAGAAGGTGAAGAACTTTTTAAGAAAACAGCTAAATCTGACTGGATACTTAGGCATGTGAGAATGATATTCAGCTCATGAACATTTACACTGTGGTTTAAACCATGCAGATTACCAACTTGGGTCCATTTGCAGATGGGGTTTCAACAGGTCGGCTCTCACCAAGCTTTCCTACCAAGGCAAAAATATAGTCTGAATAGCCACAGTCTTTCCAGATTCAAGGCACTGTAGGACAGTAGCAGCAACAAATGCAAACCTACAAGTAAATTAAATGTGTTGCTCACCTTTGCAGTGTCTTGGGATATGGTAAAGAAACAGGATATTGGATCAGACTCACAACAGAAAAGAATAGGAGTGAGATGTGTTGACCCAGGCACAAAAAAGGGAGGTATTAAGCCTTCACAAGTTCCTTCTGCCCTACTTATTTATGCTGTTTGTTCTCTCTCTCTCTTTTCCCTAGGGGCAAAGTGATACGAGCAATGTTGTTTTTTTTTTACGCTTTATGTTAGCTGGGCTGTATGTTTCATTGTTGATAATAAGGTCTATGTAGTATACTTTACATCTGGGATGGTCTGGACTTTATTGTTTTTTTTTGTTTATTTGGTTGGTTATTTTTTTAATTTCAAGGTCTGGGTTCTTAGCCACCTTTTTCAAGTATCTCACATTGTAACTGTCTTTCTCACAAGCTATCTGCAGCACTACCTGCAGCTAAGAGAGCTAGGTTAGAAAAATGAGTCCACTGTGCAAATTGCCAGATGCACATCCGGTGAACTTGTAGTCTCTAATTGAGAACAGACTCACAGCTCAGGCAACAAGCATTTCAGAAATTTGTCCAAACTAAGTGCAGGTTACAAAGCAGTCATTTCTCCCTCCGCTATGTACCACACACTGCTAGTGACAATGGCTATGTAAGAGGAAAGATATGACTGTTTCTTCTTGTTGGTGACGGATTCCTTAAATCCTACAGATGTTTTGCCACTTATCTATTGAGCCACTCCAAAGTGCTAGGTATTCTCCACCTTGCTGTTGTGTATTACCTTTCCAATTGTAAGCACTTTGGGGCAAGACTAAGGCTTTCTCTGTATATTTTCAACCCATGTACTTTGGTGCTCTGAATTCATTAGCCTCTGCATGCTATCTGTGTGATGCCACATCTTGTGACTGCAGACTGCGCAACCAGTAGCCATAGGGCCCATGATGACTATGCCTGCATTGTGCAGAAAATAACAGAAATTGAGGTTTTATGTAATGCTGGGGTTCAAAATGCCTGGGAGGAGGCAGGTTTGGAGTTGAATTGCTTTGAATTTGTAGAACACTGCCATGTTGGTCAATACTGTAAAAAACATTACTGTAACTATTACGAATCCTTGACACATACATTCAAAATAATGTCTATACCAGAGATTAATGCTCATCTCTCCATAAAACCAGCAAGCTTATGCTTAATTGGCATCAAGACTGAAGCACCTAGGACCACGGAAGGAAACAAGTCAGGTAGGCAAAGATCTCCAGAATATAAAAATCTCTGCAAGAAAAGAGAGACTTGATCTTCAAGACTCCACACATCATCTATGCAGAAAGCAGTTCCCAGCTAGTGAGTTGATTTAGTGTGTGAATGTGTTGAACATCAATGTAAGGTATCACATTACTAAAAGTTTCCTATGCTTGCTATATCTTTGCAGTATATATTTATTTATTTAACAAGGACCTGTAGTGTGGCCTCTGCAACCATCTTTGGTCCTGTAATATACTAAATCAGTCATAACAGTACAAAAATAATGAAGATCCATACTCAGCCCAGTGAATTTTAGATAAATCCCAAAGGCTCTTGAATGGGAGCTCAGTAGTGCTAAGATCTTTTTATAGGTACTGGAGAGAGACAGCCATCTCTCGAGGACAGTTTAGTCCACTGAAGAGCTGAACTGTCCCCCAGAGGAATATGTTACATATTTAAGACAAAATTTTTAGCTTACCTTTTGATTTAGTAGGCTGAGGCCAAATCTCAGCTCTGTAAACCCTGAAGGGGTCATGCATGATACGAAGAATATTCCACAGCCCCATTTCCTTTTAGAAACTGGCCATTTCATCCAGAAATTATGCCAGTCAGAATATACATGCTTGTTTATTTCCACAAATATAAATATACACCTCTCCTAACTTTCCTTCAGTTTTTGCTGATACTTTCTTTGATTGTTTAATTATCTTTACATTTTTTTTCTGTTCTCTTTTTTTTTTTTTTTTTTTTTACAAGAACTCTCCATCTAGCATGGTCAGTCCTATGAATTCTACATTTATTATAAGAGAAAGTAGTGACTAAATAACAGAACTTAAACAAGACTAGACCTCTGACTGGACACCTGCAAATCTCTCACCAGAAAGTGCCTGACCAGAGGATATATTGCAATTTCTTTATCCTACCTAGTGTTGCAATCAATCAACAATTTTCCAGTCCACCTGGGAGTGCTACTATAGGAATTGATTTTGAGATGTGAAATATGTAGAAACAGCTTCCATGACTTTATTAAAATCCATTTATATTGGATGCTCTCCCTGAGCCATTTATCCTGGTACCCTCTCAGAAAAGCAACAGATTGATCTGAAGTTTGTAGAAATACTTGCATTTTAGACAAATGAACCAGCTAGAATAGTATTTCTCAAAAATGTAGCTTTCCATTGGAAAACACAGGCACATGAAAATACTAATTTTCTCCCCAATAAAAGGTTAGTTTGTGTAATTTCAATTTTGATTAAAAAGAAGCTCAGTCTAAGTCCTGAGAAATTCTGAATTCTGGTATTTTCAAATTGCAACATTTGTTTGTTTGTTTGTTTGTTTTAACTGACTCTCCTGGTTTCAGCTAGGATGGAGTTAATTTTCCTCTCACTAGCCAGTATGTTTTGGATTTTATATAGAAGAATGTTAATAAACACACTGATGCTGTTAGCTGTTGCTAAAGAGACCAAGGTCCTGACTGCCTTCTCAGGTTTCGTTAATGTGCAGGTGCAGGAAGCTGGGAGGGATATAGCCTTAATAGTTGACCCGAAGTGGCCAAAGAGAGTACTCCATGCCATAAATGTTATGCTCCGTACTTAAGTGGTGGGTGAGCTGGTGAGCTGCCTTTTTTTTTCCTCTCTCGCTGTTTGGAATTGTTCCGGGATTGTTTACAGGTTTTTTTTTCATTCTGTGATTGTTGCTCGGATGGACTATATCAGTCATCAGGTGTGTTGTGGTTTTGTTAGAGAAATTGTGCATCATTTGTTGGTTTTGTTTGTTTGTTTGTTTGGTTGTTTTTTTAAAAATTATTATTATTTTTCTTATTATTTTTCCTATTATTATTATTATCATTATTTTATATATATATATATATATATATAATTTTTTTTTTTTTGCTGTCTTAGTAAACTGCCCTTGTCAACCCATGAGCTTTCTTTTCTTCCCAATCCTCTCCTTCATCCCCTGGGGAGAGGGAGGGTGATTGAGCAGCTGTGTGGTACTTGATTGCTGACTGTAGCTAAGCCACGACACTGACAAAACATGTTTCAAAATATCAGTTCATTTTTAATGATACATAGTTAAAAAATATAACACTGACTTAGGCGAGAATAAATCAAAGTTTTGAGTCCCCTAGAACAAGTTTAGTGTTTCAGTACAGGCACTGTAATTGTAAAGTGCCTAAACTCCAGCAGAAGTGGATAGCTAATGCTTAGATCTTGTAAAATAGATATTTGTTTAATGGACAACGAACTCTAAGGTTTTAATATTGATTTTAAAAAATATTGATTTCAAAATTGCTTTCAGAATATGTCAGAATATGTGAGAGAAACAACTCTGCAGCCATCAAGGTCAGTGAAGAAGGAGAGCGAGGAGGTGCTTCAAGCACCAGAGCAGAGATTCCCCTGCAACCCCTGGTGAAGACCATGGATAAGTAGGTTGTCCTTCCGCAGCCTGTGGAGGTCCATGGTGGAGCAGATATCCACATTGCAGCCTGTGGAGGACCCTATGCCAGACCAGGTGGATGTGCCCTGAAAGAAGTTCGTGACCTCGTGGACACTCCACATTGGATCAGGCTCCTGATAGGAGCTGTGGGCCATGGAGAGGAGTCCATGCTGGAGTAAGTTTTCTGGCAGGACCTGTGACCCCATGGGAGACCCATGCTGGAGCAGTCAGTTCCTGAAGGACTTCATCACATGAATAGGACCCATGCTGGAGCAGTTATTAAGAACTGCGGCACATGGGAAGGACCCACATTGGAGAAGTCCATGAAGGACTGTATCCCATTTGAGAGAACCCATACTGGAGCAGAGGAAGTGTGAGGAGGAAGGTGCAGCAGAGAGAAACTGTTATGAATTGACCATAACCCCCATTCCCCATCTCCATGCACTGCTTCTGATGAGAAGGTTGAAAAGCTGGGAGTGAAGTTGAGCCTGGGAAGAAGCTCTGGGAAGAAGCCCTTTCTCGCTTCTGGGTAGGGGGAAAGGTTTGTTCTTATTTCTCATTATCCTACTCTGTTTAATTGACATTAAATTAAATTAATTTCCCCAGGTCAGGTCTGTTTTGCCTGTGATGATAATTGGTAAGTGATCTCCCTGTTCTTTTCTCAAGTGACAAGCTCATCGTATTTTCTCCCTCTGTCCTGTTGAAGAAGCGGGAGTGACAGAGTGGCTTGATGGGCACCTGGAGACCAGTCAAGGTCAACCCACCACAATGCAAGACTCAGAATACTGGAAACAGTGAAAAAACCTGAAATAAGTAAGGAAGGAAAGAGCAAGAGGACACACTTAATCTAGTCTTTTTTGCAAATGTGTATGTAATTCCCAATCAGTCTGAAATGACAAGGAGAAAAAAACAAGGCCTGTTCTATTCTAAAGTGCTTCAAATTGGAAGATAGTCTGCTGGACAAGAGCCTGGATATGATTAGACCTTTGAATTTTGTGAGTTTTGATGTAAGAAGAAAATCCTGTGATTCCAGCTTCAGTTTGTCCATCTGATAGCAAGTTTTTTTGATTTTTTTTAACATCCTTCACACAGACTGCTTTACTTGTTCCAGAAACCAAAGACCTAGATTTGAGAACTGAATTAAGTTAAATAAACTATCATAACGTCTATTAATATTCTCTGATTAGAACCTATAACTGTGCTGTGCTGAGGAACACACTCTTCCTTTTATACTTAATTGTATCTAAGGGTCCAGATTTTATTTCCTTTTATCTTATTAAATGCCCAGCTGTATAGTGGTGGCTGTGTCTCCGGATTATGTATGTCCATTAGGGATTTGCTCCCATGTTACTAATGCACAACTGGGAATTTGGGCTGTCTTGTGTTTATGGATAGTGATTTACATGCCATCACAAAGCTAGTTTTGGTTATTGTTATGGAGTAGCACAGCAGCTTCTTATCTCTGTAAAAATGATGTATATTTGCTGCTGTTTGTAATTTTGATCTCTACAAGGTGATTTCCAAAAGGGAACAAAACCCTGGGCTTCTGCCTTTTTGCTTTTTTTTGTTTGTTTTGTTTTGTTTTCACCTGATATATAAAGAAGTATTGAAAATTGTTTTCCTTTGCCCTTTTATAGCTTTTTCCAAAAGTATGGACTACATGTGTACATAGTGATGTATGCTGACTGGGGTGTGCATTAAATGCAATTTCTGAACAACTGTGTCAGGGAAAGCATTGTTGAGGACAAAGAGGCTTTTTTAGTCAGACTGATTTAAGTTTTGTTCTGTTTATCAACAGTTCCACTGCGTTTCCTATATAGTATTTTGGATAAAGGCTCTTTGGGTTGAAGGTTAAAAGTACTCAGCCCCTTCAGACAATAAGTTTTGACAATTTGGCTTGGGGATCTTTCTTCTTTCAACTTAAAACAGAAGCAGTGAAGAATATATACATATTTCTTTCAGTAATAAAGAACCAACCAAATTCAGAGGAATTACTGATAAAGCACTATTCAATATTTGAAAATCTCTTTTCTTCTTCATCAAAATATAATCATAGAATCATTAGGATTGGAACAGACCTTTAAAGGTCCCTGCAAGAAGCAGGGACATCTTCAACTCGATCAGGTTGCTCAGAGCCCTCATCCAACCTGGCCTTGAATGTTTCCAGGGATGGTGCATCCACCACCTCTCTGGGCAACAACCTGTTTCAGTGTTCCACCACCCTCATTGTAAAAAACTTTTTCCTAATATATAATCTAAATCTACCTCCCTCTATTTTAAAACCATTACCCCTTGTCCTGTCACAGCAGACCCGACTGAAGATTTTTTCCCTGTCTTTCCTGTAGGCCCCCTTGAGGTACTGGAAGACCGCTATAAGGTTTCCCCGGAGCCTTCGCTTCTCCAGGCTGAACAGCCCCAACTCTCTCAGCCTGTCCTCACAGGAGGGGTGCTCCAGGCCTCTCATCATCTTCGTGGCCCTCCTGTGGACTCTCTCCAACCTGTCTATGTCCTTCTTATGTTGGGGGCTCCAGAACTGGACACAGTCCTCCACATGGGGTCTCACCAGAGCAGAGTAGAGGGGCAGAATCATCTCCCTTGACCTGCTGGCCATGCTCCTCTTGATGCAGCCCAGGATGCAGTTGGCTTTCTGGGTTACAAGTGCACACTGCCAGCTCATGTTGAGCTTCTTGTCCACTGTCACTCCCAAGCCCTTCTCCTCAGGGCTGCTCTCAACCCATTCTCTGCCCAGTCTGTATTTGTGCTTGGGATTGTCCTGACCCACATAAAAGTAAAAATAAAAGTATTTTTTTTTTACCCATGTAAAAGCAAAAGTATTTTATCCTGCATTACATACAATCAAGGTTATAAAGTTGCAAATAGGGTGCACAGAAACTTTTAATCATGCAATTTATGGTTATATGTTTTTTGGAAAACATTAGTGTTTTCCTCAAATAAGTTTACATTATTAATGAAAAGTAATAACACTGCATACTACTAAAATTAAAAAGAAACATTTATCCAGCACATCTAATTTCTTTGAAAATTTTCTTTTCAGTTATCCTGAAAAGGTAAGATACCAGACTGATTTCATATACGTCAGAAGATCCCAGCTTATTAGGGCTGGATGGGATTGCAGAAGGAACACAAGGTAGGACGATCTGTGCCTACATACCTACATGGGTTACTTTCTCAATTATATTGAGATTCATTAGGGGCAGCATTAAGAGGACATCAAGCTCTCTGGAAATCTCAGTTTAAAGGCAAATGATAGTCTCAGATTCCAAGACAATATATGAACAATGTACCAGTTTTTGTTTTTGTTTGTACAATTTTTGAAGACTCCCTTAATTTTTCCTTCCTTTGCCTGATTTCCACTAAATATCTAGCAGCTTGTCTTTAATGCCATCACTCCCAGGCTGTACCTTATCATCTCCACATCTGCTGGATGCCCATGAAAAAAAAGAGGCTGGCTTTAATTCCAAATTATTTAAATTAATGAATCAAGACTCCATGGATTTCTTCCATCACTCAGAGCACTGGGTCAACTTGAGAAGTTGCTACAACTAACCATTCACCAATGGATAAAATGTTTTAAAGTGCTAGCATGACTTAGGAACTTGCATGCTATTCATAAAACAAAGTTAATTTCTGAGGTACTTTAGTGCTTCTGAAATGCTGTTGGTGGTCACTTAACAGATGCATGCAACTTCACACCAGTTGATATAAATCACAGAATTTCACGCCTCTTCAGTTTTAGCTGTAGTACAGTTGTTTCCATACCTCCCAAAACGCTGATCTAAAGGAGAAACAAATTTATACTACAGCTGCTACCCTGGTTTATGTTACCTGAAGTAATTCTTCTTGCATTTGAACACTGTTACTTTGAACTCTGTGAGACAGAGTGAGAGAGGTTGAATGTACCAGAAAAAAAACCCAGCATATTATTTTCAGCAAATAATTCTTTAAGCCTGAAGAAATATGC
The DNA here is from genome assembly GCF_036417535.1 of Chlamydotis macqueenii. NCBI lineage: Eukaryota > Metazoa > Chordata > Aves > Otidiformes > Otididae > Chlamydotis > Chlamydotis macqueenii. The sequence continues at coordinate 20,310,315 of NC_141559.1, forward strand.
TTTCATCTTCATGCTTTTCAACTGCCCTCTGCTCCTAAAAATCTCTACTCTTAGACTACTCTGTCTGCTGAGATGAAAAATATTTTGTAGCAAATTATTTTATTTACTTATGGCACCATGAATCTATTCTTGGGTTATTCTCCATTTTTTAATAGCAACAAGTAGATGTTGTTGACTGAGGCATTGAACAAAATAATTTAACCATAATAGCACCACTAAACTTAGTATAATTATGTCATGTTAAAAATGCAGAGTAGTAGTCTGTTGTCAGTTTATCATAATTCAGACTGTAATGACTCCTGTGCCCTGCAAATGGGAAAAGCAAAAGAAAAATAAAACAGAATGAGTTTACAAACTCTTTATAACACTAAGAGCATGACACTAACAGCTCTGACTTTATATCTTTTCAAAATATCTTTGTATCACTCAAAAATGAGATTTTAAATGAGAACCTGCAGCAGGACTAGAGATGTTGCTACAGCAGCAAGGTGATACTGGATAGTACATGGCTTCAGTAACACAGAGTCTCAGATTTTCTGTTAACACAGGCAGCCTCAGATACTCCACGTCAAGGAACAAAATGTTTTATATCTTCCTCTGCAACCCCAAGGATAAATTCTCTTTACTTCATTCAAAAAAAAAAAAAAAAATGAACCAGATGGATCCAATCTCACCAATTGACTTCCCTGCTTGGGAGCCCAGTGACATACATAACAGGTGACTCGAGCAAGGGAGTGAAGCTATCCATTTTAAACATCTTACTCTTCCTCTGCATCCCCCTCAATATCTACAGTCCAAATGCTTAAAAAAAAAATAAATCACCTTCAACCAGTGGTTGCCTGTAGTGTAACATCAGTGACACTACTCAGCAGAGGCAGAATAACTGCTTTCTGCCTTAACCAAAGGCTTGCCATTCCCCAGTACAGCAGGACAATAGCTATATTATCTTAAGCATTTTTCATATGTGCTGGTTGATTGTAAGTAATTTAAAGAAAGATAAAGAAGAAAAATCCTGCTATATCTCTCACATGTTGGCTAAAATAGGACTATTGTGCTCCTATATGTTTACAACACACTTTAAATGCTGAGACAAAGTGAACAAGAATGCCCTCTCCCAACATAAAAATAAGATTAAAAGATATTAATAAGATGTGGAGGGTCATAAAGTCTCTTGGTAAAGCCAGGCCCCACTGACTGGTGTCATGATCCAAAACAGGAGGAAGAATTTTTGGCAGGCTGTGGCAATTCACACCAGTTGTTCTTGGGTCCCAGGGTCTATGTTTCTTTCTCTGTGCTATAAATTAACAGACTTCACTTGGCCTGTCTCTTAATATGTGACAAAAACACTGACACTGCCTTTTTCCTGTTCTCCCTCCCACCAACTCCTACCAGCCACTTGACCTTGAGAAGGGCTGCAGAGGGACTCAGGGTGCTTATGGAGGTCTGGGCCTCTGCAACTACAGTTTGGGTAGTCCACAGAGAGGGATGAATAGGGAAGTCTTGTCTGTCCTGTCCATTGCGACATTTGGCCTGAGTCATAGCTTCTTAGTATTGCTCTGAGAAGGCAACAAAGGGAACTGAGCAACAGGCAAGCTGGCTAGGGATGACTTAAAGGGATGGCCCAGTACTGGAAGGTGATGATTCCCTAACAAGCCAAACCAGGCACTCAATACAGTCATCACAATTCCAGAAAGTAATCTGACTTTATAAAATAGTAATAACAACAAAAATTGTTCCTAGAGATCCTACCTAGCCTTTTCTGTACGCCAGGGTTATCTCAGATATAACCAGTATTAGAAAATACTCTCTGTATCTCAGAGGCAGTTACTCTTAAAAAGACATCTTGAACTCTGACCGAGTGCCTCAAACTTGAGTCCCAATATCAGCTTATATCCTCATATTATGCTCCACAGATACCAGTGTATTAAGTCACTGCCTTTTCTTTTCCATCTCCACTGACGGCAGTTGAGTATTCCACATACTTTTGAAAAAGCAGCTTCTTGATACAAAACAACAGCTGGTGTGCAAATACATTCTTCACAAATACTATTGCTTCCATGCTTGTTTGAAACAGAAATGTAGCCATGGTTTGACAACGAGATTAACAAAATAGGACTTGGAGATGCTCACACTTGGGGTTTGAGTCCTACAGACTTTTTCCACTCATGTGACTTGATGTTCCCAGAGGCTGGAGGCAACCCTATTTGTGAATTCATAGTCATTAAAGAAACTTCTTGAGTTTTACAAGGCAGTCTACGCTGTTGAGAAGGTTAGCAAAAGCTATTCAATGAGCAAATTGAAGAGGCAAATTGGAAAACAAATTGAAGTGATAATGTCTATGAATTTCTGTGTCACCAGTGGGTAGATATTTGGATGATTCTGACATGATTTCCACTGGACAATGTTCACATCTTGATCTACTCTAAAGAGTTTATCATTCTTTTGGGAAATCTACATGGTCAGGAGAATGCAATCACAACACAGCTGTATGTGGCTTTTAGCACTTTGCAATAAGATTCTTAGCAGCTGATAGGTTCAGGCTACTGAGGAGGGAAATTATACTGCTGACAGATACACATGGAGGTCACAAATCAACAGAAAGTGTTATGGATTTATAGAGACACAGCTGAAGGGTTAGGGTTGTGAAAGAAGGAGAATTTTTTTTTTATTCCTTTGAGGAAACATGTTAACAGAAATGAATTATCTGCATAAGAATCAGAGTGATTTAGCTAAGAATATCAGTAGTCTCTTAATGATCTTTTCTTACAGCATTAAGAGTAAATGTTCCACAGCATCTGTCTCCAGATGAGATGACTGTGAGACAGGAGCTACACAGGACAACACAGAGAAAGAATGTGAGTGTGCTCCAGTGTGAGGCTGTTCCTGGGTGGACACTAGTCTGTATACTCTTTTCACCCTCCTGTAGTGGAGACATTCTTATAGAATCATAGAATGGTTAGGGTTGGAAGGGACCTTCAAAGGTCATCTACTCCAACCCCCCTGCAAGGAGCAGGGACATCCCTGACTAGGTCAGGTTGCTCAGAGCCTCATCCAGCCTGGCCTTGAACGTTTCCAGGGATGGGGCTTCCACCACGTTTCTGGGCAACCTGTTCCAGTGTTCTATAACTCGCATTGTAAAAAATTTTTTCCTAATTTCTAATCTAAATCTACCTCCCTCTATTTTAAAACCATTACCTCTCGTCCTATCGCAACAGGCCCTACTAAACAGCCTCTCCCCATCTTTCTTGTAGGCCCCCTTGAGGTACTGGAAGACCACTATCAGGTCTCCCTGGAGCCTCCTCTTCTCCAGGCTGAACAGCCCCAACTCTCTCAGCCTGTCCTCATAAGAGAGGTGCTCCAGCCTTTTTATCATCTTTGTGGCCCTCCTCTGGACCTTCTCCAACTGGCCCATGTCCTTCTTGTGTTGGGGGCTCCAGAACTGGACACAGTACTCCACATGGGGTCTCACCAGGGCAGAGTAGAGGGGGAGAATCACCTCCCTCGACCTGCTGGCCACGCTTCTCTTGATGCAGCCCAGGATGCGGTTGGCCTTCTGGGCCGCAAGGGCGCATTGCCTGATCATGTTAAGCTTCTCATCCACCAGCACTCCCAAGTCCTTCTCCTCAGGGCTGCTCTCAATCCATTCCCCGCCCAGCCTGTATTTGTGCCTGGGATTGCCATGACCCAGGTGCAGGACCTTGCACTTGGCCTGGTTGAATTTCATGAGGTTGGCACGGGCCCACCTCTCCAGCCTGTCAAGGTCCCTCTGGATGGCATCCCTCCCTTCCAGCATGTCGACGGCACCACACAACTTGGTGTCGTCAGCGAACTTGCTGAGGGTGCACTCTATCCCACTGTCCATGTCGCCAACAAAGATGTTGAACAGGGCCGGGCCCAGCACGGACCCCTGAGGGACGCCACTCGTGACCGGTCTCCACCTGGACATTGAGCCCTTGACCACCACTCTCTGAGTGCGGCCATCCAGCCAACTCCTTATCCACCGAGTGGTCCGTCCATCAAACCCATGTCTCTCTAGTTTAGAGAGAAGGATGTCGTGCGGGACAGTGTCAAAAGCTTTGCACAAGTCCAGGTGGATTATATCCATTGCTCGTCCCTTGTCCACCAATGCCGTCACCCCGTCATAGAAGGCCACCAAGTTGGTCAGGCACGATCTGCCCTTGGTGAAGCCATGCTGGCTCTCACCAACCACCTCCTTGCTCTCCATGTGCCTTAGCATGGTTTCCAGGAGAATCTGCTCCATGACCTTGCCAGGCACAGAGGTGAGGCTGACCGGCCTGTAGTTACCTGGGTCTTCCTTATTCCCCTTTTTAAAAATTGGGGTTATGTTCCCCCTCTTCCAGTCATCGGGGACCTCACCAGACCGCCACGACTTCTCAAATATGATGGCCAGTGGCTTGGCAACTTCATCCGCCAGTTCCCTCAGGACCCGCGGATGGATCTCATCAGGACCCATGGACTTGTGCACCTTTAGGTTCCTTAGATGATCCCAAACCTGCTCTTCGAGTACAATGGGCAGTTCTTCATCCTCGCAGTCCCTGCTTGCACCTTCTACAGCTTGGGTGGTGGGACAAGAACTCTTGTCGGTGAAGACTGAGGCAAAAAAGTCATTGAGAACCTCAGCCTTCTCCATGTCCTGGGTAACCAGGACACCAGTTCCCTTCCAGAGGGGGCCGACATTTTCCCTGGACTTTCTTTTGTCCCCTACGTACCTATAAAAGCTCTTCTTGTTGCATTTTATATCCCTGGCCAGATTCAGTTCTGCCAGGGCTTTGGCCTTCCTTACCTTATCCCTGGCCACTCGCACAGCCTCTTTGTAGTCCTCCCAGGCTACCTGTCCCCACTTCCACCCTCTATAGGCTTCCTTTTTCACTTTCAGTTGGTCCAGGAGCTCCTTGCTCATCCACGCCGGCCTCCTGGCCTTTTTGCACGACTTGTTTTTCATCGGGATGCACCTCTGCTGAGCTTGGAGGAGGTGCTCCTTGAATATGGACCAACTTTCCTGGGCCCCTCTTCCCTCCAGGGCCGCCTCCCATGGCACTTGGCCCATCAGGTCCCTGAAGAGGCCGAAGTCTGCCCTCTTGAAGTCAAGGGCAGAGATCTTGCCGTGTAGTTTCCTCGCTGCCCCGTGGATCTTGAACTCCACCGTGTCATGGTAGCTGCAGCCAAGGATGTCTTCAGTTTCACATCCCCCACCAGCCCTGTTAGTGAGCACAAGGTCGAGCATGGCACCCCTCCTTGTCGGCTCCTCTGTCGCCTGCAGGAGGAAGTTATCATCCACGCATTCCAGGAACCTCCTGGACTGCCTGTGCCCTGCCGTGTTGTCTCTCCAACAGATGTCAGGGTGGTTGAAGTCCCCCATGAGGACCAGGGCCTGTGACCGTGAGGCTGCTCCTATCTGCCTATAGAGCACTTCGTCCGCTCTGTCCTCCTGGCCAGGTGGCCTGTAACAGACCCCTACTGTGACGTCCCCTGTCCGTCCCCATCCTCTAATCTTGACCCATAAACTCTCTGTCAGCTCCTCCTCCATCCCCAGGCGGAGCTCCACACACTCCAGCCGGTTGCTGGTGTAGAGAGCGACACCCCCTCCTCGTCTCCCCTTCCTGTCTTTTCTAAAAAGCCTATACCCCTCCATGTTGACGCTCCAGTCGTATGTGTCATCCCACCACGTCTCCGTGATGCCAATGAGGTCGTAGCCCTGCTCGTGTGCAAGCATCTCCAGCTCTTCCTGTTTATTCCCCATGCTGCGTGCATTGGTATAGAGACACTTCAGCTGGGCCCCCGATAAAGCCGACTTGCTGGCTGGAGCGACAGGGGTGCTATTGGATCGCAGTTTAGGTTTATTTGCACTTATCTGTGATCCCTCCTCAGCTTCTGGACCCTCGGTGCTGGCACTGGTGCCATGCTGACAGCAGTGGGCTGAACTGTGCTCCCCCTCCCCCAGCATTCTTCCTGCAGTTCAGTTGACCCCAAAGCAAGCTACCTTTATGCACCAGAGAACTGTCCTCTGTGTGCTCTTGGGCATGTATTCTGTAAAAAACAGAGTAAAAGGAAAAAAGAAAAAAAAACAACCACAATGCATTTGCTGTTCAGTGCAGCTGGTTGGAAATTTTCAATCTTCACACACAACCATTTCTCATCCAGTATAGTCTTGCCAGACCTGATGATTCAACATGAAACTGTTGGATGTAAGTTATCCAAGAAGTGCTCTAGGGGACATCTGCTTCAGATACGCCCAAGCAACCAAGATGCTTGCCACATACTTGTCTAGTGTTTGGTGGTATTGAAGTCCTAGCTTTTGTGTCTTGTATCACTCACAGGTTGAAAAGGCCAAAAACTCAAGCAGTTACATGGTTGATATTGGAGTAAGTAATGTTATTCCATGACATTTTTAATCAGCACAGGGCAAGGTTGGTAACATGATTTGATGGATTCTAATAGGTTTGCTCTGTAATTCTGTTGCAGTGTGACTTGCTAGGGCTTTTTAAGCTGAAGTCAAGAAGACAGCACGTTAGATTTTGAATGTCACATCAGACCAAAATGTATCCAGCCACAAAGCAGTATCTGACGCTGAGATGCAGACAACATGTTTCCTTGAATGAAATGATACCCTTTTCCTCCCTCTTAGGTGAAGTATAATCTAGAAGCTATAATTGCATTAGATGTGGAGTAAACCTGGAGCTAAGCGGGTCATAAATCAATAAATAACTCAGCCTACAGTCTCATGGTTTATTGATTCACAAGCTGTTTATCCTCCATCTCCCAACACATATTCTGCATCAGATGCAATTATTGCTTAATTATCCTTTTTGTGTATGTACAAAGAATTAGATGTCTCATCAGATCAAGTAGACACCAGTTGTGAAGATATAAAAATGCTAATAGGAGGACTTTGTTGCTTTTGTTCCCTCTCGAAGTGTATTAAATTCCTTTGACCCTTAGGCAAGCCTTATCCAGCATATTCACTTGATGACTACAATCACTATTATTGTCATTGCTTTGACTTTCTGGGACATGATAACCTGGATGTAACAGATTGTGCTTGGCATTAGGCATTTTATGCCTAGGGAAGTGATACACCTTTGAGCAAGCTATGCACTGGAATAAAACCAGTGATGTTTCTGAAGTCAGCCTAGGCACAGTTTTGAGAAAGAGCTCTCAGTAAAGAAAATTCGGTGTGCCACATATGGATACAGAGGTTTTAGAGTAATTTGAGCAAGCACAAGAGACCTGTTTTGATGTTTGCTTTGAATTCATGGTCTCAAACCTCAAGAACATGTGTGGATCTGAGGACCTGATTATCCCTATATAATGAAAGAATATACACATATAAAACAACCAGACCAACTGTTGCAATGGACACTGGAGCAGTTTGAGCAGCACCAGCAGCAGCAAGTAGTGGCAGGTGACATATGAGGGATATACATGGACAAGGAGAGACTTGTCTGAATGAGGGCGTTCTTTGAGCAACTGAGCCCCGACCCACTGATTAGAAGAGACAGCAAAGGGCAGAACCTGCACTCGGCAGCATGGGAGATTTAAGCAGGCTAAAAGAACCAGCCCAGATGCCTGCAACAGGCAAACATATATATTTCCCAGTGGGCAGGCACCCGTCAGTGGGCAGACGCTACTGGCAGTATGATGACTACCCAGCAAAAGGCAGTGTCCTCTGGTTCTTCTGAGCTTCTTACACCTGGTAGAACAAATGCAGCCACACAGACAGAACTTCTGTTCAAGTATGCAACCACACAGTTTTCCGGCTGAGGGATGTATGAAGGGGTATTCCTAGATGTGGAAAGTGATGGCAAGCAAGTCTGTGTGAGGTGTGACCAGATTGACTAACTTGGTGGCCAAGCTGCAAGAGGAGGTGGGCAGACTGAGGAGTATTCGAGAGTCTGAGAGGGAGAGTGATCAATGGAGTCATACTCTGCCATTTATGACGCATGGATGCCAACTCAGTGTGGCCACTAGAGAGGCAGGTCCAATGTCTGCTTTGTGCCAGGAGGAAGGCAGCTTTACAAGACATCAGGAGGGGTGGAAGAAGGTTATAGCACAGAGCAGTAAGAGAAATCCCTCCTTACCCTCTAAGTTACCCTTACAGACTAGGTACGAGGCCCTGGGTATGGTAGACAAAGTGCATAATGAGACAGAGGAGGAACCCATGCAAGCGGTCTTGCCAGGGTCAGAGAGACCAACCCCTCGCAACAAAACCTGCATTAAGACCAGCACCGAGAAGAAATAACAGCGAGTTATAGTCATTGGTGATTTCCTCTTGCATGGAACAGAAGCACCTATTTGCAGACCCAGTCCTCTTTTCAGGAAAGTTTGCTGCCTCCCTGGGGCCTGAATTAGGGACATCACTACAGGACTGAGAGCATTCAGACTACTATCCATTCCTGTTCTTTCAGTGGGTACTAGATGATGTCACAACAAAAAGTCTGAGGTCAATCAAAAGAGATTTCAGAGCCCTGGGAACAATGCTAAAAATTTCCGGAGCACAGGTAGCGTTTTCCTCAATTTGGCCAGTAATGGAGGGAAACTTCAGAAGAAACAGGCAAGCCCAGGATATCAATAGGCAAGTTCCAGAACTGGTGCCTCCACCAAAACTTTGAGGTTTTAAACCAAGGAAGAGCCTTTGAGGCACAAGGTATGCTGAAGCCTGACAGGATCCACCTGTCCCAATAGGGAAAAGACGCCTTTGGGCTTAAGCTGGTGGGACTGATCAAGAGAGCTTTAAACTAGAGATCGCAAAGGTATACCACAGGATTGCAATAGGTAAGCCAAGGGTTGGCATGGCATTGCCTGAGTGTGGCAATGGGAGTGGGAACATTTACACTGCTCCTGGGAGTATGGATGGCTCAGGAGTGTATCTGAAATGCTTGTACACTAGTGCAAAATGATCAACAATCAATGATCTATGCAGGAGGTGAATGCACCATTAGCAAGTTTGCTGATGATACCAAACTGGGAGGTGCTGTTAACGTTCTTGAGGGACAAGATGCCTTGCAGAGGGGTCTAGATACATTGGAGCATTGGACAATGATTAATGGGATGAAATTTAACAAGTTCAAATGCTGGATTTTGCACCTAAGACAGAGTAACACCAGGCACAAGTATAAACTGGGAGAGGAGTGGCTAGAGCATAGTCTTGCAGAAAGGGATCTGGGGATGCTGGTAGACAGCAGGCTCGTTAGGAGTCAACAGTGTGCCATGGCAGCCAACTGGGCAAACCACATCCTGGGGTGCATCAAACATATTATAACCTGCTGGTGAAAAAAGGTGATTATCCTGCTGTATTCAGAATTGATGCAATCACACCTTGAGTACTGCGTGTAGTTCTGGACTCAACAATTTAAAAAGGACGTTAAAGTACTCAAATGTGTTCAGAGAAGGGAAAAAAAGATGGTGAAAGGGCTGGAAGGAATGTCCTGCAAGGAGCTGCTGAGGACTTTAGGTTTGTCTAGTTTGGAAAAAAGGAGGCTGATGGGTAATCTTGTTGCTCTGTGCAGCTTCTTGAGGAGGGGAAGTGGAGATCAAGGTGCTGATCTCGTCTCCCACGTATCCAGTCATTTGACAGATGCAAATGGTTCAAAGCTGCATAGAGAAGATTTAGAAGCAAACCATCCAGAGAAGCGAAGAGTCGCAATGCTTCTAGGCCGTTACCAAGAGCGAGTGAAGAGCAGCAAGAGCTTTCCTTGCTGACCCTTTTCACGAGGGAGATTAGCTGGACATTTGCCGGTTTAGTGCCTTGTTTCTTCTGCGCAGCTTGCACAAAGCTCATTGCACTTTCGCGGTTCGAGTTGTGCATCGCCGGAGCTCTGCGGGAAAGAGCGAGAGAAGAGCCGCGAAAGCTCCGAGTGCGGCCAGCTCGCGTGTAGCCGCGATGATGCGCTGTTCGTCGGTTGGAGGGCGACTGCCTTCTGCGCGGCTGGTTCCAAGTTGACGGTAAGTGCCAGCGTGCTAGCTGTGTAGGACAGTGAAGAGGCTGACGTGTGTGTGTCCGTAGAGCTGCTAGAAAGCGTACGTGAAGGGCTTTCAGAGCAGCCGGTTCTTGCCTTGGACAGTGGCCACACATCTGCACTTTTAGTGCCTCAGCGCCCCGGACAGCTTGGAAAACACGGCTGTAGCTGTCCCAGCGCAAGCTGTTCAGGAAAGCACAGAGACGCGATGTTCGTGTGCCTTTAGCGCTGCTCGCAAGAAGCCTCCGGAGCAGGCACTTCTCGTGCGGCAACAACCGTGCCTTCTACGATCTTTCCTAGCCTCTTTTCCTCCGGGCAGCCGGCTTGAGCTGATGTGAAGTGTTGGTGGGCAAATCATCCAGAGAAGAGTCGCAATGCTTCTGGGCTGTTAGCAAGAGCGAGTGAAGAGCAGCAAGAGCTTTCCTTGCTGACCCTTTTCACGTGGGAGATTACCTAGACATTTGCCGGTTTAGTGCCTTGTTTCTTCTGCGCAGCTTGCACAAAGCTCATTGCAGCTTTCGCGGTTCGCGTTGTGCATCGCCGGAGCTCTGCGGGAAAGAGCGAGAGAAGAGCCGCGAAAGCTCCGAGTGCGGCCAGCTCGCGTGTAGCCGCGATGATGCGCTGTTCGCCGGTTGGAGGGCGACTGCCTTCTGCGCGGCTGCTTCCAAGTTGACGGTAAGTGCCAGCGTGCTAGCTGTGTAGGACAGTGAAGAGGCTGACGTGTGTGTGTCCGTAGAGCTGCTAGAAAGCGTACGTGAAGAGCAGGAAGGGCTTTCAGAGCAGCCGGTTCTCGTCTTGGACAGTCGCCACACATCTGCACTTTTAGTGCCTCAGAACCCCGGACAGCTTGCAAAACACGGCTGTAACTGTCCCAGCGCAAGCTGTTCAGGAAAGCACAGAAACGCGATTTTCGCGTGCTTTTAGCGCTGCTCGCAAGAAGCCTCCGGAGCAGGCACTTCTCGTGCGGCAACAACCGTGCCTGCTACGATCTTTCCTAGCCTCTTTTCCTCCGGGCAGCCGGCTTGAGCTGATGTGAAGTGTTGGTGGGCAAATCATCCAGAGAAGAGTCGCAATGCTTCTGGGCTGTTAGCAAGAGCGAGTGAAGAGCAGCAAGAGCTTTCCTTGCTGACCCTTTTCACGTGGGAGATTAGCTAGACATTTGCCGGTTTAGTGCCTTGTTTCTTCTGCGCAGCTTGCACAAAGCTCATTGCTCTTTCGCGGTTCGAGTTGTGCATCGCCGGAGCTCTGCGGGAAAGAGCGAGAGAAGAGCCGCGAAAGCTCCGAGTGCGGCCAGCTCGCGTGTAGCCGCGATGATGCGCTGTTCGCCGGTTGGAGGGCGACTGCCTTCTGCGCGGCTGCTTCCAAGTTGACGGTAAGTGCCAGCGTGCTAGCTGTGTAGGACAGTGAAGAGGCTGATGTGTGTGTGTCCGTAGAGCTGCTAGAAAGCGTACGTGAAGGGCTTTCAGAGCAGCCGGTTCTTGTCTTGGACAGTGGCCACACATCTGCACTTTTAGTGCCTCAGAACCCCGGACAGCTTGCAAAACACGGCTGTAACTGTCCCAGCGCAAGCTGTTCAGGAAAGCACAGAAACGCGATGTTCGCGTGCTTTTAGCGCTGCTCGCAAGAAGCCTCCGGAGCAGGCACTTCTCGTGCGGCAACAACCGTGCCTGCTACGATCTTTCCTAGCCTCTTTTCCTCCGGGCAGCCGGCTTGAGCTGATGTGAAGTGTTGGTGGGCAAATCATCCAGAGAAGAGTCGCAATGCTTCTGGGCTGTTAGCAAGAGCGAGTGAAGAGCAGCAAGAGCTTTCCTTGCTGACCCTTTTCACGTGGGAGATTAGCTAGACATTTGCCGGTTTAGTGCCTTGTTTCTTCTGCGCAGCTTGCACAAAGCTCATTGCTCTTTTGCGGTTCGAGTTGTGCATCGCCGTAGCTCTGCGGGAAAGAGCGAGAGAAGAGCCGCGAAAGCTCCGAGTGCGGCCAGCTCGCGTGTAGCCGCGATGATGCGCTGTTCGCCGGTTGGAGGGCGACTGCCTTCTGCGCGGCTGGTTCCAAGTTGACGGTAAGTGCCAGCGTGCTAGCTGTGTAGGACAGTGAAGAGGCTGACGTGTGTGTGTCCGTAGAGCTGCTAGAAAGCGTACGTGAAGAGCAGGAAGGGCTTTCAGAGCAGCCGGTTCTCGTCTTGGACAGTCGCCACACATCTGCACTTTTAGTGCCTCAGAACCCCGGACAGCTTGCAAAACACGGCTGTAACTGTCCCAGCGCAAGCTGTTCAGGAAAGCACAGAAACGCGATGTTCGCGTGCTTTTAGCGCTGCTCGCAAGAAGCCTCCGGAGCAGGCACTTCTCGTGCGGCAACAACCGTGCCTGCTACGATCTTTCCTAGCCTCTTTTCCTCCGGGCAGCCGGCTTGAGCTGATGTGAAGTGTTGGTGGGCAAATCATCCAGAGAAGAGTCGCAATGCTTCTGGGCTGTTAGCAAGAGCGAGTGAAGAGCAGCAAGAGCTTTCCTTGCTGACCCTTTTCACGTGGGAGATTAGCTAGACATTTACCGGTTTAGTGCCTTGTTTCTTCTGCGCAGCTTGCACAAAACTCATTGCAGCTTTCGCGGTTCGCGTTGTGCATCGCCGGAGCTCTGCGGGAAAGAGCGAGAGAAGAGCTGCGAAAGCTCCGAGTGCGTCCAGCTCGCGTGTAGCCGCGATGATGCGCTGTTCGCCGGTTGGAGGGCGACTGCCTTCTGCGCGGCTGCTTCCAAGTTGACGGTAAGTGCCAGCGTGCTAGCTGTGTAGGACAGTGAAGAGGCTGACGTGTGTGTGTCCGTAGAGCTGCTAGAAAGCGTACGTGAAGAGCAGGAAGGGCTTTCAGAGCAGCCGGTTCTCGTCTTGGACAGTCGCCACACATCTGCACTTTTAGTGCCTCAGAACCCCGGACAGCTTGCAAAACACGGCTGTAACTGTCCCAGCGCAAGCTGTTCAGGAAAGCACAGAAACGCGATGTTCGCGTGCTTTTAGCGCTGCTCGCAAGAAGCCTCCGGAGCAGGCACTTCTCGTGCGGCAACAACCGTGCCTTCTACGATCTTTCCTAGCCTCTTTTCCTCCGGGCAGCCGGCTTGAGCTGATGTGAAGTGTTGGTGGGCAAATCATCCAGAGAAGAGTCGCAATGCTTCTGGGCTGTTAGCAAGAGCGAGTGAAGAGCAGCAAGAGCTTTCCTTGCTGACCCTTTTCACGTGGGAGATTAGCTGGACATTTGCCGGTTTAGTGCCTTGTTTCTTCTGCGCAGCTTGCACAAAGCTCATTGCACTTTCGCGGTTCGAGTTGTGCATCGCCGGAGCTCTGCGGGAAAGAGCGAGAGAAGAGCCGCGAAAGCTCCGAGTGCGGCCAGCTCGCGTGTAGCCGCGATGATGCGCTGTTCGTCGGTTGGAGGGCGACTGCCTTCTGCGCGGCTGGTTCCAAGTTGACGGTAACTGCCAGCGTGCTAGCTGTGTAGGACAGTGAAGAGGCTGACGCGTGTGTGTCCGTAGAGCTGCTAGAAAGCGTACGTGAAGGGCTTTCAGAGCAGCCGGTTCTTGTCTTGGACAGTGGCCACACATCTGCACTTTTAGTGCCTCAGCGCCCCGGACAGCTTGGAAAACACGGCTGTAGCTGTCCCAGCGCAAGCTGTTCAGGAAAGCACAGAGACGCGATGTTCGTGTGCCTTTAGCGCTGCTCGCAAGAAGCCTCCGGAGCAGGCACTTCTCGTGCGGCAACAACCGTGCCTTCTACGATCTTTCCTAGCCTCTTTTCCTCCGGGCAGGCGGCTTGAGCTGATGTGAAGTGTTGGTGGGCAAATCATCCAGAGAAGAGTCGCAATGCTTCTGGGCTGTTAGCAAGAGCGAGTGAAGAGCAGCAAGAGCTTTCCTTGCTGACCCTTTTCACGTGGGAGATTAGCTAGACATTTGCCGGTTTAGTGCCTTGTTTCTTCTGCGCAGCTTGCACAAAGCTCATTGCTCCTTCGCGGTTCGAGTTGTGCATCGCCGGAGCTCTGCGGGAAAGAGCGAGAGAAGAGCCGCGAAAGCTCCGAGTGCGTCCAGCTCGCGTGTAGCCGCGATGATGCGCTGTTCGCCGGTTGGAGGGCGACTGCCTTCTGCGCGGCTGCTTCCAAGTTGACGGTAAGTGCCAGCGTGCTAGCTGTGTAGGACAGTGAAGAGGCTGACGTGTGTGTGTCCGTAGAGCTGCTAGAAAGCGTACGTGAAGAGCAGGAAGGGCTTTCAGAGCAGCCGGTTCTCGTCTTGGACAGTCGCCACACATCTGCACTTTTAGTGCCTCAGAACCCCGGACAGCTTGCAAAACACGGCTGTAACTGTCCCAGCGCAAGCTGTTCAGGAAAGCACAGAAACGCGATGTTCGCGTGCTTTTAGCGCTGCTCGCAAGAAGCCTCCGGAGGAGGCACTTCTCGTGCGGCAACAACCGTGCCTGCTACGATCTTTCCTAGCCTCTTTTCCTCCGGGCAGGCGGCTTGAGCTGATGTGAAGTGTTGGTGGGCAAATCATCCAGAGAAGAGTCGCAATGCTTCTGGGCTGTTAGCAAGAGCGAGTGAAGAGCAGCAAGAGCTTTCCTTGCTGACCCTTTTCACGTGGGAGATTAGCTAGACATTTGCCGGATTAGTGCCTTGTTTCTTCTGCGCAGCTTGCACAAAGCTCATTGCTCTTTCGCGGTTCGAGTTGTGCATCGCCGGAGCTCTGCGGGAAAGAGCGAGAGAAGAGCCGCGAAAGCTCCGAGTGCGGCCAGCTCGCGTGTAGCCGCGATGATGCGCTGTTCGCCGGTTGGAGGGCGACTGCCTTCTGCGCGGCTGGTTCCAAGTTGACGGTAACTGCCAGCGTGCTAGCTGTGTAGGACAGTGAAGAGGCTGACGTGTGTGTGTCCGTAGAGCTGCTAGAAAGCGTATGTGAAGAGCAGGAAGGGCTTTCAGAGCAGCCGGTTCTCGTCTTGGACAGTCGCCACACATCTGCACTTTTAGTGCCTCAGAACCCCGGACAGCTTGCAAAACACGGCTGTAACTGTCCCAGCGCAAGCTGTTCAGGAAAGCACAGAAACGCGATGTTCGCGTGCTTTTAGCGCTGCTCGCAAGAAGCCTCCGGAGCAGGCACTTCTCGTGCGGCAACAACCGTGCCTTCTACGATCTTTCCTAGCCTCTTTTCCTCCGGGCAGGCGGCTTGAGCTGATGTGAAGTGTTGGTGGGCAAATCATCCAGAGAAGCGTCGCAATGCTTCTGGGCTGTTAGCAAGAGCGAGTGAAGAGCAGCAAGAGCTTTCCTTGCTGACCCTTTTCACGTGGGAGATTAGCTGGACATTTGCCAGTTTAGTGCCTTGTTTCTTCTGCGCAGCTTGCACAAAGCTCATTGCTCTTTCGCGGTTCGAGTTGTGCATCGCCGGAGCTCTGCGGGAAAGAGCGAGAGAAGAGCCGCGAAAGCTCCGAGTGCGGCCAGCTCGCGTGTAGCCGCGATGATGCGCTGTTCGTCGGTTGGAGGGCGACTGCCTTCTGCGCGGCTGGTTCCAAGTTGACGGTAAGTGCCAGCGTGCTAGCTGTGTAGGACAGTGAAGAGGCTGACGCGTGTGTGTCCGTATAGCTGCTAGAAAGCGTACGTGAAGGGCTTTCAGAGCAGCCGGTTCTTGTCTTGGACAGTGGCCACACATCTGCACTTTTAGTGCCTCAGCGCCCCGGACAGCTTGGAAAACACGGCTGTAGCTGTCCCAGCGCAAGCTGTTCAGGAAAGCACAGAAACGCGATGTTCGTGTGCCTTTAGCGCTGCTCGCAAGAAGCCTCCGGAGCAGGCACTTCTCGTGCGGCAACAACCGTGCCTTCTACGATCTTTCCTAGCCTCTTTTCCTCCGGGCAGGCGGCTTGAGCTGATGTGAAGTGTTGGTGGGCAAATCATCCAGAGAAGAGTCGCAATGCTTCTGGGCTGTTAGCAAGAGCGAGTGAAGAGCAGCAACAGCTTTCCTTGCTGACCCTTTTCACGTGGGAGATTAGCTAGACATTTGCCGGTTTAGTGCCTTGTTTCTTCTGCGCAGCTTGCACAAAGCTCATTGCTCCTTCGCGGTTCGAGTTGTGCATCGCCGGAGCTCTGCGGGAAAGAGCGAGAGAAGAGCCGCGAAAGCTCCGAGTGCGGCCAGCTCGCGTGTAGCCGCGATGATGCGCTGTTCGCCGGTTGGAGGGCGACTGCCTTCTGCGCGGCTGGTTCCAAGTTGACGGTAACTGCCAGCGTGCTAGCTGTGTAGGACAGTGAAGAGGCTGACGTGTGTGTGTCCGTAGAGCTGCTAGAAAGCGTACGTGAAGAGCAGGAAGGGCTTTCAGAGCAGCCGGTTCTCGTCTTGGACAGTCGCCACACATCTGCACTTTTAGTGCCTCAGCGCCCCGGACAGCTTGGAAAACACGGCTGTAACTGTCCCAGCGCAAGCTGTTCAGGAAAGCACAGAAACGCGATGTTCGCGTGCTTTTAGCGCTTCTCGCAAGAAGCCTCCGGAGCAGGCACTTCTCGTGCGGCAACAACCGTGCCTTCTACGATCTTTCCTAGCCTCTTTTCCTCCGGGCAGCCGGCTTGAGCTGATGTGAAGTGTTGGTGGGCAAATCATCCAGAGAAGAGTCGCAATGCTTCTGGGCTGTTAGCAAGAGCGAGTGAAGAGCAGCAAGAGCTTTCCTTGCTGACCCTTTTCACGTGGGAGATTAGCTAGACATTTGCCGGTTTAGTGCCTTGTTTCTTCTGCGCAGCTTGCACAAAGCTCATTGCGGCTTTCGCGGTTCGAGTTGTGCATCGCCGGAGCTCTGCGGGAAAGAGCGAGAGAAGAGCCGCGAAAGCTCCGAGTGCGGCCAGCTCGCGTGTAGCCGCGATGATGCGCTGTTCGCCGGTTGGAGGGCGACTGCCTTCTGCGCGGCTGCTTCCAAGTTGGCGGTAACTGCCAGCGTGCTAGCTGTGTAGGACAGTGAAGAGGCTGACGTGTGTGTGTCCGTAGAGCTGCTAGAAAGCGTACGTGAAGAGCAGGAAGGGCTTTCAGAGCAGCCGGTTCTCGTCTTGGACAGTCGCCACACATCCGCACTTTTAGTGCCTCAGAACCCCGGACAGCTTGCAAAACACGGCTGTAACTGTCCCAGCGCAAGCTGTTCAGGAAAGCACAGAAACGCGATGTTCGCGTGCTTTTAGCGCTTCTCGCAAGAAGCCTCCGGAGCAGGCACTTCTCGTGCGGCAACAACCGTGCCTTCTACGATCTTTCCTAGCCTCTTTTCCTCCGGGTAGCCGGCTTGAGCTGATGTGAAGTGTTGGTGGGCAAATCATCCAGAGAAGAGTCGCAATGCTTCTGGGCTGTTAGCAAGAGCGAGTGAAGAGCAGCAAGAGCTTTCCTTGCTGACCCTTTTCACGTGGGAGATTAGCTAGACATTTGCCGGTTTAGTGCCTTGTTTCTTCTGCGCAGCTTGCACAAAGCTCATTGCGGCTTTCGCGGTTCGAGTTGTGCATCGCCGGAGCTCTGCGGGAAAGAGCGAGAGAAGAGCCGCGAAAGCTCCGAGTGCGGCCAGCTCGCGTGTAGCCGCGATGATGCGCTGTTCGCCGGTTGGAGGGCGACTGCCTTCTGCGCGGCTGGTTCCAAGTTGACGGTAACTGCCAGCGTGCTAGCTGTGTAGGACAGTGAAGAGGCTGACGTGTGTGTGTCCGTAGAGCTGCTAGAAAGCGTACGTGAAGAGCAGGAAGGGCTTTCAGAGCAGCCGGTTCTCGTCTTGGACAGTCGCCACACATCCGCACTTTTAGTGCCTCAGAACCCCGGACAGCTTGCAAAACACGGCTGTAACTGTCCCAGCGCAAGCTGTTCAGGAAAGCACAGAAACGCGATTTTCGCGTGCTTTTAGCGCTGCTCGCAAGAAGCCTCCGGAGCAGGCACTTCTCGTGCGGCAACAACCGTGCCTTCTACGATCTTTCCTAGCCTCTTTTCCTCCGGGCAGCCGGCTTGAGCTGATGTGAAGTGTTGGTGGGCAAATCATCCAGAGAAGAGTCGCAATGCTTCTGGGCTGTTAGCAAGAGCGAGTGAAGAGCAGCAAGAGCTTTCCTTGCTGACCCTTTTCACGTGGGAGATTAGCTGGACATTTGCCGGTTTAGTGCCTTGTTTCTTCTGCGCAGCTTGCACAAAGCTCATTGCGGCTTTCGCGGTTCGAGTTGTGCATCGCCGGAGCTCTGCGGGAAAGAGCGAGAGAAGAGCCGCGAAAGCTCCGAGTGCGGCCAGCTCGCGTGTAGCCGCGATGATGCGCTGTTCGCCGGTTGGAGGGCGACTGCCTTCTGCGCGGCTGCTTCCAAGTTGACGGTAAGTGCCAGCGTGCTAGCTGTGTAGGACAGTGAAGAGGCTGACGTGTGTGTGTCCGTAGAGCTGCTAGAAAGCGTACGTGAAGAGCAGGAAGGGCTTTCAGAGCAGCTGGTTCTCGTCTTGGACAGTCGCCACACATCCGCACTTTTAGTGCCTCAGAACCCCGGACAGCTTGCAAAACACGGCTGTAACTGTCCCAGCGCAAGCTGTTCAGGAAAGCACAGAAACGCGATGTTCGCGTGCTTTTAGCGCTGCTCGCAAGAAGCCTCCGGAGCAGGCACTTCTCGTGCGGCAACAACCGTGCCTTCTACGATCTTTCCTAGCCTCTTTTCCTCCGGGCAGGCGGCTTGAGCTGATGTGAAGTGTTGGAGGGCAAATCATCCAGAGAAGAGTCGCAATGCTTCTGGGCTGTTAGCAAGAGCGAGTGAAGAGCAGCAAGAGCTTTCCTTGCTGACCCTTTTCACGTGGGAGATTAGCTAGACATTTGCCGGTTTAGTGCCTTGTTTCTTCTGCGCAGCTTGCACAAAGCTCATTGCGGCTTTCGCGGTTCGAGTTGTGCATCGCCGGAGCTCTGCGGGAAAGAGCGAGAGAAGAGCCGCGAAAGCTCCGAGTGCGGCCAGCTCGCGTGTAGCCGCGATGATGCGCTGTTCGCCGGTTGGAGGGCGACTGCCTTCTGCGCGGCTGGTTCCAAGTTGACGGTAACTGCCAGCGTGCTAGCTGTGTAGGACAGTGAAGAGGCTGACGTGTGTGTGTCCGTAGAGCTGCTAGAAAGCGTACGTGAAGAGCAGGAAGGGCTTTCAGAGCAGCCGGTTCTCGTCTTGGACAGTCGCCACACATCCGCACTTTTAGTGCCTCAGAACCCCGGACAGCTTGCAAAACACGGCTGTAACTGTCCCAGCGCAAGCTGTTCAGGAAAGCACAGAAACGCGATGTTCGCGTGCTTTTAGAGCTGCTCGCAAGAAGCCTCCGGAGGAGGCACTTCTCGTGCGGCAACAACCGTGCCTTCTACGATCTTTCCTAGCCTCTTTTCCTCCGGGCAGCCGGCTTGAGCTGATGTGAAGTGTTGGTGGGCAAATCATCCAGAGAAGAGTCGCAATGCTTCTGGGCTGTTAGCAAGAGCGAGTGAAGAGCAGCAAGAGCTTTCCTTGCTGACCCTTTTCACGTGGGAGATTAGCTAGACATTTGCCGGTTTAGTGCCTTGTTTCTTCTGCGCAGCTTGCACAAAGCTCATTGCGGCTTTCGCGGTTCGAGTTGTGCATCGCCGGAGCTCTGCGGGAAAGAGCGAGAGAAGAGCCGCGAAAGCTCCGAGTGCGGCCAGCTCGCGTGTAGCCGCGATGATGCGCTGTTCGCCGGTTGGAGGGCGACTGCCTTCTGCGCGGCTGCTTCCAAGTTGACGGTAAGTGCCAGCGTGCTAGCTGTGTAGGACAGTGAAGAGGCTGACGTGTGTGTGTCCGTAGAGCTGCTAGAAAGCGTACGTGAAGAGCAGGAAGGGCTTTCAGAGCAGCCGGTTCTCGTCTTGGACAGTCGCCACACATCTGCACTTTTAGTGCCTCAGAACCCCGGACAGCTTGCAAAACACGGCTGTAACTGTCCCAGCGCAAGCTGTTCAGGAAAGCACAGAAACGCGATGTTCGCAAGCTTTTAGCGCTGCTCGCAAGAAGCCTCCGGAGCAGGCACTTCTCGTGCGGCAACAACCGTGCCTTCTACGATCTTTCCTAGCCTCTTTTCCTCCGGGCAGGCGGCTTGAGCTGATGTGAAGTGTTGGAGGGCAAATCATCCAGAGAAGATTCGCAATGCTTCTGGGCTGTTAGCAAGAGCGAGTGAAGAGCAGCAAGAGCTTTCCTTGCTGACCCTTTTCACGTGGGAGCTTAGCTAGACATTTGCCGGTTTAGTGCCTTGTTTCTTCTGCGCAGCTTGCACAAAGCTCATTGCGGCTTTCGCGGTTCGAGTTGTGCATCGCCGGAGCTCTGCGGGAAAGAGCGAGAGAAGAGCCGCGAAAGCTCCGAGTGCGGCCAGCTCGCGTGTAGCCGCGATGATGCGCTGTTCGCCGGTTGGAGGGCGACTGCCTTCTGCGCGGCTGCTTCCAAGTTGACGGTAAGTGCCAGCGTGCTAGCTGTGTAGGACAGTGAAGAGGCTGACGTGTGTGTGTCCGTAGAGCTGCTAGAAAGCGTACGTGAAGAGCAGGAAGGGCTTTCAGAGCAGCCGGTTCTCGTCTTGAACAGTCGCCACACATCCGCACTTTTAGTGCCTCAGAACCCCGGACAGCTTGCAAAACACGGCTGTAACTGTCCCAGCGCAAGCTGTTCAGGAAAGCACAGAAACGCGATGTTCGCGTGCTTTTAGCGCTGCTCGCAAGAAGCCTCCGGAGCAGGCACTTCTCGTGCGGCAACAACCGTGCCTTCTACGATCTTTCCTAGCCTCTTTTCCTCCGGGCAGGCGGCTTGAGCTGATGTGAAGTGTTGGAGGGCAAATCATCCAGAGAAGAGTCGCAATGCTTCTGGGCTGTTAGCAAGAGCGAGTGAAGAGCAGCAAGAGCTTTCCTTGCTGACCCTTTTCACGTGGGAGATTAGCTAGACATTTGCCGGTTTAGTGCCTTGTTTCTTCTGCGCAGCTTGCACAAAGCTCATTGCGGCTTTCGCGGTTCGAGTTGTGCATCGCCGGAGCTCTGCGGGAAAGAGCGAGAGAAGAGCCGCGAAAGCTCCGAGTGCGGCCAGCTCGCGTGTAGCCGCGATGATGCGCTGTTCGCCGGTTGGAGGGCGACTGCCTTCTGCGCGGCTGCTTCCAAGTTGACGGTAAGTGCCAGCGTGCTAGCTGTGTAGGACAGTGAAGAGGCTGACGTGTGTGTGTCCGTAGAGCTGCTAGAAAGCGTACGTGAAGAGCAGGAAGGGCTTTCAGAGCAGCCGGTTCTCGTCTTGGACAGTCGCCACACATCCGCACTTTTAGTGCCTCAGAACCCCGGACAGCTTGCAAAACACGGCTGTAACTGTCCCAGCGCAAGCTGTTCAGGAAAGCACAGAAACGCGATGTTCGCGTGCTTTTAGCGCTGCTCGCAAGAAGCCTCCGGAGCAGGCACTTCTCGTGCGGCAACAACCGTGCCTTCTACGATCTTTCCTAGCCTCTTTTCCTCCGGGCAGGCGGCTTGAGCTGATGTGAAGTGTTGGAGGGCAAATCATCCAGAGAAGAGTCGCAATGCTTCTGGGCTGTTAGCAAGAGCGAGTGAAGAGCAGCAAGAGCTTTCCTTGCTGACCCTTTTCACGTGGGAGCTTAGCTAGACATTTGCCGGTTTAGTGCCTTGTTTCTTCTGCGCAGCTTGCACAAAGCTCATTGCGGCTTTCGCGGTTCGAGTTGTGCATCGCCGGAGCTCTGCGGGAAAGAGCGAGAGAAGAGCCGCGAAAGCTCCGAGTGCGGCCAGCTCGCGTGTAGCCGCGATGATGCGCTGTTCGCCGGTTGGAGGGCGACTGCCTTCTGCGCTGCTGCTTCCAAGTTGACGGTAACTGCCAGCGTGCTAGCTGTGTAGGACAGTGAAGAGGCTGACGTGTGTGTGTCCGTAGAGCTGCTAGAAAGCGTACGTGAAGAGCAGGAAGGGCTTTCAGAGCAGCCGGTTCTCGTCTTGGACAGTCGCCACACATCCGCACTTTTAGTGCCTCAGAACCCCGGACAGCTTGCAAAACACGGCTGTAACTGTCCCAGCGCAAGCTGTTCAGGAAAGCACAGAAACGCGATGTTCGCGTGCTTTTAGCGCTGCTCGCAAGAAGCCTCCGGAGCAGGCACTTCTCGTGCGGCAACAACCGTGCCTTCTACGATCTTTCCTAGCCTCTTTTCCTCCGGGCAGCCGGCTTGAGCTGATGTGAAGTGTTGGTGGGCAAATCATCCAGAGAAGAGTCGCAATGCTTCTGGGCTGTTAGCAAGAGCGAGTGAAGAGCAGCAAGAGCTTTCCTTGCTGACCCTTTTCACGTGGGAGATTAGCTAGACATTTGCCGGTTTAGTGCCTTGTTTCTTCTGCGCAGCTTGCACAAAGCTCATTGCGGCTTTCGCGGTTCGAGTTGTGCATCGCCGGAGCTCTGCGGGAAAGAGCGAGAGAAGAGCCGAGAAAGCTCCGAGTGCGGCCAGCTCGCGTGTAGCCGCGATGATGCGCTGTTCGCCGGTTGGAGGGCGACTGCCTTCTGCGCGGCTGCTTCCAAGTTGACGGTAAGTGCCAGCGTGCTAGCTGTGTAGGACAGTGAAGAGGCTGACGTGTGTGTGTCCGTAGAGCTTCTAGAAAGCGTACGTGAAGAGCAGGAAGGGCTTTCAGAGCAGCCGGTTCTCGTCTTGGACAGTCGCCACACATCCGCACTTTTAGTGCCTCAGAACCCCGGACAGCTTGCAAAACACGGCTGTAACTGTCCCAGCGCAAGCTGTTCAGGAAAGCACAGAAACGCGATGTTCGCGTGCTTTTAGCGCTGCTCGCAAGAAGCCTCCGGAGCAGGCACTTCTCGTGCGGCAACAACCGTGCCTTCTACGATCTTTCCTAGCCTCTTTTCCTCCGGGCAGGCGGCTTGAGCTGATGTGAAGTGTTGGTGGGCAAATCATCCAGAGAAGAGTCGCAATGCTTCTGGGCTGTTAGCAAGAGCGAGTGAAGAGCAGCAAGAGCTTTCCTTGCTGACCCTTTTCACGTGGGAGATTAGCTGGACATTTGCCGGTTTAGTGCCTTGTTTCTTCTGCGCAGCTTGCACAAAGCTCATTGCGGCTTTCGCGGTTCGAGTTGTGCATCGCCGGAGCTCTGCGGGAAAGAGCGAGAGAAGAGTCGCGAAAGCTCCGAGTGCGGCCAGCTCGCGTGTAGCCGCGATGATGCGCTGTTCGCCGGTTGGAGGGCGACTGCCTTCTGCGCGGCTGCTTCCAAGTTGACGGTAAGTGCCAGCGTGCTAGCTGTGTAGGACAGTGAAGAGGCTGACGTGTGTGTGTCCGTAGAGCTGCTAGAAAGCGTACGTGAAGAGCAGGAAGGGCTTTCAGAGCAGCCGGTTCTCGTCTTGGACAGTCGCCACACATCCGAACTTTTAGTGCCTCAGAACCCCGGACAGCTTGCAAAACACGGCTGTAACTGTCCCAGCGCAAGCTGTTCAGGAAAGCACAGAAACGCGATGTTCGCGTGCTTTTAGCGCTGCTCGCAAGAAGCCTCCGGAGCAGGCACTTCTCGTGCGGCAACAACCGTGCCTTCTACGATCTTTCCTAGCCTCTTTTCCTCCGGGCAGCCGGCTTGAGCTGATGTGAAGTGTTGGTGGGCAAATCATCCAGAGAAGAGTCGCAATGCTTCTGGGCTGTTAGCAAGAGCTTTCCTTGCTGACCCTTTTCACGTGGGAGATTAGCTAGACATTTGCCGGTTTAGTGCCTTGTTTCTTCTGCGCAGCTTGCACAAAGCTCATTGCGGCTTTCGCGGTTCGAGTTGTGCATCGCCGGAGCTCTGCGGGAAAGAGCGAGAGAAGAGCCGCGAAAGCTCCGAGTGCGGCCAGCTCGCGTGTAGCCGCGATGATGCGCTGTTCATCGGTTGGAGGGCGACTGCCTTCTGCGCGGCTGCTTCCAAGTTGACGGTAAGTGCCAGCGTGCTAGCTGTGTAGGACAGTGAAGAGGCTGACGTGTGTGTGTCCGTAGAGCTGCTAGAAAGCGTACGTGAAGAGCAGGAAGGGCTTTCAGAGCAGCCGGTTCTCGTCTTGGACAGTCGCCACACATCCGCACTTTTAGTGCCTCAGAACCCCGGACAGCTTGCAAAACACGGCTGTAACTGTCCCAGCGCAAGCTGTTCAGGAAAGCACAGAAACGCGATGTTCGCGTGCTTTTAGAGCTGCTCGCAAGAAGCCTCCGGAGCAGGCACTTCTCGTGCGGCAACAACCGTGCCTTCTACGATCTTTCCTAGCCTCTTTTCCTCCGGGCAGGCGGCTTGAGCTGATGTGAAGTGTTGGAGGGCAAATCATCCAGAGAAGAGTCGCAATGCTTCTGGGCTGTTAGCAAGAGCGAGTGAAGAGCAGCAAGAGCTTTCCTTGCTGACCCTTTTCACGTGGGAGATTAGCTAGACATTTGCCGGTTTAGTGCCTTGTTTCTTCTGCGCAGCTTGCACAAAGCTCATTGCGGCTTTCGCGGTTCGAGTTGTGCATCGCCGGAGCTCTGCGGGAAAGAGCGAGAGAAGAGCCGCGAAAGCTCCGAGTGCGGCCAGCTCGCGTGTAGCCGCGATGATGCGCTGTTCGCCGGTTGGAGGGCGACTGCCTTCTGCGCGGCTGGTTCCAAGTTGACGGTAAGTGCCAGCGTGCTAGCTGTGTAGGACAGTGAAGAGGCTGACGTGTGTGTGTCCGTAGAGCTGCTAGAAAGCGTACGTGAAGAGCAGGAAGGGCTTTCAGAGCAGCCGGTTCTCGTCTTGGACAGTCGCCACACATCCGCACTTTTAGTGCCTCAGAACCCCGGACAGCTTGCAAAACACGGCTGTAACTGTCCCAGCGCAAGCTGTTCAGGAAAGCACAGAAACGCGATGTTCGCGTGCTTTTAGCGCTGCTCGCAAGAAGCCTCCGGAGCAGGCACTTCTCGTGCGGCAACAACCGTGCCTTCTACGATCTTTCCTAGCCTCTTTTCCTCCGGGCAGGCGGCTTGAGCTGATGTGAAGTGTTGGTGGGCAAATCATCCAGAGAAGAGTCGCAATGCTTCTGGGCTTTTACCAAGAGCGAGTGAAGAGCAGCAAGAGCTTTCCTTGCTGACCCTTTTCACGTGGGAGATTAGCTAGACATTTGCCGGTTTAGTGCCTTGTTTCTTCTGCGCAGCTTGCACAAAGCTCATTGCGGCTTTCGCGGTTCGAGTTGTGCATCGCCGGAGCTCTGCGGGAAAGAGCGAGAGAAGAGCCGCGAAAGCTCCGAGTGCGGCCAGCTCGCGTGTAGCCGCGATGATGCGCTGTTCGCCGGTTGGAGGGCGACTGCCTTCTGCGCGGCTGCTTCCAAGTTGACGGTAACTGCCAGCGTGCTAGCTGTGTAGGACAGTGAAGAGGCTGACGTGTGTGTGTCCGTAGAGCTGCTAGAAAGCGTACGTGAAGAGCAGGAAGGGCTTTCAGAGCAGCCGGTTCTCGTCTTGGACAGTCGCCACACATCCGCACTTTTAGTGCCTCAGAACCCCGGACAGCTTGCAAAACACGGCTGTAACTGTCCCAGCGCAAGCTGTTCAGGAAAGCACAGAAACGCGATGTTCGCGTGCTTTTAGCGCTTCTCGCAAGAAGCCTCCGGAGCAGGAGCTTCTCGTGCGGCAACAACCGTGCCTTCTACGATCTTTCCTAGCCTCTTTTCCTCCGGGCAGGCGGCTTGAGCTGATGTGAAGTGTTGGTGGGCAAATCATCCAGAGAAGAGTCGCAATGCTTCTGGGCTGTTAGCAAGAGCTTTCCTTGCTGACCCTTTTCACGTGGGAGATTAGCTAGACATTTGCCGGTTTAGTGCCTTGTTTCTTCTGCGCAGCTTGCACAAAGCTCATTGCGGCTTTCGCGGTTCGAGTTGTGCATCGCCGGAGCTCTGCGGGAAAGAGCGAGAGAAGAGCCGCGAAAGCTCCGAGTGCGGCCAGCTCGCGTGTAGCCGCGTTGATGCACTGTTCGCCGGTTGGAGGGCGACTGCCTTCTGCGCGGCTGGTTCCCAGTTGACGGTAAGTGCCAGCGTGCTAGCTGTGTAGGACAGTGAAGAGGCTGACGTGTGTGTGTCCGTAGAGCTGCTAGAAAGCGTACGTGAAGAGCAGGAAGGGCTTTCAGAGCAGCCGGTTCTCGTCTTGGACAGTCGCCACACATCTGCACTTTTAGTGCCTCAGAACCCCGGACAGCTTGCAAAACACGGCTGTAACTGTCCCAGCGCAAGCTGTTCAGGAAAGCACAGAAACGCGATGTTCGCAAGCTTTTAGCGCTGCTCGCAAGAAGCCTCCGGAGGAGGCACTTCTCGTGCGGCAACAACCGTGCCTTCTACGATCTTTCCTAGCCTCTTTTCCTCCGGGCAGCCGGCTTGAGCTGATGTGAAGTGCTGGTGGGCAAATCATCCAGAGAAGAGTCGCAATGCTTCTGGGCTGTTAGCAAGAGCGAGTGAAGAGCAGCAAGAGCTTTCCTTGCTGACCCTTTTCACGTGGGAGATTAGCTGGACATTTGCCGGTTTAGTGCCTTGTTTCTTCTGCGCAGCTTGTACAAAGCTCATTGCGGCTTTCGCGGACCGAGATGTGCATCGCCGGAGCTCTGCGGGAAAGAGCGAGAGAAGAGCCGCGAAAGCTCCGAGTGCGGCCAGCTCGCGTGTAGCCGCGATGATGCGCTGTTCGCCGGTTGGAGGGCGACTGCCTTCTGCGCGGCTGGTTCCAAGTTGACGGTAAGTGCCAGCGTGCTAGCTGTGTAGGACAGTGAAGAGGCTGACGTGTGTGTGTCCGTAGAGCTGCTAGAAAGCGTACGTGAAGAGGAGGAAGGGCTTTCAGAGCAGCCGGTTCTCGTCTTGGACAGTCGCCACACATCCGCACTTTTAGTGCCTCAGAACCCCGGACAGCTTGCAAAACACGGCTGTAACTGTCCCAGCGCAAGCTGTTCAGGAAAGCACAGAAACGCGATGTTCGCGTGCTTTTAGCGCTGCTCGCAAGAAGCCTCCGGAGCAGGCACTTCTCGTGCGGCAACAACCGTGCCTTCTACGATCTTTCCTAGCCTCTTTTCCTCCGGGCAGCCGGCTTGAGCTGATGTGAAGTGTTGGAGGGCAAATCATCCAGAGAAGAGTCGCAATGCTTCTGGGCTGTTAGCAAGAGCGAGTGAAGAGCAGCAAGAGCTTTCCTTGCTGACCCTTTTCACGTGGGAGATTAGCTAGACATTTGCCGGTTTAGTGCCTTGTTTCTTCTGCGCAGCTTGCACAAAGCTCATTGCGGCTTTCGCGGTTCGAGTTGTGCATCGCCGGAGCTCTGCGGGAAAGAGCGAGAGAAGAGCCGCGAAAGCTCCGAGTGCGGCCAGCTCGCGTGTAGCCGCGATGATGCGCTGTTCGCCGGTTGGAGGGCGACTGCCTTCTGCGCGGCTGCTTCCAAGTTGACGGTAAGTGCCAGCGTGCTAGCTGTGTAGGACAGTGAAGAGGCTGACGTGTGTGTGTCCGTAGAGCTGCTAGAAAGCGTACGTGAAGAGCAGGAAGGGCTTTCAGAGCAGCCGGTTCTCGTCTTGGACAGTCGCCACACATCCGAATTTTTAGTGCCTCAGAACCCCGGACAGCTTGCAAAACACGGCTGTAACTGTCCCAGCGCAAGCTGTTCAGGAAAGCACAGAAACGCGATGTTCGCAAGCTTTTAGCGCTGCTCGCAAGAAGCCTCCGGAGGAGGCACTTCTCGTGCGGCAACAACCGTGCCTTCTACGATCTTTCCTAGCCTCTTTTCCTCCGGGCAGCCGGCTTGAGCTGATGTGAAGTGTTGGTGGGCAAATCATCCAGAGAAGAGTCGCAATGCTTCTGGGCTGTTAGCAAGAGCGAGTGAAGAGCAGCAAGAGCTTTCCTTGCTGACCCTTTTCACGTGGGAGATTAGCTAGACATTTGCCGGTTTAGTGCCTTGTTTCTTCTGCGCAGCTTGCACAAAGCTCATTGCGGCTTTCGCGGTTCGAGTTGTGCATCGCCGGAGCTCTGCGGGAAAGAGCGAGAGAAGAGCCGCGAAAGCTCCGAGTGCGGCCAGCTCGCGTGTAGCCGCGATGATGCGCTGTTCGCCGGTTGGAGGGCGACTGCCTTCTGCGCGGCTGGTTCCAAGTTGACGGTAACTGCCAGCGTGCTAGCTGTGTAGGACAGTGAAGAGGCTGACGTGTGTGTGTCCGTAGAGCTGCTAGAAAGCGTACGTGAAGAGCAGGAAGGGCTTTCAGAGCAGCCGGTTCTCGTCTTGGACAGTCGCCACACATCCGCACTTTTAGTGCCTCAGAACCCCGGACAGCTTGCAAAACACGGCTGTAACTGTCCCAGCGCAAGCTGTTCAGGAAAGCACAGAAACGCGATGTTCGCGTGCTTTTAGCGCTGCTCGCAAGAAGCCTCCGGAGCAGGCACTTCTCGTGCGGCAACAACCGTGCCTTCTACGATCTTTCCTAGCCTCTTTTCCTCCGGGCAGCCGGCTTGAGCTGATGTGAAGTGTTGGTGGGCAAATCATCCAGAGAAGAGTCGCAATGCTTCTGGGCTGTTAGCAAGAGCGAGTGAAGAGCAGCAAGAGCTTTCCTTGCTGACCCTTTTCACGTGGGAGATTAGCTAGACATTTGCCGGTTTAGTGCCTTGTTTCTTCTGCGCAGCTTGCACAAAGCTCATTGCGGCTTTCGCGGTTCGAGTTGTGCATCGCCGGAGCTCTGCGGGAAAGAGCGAGAGAAGAGCCGCGAAAGCTCCGAGTGCGGCCAGCTCGCGTGTAGCCGCGATGATGCGCTGTTCGCCGGTTGGAGGGCGACTGCCTTCTGCGCGGCTG
The DNA here is from genome assembly GCF_036417535.1 of Chlamydotis macqueenii. Taxonomy (NCBI): domain Eukaryota; kingdom Metazoa; phylum Chordata; class Aves; order Otidiformes; family Otididae; genus Chlamydotis; species Chlamydotis macqueenii. The sequence continues at coordinate 20,339,027 of NC_141559.1, forward strand.
GTTCCAAGTTGACGGTAAGTGCCAGCGTGCTAGCTGTGTAGGACAGTGAAGAGGCTGACGTGTGTGTGTCCGTAGAGCTGCTAGAAAGCGTACGTGAAGAGCAGGAAGGGCTTTCAGAGCAGCCGGTTCTCGTCTTGGACAGTCGCCACACATCCGCACTTTTAGTGCCTCAGAACCCCGGACAGCTTGCAAAACACGGCTGTAACTGTCCCAGCGCAAGCTGTTCAGGAAAGCACAGAAACGCGATGTTCGCGTGCTTTTAGAGCTGCTCGCAAGAAGCCTCCGGAGCAGGCACTTCTCGTGCGGCAACAACCGTGCCTTCTACGATCTTTCCTAGCCTCTTTTCCTCCGGGCAGCCGGCTTGAGCTGATGTGAAGTGTTGGTGGGCAAATCATCCAGAGAAGAGTCGCAATGCTTCTGGGCTGTTAGCAAGAGCGAGTGAAGAGCAGCAAGAGCTTTCCTTGCTGACCCTTTTCACGTGGGAGATTAGCTAGACATTTGCCGGTTTAGTGCCTTGTTTCTTCTGCGCAGCTTGCACAAAGCTCATTGCGGCTTTCGCGGACCGAGATGTGCATCGCCGGAGCTCTGCGGGAAAGAGCGAGAGAAGAGCCGCGAAAGCTCCGATTGCGGCCAGCTCGCGTGTAGCCGCGATGATGCGCTCTTCGCCGGTTGGAGGGCGACTGCCTTCTGCGCGGCTGCTTCCAAGTTGACGGTAAGTGCCAGCGTGCTAGCTGTGTAGGACAGTGAAGAGGCTGACGTGTGTGTGTCCGTAGAGCTGCTAGAAAGCGTACGTGAAGAGCAGGAAGGGCTTTCAGAGCAGCCGGTTCTCGTCTTGGACAGTCGCCACACATCCGCACTTTTAGTGCCTCAGAACCCCGGACAGCTTGCAAAACACGGCTGTAACTGTCCCAGCGCAAGCTGTTCAGGAAAGCACAGAAACGCGATGTTCGCAAGCTTTTAGCGCTGCTCGCAAGAAGCCTCCGGAGCAGGCACTTCTCGTGCGTAACAACCGTGCCTTCTACGATCTTTCCTAGCCTCTTTTCCTCCGGGCAGCCGGCTTGAGCTGATGTGAAGTGTTGGTGGGCAAATCATCCAGAGAAGAGTCGCAATGCTTCTGGGCTGTTAGCAAGAGCTTTCCTTGCTGACCCTTTTCACGTGGGAGATTAGCTAGACATTTGCCGGTTTAGTGCCTTGTTTCTTCTGCGCAGCTTGCACAAAGCTCATTGCGGCTTTCGCGGTTCGAGTTGTGCATCGCCGGAGCTCTGCGGGAAAGAGCGAGAGAAGAGCCGCGAAAGCTCCGAGTGCGGCCAGCTCGCGTGTAGCCGCGATGATGCGCTGTTCGCCGGTTGGAGGGCGACTGCCTTCTGCGCGGCTGGTTCCAAGTTGACGGTAAGTGCCAGCGTGCTAGCTGTGTAGGACAGTGAAGAGGCTGACGTGTGTGTGTCCGTAGAGCTGCTAGAAAGCGTACGTGAAGAGCAGGAAGGGCTTTCAGAGCAGCCGGTTCTCGTCTTGGACAGTCGCCACACATCCGAACTTTTAGTGCCTCAGAACCCCGGACAGCTTGCAAAACACGGCTGTAACTGTCCCAGCGCAAGCTGTTCAGGAAAGCACAGAAACGCGATGTTCGCGTGCTTTTAGCGCTGCTCGCAAGAAGCCTCCGGAGCAGGCACTTCTCGTGCGGCAACAACCGTGCCTTCTACGATCTTTCCTAGCCTCTTTTCCTCCGGGCAGCCGGCTTGAGCTGATGTGAAGTGTTGGTGGGCAAATCATCCAGAGAAGAGTCGCAATGCTTCTGGGCTGTTAGCAAGAGCGAGTGAAGAGCAGCAAGAGCTTTCCTTGCTGACCCTTTTCACGTGGGAGATTAGCTAGACATTTGCCGGTTTAGTGCCTTGTTTCTTCTGCGCAGCTTGCACAAAGCTCATTGCGGCTTTCGCGGTTCGAGTTGTGCATCGCCGGAGCTCTGCGGGAAAGAGCGAGAGAAGAGCCGCGAAAGCTCCGAGTGCGGCCAGCTCGCGTGTAGCCGCGATGATGCGCTGTTCGCCGGTTGGAGGGCGACTGCCTTCTGCGCGGCTGCTTCCAAGTTGACGGTAAGTGCCAGCGTGCTAGCTGTGTAGGACAGTGAAGAGGCTGACGTGTGTGTGTCCGTAGAGCTGCTAGAAAGCGTACGTGAAGAGCAGGAAGGGCTTTCAGAGCAGCCGGTTCTCGTCTTGGACAGTCGCCACACATCCGCACTTTTAGTGCCTCAGAACCCCGGACAGCTTGCAAAACACGGCTGTAACTGTCCCAGCGCAAGCTGTTCAGGAAAGCACAGAAACGCGATGTTCGCAAGCTTTTAGCGCTGCTCGCAAGAAGCCTCCGGAGCAGGCACTTCTCGTGCGGCAACAACCGTGCCTTCTACGATCTTTCCTAGCCTCTTTTCCTCCGGGCAGGCGGCTTGAGCTGATGTGAAGTGTTGGTGGGCAAATCATCCAGAGAAGAGTCGCAATGCTTCTGGGCTGTTAGCAAGAGCGAGTGAAGAGCAGCAAGAGCTTTCCTTGCTGACCCTTTTCACGTGGGAGATTAGCTAGACATTTGCCGGTTTAGTGCCTTGTTTCTTCTGCGCAGCTTGCACAAAGCTCATTGCGGCTTTCGCGGTTCGAGTTGTGCATCGCCGGAGCTCTGCGGGAAAGAGCGAGAGAAGAGCCGCGAAAGCTCCGAGTGCGGCCAGCTCGCGTGTAGCCGCGATGATGCGCTGTTCGCCGGTTGGAGGGCGACTGCCTTCTGCGCGGCTGGTTCCAAGTTGACGGTAAGTGCCAGCGTGCTAGCTGTGTAGGACAGTGAAGAGGCTGACGTGTGTGTGTCCGTAGAGCTGCTAGAAAGCGTACGTGAAGAGCAGGAAGGGCTTTCAGAGCAGCCGGTTCTCGTCTTGGACAGTCGCCACACATCCGCACTTTTAGTGCCTCAGAACCCCGGACAGCTTGCAAAACACGGCTGTAACTGTCCCAGCGCAAGCTGTTCAGGAAAGCACAGAAACGCGATGTTCGCCTGCTTTTAGCGCTGCTCGCAAGAAGCCTCCGGAGCAGGCACTTCTCGTGCGGCAACAACCGTGCCTTCTACGATCTTTCCTAGCCTCTTTTCCTCCGGGCAGCCGGCTTGAGCTGATGTGAAGTGTTGGTGGGCAAATCATCCAGAGAAGAGTCGCAATGCTTCTGGGCTGTTAGCAAGAGCGAGTGAAGAGCAGCAAGAGCTTTCCTTGCTGACCCTTTTCACGTGGGAGATTAGCTGGACATTTGCCGGTTTAGTGCCTTGTTTCTTCTGCGCAGCTTGCACAAAGCTCATTGCGGCTTTCGCGGTTCGAGTTGTGCATCGCCGGAGCTCTGCGGGAAAGAGCGAGAGAAGAGCCGCGAAAGCTCCGAGTGCGGCCAGCTCGCGTGTAGCCGCGATGATGCGCTCTTCGCCAGTTGGAGGGCGACTGCCTTCTGCGCGGCTGGTTCCAAGTTGACGGTAACTGCCAGCGTGCTAGCTGTGTAGGACAGTGAAGAGGCTGACGTGTGTGTGTCCGTAGAGCTGCTAGAAAGCGTACGTGAAGAGCAGGAAGGGCTTTCAGAGCAGCCGGTTCTCGTCTTGGACAGTCGCCACACATCCGCACTTTTAGTGCCTCAGAACCCCGGACAGCTTGCAAAACACGGCTGTAACTGTCCCAGCGCAAGCTGTTCAGGAAAGCACAGAAACGCGATGTTCGCGTGCTTTTAGAGCTGCTCGCAAGAAGCCTCCGGAGCAGGCACTTCTCGTGCGGCAACAACCGTGCCTTCTACGATCTTTCCTAGCCTCTTTTCCTCCGGGCAGGCGGCTTGAGCTGATGTGAAGTGTTGGAGGGCAAATCATCCAGAGAAGAGTCGCAATGCTTCTGGGCTGTTAGCAAGAGCGAGTGAAGAGCAGCAAGAGCTTTCCTTGCTGACCCTTTTCACGTGGGAGATTAGCTAGACATTTGCCGGTTTAGTGCCTTGTTTCTTCTGCGCAGCTTGCACAAAGCTCATTGCGGCTTTCGCGGTTCGAGTTGTGCATCGCCGGAGCTCTGCGGGAAAGAGCGAGAGAAGAGCCGCGAAAGCTCCGAGTGCGGCCAGCTCGCGTGTAGCCGCGATGATGCGCTGTTCGCCGGTTGGAGGGCGACTGCCTTCTGCGCGGCTGCTTCCAAGTTGACGGTAAGTGCCAGCGTGCTAGCTGTGTAGGACAGTGAAGAGGCTGACGTGTGTGTGTCCGTAGAGCTGCTAGAAAGCATACGTGAAGAGCAGGAAGGGCTTTCAGAGCAGCCGGTTCTCGTCTTGGACAGTCGCCACACATCCGCACTTTTAGTGCCTCAGAACCCCGGACAGCTTGCAAAACACGGCTGTAACTGTCCCAGCGCAAGCTGTTCAGGAAAGCACAGAAACGCGATGTTCGCAAGCTTTTAGCGCTGCTCGCAAGAAGCCTCCGGAGGAGGCACTTCTCGTGCGGCAACAACCGTGCCTTCTACGATCTTTCCTAGCCTCTTTTCCTCCGGGCAGGCGGCTTGAGCTGATGTGAAGTGTTGGTGGGCAAATCATCCAGAGAAGAGTCGCAATGCTTCTGGGCTGTTAGCAAGAGCGAGTGAAGAGCAGCAAGAGCTTTCCTTGCTGACCCTTTTCATGTGGGAGATTAGCTGGACATTTGCCGGTTTAGTGCCTTGTTTCTTCTGCGCAGCTTGCACAAAGCTCATTGCGGCTTTCGCGGTTCGAGTTGTGCATCGCCGGAGCTCTGCGGGAAAGAGCGAGAGAAGAGCCGCGAAAGCTCCGAGTGCGGCCAGCTCGCGTGTAGCCGCGATGATGCGCTGTTCGCCGGTTGGAGGGCGACTGCCTTCTGCGCGGCTGCTTCCAAGTTGACGGTAAGTGCCAGCGTGCTAGCTGTGTAGGACAGTGAAGAGGCTGACGTGTGTGTGTCCGTAGAGCTGCTAGAAAGCGTACGTGAAGAGCAGGAAGGGCTTTCAGAGCAGCCGGTTCTCGTCTTGGACAGTCGCCACACATCCGCACTTTTAGTGCCTCAGAACCCCGGACAGCTTGCAAAACACGGCTGTAACTGTCCCAGCGCAAGCTGTTCAGGAAAGCACAGAAACGCGATGTTCGCGTGCTTTTAGCGCTGCTCGCAAGAAGCCTCCGGAGCAGGCACTTCTCGTGCGGCAACAACCGTGCCTTCTACGATCTTTCCTAGCCTCTTTTCCTCCGGGCAGGCGGCTTGAGCTGATGTGAAGTGTTGGTGGGCAAATCATCCAGAGAAGAGTCGCAATGCTTCTGGGCTTTTACCAAGAGCGAGTGAAGAGCAGCAAGAGCTTTCCTTGCTGACCCTTTTCACGTGGGAGATTAGCTAGACATTTGCCGGTTTAGTGCCTTGTTTCTTCTGCGCAGCTTGCACAAAGCTCATTGCGGCTTTCGCGGACCGAGATGTGCATCGCCGGAGCTCTGCGGGAAAGAGCGAGAGAAGAGCCGCGAAAGCTCCGAGTGCGGCCAGCTCGCGTGTAGCCGCGATGATGCGCTGTTCGCCGGTTGGAGGGCGACTGCCTTCTGCGCGGCTGCTTCCCGGTTGACGGTAAGTGCCAGCGTGCTAGCTGTGTAGGACAGTGAAGAGGCTGACGTGTGTGTGTCCGTAGAGCTGCTAGAAAGCGTACGTGAAGAGCAGGAAGGGCTTTCAGAGCAGCCGGTTCTCGTCTTGGACAGTCGCCACACATCCGAACTTTTAGTGCCTCAGAACCCCGGACAGCTTGCAAAACACGGCTGTAACTGTCCCAGCGCAAGCTGTTCAGGAAAGCACAGAAACGCGATGTTCGCAAGCTTTTAGCGCTGCTCGCAAGAAGCCTCCGGAGGAGGCACTTCTCGTGCGGCAACAACCGTGCCTTCTACGATCTTTCCTAGCCTCTTTTCCTCCGGGCAGCCGGCTTGAGCTGATGTGAAGTGTTGGTGGGCAAATCATCCAGAGAAGAGTCGCAATGCTTCTGGGCTGTTAGCAAGAGCGAGTGAAGAGCAGCAAGAGCTTTCCTTGCTGACCCTTTTCACGTGGGAGATTAGCTAGACATTTGCCGGTTTAGTGCCTTGTTTCTTCTGCGCAGCTTGCACAAAGCTCATTGCGGCTTTCGCGGTTCGAGTTGTGCATCGCCGGAGCTCTGCGGGAAAGAGCGAGAGAAGAGCCGCGAAAGCTCCGAGTGCGGCCAGCTCGCGTGTAGCCGCGATGATGCGCTCTTCGCCGGTTGGAGGGCGACTGCCTTCTGCGCGGCTGCTTCCAAGTTGACGGTAACTGCCAGCGTGCTAGCTGTGTAGGACAGTGAAGAGGCTGACGTGTGTGTGTCCGTAGAGCTGCTAGAAAGCGTACGTGAAGAGCAGGAAGGGCTTTCAGAGCAGCCGGTTCTCGTCTTGGACAGTCGCCACACATCCGCACTTTTAGTGCCTCAGAACCCCGGACAGCTTGCAAAACACGGCTGTAACTGTCCCAGCGCAAGCTGTTCAGGAAAGCACAGAAACGCGATGTTCGCGTGCTTTTAGAGCTGCTCGCAAGAAGCCTCCGGAGCAGGCACTTCTCGTGCGGCAACAACCGTGCCTTCTACGATCTTTCCTAGCCTCTTTTCCTCCGGGCAGCCGGCTTGAGCTGATGTGAAGTGTTGGAGGGCAAATCATCCAGAGAAGAGTCGCAATGCTTCTGGGCTGTTAGCAAGAGCGAGTGAAGAGCAGCAAGAGCTTTCCTTGCTGACCCTTTTCACGTGGGAGATTAGCTGGACATTTGCCGGTTTAGTGCCTTGTTTCTTCTGCGCAGCTTGCACAAAGCTCATTGCGGCTTTCGCGGACCGAGATGTGCATCGCCGGAGCTCTGCGGGAAAGAGCGAGAGAAGAGCCGCGAAAGCTCCGATTGCGGCCAGCTCGCGTGTAGCCGCGATGATGCGCTGTTCGCCGGTTGGAGGGCGACTGCCTTCTGCGCGGCTGCTTCCAAGTTGACGGTAAGTGCCAGCGTGCTAGCTGTGTAGGACAGTGAAGAGGCTGACGTGTGTGTGTCCGTAGAGCTGCTAGAAAGCGTACGTGAAGAGCAGGAAGGGCTTTCAGAGCAGCCGGTTCTCGTCTTGGACAGTCGCCACACATCCGCACTTTTAGTGCCTCAGAACCCCGGACAGCTTGCAAAACACGGCTGTAACTGTCCCAGCGCAAGCTGTTCAGGAAAGCACAGAAACGCGATGTTCGCGTGCTTTTACCGCTTCTCGCAAGAAGCCTCCGGAGCAGGCACTTCTCGTGCGTAACAACCGTGCCTTCTACGATCTTTCCTAGCCTCTTTTCCTCCGGGCAGCCGGCTTGAGCTGATGTGAAGTGTTGGTGGGCAAATCATCCAGAGAAGAGTCGCAATGCTTCTGGGCTGTTAGCAAGAGCTTTCCTTGCTGACCCTTTTCACGTGGGAGATTAGCTAGACATTTGCCGGTTTAGTGCCTTGTTTCTTCTGCGCAGCTTGCACAAAGCTCATTGCGGCTTTCGCGGTTCGAGTTGTGCATCGCCGGAGCTCTGCGGGAAAGAGCGAGAGAAGAGCCGCGAAAGCTCCGAGTGCGGCCAGCTCGCGTGTAGCCGCGATGATGCGCTGTTCGCCGGTTGGAGGGCGACTGCCTTCTGCGCGGCTGCTTCCAAGTTGACGGTAACTGCCAGCGTGCTAGCTGTGTAGGACAGTGAAGAGGCTGACGTGTGTGTGTCCGTAGAGCTGCTAGAAAGCGTACGTGAAGAGCAGGAAGGGTTTTCAGAGCAGCCGGTTCTCGTCTTGGACAGTCGCCACACATCCGAACTTTTAGTGCCTCAGAACCCCGGACAGCTTGCAAAACACGGCTGTAACTGTCCCAGCGCAAGCTGTTCAGGAAAGCACAGAAACGCTATGTTCGCAAGCTTTTAGCGCTGCTCGCAAGAAGCCTCCGGAGGAGGCACTTCTCGTGCGGCAACAACCGTGCCTTCTACGATCTTTCCTAGCCTCTTTTCCTCCGGGCAGCCGGCTTGAGCTGATGTGAAGTGTTGGTGGGCAAATCATCCAGAGAAGAGTCGCAATGCTTCTGGGCTGTTAGCAAGAGCGAGTGAAGAGCAGCAAGAGCTTTCCTTGCTGACCCTTTTCACGTGGGAGATTAGCTAGACATTTGCCGGTTTAGTGCCTTGTTTCTTCTGCGCAGCTTGCACAAAGCTCATTGCGGCTTTCGCGGTTCGAGTTGTGCATCGCCGGAGCTCTGCGGGAAAGAGCGAGAGAAGAGCCGCGAAAGCTCCGAGTGCGGCCAGCTCGCGTGTAGCCGCGATGATGCGCTGTTCATCGGTTGGAGGGCGACTGCCTTCTGCGCGGCTGCTTCCAAGTTGACGGTAACTGCCAGCGTGCTAGCTGTGTAGGACAGTGAAGAGGCTGACGTGTGTGTGTCCGTAGAGCTGCTAGAAAGCGTACGTGAAGAGCAGGAAGGGCTTTCAGAGCAGCCGGTTCTCGTCTTGGACAGTCGCCACACATCCGCACTTTTAGTGCCTCAGAACCCCGGACAGCTTGCAAAACACGGCTGTAACTGTCCCAGCGCAAGCTGTTCAGGAAAGCACAGAAACGCGATGTTCGCGTGCTTTTAGAGCTGCTCGCAAGAAGCCTCCGGAGCAGGCACTTCTCGTGCGGCAACAACCGTGCCTTCTACGATCTTTCCTAGCCTCTTTTCCTCCGGGCAGGCGGCTTGAGCTGATGTGAAGTGTTGGAGGGCAAATCATCCAGAGAAGAGTCGCAATGCTTCTGGGCTGTTAGCAAGAGCGAGTGAAGAGCAGCAAGAGCTTTCCTTGCTGACCCTTTTCACGTGGGAGATTAGCTAGACATTTGCCGGTTTAGTGCCTTGTTTCTTCTGCGCAGCTTGCACAAAGCTCATTGCGGCTTTCGCGGTTCGAGTTGTGCATCGCCGGAGCTCTGCGGGAAAGAGCGAGAGAAGAGCCGCGAAAGCTCCGAGTGCGGCCAGCTCGCGTGTAGCCGCGATGATGCGCTGTTCGCCGGTTGGAGGGCGACTGCCTTCTGCGCGGCTGGTTCCAAGTTGACGGTAAGTGCCAGCGTGCTAGCTGTGTAGGACAGTGAAGAGGCTGACGTGTGTGTGTCCGTAGAGCTGCTAGAAAGCGTACGTGAAGAGCAGGAAGGGCTTTCAGAGCAGCCGGTTCTCGTCTTGGACAGTCGCCACACATCCGCACTTTTAGTGCCTCAGAACCCCGGACAGCTTGCAAAACACGGCTGTAACTGTCCCAGCGCAAGCTGTTCAGGAAAGCACAGAAACGCGATGTTCGCGTGCTTTTAGCGCTGCTCGCAAGAAGCCTCCGGAGCAGGCACTTCTCGTGCGGCAACCACCGTGCCTTCTACGATCTTTCCTAGCCTCTTTTCCTCCGGGCAGGCGGCTTGAGCTGATGTGAAGTGTTGGTGGGCAAATCATCCAGAGAAGAGTCGCAATGCTTCTGGGCTTTTACCAAGAGCGAGTGAAGAGCAGCAAGAGCTTTCCTTGCTGACCCTTTTCACGTGGGAGATTAGCTAGACATTTGCCGGTTTAGTGCCTTGTTTCTTCTGCGCAGCTTGCACAAAGCTCATTGCGGCTTTCGCGGTTCGAGTTGTGCATCGCCGGAGCTCTGCGGGAAAGAGCGAGAGAAGAGCCGCGAAAGCTCCGAGTGCGGCCAGCTCGCGTGTAGCCGCGATGATGCGCTGTTCGCCGGTTGGAGGGCGACTGCCTTCTGCGCGGCTGCTTCCAAGTTGACGGTAACTGCCAGCGTGCTAGCTGTGTAGGACAGTGAAGAGGCTGACGTGTGTGTGTCCGTAGAGCTGCTAGAAAGCGTACGTGAAGAGCAGGAAGGGCTTTCAGAGCAGCCGGTTCTCGTCTTGGACAGTCGCCACACATCCGCACTTTTAGTGCCTCAGAACCCCGGACAGCTTGCAAAACACGGCTGTAACTGTCCCAGCGCAAGCTGTTCAGGAAAGCACAGAAACGCGATGTTCGCGTGCTTTTAGCGCTTCTCGCAAGAAGCCTCCGGAGCAGGCACTTCTCGTGCGGCAACAACCGTGCCTTCTACGATCTTTCCTAGCCTCTTTTCCTCCGGGCAGGCGGCTTGAGCTGATGTGAAGTGTTGGTGGGCAAATCATCCAGAGAAGAGTCGCAATGCTTCTGGGCTGTTAGCAAGAGCTTTCCTTGCTGACCCTTTTCACGTGGGAGATTAGCTAGACATTTGCCGGTTTAGTGCCTTGTTTCTTCTGCGCAGCTTGCACAAAGCTCATTGCGGCTTTCGCGGTTCGAGTTGTGCATCGCCGGAGCTCTGCGGGAAAGAGCGAGAGAAGAGCCGCGAAAGCTCCGAGTGCGGCCAGCTCGCGTGTAGCCGCGTTGATGCACTGTTCGCCGGTTGGAGGGCGACTGCCTTCTGCGCGGCTGGTTCCCAGTTGACGGTAAGTGCCAGCGTGCTAGCTGTGTAGGACAGTGAAGAGGCTGACGTGTGTGTGTCCGTAGAGCTGCTAGAAAGCGTACGTGAAGAGCAGGAAGGGCTTTCAGAGCAGCCGGTTCTCGTCTTGGACAGTCGCCACACATCTGCACTTTTAGTGCCTCAGAACCCCGGACAGCTTGCAAAACACGGCTGTAACTGTCCCAGCGCAAGCTGTTCAGGAAAGCACAGAAACGCGATGTTCGCAAGCTTTTAGCGCTGCTCGCAAGAAGCCTCCGGAGGAGGCACTTCTCGTGCGGCAACAACCGTGCCTTCTACGATCTTTCCTAGCCTCTTTTCCTCCGGGCAGCCGGCTTGAGCTGATGTGAAGTGTTGGTGGGCAAATCATCCAGAGAAGAGTCGCAATGCTTCTGGGCTGTTAGCAAGAGCGAGTGAAGAGCAGCAAGAGCTTTCCTTGCTGACCCTTTTCACGTGGGAGATTAGCTAGACATTTGCCGGTTTAGTGCCTTGTTTCTTCTGCGCAGCTTGCACAAAGCTCATTGCGGCTTTCGCGGTTCGAGTTGTGCATCGCCGGAGCTCTGCGGGAAAGAGCGAGAGAAGAGCCGCGAAAGCTCCGAGTGCGGCCAGCTCGCGTGTAGCCGCGATGATGCGCTGTTCGCCGGTTGGAGGGCGACTGCCTTCTGCGCGGCTGCTTCCAAGTTGACGGTAACTGCCAGCGTGCTAGCTGTGTAGGACAGTGAAGAGGCTGACGTGTGTGTGTCCGTAGAGCTGCTAGAAAGCGTACGTGAAGAGCAGGAAGGGCTTTCAGAGCAGCCGGTTCTCGTCTTGGACAGTCGCCACACATCCGCACTTTTAGTGCCTCAGAACCCCGGACAGCTTGCAAAACACGGCTGTAACTGTCCCAGCGCAAGCTGTTCAGGAAAGCACAGAAACGCGATGTTCGCGTGCTTTTAGAGCTGCTCGCAAGAAGCCTCCGGAGCAGGCACTTCTCGTGCGGCAACAACCGTGCCTTCTACGATCTTTCCTAGCCTCTTTTCCTCCGGGCAGGCGGCTTGAGCTGATGTGAAGTGTTGGAGGGCAAATCATCCAGAGAAGAGTCGCAATGCTTCTGGGCTGTTAGCAAGAGCGAGTGAAGAGCAGCAAGAGCTTTCCTTGCTGACCCTTTTCACGTGGGAGCTTAGCTAGACATTTGCCGGTTTAGTGCCTTGTTTCTTCTGCGCAGCTTGCACAAAGCTCATTGCGGCTTTCGCGGTTCGAGTTGTGCATCGCCGGAGCTCTGCGGGAAAGAGCGAGAGAAGAGCCGCGAAAGCTCCGAGTGCGGCCAGCTCGCGTGTAGCCGCGATGATGCGCTGTTCGCCGGTTGGAGGGCGACTGCCTTCTGCGCTGCTGCTTCCAAGTTGACGGTAACTGCCAGCGTGCTAGCTGTGTAGGACAGTGAAGAGGCTGACGTGTGTGTGTCCGTAGAGCTGCTAGAAAGCGTACGTGAAGAGCAGGAAGGGCTTTCAGAGCAGCCGGTTCTCGTCTTGGACAGTCGCCACACATCCGCACTTTTAGTGCCTCAGAACCCCGGACAGCTTGCAAAACACGGCTGTAACTGTCCCAGCGCAAGCTGTTCAGGAAAGCACAGAAACGCGATGTTCGCGTGCTTTTAGCGCTGCTCGCAAGAAGCCTCCGGAGCAGGCACTTCTCGTGCGGCAACAACCGTGCCTTCTACGATCTTTCCTAGCCTCTTTTCCTCCGGGCAGCCGGCTTGAGCTGATGTGAAGTGTTGGTGGGCAAATCATCCAGAGAAGAGTCGCAATGCTTCTGGGCTGTTAGCAAGAGCGAGTGAAGAGCAGCAAGAGCTTTCCTTGCTGACCCTTTTCACGTGGGAGATTAGCTAGACATTTGCCGGTTTAGTGCCTTGTTTCTTCTGCGCAGCTTGCACAAAGCTCATTGCGGCTTTCGCGGTTCGAGTTGTGCATCGCCGGAGCTCTGCGGGAAAGAGCGAGAGAAGAGCCGCGAAAGCTCCGAGTGCGGCCAGCTCGCGTGTAGCCGCGATGATGCGCTGTTCGCCGGTTGGAGGGCGACTGCCTTCTGCGCGGCTGGTTCCAAGTTGACGGTAAGTGCCAGCGTGCTAGCTGTGTAGGACAGTGAAGAGGCTGACGTGTGTGTGTCCGTAGAGCTGCTAGAAAGCGTACGTGAAGAGCAGGAAGGGCTTTCAGAGCAGCCGGTTCTCGTCTTGGACAGTCGCCACACATCCGCACTTTTAGTGCCTCAGAACCCCGGACAGCTTGCAAAACACGGCTGTAACTGTCCCAGCGCAAGCTGTTCAGGAAAGCACAGAAACGCGATGTTCGCGTGCTTTTAGCGCTTCTCGCAAGAAGCCTCCGGAGCAGGCACTTCTCGTGCGGCAACAACCGTGCCTTCTACGATCTTTCCTAGCCTCTTTTCCTCCGGGCAGGCGGCTTGAGCTGATGTGAAGTGTTGGTGGGCAAATCATCCAGAGAAGAGTCGCAATGCTTCTGGGCTTTTACCAAGAGCGAGTGAAGAGCAGCAAGAGCTTTCCTTGCTGACCCTTTTCACGTGGGAGATTAGCTAGACATTTGCCGGTTTAGTGCCTTGTTTCTTCTGCGCAGCTTGCACAAAGCTCATTGCGGCTTTCGCGGACCGAGATGTGCATCGCCGGAGCTCTGCGGGAAAGAGCGAGAGAAGAGCCGCGAAAGCTCCGATTGCGGCCAGCTCGCGTGTAGCCGCGATGATGCGCTGTTCGCCGGTTGGAGGGCGACTGCCTTCTGCGCGGCTGCTTCCAAGTTGACGGTAAGTGCCAGCGTGCTAGCTGTGTAGGACAGTGAAGAGGCTGACGTGTGTGTGTCCGTAGAGCTGCTAGAAAGCGTACGTGAAGAGCAGGAAGGGCTTTCAGAGCAGCCGGTTCTCGTCTTGGACAGTCGCCACACATCCGCACTTTTAGTGCCTCAGAACCCCGGACAGCTTGCAAAACACGGCTGTAACTGTCCCAGCGCAAGCTGTTCAGGAAAGCACAGAAACGCGATGTTCGCAAGCTTTTAGCGCTGCTCGCAAGAAGCCTCCGGAGCAGGCACTTCTCGTGCGTAACAACCGTGCCTTCTACGATCTTTCCTAGCCTCTTTTCCTCCGGGCAGCCGGCTTGAGCTGATGTGAAGTGTTGGTGGGCAAATCATCCAGAGAAGAGTCGCAATGCTTCTGGGCTGTTAGCAAGAGCTTTCCTTGCTGACCCTTTTCACGTGGGAGATTAGCTAGACATTTGCCGGTTTAGTGCCTTGTTTCTTCTGCGCAGCTTGCACAAAGCTCATTGCGGCTTTCGCGGTTCGAGTTGTGCATCGCCGGAGCTCTGCGGGAAAGAGCGAGAGAAGAGCCGCGAAAGCTCCGAGTGCGGCCAGCTCGCGTGTAGCCGCGATGATGCGCTGTTCGCCGGTTGGAGGGCGACTGCCTTCTGCGCGGCTGGTTCCAAGTTGACGGTAAGTGCCAGCGTGCTAGCTGTGTAGGACAGTGAAGAGGCTGACGTGTGTGTGTCCGTAGAGCTGCTAGAAAGCGTACGTGAAGAGCAGGAAGGGCTTTCAGAGCAGCCGGTTCTCGTCTTGGACAGTCGCCACACATCCGAACTTTTAGTGCCTCAGAACCCCGGACAGCTTGCAAAACACGGCTGTAACTGTCCCAGCGCAAGCTGTTCAGGAAAGCACAGAAACGCGATGTTCGCGTGCTTTTAGCGCTGCTCGCAAGAAGCCTCCGGAGCAGGCACTTCTCGTGCGGCAACAACCGTGCCTTCTACGATCTTTCCTAGCCTCTTTTCCTCCGGGCAGGCGGCTTGAGCTGATGTGAAGTGTTGGTGGGCAAATCATCCAGAGAAGAGTCGCAATGCTTCTGGGCTGTTAGCAAGAGCGAGTGAAGAGCAGCAAGAGCTTTCCTTGCTGACCCTTTTCACGTGGGAGATTAGCTAGACATTTGCCGGTTTAGTGCCTTGTTTCTTCTGCGCAGCTTGCACAAAGCTCATTGCGGCTTTCGCGGTTCGAGTTGTGCATCGCCGGAGCTCTGCGGGAAAGAGCGAGAGAAGAGCCGCGAAAGCTCCGAGTGCGGCCAGCTCGCGTGTAGCCGCGATGATGCGCTGTTCGCCGGTTGGAGGGCGACTGCCTTCTGCGCGGCTGGTTCCAAGTTGACGGTAACTGCCAGCGTGCTAGCTGTGTAGGACAGTGAAGAGGCTGACGTGTGTGTGTCCGTAGAGCTGCTAGAAAGCGTACGTGAAGAGCAGGAAGGGCTTTCAGAGCAGCCGGTTCTCGTCTTGGACAGTCGCCACACATCCGCACTTTTAGTGCCTCAGAACCCCGGACAGCTTGCAAAACACGGCTGTAACTGTCCCAGCGCAAGCTGTTCAGGAAAGCACAGAAACGCGATGTTCGCAAGCTTTTAGCGCTGCTCGCAAGAAGCCTCCGGAGCAGGCACTTCTCGTGCGGCAACAACCGTGCCTTCTACGATCTTTCCTAGCCTCTTTTCCTCCGGGCAGGCGGCTTGAGCTGATGTGAAGTGTTGGTGGGCAAATCATCCAGAGAAGAGTCGCAATGCTTCTGGGCTGTTAGCAAGAGCGAGTGAAGAGCAGCAAGAGCTTTCCTTGCTGACCCTTTTCACGTGGGAGATTAGCTAGACATTTGCCGGTTTAGTGCCTTGTTTCTTCTGCGCAGCTTGCACAAAGCTCATTGCGGCTTTCGCGGTTCGAGTTGTGCATCGCCGGAGCTCTGCGGGAAAGAGCGAGAGAAGAGCCGCGAAAGCTCCGAGTGCGGCCAGCTCGCGTGTAGCCGCGATGATGCGCTGTTCGCCGGTTGGAGGGCGACTGCCTTCTGCGCGGCTGCTTCCAAGTTGACGGTAAGTGCCAGCGTGCTAGCTGTGTAGGACAGTGAAGAGGCTGACGTGTGTGTGTCCGTAGAGCTGCTAGAAAGCGTACGTGAAGAGCAGGAAGGGCTTTCAGAGCAGCCGGTTCTCGTCTTGGACAGTCGCCACACATCCGCACTTTTAGTGCCTCAGAACCCCGGACAGCTTGCAAAACACGGCTGTAACTGTCCCAGCGCAAGCTGTTCAGGAAAGCACAGAAACGCGATGTTCGCCTGCTTTTAGCGCTGCTCGCAAGAAGCCTCCGGAGCAGGCACTTCTCGTGCGGCAACAACCGTGCCTTCTACGATCTTTCCTAGCCTCTTTTCCTCCGGGCAGGCGGCTTGAGCTGATGTGAAGTGTTGGTGGGCAAATCATCCAGAGAAGAGTCGCAATGCTTCTGGGCTGTTAGCAAGAGCGAGTGAAGAGCAGCAAGAGCTTTCCTTGCTGACCCTTTTCACGTGGGAGATTAGCTGGACATTTGCCGGATTAGTGCCTTGTTTCTTCTGCGCAGCTTGCACAAAGCTCATTGCGGCTTTCGCGGTTCGAGTTGTGCATCGCCGGAGCTCTGCGGGAAAGAGCGAGAGAAGAGCCGCGAAAGCTCCGAGTGCGGCCAGCTCGCGTGTAGCCGCGATGATGCGCTGTTCGCCGGTTGGAGGGCGACTGCCTTCTGCGCGGCTGGTTCCAAGTTGACGGTAACTGCCAGCGTGCTAGCTGTGTAGGACAGTGAAGAGGCTGACGTGTGTGTGTCCGTAGAGCTGCTAGAAAGCGTACGTGAAGAGCAGGAAGGGCTTTCAGAGCAGCCGGTTCTCGTCTTGGACAGTCGCCACACATCCGCACTTTTAGTGCCTCAGAACCCCGGACAGCTTGCAAAACACGGCTGTAACTGTCCCAGCGCAAGCTGTTCAGGAAAGCACAGAAACGCGATGTTCGCGTGCTTTTAGCGCTGCTCGCAAGAAGCCTCCGGAGCAGGCACTTCTCGTGCGGCAACAACCGTGCCTTCTACGATCTTTCCTAGCCTCTTTTCCTCCGGGCAGCCGGCTTGAGCTGATGTGAAGTGTTGGTGGGCAAATCATCCAGAGAAGAGTCGCAATGCTTCTGGGCTGTTAGCAAGAGCGAGTGAAGAGCAGCAAGAGCTTTCCTTGCTGACCCTTTTCACGTGGGAGATTAGCTAGACATTTGCCGGTTTAGTGCCTTGTTTCTTCTGCGCAGCTTGCACAAAGCTCATTGCGGCTTTCGCGGTTCGAGTTGTGCATCGCCGGAGCTCTGCGGGAAAGAGCGAGAGAAGAGCCGCGAAAGCTCCGAGTGCGGCCAGCTCGCGTGTAGCCGCGATGATGCGCTGTTCGCCGGTTGGAGGGCGACTGCCTTCTGCGCGGCTGGTTCCAAGTTGACGGTAAGTGCCAGCGTGCTAGCTGTGTAGGACAGTGAAGAGGCTGACGTGTGTGTGTCCGTAGAGCTGCTAGAAAGCGTACGTGAAGAGCAGGAAGGGCTTTCAGAGCAGCCGGTTCTCGTCTTGGACAGTCGCCACACATCCGCACGTTTAGTGCCTCAGAACCCCGGACAGCTTGCAAAACACGGCTGTAACTGTCCCAGCGCAAGCTGTTCAGGAAAGCACAGAAACGCGATGTTCGCGTGCTTTTAGCGCTTCTCGCAAGAAGCCTCCGGAGCAGGCACTTCTCGTGCGGCAACAACCGTGCCTTCTACGATCTTTCCTAGCCTCTTTTCCTCCGGGCAGGCGGCTTGAGCTGATGTGAAGTGCTGGTGGGCAAATCATCCAGAGAAGAGTCGCAATGCTTCTGGGCTTTTACCAAGAGCGAGTGAAGAGCAGCAAGAGCTTTCCTTGCTGACCCTTTTCACGTGGGAGATTAGCTAGACATTTGCCGGTTTAGTGCCTTGTTTCTTCTGCGCAGCTTGCACAAAGCTCATTGCGGCTTTCGCGGACCGAGATGTGCATCGCCGGAGCTCTGCGGGAAAGAGCGAGAGAAGAGCCGCGAAAGCTCCGATTGCGGCCAGCTCGCGTGTAGCCGCGATGATGCGCTGTTCGCCGGTTGGAGGGCGACTGCCTTCTGCGCGGCTGCTTCCAAGTTGACGGTAAGTGCCAGCGTGCTAGCTGTGTAGGACAGTGAAGAGGCTGACGTGTGTGTGTCCGTAGAGCTGCTAGAAAGCGTACGTGAAGAGCAGGAAGGGCTTTCAGAGCAGCCGGTTCTCGTCTTGGACAGTCGCCACACATCCGCACTTTTAGTGCCTCAGAACCCCGGACAGCTTGCAAAACACGGCTGTAACTGTCCCAGCGCAAGCTGTTCAGGAAAGCACAGAAACGCGATGTTCGCAAGCTTTTAGCGCTGCTCGCAAGAAGCCTCCGGAGCAGGCACTTCTCGTGCGTAACAACCGTGCCTTCTACGATCTTTCCTAGCCTCTTTTCCTCCGGGCAGCCGGCTTGAGCTGATGTGAAGTGTTGGTGGGCAAATCATCCAGAGAAGAGTCGCAATGCTTCTGGGCTGTTAGCAAGAGCTTTCCTTGCTGACCCTTTTCACGTGGGAGATTAGCTAGACATTTGCCGGTTTAGTGCCTTGTTTCTTCTGCGCAGCTTGCACAAAGCTCATTGCGGCTTTCGCGGTTCGAGTTGTGCATCGCCGGAGCTCTGCGGGAAAGAGCGAGAGAAGAGCCGCGAAAGCTCCGAGTGCGGCCAGCTCGCGTGTAGCCGCGATGATGCGCTGTTCGCCGGTTGGAGGGCGACTGCCTTCTGCGCGGCTGCTTCCAAGTTGACGGTAAGTGCCAGCGTGCTAGCTGTGTAGGACAGTGAAGAGGCTGACGTGTGTGTGTCCGTAGAGCTGCTAGAAAGCGTACGTGAAGAGCAGGAAGGGCTTTCAGAGCAGCCGGTTCTCGTCTTGGACAGTCGCCACACATCCGAACTTTTAGTGCCTCAGAACCCCGGACAGCTTGCAAAACACGGCTGTAACTGTCCCAGCGCAAGCTGTTCAGGAAAGCACAGAAACGCGATGTTCGCGTGCTTTTAGCGCTGCTCGCAAGAAGCCTCCGGAGCAGGCACTTCTCGTGCGGCAACAACCGTGCCTTCTACGATCTTTCCTAGCCTCTTTTCCTCCGGGCAGGCGGCTTGAGCTGATGTGAAGTGTTGGTGGGCAAATCATCCAGAGAAGAGTCGCAATGCTTCTGGGCTGTTAGCAAGAGCGAGTGAAGAGCAGCAAGAGCTTTCCTTGCTGACCCTTTTCACGTGGGAGCTTAGCTAGACATTTGCCGGTTTAGTGCCTTGTTTCTTCTGCGCAGCTTGCACAAAGCTCATTGCGGCTTTCGCGGTTCGAGTTGTGCATCGCCGGAGCTCTGCGGGAAAGAGCGAGAGAAGAGCCGCGAAAGCTCCGAGTGCGGCCAGCTCGCGTGTAGCCGCGATGATGCGCTGTTCGCCGGTTGGAGGGCGACTGCCTTCTGCGCGGCTGCTTCCAAGTTGACGGTAACTGCCAGCGTGCTAGCTGTGTAGGACAGTGAAGAGGCTGACGTGTGTGTGTCCGTAGAGCTGCTAGAAAGCGTACGTGAAGAGCAGGAAGGGCTTTCAGAGCAGCCGGTTCTCGTCTTGGACAGTCGCCACACATCCGCACTTTTAGTGCCTCAGAACCCCGGACAGCTTGCAAAACACGGCTGTAACTGTCCCAGCGCAAGCTGTTCAGGAAAGCACAGAAACGCGATGTTCGCAAGCTTTTAGCGCTGCTCGCAAGAAGCCTCCGGAGGAGGCACTTCTCGTGCGGCAACAACCGTGCCTTCTACGATCTTTCCTAGCCTCTTTTCCTCCGGGCAGGCGGCTTGAGCTGATGTGAAGTGTTGGTGGGCAAATCATCCAGAGAAGAGTCGCAATGCTTCTGGGCTGTTAGCAAGAGCGAGTGAAGAGCAGCAAGAGCTTTCCTTGCTGACCCTTTTCACGTGGGAGATTAGCTGGACATTTGCCGGTTTAGTGCCTTGTTTCTTCTGCGCAGCTTGCACAAAGCTCATTGCGGCTTTCGCGGTTCGAGTTGTGCATCGCCGGAGCTCTGCGGGAAAGAGCGAGAGAAGAGCCGCGAAAGCTCCGAGTGCGGCCAGCTCGCGTGTAGCCGCGATGATGCGCTGTTCGCCGGTTGGAGGGCGACTGCCTTCTGCGCGGCTGCTTCCCGGTTGACGGTAAGTGCCAGCGTGCTAGCTGTGTAGGACAGTGAAGAGGCTGACGTGTGTGTGTCCGTAGAGCTGCTAGAAAGCGTACGTGAAGAGCAGGAAGGGCTTTCAGAGCAGCCGGTTCTCGTCTTGGACAGTCGCCACACATCCGAACTTTTAGTGCCTCAGAACCCCGGACAGCTTGCAAAACACGGCTGTAACTGTCCCAGCGCAAGCTGTTCAGGAAAGCACAGAAACGCGATGTTCGCGTGCTTTTAGCGCTGCTCGCAAGAAGCCTCCGGAGCAGGCACTTCTCGTGCGGCAACAACCGTGCCTTCTACGATCTTTCCTAGCCTCTTTTCCTCCGGGCAGGCGGCTTGAGCTGATGTGAAGTGTTGGTGGGCAAATCATCCAGAGAAGAGTCGCAATGCTTCTGGGCTGTTAGCAAGAGCGAGTGAAGAGCAGCAAGAGCTTTCCTTGCTGACCCTTTTCACGTGGGAGCTTAGCTAGACATTTGCCGGTTTAGTGCCTTGTTTCTTCTGCGCAGCTTGCACAAAGCTCATTGCGGCTTTCGCGGTTCGAGTTGTGCATCGCCGGAGCTCTGCGGGAAAGAGCGAGAGAAGAGCCGCGAAAGCTCCGAGTGCGGCCAGCTCGCGTGTAGCCGCGATGATGCGCTCTTCGCCGGTTGGAGGGCGACTGCCTTCTGCGCGGCTGCTTCCAAGTTGACGGTAAGTGCCAGCGTGCTAGCTGTGTAGGACAGTGAAGAGGCTGACGTGTGTGTGTCCGTAGAGCTGCTAGAAAGCGTACGTGAAGAGCAGGAAGGGCTTTCAGAGCAGCCGGTTCTCGTCTTGGACAGTCGCCACACATCCGCACTTTTAGTGCCTCAGAACCCCGGACAGCTTGCAAAACACGGCTGTAACTGTCCCAGCGCAAGCTGTTCAGGAAAGCACAGAAACGCGATGTTCGCAAGCTTTTAGAGCTGCTCGCAAGAAGCCTCCGGAGGAGGCACTTCTCGTGCGGCAACAACCGTGCCTTCTACGATCTTTCCTAGCCTCTTTTCCTCCGGGCAGGCGGCTTGAGCTGATGTGAAGTGTTGGTGGGCAAATCATCCAGAGAAGAGTCGCAATGCTTCTGGGCTGTTAGCAAGAGCGAGTGAAGAGCAGCAAGAGCTTTCCTTGCTGACCCTTTTCACGTGGGAGATTAGCTGGACATTTGCCGGTTTAGTGCCTTGTTTCTTCTGCGCAGCTTGCACAAAGCTCATTGCGGCTTTCGCGGTTCGAGTTGTGCATCGCCGGAGCTCTGCGGGAAAGAGCGAGAGAAGAGCCGCGAAAGCTCCGAGTGCGGCCAGCTCGCGTGTAGCCGCGATGATGCGCTGTTCGCCGGTTGGAGGGCGACTGCCTTCTGCGCGGCTGCTTCCCGGTTGACGGTAAGTGCCAGCGTGCTAGCTGTGTAGGACAGTGAAGAGGCTGACGTGTGTGTGTCCGTAGAGCTGCTAGAAAGCGTACGTGAAGAGCAGGAAGGGCTTTCAGAGCAGCCGGTTCTCGTCTTGGACAGTCGCCACACATCCGAACTTTTAGTGCCTCAGAACCTCGGACAGCTTGCAAAACACGGCTGTAACTGTCCCAGCGCAAGCTGTTCAGGAAAGCACAGAAACGCGATGTTCGCAAGCTTTTAGCGCTGCTCGCAAGAAGCCTCCGGAGGAGGCACTTCTCGTGCGGCAACAACCGTGCCTTCTACGATCTTTCCTAGCCTCTTTTCCTCCGGGCAGCCGGCTTGAGCTGATGTGAAGTGTTGGTGGGCAAATCATCCAGAGAAGAGTCGCAATGCTTCTGGGCTGTTAGCAAGAGCGAGTGAAGAGCAGCAAGAGCTTTCCTTGCTGACCCTTTTCACGTGGGAGATTAGCTAGACATTTGCCGGTTTAGTGCCTTGTTTCTTCTGCGCAGCTTGCACAAAGCTCATTGCGGCTTTCGCGGTTCGAGTTGTGCATCGCCGGAGCTCTGCGGGAAAGAGCGAGAGAAGAGCCGCGAAAGCTCCGAGTGCGGCCAGCTCGCGTGTAGCCGCGATGATGCGCTCTTCGCCGGTTGGAGGGCGACTGCCTTCTGCGCGGCTGCTTCCAAGTTGACGGTAAGTGCCAGCGTGCTAGCTGTGTAGGACAGTGAAGAGGCTGACGTGTGTGTGTCCGTAGAGCTGCTAGAAAGCGTACGTGAAGAGCAGGAAGGGCTTTCAGAGCAGCCGGTTCTCGTCTTGGACAGTCGCCACACATCCGCACTTTTAGTGCCTCAGAACCCCGGACAGCTTGCAAAACACGGCTGTAACTGTCCCAGCGCAAGCTGTTCAGGAAAGCACAGAAACGCGATGTTCGCGTGCTTTTAGAGCTGCTCGCAAGAAGCCTCCGGAGCAGGCACTTCTCGTGCGGCAACAACCGTGCCTTCTACGATCTTTCCTAGCCTCTTTTCCTCCGGGCAGCCGGCTTGAGCTGATGTGAAGTGTTGGAGGGCAAATCATCCAGAGAAGAGTCGCAATGCTTCTGGGCTGTTAGCAAGAGCGAGTGAAGAGCAGCAAGAGCTTTCCTTGCTGACCCTTTTCACGTGGGAGATTAGCTGGACATTTGCCGGTTTAGTGCCTTGTTTCTTCTGCGCAGCTTGCACAAAGCTCATTGCGGCTTTCGCGGACCGAGATGTGCATCGCCGGAGCTCTGCGGGAAAGAGCGAGAGAAGAGCCGCGAAAGCTCCGATTGCGGCCAGCTCGCGTGTAGCCGCGATGATGCGCTCTTCGCCGGTTGGAGGGCGACTGCCTTCTGCGCGGCTGCTTCCAAGTTGACGGTAACTGCCAGCGTGCTAGCTGTGTAGGACAGTGAAGAGGCTGACGTGTGTGTGTCCGTAGAGCTGCTAGAAAGCGTACGTGAAGAGCAGGAAGGGCTTTCAGAGCAGCCGGTTCTCGTCTTGGACAGTCGCCACACATCCGCACTTTTAGTGCCTCAGAACCCCGGACAGCTTGCAAAACACGGCTGTAACTGTCCCAGCGCAAGCTGTTCAGGAAAGCACAGAAACGCGATGTTCGCGTGCTTTTAGCGCTGCTCGCAAGAAGCCTCCGGAGCAGGCACTTCTCGTGCGTAACAACCGTGCCTTCTACGATCTTTCCTAGCCTCTTTTCCTCCGGGCAGCCGGCTTGAGCTGATGTGAAGTGTTGGTGGGCAAATCATCCAGAGAAGAGTCGCAATGCTTCTGGGCTGTTAGCAAGAGCTTTCCTTGCTGACCCTTTTCACGTGGGAGATTAGCTAGACATTTGCCGGTTTAGTGCCTTGTTTCTTCTGCGCAGCTTGCACAAAGCTCATTGCGGCTTTCGCGGTTCGAGTTGTGCATCGCCGGAGCTCTGCGGGAAAGAGCGAGAGAAGAGCCGCGAAAGCTCCGAGTGCGGCCAGCTCGCGTGTAGCCGCGATGATGCGCTGTTCGCCGGTTGGAGGGCGACTGCCTTCTGCGCGGCTGCTTCCAAGTTGACGGTAAGTGCCAGCGTGCTAGCTGTGTAGGACAGTGAAGAGGCTGACGTGTGTGTGTCCGTAGAGCTGCTAGAAAGCGTACGTGAAGAGCAGGAAGGGTTTTCAGAGCAGCCGGTTCTCGTCTTGGACAGTCGCCACACATCCGAACTTTTAGTGCCTCAGAACCCCGGACAGCTTGCAAAACACGGCTGTAACTGTCCCAGCGCAAGCTGTTCAGGAAAGCACAGAAACGCGATGTTCGCAAGCTTTTAGCGCTGCTCGCAAGAAGCCTCCGGAGGAGGCACTTCTCGTGCGGCAACAACCGTGCCTTCTACGATCTTTCCTAGCCTCTTTTCCTCCGGGCAGCCGGCTTGAGCTGATGTGAAGTGTTGGTGGGCAAATCATCCAGAGAAGAGTCGCAATGCTTCTGGGCTGTTAGCAAGAGCGAGTGAAGAGCAGCAAGAGCTTTCCTTGCTGACCCTTTTCACGTGGGAGATTAGCTAGACATTTGCCGGTTTAGTGCCTTGTTTCTTCTGCGCAGCTTGCACAAAGCTCATTGCGGCTTTCGCGGTTCGAGTTGTGCATCGCCGGAGCTCTGCGGGAAAGAGCGAGAGAAGAGCCGCGAAAGCTCCGAGTGCGGCCAGCTCGCGTGTAGCCGCGATGATGCGCTGTTCGCCGGTTGGAGGGCGACTGCCTTCTGCGCGGCTGCTTCCAAGTTGACGGTAACTGCCAGCGTGCTAGCTGTGTAGGACAGTGAAGAGGCTGACGTGTGTGTGTCCGTAGAGCTGCTAGAAAGCGTACGTGAAGAGCAGGAAGGGCTTTCAGAGCAGCCGGTTCTCGTCTTGGACAGTCGCCACACATCCGCACTTTTAGTGCCTCAGAACCCCGGACAGCTTGCAAAACACGGCTGTAACTGTCCCAGCGCAAGCTGTTCAGGAAAGCACAGAAACGCGATGTTCGCGTGCTTTTAGAGCTGCTCGCAAGAAGCCTCCGGAGCAGGCACTTCTCGTGCGGCAACAACCGTGCCTTCTACGATCTTTCCTAGCCTCTTTTCCTCCGGGCAGGCGGCTTGAGCTGATGTGAAGTGTTGGAGGGCAAATCATCCAGAGAAGAGTCGCAATGCTTCTGGGCTGTTAGCAAGAGCGAGTGAAGAGCAGCAAGAGCTTTCCTTGCTGACCCTTTTCACGTGGGAGATTAGCTAGACATTTGCCGGTTTAGTGCCTTGTTTCTTCTGCGCAGCTTGCACAAAGCTCATTGCGGCTTTCGCGGTTCGAGTTGTGCATCGCCGGAGCTCTGCGGGAAAGAGCGAGAGAAGAGCCGCGAAAGCTCCGAGTGCGGCCAGCTCGCGTGTAGCCGCGATGATGCGCTGTTCGCCGGTTGGAGGGCGACTGCCTTCTGCGCGGCTGCTTCCAAGTTGACGGTAAGTGCCAGCGTGCTAGCTGTGTAGGACAGTGAAGAGGCTGACGTGTGTGTGTCCGTAGAGCTGCTAGAAAGCGTACGTGAAGAGCAGGAAGGGCTTTCAGAGCAGCCGGTTCTCGTCTTGGACAGTCGCCACACATCCGCACTTTTAGTGCCTCAGAACCCCGGACAGCTTGCAAAACACGGCTGTAACTGTCCCAGCGCAAGCTGTTCAGGAAAGCACAGAAACGCGATGTTCGCAAGCTTTTAGCGCTGCTCGCAAGAAGCCTCCGGAGGAGGCACTTCTCGTGCGGCAACAACCGTGCCTTCTACGATCTTTCCTAGCCTCTTTTCCTCCGGGCAGGCGGCTTGAGCTGATGTGAAGTGTTGGTGGGCAAATCATCCAGAGAAGAGTCGCAATGCTTCTGGGCTGTTAGCAAGAGCGAGTGAAGAGCAGCAAGAGCTTTCCTTGCTGACCCTTTTCACGTGGGAGATTAGCTGGACATTTGCCGGTTTAGTGCCTTGTTTCTTCTGCGCAGCTTGCACAAAGCTCATTGCGGCTTTCGCGGTTCGAGTTGTGCATCGCCGGAGCTCTGCGGGAAAGAGCGAGAGAAGAGCCGCGAAAGCTCCGAGTGCGGCCAGCTCGCGTGTAGCCGCGATGATGCGCTGTTCCCCGGTTGGAGGGCGACTGCCTTCTGCGCGGCTGCTTCCAAGTTGACGGTAAGTGCCAGCGTGCTAGCTGTGTAGGACAGTGAAGAGGCTGACGTGTGTGTGTCCGTAGAGCTGCTAGAAAGCGTACGTGAAGAGCAGGAAGGGCTTTCAGAGCAGCCGGTTCTCGTCTTGGACAGTCGCCACACATCCGCACTTTTAGTGCCTCAGAACCCCGGACAGCTTGCAAAACACGGCTGTAACTGTCCCAGCGCAAGCTGTTCAGGAAAGCACAGAAACGCGATGTTCGCGTGCTTTTAGCGCTGCTCGCAAGAAGCCTCCGGAGCAGGCACTTCTCGTGCGGCAACAACCGTGCCTTCTACGATCTTTCCTAGCCTCTTTTCCTCCGGGCAGGCGGCTTGAGCTGATGTGAAGTGTTGGTGGGCAAATCATCCAGAGAAGAGTCGCAATGCTTCTGGGCTGTTACCAAGAGCGAGTGAAGAGCAGCAAGAGCTTTCCTTGCTGACCCTTTTCACGTGGGAGATTAGCTAGACATTTGCCGGTTTAGTGCCTTGTTTCTTCTGCGCAGCTTGCACAAAGCTCATTGCGGCTTTCGCGGACCGAGATGTGCATCGCCGGAGCTCTGCGGGAAAGAGCGAGAGAAGAGCCGCGAAAGCTCCGAGTGCGGCCAGCTCGCGTGTAGCCGCGATGATGCGCTGTTCGCCGGTTGGAGGGCGACTGCCTTCTGCGCGGCTGCTTCCCGGTTGACGGTAAGTGCCAGCGTGCTAGCTGTGTAGGACAGTGAAGAGGCTGACGTGTGTGTGTCCGTAGAGCTGCTAGAAAGCGTACGTGAAGAGCAGGAAGGGCTTTCAGAGCAGCCGGTTCTCGTCTTGGACAGTCGCCACACATCCGCACTTTTAGTGCCTCAGAACCCCGGACAGCTTGCAAAACACGGCTGTAACTGTCCCAGCGCAAGCTGTTCAGGAAAGCACAGAAACGCGATGTTCGCAAGCTTTTAGCGCTGCTCGCAAGAAGCCTCCGGAGGAGGCACTTCTCGTGCGGCAACAACCGTGCCTTCTACGATCTTTCCTAGCCTCTTTTCCTCCGGGCAGGCGGCTTGAGCTGATGTGAAGTGTTGGTGGGCAAATCATCCAGAGAAGAGTCGCAATGCTTCTGGGCTGTTAGCAAGAGCGAGTGAAGAGCAGCAAGAGCTTTCCTTGCTGACCCTTTTCACGTGGGAGATTAGCTAGACATTTGCCGGTTTAGTGCCTTGTTTCTTCTGCGCAGCTTGCACAAAGCTCATTGCGGCTTTCGCGGTTCGAGTTGTGCATCGCCGGAGCTCTGCGGGAAAGAGCGAGAGAAGAGCCGCGAAAGCTCCGAGTGCGGCCAGCTCGCGTGTAGCCGCGATGATGCGCTGTTCGCCGGGTGGAGGGCGACTGCCTTCTGCGCGGCTGCTTCCAAGTTGACGGTAACTGCCAGCGTGCTAGCTGTGTAGGACAGTGAAGAGGCTGACGTGTGTGTGTCCGTAGAGCTGCTAGAAAGCGTACGTGAAGAGCAGGAAGGGCTTTCAGAGCAGCCGGTTCTCGTCTTGGACAGTCGCCACACATCCGCACTTTTAGTGCCTCAGAACCCCGGACAGCTTGCAAAACACGGCTGTAACTGTCCCAGCGCAAGCTGTTCAGGAAAGCACAGAAACGCGATGTTCGCGTGCTTTTAGAGCTGCTCGCAAGAAGCCTCCGGAGCAGGCACTTCTCGTGCGGCAACAACCGTGCCTTCTACGATCTTTCCTAGCCTCTTTTCCTCCGGGCAGGCGGCTTGAGCTGATGTGAAGTGTTGGAGGGCAAATCATCCAGAGAAGAGTCGCAATGCTTCTGGGCTGTTAGCAAGAGCGAGTGAAGAGCAGCAAGAGCTTTCCTTGCTGACCCTTTTCACGTGGGAGCTTAGCTAGACATTTGCCGGTTTAGTGCCTTGTTTCTTCTGCGCAGCTTGCACAAAGCTCATTGCGGCTTTCGCGGTTCGAGTTGTGCATCGCCGGAGCTCTGCGGGAAAGAGCGAGAGAAGAGCCGCGAAAGCTCCGAGTGCGGCCAGCTCGCGTGTAGCCGCGATGATGCGCTGTTCGCCGGTTGGAGGGCGACTGCCTTCTGCGCGGCTGCTTCCAAGTTGACGGTAAGTGCCAGCGTGCTAGCTGTGTAGGACAGTGAAGAGGCTGACGTGTGTGTGTCCGTAGAGCTGCTAGAAAGCGTACGTGAAGAGCAGGAAGGGCTTTCAGAGCAGCCGGTTCTCGTCTTGGACAGTCGCCACACATCCGCACTTTTAGTGCCTCAGAACCCCGGACAGCTTGCAAAACACGGCTGTAACTGTCCCAGCGCAAGCTGTTCAGGAAAGCACAGAAACGCGATGTTCGCGTGCTTTTAGAGCTGCTCGCAAGAAGCCTCCGGAGCAGGCACTTCTCGTGCGGCAACAACCGTGCCTTCTACGATCTTTCCTAGCCTCTTTTCCTCCGGGCAGGCGGCTTGAGCTGATGTGAAGTGTTGGTGGGCAAATCATCCAGAGAAGAGTCGCAATGCTTCTGGGCTTTTACCAAGAGCGAGTGAAGAGCAGCAAGAGCTTTCCTTGCTGACCCTTTTCACGTGGGAGCTTAGCTAGACATTTGCCGGTTTAGTGCCTTGTTTCTTCTGCGCAGCTTGCACAAAGCTCATTGCGGCTTTCGCGGTTCGAGTTGTGCATCGCCGGAGCTCTGCGGGAAAGAGCGAGAGAAGAGCCGCGAAAGCTCCGAGTGCGGCCAGCTCGCGTGTAGCCGCGATGATGCGCTGTTCGCCGGTTGGAGGGCGACTGCCTTCTGCGCGGCTGGTTCCAAGTTGACGGTAAGTGCCAGCGTGCTAGCTGTGTAGGACAGTGAAGAGGCTGACGTGTGTGTGTCCGTAGAGCTGCTAGAAAGCGTACGTGAAGAGCAGGAAGGGCTT
This sequence comes from Chlamydotis macqueenii, assembly GCF_036417535.1. NCBI lineage: Eukaryota > Metazoa > Chordata > Aves > Otidiformes > Otididae > Chlamydotis > Chlamydotis macqueenii. The sequence continues at coordinate 20,366,935 of NC_141559.1, forward strand.
TCAGAGCAGCCGGTTCTCGTCTTGGACAGTCGCCACACATCCGCACTTTTAGTGCCTCAGAACCCCGGACAGCTTGCAAAACACGGCTGTAACTGTCCCAGCGCAAGCTGTTCAGGAAAGCACAGAAACGCGATGTTCGCGTGCTTTTAGCGCTTCTCGCAAGAAGCCTCCGGAGCAGGCACTTCTCGTGCGGCAACAACCGTGCCTTCTACGATCTTTCCTAGCCTCTTTTCCTCCGGGCAGGCGGCTTGAGCTGATGTGAAGTGTTGGTGGGCAAATCATCCAGAGAAGAGTCGCAATGCTTCTGGGCTGTTAGCAAGAGCGAGTGAAGAGCAGCAAGAGCTTTCCTTGCTGACCCTTTTCACGTGGGAGATTAGCTAGACATTTGCCGGTTTAGTGCCTTGTTTCTTCTGCGCAGCTTGCACAAAGCTCATTGCGGCTTTCGCGGTTCGAGTTGTGCATCGCCGGAGCTCTGCGGGAAAGAGCGAGAGAAGAGCCGCGAAAGCTCCGATTGCGGCCAGCTCGCGTGTAGCCGCGATGATGCGCTCTTCGCCGGTTGGAGGGCGACTGCCTTCTGCGCGGCTGCTTCCAAGTTGACGGTAAGTGCCAGCGTGCTAGCTGTGTAGGACAGTGAAGAGGCTGACGTGTGTGTGTCCGTAGAGCTTCTAGAAAGCGTACGTGAAGAGCAGGAAGGGCTTTCAGAGCAGCCGGTTCTCGTCTTGGACAGTCGCCACACATCCGCACTTTTAGTGCCTCAGAACCCCGGACAGCTTGCAAAACACGGCTGTAACTGTCCCAGCGCAAGCTGTTCAGGAAAGCACAGAAACGCGATGTTCGCGTGCTTTTAGCGCTGCTCGCAAGAAGCCTCCGGAGCAGGCACTTCTCGTGCGGCAACAACCGTGCCTTCTACGATCTTTCCTAGCCTCTTTTCCTCCGGGCAGGCGGCTTGAGCTGATGTGAAGTGTTGGTGGGCAAATCATCCAGAGAAGAGTCGCAATGCTTCTGGGCTGTTAGCAAGAGCGAGTGAAGAGCAGCAAGAGCTTTCCTTGCTGACCCTTTTCACGTGGGAGATTAGCTGGACATTTGCCGGTTTAGTGCCTTGTTTCTTCTGCGCAGCTTGCACAAAGCTCATTGCGGCTTTCGCGGTTCGAGTTGTGCATCGCCGGAGCTCTGCGGGAAAGAGCGAGAGAAGAGCCGCGAAAGCTCCGAGTGCGGCCAGCTCGCGTGTAGCCGCGATGATGCGCTGTTCGCCGGTTGGAGGGCGACTGCCTTCTGCGCGGCTGCTTCCAAGTTGACGGTAAGTGCCAGCGTGCTAGCTGTGTAGGACAGTGAAGAGGCTGACGTGTGTGTGTCCGTAGAGCTGCTAGAAAGCGTACGTGAAGAGCAGGAAGGGTTTTCAGAGCAGCCGGTTCTCGTCTTGGACAGTCGTCACACATCTGCACTTTTAGTGCCTCAGAACCCCGGACAGCTTGCAAAACACGGCTGTAACTGTCCCAGCGCAAGCTGTTCAGGAAAGCACAGAAACGCGATGTTCGCGTGCTTTTAGCGCTGCTCGCAAGAAGCCTCCGGAGCAGGTACTTCTCGTGCGGCAACAACCGTGCCTTCTACGATCTTTCCTAGCCTCTTTTCCTCCGGGCAGGCGGCTTGAGCTGATGTGAAGTGTTGGTGGGCAAATCATCCAGAGAAGAGTCGCAATGCTTCTGGGCTGTTAGCAAGAGCGAGTGAAGAGCAGCAAGAGCTTTCCTTGCTGACCCTTTTCACGTGGGAGATTAGCTAGACATTTGCCGGTTTAGTGCCTTGTTTCTTCTGCGCAGCTTGCACAAAGCTCATTGCGGCTTTCGCGGACCGAGATGTGCATCGCCGGAGCTCTGCGGGAAAGAGCGAGAGAAGAGCCGCGAAAGCTCCGAGTGCGGCCAGCTCGCGTGTAGCCGCGATGATGCGCTGTTCGCCGGTTGGAGGGCGACTGCCTTCTGCGCGGCTGGTTCCAAGTTGACGGTAAGTGCCAGCGTGCTAGCTGTGTAGGACAGTGAAGAGGCTGACGTGTGTGTGTCCGTAGAGCTGCTAGAAAGCGTACGTGAAGAGCAGGAAGGGCTTTCAGAGCAGCCGGTTCTCGTCTTGGACAGTCGCCACACATCCGCACTTTTAGTGCCTCAGAACCCCGGACAGCTTGCAAAACACGGCTGTAACTGTCCCAGCGCAAGCTGTTCAGGAAAGCACAGAAACGCGATGTTCGCGTGCTTTTAGCGCTTCTCGCAAGAAGCCTCCGGAGCAGGCACTTCTCGTGCGTAACAACCGTGCCTTCTACGATCTTTCCTAGCCTCTTTTCCTCCGGGCAGCCGGCTTGAGCTGATGTGAAGTGTTGGTGGGCAAATCATCCAGAGAAGAGTCGCAATGCTTCTGGGCTGTTAGCAAGAGCTTTCCTTGCTGACCCTTTTCACGTGGGAGATTAGCTAGACATTTGCCGGTTTAGTGCCTTGTTTCTTCTGCGCAGCTTGCACAAAGCTCATTGCGGCTTTCGCGGTTCGAGTTGTGCATCGCCGGAGCTCTGCGGGAAAGAGCGAGAGAAGAGCCGCGAAAGCTCCGAGTGCGGCCAGCTCGCGTGTAGCCGCGATGATGCGCTGTTCGCCGGTTGGAGGGCGACTGCCTTCTGCGCGGCTGCTTCCAAGTTGACGGTAACTGCCAGCGTGCTAGCTGTGTAGGACAGTGAAGAGGCTGACGTGTGTGTGTCCGTAGAGCTGCTAGAAAGCGTACGTGAAGAGCAGGAAGGGCTTTCAGAGCAGCCGGTTCTCGTCTTGGACAGTCGCCACACATCCGCACTTTTAGTGCCTCAGAACCCCGGACAGCTTGCAAAACACGGCTGTAACTGTCCCAGCGCAAGCTGTTCAGGAAAGCACAGAAACGCGATGTTCGCGTGCTTTTAGAGCTGCTCGCAAGAAGCCTCCGGAGCAGGCACTTCTCGTGCGGCAACAACCGTGCCTTCTACGATCTTTCCTAGCCTCTTTTCCTCCGGGCAGGCGGCTTGAGCTGATGTGAAGTGTTGGAGGGCAAATCATCCAGAGAAGAGTCGCAATGCTTCTGGGCTGTTAGCAAGAGCGAGTGAAGAGCAGCAAGAGCTTTCCTTGCTGACCCTTTTCACGTGGGAGATTAGCTAGACATTTGCCGGTTTAGTGCCTTGTTTCTTCTGCGCAGCTTGCACAAAGCTCATTGCGGCTTTCGCGGTTCGAGTTGTGCATCGCCGGAGCTCTGCGGGAAAGAGCGAGAGAAGAGCCGCGAAAGCTCCGAGTGCGGCCAGCTCGCGTGTAGCCGCGATGATGCGCTGTTCGCCGGTTGGAGGGCGACTGCCTTCTGCGCGGCTGCTTCCAAGTTGACGGTAAGTGCCAGCGTGCTAGCTGTGTAGGACAGTGAAGAGGCTGACGTGTGTGTGTCCGTAGAGCTGCTAGAAAGCGTACGTGAAGAGCAGGAAGGGCTTTCAGAGCAGCCGGTTCTCGTCTTGGACAGTCGCCACACATCCGCACTTTTAGTGCCTCAGAACCCCGGACAGCTTGCAAAACACGGCTGTAACTGTCCCAGCGCAAGCTGTTCAGGAAAGCACAGAAACGCGATGTTCGCGTGCTTTTAGCGCTGCTCGCAAGAAGCCTCCGGAGCAGGCACTTCTCGTGCGGCAACAACCGTGCCTTCTACGATCTTTCCTAGCCTCTTTTCCTCCGGGCAGGCGGCTTGAGCTGATGTGAAGTGTTGGTGGGCAAATCATCCAGAGAAGAGTCGCAATGCTTCTGGGCTGTTAGCAAGAGCGAGTGAAGAGCAGCAAGAGCTTTCCTTGCTGACCCTTTTCACGTGGGAGATTAGCTAGACATTTGCCGGTTTAGTGCCTTGTTTCTTCTGCGCAGCTTGCACAAAGCTCATTGCGGCTTTCGCGGTTCGAGTTGTGCATCGCCGGAGCTCTGCGGGAAAGAGCGAGAGAAGAGCCGCGAAAGCTCCGATTGCGGCCAGCTCGCGTGTAGCCGCGATGATGCGCTCTTCGCCGGTTGGAGGGCGACTGCCTTCTGCGCGGCTGCTTCCAAGTTGACGGTAAGTGCCAGCGTGCTAGCTGTGTAGGACAGTGAAGAGGCTGACGTGTGTGTGTCCGTAGAGCTTCTAGAAAGCGTACGTGAAGAGCAGGAAGGGCTTTCAGAGCAGCCGGTTCTCGTCTTGGACAGTCGCCACACATCCGCACTTTTAGTGCCTCAGAACCCCGGACAGCTTGCAAAACACGGCTGTAACTGTCCCAGCGCAAGCTGTTCAGGAAAGCACAGAAACGCGATGTTCGCGTGCTTTTAGCGCTGCTCGCAAGAAGCCTCCGGAGGAGGCACTTCTCGTGCGGCAACAACCGTGCCTTCTACGATCTTTCCTAGCCTCTTTTCCTCCGGGCAGGCGGCTTGAGCTGATGTGAAGTGTTGGTGGGCAAATCATCCAGAGAAGAGTCGCAATGCTTCTGGGCTGTTAGCAAGAGCGAGTGAAGAGCAGCAAGAGCTTTCCTTGCTGACCCTTTTCACGTGGGAGATTAGCTGGACATTTGCCGGTTTAGTGCCTTGTTTCTTCTGCGCAGCTTGCACAAAGCTCATTGCGGCTTTCGCGGTTCGAGTTGTGCATCGCCGGAGCTCTGCGGGAAAGAGCGAGAGAAGAGCCGCGAAAGCTCCGAGTGCGGCCAGCTCGCGTGTAGCCGCGATGATGCGCTGTTCGCCGGTTGGAGGGCGACTGCCTTCTGCGCGGCTGGTTCCAAGTTGACGGTAAGTGCCAGCGTGCTAGCTGTGTAGGACAGTGAAGAGGCTGACGTGTGTGTGTCCGTAGAGCTGCTAGAAAGCGTACGTGAAGAGCAGGAAGGGTTTTCAGAGCAGCCGGTTCTCGTCTTGGACAGTCGCCACACATCTGCACTTTTAGTGCCTCAGAACCCCGGACAGCTTGCAAAACACGGCTGTAACTGTCCCAGCGCAAGCTGTTCAGGAAAGCACAGAAACGCGATGTTCGCGTGCTTTTAGCGCTGCTCGCAAGAAGCCTCCGGAGCAGGCACTTCTCGTGCGGCAACAACCGTGCCTTCTACGATCTTTCCTAGCCTCTTTTCCTCCGGGCAGGCGGCTTGAGCTGATGTGAAGTGTTGGTGGGCAAATCATCCAGAGAAGAGTCGCAATGCTTCTGGGCTGTTAGCAAGAGCGAGTGAAGAGCAGCAAGAGCTTTCCTTGCTGACCCTTTTCACGTGGGAGATTAGCTAGACATTTGCCGGTTTAGTGCCTTGTTTCTTCTGCGCAGCTTGCACAAAGCTCATTGCGGCTTTCGCGGACCGAGATGTGCATCGCCGGAGCTCTGCGGGAAAGAGCGAGAGAAGAGCCGCGAAAGCTCCGATTGCGGCCAGCTCGCGTGTAGCCGCGATGATGCGCTCTTCGCCGGTTGGAGGGCGACTGCCTTCTGCGCGGCTGGTTCCAAGTTGACGGTAAGTGCCAGCGTGCTAGCTGTGTAGGACAGTGAAGAGGCTGACGTGTGTGTGTTTGTAGAGCTGCTAGAAAGCGTACGTGAAGAGCAGGAAGGGCTTTCAGAGCAGCCGGTTCTCGTCTTGGACAGTCGCCACACATCCGCACTTTTAGTGCCTCAGAACCCCGGACAGCTTGCAAAACACGGCTGTAACTGTCCCAGCGCAAGCTGTTCAGGAAAGCACAGAAACGCGATGTTCGCGTGCTTTTAGCGCTTCTCGCAGAAGCCTCCTGAGCAGGCACTTCTCGTGCGTAACAACCGTGCCTTCTACGATCTTTCCTAGCCTCTTTTCCTCCGGGCAGCCGGCTTGAGCTGATGTGAAGTGTTGGTGGGCAAATCATCCAGAGAAGAGTCGCAATGCTTCTGGGCTGTTAGCAAGAGCTTTCCTTGCTGACCCTTTTCACGTGGGAGATTAGCTAGACATTTGCCGGTTTAGTGCCTTGTTTCTTCTGCGCAGCTTGCACAAAGCTCATTGCGGCTTTCGCGGTTCGAGTTGTGCATCGCCGGAGCTCTGCGGGAAAGAGCGAGAGAAGAGCCGCGAAAGCTCCGAGTGCGGCCAGCTCGCGTGTAGCCGCGATGATGTGCTGTTCGCCGGTTGGAGGGCGACTGCCTTCTGCGCGGCTGGTTCCAAGTTGACGGTAAGTGCCAGCGTGCTAGCTGTGTAGGACAGTGAAGAGGCTGACGTGTGTGTGTCCGTAGAGCTGCTAGAAAGCGTACGTGAAGAGCAGGAAGGGCTTTCAGAGCAGCCGGTTCTCGTCTTGGACAGTCGCCACACATCTGCACTTTTAGTGCCTCAGAACCCCGGACAGCTTGCAAAACACGGCTGTAACTGTCCCAGCGCAAGCTGTTCAGGAAAGCACAGAAACGCGGTGTTCGCAAGCTTTTAGCGCTGCTCGCAAGAAGCCTCCGGAGCAGGCACTTCTCGTGCGGCAACAACCGTGCCTTCTACGATCTTTCCTAGCCTCTTTTCCTCCGGGCAGGCGGCTTGAGCTGATGTGAAGTGTTGGTGGGCAAATCATCCAGAGAAGAGTCGCAATGCTTCTGGGCTGTTAGCAAGAGCGAGTGAAGAGCAGCAAGAGCTTTCCTTGCTGACCCTTTTCACGTGGGAGATTAGCTAGACATTTGCCGGTTTAGTGCCTTGTTTCTTCTGCGCAGCTTGCACAAAGCTCATTGCGGCTTTCGCGGTTCGAGTTGTGCATCGCCGGAGCTCTGCGGGAAAGAGCGAGAGAAGAGCCGCGAAAGCTCCGATTGCGGCCAGCTCGCGTGTAGCCGCGATGATGCGCTCTTCGCCGGTTGGAGGGCGACTGCCTTCTGCGCGGCTGGTTCCAAGTTGACGGTAAGTGCCAGCGTGCTAGCTGTGTAGGACAGTGAAGAGGCTGACGTGTGTGTGTCCGTAGAGCTGCTAGAAAGCGTACGTGAAGAGCAGGAAGGGCTTTCAGAGCAGCCGGTTCTCGTCTTGGACAGTCGCCACACATCCGCACTTTTAGTGCCTCAGAACCCCGGACAGCTTGCAAAACACGGCTGTAACTGTCCCAGCGCAAGCTGTTCAGGAAAGCACAGAAACGCGATGTTCGCGTGCTTTTAGCGCTTCTCGCAAGAAGCCTCCGGAGCAGGCACTTCTCGTGCGTAACAACCGTGCCTTCTACGATCTTTCCTAGCCTCTTTTCCTCCGGGCAGCCGGCTTGAGCTGATGTGAAGTGTTGGTGGGCAAATCATCCAGAGAAGAGTCGCAATGCTTCTGGGCTGTTAGCAAGAGCTTTCCTTGCTGACCCTTTTCACGTGGGAGATTAGCTAGACATTTGCCGGTTTAGTGCCTTGTTTCTTCTGCGCAGCTTGCACAAAGCTCATTGCGGCTTTCGCGGTTCGAGTTGTGCATCGCCGGAGCTCTGCGGGAAAGAGCGAGAGAAGAGCCGCGAAAGCTCCGAGTGCGGCCAGCTCGCGTGTAGCCGCGTTGATGCACTGTTCGCCGGTTGGAGGGCGACTGCCTTCTGCGCGGCTGGTTCCCAGTTGACGGTAAGTGCCAGCGTGCTAGCTGTGTAGGACAGTGAAGAGGCTGACGTGTGTGTGTCCGTAGAGCTGCTAGAAAGCGTACGTGAAGAGCAGGAAGGGCTTTCAGAGCAGCCGGTTCTCGTCTTGGACAGTCGCCACACATCTGCACTTTTAGTGCCTCAGAACCCCGGACAGCTTGCAAAACACGGCTGTAACTGTCCCAGCGCAAGCTGTTCAGGAAAGCACAGAAACGCGATGTTCGCAAGCTTTTAGCGCTGCTCGCAAGAAGCCTCCGGAGGAGGCACTTCTCGTGCGGCAACAACCGTGCCTTCTACGATCTTTCCTAGCCCCTTTTCCTCCGGGCAGCCGGCTTGAGCTGATGTGAAGTGTTGGTGGGCAAATCATCCAGAGAAGAGTCGCAATGCTTCTGGGCTGTTACCAAGAGCGAGTGAAGAGCAGCAAGAGCTTTCCTTGCTGACCCTTTTCACGTGGGAGATTAGCTGGACATTTGCCGGTTTAGTGCCTTGTTTCTTCTGCGCAGCTTGCACAAAGCTCATTGCGGCTTTCGCGGTTCGAGTTGTGCATCGCCGGAGCTCTGCGGGAAAGAGCGAGAGAAGAGCCGCGAAAGCTCCGAGTGCAGCCAGCTCGCGTGTAGCCGCGATGATGCGCTGTTCGCCGGTTGGAGGGCGACTGCCTTCTGCGCGGCTGCTTCCAAGTTGACGGTAAGTGCCAGCGTGCTAGCTGTGTAGGACAGTGAAGAGGCTGACGTGTGTGTGTCCGTAGAGCTGCTAGAAAGCGTACATGAAGAGCAGGAAGGGCTTTCAGAGCAGCCGGTTCTCGTCTTGGACAGTCGCCACACATCTGCACTTTTAGTGCCTCAGAACCCCGGACAGCTTGCAAAACACGGCTGTAACTGTCCCAGCGCAAGCTGTTCAGGAAAGCACAGAAACGCGATGTTCGCGTGCTTTTAGCGCTGCTCGCAAGAAGCCTCCGGAGCAGGCACTTCTCGTGCGGCAACAACCGTGCCTTCTACGATCTTTCCTAGCCTCTTTTCCTCCGGGCAGGCGGCTTGAGCTGATGTGAAGTGTTGGTGGGCAAATCATCCAGAGAAGAGTCGCAATGCTTCTGGGCTGTTAGCAAGAGCGAGTGAAGAGCAGCAAGAGCTTTCCTTGCTGACCCTTTTCACGTGGGAGATTAGCTGGACATTTGCCGGTTTAGTGCCTTGTTTCTTCTGCGCAGCTTGCACAAAGCTCATTGCGGCTTTCGCGGTTCGAGTTGTGCATCGCCGGAGCTCTGCGGGAAAGAGCGAGAGAAGAGCCGCGAAAGCTCCGAGTGCGGCCAGCTCGCGTGTAGCCGCGATGATGCGCTGTTCGCCGGTTGGAGGGCGACTGCCTTCTGCGCGGCTGCTTCCAAGTTGACGGTAAGTGCCAGCGTGCTAGCTGTGTAGGACAGTGAAGAGGCTGACGTGTGTGTGTCCGTAGAGCTGCTAGAAAGCGTACGTGAAGAGCAGGAAGGGTTTTCAGAGCAGCCGGTTCTCGTCTTGGACAGTCGCCACACATCTGCACTTTTAGTGCCTCAGAACCCCGGACAGCTTGCAAAACACGGCTGTAACTGTCCCAGCGCAAGCTGTTCAGGAAAGCACAGAAACGCGATGTTCGCAAGCTTTTAGCGCTGCTCGCAAGAAGCCTCCGGAGCAGGCACTTCTCGTGCGGCAACAACCGTGCCTTCTACGATCTTTCCTAGCCTCTTTTCCTCCGGGCAGGCGGCTTGAGCTGATGTGAAGTGTTGGTGGGCAAATCATCCAGAGAAGAGTCGCAATGCTTCTGGGCTGTTAGCAAGAGCGAGTGAAGAGCAGCAAGAGCTTTCCTTGCTGACCCTTTTCACGTGGGAGATTAGCTGGACATTTGCCGGTTTAGTGCCTTGTTTCTTCTGCGCAGCTTGCACAAAGCTCATTGCGGCTTTCGCGGTTCGAGTTGTGCATCGCCGGAGCTCTGCGGGAAAGAGCGAGAGAAGAGCCGCGAAAGCTCCGAGTGCGGCCAGCTCGCGTGTAGCCACGATGATGCGCTGTTCGCCGGTTGGAGGGCGACTGCCTTCTGCGCGGCTGCTTCCAAGTTGATGGTAACTGCCAGCGTGCTAGCTGTGTAGGACAGTGAAGAGGCTGACGTGTGTGTGTCCGTAGAGCTGCTAGAAAGCGTACGTGAAGAGCAGGAAGGGCTTTCAGAGCAGCCGGTTCTCGTCTTGGACAGTCGCCACACATCCGCACTTTTAGTGCCTCAGAACCCCGGACAGCTTGCAAAACACGGCTGTAACTGTCCCAGCGCAAGCTGTTCAGGAAAGCACAGAAACGCGATGTTCGCGTGCTTTTAGCGCTTCTCGCAAGAAGCCTCCGGAGCAGGCACTTCTCGTGCGTAACAACCGTGCCTTCTACGATCTTTCCTAGCCTCTTTTCCTCCGGGCAGCCGGCTTGAGCTGATGTGAAGTGTTGGTGGGCAAATCATCCAGAGAAGAGTCGCAATGCTTCTGGGCTGTTAGCAAGAGCTTTCCTTGCTGACCCTTTTCACGTGGGAGATTAGCTAGACATTTGCCGGTTTAGTGCCTTGTTTCTTCTGCGCAGCTTGCACAAAGCTCATTGCGGCTTTCGCGGTTCGAGTTGTGCATCGCCGGAGCTCTGCGTGAAAGAGCGAGAGAAGAGCCGCGAAAGCTCCGAGTGCGGCCAGCTCGCGTGTAGCCGCGATGATGCGCTGTTCGCCGGTTGGAGGGCGACTGCCTTCTGCGCGGCTGCTTCCAAGTTGACGGTAAGTGCCAGCGTGCTAGCTGTGTAGGACAGTGAAGAGGCTGACGTGTGTGTGTCCGTAGAGCTGCTAGAAAGCGTACGTGAAGAGCAGGAAGGGTTTTCAGAGCAGCCGGTTCTCGTCTTGGACAGTCGCCACACATCCGAACTTTTAGTGCCTCAGAACCCCGGACAGCTTGCAAAACACGGCTGTAACTGTCCCAGCGCAAGCTGTTCAGGAAAGCACAGAAACGCGATGTTCGCAAGCTTTTAGCGCTGCTCGCAAGAAGCCTCCGGAGGAGGCACTTCTCGTGCGGCAACAACCGTGCCTTCTACGATCTTTCCTAGCCTCTTTTCCTCCGGGCAGGCGGCTTGAGCTGATGTGAAGTGTTGGTGGGCAAATCATCCAGAGAAGAGTCGCAATGCTTCTGGGCTGTTAGCAAGAGCGAGTGAAGAGCAGCAAGAGCTTTCCTTGCTGACCCTTTTCACGTGGGAGATTAGCTAGACATTTGCCGGTTTAGTGCCTTGTTTCTTCTGCGCAGCTTGCACAAAGCTCATTGCGGCTTTCGCGGTTCGAGTTGTGCATCGCCGGAGCTCTGCGGGAAAGAGCGAGAGAAGAGCCGCGAAAGCTCCGAGTGCGGCCAGCTCGCGTGTAGCCGCGATGATGCGCTGTTCGCCGGTTGGAGGGCGACTGCCTTCTGCGCGGCTGCTTCCAAGTTGACGGTAACTGCCAGCGTGCTAGCTGTGTAGGACAGTGAAGAGGCTGACGTGTGTGTGTCCGTAGAGCTGCTAGAAAGCGTACGTGAAGAGCAGGAAGGGCTTTCAGAGCAGCCGGTTCTCGTCTTGGACAGTCGCCACACATCCGCACTTTTAGTGCCTCAGAACCCCGGACAGCTTGCAAAACACGGCTGTAACTGTCCCAGCGCAAGCTGTTCAGGAAAGCACAGAAACGCGATGTTCGCGTGCTTTTAGAGCTGCTCGCAAGAAGCCTCCGGAGCAGGCACTTCTCGTGCGGCAACAACCGTGCCTTCTACGATCTTTCCTAGCCTCTTTTCCTCCGGGCAGCCGGCTTGAGCTGATGTGAAGTGTTGGTGGGCAAATCATCCAGAGAAGAGTCGCAATGCTTCTGGGCTGTTAGCAAGAGCGAGTGAAGAGCAGCAAGAGCTTTCCTTGCTGACCCTTTTCACGTGGGAGATTAGCTGGACATTTGCCGGTTTAGTGCCTTGTTTCTTCTGCGCAGCTTGCACAAAGCTCATTGCGGCTTTCGCGGTTCGAGTTGTGCATCGCCGGAGCTCTGCGGGAAAGAGCGAGAGAAGAGCCGCGAAAGCTCCGAGTGCGGCCAGCTCGCGTGTAGCCGCGATGATGCGCTGTTCGCCGGTTGGAGGGCGACTGCCTTCTGCGCGGCTGCTTCCAAGTTGACGGTAAGTGCCAGCGTGCTAGCTGTGTAGGACAGTGAAGAGGCTGACGTGTGTGTGTCCGTAGAGCTGCTAGAAAGCGTACGTGAAGAGCAGGAAGGGTTTTCAGAGCAGCCGGTTCTCGTCTTGGACAGTCGCCACACATCCGCACTTTTAGTGCCTCAGAACCCCGGACAGCTTGCAAAACACGGCTGTAACTGTCCCAGCGCAAGCTGTTCAGGAAAGCACAGAAACGCGATGTTCGCGTGCTTTTAGCGCTGCTCGCAAGAAGCCTCCGGAGCAGGCACTTCTCGTGCGGCAACAACCGTGCCTTCTACGATCTTTCCTAGCCTCTTTTCCTCCGGGCAGGCGGCTTGAGCTGATGTGAAGTGTTGGTGGGCAAATCATCCAGAGAAGAGTCGCAATGCTTCTGGGCTGTTAGCAAGAGCGAGTGAAGAGCAGCAAGAGCTTTCCTTGCTGACCCTTTTCACGTGGGAGATTAGCTGGACATTTGCCGGTTTAGTGCCTTGTTTCTTCTGCGCAGCTTGCACAAAGCTCATTGCGGCTTTCGCGGTTCGAGTTGTGCATCGCCGGAGCTCTGCGGGAAAGAGCGAGAGAAGAGCCGCGAAAGCTCCGAGTGCGGCCAGCTCGCGTGTAGCCGCGATGATGCGCTGTTCGCCGGTTGGAGGGCGACTGCCTTCTGCGCGGCTGCTTCCAAGTTGACGGTAAGTGCCAGCGTGCTAGCTGTGTAGGACAGTGAAGAGGCTGACGTGTGTGTGTCCGTAGAGCTGCTAGAAAGCGTACGTGAAGAGCAGGAAGGGTTTTCAGAGCAGCCGGTTCTCGTCTTGGACAGTCGCCACACATCCGCACTTTTAGTGCCTCAGAACCCCGGACAGCTTGCAAAACACGGCTGTAACTGTCCCAGCGCAAGCTGTTCAGGAAAGCACAGAAACGCGATGTTCGCGTGCTTTTAGCGCTGCTCGCAAGAAGCCTCCGGAGCAGGCACTTCTCGTGCGGCAACAACCGTGCCTTCTACGATCTTTCCTAGCCTCTTTTCCTCCGGGCAGGCGGCTTGAGCTGATGTGAAGTGTTGGTGGGCAAATCATCCAGAGAAGAGTCGCAATGCTTCTGGGCTTTTACCAAGAGCGAGTGAAGAGCAGCAAGAGCTTTCCTTGCTGACCCTTTTCACGTGGGAGATTAGCTAGACATTTGCCGGTTTAGTGCCTTGTTTCTTCTGCGCAGCTTGCACAAAGCTCATTGCGGCTTTCGCGGACCGAGATGTGCATCGCCGGAGCTCTGCGGGAAAGAGCGAGAGAAGAGCCGCGAAAGCTCCGAGTGCGGCCAGCTCGCGTGTAGCCGCGATGATGCGCTGTTCGCCGGTTGGAGGGCGACTGCCTTCTGCGCGGCTGCTTCCAAGTTGACGGTAAGTGCCAGCGTGCTAGCTGTGTAGGACAGTGAAGAGGCTGACGTGTGTGTGTCCGTAGAGCTGCTAGAAAGCGTACGTGAAGAGCAGGAAGGGCTTTCAGAGCAGCCGGTTCTCGTCTTGGACAGTCGCCACACATCTGCACTTTTAGTGCCTCAGAACCCCGGACAGCTTGCAAAACACGGCTGTAACTGTCCCAGCGCAAGCTGTTCAGGAAAGCACAGAAACGCGATGTTCGCGTGCTTTTACCGCTTCTCGCAAGAAGCCTCCGGAGCAGGCACTTCTCGTGCGTAACAACCGTGCCTTCTACGATCTTTCCTAGCCTCTTTTCCTCCGGGCAGCCGGCTTGAGCTGATGTGAAGTGTTGGTGGGCAAATCATCCAGAGAAGAGTCGCAATGCTTCTGGGCTTTTACCAAGAGCGAGTGAAGAGCAGCAAGAGCTTTCCTTGCTGACCCTTTTCACGTGGGAGATTAGCTAGACATTTGCCGGTTTAGTGCCTTGTTTCTTCTGCGCAGCTTGCACAAAGCTCATTGCGGCTTTCGCGGACCGAGATGTGCATCGCCGGAGCTCTGCGGGAAAGAGCGAGAGAAGAGCCGCGAAAGCTCCGATTGCGGCCAGCTCGCGTGTAGCCGCGATGATGCGCTGTTCGCCGGTTGGAGGGCGACTGCCTTCTGCGCGGCTGGTTCCAAGTTGACGGTAAGTGCCAGCGTGCTAGCTGTGTAGGACAGTGAAGAGGCTGACGTTTGTGTGTCGGTAGAGCTTCTAGAAAGCGTACGTGAAGAGCAGGAAGGGCTTTCAGAGCAGCCGGTTCTCGTCTTGGACAGTCGCCACACATCCGCACTTTTAGTGCCTCAGAACCCCGGACAGCTTGCAAAACACGGCTGTAACTGTCCCAGCGCAAGCTGTTCAGGAAAGCACAGAAACGCGATGTTCGCGTGCTTTTAGCGCTGCTCGCAAGAAGCCTCCGGAGCAGGCACTTCTCGTGCGGCAACAACCGTGCCTTCTACGATCTTTCCTAGCCTCTTTTCCTCCGGGCAGGCGGCTTGAGCTGATGTGAAGTGTTGGTGGGCAAATCATCCAGAGAAGAGTCGCAATGCTTCTGGGCTGTTAGCAAGAGCGAGTGAAGAGCAGCAAGAGCTTTCCTTGCTGACCCTTTTCACGTGGGAGATTAGCTGGACATTTGCCGGTTTAGTGCCTTGTTTCTTCTGCGCAGCTTGCACAAAGCTCATTGCGGCTTTCGCGGTTCGAGTTGTGCATCGCCGGAGCTCTGCGGGAAAGAGCGAGAGAAGAGCCGCGAAAGCTCCGAGTGCGGCCAGCTCGCGTGTAGCCGCGATGATGCGCTGTTCGCCGGTTGGAGGGCGACTGCCTTCTGCGCGGCTGCTTCCAAGTTGACGGTAACTGCCAGCGTGCTAGCTGTGTAGGACAGTGAAGAGGCTGACGTGTGTGTGTCCGTAGAGCTGCTAGAAAGCGTACGTGAAGAGCAGGAAGGGTTTTCAGAGCAGCCGGTTCTCGTCTTGGACAGTCGCCACATATCTGCACTTTTAGTGCCTCAGAACCCCGGACAGCTTGCAAAACACGGCTGTAACTGTCCCAGCGCAAGCTGTTCAGGAAAGCACAGAAACGCGATGTTCGCGTGCTTTTAGCGCTGCTCGCAAGAAGCCTCCGGAGCAGGCACTTCTCGTGCGGCAACAACCGTGCCTTCTACGATCTTTCCTAGCCTCTTTTCCTCCGGGCAGGCGGCTTGAGCTGATGTGAAGTGTTGGTGGGCAAATCATCCAGAGAAGAGTCGCAATGCTTCTGGGCTGTTAGCAAGAGCTTTCCTTGCTGACCCTTTTCACGTGGGAGATTAGCTAGACATTTGCCGGTTTAGTGCCTTGTTTCTTCTGCGCAGCTTGCACAAAGCTCATTGCGGCTTTCGCGGACCGAGATGTGCATCGCCGGAGCTCTGCGGGAAAGAGCGAGAGAAGAGCCGCGAAAGCTCCGATTGCGGCCAGCTCGCGTGTAGCCGCGATGATGCGCTGTTCGCCGGTTGGAGGGCGACTGCCTTCTGCGCGGCTGGTTCCAAGTTGACGGTAAGTGCCAGCGTGCTAGCTGTGTAGGACAGTGAAGAGGCTGACGTGTGTGTGTCCGTAGAGCTGCTAGAAAGCGTACGTGAAGAGCAGGAAGGGCTTTCAGAGCAGCCGGTTCTCGTCTTGGACAGTCGCCACACATCCGCACTTTTAGTGCCTCAGAACCCCGGACAGCTTGCAAAACACGGCTGTAACTGTCCCAGCGCAAGCTGTTCAGGAAAGCACAGAAACGCGATGTTCGCGTGCTTTTAGCGCTTCTCGCAAGAAGCCTCCGGAGCAGGCACTTCTCGTGCGTAACAACCGTGCCTTCTACGATCTTTCCTAGCCTCTTTTCCTCCGGGCAGCCGGCTTGAGCTGATGTGAAGTGTTGGTGGGCAAATCATCCAGAGAAGAGTCGCAATGCTTCTGGGCTGTTAGCAAGAGCTTTCCTTGCTGACCCTTTTCACGTGGGAGATTAGCTAGACATTTGCCGGTTTAGTGCCTTGTTTCTTCTGCGCAGCTTGCACAAAGCTCATTGCGGCTTTCGCGGTTCGAGTTGTGCATCGCCGGAGCTCTGCGGGAAAGAGCGAGAGAAGAGCCGCGAAAGCTCCGAGTGCGGCCAGCTCGCGTGTAGCCGCGATGATGCGCTGTTCGCCGGTTGGAGGGCGACTGCCTTCTGCGCGGCTGGTTCCAAGTTGACGGTAAGTGCCAGCGTGCTAGCTGTGTAGGACAGTGAAGAGGCTGACGTGTGTGTGTCCGTAGAGCTGCTAGAAAGCGTACGTGAAGAGCAGGAAGGGCTTTCAGAGCAGCCGGTTCTCGTCTTGGACAGTCGCCACACATCTGCACTTTTAGTGCCTCAGAACCCCGGACAGCTTGCAAAACACGGCTGTAACTGTCCCAGCGCAAGCTGTTCAGGAAAGCACAGAAACGCGATGTTCGCAAGCTTTTAGCGCTGCTCGCAAGAAGCCTCCGGAGGAGGCACTTCTCGTGCGGCAACAACCGTGCCTTCTACGATCTTTCCTAGCCTCTTTTCCTCCGGGCAGCCGGCTTGAGCTGATGTGAAGTGTTGGTGGGCAAATCATCCAGAGAAGAGTCGCAATGCTTCTGGGCTGTTAGCAAGAGCGAGTGAAGAGCAGCAAGAGCTTTCCTTGCTGACCCTTTTCACGTGGGAGATTAGCTGGACATTTGCCGGTTTAGTGCCTTGTTTCTTCTGCGCAGCTTGCACAAAGCTCATTGCGGCTTTCGCGGTTCGAGTTGTGCATCGCCGGAGCTCTGCGGGAAAGAGCGAGAGAAGAGCCGCGAAAGCTCCGAGTGCGGCCAGCTCGCGTGTAGCCGCGATGATGCGCTGTTCGCCGGTTGGAGGGCGACTGCCTTCTGCGCGGCTGGTTCCAAGTTGACGGTAACTGCCAGCGTGCTAGCTGTGTAGGACAGTGAAGAGGCTGACGTGTGTGTGTCCGTAGAGCTGCTAGAAAGCGTACGTGAAGAGCAGGAAGGGTTTTCAGAGCAGCCGGTTCTCGTCTTGGACAGTCGCCACACATCTGCACTTTAGTGCCTCAGAACCCCGGACAGCTTGCAAAACACGGCTGTAACTGTCCCAGCGCAAGCTGTTCAGGAAAGCACAGAAACGCGATGTTCGCGTGCTTTTAGCGCTGCTCGCAAGAAGCCTCCGGAGCAGGCACTTCTCGTGCGGCAACAACCGTGCCTTCTACGATCTTTCCTAGCCTCTTTTCCTCCGGGCAGGCGGCTTGAGCTGATGTGAAGTGTTGGTGGGCAAATCATCCAGAGAAGAGTCGCAATGCTTCTGGGCTGTTAGCAAGAGCGAGTGAAGAGCAGCAAGAGCTTTCCTTGCTGACCCTTTTCACGTGGGAGATTAGCTGGACATTTGCCGGTTTAGTGCCTTGTTTCTTCTGCGCAGCTTGCACAAAGCTCATTGCGGCTTTCGCGGTTCGAGTTGTGCATCGCCGGAGCTCTGCGGGAAAGAGCGAGAGAAGAGCCGCGAAAGCTCCGAGTGCGGCCAGCTCGCGTGTAGCCGCGATGATGCGCTGTTCGCCGGTTGGAGGGCAACTGCCTTCTGCGCGGCTGCTTCCAAGTTGACGGTAAGTGCCAGCGTGCTAGCTGTGTAGGACAGTGAAGAGGCTGACGTGTGTGTGTCCGTAGAGCTGCTAGAAAGCGTACGTGAAGAGCAGGAAGGGTTTTCAGAGCAGCCGGTTCTCGTCTTGGACAGTCGCCACACATCTGCACTTTTAGTGCCTCAGAACCCCGGACAGCTTGCAAAACACGGCTGTAACTGTCCCAGCGCAAGCTGTTCAGGAAAGCACAGAAACGCGATGTTCGCGTGCTTTTAGCGCTGCTCGCAAGAAGCCTCCGGAGCAGGCACTTCTCGTGCGGCAACAACCGTGCCTTCTACGATCTTTCCTAGCCTCTTTTCCTCCGGGCAGGCGGCTTGAGCTGATGTGAAGTGTTGGTGGGCAAATCATCCAGAGAAGAGTCGCAATGCTTCTGGGCTGTTAGCAAGAGCGAGTGAAGAGCAGCAAGAGCTTTCCTTGCTGACCCTTTTCACGTGGGAGATTAGCTAGACATTTGCCGGTTTAGTGCCTTGTTTCTTCTGCGCAGCTTGCACAAAGCTCATTGCGGCTTTCGCGGTTCGAGTTGTGCATCGCCGGAGCTCTGCGGGAAAGAGCGAGAGAAGAGCCGCGAAAGCTCCGATTGCGGCCAGCTCGCGTGTAGCCGCGATGATGCGCTCTTCGCCGGTTGGAGGGCGACTGCCTTCTGCGCGGCTGGTTCCAAGTTGACGGTAAGTGCCAGCGTGCTAGCTGTGTAGGACAGTGAAGAGGCTGACGTGTGTGTGTCCGTAGAGCTGCTAGAAAGCGTACGTGAAGAGCAGGAAGGGCTTTCAGAGCAGCCGGTTCTCGTCTTGGACAGTCGCCACACATCCGCACTTTTAGTGCCTCAGAACCCCGGACAGCTTGCAAAACACGGCTGTAACTGTCCCAGCGCAAGCTGTTCAGGAAAGCACAGAAACGCGATGTTCGCGTGCTTTTAGCGCTTCTCGCAAGAAGCCTCCGGAGCAGGCACTTCTCGTGCGTAACAACCGTGCCTTCTACGATCTTTCCTAGCCTCTTTTCCTCCGGGCAGCCGGCTTGAGCTGATGTGAAGTGTTGGTGGGCAAATCATTCAGAGAAGAGTCGCAATGCTTCTGGGCTGTTAGCAAGAGCTTTCCTTGCTGACCCTTTTCACGTGGGAGATTAGCTAGACATTTGCCGGTTTAGTGCCTTGTTTCTTCTGCGCAGCTTGCACAAAGCTCATTGCGGCTTTCGCGGTTCGAGTTGTGCATCGCCGGAGCTCTGCGGGAAAGAGCGAGAGAAGAGCCGCGAAAGCTCCGAGTGCGGCCAGCTCGCGTGTAGCCGCGTTGATGCACTGTTCGCCGGTTGGAGGGCGACTGCCTTCTGCGCGGCTGGTTCCCAGTTGACGGTAAGTGCCAGCGTGCTAGCTGTGTAGGACAGTGAAGAGGCTGACGTGTGTGTGTCCGTAGAGCTGCTAGAAAGCGTACGTGAAGAGCAGGAAGGGCTTTCAGAGCAGCCGGTTCTCGTCTTGGACAGTCGCCACACATCTGCACTTTTAGTGCCTCAGAACCCCGGACAGCTTGCAAAACACGGCTGTAACTGTCCCAGCGCAAGCTGTTCAGGAAAGCACAGAAACGCGATGTTCGCGTGCTTTTAGCGCTGCTCGCAAGAAGCCTCCGGAGGAGGCACTTCTCGTGCGGCAACAACCGTGCCTTCTACGATCTTTCCTAGCCTCTTTTCCTCCGGGCAGGCGGCTTGAGCTGATGTGAAGTGTTGGTGGGCAAATCATCCAGAGAAGAGTCGCAATGCTTCTGGGCTGTTAGCAAGAGCGAGTGAAGAGCAGCAAGAGCTTTCCTTGCTGACCCTTTTCACGTGGGAGATTAGCTGGACATTTGCCGGTTTAGTGCCTTGTTTCTTCTGCGCAGCTTGCACAAAGCTCATTGCGGCTTTCGCGGTTCGAGTTGTGCATCGCCGGAGCTCTGCGGGAAAGAGCGAGAGAAGAGCCGCGAAAGCTCCGAGTGCGGCCAGCTCGCGTGTAGCCGCGATGATGCGCTGTTCGCCGGTTGGAGGGCGACTGCCTTCTGCGCGGCTGCTTCCAAGTTGACGGTAAGTGCCAGCGTGCTAGCTGTGTAGGACAGTGAAGAGGCTGACGTGTGTGTGTCCGTAGAGCTGCTAGAAAGCGTACGTGAAGAGCAGGAAGGGTTTTCAGAGCAGCCGGTTCTCGTCTTGGACAGTCGCCACACATCTGCACTTTTAGTGCCTCAGAACCCCGGACAGCTTGCAAAACACGGCTGTAACTGTCCCAGCGCAAGCTGTTCAGGAAAGCACAGAAACGCGATGTTCGCAAGCTTTTAGCGCTGCTCGCAAGAAGCCTCCGGAGCAGGCACTTCTCGTGCGGCAACAACCGTGCCTTCTACGATCTTTCCTAGCCTCTTTTCCTCCGGGCAGGCGGCTTGAGCTGATGTGAAGTGTTGGTGGGCAAATCATCCAGAGAAGAGTCGCAATGCTTCTGGGCTGTTAGCAAGAGCGAGTGAAGAGCAGCAAGAGCTTTCCTTGCTGACCCTTTTCACGTGGGAGATTAGCTGGACATTTGCCGGTTTAGTGCCTTGTTTCTTCTGCGCAGCTTGCACAAAGCTCATTGCGGCTTTCGCGGTTCGAGTTGTGCATCGCCGGAGCTCTGCGGGAAAGAGCGAGAGAAGAGCCGCGAAAGCTCCGAGTGCGGCCAGCTCGCGTGTAGCCGCGATGATGCGCTGTTCGCCGGTTGGAGGGCGACTGCCTTCTGCGCGGCTGCTTCCAAGTTGACGGTAACTGCCAGCGTGCTAGCTGTGTAGGACAGTGAAGAGGCTGACGTGTGTGTGTCCGTAGAGCTGCTAGAAAGCGTACGTGAAGAGCAGGAAGGGCTTTCAGAGCAGCCGGTTCTCGTCTTGGACAGTCGCCACACATCCGCACTTTTAGTGCCTCAGAACCCCGGACAGCTTGCAAAACACGGCTGTAACTGTCCCAGCGCAAGCTGTTCAGGAAAGCACAGAAACGCGATGTTCGCGTGCTTTTAGCGCTGCTCGCAAGAAGCCTCCGGAGCAGGCACTTCTCGTGCGGCAACAACCGTGCCTTCTACGATCTTTCCTAGCCTCTTTTCCTCCGGGCAGGCGGCTTGAGCTGATGTGAAGTGTTGGTGGGCAAATCATCCAGAGAAGAGTCGCAATGCTTCTGGGCTGTTAGCAAGAGCGAGTGAAGAGCAGCAAGAGCTTTCCTTGCTGACCCTTTTCACGTGGGAGATTAGCTGGACATTTGCCGGTTTAGTGCCTTGTTTCTTCTGCGCAGCTTGCACAAAGCTCATTGCGGCTTTCGCGGTTCGAGTTGTGCATCGCCGGAGCTCTGCGGGAAAGAGCGAGAGAAGAGCCGCGAAAGCTCCGAGTGCGGCCAGCTCGCGTGTAGCCGCGATGATGCGCTGTTCGCCGGTTGGAGGGCGACTGCCTTCTGCGCGGCTGCTTCCAAGTTGACGGTAAGTGCCAGCGTGCTAGCTGTGTAGGACAGTGAAGAGGCTGACGTGTGTGTGTCCGTAGAGCTGCTAGAAAGCGTACGTGAAGAGCAGGAAGGGTTTTCAGAGCAGCCGGTTCTCGTCTTGGACAGTCGCCACACATCTGCACTTTTAGTGCCTCAGAACCCCGGACAGCTTGCAAAACACGGCTGTAACTGTCCCAGCGCAAGCTGTTCAGGAAAGCACAGAAAAGCGATGTTCGCGTGCTTTTAGCGCTGCTCGCAAGAAGCCTCCGGAGCAGGCACTTCTCGTGCGGCAACAACCGTGCCTTCTACGATCTTTCCTAGCCTCTTTTCCTCCGGGCAGGCGGCTTGAGCTGATGTGAAGTGTTGGTGGGCAAATCATCCAGAGAAGAGTCGCAATGCTTCTGGGCTTTTACCAAGAGCGAGTGAAGAGCAGCAAGAGCTTTCCTTGCTGACCCTTTTCACGTGGGAGATTAGCTAGACATTTGCCGGTTTAGTGCCTTGTTTCTTCTGCGCAGCTTGCACAAAGCTCATTGCGGCTTTCGCGGACCGAGATGTGCATCGCCGGAGCTCTGCGGGAAAGAGCGAGAGAAGAGCCGCGAAAGCTCCGAGTGCGGCCAGCTCGCGTGTAGCCGCGATGATGCGCTGTTCGCCGGTTGGAGGGCGACTGCCTTCTGCGCGGCTGGTTCCAAGTTGACGGTAAGTGCCAGCGTGCTAGCTGTGTAGGACAGTGAAGAGGCTGACGTGTGTGTGTCCGTAGAGCTGCTAGAAAGCGTACGTGAAGAGCAGGAAGGGCTTTCAGAGCAGCCGGTTCTCGTCTTGGACAGTCGCCACACATCTGCACTTTTAGTGCCTCAGAACCCCGGACAGCTTGCAAAACACGGCTGTAACTGTCCCAGCGCAAGCTGTTCAGGAAAGCACAGAAACGCGATGTTCGCGTGCTTTTAGCGCTTCTCGCAAGAAGCCTCCGGAGCAGGCACTTCTCGTGCGTAACAACCGTGCCTTCTACGATCTTTCCTAGCCTCTTTTCCTCCGGGCAGCCGGCTTGAGCTGATGTGAAGTGTTGGTGGGCAAATCATCCAGAGAAGAGTCGCAATGCTTCTGGGCTTTTACCAAGAGCGAGTGAAGAGCAGCAAGAGCTTTCCTTGCTGACCCTTTTCACGTGGGAGATTAGCTGGACATTTGCCGGTTTAGTGCCTTGTTTCTTCTGCGCAGCTTGCACAAAGCTCATTGCGGCTTTCGCGGACCGAGATGTGCATCGCCGGAGCTCTGCGGGAAAGAGCGAGAGAAGAGCCGCGAAAGCTCCGATTGCGGCCAGCTCGCGTGTAGCCGCGATGATGCGCTGTTCGCCAGTTGGAGGGCGACTGCCTTCTGCGCGGCTGGTTCCAAGTTGACGGTAAGTGCCAGCGTGCTAGCTGTGTAGGACAGTGAAGAGGCTGACGTGTGTGTGTCCGTAGAGCTGCTAGAAAGCGTACGTGAAGAGCAGGAAGGGCTTTCAGAGCAGCCGGTTCTCGTCTTGGACAGTCGCCACACATCTGCACTTTTAGTGCCTCAGAACCCCGGACAGCTTGCAAAACACGGCTGTAACTGTCCCAGCGCAAGCTGTTCAGGAAAGCACAGAAACGCGATGTTCGCGTGCTTTTAGCGCTTCTCGCAAGAAGCCTCCGGAGCAGGCACTTCTCGTGCGTAACAACCGTGCCTTCTACGATCTTTCCTAGCCTCTTTTCCTCCGGGCAGCCGGCTTGAGCTGATGTGAAGTGTTGGTGGGCAAATCATCCAGAGAAGAGTCGCAATGCTTCTGGGCTGTTAGCAAGAGCTTTCCTTGCTGACCCTTTTCACGTGGGAGATTAGCTAGACATTTGCCGGTTTAGCGCCTTGTTTCTTCTGCGCAGCTTGCACAAAGCTCATTGCGGCTTTCGCGGTTCGAGTTGTGCATCGCCGGAGCTCTGCGGGAAAGAGCGAGAGAAGAGCCGCGAAAGCTCCGAGTGCGGCCAGCTCGCGTGTAGCCGCGATGATGCGCTGTTCGCCGGTTGGAGGGCGACTGCCTTCTGCGCGGCTGCTTCCAAGTTGACGGTAAGTGCCAGCGTGCTAGCTGTGTAGGACAGTGAAGAGGCTGACGTGTGTGTGTCCGTAGAGCTGCTAGAAAGCGTACGTGAAGAGCAGGAAGGGTTTTCAGAGCAGCCGGTTCTCGTCTTGGACAGTCGCCACACATCTGCACTTTTAGTGCCTCAGAACCCCGGACAGCTTGCAAAACACGGCTGTAACTGTCCCAGCGCAAGCTGTTCAGGAAAGCACAGAATCGCGATGTTCGCGTGCTTTTAGCGCTGCTCGCAAGAAGCCTCCGGAGCAGGCACTTCTCGTGCGGCAACAACCGTGCCTTCTACGATCTTTCCTAGCCTCTTTTCCTCCGGGCAGGCGGCTTGAGCTGATGTGAAGTGTTGGTGGGAAATCATCCAGAGAAGAGTCGCAATGCTTCTGGGCTTTTACCAAGAGCGAGTGAAGAGCAGCAAGAGCTTTCCTTGCTGACCCTTTTCACGTGGGAGATTAGCTAGACATTTGCCGGTTTAGTGCCTTGTTTCTTCTGCGCAGCTTGCACAAAGCTCATTGCGGCTTTCGCGGTTCGAGTTGTGCATCGCCGGAGCTCTGCGGGAAAGAGCGAGAGAAGAGCCGCGAAAGCTCCGAGTGCGGCCAGCTCGCGTGTAGCCGCGATGATGCGCTGTTCGCCGGTTGGAGGGCGACTGCCTTCTGCGCGGCTGCTTCCAAGTTGACGGTAAGTGCCAGCGTGCTAGCTGTGTAGGACAGTGAAGAGGCTGACGTGTGTGTGTCCGTAGAGCTGCTAGAAAGCGTACGTGAAGAGCAGGAAGGGCTTTCAGAGCAGCCGGTTCTCGTCTTGGACAGTCGCCACACATCCGCACTTTTAGTGCCTCAGAACCCCGGACAGCTTGCAAAACACGGCTGTAACTGTCCCAGCGCAAGCTGTTCAGGAAAGCACAGAAACGCGATGTTCGCGTGCTTTTAGAGCTGCTCGCAAGAAGCCTCCGGAGCAGGCACTTCTCGTGCGGCAACAACCGTGCCTTCTACGATCTTTCCTAGCCTCTTTTCCTCCGGGCAGGCGGCTTGAGCTGATGTGAAGTGTTGGAGGGCAAATCATCCAGAGAAGAGTCGCAATGCTTCTGGGCTGTTAGCAAGAGCGAGTGAAGAGCAGCAAGAGCTTTCCTTGCTGACCCTTTTCACGTGGGAGCTTAGCTAGACATTTGCCGGTTTAGTGCCTTGTTTCTTCTGCGCAGCTTGCACAAAGCTCATTGCGGCTTTCGCGGTTCGAGTTGTGCATCGCCGGAGCTCTGCGGGAAAGAGCGAGAGAAGAGCCGCGAAAGCTCCGAGTGCGGCCAGCTCGCGTGTAGCCGCGATGATGCGCTGTTCGCCGGTTGGAGGGCGACTGCCTTCTGCGCGGCTGCTTCCAAGTTGACGGTAACTGCCAGCGTGCTAGCTGTGTAGGACAGTGAAGAGGCTGACGTGTGTGTGTCCGTAGAGCTGCTAGAAAGCGTACGTGAAGAGCAGGAAGGGCTTTCAGAGCAGCCGGTTCTCGTCTTGGACAGTCGCCACACATCCGCACTTTTAGTGCCTCAGAACCCCGGACAGCTTGCAAAACACGGCTGTAACTGTCCCAGCGCAAGCTGTTCAGGAAAGCACAGAAACGCGATGTTCGCGTGCTTTTAGCGCTGCTCGCAAGAAGCCTCCGGAGCAGGCACTTCTCGTGCGGCAACAACCGTGCCTTCTACGATCTTTCCTAGCCTCTTTTCCTCCGGGCAGGCGGCTTGAGCTGATGTGAAGTGTTGGTGGGCAAATCATCCAGAGAAGAGTCGCAATGCTTCTGGGCTGTTAGCAAGAGCGAGTGAAGAGCAGCAAGAGCTTTCCTTGCTGACCCTTTTCACGTGGGAGCTTAGCTAGACATTTGCCGGTTTAGTGCCTTGTTTCTTCTGCGCAGCTTGCACAAAGCTCATTGCGGCTTTCGCGGACCGAGATGTGCATCGCCGGAGCTCTGCGGGAAAGAGCGAGAGAAGAGCCGCGAAAGCTCCGAGTGCGGCCAGCTCGCGTGTAGCCGCGATGATGCGCTGTTCGCCGGTTGGAGGGCGACTGCCTTCTGCGCGGCTGCTTCCAAGTTGACGGTAAGTGCCAGCGTGCTAGCTGTGTAGGACAGTGAAGAGGCTGACGTGTGTGTGTCCGTAGAGCTGCTAGAAAGCGTACGTGAAGAGCAGGAAGGGCTTTCAGAGCAGCCGGTTCTCGTCTTGGACAGTCGCCACACATCCGCACTTTTAGTGCCTCAGAACCCCGGACAGCTTGCAAAACACGGCTGTAACTGTCCCAGCGCAAGCTGTTCAGGAAAGCACAGAAACGCGATGTTCGCGTGCTTTTAGCGCTGCTCGCAAGAAGCCTCCGGAGCAGGCACTTCTCGTGCGGCAACAACCGTGCCTTCTACGATCTTTCCTAGCCTCTTTTCCTCCGGGCAGGCGGCTTGAGCTGATGTGAAGTGTTGGTGGGCAAATCATCCAGAGAAGAGTCGCAATGCTTCTGGGCTGTTAGCAAGAGCGAGTGAAGAGCAGCAAGAGCTTTCCTTGCTGACCCTTTTCACGTGGGAGATTAGCTAGACATTTGCCGGTTTAGTGCCTTGTTTCTTCTGCGCAGCTTGCACAAAGCTCATTGCGGCTTTCGCGGTTCGAGTTGTGCATCGCCGGAGCTCTGCGGGAAAGAGCGAGAGAAGAGCCGCGAAAGCTCCGAGTGCGGCCAGCTCGCGTGTAGCCGCGATGATGCGCTGTTCGCCGGTTGGAGGGCGACTGCCTTCTGCGCGGCTGCTTCCAAGTTGACGGTAAGTGCCAGCGTGCTAGCTGTGTAGGACAGTGAAGAGGCTGACGTGTGTGTGTCCGTAGAGCTGCTAGAAAGCGTACGTGAAGAGCAGGAAGGGCTTTCAGAGCAGCCGGTTCTCGTCTTGGACAGTCGCCACACATCCGCACTTTTAGTGCCTCAGAACCCCGGACAGCTTGCAAAACACGGCTGTAACTGTCCCAGCGCAAGCTGTTCAGGAAAGCACAGAAACGCGATGTTCGCGTGCTTTTAGCGCTGCTCGCAAGAAGCCTCCGGAGCAGGCACTTCTCGTGCGGCAACAACCGTGCCTTCTACGATCTTTCCTAGCCTCTTTTCCTCCGGGCAGGCGGCTTGAGCTGATGTGAAGTGTTGGTGGGCAAATCATCCAGAGAAGAGTCGCAATGCTTCTGGGCTGTTAGCAAGAGCGAGTGAAGAGCAGCAAGAGCTTTCCTTGCTGACCCTTTTCACGTGGGAGATTAGCTAGACATTTGCCGGTTTAGTGCCTTGTTTCTTCTGCGCAGCTTGCACAAAGCTCATTGCGGCTTTCGCGGTTCGAGTTGTGCATCGCCGGAGCTCTGCGGGAAAGAGCGAGAGAAGAGCCGCGAAAGCTCCGAGTGCGGCCAGCTCGCGTGTAGCCGCGATGATGCGCTGTTCGCCGGTTGGAGGGCGACTGCCTTCTGCGCGGCTGCTTCCAAGTTGACGGTAACTGCCAGCGTGCTAGCTGTGTAGGACAGTGAAGAGGCTGACGTGTGTGTGTCCGTAGAGCTGCTAGAAAGCGTACGTGAAGAGCAGGAAGGGTTTTCAGAGCAGCCGGTTCTCGTCTTGGACAGTCGCCACACATCCGCACTTTTAGTGCCTCAGAACCCCGGACAGCTTGCAAAACACGGCTGTAACTGTCCCAGCGCAAGCTGTTCAGGAAAGCACAGAAACGCGATGTTCGCGTGCTTTTAGCGCTGCTCGCAAGAAGCCTCCGGAGCAGGCACTTCTCGTGCGGCAACAACCGTGCCTTCTACGATCTTTCCTAGCCTCTTTTCCTCCGGGCAGGCGGCTTGAGCTGATGTGAAGTGTTGGTGGGCAAATCATCCAGAGAAGAGTCGCAATGCTTCTGGGCTTTTACCAAGAGCGAGTGAAGAGCAGCAAGAGCTTTCCTTGCTGACCCTTTTCACGTGGGAGATTAGCTAGACATTTGCCGGTTTAGTGCCTTGTTTCTTCTGCGCAGCTTGCACAAAGCTCATTGCGGCTTTCGCGGACCGAGATGTGCATCGCCGGAGCTCTGCGGGAAAGAGCGAGAGAAGAGCCGCGAAAGCTCCGAGTGCGGCCAGCTCGCGTGTAGCCGCGATGATGCGCTGTTCGCCGGTTGGAGGGCGACTGCCTTCTGCGCGGCTGCTTCCAAGTTGACGGTAAGTGCCAGCGTGCTAGCTGTGTAGGACAGTGAAGAGGCTGACGTGTGTGTGTCCGTAGAGCTGCTAGAAAGCGTACGTGAAGAGCAGGAAGGGCTTTCAGAGCAGCCGGTTCTCGTCTTGGACAGTCGCCACACATCCGCACTTTTAGTGCCTCAGAACCCCGGACAGCTTGCAAAACACGGCTGTAACTGTCCCAGCGCAAGCTGTTCAGGAAAGCACAGAAACGCGATGTTCGCGTGCTTTTAGCGCTTCTCGCAAGAAGCCTCCGGAGCAGGCACTTCTCGTGCGTAACAACCGTGCCTTCTACGATCTTTCCTAGCCTCTTTTCCTCCGGGCAGCCGGCTTGAGCTGATGTGAAGTGTTGGTGGGCAAATCATCCAGAGAAGAGTCGCAATGCTTCTGGGCTGTTAGCAAGAGCTTTCCTTGCTGACCCTTTTCACGTGGGAGATTAGCTAGACATTTGCCGGTTTAGTGCCTTGTTTCTTCTGCGCAGCTTGCACAAAGCTCATTGCGGCTTTCGCGGTTCGAGTTGTGCATCGCCGGAGCTCTGCGGGAAAGAGCGAGAGAAGAGCCGCGAA
This sequence comes from Chlamydotis macqueenii, assembly GCF_036417535.1. NCBI lineage: Eukaryota > Metazoa > Chordata > Aves > Otidiformes > Otididae > Chlamydotis > Chlamydotis macqueenii. Next base: position 20,394,467 of record NC_141559.1, read on the forward strand.
AGCTCCGAGTGCGGCCAGCTCGCGTGTAGCCGCGATGATGCGCTGTTCGCCGGTTGGAGGGCGACTGCCTTCTGCGCGGCTGCTTCCAAGTTGACGGTAAGTGCCAGCGTGCTAGCTGTGTAGGACAGTGAAGAGGCTGACGTGTGTGTGTCCGTAGAGCTGCTAGAAAGCGTACGTGAAGAGCAGGAAGGGTTTTCAGAGCAGCCGGTTCTCGTCTTGGACAGTCGCCACACATCCGAACTTTTAGTGCCTCAGAACCCCGGACAGCTTGCAAAACACGGCTGTAACTGTCCCAGCGCAAGCTGTTCAGGAAAGCACAGAAACGCGATGTTCGCAAGCTTTTAGCGCTGCTCGCAAGAAGCCTCCGGAGGAGGCACTTCTCGTGCGGCAACAACCGTGCCTTCTACGATCTTTCCTAGCCTCTTTTCCTCCGGGCAGGCGGCTTGAGCTGATGTGAAGTGTTGGTGGGCAAATCATCCAGAGAAGAGTCGCAATGCTTCTGGGCTGTTAGCAAGAGCGTGTGAAGAGCAGCAAGAGCTTTCCTTGCTGACCCTTTTCACGTGGGAGATTAGCTGGACATTTGCCGGTTTAGTGCCTTGTTTCTTCTGCGCAGCTTGCACAAAGCTCATTGCGGCTTTCGCGGTTCGAGTTGTGCATCGCCGGAGCTCTGCGGGAAAGAGCGAGAGAAGAGCCGCGAAAGCTCCGAGTGCGGCCAGCTCGCGTGTAGCCGCGATGATGCGCTGTTCGCCGGTTGGAGGGCGACTGCCTTCTGCGCGGCTGCTTCCAAGTTGACGGTAAGTGCCAGCGTGCTAGCTGTGTAGGACAGTGAAGAGGCTGACGTGTGTGTGTCCGTAGAGCTGCTAGAAAGCGTACGTGAAGAGCAGGAAGGGCTTTCAGAGCAGCCGGTTCTCGTCTTGGACAGTCGCCACACATCCGCACTTTTAGTGCCTCAGAACCCCGGACAGCTTGCAAAACACGGCTGTAACTGTCCCAGCGCAAGCTGTTCAGGAAAGCACAGAAACGCGATGTTCGCGTGCTTTTAGCGCTGCTCGCAAGAAGCCTCCGGAGCAGGCACTTCTCGTGCGGCAACAACCGTGCCTTCTACGATCTTTCCTAGCCTCTTTTCCTCCGGGCAGCCGGCTTGAGCTGATGTGAAGTGTTGGTGGGCAAATCATCCAGAGAAGAGTCGCAATGCTTCTGGGCTGTTAGCAAGAGCGAGTGAAGAGCAGCAAGAGCTTTCCTTGCTGACCCTTTTCACGTGGGAGATTAGCTGGACATTTGCCGGTTTAGTGCCTTGTTTCTTCTGCGCAGCTTGCACAAAGCTCATTGCGGCTTTCGCGGTTCGAGTTGTGCATCGCCGGAGCTCTGCGGGAAAGAGCGAGAGAAGAGCCGCGAAAGCTCCGAGTGCGGCCAGCTCGCGTGTAGCCGCGATGATGCGCTGTTCGCCGGTTGGAGGGCGACTGCCTTCTGCGCGGCTGCTTCCAAGTTGACGGTAAGTGCCAGCGTGCTAGCTGTGTAGGACAGTGAAGAGGCTGACGTGTGTGTGTCCGTAGAGCTGCTAGAAAGCGTACGTGAAGAGCAGGAAGGGTTTTCAGAGCAGCCGGTTCTCGTCTTGGACAGTCGCCACACATCTGCACTTTTAGTGCCTCAGAACCCCGGACAGCTTGCAAAACACGGCTGTAACTGTCCCAGCGCAAGCTGTTCAGGAAAGCACAGAAACGCGATGTTCGCGTGCTTTTAGCGCTGCTCGCAAGAAGCCTCCGGAGCAGGCACTTCTCGTGCGGCAACAACCGTGCCTTCTACGATCTTTCCTAGCCTCTTTTCCTCCGGGCAGGCGGCTTGAGCTGATGTGAAGTGTTGGTGGGCAAATCATCCAGAGAAGAGTCGCAATGCTTCTGGGCTGTTAGCAAGAGCGAGTGAAGAGCAGCAAGAGCTTTCCTTGCTGACCCTTTTCACGTGGGAGCTTAGCTAGACATTTGCCGGTTTAGTGCCTTGTTTCTTCTGCGCAGCTTGCACAAAGCTCATTGCGGCTTTCGCGGACCGAGATGTGCATCGCCGGAGCTCTGCGGGAAAGAGCGAGAGAAGAGCCGCGAAAGCTCCGAGTGCGGCCAGCTCGCGTGTAGCCGCGATGATGCGCTGTTCGCCGGTTGGAGGGCGACTGCCTTCTGCGCGGCTGCTTCCAAGTTGACGGTAAGTGCCAGCGTGCTAGCTGTGTAGGACAGTGAAGAGGCTGACGTGTGTGTGTCCGTAGAGCTGCTAGAAAGCGTACGTGAAGAGCAGGAAGGGCTTTCAGAGCAGCCGGTTCTCGTCTTGGACAGTCGCCACACATCTGCACTTTTAGTGCCTCAGAACCCCGGACAGCTTGCAAAACACGGCTGTAACTGTCCCAGCGCAAGCTGTTCAGGAAAGCACAGAAACGCGATGTTCGCGTGCTTTTAGCGCTGCTCGCAAGAAGCCTCCGGAGCAGGCACTTCTCGTGCGGCAACAACCGTGCCTTCTACGATCTTTCCTAGCCTCTTTTCCTCCGGGCAGGCGGCTTGAGCTGATGTGAAGTGTTGGTGGGCAAATCATCCAGAGAAGAGTCGCAATGCTTCTGGGCTTTTACCAAGAGCGAGTGAAGAGCAGCAAGAGCTTTCCTTGCTGACCCTTTTCACGTGGGAGATTAGCTAGACATTTGCCGGTTTAGTGCCTTGTTTCTTCTGCGCAGCTTGCACAAAGCTCATTGCGGCTTTCGCGGACCGAGATGTGCATCGCCGGAGCTCTGCGGGAAAGAGCGAGAGAAGAGCCGCGAAAGCTCCGATTGCGGCCAGCTCGCGTGTAGCCGCGATGATGCGCTGTTCGCCGGTTGGAGGGCGACTGCCTTCTGCGCGGCTGGTTCCAAGTTGACGGTAACTGCCAGCGTGCTAGCTGTGTAGGACAGTGAAGAGGCTGACGTGTGTGTGTCCGTAGAGCTGCTAGAAAGCGTACGTGAAGAGCAGGAAGGGCTTTCAGAGCAGCCGGTTCTCGTCTTGGACAGTCGCCACACATCCGCACTTTTAGTGCCTCAGAACCCCGGACAGCTTGCAAAACACGGCTGTAACTGTCCCAGCGCAAGCTGTTCAGGAAAGCACAGAAACGCGATGTTCGCGTGCTTTTAGCGCTTCTCGCAAGAAGCCTCCGGAGCAGGCACTTCTCGTGCGTAACAACCGTGCCTTCTACGATCTTTCCTAGCCTCTTTTCCTCCGGGCAGCCGGCTTTAGCTGATGTGAAGTGTTGGTGGGCAAATCATCCAGAGAAGAGTCGCAATGCTTCTGGGCTGTTAGCAAGAGCTTTCCTTGCTGACCCTTTTCACGTGGGAGATTAGCTAGACATTTGCCGGTTTAGTGCCTTGTTTCTTCTGCGCAGCTTGCACAAAGCTCATTGCGGCTTTCGCGGTTCGAGTTGTGCATCGCCGGAGCTCTGCGGGAAAGAGCGAGAGAAGAGCCGCGAAAGCTCCGAGTGCGGCCAGCTCGCGTGTAGCCGCGTTGATGCACTGTTCGCCGGTTGGAGGGCGACTGCCTTCTGCGCGGCTGGTTCCCAGTTGACGGTAAGTGCCAGCGTGCTAGCTGTGTAGGACAGTGAAGAGGCTGACGTGTGTGTGTCCGTAGAGCTGCTAGAAAGCGTACGTGAAGAGCAGGAAGGGCTTTCAGAGCAGCCGGTTCTCGTCTTGGACAGTCGCCACACATCTGCACTTTTAGTGCCTCAGAACCCCGGACAGCTTGCAAAACACGGCTGTAACTGTCCCAGCGCAAGCTGTTCAGGAAAGCACAGAAACGCGATGTTCGCAAGCTTTTAGCGCTGCTCGCAAGAAGCCTCCGGAGGAGGCACTTCTCGTGCGGCAACAACCGTGCCTTCTACGATCTTTCCTAGCCTCTTTTCCTCCGGGCAGCCGGCTTGAGCTGATGTGAAGTGTTGGTGGGCAAATCATCCAGAGAAGAGTCGCAATGCTTCTGGGCTGTTAGCAAGAGCGAGTGAAGAGCAGCAAGAGCTTTCCTTGCTGACCCTTTTCACGTGGGAGATTAGCTGGACATTTGCCGGTTTAGTGCCTTGTTTCTTCTGCGCAGCTTGCACAAAGCTCATTGCGGCTTTCGCGGTTCGAGTTGTGCATCGCCGGAGCTCTGCGGGAAAGAGCGAGAGAAGAGCCGCGAAAGCTCCGAGTGCGGCCAGCTCGCGTGTAGCCGCGATGATGCGCTGTTCGCCGGTTGGAGGGCGACTGCCTTCTGCGCGGCTGCTTCCAAGTTGACGGTAAGTGCCAGCGTGCTAGCTGTGTAGGACAGTGAAGAGGCTGACGTGTGTGTGTCCGTAGAGCTGCTAGAAAGCGTACGTGAAGAGCAGGAAGGGCTTTCAGAGCAGCCGGTTCTCGTCTTGGACAGTCGCCACACATCCGCACTTTTAGTGCCTCAGAACCCCGGACAGCTTGCAAAACACGGCTGTAACTGTCCCAGCGCAAGCTGTTCAGGAAAGCACAGAAACGCGATGTTCGCGTGCTTTTAGCGCTGCTCGCAAGAAGCCTCCGGAGCAGGCACTTCTCGTGCGGCAACAACCGTGCCTTCTACGATCTTTCCTAGCCTCTTTTCCTCCGGGCAGGCGGCTTGAGCTGATGTGAAGTGTTGGTGGGCAAATCATCCAGAGAAGAGTCGCAATGCTTCTGGGCTGTTAGCAAGAGCGAGTGAAGAGCAGCAAGAGCTTTCCTTGCTGACCCTTTTCACGTGGGAGCTTAGCTAGACATTTGCCGGTTTAGTGCCTTGTTTCTTCTGCGCAGCTTGCACAAAGCTCATTGCGGCTTTCGCGGACCGAGATGTGCATCGCCGGAGCTCTGCGGGAAAGAGCGAGAGAAGAGCCGCGAAAGCTCCGAGTGCGGCCAGCTCGCGTGTAGCCGCGATGATGCGCTGTTCGCCGGTTGGAGGGCGACTGCCTTCTGCGCGGCTGCTTCCAAGTTGACGGTAAGTGCCAGCGTGCTAGCTGTGTAGGACAGTGAAGAGGCTGACGTGTGTGTGTCCGTAGAGCTGCTAGAAAGCGTACGTGAAGAGCAGGAAGGGCTTTCAGAGCAGCCGGTTCTCGTCTTGGACAGTCGCCACACATCCGCACTTTTAGTGCCTCAGAACCCCGGACAGCTTGCAAAACACGGCTGTAACTGTCCCAGCGCAAGCTGTTCAGGAAAGCACAGAAACGCGATGTTCGCGTGCTTTTAGCGCTGCTCGCAAGAAGCCTCCGGAGCAGGCACTTCTCGTGCGGCAACAACCGTGCCTTCTACGATCTTTCCTAGCCTCTTTTCCTCCGGGCAGGCGGCTTGAGCTGATGTGAAGTGTTGGTGGGCAAATCATCCAGAGAAGAGTCGCAATGCTTCTGGGCTGTTAGCAAGAGCGAGTGAAGAGCAGCAAGAGCTTTCCTTGCTGACCCTTTTCACGTGGGAGATTAGCTAGACATTTGCCGGTTTAGTGCCTTGTTTCTTCTGCGCAGCTTGCACAAAGCTCATTGCGGCTTTCGCGGTTCGAGTTGTGCATCGCCGGAGCTCTGCGGGAAAGAGCGAGAGAAGAGCCGCGAAAGCTCCGAGTGCGGCCAGCTCGCGTGTAGCCGCGATGATGCGCTGTTCGCCGGTTGGAGGGCGACTGCCTTCTGCGCGGCTGCTTCCAAGTTGACGGTAAGTGCCAGCGTGCTAGCTGTGTAGGACAGTGAAGAGGCTGACGTGTGTGTGTCCGTAGAGCTGCTAGAAAGCGTACGTGAAGAGCAGGAAGGGCTTTCAGAGCAGCCGGTTCTCGTCTTGGACAGTCGCCACACATCCGCACTTTTAGTGCCTCAGAACCCCGGACAGCTTGCAAAACACGGCTGTAACTGTCCCAGCGCAAGCTGTTCAGGAAAGCACAGAAACGCGATGTTCGCGTGCTTTTAGCGCTGCTCGCAAGAAGCCTCCGGAGCAGGCACTTCTCGTGCGGCAACAACCGTGCCTTCTACGATCTTTCCTAGCCTCTTTTCCTCCGGGCAGCCGGCTTGAGCTGATGTGAAGTGTTGGTGGGCAAATCATCCAGAGAAGAGTCGCAATGCTTCTGGGCTGTTAGCAAGAGCGAGTGAAGAGCAGCAAGAGCTTTCCTTGCTGACCCTTTTCACGTGGGAGATTAGCTAGACATTTGCCGGTTTAGTGCCTTGTTTCTTCTGCGCAGCTTGCACAAAGCTCATTGCGGCTTTCGCGGTTCGAGTTGTGCATCGCCGGAGCTCTGCGGGAAAGAGCGAGAGAAGAGCCGCGAAAGCTCCGAGTGCGGCCAGCTCGCGTGTAGCCGCGATGATGCGCTGTTCGCCGGTTGGAGGGCGACTGCCTTCTGCGCGGCTGCTTCCAAGTTGACGGTAACTGCCAGCGTGCTAGCTGTGTAGGACAGTGAAGAGGCTGACGTGTGTGTGTCCGTAGAGCTTCTAGAAAGCGTACGTGAAGAGCAGGAAGGGCTTTCAGAGCAGCCGGTTCTCGTCTTGGACAGTCGCCACACATCCGCACTTTTAGTGCCTCAGAACCCCGGACAGCTTGCAAAACACGGCTGTAACTGTCCCAGCGCAAGCTGTTCAGGAAAGCAGAGAAACGCGATGTTCGCGTGCTTTTAGCGCTGCTCGCAAGAAGCCTCCGGAGCAGGCACTTCTCGTGCGGCAACAACCGTGCCTTCTACGATCTTTCCTAGCCTCTTTTCCTCCGGGCAGGCGGCTTGAGCTGATGTGAAGTGTTGGTGGGCAAATCATCCAGAGAAGAGTCGCAATGCTTCTGGGCTGTTAGCAAGAGCGAGTGAAGAGCAGCAAGAGCTTTCCTTGCTGACCCTTTTCACGTGGGAGATTAGCTGGACATTTGCCGGTTTAGTGCCTTGTTTCTTCTGCGCAGCTTGCACAAAGCTCATTGCGGCTTTCGCGGTTCGAGTTGTGCATCGCCGGAGCTCTGCGGGAAAGAGCGAGAGAAGAGCCGCGAAAGCTCCGAGTGCGGCCAGCTCGCGTGTAGCCGCGATGATGCGCTGTTCGCCGGTTGGAGGGCGACTGCCTTCTGCGCGGCTGGTTCCAAGTTGACGGTAAGTGCCAGCGTGCTAGCTGTGTAGGACAGTGAAGAGGCTGACGTGTGTGTGTCCGTAGAGCTGCTAGAAAGCGTACGTGAAGAGCAGGAAGGGCTTTCAGAGCAGCCGGTTCTCGTCTTGGACAGTCGCCACACATCCGCACTTTTAGTGCCTCAGAACCCCGGACAGCTTGCAAAACACGGCTGTAACTGTCCCAGCGCAAGCTGTTCAGGAAAGCACAGAAACGCGATGTTCGCGTGCTTTTAGCGCTTCTCGCAAGAAGCCTCCGGAGCAGGCACTTCTCGTGCGTAACAACCGTGCCTTCTACGATCTTTCCTAGCCTCTTTTCCTCCGGGCAGGCGGCTTGAGCTGATGTGAAGTGTTGGTGGGCAAATCATCCAGAGAAGAGTCGCAATGCTTCTGGGCTGTTAGCAAGAGCTTTCCTTGCTGACCCTTTTCACGTGGGAGATTAGCTAGACATTTGCCGGTTTAGTGCCTTGTTTCTTCTGCGCAGCTTGCACAAAGCTCATTGCGGCTTTCGCGGTTCGAGTTGTGCATCGCCGGAGCTCTGCGGGAAAGAGCGAGAGAAGAGCCGCGAAAGCTCCGAGTGCGGCCAGCTCGCGTGTAGCCGCGATGATGCGCTGTTCGCCGGTTGGAGGGCGACTGCCTTCTGCGCGGCTGCTTCCAAGTTGACGGTAAGTGCCAGCGTGCTAGCTGTGTAGGACAGTGAAGAGGCTGACGTGTGTGTGTCCGTAGAGCTGCTAGAAAGCGTACGTGAAGAGCAGGAAGGGCTTTCAGAGCAGCCGGTTCTCGTCTTGGACAGTCGCCACACATCCGCACTTTTAGTGCCTCAGAACCCCGGACAGCTTGCAAAACACGGCTGTAACTGTCCCAGCGCAAGCTGTTCAGGAAAGCACAGAAACGCGATGTTCGCGTGCTTTTAGCGCTTCTCGCAAGAAGCCTCCGGAGCAGGCACTTCTCGTGCGTAACAACCGTGCCTTCTACGATCTTTCCTAGCCTCTTTTCCTCCGGGCAGCCGGCTTGAGCTGATGTGAAGTGTTGGTGGGCAAATCATCCAGAGAAGAGTCGCAATGCTTCTGGGCTGTTAGCAAGAGCTTTCCTTGCTGACCCTTTTCACGTGGGAGATTAGCTAGACATTTGCCGGTTTAGTGCCTTGTTTCTTCTGCGCAGCTTGCACAAAGCTCATTGCGGCTTTCGCGGTTCGAGTTGTGCATCGCCGGAGCTCTGCGGGAAAGAGCGAGAGAAGAGCCGCGAAAGCTCCGAGTGCGGCCAGCTCGCGTGTAGCCGCGATGATGCGCTGTTCGCCGGTTGGAGGGCGACTGCCTTCTGCGCGGCTGCTTCCAAGTTGACGGTAAGTGCCAGCGTGCTAGCTGTGTAGGACAGTGAAGAGGCTGACGTGTGTGTGTCCGTAGAGCTGCTAGAAAGCGTACGTGAAGAGCAGGAAGGGTTTTCAGAGCAGCCGGTTCTCGTCTTGGACAGTCGCCACACATCCGCACTTTTAGTGCCTCAGAACCCCGGACAGCTTGCAAAACACGGCTGTAACTGTCCCAGCGCAAGCTGTTCAGGAAAGCACAGAAACGCGATGTTCGCAAGCTTTTAGCGCTGCTCGCAAGAAGCCTCCGGAGGAGGCACTTCTCGTGCGGCAACAACCGTGCCTTCTACGATCTTTCCTAGCCTCTTTTCCTCCGGGCAGCCGGCTTGAGCTGATGTGAAGTGTTGGTGGGCAAATCATCCAGAGAAGAGTCGCAATGCTTCTGGGCTGTTAGCAAGAGCGAGTGAAGAGCAGCAAGAGCTTTCCTTGCTGACCCTTTTCACGTGGGAGATTAGCTGGACATTTGCCGGTTTAGTGCCTTGTTTCTTCTGCGCAGCTTGCACAAAGCTCATTGCGGCTTTCGCGGTTCGAGTTGTGCATCGCCGGAGCTCTGCGGGAAAGAGCGAGAGAAGAGCCGCGAAAGCTCCGAGTGCGGCCAGCTCGCGTGTAGCCGCGATGATGCGCTGTTCGCCGGTTGGAGGGCGACTGCCTTCTGCGCGGCTGCTTCCAAGTTGACGGTAACTGCCAGCGTGCTAGCTGTGTAGGACAGTGAAGAGGCTGACGTGTGTGTGTCCGTAGAGCTGCTAGAAAGCGTACGTGAAGAGCAGGAAGGGCTTTCAGAGCAGCCGGTTCTCGTCTTGGACAGTCGCCACACATCCGCACTTTTAGTGCCTCAGAACCCCGGACAGCTTGCAAAACACGGCTGTAACTGTCCCAGCGCAAGCTGTTCAGGAAAGCACAGAAACGCGATGTTCGCGTGCTTTTAGCGCTGCTCGCAAGAAGCCTCCGGAGCAGGCACTTCTCGTGCGGCAACAACCGTGCCTTCTACGATCTTTCCTAGCCTCTTTTCCTCCGGGCAGCCGGCTTGAGCTGATGTGAAGTGTTGGTGGGCAAATCATCCAGAGAAGAGTCGCAATGCTTCTGGGCTGTTAGCAAGAGCGAGTGAAGAGCAGCAAGAGCTTTCCTTGCTGACCCTTTTCACGTGGGAGATTAGCTAGACATTTGCCGGTTTAGTGCCTTGTTTCTTCTGCGCAGCTTGCACAAAGCTCATTGCGGCTTTCGCGGTTCGAGTTGTGCATCGCCGGAGCTCTGCGGGAAAGAGCGAGAGAAGAGCCGCGAAAGCTCCGAGTGCGGCCAGCTCGCGTGTAGCCGCGATGATGCGCTGTTCGCCGGTTGGAGGGCGACTGCCTTCTGCGCGGCTGCTTCCAAGTTGACGGTAAGTGCCAGCGTGCTAGCTGTGTAGGACAGTGAAGAGGCTGACGTGTGTGTGTCCGTAGAGCTGCTAGAAAGCGTACGTGAAGAGCAGGAAGGGTTTTCAGAGCAGCCGGTTCTCGTCTTGGACAGTCGCCACACATCTGCACTTTTAGTGCCTCAGAACCCCGGACAGCTTGCAAAACACGGCTGTAACTGTCCCAGCGCAAGCTGTTCAGGAAAGCACAGAAACGCGATGTTCGCGTGCTTTTAGCGCTGCTCGCAAGAAGCCTCCGGAGCAGGCACTTCTCGTGCGGCAACAACCGTGCCTTCTACGATCTTTCCTAGCCTCTTTTCCTCCGGGCAGGCGGCTTGAGCTGATGTGAAGTGTTGGTGGGCAAATCATCCAGAGTAGAGTCGCAATGCTTCTGGGCTTTTACCAAGAGCGAGTGAAGAGCAGCAAGAGCTTTCCTTGCTGACCCTTTTCACGTGGGAGATTAGCTAGACATTTGCCGGTTTAGTGCCTTGTTTCTTCTGCGCAGCTTGCACAAAGCTCATTGCGGCTTTCGCGGACCGAGATGTGCATCGCCGGAGCTCTGCGGGAAAGAGCGAGAGAAGAGCCGCGAAAGCTCCGAGTGCGGCCAGCTCGCGTGTAGCCGCGATGATGTGCTGTTCGCCGGTTGGAGGGCGACTGCCTTCTGCGCGGCTGCTTCCAAGTTGACGGTAAGTGCCAGCGTGCTAGCTGTGTAGGACAGTGAAGAGGCTGACGTGTGTGTGTCCGTAGAGCTGCTAGAAAGCGTACGTGAAGAGCAGGAAGGGCTTTCAGAGCAGCCGGTTCTCGTCTTGGACAGTCGCCACACATCTGCACTTTTAGTGCCTCAGAACCCCGGACAGCTTGCAAAACACGGCTGTAACTGTCCCAGCGCAAGCTGTTCAGGAAAGCACAGAAACGCGATGTTCGCGTGCTTTTAGCGCTGCTCGCAAGAAGCCTCCGGAGCAGGCACTTCTCGTGCGGCAACAACCGTGCCTTCTACGATCTTTCCTAGCCTCTTTTCCTCCGGGCAGGCGGCTTGAGCTGATGTGAAGTGTTGGTGGGCAAATCATCCAGAGAAGAGTCGCAATGCTTCTGGGCTTTTACCAAGAGCGAGTGAAGAGCAGCAAGAGCTTTCCTTGCTGACCCTTTTCACGTCGGAGATTAGCTAGACATTTGCCGGTTTAGTGCCTTGTTTCTTCTGCGCAGCTTGCACAAAGCTCATTGCGGCTTTCGCGGTTCGAGTTGTGCATCGCCGGAGCTCTGCGGGAAAGAGCGAGAGAAGAGCCGCGAAAGCTCCGAGTGCGGCCAGCTCGCGTGTAGCCGCGATGATGCGCTGTTCGCCGGTTGGAGGGCGACTGCCTTCTGCGCGGCTGCTTCCAAGTTGACGGTAAGTGCCAGCGTGCTAGCTGTGTAGGACAGTGAAGAGGCTGACGTGTGTGTGTCCGTAGAGCTGCTAGAAAGCGTACGTGAAGAGCAGGAAGGGCTTTCAGAGCAGCCGGTTCTCGTCTTGGACAGTCGCCACACATCCGAACTTTTAGTGCCTCAGAACCCCGGACAGCTTGCAAAACACGGCTGTAACTGTCCCAGCGCAAGCTGTTCAGGAAAGCACAGAAACGCGATGTTCGCAAGCTTTTAGCGCTGCTCGCAAGAAGCCTCCGGAGGAGGCACTTCTCGTGCGGCAACAACCGTGCCTTCTACGATCTTTCCTAGCCTCTTTTCCTCCGGGCAGCTGGCTTGAGCTGATGTGAAGTGTTGGAGGGCAAATCATCCAGAGAAGAGTCGCAATGCTTCTGGGCTGTTAGCAAGAGCGAGTGAAGAGCAGCAAGAGCTTTCCTTGCTGACCCTTTTCACGTGGGAGATTACCTAGACATTTGCCGGTTTAGTGCCTTGTTTCTTCTGCGCAGCTTGCACAAAGCTCATTGCGGCTTTCGCGGTTCGAGTTGTGCATCGCCGGAGCTCTGCGGGAAAGAGCGAGAGAAGAGCCGCGAAAGCTCCGAGTGCGGCCAGCTCGCGTGTAGCCGCGATGATGCGCTGTTCGCCGGTTGGAGGGCGACTGCCTTCTGCGCGGCTGCTTCCAAGTTGACGGTAACTGCCAGCGTGCTAGCTGTGTAGGACAGTGAAGAGGCTGACGTGTGTGTGTCCGTAGAGCTGCTAGAAAGCGTACGTGAAGAGCAGGAAGGGCTTTCAGAGCAGCCGGTTCTCGTCTTGGACAGTCGCCACACATCCGCACTTTTAGTGCCTCAGAACCCCGGACAGCTTGCAAAACACGGCTGTAACTGTCCCAGCGCAAGCTGTTCAGGAAAGCACAGAAACGCGATGTTCGCGTGCTTTTAGCGCTTCTCGCAAGAAGCCTCCGGAGCAGGCACTTCTCGTGCGTAACAACCGTGCCTTCTACGATCTTTCCTAGCCTCTTTTCCTCCGGGCAGCCGGCTTGAGCTGATGTGAAGTGTTGGTGGGCAAATCATCCAGAGAAGAGTCGCAATGCTTCTGGGCTGTTAGCAAGAGCTTTCCTTGCTGACCCTTTTCACGTGGGAGATTAGCTAGACATTTGCCGGTTTAGTGCCTTGTTTCTTCTGCGCAGCTTGCACAAAGCTCATTGCGGCTTTCGCGGTTCGAGTTGTGCATCGCCGGAGCTCTGCGGGAAAGAGCGAGAGAAGAGCCGCGAAAGCTCCGAGTGCGGCCAGCTCGCGTGTAGCCGCGATGATGCGCTGTTCGCCGGTTGGAGGGCGACTGCCTTCTGCGCGGCTGCTTCCAAGTTGACGGTAAGTGCCAGCGTGCTAGCTGTGTAGGACAGTGAAGAGGCTGACGTGTGTGTGTCCGTAGAGCTGCTAGAAAGCGTACGTGAAGAGCAGGAAGGGTTTTCAGAGCAGCCGGTTCTCGTCTTGGACAGTCGCCACACATCCGCACTTTTAGTGCCTCAGAACCCCGGACAGCTTGCAAAACACGGCTGTAACTGTCCCAGCGCAAGCTGTTCAGGAAAGCACAGAAACGCGATGTTCGCAAGCTTTTAGCGCTGCTCGCAAGAAGCCTCCGGAGGAGGCACTTCTCGTGCGGCAACAACCGTGCCTTCTACGATCTTTCCTAGCCTCTTTTCCTCCGGGCAGCCGGCTTGAGCTGATGTGAAGTGTTGGTGGGCAAATCATCCAGAGAAGAGTCGCAATGCTTCTGGGCTGTTAGCAAGAGCGAGTGAAGAGCAGCAAGAGCTTTCCTTGCTGACCCTTTTCACGTGGGAGATTAGCTGGACATTTGCCGGTTTAGTGCCTTGTTTCTTCTGCGCAGCTTGCACAAAGCTCATTGCGGCTTTCGCGGTTCGAGTTGTGCATCGCCGGAGCTCTGCGGGAAAGAGCGAGAGAAGAGCCGCGAAAGCTCCGAGTGCGGCCAGCTCGCGTGTAGCCGCGATGATGCGCTGTTCGCCGGTTGGAGGGCGACTGCCTTCTGCGCGGCTGCTTCCAAGTTGACGGTAACTGCCAGCGTGCTAGCTGTGTAGGACAGTGAAGAGGCTGACGTGTGTGTGTCCGTAGAGCTGCTAGAAAGCGTACGTGAAGAGCAGGAAGGGCTTTCAGAGCAGCCGGTTCTCGTCTTGGACAGTCGCCACACATCCGCACTTTTAGTGCCTCAGAACCCCGGACAGCTTGCAAAACACGGCTGTAACTGTCCCAGCGCAAGCTGTTCAGGAAAGCACAGAAACGCGATGTTCGCGTGCTTTTAGCGCTGCTCGCAAGAAGCCTCCGGAGCAGGCACTTCTCGTGCGGCAACAACCGTGCCTTCTACGATCTTTCCTAGCCTCTTTTCCTCCGGGCAGCCGGCTTGAGCTGATGTGAAGTGTTGGTGGGCAAATCATCCAGAGAAGAGTCGCAATGCTTCTGGGCTGTTAGCAAGAGCGAGTGAAGAGCAGCAAGAGCTTTCCTTGCTGACCCTTTTCACGTGGGAGATTAGCTGGACATTTGCCGGTTTAGTGCCTTGTTTCTTCTGCGCAGCTTGCACAAAGCTCATTGCGGCTTTCGCGGTTCGAGTTGTGCATCGCCGGAGCTCTGCGGGAAAGAGCGAGAGAAGAGCCGCGAAAGCTCCGAGTGCGGCCAGCTCGCGTGTAGCCGCGATGATGCGCTGTTCGCCGGTTGGAGGGCGACTGCCTTCTGCGCGGCTGCTTCCAAGTTGACGGTAAGTGCCAGCGTGCTAGCTGTGTAGGACAGTGAAGAGGCTGACGTGTGTGTGTCCGTAGAGCTGCTAGAAAGCGTACGTGAAGAGCAGGAAGGGTTTTCAGAGCAGCCGGTTCTCGTCTTGGACAGTCGCCACACATCTGCACTTTTAGTGCCTCAGAACCCCGGACAGCTTGCAAAACACGGCTGTAACTGTCCCAGCGCAAGCTGTTCAGGAAAGCACAGAAACGCGATGTTCGCGTGCTTTTAGCGCTGCTCGCAAGAAGCCTCCGGAGCAGGCACTTCTCGTGCGGCAACAACCGTGCCTTCTACGATCTTTCCTAGCCTCTTTTCCTCCGGGCAGGCGGCTTGAGCTGATGTGAAGTGTTGGTGGGCAAATCATCCAGAGTAGAGTCGCAATGCTTCTGGGCTTTTACCAAGAGCGAGTGAAGAGCAGCAAGAGCTTTCCTTGCTGACCCTTTTCACGTGGGAGATTAGCTAGACATTTGCCGGTTTAGTGCCTTGTTTCTTCTGCGCAGCTTGCACAAAGCTCATTGCGGCTTTCGCGGACCGAGATGTGCATCGCCGGAGCTCTGCGGGAAAGAGCGAGAGAAGAGCCGCGAAAGCTCCGAGTGCGGCCAGCTCGCGTGTAGCCGCGATGATGCGCTGTTCGCCGGTTGGAGGGCGACTGCCTTCTGCGCGGCTGCTTCCAAGTTGACGGTAAGTGCCAGCGTGCTAGCTGTGTAGGACAGTGAAGAGGCTGACGTGTGTGTGTCCGTAGAGCTGCTAGAAAGCGTACGTGAAGAGCAGGAAGGGCTTTCAGAGCAGCCGGTTCTCGTTTTGGACAGTCGCCACACATCTGCACTTTTAGTGCCTCAGAACCCCGGACAGCTTGCAAAACACGGCTGTAACTGTCCCAGCGCAAGCTGTTCAGGAAAGCACAGAAACGCGATGTTCGCGTGCTTTTAGCGCTGCTCGCAAGAAGCCTCCGGAGCAGGCACTTCTCGTGCGGCAACAACCGTGCCTTCTACGATCTTTCCTAGCCTCTTTTCCTCCGGGCAGGCGGCTTGAGCTGATGTGAAGTGTTGGAGGGCAAATCATCCAGAGAAGAGTCGCAATGCTTCTGGGCTGTTAGCAAGAGCGAGTGAAGAGCAGCAAGAGCTTTCCTTGCTGACCCTTTTCACGTGGGAGATTACCTAGACATTTGCCGGTTTAGTGCCTTGTTTCTTCTGCGCAGCTTGCACAAAGCTCATTGCGGCTTTCGCGGTTCGAGTTGTGCATCGCCGGAGCTCTGCGGGAAAGAGCGAGAGAAGAGCCGCGAAAGCTCCGAGTGCGGCCAGCTCGCGTGTAGCCGCGATGATGCGCTGTTCGCCGGTTGGAGGGCGACTGCCTTCTGCGCGGCTGCTTCCAAGTTGACGGTAACTGCCAGCGTGCTAGCTGTGTAGGACAGTGAAGAGGCTGACGTGTGTGTGTCCGTAGAGCTGCTAGAAAGCGTACGTGAAGAGCAGGAAGGGCTTTCAGAGCAGCCGGTTCTCGTCTTGGACAGTCGCCACACATCCGCACTTTTAGTGCCTCAGAACCCCGGACAGCTTGCAAAACACGGCTGTAACTGTCCCAGCGCAAGCTGTTCAGGAAAGCACAGAAACGCGATGTTCGCGTGCTTTTAGCGCTGCTCGCAAGAAGCCTCCGGAGCAGGCACTTCTCGTGCGGCAACAACCGTGCCTTCTACGATCTTTCCTAGCCTCTTTTCCTCCGGGCAGGCGGCTTGAGCTGATGTGAAGTGTTGGTGGGCAAATCATCCAGAGAAGAGTCGCAATGCTTCTGGGCTTTTACCAAGAGCGAGTGAAGAGCAGCAAGAGCTTTCCTTGCTGACCCTTTTCACGTGGGAGATTAGCTAGACATTTGCCGGTTTAGTGCCTTGTTTCTTCTGCGCAGCTTGCACAAAGCTCATTGCGGCTTTCGCGGTTCGAGTTGTGCATCGCCGGAGCTCTGCGGGAAAGAGCGAGAGAAGAGCCGCGAAAGCTCCGAGTGCGGCCAGCTCGCGTGTAGCCGCGTTGATGCACTGTTCGCCGGTTGGAGGGCGACTGCCTTCTGCGCGGCTGGTTCCCAGTTGACGGTAAGTGCCAGCGTGCTAGCTGTGTAGGACAGTGAAGAGGCTGACGTGTGTGTGTCCGTAGAGCTGCTAGAAAGCGTACGTGAAGAGCAGGAAGGGCTTTCAGAGCAGCCGGTTCTCGTCTTGGACAGTCGCCACACATCTGCACTTTTAGTGCCTCAGAACCCCGGACAGCTTGCAAAACACGGCTGTAACTGTCCCAGCGCAAGCTGTTCAGGAAAGCACAGAAACGCGATGTTCGCAAGCTTTTAGCGCTGCTCGCAAGAAGCCTCCGGAGGAGGCACTTCTCGTGCGGCAACAACCGTGCCTTCTACGATCTTTCCTAGCCTCTTTTCCTCCGGGCAGCCGGCTTGAGCTGATGTGAAGTGTTGGTGGGCAAATCATCCAGAGAAGAGTCGCAATGCTTCTGGGCTGTTAGCAAGAGCGAGTGAAGAGCAGCAAGAGCTTTCCTTGCTGACCCTTTTCACGTGGGAGATTAGCTGGACATTTGCCGGTTTAGTGCCTTGTTTCTTCTGCGCAGCTTGCACAAAGCTCATTGCGGCTTTCGCGGTTCGAGTTGTGCATCGCCGGAGCTCTGCGGGAAAGAGCGAGAGAAGAGCCGCGAAAGCTCCGAGTGCGGCCAGCTCGCGTGTAGCCGCGATGATGCGCTGTTCGCCGGTTGGAGGGCGACTGCCTTCTGCGCGGCTGCTTCCAAGTTGACGGTAAGTGCCAGCGTGCTAGCTGTGTAGGACAGTGAAGAGGCTGACGTGTGTGTGTCCGTAGAGCTGCTAGAAAGCGTACGTGAAGAGCAGGAAGGGCTTTCAGAGCAGCCGGTTCTCGTCTTGGACAGTCGCCACACATCCGCACTTTTAGTGCCTCAGAACCCCGGACAGCTTGCAAAACACGGCTGTAACTGTCCCAGCGCAAGCTGTTCAGGAAAGCACAGAAACGCGATGTTCGCGTGCTTTTAGCGCTGCTCGCAAGAAGCCTCCGGAGCAGGCACTTCTCGTGCGGCAACAACCGTGCCTTCTACGATCTTTCCTAGCCTCTTTTCCTCCGGGCAGCCGGCTTGAGCTGATGTGAAGTGTTGGTGGGCAAATCATCCAGAGAAGAGTCGCAATGCTTCTGGGCTGTTAGCAAGAGCGAGTGAAGAGCAGCAAGAGCTTTCCTTGCTGACCCTTTTCACGTGGGAGATTAGCTAGACATTTGCCGGTTTAGTGCCTTGTTTCTTCTGCGCAGCTTGCACAAAGCTCATTGCGGCTTTCGCGGTTCGAGTTGTGCATCGCCGGAGCTCTGCGGGAAAGAGCGAGAGAAGAGCCGCGAAAGCTCCGAGTGCGGCCAGCTCGCGTGTAGCCGCGATGATGCGCTGTTCGCCGGGTGGAGGGCGACTGCCTTCTGCGCGGCTGGTTCCAAGTTGACGGTAAGTGCCAGCGTGCTAGCTGTGTAGGACAGTGAAGAGGCTGACGTGTGTGTGTCCGTAGAGCTGCTAGAAAGCGTACGTGAAGAGCAGGAAGGGCTTTCAGAGCAGCCGGTTCTCGTCTTGGACAGTCGCCACACATCCGCACTTTTAGTGCCTCAGAACCCCGGACAGCTTGCAAAACACGGCTGTAACTGTCCCAGCGCAAGCTGTTCAGGAAAGCAGAGAAACGCGATGTTCGCGTGCTTTTAGCGCTGCTCGCAAGAAGCCTCCGGAGCAGGCACTTCTCGTGCGGCAACAACCGTGCCTTCTACGATCTTTCCTAGCCTCTTTTCCTCCGGGCAGGCGGCTTGAGCTGATGTGAAGTGTTGGTGGGCAAATCATCCAGAGAAGAGTCGCAATGCTTCTGGGCTGTTAGCAAGAGCGAGTGAAGAGCAGCAAGAGCTTTCCTTGCTGACCCTTTTCACGTGGGAGATTAGCTGGACATTTGCCGGTTTAGTGCCTTGTTTCTTCTGCGCAGCTTGCACAAAGCTCATTGCGGCTTTCGCGGTTCGAGTTGTGCATCGCCGGAGCTCTGCGGGAAAGAGCGAGAGAAGAGCCGCGAAAGCTCCGAGTGCGGCCAGCTCGCGTGTAGCCGCGATGATGCGCTGTTCGCCGGTTGGAGGGCGACTGCCTTCTGCGCGGCTGCTTCCAAGTTGACGGTAAGTGCCAGCGTGCTAGCTGTGTAGGACAGTGAAGAGGCTGACGTGTGTGTGTCCGTAGAGCTGCTAGAAAGCGTACGTGAAGAGCAGGAAGGGCTTTCAGAGCAGCCGGTTCTCGTCTTGGACAGTCGCCACACATCCGCACTTTTAGTGCCTCAGAACCCCGGACAGCTTGCAAAACACGGCTGTAACTGTCCCAGCGCAAGCTGTTCAGGAAAGCACAGAAACGCGATGTTCGCAAGCTTTTAGCGCTGCTCGCAAGAAGCCTCCGGAGGAGGCACTTCTCGTGCGGCAACAACCGTGCCTTCTACGATCTTTCCTAGCCTCTTTTCCTCCGGGCAGCCGGCTTGAGCTGATGTGAAGTGTTGGTGGGCAAATCATCCAGAGAAGAGTCGCAATGCTTCTGGGCTGTTAGCAAGAGCGAGTGAAGAGCAGCAAGAGCTTTCCTTGCTGACCCTTTTCACGTGGGAGATTAGCTAGACATTTGCCGGTTTAGTGCCTTGTTTCTTCTGCGCAGCTTGCACAAAGCTCATTGCGGCTTTCGCGGTTCGAGTTGTGCATCGCCGGAGCTCTGCGGGAAAGAGCGAGAGAAGAGCCGCGAAAGCTCCGAGTGCGGCCAGCTCGCGTGTAGCCGCGATGATGCGCTGTTCGCCGGTTGGAGGGCGACTGCCTTCTGCGCGGCTGCTTCCAAGTTGACGGTAAGTGCCAGCGTGCTAGCTGTGTAGGACAGTGAAGAGGCTGACGTGTGTGTGTCCGTAGAGCTGCTAGAAAGCGTACGTGAAGAGCAGGAAGGGCTTTCAGAGCAGCCGGTTCTCGTCTTGGACAGTCGCCACACATCCGCACTTTTAGTGCCTCAGAACCCCGGACAGCTTGCAAAACACGGCTGTAACTGTCCCAGCGCAAGCTGTTCAGGAAAGCAGAGAAACGCGATGTTCGCGTGCTTTTAGCGCTGCTCGCAAGAAGCCTCCGGAGCAGGCACTTCTCGTGCGGCAACAACCGTGCCTTCTACGATCTTTCCTAGCCTCTTTTCCTCCGGGCAGGCGGCTTGAGCTGATGTGAAGTGTTGGTGGGCAAATCATCCAGAGAAGAGTCGCAATGCTTCTGGGCTGTTAGCAAGAGCGAGTGAAGAGCAGCAAGAGCTTTCCTTGCTGACCCTTTTCACGTGGGAGATTAGCTGGACATTTGCCGGTTTAGTGCCTTGTTTCTTCTGCGCAGCTTGCACAAAGCTCATTGCGGCTTTCGCGGTTCGAGTTGTGCATCGCCGGAGCTCTGCGGGAAAGAGCGAGAGAAGAGCCGCGAAAGCTCCGAGTGCGGCCAGCTCGCGTGTAGCCGCGATGATGCGCTGTTCGCCGGTTGGAGGGCGACTGCCTTCTGCGCGGCTGCTTCCAAGTTGACGGTAAGTGCCAGCGTGCTAGCTGTGTAGGACAGTGAAGAGGCTGACGTGTGTGTGTCCGTAGAGCTGCTAGAAAGCGTACGTGAAGAGCAGGAAGGGTTTTCAGAGCAGCCGGTTCTCGTCTTGGACAGTCGCCACACATCTGCACTTTTAGTGCCTCAGAACCCCGGACAGCTTGCAAAACACGGCTGTAACTGTCCCAGCGCAAGCTGTTCAGGAAAGCACAGAAACGCGATGTTCGCGTGCTTTTAGCGCTGCTCGCAAGAAGCCTCCGGAGCAGGCACTTCTCGTGCGGCAACAACCGTGCCTTCTACGATCTTTCCTAGCCTCTTTTCCTCCGGGCAGGCGGCTTGAGCTGATGTGAAGTGTTGGTGGGCAAATCATCCAGAGAAGAGTCGCAATGCTTCTGGGCTTTTACCAAGAGCGAGTGAAGAGCAGCAAGAGCTTTCCTTGCTGACCCTTTTCACGTGGGAGATTAGCTAGACATTTGCCGGTTTAGTGCCTTGTTTCTTCTGCGCAGCTTGCACAAAGCTCATTGCGGCTTTCGCGGACCGAGATGTGCATCGCCGGAGCTCTGCGGGAAAGAGCGAGAGAAGAGCCGCGAAAGCTCCGATTGCGGCCAGCTCGCGTGTAGCCGCGATGATGCGCTCTTCGCCGGTTGGAGGGCGACTGCCTTCTGCGCGGCTGGTTCCAAGTTGACGGTAACTGCCAGCGTGCTAGCTGTGTAGGACAGTGAAGAGGCTGACGTGTGTGTGTCCGTAGAGCTGCTAGAAAGCGTACGTGAAGAGCAGGAAGGGCTTTCAGAGCAGCCGGTTCTCGTCTTGGACAGTCGCCACACATCCGCACTTTTAGTGCCTCAGAACCCCGGACAGCTTGCAAAACACGGCTGTAACTGTCCCAGCGCAAGCTGTTCAGGAAAGCACAGAAACGCGATGTTCGCGTGCTTTTAGCGCTTCTCGCAAGAAGCCTCCGGAGCAGGCACTTCTCGTGCGTAACAACCGTGCCTTCTACGATCTTTCCTAGCCTCTTTTCCTCCGGGCAGCCGGCTTGAGCTGATGTGAAGTGTTGGTGGGCAAATCATCCAGAGAAGAGTCGCAATGCTTCTGGGCTGTTAGCAAGAGCTTTCCTTGCTGACCCTTTTCACGTGGGAGATTAGCTAGACATTTGCCGGTTTAGTGCCTTGTTTCTTCTGCGCAGCTTGCACAAAGCTCATTGCGGCTTTCGCGGTTCGAGTTGTGCATCGCCGGAGCTCTGCGGGAAAGAGCGAGAGAAGAGCCGCGAAAGCTCCGAGTGCGGCCAGCTCGCGTGTAGCCGCGATGATGCGCTGTTCGCCGGTTGGAGGGCGACTGCCTTCTGCGCGGCTGGTTCCAAGTTGACGGTAAGTGCCAGCGTGCTAGCTGTGTAGGACAGTGAAGAGGCTGACGTGTGTGTGTCCGTAGAGCTGCTAGAAAGCGTACGTGAAGAGCAGGAAGGGCTTTCAGAGCAGCCGGTTCTCGTCTTGGACAGTCGCCACACATCCGAACTTTTAGTGCCTCAGAACCCCGGACAGCTTGCAAAACACGGCTGTAACTGTCCCAGCGCAAGCTGTTCAGGAAAGCACAGAAACGCGATGTTCGCAAGCTTTTAGCGCTGCTCGCAAGAAGCCTCCGGAGGAGGCACTTCTCGTGCGGCAACAACCGTGCCTTCTACGATCTTTCCTAGCCTCTTTTCCTCCGGGCAGGCGGCTTGAGCTGATGTGAAGTGTTGGTGGGCAAATCATCCAGAGAAGAGTCGCAATGCTTCTGGGCTTTTACCAAGAGCGAGTGAAGAGCAGCAAGAGCTTTCCTTGCTGACCCTTTTCACGTGGGAGATTAGCTAGACATTTGCCGGTTTAGTGCCTTGTTTCTTCTGCGCAGCTTGCACAAAGCTCATTGCGGCTTTCGCGGTTCGAGTTGTGCATCGCCGGAGCTCTGCGGGAAAGAGCGAGAGAAGAGCCGCGAAAGCTCCGAGTGCGGCCAGCTCGCGTGTAGCCGCGATGATGCGCTGTTCGCCGGTTGGAGGGCGACTGCCTTCTGCGCGGCTGCTTCCAAGTTGACGGTAAGTGCCAGCGTGCTAGCTGTGTAGGACAGTGAAGAGGCTGACGTGTGTGTGTCCGTAGAGCTGCTAGAAAGCGTACGTGAAGAGCAGGAAGGGCTTTCAGAGCAGCCGGTTCTCGTCTTGGACAGTCGCCACACATCCGCACTTTTAGTGCCTCAGAACCCCGGACAGCTTGCAAAACACGGCTGTAACTGTCCCAGCGCAAGCTGTTCAGGAAAGCACAGAAACGCGATGTTCGCGTGCTTTTAGAGCTGCTCGCAAGAAGCCTCCGGAGCAGGCACTTCTCGTGCGGCAACAACCGTGCCTTCTACGATCTTTCCTAGCCTCTTTTCCTCCGGGCAGGCGGCTTGAGCTGATGTGAAGTGTTGGAGGGCAAATCATCCAGAGAAGAGTCGCAATGCTTCTGGGCTGTTAGCAAGAGCGAGTGAAGAGCAGCAAGAGCTTTCCTTGCTGACCCTTTTCACGTGGGAGATTAGCTAGACATTTGCCGGTTTAGTGCCTTGTTTCTTCTGCGCAGCTTGCACAAAGCTCATTGCGGCTTTCGCGGTTCGAGTTGTGCATCGCCGGAGCTCTGCGGGAAAGAGCGAGAGAAGAGCCGCGAAAGCTCCGAGTGCGGCCAGCTCGCGTGTAGCCGCGATGATGCGCTGTTCGCCGGTTGGAGGGCGACTGCCTTCTGCGCGGCTGGTTCCAAGTTGACGGTAAGTGCCAGCGTGCTAGCTGTGTAGGACAGTGAAGAGGCTGACGTGTGTGTGTCCGTAGAGCTGCTAGAAAGCGTACGTGAAGAGCAGGAAGGGCTTTCAGAGCAGCCGGTTCTCGTCTTGGACAGTCGCCACACATCCGCACTTTTAGTGCCTCAGAACCCCGGACAGCTTGCAAAACACGGCTGTAACTGTCCCAGCGCAAGCTGTTCAGGAAAGCACAGAAACGCGATGTTCGCGTGCTTTTAGAGCTGCTCGCAAGAAGCCTCCGGAGCAGGCACTTCTCGTGCGGCAACAACCGTGCCTTCTACGATCTTTCCTAGCCTCTTTTCCTCCGGGCAGGCGGCTTGAGCTGATGTGAAGTGTTGGAGGGCAAATCATCCAGAGAAGAGTCGCAATGCTTCTGGGCTGTTAGCAAGAGCGAGTGAAGAGCAGCAAGAGCTTTCCTTGCTGACCCTTTTCACGTGGGAGCTTAGCTAGACATTTGCCGGTTTAGTGCCTTGTTTCTTCTGCGCAGCTTGCACAAAGCTCATTGCGGCTTTCGCGGTTCGAGTTGTGCATCGCCGGAGCTCTGCGGGAAAGAGCGAGAGAAGAGCCGCGAAAGCTCCGAGTGCGGCCAGCTCGCGTGTAGCCGCGTTGATGCACTGTTCGCCGGTTGGAGGGCGACTGCCTTCTGCGCGGCTGGTTCCCAGTTGACGGTAAGTGCCAGCGTGCTAGCTGTGTAGGACAGTGAAGAGGCTGACGTGTGTGGGTCCGTAGAGCTGCTAGAAAGCGTACGTGAAGAGCAGGAAGGGCTTTCAGAGCAGCCGGTTCTCGTCTTGGACAGTCGCCACACATCTGCACTTTTAGTGCCTCAGAACCCCGGACAGCTTGCAAAACACGGCTGTAACTGTCCCAGCGCAAGCTGTTCAGGAAAGCACAGAAACGCGATGTTCGCAAGCTTTTAGCGCTGCTCGCAAGAAGCCTCCGGAGCAGGCACTTCTCGTGCGGCAACAACCGTGCCTTCTACGATCTTTCCTAGCCTCTTTTCCTCCGGGCAGGCGGCTTGAGCTGATGTGAAGTGTTGGTGGGCAAATCATCCAGAGTAGAGTCGCAATGCTTCTGGGCTTTTACCAAGAGCGAGTGAAGAGCAGCAAGAGCTTTCCTTGCTGACCCTTTTCACGTGGGAGATTAGCTGGACATTTGCCGGTTTAGTGCCTTGTTTCTTCTGCGCAGCTTGCACAAAGCTCATTGCGGCTTTCGCGGTTCGAGTTGTGCATCGCCGGAGCTCTGCGGGAAAGAGCGAGAGAAGAGCCGCGAAAGCTCCGAGTGCGGCCAGCTCGCGTGTAGCCGCGATGATGCGCTGTTCGCCGGTTGGAGGGCGACTGCCTTCTGCGCGGCTGCTTCCAAGTTGACGGTAAGTGCCAGCGTGCTAGCTGTGTAGGACAGTGAAGAGGCTGACGTGTGTGTGTCCGTAGAGCTGCTAGAAAGCGTACGTGAAGAGCAGGAAGGGCTTTCAGAGCAGCCGGTTCTCGTCTTGGACAGTCGCCACACATCCGCACTTTTAGTGCCTCAGAACCCCGGACAGCTTGCAAAACACGGCTGTAACTGTCCCAGCGCAAGCTGTTCAGGAAAGCACAGAAACGCGATGTTCGCGTGCTTTTAGCGCTGCTCGCAAGAAGCCTCCGGAGCAGGCACTTCTCGTGCGGCAACAACCGTGCCTTCTACGATCTTTCCTAGCCTCTTTTCCTCCGGGCAGCCGGCTTGAGCTGATGTGAAGTGTTGGTGGGCAAATCATCCAGAGAAGAGTCGCAATGCTTCTGGGCTTTTACCAAGAGCGAGTGAAGAGCAGCAAGAGCTTTCCTTGCTGACCCTTTTCACGTGGGAGATTAGCTAGACATTTGCCGGTTTAGTGCCTTGTTTCTTCTGCGCAGCTTGCACAAAGCTCATTGCGGCTTTCGCGGTTCGAGTTGTGCATCGCCGGAGCTCTGCGGGAAAGAGCGAGAGAAGAGCCGCGAAAGCTCCGAGTGCGGCCAGCTCGCGTGTAGCCGCGATGATGCGCTGTTCGCCGGTTGGAGGGCGACTGCCTTCTGCGCGGCTGCTTCCAATTTGACAGTAAGTGCCAGCGTGCTAGCTGTGTAGGACAGTGAAGAGGCTGACGTGTGTGTGTCCGTAGAGCTGCTAGAAAGCGTACGTGAAGAGCAGGAAGGGTTTTCAGAGCAGCCGGTTCTCGTCTTGGACAGTCGCCACACATCTGCACTTTTAGTGCCTCAGAACCCCGGACAGCTTGCAAAACACGGCTGTAACTGTCCCAGCGCAAGCTGTTCAGGAAAGCACAGAAACGCGATGTTCGCAAGCTTTTAGCGCTGCTCGCAAGAAGCCTCCGGAGCAGGCACTTCTCGTGCGGCAACAACCGTGCCTTCTACGATCTTTCCTAGCCTCTTTTCCTCCGGGCAGCCGGCTTGAGCTGATGTGAAGTGTTGGTGGGCAAATCATCCAGAGAAGAGTCGCAATGCTTCTGGGCTGTTAGCAAGAGCGAGTGAAGAGCAGCAAGAGCTTTCCTTGCTGACCCTTTTCACGTGGGAGATTAGCTGGACATTTGCCGGTTTAGTGCCTTGTTTCTTCTGCGCAGCTTGCACAAAGCTCATTGCGGCTTTCGCGGTTCGAGTTGTGCATCGCCGGAGCTCTGCGGGAAAGAGCGAGAGAAGAGCCGCGAAAGCTCCGAGTGCGGCCAGCTCGCGTGTAGCCGCGATGATGCGCTGTTCGCCGGTTGGAGGGCGACTGCCTTCTGCGCGGCTGCTTCCAAGTTGACGGTAACTGCCAGCGTGCTAGCTGTGTAGGACAGTGAAGAGGCTGACGTGTGTGTGTCCGTAGAGCTGCTAGAAAGCGTACGTGAAGAGCAGGAAGGGTTTTCAGAGCAGCCGGTTCTCGTCTTGGACAGTCGCCACACATCTGCACTTTTAGTGCCTCAGAACCCCGGACAGCTTGCAAAACACGGCTGTAACTGTCCCAGCGCAAGCTGTTCAGGAAAGCACAGAAACGCGATGTTCGCAAGCTTTTAGCGCTGCTCGCAAGAAGCCTCCGGAGCAGGCACTTCTCGTGCGGCAACAACCGTGCCTTCTACGATCTTTCCTAGCCTCTTTTCCTCCGGGCAGCCGGCTTGAGCTGATGTGAAGTGTTGGTGGGCAAATCATCCAGAGAAGAGTCGCAATGCTTCTGGGCTGTTAGCAAGAGCGAGTGAAGAGCAGCAAGAGCTTTCCTTGCTGACCCTTTTCACGTGGGAGATTAGCTGGACATTTGCCGGTTTAGTGCCTTGTTTCTTCTGCGCAGCTTGCACAAAGCTCATTGCGGCTTTCGCGGTTCGAGTTGTGCATCGCCGGAGCTCTGCGGGAAAGAGCGAGAGAAGAGCCGCGAAAGCTCCGAGTGCGGCCAGCTCGCGTGTAGCCGCGATGATGCGCTGTTCGCCGGTTGGAGGGCGACTGCCTTCTGCGCGGCTGCTTCCAAGTTGACGGTAACTGCCAGCGTGCTAGCTGTGTAGGACAGTGAAGAGGCTGACGTGTGTGTGTCCGTAGAGCTGCTAGAAAGCGTACGTGAAGAGCAGGAAGGGTTTTCAGAGCAGCCGGTTCTCGTCTTGGACAGTCGCCACACATCTGCACTTTTAGTGCCTCAGAACCCCGGACAGCTTGCAAAACACGGCTGTAACTGTCCCAGCGCAAGCTGTTCAGGAAAGCACAGAAACGCGATGTTCGCAAGCTTTTAGCGCTGCTCGCAAGAAGCCTCCGGAGCAGGCACTTCTCGTGCGGCAACAACCGTGCCTTCTACGATCTTTCCTAGCCTCTTTTCCTCCGGGCAGGCGGCTTGAGCTGATGTGAAGTGTTGGTGGGCAAATCATCCAGAGAAGAGTCGCAATGCTTCTGGGCTGTTAGCAAGAGCGAGTGAAGAGCAGCAAGAGCTTTCCTTGCTGACCCTTTTCACGTGGGAGATTAGCTGGACATTTGCCGGTTTAGTGCCTTGTTTCTTCTGCGCAGCTTGCACAAAGCTCATTGCGGCTTTCGCGGTTCGAGTTGTGCATCGCCGGAGCTCTGCGGGAAAGAGCGAGAGAAGAGCCGCGAAAGCTCCGAGTGCGGCCAGCTCGCGTGTAGCCGCGATGATGCGCTGTTCGCCGGTTGGAGGGCGACTGCCTTCTGCGCGGCTGCTTCCAAGTTGACGGTAACTGCCAGCGTGCTAGCTGTGTAGGACAGTGAAGAGGCTGACGTGTGTGTGTCCGTAGAGCTGCTAGAAAGCGTACGTGAAGAGCAGGAAGGGTTTTCAGAGCAGCCGGTTCTCGTCTTGGACAGTCGCCACACATCTGCACTTTTAGTGCCTCAGAACCCCGGACAGCTTGCAAAACACGGCTGTAACTGTCCCAGCGCAAGCTGTTCAGGAAAGCACAGAAACGCGATGTTCGCGTGCTTTTAGCGCTGCTCGCAAGAAGCCTCCGGAGCAGGCACTTCTCGTGCGGCAACAACCGTGCCTTCTACGATCTTTCCTAGCCTCTTTTCCTCCGGGCAGGCGGCTTGAGCTGATGTGAAGTGTTGGTGGGCAAATCATCCAGAGAAGAGTCGCAATGCTTCTGGGCTGTTAGCAAGAGCGAGTGAAGAGCAGCAAGAGCTTTCCTTGCTGACCCTTTTCACGTGGGAGATTAGCTAGACATTTGCCGGTTTAGTGCCTTGTTTCTTCTGCACAGCTTGCACAAAGCTCATTGCGGCTTTCGCGGTTCGAGTTGTGCATCGCCGGAGCTCTGCGGGAAAGAGCGAGAGAAGAGCCGCGAAAGCTCCGAGTGCGGCCAGCTCGCGTGTAGCCGCGATGATGCGCTGTTCGCCGGTTGGAGGGCGACTGCCTTCTGCGCGGCTGCTTCCAAGTTGACGGTAAGTGCCAGCGTGCTAGCTCTGTAGGACAGTGAAGAGGCTGACGTGTGTGTGTCCGTAGAGCTGCTAGAAAGCGTACGTGAAGAGCAGGAAGGGCTTTCAGAGCAGCCGGTTCTCGTCTTGGACAGTCGCCACACATCTGCACTTTTAGTGCCTCAGAACCCCGGACAGCTTGCAAAACACGGCTGTAACTGTCCCAGCGCAAGCTGTTCAGGAAAGCACAGAAACGCGATGTTCGCGTGCTTTTAGCGCTGCTCGCAAGAAGCCTCCGGAGCAGGCACTTCTCGTGCGGCAACAACCGTGCCTTCTACGATCTTTCCTAGCCTCTTTTCCTCCGGGCAGGCAGCTTGAGCTGATGTGAAGTGTTGGTGGGCAAATCATCCAGAGAAGAGTCGCAATGCTTCTGGGCTGTTAGCAAGAGCGAGTGAAGAGCAGCAAGAGCTTTCCTTGCTGACCCTTTTCACGTGGGAGATTAGCTAGACATTTGCCGGTTTAGTGCCTTGTTTCTTCTGCGCAGCTTGCACAAAGCTCATTGCGGCTTTCGCGGTTCGAGTTGTGCATCGCCGGAGCTCTGCGGGAAAGAGCGAGAGAAGAGCCGTGAAAGCTCCGAGTGCGGCCAGCTCGCGTGTAGACGCGATGATGCGCTGTTCGCCGGTTGGAGGGCGACTGCCTTCTGCGCGGCTGCTTCCAAGTTGACGGTAAGTGCCAGCGTGCTAGCTGTGTAGGACAGTGAAGAGGCTGACGTGTGTGTGTCCGTAGAGCTGCTAGAAAGCGTACGTGAAGAGCAGGAAGGGCTTTCAGAGCAGCCGGTTCTCGTCTTGGACAGTCGCCACACATCCGCACTTTTAGTGCCTCAGAACCCCGGACAGCTTGCAAAACACGGCTGTAACTGTCCCAGCGCAAGCTGTTCAGGAAAGCACAGAAACGCGATGTTCGCAAGCTTTTAGCGCTACTCGCAAGAAGCCTCCGGAGGAGGCACTTCTCGTGCGGCAACAACCGTGCCTTCTACGATCTTTCCTAGCCTCTTTTCCTCCGGGCAGCCGGCTTGAGCTGATGTGAAGTGTTGGTGGGCAAATCATCCAGAGAAGAGTCGCAATGCTTCTGGGCTGTTAGCAAGAGCGAGTGAAGAGCAGCAAGAGCTTTCCTTGCTGACCCTTTTCACGTGGGAGATTAGCTAGACATTTGCCGGTTTAGTGCCTTGTTTCTTCTGCGCAGCTTGCACAAAGCTCATTGCGGCTTTCGCGGTTCGAGTTGTGCATCGCCGGAGCTCTGCGGGAAAGAGCGAGAGAAGAGCCGCGAAAGCTCCGAGTGCGGCCAGCTCGCGTGTAGCCGCGATGATGCGCTGTTCGCCGGTTGGAGGGCGACTGCCTTCTGCGCGGCTGCTTCCAAGTTGACGGTAACTGCCAGCGTGCTAGCTGTGTAGGACAGTGAAGAGGCTGACGTGTGTGTGTCCGTAGAGCTGCTAGAAAGCGTACGTGAAGAGCAGGAAGGGCTTTCAGAGCAGCCGGTTCTCGTCTTGGACAGTCGCCACACATCTGCACTTTTAGTGCCTCAGAACCCCGGACAGCTTGCAAAACACGGCTGTAACTGTCCCAGCGCAAGCTGTTCAGGAAAGCACAGAAACGCGATGTTCGCGTGCTTTTAGCGCTTCTCGCAAGAAGCCTCCGGAGCAGGCACTTCTCGTGCGGCAACAACCGTGCCTTCTACGATCTTTCCTAGCCTCTTTTCCTCCGGGCAGCCGGCTTGAGCTGATGTGAAGTGTTGGTGGGCAAATCATCCAGAGAAGAGTCGCAATGCTTCTGGGCTGTTAGCAAGAGCTTTCCTTGCTGACCCTTTTCACGTGGGAGATTAGCTAGACATTTGCCGGTTTAGTGCCTTGTTTCTTCTGCGCAGCTTGCACAAAGCTCATTGCGGCTTTCGCGGTTCGAGTTGTGCATCGCCGGAGCTCTGCGGGAAAGAGCGAGAGAAGAGCCGCGAAAGCTCCGAGTGCGGCCAGCTCGCGTGTAGCCGCGTTGATGCACTGTTCGCGGTTGGAGGGCGACTGCCTTCTGCGCTGCTGGTTCCCAGTTGACGGTAAGTGCCAGCGTGCTAGCTGTGTAGGACAGTGAAGAGGCTGACGTGTGTGTGTCCGTAGAGCTGCTAGAAAGCGTACGTGAAGAGCAGGAAGGGCTTTCAGAGCAGCCGGTTCTCGTCTTGGACAGTCGCCACACATCTGCACTTTTAGTGCCTCAGAACCCCGGACAGCTTGCAAAACACGGCTGTAACTGTCCCAGCGCAAGCTGTTCAGGAAAGCACAGAAACGCGATGTTCGCAAGCTTTTAGCGCTGCTCGCAAGAAGCCTCCGGAGGAGGCACTTCTCGTGCGGCAACAACCGTGCCTTCTACGATCTTTCCTAGCCTCTTTTCCTCCGGGCAGCCGGCTTGAGCTGATGTGAAGTGTTGGTGGGCAAATCATCCAGAGAAGAGTCGCAATGCTTCTGGGCTGTTAGCAAGAGCGAGTGAAGAGCAGCAAGAGCTTTCCTTGCTGACCCTTTTCACGTGGGAGATTAGCTGGACATTTGCCGGTTTAGTGCCTTGTTTCTTCTGCGCAGCTTGCACAAAGCTCATTGCGGCTTTCGCGGTTCGAGTTGTGCATCGCCGGAGCTCTGCGGGAAAGAGCGAGAGAAGAGCCGCGAAAGCTCCGAGTGCGGCCAGCTCGCGTGTAGCCGCGATGATGCGCTGTTCGCCGGTTGGAGGGCGACTGCCTTCTGCGCGGCTGCTTCCAAGTAGACGGTAACTGCCAGCGTGCTAGCTGTGTAGGACAGTGAAGAGGCTGACGTGTGTGTGTCCGTAGAGCTGCTAGAAAACGTACGTGAAGAGCAGGAAGGGCTTTCAGAGCAGCCGGTTCTCGTCTTGGACAGTCGCCACACATCCGCACTTTTAGTGCCTCAGAACCCCGGACAGCTTGCAAAACACGGCTGTAACTGTCCCAGCGCAAGCTGTTCAGGAAAGCACAGAAACGCGATGTTCGCGTGCTTTTAGCGCTGCTCGCAAGAAGCCTCCGGAGCAGGCACTTCTCGTGCGGCAACAACCGTGCCTTCTACGATCTTTCCTAGCCTCTTTTCCTCCGGGCAGCCGGCTTGAGCTGATGTGAAGTGTTGGTGGGCAAATCATCCAGAGAAGAGTCGCAATGCTTCTGGGCTGTTAGCAAGAGCGAGTGAAGAGCAGCAAGAGCTTTCCTTGCTGACCCTTTTCACGTGGGAGATTAGCTAGACATTTGCCGGTTTAGTGCCTTGTTTCTTCTGCGCAGCTTGCACAAAGCTCATTGCGGCTTTCGCGGTTCGAGATGTGCATCGCCGGAGCTCTGCGGGAAAGAGCGAGAGAAGAGCCGCGAAAGCTCCGAGTGCGGCCAGCTCGCGTGTAGCCGCGATGATGCGCTGTTCGCCGGTTGGAGGGCGACTGCCTTCTGCGCGGCTGCTTCCAAGTAGACGGTAACTGCCAGCGTGCTAGCTGTGTAGGACAGTGAAGAGGCTGACGTGTGTGTGTCCGTAGAGCTGCTAGAAAACGTACGTGAAGAGCAGGAAGGGCTTTCAGAGCAGCCGGTTCTCGTCTTGGACAGTCGCCACACATCCGAACTTTTAGTGCCTCAGAACCCCGGACAGCTTGCAAAACACGGCTGTAACTGTCCCAGCGCAAGCTGTTCAGGAAAGCACAGAAACGCGATGTTCGCAAGCTTTTAGCGCTGCTCGCAAGAAGCCTCCGGAGGAGGCACTTCTCGTGCGGCAACAACCGTGCCTTCTACGATCTTTCCTAGCCTCTTTTCCTCCGGGCAGCCGGCTTGAGCTGATGTGAAGTGTTGGTGGGCAAATCATCCAGAGAAGAGTCGCAATGCTTCTGGGCTGTTAGCAAGAGCGAGTGAAGAGCAGCAAGAGCTTTCCTTGCTGACCCTTTTCACGTGGGAGATTAGCTAGACATTTGCCGGTTTAGTGCCTTGTTTCTTCTGCGCAGCTTGCACAAAGCTCATTGCGGCTTTCGCGGTTCGAGTTGTGCATCGCCGGAGCTCTGCGGGAAAGAGCGAGAGAAGAGCCGCGAAAGCTCCGAGTGCGGCCAGCTCGCGTGTAGCCGCGATGATGCGCTGTTCGCCGGTTGGAGGGCGACTGCCTTCTGCGCGGCTGCTTCCAAGTTGACGGTAAGTGCCAGCGTGCTAGCTGTGTAGGACAGTGAAGAGGCTGACGTGTGTGTGTCCGTAGAGCTGCTAGAAAGCGTACGTGAAGAGCAGGAAGGGCTTTCAGAGCAGCCGGTTCTCGTCTTGGACAGTCGCCACACATCCGCACTTTTAGTGCCTCAGAACCCCGGACAGCTTGCAAAACACGGCTGTAACTGTCCCAGCGCAAGCTGTTCAGGAAAGCACAGAAACGCGATGTTCGCGTGCTTTTAGCGCTGCTCGCAAGAAGCCTCCGGAGCAGGCACTTCTCGTGCGGCAACAACCGTGCCTTCTACGATCTTTCCTAGCCTCTTTTCCTCCGGGCAGGCGGCTTGAGCTGATGTGAAGTGTTGGTGGGCAAATCATCCAGAGAAGAGTCGCAATGCTTCTGGGCTGTTAGCAAGAGCGAGTGAAGAGCAGCAAGAGCTTTCCTTGCTGACCCTTTTCACGTGGGAGATTAGCTGGACATTTGCCGGTTTAGTGCCTTGTTTCTTCTGCGCAGCTTGCACAAAGCTCATTGCGGCTTTCGCGGTTCGAGTTGTGCATCGCCGGAGCTCTGCGGGAAAGAGCGAGAGAAGAGCCGCGAAAGCTCCGAGTGCGGCCAGCTCGCGTGTAGCCGCGATGATGCGCTGTTCGCCGGTTGGAGGGCGACTGCCTTCTGCGCGGCTGCTTCCAAGTTGACGGTAAGTGCCAGCGTGCTAGCTGTGTAGGACAGTGAAGAGGCTGACGTGTGTGTGTCCGTAGAGCTGCTAGAAAGCGTACGTGAAGAGCAGGAAGGGTTTTCAGAGCAGCCGGTTCTCGTCTTGGACAGTCGCCACACATCCGCACTTTTAGTGCCTCAGAACCCCGGACAGCTTGCAAAACACGGCTGTAACTGTCCCAGCGCAAGCTGTTCAGGAAAGCACAGAAACGCGATGTTCGCGTGCTTTTAGCGCTGCTCGCAAGAAGCCTCCGGAGCAGGCACTTCTCGTGCGGCAACAACCGTGCCTTCTACGATCTTTCCTAGCCTCTTTTCCTCCGGGCAGCCGGCTTGAGCTGATGTGAAGTGTTGGTGGGCAAATCATCCAGAGAAGAGTCGCAATGCTTCTGGGCTGTTAGCAAGAGCGAGTGAAGAGCAGCAAGAGCTTTCCTTGCTGACCCTTTTCACGTGGGAGATTAGCTAGACATTTGCCGGTTTAGTGCCTTGTTTCTTCTGCGCAGCTTGCACAAAGCTCATTGCGGCTTTCGCGGTTCGAGTTGTGCATCGCCGGAGCTCTGCGGGAAAGAGCGAGAGAAGAGCCGCGAAAGCTCCGAGTGCGGCCAGCTCGCGTGTAGCCGCGATGATGCGCTGTTCGCCGGTTGGAGGGCGACTGCCTTCTGCGCGGCTGCTTCCAAGTTGACGGTAAGTGCCAGCGTGCTAGCTGTGTAGGACAGTGAAGAGGCTGACGTGTGTGTGTCCGTAGAGCTGCTAGAAAGCGTACGTGAAGAGCAGGAAGGGTTTTCAGAGCAGCCGGTTCTCGTCTTGGACAGTCGCCACACATCTGCACTTTTAGTGCCTCAGAACCCCGGACAGCTTGCAAAACACGGCTGTAACTGTCCCAGCGCAAGCTGTTCAGGAAAGCACAGAAACGCGATGTTCGCAAGCTTTTAGCGCTGCTCGCAAGAAGCCTCCGGAGCAGGCACTTCTCGTGCGGCAACAACCGTGCCTTCTACGATCTTTCCTAGCCTCTTTTCCTCCGGGCAGCCGGCTTGAGCTGATGTGAAGTGTTGGTGGGCAAATCATCCAGAGAAGAGTCGCAATGCTTCTGGGCTGTTAGCAAGAGCGAGTGAAGAGCAGCAAGAGCTTTCCTTGCTGACCCTTTTCACGTGGGAGATTAGCTGGACATTTGCCGGTTTAGTGCCTTGTTTCTTCTGCGCAGCTTGCACAAAGCTCATTGCGGCTTTCGCGGTTCGAGTTGTGCATCGCCGGAGCTCTGCGGGAAAGAGCGAGAGAAGAGCCGCGAAAGCTCCGAGTGCGGCCAGCTCGCGTGTAGCCGCGATGATGCGCTGTTCGCCGGTTGGAGGGCGACTGCCTTCTGCGCGGCTGCTTCCAAGTTGACGGTAACTGCCAGCGTGCTAGCTGTGTAGGACAGTGAAGAGGCTGACGTGTGTGTGTCCGTAGAGCTGCTAGAAAGCGTACGTGAAGAGCAGGAAGGGTTTTCAGAGCAGCCGGTTCTCGTCTTGGACAGTCGCCACACATCTGCACTTTTAGTGCCTCAGAACCCCGGACAGCTTGCAAAACACGGCTGTAACTGTCCCAGCGCAAGCTGTTCAGGAAAGCACAGAAACGCGATGTTCGCAAGCTTTTAGCGCTGCTCGCAAGAAGCCTCCGGAGCAGGCACTTCTCGTGCGGCAACAACCGTGCCTTCTACGATCTTTCCTAGCCTCTTTTCCTCCGGGCAGCCGGCTTGAGCTGATGTGAAGTGTTGGTGGGCAAATCATCCAGAGAAGAGTCGCAATGCTTCTGGGCTGTTAGCAAGAGCGAGTGAAGAGCAGCAAGAGCTTTCCTTGCTGACCCTTTTCACGTGGGAGATTAGCTGGACATTTGCCGGTTTAGTGCCTTGTTTCTTCTGCGCAGCTTGCACAAAGCTCATTGCGGCTTTCGCGGTTCGAGTTGTGCATCGCCGGAGCTCTGCGGGAAAGAGCGAGAGAAGAGCCGCGAAAGCTCCGAGTGCGGCCAGCTCGCGTGTAGCCGCGATGATGCGCTGTTCGCCGGTTGGAGGGCGACTGCCTTCTGCGCGGCTGCTTCCAAGTTGACGGTAACTGCCAGCGTGCTAGCTGTGTAGGACAGTGAAGAGGCTGACGTGTGTGTGTCCGTAGAGCTGCTAGAAAGCGTACGTGAAGAGCAGGAAGGGTTTTCAGAGCAGCCGGTTCTCGTCTTGGACAGTCGCCACACATCTGCACTTTTAGTGCCTCAGAACCCCGGACAGCTTGCAAAACACGGCTGTAACTGTCCCAGCGCAAGCTGTTCAGGAAAGCACAGAAACGCGATGTTCGCGTGCTTTTAGCGCTGCTCGCAAGAAGCCTCCGGAGCAGGCACTTCTCGTGCGGCAACAACCGTGCCTTCTACGATCTTTCCTAGCCTCTTTTCCTCCGGGCAGGCGGCTTGAGCTGATGTGAAGTGTTGGTGGGCAAATCATCCAGAGAAGAGTCGCAATGCTTCTGGGCTGTTAGCAAGAGCGAGTGAAGAGCAGCAAGAGCTTTCCTTGCTGACCCTTTTCACGTGGGAGATTAGCTAGACATTTGCCGGTTTAGTGCCTTGTTTCTTCTGCACAGCTTGCACAAAGCTCATTGCGGCTTTCGCGGTTCGAGTTGTGCATCGCCGGAGCTCTGCGGGAAAGAGCGAGAGAAGAGCCGCGAAAGCTCCGAGTGCGGCCAGCTCGCGTGTAGCCGCGATGATGCGCTGTTCGCCGGTTGGAGGGCGACTGCCTTCTGCGCGGCTGCTTCCAAGTTGACGGTAAGTGCCAGCGTGCTAGCTCTGTAGGACAGTGAAGAGGCTGACGTGTGTGTGTCCGTAGAGCTGCTAGAAAGCGTACGTGAAGAGCAGGAAGGGCTTTCAGAGCAGCCGGTTCTCGTCTTGGACAGTCGCCACACATCTGCACTTTTAGTGCCTCAGAACCCCGGACAGCTTGCAAAACACGGCTGTAACTGTCCCAGCGCAAGCTGTTCAGGAAAGCACAGAAACGCGATGTTCGCGTGCTTTTAGCGCTGCTCGCAAGAAGCCTCCGGAGCAGGCACTTCTCGTGCGGCAACAACCGTGCCTTCTACGATCTTTCCTAGCCTCTTTTCCTCCGGGCAGGCAGCTTGAGCTGATGTGAAGTGTTGGTGGGCAAATCATCCAGAGAAGAGTCGCAATGCTTCTGGGCTGTTAGCAAGAGCGAGTGAAGAGCAGCAAGAGCTTTCCTTGCTGACCCTTTTCACGTGGGAGATTAGCTAGACATTTGCCGGTTTAGTGCCTTGTTTCTTCTGCGCAGCTTGCACAAAGCTCATTGCGGCTTTCGCGGTTCGAGTTGTGCATCGCCGGAGCTCTGCGGGAAAGAGCGAGAGAAGAGCCGCGAAAGCTCCGAGTGCGGCCAGCTCGCGTGTAGACGCGATGATGCGCTGTTCGCCGGTTGGAGGGCGACTGCCTTCTGCGCGGCTGCTTCCAAGTTGACGGTAAGTGCCAGCGTGCTAGCTGTGTAGGACAGTGAAGAGGCTGACGTGTGTGTGTCCGTAGAGCTGCTAGAAAGCGTACGTGAAGAGCAGGAAGGGCTTTCAGAGCAGCCGGTTCTCGTCTTGGACAGTCGCCACACATCCGCACTTTTAGTGCCTCAGAACCCCGGACAGCTTGCAAAACACGGCTGTAACTGTCCCAGCGCAAGCTGTTCAGGAAAGCACAGAAACGCGATGTTCGCAAGCTTTTAGCGCTACTCGCAAGAAGCCTCCGGAGGAGGCACTTCTCGTGCGGCAACAACCGTGCCTTCTACGATCTTTCCTAGCCTCTTTTCCTCCGGGCAGCCGGCTTGAGCTGATGTGAAGTGTTGGTGGGCAAATCATCCAGAGAAGAGTCGCAATGCTTCTGGGCTGTTAGCAAGAGCGAGTGAAGAGCAGCAAGAGCTTTCCTTGCTGACCCTTTTCACGTGGGAGATTAGCTAGACATTTGCCGGTTTAGTGCCTTGTTTCTTCTGCGCAGCTTGCACAAAGCTCATTGCGGCTTTCGCGGTTCGAGTTGTGCATCGCCGGAGCTCTGCGGGAAAGAGCGAGAGAAGAGCCGCGAAAGCTCCGAGTGCGGCCAGCTCGCGTGTAGCCGCGATGATGCGCTGTTCGCCGGTTGGAGGGCGACTGCCTTCTGCGCGGCTGCTTCCAAGTTGACGGTAACTGCCAGCGTGCTAGCTGTGTAGGACAGTGAAGAGGCTGACGTGTGTGTGTCCGTAGAGCTGCTAGAAAGCGTACGTGAAGAGCAGGAAGGGCTTTCAGAGCAGCCGGTTCTCGTCTTGGACAGTCGCCACACATCTGCACTTTTAGTGCCTCAGAACCCCGGACAGCTTGCAAAACACGGCTGTAACTGTCCCAGCGCAAGCTGTTCAGGAAAGCACAGAAACGCGATGTTCGCGTGCTTTTAGCGCTTCTCGCAAGAAGCCTCCGGAGCAGGCACTTCTCGTGCGGCAACAACCGTGCCTTCTACGATCTTTCCTAGCCTCTTTTCCTCCGGGCAGCCGGCTTGAGCTGATGTGAAGTGTTGGTGGGCAAATCATCCAGAGAAGAGTCGCAATGCTTCTGGGCTGTTAGCAAGAGCTTTCCTTGCTGACCCTTTTCACGTGGGAGATTAGCTAGACATTTGCCGGTTTAGTGCCTTGTTTCTTCTGCGCAGCTTGCACAAAGCTCATTGCGGCTTTCGCGGTTCGAGTTGTGCATCGCCGGAGCTCTGCGGGAAAGAGCGAGAGAAGAGCCGCGAAAGCTCCGAGTGCGGCCAGCTCGCGTGTAGCCGCGTTGATGCACTGTTCGCGGTTGGAGGGCGACTGCCTTCTGCGCTGCTGGTTCCCAGTTGACGGTAAGTGCCAGCGTGCTAGCTGTGTAGGACAGTGAAGAGGCTGACGTGTGTGTGTCCGTAGAGCTGCTAGAAAGCGTACGTGAAGAGCAGGAAGGGCTTTCAGAGCAGCCGGTTCTCGTCTTGGACAGTCGCCACACATCTGCACTTTTAGTGCCTCAGAACCCCGGACAGCTTGCAAAACACGGCTGTAACTGTCCCAGCGCAAGCTGTTCAGGAAAGCACAGAAACGCGATGTTCGCAAGCTTTTAGCGCTGCTCGCAAGAAGCCTCCGGAGGAGGCACTTCTCGTGCGGCAACAACCGTGCCTTCTACGATCTTTCCTAGCCTCTTTTCCTCCGGGCAGGCGGCTTGAGCTGATGTGAAGTGTTGGTGGGCAAATCATCCAGAGAAGAGTCGCAATGCTTCTGGGCTGTTAGCAAGAGCG
The DNA here is from genome assembly GCF_036417535.1 of Chlamydotis macqueenii. NCBI lineage: Eukaryota > Metazoa > Chordata > Aves > Otidiformes > Otididae > Chlamydotis > Chlamydotis macqueenii. The sequence goes on from NC_141559.1 coordinate 20,431,833, forward strand.
AGTGAAGAGCAGCAAGAGCTTTCCTTGCTGACCCTTTTCACGTGGGAGATTAGCTGGACATTTGCCGGTTTAGTGCCTTGTTTCTTCTGCGCAGCTTGCACAAAGCTCATTGCGGCTTTCGCGGTTCGAGTTGTGCATCGCCGGAGCTCTGCGGGAAAGAGCGAGAGAAGAGCCGCGAAAGCTCCGAGTGCGGCCAGCTCGCGTGTAGCCGCGATGATGCGCTGTTCGCCGGTTGGAGGGCGACTGCCTTCTGCGCGGCTGCTTCCAAGTAGACGGTAACTGCCAGCGTGCTAGCTGTGTAGGACAGTGAAGAGGCTGACGTGTGTGTGTCCGTAGAGCTGCTAGAAAACGTACGTGAAGAGCAGGAAGGGCTTTCAGAGCAGCCGGTTCTCGTCTTGGACAGTCGCCACACATCTGCACTTTTAGTGCCTCAGAACCCCGGACAGCTTGCAAAACACGGCTGTAACTGTCCCAGCGCAAGCTGTTCAGGAAAGCACAGAAACGCGATGTTCGCGTGCTTTTAGCGCTGCTCGCAAGAAGCCTCCGGAGCAGGCACTTCTCGTGCGGCAACAACCGTGCCTTCTACGATCTTTCCTAGCCTCTTTTCCTCCGGGCAGCCGGCTTGAGCTGATGTGAAGTGTTGGTGGGCAAATCATCCAGAGAAGAGTCGCAATGCTTCTGGGCTGTTAGCAAGAGCGAGTGAAGAGCAGCAAGAGCTTTCCTTGCTGACCCTTTTCACGTGGGAGATTAGCTAGACATTTGCCGGTTTAGTGCCTTGTTTCTTCTGCGCAGCTTGCACAAAGCTCATTGCGGCTTTCGCGGTTCGAGATGTGCATCGCCGGAGCTCTGCGGGAAAGAGCGAGAGAAGAGCCGCGAAAGCTCCGAGTGCGGCCAGCTCGCGTGTAGCCGCGATGATGCGCTGTTCGCCGGTTGGAGGGCGACTGCCTTCTGCGCGGCTGCTTCCAAGTAGACGGTAACTGCCAGCGTGCTAGCTGTGTAGGACAGTGAAGAGGCTGACGTGTGTGTGTCCGTAGAGCTGCTAGAAAACGTACGTGAAGAGCAGGAAGGGCTTTCAGAGCAGCCGGTTCTCGTCTTGGACAGTCGCCACACATCCGAACTTTTAGTGCCTCAGAACCCCGGACAGCTTGCAAAACACGGCTGTAACTGTCCCAGCGCAAGCTGTTCAGGAAAGCACAGAAACGCGATGTTCGCAAGCTTTTAGCGCTGCTCGCAAGAAGCCTCCGGAGGAGGCACTTCTCGTGCGGCAACAACCGTGCCTTCTACGATCTTTCCTAGCCTCTTTTCCTCCGGGCAGCCGGCTTGAGCTGATGTGAAGTGTTGGTGGGCAAATCATCCAGAGAAGAGTCGCAATGCTTCTGGGCTGTTAGCAAGAGCGAGTGAAGAGCAGCAAGAGCTTTCCTTGCTGACCCTTTTCACGTGGGAGATTAGCTAGACATTTGCCGGTTTAGTGCCTTGTTTCTTCTGCGCAGCTTGCACAAAGCTCATTGCGGCTTTCGCGGTTCGAGTTGTGCATCGCCGGAGCTCTGCGGGAAAGAGCGAGAGAAGAGCCGCGAAAGCTCCGAGTGCGGCCAGCTCGCGTGTAGCCGCGATGATGCGCTGTTCGCCGGTTGGAGGGCGACTGCCTTCTGCGCGGCTGCTTCCAAGTTGACGGTAAGTGCCAGCGTGCTAGCTGTGTAGGACAGTGAAGAGGCTGACGTGTGTGTGTCCGTAGAGCTGCTAGAAAGCGTACGTGAAGAGCAGGAAGGGCTTTCAGAGCAGCCGGTTCTCGTCTTGGACAGTCGCCACACATCCGCACTTTTAGTGCCTCAGAACCCCGGACAGCTTGCAAAACACGGCTGTAACTGTCCCAGCGCAAGCTGTTCAGGAAAGCACAGAAACGCGATGTTCGCGTGCTTTTAGCGCTGCTCGCAAGAAGCCTCCGGAGCAGGCACTTCTCGTGCGGCAACAACCGTGCCTTCTACGATCTTTCCTAGCCTCTTTTCCTCCGGGCAGGCGGCTTGAGCTGATGTGAAGTGTTGGTGGGCAAATCATCCAGAGAAGAGTCGCAATGCTTCTGGGCTGTTAGCAAGAGCGAGTGAAGAGCAGCAAGAGCTTTCCTTGCTGACCCTTTTCACGTGGGAGATTAGCTGGACATTTGCCGGTTTAGTGCCTTGTTTCTTCTGCGCAGCTTGCACAAAGCTCATTGCGGCTTTCGCGGTTCGAGTTGTGCATCGCCGGAGCTCTGCGGGAAAGAGCGAGAGAAGAGCCGCGAAAGCTCCGAGTGCGGCCAGCTCGCGTGTAGCCGCGATGATGCGCTGTTCGCCGGTTGGAGGGCGACTGCCTTCTGCGCGGCTGCTTCCAAGTTGACGGTAAGTGCCAGCGTGCTAGCTGTGTAGGACAGTGAAGAGGCTGACGTGTGTGTGTCCGTAGAGCTGCTAGAAAGCGTACGTGAAGAGCAGGAAGGGTTTTCAGAGCAGCCGGTTCTCGTCTTGGACAGTCGCCACACATCCGCACTTTTAGTGCCTCAGAACCCCGGACAGCTTGCAAAACACGGCTGTAACTGTCCCAGCGCAAGCTGTTCAGGAAAGCACAGAAACGCGATGTTCGCGTGCTTTTAGCGCTGCTCGCAAGAAGCCTCCGGAGCAGGCACTTCTCGTGCGGCAACAACCGTGCCTTCTACGATCTTTCCTAGCCTCTTTTCCTCCGGGCAGGCGGCTTGAGCTGATGTGAAGTGTTGGTGGGCAAATCATCCAGAGAAGAGTCGCAATGCTTCTGGGCTGTTAGCAAGAGCGAGTGAAGAGCAGCAAGAGCTTTCCTTGCTGACCCTTTTCACGTGGGAGATTAGCTAGACATTTGCCGGTTTAGTGCCTTGTTTCTTCTGCGCAGCTTGCACAAAGCTCATTGCGGCTTTCGCGGTTCGAGTTGTGCATCGCCGGAGCTCTGCGGGAAAGAGCGAGAGAAGAGCCGCGAAAGCTCCGAGTGCGGCCAGCTCGCGTGTAGCCGCGATGATGCGCTGTTCGCCGGTTGGAGGGCGACTGCCTTCTGCGCGGCTGCTTCCAAGTTGACGGTAAGTGCCAGCGTGCTAGCTGTGTAGGACAGTGAAGAGGCTGACGTGTGTGTGTCCGTAGAGCTGCTAAAAAGCGTACGTGAAGAGCAGGAAGGGCTTTCAGAGCAGCCGGTTCTCGTCTTGGACAGTCGCCACACATCCGCACTTTTAGTGCCTCAGAACCCCGGACAGCTTGCAAAACACGGCTGTAACTGTCCCAGCGCAAGCTGTTCAGGAAAGCACAGAAACGCGATGTTCGCGTGCTTTTAGCGCTGCTCGCAAGAAGCCTCCGGAGCAGGCACTTCTCGTGCGGCAACAACCGTGCCTTCTACGATCTTTCCTAGCCTCTTTTCCTCCGGGCAGCCGGCTTGAGCTGATGTGAAGTGTTGGTGGGCAAATCATCCAGAGAAGAGTCGCAATGCTTCTGGGCTGTTAGCAAGAGCGAGTGAAGAGCAGCAAGAGCTTTCCTTGCTGACCCTTTTCACGTGGGAGATTAGCTAGACATTTGCCGGTTTAGTGCCTTGTTTCTTCTGCGCAGCTTGCACAAAGCTCATTGCGGCTTTCGCGGACCGAGATGTGCATCGCCGGAGCTCTGCGGGAAAGAGCGAGAGAAGAGCCGCGAAAGCTCCGAGTGCGGCCAGCTCGCGTGTAGCCGCGATGATGCGCTGTTCGCCGGTTGGAGGGCGACTGCCTTCTGCGCGGCTGCTTCCAAGTAGACGGTAACTGCCAGCGTGCTAGCTGTGTAGGACAGTGAAGAGGCTGACGTGTGTGTGTCCGTAGAGCTGCTAGAAAACGTACGTGAAGAGCAGGAAGGGCTTTCAGAGCAGCCGGTTCTCGTCTTGGACAGTCGCCACACATCCGCACTTTTAGTGCCTCAGAACCCCGGACAGCTTGCAAAACACGGCTGTAACTGTCCCAGCGCAAGCTGTTCAGGAAAGCACAGAAACGCGATGTTCGCGTGCTTTTAGCGCTGCTCGCAAGAAGCCTCCGGAGCAGGCACTTCTCGTGCGGCAACAACCGTGCCTTCTACGATCTTTCCTAGCCTCTTTTCCTCCGGGCAGCCGGCTTGAGCTGATGTGAAGTGTTGGTGGGCAAATCATCCAGAGAAGAGTCGCAATGCTTCTGGGCTGTTAGCAAGAGCGAGTGAAGAGCAGCAAGAGCTTTCCTTGCTGACCCTTTTCACGTGGGAGATTAGCTAGACATTTGCCGGTTTAGTGCCTTGTTTCTTCTGCGCAGCTTGCACAAAGCTCATTGCGGCTTTCGCGGTTCGAGTTGTGCATCGCCGGAGCTCTGCGGGAAAGAGCGAGAGAAGAGCCGCGAAAGCTCCGAGTGCGGCCAGCTCGCGTGTAGCCGCGATGATGCGCTGTTCGCCGGTTGGAGGGCGACTGCCTTCTGCGCGGCTGCTTCCAAGTAGACGGTAACTGCCAGCGTGCTAGCTGTGTAGGACAGTGAAGAGGCTGACGTGTGTGTGTCCGTAGAGCTGCTAGAAAACGTACGTGAAGAGCAGGAAGGGCTTTCAGAGCAGCCGGTTCTCGTCTTGGACAGTCGCCACACATCCGAACTTTTAGTGCCTCAGAACCCCGGACAGCTTGCAAAACACGGCTGTAACTGTCCCAGCGCAAGCTGTTCAGGAAAGCACAGAAACGCGATGTTCGCAAGCTTTTAGCGCTGCTCGCAAGAAGCCTCCGGAGGAGGCACTTCTCGTGCGGCAACAACCGTGCCTTCTACGATCTTTCCTAGCCTCTTTTCCTCCGGGCAGCCGGCTTGAGCTGATGTGAAGTGTTGGTGGGCAAATCATCCAGAGAAGAGTCGCAATGCTTCTGGGCTGTTAGCAAGAGCGAGTGAAGAGCAGCAAGAGCTTTCCTTGCTGACCCTTTTCACGTGGGAGATTAGCTAGACATTTGCCGGTTTAGTGCCTTGTTTCTTCTGCGCAGCTTGCACAAAGCTCATTGCGGCTTTCGCGGTTCGAGTTGTGCATCGCCGGAGCTCTGCGGGAAAGAGCGAGAGAAGAGCCGCGAAAGCTCCGAGTGCGGCCAGCTCGCGTGTAGCCGCGATGATGCGCTGTTCGCCGGTTGGAGGGCGACTGCCTTCTGCGCGGCTGCTTCCAAGTTGACGGTAACTGCCAGCGTGCTAGCTGTGTAGGACAGTGAAGAGGCTGACGTGTGTGTGTCCGTAGAGCTGCTAGAAAGCGTACGTGAAGAGCAGGAAGGGCTTTCAGAGCAGCCGGTTCTCGTCTTGGACAGTCGCCACACATCCGCACTTTTAGTGCCTCAGAACCCCGGACAGCTTGCAAAACACGGCTGTAACTGTCCCAGCGCAAGCTGTTCAGGAAAGCACAGAAACGCGATGTTCGCGTGCTTTTAGCGCTGCTCGCAAGAAGCCTCCGGAGCAGGCACTTCTCGTGCGGCAACAACCGTGCCTTCTACGATCTTTCCTAGCCTCTTTTCCTCCGGGCAGGCGGCTTGAGCTGATGTGAAGTGTTGGTGGGCAAATCATCCAGAGAAGAGTCGCAATGCTTCTGGGCTGTTAGCAAGAGCGAGTGAAGAGCAGCAAGAGCTTTCCTTGCTGACCCTTTTCACGTGGGAGATTAGCTGGACATTTGCCGGTTTAGTGCCTTGTTTCTTCTGCGCAGCTTGCACAAAGCTCATTGCGGCTTTCGCGGTTCGAGTTGTGCATCGCCGGAGCTCTGCGGGAAAGAGCGAGAGAAGAGCCGCGAAAGCTCCGAGTGCGGCCAGCTCGCGTGTAGCCGCGATGATGCGCTGTTCGCCGGTTGGAGGGCGACTGCCTTCTGCGCGGCTGCTTCCAAGTTGACGGTAAGTGCCAGCGTGCTAGCTGTGTAGGACAGTGAAGAGGCTGACGTGTGTGTGTCCGTAGAGCTGCTAGAAAGCGTACGTGAAGAGCAGGAAGGGTTTTCAGAGCAGCCGGTTCTCGTCTTGGACAGTCGCCACACATCTGCACTTTTAGTGCCTCAGAACCCCGGACAGCTTGCAAAACACGGCTGTAACTGTCCCAGCGCAAGCTGTTCAGGAAAGCACAGAAACGCGATGTTCGCAAGCTTTTAGCGCTGCTCGCAAGAAGCCTCCGGAGGAGGCACTTCTCGTGCGGCAACAACCGTGCCTTCTACGATCTTTCCTAGCCTCTTTTCCTCCGGGCAGGCGGCTTGAGCTGATGTGAAGTGTTGGTGGGCAAATCATCCAGAGAAGAGTCGCAATGCTTCTGGGCTGTTAGCAAGAGCGAGTGAAGAGCAGCAAGAGCTTTCCTTGCTGACCCTTTTCACGTGGGAGATTAGCTGGACATTTGCCGGTTTAGTGCCTTGTTTCTTCTGCGCAGCTTGCACAAAGCTCATTGCGGCTTTCGCGGTTCGAGTTGTGCATCGCCGGAGCTCTGCGGGAAAGAGCGAGAGAAGAGCCGCGAAAGCTCCGAGTGCGGCCAGCTCGCGTGTAGCCGCGATGATGCGCTGTTCGCCGGTTGGAGGGCGACTGCCTTCTGCGCGGCTGCTTCCAAGTTGACGGTAAGTGCCAGCGTGCTAGCTGTGTAGGACAGTGAAGAGACTGACGTGTGTGTGTCCGTAGAGCTGCTAGAAAGCGTACGTGAAGAGCAGGAAGGGTTTTCAGAGCAGCCGGTTCTCGTCTTGGACAGTCGCCACACATCCGCACTTTTAGTGCCTCAGAACCCCGGACAGCTTGCAAAACACGGCTGTAACTGTCCCAGCGCAAGCTGTTCAGGAAAGCACAGAAACGCGATGTTCGCGTGCTTTTAGCGCTGCTCGCAAGAAGCCTCCGGAGCAGGCACTTCTCGTGCGGCAACAACCGTGCCTTCTACGATCTTTCCTAGCCTCTTTTCCTCCGGGCAGCCGGCTTGAGCTGATGTGAAGTGTTGGTGGGCAAATCATCCAGAGAAGAGTCGCAATGCTTCTGGGCTGTTAGCAAGAGCGAGTGAAGAGCAGCAAGAGCTTTCCTTGCTGACCCTTTTCACGTGGGAGATTAGCTAGACATTTGCCGGTTTAGTGCCTTGTTTCTTCTGCGCAGCTTGCACAAAGCTCATTGCGGCTTTCGCGGTTCGAGTTGTGCATCGCCGGAGCTCTGCGGGAAAGAGCGAGAGAAGAGCCGCGAAAGCTCCGAGTGCGGCCAGCTCGCGTGTAGCCGCGATGATGCGCTGTTCGCCGGTTGGAGGGCGACTGCCTTCTGCGCGGCTGCTTCCAAGTTGACGGTAAGTGCCAGCGTGCTAGCTGTGTAGGACAGTGAAGAGGCTGACGTGTGTGTGTCCGTAGAGCTGCTAGAAAGCGTACGTGAAGAGCAGGAAGGGTTTTCAGAGCAGCCGGTTCTCGTCTTGGACAGTCGCCACACATCTGCACTTTTAGTGCCTCAGAACCCCGGACAGCTTGCAAAACACGGCTGTAACTGTCCCAGCGCAAGCTGTTCAGGAAAGCACAGAAACGCGATGTTCGCAAGCTTTTAGCGCTGCTCGCAAGAAGCCTCCGGAGGAGGCACTTCTCGTGCGGCAACAACCGTGCCTTCTACGATCTTTCCTAGCCTCTTTTCCTCCGGGCAGGCGGCTTGAGCTGATGTGAAGTGTTGGTGGGCAAATCATCCAGAGAAGAGTCGCAATGCTTCTGGGCTGTTAGCAAGAGCGAGTGAAGAGCAGCAAGAGCTTTCCTTGCTGACCCTTTTCACGTGGGAGATTAGCTGGACATTTGCCGGTTTAGTGCCTTGTTTCTTCTGCGCAGCTTGCACAAAGCTCATTGCGGCTTTCGCGGTTCGAGTTGTGCATCGCCGGAGCTCTGCGGGAAAGAGCGAGAGAAGAGCCGCGAAAGCTCCGAGTGCGGCCAGCTCGCGTGTAGCCGCGATGATGCGCTGTTCGCCGGTTGGAGGGCGACTGCCTTCTGCGCGGCTGCTTCCAAGTTGACGGTAAGTGCCAGCGTGCTAGCTGTGTAGGACAGTGAAGAGGCTGACGTGTGTGTGTCCGTAGAGCTGCTAGAAAGCGTACGTGAAGAGCAGGAAGGGTTTTCAGAGCAGCCGGTTCTCGTCTTGGACAGTCGCCACACATCCGCACTTTTAGTGCCTCAGAACCCCGGACAGCTTGCAAAACACGGCTGTAACTGTCCCAGCGCAAGCTGTTCAGGAAAGCACAGAAACGCGATGTTCGCAAGCTTTTAGCGCTGCTCGCAAGAAGCCTCCGGAGCAGGCACTTCTCGTGCGGCAACAACCGTGCCTTCTACGATCTTTCCTAGCCTCTTTTCCTCCGGGCAGCCGGCTTGAGCTGATGTGAAGTGTTGGTGGGCAAATCATCCAGAGAAGAGTCGCAATGCTTCTGGGCTGTTAGCAAGAGCGAGTGAAGAGCAGCAAGAGCTTTCCTTGCTGACCCTTTTCACGTGGGAGATTAGCTGGACATTTGCCGGTTTAGTGCCTTGTTTCTTCTGCGCAGCTTGCACAAAGCTCATTGCGGCTTTCGCGGTTCGAGTTGTGCATCGCCGGAGCTCTGCGGGAAAGAGCGAGAGAAGAGCCGCGAAAGCTCCGAGTGCGGCCAGCTCGCGTGTAGCCGCGATGATGCGCTGTTCGCCGGTTGGAGGGCGACTGCCTTCTGCGCGGCTGCTTCCAAGTTGACGGTAAGTGCCAGCGTGCTAGCTGTGTAGGACAGTGAAGAGGCTGATGTGTGTGTGTCCGTAGAGCTGCTAGAAAGCGTACGTGAAGAGCAGGAAGGGCTTTCAGAGCAGCCGGTTCTCGTCTTGGACAGTCGCCACACATCTGCACTTTTAGTGCCTCAGAACCCCGGACAGCTTGCAAAACACGGCTGTAACTGTCCCAGCGCAAGCTGTTCAGGAAAGCACAGAAACGCGATGTTCGCGTGCTTTTAGCGCTGCTCGCAAGAAGCCTCCGGAGCAGGCACTTCTCGTGCGGCAACAACCGTGCCTTCTACGATCTTTCCTAGCCTCTTTTCCTCCGGGCAGGCGGCTTGAGCTGATGTGAAGTGTTGGTGGGCAAATCATCCAGAGAAGAGTCGCAATGCTTCTGGGCTGTTAGCAAGAGCGAGTGAAGAGCAGCAAGAGCTTTCCTTGCTGACCCTTTTCACGTGGGAGATTAGCTGGACATTTGCCGGTTTAGTGCCTTGTTTCTTCTGCGCAGCTTGCACAAAGCTCATTGCGGCTTTCGCGGTTCGAGTTGTGCATCGCCGGAGCTCTGCGGGAAAGAGCGAGAGAAGAGCCGCGAAAGCTCCGAGTGCGGCCAGCTCGCGTGTAGCCGCGATGATGCGCTGTTCGCCGGTTGGAGGGCGACTGCCTTCTGCGCGGCTGCTTCCAAGTTGACGGTAAGTGCCAGCGTGCTAGCTGTGTAGGACAGTGAAGAGGCTGACGTGTGTGTGTCCGTAGAGCTGCTAGAAAGCGTACGTGAAGAGCAGGAAGGGCTTTCAGAGCAGCCGGTTCTCGTCTTGGACAGTCGCCACACATCTGCACTTTTAGTGCCTCAGAACCCCGGAGAGCTTGCAAAACACGGCTGTAACTGTCCCAGCGCAAGCTGTTCAGGAAAGCACAGAAACGCGATGTTCGCAAGCTTTTAGCGCTGCTCGCAAGAAGCCTCCGGAGCAGGCACTTCTCGTGCGGCAACAACCGTGCCTTCTACGATCTTTCCTAGCCTCTTTTCCTCCGGGCAGGCGGCTTGAGCTGATGTGAAGTGTTGGTGGGCAAATCATCCAGAGAAGAGTCGCAATGCTTCTGGGCTGTTAGCAAGAGCGAGTGAAGAGCAGCAAGAGCTTTCCTTGCTGACCCTTTTCACGTGGGAGATTAGCTAGACATTTGCCGGTTTAGTGCCTTGTTTCTTCTGCGCAGCTTGCACAAAGCTCATTGCGGCTTTCGCGGACCGAGATGTGCATCGCCGGAGCTCTGCGGGAAAGAGCGAGAGAAGAGCCGCGAAAGCTCCGATTGCGGCCAGCTCGCGTGTAGCCGCGATGATGCGCTGTTCGCCGGTTGGAGGGCGACTGCCTTCTGCGCGGCTGGTTCCAAGTTGACGGTAACTGCCAGCGTGCTAGCTGTGTAGGACAGTGAAGAGGCTGACGTGTGTGTGTCCGTAGAGCTGCTAGAAAGCGTACGTGAAGAGCAGGAAGGGCTTTCAGAGCAGCCGGTTCTCGTCTTGGACAGTCGCCACACATCCGCACTTTTAGTGCCTCAGAACCCCGGACAGCTTGCAAAACACGGCTGTAACTGTCCCAGCGCAAGCTGTTCAGGAAAGCACAGAAACGCGATGTTCGCGTGCTTTTAGCGCTTCTCGCAAGAAGCCTCCGGAGCAGGCACTTCTCGTGCGTAACAACCGTGCCTTCTACGATCTTTCCTAGCCTCTTTTCCTCCGGGCAGGCGGCTTGAGCTGATGTGAAGTGTTGGTGGGCAAATCATCCAGAGAAGAGTCGCAATGCTTCTGGGCTGTTAGCAAGAGCTTTCCTTGCTGACCCTTTTCACGTGGGAGATTAGCTAGACATTTGCCGGTTTAGTGCCTTGTTTCTTCTGCGCAGCTTGCACAAAGCTCATTGCGGCTTTCGCGGTTCGAGTTGTGCATCGCCGGAGCTCTGCGGGAAAGAGCGAGAGAAGAGCCGCGAAAGCTCCGAGTGCGGCCAGCTCGCGTGTAGCCGCGATGATGCGCTGTTCGCCGGTTGGAGGGCGACTGCCTTCTGCGCGGCTGCTTCCAAGTTGACGGTATGTGCCAGCGTGCTAGCTGTGTAGGACAGTGAAGAGGCTGATGTGTGTGTGTCCGTAGAGCTGCTAGAAAGCGTACGTGAAGAGCAGGAAGGGCTTTCAGAGCAGCCGGTTCTCGTCTTGGACAGTCGCCACACATCTGCACTTTTAGTGCCTCAGAACCCCGGACAGCTTGCAAAACACGGCTGTAACTGTCCCAGCGCAAGCTGTTCAGGAAAGCACAGAAACGCGATGTTCGCGTGCTTTTAGCGCTGCTCGCAAGAAGCCTCCGGAGCAGGCACTTCTCGTGCGGCAACAACCGTGCCTTCTACGATCTTTCCTAGCCTCTTTTCCTCCGGGCAGGCGGCTTGAGCTGATGTGAAGTGTTGGTGGGCAAATCATCCAGAGAAGAGTCGCAATGCTTCTGGGCTGTTAGCAAGAGCGAGTGAAGAGCAGCAAGAGCTTTCCTTGCTGACCCTTTTCACGTGGGAGATTAGCTGGACATTTGCCGGTTTAGTGCCTTGTTTCTTCTGCGCAGCTTGCACAAAGCTCATTGCGGCTTTCGCGGTTCGAGTTGTGCATCGCCGGAGCTCTGCGGGAAAGAGCGAGAGAAGAGCCGCGAAAGCTCCGAGTGCGGCCAGCTCGCGTGTAGCCGCGATGATGCGCTGTTCGCCGGTTGGAGGGCGACTGCCTTCTGCGCGGCTGCTTCCAAGTTGACGGTAAGTGCCAGCGTGCTAGCTGTGTAGGACAGTGAAGAGGCTGACGTGTGTGTGTCCGTAGAGCTGCTAGAAAGCGTACGTGAAGAGCAGGAAGGGCTTTCAGAGCAGCCGGTTCTCGTCTTGGACAGTCGCCACACATCTGCACTTTTAGTGCCTCAGAACCCCGGACAGCTTGCAAAACACGGCTGTAACTGTCCCAGCGCAAGCTGTTCAGGAAAGCACAGAAACGCGATGTTCGCAAGCTTTTAGCGCTGCTCGCAAGAAGCCTCCGGAGCAGGCACTTCTCGTGCGGCAACAACCGTGCCTTCTACGATCTTTCCTAGCCTCTTTTCCTCCGGGCAGGCGGCTTGAGCTGATGTGAAGTGTTGGTGGGCAAATCATCCAGAGAAGAGTCGCAATGCTTCTGGGCTGTTAGCAAGAGCGAGTGAAGAGCAGCAAGAGCTTTCCTTGCTGACCCTTTTCACGTGGGAGATTAGCTGGACATTTGCCGGTTTAGTGCCTTGTTTCTTCTGCGCAGCTTGCACAAAGCTCATTGCGGCTTTCGCGGACCGAGATGTGCATCGCCGGAGCTCTGCGGGAAAGAGCGAGAGAAGAGCCGCGAAAGCTCCGATTGCGGCCAGCTCGCGTGTAGCCGCGATGATGCGCTGTTCGCCGGTTGGAGGGCGACTGCCTTCTGCGCGGCTGGTTCCAAGTTGACGGTAACTGCCAGCGTGCTAGCTGTGTAGGACAGTGAAGAGGCTGACGTGTGTGTGTCCGTAGAGCTGCTAGAAAGCGTACGTGAAGAGCAGGAAGGGCTTTCAGAGCAGCCGGTTCTCGTCTTGGACAGTCGCCACACATCCGCACTTTTAGTGCCTCAGAACCCCGGACAGCTTGCAAAACACGGCTGTAACTGTCCCAGCGCAAGCTGTTCAGGAAAGCACAGAAACGCGATGTTCGCGTGCTTTTAGCGCTTCTCGCAAGAAGCCTCCGGAGCAGGCACTTCTCGTGCGTAACAACCGTGCCTTCTACGATCTTTCCTAGCCTCTTTTCCTCCGGGCAGCCGGCTTGAGCTGATGTGAAGTGTTGGTGGGCAAATCATCCAGAGAAGAGTCGCAATGCTTCTGGGCTGTTAGCAAGAGCTTTCCTTGCTGACCCTTTTCACGTGGGAGATTAGCTAGACATTTGCCGGTTTAGTGCCTTGTTTCTTCTGCGCAGCTTGCACAAAGCTCATTGCGGCTTTCGCGGTTCGAGTTGTGCATCGCCGGAGCTCTGCGGGAAAGAGCGAGAGAAGAGCCGCGAAAGCTCCGAGTGCGGCCAGCTCGCGTGTAGCCGCGATGATGCGCTGTTCGCCGGTTGGAGGGCGACTGCCATCTGCGCGGCTGCTTCCAAGTTGACGGTAACTGCCAGCGTGCTAGCTGTGTAGGACAGTGAAGAGGCTGACGTGTGTGTGTCCGTAGAGCTGCTAGAAAGCGTACGTGAAGAGCAGGAAGGGCTTTCAGAGCAGCCGGTTCTCGTCTTGGACAGTCGCCACACATCTGCACTTTTAGTGCCTCAGAACCCCGGACAGCTTGCAAAACACGGCTGTAACTGTCCCAGCGCAAGCTGTTCAGGAAAGCACAGAAACGCGATGTTCGCGTGCTTTTAGCGCTGCTCGCAAGAAGCCTCCGGAGCAGGCACTTCTCGTGCGGCAACAACCGTGCCTTCTACGATCTTTCCTAGCCTCTTTTCCTCCGGGCAGGCGGCTTGAGCTGATGTGAAGTGTTGGTGGGCAAATCATCCAGAGAAGAGTCGCAATGCTTCTGGGCTGTTAGCAAGAGCGAGTGAAGAGCAGCAAGAGCTTTCCTTGCTGACCCTTTTCACGTGGGAGATTAGCTGGACATTTGCCGGTTTAGTGCCTTGTTTCTTCTGCGCAGCTTGCACAAAGCTCATTGCGGCTTTCGCGGACCGAGATGTGCATCGCCGGAGCTCTGCGGGAAAGAGCGAGAGAAGAGCCGCGAAAGCTCCGAGTGCGGCCAGCTCGCGTGTAGCCGCGATGATGCGCTGTTCGCCGGTTGGAGGGCGACTGCCTTCTGCGCGGCTGCTTCCAAGTTGACGGTAAGTGCCAGCGTGCTAGCTGTGTAGGACAGTGAAGAGGCTGACGTGTGTGTGTCCGTAGAGCTGCTAGAAAGCGTACGTGAAGAGCAGGAAGGGCTTTCAGAGCAGCCGGTTCTCGTCTTGGACAGTCGCCACACATCTGCACTTTTAGTGCCTCAGAACCCCGGACAGCTTGCAAAACACGGCTGTAACTGTCCCAGCGCAAGCTGTTCAGGAAAGCACAGAAACGCGATGTTCGCGTGCTTTTAGCGCTGCTCGCAAGAAGCCTCCGGAGCAGGCACTTCTCGTGCGGCAACAACCGTGCCTTCTACGATCTTTCCTAGCCTCTTTTCCTCCGGGGAGGCGGCTTGAGCTGATGTGAAGTGTTGGTGGGCAAATCATCCAGAGAAGAGTCGCAATGCTTCTGGGCTGTTAGCAAGAGCGAGTGAAGAGCAGCAAGAGCTTTCCTTGCTGACCCTTTTCACGTGGGAGATTAGCTAGACATTTGCCGGTTTAGTGCCTTGTTTCTTCTGCGCAGCTTGCACAAAGCTCATTGCGGCTTTCGCGGACCGAGATGTGCATCGCCGGAGCTCTGCGGGAAAGAGCGAGAGAAGAGCCGCGAAAGCTCCGATTGCGGCCAGCTCGCGTGTAGCCGCGATGATGCGCTGTTCGCCGGTTGGAGGGCGACTGCCTTCTGCGCGGCTGGTTCCAAGTTGACGGTAACTGCCAGCGTGCTAGCTGTGTAGGACAGTGAAGAGGCTGACGTGTGTGTGTCCGTAGAGCTGCTAGAAAGCGTACGTGAAGAGCAGGAAGGGCTTTCAGAGCAGCCGGTTCTCGTCTTGGACAGTCGCCACACATCCGCACTTTTAGTGCCTCAGAACCCCGGACAGCTTGCAAAACACGGCTGTAACTGTCCCAGCGCAAGCTGTTCAGGAAAGCACAGAAACGCGATGTTCGCGTGCTTTTAGCGCTTCTCGCAAGAAGCCTCCGGAGCAGGCACTTCTCGTGCGTAACAACCATGCCTTCTACGATCTTTCCTAGCCCCTTTTCCTCCGGGCAGCCGGCTTGAGCTGATGTGAAGTGTTGGTGGGCAAATCATCCAGAGAAGAGTCGCAATGCTTCTGGGCTGTTAGCAAGAGCTTTCCTTGCTGACCCTTTTCACGTGGGAGATTAGCTAGACATTTGCCGGTTTAGTGCCTTGTTTCTTCTGCGCAGCTTGCACAAAGCTCATTGCGGCTTTCGCGGTTCGAGTTGTGCATCGCCGGAGCTCTGCGGGAAAGAGCGAGAGAAGAGCCGCGAAAGCTCCGAGTGCGGCCAGCTCGCGTGTAGCCGCGATGATGCGCTGTTCGCCGGTTGGAGGGCGACTGCCATCTGCGCGGCTGCTTCCAAGTTGACGGTAAGTGCCAGCGTGCTAGCTGTGTAGGACAGTGAAGAGGCTGACGTGTGTGTGTCCGTAGAGCTGCTAGAAAGCGTACGTGAAGAGCAGGAAGGGCTTTCAGAGCAGCCGGTTCTCGTCTTGGACAGTCGCCACACATCTGCACTTTTAGTGCCTCAGAACCCCGGACAGCTTGCAAAACACGGCTGTAACTGTCCCAGCGCAAGCTGTTCAGGAAAGCACAGAAACGCGATGTTCGCGTGCTTTTAGCGCTTCTCGCAAGAAGCCTCCGGAGCAGGCACTTCTCGTGCGGCAACAACCGTGCCTTCTACGATCTTTCCTAGCCTCTTTTCCTCCGGGCAGGCGGCTTGAGCTGATGTGAAGTGTTGGTGGGCAAATCATCCAGAGAAGAGTCGCAATGCTTCTGGGCTGTTAGCAAGAGCTTTCCTTGCTGACCCTTTTCACGTGGGAGATTAGCTAGACATTTGCCGGTTTAGTGCCTTGTTTCTTCTGCGCAGCTTGCACAAAGCTCATTGCGGCTTTCGCGGTTCGAGTTGTGCATCGCCGGAGCTCTGCGGGAAAGAGCGAGAGAAGAGCCGCGAAAGCTCCGAGTGCGGCCAGCTCGCGTGTAGCCGCGTTGATGCACTGTTCGCCGGTTGGAGGGCGACTGCCTTCTGTGCGGCTGGTTCCAAGTTGACGGTAACTGCCAGCGTGCTAGCTGTGTAGGACAGTGAAGAGGCTGACGTGTGTGTGTCCGTAGAGCTGCTAGAAAGCGTACGTGAAGAGCAGGAAGGGCTTTCAGAGCAGCCGGTTCTCGTCTTGGACAGTCGCCACACATCCGCACTTTTAGTGCCTCAGAACCCCGGACAGCTTGCAAAACACGGCTGTAACTGTCCCAGCGCAAGCTGTTCAGGAAAGCACAGAAACGCGATGTTCGCAAGCTTTTAGCGCTGCTCGCAAGAAGCCTCCGGAGGAGGCACTTCTCGTGCGGCAACAACCGTGCCTTCTACGATCTTTCCTAGCCTCTTTTCCTCCGGGCAGGCGGCTTGAGCTGATGTGAAGTGTTGGTGGGCAAATCATCCAGAGAAGAGTCGCAATGCTTCTGGGCTGTTAGCAAGAGCGAGTGAAGAGCAGCAAGAGCTTTCCTTGCTGACCCTTTTCACGTGGGAGATTAGCTGGACATTTGCCGGTTTAGTGCCTTGTTTCTTCTGCGCAGCTTGCACAAAGCTCATTGCGGCTTTCGCGGTTCGAGTTGTGCATCGCCGGAGCTCTGCGGGAAAGAGCGAGAGAAGAGCCGCGAAAGCTCCGAGTGCGGCCAGCTCGCGTGTAGCCGCGATGATGCGCTGTTCGCCGGTTGGAGGGCGACTGCCTTCTGCGCGGCTGCTTCCAAGTTGACGGTAAGTGCCAGCGTGCTAGCTGTGTAGGACAGTGAAGAGGCTGACGTGTGTGTGTCCGTAGAGCTGCTAGAAAGCGTACGTGAAGAGCAGGAAGGGTTTTCAGAGCAGCCGGTTCTCGTCTTGGACAGTCGCCACACATCTGCACTTTTAGTGCCTCCGAACCCCGGACAGCTTGCAAAACACGGCTGTAACTGTCCCAGCGCAAGCTGTTCAGGAAAGCACAGAAACGCGATGTTCGCAAGCTTTTAGCGCTGCTCGCAAGAAGCCTCCGGAGCAGGCACTTCTCGTGCGGCAACAACCGTGCCTTCTACGATCTTTCCTAGCCTCTTTTCCTCCGGGCAGGCGGCTTGAGCTGATGTGAAGTGTTGGTGGGCAAATCATCCAGAGAAGAGTCGCAATGCTTCTGGGCTGTTAGCAAGAGCGAGTGAAGAGCAGCAAGAGCTTTCCTTGCTGACCCTTTTCACGTGGGAGATTAGCTGGACATTTGCCGGTTTAGTGCCTTGTTTCTTCTGCGCAGCTTGCACAAAGCTCATTGCGGCTTTCGCGGTTCGAGTTGTGCATCGCCGGAGCTCTGCGGGAAAGAGCGAGAGAAGAGCCGCGAAAGCTCCGAGTGCGGCCAGCTCGCGTGTAGCCGCGATGATGCGCTGTTCGCCGGTTGGAGGGCGACTGCCTTCTGCGCGGCTGCTTCCAAGTTGACGGTAAGTGCCAGCGTGCTAGCTGTGTAGGACAGTGAAGAGGCTGACGTGTGTGTGTCCGTAGAGCTGCTAGAAAGCGTACGTGAAGAGCAGGAAGGGCTTTCAGAGCAGCCGGTTCTCGTCTTGGACAGTCGCCACACATCCGCACTTTTAGTGCCTCAGAACCCCGGACAGCTTGCAAAACACGGCTGTAACTGTCCCAGCGCAAGCTGTTCAGGAAAGCACAGAAACGCGATGTTCGCGTGCTTTTAGCGCTTCTCGCAAGAAGCCTCCGGAGCAGGCACTTCTCGTGCGTAACAACCGTGCCTTCTACGATCTTTCCTAGCCTCTTTTCCTCCGGGCAGCCGGCTTGAGCTGATGTGAAGTGTTGGTGGGCAAATCATCCAGAGAAGAGTCGCAATGCTTCTGGGCTGTTAGCAAGAGCTTTCCTTGCTGACCCTTTTCACGTGGGAGATTAGCTAGACATTTGCCGGTTTAGTGCCTTGTTTCTTCTGCGCAGCTTGCACAAAGCTCATTGCGGCTTTCGCGGTTCGAGTTGTGCATCGCCGGAGCTCTGCGGGAAAGAGCGAGAGAAGAGCCGCGAAAGCTCCGAGTGCGGCCAGCTCGCGTGTAGCCGCGATGATGCGCTGTTCGCCGGTTGGAGGGCGACTGCCTTCTGCGCGGCTGGTTCCAAGTTGACGGTAAGTGCCAGCGTGCTAGCTGTGTAGGACAGTGAAGAGGCTGACGTGTGTGTGTCCGTAGAGCTGCTAGAAAGCGTACGTGAAGAGCAGGAAGGGCTTTCAGAGCAGCCGGTTCTCGTCTTGGACAGTCGCCACACATCCGCACTTTTAGTGCCTCAGAACCCCGGACAGCTTGCAAAACACGGCTGTAACTGTCCCAGCGCAAGCTGTTCAGGAAAGCACAGAAACGCGATGTTCGCGTGCTTTTAGAGCTGCTCGCAAGAAGCCTCCGGAGCAGGCACTTCTCGTGCGGCAACAACCGTGCCTTCTACGATCTTTCCTAGCCTCTTTTCCTCCGGGCAGCCGGCTTGAGCTGATGTGAAGTGTTGGTGGGCAAATCATCCAGAGAAGAGTCGCAATGCTTCTGGGCTGTTAGCAAGAGCGAGTGAAGAGCAGCAAGAGCTTTCCTTGCTGACCCTTTTCACGTGGGAGATTAGCTAGACATTTGCCGGTTTAGTGCCTTGTTTCTTCTGCGCAGCTTGCACAAAGCTCATTGCGGCTTTCGCGGTTCGAGTTGTGCATCGCCGGAGCTCTGCGGGAAAGAGCGAAAGAAGAGCCGCGAAAGCTCCGAGTGCGGCCAGCTCGCGTGTAGCCGCGATGATGCGCTGTTCGCCGGTTGGAGGGCGACTGCCTTCTGCGCGGCTGCTTCCAAGTTGACGGTAAGTGCCAGCGTGCTAGCTGTGTAGGACAGTGAAGAGGCTGACGTGTGTGTGTCCGTAGAGCTGCTAGAAAGCGTACGTGAAGAGCAGGAAGGGTTTTCAGAGCAGCCGGTTCTCGTCTTGGACAGTCGCCACACATCTGCACTTTTAGTGCCTCAGAACCCCGGACAGCTTGCAAAACACGGCTGTAACTGTCCCAGCGCAAGCTGTTCAGGAAAGCACAGAAACGCGATGTTCGCGTGCTTTTAGCGCTTCTCGCAAGAAGCCTCCGGAGCAGGCACTTCTCGTGCGTAACAACCGTGCCTTCTACGATCTTTCCTAGCCTCTTTTCCTCCGGGCAGCCGGCTTGAGCTGATGTGAAGTGTTGGTGGGCAAATCATCCAGAGAAGAGTCGCAATGCTTCTGGGCTGTTAGCAAGAGCTTTCCTTGCTGACCCTTTTCACGTGGGAGCTTAGCTAGACATTTGCCGGTTTAGTGCCTTGTTTCTTCTGCGCAGCTTGCACAAAGCTCATTGCGGCTTTCGCGGTTCGAGTTGTGCATCGCCGGAGCTCTGCGGGAAAGAGCGAGAGAAGAGCCGCGAAAGCTCCGAGTGCGGACAGCTCGCGTGTAGCCGCGATGATGCGCTGTTCGCCGGTTGGAGGGCGACTGCCTTCTGCGCGGCTGCTTCCAAGTTGACGGTAAGTGCCAGCGTGCTAGCTGTGTAGGACAGTGAAGAGGCTGACGTGTGTGTGTCCGTAGAGCTGCTAGAAAGCGTACGTGAAGAGCAGGAAGGGCTTTCAGAGCAGCCGGTTCTCGTCTTGGACAGTCGCCACACATCTGCACTTTTAGTGCCTCAGAACCCCGGACAGCTTGCAAAACACGGCTGTAACTGTCCCAGCGCAAGCTGTTCAGGAAAGCACAGAAACGCGATGTTCGCGTGCTTTTAGCGCTGCTCGCAAGAAGCCTCCGGAGCAGGCACTTCTCGTGCGGCAACAACCGTGCCTGCTACGATCTTTCCTAGCCTCTTTTCCTCCGGGCAGCCGGCTTGAGCTGATGTGAAGTGTTGGTGGGCAAATCATCCAGAGAAGAGTCGCAATGCTTCTGGGCTTTTACCAAGAGCGAGTGAAGAGCAGCAAGAGCTTTCCTTGCTGACCCTTTTCACGTGGGAGATTAGCTAGACATTTGCCGGTTTAGTGCCTTGTTTCTTCTGCGCAGCTTGCACAAAGCTCATTGCGGCTTTCGCGGACCGAGATGTGCATCGCCGGAGCTCTGCGGGAAAGAGCGAGAGAAGAGCCGCGAAAGCTCCGATTGCGGCCAGCTCGCGTGTAGCCGCGATGATGCGCTCTTCGCCGGTTGGAGGGCGACTGCCTTCTGCGCGGCTGGTTC
This sequence comes from Chlamydotis macqueenii, assembly GCF_036417535.1. Classification (NCBI taxonomy): domain Eukaryota; kingdom Metazoa; phylum Chordata; class Aves; order Otidiformes; family Otididae; genus Chlamydotis; species Chlamydotis macqueenii. The sequence goes on from NC_141559.1 coordinate 20,451,517, forward strand.
CAAGTTGACGGTAAGTGCCAGCGTGCTAGCTGTGTAGGACAGTGAAGAGGCTGACGTGTGTGTGTCCGTAGAGCTGCTAGAAAGCGTACGTGAAGAGCAGGAAGGGCTTTCAGAGCAGCCGGTTCTCGTCTTGGACAGTCGCCACACATCTGCACTTTTAGTGCCTCAGAACCCCGGACAGCTTGCAAAACACGGCTGTAACTGTCCCAGCGCAAGCTGTTCAGGAAAGCACAGAAACGCGATGTTCGCGTGCTTTTAGCGCTGCTCGCAAGAAGCCTCCGGAGCAGGCACTTCTCGTGCGTAACAACCGTGCCTTCTACGATCTTTCCTAGCCTCTTTTCCTCCGGGCAGCCGGCTTGAGCTGATGTGAAGTGTTGGTGGGCAAATCATCCAGAGAAGAGTCGCAATGCTTCTGGGCTGTTAGCAAGAGCTTTCCTTGCTGACCCTTTTCACGTGGGAGCTTAGCTAGACATTTGCCGGTTTAGTGCCTTGTTTCTTCTGCGCAGCTTGCACAAAGCTCATTGCGGCTTTCGCGGTTCGAGTTGTGCATCGCCGGAGCTCTGCGGGAAAGAGCGAGAGAAGAGCCGCGAAAGCTCCGAGTGCGGACAGCTCGCGTGTAGCCGCGATGATGCGCTGTTCGCCGGTTGGAGGGCGACTGCCTTCTGCGCGGCTGCTTCCAAATTGACGGTAAGTGCCAGCGTGCTAGCTGTGTAGGACAGTGAAGAGGCTGACGTGTGTGTGTCCGTAGAGCTGCTAGAAAGCGTACGTGAAGAGCAGGAAGGGCTTTCAGAGCAGCCGGTTCTCGTCTTGGACAGTCGCCACACATCCGCACTTTTAGTGCCTCAGAACCCCGGACAGCTTGCAAAACACGGCTGTAACTGTCCCAGCGCAAGCTGTTCAGGAAAGCACAGAAACGCGATGTTCGCGTGCTTTTAGCGCTGCTCGCAAGAAGCCTCCGGAGCAGGCACTTCTCGTGCGGCAACAACCGTGCCTTCTACGATCTTTCCTAGCCTCTTTTCCTCCGGGCAGCCGGCTTGAGCTGATGTGAAGTGCTGGTGGGCAAATCATCCAGAGAAGAGTCGCAATGCTTCTGGGCTGTTAGCAAGAGCGAGTGAAGAGCAGCAAGAGCTTTCCTTGCTGACCCTTTTCACGTGGGAGATTAGCTAGACATTTGCCGGTTTAGTGCCTTGTTTCTTCTGCGCAGCTTGCACAAAGCTCATTGCGGCTTTCGCGGTTCGAGATGTGCATCGCCGGAGCTCTGCGGGAAAGAGCGAGAGAAGTGCCGCGAAAGCTCCGAGTGCGGCCAGCTCGCGTGTAGCCGCGATGATGCGCTCTTCGCCGGTTGGAGGGCGACTGCCTTCTGCGCGGCTGGTTCCAAGTTGACGGTAAGTGCCAGCGTGCTAGCTGTGTAGGACAGTGAAGAGGCTGACGTGTGTGTGTCCGTAGAGCTGCTAGAAAGCGTACGTGAAGAGCAGGAAGGGCTTTCAGAGCAGCCGGTTCTCGTCTTGGACAGTCGCCACACATCCGCACTTTTAGTGCCTCAGAACCCCGGACAGCTTGCAAAACACGGCTGTAACTGTCCCAGCGCAAGCTGTTCAGGAAAGCACAGAAACGCGATGTTCGCAAGCTTTTAGCGCTTCTCGCAAGAAGCCTCCGGAGCAGGCACTTCTCGTGCGGCAACAACCGTGCCTTCTACGATCTTTCCTAGCCTCTTTTCCTCCGGGCAGCCGGCTTGAGCTGATGTGAAGTGTTGGTGGGCAAATCATCCAGAGAAGAGTCGCAATGCTTCTGGGCTGTTAGCAAGAGCTTTCCTTGCTGACCCTTTTCACGTGGGAGATTAGCTAGACATTTGCCGGTTTAGTGCCTTGTTTCTTCTGCGCAGCTTGCACAAAGCTCATTGCGGCTTTCGCGGTTCGAGTTGTGCATCGCCGGAGCTCTGCGGGAAAGAGCGAGAGAAGAGCCGCGAAAGCTCCGAGTGCGGCCAGCTCGCGTGTAGCCGCGATGATGCGCTGTTCGCCGGTTGGAGGGCGACTGCCTTCTGCGCGGCTGCTTCCAAGTTGACGGTAACTGCCAGCGTGCTAGCTGTGTAGGACAGTGAAGAGGCTGACGTGTGTGTGTCCGTAGAGCTGCTAGAAAGCGTACGTGAAGAGCAGGAAGGGCTTTCAGAGCAGCCGGTTCTCGTCTTGGACAGTCGCCACACATCCGCACTTTTAGTGCCTCAGAACCCCGGACAGCTTGCAAAGCACGGCTGTAACTGTCCCAGCGCAAGCTGTTCAGGAAAGCACAGAAACGCGATGTTCGCGTGCTTTTAGAGCTGCTCGCAAGAAGCCTCCGGAGCAGGCACTTCTCGTGCGGCAACAACCGTGCCTTCTACGATCTTTCCTAGCCTCTTTTCCTCCGGGCAGGCGGCTTGAGCTGATGTGAAGTGTTGGTGGGCAAATCATCCAGAGAAGAGTCGCAATGCTTCTGGGCTGTTAGCAAGAGCGAGTGAAGAGCAGCAAGAGCTTTCCTTGCTGACCCTTTTCACGTGGGAGATTAGCTGGACATTTGCCGGTTTAGTGCCTTGTTTCTTCTGCGCAGCTTGCACAAAGCTCATTGCGGCTTTCGCGGTTCGAGTTGTGCATCGCCGGAGCTCTGCGGGAAAGAGCGAGAGAAGAGCCGCGAAAGCTCCGAGTGCGGCCAGCTCGCGTGTAGCCGCGATGATGCGCTGTTCGCCGGTTGGAGGGCGACTGCCTTCTGCGCGGCTGCTTCCAAGTTGACGGTAACTGCCAGCGTGCTAGCTGTGTAGGACAGTGAAGAGGCTGACGTGTGTGTGTCCGTAGAGCTGCTAGAAAGCGTACGTGAAGAGCAGGAAGGGCTTTCAGAGCAGTCGGTTCTCGTCTTGGACAGTCGCCACACATCCGCACTTTTAGTGCCTCAGAACCCCGGACAGCTTGCAAAACACGGCTGTAACTGTCCCAGCGCAAGCTGTTCAGGAAAGCACAGAAACGCGATGTTCGCAAGCTTTTAGCGCTGCTCGCAAGAAGCCTCCGGAGCAGGCACTTCTCGTGCGGCAACAACCGTGCCTTCTACGATCTTTCCTAGCCTCTTTTCCTCCGGGCAGCCGGCTTGAGCTGATGTGAAGTGTTGGTGGGCAAATCATCCAGAGAAGAGTCGCAATGCTTCTGGGCTGTTAGCAAGAGCGAGTGAAGAGCAGCAAGAGCTTTCCTTGCTGACCCTTTTCACGTGGGAGATTAGCTGGACATTTGCCGGTTTAGTGCCTTGTTTCTTCTGCGCAGCTTGCACAAAGCTCATTGCGGCTTTCGCGGTTCGAGTTGTGCATCGCCGGAGCTCTGCGGGAAAGAGCGAAAGAAGAGCCGCGAAAGCTCCGAGTGCGGCCAGCTCGCGTGTAGCCGCGATGATGCGCTGTTCGCCGGTTGGAGGGCGACTGCCTTCTGCGCGGCTGCTTCCAAGTTGACGGTAAGTGCCAGCGTGCTAGCTGTGTAGGACAGTGAAGAGGCTGACGTGTGTGTGTCCGTAGAGCTGCTAGAAAGCGTACGTGAAGAGCAGGAAGGGTTTTCAGAGCAGCCGGTTCTCGTCTTGGACAGTCGCCACACATCTGCACTTTTAGTGCCTCAGAACCCCGGACAGCTTGCAAAACACGGCTGTAACTGTCCCAGCGCAAGCTGTTCAGGAAAGCACAGAAACGCGATGTTCGCAAGCTTTTAGCGCTGCTCGCAAGAAGCCTCCGGAGGAGGCACTTCTCGTGCGGCAACAACCGTGCCTTCTACGATCTTTCCTAGCCTCTTTTCCTCCGGGCAGCCGGCTTGAGCTGATGTGAAGTGTTGGTGGGCAAATCATCCAGAGAAGAGTCGCAATGCTTCTGGGCTTTTACCAAGAGCGAGTGAAGAGCAGCAAGAGCTTTCCTTGCTGACCCTTTTCACGTGGGAGATTAGCTAGACATTTGCCGGTTTAGTGCCTTGTTTCTTCTGCGCAGCTTGCACAAAGCTCATTGCGGCTTTCGCGGTTCGAGTTGTGCATCGCCGGAGCTCTGCGGGAAAGAGCGAGAGAAGAGCCGCGAAAGCTCCGAGTGCGGCCAGCTCGCGTGTAGCCGCGATGATGCGCTGTTCGCCGGTTGGAGGGCGACTGCCTTCTGCGCGGCTGCTTCCAAGTTGACGGTAACTGCCAGCGTGCTAGCTGTGTAGGACAGTGAAGAGGCTGACGTGTGTGTGTCCGTAGAGCTGCTAGAAAGCGTACGTGAAGAGCAGGAAGGGCTTTCAGAGCAGCCGGTTCTCGTCTTGGACAGTCGCCACACATCCGCACTTTTAGTGCCTCAGAACCCCGGACAGCTTGCAAAACACGGCTGTAACTGTCCCAGCGCAAGCTGTTCAGGAAAGCACAGAAACGCGATGTTCGCGTGCTTTTAGAGCTGCTCGCAAGAAGCCTCCGGAGCAGGCACTTCTCGTGCGGCAACAACCGTGCCTTCTACGATCTTTCCTAGCCTCTTTTCCTCCGGGCAGCCGGCTTGAGCTGATGTGAAGTGTTGGTGGGCAAATCATCCAGAGAAGAGTCGCAATGCTTCTGGGCTGTTAGCAAGAGCGAGTGAAGAGCAGCAAGAGCTTTCCTTGCTGACCCTTTTCACGTGGGAGATTAGCTGGACATTTGCCGGTTTAGTGCCTTGTTTCTTCTGCGCAGCTTGCACAAAGCTCATTGCGGCTTTCGCGGTTCGAGTTGTGCATCGCCGGAGCTCTGCGGGAAAGAGCGAAAGAAGAGCCGCGAAAGCTCCGAGTGCGGCCAGCTCGCGTGTAGCCGCGATGATGCGCTGTTCGCCGGTTGGAGGGCGACTGCCTTCTGCGCGGCTGCTTCCAAGTTGACGGTAACTGCCAGCGTGCTAGCTGTGTAGGACAGTGAAGAGGCTGACGTGTGTGTGTCCGTAGAGCTGCTAGAAAGCGTACGTAAAGAGCAGGAAGGGTTTTCAGAGCAGCCGGTTCTCGTCTTGGACAGTCGCCACACATCTGCACTTTTAGTGCCTCAGAACCCCGGACAGCTTGCAAAACACGGCTGTAACTGTCCCAGCGCAAGCTGTTCAGGAAAGCACAGAAACGCGATGTTCGCGTGCTTTTAGCGCTGCTCGCAAGAAGCCTCCGGAGCAGGCACTTCTCGTGCGGCAACAACCGTGCCTTCTACGATCTTTCCTAGCCTCTTTTCCTCCGGGCAGGCGGCTTGAGCTGATGTGAAGTGTTGGTGGGCAAATCATCCAGAGAAGAGTCGCAATGCTTCTGGGCTTTTACCAAGAGCGAGTGAAGAGCAGCAAGAGCTTTCCTTGCTGACCCTTTTCACGTGGGAGATTAGCTAGACATTTGCCGGTTTAGTGCCTTGTTTCTTCTGCGCAGCTTGCACAAAGCTCATTGCGGCTTTCGCGGACCGAGATGTGCATCGCCGGAGCTCTGCGGGAAAGAGCGAGAGAAGAGCCGCGAAAGCTCCGATTGCGGCCAGCTCGCGTGTAGCCGCGATGATGCGCTGTTCGCCGGTGGAGGGCGACTGCCTTCTGCGCGGCTGGTTCCAAGTTGACGGTAAGTGCCAGCGTGCTAGCTGTGTAGGACAGTGAAGAGGCTGACGTGTGTGTGTCCGTAGAGCTGCTAGAAAGCGTACGTGAAGAGCAGGAAGGGCTTTCAGAGCAGCCGGTTCTCGTCTTGGACAGTCGCCACACATCTGCACTTTTAGTGCCTCAGAACCCCGGACAGCTTGCAAAACACGGCTGTAACTGTCCCAGCGCAAGCTGTTCAGGAAAGCACAGAAACGCGATGTTCGCGTGCTTTTAACGCTTCTCGCAAGAAGCCTCCGGAGCAGGCACTTCTCGTGCGGCAACAACCGTGCCTTCTACGATCTTTCCTAGCCTCTTTTCCTCCGGGCAGGCGGCTTGAGCTGATGTGAAGTGTTGGTGGGCAAATCATCCAGAGAAGAGTCGCAATGCTTCTGGGCTGTTAGCAAGAGCTTTCCTTGCTGACCCTTTTCACGTGGGAGATTAGCTAGACATTTGCCGGTTTAGTGCCTTGTTTCTTCTGCGCAGCTTGCACAAAGCTCATTGCGGCTTTCGCGGTTCGAGTTGTGCATCGCCGGAGCTCTGCGGGAAAGAGCGAGAGAAGAGCCGCGAAAGCTCCGAGTGCGGCCAGCTCGCGTGTAGCCGCGATGATGCGCTGTTCGCCGGTTGGAGGGCGACTGCCTTCTGCGCGGCTGCTTCCAAGTTGACGGTAAGTGCCAGCGTGCTAGCTGTGTAGGACAGTGAAGAGGCTGACGTGTGTGTGTCCGTAGAGCTGCTAGAAAGCGTACGTGAAGAGCAGGAAGGGTTTTCAGAGCAGCCGGTTCTCGTCTTGGACAGTCGCCACACATCTGCACTTTTAGTGCCTCAGAACCCCGGACAGCTTGCAAAACACGGCTGTAACTGTCCCAGCGCAAGCTGTTCAGGAAAGCACAGAAACGCGATGTTCGCGTGCTTTTAGCGCTGCTCGCAAGAAGCCTCCGGAGCAGGCACTTCTCGTGCGGCAACAACCGTGCCTGCTACGATCTTTCCTAGCCTCTTTTCCTCCGGGCAGCCGGCTTGAGCTGATGTGAAGTGTTGGTGGGCAAATCATCCAGAGAAGAGTCGCAATGCTTCTGGGCTGTTAGCAAGAGCGAGTGAAGAGCAGCAAGAGCTTTCCTTGCTGACCCTTTTCACGTGGGAGATTAGCTGGACATTTGCCGGTTTAGTGCCTTGTTTCTTCTGCGCAGCTTGCACAAAGCTCATTGCGGCTTTCGCGGTTCGAGTTGTGCATCGCCGGAGCTCTGCGGGAAAGAGCGAAAGAAGAGCCGCGAAAGCTCCGAGTGCGGCCAGCTCGCGTGTAGCCGCGATGATGCGCTGTTCGCCGGTTGGAGGGCGACTGCCTTCTGCGCGGCTGCTTCCAAGTTGACGGTAAGTGCCAGCGTGCTAGCTGTGTAGGACAGTGAAGAGGCTGACGTGTGTGTGTCCGTAGAGCTGCTAGAAAGCGTACGTGAAGAGCAGGTAGGGTTTTCAGAGCAGCCGGTTCTCGTCTTGGACAGTCGCCACACATCTGCACTTTTAGTGCCTCAGAACCCCGGACAGCTTGCAAAACACGGCTGTAACTGTCCCAGCGCAAGCTGTTCAGGAAAGCACAGAAACGCGATGTTCGCAAGCTTTTAGCGCTGCTCGCAAGAAGCCTCCGGAGGAGGCACTTCTCGTGCGGCAACAACCGTGCCTTCTACGATCTTTCCTAGCCTCTTTTCCTCCGGGCAGCCGGCTTGAGCTGATGTGAAGTGTTGGTGGGCAAATCATCCAGAGAAGAGTCGCAATGCTTCTGGGCTTTTACCAAGAGCGAGTGAAGAGCAGCAAGAGCTTTCCTTGCTGACCCTTTTCACGTGGGAGATTAGCTAGACATTTGCCGGTTTAGTGCCTTGTTTCTTCTGCGCAGCTTGCACAAAGCTCATTGCGGCTTTCGCGGTTCGAGTTGTGCATCGCCGGAGCTCTGCGGGAAAGAGCGAGAGAAGAGCCGCGAAAGCTCCGAGTGCGGCCAGCTCGCGTGTAGCCGCGATGATGCGCTGTTCGCCGGTTGGAGGGCGACTGCCTTCTGCGCGGCTGCTTCCAAGTTGACGGTAACTGCCAGCGTGCTAGCTGTGTAGGACAGTGAAGAGGCTGACGTGTGTGTGTCCGTAGAGCTGCTAGAAAGCGTACGTGAAGAGCAGGAAGGGCTTTCAGAGCAGCCGGTTCTCGTCTTGGACAGTCGCCACACATCCGCACTTTTAGTGCCTCAGAACCCCGGACAGCTTGCAAAACACGGCTGTAACTGTCCCAGCGCAAGCTGTTCAGGAAAGCACAGAAACGCGATGTTCGCGTGCTTTTAGAGCTGCTCGCAAGAAGCCTCCGGAGCAGGCACTTCTCGTGCGGCAACAACCGTGCCTTCTACGATCTTTCCTAGCCTCTTTTCCTCCGGGCAGCCGGCTTGAGCTGATGTGAAGTGTTGGTGGGCAAATCATCCAGAGAAGAGTCGCAATGCTTCTGGGCTGTTAGCAAGAGCGAGTGAAGAGCAGCAAGAGCTTTCCTTGCTGACCCTTTTCACGTGGGAGATTAGCTGGACATTTGCCGGTTTAGTGCCTTGTTTCTTCTGCGCAGCTTGCACAAAGCTCATTGCGGCTTTCGCGGTTCGAGTTGTGCATCGCCGGAGCTCTGCGGGAAAGAGCGAAAGAAGAGCCGCGAAAGCTCCGAGTGCGGCCAGCTCGCGTGTAGCCGCGATGATGCGCTGTTCGCCGGTTGGAGGGCGACTGCCTTCTGCGCGGCTGCTTCCAAGTTGACGGTAAGTGCCAGCGTGCTAGCTGTGTAGGACAGTGAAGAGGCTGACGTGTGTGTGTCCGTAGAGCTGCTAGAAAGCGTACGTAAAGAGCAGGAAGGGTTTTCAGAGCAGCCGGTTCTCGTCTTGGACAGTCGCCACACATCTGCACTTTTAGTGCCTCAGAACCCCGGACAGCTTGCAAAACACGGCTGTAACTGTCCCAGCGCAAGCTGTTCAGGAAAGCACAGAAACGCGATGTTCGCGTGCTTTTAGCGCTGCTCGCAAGAAGCCTCCGGAGCAGGCACTTCTCGTGCGGCAACAACCGTGCCTTCTACGATCTTTCCTAGCCTCTTTTCCTCCGGGCAGGCGGCTTGAGCTGATGTGAAGTGTTGGTGGGCAAATCATCCAGAGAAGAGTCGCAATGCTTCTGGGCTTTTACCAAGAGCGAGTGAAGAGCAGCAAGAGCTTTCCTTGCTGACCCTTTTCACGTGGGAGATTAGCTAGACATTTGCCGGTTTAGTGCCTTGTTTCTTCTGCGCAGCTTGCACAAAGCTCATTGCGGCTTTCGCGGACCGAGATGTGCATCGCCGGAGCTCTGCGGGAAAGAGCGAGAGAAGAGCCGCGAAAGCTCCGATTGCGGCCAGCTCGCGTGTAGCCGCGATGATGCGCTGTTCGCCGGTGGAGGGCGACTGCCTTCTGCGCGGCTGGTTCCAAGTTGACGGTAAGTGCCAGCGTGCTAGCTGTGTAGGACAGTGAAGAGGCTGACGTGTGTGTGTCCGTAGAGCTGCTAGAAAGCGTACGTGAAGAGCAGGAAGGGCTTTCAGAGCAGCCGGTTCTCGTCTTGGACAGTCGCCACACATCTGCACTTTTAGTGCCTCAGAACCCCGGACAGCTTGCAAAACACGGCTGTAACTGTCCCAGCGCAAGCTGTTCAGGAAAGCACAGAAACGCGATGTTCGCGTGCTTTTAGCGCTTCTCGCAAGAAGCCTCCGGAGCAGGCACTTCTCGTGCGGCAACAACCGTGCCTTCTACGATCTTTCCTAGCCTCTTTTCCTCCGGGCAGGCGGCTTGAGCTGATGTGAAGTGTTGGTGGGCAAATCATCCAGAGAAGAGTCGCAATGCTTCTGGGCTGTTAGCAAGAGCTTTCCTTGCTGACCCTTTTCACGTGGGAGATTAGCTAGACATTTGCCGGTTTAGTGCCTTGTTTCTTCTGCGCAGCTTGCACAAAGCTCATTGCGGCTTTCGCGGTTCGAGTTGTGCATCGCCGGAGCTCTGCGGGAAAGAGCGAGAGAAGAGCCGCGAAAGCTCCGAGTGCGGCCAGCTCGCGTGTAGCCGCGATGATGCGCTGTTCGCCGGTTGGAGGGCGACTGCCTTCTGCGCGGCTGGTTCCAAGTTGACGGTAAGTGCCAGCGTGCTAGCTGTGTAGGACAGTGAAGAGGCTGACGTGTGTGTGTCCGTAGAGCTGCTAGAAAGCGTACGTGAAGAGCAGGAAGGGTTTTCAGAGCAGCCGGTTCTCGTCTTGGACAGTCGCCACACATCTGCACTTTTAGTGCCTCAGAACCCCGGACAGCTTGCAAAACACGGCTGTAACTGTCCCAGCGCAAGCTGTTCAGGAAAGCACAGAAACGCGATGTTCGCGTGCTTTTAGCGCTGCTCGCAAGAAGCCTCCGGAGCAGGCACTTCTCGTGCGGCAACAACCGTGCCTGCTACGATCTTTCCTAGCCTCTTTTCCTCCGGGCAGCCGGCTTGAGCTGATGTGAAGTGTTGGTGGGCAAATCATCCAGAGAAGAGTCGCAATGCTTCTGGGCTTTTACCAAGAGCGAGTGAAGAGCAGCAAGAGCTTTCCTTGCTGACCCTTTTCACGTGGGAGATTAGCTAGACATTTGCCGGTTTAGTGCTTGTTTCTTCTGCTCAGCTTGCACAAAGCTCATTGCGGCTTTCGCGGACCGAGATGTGCATCGCCGGAGCTCTGCGGGAAAGAGCGAGAGAAGAGCCGCGAAAGCTCCGATTGCGGCCAGCTCGCGTGTAGCCGCGATGATGCGCTCTTCGCCGGTTGGAGGGCGACTGCCTTCTGCGCGGCTGGTTCCAAGTTGACGGTAAGTGCCAGCGTGCTAGCTGTGTAGGACAGTGAAGAGGCTGACGTGTGTGTGTCCGTAGAGCTGCTAGAAAGCGTACGTGAAGAGCAGGAAGGGCTTTCAGAGCAGCCGGTTCTCGTCTTGGACAGTCGCCACACATCTGCACTTTTAGTGCCTCAGAACCCCGGACAGCTTGCAAAACACGGCTGTAACTGTCCCAGCGCAAGCTGTTCAGGAAAGCACAGAAACGCGATGTTCGCGTGCTTTTAGCGCTGCTCGCAAGAAGCCTCCGGAGCAGGCACTTCTCGTGCGTAACAACCGTGCCTTCTACGATCTTTCCTAGCCTCTTTTCCTCCGGGCAGCCGGCTTGAGCTGATGTGAAGTGTTGGTGGGCAAATCATCCAGAGAAGAGTCGCAATGCTTCTGGGCTGTTAGCAAGAGCTTTCCTTGCTGACCCTTTTCACGTGGGAGATTAGCTAGACATTTGCCGGTTTAGTGCATTGTTTCTTCTGCGCAGCTTGCACAAAGCTCATTGCGGCTTTCGCGGTTCGAGTTGTGCATCGCCGGAGCTCTGCGGGAAAGAGCGAGAGAAGAGCCGCGAAAGCTCCGAGTGCGGCCAGCTCGCGTGTAGCCGCGATGATGCGCTGTTCGCCGGTTGGAGGGCGACTGCCTTCTGCGCGGCTGCTTCCAAGTTGACGGTAAGTGCCAGCGTGCTAGCTGTGTAGGACAGTGAAGAGGCTGACGTGTGTGTGTCCGTAGAGCTGCTAGAAAGCGTACGTGAAGAGCAGGAAGGGCTTTCAGAGCAGCCGGTTCTCGTCTTGGACAGTCGCCACACATCCGCACTTTTAGTGCCTCAGAACCCCGGACAGCTTGCAAAACACGGCTGTAACTGTCCCAGCGCAAGCTGTTCAGGAAAGCACAGAAACGCGATGTTCGCGTGCTTTTAGCGCTGCTCGCAAGAAGCCTCCGGAGCAGGCACTTCTCGTGCGGCAACAACCGTGCCTTCTACGATCTTTCCTAGCCTCTTTTCCTCCGGGCAGGCGGCTTGAGCTGATGTGAAGTGTTGGTGGGCAAATCATCCAGAGAAGAGTCACAATGCTTCTGGGCTGTTAGCAAGAGCGAGTGAAGAGCAGCAAGAGCTTTCCTTGCTGACCCTTTTCACGTGGGAGATTAGCTAGACATTTGCCGGTTTAGTGCCTTGTTTCTTCTGCGCAGCTTGCACAAAGCTCATTGCGGCTTTCGCGGTTCGAGTTGTGCATCGCCGGAGCTCTGCGGGAAAGAGCGAGAGAAGAGCCGCGAAAGCTCCGAGTGCGGCCAGCTCGCGTGTAGCCGCGATGATGCGCTGTTCGCCGGTTGGAGGGCGACTGCCTTCTGCGCGGCTGCTTCCAAGTTGACGGTAAGTGCCAGCGTGCTAGCTGTGTAGGACAGTGAAGAGGCTGACGTGTGTGTGTCCGTAGAGCTGCTAGAAAGCGTACGTGAAGAGCAGGAAGGGCTTTCAGAGCAGCCGGTTCTCGTCTTGGACAGTCGCCACACATCCGCACTTTTAGTGCCTCAGAACCCCGGACAGCTTGCAAAACACGGCTGTAACTGTCCCAGCGCAAGCTGTTCAGGAAAGCACAGAAACGCGATGTTCGCGTGCTTTTAGCGCTTCTCGCAAGAAGCCTCCGGAGCAGGCACTTCTCGTGCGTAACAACCGTGCCTTCTACGATCTTTCCTAGCCTCTTTTCCTCCGGGCAGGCGGCTTGAGCTGATGTGAAGTGTTGGTGGGCAAATCATCCAGAGAAGAGTCGCAATGCTTCTGGGCTGTTAGCAAGAGCTTTCCTTGCTGACCCTTTTCACGTGGGAGATTAGCTAGACATTTGCCGGTTTAGTGCCTTGTTTCTTCTGCGCAGCTTGCACAAAGCTCATTGCGGCTTTCGCGGTTCGAGTTGTGCATCGCCGGAGCTCTGCGGGAAAGAGCGAGAGAAGAGCCGCGAAAGCTCCGAGTGCGGCCAGCTCGCGTGTAGCCGCGATGATGCGCTGTTCGCCGGTTGGAGGGCGACTGCCTTCTGCGCGGCTGCTTCCAAGTTGACGGTAAGTGCCAGCGTGCTAGCTGTGTAGGACAGTGAAGAGGCTGACGTGTGTGTGTCCGTAGAGCTGCTAGAAAGCGTACGTGAAGAGCAGGAAGGGCTTTCAGAGCAGCCGGTTCTCGTCTTGGACAGTCGCCACACATCCGCACTTTTAGTGCCTCAGAACCCCGGACAGCTTGCAAAACACGGCTGTAACTGTCCCAGCGCAAGCTGTTCAGGAAAGCACAGAAACGCGATGTTCGCGTGCTTTTAGAGCTGCTCGCAAGAAGCCTCCGGAGCAGGCACTTCTCGTGCGGCAACAACCGTGCCTTCTACGATCTTTCCTAGCCTCTTTTCCTCCGGGCAGCCGGCTTGAGCTGATGTGAAGTGTTGGTGGGCAAATCATCCAGAGAAGAGTCGCAATGCTTCTGGGCTGTTAGCAAGAGCGAGTGAAGAGCAGCAAGAGCTTTCCTTGCTGACCCTTTTCACGTGGGAGATTAGCTGGACATTTGCCGGTTTAGTGCCTTGTTTCTTCTGCGCAGCTTGCACAAAGCTCATTGCGGCTTTCGCGGTTCGAGTTGTGCATCGCCGGAGCTCTGCGGGAAAGAGCGAGAGAAGAGCCGCGAAAGCTCCGAGTGCGGACAGCTCGCGTGTAGACGCGATGATGCGCTGTTCGCCGGTTGGAGGGCGACTGCCTTCTGCGCGGCTGCTTCCAAGTTGACGGTAAGTGCCAGCGTGCTAGCTGTGTAGGACAGTGAAGAGGCTGACGTGTGTGTGTCCGTAGAGCTGCTAGAAAGCGTACGTGAAGAGCAGGAAGGGCTTTCAGAGCAGCCGGTTCTCGTCTTGGACAGTCGCCACACATCTGCACTTTTAGTGCCTCAGAACCCCGGACAGCTTGCAAAACACGGCTGTAACTGTCCCAGCGCAAGCTGTTCAGGAAAGCACAGAAACGCGATGTTCGCGTGCTTTTAGCGCTGCTCGCAAGAAGCCTCCGGAGCAGGCACTTCTCGTGCGTAACAACCGTGCCTTCTACGATCTTTCCTAGCCTCTTTTCCTCCGGGCAGCCGGCTTGAGCTGATGTGAAGTGTTGGTGGGCAAATCATCCAGAGAAGAGTCGCAATGCTTCTGGGCTGTTAGCAAGAGCTTTCCTTGCTGACCCTTTTCACGTGGGAGATTAGCTAGACATTTGCCGGTTTAGTGCCTTGTTTCTTCTGCGCAGCTTGCACAAAGCTCATTGCGGCTTTCGCGGTTCGAGTTGTGCATCGCCGGAGCTCTGCGGGAAAGAGCGAGAGAAGAGCCGCGAAAGCTCCGAGTGCGGACAGCTCGCGTGTAGACGCGATGATGCGCTGTTCGCCGTTTGGAGGGCGACTGCCTTCTGCGCGGCTGCTTCCAAGTTGACGGTAAGTGCCAGCGTGCTAGCTGTGTAGGACAGTGAAGAGGCTGACGTGTGTGTGTCCGTAGAGCTGCTAGAAAGCGTACGTGAAGAGCAGGAAGGGCTTTCAGAGCAGCCGGTTCTCGTCTTGGACAGTCGCCACACATCCGCACTTTTAGTGCCTCAGAACCCCGGACAGCTTGCAAAACACGGCTGTAACTGTCGCAGCGCAAGCTGTTCAGGAAAGCACAGAAACGCGATGTTCGCGTGCTTTTAGAGCTGCTCACAAGAAGCCTCCGGAGCAGGCACTTCTCGTGCGGCAACAACCGTGCCTTCTACGATCTTTCCTAGCCTCTTTTCCTCCGGGCAGCCGGCTTGAGCTGATGTGAAGTGTTGGTGGGCAAATCATCCAGAGAAGAGTCGCAATGCTTCTGGGCTGTTAGCAAGAGCGAGTGAAGAGCAGCAAGAGCTTTCCTTGCTGACCCTTTTCACGTGGGAGATTAGCTGGACATTTGCCGGTTTAGTGCCTTGTTTCTTCTGCGCAGCTTGCACAAAGCTCATTGCGGCTTTCGCGGTTCGAGTTGTGCATCGCCGGAGCTCTGCGGGAAAGAGCGAGAGAAGAGCCGCGAAAGCTCCGAGTGCGGACAGCTCGCGTGTAGACGCGATGATGCGCTGTTCGCCGGTTGGAGGGCGACTGCCTTCTGCGCGGCTGGTTCCAAGTTGACGGTAAGTGCCAGCGTGCTAGCTGTGTAGGACAGTGAAGAGGCTGACGTGTGTGTGTCCGTAGAGCTGCTAGAAAGCGTACGTGAAGAGCAGGAAGGGCTTTCAGAGCAGCCGGTTCTCGTCTTGGACAGTCGCCACACATCTGCACTTTTAGTGCCTCAGAACCCCGGACAGCTTGCAAAACACGGCTGTAACTGTCCCAGCGCAAGCTGTTCAGGAAAGCACAGAAACGCGATGTTCGCGTGCTTTTAGCGCTGCTCGCAAGAAGCCTCCGGAGCAGGCACTTCTCGTGCGTAACAACCGTGCCTTCTACGATCTTTCCTAGCCTCTTTTCCTCCGGGCAGCCGGCTTGAGCTGATGTGAAGTGTTGGTGGGCAAATCATCCAGAGAAGAGTCGCAATGCTTCTGGGCTGTTAGCAAGAGCTTTCCTTGCTGACCCTTTTCACGTGGGAGATTAGCTAGACATTTGCCGGTTTAGTGCCTTGTTTCTTCTGCGCAGCTTGCACAAAGCTCATTGCGGCTTTCGCGGTTCGAGTTGTGCATCGCCGGAGCTCTGCGGGAAAGAGCGAGAGAAGAGCCGCGAAAGCTCCGAGTGCGGACAGCTCGCGTGTAGACGCGATGATGCGCTGTTCGCCGGTTGGAGGGCGACTGCCTTCTGCGCGGCTGCTTCCAAGTTGACGGTAAGTGCCAGCGTGCTAGCTGTGTAGGACAGTGAAGAGGCTGACGTGTGTGTGTCCGTAGAGCTGCTAGAAAGCGTACGTGAAGAGCAGGAAGGGCTTTCAGAGCAGCCGGTTCTCGTCTTGGACAGTCGCCACACATCCGCACTTTTAGTGCCTCAGAACCCCGGACAGCTTGCAAAACACGGCTGTAACTGTCCCAGCGCAAGCTGTTCAGGAAAGCACAGAAACGCGATGTTCGCGTGCTTTTAGCGCTGCTCGCAAGAAGCCTCCGGAGCAGGCACTTCTCGTGCGGCAACAACCGTGCCTTCTACGATCTTTCCTAGCCTCTTTTCCTCCGGGCAGCCGGCTTGAGCTGATGTGAAGTGTTGGTGGGCAAATCATCCAGAGAAGAGTCACAATGCTTCTGGGCTGTTAGCAAGAGCGAGTGAAGAGCAGCAAGAGCTTTCCTTGCTGACCCTTTTCACGTGGGAGATTAGCTAGACATTTGCCGGTTTAGTGCCTTGTTTCTTCTGCGCAGCTTGCACAAAGCTCATTGCGGCTTTCGCGGTTCGAGATGTGCATCGCCGGAGCTCTGCGGGAAAGAGCGAGAGAAGAGCCGCGAAAGCTCCGAGTGCGGCCAGCTCGCGTGTAGCCGCGATGATGCGCTGTTCGCCGGTTGGAGGGCGACTGCCTTCTGCGCGGCTGCTTCCAAGTTGACGGTAAGTGCCAGCGTGCTAGCTGTGTAGGACAGTGAAGAGGCTGACGTGTGTGTGTCCGTAGAGCTGCTAGAAAGCGTACGTAAAGAGCAGGAAGGGTTTTCAGAGCAGCCGGTTCTCGTCTTGGACAGTCGCCACACATCTGCACTTTTAGTGCCTCAGAACCCCGGACAGCTTGCAAAACACGGCTGTAACTGTCCCAGCGCAAGCTGTTCAGGAAAGCACAGAAACGCGATGTTCGCGTGCTTTTAGCGCTGCTCGCAAGAAGCCTCCGGAGCAGGCACTTCTCGTGCGGCAACAACCGTGCCTTCTACGATCTTTCCTAGCCTCTTTTCCTCCGGGCAGGCGGCTTGAGCTGATGTGAAGTGTTGGTGGGCAAATCATCCAGAGAAGAGTCGCAATGCTTCTGGGCTTTTACCAAGAGCGAGTGAAGAGCAGCAAGAGCTTTCCTTGCTGACCCTTTTCACGTGGGAGATTAGCTAGACATTTGCCGGTTTAGTGCCTTGTTTCTTCTGCGCAGCTTGCACAAAGCTCATTGCGGCTTTCGCGGACCGAGATGTGCATCGCCGGAGCTCTGCGGGAAAGAGCGAGAGAAGAGCCGCGAAAGCTCCGATTGCGGCCAGCTCGCGTGTAGCCGCGATGATGCGCTGTTCGCCGGTGGAGGGCGACTGCCTTCTGCGCGGCTGGTTCCAAGTTGACGGTAAGTGCCAGCGTGCTAGCTGTGTAGGACAGTGAAGAGGCTGACGTGTGTGTGTCCGTAGAGCTGCTAGAAAGCGTACGTGAAGAGCAGGAAGGGCTTTCAGAGCAGCCGGTTCTCGTCTTGGACAGTCGCCACACATCTGCACTTTTAGTGCCTCAGAACCCCGGACAGCTTGCAAAACACGGCTGTAACTGTCCCAGCGCAAGCTGTTCAGGAAAGCACAGAAACGCGATGTTCGCGTGCTTTTAGCGCTTCTCGCAAGAAGCCTCCAGAGCAGGCACTTCTCGTGCGGCAACAACCGTGCCTTCTACGATCTTTCCTAGCCTCTTTTCCTCCGGGCAGGCGGCTTGAGCTGATGTGAAGTGTTGGTGGGCAAATCATCCAGAGAAGAGTCGCAATGCTTCTGGGCTGTTAGCAAGAGCTTTCCTTGCTGACCCTTTTCACGTGGGAGATTAGCTAGACATTTGCCGGTTTAGTGCCTTGTTTCTTCTGCGCAGCTTGCACAAAGCTCATTGCGGCTTTCGCGGTTCGAGTTGTGCATCGCCGGAGCTCTGCGGGAAAGAGCGAGAGAAGAGCCGCGAAAGCTCCGAGTGCGGCCAGCTCGCGTGTAGCCGCGATGATGCGCTGTTCGCCGGTTGGAGGGCGACTGCCTTCTGCGCGGCTGCTTCCAAGTTGACGGTAAGTGCCAGCGTGCTAGCTGTGTAGGACAGTGAAGAGGCTGACGTGTGTGTGTCCGTAGAGCTGCTAGAAAGCGTACGTGAAGAGCAGGAAGGGTTTTCAGAGCAGCCGGTTCTCGTCTTGGACAGTCGCCACACATCTGCACTTTTAGTGCCTCAGAACCCCGGACAGCTTGCAAAACACGGCTGTAACTGTCCCAGCGCAAGCTGTTCAGGAAAGCACAGAAACGCGATGTTCGCGTGCTTTTAGCGCTGCTCGCAAGAAGCCTCCGGAGCAGGCACTTCTCGTGCGGCAACAACCGTGCCTGCTACGATCTTTCCTAGCCTCTTTTCCTCCGGGCAGCCGGCTTGAGCTGATGTGAAGTGTTGGTGGGCAAATCATCCAGAGAAGAGTCGCAATGCTTCTGGGCTTTTACCAAGAGCGAGTGAAGAGCAGCAAGAGCTTTCCTTGCTGACCCTTTTCACGTGGGAGATTAGCTAGACATTTGCCGGTTTAGTGCTTGTTTCTTCTGCTCAGCTTGCACAAAGCTCATTGCGGCTTTCGCGGACCGAGATGTGCATCGCCGGAGCTCTGCGGGAAAGAGCGAGAGAAGAGCCGCGAAAGCTCCGATTGCGGCCAGCTCGCGTGTAGCCGCGATGATGCGCTCTTCGCCGGTTGGAGGGCGACTGCCTTCTGCGCGGCTGGTTCCAAGTTGACGGTAAGTGCCAGCGTGCTAGCTGTGTAGGACAGTGAAGAGGCTGACGTGTGTGTGTCCGTAGAGCTGCTAGAAAGCGTACGTGAAGAGCAGGAAGGGCTTTCAGAGCAGCCGGTTCTCGTCTTGGACAGTCGCCACACATCTGCACTTTTAGTGCCTCAGAACCCCGGACAGCTTGCAAAACACGGCTGTAACTGTCCCAGCGCAAGCTGTTCAGGAAAGCACAGAAACGCGATGTTCGCGTGCTTTTAGCGCTGCTCGCAAGAAGCCTCCGGAGCAGGCACTTCTCGTGCGTAACAACCGTGCCTTCTACGATCTTTCCTAGCCTCTTTTCCTCCGGGCAGCCGGCTTGAGCTGATGTGAAGTGTTGGTGGGCAAATCATCCAGAGAAGAGTCGCAATGCTTCTGGGCTGTTAGCAAGAGCTTTCCTTGCTGACCCTTTTCACGTGGGAGATTAGCTAGACATTTGCCGGTTTAGTGCCTTGTTTCTTCTGCGCAGCTTGCACAAAGCTCATTGCGGCTTTCGCGGTTCGAGTTGTGCATCGCCGGAGCTCTGCGGGAAAGAGCGAGAGAAGAGCCGCGAAAGCTCCGAGTGCGGCCAGCTCGCGTGTAGCCGCGATGATGCGCTGTTCGCCGGTTGGAGGGCGACTGCCTTCTGCGCGGCTGCTTCCAAGTTGACGGTAAGTGCCAGCGTGCTAGCTGTGTAGGACAGTGAAGAGGCTGACGTGTGTGTGTCCGTAGAGCTGCTAGAAAGCGTACGTGAAGAGCAGGAAGGGCTTTCAGAGCAGCCGGTTCTCGTCTTGGACAGTCGCCACACATCCGCACTTTTAGTGCCTCAGAACCCCGGACAGCTTGCAAAACACGGCTGTAACTGTCCCAGCGCAAGCTGTTCAGGAAAGCACAGAAACGCGATGTTCGCGTGCTTTTAGCGCTGCTCGCAAGAAGCCTCCGGAGCAGGCACTTCTCGTGCGGCAACAACCGTGCCTTCTACGATCTTTCCTAGCCTCTTTTCCTCCGGGCAGGCGGCTTGAGCTGATGTGAAGTGTTGGTGGGCAAATCATCCAGAGAAGAGTCACAATGCTTCTGGGCTGTTAGCAAGAGCGAGTGAAGAGCAGCAAGAGCTTTCCTTGCTGACCCTTTTCACGTGGGAGATTAGCTAGACATTTGCCGGTTTAGTGCCTTGTTTCTTCTGCGCAGCTTGCACAAAGCTCATTGCGGCTTTCGCGGTTCGAGATGTGCATCGCCGGAGCTCTGCGGGAAAGAGCGAGAGAAGAGCCGCGAAAGCTCCGAGTGCGGCCAGCTCGCGTGTAGCCGCGATGATGCGCTGTTCGCCGGTTGGAGGGCGACTGCCTTCTGCGCGGCTGCTTCCAAGTTGACGGTAAGTGCCAGCGTGCTAGCTGTGTAGGACAGTGAAGAGGCTGACGTGTGTGTGTCCGTAGAGCTGCTAGAAAGCGTACGTGAAGAGCAGGAAGGGCTTTCAGAGCAGCCGGTTCTCGTCTTGGACAGTCGCCACACATCCGCACTTTTAGTGCCTCAGAACCCCGGACAGCTTGCAAAACACGGCTGTAACTGTCCCAGCGCAAGCTGTTCAGGAAAGCACAGAAACGCGATGTTCGCAAGCTTTTAGCGCTGCTCGCAAGAAGCCTCCGGAGCAGGCACTTCTCGTGCGGCAACAACCGTGCCTTCTGCGATCTTTCCTAGCCTCTTTTCCTCCGGGCAGGCGGCTTGAGCTGATGTGAAGTGTTGGTGGGCAAATCATCCAGAGAAGAGTCGCAATGCTTCTGGGCTGTTAGCAAGAGCGAGTGAAGAGCAGCAAGAGCTTTCCTTGCTGACCCTTTTCACGTGGGAGATTAGCTAGACATTTGCCGGTTTAGTGCCTTGTTTCTTCTGCGCAGCTTGCACAAAGCTCATTGCGGCTTTCGCGGTTCGAGTTGTGCATCGCCGGAGCTCTGCGGGAAAGAGCGAGAGAAGAGCCGCGAAAGCTCCGAGTGCGGCCAGCTCGCGTGTAGCCGCGATGATGCGCTGTTCGCCGGTTGGAGGGCGACTGCCTTCTGCGCGGCTGCTTCCAAGTTGACGGTAAGTGCCAGCGTGCTAGCTGTGTAGGACAGTGAAGAGGCTGACGTGTGTGTGTCCGTAGAGCTGCTAGAAAGCGTACGTGAAGAGCAGGAAGGGCTTTCAGAGCAGCCGGTTCTCGTCTTGGACAGTCGCCACACATCCGCACTTTTAGTGCCTCAGAACCCCGGACAGCTTGCAAAACACGGCTGTAACTGTCCCAGCGCAAGCTGTTCAGGAAAGCACAGAAACGCGATGTTCGCGTGCTTTTAGCGCTTCTCGCAAGAAGCCTCCGGAGCAGGCACTTCTCGTGCGTAACAACCGTGCCTTCTACGATCTTTCCTAGCCTCTTTTCCTCCGGGCAGGCGGCTTGAGCTGATGTGAAGTGTTGGTGGGCAAATCATCCAGAGAAGAGTCGCAATGCTTCTGGGCTGTTAGCAAGAGCTTTCCTTGCTGACCCTTTTCACGTGGGAGATTAGCTAGACATTTGCCGGTTTAGTGCCTTGTTTCTTCTGCGCAGCTTGCACAAAGCTCATTGCGGCTTTCGCGGTTCGAGTTGTGCATCGCCGGAGCTCTGCGGGAAAGAGCGAGAGAAGAGCCGCGAAAGCTCCGAGTGCGGACAGCTCGCGTGTAGCCGCGATGATGCGCTGTTCGCCGGTTGGAGGGCGACTGCCTTCTGCGCGGCTGCTTCCAAGTTGACGGTAAGTGCCAGCGTGCTAGCTGTGTAGGACAGTGAAGAGGCTGACGTGTGTGTGTCCGTAGAGCTGCTAGAAAGCGTACGTGAAGAGCAGGAAGGGCTTTCAGAGCAGCCGGTTCTCGTCTTGGACAGTCGCCACACATCCGCACTTTTAGTGCCTCAGAACCCCGGACAGCTTGCAAAACACGGCTGTAACTGTCCCAGCGCAAGCTGTTCAGGAAAGCACAGAAACGCGATGTTCGCGTGCTTTTAGAGCTGCTCGCAAGAAGCCTCCGGAGCAGGCACTTCTCGTGCGGCAACAACCGTGCCTTCTACGATCTTTCCTAGCCTCTTTTCCTCCGGGCAGCCGGCTTGAGCTGATGTGAAGTGTTGGTGGGCAAATCATCCAGAGAAGAGTCGCAATGCTTCTGGGCTGTTAGCAAGAGCGAGTGAAGAGCAGCAAGAGCTTTCCTTGCTGACCCTTTTCACGTGGGAGATTAGCTGGACATTTGCCGGTTTAGTGCCTTGTTTCTTCTGCGCAGCTTGCACAAAGCTCATTGCGGCTTTCGCGGTTCGAGTTGTGCATCGCCGGAGCTCTGCGGGAAAGAGCGAGAGAAGAGCCGCGAAAGCTCCGAGTGCGGACAGCTCGCGTGTAGACGCGATGATGCGCTGTTCGCCGATTGGAGGGCGACTGCCTTCTGCGCGGCTGGTTCCAAGTTGACGGTAAGTGCCAGCGTGCTAGCTGTGTAGGACAGTGAAGAGGCTGACGTGTGTGTGTCCGTAGAGCTGCTAGAAAGCGTACGTGAAGAGCAGGAAGGGCTTTCAGAGCAGCCGGTTCTCGTCTTGGACAGTCGCCACACATCTGCACTTTTAGTGCCTCAGAACCCCGGACAGCTTGCAAAACACGGCTGTAACTGTCCCAGCGCAAGCTGTTCAGGAAAGCACAGAAACGCGATGTTCGCGTGCTTTTAGCGCTGCTCGCAAGAAGCCTCCGGAGCAGGCACTTCTCGTGCGTAACAACCGTGCCTTCTACGATCTTTCCTAGCCTCTTTTCCTCCGGGCAGCCGGCTTGAGCTGATGTGAAGTGTTGGTGGGCAAATCATCCAGAGAAGAGTCGCAATGCTTCTGGGCTGTTAGCAAGAGCTTTCCTTGCTGACCCTTTTCACGTGGGAGATTAGCTAGACATTTGCCGGTTTAGTGCCTTGTTTCTTCTGCGCAGCTTGCACAAAGCTCATTGCGGCTTTCGCGGTTCGAGTTGTGCATCGCCGGAGCTCTGCGGGAAAGAGCGAGAGAAGAGCCGCGAAAGCTCCGAGTGCGGACAGCTCGCGTGTAGACGCGATGATGCGCTGTTCGCCGGTTGGAGGGCGACTGCCTTCTGCGCGGCTGCTTCCAAGTTGACGGTAAGTGCCAGCGTGCTAGCTGTGTAGGACAGTGAAGAGGCTGACGTGTGTGTGTCCGTAGAGCTGCTAGAAAGCGTACGTGAAGAGCAGGAAGGGCTTTCAGAGCAGCCGGTTCTCGTCTTGGACAGTCGCCACACATCCGCACTTTTAGTGCCTCAGAACCCCGGACAGCTTGCAAAACACGGCTGTAACTGTCCCAGCGCAAGCTGTTCAGGAAAGCACAGAAACGCGATGTTCGCGTGCTTTTAGAGCTGCTCGCAAGAAGCCTCCGGAGCAGGCACTTCTCGTGCGGCAACAACCGTGCCTTCTACGATCTTTCCTAGCCTCTTTTCCTCCGGGCAGCCGGCTTGAGCTGATGTGAAGTGTTGGTGGGCAAATCATCCAGAGAAGAGTCGCAATGCTTCTGGGCTGTTAGCAAGAGCGAGTGAAGAGCAGCAAGAGCTTTCCTTGCTGACCCTTTTCACGTGGGAGATTAGCTGGACATTTGCCGGTTTAGTGCCTTGTTTCTTCTGCGCAGCTTGCACAAAGCTCATTGCGGCTTTCGCGGTTCGAGTTGTGCATCGCCGGAGCTCTGCGGGAAAGAGCGAGAGAAGAGCCGCGAAAGCTCCGAGTGCGGACAGCTCGCGTGTAGACGCGATGATGCGCTGTTCGCCGGTTGGAGGGCGACTGCCTTCTGCGCGGCTGCTTCCAAGTTGACGGTAAGTGCCAGCGTGCTAGCTGTGTAGGACAGTGAAGAGGCTGACGTGTGTGTGTCCGTAGAGCTGCTAGAAAGCGTACGTGAAGAGCAGGAAGGGCTTTCAGAGCAGCCGGTTCTCGTCTTGGACAGTCGCCACACATCTGCACTTTTAGTGCCTCAGAACCCCGGACAGCTTGCAAAACACGGCTGTAACTGTCCCAGCGCAAGCTGTTCAGGAAAGCACAGAAACGCGATGTTCGCGTGCTTTTAGCGCTGCTCGCAAGAAGCCTCCGGAGCAGGCACTTCTCGTGCGTAACAACCGTGCCTTCTACGATCTTTCCTAGCCTCTTTTCCTCCGGGCAGGCGGCTTGAGCTGATGTGAAGTGTTGGTGGGCAAATCATCCAGAGAAGAGTCGCAATGCTTCTGGGCTGTTAGCAAGAGCTTTCCTTGCTGACCCTTTTCACGTGGGAGATTAGCTAGACATTTGCCGGTTTAGTGCCTTGTTTCTTCTGCGCAGCTTGCACAAAGCTCATTGCGGCTTTCGCGGTTCGAGTTGTGCATCGCCGGAGCTCTGCGGGAAAGAGCGAGAGAAGAGCCGCGAAAGCTCCGAGTGCGGCCAGCTCGCGTGTAGCCGCGATGATGCGCTGTTCGCCGGTTGGAGGGCGACTGCCTTCTGCGCGGCTGCTTCCAAGTTGACGGTAAGTGCCAGCGTGCTAGCTGTGTAGGACAGTGAAGAGGCTGACGTGTGTGTGTCCGTAGAGCTGCTAGAAAGCGTACGTGAAGAGCAGGAAGGGCTTTCAGAGCAGCCGGTTCTCGTCTTGGACAGTCGCCACACATCCGCACTTTTAGTGCCTCAGAACCCCGGACAGCTTGCAAAACACGGCTGTAACTGTCCCAGCGCAAGCTGTTCAGGAAAGCACAGAAACGCGATGTTCGCGTGCTTTTAGCGCTGCTCGCAAGAAGCCTCCGGAGCAGGCACTTCTCGTGCGGCAACAACCGTGCCTTCTACGATCTTTCCTAGCCTCTTTTCCTCCGGGCAGCCGGCTTGAGCTGATGTGAAGTGTTGGTGGGCAAATCATCCAGAGAAGAGTCACAATGCTTCTGGGCTGTTAGCAAGAGCGAGTGAAGAGCAGCAAGAGCTTTCCTTGCTGACCCTTTTCACGTGGGAGATTAGCTAGACATTTGCCGGTTTAGTGCCTTGTTTCTTCTGCGCAGCTTGCACAAAGCTCATTGCGGCTTTCGCGGTTCGAGATGTGCATCGCCGGAGCTCTGCGGGAAAGAGCGAGAGAAGAGCCGCGAAAGCTCCGAGTGCGGCCAGCTCGCGTGTAGCCGCGATGATGCGCTGTTCGCCGGTTGGAGGGCGACTGCCTTCTGCGCGGCTGCTTCCAAGTTGACGGTAAGTGCCAGCGTGCTAGCTGTGTAGGACAGTGAAGAGGCTGACGTGTGTGTGTCCGTAGAGCTGCTAGAAAGCGTACCTGAAGAGCAGGAAGGGCTTTCAGAGCAGCCGGTTCTCGTCTTGGACAGTCGCCACACATCCGCACTTTTAGTGCCTCAGAACCCCGGACAGCTTGCAAAACACGGCTGTAACTGTCCCAGCGCAAGCTGTTCAGGAAAGCACAGAAACGCGATGTTCGCAAGCTTTTAGCGCTTCTCGCAAGAAGCCTCCGGAGCAGGCACTTCTCGTGCGGCAACAACCGTGCCTTCTACGATCTTTCCTAGCCTCTTTTCCTCCGGGCAGCCGGCTTGAGCTGATGTGAAGTGTTGGTGGGCAAATCATCCAGAGAAGAGTCGCAATGCTTCTGGGCTGTTAGCAAGAGCTTTCCTTGCTGACCCTTTTCACGTGGGAGATTAGCTAGACATTTGCCGGTTTAGTGCCTTGTTTCTTCTGCGCAGCTTGCACAAAGCTCATTGCGGCTTTCGCGGTTCGAGTTGTGCATCGCCGGAGCTCTGCGGGAAAGAGCGAGAGAAGAGCCGCGAAAGCTCCGAGTGCGGACAGCTCGCGTGTAGACGCGATGATGCGCTGTTCGCCGGTTGGAGGGCGACTGCCTTCTGCGCGGCTGGTTCCAAGTTGACGGTAAGTGCCAGCGTGCTAGCTGTGTAGGACAGTGAAGAGGCTGACGTGTGTGTGTCCGTAGAGCTGCTAGAAAGCGTACGTGAAGAGCAGGAAGGGCTTTCAGAGCAGCCGGTTCTCGTCTTGGACAGTCGCCACACATCCGCACTTTTAGTGCCTCAGAACCCCGGACAGCTTGCAAAACACGGCTGTAACTGTCCCAGCGCAAGCTGTTCAGGAAAGCACAGAAATGCGATGTTCGCAAGCTTTTAGCGCTGCTCGCAAGAAGCCTCCGGAGCAGGCACTTCTCGTGCGGCAACAACCGTGCCTTCTACGATCTTTCCTAGCCTCTTTTCCTCCGGGCAGGCGGCTTGAGCTGATGTGAAGTGTTGGTGGGCAAATCATCCAGAGAAGAGTCGCAATGCTTCTGGGCTGTTAGCAAGAGCGAGTGAAGAGCAGCAAGAGCTTTCCTTGCTGACCCTTTTCACGTGGGAGATTAGCTAGACATTTGCCGGTTTAGTGCCTTGTTTCTTCTGCGCAGCTTGCACAAAGCTCATTGCGGCTTTCGCGGTTCGAGTTGTGCATCGCCGGAGCTCTGCGGGAAAGAGCGAGAGAAGAGCCGCGAAAGCTCCGAGTGCGGCCAGCTCGCGTGTAGCCGCGATGATGCGCTGTTCGCCGGTTGGAGGGCGACTGCCTTCTGCGCGGCTGCTTCCAAGTTGACGGTAAGTGCCAGCGTGCTAGCTGTGTAGGACAGTGAAGAGGCTGACGTGTGTGTGTCCGTAGAGCTGCTAGAAAGCGTACGTGAAGAGCAGGAAGGGCTTTCAGAGCAGCCGGTTCTCGTCTTGGACAGTCGCCACACATCCGCACTTTTAGTGCCTCAGAACCCCGGACAGCTTGCAAAACACGGCTGTAACTGTCCCAGCGCAAGCTGTTCAGGAAAGCACAGAAACGCGATGTTCGCGTGCTTTTAGCGCTTCTCGCAAGAAGCCTCCGGAGCAGGCACTTCTCGTGCGTAACAACCGTGCCTTCTACGATCTTTCCTAGCCTCTTTTCCTCCGGGCAGCCGGCTTGAGCTGATGTGAAGTGTTGGTGGGCAAATCATCCAGAGAAGAGTCGCAATGCTTCTGGGCTGTTAGCAAGAGCTTTCCTTGCTGACCCTTTTCACGTGGGAGATTAGCTAGACATTTGCCGGTTTAGTGCCTTGTTTCTTCTGCGCAGCTTGCACAAAGCTCATTGCGGCTTTCGCGGTTCGAGTTGTGCATCGCCGGAGCTCTGCGGGAAAGAGCGAGAGAAGAGCCGCGAAAGCTCCGAGTGCGGACAGCTCGCGTGTAGCCGCGATGATGCGCTGTTCGCCGGTTGGAGGGCGACTGCCTTCTGCGCGGCTGCTTCCAAGTTGACGGTAAGTGCCAGCGTGCTAGCTGTGTAGGACAGTGAAGAGGCTGACGTGTGTGTGTCCGTAGAGCTGCTAGAAAGCGTACGTGAAGAGCAGGAAGGGCTTTCAGAGCAGCCGGTTCTCGTCTTGGACAGTCGCCACACATCCGCACTTTTAGTGCCTCAGAACCCCGGACAGCTTGCAAAACACGGCTGTAACTGTCCCAGCGCAAGCTGTTCAGGAAAGCACAGAAACGCGATGTTCGCGTGCTTTTAGCGCTTCTCGCAAGAAGCCTCCGGAGCAGGCACTTCTCGTGCGTAACAACCGTGCCTTCTACGATCTTTCCTAGCCTCTTTTCCTCCGGGCAGGCGGCTTGAGCTGATGTGAAGTGTTGGTGGGCAAATCATCCAGAGAAGAGTCGCAATGCTTCTGGGCTGTTAGCAAGAGCTTTCCTTGCTGACCCTTTTCATGTGGGAGATTAGCTAGACATTTGCCGGTTTAGTGCCTTGTTTCTTCTGCGCAGCTTGCACAAAGCTCATTGCGGCTTTCGCGGTTCGAGTTGTGCATCGCCGGAGCTCTGCGGGAAAGAGCGAGAGAAGAGCCGCGAAAGCTCCGAGTGCGGCCAGCTCGCGTGTAGCCGCGATGATGCGCTGTTCGCCGGTTGGAGGGCGACTGCCTTCTGCGCGGCTGCTTCCAAGTTGACGGTAAGTGCCAGCGTGCTAGCTGTGTAGGACAGTGAAGAGGCTGACGTGTGTGTGTCCGTAGAGCTGCTAGAAAGCGTACGTGAAGAGCAGGAAGGGCTTTCAGAGCAGCCGGTTCTCGTCTTGGACAGTCGCCACACATCCGCACTTTTAGTGCCTCAGAACCCCGGACAGCTTGCAAAACACGGCTGTAACTGTCCCAGCGCAAGCTGTTCAGGAAAGCACAGAAACGCGATGTTCGCGTGCTTTTAGAGTTGCTCGCAAGAAGCCTCCGGAGCAGGCACTTCTCGTGCGGCAACAACCGTGCCTTCTACGATCTTTCCTAGCCTCTTTTCCTCCGGGTAGCCGGCTTGAGCTGATTTGAAGTGTTGGTGGGCAAATCATCCAGAGAAGAGTCGCAATGCTTCTGGGCTGTTAGCAAGAGCGAGTGAAGAGCAGCAAGAGCTTTCCTTGCTGACCCTTTTCACGTGGGAGATTAGCTGGACATTTGCCGGTTTAGTGCCTTGTTTCTTCTGCGCAGCTTGCACAAAGCTCATTGCGGCTTTCGCGGTTCGAGTTGTGCATCGCCGGAGCTCTGCGGGAAAGAGCGAGAGAAGAGCCGCGAAAGCTCCGAGTGCGGCCAGCTCGCGTGTAGCCGCGATGATGCGCTGTTCGCCGGTTGGAGGGCGACTGCCTTCTGCGCGGCTGCTTCCAAGTTGACGGTAACTGCCAGCGTGCTAGCTGTGTAGGACAGTGAAGAGGCTGACGTGTGTGTGTCCGTAGAGCTGCTAGAAAGCGTACGTGAAGAGCAGGAAGGGCTTTCAGAGCAGCCGGTTCTCGTCTTGGACAGTCGCCACACATCCGCACTTTTAGTGCCTCAGAACCCCGGACAGCTTGCAAAACACGGCTGTAACTGTCCCAGCGCAAGCTGTTCAGGAAAGCACAGAAACGCGATGTTCGCGTGCTTTTAGCGCTGCTCGCAAGAAGCCTCCGGAGCAGGCACTTCTCGTGCGGCAACAACCGTGCCTTCTACGATCTTTCCTAGCCTCTTTTCCTCCGGGCAGGCGGCTTGAGCTGATGTGAAGTGTTGGTGGGCAAATCATCCAGAGAAGAGTCGCAATGCTTCTGGGCTGTTAGCAAGAGCGAGTGAAGAGCAGCAAGAGCTTTCCTTGCTGACCCTTTTCACGTGGGAGATTAGCTGGACATTTGCCGGTTTAGTGCCTTGTTTCTTCTGCGCAGCTTGCACAAAGCTCATTGCGGCTTTCGCGGTTCGAGTTGTGCATCGCCGGAGCTCTGCGGGAAAGAGCGAAAGAAGAGCCGCGAAAGCTCCGAGTGCGGCCAGCTCGCGTGTAGCCGCGATGATGCGCTGTTCGCCGGTTGGAGGGCGACTGCCTTCTGCGCGGCTGCTTCCAAGTTGACGGTAACTGCCAGCGTGCTAGCTGTGTAGGACAGTGAAGAGGCTGACGTGTGTGTGTCCGTAGAGCTGCTAGAAAGCGTACGTGAAGAGCAGGAAGGGTTTTCAGAGCAGCCGGTTCTCGTCTTGGACAGTCGCCACACATCTGCACTTTTAGTGCCTCAGAACCCCGGACAGCTTGCAAAACACGGCTGTAACTGTCCCAGCGCAAGCTGTTCAGGAAAGCACAGAAACGCGATGTTCGCAAGCTTTTAGCGCTGCTCGCAAGAAGCCTCCGGAGGAGGCACTTCTCGTGCGGCAACAACCGTGCCTTCTACGATCTTTCCTAGCCTCTTTTCCTCCGGGCAGCCGGCTTGAGCTGATGTGAAGTGTTGGTGGGCAAATCATCCAGAGAAGAGTCGCAATGCTTCTGGGCTGTTAGCAAGAGCGAGTGAAGAGCAGCAAGAGCTTTCCTTGCTGCCCCTTTTCACGTGGGAGATTAGCTAGACATTTGCCGGTTTAGTGCCTTGTTTCTTCTGCGCAGCTTGCACAAAGCTCATTGCGGCTTTCGCGGTTCGAGTTGTGCATCGCCGGAGCTCTGCGGGAAAGAGCGAGAGAAGAGCCGCGAAAGCTCCGAGTGCGGACAGCTCGCGTGTAGCCGCGATGATGCGCTGTTCGCCGGTTGGAGGGCGACTGCCTTCTGCGCGGCTGCTTCCAAGTTGACGGTAACTGCCAGCGTGCTAGCTGTGTAGGACAGTGAAGAGGCTGACGTGTGTGTGTCCGTAGAGCTGCTAGAAAGCGTACGTGAAGAGCAGGAAGGGCTTTCAGAGCAGCCGGTTCTCGTCTTGGACAGTCGCCACACATCCGCACTTTTAGTGCCTCAGAACCCCGGACAGCTTGCAAAACACGGCTGTAACTGTCCCAGCGCAAGCTGTTCAGGAAAGCACAGAAACGCGATGTTCGCGTGCTTTTAGAGCTGCTCGCAAGAAGCCTCCGGAGCAGGCACTTCTCGTGCGGCAACAACCGTGCCTTCTACGATCTTTCCTAGCCTCTTTTCCTCCGGGCAGCCGGCTTGAGCTGATGTGAAGTGTTGGTGGGCAAATCATCCAGAGAAGAGTCGCAATGCTTCTGGGCTGTTAGCAAGAGCGAGTGAAGAGCAGCAAGAGCTTTCCTTGCTGACCCTTTTCACGTGGGAGATTAGCTGGACATTTGCCGGTTTAGTGCCTTGTTTCTTCTGCGCAGCTTGCACAAAGCTCATTGCGGCTTTCGCGGTTCGAGTTGTGCATCGCCGGAGCTCTGCGGGAAAGAGCGAAAGAAGAGCCGCGAAAGCTCCGAGTGCGGCCAGCTCGCGTGTAGCCGCGATGATGCGCTGTTCGCCGGTTGGAGGGCGACTGCCTTCTGCGCGGCTGCTTCCAAGTTGACGGTAAGTGCCAGCGTGCTAGCTGTGTAGGACAGTGAAGAGGCTGACGTGTGTGTGTCCGTAGAGCTGCTAGAAAGCGTACGTGAAGAGCAGGAAGGGTTTTCAGAGCAGCCGGTTCTCGTCTTGGACAGTCGCCACACATCTGCACTTTTAGTGCCTCAGAACCCCGGACAGCTTGCAAAACACGGCTGTAACTGTCCCAGCGCAAGCTGTTCAGGAAAGCACAGAAACGCGATGTTCGCAAGCTTTTACCGCTGCTCGCAAGAAGCCTCCGGAGCAGGCACTTCTCGTGCGGCAACAACCGTGCCTTCTACGATCTTTCCTAGCCTCTTTTCCTCCGGGCAGGCGGCTTGAGCTGATGTGAAGTGTTGGTGGGCAAATCATCCAGAGAAGAGTCGCAATGCTTCTGGGCTGTTAGCAAGAGCGAGTGAAGAGCAGCAAGAGCTTTCCTTGCTGACCCTTTTCACGTGGGAGATTAGCTGGACATTTGCCGGTTTAGTGCCTTGTTTCTTCTGCGCAGCTTGCACAAAGCTCATTGCGGCTTTCGCGGTTCGAGTTGTGCATCGCCGGAGCTCTGCGGGAAAGAGCGAGAGAAGAGCCGCGAAAGCTCCGAGTGCGGCCAGCTCGCGTGTAGCCGCGATGATGCGCTGTTCGCCGGTTGGAGGGCGACTGCCTTCTGCGCGGCTGCTTCCAAGTTGACGGTAAGTGCCAGCGTGCTAGCTGTGTAGGACAGTGAAGAGGCTGACGTGTGTGTGTCCGTAGAGCTGCTAGAAAGCGTACGTGAAGAGCAGGAAGGGTTTTCAGAGCAGCCGGTTCTCGTCTTGGACAGTCGCCACACATCCGCACTTTTAGTGCCTCAGAACCCCGGACAGCTTGCAAAACACGGCTGTAACTGTCCCAGCGCAAGCTGTTCAGGAAAGCACAGAAACGCGATGTTCGCGTGCTTTTAGCGCTGCTCGCAAGAAGCCTCCGGAGCAGGCACTTCTCGTGCGGCAACAACCGTGCCTTCTACGATCTTTCCTAGCCTCTTTTCCTCCGGGCAGGCGGCTTGAGCTGATGTGAAGTGTTGGTGGGCAAATCATCCAGAGAAGAGTCGCAATGCTTCTGGGCTGTTAGCAAGAGCTTTCCTTGCTGACCCTTTTCACGTGGGAGATTAGCTAGACATTTGCCGGTTTAGTGCCTTGTTTCTTCTGCGCAGCTTGCACAAAGCTCATTGCGGCTTTCGCGGTTCGAGTTGTGCATCGCCGGAGCTCTGCGGGAAAGAGCGAGAGAAGAGCCGCGAAAGCTCCGAGTGCGGCCAGCTCGCGTGTAGCCGCGATGATGCGCTGTTCGCCGGTTGGAGGGCGACTGCCTTCTGCGCGGCTGGTTCCAAGTTGACGGTAAGTGCCAGCGTGCTAGCTGTGTAGGACAGTGAAGAGGCTGACGTGTGTGTGTCCGTAGAGCTGCTAGAAAGCGTACGTGAAGAGCAGGAAGGGTTTTCAGAGCAGCCGGTTCTCGTCTTGGACAGTCGCCACACATCTGCACTTTTAGTGCCTCAGAACCCCGGACAGCTTGCAAAACACGGCTGTAACTGTCCCAGCGCAAGCTGTTCAGGAAAGCACAGAAACGCGATGTTCGCGTGCTTTTAGCGCTTCTCGCAAGAAGCCTCCGGAGCAGGCACTTCTCGTGCGGCAACAACCGTGCCTGCTACGATCTTTCCTAGCCTCTTTTCCTCCGGGCAGCCGGCTTGAGCTGATGTGAAGTGTTGGTGGGCAAATCATCCAGAGAAGAGTCGCAATGCTTCTGGGCTTTTACCAAGAGCGAGTGAAGAGCAGCAAGAGCTTTCCTTGCTGACCCTTTTCACGTGGGAGATTAGCTAGACATTTGCCGGTTTAGTGCCTTGTTTCTTCTGCGCAGCTTGCACAAAGCTCATTGCGGCTTTCGCGGTTCGAGTTGTGCATCGCTGGAGCTCTGCGGGAAAGAGCGAGAGAAGAGCCGCGAAAGCTCCGAGTGCGGCCAGCTCGCGTGTAGCCGCGATGATGCGCTGTTCGCCGGTTGGAGGGCGACTGCCTTCTGCGCGGCTGGTTCCAAGTTGACGGTAAGTGCCAGCGTGCTAGCTGTGTAGGACAGTGAAGAGGCTGACGTGTGTGTGTCCGTAGAGCTGCTAGAAAGCGTACGTGAAGAGCAGGAAGGGCTTTCAGAGCAGCCGGTTCTCGTCTTGGACAG
Source organism: Chlamydotis macqueenii (assembly GCF_036417535.1). Taxonomy (NCBI): domain Eukaryota; kingdom Metazoa; phylum Chordata; class Aves; order Otidiformes; family Otididae; genus Chlamydotis; species Chlamydotis macqueenii. Next base: position 20,483,407 of record NC_141559.1, read on the forward strand.
TCGCCACACATCCGCACTTTTAGTGCCTCAGAACCCCGGACAGCTTGCAAAACACGGCTGTAACTGTCCCAGCGCAAGCTGTTCAGGAAAGCACAGAAACGCGATGTTCGCGTGCTTTTAGCGCTGCTCGCAAGAAGCCTCCGGAGCAGGCACTTCTCGTGCGGCAACAACCGTGCCTTCTACGATCTTTCCTAGCCTCTTTTCCTCCGGGCAGGCGGCTTGAGCTGATGTGAAGTGTTGGTGGGCAAATCATCCAGAGAAGAGTCGCAATGCTTCTGGGCTGTTAGCAAGAGCGAGTGAAGAGCAGCAAGAGCTTTCCTTGCTGACCCTTTTCACGTGGGAGATTAGCTAGACATTTGCCGGTTTAGTGCCTTGTTTCTTCTGCGCAGCTTGCACAAAGCTCATTGCGGCTTTCGCGGTTCGAGATGTGCATCGCCGGAGCTCTGCGGGAAAGAGCGAGAGAAGTGCCGCGAAAGCTCCGAGTGCGGCCAGCTCGCGTGTAGCCGCGATGATGCGCTGTTCGCCGGTTGGAGGGCGACTGCCTTCTGCGCGGCTGGTTCCAAGTTGACGGTAAGTGCCAGCGTGCTAGCTGTGTAGGACAGTGAAGAGGCTGACGTGTGTGTGTCCGTAGAGCTGCTAGAAAGCGTACGTGAAGAGCAGGAAGGGCTTTCAGAGCAGCCGGTTCTCGTCTTGGACAGTCGCCACACATCCGCACTTTTAGTGCCTCAGAACCCCGGACAGCTTGCAAAACACGGCTGTAACTGTCCCAGCGCAAGCTGTTCAGGAAAGCACAGAAACGCGATGTTCGCAAGCTTTTAGCGCTTCTCGCAAGAAGCCTCCGGAGCAGGCACTTCTCGTGCGGCAACAACCGTGCCTTCTACGATCTTTCCTAGCCTCTTTTCCTCCGGGCAGCCGGCTTGAGCTGATGTGAAGTGTTGGTGGGCAAATCATCCAGAGAAGAGTCGCAATGCTTCTGGGCTGTTAGCAAGAGCTTTCCTTGCTGACCCTTTTCACGTGGGAGATTAGCTAGACATTTGCCGGTTTAGTGCCTTGTTTCTTCTGCGCAGCTTGCACAAAGCTCATTGCGGCTTTCGCGGTTCGAGTTGTGCATCGCCGGAGCTCTGCGGGAAAGAGCGAGAGAAGAGCCGCGAAAGCTCCGAGTGCGGCCAGCTCGCGTGTAGCCGCGATGATGCGCTGTTCGCCGGTTGGAGGGCGACTGCCTTCTGCGCGGCTGCTTCCAAGTTGACGGTAAGTGCCAGCGTGCTAGCTGTGTAGGACAGTGAAGAGGCTGACGTGTGTGTGTCCGTAGAGCTGCTAGAAAGCGTACGTGAAGAGCAGGAAGGGCTTTCAGAGCAGCCGGTTCTCGTCTTGGACAGTCGCCACACATCCGCACTTTTAGTGCCTCAGAACCCCGGACAGCTTGCAAAACACGGCTGTAACTGTCCCAGCGCAAGCTGTTCAGGAAAGCACAGAAACGCGATGTTCGCAAGCTTTTAGCGCTGCTCGCAAGAAGCCTCCGGAGCAGGCACTTCTCGTGCGGCAACAACCGTGCCTTCTACGATCTTTCCTAGCCTCTTTTCCTCCGGGCAGGCGGCTTGAGCTGATGTGAAGTGTTGGTGGGCAAATCATCCAGAGAAGAGTCGCAATGCTTCTGGGCTGTTAGCAAGAGCGAGTGAAGAGCAGCAAGAGCTTTCCTTGCTGACCCTTTTCACGTGGGAGCTTAGCTAGACATTTGCCGGTTTAGTGCCTTGTTTCTTCTGCGCAGCTTGCACAAAGCTCATTGCGGCTTTCGCGGTTCGAGTTGTGCATCGCCGGAGCTCTGCGGGAAAGAGCGAGAGAAGAGCCGCGAAAGCTCCGAGTGCGGACAGCTCGCGTGTAGCCGCGATGATGCGCTGTTCGCCGGTTGGAGGGCGACTGCCTTCTGCGCGGCTGGTTCCAAGTTGACGGTAAGTGCCAGCGTGCTAGCTGTGTAGGACAGTGAAGAGGCTGACGTGTGTGTGTCCGTAGAGCTGCTAGAAAGCGTACGTGAAGAGCAGGAAGGGCTTTCAGAGCAGCCGGTTCTCGTCTTGGACAGTCGCCACACATCCGCACTTTTAGTGCCTCAGAACCCCGGACAGCTTGCAAAACACGGCTGTAACTGTCCCAGCGCAAGCTGTTCAGGAAAGCACAGAAACGCGATGTTCGCAAGCTTTTAGCGCTTCTCGCAAGAAGCCTCCGGAGCAGGCACTTCTCGTGCGGCAACAACCGTGCCTTCTACGATCTTTCCTAGCCTCTTTTCCTCCGGGCAGGCGGCTTGAGCTGATGTGAAGTGTTGGTGGGCAAATCATCCAGAGAAGAGTCGCAATGCTTCTGGGCTGTTAGCAAGAGCGAGTGAAGAGCAGCAAGAGCTTTCCTTGCTGACCCTTTTCACGTGGGAGCTTAGCTAGACATTTGCCGGTTTAGTGCCTTGTTTCTTCTGCGCAGCTTGCACAAAGCTCATTGCGGCTTTCGCGGTTCGAGTTGTGCATCGCCGGAGCTCTGCGGGAAAGAGCGAGAGAAGAGCCGCGAAAGCTCCGAGTGCGGCCAGCTCGCGTGTAGCCGCGATGATGCGCTGTTCGCCGTTTGGAGGGCGACTGCCTTCTGCGCGGCTGCTTCCAAGTTGACGGTAAGTGCCAGCGTGCTAGCTGTGTAGGACAGTGAAGAGGCTGACGTGTGTGTGTCCGTAGAGCTGCTAGAAAGCGTACGTGAAGAGCAGGAAGGGCTTTCAGAGCAGCCGGTTCTCGTCTTGGACAGTCGCCACACATCCGCACTTTTAGTGCCTCAGAACCCCGGACAGCTTGCAAAACACGGCTGTAACTGTCCCAGCGCAAGCTGTTCAGGAAAGCACAAAAACGCGATGTTCGCAAGCTTTTAGCGCTTCTCGCAAGAAGCCTCCGGAGCAGGCACTTCTCGTGCGGCAACAACCGTGCCTTCTACGATCTTTCCTAGCCTCTTTTCCTCCGGGCAGCCGGCTTGAGCTGATGTGAAGTGTTGGTGGGCAAATCATCCAGAGAAGAGTCGCAATGCTTCTGGGCTGTTAGCAAGAGCTTTCCTTGCTGACCCTTTTCACGTGGGAGATTAGCTAGACATTTGCCGGTTTAGTGCCTTGTTTCTTCTGCGCAGCTTGCACAAAGCTCATTGCGGCTTTCGCGGTTCGAGTTGTGCATCGCCGGAGCTCTGCGGGAAAGAGCGAGAGAAGAGCCGCGAAAGCTCCGAGTGCGGACAGCTCGCGTGTAGCCGCGATGATGCGCTGTTCGCCGGTTGGAGGGCGACTGCCTTCTGCGCGGCTGCTTCCAAGTTGACGGTAAGTGCCAGCGTGCTAGCTGTGTAGGACAGTGAAGAGGCTGACGTGTGTGTGTCCGTAGAGCTGCTAGAAAGCGTACGTGAAGAGCAGGAAGGGCTTTCAGAGCAGCCGGTTCTCGTCTTGGACAGTCGCCACACATCCGCACTTTTAGTGCCTCAGAACCCCGGACAGCTTGCAAAACACGGCTGTAACTGTCCCAGCGCAAGCTGTTCAGGAAAGCACAGAAACGCGATGTTCGCGTGCTTTTAGAGCTGCTCGCAAGAAGCCTCCGGAGCAGGCACTTCTCATGCGGCAACAACCGTGCCTTCTACGATCTTTCCTAGCCTCTTTTCCTCCGGGCAGGCGGCTTGAGCTGATGTGAAGTGTTGGAGGGCAAATCATCCAGAGAAGAGTCGCAATGCTTCTGGGCTGTTAGCAAGAGCGAGTGAAGAGCAGCAAGAGCTTTCCTTGCTGACCCTTTTCACGTGGGAGATTAGCTAGACATTTGCCGGTTTAGTGCCTTGTTTCTTCTGCGCAGCTTGCACAAAGCTCATTGCGGCTTTCGCGGTTCGAGTTGTGCATCGCCGGAGCTCTGCGGGAAAGAGCGAGAGAAGAGCCGCGAAAGCTCCGAGTGCGGACAGCTCGCGTGTAGCCGCGATGATGCGCTGTTCGCCGGTTGGAGGGCGACTGCCTTCTGCGCGGCTGCTTCCAAGTTGACGGTAACTGCCAGCGTGCTAGCTGTGTAGGACAGTGAAGAGGCTGACGTGTGTGTGTCCGTAGAGCTGCTAGAAAGCGTACGTGAAGAGCAGGAAGGGCTTTCAGAGCAGCCGGTTCTCGTCTTGGACAGTCGCCACACATCCGCACTTTTAGTGCCTCAGAACCCCGGACAGCTTGCAAAACACGGCTGTAACTGTCCCAGCGCAAGCTGTTCAGGAAAGCACAGAAACGCGATGTTCGCGTGCTTTTAGAGCTGCTCGCAAGAAGCCTCCAGAGCAGGCACTTCTCGTGCGGCAACAACCGTGCCTTCTACGATCTTTCCTAGCCTCTTTTCCTCCGGGCAGCCGGCTTGAGCTGATGTGAAGTGTTGGTGGGCAAATCATCCAGAGAAGAGTCGCAATGCTTCTGGGCTGTTAGCAAGAGCGAGTGAAGAGCAGCAAGAGCTTTCCTTGCTGACCCTTTTCACGTGGGAGATTAGCTGGACATTTGCCGGTTTAGTGCCTTGTTTCTTCTGCGCAGCTTGCACAAAGCTCATTGCGGCTTTCGCGGTTCGAGTTGTGCATCGCCGGAGCTCTGCGGGAAAGAGCGAAAGAAGAGCCGCGAAAGCTCCGAGTGCGGCCAGCTCGCGTGTAGCCGCGATGATGCGCTGTTCGCCGGTTGGAGGGCGACTGCCTTCTGCGCGGCTGCTTCCAAGTTGACGGTAAGTGCCAGCGTGCTAGCTGTGTAGGACAGTGAAGAGGCTGACGTGTGTGTGTCCGTAGAGCTGCTAGAAAGCGTACGTGAAGAGCAGGAAGGGCTTTCAGAGCAGCCGGTTCTCGTCTTGGACAGTCGCCACACATCTGCACTTTTAGTGCCTCAGAACCCCGGACAGCTTGCAAAACACGGCTGTAACTGTCCCAGCGCAAGCTGTTCAGGAAAGCACAGAAACGCGATGTTCGCAAGCTTTTACCGCTGCTCGCAAGAAGCCTCCGGAGCAGGCACTTCTCGTGCGGCAACAACCGTGCCTTCTACGATCTTTCCTAGCCTCTTTTCCTCCGGGCAGCCGGCTTGAGCTGATGTGAAGTGTTGGTGGGCAAATCATCCAGAGAAGAGTCGCAATGCTTCTGGGCTGTTAGCAAGAGCGAGTGAAGAGCAGCAAGAGCTTTCCTTGCTGACCCTTTTCACGTGGGAGATTAGCTGGACATTTGCCGGTTTAGTGCCTTGTTTCTTCTGCGCAGCTTGCACAAAGCTCATTGCGGCTTTCGCGGTTCGAGTTGTGCATCGCCGGAGCTCTGCGGGAAAGAGCGAGAGAAGAGCCGCGAAAGCTCCGAGTGCGGCCAGCTCGCGTGTAGCCGCGATGATGCGCTGTTCGCCGGTTGGAGGGCGACTGCCTTCTGCGCGGCTGCTTCCAAGTTGACGGTAAGTGCCAGCGTGCTAGCTGTGTAGGACAGTGAAGAGGCTGACGTGTGTGTGTCCGTAGAGCTGCTAGAAAGCGTACGTGAAGAGCAGGAAGGGTTTTCAGAGCAGCCGGTTCTCGTCTTGGACAGTCGCCACACATCCGCACTTTTAGTGCCTCAGAACCCCGGACAGCTTGCAAAACACGGCTGTAACTGTCCCAGCGCAAGCTGTTCAGGAAAGCACAGAAACGCGATGTTCGCGTGCTTTTAGCGCTGCTCGCAAGAAGCCTCCGGAGCAGGCACTTCTCGTGCGGCAACAACCGTGCCTTCTACGATCTTTCCTAGCCTCTTTTCCTCCGGGCAGGCGGCTTGAGCTGATGTGAAGTGTTGGTGGGCAAATCATCCAGAGAAGAGTCGCAATGCTTCTGGGCTGTTAGCAAGAGCTTTCCTTGCTGACCCTTTTCACGTGGGAGATTAGCTAGACATTTGCCGGTTTAGTGCCTTGTTTCTTCTGCGCAGCTTGCACAAAGCTCATTGCGGCTTTCGCGGTTCGAGTTGTGCATCGCCGGAGCTCTGCGGGAAAGAGCGAGAGAAGAGCCGCGAAAGCTCCGAGTGCGGCCAGCTCGCGTGTAGCCGCGATGATGCGCTGTTCGCCGGTTGGAGGGCGACTGCCTTCTGCGCGGCTGCTTCCAAGTTGACGGTAAGTGCCAGCGTGCTAGCTGTGTAGGACAGTGAAGAGGCTGACGTGTGTGTGTCCGTAGAGCTGCTAGAAAGCGTACGTGAAGAGCAGGAAGGGTTTTCAGAGCAGCCGGTTCTCGTCTTGGACAGTCGCCACACATCTGCACTTTTAGTGCCTCAGAACCCCGGACAGCTTGCAAAACACGGCTGTAACTGTCCCAGCGCAAGCTGTTCAGGAAAGCACAGAAACGCGATGTTCGCGTGCTTTTAGCGCTGCTCGCAAGAAGCCTCCGGAGCAGGCACTTCTCGTGCGGCAACAACCGTGCCTGCTACGATCTTTCCTAGCCTCTTTTCCTCCGGGCAGCCGGCTTGAGCTGATGTGAAGTGTTGGTGGGCAAATCATCCAGAGAAGAGTCGCAATGCTTCTGGGCTTTTACCAAGAGCGAGTGAAGAGCAGCAAGAGCTTTCCTTGCTGACCCTTTTCACGTGGGAGATTAGCTAGACATTTGCCGGTTTAGTGCCTTGTTTCTTCTGCGCAGCTTGCACAAAGCTCATTGCGGCTTTCGCGGTTCGAGTTGTGCATCGCCGGAGCTCTGCGGGAAAGAGCGAGAGAAGAGCCGCGAAAGCTCCGAGTGCGGCCAGCTCGCGTGTAGCCGCGATGATGCGCTGTTCGCCGGTTGGAGGGCGACTGCCTTCTGCGCGGCTGGTTCCAAGTTGACGGTAAGTGCCAGCGTGCTAGCTGTGTAGGACAGTGAAGAGGCTGACGTGTGTGTGTCCGTAGAGCTGCTAGAAAGCGTACGTGAAGAGCAGGAAGGGCTTTCAGAGCAGCCGGTTCTCGTCTTGGACAGTCGCCACACATCCGCACTTTTAGTGCCTCAGAACCCCGGACAGCTTGCAAAACACGGCTGTAACTGTCCCAGCGCAAGCTGTTCAGGAAAGCACAGAAACGCGATGTTCGCGTGCTTTTAGCGCTGCTCGCAAGAAGCCTCCGGAGCAGGCACTTCTCGTGCGGCAACAACCGTGCCTTCTACGATCTTTCCTAGCCTCTTTTCCTCCGGGCAGGCGGCTTGAGCTGATGTGAAGTGTTGGTGGGCAAATCATCCAGAGAAGAGTCGCAATGCTTCTGGGCTGTTAGCAAGAGCGAGTGAAGAGCAGCAAGAGCTTTCCTTGCTGACCCTTTTCACGTGGGAGATTAGCTAGACATTTGCCGGTTTAGTGCCTTGTTTCTTCTGCGCAGCTTGCACAAAGCTCATTGCGGCTTTCGCGGTTCGAGATGTGCATCGCCGGAGCTCTGCGGGAAAGAGCGAGAGAAGTGCCGCGAAAGCTCCGAGTGCGGCCAGCTCGCGTGTAGCCGCGATGATGCGCTGTTCGCCGGTTGGAGGGCGACTGCCTTCTGCGCGGCTGCTTCCAAGTTGACGGTAAGTGCCAGCGTGCTAGCTGTGTAGGACAGTGAAGAGGCTGACGTGTGTGTGTCCGTAGAGCTGCTAGAAAGCGTACGTGAAGAGCAGGAAGGGCTTTCAGAGCAGCCGGTTCTCGTCTTGGACAGTCGCCACACATCCGCACTTTTAGTGCCTCAGAACCCCGGACAGCTTGCAAAACACGGCTGTAACTGTCCCAGCGCAAGCTGTTCAGGAAAGCACAGAAACGCGATGTTCGCAAGCTTTTAGCGCTTCTCGCAAGAAGCCTCCGGAGCAGGCACTTCTCGTGCGGCAACAACCGTGCCTTCTACGATCTTTCCTAGCCTCTTTTCCTCCGGGCAGGCGGCTTGAGCTGATGTGAAGTGTTGGTGGGCAAATCATCCAGAGAAGAGTCGCAATGCTTCTGGGCTGTTAGCAAGAGCTTTCCTTGCTGACCCTTTTCACGTGGGAGATTAGCTAGACATTTGCCGGTTTAGTGCCTTGTTTCTTCTGCGCAGCTTGCACAAAGCTCATTGCGGCTTTCGCGGTTCGAGTTGTGCATCGCCGGAGCTCTGCGGGAAAGAGCGAGAGAAGAGCCGCGAAAGCTCCGAGTGCGGCCAGCTCGCGTGTAGCCGCGATGATGCGCTGTTCGCCGGTTGGAGGGCGACTGCCTTCTGCGCGGCTGCTTCCAAGTTGACGGTAAGTGCCAGCGTGCTAGCTGTGTAGGACAGTGAAGAGGCTGACGTGTGTGTGTCCGTAGAGCTGCTAGAAAGCGTACGTGAAGAGCAGGAAGGGCTTTCAGAGCAGCCGGTTCTCGTCTTGGACAGTCGCCACACATCCGCACTTTTAGTGCCTCAGAACCCCGGACAGCTTGCAAAACACGGCTGTAACTGTCCCAGCGCAAGCTGTTCAGGAAAGCACAGAAACGCGATGTTCGCAAGCTTTTAGCGCTGCTCGCAAGAAGCCTCCGGAGCAGGCACTTCTCGTGCGGCAACAACCGTGCCTTCTACGATCTTTCCTAGCCTCTTTTCCTCCGGGCAGGCGGCTTGAGCTGATGTGAAGTGTTGGTGGGCAAATCATCCAGAGAAGAGTCGCAATGCTTCTGGGCTGTTAGCAAGAGCGAGTGAAGAGCAGCAAGAGCTTTCCTTGCTGACCCTTTTCACGTGGGAGCTTAGCTAGACATTTGCCGGTTTAGTGCCTTGTTTCTTCTGCGCAGCTTGCACAAAGCTCATTGCGGCTTTCGCGGTTCGAGTTGTGCATCGCCGGAGCTCTGCGGGAAAGAGCGAGAGAAGAGCCGCGAAAGCTCCGAGTGCGGACAGCTCGCGTGTAGCCGCGATGATGCGCTGTTCGCCGGTTGGAGGGCGACTGCCTTCTGCGCGGCTGCTTCCAAGTTGACGGTAAGTGCCAGCGTGCTAGCTGTGTAGGACAGTGAAGAGGCTGACGTGTGTGTGTCCGTAGAGCTGCTAGAAAGCGTACGTGAAGAGCAGGAAGGGCTTTCAGAGCAGCCGGTTCTCGTCTTGGACAGTCGCCACACATCCGCACTTTTAGTGCCTCAGAACCCCGGACAGCTTGCAAAACACGGCTGTAACTGTCCCAGCGCAAGCTGTTCAGGAAAGCACAGAAACGCGATGTTCGCGTGCTTTTAGCGCTGCTCGCAAGAAGCCTCCGGAGCAGGCACTTCTCGTGCGGCAACAACCGTGCCTTCTACGATCTTTCCTAGCCTCTTTTCCTCCGGGCAGGCGGCTTGAGCTGATGTGAAGTGTTGGTGGGCAAATCATCCAGAGAAGAGTCGCAATGCTTCTGGGCTGTTAGCAAGAGCGAGTGAAGAGCAGCAAGAGCTTTCCTTGCTGACCCTTTTCACGTGGGAGATTAGCTAGACATTTGCCGGTTTAGTGCCTTGTTTCTTCTGCGCAGCTTGCACAAAGCTCATTGCGGCTTTCGCGGTTCGAGATGTGCATCGCCGGAGCTCTGCGGGAAAGAGCGAGAGAAGAGCCGCGAAAGCTCCGAGTGCGGCCAGCTCGCGTGTAGCCGCGATGATGCGCTGTTCGCCGGTTGGAGGGCGACTGCCTTCTGCGCGGCTGGTTCCAAGTTGACGGTAAGTGCCAGCGTGCTAGCTGTGTAGGACAGTGAAGAGGCTGACGTGTGTGTGTCCGTAGAGCTGCTAGAAAGCGTACGTGAAGAGCAGGAAGGGCTTTCAGAGCAGCCGGTTCTCGTCTTGGACAGTCGCCACACATCCGCACTTTTAGTGCCTCAGAACCCCGGACAGCTTGCAAAACACGGCTGTAACTGTCCCAGCGCAAGCTGTTCAGGAAAGCACAGAAACGCGATGTTCGCAAGCTTTTAGCGCTTCTCGCAAGAAGCCTCCGGAGCAGGCACTTCTCGTGCGGCAACAACCGTGCCTTCTACGATCTTTCCTAGCCTCTTTTCCTCCGGGCAGGCGGCTTGAGCTGATGTGAAGTGTTGGTGGGCAAATCATCCAGAGAAGAGTCGCAATGCTTCTGGGCTGTTAGCAAGAGCGAGTGAAGAGCAGCAAGAGCTTTCCTTGCTGACCCTTTTCACGTGGGAGCTTAGCTAGACATTTGCCGGTTTAGTGCCTTGTTTCTTCTGCGCAGCTTGCACAAAGCTCATTGCGGCTTTCGCGGTTCGAGTTGTGCATCGCCGGAGCTCTGCGGGAAAGAGCGAGAGAAGAGCCGCGAAAGCTCCGAGTGCGGCCAGCTCGCGTGTAGCCGCGATGATGCGCTGTTCGCCGTTTGGAGGGCGACTGCCTTCTGCGCGGCTGCTTCCAAGTTGACGGTAAGTGCCAGCGTGCTAGCTGTGTAGGACAGTGAAGAGGCTGACGTGTGTGTGTCCGTAGAGCTGCTAGAAAGCGTACGTGAAGAGCAGGAAGGGCTTTCAGAGCAGCCGGTTCTCGTCTTGGACAGTCGCCACACATCCGCACTTTTAGTGCCTCAGAACCCCGGACAGCTTGCAAAACACGGCTGTAACTGTCCCAGCGCAAGCTGTTCAGGAAAGCACAAAAACGCGATGTTCGCAAGCTTTTAGCGCTTCTCGCAAGAAGCCTCCGGAGCAGGCACTTCTCGTGCGGCAACAACCGTGCCTTCTACGATCTTTCCTAGCCTCTTTTCCTCCGGGCAGCCGGCTTGAGCTGATGTGAAGTGTTGGTGGGCAAATCATCCAGAGAAGAGTCGCAATGCTTCTGGGCTGTTAGCAAGAGCTTTCCTTGCTGACCCTTTTCACGTGGGAGATTAGCTAGACATTTGCCGGTTTAGTGCCTTGTTTCTTCTGCGCAGCTTGCACAAAGCTCATTGCGGCTTTCGCGGTTCGAGTTGTGCATCGCCGGAGCTCTGCGGGAAAGAGCGAGAGAAGAGCTGCGAAAGCTCCGAGTGCGGCCAGCTCGCGTGTAGCCGCGATGATGCGCTGTTCGCCGGTTGGAGGGCGACTGCCTTCTGCGCGGCTGCTTCCAAGTTGACGGTAAGTGCCAGCGTGCTAGCTGTGTAGGACAGTGAAGAGGCTGACGTGTGTGTGTCCGTAGAGCTGCTAGAAAGCGTACGTGAAGAGCAGGAAGGGCTTTCAGAGCAGCCGGTTCTCGTCTTGGACAGTCGCCACACATCCGCACTTTTAGTGCCTCAGAACCCCGGACAGCTTGCAAAACACGGCTGTAACTGTCCCAGCGCAAGCTGTTCAGGAAAGCACAGAAACGCGATGTTCGCGTGCTTTTAGAGCTGCTCGCAAGAAGCCTCCGGAGCAGGCACTTCTCGTGCGGCAACAACCGTGCCTTCTACGATCTTTCCTAGCCTCTTTTCCTCCGGGCAGGCGGCTTGAGCTGATGTGAAGTGTTGGAGGGCAAATCATCCAGAGAAGAGTCGCAATGCTTCTGGGCTGTTAGCAAGAGCGAGTGAAGAGCAGCAAGAGCTTTCCTTGCTGACCCTTTTCACGTGGGAGCTTAGCTAGACATTTGCCGTTTAGTGCCTTGTTTCTTCTGCGCAGCTTGCACAAAGCTCATTGCGGCTTTCGCGGTTCGAGTTGTGCATCGCCGGAGCTCTGCGGGAAAGAGCGAGAGAAGAGCCGCGAAAGCTCCGAGTGCGGCCAGCTCGTGTGTAGCCGCGATGATGCGCTGTTCGCCGGTTGGAGGGCGACTGCCTTCTGCGCGGCTGCTTCCAAGTTGACGGTAACTGCAAGCGTGCTAGCTGTGTAGGACAGTGAAGAGGCTGACGTGTGTGTGTCCGTAGAGCTGCTAGAAAGCGTACGTGAAGAGCAGGAAGGGCTTTCAGAGCAGCCGGTTCTCGTCTTGGACAGTCGCCACACATCCGCACTTTTAGTGCCTCAGAACCCCGGACAGCTTGCAAAACACGGCTGTAACTGTCCCAGCGCAAGCTGTTCAGGAAAGCACAGAAACGCGATGTTCGCGTGCTTTTAGAGCTGCTCGCAAGAAGCCTCCGGAGCAGGCACTTCTCGTGCGGCAACAACCGTGCCTTCTACGATCTTTCCTAGCCTCTTTTCCTCCGGGCAGGCGGCTTGAGCTGATGTGAAGTGTTGGAGGGCAAATCATCCAGAGAAGAGTCGCAATGCTTCTGGGCTGTTAGCAAGAGCGAGTGAAGAGCAGCAAGAGCTTTCCTTGCTGACCCTTTTCACGTGGGAGCTTAGCTAGACATTTGCCGTTTAGTGCCTTGTTTCTTCTGCGCAGCTTGCACAAAGCTCATTGCGGCTTTCGCGGTTCGAGTTGTGCATCGCCGGAGCTCTGCGGGAAAGAGCGAGAGAAGAGCCGCGAAAGCTCCGAGTGCGGCCAGCTCGCGTGTAGCCGCGATGATGCGCTGTTCGCCGGTTGGAGGGCGACTGCCTTCTGCGCGGCTGCTTCCAAGTTGACGGTAACTGCAAGCGTGCTAGCTGTGTAGGACAGTGAAGAGGCTGACGTGTGTGTGTCCGTAGAGCTGCTAGAAAGCGTACGTGAAGAGCAGGAAGGGCTTTCAGAGCAGCCGGTTCTCGTCTTGGACAGTCGCCACACATCTGCACTTTTAGTGCCTCAGAACCCCGGACAGCTTGCAAAACACGGCTGTAACTGTCCCAGCGCAAGCTGTTCAGGAAAGCACAGAAACGCGATGTTCGCGTGCTTTTAGCGCTGCTCGCAAGAAGCCTCCGGAGCAGGCACTTCTCGTGCGGCAACAACCGTGCCTTCTACGATCTTTCCTAGCCTCTTTTCCTCCGGGCAGGCGGCTTGAGCTGATGTGAAGTGTTGGTGGGAAATCATCCAGAGAAGAGTCGCAATGCTTCTGGGCTGTTAGCAAGAGCGAGTGAAGAGCAGCAAGAGCTTTCCTTGCTGACCCTTTTCACGTGGGAGATTAGCTAGACATTTGCCGGTTTAGTGCCTTGTTTCTTCTGCGCAGCTTGCACAAAGCTCACTGCGGCTTTCGCGGTTCGAGTTGTGCATCGCCGGAGCTCTGCGGGAAAGAGCGAGAGAAGAGCCACGAAGCTCCGAGTGCGGCCAGCTCGCGTGTAGCCGCGATGATGCGCTGTTCGCCGGTTGGAGGGCGACTGCCTTCTGCGCGGCTGCTTCCAAGTTGACGGTAAGTGCCAGCGTGCTAGCTGTGTAGGACAGTGAAGAGGCTGACGTGTGTGTATCCGTAGAGCTGCTAGAAAGCGTACGTGAAGAGCAGGAAGGGCTTTCAGAGCAGCCGGTTCTCGTCTTGGACAGTCGCCACACATCCGCACTTTTAGTGCCTCAGAACCCCGGACAGCTTGCAAAACACGGCTGTAACTGTCCCAGCGCAAGCTGTTCAGGAAAGCACAGAAACGCGATGTTCGCAAGCTTTTAGCGCTGCTCGCAAGAAGCCTCCGGAGGAGGCACTTCTCGTGCGACAACAACCGTGCCTTCTACGATCTTTCCTAGCCTCTTTTCCTCCGGGCAGGCGGCTTGAGCTGATGTGAAGTGTTGGAGGGCAAATCATCCAGAGAAGAGTCGCAATGCTTCTGGGCTGTTAGCAAGAGCGAGTGAAGATCAGCAAGAGCTTTCCTTGCTGACCCTTTTCACGTGGGAGATAAGCTGGACATTTGCCGGTTTAGTGCCTTGTTTCTTCTGCGCAGCTTGCACAAAGCTCATTGCGGCTTTCGCAGTTCGAGATGTGCATCGCCGGAGCTCTGCGGGAAAGAGCGAGAGAAGAGCCGCGAAAGCTCCGAGTGCGGCCAGCTCGCGTGTAGCCGCGATGATGCGCTGTTCGCCGGTTGGAGGGCGACTGCCTTCTGCGCGGCTGCTTCCAAGTTGACGGTAAGTGCCAGCGTGCTAGCTGTGTAGGACAGTGAAGAGGCTGACGTGTGTGTGTCCGTAGAGCTGCTAGAAAGCGTACGTGAAGAGCAGGAAGGGCTTTCAGAGCAGCCGGTTCTCGTCTTGGACAGTCGCCACACATCCGCACTTTTAGTGCCTCAGAACCCCGGACAGCTTGCAAAACACGGCTGTAACTGTCCCAGCGCAAGCTGTTCAGGAAAGCACAGAAACGCGATGTTCGCAAGCTTTTAGCGCTTCTCGCAAGAAGCCTCCGGAGCAGGCACTTCTCGTGCGGCAACAACCGTGCCTTCTACGATCTTTCCTAGCCTCTTTTCCTCCGGGCAGCCGGCTTGAGCTGATGTGAAGTGTTGGTGGGCAAATCATCCAGAGAAGAGTCGCAATGCTTCTGGGCTGTTAGCAAGAGCTTTCCTTGCTGACCCTTTTCACGTGGGAGATTAGCTAGACATTTGCCGGTTTAGTGCCTTGTTTCTTCTGCGCAGCTTGCACAAAGCTCATTGCGGCTTTCGCGGTTCGAGTTGTGCATCGCCGGAGCTCTGCGGGAAAGAGCGAGAGAAGAGCCGCGAAAGCTCCGAGTGCGGCCAGCTCGCGTGTAGCCGCGATGATGCGCTGTTCGCCGGTTGGAGGGCGACTGCCTTCTGCGCGGCTGGTTCCAAGTTGACGGTAAGTGCCAGCGTGCTAGCTGTGTAGGACAGTGAAGAGGCTGACGCGTGTGTGTCCGTAGAGCTGCTAGAAAGCGTACGTGAAGAGCAGGAAGGGCTTTCAGAGCAGCCGGTTCTCGTCTTGGACAGTCGCCACACATCCGCACTTTTAGTGCCTCAGAACCCCGGACAGCTTGCAAAACACGGCTGTAACTGTCCCAGCGCAAGCTGTTCAGGAAAGCACAGAAACGCGATGTTCGCAAGCTTTTAGCGCTGCTCGCAAGAAGCCTCCGGAGCAGGCACTTCTCGTGCGGCAACAACCGTGCCTTCTACGATCTTTCCTAGCCTCTTTTCCTCCGGGCAGGCGGCTTGAGCTGATGTGAAGTGTTGGAGGGCAAATCATCCAGAGAAGAGTCGCAATGCTTCTGGGCTGTTAGCAAGAGCGAGTGAAGAGCAGCAAGAGCTTTCCTTGCTGACCCTTTTCACGTGGGAGATTAGCTAGACATTTGCCGGTTTAGTGCCTTGTTTCTTCTGCGCAGCTTGCACAAAGCTCACTGCGGCTTTCACGGTTCGAGTTGTGCATCGCCGGAGCTCTGCGGGAAAGAGCGAGAGAAGAGCCACGAAGCTCCGAGTGCGGCCAGCTCGCGTGTAGCCGCGATGATGCGCTGTTCGCCGGTTGGAGGGCGACTGCCTTCTGCGCGGCTGCTTCCAAGTTGACGGTAAGTGCCAGCGTGCTAGCTGTGTAGGACAGTGAAGAGGCTGACGTGTGTGTATCCGTAGAGCTGCTAGAAAGCGTACGTGAAGAGCAGGAAGGGCTTTCAGAGCAGCCGGTTCTCGTCTTGGACAGTCGCCACACATCCGCACTTTTAGTGCCTCAGAACCCCGGACAGCTTGCAAAACACGGCTGTAACTGTCCCAGCGCAAGCTGTTCAGGAAAGCACAGAAACGCGATGTTCGCAAGCTTTTAGCGCTGCTCGCAAGAAGCCTCCGGAGGAGGCACTTCTCGTGCGACAACAACCGTGCCTTCTACGATCTTTCCTAGCCTCTTTTCCTCCGGGCAGGCGGCTTGAGCTGATGTGAAGTGTTGGAGGGCAAATCATCCAGAGAAGAGTCGCAATGCTTCTGGGCTGTTAGCAAGAGCGAGTGAAGAGCAGCAAGAGCTTTCCTTGCTGACCCTTTTCACGTGGGAGATAAGCTGGACATTTGCCGGTTTAGTGCCTTGTTTCTTCTGCGAAGCTTGCACAAAGCTGATTGCGGCTTTCGCGGTTCGAGTTGTGCATCGCCGGAGCTCTGCGGGAAAGAGCGAGAGAAGAGCCGCGAAAGCTCCGAGTGCGGCCAGCTTGCGTGTAGCCGCGATGATGCGCTGTTCGCCGGTTGGAGGGCGACTGCCTTCTGCGCAGCTGCTTCCAAGTTGACGGTAAGTGCCAGCGTGCTAGCTGTGTAGGACAGTGAAGAGGCTGACGTGTGTGTCCGTAGAGCTGCTAGAAAGCGTACGTGAAGAGCAGGAAGGGCTTTCAGAGCAGCCGGTTCTCGTCTTGGACAGTCGCCACACATCCGCACTTTTAGTGCCTCAGAACCCCGGACAGCTTGCAAAACACGGCTGTAACTGTCCCAGCGCAAGCTGTTCAGGAAAGCACAGAAACGCGATGTTCGCAAGCTTTTAGCGCTGCTCGCAAGAAGCCTCCGGAGCAGGCACTTCTCGTGCGGCAACAACCGTGCCTTCTACGATCTTTCCTAGCCTCTTTTCCTCCGGGCAGCCGGCTTGAGCTGATGTGAAGTGTTGGAGGGCAAATCATCCAGAGAAGAGTCGCAATGCTTCTGGGCTGTTAGCAAGAGCGAGTGAAGAGCAGCAAGAGCTTTCCTTGCTGACCCTTTTCACGTGGGAGCTTAGCTAGACATTTGCCGGTTTAGTGCCTTGTTTCTTCTGCGCAGCTTGCACAAAGCTCATTGCGGCTTTCGCGGTTCGAGTTGTGCATCGCCGGAGCTCTGCGGGAAAGAGCGAGAGAAGAGCCGCGAAAGCTCCGAGTGCGGCCAGCTCGCGTGTAGCCGCGATGATGCGCTGTTCGCCGGTTGGAGGGCGACTGCCTTCTGCGCGGCTGCTTCCAAGTTGACGGTAAGTGCCAGCGTGCTAGCTGTGTAGGACAGTGAAGAGGCTGACGTGTGTGTGTCCGTAGAGCTGCTAGAAAGCGTACGTGAAGAGCAGGAAGGGCTTTCAGAGCAGCCGGTTCTCGTCTTGGACAGTCGCCACACATCCGCACTTTTAGTGCCTCAGAACCCCGGACAGCTTGCAAAACACGGCTGTAACTGTCCCAGCGCAAGCTGTTCAGGAAAGCACAGAAACGCGATGTTCGCAAGCTTTTAGCGCTTCTCGCAAGAAGCCTCCGGAGCAGGCACTTCTCGTGCGGCAACAACCGTGCCTTCTACGATCTTTCCTAGCCTCTTTTCCTCCGGGCAGCCGGCTTGAGCTGATGTGAAGTGTTGGTGGGCAAATCATCCAGAGAAGAGTCGCAATGCTTCTGGGCTGTTAGCAAGAGCTTTCCTTGCTGACCCTTTTCACGTGGGAGATTAGCTAGACATTTGCCGGTTTAGTGCCTTGTTTCTTCTGCGCAGCTTGCACAAAGCTCATTGCGGCTTTCGCGGTTCGAGTTGTGCATCGCCGGAGCTCTGCGGGAAAGAGCGAGAGAAGAGCCGCGAAAGCTCCGAGTGCGGCCAGCTCGCGTGTAGCCGCGATGATGCGCTGTTCGCCGGTTGGAGGGCGACTGCCTTCTGCGCGGCTGCTTCCAAGTTGACGGTAAGTGCCAGCGTGCTAGCTGTGTAGGACAGTGAAGAGGCTGACGCGTGTGTGTCCGTAGAGCTGCTAGAAAGCGTACGTGAAGAGCAGGAAGGGCTTTCAGAGCAGCCGGTTCTCGTCTTGGACAGTCGCCACACATCCGCACTTTTAGTGCCTCAGAACCCCGGACAGCTTGCAAAACACGGCTGTAACTGTCCCAGCGCAAGCTGTTCAGGAAAGCACAGAAACGCGATGTTCGCGTGCTTTTAGCGCTGCTCGCAAGAAGCCTCCGGAGCAGGCACTTCTCGTGCGGCAACAACCGTGCCTTCTACGATCTTTCCTAGCCTCTTTTCCTCCGGGCAGGCGGCTTGAGCTGATGTGAAGTGTTGGTGGGCAAATCATCCAGAGAAGAGTCGCAATGCTTCTGGGCTGTTAGCAAGAGCGAGTGAAGAGCAGCAAGAGCTTTCCTTGCTGACCCTTTTCACGTGGGAGCTTAGCTAGACATTTGCCGGTTTAGTGCCTTGTTTCTTCTGCGCAGCTTGCACAAAGCTCATTGCGGCTTTCGCGGTTCGAGTTGTGCATCGCCGGAGCTCTGCGGGAAAGAGCGAGAGAAGAGCCGCGAAAGCTCCGAGTGCGGCCAGCTCGCGTGTAGCCGCGATGATGCGCTGTTCGCCGGTTGGAGGGCGACTGCCTTCTGCGCGGCTGCTTCCAAGTTGACGGTAAGTGCCAGCGTGCTAGCTGTGTAGGACAGTGAAGAGGCTGACGTGTGTGTGTCCGTAGAGCTGCTAGAAAGCGTACGTGAAGAGCAGGAAGGGCTTTCAGAGCAGCCGGTTCTCGTCTTGGACAGTCGCCACACATCCGCACTTTTAGTGCCTCAGAACCCCGGACAGCTTGCAAAACACGGCTGTAACTGTCCCAGCGCAAGCTGTTCAGGAAAGCACAGAAACGCGATGTTCGCGTGCTTTTAGAGCTGCTCGCAAGAAGCCTCCGGAGCAGGCACTTCTCGTGCGGCAACAACCGTGCCTTCTACGATCTTTCCTAGCCTCTTTTCCTCCGGGCAGGCGGCTTGAGCTGATGTGAAGTGTTGGTGGGCAAATCATCCAGAGAAGAGTCGCAATGCTTCTGGGCTGTTAGCAAGAGCGAGTGAAGAGCAGCAAGAGCTTTCCTTGCTGACCCTTTTCACGTGGGAGATTAGCTAGACATTTGCCGGTTTAGTGCCTTGTTTCTTCTGCGCAGCTTGCACAAAGCTCATTGCGGCTTTCGCGGTTCGAGATGTGCATCGCCGGAGCTCTGCGGGAAAGAGCGAGAGAAGAGCCGCGAAAGCTCCGAGTGCGGCCAGCTCGCGTGTAGCCGCGATGATGCGCTGTTCGCCGGTTGGAGGGCGACTGCCTTCTGCGCGGCTGCTTCCAAGTTGACGGTAACTGCCAGCGTGCTAGCTGTGTAGGACAGTGAAGAGGCTGACGTGTGTGTGTCCGTAGAGCTGCTAGAAAGCGTACGTGAAGAGCAGGAAGGGCTTTCAGAGCAGCCGGTTCTCGTCTTGGACAGTCGCCACACATCCGCACTTTTAGTGCCTCAGAACCCCGGACAGCTTGCAAAACACGGCTGTAACTGTCCCAGCGCAAGCTGTTCAGGAAAGCACAGAAACGCGTTGTTCGCAAGCTTTTAGCGCTTCTCGCAAGAAGCCTCCGGAGCAGGCACTTCTCGTGCGGCAACAACCGTGCCTTCTACGATCTTTCCTAGCCTCTTTTCCTCCGGGCAGGCGGCTTGAGCTGATGTGAAGTGTTGGTGGGCAAATCATCCAGAGAAGAGTCGCAATGCTTCTGGGCTGTTAGCAAGAGCGAGTGAAGAGCAGCAAGAGCTTTCCTTGCTGACCCTTTTCACGTGGGAGCTTAGCTAGACATTTGCCGGTTTAGTGCCTTGTTTCTTCTGCGCAGCTTGCACAAAGCTCATTGCGGCTTTCGCGGTTCGAGTTGTGCATCGCCGGAGCTCTGCGGGAAAGAGCGAGAGAAGAGCCGCGAAAGCTCCGAGTGCGGCCAGCTCGCGTGTAGCCGCGATGATGCGCTGTTCGCCGGTTGGAGGGCGACTGCCTTCTGCGCAGCTGCTTCCAAGTTGACGGTAAGTGCCAGCGTGCTAGCTGTGTAGGACAGTGAAGAGGCTGACGTGTGTGTGTCCGTAGAGCTGCTAGAAAGCGTACGTGAAGAGCAGGAAGGGCTTTCAGAGCAGCCGGTTCTCGTCTTGGACAGTCGCCACACATCCGCACTTTTAGTGCCTCAGAACCCCGGACAGCTTGCAAAACACGGCTGTAACTGTCCCAGCGCAAGCTGTTCAGGAAAGCACAGAAACGCGATGTTCGCGTGCTTTTAGCGCTGCTCGCAAGAAGCCTCCGGAGCAGGCACTTCTCGTGCGGCAACAACCGTGCCTTCTACGATCTTTCCTAGCCTCTTTTCCTCCGGGCAGGCGGCTTGAGCTGATGTGAAGTGTTGGTGGGCAAATCATCCAGAGAAGAGTCGCAATGCTTCTGGGCTGTTAGCAAGAGCGAGTGAAGAGCAGCAAGAGCTTTCCTTGCTGACCCTTTTCACGTGGGAGCTTAGCTAGACATTTGCCGGTTTAGTGCCTTGTTTCTTCTGCGCAGCTTGCACAAAGCTCATTGCGGCTTTCGCGGTTCGAGTTGTGCATCGCCGGAGCTCTGCGGGAAAGAGCGAGAGAAGAGCCGCGAAAGCTCCGAGTGCGGCCAGCTCGCGTGTAGCCGCGATGATGCGCTGTTCGCCGGTTGGAGGGCGACTGCCTTCTGCGCGGCTGCTTCCAAGTTGACGGTAAGTGCCAGCGTGCTAGCTGTGTAGGACAGTGAAGAGGCTGACGTGTGTGTGTCCGTAGAGCTGCTAGAAAGCGTACGTGAAGAGCAGGAAGGGCTTTCAGAGCAGCCGGTTCTCGTCTTGGACAGTCGCCACACATCCGCACTTTTAGTGCCTCAGAACCCCGGACAGCTTGCAAAACACGGCTGTAACTGTCCCAGCGCAAGCTGTTCAGGAAAGCACAGAAACGCGATGTTCGCGTGCTTTTAGAGCTGCTCGCAAGAAGCCTCCGGAGCAGGCACTTCTCGTGCGGCAACAACCGTGCCTTCTACGATCTTTCCTAGCCTCTTTTCCTCCGGGCAGGCGGCTTGAGCTGATGTGAAGTGTTGGTGGGCAAATCATCCAGAGAAGAGTCGCAATGCTTCTGGGCTGTTAGCAAGAGCGAGTGAAGAGCAGCAAGAGCTTTCCTTGCTGACCCTTTTCACGTGGGAGATTAGCTAGACATTTGCCGGTTTAGTGCCTTGTTTCTTCTGCGCAGCTTGCACAAAGCTCATTGCGGCTTTCGCGGTTCGAGATGTGCATCGCCGGAGCTCTGCGGGAAAGAGCGAGAGAAGAGCCGCGAAAGCTCCGAGTGCGGCCAGCTCGCGTGTAGCCGCGATGATGCGCTGTTCGCCGGTTGGAGGGCGACTGCCTTCTGCGCGGCTGCTTCCAAGTTGACGGTAACTGCCAGCGTGCTAGCTGTGTAGGACAGTGAAGAGGCTGACGTGTGTGTGTCCGTAGAGCTGCTAGAAAGCGTACGTGAAGAGCAGGAAGGGCTTTCAGAGCAGCCGGTTCTCGTCTTGGACAGTCGCCACACATCCGCACTTTTAGTGCCTCAGAACCCCGGACAGCTTGCAAAACACGGCTGTAACTGTCCCAGCGCAAGCTGTTCAGGAAAGCACAGAAACGCGTTGTTCGCAAGCTTTTAGCGCTTCTCGCAAGAAGCCTCCGGAGCAGGCACTTCTCGTGCGGCAACAACCGTGCCTTCTACGATCTTTCCTAGCCTCTTTTCCTCCGGGCAGGCGGCTTGAGCTGATGTGAAGTGTTGGTGGGCAAATCATCCAGAGAAGAGTCGCAATGCTTCTGGGCTCTTAGCAAGAGCGAGTGAAGAGCAGCAAGAGCTTTCCTTGCTGACCCTTTTCACGTGGGAGCTTAGCTAGACATTTGCCGGTTTAGTGCCTTGTTTCTTCTGCGCAGCTTGCACAAAGCTCATTGCGGCTTTCGCGGTTCGAGTTGTGCATCGCCGGAGCTCTGCGGGAAAGAGCGAGAGAAGAGCCGCGAAAGCTCCGAGTGCGGCCAGCTCGCGTGTAGCCGCGATGATGCGCTGTTCGCCGGTTGGAGGGCGACTGCCTTCTGCGCAGCTGCTTCCAAGTTGACGGTAAGTGCCAGCGTGCTAGCTGTGTAGGACAGTGAAGAGGCTGACGTGTGTGTGTCCGTAGAGCTGCTAGAAAGCGTACGTGAAGAGCAGGAAGGGCTTTCAGAGCAGCCGGTTCTCGTCTTGGACAGTCGCCACACATCCGCACTTTTAGTGCCTCAGAACCCCGGACAGCTTGCAAAACACGGCTGTAACTGTCCCAGCGCAAGCTGTTCAGGAAAGCACAGAAACGCGATGTTCGCGTGCTTTTAGCGCTGCTCGCAAGAAGCCTCCGGAGCAGGCACTTCTCGTGCGGCAACAACCGTGCCTTCTACGATCTTTCCTAGCCTCTTTTCCTCCGGGCAGGCGGCTTGAGCTGATGTGAAGTGTTGGTGGGCAAATCATCCAGAGAAGAGTCGCAATGCTTCTGGGCTGTTAGCAAGAGCTTTCCTTGCTGACCCTTTTCACGTGGGAGATTAGCTAGACATTTGCCGGTTTAGTGCCTTGTTTCTTCTGCGCAGCTTGCACAAAGCTCATTGCGGCTTTCGCGGTTCGAGTTGTGCATCGCCGGAGCTCTGCGGGAAAGAGCGAGAGAAGAGCCGCGAAAGCTCCGAGTGCGGCCAGCTCGCGTGTAGCCGCGATGATGCGCTGTTCGCCGGTTGGAGGGCGACTGCCTTCTGCGCGGCTGCTTCCAAGTTGACGGTAACTGCCAGCGTGCTAGCTGTGTAGGACAGTGAAGAGGCTGACGTGTGTGTGTCCGTAGAGCTGCTAGAAAGCGTACGTGAAGAGCAGGAAGGGCTTTCAGAGCAGCCGGTTCTCGTCTTGGACAGTCGCCACACATCTGCACTTTTAGTGCCTCAGAACCCCGGACAGCTTGCAAAACACGGCTGTAACTGTCCCAGCGCAAGCTGTTCAGGAAAGCACAGAAACGCGATGTTCGCAAGCTTTTAGCGCTGCTCGCAAGAAGCCTCCGGAGCAGGCACTTCTCGTGCGGCAACAACCGTGCCTTCTACGATCTTTCCTAGCCTCTTTTCCTCCGGGCAGGCGGCTTGAGCTGATGTGAAGTGTTGGTGGGCAAATCATCCAGAGAAGAGTCGCAATGCTTCTGGGCTGTTAGCAAGAGCGAGTGAAGAGCAGCAAGAGCATTCCTTGCTGACCCTTTTCACGTGGGAGCTTAGCTAGACATTTGCCGGTTTAGTGCCTTGTTTCTTCTGCGCAGCTTGCACAAAGCTCATTGCGGCTTTCGCGGTTCGAGTTGTGCATCGCCGGAGCTCTGCGGGAAAGAGCGAGAGAAGAGCCGCGAAAGCTCCGAGTGCGGCCAGCTCGCGTGTAGCCGCGATGATGCGCTGTTCGCCGGTTGGAGGGCGACTGCCTTCTGCGCGGCTGCTTCCAAGTTGACGGTAAGTGCCAGCGTGCTAGCTGTGTAGGACAGTGAAGAGGCTGACGTGTGTGTGTCCGTAGAGCTGCTAGAAAGCGTACGTGAAGAGCAGGAAGGGCTTTCAGAGCAGCCGGTTCTCGTCTTGGACAGTCGCCACACATCTGCACTTTTAGTGCCTCAGAACCCCGGACAGCTTGCAAAACACGGCTGTAACTGTCCCAGCGCAAGCTGTTCAGGAAAGCACAGAAACGCGATGTTCGCAAGCTTTTAGCGCTGCTCGCAAGAAGCCTCCGGAGCAGGCACTTCTCGTGCGGCAACAACCGTGCCTTCTACGATCTTTCCTAGCCTCTTTTCCTCCGGGCAGGCGGCTTGAGCTGATGTGAAGTGTTGGTGGGCAAATCATACAGAGAAGAGTCGCAATGCTTCTGGGCTGTTAGCAAGAGCTTTCCTTGCTGACCCTTTTCACGTGGGAGATTAGCTAGACATTTGCCGGTTTAGTGCCTTGTTTCTTCTGCGCAGCTTGCACAAAGCTCAATGCGGCTTTCGCGGTTCGAGTTGTGCATCGCCGGAGCTCTGCGGGAAAGAGCGAGAGAAGAGCCGCGAAAGCTCCGAGTGCGGCCAGCTCGCGTGTAGCCGCGATGATGCGCTGTTCGCCGGTTGGAGGGCGACTGCCTTCTGCACGGCTGCTTCCAAGTTGACGGTAAGTGCCAGCGTGCTAGCTGTGTAGGACAGTGAAGAGGCTGACGCGTGTGTGTCCGTAGAGCTGCTAGAAAGCGTACGTGAAGAGCAGGAAGGGCTTTCAGAGCAGCCGGTTCTCGTCTTGGACAGTCGCCACACATCCGCACTTTTAGTGCCTCAGAACCCCGGACAGCTTGCAAAACACGGCTGTAACTGTCCCAGCGCAAGCTGTTCAGGAAAGCACAGAAACGCGATGTTCGCAAGCTTTTAGCGCTGCTCGCAAGAAGCCTCCGGAGCAGGCACTTCTCGTGCGGCAACAACCGTGCCTTCTACGATCTTTCCTAGCCTCTTTTCCTCCGGGCAGCCGGCTTGAGCTGATGTGAAGTGTTGGTGGGCAAATCATCCAGAGAAGAGTCGCAATGCTTCTGGGCTGTTAGCAAGAGCGAGTGAAGAGCAGCAAGAGCTTTCCTTGCTGACCCTTTTCACGTGGGAGCTTAGCTAGACATTTGCCGGTTTAGTGCCTTGTTTCTTCTGCGCAGCTTGCACAAAGCTCATTGCGGCTTTCGCGGTTCGAGTTGTGCATCGCCGGAGCTCTGCGGGAAAGAGCGAGAGAAGAGCCGCGAAAGCTCCGAGTGCGGCCAGCTCGCGTGTAGCCGCGATGATGCGCTGTTCGCCGGTTGGAGGGCGACTGCCTTCTGCGCGGCTGGTTCCAAGTTGACGGTAAGTGCCAGCGTGCTAGCTGTGTAGGACAGTGAAGAGGCTGACGTGTGTGTGTCCGTAGAGCTGCTAGAAAGCGTACGTGAAGAGCAGGAAGGGCTTTCAGAGCAGCCGGTTCTCGTCTTGGACAGTCGCCACACATCCGCACTTTTAGTGCCTCAGAACCCCGGACAGCTTGCAAAACACGGCTGTAACTGTCCCAGCGCAAGCTGTTCAGGAAAGCACAGAAACGCGATGTTCGCGTGCTTTTAGAGCTGCTCGCAAGAAGCCTCCGGAGCAGGCACTTCTCGTGCGGCAACAACCGTGCCTTCTACGATCTTTCCTAGCCTCTTTTCCTCCGGGCAGGCGGCTTGAGCTGATGTGAAGTGTTGGTGGGCAAATCATCCAGAGAAGAGTCGCAATGCTTCTGGGCTGTTAGCAAGAGCGAGTGAAGAGCAGCAAGAGCTTTCCTTGCTGACCCTTTTCACGTGGGAGCTTAGCTAGACATTTGCCGGTTTTGTGCCTTGTTTCTTCTGCGCAGCTTGCACAAAGCTCATTGCGGCTTTCGCGGTTCGAGATGTGCATCGCCGGAGCTCTGCGGGAAAGAGCGAGAGAAGAGCCGCGAAAGCTCCGAGTGCGGCCAGCTCGCGTGTAGCCGCGATGATGCGCTGTTCGCCGGTTGGAGGGCGACTGCCTTCTGCGCGGCTGCTTCCAAGTTGACGGTAAGTGCCAGCGTGCTAGCTGTGTAGGACAGTGAAGAGGCTGACGTGTGTGTGTCCGTAGAGCTGCTAGAAAGCGTACGTGAAGAGCAGGAAGGGCTTTCAGAGCAGCCGGTTCTCGTCTTGGACAGTCGCCACACATCCGCACTTTTAGTGCCTCAGAACCCCGGACAGCTTGCAAAACACGGCTGTAACTGTCCCAGCGCAAGCTGTTCAGGAAAGCACAGAAACGCGTTGTTCGCAAGCTTTTAGCGCTTCTCGCAAGAAGCCTCCGGAGCAGGCACTTCTCGTGCGGCAACAACCGTGCCTTCTACGATCTTTCCTACCCTCTTTTCCTCCGGGCAGGCGGCTTGAGCTGATGTGAAGTGTTGGTGGGCAAATCATCCAGAGAAGAGTCGCAATGCTTCTGGGCTGTTAGCAAGAGCGAGTGAAGAGCAGCAAGAGCTTTCCTTGCTGACCCTTTTCACGTGGGAGATTAGCTAGACATTTGCCGGTTTAGTGCCTTGTTTCTTCTGCGCAGCTTGCACAAAGCTCATTGCGGCTTTCGCGGTTCGAGTTGTGCATCGCCGGAGCTCTGCGGGAAAGAGCGAGAGAAGAGCCGCGAAAGCTCCGAGTGCGGCCAGCTCGCGTGTAGCCGCGATGATGCGCTGTTCGCCGGTTGGAGGGCGACTGCCTTCTGCGCGGCTGGTTCCAAGTTGACGGTAAGTGCCAGCGTGCTAGCTGTGTAGGACAGTGAAGAGGCTGACGTGTGTGTGTCCGTAGAGCTGCTAGAAAGCGTACGTGAAGAGCAGGAAGGGCTTTCAGAGCAGCCGGTTCTCGTCTTGGACAGTCGCCACACATCCGCACTTTTAGTGCCTCAGAACCCCGGACAGCTTGCAAAACACGGCTGTAACTGTCCCAGCGCAAGCTGTTCAGGAAAGCACAGAAACGCGATGTTCGCGTGCTTTTAGCGCTGCTCGCAAGAAGCCTCCGGAGCAGGCACTTCTCGTGCGGCAACAACCGTGCCTTCTACGATCTTTCCTAGCCTCTTTTCCTCCGGGCAGGCGGCTTGAGCTGATGTGAAGTGTTGGTGGGCAAATCATCCAGAGAAGAGTCGCAATGCTTCTGGGCTGTTAGCAAGAGCGAGTGAAGAGCAGCAAGAGCTTTCCTTGCTGACCCTTTTCACGTGGGAGATTAGCTAGACATTTGCCGGTTTAGTGCCTTGTTTCTTCTGCGCAGCTTGCACAAAGCTCATTGCGGCTTTCGCGGTTCGAGTTGTGCATCGCCGGAGCTCTGCGGGAAAGAGCGAGAGAAGAGCCGCGAAAGCTCCGAGTGCGGCCAGCTCGCGTGTAGCCGCGATGATGCGCTGTTCGCCGGTTGGAGGGCGACTGCCTTCTGCACGGCTGCTTCCAAGTTGACGGTAAGTGCCAGCGTGCTAGCTGTGTAGGACAGTGAAGAGGCTGACGCGTGTGTGTCCGTAGAGCTGCTAGAAAGCGTACGTGAAGAGCAGGAAGGGCTTTCAGAGCAGCCGGTTCTCGTCTTGGACAGTCGCCACACATCCGCACTTTTAGTGCCTCAGAACCCCGGACAGCTTGCAAAACACGGCTGTAACTGTCCCAGCGCAAGCTGTTCAGGAAAGCACAGAAACGCGATGTTCGCAAGCTTTTAGCGCTGCTCGCAAGAAGCCTCCGGAGCAGGCACTTCTCGTGCGGCAACAACCGTGCCTTCTACGATCTTTCCTAGCCTCTTTTCCTCCGGGCAGGCGGCTTGAGCTGATGTGAAGTGTTGGTGGGCAAATCATCCAGAGAAGAGTCGCAATGCTTCTGGGCTGTTAGCAAGAGCGAGTGAAGAGCAGCAAGAGCTTTCCTTGCTGACCCTTTTCACGTGGGAGCTTAGCTAGACATTTGCCGGTTTAGTGCCTTGTTTCTTCTGCGCAGCTTGCACAAAGCTCATTGCGGCTTTCGCGGTTCGAGTTGTGCATCGCCGGAGCTCTGCGGGAAAGAGCGAGAGAAGAGCCGCGAAAGCTCCGAGTGCGGCCAGCTCGCGTGTAGCCGCGATGATGCGCTGTTCGCCGGTTGGAGGGCGACTGCCTTCTGCGCGGCTGGTTCCAAGTTGACGGTAAGTGCCAGCGTGCTAGCTGTGTAGGACAGTGAAGAGGCTGACGTGTGTGTGTCCGTAGAGCTGCTAGAAAGCGTACGTGAAGAGCAGGAAGGGCTTTCAGAGCAGCCGGTTCTCGTCTTGGACAGTCGCCACACATCCGCACTTTTAGTGCCTCAGAACCCCGGACAGCTTGCAAAACACGGCTGTAACTGTCCCAGCGCAAGCTGTTCAGGAAAGCACAGAAACGCGATGTTCGCGTGCTTTTAGAGCTGCTCGCAAGAAGCCTCCGGAGCAGGCACTTCTCGTGCGGCAACAACCGTGCCTTCTACGATCTTTCCTAGCCTCTTTTCCTCCGGGCAGGCGGCTTGAGCTGATGTGAAGTGTTGGTGGGCAAATCATCCAGAGAAGAGTCGCAATGCTTCTGGGCTGTTAGCAAGAGCGAGTGAAGAGCAGCAAGAGCTTTCCTTGCTGACCCTTTTCACGTGGGAGCTTAGCTAGACATTTGCCGGTTTTGTGCCTTGTTTCTTCTGCGCAGCTTGCACAAAGCTCATTGCGGCTTTCGCGGTTCGAGATGTGCATCGCCGGAGCTCTGCGGGAAAGAGCGAGAGAAGAGCCGCGAAAGCTCCGAGTGCGGCCAGCTCGCGTGTAGCCGCGATGATGCGCTGTTCGCCGGTTGGAGGGCGACTGCCTTCTGCGCGGCTGGTTCCAAGTTGACGGTAAGTGCCAGCGTGCTAGCTGTGTAGGACAGTGAAGAGGCTGACGTGTGTGTGTCCGTAGAGCTGCTAGAAAGCGTACGTGAAGAGCAGGAAGGGCTTTCAGAGCAGCCGGTTCTCGTCTTGGACAGTCGCCACACATCCGCACTTTTAGTGCCTCAGAACCCCGGACAGCTTGCAAAACACGGCTGTAACTGTCCCAGCGCAAGCTGTTCAGGAAAGCACAGAAACGCGTTGTTCGCAAGCTTTTAGCGCTTCTCGCAAGAAGCCTCCGGAGCAGGCACTTCTCGTGCGGCAACAACCGTGCCTTCTACGATCTTTCCTAGCCTCTTTTCCTCCGGGCAGGCGGCTTGAGCTGATGTGAAGTGTTGGTGGGCAAATCATCCAGAGAAGAGTCGCAATGCTTCTGGGCTGTTAGCAAGAGCGAGTGAAGAGCAGCAAGAGCTTTCCTTGCTGACCCTTTTCACGTGGGAGATTAGCTAGACATTTGCCGGTTTAGTGCCTTGTTTCTTCTGCGCAGCTTGCACAAAGCTCATTGCGGCTTTCGCGGTTCGAGTTGTGCATCGCCGGAGCTCTGCGGGAAAGAGCGAGAGAAGAGCCGCGAAAGCTCCGAGTGCGGCCAGCTCGCGTGTAGCCGCGATGATGCGCTGTTCGCCGGTTGGAGGGCGACTGCCTTCTGCGCAGCTGCTTCCAAGTTGACGGTAAGTGCCAGCGTGCTAGCTGTGTAGGACAGTGAAGAGGCTGACGTGTGTGTGTCCGTAGAGCTGCTAGAAAGCGTACGTGAAGAGCAGGAAGGGCTTTCAGAGCAGCCGGTTCTCGTCTTGGACAGTCGCCACACATCCGCACTTTTAGTGCCTCAGAACCCCGGACAGCTTGCAAAACACGGCTGTAACTGTCCCAGCGCAAGCTGTTCAGGAAAGCACAGAAACGCGTTGTTCGCAAGTTTTAGCGCTTCTCGCAAGAAGCCTCCGGAGCAGGCACTTCTCGTGCGGCAACAACCGTGCCTTCTACGATCTTTCCTACCCTCTTTTCCTCCGGGCAGGCGGCTTGAGCTGATGTGAAGTGTTGGTGGGCAAATCATCCAGAGAAGAGTCGCAATGCTTCTGGGCTGTTAGCAAGAGCGAGTGAAGAGCAGCAAGAGCTTTCCTTGCTGACCCTTTTCACGTGGGAGATTAGATAGACATTTGCCGGTTTAGTGCCTTGTTTCTTCTGCGCAGCTTGCACAAAGCTCATTGCGGCTTTCGCGGTTCGAGTTGTGCATCGCCGGAGCTCTGCGGGAAAGAGCGAGAGAAGAGCCGCGAAAGCTCCGAGTGCGGCCAGCTCGCGTGTAGCCGCGATGATGCGCTGTTCGCCGGTTGGAGGGCGACTGCCTTCTGCGCAGCTGCTTCCAAGTTGACGGTAAGTGCCAGCGTGCTAGCTGTGTAAGACAGTGAAGAGGCTGACGTGTGTGTGTCCGTAGAGCTGCTAGAAAGCGTACGTGAAGAGCAGGAAGGGCTTTCAGAGCAGCCGGTTCTCGTCTTGGACAGTCGCCACACATCCGCACTTTTAGTGCCTCAGAACCCCGGACAGCTTGCAAAACACGGCTGTAACTGTCCCAGCGCAAGCTGTTCAGGAAAGCACAGAAACGCGATGTTCGCGTGCTTTTAGCGCTGCTTGCAAGAAGCCTCCGGAGCAGGCACTTCTCGTGCGGCAACAACCGTGCCTTCTACGATCTTTCCTAGCCTCTTTTCCTCCGGGCAGGCGGCTTGAGCTGATGTGAAGTGTTGGTGGGCAAATCATCCAGAGAAGAGTCGCAATGCTTCTGGGCTGTTAGCAAGAGCGAGTGAAGAGCAGCAAGAGCTTTCCTTGCTGACCCTTTTCACGTGGGAGATTAGCTAGACATTTGCCGGTTTAGTGCCTTGTTTCTTCTGCGCAGCTTGCACAAAGCTCATTGCGGCTTTCGCGGTTCGAGATGTGCATCGCCGGAGCTCTGCGGGAAAGAGCGAGAGAAGAGCCGCGAAAGCTCCGAGTGCGGCCAGCTCGCGTGTAGCCGCGATGATGCGCTGTTCGCCGGTTGGAGGGCGACTGCCTTCTGCGCGGCTGGTTCCAAGTTGACGGTAAGTGCCAGCGTGCTAGCTGTGTAGGACAGTGAAGAGGCTGACGTGTGTGTGTCCGTAGAGCTGCTAGAAAGCGTACGTGAAGAGCAGGAAGGGCTTTCAGAGCAGCCGGTTCTCGTCTTGGACAGTCGCCACACATCCGCACTTTTAGTGCCTCAGAACCCCGGACAGCTTGCAAAACACGGCTGTAACTGTCCCAGCGCAAGCTGTTCAGGAAAGCACAGAAACGCGATGTTCGCAAGCTTTTAGCGCTTCTCGCAAGAAGCCTCCGGAGCAGGCACTTCTCGTGCGGCAACAACCGTGCCTTCTACGATCTTTCCTAGCCTCTTTTCCTCCGGGCAGCCGGCTTGAGCTGATGTGAAGTGTTGGTGGGCAAATCATCCAGAGAAGAGTCGCAATGCTTCTGGGCTGTTAGCAAGAGCTTTCCTTGCTGACCCTTTTCACGTGGGAGATTAGCTAGACATTTGCCGGTTTAGTGCCTTGTTTCTTCTGCGCAGCTTGCACAAAGCTCATTGCGGCTTTCGCGGTTCGAGTTGTGCATCGCCGGAGCTCTGCGGGAAAGAGCGAGAGAAGAGCCGCGAAAGCTCCGAGTGCGGCCAGCTCGCGTGTAGCCGCGATGATGCGCTGTTCGCCGGTTGGAGGGCGACTGCCTTCTGCGCGGCTGCTTCCAAGTTGACGGTAACTGC
Organism: Chlamydotis macqueenii; assembly: GCF_036417535.1. Lineage (NCBI taxonomy): Eukaryota > Metazoa > Chordata > Aves > Otidiformes > Otididae > Chlamydotis > Chlamydotis macqueenii. The sequence goes on from NC_141559.1 coordinate 20,513,791, forward strand.
CAGCGTGCTAGCTGTGTAGGACAGTGAAGAGGCTGACGTGTGTGTGTCCGTAGAGCTGCTAGAAAGCGTACGTGAAGAGCAGGAAGGGCTTTCAGAGCAGCCGGTTCTCGTCTTGGACAGTCGCCACACATCTGCACTTTTAGTGCCTCAGAACCCCGGACAGCTTGCAAAACACGGCTGTAACTGTCCCAGCGCAAGCTGTTCAGGAAAGCACAGAAACGCGATGTTCGCAAGCTTTTAGCGCTGCTCGCAAGAAGCCTCCGGAGCAGGCACTTCTCGTGCGGCAACAACCGTGCCTTCTACGATCTTTCCTAGCCTCTTTTCCTCCGGGCAGGCGGCTTGAGCTGATGTGAAGTGTTGGTGGGCAAATCATCCAGAGAAGAGTCGCAATGCTTCTGGGCTGTTAGCAAGAGCGAGTGAAGAGCAGCAAGAGCTTTCCTTGCTGACCCTTTTCACGTGGGAGATTAGATAGACATTTGCCGGTTTAGTGCCTTGTTTCTTCTGCGCAGCTTGCACAAAGCTCATTGCGGCTTTCGCGGTTCGAGTTGTGCATCGCCGGAGCTCTGCGGGAAAGAGCGAGAGAAGAGCCGCGAAAGCTCCGAGTGCGGCCAGCTCGCGTGTAGCCGCGATGATGCGCTGTTCGCCGGTTGGAGGGCGACTGCCTTCTGCGCAGCTGCTTCCAAGTTGACGGTAAGTGCCAGCGTGCTAGCTGTGTAGGACAGTGAAGAGGCTGACGTGTGTGTCCGTAGAGCTGCTAGAAAGCGTACGTGAAGAGCAGGAAGGGCTTTCAGAGCAGCCGGTTCTCGTCTTGGACAGTCGCCACACATCCGCACTTTTAGTGCCTCAGAACCCCGGACAGCTTGCAAAACACGGCTGTAACTGTCCCAGCGCAAGCTGTTCAGGAAAGCACAGAAACGCGATGTTCGCAAGCTTTTAGCGCTGCTCGCAAGAAGCCTCCGGAGCAGGCACTTCTCGTGCGGCAACAACCGTGCCTTCTACGATCTTTCCTAGCCTCTTTTCCTCCGGGCAGGCGGCTTGAGCTGATGTGAAGTGTTGGAGGGCAAATCATCCAGAGAAGAGTCGCAATGCTTCTGGGCTGTTAGCAAGAGCGAGTGAAGAGCAGCAAGAGCTTTCCTTGCTGACCCTTTTCACGTGGGAGATTAGCTAGACATTTGCCGGTTTAGTGCCTTGTTTCTTCTGCGCAGCTTGCACAAAGCTCATTGCGGCTTTCGCGGACCGAGATGTGCATCGCCGGAGCTCTGCGGGAAAGAGCGAGAGAAGAGCCGCGAAAGCTCCGATTGCGGCCAGCTCGCGTGTAGCCGCGATGATGCGCTGTTCGCCGGTTGGAGGGCGACTGCCTTCTGCGCGGCTGGTTCCAAGTTGACGGTAAGTGCCAGCGTGCTAGCTGTGTAGGACAGTGAAGAGGCTGACGTGTGTGTGTCCGTAGAGCTGCTAGAAAGCGTACGTGAAGAGCAGGAAGGGCTTTCAGAGCAGCCGGTTCTCGTCTTGGACAGTCGCCACACATCTGCACTTTTAGTGCCTCAGAACCCCGGACAGCTTGCAAAACACGGCTGTAACTGTCCCAGCGCAAGCTGTTCAGGAAAGCACAGAAACGCGATGTTCGCGTGCTTTTAGCGCTTCTCGCAAGAAGCCTCCGGAGCAGGCACTTCTCGTGCGTAACAACCGTGCCTTCTACGATCTTTCCTAGCCTCTTTTCCTCCGGGCAGCCGGCTTGAGCTGATGTGAAGTGTTGGTGGGCAAATCATCCAGAGAAGAGTCGCAATGCTTCTGGGCTGTTAGCAAGAGCTTTCCTTGCTGACCCTTTTCACGTGGGAGATTAGCTAGACATTTGCCGGTTTAGTGCCTTGTTTCTTCTGCGCAGCTTGCACAAAGCTCATTGCGGCTTTCGCGGTTCGAGTTGTGCATCGCCGGAGCTCTGCGGGAAAGAGCGAGAGAAGAGCCGCGAAAGCTCCGAGTGCGGCCAGCTCGCGTGTAGCCGCGATGATGCGCTGTTCGCCGGTTGGAGGGCGACTGCCTTCTGCGCGGCTGCTTCCAAGTTGACGGTAAGTGCCAGCGTGCTAGCTGTGTAGGACAGTGAAGAGGCTGACGTGTGTGTCCGTAGAGCTGCTAGAAAGCGTACGTGAAGAGCAGGAAGGGCTTTCAGAGCAGCCGGTTCTCGTCTTGGACAGTCGCCACACATCCGCACTTTTAGTGCCTCAGAACCCCGGACAGCTTGCAAAACACGGCTGTAACTGTCCCAGCGCAAGCTGTTCAGGAAAGCACAGAAACGCGATGTTCGCGTGCTTTTAGCGCTGCTCGCAAGAAACCTCCGGAGCAGGCACTTCTCGTGCGGCAACAACCGTGCCTTCTACGATCTTTCCTAGCCTCTTTTCCTCCGGGCAGCCGGCTTGAGCTGATGTGAAGTGTTGGAGGGCAAATCATCCAGAGAAGAGTCGCAATGCTTCTGGGCTGTTAGCAAGAGCGAGTGAAGAGCAGCAAGAGCTTTCCTTGCTGACCCTTTTCACGTGGGAGATTAGCTAGACATTTGCCGGTTTAGTGCCTTGTTTCTTCTGCGCAGCTTGCACAAAGCTCATTGCGGCTTTCGCGGTTCGAGTTGTGCATCGCCGGAGCTCTGCGGGAAAGAGCGAGAGAAGAGCCGCGAAAGCTCCGAGTGCGGCCAGCTCGCGTGTAGCCGCGATGATGCGCTGTTCGCCGTTTGGAGGGCGACTGCCTTCTGCGCAGCTGCTTCCAAGTTGACGGTAAGTGCCAGCGTGCTAGCTGTGTAGGACAGTGAAGAGGCTGACGTGTGTGTGTCCGTAGAGCTGCTAGAAAGCGTACGTGAAGAGCAGGAAGGGCTTTCAGAGCAGCCGGTTCTCGTCTTGGACAGTCGCCACACATCCGCACTTTTAGTGCCTCAGAACCCCGGACAGCTTGCAAAACACGGCTGTAACTGTCCCAGCGCAAGCTGTTCAGGAAAGCACAGAAACGCGATGTTCGCAAGCTCTTAGCGCTTCTCGCAAGAAGCCTCCGGAGCAGGCACTTCTCGTGCGGCAACAACCGTGCCTTCTACGATCTTTCCTAGCCTCTTTTCCTCCGGGCAGGCGGCTTGAGCTGATGTGAAGTGTTGGTGGGCAAATCATCCAGAGAAGAGTCGCAATGCTTCTGGGCTGTTAGCAAGAGCGAGTGAAGAGCAGCAAGAGCTTTCCTTGCTGACCCTTTTCACGTGGGAGATTAGCTAGACATTTGCCGGTTTAGTGCCTTGTTTCTTCTGCGCAGCTTGCACAAAGCTCATTGCGGCTTTCGCGGTTCGAGTTGTGCATCGCCGGAGCTCTGCGGGAAAGAGCGAGAGAAGAGCCGCGAAAGCTCCGAGTGCGGCCAGCTCGCGTGTAGCCGCGATGATGCGCTGTTCGCCGTTTGGAGGGCGACTGCCTTCTGCGCAGCTGCTTCCAAGTTGACGGTAAGTGCCAGCGTGCTAGCTGTGTAGGACAGTGAAGAGGCTGACGTGTGTGTCCGTAGAGCTGCTAGAAAGCGTACGTGAAGAGCAGGAAGGGCTTTCAGAGCAGCCGGTTCTCGTCTTGGACAGTCGCCACACATCCGCACTTTTAGTGCCTCAGAACCCCGGACAGCTTGCAAAACACGGCTGTAACTGTCCCAGCGCAAGCTGTTCAGGAAAGCACAGAAACGCGATGTTCGCAAGCTTTTAGCGCTGCTCGCAAGAAGCCTCCGGAGCAGGCACTTCTCGTGCAGCAACAACCGTGCCTTCTACGATCTTTCCTAGCCTCTTTTCCTCCGGGCAGGCGGCTTGAGCTGATGTGAAGTGTTGGAGGGCAAATCATCCAGAGAAGAGTCGCAATGCTTCTGGGCTGTTAGCAAGAGCGAGTGAAGAGCAGCAAGAGCTTTCCTTGCTGACCCTTTTCACGTGGGAGATTAGCTAGACATTTGCCGGTTTAGTGCCTTGTTTCTTCTGCGCAGCTTGCACAAAGCTCATTGCGGCTTTCGCGGTTCGAGTTGTGCATCGCCGGAGCTCTGCGGGAAAGAGCGAGAGAAGAGCCGCGAAAGCTCCGACTGCGGCCAGCTCGCGTGTAGCCGCGATGATGCGCTGTTCGCCGTTTGGAGGGCGACTGCCTTCTGCGCAGCTGCTTCCAAGTTGACGGTAAGTGCCAGCGTGCTAGCTGTGTAGGACAGTGAAGAGGCTGACGTGTGTGTGTCCGTAGAGCTGCTAGAAAGCGTACGTGAAGAGCAGGAAGGGCTTTCAGAGCAGCCGGTTCTCGTCTTGGACAGTCGCCACACATCCGCACTTTTAGTGCCTCAGAACCCCGGACAGCTTGCAAAACACGGCTGTAACTGTCCCAGCGCAAGCTGTTCAGGAAAGCACAGAAACGCGATGTTCGCAAGCTCTTAGCGCTTCTCGCAAGAAGCCTCCGGAGCAGGCACTTCTCGTGCGGCAACAACCGTGCCTTCTACGATCTTTCCTAGCCTCTTTTCCTCCGGGCAGGCGGCTTGAGCTGATGTGAAGTGTTGGTGGGCAAATCATCCAGAGAAGAGTCGCAATGCTTCTGGGCTGTTAGCAAGAGCGAGTGAAGAGCAGCAAGAGCTTTCCTTGCTGACCCTTTTCACGTGGGAGATTAGCTAGACATTTGCCGGTTTAGTGCCTTGTTTCTTCTGCGCAGCTTGCACAAAGCTCATTGCGGCTTTCGCGGTTCGAGTTGTGCATCGCCGGAGCTCTGCGGGAAAGAGCGAGAGAAGAGCCGCGAAAGCTCCGAGTGCGGCCAGCTCGCGTGTAGCCGCGATGATGCGCTGTTCGCCGTTTGGAGGGCGACTGCCTTCTGCGCGGCTGCTTCCAAGTTGACGGTAAGTGCCAGCGTGCTAGCTGTGTAGGACAGTGAAGAGGCTGACGTGTGTGTCCGTAGAGCTGCTAGAAAGCGTACGTGAAGAGCAGGAAGGGCTTTCAGAGCAGCCGGTTCTCGTCTTGGACAGTCGCCACACATCCGCACTTTTAGTGCCTCAGAACCCCGGACAGCTTGCAAAACACGGCTGTAACTGTCCCAGCGCAAGCTGTTCAGGAAAGCACAGAAACGCGATGTTCGCAAGCTTTTAGCGCTGCTCGCAAGAAGCCTCCGGAGCAGGCACTTCTCGTGCAGCAACAACCGTGCCTTCTACGATCTTTCCTAGCCTCTTTTCCTCCGGGCAGGCGGCTTGAGCTGATGTGAAGTGTTGGAGGGCAAATCATCCAGAGAAGAGTCGCAATGCTTCTGGGCTGTTAGCAAGAGCGAGTGAAGAGCAGCAAGAGCTTTCCTTGCTGACCCTTTTCACGTGGGAGATTAGCTAGACATTTGCCGGTTTAGTGCCTTGTTTCTTCTGCGCAGCTTGCACAAAGCTCATTGCGGCTTTCGCGGTTCGAGTTGTGCATCGCCGGAGCTCTGCGGGAAAGAGCGAGAGAAGAGCCGCGAAAGCTCCGACTGCGGCCAGCTCGCGTGTAGCCGCGATGATGCGCTGTTCGCCGGTTGGAGGGCGACTGCCTTCTGCGCAGCTGCTTCCAAGTTGACGGTAAGTGCCAGCGTGCTAGCTGTGTAGGACAGTGAAGAGGCTGACGTGTGTGTCCGTAGAGCTGCTAGAAAGCGTACGTGAAGAGCAGGAAGGGCTTTCAGAGCAGCCGGTTCTCGTCTTGGACAGTCGCCACACATCCGCACTTTTAGTGCCTCAGAACCCCGGACAGCTTGCAAAACACGGCTGTAACTGTCCCAGCGCAAGCTGTTCAGGAAAGCACAGAAACGCGATGTTCGCGTGCTTTTAGCGCTGCTCGCAAGAAACCTCCGGAGCAGGCACTTCTCGTGCGGCAACAACCGTGCCTTCTACGATCTTTCCTAGCCTCTTTTCCTCCGGGCAGCCGGCTTGAGCTGATGTGAAGTGTTGGAGGGCAAATCATCCAGAGAAGAGTCGCAATGCTTCTGGGCTGTTAGCAAGAGCGAGTGAAGAGCAGCAAGAGCTTTCCTTGCTGACCCTTTTCACGTGGGAGATTAGCTAGACATTTGCCGGTTTAGTGCCTTGTTTCTTCTGCGCAGCTTGCACAAAGCTCATTGCGGCTTTCGCGGTTCGAGTTGTGCATCGCCGGAGCTCTGCGGGAAAGAGCGAGAGAAGAGCCGCGAAAGCTCCGAGTGCGGCCAGCTCGCGTGTAGCCGCGATGATGCGCTGTTCGCCGTTTGGAGGGCGACTGCCTTCTGCGCAGCTGCTTCCAAGTTGACGGTAAGTGCCAGCGTGCTAGCTGTGTAGGACAGTGAAGAGGCTGACGTGTGTGTGTCCGTAGAGCTGCTAGAAAGCGTACGTGAAGAGCAGGAAGGGCTTTCAGAGCAGCCGGTTCTCGTCTTGGACAGTCGCCACACATCCGCACTTTTAGTGCCTCAGAACCCCGGACAGCTTGCAAAACACGGCTGTAACTGTCCCAGCGCAAGCTGTTCAGGAAAGCACAGAAACGCGATGTTCGCAAGCTCTTAGCGCTTCTCGCAAGAAGCCTCCGGAGCAGGCACTTCTCGTGCGGCAACAACCGTGCCTTCTACGATCTTTCCTAGCCTCTTTTCCTCCGGGCAGGCGGCTTGAGCTGATGTGAAGTGTTGGTGGGCAAATCATCCAGAGAAGAGTCGCAATGCTTCTGGGCTGTTAGCAAGAGCGAGTGAAGAGCAGCAAGAGCTTTCCTTGCTGACCCTTTTCACGTGGGAGATTAGCTAGACATTTGCCGGTTTAGTGCCTTGTTTCTTCTGCGCAGCTTGCACAAAGCTCATTGCGGCTTTCGCGGTTCGAGTTGTGCATCGCCGGAGCTCTGCGGGAAAGAGCGAGAGAAGAGCCGCGAAAGCTCCGAGTGCGGACAGCTCGCGTGTAGCCGCGTTGATGCGCTGTTCGCCGTTTGGAGGGCGACTGCCTTCTGCGCAGCTGCTTCCAAGTTGACGGTAACTGCCAGCGTGCTAGCTGTGTAGGACAGTGAAGAGGCTGACGTGTGTGTCCGTAGAGCTGCTAGAAAGCGTACGTGAAGAGCAGGAAGGGCTTTCAGAGCAGCCGGTTCTCGTCTTGGACAGTCGCCACACATCCGCACTTTTAGTGCCTCAGAACCCCGGACAGCTTGCAAAACACGGCTGTAACTGACCCAGCGCAAGCTGTTCAGGAAAGCACAGAAACGCGATGTTCGCAAGCTTTTAGCGCTTCTCGCAAGAAGCCTCCGGAGCAGGCACTTCTCGTGCGGCAACAACCGTGCCTTCTACGATCTTTCCTAGCCTCTTTTCCTCCGGGCAGGCGGCTTGAGCTGATGTGAAGTGTTGGTGGGCAAATCATCCAGAGAAGAGTCGCAATGCTTCTGGGCTGTTAGCAAGAGCGAGTGAAGAGCAGCAAGAGCTTTCCTTGCTGACCCTTTTCACGTGGGAGATTAGCTAGACATTTGCCGGTTTAGTGCCTTGTTTCTTCTGCGCAGCTTGCACAAAGCTCATTGCGGCTTTCGCGGTTCGAGTTGTGCATCGCCGGAGCTCTGCGGGAAAGAGCGAGAGAAGAGCCGCGAAAGCTCCGAGTGCGGCCAGCTCGCGTGTAGCCGCGATGATGCGCTGTTCGCCGGTTGGAGGGCGACTGCCTTCTGCGCAGCTGCTTCCAAGTTGACGGTAAGTGCCAGCGTGCTAGCTGTGTAGGACAGTGAAGAGGCTGACGTGTGTGTCCGTAGAGCTGCTAGAAAGCGTACGTGAAGAGCAGGAAGGGCTTTCAGAGCAGCCGGTTCTCGTCTTGGACAGTCGCCACACATCCGCACTTTTAGTGCCTCAGAACCCCGGACAGCTTGCAAAACACGGCTGTAACTGTCCCAGCGCAAGCTGTTCAGGAAAGCACAGAAACGCGATGTTCGCAAGCTTTTAGCGCTGCTCGCAAGAAGCCTCCGGAGCAGGCACTTCTCGTGCAGCAACAACCGTGCCTTCTACGATCTTTCCTAGCCTCTTTTCCTCCGGGCAGGCGGCTTGAGCTGATGTGAAGTGTTGGAGGGCAAATCATCCAGAGAAGAGTCGCAATGCTTCTGGGCTGTTAGCAAGAGCGAGTGAAGAGCAGCAAGAGCTTTCCTTGCTGACCCTTTTCACGTGGGAGATTAGCTAGACATTTGCCGGTTTAGTGCCTTGTTTCTTCTGCGCAGCTTGCACAAAGCTCATTGCGGCTTTCGCGGTTCGAGTTGTGCATCGCCGGAGCTCTGCGGGAAAGAGCGAGAGAAGAGCCGCGAAAGCTCCGACTGCGGCCAGCTCGCGTGTAGCCGCGATGATGCGCTGTTCGCCGGTTGGAGGGCGACTGCCTTCTGCGCAGCTGCTTCCAAGTTGACGGTAAGTGCCAGCGTGCTAGCTGTGTAGGACAGTGAAGAGGCTGACGTGTGTGTCCGTAGAGCTGCTAGAAAGCGTACGTGAAGAGCAGGAAGGGCTTTCAGAGCAGCCGGTTCTCGTCTTGGACAGTCGCCACACATCCGCACTTTTAGTGCCTCAGAACCCCGGACAGCTTGCAAAACACGGCTGTAACTGTCCCAGCGCAAGCTGTTCAGGAAAGCACAGAAACGCGATGTTCGCGTGCTTTTAGCGCTGCTCGCAAGAAACCTCCGGAGCAGGCACTTCTCGTGCGGCAACAACCGTGCCTTCTACGATCTTTCCTAGCCTCTTTTCCTCCGGGCAGCCGGCTTGAGCTGATGTGAAGTGTTGGAGGGCAAATCATCCAGAGAAGAGTCGCAATGCTTCTGGGCTGTTAGCAAGAGCGAGTGAAGAGCAGCAAGAGCTTTCCTTGCTGACCCTTTTTCACGTGGGAGATTAGCTAGACATTTGCCGGTTTAGTGCCTTGTTTCTTCTGCGCAGCTTGCACAAAGCTCATTGCGGCTTTCGCGGTTCGAGTTGTGCATCGCCGGAGCTCTGCGGGAAAGAGCGAGAGAAGAGCCGCGAAAGCTCCGAGTGCGGCCAGCTCGCGTGTAGCCGCGATGATGCGCTGTTCGCCGGTTGGAGGGCGACTGCCTTCTGCGCAGCTGCTTCCAAGTTGACGGTAAGTGCCAGCGTGCTAGCTGTGTAAGACAGTGAAGAGGCTGACGTGTGTGTGTCCGTAGAGCTGCTAGAAAGCGTACGTGAAGAGCAGGAAGGGCTTTCAGAGCAGCCGGTTCTCGTCTTGGACAGTCGCCACACATCCGCACTTTTAGTGCCTCAGAACCCCGGACAGCTTGCAAAACACGGCTGTAACTGTCCCAGCGCAAGCTGTTCAGGAAAGCACAGAAACGCGATGTTCGCGTGCTTTTAGCGCTGCTTGCAAGAAGCCTCCGGAGCAGGCACTTCTCGTGCGGCAACAACCGTGCCTTCTACGATCTTTCCTAGCCTCTTTTCCTCCGGGCAGGCGGCTTGAGCTGATGTGAAGTGTTGGTGGGCAAATCATCCAGAGAAGAGTCGCAATGCTTCTGGGCTGTTAGCAAGAGCGAGTGAAGAGCAGCAAGAGCTTTCCTTGCTGACCCTTTTCACGTGGGAGATTAGCTAGACATTTGCCGGTTTAGTGCCTTGTTTCTTCTGCGCAGCTTGCACAAAGCTCATTGCGGCTTTCGCGGTTCGAGATGTGCATCGCCGGAGCTCTGCGGGAAAGAGCGAGAGAAGAGCCGCGAAAGCTCCGAGTGCGGCCAGCTCGCGTGTAGCCGCGATGATGCGCTGTTCGCCGGTTGGAGGGCGACTGCCTTCTGCGCGGCTGGTTCCAAGTTGACGGTAAGTGCCAGCGTGCTAGCTGTGTAGGACAGTGAAGAGGCTGACGTGTGTGTGTCCGTAGAGCTGCTAGAAAGCGTACGTGAAGAGCAGGAAGGGCTTTCAGAGCAGCCGGTTCTCGTCTTGGACAGTCGCCACACATCCGCACTTTTAGTGCCTCAGAACCCCGGACAGCTTGCAAAACACGGCTGTAACTGTCCCAGCGCAAGCTGTTCAGGAAAGCACAGAAACGCGATGTTCGCAAGCTTTTAGCGCTTCTCGCAAGAAGCCTCCGGAGCAGGCACTTCTCGTGCGGCAACAACCGTGCCTTCTACGATCTTTCCTAGCCTCTTTTCCTCCGGGCAGCCGGCTTGAGCTGATGTGAAGTGTTGGTGGGCAAATCATCCAGAGAAGAGTCGCAATGCTTCTGGGCTGTTAGCAAGAGCTTTCCTTGCTGACCCTTTTCACGTGGGAGATTAGCTAGACATTTGCCGGTTTAGTGCCTTGTTTCTTCTGCGCAGCTTGCACAAAGCTCATTGCGGCTTTCGCGGTTCGAGTTGTGCATCGCCGGAGCTCTGCGGGAAAGAGCGAGAGAAGAGCCGCGAAAGCTCCGAGTGCGGCCAGCTCGCGTGTAGCCGCGATGATGCGCTGTTCGCCGGTTGGAGGGCGACTGCCTTCTGCGCGGCTGCTTCCAAGTTGACGGTAACTGCCAGCGTGCTAGCTGTGTAGGACAGTGAAGAGGCTGACGTGTGTGTGTCCGTAGAGCTGCTAGAAAGCGTACGTGAAGAGCAGGAAGGGCTTTCAGAGCAGCCGGTTCTCGTCTTGGACAGTCGCCACACATCTGCACTTTTAGTGCCTCAGAACCCCGGACAGCTTGCAAAACACGGCTGTAACTGTCCCAGCGCAAGCTGTTCAGGAAAGCACAGAAACGCGATGTTCGCAAGCTTTTAGCGCTGCTCGCAAGAAGCCTCCGGAGCAGGCACTTCTCGTGCGGCAACAACCGTGCCTTCTACGATCTTTCCTAGCCTCTTTTCCTCCGGGCAGGCGGCTTGAGCTGATGTGAAGTGTTGGTGGGCAAATCATCCAGAGAAGAGTCGCAATGCTTCTGGGCTGTTAGCAAGAGCGAGTGAAGAGCAGCAAGAGCTTTCCTTGCTGACCCTTTTCACGTGGGAGATTAGATAGACATTTGCCGGTTTAGTGCCTTGTTTCTTCTGCGCAGCTTGCACAAAGCTCATTGCGGCTTTCGCGGTTCGAGTTGTGCATCGCCGGAGCTCTGCGGGAAAGAGCGAGAGAAGAGCCGCGAAAGCTCCGAGTGCGGCCAGCTCGCGTGTAGCCGCGATGATGCGCTGTTCGCCGGTTGGAGGGCGACTGCCTTCTGCGCAGCTGCTTCCAAGTTGACGGTAAGTGCCAGCGTGCTAGCTGTGTAGGACAGTGAAGAGGCTGACGTGTGTGTCCGTAGAGCTGCTAGAAAGCGTACGTGAAGAGCAGGAAGGGCTTTCAGAGCAGCCGGTTCTCGTCTTGGACAGTCGCCACACATCCGCACTTTTAGTGCCTCAGAACCCCGGACAGCTTGCAAAACACGGCTGTAACTGTCCCAGCGCAAGCTGTTCAGGAAAGCACAGAAACGCGATGTTCGCAAGCTTTTAGCGCTGCTCGCAAGAAGCCTCCGGAGCAGGCACTTCTCGTGCGGCAACAACCGTGCCTTCTACGATCTTTCCTAGCCTCTTTTCCTCCGGGCAGGCGGCTTGAGCTGATGTGAAGTGTTGGAGGGCAAATCATCCAGAGAAGAGTCGCAATGCTTCTGGGCTGTTAGCAAGAGCGAGTGAAGAGCAGCAAGAGCTTTCCTTGCTGACCCTTTTCACGTGGGAGATTAGCTAGACATTTGCCGGTTTAGTGCCTTGTTTCTTCTGCGCAGCTTGCACAAAGCTCATTGCGGCTTTCGCGGACCGAGATGTGCATCGCCGGAGCTCTGCGGGAAAGAGCGAGAGAAGAGCCGCGAAAGCTCCGATTGCGGCCAGCTCGCGTGTAGCCGCGATGATGCGCTGTTCGCCGGTTGGAGGGCGACTGCCTTCTGCGCGGCTGGTTCCAAGTTGACGGTAAGTGCCAGCGTGCTAGCTGTGTAGGACAGTGAAGAGGCTGACGTGTGTGTGTCCGTAGAGCTGCTAGAAAGCGTACGTGAAGAGCAGGAAGGGCTTTCAGAGCAGCCGGTTCTCGTCTTGGACAGTCGCCACACATCTGCACTTTTAGTGCCTCAGAACCCCGGACAGCTTGCAAAACACGGCTGTAACTGTCCCAGCGCAAGCTGTTCAGGAAAGCACAGAAACGCGATGTTCGCGTGCTTTTAGCGCTTCTCGCAAGAAGCCTCCGGAGCAGGCACTTCTCGTGCGTAACAACCGTGCCTTCTACGATCTTTCCTAGCCTCTTTTCCTCCGGGCAGCCGGCTTGAGCTGATGTGAAGTGTTGGTGGGCAAATCATCCAGAGAAGAGTCGCAATGCTTCTGGGCTGTTAGCAAGAGCTTTCCTTGCTGACCCTTTTCACGTGGGAGATTAGCTAGACATTTGCCGGTTTAGTGCCTTGTTTCTTCTGCGCAGCTTGCACAAAGCTCATTGCGGCTTTCGCGGTTCGAGTTGTGCATCGCCGGAGCTCTGCGGGAAAGAGCGAGAGAAGAGCCGCGAAAGCTCCGAGTGCGGCCAGCTCGCGTGTAGCCGCGATGATGCGCTGTTCGCCGGTTGGAGGGCGACTGCCTTCTGCGCGGCTGCTTCCAAGTTGACGGTAAGTGCCAGCGTGCTAGCTGTGTAGGACAGTGAAGAGGCTGACGTGTGTGTCCGTAGAGCTGCTAGAAAGCGTACGTGAAGAGCAGGAAGGGCTTTCAGAGCAGCCGGTTCTCGTCTTGGACAGTCGCCACACATCCGCACTTTTAGTGCCTCAGAACCCCGGACAGCTTGCAAAACACGGCTGTAACTGTCCCAGCGCAAGCTGTTCAGGAAAGCACAGAAACGCGATGTTCGCGTGCTTTTAGCGCTGCTCGCAAGAAACCTCCGGAGCAGGCACTTCTCGTGCGGCAACAACCGTGCCTTCTACGATCTTTCCTAGCCTCTTTTCCTCCGGGCAGCCGGCTTGAGCTGATGTGAAGTGTTGGAGGGCAAATCATCCAGAGAAGAGTCGCAATGCTTCTGGGCTGTTAGCAAGAGCGAGTGAAGAGCAGCAAGAGCTTTCCTTGCTGACCCTTTTCACGTGGGAGATTAGCTAGACATTTGCCGGTTTAGTGCCTTGTTTCTTCTGCGCAGCTTGCACAAAGCTCATTGCGGCTTTCGCGGTTCGAGTTGTGCATCGCCGGAGCTCTGCGGGAAAGAGCGAGAGAAGAGCCGCGAAAGCTCCGAGTGCGGCCAGCTCGCGTGTAGCCGCGATGATGCGCTGTTCGCCGTTTGGAGGGCGACTGCCTTCTGCGCAGCTGCTTCCAAGTTGACGGTAAGTGCCAGCGTGCTAGCTGTGTAGGACAGTGAAGAGGCTGACGTGTGTGTGTCCGTAGAGCTGCTAGAAAGCGTACGTGAAGAGCAGGAAGGGCTTTCAGAGCAGCCGGTTCTCGTCTTGGACAGTCGCCACACATCCGCACTTTTAGTGCCTCAGAACCCCGGACAGCTTGCAAAACACGGCTGTAACTGTCCCAGCGCAAGCTGTTCAGGAAAGCACAGAAACGCGATGTTCGCAAGCTCTTAGCGCTTCTCGCAAGAAGCCTCCGGAGCAGGCACTTCTCGTGCGGCAACAACCGTGCCTTCTACGATCTTTCCTAGCCTCTTTTCCTCCGGGCAGGCGGCTTGAGCTGATGTGAAGTGTTGGTGGGCAAATCATCCAGAGAAGAGTCGCAATGCTTCTGGGCTGTTAGCAAGAGCGAGTGAAGAGCAGCAAGAGCTTTCCTTGCTGACCCTTTTCACGTGGGAGATTAGCTAGACATTTGCCGGTTTAGTGCCTTGTTTCTTCTGCGCAGCTTGCACAAAGCTCATTGCGGCTTTCGCGGTTCGAGTTGTGCATCGCCGGAGCTCTGCGGGAAAGAGCGAGAGAAGAGCCGCGAAAGCTCCGAGTGCGGCCAGCTCGCGTGTAGCCGCGATGATGCGCTGTTCGCCGTTTGGAGGGCGACTGCCTTCTGCGCAGCTGCTTCCAAGTTGACGGTAAGTGCCAGCGTGCTAGCTGTGTAGGACAGTGAAGAGGCTGACGTGTGTGTCCGTAGAGCTGCTAGAAAGCGTACGTGAAGAGCAGGAAGGGCTTTCAGAGCAGCCGGTTCTCGTCTTGGACAGTCGCCACACATCCGCACTTTTAGTGCCTCAGAACCCCGGACAGCTTGCAAAACACGGCTGTAACTGTCCCAGCGCAAGCTGTTCAGGAAAGCACAGAAACGCGATGTTCGCGTGCTTTTAGCGCTGCTCGCAAGAAGCCTCCGGAGCAGGCACTTCTCGTGCAGCAACAACCGTGCCTTCTACGATCTTTCCTAGCCTCTTTTCCTCCGGGCAGGCGGCTTGAGCTGATGTGAAGTGTTGGAGGGCAAATCATCCAGAGAAGAGTCGCAATGCTTCTGGGCTGTTAGCAAGAGCGAGTGAAGAGCAGCAAGAGCTTTCCTTGCTGACCCTTTTCACGTGGGAGATTAGCTAGACATTTGCCGGTTTAGTGCCTTGTTTCTTCTGCGCAGCTTGCACAAAGCTCATTGCGGCTTTCGCGGTTCGAGTTGTGCATCGCCGGAGCTCTGCGGGAAAGAGCGAGAGAAGAGCCGCGAAAGCTCCGACTGCGGCCAGCTCGCGTGTAGCCGCGATGATGCGCTGTTCGCCGTTTGGAGGGCGACTGCCTTCTGCGCAGCTGCTTCCAAGTTGACGGTAAGTGCCAGCGTGCTAGCTGTGTAGGACAGTGAAGAGGCTGACGTGTGTGTGTCCGTAGAGCTGCTAGAAAGCGTACGTGAAGAGCAGGAAGGGCTTTCAGAGCAGCCGGTTCTCGTCTTGGACAGTCGCCACACATCCGCACTTTTAGTGCCTCAGAACCCCGGACAGCTTGCAAAACACGGCTGTAACTGTCCCAGCGCAAGCTGTTCAGGAAAGCACAGAAACGCGATGTTCGCAAGCTCTTAGCGCTTCTCGCAAGAAGCCTCCGGAGCAGGCACTTCTCGTGCGGCAACAACCGTGCCTTCTACGATCTTTCCTAGCCTCTTTTCCTCCGGGCAGGCGGCTTGAGCTGATGTGAAGTGTTGGTGGGCAAATCATCCAGAGAAGAGTCGCAATGCTTCTGGGCTGTTAGCAAGAGCGAGTGAAGAGCAGCAAGAGCTTTCCTTGCTGACCCTTTTCACGTGGGAGATTAGCTAGACATTTGCCGGTTTAGTGCCTTGTTTCTTCTGCGCAGCTTGCACAAAGCTCATTGCGGCTTTCGCGGTTCGAGTTGTGCATCGCCGGAGCTCTGCGGGAAAGAGCGAGAGAAGAGCCGCGAAAGCTCCGAGTGCGGCCAGCTCGCGTGTAGCCGCGATGATGCGCTGTTCGCCGTTTGGAGGGCGACTGCCTTCTGCGCAGCTGCTTCCAAGTTGACGGTAAGTGCCAGCGTGCTAGCTGTGTAGGACAGTGAAGAGGCTGACGTGTGTGTCCGTAGAGCTGCTAGAAAGCGTACGTGAAGAGCAGGAAGGGCTTTCAGAGCAGCCGGTTCTCGTCTTGGACAGTCGCCACACATCCGCACTTTTAGTGCCTCAGAACCCCGGACAGCTTGCAAAACACGGCTGTAACTGTCCCAGCGCAAGCTGTTCAGGAAAGCACAGAAACGCGATGTTCGCAAGCTTTTAGCGCTGCTCGCAAGAAGCCTCCGGAGCAGGCACTTCTCGTGCAGCAACAACCGTGCCTTCTACGATCTTTCCTAGCCTCTTTTCCTCCGGGCAGGCGGCTTGAGCTGATGTGAAGTGTTGGAGGGCAAATCATCCAGAGAAGAGTCGCAATGCTTCTGGGCTGTTAGCAAGAGCGAGTGAAGAGCAGCAAGAGCTTTCCTTGCTGACCCTTTTCACGTGGGAGATTAGCTAGACATTTGCCGGTTTAGTGCCTTGTTTCTTCTGCGCAGCTTGCACAAAGCTCATTGCGGCTTTCGCGGTTCGAGTTGTGCATCGCCGGAGCTCTGCGGGAAAGAGCGAGAGAAGAGCCGCGAAAGCTCCGACTGCGGCCAGCTCGCGTGTAGCCGCGATGATGCGCTGTTCGCCGGTTGGAGGGCGACTGCCTTCTGCGCAGCTGCTTCCAAGTTGACGGTAAGTGCCAGCGTGCTAGCTGTGTAGGACAGTGAAGAGGCTGACGTGTGTGTCCGTAGAGCTGCTAGAAAGCGTACGTGAAGAGCAGGAAGGGCTTTCAGAGCAGCCGGTTCTCGTCTTGGACAGTCGCCACACATCCGCACTTTTAGTGCCTCAGAACCCCGGACAGCTTGCAAAACACGGCTGTAACTGTCCCAGCGCAAGCTGTTCAGGAAAGCACAGAAACGCGATGTTCGCGTGCTTTTAGCGCTGCTCGCAAGAAACCTCCGGAGCAGGCACTTCTCGTGCGGCAACAACCGTGCCTTCTACGATCTTTCCTAGCCTCTTTTCCTCCGGGCAGCCGGCTTGAGCTGATGTGAAGTGTTGGAGGGCAAATCATCCAGAGAAGAGTCGCAATGCTTCTGGGCTGTTAGCAAGAGCGAGTGAAGAGCAGCAAGAGCTTTCCTTGCTGACCCTTTTCACGTGGGAGATTAGCTAGACATTTGCCGGTTTAGTGCCTTGTTTCTTCTGCGCAGCTTGCACAAAGCTCATTGCGGCTTTCGCGGTTCGAGTTGTGCATCGCCGGAGCTCTGCGGGAAAGAGCGAGAGAAGAGCCGCGAAAGCTCCGAGTGCGGCCAGCTCGCGTGTAGCCGCGATGATGCGCTGTTCGCCGTTTGGAGGGCGACTGCCTTCTGCGCAGCTGCTTCCAAGTTGACGGTAAGTGCCAGCGTGCTAGCTGTGTAGGACAGTGAAGAGGCTGACGTGTGTGTGTCCGTAGAGCTGCTAGAAAGCGTACGTGAAGAGCAGGAAGGGCTTTCAGAGCAGCCGGTTCTCGTCTTGGACAGTCGCCACACATCCGCACTTTTAGTGCCTCAGAACCCCGGACAGCTTGCAAAACACGGCTGTAACTGTCCCAGCGCAAGCTGTTCAGGAAAGCACAGAAACGCGATGTTCGCAAGCTCTTAGCGCTTCTCGCAAGAAGCCTCCGGAGCAGGCACTTCTCGTGCGGCAACAACCGTGCCTTCTACGATCTTTCCTAGCCTCTTTTCCTCCGGGCAGGCGGCTTGAGCTGATGTGAAGTGTTGGTGGGCAAATCATCCAGAGAAGAGTCGCAATGCTTCTGGGCTGTTAGCAAGAGCGAGTGAAGAGCAGCAAGAGCTTTCCTTGCTGACCCTTTTCACGTGGGAGATTAGCTAGACATTTGCCGGTTTAGTGCCTTGTTTCTTCTGCGCAGCTTGCACAAAGCTCATTGCGGCTTTCGCGGTTCGAGTTGTGCATCGCCGGAGCTCTGCGGGAAAGAGCGAGAGAAGAGCCGCGAAAGCTCCGAGTGCGGACAGCTCGCGTGTAGCCGCGTTGATGCGCTGTTCGCCGTTTGGAGGGCGACTGCCTTCTGCGCAGCTGCTTCCAAGTTGACGGTAACTGCCAGCGTGCTAGCTGTGTAGGACAGTGAAGAGGCTGACGTGTGTGTCCGTAGAGCTGCTAGAAAGCGTACGTGAAGAGCAGGAAGGGCTTTCAGAGCAGCCGGTTCTCGTCTTGGACAGTCGCCACACATCCGCACTTTTAGTGCCTCAGAACCCCGGACAGCTTGCAAAACACGGCTGTAACTGACCCAGCGCAAGCTGTTCAGGAAAGCACAGAAACGCGATGTTCGCAAGCTTTTAGCGCTTCTCGCAAGAAGCCTCCGGAGCAGGCACTTCTCGTGCGGCAACAACCGTGCCTTCTACGATCTTTCCTAGCCTCTTTTCCTCCGGGCAGGCGGCTTGAGCTGATGTGAAGTGTTGGTGGGCAAATCATCCAGAGAAGAGTCGCAATGCTTCTGGGCTGTTAGCAAGAGCGAGTGAAGAGCAGCAAGAGCTTTCCTTGCTGACCCTTTTCACGTGGGAGATTAGCTAGACATTTGCCGGTTTAGTGCCTTGTTTCTTCTGCGCAGCTTGCACAAAGCTCATTGCGGCTTTCGCGGTTCGAGTTGTGCATCGCCGGAGCTCTGCGGGAAAGAGCGAGAGAAGAGCCGCGAAAGCTCCGAGTGCGGCCAGCTCGCGTGTAGCCGCGATGATGCGCTGTTCGCCGGTTGGAGGGCGACTGCCTTCTGCGCAGCTGCTTCCAAGTTGACGGTAAGTGCCAGCGTGCTAGCTGTGTAGGACAGTGAAGAGGCTGACGTGTGTGTCCGTAGAGCTGCTAGAAAGCGTACGTGAAGAGCAGGAAGGGCTTTCAGAGCAGCCGGTTCTCGTCTTGGACAGTCGCCACACATCCGCACTTTTAGTGCCTCAGAACCCCGGACAGCTTGCAAAACACGGCTGTAACTGTCCCAGCGCAAGCTGTTCAGGAAAGCACAGAAACGCGATGTTCGCAAGCTTTTAGCGCTGCTCGCAAGAAGCCTCCGGAGCAGGCACTTCTCGTGCAGCAACAACCGTGCCTTCTACGATCTTTCCTAGCCTCTTTTCCTCCGGGCAGGCGGCTTGAGCTGATGTGAAGTGTTGGAGGGCAAATCATCCAGAGAAGAGTCGCAATGCTTCTGGGCTGTTAGCAAGAGCGAGTGAAGAGCAGCAAGAGCTTTCCTTGCTGACCCTTTTCACGTGGGAGATTAGCTAGACATTTGCCGGTTTAGTGCCTTGTTTCTTCTGCGCAGCTTGCACAAAGCTCATTGCGGCTTTCGCGGTTCGAGTTGTGCATCGCCGGAGCTCTGCGGGAAAGAGCGAGAGAAGAGCCGCGAAAGCTCCGACTGCGGCCAGCTCGCGTGTAGCCGCGATGATGCGCTGTTCGCCGGTTGGAGGGCGACTGCCTTCTGCGCAGCTGCTTCCAAGTTGACGGTAAGTGCCAGCGTGCTAGCTGTGTAGGACAGTGAAGAGGCTGACGTGTGTGTCCGTAGAGCTGCTAGAAAGCGTACGTGAAGAGCAGGAAGGGCTTTCAGAGCAGCCGGTTCTCGTCTTGGACAGTCGCCACACATCCGCACTTTTAGTGCCTCAGAACCCCGGACAGCTTGCAAAACACGGCTGTAACTGTCCCAGCGCAAGCTGTTCAGGAAAGCACAGAAACGCGATGTTCGCGTGCTTTTAGCGCTGCTCGCAAGAAACCTCCGGAGCAGGCACTTCTCGTGCGGCAACAACCGTGCCTTCTACGATCTTTCCTAGCCTCTTTTCCTCCGGGCAGCCGGCTTGAGCTGATGTGAAGTGTTGGAGGGCAAATCATCCAGAGAAGAGTCGCAATGCTTCTGGGCTGTTAGCAAGAGCGAGTGAAGAGCAGCAAGAGCTTTCCTTGCTGACCCTTTTCACGTGGGAGATTAGCTAGACATTTGCCGGTTTAGTGCCTTGTTTCTTCTGCGCAGCTTGCACAAAGCTCATTGCGGCTTTCGCGGTTCGAGTTGTGCATCGCCGGAGCTCTGCGGGAAAGAGCGAGAGAAGAGCCGCGAAAGCTCCGAGTGCGGCCAGCTCGCGTGTAGCCGCGATGATGCGCTGTTCGCCGTTTGGAGGGCGACTGCCTTCTGCGCAGCTGCTTCCAAGTTGACGGTAAGTGCCAGCGTGCTAGCTGTGTAGGACAGTGAAGAGGCTGACGTGTGTGTGTCCGTAGAGCTGCTAGAAAGCGTACGTGAAGAGCAGGAAGGGCTTTCAGAGCAGCCGGTTCTCGTCTTGGACAGTCGCCACACATCCGCACTTTTAGTGCCTCAGAACCCCGGACAGCTTGCAAAACACGGCTGTAACTGTCCCAGCGCAAGCTGTTCAGGAAAGCACAGAAACGCGATGTTCGCAAGCTCTTAGCGCTTCTCGCAAGAAGCCTCCGGAGCAGGCACTTCTCGTGCGGCAACAACCGTGCCTTCTACGATCTTTCCTAGCCTCTTTTCCTCCGGGCAGGCGGCTTGAGCTGATGTGAAGTGTTGGTGGGCAAATCATCCAGAGAAGAGTCGCAATGCTTCTGGGCTGTTAGCAAGAGCGAGTGAAGAGCAGCAAGAGCTTTCCTTGCTGACCCTTTTCACGTGGGAGATTAGCTAGACATTTGCCGGTTTAGTGCCTTGTTTCTTCTGCGCAGCTTGCACAAAGCTCATTGCGGCTTTCGCGGTTCGAGTTGTGCATCGCCGGAGCTCTGCGGGAAAGAGCGAGAGAAGAGCCGCGAAAGCTCCGAGTGCGGACAGCTCGCGTGTAGCCGCGTTGATGCGCTGTTCGCCGTTTGGAGGGCGACTGCCTTCTGCGCGGCTGGTTCCAAGTTGACGGTAAGTGCCAGCGTGCTAGCTGTGTAGGACAGTGAAGAGGCTGACGTGTGTGTCCGTAGAGCTGCTAGAAAGCGTACGTGAAGAGCAGGAAGGGCTTTCAGAGCAGCCGGTTCTCGTCTTGGACAGTCGCCACACATCCGCACTTTTAGTGCCTCAGAACCCCGGACAGCTTGCAAAACACGGCTGTAACTGTCCCAGCGCAAGCTGTTCAGGAAAGCACAGAAACGCGATGTTCGCAAGCTTTTAGCGCTTCTCGCAAGAAGCCTCCGGAGCAGGCACTTCTCGTGCGGCAACAACCGTGCCTTCTACGATCTTTCCTAGCCTCTTTTCCTCCGGGCAGCCGGCTTGAGCTGATGTGAAGTGTTGGTGGGCAAATCATCCAGAGAAGAGTCGCAATGCTTCTGGGCTGTTAGCAAGAGCTTTCCTTGCTGACCCTTTTCACGTGGGAGATTAGCTAGACATTTGCCGGTTTAGTGCCTTGTTTCTTCTGCGCAGCTTGCACAAAGCTCATTGCGGCTTTCGCGGTTCGAGTTGTGCATCGCCGGAGCTCTGCGGGAAAGAGCGAGAGAAGAGCCGCGAAAGCTCCGAGTGCGGCCAGCTCGCGTGTAGCCGCGATGATGCGCTGTTCGCCGTTTGGAGGGCGACTGCCTTCTGCGCAGCTGCTTCCAAGTTGACGGTAAGTGCCAGCGTGCTAGCTGTGTAGGACAGTGAAGAGGCTGACGTGTGTGTGTCCGTAGAGCTGCTAGAAAGCGTACGTGAAGAGCAGGAAGGGCTTTCAGAGCAGCCGGTTCTCGTCTTGGACAGTCGCCACACATCCGCACTTTTAGTGCCTCAGAACCCTGGACAGCTTGCAAAACACGGCTGTAACTGTCCCAGCGCAAGCTGTTCAGGAAAGCACAGAAACGCGATGTTCGCAAGCTCTTAGCGCTTCTCGCAAGAAGCCTCCGGAGCAGGCACTTCTCGTGCGGCAACAACCGTGCCTTCTACGATCTTTCCTAGCCTCTTTTCCTCCGGGCAGCCGGCTTGAGCTGATGTGAAGTGTTGGTGGGCAAATCATCCAGAGAAGAGTCGCAATGCTTCTGGGCTGTTAGCAAGAGCGAGTGAAGAGCAGCAAGAGCTTTCCTTGCTGACCCTTTTCACGTGGGAGCTTAGCTAGACATTTGCCGGTTTAGTGCCTTGTTTCTTCTGCGCAGCTTGCACAAAGCTCATTGCGGCTTTCGCGGTTCGAGTTGTGCATCGCCGGAGCTCTGCGGGAAAGAGCGAGAGAAGAGCCGCGAAAGCTCCGAGTGCGGCCAGCTCGCGTGTAGCCGCGTTGATGCGCTGTTCGCCGTTTGGAGGGCGACTGCCTTCTGCGCAGCTGCTTCCAAGTTGACGGTAAGTGCCAGCGTGCTAGCTGTGTAGGACAGTGAAGAGGCTGACGTGTGTGTCCGTAGAGCTGCTAGAAAGCGTACGTGAAGAGCAGGAAGGGCTTTCAGAGCAGCCGGTTCTCGTCTTGGACAGTCGCCACACATCCGCACTTTTAGTGCCTCAGAACCCCGGACAGCTTGCAAAACACGGCTGTAACTGACCCAGCGCAAGCTGTTCAGGAAAGCACAGAAACGCGATGTTCGCAAGCTTTTAGCGCTTCTCGCAAGAAGCCTCCGGAGCAGGCACTTCTCGTGCGGCAACAACCGTGCCTTCTACGATCTTTCCTAGCCTCTTTTCCTCCGGGCAGGCGGCTTGAGCTGATGTGAAGTGTTGGAGGGCAAATCATCCAGAGAAGAGTCGCAATGCTTCTGGGCTTTTACCAAGAGCGAGTGAAGAGCAGCAAGAGCTTTCCTTGCTGACCCTTTTCACGTGGGAGATTAGCTAGACATTTGCCGGTTTAGTGCCTTGTTTCTTCTGCGCAGCTTGCACAAAGCTCATTGCGGCTTTCGCGGTTCGAGATGTGCATTGCCGGAGCTCTGTGGGAAAGAGCGAGAGAAGAGCCGCGAAAGCTCCGATTGCGGCCAGCTCGCGTGTAGCCGCGATGATGCGCTGTTCGCCGGTTGGAGGGCGACTGCCTTCTGCGCGGCTGCTTCCAAGTTGACGGTAACTGCCAGCGTGCTAGCTGTGTAGGACAGTGAAGAGGCTGACGTGTGTGTATCCGTAGAGCTGCTAGAAAGCGTACGTGAAGAGCAGGAAGGGCTTTCAGAGCAGCCGGTTCTCGTCTTGGACAGTCGCCACACATCTGCACTTTTAGTGCCTCAGAACCCCGGACAGCTTGCAAAACACGGCTGTAACTGTCCCAGCGCAAGCTGTTCAGGAAAGCACAGAAACGCGATGTTCGCAAGCTTTTAGCGCTGCTCGCAAGAAGCCTCCGGAGCAGGCACTTCTCGTGCGGCAACAACCGTGCCTTCTACGATCTTTCCTAGCCTCTTTTCCTCCGGGCAGCCGGCTTGAGCTGATGTGAAGTGTTGGTGGGCAAATCATCCAGAGAAGAGTCGCAATGCTTCTGGGCTGTTAGCAAGAGCGAGTGAAGAGCAGCAAGAGCTTTCCTTGCTGACCCTTTTCACGTGGGAGCTTAGCTAGACATTTGCCGGTTTAGTGCCTTGTTTCTTCTGCGCAGCTTGCACAAAGCTCATTGCGGCTTTCGCGGTTCGAGTTGTGCATCGCCGGAGCTCTGCGGGAAAGAGCGAGAGAAGAGCCGCGAAAGCTCCGAGTGCGGCCAGCTCGCGTGTAGCCGCGATGATGCGCTGTTCGCCGGTTGGAGGGCGACTGCCTTCTGCGCGGCTGCTTCCAAGTTGACGGTAACTGCCAGCGTGCTAGCTGTGTAGGACAGTGAAGAGGCTGACGTGTGTGTGTCCGTAGAGCTGCTAGAAAGCGTACGTGAAGAGCAGGAAGGGCTTTCAGAGCAGCCGGTTCTCGTCTTGGACAGTCGCCACACATCTGCACTTTTAGTGCCTCAGAACCCCGGACAGCTTGCAAAACACGGCTGTAACTGTCCCAGCGCAAGCTGTTCAGGAAAGCACAGAAACGCGATGTTCGCGTGCTTTTAGCGCTGCTCGCAAGAAGCCTCTGGAGGAGGCACTTCTCGTGCGACAACAACCGTGCCTTCTACGATCTTTCCTAGCCTCTTTTCCTCCGGGCAGGCGGCTTGAGCTGATGTGAAGTGTTGGAGGGCAAATCATCCAGAGAAGAGTCGCAATGCTTCTGGGCTGTTAGCAAGAGCGAGTGAAGAGCAGCAAGAGCTTTCCTTGCTGACCCTTTTCACGTGGGAGATTAGCTAGACATTTGCCGGTTTAGTGCCTTGTTTCTTCTGCGCAGCTTGCACAAAGCTCACTGCGGCTTTCGCGGTTCGAGTTGTGCATCGCCGGAGCTCTGCGGGAAAGAGCGAGAGAAGAGCCACGAAGCTCCGAGTGCGGCCAGCTCGCGTGTAGCCGCGATGATGCGCTGTTCGCCGGTTGGAGGGCGACTGCCTTCTGCGCGGCTGCTTCCAAGTTGACGGTAACTGCCAGCGTGCTAGCTGTGTAGGACAGTGAAGAGGCTGACGTGTGTGTATCCGTAGAGCTGCTAGAAAGCGTACGTGAAGAGCAGGAAGGGCTTTCAGAGCAGCCGGTTCTCGTCTTGGACAGTCGCCACACATCTGCACTTTTAGTGCCTCAGAACCCCGGACAGCTTGCAAAACACGGCTGTAACTGTCCCAGCGCAAGCTGTTCAGGAAAGCACAGAAACGCGATGTTCGCGTGCTTTTAGCGCTTCTCGCAAGAAGCCTCCGGAGCAGGCACTTCTCGTGCGTAACAACCGTGCCTTCTACGATCTTTCCTAGCCTCTTTTCCTCCGGGCAGCCGGCTTGAGCTGATGTGAAGTGTTGGTGGGCAAATCATCCAGAGAAGAGTCGCAATGCTTCTGGGCTGTTAGCAAGAGCTTTCCTTGCTGACCCTTTTCACGTGGGAGATTAGCTAGACATTTGCCGGTTTAGTGCCTTGTTTCTTCTGCGCAGCTTGCACAAAGCTCATTGCGGCTTTCGCGGTTCGAGTTGTGCATCGCCGGAGCTCTGCGGGAAAGAGCGAGAGAAGAGCCGCGAAAGCTCCGAGTGCGGCCAGCTCGCGTGTAGCCGCGATGATGCGCTGTTCGCCGGTTGGAGGGCGACTGCCTTCTGCGCGGCTGGTTCCAAGTTGACGGTAAGTGCCAGCGTGCTAGCTGTGTAGGACAGTGAAGAGGCTGACGTGTGTGTGTCCGTAGAGCTGCTAGAAAGCGTACGTGAAGAGCAGGAAGGGTTTTCAGAGCAGCCGGTTCTCGTCTTGGACAGTCGCCACACATCCGGACTTTTAGTGCCTCAGAACCCCGGACAGCTTGCAAAACACGGCTGTAACTGTCCCAGCGCAAGCTGTTCAGGAAAGCACAGAAACGCGATGTTCGCAAGCTTTTAGCGCTGCTCGCAAGAAGCCTCCGGAGGAGGCACTTCTCGTGCGGCAACAACCGTGCCTTCTACGATCTTTCCTAGCCTCTTTTCCTCCGGGCAGCCGGCTTGAGCTGATGTGAAGTGTTGGTGGGCAAATCATCCAGAGAAGAGTCGCAATGCTTCTGGGCTGTTAGCAAGAGCGAGTGAAGAGCAGCAAGAGCTTTCCTTGCTGACCCTTTTCACGTGGGAGATTAGCTAGACATTTGCCGGTTTAGTGCCTTGTTTCTTCGGCGCAGCTTGCACAAAGCTCATTGCGGCTTTCGCGGTTCGAGTTGTGCATCGCCGGAGCTCTGCGGGAAAGAGCGAGAGAAGAGCCGCGAAAGCTCCGAGTGCGGACAGCTCGCGTGTAGCCGCGATGATGCGCTGTTCGCCGGTTGGAGGGCGACTGCCTTCTGCGCGGCTGCTTCCAAGTTGACGGTAACTGCCAGCGTGCTAGCTGTGTAGGACAGTGAAGAGGCTGACGTGTGTGTGTCCGTAGAGCTGCTAGAAAGCGTACGTGAAGAGCAGGAAGGGCTTTCAGAGCAGCCGGTTCTCGTCTTGGACAGTCGCCACACATCTGCACTTTTAGTGCCTCAGAACCCCGGACAGCTTGCAAAACACGGCTGTAACTGTCCCAGCGCAAGCTGTTCAGGAAAGCACAGAAACGCGATGTTCGCGTGCTTTTAGCGCTGCTCGCAAGAAGCCTCTGGAGGAGGCACTTCTCGTGCGACAACAACCGTGCCTTCTACGATCTTTCCTAGCCTCTTTTCCTCCGGGCAGGCGGCTTGAGCTGATGTGAAGTGTTGGAGGGCAAATCATCCAGAGAAGAGTCGCAATGCTTCTGGGCTGTTAGCAAGAGCGAGTGAAGAGCAGCAAGAGCTTTCCTTGCTGACCCTTTTCACGTGGGAGATTAGCTAGACATTTGCCGGTTTAGTGCCTTGTTTCTTCTGCGCAGCTTGCACAAAGCTCACTGCGGCTTTCGCGGTTCGAGTTGTGCATCGCCGGAGCTCTGCGGGAAAGAGCGAGAGAAGAGCCACGAAGCTCCGAGTGCGGCCAGCTCGCGTGTAGCCGCGATGATGCGCTGTTCGCCGGTTGGAGGGCGACTGCCTTCTGCGCGGCTGCTTCCAAGTTGACGGTAACTGCCAGCGTGCTAGCTGTGTAGGACAGTGAAGAGGCTGACGTGTGTGTATCCGTAGAGCTGCTAGAAAGCGTACGTGAAGAGCAGGAAGGGCTTTCAGAGCAGCCGGTTCTCGTCTTGGACAGTCGCCACACATCTGCACTTTTAGTGCCTCAGAACCCCGGACAGCTTGCAAAACACGGCTGTAACTGTCCCAGCGCAAGCTGTTCAGGAAAGCACAGAAACGCGATGTTCGCGTGCTTTTAGCGCTTCTCGCAAGAAGCCTCCGGAGCAGGCACTTCTCGTGCGTAACAACCGTGCCTTCTACGATCTTTCCTAGCCTCTTTTCCTCCGGGCAGCCGGCTTGAGCTGATGTGAAGTGTTGGTGGGCAAATCATCCAGAGAAGAGTCGCAATGCTTCTGGGCTGTTAGCAAGAGCTTTCCTTGCTGACCCTTTTCACGTGGGAGATTAGCTAGACATTTGCCGGTTTAGTGCCTTGTTTCTTCTGCGCAGCTTGCACAAAGCTCATTGCGGCTTTCGCGGTTCGAGTTGTGCATCGCCGGAGCTCTGCGGGAAAGAGCGAGAGAAGAGCCGCGAAAGCTCCGAGTGCGGCCAGCTCGCGTGTAGCCGCGATGATGCGCTGTTCGCCGGTTGGAGGGCGACTGCCTTCTGCGCGGCTGCTTCCAAGTTGACGGTAAGTGCCAGCGTGCAAGCTGTGTAGGACAGTGAAGAGGCTGACGTGTGTGTGTCCGTAGAGCTGCTAGAAAGCGTACGTGAAGAGCAGGAAGGGTTTTCAGAGCAGCCGGTTCTCGTCTTGGACAGTCGCCACACATCCGGACTTTTAGTGCCTCAGAACCCCGGACAGCTTGCAAAACACGGCTGTAACTGTCCCAGCGCAAGCTGTTCAGGAAAGCACAGAAACGCGATGTTCGCAAGCTTTTAGCGCTGCTCGCAAGAAGCCTCCGGAGGAGGCACTTCTCGTGCGGCAACAACCGTGCCTTCTACGATCTTTCCTAGCCTCTTTTCCTCCGGGCAGCCGGCTTGAGCTGATGTGAAGTGTTGGTGGGCAAATCATCCAGAGAAGAGTCGCAATGCTTCTGGGCTGTTAGCAAGAGCGAGTGAAGAGCAGCAAGAGCTTTCCTTGCTGACCCTTTTCACGTGGGAGATTAGCTAGACATTTGCCGGTTTAGTGCCTTGTTTCTTCGGCGCAGCTTGCACAAAGCTCATTGCGGCTTTCGCGGTTCGAGTTGTGCATCGCCGGAGCTCTGCGGGAAAGAGCGAGAGAAGAGCCGCGAAAGCTCCGAGTGCGGACAGCTCGCGTGTAGCCGCGATGATGCGCTGTTCGCCGGTTGGAGGGCGACTGCCTTCTGCGCGGCTGCTTCCAAGTTGACGGTAACTGCCAGCGTGCTAGCTGTGTAGGACAGTGAAGAGGCTGACGTGTGTGTGTCCGTAGAGCTGCTAGAAAGCGTACGTGAAGAGCAGGAAGGGCTTTCAGAGCAGCCGGTTCTCGTCTTGGACAGTCGCCACACATCCGCACTTTTAGTGCCTCAGAACCCCGGACAGCTTGCAAAACACGGCTGTAACTGTCCCAGCGCAAGCTGTTCAGGAAAGCACAGAAACGCGATGTTCGCGTGCTTTTAGAGCTGCTCGCAAGAAGCCTCCGGAGCAGGCACTTCTCGTGCGGCAACAACCGTGCCTTCTACGATCTTTCCTAGCCTCTTTTCCTCCGGGCAGGCGGCTTGAGCTGATGTGAAGTGTTGGAGGGCAAATCATCCAGAGAAGAGTCGCAATGCTTCTGGGCTGTTAGCAAGAGCGAGTGAAGAGCAGCAAGAGCTTTCCTTGCTGACCCTTTTCACGTGGGAGCTTAGCTAGACATTTGCCGGTTTAGTGCCTTGTTTCTTCTGCGCAGCTTGCACAAAGCTCATTGCGGCTTTCGCGGTTCGAGTTGTGCATCGCCGGAGCTCTGCGGGAAAGAGCGAGAGAAGAGCCGCGAAAGCTCCGAGTGCGGCCAGCTCGCGTGTAGCCGCGATGATGCGCTGTTCGCCGGTTGGAGGGCGACTGCCTTCTGCGCGGCTGCTTCCAAGTTGACGGTAACTGCCAGCGTGCTAGCTGTGTAGGACAGTGAAGAGGCTGACGTGTGTGTGTCCGTAGAGCTGCTAGAAAGCGTACGTGAAGAGCAGGAAGGGCTTTCAGAGCAGCCGGTTCTCGTCTTGGACAGTCGCCACACATCCGCACTTTTAGTGCCTCAGAACCCCGGACAGCTTGCAAAACACGGCTGTAACTGTCCCAGCGCAAGCTGTTCAGGAAAGCACAGAAACGCGATGTTCGTGTGCTTTTAGCGCTGCTCGCAAGAAGCCTCCGGAGCAGGCACTTCTCGTGCGGCAACAACCGTGCCTTCTACGATCTTTCCTAGCCTCTTTTCCTCCGGGCAGGCGGCTTGAGCTGATGTGAAGTGTTGGTGGGCAAATCATCCAGAGAAGAGTCGCAATGCTTCTGGGCTGTTAGCAAGAGCGAGTGAAGAGCAGCAAGAGCTTTCCTTGCTGACCCTTTTCACGTGGGAGCTTAGCTAGACATTTGCCGGTTTAGTGCCTTGTTTCTTCTGCGCAGCTTGCACAAAGCTCATTGCGGCTTTCGCGGTTCGAGTTGTGCATCGCCGGAGCTCTGCGGGAAAGAGCGAGAGAAGAGCCGCGAAAGCTCCGAGTGCGGACAGCTCGCGTGTAGCCGCGATGATGCGCTGTTCGCCGGTTGGAGGGCGACTGCCTTCTGCGCGGCTGCTTCCAAGTTGACGGTAAGTGCCAGCGTGCTAGCTGTGTAGGACAGTGAAGAGGCTGACGTGTGTGTGTCCGTAGAGCTGCTAGAAAGCGTACGTGAAGAGCAGGAAGGGCTTTCAGAGCAGCCGGTTCTCGTCTTGGACAGTCGCCACACATCTGCACTTTTAGTGCCTCAGAACCCCGGACAGCTTGCAAAACACGGCTGTAACTGTCCCAGCGCAAGCTGTTCAGGAAAGCACAGAAACGCGATGTTCGCGTGCTTTTAGCGCTGCTCGCAAGAAGCCTCTGGAGGAGGCACTTCTCGTGCGACAACAACCGTGCCTTCTACGATCTTTCCTAGCCTCTTTTCCTCCGGGCAGGCAGCTTGAGCTGATGTGAAGTGTTGGAGGGCAAATCATCCAGAGAAGAGTCGCAATGCTTCTGGGCTGTTAGCAAGAGCGAGTGAAGAGCAGCAAGAGCTTTCCTTGCTGACCCTTTTCACGTGGGAGATTAGCTAGACATTTGCCGGTTTAGTGCCTTGTTTCTTCTG
Organism: Chlamydotis macqueenii; assembly: GCF_036417535.1. Taxonomy (NCBI): domain Eukaryota; kingdom Metazoa; phylum Chordata; class Aves; order Otidiformes; family Otididae; genus Chlamydotis; species Chlamydotis macqueenii. The sequence continues at coordinate 20,542,752 of NC_141559.1, forward strand.
CGCAGCTTGCACAAAGCTCATTGCGGCTTTCGCGGTTCGAGTTGTGCATCGCCGGAGCTCTGCGGGAAAGAGCGAGAGAAGAGCCACGAAGCTCCGAGTGCGGCCAGCTCGCGTGTAGCCGCGATGATGCGCTGTTCGCCGGTTGGAGGGCGACTGCCTTCTGCGCGGCTGCTTCCAAGTTGACGATAACTGCCAGCGTGCTAGCTGTGTAGGACAGTGAAGAGGCTGACGTGTGTGTATCGGTAGAGCTGCTAGAAAGCGTACGTGAAGAGCAGGAAGGGCTTTCAGAGCAGCCGGTTCTCGTCTTGGACAGTCGCCACACATCTGCACTTTTAGTGCCTCAGAACCCCGGACAGCTTGCAAAACACGGCTGTAACTGTCCCAGCGCAAGCTGTTCAGGAAAGCACAGAAACGCGATGTTCGCAAGCTTTTAGCGCTGCTCGCAAGAAGCCTCCGGAGCAGGCACTTCTCGTGCGGCAACAACCGTGCCTTCTACGATCTTTCCTAGCCTCTTTTCCTCCGGGCAGCCGGCTTGAGCTGATGTGAAGTGTTGGTGGGCAAATCATCCAGAGAAGAGTCGCAATGCTTCTGGGCTGTTAGCAAGAGCGAGTGAAGAGCAGCAAGAGCTTTCCTTGCTGACCCTTTTCACGTGGGAGCTTAGCTAGACATTTGCCGGTTTAGTGCCTTGTTTCTTCTGCGCAGCTTGCACAAAGCTCATTGCGGCTTTCGCGGTTCGAGTTGTGCATCGCCGGAGCTCTGCGGGAAAGAGCGAGAGAAGAGCCGCGAAAGCTCCGAGTGCGGCCAGCTCGCGTGTAGCCGCGATGATGCGCTGTTCGCCGGTTGGAGGGCGACTGCCTTCTGCGCGGCTGCTTCCAAGTTGACGGTAACTGCCAGCGTGCTAGCTGTGTAGGACAGTGAAGAGGCTGACGTGTGTGTGTCCGTAGAGCTGCTAGAAAGCGTACGTGAAGAGCAGGAAGGGCTTTCAGAGCAGCCGGTTCTCGTCTTGGACAGTCGCCACACATCCGCACTTTTAGTGCCTCAGAACCCCGGACAGCTTGCAAAACACGGCTGTAACTGTCCCAGCGCAAGCTGTTCAGGAAAGCACAGAAACGCGATGTTCGCGTGCTTTTAGCGCTGCTCGCAAGAAGCCTCCGGAGCAGGCACTTCTCGTGCGGCAACAACCGTGCCTTCTACGATCTTTCCTAGCCTCTTTTCCTCCGGGCAGCCGGCTTGAGCTGATGTGAAGTGTTGGTGGGCAAATCATCCAGAGAAGAGTCGCAATGCTTCTGGGCTGTTAGCAAGAGCGAGTGAAGAGCAGCAAGAGCTTTCCTTGCTGACCCTTTTCACGTGGGAGCTTAGCTAGACATTTGCCGGTTTAGTGCCTTGTTTCTTCTGCGCAGCTTGCACAAAGCTCATTGCGGCTTTCGCGGTTCGAGTTGTGCATCGCCGGAGCTCTGCGGGAAAGAGCGAGAGAAGAGCCGCGAAAGCTCCGAGTGCGGCCAGCTCGCGTGTAGCCGCGATGATGCGCTGTTCGCCGGTTGGAGGGCGACTGCCTTCTGCGCGGCTGCTTCCAAGTTGACGGTAACTGCCAGCGTGCTAGCTGTGTAGGACAGTGAAGAGGCTGACGTGTGTGTGTCCGTAGAGCTGCTAGAAAGCGTACGTGAAGAGCAGGAAGGGCTTTCAGAGCAGCCGGTTCTCGTCTTGGACAGTCGCCACACATCTGCACTTTTAGTGCCTCAGAACCCCGGACAGCTTGCAAAACACGGCTGTAACTGTCCCAGCGCAAGCTGTTCAGGAAAGCACAGAAACGCGATGTTCGCGTGCTTTTAGCGCTGCTCACAAGAAGCCTCTGGAGGAGGCACTTCTCGTGCGACAACAACCGTGCCTTCTACGATCTTTCCTAGCCTCTTTTCCTCCGGGCAGGCGGCTTGAGCTGATGTGAAGTGTTGGAGGGCAAATCATCCAGAGAAGAGTCGCAATGCTTCTGGGCTGTTAGCAAGAGCGAGTGAAGAGCAGCAAGAGCATTCCTTGCTGACCCTTTTCACGTGGGAGATTAGCTAGACATTTGCCGGTTTAGTGCCTTGTTTCTTCTGCGCAGCTTGCACAAAGCTCATTGCGGCTTTCGCGGTTCGAGTTGTGCATCGCCGGAGCTCTGCGGGAAAGAGCGAGAGAAGAGCCGCGAAAGCTCCGAGTGCGGCCAGCTCGCGTGTAGCCGCGATGATGCGCTGTTCGCCGGTTGGAGGGCGACTGCCTTCTGCGCAGCTGCTTCCAAGTTGACGGTAAGTGCCAGCGTGCTAGCTGTGTAGGACAGTGAAGAGGCTCACGTGTGTGTCCGTAGAGCTGCTAGAAAGCGTACGTGAAGAGCAGGAAGGGCTTTCAGAGCAGCCGGTTCTCGTCTTGGACAGTCGCCACACATCCGCACTTTTAGTGCCTCAGAACCCCGGACAGCTTGCAAAACACGGCTGTAACTGTCCCAGCGCAAGCTGTTCAGGAAAGCACAGAAACGCGATGTTCGCAAGCTTTTAGCGCTGCTCGCAAGAAGCCTCCGGAGCAGGCACTTCTCGTGCAGCAACAACCGTGCCTTCTACGATCTTTCCTAGCCTCTTTTCCTCCGGGCAGGCGGCTTGAGCTGATGTGAAGTGTTGGAGGGCAAATCATCCAGAGAAGAGTCGCAATGCTTCTGGGCTTTTACCAAGAGCGAGTGAAGAGCAGCAAGAGCTTTCCTTGCTGACCCTTTTCACGTGGGAGATTAGCTAGACATTTGCCGGTTTAGTGCCTTGTTTCTTCTGCGCAGCTTGCACAAAGCTCATTGCGGCTTTCGCGGTTCGAGTTGTGCATCGCCGGAGCTCTGCGGGAAAGAGCGAGAGAAGAGCCGCGAAAGCTCCGAGTGCGGCCAGCTCGCGTGTAGCCGCGATGATGCGCTGTTCGCCGGTTGGAGGGCGACTGCCTTCTGCGCGGCTGCTTCCAAGTTGACGGTAACTGCCAGCGTGCTAGCTGTGTAGGACAGTGAAGAGGCTGACGTGTGTGTATCCGTAGAGCTGCTAGAAAGCGTACGTGAAGAGCAGGAAGGGCTTTCAGAGCAGCCGGTTCTCGTCTTGGACAGTCGCCACACATCTGCACTTTTAGTGCCTCAGAACCCCGGACAGCTTGCAAAACACGGCTGTAACTGTCCCAGCGCAAGCTGTTCAGGAAAGCACAGAAACGCGATGTTCGCGTGCTTTTAGCGCTGCTCGCAAGAAGCCTCTGGAGGAGGCACTTCTCGTGCGACAACAACCGTGCCTTCTACGATCTTTCCTAGCCTCTTTTCCTCCGGGCAGGCGGCTTGCGCTGATGTGAAGTGTTGGAGGGCAAATCATCCAGAGAAGAGTCGCAATGCTTCTGGGCTGTTAGCAAGAGCGAGTGAAGAGCAGCAAGAGCTTTCCTTGCTGACCCTTTTCACGTGGGAGATTAGCTAGACATTTGCCGGTTTAGTGCCTTGTTTCTTCTGCGCAGCTTGCACAAAGCTCACTGCGGCTTTCGCGGTTCGAGTTGTGCATCGCCGGAGCTCTGCGGGAAAGAGCGAGAGAAGAGCCACGAAGCTCCGAGTGCGGCCAGCTCGCGTGTAGCCGCGATGATGCGCTGTTCGCCGGTTGGAGGGCGACTGCCTTCTGCGCGGCTGGTTCCAAGTTGACGGTAAGTGCCAGCGTGCTAGCTGTGTAGGACAGTGAAGAGGCTGACGTGTGTGTATCCGTAGAGCTGCTAGAAAGCGTACGTGAAGAGCAGGAAGGGCTTTCAGAGCAGCCGGTTCTCGTCTTGGACAGTCGCCACACATCCGCACTTTTAGTGCCTCAGAACCCCGGACAGCTTGCAAAACACGGCTGTAACTGTCCCAGCGCAAGCTGTTCAGGAAAGCACAGAAACGCGATGTTCGCAAGCTTTTAGCGCTGCTCGCAAGAAGCCTCCGGAGCAGGCACTTCTCGTGCGGCAACAACCGTGCCTTCTACGATCTTTCCTAGCCTCTTTTCCTCCGGGCAGCCGGCTTGAGCTGATGTGAAGTGTTGGTGGGCAAATCATCCAGAGAAGTGTCGCAATGCTTCTGGGCTGTTAGCAAGAGCGAGTGAAGAGCAGCAAGAGCTTTCCTTGCTGACCCTTTTCACGTGGGAGCTTAGCTAGACATTTGCCGGTTTAGTGCCTTGTTTCTTCTGCGCAGCTTGCACAAAGCTCATTGCGGCTTTCGCGGTTCGAGTTGTGCATCGCCGGAGCTCTGCGGGAAAGAGCGAGAGAAGAGCCGCGAAAGCTCCGAGTGCGGCCAGCTCGCGTGTAGCCGCGATGATGCGCTGTTCGCCGGTTGGAGGGCGACTGCCTTCTGCGCGGCTGCTTCCAAGTTGACGGTAACTGCCAGCGTGCTAGCTGTGTAGGACAGTGAAGAGGCTGACGTGTGTGTGTCCGTAGAGCTGCTAGAAAGCGTACGTGAAGAGCAGGAAGGGCTTTCAGAGCAGCCGGTTCTCGTCTTGGACAGTCGCCACACATCTGCACTTTTAGTGCCTCAGAACCCCGGACAGCTTGCAAAACACGGCTGTAACTGTCCCAGCGCAAGCTGTTCAGGAAAGCACAGAAACGCGATGTTCGCGTGCTTTTAGCGCTGCTCACAAGAAGCCTCTGGAGGAGGCACTTCTCGTGCGACAACAACCGTGCCTTCTACGATCTTTCCTAGCCTCTTTTCCTCCGGGCAGGCGGCTTGAGCTGATGTGAAGTGTTGGAGGGCAAATCATCCAGAGAAGAGTCGCAATGCTTCTGGGCTGTTAGCAAGAGCGAGTGAAGAGCAGCAAGAGCATTCCTTGCTGACCCTTTTCACGTGGGAGATTAGCTAGACATTTGCCGGTTTAGTGCCTTGTTTCTTCTGCGCAGCTTGCACAAAGCTCATTGCGGCTTTCGCGGTTCGAGTTGTGCATCGCCGGAGCTCTGCGGGAAAGAGCGAGAGAAGAGCCGCGAAAGCTCCGAGTGCGGCCAGCTCGCGTGTAGCCGCGATGATGCGCTGTTCGCCGGTTGGAGGGCGACTGCCTTCTGCGCAGCTGCTTCCAAGTTGACGGTAAGTGCCAGCGTGCTAGCTGTGTAGGACAGTGAAGAGGCTCACGTGTGTGTCCGTAGAGCTGCTAGAAAGCGTACGTGAAGAGCAGGAAGGGCTTTCAGAGCAGCCGGTTCTCGTCTTGGACAGTCGCCACACATCCGCACTTTTAGTGCCTCAGAACCCCGGACAGCTTGCAAAACACGGCTGTAACTGTCCCAGCGCAAGCTGTTCAGGAAAGCACAGAAACGCGATGTTCGCAAGCTTTTAGCGCTGCTCGCAAGAAGCCTCCGGAGCAGGCACTTCTCGTGCAGCAACAACCGTGCCTTCTACGATCTTTCCTAGCCTCTTTTCCTCCGGGCAGGCGGCTTGAGCTGATGTGAAGTGTTGGAGGGCAAATCATCCAGAGAAGAGTCGCAATGCTTCTGGGCTTTTACCAAGAGCGAGTGAAGAGCAGCAAGAGCTTTCCTTGCTGACCCTTTTCACGTGGGAGATTAGCTAGACATTTGCCGGTTTAGTGCCTTGTTTCTTCTGCGCAGCTTGCACAAAGCTCATTGCGGCTTTCGCGGTTCGAGTTGTGCATCGCCGGAGCTCTGCGGGAAAGAGCGAGAGAAGAGCCGCGAAAGCTCCGAGTGCGGCCAGCTCGCGTGTAGCCGCGATGATGCGCTGTTCGCCGGTTGGAGGGCGACTGCCTTCTGCGCGGCTGCTTCCAAGTTGACGGTAACTGCCAGCGTGCTAGCTGTGTAGGACAGTGAAGAGGCTGACGTGTGTGTATCCGTAGAGCTGCTAGAAAGCGTACGTGAAGAGCAGGAAGGGCTTTCAGAGCAGCCGGTTCTCGTCTTGGACAGTCGCCACACATCTGCACTTTTAGTGCCTCAGAACCCCGGACAGCTTGCAAAACACGGCTGTAACTGTCCCAGCGCAAGCTGTTCAGGAAAGCACAGAAACGCGATGTTCGCGTGCTTTTAGCGCTGCTCGCAAGAAGCCTCTGGAGGAGGCACTTCTCGTGCGACAACAACCGTGCCTTCTACGATCTTTCCTAGCCTCTTTTCCTCCGGGCAGGCGGCTTGCGCTGATGTGAAGTGTTGGAGGGCAAATCATCCAGAGAAGAGTCGCAATGCTTCTGGGCTGTTAGCAAGAGCGAGTGAAGAGCAGCAAGAGCTTTCCTTGCTGACCCTTTTCACGTGGGAGATTAGCTAGACATTTGCCGGTTTAGTGCCTTGTTTCTTCTGCGCAGCTTGCACAAAGCTCACTGCGGCTTTCGCGGTTCGAGTTGTGCATCGCCGGAGCTCTGCGGGAAAGAGCGAGAGAAGAGCCACGAAGCTCCGAGTGCGGCCAGCTCGCGTGTAGCCGCGATGATGCGCTGTTCGCCGGTTGGAGGGCGACTGCCTTCTGCGCGGCTGCTTCCAAGTTGACGGTAACTGCCAGCGTGCTAGCTGTGTAGGACAGTGAAGAGGCTGGCGTGTGTGTATCCGTAGAGCTGCTAGAAAGCGTACGTGAAGAGCAGGAAGGGCTTTCAGAGCAGCCGGTTCTCGTCTTGGACAGTCGCCACACATCTGCACTTTTAGTGCCTCAGAACCCCGGACAGCTTGCAAAACACGGCTGTAACTGTCCCAGCGCAAGCTGTTCAGGAAAGCACAGAAACGCGATGTTCGCGTGCTTTTAGCGCTTCTCGCAAGAAGCCTCCGGAGCAGGCACTTCTCGTGCGTAACAACCGTGCCTTCTACGATCTTTCCTAGCCTCTTTTCCTCCGGGCAGCCGGCTTGAGCTGATGTGAAGTGTTGGTGGGCAAATCATCCAGAGAAGAGTCGCAATGCTTCTGGGCTGTTAGCAAGAGCTTTCCTTGCTGACCCTTTTCACGTGGGAGATTAGCTAGACATTTGCCGGTTTAGTGCCTTGTTTCTTCTGCGCAGCTTGCACAAAGCTCATTGCGGCTTTCGCGGTTCGAGTTGTGCATCGCCGGAGCTCTGCGGGAAAGAGCGAGAGAAGAGCCGCGAAAGCTCCGAGTGCGGCCAGCTCGCGTGTAGCCGCGATGATGCGCTGTTCGCCGGTTGGAGGGCGACTGCCTTCTGCGCGGCTGCTTCCAAGTTGACGGTAAGTGCCAGCGTGCTAGCTGTGTAGGACAGTGAAGAGGCTGACGTGTGTGTGTCCGTAGAGCTGCTAGAAAGCGTACGTGAAGAGCAGGAAGGGTTTTCAGAGCAGCCGGTTCTCGTCTTGGACAGTCGCCACACATCCGGACTTTTAGTGCCTCAGAACCCCGGACAGCTTGCAAAACACGGCTGTAACTGTCCCAGCGCAAGCTGTTCAGGAAAGCACAGAAACGCGATGTTCGCAAGCTTTTAGCGCTGCTCGCAAGAAGCCTCCGGAGGAGGCACTTCTCGTGCGGCAACAACCGTGCCTTCTACGATCTTTCCTAGCCTCTTTTCCTCCGGGCAGCCGGCTTGAGCTGATGTGAAGTGTTGGTGGGCAAATCATCCAGAGAAGAGTCGCAATGCTTCTGGGCTGTTAGCAAGAGCGAGTGAAGAGCAGCAAGAGCTTTCCTTGCTGACCCTTTTCACGTGGGAGATTAGCTAGACATTTGCCGGTTTAGTGCCTTGTTTCTTCGGCGCAGCTTGCACAAAGCTCATTGCGGCTTTCGCGGTTCGAGTTGTGCATCGCCGGAGCTCTGCGGGAAAGAGCGAGAGAAGAGCCGCGAAAGCTCCGAGTGCGGACAGCTCGCGTGTAGCCGCGATGATGCGCTGTTCGCCGGTTGGAGGGCGACTGCCTTCTGCGCGGCTGCTTCCAAGTTGACGGTAAGTGCCAGCGTGCTAGCTGTGTAGGACAGTGAAGAGGCTGACGTGTGTGTGTCCGTAGAGCTGCTAGAAAGCGTACGTGAAGAGCAGGAAGGGCTTTCAGAGCAGCCGGTTCTCGTCTTGGACAGTCGCCACACATCCGCACTTTTAGTGCCTCAGAACCCCGGACAGCTTGCAAAACACGGCTGTAACTGTCCCAGCGCAAGCTGTTCAGGAAAGCACAGAAACGCGATGTTCGCGTGCTTTTAGAGCTGCTCGCAAGAAGCCTCCGGAGCAGGCACTTCTCGTGCGGCAACAACCGTGCCTTCTACGATCTTTCCTAGCCTCTTTTCCTCCGGGCAGGCGGCTTGAGCTGATGTGAAGTGTTGGAGGGCAAATCATCCAGAGAAGAGTCGCAATGCTTCTGGGCTGTTAGCAAGAGCGAGTGAAGAGCAGCAAGAGCTTTCCTTGCTGACCCTTTTCACGTGGGAGCTTAGCTAGACATTTGCCGGTTTAGTGCCTTGTTTCTTCTGCGCAGCTTGCACAAAGCTCATTGCGGCTTTCGCGGTTCGAGTTGTGCATCGCCGGAGCTCTGCGGGAAAGAGCGAGAGAAGAGCCGCGAAAGCTCCGAGTGCGGCCAGCTCGCGTGTAGCCGCGATGATGCGCTGTTCGCCGGTTGGAGGGCGACTGCCTTCTGCGCGGCTGCTTCCAAGTTGACGGTAAGTGCCAGCGTGCTAGCTGTGTAGGACAGTGAAGAGGCTGACGTGTGTGTGTCCGTAGAGCTGCTAGAAAGCGTACGTGAAGAGCAGGAAGGGCTTTCAGAGCAGCCGGTTCTCGTCTTGGACAGTCGCCACACATCCGCACTTTTAGTGCCTCAGAACCCCGGACAGCTTGCAAAACACGGCTGTAACTGTCCCAGCGCAAGCTGTTCAGGAAAGCACAGAAACGCGATGTTCGCGTGCTTTTAGCGCTGCTCGCAAGAAGCCTCCGGAGCAGGCACTTCTCGTGCGGCAACAACCGTGCCTTCTACGATCTTTCCTAGCCTCTTTTCCTCCGGGCAGCCGGCTTGAGCTGATGTGAAGTGTTGGTGGGCAAATCATCCAGAGAAGAGTCGCAATGCTTCTGGGCTGTTAGCAAGAGCGAGTGAAGAGCAGCAAGAGCTTTCCTTGCTGACCCTTTTCACGTGGGAGCTTAGCTAGACATTTGCCGGTTTAGTGCCTTGTTTCTTCTGCGCAGCTTGCACAAAGCTCATTGCGGCTTTCGCGGTTCGAGTTGTGCATCGCCGGAGCTCTGCGGGAAAGAGCGAGAGAAGAGCCGCGAAAGCTCCGAGTGCGGCCAGCTCGCGTGTAGCCGCGATGATGCGCTGTTCGCCGGTTGGAGGGCGACTGCCTTCTGCGCGGCTGCTTCCAAGTTGACGGTAACTGCCAGCGTGCTAGCTGTGTAGGACAGTGAAGAGGCTGACGTGTGTGTGTCCGTAGAGCTGCTAGAAAGCGTACGTGAAGAGCAGGAAGGGCTTTCAGAGCAGCCGGTTCTCGTCTTGGACAGTCGCCACACATCTGCACTTTTAGTGCCTCAGAACCCCGGACAGCTTGCAAAACACGGCTGTAACTGTCCCAGCGCAAGCTGTTCAGGAAAGCACAGAAACGCGATGTTCGCGTGCTTTTAGCGCTGCTCGCAAGAAGCCTCTGGAGGAGGCACTTCTCGTGCGACAACAACCGTGCCTTCTACGATCTTTCCTAGCCTCTTTTCCTCCGGGCAGGCGGCTTGAGCTGATGTGAAGTGTTGGAGGGCAAATCATCCAGAGAAGAGTCGCAATGCTTCTGGGCTGTTAGCAAGAGCGAGTGAAGAGCAGCAAGAGCTTTCCTTGCTGACCCTTTTCACGTGGGAGATTAGCTAGACATTTGCCGGTTTAGTGCCTTGTTTCTTCTGCGCAGCTTGCACAAAGCTCACTGCGGCTTTCGCGGTTCGAGTTGTGCATCGCCGGAGCTCTGCGGGAAAGAGCGAGAGAAGAGCCACGAAGCTCCGAGTGCGGCCAGCTCGCGTGTAGCCGCGATGATGCGCTGTTCGCCGGTTGGAGGGCGACTGCCTTCTGCGCGGCTGCTTCCAAGTTGACGGTAACTGCCAGCGTGCTAGCTGTGTAGGACAGTGAAGAGGCTGACGTGTGTGTATCCGTAGAGCTGCTAGAAAGCGTACGTGAAGAGCAGGAAGGGCTTTCAGAGCAGCCGGTTCTCGTCTTGGACAGTCGCCACACATCTGCACTTTTAGTGCCTCAGAACCCCGGACAGCTTGCAAAACACGGCTGTAACTGTCCCAGCGCAAGCTGTTCAGGAAAGCACAGAAACGCGATGTTCGCAAGCTTTTAGCGCTGCTCGCAAGAAGCCTCCGGAGGAGGCACTTCTCGTGCGACAACAACCGTGCCTTCTACGATCTTTCCTAGCCTCTTTTCCTCCGGGCAGGCGGCTTGAGCTGATGTGAAGTGTTTGAGGGCAAATCATCCAGAGAAGAGTCGCAATGCTTCTGGGCTGTTAGCAAGAGCGAGTGAAGATCAGCAAGAGCTTTCCTTGCTGACCCTTTTCACGTGGGAGATAAGCTGGACATTTGCCGGTTTAGTGCCTTGTTTCTTCTGCGCAGCTTGCACAAAGCTCATTGCGGCTTTCGCGGTTCGAGTTGTGCATCGCCGGAGCTCTGCGGGAAAGAGCGAGAGAAGAGCCGCGAAAGCTCCGAGTGCGGCCAGCTCGCGTGTAGCCGCGATGATGCGCTGTTCGCCGGTTGGAGGGCGACTGCCTTCTGCGCGGCTGCTCCCAAGTTGACGGTAAGTGCCAGCGTGCTAGCTGTGTAGGACAGTGAAGAGGCTGACGTGTGTGTGTCCGTAGAGCTGCTAGAAAGCGTACGTGAAGAGCAGGAAGGGCTTTCAGAGCAGCCGGTTCTCGTCTTGGACAGTCGCCACACATCTGCACTTTTAGTGCCTCAGAACCCCGGACAGCTTGCAAAACACGGCTGTAACTGTCCCAGCGCAAGCTGTTCAGGAAAGCACAGAAACGCGATGTTCGCGTGCTTTTAGCGCTGCTCGCAAGAAGCCTCTGGAGGAGGCACTTCTCGTGCGACAACAACCGTGCCTTCTACGATCTTTCCTAGCCTCTTTTCCTCCGGGCAGGCGGCTTGAGCTGATGTGAAGTGTTGGAGGGCAAATCATCCAGAGAAGAGTCGCAATGCTTCTGGGCTGTTAGCAAGAGCGAGTGAAGAGCAGCAAGAGCATTCCTTGCTGACCCTTTTCACGTGGGAGATTAGCTAGACATTTGCCGGTTTAGTGCCTTGTTTCTTCTGCGCAGCTTGCACAAAGCTCACTGCGGCTTTCGCGGTTCGAGTTGTGCATCGCCGGAGCTCTGCGGGAAAGAGCGAGAGAAGAGCCACGAAGCTCCGAGTGCGGCCAGCTCGCGTGTAGCCGCGATGATGCGCTGTTCGCCGGTTGGAGGGCGACTGCCTTCTGCGCGGCTGCTTCCAATTTGACGGTAAGTGCCAGCGTGCTAGCTGTGTAGGACAGTGAAGAGGCTGACGTGTGTGTATCCGTAGAGCTGCTAGAAAGCGTACGTGAAGAGCAGGAAGGGCTTTCAGAGCAGCCGGTTCTCGTCTTGGACAGTCGCCACACATCTGCACTTTTAGTGCCTCAGAACCCCGGACAGCTTGCAAAACACGGCTGTAACTGTCCCAGCGCAAGCTGTTCAGGAAAGCACAGAAACGCGATGTTCGCAAGCTTTTAGCGCTGCTCGCAAGAAGCCTCCGGAGGAGGCACTTCTCGTGCGACAACAACCGTGCCTTCTACGATCTTTCCTAGCCTCTTTTCCTCCGGGCAGGCGGCTTGAGCTGATGTGAAGTGTTTGGGGGCAAATCATCCAGAGAAGAGTCGCAATGCTTCTGGGCTGTTAGCAAGAGCGAGTGAAGATCAGCAAGAGCTTTCCTTGCTGACCCTTTTCACGTGGGAGATAAGCTGGACATTTGCCGGTTTAGTGCCTTGTTTCTTCTGCGCAGCTTGCACAAAGCTCATTGCGGCTTTCGCGGTTCGAGTTGTGCATCGCCGGAGCTCTGCGGGAAAGAGCGAGAGAAGAGCCGCGAAAGCTCCGAGTGCGGACAGCTCGCGTGTAGCCGCGATGATGCGCTGTTCGCCGGTTGGAGGGCGACTGCCTTCTGCGCGGCTGCTTCCAAGTTGACGGTAAGTGCCAGCGTGCTAGCTGTGTAGGACAGTGAAGAGGCTGACGTGTGTGTGTCCGTAGAGCTGCTAGAAAGCGTACGTGAAGAGCAGGAAGGGCTTTCAGAGCAGCCGGTTCTCGTCTTGGACAGTCGCCACACATCCGCACTTTTAGTGCCTCAGAACCCCGGACAGCTTGCAAAACACGGCTGTAACTGTCCCAGCGCAAGCTGTTCAGGAAAGCACAGAAACGCGATGTTCGCGTGCTTTTAGCGCTGCTCGCAAGAAGCCTCCGGAGCAGGCACTTCTCGTGCGGCAACAACCGTGCCTTCTACGATCTTTCCTAGCCTCTTTTCCTCCGGGCAGGCGGCTTGAGCTGATGTGAAGTGTTGGTGGGCAAATCATCCAGAGAAGAGTCGCAATGCTTCTGGGCTGTTAGCAAGAGCGAGTGAAGAGCAGCAAGAGCTTTCCTTGCTGACCCTTTTCACGTGGGAGCTTAGCTAGACATTTGCCGGTTTAGTGCCTTGTTTCTTCTGCGCAGCTTGCACAAAGCTCATTGCGGCTTTCGCGGTTCGAGTTGTGCATCGCCGGAGCTCTGCGGGAAAGAGCGAGAGAAGAGCCGCGAAAGCTCCGAGTGCGGCCAGCTCGCGTGTAGCCGCGATGATGCGCTGTTCGCCGGTTGGAGGGCGACTGCCTTCTGCGCGGCTGCTTCCAAGTTGACGGTAAGTGCCAGCGTGCTAGCTGTGTAGGACAGTGAAGAGGCTGACGTGTGTGTGTCCGTAGAGCTGCTAGAAAGCGTACGTGAAGAGCAGGAAGGGCTTTCAGAGCAGCCGGTTCTCGTCTTGGACAGTCGCCACACATCTGCACTTTTAGTGCCTCAGAACCCCGGACAGCTTGCAAAACACGGCTGTAACTGTCCCAGCGCAAGCTGTTCAGGAAAGCACAGAAACGCGATGTTCGCGTGCTTTTAGCGCTGCTCGCAAGAAGCCTCTGGAGGAGGCACTTCTCGTGCGACAACAACCGTGCCTTCTACGATCTTTCCTAGCCTCTTTTCCTCCGGGCAGGCGGCTTGAGCTGATGTGAAGTGTTGGAGGGCAAATCATCCAGAGAAGAGTCGCAATGCTTCTGGGCTGTTAGCAAGAGCGAGTGAAGAGCAGCAAGAGCATTCCTTGCTGACCCTTTTCACGTGGGAGATTAGCTAGACATTTGCCGGTTTAGTGCCTTGTTTCTTCTGCGCAGCTTGCACAAAGCTCACTGCGGCTTTCGCGGTTCGAGTTGTGCATCGCCGGAGCTCTGCGGGAAAGAGCGAGAGAAGAGCCACGAAGCTCCGAGTGCGGCCAGCTCGCGTGTAGCCGCGATGATGCGCTGTTCGCCGGTTGGAGGGCGACTGCCTTCTGCGCGGCTGCTTCCAAGTTGACGGTAAGTGCCAGCGTGCTAGCTGTGTAGGACAGTGAAGAGGCTGACGTGTGTGTATCCGTAGAGCTGCTAGAAAGCGTACGTGAAGAGCAGGAAGGGCTTTCAGAGCAGCCGGTTCTCGTCTTGGACAGTCGCCACACATCTGCACTTTTAGTGCCTCAGAACCCCGGACAGCTTGCAAAACACGGCTGTAACTGTCCCAGCGCAAGCTGTTCAGGAAAGCACAGAAACGCGATGTTCGCAAGCTTTTAGCGCTGCTCGCAAGAAGCCTCCGGAGGAGGCACTTCTCGTGCGACAACAACCGTGCCTTCTACGATCTTTCCTAGCCTCTTTTCCTCCGGGCAGGCGGCTTGAGCTGATGTGAAGTGTTGGAGGGCAAATCATCCAGAGAAGAGTCGCAATGCTTCTGGGCTGTTAGCAAGAGCGAGTGAAGATCAGCAAGAGCTTTCCTTGCTGACCCTTTTCACGTGGGAGATAAGCTGGACATTTGCCGGTTTAGTGCCTTGTTTCTTCTGCGCAGCTTGCACAAAGCTCATTGCGGCTTTCGCGGTTCGAGTTGTGCATCGCCGGAGCTCTGCGGGAAAGAGCGAGAGAAGAGCCGCGAAAGCTCCGAGTGCGGACAGCTCGCGTGTAGCCGCGATGATGCGCTGTTCGCCGGTTGGAGGGCGACTGCCTTCTGCGCGGCTGCTTCCAAGTTGACGGTAAGTGCCAGCGTGCTAGCTGTGTAGGACAGTGAAGAGGCTGACGTGTGTGTGTCCGTAGAGCTGCTAGAAAGCGTACGTGAAGAGCAGGAAGGGCTTTCAGAGCAGCCGGTTCTCGTCTTGGACAGTCGCCACACATCCGCACTTTTAGTGCCTCAGAACCCCGGACAGCTTGCAAAACACGGCTGTAACTGTCCCAGCGCAAGCTGTTCAGGAAAGCACAGAAACGCGATGTTCGCAAGCTTTTAGCGCTGCTCGCAAGAAGCCTCCGGAGCAGGCACTTCTCGTGCGGCAACAACCGTGCCTTCTACGATCTTTCCTAGCCTCTTTTCCTCCGGGCAGCCGGCTTGAGCTGATGTGAAGTGTTGGTGGGCAAATCATCCAGAGAAGAGTCGCAATGCTTCTGGGCTGTTAGCAAGAGCGAGTGAAGAGCAGCAAGAGCTTTCCTTGCTGACCCTTTTCACGTGGGAGATTAGCTAGACATTTGCCGGTTTAGTGCCTTGTTTCTTCTGCGCAGCTTGCACAAAGCTCATTGCGGCTTTCGCGGTTCGAGTTGTGCATCGCCGGAGCTCTGCGGGAAAGAGCGAGAGAAGAGCCGCGAAAGCTCCGAGTGCGGCCAGCTCGCGTGTAGCCGCGATGATGCGCTGTTCGCCGGTTGGAGGGCGACTGCCTTCTGCGCAGCTGCTTCCAAGTTGACGGTAAGTGCCAGCGTGCTAGCTGTGTAGGACAGTGAAGAGGCTGACGTGTGTGTCCGTAGAGCTGCTAGAAAGCGTACGTGAAGAGCAGGAAGGGCTTTCAGAGCAGCCGGTTCTCGTCTTGGACAGTCGCCACACATCCGCACTTTTAGTGCCTCAGAACCCCGGACAGCTTGCAAAACACGGCTGTAACTGTCCCAGCGCAAGCTGTTCAGGAAAGCACAGAAACGCGATGTTCGCAAGCTTTTAGCGCTGCTCGCAAGAAGCCTCCGGAGCAGGCACTTCTCGTGCGGCAACAACCGTGCCTTCTACGATCTTTCCTAGCCTCTTTTCCTCCGGGCAGGCGGCTTGAGCTGATGTGAAGTGTTGGAGGGCAAATCATCCAGAGAAGAGTCGCAATGCTTCTGGGCTGTTAGCAAGAGCGAGTGAAGAGCAGCAAGAGCTTTCCTTGCTGACCCTTTTCACGTGGGAGATTAGCTAGACATTTGCCGGTTTAGTGCCTTGTTTCTTCTGCGCAGCTTGCACAAAGCTCATTGCGGCTTTCGCGGTTCGAGATGTGCATCGCCGGAGCTCTGCGGGAAAGAGCGAGAGAAGAGCCGCGAAAGCTCCGAGTGCGGCCAGCTCGCGTGTAGCCGCGATGATGCGCTGTTCGCCGGTTGGAGGGCGACTGCCTTCTGCGCGGCTGCTTCCAAGTTGACGGTAAGTGCCAGCGTGCTAGCTGTGTAGGACAGTGAAGAGGCTGACGTGTGTGTGTCCGTAGAGCTGCTAGAAAGCGTACGTGAAGAGCAGGAAGGGCTTTCAGAGCAGCCGGTTCTCGTCTTGGACAGTCGCCACACATCTGCACTTTTAGTGCCTCAGAACCCCGGACAGCTTGCAAAACACGGCTGTAACTGTCCCAGCGCAAGCTGTTCAGGAAAGCACAGAAACGCGATGTTCGCGTGCTTTTAGCGCTGCTCGCAAGAAGCCTCTGGAGGAGGCACTTCTCGTGCGACAACAACCGTGCCTTCTACGATCTTTCCTAGCCTCTTTTCCTCCGGGCAGGCGGCTTGAGCTGATGTGAAGTGTTGGAGGGCAAATCATCCAGAGAAGAGTCGCAATGCTTCTGGGCTGTTAGCAAGAGCGAGTGAAGAGCAGCAAGAGCATTCCTTGCTGACCCTTTTCACGTGGGAGATTAGCTAGACATTTGCCGGTTTAGTGCCTTGTTTCTTCTGCGCAGCTTGCACAAAGCTCACTGCGGCTTTCGCGGTTCGAGTTGTGCATCGCCGGAGCTCTGCGGGAAAGAGCGAGAGAAGAGCCGCGAAAGCTCCGAGTGCGGCCAGCTCGCGTGTAGCCGCGATGATGCGCTGTTCGCCGGTTGGAGGGCGACTGCCTTCTGCGCGGCTGCTTCCAAGTTGACGGTAAGTGCCAGCGTGCTAGCTGTGTAGGACAGTGAAGAGGCTGACGTGTGTGTGTCCGTAGAGCTGCTAGAAAGCGTACGTGAAGAGCAGGAAGGGCTTTCAGAGCAGCCGGTTCTCGTCTTGGACAGTCGCCACACATCTGCACTTTTAGTGCCTCAGAACCCCGGACAGCTTGCAAAACACGGCTGTAACTGTCCCAGCGCAAGCTGTTCAGGAAAGCACAGAAACGCGATGTTCGCGTGCTTTTAGCGCTGCTCGCAAGAAGCCTCTGGAGGAGGCACTTCTCGTGCGACAACAACCGTGCCTTCTACGATCTTTCCTAGCCTCTTTTCCTCCGGGCAGGCGGCTTGAGCTGATGTGAAGTGTTGGAGGGCAAATCATCCAGAGAAGAGTCGCAATGCTTCTGGGCTGTTAGCAAGAGCGAGTGAAGAGCAGCAAGAGCATTCCTTGCTGACCCTTTTCACGTGGGAGATTAGCTAGACATTTGCCGGTTTAGTGCCTTGTTTCTTCTGCGCAGCTTGCACAAAGCTCACTGCGGCTTTCGCGGTTCGAGTTGTGCATCGCCGGAGCTCTGCGGGAAAGAGCGAGAGAAGAGCCACGAAGCTCCGAGTGCGGCCAGCTCGCGTGTAGCCGCGATGATGCGCTGTTCGCCGGTTGGAGGGCGACTGCCTTCTGCGCGGCTGCTTCCAAGTTGACGGTAAGTGCCAGCGTGCTAGCTGTGTAGGACAGTGAAGAGGCTGACGTGTGTGTATCCGTAGAGCTGCTAGAAAGCGTACGTGAAGAGCAGGAAGGGCTTTCAGAGCAGCCGGTTCTCGTCTTGGACAGTCGCCACACATCTGCACTTTTAGTGCCTCAGAACCCCGGACAGCTTGCAAAACACGGCTGTAACTGTCCCAGCGCAAGCTGTTCAGGAAAGCACAGAAACGCGATGTTCGCAAGCTTTTAGCGCTGCTCGCAAGAAGCCTCCGGAGGAGGCACTTCTCGTGCGACAACAACCGTGCCTTCTACGATCTTTCCTAGCCTCTTTTCCTCCGGGCAGGCGGCTTGAGCTGATGTGAAGTGTTGGAGGGCAAATCATCCAGAGAAGAGTCGCAATGCTTCTGGGCTGTTAGCAAGAGCGAGTGAAGATCAGCAAGAGCTTTCCTTGCTGACCCTTTTCACGTGGGAGATAAGCTGGACATTTGCCGGTTTAGTGCCTTGTTTCTTCTGCGCAGCTTGCACAAAGCTCATTGCGGCTTTCGCGGTTCGAGTTGTGCATCGCCGGAGCTCTGCGGGAAAGAGCGAGAGAAGAGCCGCGAAAGCTCCGAGTGCGGACAGCTCGCGTGTAGCCGCGATGATGCGCTGTTCGCCGGTTGGAGGGCGACTGCCTTCTGCGCGGCTGCTTCCAAGTTGACGGTAAGTGCCAGCGTGCTAGCTGTGTAGGACAGTGAAGAGGCTGACGTGTGTGTGTCCGTAGAGCTGCTAGAAAGCGTACGTGAAGAGCAGGAAGGGCTTTCAGAGCAGCCGGTTCTCGTCTTGGACAGTCGCCACACATCCGCACTTTTAGTGCCTCAGAACCCCGGACAGCTTGCAAAACACGGCTGTAACTGTCCCAGCGCAAGCTGTTCAGGAAAGCACAGAAACGCGATGTTCGCAAGCTTTTAGCGCTGCTCGCAAGAAGCCTCCGGAGCAGGCACTTCTCGTGCGGCAACAACCGTGCCTTCTACGATCTTTCCTAGCCTCTTTTCCTCCGGGCAGCCGGCTTGAGCTGATGTGAAGTGTTGGTGGGCAAATCATCCAGAGAAGAGTCGCAATGCTTCTGGGCTGTTAGCAAGAGCGAGTGAAGAGCAGCAAGAGCTTTCCTTGCTGACCCTTTTCACGTGGGAGATTAGCTAGACATTTGCCGGTTTAGTGCCTTGTTTCTTCTGCGCAGCTTGCACAAAGCTCATTGCGGCTTTCGCGGTTCGAGTTGTGCATCGCCGGAGCTCTGCGGGAAAGAGCGAGAGAAGAGCCGCGAAAGCTCCGAGTGCGGCCAGCTCGCGTGTAGCCGCGATGATGCGCTGTTCGCCGGTTGGAGGGCGACTGCCTTCTGCGCAGCTGCTTCCAAGTTGACGGTAAGTGCCAGCGTGCTAGCTGTGTAGGACAGTGAAGAGGCTGACGTGTGTGTCCGTAGAGCTGCTAGAAAGCGTACGTGAAGAGCAGGAAGGGCTTTCAGAGCAGCCGGTTCTCGTCTTGGACAGTCGCCACACATCCGCACTTTTAGTGCCTCAGAACCCCGGACAGCTTGCAAAACACGGCTGTAACTGTCCCAGCGCAAGCTGTTCAGGAAAGCACAGAAACGCGATGTTCGCAAGCTTTTAGCGCTGCTCGCAAGAAGCCTCCGGAGCAGGCACTTCTCGTGCGGCAACAACCGTGCCTTCTACGATCTTTCCTAGCCTCTTTTCCTCCGGGCAGGCGGCTTGAGCTGATGTGAAGTGTTGGAGGGCAAATCATCCAGAGAAGAGTCGCAATGCTTCTGGGCTGTTAGCAAGAGCGAGTGAAGAGCAGCAAGAGCTTTCCTTGCTGACCCTTTTCACGTGGGAGATTAGCTAGACATTTGCCGGTTTAGTGCCTTGTTTCTTCTGCGCAGCTTGCACAAAGCTCATTGCGGCTTTCGCGGTTCGAGTTGTGCATCGCCGGAGCTCTGCGGGAAAGAGCGAGAGAAGAGCCGCGAAAGCTCCGAGTGCGGACAGCTCGCGTGTAGCCGCGATGATGCGCTGTTCGCCGGTTGGAGGGCGACTGCCTTCTGCGCGGCTGCTTCCAAGTTGACGGTAAGTGCCAGCGTGCTAGCTGTGTAGGACAGTGAAGAGGCTGACGTGTGTGTGTCCGTAGAGCTGCTAGAAAGCGTACGTGAAGAGCAGGAAGGGCTTTCAGAGCAGCCGGTTCTCGTCTTGGACAGTCGCCACACATCCGCACTTTTAGTGCCTCAGAACCCCGGACAGCTTGCAAAACACGGCTGTAACTGTCCCAGCGCAAGCTGTTCAGGAAAGCACAGAAACGCGATGTTCGCAAGCTTTTAGCGCTGCTCGCAAGAAGCCTCCGGAGCAGGCACTTCTCGTGCGGCAACAACCGTGCCTTCTACGATCTTTCCTAGCCTCTTTTCCTCCGGGCAGCCGGCTTGAGCTGATGTGAAGTGTTGGTGGGCAAATCATCCAGAGAAGAGTCGCAATGCTTCTGGGCTGTTAGCAAGAGCGAGTGAAGAGCAGCAAGAGCTTTCCTTGCTGACCCTTTTCACGTGGGAGATTAGCTAGACATTTGCCGGTTTAGTGCCTTGTTTCTTCTGCGCAGCTTGCACAAAGCTCATTGCGGCTTTCGCGGTTCGAGTTGTGCATCGCCGGAGCTCTGCGGGAAAGAGCGAGAGAAGAGCCGCGAAAGCTCCGAGTGCGGCCAGCTCGCGTGTAGCCGCGATGATGCGCTGTTCGCCGGTTGGAGGGCGACTGCCTTCTGCGCAGCTGCTTCCAAGTTGACGGTAAGTGCCAGCGTGCTAGCTGTGTAGGACAGTGAAGAGGCTGACGTGTGTGTCCGTAGAGCTGCTAG
This sequence comes from Chlamydotis macqueenii, assembly GCF_036417535.1. NCBI lineage: Eukaryota > Metazoa > Chordata > Aves > Otidiformes > Otididae > Chlamydotis > Chlamydotis macqueenii. The sequence goes on from NC_141559.1 coordinate 20,562,514, forward strand.
AAAGCGTACGTGAAGAGCAGGAAGGGCTTTCAGAGCAGCCGGTTCTCGTCTTGGACAGTCGCCACACATCCGCACTTTTAGTGCCTCAGAACCCCGGACAGCTTGCAAAACACGGCTGTAACTGTCCCAGCGCAAGCTGTTCAGGAAAGCACAGAAACGCGATGTTCGCAAGCTTTTAGCGCTGCTCGCAAGAAGCCTCCGGAGCAGGCACTTCTCGTGCGGCAACAACCGTGCCTTCTACGATCTTTCCTAGCCTCTTTTCCTCCGGGCAGGCGGCTTGAGCTGATGTGAAGTGTTGGAGGGCAAATCATCCAGAGAAGAGTCGCAATGCTTCTGGGCTGTTAGCAAGAGCGAGTGAAGAGCAGCAAGAGCTTTCCTTGCTGACCCTTTTCACGTGGGAGATTAGCTAGACATTTGCCGGTTTAGTGCCTTGTTTCTTCTGCGCAGCTTGCACAAAGCTCATTGCGGCTTTCGCGGTTCGAGATGTGCATCGCCGGAGCTCTGCGGGAAAGAGCGAGAGAAGAGCCGCGAAAGCTCCGAGTGCGGCCAGCTCGCGTGTAGCCGCGATGATGCGCTGTTCGCCGGTTGGAGGGCGACTGCCTTCTGCGCGGCTGCTTCCAAGTTGACGGTAAGTGCCAGCGTGCTAGCTGTGTAGGACAGTGAAGAGGCTGACGTGTGTGTGTCCGTAGAGCTGCTAGAAAGCGTACGTGAAGAGCAGGAAGGGCTTTCAGAGCAGCCGGTTCTCGTCTTGGACAGTCGCCACACATCTGCACTTTTAGTGCCTCAGAACCCCGGACAGCTTGCAAAACACGGCTGTAACTGTCCCAGCGCAAGCTGTTCAGGAAAGCACAGAAACGCGATGTTCGCGTGCTTTTAGCGCTGCTCGCAAGAAGCCTCTGGAGGAGGCACTTCTCGTGCGACAACAACCGTGCCTTCTACGATCTTTCCTAGCCTCTTTTCCTCCGGGCAGGCGGCTTGAGCTGATGTGAAGTGTTGGAGGGCAAATCATCCAGAGAAGAGTCGCAATGCTTCTGGGCTGTTAGCAAGAGCGAGTGAAGAGCAGCAAGAGCATTCCTTGCTGACCCTTTTCACGTGGGAGATTAGCTAGACATTTGCCGGTTTAGTGCCTTGTTTCTTCTGCGCAGCTTGCACAAAGCTCACTGCGGCTTTCGCGGTTCGAGTTGTGCATCGCCGGAGCTCTGCGGGAAAGAGCGAGAGAAGAGCCACGAAGCTCCGAGTGCGGCCAGCTCGCGTGTAGCCGCGATGATGCGCTGTTCGCCGGTTGGAGGGCGACTGCCTTCTGCGCGGCTGCTTCCAAGTTGACGGTAAGTGCCAGCGTGCTAGCTGTGTAGGACAGTGAAGAGGCTGACGTGTGTGTGTCCGTAGAGCTGCTAGAAAGCGTACGTGAAGAGCAGGAAGGGCTTTCAGAGCAGCCGGTTCTCGTCTTGCACAGTCGCCACACATCCGCACTTTTAGTGCCTCAGAACCCCGGACAGCTTGCAAAACACGGCTGTAACTGTCCCAGCGCAAGCTGTTCAGGAAAGCACAGAAACGCGATGTTCGCAAGCTTTTAGCGCTGCTCGCAAGAAGCCTCCGGAGCAGGCACTTCTCGTGCGGCAACAACCGTGCCTTCTACGATCTTTCCTAGCCTCTTTTCCTCCGGGCAGGCGGCTTGAGCTGATGTGAAGTGTTGGTGGGCAAATCATCCAGAGAAGAGTCGCAATGCTTCTGGGCTGTTAGCAAGAGCGAGTGAAGAGCAGCAAGAGCTTTCCTTGCTTACCCTTTTCACGTGGGAGATTAGCTAGACATTTGCCGGTTTAGTGCCTTGTTTCTTCTGCGCAGCTTGCACAAAGCTCATTGCGGCTTTCGCGGTTCGAGTTGTGCATCGCCGGAGCTCTGCGGGAAAGAGCGAGAGAAGAGCCGCGAAAGCTCCGAGTGCGGCCAGCTCGCGTGTAGCCGCGATGATGCGCTGTTCGCCGGTTGGAGGGCGACTGCCTTCTGCGCAGCTGCTTCCAAGTTGACGGTAAGTGCCAGCGTGCTAGCTGTGTAGGACAGTGAAGAGGCTGACGTGTGTGTCCGTAGAGCTGCTAGAAAGCGTACGTGAAGAGCAGGAAGGGCTTTCAGAGCAGCCGGTTCTCGTCTTGGACAGTCGCCACACATCCGCACTTTTCGTGCCTCAGAACCCCGGACAGCTTGCAAAACACGGCTGTAACTGTCCCAGCGCAAGCTGTTCAGGAAAGCACAGAAACGCGATGTTCGCAAGCTTTTAGCGCTGCTCGCAAGAAGCCTCCGGAGCAGGCACTTCTCGTGCGGCAACAACCGTGCCTTCTACGATCTTTCCTAGCCTCTTTTCCTCCGGGCAGGCGGCTTGAGCTGATGTGAAGTGTTGGAGGGCAAATCATCCAGAGAAGAGTCGCAATGCTTCTGGGCTGTTAGCAAGAGCGAGTGAAGAGCAGCAAGAGCTTTCCTTGCTGACCCTTTTCACGTGGGAGATTAGCTAGACATTTGCCGGTTTAGTGCCTTGTTTCTTCTGCGCAGCTTGCACAAAGCTCATTGCGGCTTTCGCGGTTCGAGATGTGCATCGCCGGAGCTCTGCGGGAAAGAGCGAGAGAAGAGCCGCGAAAGCTCCGAGTGCGGCCAGCTCGCGTGTAGCCGCGATGATGCGCTGTTCGCCGGTTGGAGGGCGACTGCCTTCTGCGCGGCTGCTTCCAAGTTGACGGTAAGTGCCAGCGTGCTAGCTGTGTAGGACAGTGAAGAGGCTGACGTGTGTGTGTCCGTAGAGCTGCTAGAAAGCGTACGTGAAGAGCAGGAAGGGCTTTCAGAGCAGCCGGTTCTCGTCTTGGACAGTCGCCACACATCCGCACTTTTAGTGCCTCAGAACCCCGGACAGCTTGCAAAACACGGCTGTAACTGTCCCAGCGCAAGCTGTTCAGGAAAGCACAGAAACGCGATGTTCGCAAGCTTTTAGCGCTGCTCGCAAGAAGCCTCCGGAGCAGGCACTTCTCGTGCGGCAACAACCGTGCCTTCTACGATCTTTCCTAGCCTCTTTTCCTCCGGGCAGGCGGCTTGAGCTGATGTGAAGTGTTGGAGGGCAAATCATCCAGAGAAGAGTCGCAATGCTTCTGGGCTGTTAGCAAGAGCGAGTGAAGAGCAGCAAGAGCTTTCCTTGCTGACCCTTTTCACGTGGGAGATTAGCTAGACATTTGCCGGTTTAGTGCCTTGTTTCTTCTGCGCAGCTTGCACAAAGCTCATTGCGGCTTTCGCGGTTCGAGATGTGCATCGCCGGAGCTCTGCGGGAAAGAGCGAGAGAAGAGCCGCGAAAGCTCCGAGTGCGGCCAGCTCGCGTGTAGCCGCGATGATGCGCTGTTCGCCGGTTGGAGGGCGACTGCCTTCTGCGCGGCTGCTTCCAAGTTGACGGTAAGTGCCAGCGTGCTAGCTGTGTAGGACAGTGAAGAGGCTGACGTGTGTGTGTCCGTAGAGCTGCTAGAAAGCGTACGTGAAGAGCAGGAAGGGCTTTCAGAGCAGCCGGTTCTCGTCTTGGACAGTCGCCACACATCCGCACTTTTAGTGCCTCAGAACCCCGGACAGCTTGCAAAACACGGCTGTAACTGTCCCAGCGCAAGCTGTTCAGGAAAGCACAGAAACGCGATGTTCGCAAGCTCTTAGCGCTTCTCGCAAGAAGCCTCCGGAGCAGGCACTTCTCGTGCGGCAACAACCGTGCCTTCTACGATCTTTCCTAGCCTCTTTTCCTCCGGGCAGGCGGCTTGAGCTGATGTGAAGTGTTGGTGGGCAAATCATCCAGAGAAGAGTCGCAATGCTTCTGGGCTGTTAGCAAGAGCAAGTGAAGAGCAGCAAGAGCTTTCCTTGCTGACCCTTTTCACGTGGGAGATTAGCTAGACATTTGCCGGTTTAGTGCCTTGTTTCTTCTGCGCAGCTTGCACAAAGCTCATTGCGGCTTTCGCGGTTCGAGTTGTGCATCGCCGGAGCTCTGCGGGAAAGAGCGAGAGAAGAGCCGCGAAAGCTCCGAGTGCGGCCAGCTCGCGTGTAGCCGCGATGATGCGCTGTTCGCCGGTTGGAGGGCGACTGCCTTCTGCGCGGCTGGTTCCAAGTTGACGGTAAGTGCCAGCATGCTAGCTGTGTAGGACAGTGAAGAGGCTGACGTGTGTGTGTCCGTAGAGCTGCTAGAAAGCGTACGTGAAGAGCAGGAAGGGCTTTCAGAGCAGCCGGTTCTCGTCTTGGACAGTCGCCACACATCCGCACTTTTAGTGCCTCAGAACCCCGGACAGCTTGCAAAACACGGCTGTAACTGTCCCAGCGCAAGCTGTTCAGGAAAGCACAGAAACGCGATGTTCGCAAGCTTTTAGCGCTTCTCGCAAGAAGCCTCCGGAGCAGGCACTTCTCGTGCGGCAACAACCGTGCCTTCTACGATCTTTCCTAGCCTCTTTTCCTCCGGGCAGCCGGCTTGAGCTGATGTGAAGTGTTGGTGGGCAAATCATCCAGAGAAGAGTCGCAATGCTTCTGGGCTGTTAGCAAGAGCTTTCCTTGCTGACCCTTTTCACGTGGGAGCTTAGCTAGACATTTGCCGGTTTAGTGCCTTGTTTCTTCTGCGCAGCTTGCACAAAGCTCATTGCGGCTTTCGCGGTTCGAGTTGTGCATCGCCGGAGCTCTGCGGGAAAGAGCGAGAGAAGAGCCGCGAAAGCTCCGAGTGCGGCCAGCTCGCGTGTAGCCGCGATGATGCGCTGTTCGCCGTTTGGAGGGCGACTGCCTTCTGCGCAGCTGCTTCCAAGTTGACGGTAAGTGCCAGCGTGCTAGCTGTGTAGGACAGTGAAGAGGCTGACGTGTGTGTCCGTAGAGCTGCTAGAAAGCGTACGTGAAGAGCAGGAAGGGCTTTCAGAGCAGCCGGTTCTCGTCTTGGACAGTCGCCACACATCCGCACTTTTAGTGCCTCAGAACCCCGGACAGCTTGCAAAACACGGCTGTAACTGTCCCAGCGCAAGCTGTTCAGGAAAGCACAGAAACGCGATGTTCGCGTGCTTTTAGCGCTGCTCGCAAGAAACCTCCGGAGCAGGCACTTCTCGTGCGGCAACAACCGTGCCTTCTACGATCTTTCCTAGCCTCTTTTCCTCCGGGCAGCCGGCTTGAGCTGATGTGAAGTGTTGGAGGGCAAATCATCCAGAGAAGAGTCGCAATGCTTCTGGGCTGTTAGCAAGAGCGAGTGAAGAGCAGCAAGAGCTTTCCTTGCTGACCCTTTTCACGTGGGAGATTAGCTAGACATTTGCCGGTTTAGTGCCTTGTTTCTTCTGCGCAGCTTGCACAAAGCTCATTGCGGCTTTCGCGGTTCGAGTTGTGCATCGCCGGAGCTCTGCGGGAAAGAGCGAGAGAAGAGCCGCGAAAGCTCCGAGTGCGGCCAGCTCGCGTGTAGCCGCGATGATGCGCTGTTCGCCGTTTGGAGGGCGACTGCCCTCTGCGCAGCTGCTTCCAAGTTGACGGTAAGTGCCAGCGTGCTAGCTGTGTAGGACAGTGAAGAGGCTGACGTGTGTGTGTCCGTAGAGCTGCTAGAGAGCGTACGTGAAGAGCAGGAAGGGCTTTCAGAGCAGCCGGTTCTCGTCTTGCACAGTCGCCACACATCCGCACTTTTAGTGCCTCAGAACCCCGGACAGCTTGCAAAACACGGCTGTAACTGTCCCAGCGCAAGCTGTTCAGGAAAGCACAGAAACGCGATGTTCGCAAGCTTTTAGCGCTGCTCGCAAGAAGCCTCCGGAGCAGGCACTTCTCGTGCGGCAACAACCGTGCCTTCTACGATCTTTCCTAGCCTCTTTTCCTCCGGGCAGGCGGCTTGAGCTGATGTGAAGTGTTGGTGGGCAAATCATCCAGAGAAGAGTCGCAATGCTTCTGGGCTGTTAGCAAGAGCGAGTGAAGAGCAGCAAGAGCTTTCCTTGCTGACCCTTTTCACGTCGGAGATTAGCTAGACATTTGCCGGTTTAGTGCCTTGTTTCTTCTGCGCAGCTTGCACAAAGCTCATTGCGGCTTTCGCGGTTCGAGTTGTGCATCGCCGGAGCTCTGCGGGAAAGAGCGAGAGAAGAGCCGCGAAAGCTCCGAGTGCGGCCAGCTCGCGTGTAGCCGCGATGATGCGCTGTTCGCCGGTTGGAGGGCGACTGCCTTCTGCGCGGCTGCTTCCAAGTTGACGGTAAGTGCCAGCGTGCTAGCTGTGTAGGACAGTGAAGAGGCTGACGTGTGTGTGTCCGTAGAGCTGCTAGAAAGCGTACGTGAAGAGCAGGAAGGGCTTTCAGAGCAGCCGGTTCTCGTCTTGGACAGTCGCCACACATCCGCACTTTTAGTGCCTCAGAACCCCGGACAGCTTGCAAAACACGGCTGTAACTGTCCCAGCGCAAGCTGTTCAGGAAAGCACAGAAACGCGATGTTCGCAAGCTTTTAGCGCTGCTCGCAAGAAGCCTCCGGAGCAGGCACTTCTCGTGCGGCAACAACCGTGCCTTCTACGATCTTTCCTAGCCTCTTTTCCTCCGGGCAGGCGGCTTGAGCTGATGTGAAGTGTTGGAGGGCAAATCATCCAGAGAAGAGTCGCAATGCTTCTGGGCTGTTAGCAAGAGCGAGTGAAGAGCAGCAAGAGCTTTCCTTGCTGACCCTTTTCACGTGGGAGATTAGCTGGACATTTGCCGGTTTAGTGCCTTGTTTCTTCTGCGCAGCTTGCACAAAGCTCATTGCGGCTTTCGCGGTTCGAGATGTGCATCGCCGGAGCTCTGCGGGAAAGAGCGAGAGAAGAGCCGCGTAAGCTCCGAGTGCGGACAGCTCGCGTGTAGCCGCGATGATGCGCTGTTCGCCGGTTGGAGGGCGACTGCCTTCTGCGCGGCTGGTTCCAAGTTGACGGTAACTGCCAGCGTGCTAGCTGTGTAGGACAGTGAAGAGGCTGACGCGTGTGTGTCCGTAGAGCTGCTAGAAAGCGTACGTGAAGAGCAGGAAGGGCTTTCAGAGCAGCCGGTTCTCGTCTTGGACAGTCGCCACACATCCGCACTTTTAGTGCCTCAGAACCCCGGACAGCTTGCAAAACACGGCTGTAACTGTCCCAGCGCAAGCTGTTCAGGAAAGCACAGAAACGCGATGTTCGCAAGCTCTTAGCGCTTCTCGCAAGAAGCCTCCGGAGCAGGCACTTCTCGTGCGGCAACAACCGTGCCTTCTACGATCTTTCCTAGCCTCTTTTCCTCCGGGCAGGCGGCTTGAGCTGATGTGAAGTGTTGGTGGGCAAATCATCCAGAGAAGAGTCGCAATGCTTCTGGGCTGTTAGCAAGAGCTTTCCTTGCTGACCCTTTTCACGTGGGAGATTAGCTAGACATTTGCCGGTTTAGTGCCTTGTTTCTTCTGCGCAGCTTGCACAAAGCTCATTGCGGCTTTCGCGGTTCGAGATGTGCATCGCCGGAGCTCTGCGGGAAAGAGCGAGAGAAGAGCCGCGAAAGCTCCGAGTGCGGCCAGCTCGCGTGTAGCCGCGATGATGCGCTGTTCGCCGTTTGGAGGGCGACTGCCTTCTGCGCGGCTGCTTCCAAGTTGACGGTAAGTGCCAGCGTGCTAGCTGTGTAGGACAGTGAAGAGGCTGACGTGTGTGTGTCCGTAGAGCTGCTAGAAAGCGTACGTGAAGAGCAGGAAGGGCTTTCAGAGCAGCCGGTTCTCGTCTTGGACAGTCGCCACACATCTGCACTTTTAGTGCCTCAGAACCCCGGACAGCTTGCAAAACACGGCTGTAACTGTCCCAGCGCAAGCTGTTCAGGAAAGCACAGAAACGCGATGTTCGCAAGCTTTTAGTGCTGCTCGCAAGAAGCCTCCGGAGCAGGCACTTCTCGTGCGGCAACAACCGTGCCTTCTACGATCTTTCCTAGCCTCTTTTCCTCCGGGCAGGCGGCTTGAGCTGATGTGAAGTGTTGGTGGGCAAATCATCCAGAGAAGAGTCGCAATGCTTCTGGGCTGTTAGCAAGAGCTTTCCTTGCTGACCCTTTTCACGTGGGAGATTAGCTAGACATTTGCCGGTTTAGTGCCTTGTTTCTTCTGCGCAGCTTGCACAAAGCTCATTGCGGCTTTCGCGGTTCGAGTTGTGCATCGCCGGAGCTCTGCGGGAAAGAGCGAGAGAAGAGCCGCGAAAGCTCCGAGTGCGGACAGCTCGCGTGTAGCCGCGATGATGCGCTGTTCGCCGGTTGGAGGGCGACTGCCTTCTGCGCGGCTGCTTCCAAGTTGACGGTAACTGCCAGCGTGCTAGCTGTGTAGGACAGTGAAGAGGCTGACGTGTGTGTGTCCGTAGAGCTGCTAGAAAGCGTACGTGAAGAGCAGGAAGGGCTTTCAGAGCAGCCGGTTCTCGTCTTGGACAGTCGCCACACATCTGCACTTTTAGTGCCTCAGAACCCCGGACAGCTTGCAAAACACGGCTGTAACTGTCCCAGCGCAAGCTGTTCAGGAAAGCACAGAAACGCGATGTTCGCAAGCTTTTAGCGCTGCTCGCAAGAAGCCTCCGGAGCAGGCACTTCTCGTGCGGCAACAACCGTGCCTTCTACGATCTTTCCTAGCCTCTTTTCCTCCGGGTAGCCGGCTTGAGCTGATGTGAAGTGTTGGTGGGCAAATCATCCAGAGAAGAGTCGCAATGCTTCTGGGCTGTTAGCAAGAGCGAGTGAAGAGCAGCAAGAGCTTTCCTTGCTGACCCTTTTCACGTGGGAGATTAGCTAGACATTTGCCGGTTTAGTGCCTTGTTTCTTCTGCGCAGCTTGCACAAAGCTCATTGCGGCTTTCGCGGTTCGAGTTGTGCATCGCCGGAGCTCTGCGGGAAAGAGCGAGAGAAGAGCCGCGAAAGCTCCGAGTGCGGCCAGCTCGCGTGTAGCCGCGATGATGCGCTGTTCGCCGGTTGGAGGGCGACTGCCTTCTGCGCGGCTGCTTCCAAGTTGACGGTAAGTGCCAGCGTGCTAGCTGTGTAGGACAGTGAAGAGGCTGACGTGTGTGTGTCCGTAGAGCTGCTAGAAAGCGTACGTGAAGAGCAGGAAGGGCTTTCAGAGCAGCCGGTTCTCGTCTTGGACAGTCGCCACACATCTGCACTTTTAGTGCCTCAGAACCCCGGACAGCTTGCAAAACACGGCTGTAACTGTCCCAGCGCAAGCTGTTCAGGAAAGCACAGAAACGCGATGTTCGCGTGCTTTTAGCGCTGCTCGCAAGAAGCCTCCGGAGCAGGCACTTCTCGTGCGGCAACAACCGTGCCTTCTACGATCTTTCCTAGCCTCTTTTCCTCCGGGCAGGCGGCTTGAGCTGATGTGAAGTGTTGGTGGGCAAATCATCCAGAGAAGTGTCGCAATGAGTCTAAGCCGTTAGCAAGAGCGAGTGAAGAGCAGCAAGAGCTTTCCTTGCTGACCCTTTTCACGTTGGAGATTAGCTGGACATTTGCCGGTTTAGTGCCTTGTTTCTTCTGCGCAGCTTGCACAAAGCTCATTGCGGCTTTCGCGGTTCGCGTTGTGCATCCCCGGAGCTCTGCGAGAAAGAGCGGGAGAAGAGCCGCGAAAGCTCCGAGTGCGGCCAGCTCGCGTGTGGCCGGGATGATGCGCTGTTCGTCGGTTGGAGGGCGACTGCCTTCTGCGCGGCTGCTTCCAAGTTGACGGTAACTGCCAGCGTGCTAGCTGTGTAGGACAGTGAAGAGGCTGACGTGTGTGTGTCCGTAGAGCTGCTAGAAAGCGTACGTGAAGAGCAGGAAGGGCTTTCAGAGCAGCCGGTTCTCGTCTTGGACAGTCGCCACACATCCGCACTTTTAGTGCCTCAGCGCCCCGGACAGCTTGCAAAACACGGCTGTAGCTGTCCCAGCGCAAGCTGTTCAGGAAAGCACAGAGACGCGATGTTGGTGTGCCTTTAGCGCTGCTCGCAAGAAGCCTCCGGAGCAGGCACTTCTCGTGCGGCAACAACCGTGCCTGCTACGATCTTTCCTAGCCTCTTTTCCTCCGGGCAGCCGGCTTTAGCTGATGTGAAGTGTTGGTGGGGAAACCCTCCAGAGTAGCGAAGAGTCGCAATGCGTCTAAGCCGTTAGCAAGAGCGAGTGAAGAGCAGCAAGAGCTTTCCTTGCTGGCCCTTTTCACGTGGGAGATTAGCTGGACATTCGCCGGTTTAGTGCCTTGTTTCTTCTGCGCAGCTTGCACAAAGCTCATTGCGGCTTTCGCGGTTCGAGTTGTGCATCGCCGGAGCTCTGCGGGAAAGAGCGAGAGAAGAGCCGCGAAAGCTCCGAGTGCGGCCAGCTCGCGTGTAGCCGCGATGATGCGCTGTTCGCCGGTTGGAGGGCGACTGCCTTCTGCGCGGCTGGTTCCCAGTTGACGGTAAGTGCCAGCGTGCTAGCTGTGTAGGACAGTGAAGAGGCTGACCTGTGTGTGTCCGTAGAGCTGCTAGAAAGCGTACGTGAAGAGCAGGAAGGGCTTTCAGAGCAGCCGGTTCTCGTCTTGGACAGTCGCCACACATCTGCACTTTTAGAGCCTCAGAACCCCGGACAGCTTGCAAAACACGGCTGTAACTGTCCCAGCGCAAGCTGTTCAGGAAAGCACAGAAACGCGATGTTCGCAAGCTTTTAGCGCTGCTCGCAAGAAGCCTCCGGAGCAGGCACTTCTCGTGCGGCAACAACCGTGCCTTCTACGATCTTTCCTAGCCTCTTTTCCTCCGGGCAGGCGGCTTGAGCTGATGTGAAGTGTTGGTGGGCAAATCATCCAGAGAAGTGTCGCAATGCGTCTAAGCCGTTAGCAAGAGCGAGTGAAGAGCAGCAAGAGCTTTCCTTGCTGACCCTTTTCACGTGGGAGATTAGCTGGACATTTGCCGGTTTAGTGCCTTGTTTCTTCTGCGCAGCTTGCACAAAGCTCATTGCGGCTTTCGCGGTTCGCGTTGTGCATCCCCGGAGCTCTGCGAGAAAGAGCGGGAGAAGAGCCGCGAAAGCTCCGAGTGCGGCCAGCTCGCGTGTGGCCGCGATGATGCGCTGTTCGTCGGTTGCAGGGCGACTGCCTTCTGCGCGGCTGCTTCCAAGTTGACGGTAACTGCCAGCGTGCTAGCTGTGTAGGACAGTGAAGAGGCTGACGTGTGTGTGTCCGTAGAGCTGCTAGAAAGCGTACGTGAAGAGCAGGAAGGGCTTTCAGAGCAGCCGGTTCTCGTCTTGGACAGTCGCCACACATCCGCACTTTTAGTGCCTCAGCGCCTCGGACAGCTTGCAAAACACGGCTGTAGCTGTCCCAGCGCAAGCTGTTCAGGAAAGCACAGAGACGCGATGTTGGTGTGCCTTTAGCGCTGCTCGCAAGAAGCCTCCGGAGCAGGCACTTCTCGTGCGGCAACAACCGTGCCTTCTACGATCTTTCCTAGCCTCTTTTCCTCCGGGCAGCCGGCTTTAGCTGATGTGAAGTGTTGGTGGGGAAACCCTCCAGAGTAGCGAAGAGTCGCAATGCGTCTAAGCCGTTAGCAAGAGCGAGTGAAGAGCAGCAAGAGCTTTCCTTGCTGGCCCTTTTCACGTGGGAGATTAGCTGGACATCTGCCGGTTTAGTGCCTTGTTTCTTCTGCGCAGCTTGCACAAAGCTCATTGCGGCTTTCGCGGTTCGAGTTGTGCATCGCCGGAGCTCTGCGGGAAAGAGCGAGAGAAGAGCCGCGAAAGCTCCGAGTGCGGCCAGCTCGCGTGTAGCCGCGATGATGCGCTGTTCGCCGGGTGGAGGGCGACTGCCTTCTGCGCGGCTGCTTCCAAGTTGACGGTAACTGCCAGCGTGCTAGCTGTGTAGGACAGTGAAGAGGCTGACGTGTGTGTGTCCGTAGAGCTGCTAGAAAGCGTACGTGAAGAGCAGGAAGGGCTTTCAGAGCAGCCGGTTCTCGTCTTGGACAGTCGCCACACATCTGCACTTTTAGTGCCTCAGAACCCCGGACAGCTTGCAAAACACGGCTGTAACTGTCCCAGCGCAAGCTGTTCAGGAAAGCACAGAAACGCGATGTTCGCAAGCTTTTAGCGCTGCTCGCAAGAAGCCTCCGGAGCAGGCACTTCTCGTGCGGCAACAACCGTGCCTTCTACGATCTTTCCTAGCCTCTTTTCCTCCGGGCAGGCGGCTTGAGCTGATGTGAAGTGTTGGTGGGCAAATCATCCAGAGAAGAGTCGCAATGCTTCTGGGCTGTTAGCAAGAGCGAGTGAAGAGCAGCAACAGCTTTCCTTGCTGACCCTTTTCACGTGGGAGATTAGCTAGACATTTGCCGGTTTAGTGCCTTGTTTCTTCTGCGCAGCTTGCACAAAGCTCATTGCGGCTTTCGCGGTTCGAGTTGTGCATCGCCGGAGCTCTGCGAGAAAGAGCGAGAGAAGAGCCGCGAAAGCTCCGAGTGCGGCCAGCTTGCGTGTAGCCGCGATGATGCGCTGTTCGCGGGGTGGAGGGCGACTGCCTTCTGCGCGGCTGCTTCCAAGTTGACGGTAACTGCCAGCGTGCTAGCTGTGTAGGACAGTGAAGAGGCTGACGCGTGTGTGTCCGTAGAGCTGCTAGAAAGCGTACGTGAAGAGCAGGAAGGGCTTTCAGAGCAGCCGGTTCTCGTCTTGGACAGTCGCCACACATCTGCACTTTTAGTGCCTCAGAACCCCGGACAGCTTGCAAAACACGGCTGTAACTGTCCCAGCGCAAGCTGTTCAGGAAAGCACAGAAACGCGATGTTCGCAAGCTTTTAGCGCTGCTCGCAAGAAGCCTCCGGAGCAGGCACTTCTCGTGCGGCAACAACCGTGCCTTCTACGATCTTTCCTAGCCTCTTTTCCTCCGGGCAGGCGGCTTGAGCTGATGTGAAGTGTTGGTGGGCAAATCATCCAGAGAAGAGTCGCAATGCTTCTGGGCTGTTAGCAAGAGCGAGTGAAGAGCAGCAAGAGCTTTCCTTGCTGACCCTTTTCACGTGGGAGCTTAGCTAGACATTTGCCGTTTTAGTGCCTTGTTTCTTCTGCGCAGCTTGCACAAAGCTCATTGCGGCTTTCGCGGTTCGAGTTGTGCATCGCCGGAGCTCTGCGGGAAAGAGCGAGAGAAGAGCCGCGAAAGCTCCGAGTGCGGCCAGCTCGCGTGTAGCCGCGATGATGCGCTGTTCGCCGGTTGGAGGGCGACTGCCTTCTGCGCGGCTGCTTCCAAGTTGACGGTAACTGCCAGCGTGCTAGCTGTGTAGGACAGTGAAGAGGCTGACGTGTGTGTGTCCGTAGAGCTGCTAGAAAGCGTACGTGAAGAGCAGGAAGGGCTTTCAGAGCAGCCGGTTCTCGTCTTGGACAGTCGCCACACATCTGCACTTTTAGTGCCTCAGAACCCCGGACAGCTTGCAAAACACGGCTGTAACTGTCCCAGCGCAAGCTGTTCAGGAAAGCACAGAAACGCGATGTTCGCGTGCTTTTAGCGCTGCTCGCAAGAAGCCTCCGGAGCAGGCACTTCTCGTGCGGCAACAACCGTGCCTTCTACGATCTTTCCTAGCCTCTTTTCCTCCGGGCAGGCGGCTTGAGCTGATGTGAAGTGTTGGTGGGCAAATCATCCAGAGAAGAGTCGCAATGCTTCTGGGCTGTTAGCAAGAGCGAGTGAAGAGCAGCAAGAGCTTTCCTTGCTGACCCTTTTCACGTGGGAGATTAGCTAGACATTTGCCGGTTTAGTGCCTTGTTTCTTCTGCGCAGCTTGCACAAAGCTCATTGCGGCTTTCGCGGTTCGAGTTGTGCATCGCCGGAGCTCTGCGGGAAAGAGCGAGAGAAGAGCCGCGAAAGCTCCGAGTGCGGCCAGCTCGCGTGTAGCCGCGATGATGCGCTGTTCGCCGGGTGGAGGGCGACTGCCTTCTGCGCAGCTGCTTCCAAGTTGACGGTAAGTGCCAGCGTGCTAGCTGTGTAGGACAGTGAAGAGGCTGACGTGTGTGTGTCCGTAGAGCTGCTAGAAAGCGTACGTGAAGAGCAGGAAGGGCTTTCAGAGCAGCCGGTTCTCGTCTTGGACAGTCGCCACACATCTGCACTTTTAGTGCCTCAGAACCCCGGACAGCTTGCAAAACACGGCTGTAACTGTCCCAGCGCAAGCTGTTCAGGAAAGCACAGAAACGCGATGTTCGCAAGCTTTTAGCGCTGCTCGCAAGAAGCCTCCGGAGCAGGCACTTCTCGTGCGGCAACAACCGTGCCTTCTACGATCTTTCCTAGCCTCTTTTCTTCCGGGCAGGCGGCTTGAGCTGATGTGAAGTGTTGGTGGGCAAATCATCCAGAGAAGAGTCGCAATGCTTCTGGGCTGTTAGCAAGAGCGAGTGAAGAGCAGCAAGAGCTTTCCTTGCTGACCCTTTTCACGTGGGAGCTTAGCTAGACATTTGCCGGTTTAGTGCCTTGTTTCTTCTGCGCAGCTTGCACAAAGCTCATTGCGGCTTTCGCGGTTCGAGTTGTGCATCGCCGGAGCTCTGCGGGAAAGAGCGAGAGAAGAGCCGCGAAAGCTCCGAGTGCGGCCAGCTCGCGTGTAGCCGCGATGATGCGCTGTTCGCCGGTTGGAGGGCGACTGCCTTCTGCGCGGCTGCTTCCAAGTTGACGGTAACTGCCAGCGTGCTAGCTGTGTAGGACAGTGAAGAGGCTGACGTGTGTGTGTCCGTAGAGCTGCTAGAAAGCGTACGTGAAGAGCAGGAAGGGCTTTCAGAGCAGCCGGTTCTCGTCTTGGACAGTCGCCACACATCTGCACTTTTAGTGCCTCAGAACCCCGGACAGCTTGCAAAACACGGCTGTAACTGTCCCAGCGCAAGCTGTTCAGGAAAGCACAGAAACGCGATGTTCGCAAGCTTTTAGCGCTGCTCGCAAGAAGCCTCCGGAGCAGGCACTTCTCGTGCGGCAACAGCCGTGCCTTCTACGATCTTTCCTAGCCTCTTTTCCTCCGGGCAGCCGGCTTGAGCTGATGTGAAGTGTTGGTGGGCAAATCATCCAGAGAAGAGTCGCAATGCTTCTGGGCTGTTAGCAAGAGCGAGTGAAGAGCAGCAAGAGCTTTCCTTGCTGACCCTTTTCACGTGGGAGCTTAGCTAGACATTTGCCGGTTTAGTGCCTTGTTTCTTCTGCGCAGCTTGCGCAAAGCTCATTGCGGCTTTCGCGGTTCGAGATGTGCATCGCCGGAGCTCTGCGGGAAAGAGCGAGAGAAGAGCCGCGAAAGCTCCGAGTGCGGCCAGCTCGCGTGTAGCCGCGATGATGCGCTGTTCGCCGGTTGGAGGGCGACTGCCTTCTGCGCAGCTGCTTCCAAGTTGACGTTAACTGCCAGCGTGCTACCTGTGTAGGACAGTGAAGAGGCTGACGTGTGTGTGTCCGTAGAGCTGCTAGAAAGCGTACGTGAAGAGCAGGAAGGGCTTTCAGAGCAGCCGGTTCTCGTCTTGGACAGTCGCCACACATCCGCACTTTTAGTGCCTCAGAACCCCGGACAGCTTGCAAAACACGGCTGTAACTGTCCCAGCGCAAGCTGTTCAGGAAAGCACAGAAACGCGATGTTCGCAAGCTTTTAGCGCTGCTCGCAAGAAGCCTCCGGAGGAGGCACTTCTCGTGCGGCAACAACCGTGCCTTCTACGATCTTTCCTAGCCTCTTTTCCTCCGGGCAGGCGGCTTGAGCTGATGTGAAGTGTTGGTGGGCAAATCATCCAGAGAAGTGTCGCAATGCGTCTAAGCCGTTAGCAAGAGCGAGTGAAGAGCAGCAAGAGCTTTCCTTGCTGACCCTTTTCACGTGGGAGATTAGCTGGACATTTGCCGGTTTAGTGCCTTGTTTCTTCTGCGCAGCTTGCACAAAGCTCATTGCGGCTTTCGCGGTTCGAGTTGTGCATCGCCGGAGCTCTGCGGGAAAGAGCGAGAGAAGAGCCGCGAAAGCTCCGAGTGCGGCCAGCTCGCGTGTAGCCGCGATGATGCGCTGTTCGCCGGTTGGAGGGCGACTGCCTTCTGCGCAGCTGCTTCCAAGTTGACGGTAAGTGCCAGCGTGCTAGCTGTGTAGGACAGTGAAGAGGCTGACGTGTGTGTGTCCGTAGAGCTGCTAGAAAGCGTACGTGAAGAGCAGGAAGGGCTTTCAGAGCAGCCGGTTCTCGTCTTGGACAGTCGCCACACATCCGCACTTTTAGTGCCTCAGAACCCCGGACAGCTTGCAAAACACGGCTGTAGCTGTCCCAGCGCAAGCTGTTCAGGAAAGCACAGAAACGCGATGTTCGCGTGCTTTTAGCGCTGCTCGCAAGAAGCCTCCGGAGGAGGCACTTCTCGTGCGGCAACAACCGTGCCTTCTACGATCTTTCCTAGCCTCTTTTCCTCCGGGCAGCCGGCTTTAGCTGATGTGAAGTGTTGGTGGGCAAATCATCCAGAGAAGAGTCGCAATGCTTCTGGGCTGTTAGCAAGAGCGAGTGAAGAGCAGCAAGAGCTTTCCTTGCTGACCCTTTTCACGTGGGAGCTTAGCTAGACATTTGCCGGTTTAGTGCCTTGTTTCTTCTGCGCAGCTTGCACAAAGCTCATTGCGGCTTTCGCGGTTCGAGTTGTGCATCGCCGGAGCTCTGCGGGAAAGAGCGAGAGAAGAGCCGCGAAAGCTCCGAGTGCGGCCAGCTCGCGTGTAGCCGCGATGATGCGCTGTTCGCCGGTTGGAGGGCGACTGCCTTCTGCGCGGCTGCTTCCAAGTTGACGGTAACTGCCAGCGTGCTAGCTGTGTAGGACAGTGAAGAGGCTGACGTGTGTGTGTCCGTAGAGCTGCTAGAAAGCGTACGTGAAGAGCAGGAAGGGCTTTCAGAGCAGCCGGTTCTCGTCTTGGACAGTCGCCACACATCTGCACTTTTAGTGCCTCAGAACCCCGGACAGCTTGCAAAACACGGCTGTAACTGTCCCAGCGCAAGCTGTTCAGGAAAGCACAGAAACGCGATGTTCGCAAGCTTTTAGCGCTGCTCGCAAGAAGCCTCCGGAGCAGGCACTTCTCGTGCGGCAACAACCGTGCCTTCTACGATCTTTCCTAGCCTCTTTTCCTCCGGGCAGGCGGCTTGAGCTGATGTGAAGTGTTGGTGGGCAAATCATCCAGAGAAGAGTCGCAATGCTTCTGGGCTGTTAGCAAGAGCGAGTGAAGAGCAGCAAGAGCTTTCCTTGCTGACCCTTTTCACGTGGGAGCTTAGCTAGACATTTGCCGGTTTAGTGCCTTGTTTCTTCTGCGCAGCTTGCACAAAGCTCATTGCGGCTTTCGCGGTTCGAGTTGTGCATCGCCGGAGCTCTGCGGGAAAGAGCGAGAGAAGAGCCGCGAAAGCTCCGAGTGCGGCCAGCTCGCGTGTAGCCGCGATGATGCGCTGTTCGCCGGTTGGAGGGCGACTGCCTTCTGCGCGCCTGGTTCCAAGTTGACGGTAAGTGCCAGCGTGCTAGCTGTGTAGGACAGTGAAGAGGCTGACGTGTGTGTGTCCGTAGAGCTGCTAGAAAGCGTACGTGAAGAGCAGGAAGGGCTTTCAGAGCAGCCGGTTCTCGTCTTGGACAGTCGCCACACATCTGCACTTTTAGTGCCTCAGAACGCCGGACAGCTTGCAAAACACGGCTGTAACTGTCCCAGCGCAAGCTGTTCAGGAAAGCACAGAAACGCGATGTTCGCGTGCTTTTAGCGCTGCTCGCAAGAAGCCTCCGGAGCAGGCACTTCTCGTGCGGCAACAACCGTGCCTTCTACGATCTTTCCTAGCCTCTTTTCCTCCGGGCAGGCGGCTTGAGCTGATGTGAAGTGTTGGTGGGCAAATCATCCAGAGAAGAGTCGCAATGCTTCTGGGCTGTTAGCAAGAGCGAGTGAAGAGCAGCAAGAGCTTTCCTTGCTGACCCTTTTCACGTGGGAGATTAGCTAGACATTTGCCGGTTTAGTGCCTTGTTTCTTCTGCGCAGCTTGCACAAAGCTCATTGCGGCTTTCGCGGTTCGAGTTGTGCATCGCCGGAGCTCTGCGAGAAAGAGCGAGAGAAGAGCCGCGAAAGCTCCGAGTGCGGCCAGCTCGCGTGTAGCCGCGATGATGCGCTGTTCGCCGGTTGGAGGGCGACTGCCTTCTGCGCGGCTGCTTCCAAGTTGACGGTAACTGCCAGCGTGCTAGCTGTGTAGGACAGTGAAGAGGCTGACGTGTGTGTGTCCGTAGAGCTGCTAGAAAGCGTACGTGAAGAGCAGGAAGGGCTTTCAGAGCAGCCGGTTCTCGTCTTGGACAGTCGCCACACATCTGCACTTTTAGTGCCTCAGAACCCCGGACAGCTTGCAAAACACGGCTGTAACTGTCCCAGCGCAAGCTGTTCAGGAAAGCACAGAAACGCGATGTTCGCAAGCTTTTAGCGCTGCTCGCAAGAAGCCTCCGGAGCAGGCACTTCTCGTGCGGCAACAACCGTGCCTTCTACGATCTTTCCTAGCCTCTTTTCCTCCGGGCAGGCGGCTTGAGCTGATGTGAAGTGTTGGTGGGCAAATCATCCAGAGAAGAGTCGCAATGCTTCTGGGCTGTTAGCAAGAGCGAGTGAAGAGCAGCAAGAGCTTTCCTTGCTGACCCTTTTCACGTGGGAGCTTAGCTAGACATTTGCCGGTTTAGTGCCTTGTTTCTTCTGCGCAGCTTGCACAAAGCTCATTGCGGCTTTCGCGGTTCGAGTTGTGCATCGCCGGAGCTCTGCGGGAAAGAGCGAGAGAAGAGCCGCGAAAGCTCCGAGTGCGGCCAGCTCGCGTGTAGCCGCGATGATGCGCTGTTCGCCGGTTGGAGGGCGACTGCCTTCTGCGCGCCTGGTTCCAAGTTGACGGTAAGTGCCAGCGTGCTAGCTGTGTAGGACAGTGAAGAGGCTGACGTGTGTGTGTCCGTAGAGCTGCTAGAAAGCGTACGTGAAGAGCAGGAAGGGCTTTCAGAGCAGCCGGTTCTCGTCTTGGACAGTCGCCACACATCTGCACTTTTAGTGCCTCAGAACCCCGGACAGCTTGCAAAACACAGCTGTAACTGTCCCAGCGCAAGCTGTTCAGGAAAGCACAGAAACGCGATGTTCGCGTGCTTTTAGCGCTGCTCGCAAGAAGCCTCCGGAGCAGGCACTTCTCGTGCGGCAACAACCGTGCCTTCTACGATCTTTCCTAGCCTCTTTTCCTCCGGGCAGGCGGCTTGAGCTGATGTGAAGTGTTGGTGGGCAAATCATCCAGAGAAGAGTCGCAATGCTTCTGGGCTGTTAGCAAGAGCGAGTGAAGAGCAGCAAGAGCTTTCCTTGCTGACCCTTTTCACGTGGGAGATTAGCTAGACATTTGCCGGTTTAGTGCCTTGTTTCTTCTGCGCAGCTTGCACAAAGCTCATTGCGGCTTTCGCGGTTCGAGTTGTGCATCGCCGGAGCTCTGCGAGAAAGAGCGAGAGAAGAGCCGCGAAAGCTCCGAGTGCGGCCAGCTCGCGTGTAGCCGCGATGATGCGCTGTTCGCCGGGTGGAGGGCGACTGCCTTCTGCGCGGCTGCTTCCAAGTTGACGGTAACTGCCAGCGTGCTAGCTGTGTAGGACAGTGAAGAGGCTGACGCGTGTGTGTCCGTAGAGCTGCTAGAAAGCGTACGTGAAGAGCAGGAAGGGCTTTCAGAGCAGCCGGTTCTCGTCTTGGACAGTCGCCACACATCCGCACTTTTAGTGCCTCAGAACCCCGGACAGCTTGCAAAACACGGCTGTAACTGTCCCAGCGCAAGCTGTTCAGGAAAGCACAGAAACGCGATGTTCGCGTGCTTTTAGCGCTGCTCGCAAGAAGCCTCCGGAGCAGGCACTTCTCGTGCGGCAACAACCGTGCCTTCTACGATCTTTCCTAGCCTCTTTTCCTCCGGGCAGGCGGCTTGAGCTGATGTGAAGTGTTGGTGGGCAAATCATCCAGAGAAGAGTCGCAATGCTTCTGGGCTGTTAGCAAGAGCTTTCCTTGCTGACCCTTTTCACGTGGGAGATTAGCTAGACATTTGCCGGTTTAGTGCCTTGTTTCTTCTGCGCAGCTTGCACAAAGCTCATTGCGGCTTTCGCGGTTCGAGATGTGCATCGCCGGAGCTCTGCGGGAAAGAGCGAGAGAAGAGCCGCGAAAGCTCCGAGTGCGGCCAGCTCGCGTGTAGCCGCGATGATGCGCTGTTCGCCGGTTGGAGGGCGACTGCCTTCTGCGCAGCTGCTTCCAAGTTGACGGTAAGTGCCAGCGTGCTAGCTGTGTAGGACAGTGAAGAGGCTGACGTGTGTGTGTCCGTAGAGCTGCTAGAAAGCGTACGTGAAGAGCAGGAAGGGCTTTCAGAGCAGCCGGTTCTCGTCTTGGACAGTCGCCACACATCCGCACTTTTAGTGCCTCAGAACCCCGGACAGCTTGCAAAACACGGCTGTAACTGTCCCAGCGCAAGCTGTTCAGGAAAGCACAGAAACGCGATGTTCGCAAGCTTTTAGCGCTGCTCGCAAGAAGCCTCCGGAGGAGGCACTTCTCGTGCGGCAACAACCGTGCCTTCTACGATCTTTCCTAGCCTCTTTTCCTCCGGGCAGGCGGCTTGAGCTGATGTGAAGTGTTGGAGGGCAAATCATCCAGAGAAGAGTCGCAATGCGTCTAAGCCGTTAGCAAGAGCGAGTGAAGAGCAGCAAGAGCTTTCCTTGCTGACCCTTTTCACGTGGGAGATTAGCTGGACATTTGCCGGTTTAGTGCCTTGTTTCTTCTGCGCAGCTTGCACAAAGCTCATTGCGGCTTTCGCGGTTCGAGTTGTGCATCGCCGGAGCTCTGCGGGAAAGAGCGAGAGAAGAGCCGCGAAAGCTCCGAGTGCGGCCAGCTCGCGTGTAGCCGCGATGATGCGCTGTTCGCCGGGTTGGAGGGCGACTGCCTTCTGCGCAGCTGCTTCCAAGTTGACGGTAAGTGCCAGCATGCTAGCTGTGTAGGACAGTGAAGAGGCTGACGTGTGTGTGTCCGTAGAGCTGCTAGAAAGCGTACGTGAAGAGCAGGAAGGGCTTTCAGAGCAGCCGGTTCTCGTCTTGGACAGTCGCCACACATCCGCACTTTTAGTGCCTCAGAACCCCGGACAGCTTGCAAAACACGGCTGTAACTGTCCCAGCGCAAGCTGTTCAGGAAAGCACAGAAACGCGATGTTCGCGTGCTTTTAGCGCTGCTCGCAAGAAGCCTCCGGAGCAGGCACTTCTCGTGCGGCAACAACCGTGCCTTCTACGATCTTTCCTAGCCTCTTTTCCTCCGGGCAGGCGGCTTGAGCTGATGTGAAGTGTTGGTGGGCAAATCATCCAGAGAAGAGTCGCAATGCTTCTGGGCTGTTAGCAAGAGCGAGTGAAGAGCAGCAAGAGCTTTCCTTGCTGACCCTTTTCACGTGGGAGATTAGCTAGACATTTGCCGGTTTAGTGCCTTGTTTCTTCTGCGCAGCTTGCACAAAGCTCATTGCGGCTTTCGCGGTTCGAGTTGTGCATCGCCGGAGCTCTGCGGGAAAGAGCGAGAGAAGAGCCGCGAAAGCTCCGAGTGCGGCCAGCTCGCGTGTAGCCGCGATGATGCGCTGTTCGCCGGTTGGAGGGCGACTGCCTTCTGCGCGGCTGCTTCCAAGTTGACGGTAAGTGCCAGCGTGCTAGCTGTGTAGGACAGTGAAGAGGCTGACGTGTGTGTGTCCGTAGAGCTGCTAGAAAGCGTACGTGAAGAGCAGGAAGGGCTTTCAGAGCAGCCGGTTCTCGTCTTGGACAGTCGCCACACATCTGCACTTTTAGTGCCTCAGAACCCCGGACAGCTTGCAAAACACGGCTGTAACTGTCCCAGCGCAAGCTGTTCAGGAAAGCACAGAAACGCGATGTTCGCGTGCTTTTAGCGCTGCTCGCAAGAAGCCTCCGGAGCAGGCACTTCTCGTGCGGCAACAACCGTGCCTTCTACGATCTTTCCTAGCCTCTTTTCCTCCGGGCAGGCGGCTTGAGCTGATGTGAAGTGTTGGTGGGCAAATCATCCAGAGAAGAGTCGCAATGCTTCTGGGCTGTTAGCAAGAGCTTTCCTTGCTGACCCTTTTCACGTGGGAGATTAGCTAGACATTTGCCGGTTTAGTGCCTTGTTTCTTCTGCGCAGCTTGCACAAAGCTCATTGCGGCTTTCGCGGTTCGAGATGTGCATCGCCGGAGCTCTGCGGGAAAGAGCGAGAGAAGAGCCGCGAAAGCTCCGAGTGCGGCCAGCTCGCGTGTAGCCGCGATGATGCGCTGTTCGCCGGTTGGAGGGCGACTGCCTTCTGCGCGGCTGCTTCCAAGTTGACGGTAACTGCCAGCGTGCTAGCTGTGTAGGACAGTGAAGAGGCTGACGTGTGTGTGTCCGTAGAGCTGCTAGAAAGCGTACGTGAAGAGCAGGAAGGGCTTTCAGAGCAGCCGGTTCTCGTCTTGGACAGTCGCCACACATCCGCACTTTTAGTGCCTCAGAACCCCGGACAGCTTGCAAAACACGGCTGTAACTGTCCCAGCGCAAGCTGTTCAGGAAAGCACAGAAACGCGATGTTCGCGTGCTTTTAGCGCTGCTCGCAAGAAGCCTCCGGAGCAGGCACTTCTCGTGCGGCAACAACCGTGCCTTCTACGATCTTTCCTAGCCTCTTTTCCTCCGGGCAGGCGGCTTGAGCTGATGTGAAGTGTTGGTGGGCAAATCATCCAGAGAAGAGTCGCAATGCTTCTGGGCTGTTAGCAAGAGCTTTCCTTGCTGACCCTTTTCACGTGGGAGATTAGCTAGACATTTGCCGGTTTAGTGCCTTGTTTCTTCTGCGCAGCTTGCACAAAGCTCATTGCGGCTTTCGCGGTTCGAGATGTGCATCGCCGGAGCTCTGCGGGAAAGAGCGAGAGAAGAGCCGCGAAAGCTCCGAGTGCGGCCAGCTCGCGTGTAGCCGCGATGATGCGCTGTTCGCCGGTTGGAGGGCGACTGCCTTCTGCGCGGCTGCTTCCAAGTTGACGGTAAGTGCCAGCGTGCTAGCTGTGTAGGACAGTGAAGAGGCTGACGTGTGTGTGTCCGTAGAGCTGCTAGAAAGCGTACGTGAAGAGCAGGAAGGGCTTTCAGAGCAGCCGGTTCTCGTCTTGGACAGTCGCCACACATCCGCACTTTTAGTGCCTCAGAACCCCGGACAGCTTGCAAAACACGGCTGTAACTGTCCCAGCGCAAGCTGTTCAGGAAAGCACAGAAACGCGATGTTCGCAAGCTTTTAGCGCTGCTCGCAAGAAGCCTCCGGAGGAGGCACTTCTCGTGCGGCAACAACCGTGCCTTCTACGATCTTTCCTAGCCTCTTTTCCTCCGGGCAGGCGGCTTGAGCTGATGTGAAGTGTTGGTGGGCAAATCATCCAGAGAAGAGTCGCAATGCTTCTGGGCTGTTAGCAAGAGCGAGTGAAGAGCAGCAAGAGCTTTCCTTGCTGACCCTTTTCACGTGGGAGATTAGCTAGACATTTGCCGGTTTAGTGCCTTGTTTCTTCTGCGCAGCTTGCACAAAGCTCATTGCGGCTTTCGCGGTTCGAGTTGTGCATCGCCGGAGCTCTGCGGGAAAGAGCGAGAGAAGAGCCGCGAAAGCTCCGAGTGCGGCCAGCTCGCGTGTAGCCGCGATGATGCGCTGTTCGCCGGTTGGAGGGCGACTGCCTTCTGCGCGGCTGGTTCCAAGTTGACGGTAAGTGCCAGCGTGCTAGCTGTGTAGGACAGTGAAGAGGCTGACGTGTGTGTGTCCGTAGAGCTGCTAGAAAGCGTACGTGAAGAGCAGGAAGGGCTTTCAGAGCAGCCGGTTCTCGTCTTGGACAGTCGCCACACATCCGCACTTTTAGTGCCTCAGAACCCCGGACAGCTTGCAAAACACGGCTGTAACTGTCCCAGCGCAAGCTGTTCAGGAAAGCACAGAAACGCGATGTTCGCGTGCTTTTAGCGCTGATCGCAAGAAGCCTCCGGAGCAGGCACTTCTCGTGCGGCAACAACCGTGCCTTCTACGATCTTTCCTAGCCTCTTTTCCTCCGGGCAGGCGGCTTGAGCTGATGTGAAGTGTTGGTGGGCAAATCATCCAGAGAAGTGTCGCAATGCGTCTAAGCCGTTAGCAAGAGCGAGTGAAGAGCAGCAAGAGCTTTCCTTGCTGACCCTTTTCACGTGGGAGATTAGCTGGACATTTGCCGGTTTAGTGCCTTGTTTCTTCTGCGCAGCTTGCACAAAGCTCATTGCGGCTTTCGCGGTTCGAGTTGTGCATCGCCGGAGCTCTGCGGGAAAGAGCGAGAGAAGAGCCGCGAAAGCTCCGAGTGCGGCCAGCTCGCGTGTAGCCGCGATGATGCGCTGTTCGCCGGTTGGAGGGCGACTGCCTTCTGCGCAGCTGCTTCCAAGTTGGCGGTAAGTGCCAGCGTGCTAGCTGTGTAGGACAGTGAAGAGGCTGACGTGTGTGTGTCCGTAGAGCTGCTAGAAAGCGTACGTGAAGAGCAGGAAGGGCTTTCAGAGCAGCCGGTTCTCGTCTTGGACAGTCGCCACACATCCGCACTTTTAGTGCCTCAGAACCCCGGACAGCTTGCAAAACACGGCTGTAACTGTCCCAGCGCAAGCTGTTCAGGAAAGCACAGAAACGCGATGTTCGCAAGCTTTTAGCGCTGCTCGCAAGAAGCCTCCGGAGCAGGCACTTCTCGTGCGGCAACAACCGTGCCTTCTACGATCTTTCCTAGCCTCTTTTCCTCCGGGCAGGCGGCTTGAGCTGATGTGAAGTGTTGGAGGGCAAATCATCCAGAGAAGAGTCGCAATGCTTCTGGGCTGTTAGCAAGAGCGAGTGAAGAGCAGCAAGAGCTTTCCTTGCTGACCCTTTTCACGTGGGAGATTAGCTAGACATTTGCCGGTTTAGTGCCTTGTTTCTTCTGCGCAGCTTGCACAAAGCTCATTGCGGCTTTCGCGGTTCGAGATGTGCATCGCCGGAGCTCTGCGGGAAAGAGCGAGAGAAGAGCCGCGAAAGCTCCGAGTGCGGCCAGCTCGCGTGTAGCCGCGATGATGCGCTGTTCGCCGGTTGGAGGGCGACTGCCTTCTGCGCGGCTGCTTCCAAGTTGACGGTAAGTGCCAGCGTGCTAGCTGTGTAGGACAGTGAAGAGGCTGACGTGTGTGTGTCCGTAGAGCTGCTAGAAAGCGTACGTGAAGAGCAGGAAGGGCTTTCAGAGCAGCCGGTTCTCGTCTTGGACAGTCGCCACACATCCGCACTTTTAGTGCCTCAGAACCCCGGACAGCTTGCAAAACACGGCTGTAACTGTCCCAGCGCAAGCTGTTCAGGAAAGCACAGAAACGCGATGTTCGCGTGCTTTTAGCGCTGATCGCAAGAAGCCTCCGGAGCAGGCACTTCTCGTGCGGCAACAACCGTGCCTTCTACGATCTTTCCTAGCCTCTTTTCCTCCGGGCAGGCGGCTTGAGCTGATGTGAAGTGTTGGTGGGCAAATCATCCAGAGAAGTGTCGCAATGCTTCTGGGCTGTTAGCAAGAGCGAGTGAAGAGCAGCAAGAGCTTTCCTTGCTGACCCTTTTCACGTGGGAGATTAGCTAGACATTTGCCGGTTTAGTGCCTTGTTTCTTCTGCGCAGCTTGCACAAAGCTCATTGCGGCTTTCGCGGTTCGAGTTGTGCATCGCCGGAGCTCTGCGGGAAAGAGCGAGAGAAGAGCCGCGAAAGCTCCGAGTGCGGCCAGCTCGCGTGTAGCCGCGATGATGCGCTGTTCGCCGGTTGGAGGGCGACTGCCTTCTGCGCGGCTGCTTCCAAGTTGACGGTAAGTGCCAGCGTGCTAGCTGTGTAGGACAGTGAAGAGGCTGACGTGTGTGTGTCCGTAGAGCTGCTAGAAAGCGTACGTGAAGAGCAGGAAGGGCTTTCAGAGCAGCCGGTTCTCGTCTTGGACAGTCGCCACACATCCGCACTTTTAGTGCCTCAGAACCCCGGACAGCTTGCAAAACACGGCTGTAACTGTCCCAGCGCAAGCTGTTCAGGAAAGCACAGAAACGCGATGTTCGCAAGCTTTTAGCGCTGCTCGCAAGAAGCCTCCGGAGCAGGCACTTCTCGTGCGGCAACAACCGTGCCTTCTACGATCTTTCCTAGCCTCTTTTCCTCCGGGCAGGCGGCTTGAGCTGATGTGAAGTGTTGGAGGGCAAATCATCCAGAGAAGAGTCGCAATGCTTCTGGGCTGTTAGCAAGAGCGAGTGAAGAGCAGCAAGAGCTTTCCTTGCTGACCCTTTTCACGTGGGAGATTAGCTAGACATTTGCCGGTTTAGTGCCTTGTTTCTTCTGCGCAGCTTGCACAAAGCTCATTGCGGCTTTCGCGGTTCGAGATGTGCATCGCCGGAGCTCTGCGGGAAAGAGCGAGAGAAGAGCCGCGAAAGCTCCGAGTGCGGCCAGCTCGCGTGTAGCCGCGATGATGCGCTGTTCGCCGGTTGGAGGGCGACTGCCTTCTGCGCAGCTGCTTCCAAGTTGACGGTAAGTGCCAGCGTGCTAGCTGTGTAGGACAGTGAAGAGGCTGACGTGTGTGTGTCCGTAGAGCTGCTAGAAAGCGTACGTGAAGAGCAGGAAGGGCTTTCAGAGCAGCCGGTTCTCGTCTTGGACAGTCGCCACACATCCGCACTTTTAGTGCCTCAGAACCCCGGACAGCTTGCAAAACACGGCTGTAACTGTCCCAGCGCAAGCTGTTCAGGAAAGCACAGAAACGCGATGTTCGCGTGCTTTTAGCGCTGCTCGCAAGAAGCCTCCGGAGCAGGCACTTCTCGTGCGGCAACAACCGTGCCTTCTACGATCTTTCCTAGCCTCTTTTCCTCCGGGCAGGCGGCTTGAGCTGATGTGAAGTGTTGGTGGGCAAATCATCCAGAGAAGAGTCGCAATGCTTCTGGGCTGTTAGCAAGAGCGAGTGAAGAGCAGCAAGAGCTTTCCTTGCTGACCCTTTTCACGTGGGAGATTAGCTAGACATTTGCCGGTTTAGTGCCTTGTTTCTTCTGCGCAGCTTGCACAAAGCTCATTGCGGCTTTCGCGGTTCGAGTTGTGCATCGCCGGAGCTCTGCGGGAAAGAGCGAGAGAAGAGCCGCGAAAGCTCCGAGTGCGGCCAGCTCGCGTGTAGCCGCGATGATGCGCTGTTCGCCGGTTGGAGGGCGACTGCCTTCTGCGCAGCTGCTTCCAAGTTGACGGTAACTGCCAGCGTGCTAGCTGTGTAGGACAGTGAAGAGGCTGACGTGTGTGTGTCCGTAGAGCTGCTAGAAAGCGTACGTGAAGAGCAGGAAGGGCTTTCAGAGCAGCCGGTTCTCATCTTGGACAGTCGCCACACATCCGCACTTTTAGTGCCTCAGAACCCCGGACAGCTTGCAAAACACGGCTGTAACTGTCCCAGCGCAAGCTGTTCAGGAAAGCACAGAAACGCGATGTTCGCAAGCTTTTAGCGCTGCTCGCAAGAAGCCTCCGGAGCAGGCACTTCTCGTGCGGCAACAACCGTGCCTTCTACGATCTTTCCTAGCCTCTTTTCCTCCGGGCAGGCGGCTTGAGCTGATGTGAAGTGTTGGAGGGCAAATCATCCAGAGAAGAGTCGCAATGCTTCTGGGCTGTTAGCAAGAGCGAGTGAAGAGCGGCAAGAGCTTTCCTTGCTGACCCTTTTCACGTGGGAGATTAGCTAGACATTTGCCGGTTTAGTGCCTTGTTTCTTCTGCGCAGCTTGCACAAAGCTCATTGCGGCTTTCGCGGTTCGAGTTGTGCATCGCCGGAGCTCTGCGGGAAAGAGCGAGAGAAGAGCCGCGAAAGCTCCGAGTGCAGCCAGCTCGCGTGTAGCCGCGATGATGCGCTGTTCGCCGGTTGGAGGGCGACTGCCTTCTGCGCAGCTGCTTCCAAGTTGACGGTAAGTGCCAGCGTGCTAGCTGTGTAGGACAGTGAAGAGGCTGACGTGTGTGTGTCCGTAGAGCTGCTAGAAAGCGTACGTGAAGAGCAGGAAGGGCTTTCAGAGCAGCCGGTTCTCGTCTTGGACAGTCGCCACACATCCGCACTTTTAGTGCCTCAGAACCCCGGACAGCTTGCAAAACACGGCTGTAACTGTCCCAGCGCAAGCTGTTCAGGAAAGCACAGAAACGCGATGTTCGCAAGCTTTTAGCGCTGCTCGCAAGAAGCCTCCGGAGGAGGCACTTCTCGTGCGGCAACAACCATGCCTTCTACGATCTTTCCTAGCCTCTTTTCCTCCGGGCAGGCGGCTTGAGCTGATGTGAAGTGTTGGTGGGCAAATCATCCAGAGAAGTGTCGCAATGCTTCTGGGCTGTTAGCAAGAGCGAGTGAAGAGCAGCAAGAGCTTTCCTTGCTGACCCTTTTCACGTGGGAGATTAGCTAGACATTTGCCGGTTTAGTGCCTTGTTTCTTCTGCGCAGCTTGCACAAAGCTCATTGCGGCTTTCGCGGTTCGAGTTGTGCATCGCCGGAGCTCTGCGGGAAAGAGCGAGAGAAGAGCCGCGAAAGCTCCGAGTGCGGCCAGCTCGCGTGTAGCCGCGATGATGCGCTGTTCGCCGGTTGGAGGGCGACTGCCTTCTGCGCGGCTGCTTCCAAGTTGACGGTAAGTGCCAGCGTGCTAGCTGTGTAGGACAGTGAAGAGGCTGACGTGTGTGTGTCCGTAGAGCTGCTAGAAAGCGTACGTGAAGAGCAGGAAGGGCTTTCAGAGCAGCCGGTTCTCGTCTTGGACAGTCGCCACACATCCGCACTTTTAGTGCCTCAGAACCCCGGACAGCTTGCAAAACACGGCTGTAACTGTCCCAGCGCAAGCTGTTCAGGAAAGCACAGAAACGCGATGTTCGCAAGCTTTTAGCGCTGCTCGCAAGAAGCCTCCGGAGCAGGCACTTCTCGTGCGGCAACAACCGTGCCTTCTACGATCTTTCCTAGCCTCTTTTCCTCCGGGCAGGCGGCTTGAGCTGATGTGAAGTGTTGGTGGGCAAATCATCCAGAGAAGAGTCGCAATGCTTCTGGGCTGTTAGCAAGAGCGAGTGAAGAGCAGCAAGAGCTTTCCTTGCTGACCCTTTTCACGTGGGAGATTAGCTAGACATTTGCCGGTTTAGTGCCTTGTTTCTTCTGCGCAGCTTGCACAAAGCTCATTGCGGCTTTCGCGGTTCGAGTTGTGCATCGCCGGAGCTCTGCGGGAAAGAGCGAGAGAAGAGCCGCGAAAGCTCCGAGTGCGGCCAGCTCGCGTGTAGCCGCGATGATGCGCTGTTCGCCGGTTGGAGGGTGACTGCCTTCTGCGCGGCGGCTTCCAAGTTGACGGTAACTGCCAGCGTGCTAGCTGTGTAGGACAGTGAAGAGGCTGACGCGTGTGTGTCCGTAGAGCTGCTAGAAAGCGTACGTGAAGAGCAGGAAGGGCTTTCAGAGCAGCCGGTTCTCGTCTTGGACAGTCGCCACACATCCGCACTTTTAGTGCCTCAGAACCCCGGACAGCTTGCAAAACACGGCTGTAACTGTCCCAGCGCAAGCTGTTCAGGAAAGCACAGAAACGCGATGTTCGCGTGCTTTTAGCGCTGCTCGCAAGAAGCCTCCGGAGCAGGCACTTCTCGTGCGGCAACAACCGTGCCTTCTACGATCTTTCCTAGCCTCTTTTCCTCCGGGCAGGCGGCTTGAGCTGATGTGAAGTGTTGGTGGGCAAATCATCCAGAGAAGAGTCGCAATGCTTCTGGGCTGTTAGCAAGAGCTTTCCTTGCTGACCCTTTTCACGTGGGAGATTAGCTAGACATTTGCCGGTTTAGTGCCTTGTTTCTTCTGCGCAGCTTGCACAAAGCTCATTGCGGCTTTCGCGGTTCGAGATGTGCATCGCCGGAGCTCTGCGGGAAAGAGCGAGAGAAGAGCCGCGAAAGCTCCGAGTGCGGCCAGCTCGCGTGTAGCCGCGATGATGCGCTGTTCGCCGGTTGGAGGGCGACTGCCTTCTGCGCGGCTGCTTCCAAGTTGACGGTAAGTGCCAGCGTGCTAGCTGTGTAGGACAGTGAAGAGGCTGACGTGTGTGTGTCCGTAGAGCTGCTAGAAAGCGTACGTGAAGAGCAGGAAGGGCTTTCAGAGCAGCCGGTTCTCGTCTTGGACAGTCGCCACACATCCGCACTTTTAGTGCCTCAGAACCCCGGACAGCTTGCAAAACACGGCTGTAACTGTCCCAGCGCAAGCTGTTCAGGAAAGCACAGAAACGCGATGTTCGCAAGCTTTTAGCGCTGCTCGCAAGAAGCCTCCGGAGGAGGCACTTCTCGTGCGGCAACAACCGTGCCTTCTACGATCTTTCCTAGCCTCTTTTCCTCCGGGCAGGCGGCTTGAGCTGATGTGAAGTGTTGGTGGGCAAATCATCCAGAGAAGAGTCGCAATGCTTCTGGGCTGTTAGCAAGAGCGAGTGAAGAGCAGCAAGAGCTTTCCTTGCTGACCCTTTTCACGTGGGAGATTAGCTAGACATTTGCCGGTTTAGTGCCTTGTTTCTTCTGCGCAGCTTGCACAAAGCTCATTGCGGCTTTCGCGGTTCGAGTTGTGCATCGCCGGAGCTCTGCGGGAAAGAGCGAGAGAAGAGCCGCGAAAGCTCCGAGTGCGGCCAGCTCGCGTGTAGCCGCGATGATGCGCTGTTCGCCGGTTGGAGGGCGACTGCCTTCTGCGCAGCTGCTTCCAAGTTGACGGTAAGTGCCAGCGTGCTAGCTGTGTAGGACAGTGAAGAGGCTGACGTGTGTGTGTCCGTAGAGCTGCTAGAAAGCGTACGTGAAGAGCAGGAAGGGCTTTCAGAGCAGCCGGTTCTCGTCTTGGACAGTCGCCACACATCCGCACTTTTAGTGCCTCAGAACCCCGGACAGCTTGCAAAACACGGCTGTAACTGTCCCAGCGCAAGCTGTTCAGGAAAGCACAGAAACGCGATGTTCGCAAGCTTTTAGCGCTGCTCGCAAGAAGCCTCCGGAGCAGGCACTTCTCGTGCGGCAACAACCGTGCCTTCTACGATCTTTCCTAGCCTCTTTTCCTCCAGGCAGGCGGCTTGAGCTGATGTGAAGTGTTGGAGGGCAAATCATCCAGAGAAGAGTCGCAATGCTTCTGGGCTGTTAGCAAGAGCGAGTGAAGAGCAGCAAGAGCTTTCCTTGCTGACCCTTTTCACGTGGGAGATTAGCTAGACATTTGCCGGTTTAGTGCCTTGTTTCTTCTGCGCAGCTTGCACAAAGCTCATTGCGGCTTTCGCGGTTCGAGATGTGCATCGCCGGAGCTCTGCGGGAAAGAGCGAGAGAAGAGCCGCGAAAGCTCCGAGTGCGGCCAGCTCGCGTGTAGCCGCGATGATGCGCTGTTCGCCGGTTGGAGGGCGACTGCCTTCTGCGCGGCTGCTTCCAAGTTGACGGTAAGTGCCAGCGTGCTAGCTGTGTAGGACAGTGAAGAGGCTGACGTGTGTGTGTCCGTAGAGCTGCTAGAAAGCGTACGTGAAGAGCAGGAAGGGCTTTCAGAGCAGCCGGTTCTCGTCTTGGACAGTCGCCACACATCCGCACTTTTAGTGCCTCAGAACCCCGGACAGCTTGCAAAACACGGCTGTAACTGTCCCAGCGCAAGCTGTTCAGGAAAGCACAGAAACGCGATGTTCGCGTGCTTTTAGCGCTTCTCGCAAGAAGCCTCCGGAGCAGGCACTTCTCGTGCGGCAACAACCGTGCCTTCTACGATCTTTCCTAGCCTCTTTTCCTCCGGGCAGGCGGCTTGAGCTGATGTGAAGTGTTGGTGGGCAAATCATCCAGAGAAGTGTCGCAATGCGTCTAAGCCGTTAGCAAGAGCGAGTGAAGAGCAGCAAGAGCTTTCCTTGCTGACCCTTTTCACGTGGGAGATTAGCTGGACATTTGCCGGTTTAGTGCCTTGTTTCTTCTGCGCAGCTTGCACAAAGCTCATTGCGGCTTTCGCGGTTCGAGTTGTGCATCGCCGGAGCTCTGCGGGAAAGAGCGAGAGAAGAGCCGCGAAAGCTCCGAGTGCGGCCAGCTCGCGTGTAGCTGCGATGATGCGCTGTTCGCCGGTTGGAGGGCGACTGCCTTCTGCGCAGCTGCTTCCAAGTTGACGGTAAGTGCCAGCGTGCTAGCTGTGTAGGACAGTGAAGAGGCTGACGTGTGTGTGTCCGTAGAGCTGCTAGAAAGCGTACGTGAAGAGCAGGAAGGGCTTTCAGAGCAGCCGGTTCTCGTCTTGGACAGTCGCCACACATCCGCACTTTTAGTGCCTCAGAACCCCGGACAGCTTGCAAAACACGGCTGTAACTGTCCCAGCGCAAGCTGTTCAGGAAAGCACAGAAACGCGATGTTCGCAAGCTTTTAGCGCTGCTCGCAAGAAGCCTCCGGAGGAGGCACTTCTCGTGCGGCAACAACCGTGCCTTCTACGATCTTTCCTAGCCTCTTTTCCTCCGGGCAGGCGGCTTGAGCTGATGTGAAGTGTTGGTGGGCAAATCATCCAGAGAAGTGTCGCAATGCTTCTGGGCTGTTAGCAAGAGCGAGTGAAGAGCAGCAAGAGCTTTCCTTGCTGACCCTTTTCACGTGGGAGATTAGCTAGACATTTGCCGGTTTAGTGCCTTGTTTCTTCTGCGCAGCTTGCACAAAGCTCATTGCGGCTTTCGCGGTTCGAGTTGTGCATCGCCGGAGCTCTGCGGGAAAGAGCGAGAGAAGAGCCGCGAAAGCTCCGAGTGCGGCCAGCTCGCGTGTAGCCGCGATGATGCGCTGTTCGCCGGTTGGAGGGCGACTGCCTTCTGCGCGGCTGCTTCCAAGTTGACGGTAAGTGCCAGCGTGCTAGCTGTGTAGGACAGTGAAGAGGCTGACGTGTGTGTGTCCGTAGAGCTGCTAGAAAGCGTACGTGAAGAGCAGGAAGGGCTTTCAGAGCAGCCGGTTCTCGTCTTGGACAGTCGCCACACATCCGCACTTTTAGTGCCTCAGAACCCCGGACAGCTTGCAAAACACGGCTGTAACTGTCCCAGCGCAAGCTGTTCAGGAAAGCACAGAAACGCGATGTTCGCAAGCTTTTAGCGCTGCTCGCAAGAAGCCTCCGGAGCAGGCACTTCTCGTGCGGCAACAACCGTGCCTTCTACGATCTTTCCTAGCCTCTTTTCCTCCGGGCAGGCGGCTTGAGCTGATGTGAAGTGTTGGAGGGCAAATCATCCAGAGAAGAGTCGCAATGCTTCTGGGCTGTTAGCAAGAGCGAGTGAAGAGCAGCAAGAGCTTTCCTTGCTGACCCTTTTCACGTGGGAGATTAGCTAGACATTTGCCGGTTTAGTGCCTTGTTTCTTCTGCGCAGCTTGCACAAAGCTCATTGCGGCTTTCGCGGTTCGAGTTGTGCATCGCCGGAGCTCTGCGGGAAAGAGCGAGAGAAGAGCCGCGAAAGCTCCGAGTGCAGCCAGCTCGCGTGTAGCCGCGATGATGCGCTGTTCGCCGGTTGGAGGGCGACTGCCTTCTGCGCAGCTGCTTCCAAGTTGACGGTAAGTGCCAGCGTGCTAGCTGTGTAGGACAGTGAAGAGGCTGACGTGTGTGTGTCCGTAGAGCTGCTAGAAAGCGTACGTGAAGAGCAGGAAGGGCTTTCAGAGCAGCCGGTTCTCGTCTTGGACAGTCGCCACACATCCGCACTTTTAGTGCCTCAGAACCCCGGACTGCTTGCAAAACACGGCTGTAACTGTCCCAGCGCAAGCTGTTCAGGAAAGCACAGAAACGCGATGTTCGCAAGCTTTTAGCGCTGCTCGCAAGAAGCCTCCGGAGGAGGCACTTCTCGTGCGGCAACAACCGTGCCTTCTACGATCTTTCCTAGCCTCTTTTCCTCCGGGCAGGCGGCTTGAGCTGATGTGAAGTGTTGGTGGGCAAATCATCCAGAGAAGTGTCGCAATGCTTCTGGGCTGTTAGCAAGAGCGAGTGAAGAGCAGCAAGAGCTTTCCTTGCTGACCCTTTTCACGTGGGAGATTAGCTAGACATTTGCCGGTTTAGTGCCTTGTTTCTTCTGCGCAGCTTGCACAAAGCTCATTGCGGCTTTCGCGGTTCGAGTTGTGCATCGCCGGAGCTCTGCGGGAAAGAGCGAGAGAAGAGCCGCGAAAGCTCCGAGTGCGGCCAGCTCGCGTGTAGCCGCGATGATGCGCTGTTCGCTGGTTGGAGGGCGACTGCCTTCTGCGCGGCTGCTTCCAAGTTGACGGTAAGTGCCAGCGTGCTAGCTGTGTAGGACAGTGAAGAGGCTGACGTGTGTGTGTCCGTAGAGCTGCTAGAAAGCGTACGTGAAGAGCAGGAAGGGCTTTCAGAGCAGCCGGTTCTCGTCTTGGACAGTCGCCACACATCCGCACTTTTAGTGCCTCAGAACCCCGGACAGCTTGCAAAACACGGCTGTAACTGTCCCAGCGCAAGCTGTTCAGGAAAGCACAGAAACGCGATGTTCGCGTGCTTTTAGCGCTGCTCGCAAGAAGCCTCCGGAGCAGGCACTTCTCGTGCGGCAACAACCGTGCCTTCTACGATCTTTCCTAGCCTCTTTTCCTCCGGGCAGGCGGCTTGAGCTGATGTGAAGTGTTGGTGGGCAAATCATCCAGAGAAGAGTCGCAATGCTTCTGGGCTGTTAGCAAGAGCGAGTGAAGAGCAGCAAGAGCTTTCCTTGCTGACCCTTTTCACGTGGGAGATTAGCTAGACATTTGCCGGTTTAGTGCCTTGTTTCTTCTGCACAGCTTGCACAAAGCTCATTGCGGCTTTCGCGGTTCGAGTTGTGCATCGCCGGAGCTCTGCGGGAAAGAGCGAGAGAAGAGCCGCGAAAGCTCCGAGTGCGGCCAGCTCGCGTGTAGCCGCGATGATGCGCTGTTCGCCGGTTGGAGGGCGACTGCCTTCTGCGCAGCTGCTTCCAAGTTGACGGTAACTGCCAGCGTGCTAGCTGTGTAGGACAGTGAAGAGGCTGACGTGTGTGTGTCCGTAGAGCTGCTAGAAAGCGTACGTGAAGAGCAGGAAGGGCTTTCAGAGCAGCCGGTTCTCGTCTTGGACAGTCGCCACACATCCGCACTTTTAGTGCCTCAGAACCCCGGACAGCTTGCAAAACACGGCTGTAACTGTCCCAGCGCAAGCTGTTCAGGAAAGCACAGAAACGCGATGTTCGCAAGCTTTTAGCGCTGCTCGCAAGAAGCCTCCGGAGCAGGCACTTCTCGTGCGGCAACAACCGTGCCTTCTACGATCTTTCCTAGCCTCTTTTCCTCCGGGCAGGCGGCTTGAGCTGATGTGAAGTGTTGGAGGGCAAATCATCCAGAGAAGAGTCGCAATGCTTCTGGGCTGTTAGCAAGAGCGAGTGAAGAGCAGCAAGAGCTTTCCTTGCTGACCCTTTTCACGTGGGAGATTAGCTAGACATTTGCCGGTTTAGTGCCTTGTTTCTTCTGCGCAGCTTGCACAAAGCTCATTGCGGCTTTCGCGGTTCGAGTTGTGCATCGCCGGAGCTCTGCGGGAAAGAGCGAGAGAAGAGCTGCGAAAGCTCCGAGTGCAGCCAGCTCGCGTGTAGCCGCGATGATGCGCTGTTCGCCGGTTGGAGGGCGACTGCCTTCTGCGCAGCTGCTTCCAAGTTGACGGTAAGTGCCAGCGTGCTAGCTGTGTAGGACAGTGAAGAGGCTGACGTGTGTGTGTCCGTAGAGCTGCTAGAAAGCGTACGTGAAGAGCAGGAAGGGCTTTCAGAGCAGCCGGTTCTCGTCTTGGACAGTCGCCACACATCCGCACTTTTAGTGCCTCAGAACCCCGGACAGCTTGCAAAACACGGCTGTAACTGTCCCAGCGCAAGCTGTTCAGGAAAGCACAGAAACGCGATGTTCGCAAGCTTTTAGCGCTGCTCGCAAGAAGCCTCCGGAGGAGGCACTTCTCGTGCGGCAACAACCGTGCCTTCTACGATCTTTCCTAGCCTCTTTTCCTCCGGGCAGGCGGCTTGAGCTGATGTGAAGTGTTGGTGGGCAAATCATCCAGAGAAGTGTCGCAATGCTTCTGGGCTGTTAGCAAGAGCGAGTGAAGAGCAGCAAGAGCTTTCCTTGCTGACCCTTTTCACGTGGGAGATTAGCTAGACATTTGCCGGTTTAGTGCCTTGTTTCTTCTGCGCAGCTTGCACAAAGCTCATTGCGGCTTTCGCGGTTCGAGTTGTGCATCGCCGGAGCTCTGCGGGAAAGAGCGAGAGAAGAGCCGCGAAAGCTCCGAGTGCGGCCAGCTCGCGTGTAGCCGCGATGATGCGCTGTTCGCCGGTTGGAGGGCGACTGCCTTCTGCGCGGCTGCTTCCAAGTTGACGGTAACTGCCAGCGTGCTAGCTGTGTAGGACAGTGAAGAGGCTGACGTGTGTGTGTCCGTAGAGCTGCTAGAAAGCGTACGTGAAGAGCAGGAAGGGCTTTCAGAGCAGCCGGTTCTCGTCTTGGACAGTCGCCACACATCCGCACTTTTAGTGCCTCAGAACCCCGGACAGCTTGCAAAACACGGCTGTAACTGTCCCAGCGCAAGCTGTTCAGGAAAGCACAGAAACGCGATGTTCGCAAGCTTTTAGCGCTGCTCGCAAGAAGCCTCCGGAGCAGGCACTTCTCGTGCGGCAACAACCGTGCCTTCTACGATCTTTCCTAGCCTCTTTTCCTCCGGGCAGGCGGCTTGAGCTGATGTGAAGTGTTGGAGGGCAAATCATCCAGAGAAGAGTCGCAATGCTTCTGGGCTGTTAGCAAGAGCGAGTGAAGAGCAGCAAGAGCTTTCCTTGCTGACCCTTTTCACGTGGGAGATTAGCTAGACATTTGCCGGTTTAGTGCCTTGTTTCTTCTGCGCAGCTTGCACAAAGCTCATTGCGGCTTTCGCGGTTCGAGATGTGCATTGCCGGAGCTCTGCGGGAAAGAGCGAGAGAAGAGCCGCGAAAGCTCCGAGTGCGGCCAGCTCGCGTGTAGCCGCGATGATGCGCTGTTCGCCGGTTGGAGGGCGACTGCCTTCTGCGCAGCTGCTTCCAAGTTGACGGTAAGTGCCAGCGTGCTAGCTGTGTAGGACAGTGAAGAGGCTGACGTGTGTGTGTCCGTAGAGCTGCTAGAAAGCGTACGTGAAGAGCAGGAAGGGCTTTCAGAGCAGCCGGTTCTCGTCTTGGACAGTCGCCACACATCCGCACTTTTAGTGCCTCAGAACCCCGGACAGCTTGCAAAACACGGCTGTAACTGTCCCAGCGCAAGCTGTTCAGGAAAGCACAGAAACGCGATGTTCGCAAGCTTTTAGCGCTTCTCGCAAGAAGCCTCCGGAGCAGGCACTTCTCGTGCGGCAACAACCGTGCCTTCTACGATCTTTCCTAGCCTCTTTTCCTCTGGGCAGGCGGCTTGAGCTGATGTGAAGTGTTGGTGGGCAAATCATCCAGAGAAGAGTCGCAATGCTTCTGGGCTGTTAGCAAGAGCGAGTGAAGAGCAGCAAGAGCTTTCCTTGCTGACCCTTTTCACGTGGGAGATTAGCTAGACATTTGCCGGTTTAGTGCCTTGTTTCTTCTGCGCAGCTTGCACAAAGCTCATTGCGGCTTTCGCTGTTCGAGTTGTGCATCGCCGGAGCTCTGCGGGAAAGAGCGAGAGAAGAGCTGCGAAAGCTCCGAGTGCGGCCAGCTCGCGTGTAGCCGCGATGATGCGCTGTTCGCCGTTTGGAGGGCGACTGCCTTCTGCGCAGCTGCTTCCAAGTTGACGGTAACTGCCAGCGTGCTAGCTGTGTAGGACAGTGAAGAGGCTGACGTGTGTGTGTCCGTAGAGCTGCTAGAAAGCGTACGTGAAGAGCAGGAAGGGCTTTCAGAGCAGCCGGTTCTCGTCTTGGACAGTCGCCACACATCCGCACTTTTAGTGCCTCAGAACCCCGGACAGCTTGCAAAACACGGCTGTAACTGTCCCAGCGCAAGCTGTTCAGGAAAGCACAGAAACGCGATGTTCGCAAGCTTTTAGCGCTGCTCGCAAGAAGCCTCCGGAGCAGGCACTTCTCGTGCGGCAACAACCGTGCCTTCTACGATCTTTCCTAGCCTCTTTTCCTCCGGGCAGGCGGCTTGAGCTGATGTGAAGTGTTGGTGGGCAAATCATCCAGAGAAGAGTCGCAATGCTTCTGGGCTGTTAGCAAGAGCGAGTGAAGAGCAGCAAGAGCTTTCCTTGCTGACCCTTTTCACGTGGGAGATTAGCTAGACATTTGCCGGTTTAGTGCCTTGTTTCTTCTGCGCAGCTTGCACAAAGCTCATTGCGGCTTTCGCGGTTCGAGTTGTGCATCGCCGGAGCTCTGCGGGAAAGAGCGAGAGAAGAGCCGCGAAAGCTCCGAGTGCGGCCAGCTCGCGTGTAGCCGCGATGATGCGCTGTTCGCCGGTTGGAGGGCGACTGCCTTCTGCGCGGCTGCTTCCAAGTTGACGGTAAGTGCCAGCGTGCTAGCTGTGTAGGACAGTGAAGAGGCTGACGTGTGTGTGTCCGTAGAGCTGCTAGAAAGCGTACGTGAAGAGCAGGAAGGGCTTTCAGAGCAGCCGGTTCTCGTCTTGGACAGTCGCCACACATCTGCACTTTTAGTGCCTCAGAACCCCGGACAGCTTGCAAAACACGGCTGTAACTGTCCCAGCGCAAGCTGTTCAGGAAAGCACAGAAACGCGATGTTCGCGTGCTTTTAGCGCTGCTCGCAAGAAGCCTCCGGAGCAGGCACTTCTCGTGCGGCAACAACCGTGCCTTCTACGATCTTTCCTAGCCTCTTTTCCTCCGGGCAGCCGGCTTGAGCTGATGTGAAGTGTTGGTGGGCAAATCATCCAGAGAAGTGTCGCAATGCGTCTAAGCCGTTAGCAAGAGCGAGTGAAGAGCAGCAAGAGCTTTCCTTGCTGACCCTTTTCACGTTGGAGATTAGCTGGACATTTGCCGGTTTAGTGCCTTGTTTCTTCTGCGCAGCTTGCACAAAGCTCATTGCGGCTTTCGCGGTTCGCGTTGTGCATCCCCGGAGCTCTGCGAGAAAGAGCGGGAGAAGAGCCGCGAAAGCTCCGAGTGCGGCCAGCTCGCGTGTGGCCGGGATGATGCGCTGTTCGTCGGTTGCAGGGCGACTGCCTTCTGCGCGGCTGCTTCCAAGTTGACGGTAACTGCCAGCGTGCTAGCTGTGTAGGACAGTGAAGAGGCTGACGTGTGTGTGTCCGTAGAGCTGCTAGAAAGCGTACGTGAAGAGCAGGAAGGGCTTTCAGAGCAGCCGGTTCTCGTCTTGGACAGTCGCCACACATCCGCACTTTTAGTGCCTCAGAACCCCGGACAGCTTGCAAAACACGGCTGTAACTGTCCCAGCGCAAGCTGTTCAGGAAAGCACAGAAACGCGATGTTCGCGTGCTTTTAGCGCTGCTCGCAAGAAGCCTCCGGAGGAGGCACTTCTCGTGCGGCAACAACCGTGCCTTCTACGATCTTTCCTAGCCTCTTTTCCTCCGGGCAGGCGGCTTGAGCTGATGTGAAGTGTTGGTGGGCAAATCATCCAGAGAAGAGTCGCAATGCTTCTGGGCTGTTAGCAAGAGCGAGTGAAGAGCAGCAAGAGCTTTCCTTGCTGACCCTTTTCACGTGGGAGCTTAGCTAGACATTTGCCGGTTTAGTGCCTTGTTTCTTCTGCGCAGCTTGCACAAAGCTCATTGCGGCTTTCGCGGTTCGAGTTGCGCATCGCCGGAGCTCTGCGGGAAAGAGCGAGAGAAGAGCCGCGAAAGCTCCGAGTGCGGCCAGCTCGCGTGTAGCCGCGATGATGCGCTGTTCGCCGGTTGGAGGGCGACTGCCTTCTGCGCGGCTGCTTCCAAGTTGACGGTAAGTGCCAGCGTGCTAGCTGTGTAGGACAGTGAAGAGGCTGACGTGTGTGTGTCCGTAGAGCTGCTAGAAAGCGTACGTGAAGAGCAGGAAGGGCTTTCAGAGCAGCCGGTTCTCGTCTTGGACAGTCGCCACACATCCGCACTTTTAGTGCCTCAGAACCCCGGACAGCTTGCAAAACACGGCTGTAACTGTCCCAGCGCAAGCTGTTCAGGAAAGCACAGAAACGCGATGTTCGCGTGCTTTTAGCGCTGCTCGCAAGAAGCCTCCGGAGCAGGCACTTCTCGTGCGGCAACAACCGTGCCTTCTACGATCTTTCCTAGCCTCTTTTCCTCCGGGCAGCCGGCTTGAGCTGATGTGAAGTGTTGGTGGGCAAATCATCCAGAGAAGAGTCGCAATGCTTCTGGGCTGTTAGCAAGAGCTTTCCTTGCTGACCCTTTTCACGTGGGAGATTAGCTAGACATTTGCCGGTTTAGTGCCTTGTTTCTTCTGCGCAGCTTGCACAAAGCTCATTGCGGCTTTCGCGGTTCGAGTTGTGCATCGCCGGAGCTCTGCGGGAAAGAGCGAGAGAAGAGCCGCGAAAGCTCCGAGTGCGGCCAGCTCGCGTGTAGCCGCGATGATGCGCTGTTCGCCGGTTGGAGGGCGACTGCCTTCTGCGCGGCTGCTTCCAAGTTGACGGTAAGTGCCAGCGTGCTAGCTGTGTAGGACAGTGAAGAGGCTGACGTGTGTGTGTCCGTAGAGCTGCTAGAAAGCGTACGTGAAGAGCAGGAAGGGCTTTCAGAGCAGCCGGTTCTCGTCTTGGACAGTCGCCACACATCCGCACTTTTAGTGCCTCCGAACCCCGGACAGCTTGCAAAACACGGCTGTAACTGTCCCAGCGCAAGCTGTTCAGGAAAGCACAGAAACGCGATGTTCGCAAGCTTTTAGCGCTGCTCGCAAGAAGCCTCCGGAGCAGGCACTTCTCGTGCAGCAACAACCGTGCCTTCTACGATGTTTCCTAGCCTCTTTTCCTCCGGGCAGGCGGCTTGAGCTGATGTGAAGTGTTGGTGGGCAAATCATCCAGAGAAGAGTCGCAATGCTTCTGGGCTGTTAGCAAGAGCGAGTGAAGAGCAGCAAGAGCTTTCCTTGCTGACCCTTTTCACGTGGGAGCTTAGCTAGACATTTGCCGGTTTAGTGCCTTGTTTCTTCTGCGCAGCTTGCACAAAGCTCATTGCGGCTTTCGCGGTTCGAGTTGTGCATCGCCGGAGCTCTGCGGGAAAGAGCGAGAGAAGAGCCGCGAAAGCTCCGAGTGCGGCCAGCTCGCGTGTAGCCGCGATGATGCGCTGTTCGCCGGGTGGAGGGCGACTGCCTTCTGCGCAGCTGCTTCCAAGTTGACGGTAAGTGCCAGCGTGCTAGCTGTGTAGGACAGTGAAGAGGCTGACGTGTGTGTGTCCGTAGAGCTGCTAGAAAGCGTACGTGAAGAGCAGGAAGGGCTTTCAGAGCAGCCGGTTCTCGTCTTGGACAGTCGCCACACATCCGCACTTTTAGTGCCTCAGAACCCCGGACAGCTTGCAAAACACGGCTGTAACTGTCCCAGCGCAAGCTGTTCAGGAAAGCACAGAAACGCGATGTTCGCAAGCTTTCAGCGCTGCTCGCAAGAAGCCTCCGGAGCAGGCACTTCTCGTGCGGCAACAACCGTGCCTTCTACGATCTTTCCTAGCCTCTTTTCCTCCGGGCAGGCGGCTTGAGCTGATGTGAAGTGTTGGTGGGCAAATCATCCAGAGAAGAGTCGCAATGCTTCTGGGCTGTTAGCAAGAGCGAGTGAAGAGCAGCAAGAGCTTTCCTTGCTGACCCTTTTCACGTGGGAGATTAGCTAGACATTTGCCGGTTTAGTGCCTTGTTTCTTCTGCGCAGCTTGCACAAAGCTCATTGCGGCTTTCGCGGTTCGAGTTGTGCATCGCCGGAGCTCTGCGGGAAAGAGCGAGAGAAGAGCCGCGAAAGCTCCGAGTGCGGCCAGCTCGCGTGTAGCCGCGATGATGCGCTGTTCGCCGGTTGGAGGGCGACTGCCTTCTGCGCGGCTGCTTCCAAGTTGACGGTAAGTGCCAGCGTGCTAGCTGTGTAGGACAGTGAAGAGGCTGACGTGTGTGTGTCCGTAGAGCTGCTAGAAAGCGTACGTGAAGAGCAGGAAGGGCTTTCAGAGCAGCCGGTTCTCGTCTTGGACAGTCGCCACACATCCGCACTTTTAGTGCCTCAGAACCCCGGACAGCTTGCAAAACACGGCTGTAACTGTCCCAGCGCAAGCTGTTCAGGAAAGCACAGAAACGCGATGTTCGCGTGCTTTTAGCGCTGCTCGCAAGAAGCCTCCGGAGCAGGCACTTCTCGTGCGGCAACAACCGTGCCTTCTACGATCTTTCCTAGCCTCTTTTCCTCCGGGCAGGCGGCTTGAGCTGATGTGAAGTGTTGGTGGGCAAATCATCCAGAGAAGTGTCGCAATGCTTCTGGGCTGTTAGCAAGAGCGAGTGAAGAGCAGCAAGAGCTTTCCTTGCTGACCCTTTTCACGTGGGAGCTTAGCTAGACATTTGCCGGTTTAGTGCCTTGTTTCTTCTGCGCAGCTTGCACAAAGCTCATTGCGGCTTTCGCGGTTCGAGTTGTGCATCCCCGGAGCTCTGCGGGAAAGAGCGAGAGAAGAGCCGCGAAAGCCCGAGTGCGGCCAGCTCGCGTGTAGCCGCGATGATGCGCTGTTCGCCGGTTGGAGGGCGACTGCCTTCTGCGCGGCTGCTTCCAAGTTGACGGTAACTGCCAGCGTGCTAGCTGTGTAGGACAGTGAAGAGGCTGACGTGTGTGTGTCCGTAGAGCTGCTAGAAAGCGTAAGTGAAGAGCAGGAAGGGCTTTCAGAGCAGCCGGTTCTCGTCTTGGACAGTCGCCACACATCCGCACTTTTAGTGCCTCAGAACCCCGGACAGCTTGCAAAACACGGCTGTAACTGTCCCAGCGCAAGCTGTTCAGGAAAGCACAGAAACGCGATGTTCGCAAGCTTTTAGCGCTGCTCGCAAGAAGCCTCCGGAGGAGGCACTTCTCGTGCGACAACAACCGTGCCTTCTACGATCTTTCCTAGCCTCTTTTCCTCCGGGCAGGCGGCTTGAGCTGATGTGAAGTGTTGGAGGGCAAATCATCCAGAGAAGAGTCGCAATGCTTCTGGGCTGTTAGCAAGAGCGAGTGAAGAGCAGCAAGAGCTTTCCTTGCTGACCCTTTTCACGTGGGAGATTAGCTAGACATTTGCCGGTTTAGTGCCTTGTTTCTTCTGCGCAGCTTGCACAAAGCTCATTGCGGCTTTCGCGGTTCGAGATGTGCATCGCCGGAGCTCTGCGGGAAAGAGCGAGAGAAGAGCCGCGAAAGCTCCGAGTGCGGCCAGCTCGCGTGTAGCCGCGATGATGCGCTGTTCGCCGTTTGGAGGGCGACTGCCTTCTGCGCAGCTGCTTCCAAGTTGACGGTAACTGCCAGCGTGCTAGCTGTGTAGGACAGTGAAGAGGCTGACGTGTGTGTGTCCGTAGAGCTGCTAGAAAGCGTACGTGAAGAGCAGGAAGGGCTTTCAGAGCAGCCGGTTCTCGTCTTGGACAGTCGCCACACATCCGCACTTTTAGTGCCTCAGAACCCCGGACAGCTTGCAAAACACGGCTGTAACTGTCCCAGCGCAAGCTGTTCAGGAAAGCACAGAAACGCGATGTTCGCAAGCTTTTAGCGCTGCTCGCAAGAAGCCTCCGGAGCAGGCACTTCTCGTGCGGCAACAACCGTGCCTTCTACGATCTTTCCTAGCCTCTTTTCCTCCGGGCAGGCGGCTTGAGCTGATGTGAAGTGTTGGTGGGCAAATCATCCAGAGAAGAGTCGCAATGCTTCTGGGCTGTTAGCAAGAGCGAGTGAAGAGCAGCAAGAGCTTTCCTTGCTGACCCTTTTCACGTGGGAGATTAGCTAGACATTTGCCGGTTTAGTGCCTTGTTTCTTCTGCGCAGCTTGCACAAAGCTCATTGCGGCTTTCGCGGTTCGAGTTGTGCATCGCCGGAGCTCTGCGGGAAAGAGCGAGAGAAGAGCCGCGAAAGCTCCGAGTGCAGCCAGCTCGCGTGTAGCCGCGATGATGCGCTGTTCGCCGGTTGGAGGGCGACTGCCTTCTGCGCAGCTGCTTCCAAGTTGACGGTAAGTGCCAGCGTGCTAGCTGTGTAGGACAGTGAAGAGGCTGACGTGTGTGTGTCCGTAGAGCTGCTAGAAAGCGTACGTGAAGAGCAGGAAGGGCTTTCAGAGCAGCCGGTTCTCGTCTTGGACAGTCGCCACACATCTGCACTTTTAGTGCCTCAGAACCCCGGACAGCTTGCAAAACACGGCTGTAACTGTCCCAGCGCAAGCTGTTCAGGAAAGCACAGAAACGCGATGTTCGCGTGCTTTTAGCGCTGCTCGCAAGAAGCCTCCGGAGCAGGCACTTCTCGTGCGGCAACAACCGTGCCTTCTACGATCTTTCCTAGCCTCTTTTCCTCCGGGCAGCCGGCTTGAGCTGATGTGAAGTGTTGGTGGGCAAATCATCCAGAGAAGTGTCGCAATGCGTCTAAGCCGTTAGCAAGAGCGAGTGAAGAGCAGCAAGAGCTTTCCTTGCTGACCCTTTTCACGTGGGAGCTTAGCTAGACATTTGCCGGTTTAGTGCCTTGTTTCTTCTGCGCAGCTTGCACAAAGCTCATTGCGGCTTTCGCGGTTCGAGTTGTGCATCGCCGGAGCTCTGCGGGAAAG
The DNA here is from genome assembly GCF_036417535.1 of Chlamydotis macqueenii. Classification (NCBI taxonomy): domain Eukaryota; kingdom Metazoa; phylum Chordata; class Aves; order Otidiformes; family Otididae; genus Chlamydotis; species Chlamydotis macqueenii. Next base: position 20,606,845 of record NC_141559.1, read on the forward strand.
AGCGAGAGAAGAGCCGCGAAAGCTCCGAGTGCGGCCAGCTCGCGTGTAGCCGCGATGATGCGCTGTTCGCCGGTTGGAGGGCGACTGCCTTCTGCGCGGCTGGTTCCAAGTTGACGGTAAGTGCCAGCGTGCTAGCTGTGTAGGACAGTGAAGAGGCTGACGTGTGTGTGTCCGTAGAGCTGCTAGAAAGCGTACGTGAAGAGCAGGAAGGGCTTTCAGAGCAGCCGGTTCTCGTCTTGGACAGTCGCCACACATCCGCACTTTTAGTGCCTCAGAACCCCGGACAGCTTGCAAAACACGGCTGTAACTGTCCCAGCGCAAGCTGTTCAGGAAAGCACAGAAACGCGATGTTCGCGTGCTTTTAGCGCTGCTCGCAAGAAGCCTCCGGAGCAGGCACTTCTCGTGCGGCAACAACCGTGCCTTCTACGATCTTTCCTAGCCTCTTTTCCTCCGGGCAGCCGGCTTGAGCTGATGTGAAGTGTTGGTGGGCAAATCATCCAGAGAAGAGTCGCAATGCTTCTGGGCTGTTAGCAAGAGCTTTCCTTGCTGACCCTTTTCACGTGGGAGATTAGCTAGACATTTGCCGGTTTAGTGCCTTGTTTCTTCTGCGCAGCTTGCACAAAGCTCATTGCGGCTTTCGCGGTTCGAGTTGTGCATCGCCGGAGCTCTGCGGGAAAGAGCGAGAGAAGAGCCGCGAAAGCTCCGAGTGCGGCCAGCTCGCGTGTAGCCGCGATGATGCGCTGTTCGCCGGTTGGAGGGCGACTGCCTTCTGCGCGGCTGCTTCCAAGTTGACGGTAAGTGCCAGCGTGCTAGCTGTGTAGGACAGTGAAGAGGCTGACGTGTGTGTGTCCGTAGAGCTGCTAGAAAGCGTACGTGAAGAGCAGGAAGGGCTTTCAGAGCAGCCGGTTCTCGTCTTGGACAGTCGCCACACATCTGCACTTTTAGTGCCTCAGAACCCCGGACAGCTTGCAAAACACGGCTGTAACTGTCCCAGCGCAAGCTGTTCAGGAAAGCACAGAAACGCGATGTTCGCAAGCTTTTAGCGCTGCTCGCAAGAAGCCTCCGGAGCAGGCACTTCTCGTGCGGCAACAACCGTGCCTTCTACGATCTTTCCTAGCCTCTTTTCCTCCGGGCAGCCGGCTTGAGCTGATGTGAAGTGTTGGTGGGCAAATCATCCAGAGAAGTGTCGCAATGCGTCTAAGCCGTTAGCAAGAGCGAGTGAAGAGCAGCAAGAGCTTTCCTTGCTGACCCTTTTCACGTGGGAGATTAGCTAGACATTTGCCGGTTTAGTGCCTTGTTTCTTCTGCGCAGCTTGCACAAAGCTCATTGCGGCTTTCGCGGTTCGAGTTGTGCATCCCCGGAGCTCTGCGGGAAAGAGCGAGAGAAGAGCCGCGAAAGCCCGAGTGCGGCCAGCTCGCGTGTAGCCGCGATGATGCGCTGTTCGCCGGTTGGAGGGCGACTGCCTTCTGCGCGGCTGCTTCCAAGTTGACGGTAAGTGCCAGCGTGCTAGCTGTGTAGGACAGTGAAGAGGCTGACGTGTGTGTGTCCGTAGAGCTGCTAGAAAGCGTACGTGAAGAGCAGGAAGGGCTTTCAGAGCAGCCGGTTCTCGTCTTGGACAGTCGCCACACATCCGCACTTTTAGTGCCTCAGAACCCCGGACAGCTTGCAAAACACGGCTGTAACTGTCCCAGCGCAAGCTGTTCAGGAAAGCACAGAAACGCGATGTTCGCAAGCTTTTAGCGCTGCTCGCAAGAAGCCTCCGGAGGAGGCACTTCTCGTGCGACAACAACCGTGCCTTCTACGATCTTTCCTAGCCTCTTTTCCTCCGGGCAGGCGGCTTGAGCTGATGTGAAGTGTTGGAGGGCAAATCATCCAGAGAAGAGTCGCAATGCTTCTGGGCTGTTAGCAAGAGCGAGTGAAGAGCAGCAACAGCTTTCCTTGCTGACCCTTTTCACGTGGGAGATTAGCTAGACATTTGCCGGTTTAGTGCCTTGTTTCTTCTGCGCAGCTTGCACAAAGCTCATTGCGGCTTTCGCGGTTCGAGTTGTGCATCGCCGGAGCTCTGCGGGAAAGAGCGAGAGAAGAGCCGCGAAAGCTCCGAGTGCGGCCAGCTCGCGTGTAGCCGCGATGATGCGCTGTTCGCCGGGTGGAGGGCGACTGCCTTCTGCGCGGCTGCTTCCAAGTTGACGGTAACTGCCAGCGTGCTAGCTGTGTAGGACAGTGAAGAGGCTGACGTGTGTGTGTCCGTAGAGCTGCTAGAAAGCGTACGTGAAGAGCAGGAAGGGCTTTCAGAGCAGCTGGTTCTCGTCTTGGACAGTCGCCACACATCCGCACTTTTAGTGCCTCAGAACCCCGGACAGCTTGCAAAACACGGCTGTAGCTGTCCCAGCGCAAGCTGTTCAGGAAAGCACAGACACGCGATGTTCGCAAGCTTTTAGCGCTGCTCGCAAGAAGCCTCCGGAGCAGGCACTTCTCGTGCGGCAACAACCGTGCCTTCTACGATCTTTCCTAGCCTCTTTTCCTCCGGGCAGCCGGCTTGAGCTGATGTGAAGTGTTGGTGGGCAAATCATCCAGAGAAGAGTCGCAATGCTTCTGGGCTGTTAGCAAGAGCTTTCCTTGCTGACCCTTTTCACGTGGGAGATTAGCTAGACATTTGCCGGTTTAGTGCCTTGTTTCTTCTGCGCAGCTTGCACAAAGCTCATTGCGGCTTTCGCGGTTCGAGTTGTGCATCGCCGGAGCTCTGCGGGAAAGAGCGAGAGAAGAGCCGCGAAAGCTCCGAGTGCGGCCAGCTCGCGTGTAGCCGCGATGATGCGCTATTCGCCGGTTGGAGCGCGACTGCCTTCTGCGCGGCTGGTTCCAAGTTGACGGTAAGTGCCAGCGTGCTAGCTGTGTAGGACAGTGAAGAGGCTGACGTGTGTGTGTCCGTAGAGCTGCTAGAAAGCGTACGTGAAGAGCAGGAAGGGCTTTCAGAGCAGCCGGTTCTCGTCTTGGACAGTCGCCACACATCTGCACTTTTAGTGCCTCAGAACCCCGGACAGCTTGCAAAACACGGCTGTAACTGTCCCAGCGCAAGCTGTTCAGGAAAGCACAGAAACGCGATGTTCGCGTGATTTTAGCGCTGATCGCAAGAAGCCTCCGGAGCAGGCACTTCTCGTGCGGCAACAACCGTGCCTTCTACGATCTTTCCTAGCCTCTTTTCCTCCGGGCAGGCGGCTTGAGCTGATGTGAAGTGTTGGTGGGCAAATCATCCAGAGAAGAGTCGCAATGCTTCTGGGCTGTTAGCAAGAGCGAGTGAAGAGCAGCAAGAGCTTTCCTTGCTGACCCTTTTCACGTGGGAGCTTAGCTAGACATTTGCCGGTTTAGTGCCTTGTTTCTTCTGCGCAGCTTGCACAAAGCTCATTGCGGCTTTCGCGGTTCGAGTTGTGCATCGCCGGAGCTCTGCGGGAAAGAGCGAGAGAAGAGCCGCGAAAGCTCCGAGTGCGGCCAGCTCGCGTGTAGCCGCGATGATGCGCTGTTCGCCGGTTGGAGGGCGACTGCCTTCTGCGCAGCTGCTTCCAAGTTGACGGTAACTGCCAGCGTGCTAGCTGTGTAGGATAGTGAAGAGGCTGACGTGTGTGTCCGTATTGCTGCTAGAAAGCGTACGTGAAGAGCAGGAAGGGCTTTCAGAGCAGCCGGTTCTCGTCTTGGACAGTCGCCACACATCCGCACTTTTAGTGCCTCAGAACCCCGGACAGCTTGCAAAACACGGCTGTAACTGTCCCAGCGCAAGCTGTTCAGGAAAGCACAGAAACGCGATGTTCGCAAGCTTTTAGCGCTGCTCGCAAGAAGCCTCCGGAGCAGGCACTTCTCGTGCGGCAACAACCGTGCCTTCTACGATCTTTCCTAGCCTCTTTTCCTCCGGGCAGCCGGCTTGAGCTGATGTGAAGTGTTGGTGGGCAAATCATCCAGAGAAGAGTCGCAATGCTTCTGGGCTGTTAGCAAGAGCTTTCCTTGCTGACCCTTTTCACGTGGGAGATTAGCTAGACATTTGCCGGTTTAGTGCCTTGTTTCTTCTGCGCAGCTTGCACAAAGCTCATTGCGGCTTTCGCGGTTCGAGTTGTGCATCGCCGGAGCTCTGCGGGAAAGAGCGAGAGAAGAGCCGCGAAAGCTCCGAGTGCGGCCAGCTCGCGTGTAGCCGCGATGATGCGCTGTTCGCCGGTTGGAGCGCGACTGCCTTCTGCGCGGCTGCTTCCAAGTTGACGGTAACTGCCAGCGTGCTAGCTGTGTAGGACAGTGAAGAGGCTGACGTGTGTGTGTCCGTAGAGCTGCTAGAAAGCGTACGTGAAGAGCAGGAAGGGCTTTCAGAGCAGCCGGTTCTCGTCTTGGACAGTCGCCACACATCTGCACTTTTAGTGCCTCAGAACCCCGGACAGCTTGCAAAACACGGCTGTAACTGTCCCAGCGCAAGCTGTTCAGGAAAGCACAGAAACGCGATGTTCGCAAGCTTTTAGCGCTGCTCGCAAGAAGCCTCCGGAGCAGGCACTTCTCGTGCGGCAACAACCGTGCCTTCTACGATCTTTCCTAGCCTCTTTTCCTCCGGGCAGGCGGCTTGAGCTGATGTGAAGTGTTGGTGGGCAAATCATCCAGAGAAGAGTCGCAATGCTTCTGGGCTGTTAGCAAGAGCGAGTGAAGAGCAGCAAGAGCTTTCCTTGCTGACCCTTTTCACGTGGGAGCTTAGCTAGACATTTGCCGGTTTAGTGCCTTGTTTCTTCTGCGCAGCTTGCACAAAGCTCATTGCGGCTTTCGCGGTTCGAGTTGTGCATCGCCGGAGCTCTTCGGGAAAGAGCGAGAGAAGAGCCGCGAAAGCTCCGAGTGCGGCCAGCTCGCGTGTAGCCGCGATGATGCGCTGTTCGCCGTTTGGAGGGCGACTGCCTTCTGCGCAGCTGCTTCCAAGTTGACGGTAAGTGCCAGCGTGCTAGCTGTGTAGGACAGTGAAGAGGCTGACGTGTGTGTGTCCGTAGAGCTGCTAGAAAGCGTACGTGAAGAGCAGGAAGGGCTTTCAGAGCAGCCGGTTCTCGTCTTGGACAGTCGCCACACATCCGCACTTTTAGTGCCTCAGAACCCCGGACAGCTTGCAAAACACGGCTGTAACTGTCCCAGCGCAAGCTGTTCAGGAAAGCACAGAAACGCGATGTTCGCAAGCTTTCAGCGCTGCTCGCAAGAAGCCTCCGGAGCAGGCACTTCTCGTGCGGCAACAACCGTGCCTTCTACGATCTTTCCTAGCCTCTTTTCCTCCGGGCAGGCGGCTTGAGCTGATGTGAAGTGTTGGTGGGCAAATCATCCAGAGAAGAGTCGCAATGCTTCTGGGCTGTTAGCAAGAGCGAGTGAAGAGCAGCAAGAGCTTTCCTTGCTGACCCTTTTCACGTGGGAGATTAGCTAGACATTTGCCGGTTTAGTGCCTTGTTTCTTCTGCGCAGCTTGCACAAAGCTCATTGCGGCTTTCGCGGTTCGAGTTGTGCATCGCCGGAGCTCTGCGGGAAAGAGCGAGAGAAGAGCCGCGAAAGCTCCGAGTGCGGCCAGCTCGCGTGTAGCCGCGATGATGCGCTGTTCGCCGGTTGGAGGGCGACTGCCTTCTGCGCGGCTGCTTCCAAGTTGACGGTAAGTGCCAGCGTGCTAGCTGTGTAGGACAGTGAAGAGGCTGACGTGTGTGTGTCCGTAGAGCTGCTAGAAAGCGTACGTGAAGAGCAGGAAGGGCTTTCAGAGCAGCCGGTTCTCGTCTTGGACAGTCGCCACACATCCGCACTTTTAGTGCCTCAGAACCCCGGACAGCTTGCAAAACACGGCTGTAACTGTCCCAGCGCAAGCTGTTCAGGAAAGCACAGAAACGCGATGTTCGCAAGCTTTTAGCGCTGCTCGCAAGAAGCCTCCGGAGGAGGCACTTCTCGTGCGGCAACAACCGTGCCTTCTACGATCTTTCCTAGCCTCTTTTCCTCCGGGCAGGCGGCTTGAGCTGATGTGAAGTGTTGGTGGGCAAATCATCCAGAGAAGAGTCGCAATGCTTCTGGGCTGTTAGCAAGAGCGAGTGAAGAGCAGCAAGAGCTTTCCTTGCTGACCCTTTTCACGTGGGAGATTAGCTAGACATTTGCCGGTTTAGTGCCTTGTTTCTTCTGCGCAGCTTGCACAAAGCTCATTGCGGCTTTCGCGGTTCGAGTTGTGCATCGCCGGAGCTCTGCGGGAAAGAGCGAGAGAAGAGCCGCGAAAGCTCCGAGTGCGGCCAGCTCGCGTGTAGCCGCGATGATGCGCTGTTCGCCGGTTGGAGGGCGACTGCCTTCTGCGCGGCTGGTTCCAAGTTGACGGTAAGTGCCAGCGTGCTAGCTGTGTAGGACAGTGAAGAGGCTGACGTGTGTGTGTCCGTAGAGCTGCTAGAAAGCGTACGTGAAGAGCAGGAAGGGCTTTCAGAGCAGCCGGTTCTCGTCTTGGACAGTCGCCACACATCCGCACTTTTAGTGCCTCAGAACCCCGGACAGCTTGCAAAACACGGCTGTAACTGTCCCAGCGCAAGCTGTTCAGGAAAGCACAGAAACGCGATGTTCGCGTGCTTTTAGCGCTGATCGCAAGAAGCCTCCGGAGCAGGCACTTCTCGTGCGGCAACAACCGTGCCTTCTACGATCTTTCCTAGCCTCTTTTCCTCCGGGCAGCCGGCTTGAGCTGATGTGAAGTGTTGGTGGGCAAATCATCCAGAGAAGAGTCGCAATGCTTCTGGGCTGTTAGCAAGAGCTTTCCTTGCTGACCCTTTTCACGTGGGAGATTAGCTAGACATTTGCCGGTTTAGTGCCTTGTTTCTTCTGCGCAGCTTGCACAAAGCTCATTGCGGCTTTCGCGGTTCGAGTTGTGCATCGCCGGAGCTCTGCGGGAAAGAGCGAGAGAAGAGCCGCGAAAGCTCCGAGTGCGGCCAGCTCGCGTGTAGCCGCGATGATGCGCTGTTCGCCGGTTGGAGGGCGACTGCCTTCTGCGCGGCTGCTTCCAAGTTGACGGTAAGTGCCAGCGTGCTAGCTGTGTAGGACAGTGAAGAGGCTGACGTGTGTGTGTCCGTAGAGCTGCTAGAAAGCGTACGTGAAGAGCAGGAAGGGCTTTCAGAGCAGCCGGTTCTCGTCTTGGACAGTCGCCACACATCTGCACTTTTAGTGCCTCAGAACCCCGGACAGCTTGCAAAACACGGCTGTAACTGTCCCAGCGCAAGCTGTTCAGGAAAGCACAGAAACGCGATGTTCGCAAGCTTTTAGCGCTGCTCGCAAGAAGCCTCCGGAGCAGGCACTTCTCGTGCGGCAACAACCGTGCCTTCTACGATCTTTCCTAGCCTCTTTTCCTCCGGGCAGCCGGCTTGAGCTGATGTGAAGTGTTGGTGGGCAAATCATCCAGAGAAGTGTCGCAATGCGTCTAAGCCGTTAGCAAGAGCGAGTGAAGAGCAGCAAGAGCTTTCCTTGCTGACCCTTTTCACGTGGGAGCTTAGCTAGACATTTGCCGGTTTAGTGCCTTGTTTCTTCTGCGCAGCTTGCACAAAGCTCATTGCGGCTTTCGCGGTTCGAGTTGTGCATCCCCGGAGCTCTGCGGGAAAGAGCGAGAGAAGAGCCGCGAAAGCCCGAGTGCGGCCAGCTCGCGTGTAGCCGCGATGATGCGCTGTTCGCCGGTTGGAGGGCGACTGCCTTCTGCGCGGCTGCTTCCAAGTTGACGGTAAGTGCCAGCGTGCTAGCTGTGTAGGACAGTGAAGAGGCTGACGTGTGTGTGTCCGTAGAGCTGCTAGAAAGCGTACGTGAAGAGCAGGAAGGGCTTTCAGAGCAGCCGGTTCTCGTCTTGGACAGTCGCCACACATCCGCACTTTTAGTGCCTCAGAACCCCGGACAGCTTGCAAAACACGGCTGTAACTGTCCCAGCGCAAGCTGTTCAGGAAAGCACAGAAACGCGATGTTCGCAAGCTTTTAGCGCTGCTCGCAAGAAGCCTCCGGAGGAGGCACTTCTCGTGCGACAACAACCGTGCCTTCTACGATCTTTCCTAGCCTCTTTTCCTCCGGGCAGGCGGCTTGAGCTGATGTGAAGTGTTGGAGGGCAAATCATCCAGAGAAGAGTCGCAATGCTTCTGGGCTGTTAGCAAGAGTGAGTGAAGAGCAGCAACAGCTTTCCTTGCTGACCCTTTTCACGTGGGAGATTAGCTAGACATTTGCCGGTTTAGTGCCTTGTTTCTTCTGCGCAGCTTGCACAAAGCTCATTGCGGCTTTCGCGGTTCGAGTTGTGCATCGCCGGAGCTCTGCGGGAAAGAGCGAGAGAAGAGCCGCGAAAGCTCCGAGTGCGGCCAGCTCGCGTGTAGCCGCGATGATGCGCTGTTCGCCGGTTGGAGCGCGACTGCCTTCTGCGCGGCTGGTTCCAAGTTGACGGTAAGTGCCAGCGTGCTAGCTGTGTAGGACAGTGAAGAGGCTGACGTGTGTGTGTCCGTAGAGCTGCTAGAAAGCGTACGTGAAGAGCAGGAAGGGCTTTCAGAGCAGCCGGTTCTCGTCTTGGACAGTCGCCACACATCTGCACTTTTAGTGCCTCAGAACCCCGGACAGCTTGCAAAACACGGCTGTAACTGTCCCAGCGCAAGCTGTTCAGGAAAGCACAGAAACGCGATGTTCGCGTGATTTTAGCGCTGATCGCAAGAAGCCTCCGGAGCAGGCACTTCTCGTGCGGCAACAACCGTGCCTTCTACGATCTTTCCTAGCCTCTTTTCCTCCGGGCAGGCGGCTTGAGCTGATGTGAAGTGTTGGTGGGCAAATCATCCAGAGAAGAGTCGCAATGCTTCTGGGCTGTTAGCAAGAGCGAGTGAAGAGCAGCAAGAGCTTTCCTTGCTGACCCTTTTCACGTGGGAGCTTAGCTAGACATTTGCCGGTTTAGTGCCTTGTTTCTTCTGCGCAGCTTGCACAAAGCTCATTGCGGCTTTCGCGGTTCGAGTTGTGCATCGCCGGAGCTCTGCGGGAAAGAGCGAGAGAAGAGCCGCGAAAGCTCCGAGTGCGGCCAGCTCGCGTGTAGCCGCGATGATGCGCTGTTCGCCGGTTGGAGGGCGACTGCCTTCTGCGCAGCTGCTTCCAAGTTGACGGTAACTGCCAGCGTGCTAGCTGTGTAGGATAGTGAAGAGGCTGACGTGTGTGTCCGTATTGCTGCTAGAAAGCGTACGTGAAGAGCAGGAAGGGCTTTCAGAGCAGCCGGTTCTCGTCTTGGACAGTCGCCACACATCCGCACTTTTAGTGCCTCAGAACCCCGGACAGCTTGCAAAACACGGCTGTAACTGTCCCAGCGCAAGCTGTTCAGGAAAGCACAGAAACGCGATGTTCGCAAGCTTTTAGCGCTGCTCGCAAGAAGCCTCCGGAGCAGGCACTTCTCGTGCGGCAACAACCGTGCCTTCTACGATCTTTCCTAGCCTCTTTTCCTCCGGGCAGCCGGCTTGAGCTGATGTGAAGTGTTGGTGGGCAAATCATCCAGAGAAGAGTCGCAATGCTTCTGGGCTGTTAGCAAGAGCTTTCCTTGCTGACCCTTTTCACGTGGGAGATTAGCTAGACATTTGCCGGTTTAGTGCCTTGTTTCTTCTGCGCAGCTTGCACAAAGCTCATTGCGGCTTTCGCGGTTCGAGTTGTGCATCGCCGGAGCTCTGCGGGAAAGAGCGAGAGAAGAGCCGCGAAAGCTCCGAGTGCGGCCAGCTCGCGTGTAGCCGCGATGATGCGCTGTTCGCCGGTTGGAGCGCGACTGCCTTCTGCGCGGCTGCTTCCAAGTTGACGGTAACTGCCAGCGTGCTAGCTGTGTAGGACAGTGAAGAGGCTGACGTGTGTGTGTCCGTAGAGCTGCTAGAAAGCGTACGTGAAGAGCAGGAAGGGCTTTCAGAGCAGCCGGTTCTCGTCTTGGACAGTCGCCACACATCTGCACTTTTAGTGCCTCAGAACCCCGGACAGCTTGCAAAACACGGCTGTAACTGTCCCAGCGCAAGCTGTTCAGGAAAGCACAGAAACGCGATGTTCGCAAGCTTTTAGCGCTGCTCGCAAGAAGCCTCCGGAGCAGGCACTTCTCGTGCGGCAACAACCGTGCCTTCTACGATCTTTCCTAGCCTCTTTTCCTCCGGGCAGGCGGCTTGAGCTGATGTGAAGTGTTGGTGGGCAAATCATCCAGAGAAGAGTCGCAATGCTTCTGGGCTGTTAGCAAGAGCGAGTGAAGAGCAGCAAGAGCTTTCCTTGCTGACCCTTTTCACGTGGGAGCTTAGCTAGACATTTGCCGGTTTAGTGCCTTGTTTCTTCTGCGCAGCTTGCACAAAGCTCATTGCGGCTTTCGCGGTTCGAGTTGTGCATCGCCGGAGCTCTTCGGGAAAGAGCGAGAGAAGAGCCGCGAAAGCTCCGAGTGCGGCCAGCTCGCGTGTAGCCGCGATGATGCGCTGTTCGCCGTTTGGAGGGCGACTGCCTTCTGCGCAGCTGCTTCCAAGTTGACGGTAAGTGCCAGCGTGCTAGCTGTGTAGGACAGTGAAGAGGCTGACGTGTGTGTGTCCGTAGAGCTGCTAGAAAGCGTACGTGAAGAGCAGGAAGGGCTTTCAGAGCAGCCGGTTCTCGTCTTGGACAGTCGCCACACATCCGCACTTTTAGTGCCTCAGAACCCCGGACAGCTTGCAAAACACGGCTGTAACTGTCCCAGCGCAAGCTGTTCAGGAAAGCACAGAAACGCGATGTTCGCAAGCTTTCAGCGCTGCTCGCAAGAAGCCTCCGGAGCAGGCACTTCTCGTGCGGCAACAACCGTGCCTTCTACGATCTTTCCTAGCCTCTTTTCCTCCGGGCAGGCGGCTTGAGCTGATGTGAAGTGTTGGTGGGCAAATCATCCAGAGAAGAGTCGCAATGCTTCTGGGCTGTTAGCAAGAGCGAGTGAAGAGCAGCAAGAGCTTTCCTTGCTGACCCTTTTCACGTGGGAGATTAGCTAGACATTTGCCGGTTTAGTGCCTTGTTTCTTCTGCGCAGCTTGCACAAAGCTCATTGCGGCTTTCGCGGTTCGCGTTGTGCATCCCCGGAGCTCTGCGAGAAAGAGCGAGAGAAGAGCCGCGAAAGCTCCGAGTGCGGCCAGCTCGCGTGTGGCCGGGATGATGCGCTGTTCGTCGGTTGCAGGGCGACTGCCTTCTGCGCGGCTGCTTCCAAGTTGACGGTAACTGCCAGCGTGCTAGCTGTGTAGGACAGTGAAGAGGCTGACGTGTGTGTGTCCGTAGAGCTGCTAGAAAGCGTACGTGAAGAGCAGGAAGGGCTTTCAGAGCAGCCGGTTCTCGTCTTGGACAGTCGCCACACATCCGCACTTTTAGTGCCTCAGAACCCCGGACAGCTTGCAAAACACGGCTGTAGCTGTCCCAGCGCAAGCTGTTCAGGAAAGCACAGAGACGCGATGTTGGTGTGCCTTTAACGCTGCTCGCAAGAAGCCTCCGGAGCAGGCACTTCTCGTGCGGCAACAACCGTGCCTTCTACGATCTTTCCTAGCCTCTTTTCTTCCGGGCAGCCGGCTTTAGCTGATGTGAAGTGTTGGTGGGGAAACCCTCCAGAGTAGCGAAGAGTCGCAATGCGTCTAAGCCGTTAGCAAGAGCGAGTGAAGAGCAGCAAAAGCTTTCCTTGCTGGCCCTTTTCACGTGGGAGATTAGCTGGACATTCGCCGGTTTAGTGCCTTGTTTCTTCTGCGCAGCTTGCACAAAGCTCATTGCGGCTTTCGCGGTTCGAGTTGTGCATCGCCGGAGCTCTGCGGGAAAGAGCGAGAGAAGAGCCGCGAAAGCTCCGAGTGCGGCCAGCTCGCGTGTAGCCGCGATGATGCGCTGTTCGCCGGTTGGAGGGCGACTGCCTTCTGCGCGGCTGCTTCCAAGTTGACGGTAACTGCCAGCGTGCTAGCTGTGTAGGACAGTGAAGAGGCTGACGTGTGTGTGTCCGTAGAGCTGCTAGAAAGCGTACGTGAAGAGCAGGAAGGGCTTTCAGAGCAGCCGGTTCTCGTCTTGGACAGTCGCCACACATCCGCACTTTTAGTGCCTCAGAACCCCGGACAGCTTGCAAAACACGGCTGTAACTGTCCCAGCGCAAGCTGTTCAGGAAAGCACAGAAACGCGATGTTCGCAAGCTTTTAGCGCTGCTCGCAAGAAGCCTCCGGAGCAGGCACTTCTCGTGCGGCAACAACCGTGCCTTCTACGATCTTTCCTAGCCTCTTTTCCTCCGGGCAGGCGGATTGAGCTGATGTGAAGTGTTGGTGGGCAAATCATCCAGAGAAGAGTCGCAATGCTTCTGGGCTGTTAGCAAGAGCGAGTGAAGAGCAGCAAGAGCTTTCCTTGCTGACCCTTTTCACGTGGGAGATTAGCTAGACATTTGCCGGTTTAGTGCCTTGTTTCTTCTGCGCAGCTTGCACAAAGCTCATTGCGGCTTTCGCGGTTCGAGTTGTGCATCGCCGGAGCTCTGCGGGAAAGAGCGAGAGAAGAGCCGCGAAAGCTCCGAGTGCGGCCAGCTCGCGTGTAGCCGCGATGATGCGCTGTTCGCCGGTTGGAGGGCGACTGCCTTCTGCGCGGCTGCTTCCAAGTTGACGGTAAGTGCCAGCGTGCTAGCTGTGTAGGACAGTGAAGAGGCTGACGTGTGTGTGTCCGTAGAGCTGCTAGAAAGCGTACGTGAAGAGCAGGAAGGGCTTTCAGAGCAGCCGGTCCTCGTCTTGGACAGTCGCCACACATCCGCACTTTTAGTGCCTCAGAACCCCGGACAGCTTGCAAAACACGGCTGTAACTGTCCCAGCGCAAGCTGTTCAGGAAAGCACAGAAACGCGATGTTCGCGTGCTTTTAGCGCTGCTCGCAAGAAGCCTCCGGAGCAGGCACTTCTCGTGCGGCAACAACCGTGCCTTCTACGATCTTTCCTAGCCTCTTTTCCTCCGGGCAGCCGGCTTGAGCTGATGTGAAGTGTTGGAGGGCAAATCATCCAGAGAAGAGTCGCAATGCTTCTGGGCTGTTAGCAAGAGCGAGTGAAGAGCAGCAAGAGCTTTCCTTGCTGACCCTTTTCACGTGGGAGATTAGCTAGACATTTGCCGGTTTAGTGCCTTGTTTCTTCTGCGCAGCTTGCACAAAGCTCATTGCGGCTTTCGCGGTTCGAGATGTGCATCGCCGGAGCTCTGCGGGAAAGAGCGAGAGAAGAGCCGCGAAAGCTCCGAGTGCGGCCAGCTCGCGTGTAGCCGCGATGATGCGCTGTTCGCCGGTTGGAGGGCGACTGCCTTCTGCGCGGCTGGTTCCAAGTTGACGGTAAGTGCCAGCGTGCTAGCTGTGTAGGACAGTGAAGAGGCTGACGTGTGTGTGTCCGTAGAGCTGCTAGAAAGCGTACGTGAAGAGCAGGAAGGGCTTTCAGAGCAGCCGGTTCTCGTCTTGGACAGTCGCCACACATCCGCACTTTTAGTGCCTCAGAACCCCGGACAGCTTGCAAAACACGGCTGTAACTGTCCCAGCGCAAGCTGTTCAGGAAAGCACAGAAACGCGATGTTCGCAAGCTTTTAGCGCTTCTCGCAAGAAGCCTCCGGAGCAGGCACTTCTCGTGCGGCAACAACCGTGCCTTCTACGATCTTTCCTAGCCTCTTTTCCTCCGGGCAGCCGGCTTGAGCTGATGTGAAGTGTTGGTGGGCAAATCATCCAGAGAAGAGTCGCAATGCTTCTGGGCTGTTAGCAAGAGCTTTCCTTGCTGACCCTTTTCACGTGGGAGCTTAGTTAGACATTTGCCGGTTTAGTTCCTTGTTTCTTCTGCGCAGCTTGCACAAAGCTCATTGCGGCTTTCGCGGTTCGAGTTGTGCATCGCCGGAGCTCTTCGGGAAAGAGCGAGAGAAGAGCCGCGAAAGCTCCGAGTGCGGCCAGCTCGCGTGTAGCCGCCATGATGCCCTGTTCGCCGTTTGGAGGACGACTGCCTTCTGCGCAGCTGCTTCCAAGTTGACGGTAAGTGCCAGCGTGCTAGCTGTGTAGGACAGTGAAGAGGCTGACGTGTGTGTGTCCGTAGAGCTGCTAGAAAGCGTACGTGAAGAGCAGGAAGGGCTTTCAGAGCAGCCGGTTCTCGTCTTGGACAGTCGCCACACATCCGCACTTTTAGTGCCTCAGAACCCCGGACAGCTTGCAAAACACGGCTGTAACTGTCCCAGCGCAAGCTGTTCAGGAAAGCACGGAAACGCGATGTTCGCAAGCTTTCAGCGCTGCTCGCAAGAAGCCTCCGGAGCAGGCACTTCTCGTGCGGCAACAACCGTGCCTTCTACGATCTTTCCTAGCCTCTTTTCCTCCGGGCAGGCGGATTGAGCTGATGTGAAGTGTTGGTGGGCAAATCATCCAGAGAAGAGTCGCAATGCTTCTGGGCTGTTAGCAAGAGCGAGTGAAGAGCAGCAAGAGCTTTCCTTGCTGACCCTTTTCACGTGGGAGATTAGCTAGACATTTGCCGGTTTAGTGCCTTGTTTCTTCTGCGCAGCTTGCACAAAGCTCATTGCGGCTTTCGCGGTTCGAGTTGTGCATCGCCGGAGCTCTGCGGGAAAGAGCGAGAGAAGAGCCGCGAAAGCTCCGAGTGCGGCCAGCTCGCGTGTAGCCGCGATGATGCGCTGTTCGCCGGTTGGAGGGCGACTGCCTTCTGCGCGGCTGCTTCCAAGTTGACGGTAACTGCCAGCGTGCTAGCTGTGTAGGACAGTGAAGAGGCTGACGTGTGTGTGTCCGTAGAGCTGCTAGAAAGCGTACGTGAAGAGCAGGAAGGGCTTTCAGAGCAGCCGGTTCTCGTCTTGGACAGTCGCCACACATCTGCACTTTTAGTGCCTCAGAACCCCGGACAGCTTGCAAAACACGGCTGTAACTGTCCCAGCGCAAGCTGTTCAGGAAAGCACAGAAACGCGATGTTCGCAAGCTTTTAGCGCTGCTCGCAAGAAGCCTCCGGAGCAGGCACTTCTCGTGCGGCAACAACCGTGCCTTCTACGATCTTTCCTAGCCTCTTTTCCTCCGGGCAGGCGGCTTGAGCTGATGTGAAGTGTTGGTGGGCAAATCATCCAGAGAAGAGTCGCAATGCTTCTGGGCTGTTAGCAAGAGCGAGTGAAGAGCAGCAAGAGCTTTCCTTGCTGACCCTTTTCACGTGGGAGCTTAGCTAGACATTTGCCGGTTTAGTGCCTTGTTTCTTCTGCGCAGCTTGCACAAAGCTCATTGCGGCTTTCGCGGTTCGAGTTGTGCATCGCCGGAGCTCTTCGGGAAAGAGCGAGAGAAGAGCCGCGAAAGCTCCGAGTGCGGCCAGCTCGCGTGTAGCCGCGATGATGCGCTGTTCGCCGTTTGGAGGGCGACTGCCTTCTGCGCAGCTGCTTCCAAGTTGACGGTAAGTGCCAGCGTGCTAGCTGTGTAGGACAGTGAAGAGGCTGACGTGTGTGTGTCCGTAGAGCTGCTAGAAAGCGTACGTGAAGAGCAGGAAGGGCTTTCAGAGCAGCCGGTTCTCGTCTTGGACAGTCGCCACACATCCGCACTTTTAGTGCCTCAGAACCCCGGACAGCTTGCAAAACACGGCTGTAACTGTCCCAGCGCAAGCTGTTCAGGAAAGCACAGAAACGCGATGTTCGCAAGCTTTCAGCGCTGCTCGCAAGAAGCCTCCGGAGCAGGCACTTCTCGTGCGGCAACAACCGTGCCTTCTACGATCTTTCCTAGCCTCTTTTCCTCCGGGCAGGCGGCTTGAGCTGATGTGAAGTGTTGGTGGGCAAATCATCCAGAGAAGAGTCGCAATGCTTCTGGGCTGTTAGCAAGAGCGAGTGAAGAGCAGCAAGAGCTTTCCTTGCTGACCCTTTTCACGTGGGAGATTAGCTAGACATTTGCCGGTTTAGTGCCTTGTTTCTTCTGCGCAGCTTGCACAAAGCTCATTGCGGCTTTCGCGGTTCGAGTTGTGCATCGCCGGAGCTCTGCGGGAAAGAGCGAGAGAAGAGCCGCGAAAGCTCCGAGTGCGGCCAGCTCGCGTGTAGCCGCAATGATGCGCTGTTCGCCGGTTGGAGGGCGACTGCCTTCTGCGCGGCTGCTTCCAAGTTGACGGTAAGTGCCAGCGTGCTAGCTGTGTAGGACAGTGAAGAGGCTGACGTGTGTGTGTCCGTAGAGCTGCTAGAAAGCGTACGTGAAGAGCAGGAAGGGCTTTCAGAGCAGCCGGTTCTCGTCTTGGACAGTCGCCACACATCTGCACTTTTAGTGCCTCAGAACCCCGGACAGCTTGCAAAACACGGCTGTAACTGTCCCAGCGCAAGCTGTTCAGGAAAGCACAGAAACGCGATGTTCGCGTGCTTTTAGCGCTGCTCGCAAGAAGCCTCCGGAGCAGGCACTTCTCGTGCGGCAACAACCGTGCCTTCTACGATCTTTCCTAGCCTCTTTTCCTCCGGGCAGCCGGCTTGAGCTGATGTGAAGTGTTGGTGGGCAAATCATCCAGAGAAGAGTCGCAATGCTTCTGGGCTTTAGCAAGAGCGAGTGAAGAGCAGCAAGAGCTTTCCTTGCTGACCCTTTTCACGTGGGAGATTAGCTAGACATTTGCCGGTTTAGTGCCTTGTTTCTTCTGCGCAGCTTGCACAAAGCTCATTGCGGCTTTTGCGGTTCGCGTTGTGCATCCCCGGAGCTCTGCGAGAAAGAGCGAGAGAAGAGCCGCGAAAGCTCCGAGTGCGGCCAGCTCGCGTGTGGCCGGGATGATGCGCTGTTCGTCGGTTGCAGGGCGACTGCCTTCTGCGCGGCTGCTTCCAAGTTGACGGTAACTGCCAGCGTGCTAGCTGTGTAGGACAGTGAAGAGGCTGACGTGTGTGTGTCCGTAGAGCTGCTAGAAAGCGTACGTGAAGAGCAGGAAGGGCTTTCAGAGCAGCCGGTTCTCGTCTTGGACAGTCGCCACACATCCGCACTTTTAGTGCCTCAGAACCCCGGACAGCTTGCAAAACACGGCTGTAGCTGTCCCAGCGCAAGCTGTTCAGGAAAGCACAGACACGCGATGTTGGTGTGCCTTTAACGCTGCTCGCAAGAAGCCTCCGGAGCAGGCACTTCTCGTGCGGCAACAACCGTGCCTTCTACGATCTTTCCTAGCCTCTTTTCTTCCGGGCAGCCGGCTTTAGCTGATGTGAAGTGTTGGTGGGGAAACCCTCCAGAGTAGCGAAGAGTCGCAATGCGTCTAAGCCGTTAGCAAGAGCGAGTGAAGAGCAGCAAGAGCTTTCCTTGCTGGCCCTTTTCACGTGGGAGATTAGCTGGACATTCGCCGGTTTAGTGCCTTGTTTCTTCTGCGCAGCTTGCACAAAGCTCATTGCGGCTTTCGCGGTTCGAGTTGTGCATCGCCGGAGCTCTGCGGGAAAGAGCGAGAGAAGAGCCGCGAAAGCTCCGAGTGCGGCCAGCTCGCGTGTAGCCGCGATGATGCGCTGTTCGCCGGTTGGAGGGCGACTGCCTTCTGCGCGGCTGCTTCCAAGTTGACGGTAACTGCCAGCGTGCTAGCTGTGTAGGACAGTGAAGAGGCTGACGTGTGTGTGTCCGTAGAGCTGCTAGAAAGCGTACGTGAAGAGCAGGAAGGGCTTTCAGAGCAGCCGGTTCTCGTCTTGGACAGTCGCCACACATCCGCACTTTTAGTGCCTCAGAACCCCGGACAGCTTGCAAAACACGGCTGTAACTGTCCCAGCGCAAGCTGTTCAGGAAAGCACAGAAACGCGATGTTCGCAAGCTTTTAGCGCTGCTCGCAAGAAGCCTCCGGAGCAGGCACTTCTCGTGCGGCAACAACCGTGCCTTCTACGATCTTTCCTAGCCTCTTTTCCTCCGGGCAGGCGGATTGAGCTGATGTGAAGTGTTGGTGGGCAAATCATCCAGAGAAGAGTCGCAATGCTTCTGGGCTGTTAGCAAGAGCGAGTGAAGAGCAGCAAGAGCTTTCCTTGCTGACCCTTTTCACGTGGGAGATTAGCTAGACATTTGCCGGTTTAGTGCCTTGTTTCTTCTGCGCAGCTTGCACAAAGCTCATTGCGGCTTTCGCGGTTCGAGTTGTGCATCGCCGGAGCTCTGCGGGAAAGAGCGAGAGAAGAGCCGCGAAAGCTCCGAGTGCGGCCAGCTCGCGTGTAGCCGCGATGATGCGCTGTTCGCCGGTTGGAGGGCGACTGCCTTCTGCGCGGCTGCTTCCAAGTTGACGGTAAGTGCCAGCGTGCTAGCTGTGTAGGACAGTGAAGAGGCTGACGTGTGTGTGTCCGTAGAGCTGCTAGAAAGCGTACGTGAAGAGCAGGAAGGGCTTTCAGAGCAGCCGGTCCTCGTCTTGGACAGTCGCCACACATCCGCACTTTTAGTGCCTCAGAACCCCGGACAGCTTGCAAAACACGGCTGTAACTGTCCCAGCGCAAGCTGTTCAGGAAAGCACAGAAACGCGATGTTCGCGTGCTTTTAGCGCTGCTCGCAAGAAGCCTCCGGAGCAGGCACTTCTCGTGCGGCAACAACCGTGCCTTCTACGATCTTTCCTAGCCTCTTTTCCTCCGGGCAGCCGGCTTGAGCTGATGTGAAGTGTTGGAGGGCAAATCATCCAGAGAAGAGTCGCAATGCTTCTGGGCTGTTAGCAAGAGCGAGTGAAGAGCAGCAAGAGCTTTCCTTGCTGACCCTTTTCACGTGGGAGATTAGCTAGACATTTGCCGGTTTAGTGCCTTGTTTCTTCTGCGCAGCTTGCACAAAGCTCATTGCGGCTTTCGCGGTTCGAGATGTGCATCGCCGGAGCTCTGCGGGAAAGAGCGAGAGAAGAGCCGCGAAAGCTCCGAGTGCGGCCAGCTCGCGTGTAGCCGCGATGATGCGCTGTTCGCCGGTTGGAGGGCGACTGCCTTCTGCGCGGCTGGTTCCAAATTGACGGTAAGTGCCAGCGTGCTAGCTGTGTAGGACAGTGAAGAGGCTGACGTGTGTGTGTCCGTAGAGCTGCTAGAAAGCGTACGTGAAGAGCAGGAAGGGCTTTCAGAGCAGCCGGTTCTCGTCTTGGACAGTCGCCACACATCCGCACTTTTAGTGCCTCAGAACCCCGGACAGCTTGCAAAACACGGCTGTAACTGTCCCAGCGCAAGCTGTTCAGGAAAGCACAGAAACGCGATGTTCGCAAGCTTTTAGCGCTTCTCGCAAGAAGCCTCCGGAGCAGGCACTTCTCGTGCGGCAACAACCGTGCCTTCTACGATCTTTCCTAGCCTCTTTTCCTCCGGGCAGCCGGCTTGAGCTGATGTGAAGTGTTGGTGGGCAAATCATCCAGAGAAGAGTCGCAATGCTTCTGGGCTGTTAGCAAGAGCTTTCCTTGCTGACCCTTTTCACGTGGGAGCTTAGTTAGACATTTGCCGGTTTAGTTCCTTGTTTCTTCTGCGCAGCTTGCACAAAGCTCATTGCGGCTTTCGCGGTTCGAGTTGTGCATCGCCGGAGCTCTTCGGGAAAGAGCGAGAGAAGAGCCGCGAAAGCTCCGAGTGCGGCCAGCTCGCGTGTAGCCGCCATGATGCCCTGTTCGCCGTTTGGAGGACGACTGCCTTCTGCGCAGCTGCTTCCAAGTTGACGGTAAGTGCCAGCGTGCTAGCTGTGTAGGACAGTGAAGAGGCTGACGTGTGTGTGTCCGTAGAGCTGCTAGAAAGCGTACGTGAAGAGCAGGAAGGGCTTTCAGAGCAGCCGGTTCTCGTCTTGGACAGTCGCCACACATCCGCACTTTTAGTGCCTCAGAACCCCGGACAGCTTGCAAAACACGGCTGTAACTGTCCCAGCGCAAGCTGTTCAGGAAAGCACGGAAACGCGATGTTCGCAAGCTTTCAGCGCTGCTCGCAAGAAGCCTCCGGAGCAGGCACTTCTCGTGCGGCAACAACCGTGCCTTCTACGATCTTTCCTAGCCTCTTTTCCTCCGGGCAGGCGGCTTGAGCTGATGTGAAGTGTTGGTGGGCAAATCATCCAGAGAAGAGTCGCAATGCTTCTGGGCTGTTAGCAAGAGCGAGTGAAGAGCAGCAAGAGCTTTCCTTGCTGACCCTTTTCACGTGGGAGATTAGCTAGACATTTGCCGGTTTAGTGCCTTGTTTCTTCTGCGCAGCTTGCACAAAGCTCATTGCGGCTTTCGCGGTTCGAGTTGTGCATCGCCGGAGCTCTGCGGGAAAGAGCGAGAGAAGAGCCGCGAAAGCTCCGAGTGCGGCCAGCTCGCGTGTAGCCGCGATGATGCGCTGTTCGCCGGTTGGAGGGCGACTGCCTTCTGCGCGGCTGCTTCCAAGTTGACGGTAACTGCCAGCGTGCTAGCTGTGTAGGACAGTGAAGAGGCTGACGTGTGTGTGTCCGTAGAGCTGCTAGAAAGCGTACGTGAAGAGCAGGAAGGGCTTTCAGAGCAGCCGGTTCTCGTCTTGGACAGTCGCCACACATCTGCACTTTTAGTGCCTCAGAACCCCGGACAGCTTGCAAAACACGGCTGTAACTGTCCCAGCGCAAGCTGTTCAGGAAAGCACAGAAACGCGATGTTCGCGTGCTTTTAGCGCTGCTCGCAAGAAGCCTCCGGAGCAGGCACTTCTCGTGCGGCAACAACCGTGCCTTCTACGATCTTTCCTAGCCTCTTTTCCTCCGGGCAGCCGGCTTGAGCTGATGTGAAGTGTTGGTGGGCAAATCATCCAGAGAAGTGTCGCAATGCGTCTAAGCCGTTAGCAAGAGCGAGTGAAGAGTAGCAAGAGCTTTCCTTGCTGACCCTTTTCACGTTGGAGATTAGCTGGACATTTGCCGGTTTAGTGCCTTGTTTCTTCTGCGCAGCTTGCACAAAGCTCATTGCGGTTTTCGCGGTTCGCGTTGTGCATCCCCGGAGCTCTGCGAGAAAGAGCGGGAGAAGAGCCGCGAAAGCTCCGAGTGCGGACAGCTCGCGTGTGGCCGGGATGATGCGCTGTTCGTCGGTTGCAGGGCGACTGCCTTCTGCGCGGCTGCTTCCAAGTTGACGGTAACTGCCAGCGTGCTAGCTGTGTAGGACAGTGAAGAGGCTGACGTGTGTGTGTCCGTAGAGCTGCTAGAAAGCGTACGTGAAGAGCAGGAAGGGCTTTCAGAGCAGCCGGTTCTCGTCTTGGACAGTCGCCACACATCCGCACTTTTAGTGCCTCAGCGCCCCGGACAGCTTGCAAAACACGGCTGTAGCTGTCCCAGCGCAAGCTGTTCAGGAAAGCACAGAGACGCGATGTTGGTGTGCCTTTAACGCTGCTCGCAAGAAGCCTCCGGAGCAGGCACTTCTCGTGCGGCAACAACCGTGCCTTCTACGATCTTTCCTAGCCTCTTTTCCTCCGGGCAGCCGGCTTGAGCTGATGTGAAGTGTTGGTGGGGAAACCCTCCAGAGTAGCGAAGAGTCGCAATGCGTCTAAGCCGTTAGCAAGAACGAGTGAAGAGCAGCAAGAGCTTTCCTTGCTGGCCCTTTTCACGTGGGAGATTAGCTGGACATTCGCCGGTTTAGTGCCTTGTTTCTTCTGCGCAGCTTGCACAATGCTCATTGCGGCTTTCGCGGTTCGAGTTGTGCATCGCCGGAGCTCTGCGGGAAAGAGCGAGAGAAGAGCCGCGAAAGCTCCGAGTGCGGCCAGCTCGCGTGTAGCCGCGATGATGCGCTGTTCGCCGTTTGGAGGGCGACTGCCTTCTGCGCGGCTGCTTCCAAGTTGACGGTAACTGCCAGCGTGCTAGCTGTGTAGGACAGTGAAGAGGCTGACGTGTGTGTGTCCGTAGAGCTGCTAGAAAGCGTACGTGAAGAGCAGGAAGGGCTTTCAGAGCAGCCGGTTCTCGTCTTGGACAGTCGCCACACATCTGCACTTTTAGTGCCTCAGAACCCCGGACAGCTTGCAAAACACGGCTGTAACTGTCCCAGCGCAAGCTGTTCAGGAAAGCACAGAAACGCGATGTTCGCAAGCTTTTAGCGCTGCTCGCAAGAAGCCTCCGGAGCAGGCACTTCTCGTGCGGCAACAACCGTGCCTTCTACGATCTTTCCTAGCCTCTTTTCCTCCGGGCAGGCGGCTTGAGCTGATGTGAAGTGTTGGTGGGCAAATCATCCAGAGAAGAGTCGCAATGCTTCTGGGCTGTTAGCAAGAGCGAGTGAAGAGCAGCAAGAGCTTTCCTTGCTGACCCTTTTCACGTGGGAGATTAGCTAGACATTTGCCGGTTTAGTGCCTTGTTTCTTCTGCGCAGCTTGCACAAAGCTCATTGCGGCTTTCGCGGTTCGAGATGTGCATCGCCGGAGCTCTGCGGGAAAGAGCGAGAGAAGAGCCGCGAAAGCTCCGAGTGCGGCCAGCTCGCGTGTAGCCGCGATGATGCGCTGTTCGCCGTTTGGAGGGCGACTGCCTTCTGCGCGGCTGGTTCCAAGTTGACGGTAAGTGCCAGCGTGCTAGCTGTGTAGGACAGTGAAGAGGCTGACGTGTGTGTGTCCGTAGAGCTGCTAGAAAGCGTACGTGAAGAGCAGGAAGGGCTTTCAGAGCAGCCGGTTCTCGTCTTGGACAGTCGCCACACATCTGCACTTTTAGTGCCTCAGAACCCCGGACAGCTTGCAAAACACGGCTGTAACTGTCCCAGCGCAAGCTGTTCAGGAAAGCACAGAAACGCGATGTTCGCAAGCTTTTAGCGCTGCTCGCAAGAAGCCTCCGGAGGAGGCACTTCTCGTGCGACAACAACCGTGCCTTCTACGATCTTTCCTAGCCTCTTTTCCTCCGGGCAGCCGGCTTGAGCTGATGTGAAGTGTTGGAGGGCAAATCATCCAGAGAAGAGTCGCAATGCTTCTGGGCTGTTAGCAAGAGCGAGTGAAGAGCAGCAAGAGCTTTCCTTGCTGACCCTTTTCACGTGGGAGATTAGCTAGACATTTGCCGGTTTAGTGCCTTGTTTCTTCTGTGCAGCTTGCACAAAGCTCATTGCGGCTTTCGCGGTTCGAGTTGTGCATCGCCGGAGCTCTGCGGGAAAGAGCGAGAGAAGAGCCGCGAAAGCTCCGAGTGCGGCCAGCTCGCGTGTAGCCGCGATGATGCGCTGTTCGCCGGTTGGAGGGCGACTGCCTTCTGCGCGGCTGCTTCCAAGTTGACGGTAACTGCCAGCGTGCTAGCTGTGTAGGACAGTGAAGAGGCTGACGTGTGTGTGTCCGTAGAGCTGCTAGAAAGCGTACGTGAAGAGCAGGAAGGGCTTTCAGAGCAGCCGGTTCTCGTCTTGGACAGTCGCCACACATCCGCACTTTTAGTGCCTCAGAACCCCGGACAGCTTGCAAAACACGGCTGTAACTGTCCCAGCGCAAGCTGTTCAGGAAAGCACAGAAACGCGATGTTCGCAAGCTTTTAGCGCTGCTCGCAAGAAGCCTCCGGAGCAGGCACTTCTCGTGCGGCAACAACCGTGCCTTCTACGATCTTTCCTAGCCTCTTTTCCTCCGGGCAGGCGGCTTGAGCTGATGTGAAGTGTTGGTGGGCAAATCATCCAGAGAAGAGTCGCAATGCTTCTGGGCTGTTAGCAAGAGCTTTCCTTGCTGACCCTTTTCACGTGGGAGATTAGCTAGACATTTGCCGGTTTAGTGCCTTGTTTCTTCTGCGCAGCTTGCACAAAGCTCATTGCGGCTTTCGCGGTTCGAGTTGTGCATCGCCGGAGCTCTGCGGGAAAGAGCGAGAGAAGAGCCGCGAAAGCTCCGAGTGCGGCCAGCTCGCGTGTAGCCGCGATGATGCGCTGTTCGCCGGTTGGAGGGCGACTGCCTTCTGCGCGGCTGCTTCCAAGTTGACGGTAACTGCCAGCGTGCTAGCTGTGTAGGACAGTGAAGAGGCTGACGTGTGTGTGTCCGTAGAGCTGCTAGAAAGCGTACGTGAAGAGCAGGAAGGGCTTTCAGAGCAGCCGGTTCTCGTCTTGGACAGTCGCCACACATCCGCACTTTTAGTGCCTCAGAACCCCGGACAGCTTGCAAAACACGGCTGTAACTGTCCCAGCGCAAGCTGTTCAGGAAAGCACAGAAACGCGATGTTCGCAAGCTTTTAGCGATGCTCGCAAGAAGCCTCCGGAGCAGGCACTTCTCGTGCGGCAACAACCGTGCCTTCTACGATCTTTCCTAGCCTCTTTTCCTCCGGGCAGCCGGCTTGAGCTGATGTGAAGTGTTGGTGGGCAAATCATCCAGAGAAGAGTCGCAATGCTTCTGGGCTGTTAGCAAGAGCGAGTGAAGAGCAGCAAGAGCTTTCCTTGCTGACCCTTTTCACGTGGGAGATTAGCTAGACATTTGCCGGTTTAGTGCCTTGTTTCTTCTGCGCAGCTTGCACAAAGCTCATTGCGGCTTTCGCGGTTCGAGTTGTGCATCGCCGGAGCTCTGCGGGAAAGAGCGAGAGAAGAGCCGCGAAAGCTCCGAGTGCGGCCAGCTCGCGTGTAGCCGCGATGATGCGCTGTTCGCCGGTTGGAGGGCGACTGCCTTCTGCGCGGCTGGTTCCAAGTTGACGGTAACTGCCAGCGTGCTAGCTGTGTAGGATAGTGAAGAGACTGACGTGTGTGTCCGTATTGCTGCTAGAAAGCGTACGTGAAGAGCAGGAAGGGCTTTCAGAGCAGCCGGTTCTCGTCTTGGACAGTCGCCACACATCCGCACTTTTAGTGCCTCAGAACCCCGGACAGCTTGCAAAACACGGCTGTAACTGTCCCAGCGCAAGCTGTTCAGGAAAGCACAGAAACGCGATGTTCGCGTGCTTTTAGCGCTGCTCGCAAGAAGCCTCCGGAGCAGGCACTTCTCGTGCGGCAACAACCGTGCCTTCTACGATCTTTCCTAGCCTCTTTTCCTCCGGGCAGGCGGCTTGAGCTGATGTGAAGTGTTGGAGGGCAAATCATCCAGAGAAGAGTCGCAATGCTTCTGGGCTGTTAGCAAGAGCGAGTGAAGAGCAGCAACAGCTTTCCTTGCTGACCCTTTTCACGTGGGAGATTAGCTAGACATTTGCCGGTTTAGTGCCTTGTTTCTTCTGCGCAGCTTGCACAAAGCTCATTGCGGCTTTCGCGGTTCGAGTTGTGCATCGCCGGAGCTCTGCGGGAAAGAGCGAGAGAAGAGCCGCGAAAGCTCCGAGTGCGGCCAGCTCGCGTGTAGCCGCGATGATGCGCTGTTCGCCGGTTGGAGGGCGACTGCCTTCTGCGCGGCTGCTTCCAAGTTGACGGTAACTGCCAGCGTGCTAGCTGTGTAGGACAGTGAAGAGGCTGACGTGTGTGTGTCCGTAGAGCTGCTAGAAAGCGTACGTGAAGAGCAGGAAGGGCTTTCAGAGCAGCCGGTTCTCGTCTTGGACAGTCGCCACACATCCACACTTTTAGTGCCTCAGAACCCCGGACAGCTTGCAAAACACGGCTGTAACTGTCCCAGCGCAAGCTGTTCAGGAAAGCACAGAAACGCGATGTTCGCGTGCTTTTAGCGCTGCTCGCAAGAAGCCTCCGGAGCAGGCACTTCTCGTGCGGCAACAACCGTGCCTTCTAGGATCTTTCCTAGCCTCTTTTCCTCCGGGCAGGCGGCTTGAGCTGATGTGAAGTGTTGGTGGGCAAATCATCCAGAGAAGAGTCGCAATGCTTCTGGGCTGTTAGCAAGAGCTTTCCTTGCTGACCCTTTTCACGTGGGAGATTAGCTAGACATTTGCCGGTTTAGTGCCTTGTTTCTTCTGCGCAGCTTGCACAAAGCTCATTGCGGCTTTCGCGGTTCGAGTTGTGCATCGCCGGAGCTCTGCGGGAAAGAGCGAGAGAAGAGCCGCGAAAGCTCCGAGTGCGGCCAGCTCGCGTGTAGCCGCGATGATGCGCTGTTCGCCGGTTGGAGGGCGACTGCCTTCTGCGCGGCTGCTTCCAAGTTGACGGTAACTGCCAGCGTGCTAGCTGTGTAGGACAGTGAAGAGGCTGACGTGTGTGTGTCCGTAGAGCTGCTAGAAAGCGTACGTGAAGAGCAGGAAGGGCTTTCAGAGCAGCCGGTTCTCGTCTTGGACAGTCGCCACACATCCGCACTTTTAGTGCCTCAGAACCCCGGACAGCTTGCAAAACACGGCTGTAACTGTCCCAGCGCAAGCTGTTCAGGAAAGCACAGAAACGCGATGTTCGCGTGATTTTAGCGCTGCTCGCAAGAAGCCTCCGGAGCAGGCACTTCTCGTGCGGCAACAACCGTGCCTTCTACGATCTTTCCTAGCCTCTTTTCCTCCGGGCAGGCGGCTTGAGCTGATGTGAAGTGTTGGTGGGCAAATCATCCAGAGAAGAGTCGCAATGCTTCTGGGCTTTAGCAAGAGCGAGTGAAGAGCAGCAAGAGCTTTCCTTGCTGACCCTTTTCACGTGGGAGATTAGCTAGACATTTGCCGGTTTAGTGCCTTGTTTCTTCTGCGCAGCTTGCACAAAGCTCATTGCGGCTTTCGCGGTTCGCGTTGTGCATCGCCGGAGCTCTGCGAGAAAGAGCGAGAGAAGAGCCGCAAAAGCTCCGAGTGCGGCCACCTCGCGTGTGGCCGCGATGATGCGCTGTTCGTCGGTTGCAGGGCGACTGCCTTCTGCGCGGCTGCTTCCAAGTTGACGGTAACTGCCAGCGTGCTAGCTGTGTAGGACAGTGAAGAGGCTGACGTGTGTGTGTCCGTAGAGCTGCTAGAAAGCGTACGTGAAGAGCAGGAAGGGCTTTCAGAGCAGCCGGTTCTCGTCTTGGACAGTCGCCACACATCCGCACTTTTAGTGCCTCAGAACCCCGGACAGCTTGCAAAACACGGCTGTAGCTGTCCCAGCGCAAGCTGTTCATGAAAGCACAGAAACGCGATGTTCGCGTGCTTTTAGCGCTGCTCGCAAGAAGCCTCCGGAGCAGGCACTTCTCGTGCGGCAACAACCGTGCCTTCTACGATCTTTCCTAGCCTCTTTTCCTCCGGGCAGCCGGCTTGAGCTGATGTGAAGTGTTGGTGGGCAAATCATCCAGAGAAGAGTCGCAATGCTTCTGGGCTGTTAGCAAGAGCGAGTGAAGAGCAGCAAGAGCTTTCCTTGCTGACCCTTTTCACGTGGGAGCTTAGCTAGACATTTGCCGGTTTAGTGCCTTGTTTCTTCTGCGCAGCTTGCACAAAGCTCATTGCGGCTTTCGCGGTTCGAGTTGTGCATCGCCGGAGCTCTGCGGGAAAGAGCGAGAGAAGAGCCGCGAAAGCGCCGAGTGCGGCCAGCTCGCGTGTAGCCGCGATGATGCGCTGTTCGCCGGTTGGAGGGCGACTGCCTTCTGCGCGGCTGGTTCCAAGTTGACGGTAAGTGCCAGCGTGCTAGCTGTGTAGGACAGTGAAGAGGCTGACGTGTGTGTGTCCGTAGAGCTGCTAGAAAGCGTACGTGAAGAGCAGGAAGGGCTTTCAGAGCAGCCGGTTCTCGTCTTGGACAGTCGCCACACATCCGCACTTTTAGTGCCTCAGAACCCCGGACAGCTTGCAAAACACGGCTGTAGCTGTCCCAGCGCAAGCTGTTCAGGAAAGCACAGAAACGCGATGTTCGCAAGCTTTTAGCGCTGCTCGCAAGAAGCCTCCGGAGCAGGCACTTCTCGTGCGGCAACAACCGTGCCTTCTACGATCTTTCCTAGCCTCTTTTCCTCCGGGCAGCCGGCTTGAGCTGATGTGAAGTGTTGGTGGGCAAATCATCCAGAGAAGAGTCGCAATGCTTCTGGGCTTTAGCAAGAGCGAGTGAAGAGCAGCAAGAGCTTTCCTTGCTGACCCTTTTCACGTGGGAGATTAGCTAGACATTTGCCGGTTTAGTGCCTTGTTTCTTCTGCGCAGCTTGCACAAAGCTCATTGCGGCTTTCGCGGTTCGCGTTGTGCATCCCCGGAGCTCTGCGAGAAAGAGCGAGAGAAGAGCCGCGAAAGCTCCGAGTGCGGCCACCTCGCGTGTGGCCGCGATGATGCGCTGTTCGTCGGTTGCAGGGCGACTACCTTCTGCGCGGCTGCTTCCAAGTTGACGGTAACTGCCAGCGTGCTAGCTGTGTAGGACAGTGAAGAGGCTGACGTGTGTGTGTCCGTAGAGCTGCTAGAAAGCGTACGTGAAGAGCAGAAAGGGCTTTCAGAGCAGCCGGTTCTCGTCTTGGACAGTCGCCACACAGCCGCACTTTTAGTGCCTCAGAACCCCGGACAGCTTGCAAAACACGGCTGTAACTGTCCCAGCGCAAGCTGTTCAGGAAAGCACAGAAACGCGATGTTCGCAAGCTTTTAGCGCTGCTCGCAAGAAGCCTCCGGAGCAGGCACTTCTCGTGCGGCAACAACCGTGCCTTCTACGATCTTTCCTAGCCTCTTTTCCTCCGGGCAGCCGGCTTGAGCTGATGTGAAGTGTTGGTGGGCAAATCATCCAGAGAAGAGTCGCAATGCTTCTGGGCTGTTAGCAAGAGCTTTCCTTGCTGACCCTTTTCACGTGGGAGATTAGCTAGACATTTGCCGGTTTAGTGCCTTGTTTCTTCTGCGCAGCTTGCACAAAGCTCATTGCGGCTTTCGCGGTTCGAGTTGTGCATCGCCGGAGCTCTGCGGGAAAGAGCGAGAGAAGAGCCGCGAAAGCTCCGAGTGCGGCCAGCTCGCGTGTGGCCGCGATGATGCGCTATTCGCCGGTTGGAGGGCGACTGCCTTCTGCGCGGCTGCTTCCAAGTTGACGGTAAGTGCCAGCGTGCTAGCTGTGTAGGACAGTGAAGAGGCTGACGTGTGTGTGTCCGTAGAGCTGCTAGAAAGCGTACGTGAAGAGCAGGAAGGGCTTTCAGAGCAGCCGGTTCTCGTCTTGGACAGTCGCCACACATCTGCACTTTTAGTGCCTCAGAACCCCGGACAGCTTGCAAAACACGGCTGTAACTGTCCCAGCGCAAGCTGTTCAGGAAAGCACAGAAACGCGATGTTCGCAAGCTTTTAGCGCTGCTCGCAAGAAGCCTCCGGAGGAGGCACTTCTCGTGCGACAACAACCGTGCCTTCTACGATCTTTCCTAGCCTCTTTTCCTCCGGGCAGCCGGCTTGAGCTGATGTGAAGTGTTGGAGGGCAAATCATCCAGAGAAGAGTCGCAATGCTTCTGGGCTGTTAGCAAGAGCGAGTGAAGAGCAGCAAGAGCTTTCCTTGCTGACCCTTTTCACGTGGGAGATTAGCTAGACATTTGCCGGTTTAGTGCCTTGTTTCTTCTGTGCAGCTTGCACAAAGCTCATTGCGGCTTTCGCGGTTCGAGTTGTGCATCGCCGGAGCTCTGCGGGAAAGAGCGAGAGAAGAGCCGCGAAAGCTCCGAGTGCGGCCAGCTCGCGTGTAGCCGCGATGATGCGCTGTTCGCCGGTTGGA
Source organism: Chlamydotis macqueenii (assembly GCF_036417535.1). Lineage (NCBI taxonomy): Eukaryota > Metazoa > Chordata > Aves > Otidiformes > Otididae > Chlamydotis > Chlamydotis macqueenii. The sequence continues at coordinate 20,636,043 of NC_141559.1, forward strand.
GGGCGACTGCCTTCTGCGCGGCTGCTTCCAAGTTGACGGTAACTGCCAGCGTGCTAGCTGTGTAGGACAGTGAAGAGGCTGACGTGTGTGTGTCCGTAGAGCTGCTAGAAAGCGTACGTGAAGAGCAGGAAGGGCTTTCAGAGCAGCCGGTTCTCGTCTTGGACAGTCGCCACACATCCGCACTTTTAGTGCCTCAGAACCCCGGACAGCTTGCAAAACACGGCTGTAACTGTCCCAGCGCAAGCTGTTCAGGAAAGCACAGAAACGCGATGTTCGCAAGCTTTTAGCGCTGCTCGCAAGAAGCCTCCGGAGCAGGCACTTCTCGTGCGGCAACAACCGTGCCTTCTACGATCTTTCCTAGCCTCTTTTCCTCCGGGCAGGCGGCTTGAGCTGATGTGAAGTGTTGGTGGGCAAATCATCCAGAGAAGAGTCGCAATGCTTCTGGGCTGTTAGCAAGAGCTTTCCTTGCTGACCCTTTTCACGTGGGAGATTAGCTAGACATTTGCCGGTTTAGTGCCTTGTTTCTTCTGCGCAGCTTGCACAAAGCTCATTGCGGCTTTCGCGGTTCGAGTTGTGCATCGCCGGAGCTCTGCGGGAAAGAGCGAGAGAAGAGCCGCGAAAGCTCCGAGTGCGGCCAGCTCGCGTGTAGCCGCGATGATGCGCTGTTCGCCGGTTGGAGGGCGACTGCCTTCTGCGCGGCTGCTTCCAAGTTGACGGTAACTGCCAGCGTGCTAGCTGTGTAGGACAGTGAAGAGGCTGACGTGTGTGTGTCCGTAGAGCTGCTAGAAAGCGTACGTGAAGAGCAGGAAGGGCTTTCAGAGCAGCCGGTTCTCGTCTTGGACAGTCGCCACACATCCGCACTTTTAGTGCCTCAGAACCCCGGACAGCTTGCAAAACACGGCTGTAACTGTCCCAGCGCAAGCTGTTCAGGAAAGCACAGAAACGCGATGTTCGCAAGCTTTTAGCGATGCTCGCAAGAAGCCTCCGGAGCAGGCACTTCTCGTGCGGCAACAACCGTGCCTTCTACGATCTTTCCTAGCCTCTTTTCCTCCGGGCAGCCGGCTTGAGCTGATGTGAAGTGTTGGTGGGCAAATCATCCAGAGAAGAGTCGCAATGCTTCTGGGCTGTTAGCAAGAGCGAGTGAAGAGCAGCAAGAGCTTTCCTTGCTGACCCTTTTCACGTGGGAGATTAGCTAGACATTTGCCGGTTTAGTGCCTTGTTTCTTCTGCGCAGCTTGCACAAAGCTCATTGCGGCTTTCGCGGTTCGAGTTGTGCATCGCCGGAGCTCTGCGGGAAAGAGCGAGAGAAGAGCCGCGAAAGCTCCGAGTGCGGCCAGCTCGCGTGTAGCCGCGATGATGCGCTGTTCGCCGGTTGGAGGGCGACTGCCTTCTGCGCGGCTGGTTCCAAGTTGACGGTAACTGCCAGCGTGCTAGCTGTGTAGGATAGTGAAGAGACTGACGTGTGTGTCCGTATTGCTGCTAGAAAGCGTACGTGAAGAGCAGGAAGGGCTTTCAGAGCAGCCGGTTCTCGTCTTGGACAGTCGCCACACATCCGCACTTTTAGTGCCTCAGAACCCCGGACAGCTTGCAAAACACGGCTGTAACTGTCCCAGCGCAAGCTGTTCAGGAAAGCACAGAAACGCGATGTTCGCGTGCTTTTAGCGCTGCTCGCAAGAAGCCTCCGGAGCAGGCACTTCTCGTGCGGCAACAACCGTGCCTTCTACGATCTTTCCTAGCCTCTTTTCCTCCGGGCAGGCGGCTTGAGCTGATGTGAAGTGTTGGAGGGCAAATCATCCAGAGAAGAGTCGCAATGCTTCTGGGCTGTTAGCAAGAGCGAGTGAAGAGCAGCAACAGCTTTCCTTGCTGACCCTTTTCACGTGGGAGATTAGCTAGACATTTGCCGGTTTAGTGCCTTGTTTCTTCTGCGCAGCTTGCACAAAGCTCATTGCGGCTTTCGCGGTTCGAGTTGTGCATCGCCGGAGCTCTGCGGGAAAGAGCGAGAGAAGAGCCGCGAAAGCTCCGAGTGCGGCCAGCTCGCGTGTAGCCGCGATGATGCGCTGTTCGCCGGTTGGAGGGCGACTGCCTTCTGCGCGGCTGCTTCCAAGTTGACGGTAACTGCCAGCGTGCTAGCTGTGTAGGACAGTGAAGAGGCTGACGTGTGTGTGTCCGTAGAGCTGCTAGAAAGCGTACGTGAAGAGCAGGAAGGGCTTTCAGAGCAGCCGGTTCTCGTCTTGGACAGTCGCCACACATCCACACTTTTAGTGCCTCAGAACCCCGGACAGCTTGCAAAACACGGCTGTAACTGTCCCAGCGCAAGCTGTTCAGGAAAGCACAGAAACGCGATGTTCGCGTGCTTTTAGCGCTGCTCGCAAGAAGCCTCCGGAGCAGGCACTTCTCGTGCGGCAACAACCGTGCCTTCTAGGATCTTTCCTAGCCTCTTTTCCTCCGGGCAGGCGGCTTGAGCTGATGTGAAGTGTTGGTGGGCAAATCATCCAGAGAAGAGTCGCAATGCTTCTGGGCTGTTAGCAAGAGCTTTCCTTGCTGACCCTTTTCACGTGGGAGATTAGCTAGACATTTGCCGGTTTAGTGCCTTGTTTCTTCTGCGCAGCTTGCACAAAGCTCATTGCGGCTTTCGCGGTTCGAGTTGTGCATCGCCGGAGCTCTGCGGGAAAGAGCGAGAGAAGAGCCGCGAAAGCTCCGAGTGCGGCCAGCTCGCGTGTAGCCGCGATGATGCGCTGTTCGCCGGTTGGAGGGCGACTGCCTTCTGCGCGGCTGCTTCCAAGTTGACGGTAAGTGCCAGCGTGCTAGCTGTGTAGGACAGTGAAGAGGCTGACGTGTGTGTGTCCGTAGAGCTGCTAGAAAGCGTACGTGAAGAGCAGGAAGGGCTTTCAGAGCAGCCGGTTCTCGTCTTGGACAGTCGCCACACATCCGCACTTTTAGTGCCTCAGAACCCCGGACAGCTTGCAAAACACGGCTGTAACTGTCCCAGCGCAAGCTGTTCAGGAAAGCACAGAAACGCGATGTTCGCGTGATTTTAGCGCTGCTCGCAAGAAGCCTCCGGAGCAGGCACTTCTCGTGCGGCAACAACCGTGCCTTCTACGATCTTTCCTAGCCTCTTTTCCTCCGGGCAGGCGGCTTGAGCTGATGTGAAGTGTTGGTGGGCAAATCATCCAGAGAAGAGTCGCAATGCTTCTGGGCTTTAGCAAGAGCGAGTGAAGAGCAGCAAGAGCTTTCCTTGCTGACCCTTTTCACGTGGGAGATTAGCTAGACATTTGCCGGTTTAGTGCCTTGTTTCTTCTGCGCAGCTTGCACAAAGCTCATTGCGGCTTTCGCGGTTCGCGTTGTGCATCGCCGGAGCTCTGCGAGAAAGAGCGAGAGAAGAGCCGCAAAAGCTCCGAGTGCGGCCACCTCGCGTGTGGCCGCGATGATGCGCTGTTCGTCGGTTGCAGGGCGACTGCCTTCTGCGCGGCTGCTTCCAAGTTGACGGTAACTGCCAGCGTGCTAGCTGTGTAGGACAGTGAAGAGGCTGACGTGTGTGTGTCCGTAGAGCTGCTAGAAAGCGTACGTGAAGAGCAGGAAGGGCTTTCAGAGCAGCCGGTTCTCGTCTTGGACAGTCGCCACACATCCGCACTTTTAGTGCCTCAGAACCCCGGACAGCTTGCAAAACACGGCTGTAGCTGTCCCAGCGCAAGCTGTTCATGAAAGCACAGAAACGCGATGTTCGCGTGCTTTTAGCGCTGCTCGCAAGAAGCCTCCGGAGCAGGCACTTCTCGTGCGGCAACAACCGTGCCTTCTACGATCTTTCCTAGCCTCTTTTCCTCCGGGCAGGCGGCTTGAGCTGATGTGAAGTGTTGGTGGGCAAATCATCCAGAGAAGAGTCGCAATGCTTCTGGGCTGTTAGCAAGAGCGAGTGAAGAGCAGCAAGAGCTTTCCTTGCTGACCCTTTTCACGTGGGAGCTTAGCTAGACATTTGCCGGTTTAGTGCCTTGTTTCTTCTGCGCAGCTTGCACAAAGCTCATTGCGGCTTTCGCGGTTCGAGTTGTGCATCGCCGGAGCTCTGCGGGAAAGAGCGAGAGAAGAGCCGCGAAAGCGCCGAGTGCGGCCAGCTCGCGTGTAGCCGCGATGATGCGCTGTTCGCCGGTTGGAGGGCGACTGCCTTCTGCGCGGCTGGTTCCAAGTTGACGGTAAGTGCCAGCGTGCTAGCTGTGTAGGACAGTGAAGAGGCTGACGTGTGTGTGTCCGTAGAGCTGCTAGAAAGCGTACGTGAAGAGCAGGAAGGGCTTTCAGAGCAGCCGGTTCTCGTCTTGGACAGTCGCCACACATCCGCACTTTTAGTGCCTCAGAACCCCGGACAGCTTGCAAAACACGGCTGTAGCTGTCCCAGCGCAAGCTGTTCAGGAAAGCACAGAAACGCGATGTTCGCAAGCTTTTAGCGCTGCTCGCAAGAAGCCTCCGGAGCAGGCACTTCTCGTGCGGCAACAACCGTGCCTTCTACGATCTTTCCTAGCCTCTTTTCCTCCGGGCAGCCGGCTTGAGCTGATGTGAAGTGTTGGTGGGCAAATCATCCAGAGAAGAGTCGCAATGCTTCTGGGCTTTAGCAAGAGCGAGTGAAGAGCAGCAAGAGCTTTCCTTGCTGACCCTTTTCACGTGGGAGATTAGCTAGACATTTGCCGGTTTAGTGCCTTGTTTCTTCTGCGCAGCTTGCACAAAGCTCATTGCGGCTTTCGCGGTTCGCGTTGTGCATCCCCGGAGCTCTGCGAGAAAGAGCGAGAGAAGAGCCGCGAAAGCTCCGAGTGCGGCCACCTCGCGTGTGGCCGCGATGATGCGCTGTTCGTCGGTTGCAGGGCGACTACCTTCTGCGCGGCTGCTTCCAAGTTGACGGTAACTGCCAGCGTGCTAGCTGTGTAGGACAGTGAAGAGGCTGACGTGTGTGTGTCCGTAGAGCTGCTAGAAAGCGTACGTGAAGAGCAGGAAGGGCTTTCAGAGCAGCCGGTTCTCGTCTTGGACAGTCGCCACACAGCCGCACTTTTAGTGCCTCAGAACCCCGGACAGCTTGCAAAACACGGCTGTAACTGTCCCAGCGCAAGCTGTTCAGGAAAGCACAGAAACGCGATGTTCGCAAGCTTTTAGCGCTGCTCGCAAGAAGCCTCCGGAGCAGGCACTTCTCGTGCGGCAACAACCGTGCCTTCTACGATCTTTCCTAGCCTCTTTTCCTCCGGGCAGCCGGCTTGAGCTGATGTGAAGTGTTGGTGGGCAAATCATCCAGAGAAGAGTCGCAATGCTTCTGGGCTGTTAGCAAGAGCTTTCCTTGCTGACCCTTTTCACGTGGGAGATTAGCTAGACATTTGCCGGTTTAGTGCCTTGTTTCTTCTGCGCAGCTTGCACAAAGCTCATTGCGGCTTTCGCGGTTCGAGTTGTGCATCGCCGGAGCTCTGCGGGAAAGAGCGAGAGAAGAGCCGCGAAAGCTCCGAGTGCGGCCAGCTCGCGTGTGGCCGCGATGATGCGCTATTCGCCGGTTGGAGGGCGACTGCCTTCTGCGCGGCTGGTTCCAAGTTGACGGTAAGTGCCAGCGTGCTAGCTGTGTAGGACAGTGAAGAGGCTGACGTGTGTGTGTCCGTAGAGCTGCTAGAAAGCGTACGTGAAGAGCAGGAAGGGCTTTCAGAGCAGCCGGTTCTCGTCTTGGACAGTCGCCACACATCCGCACTTTTAGTGCCTCAGAACCCCGGACAGCTTGCAAAACACGGCTGTAACTGTCCCAGCGCAAGCTGTTCAGGAAAGCACAGAAACGCGATGTTCGCGTGCTTTTAGCGCTGCTCGCAAGAAGCCTCCGGAGCAGGCACTTCTCGTGCGGCAACAACCGTGCCTTCTACGATCTTTCCTAGCCTCTTTTCCTCCGGGCAGGCGGCTTGAGCTGATGTGAAGTGTTGGTGGGCAAATCATCCAGAGAAGAGTCGCAATGCTTCTGGGCTGTTAGCAAGAGCGAGTGAAGAGCAGCAAGAGCTTTCCTTGCTGACCCTTTTCACGTGGGAGCTTAGCTAGACATTTGCCGGTTTAGTGCCTTGTTTCTTCTGCGCAGCTTGCACAAAGCTCATTGCGGCTTTCGCGGTTCGAGTTGTGCATCGCCGGAGCTCTGCGGGAAAGAGCGAGAGAAGAGCCGCGAAAGCTCCGAGTGCGGCCAGCTCGCGTGTAGCCGCGATGATGCGCTGTTCGCCGGTTGGAGAGCGACTGCCTTCTGCGCGGCTGGTTCCAAGTTGACGGTAAGTGCCAGCGTGCTAGCTGTGTAGGACAGTGAAGAGGCTGACGTGTGTGTGTCCGTAGAGCTGCTAGAAAGCGTACGTGAAGAGCAGGAAGGGCTTTCAGAGCAGCCGGTTCTCGTCTTGGACAGTCGTCACACATCTGCACTTTTAGTGCCTCAGAACCCCGGACAGCTTGCAAAACACGGCTGTAACTGTCCCAGCGCAAGCTGTTCAGGAAAGCACAGAAACGCGATGTTCGCAAGCTTTTAGCGCTGCTCGCAAGAAGCCTCCGGAGCAGGCACTTCTCGTGCGGCAACAACCGTGCCTTCTACGATCTTTCCTAGCCTCTTTTCCTCCGGGCAGCCGGCTTGAGCTGATGTGAAGTGTTGGTGGGCAAATCATCCAGAGAAGAGTCGCAATGCTTCTGGGCTTTAGCAAGAGCGAGTGAAGAGCAGCAAGAGCTTTCCTTGCTGACCCTTTTCACGTGGGAGATTAGCTAGACATTTGCCGGTTTAGTGCCTTGTTTCTTCTGCGCAGCTTGCACAAAGCTCATTGCGGCTTTCGCGGTTCGCGTTGTGCATCCCCGGAGCTCTGCGAGAAAGAGCGAGAGAAGAGCCGCGAAAGCTCCGAGTGCGGCCACCTCGCGTGTGGCCGCGATGATGCGCTGTTCGTCGGTTGCAGGGCGACTGCCTTCTGCGCGGCTGCTTCCAAGTTGACGGTAACTGCCAGCGTGCTAGCTGTGTAGGACAGTGAAGAGGCTGACGTGTGTGTGTCCGTAGAGCTGCTAGAAAGCGTACGTGAAGAGCAGGAAGGGCTTTCAGAGCAGCCGGTTCTCGTCTTGGACAGTCGCCACACATCCGCACTTTTAGTGCCTCAGAACCCCGGACAGCTTGCAAAACACGGCTGTAGCTGTCCCAGCGCAAGCTGTTCAGGAAAGCACAGAAACGCGATGTTCGCGTGCTTTTAGCGCTGCTCGCAAGAAGCCTCCGGAGCAGGCACTTCTCGTGCGGCAACAACCGTGCCTTCTACGATCTTTCCTAGCCTCTTTTCCTCCGGGCAGCCGGCTTGAGCTGATGTGAAGTGTTGGTGGGCAAATCATCCAGAGAAGAGTCGCAATGCTTCTGGGCTGTTAGCAAGAGCGAGTGAAGAGCAGCAAGAGCTTTCCTTGCTGACCCTTTTCACGTGGGAGATTAGCTAGACATTTGCCGGTTTAGTGCCTTGTTTCTTCTGCGCAGCTTGCACAAAGCTCATTGCGGCTTTCGCGGTTCGAGTTGTGCATCGCCGGAGCTCTGCGGGAAAGAGCGAGAGAAGAGCCGCGAAAGCTCCGAGTGCGGACAGCTCGCGTGTAGCCGCGATGATGCGCTGTTCGCCGGTTGGAGGGCGACTGCCTTCTGCGCGGCTGCTTCCAAGTTGACGGTAAGTGCCAGCGTGCTAGCTGTGTAGGACAGTGAAGAGGCTGACGCGTGTGTGTCCGTAGAGCTGCTAGAAAGCGTACGTGAAGAGCAGGAAGGGCTTTCAGAGCAGCCGGTTCTCGTCTTGGACAGTCGCCACACATCTGCACTTTTAGTGCCTCAGAACCCCGGACAGCTTGCAAAACACGGCTGTAACTGTCCCAGCGCAAGCTGTTCAGGAAAGCACAGAAACGCGATGTTCGCAAGCTTTTAGCGCTGCTCGCAAGAAGCCTCCGGAGCAGGCACTTCTCGTGCGGCAACAACCGTGCCTTCTACGATCTTTCCTAGCCTCTTTTCCTCCGGGCAGCCGGCTTGAGCTGATGTGAAGTGTTGGAGGGCAAATCATCCAGAGAAGAGTCGCAATGCTTCTGGGCTGTTAGCAAGAGCGAGTGAAGAGCAGCAAGAGCTTTCCTTGCTGACCCTTTTCACGTGGGAGATTAGCTAGACATTTGCCGGTTTAGTGCCTTGTTTCTTCTGCGCAGCTTGCACAAAGCTCATTGCGGCTTTCGCGGTTCGAGTTGTGCATCGCCGGAGCTCTGCGGGAAAGAGCGAGAGAAGAGCCGCGAAAGCTCCGAGTGCGGACAGCTCGCGTGTAGACGCGATGATGCGCTGTTCGCTGGTTGGAGGGCGACTGCCTTCTGCGCGGCTGCTTCCAAGTTGACGGTAACTGCCAGCGTGCTAGCTGTGTAGGACAGTGAAGAGGCTGACGTGTGTGTGTCCGTAGAGCTGCTAGAAAGCGTACGTGAAGAGCAGGAAGGGCTTTCAGAGCAGCCGGTTCTCGTCTTGGACAGTCGCCACACATCCGCACTTTTAGTGCCTCAGCGCCCCGGACAGCTTGCAAAACACGGCTGTAGCTGTCCCAGCGCAAGCTGTTCAGGAAAGCTCAGAGACGCGATGTTGGTGTGCCTTTAGCGCTGCTCGCAAGAAGCCTCCGGAGCAGGCACTTCTCGTGCGGCAACAACCGTGCCTTCTACGATCTTTCCTAGCCTCTTTTCCTCCGGGCAGCCGGCTTTAGCTGATGTGAAGTGTTGGTGGGGAAACCCTCCAGAGTAGCGAAGAGTCGCAATGCGTCTAAGACGTTAGCAAGAGCGACTGAAGAGCAGCAAGAGCTTTCCTTGCTGACCCTTTTCACGTGGGAGATTAGCTGGACATTCGCCGGTTTAGTGCCTTGTTTCTTCTGCGCAGCTTGCACAAAGCTCATTGCGGCTTTCGCGGTTCGAGTTGTGCATCGCCGGAGCTCTGCGGGAAAGAGCGAGAGAAGAGCCGCGAAAGCTCCGAGTGCGGCCAGCTCGCGTGTAGCCGCGATGATGCGCTGTTCGCCGGTTGGAGGGCGGCTGCCTTCTGCGCGGCTGCTTCCAAGTTGACGGTAACTGCCAGCGTGCTAGCTGTGTAGGACAGTGAAGAGGCTGACGTGTGTGTGTCCGTAGAGCTGCTAGAAAGCGTACGTGAAGAGCAGGAAGGGCTTTCAGAGCAGCCGGTTCTCGTCTTGGACAGTCGCCACACATCCGCACTTTTAGTGCCTCAGAACCCCGGACAGCTTGCAAAACACGGCTGTAACTGTCCCAGCGCAAGCTGTTCAGGAAAGCACAGAAACGCGATGTTCGCGTGCTTTTAGCGCTGCTCGCAAGAAGCCTCCGGAGCAGGCACTTCTCGTGCGGCAACAACCGTGCCTTCTACGATCTTTCCTAGCCTCTTTTCCTCCGGGCAGCCGGCTTGAGCTGATGTGAAGTGTTGGAGGGCAAATCATCCAGAGAAGAGTCGCAATGCTTCTGGGCTGTTAGCAAGAGCGAGTGAAGAGCAGCAAGAGCTTTCCTTGCTGACCCTTTTCACGTGGGAGATTAGCTAGACATTTGCCGGTTTAGTGCCTTGTTTCTTCTGCGCAGCTTGCACAAAGCTCATTGCGGCTTTCGCGGTTCGAGTTGTGCATCGCCGGAGCTCTGCGGGAAAGAGCGAGAGAAGAGCCGCGAAAGCTCCGAGTGCGGCCAGCTCGCGTGTAGCCGCGATGATGCGCTGTTCGCCGGTTGGAGGGCGACTGCCTTCTGCGCGGCTGCTTCCAAGTTGACGGTAAGTGCCAGCGTGCTAGCTGTGTAGGACAGTGAAGAGGCTGACGTGTGTGTGTCCGTAGAGCTGCTAGAAAGCGTACGTGAAGAGCAGGAAGGGCTTTCAGAGCAGCCGGTTCTCGTCTTGGACAGTCGCCACACATCTGCGCTTTTAGTGCCTCAGAACCCCGGACAGCTTGCAAAACACGGCTGTAACTGTCCCAGCGCAAGCTGTTCAGGAAAGCACAGAAACGCGATGTTCGCAAGCTTTTAGCGCTGCTCGCAAGAAGCCTCCGGAGGAGGCACTTCTCGTGCGACAACAACCGTGCCTTCTACGATCTTTCCTAGCCTCTTTTCCTCCGGGCAGCCGGCTTGAGCTGATGTGAAGTGTTGGAGGGCAAATCATCCAGAGAAGAGTCGCAATGCTTCTGGGCTGTTAGCAAGAGCGAGTGAAGAGCAGCAAGAGCTTTCCTTGCTGACCCTTTTCACGTGGGAGATTAGCTAGACATTTGCCGGTTTAGTGCCTTGTTTCTTCTGCGCAGCTTGCACAAAGCTCATTGCGGCTTTCGCGGTTCGAGTTGTGCATCGCCGGAGCTCTGCGGGAAAGAGCGAGAGAAGAGCCGCGAAAGCTCCGAGTGCGGACAGCTCGCGTGTAGCCGCGATGATGCGCTGTTCGCCGGTTGGAGGGCGACTGCCTTCTGCGCGGCTGGTTCCAAGTTGACGGTAAGTGCCAGCGTGCTAGCTGTGTAGGACAGTGAAGAGGCTGACGTGTGTGTGTCCGTAGAGCTGCTAGAAAGCGTACGTGAAGAGCAGGAAGGGCTTTCAGAGCAGCCGGTTCTCGTCTTGGACAGTCGCCACACATCTGCACTTTTAGTGCCTCAGAACCCCGGACAGCTTGCAAAACACGGCTGTAACTGTCCCAGCGCAAGCTGTTCAGGAAAGCACAGAAACGCGATGTTCGCAAGCTTTTAGCGCTGCTCGCAAGAAGCCTCCGGAGGAGGCACTTCTCGTGCGACAACAACCGTGCCTTCTACGATCTTTCCTAGCCTCTTTTCCTCCGGGCAGCCGGCTTGAGCTGATGTGAAGTGTTGGAGGGCAAATCATCCAGAGAAGAGTCGCAATGCTTCTGGGCTGTTAGCAAGAGCGAGTGAAGAGCAGCAAGAGCTTTCCTTGCTGACCCTTTTCACGTGGGAGATTAGCTAGACATTTGCCGGTTTAGTGCCTTGTTTCTTCTGCGCAGCTTGCACAAAGCTCATTGCGGCTTTCGCGGTTCGAGTTGTGCATCGCCGGAGCTCTGCGGGAAAGAGCGAGAGAAGAGCCGCGAAAGCTCCGAGTGCGGCCAGCTCGCGTGTAGCCGCGATGATGCGCTGTTCGCCGGTTGGAGGGCGACTGCCTTCTGCGCGGCTGCTTCCAAGTTGACGGTAAGTGCCAGCGTGCTAGCTGTGTAGGACAGTGAAGAGGCTGACGTGTGTGTGTCCGTAGAGCTGCTAGAAAGCGTACGTGAAGAGCAGGAAGGGCTTTCAGAGCAGCCGGTTCTCGTCTTGGACAGTCGCCACACATCTGCGCTTTTAGTGCCTCAGAACCCCGGACAGCTTGCAAAACACGGCTGTAACTGTCCCAGCGCAAGCTGTTCAGGAAAGCACAGAAACGCGATGTTCGCAAGCTTTTAGCGCTGCTCGCAAGAAGCCTCCGGAGGAGGCACTTCTCGTGCGACAACAACCGTGCCTTCTACGATCTTTCCTAGCCTCTTTTCCTCCGGGCAGCCGGCTTGAGCTGATGTGAAGTGTTGGAGGGCAAATCATCCAGAGAAGAGTCGCAATGCTTCTGGGCTGTTAGCAAGAGCGAGTGAAGAGCAGCAAGAGCTTTCCTTGCTGACCCTTTTCACGTGGGAGATTAGCTAGACATTTGCCGGTTTAGTGCCTTGTTTCTTCTGCGCAGCTTGCACAAAGCTCATTGCGGCTTTCGCGGTTCGAGTTGTGCATCGCCGGAGCTCTGCGGGAAAGAGCGAGAGAAGAGCCGCGAAAGCTCCGAGTGCGGCCAGCTCGCGTGTAGCCGCGATGATGCGCTGTTCGCCGGTTGGAGGGCGACTGCCTTCTGCGCGGCTGCTTCCAAGTTGACGGTAACTGCCAGCGTGCTAGCTGTGTAGGACAGTGAAGAGGCTGACGTGTGTGTGTCCGTAGAGCTGCTAGAAAGCGTACGTGAAGAGCAGGAAGGGCTTTCAGAGCAGCCGGTTCTCGTCTTGGACAGTCGCCACACATCCGCACTTTTAGTGCCTCAGAACCCCGGACAGCTTGCAAAACACGGCTGTAACTGTCCCAGCGCAAGCTGTTCAGGAAAGCACAGAAACGCGATGTTCGCAAGCTTTTAGCGCTGCTCGCAAGAAGCCTCCGGAGCAGGCACTTCTCGTGCGGCAACAACCGTGCCTTCTACGATCTTTCCTAGCCTCTTTTCCTCCGGGCAGCCGGCTTGAGCTGATGTGAAGTGTTGGTGGGCAAATCATCCAGAGAAGAGTCGCAATGCTTCTGGGCTTTAGCAAGAGCGAGTGAAGAGCAGCAAGAGCTTTCCTTGCTGACCCTTTTCACGTGGGAGATTAGCTAGACATTTGCCGGTTTAGTGCCTTGTTTCTTCTGCGCAGCTTGCACAAAGCTCATTGCGGCTTTCGCGGTTCGCGTTGTGCATCCCCGGAGCTCTGCGAGAAAGAGCGAGAGAAGAGCCGCGAAAGCTCCGAGTGCGGCCACCTCGCGTGTGGCCGCGATGATGCGCTGTTCGTCGGTTGCAGGGCGACTGCCTTCTGCGCGGCTGCTTCCAAGTTGACGGTAACTGCCAGCGTGCTAGCTGTGTAGGACAGTGAAGAGGCTGACGTGTGTGTGTCCGTAGAGCTGCTAGAAAGCGTACGTGAAGAGCAGGAAGGGCTTTCAGAGCAGCCGGTTCTCGTCTTGGACAGTCGCCACACATCCGCACTTTTAGTGCCTCAGAACCCCGGACAGCTTGCAAAACACGGCTGTAGCTGTCCCAGCGCAAGCTGTTCAGGAAAGCACAGAAACGCGATGTTCGCGTGCTTTTAGCGCTGCTCGCAAGAAGCCTCCGGAGCAGGCACTTCTCGTGCGGCAACAACCGTGCCTTCTACGATCTTTCCTAGCCTCTTTTCCTCCGGGCAGCCGGCTTGAGCTGATGTGAAGTGTTGGTGGGCAAATCATCCAGAGAAGAGTCGCAATGCTTCTGGGCTGTTAGCAAGAGCTTTCCTTGCTGACCCTTTTCACGTGGGAGATTAGCTAGACATTTGCCGGTTTAGTGCCTTGTTTCTTCTGCGCAGCTTGCACAAAGCTCATTGCGGCTTTCGCGGTTCGAGTTGTGCATCGCCGGAGCTCTGCGGGAAAGAGCGAGAGAAGAGCCGCGAAAGCTCCGAGTGCGGCCAGCTCGCGTGTAGCCGCGATGATGCGCTGTTCGCCGGTTGGAGGGCGGCTGCCTTCTGCGCAGCTGCTTCCAAGTTGACGGTAACTGCCAGCGTGCTAGCTGTGTAGGACAGTGAAGAGGCTGACGTGTGTGTGTCCGTAGAGCTGCTAGAAAGCGTACGTGAAGAGCAGGAAGGGCTTTCAGAGCAGCCGGTTCTCGTCTTGGACAGTCGCCACACATCCGCACTTTTAGTGCCTCAGCACCCCGGACAGCTTGCAAAACACGGCTGTAGCTGTCCCAGCGCAAGCTGTTCAGGAAAGCTCAGAGACGCGATGTTGGTGTGCCTTTAGCGCTGCTCGCAAGAAGCCTCCGGAGCAGGCACTTCTCGTGCGGCAACAACCGTGCCTTCTACGATCTTTCCTAGCCTCTTTTCCTCCGGGCAGCCGGCTTTAGCTGATGTGAAGTGTTGGTGGGGAAACCCTCCAGAGTAGCGAAGAGTCGCAATGCGTCTAAGCCGTTAGCAAGAGCGAGTGAAGAGCAGCAAGAGCTTTCCTTGCTGACCCTTTTCACGTGGGAGATTAGCTGGACATTCGCCGGTTTAGTGCCTTGTTTCTTCTGCGCAGCTTGCACAAAGCTCATTGCGGCTTTCGCGGTTCGAGTTGTGCATCGCCGGAGCTCTGCGGGAAAGAGCGAGAGAAGAGCCGCGAAAGCTCCGAGTGCGGCCAGCTCGCGTGTAGCCGCTATGATGCGCTGTTCGCCGGTTGGAGGGCGACTGCCTTCTGCGCGGCTGCTTCCAAGTTGACGGTAAGTGCCAGCGAGCTAGCTGTGTAGTACAGTGAGGAGGCTGACGTGTGTGTGTCCGTAGAGCTGCTAGAAAGCGTACGTGAAGAGCAGGAAGGGCTTTCAGAGCAGCCGGTTCTCGTCTTGGACAGTCGCCACACATCTGCACTTTTAGTGCCTCAGAACCCCGGACAGCTTGCAAAACACGGCTGTAACTGTCCCAGCGCAAGCTGTTCAGGAAAGCACAGAAACGCGATGTTCGCAAGCTTTTAGCGCTGCTCGCAAGAAGCCTCCGGAGGAGGCACTTCTCGTGCGACAACAACCGTGCCTTCTACGATCTTTCCTAGCCTCTTTTCCTCCGGGCAGCCGGCTTGAGCTGATGTGAAGTGTTGGAGGGCAAATCATCCAGAGAAGAGTCGCAATGCTTCTGGGCTGTTAGCAAGAGCGAGTGAAGAGCAGCAAGAGCTTTCCTTGCTGACCCTTTTCACGTGGGAGATTAGCTAGACATTTGCCGGTTTAGTGCCTTGTTTCTTCTGCGCAGCTTGCACAAAGCTCATTGCGGCTTTCGCGGTTCGAGTTGTGCATCGCCGGAGCTCTGCGGGAAAGAGCGAGAGAAGAGCCGCGAAAGCTCCGAGTGCGGACAGCTCGCGTGTAGCCGCGATGATGCGCTGTTCGCCGGTTGGAGGGCGACTGCCTTCTGCGCAGCTGCTTCCAAGTTGACGGTAACTGCCAGCGTGCTAGCTGTGTAGGACAGTGAAGAGGCTGACGTGTGTGTGTCCGTAGAGCTGCTAGAAAGCGTACGTGAAGAGCAGGAAGGGCTTTCAGAGCAGCCGGTTCTCGTCTTGGACAGTCGCCACACATCCGCACTTTTAGTGCCTCAGAACCCCGGACAGCTTGCAAAACACGGCTGTAACTGTCCCAGCGCAAGCTGTTCAGGAAAGCACAGAAACGCGATGTTCGCAAGCTTTTAGCGCTGCTCGCAAGAAGCCTCCGGAGGAGGCACTTCTCGTGCGACAACAACCGTGCCTTCTACGATCTTTCCTAGCCTCTTTTCCTCCGGGCAGCCGGCTTGAGCTGATGTGAAGTGTTGGAGGGCAAATCATCCAGAGAAGAGTCGCAATGCTTCTGGGCTGTTAGCAAGAGCGAGTGAAGAGCAGCAAGAGCTTTCCTTGCTGACCCTTTTCACGTGGGAGATTAGCTAGACATTTGCCGGTTTAGTGCCTTGTTTCTTCTGCGCAGCTTGCACAAAGCTCATTGCGGCTTTCGCGGTTCGAGTTGTGCATCGCCGGAGCTCTGCGGGAAAGAGCGAGAGAAGAGCCGCGAAAGCTCCGAGTGCGGCCAGCTCGCGTGTAGCCGCGATGATGCGCTGTTCGCCGGTTGGAGGGCGACTGCCTTCTGCGCGGCTGGTTCCAAGTTGACGGTAAGTGCCAGCGTGCTAGCTGTGTAGGACAGTGAAGAGGCTGACGTGTGTGTGTCCGTAGAGCTGCTAGAAAGCGTACGTGAAGAGCAGGAAGGGCTTTCAGAGCAGCCGGTTCTCGTCTTGGACAGTCGCCACACATCTGCACTTTTAGTGCCTCAGAACCCCGGACAGCTTGCAAAACACGGCTGTAACTGTCCCAGCGCAAGCTGTTCAGGAAAGCACAGAAACGCGATGTTCGCAAGCTTTTAGCGCTGCTCGCAAGAAGCCTCCGGAGGAGGCACTTCTCGTGCGACAACAACCGTGCCTTCTACGATCTTTCCTAGCCTCTTTTCCTCCGGGCAGCCGGCTTGAGCTGATGTGAAGTGTTGGAGGGCAAATCATCCAGAGAAGAGTCGCAATGCTTCTGGGCTGTTAGCAAGAGCGAGTGAAGAGCAGCAAGAGCTTTCCTTGCTGACCCTTTTCACGTGGGAGATTAGCTAGACATTTGCCGGTTTAGTGCCTTGTTTCTTCTGCGCAGCTTGCACAAAGCTCATTGCGGCTTTCGCGGTTCGAGTTGTGCATCGCCGGAGCTCTGCGGGAAAGAGCGAGAGAAGAGCCGCGAAAGCTCCGAGTGCGGCCAGCTCGCGTGTAGCCGCGATGATGCGCTGTTCGCCGGTTGGAGGGCGACTGCCTTCTGCGCGGCTGCTTCCAAGTTGACGGTAAGTGCCAGCGTGCTAGCTGTGTAGGACAGTGAAGAGGCTGACGTGTGTGTGTCCGTAGAGCTGCTAGAAAGCGTACGTGAAGAGCAGGAAGGGCTTTCAGAGCAGCCGGTTCTCGTCTTGGACAGTCGCCACACATCTGCGCTTTTAGTGCCTCAGAACCCCGGACAGCTTGCAAAACACGGCTGTAACTGTCCCAGCGCAAGCTGTTCAGGAAAGCACAGAAACGCGATGTTCGCAAGCTTTTAGCGCTGCTCGCAAGAAGCCTCCGGAGGAGGCACTTCTCGTGCGACAACAACCGTGCCTTCTACGATCTTTCCTAGCCTGTTTTCCTCCGGGCAGGCGGCTTGAGCTGATGTGAAGTGTTGGTGGGCAAATCATCCAGAGAAGAGTCGCAATGCTTCTGGGCTGTTAGCAAGAGCGAGTGAAGAGCAGCAAGAGCTTTCCTTGCTGACCCTTTTCACGTGGGAGATTAGCTAGACATTTGCCGGTTTAGTGCCCTGTTTCTTCTGCGCAGCTTGCACAAAGCTCATTGCGGCTTTCGCGGTTCGAGTTGTGCATCGCCGGAGCTCTGCGGGAAAGAGCGAGAGAAGAGCCGCGAAAGCTCCGAGTGCGGCCAGCTCGCGTGTAGCCGCGATGATGCGCTGTTCGCCGGCTGGAGGGCGACTGCCTTCTGCGCGGCTGCTTCCAAGTTGACGGTAAGTGCCAGCGTGCTAGCTGTGTAGGACAGTGAAGAGGCTGACGTGTGTGTGTCCGTAGAGCTGCTAGAAAGCGTACGTGAAGAGCAGGAAGGGCTTTCAGAGCAGCCGGTTCTCGTCTTGGACAGTCGCCACACATCCGCACTTTTAGTGCCTCAGAACCCCGGACAGCTTGCAAAACACGGCTGTAACTGTCCCAGCGCAAGCTGTTCAGGAAAGCACAGAAACGCGATGTTCGCAAGCTTTTAGCGCTGCTCGCAAGAAGCCTCCGGAGCAGGCACTTCTCGTGCGGCAACAACCGTGCCTTCTACGATCTTTCCTAGCCTCTTTTCCTCCGGGCAGCCGGCTTGAGCTGATGTGAAGTGTTGGTGGGCAAATCATCCAGAGAAGAGTCGCAATGCTTCTGGGCTTTAGCAAGAGCGAGTGAAGAGCAGCAAGAGCTTTCCTTGCTGACCCTTTTCACGTGGGAGATTAGCTAGACATTTGCCGGTTTAGTGCCTTGTTTCTTCTGCGCAGCTTGCACAAAGCTCATTGCGGCTTTCGCGGTTCGCGTTGTGCATCCCCGGAGCTCTGCGAGAAAGAGCGAGAGAAGAGCCGCGAAAGCTCCGAGTGCGGCCACCTCGCGTGTGGCCGCGATGATGCGCTGTTCGTCGGTTGCAGGGCGACTGCCTTCTGCGCGGCTGCTTCCAAGTTGACGGTAACTGCCAGCGTGCTAGCTGTGTAGGACAGTGAAGAGGCTGACGTGTGTGTGTCCGTAGAGCTGCTAGAAAGCGTACGTGAAGAGCAGGAAGGGCTTTCAGAGCAGCCGGTTCTCGTCTTGGACAGTCGCCACACATCCGCACTTTTAGTGCCTCAGAACCCCGGACAGCTTGCAAAACACGGCTGTAACTGTCCCAGCGCAAGCTGTTCAGGAAAGCACAGAAACGCGATGTTCGCAAGCTTTTAGCGCTGCTCGCAAGAAGCCTCCGGAGCAGGCACTTCTCGTGCGGCAACAACCGTGCCTTCTACGATCTTTCCTAGCCTCTTTTCCTCCGGGCAGCCGGCTTGAGCTGATGTGAAGTGTTGGTGGGCAAATCATCCAGAGAAGAGTCGCAATGCTTCTGGGCTGTTAGCAAGAGCTTTCCTTGCTGACCCTTTTCACGTGGGAGATTAGCTAGACATTTGCCGGTTTAGTGCCTTGTTTCTTCTGCGCAGCTTGCACAAAGCTCATTGCGGCTTTCGCGGTTCGAGTTGTGCATCGCCGGAGCTCTGCGGGAAAGAGCGAGAGAAGAGCCGCGAAAGCTCCGAGTGCGGCCAGCTCGCGTGTAGCCGCGATGATGCGCTGTTCGCCGGTTGGAGGGCGGCTGCCTTCTGCGCGGCTGCTTCCAAGTTGACGGTAACTGCCAGCGTGCTAGCTGTGTAGGACAGTGAAGAGGCTGACGTGTGTGTGTCCGTAGAGCTGCTAGAAAGCGTACGTGAAGAGCAGGAAGGGCTTTCAGAGCAGCCGGTTCTCGTCTTGGACAGTCGCCACACATCCGCACTTTTAGTGCCTCAGCGCCCCGGACAGCTTGCAAAACACGGCTGTAGCTGTCCCAGCGCAAGCTGTTCAGGAAAGCTCAGAGACGCGATGTTGGTGTGCCTTTAGCGCTGCTCGCAAGAAGCCTCCGGAGCAGGCACTTCTCGTGCGGCAACAACCGTGCCTTCTACGATCTTTCCTAGCCTCTTTTCCTCCGGGCAGCCGGCTTTAGCTGATGTGAAGTGTTGGTGGGGAAACCCTCCAGAGTAGCGAAGAGTCGCAATGCGTCTAAGCCGTTAGCAAGAGCGAGTGAAGAGCAGCAAGAGCTTTCCTTGCTGACCCTTTTCACGTGGGAGATTAGCTGGACATTCGCCGGTTTAGTGCCTTGTTTCTTCTGCGCAGCTTGCACAAAGCTCATTGCGGCTTTCGCGGTTCGAGTTGTGCATCGCCGGAGCTCTGCGGGAAAGAGCGAGAGAAGAGCCGCGAAAGCTCCGAGTGCGGCCAGCTCGCGTGTAGCCGCTATGATGCGCTGTTCGCCGGTTGGAGGGCGACTGCCTTCTGCGCGGCTGCTTCCAAGTTGACGGTAAGTGCCAGCGAGCTAGCTGTGTAGTACAGTGAGGAGGCTGACGTGTGTGTGTCCGTAGAGCTGCTAGAAAGCGTACGTGAAGAGCAGGAAGGGCTTTCAGAGCAGCCGGTTCTCGTCTTGGACAGTCGCCACACATCTGCACTTTTAGTGCCTCAGAACCCCGGACAGCTTGCAAAACACGGCTGTAACTGTCCCAGCGCAAGCTGTTCAGGAAAGCACAGAAACGCGATGTTCGCAAGCTTTTAGCGCTGCTCGCAAGAAGCCTCCGGAGGAGGCACTTCTCGTGCGACAACAACCGTGCCTTCTACGATCTTTCCTAGCCTCTTTTCCTCCGGGCAGCCGGCTTGAGCTGATGTGAAGTGTTGGAGGGCAAATCATCCAGAGAAGAGTCGCAATGCTTCTGGGCTGTTAGCAAGAGCGAGTGAAGAGCAGCAAGAGCTTTCCTTGCTGACCCTTTTCACGTGGGAGATTAGCTAGACATTTGCCGGTTTAGTGCCTTGTTTCTTCTGCGCAGCTTGCACAAAGCTCATTGCGGCTTTCGCGGTTCGAGTTGTGCATCGCCGGAGCTCTGCGGGAAAGAGCGAGAGAAGAGCCGCGAAAGCTCCGAGTGCGGACAGCTCGCGTGTAGCCGCGATGATGCGCTGTTCGCCGGTTGGAGGGCGACTGCCTTCTGCGCGGCTGCTTCCAAGTTGACGGTAACTGCCAGCGTGCTAGCTGTGTAGGACAGTGAAGAGGCTGACGTGTGTGTTTCCGTAGAGCTGCTAGAAAGCGTACGTGAAGAGCAGGAAGGGCTTTCAGAGCAGCCGGTTCTCGTCTTGGACAGTCGCCACACATCCGCACTTTTAGTGCCTCAGAACCCCGGACAGCTTGCAAAACACGGCTGTAACTGTCCCAGCGCAAGCTGTTCAGGAAAGCACAGAAACGCGATGTTCGCAAGCTTTTAGCGCTGCTCGCAAGAAGCCTCCGGAGCAGGCACTTCTCGTGCGGCAACAACCGTGCCTTCTACGATCTTTCCTAGCCTCTTTTCCTCCGGGCAGCAGGCTTGAGCTGATGTGAAGTGTTGGTGGGCAAATCATCCAGAGAAGAGTCGCAATGCTTCTGGGCTTTAGCAAGAGCGAGTGAAGAGCAGCAAGAGCTTTCCTTGCTGACCCTTTTCACGTGGGAGATTAGCTAGACATTTGCCGGTTTAGTGCCTTGTTTCTTCTGCGCAGCTTGCACAAAGCTCATTGCGGCTTTCGCGGTTCGCGTTGTGCATCCCCGGAGCTCTGCGAGAAAGAGCGAGAGAAGAGCCGCGAAAGCTACGAGTGCGGCCACCTCGCGTGTGGCCGCGATGATGCGCTGTTCGTCGGTTGCAGGGCGACTGCCTTCTGCGCGGCTGCTTCCAAGTTGACGGTAACTGCCAGCGTGCTAGCTGTGTAGGACAGTGAAGAGGCTGACGTGTGTGTGTCCGTAGAGCTGCTAGAAAGCGTACGTGAAGAGCAGGAAGGGCTTTCAGAGCAGCCGGTTCTCGTCTTGGACAGTCGCCACACATCCGCACTTTTAGTGCCTCAGAACCCCGGACAGCTTGCAAAACACGGCTGTAACTGTCCCAGCGCAAGCTGTTCAGGAAAGCACAGAAACGCGATGTTCGCAAGCTTTTAGCGCTGCTCGCAAGAAGCCTCCGGAGCAGGCACTTCTCGTGCGGCAACAACCGTGCCTTCTACGATCTTTCCTAGCCTCTTTTCCTCCGGGCAGCCGGCTTGAGCTGATGTGAAGTGTTGGTGGGCAAATCATCCAGAGAAGAGTCGCAATGCTTCTGGGCTTTAGCAAGAGCGAGTGAAGAGCAGCAAGAGCTTTCCTTGCTGACCCTTTTCACGTGGGAGATTAGCTAGACATTTGCCGGTTTAGTGCCTTGTTTCTTCTGCGCAGCTTGCACAAAGCTCATTGCGGCTTTCGCGGTTCGCGTTGTGCATCCCCGGAGCTCTGCGAGAAAGAGCGATAGAAGAGCCGCGAAAGCTACGAGTGCGGCCACCTCGCGTGTGGCCGCGATGATGCGCTGTTCGTCGGTTGCAGGGCGACTGCCTTCTGCGCGGCTGCTTCCAAGTTGACGGTAACTGCCAGCGTGCTAGCTGTGTAGGACAGTGAAGAGGCTGACGTGTGTGTGTCCGTAGAGCTGCTAGAAAGCGTACGTGAAGAGCAGGAAGGGCTTTCAGAGCAGCCGGTTCTCGTCTTGGACAGTCGCCACACATCCGCACTTTTAGTGCCTCAGAACCCCGGACAGCTTGCAAAACACGGCTGTAGCTGTCCCAGCGCAAGCTGTTCAGGAAAGCACAGAAACGCGATGTTCGCGTGCTTTTAGCGCTGCTCGCAAGAAGCCTCCGGAGCAGGCACTTCTCGTGCGGCAACAACCGTGCCTTCTACGATCTTTCCTAGCCTCTTTTCCTCCGGGCAGCCGGCTTGAGCTGATGTGAAGTGTTGGTGGGCAAATCATCCAGAGAAGAGTCGCAATGCTTCTGGGCTGTTAGCAAGAGCGAGTGAAGAGCAGCAAGAGCTTTCCTTGCTGACCCTTTTCACGTGGGAGATTAGCTAGACATTTGCCGGTTTAGTGCCTTGTTTCTTCTGCGCAGCTTGCACAAAGCTCATTGCGGCTTTCGCGGTTCGAGTTGTGCATCGCCGGAGCTCTGCGGGAAAGAGCGAGAGAAGAGCCGCGAAAGCTCCGAGTGCGGACAGCTCGCGTGTAGCCGCGATGATGCGCTGTTCGCCGGTTGGAGGGCGACTGCCTTCTGCGCGGCTGGTTCCAAGTTGACGGTAAGTGCCAGCGTGCTAGCTGTGTAGGACAGTGAAGAGGCTGACGTGTGTGTGTCCGTAGAGCTGCTAGAAAGCGTACGTGAAGAGCAGGAAGGGCTTTCAGAGCAGCCGGTTCTCGTCTTGGACAGTCGCCACACATCCGCACTTTTAGTGCCTCAGAACCCCGGACAGCTTGCAAAACACGGCTGTAGCTGTCCCAGCGCAAGCTGTTCAGGAAAGCACAGAAACGCGATGTTCGCGTGCTTTTAGCGCTGCTCGCAAGAAGCCTCCGGAGCAGGCACTTCTCGTGCGGCAACAACCGTGCCTGCTACGATCTTTCCTAGCCTGTTTTCCTCCGGGCAGGCGGCTTGAGCTGATGTGAAGTGTTGGTGGGCAAATCATTCAGAGAAGAGTCGCAATGCTTCTGGGCTGTTAGCAAGAGCTTTCCTTGCTGACCCTTTTCACGTGGGAGATTAGCTAGACATTTGCCGGTTTAGTGCCTTGTTTCTTCTGCGCAGCTTGCACAAAGCTCATTGCGGCTTTCGCGGTTCGAGTTGTGCATCGCCGGAGCTCTGCGGGAAAGAGCGAGAGAAGAGCCGCGAAAGCTCCGAGTGCGGCCAGCTCGCGTGTAGCCGCGATGATGCGCTATTCGCCGGTTGGAGGGCGACTGCCTTCTGCGCGGCTGGTTCCAAGTTGACGGTAAGTGCCAGCGTGCTAGCTGTGTAGGACAGTGAAGAGGCTGACGCGTGTGTGTCCGTAGAGCTGCTAGAAAGCGTACGTGAAGAGCAGGAAGGGCTTTCAGAGCAGCCGGTTCTCGTCTTGGACAGTCGCCACACATCTGCACTTTTAGTGCCTCAGAACCCCGGACAGCTTGCAAAACACGGCTGTAACTGTCCCAGCGCAAGCTGTTCAGGAAAGCACAGAAACGCGATGTTCGCGTGCTTTTAGCGCTGCTCGCAAGAAGCCTCCGGAGCAGGCACTTCTCGTGCGGCAACAACCGTGCCTTCTACGATCTTTCCTAGCCTCTTTTCCTCCGGGCAGGCGGCTTGAGCTGATGTGAAGTGTTGGAGGGCAAATCATCCAGAGAAGAGTCGCAATGCTTCTGGGCTGTTAGCAAGAGCGAGTGAAGAGCAGCAAGAGCTTTCCTTGCTGACCCTTTTCACGTGGGAGATTAGCTAGACATTTGCCGGTTTAGTGCCTTGTTTCTTCTGCGCAGCTTGCACAAAGCTCATTGCGGCTTTCGCGGTTCGAGTTGTGCATCGCCGGAGCTCTGCGGGAAAGAGCGAGAGAAGAGCCGCGAAAGCTCCGAGTGCGGACAGCTCGCGTGTAGCCGCGATGATGCGCTGTTCGCCGGTTGGAGGGCGACTGCCTTCTGCGCGGCTGGTTCCAAGTTGACGGTAAGTGCCAGCGTGCTAGCTGTGTAGGACAGTGAAGAGGCTGACGTGTGTGTGTCCGTAGAGCTGCTAGAAAGCGTACGTGAAGAGCAGGAAGGGCTTTCAGAGCAGCCGGTTCTCGTCTTGGACAGTCGCCACACATCCGCACTTTTAGTGCCTCAGAACCCCGGACAGCTTGCAAAACACGGCTGTAGCTGTCCCAGCACAAGCTGTTCAGGAAAGCACAGAAACGCGATGTTCGCGTGCTTTTAGCGCTGCTCGCAAGAAGCCTCCGGAGCAGGCACTTCTCGTGCGGCAACAACCGTGCCTGCTACGATCTTTCCTAGCCTCTTTTCCTCCGGGCAGCCGGCTTGAGCTGATGTGAAGTGTTGGTGGGCAAATCATCCAGAGAAGAGTCGCAATGCTTCTGGGCTGTTAGCAAGAGCGAGTGAAGAGCAGCAAGAGCTTTCCTTGCTGACCCTTTTCACGTGGGAGCTTAGCTAGACATTTGCCGGTTTAGTGCCTTGTTTCTTCTGCGCAGCTTGCACAAAGCTCATTGCGGCTTTCGCGGTTCGAGTTGTGCATCGCCGGAGCTCTGCGGGAAAGAGCGAGAGAAGAGCCGCGAAAGCTCCGAGTGCGGCCAGCTCGCGTGTAGCCGCGATGATGCGCTGTTCGCCGGTTGGAGGGCGACTGCCTTCTGCGCGGCTGCTTCCAAGTTGACGGTAACTGCCAGCGTGCTAGCTGTGTAGGACAGTGAAGAGGCTGACGTGTGTGTGTCCGTAGAGCTGCTAGAAAGCGTACGTGAAGAGCAGGAAGGGCTTTCAGAGCAGCCGGTTCTCGTCTTGGACAGTCGCCACACATCTGCACTTTTAGTGCCTCAGAACCCCGGACAGCTTGCAAAACACGGCTGTAACTGTCCCAGCGCAAGCTGTTCAGGAAAGCACAGAAACGCGATGTTCGCAAGCTTTTAGCGCTGCTCGCAAGAAGCCTCCGGAGCAGGCACTTCTCGTGCGGCAACAACCGTGCCTTCTACGATCTTTCCTAGCCTCTTTTCCTCCGGGCAGCCGGCTTTAGCTGATGTGAAGTGTTGGTGGGGAAACCCTCCAGAGTAGCGAAGAGTCGCAATGCGTCTAAGCCGTTAGCAAGAGCGAGTGAAGAGCAGCAAGAGCTTTCCTTGCTGACCCTTTTCACGTGGGAGATTAGCTGGACATTCGCCGGTTTAGTGCCTTGTTTCTTCTGCGCAGCTTGCACAAAGCTCATTGCGGCTTTCGCGGTTCGAGTTGTGCATCGCCGGAGCTCTGCGGGAAAGAGCGAGAGAAGAGCCGCGAAAGCTCCGAGTGCGGCCAGCTCGCGTGTAGCCGCGATGATGCGCTGTTCGCCGGTTGGAGGGCGGCTGCCTTCTGCGCGGCTGCTTCCAAGTTGACGGTAACTGCCAGCGTGCTAGCTGTGTAGGACAGTGAAGAGGCTGACGTGTGTGTGTCCGTAGAGCTGCTAGAAAGCGTACGTGAAGAGCAGGAAGGGCTTTCAGAGCAGCCGGTTCTCGTCTTGGACAGTCGCCACACATCCGCACTTTTAGTGCCTCAGAACCCCGGACAGCTTGCAAAACACGGCTGTAACTGTCCCAGCGCAAGCTGTTCAGGAAAGCACAGAAACGCGATGTTCGCGTGCTTTTAGCGCTGCTCGCAAGAAGCCTCCGGAGCAGGCACTTCTCGTGCGGCAACAACCGTGCCTTCTACGATCTTTCCTAGCCTCTTTTCCTCCGGGCAGGCGGCTTGAGCTGATGTGAAGTGTTGGAGGGCAAATCATCCAGAGAAGAGTCGCAATGCTTCTGGGCTGTTAGCAAGAGCGAGTGAAGAGCAGCAAGAGCTTTCCTTGCTGACCCTTTTCACGTGGGAGCTTAGCTAGACATTTGCCGGTTTAGTGCCTTGTTTCTTCTGCGCAGCTTGCACAAAGCTCATTGCGGCTTTCGCAGTTCGAGTTGTGCATCGCCGGAGCTCTGCGGGAAAGAGCGAGAGAAGAGCCGCGAAAGCTCCGAGTGCGGCCAGCTCGCGTGTAGCCGCGATGATGCGCTGTTCGCCGGTTGGAGAGCGACTGCCTTCTGCGCGGCTGGTTCCAAGTTGACGGTAAGTGCCAGCGTGCTAGCTGTGTAGGACAGTGAAGAGGCTGACGTGTGTGTGTCCGTAGAGCTGCTAGAAAGCGTACGTGAAGAGCAGGAAGGGCTTTCAGAGCAGCCGGTTCTCGTCTTGGACAGTCGCCACACATCTGCACTTTTAGTGCCTCAGAACCCCGGACAGCTTGCAAAACACGGCTGTAACTGTCCCAGCGCAAGCTGTTCAGGAAAGCACAGAAACGCGATGTTCGCAAGCTTTTAGCGCTGCTCGCAAGAAGCCTCCGGAGGAGGCACTTCTCGTGCGGCAACAACCGTGCCTTCTACGATCTTTCCTGCCTCTTTTCCTCCGGGCAGGCGGCTTGAGCTGATGTGAAGTGTTGGTGGGCAAATCATCCAGAGAAGAGTCGCAATGCTTCTGGGCTGTTAGCAAGAGCGAGTGAAGAGCAGCAAGAGCTTTCCTTGCTGACCCTTTTCACGTGGGAGATTAGCTAGACATTTGCCGGTTTAGTGCCTTGTTTCTTCTGCGCAGCTTGCACAAAGCTCATTGCGGCTTTCGCGGTTCGAGTTGTGCATCGCCGGAGCTCTGCGGGAAAGAGCGAGAGAAGAGCCGCGAAAGCTCCGAGTGCGGACAGCTCGCGTGTAGCCGCGATGATGCGCTGTTCGTCGGTTGCAGGGCGACTGCCTTCTGCGCGGCTGCTTCCAAGTTGACGGTAAGTGCCAGCGTGCTAGCTGTGTAGGACAGTGAAGAGGCTGACGCGTGTGTGTCCGTAGAGCTGCTAGAAAGCGTACGTGAAGAGCAGGAAGGGCTTTCAGAGCAGCCGGTTCTCGTCTTGGACAGTCGCCACACATCTGCACTTTTAGTGCCTCAGAACCCCGGACAGCTTGCAAAACACGGCTGTAACTGTCCCAGCGCAAGCTGTTCAGGAAAGCACAGAAACGCGATGTTCGCGTGCTTTTAGCGCTGCTCGCAAGAAGCCTCCGGAGCAGGCACTTCTCGTGCGGCAACAACCGTGCCTTCTACGATCTTTCCTAGCCTCTTTTCCTCCGGGCAGGCGGCTTGAGCTGATGTGAAGTGTTGGTGGGCAAATCATCCAGAGAAGAGTCGCAATGCTTCTGGGCTGTTAGCAAGAGCGAGTGAAGAGCAGCAAGAGCTTTCCTTGCTGACCCTTTTCACGTGGGAGCTTAGCTAGACATTTGCCGGTTTAGTGCCTTGTTTCTTCTGCGCAGCTTGCACAAAGCTCATTGCGGCTTTCGCGGTTCGAGTTGTGCATCGCCGGAGCTCTGCGGGAAAGAGCGAGAGAAGAGCCGCGAAAGCTCCGAGTGCGGCCAGCTCGCGTGTAGCCGCGATGATGCGCTGTTCGCCGGTTGGAGGGCGACTGCCTTCTGCGCGGCTGCTTCCAAGTTGACGGTAAGTGCCAGCGTGCTAGCTGTGTAGGACAGTGAAGAGGCTGACGTGTGTGTGTCCGTAGAGCTGCTAGAAAGCGTACGTGAAGAGCAGGAAGGGCTTTCAGAGCAGCCGGTTCTCGTCTTGGACAGTCGCCACACATCCGCACTTTTAGTGCCTCAGAACCCCGGACAGCTTGCAAAACACGGCTGTAACTGTCCCAGCGCAAGCTGTTCAGGAAAGCACAGAAACGCGATGTTCGCGTGCTTTTAGCGCTGCTCGCAAGAAGCCTCCGGAGCAGGCACTTCTCGTGCGGCAACAACCGTGCCTTCTACGATCTTTCCTAGCCTCTTTTCCTCCGGGCAGGCGGCTTGAGCTGATGTGAAGTGTTGGTGGGCAAATCATCCAGAGAAGAGTCGCAATGCTTCTGGGCTGTTAGCAAGAGCGAGTGAAGAGCAGCAAGAGCTTTCCTTGCTGACCCTTTTCACGTGGGAGCTTAGCTAGACATTTGCCGGTTTAGTGCCTTGTTTCTTCTGCGCAGCTTGCACAAAGCTCATTGCGGCTTTCGCGGTTCGAGTTGTGCATCGCCGGAGCTCTGCGGGAAAGAGCGAGAGAAGAGCCGCGAAAGCTCCGAGTGCGGCCAGCTCGCGTGTAGCCGCGATGATGCGCTGTTCGCCGGTTGGAGAGCGACTGCCTTCTGCGCGGCTGCTTCCAAGTTGACGGTAACTGCCAGCGTGCTAGCTGTGTAGGACAGTGAAGAGGCTGACGTGTGTGTGTCCGTAGAGCTGCTAGAAAGCGTACGTGAAGAGCAGGAAGGGCTTTCAGAGCAGCCGGTTCTCGTCTTGGACAGTCGCCACACATCTGCACTTTTAGTGCCTCAGAACCCCGGACAGCTTGCAAAACACGGCTGTAACTGTCCCAGCGCAAGCTGTTCAGGAAAGCACAGAAACGCGATGTTCGCAAGCTTTTAGCGCTGCTCGCAAGAAGCCTCCGGAGGAGGCACTTCTCGTGCGGCAACAACCGTGCCTTCTACGATCTTTCCTAGCCTCTTTTCCTCCGGGCAGGCGGCTTGAGCTGATGTGAAGTGTTGGTGGGCAAATCATCCAGAGAAGAGTCGCAATGCTTCTGGGCTGTTAGCAAGAGCGAGTGAAGAGCAGCAAGAGCTTTCCTTGCTGACCCTTTTCACGTGGGAGATTAGCTAGACATTTGCCGGTTTAGTGCCTTGTTTCTTCTGCGCAGCTTGCACAAAGCTCATTGCGGCTTTCGCGGTTCGAGTTGTGCATCGCCGGAGCTCTGCGGGAAAGAGCGAGAGAAGAGCCGCGAAAGCTCCGAGTGCGGCCACCTCGCGTGTGGCCGCGATGATGCGCTGTTCGTCGGTTGCAGGGCGACTGCCTTCTGCGCGGCTGCTTCCAAGTTGACGGTAAGTGCCAGCGTGCTAGCTGTGTAGGACAGTGAAGAGGCTGACGCGTGTGTGTCCGTAGAGCTGCTAGAAAGCGTACGTGAAGAGCAGGAAGGGCTTTCAGAGCAGCCGGTTCTCGTCTTGGACAGTCGCCACACATCCGCACTTTTAGTGCCTCAGAACCCCGGACAGCTTGCAAAACACGGCTGTAACTGTCCCAGCGCAAGCTGTTCAGGAAAGCACAGAAACGCGATGTTCGCGTGCTTTTAGCGCTGCTCGCAAGAAGCCTCCGGAGCAGGCACTTCTCGTGCGGCAACAACCGTGCCTTCTACGATCTTTCCTAGCCTCTTTTCCTCCGGGCAGGCGGCTTGAGCTGATGTGAAGTGTTGGTGGGCAAATCATCCAGAGAAGAGTCGCAATGCTTCTGGGCTGTTAGCAAGAGCGAGTGAAGAGCAGCAAGAGCTTTCCTTGCTGACCCTTTTCACGTGGGAGCTTAGCTAGACATTTGCCGGTTTAGTGCCTTGTTTCTTCTGCGCAGCTTGCACAAAGCTCATTGCGGCTTTCGCGGTTCGAGTTGTGCATCGCCGGAGCTCTGCGGGAAAGAGCGAGAGAAGAGCCGCGAAAGCTCCGAGTGCGGCCAGCTCGCGTGTAGCCGCGATGATGCGCTGTTCGCCGGTTGGAGGGCGACTGCCTTCTGCGCGGCTGCTTCCAAGTTGACGGTAAGTGCCAGCGTGCTAGCTGTGTAGGACAGTGAAGAGGCTGACGTGTGTGTGTCCGTAGAGCTGCTAGAAAGCGTACGTGAAGAGCAGGAAGGGCTTTCAGAGCAGCCGGTTCTCGTC
The DNA here is from genome assembly GCF_036417535.1 of Chlamydotis macqueenii. Classification (NCBI taxonomy): domain Eukaryota; kingdom Metazoa; phylum Chordata; class Aves; order Otidiformes; family Otididae; genus Chlamydotis; species Chlamydotis macqueenii. Next base: position 20,664,709 of record NC_141559.1, read on the forward strand.
TTGGACAGTCGCCACACATCTGCACTTTTAGTGCCTCAGAACCCCGGACAGCTTGCAAAACACGGCTGTAACTGTCCCAGCGCAAGCTGTTCAGGAAAGCACAGAAACGCGATGTTCGCAAGCTTTTAGCGCTGCTCGCAAGAAGCCTCCGGAGCAGGCACTTCTCGTGCGGCAACAACCGTGCCTTCTACGATCTTTCCTAGCCTCTTTTCCTCCGGGCAGGCGGCTTGAGCTGATGTGAAGTGTTGGTGGGGAAACCCTCCAGAGTAGCGAAGAGTCGCAATGCGTCTAAGCCGTTAGCAAGAGCGAGTGAAGAGCAGCAAGAGCTTTCCTTGCTGACCCTTTTCACGTGGGAGATTAGCTGGACATTCGCCGGTTTAGTGCCTTGTTTCTTCTGCGCAGCTTGCACAAAGCTCATTGCGGCTTTCGCGGTTCGAGTTGTGCATCGCCGGAGCTCTGCGGGAAAGAGCGAGAGAAGAGCCGCGAAAGCTCCGAGTGCGGCCAGCTCGCGTGTAGCCGCGATGATGCGCTGTTCGCCGGTTGGAGGGCGGCTGCCTTCTGCGCGGCTGCTTCCAAGTTGACGGTAACTGCCAGCGTGCTAGCTGTGTAGGACAGTGAAGAGGCTGACGTGTGTGTGTCCGTAGAGCTGCTAGAAAGCGTACGTGAAGAGCAGGAAGGGCTTTCAGAGCAGCCGGTTCTCGTCTTGGACAGTCGCCACACATCCGCACGTTTAGTGCCTCAGAACCCCGGACAGCTTGCAAAACACGGCTGTAACTGTCCCAGCGCAAGCTGTTCAGGAAAGCACAGAAACGCGATGTTCGCGTGCTTTTAGCGCTGCTCGCAAGAAGCCTCCGGAGCAGGCACTTCTCGTGCGGCAACAACCGTGCCTTCTACGATCTTTCCTAGCCTCTTTTCCTCCGGGCAGGCGGCTTGAGCTGATGTGAAGTGTTGGAGGGCAAATCATCCAGAGAAGAGTCGCAATGCTTCTGGGCTGTTAGCAAGAGCGAGTGAAGAGCAGCAAGAGCTTTCCTTGCTGACCCTTTTCACGTGGGAGCTTAGCTAGACATTTGCCGGTTTAGTGCCTTGTTTCTTCTGCGCAGCTTGCACAAAGCTCATTGCGGCTTTCGCGGTTCGAGTTGTGCATCGCCGGAGCTCTGCGGGAAAGAGCGAGAGAAGAGCCGCGAAAGCTCCGAGTGCGGCCAGCTCGCGTGTAGCCGCGATGATGCGCTGTTCGCCGGTTGGAGAGCGACTGCCTTCTGCGCGGCTGCTTCCAAGTTGACGGTAACTGCCAGCGTGCTAGCTGTGTAGGACAGTGAAGAGGCTGACGTGTGTGTGTCCGTAGAGCTGCTAGAAAGCGTACGTGAAGAGCAGGAAGGGCTTTCAGAGCAGCCGGTTCTCGTCTTGGACAGTCGCCACACATCCGCACTTTTAGTGCCTCAGAACCCCGGACAGCTTGCAAAACACGGCTGTAACTGTCCCAGCGCAAGCTGTTCAGGAAAGCACAGAAACGCGATGTTCGCAAGCTTTTAGCGCTGCTCGCAAGAAGCCTCCGGAGGAGGCACTTCTCGTGCGGCAACAACCGTGCCTTCTACGATCTTTCCTAGCCTCTTTTCCTCCGGGCAGGCGGCTTGAGCTGATGTGAAGTGTTGGTGGGCAAATCATCCAGAGAAGAGTCGCAATGCTTCTGGGCTGTTAGCAAGAGCGAGTGAAGAGCAGCAAGAGCTTTCCTTGCTGACCCTTTTCACGTGGGAGATTAGCTAGACATTTGCCGGTTTAGTGCCTTGTTTCTTCTGCGCAGCTTGCACAAAGCTCATTGCGGCTTTCGCGGTTCGAGTTGTGCATCGCCGGAGCTCTGCGGGAAAGAGCGAGAGAAGAGCCGCGAAAGCTCCGAGTGCGGACAGCTCGCGTGTAGCCGCGATGATGCGCTGTTCGTCGGTTGCAGGGCGACTGCCTTCTGCGCGGCTGCTTCCAAGTTGACGGTAAGTGCCAGCGTGCTAGCTGTGTAGGACAGTGAAGAGGCTGACGCGTGTGTGTCCGTAGAGCTGCTAGAAAGCGTACGTGAAGAGCAGGAAGGGCTTTCAGAGCAGCCGGTTCTCGTCTTGGACAGTCGCCACACATCCGCACGTTTAGTGCCTCAGAACCCCGGACAGCTTGCAAAACACGGCTGTAACTGTCCCAGCGCAAGCTGTTCAGGAAAGCACAGAAACGCGATGTTCGCGTGCTTTTAGCGCTGCTCGCAAGAAGCCTCCGGAGCAGGCACTTCTCGTGCGGCAACAACCGTGCCTTCTACGATCTTTCCTAGCCTCTTTTCCTCCGGGCAGGCGGCTTGAGCTGATGTGAAGTGTTGGTGGGCAAATCATCCAGAGAAGAGTCGCAATGCTTCTGGGCTGTTAGCAAGAGCGAGTGAAGAGCAGCAAGAGCTTTCCTTGCTGACCCTTTTCACGTGGGAGCTTAGCTAGACATTTGCCGGTTTAGTGCCTTGTTTCTTCTGCGCAGCTTGCACAAAGCTCATTGCGGCTTTCGCGGTTCGAGTTGTGCATCGCCGGAGCTCTGCGGGAAAGAGCGAGAGAAGAGCCGCGAAAGCTCCGAGTGCGGCCAGCTCGCGTGTAGCCGCGATGATGCGCTGTTCGCCGGTTGGAGGGCGACTGCCTTCTGCGCGGCTGCTTCCAAGTTGACGGTAACTGCCAGCGTGCTAGCTGTGTAGGACAGTGAAGAGGCTGACGTGTGTGTGTCCGTAGAGCTGCTAGAAAGCGTACGTGAAGAGCAGGAAGGGCTTTCAGAGCAGCCGGTTCTCGTCTTGGACAGTCGCCACACATCCGCACTTTTAGTGCCTCAGAACCCCGGACAGCTTGCAAAACACGGCTGTAACTGTCCCAGCGCAAGCTGTTCAGGAAAGCACAGAAACGCGATGTTCGCGTGCTTTTAGCGCTGCTCGCAAGAAGCCTCCGGAGCAGGCACTTCTCGTGCGGCAACAACCGTGCCTTCTACGATCTTTCCTAGCCTCTTTTCCTCCGGGCAGGCGGCTTGAGCTGATGTGAAGTGTTGGTGGGCAAATCATCCAGAGAAGAGTCGCAATGCTTCTGGGCTGTTAGCAAGAGCGAGTGAAGAGCAGCAAGAGCTTTCCTTGCTGACCCTTTTCACGTGGGAGCTTAGCTAGACATTTGCCGGTTTAGTGCCTTGTTTCTTCTGCGCAGCTTGCACAAAGCTCATTGCGGCTTTCGCGGTTCGAGTTGTGCATCGCCGGAGCTCTGCGGGAAAGAGCGAGAGAAGAGCCGCGAAAGCTCCGAGTGCGGCCAGCTCGCGTGTAGCCGCGATGATGCGCTGTTCGCCGGTTGGAGAGCGACTGCCTTCTGCGCGGCTGCTTCCAAGTTGACGGTAACTGCCAGCGTGCTAGCTGTGTAGGACAGTGAAGAGGCTGACGTGTGTGTGTCCGTAGAGCTGCTAGAAAGCGTACGTGAAGAGCAGGAAGGGCTTTCAGAGCAGCCGGTTCTCGTCTTGGACAGTCGCCACACATCTGCACTTTTAGTGCCTCAGAACCCCGGACAGCTTGCAAAACACGGCTGTAACTGTCCCAGCGCAAGCTGTTCAGGAAAGCACAGAAACGCGATGTTCGCAAGCTTTTAGCGCTGCTCGCAAGAAGCCTCCGGAGGAGGCACTTCTCGTGCGGCAACAACCGTGCCTTCTACGATCTTTCCTAGCCTCTTTTCCTCCGGGCAGGCGGCTTGAGCTGATGTGAAGTGTTGGTGGGCAAATCATCCAGAGAAGAGTCGCAATGCTTCTGGGCTGTTAGCAAGAGCGAGTGAAGAGCAGCAAGAGCTTTCCTTGCTGACCCTTTTCACGTGGGAGATTAGCTAGACATTTGCCGGTTTAGTGCCTTGTTTCTTCTGCGCAGCTTGCACAAAGCTCATTGCGGCTTTCGCGGTTCGAGTTGTGCATCGCCGGAGCTCTGCGGGAAAGAGCGAGAGAAGAGCCGCGAAAGCTCCGAGTGCGGCCAGCTCGCGTGTAGCCGCGATGATGCGCTGTTCGTCGGTTGCAGGGCGACTGCCTTCTGCGCGGCTGCTTCCAAGTTGACGGTAAGTGCCAGCGTGCTAGCTGTGTAGGACAGTGAAGAGGCTGACGCGTGTGTGTCCGTAGAGCTGCTAGAAAGCGTACGTGAAGAGCAGGAAGGGCTTTCAGAGCAGCCGGTTCTCGTCTTGGACAGTCGCCACACATCCGCACTTTTAGTGCCTCAGAACCCCGGACAGCTTGCAAAACACGGCTGTAACTGTCCCAGCGCAAGCTGTTCAGGAAAGCACAGAAACGCGATGTTCGCGTGCTTTTAGCGCTGCTCGCAAGAAGCCTCCGGAGCAGGCACTTCTCGTGCGGCAACAACCGTGCCTTCTACGATCTTTCCTAGCCTCTTTTCCTCCGGGCAGGCGGCTTGAGCTGATGTGAAGTGTTGGTGGGCAAATCATCCAGAGAAGAGTCGCAATGCTTCTGGGCTGTTAGCAAGAGCGAGTGAAGAGCAGCAAGAGCTTTCCTTGCTGACCCTTTTCACGTGGGAGCTTAGCTAGACATTTGCCGGTTTAGTGCCTTGTTTCTTCTGCGCAGCTTGCACAAAGCTCATTGCGGCTTTCGCGGTTCGAGTTGTGCATCGCCGGAGCTCTGCGGGAAAGAGCGAGAGAAGAGCCGCGAAAGCTCCGAGTGCGGCCAGCTCGCGTGTAGCCGCGATGATGCGCTGTTCGCCGGTTGGAGGGCGACTGCCTTCTGCGCGGCTGCTTCCAAGTTGACGGTAAGTGCCAGCGTGCTAGCTGTGTAGGACAGTGAAGAGGCTGACGTGTGTGTGTCCGTAGAGCTGCTAGAAAGCGTACGTGAAGAGCAGGAAGGGCTTTCAGAGCAGCCGGTTCTCGTCTTGGACAGTCGCCACACATCTGCACTTTTAGTGCCTCAGAACCCCGGACAGCTTGCAAAACACGGCTGTAACTGTCCCAGCGCAAGCTGTTCAGGAAAGCACAGAAACGCGATGTTCGCAAGCTTTTAGCGCTGCTCGCAAGAAGCCTCCGGAGCAGGCACTTCTCGTGCGGCAACAACCGTGCCTTCTACGATCTTTCCTAGCCTCTTTTCCTCCGGGCAGCCGGCTTGAGCTGATGTGAAGTGTTGGAGGGCAAATCATCCAGAGAAGAGTCGCAATGCTTCTGGGCTGTTAGCAAGAGCGAGTGAAGAGCAGCAAGAGCTTTCCTTGCTGACCCTTTTCACGTGGGAGATTAGCTAGACATTTGCCGGTTTAGTGCCTTGTTTCTTCTGCGCAGCTTGCACAAAGCTCATTGCGGCTTTCGCGGTTCGAGTTGTGCATCGCCGGAGCTCTGCGGGAAAGAGCGAGAGAAGAGCCGCGAAAGCTCCGAGTGCGGACAGCTCGCGTGTAGACGCGATGATGCGCTGTTCGCCGGTTGGAGGGCGACTGCCTTCTGCGCGGCTGCTTCCAAGTTGACGGTAACTGCCAGCGTGCTAGCTGTGTAGGACAGTGAAGAGGCTGACGTGTGTGTGTCCGTAGAGCTGCTAGAAAGCGTACGTGAAGAGCAGGAAGGGCTTTCAGAGCAGCCGGTTCTCGTCTTGGACAGTCGCCACACATCCGCACTTTTAGTGCCTCAGCGCCCCGGACAGCTTGCAAAACACGGCTGTAGCTGTCCCAGCGCAAGCTGTTCAGGAAAGCACAGAGACGCGATGTTGGTGTGCCTCTAGCGCTGCTCGCAAGAAGCCTCCGGAGCAGGCACTTCTCGTGCGGCAACAACCGTGCCTTCTACGATCTTTCCTAGCCTCTTTTCCTCCGGGCAGGCGGCTTTAGCTGATGTGAAGTGTTGGTGGGGAAACCCTCCAGAGTAGCGAAGAGTCGCAATGCGTCTAAGCCGTTAGCAAGAGCGAGTGAAGAGCAGCAAGAGCTTTCCTTGCTGACCCTTTTCACGTGGGAGATTAGCTGGACATTCGCCGGTTTAGTGCCTTGTTTCTTCTGCGCAGCTTGCACAAAGCTCATTGCGGCTTTCGCGGTTCGAGTTGTGCATCGCCGGAGCTCTGCGGGAAAGAGCGAGAGAAGAGCCGCGAAAGCTCCGAGTGCGGCCAGCTCGCGTGTAGCCGCGATGATGCGCTGTTCGCCGGTTGGAGGGCGACTGCCTTCTGCGCGGCTGCTTCCAAGTTGACGGTAACTGCCAGCGTGCTAGCTGTGTAGGACAGTGAAGAGGCTGACGTGTGTGTGTCCGTAGAGCTGCTAGAAAGCGTACGTGAAGAGCAGGAAGGGCTTTCAGAGCAGCCGGTTCTCGTCTTGGACAGTCGCCACACATCCGCACTTTTAGTGCCTCAGAACCCCGGACAGCTTGCAAAACACGGCTGTAACTGTCCCAGCGCAAGCTGTTCAGGAAAGCACAGAAACGCGATGTTCGCGTGCTTTTAGCGCTGCTCGCAAGAAGCCTCCGGAGCAGGCACTTCTCGTGCGGCAACAACCATGCCTTCTACGATGTTTCCTAGCCTCTTTTCCTCCGGGCAGGCGGCTTGAGCTGATGTGAAGTGTTGGTGGGCAAATCATCCAGAGAAGAGTCGCAATGCTTCTGGGCTGTTAGCAAGAGCGAGTGAAGAGCAGCAAGAGCTTTCCTTGCTGACCCTTTTCACGTGGGAGCTTAGCTAGACATTTGCCGGTTTAGTGCCTTGTTTCTTCTGCGCAGCTTGCACAAAGCTCATTGCGGCTTTCGCGGTTCGAGTTGTGCATCGCCGGAGCTCTGCGGGAAAGAGCGAGAGAAGAGCCGCGAAAGCTCCGAGTGCGGCCAGCTCGCGTGTAGCCGCGATGATGCGCTGTTCGCCGGTTGGAGAGCGACTGCCTTCTGTGCGGCTGCTTCCAAGTTGACGGTAACTGCCAGCGTGCTAGCTGTGTAGGACAGTGAAGAGGCTGACGTGTGTGTGTCCGTAGAGCTGCTAGAAAGCGTACGTGAAGAGCAGGAAGGGCTTTCAGAGCAGCCGGTTCTCGTCTTGGACAGTCGCCACACATCTGCACTTTTAGTGCCTCAGAACCCCGGACAGCTTGCAAAACACGGCTGTAACTGTCCCAGCGCAAGCTGTTCAGGAAAGCACAGAAACGCGATGTTCGCAAGCTTTTAGCGCTGCTCGCAAGAAGCCTCCGGAGCAGGCACTTCTCGTGCGGCAACAACCGTGCCTTCTACGATCTTTCCTAGCCTCTTTTCCTCCGGGCAGCCGGCTTGAGCTGATGTGAAGTGTTGGTGGGCAAATCATCCAGAGAAGAGTCGCAATGCTTCTGGGCTGTTAGCAAGAGCGAGTGAAGAGCAGCAAGAGCTTTCCTTGCTGACCCTTTTCACGTGGGAGATTAGCTAGACATTTGCCGGTTTAGTGCCTTGTTTCTTCTGCGCAGCTTGCACAAAGCTCATTGCGGCTTTCGCGGTTCGAGTTGTGCATCGCCGGAGCTCTGCGGGAAAGAGCGAGAGAAGAGCCGCGAAAGCTCCGAGTGCGGACAGCTCGCGTGTAGACGCGATGATGCGCTGTTCGCCGGTTGGAGGGCGACTGCCTTCTGCGCGGCTGCTTCCAAGTTGACGGTAACTGCCAGCGTGCTAGCTGTGTAGGACAGTGAAGAGGCTGACGTGTGTGTGTCCGTAGAGCTGCTAGAAAGCGTACGTGAAGAGCAGGAAGGGCTTTCAGAGCAGCCGGTTCTCGTCTTGGACAGTCGCCACACATCCGCACTTTTAGTGCCTCAGCGCCCCGGACAGCTTGCAAAACACGGCTGTAGCTGTCCCAGCGCAAGCTGTTCAGGAAAGCACAGAGACGCGATGTTGGTGTGCCTCTAGCGCTGCTCGCAAGAAGCCTCCGGAGCAGGCACTTCTCGTGCGGCAACAACCGTGCCTTCTACGATCTTTCCTAGCCTCTTTTCCTCCGGGCAGCCGGCTTTAGCTGATGTGAAGTGTTGGTGGGGAAACCCTCCAGAGTAGCGAAGAGTCGCAATGCGTCTAAGCCGTTAGCAAGAGCGAGTGAAGAGCAGCAAGAGCTTTCCTTGCTGACCCTTTTCACGTGGGAGATTAGCTGGACATTCGCCGGTTTAGTGCCTTGTTTCTTCTGCGCAGCTTGCACAAAGCTCATTGCGGCTTTCGCGGTTCGAGTTGTGCATCGCCGGAGCTCTGCGGGAAAGAGCGAGAGAAGAGCCGCGAAAGCTCCGAGTGCGGCCAGCTCGCGTGTAGCCGCGATGATGCGCTGTTCGCCGGTTGGAGGGCGACTGCCTTCTGCGCGGCTGCTTCCAAGTTGACGGTAACTGCCAGCGTGCTAGCTGTGTAGGACAGTGAAGAGGCTGACGTGTGTGTGTCCGTAGAGCTGCTAGAAAGCGTACGTGAAGAGCAGGAAGGGCTTTCAGAGCAGCCGGTTCTCGTCTTGGACAGTCGCCACACATCCGCACTTTTAGTGCCTCAGAACCCCGGACAGCTTGCAAAACACGGCTGTAACTGTCCCAGCGCAAGCTGTTCAGGAAAGCACAGAAACGCGATGTTCGCGTGCTTTTAGCGCTGCTCGCAAGAAGCCTCCGGAGCAGGCACTTCTCGTGCGGCAACAACCGTGCCTTCTACGATCTTTCCTAGCCTCTTTTCCTCCGGGCAGGCGGCTTGAGCTGATGTGAAGTGTTGGTGGGCAAATCATCCAGAGAAGAGTCGCAATGCTTCTGGGCTGTTAGCAAGAGCGAGTGAAGAGCAGCAAGAGCTTTCCTTGCTGACCCTTTTCACGTGGGAGCTTAGCTAGACATTTGCCGGTTTAGTGCCTTGTTTCTTCTGCGCAGCTTGCACAAAGCTCATTGCGGCTTTCGCGGTTCGAGTTGTGCATCGCCGGAGCTCTGCGGGAAAGAGCGAGAGAAGAGCCGCGAAAGCTCCGAGTGCGGCCAGCTCGCGTGTAGCCGCGATGATGCGCTGTTCGCCGGTTGGAGAGCGACTGCCTTCTGCGCGGCTGCTTCCAAGTTGACGGTAACTGCCAGCGTGCTAGCTGTGTAGGACAGTGAAGAGGCTGACGTGTGTGTGTCCGTAGAGCTGCTAGAAAGCGTACGTGAAGAGCAGGAAGGGCTTTCAGAGCAGCCGGTTCTCGTCTTGGACAGTCGCCACACATCTGCACTTTTAGTGCCTCAGAACCCCGGACAGCTTGCAAAACACGGCTGTAACTGTCCCAGCGCAAGCTGTTCAGGAAAGCACAGAAACGCGATGTTCGCAAGCTTTTAGCGCTGCTCGCAAGAAGCCTCCGGAGGAGGCACTTCTCGTGCGGCAACAACCGTGCCTTCTACGATCTTTCCTAGCCTCTTTTCCTCCGGGCAGGCGGCTTGAGCTGATGTGAAGTGTTGGTGGGCAAATCATCCAGAGAAGAGTCGCAATGCTTCTGGGCTGTTAGCAAGAGCGAGTGAAGAGCAGCAAGAGCTTTCCTTGCTGACCCTTTTCACGTGGGAGATTAGCTAGACATTTGCCGGTTTAGTGCCTTGTTTCTTCTGCGCAGCTTGCACAAAGCTCATTGCGGCTTTCGCGGTTCGAGTTGTGCATCGCCGGAGCTCTGCGGGAAAGAGCGAGAGAAGAGCCGCGAAAGCTCCGAGTGCGGCCAGCTCGCGTGTAGCCGCGATGATGCGCTGTTCGTCGGTTGCAGGGCGACTGCCTTCTGCGCGGCTGCTTCCAAGTTGACGGTAAGTGCCAGCGTGCTAGCTGTGTAGGACAGTGAAGAGGCTGACGCGTGTGTGTCCGTAGAGCTGCTAGAAAGCGTACGTGAAGAGCAGGAAGGGCTTTCAGAGCAGCCGGTTCTCGTCTTGGACAGTCGCCACACATCCGCACTTTTAGTGCCTCAGAACCCCGGACAGCTTGCAAAACACGGCTGTAACTGTCCCAGCGCAAGCTGTTCAGGAAAGCACAGAAACGCGATGTTCGCGTGCTTTTAGCGCTGCTCGCAAGAAGCCTCCGGAGCAGGCACTTCTCGTGCGGCAACAACCGTGCCTTCTACGATCTTTCCTAGCCTCTTTTCCTCCGGGCAGGCGGCTTGAGCTGATGTGAAGTGTTGGTGGGCAAATCATCCAGAGAAGAGTCGCAATGCTTCTGGGCTGTTAGCAAGAGCGAGTGAAGAGCAGCAAGAGCTTTCCTTGCTGACCCTTTTCACGTGGGAGCTTAGCTAGACATTTGCCGGTTTAGTGCCTTGTTTCTTCTGCGCAGCTTGCACAAAGCTCATTGCGGCTTTCGCGGTTCGAGTTGTGCATCGCCGGAGCTCTGCGGGAAAGAGCGAGAGAAGAGCCGCGAAAGCTCCGAGTGCGGCCAGCTCGCGTGTAGCCGCGATGATGCGCTGTTCGCCGGTTGGAGGGCGACTGCCTTCTGCGCGGCTGCTTCCAAGTTGACGGTAACTGCCAGCGTGCTAGCTGTGTAGGACAGTGAAGAGGCTGACGTGTGTGTGTCCGTAGAGCTGCTAGAAAGCGTACGTGAAGAGCAGGAAGGGCTTTCAGAGCAGCCGGTTCTCGTCTTGGACAGTCGCCACACATCTGCACTTTTAGTGCCTCAGAACCCCGGACAGCTTGCAAAACACGGCTGTAACTGTCCCAGCGCAAGCTGTTCAGGAAAGCACAGAAACGCGATGTTCGCAAGCTTTTAGCGCTGCTCGCAAGAAGCCTCCGGAGCAGGCACTTCTCGTGCGGCAACAACCGTGCCTTCTACGATCTTTCCTAGCCTCTTTTCCTCCGGGCAGCCGGCTTGAGCTGATGTGAAGTGTTGGAGGGCAAATCATCCAGAGAAGAGTCGCAATGCTTCTGGGCTGTTAGCAAGAGCGAGTGAAGAGCAGCAAGAGCTTTCCTTGCTGACCCTTTTCACGTGGGAGATTAGCTAGACATTTGCCGGTTTAGTGCCTTGTTTCTTCTGCGCAGCTTGCACAAAGCTCATTGCGGCTTTCGCGGTTCGAGTTGTGCATCGCCGGAGCTCTGCGGGAAAGAGCGAGAGAAGAGCCGCGAAAGCTCCGAGTGCGGACAGCTCGCGTGTAGACGCGATGATGCGCTGTTCGCCGGTTGGAGGGCGACTGCCTTCTGCGCGGCTGCTTCCAAGTTGACGGTAACTGCCAGCGTGCTAGCTGTGTAGGACAGTGAAGAGGCTGACGTGTGTGTGTCCGTAGAGCTGCTAGAAAGCGTACGTGAAGAGCAGGAAGGGCTTTCAGAGCAGCCGGTTCTCGTCTTGGACAGTCGCCACACATCCGCACTTTTAGTGCCTCAGCGCCCCGGACAGCTTGCAAAACACGGCTGTAGCTGTCCCAGCGCAAGCTGTTCAGGAAAGCACAGAGACGCGATGTTGGTGTGCCTCTAGCGCTGCTCGCAAGAAGCCTCCGGAGCAGGCACTTCTCGTGCGGCAACAACCGTGCCTTCTACGATCTTTCCTAGCCTCTTTTCCTCCGGGCAGCCGGCTTTAGCTGATGTGAAGTGTTGGTGGGGAAACCCTCCAGAGTAGCGAAGAGTCGCAATGCGTCTAAGCCGTTAGCAAGAGCGAGTGAAGAGCAGCAAGAGCTTTCCTTGCTGACCCTTTTCACGTGGGAGATTAGCTGGACATTCGCCGGTTTAGTGCCTTGTTTCTTCTGCGCAGCTTGCACAAAGCTCATTGCGGCTTTCGCGGTTCGAGTTGTGCATCGCCGGAGCTCTGCGGGAAAGAGCGAGAGAAGAGCCGCGAAAGCTCCGAGTGCGGCCAGCTCGCGTGTAGCCGCGATGATGCGCTGTTCGCCGGTTGGAGGGCGACTGCCTTCTGCGCGGCTGCTTCCAAGTTGACGGTAACTGCCAGCGTGCTAGCTGTGTAGGACAGTGAAGAGGCTGACGTGTGTGTGTCCGTAGAGCTGCTAGAAAGCGTACGTGAAGAGCAGGAAGGGCTTTCAGAGCAGCCGGTTCTCGTCTTGGACAGTCGCCACACATCCGCACTTTTAGTGCCTCAGAACCCCGGACAGCTTGCAAAACACGGCTGTAACTGTCCCAGCGCAAGCTGTTCAGGAAAGCACAGAAACGCGATGTTCGCGTGCTTTTAGCGCTGCTCGCAAGAAGCCTCCGGAGCAGGCACTTCTCGTGCGGCAACAACCGTGCCTTCTACGATCTTTCCTAGCCTCTTTTCCTCCGGGCAGGCGGCTTGAGCTGATGTGAAGTGTTGGTGGGCAAATCATCCAGAGAAGAGTCGCAATGCTTCTGGGCTGTTAGCAAGAGCGAGTGAAGAGCAGCAAGAGCTTTCCTTGCTGACCCTTTTCACGTGGGAGCTTAGCTAGACATTTGCCGGTTTAGTGCCTTGTTTCTTCTGCGCAGCTTGCACAAAGCTCATTGCGGCTTTCGCGGTTCGAGTTGTGCATCGCCGGAGCTCTGCGGGAAAGAGCGAGAGAAGAGCCGCGAAAGCTCCGAGTGCGGCCAGCTCGCGTGTAGCCGCGATGATGCGCTGTTCGCCGGTTGGAGAGCGACTGCCTTCTGTGCGGCTGCTTCCAAGTTGACGGTAACTGCCAGCGTGCTAGCTGTGTAGGACAGTGAAGAGGCTGACGTGTGTGTGTCCGTAGAGCTGCTAGAAAGCGTACGTGAAGAGCAGGAAGGGCTTTCAGAGCAGCCGGTTCTCGTCTTGGACAGTCGCCACACATCTGCACTTTTAGTGCCTCAGAACCCCGGACAGCTTGCAAAACACGGCTGTAACTGTCCCAGCGCAAGCTGTTCAGGAAAGCACAGAAACGCGATGTTCGCAAGCTTTTAGCGCTGCTCGCAAGAAGCCTCCGGAGCAGGCACTTCTCGTGCGGCAACAACCGTGCCTTCTACGATCTTTCCTAGCCTCTTTTCCTCCGGGCAGCCGGCTTGAGCTGATGTGAAGTGTTGGTGGGCAAATCATCCAGAGAAGAGTCGCAATGCTTCTGGGCTGTTAGCAAGAGCGAGTGAAGAGCAGCAAGAGCTTTCCTTGCTGACCCTTTTCACGTGGGAGATTAGCTAGACATTTGCCGGTTTAGTGCCTTGTTTCTTCTGCGCAGCTTGCACAAAGCTCATTGCGGCTTTCGCGGTTCGAGTTGTGCATCGCCGGAGCTCTGCGGGAAAGAGCGAGAGAAGAGCCGCGAAAGCTCCGAGTGCGGACAGCTCGCGTGTAGACGCGATGATGCGCTGTTCGCCGGTTGGAGGGCGACTGCCTTCTGCGCGGCTGCTTCCAAGTTGACGGTAACTGCCAGCGTGCTAGCTGTGTAGGACAGTGAAGAGGCTGACGTGTGTGTGTCCGTAGAGCTGCTAGAAAGCGTACGTGAAGAGCAGGAAGGGCTTTCAGAGCAGCCGGTTCTCGTCTTGGACAGTCGCCACACATCCGCACTTTTAGTGCCTCAGCGCCCCGGACAGCTTGCAAAACACGGCTGTAGCTGTCCCAGCGCAAGCTGTTCAGGAAAGCACAGAGACGCGATGTTGGTGTGCCTCTAGCGCTGCTCGCAAGAAGCCTCCGGAGCAGGCACTTCTCGTGCGGCAACAACCGTGCCTTCTACGATCTTTCCTAGCCTCTTTTCCTCCGGGCAGCCGGCTTTAGCTGATGTGAAGTGTTGGTGGGGAAACCCTCCAGAGTAGCGAAGAGTCGCAATGCGTCTAAGCCGTTAGCAAGAGCGAGTGAAGAGCAGCAAGAGCTTTCCTTGCTGACCCTTTTCACGTGGGAGATTAGCTGGACATTCGCCGGTTTAGTGCCTTGTTTCTTCTGCGCAGCTTGCACAAAGCTCATTGCGGCTTTCGCGGTTCGAGTTGTGCATCGCCGGAGCTCTGCGGGAAAGAGCGAGAGAAGAGCCGCGAAAGCTCCGAGTGCGGCCAGCTCGCGTGTAGCCGCGATGATGCGCTGTTCACCGGTTGGAGGGCGGCTGCCTTCTGCGCGGCTGCTTCCAAGTTGACGGTAACTGCCAGCGTGCTAGCTGTGTAGGACAGTGAAGAGGCTGACGTGTGTGTGTCCGTAGAGCTGCTAGAAAGCGTACGTGAAGAGCAGGAAGGGCTTTCAGAGCAGCCGGTTCTCGTCTTGGACAGTCGCCACACATCCGCACTTTTAGTGCCTCAGAACCCCGGACAGCTTGCAAAACACGGCTGTAACTGTCCCAGCGCAAGCTGTTCAGGAAAGCACAGAAACGCGATGTTCGCGTGCTTTTAGCGCTGCTCGCAAGAAGCCTCCGGAGCAGGCACTTCTCGTGCGGCAACAACCGTGCCTTCTACGATCTTTCCTAGCCTCTTTTCCTCCGGGCAGGCGGCTTGAGCTGATGTGAAGTGTTGGTGGGCAAATCATCCAGAGAAGAGTCGCAATGCTTCTGGGCTGTTAGCAAGAGCGAGTGAAGAGCAGCAAGAGCTTTCCTTGCTGACCCTTTTCACGTGGGAGCTTAGCTAGACATTTGCCGGTTTAGTGCCTTGTTTCTTCTGCGCAGCTTGCACAAAGCTCATTGCGGCTTTCGCGGTTCGAGTTGTGCATCGCCGGAGCTCTGCGGGAAAGAGCGAGAGAAGAGCCGCGAAAGCTCCGAGTGCGGCCAGCTCGCGTGTAGCCGCGATGATGCGCTGTTCGCCGGTTGGAGAGCGACTGCCTTCTGTGCGGCTGCTTCCAAGTTGACGGTAACTGCCAGCGTGCTAGCTGTGTAGGACAGTGAAGAGGCTGACGTGTGTGTGTCCGTAGAGCTGCTAGAAAGCGTACGTGAAGAGCAGGAAGGGCTTTCAGAGCAGCCGGTTCTCGTCTTGGACAGTCGCCACACATCTGCACTTTTAGTGCCTCAGAACCCCGGACAGCTTGCAAAACACGGCTGTAACTGTCCCAGCGCAAGCTGTTCAGGAAAGCACAGAAACGCGATGTTCGCAAGCTTTTAGCGCTGCTCGCAAGAAGCCTCCGGAGCAGGCACTTCTCGTGCGGCAACAACCGTGCCTTCTACGATCTTTCCTAGCCTCTTTTCCTCCGGGCAGCCGGCTTGAGCTGATGTGAAGTGTTGGTGGGCAAATCATCCAGAGAAGAGTCGCAATGCTTCTGGGCTGTTAGCAAGAGCGAGTGAAGAGCAGCAAGAGCTTTCCTTGCTGACCCTTTTCACGTGGGAGATTAGCTAGACATTTGCCGGTTTAGTGCCTTGTTTCTTCTGCGCAGCTTGCACAAAGCTCATTGCGGCTTTCGCGGTTCGAGTTGTGCATCGCCGGAGCTCTGCGGGAAAGAGCGAGAGAAGAGCCGCGAAAGCTCCGAGTGCGGACAGCTCGCGTGTAGACGCGATGATGCGCTGTTCGCCGGTTGGAGGGCGACTGCCTTCTGCGCGGCTGCTTCCAAGTTGACGGTAACTGCCAGCGTGCTAGCTGTGTAGGACAGTGAAGAGGCTGACGTGTGTGTGTCCGTAGAGCTGCTAGAAAGCGTACGTGAAGAGCAGGAAGGGCTTTCAGAGCAGCCGGTTCTCGTCTTGGACAGTCGCCACACATCTGCACTTTTAGTGCCTCAGAACCCCGGACAGCTTGCAAAACACGGCTGTAACTGTCCCAGCGCAAGCTGTTCAGGAAAGCACAGAAACGCGATGTTCGCAAGCTTTTAGCGCTGCTCGCAAGAAGCCTCCGGAGGAGGCACTTCTCGTGCGGCAACAACCGTGCCTTCTACGATCTTTCCTAGCCTCTTTTCCTCCGGGCAGGCGGCTTGAGCTGATGTGAAGTGTTGGTGGGCAAATCATCCAGAGAAGAGTCGCAATGCTTCTGGGCTGTTAGCAAGAGCGAGTGAAGAGCAGCAAGAGCTTTCCTTGCTGACCCTTTTCACGTGGGAGATTAGCTAGACATTTGCCGGTTTAGTGCCTTGTTTCTTCTGCGCAGCTTGCACAAAGCTCATTGCGGCTTTCGCGGTTCGAGTTGTGCATCGCCGGAGCTCTGCGGGAAAGAGCGAGAGAAGAGCCGCGAAAGCTCCGAGTGCGGACAGCTCGCGTGTAGCCGCGATGATGCGCTGTTCGTCGGTTGCAGGGCGACTGCCTTCTGCGCGGCTGGTTCCAAGTTGACGGTAAGTGCCAGCGTGCTAGCTGTGTAGGACAGTGAAGAGGCTGACGCGTGTGTGTCCGTAGAGCTGCTAGAAAGCGTACGTGAAGAGCAGGAAGGGCTTTCAGAGCAGCCGGTTCTCGTCTTGGACAGTCGCCACACAGCCGCACTTTTAGTGCCTCAGAACCCCGGACAGCTTGCAAAACACGGCTGTAACTGTCCCAGCGCAAGCTGTTCAGGAAAGCACAGAAACGCGATGTTCGCGTGCTTTTAGCGCTGCTCGCAAGAAGCCTCCGGAGCAGGCACTTCTCGTGCGGCAACAACCGTGCCTTCTACGATCTTTCCTAGCCTCTTTTCCTCCAGGCAGGCGGCTTGAGCTGATGTGAAGTGTTGGTGGGCAAATCATCCAGAGAAGAGTCGCAATGCTTCTGGGCTGTTAGCAAGAGCGAGTGAAGAGCAGCAAGAGCTTTCCTTGCTGACCCTTTTCACGTGGGAGCTTAGCTAGACATTTGCCGGTTTAGTGCCTTGTTTCTTCTGCGCAGCTTGCACAAAGCTCATTGCGGCTTTCGCGGTTCGAGTTGTGCATCGCCGGAGCTCTGCGGGAAAGAGCGAGAGAAGAGCCGCGAAAGCTCCGAGTGCGGCCAGCTCGCGTGTAGCCGCGATGATGCGCTGTTCGCCGGTTGGAGGGCGACTGCCTTCTGCGCGGCTGCTTCCAAGTTGACGGTAACTGCCAGCGTGCTAGCTGTGTAGGACAGTGAAGAGGCTGACGTGTGTGTGTCCGTAGAGCTGCTAGAAAGCGTACGTGAAGAGCAGGAAGGGCTTTCAGAGCAGCCGGTTCTCGTCTTGGACAGTCGCCACACATCTGCACTTTTAGTGCCTCAGAACCCCGGACAGCTTGCAAAACACGGCTGTAACTGTCCCAGCGCAAGCTGTTCAGGAAAGCACAGAAACGCGATGTTCGCAAGCTTTTAGCGCTGCTCGCAAGAAGCCTCCGGAGCAGGCACTTCTCGTGCGGCAACAACCGTGCCTTCTACGATCTTTCCTAGCCTCTTTTCCTCCGGGCAGCCGGCTTGAGCTGATGTGAAGTGTTGGAGGGCAAATCATCCAGAGAAGAGTCGCAATGCTTCTGGGCTGTTAGCAAGAGCGAGTGAAGAGCAGCAAGAGCTTTCCTTGCTGACCCTTTTCACGTGGGAGATTAGCTAGACATTTGCCGGTTTAGTGCCTTGTTTCTTCTGCGCAGCTTGCACAAAGCTCATTGCGGCTTTCGCGGTTCGAGTTGTGCATCGCCGGAGCTCTGCGGGAAAGAGCGAGAGAAGAGCCGCGAAAGCTCCGAGTGCGGACAGCTCGCGTGTAGACGCGATGATGCGCTGTTCGCCGGTTGGAGGGCGACTGCCTTCTGCGCGGCTGCTTCCAAGTTGACGGTAACTGCCAGCGTGCTAGCTGTGTAGGACAGTGAAGAGGCTGACGTGTGTGTGTCCGTAGAGCTGCTAGAAAGCGTACGTGAAGAGCAGGAAGGGCTTTCAGAGCAGCCGGTTCTCGTCTTGGACAGTCGCCACACATCCGCACTTTTAGTGCCTCAGCGCCCCGGACAGCTTGCAAAACACGGCTGTAGCTGTCCCAGCGCAAGCTGTTCAGGAAAGCACAGAGACGCGATGTTGGTGTGCCTTCAGCGCTGCTCGCAAGAAGCCTCCGGAGCAGGCACTTCTCGTGCGGCAACAACCGTGCCTTCTACGATCTTTCCTAGCCTCTTTTCCTCCGGGCAGCCGGCTTTAGCTGATGTGAAGTGTTGGTGGGGAAACCCTCCAGAGTAGCGAAGAGTCGCAATGCGTCTAAGCCGTTAGCAAGAGCGAGTGAAGAGCAGCAAGAGCTTTCCTTGCTGACCCTTTTCACGTGGGAGATTAGCTGGACATTCGCCGGTTTAGTGCCTTGTTTCTTCTGCGCAGCTTGCACAAAGCTCATTGCGGCTTTCGCGGTTCGAGTTGTGCATCGCCGGAGCTCTGCGGGAAAGAGCGAGAGAAGAGCCGCGAAAGCTCCGAGTGCGGCCAGCTCGCGTGTAGCCGCGATGATGCGCTGTTCGCCGGTTGGAGGGCGGCTGCCTTCTGCGCGGCTGCTTCCAAGTTGACGGTAACTGCCAGCGTGCTAGCTGTGTAGGACAGTGAAGAGGCTGACGTGTGTGTGTCCGTAGAGCTGCTAGAAAGCGTACGTGAAGAGCAGGAAGGGCTTTCAGAGCAGCCGGTTCTCGTCTTGGACAGTCGCCACACATCCGCACTTTTAGTGCCTCAGAACCCCGGACAGCTTGCAAAACACGGCTGTAACTGTCCCAGCGCAAGCTGTTCAGGAAAGCACAGAAACGCGATGTTCGCAAGCTTTTAGCGCTGCTCGCAAGAAGCCTCCGGAGCAGGCACTTCTCGTGCGGCAACAACCGTGCCTTCTACGATCTTTCCTAGCCTCTTTTCCTCCGGGCAGGCGGCTTGAGCTGATGTGAAGTGTTGGTGGGCAAATCATCCAGAGAAGAGTCGCAATGCTTCTGGGCTGTTAGCAAGAGCGAGTGAAGAGCAGCAAGAGCTTTCCTTGCTGACCCTTTTCACGTGGGAGCTTAGCTAGACATTTGCCGGTTTAGTGCCTTGTTTCTTCTGCGCAGCTTGCACAAAGCTCATTGCGGCTTTCGCGGTTCGAGTTGTGCATCGCCGGAGCTCTGCGGGAAAGAGCGAGAGAAGAGCCGCGAAAGCTCCGAGTGCGGACAGCTCGCGTGTAGCCGCGATGATGCGCTGTTCGTCGGTTGCAGGGCGACTGCCTTCTGCGCGGCTGGTTCCAAGTTGACGGTAAGTGCCAGCGTGCTAGCTGTGTAGGACAGTGAAGAGGCTGACGTGTGTGTGTCCGTAGAGCTGCTAGAAAGCGTACGTGAAGAGCAGGAAGGGCTTTCAGAGCAGCCGGTTCTCGTCTTGGACAGTCGCCACACAGCCGCACTTTTAGTGCCTCAGAACCCCGGACAGCTTGCAAAACACGGCTGTAACTGTCCCAGCGCAAGCTGTTCAGGAAAGCACAGAAACGCGATGTTCGCGTGCTTTTAGCGCTGCTCGCAAGAAGCCTCCGGAGCAGGCACTTCTCGTGCGGCAACAACCGTGCCTTCTACGATCTTTCCTAGCCTCTTTTCCTCCGGGCAGGCGGCTTGAGCTGATGTGAAGTGTTGGTGGGCAAATCATCCAGAGAAGAGTCGCAATGCTTCTGGGCTGTTAGCAAGAGCGAGTGAAGAGCAGCAAGAGCTTTCCTTGCTGACCCTTTTCACGTGGGAGCTTAGCTAGACATTTGCCGGTTTAGTGCCTTGTTTCTTCTGCGCAGCTTGCACAAAGCTCATTGCGGCTTTCGCGGTTCGAGTTGTGCATCGCCGGAGCTCTGCGGGAAAGAGCGAGAGAAGAGCCGCGAAAGCTCCGAGTGCGGCCAGCTCGCGTGTAGCCGCGATGATGCGCTGTTCGCCGGTTGGAGGGCGACTGCCTTCTGCGCGGCTGCTTCCAAGTTGACGGTAACTGCCAGCGTGCTAGCTGTGTAGGACAGTGAAGAGGCTGACGTGTGTGTGTCCGTAGAGCTGCTAGAAAGCGTACGTGAAGAGCAGGAAGGGCTTTCAGAGCAGCCGGTTCTCGTCTTGGACAGTCGCCACACATCTGCACTTTTAGTGCCTCAGAACCCCGGACAGCTTGCAAAACACGGCTGTAACTGTCCCAGCGCAAGCTGTTCAGGAAAGCACAGAAACGCGATGTTCGCAAGCTTTTAGCGCTGCTCGCAAGAAGCCTCCGGAGCAGGCACTTCTCGTGCGGCAACAACCGTGCCTTCTACGATCTTTCCTAGCCTCTTTTCCTCCGGGCAGCCGGCTTGAGCTGATGTGAAGTGTTGGAGGGCAAATCATCCAGAGAAGAGTCGCAATGCTTCTGGGCTGTTAGCAAGAGCGAGTGAAGAGCAGCAAGAGCTTTCCTTGCTGACCCTTTTCACGTGGGAGATTAGCTAGACATTTGCCGGTTTAGTGCCTTGTTTCTTCTGCGCAGCTTGCACAAAGCTCATTGCGGCTTTCGCGGTTCGAGTTGTGCATCGCCGGAGCTCTGCGGGAAAGAGCGAGAGAAGAGCCGCGAAAGCTCCGAGTGCGGACAGCTCGCGTGTAGACGCGATGATGCGCTGTTCGCCGGTTGGAGGGCGACTGCCTTCTGCGCGGCTGCTTCCAAGTTGACGGTAACTGCCAGCGTGCTAGCTGTGTAGGACAGTGAAGAGGCTGACGTGTGTGTGTCCGTAGAGCTGCTAGAAAGCGTACGTGAAGAGCAGGAAGGGCTTTCAGAGCAGCCGGTTCTCGTCTTGGACAGTCGCCACACATCCGCACTTTTAGTGCCTCAGCGCCCCGGACAGCTTGCAAAACACGGCTGTAGCTGTCCCAGCGCAAGCTGTTCAGGAAAGCACAGAGACGCGATGTTGGTGTGCCTTCAGCGCTGCTCGCAAGAAGCCTCCGGAGCAGGCACTTCTCGTGCGGCAACAACCGTGCCTTCTACGATCTTTCCTAGCCTCTTTTCCTCCGGGCAGCCGGCTTGAGCTGATGTGAAGTGTTGGTGGGCAAATCATCCAGAGAAGAGTCGCAATGCTTCTGGGCTGTTAGCAAGAGCGAGTGAAGAGCAGCAAGAGCTTTCCTTGCTGACCCTTTTCACGTGGGAGCTTAGCTAGACATTTGCCGGTTTAGTGCCTTGTTTCTTCTGCGCAGCTTGCACAAAGCTCATTGCGGCTTTCGCGGTTCGAGTTGTGCATCGCCGGAGCTCTGCGGGAAAGAGCGAGAGAAGAGCCGCGAAAGCTCCGAGTGCGGCCAGCTCGCGTGTAGCCGCGATGATGCGCTGTTCGCCGGTTGGAGAGCGACTGCCTTCTGCGCGGCTGCTTCCAAGTTGACGGTAACTGCCAGCGTGCTAGCTGTGTAGGACAGTGAAGAGGCTGACGTGTGTGTGTCCGTAGAGCTGCTAGAAAGCGTACGTGAAGAGCAGGAAGGGCTTTCAGAGCAGCCGGTTCTCGTCTTGGACAGTCGCCACACATCTGCACTTTTAGTGCCTCAGAACCCCGGACAGCTTGCAAAACACGGCTGTAACTGTCCCAGCGCAAGCTGTTCAGGAAAGCACAGAAACGCGATGTTCGCAAGCTTTTAGCGCTGCTCGCAAGAAGCCTCCGGAGGAGGCACTTCTCGTGCGGCAACAACCGTGCCTTCTACGATCTTTCCTAGCCTCTTTTCCTCCGGGCAGGCGGCTTGAGCTGATGTGAAGTGTTGGTGGGCAAATCATCCAGAGAAGAGTCGCAATGCTTCTGGGCTGTTAGCAAGAGCGAGTGAAGAGCAGCAAGAGCTTTCCTTGCTGACCCTTTTCACGTGGGAGATTAGCTAGACATTTGCCGGTTTAGTGCCTTGTTTCTTCTGCGCAGCTTGCACAAAGCTCATTGCGGCTTTCGCGGTTCGAGTTGTGCATCGCCGGAGCTCTGCGGGAAAGAGCGAGAGAAGAGCCGCGAAAGCTCCGAGTGCGGACAGCTCGCGTGTAGCCGCGATGATGCGCTGTTCGTCGGTTGCAGGGCGACTGCCTTCTGCGCGGCTGGTTCCAAGTTGACGGTAAGTGCCAGCGTGCTAGCTGTGTAGGACAGTGAAGAGGCTGACGTGTGTGTGTCCGTAGAGCTGCTAGAAAGCGTACGTGAAGAGCAGGAAGGGCTTTCAGAGCAGCCGGTTCTCGTCTTGGACAGTCGCCACACAGCCGCACTTTTAGTGCCTCAGAACCCCGGACAGCTTGCAAAACACGGCTGTAACTGTCCCAGCGCAAGCTGTTCAGGAAAGCACAGAAACGCGATGTTCGCGTGCTTTTAGCGCTGCTCGCAAGAAGCCTCCGGAGCAGGCACTTCTCGTGCGGCAACAACCGTGCCTTCTACGATCTTTCCTAGCCTCTTTTCCTCCGGGCAGGCGGCTTGAGCTGATGTGAAGTGTTGGTGGGCAAATCATCCAGAGAAGAGTCGCAATGCTTCTGGGCTGTTAGCAAGAGCGAGTGAAGAGCAGCAAGAGCTTTCCTTGCTGACCCTTTTCACGTGGGAGCTTAGCTAGACATTTGCCGGTTTAGTGCCTTGTTTCTTCTGCGCAGCTTGCACAAAGCTCATTGCGGCTTTCGCGGTTCGAGTTGTGCATCGCCGGAGCTCTGCGGGAAAGAGCGAGAGAAGAGCCGCGAAAGCTCCGAGTGCGGCCAGCTCGCGTGTAGCCGCGATGATGCGCTGTTCGCCGGTTGGAGGGCGACTGCCTTCTGCGCGGCTGCTTCCAAGTTGACGGTAACTGCCAGCGTGCTAGCTGTGTAGGACAGTGAAGAGGCTGACGTGTGTGTGTCCGTAGAGCTGCTAGAAAGCGTACGTGAAGAGCAGGAAGGGCTTTCAGAGCAGCCGGTTCTCGTCTTGGACAGTCGCCACACATCCGCACTTTTAGTGCCTCAGAACCCCGGACAGCTTGCAAAACACGGCTGTAACTGTCCCAGCGCAAGCTGTTCAGGAAAGCACAGAAACGCGATGTTCGCGTGCTTTTAGCGCTGCTCGCAAGAAGCCTCCGGAGCAGGCACTTCTCGTGCGGCAACAACCGTGCCTTCTACGATCTTTCCTAGCCTCTTTTCCTCCGGGCAGCCGGCTTGAGCTGATGTGAAGTGTTGGAGGGCAAATCATCCAGAGAAGAGTCGCAATGCTTCTGGGCTGTTAGCAAGAGCGAGTGAAGAGCAGCAAGAGCTTTCCTTGCTGACCCTTTTCACGTGGGAGATTAGCTAGACATTTGCCGGTTTAGTGCCTTGTTTCTTCTGCGCAGCTTGCACAAAGCTCATTGCGGCTTTCGCGGTTCGAGTTGTGCATCGCCGGAGCTCTGCGGGAAAGAGCGAGAGAAGAGCCGCGAAAGCTCCGAGTGCGGACAGCTCGCGTGTAGACGCGATGATGCGCTGTTCGCCGGTTGGAGGGCGACTGCCTTCTGCGCGGCTGCTTCCAAGTTGACGGTAACTGCCAGCGTGCTAGCTGTGTAGGACAGTGAAGAGGCTGACGTGTGTGTGTCCGTAGAGCTGCTAGAAAGCGTACGTGAAGAGCAGGAAGGGCTTTCAGAGCAGCCGGTTCTCGTCTTGGACAGTCGCCACACATCCGCACTTTTAGTGCCTCAGCGCCCCGGACAGCTTGCAAAACACGGCTGTAGCTGTCCCAGCGCAAGCTGTTCAGGAAAGCACAGAGACGCGATGTTGGTGTGCCTTCAGCGCTGCTCGCAAGAAGCCTCCGGAGCAGGCACTTCTCGTGCGGCAACAACCGTGCCTTCTACGATCTTTCCTAGCCTCTTTTCCTCCGGGCAGCCGGCTTTAGCTGATGTGAAGTGTTGGTGGGGAAACCCTCCAGAGTAGCGAAGAGTCGCAATGCGTCTAAGCCGTTAGCAAGAGCGAGTGAAGAGCAGCAAGAGCTTTCCTTGCTGACCCTTTTCACGTGGGAGATTAGCTGGACATTCGCCGGTTTAGTGCCTTGTTTCTTCTGCGCAGCTTGCACAAAGCTCATTGCGGCTTTCGCGGTTCGAGTTGTGCATCGCCGGAGCTCTGCGGGAAAGAGCGAGAGAAGAGCCGCGAAAGCTCCGAGTGCGGCCAGCTCGCGTGTAGCCGCGATGATGCGCTGTTCGCCGGTTGGAGGGCGGCTGCCTTCTGCGCGGCTGCTTCCAAGTTGACGGTAACTGCCAGCGTGCTAGCTGTGTAGGACAGTGAAGAGGCTGACGTGTGTGTGTCCGTAGAGCTGCTAGAAAGCGTACGTTAAGAGCAGGAAGGGCTTTCAGAGCAGCCGGTTCTCGTCTTGGACAGTCGCCACACATACGCACTTTTAGTGCCTCAGAACCCCGGACAGCTTGCAAAACACGGCTGTAACTGTCCCAGCGCAAGCTGTTCAGGAAAGCACAGAAACGCGATGTTCGCGTGCTTTTAGCGCTGCTCGCAAGAAGCCTCCGGAGCAGGCACTTCTCGTGCGGCAACAACCGTGCCTTCTACGATCTTTCCTAGCCTCTTTTCCTCCGGGCAGGCGGCTTGAGCTGATGTGAAGTGTTGGTGGGCAAATCATCCAGAGAAGAGTCGCAATGCTTCTGGGCTGTTAGCAAGAGCGAGTGAAGAGCAGCAAGAGCTTTCCTTGCTGACCCTTTTCACGTGGGAGCTTAGCTAGACATTTGCCGGTTTAGTGCCTTGTTTCTTCTGCGCAGCTTGCACAAAGCTCATTGCGGCTTTCGCGGTTCGAGTTGTGCATCGCCGGAGCTCTGCGGGAAAGAGCGAGAGAAGAGCCGCGAAAGCTCCGAGTGCGGCCAGCTCGCGTGTAGCCGCGATGATGCGCTGTTCGCCGGTTGGAGAGCGACTGCCTTCTGCGCGGCTGCTTCCAAGTTGACGGTAACTGCCAGCGTGCTAGCTGTGTAGGACAGTGAAGAGGCTGACGTGTGTGTGTCCGTAGAGCTGCTAGAAAGCGTACGTGAAGAGCAGGAAGGGCTTTCAGAGCAGCCGGTTCTCGTCTTGGACAGTCGCCACACATCTGCACTTTTAGTGCCTCAGAACCCCGGACAGCTTGCAAAACACGGCTGTAACTGTCCCAGCGCAAGCTGTTCAGGAAAGCACAGAAACGCGATGTTCGCAAGCTTTTAGCGCTGCTCGCAAGAAGCCTCCGGAGGAGGCACTTCTCGTGCGGCAACAACCGTGCCTTCTACGATCTTTCCTAGCCTCTTTTCCTCCGGGCAGGCGGCTTGAGCTGATGTGAAGTGTTGGTGGGCAAATCATCCAGAGAAGAGTCGCAATGCTTCTGGGCTGTTAGCAAGAGCGAGTGAAGAGCAGCAAGAGCTTTCCTTGCTGACCCTTTTCACGTGGGAGATTAGCTAGACATTTGCCGGTTTAGTGCCTTGTTTCTTCTGCGCAGCTTGCACAAAGCTCATTGCGGCTTTCGCGGTTCGAGTTGTGCATCGCCGGAGCTCTGCGGGAAAGAGCGAGAGAAGAGCCGCGAAAGCTCCGAGTGCGGACAGCTCGCGTGTAGCCGCGATGATGCGCTGTTCGTCGGTTGCAGGGCGACTGCCTTCTGCGCGGCTGGTTCCAAGTTGACGGTAAGTGCCAGCGTGCTAGCTGTGTAGGACAGTGAAGAGGCTGACGCGTGTGTGTCCGTAGAGCTGCTAGAAAGCGTACGTGAAGAGCAGGAAGGGCTTTCAGAGCAGCCGGTTCTCGTCTTGGACAGTCGCCACACAGCCGCACTTTTAGTGCCTCAGAACCCCGGACAGCTTGCAAAACACGGCTGTAACTGTCCCAGCGCAAGCTGTTCAGGAAAGCACAGAAACGCGATGTTCGCAAGCTTTTAGCGCTGCTCGCAAGAAGCCTCCGGAGCAGGCACTTCTCGTGCGGCAACAACCGTGCCTTCTACGATCTTTCCTAGCCTCTTTTCCTCCGGGCAGGCGGCTTGAGCTGATGTGAAGTGTTGGTGGGCAAATCATCCAGAGAAGAGTCGCAATGCTTCTGGGCTGTTAGCAAGAGCGAGTGAAGAGCAGCAAGAGCTTTCCTTGCTGACCCTTTTCACGTGGGAGCTTAGCTAGACATTTGCCGGTTTAGTGCCTTGTTTCTTCTGCGCAGCTTGCACAAAGCTCATTGCGGCTTTCGCGGTTCGAGTTGTGCATCGCCGGAGCTCTGCGGGAAAGAGCGAGAGAAGAGCCGCGAAAGCTCCGAGTGCGGCCAGCTCGCGTGTAGCCGCGATGATGCGCTGTTCGCCGGTTGGAGGGCGACTGCCTTCTGCGCGGCTGCTTCCAAGTTGACGGTAACTGCCAGCGTGCTAGCTGTGTAGGACAGTGAAGAGGCTGACGTGTGTGTGTCCGTAGAGCTGCTAGAAAGCGTACGTGAAGAGCAGGAAGGGCTTTCAGAGCAGCCGGTTCTCGTCTTGGACAGTCGCCACACATCTGCACTTTTAGTGCCTCAGAACCCCGGACAGCTTGCAAAACACGGCTGTAACTGTCCCAGCGCAAGCTGTTCAGGAAAGCACAGAAACGCGATGTTCGCAAGCTTTTAGCGCTGCTCGCAAGAAGCCTCCGGAGCAGGCACTTCTCGTGCGGCAACAACCGTGCCTTCTACGATCTTTCCTAGCCTCTTTTCCTCCGGGCAGCCGGCTTGAGCTGATGTGAAGTGTTGGAGGGCAAATCATCCAGAGAAGAGTCGCAATGCTTCTGGGCTGTTAGCAAGAGCGAGTGAAGAGCAGCAAGAGCTTTCCTTGCTGACCCTTTTCACGTGGGAGATTAGCTAGACATTTGCCGGTTTAGTGCCTTGTTTCTTCTGCGCAGCTTGCACAAAGCTCATTGCGGCTTTCGCGGTTCGAGTTGTGCATCGCCGGAGCTCTGCGGGAAAGAGCGAGAGAAGAGCCGCGAAAGCTCCGAGTGCGGACAGCTCGCGTGTAGACGCGATGATGCGCTGTTCGCCGGTTGGAGGGCGACTGCCTTCTGCGCGGCTGCTTCCAAGTTGACGGTAACTGCCAGCGTGCTAGCTGTGTAGGACAGTGAAGAGGCTGACGTGTGTGTGTCCGTAGAGCTGCTAGAAAGCGTACGTGAAGAGCAGGAAGGGCTTTCAGAGCAGCCGGTTCTCGTCTTGGACAGTCGCCACACATCCGCACTTTTAGTGCCTCAGCGCCCCGGACAGCTTGCAAAACACGGCTGTAGCTGTCCCAGCGCAAGCTGTTCAGGAAAGCACAGAGACGCGATGTTGGTGTGCCTTCAGCGCTGCTCGCAAGAAGCCTCCGGAGCAGGCACTTCTCGTGCGGCAACAACCGTGCCTTCTACGATCTTTCCTAGCCTCTTTTCCTCCGGGCAGCCGGCTTTAGCTGATGTGAAGTGTTGGTGGGGAAACCCTCCAGAGTAGCGAAGAGTCGCAATGCGTCTAAGCCGTTAGCAAGAGCGAGTGAAGAGCAGCAAGAGCTTTCCTTGCTGACCCTTTTCACGTGGGAGATTAGCTGGACATTCGCCGGTTTAGTGCCTTGTTTCTTCTGCGCAGCTTGCACAAAGCTCATTGCGGCTTTCGCGGTTCGAGTTGTGCATCCCCGGAGCTCTGCGGGAAAGAGCGAGAGAAGAGCCGCGAAAGCTCCGAGTGCGGCCAGCTCACGTGTGGCCACGATGATGCGCTGTTCGCCGGTTGGAGGGCGACTGCCTTCTGCGCGGCTGCTTCCAAGTTGACGGTAACTGCCAGCGTGCTAGCTGTGTAGGACAGTGAAGAGGCTGACGTGTGTGTGTCCGTAGAGCTGCTAGAAAGCGTACGTGAAGAGCAGGAAGGGCTTTCAGAGCAGCCGGTTCTCGTCTTGGACAGTCGCCACACATCCGCACTTTTAGTGCCTCAGAACCCCGGACAGCTTGGAAAACACGGCTGTAGCTGTCCCAGCGCAAGCTGTTCAGGAAAGCACAGAGACGCGATGTTCGTGTGCCTTTAGCGCTGCTCGCAAGAAGCCTCCGGAGCAGGCACTTCTCGTGCGGCAACAACCGTGCCTTCTACGATCTTTCCTAGCCTCTTTTCCTCCGGGCAGCAGGCTTGAGCTGATGTGAAGTGTTGGTGGGCAAATCATCCAGAGAAGTGTCGCAATGCTTCTGGGCTGTTAGCAAGAGCGAGTGAAGAGCAGCAAGAGCTTTCCTTGCTGACCCTTTTCACGTGGGAGATTAGCTGGACATTTGCCGGTTTAGTGCCTTGTTTCTTCTGCGCAGCTTGCACAAAGCTCATTGCGGCTTTCGCGGTTCGCGTTGTGCATCCCCGGAGCTCTGCGGGAAAGAGCGAGAGAAGAGCCGCGAAAGCTCCGAGTGCGGCCAGCTCGCGTGTGGCCGCGATGATGCGGTGTTCGTTGTTTGGAGGGCGACTGCCTTCTGCGCGGCTGCTTCCAAGTTGACGGTAACTGCCAGCGTGCTAGCTGTGTAGGACAGTGAAGAGGCTGACGTGTGTGTGTCCGTAGAGCTGCTAGAAAGCGTACGTGAAGAGCAGGAAGGGCTTTCAGAGCAGCCGGTTCTCGTCTTGGACAGTCGCCACACATCTGCACTTTTAGTGCCTCAGAACCCCGGACAGCTTGCAAAACACGGCTGTAACTGTCCCAGCGCAAGCTGTTCAGGAAAGCACAGAAACGCGATGTTCGCAAGCTTTTAGCGCTGCTCGCAAGAAGCCTCCGGAGGAGGCACTTCTCGTGCGGCAACAACCGTGCCTTCTACGATCTTTCCTAGCCTCTTTTCCTCCGGGCAGGCGGCTTGAGCTGATGTGAAGTGTTGGTGGGCAAATCATCCAGAGAAGAGTCGCAATGCTTCTGGGCTGTTAGCAAGAGCGAGTGAAGAGCAGCAAGAGCTTTCCTTGCTGACCCTTTTCACGTGGGAGATTAGCTAGACATTTGCCGGTTTAGTGCCTTGTTTCTTCTGCGCAGCTTGCACAAAGCTCATTGCGGCTTTCGCGGTTCGAGTTGTGCATCGCCGGAGCTCTGCGGGAAAGAGCGAGAGAAGAGCCGCGAAAGCTCCGAGTGCGGCCAGCTCGCGTGTAGCCGCGATGATGCGCTGTTCGTCGGTTGCAGGGCGACTGCCTTCTGCGCGGCTGGTTCCAAGTTGACGGTAAGTGCCAGCGTGCTAGCTGTGTAGGACAGTGAAGAGGCTGACGCGTGTGTGTCCGTAGAGCTGCTAGAAAGCGTACGTGAAGAGCAGGAAGGGCTTTCAGAGCAGCCGGTTCTCGTCTTGGACAGTCGCCACACAGCCGCACTTTTAGTGCCTCAGAACCCCGGACAGCTTGCAAAACACGGCTGTAACTGTCCCAGCGCAAGCTGTTCAGGAAAGCACAGAAACGCGATGTTCGCGTGCTTTTAGCGCTGCTCGCAAGAAGCCTCCGGAGCAGGCACTTCTCGTGCGGCAACAACCGTGCCTTCTACGATCTTTCCTAGCCTCTTTTCCTCCGGGCAGGCGGCTTGAGCTGATGTGAAGTGTTGGTGGGCAAATCATCCAGAGAAGAGTCGCAATGCTTCTGGGCTGTTAGCAAGAGCGAGTGAAGAGCAGCAAGAGCTTTCCTTGCTGACCCTTTTCACGTGGGAGCTTAGCTAGACATTTGCCGGTTTAGTGCCTTGTTTCTTCTGCGCAGCTTGCACAAAGCTCATTGCGGCTTTCGCGGTTCGAGTTGTGCATCGCCGGAGCTCTGCGGGAAAGAGCGAGAGAAGAGCCGCGAAAGCTCCGAGTGCGGCCAGCTCGCGTGTAGCCGCGATGATGCGCTGTTCGCCGGTTGGAGGGCGACTGCCTTCTGCGCGGCTGCTTCCAAGTTGACGGTAACTGCCAGCGTGCTAGCTGTGTAGGACAGTGAAGAGGCTGACGTGTGTGTGTCCGTAGAGCTGCTAGAAAGCGTACGTGAAGAGCAGGAAGGGCTTTCAGAGCAGCCGGTTCTCGTCTTGGACAGTCGCCACACATCTGCACTTTTAGTGCCTCAGAACCCCGGACAGCTTGCAAAACACGGCTGTAACTGTCCCAGCGCAAGCTGTTCAGGAAAGCACAGAAACGCGATGTTCGCAAGCTTTTAGCGCTGCTCGCAAGAAGCCTCCGGAGCAGGCACTTCTCGTGCGGCAACAACCGTGCCTTCTACGATCTTTCCTAGCCTCTTTTCCTCCGGGCAGCCGGCTTGAGCTGATGTGAAGTGTTGGAGGGCAAATCATCCAGAGAAGAGTCGCAATGCTTCTGGGCTGTTAGCAAGAGCGAGTGAAGAGCAGCAAGAGCTTTCCTTGCTGACCCTTTTCACGTGGGAGATTAGCTAGACATTTGCCGGTTTAGTGCCTTGTTTCTTCTGCGCAGCTTGCACAAAGCTCATTGCGGCTTTCGCGGTTCGAGTTGTGCATCGCCGGAGCTCTGCGGGAAAGAGCGAGAGAAGAGCCGCGAAAGCTCCGAGTGCGGACAGCTCGCGTGTAGACGCGATGATGCGCTGTTCGCCGGTTGGAGGGCGACTGCCTTCTGCGCGGCTGCTTCCAAGTTGACGGTAACTGCCAGCGTGCTAGCTGTGTAGGACAGTGAAGAGGCTGACGTGTGTGTGTCCGTAGAGCTGCTAGAAAGCGTACGTGAAGAGCAGGAAGGGCTTTCAGAGCAGCCGGTTCTCGTCTTGGACAGTCGCCACACATCCGCACTTTTAGTGCCTCAGCGCCCCGGACAGCTTGCAAAACACGGCTGTAGCTGTCCCAGCGCAAGCTGTTCAGGAAAGCACAGAGACGCGATGTTGGTGTGCCTTCAGCGCTGCTCGCAAGAAGCCTCCGGAGCAGGCACTTCTCGTGCGGCAACAACCGTGCCTTCTACGATCTTTCCTAGCCTCTTTTCCTCCGGGCAGCCGGCTTTAGCTGATGTGAAGTGTTGGTGGGGAAACCCTCCAGAGTAGCGAAGAGTCGCAATGCGTCTAAGCCGTTAGCAAGAGCGAGTGAAGAGCAGCAAGAGCTTTCCTTGCTGACCCTTTTCACGTGGGAGATTAGCTGGACATTCGCCGGTTTAGTGCCTTGTTTCTTCTGCGCAGCTTGCACAAAGCTCATTGCGGCTTTCGCGGTTCGAGTTGTGCATCCCCGGAGCTCTGCGGGAAAGAGCGAGAGAAGAGCCGCGAAAGCTCCGAGTGCGGCCAGCTCACGTGTGGCCACGATGATGCGCTGTTCGCCGGTTGGAGGGCGACTGCCTTCTGCGCGGCTGCTTCCAAGTTGACGGTAACTGCCAGCGTGCTAGCTGTGTAGGACAGTGAAGAGGCTGACGTGTGTGTGTCCGTAGAGCTGCTAGAAAGCGTACGTGAAGAGCAGGAAGGGCTTTCAGAGCAGCCGGTTCTCGTCTTGGACAGTCGCCACACATCCTCACTTTTAGTGCCTCAGAACCCCGGACAGCTTGGAAAACACGGCTGTAGCTGTCCCAGCGCAAGCTGTTCAGGAAAGCACAGAGACGCGATGTTCGTGTGCCTTTAGCGCTGCTCGCAAGAAGCCTCCGGAGCAGGCACTTCTCGTGCGGCAACAACCGTGCCTTCTACGATCTTTCCTAGCCTCTTTTCCTCCGGGCAGCAGGCTTGAGCTGATGTGAAGTGTTGGTGGGCAAATCATCCAGAGAAGTGTCGCAATGCTTCTGGGCTGTTAGCAAGAGCGAGTGAAGAGCAGCAAGAGCTTTCCTTGCTGACCCTTTTCACGTGGGAGATTAGCTGGACATTTGCCGGTTTAGTGCCTTGTTTCTTCTGCGCAGCTTGCACAAAGCTCATTGCGGCTTTCGCGGTTCGCGTTGTGCATCCCCGGAGCTCTGCGGGAAAGAGCGAGAGAAGAGCCGCGAAAGCTCCGAGTGCGGCCAGCTCGCGTGTGGCCGCGATGATGCGGTGTTCGTTGTTTGGAGGGCGACTGCCTTCTGCGCGGCTGCTTCCAAGTTGACGGTAACTGCCAGCGTGCTAGCTGTGTAGGACAGTGAAGAGGCTGACGTGTGTGTGTCCGTAGAGCTGCTAGAAAGCCTACGTGAAGAGCAGGAAGGGCTTTCAGAGCAGCCGGTTCTCGTCTTGGACAGTGGCCACACATCCGCACTTTTAGTGCCTCAGCGCCCCGGACAGCTTGCAAAACACGGCTGTAGCTGTCCCAGCGCAAGCTGTTCAGGAAAGCACAGAGACGTGATGTTCGTGTGCCTTTAGCGCTGCTCGCAAGAAGCCCCCGGATCAGGCACTTCTCGTGTGGCAACAAGCGTGCCTTCTACGATCTTTCCTAGCCTCTTTTCCTCCGGGCAGCCAGCTTGAGCTGATGTGAAGTGTTGGTGGGCAAATCATCCAGAGAAGCGAAGCATCCACAACTTCTCTGTGCAACCTGTTCCAATATCTCACCACCCTCATCATAAAAAATGTCTTCCTTAAATCCCATCTAAACCTACCCACTTTCAGTTTAAATCCATTGCTCCTTGTCTTATCATTACAGTCCCTGGCAAAAGATCTTCCTTTCTCTTTCTTAACTGACTTGACTTGGGGAAATTAATTTAATATATCACTGTTCAAACAGGGTAGGATGATGAGAAATAAGAACAAATTTAAAACCACCTTCCCCCCACCCCTCTCTTCTTCCCAGGCATATCTTCACCCTGGACTTCTCTAACTCCTATCCCCAAGCAGCACAGGAGGATGAGAAATGGGGATTGCAGTCAGTTCATCACGTTTATCTCTGCCGCTCCTTCCTTCTCATGCTCTTCCCCTGCTCCAGCAAGATACAGTCCTTCATGCAATTCAAGAACTGCTCAAGCATAGATCCTTTCTACAATGTACAGTCCTTCAGGAACTGACTGCTCCAGTGTGGATCCCCCATGGGATCACAGGTCTTGCCAGAATACCTACTCCAATGTATGCTCCTATCCACAGGCTGCAGTTCCTGCCAGAAGCCTGCTCCAGCACGGGGTCTCCACAGGGTCACAATCTCCTTCAGGGCACATCCACCTGCTCCATCGTGGCATCCTCCACTGGCTGCACATGGACGATCTGCTTATCCATGGTCTTTGCCAGAGGCTGCAAGGGGAATCTCTGCTCTGGTGCCTGGAACACCTCCTTCCCCTCCTTCTTCACTGACCTTGGTGTCTGCAGAGTTGTTTCTTTCACATATTCTGACTCCTCTCTCCCAGCTGCTCTTGTGTAACAGTTTTTAACCTTTCTTAAACATGTTATCACAGAGGTGCTAGCAACATTGCTGATATACTCAGCTTTGACCAAAGGTGGGTCCATCTTGGAGCTGGCTGGAACTGCCTCTATCCAATATGAGGGCAGCTCCTAGCGTCTTCTCACAGAAGCCACCTCTACAGCCCCCCTGTTACGAAAACCTTATCATATAATCCCAAAGCAAATGGCTGCAATAAAGTCTCCACAGAACCTTCTCTTCTCCAGCCTGAACAACCCAAATTCTATCAGCCATACTTCATAGGAGAGGTGTTCCAGTCCTCTGATCATTTGCGTAGCCTTTGTATGTATCCACTCTAACATGTCCATGTCTTTCTTGCACTGAGGACTCCAGAGCTAGCCACAGTGCTCTAGGTGTGGTCTCATGAGAGCAGAATAGAGAGGAAGAATAATCTCCTTCCATCTGCTAGTCACAGTTCTTTTGATGCAGCCCAGGATACGATTGGCTTTCTGGGCTGCAAGTGCACACTGACAGATTGTATCAAATTTTTGATCCACCAGGTATCCCAAAGTCATTCTTTGCAGGACTGCTCTCAATCCATTTATACCCAAGTCTGTACTGGTAGAGAGAGTTGCCCCAACCTAAGTGAGGGACATTGGAAGACAGATAGAAGCCCACAGCCTCTGGGGGCGACTCCTATCAGGTATGAAGGAGAGGTATTTCTTCAAGAAAGATATTATACACCACCCAAGCAAGTGGGCCACCATGGAGAGAGGTATCCAGTATCTGAGGGAAATAGCTGTTCGGGACCCAATTTATCGTACCTGGATAGCCCACGGACATCTGTAGATCCAGATGAAATCAAATGTTCCTGTTCCTTCCCCAGACAGCATAAAAGGGCTGATATAACCTCTGATCCTATGAAAGGGACTTCTGATTCATATTTAAAAGAAATGACTAGCAAATACTATGAACAGGACTAGAGGGTCCCTGCCTCTAGACAGGAAGAGGAGAGGGACAACTGAGTTTACTCGACTCTGTGGATTTGAAGGCCTGGCACATCAGACCCACAAGACTGTAAGGCTCTAGTAGACACTGGTGCACAGCATACCCAAATACCACCAAGCTATAAAGGGGCAGAACCCATTTGTATTTCTGGAATGACAGAAGGATCCCAACAGTTAACTGTTCTGGAGGCTGAAGTGAGTTTGACAGGGAATAAACAGCAAAAGCACCCCATAGTAACTGGCCCAGATGGTCCGTGCATTCCTGGTACAGATTACCTCAGAAGGGGGTATTTCAAGGACCCAAAAAGGTACTGGTGGGCTTTTGGTGCAGCCACCTTGGAGACAGAGGAAATTAAAGAGCTGTCTGCCTTGCCTAATCTCTCGGAGGACTCTTCTGTTGTGGGGATGCTGAGGGTCGAAGAACAACAGGTACCAATCTCTATGACCATGGTGCACCAGTGGCAATACCACACCAACCGAGAATCCCTGATCCCCATCCATAAGCTGATTCATCAACTGGAGAGCCAGGGAGTGATCAGCAAGACTCACTCACACTTTAACATTTCCATATGGCCAGTGAGAAAATCTAGTGGGGAGTAGATGTTAACAGTGGACCATCATGGCCTGAATGAAGTTGTGCCACCGCTGAGTGCTGCCGTGCCGGACATGCTAGAACTTCAGTATGAACTGGAGTCCAAGGCAGCCAAGTGGTACGCTACCATTGATATTGCCAATGTGTTCTTCTCAATCCCTTTGGCAGCAGAATGCAGACTACAGTTTGCATTCACTTGGAGGGGCACCCAGTACACCTGGAATTTACTGCCCTATGGGGTGGAAACACAGCCCCACTGTTTGCCATGGACTGATCCAGACTGCACTGGAAAAGGCTGGAGCTCCAGAATACCTGCAGTACATTGATTACATCATCGTGTGGGGCAACACAGCAGCAGAAGCTTTTGGAAAAGGGAAGAAAATAACAGCTATGTCTCCACCAACTGACAAAAAGGAAACACAAGCTTTTCTGAGCATTGTGGGTTTCAGGAGAATGCATATTCCAAATTACAGTATGGTTGTAAGCCCTCTCCATAAAGTGACCTTTCTTCCCAACTCTCTCTCCCATGCTGCTAGGAGGGGGAGGGAGAGCGAGAGCGAGAAACTGTCTGGTGACTCAGGCTAAACCACAACAGTGACATCAATGTCTCTTGCTTTACAAACCAAAGCAATTACTCCTCCATAGAAAGCCACTAGATCACTGAGCCATAATCTGTCATTTGTGAAGCCATGTTGACTGTCTTTAATCACCTCCCTGTATTCCATAGCCTTTAGCATAACTTCCAGGAGGATCTGTTCCATTATCTTACTGGAAACTGAAGTGAAGTTGATTGATCAGTAGTTTCCAAGGTCCTCCTTATTACCCTTTCAAAAGGGATTCTTAAGGGTTCTTACCAACTTTTTAAAAGAATAGACCTAAGTCTCAGGGAAAGTAAGGTTTTGGGCACATCTCTGAGTTCAGCTTTTCCAAGTGGGCAGCCACAAGCCATGTCATGCTCAGATCTCACTCTGAGGCACATGGTCCTGCCCACATGCTATGTGAGAGAAGCAGCGCTGGACTGTTGAGTTAGGAATGCATATGCCCAGCACTCAGAGCATGCAAGTCCTCACTTTTTTTTTCTTTTAGTCTATTTACATCTAAAGGCAATGGCGTATGATCAGTCAGGATCAAAACCTAGTTCTCATGCAACATGGATCTGCATCCTAGTACCATATTGTACTTAAACTGACTGCAGTTACATTTCTGTGTATCGTTCTGCTTGCAAAAGCAGTGGCATGCTACCCATGCACCTACCAACATTTTCTCTTTGCAGATAACTTTCTGCTAAAAGAATCATGTAATCATAGAATTACAGAATAGTTTGGGTTGGAAGGACCTTCAAAGATCATCTAGTCCAACCACCCTGCAAGAAGCAGGGACATCTTCAACTAGATCAGGTTGCTCAGAGCCCCATACAACCTGTCCTTGAACCTTTCCAGGGATGGGACATCAACCACCTCTCTGGGCAACCTGCTCCAGTGTTCTACCACCCTCATTGTAAAAATTATTTTCCTTATATACAGTATGAATCTACCTCCCTCTATTTTAAAAACATTACCCCTTGTCCTATTACAACTGGCCCTACTGAAGAGTTTTTCCCCGTCTTTTCTGTAAGTCCCCTTTAGATACTGGAAGGCCACTATAAGGTTCTGGGCTGCAAATGCACATTGCCTGCTCATGTTGAGTTTCTCATCCACCAGCACTCTCAAGTCCTTCTCCTCAGGACTGCTCTCAATCCATTCTCCACCCAGCCTCTATTTGTGCCTGAGATTGCCCCAACCCACGTGCAGGACCTTGCACTTGGCCTTGTTGAACTTCATGAGTTTTGCATGGGCCCACCTCTCCAGCCTGTCAAGGTCCCTCTAGATGGCATCCCTCCCCTTCAGCGTGTTGACAGCACCACACAGCTTGGTGTCATCGTCCAACTTTATGAAAGTGCATTCTATCCCACCCTCCATGTCACTGACAAAGCTGTTAAACAGAGTGACTCAGAAGCCTGCAAAATGTGTTTCTTCGCATTATTCTGTCAGTCTGAAGCTAATATAAGACTAGAAAAAAAGGATGAGGTTCATGGTAAATTCCTGACCTTGGTGTAACAAACAAAGACTGTTATCTATGTTGAAGCTCATACAGAGAGTGATCCAGTTCCTGAGCTGTGTCATTATGCACTTCAAGTCAGTCTAGTTTGACATCTAATGCACAATGATGACAATTGTACTTTGTGACAGTTGTACAGGCCAGACAAAGAGTACTTAAGAAGCATATCATCAGATGTTCTATGCACAAGGTTTCTGAGGAGACCTATTGAGCTGTTCTAAGAGAGAAGTATGTTTCAACACACAGTCTCATAAATGTATGAATTCAAGAAATCAGTTTTCAAAAGATAGGACATGAATGGGGTTGACAGTAGGGCTGCATTGTCTTCTGCTTCCAAACAGAGTGGTCTCAGGTAAGAGGAAATTGTTACACCTATATCTGTATGTTTACACCTTTATGCTTAGGCCTGAAGTTGCCTCAAACACTGAGGCCAGCTATAAGCAAAGTACATGAGAACATGTAAGAGATGTGAACGGGAGTGAGACTGGATCACGAGACCCTTTTGGGTTCCTCAGTGAGTGAGAGGACACCTCAATATCACACAGATAAGCAAAGTGCTGAAATACCAGTGCTGAGGGCAGATAGGCTAATCAGCAACATTCCACCACACAGGATTTCAGCCATGTTGAATAGTGTCATAGTTTAGCCCCAGCCGGGATCAGACTACGCAGTCTCTCTCTCACTCCCCCCTACGACAGATAGTCAGACTGGTCTCTGGGGAAAAAAAGTAAAGGAGCAGCGTGAGGCCTTGACCGGGCTCAAGCACTAGTCTGCAGCAGGAAGCTTCCAGATATAGGCTGAGGAATCCTAAGATCTGCGAAAAGAGGTAAAGATTTCCATATATGTTAGACCATGGGGTTTTTTGAGCAATATCATCCATTAGAAGTTCT
Organism: Chlamydotis macqueenii; assembly: GCF_036417535.1. Classification (NCBI taxonomy): domain Eukaryota; kingdom Metazoa; phylum Chordata; class Aves; order Otidiformes; family Otididae; genus Chlamydotis; species Chlamydotis macqueenii. The sequence goes on from NC_141559.1 coordinate 20,701,840, forward strand.
AATTCTATCAATTCTATGAGAATATACAGTTAACACCCTGGCAGAAAATAAGGGTTTTTTTGCATGTTTATATGTGTCATGTATCTGCCTGCACATTTACGTATATATCACTGTGTTGGTTTTGTGTAGCAGGGGTGGGGGCTACAGTGGCAGCTGTGAGAAGCTGCTAGAAGTTTCCCCTTTGTCCAGTGGACCTGGCCAGGTCTAGGGTGGACCTGCCACTGGCTAAGGCCAAGCTAATTGGTAACAGTGATAATGCCTCTGTGATAATGTATTTAAGAAGGAGAAAATTAAAAAAAAAAAAGGGAATTGCAGGCAGAGACAGGGAGGCATGAGCCCTGTGGGCCTTGTGGCCTTCACCCTCTGGCCTCCCGCTGTTTGACTGTCTAGGCCCGACTTGGCCTGACCTGGCCTGGTGGAGAGAAGTAAAGAGAACCTGAGAGGCATCTGCCTGAGCCTGATTGTGAAGAATTTCTTGTGAAAGAAACAGCTGCAGATGCCAAGGTCAGTGAAGAACGAGGGGGAGGAATAATGCGGCTCCCAGCCAAGATTCCCCTGCAGCCTGTGGTGAAGACCATGGTGAGGCAGGCTGTCCCCCTGCAGCCCATGGAGGCCCATGGAGGAGCAGAGATCCACCTGCAGCCTGTGGGGGACCCCATGTCGGAGCAGATGGATGCCCAAATGAGGCTATGGGCCTGTGAAGGGCCCACGCTGGGGCAGCCTGTCCCTGAGGGACTGCACCCCATGGAAAAGGACCCCACACTGGAGCGGTTTGTGAAGAACTGTAGGGAGGGACTCAACGGTGGAGCAGGGGAGGAATGTGAGGAGTTCTTCCCCTGAGGAGGAAAGAGCAGCAGAAAACAATGTGCGATTAACTGACTACAAGCCCTGATTTCCTAGTGCCCCTGTGCCACTCGGGGGGAGAAAGATGTGGAGATAATTTGGAATAAAGTTAAACCCAGGAAGAAGGGAAGGAGGAAGGTGGGAGGAAGTGTTTGTTTTTCCTCTCTCTCATTATCCTGCTTTAGTTTTATTAATAATAAATTGAAATAGTTTTCTCCCAGTCGAGTCTGTTTTGCCCATAACAGTAACTTGAATGATCTCTCCCTGTCCTTATGTCAAACCTTGAACTTTTAGTTATATTATCTCTCCCCTATTCCCTCGGAGGGTGGGGAGAGTGAGTGAGAGACTGCAAAGCTTTGTCCCGAGTGGGGCTACATTACAACAATCATATACACACAGAATGTGTAAATACAACTGCAACCTGCTGTTTCAATCCTTCATCAAGTATCTTTGGTAGTCTTCATCTGCAAGTCCAAACAAAAGAATCTAAGAGAGGAGGGTCTGCAAAGAGTTCAGTGGGGTAGACATGATCTGGGGCCAGTATGAGCTGGCAAAGTATACTTCCTTGCAAACATATGAGTACACATTTTCCTGCAGGAGAAAAGTATGCACCATGGGGTACATTTGAGCTTGTTTCATCGTTGTCCATTAAGGATCAGCTTCTTCAGCTTGGATTGTAGTGAAAAGTGTGTGTGTAATATCTTTAGCAAAGCACTAAGAAAAAAAGAGATATTATAATAAAAATACTTCCACTGGAAAAGTGAAAGAAGTCAGGTAACACAGGAGATGGAGGCCGCATGGGGGATGTGCAGCTCCAAAGGTACCTCTTAACGACTTGCCAAATATGGCCAGGGGTCACAGAGCGGACACCTGAGGAAGGGGCTTCCGACCACCCCTCACATTTAGAGCCTCCTTAGCACCTGTGCAGAGGTCTAAGAGCTCTCTGGAACCAGACCATACAAGTCCTCAAGGGGCATAACTGGAGGCGGGGATGATTAGACTATAAAAAGACACGGCCTCAGGGAGCTGCCGAGGTGGTAGGTCATCACACTCATGCCACCTGAAGATTTGTGTGCCTATCCGACATAGTTTTTGCTGGATCCAAGGGTGGTGATATCTCTCTTTTTCTCTTTTCCATTTTTCTCCTTTTCCTTTTTATAAATATTCCAATAAGAGCCCCAACTATCAACCCCTTTATGTTTTCCAAGTTTTCAAAGTTAAGTAATTCCTCGTTAATGTTAAATGAAGTGTTAAATCGATTGTTTGATGTCATTTCACCTTAATTTGGTCTGAGGGAATCACAAACCTGCTATGGCCCTGGGTGATAACACAAGTATATGCAGAATATTTGTCAAAACACCTTTTTTTTTTTCATAGCATGTTGCACTGTATTCATTGTAAATGACCTTCTAAGTGAAAAAAAAAAGCTACACTAAAAAAATTCCCAAAGAAACAAGTTTGTGCAGTGAAGGAGCACAGATGGATGAACTCTTTTGCATGGCTGCTCTGAATGTGATCTCCAGAATAGGTGATTCCTAACCTGTTGAGAGCCAGAAATTGAAAGGGAATCACTGCTACTATTTGTGGTTAGTTGGTATTGTGTTTAATGTTGGCTGCTCACAACTGCCCAAGGAAAGGTGGGAAGATGTGTTTCACTGATGTAGGTGGGCCTCAGTCTGACCCAGCATGACCATTCTTCAGGTTTTATGTTCTTATCTCCTGAACTGCATTTAAAAAGCCTGATTTTTCAAATCCCAGAATCTTTGTGAATCAACTCCAGAATTGATTCTCTTGGAGTGCCTGGCCCTTCTAATTGGATACAAAAGTAGTATTTGAGAACATGTTTCAGACATAGAGCTGGCTGAAATGCTGCCCTAAGACCTGACTTGCTACCCATTGCCACTAGACATACACTGCAATCTTAGTATAAGCTTCAACATGACACAAAAATAAAATTGGATTTTCATAGGATATATGTCCCTTTGCAATAAAGCCCTACTGTGCTGTGTGCTCTCCAGCTTATGTTTGAGAGGAAGGTTCTGACAGCATGCAGCGCTAGGCTTTGTGCAGCTGAATCCCAAGCTGTCACCCCCAAGAACAATGGAGAGCTGAGTCTACCTTTCCAGACAGGCTACTAGATTAAGAAGAAATGCATAATATTAAAAAATAATAAATAGATACATCAGGCAGGAAAAGTCATCAAAAGGCCAACGTGACAAGCTAGGGATCAATGTGTGCCTTGTAGCAGCATAGTGAAAGAGTCTGTTGCTTAAGTGTCACACTAAACTAGCACCTTCCTCAAGTGTGGCACTTATTTTCTCACTTTCTCATCTCCTATCACACCTCAAAACCTCTCCTGCTTCTTCAAAAGCAGTATTTGATCAAACAACTATGAATAAAGACATTTATTAAGAAAATATCTCTGATAATATGGCCTACGGTACAAAGTTCAATGGAGATAGCATTGGATTGTAATTCTTAGTTTTCAGAATAAACAAAAGAGAGAAATCAAGGTCATTTATACATTCATGGATTTTATAACAAAGCCATAACTACCAGAAAGTCGATGAACTCAGGGTAGCAGAAGTTCATGTTTTTTAAGAATGTCAATTGATGTAGATTAGTAAAAAGTCAACTAGATTGTGCCTGCAGACTGAAAAAAAAAAGTTCAAAGCCCTGTAAATAAGCATTTTAATCCACTTCATCCTCAGCATGAGGAAAGACAATAAAAACTGTCTGTAACTTAAAAGAAAATTGCCTTCTCTTGAGCAACCTGATCTAGTTGGGGATGTCCCTGCTCCTTGCAGGGGGGTTGGACTAGATGACCTTTGAAGGTCCCTTCCAACCCTAACCATTCTATGATTCTATGATTCCAAATTTAGGACAATAGCCTTTCCTGTCTCAACTTTTTTTATTCTTCAAATCTTCCATCTAGCCTGTCCCAACTCCTTGGCTATCAAGTGAGAACAATACTCTTTTCTTTCCAAGGAATTTATACTTATTCAATCCTTAATTGGTAGACTGATGAAGATCATATGGATATGTAGTCAGACTGTAATCCTTTTGCTCATTGTTGTCTTTTAGCCCTCATCACCACACAGTTTCTCGCTCTCCCTCCCCCTCCCCAGCAGCATGGGAGAGAGAATTAGGAAGAAAGGAAAACTCATGGGTTGGCATGAAGACAGTTTACTAGAATAGCAAAGGAAAATGGCAATAATAACTAAATATAAGGATATTAAAATATACAAAATGAACAATGCATTATTTCTCACTACCCCATATCCCAATGATTGATACAGCCCATCCTGAGCAGCGATCACAGAAACAAAACGGAGCAGCAAGCAAAGGAGTGGGGGGGGGGAGAGAGAGAGCTATGCCCCTTCCCCAACCTCAGCAAACCCTACTTATATACTGAGCATGACATTTATGGCATGGAATACTCTCTTTGGCCAGTTTGGGTCAGTTTGGTATTCTGTCTGTATCCCTCCCAGCTTCCTGCATCTGCACATTTGCCCTTGAGGGTCCCTTCCAACCTTAACCATTCTATGATTCTATGATTAGTGAGACCTGGAAAGCCAGACAGTGTCCTTGGTCTCATTAGCAACAACTCATCTCATCAGGGTGTTTATCAACATTCTTCACATATGAAATTGGCTACTGAGAGGAAAATTAACTCCATCCCTGCCTAAACCAGGACAGTCATGATGCAGATAAATCCCAGTGGAAGAAGCAGATTCCTGAAAAATACAGTCAGGTATAATTTGTATTTTTGTATCAAAAAGTTAGTACAAACAAATCATTTCCCCAAGTAATGACAAATAAACACGGTAAAGTATGGACCCATTTTTGTCATGTTGGCTCACACTGAGTTGTGCCTTATTTTGTAAAGAGTCCCACTGATCAGATAAGGGCTATTAGTGGAATAAAATACTACTCAGCATGCCTAAGGATAACAGAATTGTGCCAGAGGAATGTAAAAGTTGTTTAAAAGTTACTTCCTCAAGTATCTTTGCAATCACTTAGTGTATTGTATCATGCTGTTTTATGATCTCCTTTTGGTTAATCCTAGACTTAATTATTGAGTCTTCAAAGCATTGCTTGCAATCAAGCATATTTCTGTGTCTGTCTCAGCAAATTATACTAAACCTCACTGATATAATCAGAAAGATCAGTTCCTGAGTCATGGGTATTTAAAATACCTGTGGCTGTATGTAATCCTTCAATATCCATATATGGAGGCATCAAGCCTCCAGAGTTGCTGACATCTGAAGGAATAAAAACATTCTATTTAGAGACTTTGTTTTATAAATTATCTTCTTTTTTTTTGTGGTTTTCTTCTTCATTCCTTATTAATGGAAACTTTTGCGTGAAAACAGGATCCCTTTGCCTTGGAGTTAATATGCTACTCCTACAGCTGCCTCCTCTTCACCATCATTTACTAAAATCCTCCTTTGTACCTCTTACTTGGTGATGTATATTTAACTAGAAGGTTAATCTAAAAAGATTTCCATTTCTAGGTGGAAGTAGATGGACAAGGGGGAAACAGCAGTCCTATATTTGTTCCAGTGTTGTCTGAGAAAAGTCCAAGAAGACAGAAAAAAAGCAACTGTATGCTGCATTCTTTGAGTAGAGTGTTTTTCACAATGTCCCATGAAACAGCAGCTAGCTTCAAATACATTGTAGTGATAATAATCAATTTCTTGGCAATCTGATAATGAGAAAATAAATGACGCTACAATTCATGTTTCACTATATCCAGAAGTCAGGGTTACAAGGTTAAATTTCACATCATAAAGTAACAACCCATTTTCTGTGACTCTGTATTAAATACTTATTTGTGAAATAGAATTGTCAGAGGTTATGTGATTCAATAAGCTTATGCTGCACCTGTAAACAATGTGTTTTGGACACATAACAAGAATTATTGATTGTATTCCTGACACCGGTGAATAGTGAACATTTACATTCATGTAACAAAATACATAAATCTAAGAATTTGTCCTATTTTAGAGTACAGAGGCCAAACCTTGCATTTTATTAACCCACAAATGTGAATTGCTACTCAGGTGTGAATGGTACTATTCCATACAGTACATTCTCTACCTTTAGTAGGATGTAGAGTCAAACAAGCCAAATATGATCATGGAAAAATTAACAAGGAAACATCCAGGATTCTGATGAACTTTCAAGGTGCCAAGGGGATGGCAATCTGAGACACATGTTTAGAATAATAGAATAGAATCATATAACACTTTGAGTTGGAAAGGACCTTCAAACATCACCTAGTCCAAACCGCTTGCAAGAAGCAGGGACATCTCCAAGTAGATCAGGTGGCTCAGAGCCCCATCCGACCTGGCCTTGAATGTTTCCAGGGATGGGGCATCAACCACCTTTCTGGGCAACCTGTTCCAGTGTTTCATCACCGTCATTGTAAAAATTATTTTCCTTATATACAGTCTGAATCTACCTCCTTTTATTTTAAAATCATTACCCCTCATCCTATTACAACAGACCCTGATGAAGAGTTTGTCCCTGTTCTTCTTATAAGCCCCCTTTAGGTACTAGAAGGCCACTATAAGGTCTTCCCAGAGCCTCCTCTTCTGCAGGCTGAACAGCCCCAACTCTGTCAGCCTGTTTTCTTAGGAGAGGTGCTCCAGCCCTGTGATCATTTTCATGGCCCTCCTCTGGACTCACTCCAACAAGTCTATGTCCTTGTGTTGAGGGAACCAGAGCTTCACATGATACTTCAGATGTGGTCTCACAAGAGCAGAGTAGAGGAGGAGAATTACCTCCCTTGACCTGCAGATCACACTTCTTGTGATGCAGCCCAGAATGCAGTTGGCTTTCTGAGCTGCAAATGCACATTGCCTGCTCATGTTGAGTTTCTCATCCACCAGCACTCCCAAGTCCTTCTCCTCAGGACTGCTCTCAATCCATTCTCCGCCCAGGCTCTATTTGTGCCTGAGATTGCCCCAAACCATATGCAGGACTTTGCACTTGGCCTTGTGCAACTTAATGAGATTTGCACAGGCCCACCTCTCCAGCCTGTCAAGGTCCCTCTGGATGGCATCCCTTCCCTCCAGAGTGTCAACGGCAACACACAGCTTGGTGTCATCGGTGAACTTGCTGAGGGTGCACTCCATCCCACTGTCCATGTTGCCAACAAAGATGTTAAACAAGGCCAGGCCCAACAGTGACGCCTGAGGAATGCCACTCGTCAACGGTCTCCACCTGAACATTGAGCAGTTTACCACAAATTTTTGAGTGCGGCCATCCAGCCAATTCTTTATCCACCTAGTCTTCCATCCATCAAACCCATGTCTCTCCAGTTTAGAGACAAGGATGTCATGCAGGACAGTGTCAAATCCCTTGCACAAGTCCAGGTAAATGACATGAGTTGCTCATCCCTTGTCCACCAATGCTGTAGCCCTGCCATAGAAGGCCACCAAATTGGTCAGGCACGATTTGCCTTTAGTGAAGCCATGTTGGCTGTCACCAATCACCTCCTTGTATTCCATGTGCCTTAGCATGGTTTCCAGGATAATCTACTTCATGATCTTGCCAGGCACAGAGGTGAGACTGACCAGCCTGTAGCTCCCTGGGTCTTCCTTGTTCCCCTTTTAAAAAATACAAGTTATGCTTCTCCCTGTTCCAGTCATTGGGAACCTCACCATACTGCCACAGCTTCTCAACTATGAAACACAGTAGCTTGGAAACTTCAGCTGCCAGTTCCCTCAGGACCCGTGGATGTATCTCATCAAGTCCCATGGACTTATGCACCTTCAAGATCCTTAGATGTTCCTGAACCTGCTCTTCTGCTACCGTGGGAGTTCTTCATTCTCCCAGTCCCTGCTTTTACCTTCTGCAACTCAGGTGGTGTGGCTAGAGCTCTTGCTGGTGAAGACTGAGGCAAAAAAGTATTTGAGTACCTCAGCCTTCTTCATGTCCCTGGTGACCAGATCTCTCATTTCCTTTCGGAGAGGGCCTACATTCTTCCTGGACTTCCTTTTATCCCTAATGTACTTATAGAAGCTTTTCTTGTTGCCCTTGAAGTCCATGACCAGATTCAATTCCGTCAGGGCTTTAGCCTTCCTTACCTGATCCCTGGCTGCTCAGACAGCATCTGTGTATTGTTCTCATACTACCTGTCCTTGCTTCCAACCTCTGTAGGCTTCCTTTTTGTTTTTCAGTTGGTCCAGGAGCTCCTTGTTCATCCATACAGGTCTCCTGGCAGTTTTGGATGACTTGTCGGGATGCCTCACTCCTGAGCTTGGAGGAGTTGATCCTTGAATATTAGCCAGCTTTCTTAGGCCCCTCTTTCCTCCAGAGCTGTATCCCATGGCACTTTACCCATCAGATCCCTGAAGAGGACAAAGTCTGCTCTCCCAAAGTCCAGACTAGAGAGCTTGCTGCACTCCCTTCTCGCTGCCCTAAGGATCTTGAACTGCACCATTTTGTGGTCACTGCAGCCAAGGCTGCCCTTGAGTTCCACATTCCCCATCAGCCCCTCCTTGTTGATGAGAACAAGGTCCAGCACAGTTCCTCTCCTCGTTGGCTCCTCTATTGCCTGCAGGAGGAAGCTGTCGTTCACACATTTCAGGAACCTCCTGCATTGCCTGTGCCCTGCTGTGTTGTCCCTCCAACAGATGTTGGGGTGGCTGAAGTCCCCCACTAGGACCAGGGGCTTGTGACCATGAGGCTGCTTCTATCTGTAGAAGGTCTCATCCTCTCAGTTCTCCTGGCCACGTGGCCTGTAGCCCCAGTCTAATTTTGCCTCCTCTCCATTTAATCCTGATCTATAAGCTCTCTGTCAGCTCCTCATCCATCTCCAGGCAGTCCTCCATGCATCCTATTTCTACAGGGTCAAATTGCACAAATATTTCAGCTGATGGCTGAAGAAAGCCATCTAAGGGGTAAAGATAATTGATTGAAAGGCTATTGAGATAGGTTTGTGAACTCAGCTACAAGCATGTCACTGGAGGTTGCAGAAAATTGTAGAGACCACTTTATTTTCAACACAGATGACTTAATCGTACACAACAAAGACCTTTAAAGACAAGCAAAATCTTGAGCAGTTTTTCTTATTGCACACTTGCACAAACTCTTCACAAACCTTTATTCTGTTGCTCTTTGGGAAAGCAGACAGTATATTCTATATTCTATATCACTATAAATTTTTTAATATCCACATCTCTCTTTTCTTTAACTGGAGTACAATTTCTTTTTAAGTGGCAATACACTCCATCTATTTATCGAAACAGCAGCTTGGTGAAACACAATTTTACATAATATCTATAAATTCTTCCTGACAATGTTGAATGGAGAAATGTATGATCAAATATTGTGAAATGCCAAATGGATGATAGTCCCTATAATTTATTTGATAAAAGCTGACTCCACAGGGGATATTTTAATGAATGTGATGACGATGTGTTCCAAGGGAAAAGCTTTAAAATGTTCAGATTACATTTAGTCTGTAAAACCTGTTCAGAAATTAAAAGCAAATTGATTATTATAAGATAATCAGTGTATCTCCACATTGAAGAAGATTTATAATTGCCAGGAAAATAAAGAGTTGGGAAAAGATACTGAAAAGATACTGTAATTGTGCAAACATATTGATCCTTTGTGATTTAGCAGTGCAAGTCTCACTGCAATTTAATATAGGTTATGTTCTTCTCCCTTAGCTCTTTTTGAAACCCCATTTCCCTGGAAGGAGTATCTGTCCATCATCTAACCTTACTCACTGATATCAGTAGTTGTAACATTCTAGATATTCAATAACCTCTCTCCTCAGGTATCCATGTTTTGTATATGACTGATCTTCCAAAAAAAGTACATTATACTCACAACTGTATTTTAGACAAAGACTATCTACCTTCACATTCAAGCCATGCCAGCACGAGCAAGTCCCAGGCTGTCCAGAATAATTATGGTATAGATTTTTGTATGTATATTAATTAACTAAGACATGACTGAACTTCAGTAGAAAGCAGCTTCAAACTTTTATTCTTGTATACACAGGAGAAATCATCATAGAGAAGTCTTCCTTTCTAGCAAGGACAAGAGCTGAAATAATTACTAAAACTGGTGACTGAGATTAGTTAGGGGATCTACCATAAATGCTTACCTTGTTGTTTCCTCTCAGGCCCCATCAGAAACAGGATATTGAGCCTCAGGGAACTTTAATGTGGCTTAGTATAGCCATTCATGCCTGCCACTGTTTTTACTAGTAACATCTTAATTTTTTTTTAATTAAAAGACGAGGAGGGAAAGAAAAAGGCCAGGAGGACCATCTGTTGCTCTCTCATCAGGTTCTAGGGCTGTAGGGTCAGAGTAGTATCTTGGTCACAAATGAGTGAACATAATGTGTTGAAGGAAGAACCAGAGAGATTTCATCATCTTATTAAGATCCTGCACTGTTGAGGATCTAATAGGTTATGATAACTAAATATTGTTCATTATTTGGAGCTCTAGAGGATCTTGTCCACTATCCTGGTTTCAGCTGGGATGGAGTTAATTTTCCTCTCAGCAGCCAATGTGTATTGGATTTTGTATGTGAAGAATGTTGACAAACACAGTGATGATATGAGTTGTTGCTAATGAGACTACAGACACTGTCCGACTTTCCAAGTCTCACTAATATGCAGGTACAGGGACCTGGGAGGGATATAGCCAGAACAGTTGATCTAAAGTAGCCGAAGAGAGCATTCTATGCCATAAACATTATGCTCAGTATATAAGTGGGGAATGGCCGGGGGCAACTCTCTCTCTCTCTTGCTCCTTTGCTTGCTGTTCAGTTTCATTTCCAGGATTGCTGCTCGGGACAGGCTGTATTGGTCATTGGGACATCAGGAGGTGAAAAACCATGGACTACTGATTTAGTATATTTTAGTATCCCTATATTTTGTTATTATTGTCATTTTCCAGTTATTCTGGTAAACTGTCTTCATCTCAGTCCACGAGTTTTCCTTTCTTCCCAATTCTCTCCTCCATTCCACTGGGGAGGTGGATGGTGAATGAGAAACTCTATGGTGACTCGAGCTAAACCACAGCATCCTGATAGGCTGAAGTTGAAGAAGATGTCAGTTTCATGTGTAGTGCCCAATTCTGTGTGGACAGAGATCAAGCAGCAAGTCTGCATCTCAGCAAATAGGAGATCACAACCACCTCTAGAGGAGAGGTTATTCAGTGGTTGTGAAGAGATTTATTTAGAATCATCTTGAAAAGAATCTTGAAAATAATTTTGTGTTTGTCAAATTAACAAAATAGAATAAAGTGTAGTATGCAAATTCTTCGTCTTCATACAAAGATTGATAGTTCCACACCAGAAGAGATCACAAGGCACAAACCAAAATGAATGTCAGATGTTTGATTTCTTGCTGAGGGTCCTCCAGCCCTGTCAACTCTATTTCCTGTTTTCAGGCAGCACAACCAGAAATAAAACCTATTATACAGTAGTTATACAGCATTTTTCATGCCACACTCAATGGTTTTTGCAACATTTTGTTATGTTTACATTACAGATTAGTGGCTTAATTTGTAAAGCACTTACAGTTCCATAATTTGCATAAATCACATATTCAATGTCTGTACTTCTAGCTCATGCAGTTAATGCACTTTTCATGAACACTTTGCTTTGCTTGTAATTTAAATTTGTTACAAAGCCTGCTATCTGAATAGGGGAAATTAGCACTGCACAAGGACAGAAGCATTATTATCAGGTCATAGTGAGAGTGGTCTCTAAAGGCAGAGACTTACACAGTACTGATTCTGTAACCTGGTTTTGAAATAAGAGCAATTAAAGATTTTTGAACTATTTTCTTAAGATTATACTAAGATGCTGCCTGATGATCAGTGATAAAGGAGTAACATCTACGTTCAAGACTGGGACAAGTAGTTACAGACTGGTTATAAGGCCTGTTATATGGATTCATCACAAAACCATGACAGAGACCATGCTGAACATGGTTTTAACTCCTTGTTCAAAATCTCATTATAATTCACAAACTTCAAGAGATCAACTATAAAAAAGGCCTCTGTTACAGCACAGTCTTTTATAAAAAATGTCCAAATGTAGTTTTTGGGGTGATAAAGTAAAAATGTTTCAAGGGATGAGTGTGAGATAAATGCACATTGCTCCAGATTTCAAGCAATCATGGTTGGAATAAATCTGTACAGGTTAAAGAAAAATTCATCTACCTGTTGGTAAAATATTAATGCCAAAGTGCTTGTTCAGTGGGTAAATATGAGCATTGCTAGGAGAGGAACTGCTGAACACAGTAATTTTGAATATCAGACATGCTTTAATACAGATTTAGACGATCCTGTTTTTTAAAGTCGTCATCATAGCTGTGTGCATTAACCGCATGTTAGCATCACTTACAAGACATTTAAAGAAAGAGGAAACTGTTCAATCTAAAGCTGGATGTACAATTTTACTTGTGAACAACCAAATAATGGCCTTTCACAAACTTCACTGATATCAATGGAAAACTTTTCTTAAAACTTGCTTTACAGAAAAGACTTCTACAAGCGTCTCCTTTCTTTACTCCTCAGGTTTTGGCTTGCTTGCTTTTTAGAATCATATGATGAAGACAAACATCATCCAACCTCTCCAGAAATCCAAACTTTCTGTTCATCATTATCACACCAACAATTCCTCACTGGAACACCATAAATCAAAGATAATTCCAAAAGGAAAATTTTAAAGGTGCTTGAACACATATGCCTTTAGGGGAGGGAGAGATTTACTTGCACAATTGTTCTTATTAACCAGATCAGTAATGCAGACAACATCAATGAGTAGGTTGAAAGATTTTGGAGGAAGGGATTATTCCAAAAGGAAGAGCACTGATTGATTTAAATGGTTATAGATAGAGCAGAATCAGAAGGATCTTCAGTCAGGGGAGATAACACAAAGACTGTGGGAACTGACTAGCTGGAAAGCAGCTTGGCAGAAAAAGACCTTGGAGTCCTGGTGGACACCATCTTGAATATGAACCAGCAATGTGCCCCTGCAGCAAAGACCAACAGCCTTCTGGGCTGCATTAAGAGGAGTGTTGCCAGCATGTCATGTGGGCTAAACCCTCCCCTTTGCTTAGCACTGGTGAGACATACCTGGAGTGCTGTGTCCAGTTCTGAGCTCCCCAGTGCAGTACGGACATGCCATAGAGAGTTCAAGAAAAGGTCACTAAAATGATTAAGGGACTGAAGTATCTCTCCTATGAAGAAAGGCTGAGAGAGCTAGGACCCTTCAGCCTGGAAAAGAGAAGATTCAGGGGGAAATGTAGTGTATATAAATATCTGAAAGGAGAGTGTAAAGAAGACAGTGTCAGGCCCTTTTGAGTGGTGTTCAGTGACAGGATCAGAGGCAATGGGCACAAACTGAAACACAGAAGGTTCTTCCTGAACATCAGGAAACACTTTTTCACCGTGAAGGTGACCGAGCACTGGTACAAGTTGTCCAGAAGTGGTGGAGTCTCCATTCCTTGAGATATTCAAAAGCTGTCTGGACATGGTCCTGGGAAGTTTGCTCTAGGTGACCCTACTTGAGTAGGGGGATTGGACCAGATGATCTCGAGGCTCATTCTAACCTCTTTCATTCTGTGGTCCTGTGACCATGGATCTTTATGCAAGCAAAATATGACTGATTATAAGACCCAAGAAAAAGGCATGCTCTTTCTTTATGCTGTAACTGTTTGCCTGATAATAATTAGCCCTGCATGCTGGAGAGTTAGTGTGATGCTCATGTTCTAGATTCCAAGCAAGTTAAAGCAAATTTATCTAAAAGTAAACTGGCTTGGACTAAATGTGGCAGCAGGAGTTCAACAGCTGAGGACAGATAGGAGGGTTCATAGGAGACTTATACAACTTGCATTGAAGCCTGCCCTGTGGTACCTTCACTGCTAGAGTTCTCCAGGTGGGCACAATGATGTATTTAAACCTGTAGTGTGGATATACATAGGAAGCAAATACCATATAATGGGTAGCTAAATGCCCTTCAACTGCAGGATGGGCTGCAAGATGGTTGTCCTGTTAGGAACTACTTTCAGTTACCCAATTTGTTGCTGCACAGGTATGCTGGAGATTATTAATATTACTCGATACTAAGGTTGCACTATTTTCTGCTGCCTTTTGTGATGCAGGGGAAAAGACGATTTATGCTTGTTCTTCACACTTACTATCTGTAGCTACAGAGGAATTAGAAGAGTAGTGATTACAGTAAGGTTAGTGGTCACTGCAGAAAAATAGAAATATTTGGAAGTCTATGTTAAGAGAGATACCAGGAGGTTTCCTAAAAATCTTTCCCATTTGTGTGACAGAGAACCTTCTCCCATTACAATTTGTGTGGTGATGGCAAAACAGTTGACATGGTTGCTGAAGAAAGATCAAGCCTGTAGGACTCATATGGAATAATGGAAAATTTACTTAGCCAGTCAACACTGCTTTTATAGCAGGGATGGATGTTCGACTACTTTGCAGGAAGCAATCAAACAAGCAAACAAAAAAAGGCTGGAATAAAGGAAAACAATCCAGTAATTGGAAAACAATAATTAGAACAATTTCAAGTTTAATGTCCTAATGAAAACTGCCTGTCACCATTGTAAATGGGCCAACAAAGCAGTCAGAGACAAAGCAACTAGACAGAAGAGAAGGGGACTTAATTTTGTGTATACTTCTGGGTCCAGTTTCAGTTCTTTAGAGAACTAAGGCTCACTGGACATTTGTTCCTTTCCATGTGAGCCTTTCAGTTGCTCTCCTTCTTAGCAGCAAGGACATAAACAATCTCTTACCTCTCCCATTTCAGGATCAGTGTAACTACTGACTGCAGACTGAAACAAAGCTATGACACGTTAGGGTCATTTCAGTTTTATGCCATGTCATGTGAATATTTTCTTTGATGTAGGTCTTACAGGTAAATAGTATGTGCTCTTTTATGCATCAGCACAAGTGATTGGCAGAAAGACTTTGGATATATTAACACAGAAAATGTGAGTTCTCAAATAAAATGTAATTATTGAGAGAAACTACCCATTTATCTCCATGGGCTTACATTTTCTGTACACAAACCAACCCTATTTGCAATGGAGCAAGGTTTTAATCATTTATAAGCAAGAAAACCAGGAAAACAAACTGCTGCTGCTTCTCCTTGAAATCAATATGAAAGCAAAGGGAGGAAGGCAGTTTGATTTTCTGCCACATTGTTTTTATACATCTACTTGAACAATTCAGTTTCTTTGATTTTTCACTTAACTTATTATGCCTGCTTTTATTTAAATGTAGCTGCTTAAAAGCTTTAGCCATTCTAAGCAAGCCATTTGACAAAGCTATTGGGAAGAAGTTTTCTGTTAATAAAATCACTATTGATGCTGGAACACAACTAACTAACAGTTGAAAAGCTGTCAGAATCTAATCACTTCTGGGTATACTGTTAACTACTTGAGTCAAACACAGTGGTAACAAGTTGAAACCAGCAAAACACTGTGTAACTGTCAGCCTTTTCAATCCAGCACCAATTCACTGAACTAAATGTGTATCTCTAGAGCTTTTTTTTCCATTTGGGTGACTGCTTCTTAATGATGACTGGTTAACTGTTGCAACAAGCCACAAAGTAGTGTATTCATCAAAGGTCATAAAACCAACCTGAAAATAATTTCCAGTGACAAAAATTACAAGGATTTGAGAAAGAAATTATGGAGTTTTGGCTATGGAGATAGATTTGATGATGAAGCATGTAATGTCTGGGCATTAAATTATCTGAAGCAATGACAAAACAGCACTGGGTTTAGCAGACTTTGATCAGCTTTTTGAGGCATTTAGATCAGCTACAGTGAAATTGTTCCACAGGCAAATCTTACCTTTCAATGAGTTTATGGAACTTTCCCATTAATGTAACTGAAGTCATGATTTTGTTACAGGAGTCCAATAGATAAAGTCTGATGCACAGATGAGTGGCAAAGTGAACAGACTGGGCTGGGTTTTGAGGTTTTTTTTTTTTTGTGTTTGGTTTTGTTAGTTTGTTTGGTTTGTTTTGGTTTGGTTTTTTATTCAGAATTAAAGGCCTGTATCACTGTAAAATGACACACTTTTTCAGTGAAACACCTTGCACTAATTTCCATCAACACCAAGTGAACTTTTAACCCTATTTGGATTTAATGCTCTTTGTGCTTCCTCTTGCATTAGTCTAAGCAACTATACAGAAGTTAAAACAACAGAGCAGTACAAGCCCCTCAGTACAAGAAGGACGTTGAGTTGCTGGAACACGTCCAGAGAAGGGCAACAAAGCTGGTGAGGTGTCTGGAGCACAAGTCTTATGAGGAGCAGCTGAGGGAACTGGGATTGTTTAGTCTAGGGAAGAGGAGGCTGAGGGGAGACCTCATTGCTCTCTACAGCTACCTGAAAGGAGGTTGTAGGGTTGTAGGGAGGTGGGTGTTGGTCTCTTCTCCCAAGTAACTAGTGATAGGACAAGTTGTGGCAGGGGAGGTTTAGGTCAGGTATTAGGAAGCACTTCTTTACTGCAAGAGTGGTCAAGCACTGGAACAGGATGCCAAAGGCAGTGGGGAGTCAACCATCCCTGGATGTGTTCAAAGAACGTGTAGACGTGGCATTTCAGGACATGGTTTAGTAGGCATGGTGCTGTTAGGTTGATGGTTGAACTTGATGATCTTGGAGGTCTCTTCCAACCTTAAAGATTCTACGATTCTATGAAAGCATGAAAGTCTGGCCAGATGCTAAAACAGAAAACTCTGTTAAGAGGAAGTATTAACTTCCCTATGAAGGCAGTTAAAGTAATTTCCTGCTCACTCCCCCAAATTTTATAGAGAGCTTTTCAATATGAACACACTAAATATTTATAATGGAAATCTTATATTGGAGGTATTTTGCTTAAGTTACTATTTATTTTTTTTGGTGATGATTTATTCATTAAATCACAGAGAACAGTGTTAGACATTGTCTCTGAGTATTTTTAAGCAAAACTGCTGTGTCACTTCATCTGTGACCCAAAATTGATTACATCTAAGAAACAAAAGTTACTGCAGAGAGGGTGAAGCAACAGGAATGGGAAAAAGAAAGAACTAGCCTGGATTAGATGTAGACAAAGCTCTAATAAGTGTTAACTAGCAGGATACTTCATTTAAAGGAACAAGTGTTCAAAGAATTTTGCAGCACAAATTATGTCTTCAATAAACAAATTGGGAAAAGTGAAAAAGTAATGAAAGAGTTAACTGAAGAGTTCTTCTATCCTATCTAATTGCTCATGGAGTTTAATAATAATTTAAGGAGTTATCAAGTTAGATAACTTAACATAATCATACATGCTGAACAGAGACCTAAGAAATATTTCAACCAGACAAGCTTTTCTCATTCTTACTGGATTTATTTTCTACAGTTTTCGGAGTATGTCATTTTTGGAGCTGCTCTCTAGGACTACAGTAAGTCACCTTTCCCTTTTCTTACAACGGAGTCTGACAGCGGAAAATGCTGGCACTGCTCCTGCTCTCTCTGGTGACACAAAGCCTTGGCTTCCATGGGAGTTTTGCTAGATTAGCTTCAATGAGCTCTCTTAAAAAGGACAGTTCATGATGCCAGCAGCATCAAAAAATAGTAGCAGGGAAAATAGCAAGCATTGAAATAATATATCTTGCTGCCAATGCATGAAGATAGATTAATAGGCAGTGAAATTATTTGGATATAATTTTGACAACAGTAATTATAAAAGTCACTGTCCCAAGGAGGTGTCTGCATATTTCTGTGCAGCTGAAGAACAGAGCAGCTAATGCAGAGTACCTCTTTCCTTCTACAGAAGGCACTACTTGCAGTTGTGCTGGAAGGCAAATTTACATATCTCTTCCTCTAACAAGAAGGCAATAATCACCTTTAATTCTTTGAACCATACTACTATGTATAACTTACTGTCTTTCTATCATGTGGTGGGCTTTTTTACCATGTGCAGAATACAGCATGGAGCTAAGCCTCTGTTGTGTGAGAAATAAAGTATTCCTTAGCTGACTATGTAAGGCATAGACAGCTCAGCCTTCCCCTGAGCATTCCATGGATAAGCTATCTATAAAAAAACCCAGGCACATTGCAAACATGATTGATACAAGTTGCTGCCACCTGGTGAAATACTAATGGACAGTTTTGTGACCTATGGCTGGCATGTCACTGAAGTGATATACATGACCTTTTCTGCTGTAAGATGCCATAGCCTGAGTTGCATGCATCAGCTGCACATTCCATGGCCGGAGCTGTCTCTGACTTCCCTGGGCACACTGCTCAAAAATGCTGCACTGCCTTCTTGTTTTTCACAATGATGGGTTGTTTACAACCTGCACCTTTCTTGCTCTGAAGGCCTGGAGGCCATTTGCAGTTGCTTGACCCCAGTAGAGAGACCTTAGCCTTTCACGTAGCAATTCCTGTATGTGTATCAAGACACACAGACACAATACTGACCAAATCGTATTATCACAGCAGTGACTTTACCAGCATCTGATTGCAACTTACTTTAATGTACTGAATTGAGAATATATACGCCTTAGACTCTGAGATCATAAGAGCCAGTATTTGAGAAGTTATGAATAAGGAAGGCTGGCATTCAGACCTGCGTAATCAGACACATTGCAGTAAATGTAGAAATATATCATGCAACACAAACTACATTGTACCTGATTCATATATTCCTGAGACCTTCCTCTTTCTTTTTTCCTATTTTTAAACTATCCATGAGTCATCAAGCTTTGACTGCAATATTAATATTGTTTTTTGCAATAATCTATGTAGACTAGATACTTAATCAGCTTAAAGCCTAAAGGCACAAGATAATACAGTTTTCTGTAGCTAGTAATAGCAAGAGTCTTCATTAGAATTGCAAGAGACCTTGTCACATACTGAAGCAATATTATAGCACGAGAATTAGCCTTTATTTCTACACAACTCCATGGGATTGTTCTTGAATTACAACAGAGCTTCTGCTTCTTTTCTGAATTAAAGTAGAAGTAGACACAGGAGTTTTTTATTAGTTTGGCTTCATATGGACATAGTATTTTTAATTTGCCGTTTCTGACCAAATTCGAAGGAGGAAGTTACAGTTTTAAACGTAATCAAGTTCTGAATAAGCTTCATGATCAAGCAGAGGAAAGATATTTTGTAAATAATGTCATGGAAGGGAAACCATGTAGACAGTGTGTTGTACTTTTTGGCAGCAGCAGTCAGCTGGCAGAGAAACCATCAACACTGTCCTCCTGATGAGGAGCTGTACCACTACAGGAGAAAGCCGTGGTAGTTGTAGTGAAGGAAGTTGTTTAGGAGATGGAAGTGAAACACCTAGAAGCCTACAGGAAATGAGGCTTCATTCCTTCTGCTCCTTGAGCAACTTTTGATTTTTAACCTCCAAGTTTTATTTCAGGGTTGTAGTGACAGTGGAAACGAGCTAAGAGAGCATGGAGAAGCATGGCTGAGCAGCATTATTTGAATTTTCCATGGCAGAGATGCCATGGAACCCAAGCCTGAAAACACTGTCATGGTATCACCAGGTACTGTGATGTTCTTAAGCTTTAGGTCCATCTGTAAGCCTTTATATTTCATTTATGAAATATATTTTCTACACTTAACACTCTGCCTGTGCAACTGGCTTGTAAAATGTATCATTCACTTTCCTCATGCTGCTGTGATGTCTTGGCAGAGGAGTGTTTCCTCTGAATTTGTGTAATAAAGGATTTAGTGGTACAGCTTACTGCTGCTTGTGACATACCTAATGCCAATGGAAAAGGTGAAGAAAGCAAGCAGGATGAGTGTGCTCCCAAGACACATATGAGGTCTTGCTCTATTGTCATTGAGGAAGGTGCGGAAAAGAAAGAAATTCTCCACATCAGTAGAATAGCAGCAGATTATACAGGCAAATGGGCCAGACTTGCTTTGCTCCTGCAACTCTGAGAGTCTGTGGGAGATGAAGGTCATAGAATCATAGAATCATAGAATGGTTAGGGTTGGAAGGGACCTTCAAAGGTCATCTAGTCCAACACCCCTGCAAGGAGCAGGGACATCCCTGACTAGATCAGGTTGCTCAGAGTCTCATCCAGCCTGGCCTTGAACGTTTCCAGGGATGGGGTTTCCACCACCTCTCTGGGCAACCTGTTCCAGTGTTCTATAACTCGCATTGTAAAAAATTTTTTCCTAATTTCCAATCTAAATCTACCCCCCTCTATTTTTAAACCATTACCCCTTGTCCTATCGCAACAGGCCCTACTAAACAGCCTTTCCCCATCTTTCTTGTAGGCCCCCTTGAGGTACTGGAAGACCACTATCAGGTCTCCCCAGAGTCTCCTCTTCTCCAGGCTGAGCAGCCCCAACTCTCTCAGCCTGTCCTCATAAGAGAGGTGCTCCAGCCCTTTTATCATCTGCGTGGCCCTCCTCCGGACCTTCTCCAACTGGTCCATGTCCTTCTTGTGTTGGGGGCTCCAGAACTGGACACAGTACTCCAGGTGGGGTCTCACCAGGGCAGAGTAGAGGGGGAGAATCACCTCCCTCGACCTGCTGGCCACGCTTCTCTTGATGCAGCCCAGGATGCAGTTGGCCTTCTGGGCCGCAAGGGCCCATTGCCTGCTCATGTTAAGCTTCTCATTCACCAGCACTCCCAAGTCCTTCTCCTCAGGGCTGCTCTCAATCCATTCCCCGCCCAGCCTGTATTTGTGCCTGGGATTGCCATGACCCAGGTGCAGGACCTTGCACTTGGCCTGGTTGAACTTCATGAGGTTGGCGCGGGCCCACCTCTCCAGCCTGTCAAGGTGTCTCTGGATGGCATCCCTCCCTTCCAGCGTGTTGACGGCACCACACAAAGTCTTCACAACCACTTCAGGTTTGGTCCTTCAGGAGGACTGCAGTAGAGAGAAGATGAGTACTTCATTCTGTGTTTTTGTACCCTGTTAGACTATTTACTTTTTATTGCTGGCTGTTTTTTCAGAAATGCTATGTGAAATCAGACACCTGGTAGGTTAATAAAATTGCCACAGATGGCATGTCTGTTATGTGTAAGGCAGAGTTTTTGAGTTGGAATTACATTAGCGTGAAACTAGCCAATATTCAACCAGGACTCAAGGACAAATTATATCTGTGGCTACTAATTGCGGGTAGTAAGAGACATTGTAAGTTCACATTTATATATTGCCACAGAGGTACAAGAAACATTTGTGTGTACAATGTATTTCCTAAAGAAAATACAGTAACTTATAGTGTACTACTACAGTGAATATAGGCTCAGTGATATCATAAACAATTTAAATAGTTACCAAAGTCAACACCAGTCTGTGAGCTCCCTTTAAGACATTCAAATTGCCAAGATCTGTCCACATCTCACCATATTTTCCTTTGCTGTCTTGTTCAGATGAGAACATTCGGTTCACATAAAAGGGGGAAGAGGCAGATATGATTACTAACTCATACATGTAAAATGGCAGCCCAGTTTTACCAAGCTTCTGCATCCTGACAGCATTTCTTTTAATACTCAGGACTGAGTCAGATCAACATTTTCTAACAAAATACTTTTCCATTAGGAACTGTTTATTTAGCAAGATTAAACCCTTCCACAGAATTTTCTCAAGTTAGTTGCTCCTTTTGGCAGCAAGAACTATGAGAAATGCAAAAAAAAAAGATGAAAAATTCCCTCATTTGAACCTTATAGCAGAGAGTATTATCTTACAAATGTTGTACAGGGAAGAGGTAAAATGTCCTTATGTTATCTATATTTTCGTCCTGATAGTTTTTGCATGTCTTACTCATATTAGAATACATACAAAATAACAATTCTGACTAAATTACAAAACTCCAAATGACATTGACGTTTGAGGAAAAAAAAATCTTTTGGAAATGTGTTTGGCAAAGATAAAAAAAATGACACTTAAGCCAAAGTCTGAAACACAAGCATTTTTATTATTATTATTATTATTATTTTTTATCTTATGTCTTTGAAGAACAGCTTCGATTTACAAAAACATGCTTACAGGCAGCCTTCAGTACAGAAAAGGACCTGTTCAGGGTTTCAATATTTTTAATGACTGAATTCAATGATGAAACCGAGGTCAGGCTGGTGATGTACAGAACAGTAGAGAAATTATTTCAAAGACAGGATGAAGCTTCATTTTCCACGAACTCAACAGTAATCTCAATGAGACAGAATTTCATCAAAAATAAGATCTCAGAAAACCCAAGGCCCATATTGTCTTTGCTTCCAAAACCTGAAAACAACAAAGATACGCAGCAAGGTCTGAGCCTCCAGCAAGTAGTAAGCTCCCTGCCATAGAACCACAGAGTAGTTTGGGTTGGAAGGGACCTTTAAAGGTCATCCAGTCCAACCTCCCTGCAAGAAGCAGGGGCATCTTCAACTAGATCAGGTTGCTCAGAGCCCCATCCAACCTGAGGCAATGTTTCCAGGGATGGAGCATCCACCACCTCTCTGGGCAACCTGTTCCAGTGTTCCACCACCCTCACTGTAAAAATTTTTTTTCCTGATGTCTTGTCTGAGTCTACCTCCCTCTATTTTAAAACTCTACCCCTCATCCTATCACAACAGGCCCTACTGAAGAGTTTCTCCCCATCCTTCCTGTAGGTCCCCTTTAGGTATTGGAAGGCAGCTATAAGGTCTCCTCGGAAACTTCGTTTTGCCAGGCTGAACAACCCCAACTCTCAGCCTGTCCTCATAGCAGAAATGCTCCAGCCCTCTCATCATCTTCATGGCCCTCTGCTGGATCTGCTCCGACAGGTCCATGTTCTTCTTATGTTGGGGGCTCCAGAGCTGGACACAGTACTCCAGGTGGGGTCTCATGAAAGCAGAATAGAGGGGCAGAATCACCTTCCTCGACCTGCTGGCCATGCTTCTTTTGATGCAGCCCAGGATGTGCTTGGCTTTCTGGGCTGCAAGCGCACACTGCCAGCTCAGGTTGAGCTTCTTGTTCACCAGCACTCCCAAGTCCTTCTCTTCAGGACTGCTCTCAATTCATTCTGCACCCAGTCTGTATTTGTGCCTGGGATTGCCCTGACCCATGTGCAGGACCTTGCACTTGGCTTGGTTGAACATCATGAGGTTTGCACGGGCCCACCTCTCCAGCCTGTCAAGGTGTCTCTGGATGGCATCCCTCCCCTCCAGCATGCTGAAGGCACTACACAGCTTGGTGTTATCAACGAGCTTGCTGAGGGTGCACTCTATCCCACTGTCCCTGTTGCTAACAAAGACGTTAAACAGGGCCAGTCCCAATACTGACCCCTGAGGAATGTAATTCAACACTGGTCTCCACTTGGACATTGTGCTGTTGACCACAACTCTCTGAGTGTGGTCATCCAGTCAATTCCTTATCCATTGAGTGATCCCTCCATCAAATCCATGTCTCTGTAGTTTAGAGACAAGGATCTTGTGTGAGACAGTGGCAAATACTTTGCATAAGCCCAGGTAGATGAAGTCAGTTGGTCATCCCTTGTCCACCATTGCTGTAACCCCACCCCGAACTTACCTAAAGAAGCTTTACTTGTTGCCCTTGATGTCCCTGGCCACATTAAATTCTTTCAGGGCTTTAGCCTTCCTTACCTGATCCCTTGATGCTCCGTGAACCTCTCTGTATTCTTCTCATACTACCTGTCCTTGCTTCCAACCTCTGTAGGCTTCCTTTTTGTTTTTCAGTTCGTCTGAGGCTCCTTGTTCATCCATGCAGTCCTCCTGGGGTTTCTGCAAGACTTCCTCTTTGTTGGGGTGCATTGATCCTGAGCTTGGAGGAGGTAATCTTTGACTATCAACCAACTTTCCTGGGCTCCTCTTCCCTCCAGTTCTGTATTCCATGGCACTTTACCCATCAGATCCCTAAAGAGGCCAAAGGCAGCTCTCCTGAAATCCAGACTAGAGAGCTTGCTGAACTCCCTCCTTGCTGCCCCAAGGATCTTGAACTCCAGCATTTCAAGGTCACTACAACCAAGGCTGCCCGTGAGCTTCACGTTCCCCACCAGCCCCTCCTTGTTTATGAGAACAAGGTCCAGCACAGCACCTCTCCCTGTTGGCTCCAGACATGCATTCTCTGAAGGCTGAGACATACATCCCCATGATGGTTACACCAGTCATGAGGTGGCAGGAGCACGGTCCCTGCTTCATGGTGACTGGAGCTGACTCCTATACTCATTATTTCCACTTAATATGGAGACATTATTCTTTTCAGCCTCTCTAAAGGACAATGAAAATGGCTTTTCTCCACAGTATTCAGTCATGCAGGGTTTGACATGAGTTTAACTCATTGTACTTTATTACAAGCTGTTTTATTTATAATAGCAATAATAAGTTGAGATAATATAATTGCAGTGCTTAAAACTGCTCAGTACTTCTACACCATGCCTTCCCACACCATAGATATATCCCATCTCGCAAAATAAATCTTTTACTGCCTTGCGAATTGTAGCTATTCTGCTTCTCATCAGCTTGCTACCTGTGAATGGGAGGCAGAGGAAGCTCACAGTACTAAAAAGCCTGTCAGTTCCCTCAGAGCGCCACTCAGAGGCCATTTCAGATTGTCACAGTACACAGTTTGTCATCTCAGTCATTTTTCTGTTCCTACCTCTGTCTGTCATGAGCTCCCCAGGCGACTCACTCTTGCTATACAGCAAGATATTTGCAGCAGTGACATAAGAATTCTCCATAATAATAAAATGTTTTCAGTTTACTTTTAAGTTAGTCTCCCGAGTCCTGAGAAAGTGAACTGCTAATATCCTACTCCTGTGCTTCAATAAGTGATCAGAACTGTTTTATTCTGATTATGCAACTTCTAATTACAGCACAACTAAAAGCAGTCCTGTAAAATCAGACCGTGTTGTCACTTGCAAAAGAAGAGGCCAAATAGGGGTAGACTAGCACATGGATGCAGTTGGCACTGGGGACCCAACATCCATGCTGTAGGCATTTCATTAATCTTACTTCAGACTGGATCTGCGCTGGTTGCTCTGATGAAGCTTATCCCTATGTAGGTGGTTCAAAGCTACTTCATGGAAAGTGATCCCACAAGAATCTACTTTCTGGACTGAAGGTTCTTTAGCAGGCCACTCTTCCAAATACTATGGTGTCCATTTAACTCACACAGATGATGGCAGCACATTGCAGCTGCTGCCCTCGTTGCCTATACAGAGCCACTCATTCAATAGTGAGCCTTATTTGACTGTAGGATCTTGTGGTAAGCCAAAGAAGCAGGGACAGCTTCAGGACACAAGACAGCAGCTGTGGATGCAAAACATACAGAATCATAAAATATTTGGGGTTGGAAGGGGCCTTTAAAGGTGTTTTAGTCCAACTCCCCTACAATAAGCATCAAGTTCAACTATGACTACTTCAACTACATCAAGTTGCTCAGACCCTCATCCTACCTAACCCTTGAAAGTTTCCAAGGATAGGACATCTACCACCTCTCTGGGCAACCTGTTCCAGTGTTTTACCACCCTCATCATAAAAAAATTCTTACTTGTACATAGTCTGAAACTACACTCTTTTCATTTAAAACCATTACCCCTCATACTAAACCTACAGACCCTATTAAAAAATCTGTCCCTTTCTTTCTTATAAGCCCCCTTTAAGTATGGAAAGGCTGCAATAAGGTCTTCCCAGAGCCTTCTCTTTTCCAAGCTGAACAACCCCAACTCTCTCAGCCTTTCTTCATAGGAGAGATGTTCGAGCCCTCTGGTTACTTTTGTGGCCCTCCTCTGGACCCACTCGAACAAGTCCATGCCTTTCCTGTACTAAGGACTCCAGAGCTGGACGTAGTACTCCAGCTGAGGTCTCATAAGAGGGTAGAATCACTTCCCTCAACCTGCCTGTCACAGTTCTTTCGATGCAGCCCAGGATATGGTTGGCATTCTGGGCAAGGGCATTGTCAGCTCGTATCCAGCTTTTCATCCACCAGTACCCCCAACTCCTTCTTGACAGAAGGACTACTTGTCTTTACAAGTACAACACACCAAAGACTACAATAATTTCATTTTAGTTTGTAGAGAAAGTAATAAAAGCAAACAACCCAATGCTGTAGAAGTGCCAGGGATCATACATAGACACCTGATGTTTAAAGCAAAAAGAAAAAAAAAGGGTAATGAAACACTAGAAGGCTACATTCAGACTTCAGGTCACTTTTCCTATAGTTCTCCACTGAACTTTAACCTCAGTGCTGCAAAACAGCTCCTCTCTCCACTAGCAAGGAGCAAACTACATTCCAGATGAATACAAAAATAATCCAGAAAAAAGTACAACTCTTACTGCCTCAGTCTCTCAAAATGAAGAGCAAGCAAAATCCTAGCATAGAGAGCCTCCTATCTTAGTGATGGGGGAAAACACACAACATAATAAACCAAAACACTGTCAGTTACAAGATACTCATTCAGATAATTTGTGAATACAGAAGGCATGAACCCTTTGCAAAGTGATGGCATTCCAGAATGTCTTCAGTCACTCTGGCACACAAAATCAACCACATCTACTTGTACAAGAAGAGAAAAGATTGCAGTGCACTGCTAACATTTAAGTGGAATATTTTAGCTGAATCTGTTCTCACATTTTTCTAAAATGACATCCCCATAAGACAGGATTTTCTTTAGGAAAAGACTGTAAGATACCTCATGGCTTTTGCATGCTGTTGACAATTTGCCTCTTGATTTTACTTCCACCATGAGTCTGCTTACAGCATGGTTGTTTACAGGGCTGGTAGCTCCCTGTCTCATTCAAGTCAAGTCTGCAATGATCAAGGCAGTCCCTGAGTGAAGTGGTCTTATCTCCAGCATTCTTGGATCAAATGGATAGTGGGGTGACACGGTAGGCAAGAGTCTGAATCAACTCTGAAACCTAGAACTGAAGATCACATCATAGATTTCTCAAATACTGATGTTGTATCTAGTATAAACTTGTTGAATAATATCTTGTCTGTAGCAATATGCATAAGTCCCAGTCTTCCTCATCTGATGAAGACCACATTGGCCCATGAGAATCACTGTAAAATGCCACCCTTTTCCAGTCTCCATCAGTGGGCTATATAAAGTCAGATGTGTATCATTGCTATTTTCCAATCCATTGCAACAAAGATGTTATACCAAAGACAGAAGCAATGAACATTGCTTATAAATATGTTGATAAAAACATGAAACATGGTAGAAAATGATTGAGGAAAAAGTAACTCTTTTTGATGTGAATGGTTATACACAGCCCTGTTTCCCTGTAATAGTATGCCAGCCAGCCAAAGTCTACAACTGATGTGCTTAATCTGAGTTTCATTTGCTATGCTGACAGTTATATGGTAATAAATGGTGGATATAGAGTTGATAATGGGATAGAGTGCATTTTGTGCCCACCTGCTCATCAGCAATGTTCCTTAAAAAACAGCACTGTAGACATCTCTTACGGGGATTGAACTCAGTGTCTCCTCTTGTCTTTCCTACTCTGCTCCCCCTTCATAATCCCCAAGGATGCTTGAATGACACAGCTCTTGCTTCTTCAAGTCAGAGTCTGCTCTACCACAGTCATCTGAGAACAAAAGCTTTAAAGACAACAGCAAATACACCATAAATCTTTTATTAGCATGATACCAGCACACATTCTGGTCTGGATCTGTGTTTCTTTGTGCTGGCTACTGTACATCCTGTAAGACTATAAACTAGATGAACACAAATGTAATGGAAGATGCAGCCAACAAAACAGAGGGAAACAATGACCACATCAAGGGGAACACAAGGTTACGTGTCCAAAAAGTTTGCATATTCTGAACCTCATTATTTTGACAATATTTAAAATAAATGAACACAGTTTATTAACAAATTCACACAGAATACATGCCCAGCCATCAGCAATTTATTGTCAACATTAGTTCAGTGGTGCACAAGAAAATCAACTTGAAGGAACTTGCCAGAGAGCTGGGTTTTATAACAGTGTTTGAAACACATGGGGAGATATGCAAAAGGCACCAGGGTGATGGGAGAAGCAGCAAATTAATATGCAACTAGGAGAAAGGTGAGCAAAGCGGGGAAAGAAAAATGACAGAGGCAAAGTGCATTGGAAAACTTACTTTCTATTGAAAAATTGCATCTTTCCATTAAAATTCAGAAACCATTCATTTTGGATCATGTCTAACTCCAGGCAATATTTAGGAGCAGCTTTTTATTACAATTTGTATCACTCTGGATTAATTTTCAGTGGTTACTAGAAACAGTTGATACTCTAATTCGTTAAATTAATGAAGATATTTAAAACAACAAGGATTTTGAGTACACCATTAATTACTTAATTACATTAAGTCCCTTGAAAAGTAAACTGTACTGCTAATCAAAATCACCCAAGAGGCAACAAAATTCCATGAGAGTTCAATTTTCCAAAACCCACCCACGTCACTATAATCTGAGAGAGAGCATCAGCCGCTAACGTGAAACAACATCTGGAACAACATGTTTGTCCTGTACTATTGTAGTCACCTGCAAGTCTAAAGCCTTCCTTTCCTCTGCACGTCTTGTGCCCATGGTGAATGTTTCTAAAATAAAGAAAATGAGAGAACGAGTGAATGAGAATGGCAGAAAATTTATTAATCACTGAATCTACAGACTAGTAGGCAGGGCAATAGCTTTCCAGAAAGAAGAAGATTCTGGGTTCTTGTGTTCCGTCAGATAACTTTTGTGAAGCCTGTGTGGACTGATACACTGTGTGGAGTGATACACTCATTCAGTGAGTAAAAAGTAAGAAAGAAAATGTGGTTGTTTTGGTGTTTAATTCTCTACGTGGTTCTACACCTAAGTGTGTTCCACATATTCTGCATCAAAGTCTCCCACTAATTAATTACAACATAAGAAGAAATTCTTTAAGGATAGAAATAAGGTATTTCAATTTGCACAAAACTATTGAAAATAAAAGTATTGCAAATAAAAGGACCATATATTTTAAAAGAAGGTCTGAAACAAAATCTGAACTCTTGAAGAAGTAAGCTATTGAAGTTTTTATATCTACTTTGGAATTTGCATCATTTAAAAATAAACACATACACAATTAACAAATTAAGAAATCAAATTCACAGCACTTAAAAAGCACTTCATACTTTTCAAAGCACTCTAGACATATTTAATATATTACCTAATTAATTTCTCCAGAAGCCAGTCTAACAAACTTCACTACATGCTGTGCACTGAGAAATTGTTGATTGATTTAACTTTTATGTTTACTACTCTTCATTTTTTCTGTTTCTGACCAAAAAAAACTCCAATTGTTTAATGCTTGTAATTTTGCATGGCTTTTTGGTTACATAGTAAGTACTTAAATATAATTGAGATTAGCCACCTTAAAGTCAGTAAAATTAGTAAGATACTTTACTGTTAGATTTTCTGCAGAGTATTAGTACTAAACTTCCCTGTTGCACGGTCAAAAAGAGTGTTTACAGTGGTTAACAGGATATCCTGTCACCCGATCAGTATCCAAGCAATTAAAAGGCCATAACATCTTCTGTTTCTTCTGTGTTTTAAACTACTTAGCAAACATTTATGATAGTCGATCTATTAGACTTACCCAAATCCTCAACAGCCGAGGCTTGCAGCAACACACAAACTGGAGGGTTTGTTTTTTTTTTTTTTTAAAAAAAGACAAATTTGGAGTTTTTCGAGATGCACTTGTACATGCTACTAGATAATCTTGTCTAGATTCCCTTTCCCACAAAAGGTGCCTTCCAAACTGGGCTGTTCTATGATTCTGTGAAACCTGACTGACATTTAAGAGGTTGAAAAGAAACAAGGATTTGACTGCCTGGCCTGGTTTCAGTAAGGATGGAGTTATTTTTCCTCTCAGTAGCCGGTGTATTTTGGATTTCATATGTAAAGAATTTTGGTAAACACACTGATGATATAAGTTGTTGCTAATGAGACCAAGGACACCGTCCGGCTTTCCAGGTCTCGCTAATGTGAGGATGCAGGAAGCTGAGAGGGATGCAGATAAAATAATTGACCCAAACTGTCCAAAGAGAGCTATCCATGCCATAAACGTCATGCTCAGTATATAAGGGGAAGCTGACCGGAAGGGCTCATCTCTGGCATCCCTTGCTCTTTCCCTCTCCTTTGCTTGCTGCTCGGTTTTCATTTCTGTGATGGCCGCCTGGGATGGGCTGTATCAATCATTTGGATATCAGGTAGTGAGAAATAATGCATTGTTCATTTTGTATATTTTAATATCCTTATATTTTGTTATTATTGTCATTTTCCTTTGCTATTCTAGTAAACTGTCTTCATCCCAACCCATGAGTTTTCCTTTCTTCCTAATTCTCTCCCCTATCCCACTGGGCAGGGGGAGGGTGAGTGAGAAACTGTGTGGTGACTAGGGCTAAACCACAACACTGCCAAAAATCAGGGTGAAATTAAAGCACTTCTACTGCAGAGTCTTCAGTGTTTTGAATAGGAAACTAAAAACTGTATATGAAGCACAGCAGACTACTCCTGGCTCCACCATTAATAAGGTTTCTCCTGTAATGTTTTTAGATGCTGAATAATAAATAATAAAATAATAACAAATAATAAAATATAAATATATCTTCTCAAAAGTATTTTTTTCCCAGAAATACAGTATCTGACAGAAGCAGGTACCGAGCATCATAGACACTTCATATGCATTATCAGATGGGACACTAAGGATGGGGAAAGTATAAGGGTCAACTGCAATTTGCAGATGCTGAGTATTTTCAGGGGCAAAGATTCTATTTTTTTGAAGTTCAACATTTATTTTGGAAAAAATAAACCATGGAATTTGCTTTGCAGAAAAGACAGAGGAGACACTGAGTTGGCTATACTAAGTCTTTATTCTCTAACTCCTAACAGTACAGACTGTACTTTTCAGAACAGTAACGTACTTTACAAGATGCCTTCTTTTGGACAGGGATTCTTTCCAAAAAAAAGACAACACAAACTCCGCCTGAGTTTTGTATAGACAACACACTGCTGATTGCTCTGTCACAGAAGCTTTCTGGTTTTGCAGAGTCCTTCAGATCTCCTTACCTAAAACCATGAGGTCCCTCTTGGTACACCTAAGGGATTCCTAGAGGCGTAGAAAGCTGACAGTATGCAAGTTAACCACTATGTGGTCCAGCCACTGTGTTAAGTTGAATTTTAAAAGACTAAAGGACATTCAGAGCAGATGTAATTAAGAACAGTACATGATATGAATTCTCATTTGTGGCGCCACTATAGTAAAAGCACTTACACCTGTGGGATAGTGATTCTAGGTATGGGTTCCCTGAACAGGTATCAATTTCACTCTCATCGAGTATCCTTTTTTTAGCATTTAATTAGCAAGAGCTTTATTTTTTCTTAACCAGAAATTTTGGGTTTTATCCCAGTGTTTGTTAAAGCTATTGTAAACTCTTTAAGGTATATTTATTAGAAGGAACATGCTTACATTTCATTACCAAGAAAATTCTGTAAAGGTCTTTCTATCTAAATTAGTTACATCATAAGAAAGACTACAAAATAGCAATACAAAAGTAAATCTGATAAGAAATCAGGAGTTTAGGAGTTAAAATGGTTTATTTCAAGGCACTCAAACTCTGACCTTGACTCAAGAGCAGTAAAATTAGTATGAAAAATTAATTAAAACTGAGTACCAAAGGATAAAACTAGAATAAAATTAATTTTGAGGGACAAAATTCTAAGTTACTTTTAGTGGAAATGAAGAGGGGGAGGTGTCTTTTAAAAAAGCTGAGATTTGTTTCAAACTGGAAATTGCAAACTTCCTAATTGTAAATCTTAAACCTTGAGCTTCTCAGAGGTTTGACTTTGTAAATCTGAAACAGTTCTGAAGTCGATGCACTATAGTATTGCCACAAATCAAAACAAAAGCCTATTTCCCAGGTAAAATCATTATTAACCAAGTATACACAACCATTTGTATGCCTACTCACTCGTGTTAGAATGGCCATGTTACATGCCCACAAAACAGTAGAGCAAACATCAACAAAAAATGTGGTGGTGCTTTATACCAATTACCAGTATGACAGGACAATCATGCATCAGATTTGACACTTTGCTGAAGACAACGAGTTTTTTTTGCATGATCATTTACCCATTAAAAGACTCTGAGATAACACAATCCCAGGCTGAAAGATGCTGGAAGTCAGAAAATGAGATTAATCCATTGTGGATATTGCACACGAGTGATTATGGAGACCAAGAGAGAGAAAGGAATTTCTCCTCATGCAGACATGAGGGCCACTTAACAACATCTTACTTTGTGGGATTCCTTCCTCCTACAAGACCGATGAGGTACATCTTTGTATTTTAATCCTAAACTCACAGTGAAAATCACTGTGAAGACAACGATGACAAATTCACTTGACTTATTTGAACTGTTTGCTCAGTATGCCTGAGACAAGGTATGTGCTGGATACAGCTCACTGTCACCTCCAACTGATATGCCCACTCTGTACCAGAATACTTCTAGCACAAGAATGCATCAGAGCCAAATGCAACTAGCAACGTGGTAGGTTTTTCTAGTCATTTGCTAGAGTTTTTGTCTTCTTTTGTCATTATTCTGTACCCATAGCCTTGCTCATTTTTTTTTGTTTAATTTTTTGTTCTTATGTCTCTCAAATTAATATGCTACTTTTAGTCTCTGTTGTGAGGAACGGCTGCAGACGCAAAGGTCAGTGAAGAAGGAGGGGGAGGAGTAATGCGGCTCCTGGCCAAGATTCCCCTGCAGCCTGTGGTGATAACCATGGTGGAGCAGGTTGTCCCCCTGCAGTCCATGGAGGTGCAGAGATCCACCTGGAGCCCATGGAGGACCCCACCCTGGAGCAGGCAGATGCCTGAAGGAGCCTGTGGCCCGTGGAGGGCCCGCTGGGGCAGCCGTTCTGGAGAGACTGCACCCCGTGGAAGAGATGACCCATGCTGGAGCAGTTTCACGAAGGACTGTAGCCCGTGGGAGGGATCTCACACTGGAGCAGGGGAGGAATGTGAGGTGTTGTCCCCCGACTATAAAGTAGTGGCGTAAAACAATGCGTGATGAACTGACTGCGACCCCCATTCCCTCTGCCCCCTGTGCCGCTTGCGGGGGGGAAGGTAGTAGAGATAATGTTAAGTTCGGGAAGAGGAAGGGGTGGGGGGAGGTTATCCTGTTTCCTGTCTCATTCTCCTGCTAGTTTTAGAAATAAATGAGTATTTTTCCCCCAAGTCGAGTCTGTTTTGCCCGTAACCATAACTTTAAGGATTTCTCCCCGTCCTTATCTCAAACCTCGAGCCATTTTTCCTTATATCATCTCCCCCCATTCTCTCGGAGGGTGGGGGGAGCAAGAGACAGACTGCGTAGTCTGGTCCCGATCGGAGCTGAACTATGACAGTTATTTTGGTGCCCAACGTGGGTGCCATTCTCTCTCTTGCTCCCCCCATCCTCTGAGAGAATAGGGTGAGAACTGGTAAACAAAAGAAAACCAGGAAAAAAAAAAAAACAAAACCCAAACACATGGGTTGAGATTGAACAAAAAGTAAATTTAATAGTAATGACAGAAGAAAACGAAACAGTGATGGAATACAAATACAGTATAATGGCTTACAACAAATCTGCACACCTAGTTTCTTTCAAGTAGCAGAAGGCTCCCCTCAGCACCCTCCTCACTTATACACTGAGCATGATGTCAGATGGGATGGAATAGGTCTTTGGCTAATTTGGGTAAATTAACCCCAGCTGTTAGCTAATTAGTTAATTATCCCAGCCATAGGGGCTACCAGCTTCTGTTCTCCACCCAGCTCAGGTGAATATTAACTCTGTCCTAGCCAGAACCAGGACATGTATGTGGAACAGAACATGTACTGAGCCACAGGCCCCTCTAAATCACGTTTAGGTCAAAACTGTTACAAACTCAGACCAGAAACAATAAAATTGATGTTGAGATGCATTCAAGAGTTTTTTTGCTTTAATTAAGACCAATGTACAAATTAATTTACCACAGTAAGCTTAACTAATAGGGATGAAGTGTGAATGGACAAAATTGTATCTACCCTTAGGATTGTACTGGCCTAGTCTGCTTAGGTTTTAAATCACTTTTGATTAAATTAGGACACTTGTACTGTGTGGATAGTATCTAGCACAGGTAGCTGCTTCCAATTGGTTAAGTCATAACATGATGTTCAGTAGTCCAGATTTAAGTGTTTTATACAGCTTTTTAAATTAGCAGTGGAGACCTAATTTCAGGAGAAGCCTTCCATTTTTGTTGTACTCAAAAAAGGAGGATAAACACAGAAGGTGGAAAGCAACATATGGAGATGCTGTTGCATAGTACAGAACACGGATTCAACAATTGAAAGATGGAGAATGCACATTTTCAACAGATTTACTCACTTCTCAAACAAGAAAATCATCCAGGAAGTGTCACCTACCATTACAATCGCCACCACATTTGCAAAGCAGTCAGGAGAAATTGCAACAAAAGGACAAAGAAAGCCTCAAGGCTGCAAATCATTATTTTAATATGCTGAAAGTTGATATGTCAAAAATGTACTGTGCCCTTCCCTTTCTATTGCAAATATAAAGGTAATACTTTTAAGAGTCCTGTCTCTTTAGATATAGATAAGTGCACACAACCATAAGTTTATATAGCATTTTTGTATCCATATGTTACAGACATACACACATATGTGTAGCCAAAATCTATTCAGAGATGCATAGGCGCAAATAATAATGTGAAATGAGAGATCCCAATGCAGCTCACGTTACTGAGCTCTCCAGAGCCTGGTAGCAACGCAGAGATGGAAAATCTAAGAAAGGCATAAACCGACATTTTCTGGAAAGAAAAAGCAAGAAGAAAAGCCTCCCAAGGAACCAAAGGCTTCACTTATTTCTAGTGTATGCTGGTGTGAATTAACAGGACTGAAAGTGGTGTGAAATTAATGTAACCAAAATATTTTGCCCAAGAATTGAGAGAAAGAGCATCATGGAGGACAAAGTAGCCTTCCTATTAGACAGGAATGTATGCATGTGTGTATGCATCACCAGTACCACTTCTACTTGTACCATGCAAATAGTTTTGTTCATCAGAAGCTCAGCCTTCTGCCTGGCTAGCATATGGCAACAGAAGTGGGAAACTGCAGAAACAGGAAATTGTATAAGGTTAAACTCCCAAGAAAAATCAAATCAGAATGAGTTCTGTAAGCTCTGAAAACCAGATAAAGTAGATGGAAAATACTACAGGGTTCTCCCAACTCTACACCAAACAGATAAGGCAGGCAGAAAATGTGTTAAAAACCACAGCCAGAAAACAATCAGAAGGGCACATGAAGACATATTAACTTTCCAATCCATGGTTACGGCTGGGAGATTACTTGATAAGCTAGTGTCATGGTTTTGTTAGTGAGGGGGGGCCTAAGGTGGTAGCTTCTGTAGGAAACTGCTAGAAGTCACTCCCCTTTGTTCAGTGGACTTGGCCGGGCCTAGGGCGGACCCGCTGCTGGCCAAGGCCAAGCCAATTGGTAGCAGAATGTCCCATGATAACGCCTCTGTGATAACGTATTTAAGAAGGGGAAAACAGAAAAAAAAAGAGAGAAGAGAAGATGTGAAGAAGCTGAGCGGGGGCAGAGGTGCAGATGGGGAGGCGCAGGCCTCATGGGCCTTGCAGGCCTCACCCTCTGGCCTCTTGCCAGGCAGCCGACTGGGCTTGACTCGGTCCAGCCCGGCTGCAAGAAGTTGAAAGGAGATGAGAAGTGAATAAGATGTAAAAAAAAGATCCTGAGAGACATCTACCAGCCTGTTGTGAGGAATGGCTGCAGATGCCAAGGTCAGTTCAGAAGGAGGGGGAGGAGTAATGCGGCTCCTGGCCAAGATTCCCCTGCAGCCTGTGGTGATAACCATGGTGGATCAGGTTGTCCCCCTGCAGCCCATGGAGGTCCATGGAGGAACAGAGATCCACTTGGAGCCAGTGAAGGACCCCACACAGGGGGAGGTGGATGCCTGAAGGCAGCTGTGGCCCATGGAGGGCCCGCTGGGACAGCTGTTCTAGAGGGACTGCACCCCGTGGAAGAGATGACCCATGCCGGAGCAGTTCCATGAAGGACTGTAGCCCGTGGGAGGGACCCCACGATGGAGCAGGGGAGGAATGTGAGGAGTTCTTCCCCTGACCATGAAGCAGCGACGTGAAACAACGTATGATGAACTGACTGCAACCCCCATTCCCTCTTCCCCCCTGTGCCGCTCAGGGGGGAAGGTAGTAGAGATAATGTTGGGCTCGGGAGGAGGGAGGGGTCGGGGGAGTTTATCTTGTTCTCTGTCTCATTATCCTGCTGTTTGTAGTAATAAATGAATAGTTTTTCCCAAGTCGAGTCTGTTTTGCCTGTGACGGTAACTTTAAGGATTTCTCCCTGTCCTTATCTCAAACCTCGAGCCATTTTTCCTTATATTTTCTCTCCCTGTTCTCTCGGAAGGTGGGGGGAGTGAGAGAGAGACTGCGTAGTCTGGTCCTGATCGGGGCTGAACTATGACAGCTAGGGATGTGACTTTTATGCAATTATATTTACCCTCCTTTAGTTAGTCCTTTATCTCATCAAATATTCTATAAAAATTCGGGCTGTCTGCCCAACAGTTACATCAAGCAAGATCGGTCAATCAGTCCCCTGAACAGTGCATCCTGTTGAATTGCATTATTTTGCTGGGCATCAAATCAGGTTATGTGATGCTGTCCTTCTTTGGCAGACAAATTAATGTTGAGAAGAAGAGAGCTTCATGTTATTTTTAGGATTTACAGATTTTAAAATTAATGTAACAACAAACACCAAGTTACTTTTAGCTTTCAGTGTTAAGGCGGTGATGAAGCTTTTAAGTGAGTAATGTTATCTATATTAGAGGCAAAAGGACTTTTAGAAATGCCACCATCTACTAAGTGAAGACTAAATTATTTTTATTTTATCCATTTTACTTTAAGTTACATAAACTAGAAGATGTAGGGCAAAAAGGCCACAGGAATGCTTTAGCTTAGAGGAGAGCTATGTTAATTTAAACATTTCCCAAATGACACCCTGTAGGTCATCACACAGATAAGAGATGTTTTATTCTTCAACGGAAAGTCACGGCTACCAAGGGAAGAGAGTTGCATTTATGCATTGCAAGGGCTAGAAGGAACAACTGGGATTGTATATTTTGTCCCCTGCTGTGTCTTAGGAACTCCAAACCAGTTTTGCTGAAACTCAAAGCATTGCTAAAGAAAAACACCACAATTTCAAACACTCCATTCTAGTGATGAATTATTCTCATGTTATGTGTGCACACCTGCTCCCCAGGAAAAGCAAGGGCATTAGGTTTAGTCTTCAGTGCAGTATCTTTTATTTGCTATGGGCTAGGAACACATATGTGGCTAGTCACCCAGATTAGCCAAATCACACAGGACAAGTTTTTAAGTTATAGTGGTAAAATTTTATCTGAACCTAAGGGCTATGAGGTCAACTGCAGAAAACCACAACTGATAAAAAAATATTTATAATTAGCCCAGAAAATTTTATATTCCTGCTGATAGTGAGCAATAGACAAAATAAAGAGCGCTATGAGCAGTTACCCTCCAGAAGGAACAAGCTATGTCATACATGGATAAGTATGTAGAAAGTTTCACTTGTCTATGTAAGATCCTACAAAAGAATAAAGATACTACTTCCTCTCCTGTGTGAGTTACAAGCACTGTGGGTGAAAGCAGCCAGGAGAGTTTGCTCTAATGGCTGTTATTTTCTTTGGAAGGCCACAGAGTCAGAAAAGGGATTATTCTCATTGCTGATAAATGCATTGGTTCCAGGATGAATTTCAGTTTTAATACCTTAGTTTACCAGACTGTCTGTAACCATTATTTTTATAAATGTTGAGTTCTTGACTTTGCTTACTCTCCAAGGTGGCTTTCCAAAGTTCCTGTGACAATCCTTTCATTTTCATCAATACATTTCTTGTAGGCAATGATAGGAGTCTAGTGGCATTTCCAACTTGGACCCTTCCCATGAGAACTTGTCCTGACAATCATAGAAGGAAAAGGCTCTAGTGAATAATTTGCCAATATCAGACAAGCAAAATGTCTGTGCAAAAATGAACCCGTTCTGACCCCTGGCCTTTCTTCTCTCTTGAAATGAGTGAAAATTACCTGCATCAGGCCATAAGAAAAGGGCCACAAGAGAAGAACACAGATGCAGAGGTAAACTCTGCCAAATTAGTTCAGGATACAGAGCAGATGGCTTACCATCTCCTAATTTCATGTGTAGTAGACAAAGACATGAACATACAAAAGGGAATATTTATAGGGTCTCTTCTTTATATGAAAAGCTTATTTCTGTTCCCTGTAGCTTAACATTCATTGTCTTTTATAGCCAGGCCATACTGAAGCAGTTACAGCCCAAATCACAAGCAAAGTTAAGTCCTGAGGGCAACATCCTACTAAGCTGAGACATTAGGAATATTAAGCAAGTCATCTTCTAAGCTGGGTAGTGTCCATTACATATCTCAGAGCAGTTTGCAACTTTGGTCAGCAGGCCGTCATCTTTAAATGGGCTTGGTTCTGCCCCACCGAACCAAAGACAGTTTCATGTATGCAGACCTCTGGCCAACACTACGCAGCAGAGGCATCTGCAACCTGCTCAGTGATGCTGAAGCAGCAGGGTCTAGATCAAAGTCTTAGGAACTAAAATGAGTAAGAAGACTAATGCTTACTGTAGCTACTGTTATAGGGCTGTGCTTGAGGTTATTTTCTAGGAAAAAGTTATTTTCTAGATTTCCCAGTCTTGCTGTCAGCCAGCAAAACTACCAATCCTATTATTATTTTTTAATATAATTGCTGGCTTAGTGTGAATTCATATAATGCAAGGAGAATGTGTCTTATATTTAACATACAACGGGATCATTATTTATTTTTATTTGAAACTAAGGGAGGAATTTAAATCACAAGTTACCTGACAACAGATTCTCTTTTGTGAGTTACTTTCCCCTTGTAAAGGTATTTTAATTCATCCTATTAAATTTAAAAAGAAAATAGAATAAAAAGGGACCCACAGTGAGTCAGAAACGTGCGCATATGCAGGCACGTACAGATGTGTGTGAGAAAGGGCAACATGGTAAAACCAAAACATTTAACCTTAACTCTGTTGATACTATAAGGCACTCTCCTACGCCATGACAGATAAATTTTCATAAGCTTCACACTGAGTATTTCACTTATTCTGACAACTCATTCTTAGTCTGAAAATGTTTTATTTGACAAGTTTTGGATCCCTCCAATAGGTTAGAGTGATTTAAGTTAAAAGAGATACTAGCACTTCTCTTCCCTTCAGATGGAAAGAGGCAAATGCAAAAAGGCTTTAAAGGTCTTTGTCCAAATCCCCTTTTTCTCCTCACCTGTTCTAGAAAAATCAGTCATGTCCCTGCAAATCCTACTTCCATTAACCTTTCGAGTATTGCTGACATTTTTGTACAGTAAGTCTGCTTCACCATATGTCAAGAAGCAGCTGACATATCCTTTTAAAGTCTCTCTTGCTGTATATCTTGACTCTTCTGGTTAGTTTTCAGTCAGATGACTGAAAACATTAAACTGAAGGTTAATTTACAGTTTCAAAATTAAGTCCTAGACTGAAATGATTACTTTCCATCTTACTGACCCTGTTCACTTCTCAGTATTCAAAAGCTGGACACTAGGGGTAATTTTTGTAAAAGCAATAATAGTGTAAAACTGATGCAATACTCAGAAAGTTGCCTGTATTAAGTATGAACAGCACTGGAAGCTTTATCTTTGTCAGAGCACTGTGTTTTTTCAAACTATGGCTAAATACTTGCTTTAATCTGGTAGAAGTCCACTCTGCTACTGAAAAGAGCGTAGGTGCCTTCCCCTCCCTACTGCAGCTGCTAAACCCATACACAAGGGCTAATGGGAACTGATCCAGCTGGAAACTATCGATCAACAATATTGGCATGGGGACCTGGTGGGAATGAGCAGCCCAGGTCAAGAGGCAGATGGAGCTGCTACTTTCAGTGGCGTGGGGATATATATGCCTAGTTTAAGAAACTGTATAACTGCACTCCCTGTGCTATGTGTGCTTAAGAATAGCATCCACACATAGAAGCTGTCCATATTCTAAAGAGTTCACTTCTGTGAGAAAATCCATAGTGAATCAATTGCAAAGCTAAGGAGCAAGATTTTCAAAGCTCTCAATTGCCTAAGAGTGTAGGGTTCATAAAGGTCATGGGAGTGTGTGCCCCGAAGTTCCTTAAGGACCAGACTTGTAGGAGCTGGGATACTCGGTACTTTTGAAAATTCTTTAACACTTCTACATGGATCTTTAAATTCTTAAGTATTATTTAAAATCTCATTCAGAGACATTTTTTAAATGTCTTAACTCACATTCATTGCTAAGTTTGAACATTAAAGAAAGCATTTGTAGAAAATATGAGGAAGTGAAAG
The DNA here is from genome assembly GCF_036417535.1 of Chlamydotis macqueenii. Classification (NCBI taxonomy): domain Eukaryota; kingdom Metazoa; phylum Chordata; class Aves; order Otidiformes; family Otididae; genus Chlamydotis; species Chlamydotis macqueenii. The sequence continues at coordinate 20,742,102 of NC_141559.1, forward strand.
AGAAGCACATCTAGTGTCTATCTCAACCCTTCTAATGATGATAAGCAAGATTGGTGGTTTGTGAAAATAAAGTAAAACATAACTTGCTGTGAAAACAGCTGGTACACAGCCCTATTTTACACATTTCCTACATCTGTTCAAGGGATCAGTATTCCAGCATGGTGTAATTGAGAATTAATTTATTATTCTTAATAAAATTATAAGATGGTGCCTTTCTGTACTTATTTTGGTATTTATATCTGATTTAGAAAGAATGTTATCTCATATGTTTTATTTGGAAGTTATGTTTTTTTGCATTGATGTAGCACTGCAGGGAACTGAGTTCAATTTCCCTGTGCCTTGCAAAGCTTTACTTTGAGCTAAGAACTTTAGCATTGCTATCTAAAGAGTAGAAACATAATCTGGTGGTTATACACTTAAAGTTGTTTTTGTTAGTGTTAAATATCAGTATTTTTTATATTTTGCTGCTAGCTTACACTTACAGGTGAGATGCTGATCTCCCATCCACTGACAGGCATAATTCTATTTTTCAGATCTCTGTAAATATGACAAAAATTTAATCCAATGTGCCTGATGTAATAATGTTTCTCCTCAGTGCTATAAGCATCCTGTCTACCATCACAGAAAAGAATGAAAAAATCCACAAAAACCTTTAGCAGATACCAAAAGAAAACAAATTAAAGCGAACTTGGTCAAACAACTTACTGAAAAGTTTGAAGGCAGCAACTTATGATAATAAAAGACACACAATGTCAAAAGGGCAAAACCTACCACATTAGCAAGCTAGACAGAACTTTTTGGAATGCTAATCTTGTTTTCTTCCTTCACTGTGAAAAATAAAAGAACAATTTATACAAGTAACCATTGTATGAGCTGTGTTATGACTGATCAGTTTGCTATGAGTCAGTCACCCCAGATATTCATAAATCTTGTCACAGCTTTCATTTTTCCTTCATGAAAGCAAAAACTACTCTAGTGTCTGGTCATAGAAAACATAAGTGCTATGAAATGAAAGAAAGAGAGATGCAGAATACGGGAAAAAAAAAAAAGATTATTTAAGATCATGCTACTGTGCTTTTCAGTAGCACCCTACTCATACGATTAGGAGCAGGAGACAGATGATAGGACTTAATATGAAATAAGACCAATTAAAAAAAATTATTATTGTTTTTAATTCCTATGTATTAACACTTAAACTCTCTAGCATTATGGTTATTAACAAGTCTTAGAAGGATCCATTTATCTTTTAGACATAATTTAGTACAGTGACTACATAGGAGTGCCAGTTAGACTTCTGTAATACTATTTTGGGAGTAGATAAAATTTAGGGTGCTACAAAACCAGAGATTCCTTCCCTATGCCATGTATGACACTGCACTACCCTGTTTTCATTGATTTTAAACTATTTTACACCTGAAGAGGTTCTATCTTTTTTTTCATTTTACTTAATACATGAGCTCCTGTTGCAGAAAAGCAGCCCTAATCCCACTGAAGCAAAAGGTATTAAATCCTTTGCAATGATGAGCTATGAATGAGAAATGATTGTTTTCTGATATCTATCTGATACAGGTTGAGTGTGTGTATTATGGATAGATCATTCTCCAGTTTTTATTACTTAGTACAACTTTTATGTTTGCCCAGGTTCTATGGTGTACTATAACCAAATGAAGCAAAGTGAGAAAGCAGATAATGCATGGGTTTTCTTAAAAAATAAAAATAAATTCAATGACATGTTGTGTAGATTAAAGCAGACTGTCATCGTGGTGCATCCAGTTGGTGTGCCAAGATGTTGAACAGTCCCGCAAGTCCTTCATTCAGGAAGGGTTTTGGCATCCGTGACAGGAAAGCATTCATAAGCACACATTTGCCTTGTATGCATACACTCCAATTGGACTAAATGTAGCAGCAGACAAGTGTCCTACCTTAACAATAAAAACAACAAAAATCAGCATTTTCTGCAATATCTACCTTTGTGTCAAAATGTTTCAACTAAGCAACAGTGCCTCATCCAGCCTAACAGCATGCAGGTGTGTGAGCTGAGGTCAGCTATATACCTGGTAGATGTGCTCTTAATAAGTATTCCTCTGGCACTCACTTCCACTTAGATGATGTTTCATGCCTACTAGGAACAGCTGGCGTTTTCTGTGCTATGGTAACATTGTCTTTGCAGCTGCTGAAATTCAAAGCACTCAAAAGTCATGTGACTGGGCCAGGACTGGAGAAACATACGTAGAAATATACATTTTTAGAGAAACTACCAATTTTTGTGTTATGTGTTTTCATATCTCTTTTAGAGACCTGTAGAAACATTTTCATAGCAGTTAATTCCACTTTCTGCAGTGCTTATTCTGGCATTAAACCAAAAAGAGGTGGTACAGTCTTTGGTGATTCTTCCTGGCACACTGTTTGGGTAGCTGTTACCTGCACTGACTTCATTCTGCACGGAAGTCAAATGAGTTCATAGCGTTCCTTCTTTGTTGCAGAAACGACACGGACTCCGTGGATGGTGTACCGGAGACCTTTATTGTCCGTCAGCCTAAGTCTTTTACACCTTTTCTCAGCTCCATGCGGAATGCACGTGCTTAATCATCTAATTCAATTGGTAGCAATATACTGTTCACGTGCCTTTAACTTCATTTGGATTGGTTATAGATTTTTAGTTGTCTTTACTATTTTTGCCTTTGGTATTTACTTATCTTGTTCTAATTGCTGTTTTTTTTGTTATTGAGCAAGTGGTGTTCAAGGACATAGCTCAAATTCTTCAATATCAGCTGTGCTGCACTCTCTGTTCCCACATTTCCCCCTTTTTGTTTTTCTACTATCAATATCTGATGTAGTATTTTCTGTATAATTTTTGTAGGCAGGTGAATCAAACACAAAATGTTAATGATTATGCTTACTAAGATATCAAATATCTCAATTCCAATTTCAGCCAAAGATAGCAACCACCCTGTTATGCCACACAGAAGCTTAGTCAAGATAATTACTGACCACGTTATACATATTAATGATTACTTAAGCAAAACTAAATTTCACTACCTTCTAATAATTTTCTACTACAGCATTCTTCTACCATTATAAATATAACAACTCCAGTAACTTTCTTATCTACGAGGCCAGTGACTAGTTTTTTGCAGGCCTCTGTTGAAACAAGCCATAAATTCTGCTAACAATGTTTTGTATCTTAAAGCTTCCCTTCTCATTCCATGGTTTTCTTCCTGCAAGCATGATTGTGTTCCTCTCCCAACGGCGGTGTGCTTTCACTGACACTGTACTGGCTCAGCGAAATACCCACATCTCCCCCTTCTTAGTTTATGAGAAGAGACTTGTTTCAACGCTTTATCTATTAAAGTTTACACATATTTTAACACACAGAATACACATTTTAATACACAGAATATAGATCAAAATAGGAATGAATAAGCATCCTACTGCTATTTGTAATAAGCTTATATCAATCCACCAAAAAAAAAAAATTCTGAATATATCAAAATCATCTCTCTGTTGCAGTTTACAGATTCATGCAGCAAAGCCCATCAAAATCCTGACCGCCATGATTTTGTGGTAATAATAAAAAAATCTATTGCTGATCTGTTCTGTTGCCAACCCAACTATGCCAAAGACATGGCTGAGCAAGAGGATGATGATCAGCTGGGTCAGAGCAGAGAAAGGAGGCAAGCACAGCACCCTCAGGGCGTCCTCTGTTGTTCGCAGAGTGCGCTCCGAGTCCTCCCTCTCCCCCTCGCCCTGAGCCACCTCAGTTTATACCCTCAGCAGATTCAGTGAAAGAGTACTGACTAAAGGTTGCTGCACGCATGGCCAGCACATACAACAAGGCCTGTCAAATATGTGCTCTGCAGGCTAACAGCGGTTCTGTTTTGTGAACTAGCTTAGCGTACAGAATCTACATCAGTTAACAGCGTTGATAGTACCAACGCAGTTGTACGTTTTCTTAGCAAGCTAACAGCCCAATTTATTTAGCGTAGCTAACGCCTGGGAATTTGCCACACCAGGTGCTAAGATTGAAGCAGCAATAATTTCACTTGGTTTCCAAAACTCTGTATTATTTTGGTAATCAGATTCAAGGCTATGTGAATTTTGTTTAGGTCCTTTATGCTGTCTGGATTTTGATGTGTTAGTGCTTGCATGATTATACCATGCTGTATCGTTGCAATGTATAGATCTTAAAGCATTTACAATCATTATCCCTCTAGAAACATTAGCTCTTGAATAGTTTAAAAAAAAAAATAGACACAAGTCCATCTTTACTGATCCCAAAAGTTCCATCTCTTGAAGTTCAGCACTCAGCACTTGCAGCTGCTGTTGTTTTACACAAAGTTGCCGTCCTACCGTTGTCTGGCAGGACATTTGTTCTTTCTGTGACTGATGTCCATAGGGCTGCCATACAGCTTGTTAACAGTCCGATGAACGCAAGGCAGCTTGGAGCACTGGTCGTACCCATCGTGCAGGGATCCACTTTTTTTTACTTCTGTAGAGACACAAGCATATCCTTTTCCCCACGTTATAAGAGGAAATGGTCCTTTCCAATTACCTGTTTCCAGATTCTTTACCATCACCGGAGCTTGCCCTCGGATGACATAATGTACAGTAGATGTTGCAGCTTTTTTTTTTTTCTTTTTTTTTCCTTGCTAAAGGCCACTGGTAAACTGGTATCTGTAACCATGGCAGGTTTTTTTTTTTTTTTTTTTCCGGGTAAGCTGCCCCCGCCCCGCCGGATTGGGGGGGGGGGGGGCGGGGGTGGCGCCTGGCGGCGGCCGCAAAAACAGGGAAATATCCTTAAAGCTACTGCCACAGGCAAAACAGACTCGACCTGGGGAAAACCACTCATCTATTACCAAAACCAAAGCAGGACAATGAGAAAGGGAACAAGACAACCTCTCCCCACCCCTCCCTCTGCGCAGTCTCAACACCATCTTCCTACTTCCTGCCCTCGCCCCCTGAGCGGGACGAGGGGGCGGGGGGGGGGGAGGGAGGAAGGGAATGGGGGCCACTGTCAGCCAATCACACGTTAGCTTGTGCTGCAGTTTACTAAGAGGAAATCTACAATAATAACAAAATATAAGAACATTAATATATACAAAATGAACAATGTACTTTCTCACCACTCGGTGTCCAAATGACCGATACTCTGTCGGCCCAGCTTCCTGCACCTGCTTGTTAACGAGACTTCAAAAGCCAGACAGTGTCCTTGGTCTCATTAACAACAACCCTTATCATCAGAACATTTCTATCAGCATTCTTCACATACAAAATCCAAAGCTTCTAAGAGCAAAATTAACTTCATCCCTGCTAAAACCAAGACAGTATTCACCCCTTATTTTATACCATTTACTTCATGCTTATACGCACACACACACAGACTGCTTATACCTGTCTAGGAAATTTTTTACTTTCCTCCGGCCTATAATCTATTAATTTCTCTGTTTGCACTGCCTATCCGTTTCCTATTAAAGATCTTATAACTTAACACTGCGCCTTGTACGCAATAGTATCAATCTAGATGTATCACTTGTTCTAACGGGGTCGACCTGCGACAACGCACACACCAGAACACTCTGCTGTAGCACAAATATAAATCAGCTGGAAAAAGCTTACATACACACCAACAACACTGAACAGTAACAAAAATATGACACCGTTGACACAAAAGACACACAAACTCAAACCACGACACTTTTGACATAAAGAACACACACACAAACACGCCACCTCTATAACGAGGAAGCTCCAAAGACTGAGGGCTCCTTTTCCAGATCTATGGGACCTGGATCAAAAGGATTCTCCCAGCTCGCTGTTAGTCTTTGTTTCCATGGGCAGGAAACAGATGGGGTAACGGGTGCTGTTGGATCCTCTTTCTGCGTGTGATTCTTTAAGACTTCAAACATTACATGCCATGCCGGTAATAATCTTTGAGCAGCAGGGTCACCCCGCATTGCACAGTCCCACAGTTCAACACTTACACTGTCCCAGGTGCCCACCGTGCAGATATTAGAGATGTTAACATCTGCTACGTGGGCGGACACCCAAATCAACAAGCTCTTCAGGTCAGTGTTATTAATAGCACAGTTCTGTTCCTCTAACATTTTTGTTAGAATTGTTAAAATTGATTTATGTTCCTTTGAAGCAGTGCGTCTCGTCGTTCTGGTCTCGTGGACCGCGGCTCTTTACCGCCACTCTCTCCTGGTCTCAGGGACCGCGGCTCTTTACCCGCCGCTCTCTCCCTGGTCTCATGGACCGCGGCTCTTTTCCCGCTGTTTTTTCCCTGGTCACGTGAACCGCGGCTCTTTAACCGCCGCTTTATCCTTGGTCTCGGGGACCGCGTCTCTTACCTCCGTTGCTTTATCCTTGGTCTCGGGGACCACGTCTCTTACCTCCGCCACTTGCAACTCTTTTCTCCGTTACTTTTTTGTTCAGTCCGGGCTGCCACCAGTTGCTCTCTTTCCGCGAGTCAAGGTCCCTGTTTGGGCGCCATATGTTGCAAAAAGGACACAGACTCTGTGGATGGTGTACGGGAGACCTTTATTGTCCGTCAGCCTAAGTCTTTTATATCTTTTCTCAGTTCCACGCGGAATGCACGTGCTTAATCATCTAATTCAATTGGTAGCAATATACTGTTCACATGCCTTAAACTTCATTTGGATTGGTTATAGATTTTTAGTTTTCTTTCTTTACTATTTTTGCCTTTGGTATTTACTTATCTTGTTCTAATTGCTGTTTTTTGTTATTGAGCAAGTGGTGTTCAAGGACATAGTTCAAATTCTTCAATATCAGACAACTGTGCTTCACTCTCTGTTCCCACACTTCTTTACCAGGATTACCACTTCAACTTCATAGCAGAAAGCTTTGATCAGAATTAATCTGCCTAATGTTAAATGCCTGTTCCATATGTCTACATCTGAAATAGCTCTCTACCTCTGAAATAGCTATCTACAGTTTTGTTTTACAAAAAGAGAGAAACATGCATGCCAGGGTGGCATGCATCCTGTCTCAAGATAGATGTCTAAAAGAAGCTAGATCAATAGGGGTCAAGAATTATTCTCTCTACCAACTACAAAACCAGTCAGTACAAATATCTCTGATGCAAATATCGGTAGATGATAAATCCCATCCCTTTTGCTACAGCTTTGAGGACTGTAAGATACTAGCTTTTATCCTCAGCTCAACTAGAAAAACAGAACAACCTAGAGGGAGAAAGTGCTACCAAATTTCTTCAAGGAAAGCATGAGGGTGGATACAATGGTGGAAGAAGCAGCAAAGTGCTTAAGCACCTTTAAAGAAAATAATCCATTGCTCTCTAGTTTGGTCATTGATGTTAATTGACATTTTGTATAATGAGCATGATGAAGCGTCACAGAAACTATCACTACAGCTTTTTAAAAAAAAAAGCAATATAATTTTCAGTGAAGTATTCTCTTCTGCACCTGCTGACTTTACTAGGAATAGATTGAAGGAAGACAGCAGACTCCCTTCCTAGAGCTTTTTGAAGCAGCTGGACCCTGCATGATCTCGAATTCTAGGGTTGTAGACTAACACCTCTGTCTCTTTCTACTCCAGCATCACACCCTGACCTTTAATAGAAAGGTAGTAATCATCTTTCAAAGTGGTAACTAATGGATTTGATCCTTAGGATCACTGTAGTAAATGACTGACTGAAGTATATCTATAAGTATATGGAATATATATAAATATATGACTAAGCAAAAAATGGAGCTAGCCTCTTGTTAGCAGCACCTAATAACAGCACAAGAAACAAACTGAGCTACATAAAATTCCGTCTGAACATAAGAAAATACATTTTACTGTGAGAGTGACCACACACTGGTACAGATTGCCCAGAGATTCTCCTTACTTGGAGATATTCTAGATTGAGCTGGATATGGTCCTAGGCAACCTACTCCAGATGATCCTGCTTGAGCAGGGGGGTTGGACTGGAGATGATCTCCAGAGGTCCTTTCCAAGCTCCACTATTCTGCAATTCTGTAATATCACCCAAGAAAAGCTGAAGACATACTGTAAATAGCATATAACTGAAGGAAGGCCAAGGCCTGTTTATTATTTTGGGACCTTTTAAAGATTATTTAAACTGTTGCCATTTTTTTTTTCTCTGAAAATCAGACTAAAGCACCCAGTATCAGCCATGAATGAAACTACATGATAATTTGTAGAAATTTTGCTAAAAGATACTAACAGCTAGTGATCAGGCAGCTCACAGTGAAATAGAATGAGGATTGCTAGCACACCACCCGCCATGTCTTCACCATGGGTATGCAATCAACCTTATCTTGGAAACAATGAGCAACATGGGCCAACTTACTATGACCCAAGCCTGTGCTGAGTGTAGGAAGCAGCAAACATGTAGCAAATTCACTGAACTCCTTGCATGGTAGCTTCCTGGACCCAAATGAAGACAAATGTCGGTCATGGCAATCCTAGGCACAAACGTAAGCTGGGCGAAGACTGGATTGAGACCAGCCCTGAAAAGAAGGACTTGAGAGTGATGGTGGACGAGAAGCTCAACATGAGCTGGCAATGCACCCTTGCGACCCAGAAGGCCAACCGCATCCTGGGCTGCATCAAGAGGAGCATGGGCAGCAGGTCGAGGGAGGTGATTCTGCCTCTCTACTTTGCTGTCATGAGACCCCATGTGGAGTACTGCGTCCAGTTCTGGAGCCCCCAACACAAGAAGGACATGGACCAGTTGGAGAAGGTCCAGAGGAGGGCCACAAAGATGATAAAAGGGCTGGAGCACCTCTCTTATGAGGACAGGCTGAGAGAGTTGGGGCTGTTCAGCCTGGAGAAGAGGAGGCTCCAGGGAGACCTGATAGCGGTCTTCCAGTACCTGAAGGGGGCCTACAGAAAAAATGGGGAGACTGTTAAGTAGGGCCTGTTGTGACAGGACTAGGGGTAACAGTTTCAAAATAGAGAGAGGTAGATTCAGATTAGATATTAGGAAGAAATTTTTTACACTGAAGGTTGCCCAGAAAGGCGGTGGATGCCCCATCCCTGGAAAGGTTCAAGGCCAGGCTGGATGAGGTTCTGAACAACCTGATCTAGTTGGAGATGTCCCTGCTCCTTGCAGGGGGGGTTGGACTAGATGACCTTTGAAGGTCCCTTCCAACCCTAACCATTCTATGATTCTATGATTCTATAAATCTGCTTCAGGATTTTACAAGAGTACCCTCAAAGTTATGATCTGTAAGCTTTTGTTTTATTTTAAATTAAATGGAAGGCAAAATATTGATTCCTCCTTCCTCAGGAAGCAGCATTTGCTCTGCTCAAGGTACTGAATCTATTCAATGATTATAAAATGCTGAGGAAAGCAGAGAAACATTTAAAATATGTATATAATAATAATCTAATGGATTCACTATAATCTACATACACACATAAAAATAGACTCTAAGCTACTACTTCTCATCCTGAAGTAGTATTGTATTATTTCATTAATTTTAATTGTAAACCTAGGAAATAATCTCCTTTTCTCCCTGCTAGTATATAGAATGAAAAAGTGTGACCAATACATTTGTCATTTTGTTTCAGGTAGTTAACTTTCTCTTCAAATGCAAGTCTGTACAGGGTTTATGAAGCACTGAGCTTTCTTTTTTTTTTTTTTGGCCCACTAGAAAACTAGAATTCCTTCAAAAAAAGAGAAAGGACTATCAAAGGAGGATCATAAACTGTTCATCTCTACATCTCAGATTGGAATAGGCTTAGCAGCCCTCTCATCATCTTTGTGGTCCTCCTCTGGACTCGCTCCAAGGTGTCCATGTCCTTCTTATGTTAGGAGCTCCAGACCTGGATGCAGTACTCCAGGTGATGTCTCACCAGAGCATAGTAGAGGGGCAGAATCACCTGCCTTGACCTGCTGGCCACGCTTCTTTTGACACAGCTCACAATGTGGCTGGTTTTCTGGGCTGCAAGTGTGCATTGCCAGCTCACGTTGAGTTTCTCATCTATCAGCACTCCAAAGTCCTTCTCCTCAGGGCTGCTCTCAATTTATTCTCTGCCCAGCCTATATTTGTGCTTGGGATTACCTTGACCCATGTGCAGGACTTTGCTCTTAGCCTGGCTGAACTTCATGAGGTTTGCATTGGCTCACCTCTTAAGCCTGTCAAGGTCTCTCTAGATGGCATCCCTTCCTTCCAGTGTTTCGACCACACCACACAGCTTGGTGTCATTGGCGAACTTGCTGAGGGTGCACTCTATCCCACTCTCCATGTCGTCAACAAAGGTGTTAAACATGGCCAGGCCCAACAGTGACGCCTGAGGAATGCCACTCGTCAACAGTCTCTACTTGAACAGTGAGCTGTTGACCACCACTCTCTGAGTGCAGCCATCCAGCCAACTCCTTATCCACTGAGTGGTCCATCCATCAGACCCATATCTCTCCAGTTTAGAGACAAAGATGCTGTGTGGGACAGTGTGAAATGCTTTGTAGCATTGTAGATGACGTCAGTTGCTCGTCCCTTGTCCACCAATGCTGTAGCCCCGTCATAGGAGGCCACCAAATCGGTCAGACAGGATTTGTCTTTAGTGAAGCCATGTTGGCTGTCACCAGTCACCTCTTTATATTCCATGTGCCTTAGCATGGTTTCCAGGAGGATCTGCTCCATGACTTTGTCAGGCACAGAGGTGAGAATGACCAGCCTGTAGTTCCCTGGGTCTTCCTTGTTTCCCTTTTTAAAAATGGAGATTACATTATCCCTTTTCCAGTCAGCAAATTTACAACTGCAATTCATGTAATAACTTGTATTTTCTCTGCCTTCTAAATGTTCCAAGACTTAAAAACAACAGTAAAGGAGAACAGAGAAGAAAAAACATAGCAATTATAATATCATAATTCTGAGTTCTGTCCTTAGTACGTTACTTGCACTTGTACTGAAGGCCACAGCAGGCCTAGAGGACATCAGCACTGACAACTGCACAACTTGTTTTTAATAACAGCAAATATTACGAGACAAACTTTGCTGCTTTTTTTTGACAGAGTTCCTAAATTTGGAAAAAGAGAAATGGAATAATTTCATTTAAAACTATGAACCACAGTGCATAGTTCTATCATTATGGTGAAGTGTAGTACTGTAGGACTGTAGTATAGTATTATGCATACTACTACAGCATACTGTTTTTTATTTGCCTTGTTTCCCACTTGTAAAATAGTTGAAACAACATTTGCTTCTAGCTATTGCATGTCTGTGCTGATCATTAATTCCAGAATTATGATCACCTCCTCTAAGCTGCAGGAGTATCCTGGCTAAGATGCTGGTGTCTTTCAAAAGTCTATCTGTAAAATTATTAACTCTCACAATAAAACATTGAGAGAAAAGTCTTACTTTGCATTTTTTCATCAACCTGGATTTATCAGACAGACAGATATTAAATTCCAGTGGATTATTTGACCTGATGCCCTGCATAAAACTATCTAAGGAACTTAACACAAATTATATTTTATTTATTTTCATCATTTATTTCAACTGAACTGAGGCAGTTCATCAATAGTGAATCCTGATCCATCTAGGCTGACTGTGTTGAGTCTCCAACCAGCAACCTCTGTCCTCAATGCTATTTAACAACCACTAATATGAGCAGAGATATATTAGACACAGTATTACCCTTTAAACCTTATAAGATGCAGAAGGATTCAGGAGCAGTTAAAGCTCCACAAGTCATAAAGAAGGGAATTGCAGGAATTAGGGGCGTATAAAGATTACATGTTAGGAGGAAAGTAATATCTCATAAGCAAAATACAGCCCCCAAAAAAGAAAATAAAACCCTGCTGTAGGGCCTGACTAAAGTCTTTTCATCCACCCCATTATTATCATTACATATTAGAGTGTGCTGAGCTGCAAAAGTGTACTGTAGCTCTTCTTTTGATTCAACCTTATAAAACTTATAGAAGTCTGCTTCTACCTGATTACCTGAAATTAAAAAAGAAAGTCACAGAAGAATGTTGAGAGCAGCAGAGAAAATAACATATTTTTTTTCCTTGCTACTGCCTGTTAGAAAAAATCTTATCTTCAAAACAGCCACCATCTTATTTCCATGTATACTGAATATATCATCCTAGAAAGCCACCCACTGCATTTGTCTCTTCTTTTATCTTCCTGCTGCTGGGGACCTAATCCCACATTCCTTTCATAATGACCATTCATCTAAATCAATGGGTGCTTGGACTAAAGCATGGCAAGAAAAAAAAGGGATGGATTTTTAAAAGTATTTGGAAGTACTCAGATGTCAAATTCCTAATACCTTTCAGTTGGCATTATGTATCTTTGCAAATTTCATCAAAAGGGCATACTTGAGTGATATTTAAAAGACTATGTAGATAAGAGAGTTTCCATGATTTATATCTGAAAAATAACCTTATTTCTTTTGTGACTCCAGAATAGTAAGTACTTGCTCTGAATATGTGAAGATGCAATTGCTCCCCCTCTGTATGCATATCCCTATTTTATGTACCTTATCTGATATTGTGGAGACTGCAACTCAGATTGCAAGTCCTTTGGAAAAAGTGATCCCTATGATTTTTGTACTTGTCATTTAGAGTCTGGAATTAAATTTGTCAGAAATCCAACAGGCCAAAGAAGCACTCACATGTAACCAGAAGAGTGCATAGTACAGAAAAAGAAACCTTTTTTAGTCTGGACTTCTGGAAGAAATCTGTGCACAGGAACTCCCATTAAAAATCACATAATGATTCTCTGTTATAAGTCAAATGAGACTGAGTTTGTAGAATGTACTCCAGCATTCATTAGACAGAGGAAATCCCCAGCCAATTGCATTTTATCTACTGGTCAGCCTCAGAGAGGCTGGAAAGAGAACAAGCTAGAAATGGGTTCAGAGCATCCAGGAGCACATCTGTCATAGCAAAGGCTATGAAGCTCCTGCTCGCAGTATTCAGTAGCTGATGTATCCTATAACGCCTGCAAACTCCATTGCTGTATGCAGCAACTTCTTGTTGCCATCAGCAAATTGTAGTGGACTCTACAGCAGTAGTATTTACCTTTGTAGATATAAGACCACAGAAATATTGTCTTGTCAAGCATCAGTGCACAAGTATAGTGGATTTTTTTTTCTTTAATAGTGGAGAGGAATGCAAAGGAAAAAATTAACAAATGTGTGTGAAAAAAACAAAAGCTAAAATAAAAATTGTCATTACTGAGTATTTTTTAGTCAACAATCAGCCTGCTAGCTGATTGACTGTCTGTATGATATAGAAGAGGATTGAGAGACAGCCCAATACTGTGTGTTCATCTTCCCTGTACCCAAGGATGCTCAGGGAGGCAGCTAGATACAAAGTAAGATAAGTATATTAAGGCTCTGAATCGTGTATAAAAATGGAAACTTATCAGAAGGCAATTTGTAAAAACACCACGGTCCATGAATTATTTAGCAGTTGACTAACCCTGCTCACCAGTACAACTCTGGCAACAGTCAGTGTAAGCAGAAAACTTTACTTGGCACTTGACAGAACTATTGCAATCTCATAAATGAATCAGGTATATTCTAGCACCCTGGCATTTGCCTGCTGCTATCTACGGTGGCTTTATATTTAGGAAAATCTCACAGTTAACATTAGACTATTACTGCAACAGACTTGCTTTGATACATAATCCAGTCCCATCTTTGTAAATTTTGGCCTTTCAATGCTGTTTCTATATTTCTCAATTGGCATAAGTAGGTCAATAGGCACAGCATTCTCAAGAAAGAAGTGAAAAAGTTAATGTTATTATAAAAAGGACTCATTTATCTGAGATACTTAGTCCTAAGATGCCACAGTCATATAGCCAAACTAGAAGCTGCCAGAGCATTGCTGGAAGTGCTCAGCAGCTTCTTAGATAAAGCTCTGCACTCTGTTACAAAAGGAGGAGCACATAAAAAAGGAAGCAATGCATATCCAGATGAGGTATATTTATATATACAGAACAAGGCATCTCTCAAAATCCCATAGGTCAGCTGCCTGCCTGGATACAGTATGATATGGACTAGATCTTGAATCTCTGTGTTATCACATCTGCTATTTGGTAATCAAGAAGAGAAGGAACAAAGGAGGCTTCCTTTGCTTCTATGCCACAATAAATCCCACGTTCTTTTAGAGGGGGCAAGATAGGTATGTCTCTCAGTTCCAACATACCAGCCTTTCACCTTCTCAAAAAGTATCTTTACATCCCTGTGAATGGTACCATCCAAGGCTGTTTCCACAATGAATGTGAAGGCCTCCCTGCAGTCAAATCAGTTAAACCTCAATTACCTATACCAGCTTACACCTGAAGAGGATCTTGCCTAGTGAAATCACACACAGTACTCCGCATTGGCTTCCTGTAAGCTCTAGACAGATAAAAAATGCAGAGTGATTTAATCTCCTTAGTTTTTTATTCATCTTGTGGCACAAGGAGGAGAATACTGCTTCTTTGTTCCCTTGATAGAAAGGGCAGCTCTTTCCAGAGGTCAGAGACTGCCTATGTATGAGTGGCTAAAAGGAAGGGGGCTGTGCTCAATCTATGGTCCTTTCTCTTTGCAGTACCTCTCTCCTGGGAAGCATACCGTTATCCCTCAGCCTGACCAAAGTACGGTGAATGGCAATGTACAAACTTTCAGCAGATGACAGATATACTGTAAGTGGAAAGAAGCTATATTTAAGCAGCCTTTCTCTTGAAATAAAATCCAATGTGAGAGTAAGCAATAAAAGCAAAACAAACAAAAACACTCCAGACCATTGGACCCCACGTTCCTCTAAATATTTTCCTCGTCTTTCTCTTAGTTCCTCTGTGCAGCACTTTGAAGTGATAAAATACCTTCATAAAATGACCCTCATCTCAACCTTCCTGCAGTCTTACCAGCCACATGCCCTGCTATCAGCTGCTCTCCTAGTTCAATGACTAGAGTTTGCAATTTGGTCCCTGCAATGTGCATTTTCCTGAGCTGCCTCGCAGCTCTTCCCATACCTTAGAGAAAACCCCAAGCCCAAATGAAAAGACCGCACAAAGAAACTTTGGCCCTGGAACCATAGAAGGAGACATAATATAAAGATGTTCTTTTGTATAAATACAAGTAAGAAGATGCTTAAGAGAGCTAAGTGTTTAAGGCCCGAAGATTAAGAAGGGCTAGAAGGTGGCAGAAAGGAGAATATTCAGAGAGCAGGAAATCAAAAGGTCAGCTCTTAGATTGAAAATGCAGCTTCCAAATAGGTAACACAGTTTTTGGGGTTTAGACATTCCCAGCACTTACCCTAATCTTTAAGACCCATGGTATCACTTCTCAGCTTCAAGATTAAGCAGGTGGGAATTGAGTCCTCTTGCTAGAGAAAGGCTGGTGGTGGAAGAGAGAATAAAGAGAAGAGTCCTGGAAAGATAGGCTAAATGCAATTGCTGACACTATAGTAGGAGAGCAGAAGTACAGGTGACTGTGGCTGCTCTGGGGAAGAACTGGTGATTGTTCAAGCTATATAGCTGCCGAAACATCCAGCTCATCTCTCTCCTCACGAGCAGCAGTAAGCTGACCCAGACAAAAAAGAGAGTGGTTTCCTAGCTATTATATCCCTTATAGCACCTTGGTACCCTAGTTAGATGATTCTGGCTCACATAGAGAGTAAGCCCCACATGAATACACAGGTATACGTTCCTGTGACATGATGTACCTTCTGATGTTGCTCCCTAAGGTATTCATCCAAGCCAGTGTTTCCACTGAAAGATGTGTGTGTGGTTGAAAAACAAATGAATCCCTGATTCCAAAATACATTTGTAAAAAGTCTTTTCCTTCCCATTCTCATCAAGACAGAGACAGATCCTCAGGTAGTATAGATCAACATAGACCATGGATACGAAGACTTCCATGTCAGTTGGGCTATTTTGATCTTAAACAGCAAAGAATCTTATAAGGAGCAAATTTCAATGCACAGACAGCAGAATTTTGCTTAAGGCAAAACCACTGATTGTACAGACATCAGATGTAGCAGAGATTACTACTGGGTACATCTCTGTAACGGAGCACAGGGAAGAACAGCTCTTACAGCATTCCTAAAAACATGTAGGCCTTTCTTCACAATCACTTCTATGGGCTCTACCTCTTCTCACAAACATTGAGACTATCCAGATGTGTTTTAAAGGTGGGTTTAGATTTGTCTCTTCAAAGAACAGGAAAATTTCCAATTCATCTATTGCTGTATAAATACCTAGCATATTTGTGGCTGAACTGTCCTGAATATTACAAATAATTTAAAAGAAAGTAATGCTGAATGCTTACAGTTAAGTGAAATATAGTATAATCCTATGCCAAGGCACATCATATATTGCTCAGGGACCCAAATCTCAGTGTCTATGTCCTGTCACAATATGTCTTGGACATATTGTGGACAAGAAAGGCTGTATTCTGATACAAGATATTTCAGTGTGACAGATGGATGACATTTGAACTACTGCAAATTACATAATTTCCTTTAAAAGTTAGAAATAAATTTCCATTTGGGAAATTTTTGGTGGAAAAAAACCCACAAGCTGAGCCCTTAGCACTTAGTATCATAAACTGTAGGGATCTAGTAGCTACATAAACATTACAATATTTAACCCAATAGGATTGTTTCGATAGCAGAGGAAGCCTAGCAGCCAAAGATGGAGGGTGGAAGTATTTTTCAACAATTGTAAAAATGCTCATATTTAAGGAATGTCATCATCCTAGCTTGCTCCCTAGTCAAACAACCTTACTGAATTGTACGCAAAAGGAGAGAAAAACAATTTGAGAATAATTCAGCACTCAAGAGCTTCTGGGAAATACAAACTGATTCTGTTCTGCATATCAAAATAATTTGTTGTTGAAGCATGTAATCAGATGACACTAAATGCACACGCATCTATGTCCTGCTTTAAAAGACATTGCTCTTGAGTGTCTTATTGTGTCTAGTGCACTAAATACAAATACATTGACTCCATATAGCACGAAGAGATTACCACTGGGGATAAAGGAAAGGGTGGAGTATGTGAAGGTAAGCCTTCCTGGGAGTACAAGTGAGGTCTCAGGTGCTGTTTCCCTCAATCTCTGGAAGACTGGACCAGGGGAAAAAAATCTTTCCTAGCTAAACATGCTGAGGCCAGCAAGCTAACCTCTGAGCTGGAGGAGTCAATTTCATTATAAAAATTCAGCAGAAGCTGATGTATGCATTACACATAATTCCTAACACCAAGCTGTGGATAGATATCTGAAGGTAGTTTTCTGATAAATACAAAAAAAATCAGAAACAACAGTAATTCATAGGGGGATAAGAACTGCTGAAATATCGTCATGACAGATAGATTATCATTTCAATATTCCCAGTGCTCTTATTTTAAAGTAAACACTTACGTGAATAACTGAGTCGTATGTTTGCATTAGGAAACCTAAATAATATTTTTAGAATGTGATGTCTCTTTTAGGTTAACAGAAAACATATTTGATTATTTCAGCTTCTCAATCTCAAAGAATTCTTTGGAAAAAAACAGCAAGTTTTCAAAGATCTTACTAGATCATGGGGTTTTTTTTTTAATTAAATCCCCTGTACACAGATGGAGGAAAAGCATTCTTAAAATGAAAGGTAAATAAAGAATGCAACAGACTGTATACAGGTTCAAACTGAGATGAGATTATAAGACAAGGAAAGAAAAAAATTCTCCTTTCTCAGAAAAACACATCCAAAACCAACTGCTTTGAAATAAAATGAAATGTTCTCTTCAACTTCGGTAAGTTTTGGACTAGATGCTAGTGTTACATGCATGCATGTTAGTGAGTATATGCTATGCTGGGTATTCAAGCAGCAAAGGGGAAAATCCTTCTTGTAACATATTTATCATTTAAGCTTAGTTATAACCTTATACAGTAAAAGCACTGGAGAAAAATTCTCCAAAGACCTCATGGTGTTTGTTATATTATCCCGCCGAATAGAAAACAGGACCTTTCTCAGATGTACTCTAACAAGAAACTGCATCATACTATTATTTAATATGGCTGTCCTTGAATATACTTTTACTGTGCTGCCAATCAATAGGTATACCAAGTGTGAGGAAACAAAACTGTACCTATTGTTGACAATAATTAACAAATCTAACAGTCCCTAGATTGTGGGCCAACGCGGCTGGCAAAACTTGCCTTGCATACAGCACAAGATAGGATCAAGAGACCATGTGGATTTTCAGCTCGCTACAACAGGTCATTACAAAAATAGTGATACCTTTTAGATAATAATGGTAACAATAAAATAAAAATATTTTTAACAAAGTTATTCCTATCTGTGTGGGAAAGAATTATTTGCATTGTTTTATAAGTAGGCTGTGACCCATGTTTACACAGATCCAAGATCTGTCTCCACATGAATATGGCAGTGAGCCAAAGTAAGTGGCAAGAGACACACTGGAGGCAACTCTGTTTTGATGTATTATTTATCACCATCTTAGACTTGCTGTGTTTTACTTCTACTGATTTCTCACAGTAAAAGATCTTAGAAGTATCCTCCAGACATAAAAAGATAAACAAATTAAAATATTTTAATTTCTTAAGAGTGTTGAGATTGGAGGAAATATTTTAAAAATCTTCGTTTAGAGATCTCCATCAGAGGTGGTATCTTAGTTACACACAGCACAAGGTAGCTATTTACATTCCATGTTACACTTCAGTTGAGGAGTTAGACCATCATCAGTATTTTTCTACTTCTGTTAATTTATAAATTAAATCAATGCTAAGGAAAGCTAGGCATTCTCTCGCTCTTGCAAGAAAACATGTTATAAAACTTAATTTTTTTATTCTGATGTTTGAAGTGGTGCAAGTAGGGAATTTACTGTTCACTTATTCACCCTTAAGGCTCATCAAAGCTATAGGTGCTGCAATTTTCTTTAACTCAATACTTTATTGTCTCTGGCATGGGATTTATACCTTTGAAAATTACAGGTCTATATCACTATACTCAATAAGAAATTCATAAGGTACTCTTTGTACCAAAACTCAACTTTAAAGCATAGATTTTCCCCCCAAAAATAGAGAAAAAAATATATACAATTTGTACAAAGGAACTGAATTATTTCATACTGGTTTAATTGGCTTGCAGATTTAAAATATATATGTATTTTCCTGTGGCCTAAATTTGCTAGAAGTACATTTTTGGCTGGGACTCAGCTTTGATTACTTAAATGACAAATCTTAGAGTTTTATAAATAGTGAGCTGATAAAACACAAACTTTGTATATTAAACACCTGGATTTCTATCTAATCAGGGCAGTGGGGTTTCCTGATACTGCTAGTTTGAACAAATGGTTTATATAAAGTTTTTTTTTTTAAATAATGACACAATTTTTCAGACTTGCTCATTTAATAACAAGTTCAGTGGTGGAGGGCTCTAAGTGAGAGTAAACCTTTTCATTCATCATAAGGCTACTTTCTTTTTTCTTTTAACTGTTATATTTAATGGAAGTCCTGACATCCTTGTTTATTCACTCATTTGTCCCTCAATATACTTTAGGATCTTTTCTCTCAAGGAAATACTGTAGAGACCACAATTTCTCCCCTTGGCAAGGGGTGGGCAAGCTGCAGAAGAAACTCACCATAATATTAGTTCCAGTTGGACTTTCATTCCCTTGAGCACCTCAAAACAAATATTTCTGATCATGGTTTGAAGGCATATTCTTAAAAATATGGGACTAGAATTTTTATGTATAGGATTAGATTACTAACTTCTATTCAGAAATCCATTCTTTATGTTTCATGTAAGTCATGCCTGAAGGATCTAATATGTGGTCTTCAAAGGCATTTTCATCAAATTTTTTATTAAAGATACAGAGAAACTGAACAAACGCTTTAAAGGTCTTTTCCAACCCAAACCATTCTATGATTCTATGAAATGTCTTTACTTCATAAATATTCACTAAAAAATAGATTGCAATCAAACAAAGCAGTTGATGATTATTTTAATGATCCTCTGTTGTATTTGCATACGAATTCACAATTTTGTTTATGATAGAAATGTAATTTTTTTTCTCCACTGCAGGAAATGGTACTGAAATAAACAAGTAGAAGAGCTAAAAAAGGTGGAATGTGCTGTGTGCAATGAAACATGAGAAATACATGCTTAATACTTTTTAAACAAAATAGAGCCATGTCTCACTGCACTATCACAATGGAAGTAGCTTCCATGGCAAAGTGAAAAGTAAACTGTGACATGAAGAGTATCAGTTGACAGGCTGAGAGAGTTGGGGCTGGTCATCCTGGAGAAGAGAAGGCTCTGGGGAGACCTTATAGCGGCTTTAAAGGGGGCCTACAGGAAAGATGGGGAGAAACTCTTTAGCAGGGCCTGTTGTGATAGGATGAGGGGTAATGGTTTTAAAATAGAAGGAACCAGATTCAGACTGGACATAAAGAAAAAATTTTTTACAATGAGGGTGGTGGAACACTGGATCAGGTTGCCTAGAGAGGTGATTGATGCCCCATCCCTGGAAACATTCAAGGCCAGGTTGGATGAGGCTCTGAGCAACCTGATCTAGTTGGAGATGTCCCTGCTTCTTGCAGGGGGGTTGGACTAGATGACCTTTGAAGGTCCCTTCCAACCCTAACGATTCTATGATTCTATGACTCTATCAAGGAGATGTCTCAAATTCTCAGATGAGGGCATAATCAAACACATTTAATTCTGTCAAGGGGATCAAGAAAAGACTTAGGCACTTACAAAGAACACCTAGCATGTAAAGTGGCATCTTTACAAATGGAATTGTTGTCTAGAAAACAGAGTTTTTTCTCCGAGAAAATAGTAAAATAATAGGGATATTAGTCTTACTCAGAAGAACTTAGATCCTTTCTCCCTGGAGAAGAGAAGGCTTAGCAAGGATCTCATCAATCACTGGAACAATCTCAAAAAGGATGTGATGGAGTCGTCATCACTGGAGGATTTCAAGATGTGATTGGACAGAGTTCTAGATAATCTCATCTAGTCTCCCTTTTCCACAATAGGTTGGACCAGATGCATTTTCAAGGTCCCTTCCAACTTGGACTGTTCTATGATTCTATTAATTTCATATGCCATCAGATTTTATCTCCAAATTGGTCCACAGCAACCTAAGCTTTCTTATGGGAATCTGACATTGAAATCCCTAAAGTAATGTACAACTGACCTGCCCCCAGCAACTTTATACTTAAGTAGTAATACTGACTAATTCTTCTACTAAAGTTTAAACTTCTGCTTTTGTAATATTCATGTTAACTAATTTAGAAAAAAAAAGGCTATAAAAGAAAAATTCCCTTCATTTCATTAAAAATTACTGCCGAAGTTTAATAGAGTACAGAAATACGCTACAGGCAAACTAGTCAGCTGTTCAGAGGATGCTTACTGAAGTCAAGGAAAGATACATTCTCCTTACTAAAGAAAGATGCTGGTAAAGAGGAAAAAGTTGAGATCCTCCAAGAGCTGGTTAATATTCAAGGATCAGCTCCTCCAAGCTCAGGATCAATGCATCCCAACAAAGAGGAAGTCATGCAAAAACCCAAGGAGGTCTACATGGATGAACAAGGAGCTCCTGGACCAACTGAAAAACAAAAAGGAAGCCTACAGAGGGTGGAAGCAAGGACAGGTAG
Organism: Chlamydotis macqueenii; assembly: GCF_036417535.1. Classification (NCBI taxonomy): domain Eukaryota; kingdom Metazoa; phylum Chordata; class Aves; order Otidiformes; family Otididae; genus Chlamydotis; species Chlamydotis macqueenii. The sequence goes on from NC_141559.1 coordinate 20,763,699, forward strand.
TCAGGGAGCAATACAGAGAGCTTGTCCGAGTAACCAGAGATCAGGTTAGGATGGCTGAGGTCCTGATTAAATTAAATCTGGCCAGGGACATCATGGGCAGCAAGAAAAGCTTCTTTAGGTACACTGGGGATAAAATGAAGACTAGGGAACATGTGGGCCCTCTCCAGAAAGAAACAGGAGACCTGGTTACCCGGGACATGGAGAAGGCTGAGGTACTCAATGACTTTTTTGCCTCAGTCTTCACTAGCGAGGGCTCTAGCCACATCGCCCAAGTTGTGGAAGGCAAAAGCAGGGACTGGGAGACTGAATAACTGCTTAGTGTAGCAGAAGAGCAGGTTCAGGAACATCTAAGGAACCTGAAGGTACACAAGTCCATGGGACCTGATGAGATACATCAGTGGGTCCTGAAGGAACTGATATATGAAGTTGCCAAGCCATTGTCCATCATATTTGAGAAGTCATGGCAGTCTGGTGAGGTTCCCAATGACTGGAAAAGGGGAAACATGACTTACATTTTTAAAAAGGGGAACAAGGAAGACCCAGAGAACTACAGGCCAGTCAGCCTCACCTCTGTGCCTGGCAAGGTCATGGAGCAGATTCCCCTGGAAACCATGCTAAGGCACTTGGAAAGCAAGGAGGAGATTGATGACAGGCAACATGGCTTCACTAAGAGCAGATTGTGCCTGACCAATTTGGTGGCCTCCTATGATGGGGTTACAGCATTGGTGGACAAGGGATGAGCAACTGACGTAATCTACAATGCTACAAAGCATTTCACACTGTCCCACACAGCATCTTTGTCTCTAAACTGGAGAAACATGGGTTTGATGGATGGACCACTTGATTGATAAGGAATTGGCTGGATGGTCGCACTCAAAATGCTCTGGTCAATGGCTCAATGTCCAGGTGGAGACCGTTGATGAGTGGCATTCCACAGGGGTTGCGACCAGCCCTGTTTAACATCTTTGTCGGTGACATAGACAGTGGGATAGAGTGTACCCTCAGCAAGTTTGCTAATGACACCAAGCTGTGTCGTGTGGTCGAAACGCTGGAGGGAAGGGATACCATCCAGAGAGACCTTGACAGGCTGGAGAGGTGGGCCTGTGCAAACCTTATGAAGTTCCACAAGGCCAAGTGCAAGGCCCACATGGGTCAGGGCAATCCCAGGCACAGATACAGACTGGGTGGGGAATGGATTGACAGCAGCCCTGAGGAGAAAGACTTAGGAGTGCTGGTGGATGAGAAACTCAGCATGAGCCGGCAATGTGTGCTTGCAGCCCAGAAAGCCAAGCACATCCTGGGCTGCATCAAAAGAAGTGTGGCCAGCAGGTAGAGGGAGGTTATCCTTCCCCTCTATTCTGCTCTCATGAGATCTCACCTGGAGTACTGCATCCAGCTCTGGAGCTCTCCTGTGCACCTCTCCTGTGAAGACACACTGAGACAGTTGGGGCTTTTCAGCCTGGCAAAGAGAAGGCTCGAGGGAGATTTTATTGCAGCCTTTCAATAATTAAAGGGAAAGGATTACTTATAGGAAAGATGAGGAGAAACTTTTTAACAGAACCTGTTGTGACAGGACAAGGGGTAATGGTTTCAAACTAGAAGTAGATAGATTTAGACTAGATATAAGGAATAAATTTTTTACAATGAGAGTGGTAGAACACTGGAACAGGTTCCCCAGAGAGGTGGTAGATGTTCCATCCCCGGAAACAGTCAAGGCCAGGTTGGACGGAGCTCTCAACAACATGATCTAGTTGGAGATGTCCTTGCTTCTTGCAGTGGGGCTGGACTAGATGACCTTTAAAGGGCCATTCCACCCCAAACTATTGTATGACTCTATGATTCTATGAGATGACATTCTTTACACTACTGGCATGAAGGCAATCAGCACCACAGCCCAGTAAGAATATGTCCTACAACCAGAAATGTAGCCAAGGTAGATGATCGCTGAATACAATTAATATTTTACACAATATTTATTTGATACTTTTTTTTTGTGGATTTTTTTATTTTCAGTACAATCATATGCAATACTTTTTTTTTTGCCAAAGTATATAAATCTTCTTTAAATTATTAGTATTAGAGCTCATAAATGCTGTGTTTCAGTGCTAATTAAATCCCCAAAGTCATTTTTAAGTAGTGATGTAAAAGATACAGAGTTCATGGAACATTTGGCTATGATTTCTACTGTCTACAGTCCTTTAACTACATTTTTAAGATAGTCTTTACACTGCAGTTGAGGGAAATAGAGCTTCTGTCTGCCCCCTGTCCAAGTCTTTCTCAGCTCTCTCAGTTAGTTCAATATACTTCCTGGTAGGTTTGCAAGTCAAAACAAATCATAGACTCATAGAATAGTTAGGGTTGGAAGGCACCTTTAAAGGCCATCTAGTCCAACTCCCCTGCAAGGAGCAGGGATATCTCCAACTAGATAAGGTTGCTCAGAGCCACCTCTAGTTTGTACGTATAACCAGGATTACCCTATGCCAGGTGCAGAGTTTGACACTTGCTCTTGTTAGATTTCATATGGTTGGTGATTACCCAGCTCTCTTGTCTATTCAGACCTCTCTGTAAGGCCTCCCTAACCTTGACAGAGTCCACAGCTCCTCCTAGTTTAGCATTGTCAGCAAACTCACTTAATGTACATTTGATTCCTGCATCTAGATCATTTGTAAAATCATTAAAGAGCACTGGCCCTAAATTGAGCCTTGGAGAATCCCACTGGTCACTGGCTGCTAGCCTGGTGTAACCTCATTTTATTATAACTCTTTGAGCCTGATCTGTCAGCGAATTTCTCCCCCAGTATATTATGGACTTGTCAAGTTGGGTGCTGGACATTTTATCCAGAAGGATACTGTGAGAGAAAGTATAAAAGCTTTGCTAAAATCCAAAGCCACCACATCTACTGCCTTCCCTTGGTCAACTAAATGGGTGACCTTGTCATAAAAAGAAATTAAATTGGTTAAGAAGGGCTTTCCCCTTATGAACCTGTGCTGGCTACGAGCAATGACTGCATTGTCTCTCATACATTTTCAATAACTCCTAGAATAAAATTCTCCATAATTATACAATGCACTGAAGTGAGACTGATAGGCCTGTGATGACCATGGTCTTCCTCCTTACCCTTCTTGAAAACTGGGACAACATTTGCCAGCTTCCAGTTAACTGAGACCCTCAAGATTGTTGAAAAATAAGGAAGAGTGGTCTCGCGATGACATCAGCCAGCTCTTTCAGCACCATGGCTCTCCTTTGCAATGGTACCAGAAAACATGGCCACATTTTGACCACTTTTTCATAAAGGAAAAAACTGCCAAAACACTCCCCATTATGCAGTCTGGCTTTGTGCCTGTCCTTCCTCTGCATGTTCACACCCAGCTGTTAACTGCATAGCTTGTTGTACAGGTCAACTGGATAAAATAAAAAACATTTCTTATATTTTAAAAAATAAAAACATTTCAGACTATTTTATTTGGAACAATATCTACAGAAAAACTACTTAAAAGTTCTCCCAATAGAATAATTTTCTGTCAGAAAATGCTGATTCAAGTAAATCAACATTTTCAACAAGAAATGCTTCAAATTGATAGGATAAAATAATTTCCCTCTTTTTTTTTTTTTTGCCTTTTTGACACAGTTTGTTCATTTGGTCTATTATATTACATTATAATGTCAGCAAAACTTTGCACTCAATATTCATTTTTTACTTTGCTGTTAATTCCTTACAGGAAACAATGCTGAAACTAAAAATCATGCACAGCTCAAGAACCCCACCACGCTTCTATTCACCCATGTTGTTCACCAGTAAATCTGAACATCCAAATGTTCCATCATTATTGATACAGAACTTATCACTTGTGCTAAATCCTATGACTTCAAAATATTCCAACTTTCACAAAATGCTTATTCTAACTTTTCAAGCAAATCACTAAATCTCTGATTTTCCCAAAGAAACATTATTTTACTAGATCAATTGGCACACCATTTACTTGAGTAACATAGATCTCAAGTAGAAAGCAGTAGAATTTTCAGAGCACCCAGAACGGAAGTTGAACTGAGAACACTACACAAGAATACAGATCTATTCACCCATCTTTGCGACCATTAATGAGATAGATCATCTAAAGCCTAGAAAAGAGACACAGGAATCAACCACCTGGCTTGGCTTAGCTCCTGCTCTGAATGGCATGACCTTTTATTAAGCTGCTCCTTACTGTCAAAATGATTGAGAGAATCCTTGGGTCATTCAGAACACCACCAGGGATGATATGGCATATCATCATATCCCAGTAGTCCATAACACTTTCATGGCCAATGCAGTCCCTGAAGATGAACAAAAATCCACAAAAATATTAAGAAAGCTAGCAAACTTCTTGATATTTAGTAAACAAAACCAGACACAAATCATTAAGTTGAACACTGCAGAAACTCCAGACAGAGACCAAACTTTTATTAAGTGCAACTCTTGATAAAAACAAAGTGAGGAGGAGCTGAAAGTGCTACTTCTTAAGATGAAGGAAAATTAATAATGTCCCCCCAAGCTGGCTTTCTTCCTGAAAGAGTACAGAGAAAAGGTGCCAGCTACTATTGTCAGGGTCATAATTTAGTTCAAACCTTGGAAAGCTGTGTAACATTCTGCATCACTTTCCAGTTTCTTCCAAAGAGAACTGAACATCCAGCTTGGAGTCCAGATATAACTTGTCACTAGGTTTCTCTCTAAGCAGTCTAAGCATGAGCAAAGCATAAACAGCCCATTCACTGTAAAACAATAATGATATGGTGGGTGACTCACACTTCAGCTGTAGTGTCACATGGAAGACCAGTGGAAGGTCTACAAGCTGTCACAACATCCTGATCAGAACTCGGATCAGGTATGGCAAGTCAGGTCGGGCAGTGATGGAAGGAAAGAAACTACCAATCTTTTGGATGTAATCTAACGTGGTTTTTACGGTATTAGGTCCTTAGGTACTTCTTATTACTTAGGTACTTATTACCTTAGGTACTTATTACTTACTTACAGTAAGTACTGTATAAATCCCTAAAATAAGTAAATGTATATCAAATCATTATATTTGGAGAAGGAAAGGACAAATTCAGATTTTGATCTTTAAAGAGTATTATATGTTATACATTCACGTGCATATGGCCCCCCAAAAATTAAACTTAAAGCCAGAAAGTACAGTTACACAGTCTGAAACTCTGGCAAATAGTTACAATGTTGAACAATGTATTACTAACTTTCCTTTATTCAGTTTCCTGAAGCCCAAGTAAAACAGTATATTGCAGCTCTGCTATGAATTTTCTTCAGGAACCTAGATTTTTTTCCCCCCATTCATCACTAAAATTAGGGTAGAAATTATTAGCAGCATGTTCTTCTAATGGTCGTCCCACCAGTATGCTCCAACAAAGGACATTGCAGGTCAAAGCATGTTCACTTTGAGAAGTCTATGCAGGTTTTACAGACCAAAGTTGCAAAAGTATTCAACAGACCTAATGGCCAGAACTTGACTTCCAAAAGTACAATGGAGCATGAATTCACTGAATGATGCCTTGCTCTCCTTTCAGTTACTTCCTGTCAAAATTCTACCATACAAAGGCTCCATATGTTGGTTTTGTTTAGTGAGGGAGTGGAGGTTACGGTGGCAGCTTCTGCAGGAAGCTGCTAGAAGCTTCCCCTTTGTCCAGTGGACTCCGTTGGGTCTAGGGTGGACCCATCATTGACTAGGGCTGAACCAACTGGTAATGGAATCTTCCCTGATAATGTCTCTGTGAAAACATATTTAAGAAGAGGAAAAATAATTTAAAAAAAAAAAGAAGAAGATGTGAAGAAGCTGAAGCAGGGGTAGAGAGGGGGAGGCGCGAGCCTTGTAGGCCTTGTAGCCCTCAACCTCTGGTCTCCCACCAGGCAGTCATCTGGGCCCAACTTGGCCCGGACTGGTTGCAAGAAGTGAAGAGAGGAGATGTGAAGAGAACCTGAGAGGCATCTGCTGAGCCAATTGTGAAGAATTTCTTGTGAAGGAATGGCAGATACCAAGGTCAGTGGACAAGGAGAGGGAGGAATAATGCTGCTCCTGGCAGAGATTCCCCTGCAGCCCATGGTGAAGACCATGGTGAAGCAGGCTGTCCCTCTGCAGCCCATGGAGGTCTGCGGAAGAGCAGAGATCCACCTGCAGCCTGTGGAGGACTCTACACTGGGGCAGGTAGATGCTCAAAGGAGGCTGTGGCCCGTGGAGGGCCCATGTTGGGCAAGCTGGTTCCTGAGGGACTGCAGGCCATGGAAAAATGACTTGCAATGGAGCAGTTCACACAGGACTGTAGGCCGTGGGAGGGAACCCACACTGGAGCAGGGGAGGAATGTGAGGAGTTCTTCCCCCAAGGAGGAAGGAGCAGCATAAAGCGACATGTGATGAACTGACCATAACTCCCATTCCCTATTCTCCCCTGTGCCACTTGGAGGCAGGGGAAGCAGGCAGACATAATTGAAATAAAGTGAAACCCAGGAACAGGGAGGGGTGGTGGAAAGTTGTTTTGTTGTCTTCCACATTATCCGGCTTTGATTTTAATAATAAATAAATAGTTTTCCCCAAGTTGAGTCTGTTTTGCCCGTAACAGTAACTTTAAGGATCTCTCCCTGTTCTTATCTCAAACCTTGAGCCCTTTTTCTTATATTATCTCTCCCTATTCTCTTGGAGAGTATGGGGAGTGTGAGAAAGACTGCATCGTCTGGTCCCGAGCGGGGCTAAACTGTGACACTCCACCAGCACCAGCATTAGAATGATACTAAACTTTCGAAAGACAGCTACAATCCACCTAAATTCCCTATAAGGTGCACAAATATGCCATTTAATAATCAAAGCACAGAGCTGGCTTTCAGTCCCTATTTGACAGAAAGTCTCTTGGCTTTAGTGGCTTTTTCAAGTTCTGTACTCCTGACCACTGCAGAGGTAACTACATCCAGAAGAAGGGAGAGATCTGCTTTTCTTAGTTCTCATACCCACCTATTTAAGTATTAATTGCAATTTTATCTTATTTTTTAAAAAAAAAGAAAAAAAAAGATTAAAATATCTTTGTGGTTTTGGTGGCAAATAATATAGTCATTTATTATAATATTATGCAAATGTGACTGAAAGGGCACAATCATGTACTGCAGCCATTGAGTCAGATATGCAAACAAAAGAATGTGAAAACACCACCGAAAAATGTCAATGGCTTTCTAAACAAATGTGTTCCACTTCTAGGACTTTAGAAATTTAAACCATCCTTTCTTATAAGGATCAAATCTAGATTTCAGAGTGAATTCTAAACTATAGTAATTGCTTTTAGAAGCCTTACTTTAAGGAACATACTAGATTTTCAAGTCTTCCAAATTAGGGGCTCCAATTCTTATACTTTGGCATCAAAAATATATTTGCAAGAGACCTCTTGAAAATCCTCTAAGGCTACTCAAAAATGTCCCTTTATTTTTTTTTTTCTCTGTGTTTGAAAAATTCAGTTCTTGGAATTTTTTTTTAAATATAGAAATGTGCTACTTCATGAGTTTATCTGAACTTAATTTAAAACAGCTTAGGTGTTCATTTTCACGTATGCAACAAGACTACCAGCCTCAATCATACAAAAATAATAGTGGAGCGACTTCCTTATAGAACAACACGTTTCAGCTTGCCTTTTAGTCCCTGACACTTGAAGGTGTTCCTACAGCATGTTTTAAGACTTTCTCCATTATGGAGTGGGCTAAAGTTTTACTTCCCTGTTCAGCTGAAAGCAGTCTCTTCAGCACTGCAGTTGCTCATGGTCACAAGTTTTGCATCAAAATAACTCTTTCACTTCTCTGATGTACAGCAGCATGTAAGAATCAGGCCTTGTTTCTCCAAGAACACTACATGCACACAATTGTTGTAGACACCAATTCATTTATTCAATTTATTAATTCCCAGTGATGTTTCCCTTTACAACGTAATGAAAATTTTCATTATTTTATGTTTCAGACCTTACACTTTTGTGAAGTTAGTGTTCGCTGTCAAGAACACAGAGAATACTTCAAGTAGAACTGGCCAGAAGGTGCAAAAAAACATTCCTGCTAATTCCGTTCCTGTTGCTCATCCATACTTCCAAAATAAACTTTAGTATGTTTTGAAATAGATATTTTTCTCCTGCAGCTCAATGCTCTGGAGAACATGTGATCAACTTAATTTTTATTTCCCAAATTTCTGGGAGCACAAGTGATATTTACCCTTTCATAAGGAATTCTTAGGCAACTGTCAAAAAAAAAAGAAATCTCTGAAAAGGATCTGAGAATTTAAGGCACAATTAGTCATAACACAAAAATTTCCTTGATTGAAATCTCCTAAACAAATACATGAAATCCAAAGAAAATTCACACTCTGGAAAAGCATTGGTGAGTCCATCAATTAGGACTAGTGCTGATTCTTTTTTTAATTAAAATCGTTCAGATATTAGGATGGCAAGGCAGTTACATCAACTATGAAAAGACCAATTGCAAGGTATTGTGTATATGCAACTTTTCTGAAACAGAAGAATAAGAAATACATGGGAGGGGTAATTAGCTATTTCTTCATTTAAGAATTCTTTCTAGAGTTGTGCATGTTTCATGGCAAGAAACCACAGAAAGACTAAGTTATAATACTTAAAAAAAATATGTGCGTTCACTGCCAGAAAAATGCCATCACAGCTGTAGGAAATGAGACCTTCCCACAGCTCTCACAGCTCTCTCTCTGTTTCTTCTTCCTCCTGGATCAAATGTTCTGCACAGTTAATCACATCCAGCATAGATTGTGGAAACTTTTTTTTTGTTTACCTCCTTCATGTCTGCTGTTTTGATTTATGATCAGATGCACTTTGACTCTAGAACTGTAACTTTCATCATAAGAGTTTCCATGTCTTTATCAAACTCTTTTGCTCTAAACTTTAGCATTGTTTATCAGAAAGCAAATTTATTCATGCCATTCCATGTGGTGATTTAATACCAACACAGATATTTGATTCTTTATGGATGTGAAATGGCTCTTCTTCACAATTTCTGCACTCATTATCAGGCTTGGTACAGCTCAGTTCATTGATATGATTTCTAATAGTTCTTTTAAACAGATTTTAAACTCTCCTGGGAATTTTCCTGCAAACTCTCTTCTCTAGTGTTTTCTGCCAAACAAGATCTCCATTCAGAGGTGGTGTCACATCATTAGAACTGCTTATTACAAAGAAGTTGGAGTAGATGACCTTTAAAGGTCCCTTCCACTGTGAACTATTCTATGATTCTTTGGTTCTGTGATCACATATCTTTGTCCAGGCAGACAATGGTAAATACAGAGCAAAAAAGAGAGCCATTGACTTGGTTCAATGGTACACTTACTTAGGACTGTAGAAATTCAGGACTAGGATCCCAAGACTTTGTTCCCACTACAGTCATTGCTGCAAACAATGTTCATTTAGCCATACCCAAGTTCTCTTTAAATGAGTGCTGCAATTAATTTCTCCATTAAACACTTGATTCTTGCTTGTTTATTTCCTGGTTTGCACTTGAAAATTGGTCTGCCTACAGTACTCTCACTGGTTAGTCCAAAGCTTGCTCACAAACTTCAACATCTTTGTTGACTTTGGTAACTACACAACATGGTCCAACTAACACCCAATTAACAGTATAAGATATATTTTTGTATACTCCTTATTACTTGCATGTTTTCTAACCATTATCATAAAATCACAGAATAATTAGGGTTGGGAGGGACCTTTAAAGGTCATCTAGTCCAACCCCCCTGTAAGCAGCAGGGACATCTCCAGCCAGAGCCGCATCCAACCTGGCCTTGAATGTTTCCAGGGACAGGGCATCCACCATCTCTCTGGGCAACATGTTCCAGCGTTACACCATGCTCATTGTAAAAAAAATTCATCCTTATATCTAATCTGAATCTACCTCCCTCTATTTTAAAACTATTACCTCTCATCCTATCACAACAGACTCTGCTAAAGAGTTTCTCCCCAATTTCCTATAAGCCCCTTTTAGGTACTGGAAGACTGCTCTCAAGTCCTTCTCCTCAGGTCTGCTGTCAATCCATTCTCCACCCAGGCTGTATTTGTGCCTGGGATTGCCCCAACCCATGTGCAGAACCTTGCTCTTGGCCTGGTTGAACTTCATGAGGTTTTCACAGGCCCATCTCTCCAGCCTGTCAAGGTCTCTCTGGATGGCATCCCTTCCCTTCAGCATGTCGACAGCACCACATAGCTTGGTGTCATCCGTGAACTTGTTGAGGGTGCACTCTGTCCCACTGTCCATGTCATCAACAACGTCATTAAACAAGGCCAGTGCCAATATTGGCCCCTGAGGAATGCCATTCGTCACCGTTCTCCGGTTGGACATTGAGCCGGTGACCACAACTCTTTCCTACATTCCTCCTACATCTTCTCAGCATGCAAATTACACCAGCTTAGATCCTTTTCCATGTAGGCTGCTGAATCAAATTCAGAAGCAGATATGTGTGTACTGTTAGTGAGATGATAAAACATCATGAGCTCCTAACGGTCCATTAGAGTTTGCACATGTGGGATGAGGGACAAGTTTAAATTAGATTATGATATTTCTATTATACTCCCATATATTATACTCTGTAGTTTGTCTTATCATTTATTTTAATTTTTGTTCTTGAAGAAAAGCCTTCTGTCAGCTCTTGTAGCACTCCTTCACAGTAAAACTTTGGAAGAGCTCTTCTCTTCCCAGTCTTGCATACCTTTACATTACTAATGTGCCTCCCATATTGAAGCTTATATATGACGTCCCATATTTCACTCAATTTCTTAGTAATAAATATAACTTTGGGTTATGGCTTTAAACCAGAAAAGCATTTTTTTTTTTTAATTAAGTTTTGGCACTGTTACAGTGGAAGTTCCCTTAGAAGCAACTATTCCAGCTACAAACAGCTTGAAAGTATATTCTTCTTTTAAGTATTCAGTTTCTCTGGTGAGACAAAACACAGCACATTAGATGATACATAATCTTTGCAAATGGAAAGCAAGAAGCTAATTAAGAAGTAAAACTGACAATTTTCTTTACTGGCATTTAAAATCAGAATATTAATCAAGCTTAACCATGTCATGGAGGAACCAGACTAAATAGTCCTTATTGAAAAAAATAAATATGCTCTTATGTTAGTGATATCAAACTTTTAGGATCTCAGTATTTCTACAACAAACTACTTTACCCCTTACAGATATCAGAATCTGATATACTGATGGGCTATTATGAGATATTTTATTCTAGTGCCTATCCTGGGTCCTGTGTTTAGCACAGGAAAGACATCATCCTCTGTATGTCTCTTACGGAATTTTTAGAGACATCAATGCATCCTTGCAGTTTAGCTACCTTTTCTGGGAGACAACTGTAAAATACACGTTTTCTTGCAGGTTGCCATGACTGCTTGCAATGCTGTTCCATTACTGTACTTAAGGAGAAACATCTGTTGATAGCAGACACCAGCTACACATATATCTTCCTGTAGGACATACTTGCAGTATCAACATAGACTGTGTCAACGTGTGTCTTTTGTGATTTGTTGTCTCTCTACCCAGTAGCATCTCTTTGTCACCTGCCTTTGTCAATTGCCTTGAACCTGTGGTAGAAAGCTGCAGGATTTTGACAATCACATTACTTGCCATTCTTTCCAGCACTTCACAGCAGTTCTTAAGCTAGAAGCAGCACTCTGGTAACAACCCCTGCAATTCTCCAGCATCCCTGGATGATACTGTAGTGAGCCACAGAAGCCTCATTGAGAAGCTCTAAATCACCTGCTATCCATGCTGAAAGGGAAAGAGCTGTGACACTCTAGGAAAGGATGTATGGCCAGATGCAGCAATCTGCCAAGCTGATTTTCAGGATGGCCAAATTCTGGGTCTTCATGCAAGTTAATACAATTATGTAGGAGGTTTTCCTAAAACGCAGGAATAGGTTTGTGGGTTCTTTCATTTGAGGCTATAGGAGAGTTTTATTGGCAAAGGATGACTTTGCCCACAGGACTTTGTGCTTATTTTTAATAAAAAAGGAAAAGCCAAGAACAACTCTGATGTATAAATTAAAACAAATTATAAGAAAATCAATGATAGCTTTAGCATCTTTAGAGAAAGTAGGAGCTTAGAGACATTCACTTCAATGACAAGTTATTTACAACTTAAATCTTTTACTGAGACTGTTCCTTTTCCCCTTTTCATTTCAAATCTCTTATTTTCAATATATTTTTAAAAAGCATTGAAAGTGTAACATATAGAAAGACAGAAGATGAGAAACAGTAGACATATTATGCTAAGTATGCACCATGTAGATGTTAAAAGACATATTCTGCCTTCAGGGACTTAGCATCCAAGTTTCTCAGCTGACCAACCCAGCCACTGAAGAAAGCAAAGATCACTGTGCACTCCAGTCATTAGCAATATATAGCTAGTAAGGTAGTCTTCCACACAATTGTCTGCCCATTTTAGGTGAAATCGATATACAAGTAATCCTTCTTATTATGGAAGGTAAAATTTATAAACAAACAAAATGTTTATTTGGAGATCTTCAGTTAGTATGTTTACAAGGAAAACCAGCTTTACTAGTATGTAGTCTGCTTCAGGCTGCAAGTGCCTCTGGAATATCCTCGTAGAAGAAGGAGCAAGTCTGTACTAAATAAAATAAAATTTTCCAAGTACAAGGACTCACTGATTTAAAGCTGAGCAGGAGACTACACCAGGATTTTCAGAAGTGTGGAGTTTATATCCCAAATAAGATTAGGAAACAGCAGCTGAGCTTAGGATTTTGCCACAGTAACCAAGAACTTTTGAACCAACCTTTTGGAAACTTCCTCTTCCATTTCTCTGCACCCTTCAACATGTGAGTCTCTCAGCCATTCAGAAAACATTAAGTGCAGTGAGCTTTCTGTAACACATAGCATGTGTGTCTTTTTCTGCTCAGATTGAAGCCCTGAATGATTGTTAGCATCCTTCTCTGTTTGAACTTTTAACCTTCTAGAAGAATTACTTTTGTTCAAAGGATTAAACACAAGTCTAAGAATTTTACTGACACATTCGTTCCTGTGTCAAAGATTTTAGCTGAAGACTAAAGACATTTGATGTGCTCAACACTCTAGATTTCAAATATCCAGTGCACTGTTTTGATTAATTCATTATTCCCAGATAATTGACTAATGAAAATAATTTCTATGTGTAAAGTCTCATCAGCACCTCCAGATTTCTTTTAGGGCAAGCATTTCAACCTCCTTTTATTTTCTGCTGGTTTTGTATATGCTCACTGAACATATGTGAAAAGCATCACTGAAACCATTCAGAAAGCTAAATACATGTATACCTGCTAGTAGGATCAAAAAGCCTTAATCACAAGATATCTCTGAAGCATTTTAATTTTATTCAGTATTGTGTTGCTGTCTTGCTTTCATTATGTTTTCTGTCTATCACATCTTTGTGTCATATCTTCTACTTGTTGCAAGGGCCTCACTTCATCTTAATTTAATTTGTCATTTGTAGTCATTTTATGATAATCAATGTCTGTTTTGAAAAGCTTTCTCTTTACTGAGGCATATTTTCACAATTTGATATACCATTCTTTTATCTGTCACACCTGTTCTATTTATCATTGTATTATTTACCCAGTTATCTGCAACATGTCATGTTTTATGCCTGTTCAGATGACAGTTTTGAATTTAATAATAGATCTGTATTCCTACCAAATGTAGTTTAGCAGTTGCAGCATACTGGCAGCAAAACTTTGTGTTTACTGAAAAAGCTTTAGGTCAGTGTCAGTCCAATGAAGCTAATGTCTGTATTGAAAGCAATAACAAAGCAAAAGACAAAGGTGCAAAAATGCAATTCTTTTTTTTTTTTTGTATTTTGACGTTTCCTTAGTAGTGGGTTTAAATGCTAATAAAACTTCAAACCCAGCCTTCACTGATAGAACACCCACAGCTAGCATATGTTTTCAAAAGTGATTAAGGCTTCTTTTTTTTTTCCCTCTTTTTTTTTTTTTTTAAATAGTTGTAGCTGTGATTTTCTGTAACACATCTAGAAAAATCCTTTTTCTTTTAGCTGGAAATGTGAATGTAAGCTTTTGTCCCTTCTCCCAGTGATTTGCAAGTTGTGAGGAAGTCAATGTCTGATGAAGGACAGTTCCCTTGAAAGTCTCTGCATCTCAGTTTCAAGAATCCAAAAGATACAGCGAGCATTTTTAATAGCTGCTGAGGGACAGAGACCCTCAGGCTGTTGCACAGTACAGAGACCGCAGTAGTGAAACAAGTCAAAACAGTTGCCTTGTCCTCCCTCCAAGACGTTTTTGCTCACTGCTACAGGCTGTCATCTCCTCCAGACAGCTGACACTACCATTTTACAAGACCATATTGTGAACCAGATCAGTGAATTGATCCTGGTTAAATATAATCCTTTTCTTTGCAGAGGTCAAGGCAAGGTATGGAGCAAAAGGTGGATAAAATGAAGGGGAACAGGGAAAAAATAGAGGGAAACAAGGCTTCCCTAAGCTCAAAGTTTCTTGCTCAAAGTTGCAGCTTGTAGGATAGCTGCCTTAGTCTCTCCAAAAAATCTTCTATGTGGTTATGCCACACAGAGAAGAAATTAGGCAGTAGGCTTTTCCACAATCTTACTTTTATGGCTTGTTTTTAAATCAAATTCTTCACATCAGTGCAACCAAACTCCCTTGTGTACAATGATCGCGAATCTCTGTGAGACTCATTAACTGTCTGTGAGTGGTTGAAGTTATTTGCAAATTGTTTGGGCCCCAAACTAGCCACATAAGCATATGTTAAACCCCTACAAGAGCACTAGTTAACAGAAATTTTCAAAATATACAGCAACACAACTGTATATGTCAGAATACAACTAAGTTTTAAATCCAAACTAGACAAACAAAATTTTCTCTCTCTTCCAAAGACTTTGACAGGACATCTAGTTACTAATACCAACTTTAATCTAATGATCTCTTTTTGCAGATGGATTATTTCTCTCCTTCTTCTTCCATGACTACAGGGTAACTCAGGTCCAGTGTACACAGCAGGTTCAAGACAGCATATCCCAGTGGGACTGGGATAAATGCAAAGTGCGTCTTCTGAGATGCTTAGCCTTTGAAATAACATTTAAAGTATATAGAAGGTATTTAGGTTAAATATAGTTAACATGTTAGGAACATGTCTATTGCAAGACCTGACAGGTCCGCAAGTGAGTGAAAATGCTATTTCAAGCTTCCTCGGTTTACATATATAATACAATGGAAACACATAATGTGAGGAGTGCAACATGGAGCAGTCCTACATTACATAATTTCCTTCTGAGTAAAGGTCCTCTTAAAAGCACCTGGCAGTGCCTCAAAAGGACAGCCCAAAAATTTGCTATGAGGACTGACTAGTAATTGTTCTGGGAATCTATTACAAGAGAGACCTAAATTACCCAGCAGTCTTCTTTAGTGTTGCATAATGTTGATGCCCTGGCAGGCAATCTGGGGACACCAAGTTACAAAACATAATAGGGCCAAGCAGGATGTCAAGTGTTACGGATTAAGTGCTGTAAGGGAGAAAGAAACACAAGCTACAGCTCCAGTAGCCTTTTGCACTTTAGATTAAAAAATAACACTGAACTGGAGAGGAATAATTTCAGAGCTAGAGGCACCCAAGAGAATGTCACCAGGCTGTGCTACAGACAGTTATAGGAAGAAAAGAGTTTACAGTCTTCGAGGCTTGACCTGATACTCAGAAAGATGCCCTCAACCTCCACTCAACACAAAGCAGGAATAGGTATATTCATTGATATCCAATAGCCATTAGTCCAACAGCAAGCACTAGCTCTGATCTGAACTTAAGGTCCAAGACAAACATGTGCCTTTATTCAAATAAAGTATTTCAGTGTATCTGTAAAGTTGATCACAACTTCAGTGACTTTTTCTACACAGGAATAGGCTTAAGTATTAATTTCAGCTCTGAAAAACACCTGCCTACAACCTGCAGTTTTTTCTTTATAAATAATCTCTACATCATCAGATACCTCCATTCCTGTCTTAAGTGACAATTGGCTTATCTAAATTCAGAGCACAGGAAAATCTTTGAAATGGTTACAAGAAATGTGCCCCAGTAAGTGTGATGAGTGCCTAAAGACAAATTCTAGTGATATTAATTCAAGTAAATCACACACAACCAAAAACATAGCAACAAGCAAGCAAATCAAACTATCCAGCTCTTGATTCCTCACCATCCTACCACCACACAGAATACCTGAACCCACAGGCAGGCATCCCAGCAGCCCCTGAAATGGAAATCCAGGAAAGTCAGTTGGTTGAGCTACCTACATCAAACAAGAGGAAACTACTACACTAGAGGTAGTATATTGCAAGAATACTAACCAGTAAAATGCTAACTAAACAGTTAGTAAATAAATATTTCCAAAAATCTTTCCAGTATATGAGCAAGAAATTAAATATACACGTTTGATAACATTTGCACACAGAAAAATACATGGAATCTCTTCTGTCTTCCACACATACCTGGCTCAAAATATGCACCTTTCAGGCTATCCTGAGCATAGAAGCTGGATTGTCATCATCTCTTGTTTCTCTATTATTGAATTTAAACTGCATTGTGAAACTCTGAAACTCTTGAAATCAAGTTAGAATCTACTTACATGGTGCAATTAATGGTGTGTATAGTAGAGGGAAGGAATGCCATGCAGAGGGACCTATGCAGGCATCAGGAGTAGACCCATATGAACCTCATGAACTTCAATAAGGACAAATGCAAGGTCCCACACCTGGGTTGGCGCAATCCCCAATATCAGTACAGACTCAGGGAAGAATCAATTGCGAGCAGACCTGCAGAGAAGGACTTGGGTATACCTGGTGGATGAAAAACTGGACGTGAGCAAGCAATGTGCACCTGTAGCCCAGAAAGCCAATTGAATCCTGGGCTGTATTAAAAGAAGAGAGGCCAGCAGGTCAAGCAAGAGGATTCTCCCCGTCTACTCCACTTTCGTGAGACCACATTTGGAGTACTGTGTTCAGCTTTGGAGTTCTCAGCATGAGAAAGACATGGACCTGTCAGAGAGGGTTCAGACAAGAGCAGCACAAATGATCAGAGGACTGCAACACCTCTCCTATGAAAAAAGGCTGAGACTTGGGATGTTGAGCCTGGACAAGAGAAAGCTCTTGTGAGACCTTATTGCAGCTCTTTGATACTGTTGTGATTTTGTTCAGTGAGGGGGGCCTAAGGTGGTAGCTTCTGTAGGAAACTGCTAGAAGTTGCTCCCCTTTATTCAGTGGACTCGGCTGGGCCTAGGGCGGACCTGCTGCTGCCCAAGGCAGAGCCGATTGGTAGCAGAATGTTCCATGATAACGCCTCTGTGATAATGTATTTAAGAAGGGGAAAACAGAAAAAAAAAGAGAAGAGAAGATGTGAAGCAGCTGAGTGGGGGCAGAGGCGCAGAGGGGGAGGGCGCAGCGAGGGCAGGGCGCAGGCCTCATGGGCCTTGCAGGCCTCACACTCTGGCCTCTAGCCAGGCAGCCGACTGGGCCAGACTTGGCCCAGCTCAGCTGCAAGAAGTGGAGAGGAGATGAGATGGATGATGTGAAGAGATTCTGAGAGGTGTCTGCCAGCCTGTTGTGAAGAATTTTTCTTGTGAGAGGAACGGCTGCAGACGCCAAGGTCAGTTCAGAAGGAGGGGGAGGAGTAATGCGGCTCCTGGCCAAGATTCCCCTGCAGCCTGTGGTGACGACCATTGTGGAGCAGGCTGTCCCCCTGCAGCCCATGGAGGTCCATGGAGGAGCAGAGATCCACTTGGAGCCCGTGAAGGACCCCACACTGGAGGAGGTGGATGCCTGAAGGCGGCTGTGGCCCGTGGAGGACCTGCTGGGACAGCTGTTCTGGAAAGACTGCACTCCATAGAAGAGATGACCCATGCCAGAGCAGTTTCACAAAGGACTGTGGTGTATGAGTGGGACCCCACAATGGAGCAGGGGAGGAATGTGAGGAGTTCTTCCCCCGACCATGAAGCAGCGGTGTAAAACAATGCGTGATGAACTGACCGCAACCCCCATTCCCTCTTCTCCCACCCTGTACTGCTCGGGGGGGGAAGGTAGTAGAGATAATGTTAAGCCTGGGAAGAAGAAGGGCTGGAGGGGGGTTATCTTGTTCTCTGTCTCATTGTCCTGCTGTTTGTAGTAATAAATGAATAGTTTTCCCCAAGTCGAGTCTGTTTTGCCCGTAACGGTAACTTTAAGGATTTCTCCCTGTCCTTATCTCAAACCTCGAGCCGTTTTTCCTTATATTATCTCCCCCTATTCTCTCAGAGGGTGGGGGGAGTGAGAGAGAGAGACTGCGTAGTTTGGTCCCGATCGGGGCTGAACTACGACAGATACTTAAAAGGGGTATTATAAGAAAGACAAAGGGAGACTACTGCCTGCCATGACAGAACAAGGGGCAACAGTTTTACACTGAAAGATGGTAGGTTTAGATTGCATATAAGGAACATATTTATTACAATAAGGGTGGTGAGACACTGGAATGGGTTGCCCAGAGAAGTTGTGGCTGCTAATATTCCTTAGGATATTATGCATTAAATTGGAGAACAGTTCTATAATTTGAATTGCACATACCTTCTAGCTAGCAGAAATTTTCAAATTTACAAACAACTTATCCTATCATAACTAAATATATCTGGAAACAAACATTGTAGCAGAGGTGCAGAGTCCTTATATCATCCACCCATCTGGGTGACTACACTTCCAATCCACAAGCTACATTCTCATAACAAAGAAGTGATTATAGTCCTTCCTCTGTCCTACCATAAGTCTGAAGATCTCATTAGCAGGTCAAGAGGAAGGTATCCTGGTTTCGGCAGGGATGGAGTTAATTTTCCTCTCAGTAGCTGGTGTGTTCTGGATTTCATATGTGAAGAATGTTGATAAAAACACCCTGATGATATGAGTTGTTGTTAATGAGACCAAGGACACTGTCTTTCCAAGTCTTGCTAATGTGCAGATGCAGGAAGCTGGGAGAAAGACAGACAGAATAATTGACCCAGACTGGCTGAAGAGAGTATTCCATGCCATAAATGTCATGCTTAGTATATAAGTGGGGGTTACCCATCGTGGAGCATGCATCCACTTTTTTTTTTTCATCTCTTCTCTTTCTCTTGCTCACTGGCATCATTCCCTCTACTTTGCTGGCTCGCTTTCACTCCTTTGCTTGCTGCTCGATTTTGTTTCCGTGATCGCTGCTTGGGACAGGCTGTATTGATCATTCGGACATCGAGTGGTGAGAAATCATGCATTGATCATTTTGTTTATTTTAGTATCCTTATAATTTGTTATTATTGTAGTTTTCCTTTGCTATTTTAGTAAACTGTCTTCATCTTAACCCACCAGTTTTCCTTTCTTCCCAATTTCTTTCCCCCATCCCACTGGGGAGGGGGAAAGTAAGCGAGAAACTGTGTGGTAACTCGAGCTAAACCACCACAGAAGGCTGTGTGTATTTTACATCACACTTCTGATCCTCTTTTGGGATGTTATAGTTGTAGGTTGGCTGGGCTATTTGGATTCCTACTACTGGCTTCCGAAATTCTCTACTCCTAGCTGCAAAATGTCTGCTTTTTCTCTGACACTGGCATCTACCAGTTAGTTGGTTTCTACAAGTCACCTTTTTATATGGTGCACGTAGAGAGTGTTTTTCACATTTAAGACAGATACCTTTGAGGATCAATATAATCAACACAGCAGTGTAATGCCTACATCCACTTTGCAGGTATTTTCTTACTCTGAGAAGGTATTTCTTGAAGTAGGAAGAAGGAAAGAAACAACAATTCTGAAGGTAACCAGTACCTATTCTGTTTTGCCTGCCTTCTATGACTAAACTAATGTTCAGATTTCTGCTCAGAATTGCAATTGCTAAGCATGGCCTTTTGGGATTCTCAAAGACAGATGAGCTTTCTGTGTCTAAGTTGGTACATAATGACTAGTCTTTTTGATGATTTCTCAGCTTCATATCTCTCAATGTGGAAAATCTCAGCGAACAAAATTTACACACTAAATGCTTATTTGCAATGTCTTCTCTGTTACATGTCTGTGCTAATCACCTGCAGGAATACAGTAGCTTCAAATCCGAAAATATCTTATGAGTATTGAAAACAACGCTCATAAGGTCCAGCACACAGGCATACAAAGAGAAGCAAAGAGCAATACATTCATTTCTTTTAAAAAAATGCAGCTCGAAGTGTTAATCAGAGGACAGACATGTGACCAATTGCTATCTTTCAAGTTTCAGGACACCAGACGAAAAATAGCAGCCAGCCATTTTCACACCCTTTGCTTTAGACAAATGGGAAACAGAGCAGCTGTGCTTCTCCCTCTTTCCCTGCAGACTACATTAAGTTGAATTATTTTATATTTATCATGGGTTAAAAGCATGCACATAGGCAGTTCCTACTGCTTGAAGAGCAATTTGCTAAGCTGGATAACTTGCTTGTGTGTCTGAGCCAGTGATATGCTGAATAAAGAAATATTACTGCAGTATGCCACCTCTTAGTAGGAGTTCATAATTAGCAGGCCAGCTGGTCAGCCTTTTGCCAGGGACGGTATGATTACCACCACTTGCAAAAGGGAAGGCCCCTACAGATGATGCTGTCAATGCATTTCTATCTAACACATGCAAGACAAGTATATACTTACAGTGGGATCCGAACTAAAAATCTGCTTAGAGAGGAACTGGAGTTTACTTCATTGACAAGAGTTTAAGGGACTGCAAAAGCTGATGCTTTCCAATCTATCCACACAACAGTCAGAAGGATGTCTCATAGTTTTAACAGTATTACTACGCTGTAGGTTTGTCTCCATGCCATTCCACTCAAGCATGTCAACACTCATTTTAAGAATCTTCCCACCTATCTTTTCCCATACTAAGTAGTAGTAATACCTTTTTCAGCCTCTTCTTGCTGTTTTAGTAAGGAATTTTTGTATTAAAAGTGCCATAATTAAATGGAAATGGAGAGCCAGTGAAGAAACAAGCCACTAAGTTGCATTGAAATCTGCTGCCTTCAAAGGCAATATCTAATTAAGATTTAAACTGCAATGTTAATTGCACAGTACTGAGATTCACCATGCATTATGGGTTTATTAAAAGTTTTCTAACTTGAGTAATTTCAGAGAGGCAAATGCAACTTCTGGGACCCATGTTATGACACGGAAATGGACTTAATTAGCAGCAGGAAAATATTTGCTTTATAGTTCATTTAGGGTAAAATACCTGAAGAGGTCTTACTAAGAGCTTGGGAACATATAGCACCATGTAAATCTCACAATGTGGTATTAAGATTATCCACAGAACTATTCATGGATTGCTTTTCAATTTTAATCATCTCAGCATGGTTTGGAGAGAACTGAGCCTGATGTTAACATTGCTGCAAATAACCAGATTCTAAGAAAAGATGATGAACAAAACAAAAGAATTAAACCAAATAATTTTTCATGGACTTTAAGGAAAAATAAGAAACCCTATTCTGTGTCAGCACCATTCAATCCTCAGAAAAGACAGCATTTCAAACTAGATGTTTTTCTGAGCTTCTTTTTGTATGTGAAAACTTTAAATGAGGAGAAACATTCATTCCTCTATGCGCTTTTGCTTTGTTTTTGGCTCTCAGCTAATTCATAATAATATATAAGCCTCCAACTGAAGACTAACACTTAGGAATTTTATTATCTCTTGCTTTTACAGATATTGAGGTTAACTAAGGATCAGGTCCTTGAAGGCATTATGTACTTATGACTGAATTCAGCATCTAAATATCTTTGAGGATTTAAGTGTTAAGTGTCTATGTAAGTGTTCTAGTAATGGGATTCCAGCACCCAGGTAAAATCAGCACTTTTAATTTTTTTTTCCTATTGCTCACTCCCATACGTATGAGTTTTTCATAAACATACTTAGATGAGTGCAGGTGACATGACCAGAATGTTTGTAGTTGTATTTCAGAGTTCATAATTTAATGTCATTTGCATAGGACAAACGACTTCTTGCTAGACACAGGTGAACATAGTGCACTTATTCAAAATTAAGCATATAAATCAAAACTAGACTATCCTTTAGTTACAAATTTTCTGCTATGTACTGTCAGCTATTTTTACCAATTTTCAGGGAAGGAATTTTGTTTGTATTGGAGACAGAGGAAGAGTAATTCTTCAGATTGACTTGTAGACTTTTGTCTATGGGTGAGTACTATTGTTATTGCAGGACTATATTTGTGATTTTCAAAGTTCAGTTGTCCACTGAATTAAAGAAGTGAGGTTGGTTTTGGCAGCCAATTAAATCCCATGGAAAATAAGTGGTTGCATGAAACTACCTAGAGATGGAAAATTTCTCATACCTGGAAGGAATCAGGCAAATAGCTTGATAGAATAACCCACAGGCTGACTTTTTTTTTTTATTCACAAAAATATTCAGATCATTTAATGAATGATTCGTGAACAGAACATAGAACTATGTTCACAGATAATACTCCTTGCAATAAATTATTCAGCCAGGTCTATTTTTTGCCTAAACAACATAGCTATAAATAGCCTTTCTCCATAACAGTAGAATTTTTCACCATGAAAAACCACATTCGCAGAGTAAGATCTCCTGTCTCTGTGAATGAGCGATTTAAAAAATGGACTATTAATGCAGTCAGTTTTACAGTCTGTTTCTTGCATCCCGATTAAGTCAGGGTGCAATCAATACAAGTGGAGTACAGCACGATATATAAAATGTGAAGGTCGTAAGTATCACATTCACTAATTATACATATATTTTAAACAAGAGAATTATGCACCAAGAGAGGTTTTTAAAAGTGTTCTGTGCTTACATCTAGCAACATTTCTTTAAAGAAACCTCAATGTCTAAGGCTAGATAGCTTTCAAAACTATAGGA
Organism: Chlamydotis macqueenii; assembly: GCF_036417535.1. Lineage (NCBI taxonomy): Eukaryota > Metazoa > Chordata > Aves > Otidiformes > Otididae > Chlamydotis > Chlamydotis macqueenii. The sequence goes on from NC_141559.1 coordinate 20,786,627, forward strand.
AGTAGACTCCTCTGTCCAAGCTCTGCTGAAATGCTTTAAATCTTGAAAGCCTGATTCTGCAGTTCTTGAAAATCTAATTCATATCTCTGGAGGAAACCTAACCTCCACTATATTTTCATATCGTCAACAAGAATTGTATGTCGTTAAAGGATTAGATACTAAACCAATAGCACTGATACACTAGAATACCATTCACACAGTCTCACTAATTTAATATCTATTACTTCCTCTGAAACTTATGGGCATCTAATTTGCAAAGCTGTGAAAATAAATGGTCATTTTGTTTATTCAATACTTTATAAAATAAAGAAAAACAATCAGGGAGGAAAATAAAAAAATTAAAAAGAGCCAGACTTCTTTAAGAAGATCTTTTTGCATCAGCAAGAATAAGAACATCTTAGTGACAGTTACTGTTGGGGCTTAACAGATACAAAGAGCTCCTGCAGCTGTAAGACAGACTACTGGGGAATTGGGACAAATCATAGGTCTAAGATGAGAAGTATGGAAGTAAAAACTCACAATGTAAATGAGTTAATAGCATGTTAACACTTTCCTGCATATGCCTTTACTAACCAAGCCATAAATAGATGCCATACATCGTTTTCCAGAAGATGTCCTGAACTACATTCAGTATACGCCCAGAAGCACATTATCTCTTCAATGTTTTAACAGATGTGTAATTTTACATTTACATCTGGCTAAAAAGTATGCCTTTTGTAATCCAAGAGTTCAAAATTTTTTTCTTCTAGGAACTAAATAGTTCCATTGTTTTATCGGGCCCTGGCCCTTCCTAAAGATATCTGCCAGCACATGCCTTCCATTGATCATCTTTAGATCAGGCTAGTAAGAATCACTTTTCCATTTTGGAAGACTGTGTGCCCCATTGCTGTGAACAAGTAATCATTCTCAGCACTTATCATGCATAATCTGTGACAAGGGGGTTTGCAGTGACTATAACCAATTTTCACCGCATTGTAGAGCTAGGACAACCTACATTACATTATTTCACATCCAGCTGAGGCTCTCCATGGTTCTATAATTAAAAAAAAAGTTGCTTTATATGATGATAGAAGGTGGAAGTAAGTTGCGAGGAACAACATATACTGCATAGGATACACACACTGCTCTGTCTATTTGGAGGATACCAATTGTTTATCACGTGCTAGTCCAGCTCCATGGTTTTGTCTTGCATCCAGGATATTTTGGACTATTTGATTCCTTGGACAGGATAAGCACCCCAGGAAGTTCCACCATAGAGCAAACTACATTCCTCAGCATGAACTAGGAGAACTGGCATCCATTGCTATTTAAGCACAGAAGATGGGACAAGGCAGGGAAGGTGGATATATAGTAATGAATTAACAACATATTCAGTTCCTTCCTGCTCCCAGGACCTGTAACAATATCTTCCTCACAAAGGTTCAGAGATTTCAGACCACCCTGTGTGCATAGCAAAGGCTGGAGCAGCTGACCCAGAAACATGTTGCATCTAGCCCATAATATCAGACTAACCTGCAACAAGACTGTTAGAAATGTATTAAATTTAAGGTTGCACAAGGGACATCGGAATCTCCTTAGCATTCTTCCTTGAGTATAGTCCTGCCTATGCTAATCAAACCACAAAGCTCTGGTAGGGAGTTAATAGCCTTGCATTCATAAAGTCTTCTTTTTTTTTTTTTCTCACTTATCTCTTATTCTGCAGCTTTCACATCATCCCAGATGTAGGGACTATGCATATATTTTTGTAATGTTCTACAAAGCATTAAGTTCTCCATTCGATTGCTGTATAGTATTGAGGCATCACACAGCCAGCACATAATGACAAGGACCCCTGCAGAGAGTGTCAGATGTGATGGCAAATGCAACTATACTCGGAAGATGGCAGCTGCCAGAGGGGACTAACTAACGAGCTCTTAAAAAAAAATGCCAATTTTAACTTGAACTGACAAAAGAGAAATTCATAGTTCATGCAAAAACAGGAGGCACTTCTTTTCACACATGAACAAAACTTTCTAGATTGCTGTGCAGAGCAAAGTGGGTGCAATTGTCCCCCAGTCCCTTCTAAAAGAAAATGTCTTGAATAAAGACATCAACTTAAATAACTCTATTTTGGGCTAATTTAGTTCAAGAACTCGCACAACTAGAAAAAAAAGACGGTGCAAACAGATCGTTAGTTATGCTTCTGAATAAATTGCTAATATCAGTTCTCCAGGGAGCTGACCTTTCTGAGAAAGATTTCAAACAATGCATAGATGAATCTCTTGGTAATCCTTTTTCTAGACAGAATATAACTGAAGCAGGAGATATTTGGAAGTTTTTTGCCTTTCATAATATATACAGGAAAACAATAAAATAAGAATACTCTCATGACATCAGAATATTCCCGTAAACCATTTTTTTTTATTATTATACTTGCTGATAAAAATTCTCAGAGCAAAGCTATTAAAAATAATAACAGGTTTTTTTTTTTAAAAAAAAAACTTTAATGTTATAGGAGGAATTATCCTATAACATAAACCAGAATCTCAATATAATGCAATTTTATTTCTTTTCCTATCTGTGCTAGTCTTTACAGGCCTAGACAAAGATGTAGTAAAAAAAAAGGCATGTCTTATATCCACTATACTGCACATAGTGTTCCTCTTTGTTCCAGGTTTTTATTGTTTTCCAGTCATAGCTTGTGACAAATCACAAATTTTATTCCTAGACACCTATTGAGCTTTCTTCAATAATAATTAATCATCCTTCTGTTGCCTTTAGGTATGTCCTCTATTCTTAGCCTGTTATTATCACACACCCAGGAAGATGCTATGTGTTCTTTCTGTTACTCGTGTATCCCTGCTAGAAACAAAACCTTCTTTTGTTACCATGCTATTATTTTCCAGAGAAGTTATTTTTTCCTTTATATATATAGTAAAATAATTGGTACTCTGTAAAATGGGGAAAAAAAATGTTCTTACATTAGAACTCTGACTGCCCAAAAGTTTATTTTTGATGAGAGAGATACATGGGATTCAATGTTTTGAGTATGAGATATAGGGACTGTTCTTTTTGAAAGAACCTTGATGTACCATTATTTTATCTGAATTATAGTGCAGAGGCTTCATCACTCAAGGACCACAAGAGATTGTTATTTTTTTTGAAGTGCCAGCACACAGAGTGAATAGCAAATTTTTACAAAAAAAAAAAAAAATACACCAAACAAACCTCACAGATTTCTATTGGATGCTGCCAATTTTTTGAAATTTTCCATGTATGTTTTTCTATCACATTTCCTATGAATGTTTAATTTTGAAAAAATATCCTCAGAAATATCACATCTTAACATTTCCTAAAATAGGTAATATTTTTCAGTTGGAAGTATTTTGTTTAGAAATTTGAATGAATGTATAGTAAGATGACAAAATTCTCCATGATTACTAGGGTAATTTTGATCTTTCAATTGTTTTGTTTTTTCCTCCTCACCTGTTTGAGTCAGAGAAGCTGAAACATTTCAGCCTTTTATTCTGTTTTGGAATGTGATTTTATTATTAATCCCAAATCTTTTCCAGAAAAAAAACCCCATCCCTTGCCAATATCTACTTGCAGGTTACAAAAGGCCCACCTAAGAGCAAAAAGATAAACAGACAGAAAGAGGTGATGGGCTGCCCAAGGGAATAACAGGGCCACAGCGGAAAGGATTAAGGGGGAGAAGCAAACTCTCCTGTCTGGAATGGCTCTTCAGAAATAAGTGAAGTCACCAAATTCCTAAGAAGTCCATTTTTTTCCATGGACTGCATGGTATGGAGAAGAGTTGCTAATCCAATACATAAGAATACCTTTTACCTGGTGATTTCAGTGACACCTAAAGAGAGACTGGAAAAGGACCGAAAGCAAGTCCTTAGTACCAGACAGTAGAGAATGAGACAATGACCTCATTACTAAGTGCTACACAAAGGCCTAATTAAAGTGCTACATGCTTTTACAATTTTTCATTTCTTTTTGTCCCATCCCACAAGGAACACTTGGTAAATCCTGCCTTGTCAGCTTAACATGCAGACAAAAATGCATCAAATGCTTAGTAAACAGGGTTTTACGGTGTTTGCAAGATTATGACAGGATTTGTTGCTTGAGGAAAGTGGATCATCGACTTTCCTTTGTGGATGATTTGCATTACAAATATATCTTCTTATATTACAAAAGCAGAATTTAAATCCTGAGTCAAACAGCTGATTTCCAGTCTCACTGGAAGTATAAGATTTATTCCCTGAGGCACATTTTTTCTTGTGTCATTTCTAAGACCTTCAGAGACTTAACATTCCAGTGAGTCAAATGTGCATCACACTGAAACCAACTAGTTTTTTTTATTATTATTATTATTGTTTGAATTTTAGAGTTTGCAGATGCCTTTGAGAAGTTCCTGTTATTACATGCCCTGGGGTGACACTTCACTGAGTTAACATTGAGGAACAGCCCAGGGTGCATGCGAGGGGAGCTCATCCTGGGGACTACAGCTTGCTTGTTAATGTATGGGTCCTGGAGCCATTCTGTGACTGATTGAGAGCAAACTAATGAAAAAATTGCAAGTAGAACCCATTGTCCTTCCTGAGAGCACCAACTGGCATTGCATACTAGTTTTTGCCATAGGAAACACAGTCATATGTCTCCTAGTTAGGTTAAAGCTCTTTATGCTTCTATTTCATGCATATTTCTTTGCATAGGCTGCTTTAGTAGTTACTTCCATAAAATCACTTCAGATCTGTAAAATTTCCAGAACTACACCATTCCTCATTTATTAGCAAAGCCATTTTCCCTCCACTTAGTTTTTTTTTTCTTGTCATATCATCATAAAAACAGGTTTACATCCCTTTTCAGCTGCAGCTCTCATTTATTGCCTACCACCTTCTTAATTTATCTTTTCTGGGTCAGCTTCCTCTGGCCCACAGCGATTTTGGCCCCCTCAAAGTGGGACACTCAGACTGAAGTCAAGACTTGTCAACAGTGTTTCTGTTAAATATAAATTGTTAGGGGAAAAACATATCACTTTAATGTCATCTGTGTTCGTACAAGGACTTTTTGAACAAATTATGCAAAATTATTGTAACAGGCTTGACTTCAATTCAGCAACACACAGGAATACCTTTTTTTTTCTGCTTTGTCCCCCACTCCCTCTTCCTTACTGATAGGGGAGGAAGGGGAAGAGACAAAAGGGAGAAGCAGTGTCTAATGAAAACAAAGGATGTGAGTGCAAATATGTCTATAAGTACAAAAAAAAACCCCAGTTATTGAAATAAAATTCCCCAAATTTTTAGTCAACTGTAGATTTAGGACTTTTTCAAAACACAGCATAAAAATAATTTTGTAACTGGCAACTTCTGTGTTTCTAAGCACCTCAGGGGCTGCTGGAAGGGAATTTCAGGCTGAATGAATTCAGGCAGCTGATGATCTTGTACATGTACAAGTACCTTATACACCCTCTTTGACTGACCTTCATGTGATCTTCAGGCTTTTTGAATCATAGAATCATAGAATCACATGGTTGGATGGGACCTATAAGATCATCTAGTCCAACCGTGCTTTTGTTCTGTTTCATTCTGAGAATTCTGCACGTGGTTTTTCTAACAGCATATAACAGACTATGGGCTCAGATTTTCTTTGTTTGGAAGAATAATGTAAGACATTAACCCACCTCTTCAAAATTGATTACAAAGCAAGGAAATATGAGAAATTGTCTGAAGAATTTGATATTTCTTAGTCCAGGCAAAGACATTACACTTCTATAACCCTCTGTAAATGTTAGAAAATATTATGCATTACTCCAATCCCGTTCAGTCAGTCCCATCTTCCTCTTGAAATTTTTCTAGCAACCCTCAAGCCCTACCAGCATCTGCCTTTTAAATACTGATGTCTATGTAACAAGATTTCTTTGGAGTAACCCATTTGTCTTTCAATCACTATGGGACCACTGTCATTTTTAAGGCCTCTGTTCTTGAAGATGACCCAGATCTCTCCTTGATATATAGCATTCCTTTCTGCAACACTGCACACACGAGCGTGAGAGGGAAGAAGGCTGCAATGGTGACTTGCCCCCCTCTCAAAATACATTCCAGTCTTCCCAGATCATGTTTCCCTCACATTGTCACCTGCCTATGTTCAAACTACCTCCGCCTCTACTCGCAAATATCCAGATCTGGCCTTTTCCAGTCCTGTTATAGAATCCATTCCTTCAAGCTGTCCCATCTCTAGAGTGACCTTCACTGGCTGCCTTCCTCACGAATATAGGTGGGAAACTTTTTCTCAGCTGTGACAGTTTTCAAGATTTAGCTGATCTACATAAAAAATCTGAACAGAACTAAGTTTCAAGGAAAGAAAAGAGGGAAAATAAATACTGCACTATTGCCCAGAGTAGAGCCTAAAGGTGGCTCAAGCTCACAACAGGTTTTCAAAGTTCAGATGCCTGCTCTCCAATTAATTAAAATTAAATTAATTAAACTAAACCTTTTATTGCAGAATTCTCTTTCAGGTCTAGATTCTACACATCACTATGCTGGCACTGCATTAGTTGTATGTGTCATTGTGAACATACATGTTATTCTTCTCTGTCTGCAAAATACAGGAGAGTCAGATTTTGTCTCTGCTCAGAGAATATTTTCCATTTTATCTGTTGCATTCAACATCCAGAACAAGTCAGCCAGGGGAGTTCAAAGTATAGCAGTGTCCTTAGGAGTGATATTTTCAAACGCACCAGTAACACTGTCCTACTGCTGTTGCTATTGACCTCAGCACTAAATCAAGCCCAAATAAACCTTTTTTTTTTTTTTCATACTGCTAGCATGTTATTTTCAATACTGTCATTCACAAACATTTAATTCGCCCTCCTTGAAACAACATCTATGTCTTACTTTGCTGACCTGTTATTTTTAGCTACTCCTCAGCTGCTTCCAAATGACACACTACATATGCAGCAACATTTTTTTCTGCTTCAGTCATCTTGTTTTCTTATATTTAGTCTAACCAATATTTGTTTCCCTAACTGTTACTTAGTAGAAAAGATATAGAAAGAAAATTATCATCTAATGCGTGGAATGTCTTCTCTGCATGGAAAAAATTAAATAGATAGAACACTGTAGTTTGGAGAACAATTGAACAGGTATATGTCAGAGATATCTAAAATTATGAGCGATATGAGGAATGTAAATTGGGAAAAACTATTCATTGTGTCTTGCAATGTAAGAGCTATGGGGAAGCAAATTAAATTTTCAGGGAATCCTGTTTCATACAGTGAATAGCTAAAGCAGGAAACTCCCTAACAGAGGCAGTTGTTGAGACTCAATACAAAGAAATCAAGAAAAAAAATAATGAAAAAAATGTTACTGAAAGCTAATAAAAAACAGATGCTGGAAACAATGCTACATGAGTTTCCTAAACCACAGACTGTGGGGAGATGGAAGACGTAAAGGGAGAAGTCTAACCCTATTCTATTTGTTCCTCAGCATTTGGCCACTATCAGGGACAGGTAGTGAGATGGTCTGAGTCACAATAGCTGTCCTTTTTACAAGTATTTTAAAATTTGAAGTATTTAAAACTCAGATTTTTTTTCACTGTATTACTACATATGACACTTTTGTGTTCAGAATATGGTAAATACATTGCATTTTTGGTGTGCCAAAGAAGCACTAATTAGCGTACAGGTGTATACTAATTAGTGCATACAATGTTTATCACATACTGTATTGGGAGGCAGGAAGAGGTAAATGACAAATATGGTTGAAGATGTGAATAAAATACTTACTATAAGATTCAGTAAAACTGGATAAATTGGAATTAAAATTTCTTATTCCAAACTTAAAAACTTTGGTTCTTTGCAAGTAGGGCAATAAATGTAATTGCAAAAGAGTGGGTTATCTTTCCAAAGGAAAAAAAAAAAACAACCAAACTGAAAATAAACACAGCAGTTTTGGACCTTCTCAGTCTCTTTAGGCTGAGACTTAAAACAAAATATTTGAAAGAAGTTAATGCTTAGAAAGTGAAAGCACTACGCCAAATCTTGCATATCATTATGTTAAGAAAATATCCTCTTTAAGCTACACAGACAAGAATTTTATGCTGATATGCTTGTAAAAGGTTACCTAATTTTTTTTTTTTATTTGGGCAAACAAATCTGTTTTGAAGCTCAGGGTGGAAATTAAATGAAAAGCCATACATCTTAAATCGCAGTTTGAATTAAGTCACGCCTGGTAGTGAACAAAATAGTTTCTGCTAACGGATATTGCATGGCCTTTGCGGAATAATGGTACCAGCCTTGTTTTTCCTTCCCATAGAGAAATGGCTAATACTAGTAAACTAGCACAAATAATTCCAACTGGCAACAGTGTTAATGCTTTCTGAATGGGAAGCAAAAGGAAGCACAGTCCAAGAGTGGTATTGGCATATTGGTTATTGAGTGTTCCTGCTTGTGCTGTGTCAATTCTTGAGCTCTACACTTTGAATTTACACTGCTTCATACAAATGGATGCTTTCTCTTGCCCTCTTCTCTCCTGGCTGCATGTAACATACTGAGGTCTTGCCAAATATGCAGAATATGTATGGAAATGCAGGAGGCACTGTATTATGCAAGTCACAAGCTTCCTCTCACACTCTGGACAGTGTTTATAAAACCTGCAAAATTCCATTTCCCCTACCAAAGGTCAAGCACAGCTGATGTGTCTAAATGCCATAAATGAGAGCATATTCAGGAATAAGGCTCAAGGTCTTCAGCCACCCCTTGATACAATCTGTTGCAGCACATTCTCCCACTCATGCTACAAGCCTGCACAGCTGCTAGTTCCCTTTTCCATTCCCCATCCACAGCTGCATCTAGCCCTTCATATTAGAGCCAAATTCTCAGCAAAAGCTCTGTTAGATCTACCCCTATTTCTATCAGCCTCCAGTAGCTTATGGCATACTGATTTGTGAGGGAGTCTTTTAAAAAATGCTGTGTGGCAAGTTACTGATTTAGGCAAACAACTCCAGCTTTCACCTATGCGTGTAGCTGAGATGGCTTCTCAGACACTGACTGCTGATTTAGAAACACAGCCAAGCACCTAGCGCTCAGGAGATATTTTGCAGTTAAGAATTGCCTTGGTAAGAGCAACATATTTTTGTTGTGATCGTCATGGAAGTACATTGTATGCTGGTCTTCATACAGCTAGAGGTCACTTTGGTATCTGCAGAGCTCTAATGACAGCTTGTGCTCTTATCTCCTGCCTCCCACGTTATTAAAAGAAACAAACAAGCAAAAGTCTCTGTAGGCAGAAGGGCTTTCAATTATTAGAAATGTCACTATGCTATTCAGAAAACAGCTCTGTTTGCAGACTATTCAAATTGTTTCATGATAACTTGACAGATCTCTAATTCTAAAGACAGGAAATATTCCGTAAAATTTACAACAGGAACTTGCAAATCTGTATTTCTTACCAACAGAGCTGGTTCACATTCATTCATTGCTCTCTCCTTACCGTGAGTTGTTACTGGAATTCAGTCCCAGATGGCAGGTTAAGCTGCAGAGAAGTGCTCTATATTAACAATGTTGATGAAACATGCAAAAGTGAAATGGTTTATTAGGAAAGCAGGCTATTCCTTAGACATGCATACTCAAAAGCCTAACTTTCAGCATCTCCCTTTGCAGATAACTGTATCCTGCCACATCTTTGTCTGAAGAAACCTTGTTTATTCAATTTTGGAGCAATACAAATAAAGGCAAAAAATGAAAGGGAACAAAAGAGATTGCAAAAGATTTAGATTTTTTTTTTTTTTAAACAAACTACCTAATTGAACGTGACAAAGAAATGAAAGTATAGCCAGTTAATTCATTTGGCCTTCAATCCACAAAATCAATTAAACATTGCTTTACATTTGACCTGTTCTTCACTGTTGTGTTGGTTTTGTTTAGTGGGGGGGGGGCGGGCTACGGTGGCAGCTTCTGCAAGAAACCGCTAGAAGTTTCCCCTTTGTCCAGTGGACTTGGCTGGGTCTAGGGCGGACCCATTTCTGGCCAGGGCTGAGCCAATTGGTGGCAGAATGTCCCCTAATAATGCCTCTGTGACAGCATATTTAAGAAGGAGAAAAACAGAAAAAAAAAAAAAGGAAGAAGAAGCAAAGAAGTAGAAGTGAGGGGCAGGTGTGAGCCTTGTGGGCCTTGCGGCCCTCACCCTCTGGCCTCCTGCCAGGTGGCCGACTGGGCCTGACTCAGTGGAGAGGAGATGTGAAAAAAACCTGAGAGGCGTCTGCCTGCCTGTTGTGAAGAATTTCTTGTGAGAGGAATGGCTGCAGATGCCAAGGTAGTGAAGAAGGAGGGGGAGGAGTGATGCTGCTCCTGGCCAAGATTCCCCTGCAGCCCGTGGTGATGACCATGGTGGAGCAGGTTGTCCCCCTGCAGCCCATGGAGGACCCCACTTTGGGGCAGGCAGATGCCCAAAGGAGGCTATGGCCCGTGGATGGCCCACGCTGGGCCAGATGGTTCCTGAGGGACTGCACCCCATGGAAAAATGACCCACGCTGGAGCAGTTCATGAAGGACTGTAGCTGGTGGGAGGCACCCCATGCTGGAGCAGGGGAGGAATGTGAGGAGTTCTTCCCCTGAGGAGGAAGGCACAGTGGAAAGTGACATGTGTTGAACAGACCATAACCCTCATTCCCTATCCCACTCTGTGCTGCTCGGGGGTGGAGAAGGAGGTAGAGATAATTGAAATGAAATTAAGGCTGGGAAGAGGAAGAGATGCAGGGAAGTTGTTTTGTTCTCTCTCTCATTATCTTGCTTTTGTTTTATTAATAATAATAGATAAATAGTTTTCCCCAAGTCGAGTCTGTTTTGCCTGTAATGGTAACTTCAGTGATCTCTCCCTGTCATTATCTCAAACTTTGAGCCTTTTTGTTATATTATCTCTCCCTTATTCCCTGGGAGGGTGGGGGTAGTGAGCGAGAGACTGTGTAGCTTGGTCCTGAGCAGCGCTAAACTATGACAGCTATGCAAGGACTTTATGGTTTAAAGGAGATGCAGAATTAGCAAGTTGTCCATGCTGAAGTTTCCAATGTTAAATAGGTCCCAAAATCCAAACTGTATGCCAGATACAGTCCTAGTTGCTCAACATGCCCAGAGACTGATTTCCTCTGAAGCTAGGACACTCTTTGGCAGTGGTTATTGGATGTGCTTACAGGCTTTTGCAGGAGAAACTGTCATAGAAATGAGATTGGTCCAACAGGTGCCAAAATCCCTATAGGCCTTACCATCATATATAATACCTAACTGCAGATTAGTTCCTTTGACACAGCAATAGACACAGTACCAGCTACACAGGGAGCACAACAGATAGCAACAGCAAATGTAGTGGCCACCACTCGCATACACCGTGTGTAAACTCTCAACCCATGGCCGAGCAATCTGTTGCTATAACTATAGGCCAGTTCTCCACCCCTCCAAGCCTCTGCATCCCTACATGTCAATCTTGCTGCCAGTTCACTAAGTCTCTTTTCCCTTGCCACCACAAAACCAGAGTCAGCTTGTGCTGGAACACATTCTCTCAGCTTATTAAACCACATCCAAAAAAGCCGTGGTGCTGAGAAACAGGTCCTTCTTCTACCTATGCATACCAAGCAGCCTAGGGGGAAAGAGTGGGAGAAAAATGTTTTAAAAGTTATTAAGTCTGAATCCCTTCAGGAAAACAAGTAAAGAGAAGAATTAAGGGAACCTACCAGGACAGAGCAGTACAAGAAGTTACTAAAGAACTTCTCCCAGTCATAGAAGTCCTTTCTTCTCCATCAGAAGCCTGGCCACTACAATCTGGGAACTGAGTTATCTCAGAATAATATTGGGCCAGTCAGTCTGAGTGCTGTTGCATGCTTACAGCTGTCAGTTTGTATTGTGTTGCAAGATTTCCAGGACAAAGGCAATAGATATATTTCAAGCTGTCTTACTCCTCAGAGAGCACTATTCAGGATCTCATAAACACATCAGTATCCTGACTCAGATTTGTGAGACATTAACACAATTGAAAATTGAGCAGTTTATGTCTACTAACACAAGCACAATGCATCGCATGAAATGCATTTCATGCTTTTAGCGAAGTAGGATGAATATGACATCTCTTAAGTGTATCATTAGAGCTCTCTGAGGTGGCTACAGACTCAAAAAGACTCCTCTGTTCTGGAAGTAACCAGAATGGGCAACATTAACAGTCACTTATCATCATGCTTTAATTATAAAAGCAGTACTTTGGGTACTTGCATGTTAACCAAGTTTAGAGCAAAATTAGTGTAATTAGAAGGTCCACAGTCTTACACCATGGAAATTCAGGCTATTCAATCTGTGTAAAGCTTCATTCTAAATAAGTCTTTATTTCAATCCAATATCTTCTGTTAATTAGCTTCATGAACTCCATCTGCCAAATTTAGAGTGGGCTGTCTCTGTGCATTTCCAGTACTCTGAACAATAGAGTATAAGTAACAATTCAAATTATGCATCTTTTGCGGCACAAAACCCTGAAATACGAGTGCATGGCAGAAGTAATTAGCAAGAATAACTGAAAAAAAGCAAGAAAAGTATTAGTTTATGTATTTACTGAACACATGCAGGCAGGGTCCTGATTATCATCAATTAAAGTTTTCATCAGACTAGATACAATTTTCAAATCATTTAGTATCATAATTTAAGTCTTTTTTTTTTTTCCTCTGAAATTACTCAGGCTTTGAATAATCAAAATAATAGACCTTTTAGAAAATTCTGGCTCCTGCTTTTAAAGAAGTGGTCTTATCACTACTGGCCTTTTTAGTCCTAAATTCAGTAGCTCCTTCAGCCACAGCGGCAGCACTGTGCTTCAAGATACTTAAGAACATGCTGACAGAGCACAGTGAGTCATAGTTCAGAGATGCAGGCCACCTCAGAGGCTTGCTCAGTGGTATCCACACAATGTCACACTAAGTATACATGGAAATAATAGGGTAAATTTGCTGAAGACCTGCTGGTCTTTACTATAAAGGGTAAAATAATGTACTTCAACAAAGTAGTCTATAGTTTTGTCCTATAAATATTTACTCAGAGGTTCACCCATCAAGACAGTCCATTTCCATGTGTCAACTTAAGTACATGGTAGAAATGTTTAAAGGTATATATTTGTTATGACTTCTACATTAGCAACTTACGTATTCCCTGTTGCCCTACATTTCTGCCTGTAAAGCTGTCTTAATTATAGTTCAACTGAAAACAATAAAACATGCAGAAAAAATAAAACCATTTTCATTTCATTCAATTTCTATATGCTATGGTATATACATGATAAAACTCTCATGCAATTTGGGGATGACAGAGATAAATCAACATCACACTCCCTGGAAAATCCTGTCCTTCACAATTTTCAATGCTTTCTGGAACAATTCAGCATAATTTTGAGAATTCAGAAAAAAAAATAAGTTTACTTTCTAAATGTGAAATTACCATCCAATACAATGTCATTTCACACAATGGAGAAACATACTTTAAGCAAAGCAGTACAAGAAATTTGGACAGATCTCATCAGTTTTAGGTCCTAATAACAACTCTCAAAGTATCAGTTTATATGTACAAAAACTTAATGACCCATACAGTGATCACTTACAGAGACTGGAACTGGAGTTGGCAAAATGGAGAAGAGGAAAATACGATTGTTACTAAGCCATAACAGAGCAGAGACACTGTTGCATTTCCCCTGCTGGACTAGTTATTTGTTCAGAATGAAGGTTATTGCCATGTATTTGAACAAAATGGGCATTGTGCGTGTCTTAACCGTCAGGTGAGATTCTGCTGAACAGTGCTTTTGTTGAGCATGATAAAGGCATGAGAAATTTAGGAATAAGGATGTCTGTTTAGTACAAACTAGGTAACCTCCTGAAATATCTAGTTTTCCCAGGAGACTGTCTACTTGCTCTTAGAATAACCCTGGTATTTTCCTCTCAGAAATCCTGCCATGCAGCCAACCACAAACATTTACTACCTTCCTATTGAAAAAGTGCTTGCCTGGACTGCTGTACGCTTTCTGCAGACACTTTACTACCCTGACTAGAAAAAAAAAATATTCTAACATGTCTATGGGGACATTGATGAGGGTATAATTCATGGAAACTGATTTACCAAGTAAATCTTCTCTGGTGATCTGATTTGATCTCTTGATGCTTCTCTGGGGCAACACACCTATGCTCTTATTTTTGAACTATGAAAACATGCTGTGCTGCATGAAAACAGCACAATCTAGTCTTAAATGTCCAGTTCCTCTAGGAAAAGAAAGAAAGAAAAAACAGAAAAATAAAAGATAGCTGCTGCTTTATGATCCAGTCCAGATCACATTGACTTTACACAAGAAGAAAGAATAATTCAAGACAAAAATTCAACTGAGTTTAATGAGGCAATGACTCTGGGGTCTGATCACAGCAGTTTAGCTGCCTACAGAGTCTTAGTATTTCACTTGCTTGGCTTGGCTTTCTACATCGTATTTTGAACCAAAATCCCAGGACATACTCCTTTTTTCACCTTTGCACAGAAGTATTTTTTTTAAAGTCCTAATTTTTTCTTTTAAGTTACTGTGACCAAGTAACTTCACAATTGAAAAATGACAAAATACAGTAGTCCAAGCAAGTTTGCTTCACGTCCCTCATGCATCTCTACTTACATAATTTTAATTGTGTGTTCTTTTATACCATAACTGTATGAAGAAACACCATGGGAATAATTCCATGAGAATATAATATTGCAAACTGTTTTCCCTAAGCTACATGTTCACAATGACAAGCCTGTAAATTTCCTTGTATGATTTTAATATAAGCAATGTAATGAATTTTATCTCAACAATATTCCTAGTAATCAAAGCATCTAAGCCTCAGGCAGATAATAAGGGAAATTTCAGACCACAGAATCAAACTTTTTCGATGTTTAAGTGATTGACAGCTGGATCTCAAAATGAAAAATATCAGGTAAGTTTAACAAAGGATGATGCTGTAGGTAATGACTCTAACAAGAATCTTTCTAACACTTCCTACATAATTGCAGACAAATTAGCTGTTGTTCGAACTGACACCTAGCTGAATATTCTGCTTGTTTCATAACAAAGTGCACTGGGAAAGATGACCAATCAGAATTTCTTGGCAAATTGGAAAATTTCAAGGAAGAATTACATTCTTACCATTCTGAGAATTCCTCACCACCACTTAGTATTTAAAAAACAAGGAAGGATTCATTAAAAGCCCAGGTTTTATGTTACACTGCAGACTCGAGTATCAGACTCAAGGGCTCATGTCTCAAAAGTCCTCTTTTATTCTACACAATAGGTACAATTATGTATTGCAACGTGTGCTGGGACTGCTGTTCCCTCTAAAAAAAAGATGATGGAACAGAGTTCTCTGTTAGTAAACGAGAAGAGCGTATTTAAATTATTTGGATTAGCAGTAAATACAAGTGCTTACCTGCTTGTCCCTCAGAGTAGGTAGGGAAAGCTAGAAAATCTCTACATTGCCTATTTCAAAAGTGAGGCAAAATCATTGTGCAGTGCTTACCCTCATCTTCCCTATACATCCCAGAGGGACGGGAAGTAGCAGTACTGATCTGAATCCAGGACAAGCAATACCTCAAAATTACTTTAAAAAGGCCAATGATCCTAAAACCACCCAATTACTTTAGGCCAAAGACCCTAAAACCACTAGGTCATCAAAGAACTTTGGTTCCTATGCTTTAACCATCTTTCAGTCTATAAATGAACCTTTCCTCCAGTCCCATGACAATGTCCTTCCTTTAATGAGCTTTGGCATGAAAAGTTTGGGTTTTTGAAAACCCAAATATATTTTGTCCACTTACTTACTAACATCCTCATTGCAACTCTTCCTGTATGATGTGAGTAATCCCCATGATTAGGGGATTAGGCATGCTGGGACATTTGAGTCTGCCCAGAAACAGAAGTTTTTCAATCATATTAGGAGACAAACGTGGCAGTCCTGAGACAAAGCAGGGTACTACATAACTGCTTTGACTTTCAGAACATTGACAGTTGTAAAATTTATATTCTTCCAGCAGCAATGACATAAGAATCAAAGGACAGAATTTTTGTAATCACTAACAATTGAATTAACCTTTTTAAACAAAAGGAGGACTCTGTTAGGATAAAGCAGAGCTATAACTGTCAGCAGACACTACATTGCCAGGGATAGCATATAAGGAATACAGGAAGTATACAATGATGCTTCACTTGTATACATTCTCCTTACAGCCAACTAACTGCACACTATACTTTTCCAGAGGCTGCATCTTAAGTGGTTTCAAAATAATTTTTAAAGCCATTCATTATTATTTTTCCCACTATTACTTAAAATCACATTTTTATTACATTTGGGATAAAATGTATTAAAAACTGCAGTATAAAGTTATATGATTTAGTTTTGCACTAAGAAAGGGATATAGGCTTTTTAGAAAGGACAGGAAGGGGAGACGAGGAGGGGGTGTCGCTCTCTACGTCAGCAACCGGCTGGAGTGCGTGGAGCTCTGCCTAGGGATGGAGGAGGAGCTGACAGAGAGCTTATGGGTCAAGATTAGAGGATGGGGACGGACAGGGAACATTACAGTGGGGGTTTGTTACAGGCCGCCTGGCGAGGAGGACAGAGCAGACGAGGCGCTCTATAGCCAGATAGGAGCAGTCTCACAGTGACAGGCCCTCGTCCTCATGGGGGACTTCAGCCACCCTGACATCTGTTGGAGAGACAACACGGCAGGGCACAGGCAGTCCAGGAGGTTCCTGGAATGCGTGGATGACAACTTCCTCCTACAGGCGACAGAGGAGCCGACAAGGACGGGTGCCTTGTGCTCGACGATGCTCGACCTTGTGCTCACCAACAGGGAGGGACTGGTGGGGGATGTGAAACTAAAGGACAGCCTTGGCTGCAGTGACCATGACATGGTGGAGTTCAAGATCCAAGGGGCAGCAAGGAAACTACATGGCAAGCTCTCTACCCTAGACTTCAGGAGGGCAGACTTTGGCCTCTACAGGGACCTGATGGGCCAAGTGCCATGGGAGGCAGCCCTGGAGGATAGTGGGGCCCAGGAAAGTTGGACCAGATTTAAGAAGCACCTCCCCCAAGCTCAGCAGAGGTGCATCCCGATGAAGAACAAGTCGGGCATAAAGGCCAGGAGGCCGGCGTGGATGAGCAAGGAGCACCTGGACCAACTGAAAGTGAAGAGGGTGGAAGCAGAGACAGGTAGCATGGGAGTACTACAAAGAGGCTGTGCGAGTGGCCAGGGATCGGGTGAGGAAGGCTAAAGCCCTGACGGAATTGAATCTGGCCAGGGATATAAAAAGCAACAAGAAAAGCTTCTATAGGTATGTAGGGGACAAAAGAAAGTCCAAGGAGAATGTAGGCCCCCTCCAGAAGGAAACCGGTGTTCTGGTTATCCAGGATATAGAGAAGGCTGCGGTACTCAATGAGTTTTTTGCCTCAGTCTTCACGGATAAGGGCTCTTGTCCCGCCACCCAAGCTGTAGAAGGCGCAAACAGGGACTGCAAGGATGAAGAACCACCCACTGTACTCGAAGAGCAGGTTTGGGATCATCTGAGGAACTTAAAGGTGCACAAGTCCATGGGACCTGATGAGATCCATCCGCGGGTCCTAAGGGAACTGGTGGATGAAGTTGCCAAGTCACTGGCCATCATATTTGAGAAGTCGTGGCGGTCTGGTGAGGTCCCCGATGACTGGAAGAGAGGGAACATAACTCCAATTTTTAAAAAGGGGAATAAGGAAGACCCGGGCAACTACAGGCTGGTCAGCCTCACCTCTGTGCCTGGCAAGGTCATGGAACAGATTCTCCTGGAAACCATGCTAAAGCATATGGAGAGCAAGGAGGTGGTTGGTGACAGCCAACATGGCTTCACCAAGGGCAGATCGTGCCTGACCAATTTGGTGGCCTTCTATGATGGGGTAACAGCGTCAGTGGACAAGGGACGAGCAACGGATATCATCGACCTGGACTTGTGCAAAGTTTTGACACTGTCCCACATGACATCCTTCTCTCTAAACGAGAGAGACATGGGTTTGATGGACGGACCACTCGGTGGATAAGGAGTTGGCTGGATGGCCGCACTCAGAGAGTGGTGGTCAACGGCTCAATGTCCATGTGGAGACCGGTCACGAGTGGCGTCCCTCAGGGGTCCGTGCTGGGCCCAGCCCTGTTCAACATCTTTGTCAGCGATATGGACAGTGTGATAGAGTGCACCCTCAGCAAGTTCGCCGACGACACCAAGTTGTGTGGTGCCGTTGACACGCTGGAAGGGAGGGATGCCATCCAGAGGGACCTTGACAGGCTGGAGAGGTGGGCCTGTGCCAACCTCATGAAGTTCAACCAGGCCAAGTGCAAGGTCCTGCACCTGGGTCGTAGCAATCCCAGGCTGGGCGGAGAATGGATTGAGAGCAGCCCTGAGGAGAAGGACTTGGGAGTGCTGGTGGACAAGAAGTTCAACATGAGCAGGCAATGCGCCCTTGCGGCCCAGAAGGCCAACCGCATCCTGGGTTACATCAAGAGAAGCGTGGCCAGCAGGTCGAGGGAGGTGATTCTCCCCCTCTCCTCTGCCCTGGTGAGACCCCACCTGGAGTACTGTGTCCAGTTCTGGAGCCCCCAACATAAGAAGGACATGGATCAGTTGGAGAAGGTCCAGAGGAGGGCCACGCAGATGATAAAAGGGCTGGAGCACCTCTCTTATGAGGACAGGCTGAGAGAGTTGGGGCTGTTCAGCCTGGAGAAGAGGAGGCTCCGGGGAGACCTGATAGCGGTCTTCCAGTACCTCAAGGGGGCCTACAAGAAAGATGGGGAAAGGCTGTTCAGTAGGGCCTGTTGCGATAGGACAAGGGGTAATTGTTTTAAAATAGAGGGAGGAAGATTTAGATTAGATATCAGGAAAATTTTTTTTACAATGAGGGTTGTAGAATAGTGGAACACGTTGCCCAGAGAGGTGGTGGAAGCCCCATCCCTGGAAACGTTCAAGGCCAGGCTGGATGAGGCTCTGAGCAACCTGATCTAGTCAGGGATGTCCCCGGTCCTTGCAGGAAAGTTGGACTAGATGACCTTTGAAGGTCCCTTCCAACCCTAAGCATTCTATGATTCTATTATTCTATGATTCTAATTATATGTACTGGAATTCTGCTGGATTTTACAGAAGGAGAGCAAACGAAGATCTGTATTTGCCTTTAGAATGCCACATGTTTTTATGTACGTCTTGTAATATCCTTCTTCAGCTTTCATTTTTCCAAGTGGATGAGAATGTCTATTTAATCAGTGCTCATATGAAGTCTGCTCCACATCTTTGACCACGCTTGTTCTTCCTTGTACCTTTCCTAGCTGTACAAAATGCTTTCTTAGATAAGGCAAAGAAAATATGCTGTCATGAGGTAGGCACAACAAATTAAAGTGACACAATTATGTTTTCTCTTTTCCGCTTAATTTTTCCCCCAAAATCCTTAACATTCTTTTTGTCTTTCTGAACAATGATAAACAGAGAGATGATGTTTCAGAAGATTCTAGATAAGAAACTCTGTGATCTCTTTTCTGAGCAGCTCAGTTAGAATAACCTACTAAGGCAAATTCTCCTTCCAGTTTTCAGTAAATACCACCTGAACCTGACAGTTGGTTACTACCTATTTTACTAAATTTTCCTAATGCCTCTTACTTTGACACTTCAGTTTGAGGCAATGTCTCTGACTTCGGCCTCTCTTGAGGCAATGTCTCAGGCTCTTATAAAAAGACTTAAATCGAATCCTTCCTAACAAACACTGACAAAAATAATTTCTTCCTTAATGTGGCTTTATCTCTTTTTAGTCTTCCCTTTGTTCATCAGTCACCTTTCTAATCTACAAACAGAATACTGATATGTTTCCTTGGATGAACATGTTAAAAAAAATATTATCTACTAGAAATTTTAATGGATTTCACAAGTTTCTTCCCAAGCTATTTTATGTCACCTGCTAGACTGGCTTGCATTTAACTTGAAAAACTTCTTTTTTATTTTCCAATTAATTTAAACTGAAATTCACTGCAGAAGTTGTGTTATCTGTGTCTTCTTTGCCCTAGTTTTCTTTTATCTACATTTTCTGTGTTTAAAAGCTTCCTTTGTTAGTCCAGTTTCACTGCTTAGGAGAACAGTGTTACAATACGTTGCTTTTCATTCTCTGGTTTCATTTCCTTTAGTTACTCCTTTACACAAGTCTTCCTACCTCCATCCAGAATAAGAATAAATGTTATTCTTCACAATTTCAGTGGTTAGAGATTTCAACATATCAATTACTACTTTTAATTCATCCTTAAGATCAATAGAATAATCAAAATAGCAGTCCTGTTACTTACATGAAAAAGCCAAAGCCACAAGACTTGAAAGCAGTTAGCTCTGGTTTCTAGGGGAGGAACAGCTAGGCAAAGTCACTCATGTCTAGCATTTTGAGAGAGATCTCAAAGATCTAATTACTAATTCTCACTGGAAGTCAGAAATCTTGCCATCTGTTCCCAATCTTTGTGACTACTACTACACTAATACTAAGTATGCACACTTCACACATATGACTAAAGCCTCTTCTTATTGTTATGGTGCTTTTTCAGTGGTAAGAGAACCACAGTGGTCTCTTAAAATATAAAGCTGTCAAACAAGATTGAAATATCTTATTAAGCTTGAATGTAATGTTTAAACAGAGAATGAACTGAAGACAGTGACCAGAATCCTGGATATTTGCTTAACATTACCAGTACCAGAACAAAAATAAATCTCTCTGGAAGAGTTTCGATGTGACATTAAACATGACCTTTTAAGTAACTGATTGAAATGGGATTCTTTAAAAAAAGAAACAGTCTTACACAAAATGTTGAGTTAAATATCCATTAATATTAGTCTAATTCAGTTTAAAAATCTCTCTGCCTTCCACAGCATATCATGTTTTTATTTTAAAAAAACCCCTACACTACATCTAAAGCAATAATCAGAAATTAATTCTCTCCTGTCAATATTACATAGGCTACTTGGTAGCAAATATTCAAATAACTAATTTTTAAAGTCATGCCAATGCAGAACCAGCCAAATGACTGAATATTTCAGATGGAAGTGGAAGTAAATGATATCATGATCAGCCAGGCATTTCCAAGCGAAAAAGCAAGAGGAATTAAGGAAATGTCAGGTCTCCTGTTTTCCCACCTAGCACCTGGCATTCCCACAACATAAATCCTTATGTTTCCCCAGCACCATCCCTATCAGATCAGCATTCTGTAAATCCCTGCTGAGCAATGTTTGTTGAAGTATCCCACTCATAACCAGTTCTCTACAAACAACGGATTTGAAGAGCTAGAGCCCCCTAGGTTAAAGATTACATTTTCAAAGAGCACCTCTGAGATTTAGAGGACTGAATTTTATCACTTGTAAATTGCATCACAGAGTTTGAACTTTCAAAAGCTGTCCAACAAAAACACAGGGTAAAATCACTGAAATTCTCAGTTTTCCTTTAAAATACCTCACACTATGCGAAGTGCATTTCAGCCCACAGAATTTAAGAGTGTCAGAAGCAATGTTTGGGTTTTGGTTTTTGTTTTTGCTTTTTTTTTTTTTTTCCTCATATCCCATTAATGGCCATAGTTTGGTATCATTTCTACAGATCAAAACTGAGGATTACTCTGATTACTCTGAGCAGTACCTAAACTCTGATGGCAGCCTAATGCAAAAAAAAAAAAAAGTCCATCTACATGGACTTCTACATTTCAAAGATTTAGAAGCCAATCCCAAGTGAACTGGTGCATATACACCACACATTGCATGTTACTTCCATGTGCCAGGACTAATTAATTTTGTGTCACAGCTCCACGGACAGCTGCACAGTATTTACTAAGTTGGTGTGTGACATTCTCAGCATCCCATCTAGAAAAAGAGGGACCATGACCTTCCATTGCCCTGTGATATGAAAGTCCTCTGCAATTTGAAGAAAATTACCTACAGCAACCACTTCTTTGTACAGAGCCCAAACTAGCAGCTGTGCATTAGAAAAGATGACAGGATTAAGTCCCTCAGAGAAAACAGATAGACAGATCAGGCATCTAGTTTCTTCATCTCAACAGTACATGTCAAGAGACAGCTGCTGACCTACTCAACCCCTGCAACAAACAAGATGCATCCGCTGATGTGCTAAAGCATGTATTTCAAAATCTACAGGAACTTCAGCCCTAAAAGTTGGACTTCAGATACCTCTATGTTTAACTGGCATTTGAGCAGGTACTTCAAAGAATTCTCTTGTACGGACTCAGAATATAAAACCTCACTTAGGTTCACAAATTCAAGACACCAAGGTGACTGCAAGCTTTAACTCATACTAAATCTCAGGGGAGACTCTTGAAGACAGGAGCCATACTAAACACTTTCCACACTTGAGAAGGACAGATGCATTTTGCAGTAAGCAGGCTTCTAACTCCCCTTCCATAACTAGTTCATAGACTAGTGATTTGAAGATCATCATCCCTGAAGTGCTGGAGCTGGAAATTATGACCCTTGGGCATGTAGGTGAAAGCTCTTCTAGGTACACCGAGTGATTAGAATGTATTCTTAAAAATAAATTACTTGGCTTAAAAAAAAAAACATAGAGAGATGTTTTGTGCCTGTTATTTATTTATGTCACACCAAATGCAATGAGAGCATAAACTTTGCTGGGATTTCTTATGCTATCTCCCTAAAAATGAAGCACTATTTTCTGGGTTTAATATAGCTTTTGAGCAAACTCAGAAAATTATACCAATGAGATCTATTACATAGGTAAGGAAAAAGTAAGGAGAAGGTTGGGAGAATGTGTTCATGGTCTAAAAATACTTAGAAATTAATTCAGATTGTACTGTTTCATTCTGGGCTGTATCAAAAGAAGCATGATCAGCAGGTTGAGGGAGGTGATTCTCCCCTTCTTCTCTGTTCCTGTGAGACCCCACTTGGACTACTGCATCCAGCTCTGGAGCCCCCAACATAAGAAGGAGGTGGATCTGTTGTAGTGAGTCCAGAGGAGGGCCACAAAGATGATCAGAGGGCTGGAGCACCTCTCCTTTGAGGACAGGCTGAGCGAGCTGGGGCTGTTCAGCCTGGAGAATCATAGAATCATAGAATCACATGGTTGGATGGGATCTATAAGATCATCTAAAGAAGACTGCAGGGAGACCTTATAGCAGCCTTCCAGTTCCTAAAGAGGGAAGGGACTTTTGACAAGGGCATGTAGTGATAGGACAAGAGATAATGGCTTTAAAATGGAAGACAGAAAGTTTAGAATGGATATAAGGAAGAAATTCCTCACTATGAGTGTGGTGAGGCACTGGAACAGGTTGGCCAGAGAAGTTGTGAATGCCCCATCCCTGGAAATATTCAAGGTCAGCTTGGATGGGGCTTTGAGCAACCTGATCTAGTGCAAGGTGTCCCTGCCCATGGCAGTGGGGTTGGAACTAGAAAAGCTTTAAGGTTCCTTCCAACTTAAACCACTCTATGATTCTATTATTCTGTGATTCTCTACACTGGTCATTGCAGAAAAGGCAAGATTATTTGGCAGAATCACTGAGTGAATAAAGAGAAAAAAATATTACCTGTAGTGTCCTATTCTGAATTTCAAACTTACTTTAACTCAGAGGAACCAACTCTTACCCATTCCTGGAATTTTCATTTAAAATATATTTAAATAGCATGCAAATTACTAATTATTATCTAAATTATTATTTAGAAATTAAATTACTATAAATTGTTTTCTGAAGTCATATAACTTTGTTCCAACAACAAAAAACAAAGCTGACATTGTATGACCAGGTGATGAATTTGTTCAGTTGTAAAACCAGGAACAGAAGGCAAGAGCACTTTGAGGCGACCAAGTAGGAAAACTGCTTAGAATAAGATTTGGAAATACAGAACTATTCAATGAGTTGTTACCATCATGGCTTGTACTTCAGCAAGTATTATGTCATGCATTGAGTTGTAGTCAGTTAATATAAATGGCCTTCACATTTGGAGATTTAATCTAACCTATCTGATGTTTCACAACAAAAGTATTTCTAAATGATTCTTATTTTGTTGCAAAGAAAGAAGAGCTATGATGTCTTTAAACTGTTCTCAAATAGGGATATGAGATGGGAATCGAAGAAAGCTTTTCCAAGGGCGTTTGGGACTGTAGTCTAAAAGGTGGTAGCCTATTGATTGACTAAGCTAGATCCTTATTGAAGACAAGTCAAATTTTGATCTATGCAGTCACTATTTGACCATTATAAAACAAATAACAAACTGTAGTTGAAGGCTCCAAAGCATATTCACACTTTAAAATACCACTCAGAAGTTACTGCTGCAGTTCCATGGCAGTGTTTCAGCAGCTCCGTGCAATGAAATCAGATCCAGCAGATCCCTTGACCATAAAAAGAGACAAAGTAATGCATCACAGGACATAAGTAACCTTCTGTAGTTTTCTACAGATGTGGAACCAACCAGGTAATGTGCGTCTTCACACAGATATCATTGACATCTTGGGTGCTTTAAAATACTATTCCATAATGAAAAGACAGATAAACAGACTGGTTTCCATTCTCTTTACAAGGAAACCTCTTTACACAACATACTATGGGCAATATCATGGAGGGATTTAGGTGTGTCAGATGAAATTACTTGATATGCTGAAATTTTAAAAAGTGGTAAGAAAAGTTAAACTTCTCCAAGTACAGTTGATAGAAAGCTTTTGTTAGATAGCAAAAGGAAATCTGATCTGTTAGGAAGGAAAAGCCTGGAAGAAACAACTGTTCTCAATGAGCATAGTCTGACTGAGTAGAGGAAGCTGTTATCTCTTGAGTATGTGTGACATCTTCCTCCACATCAGGCAGTGAAGCATAACAGAAATATATGAACCACAGATATAAAACTGCTTAAATCCTCAAGCATAGGCTTTGGTAAAGCATCAACTATCATTTTTACATAGCATAGGTACTACTTATAAAGTTCTCCAAAGTTTGAAGTTTTCTGAACAGCTATATATGCAACAGATAGCAGTCCTTATTTCCATTCACATTGAAGAAAAGGTATTAAATATTTCCTTCCTTTCAGAGAAATATATGTAATTAAAGTCCATGTCATATGAAAACTATATTCTTCTGGCCCTTATTTTCCTTTCATTGGTGTTTTGAGCTGATCCATGGTGGTGGGGTTTTTTCTTACGTTTGTTTTTTTTTTTTTTAAGAAATCTGAAAACAGCTCCCAAGTTCCAAATCATGGTCTGATTGCAGTTGTTATGAAATGGTCTTCTGTTGTTATTTAAATTTCACCTTATATTAATTTTCAAGATGCAGCCAAAGTAACAGGAAAAAGAGACTAAACTAGCAGCACAGGAGTCAGGTAATGGAATTCTGGAAGAAGAAATGAGCTAGGTAGAAGAGCACATAGTCTGTGTTGAAAACTGGGAATGTTTTTACTCAGTTTAGAACTGAATACTCTACTGAAACATACTACATATTTTTCTCCAAATGACCCCAGCAAGTGTACTTCATGGTTTTTATTGTTTATAAATATAATTGATACTGTGGATCTTTTTAGAACAGGTCTTTCTTAAAGATAATTTAAAAGATTTTAAATTAAATCAGACAGTCCCAAAATCTGGACAATATTTGGTTCCTGGTTTGAGAATATCTAGGGGATGTTGGAGGACATTAAAGAAATGGGTAGTACAAAACTGAAGTATTCCTACTCTGGAAAAGGATGGTGAAATATGGAACAAGAGATGAAAGGATGTGAGTTAAGAGCTAAAAATTCCTGGTGACATTGGCTATTCTCAAGTAATCTACAGCTGGAAACCTTTCATCCAGACAGATCCAAGAGATGAGGAATGTAAAAGAAGGGAAAGAAAAAAAAAATTTTCTTTGCTTTGTTTTAAATAGATCCAGAATAAAAATCAGGCCTTCTTATTCCCCTGAATTATATCATTTAACAATAAAGGCATCTCTACCAAGAACCTTTTGGTTTTCTTCTTCCATTGTAGCTGCTTGAAAAATCTCCTTTATCTAGAAGGTGTGATTTCAAGACATGCAAATAAAATCTCTGTGAGCACAAACCTAAAATATAGTACATCATTACAAAGAGCTACAGCCAGAGGGAAAGCTTCAAGCATAAATAAAGGCCAACACTTGCTTGAATAGCTTCAGCTTTTCAGCATTATCAGCTGTGTTTTCACCAGGGAGTCATCTGGCTACTGGGATTTCACACATCTTTCAGCAAAACTGGAGTTCCAAATACAAACTGAACAGCTCAGGAAGGTTATGTGTGCTTCTCCCAGTGGGGGCTAAAGGTCACAAACGAACACACAGATTGAAATGAAACACACAGAGCAAGATTTCAAGGTGCAAAAAAGACACTTTGTTAAGTACTGTTTCATGATTCATGTAATTCATTTTCTTCAGATCAGTACTCTGCTATTTGATAAGAAGAGAAGCTCTACTCAACATTAATATGTAGAGAATTCCACAGGGTAATTAATTTAAAAGGCAAAGTTGCTAAGGATTTATTCTGTTAAACTATAACATCAGAAAGTATCACAAAACAGAGAGGAGGCTTCTCATTTAGAAGCACACTGTTAATTACCAATGCTTCACAACACTGCAGTTGACTGTCAGATGAGCCATTTCTAGTGATATGGACAAATTGACTTCACCAGACAGCTCTTTGTTTTGGGATTCATTCACATTCAAAGCTCAAAGGTCAGGAGTAGCAACAAGAGGAGGCATGTCCTCATGAAACATTGGACTTGGAACAGGGAGATTAATTCCCTGAAGTTGACCTGAATTGTGAGTTTCAGTAAGATTTTCTGCCCAACTGAGTCTCAGCTTTCCCAGCAGCCATCAATTCTGGTTTTGTTGACAAGGTTGGTAATGCCAAGGGACATAGAACAGCTTCTCAACCATGTTGCCTTTCCAGTCCTGACTCTGCATGCAATCTCCAGAATTGCCTCTTTCCTTATGTTTAAACAAACCTGAACCTTGATTCTGAAAAGATGTATTTTTGTGTTGAAAATCTAGAGCTAAAACTCAGCTGTTCTTTTGTCAACCTCACTTTCATATCTTTTAAATTACTCAAACCTTATGCAATAATTTAGTTTTTACAGTGGTTAAAACAAATGAAGAATTTAAAATCCAGAAACTAACAGAGCAACTGTCGTGAGTCAATGAGATATCAAAAATGTGAGGTCATTGATTAAAATGTTCCCTTCAGCAAACAATAAATAAATGACAGGATGAATTTCCATGTGGCTCAATAACTGAAACCAGCGTGGCTCACTCCAGCAGCTGCCAAAGTATCATTGATCATGAGGGATCAAACTCTTTGTTAGCTCAGTAATATCAAAGCAGAGAGATTAATCATGGACTGCAATCCAGAAAAAGTTGTCACAGGATCCATCATTGCTTTTGATCTATGAAGGCTAGATTTACCTTTGGCAGCTCCCAATAGTGAGGCTGGCAGACCAGCTTGGACTCGGATTAATAGGTCCACTGCAGTTTTACTAAAATGTCTCTAAGAGTCTTATTAATTTCATAAAACTTTTTAAAGCCTTTTTGGGAATACAAAGTACTTTTAAATCTTTATTTATCCTAATTCAGTCATTATGAGAGGCAGTCAGTTCAGTGAAGCACAATTGGGTCAGGCCTGTAATTATAGATTAGGCACGGGGCTACTGGAATGACTTGGAAATAGTATGACATTGCAAGACATAAAGAAAAATAATAGGATTAGTCATTTTAATCAGGGAGATCACATCCATTAATTATTTATTCACAATAAACTTCAAAATAAGTTAGCTGAAGGGCTTACTGATTAAATTTTAGTTTAGGCATCTCATACAAAGATTTTCAAGTGGGGAAGAGAGTTAAGGCCAGAAGTAATACATAACTGACTTTGCCTCCAAGGTCCCCATATCCATAAAATTACAGCCAAAAGACATGGAGCAACAACTTCAGGTCTCCTCAGAAAATAAATATTTTAACTCTTAACAAATTTGGCATGCTGAATTTGAGGTCTGTTATTTTTATTTCTATAAGACATCATGACACTATTTTCATACACAGAACAGAACTGTATTCCTGGGAAGTGAAGAGTTATCCTTTCCTGTACCCTTCTCTCTAGTCCGGGCACCAAGCTCCATTTTTTATCTGACAATCTCAAGACTTCTCTTACATCAGCAAGTTTCACTGTTACGCTTTGTTACTGATATCTCCCTACTGGAATGAGAAATGTCTTTCTTGAAAATAATTACTTTCTTTGGCAAAAAAAATAAAAAATACAGCACAGCTAGTGCTGTTAGTAGCATGAGCTTGTGAGTGCTCTGTCATTCCTTCTCATATACCACTTTCTTCAAAAGTGGAGCAAAATTTAAACTTCTGTTTTCAAATGGCATGGCATATTGTTATAAGAAGTCCTTTACATTAAATATTGTTATAACAAATAAACATTCAGTATACAAAAATGGAATGGATTTTTTTTTCCTTTTATTTTTAAGATCAACTCAACCAGTCTCGGCAATGAAACTAAAAATGAAGATTTACCAAGGTCATACTCTTATACGCTTCATGACTTTTCAGAACCCTATCCAGATTCCCCTGTGCCGTTCAGTCACAAGCCTTTAGAATACTCTGGGGAAATTATTCCAGGTGGTGTTTCAATATAAAGCAGAGAATACAACTCCTCAACAGCAGACTCTGATTGCATATCAGATAATCCTATCACTCAGCAGGATTTTCAGAGAGAGTATTGACTTACTGTCCCTGTGTCTCAAACCAACAACCTGTAAATCATATGACAAAGTGTTTGGGGAGCTTATTTCTGAGGCTAAACAGGGATATAAATAATAAAGATGCCCCTAAAAAAACCCAAATCTCAGACTAACATAAGGGTATGAAATCCATACACTGAAAAATAAAAAAGAAAAAAAATCACATACATTTAGTATGCCAAATATTAAATGTATTTTATTATTAAGAATTGGATAATGAAAGAAAAGTAAAATTATGATTAATAGAAATTCTACTTCAAAGACGTATATTTCTCAATACTTCTTTATTCTGGAAGTTCAAGATCCACGGGGCAGCAAGGAAACTACATGGCAAGCTCTCTGCCCTAGACTTCAGGAAGGCGGACTTCGGCCTCTTCAGGGACCTGATGGGTCAAGTGCCATGGGAGGCGGCCCTGGAGGGAAGAGGGGCCCAGGAAAGTTGGTCCGCATTCAAGGAGCACCTCCTCCAGGCTCAGCAGAGGTGCATCCCGACGAAGAACAAATCGGGCATAAAGGCCAGGAGGCCGGCATGGATGAGCAAGGAGCTCCTGGACCAACTGAAAGTGAAAAAGGAAGCCTATAGAGGGTGGAAGTGGGGACAGGTAGCCTGGGAGGACTACAAAGAGGCTGTGCGAGTGGCCAGGGATAAGGTAAGGAAGGCCAAAGCCCTGGCAGAACTGAATCTGGCCAGGGATATAAAATACAACAAGAAGAGCTTTTATAGGTACGTAGGGGACAAAAGAAAGTCCAGGGAAAATGTAGGCCCCCTCCAGAAGGGAACTGGTGTCCTGGTTACCCAGGACATGGAGAAGGCTGAGGTTCTCAATGACTTTTTTGCCTCAGTCTTCACCGACAAGAGTTCCTGTCCCACCACCCAAGCTGTAGAAGGTGCAAGCAGGGACCGCGAGAATGACAAACTGCCCATTGTACTCGAAGAGCAGGTTCAGGATCATCTGAGGAACCTGAAGGTGCACAAGTCCATGGGACCTGATGAGATCTATCCGTAGGTCCTGAGGGAACTGGCGGATGAAGTTGCCAAGCCACTGGCTATCGTATTTGAGAAGTCGTGGCGGTCTGGTGAGGTCCCCGATGACTGGAAGAGAGGGAACATAACCCCCATTTTTAATAAGGGGAATAAGGAAGACCCAGGTAACTACAGGCTGGTCAGCCTCATCTCTGTGCCTGGCAAGGTCATGGAGCAGATTCTCCTGGAAACCATGCTAAGGCACATGGAGAGCAAGGAGGTGGTTGGTGACAGCCAACATGGGTTCACCAAGGGCAGACAGTGCCTGACCAATCTGGTGGCCTTCTATGATGGGGTGACGGCATTGGTGGACAAGGGACGAGCAACTGACATCATCTTCCTGGACTTGTGCAAAGCTTTGACACTGTCCCGCACGACATCCTTCTCTCTAAACTAGAGAGACATGGGTTTGATGGACGGACCACTCGGTGGATAAGGAGTTGGCTGGATGGCCGCACTCAGAGAGTGGTGGTCAACGGCTCAATGTCCATGTGGAGACCGGTCACGAGTGGCGTCCCTCAGGGGTCCGTGCTGGGCCCAGCCCTGTTCAACATCTTTGTCGGCGACATGGACAGTGGGATAGAGTGCACCCTCAGCAAGTTCGCCGATGACACCAAGTTGTGTGGTGCCGTTGACACGCTGGAAGGGAGGGATGCCATCCAGAGGGACCTTGACAGGCTGGAGAGGTGGGCCCGTGCCAACCTCATGAAGTTCAACCAGGCCAAGTGCAAGGTCCTGCACCTGGGTCATGGCAATCCTAGGCACAAATACAGGCTGGGCGGAGAATGGATTGAGAGCAGCCCTGAGGAGAAGGACTTGGGAGTGCTGGTGGATGAGAAGCTTAACATGAGCAGGCAATGTGCCCTTGCGGCCCAGAAGGCCAACCGCATCCTGGGCTGCATCAAGAGAAGCATGGCCAGCAGGTCGAGGGAGGTGATTCTCCCCCTCTCCTCTGCCCTGGTGAGACCCCACCTGGAGTACTGTGTCCAGTTCTGGAGCCCCCAACACAAGAAGGACATGGACCAGTTGGAGAAGGTCCAGAGGAGGGCCACGCAGATGATAAAAGGGCTGGAGCACCTCTCTTATGAGGACAGGCTGAGAGAGTTGGGGCTGTTCAGCCTGGAGAAGAGGAGGCTCCGGGGAGACCTGATAGCGGTCTTCCAGTACCTGAAGGGGGCCTACAAGAAAGATGGGGAGAGGCTTTTCAGTAGGGCCTGTTGTGATAGGACGAGAGGTAATGGTTTTAAAATAGAGGGGGGTAGATTTAGATTACAAATTAGGAAAAAAATTTTTACGATGCGAGTTATAGAACACTGGAACAGGTTGCCCAGAAAGGTGGTGGAGGCCCCATCCCTGGAAACGTTCAAGGCCAGGCTGGATGAGGCTCTGAGCAACCTGATCTAGTCAGGGATGTCCCTGCTCCTTGCAGGGGTGTTGGACTAGATGACCTTTGAAGGTCCCTTCCAACCCTAACCATTCTATGATTCTATGATTCTATGATACAGTATCATAGGCCTTGTTCCAGTGTTGGCTGCCTTAAACTACCCTGTAATTTATGATCAGGCTTTGTATTTTCCTCTTGACAGATTAATAACATTGGTCCTGCTGCTTATGAGATCCAAGTATGAATCAAACTTGGGGGCGAGTGTAAAGAAAACTTCGTTATATTTAATTCTAATATGGTTCAGTTATATCTTGTAGTGTTGTAAAAGTGCCTGTTCTCAGCACTGGTGCATGCAAACATGTTTAGATTGAAAGAGATATCAGGAAGATGAAAGGAAAGTGAGAAATTACAGACCACTCATCCCACACCTGCTGTGTAAACAGCATGAGACAGTGGATAAGCTGCTCAGAATAGCCCAGTACTGGCCTCATTCTGCTTGTAGCTGATAGCACTGTGATTTCTACATTCCACTCAAAAAAAAAAAGTGGATTTAGCCAATGGCATGTTGAAAACACTACCTTAAATTGCTCAGTGAAATATTCACAATATTCTAGCTGGCAATTTGCTGTTGCTTCAAAACATTAAAAAAGCGTTAATAATTAAAAGTTCTGAAGTCTTGCAGTATTGATCCCTAAGAAATTACTACCAATTTCCATGTTTTCACAGAAGGTTATTATTTTCTAACAAGATCTAACCTTTGAAAGCTTTTTCTAGAAAATTTAAGTTGAAGTGAGGCCAATTTTGAATTAGTGGAAGAGATGAAGAGGGATTCTGTCTCGAAGTCATGAGACTTGTGCATCCTCAACACTCATGAGAGACATTATAAAATAAGAAAAAATCTTTCTAAGTAAGTGTGAGACAAAATAATTATTGAACTGATACATAGTCTAGAAGCCTCCTCGAATTTCACAAAATAAGCCATGTTTGATTAAATTCAGTTGACTATTACTGAGTTACTGCAGTTGTTCTAAAAGAAATGCATAGGAAAAGTATGACATATTTGTCCAAAGCACTATTTAAAAATGAGTGGGTAGAATCTAACAAGATTCTTTAAAATAAGTTATCTTGAGGTAGAGTATTTTAGACCTAAAGAAAGGTCATAATCACTTCAAGTTTTCTAAGAATGATGAAAAATGAGGTATTGTCCCCTTTCGCCCCCACATCTGAAGCAAAGATTTCTTATGAGAGAATTAAAACGGAAGACTCATGGAGAACTAAAATTTTAAAGTGAAACTTCTTTTATTTTAATGGTAATGTTAAATGTCATTCCTAAATGGAAAAATTTGTTATGAAATGAAACTTCAAAATAAGATATTCTAAAATTCATCATTCTTGAGTGTTGATGAATTACAGAAATGTCTCATTTCCAATGTAAAAATATTACACTTTTAAATATCTAGAATTTCTATGTGTCAGTTTGGGATGGACATAGAATTTTTCAATTTTTCCATCAAAGGCATTTTTATTTTCCAAAGAACTAAAAAGAAATAATATTTTTTAAAAATCATATTTCAATCTCAATGAATTGATTATTACTTCTACTAATGCATCAACAGAACTCTGCATGCAGTTTCTTTTAAATTAATATGGTTTATGGTTTAATTCTTGTTAAAGCTGACTGAGTATACACCAAAAATCCATTGAATAATTTTACAATCAAATAAAGAATTTACTGAAGGAAAACTATACATGTTCTGTTATATAGATTAATAGAGAAGTGTAAATTATTTACAGCACAAGTTGCAATGAAATGGACCTTCTGTTGCCTCTCATTCATGCCATGAACATCGAGACCATCACCATTCACAGAAAAGTACAAAAGGTATGACTCAGCCTTGCTGCTGTCAAACAGACAGACGGTGTTAGAAAACCATGCACGATTAGTCTATCCTATTGAGTGGTTGTCATTCGCTTTGGCACTGCAAGGCCTCAGAGTAACAATGTCTTCTTGGAAATGGGGTAGCTGGGCACACTATAAAGAATGACCACATCTTTTCAAAGCAGTATCTGAGTAGAACATAAACTAGCTTTTCACCTTAGAGGAATGCAGTTGTGAGGGCATTTCTGATCCACCACTGTGGATATAATAACTATTATTCACCGATTCAATTTTCCTTTTCTTATAGCAACCCTGCTACTTAGAAATTTCTTAGAGATCAGAAACCACCCAGCACCTCATCAGGCAATGAATTAGCAACACACTGACTTAGCAATATGCTGCTAACTGCATTGCAGTGTGTATGATAAGGAGTAAAACTAGTTTATATGGGGTTTTTTTTTTCATTTCTAAGTGTCTAGTGCTGTGATTGACTGTCACATTTCATCATGCATTCTAATCCAAAATATTAATAATTATTTCCTATCAGACAACTTGCTGTAATTGTGATTTTAGAGTGCTTTCAAATTAATTTATGTTTCTATTGTTTTTATCTTCAGTATTTTTTTCTTAGTTGAAAATGAAGTGTTGTGAACTTAACACTAACTTGGACCAGATATACTTACTTCTACCTTCTCCAGTCAGTATAAAAAGTGACGGAAGGAAAAATTTGAACTTTTTTAATCTGCTTGTCCACTGTCTTGAGGGTAATTCCTAAGGGCATAGGACACTTGAGGAGGATCTGTGGCCAAAATGCCTGCTATACTTGGCGAGGTTTAAAGTGAAGGCAATTATAATTCTGAGGACCATCTGACAAGAGTTGGTGGCTATAAAGAAACCTCATTATTGTCATTGACTATATAATGGAAGGTGTTCCACCACTGAGGACAAAACAGCAGGACTGGACTGGACTTGTGCAAAGCTTTTGACACTGTCCCCCATGACATCCTTCTCTCTAAACTAGAGAGACATGGGTTTGATGGACGGACCACTCGGTGGATAAGGAGTTGGCTGGATGGCCGCACTCAGAGAGTGGTGGTCAACGGCTCAATGTCCATGTGGAGACCGGTCACGAGTGGCGTCCCTCAGGGGTCCATGCTGGGCCCAGCCCTGTTCAACATCTTTGTCGGCGACATGGACAGTGGGATAGAGTGCACCCTCAGCAAGTTCGTCGATGACACCAAGTTGTGTGGTGCCGTTGACACGCTGGAAGGGAGGGATGCCATCCAGAGGGACCTTGACAGGCTGGAGAGGTGGGCCCGTGCCAACCTCATGAAGTTCAACCAGGCCAAGTGCAAGGTCCTGCACCTGGGTCATGGCAATCCCAGGCACAAATACAGGCTGGGCGGAGAATGGATTGAGAGCAGCCCTGAGGAGAAGGACTTGGGAGTGCTGGTGGATGAGAAGCTTAACATGAGCAGGCAATGCGCCCTTGCGGCCCAGAAGGCCAACCGCATCCTGGGCTGCATCAAGAGAAGCGTGGCCAGCACGCCTCTGCCCTGGTGAGACCCCACCTGGAGTACTGTGTCCAGTTCTGGAGCCCCCAACGCAAGAAGGACATGGACCAGTTGGAGAAGGTCCAGAGGAGGGCCACGCAGATGATAAAAGGGCTGGAGCACCTCTCTTATGAGGACAGGCTGAGAGAGTTGGGGCTGTTCAGCCTGGAGAAGAGGAGGCTCCGGGGAGACCTGATAGCGGTCTTCCAGTACCTCAAGGGGGCCTACAAGAAAGATGGGGAAAGGCTGTTTAGTAGGGCCTGTTGTGATAGGACGAGGAGTAATGGTTTTAAAATAGAGGGGGGTAGATTTAGATTACAAATTAGGAAAAAATTTTTTACGATGCGAGTTATAGAACACTGGAACAGGTTGCCCAGAAAGGTGGTGGAGGCCCCATCCCTGGAAACGTTCAAGGCCAGGCTGGATGAGGCTCTGAGCAACTTGATCTAGTCAGGGATGTCCCTGCTCCTTGCAGGGGGCTTGGACTAGATGACCTTTGAAGGTCCCTTCCAACCCTAACCATTCTATGATTCTATGATTCTATGATTCTATAAATGCTAAAACTGACAATAAAACCATGATACATATCTTTCCTTTGGTTGAATATTTTTTATACAACTCCCTTTGCCAAAGTTAGACACTTTTAAAGAAGTCAACAGGAAGAACAGTGTGTTGACTCTGTGATCTTCTGAAATTTCCATTACACACAGCACTAGTTGATGATTATGCAGATACTTGCATTGTTGGTCAAAAAAATCTTAATTTTAATAGTTAATGAAAGATCAGTTGTATCCCAATTTTTAATTCAAATTAATAAAAAAATCATAAGCTACCTGGCAAATTCAAAGGTAATCTGTTAATTGGAACAGATCGACCTGTACATTAAATCCTTCCATTATCAGATTTCCCATTCATCTGGGAGAGTAAAGCATGCAGAAATACAGAAAGTAACCAAATGCAGGCTGGACAGTCTCACATTTCAGAAGAAAACTCTTGCTACACAAATTACTCCAGTTTTCTTTCTTCTGTGGCACCATGAATCTTTTCAGGATATTGAAATCTGCACAGGGTCAAAATCTGCTGCTACCTCTACACGAGAGCTTTTAACACTGATCGTGAAAGCGCTGCTTCAGACTAAACAGTATTTGTAGCAAGTACTATGCCTTATTCTATATGAGAAAAAGTACCTACACCACATTGCATACTTTGGCAATATAATAAATATCAAATGCAACTAAATTAGCTACTTTTTTTTTTAAGGTACTAATTTTTTTTCACTTCTGTGATATTAACATCTACACGGGAAAAGGAGATAGAAAGTAACATTATTTGTGTTGAAGCATTCAGAGCACTGCCCCATGTACACTTCCGTTGACATATGCAAACCTCCCAGATCCCCTCTACGAAGACAAAAAGGCTGCCATGGCCTGGAGAGAAGCATAAAGTTGGTTGCATGGTGTTCAGACTTTGGTGAGTCATTACAACAAGGACCTGTTCTATCAGGATCACTCTTCCAAGGAAAAGGCCACTGTTTGTCTTCTGGTTTAAGCAAAAATAGTTAGAAATTTTGCTAATTAATTTTATTTGCTGGGGAGAAATGCA
The DNA here is from genome assembly GCF_036417535.1 of Chlamydotis macqueenii. Taxonomy (NCBI): domain Eukaryota; kingdom Metazoa; phylum Chordata; class Aves; order Otidiformes; family Otididae; genus Chlamydotis; species Chlamydotis macqueenii. Next base: position 20,822,865 of record NC_141559.1, read on the forward strand.
CAACATAAGCAATAACTGCACAGAAACAGCATGTATCAAAGGCTTATATTAATCATAGGGCAAATTTACCCCTTTTTTTTCCATCTTTCAGACTTCTCTGAAAAAAAAACCAGCAAGAGTTGATTCATGCTTTTTTGGCACCAGACAATACACTTAAGAACCCACTGTGGTCAATTCTCACCCTTTTTATACTGAATATCATGATATTCAGTATTATACCCAAAGCTTCATTTCCTCAAGGTAATTGAATACAATGACAACCCGTCATCCACCACTAAAAACCAAGTTTCTGTTGCCAAGACAGCAAATTTTTCCTAAAGTGTAACAAACGTACACTCTAAGAACTTAGAGGTCATATTGCAAAAGCTTATAGTGATTTTTAAGCTCTTCTTTTCCTCCTAAACATTTTCTGAAAAAAAATAGAAACACTTTCCAAAGATTTTTCACATGGCTCCTAATGAGATTTAAGGGTAAAACTTTTTTAAAAAATTATCTGATGTTTACAAACACAATGGACAAAGATACTATTTCATTCCTATTTTATCTTATTGTTTTGCAGCATTTCTTCTACCAAAGTAAATATTTAAAAAGACATCAATAATACATTAGAAGACAGTGTGACGGAAGATTGAATTCACCTTGCCTACCTTCATTCACACATCTTGTAGGCTCTGACATTTGCGTTACTGAGTTAAGCTCTCTATGGACCTAGGAGAAATAAAAAATTTCTTTGTCTCCTGTTTATTCTCCTCCCAATGCAGATAAATTTCACATACAAGAAACACAAAGTTATATCTGTAAATGTAGGGGGTTGTAGGTGTGTTCAACTGGAATATCACATGCACCAACGTGACAGCATATCTTCGTGAGAATAACTCAAGTTGCATTCTGTTGAACTCCTAAAAACTATTTCTGCATGTAAATCACTGATGCAGAAAGTAAACTACTAGACTGTATGCTTAGTCAAAGCACTCTAATGCATGCTTTTCCAAGAGTAACAGACTTATTTTTTAATCTGAGGAATCTGTTTATATTGTAAAACTGCAATTCTTAAATCAGGTTGGGCAGACTAGCATGACTACATGCTCCACACTCATGATTCCTGTGACCAAAGAATTTGGATCAGATCCTATCAGGTCTGATTTATGAATATATTTAGATACATAAAAAGGGCATATTTATGTACCTTGACATTTTTTTTTCCTGCATCACCTTAGGTCTGATGATTGATTAAAACACATTCTGAGATTGATTGTCTCTTCTTTTAATCTCTCTTTCCCACACTCTGTTTTTCATTCACCTTTTATCTCTTACTTGTCTTTCTCTATCTGATGCTTGCTATTCTTGTTCTGTTGGTTTTTTTTTTTTAATCTTCTAATATTTATATTTCTCTCTTTTTACTGTAAATTATTTACACTGGTTTTTTCAGTGTCCTTCTCTCAGTTCTGCTGTAGTTTCCATTATTTTGTCGTCTTTTTTTTAAAAAGTATGGAAAAAGACCTTTCCTCAAAAGCCCCAAGGTTCTCTTTGTTACAGGTAAATTGAAGGTGTCACAGTCTGTGAACAGGTAACGTGTACCAGAGAAATTTTTCAGGGCTTTCTTCATTAATTTAGACACTCTGTACTGAATCAGGTTTTAATCAGGTACTTAATTTTTCAAAAATCAATAGCATATAAGGACATTCAGAAGTGTTTTGTTAAAATAGAATTATTCCAGACTTTTGCAGCATTTTTCAATATTATACTTAGCTTTAGCTTATCATTATTGCTGGATGAAAAACTGGACACAGGCTGTCAATGTGCACGTGCAGCCCAGAAAGTAAACTCATTACTTCCCTCAAGCGTATCAACTGTGCAACTGTGCTTGTCATCCACAATCTTGCAATCTATATCATTGATAAAGATATTCAACAGTACAAGTCCCAGTGCAGACCCTTGAGGGACACCACTTGTTCCACTTGTTACTGCACATTGAGCCATTGACTCTGGCTCTTTGGATGCGGCCATTCAGCCAATTCCTTAATCATGGAATAGTTCATCCATCAAATTCACATCTCTCTAATTTAAAGGTAAGAATAAGTATGCTTGAGGGACCATATCAAAGGCTTTACAGAATTTCAGGTAGATGACATCAATAGCTTTTCCCTTGTCAACAGTCACTCCGTCATATAAGGCCACTATATTAGTCAGGCTTGATTTACCCTTGGTGAGACCATGTTGGCTACCTCTAACCATCTCCCTGTCTTCCATATGCTTCAACATAACTTCCCAGAAGATCTGTTCCATGATCATATTGGGCTTAGAGGTGAGGCTGACTGGTCAGCAGTTCCAAGGTCCTCCTTATTACCCTTTTTAAAAATGGATGTGATGTAATCAGCTTCACTTTAAAGACAGAGTGCATAGATGTAAAGCAACATAGTGAACATCATTCCAGAGGGCAAGCTAAACTACCCTTGCAAAAAGCATGGAGTCCATTAGAAGACCAATCAGTTTACAAAGTCAAAAATTACAGCTTTAGGAAATCCCAGAATTAAGAGCAGCTATGTAATCTCAATTGACAAAAAGGGATAGGACAACGATTTTAGCTACAACATGAAGCAGTTCACCAGCTGACTTTGAGTCCAAGATAAACTCTTATGATTACTTTTGAGAGACAGAAACATGCATTTCATACATACAGAGGGCCTAGGCTGCCTGCAAGCCTGAATAGCAGCTATGACCAGAAGGCTTTCTCCATCTGGAGGGAAAAGCCAGAGCAATAGACAGATGGAGATTTTCCCAGAAATTGATTTGTTTAGATGCATAAAAGATGACAATTTCAAGGTGACTGGTTATGTGCCTTGGGAGGCACTTAGCATTAAGCTCTCAGGACAAGATCTCAATATCGCACTTCAGCTTCCTCCTAAAAGTAACCCTGATCAGCCTCTGAGATACTTTCAGGCTCTTCTAGGAGGGATGTTCCAATGTGAATATAAAGCCAATATTATTTACGAGATGAAACAGATTTATACTGCTTCACATATCATCAAAAAGGACAAGTTTGAGCTCCCAAAAGTGAAACTAAAGTAATGTAAAGTCCTTCTGGTCCCTACGGTATATATGTGCTTGCTTGCTCCAAATTTAAAATATTGCAAAAGAGATTTTTTTATATTGGGGTTTTTTTTGTGGATTTGGTTTTTTATTTTGTTTTGGTTTTTACTTTTTTTTTTTTTCCCAAATGAATCCTGAGCACAGCTTGTTCAAATGTTTAGTCCTCTCCATTTGTTGAAATGCACTGATCGAAGTTAGGAGTTTTATTCTCATTCAAGCTTTTAACATTTTCTGGATTTGTCCGCATCACTTTCATTCAGAGTAGTCTCACTGAAGCTGTTTTGACAGATTACATTCTTATCATTGCATTTATTATTTCATTAAAAAGGTTTATCGCACAGACCTGAGAGATGTATTTGAAAATCTGAACAGCAATATGAACACTGTATATTTGAAAACAGAAATGTAAACAATTCAGTTCTTCTCCAAACTCCTCCACTGGGCCCATAGCACTGATCTCAGATTAGCGCTTAATCTGAAGTTTCGTCTCATTTATTATATATTTATTTATTTTGGCTGTTGTGCAGAACTGTGGCTTAGTGATATTTTCCCAAAGCATAGATATTGGCATAACTTTATTTTTTGACCTGGTGCCCAGTGCTTTGTTTTATGAATCAATTTACTTAGTTTTGTTATTTTATTTTTTTAATGCAAGCAGGATACCAGAACAAGAATTATTATTTTTAAGATATTATTTTGGATTTAGAATGGCCATGTTCTCAAAGACTGCATTACTTTACAGGTTCTCCAAGGCCCCTTGGAGTGAGTGTGAGTACATTTTCAGTGAACTTAAATGTCTTCTTTCTTGTTTCCAGGCGCCTTTGATTATTTCCATTATATCAGATCAGGATTTTATTCTTACCATTGGCCACAACTTTGTTTTAAAATAAATAACGCACTCGGCTACACTGAAGAGCCCTACTTGCAGTGCTCTAAAAGTCCTTAAGATAAATAGCAGCATCATTACTATCTATGTTTTGAGTTGCCCTTGGCATACCTACATCATAGTATCATAGAATCATGGAGTCATAGAAAAGTTAGGGTTGTAAGGGACCTTTAAAGGTCATCTAGTCCAACCTCCCTGCAAGGAGCAGGGACATCTTCAACTAGATCAGGCTGCTCGGGGCCACATCAAACCTGGCCTTGAATGTTTCCAGGTATGGGGCATCTAACACCTCTCTGGGCAACGTGTTCCAGTGTTCTACAACCCTCGTTGTAAAAAAAGTCTTGCTTATATCTAGTCTGAATCTACCTCCCTTTATTGTAAAACCATTACCCATTCTCCTGTCAGAACAGATCCTGCTAAAAAGTTTCTCCTCATCTTGAAAGAAAAGTTTCTTCCACTTGGCAGGGAAGTACTCTGATACAGTTCCACAACACCCACAGAAACATCTCATTTTCACAAAGACAAGCTGGATTTTCATTATATAATATACAATCAAATTTCAATAAACCAAGGAGTGCGAAAACTGTATTTTACCCCCATCTTTCATACCACCATCTTCCCTTTCCAAATGGAAAAGCAACAAAACAAGATTTTGAGCAGTCTTCATGTTGACTATACTCTCCATTACAAAACACAGCTAGCCTTCTTTATACTATAAGCAGACCTTGAGAATCTGTCAAAGTTTCTGCTACATCTAGTTAGAAAAAAAAAGCATTGTTGTTTGAGCCTCGCACTTACAAAATACACTCACTGAGCACCTGCAGGACTGAGGTTCTTTCTTTTGCCAGTAGATAAGGGATACCTGAGTGACACAACAAATCAATTGGGGGTTAAATTTTCTAGAAAAGAATCTCATGGTTGAAGTAATTTTTAAAAATAAAAAAAAAACCAACCAACCAACTCTCCGCTTTTCTTCCATCAGTGTATTTCACTTGGACTTACTGATGAGAAAAGAGCAGGCATTAATTATCCTTTCCCACATGTTTACATACTGCATCGAGACAAACTTTAATTTAGTATTAAAATTATTTAGTATTTAAATTATTTATTTATAATAAACTTAATGGAGCATGCACAATGAGTTATTTGGGTTTTTTTCCCTTACCAGTTACTGTACCACTTCTCCATTGCAATGAAGGGAACCAATATGCCACGAAACATAACAAAACAAAACAAGCAATGAAACAAACAAACAAGCAAGCTTTGTTTTTCTAAGACTATGCTGTTCATAACAGCATTAACAATTGCTGGGCCAGGCACAGAGAAATGGCAGCTACAGATTAATGATACATGCTCAAGAAACACTTTAAAATTTAAAAAACTTCTCAAACAATATAGTTATGAAACCAGCAGTTCACCAGAAGCTGGTTTCCTCTGCTCAAAAAGAGGTCCTGGTGCACCTGGAAACTAATTGTAGAGCTAAGAAGCAACAAGCAACTTTGCCTCCCTCTCTTTGTTTCATCTCTTGCACATATTGCTACTGCATAAAGTGCGTATGACTTTTCTCCCCCAAGTACATCAGTATAAATATAAAATAAATCTATTGAGTTAAATTCGCCTCAGCGACAAGAACATAATTCATAAGAACTTTACACAGAGGCAGAAATTGTATCTGGACTTATTAGACAAATGAAATCAAATGAAACTATTGAAGACATATCACATCATGTGAAAACACATCTAGCAATCTTTTTTGTTCAGTATTTCATAATGTTACAATGCAGCAGAACACCATATGCAATAAATACAATGCTGTAGTAAGATCTCATGTAAAAGTCTGTGACAAATACTTCGTCAAAAGAGTGCTCTTTTGCTGTTCTTGTTTCTCCTCATACTCAAGATCTGACTTGCCAATTTAAAACATTAAATGTCATTAACTCTATGTTAACTGTGCTGTTTTTTATGTTCTGTGGGACTGCCACATCCCTGGAGATGGTGGGCTTCTTCCTTCATCACAGGCATTTCTGAAAGATGCCAAACTCCTTCATTTCACATAGAAATTCATGCTTAGTACACATCAAACTGTTCAGGATTCAGTGGTTATGAATTTTATGGGCTATCTACCATCCAGCCAAATCCTAGCTGGGCAAACAGATCTCCAAGCCAACAAGCACACAACTGAAGAGCCAGCCCATCAAAGACCTGTAACAGAGCTGTCAAATCCCTAGGGCAACAGGCACAAGGAGGACAAACAGCATACACTGATGAAGGAATTGCATGCACTTCACTGCCTGCATGAGAAAAACCACACAACTTTTTGTTTCTTAAGCACCTCATCTCCTTGCCCACCCAGGATTCCTGCTACAATGCTGAACCCAGTCTAAACTCCACCACAGCCCTTGGGAAACTTCTGGGATGGGCACTGATAAGGAAAAAAACAATACTGATTTCCAAACTGGTAGATGAAAGGAAGCATGGTGACTCTTTAATGTTGTCAGCATTTCTAATGTGCAGGTGGTTTTATTTCCTCTGAGGGAACAGCATTTTACAAATTCCTGCTTTGGAATAATCAGAAACCAGTTCTGATCTGTCAAACCCTGATGGGGACCTGGAGTACAGGAGTATGTGGGAAATATCACTGATAAGCTGCTGCATTTATTACCCAGAAAAATCAATTATCTGCTCTAAGGTAACAACAGTCTCCTGGAAAGATGAGAGAGAAATAGTAGCAAAGGAGGATTAATGGAGCAGTAAGTGTGGTATTGATTAGGCCTCTGGCTTGTGGGGCTCAGCTTGGATTTGTCTAAAAAGAAGCAAAAGTCAAGCCTATCCAAATAACGACTGAATAGATTTTTTTTAGTGACAAGAGGAGCAGACCCTGTATGATAAAATATACGGGGTGAGTGGGGTGGCTGTAATATCTTATGTAGCTCACAGTCTCCCAGAATATTAGTTTTATGCAGAATAAGTCATACAACTGAATAAAATTTTCATGCTATTATCCCTCCCTCCTTCCACCATTAACATGAACCACATTGGAGGTGAAAACCATGTTTGTTAGACAAATGTTAGGAGAGGAAAGTACCAGAATAATAATTCTGAATAAAAGGTATATGACAACAAAAGGTATATGACAACATTTCCCCAGACAGAGGGAACATCTGAGTATCTGGTATTCTGCTTTCAAAGAAAGCTTTAGCCTATTTGTGCTTTTGCAGAGCACAAAAGAAATCTACCTTCTAGCACTGGCTTCTTCACTGGTTCACAAACTCTAGGAATTGAAATGATTTCAAGCTTCCCAGCAGAGTGGGTAGTCATGAAGTGACAAAAATTAGCTGTGGTAGTGGAATTTCTCTTTTTCTTTTCTCAAAAGATGAAGGCCTTTCCATGTTTTGCACTGGGTCTGATGTTACTTGTTCGTTACTTGTTACATACAGTCATGTAAGACCTGGAAACGGCATAAGCAATGTGCTGGAGGAGCATGAAGGTAATGCAAAACTAAGGGAGTTAGTTAGTTAAAAGTAGTTAAAATAAGAACATTGAGGGACTGAAAATACCACTGACGGCAGATAAAAGTAAGAGCTAGCAATTTAAAAATATATTTTATATATATTTGATGCACCTAAGCACACCAAAATCCACAGGTTCCAGAAAATTATCTTTACATCAACCAAATTCCTCTTTGTTTTGGTTCTTACATAAGTAGATCTATGCTACCCAGCGTAATGATACATGCATAAGTAAACATCTTATTGTTCTCTGGTACATAGCATGGTACAACACAGAACAGTATACAACTCCTGGCTGCCCAGAACACTACATCCACTCGCCTCAGGAAAACAGATACACTCAAGGGAAAAGGATGTGTAAGCAGCACAATTTACATGCCTACATATACATTGTAATGTCCCAAAAAATGTGCCTAGATGTAAATTACTGAAGATCACAATCCTTTAATACTACTCATTGTAACAAAGAACAGTTTATAGAAACTTCTCACTCACAGAAAAGAAAAAAGACAATCTTTTCCCTTAACATATTTTTTGTCTGATCACCTCCACTCCCAACTCCACCTGACTATCACCCATTTAACATTTTCTTTATTATATTTATCTCTAAATTCAAGGCTATATCTTCTATAGATTTTAATTTTTGAAAGCATATATTGTTGAAGTTATCAACAGGAGGAAACTAGGTGAAAAAAACACCCTCCAAAATTTAAAAAAAAAAAATGTTCCATGTAAAATTTTTTTTGAGATTTTGCAACTGAGTAGCTAAAACCAAAAGCTCCTAAAACCAACAGTCATTGAACAGTAACTTAATTTTTCAAATATAATACTGGTGTCAGTGGCTGAAGAGAGAGTTCTATGGCCACATACCCCCAAGTACAGAGCAGGTTGCTACCAGAAAGGACTGCCCAGATCTCCCTTCTGACCTCATTCATACTTGCATTCATTTGTACACAACATAAACCATGATAAATGAGTTTCCAACCAGATCTGTCCTTGAGGCTGCTACAGAGATGCACAAACCTGATAAGGGAGATAAGAGAGGAAACAAGAGGCCAGTGAGGGACCACCTCATTCACTAAGAGTCTGTACTTCTGTACATTAAGGCAAACATGGAACTGCAGCCTCAGCTTTTTATATTATCTCCATTTTGCATCACTGAGCTTTGGCACTTTTTTAAATGCCACAGGTAAATAATGCGTGAGAGAGCTTTATTCTGTGCATCTCAAAGATGCTTTTTGACCAGAAGTGATCCAGAGTGCGACTGGTTCCATTTAGTAACAGCATGATAAAGATAAAAGGTCTTAGGAAAATGCTGCTTACTTCTTTAAGCATTGTATGACTATAACTATTGCATCTTCAGTAACTGTAAATAATTAAGTTATATTTATGTTGCTTATTAGAAACACATTTCTAATTCTTCTGAGTAAGGAAAATGAGAACAATGGATGGTTTCTAGCATTTAATTTCACATGGATCTAAGGAAATGGGGACTTTTAATATTGTTAAATTCTTCCACTTGTTAGTGGAAGACAAGAACAAGCAACTAGTACCAGAATAGCATGCAATAAACTGTAGCAGAGAACCAAGAAGTATAAGAGATAGCCAGCACCAATTAGCCCACAAATCATACAGATAAAAGAATTTTCAAAGCAGCAGCAACACACCTGCATCTGAAAAGCTAAAACTTCAGCTGAAATGCAGCCATTGCTACAAAAGCCATTGTAGAGGGATATATGCCTCACCCTGTGCACATGGCCAAGAAAAGCAAAGCTTTCCAGACAGCCTTGCAGGAACCAAACATTTTCTCATTCCAGGTCTCAAACCTGGAGCCCACTCCAACCCCAGTTAGCAACTCACATTGCATCTCAGCCATGTTTGACACTTCTGTACTGTTTCTCGGAAAATTGTTCCCCGGAAAAGGTGACACACAGGATAGAAAGCAGCTAGCTTTGGAGCACTGCCCACCAGTGAGACAATACTACTTAAATCACTAAGTCACCTTCCCATAGACGCAATACAGTTCAGTGGCAGCCATTAGAACACAGGTTACTGAGTTTGCTTTACCTTGTTCCGTCAGTCTATCAACAAAATTTCAACAATTATCTCTCAATATTTGCTATTTATGTATTGGTGCATCAATGACACTCTTGAGCAAGCTGCACATAGAAGAAAGTAATTGAGAAAAAAATGTGGAAAGTCAGAATATAGTCTTTCTAACAGTAATTAAGTGCAAATCTTGCAAAACACAAAATTGCTTCTTAGCCTTGATTTCACTTCTACACAACACAATTAAAATAAAAAAAAAAACTAAGCAGAATAAGAATATGAAACAAAATGACAGCAGTGCTAGAGACTTCAGGCCAGGAAACTGTGTAGAAATCTATTAAATTGCAGCACTTAAATGGATATATTGCAACAAATTAGATACTCAAATGTCTGAAGAAAGCATAAATAATTTATTTTGCTATATCCAGGTGAAAATAATCAGAAGTAAGATCATCTAGCAAATTAATTTTGGTCAAAGTTGATAATTAAAATCCAAATACTTCTCTGAAATTGCCAAGCTATAACATTCAAAACAGTAGTACATGCTACACTTTTCCAACACACTGAAATAAGTTTGGAGATTACATGTAAGAGACCTATTTCTTTAGCCCTATCCACTCTCTATTTGTAGCAACTACACTTAAAGCATTTAAAAGTATTATTCATCAGAAGCTAGATGCAGAGCGTCAGAAGTGACTCCTCTATACACTGCACGGAAGAATTCAGCAGTGGAGGTCTGGGAAACAAGGCTCAAACCATGTCTTTTATGCTGTGTGTTGTTTTATTTAAGTGAAGCAGTGTCCCATCCATTTATAAATTACTGATGCCTTATATCTTCCAGTCCATCTGTTCCTCAGGGCTGAGAAGGGAAGATGTTCGCTGATTCAAAGGCCTTTCAGATTTTCCAGAACACACCTTATATAGTTATCTGCGGCCTTCACCACATAGACTGAGGAGGAAAATGTGGATATGGATTTGAAAAGGGAGCACAGGTCTTTGCTTTGGCCTCAGTGAATCTTTGAGCATGATATTACTATGGAATCCATAGCCTAACTGTAATCAGAAAGAGGTCCAAATACTACAACAGGATCTTGATTTGAGCATCCAAGCAAACACCCAAAGTCCTAGTAAGACATACCACAGAGGCAAGAACATGTTGGTGAAGATTACAGGGGTGTGAAGAAGGAAATGAAAAGAACACTTTATTACAAACATCCCCATTAACTTTCCTTCTACAAAGAAATGTAAAGAGGTGGAGATGGATATAAGCAAGCACTGGTTATGTGAAACAAAGAGGATTTCACAAGTCTCTTGAATTGCAAGGGGAAACTTCTATTGTACAGAAAGAAACTAATTTCTCTGCAATGAAGACAGAATTAACTTTTGTCAGGCCTAAACTGAGAGACCAGGTGTGTTTGTCTTAGGAATGGAGGACAGGAGAGAGAACTGCCCCTTGTCAGAGGAGACAAGATCTCAAGATCTTTCACATAGCACCACACCACACTTCTCTCTCCGCAGCAACCCGCTCAGGGCTCTGGCACAGACAGACTGCAGCCTTGTCACCATCCATCCATAACTATGTAACCAGTAAGCGTTGGGAGGACACAGAATACTGAAGTGTAAGATAGCAGAGCTTGGAGATTTGAGCAAAGCAACCAGACCTTCAGGAGTTCACCCCTCACAAACCACCTCATCTCAAATTCCTCCTTCAGTCTCATGAGGCATACAGGTTTCAGCTTCATCTGGTGCCAAATCCACAGCAGTTGACTCAAGATACTACACAGTTAAACTTCCTTAATGCCTCCAAAATGATGAGAATCACCAATGAACAACATTTAAGCTATTTGCAGAAGTCTCACAAGAGCACAGAGATATGGCTATAAAGACAACTGAGGCATGTTAACTGTACTGGGCATCTAACTAGAGGATTTTATTTCTCTCACTTGCAATTTAGAATCATAGAATAGCTGGGTTGGAAGAGACCTTTAAAAGTCATCTAGTCCAACCCCCCTGCAAGAAGCAGGGACATCTTCAACTAGATCAGGTTGCTCAGAGCCCCATACAACCTGGCCTTGAATGTTTCCAGGGATGGGGCATCTACCATTTCTTTCGGCAAGCTGTTCCAGTGTTTCACCACCCTCATTGTAAAAAAAAGGTCTTGCTTATATCTACTCTGAATCTACCTCCCTCTATTTTAAAACCATTACTGGTTGTCCTATCACAACAGGTCCTCCTAAAAAGTTTCTCCTCGTCTGCAGTTCCCTGGGTCTCCCTTGTTCCCCTTCTTAAAAATGGGGGTTATGTTCCCTCTCTTCCAGTCATCGGGGACCTCACCAGACTGCCACAACTTCTCAAATATGATGGACAGCAGCTTGGCAACTTCATCCACCAGTTCCCTCAGGACCCGTGGATGCTTCTCACCAGGTCCCATGCACTTGTGCACCTTCAAGTTCCTTAGATTGTTCAGAACCTGCTCTTCCCCTACAGTGGGCAGTTCTTCATTCTCCCGGTCCATGCTTTTGCCTTCTGCAATTTGGGTGATGTGGCTAGAGCCCTCCCTCATGAAGACTGAGGCAAAAAAGTCATTGGGTACCTCAGCCTTCCCCATGTCCCAGGTAACCAGGTCTCTTCTTTCCTTATGGAGAAGGCTCACGTTCTCCCTGGTCTTCCTTTTATTCCAGACACACCTAAAGAAGCTTTTCTTGTTGTCTTTGATGTCCCTGTCCAGATTTAATTTTGTCAGGTCTTTAGCCTTCCTTACCTGATCCCTGGCTGCTTGGACAAGCTCTCTAATCTTCCCATGCTACCTGTCCTTGCTTCTACCCTCTGTAAGCTTCCTTTTTTTTTTTTCAGTTGGTTCAGGATCTCCTTGTTCATCTTTGCAGGCCATCTAACATTTTTACTTGACTTCCTCTTTCTTGGGATGCATTGCTCCTGAGCTTGGAGGAGGTGATATTTGAATATTAAGCAGCTTTCTCAGGCCCCTCTTCCACCAGAGCTTTATCCCATGATACTTTGCCCAGCAGATTTCAAAGTGGTAGGAGTGTGGACTGTTAGGAAAATAGTTTCTCAATTCCATTAGTATCTCCCAGACTGGCTGTCCCAATCTCAATCCAAACGCACCAAACATTTGTTTAGATTTTGGAGTGTTAACCTGATAATTTGCAACTCCCTATTCTCTCTGCAAGCCAAGGAATCCTGTTAAATGTAGGAAATCAAGAACAGAAAGATTTTGCCAGCCTTTGTGATATTCTTTCAAAACGCTGGACAAATTCTGCAGTATATGTTGCAAAAACATCCCTCCTCAGGCTTTATGACTGACCTAGGTTAAAGATCTGTTTGGAGTAAGAAATCTTCTCAGTGAGATATGGTTATAAAAAATTAGTTGAAACAGGTTCTGTATCAGTGTTGAAGCATCATGGAATGGAAGTAGGTACATTTTAATTATTTGCAGTGATGCTACAGGCACAAAATATAGCAAATCCTGTGAACTCACTTGACTATTCACTCTTTAATAATTTTAGAGCTTTTCAAGACATTCTGAAATTATCAGACCAGTAACATCACCAAATAAGGTTCCACTTCAAACTCAAAGTTGACTAGTAAGGCAGTTTGCTTTGTTTTCTTATACAACATCCCTCTTACTGTCCACATTGCGATTGCGGGGTGGGGCATTAGCAACATGTCATAGTTGCACTTCATAACAGTTTTCTCAAACAGCTTTCCTGAAAAAAAAGTTGCTGTCTTCATAAAAGATTTTACATACCTGGCATGCTCTACTGAAGCAGATCAAACTCATCTTTCTCTTTTCCTCTTGTGCAGTAACTATTTTCCACCTCAAAGCTTTCAAGGTTTCCAGTTCCCATTCTGAAAACCTCAAATTCAACACATTTCCCTCATCCTCACCATAGAGAGAAAGACACAGAACAACTGCCAGGAGGTGGGACAACAACAATACCACTACCCAAACAGTTTAATACCATTTAAGGTCAAGTCTCTACTTATTCTATGCTAGTTGTGCTTGGTAGCTACTGTCAGGCATACCACTATCTCACAATGAATGAAAAGCAGTATACCTCTATCGACAGACTTTCCATGAGGGTGGTTACTACAGAGCGGTTAAACTGTTCTAAAGCCAGTGGTAGTCTGTTTCTTTGTAATGGTACAGAAATAAGACCATCCCCTGAAATACAAATCTGTAATCTGGAACAGAGAGAGAAAAAAAGCCAAATCTAAGTAGGAGTTTTTCAAAATGCAGTGAAGTGGTTAAACTACCAAACCTCTGATTCCTCCCTGCCTCCAACCGGAAATCCTACCCTGGAGTCAAGAATCAAGGAGAGGATTATCACTACTGGCATATTTATAAGAGTTATACTTTTGTCTAAATATTTTAAGTACTGAGGTTTTGGTTTTCTTGGTTTTCTTTTTTTTTGTTGTTGTTTTTTGAGAAAATAGCAGTCAGCTTTTCTGTATATGACTTAAGCAATGTGTCTACACAGCACTTTGAAGCCAAATGAGAGTTTTTTCTTACTGAACTTCAAGCTGGCCAAAGACTCACTAACTCTAGTCAGAAGCCATGCAGACAGCTAGAGTAAGCACCGTGTTCTACCTAGTAAACCAGTCAAATAACTTTTCTGAAAGCAGGTTACACTGCTTCTAGATTCAGATCCAACATTTGGGTGGAAAAAATCATATGCCTGCCTGCAAAAAGTTGCAGTTACTGGGATAGTCACCTCAATAGAAAACCAGATTCTTGCCAATATACGAAGAAACAGTTCCTATGATTTCAACTTTAAGCCTCTATTTCCTATAATAGTCTGAGTAAATAATTGTCTTAATTGACACACTTGAGCTTATACTAAAGTATAAAACAAACAAAAAAAAACCAGTCCAGATGGAAGTCTTAAAAAAATAGTCTGCATTTGTATCTTTTTTTTTAAAAGAAGACTGGAAAAGCCAATCTCTGTCTGATAAAACTGCAGTCCATCTTACTTGTCTGCTTTGTAGAGCCACATTCAATTAACTGTGGAGCTGCAAATTCATAAAGCAAACAGGCTTACCCCATGTTCCAGTCCCCCAGCACAATAGCTCTAGTCAGAGAGCAGCAGGCACTGCAAATACTCCAAACATGGTAGCAGACACTGCGGATACTCCAGTCCCCACTACAGATACTGTGGCTAATCCAATCCCCACTACAGATGCTGCAGTCACTTCAGCCCCCACAAAAAGCACCACAGCTGTGGTCACTGAGGTTACTTCAGCCCCTATGGCAGGCACTGCAGCTACCCCATTCCCCACTACAGGCACTGCAGTTGTTTCAACCCCCACGATGGGCACTGTGGCTACTCAAACTCCAGCAAGCAGTACCTCAGATGAACAAAAAAACCAACCTGTGCCAGTATGAGTTGTCCCTGTACAGAAGAAATACACACACACAAAAAAATCAGTTTACATAGTGAAAGGTGATGAGGAAGCAGGAACATCAGAAGAACAGGGAGAGGCAGAAGCAGAGGTAGTCATCCAACCTCTACCACTGAGTGAACGGAGGGAAAGATTTCAGCCAGAATCAAGGTGAGCAACTTGTCACCTGGTTGCTCCGATGATGGGACAGCAGGGCCAGTAGCCTGGAATTAGAAGGTAGGGAAGCCAGGCAGCTAGGATCCCTGTCTAGGGAAGTGGCCATTGACAGGGCGATTGGAAGAGAGACAGAAGCCTGCAGCCTCTGGAGATGACTCCTGTCAGGTGTGAGGGACAGGTATTTCTCCAAGGAAGACATTATATGCCACCCAAGCAAGCTGACCACCATGGAGATAGGTATTCACAATCTGAGGGAATTAGCTGTTCGGGAGCTCATTTATCGTAACCTGGATGGCCCGCGGACATTCATAGATCCAGATGAAATTGAATTTTCCCAATCAATGTGGCAGAAGTTTGTACAGAATGCACCATCATCGTACACCAACTCATTGGCAGCAAGGAGTTGGAAAGATGACAAGGCACACCAGCATGGCTAACCAACTCCAACAATATGAAGATACTCTCATAGAATCATAGAATCACAGAATAGTTAGGGTTGGAAGCAACCTTCAAAGACTATCTAGTCCAACCTCCCTGCAAGGAGCAAGGGCATCTCCAACCAGATCAGGTTGCTCAGAGCCCCATACAACCTGGCCTTGAATGTTTCCAGGGACGGGGCATCTACCACCTCTCTGGGCAAGCTGTTCCAGTGTTTCACCACCCTCACGGAAAAAATTTTTTCCTAATGTTGTTATATGACATAAAATAATTAAGCAATCTAATTTTAGAACAACATGATTTTTGAAAAATGTAGAAATATTAGGCAGTTTTGCAGCCACATAGGCTAGACTTCATATGTAATCTATTAATCCTTAGAAGGAACTGGTAGTTTTAGGATTGTTAAGAAAGTTATTATTTCATTTGTTAAAAGTTAGCCTAGCATATCTGGGGTAATTAAGAGGGATGGTAAAACAAAGGTAGGCCTCGAGGATGAAATGTGAAATAGGACCTAAGCCAGTACTTTGGAGGTAGAAAAAAATCAAGGAACACCATGACCTGTTCTCAAGACTATATATGGAGATTTTAAGGAAAGTTCAACCAGTGAATTCAAGGAACGGGTGCCCTGATGACCCCCAGGACCACCAGACAACCCTCAACTCAAAAGACTGAGCATGTGCAAGTGGAAGTGGGTGGGGAATATGATAATAATTTACAGGAAAATTAATGACTATGTATCAATATTCCAGGAATTGTTGATGATTATGTATGAGGTTACTGAATACATTCTGTCTGGAATTTTAGACCAGCATGCATGCTAGGTGGAAGGATCTCCTGTGCATCCGGCGCCGCTATAAAGAATGCCTGCTTCTTAATACTATATTGGTGTTAAGGAGTTTCATTCACGATTTCGGTGACAGTGTCTAGTCTGAATCTACCTCCCTCTATTTTAAAACCTTGTCCTATCACAACAGGCCCTGCTGAAGAGTTTCTCCTTGTCTTTCCTGTAGGCCTCCTTTAGGTATTGGAAGGTCGCCATAATGTCTCCCTGGAGCCTTCTCTTCTCCAAGCTGAACAGCCCCAGCTTGCTCAGCCTATCCTCATAGGAGGGGTTCTCCAGCTCTCTGATCATTTTTGTTTCACTTTTACAACATCATATTAAACCACTTTTGCTAATGCCTTTGATAGTGGTTCTTTAAGTGATCTAAATCACCCATTCATGACAGAGGCAATGTAATAGTGGCAACAGAGGAAGAGGTAGAATTCAAAATCAGGTACATGATTTGTGTCTCATTCAAATAGCAGCAGCAGAGTGAAAATTAAGAAAAAGCCTGTACCAAGAGATGAAAATATTGTAATAGAGGAATATATTCCTAAATCAGTAAGTTACAGTAGCATATTCTAGCTTTAGTGTAGAATAGGCTGTTTGCATTAAAAAGATACAGGCTTAAAATACAATAAAAAAACAACAAAAAAATCAATAATGATACATTTTAATTCAAACAGTCATCACAGTAGTGCCACAGCAATCAGTCGTATTTACTCAGGCCCTGTATATAATAATCCCCCTGATCCCTATATAATTGCCAGCTTCACCTTTTGAATTATCAACAGCTCTCATACCTTATTGCTGAATACTTTCTTAATAAGCTCCTGCAATCAATAATCCTGCCACTGAGTAAGCAGCAACCAGCCAGCCAAACAGAGAGTGCAAATGTTTCAGAAGTGGTCATATACAGTGTATGAATGACAGGGTGACTGTGCTAATGGGACAAGTATGTAGCAAAGATACAATCTGGAAAATCTGCTTACTGGAACATGTAAATGCTTTGCCATGGCAAAACAGTGTTTCTGGAGAGGGGAATATTTACCCTTGAAAATAAAACCTCAAATCCTCCTGAGGGGTGTTTTTTCTAAGACGGTAATCACCATCACCAGACTTTTTATAGCTCACCATCAGCACAAAACATTCAGCATGTCTGCAGTCTATTATTTCATCTGGAAATACAGCTGCTCACTGCTTCACACCAACTCTGTAATGATTGATAACATGGATTTACATGCAAATTTGAGAATTAGTGTCATTTTGCTGACAATTATTTAAATACTAATGTGTATACCAAGGCCCTCGAATCTTTTCTACTGCTACTCACTCATTAAATACCAATACAGAAAACATCCACCTGTATTTGAGAATTATTTCTTAAATTTTACAGACAAAACAAAGAAAAACTAGTTCCATTTCCCACATATTAAACAGAGCTTTGAACACAGCCAAATTTTCCAACGTGTTCAATACTCACATTGGATATATCTCCAAAGAAGTTAAACTCTTACTTAGCCAACAAAACAAAGGTGTCAGGTTTTCAAGATGTCCTGCTGAAATAAGTGGTCATTTTTCTTCTCCATAGGAGATGCAGACACTGGGCTCTTAGAAATCCATCTGCCTATTTAGGCACATGGATTAATTCCACCAGGAAATACTCAGCACTTTTGAAAATGTACCTGCTTATTTAAATGTCTACATAGATGGTACACCTTTTTTGCTTGTTTTGTTATTCAGTCTGAAGACTCTAGGAAAATGTGTGAATTGTGATGAGTCACGGTGGCAAAATGGTTTCCATTTGGATGCAACATCAGAAGTAATAGAATGATCTCAGTAAACTTGGTCATTCTCAGCATAGACTTAAATGTATTGTTCTTTGGAGATTAGAGTGCATAGGAAGATTAAAAACCTGTCAATTATTCAAATACACAAGAGATGTCAAGAAAAAGTATATTTATCCACATTTGTAATGCTATTTTTGAACTCACTAAAGCCTCGTGGTAAAGCTAGAGTTTGATCAACAGGAATACATGGTAGAAACTGTTTTGGAAAGTACTATCAAAATAGAAACAATTTTACCTTTATTATCTTAACCATGAGGTAACATTTGTCTTTGTTGACAGGTATTTTTTTTTAAACAATTTATATAGATCAATTTTTTTTATGTGTTATTGATTTTTCATCTTGGCTTCTGAGATTTTGAAATAAAAGCATAAAAGATATTCGTTTCACAATGAAAACTAAATCATGTGCAAGAATAAAATGTAAGAAAATAAACGTCCAGATCAGACTAGCCCATTCTTTGATAAACCCATCAGTGTCAAGGCTCCAAATTATCACATATTTCCTGTTAGTCCTATTTGCATATAATTCAGCGTTCAGTGCCTCTTTATTTTGTTTCTTTTTTTTGTTTTGTTTTGTTTTGTTTTCTCTCTGAGGCTTCATTCCTCAAAGATCTTCTATTTCTTACTGAATTTTGCTATGTTTTTCTTTAAGCAATGAATGACTAATAATGAGCTCTCTCTCCCTATGAAGGACGTGCTGAAACTGAACATCCAGAAGTCCTGCAACTACTTAGCCTTCTAAATTAGCTACAAAAATTCATTGCTGGCTTTTTGACATGCACATCACCACAACACCCAATATAAAGAGCTTTCAGCAAGATTGCTGATGAGTCATAAGATGAGATGATGATGATGATAGGAAGCTGATGATTAAATAGCATACTCTTAAGGGATCATTTCTGCCACTTTTAATTAACTTGTGTATCTGTCTTAGAGCTTTACACTATTACCTATCATAGCAGCACCATCTAAGCACTACAGTCTTTCTGTAGTCCCAGCAAAGTCTTCAGCGCATTGCCTGACCCATCTGGCACTCCTCATTTTTTAAGAGAGAAAACTATACTAGAGATTATTTTGCACATTATTTTCCATTTATTTGCTTCCTTTGGTAGGAAAATTAAGTACAAGAGAGTAAAAAGTTTATTAAAATAATTTCATATACTTCAGTGAATTGCTTGGGGATTGAAGTGTCACGTAGTATGTGAACAGGGCCATGAGAGTATGGTCTGCAAACAGGTTCTGTCAGCAATATAAAAGAGTTGGCTCATGCCTTTAAGAGGGGCTGTGTGTTTGTAGCTAGTGCAAGAGTAGCCTCCTGGCCCACTACTTTTCAGGCATACCGTTCATCTCCCCCTTCTGACATTTGAATTATTCATGGCCAACTGCACTAAAAAGCCTTACCTTTTGGAAAACAATACCATGAACATTCATTATCTATTACACTAAAGTTATATTAGCATTCCAGTCCTCCTCCTTGCTTTTCACCATCCAAGCAGCTATTTACAGAGAAACTACTGAATTAATCTGGCTTTTTTATTCACTGCTTCTAAGTGATGCTAACAAACCTCATATTCCTCACTTCCTCACTGACTTCCCTGCTTCAGAGAACTGGGAGCATCCTGCAGCTTCACAGGACTTTAAATCTGCCATTTTGCTCCAGGCAGGGACTACTAAGAACCCTGTCAAGAAAGGTCAAAGACATGGCTCTATTCTGGAGACTCTAAGGACTTGATTCAAAGCTTACAAATATTGCAGGGAGTCTTTTTACTTTCTTTGAGAGACTTTACATATTTCTTATGCCACTCATGAATGAGAAAGCTTCTGCTGATAACAACAGGCCACAACAGAACAAACAACCATGGGCTGGCTGAAAATTAATCTCAAAGCATAAACTCTCCCTTACCATCCTTTTAAGTACAATCTTGGACTCAAAAATGGATCCTCTAAGACTTCTGATACAAACTGTGCGGGCAACTCAGCCGTATGATCCATCACAAGGGCGACAAGTGCCTCAGGTTAGAACCAATGTCCAGCATAACTGTATATACAACTTTTTCACTGCTTGAGTATCTTCATATAATCAGGCAACTGTTGGCTTTTTTGAGATAAGCATGAAAACAGATAGCACAGGTGCTCCATAGGTTGCAATAGGGAATTTAAATAAATTTGAACAGAAAGATTGAAAATAAATAATAAAAAGCTAGTTGGTTAGAAATTCATAGCCACCAATTCATCAATTAATAAGAAAGAAATTAATTGCTAACTTTGAAATGGCCTCAGCTATTTTCCAAAGAAACTGACAGCTTAACAGTTGATGTATTAAAATAAAAGTGATTACTTATTGTAAACAAATTTCAGTTTACCTACTCTCACAGCTCTTTAATTTCAAGAAGGATGGTGTATCTTTTTGTGTGTCTGCTGGACAACCTTCAGTTCTGCATTAGCTAATTAATTCAAAGGAGGGAGAGTGTCTTTTTCACAGAATCATCAGTATAATATTATTTATATCCACCCATAAATAATACAAGGAAAAGATTTTTGAGTTCCTAGGAATGCTTGCTCTCGCTTTAACCCTATATTAATCCTCAAAGGATGAAGAAAGCAATAATAATGCATGGCAGCATGGGTAACGAGCACCTGTGTAGTGAAAGCATGCAGGTAATAAAACATAGTTTCAGAAACAGAAGCAGAGAAAGTATGTACACTCAAGATAGGGGAAGGAAAGACTGTGCATATCCACGTAAGGAGGACAAAGAACAAAGGTAGATAGCTTTAATTTAAATTAAGGGGATTGAGATGATGTATTGTCTAGGAATAGAAGCAGCATTACTCCTCCACCTTCTTCTTCACTGACCTTGGCGTCTGCAGCCGTTCCTCTCACAAGAAATTCTTCACAATCGGCTCAGGCAGACGCCTCTCAGGTTCTCTTGACATCTCTTCTCTTCACTTCTTGCAGCTAGGCTGGGCCGAGTCGGGCCCAGACAGCCCCTTTGTGGGAGGCCAGAGGGTGAGGGCCACAAGAACCACAAGGCTTGCGCCTCCACCCTCAATGCTCTCTGCTTCGTCACATCAACTTTTTTTTTAATTTTTCCCCTTCTTAATTACATTATCACAGAGGCATTATCAGGGAACATTATGTCACCAATGGACTGAGCCTTAGGCAGTGGCGGGTCTGCCCTAGGCCCAGCCGAGTCCACTGGACAAAGGGGAACTTCTAGAAGCTTCTTGCAGAAATGCCACCGTAGCCACCCCCCCCACTAAACAAAACCAACACAGCATGTAAAACCAAGACAGATAGGTTGAACTGCAGAAAGAACTACGAGAAAGAGTAGTTCAGCCTAGAGCTGAAAGCTATCCTCTGCTCCCAGTGTTGTTACCTCTCTGCTTTGTTTGAATAGCCAGACAGTAATAGCAGACAATGCGATTTATGAGGAAGTCAGAATGATGCAATGAAAATCACAATGCAGCGATTCAGTGAAAAGTAGGGCTGATGTTAAACTGAAGTTAACATTTCAAACACTAAAAAGCTTTCAATGCCTATCTTTAACCTTCCAAATGTGCACTTGTACAAGTTACTGAACTGTATGTCTGGAATACTGTCATGTGAAGCACACTATATCCCAACAAACAGACATTACTGTTTTATACAGATAGAACAGCAGTGTACAGCAGGGCCTGCAAAAATTTTCCCTTTTCCAAAAGTTCTAGCTATAAGCACATGGTTTTTTTTAAAAAAAATTATTTTACTTAAAGCAGCTAAGAAGGGAGTTTTCAAATTATAGCAACATTTTCACCATGAAAATGTTAATCGCCTCATCTTTTTTGAGCATTAAAACCCGTCCATTCAAGTCAGATAGAATTGCATGGAATGCTCTTAATTTCTGTCTAAACTTCTAGTTCTTGTGGGGCCCCTTTCTATACTGGATTTGGAAGAGGAGACGGGGAAAAAAAGAGACAGAAACACAACAGAAGAACTACTCCAATGTATCAACTCAGTATAAAGTTGCATTTTCCATTTTAATTCTATTTTACTAAGGAAAATATGAAATAAAATATTCTGTTGAAATAAAATAATTTATTCTTTATCCAGCTCCAACACTTCCATAACAAAACAGATTTGGAGTTGTAAAAGACAGAAATCCCATTTCCTGGCATTTTCTCTAGAAATACTTTCCACTCTATAAACGAGTAGAATGTTACTGTCCAGCACAAATGGGACAAACCATCTAATTTGCATAAAGACTTACATTTCAAAACTCACTTAGAGATATGGACATTCAATTCCCATTCAATTAATAAGATTTAAGCATCCATTTCCCTTAAGCAGGTTTGAAAGCACAGCCAAAAATTCTGAATCATGTACTGTTTGTGTATTTCATTTTAAGTGTATAATTAAATATCACCTCCAGCCTTCCAGGGAATCCTCTATATTTTTTTTCAAATCTCAGGGAGTTTAATGTTTTCTGTACATCTGATACCTGCTTAAGTTATTTAAATACTTAAATGCACTGTGAGTAAACTAGAATATGCCATGGTAAAATCTAAGTCTATTGACCCTTCATGTGTAGATTTCTACCATACAGTAGATAAAATCTTATTTTCTGTGAAAATCATGCTTGAAAACAAACACATACAAAAAGCAGCACTGTGAAAGCAACCCAGAATTTTCCTCACAACCCCACTGAATTATTATTGCATATCAATTACAGTCTTCACAGATGCATCTGCACAAATCTACCTGCAATAGGTTCTCAGAATATAAAAGATCAAAATAACTGTTACCAAGCTCCAATACTATTGATGGTTTCTCTTGTGTTTTAGCATATGTTTTTAAATAACATTAAAAAAATGGGTTTGGTATTTTTTCAGTTGGAAACACTGCGCTTTATAAACTCATCTCAGTTTCTACAGTACAGCTGTAAAGGAAGCTCATTTACAAGATCAGCAGCACAGGCATCCAAAAAGGCTTCCAGTAAGGGTTTCTTTCACTGTGGTGAGGCACTACTCTCCTCAAGTGAACTCAGGTGATTTCTATGGGGATACTGATCAAGGGAGGTTCTGCTCATACTGGATACAGGCATTACAGGCATTGTGATTGCAGCCTTCAAAATATAAAGAAAGAAAACAAAAAAAAAAAAACAATTAACCAACCAAAAACCCTCAAAATGTAAGCTGTTCCAGTCCTGAGTCAACTCATGCTTTCATAGATGGCGGAAGAGAAACATTTAAAGCAGCTGTTTAAATTAAAAATTTGTAATTTCTCTTCACCACATTCTTTTATTCATCTCATGCACTATTCCAAAATCACTTACACCTGCTGATGCCACTGACGTCAGAACAGAAAGATCAGGAAAGTGTCTGTCAGGGCACAGATAGATCCTTTATTGCCACTCTGCTTTTTCCAGTCCTGCTGAAAAAGTGGTGTTGTGATCTACTCCATTCCACACTATTACAATGCCAACTGTGATGTCTTACAACAGGACAACCGGTATCGGTTTGGTAATTTCTGTTATACTTTCTCAAATCTCCAGCTCTTGAAGTCCTGCAATTATGTGTGGATTAAGCTCAAAACTATGAGCCCTCAGCTGCACAAAAGTTAAAGGACTGACAAAAAAAATTACAAGATCCTGCAAAAGCCAATCTTATTGCCTAAAATTTAATAGTCTTTGTTGGGTTCATGTGGCAAGATTTTGGTAGCAGGAGTGGGCTGCAGGGGTGACTTCTGTGAGAAGACACCAGAAGCTGCACCCATATTAGACAGAGGCAATTCCAGCTGCCTCCAAGACAGACTCGCCGCTAGCCAAGGCTGAGCCAATGAGCCATGTTGGTAGCACCTCTGTGACAAAATAGGTAAGAAAGGGTAAAAAATACTGTGCAACAGCAGCTGGGAGGGAGGAGTGAGAAAATGTGAGAGAAAAAGCCCTGCAGACAGCAAGTTAAATGAAGAAGAAGGGGGAGGAGGTGGTTCAGGTACTGGAGATATTCCCCTACAGCCCATGATGAAGACCTTGGCTAAGCCAGTTGTACCCTTGCATCTAATAGAGGTCCACAGTGCAGGAGATATACACCTGCACCCCATGAAGGACACCACACAGGTGGATGTGCCCTAAAGGAAGTTGCAGCCTGTCGAGAGCCCACACAGAAGCAGGCTCCTGGCAGGAGCTGCAACCTGTGGGGAAGAGCCCATGCCAGGGCAAGTTTTCTGATAGGACTTTTGACCTGTGGGGGACTCATACTGGAGCAGTCAGTTCCTGAGGGACTGTACTCCATGGAAAACACTCATGCTGCAGCAGTTCTTGAAGAACTGCAGCCCATGGGAAGAGCCCACGTTGGAGAAGTTAGTAAAAGACTGTAACCCATGGAAAGGACCCTACATTGCACCAGGGGAAGAGCATAAGGAGGAAGGAGTGGCAGACACAAATCATTAGGAACTGATTTCAGGTCCCATTCCCATCTCCCTGTGCCACCTGGGCAGAGGAGGTAGAAAAGCTGGGAAGTTGAGCCTTCTGAGAATAGAGGGGTAGAAGGAAGGTGGTTTTAGTTTTGTCTTTGTTTCTCACTATCCTACTTTGTTATTTATTGGCAAATTAAACTAATTTTCCACAAGTCAAGTCTCTGTTAAGGGAGAAGCCTCTACCAGAGCACCCACACGCCATTCAAGGAGTCACACACACTCCACTCGAGACCTTAACTGCTAGGACTGGAGTCCCTTTGCAGCAGGTGACTCCAGTGAGCCAATGAGTGCCTCTTTCAACTCCTCACACATGCACATACTCACCCATGGGCGCTTCCTCTTCCTTCAGGCTCAACATTAGGTTTCCTGAAGCAGAGTCTCCAACACAATGTACACCAGACAAATTTATTGAGTGGTACAGCAGTGAAGAACAGCTTGAGCTGGGTGCCTTCAGAGAGGGACCCCAAAGAAAGAAATCTCTGAGCATTATACCCTTACAATTAAACCTTCCCCCCCAACTCACTTCATGATTTGGTCCAATAGTAATATTTGGCTCTGAGGTCTTCTTAGTCCTCACTGGATTCTTTCTCTGTCTCCATGTGGGCCAATCCTTCTTTTGTCTTAAGTATGCAGCTTCTACTGATGGATATGGCTACCTCATCTTTCTTTTTTATAGTGGTTTCGGGGCCTTCATTCATATAACTAAGTAAAAGTTCAACATAAGTTCAGCAGTATCTAAATGAAAGCTCACAGCTTGCTGCCCAACACTTTAGCAAGTCTCTACTAGTGCTGTACAATGGATTCTGTTTGAGCTAGAGCCTCACTACTATAACATCTGTTTTTCCCATGATGATAACCGGTAAGTGATCTCCCTGTCCTTATCTCAACCCATGAGCTTTTTCATCTTGTTTTCACCCTCTGTCTTGTCTATGAGGAGGAGTGAGAGAGCAGCTTAGTGAGTGACCAGCAACTAGCCTAGCTTAATGTGCCACAGAGTGCTCACCTGACTGCTTATTTTGCAGATTTGATTTTTTTTTGTCTCTTGAGAGAAACCCAGACAAGTCTGTAGGAGCAGCTGATCCTGCAGAATATGCAGGCACAAACTGCAGAATATGGCACTGTTTCCATCTCCCTGATCATTTGTTAGTCAACAAATATGCCTAGATATCCTCTTTGATTAGCTACAATGAAATCAAGCTTTCAGGGCTGGACCCATCCACTAGTGCAAAGAAAGCATTTCAGAAAAATTCTTTAAATGCTGGCAGAGCCTGCATAACACCTAAGCATGTTTTATATGTCCCCACCTATGGCTTACTGATGAGGACATAAGTCCATCTCACCAGCAAACTGGAGTATCTTGTGATTTCAGAGCAAGAACTAGCACCTCCTGGTTCTGGTACCAGAAGCTCCCACCTATGTGGCCAGATGGTTCAGCTGTGCTGAAGCCCATCACATGCACATGCAACCACAAGAAGCTTAAGTTGGATTTGCATCTGAGTCTTTCAACATCTGGAAACCTTATCAAGAATTGCAGTGCTAATTCCATAGGAAAACAGGTAAAGGAAAATAGGCATTTACTTGTCCATACCTGAAAAGACAAAGAGTCTTTAATAGTAGAGAAAGATGAGGTGCAATGGTTTGTGGTACACAGCATTAGGACAGAAAGCAACTCTGAGGGAAACATGGACATACAGGAGAAAGTCCACAAAAATTATCAAGAGACTGGAGTACCTCCCCTACAAGAAAGGCTGAGAGAACTGGGACTGTTCAACATGGAGAAGAGAATGTTTTGGGGAGGGATTCTTATTAATGTATATAAATAATTGAAGGCAGGGTGTAAAGATGACATAGCCAGGCTCTTTTCAGTGGTGTCCAGTGACATGATCAGAAACAATGGACACAAACTGAAACACACAAGCTTCCTCTTCAACATCAGGAGACACTTTTTCACTGTGAGGGTGACCAAGCACTGGCACGGGTTTTTCAGAGAAGTTATGGAGTTTCCATCCTTGGAAATATTTAAAAGCTATCTGGTCACGGTCCTAGGCAACCAGCTCTAAGTGACCCTATTTGCCTAGATGACCTCCAGAGGTCCCTTCCATCCTCAATCATTCTATGATTCTGCACTCTATTATGGTTTTGCCTCAGAACAAGGAAAT
This sequence comes from Chlamydotis macqueenii, assembly GCF_036417535.1. NCBI lineage: Eukaryota > Metazoa > Chordata > Aves > Otidiformes > Otididae > Chlamydotis > Chlamydotis macqueenii. Next base: position 20,849,697 of record NC_141559.1, read on the forward strand.
GGGAATTGAAATGGGAAGTCTTGTGCTGCTCAAATAGCTCCAAATTGTATATGAATAGAAAATACACCTACTCCTTGAGACTACCAACCAGAGGTAAAGGCTACAACTGCACAGGGGCTGACAGCATTTGCACACAGAACTTGTCACCTACCATTTGTGCCATAAGTTAATATGATGCAAGATCTGAACTCTGGAACCTCACTTTCTCTTTTTTTCCCACTGAACATTCCCATTTTCCCTCCCATTACTTGTGGAGGTGCAAAATTCAGCTAAATCACCGGTGCTCTACTTTTTGTTAGAAAAAGAATACAGCTGCACATTCCCACTAGTGGTTTTGAGGTTTGGAACTTTTTTTTTTGCTATATATCTAATCTGCTGCAGCAGAGTAGATGGCAAAGCAGATAGTCATGACGGCAGACGAACGTGTGAGGGCAAACAATGGCATAACAATGCTAGCCTGGATTCTACAGCTGTCTAAGCAAAGCCTGGTCACAACTGCAATCACTGCAAGTGAGCATTTTTATTGAACTGAGGCAGGAGAGTATCCAGAAAGCAGCAATTTACAATGTATCACAACAGATTTTCTAATGTCGAAACAGCAGCACTCTGAAGTTCTGAGGTATTCAGTTGATAAATGAAGCCAGAGGTTGCTCAGCAATTCCTCTCCCCTCCCAACCCCATCCCCAAACCGCAACTCCCAAGTAAATACACTTTAAACTCTGGCCTGTGACACTTGACAGGTTGATGTGCAGCATGACTGTTACACTAGAGATGGAGGAATGAAAGGCAATTAGTTATCAAGTATTGACAATTAACACAAATGCTGCATAAACTGCATAAAATTAGTCTGAATAGAGAGAAAAGGCATCCCTGGTTTTCTCACCCTTTCTTCACCCTTCACATCTTTTATTTTTTGGCAAGAAAAGAGGAAGAAGGGAAGCACACAACAGGCCATTAGAAGCCAAGAACTGATGAGAGAACAGGCAAAACTGTACTACAGAAATCACAAGCCTCACTCCCAACATCTCAAGTTTGGAGTCAAAGACACTCTCCACTCTGTCATAGATTTTGCAGATTTAACTTTTTCCATTAACTCTTACATTGACTTGCATAATAAATATGATAGCAGTCCAAAAGCCTTGTATTAATGTCATAACTTGAACTGCAGGATGCTCTGCAGGATAAGCATATGAAAGCTCATTAAATACTCAGATTCTGCTATGATAAAGATCACATAAGTAGATTTGCAGACATCATATACTTTCTTCCGTTGTACTGGTTTTGGCTGGGATTGAGTTAATTTTCCTCATAGTAGCTTGTATAGGGCTATGTTTTGGATTTGTGATAAAAATAGTGTTGATAACATTGGGATGTTTTAGTTATTGCTAAGCAATAAGGTTTAAGCAGTAAGGTTTTTTTCTGCTTCTCACACTGCCCCACTAGCGTGTAGTCTGGAGGTGCACAGTTGGGAGGGGATGCAGCTAGGACAGCTGGCTCCAAATGGCCAGGGGAGGAAGGAGGAAAAAGGAATGTTTAGAGTTATGGTGTTTGTCTTCCCAAGTAACCGTTATATGTGATGGGGTCCTGCTTTCCTGAAGATGGCTGAACACCTGTCTGTAGACGGGAAGTAGTGAATGAATTCCTTGTTTTGCTTTGCTTGAGCACGCAGCTTTTGCTTTCCCTGTTAAACTGTCTTTATCTCAACCCAATGGGTTTCCACTCTTTCACTCTTCCGATCCTCTCCCCATCCCACTGTGATGGGTGGTGAGACTGAGTGAGTGGCTCTGTGGGGCTAATCTGCCTACTGGGGTTAAATTATGACCAAAAGCAATTATGTAGTCTTTTTCAAATAGCTATTGATGTAATTCCAATGAATAAAAAACTGCTCTTGACCATGGACCATAATTTTCCTGATTTCATGTGGCTTGCTTAATTAAATTAGCAACATCATTTGCATTTGTTGGATACAGTGGGATCCAAGCTCCTGCCAAAAGGAAAAATAGTAGCAAATTGAACCTCTCACAGAAGGGACAGCAAAGATTTCTTATTTTAATTTCACCTTGAACCAGTGTGAGAAATATTCCTCAGCAAGCCTGCCAATTCAGCCAAGTTTTAGAGGTGAGAAAACACCAGCAGTTGCAAATTCTGTTGGAAAGGCACTTAGCACTTTCTGTGCAAAGCTGGCCACATTCTTCTTTCACTTGCACCCTGCAGTAACATTCCCTGAAATCAATGGAAAGGCTTCTTCCTGTGTCCTGCAAGCTATTTTTCCAGTCACCTGAAATCTATTCATAGAAGATATGTTACCTTTTGTGAGCTTCCCTAAAAGTCACTGCAACTGTTGGAACCTCTTTGCCCTAGAACTTTTTAAATTGTCTGCCGCATAACAAGAAAACCAAAACTGTAAGTGTTTCCATGTCATTACAGTATCTTGACATCTAGTCATCTTCTGATATTTTCATCTGGAAATAAAGACTTCAAGGAACCCATACTGTGTTCCCTATCTAGGCCAACACAACCAAGGATCTGCCCCAACTCCACAAAGCATAAGATTCATTTATGTGAAAGACCCATACTGAAGCTTAAAGGCACTAATAGGAAATAGTTGTGTGTGTTGACATAGTCCAGGGGAGCTTAGCTATGGACAGCTTCTCTGCTGCTGCGGAGTTGTACTGGTTTTGATTGCAGGAAAGTGTTTAATCTCTAGCAGCCAGTAAAAAGCCAGTTCAAAACCAGAAAACTCTGATTTTGTCCTAAATTTATCTTACTATTAATTGTACACTCAGTCTGAGTGTAAGGTGAGAAGTGAATTACAAAGTCTCTGACTAGCACACTCCTGTCTCTGCTTCAGACTTGCCTATTTGCTGTAAAAATTATTCTCTTTCCCAGTATTCTTACAGCCTTCTTGGCCAATGCATCTGAACACTGTTACCTGTAATGTGTTTACCCTCACAGCAGCCCTGAGGGCAGTAAAATGCAATTATCCCCATTTTACTGATGGGCAACTGCAGTACAAAATAGATTAAGCTCCACACAAGGATCAGGAACTCTTTGTTCTACTTATTGTAAGCAGGTCATCTTGCTGCTAGTTTTCCATTTGGCTTTAATCCCAACTGGCAGTTGATGAGCACATCCAACTGACAACTCTTTACTCCAAGAAATCACCAAGAAATCCCAAATCTTAATAAAATTTTGGGCAACTAATCATTCAGTTCTGCTTCTGGTTACACAAGTGTGTGCACACTAGATGTCCATGATACCCACTGACATAGGTAAGATCAGCATACCTCTCCATCTTTAAGCCCATATAACACTTTTAGCAACACCGCAGAATTTTATGCCACTTTTGATGCAATAGACTTGCCATGCATTTCATGCCTGGATCTCCCCTCCCCACCTTTCCAAAAGGCCAAAGTGTACAGATACTGTAGCATTTAATGAGATTTTAGTATAGAATACTTAAGTTTCTCTTCTCTGAAATTTCTGCCCTATTGTTACTGAGAATGGTAATTTAAAATGTTTCCTGGGTGTTTTTGGAGTTTCAAAGAATATGATTTTCACTAGATTTTGGTTTAGCATTTGTTGTGGCATCCACAGTTTTACTACACCACTAGAACAGTACACACTCCGACAAATTAGTTATTTTCTTCTATTTATCTTAATTCATTTTGTTGATGGGTGTAAAAAGGACCCAGGAGGTAAACACTCAGGAAGCAGAAGGAGAGACAGGAAGGAGAGAGGAAGGACAACAGGCCAAAATCCGATTTGGTGTAGCTTCATGAAGTACCTATCACTGGAATAGCATTGGAGGAGATTAAGTGTATGGTTTTACCTACTTCAGCTGACAGTGTTGGCAACAATGATGTAGGTGAGACATAACAGGGAATCACTCAATTGCTCTACAACACAGTCTGCAGGCAAAGAAGAATGCTGGCACATAAGATCTTGCTTCACGTCTTCCACTTAGTCACATTAGTAATTTTCACTCCACACACCCCTTTTTACTCAACTACAATAGCATCCATTCTGAGCCACATACTGGCAACCAAGAGATCTGAAAATATGCATGTCATGAAGTCACATGTTCTTCTATATTAAAGCAGCTTCAGGGCACTGGTAACTTACAAATACTGATAATCACACTAAGAAATTATACATGTTTCTTCAAGTGATCTGCCAGCTATTTAGTAGAATCATAGAATCATAGAATGGTTAGGGTTGGAGAGAACCAAAGGTCATCTAGTCCAACCCTCCTGCAAGGAGCAGGGGACATCTTCAATTAGATCAGGTTGCTCAGAGCCTCATCCAACCTGGCCTTGAATGTTTCCAGGGATGGGGCATCCACCACCTCTCTGGGCAACCTGTTCCAGTGTTCTACCACCCTCATTGTAAAATTTTTTTTCCTAATATCCAATCTAAATCTACCTCTCTCTATTTTGAAACCATTACCACTAGTCCTGTCACAACAGGCCCTACTGAACAGCCTCTCCCTGTCTTTCCTGTAGGCCCCCTTTAGGTACTGGAAGACCGGCTCCCTGGAGCCTCCTCTTCTCCAGGCTGAACAGCCCCAACTCTCTCAGCCTGTCCTCATAGGAGAGATGCTCCATCCCTCTGATCATCTTTGTGGCCCTCCTCCGGACTCTCTCCAACTGGTCCATGTCCTTCTTATGTTGGGGACTCCAGAGCTGGACGCAGTACTCCAAGTGGGGTCTCATGAGAGCAGAGTAGAGGGGCAGAATCACCTCCCTTGACCTGCTGGCCATGCTCCTCTTGATGCAGCCCAGGATGCTGTTGGCCTTCTGGGTCGCAAGGGTACATTGCCAGCTCATGTTGAGATTCTTATCTACCAGCACTCCCAAGTTCTTCTCCTCAGGGCTGCTCTCAATCCATCCTCCACCCAGCCTGTATCTGTGCCTGGAATTGCCACGACCCAGGTACAGGACCTTGCACTTGGCCTGGTTGAACTTAAGAGGTTTGCATGGGCCCACCTCTCCAGTGGGAGAAGTGTTAGTAACAACAAAAAAATGGTCATCCCATCTGCCAAATGCCATAGTACATGATCATTAAAGTCATGTCATTAACTTGTGAGATTTACTTCACTGCAAGGAAATCCAGGCACTTGCAAGAGTGGCTTATGTATTTGGATTCTCAAAGCACTCTCAGATCTGTGGGTTGGTGTCTGCATACTTCCTCTTCCTCTTTTCTCCTCAGGAGTTATACCTGTAAAATTCTATGTCCAACTGCTACAACACACAAAGCAGACTAGGTGTCATGCTCTGAGCTATGTGTATAATTTAATATTCTTTATAGACATTCTGATACCACAAGAACACTACTAAAACCTAAATAGGAAGCTCATATTAAAAAAAAAAACAAAACACACCAACCAAAAACGTCAACCCCCCCCACCACCCACACACACACAAAAATCTCCACAAAGAATCCATGGAGAAAAACAAATACAGAGAGACTGGAATATTGCCCTGAGATGGGAATAAGAGATTTGGAGTCAGTACCACATCCCTTTCTAGTGCTTTTAACCATATGAAAATCAGAGTACATACATTTGTGCTTGTTACAAAATCTGCACTAGGATATATGCCTAAATGCTGCCAACTAGAAAACAAAACATCCACACTTACTGCAAGGCAAATCTCAGAAATTTTTCTCATTTCCAAACTTCTCCCCAGAAAACCCTCAACTATCTTTAAAGTCAAGGAGAGTGAAGCCTCGTATCCAGACCTGAACACTATAGCTCAATTCAGAGTAGAAACAAGGTACCTTCCCCTCCTATTTTACAAAAGTATGAACCAAAATGATGTTCAAACTATGGCTAGATGTTATATATGTTGAGAGACACATCATATTTTTTACGCTGAATAATCAATTCTTTTTATGGAAGAAGTTGCAGGTAAGTCATTAATTCTTGGGTTCAGTCAAAAAAACCTCAAACAATAAAATCTTAATCTTTAATCCTATATTTCAAGATGTGACAGCCATAAAAATTCACTAATTCTAAAAGCAGGCTAGTAAAGGAAATGGCTAAAGTAGACGTACCACATACATACAAAGAAAAACTAGAACTCCATAGAAAAGTCTGAAGGCATAAGCTTCTCTTGAGAGTTCTTCTAGCCTATGAATATCACAGGAGATGGTACAAATGGCAACTCAGTCACCCAAGTACATTAAAGACAGCATGAATGAACTGTCCTAGGACACTAGGATGCTATCCTACCCTCCATTCCCAGTTTTGTCTCTGGTCTGACAAGAGGCTGTGTTCCCTTTATTTTAAAGGTGAGGGAAGAGAGAATAATGCATCTAATTTTCTTGAAGAAGGCCCCCATGCACCAAGGCCAGAGATGTCACTCAGAAGCCAAGTATTATTACTAGGTAACAAGCAGGACACAACAGTATCAGAGACAATATACCTAACCTCTCTGTCCTTCATTCTCAAAACAGTATCACTCCAATGCTTTTACCCAGCACTTGGAGTTCTACACATAAAAAATGTTTAATAAATCCAAACACTAACATCAAATATACAAAGTAATATTAAACTGTAAAATTATATTACTGGGGCAGCAGGTCTCCTTGCTCATTTCTAAACCAAAATTTTATTTCCAGGACTGCATTTCATGTCTCCCTCCTACTTTGAAGAAAAAGCTTATTACTGTTTGTATTTATAGTATATTTCTGTTTGTGTTTTTAAATTAGCTTCTAGTGAATGAGGTAACCTGGCCCTTATTCTCCTTTCATTCACACTGTATTAATAACTGATTCTTCATTGTTTTAAAAAACTTTATTACAGAGGGCATCATACAAAAGACAGCCTACTTCCTTCCTTCTGCTTTTACAGAGCAGGATCTAACAGGCCAAGCTAGAAGATAGGTGATCCGATTTCAATCTCTTCAATTAAAACATTTTTCTTCCTCACTGAACTCCTCCTTTCAGCCATTGTTTTCCTACTCAGACAGCTTGTTTCAAAACAAGGCTTGTAGCTTCCTAGGTGTGTTGAACTGGTGCTTCCACGTGAGTTTAGGCATACAGTCTCTGTCAAAAGCTAGGTTACAGCAGGACTGCATTCAGAGTAAGGGACAAGTCCGAGCGCTAACATCTGCACAGTTCTACAGCAGCATGTAGGCCAGGCAAACAATAACTCATATTTTGAAAAGCCCTACTGAAAAGCCCTACCACACCAGCCTCACCAAACCAAAGGTTATATCTTTTTTTTTCTCTGACAGGTCTGCCTTTCTCCAGAACATTCTCTTAAGTTGATTACGGTAATCTATTTCAGGTTGAGATGTTAAGATTTTTAGACATAGCTGAATTCATTATAACCCTGGGGGAGCATAGGAGAATAAAAAAAAAATTACTTCAAATGAATACAGATAAAAGAGCAGCCTTTGCATATTATTCAAACATATGCCTTGTGCCTACAAACCAAATAATCTGAGCAACATTATTTAAAGAAATAAGCTGGTTTGAATTCATTTGAATTGTGTTAACATATTCCTCTCTAAAACAGGAGATCCTTACACTTCAAAGCACCTGTGGGTACAATGTCACCCTTAACCAGAACTGATGGTGGACATAAGGCTTGAAGACAGACAGATTCCACGTGCTCTTTTTTTCCTCCATTTTTCAGAAAGCTAAATATTCTCATCCAGTTTCTGTTCAGCTAGTTTCAGTAGAAGCAGCTTTCACCAAAGCTCTTCTCTTCAAATGGTGAGTTGAAAGTATATAACTGAAATGAAGCTATTAAGATGGTGTTTAGAATATAAAATATAAAAGACATAATTAGCTCTGAGCTGAGTAAAGGAAGCAAATTCTGCATCGTTTTCACTGTGACCATGTACACTTCACGGAAGAAACAAGATCTCACTAGAGGCTTCTAGAAGAATTTGCTTTAAATCTGTACAATGTAAATAGGAAGTCAGATAATGTAATAAAATGTGAACTAAAGCATTATTTTCCTTTATATATTCTTTCATGTTACCTTATGCTAGTTATCTTCCCTTAATGCTTGCCTGTCTTTACCATCAGATGAAAATCAATTCGATTTACTTTTCAAGTCTTTATGGAAATAGGTCCATTTTCTATGAATCATGGTGTTCAAAGGCACATTTTACAAGTCAGTTGCTATGTAGCAGTCACTTGAGAACAGATTCTTCTCTCTTTAGTGATAAGTAAGTGAAATCTGAGCCCTAATAAAGTGAAAGAGGACTTACTTCACAACAAAAGAAGGAAATTATGGTAAATGTAGTACATGAAAGAGCAAAGCCTTACTCTGCCATCCACTCCACATCTCTTAAACACAAAACTATCACCTTCAACAGTAATGGAAAGCATCAGCCTAAGTTATATATCTCCTATTTGCTCCTAGAAAAGGTATAGCACTGATAGCAAGATGAAGTCAAGTTCCCAAGCAAGACCAGAGCAAGGGCTCACAACACAGCCACGTCCTTACACTGATGGCCCCCTGTCTCCAAGAGGGCACATTTCTGGTGCTAGTTATGGCATTGACTTGTTTCAAGTGGAGAACAGCACTACTGAGAATGAGCGGCAGCATTCTGATCATCACACACCATTATGACCCAGGGCCGTAGTGGGTTCGTGATTCCCTAGAACTAAATTAAGGTGAAATGACTCCGAACAATCGATTTAACATTTTATTTAACATTCAGATTGTGGAACGACTGAACTTTGAAAACTTGGAAAGCATAAAGGGGTTGACAGCCAGGGCTCTTATCAGAACATTTCTAAGAAGTAAACGGAGAAGATGAAAAAGAGAAAGAGAGGGAAAGAGGTATCACCACCCTTGGATCCAGCAACTGTGACGACAGCAGGCGCACAGACCCTCTCCTGGCCTGGCGGGCGGGCAGGCGGGCGGATTCTTGGGTGGCGGGGGGGCGGGCGGGGGGACGGGAGCGGGGCGGGGGCGCGCTGGAGGACAGACGTGATGATCTTCCGGTGGGGGGCTGGGATGCACCTCACTGAAGCCGGGTCTTTTTAGAGTCTAATCCATGCCTCCAGTTACCGCCCTTGAGGAGTGGTATGGTCTGGTTCCAGAGGGCTTTGAGTCGTCCGTGCAGGCGTTAAGTAAGTGGTAAATGTGAGGGGTGGTCAGAAGCCCCTTCCTCAGGTGACCGCAGTGTGACCCCTAGCCCATAGATGGCAAGTCCCTAACGGGCCTGTGGAGCTGCGAGTCCCCGGACTGCTACCGCCCCTATGCAGACTGCACCCTGCCCCAGAACAGTGTTTGAGACATCAACACACATTAACTCCTTCAGTCCCTCACACCTACATAAACATAACTGGAGCAGCAAACACCATATAGCTGCTCTCTGGTCTGTCTGTCAGAGCTACACAGTTTATATACGTGAAAGATATATTAAATCTTATGTTGGAAGGCTAAAGCCCATCATACATACTAACAATCGGGATTCAATGAGATATGAGGAACACATTCTGCTCCGAGGTTCTAATATCTCCCTCTAAAGTATTTGGTATGGGCCTTTGGTACAGTTTGCTTTTCTAGAGAGTTTAGCACTGAACCATTGACAATTTTGGAATTTCTTCTGCTTACTACTAACATTTTGATCCAAACTCTGTGTAAGAGCACCAGTAAGAACATCATGGACCACCAACCTAGAATCCTCCTGAAGGCATTTACCTCAACGTTTTTGAAAATTCACCTATTTCATCTCTAGATCAATTAGGTTTTACTCCCTGTTGCTTCCATTAGAAGATTGCTCTAGGATTAACTGTTAGAAATTTCCTTCTAGTATCCTGCCTAAATACACTTCTCCATTTCCACTTTTCCCTAGTGACAATGTTATTCTTTGGATTAAATGTTTTTGTTTTTTTTTTTTTCATTTCCACTGTTTTAAGAGAACTATCACAGCCTCAGAGGGAATATTTGGGGGACAGGGGGAAATCACAATTATTTTGTAATTATAGAAATTACGTCAGTAAATTCATGGAAATATCAATCAGAGTCTTTAGAAAAGACGTACTGAATAGTTCTCATTTGCTATTTCTTGCATTGAATTTAGAAAAAAAAAAAAAAAGCCAACAGAACTCTAAAAGCTTGCCAACTCTTTAAAAAGTTGATGGAATCAATCCCCTAAAAATAATATTATGAAAACTCCACCTAAGAAAAAGTGTCATAAAATAGCTTTGAAGAAACACTTAAAAGGGAAAAGCAGATTTCATTCCAAGGAGAAAAGCCTATCAGTGCTATTCTCCAATGACAACACAGTACCATCTACCACTCAAATAACATAAGGTCACACAACACACACTAGAGATTTCTCACATCACAAATTAATTAGCTAGGCACTGTAAAACTGAGATGTCCCCCCAAAAGGCATTATTATAATCACTAGCATGACCTACTACCAGAGCCTACATGAACATAACAGCTGTAACATTTCTGTCAAAAAAGGTACCTATCTTTGACTCAAAATCTCTAAGCAATAAAGAAGCTGCTCTTTTCCTAGCTTCAAAGTTGAATTTACACTCTCTATTAAACAACACATGCACAATGTATGAGTAAGGCTTTGCCAGGCTCGGAACAGCCCTAGAAACACAGGCTGATGTTGTTCAATGCTTTCAGGCATCTTATTCTTCTTATGTATTGATCTCTCCTTAAGGTACTTTATTTCTCCTACAGACAGTGAAATTTCAACAGCTTAATCACAGAAAATCTTTATAGAAAAATAATTTTTTTTTTCACTTTGATTTTTATTGTGCAGTAGATATAATTGCTATTACTTTGTAGTATGTAGAACAAATAGCTTAGGAAATTAATAGGCAAATTGAATTTAAGACATTGAATCAGCCTTAGAATTTATGAAACAACATAAATTTTCCCATAAATGTAGAAAGTAAAAGTAGATTACAAAGTTCAGACTAAATTAAAAAAAAAAAAAAGGCTTCCTGTTTGGATTAAGTTCATAATACACTAGCTGTAGAATATGTATTAGCAGCTCTGAAAAAGTTGCATCCACATTGACATTCAGGAAAAGTAGGAAAAAATCCCATTATATGCCAAAGGGAAAATAGTTTTGAAAGGTGTTTATTATTAATCAATTGGGGAACTTGATGCTGGACAAATGCTTGTGCATGACATTGCATGCAGAGAATTCAGTGAAATATATCAGTAGATGTCGTAGTTTATCCCCACTCAGGACCAAGCTACGCAGTTGCTCACTCACTCTCCCCACCCCCTAAGGGAATGGAGAAGAGATAATATAACAAAAGGCAAACAAAACAAAAGGAAATTTTCCCTCAGTATTTGTTGAAATAGGTCACATTTTATTCAGATCAAATAATGGTATGCAACACCCTCTAATTTGAGGCTTTGAAAATGTGTCTGGAGGAAGACAAATGTTACAGTTAAAAAAAATTATTGCCATTATAATTACAAAGAGCTTGTCAGAGAAGCATTGTGGTTTGTGTTCTTTTATTTTTTCCTTTTGCATTTAGTTTGTTTTTTAAAAAGTTGTTCCACTTTGCTTGAAGGATTAAATTGAAAAGATTTTGAACTAACACAAGATTGAGTCTATTAATGTCTAAGAAATTTCATTGATTCATTACTAATATATGCAAGAAACCCACGTGGTGATTTGCACAAAGCCAATGCAGTTGTTTTTGACTCATTCAGATTCATGCAGGTGATATTTCCAAGTTTTTCCCTACACATATGAGGGCCAGGAATAACAAACCATACAAAGCCTCTGAGGATCACTTAATCTAAACCCCTACAATTGCTATCTCATCACTTTCCTAAAATTATGATGTTGCACCTTTCAAGAAGTAGTTTTGTGCCCTTGCCCTCCCACAGGGCCGTAGATTTTGTTTCAAAGCAAAGTAATGATTCCCTAACTACTTCCTCTGACAATTACCTGAGTCTAGGAACTCGGTCTTTAAGCAAGAAATCAAGTATTGTGAGCCTCTTACTAGCATTCCTTAGCATTCGATGAGAGTGCTGGAGCATTCATAAACCATGCAGTTTAGATCACAGCCACCTGGGCCAAGTGCTACGACAAATCACTGCAACAGTTAACAAAAACTAAATATATGTAAGTACATCTATGTGTATGAAAAAATATATATATATAATTTTAAGAAATTTTCAGAGGCTATATATGGGAACTTTCAGGCTTCTGTGACTGATATGAAGCTAAATTCAGAATTCTGGAAAATCCCACTGCACCTGAGGAGAATAAGAGGGATGTTAAGGCAGGTGAGCTAGCTCTTTGGGCTAATACTGTTCTCTGAGCGTGAATAAAAGACTCAGTGACAAGAGTCTCAGGAATGTAAGCATCTGCTTCTCTCAACTTCAAAGAAGGTCATGGATACTTACTGTCTCTCCACATTGATGACTGGTAAACTGAAGTTTATTGTCTGCTCTACCTTTAAAAACAAAGGATTTCTCATAAGATAGTGACTAAACAGCAGCTTGTTCAGGAGCAGGCCATATGCTTACTAATTTTATTTATTTATCAATACTATGGACAGAAGGATAAAAGATTCATATAAACCTAATAAATAATCTTACTTTTTATTATTGCTGCCTTTCTTTTTTTTTTCCTCTCTTTTTTTTTTTTTCCTCTTTTCATACAGTGCTGCTTAGCACAGAGACATGAAAGTACAGAAAGGTCAGTTTAGATGTGTTAGTAAAATCTTAATCGCAATCTACTTCACTGCATAATTGTAACACGAGTTGTGACACTGTTTATATTACAAAGATTAAATTTTGCTTTTACATCCCAGATATTTCGCATTGTAAATTAACTTGCTTAGTATCCTGGTCTCAATCACTCAAGGTATGTCATAGTGGATTAGACCATGGTAGACCTCCATTGACTGGAGAGTTGCCAATGTGACACACAGCTACAAGAAGGGCCGGAAAGAGGATCTGGGGAACTGCAGGCCTGTCAGCCTGACCTCAGTGCTGGGGAAGATTACGGAGCAGTTCATCTTGAGAGCGCTCACCAGGCATATGCAGGACAACCAGGGGTTCAGGCCCAGCCAGCATGGGTTCATGAAGAGCATGTCGTGCTTGACCAACCTGATCTCCATCTACAACCAGGTGACCTGTCTAGTGGATGATGGAAGGGCTGTGGATGTTATTTACCTGGACTTCAGCAAAGCCTTTGATAGCCTCTCATAGCATTCTCCTAGAGAAGCTCATGTCTTGGACAGATGTACCCTGTGATGAGTTAAAAACTGGCTAGATGGCCAAGCCCAGAGAGTTGAGGTGAGGGGAATTAAATCCAGTTGGTGGCCGGTCACAAGCAGTGTTCCGCAGGGCTCGGTTTTGGGGCCAGTCTTGTGTAATGTCTTTTATCAATGATCTGGCTGAGGGGATTGAGTGCTCTCTTAGTAAGTTTGCAGATGACACCAAACTGGACAAGAGTGTCGACCTGCTCAAGGATAGGAAGGCTCTGCAGTGGGATCTGGACAGGCTGGATTGATGGGCCAAGGTCAACTGTATGAGGTTCAACAAGGCCAAGTGCTGGGTCCTGCACCTGGGTCACAACAACCCCAGGCAATGCTACAGGCTTGGGGAAGAGTGGCTGGAAAGCTGCCAGGTGGAAAGGGACCTGGGAGTGCTGGTAGACAGCTGTCTGAACAAGAGCCAGCAGTGTGCCTAGGTGGCCAAGAAGGCCAACAGCATCCTGGCTTGTGTCAGGAACAGTGTGGCCAGCAGGAGTAGGGAAGTGATTGTGCCCCTGCACTCAGCACTGGTGAGGCCGCACCTCAAATACTGTATATAGCAATGAAGCTGGTGAAGGGTCTGGAGAACAAGTCATATGAGGAGCAGCTGAAGGAACTGGGATTGTTTAGACTATAGAAGAGGAAGCTGAGGAGAGACCTCATTGCTCTCTACAACTACCTGAAAGGAGGTTGTAGGGAGGCGAGTGTTGGTCTTTTCTCCCAAGTAACTTGTGATAGTACGAAAGGAAATGGCCTCAAATGGTAACAGGGGAGGTTTAGGTTGGATATTAGGAAACACTTCTTTACTGAAAGAGTGATCAGGCACTGGAACAGGCTGCCCAAGGAAGTGATGGAGTCACCATCCCTGGAAGTGTTCAAAAAATTTGTATACGTGGCACTTCAGGACATGGTGTTGTTAGGTTGATGGTTGTCTTGATGATCTTGGAGGTCTTTTCCAACCTTAAAGATTCTATGATTCTATGATCACTGTGCAACAAATGTTAGTAAATGGGTTTGTTACTAGCACTCCTTCTACAGAAAAAAACAAACAAACAAACAAAACCCCCCAGGTTTTTACTCTTCCAAAACATGCTTTTTAATCTAGTATAAAGGACTGGAATTCTTTTTATGACTGAAAACATCTGTAGCCCACAACCTTATTTTCATTCCTTTTCCTCTTTTTGTTCGCTCTTATTACTTCCCCTCTTTTTTGACAACAACTTCATGTCTTGAAGTTGTAAACTATTTACAAAGCCTGTTACAGACATGAAGTACATGTGGTTTTGCTGGGGTTAAATTCCCTTGGAAGCTGTAAAATATTTACCACCTTTTCCAGAAAGGACAATTTTGTACTTAAGTTTAAAGATTAAGTTTGTACTTCAGTTTCCTCGATAAGATAGATTTATGAGGTACTCAACTGCTTTCCTATTTCAAGGTCTTAGATGGCAGGAGACACCTGCATATCCACTCTAAAGACTACTCAGAAAATTTTTCTTGTGCTGTTAATCTCTTTCTTTTGGCTAGCATCAAATCCTTCCACCTAACAAAACACAGATTCTTTTTCCTTTGGGAACTGCATGAATCAAAATTTGCTGTATGAGTTCCTTGGCATTAAGCTAGCAGCAGGTGTTCTAGTTAACTCTACCCAAGTACGATTAGATTTCAGACACACTTTGATATTCTTTTTTTTCAGGTCAGTGATCAAATGTAGTAAAACAAATTGAAAGGCAGCATATCCGTGTCTTCAAACAATCCTCTTATTCTATAAGTAAAGATTGGCATCTCTGTCCTTGCCCTGGTGTGAACTTCCGTACAGCAATTTTTTCTTGGTGGCATTAATACAGCTACAATTGCTACTCCAAGCCATGGTAATGGTATTTCCCTCATTCTCTCATTCAACTAAAAATGTGCTTTTCTGCAAGAAGGGATCCTTCACTTCTTTACATGCAACAGTGACAGCTCCTGTTGCTCTTTCCATTCTAATAACAGCAAGGAACAGTATAATGCATGTTCTCATCTCTCACAATGACAAACACACTTGTTTGCTTTGTAAGAGGCATATATGTGGTTAGTTAGGACCTTGCCCAAGGCTTTCGTGTTTTGTGTCAGTCAGAGAAAGGGGAAATATGTATGTGAGTACATCCGTGTATCCAAGTGGAGTGTTGTCCCTCCCTTTTTTAACCTCCAGTACTGTAGAACCAACTAATTTGAAACTAAATTCTGACCTTTGGTGCATCTGTCCTTAAACATGTAAACTGTTACTGCTATTTTGTGTCAACAGATACTCATTTTCTGTTAAATGTTTATGCACTGTAAATTTGGAACTGCGTTTGTAATCATTAGACTTGATGCAAATTTAAATCTCAGTTTCTGTAACAGTCCAAGGTGTTGTGGAAGGAACAGATAAATGAAAATGTCATAAGCAAATGGGCAAAACCAGAAACTTTGAAATCAAATACAATACTGGAAATGAATATGCACACTATCAGCTTTAAAGCGATAAACTGAACAAGGAAACATGACTGCAAACCACAATGTACAGGTATAGTAAGGATGACATTGTTCATGCCTTCAGATTTGTAATTCTTTTCCTCCACATCTCAGATCTATAAAATATACTATGTTTGTCTAGAAGGCCTTCAGCTATGTTTGAGTCATTTATAAACACAAAATGGATTATAAACAAAATGCATTGTTTTTAAAAGTTTGCAAAAGTCAAACATTCAAATTAATTCATTTTGGAAAAGGGACTATTCGCAAAGAGAATCAATTTAATATTACAAAATAAAAATTTCAAGATTGACACTTCAGAGGGGAAAATAAATTTTAATCACAGTAAATATAACAACTGATATATCACTTAAATGGCCTTTTCATACTTCTGAAATTCTAGTCAATTCCGAGCTTCTTCTGAATTCTTAAAAGTTAGTGCTTGAACTATTTTGATTCTGCTTAGGAAGATGCAAATAAAGAGGGCAAACAAAACAAAAAAAAACCCCAAAGCCTAATTATTTTTTATTAAAACTGTTTTTAAAAAATAAAATCATTCTAAGTTAGAGATGGATGTATGTCAATCCACAGCTTAAATCTGCTGCATTTATTTAAAGAGGAACTCAACCAATTACATCTCCTTCTACATACTAAGGAAATGTTCTGGTTTTATTTAGTGAGAAGGGGGCTACGGTGGCAGCTTCTGTAAGAAGCTGCTAGAAGTTGTTTCCCCTTTGTCCAGTGGACTCGACTGGGCCTAGGGCGGACCCGCTGCTGGCCAGGGCCAAGCCAATTGGTAGCAGAATGTTCCCTGATAACACTTCTGTGATAATGTATTTAAGAAGGGGAAAACAAAAAAAAAAAAAAAAAAAAAGGAGAAGATGTGAAGACACTGAGTAGGGGCACAGAGGGGGAGGCGTGAGACTTGTGGGCCTTGCAGGCCTCACCCTCTGGCCTCCTGCTGGGTGGCTGACTGGGTCCAACTCGGCCCAGCCTGGCTTCAAGAAGTGGAGAGGAGACGTGAAGAGAACCTGAGAGGCGTCTGCCTGAGCCAGTTGTGAAGAATTTTTTGTGAGAGGAACAGCTGCAGATGCCAAGGTCAGTGAAGAAGGAGGAGGGGGAGTAATGCTGCTCCTGGCCAGAATTCCCCTGCAGCCTGTGGTGACGATCATGGTGAAGCAGGTTGTCCCCCTGCAGCCCATGGAGGTCCACAGAGAAACAGAGGTCCACCTGCAGCCTGTGGAGGACCCCATGTCAGGGC
The DNA here is from genome assembly GCF_036417535.1 of Chlamydotis macqueenii. Classification (NCBI taxonomy): domain Eukaryota; kingdom Metazoa; phylum Chordata; class Aves; order Otidiformes; family Otididae; genus Chlamydotis; species Chlamydotis macqueenii. The sequence goes on from NC_141559.1 coordinate 20,866,675, forward strand.
AGGCAGATGCCTGAAGGAGGCTGTGGCCCATGGAGGGCCCACGCTGGGGCAGCCATTCCAGAGGGACGGTACCCCGTGGAAAAATGACCCACGCTGGAGCAGTTAATGAAGAACTGTAGCCCGATGGGAGGGACCCCACATTGGAGCAGGGGAGGAATGTGAGGAATTCTTCCCCTGAGGAGGAAGGAGCAGCAGAAAACAAGTGATGAAATGACCATAACCCCCATTCCTTCTTCCCCCCTGTCCCACTATGGGGGCAAGGAGGTAGAGATAATGTTAATCCCTACTTTGGTTTTAATAATAAACAAATAGTTTTCCCCAAGTCGAGTCAGTTTTGCCTGTGATGGTAAGTTTAAAGATCTTTCCCTGTCCTTATCTCAAACCTCGAGCCTTTTTTTCTTGTATTTTCTCTCCCTGTTCCCTCGGAGGGTGGGGGGAGTGAGAGAGACACTGCGTAATTGGTCCTGAGAGGGGCTAAACCACGACAGGAGAAGACCACTTAAGCGGAAGACTCAAACGAAACGTACAGACAGCAACACTTAATGTAAGAAAAGAAACTTTCTGAACAGGACCAGTGAATTACCTTCCTGGGTTATGGATTCCCAAAACAGCACTATGGAGTGGTGCATAGCCTAGCACAGACAGAAATTCTCACCAGCAGAAGTGACAGTGTAGAAAAAACTTTTGAGAATCTGAGATCTAAAGATTAATGAAAATTATGTTTATGTAATTCCCTTTCCAAAAATCAAAGTTTTTCCATTTCTGTGACACATAAGAGGCTTTGGCTTAGCTCTGTGCAATTAAAATATAAAAATGCTTATAGGTTTTTCTTCACTAATTTATCCTTAGAGATATGTAACACTTTTTAAGTTAAGGTTTCAGCCTCTACAAAGAAAAAAGTCTGTTAATTTTCATAACGTAATAGAAATGGTTTTAAACTGTGCTTTTGCATTAATTGAACTCCAATTTTAATGGAAATTTAGTTTGACACAAACCATGAATTAAAAGGTAATTATATAATAAATATGAAATTAATTATTCTATATTTCTTCACTTAATGGGAAATTGTAAAAACTAAGAATCTGAATAAATATCTATTAAAATAATACAAAATGCTAAAATAAATGTGTTTACTTAGAGCATATTCTCCTAATTAGGAAGGAGAAATGCCAAAACTTCCATAAACACCACATTCAGTGACAAATAACAATCAAACCAATACAGTGGCTATAGCAGTTTATGAGAACAGTTATTTTTCCAATTAATTCCTCACAGAATGCATAAAAGGAAAAAATAATTCAAAAAGTGAATAAAAGAATTTAGATCTAGTGTTATGGCTGATAGTACTACAGAAGTGTCTCTCTAAAGATGTGAGGCACAAAACAGTAGCTGAGCAGTAAACAAAGGCTGCTAAACTACTATTAAGTTTATAAATAAAAGCAGCATTAATATTGCTGAACACTTGTTCTATCAGATTAAGAGCCTGTCTTATAAGTAGTGACCCTAGGCTGAATTACCAGTGCTACCTTTCTTCAACTACTAACTTTTTAAATTTTTTTTTTTTAAAGCAACACCTAAGATATGCAACAATTCACTGACTTCAGGTAAACAGATGGCCAAATGCTGTATGCACTACCTCTCCTCGCTGTAGTATCCCGTGTATATCAGATATTTTGCCAGATTTCTAAGTCATTAGACTGGCTTGTGCCCAGGAAAGCGACATATATCCATGTAAAACTTTATTTTGCACCAAAACATAGTATCAAGAAAGCACCAGACTTAGTTTACACAGTGTAGTATTGTTTGTGTGCAAAGACCATTTTCAAAGACTCCTAGTGGTACCAACACTCCTATCTATTATTTTTGAAGATGTATCTTGCAAATCCTAAATAGTCAAAAAGGATCACCTACAGAGTTCTTCTCAATTCAGTACACTCAACAGAGCATGTTGGCATGCGGCTCTTGGATGCAGTTGCTGAGTTTTGCAGTCCTTCTCAATCGCTTCCTTAATTCATCTGCAAAACACTCTTCTGATTTGAGTTGTTTAAGTCTGTTATAGCACTCAATGAACAATGAATATTGTTTTTTCTCATACTGAAAAGGATTAATTTTCAGCGTGCATTCTCTTTCAACATCCCACTCCTCAAAATTCACATCTGGATAGGAATGCAAAAGCTTTTAAAACATTTTACTGTTTTCGGAGATTATTGACTTAGTTAAGAATGATTAAAGCACATATGACCCAACAGCAGCTATCCTCCTGAGTTACCTAGCCACATCATGGTGTTCTATGGCAGCCAGTGCCATCATTTCTAAAGAGTATCACTGCATACAATAAGGTCTCCATAATGAATTGACTGATGCAATGGTTATAAAAGCATCACTTCAGGTAGCTGAAGACATCTTATGGATTACAAGCACTTTATTTCAGTCAGATTTTGATTAAGGAACAGCCAACTATTTCTCCAAGCTCAGCTGTTTGTGTAGTCCTTGTTTTTCGGGATATCTAGCTAAGCTCCTGCTGCTGCTTTCATATAAAGCTCAAGGCAGGGAGCAGCTTTGCTCATTAACCTGAACAAACTCCTCTATTTACTCACTTTCATGCAACACTAGCAAGGTTTTTCAAAAAGGAGAAAGTGAAAATACTTCAGTTTCCCTTTTCTCTTCACTCTGCAGTAAGTGAGGATAAAAGCCTTGGTTTCTCAATTGCTAATTCCCAAAGCCCAAATCCCCCTAGTACCAAAGTCAAAACAATTTGCTTATTAGCAATATTACCATGATGATGACTGAAATGATTATGATTTATCTAGGAGGTTAGAACATAGCACTACAGTTCATTATGTAGTTTACACTTTGGCAGATAACAAAAATGTAGATGAAATGTGCACATCAAGTATACAAATCACATTAGCCTGATGAGATTTTAAAGGCTGATCAGTAAAGGAAAATTCCATTAGCTCTAATTGCAGATCAAAATATGGAAGACATAAGAGTTCATACTTCATACTTCAGAGCGTACTTTAAGTCCAAGGACACCTCAACCACAAGAATGTTGTTATCTATATTCCTACTTTACAGAAGTTTTGTGGAAGTAGCTTATAAAACTGGTTGTGATCTAGGCTCTACAGCAATGACTGATCAATCTTTTCAGTCCTCTGCTGACCCAGACCTGTCAACCATCTGCAGGTACAGTCCTCAGCTCCTTTCCTCAACTGCAATCTCAAGGGGCCCTGTAGTTAGGTCTGAAGCTGACCCAGCCCTGCTCACTCCTTTGTCTCACCCTTTCTGGGAATCAAATAAACTGAAAAAATTCCATCCACAGCAGTCCTAGAATTCCTGGTCCCTGAGTCCTCTCAGGCCTCCTTCTAACTTTTTACATCTAGGCAATAAGTCCAGAAAAAAGAGAGAGGATGTTTAAATAGGCTCCTGCAGGAGTTCATAAGAACCTGAGATGCATTTAAAAATAAGTAGGTCAGCACCATGACTTTCAGTGTAAGCTACAAATTACATGGCAGAAGAGGAAAAGCAATTCACATTACTTGGGTTGGCTGAGGACATTTCTGGAACAGCAGAATAGACAGAACTTCAGTTGAAATCAGTAGATAGCAACTTGATTTACACTGGTACTCCTTTTCAGTAGAGTAATACTGAAATGTATGCAACAGACACTTTAAAAACTTTAAGACTTCACCACACAGAGAGTGGGGGAGTGCAAGAGTGAAAGGAACTCCAGTACAAATGGAACTTAGTCACAGCAACTGTTGTGGTTTTCTTTAGTGAGGGGGGGCCTAAGGTGGTAGCTTCTGTAGGAAACTGCTAGAAGTCCCTTTGTTCAGTGGACTCAGCCAGGTCTAGGGCGGACCTGCTGCTGGCCAAGGCCAAGCCAATTGGTAGCAGAATGTCCCGTGATAACGCCTCTGCGATAACATATTTAAGAAGGGGAAAACAGAAAAAAAAAAGAGAGAAGAGAAGATGTGATGAAGCTGAACAGGGGCAGAGGCGCAGAGGGGGAGGCGCAGGCCTCATGGGCCTTGCAGGCCTCACACTCTGGCCTCTCGCCTCGCCAGGCAGCCGACTGGGCCCAACTCGGCCCAGCCTGGCTGCAAGAAGTGGAGAGGAGATGAGAAGTGAATAAGATGTAAAAAGGATCCTGAGAGGCATCTGCTAGCCTGTTGTGAGGAACAGCTGCAGACGCCAAGGTCAGTTCAGAAGGAGGGGGAGGAGTAATGAGGCTCCTGGCCAAGATTCCCCTGCAGACTGTGGTGAAGACCATGGTGGAGCAGGTTGTCCCCCTGCAGCCCATGGAGGTCCACGGAGGAACAGAGATCCACCTGGAGCCCATGGAGGACCCCATGTCAGGGCAGGTGGAGGCCTGAAGGCAGCTGTGGCCCATGGAAGGCCCACTGGGACAGCCATTCTGGAGAGACTGCACTCCGTGGAAGAGATGACCCACGCCAGAGCAGTTTCACGAAGGACTGTGGTGTATGGGTGGGACCCCACAACGGAGCAGGGGAGGAATGTGAGGAGTTCTTTCCCCGACCATGAAGCAACGGCGTGAAACAACGCGTGATGAACTGACTGCAACCTCCATTCCCTCTTAGCCCCTGTGCCGCTCGGGGTGGGGGGAAGGTAGTAGAGATAATGTTAAGCTTGGGAAGAGGGAGGGATGGAGGGAGGTTACCTCATTCTCTGTCTCATTATCCTGCTGGTTGTAGTAATAAATGAATAGTTTTTCCCAAGTCAAGTCTGTTTTGCCCATAACGATAACTTTAAGGATTTCTCCCTGTCCTTATCTGAAACCTCGAGCTGTTTTTCTTATATTATCTCCCCCTATTGTCTTGGAGTGTGGGGGGAGTGAGAGAGAGACTGCATAGTCTGGTCCCGATCAGGGCTGAACTACGACAGCAACTCAGAGAGATGATGACTTAGTGCCAAAATGGTGCTCAAATTCTAGAAGTCCAAAGTACTCACAGTTGTAGATCCCTATTAGCTGTAAACTGCAGGTGTAAAATTAGGAAAGAGAAGGTGGTGTGGCACACATGAGAAGTTAAGGACTGTTTTTTAGAAGAGGTACAAGTGAGAAGGAGGTGGAGGAGGTCTAGGGCCCAGAGGAGGCAGTTAAATCTTACCTTCTGCATGCAATGCAAACACCCTTTTGCACTCTATCAAGTGCTATCGCTTAAGCCAGATAAAAATAATTAACTTCAGGGGTTTTTTTTCTGTTTTCTGAAAGATTCCATTGTGTATGTCTGGCAGTGGTATTAGTTTTGACACAACATTTTTACCCCAGTGCAATGAAATGAAAAATACATGTCCAGGGCTTTCCAATGTCTAAGTAATGATAAAAACTGTTAAAAATTCATCACGTCTCTTCCTCACTATGATTGTCAACTGCTGTAAGTGAATAACTTAATTATTCCATTTCATTCATAATTTAATCTAGCCCTTTCTGTCTTCTTTTTGATCTCCCTTGAGCTAGGATTTTGTTTTGCTGTGGGATACTTCAGTTTGTTTGAAGATGAGGATGAAGCCACAAGCAACATTAAGAACTCCACATACAGTAGGCTTGCTGATACCACGGTTTATATTAAAACATCATTTGGGTATTACTGTCTCAAATTAAATGAAAATACTTCAAAATATCTAAGTTCTGCAAGGTAATACTATATTTCACATGTAAATCCCTTTCTTTTTCTTTTCTTGAGGATTTTTCTATAACTCTCAAGGAAAACATTCTACTTCTCTCAAAGTAGTTAAAACCTATCAAGATTTCCTTCAAGTTATTTATCCAGCACACTCATCTTAACAACTTTCTCTGTCTGACAGGTTCTGTGAGGTCTTAGGGGATGATCTCTAAATTTCCCAATGGCAGGAAATTCAAAAACTTTAATTTAAAAGCTGGGGAAAGCATGGCTTCTGTTCTATCCAGTTTCTATGTAATAAACCAGGAAACTGTGACATAAAACAGAAGCTGGAGATCCTTCAAAAAGTTTCTAGACAAATAAGCAGTGGATTTGTATTTAAATTTTAGAGCTGGTTCCTACCAATAAAAATATACTCATCTGCAGACTTTGCATATCCATTGACTATGATGGCTTGTCATACCAAGGTTGTGTATGAAACACATGTACAGATGACAGTAGAGCATTGAGAGGTTAGTACCATAACTTAAATTGCATACTTAGCAGTGAAAACACATACAAAGTGATACCTGCAGGCTTTTTGGCCCTGGTAAAACAGGCTTTTTTCTCTTACGCTTGTACAGCAACCAACACAGAACCATGCCTACCCAGAACAGGCCTTTCCCACATGCTATAACAGTGCTTACAATTAACAACACAAGTTCCAACAGTTGTTCAGGGAAATATCTCTTTCATATGAGCATGCACTGGGTATGCACAGATTTAACATAGAAAACAAGCAGTTACCGGGTTTGAGAGTAGTAGAGAGGTTGTTTTATAAGTTAGAGTAACATTTTTATGGTAACATGAGTCAAAACAAATAACAGAGGAGGAGACATGAAGTTTTCTAAGAATGGCCACAGGTTTTATGAGCTTCAAAGTTGTAATTATCTTCAAATTTGTTATTACCAGCTCAGAGCAGTTTCAGATGCAATTGAATCTGTTTTGGGCAAAACAGCTGCTAAAAAACTTTCTGGCATGCCATGCTCCCTGTCATATGTCTTCCAGAAGTCCCTGTACCAGTGGTGACTCATAGCAAGCTATTCCCTCCTCCCTCACCCCACTTTGCCTTTTTGATATGAGAAGGAATAGTTTATTGAATTCATGTCAAGACGGAGACATATCCTTTTCCCTCGACTGACAGCCCACCATACTTGGGCAGAGAACAAGTCCTAGCATCCATGCTCCCCTCCCACACTCCTGGAAGTGGTAGCTTTCCTCTGACGGTACAATTTGCAGCCCTGCCACATCCACACCTCCTCTGAGATTGCTCACTGCTGCAATGCAGGCATCAGCAGAACAGTAGTCTGTGCCACATGTACCATGTGTACATGGTAATGAAAACAAACAAGAGTAATCAAAAAACCTGCATTCATTTAAGGATACACACAGATTCCAAATGCAGGCATGAATCTTTGAAAATTTCAGTCCAAGATCATACAGCTGAAGGATGGTATGTAAAAAGTTCCATAACAACAGTAAAACAAGATCAACACTATTTCCTTGCGCTTAAATCTTAAGCTGTAAAAGATAGTCTGCAGCCAATTAAAACCTCTAACAATATTATAGGAATACAACACTACACGTTTATATATACAGCACTACATGAGTAGTGCCAGGGAGAGCAGTAGAAAGAAACCAGGAGATGGACGTAGATGGACAGTAAACTGTTCTCCTTGATTTGGACAAGCTTTCTACTTCCGTGTTGATAAAAAAGAAACGAATTATTTTTCACCATTGAATAACGAGTATAAAAACCCCAGACAGGATAATCGGTACTATTTTCAAGGATACAAGTTCTAAGAACTTTAAAGTCCTTTTTATTTTTCTAGCAACAAACCATTACTCAACCATTATTTTATTTTCCATAAATGTAACAGGAATCTCTAAAATTACATTTGCAGGTCCCTGTTTTGAAATGTTACCTGGAAGTTCAGTTACTACCACTTTCATTCTATGAAAAAACTGCTCTTCAGAGTGCTGGTGAGATTGTGGAAGAGATTATCTTCCCACTATGTCCAAACTTTTCTTAGTACAAAGTTATCATAGAGTACATAATCGCGTACATAAGAACTCCTTTGATTGTGATAGTGCAAAATTTGTAGGGTTAAGAAATGTCGTGGAGATTTTCCTGAATATATTTGTTCACACTGTAAGTTTTCACCGTGAATATTTCCACTTAATTTTAAGCATGCACTGCGTATCATGTGTTACAGAAGTCATAGATGGGAAAGACCTGTGTAGTATTGATTTCAAGTGACATAATCTTCTAAATTCTTTTTTTAAGTACATGGAAATTATACCCATAACTTTCTTATCATGTGCAGTTGCAAAACCAAGTAGCATTTCTAAAAATTATGTATCATTCAGGATAACATGATGAAGCATTTGTGTGGACACACCTGGTTTGTTGCAGCATTGTCCCTTTGAGGCTATCTTCTTGTTTTCTTCTCTTGAGCTTTGCTTCCACTCAGTTGCTCATATGAATTTAGAAAAAGGAAGCCAAAAGTCAAAGGTCCTACTGTGTTATAATGGGCCAAACCTTTATTATTACTATACAATGCTTTAGAAGTGCAAAAACTCAGGGAAAGCTCTACTACTATTAACTCAGTGAGCATGCTTATTTCTGTCAACTTCTGTAAAGTTCACAAAAAGCAGCGTTTCCCTACAAACTTAGGCCACCTGTTTAATGGCAAAAAGATTTTCATGTGGGGCACTAAACATCCACAGATGACAAACTGTAAAATTACAATGTGTAGCAATGTTCCTTACAAAAGACTAACAGGCATGATTAACTTAGATAGTTCCCAATATACTTTCAGGTGTGAGTCCTTATAAACCTAACTGGATTAACAATTAGAGCCATGAGGAGCAAAATAAACAAAAGTAAACTTTTTAGTCATTATATCTTGACTTGTTTTACATGTATAGAAGTCAGCTGACATGAAATAAAATCTTTTGCTTTGCAAACATTGTATGTCTTGGTTCAATTATTTTCATTTTTAACTAGATAGTGCAACTTCTAAAACTGTTTGTTCTTCAATTTCCAGTAATCACAACCATGATTGTTTTAGGTTTGTCAGCAACAGCTAAGCATTTACATATATATGTGCACACAAATTCAAGACTTCCATTTTTAATATATGTATTTATTGTAAACTCATCTTTACTCTTTGAAATGATAAGCTAAATGTCTTCAGTTCACTTCAACTAAAAAAATATGTCAAAACCAAAAGAGGTCTAATTCAAAAGCGTCAGATATAATCTCTTCCTAGACTTCAAAAAGATACTGTCATCACCTTTCAAAAGTGGAAAGGATTAAATCAAGAGAGAACATATGCCCAGGATCAGATATGATTAGTTTTAAAAATTCTGCATTGTTCTTACAATAAAATTCTGGCATATTCCAAGTTCCTTAGAAATTCAATTTACTCTATAATTAGAGAAGGGCTTCTAGTGAAGCTTGCAACAGACTGTTCTACATGCTACATGAGAGAATGAAATACAAGCTTAATTAAATATTCCTCATAGTGGGAATGATAGACTGTCTATCAACAATCACATCAACACATTTTCATTCATTGAACTCCTTGACGTAACAGTAAACACTGCTGGAACATTTCACATAGAAGGCTGAAACTAAACCAACTTATTAGTGAGATTAATCTATAGGCTCCAGGTGAAAAAACCCCACACTTCAGTAGTCATTTCTCCAGTAGTCATTTTCCCCATTTTATAGTAAGGAAAAAAATATAGCTTTATATTTTAATAACTAAGCACATCCACCACATATCACTTCAACTGAGAAAATTTTGATGAATAGACAACTGATCAGAAGATAGTTCATATCACTCTGTAGATTTTAAATAGTGGAGGCAAAATTTGAACTTAATTATGTTGTGTTAGGCCAGCTGATACTGCAGCCAAAACCAGACAAATTTTGCAATTAGTGTTTGTCGTAGTTCAGCCCCGATCGGGACCAGACTATGCAGTCTCTCTCTCACTCCCCCCACCCTCCCCTTATTCCATACCATCTACATCATGCCCAGATCCTACACTTTCCAATCAATCATCAACTTTTTCTTTCTTTGACCTACTTGTATGCATACACAAAGATGTAATTCCCTTAGTCCATGGCCCATCCCTTCAAAAGGTCTGTTGAGTTTATCCAGTCCATAACTTTGGGCTCCATCTGTCATAACAGTCTGTCAGCATAGGACAGACAATGCAGTGTTTCCTCAGGTAGTCTGTCTGGTGCGAGTGATTTAGCAAGTTCATAGTCTGCAGACTGAAGATCTGTTGGTATGTGCTAGTAGCAAGAGCCAGTTCTGGTTGCATCACTGCTGCAATTGTTCCTGTTTTATTAAAGTTCATTCTTTGTTGGTATAGATGACTTTACTATAATACTTTTGACACAACGTAAGTCTCTCAGGGCGTGGAGCAGGAAGAAGCAAGGAGGGACATGTAACAGCTAGATAATGACATACAGTACTATATAGTAAGCACTTCAAATTATTGGCTCTTTTCACCTAAAATTAAATCTCCTTGAGGTACACATCGGACTTTCCCATCCTCCTGCATTACCCACCAAGTACACCCAGGTCCTTGAGCAAAAGCAATCCCATGCATGGGTTTGTCTTTGCCCAAGGGAGAAATGACCCAGACTGTCCTCCCCCCGGTATATTCCTCACGTGCACCACAGGGACTTTATTCTCTTCTACAGTATGTAGAAGTTCAGATTGGGCAGGGCCAGCTCGACTGGTGGACCCCCGAGTGTTGACTAGCCAGGTGGCTTTTGCTAAATGTTTATCCCAATTTTTGAAGGTTCCACCACCCATTGCTTTCAGTGTCATTTTCAGCAGCCCATTATACCTTTCAATTTTTCCAGAGGCTGGTGCATGATAGCGGATGTGGTATACCCACTCGATGCCATGCTCTTTGGCCCAGGTGTCTATGAGGTTGTTTTGGAAGTGGGTACCATTGTCTGATTCAATTCTTTCTGGAGTGCCATGTCGCCATAAGACTTGTTTCTCAAGGCCCAGGATGGTGTTTCAGGCAGTGGCATGGGGTACGGGATATGTTTCCAGCCATCCAGTGGTTGCTTCCACCATTGTAAGCACATGGCGCTTGCCTTGGCGAGTTTGTGGGAGTGTAATATAATCAATCTGCCAGGCCTCTCCATATTTATACTTCAGCCATCGTCCCCCATACCACAGAGGCTTTAACCGCTTGGCTTGTTTGATTGCAGCACATATTTCACATTCAAGGATAACCTGTGCAATAGTGTCCATGGTCAAGTCCACCCCTTGATCACAAGCCCATTTGTATGTTGCGCCTCTTCCCTGATGGCCTGAGGTATCATGGGCCCACCGAGCTAAAAATAGTTCACCCTTATGCTGCCAGTCCAGATCCACCTGAGCCACTTCAATTTTAGCAGCTTGATCCACTTGCTGGTTGTTTTGATGTTCTTCAGTGGCTTGACTCTTGGGTACGTGGGCATCTACGTGATGTACTTTTACAACCAAATACTCTAACCAGGCAGCAATATCTTGCCACAAAGTGGCAGCCCAGACGGGTTTGCCCCTACGCTACCAGTTGCTCTGCTTCCATTGCTTTAACCATCCCCACAGAGCCTTTGCCACCATCCATGAGTCAGTGTAGAGATAGAGCACAGGCCATTTTTCCCATTCAGCAATGTTTAAAGCCAGCTGGATGGCCTTCACCTCCACAAACTGGCTTGATTCACCTTGGCCTTCAGCAGCTTCTGCAACTCGTCGTGTAGGACTCCACACAGCAGCTTTCCACTTCCGGTGTTTTCCTACAATACGACAGGACCCATCAGTAAATACTGCTTCTCATTTTCTGGGAGGTTGTTATATGGTGAGGCCTCTTCAGCATGTGTTACCTCTTCCTCTGGTGGCTTTCCAAAGTCTTTGCCTTCTGACCAGTCTGTAATTACTTCTAATATGCCTGGGCGATTGGGGTTTCCTATTCAGGCCCGCTGTGTAAGCAGTGCAACCCACTTGCTCCATGTAGCATCCGTTAGATGATGCGTAGAGGGGACCCTTCCTTCGAACATCCAGCCCAGCACTGGCAGTCGGAGTGCCAAAAGGAGCTGTGCTTCAGTACCAATCACTTCTGAAGCAGCTCAAACTCCTTCGTATGCTGACAGGATTTCTTTTTCGGTTGGAGTATAGCAGGCCTCAGATCCTTTATATCCCCGGCTCCAAAACCCATGGGTTTCCCCTGGCGCTTTCTGCCAGAGACTCCAGGTAGGGCCATTCTCCCCAGCTGCAGTGTAGAGCACGTTTCTTACCTCTTGCCCTGTCCGGACTGGCCCAAGAGCCACCGCGTGAACAATTTCTTGTTCAATTTGTTCAAAAGCCTGCTGTTGTTCAGGGCCTCATTTAAAATCATTCTTCTTTTGGGTGACTTTATATAGAGGGCTTACAATCATACTATAATTTGGAATATGCATCCTCCAGAAACCCACAACGCCCAGGAAAGCTTGCGTTTCCTTTTTGTCAGTCGGTGCAGCCATAGCTGTTATTTTGTGGACTATATCTATTGGAATCTGACGACGCCCATCTTGCCATTTTATCCCCAAAAACTCTATCTCTCTTGCACGTCCTTTCACCTTACATCATTTTATGGCAAACCCAGCTTTCAGGAGGATTTTAATTATTTTCTCCCCTTTTTGAAAAGCTTCTGCTGCTGTGTTGCCCCATACGATGCTGTCATCAATGTACTGCAGGTGCTCTGGAGCACCACCCTTTTCTAGTGCAGACTGCATCAGCCCATGGCAGATGGTGGGGCTGTGTTTCCACCCCTGGGGCAGTCGATTCCAAGTGTACTGGACCCCTCTCCAAGTGAAAGCAAACTGTGGCCTGCATTCTGGTGCCAATGGGATTGAAAAAAATGCATTGGCAATATCAATGGTGGCATACCACTTGGCTGCCTTGGATTCCAGTTCATACTGAAGTTCTAACATGTCTGGCACAGCAGCACTCAGTGGTGGTGTTACCTCATTCAGGCCACGATAGTCCACTGTTAACCTCCACTCTCCACTTGATTTTCTCACTGGCCATATGGGACTGTTAAAAGGTGAGCGGGACTTGCTGATCACTTCCTGGCTCTCCAGCTGATGAACCAGCTTATGGATGGGTATCAGGGAGTCTCAGTTGGTGTGATACTGCCACCCATGCACAGTTGTAGTAGCAATTGGCACCTGTTGTTCTTCAACCTTCAGCAACCCCACAACAAAAGGATCCTCTGACAGACCAGGCAAGGTGGACAACTGTATAATTTCCTCTGTCTCTAAAGCACCTACACCAAAAGCCCACCGGTACCCTTCTGGGTCCTTGAAATATCCCCTTCTGAGGTAATCTATACCAAGAATGCATGGAGCACCTGGGCCAGTCACTATGGGGTGCTTTTGCCACTCATTCCCTGTCAGGCTCACTTCAGCCTCCAATACAGATAGCTGTTGGGATCCTCCTGTCACTCCAGAAATACAAATGGGTTCTACCCCATTATATCTTGATGGCATCAAGGTACATTGTGCACCAGTGTCCACTAGTGCTTCATACTCTTGTGGGTTTGACGTGCCAGGCCATCAGATCCACACAGTCCAATAAACTCTGTTATCCCTCTCCTCCACCTGGCTGGAGGCAGGGACTCTCTAATCCTGGCCACAGTATTCATTGTTCATTTCTTTTAAATATGCACGAGAGGTCCCTTCAAGAAGTTCAGAACTAAAGCTATTCCTTTTACTCTGCCTATTGGAGACTGGTGCAACAATTTTCCTGGGAGAACTTCTATTTGCAGTGGTTTTTCCACACAACTCATGTACCCGTGCCTCTAGGGCAGAGGTAGGCTTCCCATCCCACTCCCTCATGTCCTCTCCTTGGTCACGCAAGGTAAACCACAGGGTACCTCGCTACGTATGCCATCTCTCTTGAGCAAGGAAACGTTTATTCCTAATAGCTGAAATATTGGCCCATACTGGTGGGGAATGGGACATATCTTCTTTGAATTGCTGGAACTCCTGGAATAGTTTCTCCACAGCTGAGACACAGGCCCTTAGGGAGGAAGAAAGGCTTTCCTCGTACTGCCAGACTCGGCCAGCCAGTTCATCCACTGTTTCTTCCTCTCCATCTTTCCAGGTCATAACTGCCAATGAGTTGGCATATGATGACAGTGCACTTCGAACAAACTTCCGCCACATTTGTCGTGTGCACCTAACTTCATCTGGATCCTTAGGTAACTGATCATTGTCCAGGCCATCATAAATAATCTCCAGCACAGCTAATTCCCTCAGGGACTGGATACCCTTCTCCATGGTAGCCCACTTGCCTGGGTGACACATTACATCCTCCTTGAAAGGATACCTCTCCTTCACACCTGACAGGAGTTGCCTCCAGAGGCTGAGGGCTTGTGTCCCTTTTCCAACTGCTTTGTCAATGCTTGCTTCTCTAGAAATGGATCCCAGTTGCCTAGCTTCTCTGCCCTCTAATCCCAAGCTATTGGCCCCATTATCCCAGCACCGCAGCAGCCAGCTGATAACGTGCTCCCCAGGATGATGGCTAAAAAATTTTCGCATGTTTCGCAGCTCGCTCAGGGATAGAAATAGGGTGCTCACTGTCTCCTTTAGGAGTTCTTCCTCTGGGGAAGAGCCTGCCTGCCGAGTTCTTCCTGGGCATGAAGCAAATAAACTTTCCTCTTCTTCCTCCTGGTCCCTCGTAGAGGAAGCTTCTTCATCCCTCACTAAACGAGCTGACTTCCACTTCCAAGTCTTCTTGTATACAGGGGCAACTGATACTAGCACGGGTTCACCCTCTGATTCAGCTGCAATGCCTGTTGCTGGAGTTTGAGTACCTACATTGCAGGTCAGTTTGTTCTCCCTCGTAACATGCTACGTATTAGTATCTTGCCTTAGGGTAAATCTTGGGAGGAGATTCCCAAAAAGTGGTTTTGCAGCCCTAGACAAGACTTGGCACACATTCAAGATACATAACAACAACATCATAGTGGCTTGAATATCCCCCAGATCTTCAAAGTTCTCAAAAAGTGGTTTAACTACCCTGGAAATGAAAGAAATCAGGAAGCTGTCCAGATAGGAATACCAATTTATCTCTAAGGCCATTGATGTCACCATGTCATAGATGTATATGGCATAGTATAACAGAAGGATAATTCTCATCATTTTCCCTGAGGTGATAAACACCATTGGGAACACATAGTACATATAAGAGCATAGATAATACAACAACATAACCAACCACTGCAACATCATGACCAATAACTGACAACCAATACAATGAGTGTGTATAAACAAATTTGTTTCAAGCAAAAAAAAAAAGTCAGATCTGTTATTATCTCAACCCTTTGAGCTCCACATTGGGCACCAAAAATAACTATCATAGTTCAGCCCCAATCGGGACCAGACTATACAGTCTCTCTCTCACTCCCCCCACCCTCCAAGACAATAGGGGGAGAATTGGTAAACAAAAGAAAACCAGGGAAAAAAAAAAAAAGAAAAAAACAAACACATGGGTTGAGATTGAACAAAAAGCAAATTTAACAGTAATGACAGAAGAAAACAAAACAGTGACGGAACACAAATACAGTATAATGGCTTACAATAGATCTCCACATCCAGTCTCTTCCAAGTAGCAGGAGGCTCCCTTCAGCACCCTCCTCACTTATATACTGAGCATGATGTCAGAGGGGATGGAATAGCCCTTTGGCTAATTTGGGTAAATTAACCCCAGCTGTTAGCTAATTAGTTAACTATCCCAGCCATAGGGGCTACCAGCTTCAGTTCTCCACCCAGCTCAGGTAAATATTTAACTCTATCCTAGCCAGAACCAGGACAGTGTTCTATCATAAATTCATACAAAAAGCAGAACAAACTAGCCTAAGTACAGTTTAAGTATTATAGTTCTTAGAGTAATAAAATAATGTAAATCAATTGGATCACTAGAGAGAGTGGTAGTTAATCTCTGTCAACAGAGAGGAGGAGAGGCTGTTAGCACCTGTGTGAAAGAATAGAAACATTATAAAAATTGCTATGAGCTATAAAACCAGTATCTCTTTCCAGTTCATAATTTTAAGTATCTTAGTTATGAATTCGTGTTCTGTGATTGGCTTTTTGAAGTATTTTCTATGACCTCTCTCCATAAGTTTTTCCTTATGTAAATCCTTAGACTATCAGAGAGAGAGAGAGAGAATAGCATTGCTATTTTAAATTGGTAGTTGTGCAATAAGAAACTTAATGCTCACCTTTAATACAGACAGATTAATGAAAGACCAAAAACCCTGATGGGCAAAAGAATGGATGCTGTCAAATGCTGTAATGAAAAATAGAGATAATGTGAAAATCTTCTGGTTAGCCAAAAAGAGAAGCAAGTCTAAATGACAAGAACACTTCTTCAGCTCACAAAAGAGAAAAGTCCTTATATGGAAAGATCCCATCAACTTCATCACAGAAGGGCTGAGAAGCAGAAATACTGATGTACTAGAATATCTGAAGCTATTTTATAACATTTCATTAGTTATGCCTGCTTGAAGAAAAATCAAGCCACTCAATGAAATCACTTTATCATATTGCATGACGGAAAAACAGAACCAGACAGAAGAGTCTAGAGATAGCTAAACTCAAAAACCAGCTAAAGCGAAAACCATAACGTGGTCAATTCACGGCCAATAAAGTACAAGGTATTTTCCAACAACAGAAAAGTTATCCAGATCAAGTTTAGAAAAGCCAGAAATGGCATTCTGCTTTTACAATAAGGACACATTTCAAGCCATTTAGAATAGAAAATTCTTTCATCGGAAGCAGAAGAGACTCTCCAGTTAACCACATCACCTTGGCCAAGAGGCAAAGGACCTTGTTCAACAGAAAGTAGAATTCAATAATATGCTCAATACATTTCTACATTTAAGAATACAGAAGACCAGACATGGCTATTTGGCTGAGTCCTCCTCCTCTCTTTTCTTCTCTTTCACTGATTGTTAAATAGTGATATCTTGCCACTATTGTTCTTTTAACTATTTTTAAGCTTCAAATTGCTACAAGATCTAGAAAGAAAATACAGCTCCATAATGCCAGAGCTAACATCCTAATTGAACTCATGATCTATGTCGCAAATCCAGTCAAAGCAAGGAGGCACAGATAATCACAAAAAATATTTTTTCTTACATGTATTGTTTAGCTTAGTAATGAGTCAATTATGATAATTATTCTCAGATTTAGCACATAAGGGCCTGCTGAACTACTTATGTGTATTTTACTAACAAGTTACTAGTTGCATAAAGCTTACTTTGAATTAAATTACATTTTAAAATAATTTCATTAATCTTGACATTATTTCTAGAGAAATGAAATTAAAAGATGAATCTTTTTACAGCAAAGGTTTGCAACAAGAAAACAACCTAGAGGATTATCTAGAGAAATTACTTTAAGTTTGTGACTAAGAGAATGAATAACACGTTGCTAGTGAAAGAAAACAGTCCTGTAACTTAACATGATCTTGACATTATCTAAACAGCTTTTGCTAGCACAGCATTAGAAGTGTTCCCAAAGGTAGCATCTTATTTATTTTTCTGATTTAATGCAAGATATTTGCACTCATACAAATAGCACATTGAGGGCAAACATCACCTTGTCATAACACTGAATCTAAAATAAATACTTTGTGCATCTCTAAACTACAACTTTAACTTATTTATATGAAAAATCAATTCCATAAAATAAAGAATTACTTCAAAGGATTAATTGTTCTGTATTGGTCATTATATAATCAGCCCTTTGAGAATAAATAGATTCAGATGCTGAGGAAAGTTAGCTTTTAAATCCTGGGTAATTGAAGAGTTTCTGTTGTTTCTGTTCTCCTCAACTAGACCAGGGAAGGCTCTGGTGGGAAAACAGGAGCATTTCAGTATAACAGAAATCTTGAAACACTTCATCTTCACAAAGCATCAAGATCAGCTTAAAAAAAAAGGTTTTCTTTCTAAATTAGCTACTTTTTTAACACACTTTAGTACAAATTCTAAAAGATACAAACACAAGACCAGAAAACTGAAATAAAAAAAAAAGGAAATAAAAGCCAAAAAACATTAATGCAAGTTCAGATTGAATACATTTTAACTAGGAAAAAAAAATGAAATACAGACACAGTCAAACATTGCAATATCTAGAAGTTTTAGCACAAAATTTTCAATGAATTTGAGCTGCTATACTTTTCAGCAAAAAATCTGAAGAATTCTCTGCCATAGCTGAATGATAATCTGAGTTTTTTACCTTGAAATTATATTAATAAAAATATCTCAACCAGAAGTAGAAGAAACTACTTCAACTGTGAAAGCAGCTGTACAAGTCTGCATGGGCAAAACAGTGGGAATGAGGCAGCCAGGAGGTCTGGCATCACAAGACCGGCCAGAAAACACGCTTGACCCTTTCTGAATAGCACTGCCAGCTCATATTTGGATACTTTTAAAATAAGCTTTGTGATACCCAATATTTTAAAAGAGTTCCACAAAGTTTATATTTAACCATATTAGTGATGGAACAGCAGAACACAGTACACCTAGCACACAAGTATGTAATGAATACATACAGTTCACATGTACCTGTGAGCATTACATAAATTAGGGATTAAGAGAAACTATATTCCTGAGGGGATACAATCAGTATCTTCTCAACACTTTTTATCTAACTCTCTACTTAATTTTAAATTAAAAAAAAATTAACATAATTTACTGCTAGAAAATTTACTTCACAATAAAATATGACACTCTTGTGTGGATTATAAGAAGAATTACAAGCTTATCTACTAAAACAAGTGTCGTAGTTCAGCCCCGATCAGGACCAGACTACGCAGTCTCTCTCTCGCTCCCCCCACCCTCCGAGAGAATAGGGGGAGATGATATAAGAAAAACAGCTCAAGGTTTGAGATAAGGACAGGGAGAAATCCTTAAAGTTACCGTCACGGGCAAAACAGACTCGACTTGGGGAAAACTATTCATTTATTTCTAAAATTAGCAGGAGAATGAGACAGGGAACAAGATAACCTCCCCCCACCCCTCCCTCTTCCCGGGCTTAACATTATCTCTACTACCTTCCCCTCCTGAGCGGCACGGGGTGGGGGGGGAAAGGGAATGGGGGTCGCGGTCAGTTCATCACGCATTGTTTTACGCCGCTGTATGATCGTCGGGGGAAGAACTCCTCGCATTCCTCCTCTGCTCCAGCGTGGGGTCCCTCCCACGGGCCACAGTCCTTCGTGAAACTGCTCCGGCGTGGGTCATCTCTTCCACGGGGTGCAGTCCCTCTAGAACAGCTGTCCCAGCGGGTCCTCCATGGGCCACAGCCTCCTTCAGGCCTCCACCTGCTCTGGCGTGGGGTCCTCCACGAGCTGCAGGTGGATCTCTGCCCCTCCATGGACCTCCATGGGCTGCAGGGGGACAACCCGCTCCACCATGGTCCTCACCACGAGTTGCAGAGGAATCTTGGCCAGGAGCCGCATTACTCCTCCCCCTCCTTCTTCACTGACCTTGGCGTCTGCAGCCGTTCCTCACAACAGGCTGGCAGACGTCTCTCAGGATCCTTTTTACATCTTATTCACTTCTCATCTCCTCTCCACTTCTTGCAGCCAGGCCGGGCCGAATTGGGCCCAGTCGGCTGCCCGGTGGGAGGCCAGAGGGTGAGGCCTGCAAGGCCCATAAGGCTCACACCTCCCCCTCTCTGCCCCCCACTCAGCTGCTTCACATCTTCTCCCCCTCTTTTTCCTGTTTTCCCCTACTTAAATACGTTATCGCAGAGGCGTTATCATGGGACATTCTGCTACAAATTGGCTCGGCCTTGGCCAGCAGCGGGTCCGCCCTAGGCCCGGCCGAGTCCACTGAACAAAGGGGAGCGACTTCTAGCAGTTTCCTACAGAAGCTACCACCCTAGGCCCCCCCTCACTAACAAATCCAGAACAACAAGTTAGCACTTGAAACATCACTTATGAAGATTTGATGAAATATACTAATGTTAATAACAAATATTTCAAAAGCAATGTGCCCAGAGTGCCCAATATACCTGTGAAGACCACATCCTGCTATCAAGGTTCACAGGCTTACATATCTTCAAAACTCTGTAGCTAAGTTCAGTTAAAAAATATAACAGAAATTCAGAAATTAGGCTTTAAGGATCTGTAGATAAGGCATCAGAGAGAGAGAGAGACAATGAATTCCCATTCTTGATATTAATTCTCCACAGAAAAAAAATTATTCCCCTTCATAACAAAAAAGGAATCCTTTTTACTGAATATAAAGTCAGTTTTGCCATAAAACAGAAACTTAACTTGTTAAGTTTAACTTGTATTGGAAACCAAATTAATTTGTCAGCTTTATTTTTTTTAATTTCTTCATAAAGAATTTTTTAAGTCAAAAATTCATCAAAACAGATGAAACAAAACAGAGACACGCTATATTGAAAAAAAATGCAATATTTCACCCACTGAAAAGCAGTCACTTTTAGTGTCCTTAGTACATCTGCATACACATCCACCTGAGCACACAAATAAAGGTAATAGAGAAATTAGTATTTTGCAGTGTCACACTCACTGCTACTTGAGTCACCTGGGTCAGCGAAATTTCCTAGCACCAGGCTAACTTCCCGCCTTAGTTTGCCCTCCTCTTTCATGTTAACCACATCCAGCCAGACAAGCTTTCACTGTAACTCAAACAAAAGTCAGCACACAACTTTTTAGTCACGTTGAGTCAATTTTTTCCAACAGAGCTTTTCTGACCAGCTCCAGTTTGGATGTCAGCCTATACTTGTGTTGAAGAAAATGTGTGCTCCTAAGTGTCACAGGCACTTTTGGACCTATTTTTCTCTTTCCACCTCAGTTCCCAGTACTTAAATTGGAACAAAAATCCTACCTTCATATGTCTTGTCAACTAAGATTTTAACTTCCTGAATGCAGTGACTTATGTACATTTCCAAGCCTCCCTGCAGAGAGCTCTGAATTCAGCTGGGGCCTCTGGGTGCTGCCAGGGCTCTGTGGCGGGTGGCAGGCACACAAAAGCACAGTGCGGGATCCAAAGAAGTGATTCACGCTGAATTAGAGCTCTTAAGACCTCTTCATTAATAAATTCCTCAGTGGCTCTGCTTACCGTGCATGGCATTCCCTACAGTACTTGCATAGCATCTGCCATCCAAAAACAATTAACTTTCTAAGAGTGAGGAAAGGTGTATATAGCGAGCCAGATTGGTTGTTCCTCCTAAGTTCTTTTGTTAAAATGGTTAAACCCACTAAGACAGATCAGCAATTACTTCACCACACAAAAGCTCAAGACAGCAAAGTGTTTACATTTCAGCACTGACAGAGCAGATGAACACAGTGACCACACAGCAACACTGCAAGCTCTAAAATGATTCACATGTGAAAGCATGTCCTAAACTCCCTCCGAGCTTTTCTGCCAACATAAGTTGTACTGGCTTAGCTATAGTGTGTTGCCAGAACACCGTAGCCCAATCCACAGTGTACAGGTAGTTAGAGGAGCACAAAGATGCTCATACAAACTGACATAAAGCCACACAAGGATATGAGATCGTTACAGCAACAGAAGTGTATCTAGCTTAGCAAGACTGTGCTGCTCTAATAGGAAAATCACAACTGTAACTGGGAGCATCATATTTTCACAGAAACAATCTGCCTTTCAGGTAACAGATATGCTCAGACAGCCAACACAAGGCAAAGGTTCAGAGAAACAGGAAGCAAGGTGATTCTGAAGCATGAGCAGCAGCTCACAGAAGATAAAAAAGAAGGGAGGCACCGAGTGCAGCCATTATGCAAAACTAATCTAATTACTGACCAAATATTATTGCATTAAAGCTACAGGGTATCACAAAGTTGTGGTTTTCAGCTGACTAGCTGCCAAAAAAATATTGAAAAAGTGTAAAAACTTATGCACAGACCAGATCCATACTTAAAAAAGCATGCTTGAAACATTTTCGTTACAGTGGCAAATACCTTGATTATATATTCAAAGAAACAAAAGTGGGAAACCAAGATATAGTTTATGATCAGTGTGAAAGAAAAGTGCTTATGCTTAATATATTGGTAGCACTATTCCCTAGCACTTTAGTAAACAAAATCAAAGCAGCACAGCTGGAATCTGCAGCCAACTGAGTTACCAGTTTATGAAAAGCTGCTTGATAGAGACAGTGCCATCTGCACCAATTACAAATTACGTATCTTAGGCACGATGGAAAATGATTCCAAGTCACTGTGTTAAAATTGAGCATAGTCTTCCCTTTGCTTGCTTTCCCTTTTTTTCTCATCCTCTTTGCCTCATCTTCCGTGTATTTGCACTTTTCATCCTGCTTATCTGTTGCCTAAAAACCAAGAAACAGTAGCAACGATTTTGGCTCAGCCTAAACATACAATAATGCTGGGGTAATTTTCTGTCTACTTAATCAAAGGGATTTGGATGCAAATGTTTATAAGGGAAGAAGTCAGCATCATTTTCTGAAAGTTCCAGCATATAAAAAAAAAATCAGTTTTGAGCTTGTCTACTCCTTCCCAAGTTATATACAAAGTACTCATTTGTGAAAAAAATGGACCAGAATACACAAAAAAAAAATCACTTTTTTTAGTATGTTCAGATCACATGGAAGAAATAAAAAGAAAACATCTGTAATGCCAACAACATACCATTACAATAAAGCCTATGCAATAAACCAGAATAAAATAGACGTGTAAGGACATGAATATTATTACACTCCTGATGATCAATTTGCCAACGTTTTGTGTTACCACAACTGATGTACAATTTATGCCTTTTTGTTTGTTTTTCCACTAACAAATTCTGCTTAGGCAAAATTAAATCATGTGTGAGACATGTCCTTTGCACTCTCAGTAGGACTGTAAGATGCAGCTTGTCCAATATAAAAGCAATCTTTATTTAAGAAAAGAACTAATGTTTATAGCCACCATGTGACCTGTGAAAGAATTTGTTCTGGAACAAATCCTACATTCAGGCTTGCTCATTGGTCGTAAAAAAACTTTCTGAATATTCAGTAGTAAGAATTTCAGTGGGCTACATAAAGCTACTTTTTACTTACCATCCTAAGAGTGAGTTATCCTATCTGCAGAGAATCTTGCGATCTTGTTTTCATTCCTTTGAGGAACACTGCAAAAGAACAATCAGTCCACTGAAGTTAGCCTTTTAGCCCCACAGTGCTGCTGCCCTTGAGGGCTGCTCCTTTTTCACCCCTAGCAGAAGACACAGCAATGACATTTGTGGTAGATATGTTCATGTTCAAATATGTACCAAAGTATCACAATAAGTAAGTAACTCTGAGCCTTCTTGTTGTAAAATTGCCTCAGAAAAGTGCTTCATACTAGTGCTTCAGTGTAAATTTGCAAGAACTCACCTGGCAAATGTGGAAACAGCAGTGCTCAGTAGGAAGTAGCTACCATCTACCTTCAGTGATTGACTTTGTAAAACAATTGCTTCTTTCATTACTTCCAGGGGGAAAAAGCTAACAAAAATATTAAGAACACCTCTGTTTTGTAGTAACTTTTATGACAGCAAATAAAATCTTAAGATTACAGAGTAAGGTTTATATTGTGTAAATCTATGAGCAAATAGGAAAATGCATTTCAAGGAGGACTATTGAAGAAAATAAATAGTTCAGAATAACTAGTGAAGTCTTAGGACACAATGATCATTCACTGGGCAACAGAACAAAATTAAAACCTCCAAGCAGATTGATGGAACATTTCTGGAAGCAAACATATATACAAAAAGGTATTGTTTTATGGTACCAAGATATTTTCATCATCAGTACTGTTAGATTGAGTTTTACATCTTGAAATGAATATTATAGTTGGATGTTGGCGTAAAGCTGAACTAAATGAAGCATGAAATTACAGGCAAGTATTCTTACGCTATTTGCTACTTAGGCACATCTGCATTATTTCACCAGGAGTTCTCAAATTACTGTATAAATACCAATATTCCATTTTACAGATGGAGAGACCAATATGCTGAATAATTATATTTGCTGTGTAGAAATAACAAGCAGCTTAGTAATAGAGGTTTCACACCTAGTGGGGCTTAATTCAAACGGTACTACCTCACCTTTCACATGAGCTATGCTCACATGGCATGACTATGCAAATACCTTGGCCAGTGGAAGGGGAGGAATTGCCAGCCAAGATCATCAACTCTTGCAAGTTTTTATTTCTCTGACAAATCCTCTCTCTAGATGTAGATTGTCAAACAAAGAGCATTAAATTTCCTTTGTCGTAATAAGGAAGGAACTAGTGAAATGTTCTTGCAGAGTTCACGCTAATCAAAAGCAAGTGGGTTTGAGGGTTTTTTTTTTCTTTGTTTTGTTTAAAGGGGTTAGGTGGGTGATAGTTTTCTTCTCAATTTTGTTCAGTGTCTGAAGTTCTTCGTCACCCATTTTTTATGGCAAGGGCATCAAAACAACCTCACCATGGAAGGGAAATAAAAAAGGATTTAAGAAGTTAACTTCTTGGAGACTACACTGCAACAGCATCCCAAGCCCCAAATTTAGTAGCTAGACACCTAGGCAACTGGGCAAGATGGAAAGAGTCACACTCAGGGACTGTTTTCACTGATTAATCATTTATTATAAAATACAGAAATAGCCCCTGGTACACAGAGCAGAATAAAATATTGATTCTAACTTTCTGAATATTTCATTTTTAGTACAGAAATATTTTTATGCTTTTGAGTTTTTTTATGCTCTTTGAGGTCTGTAAAGGTATATGCATATAACATATAACAGTAAACAAAGTAAACAAGTAATCCTCTACATCGTAAGATAGGTGAAAAAAGCTAATTATAGTCATTTCCCAGAATTAATCAGTACTTTCAGAGCTGCACCTTTGCAGATTGTTTTATAGTAAACTTAAAAGATGAAGCATCCAATGGTATAGCAAACTGAAGGAGATATCTTGCTTGCTGTATGAATAATGATCACTAATTTGCAGAATAATTCATGATGATAGAAGAAATTATGTTTCCTATGAAAATCTTGATGTAAAAACCACGTCAAAACAAATAAGAAAAACATTTGTAGAGTTCGAACTTCAGTGTCTGTGTAGTGAGTAACAAGCCTTTCGGATGAGTAAAAAATGAGCTGCTTCCACCAGCATGCATACTCAGAGATTACAAAAATTCACCAGCTGCTATGAAGAGCAAACAGGAGCCAAGAACAAAAAAATAAACAAAACTCAAAACCCAACAAAAACCGTCACAACAGATGTTTGCTTCAAAAGGAAGTCTAAAAGCTCAAAGTTTGAGAGGGAATAGACTTTTGAGGAATAAAGCTCTTACATAAAGAAGTAAAATAAAGAAATAAAAGAAAATATTAAAACAATATTTAAGATATCAGTTATGCATGTCATTCTCATTTTTGTCGAAAAAGTTAATGGCAAAAACATGAGTTTAGGGTAGTAATTTCTCTTTACTAGCAACAGTATTAGTGCTTCAGACTATGAAAACAAAAGGAGTTTGGACTGCCACAGTATATTTTTTTTTTTAACCTAAACTTCCATCAACTGAAAAATTAATCTCCAAGGTCAGTGAAAATCTTTGATCCATTCTATTTGTATCTACAGGTATTCCAGTTCCTGCACAATTTTACATATTATTTCTACCTAATGCCATTGCCTTTGCCAGAGAACAAAGTCAGTCAGAACCAGCAAAGGTCTGATGTCACATAGAATCTGGTGAGATGTAGTTTTTCAATTTACTTTGCAACTAGATGCATGTCGTGGTTTTGTTAGTGAGAGAACAGGGAGAGACTGCGTAGTCTGGTCCTGATCAGGGCTGAACTACGACAATGCAATATTTTAATTAAATGCTGAGGCAGCCTCTAGTCCTGGAAGCTTCAGGGACAGTCCCCATCAGAACAGTTACACAAAAATCTGAAGGGTGAGACTGTTAAGGACCAGACTGCTCAGACTGTGTGAAGACCTTGAATCAGAGGCAATATGCAGTAACATGAGCCAGGGCTATCGTAAGAGAAATCTGTCCAAAATCTTCAAGAATAGTTTGTACTTTCTGGTAGTTCCAAATTTGGGGTGTCCAACTAGAGACACACTCCACAGCTTCAAGAAATATTGGTGTCCTGAAAAAAAAAAAAAAAAGTGTAAATCTCCCCTGAGTAAATTCTTATATCATCCTGAGCTGTATAATCAGGATTTAGGATTCTTTGTATCAGGAGAATGAGTGGCAATTAAAACTTAAGATACGTTAATCTAGCCCTCCACCTCTGCATCCTTTCAGCTACTCTTCTCTGCACTGTCAGTTACAGAATATAATTTTTATTAACCCTTCCGCATAAATACCCTATATAAAAGCAGGGACAAGATCAACCAGAAAAAAAAAAAAACAACCTTTTTTTTTTTTTTTAAATCAGAAAGCAATTACCTCTTCAGACTCTGAATGTTAGTTTCTCAAAAAAAATGCCTATGCACTAAAAATTAGGTTAAAAGTGTTACTTCTTTTTTAAAAGCAGCAGGAACAAACAAATTAAGAAACATAGATTTATTTACAATCTTTAAGACAGATATACAACAGAGGAAAGAGAACTGCAGCTGTATTTATTTAAAGCATGGGATAAAAGGATACATTTTCTATACAATTAGCAGCCAGGCAATAAGATACATTCTGTGTTAAACAAAGACAAAGCAACAGATCTATAGGGAAGTGTTATGGCTGTGGCACAATGGTCAACTTAGGAATTCATGAGAACAGATTGAGGAAATAAAACAGCTTCAAAGAAAGTCAGACATTGTTTTCTCAGCTAGTCTTTTCACAGAAGGTCTTTCAGTACAAGGCTATCCATGAAATGCAAGTTTTATCTGGGAGTTGAACTCAATGGATCCCTCCCACTTGAGATATTCTGTGATTCTATGATTTATAAAATTATTGCCTTTTTTCAGTATTAGCTTCAGCAAGCAACCCTGGAGATTTTTTACACCCATTTCTTTTAATCTTCTACCTGTATTTAGACCAAGCAAGCCCATAACAATGTAAAGGAAGAAAATCACAGGTTTTACCTCCCAAGAAAGTTCTCAGATCAAAAAAACCCTGAATAGACTTAGCTCTCCAGGGTGCAAAGAAAGAAAAAAAAAAAGGTTCTTTAATTAAGCAGGACAACTGGTTCATATGCTGTAATAATTTAATTATGGAGTACAACTCAAAACTTTCATCAACCTGCCTTGTCTCTTATCATCACTCCATTTCATAGAATCTAGAATGGTCTTAGCCTTGAACACCTTCAGTGATGGGGCATCCACAACTTCTCTGGGCAACCTGCTCCAGTGTCTCACCACTCTCTTTGTAAAAAGCTTCATTCTTATTTCCAATCTGAATCTACTCTCTTTCAGTTTAGAAGAGTTCCCCCTTTTTGTGTCACTACAAGCCGTGGTAAAAAGTCTTTCTCTATCTTTCTCATAAGCCCCCTTTAAATACTGAATGGCAATAATAAGGTCTTCTCAGAGCTTTCTCTTCTCCTGGCTGAACAACCCCAACTCCCTCAGACTTTCTTCATAGTAGAGGCATTCCAGCCCTCTCATCATTTTCTTGTCCCCTCTAGGCTGACTTTAATAAGTCCACGTCTGTCTTGTGCTGTGAACTGCAGGGCTGGACACAGTGCTCCAGGTGGAGTAAAAGGGGAGGAGAATCCCCTCCCTCGACCTGCTGGTCATGCTTCTTTTGGAGAATCCCAAGTCATGCTTGGCTTTTTGGGCTGCAAGTGCACATTGCTGCCTAATGTCCATTTTTTTCATCCACCACTAGCCCCAAGTTTTTCTCTGCAAGGCTGCTCTCATTCCATTTATCTCCCAGTCTGTATTGATACTTGAGCCTTGACCCAGGTGCAGGACTTTGCTGAACTTCATGTGGTTTGCATGGGTGTCCTGGTTTCAGCAGGGATGGAGTTAATTTTCTTTTCAGTAGCTGGTGTGTTTTGGATTTTGTGTGTGAAGAATGTTGATAAAAACATTCTGATGATACGAGTTGTTGTGAATGAGACCAAGGACACTGTCTGGCTTTCCAAGTCTCGTTAACGTGCAGATGCGGGAAGCTGGGCAAAAGACAGACAGAATAATTGATCCAAACTGGCCAAAGAGAGTATTCCATGCCATAAACGTCATGCTCAGTATTTAAGTGGGGGTTGCCCATGGGAGGGGGCATCATTTTCAGTTATTCCTTTTCTTGTCGGGTATCCGTTTGGGCACCCTTGGCATTCTTTTCTTCTTGCTTGCTTGCTGGCATCGTTCCCTCTACCTTGCTAGCTTGCTCTCCCCCTTTGCTTGCTGCTCGGTGTTGTTCCTGTGATCGCTGCTCAGGACGGGCTGCGTCGGTCATTCGGACATCGGGTGGTGAGAAATTGTACATTGTTCATTTTGTATATTTTGTAGATATTAATATCCTTATATCCTGTTAGCTTTGTAGTTTTTAGTATTTTTAGTAAACTGTTTTTATCTCAACCCACGAGTTTTCCTTTCTTCCCAATTTCTCTCCCCTGTCCCACTAGGTAGGGGCAGGGTGAATAAGAAACTGTGTGGTGATCCGGGCTAAACCACCACAGTCTTTTTGGCGCCCAACGTGGGGCTCGAAGGGGCCTCACTAGATCAGTCGTGAGATCATCGGACCTTAGTCTGAGGATCCAAGGTTCAAGCCCTGGTCAGTCCCGAAGGGTTGAGATAAGGACAGGTTTGAACACAGTGTGTTGAAAACAGATTTGTTACAAGTGTTCATTAAGTCGGTTTGGTCATCGCTGGGCACAATGTTATTTTATTTGTTCTCGCAGTTGTTTTTAGAGCTGTACTGGATAGCACCCTACTTGCCGTATTTTCTGTTTGTCGGTGTTTGTGCACGCTTTATCAATGATGTGTGTTGGATCAAAGGTATCGTTCTGCTGTGCTATGCGGCACTGATTTGTCTAGTGAGATTGCTGGTAACGGGACCATTTTCATATCTGTACTCAATGGCGGCAGGCAGTGTGCAGAGCGAGGAGGCAGAGGCAGCTCCACCCGGGTATTTCGGGAGCCATCTTGTGGGTGTTGTTTGGAACTATACCTGTTGTTTTGTTCCGGGAAGCCAGGCCGCGGGGGGAACATCTGTTTACAGCTTTCCCCACCTCACCAAGCTAATTTCAACAGCTTTTGAGAATTTTGAATACCCTTTTTATACCCCTACCACCATGTTCATGGTGACAAGTCTTCTGCAGCTATCTCAGATCTTGATATTGATGAAGTTTAAACAGTTTTTTAAAAGTATTATGGCTCCTCCAATCCCCGCAACAGACACTGTGGCTACTCAAACTGCTGCTACAAATACTGCAGCTACTTCAGCCGCTACGGCAGGTGCTGCAGCTACCCCAGCCCCTGCTACGGGCACTGCGATTGCTTCAGCCCCCACGCCAGACACTGTGGCTACTCAAACCTCGGCAAGCAGTACCAAAGAGAAACCGAAAAACCAATCATCTACACCAGTATCAGTTGCCCCTGTACATAAGAAATACACCAAAAAATCAGTTCGCATAGTGAAAGATGATGATGAACCAGGCCCATCACATGATCAGGGAGACACAGAAGGGGAGGTAGTCACCCGATCCCTATCCCTGAGTGAGCTGCGAGATATGCGAAAAGATTTCAGCCGTAATCAAGGTGAGCAACTTGTCACCTGGTTGCTCCGATGCTGGGACAGAGGGGCCAGTAGCCTGGAATTAGAAGGCAGGGAAGCCAGGCAGCTGGGATCTCTGTCTAGGGAAGCAGCCATTGACAGGGCAATTGGAAGAGAGTCAGCAGCCTGCAGCCTCTGGAGGCGACTCCTGTCAGGTGTGAGGGACAGGTATTTCTTTAAGGAAGATATTGTATGCCACCCAAGCAAGTGGACCACCATGGAGAGAGGTATCCAGTTTCTGAGAGAATTAGCTGTTCGGGAGCTGATTTATCATAACCTGGATGACCCACGGACATCTGTAGATCCAGATGAAATTGAATGTACCCGACCCATGTGGCGGAAATTTGTACAGAGTGCACCATCATCGTATGCCAACTCATTGGCAGCAATGAGTTGGAAAGATGATGAGATGCCACCAGTACGTGCAGTGGCTAACCAGCTCCGACAATATGAAGACAATCTCTCTTCCCCAATGCGGGCCTGTGTCTCAGCTATAGAAAGACTGACTGAGAAATCGGAAAGCCAGTTTGAAAAACTGTTAGAAAAACTATCTGAGGTGTGTGAGAAACTTGAAGATTCTTGCTCCCCACCTGCACGGACTAATATCTCAGCTATTAGAAGAAGACCTCATCCTCCTCCTGCTCAAGGGAGACGGTACACCCGACGAGATGACCTATGGTTTACCTTGCGTGACCAAGGAGAGGATATGAGGAAGTGGGATGGAAAGCCTACCTCGGCCCTAGAGGCACGTGTACGTGAGTTGCGAGGTAAAACAATCACAAAGGGAGGTTCTTCCAGGCAATTTGCTGCTCCAGTCTCCAGTGGGCAGTTCCCCAGACAGCGTAGAAGGGCTGATCTTACCTCTGATCCTATGGAAGGAACTTCTGATTCATATTCACAGAAAGTGAATAGAAAATATTACAAACAGGACTAGAGGGGCCCTGCCTCCAGCCAGGCGGAGGAGAGGGACAACAGAGTTTATTGGACTGTATGGATTAAATGGCCTGGCACATCAGACCCACAAAGGTATAAAGCTCTAGTAGACACTGGTGCACAGTGTACTCTAATACCATCAAGCTATAAAGGGGCACAACCCATTTGTATTTCTGGAGTGACAGGAGGATCCCAAGAGCTGACTGTATTGGAGGCTGAAGTAAGTTTGACTGGGAATGAGTGGCAAAAGCACCCCATAGTGACTGGCCCAGATGCTCCATGCATTCTTGGTATAGATTACCTCAGGAGTGGGTATTTCAAAGACCCAAAAGGGCACCGGTGGGCTTTTGGTATAGCCACCGTGGAGACAGAGAAAAATAAACAGCTGTCCATCTTGCCCAGACTTTCAAAGGACCCTTCCGTTGTGGGAAAGCTGAAGGTTGAAGAACAAAAGGTACCAATTGCTACTACCACGGTGCACCGGCGGCAATATCGCACCAACCGAGACTCCATAATCCCCATCCTCAAGCTGATTCGTCGACTGGAGAGCCAGGGAGTGATCAGCAAGTCCCGCTCACCCTTTAACAGTCCCATATGGCCAGTGCGAAAATCTAATGGAGAATGGAGACTAACAATGGACTATCGTGGCCTAAATGAGGTTACACCACCAATGAGTGCTGCCGTGCCAGACATGCTAGAACTTCAGTATGAACTGGAGTCAAAAGCAGCCAAGTGGTATGCCACCATCGATATTGCCAATGCGTTCTTCTCCATTCCTCTGGCACCAGAATGCAGGCCACAGTTTGCTTTCACTTGGAGGGGTGTCCAGTACACCTGGAATCGACTGCCCCAGGGGTGGAAACACAGCCCCACCATTTGCCATGGACTGATCCAGACTGTATTAGAAAAGGGTGGAGCTCCAGAACATCTGCAATACATTGATGACATCATCGTATGGGGCAACACAGCAGAAGAAGTTTTTGAGAAAGGGGAGAAAATAATCCAAATCCTTCTGAAAGCCGGTTTTGCAATAAAACAAAGCAAAGTCAAGGGGCCTGCACAAGAGATCCAGTTTTTAGGAGTAAAATGGCAAGATGGACGTCGTCACATTCCAATGGATGTGGTCAACAAAATAACAGCTATGGCTCCACCAGCTAACAAAAAGGAAACACAAGCCTTTTTAGGTGTTGTGGGTTTCTGGAGAATGCATATTCCAAATTACAGTATGATTGTAAGCCCTCTCTATGAAGTGACTCGAAAGAAGAATGATTTTAAATGGGGCCCTGAACAACGACAAGCCTTTGAACAAATTAAACAGGAGATTGTTCATGCAGTAGCCCTTGGGCCAGTCCGAACAGGACAAGATGTGAAAAACATCCTCTACACCGCAGCTGGGGAGAATGGCCCTACCTGGAGTCTTTGGCAGAGAACATCAGGAGAGACTCGAGGTCGACCCCTAGGCTTTTGGAGCCGGGGATATAGAGGATCTGAGGCTCGCTATACTCCAACTGAAAAAGAGATACTGGCAGCATACGAAGGAGTTCGAGCTGCTTCAGAAGTGATTGGTACTGAAGCACAGCTCCTCCTGGCACCCCGATTGCCAGTGCTGGGCTGGATGTTCAAAGGGAAGGTCCCCTCTACACATCATGCAACTGATGCCACGTGGAGTAAATGGGTTGCACTGATCACACAGCGAGCCCGAATAGGAAACCCCAATCGCCCAGGAATCTTAGAAGTAATCACAGATTGGCCAGAAGGCAAAGATTTTGGAATGCCGGCAGAGGAAGAGGTGACACGTGCTGAAGAAGCCCCACCATACAACAACCTTCCAGAAAATGAGAGGCGATATGCTTTGTTCACTGATGGATCCTGTCGTATTGTAGGAAAACATCGAAAGTGGAAAGCTGCTGTGTGGAGTCCTACACGACGAGTGGCAGAAGCCACTGAAGGCCAAGGTGAATCAAGTCAGTTTGCAGAGGTGAAAGCCATCCAGCTGGCTTTAGACATTGCTGAACGGGAAAAATGGCCAAAGCTCTATCTCTACACTGACTCATGGATGGTGGCAAATGCCCTGTGGGGGTGGTTAAAGCAATGGAAACAGAGCAACTGGCAGCGCAGAGGCAAACCCATCTGGGCTGCCGCACTGTGGCAAGATATTGCTGCCCGGTTAGAGAAGCTTGTTGTAAAAGTACGTCACGTAGATGCTCATATACCCAAGAGTCGAGCCACTGAAGAACATCAAAACAACCAGCAAGTGGATCAGGCTGCTAAGATTAAAGTTTCCCAAGTGGACTTAGACTGGCAACACAGAGGTGAACTATTTTTAGCTCGGTGGGCCCATGACACCTCAGGCCATCAAGGAAGAGACGCAACATACAAATGGGCTCGTGATCGAGGGGTGGATTTAACCATGGACACTATTGCACAGGTTATCCACGACTGTGAGACATGCGCTGCAATTAAGCAAGCCAAGCGGCTAAAGCCTCTTTGGTATGGAGGACGATGGCTGAAATACAAATATGGAGAGGCCTGGCAGATTGATTACATCACACTCCCACAAACTCGCCAAGGCAAGCGCTATGTGCTTACAATGGTAGAAGCAACCACTGGGTGGCTAGAGACATATTCTGTACCCCATGCCACCGCCCGAAACACCATCTTGGGCCTTGAGAAGCAAGTTCTCTGGCGACATGGCACTCCAGACAGAATAGAGTCAGACAATGGGACTCATTTCCGAAACAACCTCATAGATACCTGGGCCAAAGAGCATGGCATTGAGTGGGTATATCACATCCCCTATCACGCACCAGCCTCTGGAAAGATTGAACGGTACAATGGACTGCTGAAAACTACACTGAAAGCAATGGGTGGTGGAACCTTCAAAAACTGGGACAAACACTTAGCAAAAGCCACTTGGTTAGTCAACACTCGGGGATCCATCAATCGAGCTGGCCCTGCCCAATCTGAACTTTTACATACTGTAGATGGTGATAAAGTTCCTGTGGTGCATGTAAGGAATATGTTGGGGAAAACAGTCTGGGTTATTCCTCCTCTGGGCAAAGGCAAACCCATCCGTGGGATTGCTTTCGCTCAAGGACCTGGATGTACTTGGTGGGTGATGCGGGAGGATGGGGAAGTCCGATGTGTACCTCAAGGAGATTTGATTCTAGGTGGTGAAAACAGCCAATAATTTGAACTGTATATAATCATGTCTGTAGTTCTTTTATGTTCTATCAGAGGTAGTGCAGCAAGAATCACACTCAACAGTGAAGAACAAGCTTCGATGAAACCGAGTGATGTGCAGCAGTGATGGAGTCAGAACTGGTGACCAACAACTTCCTCGAGATCAACATCTTCAGCTCGCAGACCATGGACGTGATACACCAGCCGCGCCAGAGGTACCAGCTACGAGTTCCAGATGCAGTATGTAACAACTTCACACTACATACCATCTCTCCTGCCCTGAGAGACTGCTATCACAGATGGGGCCCAAAGTCATGGACTAAATTAACTCAACAGACTCTGGAGGGATAGCTCATAGATTGAGATAGTGATATCTGTGTGTATATCTATAAGCATGACGTAAATGGTATGGAATAAGGGGTGGATACTGTCCTGGTTTCAGCAGGGATGGAGTTAATTTTCTTTTCAGTAGCTGGTGTGTTTTGGATTTTGTGTGTGAAGAATGTTGATAAAAACATTCTGATGATACGAGTTGTTGTGAATGAGACCAAGGACACTGTCTGGCTTTCCAAGTCTCGTTAACGTGCAGATGCGGGAAGCTGGGCAAAAGACAGACAGAATAATTGATCCAAACTGGCCAAAGAGAGTATTCCATGCCATAAACGTCATGCTCAGTATTTAAGTGGGGGTTGCCCATGGGAGGGGGCATCATTTTCAGTTATTCCTTTTCTTGTCGGGTATCCGTTTGGGCACCCTTGGCATTCTTTTCTTCTTGCTTGCTTGCTGGCATCGTTCCCTCTACCTTGCTAGCTTGCTCTCCCCCTTTGCTTGCTGCTCGGTGTTGTTCCTGTGATCGCTGCTCAGGACGGGCTGCGTCGGTCATTCGGACATCGGGTGGTGAGAAATTGTACATTGTTCATTTTGTATATTTTGTAGATATTAATATCCTTATATCCTGTTAGCTTTGTAGTTTTTAGTATTTTTAGTAAACTGTTTTTATCTCAACCCACGAGTTTTCCTTTCTTCCCAATTTCTCTCCCCTGTCCCACTAGGTAGGGGCAGGGTGAATAAGAAACTGTGTGGTGATCCGGGCTAAACCACCACAATGGGCCCACTCCTGAAGCCATCCAAGGTCCCTCTGGATGGCATCCTGTCCTGGTTTCAGCTGGGATGGAGATAATATTCTTCACAATAGCTGCTGCATTTTGGATTTAGTATAGGATTTGGTATGTGAAGAATACTGATAGACTGATGTTATTAGTTTTTGCTAAAAAGATAAAAGACTTTTTCAGCTTCCCAGGTTTCACTAATGTGCAGGTGCAAGAAGCTAAGAGGGGTATAGCCAGTACAGTTGACGAAAATTCATGAAAGAAATTATTTCATACCATAAACGTCATGCTTGGTATATATGAGGGGGTTGGCTGGTGGGCAGCACTTTTGCTCTCACTCTCTCGGGAAAGTTCTGAGATCACTCGTGGTTGCGTCCTGTGATCGCTGTGGGGGATGGGCTGTTTCAGTGGTTGGGTGATGAGAAATTGTGTATTTGTATATTTTATTATTTTATATTTTATTATTATTAATATCTATTATTATTATCTTTGCCTTTGCTATCCTAGTAAATTGTCTTTATCTCAACCCATGAGTTTTCCTTTCTTTCCAATTCTCTGCCTTATGGTCAGGGGGCAGCTTTGTGGTACTTGGTTGCTGACTGAGGTTAAACCACAACATGTCCCTTCCCTCAAATATATCAACTGCACCACTCAGATTGGTGTCATCAACAAACGCTGAAAGTGCACTCAATCCCACTGTCTATGTCATTAATAAAGATACAGAACAGTACCAGTCTGAATATGGACCTCTGAGGGACACCACTTGTTACTGATCTACATTTGGATATTGCATTGGGCCATTGACTGCAACTCTTTGGATGCAACCATGCAGCCAATTCTTTATCCATCTAGTAGTTCATCCATCAAATTCATATCTGTCCAATTTAGAGACAAGGAGGTTGTGTGGGACCATGCCAAAGGCCTTACAGATATCAAGGTAGATGTCGTAGTTTAGCCCCACTTGGGACCAAGCTACGCAGTCTCTTGCTCACTCCTCCCACCCTCCGAGGGAATGGGGGACAGATAAAACAACAAAAAAGGCTTGAGGCTTGAGATAAGGACAGGAAAAGATAATTGAAATTACCATTATGGGCAAAACAGACTCAACTTGGGGAAAATGACTTTATTATTATTATTATTATTATTATTATTATTATTATTATTATAACCAAAGCAGGATAATGAGAAAGAGAACAAAAACAAGTTCCCCCCACCCCTCCCTCTTTCCAGCCTTAACTTTATATTCATTATCTCTACCTCCTTCCCCTCCTGAGCAGCACAGGTAGGGGAATAGGGAATGGGGGTTATGGTCAGTTCTTCGCATGTTGCTTTACATTGCTCCTTC
Source organism: Chlamydotis macqueenii (assembly GCF_036417535.1). Lineage (NCBI taxonomy): Eukaryota > Metazoa > Chordata > Aves > Otidiformes > Otididae > Chlamydotis > Chlamydotis macqueenii. The sequence continues at coordinate 20,902,653 of NC_141559.1, forward strand.
CTTCTCAGGGGAAGAACTCCTTGCATTCCTCCCCTGCTCCAGCATGGGATACCTCCCATGGGCTACAGTACTTCATTAACTGCTCCAGTGTGGGTCATTTTTCAGCCGGCTGCAGTCCCTCAGGAACAGGTTACCCCAGTGCAGGTCCTCCACGGGCCACAGCCTCATTCGAGCATCCACCTGCCCTGACATGGGGTCCTCCACAGGCTACAGGTGGATCGCTGCTCCTCCATGGACCTCCATGGACCTCCATGGCCTGCCGGGCAACAGCCTGCTTCACCATGGGCTTCACTATGGGCTGCGGGGGAATCTCTGGCAGGAGACACATTACTCCTTCTCCTCCTTCTTCACTGATGTTGGCATCTGCAGTCGTTCCTCTCACAAGAAATTCTTCACAATCAGCTCAGGCAGATGCCTCTCAGGTTCTCTTCACATCTCCTCTCCTCACTTCTTGCAGTCAAGTTAGGCTGAGTTGGGCCCAGATAGTTGCCCATAAGGAGGCCAGAGGATGAGAGCCACAAGGCCCACAAGGCTTCAAAGGGGAAACTTCTAGCAGCTTCTTGCAGAGCTGCCACTGTAGCCCCCCCTAAACAAAACCGACACAGTAGATTACATCAGTTGCTTTTTCCTTATCCACCAACACAGTCACTCCATCACAGAAGGCCACCAGATAGTTCAGGCATGATTTGCCCTTGGTGAAGCCATGTTGGCTGTCTCAAATCACCTCCCTGTCATCCATACACCTTGAAGTTGCTTCCAGGAGTATCTGTTCCATATTTTCATAAGGACAGTTTTTCTTGCAGTCATTTCAAGGCTACAAGTCCCTGGTCTGCTACTTGGACCCATCACTGTCACATGCATAGCTTATCTCATCAGCAAGGAAAATGGCCAGTGTTACCTTTCTTTTCCACCTGATCATTTTGCCAGCATGCAAGGAAACTCAGCAATTACCATCATAGGCAAACCAGATGCAGCTTTGGGTAAATTAATTTAATTAATTGCCAATTAATAACAGAGTAGAATATCAAGAAATAATAAAACTAAAATCACCTTCCCTCCCCAACCTGCTTTTTCCTAGGATCAATTTCACTCCCAACCCTTCTGCTTCCTTCCCCCAAAGAGCAGAGGGGTATGGGGAATGTGCTTCATTTCTGCTGCTCCTTCCTCCTCACATTCTTCCTCTGTCCCAGTGCAGGGTCTCTCCTACAGGATATAGTCCTTCATGAACTGCACCAGACTGGGTCCTTCCCACAGGCTGTAGTTCTTCACAAACTGCTGCAGCACCGATCCTTTCCACAGGATACAGCGCTTCCGGAAATAACTCCTCCAGCATGGGTCTGCCATGGGGTCAACAAGTCCTGCCAGAAAACCTGCTCCTACATGGGCTCCTCTCCATGGGCCACAGTTCCTGCCAGGACTTTGCTCATTATGGGCTCTAAGTACCCCATCCTCAACTATACTTGCCATTGTATTGTCTGAACTCTCTGCAACACTCGGAGGAAGCAGTGTTAAGATGCTCATTTCTCACTTTGCAAAGCAAGATATTATAAAAGCCCGCAGAAAGCTGCAAAAAAAAAAGAAAAGCTATCTGAAGACAAGAGCGCGTTAATTAAGATAAACAAAAGAACATTAATCAAAAGGCCTTCAGGAAGCGACAAAGGAAGTAATTGTTGCCCCTTACTCCTTTTTCATAAGCAGTTCCACCAATAATTACTAGGTACTAGCATGGAGTAGCAGAACACTTGAGCACTGGCAAGAACTTCTTTAGTTCTGTTCTCATGCAAATCTTGAGCTGTTCCATTAAGTGAAGACAGTGCAGCACATGGCAGCACTATGCCTCCAGTAGGATTGCCCTTGCCTCACCAGTGCATATTTTGTAGCAGTTTAGAGGCTTAAGTCAAATGCTGAAATAAAAGACCTGCATATTCATCTGCTGACACAAGCGGGTTTTTGATTTCTAGCTGGAACATATTTGGTAAAAATAGCACATCATTTGACACCACAGATGCCCCCTTGAGGCAGTCCAAAATTCCTGTCTATGAATAACACCTAGGTTTAATCAGTACCTGAGAAAGGCAAAGGGAAGTATCTGCTGACCTGCTCATGCCAAAGCATAGACAATTTCATTCTTCTTAAGATGAAACATCCATTGATGTAACTCAGGAAGCAATCTCCTATTTTGCTATGGAGAAAATGCAAGGCAGCCAACTGTTCCTACTAAATAAAACTGTCCTGAACTGCTTTCTGAAGTTGCAACCCTCAGTAGAGGCTGGGAACTGCTAAATTAAAACATTAAAATATGACTTAAAGATTTTAACAGTAATCACCATTTTACAAATAGGATAACGATTTCCCCTGTAGCCAAATTTCCATATGTGAGACAACAAGCACATGTTTCTGCATTTTAAATGTTAACTGTTCTGTAGGCATACTTCATTAAAGATGGTATCTTATAAATGTGCCAAGTGTCAAATAGCTATACTATAAGAAAGAATATTGGGTCATATCCTCAGCTGCTGTAAATCATTGACTTCGCTTCAGCAGCAATAACTCAATGTACATCAGCTACAGATCTAGCACATTGTTTATTGTTGAACTTGTATAGACAGAAGTGCTTTGAAAAAGCACTGTATATAATGGCCCTATCATTCATTTTAGGATTGTATTTTTATGATGACTGGTGAAAGCTGCTTTTCCTTTGCATTTTCCCTGCTTCATTGGTAGCAGTTATGGGTGGTTCTATGTCTGATTATAGAAAGTAATGGAAATAGAAAATATCTCTCCCAGGTACTTGATGCATTCAAGTACCTCAACATCCTTCTTAAACTATGGAGTCCAGAACTGCACACAGTACTCAAGGTGAGGCTGCACCAACACTGAATCCAAAGAGATAATCACCTCTTTTGACCAGCTGGATATGCTGTGTTCAATGCACCCCAGGATGTGGTTTGCCCTCTTGGCTGCCAGGGCACACTGCTGTCTTATATTGAGCTTAGCATTAACCAGCATCCATAGATCCCTTTCTGCAAGGTTACCTTCCAGTGACGCACCTCTCAGTTTATACTTGTTCCAGTGCTACTCCACCACAAGTGCAGAATCCAGCATTTAGTCCTGTTAAATTTCATGTCATTGGTGATTGCCCAGTGCTCCAATCTATCTATGCTTCCTCTGCAAGGCTTCTCATCCATCAAGAAAGTCAATACCACCTTCTAGTTTAGTACTGTCAGCAAATTTGCTAATGGTGCATTTAACTCCCACCTCCAGATCATTGGTAAAAATATTGAACATAAGTGGCCCTAAAATTGAGCCATGAGGAACACCATGGGTGGTTGGTCACCAGCCAGATGTAGCCCCATTCACTACAACCCTTTGAGCCTTGCCGTTCAGACAATTGTTCACCCAGTGCATTGTGTACCTGCTCATCTCACAGTTGGACAACCTGTCCAGAAGAATGCTGTGAGGGACAGTATCAAAAGTCTTACTAAAATCCAGAAAAAAACCTACACCCGCTGCCTTCTCTTCATCTACTAGGTGGATGACCTTATCATAAAAGGATATAAAATTATTTGAACAGAACTTTCCCTTCATGAACCCATGTTGCCTGTATCTGATGATTGCATTGTCCCTTTTCCAAGTACTGAGATTAGATTAACAAGTCTAGTTTCCTAAGTCTTCCCTCACACCTTTCTTGCAAGTTGGAATAACGTTGGCTAACTTCCAGTCAGCGAGGACCTCCCCAGACTCCCAAGACCTTTGGTAGATGATTGAGAAGGGTCCTGTCATAACATGCACCAGCTCCTTCAGTACCCTGGGGTGAATCCTATCAGACTCCACAGACTTGTGAGCATTCAGTTGATACAGATGGTCCCTTACAATTTCAGTACGCATAAAAGGAAAGTCATTGTTCCCACACTCGTGGTCCTCTAACTCATGGGACAAGGCAGCCCTAATGACTGTATCTTTGAAGAGAAACTGAGAGTGATAAAAAAGAAACATACTGCTCCAGAAAGTGCTGAAAGCTGGATGATTGTCAAAGCTTGAAGTCAGCAAGGATCTGCATGGGAAAGGGAGAACTAGCTAAGCAAAGAGTAATGTGGCAGGCATGGCCCTGAAAGAGCAGGATGATGCCGTAAATCTGCCAGAACAAAGAGACACTAAGATAGGCTTAAGGAGAGCAGACCTGCTAGAGAAGCTCAAGCAGATAAGGAGGGATCCGGAGCATGGAAACATTTATTAAAGGATGTGTATCCTTGAAGGTGCATAACATTGATAAAAGTTGTGAATGGTCAGCAAAATGCCACTAATTAGCGTCCTCAAAGTGAGCTCTCTCATTATAACATTAAAACCATGCCCTACTCAGAAAAAGACCTCTACTCACTGAGCATGTGTAGTAAATTTAAGAAGTATTGTATCTTTAAACTAACATGAGAAAAGAACTAACCAGTTGTAGTTAAGTAAGTGTGACCGAAGGCGGAACTGTTATTTTGAATTGTATCAATATGTAATGTGATTGTAACCAGGTGTGCTAGCTTTGTGGAATTACCACCTAGCACCAGTCTCTACATAGAAATGAAATAAATAAATACTTCTGCTCTGTGTGTACGATTGGCATAGTGCACACTAGGTTAAAGAACCCAGACTTGGGACAAAAAAACCACTTACCATAGTAGTTTTCATTGTCTCATCCTCTCTCTTCTGACTAAGCTAATAAGGACTCTCTAAGTGAAATAACATGTTCAATGTAATAAATAGAACAGATCCCCTAGGAAGTCTAGCCCAAACAAGTGAGTACATGTCCTGGTTCTGGCTAGGATAGAGTTAATATTCACCTGAGCTGGGAGGGGAACTGGAGCTGGTGGCCCCTATGGCTGGGAGATGCAGCTGGGATAGTTTACTAATTAGCCAACAGCTGGGATAGTTTACTCAAATTAGCCAAAGGGCTATTCCATCCCATGTGACATCATGCTCAGTATATAAGTGAGGAGGGTGCTGAATAAGGTCTTCTGCTTGCTTGGGAGGAAGCTGGGTATCAGGATTTACTATGAGTTACTGTACTGTAAATTACATGCTTCAGTATCTTCTACTATTGGTGTTTGTTTTCCATCTCTGTTTTGTTTTCTTCTGTTATTCTCTTAAAACTTTTTTTTTTCATCTCAACCCATGAGTTTTGCCTTCTTTTCTTTACCAATTCTCCTCCGCATCCCACTGGAGGGTAGGGGGAGTGAGCAAGAGACTGTGTAGCTTGGTTCTGAACAGGGCTAAACTATGACAGTACACTAACTCTGCAGGACCTGTTATATCACATAACATTTCAAGTGTTCCAAAAGTCTCATGGCTTAATACCAAGGAGCATCTGTTTCTTGCTGTATTTTTAATTAGCTTCATGTCATAAGTGGAGGAGCCAACAGCAACAATCATTATGAATATTTATGTGAAAATAACAGTTAACCTATAGAGCATACTAGCAATAATCTTTTTTTTATATATATATATTCTCCTGGACTAAGAAAGCAGTATTTCCTATCAAGACAGCAAAGATACTCTTTCAAAAGCGAGCATGCTTCTGTTTTCTGGCAAACACTGTGCTAGAAACAGTGTTCTCGGTTTTGTGCAAACCATTTATTAGATAACAGTTGTAGCATCCTTGTAACTTTTTGAACTAAACCATAACATTTTCAGTTGATGAGGGAATAAGGAATTGTAATAACTAAAAAAAAAAAAAAAAATATCTATTAAACTGTCTGAAGTCTTCAGAGCAAGGTATCCCATTAATTTAAGCTATGCCTTCTGTTGAGCAGTAAAATTTAAGAAATACTCTCTTCTAGTTTCATCTTCAAATATTTGCTACACTTCCTTGTGCTGGTTTTGTGTAGCAGGGGGGGCTATGGCTTCTGCAAGGAGCTGCTAGAAGTTTCTCCTTTATCCAGTGGACTCAGCTAGGTGTAGGGCAGACCTGCTGCTGGCCAGGGCCAAGCTAATTGGTTACAGTGATAACGCCGCTGTGATAATGTATTTAAGAAGAGGAAAATAAAGATGAAGCAGCAGAGGGCATGGACAGAGAGGAGGAGGTGCAAGCCTTGCAGCCCTGACACTCTGGCCTTCCACTGGACTGCTGTCTGGGTTCAACTTGGCCCAAACAGCCTGGCCTGGCCAAAAGAATTGGAGAGGAGATGTAAAGAGAGTATGAGAGGCATCTGCCTGAGCCTGATTGCGAAGAATTTCATGTGAGAGAAACAGCTGCAGATGCTAAGGTCAGTGAAGGAGGAGGAGGAATAATGCTGCTCCTGGCAGAGATTCCCCTGCAGTCCACGGTGAAGCAGGCTGTCCCCCTGCAGCCCATGGAGGTCCATGGAGGAGCAGAGATCCACCTGCCGCCCGGGGAGGACCCCATGCTGGGGCAGGTGGATGCCTGAAGGAGGCTGTGGCCCATGGAGGGCCCACACTGGGGCCCTCTGTTCCTGAGGGTCTGCACCCCATGGAAAAGGACCCCATGCCAGAGCGGTTCATGAAAGATTGTAGCCCATGGGAGGGACTCCATGCTAGAGCAGGGAAGGAAAGTGAGGAGTTCTTCCCTCGAGGAGGCAGCAATGGCAGAAAACATGTAATGAACTGACCATAACTCCTATTCCCTCTTCATTCTGTGCTGCTTGAGGGTTGAAGGAGGTGGAGATAACTTGGAATGAAGTTTAGCCCAGGAAGAGGAGAGGGGTGGGGAGAATTTGTTTTTTTGTTCTCTCTTGTTATCCTGCTTTGGTTTTATTATTAATAATAAATTGAAATAGTTTTCCCTAAGTTAAATATGTTTTGCACATAACAGTAACTTGAATGATCTCTCTCTGTCCTTATCTCAATCCTCAAGCTTTTTGTTTTATTATTTCTCCCCTGTTCCCTAAGAGGGTGGGGAGAGTGAGTGTGAGACTGCGTAGCTTGGCCCTGAGAAGGGCTAAACTATGACACTCCTTTAAAGGACTTGATTCATACATGAAACAAAAGACAAAGCACTTCAATCTCCTGTAGAAATACAAGAACGTTTTTAATGGGTCTTGGCTTATTGTGGAAGGATGGATTTTCTATTAGATAAATAACTGAAATTTTGTTTGGTACCATTTCTTTCGGGGATGTCCAAGATCTTTCAGGGATCATTTGGGTCTTGCCCAGTTGTCCCACTAACAATTAGCACCTACTTTCTCTCCCACATGTCAAATCTCAGTTAAATGTGCTTTAAGAGGGTGCTGAGGAAATGAATGACACAAATGATACCTAAGCAGAGAGCTGGAAAAAGAAGCAGGATAAGCATCACTCAAATTGGAATGAACATACCTGAACCCTGCCACTGTCACTGAAATCGTGACTCAAACTCCTTAACACCAATAGAGTTTTAAGAAGCAGGCATTCTTTATTGCAGTGCCAGATGTACAGGGGATTGCTCCACCTAACCTGTATGGCGTACTGCATGTGAAACAAAGTTTATATTTGTTGTAGTTCAGCCCTGATCAGGACCAGACTACGCAGTCTCTCTCTCACTCCCCCCACCCTCCGAGAGAACAGGAAGATAAAATATAAGGAAAAACGGCTCGAGGTTTGAGATAAGGACAGGGAGAAATCCTTAAAGTTACTGTCACTGGCAAAACAGACTTGACTTGGGAAAAACTATTCATTTATTACTACAAACAGCAGGATAATGAGACAGAGAACAAGATAACCTCCCCCAACCTGTCCTTCTTCCCAAGCTTAATATTATCTCTACTACCTTCCCCCCCCTGAGTGGCACAGGGTGGGAAGAGGGAATGGGGGTTGCGGTCAGTTCATCATGTGTTGTTTCACACCGCTGCTTCATGGTTGGGGGAAGAGCTCCTCACATTCCTCCCCTGCTCCATTATGGGGTCCCACCCATACGCCACAGTCCTTCGTGAAACTGCTCCGGCGTGGGTCATCTCTTCCACGGAGTTCAGTCTCTCCAGAATGGCTGTCCCAGCGGGCCCTCCACGGGCCACAGCCACCTTCAGGCATCCACCTCCCCCGGTACGGGGTCCTTCACGGGCTCCAAGTGGATCTCTGCTCCTCCGTGGACCTCCATGGGCTGCAGGGGGACAACCTGCTCCACCATGGTCTTCACCACAGGCTGCAGGGGGATCTTGGCCAGGAGCCGCATTACTCCTCCCCCTCCTTCTGAACTGACCTTGGAGTCTGCAGCTGTTTCTCTCACAAGAAAAGTTCTTCACAACAGGCTGGCAGACACCTCTCAGAATCTCTTCACATCATCCATCTCATCTCCTCTCCACTTCTTGCAGCCGGGCTGGGCAGAGCCGAGCCCAGTTGGCCGCCTGGCAAGAGGCCAGAGGGTGAGGCCTGCAAGGCCCATGAGGCCTGCGCCTCCGCCTCTGCACCTCTGCCCCTGCTCAGCTTTCTTCACATCTTCTCTTTTCTTTTTTTTTTTTTTCTGTTTTCCCCTTCTTAAATACGTTATCACAGAGGCGTTATCACGGGACATTCTGCTACCAATTGGCTTGGCCTTGGCCAGCAGCGGGTCCGCCCTAGGCCCGGCCAAGTCCACTGAACAAAGGGGAGCGACTTCTAGCAGTTTCCTACAGAAGCTACCACCTTAGGCCCCCCCTCACTAAACAAAACCACGACAATATTATATAGAAACATACTTATTCATTATATTCCCCAGAATAATCATACATATTCAAAACAATTCTTAGAAATTATTATCATAAGCTCTGCCTTACTGCACATGTGCATTAAGTCTCTCCGCGGGTCTTCGGTGGTCTTCTGAGACCCCTGGTGGTCCTGCAGGTATGTCCTTTAATTGACCCCTTCTTATGGGCATGCACAATATCACCTTGCTTGTTTTTCTTCTCTATGGGGCTTGGTCTCTAACCACAAAAATCTGGTATCTATGATGTGCTTGACCACCCTTATTTCTATTTTAGCCCAAACCAACTATTCTAATTGGTTAACTATTTCTTGACCTATTGCCAGTATGAGCTGAGGTTTTACTGAGAGCATAGCAGCATATAAACACAACATTGAAGTATTGTCTATCCTGCTGCCATTTTTCTGTAAATTCTATTACCTTAGTTACAAAAGACCACAAAACAAACTGATCACTTTGGTACACCACTTGTTCAAACATAGAAATTGAAGGAAAGTAGAACAGGATATATTAGGCATCATAATGCTTCATTCAGTCTTCCACTGAGTGGGAGGAAGAGAGCCTAAGCTAGTGGAAACTCAAACAAGTAGATCTGTCATCTCCAACAGTAAATAGCCTTTCCAGAATTGCTACCAACACATTACCACCCATATATACCGCTGATAGGCTTAAGCTGACTGATTACACATCTAGTCCACATATTTCTGCTTCCACTTTAGAGGTCAGTACAACCAGTGCAGTTGTGCTTGCCTGCACTGTGTAGGCATGCCTAGATTTCCCTGTCTTGTTTTGCATGTTCACCAAGATCTTTTGTCAATAGTTTGGAGGTTACGTTTAACAAAAGACCACAGAAAATGGAGAACAGGATCCACTCGCTGAAGCAGTTTGTCCTAGCAAGCTTGGTGCGAAAGAGCCCAGTAAATTCTTTTAGTTTTGAAGAGAATCACTGCTTCAGTAACATATTACCAAAACCTTCCAAATACCCAGGTTGGAGCCCTGCAATATCCACCAACCAAAGTCCAATATACATCTTACAATCTCATCAGGTACTTCCAGATGAAAGTGGCTTATAACTCCAAAATTATGTTGTGCACCTGCAGCCTTTAACTTCAGCTCCTCCAGTCAAGTAATTTGCATGTTTGGATTCAGTCTGTCTTAAAGGTATACTGCCAAGTGCCAGAAACGCAGACTGCTGTATTCCCTCAGCCCTATTGCTCTTTTTAATGTAACGTGTTAATCAATGACAAACAGCTGACTGAATAATCAATGTTTCATTGTTACTAACAGCTCTTTTAGATAGCTCAGGAGAAAATAAGACGTTCATAATTAAGTGTAATCAACTCTGAAAGGCAAAGATTCCAAGGAAAGATTTATATTGTTGTCAACTAAATACTGAGAAATTCCTGGAAGTGAAGAAGTTGAGCATGAGCTGAGCTGAGCTGAACTACAATGAGATTTATGCAACCTGTCTTTTCTTTAGGCCTGGTTGGCTAAAGAAAATAAGTAAGGCCAACTCCTTAGCCAAGTTGGAAGAAGACAGGAAAGTCAGGTTTTGTTCTCCTCTATGAACCATTAGGAACCAGTCACTTCAGAGGAAGTTTGAAAAGGTCCTAGACAATCAACATGGTATCTGTGCAGAACTCTGTCCTACAACCTGCAGCAAAGAATAAGTCAAATGACCCTAAGATAACAACAATCAGAATCAGTTAACATCTAGCTTTATAGAGTTTACCAGCTCCAAATTGTCCATGTGACCACACCTGGTTGGAAATGTGTGTGAACTCACCTCTTGGTTTTTGGGAAAAGAGACTAAAGCCCAGTTCTTCACTCCTTCCCATAGGTTTTCCAACACCTGGGGTATCCATTCTTATCTCCTCTATCCATTTCAGTCCTGAAATGAGTCCCTTAGCCTCTATCCATTTCAGTTCTTTTCTACACTTTGAGAATAACTTCCCTGGGGAGGAGGAAAAGAGAGAGTTGAATCCAAATTCCTGATGTCCTGATATGCATGCTTCTCAAACCGAGTTGAAAGCTCTCCAGGGATCACTAAGCATTAAGTGACAGTAACAGCTCAGTTCTGCAGGGGCAGAGGAATGGCAACTGACTGCAGATTACAAGCTAGTAGTGCTAACAGCAGTCCAGCTCTGCTAACTGCTTTCAGCTGGAGCAGCAGTTGTTTCCCAAGGCATGAAAGGTTTCATCTTTTAAATCATTTCACACTTACTTCCAAAAATATTAACCCCTGGGTGGGTGGGAGGAGGGTGCATGAAGACAGAGAAAGCTAAGGGAGGACGAAAGAACACAAGAAACCCCACGCATTGTGGAGGTGTTGGAATTGGCACCACTTCCCCATCCAGGCACATTTTCTGGCTAAGACAGCTCATTTTGTTATGGAAAAGTATGTATCAGGGGAGGATTTCACAACTGCAAGGGGCAGCAGCAAGACACCTCAGTCTCGAATAGAGTGCAATTTAAAGTATGCATCTTTTCTTATTACAAGATGTGTACTTATCAGTCTCCCTGACTCCCTAAAAATCTATCCCCATCTTTTTTATAAGCCCCTTTTAAGTATTGAAAGGATGCAATAAGGTATAGTCAGAACCTTCTCTTCTCCAGGCTGAACAACCCCAACTCTCTCAGCCTTTCAGGGAAGCATTACCATCTTACCACCAAACATCAGGTTTGAGACAGCCAAGAGAAACTCTTAAAGCTGCTTAGTGTAGTGATTAGAGTTGGAGAAATTGTCATCACCTCTGCTTTTGCATTTTTAGTGCATTGCAGTTCTTACTCTTGAGGTGCTGTCCTACCTACTCCACTTTATGTCCATTCAGTAAATTCCTGTAGAAGTTCTTCCAAGATAGTTCCGATTATTCTGTCAGCTCCTCAGCTTTTAAATTGCTTTTCATGGATGACCACATATTCCTTTTGGAAGTACCATCTTTTAGTACTGTGTCTTGCTTCACTGACTTCCTTTCTTTGGCAAATTTTAATCCAGCCCTGCTGACTTGAAAGAATGCACATCTTTTTTAGTACTGCAGTTCACTATTACTCTACTTGCACTGTTGTATCTATCTGCTATTATTTCTTGGAAAGGGAAAAGAAGCAGCAATTCTAGACACATGTTTGTGTTTGACTATGAAGTATAAAGCAAGATTTCAATTACAGCATCTGTTTTCAGCTAGTCACCTCCTGATCAATTAATTTTCCAGAACTTTTTTTGCCCAACCAGAAGGATTCCTTAAAATATTTCTTTCAAGCAACTGCAATGAAAATGTGCTCATATGAATGGGTGAATCAAGAATAGGTGTAAAAAAAAAAAAACAAAAAAAAAGACACTCTGAATAGAACTTTTGCATAAAAACTATGGATAAACACACTGATTTTTGATACTTAGCTTGATATCTTTTGGAAAACCTGTCATAGGGATCTATCAGCTGGAGCAGGTGTTCAGATTGCAATGGCACACCAATGGTTTTGACAGCACTTACTCAGGACAAATAAATGTTGAACTTGAGTTGGGCTGACTCAGGGATATTAGAAGCTGTGCCTGATAAAGAAGATCTGGAAAAGTTTATGTCAGGAAAATTCCTTTTCAAGTAGTTCTAAATGTTTAATTCCCAGCAGTCTGCCACCTTCTAGTACAACTAGCAAGTCTTGAGTACCTGATGGTGAGATAATCAGCCTGAGAACAAGAAGAAAATAAGTAATCAACTTTTCTGATATAGGGCTGCCTAAATTTAAAGTTTATTACTGTCGTAGTTCAGCCCCGATCGGACCAGACTACGCAGTCTCTCTCTCACTCCCCCCACCCTCCGAGAGAACAGGGAGAGAAAATATAAGGAAAAACGGCTCGAGGTTTGAGATAAGGACAGGGAGAAATCCTTAAAGTTACCGTCACGGGCAAAACAGACTCGACTTGGGGAAAACTATTCATTTATTACTACAAACAGCAGGATAATGAGACAGAGAACAAGATAACCTCCCCCCACCCCTCCCTCTTCCCAAGCTTAACATTATCTCTACTACCTTCCCCTCCCGAGCGGCACAGGGTGGGAAGAGGGAATGGGGGTTGTGGTCAGTTCATCACATGTTGTTTCACGCCGCTGCTTCATGGTTGGGGGAAGAACTCCTCACATTCCTCCCCTGCTCCGTTGTGGGGTCCCACCCATACGCCACAGTCCTTCGTGAAACTGCTCCGGCGTGGGTCATCTCTTCCACGGAGTTCAGTCCCTCTAGAACAGCTGTCCCAGCGGGCCCTCCACGGGCCACAGCTGCCTTCAGGCATCCACCTCCCCCGGTACGGGGTCCTTCACGGGCTCCAAGTGGATCTCTGCTCCTCCGTGGACCTCCATGGGCTGCAGGGGGACAACCTGCTCCACCATGGTCTTCACCACAGGCTGCAGGGGAATCTTGGCCAGGAGCCGCATTACTCCTCCCCCTCCTTCTGAACTGACCTTGGCATCTGCAGCCGTTCCTCACAACAGGCTGGCAGATGTCTCTCAGGATCTTTTTTACATCTTATTCACTTCTCATCTCCTCTCCACTTCTTGCAGCCGGGCTGGACTGAGTCGGGCCCAGTCGGCTGCCTGGCGAGAGGCCAGAGGGTGAGGCCTGCAAGGCCCATGAGGCCTGCGCCTCCCCCTCTGCGCCTCTGCCCCCACTCAGCTTCTTCACATCTTCTCTCCTCTCTCTTTTTTTTTTCTGTTTTCCCCTTCTTAAATACGTTATCGCAGAGGCGTTATCACGGGACATTCTGCTACCAATCGGCTTGGCCTTGGCCAGCAGCGGGTCCGCCCTAGGCCTGGCCAAGTCCACTGAACAAAGGGGAGCGACTTCTAGCAGTTTCCTACAGAAGCTACCACCTTAGCCTCCCCCCTACTAAACAAAACCACGACAATTACAAACACCGAATTCCTTTTCAGAATATCTTTGAGTGAATTCACAAGCAGTGTGCAAGTGTAGGAACCCATCAACAGCCCAGAGCAGAACAGCCAGAAGGCGTGTAGCACAGGTACAGAAATCTAGCACTGCTACTGCTAATGTATGGTGTCCCTAAGTCATTTCTTCCATTGAAAAAGCAAGAAAATACCAATAAGTTCTAGAGGAGGAGCGTTTTTAGCACAGGCAAGATTTTGTGGGTTTCTTTGTTTTTCTTAAAGGAATCAGTGTACCTAGAGGTAGTAAGGGATCAGACAGTCTGTCATAACATGAACTAAGGTACAACTGTATTTTTTTCCACACTAGTAATGCAGACTTTTCAGCTGATATATTATTGCAGATTTCCGTTCTTGCCATGGGACTGAACGAAATTGCTGCAACAAAATTCCTTCAGAGTGGTCCATTTGTTCTTTTCCAAGCTGTGGGAAAAAAAGAAAGATTAATTCCTCTTGTTACTTAAAAAGATTCACAGTAAGGTCTCATTACAAGGTAAGGCTTGTCTCATGTCCCTTTGCAAGAACACAGACATAATCTGGTAGGTCTAATAAAACATTCATAACCTCAGTAAGTGCTTTTGGGTATGGTCCTCCTCTCTAGCTTCCATATTATGAGGGCACAAGCAGCTCTATATACAAGCTGCACTTCAATTGCTCTCCATTTGTTGAGCAGATGTTTACTTTGTCATCGTCATTCAGCAGTAAGATCAACATTCCACTGTAAACATTAGCACATATTAGTCTAGTCATGTGCTGCAACAGACATAGCTCATGTCCTGTGAAAAGCACATGCTGTACGTTTCTCAAGTGGGTTCCCTGCTCTTGTAGAGGGACAAGGGTTGTAAGAAGAATGTGAGCCCCACACCACTCTGAACAGAAACCTCATGGCCCATTCAGGAGAGAGCAAGGATTAGAAAGAAGAAATAAAACTGAGTGAAATGAGCAGAAATAAAACCTAGTCAATTGATTCCCAACCTGATTCTGAAGTAATTTTATCCCAAATAATTCTGAGCCAAACATGCCTATTCAATGAACAAATCTGTCCAAAAATGAGATAAACCAAAGCAGTTTCAAACTACTTCCTAATTTACCCAGACCCTTGGGTAGTTTATGAACATTCTCAGGGCTGCACTATTCTCCAGCATTGAACAACCCATGGTTCACTATTCTGGCACCAGGAAACTGCTACAGATTAAACAGGAAAGTCCACATCAGACTCATGTAACCTGGCTTCAATCTCTGCAAGGGGTTACTAAGAACCACAGCTACAGTGCTAAGTCCCTCTGAGATTCTGCAGAACTGAACTATGTCGAACATTAAATATTGCTTCAGATCAGAATAATCAGCAAAAATGGTTGTCAAATTCAACCCAACTTAAACAGCACTGTGTACACCAACTGTAGTGAGAAGTGGAGAAACCATGACACTGTACTATCTGGGCAGCCTGAATGAGCCTGTGAGGTGTTCTACATGTGCATATGCAATTGCATGTTTCAGAAATAATCTGTACATACTAAATATCTGAATAGCAGTCCTAAGCAATATATTTGTGTAGCAACTCCTTTTTATTTAGGAGAATATGGGAAGAAGATTTAATAACTTGGGTCAGAACTTTAAAAAAATAGACTGCTGAATGAGCAACAAACAATGTTGTTTGAAGAATAAAAGGTCACGCTTCACTTGTTCCTTCGCATTTTTAAGAATATTATTGCCAAGACAGACAAGTCAAATACAATGAATATAAAAATAATATAAAAACAACACACGAGTAGTTCTGCTTCAAAGGCCACTATAAAAAAATGAACCGGGTACAGTACAAAGTTGTGTGTGGTTTCGTTGTTTTTTATTTTAACTGAAAATTAATCTAGCAGAAGGAAACAAAATGAAACATAAGCAATACAGTTTAACACAAAAGAATTATTCTGAATACAAGAGGAAGGCTCCCACTACCTAACCTTTTATGATTAAGACTGTGTAAAATTACAGTTAACAATGATTTTCATCCAAGAAGCTGCAAAAAATGAATAAATGAATGTAATCTTTTAAGACAAACATTACCCTTATTCTGATCGAGGACAAAGTACTGCACCGTGTGACAGGGACTATTAATAAGCATCTGGTATTTACATAATATATGAGAATGATTAGTTTTATCAGACTTCAATGGATGCCCAGTTTACATAGTCATAAACATATCTAAAATACAGCTGTATTTTTGGACTCCTCCCATCCTCAGTACTTTGATTCACACTGAAAATAGTTTTGACCTAAATATTCAGAGGCCAGAGTCACGAAGACCTGGAATCCAGGCATCTTAATCTGGGTTCCCAAGGTTGTGTAAATCAAGACACTATACCCTTTTAAGCCCTACTACCTTGTTCTGCTGAAGAGTTCAGTGATTGGATCAGGAAGAGGATCTGAAGTACTCAGTTGCTGTAAACACCATGCATGGCATTTTAGTACTAAAGATCCTAATATTTTGACTCTCTTTGCAAACTCAAGGTCAGTGAAAAAATATAAAGCTATGAAAATACATAACTACCTAAGAGTGAATGTGAATTAAAGAGATCTTCAAGAAACCTCGTTCCCATCTTGGAGATGTCCACAGTCGTAAACACAGCACACAAAAAGCATAATACCATAGTTAAGGCAGTAGTGGCCTACTCAAGGACCAAGCAGATAGCAGGACCATAACCTTGTATGAGTCAAGTACAAGAGAGTACAGCTTGTTTCCTTGTTACATGTGAACAATGCCTCAGTTGAGCAGATGCAACAAGTAGCAAATGTTGTTAGAGAAACAAGCAACACTTGATACTCCAGGCTTTTCTGTATGCAAGTGATATCTTCTTATCCATAACTCAGAACCCAGGAAAACACTCCCAGTGTGCAGAAACAAGAGCTGAGGAAAGAGTCAGATTGTCAGTTGAGCAGTTTACTGGCAACTAGTTAGCTAAATAAAAAGATGTTGATCACAACAGAGCAGCCTCATGAGTTACAGACACCTTTGTACTTCAAATAAAGTACGAAAAAGTACGGAAATATTTCATAGTTTGTTAGAACTGGCAAGAGTTCAGGCACTACAGGTAAAGAGAAGACAATAATGAATTCACCACCAAGTTCAGACACTTAAATGCTTAGTAAGTAATGTAAACAGAAGGAAAAAGAACCTTAGGAAATTTTGAAAAATTTTTTTTAAATATATATATAATATATATGGCTTTCCTTAAATAATAGTTCTGAAGTTTAAAAACCAATTCACTGAAGCATGCCATTTGTTAGTAGCCCTACAATGCTTGTCAAGTAAAGGGCCAGTGAAATTAAATCGTGTATTTGGTACAACTGGCAAACAACACCAAGAAACAGAGCAAGAATGGTAAACTATCTTGACAAAAAAAAAAAAAAAAAGAAAGAAAGATAAAAGAAGAACAATCAAGTCCCTGAAGATCATGTATTCATTGCTGGTGAAGTAGAAAGTCCACTTATTTACCTTTCCTTAACTGCTTAATTTAATTCATACTGAGACCAATCTAAACTGCCATAGCCTGACTGCAGAACTACCTTCAATGTGATGGGAATGACAGATTCCTGATTACATGACATCACCTCTTAGAAGTTTATAAACAATCAGATTATGACATTGGCAATGCCACCTGCTAGGTCACCACCTGATGTCTCTCTGCTCTAGACAGCCAGCTCTGGAATACAATGGGAAGCAATACCTCCCCTATTGACTTATCTGGGCTTTGAATACACATGATCAATATTAAATGCCTACAAAGGAAATGCACTCTCAGTTCTAGCAGCAGTATTCTGATAGGACTTAAAACTTCAGTCCTCACATGCTTGACTCTCAGAGCTCTTCACTTTGCTTCTTGTGGCTATGCAGAAACACCTTACCATCTGTCATAACTGTGCCATTCTGAACCACAACTGGACAATTGCCCACCCCCACAGAAAGCAGCATGTGTGCAAATAGTAGCTGCCAAGTTATCAGAAACATATTTCAAGGCACCAGGGACAAACATGAATAACCTATCCTCTTTGTGAAAAACTGCTGGCAATATTTCAATCCTAGCAATTGTTTTACTTTGTCAAGGCTGTCTTCAGAAAGAAAGAGGGTTTGAAACTTAGGCCAAAGTGTTCTAACTTGTATGCCTTAAGTCATCACTGACATAAATCTGTATTTTGGCACCTAAGCCCAAGTGGCTTTATTTCATCACCCACAGCTACTAAAGGCTTTGACACTAGACAGGTACAAGATTCAATACCTCTATAAATCACAATATATATTTTTTTTATTTACACACCTACTTTCAGTATAAAACCTTCAGGAGAAAAAAAGCTTCTGAAACACAAAAATGCAGTTGGCGTCAGCCAAGTTTGTCCCCAAACATATTGTCGTAGTTCAGCCCCAACGGGGACCAGACTACGCAGTCTCTCTCTCACTCCCCCCCACTCTCCGAGAGAATAGGAGGAGATTTGACAAACAAAAGAAAACCAGGAAAAAAAAAACCAAACACGCGGGTTGAGATTGAACAAAAAGTAAATTTAACAGTAATGACAGAAGAAAACAAGACAGTGATGGAACACAAATACAGTATAATAGCTCACAACAGATCTCCACATCCAGTCTCTTCCAACTAGGAAGGCCTCCCTTCAGCACCCTCCTCACTTATATACTGAGCATGATGTCAGATGGGATGGAATAGCCCTTTGGCTAATTTGGGTAAATTAACCCCAGCTGTTAGCTAATTAGTTAACTATCCCAGCCATAGGGGCTACCAGCTTCAGTTCTCCACCCAGCTCAGGTAAATATTAACTCTATCCTGGCCAGAACCAGGACACATATGATGCAGTTAAAAGAGAAAATGAATGCAGTACCTCATGAATACATGTATCCTGTGAATACAGTAGAAGCATGTTAAAGGTATTTTTTAGTTCTTGTGAAATTGCTTCAGAGACAGATACAGAGGTCATGTCAGGTCTCTAGGTGAGAAATCACATTCAATTAACTTGTTTTCAAATCTTAACATGAACACATAAATATGCTGTGAAGGATTACTAGAGTGCAAATACTTCAAGACAGATCACAATGCATGAGATATAAAATAATCTTATAGTAATCCATTAGACAGGTAGTTTTGTTTCTAGAACTGAAAATCTAGTAAGAATCAGTGAAAGTATATACCACTAGATAGAAACTTACAAAATCTATTTTTTAACAATAAGAAGAGCATTTATCTAAATAGAGATTCATCTAGTTATATGCTGATGTTTCCTGAATAGCTAATAAAATGTTAGATGTCTACATATGACAGAGATTGATATACATTTAATTTCAAAGTAATGTGTCTAAGTACAAATGTAAAATAAAAAGTTCACTGGATTTCAGTGTCAGTCACAGTAGACAAGTTCAGATAAGTCGGGGAAGGAAAATTGAGCCTCCTTGCATCCTTCAGCTAAAAACCTAAACAAGCTTTTCCCTGAAGTTGCTAGAAGCACCCAGCTCTTCCCATAGCACAGCTGTAAACCACAAATGCAATCAGCTCAGTACTGCATTGAAAGAAGAAAGCATGCCTAGTAAGAATGCCTCTGTGTTACTTTTGAATAAAACTTCTGTGGACAAAAACAAACAAGAATCACCACTGAGGGGTATAGAAAACTTAGAAATTTACCGAAATCTCTGACAGCCACAGAAACTGAAAACAAGTTGAAAGAGTCCCTATAGCCTTCTAACTGCAAAATCATGTGATGGCACTGCAAACCTTACCGGCCAGCAATTTAGTTTCCCAGATGCAGGAAGTCAGGGAGATGGCCACATCAGAAGCATACGTTCTCTTAAGCGGAGGTCTTTGGAAGTAGTCACCTAATAAAGAGCACCTCTTTCAAACACCTTAGGCATGCATAGTATTATTTCCAACTGCTACTCATGCTTCCTATCTGCTTTGAATAAATCACAAATTCGGTTAACTTTTACAGGATTGCTTCTTCAACTCTATGCCTTGTGTATGATTAGAAGTAAAAACACTGACATCTCTCAGGGTACTTTTGACTGCACAGGAAAGAGCAAATAAGAGAGGCTTTCTTGTCTAGTTTTGCATTCCAAAAAGGATTTAGATACCTATTTATCCAAATAGGCAGGTCTCTAGCCAACCTTACCTTGAGAAAGGCTGGTGCACCTCCCTACACTAATCCGAATGCAGAGTTTAACATTCACTCCTTTGCAAATAACATAATGAATACAATACAAATCTTTGTTTAAAACGTTGCCTTGGCTAAGCATGTTGAAAATTAACCTTGCATTGAATCCCTGCAGTTGCTGCTTTCATTTACATTTCACATTTCAAGTGGGACTTAGTTCTTCTGTAAGAAGTTTAGGGAATGGTGTGTGTGTGTCTTTACTTTTTTAAAAAGCTTTTAGTGTTCAGGAGTTCTTTTTTCCCAAGTTTCAGGCTTAGTAAGCAGTTGTAGGCCTCTTAGTGATTTCCTTTTTGAATTTATTTATTAAAATAGTCTAGATACAGTTTAATTTACTTCGCAAATATTTATTATTGGTTCATCTGCCTTTAAATGGAAAGCCTGTGCACTTGAAAGCTGTCTGTTTCCACAGCAGCATCTGAAAATATCTGTGTAACATCTGCTGAAATTCTATTCTGTAATTTCTTGCAGCAGTATCTCTTCAAGTACCATAGCTAATTTTCCTGTAACTTGTTTAGTAACAACTGCTTTAATGGAATGATTTTTCTTTGCCCCTCCTAACTCTCAGTAAAGAAAAAGCTCAATGTCACTAAGTTTTCCTAGATTTATTTCATTGTGTATTTACAGATAAAGAAAGTGAGGAGAGAGCAAGAGTAAAAAAAAAGGCAGCTTGATTCTGTAGTATGCACTATTTCTGTAGCAGAGACATGTATTGTCCCAAAACATTTATTAAATTAAAGCACTTGAGATCCTCTTGTACATTTACTCCAAAATTATAAGAAGCTTCCAACCAAGAACCAGTTAAGCTAGCCTAACAAGAGTTCAGGGGTTTTTTTTGGATGACAAGGCCCTCAAAGAGATCAAAAACTTCCTAGTTTTACTCAAGTTTTACTTCCTTTACTTTTACTCAAAGGACAGGCTTCTCCTGGTTTACAATACAACTTTAAAGCAAAACCTTGCAGCATGTTTAGGTCCATGTCATCTAGCTGCTTCCTAAAAGGAAGGTTTTATGAGGAACTTGAAATAGTGATTTATTCCCTTAATGTACATTAAAAATACTTCAGTAACTGCTGTAAATACAACTTTCAGATTCTGTTTCATTTTGCTCATGATAATTTGGGAGGATCCAAATTTAAAGTTAAAAACTAATTTCTCAAGCTGTGACAGGTACTATAACTGGGTGGAAAATATTTCCTGTCCCATGGAAATTCTTCATAATTTCACAGTACACTTGTGATATTTAAAAAGACAGAGGGTCTGCTTGGATCAATGAAAAGTCTAGAATTAGAATGCAGATTTCAGTGCTGTAGACAAGTCTTCTAACAATCAAGTTACGGGATATTAAATAAGTAACTTTCCTCTCTTAACCTCAGTTTCCATCTCAGACCTGAAAAGCCTTTGCTTCTGAAATTTTCATCAAAACAAGTAAAGCTGTTTCAACCACATAGCTCAAAAGATTTGGCATTTTCTCATAGAAAAGCTATTAAATTCCGCAGTTGTTCTCACAATGACGCTACTCCACAATTGATCATTGCATCTATACAACATAGGGATCTTCATAATCTCTAATCCCTCATTTTATCACAGTTGACATTTTAGTAAAGTGTGGGCTGGATAAACAATCATTCCACTAGTTTTTGCTACTGTGAGCAATGCTGTGTACATGGTGATGTGCAGTTGTCTGTCAAGGCCCAACTCTGAACTCCACCCAGAACATGACATTTTCTCCTTCCTACAGGTGAGTGAGAACTGGTTTCTGCCCTCAAAAGCTTCTGTTCTAACTGCTACCTGAAGTTCTCTGACTTAGCTGTGTTCCTGATAGCTTTCATAGGGAGCACATGCTTTGTTGACCTTGACCCATAATCCAGCTTGTTTAAACACAAGCAGGTCTAGCCCAAGTCCTCTACACATATTCTTTGAACATCTCTCTTGTATCACATTTCTTGGTAGCTTCACCCACTTCAGCACTTCTTGAAGCCCCTCACAGCCCTTAGACTGGATTTCACAGTCTAGGTGAACCTGCTTTAGGTAAGAGAGTAAACTAGAGAATCCTCTAAGGTCTTTGTAATCCTGTATTTTGAAATAAAAAATGTATATTTTGCAAAGTTAAGTTGTCTTAACTTTTTCCTAGTATACTAACAAATTAACAACATGACATTGAACTCACTCAAAATGCTTATTTAGAATGCTTTTTCTGACAAACAAGTCACCTTCAAAAGAAGCTAGGATTACCACAGTAATTTAAGAATTGTCTTGAACATAATTAGTGCCTAAGCAGAGATTTAAATCCAAACTCTTTTTAAGATCTTAAATGACAGTTAAGCTAGTAAGACAGATTGTAGGATTCAGTCAAGTCCACTTTTGGGCCCATATTTTGGACTACTGAATATCTCTACTTTGAGCCATGGTGATATTTCCCAAAATAAGTTGTACCACAAACCACATGCACTGACAAGGTTAGCATCTTCATCAAAGCCTCATTATTACACAAGTCTTAAGTGTAAGTTTTAAATATATAAAGTTTTAAATTCTTACCAGACTTCTGGTAGCTCTTTACCTCTCCTCCATGATTGATGACATATTCTCTATTCTCACAGTTTCCCTTTCCTACTCTCATTCC
Source organism: Chlamydotis macqueenii (assembly GCF_036417535.1). Classification (NCBI taxonomy): domain Eukaryota; kingdom Metazoa; phylum Chordata; class Aves; order Otidiformes; family Otididae; genus Chlamydotis; species Chlamydotis macqueenii. The sequence continues at coordinate 20,925,064 of NC_141559.1, forward strand.
ACTACGGTCTGTTCAGCTTCTATAGAAATTGACACAGTAATATTTGGGGTTTACACATCTTACATTATCTTTACTTTGGTTAGATATTTGCAAAAGTTTAATTTAAAGTCACATAGTTCATGAAGGCAGTTCAACATAAGCATATTCCTTTCCATTATGATTATTTTCTAAAATCTGTCTGAACAGCCTTGAAAGGGGTTTCCATTCACACAGACAAAAAGTCTAAGCCAACATCATTCAAATATGGCCAAAGCACATGAAGACCTGTAAGTTGCATACACAATATACCCTTTTCATCAATTTGTTATTTGTTTCTGTGCATAAAAAACTGATAGTATTATTAACAATCCAGTTCATCTGACATGGAAATTACTGGTTTTCCCTCTTCATGGACATTCTCCCACCGCCTCTATTCTTCTATGCAGTTTTGAAAACTCATAACCACATACAACAAGATGTAACTAGTACTAGAATAGTAACTTCTGGGCTATCAGTACAAGAACTAGATTTAAACTGAAAGCACATAATGACCCAGGCTTCATTCAGGAAAAGAGAATATTAAAGATAAACATCTACAGATCCAAGTGACATAGGAAGATGTCTGCTGGACTGACTGCAGAAAAGAAAAAAAAAACAAAAACCCAAAAAATAAACATCCAAATAGAGGATGATATTATTGCTATGATATAAGAGCCAGTTTGTCTGCTCTTTAAAGCAAAAACTGCACTGTGGCAACCAGAATCGAGTATTTGTTTATGAGCAGAAAACAGTATCTCTCCAGTAGTATATTTTAATTGTTTCATGTACTGTCGTAATATTAGTAAAAAGAGATTGCTTCCTAAAAGCCAAAATGAGACATCAAGCATGAGTTATGCTTCATCCATTGGAAGTACTTTTCTGGATTACTAAAGCTTTCTAATGAACAAACCTCATTTTCATACAATCATAGAATTTTTAGGGTAGTACCCTAAAGGGAACTTTAAAGATCATCTAGTCAAACCTCCTTGCAAGAAACCAGGACATCCCCGACTAGATCAGGTTGCTCAGAGTCCCATCCAACCTGGCCTTGAATGTTTCCAGGGATGGGGCATCACCACCTCTCTGAGCAACAACCTGTTCCAGTATTCTACCACCCTCATTGTAAAAAATATTTTCCTAATGTCTGAATCTACCTCCCTCTATTTTGAAACCATTACCCCTAGTCCTGTCACAACAGAACAGTCTCTCCCTGTCTTTCCTGTAGGCCCCCTTGAGGTACTGGAAGACCGCTAACAGGACTCCCCGGAGCCTTCTCTCCTCCAGGCTGAACAGCCCCAACTCTCTCAGCCTGTTCTCATAGGAGAGGCGCTCCAGCCCTCTGATCATCTTCATGGCCCTCCTCTGGACTCTCTCCAACAGGTCCACGTCCTTCTTATGTTGGGAGCCGCAGAGCTGAATGCAGTACTCCAGGTGGAGTTTCAGGAGAGAAGAGTAGAGGAGCAGAATCACCTACCTTGACCTGCTGGCCATGCTTCTTTTGATGCAGCCCAGATTTCCATCCTCCAGTTTTCTTAACATCAAGTGAATAGTTCATACAAAAGCCATTCCCCTCCCATCAATTAGATTGGTCACAGAGATAAAGTTACCTATATATACAAGGTTCACAGAATAGAGTAGTAATCGTGTCGCTTATTTGGTATGTGCAAGTTGCTGCACAGGCCCTCCAAAAATGACAACCCTTTATGTAAGTGCAGAACTGCAAGATTAGGGCTGACATGCATGATCTGCCACTGGATTGGTACAAGAAGGAGCATTACATTGCACAGACTCATGGTCTGTCCGAATCTGGCTCAATATATTATGAAGTTCACAATATGCTATGTCTGTAAGCCTCCAAATAAAATTATTTTATTTCTGCATTTGTACACACACATAACTTAGGCTATGGCAAACAAGATTAATTCTATCTTATGAAAAGTAGTTTGGACCAAGAGTTATGCTGCAGATATTTTCCATGTAAAAATACTTACCAGAAAAACTTACATTTCATTAAATGTACCTTAAATGAAACCCTAACTAACTACACTATAAGAAATTGATCTGATAACTTCAGTTGAGGAATATCCTCTTAAGTTATTATTCTTATGCAACATCATGAAGTGTTACAAAAATATGTTTTTGTGTCTATTTTACTAATTTGCCACACTTTTTATGAAGTTGCTGATTAAAAAAGAAAAACCTGCTAGTTTACCAAGTCTCAGGGAAGAACACATTAGTGCTTCAAGTTTAAAACACATCTTTAAGAGAATTAATTCTGTTTAATAAATAACTTTCTATCAAATGATTAATCCCTTGATTATTTTAATTAGAATTTGTGAAATGTACATTATTTCTGCTACTAGAGTAGGCAATACATTATTTATGCACTCAGTGTTATATGGCTTACAGGCTGACAAATTGCTTATTCAGAATGACTAATCTATCAGGTTTTTTAGTATAAAGAGCGCAAAGTGTAGGAGTCCTAGTACATTTACTAAATATTGTCTATGTAGAGAATGAAATTAAACAAATTAAATTAAAATTTCAGTTACACACATGACTAAGCAGAAGAATGTTCTCAAGGTACTAGAGGTTAGTAATAAATTACAATGAATCTAATAACTAATTGTTTCTTGCTTCTAGAATTGTCTGCATTTTAAAGTCATTTCCAATGCAAGCTCAGGGCAAAATATGTTCTTTTTGCTTTTTCTGGGACACTTGTTCAATCAAAGCAGCACAAATAACAGAAGTTACTACACCCTGCCCTCTACATATTAGCACCAGGTGTCAAACAAACTAATTCCTCAATGTAAAATTTACCATGGTAGGTATATTTCAGCAGCCTGTCTCTGAGGTGACCAATAAATTCCCTCAGGAAGAAGTAAAAGGACTTCTACTGAGATGTCTCCCCATTATATACTCACAAACATCAGCAGCTGTTGTTCCAGCTGTATAAGGAACAACATCCAATAGAAGGACTATTTCCAGATTGGCACTGTACCACCAGGTCTCACCCACTTTTATTTCCAAAGGAAGGTTTACATGTCATTTAAAAAGCCAAAGACACTTCAAGATCATGCTCTCTTGTTCCCTACAGAGAAAAATCAAGCCAATATAATATTTTACAGATAAGACTGAAATATTTTCAGAAAAAAAAAAAAGGACAGAAAGAACTGGAAAATATAGAAGGATATCATTACATTCAAGGATGTAATAAACCCTTCCAAGGACAATTTCAGGTGAATGTAGTAGCCAGAAAGAGCAAAGTGACACAGACCAGACTGATGAGCTGTACTGTCACACAGGAACAGTTATGTCCTTGAAGAGTGAGCACCAGAACACCAAAGGCAGCCCTGGATCTCATTATGCCCTTTCTGTCAAGTTACAGAGCCCTTTAGTATCAGAAATCTCCTTCATATTGGTTCTTTGGCCAATAATCTAGTTATCTCTTATCTTTCTCCTGGATAGACAAGTAACCGAATTTATTTAGTTTTTATACAAGTCATGTTCTCCAAACACCAATTCAGTTTTGCAATTCTTTGAGTAAAACAGTACATCTCTTTGAAAGGTGACAACTAGACTGTACTCAAGTATCAGTAGTTTTTCATACATATGTATTTAGTATTTCCCTGCTCATTCCACTCAAACTAGGATAGCGTGCCAGATAATATTCACAGCTTCAGAAAGAATCAGAAGCAGGTTGACAGCCTGTGGACTGCCCTTTTACAACAGAGGAATCATAGCCAGCCTCAACCTGCTGCTTTAGGAAGTGCTACTTCAGCTTAATCTACCAAAACTTTTCCTAAAGTTTGTCTTGGCTTCTCCTTCAGAGCTGCCAGCCCTCCTCCTCCTTCTCTTAGCTTCTCAACATGAGTTGCTAGGCCCCTACAGAAGAAGAGACTAAAATTCCCAAACTTCACTGAGCATCAGCTAAGAGTTTCCATCAGCACCTGCTCTAAACCAAAGGTCCAATGGAACTTGCCTGCCTAACACTTAAGATTTGGTGCGGTTCATCTTGAGAGCACTCACCAGGGATGTGCAGGACAACCAGGGGATCAGGCCCAGCCAGCATGGGTTCATGAAGGGCAGGTCCTGCTTGACCAACCTGATCTCCTTCTATGACCAGGTGACCTGCCTAGTGGCTGTGGATGTTATCTACCTGAACTTTAGCAAAGCCTTTGGTAGCATCGCTCATAGCATTCTCCTAGAGAAGCTGGTGGTTCATGACTTGGACAGGCATACCCTACAATGGGTAAAAAACTAGCTGGATGGCCAAACTCAGAGAATTGTGCTGAACAGAGTTAAATCCAGTTGGTAGTCTGTCACAAGCAGTGTTCCGCAGGGTTCAGTGCTGGGTCCAGTCTTGTGTAATGTCTTTTATCAATGATCTGGCTAAGGGGATTGAGTGCTCCCTCGGTGAGTTTGCAGATGACACCAAATTGGGCTGGAGTGTTGATCTGCTCGAGGGTAGGGAGGGTTTACAGAGGGGTCTGGACAGGCTGGATTGATAGGCCAAGGTCAACTGTATGAGGTTCAACAAGGCCAAGTGCCAGTTCCTGCACTTTGATCGCAACAACCCCAGGCAATGCTACAGGCTTGGGGAAGAGTGGCTGGAAAGCTGCCCAGTGAAAAGGGACCTAGGGGTGCTGGTAGACAAATGGCTGAACATGAGCCAGCAGTGTGCCCAGGTGGTCAAAGAATGTGTAGACATGGCAGCACTTCAGGACATGGTATAGTATATTAAACTGGGCTTGGCCTCCTGTTACCACTGAGGTAACAGCTCCTTTCTACTTACAAAGAGTCTCATGTTGGAGTGTCAGAGTGCTCAATGGTCAAACAACCATAGTGAGACAAATGATCCTCTTAAAGCTGAAATTAAAAGCAAAACATTGTTTTTAGCTGCCTGTTCCACAAGAAGTATAATTAATTCAAACTATTGTTATGTAGACTGCCGTGAGAATTAGCTACAGAACCTGTGACAGCTAAGAATCAACCTTACATTGGAGAGTTGGAGAGATATGGAATTAAAGGATAGACAATTTGATGGATAAAGAATTGGTTGAATGTCTACATAAAAAAAAAAATAGTGGCAATCGGTGTCCAAGTGGAAACCAGTAATGAGTGGAGTCCTGCAAGGGGCTGTAGTGGGGCCAATAATATTAAAATCTTAATGACATAGACAGTGGGATAGCGTGCACCTTCAGCAAGTTTGTGGATGACACCATGTTGATGCGGAAGTAACGGACACTGCTGACGACCAATATGATCAAGCAAATGCCAATTTATTGTTGATACATCCCGGTTAATATAGCCCTTCTAATTCCGTATCATGCGCAAGCTCTCTACTAATTGGTTAACTATATCATGCACGCGCTCCTAGCTAAAATATGATTCGTTAAGTCTCTATGTTCACGCACACGGCTCTCTCCACCTGCACCCTGCTTCACGTTCAGCCCCCAGTCACGTATGCCAGCTGTTTTCCTTCTTCTCAAGGTTGCTTCGTTTACTTTCTCACAGGAAGCTTCATTACTTTCTCACAGACGGCCTCATTATTTTCTCACAGGTGGCTTCAGTATTTTTCTTACAGGCAGCTTCAGTACTTTCTCACAAACGGTCTTATCGATGTCCTTGAGGCCTGCTGCTCACAAACATAACAATTCCATTTGGTCTGGATTGTTCACTAAGTGTCCCTGGTACTCCAGGTATCCAACAAATCCCCCTTTTTGTTTTGAACAATCCAGACCCACTTTCATCATACGTTCCATAGCTTTCACAAAGCATTTTAAAATATACCCCAAAATCATCAGTGTCAACAGCAAACCCATCAATAATACCAACCCATAAACTATCAAATCTTTTAGCCAGCCTGTGACCCCCAAGGATTTCAACCAGTCTGTTAACCTGCTTTCCACTTGTATTGCATGCATGTTGCATCATAACTCTGCCAACTGATAGCGTATCGACTTAGAGTGATCAGAAACATTCATGCAACACATACCTTCAAAATCTTCATGTCCATGCGCTAATAACAAAAAATCAATGGCTGCTAGATTCTGCAAAAATATCATGACGCATGCTATCCATGTCTTCTAATAATCCTGATAACATGCTAGAGGTTAAATTCATTTGCTTTTGTGCCCAACAAGCTAATTTATTTAAGTTAGCTAAAGTTTTTGCAGTTGCTGCCCAAGGAACAAATAAAGATAATGCTATCTGCTCAGCTGTACCCAACAGGGTTAAATTGCCGTCACAATGGGGAGTCAATACTTTTAGTGACCTTCTTGCTCGTGTATGATTCCATAATGTTTTCATAGATGGAGCAAACACTATCAATTTTCCAAAATAACATGGTCCTCCTATAGCCCTTTTTGGTATTCCTGACCTTATTTTACTACAATATCAACTAGGTTCATGGTTGTTTGGGTTTTTTTTTTGTTTTTTTTTTGTTTTTTTTTGTTTTTGTTTTTGTTTTTTTGGTTTTTTTTGGTTTTTTTTTTTTGTTTTGTTTTTTTTTTTTTTTTTTTTTTTAGCCAGATTGTCTGTATTGAGTTGTCAATCATTTTTTGCAAGCATGGTATGTTAATGATTATGCCTAGTATGATGCCTAGTATCACAATTCCGATTTTAACCAAGGACAGCAACCACCCAGTTATGCCACACACAAGCTTAGTTAATAAAATTACTGATCACACGTTATACATATTCATGATTATGAAGCAAAGCTAAGTTTCACTGCCTTCTAGTAATTTTCTACTATAACATTTTTCTACTATTATAGATATAACAACTCCAGTAACTTTCTTATCTATAAGACCAATTACTAGTTTTCTGCAGGCCTCTGTTGAAACAAGCCATAAATTCTGCTAACAATGTTTTGTATCTTAAAGCTTCCCTTCTCATTCCATGGCTTTCTTCCTGAGAGCATGATTGCATTCCTCCCCCAAGGTCGGTGTGCTTTCACTGATACCATACTGGCTCAGCGAAATACCACATCTCCCCCTTCTTTGTTTATGAGAAGAGGCTTGTTTCAACACTTTATCTGTTAAAGTCTGCACACATTTTAAGACACAGAATATAGATCAAAATACATATATAAAAGGAATGAATAAGCATCCTACAACTATTAGTAACAAGCTTATATCAAGTCACCAAAAGATTTCTGAATATATCAAAACCATCACTTTGTTGCTGTTTTTGTACTCCTTTTTGCAAGTTTTGAATACTTTTGTGAATAGATTCCGAATGATCAGACAGATTCATGCAGCAAAACCCATCAAAATCCTGACAATCATGATTTTGTGCTAATAATAAAAAAAAAATCTATTGCTGATCTATTCTGTTACTAACCCAACTATGCGAAAGACACCGCTGAGCAAGAGGCTGTTTATCAGCCGGGTCAGAGCAGAGAAGGGAGACAGGCGCAGCACCTTCAGGGCGTCCCCTGTTGTAAATAAAGTGTGCTCTGGGTCCGTCCTCTCCCCTCCGCTCCGAGCCACCTCTGTTTATACCCTCAGCAGATTCAGTGAAAGAGTACTGACTAGGTGTTGCTGCATGTGTGGCCAGCACATGCAACAAGGCCTGTCAAAATATGTGCTCTGCAGGCTAACAGCGGTTCTGTTTTGTAAAGTAGCATAGTATATAGAATCTACATCAGTTAGCAGCATTGATAGTGCCAATGAAGTTATATTTATTTGCTTAGCAAGCCAACAGTCCAATTTATTTAGCATAGTTAATGCCTAGGCACTTGCCACACCAGGTGTAAAGACTGAAGCAGCAATAATTTTACTTAGTTTCCAAAACTCTGTATTGTCTTGGCAATCAGATTCAATGCTATGTATGCTTCGTTTAGGTCTTTTATGCTGTCTGGATTTTGATATGTGCTCGCATGATTACGTCAAGCTGTGTCGTTGCAATGTATAGATCTTAAAGCATTTACAATCATTACCCCTCTAGAAACATTAGTTCTTGAATAGTTAAAAAATAGACAGAAGTCCATCTTTACTGATCCCAAAAAGTTCCATCTTTTGTAGTTTTAGCACTCAGCACTCGTGGTTGCTGCTGTTTTACACAGAGTTGCCGTCCTACCGGTATCTGGCAGGTCAACCAAACATGTTCTGAAATACCCGCAGATGATACAGACAGGGATCCACTTGTTTACTGCTCCTGTAAAGACATAAGCGTATCCTTTCCCCCATGTTATAAGAGGGAACGGTCCTTCCACTTATACAAAGCTCAACTCAGACAGGAGTATCTGTTAACCATGTCAGGGGCGGGGGGGTGGGGGCGCCTGGCGGCGGCTGTGGCCCCGGGCATATAGGAGGAAAGAAAACTAAAACCCGAGGTTTAAGACAAGAATAAGGAGGGATCCTTAAAGCCACCGCTACAAGCAAAACAGACCATCACTAAAACCAAAGCAGGATAATGAAAAAAGGAACAAGACAACCTCCCCCCACCCCTCCCTCTTCCCGGGCTTAACACCATCTCTACCTCCCTCCCCTGCCCCCTGAGCGGGACAGGGATGGGGGGCGGGAAGAGGGAATGGGGGTTACAGACAGTTAATCACGCACTGCTTTATTGATATCAACGGTTTAACGGCTGCACCTACAGCAGCAGCCATGACTGTAGCCTTTTCTTGTTCTAATATTCGCTCGGCAGCTTCCAGCAGTTGCCCTGTACTAGATCCTTTTGGCAGCACACTAAGGGCTCTCTTAGTTTGTTTTTTTTTTTTTTTTTATTTTTTTTATTTTTTTATTTTTTATCATTAGCATTATTAAAGGCAAGCATATCTAAGAACTTTGCTTTCATGTCATCATCCAGATCAGGGTGAGCCATAATTGCAGTGTGCAACCGATCAATAAATTTCCCATATGGTTCTGTGGGACCTTGCCTTACTGACGTAACGACAGGTCCGGACTTTTCATCATACACCCTAGCAAGCGCTCTATAAGCCAAATCTTGGCCCAGTTGTAACACTTTGGTAGCAAATTGCACTTGCCAATCAGATCGTGTGTAGGGTCCCGCTCCCATCAGCATTTGAGTTTGCACCCCGAATAATGGATCACCCTGTTGTCGAGGCGATGCAGCTGCCCTATCACAAGCAGCCTGCCAGTACTGAAAGAACTGCAGCTGCTGTGACAGTAGCAAAAGCATCTGGACAATCATTCTAATATCATAAGGAGTTAAAAACTGTGACAAAAAAAAATATGCTGCAACACAGATTGAGTATATGATGATTTTAGCCCATACTGAGTAACTGCATTTTTAGCTTCCTTCAATATTTTCCAGTCTAATGCTTGCCACACACTTCTCCCAGTATTATTGGTCACAACTGGAAATGCCATGGGAAAAGGCTCTCCTTCTATCACAGCATCTTGAATCACCTCTTTCCACCGCACTATTGGATTCAAATCCCCAGCCCCTCCCGCCAGCACCCCTTGGAAAGGTGCAAAAAGACTGATCTCACCCGATGTTCCATCCGGAACGAATAGGTTGGACGCTGGCAGGTCTCGATGTGGCACAGGCGAAGGAGTTGACAAGTTTCCCAGCGACGCTTCTAGGCGAACCTCTAGGGCTTCTAGCCTTTTTAGTGTCTCTTGCAGCTGTGCATCCTTCAAGCCGGATGAATGTTCATCCCCCTCTTCCTCATGCCGTGGTGGCAGGGAAGAAGGTGGTAATGGGGGATAAACCGGAGCTGTTGGCGCCAGTGAAAAGACTCGTGACTCTGAGCCTGCACTGGCGCAGCATGGCGGGGTGCCTGGCGGTGGTACATCTGATGGTGGTGAAAAGCCTTTGGCAGTTTTTCCCTCTGGTGCCCGCATATCTATAGTTATAGGGGCTGTGGCTGCATTTCCTGGAGTCCTTGCTGGGACTCGAACCCCCCCACCCTCAGCACGAGCCGGGGCGGCGGCAGGGCTCGTTAAACCCGAGAACAGCATGCTAGTAGCAGAGGTGGACCCGCTGGCTGGAGTTAAGGCCGCAAAAGCAGATGCGGCAACTGAACGCTCGGCTTTCATGCTTATCAGTATTTCGTTAATTGGCCTCCACATAGTGGAGAGTTTGCTCGCCTCCTTTGATCCTTTACTTACTTCATCCCACAGCTCTTTTCCTATCTTTTCCCATGTCGGGAGTTCAAAAGCATCATCAACTGTGGGAATTAATTCCCTTTTCTTTGCCCACTGCAGCAAAGCTTCTAGGACGGCCGAGTCATAAATCAGTCCTCTCATAGAGAGCATATGTTGGAGGAGCTTAACCACTGCTGACTCCTCTTTGGTCAGTGTGGACCCCATCTCCTCCCCGGCCGCTCGCCTGGCCAAGACGAGATTCCCTCCGTACCTTTTGTACCTTTTTGCGCTATAGCGACTTCCCGAGTGCCGGGGCAGCACTCGCCTTCGACCGGCTTCCGCCCCCTCTTCTTTTCCTATTTCGGTTCCGTCGGGATGTCCAACGCCGATCTGAGGGTCCCTGTTCGGGCGCCACCTGTTGACGCGGAAGTAACGGACACTGCTGACGACCAATATGATCAAGCAAATGCCAATTTATTGTTGATACATCCCGGTTAATATAGCCCTTCTAATTCCGTATCATGCGCAAGCTCTCTACTAATTGGTTAACTATATCATGCACGCGCTCCTAGCTAAAATATGATTCGTTAAGTCTCTATGTTCACGCGCACGGCTCTCTCCACCTGCACCCTGCTTCACGTTCAGCCCCCAGTCACGTATGCCAGCTGTTTTCCTTCTTCTCAAGGTTGCTTCGTTTACTTTCTCACAGGAAGCTTCATTACTTTCTCACAGACGGCCTCATTATTTTCTCACAGGTGGCTTCAGTATTTTTCTTACAGGCAGCTTCAGTACTTTCTCACAAACGGTCTTATCGATGTCCTTGAGGCCTGCTGCTCACAAACATAACAATTCCATTTGGTCTGGATTGTTCACTAAGTGTCCCTGGTACTCCAGGTATCCAACAACACCAAGCTGAGTGGTGCAGTCAGTGCACTTGAGGGAAGGGATGTCATCCAAAGGCACCCTCACAAGCTGGAGGAGTGGGCCCATGTGAACATCATTAAGTTCAGCAAGGCCAAGTGCAAGGTACTGCATGTAGGCAGGGCAATCCTCAATATCAGTACAGACTAGGGGAAGAATGCATTGAGAGCAGCCCTGTAGAGAAAGACTTGGGGATACTGATGGATGAAAAGTTGGCCATAAGCCAGAAATGTGCTCTTGCAGCCCAGAAGGCCAAGTGTAACCTGGGCTGCATCAAAAGTAGCATGACCAGCAGGTCAAGGGAGAGGATTCTCCCCCTCTACTCCGCTCTTACCTGGAGCACAGCCTCCAGCTCTGGGGTTCCCAGCAGAACATGGACCTGTTAAAGTAGGTCCACATGAGGGCTGCAAAAATGATCAGAGGGCTAGAACGCCGCTCCTATAAGGAAAGGCTGAGAGAGTTGGGGTTGTTCAGCCTGGAGAAGAGAAAACTCTGAAGAGACCTTATTGCAGTCTTTCAATATATAGAGGAGGCTTATAAGAAAGATGGAGAAAGACTTTTTACCAGGGCCTGTACTGACAGGACAAGGGACAATGGTTTTAAACTGAAAGAGCATAGATTTAGATTTGATATAAAGCTGAAATTATTTATGATGAAGGTGGTGAGACACTGGAGCAGGTTGCCCAGTGAAGTTGTGGACGCTCTGCCACCGGAGATGTTTAAGGTTAGGTTGGAGGGGACTTTGAGCAACTTGATCTAGTGACAGATGTCCCCACCCATGGCAGGGGGGTTAGATTAGATGACCTTTAAGGGTCTCTTCCAACCTAAACCATTATATATTTCCACGATTCTCCATGCCACAAACATTCACTAAGTGAGGGCACTAGACTATAGCTAGAGAGACCTTTTCTTTTTCCCGAAACCTGGTACCAGCTATGTTAAGTCCTGACATTACCCTGTAAGACTTGGTTAACAGTCATTAGCTGAGGACTGGGGCAGGAAAAGACAGACAATGGAATTGTTTAAGCTTTGTTCTTGGGTGGAGGAAATCAACAAGAACACCAGAAACTCAGTATAGAAATATGGAAGGAAATATGAAAAATAACCAAACAAAAAAAACCAAAGATGATTTGTATCTCTTGCAAAGGTGTCCTAAGAAATATTTCCAGAAGGAAACATGTTAAAGAGAGAAAAGTTCTAGTTATAAGGGGTCTGAGAAAACCTTACTACTCCTAACCACTGAAGTACTGCATGTCATGAAAACAGTTTTCAAAACTGTGTCCTTGGAGAGCTGATAGATGTTACCTGCTTGTCACTGAATGCAGACTGGCATTGCTGAGCTTACACAGCAGGAATACCTGATTTCATTTCATCATCATTGCTATTGTACAAGAAGGGGCAAAGAGACACAATGTAAGAAATGTACATGTGAACAGCAGGGAACTAAAAAGGAAATGTAAAGCAAGTTCCAAAGCTATGGTTAAACAGTATTTTGCACCCCAGATATATTTTTTTCTACAAGAAAATATTTTTCTACAGCAAAAAGAAAGCTTTTCCTACCTTCATGTTTTTCCCACATGATATTATGTAGAATTTTCTGGCTACAGTTTTCCATTTCTGAATAATTTACAATTTCTATTACAACAGGCTTCACCCACAACACTGCAAGGTAAAATACCTCTGCTGGAAATTGTGTAGATAAGTGCGCACTAGAACTATTGATTTAAATTCATTAGGCAAACCCAGAAAAAAATGATTTAGCACAGTTTATAATGCTGACTTCAGAAATCATTTACCTTTGATTAGCAACATCCTTTTTTTTTTTTTTTTTTTTCTTCCATTGCAGCACATGCATATATACCTCTCCCCTGAACTGTTTCCAATCTGGCAGTTTAGCATAAACTGCTTTGCAGTATTTTTCATTGCATCAGGCAGCAAGAGCTCTGGTTTCATTATCTACGCATCACTATGCATGCTGGTGACTCTAACATAGCCCCTGACTTGTTTCACTTCTTTCAACAATATTTATGCTATGCTTTGCAAGACTTATGTTAGCTGACATCTTTCAAACTTCTGTTTTGTACTTGCAGATACAACTTCCTGATGTCAGGTGTTGCAATAAAGACACAGACTCCGTGGATAGAGTACTGGAGACCTTTACTGTCCGTCAGCATAAGTCTTTTATATCTTTTCTAAGTTAGACGTGAAATGCACACACTTAATCATCTAATTCAATTGGTAGCAATATACTGTTCAAACTTCATTTGGATTGGTTATAGATTTTTAGTTGTCTTTACTATTTTTGTCTTTGGTATTTACTTATCTTGTTCTTATTGCTGTTTTTTTTTGTTATTGAGCAAGTGGTGTTCAAGGACATAGCTCAAATTCTTCAATATCAGACAGCTGTGCTGCACTCTCTGTTCCCACGATCAGGCAGCTCAAAAAGTGTAGGAGACTTTTCTCCAAAAATCTCCAGTCTCCTTGTAAGAAAATATTTCAGTGCTGCAAAGTCCAGAGCAGACTTACTATGTGTACTATTCATCCTAGTCCTTAATGTAGCAGGGCTTCTAGGAATATGTAAGTAGTTTATCTGAGGCAAACTAAAGTATGTATCTCCATTTGTGAAAACATGAATCCAGGGCAAAGAAGTGAAGAGTAGGAATCTTCATAAGCACCAAGTTCCTACTACTATGTCTAATACAACTACAAGTTTCTATGACAGATTCAAACAGCAGTTTCCCAACTCTAAACTGCCAATGCTGCATCCACAAAGGCAATTTTTCCTCTTATCTTTCCTATAAAACACACATTCAAACAAGAAAAAAACCTCTAAACATCCTTCCAGTAAGCCTCAAAATCTGAAACACATGAGTCAGTTCTAAGCCCATTCAATATTTAACTTCTGAAGATATGAACAAGGAAAACTACATGTTGCCACAATGCTGTTGGCTTTCTTCTTCTGGAAGCTTACGTGGCTAACAGCTGAAACAGGTCAGCGTCTTGTTTCATGCAGGGGAATGGAAAATCTGGATACTGAGCTTTGGTCAGGCACCGGTGAACACTTCAGGACTACTTCTTTAAGCTGAAGGAGCCCACAACATGAAACATTTTGAAGAGCATCAAGTGCTTTGTACTGTATAGTGTTAACCTTCTTCAGGTAAATGGGGAACAGACTTACATATGAGCATCTCTTCAAACAAATGTTAACTCTCACTCCCAGAAGGGACTCTGCCTTTAGGGTTATGAAATCCTAATAAGCTAATACAAAAAGACTACTGCTATTCAAATGACCTCCAAAACAACATCTGATTCAGGGAGGAACTACTGAACAGGGAGAGAAGAAAATCTGAACAAAGGAGATCAGCAGTTTTAAAGATAAGAGTTCATTTGATAAAATGAATTTTGATGAAAGGATATAGCACTGAAAATCAGACACGTCTGCTAGAATTTGATTTAGGAGAAAAAGCGGAAGTTCCTGCTCCATGGAGGAAATGTATTTTTGCCTACTTCTAAATCAAGTCTGGATTTTTAAATTATTAATACTTTAAAAGGATACTTCTGATTTTCTCCTCAAGAGAAGTAGTCTAAACAAAGATAAATTTTTAAGTCTCAAGCAAGCAGAATTCACACCCTATTCATAGATCTTGAAATGGTTAGGTCCTGTGCTCAAAACCCAAACACTGACATGATGCACATTCAGGATCTTTAGGATACCATCACATTTACAGCAAGCAGACAATGAAGTTGTTTTCCTAAGAACTCCTAACTAGGAGACAGCAGAGTTGCCTCTAAGGTAAAACAAAACAAATCCCTCTCGACTTTAATACTTTAGTATTGCTTGGAACTGAAAGGGGAAACAAGAACTGTGTTGACAGTATCATGCAGGCACATAGTGTTTTTCAGGAGATACCATGGATAAGCAGAAACCCATAGGTTTTTCCTCTTTGCATCAATACCATTATTTCCAAATACTAGGATTAAACAGGATTACACATAATCATTCAGTAACACTGAGGAAACATAAAGAATGTCTATGTTCTCCCACAAAATTCTCTTTACACTCACTCCCCTCTGTCTGAATTTGGTTCAGAACAGGAGCACAACGGTACCTAGGAGGAGGAGACTTTTGTCATTCTCAGCAGGATTCATCAATGTTTATTCTCCCTCTTCTTTGATGCTGACCCTGGCTAAATGGCTTGTAAAACTGAGTGAGCACTACACTAGAATGGAAAACCAAAAGCCCAGTACATTTCCTTACCACCAGTTTTCCTGTAAAATGTCCATAAAATCTCCACAAATGTCGACAAAACATTGAATTCATGTAGTCCGAGACTTTAGGCTCCATCTGTTACGGTGGTCACTCAGGACAGGAGAGGTGGAGTGTTAGGTGGAGTGTTGCGTGGAGTTATTGGGCACCAAAGCCAGCTCAGATTGGGTCACTGCTGCACTTACACTGCTTCTTGTAAGGCTTGTCATTCATTGGTTCATGTGGTTCCTGCTATAGTAATTCCCATAACATGCAACTCAAGTCCCAGGTTACAGCAATTTAAAGGTATTTCCATTACAATCTCCACCCTTGGTCCCTTTGGATCTGACCACAGGGTTTAATATTGCGATGAACTCCTCTCCTTGCCCCTGTGCTGGCTTGGACTTATCCACAGACTGCAGTTCCTTAGGAGTGCATCTGCTCCACGGGGAGTCTTATCTATGAGCCACAGTCTTTTCAGGGGTATACCTCCTGTGGCATAGACTTATCCACTGCCACAGTCACTCTGAGGTGCACCCATTCCACTGTGGCCTTATCCATGGCCACAATGCCTTCAGAAATATACCTGCTCCAGTGTGGCCTTACTCACAGCCATAGTCCCTTCAGGAGTAACCTTGCTCCAACATGGCCTTACCCATGGTTGTAGTACCTCCAGGGGTGTACTTGCTCTGTTGTAGGCTTATCCATGGCCACACATTGGAGGTGCTCCAGTGTGACCTCATGCATAGCCACAGATGCTTCAAGGTGTACCTTCTCCAGCATGGACTTATCCTTGGGCCACAGTCCTTTCCAAGGTACACTTGCTGTGGCACAGACATAGCCATGGACACAGATGTTTTGAGGTGTACCTAGTCTGGTGTGGACTTATCCACAGTCACAGTCCCTCTGACTTGAGTTCCCACTGGCATTCCAGCCTGTCCAGTACAGCAGCACAGAAACAGCAGCGATGCCCTGGCCACTTGCCAGTCCAGATGCATCGCTACTGCTGTTATCAAAATGTTCCCAGGCACAAAAGAGTCAGATGATAAGCAATACAGCAAGCAGCAAAAGCAAAAAGTAGCCACTAGCGAGCACTAGACTCTTATATGCAGTAAGGCAAACAAGCCCCATGGCAAGCACTGGAGCCTTCCAATTAATAGCTAAACAGCAATAACAGCTATAAATTCCATCTAGCACTTTCCAATCATATCTGTCATTAACTTGAACCCTCTGAGCCCCACATGGGGTTCCAAAAAAGGCCTGTTGTGGTTTAAACCCAGCCGGCCACTAAGCACCACACAGTCACTTGCTCACTCCTCCCTCTTGTAATGGAGGAAAGAATCGGAAGGGTAGAGTGAGAAAATTCATGGGTTTTATAGGTAAAGCAAAAGTCACACATGCTAAGAAAAGCTAAACAAGGAAATCAGTCAGAGCTTCCCATTAGCAGGCAGGTGTTCAGCCATCTCCAGGAAAGCAGGGTTCCGTCACATTTAATGGTTACTTGGGAAGACAAAACACCAGAAGTCCAAATGTTTCCCCTTCCTTCTTCCCTCATCTTTTTTTTTTTTTGCTGAGCGTGATGTCATATAGTAGGGAACATCCCTTTGGTCAGTTTGGGTCAGCTGTCCTGGTTGTGTTCCCTCTCAACTTCTTGTGTATCTCCAGCCTACTTGTTGTAGAGGTGGTGTGAGAGGTAGAAAAGGCCTTGATCCTGTGTAAGCATTGCTCAGCAATAACTAAAACATCCCTGTATTATCAATACTGTTTTTAGCAGATATCCAAAACATAGCCCCATACTAGCTACTATGAAGAAAATTAACTCTATCTCAGCCAAAAGCATCACAACCTGTAAACTTGCTCCTTTTATTAAGTTTGCATGACAGGGTTTTGGTAGTAGTGGCTGCTGCAGGAGTGGCTTCTGTGAGAAGACACCACCCAAAGTGGACAGAGCCAGTTCCAGACAGCTCTAAGATGGACCTGCTGCTGGCCCAAGCTGAGCCCATCAGCAACAGTGTAGTGTATCTGTGATAACATACTTAAGAAAGGGTAAAAAATGCTACACAACAGGAGCTGAGAGAGAAGAATGACAAAGTGTGAGAGAAAAGCCCTGCAGTCACGAAGGCCAGTGAAGAAGGAGAGGGAGGAGGTACTCCAGGTGCCAGAGCAGAGAATACTTTTCAGCCCACTGTAAAGAATGTGGTGAAGACCATGTTGAAGCAGGTTGTCTCCCTGCATCCCATGGAGGTTAACAGTGGAACAGATATCCGTCCACCCAATGGAGGACCTCCACCAGAGCAGGTCGAAATGCCCTGAAGGAAGCTGTGACTCCATAAAGAGCCTCTGCTGGAGCAGGCTTCTGTTAGGAACTGCAGCCTGTGGAGATGAGCACACACTGGAGCAGGTTTTCTGGCAGAAGCTGTGACTCTGTCGGGGATCCATGCAGGAGCAGTCCATTCCTAAAGGACTGCATCCCATCGAAGTGACCCATGAAGAACTGCAGCCCATGGGAAAGATCTATGCTGGAGAAGTTAATGAAGGACTGTACCATATGGGAAGGTACTCACACTGGGGCAGAGGAAAAGTGTGAAGAGGAAGGAGTAGTAGAGACAATGTGTGATGAACTGACTGCAATCCCCATTCCTCCTCCCCCTGCACTGCTTGGGAGGAGGAGGTAGAAGAGTCAGGAGTAAAGTTGAGCCCAGGAAGAAGGGAGGTGTGAGGGGAAGGTGGGATTTTTAGATTTCTTCTTATTTCTCATTATCTTACTCTCTTATGAATTGGCAATAAATTAAATTACATTGCCCCAAGTGGAGTCTGTTTCGCTCGTGATGGTAATTGCTGAGTGATCTCCCTGTTTTTATCACGAACTGCAAGTTTTTTGTTGTAGTATCTCCCCCTGGAATGCTGAGGAGGAGGAGTGATAGAATGGCTTGGTGGGCACCTGGCAGCCAGCCAAGGTCAACCCACCACATACTTAAGTACTTATGAAAAACAACATTATACTATACGATTAACTGCACTCCTGGAACATTAACCTGAATTACGTTCAAGGTTCTGTTACTATTATTGTCACATACTAAAGAAATGTTGCCTTCAAGGAACCACACAGCCTTCTCCTTTCATACACTCACTATTCATCAAGTCAGAAGTAAACCAAGGAAATCCCATCACACTGCAGCTTAGCATTAAGGATGGTGTTCGCAGCCTCACCAAAGATCTCTTCTCTCAGACACATCCATATTTGTTCCTTCTATAATCAATTCTCAGCATCTGTCTGAATCCCTGCAGCAAGCAGCCTAGGGGTAGGATTTGCTCTCCCCATGTTTATTGTCCAAAAAAGAAATCCCTTTTTGGCTTAGATCCCCAATCCTGGCCTGCTGGGACCATGCCTGAGAGAGCTGCAGTTAGTCCTAATTTACCTCAGATGCTTCTCCTGCATCTAAACTGCAGATGCAAGAAAGCAGGATGCCTTATTACTCTTAATTCTTGCTGGTCAAAGCATATCTAGACTAGTTGAATATGCCATGTTTTTTAAAGACTTATCTTTTAATCCAAGATGAGAAATTTCAATGTTCTATGGAAAGACACAGTCACAGATGGTGAGCCATGCTTTCACATACAGAGGAATAGCAGCAGACCTCTGTAACAGAGCACCAGCCTACAGTACAGGAGTGCTTTAAGGCTTCTGAAGAAAGTTAATTTACAATTTCCATGGAAATGAAGTACAGACTCTGCAAAGTTAACTCATTTACACAGTGTTGTCTGCAGTAGCTGCTCTAGGGCAGCAAAATCATCCTGCCAGAATCTGATTGCATGTCTGACATCCTTTAGGTTACTCAGCAGTCGAGCTGCCCAGGCTTGTGGTGGGACTAAACTCTCACACTAAACAAGGTGCACATCCAAACACCAACTCAGTGGCCTGATGGCAGTCATTTATATCACATCTTCTGAGAAACTTCCAGAGTTGTTCCTCCCTGTATTTCCTTTCCCAACACACAGCATAAATTTAGCTAAGCTCCAGAGCTCTTCTTTCTGGGGCTCTGACAGTGTAGCAACCCCCAGCCATGTTGCCTGATATATGAGATATATAAGAAAAAAAGATTTGGGTATGTTATAATCTGTAACTAAAACTTTTTTTTCCTAGCCTGTGGAGCTCCTAATGGTGTGTTCAGGAATCCTGTAGAAAAGCATTAAATAGACAGGTCAGCTGTACAGCAGATGACGGAGAAGATTTTTGTGCTATATAATTCTCATGCAAAGGCCTAGATTCGCATTTCCTGTAAGGTGTATGCATGAATACCCACATACAGAAACCAATTCTGCAAAGGAAATATAAAACTGACCCTCCACCACAGATGCTTTTTCCTTTGGACTGCCACTGGATGAGATTTCTCTTTAAAACATACCATATTGCCTGAGGTGACAAAAAGGGTCATCAAACCAAGATCCTTTCTAGCTCAAGAATGTGTGCCCACAGGGTTCTGGTCAGGTGGGTAAAAGCTGCTGGGACACTTCTCTTTTGCAGCTTACCCCAACTCAATCTTAAAAACCTATATTTTGTATTACAGTATATTGGCTAGTTTCTAACAGTTCTGCAAGACTGAAACAGAAAGGAAAGGCCTGCTCTTCTGTTTAAGGGAGCTGAAGCAGTTCAGTGCTGGAAAAACACAATTGATTGTTCTCGCAGAAAAAAAAAAAGTCTTCTGAATCTCAATCAAAACTTGCAGTTTGATGTCTCTTAATGGTTCTGGACTAACATGTACAAAGATTTTAATTAAGCTATAAACTTTTTTATTGGAACTAAGCCAATATTGCTGCCTTGTATTAGATGGATTCCTTAAAGTTAGAGGTGGGGGCGATAACATTTAAATGTTTTTTCTCCCACATTAACGCTTTCTTTGTTGTGAAGCCTCAGCAATCTAAGTCTCAGAGCAAGACAGTAATTCAATCCACGCAAAGCATCTAAGCTCTGAGCCTTAGATCCTAGGCTAAAGAATAAAGGGCCATGACACATGAATCATTCCTCAGACTGGATTTGGCCCAGTTCTCAGATGGAGTCACTGTGTGTAATAGCTCAACATGGTAGTTGGTGCAAATTGATATAGCTCTGTTGATATAGCCTTTCTAAAATGCAGCTGTCATCAGTGGAGTCTACAGAATTTCTTATCTTCTAGGAGACTGTCTTGTAACTGTTGTCTGCTTCATTGACTCAAAACTATAATTTGGCCAAGTATATGAGTGCATTTTTGACATCCATGCCTTAAAATCCATTATCCTTTGCAACAGTGTACAAACACTGAAACATACAAAGCAGGGGAGAAAATCAATATAGCCCTATAATGATACTGTTCCAAGCATTTATGTTAAGTCTGCATATATCCTTTTCCATTCCCAATTTGCTATCAACAGCTATCAACAGCCTGCTGAACACCACAGGGAGTGGGAGGGGAAAGATGACAAATGGAGACAACATTCTTTGTAATATTGTGGACATACTGCTGCAATAACACTGGGATCAACAGTCTTCTGATTATTACTGAAGCTTTTCTTGGATGTTTAAAGCACAAGAACTGATGACAGTAGGTGTTTCACATATTATATAAAAGCAGTCCATCAACAGCTTTATGTATTTATCTAACTAGGAAAAAAAAAGGTAAAAATGTTTAACAAGTTTTGAAACTTGTTTGTAGCTACATAGGAAACAGGTTGATGAAACAGTTCAGCACTGAAATAAACAAGCTTTGTATAAGAAAACAAAGTATGTTTGCACAATTTTAAGGGCAGAAATCCTATTTTAAAGAAAAATAGACACATTAGGAACTGAAGTTACAAGAGCAAAGGATGGCTCCATGCCTCTTCTTTTTTTTTTATTTCCAGAGGCAGACAGCTGTTGACATTGTTTGGCCAAAATGTTAGCAAAAGCATTTGCAAGACAGTTGCCAGGATGGTCAAGTTCAGCATCTTCATTATCATCTTCTCCAAATTTCATTAGTGGCGAAGTTACTTTTTTTTTTTTTTAATTTTAAACCTTTTTTGTTTAAACTTTTCTCAGGAAAACAGAAGAATTAAAATATCCCTAGAAAAGTATCTTTAGAACTAGCTCAAGGTGATATATCAAGTACTGCTTCTAAAAGTTTTCCCACTACCTCAGAGCCAGAGGCCTGCATAGGGCAGTTAACTGACTGGGTAATAACCAACATTTGTAGTTTTAATTTTCCTCTAGAAAAGATGATTGCTTCACTTTTCCATTATATCTTTTCAATCTCCCAGTATATGATAGCTATGGTGAACTCCAGAGTAATAATTTCCTTGCACGTTATGACCTGTTTGGTGAAGAAGTCTCAAGCCAACAGCCCCTATATAGATTTGTCTTGGTTTTATTTAGTGAGGGGGGGCTACGGTGGCAGCTTGTCTAAGAAGCTGCTGGAAGTTGTTCCCCTTTGTCCAGTGGACTTGACCGGGCCTAGGGCAGACACATTGCTGGCCAGGGCCGAGCCAATTGGTAGCAGAATGTTCCATGATAACGTCTCTGCAATAATGTATTTAAGAAGGGGAAAAGCAGGAAAAAAGAAGAAGGAGATGTGAGGAAGCTGAGCAGGGGCAGAGATGGGGAGGCGTGAGCCTTGTGGGCCTTGCAGGCCTCACCCTCTGGCCTCTTGCTGGGCGGCCGTATGGGCCTGATTCCACCCAGCCCAGCTGCAAGAAGTGGAGAGGAGAGGAGATGGATGATGTAAAGAGATTCTGAGAGTCATCTGCCTGCCTGTTGTGAAGGATTTCTTGTGAGAGGAACGGCTGCAGATGCCAAGGTCAGTGAAGAAGGAGCAGGGGGAGTAATGCTGCTCCTGGCCAAGATTCCCCTGCAGCCCGAGGTGCAGCCCATGGTGAGGCAGGCTGTCCCTCTGCAGCCCATGGAGGTCCACGGAGGAGCAAAGATCCATCTGCAGCTCATGGAAGACCCCACGCCAGGGCAGGTGGATACCTGGAGGAGGCTGCGGCCCATGGAGGGCCAATGCTGGGGCAGCTGTTCTGGAGGGACTGCACCTCATGGAAAAATGACCCGCGTTGGAGCAGTTCACAGAGGACTGTAGCCCATAGGAGGGACCCCACGCTCGTGCAGGGAGGGAATGTGAGGAGTTCTACTGAGGAGGAAGGAGCAGCATAAAGTGACAAGTGATGCAGTGCCCATAACCCCCATTCCCTCTTTCCCTCTGTGCTGCACAGAGGTAGAGATAATGTTAAGCCTGGAAAGAGGGAGGGGTGGGGGGAAGTTATCTTGTTCTCTTTCTCATTATCCTACTTTGGTTTTAATAATAAACAAATAGTTTTCTCCAAGTCAAGTCTGTTTTGCCCATAATGGTAACTTTAATGATCTCTCCCTGTTCTAATCTCAAACCTTGAGCCTTTTTTTTTAGGTTATCTCTCCCTATTCCCTTGGAGGGTGAGGGGAGTGAGGGAGAGACTGTGTGGTCTGGTCCTGAGCGGGGCTAAACTATGACAAGATTTTTATTTGCCAGGAAATATCTGACCCTGGAATCAATTATTGGTTACTTATTCTATAAATTTAAATCTGTGTGATTGAAGAGACTCATTTGACTGGACCATGCCACCTATTCTTAGCCAACTTTTAGGAAGATCTGTCAAAGCACTGAATTTACCTCTTTCCTGGGCACCTCACACATGTTTTGGAGTACTTCAGGTTTTCTATATGCATATGACCAAGCTGTGAAGATACAGCTCTCTCCTCCCTGCAGTTTTTGTGGTATTTCTGTGCCTCAGGAGGAACAGTCATCATTAATTGTAGAGCTGCACCAAAGACTACTTGTGTTTTATAACCAGATTGCATCCTTTGTCCTGCCAGAGGAATAAACCTCAGCTGCCTGTACCTTCACTTTTCTGATAGGCTTGAGAAAGTTGTGGGCACTCTGGCTCCCATTCAAGAAAGAAATCCTACAGAAAACCTCACTGTCCCTTCTTATTTTTGTCTTTTAATTCTCACTTCAGCCATGGCAACAAAAACCACTTTCCCAGCCACATTTTTTTCAACTGCTTACCACTGCCTGAGTGCAGCTAGCACCACCTGCCACCTCCCAGTTTACATTTTGGGTTTCTGCAAGTCTTGAGCTTGATTAAGTTTATACACTTTATAACACCGTAGCTCTGATACATCTGTAAATAGGCAAGATTCTCTCAATAAGACATGAGGTATCAGTCCCTTTGTTGGAATTTAAACAGGTCTACAGCAAACACATGAGTGGAAGGTATTAAGAGCCAACAGCACCTGCTTAAGGCTCAGTTTCTGCTACCAAGAGTTGTTTAGTTTAGTGCATTTCAAACTCCAGAACAGCAAAAATCCTCTTTTCTTTCCACCATATCCTAAGGATGGAGAACTAGCACTCAGATGTTGCTGCTCCTGGATGTCCTTTTCCAGCTTCCTCTTTTTCAGCCTTTTGTCAGGGATACTGGGCAATAGACACTCACCTTTTACAGAAGTAATTTAGTCTTATTATCTGGACCCCTCAACACAATTTTAGAATCATAGAATTGTACAACAGTTTGGGTCGGAAGAGACCTTTAAAGGTAATCTAGGCCAATCCCCCCTGCAAGGAGTAGGGACATCTCCAGCTAGATCAGGTTGCTCAGAGCCCCGTCCAACCTGGCCTTGAATGTTTCCAGGGGTGGGGCATCCACCACCTCTCTGGGCAACCTGTTCCAGTGTTTCACCGCCCTCACTGTAAAAAATTTTGTCCTTATATCAAGTCTGAATCTACCTCCTTCCAGTCTAAAACCATTACCACTTGCCCTATCACAATAGACCCTGATAGACAGTTTCTCCTCATCTTTCTTATAAGCCCCCTTTAGGTACCAGAAGGCTGCTATAGTCTCCTGGATTGTTCTCGAGGTGGAACAATCTCAGGTCTCTCAGCCTGTCCTCATAGGAGAGGTGCTCCAGCCCTCTGATCATCTTTGTGGTGCTCCTCTGGACTCGCTCCAACAGGCCTATGTCCTTCTTACTTTGAGGGTTCTAGAGCTTAGCTATTGAAGTTTCTCTGCTTAATGGTCTTTTAGACCAATACTTACCTCTCACAACTAGCAGGGGAGCCATTTCTTAAGCATTGCCTTTATACTTTAACCAATCTTCAATCCACAGCAAGAGCTTCAGCACTTAGCAGTTCTTACCTCCCTGCAGTGCTTTTCCAAGTGTTTTCCTCCAAAGCTTGGTGGCAGAAAGAACAGTTTTCTTGTTAGCAGCTCTAATACCATGATCAGAGCTCAACCGTATTCCCCCTACCTCACTTCTTTCTTCTTCCTTTCTTTCCTACATACAAGTGTCTACTGTATCCTTTTGTCTTAATCTCCCATGCTCATCCTTAGTGTGGCTCCTATGCTCAAGCAGCTCTATGTAATCCTTACTAGGCAAAAGCATCACGATTACCCTTCCCACTGCACTTCTCTCCTCAGCCTTTGGCTCCCCTCTGCCACTTACTTATTTTCACTTTTTTTTTCTTTACTTTTCCTTGTTCATTGCTTCTCAGCATTTCTTGAAAAATTTCTGTCTGAAAAATCTCTAATCTAAGCTCTTAACCTCCCTATTCTGTTAAAACAAATTAATTTGCAGATAATTGGATGACTTTGAAAGGAATTAAGGCATTTAAATGGGAGGCAGAAGGATGAGAAGAAACAGCTTGCTAGTAGCAACATTCCCTGACCGCTGTCTCCAAGGGAAGGAAGAAAGGATCAAACATAGTGATTTTATCCTGCAGAAATATTTTAAGTAATTTAGTATTCATATCCCTAGAGGATGGGTGTTATGATATATTCTGTTGTACACTGCAATGTATTATCAGTATGTACCTCTTTTGCTAGGGAGAGTGGTATTCTATTATAGTCCTCTGGTGAACATACATTAAAATCATCGTTGGCCTAAGTTGCTGAGTGTGTGAGCATGTTAGGGTCACGCCTCGGCAATCCCAGTTCTTTTGTTTACACTGTTAAAGACCATTCATTTTGTCTGGAAATTCTCATTTCAGTCCTTGGTGTGTTGGCTACCTTCTCATTCTCACACAGTTTGCCGAGACTGTCCATGATTCCTTGTGTAAAGACAGCAAAGTTTGTAATGAGTTGCAGTGTTATTTATTAGACCAAATGATATATCTAGAAAACAAACAGATGATAATTTAGGGAAAGCCTTTAATTCTTATTTGATTTTTCACAATTTATCTCAAATAGGATACCCTTTCAGATATTGCCCTGCTTATCTTTAGAACACCTTGTCTACACACCTTGTACCATACCAAACACAAACCTTCATGCCTAGAGGAATGTGGACAGGTTAAAAAATGATACTGCTTTAAGTGAAAGTGCATTTTTCATTCTTGTGTTCAAGGAAGAAGAAAACACCAGCTGGAAAACAAACTTCTGCTAAGTAAGCCAGGTTGAAATATTTGTACCTTGGTTTTTGAAAATATACATGCTGGAAACACAGTCTTAAGGGATAAGGAAAGGGATAAGGAAAGGGGAAGGGAAGGGAAGGTGCGGGAAGGGAAGGTGCGGGAAGGTGCGGGAAGGTGTGGGAAGGTGCAGGAAGGGAAGGTGTGGGAAGGTGCGGGAAGGGAAGGTGCGAGAAGGTGCGGGAAGGTGCGGGAAGGGAAGGTGCGGGAAGGGAAGGTGCGGGAAGGGAAGGGAAGGTGCGGGAAGGGAAGGTGCGGGAAGGTGCGGGAAGGTGCGGGAAGGTGCGGGAAGGTGCGGGAAGGGAAGGTGCGGGAAGGGAAGGTGCGGGAAGGGAAGGGAAGGGAAGGGAAGGGAAGGGAAGGGAAGGGAAGGGAAGGGAAGGGAAGGGAAGGGAAGGGAAGGGAAGGGAAGGGAAGGGAAGGGAAGGTGTCATAAGGGAAGGTGCGGGAAGGGAAGGTGTGGGAAGGTGCCGTAAGGGAAGGGAAGGTGCGGGAAGGGAAGGGAAGGTGCGGGGAGGTGTGGGAAGGTGCGGGAAGGGAAGGGAAGGGAAGGGAAGGGAAGGGAAGGGAAGGGAAGGGAAGGGAAGGGAAGGGAAGGGAAGGGAAGGGAAGGGAAGGGAAGGGAAGGGAAGGGAAGGGAAGGGAAGGTGCGGGGAGGTGTGGGAAGGTGCGGGAAGGGAAGGTGCGGGAAGGGAAGGGAAGGGAAGGGAAGGGAAGGGAAGGGAAGGGAAGGGAAGGGAAGGGAAGGGAAGGGAAGGGAAGGGAAGGGAAGGGAAGGGAAGGGAAGGGAAGGGAAGGGAAGGGAGGGGAAGGGAAGGGAAGGGAAGGTGTCATAAGGGAAGGTGCGGGAAGGGAAGGTGTGGGAAGGTGCCGTAAGGGAAGGGAAGGTGCGGGAAGGGAAGGGAAGGTGCGGGGAGGTGTGGGAAGGTGTGGGAAGGGAAGGGAAGGGAAGGGAAGGTGCGGGAAGGGAAGGGAAGGGAAGGGAAGGGAAGGGAAGGGAAGGGAAGGGAAGGGAAGGGAAGGGAAGGGAAGGGAAGGGAAGGGAAGGGAAGGGAAGGGAAGGGAAGGGAAGGGAAGGGAAGGGAAGGGAAGGGAAGGGAAGGGAAGGGAAGGGAAGGTGCCTGAAGGGAAGGGAAGGGAAGGTGCCTGAAGGGAAGGGAAGGGAAGGGAAGGGAAGGGAAGGGAAGGGAAGGGAAGGGAAGGGAAGGGAAGGGAAGGGAAGGGAAGGGAAGGGAAGGGAAGGGAAGGGAAGGGAAGGGAAGGGAAGGGAAGGGAAGGGAAGGGAAGGGAAGGGAAGGGAAGGGAAGGGAAGGGAAGGTGCCTGAAGGGAAGGGAAGGGAAGGTGCGGGAAGGTGCCTGAAGGGAAGGGAAGGGAAGGGAAGGGAAGGGAGGGGAAGGGAAGGGAAGGGAAGGGAAGGGAGTAGAATAAGGTTGGACTTCTACGATCAAGTACAACAGTCAACCCAACACCACCATGTCCTGAAGTGCAACATCTACATTCTTTGAACACCTCCAGGGATGGTAACTCCACCTCTTCGCTGGGCAGCCTGTTCCAGTGCTTGACCACTCTTTCAGTAAAGAATTTTTTCCTAATATTCAATCTATAATGGCTATTAGGTGCAATTTGAAGCCATTTCCTCTCATCCTATCGCCAGTTATTTGGGAGAAGAGACCAACACCTGCCTCCCTACAACCTCCTTTCAGGTAGTTATAGACAGCGATAAGGTCTCCCCTCAGCCTCCTTTTCTTCAAACAGTCCCAGTTCCCTCAGCCACTCCTCATAAGACGTGTGCTTCAGACCCCTCACCAGCTTCGTTGCCATTCTCTGGAAACGCTCAAGCAACTTGATGTCCTTGTACTGAGGGGCCCAAAACTGCACACAGTATTTGAGGTCCGGCCTCACCAGTGCCAAGTACAGGGTCACAATCCCTTCCCTACTCCTGCTGGCTGCACTGTTCCTGATACAAGACAGGATGCTGCTGGCCATCTTGGCCACCTGGGCACACTGCTGGCTCACGTTCAGCCAGTTGTCTCCAGCACCCCCAGGTCCCTTTCCTCCAGGCAGCATTCTAGCCACTCTTCCCCAAGCCTGTAGTGTTGCCTCAGGGCGTTGTGACCAAAGTACTATATTTTCAAAGGCAACTTTTACCTTCTTGATACACACCATTAAAATGTTCTTGCTTAAATAATGGATGACACAGTAACTTTGCATATAAATATATTAACTTAGCTGATTTAAGGTGTTTATCTTATTCCTAGACCAAATCTAGACAGATCTAGGTAAAACCGGCCAGCAACTCCTGCAATTTTTGTATGCAATGTCTGAAGCAA
This sequence comes from Chlamydotis macqueenii, assembly GCF_036417535.1. Classification (NCBI taxonomy): domain Eukaryota; kingdom Metazoa; phylum Chordata; class Aves; order Otidiformes; family Otididae; genus Chlamydotis; species Chlamydotis macqueenii. The sequence continues at coordinate 20,953,089 of NC_141559.1, forward strand.
GTTCTGAAACAATTGCTTCCACATTTCAAAAAAGTAATTTATGGGAAAAATGTCTCTGCATAACCTTGTGTTATTGTTTATTATTTTTATTTCTTGCCAGGAGATAGACCACATTTAAAGTAAGTTCTAGCTTATTGTATGGGAGGGAGAGAGCTTGGGAACTTTGCACTTGATTTATTTTTCACAAGTCTGATAATTAATTCAATGTCTAATGTAGATCTTCTGAAAAAAAAAAAAAACAACCAAAAAAACCAACCCACCAACATTCAAAATCTGTTAGACTTTTGAACCAGGTCCTCAGCATCATTTCACTGAAGTCAATGGAGATGTGCAGAAGAACATCAGCAGAGGACTCACTATCTGTGGTTTAGCTTTCATGTAAATTCTGACCTCTGTGGGAACAACATACACTAGCACATATAACTAGCAACATATACTGCACAAGGCTTTTTGTCCATTTGATTATATACAACAATTGAATGGATGTATTGGATTAATTCAGTTCTTTAAAAACCAGGTGTAATTGGCCTAGAACTATACAGAACTACAGTATTTTTGTACTGTTTTGAAAGTGGCACTTAGCTCTGTTCTGCCATGACCTTTGACTTAGTGTTGGTTCAAATCAATTACATGGTTTGACTCGACATGCTTTCTAGAAAATAACATTAAGGAAGCAAAGAAAAATGACTCCCACTCCTTGAAATGCTAGTTTTTGAAACAGCATCCCAGACATTTGGACAGTGTTCATTGGTGTCTTGGTTTTGTTAGTGAGGGGGCGCCTAAGGTGGTAGCTTCTGTAGGAAACTGCTAGAAGTCGCTCCCCTTTGTTCAGTGGACTCGGCCGGGCCTAGGGCGGACTTGCTGCTGGCCAAGGCCGAGCCGATTGGTAGCAGAATGTTCCATGATAACGCCTCTGTGATAACGTATTTAAGAATGGGAAAACAGAAAAAAAGAGAGAGAAGAGAAGATGTGAAGAAGCTGAGCGGGGGCAGGCCTCACCCTCTGGCCTCTCGCCAGGCAGCCGACTGGGCCCGACTCGGCCCGGCCCAGCTGCAAGAAGTAGAAAGGAGATGAGAAGTGAATAAGATGATGTAAAAAAAAGATCCTGAGAGACATCTACCAGCCTGTTGTGAGGAATGGCTGCAGATGCCAAGGTCAGTTCAGAAAGAGGGGGAGGAGTAATGCGGCTCCTGGCCAAGATTTCCCTGCAGCCTGTGGTGAAGACCATGGTGGAGCAGGTTGTCCCCCTGCAGCCCATGGAGGTCCACGGAGGAGCAGAGATCCACTTGGAGCCCGTGAAGGACCCCGTACCGGGGGAGGTGGATGCCTGAAGGCAGCTGTGGCCCGTGGAGGGCCCGCTGGGACAGCTGTTCTAGAGGGACTGCACCCCGTGGAAGAGATGACCCACGCCAGAGCAGTTCCACGAAGGACTGTGGCGTAGGGGTGGGACCCCACAACGGAGCAGGGGAGGAATGTGAGGAGTTCTTCCCCCAGCCATGAAGCAGCGGCGTGAAACAACATGTGATGAACTGACCACAACCCCCATTCCCTCTTCCCCCCTGTGCCGCTCGGGAGGGGAAGGTAGTATAGATAATGTTAAGCTCGGGAAGAGGGAGGGGTGGGAGGAGGTTATCTTGTTCTCTGTCTCATCCTGCTGTTTGTAGTAATAAATGAATAGTTTTCCCCAAGTCGAGTCTGTTTTGCCCGTGATGGTAACTTTAAGGATTTCTCCCTGTTCTTATCTCAAACCTTGAGCTGTTTTTCTTATATTTTCTCTCCCTGTTCTCTCGGAGGGTGGGGGGAGTGAGAGAGAGACTGTGTAGTCTGGTCCTGATCGGGGCTGAACTACGACAATTGGCTATTCCTGTCACATTGATATCAGCTATGTATAAATATATCCTGACATAGAGAGACTGTGATGAGTGAGAATGATGTTAACATCTCTTACAATATGGTTGCCCAAGGGAGTTAGGCTGCCTATACATTTGTGGAAGCAGGATTTTGTGTTGCTGACCATTTCTGAACTGTCATGCCTTGAAAGAAAAAAAAAAAGTTAACCAAAGATTAGCATTAAGTTCTACTTTCTGCCTCATCTATTTATCTGCAGGACAAAACAAGAAACATTTAACCTGAGTTGTTGTCTAGTTTCATTTAAGCAAATCAGACACTCAGCACTGCTTTTACCAAGTAGGTCAGAAAATTCCCCAGGGCATCCAACATGTATTTTGTGAAACCATGAGTTGGTAGGAAAATGAAATAAAAAAACGGACACAGCAGATTTATCATTTACATCATGATCTTTTCTTGGAATTAGAAGGAAATAACATAAGGTATAAGAGTCTTACTACTATCTTAGTTAAATATTCCTCTTTCATGCTGTGAAAGGGAGTCTCAGAAATCTTGGGCTTTGGAAGCTTAGATGTACTTAGGTGTAGTACATTTCTTAAAGCTTTTGGTCTGTTGCACCTTATCCCCATTGACATAGGCTTTGGATATTAGTAGCCCATGTGAAGGGGATTTGAGTTCAGCTATTACACCCAAAGCATGAGGAGAGTTTATGTTCTTCCAGGTGCCTCTGGGTTGGTAGTGTCAGTTCAGGAGATAGGGCATAAATCCGCAGCGCATTCAAGCCTTCATATCCCAAGCCAGTCAAAGCTCTCAGCCTCTCACACTTTGTAGGGATACCTCTGGCTAGGAGATGTAGTGTTTCTGATACTTTTTCCAACAGCTGGGCTTTGTTTGGCTAAACTGATTTCCCTTCTTACTCTAGAAGAGGGTAATGGAAAAGGATTAGAAAAAATAAATGAGTGAGGTGAATTTCAAACCATCACCCTCCCCTCAAAATGTTTCTTCTAATTTGTATGGGCTTTGGTGTGATGCAACCTGAGTCCAGCTCTGTTTGCACTCAGGGGCTTGTCTGAGACTGTGAATTTCATCAGGCAGCAGGACTCCAGTGGGGAAGGGTTTGCAAAGCTAAGCCTAAGTCTTGCTTCTTGTTGAGTTGACTCTATAGCATCAAACTAGCTGTCACTGAACTGGATTCTGAATACAGTACAATTCATCAATTTTTATTATGCTCATTCCTTGGTAATTTACTAAGCAATTTACTCAACAATTAAACCATTTGACTGTTAGTATTTTGGTTTTGATGTCTAGATTTTTTATTTGCCTTACACTTTGGTCCTGCTGTACAGTACCAATTTGAGACCTTCTTGCACGCTTATTGTATTAGTTAGTTATATTCTTTTTTTTTCCTGGAAATGGTTTCTTAAATGTGAATTTCTGCATAATAGTTGTTTGGATTATATTTTGGAGTGTGATACATTCTCTCCATGCATTCAACAAGCATCTTCTCTGAAGGTCTTTCAAGTTACACAAAGAAAGGTAACAATTTACAGAAGAGATAACCTACTTTAAGAGATCTGGAGGAAAACCCCTTTTGTTTCTCCATTATTCAGACAGTTTCATATACACTAAAGATCTGAAGGAATAAACAGCTGAAATGAATCCCAGGGAATTCATTTCAGGAAAGAGTTTCTACTTTCCTATTCAGAATAGTGCACATCGGTTGGTCTTTACATTAAACTTTTTTAGCCTTGTTGAACTCTATCTGTTGGGCTTGAGCAGTTGCTTACAAACAAGTACAGGTTTGATTTACTATCCTGAACTGCAGTGGACTTCATCATAAGAGGATACCAGACTTGAGATCCAAACTATAGCACTTACATAGCAAATCCCACAATATCAGGAAGATATTAATTAGGCATAGTTAACATAAGAACTCTCGTTCCTTCTACAGACTAAATTAAAAATCAAAATAGGAAGGAAATCAACTAGTAAAAGCAGCATTGGTATCTCATCATTAAGGCATAGGTAGCATTATTGACAAGCTCAATGGCTGGTACAGAGATCTGAGGGAAGGCTAGAGCAGATGTGGGACAAGTCATGGGCTGCTGGAAGAATAACCATCAGACTGGACCTGCTGTCACCTTTTACAGTGGGATAGTAACCTGGTTATAGGTAGGATGGAACAAACTGTCCATGCCTATGATGTGGGGGAAGACACATGGGCCTGTAGTGAATGTAAGAGTTGCCACTCTGCTTGGAGTAGAGTGAGAGTCTGCAGTTATGCCAGGAGATTTGGATGTTAGCCTTGCAGACCATTTATTGCATGCAAACTCATTTGGTAAGCAGATCTATGACCTGCCATCTGGCTATATTTCACAGGATGTGTCACAGAGTGGGAGTCAGACTATGCTGTTGAGCAGCAACTGAGAAGTGCACATTTCCAAGCTGCACTCCAAACACACAGGAACTCCTCCAGAAAAGGCCACTGCAGGAGCATAATTGCATGCCCTGCCCCCAGATGACACGGCCCTGACAGTGTGCTCACCTATGCTTGTGCAGCTAGGTTAATCATACATTATGTCTCAGACAAATGTGACTGTATTGCATGGCTAAAAGGTAACATTGTATTTTTAAAGTAAACCAATCTTTAACGGGAATATGAAGAGGTTATTAGCTTGACCTCTTTGAAAGATGGTTTTCAAAGCACGTTCAGGTTAATGCCTATGTAAAAGGATAACTGAAGGCTCCTGACTTCCCCTTCTTCTCTTGTGAAAAACTGAGACTACACTCAGAATTCTCAAAACCTCAGATTCTGAAAACTCATTTTTTTTCTTGGCTCAGCTCTATTCTTCAGACACAAATGCCAAAAGTAGCACACAAAAAGAGCTACCTCAGGCCCAAAGCAGGCTGCAGAAGGCTTTCTTCCCTGCTGCTCCAAAGAAACCCACTTGTTCCTTGAAATTCTTCATTTTAACTGTGCCACTTTCTATATTCATTTGCTCAGTCTCAGCTGAGGTTAGCTCAAAGAAAAGAACCAGGTCAATGATAAGTTACACTTCGCATACAGGGAAGTAACTAAACAAGGAGCGATTTTGTATAGCTAGGTGCCAGCAGGCTTTCCAAAGGTCCCAACACCTAGAATCATCTGTACCACCAAATTCATTGCACTAAGGTTCATACACCAACTATTAGACCCTGAACATATAGTACTTTCATTCCAGTACAAAAAGAGCTAAGATAATATGTTTCTAGGTTAATATCAGGGTTCAGTTAACATCTCTATAATAAACTAAGATTCCAGTTCCTGCTTTTTGCTTGCAATGGATGGTATACTGTGAAATGGAAGCTTCCTGATTTAGTGAAGCAAGATATGGAACTAATATTTATGGGTGGCATTGATGATGTTTGTTATAAAGCAAAAGTTTGTCTAGAGCATAGTAACTTGCTTCCTTATGATAATGTGGTAGTTATAAACCAAAACTTGGCATTGGTGAGGCCACAGCTCGAATACTGTGTGCAGTTTTGGGCTGGAGTGCATCCAGAGAAGGGCAAAGAAGCTGGTGAAGGGTCTAGAGCACAAGTCTTATGAGGAGTGGCTGAGGGAACTGGGATTGTTCAGTCTCAAGAAAAGAAGGCTGAGGGGAGACCTTATCACTGTCTATAACTACCTGAAAGGAGATTGTAGGGAGGCGGGTGTTGGTCTATTCTCCCAAGTAACTGGCGATAGAACGAGAGGAAATGGCCTCAAATTGCATCAGGGTAGATTTAGATTGGGTATTAGGAAGAAATTCTTTACTGAAAGAGTGGTCAGACACTGGAACAGGCTGCCCAAGGAAGTGGTGGAGCCACCATCCCTGGAGGTGATCAAGGAATGTGTAGATGCTGCACTTCAGGACACGGTTTAGTAGGCATGATGGTGTTAGGTTGACAGTTGTACTTGATGATCTTGGAGGTCTTTTCCAACCTTAAAGATTCTATGATTCTATAAAAACATGAATATGTGTATCATTACCATTTTTGATCGGAACCGATCTGCAGCATTTTGGACTTTACAGGTGTTTGCTACCAGAGGCAGAATTCATACAAATATATTATTTCTTCAACGTGCTTTGGTTTCTTTTAAAAAAATTATGGTGTTCCAATTCTCTTAAAAAAGCAGGCAAGCATTTTTCTTGATAGTACCAAGGTCGTTTATTGCCTAAAATGATACTTCTCTTACAGAGCATCCCAGAGGTGGGCTATCAAATTTTTCCATGGTGTATATTATAAGCTTCTGCATTTTTTTCCTGTCTTTGTCCTTTCACAGACAGAGAAGTATTTGCAAAACTGTACTTCATTTGCTTTACCTGCATTTGCAGTGACAGATGCATGTTGTTTGGTTGAAGGATACAATTTTTCTGCTTTCTGGCTTTAATAAAGAACTCTATGCTATATAAGACAGACATCAATAGCAAATAGTAGCTATATCTAAGCTGTAAGAGTTGAAACTGAACAGTTTGTTAGTTTGTCTTCTTCTTTACATTGAAGCAAAAGGGATGCCATGATTGACCAACTTTCAGCTGGTGAAAGTGACATTCCAGTGTATAACCTAAGCTACACTTAGTGACACCTCCACTCTGAGGCCTACCATTGCTTGACTTCAAATTTCCTCTTATGCAAATTAGTTTGGCAATCAATATATTTATTGGAAGATAATATTCATGCAAGACCCATAGAACCCAACAAGAAAGGGGTACGACGATTCAGCCAGAATGTGTATACATGACAGCTTTTCATCTGACTGCTCTACTACCAAAGCACCATGAACAATTCAAATCCTGTTGCATATGTTTATCCTCTGGCACTGCCTGGCTCCCTGTTCCTTGAGCTAATACCTTTTCAGTTCCTCTGTGTGCTTCCATCTCTCACATTTGCCCCAAAATACATGTTCTTATGGGTACTGGCTTTCCCTCTACTATAGAAAATGCAAGTTACCCTTTTTGGGGGTAGAGATTCAGTCCTAGCTCCTGTTTGTAATACGCTTTTGAGACATTTGGAGGAAAGCCAGTTTATAAAGGCTAAGTATTATTAATTATTTTCTCTGTTATTGCAATATTTTCCCTTCACTTTAAAAAAGACAAGCACATTTCCCCTCTAAATCAAAAGTTTCCGTATAAAATTTGACTATTCTATCTTCAAAAAGCATCTAACACCCCAGGAAGAAAAGGATAGGAATGTCACAGCATAAAATACAATCTCTTATTTGTGGAAAATTCTATCGTATTTTATCTGCATAATAAATCTGCACGTGAATGGGCAAGTATTCACAGTGAAACCACTAAGCCTTCACAGGGTGAAAGGAAATATAAATAGTTTGAAAAATGAATACAAATACACATGCAATATGTGTGTTTTTCCAGCATGATATATGGTATTTTTCTGCTCTGCATGAATTCAAAATGTGAGGACATTAGAGGCTTAAAGAGTTGGAAGCATTCAAAAATATGCTGATTGGAACCAGAACTAGATCAGAAAGATGAGTAGGCTTTGATCTACTGCATCTTGACTCCAGCCAAACTCAATGAGCCCTTTGTGAGATCATTTAAAATGCATGTGTAAATCCCTGCTTGCCTGAGGCAGTCCCGAGTAGCCAGAAATGCAGATTCCCTATCTGGTTATCATCTTATCTAGACCAATTTTTTAGCCCTCTTTCACAGGAAAACATTATTTTTCTCATCCCAGATCTTCACAACATGATATATTAAGTGTCTCCCCTCCTTTAAGCTGGAGCCCTGTAGTCATACCATAGTTGCTCTGCAGAAGTGATTGTATTGAAATATCAGCACTGTAACTTATCTAACAGAGTGACATCAGTCTCATCTTGTTCTGAACTTTAAACAAAACCTGTCAAACCTGCCAAAAATGTAGGTCAACTGTCCTGTTGCAAAAGACTTTAAAAATTGATGGGAAGGTGTAAGGAGTTCAGGTGGATAAGAATCCCACTTTTTAGTTGTTTTTGCATTTGTGTTCATTGTTCTGATCAAATGTTCACAGTCCTGCTGCTCTGGAATGGCTGAGAAGCAATTTATTTTACCTTAGTGATTTTATTTCACATATTTGAATATAAAACACAGAGGAAGCAATCTACCACCTACTAGGAAAAAAAATAGTTTAGAGACAGTTGTTCTCAACACCTGCAAAAGGTAAGAAATGTGCAGGTTATCCTCTAAAACATACTGCCAGATGTATGAAATTGAGATTCACTGTGACCTTTTTACAGTTAAATGTTTTGACTACCTGCAGTAATAGGCCATCTGATCTTACAAAGGAAGACTTGCCCCACATTAGACATGTTCCTGCCCCACAGTTGATGCTCTCCTCTGAGAGATTAGATATGTACATATGCTTTTTGCACTTACTTTTCCTATGGGAAGCAATAAATCTATGAGATAATGAATAAGAAATCAAAGCCCCTTGGATTTTGTTATTCTCAACTCTGCAGCATTGAAAAATTTCACACATTGTTATTCAGTGTTGCTGGGTGTCCATTGTAAGAGATCTTTAAGATTCTTGTGTTCTGGGCAATGTGTGCCTCAGAACTTTGCAATAATTTTGATCACTTAAAAAGACCTAAAGCCAGGTCTGCAAGAATATAGACATTATACTACTTAGCAATTAAAGAATTACAGGGGCTAAATACAGCAAACTCTTATTTCACCCAGATCATCAGACAAAGTTTTCTTTTTTACATGTTTTGCCTGTTAGCAGCAGCAAGCAAGTTGTGTTTCAAGTGTAGTATGTATTCCTGTTTCCTTGAGGATGGAAGTTGTCAAGTACTGGAAAAGAACTCCTTTTTCACAACCATAAGCCTCTTATTTGGCATCCTGTCTTGAAAAGTGTTGATGCTTTCTCTCATTGTTACTCCTTCTCTCAGACTTATTTCTCAGAGCTATGCAATTCACACCTCAGTAGCTGCATTTTGGGTAGAGCTTTCTCCTGTTTTGAGCTACTGTTTACACAGTAGAGACCTCATGAATACAGCTACTTTCTGTTATTCCTTGGTGGAAAATAACTCTTACACTTCCCAGCTCCACAAGGTCTGTCTCATCATACTGAGAAGAAATACTACAACTCCTGCATACAAAGAATGAAGAGCAAGTGTCTAGGGATGTCTTAAGAGGAGTTTGCTAGGAGTGCACCAATAGGCTCTAACTGACCTGATGATCCTCACATGGGACTTCCACACGCACTCTCTTCCCTGGACCTGTGAGTTCCATATAAGTACAGTTCCTGTTCTCTAAGCCTGGTCTAAGCTTTGCTGTAGGTGGCTCTGTGCCTGCTCTTGCTCCCTACTGAGCATGGCTCAGTTCTGAGTTGTTCTCAGAGGTGTCTTTTAATCTTTTATTTTTCTGAAGGTTACTACCTGTTACTGTCACTGACTTTGCATAGGTACTATGAGATTGTATCCTTGCCAGTGAGGTAAGTACCCCTACACGTGGGGTCTTCTAGCTTGTCTTGCTTGGTGGAGCAAGCAATCATCTCAAATAACAGCTACTAGGTTACCTTTTATTAGTAAATGCCAGCAGCTAACGGCAAAAAGATCTTGCTTTAAGCTGGCAGGAGCAGTTCTTGAAATGTTTCATGTTAGCAGCACTCTAATCATAATGGTATGTAACTTTAGGTCAGCATATTCTCACTGCATGTCTCTGAATCATCTGGTCCCTTTCACTAGTTGAAACGGGTTGAAAGCACTTTTAAAATTTCTCTTCAGTGGCAGCTGCTCTGCCCTCATGTTTCACCTTGTAGATGCAAGATTACTTTTGTAATGTTTGTTTCATTGCTTAGAAGTAAAACACAAGAGTGAGATTGTCAAATAGCAAAGAAACGGACTGTTTCTTTTTATGGGCTGTCTAGAAAGGAAGCCCTCTACAAAGCTAGAAAAGTGGTAACTTTGTCTTGATGGAGAAAAACTTCAAGTGTAACCCAAAAGGTGGTTCTTGTGCTATATACATAGTCACTGATGTATTAAGAGTAGCATATTTTGTTCACTCTGTTTAAAAGCACTACAAAATGGCTTAATTCTGCACTTCATTATTTTTATGGCATTAAAAGCACTTACTTGATTTGACATCTGCCACCCTTTCAGTCTTGTAGCTACAACTATTGTACAAGGCTGTCCCCATGCCTTTTCTGCATTTCCTTGTGATTTTGTTCTAAGTGATCAACAAGGCAATTTAAAAAGGATTGTATTGAATAGTGTCGTCCTTTCAGCTGCAAGAAGGGTCATTGCATGGTGTAAAAGCACATTATAAAGTTATGAGACTTGGTTTGACAACAGATGAGGGAAGGAAGCAAGGTAATGTAAGTAAAATCATAAAATGAATTTTATGTATCATTAATTCTGGTAACAGATTTTATTACTTTGGAAAATTATTATAGCAGTCTGCTACAAAATACTTAACCTAATTTAAATTTCAGAACAATTTTTTTTTTTGGCAAATCACTGTAAGCAATATTTTTAATCAATGAAGTGGAGCTAATTTAGATTTCAAATGCTTCAAAAATGATGAGTTTACTAAGATAAGCTTTTTGTATTTTCTTACTGCTGTATTTAAATGCTGTTATTGGGAGAAGAATTTAAACTGTGCCAACTGTATTCTCACTCTGTATGTATAAAAAAAAAAAGCCTCCAAACCCTGAACACAGATTAGAGCAACGTTTTTTACAGAAAATGCTATATTTATGTAGTGGCAGTTACTGAAGTTCAAGAGCTAATTACTTATCCGCTAACTGAGTTGGCAGTAGATTCAGATCATTTAGGGTCTATCTCCTATCTGAGGTAAAGCTTAGGAAATGAATGTTTTCTCCCCCCATCTTAGAAGTACCTATCTTCTCCCATTTCCTACCAGAATCGTTCTGGCCAGCATTATACAATAGAAAGTAATAGAGGCAGCTTTGGGTCTTCTGTCTTACTTCTGTACTGACCCTCTAGTAATGAAAATACTTCTGATAGAAGGCAGTAAGGTCACTTCATTTTAACACAGCATATCCTCATTCATCTATACATTGCCATTTAACCTGAGACTGTTGTATGATGCTAGCACAGTCCTTACAAATGGCTGCAAGACCCTCTGTCTTCTTATATATCATGAAATATGAGGCCATTTGTATAGAATGGTTTTGTCCCAGGAAGGCAGAGCATTGTCCTACATTCTCACTACCTATGTAGCATCTAGTGGAACAGTACTCATTGACAGGAGCAGGCTGTTTTTCTCCATGTTCAGAGAAAGTCTGGAGCTACCATTCTGCTTGTTTTAATCTCCTTTCAAATAACTAGGATTACTCTTTTTGTCAGTTCTCTACCCAAATGCCTGGTACTGTTGTCTAGGACTCTGCATCTTTGACTTAAATGTTTGTATGAAGAACTGAGTTCCCATACCCCAAAAGATATTTCTTACTAGTACATCTTTTTTAATTACTTCTTTTGAATGGTCTTCCAGTCACATGAACACAGGGCAATCACACCTCTTTTTTAAGGCCAATTGAAAAACTTATGGATACCTAAAAGATATTAACTCTGGGTTTTAATGGTGTGTTTTGGGTTCGTTTTTGTTTTTTGGTTGGTTTTTTTTTTATTTTTATTCAAGGTCAGAAGTATTTTTCCTCTATCCTCTATAGCATCTAAAACATACAGGTCTCCAGTTTTTTGGGGGCTTCCAGAAGTGACTTTAATAAATTCCCTGTTATTCCTGAGAGGAAGTTGTTCAGCCTGTAAAAAGAATCTTCTTTTTCCCACATCTTTAAACAAACAGTAATTCTTTTGTATGTTTATAATAAATTCAAGAGGCAAGTTCCTGTCTGCAGTTAAAGCTGAATTGAGGTGTTGATTTAAAACAGGGTTCAACTTTGCCTGACATAAAGATACTTGGTTTATCCAGGAGCTACGATGCTGTGAGACAGAGAGCTCTGCAGCCTACCTATTATAGTTTTCATTTTGTCTGAGGAAAATAAAAAAGAAATATATTGGATTTTCTTTTCTGGGGGATACATAGGGAGGGGAATGAAAGTGTTGCAGTTTTTTATGCTTTTCTCAGGATATCAAAAACACATGAGATCAGCCCTTCTTGTCATAGTAAATGAAGATAATTAATAGAAAGCCTAGCGTGTAATCACTCATGCCAGCAGCTCATAGTCCTTGTAAGGAATGCTCCTCTCTAATATACTGCCTACTACACATCACTTGTATTACTTCATATCAATTTCAGTCTTGGAGGACAACATATAAACACCAAACAACATGTTTCATCTGAAAAGAATCCCTAAAATACATCCCACTCTTATATAGCTATTTTTGTCATTGACACTTCTCTGTAATAAAGGTATTAATGGAAAGTGCTTGTGTGTGTGAAAAGGAAAAAAAAAAAAGTTATGAGGGAAACTTCAGGAAAATTATCTCCTATCATACTCAACCTGTATAAAATGTAAGGCATTTTGTTAGGTAGTGTTTTCTGCTTGTTAATGAGAGTACTCAGATTACCCAAGAAAAACATGTTGTAGGTGAAGTGTCAACTGTAAGAAAGAAATTAAACCTTGCTCTTCATAAAAAGTCACTGGCTACCTGACATTCTGGTTTTGATTCAATTTTTTTTTTTTTTTATGAAGGTCCAAACTTCGACGCTTTCAGTGAGATAAGTAATAGCACCTAGCTTCCATGGCATAATTCTACCTAGCACATTTATGTTCCTCCACATTTTATGTTCCTGGTGTACCTTTTGGGCTTTTTTAGGCAAATGTTAATATACAATGAGAAAACATTCTTTTTTTCTTCTCTGTGGTTATCTAGATATGGGGTTCTTTTTGCCTTAGAGCTTTTGGAGGTGGAGAGTCATAGAATCATAGAATCATAGAACCATAGAATGGTTAGGGTTGGAAGGGACCTTCAAAGGTCATCTAGTCCAACCCCCCTGCAAGAAGCAGGGACATCCCCAACGAGATCAGGTTGCTCAGAGCCTCATCCAGCCTGGCCTTGAATGTTTCCAGGGATGGGGCATCCACCACCTCTCTGGGCAACCTGTTCCAGTGTTCTATAACTTGCATTGTAAAAAATTTTTTTCCTGATTTCCAATCTAAATCTACTCCCCACTATTTTAAAACCATTACTCCTTGTCCTATTGCAACAGGCCCTACTAAACAGCCTTTCCCCATCTTTCTTGTAGGCCCCCTTGAGGTACTGGAAGACCGCTATCAGGTCTCCCCGGAGCCTCCTCTTCTCCAGGCTGAACAGCCCAAACTCTCTCAGCCTGTCCTCATAGGAGAGGTGCTCCAGCCCTTTTATCATCTGCGTGGCCCTCCTCTGGACCTTCTCCAACTGGTCCATGTCCTTCTTGTGTTGGGGGCTCCAGAACTGGACACAGTACTCTAGGTGGGGTCTCACCAGGGCAGAGGAGAGGGGGAGAATCACCTCCCTCGACCTGCTGGCCACACTCCTCTTGATGCAGCCCAGGATCCAGTTGGCCTTCTGGGCTGCAAGGGCGCATTGCCAGCTCATGTTAAGCTTCTCATCCACCAGTCTACTGAGGCAGGACAGGTATCAGCTTAATAGTACGCACAGAAAACAGTGAAGGATAAATATGGTTCTCAACACTCATGTGCCTTCAGATCCTATGCTGAATGCCCTTGGGAGCAATGTTGAATTTTGCCACCAGCTTGCTCTGTTCCTGTCTATCTTCCACCCAGATGGCTCAAGGGCTCATCCCTTGAGGGATAGTCTTACCCCTCACTGGGTTGCTCCTGCTGAACAACTGCACCTAAGAGCAAATGGATTTGATGGGTGCTACACTTCTCTTCTGAAGTTTGTTTCAGAACATTATTGCTGTCTTTGTTTTCAGTTAGCTAGCTGTTAGAAAGCTAAAAGAGTACCGTAGTTACACCAGTGTGAGACCTCTAATTCCCAATAAATAGGAATTCCTTCCTCCCCTGAAACTCAGTGAATGCAAAGGCACTGTGGCCTCCAAACAATCTGAAGGTTGGATCTATATTAAGATAAATCCATCCTGCCCACTTCCTTTTCCTGGGACAAGTGTAGCCACATGGGAGAAGTGGTGGTAGTAAAGGCATACATCTTACTATGGTGCATATGCTTGAATGATATTCTTGGTTGCCTGTGGGAATGAATGTGAAATTAGACTGTTCAGACATATTTAATGCACTGGACTATTTTCTGAAACACTGGAAGAACCTTAGGCAAGTTGTTTCACCTATTTGTGCCTCTAAGGCACTTCATGCAGTCTGATGTTTTTTAGAGAAATGGGATGTATCTCAGACCAGGCCTAGATTTGACTTCATTCTGTTACAACAAACCTGCAGGAATCCCCTGCAGTAATCCCTTTCTTTCTGATGAATTACAGCAGTAGAGGAATATTAAACCATTCATGGATTAAAAACAGGCATTGGAAAATCATACAGAAGTTACTGTTGTCTTTATATCTGCTGGGTCATTGCTGAAACCATTCCTAGTGCTACCCCGTCACCTCTGAATCCTGAGTTACTCCATAATGTTTCAGTATGTCTCTACCCAAAGTAACGAGCTGATAGTATTTGAGATCTCAAGCCAATGACCACTAGTCTTTGGAAAGATGCAAGTGTCTAAACCTATTCATCTTTCAGGAAATGTGATTTGGCTAGCATAATTTTGTTCCCTTGGTCTTTTTGTCCATATGTGTCTATATTCAGCCCCCTTGGCTTGGTTTCCTGTCTCAGTATCACTCTGAATTAAATGTATTCCCTCCCACTAAATTAGTCATGTTTCTATTTGGGATGTGCTGTCATTCTCCTGCATGTCTGATGATCATAGTCTTCATTTAGCTTCATTTACCATCCACTCTGGCTTTTACAGATGAGCTTTCCTGCCTTCATCCACAGTGATGTTCATGCAGGTGAGAGTGCATGTAACTGCTGACTGGCACTTCTTCTTTTATGTAAAGCCTGGAGGCTCATGTAAATCCAAATGATTCACTGATTTCACCACATTTCTGTTAGCTTACACCAGATGAAGAACTGGTCCAGAGTTGTTCTTCCTGCCTCTCCCCTACAAGCCTCTGGAAAATTTCTTGTGTGCACATAAATGAAGAAACACCTAGCCTTGTCACCCTTTTAAATTGCTGATTAACATAGACAGATGACACTATGTAGGCAAAAAGGGGATGTCTAATTCCCACTCCTAAAAGGATACAATAGAAATACTGCTTCCTGTCGTAGTTCAGCCCCGATCGGGACCAGACTACGCAGTCTCTCTCTCACTCCCCCCACCCTCTGAGAGAATAGGAGGAGATGATATAGGAAAAATGGCTCAAGGTTGAGATAAGGTTGGGGAGAAATCCTTAAAGTTACCGTTACGGGCAAAACAGACTCAACTTGGGGAAAACTATTCATTTATTTCTAAAATTAGCAGGAGAATGAGACAGAGAACAAGATAACCTCCCCGCACCCCTCCCTCTTCCCGGGCTTAACATTATCTATACTACCTTCCCCTCCCGAGCGGCATGGGGGGGAAAGGGAATGGGGGTCGCGGTCAGTTCATCACGCGTTGTTTTACACCGCTGCTTCATCGTCGGGGGAAGAACTCCTCGCATTCCTCCTCTGCTCCAGCGTGGGGTCCCTCCCACGGGCCACAGTCCTTCGTGAAACTGCTCCAGCGTGGGTCATCTCTTCCACGGGGTGCAGTCCCTCTAGAACAGCTGTCCCAGCGGGCCCTCCACGGGCCACAGCCTCCTTCAGGCCTCCACCTGCTCCAGCGTGGAGTCCTCCATGGGCCGCAGGTGGATCTCTGCCCCTCCGTGGACCTCCATGGGCTGCAGGGGGACAACCTGCTCCACCATGGTCTTCACCACGAGTTGCAGAGGAATCTTGGTGAGGAGCCGCGTTACTCCTCTCCCTCCTTCTTCACTGACCTTGGCGTCTGCAGCCGTTCCTTACAACAGGCTGGCAGACGCCTCTCAGGATCCTTTTTACATCTTGTTCACTTCTCATCTCCTCTCCACTTCTTGCAGCCAGGCCGGGCCGAGTTGGGCCCAGTTGGATGCCCGGTGGGAGGCCAGAGTGTGAGGCCTGCAAGGCCCACAAGGCTCGCGCCTCCCCCTCTCTGCCCCCCGCTCAGCTGCTTCACATCTTCTCGGGTTTTTTTTTTCTGTTTTCCCCTACTTAAATACGTTATCGCAGAGGCGTTATCACGGGACATTCTGCTACCAATTGGCTTGGCCTTGGCCAGCAGCGGGTCCACCCTAGGCCCAGCCGAGTCCACTAAACAAAGGGGAGCAACTTCTAGCAGTTTCCTACAGAAGCTACCACCTTAGGCCCCCCCTCACTAACAAAACCAGAACATTCCATATGCAAACTGACTCAGAAATGTAAAGGTGAATTTTAATTCAATCCTCAACCAGAAACTCTGAAAGCTGGAAACCAAGCCTCACTGAAAGGCTGTAGGGCTGTGACTTGATACACTGGAGTTTTAAAGGCAAGTGAGAATTAAGCCTGAGTTCTGCTTTCTCTCAGTATCAGCTGGGATTCTACTGTACAGGTCCTCCATGTTACTGAAGAGGTAAATCCTCTTAAAAGCAACAGAAGTTATTTAACAAAATGTTGACTTCACTCAAAGCACTTAAATTCAGATGCAGCCATTTAAACCACTAACAAGCTCTAAGAGTATTGCATATGTACCTTTGAAAATCTGTGGCTCAGTAGCTGTAGGTACTAAGGATCTGTAGGACAGATTTTTGTCTGACTTAAAAAACATAATCAATGCAATCATGAAGTGACTGTAGCTATGTGAATTTACATCTGTGTCCCCCAAACCCTAACTTTAAACCAGCCTGTTTCCATCAAATTTGACAGAACAGAGGAGTCAAAAATGTTGTATTTGACAGCTTTCATGAAATTATAGACTTAAGCAATCAGGAAAGAACCTCGCAAAACCTGCAGGAGGGAAACACAACAGTAAATTTTCTGCCCTGTTAGAGAATACTCCAGAGGGGAGTTCCCCTGGAGACACAAATCTCTATGAGACTAGGCTTCATGATTTCTCCAGTCAGAAATCTCACGCTAAAATTAGACATTTAAAAATTCAGGCGTAGGCATCTGAAAAAAATATCAGTGGCTTGTTGCATTGTTTCAGAGCCAGAACCTAATATCCTGGGAAAAGACTTGCTGGGTCTTTCAGGAAATTTGAATGCAAGCACTTAAACGTTTACCCACTGAAAGTGATTAATTAACTCTCTGGGATGTTTTCTATTTGGTATAATTTACTGTAATGCATCCATCAGGACAGTTAATTTAGTGACACAAGCACAATTTGAAGAAATGCTGTGTCAGCCAAACTTAACATCTTTCCCTACATTGTGCTGGAGATTACTGCAGGCAGTTCATTGCTAGCTGTTGTGGTCCCCAGTGGCATAATAACTCATTTGAGGAAGCAGAGATGCTCATTGATTAACCAATGCCTGTGTGCTATTTGACTGGTACCTTTTGGGATGGACTATTTTATAACTGCTTCATCACACCAGGAAGCCAAGCAAAAAAAAGCAGTTTCACCTTCTTGGTGTATACCACAAATTGTCTACAGTAGAAGAGAGTAAACTCTATTCTCTATTCACTCAACTGGTAGTCACAAAGCATGACAAATCTTAAGCTCTTTTTTTTTTTTTTTTTTTTTTTTTTTTTTGAGATGGTGGTGGGTATACAACAGGATAACATCCTGCAAACTCAAGAACCTGCTGCTGCTACCATGGGTCTGCTAAGAGTTGCAGTTTAGTCCATCAGCTGTAATGTTTCCACTCAGCTAGTTCAGAAGGATATACAAGAAGAGAGTGAAGTATCCTTGGGCAAGATGATACCTCAGTAACATCTCTGGAAATGTGCAGTGGGACCTTGAGGATAAATGTGAGGATGCACTGTGGTGTAGAGTGTTAGGAGAGCAATTTGCATTCCTTTGCTCATGATGGCCATTGGAAAATCATTTGCTTTTCTCTGTCTTTTGTGCAGCTGAAGGGCTGGGGAGGAGGTTTTGCATAGGATTCCTTAACTGGCAGAAGTCATGGCAGGGGAGCAGATTCACGACAGGTCCATCCCTTAGTGTAATGCATGATGTTGTTATAGAACCTGAAGGCAGCTGTGAGCTAACCAGAGGGGCTTTGTGGCACAATACAGCCCGGCAGCTTCTTGCTACAATCCCAGTGCAGCTGCTGTAGAACAGCACTGCCTGAAGTAATCTTCCCTGGTATGTGGGCTACGCAACATAGAATTATAGAATTGTTTGGGTTGGAAGAGACCTTTAAAGGTCATCTAGTACAACCCACCCCCTGCAAGGAGCAGGGACATCCTCAACTAGATCAGGTTGCTCAGAGCCCCATCCAACCTCGCCTTCAATGGGGCATCTACCACCTCTCTGGGCAACCTGTTCCAGTGTTCCACCACCCTCAGTGTAAAAAAATCTTTTCCTTACCTCTAGTCTAAATCTATCTACTTCTACTTTAAAATCATTACCCCTCATCCTATCACAACAGGCCCTGCTAAAGGGTTTCTCCCTTTTTTTCCTGTAGGCCCCCTTTAGGTACTGGAACGCTGCTATAAGGTCTCCCTGGAGCCCCCTGGAGCCTTCTCTTCTCCAGGCTGAACAGCCCCAACTCTCTCAGCTTGTCTTCATAGAAGAGGTGCTCCAGCCCTCTGATCACCTTCATGGCCCTCCTCTGGACTTGCTGCAAGAGATCCATACCCTTCTCATGTTGGGAGCTCCAGAACTGGATGCAGTGCTCCAGGTGGGGTCTCACTAGAGCAGAGTAGAGGGGCAGAATCACCTCCCTCGACCTGCTGGCCATGCTCCTTGATGCAGCCCAGGATGTACTTTATACTTGGCTTTCTGGACTGCAAGTGTGCATTGTCAGATCACATTGAGCTTCTTGTCCACCAGCACACCCAAGTTCATTCTCTGCCCAGCCTATGTTTGTGCTTGGGATTGTCCCAATCTCTGTGCAGGACCTTGCTCTTGGTCTTGCTGAACTTCATGAGGTTTATACAAGCCCGCCTCTCCAGCCTGTCAAGGTCCCTCTGGATGGTGTTCTTTCCCTCCAGTGCATTGATGCCCCACACAGCTTGGTGTTGTCAGCGAACTTGCTGAGTGTGCATATTATCCCACTCTCCATGTCGCTGACAAAGACATTAAACAGGGCCAGTCCCAGTATTGACCCCTGGGGAATGCCACTTGTCACCGCTGTCCAGTTGGACATGAAGCCATCAACCACAACTCTTTGAGTGCGGCCATCCAGCCCATTCCTTATCCACCGAGTGGTCTGTCCATCAAATCCATGTCTCTCTGTTCTAGGGAGAAGGATGTCGTGCAGGAGTGTCAAATGCTTTGCACAAGTCCAAGTAGATGACCTCAGTTGGTTGTCCCTTATCCTCTAATGCTGTAACCCTGCCATAGAAGGCCACCAAATTAGTCAGGTATGATTTGTTCTTAGTGAAGCTATGTTGGCTGTCACCAGTGATCTCCTTATTTTCCATATGCCTTAGCATATTTTCCAGGAGGATTTGCTCCATGGTCTTGCCAGGCACAGTGGTGAGACTGACATAGAGCAAAGCAAAAATGCAATGAGCAGTCTGGGGGGTGCTGGATCCAGCACACCTGAGGTAATATTGCAAAGATCTTGTAGTCTTTCATTGGCTAGACCTGTACACTTGATTAGTTGATTTATTTTCATTAATATAACAACACTTTTGTACTCTTCACAGACTTTGTCATACTTCCATGTATTGCCATGAATCAGTTTAGACCCTTGACTTAACTCCGCGCTGCATCTCTGTTTCAGTCTATACATCTAGGTGCTATTTAGGGTATATTTTTTTCTCAGACTCATTCAGTTTTTACTTTACTTTGGTTTCATCTTCTACTTATTGGCAATCACTTTTGCTTTGCTCCTTCAACATCTGTTGTAGTTTAGCCCCGCTAGGGACCAAGTGCTATGCAGTTGCTCACTCGCCCTCTCCACCCCTTGAGGGAATGTGGGAAAGATTATGAGAACCTTGAGGGTCTAGATAAGGACAGGAAAAGATCATTAAACAGTTACCATCACAGGCAAAAGAGACTCGCCTTGGGGAAAACTGATTTAATATATTAAGAATAAAACCAAAGTAGGATAATGAGAGAGAAAAACAGATCTTAAGAACAACTCCATCCACCTCTCCCCTCTTATCAGGCTTAACTTAATTCCCTACTATCTTCAAGTTCTCCCCCCCACCTCTGAGTAGCACAGAGGGATGGGAAATGAGGGTTGCAGTCAGTTCACCACAGGTTGATTCTGCTGCATCTTTCTCTTCAGGGGGAGAACTCCTCATTCTTCCTCTGCTCCAGTGTGAGGTTCCTCCCATGGGCTACAGTCTTTATGAACTGCTCCAGTGTGAATCTTTCCACGAGGTGCAGTCCCTCAGGAACAGGCTGCCTCAGCATGGGCCCTCCACAGGCTGCAGGTGGATATTCACTCTTCTGTGGACCTCCATGGGCTGCAAGGGAACAGCCTGCTTCACCATGGTCTGCACCAAGTCTGCAGGGGAATCTTGCCAAACAAAACTTTACTCCTCCCTCTCCTTCTTCTTTGACCTTGGCATCCACAACTGTTTCTCTCACAAGCAATTCCTCACCATCAGACCCAGAAATCTCTCATATTCCCTCTCTCCTCTTATCATTTAATCTGGCCCAGACCAGATGGCATCCACCAAGCATGGCACCAGAGAGCAAAACTTGTGCTTCCTCCCCTCTGCCCACACATCTGTTTTATTTTCCCCTTCTTAAATACATTATCACAGGAGCATTAGCACAACCACTGATTGCCTCGGCCTCAGCCAGAGACAGGTCTGACCTGGAGGTGACTGGGTCCACCAGACAAAGGGGAAACTTCTAGCAGCTTCTTGCAGAAAGCACAACTATAATTTCCTCTGCTACACAAACCCAAGACAACACCCCATTATTATTATTTTTTTTTCCTGAAAAAAAAGTTTTGCATTCCACCCTCTTTCTTTTTTTTTTTTTAGTTGTTGAGAGGAAGTATAATTTGTCCCCAAAGCCATCATCTTATATTCCTCTTAAATTAATGAAAGCACTGTGGACATGAACTGGTTTCATGGACAGTGCATTTTACTCTTCGGTTCCTACTTTCTCTGAGGGATTTTGTGGAATGAACTGGAAAATATAATTAGGACAAAAGTTGGTATGTCATCACATCACTTTGTTTATTGACAAAACTTGGCAAGGCAGACACTAGACATTTTAAACCAATTCAGGGTTTGGAAGTGTTTCATCTTGTTTGAAAATTCAATTTCTTTTTTTCTTAGTTCAAGTGCAACACCTTCAGAGAGTGGACTACAGACTAAAATGCTAAAGAGCTGGGTAGCCTCTCTGAGTGGAGACAACTAGCAGTGGAGTCCTTCAGATGTTTTCCATTGCCTCTCTCTCCTGAGGAAATGATGATAGCAGCATCTCACTTCTCCAGGATTCTCGCCTTACTGCATGCCACAACAAGATCTCCCTCCTCTCTAAGGAATGTCTTTTAAAGGGATCTGAAAATCACCCACATTGTTCTTAGAAAGTAT
The DNA here is from genome assembly GCF_036417535.1 of Chlamydotis macqueenii. Classification (NCBI taxonomy): domain Eukaryota; kingdom Metazoa; phylum Chordata; class Aves; order Otidiformes; family Otididae; genus Chlamydotis; species Chlamydotis macqueenii. The sequence goes on from NC_141559.1 coordinate 20,974,551, forward strand.
GAAAATATATATCCTTAAAGCATAGTTCTCCTGGGGTGTTTTGAATAATGTACTTTACATTACAAATAATTTCCAGATAATATACCACAGGGGAAACCCCTTAAGTCCTTGAAGGCATATGCTTTGCATGCTGTATATCAGCCCTGAGATATGCATCATTTTTAACAGTATCCTTTGCGTTTAAGCTTTCTTTAGTGTACACAACATTTCCTTATTGCTTAGTTTATGAGCAGTGTGTCTGTGGTGTCTGTTGCATAGATTTCTGTTTACTGTCTCTCTTAATGTGCTTCATCCAGAGTATAGCTTTATAGTACATCTCCTTTTTTCTCTCCAGTCTCTTAGTATTAAATTCTGCTGCCTTTGCTTCTGTATGCATCAGCATTCTGCATTTCTTTTTAGAAAAAGCTTTCTTCCAGTTGTAGTGACCTGCTTTTTTCCAATGCATTCTTTTTTCCAACATTGGAAGTTGGTTCTTGCAAGAGTTGGCTGAAAGGATAGGTGAAAACACAACTAAATGCAACCCGGGATGAAGTAGTGAAATATTAGGCCTATTGTACTATGTAAGAAATCATTTTCAGGACTTAAGCTCAAAAGTACTTACAACTCTAGTGTAAAGAAGCTGAAAATGTGAATTGCAGCACAAAAATCTCCCTGTGTTTGGGCTGAGGTTCCCTCTCATCAAGAGCTGCTGTCTATGCATTAGTAGCCCACTAATCTAGTCAGCCACTACACCAATTAAAAGATCATATTTACCTAAGGAAAGTAATGGTTTGCACCTGGCTCCTCCTTGTGACATGAGAAGGAAATCTGAGACCCCTTACTGCCATTAGGGCTCTAACACAAGTGCAAGAGTAGACTGTGGGTTATTATACCTGGGTCAAGAATAGCTGAATAGTTCATACAGTAAATCCTGAGCCTTTACAGTTAAGCTACATAGTACACTTGGTCCTATCCGGATACGGCTTGAATTGCTATCCTGAAAACAGTAGTGGCTCAGGACCTGCTGAAAATGTTGTTGGACACTCAGTGCCACAGTGGTAATCTCTACTACACTGATGCTGAGTCTCAGTCAGAGCCCACAATCACATGAAGCACTTCAGTTACCAAGGATGGGCACAAATAACTTGAATTGCTAGGCATTTGCGTATTTGATGTATTTGGAGAGAAAAGATCCTTTAATACTTCGCAAAAGTAATTATTCATGCAATGTAATTGAGGTTGAGAATGTATTCTAAATTATTTCACGGACCTTTTACTATTTTGTCCCAATTGACTTTTTTAAAAATAAAGACTGTCACATATCAGAGAAAGTAGTACAGATGCAGCTGGTCACCTACCAATTATGGGCATTAAGTTCTTTCAGAATAATTGTCTGTGTGGAAACTTTGAGTTATGAATGCTTGTCTTCTGTCTGGTTTGAATAAATTTGCTTAGAATAGGTAGATTTTTCCAGAAACAGGTGGACAGGGAATGTCTCTCTCTGCTCAACTTGAGTCCTGTGCTGTTTTCCTGCTCCATCACACTATCTTACCCTGGGGTAGGGCATGCATTCTTGCCTTGCATGTCATGGTGCAGTGTTTTTTTTTCTCCAGCACTGCTAAGAAAGACCTTAATGTGGGGTATGCCATTTCTTAGGCTGGGCATTTTAAAAATGCAAGAAGATACTTCTGACTTGCAACAACGTCAGAGCTGGTCTTAAACATAAAAAAAAGTAGAACATCTTATTCCACTCTTAAATTTCTCCTGAATGGCTCAAAAATCAGTCTGGACTGTGGCATAAGGTAACTCAGAATATTGTTATATTTTGGTAGCAACTGTGAAAATTCAAAGCCAAAGCATTTTCTACAGGGATGTAAAGAACCAGCATTTTGTTTATCCTAGTTACTGATGTGGACACTGAAAAAGGTATAACAGATGAAAAACCCAACTACCTATCTGTAGTCAGAACACTCATGTGAGGACTGGACATGGAAAACACAAAATCAGTCTACAGCAATGTTGTGTGTCTGACAGACAGAACCCATCACTAAAACTTTTGTTGCACTTATTTCCTAGTAGCACAGAAACAGAGTGTGTTAGGGGCTACTACCTTTGCTGTTTGTCTAAAGGAAGTACTTCATCCCCAAAATGTTTTCCTTTGTTTGGAAGACTAGAAAGTGCAGGATTAACTTTGTATTATAGGAGAAACCTGAGAAGATGAGGTCAAACACACCTCTGTCATCCCACGTAAGCAGGAAGGTACATGTGTGGTGACTAAAGGAGGAAAGACATCTGTCAAGCATTACTCTCACTAAAGGACTGTTTGTAGGCTTGGTCTGTTATGTATAAATTTTCATATAAAACTGGAAGGTATGTCCTGTAATACATATGATAGTGGAAGAAGAAAATGGTTGGTGCCATCGCTTTACAAGATATTGCTTCTCTAGTTGCAGAAATTGGAGCAGTCTAAACTCGTTTTGTCATTGCCTCCTGCAAAGTAAGTAGGAGAAATATTAAGATGTTTAATTCTTTCCTTTAGCTTTGCAGTAAGACTGAGGTCTTAGTGTTCCCATCTTTGCAGCAAGGTGATCTTTCCATGGGAAAGTTTGCCATTGAAAAATTTTGTGACCAACTCTATTGCCTACCAGCCCTAATTTTTTTAGCACCATTCTAAATAAGGTTGAGAGTTTCTTCGAAACAGGAAGACACACAAACCTTGTCAATCTCAACACTTTTAGTTTGAGTTTACTAGATTCTCAGTAGTTTATCAGAAAACTTTTTCAAATAATTTCTGAAAGATTTGAAGCTGTAATGTACACAGTAATTAGACTGACAGAATTTATGCAGCAGGGAAGATAATTCAGCAATTATCCAGGACATCTCTAATACTAAGTAAAATATTTTAATGCAAATTCATATCTTAATATGTTCCTGTTGATGTTTTCACCACATTGTCATTTTCAGGAAAATGTTCATATCAAAATTAAGTCATTTTATAGTTATTAGTTCTCATTGCTTAAGTAGAACTTTAAGTATTCCTGAATACTGCAATTTTTCAGTTTTTAAGAACTGGACATTTCAGTTCTCTATCCAAAGAGAAAGTCAAGATAATAGTTATCTACATGGAAGGAAATATTAAAGATGAGAACAGAAAAGTTTATATAAAAAACTAATATCACAGTCTAATAAAATGTTATCAGCTTTCCACATGATTATTCATTAAAAAAGCCCCACTTTCATGCTCAATGTTGCAGTTAGGCTTAGGCCTGAATTTCTCCACTGCATTTATGCACTAAGTTGAGATATTGAAGCCAGAAGACCAGTCATTTGAGCCTCTTTTTTTTTTCAGTGTAAAGAGATGGGCACCTGCAGACCGTTCATATATTCATTTTCCCCTCTGTACATGGCAGACTCTCTCAACTGAGATTATAGGGATCTGAGGACAGGTAGGTTTTATGAGCTACATAAGGCTATATCAGATAAATCTAGGCCTTGGGCACTGCCTTGGTCTTGGATTAGGTTTTTCAAGAGACCTTTCACATGAATACCTTGTTCCTATTAAGTTTCTTTACTTCTGTTCTTAATCTCAGGTTTTCGCTTGGGCAGGATTTCAGTAAACAACCTAAGGGGTGAAGTAATGCCCTTTCTATTTTAGATTAAGTCAAGATGCTTTAGTCAACAGTTTCCAAGCAGAGTCCTGTTCAGTTGCTAGACTGGAGAGTCTTGTGAAAGGTATAAAACAATCCCTCTTAATGTCAGAGCTGTCATTACATTTTGGCTTCCACATATTTGTTTTAAGACTGTCCAAGCAGCCTTAAAGCGCAATCTGACAGCACAGAGAAAAGGCTAATGGAAAAAGCTGTCCTGACTGAGAAAGGAGGGTTGCATCCCTCAGTATGTAAACATGCTTTCATGCTCCTTTTCTTTGAATGAAACCAGTAAGGATAATAGCCTCACCACCAACTTCACTCCAGATTATTTGCTTGTTTAGTGGCATTAAGGTTCAGCTGGCACCTGCTATGTGAGCAACCAAGGTTTCTAATGCCCATCTGCTGTTCAACTATTTTATTAAATAACGGCTGATGCCAAGCTCTAGTGCAACACTGGCATACTCAGCCTTTGAGCACAGGGGATTTCAGATAAAGAAAATAAATTAAATTAGGACTGGCTGATAAAAACAGACACGGGGAATAAACAACTTCCTCATACAATGAACAAAAAGCAAACCACAATTTTCTGCAGATTGCAGGTGGGCTAGAATCCAGTCATCTGTGCCAATTTATAACAGTACAGATTTGGAGCCAGTTTGTGCTTTTCTTTTAAAATGCACTTAATTCTTCATAGAATCTGAAAAATATTCCATGAGAATGCAATTCAGCTAACTTATCACTTGGTAATTAATGACTCTCACTTGTTGGTTTTTCTTCTTAAACACACACATTTGCATGCAGACAGTACCTCTCTCTGTGTGAGTCCTTCTGTTCTTACTGATCCCTCAGCTGAAGTCATAACCCTTTGTTTGTGACATCAACATGGGTTGCTGTGTAGGTGATTATGATATTAAGGAGAGCACATTACAACTTCAGGTGAGGAATGAACAGCAGGAGCAGACAAAATTATAACTCACAAATATACAGCTTGCATTCAAATACCCCCATTGTCATAACACAAATGTTACAGTGAAAAATTTGCAGAATATGGAACATGCAGGCAGAAAATAATAGTAAAAAACTCCCCAAATAGTAAAAAAAAGTAATAGTAAAAAACTCCCCAAAGTTCTCCAGGAACCGTAGTCTTTTTTTTTTTTTTTAAAAAGGTGAATGTGCATGATTTCTTTGTGAGTATGAGTTGCTAGGGTTTCCTGTTTTGTTTTTTCTTATCTGAGGAAATATCCCTTCTGCCCAACTTTTAGAATTTCCAATGCTTTTCCACTTTTACAGTTTCCACTTCTTAATTGTGTGCTTCAGTCAGCGGGCAGTTCTGTTCAAACACAGTCTGGCTGCTTGAAGTCTGTGTTATACAGCAGAGTTCTTCCTTGGAGATGAAACTTCAGAAACTAAGCTAGTCTTCAAACAGATGCACATCAGTGTCTTGGGCGTTTGGGCATTCTTGCACACAGAAGGTGCAGGTGATGTAGGAAGACTGTCAAAATTATTTCAAATGTGTGCTTTTCAAAATGCATCACAGGGTTTGTCTGCAACTGTGATGTACCTGTTCACTACCTTCATAACGAAGTAACACAAATGGACTTCTGATGCTTGCTTATTTTACTTAGCTGTCACACATTTTTGTTTTTTTCCTAATACATTCTTGCTGTTAGTAGTAATAATTATTAGAAATAATTATGACTAGAAAGATCAAGGCTTCACTTCTCAAGATATGGAAAAGAGAATAAAATATTCATTGCCTTAAATAGTTTAGGATTCTGAGAATACTAGAATAGTGTTTTAGTAGCAATTTATTACAAAAATATCACCCATTGAGATTCAGGTTTTCATCATGCCATTCCTATGATCTTCAATAGGAATTGTGTTAAAGACCCTATTAAAAAAAAAGAAACTAGTTTGTTCGTGAAGGGTGAAGGTAAATTAAATCTCTTTAGCATATGTGCCATGTCTGCATTTGTCTTGCAGCAGCCTATTAATTGTATTTCTTATTACCTGTATTGATTCCTTACTACTCCCTCTTTTGTTTGCCAGTGTTGCCTAGGAGACATTTTTGATACTGTTACAATAAAAACAGTTCTCAAAGGGAAAAGAAAGTTGAAAGACTTCAGAAGCACACTTTTAAGCACTGATTAGAGATGAATGGAATTCAAATACAGTTCTATTCCTCAACCTTGATTCAAGGTCACTCTTAAACCTGCACAGCTGGAAAATCCTGCTGCTGGGGAAGTCATCAGAAACAGGGTCTGTTCCCCCGCCACTGATGGAATAGCAAACACTTTTCTCCCCTCATGTTGTTTGGAAAGCTTGCAAAATATTCACAACCAAACTGAAAAAAAATTGAAGAGTCATCAGTTTTCAGGTATACTTATCATCCCAAATGTAGATTGGAGTACAAATACTTTTGTCTTTAACATGTCTTTTATTTCAGGTGAGCTGAATGTGTTCTCTGGCTTTGTGCATAGTGAAGTGACTCTTTTTGCAGCAATACTCCTTGCTGAGTTTGACTTTGCTGTTCCTTGGCTTACACCAGGAACTCTCCCCTCATTCCTAGAGACTATCCTTAGACAAACAATAAATAGTGCAGAGACCATTTTCTTCTGAGCCCAGTCATGATTTGTAATCTCAGTACTGCTCCACACGCTGCAAGACTAAGCCTGAGTGGTGTGCTAGAATGCCTTTAGCTTCCTACTGTTTCCTCTCATTAATTAAAACTGTTTATCTAGGTTGGTCAGAAGTAGCTTCCTTTTTGGAGGAAAATGCATAACACCTTGGATTCTTTCTGCCATGAAGACTCCAGTGTTAATGTAACTGTACCAGCCATACAAAGTGCTACTGCTTCCTCCTGCTGTTAAGGTATCTCTTAATCTCCTTATCCATGGATGAGAACCTCTTGATTTATCCCAGCAATCACCTGGGAGGTGGGACCTTGTGGAAAATGTAGTTCAGATGAGGAGCTCAGAACACCAAGCAAAACAGGGATCATTAAGTGGCTGAACTATAGCTGCCAGGAGATACCACAATAGCAGTTCAGAATCAGTTGAGGTACAGTTACACACCAGAACATATATTTGTATTAAGAGGTATTTGTTAATATATAGAGAATATTCATTACCCAGGGTCAGTGACTTTTTATAATCTAGCTACAAAAATACCACTAAAACCCAATTTGGAAATGACCTACTAGCAGGATTGGAAACAGGGCAAAAATATTTGCATTTAAAATATATTCAGAGGTGGTTAACTCATGCTTTCTTTAGCTATGTAGTGTTCTCTGCTTGTACAAAGATTTACCAGCCGTAGATGACAGGGATTAGTGTATGTGGATGTATTGCACCACTGCCTTAAATGTTAAATAGACCTCTTTGAGGGCAAGCTCAAATTAGTTTCTAAACTGACTAGCCACCAAACTGGTCAGGCATGACTTGCCCTTATTGAAGCTGTGTTGTCTGTCACCAATCACCTCCTTATTTTCTACGTGCCTTAACATAGTTTCCAGGAGGATCTGCTCCATGATCTCACCAGGTGAGACTGACTGGCCTGTAGTTCTCTGAATCTTCCTTGTTTCCCTTTTTAAAAATGGGGGTTATGTTTCCCCTTTTCCAGTCAATGGGAACCCCACTGGACTGACACAACTTCTCAAATATGATGGAAAGTGGCTTGGCAAGTTCATCCACCATTTCCCTCAGCATCCATGGATGAATCTCATCAGGTCCCATGCACTTGTGCACCTTCAGGTTCCTTAGATTGTCTCAAACCTGATCTTCTGGGAAAATCTTGGGAGAAACTGTTTTTCTGGGAGAATCTTGCACCTCTTCTTCTCTACTGGAGAGAAAACATTTTTTCCTCTAAAAAAGTGAAGATACCCACAGGCTGAGTGAGAGATTCTCATAGGACACAAAGCCAAGACTTACCACAAATTCTGCTGGGGGATTAATGGTTTTTCAGACTGGATCAGTTATTTCAGTGTCTAAACACAGATTTTCTAAGCATACCTCTTGGTTTTTCTTTTGGCCTTCTGTGGCTAAAAAGATAAGCAAGCCTAACCAAATGTAGCTGTGGGATAGTTGGACAGCTTTAACAAGTGGTCTGGAAGCTTATGGAAATAACCTACTTAGTGCACCAGTGCTGAAAGTGAGAAGCCATTTGGGTTGCTTTAAAAACTGATGAGATCAATTTTCTTTTATTGTTACTTGGTATTTTCCCCAAAGACTTTAACTTTATCTCTGAACTTTAGTTAGGTTCAGCCAGGTCTAGAAATCTGGACAGCTTGGCAATAACTGGAAGATAAGTGCTGTACATAGTAAATTAATAGACTGGACATTTCAACCCTGTCCACCAGGTTTAGATACTCATTTCCTATTAAAACTAATGAGAACTGGACTGCCAACTCCTCTAGGCAATTTCAGAGATTGCAGTCATAGTACAAAGGGAAGTAACCAGTAATGATGGCCAAGGGATCTAGAAACAGGACACATCTTTCTCTGCTGCATGAGTCATAGAAGCAGAGCAACCAGTGCATGACAAAATGGGCCTTTTATCCAAGGAACCAAGGATGAGTTGTCTTCTGTGGTTACCAAGAGGACAAGGGGCCTAGCAGGAGGATTTTTTTTTTCCCAGAGAACAGATGGAGCCTTTTAGGTAAGAGGTAGGAAAGTGGATAAGTTAAGCAGACCTGCTTTGTGTCAGCTTCCATGGCACTCAGGGCCAACAGGCACTAGCAGCAATTAACACAAAATAATTGGAACTGGTAAGCAGGAGGCAGGTGTCAGACCCTACATGAGGCCATGTAAGACTTGCCCCGGGGAGGCATTTTTGAACCTCATTACAGTCCAGCTCTAGCGTGGTACTGAGTAAGTTCACCGCTTGGTGAACGAAGAAAAAGCCAAGAGAGTAATTTGTGTTGCGAATAAGTGTATTTCCATCCCTTCCAGTTATTTCTGTGATATGAGGCTCTGGCTGAAGAATGTAACTGAGGCAGAGAAATACTGATGCTTTTGTTTGAACCAGATACCTGTATACCAAGACAGGCATGTGGAATAAGAGTTTAACAGCTTTAGAAAACAATTAAGAAAAAATAGACAAAATGTTCTTCCATCTTCAGAACAAAGATGGCTGAGCTGTTCTGTCAATATCAATTTATTAAAATACTTTTAGCCTTTCTTCTTGTTGTGCACAAACTGTATTTTGCATTTTGCTTGTGACCGTCTGACAGTCACTTTGTTGGAAATGCATTTGAGCTTGCCAAATCATGAGCTGGATTCTCAAAAGTTTGCAAAACAAAGCAGCCTTTTTTCTTGAATTGCTGAATATTATCAAGCTATTGCTGAGAAAGAGATCCTTAAGTAAGAGAGATCCTGGTTTTGGTAAAATAGTTATGTTGTCAGGCCCTAGCGCTAGTCATAAAAGGAAAATTCTCCTCCATGATGAATCATAGATGAATGTGGAGAGAACAGTTATTTTTTGCACAGAAAAAGACACTTAACAAAAAGAGGGGAAAAAAAGCCATGTAAAAGAAATCTGAAAAGTTTCAAAAAATATTTTTTTTAAAGAAATGGAGCCTGGGCCCCAGGTATAATGCTCAGAGAACTCATTTGTTTCCATAGCATCTAGTTTCCTGCCAGCCTTCAGGCAGAATAGAATAATAGAATCATAGAACGGTTAGGGTTGGAAGGGACCTTCAAAGGTCATCTAGTCCAACCCCCCTGCAAGGAGGGTAGAATAGAATAGAATAGAATAGAATAGAATAGAATAGAATAGAATAGTTCAATTGGAACTAGTCCAACTAGTCCAACTGCCTGACCACTTCAGGACTGACCAAACATTAACACATGCAATTAAGGGCATTGTCCAAATACCTCTTAACCACTGAGAGGCTTGGGGAATTGACCCAAGGAATTGACCCAAGGAATTGACTCTAGGAAGGCTACTGCAGTGTTTGACCACCCTCTGTATAAAGAAATGCTTCGTAACTTGCTTGAGTGCTGTGAGCCTAGCGGCCCTTTGGGACAAAGCTTGTACTCAGGCCTGTTGGGAAACCATATCATGTATTTCCATAACATGTTATGCAAACTCCTAATCTGGATTTATTAAGTACCAAACTGGACTTAAAATAGCAACCACACAAAAAAAAAGAAAGAAAAAAAAACTACACAAAGAAAAAGCTGCTCAGTTTGGACATGTTGCTAAAATGATTGTGTGAACCTGATGATAGTCTATGTTGATCTTTGTAGATATAGATAGTTTCAGGTGAGTCTCTCTCCCTTACATAGAAGACTGAGGCTTTGCTTTTAAGTCACTTAGTAGCAGTTCTGGTGCAACCTTCTTTTTTAGTTACTACTAGGGATTTTTGGCCTGAGAACCCAGATGTGTTTACTAATGTCTGTGATTAGTAACTGTGGATGTTTAGGTGGGAGGCTTCCTATACAGTATAACAATGGTGGCATAGGGCCTTATTAAGCAATACATGGACTATTCTGGTTTTGAATTTATGGCACATGGGTGGTCCTTCAGCTCATGTAATCTCTCATTAGGTGTCTGGGCAATTTAGAGGTTTAAAAGCAGTGCTCCTTGTGTGTGCTGTAAGGGCTTATTCCTGTTTTGCAGAAGGGGAGCTCAGCAATGTTAGAAATCAGATTTCTCCCTCAAATAAGAAAAGTTACAGTGGATACAGCAGCTTCCAAAATGGCAATCTTAAAAGCTTCATCTTTTAAGATGTTTGGCTTCATGGCTGCTTCATTCTTTGATTTTAAACCTTTCTAGATGCCTAAGGATGGGTCTCTGCAGACTCAAAACTTTCTTAGTCTTGACAGGTCTGACCATGTTAAAGCTCCTGCATACATCTGGGATTTTGAAACGAGGCCACATGATTCCCCTACCCCTTTTATAGGCTGTCCCTAACCAGAGGGTAATATGCCTTTCATGTGGGAGGAGTGAATCAATGGGTCTTGTTCTAGGTCCTTGATAGGTTGATTTGTTTCCTAAACAGATTGCTTCATAAAAAAAAATAGGAAGTATCTGTTAGATATTTTAGAAATAGAAAGGTTAAGGAAAACAGTCTAGAACTCAGGATTTACCCTCTCAGGACGGTGAATTGTCTGTTAAGCAAGATCCCACTTATGATTTCCTTGGGCATATGTCTGTCTTGCACAATGAACCAAATAAGTAACAGTCTGGTGACCAGAGCCCTCTCCTGGAACAAAAGAGGGGAAATAAATCTATGTATGTTTTTCAAATGATTTTCTGATAATTCATTTTGCAGAAGATGGATTCTCCTTTTCTGTAACAGTTTAATGATTTCCTGCTGAGTCAAGGTCAAAGAGCTGTGTTGCCTGCCTTCTGGAAAGGTTTCAGATCCATGCATTCAAAAAAAGGAGAAGGTGAGGGAGTACAAGGTATGAGGTTGACCTCTGTCCTCACTGCCTTCCACTTAAGCAGCAAGTTACCGAGAATTTGCCAATGTATTGGCTGTTTTGGACATTATCCAGATGTACGTAGCTCCTACAATATGCTTTGCGAATGCTGTGTCTGCGCCTGAAAGTTAGAAGCTTTGATGCCGAAGACACTTGCATCTCTCTCAAAATGGTATACAATGAGAACCAAGGAAGTCTATGTTGCAGTCTAGCATCCTAATAAGTAGGATGCTTATGTTTGTCCACATAAAAGTCCTGAACATCAAACAGAAAAGGAAGTGCAAAGGCTCAGGATACTGTAGATCATTGCAGTGCTGCTTTTTGTCACCTGGGAGAAACGTATTCATCACATGGCTTGAAAATTCAGTATGATCGTCAGTGTTAGATAAAGTTGCAAATTGTCCTGCATTTCTTTTTCCAAACATGTTATATGTTTGGATATGCAAAATGTGTGAGAAATGCTTTGGAATGGAAGCAAAGTATATGTTTTCTCATAATTCAAGCCAATTCTGTGATCAGTGTGACAATTGGTTTTGTGGCCAACTGACAGCAAGAGAGTTTGGATCTGTTTAGGGAGAAAATCAATCTTCTAGAAGACAGCAAGAAGAAATGCAAGTTGCATTTCAGGATTAGTCTTTAAAGGATTTATAATAGGTTAGTAAAATTAAAATTATTGTAACCAGTAATCAAAGTAATTACTATGCTTTGGCCTTTCTCAGTCCTGAGAAACATCGAGAATTTATCTAAAAAATAGACATTGTTTATTCTAACTTCCTCCACCTCACCTATTTGCACTGATAATTTAAGTTCAAAATAGCACAAAGAAGAAATACTTCAGGATAGGTCATGAATTTAATACTTAATAGCTCCCAGTAACTAGGAAATATCTGCAGATATTGTGCCCAGCAAATAAAAGGGAGTTGTGGAACAGCCAGTCTAATTACTTAAATCTGCCTACCTAGTGAAGAGTCTTCATGCCCCTCATTAGGATTCTGAGCCATAGCTGTAGCCTGAGGAGAACAAAGACATGAGATGAAGGAGTAATGAAAGGAGAGTAAGGAAGTATATACAGTTTCTTATTTTGCTGAAGGAAAGGAGGATAAATGACATAGCCAGGGCCCACAGAGTTCGAGGTGAAAGCTCTATTCTGTCCTTTCTATGTGACTGCCACTGTGTGCCAAATGCTGTTTAGCGTTTCTTTTTGCTGAAAGCCTTCTGTATTTCCTAATGACACCTGCTCTGCAGCTGGGCTAGGCAAGGGTGTCATGTTAGAAAATTGCCTGTTGTGCAGTGACAGTCTTTGGCCAATGAGTCCTCTATCTGCACAGACAGAGTTGTGACACTTTTTGTCTCTTCCTCTCAAATTTCTCATCACTCCCTTTCAGATACCGTGCATGCTGTCTACAAAATCTTGTTCCCATTCTTCCAAATAGGCAGTGCAGGCCCTCTGTTCATCCAGAATCCATACATTGTATCTTTAGTCTGTGTGTTGTATTTTGAATCTGTGCATTGTATCTTGCTACACCTGATTGTCAAGTTGTTGTTAGCATGAAATTCCTGTACTTTCTTTGGAGGCTTCTATATAAGGGAAGACCTACAACTTGATAACAAGGCCCTGAGTTGAGGGACGGCAGACAAATGTTCACCTTACCAATTTCATTCCTACTAGCAGATGAGATACTAAGGGGTCTGCTTAGAGGTGGGAGAAAACTAGTCTTCAGTCTTCCTTGCAGAGGAGGAGAATGGCTAAGTGAGATAAAGGGATTTGGAAATTTAAGAAGGTAAAACAAAGGGGGACATGACCCAGAATGTGGAAAAAAACAGATGTCATCTGTTTTTTTCTGCACTGGGGCAAATCTGAGGTAAATAGATAAACATATTGGTTTTGATCACATTAAGATATTTGTGAATATGAAATGTTTTCAGAGGCCTATGTCTAAGTGTCCTGTCATTCAGACACTTATCATTGGGATAAATGACTATACAAGCACAGAGGGTAGTCCTGAGGGTGATTTTGTGAATGGGGAGACTACCTTGACATGCAGGAGACTAAATCTATATCTGTTGATTTCTGTAAATTAGGGCTTGAGCTTGGATGGTAGTCCAGACTCACATATTATTGATGTCACTTGTTTGGCTTATAACCTGGCTCATTTGATGAGAGTAGTTCTTCAGACCAGGAAACCTGACCACAGGGTTGGGCCAGAAGGATCATATTTTGCCATCAACACAGACCTAGTGAACTCGGGAACTTGAGCCCCCACTCCAGCACAAGTATCAAGAGTAGAGAGGTTCTGAGGCATCCTCCTACTATGAGAGATGGAGAGTGAGAAACACAGGAAACATTAGGATTTAATTTGGTCAGCCTTTCAAGAGGGTTGTGATTTGGTGGCTCCAGCTCATGGATTCTGGATGACTTGAGAGACTGGTCCAGTCCTACACCCCATGGACTGTCAAAATCCTCCCTCCTCATGCTGTCTATGAGTCTTCTCTGATCTAACAAAAAAAAAAAAAAGATTAGTAGCTGTGTGGCATATAACTCTTGAAAGGATTTAGATAAGTGAGTCATTTTCTGGAGTTGAAGCAGTGTATTTCAATGTGTTGGAGCCAGGATTTTCTTTCTGAGCCAAGTCTTTAACAAATAGAACATGAAACAACAGGAAAGCTGGCTTCCCACCAAGAACAGGACTATAGAAAGTTCAATATATTTGCAACTTTGTTGCTACTCTAGAATGACAGTACTTTTTAATATATATATTACTTCCTCTTAAATAAATAACCTTCACTTTACATCCTACTTAATCCTGTATGTAAAGGTCTGAATAATATATCATGTCAATTATTTATTAATGTCAAAGTTAATTTTAATAAGTAGGTGAAAAGACTAATCAGTTTCATTTTTTTTACGCTTTGACAGTGGTAAGGATTTTTTAAAAAATGTTTTTGTTTACAGAAGGAGTTAACATGTTATATAACTGCTTGAAATTTATTGCTCATAGACTCTGAAATCATTACCATTTTATTGGCAACCATGTAAAATGCAGAACACACCTATGCTGAAGGGTTAGCAAATCATTATGGTTAAAATGACTGAATTCAGCATGGTGGCAGGCTTCTCTCTCAGACACACTTTAAAAAGACATTCTGAAGCCCTAAATCTGATCCTAGGGAGCTGGATGCTGCTTTCTTTTGGGTATGCGGGTCAAATATGTGTAAATATCAGGACACTGGCTGCTCTGAGAGAAAGCAGCGATGTATGCAGATGTGCTTGCTGCCAGTGAATTTCTTGGTATTGTTGATGCTTGTGCTTGGCTCTGTGCTAGTAGAGGCTTCAGGGCTATGACAGGACTTGATCTGGGTCCGTTGGTTTACGGCTGATACATGTTAAGCACTGCTTACAATTCTGAGCTGGGAGCTAAGCAGAGTATTGAGTGCTAACCACCACAGTGGAGTTGTCATGGTAGATGTTGCATTAACTATCTGGGATTCTTGTCATTTCTCTTTTCCTGTATCAGTTCTGACATCAGGTGGGAGACACTGGGGTTGTTTGTTTGTTTGTTGGTTTTTTTTTTTTCCCTACCCTGCTCTGATTCTGTAAAACTTATCTAGGAAGCAGAGTCTGCAGTTTGTGGGCCTGTTTATAGATGTTTGTCTATTTAAAGTTAATCTCAGCATGATTGAAAGAGTTTTGCTTTAAGACATGGATTCCTTCTTTAACACTCTGAAATCAGAAAGGATCCTGAGCTGCAGTGGGAGAGCACTAATGAAACACCGGGAAATCTGGCAGTTCGGTTTTCAGGACTGTGTTGTGTCATTTTTAGATCCCCCGTGAAGTCTCATCTTAATGGAGCATCTGGAACCTGATTGATGCTTCTTGCTGTATAGCCACAGCTGACGTACAGGATTGCTCCACTAGCTTTAAAGAGCTTCATTTCATGTACCCATCTGACTACTGAGAGCACAGAAAGTGCCAGTGTTGCTGTTGTCCTCTGCCTGGCAGCTTTTGGTAGCAGAGGATTCAAAGCAAAGTGCACAAAACCTCGCAGTAGAAAACTGTGTGATATCAGGTAGTTTAACTGAAGGCCTTAAACACTTAATGTTGTTAAACTGGTTAAGGACTTGGGAAAATCATACCCTAAAGCCACAAGGTGATTAGTCACATGGATATGCCTTATAAAGAAGAACCATGAGATTTTTTTAAGAACCATGAAAAATATAATAAACATGTATTTTCAATCTATGATCTGTCTCTAAATAGTATTGTTCATAGCTAGTTCCTCAAATTGTCTTTCTATCAGAAAGATAGAAATGATGAGGCAAATTGTTGCCTTTGGTATATATAATGGAACCTGTGGCATTGATATTTCTGAAGTGCATTCAGGTGGTTAAAATCTCATATTAATATCACAGAAATAGCTCAAGACTGTGACCTTCTCTCTCTGCGTGAAACTCTAAAATACGTGTACATTGCAACATACTTGCTTACTCAGTCAACTCTTTTGGCTTTTTAGAGGTTAGCAGTGTGGTTGAACTGCTTGCTGCAGCCAGTATCAAGGGGTCAGATTGCTTCTAGCAGGCTGCTTTTATGGCAAAGGCTTACAAAAACTTACCTAAACTCAAACTCTTCCTGCTAGAACCTTGGAAGCTGTCAGCCTCCAACTTCTCCTATTAAGCATAATAGAAACATCTGATGCTGCTGTTTGTCTGCTTCCTTTTGGCTTGCCACATGGGAGTGTCCTGGTTCTGGCCAGGATAGAGTTAATATTTACCTGAGCTGGGTGGAGAACTGAAGCTGGTAGCCCCTATGGCTGGGATAGTTAACTAATTAGCTAACAGCTGGGGTTAATTTACCCAAATTAGCCAAAGGGCTATTCCATCCCATCTGACATCATGCTCAGTATATAAGTGAGGAGGGTGCTGAAGGGAGGCCCCCTGCTACTTGGAAGAGACTGGATGTGGAGATCTGTTGTGAGCTATTGTACTGTATTTGTGTTCCGTCACTGTCTTGTTTTCTTCTGTCATTACTGTTAAATTTACTTTTTGTTCAATCTCAACCCACGTGTTTGGTTTTTTTCCTGGTTTTCTTTTGTTTGTCAAATCTCCTCCTATTCTCTTGGAGAGTGGGGGGAGTGAGAGAGAGACTGCGTAGTCTGGTCCCCTTTGGGGCTGAACTATGACAGGGAGTTATGCCCTTTCAGAAATCTGGTCCCTGCTGTGCTGAAAGGCATGTATAATGAATTACAGGTCTATGTTATAATATTAACAAGGGCACGAAGCAGGACAAGCTAACAGTTGTGGTTTTGGGGGTTTTTTTTTTGTTTTGTTTTGTTTTTTTCTGGCAGCTGACAGCTCCCATGAAAACTTTTCTAAATTTTGTTTTGAAGATACAAAAAAAAAAAGAGTATTAAAACACTAGGAATACCAAATGCTAAGTAAGATACCTGTTTTTTTATAACGTTCTTTATTTTTTTCCCTTTGGACTGAGGGACTTTTTACAGAAGGAAAATATTTTGATCACTTCTAAAGCATTCTAACTGCGGTTTTGGGAAAAAGGGAAGAAGTTATTGACAAGGCTTGGAACTGTTCCAGTGCTTATCATTAAGTCCTTGATGACAAAAGAAGACAGATAAACATAGGAAAATTGCCAAATACATTGTTGTTTCTGGTTTGTTTGTTTGTTTTTTCCTTGCAGAGTCATTGCTGGTAGAAAGCTTCACATGAGGTCTTCTTAGTGACTCTGTAATCTGAGTTCCAGTGAACATCAGCTGTTTAGGGCATGCCGTTAGATAACCACCTGGATTCATACCTGTGCTGCAAAAGATACATACGTGACATAGTCAGCTAAAGGTAGTATTGACAGAAGACACAGGGTAGGAGTAGCAAAGAGAGAAAAAAGTGGGGAAGGAAGAGTGTATATGAAAGAAGCACAACAGGAACTCTGTACGCTGGCTGTTATTATGCACTGGTCGCAGATGAGAGTTTTGCTCAGAAAACCTCTGTTTTGAGCCATGAAATTGGTCCTTTTGCTGGTGCATTCTCCCAATCTATTTTTTTCTGACCTGTTTATTACACTCTTTCCCTTAACAGCAGACAACATCCCATGCTGTAAACTCAGGATAAGGACGTAGTTGGACTTGTCTTTTGAGCTTGTATGGCTGCACTTAGCTCCTTGTGTCCCTCACTTCCTCCATTTCCCTCATGCTTGAATAGAGAAAGAGAAAGTGTCTTGGGTTCCCCCTTATGCAGTCTGTTCAAGCTACTCTTTGGGATTGAGGCAGTGATGCCTCACAGACATGCTCCAGATCGCAGGGTTCTCATCTTTTCTCTGATGGGTTTCTGAAGAGTAAGCAGTTTGTACAGCTACCCCATATCTTACTGGTTTTGACTGTTGATTAGGCTGGGTTTTTTTCCTAATTATTCATATATTATTTAATTCATTTCTTTTTTTCCTCCTTTTACTTGACTGCTTGTCATCTTAACAAAATCCTTGAGTAAAGTAAATAAAATTTTTGTCTGGTTTGTTCCAGAAAGGATATCTTCCTCTGTTATTGTTGTTCTTAATGCTGTTCTTGGTGACTATACTATTTGAACATGTCCTCCTTGCAACAAACTACCAGAACAGTAGTTTAGCCCATTAGAATGTAAAGAGCAAAACCTTTCCATAATTTTTAGATTCCTATGTAGAAGGACATCTCAAAATGGAGGGTGATAGGCTGATGGGTCCTGCTGGACCTGGTCTTGCTTCTGAAAAATCTGGCTTTAAATATCAGTCTCTTTGCCATCTCTCTTTCTAAAAGTTAGAACCAAATCTGATAAGCTCTCTTAGCTGTTTTAGCTTTCTTGCCTCTTTTTCCCTTAGCCACTTGTCTGGCTGGGTTTTAGCTTTGAAATCTTTGCCTGTATGTGTACTTCTTTACCCCCAAAAGACTCCTAAATTAAGCAAAAGATATTTTATCTGTTGCATCAGTTTATTCTTTTCACTCAAAAGCCATATTTCTCACACTTCGATTTTTATATGCTTCTCTCTGTGTCCCCTCCTCCTCATTAAAAAAGGAAATTTGGCTAGCCTTTCAAGAGATTTATGCTAGATCATGACTGATCCTGTCTTAAATGGAACAGCAGCTTAGGGGTCATGAATGTCTGACTCTCTCTGATATCCCATGGGATCTGGATATGTTTATATCCAGATTTTTCCTTCCTTGGACAAAGAAGGATGAGGGGAAAAGGGGCAATTTTTTTTTGAGAAGTCAAGAATCTAACTAACAATCTTTCTACCTTCGTGATTCTTGTGTGGAGTCAGCCCCAGGATGTAGGCAGCAAAAGTGTTTGTCAGATGGGTACTAAGGACCTCTGCGGAATTAGTGTCTAATAGCCTATCCTGTTTTGGGTACCATAAGCAAGTTTTCCCATAAATCTTTGTCCAGCTGGCAGAGCAATGAGAATATTACTGAGCGATAATCTAATAACACTTGACAAGAAGTGATAAATTACTTGCACTTCATTTGGTATTGATTGTAAAAACATTAATCATGTTGAATTCTTTTGGTATTATTCATTTGAATGTAAAAGATAATACTTCCATCTTAAGCATTGAATAATTTTAAGGATAGATCAATGTAATCTAAATATCATCCTGATTGTGTCTCAGTGCTCTATACTCAAAACACAAATGTACAGTAAGGGAGGAAGAATGAGCTTTAATTTATCAGTGTTTAGCAGAACAGTACTACTTTTTTTTTTTTTTTTGCTATAGATTCAAGTGAATCAAACTGAGCTGTTTGTCCACTTTGTTGATGCACAGCCTCAACATAGCATTTCTTTCCTGGAGTCTATTTTATTTGTAATGGGATGCACCTTCATGTAGATGACAGAAGAGAGGTGTTAACATGTTGCACATGCCTGTACTGCATGCAGGTATTTCTTCCTGTCAGCCAAGGACAACTAATTGGCAAAGCTGTTTTGGCTGAAGTGTCTTGCTCAGAAGTCATTTCAAACACAGCAAATGGAGGGACATATCCCACTTATGTTTCAGTGTCCTTCCAGTGAGTCAACAAGAAAAGCCCCTTGCCCTCAGAATAGTCATTCCTTTCCCAGAAAATCAAGGGCCTCTGGAGATGGTACATGAGCTCTCATGCTGTGTATGCTTGCTGACTGCGAAGGAAATTCCTGAGTGGCTCATTCCTAGATCTCATGCTGGTTTATTTCCAAGTGGGATGAAGTGTTTGGCTAAGATTGTCAGGTGCTCACATGCACTACTGAAACATGCACATGCAAATTATATCCATCTCCACTTCTCAGTGGACTAGTGAATGAGAGGACAGCCTTGTGTATCAATTTTCCCTATGCTCTGCTGCTAGTCTCTGCAATACGTAAACATGCTTTTTTTTGATGAGCAAGAAACAGAAGCAGTGCTCTTGCAAAGAAGGAAATTCTTCAGATCTGTAGAAATACAAGCTTAAAACTTTTCTAGTGACATACCTCTAGCTGAGGTATGTCAGGTAACAAATTTGGTCTGTGTGGGCTGGCAGGATAGCAAACCTGTCTGCTTTTCCATTCTGTCACATCTTTGTTACCACTGCGTTTGTCCATGTTATACCATAACAACATAGAGCAGCATCAGGTGAGAGTACGTTTAAGCCACAGCTCAGAATTCTTGAAAACCTGACATGGGATATACGAAGGAAAATGTTCATATCAGTGGCTGAGGCCCTTTCAGCAGCAAACTGCTAATAGGAGCACATAGGCCAACTTCAGCATATGCTTCATTCATAATCTCAAGGAGGAAGCTCACTAGACTTTACCTTATGCCATTTCTGACTTGTTACTGTTTTTTTTTTTTTTCCTCAAGTCTTCAAGAATAAAGCAGTTCTCAAACTTATCACTGACACTGTTAGGCACATTTAATTTACAAATATTGTCCAGAGAACCTGTTTATTAGCAGTCAGACTCCAGTAAACTCAGCAACTAATTCATTTAATGCTTAACTTTGACACTAGCAATTTAAACTATTTTTGTTTATTTGGGTAAGTGACACTGTTCAGGCAGGATGCAGGACAATTAATTTAGACATGCCAATGACGGTAAACATTCTGACATGGCTAATTTAGGTAATTTTTGCCTGTTGCACTGCTTTAAGCTTGTCTATGCAATTATGATATGTATCTTTTCTTTTGGCTCATATGCTTGCCACTCTGGACTGTGATTTACACCAGCAGGGCTGAAAACAGACTAGGGTTATTGCGTTTTGCCTCATACATAATTTTTTTGAAACTTGACCCTATTTAACTATGGATTTGCTATTGAAGCATATATGTACTTAGTCAAAGTCCAACAAGCATAGTGAAGTGGTGTCATGAATCACATAGCTAATTAAAGTGTTAGCCTTTTCTTAGCTATTCCTCAATTAGAGAATAAAGATTAACTTGGTATTTTGTGGCTAGAATTGCAGTAAATATCCATGGACAGGGTGAAAAAAAACCCTAACATTTTCCTTTTCCCCACCTTCATTAGAAGGTGCTTCCCTAATTCCCTAGCACATTGGAGCTTCTACTGGATTGCCTGCTGTTTCTCAGATTCCTAGAGAGCAAGAGTGACAAAGGACAAATATACTGAGTCTGTATGTTGTGAGGATGTTTCTCATTTTCTCTTGAGAGCAACCCAAACCATTTTATGATTCTATGATTT
The DNA here is from genome assembly GCF_036417535.1 of Chlamydotis macqueenii. Lineage (NCBI taxonomy): Eukaryota > Metazoa > Chordata > Aves > Otidiformes > Otididae > Chlamydotis > Chlamydotis macqueenii. The sequence continues at coordinate 20,995,291 of NC_141559.1, forward strand.
TCTGAAAATCCAGAAAAAAAAACCTACATCCACTGCCTTGTCTTCTTACAATTTCAATGTCCACACATGGAAAGTCACCGTTCCCACACTCCTGGTCCTCTGACTCGGGGGACCGGGCAGCTCAAGCTCTATCAGTGTTATTAAAGACTGAGGCAAAAAAAAATTGAATGCTTCTTATCAAACCTCCTCTTGCTGTTAATGTACTTTTAAAAAAGCATTGGTTTTTGTTGTCTAACTCAAAACTGGCCAGTTTCAACTCTATTTAAGCTTTGGCCTTTCATGTCTTCACCCATCATATGCAAACCACAGCTCTGTAACCTTCTTGTGAAGCCTGATCTTGCTTCCAGAGATCACACGATTTCTTTTTCCTTCTGAGCTCCACAAGGAATTCCCTGTTCAGCCAGACTGGTCTTCTGTCCCACTTGCTTTACTTTCAACACAAAGGAATTGCCTGCTCCTGTGCTTTTAAAAGGCAGTTCTTGAAAACTGACCAGCACTCATAGACTCTAGAAATATCCTCAAAAGCAGATTTCTAGGGGACACTAATAAGTAGCTCCCCAAGAAGCTTAAAGTTTTCTCTCTTGAAATTCAGGGCAGCACCTCTGCTAACCTTTTTTTTTTCTCACTATACCAAAAATTTTAAACTCAGTCATTTTGTGATCACTGTGACCAAGACAGCCACCTACCATCATAGCTCCCGTGAGTCCTTCTCTATTCACAAACAAGCAGTCAAGGAGAGCATCTTTCCTAGTTGACTCACTGAGTACTTGTGACAAGAAGTTGCATCAACAAACTTCAGGAAGTTCCCAGACTTGCTGTGACAGTGTTATGATATTCCAAGTTGATGTCTGGGAATGTGAAAACTCCCATAAGGACAAGGGCCACCTACCCAAAGTAATCTCCTAATTGCCTATAGGATAATTCATCAGTGCTATCACCCTGGCTGGGTGATGGGTAGTAGACACCCACTACAACTTCTCCATTTTTTTACATCCTCCTAATCCTTACTCAGAGGCTCTCAACCACATCATCCCTAACTGTAAGGGTTGTACCATTAAACCTCTCCCTTACATACAGTGCAATCCATCTTGTCTGCCCTGCCTATCCCTCCAGAACAGTCTATAGTCCTCCATCCCAGCACTCCAGTTGTGGGATTCACTCCATCAAGTCTCACTTATAGAAATTAATTCATAGTTCTGCAAATTGACTATTGCTTCCACTTCATCCTTTTTGTTTCTTATAGTGCATACAGTAATGTACAAGAATTTCAGATGTGCTCCTAAACTGTCAGTGCTCCCTGGAGTAGCGTAAATGCTTACATTAGCATTACTAGTGGTGGTACCATGCCAACTCTTGGTTTACCTTCAGCTCTCATGATGGTATCCCCTCCCATAATATTTCCAGTTTAAAGCCTGCTCAATCAGTCCTGCCAGTTCATGAGCAAAGAAACATTTCCCCCATTGGGACATGTGAATCCCATCAGGCCCAAGCATATCTTGTATCTCAAAGACTCTTCTATGGTTATACAAACCAAAGTTCTGGTGGAGGCACTAGTCCTGGAAGCAGGCATTGACATCTTGGGCACACCTGTTTCTTCCAATGTCTTTCCTCATGACCAGGAGAATTAAGGAAAACACTAGTTGTGCTCCTGAACCCTTTAGCATTCTTACAGGGCCCTGAACTCTTTTTTGATTGACTTTGGACTTCTTGTTGCAATGTCATTAGTACCCACATGAAAGAGCAGGAGAAGGTGATAAATCAAAGTCTGTACTAAGTTTGTCAGTTTTCTGTTGAATTCCCTGATCCAGACCCCAGAAAGGCAGCAAACTTCCCTGAAAAGAGAGTCTGGTCTGTAGATGTGTGCCTCCCACTCAGGAGGGAGTCACCTATGACCATAACTCGCTGTTGTTTCTTCTCAGTGCTGGTCCTAATGCAGCTGTTGATGCAAAAGTTTGGTAGATATGTCCTTGGTGAGAGAACTTGCACAGATTCCTCTTTCTCCATCTCATCATGTCCTTTGTCCACCATATCCAGAGCCTCATGCCTATTCTGTAAAGGTAGCTCAGAGAGCAAGGAATGGCTCTTCTTACAGCTCTGTGTAGTAACTTGCTTCCACTCCTCCCTATGTTTCATATTACTGCCTTCACTTTGGCACAAAACAGATACTGGACCTAACAGTAGTGGCCATGCTGAGTTGGCATGTGTATATCAGAGATGGCAGGATAGAGTTCCATTGGTCTGTCTCTTTCTCAGACTCTTAGATGCTCCTCAGTCTGCTCACCTCCTCCTGAAGCTCAGCCATCAGGCATTTGGGTTTCCATGTGTGCACATGTGTGTGTTTCAGAAGAAGAAAATAAAGTGTCTGTACATATTTACTTCCCTCTCTCTTACTCGGTAAAGAGCAACATTCCCCCACAGCCAGACTGGGAGAGGATCAGAAGAGCAAAAGCAAGAAAATCTCATGGGTCTTTATAAAGACAATTTACTAAATGAACAGAAAATAAAAAAAAGAAAAAAATATGCAAGTGATGCAAAGGCAGTCACCACCTTCTGCTGGCAAACTGATGCCCAGTGAGTCTATGAGCAATGACTACCTTAAAAAAAAGCCCTCCCCTGGTTTTATTACTGAGTGTGACATTACAGGGTACAGACTATTCCTTTGGCCAATTCAGGCCAGCTGTTCTGGCTGTATCCCCTTCCATTCTTTTCCCCATCCCGAGTCTTCTCACTGTGAAGGGTGAGAAACAGAGAAAGCCTTGACACTGTGCAAGCACTACTTAGCACTAGCCAAAACATTGGTGTGCTATCAGCCCAGTTCTGGTCACAAATCCAAAACAGAGCATCATATGGGCTGCCATGAAGAAAATTTACCTTCCCAGTCATACTTAGTACAAGGTTGAAATCAATGAGGAGGATATCTTATATTGCTCATAACAAGAATATAATGTATTAATTAAATAATAAAATAAGCAAGAATTAATAAAATAATTAAATATACTGTTTGTCAAATTAAAATTGGATATTATCTAATCTTTCCATAAGGAAAAGTAATTGAACAAGGAGGAAATGCATTGTCTAGAGTCATATGCCTTAATGTAAGGTTTTCTTTCTTTATTTTTCCATTTGTAGTTGTCTGTTGAGCAGTCAAGTGGCACTCTTTAGCTGGCTCTGGACTAGTGGTTTCTGGAATAGCATGAGTTCTAACATTTACTCTGAAAATGTATGTTTCTTTTGTGTTCCCTAAGCTTCTAAGCCTGGCGGCTTTACACAGTATTGCATTTCAGGTAGGAAGATGCCATCATCTCCAGTGATGAGCTCTGGCTCCATTGGCAGCTTGGTATTACACAGTTTTTTCTCTTCTGGTCTCCTCTCCCCCTGCCATCTGCTGTAATTTTTGAACCTGGTGGTTAAATTTGATTATGAGGTGAAAAATGTCAATGTTAAGCGTATATCTACTTTGATGAGGATAAGTGGCCAGGTAGGAGAGGGATACCCTATTAGCACTATGAGAGAGAGATTGCAGAGTGAGCTTGATTTTTATAGATGCTAGTGGATTTAACTAGGGTAGAGATATTATGAATACTTTCAATATAGGAAAAAAAAAAAAGCATCAATGTTCTGCATTACTCACTAGACAACTTAGCCAAGAGATGTAGAGCCAAAAGAACCAGACTGAAATGATTCAGTTCTCCTAGCAATATGTTTCTTTTAAGAGAGAAGTATGCTGCCATTTAAGTTTCCATTAGAAAAAAATAACTTTTATTAGATAAAAAAGTTTTCATTCTCACTCAAAAAAGCTTATAAATCATTCTTTATGAAAATTAGAGTTTTCCGTAGAAGTTTGAGATACTTTATGAAAAGCCATTTCTTGTTGGTAAGACAGCTATTTTAACTGAATTTCTATTTGCAAAAAAAAAAAAAAAAAAAGGATAGAGTCCTTCATTTCCTTTGAATTTGAATGCAAAAGCATAAAAATCAGAATATTAGGAAAGCTAGAAAAAGAAAAAGGAGGCAGAGGATGATGAAGGAAACTGAATGGACATAGGAGGTGCATGCCAGAGTGATAAAGGAAGAGCTTTCCTTCCTTTTGTATTTTGGCACATTGTGACACATTTTGCACATTAAACTAGAACATCTGGTCCATATTTTCCTTATTAAATGGTATGAAATAATAATTCAGCTCAACTGGAAAGAAAAGAAGTTGGACTTTGCAGTGGGAATATTACACCTGTTTAAGTCTCCTGTTGGTTACCTGCATTTACAGGAGAAATTTCAACTACTTAAGTAGGTTGTACAGTGTGATTGCAATCAAACTCCAAACTGCTCAAGCAATTTATATGGAGGATACATGCTAACAAAATGTCTTTGGGCATAGGCAATGAAAGCAGTCTTTCTCTCATTAGACAAAAGTCATGCTGCAGACTAAATTCTTCTAGAGATAGAAGCCCAATTTGAGATGTATATTTATGGCCAAATTTGTTTGTTTGCTTTTTGTTTGTTTAGTCAGAAATGGTTCATTTATCACTTACAGGTTTATAGATGATGTAAGATGACAGATTCTCTTTCAGCCTGGACTGCTTCCCTGGGTGAAGTGAGAGCATGTGTTCTTTATAGTTGCCTGTGTCTTCCCATCTGGTGTCCATGTAAGGTTGTTCAGATTTCAAAAGAAAATTATATTTGTGATGCCTTCTCTTTTCAGTGAGAATTGCCACCTGCTAAGGAATTGTGGCTAAGCACCCATAATCAGTCAGACTCTCTTAATCTTTAAAATCTTGGTCTAACCATGGTACTTCAAGCTGTGCAGTTTCTAAAAGCCCAGAGCCAGATCTGTGCTCTGTCCCGTGCATTTTTTTTTTCTTACATATCTAGTAACTTAGAACTTGCTACTAGGGAGGCTTCTTGAAATGGAAACTCATATAAAAACCTGTTCCCAGTGGAACCTGCTCATGCTGGGTGTCAGTCTTAAATGTCATGTAGTGAGAACAACTCAAAAAGCACAAGTTCTTCACTTCACAGTTAGGTTTCCAGAGCTGTATAATTTCTGTGAGATCACTGCATTTTATATCATTGCTAATGTAGTGCACAAGCTAAACACACACTGCTGGGCTATTTTATATATTTGGTGCCAAGACATGGACAAAAGAGTGAGCCTTAGAGAAGAATTAAACAGAGTTTTTAAAGAAATTGAGCAATTAAGTATTGTAATTGGTATCTGCCTTTTAGGTTATTTTTCTTGGGTTGCTAATGAGATGAAAGGCAATCAGAGCACAGAATGGCAACAATCATCTTTGAACTTAATATCTTGCAAGTAATACTACTTCTTTCTCCCAGAAGATGACATTTCTACTATCTAGGCCACCAGATGATATGACAGTTGTTTTGGAGACCTTCCTCCCAGGCAGAACTTGCAAGTAGTATTTAAAACTAAAAATACAGACACAGCTATTTTTGTAAGTACTTTTATCTGTCTTAAGTTGCAACTTTTTTTAATTATTGAGAAATATGTTTTATTCACCTATAGTCACACAAGAAGCAGCAGTGAGAGGATTAAGTTTTTGAGAACTGTCTAACATTGAAAATTGGATCAGAATTTCGCATGTTTTCCAAGTTATGAGAAATATCCACATTCAAATTGGGGAGCAAACTTCCGACACATTGAAAGCTAGAGATTTTAAGGAGCTTTACATCGCTGTATTGTAGAAGAGGAAATTGTATGAAAGTGGGATTTGGCATATGTTTTATTGATGACTCAGCAAAAGAAACTCAAAGTGAGAACTACAAAGGGAAAACCGATAGGTGCATGATTAATGATGTTTCCTGACTTTGATGTTCAATTCAACACAAACTTCTAGAACTGAAGCATGGACATTTCACATTATCCTGGTCCTGAGATATTCTGGGTCCCATATGAACTACTTTATCCTACAAAGAGATGAACAAAACCAGATCTGGATTTACATCCATTGCTAACAGTGCAGCATAGAAAGTTCAGTGCCAGTAAAGCTGTTGATCCTCACAAAGTCTTTGCAGGTAAGATGGCTTGAAAAAAAAAGATACAACAACCACACCAGTAACCTTAATGGCCAGGGAAGTCATAATCTTTTTGTTATCTCTGGGATTAGTTTTTAAATAAACAAATTTGCTACAGAAACACATCTAGGGAATCCAGTCTGTCCAGTGAGCCTTTTTATTTCCTCTGATCATTGAAGGGGAATGCACTGTCTCACATATCACCTCTGACACTGCAGCAGTATTGCTATACTTGTGCTTCCCAGAAGCTGGGGGTTGATGTAAAAGCATGCCATACCTACAGTTAAAACTTGAAATGCAAGTTTCCTTTGGGAACTAGCCTGGCTCCCAGGTTATGGATTAAGCCCCTTTCCTCTCATGCTACTGCTTTCCTGCTGGAGAGGTGGTCCCAGCTGTCTATATACATATGACTAGAGTTTTCCAATGGCTCATCTACTGAAACATGTGAATCTTGAAGGCTAGTGCTTTCTTGTAGTGGGAAGGTAACAGCTATAAAATGTCTTCACAATTTCATGAGAAAACATCTCCTGGCCTTCTTTACATCCTCTTTCAGTTGCCTTGTCTTGCCATTAATTTACTGTTGAGGGTGAAGGACATAGCTGTGTTGTTATTTATAAGTTTATTCTTTCAGCAAGCGAGCTGTGAGTTGCCTGGAATACAGTTCCCATTATGATAGCCATTTTTAATTTCTTTGAGTGAGCAGTCTCTCCTCTCTGACACTTTTCTATTTGAAAAATATGACACTGTGAATGAGGAGGCAATGTAATTAACCATGGCATAGCCAGGATCACTAGATTTTTTTAGCTTTACAAAAACCGAGCTCACCCATTTTCTGACCTATGCATCTTTCCTCACTTATTCAATCACTTTGGAGTAAAGTCTTCAGAGGTAAACAATTAAATGCCTTTTTGTTTTCATAGTGTTGGGTTTTAAAGTTATCTCAGTTGCCACTTAAGTGGTAACTGAGAGTCTGTCATTTTGCTTTGTTTTTCTCAAAGCTTCGGATTGCTAAATACTGGAATGCTGCAAAAATGTTTGGGTTTTTTTTTTTCTAGGTATTTCTGTAGTATGATGGTCTCCTTTGTGTTAGAGGACAGAAAAAATACCTAATATAAAAATATTCTATTCCAGAAAGCTTGGCAAATAAAATAAAGTTTGAAAGAAAAGACATATTATTCTATTCAGTGTTTTACATCTGGGTAAGTAAAATAGACAGACTACCTGTGCTATCTACACAAGTTTGTAGGTGGATAAACGGAGAGAAAGTGAGTCACAACAAAGGTTGCTTACTGAAGGTCACACAGGAATAAGGGAGTTAGGATCTTTTCACTGATGATCTCTTGACTGGATGTTTCGTGCTTTAGGCTGCAATGCTGTTCTTGTCCTGGTAGAAAGATATCTACTGCTACTGCTCAAAAACAGGTCACTGTGATATCAATTAACAGGTACACTTTGGGCTGAATGCATAATAAAAACAAGAAACTTATTAGGACAAAACTATTTTAGCATCTGATTAATATAGGTAAAGATTGAAGTAAGGGGAGGAGGCTGAAGGGGATTAATCCATTTCAGTGAACATGCAAGACAATATTGCTGAAGTTGATAAAGATGGGTCTGTATGTAAAAAGATCAGGATTCAGAACACGTTTTGTGACTTACTATGCAGAGAAAATTATTACTGCCCATTAAATAATTACCTTTCACACAAAATGGAAAAGTTGATTAGTGCACCTCAGAGCGGCTAGCTTCTGAAATTATAAAATTAATGAATGTATGAAATACTTAATTTCATACATAAATATCTATGAATAGAAATTAATTACTGCATGCAATAAAAATCATTTATTGCACATAGAGGATCAAATATTAAACATGTGCTGAAGTAAAAATGTGAACATTTTCATAGCTTATGTGTTGAAGATTTTTCTTATTGTATAAAAAACGTAGTTCAAACTCAGTAATAAGATAAACTCTCTATATATTTTCAGTATCTGTGGAAGGTTAATAAAGGAAATCCTTGTTCCTGGAGTGAATCACCTGTAAGTGCAATTGACCTCAGATATCATTGGGACTGCAAGAAATTAATGAAAGAAAATATATGCTTAAGAGTTTGCAGGACTGTAGTCTATGCTTCCATCATAATGTAATTTCATGCTATTGGACTGTAAGAATAAGCACAAAATCTGTAGCTTTTGCAATGCTGTCATATTTTGATTTTTGATGCATCAATCCACTAATCTGGCAAACACATGCTTGATATGCCATAACTAATGCTAATCTTTCAGTCGAATCCTGTTGCTTGTAGTGGAATTACTAGCTTTGCTTGTGCATCACCTCATATCCCAGTCTTCCTCTACTACATAAAAACTTTGAAGTTTTCAAGCAGTGTATGCAGCTAGTTCTGCTTACAACTCCAACTGTGTAGGCTAAATATTATGTAGGTTGAAATGTGCAGGAATAAGGTAGTGTTCTTTTAAGTAGTTTAAGCCAGGTAGTGCTAGTTGCTGTGTCCTATTAAATTTTGAAAGAGGTTGGTAGGAACAGCATGTCTATATGTATTTAATTAACAGTGTTATTTGGGATTCATCTGTGTTAGTGTCATTCTTTTATCATGTTTAACCAAACAACAACTTTAGATGAAAACAGATGCAGTGGTCTTATGAAAAGAGAATTGCTGCCTGCATCTACAGGGTATGCAAGGAAATTGCTCATTTTTGGGAAAAATAGGATTACAAAATATCTGACTGCTTGGGGAAAATGGACTTACTGGTGTATCCATCCTCTGCTGAAGTGAACAATACAGTAAGACTTTGAATGCTGTTAGTCATTAACAGTGTAAGTGGTAAGAAAGGTTGCTGTGTTATTGATTGAGGTGGGTGGTGAAAATTTGTAACATAACAGCTGCACTTTAGCTTGAAGAGAAAACATTTGCTGAAATTGTAAAGATTGCATTTTCACTGCTCTGCTGCCCAGAGTCTTGGAGATCCTCTGTTATAAATGAAATCCAGAAAAAAAAGATATAGTGTCTAGATGTCTTTTATTTAAGAAAGCTAATGAAACGTTGCCAATTTGGATGGTGTTTGAATAATTTGTCAGGTTCATCATTAGTCTCTGTAATCTAGAATAGATAAAATACTTGCCTTATTGGCTGACGGCAATCAAATCCTGAAACTTACCTAATTTTTGCCAATCTGAAAATGTAGGTTATAACATACTTCTAGTCACTGTCTTCAAAGGATAGACTTCAGGCTGTAGTCACAACTTGGTATTTGAGTTGTTGTTGTTGTATGCAGTTCTTATTTGAGTGAGAGACATCATAGCAAATATTACAGGATGCTAATAACTGGTGTTAACATGATGCTCTGCAATTGGAAGCTATCAGCACTAACACCCCAAGAAGCACCAGAAATTCCTTGCGAGTTATAGGATTAAAGCAAACGAGACCAAGTTGGCATTTTCCTGAGGTTCAGTTGTGTTCTATGGCAATGCTATGTTCAAAGGTAACTTCAACAAATCGTTTAAGCAAACCTTCTGACATCCTGATCACAACATATATCACAAGTGTGTTTTTTTTTTTTTTCTAAGGATGCTTAATTATCATCCTAATATATAACTTAGTAGTGTTACATCCTATAAACAAGCTGCTATGGCAGAGACTGTTGTTCTGTGTTCCGGGGCCTTTATTGAGGCTAAGAAACTCAGAATACTTTAATGGCAGACATTCCCATAGGAGGTGGCTCACAGTGCTTCTCATACATAGTAAAAGCAAACAATATATAAAATGAATGCTCATACTAAAAGTCCTGTAGACTTTGATTTCCAAATTTCTTGCCTCCTCAGAACACCATTGTGCTTCAAACCATAGAAAGTTCTGAAGTTAGTATTCAAGGAAAAGTTTCACCACTGTCTCCGACTACAGTTTATGAACTGCTGCTTTGAATCCTTAATGTAATGAATGGAGAGCTAGTATTGATTTTTGACTCTGTGCAGGGATGGGGAGATTTTGGGGTGTACCTTGTGATAGTAACAAATTAGGGTGTCAGCTAAGAAGAAAATAGATGGTCTCGTGGCAGGTACACTTGTGGGACTGGAGCCAGAGGCAGCTGATATATTTTACTTGAAAGTGATTAGGGACTCGTTAACCCACAGGTACTATGGTGTTCATAGAGGTTGTTAGCAATTGTTACATGTGTTTAAAGATGCTCTATTGGATTTCTGGTAATGCCCAGGTACCCTGTGGCAGTGGATGTTAAACCGACTCCTTTGAAGCATTTAAACAACCTATGTTAGAATTGCAATAACTATTCATTCTAAATAACCTGCAGTATTTTCCTTGAATTCAGGTAACATATTACAGACAGTGGTGGTGTAAGACCTGTTTTGCTGTACCGATAAAATGGAAATGAAACTTGATTCCCATCTACAGAAATATCACTGTTTCTTGAAAGAAACGCTCTCAAACTTCTCAGTTAAATGCCACGTTACTTCAAAGAGTGGAAAGATAAAATGAGGCAATCAAATTTATGCTATGTTATTGGCAAAATTAGCAATTTAGCTATTAATAAAGCTAATAAATAGCTTTATTACAAAATAATGTGAGGAAGACGACTTGTTTAAATCTGTAGTTGAAGTGAGATAGAAAATGGGTTTCCCCTCTGGAGTATGTGTCTGAAGGAGGGAACCAGCAACTGCCAAAATGCAGGGAAAGATCTCTCCCTGGAGTGCCAGAAGATCAGGGTTACCTACTTGCCTTGTAGGAGACTTGATTTCAAACCATACCTTGCTCAGATAAACCAGGAGCCCAAACCTTCTGTCTTACAACTCATTACTCTAACCCCTGGCTAGACTGCAGTTGTATTTGCCTCTGACTTTTACTCCAAGCTCCATCTTAGGGTTGAGAAGTAATTTCAACGTGAAGACTGGGAGGGATGCCATCCAAAGGGACCTTGACAGGCTGGAGAGGTGGGCCCGTGCCAACCTCATGAAGTTCAACCAGGCCAAGTGCAAGGTCCTGCACCTGGGTCATGGCAATCCCAGGCACAAATATAGGCTGAGCGGAGAATGGATCGAAAGCAGCCCTGAGGAGAAGGACTTGGGAGTGCTGGTGGATGAGAAGCTTAACATGAGCTGGCAATGTCCTCTTGCAGCCCAGAAGGCCAACTGCATCCTGGGCTGCATCAAGAGGAGTGTGGCCAGCAGGTTGAGGGAGGTGATTCTCCCCCTCTACTCTGCCCTGGTGAGACCCCACCTGGAGTACTGTGTCCAGTTCTGGAGCCCCCAACACAAGAAGGACATGGACCAGTTGGAGAAGGTCCAGAGGAGGGCCACAAAGATGATAAGAGGGCTGGAGCACCTTTCCTAGGAGGATAGGCTGAGAGAGTTGGGGCTGTTCAGCCTGGAGAAGAGGAGGCTCCGGGGAGACCTGATAGCGGTCTTCCAGTACCTCAAGGGGGCCTACAAGAAAGATGGGGAGAGGCTTTTCAGTAGGGCCTGTTGTGATAGGACGAGAGGTAATGGTTTTAAAATAGAGGGAGGTAGATTTAGATTAGAAATTAGGAAAAAAATTTTTTACAATGAGAATGTTGGAACACTGGAACAGGTTGCCCAGTGAGGTGATGGATGCCCCATCCCTGGAAACGTTCAAGGCCAGGCTGGATGAGGCTCTGAGCAACCTGATCTAGTTGGGGATGTCCCTGCTCCTTGCAGGGGGGTTGGACTAGATGACCTTTGAAGGTCCCTTCCAACCCTAACCATTCTATGATTCCATGGTTCTATGATTTATCAAAGTGGTAGGCTTCTACAGTTTTCTATCAACAATAATCTTTTTTTTTTCACAAAATAAGCTAATTTCTCACTCATTTTTACAAATTTGTCAAGCAAAAAAAAGAAGACCATAGATGGCAGAAGCTATCTTTCAAACCCCAGTTTTTCCTTTTTTACCTCTCAACTTTTTGTTGGTTTATTTTTTCAAGGGGTGAAACACCATGCAACTTTAATTGTCTTTTACGCATTTTGGATCTAGTCCTGTCCATCAGTCCTGTCCTGCCTTGATGGTTGCTGTTCCAGTGAGGGGAATTTCTTTTAAACCACATTTATTAAAAAACTGACATCAGCAGCTAGGGTATTAAACTTGCTGGTTAAAAACACTACAACATTCTGTGCCACATAGGGGAGAAGGGATGCATAGTAAACAAATGCGCTCTGATGGATGGAGAGTTGAGCCTTATGAGGCATTGTACAAGTTGCTTAATTTCATGGAGAGAAGTGCCTTAAGTACTGTACAGGGTAGAGTCAGTTCCTGGATTTTGGTGGTAGTTTTTTCCGTTTTTCTTCTTTGCCTCTTCAAAAGACAGGATCCTGATAAGCCTGGGTATAACAGTCCTAGAAAAGACACAGGTCAGTAGCTTTAGCAACTGAAGCCTTTTGGGCCCTTTTGTAGCAGAAACTCAGGCAGGATGGCCCATCCAGGGCTGGATTAGTGTAATTGGCACAATTATGCTAAAGAGGGAGGTACAGACCTATCCTAGGTGAGAGGTGTCACATCAAAACAAAACCATAGCGTAATTGTTTTTAGCCAATCGGATGGCATAGAGCTATACCACAAAGCACAATGTTGAGCTAAATCACAAACCCACTGTCAGGGTCAATGAGTGAGGATGTGGCCATGCTGGCCTTCCTTGATGTAATACAACTACAACCACTATGCACAGGGAAAAGTTAATGTCCAGCCTTAAAATGTGAAGGATTTTAAGAACAATGTTTATCTTTGAGGATTGTACAATTGGGAGAAGAATGATGGAGATCTATTTTGCTATCAAAAGACTCAACATAGATCCAACATCTGTTTGCTTAGTTGCTTTGGGAAGTGTACAGACATAGAACAGTAGAAGTGTTTCAAGTTTGGACTTTGAACCTGAGTATCTCAAAGACATTGAGAGGACTCAAAAGTACTGGTTAATGTTGCAAGGACCCCTGATGCAGTAAGTGCCACTGGGATGACAGAAGCTTTTGAAAAGAGATTGTTTTATAAGAGACACTGTTGCTAACTTGTGGAAATAACTTCAAAGGGCACTGAAGCATATGTTCTGACTACTCATACTCCCCATGGAAATGCAAAGCCACTGGCGTCCTGGAGATGGATTTTGGTCCTTCATTTGGCCTCAGGTTTGTCTGCTATCATCTAGGGTGACTTTAAGAGCAGGGGAGCTAAAAGGACTGTCCCAGCAGCATTGGAAAGGTTTATACCTCCAGTGTTTCATACGGTAGTGAAAAAGCTACACATAACAGTATTTTCACTTCTGCTAATTGTTCTCTAATGTAATGTTATCCTTTTCTCTGAATCTGGAAATTATGGTCTTTGTCATATCTTGTCAGAGTGAATGAAATTATATTTGCAGACACTTATGCACATTATAATTGCACTCTACTAGTAAGATGTAATGCAACACAGATTCCCTTTCACATCCTCCTTTTATTTTTCTCTGAAGTGGCCTCGTCAAAGGTTCCAGAGCAAAGAGAATCTCAGTCCATTTCACTTCCAGTTGTCTGCTTCTGAAACTTGGAAAGTAACAGCCATGCATGATCTGATTAACTTCCTGTCGATACCATCTAGCAGTGGCTTTTCCAGTATTCGTGCTTAATCAAATTCAACATGTAAAATAAAGCTCAGTGAGAGATTATTAAATTCACCTCTTTCTTGCAACCAACTGCCCTGCAGTGTCCAGCACATCCCAAATGTGAGAATGTCAGCTACCACAAAAGAGCAGAACTCTGTAAAATTTTGGGATGGATCTCATGCTGATGTTGAAAATCCTTCTGGTCTGTACAGACTGCTCTGTGTGGAATCTAAATGTGCAGCTGCAGTCAGAAAGAGGGAACAACACAGTGGAGTCCATGTTGGATCCTCCTGTGGCTTCCCAAATAGATGTGGACAATATGGATTTCTTCATCTTGTCTCCTTTTGTCCTGCAGACTATCTCTCTGGAAGCTCAGAAGGGCTCTGCAAGTTTGGTCTGACAGATTTGAATGGGAATAATTTTTTTAACTTGGTCAGAAAAATGCCTGTAGGAAGGATTAAACAGAGCACTAAAGCTTTACTTCACAGATAGTAGAAGTGTAAGTAATCTGTGACACATCATCTCAGACATTCCTGAAGAAGCCTCTGTGGTGTTCTACCTAAATTTTAAAGTAATAATAAATTCAGTACTGATAGACAGAATTTAAAAATGAATAAAATTAATATTGACATAGGAAAGGAATTAGAACAAGCTATTCTGGCCTCCATGGTCAATTTTCATCCAACATTCTGCATGGAAATAGTTATTTCAAATGTGTGCAGCATTATCTCTGAAGGCAGCTGTGTATCTCCATTTTTTAATCTGTAGTACGACTTGAAGTACCTACAGCTGAAGAACTAAAAGGCAACATTGCACGTTAATAGGTTGAGAGTGCACTCTTCAAAGTTATAGTGAACGCATAAGGAAATCCGAATTTTATCCTGAGTCTGTTTGCAGTTATTCCTTTTTACAATCACGTATCAGAGTGTGAGTGTGGTGGGGTTCACTTGCTTCCACTTCCCTGGTTCAGGAGGACTGCTCTCACTGCAGGCTTTGGAGGCTGGGAACTCAGGCTGTGTGTACTAAATTAGTAACATTTCAGATAAGTAGTGTCATGTGTTATGGTATCACTCTGCACATTATTATCTGCAGATAGTATCAGTAATGACCTCAGTTTGTCCTGGAATTTGCATGTGAGATCAGAATAAAATTTAGAGATGAGTTTTGCTCTTGCTCCCTTCCTACTTCTAAAAGATATGTCTTCATAAAGGATGGGCAATCTTTTGAAGTAGCATTTTGAATTTTCAAATATATTACACTTCTGAAGGAGAGGGAAGGACATTGAAAAACATCACAGAAAAATAATACAGTCTGTCACAGAAGCAGCCACACACAGTCATCAACCTTATCAAAAACTTAAAATTCCTACTCTACTAGTTAAACATTGACTCCGAAGTTAGCAAATAGTGCTTCAGAGCATTCCCTGAACTCTTCAACATTCAGACTGTGTCTGAATTGTTCAGTAGTTCATTGTTCAATATTTAAGTTCCTTGCTTTGTTGGTTGTTGCTTTTCTTTTCTACAGAAGTAAGATTTAAAGCATCCTCCTTTTTTTTCAAAGATAAAAACCTTCACACAACGGAAGGCATGGAAACTGGAGTTCTTCGCTCAATTGTTAAATATGTAGCAAAATTAATAAAAGATGAAGTATTTTCTTGCCCAAGCCTCACATAATTACCACCTGTCGTTTTTTTCCCCTTATGACAGCTCCTTAGAGTATTAAAATTTGTTTTTATTAGAAATGATTGCATTACCTGTCAATTATGGCAAATGTCAAAGTCTCAGGTTGGAGTTCGGGTTTTGGATGGAACCGCAATATAATTTCAATTCATTACTCACATCTGAATTTCTAGTTGGCTGTCACATGGCATAGGTGTAATATTAAGCACTGAAGGCAACATGACCATCGGAGCGTCTCCTGAGCCTAGGTTGCCATGTTGCCCCAATCTGTTGCAGAGTAAGGAGTCTGTTATTCTTACAGATGGCCTATCATGATTTGTGCAAGATATAAGGGCATTTACTTTATGACTGTCTCATTTACATTGGTGTAAATTAAGGGACATGATATTAAAACAGGTGAAATCAGAATCTGGTCCTTGGTGTGGTGTAAAATATTACAGCTTTCTCATGAGATATGCATGTTGTTACAAAGACTGTCCTTCAGAGCATGACCTGACCTTTTCCTTGAGAAATGCTTATGCAACATATCACTTAAATACTAAATTATAGCTACAGTTAAATTGTGCACAGAGCTATTAATTTGTTTGACCGTCTAGTTGACATTAATAAATCTAGCTGACATTATGAGACCCTGATAACAGTCCTTGTGGGGTTGCAAAAGAAAGATTCATAAGCTTCTTGATTAGTAGAAAGTCAATTAACAACTAAAGCTAAGTAAACTGCTCAGGTAGTCGCTTGTGTTTGTGTGCTGCTCACTGTAATCTTATTTATAGCAAAGAGAAAGAACACAGGATTCAAACTCCATTTTACAAGCCAATCCTTATTGCTGTGGAAGTGTCTATATGTCTATATGCCAAATATCTTTCTCAGAAGGAGTCTGTTGACTCACTCATTTCATCAGTGAGAACAGTAACTGTATTTTGATGCCAGGGTTTGCTAAGGTAAATGTATGTGTTTGACATACTTCATTTACTTGAGAAGTTTCACATTTTAAGACTCTCCTGAAAACACATCCTTACACTTCTCTGCAGCCTGGCTCAGGATGTTGGTTGTCCTGAGGAGTGAAGTTACTTTTGAGGATGGACATAAACTTATACTAATTTGCACAGCACCTATAAGTTATGGAGGAGTATTTGAGCAACAATTTCCACAGCTGGGACTTTACTTCAGTTTTTCATTGCTGTTATTCTTCTCTGTTTCGCTCAGCCAAGGCTGTGAAGCAGCTAGGGTGTTAGAGACGTCAAAGGAATGATTTTTTTTTTTCTTTTCTTTTTTTTTCCAACTTATATGAATGCTGGTGCAACAATTTTGCTTAGTGAGATGCTGCAGGAAGAAAGATCATGCTGTTTCCCAACTTAAGAGAGCAGGGAAGCAGACTTGAATATATATACCTATCTTTTAAATCACTCATCTGCCTGGTTCTGAAAGTAGGATGCAGTAAATGACTAAGACAGCACTGGCACTAGGTTCTTCTCCTACTTGTCCCAATGGCTCAGCATGGAAAGCTTGATCCTAGCCTGAAGTAAAAAAAAGGTGACTTGGCTAGCCAGACAGTGTATGCCTCATCATGGAGAATGCATGCCCATCATAGTAGCTTCTACCTTGAAGTTGTGGGCTGCAAAAGAAGGAACCAGAGGAGGGAAGTGCTTAGAATTTCTCTACCATCTGCTTCTAACCTACATAAAAGTCTGAGGCAGCAAGAAGAAAATCTCAGGACTTCATCTTTGCTCTCACAAACTGTAGCTCTTGCTCTTTTTTTTTTTCTCCTCTAGATCTCTCTCTGCCTGGTCTGGTATAAATTTGCAGTTTTCTTAGACAAACCTCACAGACAGTTGTGCTTTGCTCTTTCTCCTTGACACCACAGCTGACTAGTCCCCCTGGGATGTTGTGCAATAACCTTGAATGCTATGTGGTTCAAGAAAGAGTGAAAAAGATTCCCACTTTGATCTGTCCCTAGTGGAATAACTCCGTGCTCTCCATGACCACTTTACCTCTAGGTTTTTTCCCAACCTTGGTGCATCCTGCAGAGGGGCAACTGCTGCTTTCATCAAGCAAAGTTCTGTAGTGCTCTGGTTTGTGAATATATCTGAATGCCAACAGTTGATACCAGAACTTAGCCCTTTCTATTGGGAAGCTATGAGGAAGCTATGGGAATGACGGTTGATGAGAAGCTCAACATGAGATTACAATGTGCGCTTGCAGCCCAGAAAGCCAACCATACCCTGGGCTGCATCAGGGAGCATGGCCAGCAGGTCGAGGGAGGTCATTCTCCCCCTCTACCCCACTCTGGTGAGACCTCACCTGGAGTACTGCATCCAGCTCTGGAGCCCACAACATAAGAAGGACATGGACCAGGAGAAGGTCCAGAGGAGGGCCATGAAGATGATGAGAGGGCTGAAGCACCTCTCCTCTGACGACAAGATTCTTCTGGAGAAGAGAAGGCTCCACAGAGACATTACAGCAGCCTTCCAGTACCTAAAGGAGGCCTACAGGAAAGACAGGGAGAAACTCTTCAGTAGGGCCAGTTGTAATAAAATGAGGGGTAATGGTTTTAAAATAGAGGGACGTAGATTCAGATTAGACATCAGGAAAAAAATTTTTACAATGAGAGTGTTGGAACACTGGAACAGGTTGCCCAGAGAGGTGGTGGATGCCCTACCCCTGGAAACATTCAAGGCCAGGTTGGATAAGGCTCTGAGCAACCTGATGTAGTTGAAGATGTTCCTGCTCCTTGCAGGGGGTTTGGACTAGATGACCCTTAAATGTCCCTTCCAACCCTAACTATTCTATGATTCTATGATTCTAAGAAAGACACTGAGGTCCTGGAACATGCCCAAAGAAGAGCAACAAAGCCAGTGAATGATCTAGAGGACAAGTCTTTGAGGAGACACTGAGGGAATTTGGGTTGCTTAGTCTGCAGAAAAGGAGGGTCAAGGTAGATCTTATTGCTGTCTACAACTATCTGAAAGGAGGTTGTAGTGAGGTGGGCATTGATCTCTTCTCCCAAGTAACAAGCGATAGGACAAGACGAAATGGCCTCAAGTTGCTGCAGGGGAGGTTTAGATTGGATATTAGGAAAATATTCTTCACTGAAAGGGTTATCAAGCATTGGAACAGGCTAGTCAGAGAGGTGGTGGAGTCACCATCCCTGGAGGTAATAAAATTCCCCAGGATAAAATTCAGATTTCCTTACATTTTCACTATAACCTTGAAGAGTGCGCTCTCAACCTATTAACGTGCAATTTTTTTTTACACTGAGGGTGGTGGAACACTGGAACAGGTTGCCCAGAGAGGTGGTGGATGCCCCATCCCTGGGAAAGATTCAAAGCCAGGTTGGATGAGGCTCTGAACAATCTGATCTAGTTGAAGATGTCCCTGCTCCTTGCAGGGGGGTTGGACTAGATGACCTTTAAAAGTCCCTTCTAACCCTAACGATTCTTTGATTCTATGATACCTTTAACTGACAAATCAAAAGTCTTTATCCAGTCATCACTACAAAGACAATTAAAAGCATTACAGGAAAAAAAAAACAAAACAACCCAACCTTTTTCTGTTCTTCTGTGGAATATTCAGAAAACAGTGGATTAAGCTCTCATTCCAGAATATCTTTTATTGTTGCAAACAGTGTATACACTACTAGCTGAGAAATGTATACTGCAAGAGGCAAAATAGATGAGGTCATTGCAGGCTTTTTGGTGGTTTGAGATTTTGTTAGGTTTGGTACTTTTTTCCTCCAGAAAAAATGGACAGGTAGGTACAAAAGTAGTGGTGTGAGCCTGCATCTGAATATGTTGGGAATAAAAGCTGTGTCAGTTTTTAATCTTTTGCCTAGAAAAACACATTTGGAAATATTCACTACTGCGGGGGCAGAAACATAACTAGTTGGTCTTAGTTGCAGCTTTTCACATTACTGTGCAACAAAGACAAAGTAATAACAGTAAACCACAGATTGCAGTATTTCTTTGATATATTCAAGTCTTCTTTGAGAGCAGATATAGAGCCAAATCCCATACTTAGCCTTGATTGACACAGTATGCTGACTAGTAATGTCATACAGTCTCATTGTATTTGTGGGAGTTACTCTGATGGAAGCGAAGAGACCTGAGACTAAAAATAAAAACACGGCTCTGTTGTGGCCTCTAGGCTTCTCAGTTCATTTCACTGAGACACAGAACGTGAAGCGTTTAGATGTAGGAGTCAGACCAGGTCCCGTTCTGTTACTCTCTGTGGTTGTTGGCATGATAACATGGCACAATAACATGGCACATTGCCACAGCGTGCAGTGGGATGCCTAACTCTTTCTATCATAAGCCCAAGCATACTGTGTCAATCAAGGCTAAGTCTGGGATTTGGCTCAATATCTGCTCTCAAAGAAGACTTGAAGATATCAAAGAAATACTGCAAGCTTTATGAAGAGAATTTTCTGTATATATCCCTCTGCTTCTTTTATCTTTTGGAAACACTGCCTCCTTCACCAAAGTAATTAATTTAGATTCAAAAAAGCTGATAGGACTATGAACGTATGAGAATACACATACATATGTATGTGAATGTATGAGTACATACATGTGAATATATAGAATCATAGAATCACAGTTTGGGTTGGCAGGGACCTTCAAAAGTCATCTAGTCCAACTCCCCTGCAAGGAGCAGGGACATCTCCAACTAGATCAGTTTGCTCAGAGACTCATCCAGCCTGGCCTTGAGCGTTTCCAGGGATGGGGCTTCCACCACCTCTCTGGGCAACCTGTTCCAGTGTTCTACAACCCTCATTGTAAAATTTTTTTTCCTAATATCTAATCTAAATCTACCTCCCTCTATTTTAAAACCATTACCCCTAGTCCTATCACAACAGGCCCTACTGAACAGTCTCTCCCCATCTTTCCTGTAGGCCCCCTTTAGGTACTAGAAGACCGCTATAAGGTCTCCCCTTATATATATGTACTTACATGTACTGTCATTTTAAGTAGATTGGTTTTCTGGTCTATCAGTGCTATAGTCAAGAGCATTTCTGCTAAAGATCGTAGGCTGCTGCACATGTAAAGGCAGTCAGGCTGCTTCTTCTCACTTTTTACTTCTTAGCATGAATTCCTCAGATAGGCTCTGAAATTAAAGGAGATCTCTTACCAGTGGATTATTCTGTCCTTAGTTGAGGCCCAGACAGTTCTGCTAAGGACTTAGGCAAAATGTTATGAAAAGAAGCCAAGGAAAAACTTCAATAAATTGGCTTTTTTGGTTGAGGTTCTAAAGAGATTTGGAGTTTTTGCAAATTACTTAGGTACCGCTGTTGATGAGCATAGGGGCACAACATCTATTCCATTCCTCTCAAGCCCTGCATGCCTACTCCTTCTGTACCTTGTGACAGTTGGGTATAGTAATGCTGAAACATGTCAAGGTGATCTGTTGCTTCTGCCATTTAAGGAAGCTGTATATTTAACTCAGCACTTCTCCTGAACGTGACTGCCAGCTCTGTGTCTAAGTGGGACACCTTTTTAATCAATCTGTTTTTCTTAGTGAAAAGCATTCCCTATAAATTTACAAGATAACAACAAAAACTGATTTATTACCAAAGTTAATGTCATAATTTCTGTGGAGTAAAAGCACTATAGTTAATGCTATGATGAGGTATCACTAATAGCATTACTAATTATAGCTGCTGCAAATTTATAAATAGCAATAGAATATCATTAAGTATGTGAATCATGAAGAGCTAGCTTAATTCTGTCTTGTCTTGCTATCAGCCACATCAAAATTAGTCTTAGATTTGCAGTGGTTGGTAGACATCTTGATCTTCTGCTTCTTGAATTTTCCATAAGGCATTACAGTCTTAAAAGGAAAAGACTCCTTTCTTTACATTAGCATTGCCTCTCCAAATATTCTTTATGGAAGCTGTGCAGCTTCAACTATGCAATGGGGAATACATTAAAAGGGAGGGAGCAGGTGTTACAATACAACCCCACTACATAACATCTGTGAGGCACTAGAGTGCAGTACTAACATTTAAAAGCCAATTGATTCAAAATAAGACAGTTCTTTGACGTTTACTTGAAATTTCTTATCCATTAAATACATCATGATTTCATTACCTTACACAAATATTTCAATACTGATGCAGGACATATATTGTAATTCTCTGCTCTCTTGACTCTGCCTTACAAATATGGAACTCCTTTTTATACATTGGCGTGAAGATCATCTTCTATTTTATACAGATTCTCTGCAATCTTTAATGCAACGCCTAGAAGGACCCTTTGCCTTATTTTGTTTCATTGAGATGAGAGGCTGTGAATATGGCTTGAAAACACCCTTCTAAACATGTCTTTTGATCTCAATAGGATTTCACAAAGAGGTACAAGTGCAACTGTGATATCAAGATTGTAATTTGCCAGGCCACATTTGTGGTTGCTTTAAAATTTACCCATGAGCTTTGGACTTTATTTAGTATCACTGTATATCCTGTATTGTTCATAAGCTCCTCAGAGCTAGCAAAGAAGTAGATTGCATGGTCATTTACACTGCAAGCACAAAAGGAAATTTAAGACTCTCTGTGTACAGCAGGAGCTAGTTGCTGATTAAGAAAGGTTCAATAAAGAATTTGGGTTGAAGGCTGCATGTTACAATCTGAATTTTGTATGATTTATTTTATTTTTTTCTTCCTTTTTTTTTCTTTGTAAACCTATATTATCTTTAAGTACACTTTCCCAAGGCTTATAATCCTTGAATATCTGTTCTCAGAATAGGATATGTCCTTACTATAATTATTCTTCATTAAAAAAAGAAAAAGGTATTTGTAGGATGGACTGAGGCTGCGGTTACGTACTCTGAGGTTACTGTGCATGTTGTTTTACAGTTACAATGCATTTCTTTAAATACATTTGTCTCAAAGTTAATGTCAACCAAGACATTAATGCCAAGACTCCGATTAACTCCAGTCACAATCCAAAATCTTGGCCAAGACAATTCAGAATTATAAAGCAAAAACTGCACTGATGTCTTTGGGCTGCTCTCAAAGAGGTTGAGCAGTCTTTTTAGATGGGGCCTTTTGGCGAACAGACTTCTCCCATCTAACCCAGAGAAAATCAATGTGAAAATTCCTGGTGATTTAAACAGCAGGCATGAAAGGTCTCTCCTATGAATCAACTTTACAGCTCCCAGTTTATGGACTTCTAACCATGTATTGCCTTTGTGGTAAACAGAATTTAAAAAGAATCTCATGTCCAATGAACTGCATAAAGATAATTTCTGAGACAAGTTTTCAGGTTTTTCTGTAAGCCTGAAAGCACTACATATATCTTTATGTAGTTTATTTGAAAACCTCAGATTCCTTTAAGATCCAGTTTCTTCTCTAGCTAAGTTTCACCAAAGCAAGCAGTGGCACAGAAGAATGATGTGTATGTGAAGTACTATAAAAGCAGATATTTCAGAATAAATAAACACTAGGGAGTCAGACAAAAAAAAAAATTCAACAACCCAAACCAGTGTGCATGTAGCACTGATCAATTACATAGCCGAGCACAAAAAAAAAAAAAAAAAAAAAAAAAAAAAAAAATAGTGAAGTCTAGCATGAGCTAGGTCTACAGCTACAAAAGGGATCAAACTTTCTGAAAGACTCAGTCAAGCCTCTTTATCAGGGTTATAGGACTGGAGATATACCACAGGATCATTTTATTAAATAGGCAGAAGTGGGTGAATATAAAGTGTCATCCCCATTTCATATTCATTCCATGAAGGTTTAATGAAGCTCCACATACCAGTGTCTGCACTGGTCATAGACACTCACATGAATTACTGACACTTCCTTAGATAGCAAGTTGTTGAACCATCTATAAAAATGTCCAACAGGTTTTTTCCATGCTTGATGGAACAATGCAAGTTGAATTGCCATGTCTCTAACTCTGCAAATTAGTCCAAGCTCATTTCAGTCTCTGAATGGGAAAGTAAAAGACAGAGTGCTGATTTATGGGGTGTAGTTTGCTCAGTCTTTTCAGTTCTCCAAGTTCAAGTCTATCCAGACATGAAGTGATTTTGAACATTCATTAATGGTGACACTTTCTGGGATATCACTGTCATGAATTGGAGGGTGAAAAAAAAGAAGTAAAAAAGACATATTTCCCTTATAGACATTGGAGTCCAGGCACTAAGAGCTTTGAATATAATGTGCCATGAGGTCTGGGAAAAGAGAAAGGCTTCATACAATTAAATATTATTTGTGCATTTGCATTAATGGATGCAAAGCTGCAGAAAGTGGGACCAGGCTGTAAAACTGGTCCTGTGAACCAGTTGTAAAAGTGGCTTGTCCCACTTACACACCACTTCTGGTTTCCTCTCTATTACATCGACAAGCAATGGTGTGCAGATTGTGTTATTCCATAGGCACAGGAAAGTCCTTTAAATTCAAAGCAGATATGTGTGCTTATTTCACCAGCAAGATTTAAGCACTTGAATGTAGAATTATTGTTTGTTTTTAAATGTAATTTGTTAATGTGCTTTACATTGCTAGGCATTTTAAAAAATATACAATTTGCATGTATAAGTGCAGGACTGTTGTATATCATACTCAAAAACAGAATTGGATTATAACGTACTTCCACTTTTCATGGTCTGTTGAAGTTACGGAGTTATAGAATTATGGAGTAGACTTTATTATACCACAAAAGAAACAAGTTTCAAAGAAGCTTCATGGCTAGACATTGATCAAGAAGATTGGACAGTTCATCTATAAATTAAGCTAACAATTTCTCTCTCCTAGTTTGACTCCTGTCACTTAAGGATACAGGCTTCCTTAAGCCAAACTGTATGAATAACACTGCAATATGTTCTGAATTAATTAAATAATACTTCATTGTCTCAGTACTACTGGAGTAGAATTAAAATATAGTGCTTTGCAAAAGAGCACTTGGTTTTGAATTTCTGGAATACCTAAAAGGGTTTTTTTGTTTTGTTTTGTTTTGTTTTTCTTTTTTAGCAATAGCTTTCAAGATGTTAACAAAATTCCTGAATACAGATTTGTCATGTTAGTTAAATTGCAACAGTTTGGGGCAGGCATTTCTGTACTGAAAAAAAATATCCTGAATAGTTGTGCTGGAGACTGCAGTGCTAAAAATCATGTTACTGTTGCTAAAGCCTTTGCTCATCTTGTCCTCATCTGACTCCTTTTTGCATTGCTATTGTGTCTTTTCTGAAAAGATTATAGCTTTATACAGTGCTGAAGATGCAGATGCTATACAGATTTAATGCCATAATCTACATTTTACTCTTTTCCTAATACTTCTGAACTTTTCCTTTCCTTTTTGACCATCGCTGAACACTAAGTTGATATTTTCCTCCAAGTAGCTGTTATTACCTTAAGATTCCTTCCTAAGTGGTAACAGTCAGCTCAGAAGGTGTCTTTATACACTTATGTGGGGATTGTTTTTTCTTGTTTCACTTTACAGGAAATGTTATATACAATTTTACTGACCAGTCACTCGATGTCCTTCCCTGACTCATTCATTCCTCAACATATAATTAGATTTGCAGGTTATAGGCTGTACTAATCAGCCTCCCACAGAAATGAATGTTTGCAGCGTGGGTTCCTTAGATACAAAACTATGCAGCTGTAGATGGAGTCAGGAGTTTTTTTCTGGGTCAGGCTGACAAGTACAGCTGAGTTGTTTGTCTTCAGTAATGGACATGATGGACTCCCAAGAAGAAGATGGACACTAGGAGACTTCAGTAGGTTTTTTTCAACCTTAATTTCTCCTGCTCCTTTTCTGAGACACAGGTTCTTTCATAGAATCATAGAAGAAGAGACCTTTAAAGGTCATCTAGTCCAACCCCCTGCAAGGAGCAGGGATATCCTCAACTAGGTCAGGTTACTCAGAGCCCCGTCCAACCTGGCCTTGTATGTTTCCAGGGATGGGGCTTCCACCACCTTTCTGGGCAACCTGTTCGAGTGTTTCACCACCCTCATTGTAATTTTTTTTCCTTACATCCAGTCTGAATCTACCTCCCTCTGTTTTAAAACCATTACACCTAGCCCTATCACAACAGACCCTGCTGAAGAGTTTTTCCCAATCTTTCTTATAAGCCCCCTTTAGGTACTGGAAGGCTGCTATAATGTCTTCCTGGAGCCTTCTCTTCTCCAGGCTGAACTACCCCAGCTCTCTCACCCCGTCCTTGTAGAAGAGGTGCTACAGCCTTCTCATCATCTTCGTGGTCCTCCTCTGGACTCAATCCAACAGGTCCACATCATTCTGATGTTGAGGGCTCTAGAACTGAACACAGTACTCCAGGTGGGGTCTCACCAGAGTGGAGTAGAGGGGGAGAATACACCTCCCTCGACCTGCTGGTCCTGCTTCTTTTGATGCAATCCAGGATGCAGTTGGCTTTCTGGGCTGCAAGTGCATATTGCCAGCTCATGTTGGCCTTCTTGTTCACCACTACCCCCAAGTCCTTTTCCTCAGAGCTGCTGTGAATTCATTCTCCGCTCAGCCTGTATTTCTGCTTGGGATTACTCCAACCCACGTGCAGGACCTCGCACTTTGCCTTGTTGAGTTTCATGAGGTTTGCAAGGTATCACCTCTCCAGCCTGTCAAGGTCCTTCTGGATGGCATGCCTTTCCTTCAGCATGTTGACTGCACCACACAGCTTGGTGGTGTTGGTGAACTTGCTGAGGGTACATTCCATCCCACTGTCCATATCATTGACAAAGATGTTAAACAGGTCTGGTCCCAATACCAACCCCTGAGGAACGCCACTTGTCACTGGTCTCTACCTGGACATTGAGCTGTTGACCACAACTTCCTGAGTGTGACTATTCAGCCAATTCCTTATTCACTGAGTGGTCCATCTGTCAAAGCCATGTCTCTCCAGTTTAGAGACAAGGATGTTGTGTGGGATAGTGTCAAATGCTTTGTACAAGTCCAGGTAGATGATGTCAGTTGCTCATCCCTTATCCACCCATGCTATAACACCATCGTAGAAGGTCACCACCAAATTAGAGAGGCACGATCTGCCCTTAGTGAAGCTATGTTGGCTGTTGCCAATTACCTCTTTCTATTCCATGTGCATTAGCAGAGTTTCCAGGAGAATCTGCTCCATGACCTTGCCAGGCACACAGATGAGACTGACTGGCCTCTAGTTCCCTGGGTCATCCTTTTTTCCCTTTTTAAAAATGAGGGTTATGTCTAGTCAGTGGGAACCTCACCAGACTGCCACAACTTCTCAAATATGATAGACAGTGGCTTGGCAACTTCATCCACCAGTTCCCTCAGGACCTGCAGATGCATCTCACCAGGTTCCATGGAGTTGTGCACAACTTCAGGTTCCTTAGATGGTCTTAAACCTGCTCTTCTGCTGCAGTGGGCTGTTCTTCATTCTCCCAGTCCCTGCCTTTGCCTTCTGCAACTTGGGCAATGTGGCTAGAGCCTGTGCCAGGGAAGACTGAGGCAAAAAAGTTGTTGAGTACCTCAGCCTTCTCCATGTCCCAGGTAACCAGGTCTTCTGTTTCCTCCTGGAACATTCTCCCTGGTCTTCCTTTTATCCCCCTAAGAAGCTTTCCTTGTTGTCCTTGACGTCCCTGGCCAGATTCAGTTCTGCCAGGGCTTTGGCCTTCCTTACCTGATCCCTGGCCTCTCAGATAATCTCTCTGTAATCCTCCCAGACTCCTGTCCTGGCTTCCACCCGCTGTAAGCTTCCTTTTTGTGTTTATGTTTGTCCAGGAGCTTCTTGTTCATCTATGCAGTTCTCCTGGTGTTTTCACTCGGCTTCCTCTTTGTTGGGATGCATTGGTCCTGAGCTCGAAGGAGGTGATCCTTGAAGATCAGCTTTCTCAGGCCCCTCTTCCCTCAAGGGCTGCATTCCATGGCACTTTACCCATCCGATTCCTGAAGAGGACAAAGTCTGCTCTCCCGAAGCCCCGCTTGCTGCACACCCTCCTTGCTACCCTAAGGATCTTGAACTCCACCACCTCATGGTCACTGCAGCCAAGACTGCCCTTCAGTTCCACGTCCCCCACCAGCCCCTCCCTGTTGGTGAGAACAAGGTCCAGCATAGCACCTCTCCTCATTGGCTCTTCTATCACTTGGGGAAGGAAGTTACTGTTAAGGCATTACAGGAATCTCCTGGATTGCTTAATGTCCTGCTGTGTTGTCCCTCCAACAGAGATCAAGGTGGTTGAAGTTCCTCACGATGACCTCGACTTGTGACCGTGAGGCTGCTCCTATCTGTCTATAGAAGGCCTGATCTGCTGGGTCCTTCTGGTCAGGTGGCCAGCAGCAGACCCCCACTGTAATCTTGCCTGTCCTTGCACTTCCTCTAATCCTGACCCATAAGCTCTCTATCAGCCCCTTATCCATCCCCAGGCATAGTTCCATGTACTCCAGCTGGTCATTGACATAAAGGATGACACCCTCTCCTTGTCTCCCCTTCCTGTCCTTTCTAAAAAGCCTGTATCCCTCCATTCCAATGCCCCAGTCATAGGAGTCATCACACTATGTCTCCATGATGCCAGCAAGATCGTAGCCCTGCAGGTGTGTGCACATCTCTAATTCTTCCTGTTTGTTCCCCATGCTATGTGCATTGGCATAGAGGCATTTAAGCTGGGCCTCTGATGAATCTGACTTGCTGGCTGGAGCATTTGAAATTCCTTTAAGCTGCATTTTAGATGCTCTCCTACTTCCCCAGATTCTAGGTAACTGTTGGTGGCACTGGTGCCATACTGATGGTAGTGGGATGGACTGTGCTTCCCCTTCCCCTGCAACATTAGTTTAAAGCCACCTTTAGCAGCTTGGTAAGCCTTTTTCCAAAGATGGTCTTCCTCTTCTCTGTCAGATGGACCCCATCAGCCCCCAGTAGGCCAAGTTTTTCAAAGTGAGTGCCATGGACTGAGTGGCATGAGCATTGAGTTTGTGGGGAGAACATGGTTTAAGTTTCAAAAAGGCAGAGTAGATGTTCCAGCACATCCTTCTGGACCTCAAACTTGGATATAGCGTACAGAGGATTAGAGTTGTGAATTAGAGCTGGCCTTAGTGATCTGCCATAAACTCATCTATTCCCAGCTTACTCTGTCTTCTCATGCACTTTTTACTTCTTGCTATCTCAGAATGAAACCTACAGTAGATGGGCTTTCACAGAGGGGTGTGTCTGTACTGCATTGTTGGTGATTTGTCCCAAGTCTTAGTTTGGTCAATCGCTTGCAAAGATTGGCAGATCCTCTTGCTAGTTATTTGTATGGAGTTGCTCTGCATGCACTGGAAATTGCTTATGCTTTCAATTTAAAACGTTCTGTGGCAAAGTGCAGTTATGTAAGACTTGTTGCTTCGTGCTCTTTTCTACTAGAAATATTGATGTTACATTAAGTCAAACATGAAATGTGTAAATGTCACCAATCAGAAGGACTGGTTCCATGCCAGCTGCCACAGAATGTGAGAGACTTCTCTGTCTCATCTCTTGGTTACAGAGAAAAGGAGTCACAATCACGTAGATAAGGTCTGCCATTGGAACATGCCATACTGTAATATCTGTCAGAGGTGAGGATACTTTAAACTATGCTTCTGTATTGACAATAGCTCTGGTGAAGATACAGTAATCACTGGCATATGAGAGTGTGTTCTGTCAGTGAAGTTAAATTATTTCACAGAAATACGAGCTATAAAGGGAAACTCCACTTTTGCTGGCATAAATTGCAGTGGTCGTAAGAGGACTCGCCCATATAATTTCAGCTTTACTCTAGAACCACTAACCAGTTTGCTGGGACTCAAACAGTCACTCTATCCTAGATGCCACATGTGGAATAAGAAGCACATGTAGATCACCGGCTGGCTTCTGTTCACCCTGGTGCTACTGACACATAGGCTTTTTTACTGAGTGACAACAGCAGCTGAAGAATCATGGACATATTTGCTCCCTGTTACATGGAAGCATTTGAGGAACAACCTTCTTGCCCTGTCCTCATTACGGGCCTTACAGTAAAGTTTCTAAGAGGAGAGTTTAGGCCAAGATGCTGCTTGCTGAGGAGAATGTGTGACATGATGGTATAAGGTGGTATTTGTTGTTTCAGTAACCTCATAGACTTTTGTGAGGTTTCCCTGTGAAGGCTGAAGGTGTCTTTAGATCTCCAGATGTACTTTTAACCTGAGGAACACCTCTGGATTACACACAAGTCTTTCACACAAAATGAGCTATGAGAAGAGTTATGCCCCTCTACTCCGCTCTCATGAGACCCCACCTGGAGTACTGCATCCAGCTCTGGAGCCCATAACATAACAAGGACATGGACCAGTTGGAGAGGGTCCAGAGGAGGGCCACAAAGATGATAAGAGGGCTGGAGCACCTATCCTGTGAGGACAGGCTGAGAGAGTTGGGGCTGTTCAGCCTGGAGAAGAGAAGGCTCTGGGGAGACCTTATAGCAGCCTTCCAGTACCTCAAGGGGGCCTACAGGAAAGATGGGGAGAAACTCTTCAGTAGGGTCTGTTGTGATAGGACGAGGTCTGTTGCTATGTTTTTAAAATAGAGGGAGGTAGATTCAGACTAGATATTAGGACAAAATTTTGAGGGTGGTAGAACCTTGGAACAGGTTGCCCAGAGAGGTGGTTGATGCCCCATCCCTGGAAGCATTCAAGGCCAGGTTGGACGGGGCTCTGAGCAACCTGATCTGGTTGTGCACATCCCTGCTTCTTGCAGGGGGGTTGGGCTAGATGACCTTTGAAGGTCCCTTTCAACCCTAACTATTCTATGGTTCTAAGATGTTGGGAATTTAGAGAGCATCAGAAGATATATCTCAGTGACAGCATCCCAAGATATCGCCAACAGAGTGCTGCCAAAGCAAGATGAAGAGCTAGACACGGGGTAGTGGCATCAGTGCATAGCATTGGAGGGCACATTAGTGACCCCAGCAGGGAGCAACCTAGTCTTACATCTGTGCTCCTTCCACATGGCAAACATATCCAGTAGGGTGACCTTACACTCTGGGAAAGCTTCGAGCCACTATTCCAAGGACAATGGAGACTTTTAGAAACATTGTTTTTAAAAAACCACAGAGCTAACAAAAAAATAAAAAAAAACAAACCCTCCCCAAACTCCATAAAATTAACAAAAAAAACCCCCACACTCTGCTCATTTCAGGGAAGCTCATAAGCATTGCAGCTTCTGGGGGGCAGAAAAAAATCAACCCAAACAGTTATGAAGTTTGATTATTTTGGGAGGGGGTGTTTTGTTTTTCAGTATTTTATGTGACTTGGTGATGAGCCAGCAAAAGTGTCAATGCTCAACACGCGAGCTCCATAGCTGTGGCCAATCTTTTAGAAAAGAGATCATGTTTGAATTGATGTGAAGGTACAGCTGCACTTAATGGCATTAAAAGGAAAAACAGCATGACATTTTTGGCAGTTCTATTATACCCAACTAAACACGTCAATAGCAAGCGTGTGAAAAATAATGGAAAAATAAAATTAATATTAAAAATGAAGCAGTCATTTGGAAATGAAAACGAAGAAAATAGTTGATTCTTTTGGTTTCTTTTCCTCGCTGGACTATTTGTCAAAACTGGCCCCTTTAAAAAAAAAAAAAAACAAACCCATTGACAACATCAGAAAATCTATATTTTTTTACTATTAGAAAAATAACAACAACATTTAGACAAATAGCTGGCTGGCTTAATTCTGGATGTGACCTATTTCTGATGGTTACTCATGCCTAGTGACACACCCAAGAGCATAAAGACAGCTTCTGTGTTCACTGTACAGAAGGATAATTTGTGCTAACTTCCTATGGAGATGAAACATCCCAGTAGTCAAAGTATGGTTATATGTAAGCCAATGCTCCTGAAGATGAGTGCTTTCTCTACTCCTAAACTTGATAGTATGCTGAACGGCTGAGCATAGTGTGGAAATGCTTCACCACTCCTTACTGAACAAGTTTCTGTAGTGGAGGTTGAAGCTGTTGTGTTGGCCTGTCTACATTGCTTCAACACCTAACCCCTAGGATAAGCTTACGAGCAGGCACAGCACCATCTCAGCAGATGGGCATGAGCAAGAGCAGCCTGAAGACCTCATATATGCACCACGTAGGGATAATAAGGTCAGGATTGCCAATGAGAAAACTCAGGAGGGCTTTTATTATGGAGCTCAAGTGATGACAGAGAAGGCATGGGGTATCAAGCACTCAGAAGTCAGCTTTTTCTTTGAAGGGACAAAAGAATAGTTTCTCTGCTTGTGAGTCTAGAACTGAGAGACCACTGAATTTCTAGATTTTGAGGAAATGTCAAAGGAATGAAGTGAAATCTTGGTACCTTTGACTTTAGTTAACTCAGGAAAGAACAGCAGAATTAACTTGTATGGACATATTGTTGATTTTTTATGTATTTCATTGGTTAGTTAGCTCAACATGAGAGATCTTTGATTGCATGTTATTTTTGGGTTGTTTTCCATTGCTAAGCATGTCACAGTGTGTCATCTCAATGCTATAACTGGGCTCTAACACAGGCCAGGTACAGGATAACATAGATGTTTTCCAGCTGAACCGGAGCTATGAAAGAGCTGTTAAGGCAGAGACCAAAGGAGGGTGCTTCAGAGAAGAAAGTCTGTGAAGGAAGCAGTAGGACAGTGTGATTATCTAGAAAAGAAGCCAACCCAATGAGAACTGAGTAGGGGACAAAATAAAAAAAAACTGAGAAGTCAGAGTTTATTTAAACATAAAGATTGTTGAGAACAAAGAAGAGAGTTTCTTTTACTTTGTCACCTGCAGGCTAGTATTTTGAGGGTTTCTATTGTGAAGTTGTCTTTCCTGCAATCAATAAGACTAAAAATATTGTTAAAGTTCTTGATAAAATATGAAAAGTGAGCAATGCTGCAACATCCATTTGTAAGCAGGCAGGTGATTTGCATGAGAAGAGCAGTTGTGATCCTCTCTGAAAGACAAGATTTCAAAAGAAGGTGTCTGCATGTGTATCTCCTATTAATTTCAATGGGAAATACAAATATACATCAGGAGATTATATGCCTATGAATTTAAAATGAATGTCTGATGCTATAACACATATGAGGAATCCGATTTATTAGGAGAAAAGCAGCTAGACAAGATTTTAGAAGATTAAACAAATACATATGTAACTTGATGAATAATCAACAGTATAAAGTTTGTTAATGTGCCTATAGCTCTGGTTGGTACCCAAATATTATGCAAATTTACGTTCTAACACTGTGCCTAGCATAACAATGTATTTTTATTTCAGTATTTTTGCTGCTTTGTACACAGCTTTTGCTGTTCATGCTGTCACACAATAGGTTGTCTGATTGCAGTGTGCACTATAATTTAAGCCTTCATTAAAAAATGCACTCTCTAATGGATCTTTAATGGAGTTTCTCTTTAATGAGGAAAGTAGAAATGATAATTAATATTGAACACAGGAAGGCTTGATCTTTATTTAGGATGAGCAATTTTACACCTCTCCCGCATTGTAAGAATTCCTTAATGTATAACACACATTTCTAGCCACACTAAGATACCAGAGTAGGTACAGAAGCTTAGGGATGAGTCTCTGATTTTTTTTTTTTTTTTTTGAGACTTGTTTCATGCAGAGAGTCAGAGCCAATATGTCTCAGGGAGTTAGCAATGTGTGAAAAGAAAGTAACAAAACAAGCCTTCGACTCTGCCTCCTGGGGGTTTAGTCACAGCCACATAGATATGGGTAAGTATGCTCCGACCCAAAGATGGGCTCCTGAGCTGGTCAGAAAGTGATACTTTTTGCAATGAAAAATCTCAGTAAAATCCAATATTGTCTTTTTGGCCATGCCAATAACCTTCCTTACCAAATTACACTTTAAGATTAACATTTAAATTACATTTTTACTTTAAATATATATTTTAAATTTAAAAAAAAATGTTCTGGGAGACAATGTTAACAAACTATTGTTTTTTTCATCCAATATGTGGAAACCCATGCATGACAATACTGTGAAAGACTCCTCCTCTGCTCCCCTCAATATCATGCCTGGAAGTACAGATATCGTGGACAGATTTCCCAGGAGTTCCTTGCTTTGAGTTGCTGTCTAATGTAAGTCAATGCTTTGTGCACTGCTGAGAGAAGCACTAGTGAAGGTGAGGATCCATCTATGTTTTTAATATGAGACTGAACATTTATTTGATTTGATACCATGTATACATATCTATACATAAAACCTTTAAAACTGCACTTCCATCCTTTCTGTTAACACTTTCCATCTTTTAAGATGTCCAGCCAAATCTGTAGGACAGCTTTGAGCCCATTTCACACGTTCCACAGCTGGACAGCCCCCATGCATTGAATGATCCACAGCTCTTTCTATTGCCAGGCTCTCTGGTCTCATTCACTGTTCCTTATTGCTATTGTCTGCCTATTAGTCATTATGTTGTGAATAAGTCAGCTGCTTTATTCTTTTTCCTCCCTTCTGAAAAATAAAGTAAGCTTTTGCATAACTTTTCAAAATTTGCTGAATTTCCACAGGGACTAATATTCCCTGAGCTGGTTTGAGCAACAGTGTCTGGATACAACTATCACAGTCATTTCCCCTGGTACCATTGGCATCCTCAGAAGATGTGGCATTAATAGATTTATTTATTCCTGTCAACAAAATCCTTCTTCTCCATGAAAAAAATAGTTCACATTCATCTGTGACTGTCTTCCCCATTTGACTCTGTAATCCTTCCTCAGTCCTGCTTCTCTACAGAGAAGAGAACTTGTATAGACGAACACCCTGTCTTTTTACAACCGACTAAAGATCTATACTTTAGTGAACAGACTTAATGAGTATTAATTCAGAGAACGGACCTAACAAGTACTAACGAGACGGTCTAACTAAGCAACCCTCTACTAGGAAAACTCGTGGATTCTGATCTGTATGTAACAAATTTTCAACATAAGGATACAGTAGCAACTTAGAGTACTGAAGTTGTCACAAATACATTTGCTCTGTTTTCTTTTGGGCCAACAGTAAAAATAGAAGTGAGACACTCTACCTGAGCAAGACCCTTAATCCAAGGTGTGTTGGCTTGCAGACGGGAACTGAAAACTTGGAAGTCATTCTTCTTCAAAGAATTCCTTCAAGTCAACTTTTTGTGTCTTGGTTTTCCTATTATAGTGTGATTGTGCACCACTTTTTTTATATTCTCATTTGATTACAATTCATTAAAAATATGTGCATGTACATATAAGTGTGGATAAAGGCAAAACACAAAGAGAAGGACAGGTAAAGCACCTGATATTTTTTTCTTTATTGCTCTGCTTTTTGCCCTTTAAAGTTCTGCTTTCACATTTCACCTGTTCCCTAGGATGTGATCAGGAGAAATGAGGTCCCTGGCAGGTTGTCCAGTTTGTCAGTGTTTCAGCATGACTTCTCTGTATTTCCTATATAAGGAAGACCTTAAATAAATACATAAATAAATAATTTCAGGTCTATAAATATCAGATGTGTTTATTAAATCACCTCAGTCTGGGACTCCTGTTGACGCGGAAGAAACGGACACTGCTGACGACCAATATGATCAAGCAAATGCCAATTTATTGTTGATACATCCCGGTTAATATAGCCCTTCTAATTCCGTATCATGCGCAAGCTCTCTACTAATTGGTTAACTATATCATGCACGCGCTCCTAGCTAAAGTATGATTCGTTAAGTCTCTATGTTCACGCGCACGGCTCTCTCCACCTGCACCCTGTATCACGTTCAGCCCCCAGTCACGTATGCCAGCTGTTTTCCTTCTTCTCAAGGTTGCTTCGTTTACTTTCTCACAGGAAGCTTCATTACTTTCTCACAGACGGCCTCATTATTTTCTCGCAGGTGGCTTCAGTATTTTTCTTACAGGCAGCTTCAGTACTTTCTCACAAACGGCCTTATCGATGTCCTTGAGGCCTGCTACTCAAAAACACAACAATTCCATTCGGTCTGGATTGTTCACTAAGTGCCCCTGGCTCTCCAGGTATCCAACAAATCCCCCTTTTTGTTTTTGAACAATCCAGACCCCAGTCATCATACGTTCCATAACTTTCACAAAGCATTTTAAAATACACCCCAATACCATTAGTGCCAACAGCAAAGCCACTAATATTACCAGCCCATGTACTATCAAATCTTTTAGCCAACCTGTGACTCCCAATGATTTTAGCCAGTCCGAAAGTCCATTTTCCACCTGTATTGCATGCATGTTCCGGCGTAACTCTGCCAACTGATAGTGTATTGATTTAGAGTGATCAGAAATATTCATGCAACACATACCTTCAAAATCTTCACATCCATGTCCATGCGCTAATAACAAAAAATCAACGGCTGCCCGATTCTGCAAAATAGCATGACGCATACTATCCATGTCTTCTAACAATCCCGATAACATGCTAGAGGTTAAATTCATTTGCTTTTGTGCCCAACAAGCTAATCTATTTAAGCTAGCTAAAGCTTTTGCAGATGCCGCCCAAGGAACAAATATAGATAATACTATACGCTCAGCTGTACCCATTAGGGTTAAATTGCCGTCACAGTTGGGAGCTAATACTTTTAGTGATCTCCTTGCTCGAGTACGATTTCGCAATACTTTCATATATGGAGCAAACATTATCAATTTTCCAAAATAACATGGTCCTCCTATAGCCCCTTTTGGCACTCCTGACCAGGCCCGATCCCCACAAATTAAGAAGTATCCCGGGGGTATGGCCTTGGCCGTGTCATTCACCCAAAGAGGCATCTTTGAACCTTTGATTTCTGCTCCCACTGCTCCATTACAATAATCTCCTGAGCTGTTTTGATAAGTATACACAGGTTTTCCTTGGGCGTCAGTCATTTTACTAGTTACATTAGTCCATTGGTTCCTGTTCCATGCTGTACTTACCCCCTTTTCTGTAAAAAGGGGACCTCCCAGCATAAAACAAGACCCTGAACCATTTAAGGATCCCATTAGATCTAATTCTTGTGGATCCCAAGGCAAACTGTGATTTAAATGCCTAATCACCAATGCTGCAGCTATTCCAATTTGATTGCTATTCCCAGAACAACACACCGGTTTCTGTCCAGGGCGGAGGCTGGCACACTCCATCTTTGCGTGGCATGTTTGATTCACCACAGTCTCATTCAAAACAGTGTGATTATTGACCCATCCTTTCCAGTCATCCGGATTCCAATAGGGAGTACCAATCAGACACGTACGAAAAGGATCAGCAGGAGTAGCCATTGACACACAAAACGATGATTGGTTTGTAATGTTGGCAAATGTCAGCCACATGTTTGGTCTGGGGTCAATACGATGTAAGTCTACAGTCTCACCAACACACCCAGTTACCAGCATCAGGAGGATGATGATGATGCATCCTGCTGTCCCAGGTCTTCCTTCCAAGGTTTCACCCATCGACTTGGAACCCATCGTGGTCCTTCGTCTGTCAAAACACAAACATAACCTCGACCGGTCATTTTCACTTCTGCCGGACCTCTCCATTCCCCAGTTTTTAAATCCCGGTATTGCACCTTCACCGAATCACTTTTCTGCAGTCCAGATTGCAATGACATATGATGAATTACAATTGGAGGAGATTCACGGTCTCCTGTTAATCTCAGATAATTTAGCACATAAAGCGCTTTTGCAAGCCTTTCAGAGGGTGCCGGCTCTCCCCCTTTTTGTTTTTGCAAAAGCGATTTTAAGGTGGCATGTGCACGCTCTACAATGGCTTGGCCTGTAGGGGAGTGAGGAATACCTGTTATTCTGCGAATACCCCACAGTTGGCAAAAGCGTACAAACGTTTGCGAAACATATGCAGGGCCATTGTCAGTTTTGATTTCTTGAGGAGCTCCTAGTGCGGCAATGGCAGCATGCATATGCTTCAGAACATGTTTGGCTGTTTCCCCTGTTTGAGCAGTGGCCCATATTGCATGCGAGTAAGTGTCAATACTGACATGCACATACTTCTGACGTCCGAATTCTGCAATATGAGTAACATCCATTTGCCATAATTGCAAGGCACCTAAACCTCGAGGGTTGACCCCAAGGCCTAGACCAACTCCTGATTTTTGACAAGCAGGGCAGGACTGCACTATTCCTCGAGCATCTGAGAATTTTAAATCAAATTGTTTCGCTAGTACTTTAGCAGATTGATGTAAGAAATTATGAGATAAACGAGCCTGCTCAAACAGGTTAACTGTTTGATTTTTCCATGCAGCAGCGACTAGCTTGTCTACTATGTTGTTTCCTATAGACAAGCCTTGGTTAAACTGATGACTGCAAATGTGTGTTATAAAATAAGGTTCTCTACGTTGATTTAGCAAAAACAACAGCTGCATCAATAACATATACAAAGTATTATTTTTTACTGTTTTTATCATGGCACGTTCTAAACGCTGTGTCGTGCCCACCACATATAATGAATCTGAAACAACATTTAGAGGCTCATCGTGCCACTGTTGAAAGGCCCACACCACTGCTCTCAGTTCAAGCGTCTGCAGGGAGTCCGTGATGTAACCTGTAAGAATTTGATGATTCCATTGGTTATTACTGTACCAAGCGATGGCAGCTCGTTTAGATTTCCTCCCAGCATCTGTAAATACTGTGAGTCCTTCTACTGGTACTTCCGACCTGCGAGGGGCTTCTTCAAAGTCTTGATTTTGCAACAGTGACAAAAGTTTGGCTGAAGGATAATGATTAGTTACAGCACCTGGGTAGTCAGCTAAAGCTACTTGAAGCATCTCTGAAGTTGCTAACAGCCAGTCCAAATAATTTTGAACTATAGGTACAAATAGCCTTGTAGGTTCTTGAGCTGACAATTCCAAAATCCTTCTTCTGCCTTTTATAATCATGTTAGCTAACAGCTCGACCCTTGTACAAACTGTGTTTTTGGGTTGGTAAGATAGAAATACCCATTCCAAAATTCTAATGTGCTGTTCTTCTGATTGCACTATGAGCCCTATTAAATGTTGTCGCTTTGGTGTCGAATTAACAATCAAAAACTGTAAAGGTAAATCATTAATTTTTCTTTGTGTGGTAGCTGTTAGAATTTTTTCTACAATCTGGTCTAACACCTGTTTCTGTTCTACTGATAAAGTTCGCCGTTCATTTGGTTTGGTCGTAGTTCCCAACAGGGGCATTAAAGGAGCTAAATCATCATTAGTGATTCCAGTGATGGATCTTACCCACTGTATGTCTCCCAACAATTTCTGAACATCTGAGAGGTTCTTAATGTCTGTATGAATTTGTATTTTTTGCGGTCGCACCGTGCTTCCAGTAATTACCCAGCCTAAATATTGCCATGGGCCTTGACGCTGTACTTTTTCAGGGGCAATTTTTAGTCCTTTTGGCTCTAAAGTTTTTATTAACTCTTGTAATATTTTTTCTGCATTCATTTTTTCGCCTGCTATTAAGATGTCATCCATATAATGATAGATTAACAAAGACTGATGCTCTTGCCGAAATGGCTGCAGAGCCCATGCGACAAAATTCTGACACATTGTGGGGGAATTTTTCATGCCTTGGGGTAGCACCACCCATTGATACCTTTTAGCAGGTTCCTGCTTGTTAACTGCTGGTACCGTGAAAGCAAATTTTTCTGCGTCATCTGGATGTAAAGGAATGGTGAAAAAACAATCTTTTAAATCAATAATAAGTAAATCCCAATTTTCAGGGATCATTACAGGGGAAGGTAATCCCGACTGTAAAGTTCCCATATCCTGCATGACAGCGTTTACTGCACGTAAATCATGCAGCAGTCGCCATCTACCCGATTTTTTTGGAATAGTAAAAACGGGGGTGTTCCAAGGGCTTATAGATGGCACAATATGACCTGCTTCCAATTGCTCATGTACTAGGTTCTGTAATATTTGCAGCCTATCCTGCTTTAGCGGCCATTGGTCTACCCACACTGGGGTTGCCGTCGTCCAGGTGAGTTTTAAAACAGGCTGCTTGACCATGGCCGCCCCTAAAAAGGCTGGGTTACAAGCTGGGCTTTCATTTGGGACAGCACGTCTCGACCTAAAAGAGCTATAGGCATGTGCATTACATACGGCCTCGTGGTAACTACTGTACCATCTTGAAAATTAAATGACACTATTGATTTACTGATCATCGTGCGCTGTGCGCCTCCCACCCCTACCACAGTAGTAACTGCCGGTACCAATGGCCAATTACAGGGCCACTTTGTTGCAGGAATAATGGTAACATCTGCACCCGTGTCAATTAGCATCGACAGCGCCAAGGATTGTCCATTAGGATGTTTAATTGTGACCTTTTCTTTTGGCTTTCCCCTGGCGATATCGATTGCCAATAAGACACTTGGCGCGCCGGTGGAACCAAAGCCTCCCCGGCCGCGGACGACCGAGTGTGCCCGAGGAACACATGCATGAAACGGTACCAATTGTGCTATCTTTGATTGTGCTGGTATGGTCAGGGGTGGTGTTAGTGTATACACCATAATCTTTATAGTCCCGCAATAATCTGCATCAATGATTCCAGGCACTATAAATATGCCTTTTCGAGACACTGATGAACGGCCTATAAGTAATGCACTTAACCCATGCCCTAACGGTCCTTGCTGATCAGAATCAACTAGTTGAACCTCTGAAGTTGTTAATGTCACATCTACTGCTGTTGCCAAGTCCACTCCGGCACTGCCGACTGTGGCGGCCGCGCAGCGGTCCAAGCACCCTGTACTTGTGTCGTTGCGCGTGGGTGGAACGCGCTCCGTGCCCTGTTTCCCGATCGCAAACAATCCTTAGTGAAATGACCCAATTTTCCACAACTAAAACACCTTTTGTTCTTTCTCTTTGCCTGCTTTTTTGGTACCAAGGGTTTAACTGCTGCACCTACGACAGCAGCCATGACTGTAGCCTTTTCTTCTTCTACCATTCGCTCGGCAGTTTCCAGCAGTTGCCCTGTACTAGATCCTTTTGGCAGCACACTAAGGACTCTCTTAGTTTTTTCATTAGCATTATTAAAGGCAAGCATATCTAAGAACTTTGCTTTCATGTCATCATCCAGATCAGGGTGACCCATTATTGCAGCGTGCAACCGATCAATAAATTTCCCATATGGTTCTGTGGGACCTTGCCTTACTGACGTAAAGGCAGGTCCGGACTTTTCATCGTGCACCCTAGCAAGTGCTTTATAAGCCAAATCTTGGCTCAGTTCTAATACTTCGGTAGCAAATCGCGCTTGCCAATCAGATCGTGTGTAGGGTCCCGCTCCCATCAGCATTTGAGTTTGCACCCCGAATAATGGATCACCCTGTTGCCGAGGAGTTGCAGCTGCCTTATCACAAGCAGTCTGCCAGTGCTGAAAAAACTGCAGCTGCTGTGACGGCAGCAAAAGCATCTGGACAATCATTCTAGTATCATAAGGAGTTAACAACTGTGACAAAAAAATATGCTGCAACACAGTTTGAGTGTATGATGATTTTAGCCCATACTGAGTAACTGCATTTTTAGCTTCCTTCAATATTTTCCAATCTAATGCCTGCCACACACTTCTCCCGGTATTATCAGTCACAACTGGAAATGCCATAGGAAAAGGCTCTCCTTCTATCAAAGCATCTCGAATCACCTCTTTCCACCGTGCTATCGGATTCAAATCCCCGGCCCCTCCCGCCAGCGTCCCTTGTAAAGGTGCAAAAGGACTGATCTCACCCGATGGTCCATCCGGAACGAATAGGTTGGACGCTGGCAGGTCTCGATGTGGCACAGGCGAAGGAGTTGACAAGTTTCCCAGTGACGCTTCTAGGCGAACCTCTAGGGCTTCTAACCTTTTTAGCGTCTCTTCCAGCTGTGCGTCCTTGGAGCCAGATGAATGTTCATCCCCCTCCTCCTCATGCCGTGGTGGCGCGGAAGAAGGTGGTAATGGGGGATAAACCGGAGCTGTCGGTGTCGGCGAAAAGACTCGTGACTCTGAGCCTGCACTGGCGCAGTGTGGCGGGGTGCCTGGTAGTGGTACATCTGGTGGTGAAAGGCTTTCGGCAGTTTTTCCTTCTGGTGCTTGTATATCTATAGTTATAGGGGCTGTGGCTGCAGCTCCTGCAGTCCTTGCTGGGACTCGAACCCCCCCACCCTCAGCACGAGCCGGGGCGGCGGCAGGGCTCATTAAACCCGAGAACGGCATGCTAGTAGCAGAGGTGGACCCGCCGGCTGGAGTTAAGGCCGCAAAAGCAGATGCGGCAACTGAACGCTCGGCTTTCATGCTTATCAGTGTTTCGTTAATTAGCCTCCACATAGTGGAGAGTTTGCTCGCCTCCTTTGATCCTTTACTTACTTCATCCCACAGCTCTTTTCCTATCTTTTCCCATGTCGGGAGTTCAAAAGCATCATCCACTGTGGGAATTAATTCCCTTTTCTTTGCCCACTGCAGCAAAGCTTCTAGGACGGCCGAGTCATAACTCAGTCCTCTCGCAGAGAGCATATGTTGGAGAAGCTTAACCACTGCTGACTCCTCTTTGGTCAGTGTGGACCCCATCTCCTCCCCGGCCGCTCGCCTGGCCAAGACGAGATTCCCTCTGTACCTTTTGTACCTTTTTGCGCTATAGCGACTTCCCGAGTGCCGGGGCAGCACTCGCCTTCGACCGGCTTCCGCCCCCTCTTCTTTTCCTATTTCGGTTCCGTCGGGATGACCAACGCCGATCTGAGGGTCCCTGTTCGGGCGCCACCTGTTGACGCGGAAGTAACGGACACTGCTGACGACCAATATGATCAAGCAAATGCCAATTTATTGTTGATACATCCCGGTTAATATAGCCCTTCTAATTCCGTATCATGCGCAAGCTCTCTACTAATTGGTTAACTATATCATGCACGCACTCCTAGCTAAAGTATGATTCGTTAAGTCTCTATGTTCACGCGCACGGCTCTCTCCACCTGCACCCTGTATCACGTTCAGCCCCCAGTCACGTATGCCAGCTGTTTTCCTTCTTCTCAAGGTTGCTTCGTTTACTTTCTCACAGGAAGCTTCATTACTTTCTCACAGACGGCCTCATTATTTTCTCGCAGGTGGCTTCAGTATTTTTCTTACAGGCAGCTTCAGTACTTTCTCACAAACGGCCTTATCGATGTCCTTGAGGCCTGCTACTCAAAAACACAACAATTCCATTCGGTCTGGATTGTTCACTAAGTGCCCCTGGCTCTCCAGGTATCCAACAGACTTCGTCATGGGGAATCTCACTTGCAGATACAAGCAAGTGATACATCGTTAAAACAATCATGACAGCAGCATTAAGGGGATTTTACAACTTTAAAAATTATTTTACCATAACTGTGGCTTACCTTTGCTTTCTATTTGCTATTAAATTGCAAGTTGCTAGAAATAAAGCATTCACAGAAGAGTTAATAAACATATTTTGCATTAGTTGGAGGACCTCTCCTATGAAGACAGGCTGAGAGAATTGGGCCTGTTCAGCCTGGAAAAGAGAAGGCTCCAGGGAGACCTTATAGCAACCTTCCAGTACCTAAAGGTGGCTCATAAGAAAAATGAGGAGAAACTCTTTAGCAGGGTTTCGTGAAAGGTCGAGCGGTAATGGTTTTAAAATAGAGGGAGGTAGATTCAGACTGGACATCAGGAAGAATTTTTTTACAATGAGGATGGTGAAACACTGGAAGTGGTTGCCCAGAGAGTTAGTAGATGCCCCATCCCTGGAAACATTCAAGGGCAGGTTGGATGGGGCTCTGAGCAACCTGATCCGGTTGGAGATGTCCCTGCTCCTTGCAGGAGGGTTGGATTAGATGACTTTTAATGGTCTCTTCCAACCTAAAGTATTCTATGATTCTGTATTTGATGCAAAACTGTAGTCAGATAAATTTATAAATCAGCACATTTATTAATTTACAAATTAGTAATGATGTGACAGCAAATACAACTGCATCGAAACACTGGAGATGGAGATTGTCAGTGGCATCTAGGTGCGCAGGTCTTACTAGCTTAGTTGAAGAGCACTTTGCACTTTGTGAACTCCCCAGAGCTTGTTGGTAGGTCTCTTTGACATGGCTGAGTCTCTCTCCTGTCTACTTCTCATTCTCTGCCGGTTAGTTAGCAGAGTACCTAAGTATCTAAAAGAGCATTTGCCAGAGGTGAAATTCTTTTTTTTTTTCACTACTTCAAATCCTTAAATAACTTCTCTGTGCATATGTCATCATCTTAGGAGATGCACTCAGAT
The DNA here is from genome assembly GCF_036417535.1 of Chlamydotis macqueenii. Taxonomy (NCBI): domain Eukaryota; kingdom Metazoa; phylum Chordata; class Aves; order Otidiformes; family Otididae; genus Chlamydotis; species Chlamydotis macqueenii. The sequence goes on from NC_141559.1 coordinate 21,038,734, forward strand.
TTTTCCAGTATTACATTGTTTCCCTTTCCCAGTATTTAATTTTTCCCTTTTCAACCTTTTATTCAAAGTTAATTGCATTTTAGAGCCAGCAAAAATAACAACACTCCTTTCAACCTCCAACTCCTGTTTTTCTATTTTAATGACAGAAGACTTTTTAGCAGTGAAGGGCTAATTAAAGCCATTGCTCCCAGGTCTATTACTGCTTTCAGGGAATTTAACTTACAGGCTTCAGAAGGATTCAGCATACAAAATAGGTAGATTTCGGTCAAATGAAACAGCAGCAGAAAAACACAAATAAATCAGTCTGAAATTTTTTATAGTTTTATTTTGATAGGATAGAAGACAACTCTTCACTTCTGCATAGAAGTCAGGATTTAATACAGACAGAGAGTCTAGGATCTCCACTAAGCAATTGTGATCACTGTACAATTAGATCTGCAACCATAAGAGCAAGTGACTTCCTTAGGAAAAGTGCAGAGGCACTGAACTTTGAAAGGACATATTTACAAGCTATCAAGATGAAGGAAATTATTAAGAGCAGAATGAAAGGGAAAGTGATTACAGAAAAGGCAAGATGGCAGGAAACTTTAAGAGCATCCTAATGGAAGGTACATTAAAACAGGGAGAGGTGCATTTACATAGCTAAAAAACCTCACAATTAATGGGCTTACTTAAGACAAAAGAAATCAGCCTTTTAAGAGTACAGTAGAATAGAATAGAATAGAATAGAATAGAATAGAATAGAATAGAATAGAATAGAATAGAATAGAATAGAATAGAATATTTCCGTTGGAAGGGACCTACAGTGATAATCTAGTCCAACTGCCTGACCAATTCAGGGCTGACCAAAAGTAATAGCATATTTTTAAGGGCGTTGTCCAAATGCCTCTTAAACAATGACACACATAGGTCATTGACCACTCATCTAGGTACCCTGTTCCTGTTCTAGTGTTTACCCACCCTGATGGTAAAGAAATGCTTCCTAATGTCCAGTCTAAACCTCCCCTGGTGCAGCTTTGAACCATTCTCATGTGTCAGACTACTGGATCCCAGGGATAAGAGATCAGCACCTCCACTTCCATTTCGCCTCCTCAGGAAGCTGCAGAGAGCAGTGAGATCATCCCTCAGCCTCCTTTTCTCTGGACTAGACAAACTCAAATTCCTTAGCTGCTCCTCATAGGACATTCCTTCCAGCCATTTCAACAGTTTTGTTGCCCTCCTCTGGACACATTCAAGGGCCTTCACATCCTTCTTAAACTGTGGGGCCCAGAACTGCACACAGTACTCAAGGTGACATTGCACCAACACTGAGCACAGTGGGATAACCACCTGTTTTGACCAGCTGGTTATGCTGTGTTTGATGTAGCCCAGGATGGGTTTGCCCACTGCTGACTCATATTGAGCCTGCTGTCAACCAGCATCCACAGATCCCTTTCTGCAGGGCTGCTCTCCAGCCTCTCCTCTCCCAGTTTATACCTGTGCCCAACATTACTCCATCCCAGGTGCAGAATCCAGCATTTGGACTTGCTAAATTACATCCTATTAATCACACCAGTACAAGAAGGCTAAATTTTACTCTGGATGGTCAGTAGACCAAATGAATCTTCTTCAGGATTTTTTATGTGAAACAGCACATTGTTTCAAGTTCTTGTACCATATCAAATATTTCAAGGGATGCCTAGGGCAAGAAGCTAGCATCTAACATCTAGATAGCATACAATGCCCACCAGTTGTATACTAGCCACTGCAAGCAGCTTGTAGTTGCTTATTCCAAGCCAGCCTCGCCACAGAATGCAGATGGAAGGAAAGAGGGAGCAACAAGCAGCCAGATGTCATTTGGCAACTGGGCCTCAGCACCAGCCACACTGGGGACATGAGCAAGGTCAGTTGTTAGCGTGTTCTTACTGCCTGCCTGCTGCCAAGGGCAGATATCTGCCAAACCATTGAGAACAAGAGCAGCCAGCAGTTCATCTCAATTCCCCTTCCCCTGTGGAGATAACACAGGCAGGTTGCCAGGTTGATGCTGAGATGTAGTGACTCCTGTAGCACTGCAGATATTTCAGGGACACTCTGTATCTGTGGTGTGCTACCTAAGTCCAGGTCTGATGTATAGAGTCTGAAAGTCCAAGATATGCAAAGCATCAGTAGAAGTTCTTCTATGAGGCTGTAAGAAAGGGCAGAATGGGCTTTTCTAACCCAAAAACATTCATTGGAAAACCAGACAACGTATACATCAGTAAACAAATAAGCACAATAAATGTTTATGTCTAATAAGCAAAGACTTCCCACATCATGAGAAGACTAGAAACAGAAACATATGTTATATAATAGTGATCTATAGAGAAAATACAAATTAATTGTTGGATTAGCAAGCAGAGAAAAAGTGTTTAGCAACAAGCCTATTGAAGATGTATTAATGGCCTGGAAGAGAAATCTGGGTGAATTTAGTGAAGCTAATTAAGTTTGAGAATGATGCAACATTACTTCAGAATCTCTTTTCCTCCATAGATGTCATAAACCTGGAAGGCTTGCAGTCTGCTCTAGAAGCTACTATCTCCACAGTTCCCTAAGCTTTGGTTACTGAGCTGCTCAGCTAATGAATCAACGTTTTTGATCCCTCATAGCGTGGGAACTACCGTTCTGCCACACAAGACCTTATTCAGACATCCTTACTCAGCAGCAGCCAACAGAAAAAGGTCACTGCTCCTATTTGCAAAAACTTACTCTATCAATCAATTTTATTAAGATTAGGTGTTGCTATTGCTCACTAAAGTGTTTCAGCATAAATCAGTGTTTGCACTCTTTAAAATAGTAAGTCTTTGCTAGCCCAATTTTTTTCAATTAGAACAAGTTAAGGAGTTATTTTACCGTTGTACTGGACAGCTTGGGCTGGTTGTGTCTGTCGAGCTGTGCCTGCAGGAGAGCCTTCAGCTGATACATCCTCAACTAAACAGGAATATGTGGACCAACAATAGCTGATTTCTACTGCACAGAGTAGAAAACTTCAAGTGATACTGTGAGAAATGCTTAGTACTGTGCCACCCTGAAAACATAGTAGATCATGGCTGCGAAGTCTGTCTCATTTCTGAGCTGTTAAATTTAAGTGTCTGCAGGATTCAGGCAAGTATTAGTTGGCCTATGTTTGGTCTATGTTTTCAAGACTGTTACTATAAATAGAAAAACGTGTAGCAGGATTTGTTCTTAGTTTTGGTTTGTGTGTGTTGGTTTTTGTCCTCCCCCCAAAAAAAAGCTAGAATTCTGGAGTGCAGTTCTTTGTAATTCTCCACTGTGACACACTTGATAAATGATAGACTAAATCAGATTATAAATTAGCCTAATATTTTTTTTTTTACATTAGTACAGGATTTATACTCTTTGTCATTTGCATAGCCCTCTCCACCTGTGTTAGGAAGTATGAAATGAGTAGAGTCCTCATTTTTGTGACTGAGTGGTATTTTACAAAGGCCTTTTGAAGATGCATGTCTAGAAGAGAACAGGACTGCTATATGTAGGTTTGGTCTAGCTTGATTAGGCCACGTGACTCATATTGCAGGAAGAAAGTCAAGAGAAGGATAGTGAAAATAGCTGGAGAAAAGGGAGCAGTACAAATATTGAAAAGTTTCAGGGAATAATAAGATTAGAAGGCAGAGCAAAAGGTAACTGGACTGAGATGGTTAAAACTTGAGTGTGTAATGAAAATTTGCTGTTTCTTTCTATCTTGTCATGCAGTGACTAAAGGATAGGTAAGGAAAAGAAGGAGAGTAAAAGCTTCTTCAGTCAAGCAGCAAGCCTATAGCATCCATAGGTGCTGTGAGAGCTGGCAATATATTTTAAAAGATTTAATAAGAAATAGCTCCATCTCCCCCACTGTCAAAGCCATTGGTAGTAAACTGAGACATACTAAGTTAGACGTTTTGAGCTATGACTGCCCTGAAAAGGGTATCAGTTTCTTAATGAAAGTCAGCTGGGTGAACAATGCATAATATGGTCCACTTAAGTCTCATATTCTTTCCTTTGGTAAATGGCCTGTGTTTGTGCTGAAGGTTGTTCTTGCTCAAAATTTTAAAATATCAGTGAACTTTTCTTGAGCCATCGCTCAGAAACAGGTGAACTCAAGTACTCAGACCTTAACCTGCTCTGCCTGCGTAATCATCACCTGAATTCTTTCCAAACATAACAGTCAGATTTATGGCTGAACATTTGTCAATCTGCAAACGCAACTTCTTTTATTCCAGAATGGTGACTGTTCATGAAATGTTCACAGAAGGTTACTGAAAATACCATATAAGGAGTTGTCTAGCAGCTGTCCTGTTCCTTTGTTGTATGTATGATCACAGAAATTTGTCAAGATGAGACTGGAAGATGTTACTGACCATAATATCTATAAAATTGTTTGGTTTTATTTGACTTCTACATATCACATGAAAAGCAAACTCACTCCTCCAGTAGCAGGATGCCTCATAGTTTAATTGAACAGTGCTTGGCCCCAGCTGCACACACGTGACAGTTCTCTCTTCCCTCACTTTCACCCTCATACTTTCTCACAGTTCTTGTACTTTGATGAATAAACACTTGTGTTCAGTGCCCTTTGGGTTGATCTGAAAAGTGAGCAATATTTATTTGCAGTCAGCGGTTGCCATGAGTAACCTGAGGACAGCCTGCCTTGGCAAATAAATTTTTGAGGCTGGCTTTCCAAAAATTAATTCTCTTTGCCTAAATTTCCCAGGTGCAGCAATTTTGAAAAATGCAACCTTTTAAATTTATCTCTCTGGCAATATCTATTGAAATAGTAATAAGAATACCCTTGTTTTCCAAATGAAACATTTATACTCAGTTACTGTTATGGTATGGGGGTTGAACTGTACTAGGTACTTCCTAGTCTGAAAAGGCTACTGAAAAATCCAGGGAAGTCTGGAACACAAAAAGTAGACATTTTATTGAATGAGTTGTATTTTGGTGATTGCAGTTCACTGCAAAATGAAGATCAAAAGTTGGCTCCTTTCAGCCTTCTCAGAAGATATAAGTGATCCTCTATTAACTTTTTTTTTCCGTTGTATTATTTAGTTACAATGTCCTCAACACAATATTTTGCAGAACCTAACAGGAGGAAAGACAGGTGAAATCATTTATTTTTAAGCTTGGATGACAGGATTTTCAGAAGCACCTAACTTTTTAATGAGATTTCAGTATTTAATTCCCCTACATGTCTTTCACTGTCCCACCCAAATAGATCTGATATTCACTGTAAATGAAATTGCAAAACTCACTAATCTTTCAGTTACAGTAGGTGGAGTTCCTGGCAACAGGGATTATATTTAGAGATTTGTCAATATGACTACTCCTGTCTCTTTTTCCTTTGAATTTTCTGACCTTTATTTTTGTTCATCAATAGCTCCCCATTACTTCAAAACATAAAAGTAAAATCCTCAAGTGATTACCAAAGCATGAGTAATTCAGTACTCTCTTCCACCTGACATCCACACAAATAATAAGTTAAAGCCAAGCTGTTATAGGAAAGTGAGCGAGGGTATATGAGCTAGGAGAAATATATGATGCTAAGAAAGACTTTTCTCTAACATGCTGAAGTACAATATTATTTTCAAATTTCAGTCATCTTTGTTTTAATGATTAGATGGTCCTTTGAGGACAGCTCACCTAGAAATCCTGTACAGAAGTAGCCTACTGTCCCTTATTTAATTTGTTAAAATGCTGTCGTTTACATTTTGAAGTATTCCCAATTTGTATATAGAGTACAGACTGCATGCTGCTATAGAATTATTGATACAAAACCCAAATAAGTTACAGAGGAGAAAAGACATATTCAGAGAAAAAAAAAAAATCAAATATTAAATAGCTGAAGAGTTGCCTCTCCAACCCTGGGGTTTTTACTTCAAAACCCACATCACTGACCTCTTCCTTTCTTCTGCACCTCAGAAGATAGCGAGCTATCATCTATAGTGAGCTATCACAACCTCCATGACTTCAGAATCATAGAATCATAGAATCGTTAGGGTTGGAAGGGATCTTCAAAGGTCATCTAGTCCAACCCCCCTGCAAGGAGCAGGGACATCTTCAACTAGATCAGGTTGCTCAGAGCCTCATCCAATCTAGCCTTGAATGTTTCTGGGGATGGGGCATCCACCATCTCCCTGGGGAACCTGGTCCAGTGTTTCACTACCCCCATTTAATTTTTTTTTCCTTATGACCCATCTGAATCTACCTCCTCCTATTTTAAAACCATTACCTCTCATCCTATTGCAACAGACCCTACTGAAGACTTTCTCCCCGTCTTTCCTGCAGGCCCCCTTGAGGTACTGGAAGGGTGTTATAAGGTCTCCCCAGAGCCTTCTCTTCTCCAGGCTGAACAGACTCTTTGAGCCCGTCCTCACAGAAGAGGCGTTCCAGCCCTCTGATGATCTTCATGGCTCTCCTCTGGACTCTCTCCAACTGGTCCATATCCTTCTTATGTTGGGGGCTCCAGAGCTGAATGGCTCCAGAACTTTTACAGCACAGGCTTCACCCCCAGTATGGAGAACATCCCGCTCTCGTAAGTCCACAGGTAAAATGAACTTGGTTTAAGGGTACTACCAAACCTGAGATACAGGCATGCACTGGGAATGCAGAGAACCTACAGACCCAGCTAAGGCAATGGTTGCATTCCAGTAATGAGTACTTCTGAGTGCATACATCTGCAGCGCAGGCAGGAATATTTTTGGGCCCCAAAGCTTCCTCCATTGGTATGTCATTGAATCATAGATTGGAAAAGACCTCCTAGATCATCAAGTCCAACCATCAACCTAACATCACAATGCCTACTAAACCATGTCCTGAAGTGCAATATCTACACATTCTTTGAACATCTCCAGGGATGATGACTCCACCATTTCCTTGGGCAGCCTGTTCAGTGCCTGATCACTCTATCAGTAAAGAAGTGTTTTCTAATGTCCAACCTAAACCTCCTCTGCCATGACTTGAGGACATTTCCTCTTGTCCTATCATAAGTTATTTGGGAGAAGAGACCAACACCCGTCTCCCTACAACCTCCTTTCAGGTAGTTGTAGAGAGCAATGAGGTCTCCCCTCAGCCTCCTCTTCTCCAGACTAAACAATCCCAGTTCCCTCAGCTGCTCCTCATAAGACTTGCTCTCCAGACCCATCACCAGCTTCATTGCCCTTCTCTGGATGCACTCCAGCAACTCAGCGTCCTTCTTGTACTGAGGGGCCCAAAACCGCACACAGTATTTGAGGTGCGGCCTCACCAGTGATGAGTACAGGGCCACAATCACTTCCCTAGTCCTGCTGGCCACACTGTTCCTGATACAAACCAGGATGCTGTTGGCTTTCTTGGCCACCTGGGCACACTGCTGGCTCATGTTCAGATGACTGTCCACCAGCATCCCCAGGTCCCTTTCCTCCAGGCAGCTTTCCAGCCACTCTTCCCCAAGCCTGTAGCATTGCCTGGGGTTTTTGTGACCCAAGTGTAGGACCCGGCATATGGCCTTGTTGAACCTCATACAGTTCACCTCAGCCCACTGGTCCAGCCTGTCCCAATCTCTCTGCAGAGCCTTCCTACCCTCAAGCAGATCGACACTTCTACCCAATTTGGTGTCATCTGCAAACTCACTGAGGGAGCACTCAATCCCCTCATCTAGATAATTGATAAAAGATACTAAACAGAACTGGCCCCAGCACTGAGTCCTGGGGAACATTGCTTGTGACCAGATGCCAACTGGATTTAACTCCTTTAACTCCGTTCACCACAGTTCTCTGGGCTTGGCCATCCAAACAGTTTTTAACCCATCGCAGGGTACCCCTGTCCAAGCCATGAGCCACTAGCTTCTCTAGGAGAATGCTGTGAGAGACAGTATCAAAGTCTTTGCTAAGGTCCAGCAGATAACATCCACAGCCTTTCCCTCATCCACTAGACAGGTCACCTGGTCATAGAAGGAGATCAGGTTGGTCAAGCAGGACCTGCCCTTCATGAACCCATGCTGGCTGGGCCTGATCCGCTGATTGTCGCCGAGGTAACAGCTCGGCTCGACGTAACAGATGGTCGCCGAGGCAACAGCTTCGGAGCCGGCACGATTCGCAGCGGCGCGGCACAGCGCAGCGCAGCCAGGGGATTCCCGAGGCAGGGAAGCTCAGGGGGGAGCGGAGCGAGGCGCCAGGAGCCCGCAGCTCGCGCGAGAGCTGCTGACGAGACGTGGGCGGAGCCAGGGGGCACCGGCGGTCCGGCCCCTCTCCCCGGGTAAAGCGGGGCCTAGGGAGCGAACAGGGCGTGGCGCGGCAGTTTGCGCAGGAAGGGCGCCGCCCCGGGGCACTTGGTGATTCACGCCGCTCAGGGCGACATGGCCAACACCCTCCTGAGAACAAAGGCTGTGGCTCCGGCCGGGAGGCCTGCACCGGCACCCCCTGCGGCGGTCGATGCCTCCGTGCAGATGGAGCAGCCGAAAGGAGAGGCTGCGGTGCAGACCTCGGGCTGCAGGCAGAGCCTGGACCCTACTCCCGGGGCAGGGGCAGGCGGCAGCCCTGGCTGCAGAAGGTGTGCCCGGGTGGAGCAGCTCCTGCGGCAGGTGGCTGAGCTGCAGGAGGCGGTCAGGAGGCTGCGGGACATCAGGGAGGCGGAGAGGGAGCTGGATACTTGGTTCCAGGCACACTCTGCACTGGAACCACAGCACCCAGTGAACCAATCCCCCCGCCCCCGCACTGACACACGACATTAGCAAGCAGGCAGAAGATGCCACTGAATGGAAAGCTGCAAGGGCAAGGTGCAGGAGGAAGAAGCAGCAGCTTCCTCGGAACCCCGAGGTGCCCCTGCAGAACCACTTTGCTGCTCTGCAGACTGAAGAAGTAAGACCCAGCACCTCAGGGGAGGCACTGGAGCTGTGCGAGGTAGCGCACCTGGCTCGTGTAATAACTAGCGCTACCAAGAAAAAGAGAGGAGTGGTAGTAGTGGGTGACTCCCTCCTGAGAGGTACAGAGGCACCCATCTGCCGCCCCGATGCGCTCTCTCGGGAGGTATGCTGTCTCCCGGGGGCTCGTATCAGGGATGTCACCGAGAGACTACCTAGCCTCGTACGGCCCACAGACTATTATCCACTGCTGGTGTTTCATGTGGGGGCCAGTGACACAGCTGGCAGCAGCCTGAGAAACATCAAAAGGGATTTCAGGGCTCTGGGTGAGAGAAGGAGTTAAAGAAATCTTAATAGATATGGCATTGATTAATTATTGCTGTGCATCCTAAGGAATCAAGTTGATAAATAGTGCTTAATGTTTTGTTAACTACTTGCTTAATAATTTGCTAACCATTGTGCAAACTATTTGAAGCAGAAAGTCTTGCAATTCTTCACGAAAGACAGTTCCCGGTAAGGACTAGGGGGGTCGCTTCAAGAACCAGCTAAAACCGACCCTGCAGCTTGAATGAAAGCCAAGGGATAACTGAGTTTGCGCAAGAACAAAAGGTTACTAGCGGTGACGAAGAGGAGTCACCTGCCTTCATCCCCACGACCCCCGACGACCACCACCAGGAGGCACTGCGCAAGCCCAGACAGGAGGAGTTTATGAAAATGACCCCTTGGGACTAATTTTAATACGAAGCGGGGATAGGTCATGCATATGTATAGGCGTATTGTGAAACTTTATGTATATGTAACATTTGGTTGTATAAATTTAAAGTGAGTTGCCACGTAAGGCGCGCACGGTTTTGGTGGGACTACCCCCCTGTGCTGCCCAGCGCTGAATAAACATACCTACTTTACAATCTTACAGATTGTGGAGTCCGTTTTCTGCACGTCATGGGTTCAACAGTCAAAGGCTCTGGGGTGCAGGTGGTATTCTCGTCAATGCTCCTGGTCAAAGGGCAGGGACCTGAAAGGGCCAGACGTATCTGGCTGGTTAACTCGTGGCTCAGGGAGTGGTGCTACAGCCAGGGCTTTGGGTATCTCGACCACGGGGCGTGCTTTGAGAAGCCCGGGCTGCTAGGGGCGAATGGCATGCACTTAACCAAGAGGGGGAAGAGTGTCTTTGGGCAAAGACTTGCCAGGCTCGTCCGGAGGGCTTTAAACTAGTGTTGCCGGGAGAGGGGGAGCACAGTTCAGCCCACTGCTGTCAGCATGGTGCCAATGCCAGCACCAAGGGTCCAGAAGCTGAGGAAGGATCACAGATAAGTGCAAATGAACCAAAACTGCGATCCAATAGCACCCCTGTTGCTCCAGCCAGCAAGTCGGCTTTGTCGGGGGCCCAGCTGAAGTGTCTCTATACCAATGCACGCAGCATGGGGAATAAACAGGAAGAGCTGGAGATTCTTGCACACGAGCAGGGCTACGACCTCATTGGCATCACGGAGACGTGGTGGGATGACACATACGACTGGAGCATCAACATGGAGGGGTATAGGCTTTTTAGAAAGGACAGGAAGGGGAGACGAGGAGGGGGTGTCACTCTCTACGTCAGCAACCAGCTGGAGTGTGTGGAGCTTCATCTGGGGATGGAAGAGGAGCTGACAGAGAGCTTATGGGTCAAGATTAGAGGATGGGGACGGACTGGGGATGTTATGGTGGGGGTCTGTTACAGGCCGCCTGGCCAGGAAGACAGAGCAGACGAAGTGCTTTATAGCCAGATAGGAGCAGCCTCATGGTCACAGGCCCTGGTCCTCATGGGGGACTTGAACCACCCTGACATCTGTTGGAGAGACAACACAGCAGGGCACAGGCAGTCCAGGAGGTTCCTGGAATGCGTGGACGACAGCTTCCTCCTGCAGGCGATAGAGGAGCTGACAAGGAGGGGTGCCATGCTCGACCTTGTGCTCACCAACAAGGAGGGACTGGTGGGGGATGTGAAACTAAAGGACAGCCTTGGCTGCAGCGACCATGACATGGTGGAGTTCAAGATCCACGGGGCAGCAAGGAAACTACATGGCAAGCTCTCAGCCCTAGACTTCAGGAAGGCGGACTTCGGCCTCTTCAGGGACCTGATGGGCCAAGTGCCATGGGAGGCGGCCCTGGAGGGAAGAGGGGCCCAGGAGAGTTGGTCTGTATTCAAGGAGCACCTCCTCCAAGCTCAGCAGAGGTGCATCCCGATGAAAAACAAGTCGGGCAAAAAGGCCAGGAGGCCGGCGTGGATGAGCAGGGAGCTCCTGGACCAACTGAAAGTAAAAAAGGAGGCCTATAGAGGGTGGAAACGGAGACAGGTAGCCTGGGAGGACTACAAAGAGGCTGTGCGAGTGGCCAGGGATAAGGTAAGGAAGGCCAAAGCCCTGGCAGAACTGAATCTGGCCAGGGATATAAAATGTAACAAGAAGAGCTTTTATAGGTACGTAGGGGACAAAAGAAAGTCCAGGGAAAATGTAGGCCCCCTCCGAAAGGGAACTGGTGTCCTGGTTACCGAGGACATGGAGAAGGCTGAGGTTCTCAATGACTTTTTTGCCTCAGTCTTCACTGACAAGAGTTCTTGTCCCACCACCCAAGCTGTAGAAGGTGCAAGCAGGGACTGCGAGAAGAACCACCCATTGTACTCGAAGAGCAGGTTCGGGATCATCTGAGGAACCTAAAGGTGCACAAGTCCATGGGACCTGATGAGATCCATCCGTGGGTCCTGAGGGAACTGGCGGATGAAGTTGCCAAGCCACTGGCTATCGTACTTGAGAAATTGTGGTGGTCTGGTGAGGTCCCTGATGACTGGAAGAGAGGGAACATAACCCCAATTTTTAATAAGGGGAATAAGGAAGACCCAGGTAACTACAGGCTGGTCAGCCTCACCTCTGTGCCTGGCAAGGTCATGGAGCAGATTCTCCTGGAAACCATGCTAAGGCACATGGAGAGCAAGGAGGTGGTTGGTGACAGCCAACATGGCTTCACCAAGGGCAGATCGTGCCTGACCAATTTGGTGGCCTTCTGTGACGGGGTGATGGCATCGGTGGACAAGGGACGAGCAACAGACATCGTCTACCTGGACTTGTGCAAAGCTTTTGACACTGTCCCGCATGACATCCTTCTCTCTAAACTAGAGAGACATGGGTTTGATGGACGGATTACTCGGTGGATAAGGAGTTGGCTGGATGGCTGCACTTAGAGAGTGGTGGTCAACGGCTCGATGTCCATGTGGAGACCGGTCACGAGTGGCGTCCCTCAGGGGTCCGTGCTGGGCCCGGCCCTGTTCAACATCTTTGTCGGTGACATGGACAGTGGGATAGAGTGCACCCTCAGCAAGTTCGCCGACGACACCAAGCTGTGTGGTGCCGTCGACACGCTGGAAGGGAGGGATGCCATCCAGAGGGACCTTGACAGGCTGGAGAGGTGGGCCCATGCCAACCTCATGAAGTTCAACCAGGCCAAGTGCAAGGTCCTGCACTTGGGTCATGGCAATCCCAGGCACAAATACAGGCTGGGCAGAGAATGGATTGAGAGCAGCCCTGAGGAGAAGGACTTGGGAGTGCTGGTGGATGAGAAGCTTAACATGAGCTGGCAATGCGCCCTTGCGGCCCAGAAGGCCAACCGCATCCTGGGCTGCATCAAGAGGAGCATGGCCAGCAGGTCGAGGGAGGTGATTCTCCCCCTCTACTCTGCTCTGGTGAGACCCCACCTGGAGCACTGTGTCCAGTTCTGGAGCCCCCAACACAAGAAGGACATGGACCAGTTGGAGAAGGTCCAGAGGAGGGCCACGAAGATGATAAAAGGGCTGGAGCACCTCTCTTATGAGGACAGGCTGAGAGAGTTGGGGCTGTTCAGCCTGGAGAAGAGGAGGCTCCGGGGAGACCTGATAGCGGTCTTCCAGTACCTCAAGGGGGCCTACAAGAAAGATGGGGAGAGGCTGTTTAGTAGGGCCTGTTGCAATAGGACAAGGAGTAATGGTTTTAAAATAGAGGGGGGTAGATTTAGATTAGAAATTAGGAAAAATTTTTTTACAATGCGAGTTATAGAACACTGGAACAGGTTGCCCAGAAAGGTGGTGGAGGCTCCATCCCTGGAAACGTTCAAGGCCAGGCTGGATGAGGCTCTGAGCAACCTGATCTCGTTGGGGATGTCCCTTCTCCTTGCAGGGGGGTTGGAGACTAGATGACCTTTGAAGGTCCCTTCCAACCCTAACCATTCTGTGATTGTCCTGCACATGCCAGGTTAGTGCACTCAAGATGAATCACTCCATAATCTTTCCCTGCACTGAGGTCAGGCTGACAGGCCTGTAGTTCCCCAGATCCTCCTCTGACCCTCCTTGTAGATGGGCGTCACATTGGCAAGCCACCAGCCATCTGGGACCTCCCCTGTTAACCAGTACTGCTGACAGATGATGGAGGGTGGCTTAGCGAGCTCCTCTGCCAGCTCCCTCATTACCCTCAGGTGGATCCCATCTGGCCCCATAGACTTGTGCATGTCCAGGTGGCGTAGCATGTCAGTAACTGCTTCCTCCTGGATTGTGGGGGTTTCATTCCGCTCTCTGTCCCTGTCTTCCAGCTCAAGGGGCTGAACACCCTGGGGATAACTGATCTGACTATTAAAGACTGAGCCAAAGAAGGCATTAAGTACCTCAGCCTTTTCTTCATCTTTGGTGATAATGTTCCTGCCCCCGCATCCAATAAAGGGTGGAGTTTCTCTTTGTCTCTCTTTTTGTTGTTAATGTATTTGTAAAAACATTCATTGTTATGCTTAAGAATAGTGGCCAGATTGAGGTTTATCTGGGCTTCTGCTTTTCTAATTTTCTCTCTACATGACCTAACGAGCTCCTGTACTTTTCTTGAGTTGCCTGCCCCTTCTTCCAAGAACAGTAGACTCTCCTTTTTTCCCTGAGTCCTAGCAAAAGCTCCCTGTGCAGCCAGGCCGGTTGTCTCCCCTGCCAGTTCGTCTTATGGCACATGGGGACAGCCTGCTCCTGTTCCTTTAAGATTTCCCTCTTGAAGAATGCCCAGCCTTCCTGGACCCCTTTGTCCTTCAGGACTGCCTCCCAGGGGACTCTGTCAGCCAGTGTTCTGAACAGGCCGAAGTCTGCCCTCTGGAAGTCCATGGTAGAGGTTTTGCTGAGCCCCTCTTTTTACCTCTCCAATAACTGAAAACTCTATCATTTCATGGTCACTAAGCCCAAGATGGCCTCTGACCACCACATCTCCCACCAGCCCTTCTCTGTTTGTAAACAGCAGGTCAAGCAAGACACCTCCCCTGGTAGGCTCACTTACCAGCTGTGTCAGGAAGTTATCTTCCACACACTCCAGGAACCTCCTAGGCTGTTTCCTCTCTGCTGTGTTGTATTTCCAGGAGATGCCTGGTAAATTGAAATCCCCCACGAGAAAAAGGGCTAGCAATTATGAGACTTCTGCCAGCCACTTGTAGAACACTTCATCTGCCTCTTCATCCTAAGGTTGGGTTGGGTTGGGTGGTCTGTAACAAGACTGCCAGCAGGATATCTGCCTCATTGGCCTTCCCCCTCATCTCTACCCATAAGCATTCAACTTATCATCACCATCGTTGAGCTACGTGCAATCAAAACACACCCTGACATACAGAGCCACCCCACCACCTCTCTTTCCTTGCCTATCCCTTCTGAAGAGCTTGTAGCCATCCATGACATCCAGTCATGAGAGTCATCCCGCTATGTTTCTGTGATGGCGACTAGGCTATAGCTATCCTGCTGCACAATGGCTTCCAGCTCCTCCTGCTTGTTGCCTGTGCTGCATGCATTGGTGTAAATGCACTTGAGCTGGGCTATCGATTTCACTCCCAATCTTGGTATGTCACCCCAAGGCTCATCTCTAGGGAGCCTGCTTGTATCCCCTTCCCCCTTTGTGCTTAGTTTAAAGCCCTCTCAATCAGCCCCACTATCTCATGGGTGAGAATCCTTCTCCCCCTCAGAGACAGCTGAACTCCATCTGCTGCCAGCAGCCCCAGTGCCGTGTAAACCTCCCCATGATCAAAAAACCCAAAATTCCAGTGATGGCACCAGCCCCTGAGCCACGCATTAATCAGCTGAGTTTTCCTGTTCCTCTCAGTATACTTCCCTGCCACAGATGAGATTGAGGAAAACACAACCTGCGCTCCCGATCCTTCAATTGCCCCAGTGCCCTGAAGTCCCTTTTGATCACTCTTGGACTTCTCTCCGCAACCTCATTGCTGCCAATCTGCACAACCAATAGTGGGTAATAATCAGTGGGGCAGACCAGACCAGGAAGTTTCCTAGTAATGTCTCTGACGCAGGCACCCAGGAGTCAGCAGGCTTCCCTGTGGGGTGGGTCTGGTTGGCATATTGGGGCCCTCTGTTGCCTTCAGAAGGGAATCACCTATGACAATTACCCTCCTTTTTTTTTTCTTAACAGTAGCAGTCACAACGTGTGGGGCTGACTGGCTCTCCCTTGGCAACTCCCTGGATGGACCTTCACCTACAAGCTCATTTGCCCGGCCCTCAAGTTCCAGAGCCCCATACCTGTTGTGTAAGGGCACCTGGGGAGGTGAGGGAGGCCAGGCGGGGATTCAACTGCTGCCCCAAGCAGGGACGCATTTCCATTCCCCTCCATCTCTTAGGTCCTCCTTCTGCGTGGTGGCAAGAGGCCAGGGGATCCTCTGCTTCTCATGGAGCCTCCATCTGCTGCCTTGGCCTCAGGAATGGTAGGGTGTGGCTCCACCAGTCTATCTCCTTCTCACGCTCTCAGCCTTTCCACTTCCTCTTTCAGCTCTGCCACCAGTCTGAGCAGATCATCCACCTGGTCGCACAGGAAACAGCTGTTGTCTCCGCTGCCCTCCGGTACAAGTGACAGGCTTAGGCACTCCCTGCAGCCGGAGACCTGGACAGCTGCGTGTTTGTGTGGGAGCGCTGTCTGGTGGCCACGATCCTTCTGGCGATGGCTTTCGGGCGAGTGGAGACCACAGCTGGGTCCTGTCCTGGGAGGGCATTGACCACCAGTTGAGTACCCTCCGGAACCCGGAGAGAGGACTGCGCCACGCCCCGTTTGCCCGCTCTGCTTGCCGCGCTCGCTGAGGTGCAGCTCCTGTGTGCGAGGGGGGCTTGGCCACCGTCACTCCTGTCCTCAACCCCACGGAGTCAGAGCTGCCGCTCGGCAGGGGGCTCACTCAGCACCACTCGGGGGTGGGGGCGGGGAGGGGGTGGGGGAGCCTGTGTCTCCCTGCACTTTTGCCTTCGCAGTTTGGCCGCAGTTTTTGCCGCTTCAGGAAGGGTCCCCTGGCCCGATTCTCTGCTTCGGAGCCCTTCGCCTCCGAAGCACTCGGACATTCGCTGAAATGTCCAAATCCTTTCCTTAGAATGCTGCTCGAGCACAAGCTAGTTTCCGTACGGCTTTGATGCACAACAGAAACTGTGCACATGGACTTACTGACAGCATTCCTGGAAGTTTTGGGTGAAATCCTCTTGCCCTTGCTTCTGTTGACCAGTCGATGTCAACAGTGGCTTACAAATTTTCTGGCAATACTGAAACACTGGGGACTTTTGCTTTTGCTTCTTTTGTCAAGACACTACAAAGTTGTGCATTCTTGTAGCCTACCTGCAGATTGATGCCAGTGAAGAACTCACAGAATATGCAGAGGAAAGGTGATGAGTTTGGGAGAATGTACTAACAGGCAGGCGAAGTGACAGAACACTCTTTGGCCAGAAAGTAGTCTTTTATTGTACAGATACTGTGTATGTCACCTCCCCTTCCCCATTGCTGTTCCCAGGAGACTTTGTGTAGCAGAGTAGTTGAACTTTAAAAAATAACATCTTATTTAATGACTTCCATATCTTTTTAGATAACAGTTCCTAGCTTTCAAATAGGGAAGGTGTTGGTTTGTTCCTTTGAAGAAGGAATAATCAAGCTAAACAATAGATTGAGCACTAGCCTGCAGAATTAACGTATTATTAAAATATCGGATAATGCTTCCCAGTCCACCATCTCAGACATACCGAGAATTCAGGGAAAACTGGGAATTAAAACATGGGGATTTTTTTCTTTTTGTTACTAAATTCTGAACACTTCAGCATTTTTCTCCCATGTTCTTGAAGACTAGAAGACACACAATTTCACCCTGACACATTTTTAGCAGCTTCATATCCGTATTGCATGTACGTACCTGATTTCTATGAGAATAGAACACATGCAATGCCTATGAACAGTTGAAAGGAAAGGGAATATGCTTTGTGAACCAAAATGCCCTTAAATTTGCTTTAAAGAAGTTGCTACCTAGGATTTCAGGACCAAAATTATGTCCTTCGTACTAGAAAATCTTAATTTCATATTAAGTGTCAGGGGCACTCCCTGTGCTTAACTCTAGCACTTCACTGGGGTCCAAAGACTGGGAACTGTTTTCCTGTACCAGCCATGGAGACAGAGTTGCTTGCAGGGGCAGTTGAGAGTACTTGAATTAAGCTTCTCTTCTCAGTTGTCTTCGGAGAGTCTAGGATGGCTTAAAGGGACAGTTAAAAATATGAAGAAAAATACGAAGCATGAGTAACGACTCTAGCTGGTCTCATTGGGGCTAAAATTTAAACTAAGTGTAGTAACTATGGGTGAAACAAGGAGGCAAATGAAAATAAGAAAACAAGTTTGAAAATATTTCTGCAAAAAGCAGTAGTAGTGAGGGTCTTCTTAAACTTAGAGTTTGCTTTGGAAAAGAATAGAGTCATGAGCGTGGTAAAAGTTGAGTCAATAAAACTTTCTGGTTTAGACATGGCTTGTGATTATAACTTTGTTTTTCTTGTATAATGCATGGCCAGTACTGAAATGAGGCCAAAGTGAGGACAACAAGTAGAACTTCTGAACACTTTTGTCAGAGAAATGTACTTTACAGTTGTATGCCACTGCTTCAGAAATGGAGTGCTCACGTTGCCTTACATCAAAGAACTACCCTCGCTGTCTAAGGTAGCTAGGCAGTCTTCTTAGGCTGCTTCTCTGGCAAATTAAGAGAGTGCAGCTTTTCTGAAATGTCATTCGATGACCCAAAATAAAAAAACACATCAGTCCTGCCACTTCCTGAGATGACTCTCTCTTTGTCCATGAACTGAAGAGGCAGTCTTAGGGAAAGCAGCCAGATTAACTTGGGCATTGCCGTTACCACCCTATAGCCTAATACATAATGGGGGTAAAATAAGTTCTGACATTTTTGCCTCATGAGTGCTTGAGTTTACAAACTTAATGTGGTTTAAGAATATTTTTATGTTGTTTGTTTGATTGTTTGATGCAATGCTAAATAAAAAGGGCAGTAACCATGTAAGACTTCACATTCTAAGTAGAGATGACAACCAGAGAGAGCTTATATTGAATCAAGATTATAGTAATCTTTAGCTTTTCAAGATGAAATGAAAAGCTGCCCAGAGAATCCTTAATGGGTACCATTGCAAAAGCCATAATGTGAGCATCACCTTAACTTTAAATTTCCTGCTCAATGTTTACTAAAATTCTGTCGGCATGTCTTTTATGTTTCCTTGCCTATTTGTTCTCCTCCTTCCTATCTCAGGAACTTGAAAATGAAATATGTTTCATTATTAAAATTTATTTCCCCTCAGCTTTTTTTATACACACATTAGCTTGTTGTTACAGTATTTCTTCAAATGTGTCAAACAGCTGTCTGTAATTTGGCTGGGGCTTTTTAGGGGGCAAGAGGAATTATGAAGAACATGTTTGGAAAGATATAATGAAATACAGCACAAATACTTTACAAACTGTGTCAGACAAAAAACAAGACGGTGCAGACTCTACTCTGACAAGGTTAGAGTCAAATTCTAGCCCTGTCACAGGTTTTGTTAAAATTGAACTTAGTTCTGAAGCAAAGGTGATTTTGAAAGAGATTTGCATTTTGTGTTATTGAAAAAAAAAGGAAGAAAATACATATATGTAGACAAAAAAAAAAGTGCTGTGTTTATCAAAGACATTTATAAAATGAACTTCGTGAAAGAATACTATTTGTCCAGCTACAAAAAATGTCTCCCCTTCTGTTTTTCTGCCTTTGTAGGGTGCTGTTTTGTGTTTGTGTCGTAGTTCAGCCCTGGTCAGGACCAGACTACACAGTCTCTCTCTCACTCCCCCCCACCTTCCGAGAGAACAGGGAGAGATAATATAAGGAAAAACGGCTCGAGGTTTGAGATAAGGACAGGGAGAAAATCCTTAAAGTTACCGTCACAGGCAAAACAGACTCGACTTGGGGAAAACTATTCATTTATTACTACAAACAGCAGGATAATGAGACAGAGAACAAGATAACCTCCCCCCACCCCTCCCTCTTCCCAAGCTTAACATTATCTCTACTACCTTCCCCTCCCGAGCGGCACAGGGGGGAAGAGGGAATGGGGGTTGCGGTCAGTTCATCACGCGTTGTTTTCTGCCACTGCTTCATGGTCGGGGGAAGAACTCCTTGCATTCCTCCCCTGCGCTGTTGTGGGGTCCCACCCATACGCCACAGTCCTTCGTGAAACTGCTCTGGTGTGGGTCATCTCTTCCATGGAGTGCAATCTCTCCAGAACGGCTGTCCCAGCGGGCCCTCCATGGGCCACAGCCTCCCTCAGGCATCCACCTCCCCCATTGTGGGGTCCTTCACGGCCTCCAAGTGGATCTCTGCTCCTCCGTGGACCTCCATGGGCTGCAGGGGGACAGCCTGCTCCACCACGGTCATCACCACAGGCTGCAGGGGGATCTTGGCCAGGAGCCGCATTACTCCTCCCCCTCACTCTGAACTGACCTTGGCGTCTGCAGCTGTTCCTCTCAACAGACTGGCAGATGTCTCTCAGGATCTTTTTTACATCTTATTCGCTCTCATCTCCTCTCCACTTCTTGCAGCCGGGCCGGACCGAGTCGGGCCCAGTCGGCTGCCTGGCGAGAGGCCAGAGGGTGAGGCCTGCAAGGCCCATGAGGCCTGCACCTCCCCCTCTGCGCCTCTGCCCCCGGTCAGCTTCTTCACATCTTCTCTTCTCTTTCTCTTTTTTTTTTCTGTTTTCCCCTTCTTAAATACGTTATCGCAGAGGCGTTATCATGAAACATTCTGCTACCAATCAGCTTGGCCTTGGCCAGCAGTGGGTCCGCCCTAGGCCTGGCCAAGTCCACTGAACAAAGGGGAGCGACTTCTAGCAGTTTCCTACAGAAGCTACCACCTTAGGCCCCCCCTCACTAACAAAACCACGACAGTTTGTAACACTGTCCCTTTCATGGTTCTGAACCTCTCACTGTCACACAGATCCCTTATATTTATCCATTTGGAAAAGAATCGACATTTCCTGCCTTCTTCCTTGTAAGCTGGGGAAAATAATTAAAAAAAAAAGAACTAAAAGTGTAATATGAACAAGGTACTTTTGAAAATATCTATCTTCTAAAAGGATAAGATATATTTTTTAATCACTTAATTGGGACTATCAAATTGGTATTTTGAAAATAATATTAGTATCTTATAATATGTATTTTAAACTTTTAAAAATTGTAATAAGAGTTTAGGATTTGCAGTGTAAGTCATGAGATAGCATGTGATACCTGTGTTCAAATACCTTGAAACTCTTAGGTTTATATCTGGATTAATATCCATTCATTAATTTTTCTAAATAAGTGGGTCAAATGCTAAGGTGCTCTGTGTCAATGAGATGGTATTGTCTTTGATGAAGCTCAGAAGTGAAATTGCACGATCTGTTCAGTTAAGTGTTCAATTGGAAGGGATTGCTGTCCTCCTCATCAGGTACCATTCTCTACCACATGGAGGCCTTTAGTGAATGCCTTGGAAGAAAAAAACCTCCTATATCTCTTTGATTTATTTAGTTAAGAGGGTGATATTATACACTAGAGGGGAAGATTTGTCTTATTTGAGAAACAAAGAAGAATAATTTGTTCCTGGAAGAAAATTAAGATTTATATTGTTTGTGAATTTTCAGACTAACTGTGTGACATTCGTGTTGCATGAACTTTATGCTGGTCCTCTCCATAGGTGAATTTTATCCTTTAAGATCTTATTCTTTTTTGGATCCAGAGTGTGCTACATTTCTCTACTGTTTTTACTGTGTTTACATACCTGTGCCATTGATTGTGCTTTCTGTCTCCTGGTGTGAAGTCAATGGGAGTTGTGGGAGTTCATTTCTGATGCAGAGTCTGCTGAATCCATGTCTTATTGTAAAGAAAAAATGAGGGCACACATCACCTGACTGTTTTAATGCAACATTATAAATTATAAATATAAAGGCTTCTCAGTTCACTGGAGATGAAAGGACATTGAGGTAGTGATAGATGCCCTGGAACTTGATATTTAGCAATTACCAATCATTTGAATATGCTTGTTATTAAGCATTATAGACCGTGTTTTGGTTTTGTACACCAGACAGGCAGAATGTTCCTCTGGCTGAGAACTCCCCAGATATTTCCTTCCTTTGTTGGAAAAAGACACCGCCGCATCCAAGCAGCTGCTGTGAGATGAGACATTCCATTTGACTAGTATCAGTAAGCAGTGAAGTGGGGTACTTTGAGAGTTTAACCTGGTATCCCAGTTGAAGATGCTTCCTGTTTTGTTTGGAAAAAAAAGGTTCCTAAAATAGGAGACCCATACAAAAATTATTTCCCATGAGAGAGGAGTATTTTGCGAGGCCTTTTTCCATGGCAGAGGCCAGGACAGAGGAGAGTTGAATAAGCTGTTCTGGTTACCAGGTTGTTTTTTATATTACACTTGGAATGAGTTGTCTCCTCTGTGGCCTCTGAGTGATGGGTATAAAGCTTATCACCCCAGGTGATGGGTATAGAGCTTATTATTAGCATAAATGAGCAAGGGAAAGATAAATTCTCTACCCATCACTGAGGGAATACAGAGTTGCAAGATATATGGGTGATTCATCTAACAGCTCACACAACACCTAGGGCAGAAATGGAGCATAAATTCAGATTTCCTGAGTCCCAGCCAATAGGCCTAGGTCGGATCCATGGAGCTATGCATCTTCTCACCAATAAAAGGTTGCTCCTTGATTTGCTTCTCTGCATTATGGCACATTGTGGAATTTCTTTACTACAAAGTTTTGGCAGAGTAACGACAATTTATCAGTCTTACTCAGGCAAAAGAATTGCTTTGAGATACAAGCTTCGAAGCACTTCATAAATATAAATTCCTCAAAACCATGTCCTTCCATATGCTCCTTGTCCAGGACAGTAAAGAGGGGGACAGTGTGCTATCAATATTACAAATACAGAAAAGATGTTCTGTGAGTTGTCATCATTGTGCATGCTGCTGGGGAGTGGACTTGATGTAATTAAATATCACAGATCTCCAGGGCTTTGACACTCAAGTGTGTGAATAAAACATAACTCTTAGCAAAGTAATGCTTTTGTGAAACGGAGAGAGTATAAAGATAAATTGTGATCTCAGGCCAATTACTTCATTCACATTATTTCACTCAATGGTGAAGTCCACTGTGTATTCCAGATTAATTGAAAATATGCATCCTTAATTAAAGTCACTATTTAGGGAGATTAAATGGCTCTGTTTTTCACAAAGGACAGTAACATTGTAAACCTGCCTTTCAAACCACCTCTTATTCTTGACCTTGGGGAAAAAGAAAAACACATATACCATTCACATGCTACAGTGATGCAGAGCCCATGTAGGAGACAGGACGATGTGGTAAATGTATTGGGGCCATGAAAGGAAGGTGGAAGCACAGAAATGCAGAAATAAGCTCAGTGAACAGTGGATTTTTTTTTTTTTTTTGGTTCGGTGGCCAAACAAAAAACAACCAACCAAACAAGCAGAAAAAAAACCTAGGAGGGAGGAATTAGTTTTACTTGGACTGAAATAACTATTATTGGGGGACTTGGACTGAAGTGAGAGAACAATGACAAAATAAAATATATATCGATCTGGAAAGTTCTGTTTGACATGAACAAAAAGATTTTCAATACCTCCAAGAAAAGACTATCTTCATAATGAAAAAGGCATGTGTTTTGAAACCAAAGTCTTAAAAATACAGCTTAGTGCCAAAATGAAATAGGCCACATCAGTTCCCAAACTGTCTGAATTAGTGAGAAGAAGAGATCATTCAGATTTAGAACATTCATGCAATGCTCTTTCCTGGCTGCCAGCAGTTTTCTCCATCAGTGGCATTGTAAGGTTTCAAACTTCTTGAGTGTCCCACAAGCACCTCTGGGAGAGTCATGCTGTCCATCTTAGATAGAATGTTGATATAAAGCTCTGCACAATTGCAACTTCAGACCAGTCCCACTCGCCTGCCCACAGTGACAAGGGTTTTCTGTACCCGTTCCTATCTTGTCCTGAGAAAATTCTGGTTGCTTCAGAGAGCGCGGGACAGACCAGTGTGCAAAGTCCACCTCAACAATGACAGACTAGAGCCACTTTGTGTACTTTGCAGTTTTATTTTCCATGTTCGTGGATAGGCTCTTGCATATGAGAGAACCTTGTTCTTTCCTATCTAATGATGCTTCTGAAGAGGTTTTGATAATCTGCATGTCTCTCACTTTAAAAAGTTATTTCCCCCTACCACATCACCTTGAAGTTCAGAACCTGACAATCAGGTGATTTCTCCAAAACAATATAAATTTGTATTTGATTTTTAAATCAAGTAGATTTCTAATTTTGTTGTGAAGAAAAAGCTTTTAAAGCCTAGTGTACATACTTCTTCAAGGCATAAATATCTGAAAGCAATAATAAAGAAAAACTTTTTTTCTTTTTTTTTGAACATGGTTTGTGAAGGCAAATGTGTGATTTGCTGAATTTTTATTTTGGAGAGTGTGTTGGAGAGTTTTCAATTCTTGGAGAAGTAAGAAGGCAATTAGCAGAACTGCTACCTTGGCCTTCCAGAGGGAAGACTTTGGCCTATTTAGGAAACTGGTTGACAGAGTCCCTTGGGAGGTAGTTCGGAAGGGCAAAGGAATCAAGGAACACTAGACACTCTTCAAGAAGGAAACCTTAAAGGCACAGGAGCAAGACATCCCCATGTGCTGAAAGACGAGCCATCGGGGAAGAAGACTGACCTAGCCAAACAGAGAGTTTCAGCTGGAAGTCAGAGAAAAAAAAAAAAGGAGAGTTTATCACCTTTGGAAGAAGGAGCAAGCAACTCAGGAGGACTACAAGGATGTCGTGAGGTTATGCAGGGAGAAATTTAGAAGGGCTAAAACCCAACTAGAACTTAATCTGGCTACTGCAGAAAAAGACAATAACAAATGCTTCTATAAATACATTAACAACAAATGGATGGCAAAGGAGAAGCTCCATCCTTTTATGGGAAGAAACAGGGTGACAAAGGATGAGGAAAACACTGAGGTACTTAATGCCTTCTTTGCTTCCATCTTTAACAGTAGGACCACTTGTTCTCCAGTTAACCAGCCCCCGTGAGCTGGAAGACAGGGAACAGAATGAAGCCCCTATAATGCAAGCGGAAATGGTTAGTGACCTGCTACACCACTTAGACACACGTAAGTATATGGAGCCAGATGGGATGCACCCAAGGGTACTGAGGGAGCTGATAGAAGTGCTCACGAAGCCACTTTCCATCATTTACCAGCAGTCCTGGTCAACTGGGGAGGTCCCAGTGGATGGGAGGTTGGCAAATCCATCTACAAGAAAGGCCAGAAGGAGTATTCAGGGAACTACAGGCCTGTCAGTCTGACCTCAGTGCCAGGGAATGTTACGGAGCAGAAAGATCATCTTGAGTGCCATCTTATGGCATACACAGGACAACCAGGTGATCAGGCCCAGTCAGCATGAGTTTGTGAAAGGCAGATCCTGCTTGACTAACCTGATCTCCTTCTGTGACAAGACAATCTGTTTAGTGGGTGAGGGAAAAGCTGTGGATGTTGTCTACCTAGACTTTAGTTAAGCCTTTGACACCATTTCCCACAGCATTGTCCTGGAGAAACTGACTGCCATGGCATGGACGGGTGTACTCTTGTCTGGGTAAAAAACTGTCTGGATGGCCAGGCCAAAAGAGTTGTGGTGAATGGAGTTAAATCCAGCTGGAGGCAAGTCACAAGTGGTGTTCCCCAGGGCTCAGTATTGGGACCACTTCTATTTAATCTCTTTATCAATGATCCTGATGACAGAATTGAGTCCACCCTCAGTAAATTTGTAGATGACACCAAGTTGGGCAGGAGTGTTGAACTGCTTGAGGATAGAAAGGCCCTGCAGAGGGATCTGGACAGGCTGGATCAACGCGTCAAGGCCAGTTGAATGAGATTTGACAAGGCTCAGTGCCAGGTCCTGCACTTGGGTCACAACAACCCCATGCAATGCTACAGGCTTGGGGAAGAGTGGCTGGAAAGCTGCCCGGCAGAAAAGGACCTGGGGTCCTGTTGAATATAACCCAGCAGTGTGCCCAGGTGGCCAAGATGGCCTAGAGAATCCTTGCTTTTTTTAGAAATAGTGTGGCTAGTAGGACTAGGGAAGTGATTGTGGCCCTGTACTCGGCACTGGTGAGGCTGCGCCTCAAATACTGTGTTCAGTTTTTGGCGCCTCACTACAAGACAGACATTGAGTATGTCTCACTACAACAAAGACAAGAGCAATTAAGCTGGTGAAGTGACTAGAGAACAAGTCTTATGAAAAGCGATTGAGGGAACTGGGGTTTTTTAGTCTGGAGAAAAGGAGTCTCACGGGACACGTTGCTCCTTACAGATATCTGAAAGGAGGCTGTAGTGAGGTGGGTGTTTGTCTCTTCTCCCATGTAAGAAGTGATAGGACAAGAGGAAACAGCCTCAAGTTGCACCAGGTGAGGTTTAGATTGGACATTAGGAAAAAAATTTTTTCGCCGAAAGTGTTGTCAAGTATTGGAACAGGCTGTCCAGGGAAGTGGTGGAGTCAGCATCCCTGGAGATATTTAAAAGATGTGTAGATGTGGTGCTTAGGGACATGGTTTAGTAGTGGACTTGGCAGTGCTAGATTAATGGTTGTAGTTGATGATCTTAAAGGTCTTTTCCAACCTAAATGATTCTATGATTCTAAGGAGAATATTTTGAAGTGGTGCTGCTGATAAAGAGATGAGGTGTCACAAGTTTAATTACTGTGCAGAAATTCTGTGGTTAAATCATTGTGCCCAGGGTTTGAAAATTTATCAATAAAAAAAAAAAAGAGGAAGTCTTGTTTCCTTCAATTGCACCTGTCAAGCCAGAAATGGCAGCTTTTAAATACCAGTGAGTTTTAAATTATGACCACCATTAACCTGTGTAATGATGGGATGGAAACGCATTCCTGTGTGTCAGCACAAGTTATGCTGTTCTGATGACTAAAGCTGTTGGCAAGGGCACATTAAGCCAGTTAAGTTAAATATCCTCACTTTCTGCTGTGCTCTTCATCTCCTTTTGCCAGTGAATTTGGACAGTAGTCATGTAGATGCCAGCAAACAAAAGTGTGCCAGCTTCCCACCTGGCATGAAGCAGGCATAGGCCAGCTTCACTCCCTTCATTCCAACAGCATAGGGCAGATTTACATGAGCATAGTAGCTGACTTGCAGAAGTAGTTTGTACTTAAGCAAATGTCTTGGAAAAAAAAGCTGTGCTTCAACCACTGAAAAAGTTATTTTCAAGGAATATATATTTTTTTTTATTTTAGCATGGAGCATAGGAAGGGATATTTGATGAAAGGAGGGAGCTCAGGAGGAGTGTTTGATGAAAAAGTTGTTCTCTTCACTGGAAGAAAAGCAACAGCTTTCTTGTAATTTTAAAACCCAAACAAATGAAAAAAAAAATGTCCCTTGGTTTTAGATAGAAACTTGGAAATTTTTTTGATGAAGAGTTCTTCCTTTTAATCTAATTTAGGCATTAAAAAGCTCAGATACTGTGCTTTCTGTCCCCTTGATCTTTGCCTTTACCACTGTTAAGGTCACATCTGAAGTACTGTGTCCAGCGCTGGGCTCCCCAGTACAAGAGAGACGTGGTCGTACTGGAGAGAGTCCAGTGAAGCTCCACAAAGATGATGAAGGCACTGGAGCATCTCTCCTATGAGGAAAGGTTGAGAGAGCTAGGACTGTTCAGAGAGGATACTATCAATGTGTAGAAATACATGATGGGAGAGTGTAAAGAAGACAGAGCTAAGCTCTTTTGAGTGGTGTTTAGTGACAGAACCAAAAGCAATGGGCAGAAACTGAAACACAGGAGGTTCCTCTTGAACATTCTGGCATGCAGTTTTTCCCTTTAGTAAGGTAGGTCTTCCTGTAAAAGATCCTTTAGGGTTGCTCACTTGCCCATGAGATTAAGTTATTTGCAGTTCTTCAGCCCTGCTTTCCCCAAGCATCCAGTAGTAAAGTGACTCAAGAGACTTCAAATAACACTTTAGTATGAATGGCGGCCCCAAAGACGCTGAGGGTCTTTATGCTTCAGGTTGGGTGTTCACTTCTATTCTTTGAGGCTCATACTGTGTTCCACCTCACTTGAGGCCCCAAACCAAAACATTAAACCTGCTGCCTGCTGGTAACTTACTGTACTGTTTAGACCTGTTTGATGTGTAGCATTGAGTCTTTATACTTAGCCACTAACATTCATGAGGGAAAATGTGATTCAGAGCCCCAGGTAGTTCAATCTCATCCCACAGTTATATAGATTTATACTTGTTCTTTCCAGTATTTTCATATCTTTCCAGAAGTATGATGCTGAAAGCTGGTGGCAGTATTTTAGATAAGGCCTTACCAATACTAAGTGTACTGGAAGGAGTATGTCACAAGAGATCCATCTCATGTCTGGGCCTCGATTGTCATACTATATTTTATTACATTGTTTTCATTAGGTAGTATAACAAAACTGAGTAGATATATAGGGAAGTAGAAACTTTAAAAGCCCTTAAGTGTTTTTGTTTTGAATGAAAAGATATAAAGCTATGCAATTAATGATAATTTTCACACAACGTGAGATAAGTTAGGGAAAATTTTGATGTACAGATTCATACATATCTTTCAAGTGCAGAACTTGGATAGCAGTTGTAAATATAGAGGATAGCCTCTGGAAGATAAAGGAACAGCTAACTGACTTTCCCTCCTCTCTACTTCCTAAATCTCACTGATCACATTACTTCCTGATCACACACTTAAAACACATGCAATGTAAGATAGAGGTAAGTTTGTCCTCTTTAACTAGAACATAAATGCTGATTAAGTTTTACTTTTCAAGGAGTTATCGTAAATGAGATATTTTTCTTCCACTTATAAATGCTAATGAACAGAAAAGGAAAACAAAAGGGAGTTTTATTTTACAGGTTTGCCCTTCCAAAGTGTAATGTAAACAAAGATAATATTGCCCCACTAACGTTTAAAATTAAGGTTTTCTATTAAATGCTACTTTTTAATGGATTCTGAAATAACTAATTTTTTTAAAAAGGCTTTGTTTTTGTACAAATTGTAAGCTGAAGTAAGGCGCTATATTGCAGTTATAGTTTAAATATTCAATAGTTGTATGTGTACAAAGATTATTAATAGAAAGGGTGATTAAGTAACACATTGCAAGCTTAAAGGGAAATTGCTACAATGTTGATCATAATGTGCTTAGTGACATTGATTTTCTAGAAATGAAATGTAGACAAGGAAAATTGATACAAGCTGCAAACAAGGAACAAATACAAATATTTCAAAAATCTGTAAGTAGATGCAGAAACTTCTTTGAAATGTTCAATGTCCAGCTTTTCCCACTGTACAGGGTACAGTTCATTAAGAACTGGCTATTAATTATGGTGACTGAATTATAGGTAATGTCTTTGATGTCTAGAGAGGGTTAATTAGTTAAATTAAAAATCTTTGAGGACCTTTTTATATGCCTCTAATTTTTACTAGAGGGACGTAGTGGAAGAAGATGGTCTTCGTTTCTCCCTTTCAAAACTTAATCATGATGTAGACTAGCAAGGGCAGAAGAGACACCCTATTTCTACATAAAGAGATGAGATTTGAAGGGCAGGTACATGGCTCCTGTACTGCAGAGAACAAGGTGATTTGGCTGCTTTGCTATAACCTCATTCTTTTAAAAATAAAATAGAGAGTCAGTGTGCAATAAAAAAAAAAACACTGATGGGCAGAACACTAAAAAGATTTACGCAGAGCCCTTCAAATGCTGAGGTCTGTAGCTACTTTTGCCTAGAATTTCATTGGTGTGCTGTGACTTCTTCTTTCATTGGTGATGGTTTCTGTTCATTTTTCATGCTACTCACTTTACAAAGGGGGCAAAAAAAAAAGAAAAAATATAAGGGAAAATTGGGAAAATTGAGCTAGGCTAACATGAATGACAGCTGTTGAAATGCAAGACACTAGGGAGGGATCATCAGGATGAAAGATACTGTATAAAAGCAATGGGATTTTTTTTAGCTCAGCCCATAACTGTTCTTGCTGCAAGGGCAAGGAGTGAGATATGAAAATCACCTTAGGTTGTTTTTTTTTTCCTCTTCTGTGGGTAAACTTACTTCCAGGCAAGCAGTTGAAGATAGTAGTCTTTCTCTATACTTCCAGTTCACTTAGGCAGAATACCATTCCTCGGTATGCTTGATTCTTTTGCCTCTGGTCCAGGATTTGCCATAGCCCAGTACACTCCATCTCCTTGTACATCAGTCACCCAAGAGTCACCCCAGAGGATGGTTGTGCCTCTCATCTTGTAATCTATCTTGAATAACATGTTTTCTCCAGATTGTTTGCACATGTCCAATGGTCACCTGACTCAACTGCAGCCTTAAGATCAGACTTTCAGCCCTTTGCAATCTCACCTTACATCTAATGAGTAGGTAGAGAGAAAGTGGCCATGTCTCTCCATAAGTACTAAATTGAGAACACATGCATCTAGCTAAGTTAGAGGCTCCTTTACTTCTCTTTCTTCTTTTCTTTTACACAATAAAGCCCAGCACTGTCATCTGTGAGGAAGAAAGTATGTCTGAGTTTTCTTATACCTAAACAATGTGCCTAGAAAATATGCAAATATATTTTTATGACAAAAACACTTTATGTGCCTCTGTTCTGCAGAATAATATGTTACAAGTTTGTCAGTCATTCACAAATTGCTGTCTGGAAATTATGATTCAGCTAGTAGGAGGAAATGAAATGATCTCACTACAGGCAGAGGCCCATAAAGGTGAAAAAAAAGCTAATCTACTGATAAGAGAGCGATGGCATGACAGTAAACAGCAGGATTTGAATGGCTAAATGTCCCTGGCTTGGTGAGAACTGGCTTTCTGTGTTATGATTAAAAATTGAGGTTATGGGAATTAATCCTAGTCCTATTTAACTCAACAGTCACTGGATTCATTTGGACAATAATTTTATTCTGTTTCTTTTCCTACTGGGAAATTAGACCAAGAGGACTCTTTATGCAGGCTGTCTGCCTTCTTTATGGTTAAATGCACTTGTAGTTGTCTTTGCTTTAGAGAGGAAAACTTTATCCGAAATAATAGGTCATGGTTACGAATTCTGAACTCTGTTGCTTAGGCTTCTGCTACTTGCTACTTGCTTCCATGATTCTCATAATCTTTCCTTTCTCTGAATTCCAGAAGGTAAAACACTTTGGAAAAATCTTGGATAAATCCCTACTTGTCTGCCCCAAAAAGCAAACTGTCCGGACTGATGAGAATGATTACGATTAACGTCCTTGGTGAATATGAATGAGGATTGCATTATTCATTATATTTGAATGACATTATTTAACTGATTGTAATTATACAACAAATTATAAATTTGTTTAATGTAAATTTGCCCAGGGCAACATTTTTGCCTTTTCAGTACTCATCTCAAGTTGACACATATCAGCATTTCATCTTGCATTCTGTATTCCAACAGTCCATGGGCCTTTCTCTCTGCTTTTGTTAATTTCGTAATAATTCTTCTTCCTCATGAATTAAGTTTTGTGTTGCTCCTTGAAATATGAGCAAATTTTCATACCGGTTCTGAAGACAGTAACAATTTTGCGTAACTGATTTTTGAATTCTCAACTTCAGATGATGTAAAGGAGGTTACTTTTTCTCAATACTTGTTCTCTACACCTCTCAATAAAAGACATCTTTGGATGTACCAAGTTACTAGTCTTTTCTTTTTTCTATATAGTTCTCTGGTATGTTTGTCACCCTCCATACCGCAGTCCACTGCTCCTCAAATGTGACTTACACTCGAATATCTAAACTCTAGCATTCAAAATGAAGATAGAGAATGTTACATGCCAGCTATGCTGCAGAATTATGCATATGGTCAGATTTTCGTATCTGTGAGGCTAATCAGTTATGTCTTTTAAAAAACAGATTGCTTAGTTTCTAGCTAGAATAGCAAGTTGATTCTCACTGTGCCTTGCTGTGTAAGTTTTTCAAGTCTGTCAACTCATGTGTGGCATAGATGGATCTAAGAGAAGTTTACCCATATGCATTTCTCTTCATAGTTTGGATGAGACTGGAGGAACACTTGTTTCTCAAAACTTAGAGGAAGATGAACATTTTATAGAATAATAATAATAATAATATGCTTGAATATGTAAGCATTTGTTGGAATTTCTTCTATTTCATTAATGACTGAAGGAAAATATAATTGCATTGCTGTGTGGCAGCCATTCTGAAATCAGCTGTTGATTATAGACTGTTTCTCAGTTCTCAGAAACTTATCAGACTTATCACTTAAGTGCTTAAAACTCTCATGTTCTTAAAATCTGTATACATACAGAGGATGGTTGATTAATTATAAGACACAGAATGAAATGTTTTATCATTGGCAAATTCAGTGTTAAGTAGCCATGAGTTTTTAGCTAAAAGAATGATAGAGCACTTGGTGAAATCTCCTGCTGCTACAACATGTATTTTTGTCTATCCATTAAAACCATGTCTTTAGCTGAGTTTCATAATTTTGAAATTCCTTTTCTTCTGTAGCAGAACAAAAGCTTTTCATGTAAATGTTCCATTAACTGAAATGTCACTCAAGTAATGCATTTAGGGTTGAAAAATCAAAATATTTCATTTCAGTTTTGAAGCTTTTTTTTTGTATTGGTTTGTAAAAAAGGGGTAAAGAAAATACTGAAACTAAAAGTAATTTCAAAATAAAGGATTAGGATGTTTGGTTCCACAAAGGTCAAAATAAAATGTTTTCAGCTATCTAAATATTTTTTTCAATTTTCATTTCAAAAATTAATTTTCATGAAACACTATACTTTTGAAGAACTGTCATTTTTTTTCTATAAAATACATTGCAGGAAAAAAAAATCTGACTAAAGTTGTGTAACGCTAGAAAGAAATACAATTTTCACTGTTGTCAATCTGAAGACTTGCACAAATGGCTAAAGGTTAAAAGAATTAATAACTGCCACTAAAGTCAAAGAAGGAAAATATGTGAAAGTGTTGTTATATATCTCAACAATCGGGGAGAGGTGGAGGCCTGGGGATAGGAGGTGGAAAGTTACAATCAGAAGGAAACCTTCCTACAGTGACCGTGTGTAGCACAATAGCATTTAAATACCAACGTCCAGCTTGGTTTCTCTTCACAAGGAACATGGAATGTTATGATTCTATATACCATGCAAATGCACTTCATGATCACTCTGTTTTAGCCGCAGTGGTACTGATTTCAACACACTGGTCCTGGTGTCCTGCCGTGTCAAGGCCTTGAAGCACTTTTGAAATTACCTTTTCCCGTAAGTAGCACATTATATGCTTAGACTTGGCAGTACTATATTAACATGCAATTGCTGTACTTCCCTGGGATTTAAAATAGAATTGTTTTATTTTCCACATAGAAGCAAGAAAGTCCATGAAACCCATTTGAAAGATACTAGTCAACACGACTCTTCCAGTCAGAGACAACATCTCCAAGCCTTGTTAGCATAACTCCCCCTAGCTGACACCCTTCTCAGTCTGGCCACAGTGCTATAAAAACCAGGTAATAGTTTGTAAAGGGTATGGTTGGTCTGATTTTGTCAAGAAAGCAATTAAGCATGCTTCAATTAATTTGCAAGCAAGACTTAATTCTGAATCTGAGTATTTTTTCTCTGTTTGTCATCACTAAACTTATAAAAAACAGGACCTGGGATCTGGTCTGGGGAATGGCAGATAGACCCCAGCTCTGTCCCAAAAAGGTAGGTGAACATTTACAAGTCTGCTTTACCACTCACTGTCTGAAATTCTCCATCTGTAATGCAGCATATATTATTCTAATCTTCTCTCTTGAAGCTGTGAATGCAAATGGCTCCACACTAAGTTTTGTTGGTAATTGCCGTTACTGAGAGTACATGCCATCTGTTTCCTTAGCCATGCCTGCTAGCTACTTCTTTACACCAATTATAATTCTAACTCCTAAGCTTATCCCAAGATTTAACAACGTAGATGGAGTGGTTGGTGTGGGCAGTGCACTGGTATGTAAGGCACATTATTTTCAATAAAGCATTCAGGCTACGCTGGTCATTGAGATTAAACATTACATAGGAGGTCTTCACTCCAGCTGTATTTGTGGAGCCCTGGGAAGGAGGTGCTTCCTCTCTTCTATCCTATAGTCCACTTGGCTTGCTGTCATGAGGCATGTAGGTACTGTCCCACTTAGCTCTTCTTTTCATGTTTTTAATCTTTTTCTCATTTGCTTCTCAGAGTTTTCCTCCCTTTACCATTTCCTACTTGTATTCTTCTCTTTTTACCTCATTGCAGTGTATCTATCTCCCTGCTGCATTCCTTTTCTGCCAGACTTTCTTCTATGTCTTTACTGACCTTCCACTCTGAATGCCAACTAATACAACCTAAGAGAAAAGGGGACCTATTTTCAATGTGAGCAAGTTTTTAGCTTGTTAGAACCAACAAGAGAGAGGTGCTGTCTTTATTTAGGGACACACTAAAACAAATGGTGATCTAAGCAGATGGCGTGCTAACTATGAGCAAAAGTGACTGATGTGAAGTGAGGCAGAAGAAAATCAGCTCAGAAGAGGGAGGACAAAGCAGGCTTGTCTGCAATTTGTTTGCAGCACTGCCTTCTGCTTGCACACCTCTGGATGAACTAACAGTTTGCCTCCTCAGCTGAAAGCACATCTATTTCCATGCATTTTTATTAGAGCTGGCAGTTTGTCACTCCAGTGCATCCTTCTGTTGCAGTGCATTACATTGCATGACATAGTAGCATGATGAAATGAAATGTCAGACCCGCATCAGATACATTTAGAGTTATATGTGTCTGTGTCCAGCAGGGAAAAAACACTATTAGGTCATAGACCCATTTCACTAGGTGATACGTATGGTTATGAATCACTCACTTGCCAAGCCCAGCTAGCCTTATTATAATAGCAGTCCCATCTACATCATTTGCAGTTTCAGTACCGTGAAATCAACACGAAACACTTATTAGTCAATTTCACATTTGTTCATGTGCTGGTCTTGTGTAGTAGGGGCGGGGGGTGGTACAGTGGCAGCTTCTGTGAGAAGCTGCTAAAAGTTTCCCCTTTGTCCAATGGATTTGGACAGGTCTAGGTTGCACCTGCTGCTGGCCAGGACTGAGCTAATTGGAGGCAGTGATAATGCCTCTGTGATAAAGTATGTAAGAAGGGGAAAATTAAAAAAAAAAAAAGAGAGAAGCAGAAGCACAGGCAGAGAGTGGGAGATGCGAGTCTTGTGGGTCTTGTGGCCTTCTCCCTCTGGCCTCTGGTCAGGAGGCTGTCTGGGCCCGACTTGACCCAGATGGCCTGGCTGAGAGAACAGAAGAGGGGAGATGTGAAGACAGCCTGAGAGGTGTCTGCCTGAACCTGATTGTGAAGAATTTCTTGTGAGAGGAACGGCTGCAGATGCCAAGGTCAGTGAAGAAGAAGGGGTAAGAGTAATGCGGCTCCTGGCCGAGACTTCCTTGCAGCCTGTGGTGAAGACCATGGCAAGGCCGTCTGTCCCCCTGCAGCCCATGGAGGCCCGTGGAGGAGGAGAGACCCAACTGCAGCCCATGGAGGACCCCATGTTGGAGCAGGTGGATGCCCAAATGAGGCTGTGGCTCATGAAGAGCCTGTGTTGGGGCAGCCTGTTCCTGAGGGACTGCACCCCATGGAAGAAATGACCCAGGCTGGAGCAGTTCAGGGACTGCAGCCCTGTGGGAGGGACCCCACTCTGGAGCAGGGGAGGAATGTGAGGAGTTCTTCCCCTGAGGAGGAAGGAGCAGCAGAAAACAACATGACGAACTGACTGCAACCTATTCCCTATTCCCCCTGTGCCACTCAGGGAGGAAAGGAGGTGGAGATAATCTGAAATGAAGTTAGGCCTGGGAAAAGGGGAGAGGTGGGGAAAGTTGTTGTTTTCTCTCTCATTATCCTGCTTTGGTTTTTATTATGAAAAAAAAATTGAAATAGTTTACCCTAAGTCCAGTCTGTTTTACCCATAACAGTAATTTGAATGATCTCTCCCTGCCCTTATCTCAATTCCCGTCCCTCAATGGGTGGGGAGAGTGAGTAAGGAATTAAGTAGCTTGGTACGAAGCGGGGCTATACTACGACGGTTTAGCTGAGTCCACTGGACAAAGGGGAAACTTCTAGCAGCATTTTGTCATGTGTAAAAAGGAATAGTCATACTCAGGGATCATATTTAGAGGTTGCATAATGATTGTACGGTATGAGCCAGGCAGCAAATAAGATGGGATTCCAGTGTTGCAGCATTTTTATTAGGGAGTTGCAACAAGTCGAAGTGACATTTTCATTAATAAATTATCCCATTGACATTGCTGGGTAGGATTCAGTCATGGGAACACAACAGTGAGTGAAGGTTGCACAGTCTAGAATGTAAGTCTGGTCTCAGAAGACTTATGCTCTGTTTCTGATTCAGGCAGTGACCTGCCCTGGGCTTTAGAGGAGGCTTCTCAATTTTTTTTTTTTTGAAAGATTCAGTTGCAAATGAAATTTTATCATTATTTTTTAATGGCACTTTTAGTCAATTTGAGAATCACAAAACCGTTTCTTGATGATGAGAAAGTTTTCCTATTTTCAGCAAAATGCTATTTTCATGTTTG
Organism: Chlamydotis macqueenii; assembly: GCF_036417535.1. Classification (NCBI taxonomy): domain Eukaryota; kingdom Metazoa; phylum Chordata; class Aves; order Otidiformes; family Otididae; genus Chlamydotis; species Chlamydotis macqueenii. The sequence goes on from NC_141559.1 coordinate 21,074,553, forward strand.
TTCAATGTTTCTGTTGTGTTTCTTTATTTTCTTTGCCTTTGTCTTTCAACAGAAACCAAATTTTATTTTTCCAGGTACCTCTATTGCTTAGTTAGTGAGACTGCAGAGGAAACTTTTTTTCCAAAGGAAATTTGAGCAGTTTCATAGCTGCACATGAGGACTCAGCTTCAATTCATGCTTCCAAATACTATTGTAATACTTTAGAAGTCCTCACTGTCCAAAATGTAAAGAGCAGGGATGGATGAGGAAAACACTTTTTTTTTTAGGATAGTTAGGCACATATCTTCATCAGAGCTGCATGGGATGACAATGTGTAGAAGTCTTATCAATGGCTCTAAGTTTTGCAGAAAAAAATTACATCACTTATCCACTGTAGATTCAATGAGGACATACCTGCATGGCCCTGGTTCATGTTCCTTTGCCTAACTTCCTGCAATTATATTATATTTGTTTTCCTCTGTTATTGACAAACTTTAAATCTTAAGGAGGATAACATTATCATATTCTTTATTTATTTGTTTGTATTTAAATATATTTGTTTTAAAGGCGAGTTTGAATTTTGAAAAATTGAGCCGAAAGTATTTGCTTTTCTCCCTATTAGCTTTATCTGTCGGTTGGCAATTTTATGTGAGAAACAGCTGACTGTCCTTGCTGTTAGAGTGGTGGTAACTCCTTTACTTACAAGGGGTAGATAAAATGTTAATGTACGCAGTCTTGTTTTAAAGTTGATTAGGATGTTTGAGCTAAATAGTAAAGTGTCAGTGTGTATTTGAAAGATCTGAGTTCCACTACTAAATGTATCAGATATATTCTTTTTAGAGATGGGAGGAGAGGTAGTTATATATGACAATACTTGAGTGCCTCAGTTTGCAGTGGCTATTGGAGGAACATAAGAAAAGAAGTCTACTGGACCACTTACATCAGTGGTAGCTGATCAGAGAAGTAGCTGGACCTAGGGATAAAGTAGTGGTCAAGGCATATGAAAAAACCTTCAGCTGTGAAAATTTGATATCCAACAGACAATTTCATTAGATAGTCAGGCTTTAAATATTAAACTACACCCTGCATAGGCATTCCAAAAAGCCTAGATCCTACTTAGACAAGTAAATAAAGTTTTCATATGTGAAAAGGTCTTGCATGCTGTGCCCAGCCTTTTCATTTAGCTACTTAAATGCTGAGTACCTTTAGAAATCTGTCTAACTATTTAGACACTTGTAGTGTCATTACTCTCCAGTATCTCACTCTGTCTGTCATCAAACTTGCTCCCAGTGTCACCAGCAAACTGAAAACCTTACAGTAGCCTCAAATAACTAAAAAGGAGAAGCTTCTAGTAGACTTATAGTAAGAGCAATGTATTGAATATGTACATGGTATGTATTTACTAGAGCATATTCATATTGATTTTTCATTTTACAAATCACTTTACCATTGCAGCACCTTGACAAGCTTACATATTAAAGCACAGTATATTAATATTTACTTGCTGCCTAGAAGCCACACATACTTTCCTCAATAATGATATCCCAGTATGAATGAAAAGAGGTTGAAAAAGGTAATCTTTACAATGGGAATGCATCTGATTTATAGCCCCCAAATGGGAAATTATTATAGTTGTAGTAATATGCTTTCACATAAGCTGTCACAATTGGAGAGCAGCTTGGCCAGTAAAGACCCGTTGTCTAAAATGCGGGAAGTGAAATGATAGGTACTTTAGCATCCAGCCAAAAAGCAGTTATTAAAACTTGGAAAATTTTCATCAAGACATCAAGAATGGGGAAGGGAAGCTGTCTAAAGAGTGCAGCATTCATTGTCCGCCCATGGGGAGAGAGTAAGGAAAGGTCTTATTTACCAAATGTTTGTATTAGATGTGAGCTATGTCTAAAATAACACCAAGAAATTTTTTTCCCTGGAGCTTATATTTCACATTTTACCTGCTTAAGACAAAACCTTACATCCACAGATGCCACAGATGCAGTGAGGATTGGTGCATTTAAGGAAGCCAGCCCTAAGGAGTGGGGCTAGAGAACATCTCCCATTGTCTTCTGGGGAATCATCTGTCCCTCCTTTTTTTTTTTGTCAGGGGCTGCAGTAGAGTCCCCTGTTTTTACCTGCTCCTTGGTACAAAGAATAGTGCATTCCTTTCACCAGATGGTTTTGGTCTGGAGAGTAGAGTGTTGTGTTCTCTTCCCTCCTCCCAAGGAGGGGAAGTATGGGAAAAACACTGCCTTTTGCGTAAGTGTGTAAGGTGTGGATATCTGCTGGTCCCAGAGATCTATGACTTTTTTCAACATTCTATGTGTGTACAAAGACTTAAAGCAATTTGTACAAAGGCTGTTATAGTTGATAAAATCTGTCTATTAAATTGGAGATCAAGCTCTTATTACCAGTTTGATCACAAACTTTTGGTATCACTTTTGATGGGATATTTGAGGCCACTTTCCCTGAAAAGTATATTTCTGTGATGGTTTAGCCCAAATTACCACACAGTTTCTCGTTCCCCCTCCCCCTCCCCAGTGGGATGGGGGAGAGACTTGGGAAGGAAGGAGAACTCGTGGGTTGAGATGAAGACAATTTACTAAAATGACAAGGGAAGACTGCAATATTAACAATATAAAGATATTAAAATATACAAAGTGAACAATATATGTTTTCTCACCACCCGATGTCCCAATGACCGAAACAGCCTGCCCCAAGCAGCGATCATGGAAACAAAACCAAGCGGCAAGCAAAGGAGCAAAAGGGAGCCAGCAAGGCAGAGGGAACAATGCCAGCAAAACGAGGAGCAAAGATGGATGCCAGGATGGCAGATACCTGCCCTGGCCTGCCCCCACTTATATACTGAGCATGACGTTTATGGCATGGAATACTCTCTTTGGCCAGTTTGTGTCAATTATTCTATCTGTCTTTCTCCCAGCTTCCTGCATCTGCAAATTAGCGAGACTTGGAAAGCAGGACGGTGTCCTTGGTCTCATTCACAACAACTCATATCGTAGAATCATAGAATCATAGAATGGTTAGGGTTGGAAGGGACCTTCAAAGGTCATCTAGTCCAACACCCCTGCAAGGAGCAGAGACACCTCCGACTAGATCAGGTTGCTCAGAGCCTCATCCAGCCTGGCCTTGAATGTTTCCAGGGATGGGGCTTCCACCACCTCTCTGGGCAACCTGTTCCAGTGTTCTATAACTCTCATGGTAAAAAATTTTTTCCTAATTTCCAATCTAAATCTACTCCCCTCTATTTTAAAACCATTACCTCTTGTCCTATCGCAACAGGCCCTACTAAACAGCCTCTCCCCATCTTTCTTGTAGGCCCCCTATCAGGGTGTTTATCAACATTCTTCACACACGAAATCCAAAACATACCAGCTACTGAGAGGAAAAATTAACTCCATCCCTGCCAAAACCAGGACAATTTCCCACCAAGGCACTTAAATGAAGTGGTTAGGGATTTCTGCTCATTCCCTGCACCCAGTAACGATTTCTTTAGACATCTGCTCAAGTTATACTGCTTCCTAAGTAACATAGTGCTTGCTGACCTATAACCTTTCAACTTCTATTCTACTATTGCCCTGTTGGGAAAAAAAAAACCCAAACAACTCTTTGGATGGGGACAGTGAGTTTTCAGGCTTTTACTCCTTCATGAATAGGAATAACTATTCAGTAAGAGAGCCACGGGGTTTTCTTATTGAATAAACACTTTTTTAAAAAATCACTGCAATTAAAAGAGTTTTACTGTGAGTGCTTCAGCATTTTTTCACCTTCCTAGATGTTGCAAACACTTTGACTTTTTGTCACAAGTGCTAGTGTGTTTTGCCACAAGTCCTGGCATTTTTCCTTCTGAGAAAGAGATTTTGTGGTCTGGCTACTAAGAGAAGTTGTTGTTTCCTGTATGATCTGTAGTTACCTTTTTGATCACTAGAGGTTGTTGTGTACATGTAAACTTAAAATCTTCTTGCTCTTCAGAGGTGCCATGGAAGAGGGCTGAGGAACTGAGGGATTGAGGGAGGAGAGGAAAGGGATTTTGTTCATATGGGCTGGGGGGTCTTGGCATTTGGGTGAATTAGTCTGAAATTTGTGTTCTTACCCTGTAACACTGAAAATTCAAGCTCCTTGCCTCTTTGTACACACAAAACTACCTGAGCATAAAGGGACAAGTTACAAACTAGAAACTAGAATCCTTTGCTTTAAAAGTCTCTAGATTTTTAATAACTTTGTGGGTTTGGAGAGCATTTTGTCTATGCTGGACCTTGAAATGCAATGTTTCTTCTCAAAAGGCTGAAAACATGAACCAGCATGGGAGCACTCCATTTGCAGTGAGATGATAGGTAGAATCTGTCCAACAGACAGAGAAATCCAGGAGGCAGATGTATTATTATTGTCTCTTTACTTCAGTACACTGCCTATGGCATTGGTTAGGCAAAAAGAAATGGGCTTGCTCACCCCTAATGTTTTCTTATCTGTTTCCTGTAAAATGAGGGGCAAATGCCACACTTTTCCTTCCAGATGATAGTATTTTCTAATTCTGATAGTTTTGCTATAATGTATCTCAGTTCTAGGATTATAAACACTTGAGGCAAATCTGACTACAATGTGTGTTTGGTGCAGAGTGTGTTTTGCATCCACTATGGCTTATGATTTTAATTTTCTATGAATATGCAACTTGTGTAAGGCATTTGACACTGTCCCTCAAGACATCCTTCTCTATAAACTGGAGAGACATGGATTTGATGGATGGACCACAAAGTGGATAAGGAATTGGCTGGATGGCCGCACTCAGAGAGTGGTGGTCAATGGCTCTATGTCCCGGTGGAGACCAGTGATGAGTGGCATTCTTCGGGGGTCGGTATTGGGCCCAGCTCTGTTTAAAATCTTTCTCAGTGACATGAACAGTTCAATAGAGAGCACTCTCAGTAAGTTTGCCAACAACACCAAGCTGTGTGGTGCAGTTGACACGCTGGAGGGGAGGGATGCCATCCAGGGGTACCTTGACAGGCTGGAGAGGTGGGCCCATGCCAACCTCATGAAGTTCAACAAGGCCAAGTGCAAGGTCCTGCACATGGGTCATGGCAATCCCAGGTACAAATACAGGCTGGGTGGAGAATGGATTGAGAGAAGACCTGAGGAGAAGGACTTGGGTGTGCTGATGGATGACAAGCTCAACATGAACAAACAATGAGTGCTTGCAGCCCACAAAGCTAACCGCACCCTAAGCTGCATCAAGAGAAGCATGGCCAGCAGATTGATGGAGGTGATTTTGCCCCTCTATTCCGCTCTCCTGAGACCCCACCTGGAGTACTGCGTCGAGCTCTGGAGCCCCCAATACAAGAAGAACATGGACCAGTTGGAGAGAGTCCAGCAGAGGGCCACAAAGATGATGAGAGGGCTGGAGCACCTCTCCTATGAGGACAGGGTGAGAGAGTTGGAGTTTTTCAGCCTGGAGAAGAGAAGGCTCCAGGAAGACCTTATAGCAGTCTTCCAGTATCTAAAGGGGGCCTACAGAAAAGACAAGGAGAAACTCTTCAGCAGGCCCTGTTGTGATAGGATGAGAGGTAATGGTTTTGAAATAGAGGGAGGTAGATTCAGACTAGACATTAGGAATAATTTTTTTTTTTTTTACAACGAGGGTGGTGGAATACTGGAATAGGTTGCCCAGAGAGGTGGCTGATGCCCCATACCTGGAAATATTCAAGGCCAAATTGGACGGGGCTTTGAACAACCTGATCTAGTTGAAGATGTTCCTGCTTCTTGCAGAGGAGTTGGGCTAGATGACCTTTAAAGGTCCCTTCCAACACAAACTATTCTATGATTCTATGATTGTATGATTTTGTGCTTGGGTTAGTTTAAATATAGCAAAGCCATGCTAAAATAAAGGGAAATAATGTCCTAAAGCAAGCATAATCTCCCTATTTGTTCTTATCCTGCTGTATTTGAGGAGTCCTGAGGCCAAATTTGTTTCCACCCATTGTATCCCTTTTAAAACACGTACCTGAGGCTACCTGAGGGACAATGCAGATGATTCTTAGGGTTATGCATGTGCATCTGGGGCCTATTTGATGGTGTGCTTTAAAGCATGCTCATAGCGTCTCTTACCTGCAGCGTTACTGGACTTCAGTCCTGTCCATTTTTATATGCCTCCTCCCATCTTGACGTGGTGATACTTACCTAGAAGTAGGAAGAGTTTGGGAGCTGCTGAGGAAAACTGAGCTAGAAACAGCCAAGTAGCACTTGGTCGCCAGAGGAAGGTGTCCAAGAGATGTGGGGCCCTTTCTGAGCCTCAGACCACACCAGAGATGACTTGGGTAAAAGCAGGAGAGGACCATGCACCCATGTATGTGCATGGTAGGCTCTGTGCTGTGCCACTACCAATATGAGGTTGCAGAGCTCTCATTCTGCTCCTATTATAGCTGTCAATATGGGTGCATTAGAGTGGCATGCAAAGTAAACTTTCTTGTACTAAAACTACAGGTATTGGGAAATAGAAGGAAATGTGGAGTAATCCTGAAATGAATGGTGACTGAAGAATGCCCGCAGAATAAAATAGATTCAGGAGTGAAACAGAAGCATCACTCTTGTTGCCTCTCTCTACTTGCCCTTGCTGAAACTAAGAGGAAGGAAGAGGAGAGGTGGTACTAAATGACAAATTAAAATACTGTAGGCTTCAAAGGACAGATCAGTTTGAACAACACACTGCTCTTTATTAGGGTACTTGTTCAAAAAGCAAACAGGCTGTCATATGTTTTTGTGTTACTTTGACCTTGCTCTGGCCAATGGAGAGGGACCGCTGTGTAATAAATGCCAGATGTCTGCATTTTAAAGTAGTTTACAAACTTTTCCATTACTTTGATTTTCCTTGTAAAAATCCAGCTAGTACAGGGAGGCATATAAAATCATGTCAGAATTTAAATGAAAATCCACAATAGTCTATGTGTGGAAGTGTCCTATCTCCCAATCTGAGTAGCAAGGCAGTCTTCTAAATCAACATAATTTACAGTGGACCTAAAATGATGTAAAAACATTTTACATTCTATTTTGTGTTCATTTTTGTTAATGCTCTGAATAATAAGTCTCTCCTTTTAATCTTTATGATGTTAACTCATACTAGTTTACCATTTTAAACTTCGCAAGTTTTTTTGTGAAGTTTGTTTCTCTAACCATGAAGTAGTCGAATTTTTATGTAATTATGAAGTCCTGTGTTTCCTTAGAAAACTAGGACACAGATTTCCCGGGAGGAATTAGTAAATAGTTAAAATCTTGAGGAAAAGAAAACAACAATGAAGCATCGGTCAACAGGGTTACGGGTCTCTAATATTTGACAGCATTTTAATTTGGTTTCTTGTTAAGTATTTCAACAAAGGGATGTTCTGCACTTGACTCTGTGGTTCTGTGTTGGGGTTTAGGAAAGTAGATGCAAGAATTGGACTCCGTGAGTTCTGCCCCATGTCTTCCAAGGTTACTGTATACCCATCTGCTTCATAATTTGTCATCCCTCTCCTATTCCATGTTGTTCATTTCTTTGTCCTCCCTTTTCCTTCACTTTAGGCAATCAGTATTCACACCACTCTTTGATATCTCCTGTGCCACTGTCAGAGGCAGAATGACATATTAGTGCCAGCTTTGCCTTTCCTTGTGCTTCCCTGTGTGTCTATAACTCCACAAAATAAAGTTTAAGGTGACCTTTCTTCTTCTTTCCTCTTCCCTGGATGAGACAAAGATTCTGTTTTCATTAATTATTTCTACTGTTAAAATCTGAATTCTGGGAAATTTTACCGTGGTGTCTCATGGGAATATTTTTAGTTAAGGTATTGTATTAGTTTTATGTGGCAAAGTTTTCATAGCAGGAGGGGGCTGCAGTGGTGGTTTCTGTAAGAAGACACCAAGACCTAGCCAGTTCCAGGCGCCTCCAAGACAGACCTGCTGCTGGCGAAAGCTGAGCCCATCAGTGACATTGGTAGCACCTCTGTGATAGTATATTTAAGAAAGGAAAAAAACCACTGTGCAGCAGCAGCTGGGAGAGAGGAATGAGAATATGTGAGGAAAAAAAACTATGCAGGCACCAAGATCAGTGAAGAAGGAGAAGGAGGAAGTGTTCCAGATGCCAGAGTAGAGATTCCCCTGTAGTCTATGGTGAGGACCATAGTGATGCAGGTTGTCCCCCTTGTAGCTGATAGAGGAGCAGATATCCACCCTGCAGCTCATGGACGACCCCACACCAGAGCAGATGGATGTCCCCCAAAGGATACTGTGACCCTGTGGAGAACCCCCTCTAGAGCAGACTCCTGGCAGGAGCTGTGGCCTCTGGAGAGGAGCCCACACTGGAGGTTTTCTGGCAGGACCTGTTTAGCCTCTGGGGGATTCACGCTGTAGCAGTCCATTCCTGAAGGACTGTTCTCTGTGGAAAGGACCCACACTGGAGCAGTTCTTGAATAATTTTCTTATACTTTTCTCCCCCTGACTTGTTGATGAAGAGCAAGTGATAGATCAGCTTGGTGGGCATCTGGTGGCCAGTCAAGGTCAACCCACCACAGATGTCATGTTCCATCTCTCCTCAGGAGTCTGAGCTCTGCAATCAGCATATATGCCTCATGGTGCACATATCTTCCCACAAGTTGAGTTTTCTTTTTGGAAGTATTGCCAAGGGAGAAGATAGAGAAAAGAATGCAGAAATAAGACCTCTGAACTACAGTGTCCATATGCATAGGAACAAATTGGTATCTTAAAAGTTCAGATCTCATACAAAACCTTTTGTGATCTGATTATTTTGTAAATTTTCCTTTTTTTTTTGTGGAAAGGAAGCCCTTTTGATTTATTTTTTTTTTTTTTGCATACTCTATTATGCTATCTACTTGGTAGTACTTAATTCCTGTAGAAGCACGTGCAATGGAGATCAATATTACAAGACTTACACTTTACTGGAGAGTATTTAACTGCCTTTTCACCTAATTACCTGTGACCCTCTAGTCTTAATGATTTAAAGAAAGAAAAAGGTAGTTTGTAATCCCTTTTGGTGATGGCAAGGGAATATCTGTCCATGTTTTGCAACTGGCTGCATATTACATGTTAAACCATTGGACATCTGTGATAAGTTGCAATTAGAAAGACGGTTAAAGCTAAGAGGTCTGTGTGTGTATATGTGCATATTACGCATGCATCTCTGACATTGGCTTTTATGCCAGGATTAGCTTTCTCCTCTAAGCAATCATCATTTCAGTGATCGTAGTCTGTCGTGTTGAAGGACTGAGGTAGAAATTATAACGTTAGAAAGCTAAGAAGCCACAAACTGTGAAGAGTAGACTCAATCACTGACCTTAATTTCTAAACTGAAGTGTCTGTCTAGAAGCATATGAGTGAATTATGCTCAGATTTAACTCTGAACTCAATACATTCTACTAGTGATTTTGGGGACCCAGTCTGTCAAACATCAGTTACACGTGCTAGTGAGAGGTTTAGATAGGATTCATCAGCCTTTTTTTGTTTTAGCAATTGAATTTATTGTTCCCATCATGGGAAAAGGGAGTGTCCTTACCTGTATAATTAAGGTAAGAATGCTGCCAGTGTTCTACTTCAACTGTGAAAATTTCTACCTGAGAGTGTCTTATATCTTTTAGCTGTCACTGTTCCTTATACACTAATGAAACCTCCTTGGTTTAAAACTTTTTTTTTTTTGAGTACTCCAGTTATCCATTGATGTTAGGAGATTGAATTAAATGTTTCCAATATCCTAATAATCTTAAAGATTCCTTCTGCACTAAACAAAATCCAGCGCGTTTTGCTTCCACACTGAATTACTAATCAAGTTGGTGAAGGGCAAAATGGCTCCAGCTTGTGTGAAAAGCTGTAGTGCTTTTGCTATGCTGTAAGCAGAGCAGAGGGAAATCTGCTCTAGGTTCCTGATGAAATGAATGTTGATTCACTGTTAGCTTTGATCTCTGACTGGAAAGGTTGGCTTATTCTTTACAAATATTCTTTTTCATCTCCTTTATAACTCATTTCCTAAAAGTATGGGCATGAGTTCTCAACTGAACATAATTGAGTTATGGTGGCTTAAAAAAGTGTCTGCTTGCTGTGGCTGAGCCTTGGTAACCAGGTGTGTGATTATCCTGACTCTGCTCCAATTCCACAGTAAAATATTTTTAGTCCTAATGACATCACTGGTTTTCTGAGATAAATGTAGACTGAATGTAGACTATTATTTCCTTCCTTTTGTGAGTACGGATATCTACATGTATCCTGAGAACTTTTTAATATGACAGTAATTGAGAGTCTAGGATGGAAAGAAAGGCCTGCTGAACTGCAGAGGTAAAAACACCACTGAGGATACTTACGGGATGCTGAGTGACAGAACAGGTTTCCAGACACTGCCTCTGCTGGGGGGGTCATGTTTGCTGGAAGATTCTCATCAGGATCAGGCTCTGAAAGGCTTGATAAAGATAAGAACATAAATCTTGTGCTGCTTTTATCACTCAAAGGGAAAAGCTATTGTGTGCTCTGAATAATTAGGAAGTTCTCATAAACATCAACTTTTTGTTTGTTTGCCTGATTTACTGAATCAGAGATTGAAGAAAGTGAATAGTGTATGCCATCCTTTTACTTAGCAGCATTCTGCATAGCTGCTATCTGTACGGGGATTTTGTTCTCAAATACGCTGCAGGACCGGTGTTTCAAGAATCAGACGCATGGAATTTATAAGTTACACACACAGTCAGTGAATGTCTTCTGTAACAAAGCAGATGTAGTACAGTGCAGAATAAATATTTATGAAGATGAAAACTTTTCTGGAATCTGAAATTGCAGCAGCAATAGATCTGGTAATATTCTGCATGAACCTCTCCACCTTTTGATTATACAAAACGTAAAGCCTTCTTCACCCCACCTCACTGGCTTTTCTTGACCTATACTTTCCCCATGGGCCTGAGCAATGAAATGCGTGCCACCAAGCCCTATGCAAGAAATCAAATATCATGAACTACCATTCAATTATTGGTGACCTCTGTAGATTAACCACCTTCTGGTGTGTTGACCAAGTCCTGTCAGCAATGGAAAGAAGGTTTGATCCGTATAGGGTTGATTCATTTCTTTTGGAGTTGTCATATCTTTTCTACCATTACAAGATCATCACATGCCTCATGGAGAACATGCGATCTTGGAATAACTCTCACAGCTTCGTGTAGTTAAGGACTAGCAGAATAACTGAATAACTAAAGGAATATCGCCACCACCTCACCCTCCAAAGCAAATGGTAAAAAAGAAAAAAAAAAATCGCACTTTTACAACAAAATGTCAAATCCAGGTTATTTGCTCGTGGGGTCACTGGCTGCTGAAGACAGAGTTCTGGTAGAAAACTTGCAGCCATTTCCAACAAATATGGCAACATCTACTAGATGCTGATGGGATTTTGCTCAGCTGTTGCTCCAATGCACTATTTGGAGTCATCTGCATTGAAAGGTTTCCATGTAATTAGAGGGATGTAGGCTATGTAACAGAGTCTGCTAGTTGTGTCTTCCTGGGTAAGATTTTGAATGCCAGCAAAAGATGGAAATAGCCTTCTTTATTAAAAAGCTTGTGAGTAATGGAAGAGGGGGGTTGCATGGTAGTTAGAGCATCTTCTGTGTTTTCAAAAGCGTAATAAGACTCCAATTTTCCTGTCCTGGATGAAGATATTTTTTAGTCAATAGAATTCAGTTTTTGTTAGGAAATGCATTAGTGGAGACAACATCAAGGCCTCAAATGAAAAAGTCTTCCATCTAAAAGAGATGAGCTTGTCCAGGTATAGTGCAGAGGAATATTATGTTTGAGAGCAGTGAAATCTGTAGGCTGGCAGTGAAACATGTCATGCCCCTGGCCTGTGATATTAAAAAAGGAGATGAATAAGGAAAAGTTGTAGCAGTTTCATTTTCTACTGCTTCTTTGAAGATGGCAAGACGAATCTTATCTTGCCAATCCTCTCCCTCTCCAGAAGTTAGGTTAGTGTTCAGTTTGCTTTGGTGCTGTCTAGTGTAGAAAGTAGACACTTTAAGATGGTAGACCTGAGGAAAAACACTCTGTGGCTGGAGTAGTAGAACTTTTTAAAAACTACAGCAAAAAGAGCTAGATGAAAAGGAAAAAAGAAATCTTCCAGGTTCTTTCCAGAAACAGCTGATATTTGCTTTAATGCCTGTGTTTTATCTTCCTGTCCTTACCTTGTCCTGCAGTGAAGACCTCACAGTTTGTCTAATAGGATAATACTTCAGAATGGAAGCAGAAAGGGCAAAGAGATATATGAAAAACAACTCACCAAATTGTATTAAACTTTCTTAAATTGTTTAATAACAAGAACACAGTCAGCAGATTTTTAAATTTCTTCAGAGACAGTTGGATGAACAGGTACAGAAGAGGGGAGGTGGTTGCTTTCAGCACCCATTGATTGAAGGTCCAGTGGCTTGACTTGAAGGAAGGAAAGTCTCAAACTTTTTCTGCATTGCCTTCAGTTCACCCTCTGAAGACCTTTAACATTGCTTTAATTTCAACAGTATGGATTAGAAGTCTAATTACAAAGAGTAATGGCAAGTTTAAGAAAAGTGTATGGTAAAGCTCTGAGCACTGGAAAATGCAGCATAGTGATGGCCTTCCATTGCAACGATGTGGAATTTCAGGATGCTGGTATTTTGGAATGTTTAGTTTCAAATCCAGGCTTTCCACTTGATTGAAAAAGGAATCCCTGGTCCTGCTGAGATCCAACAAAGTCATTCTGAATCCATCCAGCAGGCTATAATGGTGCCTGCAAGGGCATTTACACATCAGAGAATCATAGAATCATAGAATGGTTAGGGTTGGAAGGGACCTTCAAAGGTCATCTAGTCCAACCCCCCTGCAAGGAGCAGGGACATCCCCAACTAGATCAGGTTGCTCAGAGCCTCATCCAGCCTGGCCTTGAACGTTTCCAGAGATGGGGCCTCCACCACCTTTCTGGGCAACCTGTTCCAGTGTTCTATAACTCGCATGGTAAAAAATTTTTTCCTAATTTCTAATCTAAATCTACCCCCCTCTATTTTAAAACCATTATCTCTTGTCCTATTGCAACAGGCCCTACTAAACAGCCTTTCCCCATCTTTCTTGTAGGCCCCCTTGAGGTACTGGAAGACCGCTATCAGGTCTCCCCGGAGCCTCCTCTTCTCCAGGCTGAACAGCCCCAACTCTCTCAGCCTGTCCTCATAAGAGAGGTGCTCCAGCCCTTTTATCATCTTTGTGGTCCTCCTCTGGACCTTCTCCAATTGGTCCATGTCCTTCTTGTGTTGGGGGCTCCAGAACTGGACACAGTACTCCAGGAGGGGTCTCACCAGGGCAGAGTAGAGGGGGAGAATCACCTCCCTCAACCTGCTGGCCACGCTCCTCTTGATGCAGCCCAGGATGCGGTTGGCCTTCTGGGCCGCAAGGGCGCATTGCCTGCTCATGTTAAGCTTCTCATCCACCAGCACTCCCAAGTCCTTCTCCTCAGGGCTGCTCTCAATCCATTCTCTGCCCAGCCTGTATTTGTGCCTGGGATTGCCATGACCCAGGTGCAGGACCTTGCACTTGGCCTGGTTGAACTTCATGAGGTTGGCACAGGCCCACCTCTCCAGCCTGTCAAGGTCCCTCTGGATGGCATCCCTCCCTTCCAGCGTGTCGACGGCACCACACAGCTTGGTGTCGTCGGCGAACTTGCTGAGGGTGCACTCTATCCTACTGTCCATGTCACCAACAAAGATGTTGAACAGGGCCGGGCCCAGCACGGACCCCTGAGGGACGCCACTCGTGACCGGTCTCCACCTGGACATCGAGCCGTTGACCACCACTCTCTGAGTGCGGCCATCCAGCCAACTCCTTATCCACCAAGTGGTCCGTCCATCAAACCCATGTCTCTCTAGTGTAGAGAGAAGGATGTCATGCGGGACAGTGTCAAAAGCTTTGCACAAGTCCAGGTAGATGATGTCAGTTGCTCGTCCCTTGTCCACCGATGCTGTCACCCTGTCACAGAAGGCCACCAAATTGGTCAGGCACGATCTGCCCTTGGTGAAGCCATGTTGGCTGTCACCAACCACCTCCTTGCTCTCCATGTGCCTTAGCATGGTTTCCAGGAGAATCTGCTCCATGACCTTGCCAGGCACAGAGGTGAGGCTGACCAGCCTGTAGTTACCTGGGTCTTTCTTATTCCCCTTTTTAAAAATTGGGGTTATGTTCCCTCTCTTCCAGTCATCGGGGACCTCACCAGACCACCACGACTTCTCAAATAAGATAGCCAGTGGCTTGGCAACTTCGTCCGCCAGGTCCCTCAGGACCCGCGGATGGATCTCATCAGGACGCATGGACTTGTGCACCTTCAGGTTCCTCAGATAATCCCGAACCTGCTCTTCATGAGAGTAGTCAAACATGGTAACCCATGAAGTTGCAGAATATGTATCCTTCAAGATGTCAAAACTTGACCTGCTCCAGTTGGACCTGTTTTCTGCAGGAGATTGACTGGATGACCTTCTGAAGTCCCTTCCAATCAATGTGACTGTATGATCTCATATGGTGTTGATTTATTTTTATTTTGGGGCAGGGGAGCAAAGCCTAGGGATAGTACCAAGGAAGTAGATAAATAAGAGTAAAGACACAAGTCAGATATGGCCTCCAGAGCAGACAGAATTTATCAGTGCTACCTCTGGTATGTGTATGGAACTATGACCTGCAAGCGGTTATTATCTGAGTAGGAGGTGGACAAGAAGCTGATGAATATCCTAGTAATTCTGAATATGTTGTGACAGATAGTCAAAATAAAGAGCCATTTGAGGCACTTCAGAAAATCTGTTTCTTATCATCCAAGTTCTTATATTTGAATATAATATTATTATTTCCTTTGAAGAAACTGAGGATTGGTTTCTTAGGGCCAAATTCTGATCACAGAATCACAAAACAGTTGGGGTTGAAAGGGTTCTCTGGAGACTTTCTAGTCCCACTCTGCTGCTCAAAACAGAGTCAGCTAAAGCCTGATGCATATCTGATATGCAAATAAGTTTTGGAAGAGAGTTATGTGGTGTGACTTGTCCTGAATGTTAGAAGGTAAGATTTAATGCTCCAGCAATCTTGTCAGTCTGTGGTCCTAGGTTACTAATTCTGCAGGTAGAAAAGCTGAAGTTCCCCTCTCAGGAACCCAGTTTTGATTATGATTAGTGCACTGTTAGACTTGTCTCTAACACTGCTCTCAATCACATGTATGCTTGGAGATAATGCCTTGTTTGGAGTCCAAGATTAAATTGTTTTGCATTACATCACATCCTTCTGTAGGTCGCTCCATCAATGGGCCAAGTAGAATTTGTCTCCAAGCCAAAGTACTCTTTACAAAGTGCCACAGAAAATCAGGCAGAGATGTTATTCCTACTATGAACATAATGTGGAAAATGAGCGACTACTACGACATGATGTTTGTTACCTGCACAAATGATTTATGTTCTTTTATTCTCATGTTTAAGCTTGATTTTAACCAGCCCTTCTTTGTGGTAGATTAGATACTTCCTAATATGCCAAAATAAAGGAGTCCTCCTTTACATCCCACTAGTTTTGTTCTAGAAGGAGCTTAAACCATTCAGGAGCACTAAATGCCAGGCTTGCAGATTTCTGGATTTAGTCAGGAGCCAGTGTTTGATATGAAGCCCTCTACCTTGAATTTGTCTTTCTTCCCTTAAGTAAGAAAATGGCAGCATGGCAATCATAATGCAAAGTAAACAATTTTCCTTTTTTCTCTGACAGAAATAGGAAGGTGGAAGATCATAACACAAACTGGCTGCCATGTTTCAAACCCTATGCGCACAACTATTACCAGCCTTCCTGTCCAATGGGTATCTTGCCAGCAAGTGAGGATTTACACTCCTTTAGAATTTAAAAATACTGTGAACACATTTTTTAATATGCAATTTGGAGTTCATAAACCATTGGGTCATTCGCATTCAGCTGAAGTGTTCCTTATGTTGTCAGGCTGTCTTCTGCTTCTGTGACTTCCCTGTTCTCTTCCCATCCTCACTACAATTACATTACATTTTGACCTTCTGTGTTTATTCTCAGAAAAAAAAATATATATACAGCCGACTACTCATCCTGTTTTACCTTGAGGCAGATATTAATATGCATATGTAATATATTCCAGGGCTGAAATTCCTATATAGTTTATACTTACAGCTCAACAGTGTTATAGAGTTCTATTTTACAAGGTGCCAACAACTTTATGAGTTTACTTTAGTTCATATTGCAAAGCAGTTGCTTAAACCATGAATTTGCCTTGTTTGCTTACAAATAAGTAGTTTATTGTTTAAATTAACCCTTTTTAGCACTTACTGCTACTCACTCAATATAGGATATTTAATGTCTGTCACAGGTTTGTCTTCCTATCAAGAAAATACCATAAGAAAGGTAACATTTCCTTAAAATGACAGAAGCCAAGACTGCTGTTTTCCCACTGCACATTGCAACCCCAGCCTTTCAGTCACACTTCTACTTACTTACATAAGTAATCTTATTTCAAGGGGAATATGCACAGGAAAATGATAGTGCACATCTGAATATTGGCATGATTCAGACTATGATTAGATATCTCTGCAACCACTGTCATTTTGTTCAGCTCCAGTTCCTGAAGCTGCAGCTAATATGAGCTATTTTAAATCCAAATCAAGTGGTAGGTGCACAAGACTTACAACACTCTTTACTGGATACCCTCTTGTGCACTCACCACGTTCAAGAGTTAAGGAGTTTGCTAAAGGCTGGATATTTAATACTGTCAAAAAAATTCTACCCCTAAAGCAGGGGAAATAGTCCTCTGCTTTACACCTGATGGACTACATTTTGTTGAGTCTGGTATATTAAGGCTTCAAAAGTCAATCAAGCTCCGATTCAGATGTTTTCTTAGCCACATTGAACACAAGAACTCCTCAAGCACCTTTAGTATTACCACATATTATTGTAGATAGTACAGCTCCTTATCAGTAAAATAATAGAATCCAGTCCTTGGTGTTTCTTCTAAAAATAACAAAACAACCACTTTGCATCTTCAAATGATGTTCCTTAGTAGTTCCTGCAAATCAAACACTAGAAGTATTAACATTAAGAAGACTAAACAACATGTTGTGAATTATCCTAAGGCCACCTAATTGCCCAATAGGGCAGACAGTTGTAGAACTGACTTGCATAGAATATGTCCTCCATGAAAGCATTTAGGTGTTAAATGTGTGAAAATCTAATGTTAAGAACTTAGATGTTTGGTTCTCTCCTGAAACATAACACACACTTCAAGACATCTTGTTTTCCTGGCAATATAGAATAAAATCTTAAGGTGCATGGATATGTTTGCCTTCAATAACATCCTAAATGGAATGATAAAACTTGAAATCTTCTGGAAAAGTACTTTTCCTGTATCAGGTACATTATATTTTGTATAAGAGTTATGCTGACACTGTACTTGTTTTTCTGCCTGCTCCGTATTCCTTTATCAATATCAAAGATTGAGATGGAGGAACGGCCCTTGACAAAATCACTATGCTGGGTAAAACTGGGGTCATGCTGAATCTGAGTTAAGGCTCCCAGAACTCAGATGAAAATGCCCGTCACTGACCTTTGATAAACTTATGCTTAGAAAATGATAAAAGGTTAATTTGGTGTTGCTACATTAGGTCAAACACAATATTGCCTTTCCATACTACCTTGCTGTTTCTGAATTGGATTCTGTCTGTCTTTCAGCTAGTGTAAACTCAGCATAAACACTGTTTGGCTAGCTAATGTCACACTTGTGTTGAATATGTCAGATCTAAATCAAATGCATATTGGAAATGCACCTATTGGATAGTCACAATTGCAAAGGGACAGCCTGGATAAAAGAGAGGAGAGAATAAAATTGCTTGTTGGCAATATCAAACCTTTTCTAAATCAAAGAAGCAGGTGATGAAATGACTCAGAAAAGTCTCATGATGGGTTTATGCCAGGTCCTAGAAGAGTTACTAAATGCACAGCTTTGAAGTCCTTGAATTATTCCCATTCTGTCAAGGGACTGCCTCAGGGTGGGTGAAGTAGTTTTGTTTCATAATATTTTCAGAGTACTAAGCTCCAGGAACTTGCTGACCTGCAAGCTGGTGAAGGAAATCAGAATTAATATACACAGTTGCCCGCATGCTCCTAAATTAATATGTGCTGCACTGAACAAGCCAGGAGGTCTCCTCCTGCTCTTTCCCAGCTCCTTCACTGTTTAACACTTTATCCTGTGTTTTCTTGATTATATTGGCACACCTGTTTGTGCACCTGTATGAAAAACTAAACCCAGGAAATGGATGTCAGTGAAGCCATGCGAGCAAAGCATGTAAGTAAGTGTGGTGTGTGTTGGTTTTGTTTTTTTTTTTTTTCTTTTATTAACTGACCCTGCTTTGAGAAACTTCAGCAGAGTCTCTGCAAAATGTGCAAGTGTCTGAGACCAGAGCTTTGCCAGGTGAAAGAATGAGAAATTAGGAGGTTCTAAATGTTGTTTGATCAGTTGAAAGTTGAACATGACTTGCACTCCCTCAGCTACAAATGCTGATTGTTAAATGTGCTTTGCCTCTAAAGCATTGAGGATTATTACTAGCTTAAAAACACATGAGTAACCAGATATATTTTAATTACAATAAACAACAGGAAGGTGATGTACACACATATGAAGCTGTTTACTGCAAATGTATAGGGGGCTGTTTTAGCTTCTGTCCCACAACATCAGGAGGTAATGACAGCTCATACAGCATTTATGCAATGAAAGCGACCATGTGAAGACAAGCTAATTAACCTACAGCTGGCATGAACACTGGAAGAAAGTACTTTTAACTTTCTCGCTACTGTTAAAAGCTCAGTTTTAACCTGAGGGGGGTTGAGGTAGTTTTGGAAGCCTGTTTAGCTAGATTTATTTCTGGCTTGAGAGCTCAGATACAAAGGCATATTTGTAATTTAATTCTTGCTGCAAGGCTTTCCAAATAAACTGGAACTTTAATGAACCTCAGGGGGAGCCTTCTTTACTTATGAATATGCTTTAAATTAAAAGTACCAACTGGCATCAGAATTTTGAAGGCTGGGTGCACGACAGGGGGAAAGAGCAAATGGTAGAGTACTGCTCATATCCACAGCTGAGGATGTTTTTTATCTCTGAAAAGGTGTGCCCTTATGGAGACTTTGAACAGATAATTTTTTACACCATGCTGTTCCTTGTCCTTTTTCCTGAATGCCGGAGTTAAAAGCCTGCTTTATTGTTTCTCTGTTTTGATATATGCTGAGTATCAGAGTCCCTTAGGCAGTATGTGCTTGGCTGCCAATGCAATGGAAAGCAGAAGGAACTTTGGAAAACATTGAAAAATGAAATTCAGCTCTGGAAATTATCTGCCACATAAGTCACTTCTTCCTTCTTTGTTAGGGTAAAACTGAACTCCTAATGATCAGTTGAAAAACAAGCAAAACTGTCAGCACAATCCTAGCAAAGAAATGGGCATTGTCCTGTTGTGCAGGTGGGCAAAATCAGTCAGGTTTTCCTTGGTAATGATAAGCATAGAAACTACTTCTCTCCTAAGGCTAAAAGCAGTCACGTTTCCTCTCTGGGGAGAAAAGACCTAACTCTTCTTTTCTTCCCCTAACCTTTTTGGAGCTGTGGTTTGACGCATCCACTTGGTGCCTTTTGCCTCTGACATGCTTTTCTGTAGCCTTTGACATTGAATTGCCACAGCGTCAGTAGCAGTCAGTAGCATTTGCAGGCAGCGAGCCCTGTGCCTAGCTTCTGCACTGAAGCTTTCTTGTGTTTGGACTTTGACTGGTTTCTTGAGTTGGTGTGGATAACAATGCACGTGCAAGCCCCAGGAAGGTACTCCAAACTCTTCTGCCTCCCAAGCAGGTTCCTGCACTTCTCCCCACATAGGAATCCTTCACACTTTCAGGGAGTACAAATGGTTTTTCTGTGATTCTTGGAAGGAAATAGGATTTAATTTCTGACAGATAAGTCAAGGATAAGCTCCTGGAGGTCAATCATAATCATGCCATTGTATCTTATTCATAAGTATCTCCAAGCAACTGGTGGGCAAAGGGATCATAGATATTCCTTCTTTCATCAGGTATATATCACTCATATAAGAAAGTAATTTTGGTTCCTACTCTTACAATTACATGATACATCATTCAGCTTGCTTTGAGGACACAACTTAAAAAGATATTAAATGAATTGCCATTACAAAGTAGGAAATATTATGCCTCTATTCTGTCTTAATCCTTACAGAAAATGAGTGTACTATGCACCTGGTCTTTGGTTACAAATATCTCAAAGCAAGGCCAGTCATTTCCTACCTGTTTTTGTTGGTCTTCTAGCCTGGTCAAGTCCTCATCTGATTCATCCACAAGTGCTACTGTAGAGGTGCTATGTTGCCATTGTAATGTATAGTTATTTTACTTCCTTTACAGGAAAAGATTAGTTGCTTGCTTTGTTGCCTTTGTGTTGTAAAGAAAATGTACAATAAAGAAAAAATATACAGTGAAGAAAAAAAATATTTAAGAATCTGTGGAACAATTCATAAAGCAGGGATGTCATAGAATAATAGAAGGGTTTGGGTTGGAAAGAATCTTGAAGACCATTAAGTTCCAACCCCCTTGCCATGGGCAGAGACACCTTTCACTAGACCAGGTCACTCAAAGCGCCATCCAACCTGGCCTTGAACACTTCCAAGGATGGGGCATCTACTACTTCTCTGGGCAACTTGTTCCAGTGTCTCACCACCCTTACAGTAAAGAATTTCTTCCTTATCTGTAATCTAAACCTACCCTGTTCAGTTTAAAGCCATTACCCCTTGTCCTGTCACAATAGGCCCTTGTCAAAAGTCCCTCCCCAATTTTCTTGTAAGCTCCCTTTAGGTACTGGAAGATGGCTGTAAGGTCTTCCTGCAGCCTTCTCTTCTACAGGCTGAACAAGCCCGACTCTCTTAGCACCTTTCTCGTAAGTGCTACAGCCCTCTTATCATCTTTGTGACCCTCCTCCGGACTCACTCCAACAGGTCCATGTCCTTCTGATGTTGAGGGCTCCAGAGCTGGACACAGTACTCCAGGTGGGGTCTCACAAGAGCAGAGTAGAGGGGGAGAATCACCTCCCTTGACCTTGCTTCTTTTGATGCAGCCCAGGATGCAGTTGGCTTTCTGGGCTGCAAGCACACAGTGCTGGCTCATGTTGAGCTGCTTCTCCACCAGCACTCCCAAGTCCTTCTCCTCAGGGCTGCTCTCAATCCATTCTCTGCCCAGCCTGTATTTATGCTTGAGATTGCCCTGACGCATGTGCAGGACCTTGCACTTGGCCTTGTTAAACTTCATGAGGTTTGCATTGGCCCCCTTTTCCAGCTGGTCAGGGTTCCTCTAGATGGCATCCCTTCCCTCCAGTTTGTCCACCATACCACATAGCTTGGTGTCATCTGGAACTTTGTAGCAGTTTACTAGATGGTTTTAGGAGGTTTTTTGGCTATGTTTCTGTGTAAGTGTGAGTTTGTTTCTTTGATTTTTTTTCCTTTACTGAAAGAATATTTGTAGGTTTAAATCACAACTTAGACTAATATGTAAGTTCTTTCACTTTGTTACAAAGAGCTATGAATAAAAACTAAGTAGCTGGTGAGCAGGTATCATTAACGAGGAAAGCGCTGAGAGGTGGATATTGCTTTAGTGACTGTAGAAAATTCAACCTAACAAAAAGCTGAGCTCTTGGAACAGATGACAAGGGAAAATGGGATTAAAGTGCAGACACCTTGCCAGACCTGCATGCTTGAGGCTTAAATGGGGCTTTCATTCATAAATGGATATAATTATGTATTTATTTGTGCATTTTTCAGAAAAAAAAATTGACTTCGAATTGAATAAATGCTGTAAGTTTGAAAGGGATAGTGGATGATACAGAATATGTTTTTCATATAAACTAGTATAGCGTAAGTGTTAAGATCTCTAGATATTAGCACGTTGAGACAGATAAAAAGCCATTACCATTGAGTGTTCATCTCTTATTAACTCTCTCTAAACTTCTAATTTGAGGGACAATTGAACAAGCATTGGGATGATTTTTTCTTTGAGGAGTAAGTGTTTTTTCTCAAAAATAGTCAGGGCAGGATTAACTCTCACTCTACTTGAAGTCAGTCATTCCTGATGACCTTTAAATTTAGGGACATTTGCCTTCATCCTGCTGCTAAGCACATTCATGTTGCTTCCAGATCCTGGACTGAGCAAGCAGTGGGATGTGGTAAGAAGGAAGAGCTGAGTTTTGCTGCTTTTCCATAAAGCATTTCCTCCTTTATGCAGGTGCCTAGGTAGTGCTAAGCAACCAAAGCCTGGCCAACAGGTGATTTGGAGGGTCAAGTCAGCAGTTTTACAACAGTCAAGAACAGGACTTGCTGAGAATATGCATGTTTTGCAAGACTAATGTTCAGATAAACATCTGAACAACAACCTGAATTGAAAGGAACCCATATGTACGTTAAGTTGCACAAGAGGTTGTCCTGTAAAAACTGATTAGGTTCCTACCTCTTTTTCTCAAAGCTGGTGCCTATTCTTTTTTTCTTTTCCCTCTACTTCTAATAGGAGAACATCTAAATAGTTGCATCAGCTGAGGAGAATCATGAATAAGATGAGCCAGGATCATCTGCTCTTGTTACTTCTCTGCCAATTTTCATCTATTTTACTTCATTGCAGTTTGATACATCCTCATGGAAAACAGTAGTTCTGTTCTTTATCATCAAACATCCCAACCATCCAGGTCAGATTGAAAAGCATAACTGAAATCTGCAGTTGAAGCATGCTGTGAAAGAAATAGCTCTAGGAAAACTGCATTTTCCTTGTGCATTAAGCTTTACCAGCCGCAAAGCTTTCCAGTAAGGACACTTGAGGATTCAGCAGTTGCAACTTCAAAAACAGACAGATATGAGAGCTGAACTATCCACCTCTACATGCTCAATCTACAGTCTGTTTACCTAGTGTGTTAGCATCTGAGGCTGCTGATTGTGCTTCATAAGTGCACACTGCAACTGACTTGCTAAAACCAAAGGTATCAATCTCTCTAATCATCCCACTGGAAGTTTACGTTCCCACAGTTGTACTGAATTTCAAATTGGCTATTGTGTGGCTACAGTAAATAAGGGGACAGTGACTTCCAGTAGGGAATTCTGAGCTTTTTAAGAGGTTAGTAAATAGATGAACTATTGTCTATGAAAATAACTACTAAGCCAATTACTACTCCACAACCTTACTAAAGGATGACTAGATAGTTTTGTTCTGTTTTCAACCTCATAACCTGCTATTCACTGCAAGATTTACATGATTTTTCAAACAAGCTGTCTTATACTGGCATGGCAGGAAATACATATAGGAATTGAGTGTACTGCTTATATTATCAGTTATTCAACTGCACCATGCTAACACAGTGACTAACATACCAGACTAGCATGAGGTCCGCATTTAAATGAGTTTCATAGAACCATAGAATTGTACAATGATTCATTTAGGTTGGAAAAGACCCTCAAGATTACTGAGTCCAACTGTAAACCTAGCACTGCCAAATCATCTACTAAACCATGTCCTTAAGACCTACATCTACATGTCTTTTAAATGCTTCCAGGGATGGCAACTCCACCACCTCCCTAGGCAGCCTGTTCCAATAACCCTTTTGCTGAAGAAATTTTTCCTAATATCCAATCTAAACCTCCTTTGCACAACTTGAAGCCATTTCCTCTCATCCTATCATGTACTACTTGGGAGAAGAGACCAACACCCACCTTGTTGCAACCTCCTTTCAGGTAAAGACTGATAAGGTCTTCCCTGAGCCTCCTTTTCTCCAGACTGAACAACCCTGGTTCCTTCATCCACTGCTCTTAATACTTGTTCTTTAGACCCTTCGCTG
The DNA here is from genome assembly GCF_036417535.1 of Chlamydotis macqueenii. Lineage (NCBI taxonomy): Eukaryota > Metazoa > Chordata > Aves > Otidiformes > Otididae > Chlamydotis > Chlamydotis macqueenii. Next base: position 21,098,449 of record NC_141559.1, read on the forward strand.
ACTTCATTGCTCTTCTTTTGACATGCTGTAGCACTTCAATGTCTTTTGCCCAGTGTGGGGCCCAAAACTGAACACAGTATTCAAGATGCAGCCTCACCAGTGCTGAGTACAGGGGGACAATCACTTCCCTACTCCTGCTGGTCACACTATTTCTGATACAAGCCAGGCTGCCATTGGCTTTCTTGGCCACCTAGGCACACTATCGGCTCATATTCAGACAGCTATCAATCAACACACCCAGGTTCTTTTCCACCAAGCACCTTTCCAGTCATTTTTGCCTAAGCCCATAGCATTGCATGGGGTTGTAATTATCAAGTGACCCAATACTTAGCCTTGTTGAGTCTCATACAATTGGTCTTGGCCCATCAATCCAGCCTATCCAGATCTCTCTGTAGAGCCCTTCTACCCTCAAGTGGATTAACAATCCCACTCAACTTGGTGTCATCTGCAAACTTACTGTGGGTACACTCAATCCCCTCATCCAGATCACTGATAAAGAGATATTAAACAAAACTGGCCCCAATGCTGAGCCCTTTCAATGCAAGATAATTGATTGTTCTAATACATTTTTATAGAACAGCCAATACATCATTCTGCATCACTAGCAATTTGTCCTCAGGATGTGAATTGAGGAGTTTTGGAAGCCAAGCTGCTTCCTGTTACAAGTTGGGCTCCATGCCAGTTTGATGAGGTTGTGAGTATGGAGATCCGCAGCTCCCTGTGCTGAGGTTGACCAGAGGAGCAGCACCACAGATTAGAATGGTGTCATAGTTCAGCCCCAATCAGGACCAGACTACGCAGTCTCTCTCTCACTCCCCCTGACAGAAGGGAGAATTCGTAAACAAAGAAACAGCAAAAACACATGGGTTGAGATAGAACAACAACCAAAAAAAATTAATAGCAATAACAGAAGAAAACAAAACAGAGATGGAATACAAATACAGTATAATGGCTTACAATAGATCTCCATACCTAGTTTCTTCCAAGTAGTAGAAGGCTTCCCTCAGCACCCTCCTCACTTATATACTAAGCATGATGTCACATGGGATGGAATAGCCCTTTGGCTAATTTGGGTAAATTAACCCCAGCTGTTAGCTAATTAGTTAACTATCCCAACTGGGTGCCCCAGCCATAGAGCCCACTAGCTGCAGTTCTCCTTCCAGGTCAGGTGAAAGTTAACTCCATCCTGGCCAGAACCAGGGCAAATGGGAAATTTCTCATAATCCGCCAAGCTGCACAGAACCTACTCCCAACCAAATTCTGTGTCTATGGAGCCTGTGGTTTTAGGGATGCCAAAGATGCTATCTTCAGGATCTCTTTGTTGTCTTGTAATACATGGTGGGGTTTAGTATATTATTTTTTTTTTTTGCTTGTTGTTGGTTTTTAATCTGTTTTTGGTCTTGTTCTTTGACCCCACAGGACTAATCTATGATAACTCTCTCATTCAGGTATGAATTTCCCCAGGACTGCTTTTTCCTCAACTAATTTAGACATTTGCAGTACTAACAGGCAGGCAAAGGAGCTTATGCTGTTATGAGCTCATCTGGTAAATATGTATTTAATTTCACTGCTGGATCTCTCTTTAATCTTCCCTGAATTATACATTCATGAGTGCTCATGATAGAGGTCTCCAACAAACCACAGACAGTAAGTACTGAGGGCTGTTATTCCTATTTGTCACACATCTCTATTTTATCAATTTATATCTTCTTTTATTTTACATCTCAGTTCAGTTGTAGTTGTCACTTTCTGCCTTCTTCATGCACTCTCTATTTTCTTCTATGTATTTTCTCACTTACCCTAAAATCTTCTTTGTATAAGAAAATATACAGTATCCATGTCTCTAGTTGTTAAGTTTATGCAGCATGAAAGAGCTTTTAAGATACTTGGGAACTATTCAGTCTCATCTTTTTGTACTAAGGGCATGGATAATAAGTCTATATGCACATCTTAGGCAAATCTAATGATAAAATTGTGAACATAGGTATCAATAATACACAGGAACAGTGAGCTTTTGGGTGTAGCACACAGGTATATAGAAAAAAGCTGCAGTTACTGGAGTAATAGTGTTTATCAATAAGTCTTAAACCAGGATCAGGGATTTTGGGTGGAGTTTTACATAGGGGAAACAGTTTTATTAGTATAAGTTTATTGGGTTGTAGATGGTGAGTCAACCTGCCTGGAATATCCTTGTGCCTAAATGTTTTGTGATTTTTGTAAGGCGGTCAGTATTGTCTGTGCTCAGATATCACTTTGCTCTGTTAAAATCTGTTGTGGAAGAATAGCGTCACTTGGAGAGTGTTTGGTGGTTTTTTTGGGGGGTGGGGCAGTGGTTTCGGGGGAGTGTTTTTGGTTTAGGTTTTTTTTTTTTCAGTAAAGCTTATGAAAGTGAGAATTCACCTTCCATCTCCTGAAAAATTAAATATTCCAACCTCTTCTTTCAAAAGATGTACCTCCATTAGGAAAAAAAAATCTCAAAATGCAATAAAAATCAATAAAATCTCACTTCCAGAAAGGAAAAGCACTTGAGATGGGGGAAATTAGTTGCCAAAGTCTTGAGTTGCAAGGGACCTTTAAAGGTCATCTAGTACAACCCCCCTGCACGTACCAGGGACACCTTCAACTAGATCAGGTTGCTCAGAGTCCCGTCCAACCTGACCTTGAATGTTTCCAGGGATGGGGCATCAACCACTTCTCTGGGCAACCTGTTCCCGTGTTTCACTATCCTCATTTAATTTTTTTTTTCCTTATGTCCCATCTGAATCTATCTCCTTCTGTTTTAAAACCATTACCCCTTGTCCTATCACAACAGGCCCTACTAAAGAGTTTCTTCTCGTCTTTCCTATAAGCCCTTTTTAGATACTGGAAGACTATTATGAAGTCTACCTGGAGCTCTCTCTTCTCCAGATAGACCAGCCCCAACTCTCAGCCTTCATAGAAGAGGTGCTCCAGTCCTGTCCTCTGATCCTAGACGTAACCTGGAAATGTGCTGATAATCATGTGCTTCAGATCATTGATGCTGCTTGGCATGTCACTGGATCAAAACTAACCTATTCTGCACCAGGCCAGGCTTCAATGCTAAATCTGCTTCCCAGATGAAGTGGCTTATCTATTGTGGCCAAGAGGCTGTGTGAAGGGGAAAAATGAGAGAACTTTTTGAGAAAACTCTTGAGCTGGTACTCCTGGTGGGGTGGAGACAGAGAAGAATTGAGGAGAATGTTTTGAATGTCCTGGCAGCGCTCCACTTCTGTATTCATACTGGAATCACAGCATCATACATACATTTGTTATTTATTAGGACTGGCTTTGTACCATAATTCAGCAGAAATTGCCTCCTATTTATTTCTCATAAAGGGATGAAAAAAACTGTCTTTCTAGTTCCTGTTCTAGTCTCTGCTTTACACATCCTCAGTCAATATGTGTCAGCTGTGTCAGGGGTCTGATCCTAGTACTGAGGACTAGCATCAAATCATTTGGGAGAAACCAAATTACTTTAAAATACCTTCTTTCCCAACTTTCCCAAGACTAGAGGTAAAATAACTTAACTAATATGTCTGGCTGTTTTATTTTCTCTCAAGTTACTTCAGAAATCCAAGAACAAAAAGCATCTGGAAGGATTCAAAGACTGCATTTAGCTAAAGAAAGTTAACAAGAACTAGCTAGCTTTTGTAAAGGATTAGCAGTTAGACCTAAATCAACAAAGCAGATAGAAGGCAGACAAGACATACCCTATAAGACACTCCTGAGTGGCAGAAGAGAGAAATTTTATTTTGAAAACACACTAACGGAATTAGATAAGAGAAGCTTATGTTAGAAAGAGGATAAAGGATAGCTGGAAGACTGATACTTTTTGACAGTAGCAGGAACTGGTTCATGTTTTAGAGAGTCTTTCTTTAGGATAAAAATTGGAAAATTTCAAGAAATCAAACATATATGGCATAAAAGCAAGCGATATAATTTTTTCTGTAAATCTAAAAATAAAAGGGAAATCCTGGAGGCAAGAAATGAAGAGGTGAAAGAGATGAAGGTTACAGATCAAGAGTATTCTATTTCTGAGGCCTTTCTTGTGCCCTTTTAAATTTCGTTCTTTCTCTGTGCTTATGAAGTTCACCTACGAACAGTGGCTCAGCCAAGGGGTCAGCTGTGGAGAAAAAGGCAAAGGGTGAAGGACCTTCACGTACCTTTATTTTCCTGCCTAAAAGGACAACTATGCCACATCCAAAGTCTGGCTACATGTTTTCTACTGTCTTATTTGTTGTGATGTGCGCCCCACTAAAGGGAAAACTGTAACAGTGATCTGTATGAGCTTTGGATCATGCATGTTGCTTAATGTTTAATTCATCCTGTACCCCTGGCAGTAACTGGCTGAGATACTTCCTGAGGAAGAGTCAGGTATAGCATGACTACAAGAAACTGGTGTGCAGCAGCATACTGTGTGCTGTATCCAGTTGTTTTCCTTGTAGCTGATGACATCCAACTGCAAAAAGATCTAGGAAAACTGAATGGGCAGGGGAGTGAAAATCACAGGCCAACATGCAAAAATCCATGTGGTGTTGTCCTAGAGAAGATGCAGATGAAAACCATACCATCTCTGTATCTCTTATCATTTCAGTGAGGGAAAGGGAACTAGTAATTCCCTCATGTGCGTTAGGCTGAAGATGATGAGTAGATTTTCCCCCCACCTGTCTTTTCCAGCTAGATAAGCTTGAAGCTGTTATGGGAGCAGGACCAGGTATGTTGACAGGATTATCCATCTGGAGACAAGCTCAGTAAGCTGACTTTGGAATTTGATTTTTAACTTACCTTTCCAGGAAGTAGGTACATTGAATGGGATCAGTTTGTTAGCCTGAGAGCTCTGAGGCCGAGAGCTGGCTGGAAGTTGAAAAAGGAACTGGATCTTTCTGTACATGTCATGAGTTGTCATAGTTAACAGCAAAGCAGTCTGGAAGAGCTACCAAGCCTGGAGTTTGAGTATCTGTTTATTAGAGATCAGCAAATGGATATAGATGTATGAGACTCCCAAATCCTTCCATGGAGGAATCTGATTCTGTCTCCAGCAGGAAATTGTACACAAAAAATCCCAGGCCAGGCATGTGCTTTTAAACTGAGGGACTCCGAGTTGGTGGATCTGCCTGTCTGGGAGGAAATCATATTTCCTGGAAATTATTCTGAAAACCAAGACAGGGTGCAAATATTTCCAAAATACATTTGTTAGCTACAGTTAGAAGTCAGATTCAAGGCTTTATCCAACAAATGTTCATCTGTCTTTAGTCTCGAGAACTGAAAGCATTGTATTTGCCTGCTTGTTTAAGAAAGAAAAAAGAAAAACAAAATATTTGGGAGTGTAATGATATGGCCACTCAAGTCAAAATGGGGCTTTGAACATTAATGCTATTTTTCCCTTGTTATTTTGTGGTGATTTTTTCTATTTGTATAGTAATGAAGGAACAACAGTACAGTTTTTTTGATCCTGTCTCTTATGCCTATGTCTCTTTATTTCAGGTACTGTCTTGCTGCAGTTATTCTTCTATATCTTGTGCTGCATTTGCAGAAAACCTTTCTTGGTGAATTGTGGTATTCTCTTCAACTTAGACACTAAGTGAACACTTCTGTCCCTAGTCAGCTAGTTATTTCAGTCCTCTTTTATAGAGGCTGTTTTTAGTATTTGAATTCATCTGTATTGTGCTGTTGATACGCTTTTGAAGGGTGAAAGTTCTTCGGGCAAATGGATCAGTATTAACAGTGCTAATAACAGATACCTTCTTGTAGTCACTGTTTCCAAGTTCATCTAAACAATTGATGAAAAGTGTGCAACTTCTGAGTTGTAGAGAAGTTATTTTTGCTCAAAAGATGCACACCAGTTAAACACTTTTGTCCTCTGCAGCATGAAGCAAATCCCTTATGTAACTGCTTTTCCTTTTCCTTGCAGGAAATAATATTACGAAGAAAGTATTGGATAAGTTTGTACCTGGGATGCCACTGTATACACGATGAAAATACAGACAGTCATAACTCTCTAATTCTGAAGTAGTCATCTGATGTTTTGCTGCATTATTTACATTAATAGACTACTCAGAAAATTTATGCAACCAACTTCATCTGTAAATACTTCAATAATCACTATTGAGGGAGAATAGAAAGTTGATAGCAGAGTGGATAAACAGGTTTCCTCTACTTTTGGAAAAAAAAAAAAGTGCAATAGACTATTTCATCTCTAAATAATCTGAGGCACATTAAACATTGCTCTTAATACAGATGTAAACTTTGGGAGTCCTGTATCATGCATGTTCCCCAGTAGGTTTCTAGTATGTCACTGAATGGCTCAGAATTCAACAGCTTTCCTATAGCTCTGCTAACATGAATCATTACTGCCTTCATAGTCACAGATTTTTGGACCGTGGCATGTCTTTCTCTTTGGAAGGTACAGCCTTAGGTGTTGCAGCTCATCCTGGGTACTGACCAATCTGGGCTTTGTTTGATGGCTGTTTCACTGTGCATGTGCTGCTCTCCAGGTTTATACAATTGCTGCAGAATGGCTTAGGGATGCCAGTGTGATAGACAGTCAGCTATGTCCTTTCTGTTTGCTGTTCCCTCCCATACAATAATGCAGTATTTATGGCTTTAATTAACTCTGACCAAATTCATTACTTGTCCATCCTGTAAAAGCATAGTTAAAATGGTGCAGATGGCACACAGACAAGACCTTGGGTTTTTCAGAAGGCAGAGGAGTGTTCATGCTGAAATTTGCAGATTTTGTAGGCGCTGTACATCTACCTGGCTGGGCTTTCAGGAGAGGTTAATGCAGTTTTGAGTGTCACTAGGTGGTTTTGCTTTAGAACCTGAGGTTCCTGTGTGGTACAACTGGCAAGATATCAAGTCTGTGGCCATGCCTGATGCCTTAGCGTGGACAAACGTAGGATACTCTGCTTTAGGATGGAAGTTTTGTTGTCCATGTGCATGCATCAGATCTTTTTTTTAAACTCCATACCTACCTGGTTGTCCATCCACTGTAAGTCCTTTAATTAACTATTTTAATTAACTCTAGTTTCTATCAACAGGCAGCACAAGTGCATGGGTTGTAGACTGGATGAAAAGCACTGAATCATTGCAGACTGCCCTAGAGGTGCACTACAGTACCCCTTTGAATCTATATGCATTCAAACAGATACTGGGTCTCACTGGATCATGAACTGGAAGCATGCAAGAGGTGGCAGCTGCTTTTTGAGCTGTTACTCAGCTGCAGCTGGTCATGTGGCGGTTTGTTCCTGGTCTGCTACAGAAAAGAAATTAGCTAACACAAAACACAACTGAAAATTAAGGTGCTTTAATGCTTAAAAAATTTCCTATTTTTACTGGACTGGCTTGGGTTCCCTTTCTTCTGTGTCCTGACCGCTGTTACAGTTTCTGAAAAGACTCCCTGAAGTGTAAATTCACAACTGTGTGACTTCTTCTTATTAGTATTTTGTGTGGATTAGCCTATGAAAGTCAAATGCATGAGGTAAGTTTTATTTTGTAACATATAACCTGCAAAATAGGAAGTGTTTCATGTCTATGTGCATATGGATAGTTATTTCTATAGACATCTCCATAGATAGGTACACACTGAAAATTAACAAAGCATCCATGATGCTACAGGCATTTTTCAGTCCTAATGTGTGTTGATGCTGTAAAGCTATAATAAAATATGTGTACAAAGAGAAGACAAGTTTAAATGAAGATGCCAGAGTCATCAGTGAGGATATTTAGATGAATACTGCACCCAGGGAAATATGGGTGTAACAGATCACCAACTAGGTACCAAGAGGCAGCCTCTTTCTGCCAAGCCTTTGAACATCTCTTCAAATTAAAGCATCTTCCCAACATTGTGTGTTGCATTCAGGTAATAGTGAAGCTACTACTTTAAATGAATCCATGGCAGAATCTCCTGGGTTTCCCCTGTTGTGTAAAGTCTTCTATGAAAGAGCATGTAGGTACTCAAATGGGAGTGCTGCAGAGCTCACTGAGAGGGCAGGCACATCTCATCCTAGGGTGCCACCTAAAACAAGTAATCTAACTCCAGCTCTGAAAGTACCAGTTTATCTCCACTGAGTGGAAAGGATTCTAGAGCACTACAGCAGACGTTCCTAATGATGTTTGCCAGTATCACCATTTGTATCTTTTCGTGAGGCTTTCTCTTTTACCTAACTCTAGTACCAACCCTCCACTTGTGACAGTGTGACTGTTGAGTTTATTCCACCTTAACATGAAATTCTTGCAGTAGAAGAGAACTCATGGAACACCTATACTTTGAAGGATCACAGTCCTGCCTTGTCCGCTTATTTAGACTCTGACTCCAACTGAAGGCTAAACCAAATCTGAAGGAGAAATCAGGTAGGTTTTGTCTTTCTTTTTTTCCCTTCTGAGAGGGGAGAAAGGTAAAGACCAAGGTCTAATAAAATACAGTCAAAATGTAAATGTGTCTAAATACAGGGAGAGTTAATTTTTTACTGTTGTGGGAGTTTTACATATGCATGTAAATGAGATTTTGTTTCCAAGTTCAGCAGAATGCAGAATACAATTTTTGCACAGCCCTATGGAGAACTGATAGTGTATGTCTGTGTATGTTCTCACAGCTGTTGTCTCCATAACAAGCCTTATGGATTAATTGCCAAACAATACTGCCATTTGATGCCTTAGCTGACTTCATTAAGTGAACAGCAGTTCAGTAGACTTCAGCAGGAAGTCTATACTTCATCTGTATATCCCCAGGAAAAATTTGTCTCTCAGTCTATCAGAATCCATTCTATCTTCTGCCCTCTATTCAAACCACAATAAATAAGTGCATCAGGGGCAGTATATATATAATACTGTAATACAAAGAAGAAAACTGAATCCATGGCTTTGTGCTCCTTTTACTAAAGTATGGGCTTCAGAAACAAATTAGAATAGATTTCTTTAAATGTCTTTGTCAAGAAAGAGATGGGTCTTGCATACAGAGATTTTTAGGTCTTCTTTTTCTTGTAGCTCTTTTTGTCATCGCAGACTAGCACTGAAGGTTCTCCTAAATAACTTCGGTAACTATGTTAAAGGCAATTTAGTAGGTTCTATATTACTAGTGTGTAATTTTTCCCAGCAGTGTCATTTTAACTTCACCTAAAGCACAAGACTGCTCCCTTGGGCCTGCTAAAAGCAAATATTGCTATAGTTCTGACTGTTAAGAGAAAAAAAAAAAAAAAGAAGAAAAAAAAAAAAAAAGAAAAGAAAAAAGACCCACATGAAAAAAAACTGGAGTTGCCTTTCACTTTAGTCTTCCAGAAATAGTCTCAGATTTTTATGAAAATCTTTTCACCTGTAAAGTCTACTTTACTGCAGACCGTTCCATTCCAAGCAGTGGTCATTCATCTATAATAAAAATAACAAAAATTGTAACCCCCTCCTCCAAATTTTAGATATGGATGAATGATACCTCCTCCTTTGATTATAACTTGAAATTTGGTTTCTCACTTTAAAACAAATTTGACACTAAGTTCCTCCAGACTCTACTTGTCCCATGCCTGTTGACTTGCTGCTTTCTTGTTTGTTGTTCTTGCCATGTGTCTTAAAGATGTGAAGCATTTTTCCTATTGGATAAACTGGTTTGCAACAACTTTATAAGCATTATCCTCTCACTGATGGTGCATTTAGCATGTGCTGCTGCTGGACTTGTGTAGCAGACAACACAGAAGGGGCAGGTGAGCAGGATAAACATTGTGAAACATCAGCTGAAGATATTCACCAAGTGAAAGGGTTCCTAGGGTTCCTGTTAGATTATTCCATCAAAAGTCTTGCTGCAAGCCTATTCTTTAATATATACTGACTAAGAGGTATTTCTGCTGAAGCAGTCTCACTTGGTGAGCAGCCATTGATTTCTTAATGTTAAAGTTGCATGGCAGATCTGGGGTGAATGAGGAAGCTCTGACATACTTAGTCCCACCATTTGCCCTGGACCTCCAATATGAGAATATCTATGTGATTACCTCCTGCAGTGCAGAGTAGCTGGATACTGCTGTCTACAAGTTCATTTCCTTCAAATGCCAAGTTTGAGCAGCTGACAGGTTCAAGGAGACACATCAACCGTCAAGGCTCCTGGAATGCTGTCTACAATTCGTAATTCTGAAAGAAAAATAGAGGATGTAGTTAATGGATTTTTGTTGCTGGGGAACTCCAGTGACAACTATTCTTTCCCTTTACATCAGTCTGTTAAGGATGCTGCATTCTAGCATGTCACAAAGCTAAATTTGGTCAATCTGAAATGCATAGCAATGTTAAGCTAGGAATGGCTGGGAATGTTACATGACATAAACGTTGAAAATTAAATATCAATATGAGGTGATTCTTGCTAACTGTAGAACTGTAGTCACATAGGTTAAATCTTCATAAAATTCGTTTGTTCCTAAAGGGAGTGGGACCCTAGAGATCTTATAATACGCATTTGTTAGAAGCTAGCCTAGCATATCTTTAATACAATGGTAAGTCCCAAACACCCCCAAACACCACCTGCAGAAATAGGCCCTGAGCCATCACTTTGGAGCCAGGAAAATCAAGGAGCATCGCGACCTGTTCTCAAGACCATATATGGAGATTTCAAGGAGGAGTTTGACCAGCGAATTTGAGGAGGGGGCGTTTTGACGACCACCAAGACCACCAAAAGACCCTCGACTCAAAAGACTGGGCATGCGCGAGTGGGTAGGGAAATGATGTAATGGTTTCTCAGAAAATTTATGTTTATGCATATTATTTCTTGGAATTTAATGAATATGTATAATTAATGTGTATTTAACCCGTGCTGTTGATCAAATGGGTGCGCACGCTAGGTGGAGCGATCCCCCGTGTGCCCAGCGCTGCAATAAAGAAGTGCCTGCTTCTTAACTTCTCATTGCTGTTAAGGAGTTTTATTCCGGATTTCGGTAACAGGAAGAACCAGGGCATTCAGGAGCAATGGGGCCATATAGGAATGCAAAATAAAATCTTTACTTGCTGCAGACTCTGTTAAAGCTGTTTTTCTAGTCACTGCAAGAAACTGAAGCCCAGCTTGTGGAGCTTTTGCCTAGGCAAATAGGGTGAAATAGTTTTATTTGGAGTAGCTACGATGGTTGTCAAAAGTGCATTGGAAGGTAGAAAGACAAATGGAAGGACTATGTAAGAAAGCTGATAAAGTAATATTCTTTTACCTTGTGTAATAGCTGCTTGTTGGTTCTTCATGGCCTTTGAGAGATGAAGGAAGAGTCTTATGGAAGAGTGGGAGGCTGGGAAATGGCAGCCTGGATCACAACACTGAATGGGAAAGCTGGTGAGGCTGAAGTGCAATGGCTGCAGAGAGCAAAGCAGGAAGGATTCTCTGTGCTCCAGCTCTGGAGGCAAGGGCCACTTGTGAATGATATTATACAAAGCTGTAATCAACTGAACTACTGCACTTGGGTTGATATGTTACATTATGATTTCAATGTGATTTTTTTTTTTTTGCAGTGATATTAACACCCTGCCGTGTTCTCAGAGGTAGTTAACTACAGAAGGAGTTGCTGGTTGCTCTAGGGTTTAGAAATGAGAGCACTTTTTTTTGACCTCTCAATATTAGTTGAAGAATCCTGGATTCATTAGAATAAAGGTGATGCATCATTGCTCTAAGAAAGGAAATAAATAAATTAATGAAACTGAGTTTCTATTCTAGTGCTGTTTGGGAAAACGTGCTTTTTTTTCTGCATAGGTAAGAATCTTATGAATGCTTAGTTTTAAGAAGAGGAAGGGCTGCTTTAAGGTGACATTTTGAACATAAGTTATTTCTAATGAAAAACTTTTGAAGCGACTCTATTATATACATATTTAAAAGCTTAACTTCACTCTACTGTGTTTTACAGTCTGACATGTTGTTTGTGAACTGTCCAGATATCAGATGATAAATATTTTCCATTGCTGTATGCAAGTATAGTCCAGAAGGATTTGTTTCGTCTTTGGGTTGTTTTTAAGAATGTTGCCAACTGAATTGTATAATAACATTAGGTTGATACCATGGCTTTAAACAGACAAGTACTGTCTTGCTGAATAACTTGAGGTGAGAGTAAAAACATGTAATAAATTATAGATTGGCTCTGGTTTTTCCTTTGTCACTATGCTGTGCTTGAACAAGTCCTGAAGCTCAGACTGTTGTGTTTGGCAGATTGCTTCTAAAGCAACAACTTGAATAAAATAATCCCAGGCCTCTCTGAGTCCAAATGAACCGCAGCCACTGGGGAAAACACTGCTCAGTAGGCTGGATAATGTCATCTCATCTCACACTGTTCATTGCAGGATTTAGGGAAGAGAGTTAAATACTTTTCTATATCAAACAGCTTTCTAACAGACATTAAAAGCTGCTTTACTAGTTACTATTCTCTCTTTAGAAAACACTGCTTTATATTTGTAACTTTATCACCGAATTCTCAGGTTTTTTTAAGGGGATTCTAATCTCTGCCTAATCTACATCTGACTCCAGCCCTTAAGTGCGCATGCCTTTGGATGTTCTTGGGCAGACACAAGCTGTACCTAACCTAGCATATTAGAGATCTGAGTATGAAGTAAAATTAATTTCTATTGTGTTTCCAAATTTGTCTTCCTCACTGATTAGCATAGCCACAGGCAAACTCAGATAGGACTTAAGGAAACTCAGAGAAAGCCTTCAGAATTTATAACCATTAGAGAGGCTGTGTCATTCCAGCTAATGAGGGTTTTATTTCCCTCTTCTCCACTTCCTATTCTATTAACTGAACTGTGCTTGTGAATAATGTTTTTTGAAGTGGACCTGTACTCAAGTATATCCTGCCAAAAGTAATCCTACTTAGTGTGCATGAAATGCTGCCTATTTGGAAGATCACATTTCTGGATATGTATTCTTTGAAAGTGTAGCAATTACATATTTAACAATCAGTTACTGTTACCTGGCTGTAATACTATAACACACCGGTACTTTGATGTTATCTCTGCATTGCCTGCCTACTTCACAGTATGCTGTTTTAAGGCAGTACAGAAGACCAATTGATGTGAAAGTGTTTTGGAGTATTTGATGCTCAAATGGCATGCAGAAAATGACCATAAATCTGTCATTGAAACTTTTGCATTTTTTTTTTCAAAAAGCTACCCAATGTTTAAGTGAATTAATTAGGTTTGGTGCAATTCTTTATGAACAGCTGTCCATCACCACTAGTGTTATTCAAAACACTTCTCTGACAATGAAGCAATAGTATTTGTAGGACTCTCTCATGCTAGGTGACTTGTAAACCAGCTGCACCTGGCACATAAACCATTAAATGGGAGGGGAGATGATGCTCTACCTTAGTAAGGAGTGTACTGCCTTTTGGGATTCCAGCCTGCAGAATACAGTTGGGCTGAAAGGTAATCAAGTGCATGAAAACAGCTGCTGAATAACGCAACAGGGGAAGAAAACCTAATGTGTTTCTTTGTATGTCCCTCAAAACACAGGCACAAAATATGCTTCCAGCTCCCTTTTTCCTCTTTGTCATCACATGACTTTTTTTGTGTTACAGTGTCCCCATCACATCAGCTGAGCCTGTACGCTGCACTTTGCAGGAAGAGTCCATCTGTTCAAATAGCTCTGTCAATCTGAGACATGGAGAACAGGCTATATCCTCCTACAGTTAATGCAGAAGAGGCCAGGTATTAACAGAACCAACCATATCACTATCCTGACGTGGGAGCCTGGTATACCAGTTACTGCAGCTACAACTGATGCACCAATGAGGAGGAGATCCCAAACACACTGATACTAAAGGCTGTGCTTCCCATGCTTAGTGACTCTGCAGTAGTAATGGCCAGGCATGTTGCCATGTTGCTTATTTTAAGCAGCTCTTGCAAACTGCATCCAGTGTCTTTAGCACTGATGGGGGAGTCTGGGAATGCAGCCTAAATTTCTAGGTTTGACCCGGACTTCCTCTGTGGCCTCAGGTCTGTCTTTGAGATCCAGATACTTCAAGTATTTGAGGATGTACGGGCTTGGGAGAATCTGAGCTTGGTCTTCATCCACTCTGCCTCCAACTTGCATGAGGGTGAAACCAGCTATTGTTTCCCTGTACCTCTCTGGCACTGATTTTGTAACCCTTGCTATCATATGGGGAAGAGGTGTAAACTGGAAGCTTTTGGTTGAGGAAGACTCACAACATTTGCCATTCTCTTCTACTTGCCAACAGAAAGTAACTAATGCTACTGGAGACTGCTTTTTCCTGTTCCCTTTTGTCGTAGTTCAGCCCCGATCGGACCAGACTACGCAGTCTCTCTCTCACTCCCCCCCACCTTCCGAGAGAACAGGGAGAGAAAATAAAAGGAAAAACGGCTCGAGGTTTGAGATAAGGACAGGGAGAAAATCCTTAAAGTTACCGTCACGGGCAAAACAGACTCGACTTGGGAAAAACTATTCATTTATTACTACAAACAGCAGGAGAATGAGACAGAGAACAAGATAACCTCCCCCCACCCCTCCCTCTTCCCGAGCTTAACATTATCTATACTACCTTCCCCTCCCAAGCGGCACAGGGGGGAAGAGGGAATGGGGGTTGTGGTCAGTTCATCATATGTTGTTTCACGCCGCTGCTTCATGGTCAGGGGAAGAACTCCTCACATTCCTCCCCTGCGCCGTTGTGGGGTCCCACCCCTACGCCACAGTCCTTTGTGAAACTGCTCTGGCGTGGGTCATCTCTTCCACGGAGTTCAGTCCCTCTAGAACAGCTGTCCCAGCGGGCCCTCCACGGGCCACAGCTGCCTTCAGGCATCCACCTCCCCCGGTACGGGGTCCTTCACGGGCTCCAGGTGGATCTCTGCTCTTCTGTGGACCTCCATGGGCTGCAGGGGGACAACCTGCTCCACCATGGTCTTCACCACAGGCTGCAGGGAAATCTTGGCCAGGAGCCGCATTACTCCTCCCCCTCCTTCTGAACTGACCTTGGCGTCTGCAGCCGTTCCTCACAACAGGCTGCTAGATGTCTCTCAGGATCTTTTTTTTATATCTTATTCACTTCTCATCTCCTTTCCACTTCTTGCAGCCGGGCTGGACCAAGTCGGGCCCAGTCAGCTGCCTGGCGAGAGGCCAGAGGGTGAGGCCTGCAAGGCCCATGAGGCCAGCTTCTTCACATCTTCTCTTCTCTCGCTCTTTTTTTTTTTCTGTTTTCCCCTTCTTAAATACGTTATCGCAGAGGCGTTATCACGGGACATTCTGCTACCAATCGGCTCGGCCTTGGCCAGCAGTGGGTCTGCCCTAGGCCTGGCCAAGTCCACTGAACAAAGGGGAGCGACTTCTAGCAGTTTCCTACAGAAGCTACCACCTTAGGCCCCCCCTCACTAACAAAACCACGACACCTTTGATATCTACTCTGCCTGCATTCCTGCAGCCTCCCCAAGGAAGAAACACACAAATGCATGTTAATTTAGCTTTGACTGTTACATGATAGATTCAAGTAAATGTTCAGACTGCTTGACTAGTTCCAGATGCATTGGCTGTCTCCTATCATAATATGTAATCTGCAAATTGTCAGTATGATATGGAATTGAGTGGGCTGTCTCACTGGGCTACTATTAGACCAATAAAACAATATCTGCAGAAAAAGAAAAAAAAAAAGTTGTTTTGGGATTCTCTCCTGCTGCTCTTGCTCTGACCTAGTCTTCCCTGCATTCATTTCATCTCTCATGAGGTGGCTGGGCAGGCTATGACCTTCGATTTCTCTAAGCAGATTTCAATAGACAACTGCATGAAAAGGCAGTACAGAAGGTGGATGACACTCCTTTCCGTATGTTGACTTTCAGAATTAAAAGCCAGTAGAACCTTTCCAATACATATTCAGCTAATGAAAATTGGAATAAAAATTCTCCAAATTGCTATGTCTGGAAATCTGAAGGGGAATATGAGCACTGTTTCATCCCAGCTACCCTGCTTACGTATTCCATGCTAAGGAGCAGTATGACTTCTCTTCTTTCACTGGGATGACTACATGGGGTTCCTGATTCTGGCAAAAGCAGTGGTCAGTTCTTTAAAAATCTATGGCTGTGTTTGATGATGGTGAGAATAATCATGTTTTGCACCATTTACTTCGCAGTCATGTCCTTACTGGGAGCAAAGAAGAGCATAAGTCCCATGCTTTCCCCTAAACACACATCTTTGTGCAAAAGCAATATCTGTGTAGTGATGTAGCTCTCACTGCTCTCCATCCCTGCTCATTGCAAGAGGGTTGGACTAGATGACCTTTAAAGGTCCCTTCCAGCCCTATCTATCCTATGATTTTATGATTCAATTCTCTGTCATGGTCAGACCAGGCTGTATCTGGCCTTGTAGTACTGTAATATCAAATGATGCCAGTCCATAGGCTACTTAAGGGATCTTACTTGCTTGGTTCCATACTAGGCAAGATACTTGAAAATGGATGTTTGAGCTCTGTAGTCATCTGCTCAGATCAATAAGAAAACCTATAATCCAGCAAGAAATACCTTCTCTAGTGCTCAGGGACAGAAAATGTTTTGCTTACCATGTCAACAGCCCTGCTAAATAGTTTCCAGCATAACCGGAGCAATTGGCAAGCTTGGCAGTTTGTGGACGCTTCTGGCATCTCTTGATCAGCAAAAAAAATTTGCAACCTAAAAACCCTACAGAAGGTAGCTGTATATAAGTATTAGGACTGGCCAGGTGCTCATTTAGAGTGTTTGGCTAAAATAGGACCTTATTTTGAAATTATTCAACAGAGAATAGCACTGTTTCAGAGTATAAATGTAGTTTCATTCAAACCTAATCATTTCCTTAAAGGAAAGAAGTATAGAAATGTATTTTGGTTAAAATAACTGCCCTGTGATTGTATTTCCAAAAAATACCCTGCAACTTTGTTGAGTAAAAATTAAAAAAAAAAAAAAAAGAAATTAATTGTTCCTAATAACATTTTCTAAAGGACTTGAATGGGGAGTTGTAGGTAATCAGCTTGATTTTTAACTTCATGTGAATGTACTGTGGTCACTGTGCACCAGGCTGCAATGTGACAGGACAGGCAAAATGGTGCAGTAGATCACCGGGAGCCCTGTTAACATGTTTCTATTAGATTTCTTAGATCTGAGTTGCCATTTTAGTCACCTTGGTTGCAGAGTAACACAGCACTACTAATTTAATGGGAGCTACATAGATGTAAAATGTGAACAAAATAATGATGAATCAGAGTTATTATTCTAGCTAATAAAAGTTGGGCTTTGTAGTGAGTTTAGGGCTTTTTTTAAGGTGCTCAAGAAATGAGCTCTTCTGGTTAGTCGGGGAACAAATAAAAGAAGTTGCATCAGACTGTCCTCTGTAACTGGTCTGGAGAGAGTAAACTGTCACATCTAAATGCACATTTCTACTAAGGTAACTATACTATGTTAGAAAGAGATGTCATTGAAGTGGTGCAGTCCTGCTGTGTGAGTGGTCTGAAATCAGTTTTGAATATCATCTTGTGATTTTTAGTTTTGAAGAAAATGTTTCCCACTGTAGCAGTAGTCAGACCCCTCAAAGGGAACTGTCCATAATTTCTACAGCATTCCAGGGAGCAGTCAGTACCTCTTAGACCAATAAATCAGTTTTGAAAATTCACTGCTCTTGTGTGTCCCTCGAGAAAGCATGGCCTAGAGTCAAATCCCTATCCTGGCATGTGAGGGAGTGAACAAGTGGCTGCGTGGGGCTTAGCTGCCTACTGGGGTTAAACCATGACAAAGAGGTCTTAGGTGTGGAATGCTTTAGGATGTTCTCATTTGTTTTATGTTTCTCCCACCACCAGGAGTTACTCCTTGTACCAGCTGTTGATGTTGACCTAAGTCTGAGCAGCCATGGACCTGTGCTACAGTCCTCGGGCAGACCTGCCTGAGAGCTGAGCCATCTTTTCAGCACAGGAGATTTTCTGTGGACCTGCTTCAGGAACAGATTCACCACCTGCCTTTGTGAATGTTGTGTGGAATCAACTGAGTCTGCCTGAAGTCAGTTGAAGCAGTTGGGGAAGGAACCCTTCTGCTATATTGATTTATCTGTATGACCACACATCAGCTAGGGCAGCACAGTCACTTAAAAAATGTATCTTCTTATTAGCAGTTAATTTGCTTTCTTTTTCTTCTTTTTTGAAGAAAAAGAGTAACTACTCCAAAGGAATAGAGACGAGCTGAGATGCTCTTACATTTGATTTGGGAGCCGAGGTGTTGCACATTAACTTTTTTTCTTTTTTTTTAAAACTACAGTACTTCTTAAGCCAAGATAAAGTAATAACAACTCACATTTAAACAAGGTGTGTATCTCGTGTCTCCTATGTTGCTTTGACAGTGAGGTAATTAGAGCAGGTTCTGATTGAATAGACAACTGCTCACTGGGACTTTGAATGCAGCCACTAGTACTCCTCTTCCCTCAGCACAGTCCTTGAAATCAGTTCAATTATCATGACTTCCCATCACTGATAATCCTATCTGAATTTCAACTGAACTCCCAAAGATGAAAGGCTTCATAGTCTATTACAATTCACTGACCTATCTAGTCCATACATTTAATTTTGCTTTAGTGCTCATACTTCCTGCTGAAATATCTGACACTTAAATATTTTTTTTTAAGTAAATTTACTTGAAGTGGGAAAATGTAGTCCAACACAGTAACGCTGAAAGTATGCTTGAATCAGGAGTTCTTCTGTAGCACTACTGGAAATTGTCCCTCTCTGTGTTGCTGTTTGATTGTGTTTTAAGTAGATTCATGAAAGGAAATTTTCTTCTGGTGTGCCTTGAACTCGATTAGGCTTTGTATCTGAACTTAGCTCAGTAAGCTTGATGCTGCATGTTACAGAGTTTGCATACCATTCTGTGCATTACTATGTTATTTTGCATATTAATAGGCTTTAACACCTCTTTGGGAAGGCAGAGATTTTTACAGAATTGGTGTTATCAGAGCTGTCCCATGACTCAAAATACTTGCTGAACTGAGGTGGCTCTGCAGTATCACCGGTGCTGGTAAATCATTCAAATTAAAGTGCTTTCCTGTATATGTACCAGTATTAGGAGGTTCTCATTTACTTTCTTTCAATGGTTTCATCTTCATGGCTGTTCTCACCCTTCATTATTCATTATTCATGTGAAACCTTGCAAATTGCTTCTAGTTCTTATAGCACTGATATAAATCATAGGGCCATTTTCTCTGGAAGACTTCAGCCTTAAGCTCCACAGCTTGTTTTCAAATGAAAACCATGTTCAATTAAGGTGATTTGTTTCCTGCAGAAAAATTTAAGTATCTCATACTGCCATTTATAGAGAGGAGAAAACTGAGATGATATAAACACAGCATGAGTATTTCTTGGGTTTTCTGCCTTCA
This sequence comes from Chlamydotis macqueenii, assembly GCF_036417535.1. NCBI lineage: Eukaryota > Metazoa > Chordata > Aves > Otidiformes > Otididae > Chlamydotis > Chlamydotis macqueenii. The sequence goes on from NC_141559.1 coordinate 21,117,794, forward strand.
TCCTCCACCTCTCTCTTTTCCAAACATTTCCAGCTGACATACAGTCTGTCATGGTGTTATGGCAGTGCTATCAGCAGTGTAAGGTGTGAGATTATCTACTTCTGTAAATTACTATAACATACCACCATACATGGTTGCTTGTCTTATTCTATTCACAAAAGTGGAGAAAAGACCAGAATGCATCTTGCGCACATTCATTTGAGGTTAGATTCCTAAACAAATAAACTTGTTTTCAAGACTGCTTGTTAGATACAAATTGAAGGAAAAGTGAAGCAGAAAAAAATGGTCCTTCACTAATATTGTTGTATTTGGAGCGGCACAGGAAATAAAATTGCTTTGAAATAAGATATTGTCTGCTTTTTTTCTGCCTCTTTCACAGGAGAACTTAAAAGGGTATTTGGCAAATGAAAGTTCAGAGTGGTCCAGGGTTTTGTATGCTGGTGGTTCTTATGGTTTCTGGTCGGACTGTCAGTGGCTTAGCTCATTGCCCTGCTTTGAGAAACTCCACTCCCTGTGCTGGTCTTGCTATATATCCATCAGGTAACTTCTGATTGTCATTCCCGTAAAATTGGTCAGGCTGTCACTGCTTTGCTTCCAGACACAAGCCCCATAACACAGCTTTTTTGTCTGAAAAAGGTGGAATTTGTCTCTCCGCAAAGAGATCAAGAGGAAAGGAATGCACCTCTTGTCACCAGGCATATCATCTGGCCTGTAAGATGCTGTGGTACCAGGAGACTTATCTAACACATATCCCTGATATTTTTCTTTGTTGCATGGGTGGCTTTTCTGCCAATACTGTGTAGGTTACCAGAAGGGAATCCCACATAGCTTCACTCAGACCTTTTGGCTTTCAGCAACTCCTTTCTTGGCTCTATGTGTACAAGCCTTTTGCTTCTCATGCTGTAGTTGAGCTTAGTTCTCTGTTGCCCTTGCCTCCGCTCTATTTGCACCAGAGTGAATAACTACTCTGGGTCAGGCAACAGAGAGTTTGGCCAGGCTATCTTCGTAAGCAAACCTGTCACAGGTGTGATTTCATAAGGGAGAAGCATAATTCATTGGTGTTTAATATGCATGAACTTCCAGATCATACTCGTCAACAAAATAATTGATCATTGTTTTCTCTCTTTATGATAAGTAGTACTGGTTTCAGGCTTTTTTACTATACACTGAGAAGCGTGGGTTTAAGTTTATTTTTCCTGATTTCACTATTACCTTCCAATGTTTACCATCGAAAAAATCACACTTAAGGGGAATTCACAGGCTGAGAGAAATTGTCACCATGTCCTACAGGGAGAGAGAGAAGTATATTCAGATTGCACATCAAGTCTGTCCAAGCGAGAGCCCCTCAATGTTTTTTTTTTAAATTATTTCAAATTACTTTTTTATTTATTTTAAAGTAATTATATAAATAAGTGAAACACTGACTTAAGTTTATTGTATATGATACTAGTTTTGAAATTAGAGTAGACTTTGAGGTTTGTTGTTTGAATTAATTAAAAAGCATTTCTCTTGACTCAATTTTTTCGATTGTTGTGTAATAGATATGCCCTGTTTAATACCATTACAACTTCTTATGGGAGGGTGAAAATATTTCATATATCTACGTCTGTTTAATACTCTGTTGTCTTGTAAGGCAGTAGTGCTAACAGAGCTATTCTGATCTTGTATTCCACATCTAGTTAAAACAGAAAGACAAACTGAAATATAGGAGTCCTTCAGCAATTAATGTCTCACTAGATGGACAATTTCTACAGTATGTAATAAATAAAATTCCTGTCTTTTTATATAGAATCAGTATTATGCCCCTCATCCTGAATCAGCGTAGACTCAGAGTCAGGGCTTTGAATCAGGTTCACTATTATTGTCTCTTTAAAGCTTATATGCCTGACTTGCTGGGGACTTGGAATTTAATACTCTCAACATCTGAGCCTAGGAATGACCCTACTTATACTCATAATATTGCTGGCTCTTGGTTGTGTTTGCATTGAGCATGATAGCAGTAAATCAATGAACGGAAGCAGCAAACCCTGAGGGTTTTCATATCCCCCATTACATGTAGCACATGAGATTTAATTTAGGTTACAGTTTGATCCATTCTCTGAAGTGCCGCACATCTCTCTCAGGTAGACGAAGTGTCAGTTGAGTGCACACATCCACATCCCTGCTGTCAGTGCCTATGTTATTCCATGCTGAGTTTGGACAGCATTTGTTGCTGGATGTTGTGAAGGGAGAGGTGAAAGACTTAATCCTAAAGCTGTACCAGCTTGTCGAGAAAAATACAAAAGAGATGGCAGGGGAAAGAACTACTGAGAGGACATAGGGAGAGACTAGTAAGAGTAAAAGGAAGAGAAAGTCAGGTCAGGACACTGCTGTGAAAAGGTGTGATAGGGCCTGAAGACCCAATTGGAAGGAGGGAATTATGTGTGAGAAGGTTGTGAAAAGTCTGCAGAGCAAATGACTCTTCAAGGCACATAGTGTAGAGTGTTCATGGTGTAAGAGAAATGAGGGCTGGGCAGGCATGGGGTGAGGGGAAGAGGCATAGGCTAGGAAGTCTCAGCTGCATGTTCCTGCAAGCAAGGGGAGTACCGTAAGGAAGTATTACTTCAGGCTTACCTTGCTCTTAATTTTTTCCAGATACCTACTGTTGGCCCATCAAAGATGGGACAGTAGGTCTTGCCTGACATCTGTCCAGCTCAGGATGAACATTTTTGTTATTTCTTCACTTGAGGTGAGAAAGTGGTTATAGTGTGGGAGATACAGAAGGGGCATTTGGATATACCCTCATGAGGGGAGTAAGGGAATGACTGGATCAAGTAGGGCTGGTATGCTGACAGCAAGGAAATGAGGACAAGTAAGGTGGGAAGATGGCATTATTGGAGGCAGTAAGTACAGAAGTGAATGGTAGGATACAGAAGAGAAGCATGCATGATGGCCAAATGTGTGGTCTGAGATGTTTCTGTCTGTATGATGGGAGCAGTATTGCACCTTACTGTAGCTGTAATGTTCACAATGGTCACAGTTGCAGTCTTGTTTTCTACTCCCCTATCTCCTCATTTGCTCTGCTTCACTGAATTCTATTATATAAACTCTTTCCCAAGAGTAATCAGCCTGCATCTAGGGAAAATGCAGCAAACTAACCTTTACAGCCAGGGCTGCTCTTGGATGCTTCTCGTACTTTTATCCAATTATGCAGTAGTCTTTAGCTAACAACAAAACCAAATCATAACAAAGTTCATTGCTGATACTGAATAAGGGAACACATTACTCATATATGCATTTTAAACACTGAAGTTCTTGAAGAGGAAGAAGAAAAGCAGTGGTACACACAGCTCTGTGGCTGTAGAGCTGTTTCAGCCTGAGTTGCTCCAAAGCCTGTTGTGTGCACACTTGATTACTGTGTTGGTGAAAATCTGAAAATGAGAGAGTGTTGGTGAAGTCTGGTAAAGCAAGACAAAACCGATAAACAGTGGGGGGCTTGATAGCACCATTTGTTGTCACATGACATCCTCCATGTCAGGAGGATGATCATAGTCCCAGACTAAAATGCAGAGGAGGAGAGAGAGTGGAGGTAGAGAAGGAAGACATGAAGAGAGTTTGTTGGGGAAATGCACTGATGGAAAAGAGGCTGACTTATAAATAACTTATAGAATTAGTAGCTATTCTGTGTAAAAACAAAGGTAATCAGGATCCTATAATTAAACTTATATATGTATTAGATATATGAAACTTATTTTTCTGTAGACATCATTAATTTGTATGTTTGTCATAGTTTAGCCCTGCTCAGGACCAAGCAATGCAGTCTCTCGCTCACTCCCCCCACCCTTCAGTGGGACAGGTAGGAGAATTGGTAAAGAAGAAAAGGCAAAACTTATGGGTTGAGACAAAAAAAAAAGTTTAAGAGAATAACAAAAGAAAACAAAACAGAGATGGAAAACAAACCCCAACAACAGAAAATACTTAAGCATGCAATTTACAGTACAGTAGCTCACAGCAGATGCTGATGCCCAGCTTCCCCCCAAGCAGCAGGAGACTTGCATCAGCACCCTCCTCACTTATATACTGAGCATGATGTCAGATGGGATGGAATAGTCATTTGGCTAATTTGGGTAAACTTACCCCAGCTGTTGGCTAATTAGTAAACTATCCTTGCTGGGTCCCCCAGCCATGGGGGCCACCAGCTCCAGTTCCTCTCCCAGCTCAGGTGAAAATTAATTCTATTCTATCCAGAACCAGGATGATGTTTATATGAAATTTCCCTTTCTAGATGAGCTGTTGTGTTTATGTATCTATGTATGCATACTGTCTTTGTGTGTTGATAATCATATTGTATTAATGTGACCAAAGCTGCCATGATCTAGTCATACACTGAAGGAAAATCTGCAGGGTGCTAGAGGGAGTTAGTAGAAAGCTGAAGGGAGTTTCCATGTAGCTAATTGGTATAATCAATTTGTGGGGGAACTAACAAGACAGAGACCATTAATATTTAATGTAGGGTAAAATGTGTGGTTTATTATTTTAAAAAATAAAAAGTTGGGCAGGGTATGTATTTGCCACTACATTTCTTTTTCATAGAAGTCTTAAAATTGCTGGGAGGCTGTTGTGAGTTGAGGCTGGCCATCAGCCAAGCACCCATGGAGGTGCTCCCTTGCTCCCTTGTCCCACAGAATGGGCAGAAAACAGAAGGAAGATGAGAAGACTTGTGGCTTGATATATAGACAGTTTAACAGGGAAAGTGAAAGCTACATGCACAGGCAAAGCAAAATAAGGAATTTATTCAGTATTTCCCATCATCTGGCAAATGTTTAGCTGCTTCCTGGAAAGCTGGGCCTCAGTATGCTGATTTGTTGATTGGGAAGACAAGCATGTCATGTTAAGAGGGGGAGTTGCCAATGAACTCTTTATGTTTGCCCAGTCTGTCAATATCCCCAGAAAGACGAGACTCTTGTGCCTAACCAGTCTGTCCGAATCCCGGACGGCCCACTGTATCGGAGGGTGATTTGACTAACCTAATCAGGGATCCATGTGGACAGATCCACTGAGTCAAACCTTCCTATTTCAATTATTCAAGGTCCCAGGAATTTGCACAAAGTGAATTTCATTATACAAAATAAAAATTTGTGACAGGAAAAGGTTCGAAGTTTTCTGATGATAGTACACTGACTGCAAGAAAGATTTTGAAGCAATACACAACCAAACTCTAATTACTAATAACAGCTAGCTTAGCTTAGTTATTTTAGCACACATAGAATAAGGTTCTTACCCAACAGGCGTCCCTATGGGGGAGAAGACAGGTTCAGCCCATTGACTGATCACAAATGTTACGATGGAGTCTTCTGTAATCTTCTCCCCCGGCCCATTTACTTTTGTACTATTTCTTACTTTAAGGTGGAGATTGAGTGACTCTAGTCATACATTCTTTTATTGCTAATTGGTATAAAATCCTCTTGCCTCATTTCTTAAATATATGGTAAAAAATATATAGAGCGCATACCCAGTGAAAGGTGGTCTCACTTTGGAGACGGCTAGCCTTTGGGATGGAGGTGTGTTTTACCATTATAATGAGATTATAATGAACAAAGCTCATCTAAAGGACATAATTTTGCCACAGTTATTGGTTCAGCAACTGACATTCTTCTTGTTTGACAGCTACAATGCAGTTTATCAGCTACTATATGGCTTATTAGCCACCAGGTACCAAGAAGGTACTGTCCCTGCAGGGAGCGTAACAGAGTTCAGCTGTGGTGTCCCCTCTCCACTCCACCCTTCATTCTGTTTGTTCTGTTCATCTTAGCATATGCTAAGGGAGGCAGGGTGTGTCGCCTAGAGAACTGCCGTAACGAGCATGCCAACCTGGAAGTAGCAACTACTTTTTACCCTAGAAGTTCTCCTATTAGGATGAACCTTAGGGAAACTAATTTCCCACCCCCCCTAGTAATTGTTCCACATAAGTGCCTTATCCACGACTGTCCCTCATCTTCCTCCTTCTTTCTCAGAGCTCTTATTCCTGAACAAGATGTCATATGATATGGGAAATCCCTTTGGTTAGTTGCAGTCAGCTGTCCTGGTTGTGTCCCCTTCAGCTTCTTACCCACTCCCAACCTGCTTGCTGAACGGGCAGAATGGGAAAAAGAGAAAGCCTCAAGACTGTGTAAGCACTGTTCAGCAGTAGCCAAAACACTAGTGTATTATCAATACTGCTTTAGTCACAGCGTTTTGACACAGCACCATATGGGCTACTATGAAGAAGGTTATTTCTTTCCCAGCCAGAGGGGAAAAATAACTCTTAAATACGGGAAACTCTTCACGGCAAAGAATTATTCTCCCGCACCACCATACTACATGTCCCCCACTCCTCAGTGTAAAGTTGCAGCAGATTTGCCCAACGTAATTGTTGTCAATGCAAGTTACTAGGTAGAGTCAACATAAAGAGGATTCTGGCTGGGATAACCAACCAGCACTTTGGGTAGCTGATCACTCCAGTCAAGGGGAATGAGGCACCTTACCCTGAGGGCACTGGTACAATATCCTTCTTTACTACCAGCCAAATCTATTAAAAAAATCTCCCTTTCCCACCAGGATGGACAGAAAATGTTACTTTATCACTCAAATCCTCATCTTGAACATGGCTTCAAATTTGTCTCCAAGCTGGACTTCTGGAAAGTTACTAGCAATATAGCATAGTTTGGGACTCCCCATAGTTTGCGCCCATTCTCAGCTGGGAATCCTGGCTTGAGCATGAGGGTTGTGGTACACTTTCAGTTTCAGAGGCCTGTGTGGGAACACTAGTTACTCCTCCTGGGAACTGATTCCTAAGTGGGACCTTTGACAGCTCAGCATTTCCCTAAGGAAGGGGAAAAAACAGGCTTCTCCATTTATGAATGGGAGATAAATATGTTTGCCACAGCATACTGGGGAGATTCTCAGCTTGCAAAAGTCTTGTCTTGGCATGGAAGTCACTGCTAGGTTGTGGAGGTGAATTTAGAACACTAAGGGTAGGCATTGTGGGGTGAGAGATAATTGTGTTATTAGTGGAAACTGGGGATCTGCTCTTGGTAACCTTTTGTCTTGTCAGGACACGCAGGCTTTTTTTTTTTTTGGAGCCATCAATTCACAGCAGAAGCCTATCTCGGAGACCATCTAAATTACCCTCTGTAGGAGTTATTCTCCCCTCAAGCAGGGAGACCCTCCTTCCAAGTTGAGTGGAAGTATGTGCTTTATTTGTTTTGTGCTAGGCAGAAATATGTACTGTATAGCTGTAGTATTTTCTTACATAGTTTGTGAGATCTCTGACAAAGACACGTCAACCAGTATTTCCATGGGGTGTGTATATGTGGTTGGTTGGGGTTTTTTTATGCAGTGTCAGTCTTCACTGAGCCTTTACAGTATTCACCATACTTACCTGCAAGTGAGATTTCACTCTGGAGCTTCACTTGTAATAGTAAATATATGACTAGATAGTACTACTTCTAAACTGATGTATATTCTCCCTTCAAAAAGTATCAATGTCCTCAGCTTTAGACAATTGCCTCTAAAATCTAAAATGTTTCAGCAGATACATCTAATTGAAGGGAAACTTACTGCCTAACTTCAAATTTGTTATACAATTTTACTTATTCATACTGAAACAATCACTTTTTCTTGTGTCTTTTGAGAATACTGTGTGTTCATGGAAATAGTTTTTAAGATTTGGACAGAGGAGAATGACAGAAAACAAAGGATTTGCATTAGATATTTGCCCTCAGGTCAAATTGTGATCTGTACTGTACTTCTCTTATCCTGCTGGTTTTACAGGAATGGCAACTGTAGCTCCACAGCAGAGTATATGGTATACGTCTCTGAAGAGTCATTAACTTAAAAACCAGAGGTTTGTAGCATAGCTTCGTTTTAGCATGTAGTACATTTTAATGTTCTTGTCTATGAATACACATGTACATCCCTTCATAAAAACATTATGCTTGTTCCTATATATGTAGTTTCAGAATAATCCGACTCACTGACTGAGATAAAGAAAAAATGCCACAAAACCCAATAATTAGTTCAGAATTTTTTTGTGTTGCAATACATGGTTTGAGCACGTTGACCTTCAGATGCAGAGTATAACCCTCTGACAGGGGATAAGAAGATAGTTGATACAGAAGCCTTGCTGGTTCTCAGTGTACATGAAGGTGTGCACTGAACTCTTTAAGCTCTAACTCTTTAAGCATTTAACTTAAACACTGCTGTCCAAACAGGAAATAATTTAATCATGGCTTTTGACATTTCATATCACTTTCATAACTTAAAAGGCAGCTGCTTCCTAACACCAACCAGAGTACAAACAAGTTTTGTGCAACTCCTATGCATAAGCAATTATTTTCCCAAGTCATGTGTCATAGTTCAGCCCCGATCGGGACCAGACTACGCAGTCTCTCTCTCGCTCCCCCCACCCTCCGAGAGAATAGGGGGAGATGATATAAGAAAAACGGCTCAAAGTTTGAGATAAGGATGGGGAGAAATCCTTAAAGTTACCATTACGAGCAAAACAGACACGACTTGGTGAAAACTATTCATTTATTACTACAAACAGCAGGAGAATGAGACAGAGAACAAGATAATCTCCCCCCACCCCTCCCTCTTCCCGAGCTTAACATTATCTATACTACCTTCCCCTCCCGAGCGGCATGGGGGGGGGGAAAGGGAATGGGGGTTGCGGTCAGTTCATCACATGTTGTTTTATGCCGCTGTATCATCGTCGGGGGAAGAACTCCTCACATTCCTCCTCTGCTCCAGCGTGGGGTCCCTCCCACGGGCCACAGTCCTTCGTGAAACTGCTCCGGCGTGGGTCATCTCTTCCACGGGGTGCAGTCCCTCTAGAACAGCTGTCCCAGCGGGCCCTCCATGGGCCACAGCCTCCTTCAGGCCTCCACCTGCTCCGGTGTGGGGTCCTCCACAGGCTGCAGGTGGATCTCTGCCCCTCCGTGGACCTCCATGGGCTGCAGGGGGACAACCTGCTCCACCGTGGTCTTCACCACGAGCTGCAGAGGAATCTTGGCCAGAAGCTGTATTACTCCTCCCCCTCCTTCTTCACTGACCTTGGCGTCTGCAGCCATTCCTCACAACAGGCTGGCAGACGTCTCTCAGGATCCTTTTTACATCTTATTCACTTCTCATCTCCTCTCCACTTCTTGCAGCCAGGCTGGGCCGAGTTGGGCCCAGTTAGCTGCCCAGTGGGAGGCCAGAGGGTGAGGCCTGCAAGGCCCACGAGGCTCACGCCTCCCCCTCTCTGCCCCCCGCTCAGCTGCTTCACATCTTCTCTCCCTTTTTTTTTCTGTTTTCCCCTACTTAAATACGTTATCGCAGAGGCGTTATCACGGGACATTCTGCTACCAATTGGCTCGGCCTTGGCCAGCAGTGGGTCCGCCCTAGGCCTGGCCGAGTCCGCTGAACAAAGGGGAGCGACTTCTAGCAGTTTCCTACAGAAGCTACCACCTTAGGCCCCCCCTCACTAACAAAACCAGAACATCATGAAATACTGTTTTGTATTGAACAATTATGTTAACTGGCTCCATGATCTCAAGACAACATGACTCTTGCATGCTTTCAAGGATTATTTGTAAAAATTTTAATTCAGTCCATGCTCTTTGGAAAATGTACCTGGCCTGTCCCTAGCAGAGAATGCTGGATGTAATGGTTTAAAATTTTGTAGTTAGAGTTTGGGGCTGGATTTCTAGAGGATTTTAAGGTACATAAAGGATTTCCAAAATTATTTCCAAAACAGGACAAGGGTCCACCCGTCTTAGAAATCTTGGTGAAGTTGAAGTGCCAGAATGATTTTGGTAATACTGGTAAATGTTCTTGTTCTTACCCCATAGGTAAGAAGGTGCCTGGGTGCTTGCTGAATGTGCATGCCCTGACATACAGCAGGCTGTGTGATCAGGCTGCTGCAGTGTCTTTTGACAAATGAGCACCACAGTGTTTCTGCCAGGGCTTTGGCAGCTGCTCTAAATGAGGTTCTACAGTACTCTGTGCCCTCACCCACAAAAGCCACCCCCATAGGCCTTGGCAGGTCCCTCAGCACAGTTCTTGTCCTACTGCTGTGACCCTGGACTGTCCTCAAGAAGTTAACACTATGTTGTGAGCATCCATCTCTCAAAAACTCCTGCATTCTTCTACAAGGCTGTTGTCACTTTCAGGAGGTGCTCTTCCAAACAAAAGCTCTTGTCAGCTGTTCTGTAGCACTGGAACAGGTTGCCCAGAGAGGTGGTGGAAGCCCCATCCCTGAAAACGTTCAAGGCCAGGCTGGATGAGGCTCTGAGCAACCTAATCTAGTCAGGGATGTCCCTGCTCCTTGCAGGGGGCTTGGACTAGATGACCTTTGAAGGTCCCTTCCAACTCTAACCATCCTATGATTCTATGATTCTAGAGATCAAAACATTCACTGGCATCCATTGCAAAGGAGAAGTCAAGTCTGAGCACGGGTCCAGTCTCTGAGACTGGCCAAGGCAAGCCAAAGTCTGCACAAGAAGACCAGTACATGGAACAGTAGCTGACAGCACCACACTGATAGCCTGAAATAACCAGTGCAAACAGCTTTGGAAGAACTTGATGCGGTCCAAAGGAGGCATAATCATCCCTGCACACAAATGCTTCTGGGATGTTTAATGCCATTATTCTACATGATTCTTCTAAGAAAAAAGGACTGGTCTAGGAGGGCTGCCAGAAAATTAACATTTTTGCTTCCTTTATGCAATAGTAACAAAGGGGATACTAGGAGGGCCTATAAGGCAATGGTGCCACTTGATGTCAAGTCCCATTGTTATGAGTTTGTGCTACAGATTATCACACTCTGGTTCCAAGGCTGCCATAATTTAGAGGAGGTTATTAAGATCTGCTACATTTCTACACCACAGCTGACTTAGTGTCCTGCCAGTTATTTTGTCGTTGGATATTTTTTTTTTTCTAAGGGATGGCACTACAGAGTACCCTGGGACCATAAACAATTGTGAAAAGGTGCTTTACTTTTTTCACACTGACTTTCTTTCCACTGAGATTCTGCTTGGAAAGGTTGCTTGTGTAAGCAAGTGTTTATGTGCTGGCTGCCTAAGGATATTGTCATTCTACTTGCAACTTCACTGTAAATCAGAAGTTTATGCTAAAACTATGAAAACCAATAATCTTCCTCTTACTATGTCCTGGTACTGAATAGGATAGAGTTAATTTTCACCTGAGCTGGGAGGGGAACTGGAGCTGGTGACACCTGTGGCTGGGGGAGACAGCTGGGATAGTTTACTGATTAGCCAACAGCTGGGATAGTTTACCCAAATTAGCCAAATGACTATTCCATCCCATGTGACATCACGCTCAGTATAAGAAGTGGAGACTGTGCTTACTTGGGAGGGAGCTGGGTATCAGGATATGCTGTTAGCTATTGTGCTATGAATTACATGCAAAGTATATTCTGTTATTGTTTGTTTTCTTTTACTCTGTTCTCTTAAACTGTTTTTATTTCAGCCCACAAGTTTTGCTTTCTTTTCTTTCCTGATTCTCCTTCCCATCCCACTGCAGGGGATGGTGAGGGGGGAAGGAGGGAAAGACTGTGTGGTGTTTTAGCTGCTGAGTGGGGCTAAACCATGATATATTATATTATAAAACAAACTGTACTAAACACATATTTCCTTTAAAATAAAACTACTGTTCTTTATTGCATTTTCCTAGTAAGACCAACTTCATTAGTTTTATTGCACTTTTTTTCATTAAAATTTAATAACATTTGTTGATGAAGCAAGGGAAGATAACTAAATTTTTAAATAATTCAGTACTAACTTAACTCCCTCTTATATATGAAGATGCTACACTGCTTTCTGGAACATTTTGAGTTTAATTCCTGAAGGCCCTTAAAGATTTTAGTGGCTTCCCTTGAATTGATGTAACTACCAGGTTTTATCCCTCATTTGAGTCTCACTTTGTGGCTGGAAGAGTCTTCAGAGGGAAAGAAAAACAGAAAATACTGCATTCCTGTTATTGCACAGACTCCAACTATGGATCTCTCCATATTGGCTAAGTGTGGAAAAGGAATCATGCACCCCTTTCTTGCATTAATTGATGAGATGCTTTTTTTTTTGTAATCCACATACATAATTCTTACAGTGGAATTTTCAGAGAAGGACACCAGCACATTTTGAATAAAAGGAAAGGGTGTGATATTACCAAAACCATTCTTTCATGCAGCATGTAGAAAGAAAATAGTTTTGGAAAGAAACAATGTTCTGGTCCAGGCAGACTACTTGAAACTATATTTGGCCTCCTTAAGCTTCAGAACTAGTTCTTAAAGAAGGTCTTTAGAGGCAGTCAGAATAAGATCTAGGGTAAGAAATAAGTACATGTTCTCACATGCTAAGGAACTTGTCATTGGCAGAACTTGGTTGTGATGGTGGTGAGTGGCCTTTTTGTCACCAAGTCATATACACTTGATGAGGATGTCTTCCTAAAACAGATACATCAGTATCACAGATCAATTAGTGAAAGACTGTTGCATGGACTTTACTGAGAAGAGAGACTTGATTTTCAGGGTGATGATTTGCTATAAATGTTGTGTGACTGTAAAAATGGCAGCTCAAGTGGTGCAATCTGCCCATTAGAGTATTTCTGGCAGACCGATAAGTATTGTTGACATTTGTGGGAGGTGCAGCAAGAGCACCTAGTGCTTTGTGGAGAGTTCCGGTCAAGGGTGAATTTGGAGGGAACCTGATGAAAGTGGGACTGGGTGGTTGATGGGGGTTGGAGGACTCAATGAGAGGAAAAAACAAGACCCTCAACAATTTGATCTGGCAAAACAAAGACTAGGGAAACATGATCTAACTTTGTAAATATCTCAGATGAAGCAGCACCAGAGAGTGTGAAAAGCCATTGAAGCCAAAGGGCCAAGCTGTTACAAAAACAGGAAGATTACCATGAATTTTTAGAGTGTGGAAATTAGGAGGTTCCTGCTGTCTCAGTGGCAAGTTTTAGAAATGGTCACCCAGTGCTAGTGCTTGGGGCAAAGAAACAAGAGTTCTAGGGGAGAGCTTTTTAGATCTTTGAAGAAAATATTTTGAGACGAGGCTGTCAGTAGAAGGGTGTTACCCTTCAAAAGAAAGTATCTTTCAGGTTCATGTTCTCAACAGTCACGACTCCTTTTGGCCTAAAAACTGACATATCTAGGGTGTGTACAAGGCAATATTGCTCATTTGCTCACAGTGAAATCTTAGTGTGAATCCAGACTGAAGCCTGAGGGAGAGTACCTACGTTTTTACCACAGCTTTGCTATTGTTAGCAGCTTTCTCATTGCTTTGCTCCACTGTTGCACACCATCTCCAGAAGTGATATTGCAGCCTTCAGATTACTGATTGGCACTGTAATGACACTCCCATAATTACGGTCTTCTGTGGGTGATAAAGGTTTTTGAAATGGTATCATAGCTTAATGATTCAGCAAAACTCACTAGAATTTTATAGATACCTGGGGTTACAGATGTGTAGCAGGTGCTTCTATTCCAGCTCATTTCACTGCAGCAGTAACACAGAGTCTACACTAAAAATATTGTTTCTTTAAACCGATTTGCTCAGTTGAACCAATGTTTTCACTGAGAAAACACGTCACACATGCATTTATTTGAAATAAACCTTAAATGTTCATAGCTTCAAGAAGGTTAATAACATTGAGACTTCTGGAGAATAAATAAAAACACAGTTCATTTTCTCTCCCAGCTGTTAAATGATGCAAATATAGCTTGGAACTGTACAGCGATTTTAAAGGAAATATATTGTCTACATACCAACTTCTTAGACAATCACAAAATTAGTTCATGTCCAAATTTACACTATCCTCCAGTGCAGTTGGTTATTTCAGGTGATACTTGCTGTTTTCCTATGCTTAAAAGAATTCAGTTAAATTAAGCAAAGAGCTTATTTGGGGTTTGTGTTTATCTTCTAGCTTTTTAAAGGAATTCATTAAGGTATGTAAGAGAAATAAGAGTAGTCTACTAAGCATCTTCAAATAAAAGGATGTGCACAAATACACCATATTGGTTAAAAAAGGGTAATGTTTTAAGGATTGATCAGTTGGTAAACCTAAAGCTTCCCAACTTTGCTACTTCCATGTTTGTAACATTTGCCTGTGTATGCTGTTATTTGCATTGTAATCAGTTGTGCTGTTTGTTTACAGAACTTGGATTCCAGTACAGCAGGATTTGCACAGTGACTAGTGTAATTTTTCATATAATGTAAAGCAAATATGGACAAAAATTGAGATACGTGTCTATGATTAATAAAGATGATGTTGTGTAAGCTTATCACACTTGTTATGTTGCTATAAATTGGGCACTGTTCTAACCCACTTACCATTTTTTAATTAGATGGTAACAACATGAAGGTGTTACATTAACTGGCAAAATGGAGTCTGTTTACTGGGCCCAAACTTAGTTCCTTGGAGTCTGAAAAACACGTCTAAATAAAAGAAAATGAAATGGTAAAATTGCAAGAATTTAGAGGGACTCAAAGACATTCTGTTTACATTATTTGAAGCCAGTGGCAAATTAACAACTGCCCTTCTAGTATGCAGGACAAGTACTGCATTGTTCTAAATACTGTATTCTAGGGTATAAATAACTTGATAATTTTGATAAGTAGTTACTTAATTTCCATGCAGGCAATGTTAGGCCTTCATCAATACTTTCGAGTGTGCTCTTTATCTTCTATCTGTTTAGATAAATCCAAAGTCTTGTGTGCCAAAGCTCTGGCTATCATCTGAGGGTGTTGAAGCAGTATTAGATATTAGGAAAAAACATTTTACAATGAGGGTGGCAGAACACTGGAACAGGTTGCCCAGAGAGGTGGTGGATGCCCCATCCCTGGAAACATTCAAGGCCAGGTTGGACAGGGCTCTGAGCAACCTGATCTAGTTGAAGATGTCCCTGCTCCTTGCAGGGGGGTTGGACTAGATGACCTTTAAAGGTGCCTTCCTACCCTAACGATTCTGTGATTCTATTATTCTCTTTCCATTTCTGTGAATACAAGACATGGCAAAGAAGTCTATAGGTGGCAGCCGCTTGCAGCCTATAAGGGTCCTCCACAATTAGTCTTCAGTGAAACGTAAAGTATTAACACAGTTGTGATGCTGAAATGGCTGTGACACCATAAAACCTGAAGAATTAAGTAATAAATTTCTATGACTCTCACCTCAGGCTTTTCATTTTCATTATGAGGAGACCCCTTGAATTAAAATAGTTCGAAATAAACCTCTTCTATGTCCAGAAGAGTAGATCATCTGGAACTAATGACTACTACTCTACTGGATATTTTTACTATCAAATCTTTCAGACTGAACTCTGGATCTCTGCCATTACAGTCATTGCTTTGCCTATGGTCCAGATCCAGGGCTTTCTATTTGGATGTCTAATCAACCTCATAAATGACCTGCAGATGCAACTTTATACATTGGCTTGATAATGCTGAAAGGTTTTATTCAGCATTACTAATGAAAATAGATATTTTGTCTGATTTTCCTTTTGGTTAAGAAAGAAGATTCTTTCTTATACTTTTGAATCAGGAATTAAAGGTCTCATCTGCAAAGACTCATGCCTCTTCCAAATGACTGTAAGCTGGCACAACAAAATCAAAGCCCAAAACTAAATAGTTGTGGTTTTTTTTTTTTTCTAGCATACCATGGTAGATGTTTGTCAGATAATTTTAAGGAAACTTTTCCACAAAGTGGTATTGTCTTAGTACTTCTAATCAAATAATATAATTATACAGGACCCTGTTTCTGAGGAAGTGATATGTGGCACCTTATGTGTCTGAAAACTTTGATAATGAATCTAACATTTGATTAAAGCTGAGTATCAGCATCTTAGAGCCAGATGTGTAAGTGCATAGGGATAAAATAACTGGGTGCCTGGGTACAAAGCAGATCAAAAATGGGTTTCTTCCTCAGGGACTTTAACAGATATTGAGTGCTGCTGGAAACATGGCTCCGTTGGGGATAGTTAAAGATTTACCATCTAGCCCATGAAGATATACAGAGTGCTCTGGGAGATTAGAAAGATAACTTTTTTCTTCCTGTATTTAGCTTTGGGTAAGTACCTGCATTGCTTAGTAATGTAACTTTCACCTGCAGAGCCAGGGCAGGGAGAGGGAAATGATAGTTTATTTTCCTAGGGATGCTGCGGAGGTAAAGGTGATCTTGATCACCTGGTGCGGTGGTACCATGCATAAGATGACTAAGATGCATGATAGCATAGCTGTAATTTTCAGCTGTGCTAGGTTATGTGGTTTCTTCAGAGAAGTGATGTCCTGCAGGGGCATAAACAGACTTGATGTGTACTCAATGATGACTTCAGGTGTCCTGTACACACCACTCAGGTTTTACGTAGTCCACTGATTGCACTAGAGATAGATAGCAAAAGCAAATATGACATTTAAACTCATTTGAGGTGGGAATTTAAAAAAAAAAATAATAGTGAGACAAGATAGCATCTTCAGCTTGTCAGAAAGGAGTGCTGCTAGAAGGGGAGAGCTTCTGTCAGTGCTTCAAAGCATTCAATGTAGAAGAAGCTATAAGTGGTGAATGTGAGTGGAGAGAGTTTGCTGTATTGTAACAGCAAGCTGTATTAGTTTTGATCTAGAAAGTGCTGAGGGCTTAGGCACTGCTGTGCAGGGGTCTATAAAAGGTAATTGAGTAAAGCAAGTCCACTATTGGCAGATGTGATGCTCTGCAGTGATTTGCATCTTCACTGGAAAAAGCTTGTGAAGTGCAAAAAGTAGATGATCATGTCTGCAGTAGGCACTAGTCAGGCTTAGGAGGGGTCTTGGCCAGGGTTTGACATGGGCCTCACTGTGTTTCCTCTTCAGGCCCCCTACCTGAGAGGCCTTACAAAGACTGCAGCACCCATGTTTTGAAAATCTAGCTCTGTGGCCCCTTCCCATCTCATTGTCTTCCTGTTCAGAGCATTTGTGGGATTAATTTTCTCATGCTGCCCTGCTCCACACCCCCAAGATTTACTGCACTGTCGGCTCGCTCACTGCACATCTGTGGTGAAAAGTTCCTTGAATGACAATAGGAAATGCCAGCAAAAAGAGACTGAAAGCACTGTAAATGGCTCAAGATAAAACAATTTGCTTGTGAAATATTTAAATTACTCTCAACATCTCAGGCTGCAATTGGATACCGTAACTTTTTTTTAGTATTTATTTAGACTTCACTGCAGTGTAGATTCCTATTATGTCCATCTGCCCTTTTGCCTCAGCATCCTTGGAAGATCCAGTATACAGGAAGGGTAATATAGTTCAGTACGAAATGTTTTATTGACCAGAAAGCACATGCATGAAGGAGACAAACAACTGATAGCAGTTCTGTGTCCTTCTTTTATTTGGTCAAGGCACTGGAGTAAGTTTGGCTGAAAATTTTCCACATTTTGCAAACCATTTTTCACTTGAAATACTGATTTTTTTTTTCTTCAGCTAATGACAATTATTTGTACTTGAGAAAATTATTTCTGAGGTGAGGAGGAGTTTGGGGAGTTTTTGTATGTGTTTTACAGAAAACTTACTTTGGCTATTCAGGAAAATAAGTATTTCACCCAAATGTGGCATCCTTGTACTATAATGTATCCTGGGATCTGTTATGTTTCTCGTCTTATCTTCTGGTTCAGGCTTCCCCATGAGATGTTTTTTTCTGTGTCTGTCTTTGATGCAAATACCCTGTTGTTATGACTGGGACTTTGCCTGTAAGGGTCAACAGGGCAGAAGAGGCTCAAGCCATCTTGGTTCATCAGATGCTATGTGGCAACTTTCTGAAATGACTGTTTCAATTTTCAAAATATTTGGAGTTTCAAACTGGAAAAAATAAATCTGTTTTGTACATGGAGAAGCAATAATTTTTTTCCAAAAGGTTTTAGATATATGAAAGCAGAACAAGTCATTTTGACTATGACTGTTAGAACTTTTAGAGAGCCCTTTAGCTCTTATTGTGGGACATTTTTTTTTTTTCTTTATTTTTCACTTTTCAGAAAATGTCTATAACAGTCTGTGACAGTCTGGCTGAACCAGATTCATCTCCAACGGAGTGCTGGCAGGCATTTTCCAAATACGCTTTCTCCACACCCCTCTCCCAGGCTGCCCCCCCCCCCCCCAAGAATGTAACCTTTAACATAGACTCATCATTAACTGCAGTCATTCAACATGAAATGTCAGTAACAGGATATTTTTCCCAGTTACCATAGAAACATCATAGGGCATCACATGGTGTCAATAAACAAAAATCCACTGAAACATTACTTTTGAGCCACCTCTGTTAAGACACTTTAGTTTATCTAGAATCAGGTGGTGATGAGTTCAGCTTATATTTTTGTTCATTCATATGACATTTGGTACGTTTGTCCATGTATGGCCCTTGGTGTATGTTGCCTGCCTACACCTTCCCCTACTTCCCCCAAGGACTGCTGTGCTAAAGTGAGTTTGTAAAGACTCATCAATCCCCCTGCCTTTTGGCTGCCTGCAATCATTGCAGTTCCCCTGCCTGATGACAAGGAATGTCATTGTGAGGGGAAGGGAGCTGCATCCAACAAGCCTTTTATTTTCCTTTCTGCCACTTAATAATTCATAACTTCTAACATGACTAGGAAGTAGCTGTCTGTGCACTCCTCCGGTCCCTGTATCTCATCAGATATCCAGGATCCTTTGCCTTTATGCTGACTCTGCTTGTAAGGCAGGTGTTTATTTGGGTGCAAGATCACAGACCTGCTTTTCCTCCTGGCACACAGGAGAAAGATGAAAACACCTGTATAGTTCTTTATAGTTTTCTCCCCACACCCCCAGTGAACTACTATCTGGAATGGAAGAGGGCTATACCTTATTGGAAGGGTTTGAGACAAATATCTTCAGCATGAGCCAGCTCCTATACTGGAAAAGCTGTGCAAATATTTTCAGAAGTGAGCTCACTTTTTTTATGACTGTTGTCCTTGCCTGTTAACCTCGTCTCACAATACTTAGGGTCCCATGGAAACAGAATTAATTAAAGTAACACTCACAAAAGCCAGGGCAAATGTCACATTTCAGTGCAAGCACCCAGCACCTGGATACAAAACCACATGCAGTATTTAGACTACTACAAAGAAACAGAGTGATTTAATTTTAATTTTCTGATATACATGATGCTTGGAAAAAAAAATCAATGAATAACTTAAAATGATACATGATTTCTTTATAAACACTAGATATTAATTAGAAGAAGGTGTTTTCCAGAAGGAAATACCAATCTTAGAAAACCTAATTAGTGATGGGCCACAAGGCAAACTTGGTATAGTTCTGTGTTCACCTACTCCCAGCTATAAAGTAGTTCAGTTGTGAAATTGTGATGCTGAGATCACTTCTACATACTTGCCAACAGCAGTGCAAAACAGAATATCTGTGTACAGTTACATGTTGTTTTCTATTTTTGTACCATTTTCCAACCTGATATACTTCATTATCTGTATTCTGGATGTCAAATTTTTAGCTCATGTGAAATGTATAGATTTTTTTTTCCAATAGTAGGCATGTGCCTCTTGAATGTAGGGGACAGTATGACCTCTGAGACAGTTTATTTACCAGTATGTGTCTTCTTACCACCAAAAATTTCAACTTAAGATTTTTAAGAAGTCCCCTGAAGTACAACCTGAATGGGAAAGTCTCGTCCATTTTGGAAAATAAAATATTTCAGTTTTGTATGCTAGAAGCTAGTCTCATTGTGACACCGATATAAACAGTAAAGAGCTTTAACTCTTTTCTGTTCAGAAGTGTGCATAACTGTAATAAAATGGGGCACAGCACACAACAATTTCAAATAAATTCTCACACAGCAGTTGGAAAGAAATCCTAGTAGTTACTGTTATTAGGACTTGGGCTTGGAAATAAAGACAGTCCATTTTCCAGTTTAGCTTCTGGATCCCCTGTGTATACATCTTGCTTGTAGATATATAAACAAGTTTCAGCCACAAGCAAATTGCCATACTGATAAGGTGGTGTCAAAACACTCTGTTACTGTGTAATTTGATACAGAGAAACATTCTGAACTCAATTGAAGTGGTCACAAGTTGTTTGTGTTTCTGCAGAGAAGTACAACATTATGAGTTCAGAAAGTCTCACTGCTGAAAGACAGAAGAAAGGCTGAATAAACTCATAGTTTGAACTCAAGCTGGCTAAAATACTAAACAAATTGTTCTTTCCACAGACAAATTAGAGTTGCTAATCTGTTCCTGTGTAAGTAAAACTGTGTTTGCTGTGGAATTGCCTCAATAGACATAAAGATTTTAAGACTTCTCTTTTTTTTTGTAACTTAATCATATTACATAGGTATTTCTTTATAAAGTAACACAAAGATTGATATAAAGCCTTGTTTCTAAAACCAGGTTTTATTTTTAAGGTTTCCAGAGATAAAAGTTTAATGTGTCTTGAAGCAGATAATTTAAATAGTTACAAGAATTCCAAAGGAAAAAGTTTGAGATTGAAATAATCTCTAACATAAAACTGCATCTTCTCATAATCAATATAAATGTCTTACTGGTGGTGGAGTGGGGATACCTTTACTTGGCATGTAGAAAGACTCAAACCAGCAATCACTAGGCAAGGCACATTCTTCTTAGGTATGTTATCTGTTATTTTCTTCTTGTTTTTTTTCCTTTTTTTTAAAAACAAACAAACAAACAAACAAAACAAAACATTCTCCTCTTTAATTACACTGTGTTTGTTACATTTCTAGTTCACTGAATACCTCCTTGTTACATTAATAAAGGGATAAGAGGAGTACAATTCACTTTGTCAAAAACATTCTTGGGCAACGACTACTTTCTACACTTTTCAGAACCTCTTCCATTTCTCTCTCTCTTTTTTTTTTTTTCTTTTTTTCCTCCCAGTAGATAGTCAGCACTGAATGGTATTCTCTCTGAGAATACAATCTTTATATTATCTCAATGCATTTAAATATTTTCAGTATAATTTTATGTACTCTTTATTTTTCACAGCCTTGGGACACAGTATGAGAATATCTAGAGTCTTTTCAGCAGTATGCCCTCCCTGTGTTTATTCCTTCTAGTGTGTTCTCCCTTCAAGAGACCTTCGTCAAACTGGTCTGCCAGTTCATCCCACCTTCACCTAATTTTACTAGCTGCTTCTAAAAATTCATTACAATTTTTTTCTAGTGAGTAATCTGAACATTCTAGTCGTATGTGTTTGTGTGATATAACATGACTATGATAAGCAATAACATTTCTATATGGACTTTTGGTGTTAATTTTCCTGTAGGAAGATGTGATCTGATGCAAGTGTGTGACATGATGGATGATGTGGGAAAAGAGGTTGGGGAGAAGTTGTTCATCCTTTCTAATAAAGGAAGAGCTATGGGGCTTCTAAGAAATTGCTACATAAAGTAAGTTTAAGATGAAGGGAACAACTTTTTTTTTTGCACAACATATAGCTAATCTCTAGAACTCCTTAAAGAATACCTCAAGAATAAATTGAATCAGAGCAATATAGGACACATCCAATGCCCGTGAGTATGATGATCTGAGGCTTTGTCTTAGGATGATAACAGAAACAGATTTTCAGGAGCTGAGATTGTGTAAGTGAAGCAGGATCATTCTATGCTTACTTTAAAGACATCACACTGGATTGGACTGACCTTTAATCTAAACTATTGGGGATATTCTTGTATTTTCCCATACTGAACATGGACATTTCTATTTTTTCTGTACCGTGGTAATGATATTTTAAAATGGAGGAATGATGACTTGAAAGTGCCCTTAAAATCTTTTGAGTGAGATGTGATCACAAAGACAGTGTAGACAACTAATGACTGCTGTTTAAAAACAAAACCCCAAGCCATGAGAGTTAGACATGTAAGGCAACAACTTATTTCCTGCTTTGCACATAATATTGCAAAAAATCCTCTGAATCATAAAAATGCAGGCCACCAAGTTTTTAGCTTCCCAGATTGCTCAGGAAGTGCCACCTGTCATCAGATCTCTAAACACGATACTGACTGCAGAGGAGATTCATATTATCTTTAGATAACAACAAAAATTTTTTCATCATGCATGACTTTTAGTTTGTTATAAAGAATTGTACATTCAAATATGAACAGTCAATGAAAGACACGGACTGCATGCAGCTTGCAGTTTTCCTATAGGAAATGCTTTCATTTATTTTGCTAGCCTATAGGGAGTGTCAAACTGACAGTATCACTTCATGCCAAGGAAAGTGTTAGCACACGCAGATTTCTTCCTATCTTCTTTCCTCTAATAAATCACTTTAGATTAATGCTGAAATAAATAATTTCAAGGGGAAAACCATTGCAACTGATATAAATTAATCTATGTAGACCTATAATTTAATCCTTACTCTGACAGAGAATCAAGTTACATTATTTAATGTACACTAATAGTTTATGGTAGCTATACAGTTATAACAGGATATAACTATTGCAGGGTGTGTGCCTAAATCAATGTAACTAATTCTTAGCAGAGCTAAAGCTATAAAATTATAAAAATACCAGAGATATGAGGCAGAGAGGAGTCAGGGATTTTCAGGTGCAAAAAGTGGAAGGAACACCATGGATGCCCTCTAACCAATAAATGTAATCAATAGAGAATGGAATTATCATACTCCATTATCTTTTGTAGATATCATTTTATTGATGAAGGTAGTAGAGGAGGGTTCTGGCACTCAAGTGTATAGAATCATAGAATCATAGAATGGTTAGGGTTGGAAGGGACCTTCAAAGGTCATCTAGTCCAACCCCCCTGCAAGGAGCAGGGACATCCCTGACTAGATCAGGTTGCTCAGAGCCCCATCCAACCTGGCCTTGAACGTTTCCAGGGATGGGGCCTCCACCACCTTTCTGGGCAACCTGTTCCAGTGTTCTATAACTCGCATCGTAAAAAAAATTTTCCTAATTTCTAATCTAAATCTACCCCCCTCTATTTTAAAACCATTACCTCTCATCCTATTGCAACAGGCCCTACTAAACAGCCTTTCCCCATCTTTCTTGTAGGCCCCCTTGAGGTACTGGAAGACCGCTATCAGGTCTCCCCGAAGCCTCCTCTTCTGCAGGCTGAACAGCCCCAACTCTCTCAGCCTGTCCTCATAAGAGAGGTGCTCCAGCCCTTTTATCATCTTCGTGGCCCTCCTCTGGACCTTCTCCAATTGGTCCATGTCCTTCTTGTGTTGGGGGCTCCAGAACTGGACACAGTACTCCAGGTGGGGTCTCACCAGAGCAGAGTAGAGGGGGAGAATCACCTCCCTCGACCTGCTGGCCACGCTCCTCTTGATGCAGCCCAGGATGCGGTTGGCCTTCTGGGCCGCAAGGGCGCATTGCCGGCTCATGTTAAGCTTCTCATCCACCAGCACTCCCAAGTCCTTCTCCTCAGGGCTGCTCTCAATCCATTCTCCGCCCAGCCTGTATTTGTGCCTGGGATTGACATGACCCAGGTGCAGGACCTTGCACTTGGCCTGGTTGAACTTCATGAGGTTGGCATGGGCCCACCTCACCAGCCTGTCCAGGTCCCTCTGGATGGCATCCCTCCCTTCCAGCGTGTCGACGGCACCACACAACTTGGTGTCGTCGGCGAACTTGCTGAGGGTGCACTCTATCCCACTGTCCATGTCACCGACAAAGATGGTGAACAGGGCCGGGCCCAGCACGGACCCCTGAGGGATGCCACTCGTGACCGGTCTCCACATGGACATCGAGCCGTTGACCACCACTCTCTGAGTGTGGCCATCCAGCCAACTCCTTATCCACCGAGTGGTCCGTCCATCAAACCCATGTCTCTCTAGTTTAGAGAGAAGGATGTCATGCGGGACAGTGTCAAAAGCTTTGCACAAGTCCAGGTAGATGATGTCAGTTGCTCGTCCCTTGTCCACCGATGCCATCACCCCGTCATAGAAGGCCATCAAATTGGTCAGGCACGATCTGCCCTTGGTGAAGCCATGTTGGCTGTCACCAACCACCTCCTTGCTCTCCATGTGCCTTAGCATGGTTTCCAGGAGAATCTGCTCCCTGATCTTGCCAGGCACAGAGGTGAGGCTGACCAGCCTGTAGTTACCCGGGTCTTCCTTATTCCCCTTTTTAAAAATTGGGGTTATGTTCCCTCTCTTCCAGTCATCGGGGACCTCACCAGACCGCCACGACTTCTCAAATACGATAGCCAGTGGCTTGGCAACTTCGTCCGCCAGGTCCCTCAGGACCCGCGGATGGATCTCATCAGGTCCCATGGACTTGTGCACCTTTAGGTTCCTCAGATAATCCCGAACCTGCTCTTCGAGTACAATGGGCAGTTCTTCATCCTCGCAGTCCCTGCTTGCACCTTCTACAGCTTGGGTGGTGGGACAGGAACTCTTGTCGGTGAAGACTGAGGCAAAAAAGTCATTGAGAACCTCAGCCTTCTCCATGTCCTGGACACCAGTTCCCTTTCGGAGGGGGCCTACATTTTCCCTGGACTTTCTTTTGTCCCCTACGTACCTATAAAAGCTCTTCTTGTTGCATTTTATATCCCTGGCCAGATTCAGTTCTGCCAGGGCTTTGGCCTTCCTTACCTTATCCCTGGCCACTCGCGCAGCCTCTTTGTAGTCCTCCCAGGCTACCTGTCCCCACTTCCACCCTCTATAGGCTTCCTTTTTCACTTTCAGTTGGTCCAGGAGCTCCTTGCTCATCCACGCCGGCCTCCTGGCCTTTTTGCATGACTTGTTTTTCATCGGGATGCACCCCTGCTGAGCTTGGAGGAGGTGCTCCTTGAATGTAGACCAACTCTCCTGGGCCCCTCTTCCCTCCAGGGCCGCCTCCCATGGCACTTGGCCCATCAGGTCCCTGAAGAGGCCGAAGTCCGCCTTCCTGAAGTCTAGGGCAGAGAGCTTGCCATGTAGTTTCCTTGCTGTCCCGTGGATCTTGAACTCCACCATGTCATGGTCGCTGCAGCCAAGGCTGTCCTTTAGTTTCACATCCCCCACCAGTCCCCTCCTTGTTGGTGAGCACAAGGTATCTCCCATCTGCAGATGTCTGAACTGTTTCTTAAAGTTAGCCTTGGAGCCTGAATAGGTAAGGTGAGACTTCTAGTCTAATAACTCTTTCCCCTGCTGCTGTTCTTGATGTCATATTTAGTCTTCATTGACTGTTTTTTATTTGCATTCTACATGTGCATGATAATCATACACATCATGACCTTGCCACATCATTACACATAATGCACTATTCTATAGTTACTGTATTGTATAATTAAATAAAGTCCTTTTCATATGTTATCATGAAGATCCAGTTTTCATGGGTAGGTTCCCTGAAGTTTTCTAATTTTTCAGCTATCTGTCCAGGTGCTCTGCTGTGGTATATGTGAAAGTATTCTAATAGGTAAGTTACGGCTGAATTTTAGGCGTTGGAAATGTGACCATGGATAGCCTTAGGCTCTGCTAAGGCTATTCATCATGATGTGTGGAACAGGGAGCCGACTTTTTTGGCCCGGAAGTATACTTCATGGTGAGGTCTATATCTGAATGGAAGTGCCTGCTCTGCCTAAAGCCACTAAACTCTGATACATAGTAGTATAAATCTTAAACAAAAAAAACCAAACAAACAAAAGAAAGCCCTACAAGAAGCAGTTATATGTGCTGTCAAATGCTGTTACTTGCTGCTTCTAATAGGACACTTCATTCTCAACACTTCTGTGACTGCTGCAACTTTAAGTCCAGGCACCTTGCATTCTCCAAATTGTTTTCTTTTCATACTACTTATGGGGCCAGACTGTGAAAATTCCTCTTTGTACAGTTGGGAAGAAACAGACTGAGTAATTTGCCTAAGATCAAAGTAGGCTTATGGTGGGGAGAAAGGGTAAAGACTCAAACCAGCATCACAAACACTAAGCTACAGGTTAAAGCTCACAGACTTTCCTTTTTCCCAATAAAGAGATATCACTTGCTTCCCTCTCTTGAGGATAATCTGAGTTTTATTCTACATTTAAAACTGAGATTCATCTTTCAGGTTACACCGGAAAAACACATTCCTCCTCAGTTTACAGCACTTATCTTCTTAGGGCAGAAGGAACTTTAATAGAGTTTATAAGCAAGCCATTAATTAGTTTAAGACTGAAAAATAATTTTAAATAATGTCTTTTAAGAAATTTAGCATCTGTGCTAGTATTTTTTTTTTGTCCTGAAGGTTCTTAGTCAGAGAGTAACAAAACCTCTTCAAACTTTTCACACTATTAAAAGTAATTGAAAATATGTGTGGAAATTATATTTGAGGAAATTAATTTGCAATTAAGTGAATTATTGATGATAATTTATTGACTCTGGAATTACAGGTTTTAGGAAATACATGTCTCCTTAATGTGGGTTTTTTACCCTTAAGTTACTCTCAGCCTTAAAACTATCCTAGCTTTGTTTGTCTGGTAATTGACACTAACAGGAGAATTTGGAGTGCATCATCCAATTTAATTTGCTCCTGATTTTTCTCTCTCTCCCAGTCTCAGAAATGGTTACAGCACTTCTTTTGGGGTTTGGAGTAAAGGTGGACTCTTCTGCAAAACAGTCCTTGCCCTTTCTTCCCCTAACCAGCCCTGAGATGTAAAGTCCCAAGTTCTACTAGAAGTTGCTATGGAAGCACCGGAATCATCAGATGGATTTACTTCAAGTACCTTAACAACAAAATATACTGCTTCTTTCTAAGCATAAGCTGTGTGGATTGCTTCTGTGGCAGTCCACAAGACTGTTCACAGACAGTGTATTGACAGCTCGCCCTTGTTCTGCCATGCATTCTTGAATTAGCTGCATAAAAAGTTCAGAGGCATAAACTGAGCTTGTACTGAAGCACTCAATGTGCTGTGCCTTTGAATATGTGATTGGCACACAACCAAACCCATTAGGAAGTTGGGGCCATTTGGCTTTCTTGCATGTAGTGCAAGCCAGATCTTTTTGCCCTGTCATGCTGAAATGAAGGTGATCTTTTATGGGTACCCACAAAGAACTTGCCACAGACAAAATAGAGCACGTCTGCTGCTATGTGCTTCCCAAGTCAACATTTGGAGAACAATTAAAATATAAGATTAGGAAGGATCTGGCTATTCCCAATGAAAAGCTGCAAGGAGTAAAGAGCCTTCTACCATCTAGGAGGTACAAGTTGAGGGAAAGCAGAAGCTGCTGCTCACTTGTTTCCCCAAACACCACAGAAACAGTTTCTCAGGAGGTGAGGGCTAGTAAGGGCACAAAGTTTACTGGAGATTAACAGGTCCCACTGGTTGGTATGGTTGACACGCAGTAGTTTCTGCAAGCAATTCTGAGTACTGCCAACTATTTCCAAGATTGCATTGGAACATTTCCCTCACTATGCAAAAGACCAGTTTCAATTAGGTCAAAAGGAGGTGGCCTCCAGTAGGAGTTTGAAATAGTATTTTGACTTCATATACTTGAAATGCTCCAGTGTCATGACTCACTTCCCTATTAAAGGCCAATAGAAAACATGGCATAAATTGTTCTCAGCATAGATGTTTTGCAAGTCCCACATCACCCTGCACCTATGCTCTGTGACACAAAATGCCAAATATAGACTCTCTGACTGTTAGCTACGTTGTGTTTGTTGCAGTAGAGTACTTGCGGAGCCACTGTGCAAAGCGTCTCCAAAGCTTACCAAAGATCAGTGTGTTCATGTGCTCTCTCTGCGTGTTTGGAATAAGAGAGCTGTGAAATTCGAGGTAATGAGTATCTTTAGCCTAAAATACTGTGCCAGTGAAAATAACACATTTGTAAGCTCTACAGTGGAGCAGCAGCTATCTCTGAGAGAACACAACTTTACATCTGAAGGCTTTGGACTACAGAAAGACTTGCCCCAAGTCAGCTGAATTAGCCCCCAAGAATAAATTAAACCAGAAAATGCTCTTATTTCAAATAAAAGATAGTAACAGTAACAAGTGGAGTGGCTATGGGGTGAGGATGAAATAAAGATCAAAGATAGTTTAATTGTGCCATGCAGGCTGAGCAATTATTTTGCCTCAACCCCCTCTAATGACAGTGATGGAAGCTCATTATCACAGGAAAAAGAGAATATGAAGGGCAGGGAAATGGAAATTGCTATATTCAGAATATATAGAAAGAACCAATGTTTTAAGGAATTTATGAGGTGTTCAGACATTCACCATCTCGCACCACGTACTACTCTTTTACTGTTAATACTTACAGCTCTCAAAGCTTGAAGGTCCCCCATGGAGGACCCTGAGGCATACTGTGACAACACCAGTGAAGTACAAAACAATTCTCAGTCTAATTTTACAATTTCATCAGCTTCTTTGGAGCTGGCTACCCTACCGTGTGAATATGGGTAGAGGAAGCATGCATTCCCTTATTTTCATATAAGAAAAGCTCTCATGAAACCCCACATGGAGTACTGCATCCAGTTCTGGAGACCCCAACATCAGAAGGACATGGACCTGTTGGAGAGGGTCCAGAGGAGGGCCATGAAGGTGATCAGAGGGCTGAAGCACCTCTCCTATGAAAACAGGCTGCGAGAATTGGGGCTGTTCAGCCTGAAGAAGAGAAGGTCTTCCAGTACCTAAAGGGGGCTTATAGGAAAAAATGGGAGAAACACTTTAGCAGGGCCTGTTGTGATAGGACAAGAGGTAATGATTTTAAAATGGAGTTTTAAATAATATCATCAAAACCCTACACATCTTTTCCAGGCTGAACAGCTCCAACTCTCACCAAAATAATATAATCACAATGCTAAATGAAAAGTGGACAATTTACACACAATCCACCCATCGTCCCCTCAATACAATCAGAAGAAATTCCCCACAATCATTTTGCTTTCTAGCAGAGTTCAGTCTGTGTTTTGCCTGTTACCACTCCCAATTAATATCCTTATCCCAAATTCCTCAGCCCCACCTTGGGCGCTAAAATAACAGTTGTAATTCAGCCCTGCTCAGGACCAGTTTCTCACTGCTCCTCCATAGATGAAGCATGCATTTCCTGATTTTCTTACACATATTTCTGAAACATCTGCTTGCGGTTAATACTGTCAATGCAGTGGCAGTGTCCAGAGGAAGAACTCCAATTCTCCCCTAGACTGTGACTCGTGGCTTTAAATGGGACCATGTAAAGCAAAATAATCTATCTCCAGACGAAAGATAGCAAATTCTGAATTTAGGGAGCTAACCTCTGGTTTGCAGACATGAGATACAGAGATTAATAACAGATTAGTGGATGTCATGGCTTAACCACAGCCAGTAACAAAGTAACGCACAGCTGTTAGCTAACCCTCCTCCCTCCCAGGTGGGATGGAAGAGAGACTCAGAAAGAAAGGAAAATTCATGGGTTGAGATAAAGAGAGTTTACTGGGACAGCAAAGGAAGATATTATATGTATATAAATAATGAATAATAGCAATAAAAAGAATAGCAATAATAAAATATACCAAAAGAACAATGCGCAATTTCTCACCACCCGATGACCTGACGACTGATGAGGCCTGTCATGACTAGCGATCATGGATGGAACCAAGAGTGATCTCAGAATGATCCCGAGCAGCAATCCCAGAATAGCAATTTCCTGAGACAGACACTTGCCCACTAGCCAACCTACTTTATATAATGAGCATGACGTCTACAGTATGGAATAGTTCCTTTTGCCAGCTTCTTCCATCTGCGCCTTAGCAAAACATGGGAAGCTGAAAAAAAGTCCTTGATCTCTTAGCAGCAATTAATGACATCACTGTATTATCATGGCTTTTCACATACTAAATCCCACACTAAATCCAAAACACAGCAGCTCTGTGGAAGAAAATAAGCTTCATCCCAGCTAAAATCAGGACAATGGAGAAACTCACTTGCGACTAAATGTAGAATTAAAGGCTACATCAAATGTATCATAAGCTGTTATATCGAGATTCCTCTCACATCTATAAGTACAGTATTTGAGGAAGACTGCAACAGATAGCTTAAAGAACATAAGTATATAGTCAGCTTGTGACTTCCTTACAGAATCATGGAATCATAGAATAGTTTAAGTTGGAGGGGCCTTCAAAGGTCATCTAGTCCAACCCTCCTGCAAGGAGCAGGGACATCAACTAGACCAAGTTACTCAGAGCCTCACCTAACCTGACATTGAATATTTCCAGGGATGGAGTATTTGCAACCTCTCTGGACAACCTGTTCCAGTGTTCCACCAGCCTCATTGTAAAAAAAATTTCTTCCGTATATCTAATCTAAATCTCTTTCTAGTTTAAAACCATTACTCCTTTTCCTTCACAGAAGACCCTGCTAAAAACTTTGTCCCCATATTTCTTACAAGCCTCCTTTAAGTACTGAAAGGCCAAAATAAGGCTACTTTGAAGCCTTCGCTTCTTCAGGCTGAACTAGCCCAACTTTCTCAGCCTGTCTGCATAGGAGAGGTGCTCCAGCCCTCTGATCATCTTTGTGGCTCTCCTCTGGACTTGCTCCAACTGGTCATTTCCTTCTTAAATTGGGGGCTCCAGAACTGGACACAGTACTCCAGGTGGGGTCTCATGAGAGTGGAATAGAGAGGGAGAATCGCCTCTCTCGACCTGTTGGCCATGCTTCTTTTGATGCAGCCCAGGATGCAGTTGGCTTTCTGGGCTGCAAGCACACATTGCCTGCTTATGTTGAGCGTCTCATCCACCAGCACACCCAAGTCCTTCTCCTCAGGGCTGCTCTCAGTCCATTCTCCACCCAGCCTGTATTTGTTCTTAGGATTGCCCCAACCCATGTGTAGGACCTTGTACTTGGCCTGATTGAACTTCACGAGGTTTGCATGGGCTCACCTCTCCAGCCTGTCAAGGTCTCTCTGGATGCCATCCCTTCCCTCCAGCGTGTCGACCTCACCACACAGCTTGGTGGTGTTGGTGAACTTGCTGAGGGTACATTCATTCCCACTGTGCATGTCGCTGACAAAGACGTTAAACGGCACTGGTCCCAATACTGACCCATCAAGAATGCCACTCGTCACTGATCTCCACTTGGATATTGAGCCATTGATGGCAACTCTTTGAATGCGACTATCCAACCAATTCCTTATGCACTAAGTGGTCCATCCATCAAATCCATTTGACTCCAGTTTAGAGAGAAGGATGTTGTGCGGGATATTGTCAGATGCTTTGCACGAGTCCAAGTAGATGATGTCAGTTGCTCTTTCCTTATCCAACAATGTTGCAATGCCATTGTAGAAGGTCACCATAATGGTCAGGCATGATTTGTCCTTAGTGAAGCCGTGTTGTCTGTCACCAATCACCTCCTTGTATTCATGTGCCTTAGCATAGATTCCAGGAGGATCTGCTCCATGATCTCACCAGGTGATACTGACTGGCCTGTAGTTCTCTGAATCTTCCTTATTTATTTTTTTAAAAATTGAGGTTATCTTTCCCCTCTTCCAGTCTGTGAGAACCTCACCAGACTGCCGCAATTTCTCAAATATGATGGATTGCCATTTAACAACTTAATCCACCATTTCCCTCAGCACCCATGGATGCATCTCATCAGGTCCCATGACTTGTGCACCTTCAGGTTCCTTAGGTGGTCTTAAACCTGATCTTCTCTTACAGTGGGTGGTTCTTATGCATATGCAGTGCTAAGGAATTCCCTAGAGTTTCAATTTATTTCAAACTAGCAAAATAATTTGACTTAAGAAATAAATACCCAAGCCAGAACACTGAAGAAGCAAACAAGTTGAAAGTAGTATATAAAATGCATTCTAAAATTAGGACTTCGACTTTAGTAAAAAAGTTGTCAAAACGCTCTGAAAGCAATCCTTGTTGATGCACTCTTTTTTTTTTTTTTTTCCCCAAAAATCTGAAGTTGTTTTCAGGAGTAAAATCAGTTTCTAAGAAATCCAATTAAGAACTTAAGACAGGTTGTTTCCCTACAACCATATGATTTTGTGCTATATTCCTGATCCAACAATAGTGACATCTTTGAAATTATGACATAAAATATTATTAATGAAAAGCATCACATTTAGGCTATGAAGGATCTTTGGGTGTTGTGTGGTATTCTCATGTGTCTTTTGTGATTAGTACTAATGATTTCTATTTTCAGGAAGGCTAGATGTGTACTTTTGACATAAATACATAAGCTTGCCAAAGAAAGAAAATCTAATTGGCTATCTGAGAGACTTTTAGAGCATTCAGAAACATATAAATATTGCTAGGCCTGCAATTAACCTGCAATAGTCAACAACATTGGTTTAGCTTTTTCACCTTTCTTGTTCGTTTTATCTGATCTGCTTACCACCTATTCCATCTTACACGTGACATTTTTGCTAGAGAAAGGCTAAGTTATGAAAGCCCATTATGGTAACTCTTAGATTTGAGCCAGTTCAGAGTTTAGAGCTAGATATCGTGATTTAAATCTACATCAGGAAGACAGTACAAACAATGTTGGTTTAGAAGAACAAAGCAAAAAGGGGTTGCCCACAAGATTGCCAGTACACTTGAACTCACATTTGACTTACCCTGAAACCTCATAGTTTGGTAGCCATATTCAGTTCTAGTTTAGAATCATAGAATCTTTAAGGTTGGAAAAGACCTCCAAGATCATCAAGTCCAACCATCAACCTAACACCACAATGCCTACTAAATCATGTCCTGAAGTACCACGTCTACACATTCTTTGGACATCTCCAGGGATGGTGACTCCATCACTTCCTTGAGCAACATGTTCCAGTGCCTGATCACTCTTTCAGTAAAGAAATTTTCCTAATATCCAACCTAAATCTCCCCTGCCGCAACTTGAGGGCATTTCCTCTTGTCCTATCACAAGTTTGGGAGAAGAGACCAACACCTGCCTCCCTACAACCTCCTTTCACGTAGTTGTAGAGAGCAATGAGGTCTCCCCTCAGAGTCCCGTTATCCAGACTAAGCAATCCCAGTTCCCTCAGCTGCTCCTCATAAGACTTGTTCTCCAGACCCATCACCAACTTCATTGCCCTTCTCTGGAGGCACTCCAGCAACTCAACATCCTTCTTGTACTGAGGGGCCCAAAACCGCACACAGTATTTGAGGTGCGGCCTCACCAGTGATGAGTACAGGGCCACAATCACTTCCCTAGTCCTGCTGGCCACACTGTTCCTGATACAAACCAGGATGCTGTTGGCCTTCTTGGCCACCTGGGCACACTGCTGGCTCATGTTCAGCTGACTGTCTACCAGCACCACCTGGTCCCCTTCTGCTGGGAAGGGTTTTACACAGCTGAACCTGATGAAAACTTGCATTCCTCATTCTTAATATGGCAAAAAAAAAAAACATGAACAAAAAAATTTCTGGTATAAGAAAGAGACAACTATTTTTTCATCTTTTCTATTCATTCTAACCAATAGAGAATGTTCTTATTAAAAACATGGGAGATGTCTGTCTTAGTAGAGTGTAGGAGTTCTGACGTGAACCAGGCTATTTCCTCATCTGGAATGAATCAGTCTGGTTGCCCTAATTTCAGTGCTACAAGCAGAGGCAGAAAATAGTCTTATGGTTCTTTATAGCAAGACATCAAGCTTTCTGTGTATACTGGAGTGTAAACATATGACTGCATGGAAATGAGGGAGTATATGCTCCAAAACAAAATGTGCTCTACATCAACATGAAGAATCTCAGCCATTGTCAGTAATGATTGATGTTCTATTTAGTATCTTCAAGTAATCTAGAGATGTATATAGCTGGCCTTAGGGGTGCTTCTTGCTTAGAAAGACCAGTGATCATTGCTTTGGATAAGATGGGCAGAAGATTGCTTAAAACTAGCTCAGGGAGCTCAAGAGAAACAAATAACTCCTGCAGATAATAAGTGGATGAAGACTTTCTTTTCCCAGTATTGCAGACCTGAGCCTTACCAACTAAACAGCACCTCTTTTTATTGGCTGTATATGTTTTCTGGCAGATCAGCTTGTGTGTTAAATTCTGTAACTGGCTAAAAAAAAAACACCAATAGGCAGTGAGGGAAAACAGTCTAGAAACAGAGAGATATTTAACTCAATGTAAGCTTTATGAAAAAAAATTGGTCCTAGTGGTGTGGTTCTATTGCCAGGTGGCTTCACAGTGAAGCAAACTGGAATAAACTCGTGCAAAAGTATAAATCTAAGCCACTGAGCTGCTGGTGAAAGGAATAAAATTACATACTTGGAGTAAATAACTTTCCTCTCTGACTAATTTGGTGGTCTTCTATGACAGGGTTATAGCATCGGTGGACAAGGGACAAGCAACTGATGTCATCTACCTGGACTTGTGCACAACATCCTTCTCTCTAAACTGGAGAGATATGGGTTTGATGGCTGGACCACTGGGTGGATAGGGAACAGGCTGGTTGGCCACACTCAGAGAGTGGTAGTCAATGTCCAGGTCGAGACCAGTGATGAGTGGCATTCTTCAGGGCTATGTACTGTGACTGGCACTGTTTAACATCTTTGTCGGTGACATGGACAGTGGGATAGAGTGCACCCTCAGCAAGTTTGCTGACAACACCAAGCTTCATGGTCCTGTCAGCTCACTGGAGGGGAGGGATAGCATCCAGAGGGACCTTGACAGGCTGGAGAGGTGAGCCCATGCAAACCTCATGAAGTTCAACCAGGCCAAGTGCAAGGTCCTACACATGGGTCACGGCAATCCCAAGAACAAATACAGGCTGGGCAGAGAACGGATTGAGAGCAGCCCTGAGGAGAAGGACTTGGGTGTGCTGGTGGATGAGAAGCTCAACATGAGCCCTTGTGGCCCAGAAAGCCAACTGCAATCCTGGGCTCCATCAAAAGGCATGCGGACAGCAGGTTGAGGGAGGTGATTCTCCCCCTTTACTCTGCTCTGGTGAGACCCCACCTGGAGTATTACGTCCAGCTGTGGAGTCTCCAACATAAGAAAGACATGGACCAGTTAGAGATGGTGCAGAGAAGTGCCACGAAGATGATCAGAGGGCTGGAGCACCTTTCCTATGAGGACAGACTGAGAGATTTGGGACTGTTCAGCCTGGAGAAGAGAAGGTTCTGGGAAGGCCTTATAGCAACCTTCCAGTACCAAATGGGGCTTATAGGAAAGATGAGGAAAAACTCTTCAGTAGGGCCTGTTATTATAGAACGACAGTTAATGGTTTTAAAATACAGGGAGATATTAGGAATTTTTTTTTTACAGTGAGGCTGATAGAACACCTGCAGGTTGCCCAGAGAGACAGTAGTTCCCCCATCCCTGGAAACATTCAAGGCCAGGTTGGATGAAGTTCTGAGCAACCTGATCTTGTTGAAGATCTCCAACTCCTTGCAGGGGAGTTGGACTAGATGACCTTTAAAGGTCACTTCCAACCCTAACTATTTTATGATTCCATGATTCTATCTATATTTGTGTTTGTGCTCTAAAGTTACACTTCCTAGTTCTACTACTTAAAAAAAAAAAAAAAAAAGAAGGAAAGATTGGCAACAACAGAGCAAGGAGGCAAAATAAACACAAAATACAAACAATTCCCTTCTAGTACACTTTCTTTGAAGTAGACTGCCAATTTAGATTATTTGCAGGCATCTAAGTATTGAGGCTATCTACAAAAATATCTTAATTACTTTGCCTCAGCTCTTACAAACTCTTGCTTCTTCTTTATTTGCTTTTTCTTGAAGACATCTTGTTGAACCTTTCCTAACTGATTTATTTGCTACTGGTTTGGAATTATTCTCACTTCTAAAAGTTACTCCATTTGCTATAATCACTTTGCATTAGCCCAGTAAGTTGGAGCACAATTCTTGGTTCAGTTTTTACTGGAGTGAGAGAAGCTCATATCTGTGTGGTTCATTCATTAGTTTGAATAAATGAGAAGGAATTTTCTACAGGTGATGTGTTTGCAATTATTATTGTGTCTGCTTAAAGTTGTGAACAAATCACAGGAAGAATCAGCATGTTGATCATGCAGCCTTATTTCTCCTGCTGAATTGAAGGCTGAACAAAGATAGATTTGTTAGTTGTAACAAACTACCATAGAAGGGGAATAACACTCCAGTGGGGAAGTGCATACATGAAATGTGACTGACATCTATTCTGCTTACTTAAGTACTCTTTGGTTTTTGGGCCTTGGGTACTGTGTGCTGAGTTTGTCTGAAAAATCTGGCTACTTTACTGAGATGAATAAACAAGGAAAGATTTTAAAGGGATCTTGGAAGTATTGTTCAGTTTTCAAAAAACACTGTGTTTCTTTCGCTGTGTAACTGTGAAGACGAATACTAGAATTTGTGTGTTCAGTAGGTCTGGTTCAAGAAGAAGTTAACTATTTATGACTTTTGTATCCGCCTGTTTAGAATGTATGTTTTGTACTTGAAAAACAAACTACCAAACAAAAGCCCTTTTTCCTTAAGCCTTTCTGTTTGGTGCATTTTTTGTGAGGGAAAAAAAAAAAAAAAGAATGTGAACATTGGGCAATAAAAATTGTATCATCCTCAAAAATCAGAATAAATGAATCAAAATTATCAATGGAAGCATTGCTCCCAGTCTCTACATTAATATAAATATTTGTTAAGACTAAACCTTCCTGACTTACTCCAACATGAAGGAAAAACTACAATTAAACTACTGACAAATGCCACAGCATTGCTGTCTGTGTATCAGTATAGATGAGGAAACACAAGAAGCTTTGATAGGGTTCTTAATATAAAAGATGAATCAGGAAATATATAACCTTACAGTGAAATCTTCAGAAAAGGTAGATGCAGGGGCTGGCTGGGAAAATAAGATTTCTCTTCTGTGAACAAGTGTTTCAGTGCTTGTTTTCATCCTAAACATAAGAGATAGAAATGGTGGAAATGTTGAAATATTGAAAATATTGTTATAAATATGTTGGTGGAAAAAAATGTTTTGGATATTATAATGTTGGGTTTCATGCTGGTTGATACTAACCTAGAAAGGACAATTTTGCTCCAATATTTCAAGTGAGCTGTAATGCTGATACTGCCATCTCTTCTCTTCTCTGAAAAGGCTTTCTGACCATGCTCTCTCCTAGGAGTGCCACCATATCCAATCTTGTCTTATGAAAGCCAAACAAACAGAATTTGTGACAAAACGTTAATTTTACTCTGTATTTTCTGCTTTCATATTTGTCTTTTCTTTGCATTTTTTTGTTCATTCTTTTTTTTTGTTTGTTTTCTGCTTTTAAATGAAGAAAATGAAGAAAATAAAAGAAAAAGGGGAGAATGTGATTAAGTGAACATAAAGTTAAGATCTTTTTTCAGTTATTGAGGAAACTATAATAAAAAGCTTGATATTTTTGCCAACAATGTAACTGAGGGTACAAAAGTGTGTTTGTAGTTGAACGGTGTTTCGTGGTGCAATGGAGTACTTCTTATCCAAGAGGATGTTATAATAACAAAACAGTGTTTTCATCAAATGATGCGTTGTCATAAATCTCAGTACTATCTATATGGGCACCAGTTCATAATAAAGAGTAATGAGTAATAATAAAGTAATTCTGATTCTGAAATGGGTCATGAACAAAT
Source organism: Chlamydotis macqueenii (assembly GCF_036417535.1). Lineage (NCBI taxonomy): Eukaryota > Metazoa > Chordata > Aves > Otidiformes > Otididae > Chlamydotis > Chlamydotis macqueenii. The sequence goes on from NC_141559.1 coordinate 21,155,272, forward strand.
ATACGGGATATTACTTTAACCTCCACAATCTGTAATCTGAAATGGGATTAATTTACTGGCACATAAAGTCGTGTAACCAGGATATGAAGTGAAGAACATCACATGTATCTGAAACTTACATGCTTGATTGTAGTCCCCAGGGATTCCCAGGGTGCCTCGGGTAGTACTTTCGGCACAGGCTGGCTCTCTTGCCCTTTGCAGCTTTACCTTAGCTGGGTGGATGGGAATGCTTTCTTTACTGTCCACCAACATGTTGCCCTTGATCTGGAGGGCTTGAGCTGGGCACCTCAGGCCTCCCTTTCTTCCCATAGCATCTGGCCAGCTGAGGGGTGTGAAGGGCAAGCCCAGAGCATCAGGATCTGACCCAGGAGTTTCCACTTGAAAATAGGCGTGTAAGGCAGCCAGTAATACCCAAGTAAACAGCACCTCTACTTCAGAAACAAAATCCTAAACTGTAATGTTTACTGTATGAAGAAAGTGTGAGAAAAATAAGAGTACTGGCAATATCAGTTGTTACCTAAATTACTTGATAACAATCTTCTATACTTGTAATGTTTTTTATTTCCAAAATGTTTCAGTCATCTCACATCTAAACAGAATTGTTGCTGCTTTGAAACAGCTCATAGTCTTATTAAAAGGTCGCTTAAATGTTTTCAAGCATTAACAATGCTAAGTTCAAAATTTTTGGAGCCATTTCATAGTAAAGAGAACTCCTTTTAAGTCCCAAATTGTGACAGAGGCCAGTTGTGTTCCCTCAAGAAATATTTTTGCCAAACTGTAAACAAACAAACCAACTCCCCAAAATCCAAGAGTTTCCAGCTTTAGATGACAGCCTTTTTGACTTGTTCCCACTAAAAGAAGGCTTGTGATTCCTCGGTGTGTCCCAGCTCTCTTGTATTACTCTGTACTCAGCTCATCCAGCCCTGCAAAACATTTTTCCTACTTACAAACCACTTAGATGAGTAGCACGCATATCCTTAAATGCACTCAGCTAATCTACCATTAGCCACTGGCATAACTACTGGAGATCAGAAGTGCTTTAAGAATATTATATCCTATAATATTTTCTCTGCCAAAGCTTTTGCAGATTCTTTTTGTGGCTTTCAAGTCCCTCAGCAAAGGGAAAGAACAACCCCCTGCTACATGTAGGACTTTTTGGGTCTTGGAGAGCAGAAGTTCCCTAGCTCTGAGGGACTCATTCTGCAAAAAAAACCTCCTCCCTCACCACCCCAGCATCACCATTTTAATATAACTACTATGGTGCTGATTAGACTTTTTAAGCAACTCTTGTGTTTTTAGCATCCATGACAGGGAATTTAATTGATGTAGCAGTGCTGAAGCAGCTGAAGCAGACACAAGGAACTGCCTGGCTCCTAGCTCTTTCTGGAGACGGGAGGAGATCCTCAACAGCTTCTCCACAGTAGCTGATGATCTTATCCCTTATGTTCATGTTTTGCCAAAGCATAAGACTGTGGGCAAACATAATCTTTCAGCTTCAGCTGTGCCATGTGAGCAGGGTACTTCTTCGAGCCTCTAATGTCTGAACAAAAGTTTGTGCAGGGTTTACGTAAGGGCCAAAGTACAGCCAATCCTCCTCCTCAAACCAGAAATGAATTGGTCACATGACAAAGAAAGCACTAATCCAGTGTGAACATGACTGTATTTGTTCAACTACTTTGACTGTAAGTACAGGTGTAATGCTGGATCAGGTCCTCTCAGCTGAAGGGGAACAGTGTGGTGCTGCTGTGTGACGCAGCAAGATCCTGTCCTGATGCCAAGGACTTTGTGCCAGGAATAAGGCTGTGATTCTAAATCCACGTCTGGCTGCATGGTGCAGACATTATTTTAAACTGTAAAATTAGTGCAGAAATGACTATTTTGTTTTGGTTTTGGTTTGTTGGTTGTTTTTTGTTGTGGTTTTTTTTTTTTCCTTTGGCCAAAGGCTTACCAGACTGGTTAAAAGGGCTTTAAACGAATGTTTCTAGGGGAGGGAAAGCACAATCCATCCCACCACTGTCATCATGGCACCAGTGCCAGCAACACGTACCCAGAATCTGGGGCAGGACTGCAGGTAAGTACAAGAGTATCTGGAATGCAGCTCAAGGGAATTCCCATTGCTCCAGCCAGCAAGTTAGCTTCATCAAGGGCCCAGCTTAAGTAACTATATGCTAACACACATAGCATGGGGAACAAACAGGAAGAGTTAGAGATGTGCGCACACCTGCAGGGCTATATGATCTTGTTGGCATCACGGAGACATAGTAGGATGACTCATATGACTGGAGCATTGGAATGGATGGATAGAGGCTCTTTAGAAAGGACAGGAAGGGGAGAGGAGGAGGGGGTGTCATCCTCTATGTCAATGACCAGCTGGAGTGCATGGAGCACCATCTGGGGATAGATGAGGAGCTGACAGAGAGCTTACAGGTCAGGATTACAGGAAGGGCAGGGAGAGGGGACATTACTGTGGGAGTTTGCTACAGGCCACCTGACAAGGAAGACCAAGTGGATGAGGCCTTCTATAGGCAAATAGGAGCAGCCTCATGGTCAAAAACCCTGGTCCTCAGGGGGGACTTCAGCTACCCCAATCTCTGTTGAAAGGACAACAGGGCAGGTCACAAGCAATCCAGGAGGCTCCTGGAATGTGTGGATGACAACTTCCTCCTGCAAATGATAGAGGAACCAACGAGGAGGGGTGCTATGTTGGCCCTTGTTCTCACTAACAACAAATGGCTGGTGGGGAATGTGGAGCTCAAGGATAGCCTTGACTGCAGTGACTATGAAATGGCAGAGTTCAAGATCCTTAGGGCAGCAGGGAGGGCTCACAGCAAGCTCACTACCCTGGACCTTTGGCCTCTTCAGAGATCTGCTTCATAGAGTACCATGGGGTAAAGCCTTGGAGAGAAGAGAGGCCCAAGAAAGTTGATCTTCAAGGATCACCTCCTCCAAGCTCAGGAGTGATGCATCCCAACAAAGAGCAAATCAGGCAAAAAGGCCAGGAGGCCTGCATGGATGAACAAGGAGTTCCTGGACCAACTGAAAAAGGAACAGGAAGCCTACATAGGGTGGAAGCAAGGACAGGTAGCGTGGGAAGATTACAGAGAGGTTGTCCGAGTGGCCAGGGATCAGGTAAGGCAGGTTAAAGCCCTGACAGAATTTACTCTGGCCAGGGATGTCAAGGGAAACAAGAAAAGCTTCTTTAGGTAGATTGGGGATAAAAGGAAGACCAGGGAGAATGTGGGCCCTCTCTGGGAGGAAACGAGTCATCTGATTACCCAGGAAATGGAGAAGGCTGAGGTACTCAATTATTTTTTTTGCCTCAGTCTTCACCAATAAGGGCTCTAGTTACATCACTGAAGTTGTGGAAGGCAAAAACAGAGACTGGGAGAATGAAGAACTGCCCACTATAGCAGACGATCAGGTTTGAGACCATCTAAGGAATCTGAAGGTGCACAAGTCCATGGAACTTGGTGAGATGCATCCATGGGTCCTGAGGGAACTGGCAGATGAAGTTGCCAAGCCACTGGCCATCATATTTGAGAAGTCATGGCAGTCTGGTGAGGTTCGCGATGACTAGAAAAGGTGAAACATAACATCCATTTTTAAAAAGGGAAACAAGGAAGACCTGGGGAACTACAGGCTGGTCACTCTCACCTCTGTGCCTGGGAGGTCATGGAACAGATTCTCCTGGAAACCATTCTAAGGCACATGGAAAGCAAGGAGGTGATTGGTGACAGCCAATATGATTTCACTAAGGACAGATCGTGCCTGACTAATTTGGTGGCCTTCTATGATGGGGTGGACGAGGGACAAGCAACTGATGTCATCTATGTGGAATTGTGCAAAGCATTTGACACTGTCTGGCATGACATCCTTATCTCTAAACTGGAGAGAAATGGATTTGATGGATGGACCACTCAATGGATAAAGAATTGGCTGGATGGCCACACTCAGAGTCTTGTTCTCAACGGCACAATGTCCAGGTGGAGATCAGTGACAAGTGGCGTTCCTCAGGGGTCAGTACTGGGACTGGCCGTAATCAACATCTTTGTAAGATGTCCCACATGGACAGTGGGATAGAGTGCACCCTCAGCAAAGGGTGACTTATAATACCAAGCCGTGTGGTGCGGTCGACACATGGGAGGGGAGGGATGCCATCCAGAGGGACCTTGACAGGCTGGAGACATGGGCCTGTGCAAACCTCATTAAGTTCAGCCCGGCAAGGTGCAAAGTCCTGCACGTGGGGTGGCACAATCCCAGGCACAAATACTGGCTGGGCAGAGAATGGACTGAGAGCAGCCCTGAGGAGAAGGACTTGGGAGTACTGGTGGATGAGAAGCTCAACATGAGCCAGCCATGTGCGCTGGCAGCCCAGAAAGCCGACTTCATCCTGGGCTGCATCAAAAGAAGCATGGCCAGCAGGTTGAGGGAGGTGATTCTCCCCCTCTACTCTGCTCTCGTGAGACCCCACCTGAAGTACTGCATCCAGTTCTGGAGCCTCCAACATAGGAAGAATCGGGGCCACAAAAATAATCGGAGAGCTGGAGCACCTCTCCTGTGAGGACAGGCTGAGAGAGTTGTGACTGTTCAGCCTGGAGAACAGGAGGGTCTGGAAAGACCTTATAGTGATCTTCCAGTATCTAAATGGGGCCTATAGGAAAGACAGGGAAAAACTTTTCAGCAGGGCCTGTTATGAAAGGACGAGGGGTAATGATTTTAAAATTATTCAGATTAGACATCAGGAAAAAAAATTTTACAATGAGGGTGGTGGAACACTGGAACAGGTTGCCTGGAGAGGTGGTAGATGCCCCATCCCTGGAAACATTCAAGGTCCCATTGGATGGCACTCTGAGCAACCTGATCCTTGCAGAGGCGATTTGACTAGATTACCTTTAAATGTCTCTTCCAACTCAAACTATTCTATGATTCTACGTTTCTATGATTTTTTAAGAAAAAAAAAAGCCCGTCTTTGAGTTCAGCTACAGAATGTTTCTGCTTAGATTTACTCCATTCAGATTTTTCTAAAAACAATCAAAACTGATTTTTTCCAGACATGAAACTGTTTTGTTTTAAATCAGCTACTCGTTTCTCTTCCTTGACATTACCAGACCATCGAGTCTTAAGAGCATTGCCCTTATGAGCTATAGGGAAAACAGCTAAATGTGAAAGGTGAGGTCATGTATACAATAGAAAGGTTAAGGCCATTTCCCAGATAAATAACAGTTGCCAACATTTTTCCATTATTAGGCTTTTTCACCAGAGGAGTCTTTGGCTATTTCCTCTAACTATGCCGCAGTCCTGAGCACTTGGTTAGTGTGACTGTCTCTTTGGTGCATCACATAGGTAAGTAAATTTTGCAGTGGTGTAAAGTTTATATTCCAGCATTATATTATCACTTATGAGAGTACATGTAAAGTGCTTCTTCAGCAATTGTTGTTCAGTTGGAGTTGATGAGCTCAAGATAAATTATGGCCTTCTGTGTCTTATAATTTTCCTTTAAATTTTGTTTCCCTAAAATCTAAGTAAGTTGAATAGTCTTTTCAGAGTTCTAGCAACTTTCATCGTCCCTCGCTCTAACCAGGTATTTTAACAAAGACTATAATGAAGAAAATAGACACGGTTTGCACGCTGTAACCTCTTATATTATCACATGTCGTTTATGGATAATAAATGCTGACAGGCCTACAGGGTATTAGACTTCAGCTATTTCTGTGCCCTACCCTTCTAAATGTTACTGGGCCTGATTATACACTATTCCCTGGCATGAGATGAGTACTTTCTTCAGCAAAGTGTGAATTACACACAGGAAAGTGTCTCCTGATATTGCTCTTCTTTGTATCTTTCTTTATTTTTTACCATAGTAAAACATATACATTGAAGCAGGTCTCTGAAAGATAGCAAGGTAAGGGACAGTATTTGTGGAACATTTTCAAAATCAGTTGTATTCCTTAAAGGGAGCGAGGGTGTAATATTGTTCTACCGCCCAAGCTGTAGAAGGTGCAAGCAGGGACTGCGAGAATGAAGAACTGCCCATTGTACTCGAAGAGCAGGTTCGGGATCATCTGAGGAACCTGAAGGTGCACAAGTCCATGGGTCCTGATGAGATCTATCCGTGGGTCCTGAGGGACCTGGCGGATGAAGTTGCCAAGCCACTGGCTATCGTATTTGAGAAGTCGTGGCGGTCTGGTGAGGTCCCCGATGACTGGAAGAGAGGGAACATAACCCCAATTTTTAATAAGGGGAATAAGGAAGACCCAGGTAACTACAGGCTGGTCAGCCTCACCTCTGTGCCTGGCAAGATCAGGGAGCAGATTCTCCTGGAAACCATGCTAAGGCACATGGAGAGCAAGGAGGTGGTTGGTGACAGCCAACATGGCTTCACCAAGGGCAGATCGTGCCTGACCAATTTGGTGGCCTTCTATAATGGGGTGACGGCATCGGTGGACAAGGGACGAGCAACTGACATCATCTACCTGGACTTGTGCAAAGCTTTTGACACTGTCCCACATGACATCCTTCTCTCTAAACTGGAGAGACATGGGTTTGATGGACGGACCACTCGGTGGATAAGGAGTTGGCTGGATGGCTGCACTTAGAGAGTGGTGGTCAACGGCTCGATGTCCATGTGGAGACCGGTCACGAGTGGCGTCCCTCAGGGGTCCGTGCTGGGCCCGGCCCTGTTCACCATCTTTGTCGGTGACATGGACAGTGGGATAGAGTGCACCCTCAGCAAGTTCGCCGACGACACCAAGTTGTGTGGTGCCGTCGACACGCTGGAAGGGAGGGATGCCATCCAGAGGGACCTTGACAGCTGGAGAGGTGGGCCCATGCCAACCTCATGAAGTTCAACCAGGCCAAGTGCAAGGTCCTGCACCTGGGTCATGGCAATCCCAGGCACAAATACAGGCTGGGCAGGGAATGGATTGAGAGCAGCCCTGAGGAGAAGGACTTGGGAGTGCTGGTGGATGAGAAGCTTAACATGAGCAGGCAATGCGCCCTTGCGGCCCAGAAGGCCAACCGCATCCTGGGCTGCATCGAGAGGAGCGTGGCCAGCAGGTCGAGGGAGGTGATTCTCCCCCTCTACTCTGCCCTGGTGAGACCCCACCTGGAGTACTGTGTCCAGTTCTGGAGCCCCCAACACAAGAAGGACATGGACCAATTGGAGAAGGTCCAGAGGAGGGCCATGAAGATGATAAAAGGGCTGGAGCACCTCTCTTATGAGGACAGGCTGAGAGAGTTGGGGCTGTTCAGCCTGCAGAAGAGGAGGCTCTGGGGAGACCTGATAGCGGTCTTCCAGTACCTCAAGGGGGCCTACAAGAAAGATGGGGAGAGGCTGTTTAGTAGGGCCTGTTGCGATAGGACGAGAGGTAATGGTTTTAAAATAGAGGGGGGTAGATTTAGATTAGAAATTAGGAAAAATTTTTTTACGATGCGGGTTATAGAACACTGGAACATGTTGCCCAGAAAGGTGGTGGAAGCCCCATCCCTGAAAACATTCAAGGCCAGGCTGGATGAGGCTCTGAGCAACCTGATCTAGTCAGGGATGTCCCTGCTCCTTGCAGGGGGGTTGGACTAGATGACCTTTGAAGGTCCCTTCCAACCCTAACCATTCTATGATTCTATGATTCTATGATTCTTTTTTACTATAAAATCCTGTAGGCCTTAGGTATGGGTTTTTTTGTATGTTTATTCCACCTATTTGTTAATTTGATTAATTCTCAGAGATGTGCAATTGTTTGGAGCCCAGATCTCAGCTAGTGTAAAAGTGAGCAGAGCATCAGTCCAGTCATTCTGCTTTTTGCTGGCCAGGATATGATTTATTGTTTCTGGGCAGAGGAAAGGATTTGTTTTTTGCACAGGGTGGTGAAATTTGGCTTCACTGCCAAGCTGAGAACATGACCTGACAGTTTTCCACTGAAGATATTTTTTTTATTGGGAAAAAAATCATTAAAATGTTTTGCTAGTGGTATGATTTCAATGTTGACTTTATAACAAATTTATGTCTAACAAAGGAATTTAAATGAGAAACTTCTCCAAACTGAATAATCAATTTTATAATCAACATTTTTTCAGAATGTTGTCTCTCATCAAAAAGAAAAAAGTATTTTTTTTCTCTGCATCGTTTCAGAAATGTGAAGCTTGCAGCCTCTTTCTCTTATGGTTGAGCTTTTGGACAGAGAGACAATTCCATTTTGTGGGAAGTTGTAATATTTATTTATTATTGGAATAACTTGACTACCTGAACCTCTAAAGTCATAAAACAAAGCAAGATCTTGATTTTTTTTTTCCTTTTTTCTCTCTTTTTCTTTTCAAAGTATTTTTCATCCCAGATGGCCTGATTTCTCAGCAATCAAAGGATTCATCCTAGCCTGGTTTTTGATCCCTCTCTCCTCCATCTAGTTATTTACTTCATGCCATAGTTGTTCTTGTGTGGAACTACTCCTTTAATATATGATAAACATATAAGCTTCAGCACTAATCTCTGAGCCCTGAAATGTTTCTTTACAGATCATTCTTACTGTCCACCAGCAATGAACCCATACAGTCAGTTTTTCAGTCTCTTCTACTCAAACAGAAAGACTACACTTTACAGGATGATGCTCACCTCACCCTGACTCAGGAGCAGGACAATGTGACTTCAACCAAGGAGCTCTCCAAATCATCCTGTAGCAGTAGATGAAGTTCTGGTAGTTCTAGTAGTGTGAATGAAATCTAATGACCACACTCTGAGGTTTTTGGCAGATTGGCTGTGTGGGCTTAGTATGCTATGGTCCGCCTCCCCCCATGCCATGCCTTGTCCTCCTGCCAGGACTTATTTACCTTTGTGCCATGCTTCCCATCCTATTGCTCCCATTTGGCAGGACAGGGTAAGATCTTCAGCACCTATAGTGTGAGGCACCATAGTAGATCTGTGGGATCAAGGCAGGACCAACCTGGGGGCAAATTTGCCTGCCTCTGCCTGCATTAGTTCTTCCCACCTCTGTCTGAAGAATGTGGTGTTGGCCATTCTTGAAAAGAGGGGACTGAGCTAGATGAATGCAGTCTGGCACGTCCTGTGTTCCCAGCCAACACTGGTTTTTAATGAACAAAGTGAGGTCTGCTATTTGTTCACTCTTCACACTGCTTTATCATTTGGGGATGCATTTTTCATGGAGAAAATATATTGAAAGCACTTGAGGCTTTTAGACAGATTCAAACCTCAAAAAAACCCTTTTTGCTTAGATGTTCTGCTGGTTGAATCAAATAAAGCGGTAGAGGTAATAGATGTTAATCTATACCACAAGGTGTCCATGCCAGGTTGCCTCCAGGGATTTGGGGGGAAACGCAACATTCAGTTAAATCCAAACTCACTTGTGTAGAGAAAATTCATATACCAGAATGCTGCAGATAACGAATGAAAAGAAAAAGGAAACACTTGATTCTGATTAAAGAAGACATGTTTTGCTGTGTGCATCCAGTGTGCTTCAGGGTGTTGTGATGTGCATGCCGTAAATTTACAAGACACCCATCTGCAAGAAGGGCCAGAAGGAGGATCTGGGGAACTACAGGCCTGTCAGCCTGACCTTGGTGCCAGGGAAGATTACAGAGTGGTTCATCTTGAGTGCACTCACCTGGCATGTGCAGGACAATCAGGGGATCAAGCCCAGCCAGCACGGGTTTGTGAAGGGCAGGTCTTGCTTGATCAACCTGATCTCCTTCCATGACCAGGTGACACCCCTGCTGGATGAGGGAAAGGCTGTGGATGTTATCTGCCTGGACTTTAGTAAAGCCTTTGACACTGTCTCTCACAGCATTCTCCTAGAGAAGTTTAGAGAGGTGTACTCTGCAATGGGTTGAAAACTGTCTGGATGGATGAGCCCAGAGAGTTGTGGTGAACGGAGTTAAGTTGACAGCTGGTCACAAGCGATGTTCCCCAGGACTCAGTGCTGGGGCCAGTTCTGTTTAATATCTTTATCAATAATCTGAATGAGAGGATTGAGTGCTCCCTCAGTGAGTTTGCAGATGACACCAAATTGGGTAGAAGTGTCGATCTGCTTGAGGGTAGGAAGGCTCTGCAGAGAGATTGGGACAGGCTGGACCAGTGGGCTGAGGTGAACTGTATGAGGTTCAACAAGGGCAAGTGTCGGGTCCTACACTTGGGTCACAACAACCCCAGGCAATGCTACAGGCTTGGGGAAGAGTGGCTGGAAAGCTGCCAGGTGGAAAGGGACCTGGGAGTGCTGGTAGACAGCTGTCTGAACAAGAGCCAGCAGTGTGCCCAGTTGGCCAAGAAGGCCAACAGCATCCTGGTTTGTATCAGGAACAGTGTGGCCAGCAGGACTAGGGAAGTGATTGTGGCCCTGTACTCATCACTGGTGAGGCCGCACCTCAAATACTGTGTGCAGTTTTGGGCCCCTCAGTACAAGAAGGACGTTGAGTTGCTGGAGTGCCTCCAGAGAAGGGCAATGAAGCTGGTGATGGGTCTGGAGAACAAGTCTTATGAGGAGCAGCTGAGGGAACTGGGATTGTTTAGTCTGGAGAAGAGGAGGCTGAGGGGAGACCTCATTGCTCTCTACAACTACCTGAAAGGAGGTTGTAGGGAGACGGGTGTTGGTCTCTTCTCCCAAATAACTTATGATAGGACAAGAGGAAATGGCCTCAAGTTACATCAGGGGAGGTTTAGATTGGATATTAGGAAAAATTTCTTTACTGAAAGGGTGATCAGGCACTGGAACAGGCTGCCCAAGGAAGTGGTGGAGTCACCATCCCTGGAGGTGTTCAAAGAATGTGTAGACATGGCACTCCAGGACATGGTTTAGTAGGCATTGTGGTGTTAGGTTGATGGTTGGACTTGATGATCTTGGAAGTTTTTTCCAACCATAATGATTCTATGATTCTATGATAAATCTTGAGAAAGAAAATTCATCCTTTCCTGACTTCTTGTGAGGTTTTAGCACTGTTTGCATCCTTCTGAATCAGATGCCTACCATATGGACCTGGTATGTGCTCATAACAGGGCTCACAACATCCAACCTCCTTCTGCAAAGAGGGGTGATGCCCCTTCTGAAGGATGCACTGATGCCAGGAAGGTGGCCATGCATTCTGAAGGAAGATGACTGCTTTAAATTGTTGCAGCTGTACTAATCCTCTCAGTATTCCCAAAACCTCCATTCTGTTTCACTGCAATTTTCCCTAAGCCTGCTTTCCTTCTCAAGTCAGGCAATCAAGGAGAGAGTCTGCTGCCCAAGCTGCATCCTAAATGTGGTGAGCAAAATTGGGCAAAGTCATCATCACATCAAAATTCACTCTACAAACTGGATCTATACTTAGTTGCTTTCGTATCCTGGAAGCTCAGGTCAAAATCACTGAAGTTCCAAATTGCTTTGAGGAATCTCAGTTTTAAGTGAGGTTGTTTGGAAACTGCAGGATCCACATTCCTGTGTAGTCTTAGTCTGATGTTAGGCTAGAGTGTTTGTTTTGAGTTTTGCTGTCCCAAGAGAGTTTGGGAGCTAAGAATCACGTTTTTATCACAGGCCAGATCAATATGCTTTACTGTATGTACACCAGGAGAGTTATCTCCTCCAGGATTTAAAGAAAGAAAAAAAAATTTTTTTTTTTTTTTTTTTTTTTGTGAAATCACTTGTGATTTCTCTCTAGGTCCTGGCTTTGCACCTTTACTTGTTGTTAAGAGTGGCAGACAGACTTCAGTTCTCCATGGATGTGACTATCTGGCAAGAAGTTGTGGTCTTACTGCCACTCTCCGTCACTGTAAAGGAAGTTCTAATATCAGCAGTAAGCACTGGCTTCTGGAGTCCTACTTTCTTTGATCAGGAAGGAGAGAGAAGATTTTGCCTTTTAGGAGGTAACTGCTTCTGTCCTATACTCTCAGCAACCAAGGAAAGACTCCAAGCATACAAGTCAGAGGGGACAACATGCTCATGCTGGATCTGGTAAAAAAAAATGTGCTGGGTGGGTTGGGCTGACTGTTGTACATTGGAATCAATTGGGGATCAGAGTAGAAAGACAGCTGAGCAATGAAATACTATCTCAGGAACTACATGGAGGAGGTGATTGGTTCAATCTCTTTTTAAATTTGGTTTTATTATATCAGGCTTTATGATGTGTGCTGGCTTTCTCACTGTATGTAGAACAAGTGTGTGTTTTCAATCAACGTCAGCATTTCTGTACAAGGAAAAACGTTGGGCTTTACTACAGGAAATTAATTCCAGTAGGATACTGGAGATGCAGAGATAAGCAGTGCTGCATTTTGGAGATGACTTCATGAGGAAAAGGGAGAGCAAGAACAGAAGGGAGCAAATTTTTTTGACTGAAGAAATTTTCTATTAAAAATGAAAGATTCAACAGTGTAGAATGTGTATATCTAGCAATCTTGCCAACTTGTCTTGGATACAAAAGGACATGAAAAATCAAAATGTTATATCAACATTGTTTTTAGCGCAGCTTTTTTGACTTGTAGTAGACTTTCATTCTGATGATTCAGAAAAAAAGCCAATAGCCAAACCATTATAGCCGTTATGGCACATAATCATTCACATGAAAATTACTGCACTGAAGTAGTACTCTTCTTTGGGGAATTTGGAAAGGTCTGGAGGTGTACAAAGGAGCCCAGGAGGGCTAGGCTGTGAAAAGATCTCTAAGTGGAGAGACAAACAGCTTAAGAAAAACATGCCAGGCTTCAAAAGCATTTGGTTCATCTTAGGCTCATGTGCAGAAGAATTTCAACTCATGAAAGAGTTATTAGAAAGTATAAAGAAAAGAGACTGTGTGATCCAGGAGAAACTTAATGCACACCTACTCTTTTCAGGAAACACTGTCTTTCTCCTTCTCTACTCTTGCTAGCTAGGTGATAATCAAAATACATCTATGCATAAAAAAACCTTCTATTTTCCCTGAATAAAAGAAGCCTGAAGACCTGGGGAAAGGGCACGTAATGCATTTTTTAAAGTATTAAACAACCTTCCATGGGATCCAAAGCAATTTTCAACTTGTCAGTGCCTGCAGAAGGAGTAAACCTCCAGTTCTTATTTCAGACTTCCTCAAAACAACAATCTTCTTGCAGTTATTCACAGCTCTCAGCAGGATGAGAACCAAAGTTCAGGATGATTAAAAGTTCAGTATGTCATGAAAGGGTGAATGGGGATGCCTAGGAATAGGGATGAATAGGGATGCTTATTCTATGGTTAGGATGGAATAGGGATTATTAGAGACGACGGTTGATTGGCAGTGATGATAATGTAAGGAGATGGGTTAGCTGGCATGTAGAAACAGTGTTCTCCTCTGTGGTAAAAGCATGTGGGGCCAGCTTCAGCTAAGTACCACAGAACAGCTGTCACTCCACATGTCTGGCTGACTCACTTTCTCGAGACTGAATTAAACAGCCCTTGGCCTATGCTTCCCTTTCTAAGAAGCAAGAATATTTATGTGGCAGCTTTCAGACTCATCTTCTGCAATAAGGATAGCCTGTAGTCAGGCTTTCTGTTATGGGGGAGTGTTCTTCATCCCAGTAGCAGCTCCTGCACCAGATGAAGAGCAGTCCTCTCTGCTCAGGACTCTGCAATAAGACAAGGTGAAATGCACGTCTTTCCAATCTTGCCAGTTGTGGTAACCCCTGAACATGTTTGTGCTTACTGACCTGCCTGTGTATCCCAGCAGCAGTATTTCCTCAGCCAGATGTTTAAATCAGGATTTAAGGCAGGTGAGCTTCAGGTGACAGCCTAGATAGTCACGTATTTATGTATGTATTTTTCATTACTATCTTCTGTATGCTCACATTTGATAGGTTGACAGACCGTCTTTCATTACTATGAGTTCCTTTTGAAGTGTTTTATTTCAGCTGTTCTGTCTTACCAAGAAGTTTATCTCTATCTGACTAAGAAGAGATGGAAACTCTGTTTGAAACAACCTGTGAGAAACATGGGAACACCCTGATCCAGACTGGGCTGTGGATTTTCTTTGCTCAAAAGGCAATCTTCTTTCAAACTGGGGCTTTTGTTCTGTCCTTGAAAGAGACAGGAGCTAGTTGCAGACTGCAAAGCTGTAGGAAAGTTTTCAACATCCTGCTGTGTGGTGGCCTATACCTTGGATTTAATTTCAGGTCACTTTCTAGCACAAGGTATTTCATTTCTCATCTGTCCTATGAGTCCTACTTTACTGTACAATTGTTGATGCCTCTGAAAGCTCCTGCCAACAGTTTGCCATCTGTTTTAAACTAAAACCATTTAGTTTCTCTTGATGTGAGACAAAACCATCTGATATGAAAATATGAACAGTAGGTGGTCAGCTTAGCTCTATTTAATGTAAATGAAAAAGAACAAACAGTATGCAGGGGCTTCAGTAATGCTCTCCATCCATAGACTCTTCCAGAGAGTCTCATTTAAAGCTAAGTGCAGCGAGCTCCTAGATGTGCAGGATTACGACTCCTCTCCAGCTCAAGAGACTGTTTTTTCATTATCATCACTGTTCCTTTAAAATACATCTGAAACTGTGAGAAAACTTTGGGGTTTTTTTGTTCGAAAGGATTCTCAGATTTCTTAATTTATGAGCCTTTGAAATGTTTGTCCTTATGGTCTTGGATGTTCCTTAAGTACCCCTGGCATGAGCAGAGAGGGAAATGACTACTCACTACATCTCTTACAAGATGAATAAGGAATGTCAGATGTAATTAGCAGGAGGTTGGTTGAAAACAAGCAAATAGAGGCAGTTCTTGTGTGTGGCACTCCTGCCCAAAGCTGCCCTGGCTGCAAGGAGTTTAGGAAGTTCAAGTGGAGACAGAAAAAGCTGATGAAGAGAAGTACACTGTGAGGGTTCCTAAGACATAAAAACAACATCCAGCTCAGGAAGATGGAGGATGAGGAGCATATGACAGAAACATCCCTGTATGTTTGACTTATTCTGACATTCCTCCCTAGAATATCTCTTTTGGCCACTCCCAGGATCCAGAGGCCTTTGGTCAGAGCTAGCAAGGCTAGGGATGCAGGGTGCGATGAAGGGTGAGGTATAGGGTTGACTGTGCTTGTGAATGAGCTGTGAACATCTCTGTTGGATGTGGCATGGAAGACAGGCATTGATGTAGACATAGACTGTGCTATGCCTATGCTGTCATCTGGGGGGAGAAATTTTCCTTCTGATGAACTGACAGTGACTAGCGTGTGACAAAGAAATCCTCTCCAAGCCTTCTTTGACTGAAAGCAGCCTTGATTTTCAAAAGTGCCTTTCATTACTTCAGGTCATTTTCTCAAATTAGAGATCTAAAATGGAGGTAATAGTGAATTACTTTATATCAAAAATACACATTTCAGTTGAGGACAATCAACATGAAGCAACAGAGAAATCAATAACGACACATCATAAAACCTAAAATCTGTAGGAACTTTGCTTTCTAGTAGTGCTGGATTTTATATAGTGATTCACCATTTGAAGCACTTCAGCACTGCAGGAAAAGACCTCAGAGCAGGTGCCAAATTAATTAATTTTATTGAACCTCTCAGCTTGGGATCCCTGCTGGTACACCTGGAACAAGAGGCAGGGGTAAAAAGGAAGGTGAGGAAAGCACTGAGGCAGCTGCAGAGGGAGGAAGGCAAGTTGGGAGGCAGTGTCCAGAGCTGGGCTGAAAGATAAGGAAGCAAGAGCAGCAACTCTTGCTCTGCAGAAATCTGCAGAGAAAAACAAAAGTCTCCAGAAACCATGCCAGTTAAGAAAATACTGGAAAGGTATCTGTATAAGGGAGGAGCCAGACCAGTCCATAGCATGTTGCAATGTGATGAAATAAAAAGGCCACAGTCTGCAAGCCCTGGTCACATAGGAATCAGGTCAGATTTATGGCTTTACAAGCTACTGCCCTCTATGTTTCTGACATACTTTTTAAAGTGATCTCATGACTTAAGGGGATATTTTTCAAAAGCTATCATTGGGGGATTTTGGAACACATATCTCAGTTCCTCTCAAAGGCTCTTGTGCTCCCAAATTAAGCTCTCTTGAAAACTCCCTAGTAGCCATTACTTATAATACAGACCAATTGTAACAACTGCATCTTAATTTTTCCCTTTCATTTATGAAATATTAATGATCATTTTAGCTGCTTGAAAGATACAGGACAATGGTACAAATTGTATTTCTTCCAAGTTACATTCTTAGTATTAGTTCCTAACCTGCCTTTTTCATCATTCCTGATTTGTGAAATGTAACTGACCTAGCAATAGAGAGGAGGGAACAAAGGGAAGTCAAAGCTGTGTTTGATCAGTATTGGAATATATGTCAATTCCAAACCAAATGTTTCTGGCATCTTCCAAAAAAAAAAAAAAAGATATGAAGAAAAAAATTGTATCACTGGAGAGTCATCTGCACTTGCATTCGAGATCATCATTAATGATATTTAACAGCACAAAATAAGAGATTCTCAGGGGAGTCTACATCTTCTAAATATAAGGTAATGGTGTGGAATGTTGTGAGTGTTCACATGAATTGATGCCTTGATCACAGCACTACAGAGGCGGCACTAACAAATCAGTGCATTACGCTAACATTTTGAAAAGGCTGCTCTATCCACATGTGCATAGATGTTCCTAGAGAAGAATTTTTCTACCTAACCCCTCCTCCAGTTTCTTCATTTTATCCTGACTTAGTGCACTTTAAGACACATTGCTGCCACTGGCATCTAGCAGGTACAGGAGTGTCGTAGTTCAGCCCCGATCGGGACCAGACTACACAGTCTCTCTCTCACTCCCCCCACCCTCCAAGAGAATAGGAAGAGATAATATAAGGAAAAACGGCTCGAGGTTTGAGATAAGGACAGGGAGAAAATCCTTAAAGTTACCGTTATGGGCAAAACAGACTCGACTTGGGAAAAACTATTCATTTATTACTACAAACAGCAGGATAATGAGACAGAGAATAATATAACCTCCCTCCACCCCTCCCTCTTCCCAAGCTTAACATTATCTCTGCTACCTTCCCCCCCCTCCCTGAGCAGCACAGGGGGGAAGAGGGAATGGGGGTTTGCGGTCAGTTCATCACGCGTTGTTTTACGCCCCTGCTTCATGGTCGGGGGAAGAACTCCTCACATTCCTCCCCTGCTCCGTTGTTGGGTCCCACCCATACGCCACAGTCCTTTGTGAAACTGCTCCAGCGTGGGTCATCTCTTCCACGGAGTGCAGTCTCTCCAGAACGGCTGTCCCAGCGGGCCCTCCACAGGCCACAGCCTCCCTCAGGCATCCACCTCCCCCGGTGTGGGGTCCTTCACGGCCTCCAAGTGGATCTCTGCTCCTCCGTGGACCTCCATGGGCTGCAGGGGGACAGCCTGCTCCACCATGGTCTTCACCACAGGCTGCAGGGGAATCTTGGCCAGGAGCCGCATTACTCCTCCCCCTCCTTCTTCACTGATCTTGGCGTCTGCAGCTGTTCCTCTCACAAGAAAAGTTCTTCGCAACAGGCTGGCAGACGCCTCTCGGAATCTCTTCATATCATCCAGCTCATCTCCTCTCCACTTCTTGCAGCCGGGCTGGGCCAAGTCGGGCCCAGTTAGCTGCCTGGCAAGAGGCCAGGGGGTGAGGCCTGCAAGGCCCATGAGGCCCGTGCCTCCTCCTCTGTGCCTCTGCCCCCGCTCAGCTTCTTCACATCTTCTCTTCTCTCATTTTTTTTTTCTGTTTTCCCCTTCTTAAATACGTTATCGCAGAGGCATTATCATGGAACATTCTGCTACCAATCGGCTCGGCCTTGGCCACCAGCGGGTCCGCCCCAGGCCCGGCTGAGTCCACTGAACAAAGGGGAGCAACTTCTAGCAGTTTCCTACAGAAGCTACCACCTTAGGCCCCCCCTCATTAAACAAAACCACAACAAGGAGTAATCGGTGCAGCTCCTAGGACCATTCTTAATGTAGAGATCCTGCACAAATGTGATGTCAGTATGAAGTTTCCCAATCCAACCCAAAACACAGTGGGGGAAATGAGAGTGCCTATGCA
Source organism: Chlamydotis macqueenii (assembly GCF_036417535.1). Lineage (NCBI taxonomy): Eukaryota > Metazoa > Chordata > Aves > Otidiformes > Otididae > Chlamydotis > Chlamydotis macqueenii. The sequence continues at coordinate 21,173,229 of NC_141559.1, forward strand.
GGGCAGGGAACTTACCTTGTTTTACTGGTGCTGCCACTCAGGAAAACTGAGAGCCTACAAGTGGATACAGCCTACTGAGAGTGGCTGTATCCACTAGTTTTTAGTTCCAGAAAATAATAGAGACAAGCGCTTGCCAACAGAGCGTGGGTGACATTAGAGCTTAGTATTGAAAATGTTTTAACTTAAAACTTTGAATACCATCCAACTCTGTTTAAAACAAAGGGAGGCTTAATTTTAGTGGGTTTGCAGCTTCAATGCTCCTGTAGCTTTCCAAGACATAATATTTCAGTCAGCCTGGTGGTTTCATCTTAATTTGCTGGATTTCCCTTTTGGGAAGAGGACATATATTTCTTTACTTCTAAGCAGAAAAGGCCAGGCTTTCAGTTGTCTGCAAATCAATTGTCCTTTAGTCTGGTTAGCCCAGTTAATTGAGGCAGTGTGTAGACCTTTCTCCCTGGGGCGCAGACAGTCGGTAGTTGTTACAATATCTTGGATGAGAGGAAGGCCCCCTTGCATTCTAGCCAAGCTCAGATGAGTCTGGGAGGCTAGGGGCAGCTGCACCAACCTCCCACTGCAGATTTGATCACCTCAAGCGAGATTAAGACACAGAAGAAGTCAAATGCCATGCAACCAGACTTAGTTCTATTATAAAAAGGTGAATGATCGTAGCGATAGGACAGAGTGAAAAGGTGGAAATTAAGCAAGCATTCAGGACAGAGTTGCAAGAATAGTCACCACCATGGATCTGTGGCATCCCAGGGGTCCAAATCTCTCAGTGTTTCAGCTTTGGGCAATTGCAGTGAGAGCTTACCTCAACAGTCTTTTTATCCCCACTCAAGGGCTGCGGCTTCTGACCAGCTGCTTGTCTTCACATTTTCCTGTACCTGTGTACACACTTCACGATCCTGGCCCTGCTTTTCACACAGTTATTACATAAATCACAAACCAGGCACCTCTGCAGCCTTGCAGTCATCCTTATCTTGTCTAGCGGTCAGAGGAGTCTCCTGCTGAGAAAAACAGTTCCAAACCGGGGAGTCTCTGTGGTCCTTATCGTATTTGGTAGTTGGAGGAATTTCTCGCTTGGCCAAGCAATCCTTTGAGACAAAGACTCTACAGTTCAGTGTCTCACAGTACTCCTGCCTGCCAAAGGTGCGCCCACGTGGAGGACCTCCTGCAGCAGGTGGCTGAGCTACAGGAGGCAATGATAAGGCTATGTAGCATCAGGGAGGCTGAGAAGGAGTTAGATAGCTGGTTCCAGGCACAGACTGCAGTAGACCCACCCCCATGGCCAAACAGCCAAAAACTGCCCCATCGGCACACACAGAGGGAGGGGGCGGGCAGTGATGCAGAAGAATGCAAGCTTCAAAGACAAGAACCAGCAGGAGGAAGACACTTCCCTCAAAATCAGAGGTGCCCTTGCAGAACTGTTTCACCACTCTGCAAAGTGAAGAGGAAAGACTCAGCACATCAAGAGAGATGCTGGAGTTGAGTAAGGCAGCTTTCTGTATAACAACCAGCGCAACTAAGAAAAGGTGATGGGTTGTAGTAGGCAACTCTCTTCAGAGAGGTATGGAGGCACCCATTTGCTGACCTGACACACTCTCTAGAGAGGTGTGCTGCTTATTGGGGGCTTACATCAGGGACATCACCAAGAGACTATCAAGCCTCATACAGTCCACTGACTATTATCAGCTGCTGCTGCTTCACATGGGCACCAGTGATACAGTCAGGAGCAGTCTGAAGATGATCAGGAAGGATTACAGAGCCCTGGGAGTGGTGGTAAAGGACTTTCGAGGCAATTTTTTCATCAGTCCTCCCAGTCAAAGGGAAAGGGCTTGAAAGGGCCAGTCAAATCTGGTGAATCAACAAATGGTTTAGGACTGGTGCCACAGCCAGTGGTACCGCTACTTAGATCATGGCACTCGCTTTGAGAAATCTGGTCTACTAAAGAGTGATGGTGTCCATTTCTCAAAAAAGGGGAAGAGTATCTTTGGTCATAGGCTTGCCAAGCTGGTGAAGAAGGCTTTAAACTAAAGTTGCTGGGGAAGGGGAACCTTAATCCATCCCATTAACATCAGTTTAATGCTAGTGCCACCAACAGAACCCCAGAGCCTGGAGAAGATAACAGTTCAGTACGAGATCACCTGAAGTGCCATACAAAGGAATTCCAGTCTCTCCAGCCAGTAAGTCAGCTTCATCAAGGGCTCAGCTTAAATGCCTCTATGCTAACACACAGAACATGGGGAATAAACAAGAGGAGTTAAGAGACGTGTGCATGTCCACAGAGCTATGATCTAACTGACAGAGATCTGGTGGGATGACTCCTATGACTGATGTGTTGACATGGAGGATACAGACTCTTCAGAAAGGACAAGAAGGGGAGAGGAGGAAGGAGTGTCACCCTCTATGTCAGCAACCAGATGGAGTGCATGGAGCTCTGCCTGGGGATGGAGAAGGAGCTGACAGAGACCTTATGGGTCAGGATTTGGGGGAGGGCAGGGACAGGGGACATTACTGTGGGGGTCTGCTACAGGCCACCTAACCAGGAAGACCAAGTGGATGAATTCCTATACGGACAGATAGGAGCAACTTCACATTCACAAGCCTTAGTCCTCAGGGGAGACTTCAACCACCCTGATATCTGTTGAAAGGACAACAGTGCAGAACATAAGCAATCCAGGAGGTTCCTGGAATGTGTGGATGACAACTTCCTCCTGCAAATGATAGAGGAACCAACGAGGAGGGGTGCTATGCTGGCCCTTGTTCTCACTAACAACAAATGGCTGGTGGGGAATGTGGAGCTCAAGGATAGCCTTGACTGCAGTGACTATGAAATGGCAGAGTTCAAGATCCTTAGGGCAGCAGGGAGGGCCCACAGCAAGCTCACTACCCTGGACCTTTGGCCTCTTCAGAGATCTGCTTCATAGAGTACCATGGGGTAAAGCCTTGGAGAGAAGAGAGGCCCAAGAAAGTTGATCTTCAAGGATCACCTCCTCCAAGCTCAGGAGTGATGCATCCCAACAAAGAGCAAGTCGGGCAGGAGAACTGCATGGATGAACAAGGAGCTCCTGAACAAACATAAACACGAAAAGGAAGCCTACATAGGGTGGAAGCAAGGACAAGTAGTCTGGGAAGATTACAGAGAGATTATCTGAGCAGCCAGGGATCAGGTTAGGAAAGCCAAAGCCCTAATAGAATTAAATCTGGCCAGGGACATCAAGAACAACAAGAAAAGCTTCTTTAGGTATGTTGGGGATAAAAGGAAGACTAAGGAAAGGTAGGCCCTCTCTGGAAGGAAATGTGAGACCTGAGCACTTGGGACATGGAGAAGGCTGAGGTACTCAATTACTTTTTTGCCTCAGTCTTCACTGGTGAGGGCTCTAGCCACACCGCCCAAGTTGCAGAAGGCAAAGGTGGGGACTAGGAGAATGAAGAATTGCCCAGTGTATCAGAAGACCAGGTTTGAGACCATCTAAGGAACCTGAAGGTGCACAAGTCCATGGGACATGGTGAGATGCATCCAAGGATCCTGTGGGAACTCGTGGATGAAGTTGCTACGCTGCTATCGATCATATTTGAGAAGCTATAGCTGGTTCCAGTCTGGTGAGGCTTCCACTGACTGGAAAAGGGGGAACAGAACACTCATTTTTAAAAACAGAAAAAAAAGGACAACCCAGAAAACTACAGTCTCACCTCTGTGCCTGGCAAGATCAGGGAGCAGATCCTCCTGGAAACCATGCTAAGGCACATGGAAAATAAAGAGGTGATTGGTGACTGCTAACATGGCTTCACTAAGGACAAATTGTGCCTGACCAATTTGGTGGCCTTCTATGATGGGGTTACAGTATCAGTGGACAAGGGACAAGCAACTGACGTCATCTACCTGGCCTTGTGCAAATAATTTGACTCTATCCCACACGACATCCTTGTCTCTAAACTGGAGAGAAATGGATTTTATGGATGAATCACTTAGTGCATAAGGAATTCGTTGGGTGGCCACACTCAAAGAGTTGCCATCAATGGCTCAATGTTCATGTGGAAACTAGTGACAAGTGGTGTTCCTCAGGGGTCAGTATTGGGACCAATGCTGTTTAACATCTTTGTCAGTGACATGGACAGTGGGATTGAATGCACCCTCAACAAGTTCATCGACAACAGTAAGCTGTGTGGTGTGGTCAACATGCTGGAGGGAAGGGATGCCATCCAGAGGGACCTTGACAGGCTGGAGAAGTGGGCTCGTGCAGACCTCATGAAGGTCAACCATGTGCAAGGTCTTGCACGTGGGTTGTGGGAATCCCAAGAACAAATACAGGCTGGGCAGAGAATTGATTGAGAGCATCCCTGAGGAGAAAGAATTGGGAGTGCTGGTGGATGAGAAGCTCAGCATGAGCTGGCAATGTGCATTTGTAGCCCAGAAAGCCAATTGCATCCTGGGCTGTACCAAAAGAAGTGTGGCCAGCAGGTTGAGGGAGGTGATTCTCCCCCTCTATTCTGCCCTGGTGAGACCCCACCTGGAGTACTGAGTCCAGTTCTGGAGTCCCCAACATAAGAAGGATGTGGACCTGTTGGAGAGAGTCCAACAGAGGAGGGCCACGAAGATGATCGGAGGGCTGGAGCACCTCTCCTATGAGGACAGACTGAGAGATTTGGGACTGTTTAGCTTGGAGAAGAGGAGGCTCCAGAGAGACCTTATAGAGGTCTTCTAGTACCTAAAGGGGGCTTATGAGAAAAATGGGAAGAAACTGTTCAGGAGAGCCTGTTGTGACAGGATGAGTGGTAATGATTTTAAAATAGAAGGAAGCAGACTCAGGTTTGATATAAGGAAAAAATCTTTTACAGTGAGGCTGGTGGAACATCGGAACAGGTTGCCCAGAGAGACAGTAGTTCCCCTGTCCCTGGAAACATTCAAGGCCTGGTTGGAAGGGGCTCTCAGTAACCTGATCAAGTTGAAGATGTCCCCGGTCCTTGCAGGGAGGTTGGACTTTATGACCTTTAAAGGTCCCTTTCAAACCAAACTAGTCTATGATTCTACATATTACATTAGAAAACCACATCCATTACCAGTAATGCCTGGTCCCTTCCAACCCAAATGATTCTATGGTTCTGTGATTCCAGTGAGGATCAGGTCTAATGATGGATTTGTTTATGATCAACAGCAAAATCTGAAGTCAGTTTTGAAACCTGTCTGTTTGCAGTTGGTAGCTGGAGGGGAAGGGTGAAGAACTAGCTTTCTGTTTGTGATGTCAGATAGCAGCTGAGTCAACTCTTTCAATATTACACTATCCCTGGGCTCCATGCTGCTCAGAACTGTGGATCAAATAGAGGTGCTAAATAATAAATATGTACCAAAAGAAAAGCCCTAAAAGTAGTATCGACATGGGCTGCATTTGATTTCCATATAAAAGCATGACAGAAGTGTAATCTTATTCCACTTTATCTTTTGTATGCTGATACTCTGATTTCTCTTTCTTACCCCAATAAAAATTTCATCTTGTATTGGAAAAAAAAATTCAGACAGATGAGTCAGCAGCTCACTAATAGTAAGTTTTGGGTTTGGGTGGTTTGTGGTTTTTTGTCCTAAGGAGAATTATTTTGTTTAGTTAAGAAAAAAAAAGTCAGAACTAACATCCAAAGCACCACAGCCCAATTTCAGAATACAAGAAAGAAACAGATTAAATGGACAAATAGCAAGGAAATTCTTCTCCCAGCGCATCTCCTTCAATGCACTGAGTCTCAAATAATCACTTAAAATTCCTACTGCACCCATCCAAAAATGGATATTGCACCCTTAATGTTGCATCTTACCTCATCGATTGAACATATTCTCACCTTCTACTTACATTCCTGAAATTACTTCTCTGTGCGATCTCTTTGTCATAAATGGTACAAAATATCATTTGATTTCAGATGTTGGCTCATATACTAAAAGCTTGTTGTGCTCCTGAACCTATTCTCTGGTGCTTACTGATGTTTTGTTTGGTTTGGTTTTTTTTTAACTGACGTGTGGAACTAAGTCAACTTTAACATTAATTCTTCTTTCTCTTCAGAAATCAGAGTTTGAAATTTAAACAGATCCTTCTTGGTGTAATGGAATGGCTCGCTAAACACTGTTCCACATGTGAAGCTGAGAATCCACCTCACAGCCACTCTGAGAAGCTCCAAGAGTTTTTCGCAATGACCAATGCCACTGCAGATGTAGCAAGAAGCACTGTTTTAAGACCATGCATATTTTTATTGCACTCCAAAGATATTTAAGAATGCATTTAGAAGCCCAATGGAGCAAGACTCTTTTCGTAACTCTCTCTTGCAACTGCTGTCCAGAAAACATATCTATGAAGCAAGACTCCTTCTTTTTGAAAGCTCTCTTGGATCATGATGATGTATGTGCAGCTGAGGTTTTTAGCCCTTAGAGTTAGGAGACAGCTATACTTCAGAAAACCAGCTTCAGAGTGCGCAGAAAAGTGCTAACTCCCTTGGATGCCTTGTAAGGAGTACGTGTGGGGTCTTGGTCCCCTAGTTGTTCAGGCTGTGGGTTTGGCTGGAGCAGACTAAATATCTTCTCTTGTTTGTATGTCCAGCTACCAATTCGATGGCAAGTAGGCTGTGTGACGTATTTCTTCTCTTTTAAGATAGTTTCTAGTATGTAAGAACCAGTATTAAAAACCCTAGACAGGGATTCATATATGAAATTGTGTATGTGTGACTACAGTTAGCCTGATTTAATGTAAATATGGTCCATATAATTCCTACTGATAACCACTTTAATGCCTATTAAGACTATTTGCTCTACATGTAAATTGAAAGAGCCAGTTCTGCAATACTTTTTAATTCACTCTCCTACAGTAGCTGCAAAAATATTTTGGTTCGATGATTGCAGTGTGAAAAGGTCTTTATATAGTAGACTTTATAAAAAACTTTCAGTTAGCCACTCTGTGAGCAAAGTGGGACAAAGTAGGAGTCCCCTCAAGATTTGAAGTCCAGCTATTTGACAGTTGGATTTTCAAAGGCACAGGCTCATCCCAAGCTCACTCACCTTTGCCCTGATACAACTTGTGCTGCACTTCTAAAGCTTATAATTCACAGCTGCCACGCCTGATTCGGCTGTACATTCAACATGGAAACAGCTACCTGGAGCACCTAAGTATTAAAAAAAAATCCCTCAATTTTCTTATCATTTCACATTTCAAATGAACTGTTTTGCTGAGGGGGTTTGATGAAAACTTTTTCTCAAACTCATGCAATTGTTCCTCCATTGCCAACATTAAGAACGTTCTGAGGGTTGTGTAGTTTCAAACATTAGGAGAAAAGATACATGAATTTTAAGACCATGAGCCTTAGCTGTGCTTTCTTGCTCATACACGTTCATGACACAAGATATATTTTTCAGAAAGGCAGAGGGGCTGTGGATGATGCAGGATATTCCACCCTTAGCAAAATCAGGTCTCTTTTGAAAGATTTCCATTTGGTATTTAGGAATTAAGTTGCAAGTAGCCTTTGTAATTAGCAGGAAAAAAAAAAATAGCATGCTGCTCCTGATCAGATAAAAGTTAAGCACATGCTTAGATTTAACAGGATATAATGAAAACCCACATGTGTCAGCATGAATGCTTCTTTTTATGTGTATATTTATGTTTAAGCATATGTTTACTATGAAATTGAAACCTTCAAATCGTTCTTTTAAGTGAATTGTGATCCCATTAAGACAAAAAAGTTCTCCTTGTGACAAGTGTGGTAAAAACCCCCTGTGTTTAGATTTGCTGCTAAAGGAGAAGAGTGTCTTTCTGCAGAGTCACTACTAAACTGAATATTAAAAATAACATGTAATCACCTTAATTTTTAAAATGTCTGTGAAAGCATCGGAGTGAATTGAGTGGGAGGGAAGGGGTAGCTATTCTGATCAGATGAATGCTCGGTTTTCACTTTAGATGAAGCCAAACTCTTCTTGAAGGGGTGCAGCATAAGAACAAGCAGCAACACTTAAACATTGCAGCACATGCTAATTATTGACATAAGTAGCAAAAAGGTCCTTGCAGCAAGAGTAGCTGAGCATTGGAGCAGGCTGTGGAGTCTCCATCCTTGGAAAGTTTTGAAACTTGGCTGGACAAGTGTCGTAATTTAGCCCCGATCGGGACCACACTACGCAGTCTCTCTCTCACTCCCCCACCCTCTAAAAGAGTAGGGAGAGATAATATAAGAAAAAAAGGCTCAAGGTTTGACATAAGGACAGGGAGAAATCCTTCCAGTTACCATTACGGGCAAAACAGACTGGACTTGGGAAAACTATTCATTCATTACTAAAACCAAAGCAGGATAATAAGAAAGAGAACAAGATAACCTCCCCCCACCCCTCTCTCTTCCTGGGCTTAACATTATCTCTACAGCCTTCCCTCCCTGAGCAGCACAGGGCAGAAGAGGGAATGGGGATTATGGTCAGTTCATCACACATTGTTTTACACTACTCCTTCCTCCTTGGGAGAAGAACTCCTCACATTCCTCCCCTGCTCCACCCACAGGCTGCAGTCCTTGATGAACTGCTCCGGGTGGGTCATTTCTTCCACGGGGTGCAGTCTCTCCAGAACAGCTGCCCCATGGCGGGCCCTCCAAGGGCCACAGCCTCCTTCGGGCATCCACCTCCCCCGGTGTGGGGTCCTCCACTGGCTGCAGGTGGATCTCTGCTCCTCCGTGGCCCTCCGTGGGCCTCCATGGGCTGCAGGGGAACAGCCTGCTCCACCATGGTCTTCACCACAGGCTGCAGGGGAATCTTGGCATTACTTCTCCCTCTCTTTCTTCACTGACATTGGTGCCTGCAGCCATTCCTCTCTTGCAACCAGGTTGGGTCGAGTCGGGCCTAGACGGCTGCCTGGCAGGAAGCCAGAGGGTGAGGGCCGTAAGGCCCATAAGGCTCGCACCTCCCTCTCTCTGCCATCGCTCAGCATCTTCACATCTTCTTTTTTTTTTTTGTTTTTCCCCTTCTTAAATACGTTATCGTAGAGGCGTTATCAGGGAACATTCTGTTACCAATTGGCTCAGCCTTGGCCAGCAGCGGGTCCGCCCAAGGCCCAGCTGAGCCCACCAGACAAAGGGGAACAACTTCAAGCAGCTTCTTACAGAAGCTGCCACTGTACCCCCCCCCCCCCACTAAATAAAAACCAGAACAACAAGTCCCTGCAAAATTTCATTTAATGGAGTCCAAGTTTGAGTAAGTTTAACTTTGAGGCCTCCAGAGGTCCCTTCCGACTTGAGTTATTCTGTACTTGTGATATTAAGGTTAAGCAAATAAGGGAGAACTAAGTGCAAGAATATAAGATAATGCAGCAGGGGCACTATAATCGAGGATGAGTTGCTGTGAAGGTGATGCATTGATGGACATAGACTTCATGATTGAGGGGAGCATAAGATACCCAAAATTATTAGAGTGAACTTCATGAAGACTTTGGGCTCCTGAAACTGTGTAGTATGTGCCACATGTTATTTTCTGAATTATTTAGATGTCTGTTACTAGAATTCAGGCCAAGAGACCCCTCTGTATTTGGAGGCATTTTGAATGCCTTTAAATATATTTGAGATTCATTATTAATGGGAGGGACCTGACGGAAGCAACCAAATCATCAGTCTTTCCAATTGTACTGTCTTTCCTCAGGAAAAATAATTCTTTGGAAGCATCTATCCCATTGTTTGCTACCCCAAGGCAACTGTGTTGGATTGGCTAAAAATTGTTCCTAAAAATAATTGGATTATTTTGACAAAACACATCATCTCCCTAAAGAATGTCTCTGTGGAAAATCTGAGCTTGCAAACGTAACACATCCTTCTTTACCATTTCTTATCTTCCTTGAAGTAGTTCAAAGTCTGACTTCATCTCATCTGAGGGACAAAAAGTTTAGGACTCACATATTAAGACAGGTCCTTTGAAAAATTCTGGCACTTGGGCACCAGTTCTACCCTCTCTGTTAAAAAGTCACATTTGTGCATGTTTTTGTGTCTCTGTGAAGGATGTGTGGCCTTTATCACAATATAAGATATTTCAGAAATTTTTATTTCAGTTGTTGTCTCATGCATTATGATATTTAGGATATAGATCCAGAGAGATAGTGTGGGCCTTTCAAATTCTCTAGGCCTAAGTCTGCCAGAGCCTAGGTTGCTCTTAGGCTCATGTACTGATAAAGTATGACTTACAGTCTAGAAGTAAATTAACAGCTTGCGTACTTTGGTTCTCCAAGACAAATTGTGATCACATACAACTAAAAGTGGCCTTCAGGACGAGTCCAGAGCAGACTTCCACTTCTGTCTACAGATGTGTCTCCCAGGATCATTCTGAAATGCTTTTAGGAATGACCCAAACCTGACTGACGCAAAAAAAAAAGTTTTACAACTATCTTTAAGAGGCTGAGTAATGGTAGGAAATTATTTTGAGAATCCCACTTGAATCTTCTGTTTTGAGATCAACTACTACTGGTGGACTGATGCAGAAAAATATTGAGGATATTTTGAAAAACTGAGAATAAAATTTTGCTTTGACTTTGTTCACATGCCTTTTGATCTACTTCTCAGTCATAGAGAAGTCATATATAGAGAGCCACAGTTAAATCTATAGAGATGTCCATGAAAAGCAGGCTTTTAAATAAATGCTTTTGGTTGGTAACCATCCCAACATGAGAATAATTAATCATTATTTTATCATCCAATTGGGGAAAGAGAATCTGAACTGTGTTACTGTGGTAACTGCTCTTGCTGTTTAACTACATATGTGGAAATATCACATTTTGAAGAAGATTCTTTACATAGTTTGTGGTCCAAACGATCCTCTTCTTTCCTGTTTAAAAAAGGAATATCCTTAATTTTAATGTAAATATGACAAGAGAAAAGCCAATGCCACCCTTCTAAAGTCTATTCCACATCACATCTAGTAGGTTTGGACATAATTAATTACAAGTGGAACATAGTGGAATGGCAAGCCAAAATCTTGAACATAATTCCGACTCATGCCTTATGCCAATCTTTCACTGCCAGTATGTGCTAACATAGCCTACAGATGGGGTCTGATGTATTGTGGCACCTGAAACAAACTGTCAGTAGATTTTGGAGATAAAAATGTGACAACAGGTGCACAGCTCCTAATAGAATTTACCAACTCCACGATAGCGCTTGCTAAGGGTTTTTTGACAAGAAAAATCAGTGTGCATGCCAGGAAAGAATGGCAGCATTATCCAGAGAGGAGACAAAAAATTCTACCCCCAGACATCTGCCTGCCTTTATTTGTCTGTCAGAAAATCTTTTTCTCCCTTTGTGGCGGATTATCCCGAGTCACCACACAGTTTCTTGCTCACCCTCACCCTCCCTAGCAGGATCAAGGAGAGAAAATGGGAAGAAAGGAAAACTCGTGGGTTGAGATGAAGACAGTATGCTAAAATAGCAAAGGAAAACTACAATGATAATAGAATATAAGGATATTAATATATACAAAATGAACAATGTACGATTTCTCACCACCCGATGCCCCAATGACCGATACAACCCATCCTGAGCAGCAATCACAGAAATGAAACCGAGCATCAAGCAAAGGAGTGAAAGCCAGCCAGCAAGGTAGAGGGAATGATGCCAGTGAGTAAGAAAGAGGTGAAAGAAGATGGCCCCCACTGTGGGCAGCTGCCACTTACATACTGAGCATGACGTTTATGGTATGGAATACTCTTTGGCCAGTTTGGGTCAATTATTCTGGCTGTCTTTCTCCCAGCTTCTTGAATCTGCCCATTAGTGAGACCTGGAAAGCCACACAGTGTCCTTGGTCTCATTAACAGCAACTCAAATCACCGGGGTGTTTATCAACATTTTTCACATATAAAATCCAAAACTCATAGGCTACTGAGAGGAGGATTAACTCCATCCCTGCCAAAACCACAACACGCTTACAGCAGTCCTTCCTCCTACTCACCTGTCCTGCTGTTCCCTGGTCCTAACACTTATACCTGCCATCCAGCAATGGTGAGAATGACAATGCTGAAGACTGTAGAAATCCTATTAACTTTGAGAATAGTCACATTCTTACCAAATCTGTGGGCCTAGATGAAGTAGTCATGATCTGAACTGTGTAGATAGAGTATCAAGCCCAAAAATCTGCTCATTTAAGTGGACAAGCCATATAGCAGAGAGCTACATTACTGCTTAAAGTCAGGCTCAGAGCCTAGATCAGAACTGACTCCTCTGGAGGCCTAACCGCTGTACTACATAGTCCTGGGAGACAGCTCAGGCTTCAGGTCAAGCATGCTACCAAATTAAACACCCTGTCTAAAAATTGAGTTGGTGCTACTGGAGGGGGAGCTGTGTGTATATTCAAAAGGAACTTTATCTCGTCTTTGGTTCCTATTGGAACTCTGTGCTTAGTCCAGCAACAATGAGGTATCTCAATATTTGAGCAAAAATACATCCTGAAGCCCCTGAAGGACCCCAGCATCACCGGCCACAAGGGCATCCTGAGCTTAAACAGACTTAAAACTGCATACAAGTGCAACATAAATACAATGTATATTTGCCTTGTGAACCAACAAATTATTATCAATATAACTGTAGTCTTTATGTATACCAGAAACAATTAGCAATTCCCATCAGTTGAATGGGGACTACAAGGTTGTCTTACTCTGTTTTCCACCACAGTCTCTGCCAGAGGCAGACTGGCTCCACATTGTGTGAGTGCTGATATCTATGCTTTAGCTCACTTTAACTTCAATAGTGCCAGCTCTTGAGGAAACAGGACAGCCCTCTGTATGGAGAAGCCTGTTGGTACATGCCATCTTTGCAGCACTGTGTATGTTCAGAGGCATCTGCAGTTTCTCTTTCTCTAGAGCAATGTCCTCTATTCTTATCATTGTCACAGTGGTAATCCAGCACCAATAGTGATATTCACCCACTTTACTGCTACGGCAGCTCTGGGAGACTCCAATAAAGACCACATTTCCCCTAGTGCTATCTTCCGTCTCATCTATTTTAGGCACCAATTCAGGAAGCTATCCACAGTTAAAAAAAAAAATATACATCTTATGTCCCAGGGCTTTCTAAGTGTAGGTGCTAACATCATAAAATTACAAAGGAAGAGGTAGTTACATGAAAAAGGCCTCAGATCATGTGGCTGTAAAGGAGCATCAGCTGGCACAAACTCTTTCAAAACAATTTTTTTTTAGTTTTATGTTTAATACCTGTAAGTGCAGGCACATATATTTGTGAGGACCAAGTCCTGTGCTTGGCAGCTGCCAAACCTTAGGCAACTCATCTCACCTCTTAACTTTGAACAGGATCTATCGAGGGCAATGTTTTTCTTTCCATATGTTCTTTTTGACTTAGGAACTACAGTCTTGCCCTTGGGTGGGATTTGACCTAGACAGTGTGTAGCTGCTGTTCTAATAGGAAAAACTGGTGTCTTTTTAAATCAAGCAGTCTTTCCCAAGCTAGTGCATCTGTAGTAGCTTCTCTAGGAATACCATAGGTTTCTGTGTGCAGAACAAACTCTGCTTCACTGAGTTCAGTAAGGTAATCAATTCCCTGAAGCACTACTTTTTGAGGTAACTGAAAGAGAGGTTTTGCTATCTAAATTCAATCATCTAATTTGACAACAGTAACTGCTTCATTTTACCTCTGTCATGAATGTAAGATAGTATCAACTGTGTTTAAATATTTTTTTATGCCTGCTTCACGGTATGTAAGTCTTTCACTAGAAGTGCTGACCAACAGGACTCTGCAGTGGGACATCGTTCTACTTTAAATCTATGAGTCCTTCAGAAAGTGATATAGAGTGGCACTATAGGGGGTTTGGAATACTCTAAAGGGATAAAAGGCTTGGTTTAGAACTGCATAACTAACATTGCCTTCATAGCTGAGTGGTTGTGAGGCAGCTAATAAAAACAAAAACTTCCTGTTCTAGTTCTGAACAGAGCACTGCAATGAGAAGAAGCTGGAGTAGTGAATAAGGACACACACATATCAACAGAGACTAATCTTTCCAGAATGTATCATGACACCTTAGAGCTTCATACAAACACTTTTTTCTTTCTACATTTTGAAGTATATGACAGATAACTATTGTATCTCCCAAATTATAAGCAAAAGTGTAATCAAGTCTATAAGATTGATGTGATTTTTTCTTTGCACCATATCTAGTTCAATCTCCAAGACTCTAAGCCTCCTGGATGTATCAAAATATGGAATATCATCTGGCTTCTCTTTCTCTATAACATTAGCAAGACAACCAGAGAGTTCAACTTCTTGTTTAATTGGCCACATCAGTGAAAACAAATGTCCAAATTTCTATATGTAGCTATAGCTGAGCAGCAACATGTGCTCCTGGTGTCCAGCCAGCCTGAAACCTTTCCTTACTGAGCAGCACATGGCCCCTGGAGCACAAGCCACCAGTGGCATCCTATGGAGCCACTGCTATGTGCTCAGCACTGCACCTATCACATATGTCCCTCATCTAACTACTTTAACAGTAATTAAGCTCTGAATTAGGGATTTCTGTCAAGAGTTCATGGTAAAAACTGGCAAAGGAGTATGGGTGCTAGTTCTTACTTCCATTTCCTTACTGCAGGCAACCTTGCTGTTTTCTGGCTTTCTCTTCTCCCTGTCTTGATGATTGCAGTGTCCAGACTTTGAGTACAACCAAAATGTAGTCTGATTGCCTATCTCTCTGCAAAGGTACTTGACAAAAGGGAGTGTTTTACAGAAGTCGATGCATTCGGACAACTAGGATGCATCTGGTTCCTTACTCAGCTCCACTATTACCCCTTTTTTGTGTGATCTTCAGCATTATACCTTTTTGGCTTCAATCCAGCAGGACATAAAAATACTAGATCTGGACTTAGTTTTTCAGCCGAAGCTTATTTTCATCTGAAATAAAATATCTATTTGGTAATACCAAAAGGTTTCCAAAATCTGTCTCAGATTTATTGAATTGTTTCTGTAAAAAACAAAATAGAAGCCATTTTTAAACCAATGTTTAATTTGGCATTTTTTAATGGTAACAAGTTTATTTCTCTATTTAAAACAACTTTGTCTGATAGAAGAGGAGAAAAAAGCCTAAGGAAATGTCCTGTATGGAGGACCAGGAGGTAGATGTTCTCCAAAGAAAGAAGCATGCAAGCACAACTTCCCCCCAAAATGACATTTCTGTAGGGTTTTTTTTCCATGATTACATAAATATACAAAAGCATCTCACTCCATCATCTGAATAGTATGTTCAAAAGTACTGAAAAATACCACAGGTCAATTTTTTCCAAAGCAGTTTTTGCCAAGTGTATCTGCCAAAAACTTTTTAATATCTGGCTATTTTCAGAGGCATATGGAAGTGTATTATTTTGAAAATCTCTCCTTCAGCTCTGAAAGAAGGAACCACTCAGTCAGTAGGAGAGATACTCGTACAGGACAAACCAACACTAAATTAACCATTTCGTAATTCAAAATTGTAAGTAACAGAGTATACCAAGCCTTCTTAGGCTTGATAAATAATTTATTTTCAATTTAAATTTCGTTTCTGCTCGTAGTCTCATTTCTCCCCACTGACGCTATACAACCGATATGTTGTCTGTTGAGGCAGTGACTCAATGCCAAGTTGCCCTGAATGTAAACAATTTGGCTGTGATCCTGTGTGTTGATAAATTTCTCTGATATGCTGATGATGTGCTATCTTTCTAGCTGCTGTGACAAGGCATGTGATTTTATATGCTGTGTCTAAAATACCAGCCTCTTCCCACGAGAATCAATGACAGCCAGAGACAGGGAATGTGTTTGTATTAAATCAGGAGTGTGCTGAAGTTAAAGTCTGTCACTTCACGTGGCTCCGGCTCTTGGTGCTCTCTTCTTCATAGAGTCTCTGTTTGAAAAACGATTATTCTTGCCACCCATAGATATGGCAGATGTTACAGCACAATACTTCAAGGAAGGAATTCCAGTTTTGCCAGTTACTAGCATATGACAATTTCCTGGGGTCACAAAAAGCTTTTGGAGTGTTTTTTTTGCCTTCGAAACAGCTATCAACTGCAATGGCCCTAATGCAATTTTAATCTTTGAGGAATATTTCTCTTGCATGGCTATCATTTCAGAACCAGAGAAGCAAAGATCAAGCAAGTAGGAACACACAAGGTGAGGATGCTAACCTAGGAGGGATGAAGCCTAGCTTTGGTCCTTGTTCCAAGAGCAGTCTTTGTGGTTTGACTGAAACTCTGAATCAAGTGCAAAACACAAAGGATCTTCCTTCCTTCAGTTTTAGGGTCTCTAGGCTTTTCGCATGGCTCAGGGGCTGGTCCAGATCATTGACTGTAGTGCAGCATCACCTTGTTGGAGGCTTCATTTCCATATACAGGCAGAACTCAAGAGGATCGCCCACCACGTAGATCAGGTGGCAGCTACATAGGGTTTTGGAGTCTGATGCTGGTCACTAGATGATGGATGTAGGGAATTTAGGGACCAGATGAGTATATGAGGCAAGCAAAGTTAAGTACTTGTTCCTATTTTTTAAAATCTTTGCATTGCTACTATCTTCCAATTATTTTTTATTTCTTCCAGGGTATGATTCTTGGGCATCTTTGTAATGCTGTAAAAAGTTTACTGTGTGCTCTTTCAGGCAGTTAGACTATGTTGTGGGCTGGCTTCCTGCATGCTCTGATGTGATTAGTTGTAATGCTCAGACTGAGGTTTGTAGGTTCTTTATCAGATTGCCTTTATAAACCCTAGATGTGGTACAGAAATGAGCTAAAGGAGATGAGGAAAATGATATTTTGCATTCTAACAGGCTGTGAAATCCAAAACTAGCATGAGAGCAAACACAAACACTGAAAACTTGCAAAAATATGGTTCCTTGAAACATCTCATGACTTCACTTAAAAAAAAAAAAATATATATACAGTTTCAGAAGAAATTATCATCTGTGCTAGGCATGGATCTGATTTGTAATAACAGATTAACTTTTGCTGTCTTCAGTCGTGGGACAGTGTGTTCCCCTGAGTTCAGTCCTCGTTGCTTTTTTGGCTTCACTCAAATCTGTAGGAATCCATTGAGACAAACGTGTTTATGTGACTGTTCCCAGAGTACGGGAGTGTCTATTTCTGTATTAACACAGGGTGTCATGTTAATCTTCATGTAGTTTTTCCTCAGCTAGTGATAGCTCCAAAACAGATTATTGTATAAAAATGTACTGCTTTGAAATGTAGCTCTACTTCATTTATGTTAATTCCATTATAATGGACTACAATCAGGCACTGGTGATGGTAGCAATTTTCACTGCTTTTACAGAAATGGAAGATAGCTTGGCACGTGCCCAGAAAAAATGCTTCTCCAAACACAAACAGACATCAACTCTTACATTCTTGGAAACAATAAGTGTTCTACAAGGTTTCATAAAAATGTAACAAAAATGTTACAGGGTAAGATTTTTGAGATGCTCATTAGAAATGGCTGTAGTTTTGCTGGGGATGGGTGGGGCAGTGCTTGGTTTTTTGTTTTTTTTATACATGCAACATGTCTTAATGATGTATTGCATACAGGACTGCTTTGATAGGGATCTGAAGGGAAGAAGCCCAGATAATGAAAGAAAATTATCTTTATCTTGATAGAGCATTAGAAAACTGAAATAACTCATACGGTATCTATTAAGGCTGAAAAAAATATCAAGGGATTATAAAGAGTTTTCAAAACCACATTAGTAGGGGAAAGAATCCAACCCATTGCATTGGCACACAGAACATCCATGAGACAGTGAATTAATGATATATACAGAAAATAACACAGTGTAGAAAATAATATTTGTTGCTCAGGATCTAACATTTCCTCAGGCAAAATTTCCATTGATTTTGAACCAGTTAACACCTTCAGTTGCAGCTCTCACGGGAGCAGTAGTAGGAACACGTCAAACATACCAGCTGTCATGTTGCTCCTCGTATCCACACATTTGTGTTCATGCCATCATATACCTATGGGTTATGTGGCTAGCTACTGCATCCATCTGGCTGCCCAACCATGTAGTTATGTGCAGAATATCCACCTTATTTCACAATCATATGTCCTGCTAGCAGAGAGGTTGGCATCTATTTGGAGGTCACATGCAATGACCTGACATCACCTTGTACAGATGTTGACCTGAATCGCAGGTAAGTATCAAAGCATTGGAAGCTGTGTTGGTGTTGTATTGTCCCTGCCTCACTGCGGGAACTACCCTTTAGGGCTGCATTTTGAGAAGGCAACTCAATTGCTTCCAGACCCAGGCCATCCAGAGCAGGCCAGCTTGGATGTCTTTGTTCTCTGCTTCCTCAACATATTCTGGCCCAGTCCTGACTATCTATTCAACAATCACCGATTAATTTAGACAAGGACACAATTGCTGTATCTGTGACATTCATCTTGTGTCCCGCCCTACATGTGGCTTGCAGCAGCCCAAGCTCACTGGACCTTCATCTCCACATGTTAACTCATGTCTACTCTGTAGAGTAGAAACACTTTGGAAACGTGTACTAAATTTATGTGGCAAGCTTTTGGTAGCAGAGAGGATGCAGGGGTGGCTTCTGTGAGAAGACACCAGAAGCTGCCCTCATGTTGGACAGAACCCGTTGCAGCTGGCTCCAAGATGGACCCACTGCTGGCCAAAGTTGAGCTCACTTGTGACAGTGCTAGTGCCTCTGTGATAATCCATTTAAGACAGGCTAAGAACTGCAACAGCGGCTGGGAGAGAGGAGTGACAGAAACAACTCTGCAGACACCAAGGTCCATGAAGATGGAGAAGGAGGAGATGATCCCGTTAGCAGAGTGGCCCCTGGTGGAGACCATGATGACACAGATTATCCCTCTTGCAGGACCACAATGGAGCAGATATCCACGCTGCACCCAGTGAAGGACCCTACGCCAGAACAGGTGGATGTGTCCCAAAGGAAACCGTGACCTTGTGGAGAGACTGCACTGGAGTATGCTCCTGGCAGGAGCTGTGGCCTGTAAAGAGGAGCCCATGCTGGATCAGGTTTTCTGGTAGCACCTGTGACCCTGGGGGGGACACATTCTGAAGCAGTCCATTCCTGAAGGACTGCGCTCTATGGAAAGGACTCATGCTGGTGCAGCTCATGAAGAACTGCAGCCTGTGGGAAGGATCCACATTGGAGAAGTTCATGAAGGACCATCTCCTGTGTGAAGGACCCCACATTGGGGTAGGGGAAGAGTGTGAAGAGGAAGAACTGACAAAGGCAAAGCATGATGAGCTGACCCCATTCCCCATCACCCTGCACTGCTCGAGGGGAGGAGGTAGAGAAGTCAGGAGTGAAGTTGAGCCTGGGAAGAAGGGACATGTGAGGGGGGGTTTAGATTTGTTCTTATTTCTTATTATCATACTCTGATTTGACTGGTGATAAATTATATAAATTTCCTCAAGTCAAGTCTCTTTTGCTCATGATTGTAATTGCTGAATGATCTCCCTGTACTTTATCTCAACCCACAGGCTTTTCATCTTATTTTCTTCCCCTGTCCAGTTGAGGAAGGAGAGTCAGGAAATAGCTTGGTGGGCATCTGGAAAACAGAAAAAGACAACCCTCCACAACATGGTGTCCCTGTTTCGGCATGAGGAAGAGAGGAGCTGGAGATGGAACTCCTCTTCTGGACCAATCCAGCAGCACTGGAGAAAAGCTGGCCCTCAGCTGCATTGGGTGTTCAGGGAAAAACAGAAGGAAACTTTATCTTATGCTGGACAAAGGGATCCCAAATTCTTGGTCACCTTGAGCTATAGCTATTACCATGAGTGAGATCTTCCAGGGACAGTCCACGCCTCATAAAGAGCTTAAATCAGTTTATCAGAGAATTAGAGGGGAGAGGGGAGAAATTTCCTCCTGCCTGCACTGCCCCTTGAAATAACTAACCCTGATGAGGAAATACGTGCAGCAGTATGCTCTTTTGAAAGGGCATTTGTGAAAACTGCATATCCCCCACATTGCTCACTGCTGCCATGGCCTTGTGAGAAACCCCATATTTCTCCTATGCCCTTTTGTGCTGCTTATGCAGGTCAGAATTTTTTGTTTGTTTGTTTTAGTTGTGTTCAAAGCTGATGACATTTCTTCACCAAGTAAGCAAGAGGTCATTTCAATTTGTAAAAAAGATCAGTTATAGCAAATTTGCTCTATTTTGCATTTGTTACCAGTCAGATCGGCTTGTTTTTACCCACTAGTATTAAGTGGCTTTGTTTAATAAAAATTTTACTGTTGTTCAAACAAGTGTGTGAAAGATGTCCATGGAAGTACCTTTGAATAGGAAGAAAAATCCATGTCATAATTGCAAAGAATTCACTCCAGAATAAAGCAAGGAATTTTACAGATGCAAATTAATACTTAGTGTACACACAGCTTTTGGCTGCCAAGATTGTAAAGGGGATTAAGTACACCATCTGCTTTTATATCAGTGTATGATCACATACTACCACCTTTGTCACTTCACACACTTAAAATATTTTTTTAATACAAGTGTCTTCTTTCAAACCCATTTTGAAATGGGGAAGCTGAAGCAAAGTGAAAATGAGGTTACTTGTCCAGGGTTGTCCAGTTGGTAACTCCAGGTTCCAGGCCACTATTGGGCCAACAAGCCTTCTTATTAAAAAAACAGGGTATTGCCCTGAGGAGTTTTCACAATCTTTATTAAGCTCAAACAGTCAAAGAAGGCAAGGAAGCACCTACTGAGAACACAATGCCATCAAGATCCCCCTACTAAATTGGGTGGTGGGAGAGGTGAGCAGAGGTTGGGATTTGGATCTTCCATTTCGTTTCTCAAGGCAAGGCCCAGGAGAGCCGCATTGCACCAAAGGACAGAAGCAGAAGAGAGCAGATGTATAAGAGATCTAGAATTACTGGAGTTGAGGTCTGTGGTGACTGAATTATTCTCTCTCTAAAGACGACAATGTTTCCTTATCTTCTATTTGTTACTTCTTACTGTAATTGAGCTTACAAGCAAACTTGAAATATGTTAGAGAGAAAGTTGACTTCTTTTGTCATTAGTTTAATTCTAGTCTTGTATGTACCCATCAGTTTGTAAAATAACTGGTGTCCCCTCATAACCTCTTTGGCCTTTTGGACATTGTCTTACTTGGTACTATTTTATCTTTTTGAGACAGTCCATCCCTGATTTGATTAAATCAATGCAAAGAGGTTATGGCAGGAATAAATGAATTATTTTTTTCTGTGGGAAGGCTAGAGAATCAACCTAATAAATCTACGGGACCCTTAGGACTAATGCAGAAACAACTAAGGTTATCCACATTAAAGTCTGTGGCTATGTATCTGCTGTCTGATGTGTGTGAAAGCCAGAGTGCCATGCAGACTGTCTCTGCGCATCTTTTGCAGGTATGATTTGAGACCAGACTGGGTTATGACAGTCACAGTTCAGGTTACCTACATGTTCCATTGGCTCCTGCTGGAGGGAATATGAAGCTTTGCTTCCCATAACTTTGCAGCCACATAACTCTACTGTGAGGATTCAGGAGATATGTGGTGATGTGGTATTTGTCCCATATGCATGGCACACCCAGCATGTCTACAGTACAGGTGAATGTTTGTGTTTCCGTCTGTGAGAAAAGGGTAGCAAATTCCCACTCACGTCTCTCATGCTCTGAAGTTTTTGTCTCACCTTCACTGCTGTGTGGTCAAGGTTAGGTTTGAGCAACAGCACTGGAGTGGAGATGTTCTCTTAGCCTTTTTGCCCTTTAGTCTTTACAAACATGCAGGCCTGGAGGAGTAGAAGAAGAAGATAAGTGTGATTTGATCCAAATAATAAAGTAAGACATATATATGGTTCCTTTAGGACAATAGATGACAGCTTTTTCTGGCTAATACATTATCACTGAAATGGAGAGTGGCAATAATGAAAAAAAATTCATCATTTCCCTATTTGTGCTGTAATTTCATAGTATTTTCCCTGAAACATCAGGGACAAGTTATACAAACAACTTCCATCATTTGCTAGGGGCTTCCATAGAAAAACAGTTAAGAATGTGTTTTCAGGTGGTTTTCCTTATGTTATTTATTCTGGTGATCAGAGAGGAAAACTAGGTCAGTCTTTCTACTTTTCGTATCCTGCAGATGAAAATAGTCACTGACATACACACTGATAGCCATCACATTTGGAATCTGTAAGCAAATGTATGTTTCTAACCCTAATAGTAACAGGATATAGATGCAGTCTGCATCTGAAAACACCAGTGAAGCCTGGGCCAGTGCTTAGTGCTTAGGGATGTGGTCAAGTCAATGGAGCCGTTATATAGCAATCACTGAAAAGAAAAGAAAAAAAAAAAGAATGTGGGGCTGCTTTCCATCTTATGTCAGTCCAAACACACTGGAGACATTTCTCCTTGAGGGACAGCCTGGCTGCTGGGAAAGGCAGACACCCTGTCAGAGAGGTCATTGCTGGAAGTAGCAATTTCTTTTTTATTTGTTTCTCAAATCTCTATTTCCTTGCTCTCTGAGAACAAGTACCTTGTGAAGCCTTCAGGAAAGAGAAGCAGAAGAAAACCCCATCTCAGAGCAAAATTTGGGGATGACAGAATTAAATCAACGAAGTGAGGTTGCAGCAGGCTGAAAGCAGCTTGAAGTGCTGGAGCAGGTGGTTCCAAACCAGAAAAAAAGACTGTTTAAGGGACAGAATTATATTGCATTTAACTAGAACTAAACTCTGAAGAGAGTGAAAGATCATCTGGGATACAGACTAGTGGTACGCTTTTGAATACTTCCCTGCCAGACTGCTGTGGAACCTGCAACGCCTTTAGCTTTCACTGACAGTTCTCATTTTAAGGATTACCCAGATAGAAACAAAAACCATGTACATACAGAACACCTTATTGTAAAAGGGCTCTATGAAATAAAATTAAAATCTTCATGGTCATTAACTTTTTTTCAAAACTGTATTTAACACTATGTCCAGGAGCACAACAGGCAGTAAAACTGTAGTTATCTTTACTTGAGGAAACCAAAACTGTAAGAAAACTAGACATGTATAACTGAATAATTCAGTAATTTTTCAAAACCTTTTCATAACCTCCTCTAATAATCTCAGGAGATCAAACACTTCTTCCAGTCATCATAATTATAGGGTAAGGTTTTAATGTTACTATTTTTCTTATTCTTAAATAGACATTGCTTTGCAGGGTACAAAACTGAGATAAAAAACATGAAGAATCAAATCTTCTATGTAGTAGCACCATCCGTATTCCTAAAATGGGATAATGGAAATTTAGAAAGCTCAAAGATTCTGGTCAGTCAATTTGCAAATCCCTTGCAATTAAGTCTTCTCAGAATTAATCTCTAAATTTCATTTCAAATTAGGATGATTCAATTTTTCTTCTGAAGCAAGTAATCTGAAAAATGTTACTTCAGGAATTTGAAAAATTATCAAATAGTTATTGATTTTTCTCTTTGAAAGTTTGAAGCACTTCATCAGTGTTGTTTTTTTTTTTGTCTTACTGTTTTCTCACAAAAGAAAAAAAAAAACCTTAAAATAAATTATACTCATGGCTCTGCTTGTAACAACTATTCATATCAAAAAAATCTTGGTGGCTTTTGAATGTAACTACTCTTTGTTAAAATTACACCTTAGTGAGCATTGGTTCGCAACCTAGCCCTGTCTAGTACTAAAGATAGAAACTTAATCTCATATGTCTAGGTAACAGTGAACTTTTATGTGGTATCTCAGACAGAGGTGGATCAGGAGTAGTTAAGCAACTCAGAAAAAACAGATACTAAATCAGGATTCCTCTTCCCCATCTGGTGAGCTGAGGATTTCTTCATGTTGATGCTTGAATGGATTTTTCAGATCTTTACCATCCCATGTCGACAGTATTCATTATGCATTAATGTGCTAGTAAGGGATTTTGTCTTAAATGGTACAGATTCTAATCATAGCATTTTTTTTTCAATGTATTTCTGAAATTCTTTTTGGTTACTTCAGGGTTTTTTACCCACAAAATGAACACAGAAATTAATCCAGTTCAAGCCCAAACCTTAAAAAACCTTCACTTAACCTCTGAATTCCAAAACACTTGAGATCTGATTAACAGCTTGTGTGGATCAGGAAAAACAACACTCCCACCCAAACAAGACCCTCAGTTCCCGATTTTACCAGTGTACTGAGTATTCTTGGTGAAATCAGTAGAAGGAATTACTGAGGCAGAATCCAACCCCAAAAAGGAGGAGTAAAGAGCAACTCAATAAATTTTGATACGAAAGAATGTTTTTCTTGCATTTCCTACAGGTTCTGTAGATGTCCTGTAGATGTCACAGAAGATTCAATTGTGGTGTATGTTCCCATAGCAACTCAATTTTCCTTAGTCATTTTTTTTTTCTGCATATATTTATTAACTTTTTGAGCTTAAATGCAATGATGAAATATATTGCATCATTCAAGCCTAATGAGGGAGAGGGTAAAAAAAAAGTTCAAAAGACTGTTTAAAAGAAAAAAAAAGAGTGAGTAAAAAAGGAGCGCGAGGCAGTTTTAGCACCAGCTGTAGCTGAGGGAGTATATATACTTGGTTCATGTGATATTATTGTAACACACAGTACAGCAGACAATATAGGACAGGACAGATTATATGGGTATCCAGTTTTTCCTTCTTTGAGGGCTTAGAAAATAAGACACTGAAAGATGAGATTACATGGAGGCCCCTAAAAGTTATATCTTCTTTACTTCATATGCCATTAGGTGAAGTCAGTGAAGCAACGTTAATACGGTTTAATGAGATACGTGGGTGGCAAGGATAACCTCATTCACAGTCACTCCTAGCTGGAAGATAAAATAATGTGTGAAAGTTTAACAAGAATTATGGTCTGCAGCATCTCATGCAAATGGTACATCTGAGAAAGTTTTCCCCACCTGGTAAACTCCCACCAAGAAGAACTTGTCATATCCTAATAGCATGTCACTGTCTACAACTGAGATTTTCTCTAATGTATTTAATCTCCCCAGCTGAAACTTGCTTCTCTGCAGCAAGACCCAGCATTAGTTTGTTAGAGGAGAGAAGGTCAGTTTCATCTCGGGCTTGAGCTTCCTTTTGAAGATATGTGAAAGACACTGGAGTAGCTTTTCATGTTCCTTAACCACCATGGTGTTTGAGTCCTTTAATTGAGGGGGAATCGTTACTTGAATCCAAACACTTTCTACAGCTAAGTCAACTGTTAGCATTGGTCATGTCCTCTAGTTCTCACAGTTTTCTGTGAGAGAGAAGAATGATCAATAGTAGTGTGGTGGGCATACTTTAAGTGTACAGGTCCCTCTCTGTGAGTGAAGGCAAGGTCAAAGGAATGTTTCTTGCACTTTGAGGTGAAAACACTGAGAGTTTTGATGGTACCTGGGCTTCCTTGCTAGCCTTTTTCCAAAGGCTCAGGTAGCTCCCAGGATGTCTGGTTGCTCACCCAAATAAGTTTTCCTTTTCTAAGGAATTACCGATGGAGCTCTGAGGTTGCTAAAAGAAGTTTCGCACCTAGATGGAAGAAATGTGTCTCCAAACTCTCTATTTGGCACTCTCCAAGTGAATAAGTAGACCTGACTCTGCTGTCACAGAGCACATGATCAGTTAGGCTAAAATGGTCAAGTTCATGTTGCTGCTTCAGCTCTGTAACTTACAGTGGTCCTTACCTTCACTGGTATATTAAACCAGTACTGACTCCTCAGGCTTTCAGGACTGCTTCCTTTTTCCTCTCACACATCTCCAAAATGCCAATACCTTTGATATAAAAGAAATATCCATCCAGGCATGCATACTGCACTGGGCACTCCACTGAACATCAGCAAACAGTCAACAATTACCACCATTTACAGTGATGGAATCCTTTCTGGTATGCTGTCCTGTTGCTATGCAAACTACAGGCAACCCAAATCCCAAAAAAAAAAAAAAAAAGGAGAGCTTACCTAAAGTTTTGCAACCTAGTGTGGAGGATAGGAAAAGGATTCATTAACTGATAATTTTTGGGAAAAAGTAATGCAAGGCTTTTCCTTCCCTTTTCTGATGTCTGTAGAGCTCAGTATCATTTTTAGTGGTTCTTAGAGTCTTTAACAGTTCTAATGAGAGAGAAAAAGACAAATCCCCTCTGCTCACTAGCCCCCATGTAACATTGCAGGTCATTACTATAAAGCTATTTATCAGTGATCTCCCTTCCCTCAACCTAGGGGATTTAATAGTGCTAGCAAATTAATGTTTAAATCACTGACTATTAAAAGCACTTAGGTTTTGTTTAGTTTTTTATTTTCCCTTTGCACTCTGAGTTTCCAAAGAATCTTGTATTGTCCTAAATGTCAAAAAAAAAAAGTAAAGAAATAAGTGGATCTGAAAACTTTACTTGTTTGTATTTGTGAGTTTAATAATGTTTTATGTTTCCTTAAGCACTTGTTGTTTGTTCAGACGCAAGGGAACAGGATGTTGTAGCTATGTCAGAATGTTTTATTGAAGTATGAAAAAGAAGGAAGTGACTTACAGATACCAATAAAATGGTACCCTCTGTCCCTAGGCTAGCAAACAGGAATTTATATGTAAACCAGAAAATAAATCTACCCTTACTCAATGCAGTCTACTAAATTAATGAGGTGCAGAATGCTCCATGCAGATTAGCATCTCCTTCACCCCAGAAGATCTAAAAATAAACACAAGATTAATTTTAAATCCCTAGTATTTGCTAGCGGAACATTGTTCTATGATGTTTTACTACAAAAAGGCACATGCATTAGTAATCAACTATTCATTGCCCCAAATAGTATCCCAAATTTGCCTTTTCTTGCTCCTCTGTGTTTATAACAACACATTCCAACACCATGTGAGTAAGATGAAGTCATGACCTAGAGCCATGCCACTTAAACCTCCCATTTCTAACTTGCTTGATGGCAGGCAGGGTGCATCAGAGCTTTCATCATTAGCTTCCCAAATATATATTTGCCCAGCAATTAGCAAATGATGTTTAGGAGTAGAGAGATTAGGAAATGGGTAGCGTGACAGAAAATTGTCCCCCATGTCCTAGCTGGCAGGTTGGCCTTGTGTGATATGCTGACACAAAATATACCCACCACCACCAATTAAAATGAGGAGCTCTAGGCTCTCAAGGACAGAAGTGACTCCTGGGGCAGCCCAAATACCTGCTACCTTCTGCTGAGGCCACCTTGCTATTTATATCCTTCTCAGTTCCTCACAATGTTTGATTACAGTTTTCAGGGACCCATATATTGAAGACAGAGATGCATTAAATTTAAATTACCTTGTTTATGTGCTGTGCTGGGTAGCAGGTTGCCATAGCTTGATCTGTTGATAATGCATTACAAATGACTTTTCTAAGAGGTTTTCTAACAAATTGTTGGAAAAGGTAGCCATATTGAGTGATCACTTTACCATTTTGTGCTTTTAAAATAATTTTCAAAGGGAAAATGGTATTCTGTTGTAACTTAAGTTACTTAAGTAAGTTAAATATTTGTGAATTCTAAGTCTTTGGATTCTATTATACTTATGCATGATTTTATATATACATATGTATCTATATATGTGATTGCTGAGTCCTCCTGTGTTTAGTAACATCACAGAGGAAATTACTGTTACGGAATGCTGTACTATAAAACAGCATGGAAACGCATATAAAGATATGAATATATATCAGGGAAAAAAATTAAGCTTGAAACACTTAAATTTGTATTTAAGGTTTAAAGATAAAAGCTGAGAAACTCATATTCTCCCCCAAGGTTTCAAGGCATCACATCCAGATTCACTGGAGCGCAGTCTTTTAATCCCATTGAGTTTCTCTGTTAGTAACATAGAGGCAAGTGGTATTGCCACATTGCTCACGCTACTAAAGAGAAGTCATTTTATTTCAGTGGTTTTGTTAAACAAGCACTTGTTTCTAGATGAGAAACAAGTCAGCTTAACTCCACAATCTGGTGCACCAAGCTCCTCAAATTAGACAGAGATGTGTATGGCTAGGCCAGACTTTTTCTAAAGCTCACATCAGCGGCTCGGCTTCATGTGAGTTGAAAGCACTTCCTACCCCTTGGGACTGACATTGGATCAAAAGGCCATAGAGTTGACACACAGCTTGAAATGTATTCGGCAGAATGGACTATGGAGTAGAAAGTCATGGTAGAAAAATATCGGCCTTCACCTGAAAGGAAAACCTCCTAGAAACTCATTCTCTTCTATACTCTTTGGGACACGCACATTTTACCAGGTAAATCGCCAAACCAATGTAGGGCCCCTGAGATTGCAGCTTTCTTCCTGTGGCTAATGGTTTATTATTGCAGCTAGGGGATCAGGCCTTTATTATAACTTTTGCATAGCTGCAACATGACACATAAGTAGAGGAAAAAACTGAGGACCTTATTTCTGCTTAGAATGTGTGATCACTAAGGTATCTTTGCAAAATTTCTTTCCAATTTTTTTTAAATATTTCAAATTACATTCTTGACAGAATGTCAAGGTAGGTTATTTGGAGATCAGCTTTGAACAAGAAATCCTCTTTCAGAAGGAGATTTCATTTGAAAGGGTGCTGGAGGGAATAATTCCAAGCAAGTGGGTGTTTCTTAAGGCCCTCTTCTATTCTCCATGTTATAGCTTTGCATGGCTGCCTCTTGCTATTGAAGCCAACTTTGTTACACCATTGTCCTGGTTCTAGCTAGGATAGGGTTAATTTTCACCTGAGCTGGGAGAGGAACAGGAGCTGGTGGCCCATACGGCTGTGGCACACAGCTGGGATAGTTTACTAATTAGCCAACAGCTGGGGCAAGTTTACCCAAATTAGCCAAAGGGCTATTCCACACCATGTGACATCATGCTCAGTGTATAAGTGAAGAGGGTGCTGATGCAAGCCTTTTGCTGCTTGGGATGAAAGTGGGTGTTGGGATTATTTGCTGTGAGTTATTGTACTATATTTGTTTCCCATCTCTGTTTTGTTTTCTTCTGTTATTTCTCTTTTTTTTTTCTGTTTTTTTTTTTTTCAAATTGCCCCTTTGGTGGTAAAAACTAGCACTGATCACTATAATGAAAATATTTTAAACATGTTTTCTTGTGAGCTGAAATGTGCCCCCCTGCACTCTCTGCAATTATCCTCTGTTACCAGTCAAGACAGGGAGAGCAATTCTGACAATGTTGTCCTGGTCACTTACCCAGCCTGTTCTGTTCAGTAGTCATTCTTGTGCTGTAGTTAACATTGATTAATAGATAATTGTTTCCAGACCAAAGGTGGATATACTATAATTAGAATCTTCCTGTCAATGAAGGTTTTGTATCCTCTAATGAGTAGGTAGATATGTACACTGCTATGCTCCCTGCATAAGTATGTATGTTTGTATCCTACCATACAATAGGCCGATTAGTTTTGCTGTTTGTTTTTTTTGTTGGTTTTTTTTTTGTGTATATGTATCTTTTAATAACGAAGCAATCACCATGAAATCCTTAATTTTCCTGATAATTGTGCTTATTGAGTGTGTCTTTGCTATCATTTGACTGTAAAACACTCAAACCTTTATTCTTTATTCTGTTATCAGTGCATTTTTTATTACAAACTCTGATAGTGCCTACCATGGTGGTGCCGTGAATCAAAACTATGTACCACATACTCCCTTAGCAAGCGACCAGTGTTTTGTGCCACACTATGATGGGGGTAAGGTCACTCTCTCACCTAGCTTCTCAATAGCTGGTCTATAAGAGGACTGTATAAGCCAGGGATTTTCTATCTGTAAGACAAATGCGTGCATATTATAACACATGCCTCCTCTATGGAGGAGGAGGAGCGGTGTGTTGTAAGGCTACCCCAAGTTGCTTTTCTTTGTATGGCCACCACCAAGCACACTGAGTGACATTGTTCCAGCCATCCTTGTTCTTTTGAAAAACTTCTAAAAGTCACTGGAGAGGTGGGTGAGGATTCCATCTGAAAGCAAAATAGATCATTCTAGCAACAGATCTTCTTCCCACAAAGTGCCATCTTCCAGAGACTTCAGCAATGTTGAGTTCAGTGCTAGGAAGGTCTTCACATATGTCAGCTTTGCAAGGCTAAAAAATGATATTAAAACTTAGGGGAAAGCTGCTGTGAATTAATTCTCAACACTGCAAAAGAACTGCCAGAAGTTAGTATCCTTGGATATGAGACCCTAAAACTCAATGCTTTTGAATATAGAATATTCACTGAAAGCTATTTTAGTTGTTCAGGTAACATCTGTAAAACTGAATTTTATTTCAACCTTAGACTTGATTGCCACGGAATTCTGCATATATTTAATCCTTTTGCTAAGTCATGTCAGATCCTAACACTTGTGGTGTAACATTTTGGACTCAGCGCAGAAAGGCACCTCTTGAGGATTTTCATATGGAAATCCAGCTAAACATACATTGTTTCCAGTGAGTAGGAAATCCCATCCTTCCTTTCTGAACCAAACTGAGTTATGATTAAAGTGTCCCTATTTGTAGGTCCCAGTGAGGGCAGTTCATGGAAGAGGTGATGTAGGGGTGTGTTTTTGGGTGTCCTTTAACTACTTTGCAGCTCCATGCAGGCTATGGGAGCTAGGAGATGCACTTCCTGGACGTCCAGACCTGAGTAAGGCACAGTTCTCAGGTGAGATCATAGGACAAAACACTTAATCCTTGTCACACTGGCAATTTTCAGCAGAAGTTTGTGGTTATATCGTCTCTTATCTGGATGAAATTATTATCTTTTTTTTTTCCTTACCTCAGTTTTTCTGTGTTTCTAATTTGAGTCTCAGCAGACAAAGAGCAGAGAGATGGATATTAGGAAAAAATCTTTTACAGTGAGGATTGTAGAACACTGGAACAGGTTGCCCAGAAAGGTGGTGGAAGCCCCATCCCTGGAAACGTTCAAGGCCAGGCTGGATGAGGCTCTGAGCAACCTGATCTAGTTGGGGATGTCCCTGCTCCTTGCAGGAGGGTTGGACTAGATGACCTTTGAAGGTCCCTTCCAACCCTACCCATTCTATGATTCTATGTGGAAGGCTCCAGAGGCACTGTGGAGCAATTTAGCCCTCATATGAGCATCAGCTTGTGGTACACAAGCTCCCTTGGCACACCATGGCACAACCAGCATTCCAGTCAGAGGATGCCTCTGCAATTCTGCCTTGCAAAACTAGGTCTCTCTCACAGGAGAGGTGTTCCAGCTCTCTGATTGTCTTTGTGGCCCTCCTCTGGACTTGCTCTAATAGGTTGATGTCCTTCTTATGTTGGGGACTCCAGAACTGGACACAGTACTCCAGGTGGGGTCTCACGAGTGCAGAGTAGAGGGGGAGAATCACCTCCCTTGACCTGCTGGCCACACTTCTTTTGACACAGCCCAGGATGCAGTTGGCCTTCTGGGCCGCAAATGCACACTGCTGGCTCATGCTGAGCTTCTCGTCCACCAGCACTCCCAAGTCCTTCTCCTCAGGGCTGCTCTCAATCTATTCTCTGCCTAGCCTGTATTTGTTCTTGGGATTGCCATGACCCATGTGCAGGACCTTGCACTTGACCTTGTGGAACTTCATGAGCTTTGTGTGGGCCTACCTCTCCAGTCTGACAAGGTCCCTCTGGATGGCATCCTTTCCCTTCAGCGTGTTCATGACACCACATAGCTTGGTGTAATTGGCAAGTCCTCCAGATAAAGTGTTATAAGAAGTCCCATGCCCATCACCTTAACTACAACCACCTCTGTAGTACAGCACCCATCTTACAAAAGAGGAGAGATCAAATAGTACTGCAGATAATATTTTCCTTGCCCTCCACAAGAAGACTGTAACTAAAGCTGAGTAAACAATTTGTAATTAATTTCTTTTATAAATTTTGGCTGTTTTCCATTAGTGAAGTGTTTGCAACATGATGACTATTTTCTCAGAGGTACTCAGAATTACTCACTGAATAGTGTCTGTAAATAATACTTAGCCTTTAGCTTATTCATGAACAATTTCTCATCGATCATAAATGTCAGAAAATAGAGCTATTTTGACTGGACATACCTGTTGTGTGGCATATTCCTGTATCCTGATGAAATTTGTGAGATACTGCAAATTTTTGAAGCAAGCTTTTTCTATGAGATATTTCATTTCCATCTTTGGTGAATATTCTGGTGCATTCACCATTCTGAAACAATGAATCTTGTTCTAGATAAACTCATTTGCAAGTCAAAATAACATCCACTGAGACCACTGGAAGTCCCACTTGTTTTGAGTGTCATCTCTGACACAGTTCCTAGGTTCCAGCTGATTACCCGCTGTACCTGCTAGCCATGATGGAGTTGGAGGGAGCCATCAGATCTTCTATTGTTGTAGATACTGAGGAAAAGTTCACAAGAATCCCCTGATTCCTCCTCCACTTTTGTATAAATCAAATCCTCTTTATATTTCTTCTAAGAAACCTAAATACCTCTAAGAAGTGCTACTTCATCGACACCACAAAATTTTGCTCCCTTCTCCTTATTAATATCCTCTCTTATTCTGGCCCTTTACAGCATGTCAATGTTCTGGATTTTTGTGGTTATGTTATGTTTTACACTAGAGCAAATGACCTATAGACTTTACAAGCTGCGTACTTCACCTGCACTTAGCACATAGTTGAGGGTCTCTGAATCATATACTTGCTTCAGAGAACTGAGGGGCAAAGCTGTAGGGGTACTTCATAGTCAAATGATGCCAGAAGCCTGCTGTTGTAGGACTGATTTGAAATTGACAGATTTTCTGAGGCATCTTTCACTTTACCCACTCCAGATATCTAGCTTAGGCAAGCTAAATCCAATCCTTCAGGAAAGTGAGAATATCCAATGCCATCTCTCAGCTGTCCCACTGTCTGCATCTAACTGGTTCTCTGGCATCTCCTGCAACTGAAACTCTCCCTCTGCTCTGTCTAGAAATTTTGCTGCACATCAGGAATACTGTTGCAGATTATGCTGTCTGTAAGCATCAGAATAATTAATTTGTTCTAATCATGGTTATTATCTTTAGCATTGCTATTCTTTTCCCTGGACTTTTTAATACATTTCCCCCAGAACCAAATGATCTGGCTAGCTATTTAATGGTGTGGGTTCCTTCGTTATTTTTAGTCAGAGACAAAGCAGTTAACTGTGAGAAAGATGACTGTACTTAAAGATTACTGTATTTTTGAGAGAGAAGAGAGCTATGCCTGTACACTAAACTCTAGTCAGGCAGAGCAGAAAATTATGGTTGCTCTTTGGGCACAAAGGGTCTCCTGTATACAAGGCAAAAGCACTCTAGCCTCTTGCTGTACCAGGGAACAGAAAATGTTTCCATGTAAAACCTTGCCTGTCCCTTTCACTGTGGCACAGAGCTCTGCAGCTAAGGGTCCCCTACTGACCTAATTGTCTGTTTATTTTGAACAACATCTGACCCTTGTGTAGCACAAAAAGTAAACAACCAAAGGTGGATGATCCCTCATGAAAGGAATCAGGAGATTCCCTGGAAAGGCTAGACCAGCCCTGTAGCATCATTTATCCTTACAACTCTCACAGTCATGTCTGTGCTTTACAATAGTGTTGCTTCATGGCTCTTGCCAAGCTCACATTGACTTAGTGAATGTTCCCTTCACATCCTCACTGGCAGTTCTTCTGGGTCTTTGCAGAATTTAGACACATCTTTTACTTTCATTGCTTTTCTTTTCTATGTTCTTTCTGAGTGTTCAAGTACTTGAATAGAAGCTTAACTAACTTAACTGTTACGAATGATTCCTCCAGTGCTGCACAGAGAGTCATATCAAAGATTAGCATAGCCAGTGGGAAGTCTGCTTTTGGCTGAGGTTCTTAATAATGAAACTTAATATTTTCGAGTCTGATGCGGTGGGTCACCAGGGAATCACTTAAACTGATCTTTTGGGTCACATAAGAAACCAAGTTGATCGATAAAACAGTATCCATCATACTCTGCAGCTATGACAAGGCACTGACCCTTAAATAATGTTGAAAAACATCTTAGTAGAGCAGGTGGAAATTTCTGTTGTTTATTTGTTTAGGAATTTTGATCAAAAAGAGCCCTGTAACAATTATATTTATTTCAATTACTTTTTGCAAAAGAACTAATGTTACTTTGAATGCCATTGATTTGCAACAGTATTCAAAACAAAATCATTTTGCCAACCATCTTTTGCAGCTTCTGAATGTTTTTGCTGAAAAATAAATGGGAATAATTCACTTTATCTCAGCTTTTCATTCTCTTGCTTTTTTTTTTCTGGAGAGAGAGAGTCTAACAAAGGAAGGCTAGCTAAAAAACAAGAATAAGTAGGTCTTGGCCATCAAAACAGTTGTGAGCCACATTTAAAGTGATCTTTATATATTAAAACAGCCTGTGAAGAGCTTCCAACATTGCAAATAATCTTTGAACTCTTAATTTTCCCTATAGAACTTAGTTGTCCTTTTTGATTATACTTTTTTTTTTGCAGTCAGTGAACACACACTAATATATCTCTTCTTTCTTTTAAGCTAAATAAGGAAAATTAATGTTCTCAGTATTTGCCTGACTTAGAGACAGATTTTCAAAAAGTCTTACTGTCTTACAGTTTTTAATGCATAGCTGTCACCAGATTAATTAGTATGAAATATTCATGGAGTTGCAGGCCTGAAGTCACTAAATGGATCATTTCATTAGTCTGCTTTTTCTTTAATTTCATATACCACATAACAAATAGAAAAGAATTCCAGGATAGAAGTTCTCCTAATTCTGCTGTGAATTCCTGCAAATGAATGACATCAAATCCCTTCTGAAATTCCTGTTCCTAGAACCAGTGGCAGAATCAGACCTGACTTCAGTCAGTATTTAACTCAATCGGACGGTCTCCTGCACATCCTTTGAATCTGCACCACATTTCTCAATAAATGCTCTCAAAAGGGTTCAGCCAGGAAAATGGATCAGCTTATGTGGAAAATTATAACTGTGATACTTAGTTCCCTAAAAGAACATGTGTTCCTAAAGGAACACATGTAAGAAACATGTTCCTAAACGACCACGTGTTCCCTAAAAGAATGCATAAACCACGTTAAAGAGAAATGGTTTCTTTTTAATTTTATTATATATAAATAAATAAATACTTTCTGCATGTTTCATGGGAAGCCCTGTGGGTCTTTATCTGTCCACCACAGAATCCCTAAGTTTGCAAGTAGCCCAGTGGTGTGTCTCAGGGATGTAAGCAACAAGGGAATCTTTGGTGACTGCCTTAAGAGGTAAATTGTGTCTCCCTCCTGTGTGGATCAGCAAAATTGCAGTGAAGTTAATTCTCTGTAATGTAAAGAAATAGCTTACCATTTCTTCTCTTCTTTAAGAAGCAGAGATGCAATGTTAGTTGCATTTGTTACAGTCTGTAAACACTGAAAATGTTCACTTCTAACATATCAGTGCCTCTCTAATGGCTCACTATCGAAGGAGCTGAAGCTACCAATTCATCTGCCAGCAATTTGCTTTGTAGAGAGTTGATGAGGACTTTCAACAAAGTAGACAAATTTGTCTTTTAAAAGACAACTGTCTCCCTCTTCCAATTTTCAGATTAAATATTAATTTTTATTAATTTTTATTAATTAATTTTTATGAGGGTATCATGACCATCCAGTGGCATTTATTCTTTATCTATTGTGTGCCTTGCTGAGAGTGTAGGAGAGAAATAAAGGAGCCAGGAAAAGCTCCTCTCCTATCCAGTCATTGTCTTCCCCTGTCAGGGTTTTAAATGCCACCGCCAGCATGGTGTAACTGGAAGTTCAGGAGGGTGTTCCCAGGCTTTCGTGTTAATGTGCATATACCTAGGTGATACTCACTACAAGAAAGGCATTGAGGTCCTAGAGCATGCCCAAAGAAGAGCAACAAAGCCAGTGAATGATCTAGAGGACAAGTCTTTGAGGAGACACTGAGGGAATTTGGGTTGTTTAGTCTGCAGAAAAGGAGGGTCAAGGGAGGTCTTATCGCTGTCTACCACTATCTGAAAGGAGGTTGTAGTGAGGTGGGCGTTGATCTCTTCTCCCAAGTAACAAGCGATAGGACAAGATGAAATGGCCTCAAGTTGCTGCAGGGGAGGTTTAGATTGGATATTAGGAAAATATTCTTCACTGAAAGTGTTATCAAGCATTGGAACAGGCTACTCAGAGAAGTGGCTGAGTCACCATCCCAGTAGGTATTTAAAAGACGAGTAGATGTTGTGCTTAGGTACATGGTTTAGTGGTGGTCTTGGCACTATTAGGTTTACGATTGGACTCAGTGGTCTTAATGGTCTTTTCCAACCTAAATGATTCTATGATTCTACAATTCTCTGCCTCTGCTAGCCATACCTGTGTACTTTGCTGGGCAGTAATGGTAAGCAGTTCACAAGAGCCCTACCAGAAAGCCTATATGCCCCATGTTTTGGCTCCATGCTAGCTCAGCAGAGGATACAAAACTAATCCGCTGTATCTCACTGTCCTATTTCCTGGGAGGGTGTCAGTTTAGTCACACTCGAGACCAAGCTATGCAGTCTCTTAATCACTCCCCCTACCCTCCGAGGGAATAGGGGAGAGATAATATAACAAAAAGACTCATAAGGGTCAGGGAAATAAGGACAGGGAGAGATCATTGAAATTACCATTACGGGCAAAACAGATTTGACTTGAGGAAAACTATTGAATTATTATTATTAATAAAACCAAAGCAGGATAATGAGGACAAGAACAAAAGCAACTTCCCACCCACCCCTCCCTCTCCCCAGAATTAACTTCATTTCAATTATCTCTACCTCCTTCCCCACTTCGAGCAGCGCAGAGGGGGAATAGGGAATGGGGGTTACGGTCAGTTCATCACATGTCGTTTTACACCACTCCTTCCTCCTCAGGGGAAGAACTCCTCAAATTCCTTCCTGCTCCAGCATGGGGTCCCTCCCTTGGGCTTCAGTCCTTCGTGAACTGCTCCAGCATGGAACCAATTGCCCCAGCACAGACCTCCAAGGGCCACAGCCTCTTCCAGGTATCTGCCTGCCCCGGTGTGGGGTCTTCGATGGGCTGCAGGTGGATCTCTGCTCCTCCATGGGCCTCCATGGGCTGCAGGGGGACAGCCTGCTTCACCATGGTCTTCACCACAGGCTGCAGGGGAATCTTGGCCAGGAGCAGCATTACTTCTCCCTCTCCTTCTTCACTGACCTTAGTGTCTGCAGCCGTTCTTCTCACAAAAAAAAAATTCTTCACAACTGGCTCAGGCAGACGCCTCTCAGGTTCTCTTAACATCTCATCTCCACTTCTTGCAGCTGGGCTGGTCCGAGTTGGGCCCAGATGGCCGCCCGGTCAGAGGCCAGAGGGTGAGGCCTGCAAGGCCCACAGGGCTTGCACCTACCCCTCTCTGCTCCCACTTCTCCTTCTTCACTTCTTCCTCTTCTTTAATTTTTTTCCTATTCTTAAATCCATTATCATGGAAGCATTATCATGGAACTTTTGGTCACCTATTGGCTGAACCCTGGCCAGTGGCAAGCCCGCCCTAGACCCAGCCGAGACCACTGGACAAACGGGAAACTTCTAGCAGCTTCTTACAGAAGCTGCCACCATATCCACCCCGCACTAAACAAAACCGACACAAACAGTGCTGTTTGTCAGTGCTAATTACAAAGATGGCAATGCTCAATTCATTGGGAGATAAGAGAGGCAGATGACATGTTCATTTATTAAAAAACCAATCCATTCCTTGTATTTGCTATAGCTCTTTGTATCTTCATTAGGATTTACATTTTGAATGATCAGGAATCTAATAAGCCAGCATGGCACCTCATTATCAAGAATGTATCTTCAGGTCTCTATCTGATGGGACAGTTGTGGATTTTTTCCACTTCATATCCCTCAGTTTAAGAACTTGCTGGCTTGATTTATCTCCGCTTACTTCAAAGTTTCTGGTTGTGGAAATGCAGAATCCAAGTAAGCAAAATGCAAACTCAAAACTTTCAACTGATTCCAAACAGTATGCAGCAAGGAAGATGTGGATTTACAAAGCTCTGGTTTGCTCAATTGAAGTGTTTAATTAGCCATTAACCAAATATCTTCTTTTGATGCCTGGGACCGGGAAGGAGGGAAAGGCAAACAAAGATTTGTAGGCTTACAGCTTATTTGGGAAATCAGTGGAAACTCATTTAGTTCTGTTCTTAAACAGATGCAACAATGTTAGTTATGGCTCAGATATGAGATGTTGAGAGCAATGGGGGATGGTAGGACTATACATCCTCTTTGTGAAGATCAAATGCATAACAATAATTAAAGCATAATCAGAGTATCTTCCTGCTGTTTTCCAATCACCATTCAGCTAATAACACCTTTATATATTAAATAGCAAGTTGCAGCTAAGTTAGGCATGTGCTACATAAAAACAATACTGATGTTTAAAGGAATTAGGTAATCTTAGTCAATGAAGCATAGCATCTCATTCATATTAATTTCCAGCAGAGACCTGGTTGTTCCAGTCACTGATTCAATCATTTGCTTGCGTAAGTATTTTACTTCGCTCTGTGCACTCTCTGCTACATTCTTCCCTTCAGCATTCACCTCCTTCCTTGCAGGTGTTCCCAAAGTTAAACTTGCAGCCCTTACTCCCTTATCCTTGTCATAGCTTCTAGGGGAAAGTAGTTAAGGAAAAAAAAAACCCACACAGAACAGTAGCTAGAAAACTGCTAGAGAATGTGTACAGACACATATACACACATTTATGTTAAAAAATATCTTCACTGTACTATTAATCTCCATTATCTTTATGTGGCAGAGCTACATCCACTGATAGAGATTGGCAGCATAGTAAAATGCTTCTGTGTTTGAAGACTATTTGGAAGTTATGCTCACTGCAGAGCCCTGAAGAAGACTGGGCTGCACTGCCAGGAAGGTAGCTGGAAAATCAAGCGTGGTCAAAGCTACGCAACCATGCGGCAGCAAAGAAAGGCTAGTACCCCCATCACTATCCAGTACGTCTTTGCACTGGCTATCTAGGATAATGGGGAGTAACTTAAAGTGAAGGGCAAGTTTATATTTGTACATCTCGTATGCACAAGCCCCTTGCTAAACACTGCCCTAAGCTAACAGCATGAAAATAGGCAACTACCAAGGTTGAGTTGATGATCGGTATGTTCCCTTGCTTCTTTTGTCAGTGCTTTTTCTTGTGTCCTTAACGTCTTGAGTAAATGTACTTGGGAAATTTGTGCAGGACATCTTCTTGTCAGACAGTAAAACTGGAAGCAGCAACCCAAGTCTTTTAAGAGGATCACATTCCTCTGAAGCAACTAGCAGGGACCAAACTATGGCTATGGAGGCTCAGTTCTGATGCAGCTCCTGTTAAGGAGTACATCACTATCAGTTCATCTGCACTGCCAACAAGGCTCTGTAATTGCAACTCCACACTCTGACAGAGCAATGGAAACTAAGAAACATTGAGCAACGGATATCATCTACCTGGACTTGTGCAAAGCTTTTGACACTGTCCCGCATGACATCCTTCTCTCTAAACTAGAGAGACATGGGTTTGATGGACGGACCACTCGGTGGATAAGGAGTTGGCTGGATGGCTGCACTCAGAAAGTGGTGGGTTAACGGCTCCATGTCGATGTGGAGACTGGTCACGAGTGGCATCCCTCAGGGGTCCGTGGTGGGCCCGGCCCTGTTCAACATCTTTGTTGTCAGCGACATGGACAGTGGGATAGAGTGCACCCTCAGCAAGTTGACCGATGACACCAAGTTGTGTGGTAATGTCGACACGCTGGAAGGGAGGGATGGCATCCAGAGGGACCTTGACAGGCTGGAGAGGTGGGCCTGTGCCAACCTCATGAAGTTCAACCAGGCCAAGTGCAAGGTCCTGCACCTGGGTCATGGCAATCCCAGGCACAAATACAGGCTGGGCAGGGAATGGATTGAGAGCAGCCCTGAGGAGAAGGACTTGGGAGTGCTGGTGGATGAGAAGCTCAACATGAGCCAGCAATGCGCCCTTGAGGCCCAGAAGGCCAACCACATCCTGGGCTGCATCAAGAGAAGCATGGCCAGCAGGTCGAGGGAGGTGATTCTCCCCCTCTACTCTGCCCTGGTGAGACCCCTCCTGGAGTACTGTGTCCAGTTCTGGAGCCCCCAACGTAAGAAGGACATGGACCAGTTGGAGAAGGTCCAGAGGAGGGCCACGAAGATGATAAAAGGGCTGGAGCACCTCTCTTATGAGGACAGGCTGAGAGAGTTGAGGCTGTTCAGCCTGGAGAAGAGAAGGCTCCTGGGAGACCTGATAGCGGTCTTCCAGTACCTCAAGGGGGCCTACAAGAAAGATGGGGAGAGGCTGTTTAGTAGGGCCTGTTGCGATAGGACAAGAGGTAATGGTTTTAAAATAGAGGGGGGTAGATTTAGATTAGATATTAGGAAAAAATTTTTTACGATGCGAGTTGTAGAACACTGGAACATGTTGCCCAGAGAGGTGGTGGAAGCCCCATCCCTGAAAACATTCAAGGCCAGGCTGGATGAGGCTCTGAGCAACCTGATCTAGTTGGGGATGTCCCTGCTTCTTGCAGGAGGGTTGGACTAGATGACCTTTGAAGGTCCCTTCCAACCCTACCCATTCTATGATTCTATGATTAACTGGTCGTAACTGTGAATCCCTTTCCTTTGCTGCCTGAGATACTTGGTTTAGATCTTTGAATTCTTGGCCATATTGAGATTTTAACTGCAGTCACTGGGTTAGGAAGATTGGTAACACTGAGTATAGACATGATTGAAATGTCAGACATTTGAGAAGAATCAGGAATTGTAGGAGAAAATCCTCTCTTTCTGTCATCCTCCTTTTCAATGTCAAACTTCTTGTGTGTAACTTGCACCAGGAAGGATTTTTTGGTGGGTTTTTTTTTTTTTTATGCTAAGAGGAAAGAAATTATACATAAGCAGAAGAAAGAATAGCATGAAATTAGCAAAGATATATATTAATTATGGGAAAATGCAAAGCAGGGCAAGAAATCAATTCCGAGGAAACAGCGTAAGAAAAGAACCTCTTAGACTCGTCAAATGCTTTGTGGGAGAAAGCCTTCAGTCAGAAATGTGCTGATATTAAATTATCCCTGGATCTGATCTAACTCTAATAATTGAAAACTCCCACTGCTGCAACAGAACCAGCTTGCTGAATGACCACTAATTTCTCAGACTGGATATTAAGCAGACAAAGCTGTTGCATGTATCTAATCAGATTTGTGTTTTTATTGCATGACACACTACATCCTACGCTATACTGTGATTTAAGATTATCACAGCATACACTGTGACATGAAAAGATAAGATGTGCATTTTCTTCAGCACTGAAGCATTGTCTCTTCTGTGTTCACAGATGTGATTATAAGTTCTGAAAGCAGATTTTCAGAAATACCTATTAGAAGAGATGTCCAGATTAAGCCATTTGTTTGTTTATTTCATCATAGAAATGTTTAGGCTGGAAAAAACTTAAGATCACCAAGTCCAAGCATTAACCTAGCACTCGCAAGTCCACCACTAAACCATGTCCCTAACCACACATCTTTTAAATATCTCCAGGGATGGTGACTCCACCACCTCCCTGAGTAGCCTGTTCCAAT
Source organism: Chlamydotis macqueenii (assembly GCF_036417535.1). Lineage (NCBI taxonomy): Eukaryota > Metazoa > Chordata > Aves > Otidiformes > Otididae > Chlamydotis > Chlamydotis macqueenii. The sequence continues at coordinate 21,214,738 of NC_141559.1, forward strand.
GCTTGATAACACTTTCAGTGAAGAATATTTTCCTAATATCCAATCTAAACCTCCCCTGCAGCAACTTGAGGCCATTTCGTCTTGTCCTATCACTTGTTACTTGGGAGAAGAGATCAACGCCCACCTCACTACAACCTCCTTTCAGATAGTGGTAGACAGCGATAAGACCTCCCTTGACCCTCCTTTTCTGCAGACTAAGCAACACAAGTTCCCTCAGTGTCTCCTCAAAGAATCATAGAATCATAGAATGATTAGGTTGGAAGGGACCTTCAAAAGTCATCTAGTCCAAGCCCCCTGCAAGGAGCAGGGACAGCCCTGACTAGATCAGGTTGCTCAGAGCCTCATCCAGCCTGGCCTTGAACGTTTCCAGGGATGGGGCATCCACCACCTCTCTGGGCAACCTGTTCCAGTGTTCTATAACTCGCATGGTAAAAAATTTTTTCCTAATTTCTAATCTAAATCTACCCCCCTCTATTTTAAAACCATTACCTCTTGTCCTATCGCAACAGGCCCTACTAAACAGCCTCTCCCCATCTTTCTTGTAGGCCCCCTTGAGGTACTGGAAGACCGCTATCAGGTCTCCCCGGAGCCTCCTCCAGGCTGAACAGCCCCAACTCTCTCAGCCTGTCCTCATAAGAGAGGTGCTCCAGCCCTTTTATCATCTTCGTGGCCCTCCTCTGGACCTTCTCCAACTGGTCCATGTCCTTCTTGTGTTGGGGGCTCCAGAACTGGACACAGTACTCCAGGTGGGGTCTCACCAGGGCAGAGTAGAGGGGGAGAATCACCTCCCTCGACCTGCTGGCCATGCTTCTCTTGATGCAGCCCAGGATGTGGTTGGCCTTCTGGGCCTCAAGGGCGCATTGCTGGCTCATGTTGAGCTTCTCATCCACCAGCACTCCCAAGTCCTTCTCCTCAGGGCTGCTCTCAATCCATTCCCCGCCCAGCCTTTATTTGTGCCTGGGATTGCCATGACCCAGGTGCAGGACCTTGCACTTGGCCTGGTTGAACTTCATGAGGTTGGCACGGGCCCACCTCTCCAGCCTGTCAAGGTCCCTCTGGATGCCATCCCTTCCGTCCAGCGTGTCGACGGCACCACACAACTTGGTGTCGTCGGCGAACTTGCTGAGGGTGCACTCTATCCCACTGTCCATGTCGCCGACAAAGATGGTGAACAGGGCCGGGCCCACCACGGACCCCTGAGGGACGCCACTCGTGACCAGTCTCCACATGGACATGGAGCCGTTGACCACCACTCTCTGAGTGCGGCCATCCAGCCAACTCCTTATCCACCGAGTGGTCCGTCCATCAAACCCATGTCTCTCTAGTTTAGAGAGAAGGATGTCATGCGGGACAGTGTCAAAAGCTTTGCACAAGTCCAGGTAGATGATGTCAGTTGCTCGTCCCTTGTCCACCGATGCTGTCACCCCGTCATAGAAGGCCATCAAATTGGTCAGGCGCGATCTGCCCTTGGTGAAGCCATGTTGGCTGTCACCAACCACCTCCTTGCTCTCCATGTGCCTTAGCATGGTTTCCAGGAGAATCTGCTCCATGACCTTGCCAGGCACAGAGGTGAGGCTGACCAGCCTGTAGTTACCTGGGTCTTTCTTATTCCCCTTTTTAAAAATTGGGGTTATGTTCCCTCTCTTCCAGTCATCGGGGACCTCACCAGACCGCCACGACTTCTCAAATACGATAGCCAGTGGCTTGGCAACTTCATCCGCCAGTTCCCTCAGGACCCGCGGATGGATCTCATCAGGTCCCATGGACTTGTGCACCTTTAGGTTCCTCAGATAATCCTGAACCTGCTCTTCAAGTACAATGGGCAGTTCTTCATTCTCGCAGTCCCTGCTTGCACCTTCTACAGCTTGGGTGGTGGGACAGGAACTCTTGTCGGTGAAGACTGAGGCAAAAAAGTCATTGAGAACCTCAGCCTTCTCCATGTCCTGGGTAACCAGGACACCAGTTCCCTTCCGGAGGGGGCCTACATTTTCCCTGGACTTTCTTTTGTCCCCTACGTACCTATAAAAGCTCTTCTTGTTACATTTTATATCCCTGGCCAGATTCAGTTCTGCCAGGGCTTTGGCCTTCCTTACCTTATCCCTGGCCACTTGTGCAGCCTCTTTGTAGTCCTCCCAGGCTACGTGTCCCCACTTCCACCCTCTGTAGGCTTCCTTGTCCTCTAGATCATTCACTGGCTTTTTTGCTCTTCTTTGGGCATGTTCCAGGACCTCAGTGTCTTTCTTAGAATCTTAGAATCATAGAATAGTTAGGGTTGGAAGGGACCTTTAAAGGTCATCTAGTCCAAACCCCATGCAAGAAGCAGGAACATCTTCAACTACATCAGGTTACTCAGAGCCTTATCCAGCCTGGCCTTGAATGTTTCCACGGATAGGGCATCCACCACCTCTCTGGGCAACCTGTTCCAGTGTTCCAACACTCTCATTGTAAAAATTTTTTTGCTGATGTCTAATCTGAATCTATGTCCCTCTATTTTAAAACTATTACCGTTTATCCTGCCTCCTCTTCTCCAGGCTGAACAGCCCCAACTCTCTCAGCCTGTCATCACAGGAGAGGTGCTCCAGCCCTCTCGTCAGCTGCATGGCCCTGTCCATTGGACTCTCTCCAACAGGTCCATGTCCTTCTTGTGTTGGGGGCTCCAGAACTGGACACAGTACTCCAGGTGAGGTCTCACCAGGGCAGAGTAGATGGAGAGAATCACCTCCCTTGACCTGCTGGCCACACTCCTTTTGGTGCAGCCCAGGATGTGGTTGGCTTTCTGGGCTGCAAGGGCACATTGCCAGCTCATGTTGAGTTTCTTATCCACCAGCACTCCCAAGTCCTTCTCCTCAGGGCTGCTCTCAATCCATTCCCCACCCAGCCTGTATTTGTGCCTAGGATTGCCATGACCCAGGTGCAGGACCTTGCACTTGGCCTGGTTGAACTTCATGAGGTTGGCACGGGCCCACCTCTCCAGCCTGTCAAGGTCCCTCTGGATGGCATCCCTCCCCTCCAATGTGTTGACGGCACCTGTTTTAGCAAAGAGCAGGTTCAGCCCCAAAATACTCCACAAAATTAAGTTTCACTTTATTTATTCAAATAGAGAACGTAATAAAGGATTAGTAGGGATTATCAACAGATTAACAGCAATAGCATTTAAAGGTAATGAATCTAATAATTACTACATGAAAATAAGTGTAGTGATTAAGAAAGATACATCACCAATTGCACTATTAATACGTTACCATCATCCAGATCCACAGTTGCTAGGGAGCCCCAGCTGCAGCAAGGATTTGGATGGAGAGCCTGTCCCAGCGATTGGGAGGTCCTACCCAGTGCTTCCACTTGTAGGTGAGGTTTCCAAAGTCGCTGCAAGAGAGTCCAGCTTTTATAGAGCTAAATAAACAACTTTCATTATTTTAAAATGCAGAACAATCTGGTTTCAGTTACCTCATTGGACCCATCTAGGGCTTGGCCAGAGCTTAAGAGGAAACAAGGGAGTTGATGTAATGCTTCTCTCTTGCATGGTTTTTCATACACAAAGCCAAAGACTTGTTATCCATTCTAATTTTGTACTTTCTCACACTCTGTGTATACTGAAGGTTACAATTATAACAACACAATCCTGCTGAACATAGCAAAGTGATACAGATCATCCATAGGTCAACTCTGGCTCAGGCCTGTTAATCAGGCATGGTCACTTCAGCACCACACAGCTTGGTGTCATCAGCAAACTTGCTGAGGGTGCACTCTATCCCACTGTCCGTGTCGCCAACAAAGATGTTAAACAGGCCGGGCCCAATACTGATCCCTAAGGAACATTTGTCACCAGTCTGCACCTGAACATTGGGCTGTTGAGCACCACTCTCTGAGTGTGACCATCCAGCCAATTCCGTATCCACCGAGTGGTGCATCCATCAAACTCATGTCTCTCCAGTTTAGAGAGAAGGATGTCGTGTGGAACAGTGTCAAATGCCTTGCACAATTCCAGGTAGATGACATCAGTTGCTCGTCCCTTGTCCACCATTGCTTTAACCCCATCATAGAAGGCTACCAAATTAGTCTATTCATGATCTGCCCTTAGTGAAGTCATGCTGGCTGTCAACAATCACCTCCTTGTATTCTGTGTGCCTTAGCATGGTTTCCAGGAGAATCTGCTCCATGACCTTGCCAGACACAGAGGTGAGACTGACCAGCCTGTCAGTCAGCCCTGGGTCCTCCTTGTTCCCCTTTTTAAAAATGAAGGTTATGTTACCCCTTTTCCAGTCATCGGGAAGTCATTGCCATGACTTCTCAAATATGATGGACAGCAGCTTGGCAACTTCATCTGCCAGTTTCCTTAGGACCTGTGGATGCACCTCATCGGGTCCCATGGGTTTGTGCACCTTCAGGTTCCTCAGATGTTCCCGAACTTGCTTTTCTGCTACAGTGGGCAGTTATTCATTCTCTCAGTCCCTGCTTTTGCCTTTCATGACTTGGGTGATGTGTCTAGAGCGCTTTTCAGTGAAGACTGAGGCTAAAAAGTCAATAAGCACCTCAGCTTTCTCCATGTCCCGCACAACCAGGTCACTCATTTCCTTTCAGAAAGGGCCTACATTCTCCCTAGACCTCCTTTTGTCCTTGATGTACGTATAGAAGCTTTTCGTGTTGCCCTTGATGTCCCCGGCCAGATTCAATTATTGTAGTGAGGAGCTGAACACAGTATTTGAGGTGTGGCTTCACCAGTTTTGAGTACAGGGCCACAATCACTTCCCTAGTCCTGCTGGCCACATTGTTTCTGATACAAGCCAGGATGCTCTTGGCTCTCTTGCCCACCTATGGACACTGTTGGCTCATACTCAGCCAGCTATCAACTAACACCCCTAGGTCCTTTTCTGCCAGGCCACTTTCCATCCTCTCTTCCCTAAACATGTAGCACTGCCTGGGGTTGTTTTCACCCAAGTGCAGGACCCATCACATAGCCTTGATGAACCCCATACAATTGGTTTTGACACATTGATCCAGCCTGTCCAAATACCTTTGTAGAACCTTTCTATCCTCAAGCAGATCAATACTCCTGCCCAATTTGGTGTTATCCACAAACTTAGTGAGGAAGCACTCAATGCCCTCACCCGGATCATTGATAAAGATATTAAATAAAGCTAGGTCCAGTACTGAGCCCTGGGAAGCACTGCTTGGAACTGGCCACCAACTGAATTTAACTCTGTTCATCACAACTCTTTGGGCTTGGCCATCCAGCCAGTTTTTTTACCCAGCAAAGAGTGCAGTCATTCAAGCCATAAGCAGACAGTTTCTTTGGGAGAATGATGGGGGAAATGGTGTCAAAAACTTTGCCAGAGTCTCTGTAGGCAACATTCACAACCTTTCCCTCATCCACGAAGCAGGTCACTCAGAAGGAGATCAGGTTAGTCAAGCAAGATCTGCCTTTCATAAACCCATGCTGACTGGACCTGATGACCTGGTTGTCCTGTACATGTTGTGTGATGGCACTAAAGATAATCTCCTCCATAATCTTTCCCAGCACCAAGGTCATACTGACAGGCCTGATCCTCCTTCTGGCGCTTCTTGTAGATAGGCACCACATTTGCTAACCTTTAGTCAACTAGGATCTCCCTGGTTAGCCAGGACTGCTTATAAATGATTGAAAGTGGCTTGGTGAGCACTTCTTGTCAGCTCCCTCAGTACCCTTGGGTGGATCTCACCCAGCTCCATAGACTTGTATGCCTAAGTGGTGTAGTAGGTTGCTAACTATTTCTCCTTGGATTAGATTAAGACTTTATTAAAATCTCTAGCCTTCATATTTTGTAGTTCTGTGTCTATCAGAGTGCTCTGTGTGATTCTGCAGGTAAGTCTTGCGTGTTAACAGAAGCATTTTTTACGCTTTCTTTCCTCTTGCTATTTGAGTGTGTGATTCCCCTCATTCCTGAAAGAAAGATTACACTCCTGTAACAGTGGTCCCAAACCGCCTGAATTGTCTGTATCTCTTTTTTTTTTCCCCAAAAGGAAGAGAAAGATACTCAATTTGAAAGATAAACTGTGAGTTTTGCTTGTGAAATAATATATAGGAAAAGGAAGCAAAAAACAAAGACTACAGATAGAATAAAAATCTTGCTCAGTATTAAATATTTAAAATTCTTTAAATATTTTACCTATTATGACTCCAATAAAATGTTAAAAATTCAGTAAGTGGTTGATATTACTACAGGGATTCTTCGTGTTTATCCTTTTTCTCAACACTAAATTGTTTCAAAATTTTCTATGATCTCATAACTTTTTCCTTTTGAGGGCTTACTAACAGCTCTTATTGCACTCTTATTGCACAGGCTGAACCAATGGGCCACGGTGAACTGTATGAGGTTCATCAAGGCCAAGTGCCAGGTCCTGCACTTTGGTCACAACAACCCCAGGCAACGCTACAGGCTTGAGGAAGAGTAGCTGGAAAACTGCCCAGCAGAAAAGGACCTGGAGGTGCTGGTAGACAATCAGCTGAACGTGAGTCAGCATTGTGCCCAAGTGGCCAAGAAGGCCAAGAGCATCCTGGTTTGTATCAGGAACGGTGTGGCCAGCAGGACTCAGGAAGTGATTGTGGCCCTGTACTCAAAACTGGTGAGGCCTCATCTTGAATACTGTGTGCAGTTCTGGGCTGCTCAGTACAAGAAGGACATTGAGTTGCTGGAGTGCATCCAGAGAAGGGCAATGAAGCTGTTGAGGAGTCTGGAGAGCAAGTCTTATGAGGAGCAGCTGAGAGAACTGGGATTGTTTAGTTTGGAGAAAAGGAGGCTGAGGGGAGACCTCATTACTCTCTACAACTACCTGAAAGGAGGTTGTAGGGAGGCAGGTGTTGGTCTCTTCTCCCAAATAACTTGTGGTAGGACAAGAGGAAATGCCCTCAAGTTGCGGCAAGGGAGGTTTAGGTTGAATATTAGGAAACACTTCTTTACTGAAAGGGTGATCAGGCACTGGAACAGGCTGCTCAAGGAAGTGATGGAGTCACCATCCCTGGAGGTGTTCAAAGAATGTGTAGACATGGCACTTCAGGACATGGTTTAGTAGGCATTGTGGTGTTAGGTTGACAGTTGGACTTGATGATCTTGGAGGTCTCTTCCAACCTTAAGATTCTGTGATTCTATGATTGCTCACTGTGGTCACTGGAAATCATCACCACTGAAAGCTGGATCTGTCCTTTGTGTCCTGATTCAGGACAATATATACACCCATATTAGTACAGATCAGCTTTAAGATGAGTACTAAACTTTAAGCATTTGGTTATGTGTACAGCTGATGCTGGGTTACCTTGTTAATTACAATTTAAGGAATGTAGATCCAATGACATTCTCTGTTCAACCAAACACGTGACTCTACATAGGAAAGCAGTCAGGGAAAAGTAGTGCCAAGAATTACTGCGGCTGAGCAGAAGGTTAGTGCTCTATCTCAATACCAAAGTGTCAATTCTCCTCCATCAGGAAAACTTCTTCAGTGCTGTCTTACTGATTAACTGGTTCTCTGAGGGGGTTATGTACTTGCTAGTTATCTTGCTAGTGTAAGTGGTGGAAACTGGGAGTTTGTCTCAGAGTGCAACAAGTTCTTGTCTGAACATTCTTTAGGAATTAAGTTCTCTTGTAAGAAATTATATACAATAACTCAAAGGACCAAGAAGGAGGAACCTCTCTCTATGAACGGAAATATCTGTTCTATACCTTGTACTGTGGGAAAATCCATCCAAGGTCTGCCCGATGATGCAGGAAAGTGGAGTTCCCATCATCTGAAAGGACGTAAAGTTTTCTTACTATCTATACTCCTTTTTTTTAATTCTATCTTATTAAAACAGCTGTTTTATTAAACCAATTGTTGTCAGGCCTTTCTTACTGAGATCCAGGAAGAATCATCATCATTACAGAATCATCATAGAATGATGATTCTAGGCTGAACAATCCCAACTCTCTCAGCCTGTCCTCACATAGGAGGTGCTCCAGCTCCCTGATCATCCTTGTGGCCCTCCTCTGGACCTGCTGTAACAAGTCCATGTCTTTCTTATGCTGAGGGCCCCAGAGCTGAATGCAGTATTCCAGGTGGGATCTCACAAGAGCAGAGTAGAGGGGGAGAATTACCTCTCTCAACCTGCTGGCCACAGGATACAATTAGCTTTCCGGGCTGCGAGTACACTTTGCCAGCTTATATTCACTTTTTTCACCCACCAATACCCCCAAGTCTTTCTCCACAGGGCTACTCCCAATCCACCCATTGCCCAGTCTGTTTGGAATTGCACTGTTTGTCTCTCTTTCTCTCTTACCCTCACTCCCACCAGTGCAGAATAGTAGTTCACAGGGAAGTTCTGCTGGGACCATAACAAATACTCCATGATTTCTGGCACACAGTAGAGCCAAAAATAAAATTAAAATATCAAATACACTTTAAAAAGTAAATGTTATTAGCTACTATTTTTTTTCCAACTTTGATGAGCACAGCTTTTATTATGCTCTCAAAGATATAATTCATGGCTCCAAAGAAAGCTTTCTGAACTGGTATCTTTCCACCTGCTCTGCAAAAGAAGGTAGTCTAAATTAAATAATAGACACAGAGATGGCACAAGCCACTAGCTTTTCTGCTTACAAAGCATGACCCTGTGGATGGGCTTGAGGGGATAGCCAGAATGAATGAGAAGAAAGTTCAGGGAAGAGACAATTGTGGACATCTTCTTGGCACATGACTGTTGCTGGGGAGATTCTGTCTATAATGTGTGTCTACGGCGTGGTTGATAGGTGCAAGAACCCCTGCCCACTTGATGTACTCCCAGACATGGAGGCCTCTCTGAGCATGACTAGTGCCAAACCAAGTTACCAAATGAAAAATATATTTCCAATACCACTTGCTACCTGCACCTGACAAATCACAGTTTACACAGAGAATAAGTCTGATCTTGATAGCAGGCTTAAAATTATCCCCAGGATGTAGTGTAGTTGTGCCTGAATATCAGTGGCTCATGCAAGTGGAAGCCTTTCCCACTGAAGAGTGGTGCACAAAGAAGGCAGAGCACAAAAGGCATCTTCTGTCTTGCTCAAGTACTTAAAACTGAAGAAGAAAACATGGCAATGAGAGGTATGAACCTGTGTGTACAATGTAGATTCAAGTTATGGCTTCATTGTAGTCTTGAGTGTGATGGGGGTTGTGTTAACAAGGGTCAGCACTTGTGAATTTATGTAACAAACCTTATGCCAAGCCTTACATCAGCTGTAGGCGCTTACAGCAATATTGCAGTGTATTTGACCCAGATCAGCTGGCAGGACAGAGATATTGCTGAAGATTTGTACATTGCTTGCATCTTCATGGGTCTACTTTGCCTGCTGGAGATGTTAGAGAGGGTGAGGAAAGAAAGGCCTCAGATACCTTAGCTCCAAGCTACTGAGTACACCAGTAAGGGCTCAGTTTGTAGCAAAAGCCACAGAGCCATTTATGTTGGGATACTAAGCTTTGCATTGAACAGAAATGAAGGAACAGTAGCAGGGTATCACACAAAACTGAGATGTTACTTTTCATCCTTTTCTCTGTTCCACCCCATTTGTAATTCTTCTATGGCCTCATTGCTGGATGACATGCAGATAATTATCTCTGCTATGAAAGTAACTTGGCCATTTCATTTTGTACCTTGGGGGAGATGTTGAGGAAAGGGTTAGTGCTGCATAATGAGCTTCTCCTGTCCTACCAGGGGAAAAGAAGAATTTCGAGCTTGAGATGGTCCTGGATGGCTCAGGATGAGAACAGATGCATGCCTCCAGGGCTGGCCAAGCTGGAAGCTCTCCTTGTCCTTTATCATTGTTCAATCTTCCCATATGTAACATGCCAAGGCTGCTCAGTTTTATGTTTGCCAGTTTGGAGTGGTGAGGCCACTATTCTCGTTCAGTTTGTGAAGCTTGATCCTAGGTGTTTTACTTTAAATGACAGGATGCTAATAGCACAATCTCCTAGGACAACTGCCATCTCAATTTGGTGCATTGCAAATACAGTTGTTCTTGTAATTCTGAGCAAGCACTGTCCTGCTTACTGCTCTGTTATGTGCACAGCTTCATGTGGCCAGACGGTAAGAATATTTGATAAGCCTGGTTAATATAGAGCTAGCTAAAAAAGGAACTAGTGAAATGAGTCAATCCAGGTTGCAAGTTTTGAGAGATCCTCAACTTCTAATGTTATATTATGTCTTAACACACGCATGGTCACTGCTTCAGTTTCACCTTGACCTCCATCGAACTATTGCACCATTCCGCTGACACCATGACGAAATTCACAGAATAAGTGGCAGGTGGAAAGTTGCATAACATTAGCTTGTGACCTTATTCCGGTTAATTCAAGCTGAACTTGCCAGGGATGATTAAGACTTTTTTCCATGGCACTTTGTGAATGGGAGCTACCATACGGAGCGGAGCGGCAGCAGCCAATGTAACAAAGTTATTGTCACATATTTGGGCCTCTCTGCAATATGAGGTGGTGCCATCTGTGAGGCAGAGCTTGCAGCTGGGAATGTTGGGTGACATTCCTTGTGAATGAGCAGCTAAGCAGGAGGCTAGATGGCTTGCTCCCTAGCAAGTTCCACATGCTCCATGACATGTAGCTCTAAGACAGCCCTGTCTGACTCTCTCACTCCAGAGATCTCCATGTTCTCAGACTTTGCAGAGACAATCCTACTGCAAGGCATCCATGCCAACAAATCCCTGTTTCTGATCACAAAAGGTTTCAGCAGGATCATGTATTAATTGTTTCAGCTAAAAATACAGTTTTGAAAACACAAAGCCACCCCAAGAAACAATTTTCTTCATCCTATGTCTCTAAAATTTTTAAGACAAAATGTTTCAGTGATTTTTCTCTCCTGTCAGCTGGAATTTGGGCAAGTTAAGTTTAAAAAATATTTGAAAAGCTCATTCTTATACTCCTCACCTTGACTCTCGTCAAGACAATGTTCTTCACATCTTACGTGCATTGTTAACAGTAGTTATTCCTCTAAAATTTTTAAACTATTATTACCCATCTCTTTCTTGACACTATTTCTCTAACACGACCTTTGACATCATGAAATCTAGTTATGGGAAAATAAGGGAACAAATGTCTGCCCCAAAGCAAGAAAATCAAACCCAAATGCCATTTTTTAAAATGTTCATTTTTATTTTTTGCAACAAACTGTACTGTTCATATCTCAGGATCTGTTAGGCCTGAAGAAGACCAGAAGAACACATTGCCAAATACTTCAGGAAAAATGGTTCTTGTCAGGTTAACATTTGGAATGAAGTACCAACATAGCTAATTGTGTATTCATTTTTATAAATTCTGAAAATATGTTAAGATTTAGCAAAACAAGCAAACCTTAGTGTGCTTACCTAAGTAGACTTCCCAGAATCACTGAGGTTCTGATATTAACTAGATTATCTGGAAGGTAGAGGCTTCAGGGCTACAACCAATCTTCTTAATGGTAGTAGTCCATTATTTAATACAACAGGATCCCATGCATTACTACAATGCAAATGTATGAATCAACGTATTACTGGTAATTTTTCTCATTATTGATGTTACTATTACATATACAGTATAAATTTATCTCAGGTGTCAAAAAATTTTAAAAAATGTAAATCCTTCATAATTGCACTATAAAAGCCTAATGGTTTAGAAATTTTCAGTTCATATTCAAAAAGAAATCTTGCTCACTATCTGTGGAATGAGTGCCCAGAGTGTCAAAACCACTTTTACTTTGAAGCCTTCTTCTACAGTATACCTTGGACTTTAAGTATCTAGGAAATCCCAAACTTGAGGAAAGGGCTGCTAGTCCTTCAGAGTACCATGGTATGTTAATATGAATTAAGGGCAATAATGTAAGGTGAACTGAAAAGTCTGTTTTCTGTCAGGACATAGCCTTATATTGCTGTGTTCTTCTACTGCAACAAGTGATACATTTTTTGTAACTTCAGAAAAATTCTTCCTGTGACAAAGGAGAAAACAGACTAAACAGGAACTGCAACATATCCATGGTAAAATTCTCAGTATGAAAATACAAGACATCTGTGCTAAACGTGGTGTTATCATTTGCAATCAGGACAAACATGACAACAGTGATATCAAGCAGCTGACAGTCATGCTTTGGTTCCAAACCAGGGGAGCTCTTTTCATGATCTGCTATTAATTTTAGGGCATACAGCTCAGTGGATTCTTTAATGGTGGAGTAAGCATTGTCCTGCAGGAGTTTACCACTGCTATGTATCATCATCACATCCTTAAACACTCCTGCAATGCTTGCTTTAAAAAAAAGGAGACAACGAACCCTCCCCTTGTGTCTTGTTAGAAGCAAAAACTCAAGTCACCTGCATCTAAAAGTTGACCTTGCATTTTTCCTCCGTAAAATCAATTTCATAGCTAGGACCTGAATACTGTAATCACTGCTGTAATTAGTGAAAATCATTTGCTTTGAAAATCATAGTTGTCAAAATGATGGTTCAGTAATTTAGGAACACTTTTTATCTTGCCAGCAGTAAGCTGCGGTCCTGATCCGTAGACCAGGAAGCTCAATGAGAATTTTTCCATTGGCCTCCATTGGTTTTAATCAGGCCCTCCATTAAGATACAGAAAGAAAATAGCCATTGCAGTAGTGTTGAGATGGTGTGAATGAATAAAGTACAAGTGCTAAAGTTAGTGAAGTGGTTCCTGGATGTAACGTGAAGTATAATAGCATCCAAAATGGTACATCAATGTAAGACAATATTATAATTCCAGCTGTTAGCAATTGGAATTCACAGGCATCTCTACTATTCACTGGATGTGCATTCTGCTTTCTGGCGGCATTTTAGAAGTCATTAAATAGAATATTAAACTAATCATGATAAATGATAAGTCAGATTTAATTATATTCTGGTTAGTTACAAAACCATATCTACCTAGTCTTATAAAAAGCAAATTAGTTGAAATGCAAAGTGTCTTCAAGGAATGGCCACGTAAGGAAAAAACTAAAGAGAGAAGGGAGGAAGTAAATAAGCTAGTCAGTGCAAAAGGATTTAAGTTCACCCTTCTTGCTGTGCCCTGAATAAAAATGCCTCCCCCTCAAATATCAGGTGAATGTATCCTCTAAAAGTCTGAAACAACCACTAATTTTTGTACTGGGATTTTGTTTTATGACTGTATCTTAATCCAAGCTATTCCTGCACTGCTGGAATTTATGACTAGACTGCTATCTATTTAGTGGAAAAGCATCCTATTAGGAAATGATTGTGTCCTAAGGCAACAGCAGACAACTCACACCAAAATCTTTTTTTGCTACTACTCAGTAACCCTTATTAGTGAAATTAAAATTCAGGATTTTAATAACTGCTGAAGCAACATCTCACATTTGCAGATGGTCTACACGAAAGTGTCATTCTACATCCCTTGCGATAATACAATGCGTTGGCAAGTGATTGTGAACAACATTTGCTTATTTGATTAATACAGGGTTGCACATCACTCAGCAATAAAGCCGGTGCACTCAGCTCCATTGAAAATCATATGTGCCTCAAGTAGGGATTAAGGAGGATTTTGGCTTGCCTGTCAAAACCTGTATTCTTCAAAACTCTCATCAGCTACCATCTCCCACAGTAGAATCCACAATTTTCAACAAAAGGCACAAGGAGACCCTCCTGGCATGACCTATGAAGCAGAAAAAGTAGTGGCAGGCACTGCTACCTTTTAAAGCACAGCAGAGAAGGATGGAGCTCATTTAAAAAAAAAAAAAAGAAAGACGACAAAAAACAGCTGAGGTATTGAAGCATGCATACTACCGGGAAGAAACGGCAGATAGACAAATTCCTGTGCTTTGATAAAGTCCAGTCTCCTAGTCACTGCCTTTCAGGACAGTGAGTTTAAAGGCACTCCTGCATGCTTCCTTAGCCTCTTACAAAAGCAGCTTTAAGCCCTGTATCTTCACTAACAACCAGTGGAGTAGTTAGCAAGTTGCTTATAGGCACAAACTCCTAGTTATTGGAGTAGACTTACAGACAATTCAGAAGAAAGAAGAAAAGTTGCTAACTTCATTTGAAATGAGAGCAATACATATGTTATGAGATAGTGAAGAATAACCTGAATGCGTGTGCAATGTCCATCATAGCTGCATCTACAGCATGTACTTCATACTTACACACCTATTTCTATCTAATCTGATATCTTGTGTTCTTTGTTCTGTTCTTCACTCTTCTACTTCACTCACATTTACTATAGAGTTTGCTTTTAGTGAGTTTTATGTGCTGGGATTTTCAAAGTGGCTTAAGGCTATTGACTTTCAACAGGATTTGGGTAGCTGATTGCCTTTTCCTTTGTACTTTAGAAATTCCAGACATAGCTCTTCTGTGACTTCATTTTAGTCTTTTATGACTGAATTTCATGAACTGTTATATCCCTCCTGAAAGGAAACAAACAAACAAACAAAAAAAAGTGCCCCTGTTTCATTTTAATGTAAACCAAAGGAAATAGTTGTCCTTCCTTTAAATGTCCAAATCTCTTGGTCTCCTCTCTAAGTTAAACAATACAGACATCAAATGCATTAATTTAAATCTCTTTGAGATCTTGATTCCAGCCTGGCAGACAATGAGTGATATAGTCTTTCTCTGTAGTTCCTTCTCAGTGTGTGCCATGCAGTTGTGGTTTAGAGCCTGTTAAAGGGGCCAGAATTCTGAAAACTTAATAAATATAGTCTTTCGGCTGCCCATTCAGCCAATGAGCTTCTGATTAGCAACTTTTATTTACTTCTGTCACAGTCAACTTGTGTAATCCATTGCTGTCTGTCAGATTTGACAAGCAGCTTTGACCTCTAGTTGTCTCTGTGTTTTGTAGTTGTACTTTGTATTTTGTACCACTACTGGTTAGCTATGAGTTAAACCCTGCTCATTGCCAATCTCAGAAAGCAAAAAGTAAGAGAAGGTCCGTACAAACCAGAAGTAAATAATTCACCTAACACAGTAGATAACTCCACTAACAATAAAGGAAAAAAAAAAAGAGATATTTTGTAATGGTAGCAGAAGTCTTCCAAAGGCATTCACAAAGACAGAACAAGGGACAGAAAGAGTGCATGAAAGAAGCAAACTGCAGTGTAAGCTTTTCTGAACTGCTACCTCAGCAAGAGTGAATCAGTCACATGCACAGCTGAGAGAATCGCATGTACAAAAAGAAAGAAAATAGAAGAAACCAGAGGTTGTAGGTAATGGACAAAATGCAGGGGGAGGTGGAAAGAAGCAATAGTCACTGGTTACAGTTTGTCCTTTTCCTCTTTATCTCTGTCTTTACTGACTGTGTGGACTGTGCTCTGGCTTCAGGCACTTCAGTGCCCTGCTCAGCAAGGGACAGGGCTAACTGTACAGACCAGATGTGCTGTACACAATTTTAAAAATAATTTACACAGGAAACTTCACTGGAAATGAAGATGTAGGAATAAAAAAGGAAATAGAATATTCTGTAGCTGCTTACTTTGCCCAACACATTATTGCTGTGTGACTGTCAGAGGAAACACTAGGAGTTCTGTTAGAGTAAGAATTATTTAAATTCGTCCAAAACAGCACTAAATGGAGTTAGCAATTTTTTAAGGTCACAGTAGCTTTTGGAGGACTAGATTTGCCTAATAAAAGAACACTAGACTGCTATTCTGTTAATTAAATTATAATGGAGAGTCCAAGATGATTTTGTGTCAGCGTAAGTTGTGTCAGTTTTAAGTTTCCCATTGTTTTACCTTCAAAACCATCTCCAGACAGAGATTTACAGAAAAGCTAGTGTGCCTGAACCTGTGCCTAGTGAAGAGTATTAACTCTCCTATAACCCAGCTACAGTGACAATACCGCTGAAGGATGTGCATGAGTTATCTAAAGATAAGTAAGTATTGATGTCAATATTGGCTCCATTTAGCTTCCAAGATTCCCTGAGTAATGTATCTGAGCATTATCTGTCATAAAATTTGGAGCCATGGTTGCTGCTTCATAGCTTCCCCAGGCACAAAATGTGACTCTTGCTGACAGAGCTATCAAAGGAACTGTTTTAGAGTTGCATGATTTCAAACTACTATGGCACACGTTCAGGAAATTTTTCTTATTCAATAAAGCCCTGTAGTCGTTTCTGACCATGTACTTTCTTGTAAAGGTTTAAAGGTGTGCCTATCCAGCAGAACTCTGCAGTTTGAAATAAAGAGCTAGCCTTTGTAGGCTGAATTATCACAGGTTTGTGGTTCCTGTGAATCCCTGGAATCACAGAATGGTTTTAGTTGGAAGGTACCTTAAAGATCATCTAGTTCCAAACTTCCTGCCATGGGCAGGGACACCTTCCACTAGACAAGATTGTTACAGCCCCATCCAGCCTGGCCATGAACAGGTCAAAAGTCCCTCTCCAGCTTTCTTATAGGCCCCCTTTAGGTACTAAAAGACCTCTATAAGCTTTCATCAAGGCTTTCTCTTCTCCAGGCTGAACAATCCCAACTCTTTCAGACTGTCCTCGTAGGAAGGTGCTACAGCCCTCTGATCATCTATGTGGCTCTCCTCTGGACTCACACAAATAGGTCATTGTCCTTCTTGTGTTGGGGGCCCCAGAACTGAAAACACAGCTGAATTAAACCAAGAGAATAAGTAAAATACCCACTGAATAGAATTTTAAAGACTGAAATTCCTCAGAGCGTTGGAAGCTCATCTCAAATAACAAAACTAAAAACTCAACAACCACCCCCCCCACAACATACCAGTTAAAATCGTAGAATCATAGAATAGTTTGAGCTGGAAGGGACCTTTGAAGGTCATCTAGTCCAACTCACCTGCAAGAAGCAGGGACATCTTCAACTAAAGCAAGTTGCTCAGAGCCTCATCCAACCTTGAATGTTTACAGGAATGGGATGGGATGTCTACCAGCACGCGAGGCAACCTGTTCTAGTGTTTCGTCACTCTCATTGTAAAAAATTTCTTGCTTATGTCCAATCTAAATCTACTGTCTTCCATTTTAAAGCCATTACCCCTTGTTCTATCACTACATACCTTTGACAAAATCCTCTCATGCTTTCTTGTAAGCCCCATTTAAGTACCGGAAGGCTGCAATAAAGTCTTCTCTCTCAACCTTCTCTTCTCCAGGCTGAACATCCCCAACTCTCTCAGCCTGTTTCCATAAGAGAGGTGCTTCAGCTCTCTGATAATCTTCGTGGCCCTCCTCTGAACTCACTCTAACAGGTCCATGTCCTTCTTATGTTAGGGGGTCCAGAACTGGACACAATACTCCAGGTGGGGTCTCACCAGAGCAGAGTGGAGGTGGAGAATCACATCCCTTGACCTGCAGGCCACACTTCTTTCGATGCATTCCAGGATGTGGTTGGCTTTCTGGGCTGCAAGTGCATATTGTCAGCTCATGTTGAGCTTCTCATCCACCGGTAGCCTCAGTCCTTCTCCTCAGGGCCACTCACAATCCATTCTCCACCCAGCCTGTATTTGTCCCTGGGATTGCCCCAACCCATGTGCAAGACCTTGCACTTGTTGAACTTGATGAGGTTTGCATCAGCCCATTCTCCAGCCTGTCAAGGTCCCGCTGGATGGCATCCCTTACCTCCAGCATGTTGACCGCACCACACAGCTTGGTGTTGTCAGCGAACTTGCTGAGACTGCACTCTATCCCACTGTCCATGTCACCAACAAAGAAGCTGAACAGTGCCAGTCCCAATACTGACCCCTGAGGGATGCCACTCATCATTTAAGTCATAAGTCCACTTATATGGTGTCTACAATTTGGGTCCTGATTTATTATTGACCATGGCACCTTCAGCCTAGGCTGTATTACTTTCCAGAACTTAAGCTAAACAGTCTTGCTGTTCAGCTATCTTGGGAAAGACATGATGTGGAAGATAGGTAACTGCTAGGCTAACCCTGTTCTTGAATCAAAGCTTGTTTAATACACAGGGAAGGGTCTGGAGAGGAATTGATTGTAAAAAGATCAAAATCAGATACATGATGTTTGGCAGATTACACCTTGATAAGTCGTATTGGGAAGAAATAGCCTGAGACGAGAGAAACAACAACAAAAAACTTTTCTACAAGTGGATTTCCCCAGGTCATAAAGCTCACTTCTTCAAAATGGCACAGACAATTTAATTACATTACTAAGGAATTTCTGGTAAGTCCTTATATAATTAGGAAAATTTTAGTAGATATGTCTGCAATTACAAGCACAACTGCATTCAGAAGTTGCAACTTACTTGTTTTATTGAGTGTCAATCCTCTCCATTTGGGAAACTATCGCATTTCAGGTAATCATAATGTACCAGCATGACAGAAAGCTAATAACACATATAAGCACATTCCTTCTTTTTTTTCTGTAGTATTATAATGAGCTATAAGACTAAAGGTAGCTGATCAGTATTTCTTGATTTATGCTAATGTATTATGATTCCCCACAATGCCACTAAAAGTAATTCAGTTTGCTAAGGATATGCCTAGGAGGCTTGGACAGAGGAAACTTCCACCCTTCATACCCATCTCATCTGCCTAAGTAGCTCAGGGCATCTCTTCCTGGAGTTTCACATCTTCTGATCCCCATGACAGTTTGGGGCAGAAAAAAACATCCCACTAGCACCCTCACTGGGTCCAGTGACTCCAGGCTGGTCCATATCTATATGCTGGACTACATCACTGTGGAGCAAATTTTGCCTTAGAGGCTGACAAACCATGAAAGCCAAGGACCTGATCCAGTCCACCATCAGCTCTGGAGTCAGCCCAGCCTGCTTCCTTGGATAGCTGTGCCAGATGCGCTGGAGGAGAGGAGTCTTAGCAAACTCACCTCCTGTGTAAAACCACATGCTCTTGCTTCCCAGTCATTTAAATCTTACTGTTTGGCCTCTCAGATCAACAACTATGTTGTTGTAGGACCCCTAGTGTAAGGAAGAGGGCAAATTATTTTTCCTCATAAGTAAATGATGGGTTCGTTCTCAGTATGGGTCTCTGAGTAGAGCGCTATGAAGACATCCTGTGCTGTTGTGGAATGACGGGAAGTCTTTCTCAAAGTCACTGAGAGAGTTCCTGCCCACCAGGACATCAGAGGACTTCAGAACCTTTTTGTGCTTCAAAAGTGTAAAGTCTGGCAGAAGAGATGCTTGAATTTACAGTCACTATTATAGAGGACCCAATAGTATTTCTCAACTGAGGACATGAAGCCTTAAAATGGATTTGAGCTTAAGAAATTGTTTCTACAGAAGAACAAACTGTGCTTCAGAGTCTTGACTTATTTAGGGCCACCTAGAAGGTTGAGGGTAGGGCCAAGCCCAAGTCTCCAGTTGCAAATCATAGCCCCATGATTGTCTTAACACCATCATTCCATCAAAATAAAAGAAGTAGTGATCTCCCCTCAGATCAAAAATGTTTCATGGAATCGATTCCTTCCCTTTGCCAACAGAACTATCCAGATGTAAATCTACTGTGACCAAATGTCAAGTCACTTTAATAATTTTAATTGCTTCAGGTTACTCATTAGATTAATAAATACTCCTAATAGGATTTTAAATCTAAAGAAAGCTCTAACTCCTTTCCCCTCCAAAAAAAAAAAAAGCTTAAGGAATAAGAATGAGTCATCCAACAACTAATTACCACAGAGCTGCTTATTCACTCCCCGCCACGTGGGATGAGGGAGAGGACCAGAAGGGCAAAACTGACAAAACTTATGGGTTGAGGTAGAGATAGTTTAATAAGTAAAGTGAAAGTTGCACATGTAAGCAAAGCAAAATAAGGAATTCCTTCAGTACTTCCCACCGGCAGGCAGATGCTTAGCCATCCCTAAGAGAGAAAGGCTTAATCACATGTAACAGACACTTGGGAAGATAAACGTCACATGTCCCCCTTCCGCCTTCTTTCCCCTAGTTTTATTGCTGAGCATGCCGTCACATGGTATGGGGTATCCCTTTGGTCAGTTGTGGTCAGCTGTCCCAGCTCTGTCCTCTCCCACCTTCTTAAGCAGCCCTTGCCCACTTGCTGGCAGGGCAGTGTGAGAGGCAGAAAAGGCCTTGACTCTGTGTAAGCATAGGTCAGCAATAACTAAAACATTTCTTCATTACCAACACTGTTTTCAGAATAAATCCCATACATAGCCCTACAAAAGGTACTATGAAGAAATCAAACTCTTTAATTTAAAAGCAGCATTGCTACTCATTAAAAATAAGAAAAAACAAACTTCACTTCCATATCCACTTTTTAGTTTGGGGACTTTAGATCTTTAAATTTCTTCTATCATATAATGAGTTTCTTCCTGGCAACACATTGCAATTGCATCTTTCAACCCAAGGGCAAATCAAAGTCTAAAGCTGTTACATCCTCAAGGGAGTTAGAACCTAAACAATCTGATTGAATTCTAAGTTAGGAAAAATGACAATACACATATATACCCTGTACATTTCTGACCCGATCTGATCTGTATATGCCTGCTGCTTATCCAAAATCACCTACTGCCTTGATGTCAAAAGGCATTTTCATTAAAAATCCGGAACCTCTATTACAGACATGCCACCTTTGCATCTGCAGGCTGAAATTAAAGGTTTTCTTAAGTGGTTGAATAATATGACTGGAGATTTTACAAGCAATCAGGAGCTGTTAGGAAGAGTAAATTAGAATGATTATGACACAGATCAGTGTAAATTTTTGTAGTAACCAATTGCCAACAGACAAAGTACAATCATTTTTCTGTACTTTTGTCTGCAGAACAGTAACAATCACCTGGCAAAAATGTATGCTTTAGAGAACGGCTGATTGGAAAGATAATTGGAGAGAGGAAAACTCTAATAGGATACAAAACCCTCTGCTGTTAGGATATTGATACAAATTTAGACCAAGGTCAGCTACCACTGAAAGATATTGTCAGGCTGGTAATGTTCATGGACAATGTAGTCATCAGTTTAGTTCCTAGAGGTCATTAATTAACATCATCTGCTCTGGAAATCTGAAGAAAGAAGCTAAAAGATGAAACTGGAAATCAGCTAGGGACTGCTTGGCCACTCCAAATAGGAGGTCCTAATCATACAGATATTAAGGAAATACTTTGAGAGTGCATTATATAGCACTCTAAGTCTACACATCTGACCCATTTGATGTCCATCATTGTCACTTTCAGATGAGAGCTGGATATTGTATTTATCTACTGAAGAATCATGCAACTTTGAAAGCGAAAAATTCACCTTCACATGAAAACTGTTCTTTGTTGTGCAGCAGCATCTAAAACACACTCTCCATGTGCATTTGTAATCCTATTTTTTATGGCAGGCAGGACACATCTCTGAGACTTCTTCTGAGGATAGAGCTTCAATTGTAACATCTATCTATGTGGGTAAAAAGCAGACACAATGCCAGACACTTGATCTTATTTGCTTAGCAAATTTGCTTAGCAGATAAGAGTTTGTTTTGAAGTGAAAATTCTGCTAATTTTCAGAGATACTTAAATTATGAGAATTCTCTTGACAATCTAGTGTTTACTGAACCAAACCACATCAAAAGATACTTCTATTTCTTTTCTCTATAAATATGTCTCCTGCATAGTTTTCCAAAGGTCTTGGTGACAATCCTCATTATCTTAGGTTTCCTACTGTTGGTCAGGAAGTATATTTCCAAGTATCAGATTTGTGTCCATTCAGCAGATAATCTGAGGAGTTCTCTATGGTAATTACATTAAAATTATACTTTCCCCACAGAGAGGACATGCAGTTCTTCTCTCAATTTCTCAACTAAAATTTACTCCCCTTTTGTCACTAAACACTTTCATATACCTTTGAGTATATGAGTCTGCAGAGATGCATGATTGGGAATCAGTTAAATAGAAAAGCAAAACATATTATTTATGCAAACAGGACCTATATCATATCACTACTTACAATACTTTAGAATCATAGAATCATAGAATCATTAGGGTTGGAAGGGACCTTTAAAGGTCATCTAGTCCAACCCCCCTACAAGGAGACATGTCCTCCTGAAGGGGACATCTTCAACCAGATCAGATTGCTTAGAGCCCTGTCCAACCTGGCCTTGAATGTTTCCAGGGATGGGGCATCCACCACCTCTCTGGGCAACGAGTTCCAGTATTCCACCACCTTCATTGTTGTTGTCGTTTTGTTTAGTGAGGGGGTCCTAAGGTGGTAGCTTCTGTAGAAAACTGCTAGAAGTTCCTCCCCTTTGTTCAGTGGACTTGGCTGGGCCTAGGTCGGACCCGCTGCTGGCCAAGGACGAGCCAATTGGTAGCAGAATGTTCCATGATAATGCCTCTGCGATAACGTATTTAAGAAGGGGAAAACAGGAAAAAAAAAAAAGAGAGAAGAGAAGATGTGAAGAAGCTGAACAGGGGCAGAGGCGCAGGCCTCATGGGCCTTGCAGGCCTCACCCTCTGGCCTCTTGCCAGGCAGCTGACTGGGCCAGACTCGGCCCAGCCCGGCTGCAAGAAGTGGAGAGGAGAGGAGATGGATGATGTGAAGAGATCCTGAGAGGTGTCTGCCAGCCTGTTGTGAAGAACTTTTCTTGTGAGAGGAACGGAACAGCTGCAGACGCCAAGGTCAGTTCAGAAGGAGGGGGAGGAGTAATGCGGCTCCTGGCCAAGATTCCTCTGCAGCCTGTGGTGACGACCATTGTGGAGCAGGCTGTCCCCCTGCAGCCCATGGAGGTCCACGGAGGAGCAGAGATCCACTTGGAGGCCGTGAAGGACCCCACAATGGGGGAGGTGGATGCCTGAAGGCGGCTGTGGCCCGTGGAGGGCCCGCTGGGACAGCCATTCTGGAGAGACTGCACTCCGTGGAAGAGATGACCCACGCCAGAGCAGTTTCACAAAGGACTGTGGCATATGGGTGGGACCCCACAACAGAGCAGGGGAGGAATGTGAGGAGTTCTTCCCCCGACCATGAAGCAGGGGCGTAAAACAATGCGTGATGAACTGACCGCAAACCCCATTCCCTCTTCTCCCACCCTGTGCTGCTCGGGGGGGGAAGGTAGTAGAGATAATGTTAAGCTTGGGAAGAGGGAGGGGTGGAGGGAGGTTATCTTGTTCTCTGTCTCATTATCCTGCTGTTTGTAGTAATAAATGGATAGTTTTCCCCAAGTCGAGTCTGTTTTGCCCGTAATGGTAACTTTAAGGATTTTCTCCCTGTCCTTATCTCAAACCTCGAGCCGTTTTTCCTTATATTATCTCTCCCTATTCTCTTGGAGGGTGGGGGGCACCAAATTGGTCAGGCATGATCTGCCCTTAATGAAGCCATGTTGGCTGTCACCTTCTTGCTCTCCATGTACCTTAGCATGGTTTCCAAGAGTATCTACTCCATGACTTTGCCTGGCACAGAGGTGAGACTGACCAGCCTGTAGTTGCCCAGGTCTTCTTTGTTCTCCTTTTTACAAATGGGGGTTATGTTACCCCTCTTCCAGTCATCAGGGACTTAACCAGACTGCCACAATTTCTCACATAAAACAGCCAGCGTCTTGTCAACTTCGTCCACCAGTCCCTCAGGACGTGTGGATGCATCTCATCGGATCCCATGGACTTGTGCACCTTCAGGTTCCTCAGATGTTCCCGAATCTGCTCGTAGAAGTGGCTGTAAGAGAAACACAATACTGAACTATACAACATGTTTTGAGTGTGCTTACAATTCAATGAACACATTTATGTTTGTAGCTGAACTAAAAGTAAAACCAAAGCCTTTGAGGTCTACAACTGATTACTAAGTTCTCTTTTAGTTCTTATTAAATTTTATTCTTATTGCTCTAAAATTGACTCCTGAAACAAAAAGAAAACTGTGTGAATTCCACTTAAACTGACTAGACCAGCTGGTCTACAGATCAGTTCAGTGAAATGAAATAGAATGATAAATAAATGAATGAAATGAATAGAATTATAAATAAAATTTACTGTAGATAGAAGTAAAATGAAGCAGTCTTAGCCTCACACATAAAATTATGGCTCTAGGCTGGAGAGGTGGGCCTGTGTCAACCTCATGAAGTTCAACCAGGCCAAGTGCAAGGTCCTGCACCTGGGTCATGGCAATCCCAGGCACAAATACAGGCTGGGCGGAGAATGGATCGAGACCAGCCCTGAGGAGAGGGACTTGGGAGTGATGGTGGACGAGAAGCTCAACGTGAGCAGGCAATGTACCTTTGTGGCTCAGAAGGCCAACCACATCCTGGGTTGCATCAAGAGGAGCATGGCCAGCAGGTCGAGGGAGGTGATTCTACCCCTCTACTCTGCCCTGGTGAGACCCCACCTGGAGTACTGTGTCCAGTTCTGGAGCCCCCAACACAAGAAGGACATGGACCAGTTGGAGAAGGTCCAGAGGAGGGCCACAAAGATGATAAAAGGGCTGGAGCACCTCTCTTATGAGGACAGGCTGAGAGAGTTGGGGCTGTTCAGCCTGGAGAAGGGGAGGCTCCGGGGAGACCTGATAGCGGTCTTTCAGTACCTCAAGGGGGCCCACAGGAGAGATGGGGAGAGAGTCTTCAGTACAGCCTGTTGTGATAGGACGAGGGGTAATGTTTTCAAAATAGAGGGAGGTAGATTTAGATTAGATATTAGGAAAAGATGTTTTACAATGCGAATTGTAGAACACTGGAACAGGTTGCCCAGAGAGGTGGTGGAAACCCCATCCCTGGAAACGTTCAACACCAGGTTGGATGGGGCTCTGAGCAACCTGATCTAGTTGGGGATGTCCCTGCTTCTTGCAGGAGGGTTGGACTAGATGACCTTTGAAGGTCCCTTCCAACCCTACCCATTCTGATTCTGTGGTTCTAAAATAGTGAACATGCAGAGGATAGAGAAGGATTGACTATTCACTCTCTTCCAGTTCAAGCATCAAGAGTAACCTAACAAGGACATCAAAAGCCATCTGCACCACTGATTAAAGGAGGTGGTTCTTCAGGCTACAGGTAGTAGAACTAGCTGTTCAATATCCTTCCAAAGGACCTTGTGTGTGAAAGAGGTTTGCACGAGTTCAAGGGGAGACTGGATGAAAGACCTGGAAGAAAGAACCATGAAGATGTTTCTAAACAGACAAACAGACAAACTATATCAGAAAATGCCCTTCTCTGCAAGCGGCCCAAGAGCAGGGAAGTATCATATATACTTTGCTGGAGACAGAAAATGGGACTAGATGGGAACTGTGAGCTGAACTAGTACAGCTATTCTTATCAATGCTTTCCACGTTTTCATTTCTCTGCATATATTTCTTTCCGTATAGTTACATTGCATAGTTTTGGACAGTTCAAAGAGCACCTCCCTCAAAAAAGCTACAGGTAGTAATCTTTCCTAGGTTTCAAATTAAGCTGTTTTGCCACAATGTTCTTGCTTACTCCTCTCAGAAAGAATGCCACAGCAAGGAGATTACTGTGTCCTGAGACGACCTGAACATGTATCAATTCCCTAATTTCCTGTATAGAATAAATATATTATTTTTATTTATAATCTCGATCTTCTAAGCACTTTGATCCCTTCCCCTAGGGGAGAGAGCGGGAATGATCCAATTTGAGGAGATATAAGACAACCAAGTATTTTTTTTCTCACCAGAGGATGCGAAAAGGGTTGGGGTTTTTTTTTGGACAGATGAAGAAAAGGTATGTAATAATTATCAGCTATTATTGTGACTATAATCCAATCAGCTCAGATTTTACCTCAAGTACTTTTCAGAGACTCATTCCTATCACATTTTCCAAGGATAACAAAACACAATTGGTAGAACTTTTCCATAGTATGGCTTTTCCAGATCTAGAACTTTGACTGGATGCAAGAATAGTATAGGAGAATCTGTTGTTTGTATAAAGTGAGGGAAAATGGAGTACATGGATGTCATTAGCTGCCAAATTTCAATGTTATTTCAGAACATGCCCAGCTTACAGTTCCTAACAAATTATGCAATACTTAATCTGGGCTCTAAGTACAGTATCAAGAGGGCAACCAGTCGTGTAAGACTAAATGTTGTCATGGAAGATTTTTCTGTCAATCATAAACTTCTTTACATGCCTTTTGATCATGACCTTCTGCTAACATATCCAGGTTTGATCTGCCATAAAGGCTGATTATACTCTCTGTGTTATGAAGAATAAAGGAAGTTTAAAATAGTGCTTCTATCACTACTGGCAGACATGGGTCCCTTGCTCAAAACTGAGTGGGTAAGGTCAAAGCAGAAGACAACAGGAAAAGAAACATGGACAAAAAGACCCTCTGGGCCATCAGCAAGGGAAAAATAAAGGCACATCAGAGAAGATCAGAAACATTGCTGGGAGAATGTGTACAAGCTGAGAAGGAAATTTCTATAGGAAATGCAGAACTCACATTCAATAACCCACCTCTACAAAGACTTAATCCTAAACCCATTTGATGTACATAAACCTTAGTAAGCTATAGAGGGAACTCTGCTAGCCCAAATACTGGCAGAGGCTGAAAGACAGAATAGTTCAGATAGCCTTAATTGCACCAGATAGTTGTTCAGTGGCAGAATGGGCATGATGTCATACAGCGCTTGCCAAGAATTTTCTGCTCATTGAAGCCTGTTCTAGCTTGTACAGTAAAATGCATTGCTACTCTTGCCTTTGTCCACCATGACAGTATGCATAAAGTTGTTTCATGAACACCTCCCATAATTAAAAATCACCATCATGTGTGCTGTGTTGGATGGAGAGCCTGAGCTTCACAGGCCTCTCAGTTCTGACCCACATGTTGGACAGAAAATGCCCCCTTTCCCAAAGTGTATTGGTTACCAGTTGCAAAGGGACTGCAGAGGTTAATAGCAATGGGAACTAACAAATACGTGTTTTCTTGTTCATCATCTGATGGATTTCAACTGAAAGGAATAGCGGCATCTTGGTATTTCTGAGAAGTTTGGGTGATCCGTGAAATCACTTGTGGAACACAGAAATCACATGCAGAACACAGAAATCACATGCAGAACACAGGAAAAGGATGAGGTTTACACTGTGACAAATGTGATTAAACTGCCATATGACACAGACCTCTGGTGACATAAAGGTTAATACTGTTATGCTCTACTGACAAATGTGTGGGATCTTTTCACATGTTGCTTTATTGGTCTTTTTTGTTGTTGTTATTTATCTATTTACCTCTCACAATTTCAGAATTGATTCTGGGGAAAAATTAGCAGCCATGACAAGTCATAATTTTAGCAAGATATTAATCCTTGTCTTCTTACCTTGGATTCATGTGATTAGTTTAATATCTTTTGTTTTATCAGTAGAGGGTTTTTGGTTTTTTTTTGTATTCTGGTGACAGGATAAAAAAGCAACCACTGCACTGCCACCAAAAAAAGCCCCATCCCACTTTGGAAATCTGGATGAAGAGACAATAGAGTCCCTAGGCACTACTATCCAAAAAGATGACAGGAAACCTGGCAGTCATTTTTTTTTTTTGTAAAATGTCCCCAAAATTTACATATTCTTACAATTTGAAGTACTTAATCTATTGTTTTCTGAACATTTTGTGTGCATGAGTTTGCACTTAGGTTTTTTGCAAAAACTATTAGAGAATTTTTCTGATATCTACACACAGTACTTGCAATGAAGACTGCTTTATTTGGACAGAAATTCTGAATAAGAGCAATGTGCCACCAGTTGTCACAGTGTCAGGATCTGACAACTAAAGCTGATACAGCATAGTATCACTTTCAAGCCAACATTTTTGTAGAGATGGAAGAGTCTTCAATCGAGAAACCTAATGAATTGATTCCATTGTGATATATGGGCAGAGAGTAAAAGCAGCATACTAGCCATTACTGAAATGACATTGTGGAGTTACAGGAGATGAAGTGGAAGGGAGGAGTAATGAAATCAGAGAAGTTAAAAAAAAAGACAGGCATGGGTGGGAAAAGAGAAAGGAAGGACAGACAGTTGCTTATTTGAAATATATCAGAAAGACTGGGGCCTGGGGAGGGGCAGGGGAGGATAAAAGAAGAAAAAACAAACCCAAGGGAATGAGGAGAAGGTAAATAGAAAAATAGAAGAGGAATTTACATAAGCCAAGTATTATTCTTTGATTTACAATTGAACAGATTTGACTGGAATTAACCCATTTACAATGGGAAATCAGGGTGTGGGGAATGAGTGCACCTGCAAAATGGAAGAAAGGGAAATAGGATTGGAAAATACCTAGAAAAAAAAATCATTTTCCAAACCAGAAGTCTTTTATTTTTTGAGTTTGGGGTTTTCTGGCTTTGTCTGGGGGAGGATGGAAGTCTCTTTTTTTTCCCCTAGGGGAAAATAGGAGTATGCAAGTTAGATCATCACAACTATTTCATAAATGATCTTGGTCTTTCTTAGAGCAAAAAGGTAAAGATACATCAACTATCTTGAATTAGAAACATACAGGACAAATCCAAGACAAATTCACATGTGTGTGTTCAGTGGGGCTCTAAATTAAGCCTATATCCACCCAGGTGCTTCCATCTTCAAACGGCTGCATAACACAGCTCTGGCATTTCAGGTGATAATGCACATAGTGAAATTACATTGCCCTTTGACAAATGTTGATTCAGTTACTCATTTGACAAAGCTGCATAGGGATCATCAGCTGGGAAATGAAATATGTATTTCTTTGTGTCCTCTCTCTAGTAAGTCAGCACTGGTTCATGAATTGCCACTGGTGAGTGTAGCTGGTAGTTCTCACCAGCTGTCTTGGGCCATTGGCCACAGAAAGGTACAAAAGTCCACTGCAAGTGAGGGCGCACTTCCCTTGGGAAATGGGTAGACTCAGAGGAAAGCAATGTCCATCCAGCCAAGATGGGATACACTGAGGCATAGTGATCAAAAACATTCTCAGCTAAGAGTCAAACTATGTGATTTCCAGTGAGGCATCTAGAGTACAGAAGAGTTTGTGAAGCACACGGACTTGACTCCTAAAAGAGAATGAAAGGTAATAAAGAGAGTCATGAGGGGTTGAAAATTTTATTACAGTCTAAGCTGAGAGAATCTCCCTGCATAACTTAGAATAAAGGTCAGACTTTCTTTACCAAACTCTTGAAACACGTACAAATCAACCAGACAGCATTTATCTCTGTTATCATTTCTACTCTGATAATAAAAGTAAGAAGGCTGAAAAAGGAAAAAAAAAAAAAAAGCAACATAAAAAAAAAAGAACTTACAAAAAGAAAAGTTAGGAAAGGCTTATCTAGGAGACAGCTTACTATGGAAAACTGATTCAATAAATGAACTTAACACACATGCTTGCATTAAAGCATGTATTTACTCCATATTAATCAGAGAAATTAAGTCTGTGCTACAGGCAAATTCAGTGGAACCAAGGTATACATACAAGATTAAACATAGGTTCAAATACTTTCCTGAATCAGGACACAGTTTGAGTGTCAAGGAATTGTGGTTCTAGTCTCTCTGCACTTAGTAAATTTGATAGTGGTGTGCTCGTTACCTCCCTTCTGTGCCTCTCAGCAACTGTGGGAGTACCATAGTGTAGCTCTGACATACAGAGAACTAATGAATACTTCATGAGACTCTCAGTTATTATTTAATCACAGCTCCGTTATGAGTTGATGGAATTTGTGTTGACTTGATACAAAGGGAAAATAGCGCAGCACTTTCTGAAATGTAATAGTGAATCATAGAATCATAGAATCATATAATAGAATCATAGAATAATAGAATAGTTTGGGTTGGAAGAGACCTTTAAAGGTCATCTAGTGCAATCCCCCTGCAAGGAGCAGGAACATCTTCAAATACATCAGGTTACTCAGAGCCCTGTCTAACCTGGTCTTGAATGTTTCCAGGGATGGGGCATCTAACACCTCTGTGGGTAACCTCTTCCAGTGGTTCCACCCTCATTGGAAAAAAAAATTTTTCCTTCTATCTAGTCTGAATCTATCTCCTTCTAATTTAAAACCATTACCCCTCGTCCTATCACAACAGGCCGTGCTTAAGAGTCTCTCCCTGTCTTTCCTGTAGGCCCCCTTGAGGTACTGGAAGATCGCTATCAGGTCTCCCCAGAGCCTCCTCTTCTCCAGGCTGAACAGCCCCAACTCTCTCAGCCTGTCCTCGTAGGAGAGGTGCTCCAACCCTCTGATCATCTTTGTGGCCCTCCTCTGGGCTTGATCCAACAGGTCTACGTCCTTCTCATGTTGGGGGCTACAGTGAGAAAAACAAAAACAAAAGTGAAAACAAAGTTAAAAACAAAGTTAGTATTAAAAGTATGAGAACAGAAGAGAAATATAAAGTGATGACTGAAAACTAAACACAGACATTTGAAAAACTTTATCAAATAGATCAATGTAAGGGTGTAAGACGAAAATGCTTATTTTTATTATATGACACTTCTATTCATATTCATGTAGAGGATCAACTCCTTCCATTAATGTCCCATGAAACTATTGATTAATCTGAGAGTCAGATCTAAAATGAATTGCAACTGGAATAAATAAGAAAAACATGTAAAAATCTTGCCTAAACTCATCATCTTTTTTTTCTAAATCTATTTTTTCTCTGAGAAAAAAAATAGCAGCATCATGGAAACTATAGGTACTCAAAAATGAAATCTTTTCTTTGCCTGCTAAACTGCTACCATCAAAGTTAACAGCCCAATCAAGATTATTAGCTCTAAGGTTAACAACTTTAATAATTTACTTATTCAAATTAATTGGACCCAAAGTTTGTTCTTCCAGACCATTGTTATTATGGTCAATCTTATGCAGAACCACTCAGTATTTCAGATTTCATAACATCCATGTGCCAAGCCCCAGTTCACTGTGCTCATACTGCATTATTTAAACTGTTGTAATAGGGCCTGATTTAAAGGACTTTGAAGTCAATGAAAAGGCTCCCACTGACTTCAAAAGACTTTGCATTAGGCTGAGTATTTTCTTTGCAAGACTTTTGTACTTGATGGTGTCTGATATAGTAGAGAGAGAAGATGCGAGGGAAATTGTTGGCAGTCTTAGGACATCTTCAGAGAACTTGTATGTATGCCTGAATATTTCAGGTCAGCCAGTGGTTAACCCAAACTGCATTTGATTTAGTGTAAGTCCTTCTGAAACAAACAAATCAAAAAAGATGGCATTTCTTGGCAAAATTAAAAAAAACCCCATGCTTATTTTACCCCTTCTGCATCTGGTAGTATTTTTTGTACTTATAATTTACTTAATTATCTGTATTTTTTGTTTTATACAAAGGTAATTTTTAATGAAGACTGATGTTGTAAAAGAAAAGTCTGAAAAATTGCATTTCAAGAGTGCCAAATTCAAACATTTTGGAAATTAGAAATTCATTCTGTAAAGACTGAAAAGTTTTAGATATTAAAAAAAATATACTTATCCAAGCTCTTTGCCTATTTTTTCCACAGGTTTTGCTTGGATCTGTGAATAGGTTTGATCTCTCTCTGAAACTATATTTCTATTAGTTTGTATTTACTGGGTGCTAAATATAATGCTTAGCTGTAAAAATCCAACTGCTGCTAATTTCAGTGAAAATCAAACCTGTGCAATTCACAGAAAACCTTGCCCATATTAATCTTACTGTCTGTGATAAAGATTTTGAAATTGATTTCTTGAGACCTGCCCAAGCTCCTGTGTATCACAACTGAATTTTGTCTTGTATTTCACAGTGAGTCCACTTTTGTTTGAGACCTTTGGGATGTATCTAACTTTAGATACCTGTCTTTTCCTTCCCTTCTTATAAATTTATGTGCAGGATTCACATACAGCATACGCTGAAGTATTTAGCACTATTTAGCATGGGCTGGTAACCTTCCACCTTATCTCACTTTTGCCTTATGTGTGGTAAGATATGGATCTTAGCAAGAATTAAGAATATTTTACTTCCACTTTTTACACAGCTAGATCCTCCAAAATAATTTGGAGGAGATTGTTTACCATGCAGTATACTTCATAACATTTTCAAGGACACCATTTTTCATTAGCAATTTTCAGGTGAGCAACTTCTTTCCACAGGTATGGGGAAGTATTTTATCTCTTACAAACAAAATCTTGAGCAAATGCAGATCAGTTATTTCAAGAGCAGTAACAAATAATTTTATCCTTTTAGGTGTGATATATAATAAAACTATATGATTTGTTTTCTTTCATTTCCACTAGGCAAATGCCTAAATAAGTCCCTAGTGTTTAGGCTAGTGTGCTACAGTTTAAAGAGTGTGATCCAAAGTGTACTAAAATCAATAGAAATCTTTCAACTGATCACAATGGGCTTTTAATCTGAATTTAACACACTCAACAAATTAATTTTGTTTACTGTCAATCTGATGTTATAGATTAAGTTATGTAATGGGGAAACTGTGAGCTAACAATTTCAGTTTCCAATTGTTAAAAGGCTTATATAATTTGTAATAAAGCCATGACTACAAGGTATTTCAAACAGGAAGACCCATAGGAATGCAAGTCAAGAAAGAGATGTTAAATACTGCCTAGATTTAGAAAAATAATTTGGATGTGTGCCCTTGTTTCACAGGCTGTAGAGCCTTCTTCAGCAGTAGGCACTGTCATGCAGATAAAATGGCTCAATGACCTCAGTTTACCTCACCTCCCACAGTAAAGGCAATGTCAGATAAAAGACACCTTTCTCAGCACTTGCAAAATAATACTGAGTCCAATCAATTCCATAAACAGAGCAAAGCAGAGGAGTGCAAAATCTAGTTATTAAATGACTCAACAACACCACATGCTGCATTTCCATCCTGGGATTAACTAGTGCCCCCTTGCTCATGCACTTAGCACCTTGCAAGTGTACTGGTTTCCAGTCAACGTGGTGGCCCCTCAACTTGATCGCTGACAAAAAAAATCACATTTCCAAACTGTTCCTGCAGCACGAGCTGAAGCTGGCAGCCTGCTGGAAACAATCTGTGATAAACACACACACCATTCCGGTCACCTGGCTGGATTGACCCTGACTGATTCAACTGCCTTGGATTTGGAGATGACAGAAGTTTCAGCTCTTTCATGTATTGATGTTATTCTCTGTCCTAAAGGCTGTCAGCTGGAGGGAAATTATCACAAGTAGACAACCTGAAATTGCATTTGAAACTGCGGAGCCTGATATTTGCTCCTGCTGAGCACCAGGACAGTGCACACTGATCCATGAAAGTGAGAAATGTCATTATTCACAAAGAGCTTCCTCCTTATGCTCAGATGCATATGCCATTCATCACTTTCAATTAGTATTACTGACAAAGAGAGAGAGCATTCAGGGCAGAGTCACAATGTATAGCCTTTTTAAAATTTCTAATTTACCAAACACAAGATATTTGTTCCTGCTTAGCAATGGCCTTGTTGGTGAAACAGGCAACTAAAAGCATCCAATTCGTATCATAGATTCCAGAGCCTCAAAAGACTGTCTCATAGTCGCAAAAATAGCCCATCAAAAATGAACTTGTGCATACAAAGGGTTGGAAAATTCGCCAGAATAAATATAACCATCCACCATACCTGGATGACCACAAAAATCTAGTAAATGTGGAAATATGTTTAGGAAAGGTAGAGACAATTAAGATGTCCCTAACACTTGCATTTGCAAAAAAAAAAAAAAACAGTGCCCAAAACAGAAATCAAAGATAACTGAGGTGGGAAGGGACCTCTAGAGATTACTTAGTCAACAACCTCTGCACAAAGCAGAGTCAGCTAAAGCACATTGCCTAGGGCTGCATCCAGTCAGATTTTTAATATCTCCAATGATAGACATTCCATAATCCCTCTATGCAGCCTGTTTTCATGTTCGATCAATCTTAAGGTAAAAAGTTTTTTCTTATGTCCACAGAGAATTTTCTGTATTTCAATTTGTGCCCATTGCCTCCTGTCCTGTCACTGGGTACCTCTGAGAAAAGTCTGGCTCCATTTTCTTTAGCCTCCTCCCTCCCAGCCCCCTCAGGTATTTATACATATTGGTAAGATTCCCCCTGGGAACAGGTCATCAGTTTGTCTTGCTCCTTGTTTTGTACTGCAGTCCTATCCTTAGACTACACTACTTGAAGGTCTAATGGGCAAGGCTACATCTTACAAGACTAAAATCAGTTTTTCCTTCCACTCATAGCTTTGTGGATCATACTGGGCAATTTGCTTTCTGTTTCTGCAGTTTGAGGATTAACTGCTTTGGGATCTTTGTCTGAAAAGTGCTGAGAAACAGTATAGTATTTGCCCCACATCTGTCTTGTCTGAATAACAGCTAGCGTGTTTACAGAAGACCAACTGTCATGCAGGTTCTGGGAAACCAAAGAAGGTCAAAACATCAGGTCCTTGAGAGAAGGCCTTGGAGGTGAGTAGATTTATCATCTTATTGACTGCATAAAAAAATTGGACAAAGGAGTCCACAAAAAATAAGATTGAACCATGAAGAAATCCCTTGTGTCTCTAGAGCCATCCCTCCTGACAGATGTATGTCTACTATCAACTTAAACACCATCAATGTCTTTCCCCTCCTACATCCTACATGTAGCTTATTGCTTGTATCAATGTTCCTGGAACTAAATTTTTGCTCATATTCAAGTGAAATTTCTGTTACTGTAGTTGCAGCCTGCAAATCCTTGTCCCATCCCTAATAAACAAAGAACAGTCTATTCTCTTGTGCTTTTTTAATGTATTTTGAGGTAATTATCATGACTCCTTTTTCTGCAGAATTTAGATTTTATCACCTCAATTATTTCAGGCTCCTGGAATGTTTTTGAAGATCTCCTGTCATCCTCTGTCACGTCCTGTGCCTTTTTTGAAGAGTAAAGCCCAAAAGTAGAACAGCATTTAAACTGCGACCTTGTTGCTACCAAGAAGAGTGGAAGATTTACTGAGAATGTTTTCTATATGACAATCCTTCCTGGAAGCATCAGATGCCTCCTGCCACTAGGAGAACAAAGATGGAGAGCCTTCAAACAGGATGAATAATCACCTGTTGCCCTGACTCGGGAAGGAGCCATGATATCAGCATGCACCCATACTTTCACATATCTACAAGATGGGAAGGATGCTGGTTTTCTGAAAATGTATGGGAAGTTGAGCAGAAGTTGCTTCTAAAGCTGCATAAATCATTTCTTTTTAAGATGAGTCATCCCTCAGAATGTTGTAATGAGCCACATCTCAGTCAGTGCACAAATACAGGTCACCCATTACAGAAGTCTTCGTCCTTCCTGAAGGAAGAAATATGTTCATTATAAGGCAAGTTCATCACCCCGTCGGTAGGCTAGGCAGATCAGCAGCAGAGTGCCCAGCAACACAAACTATATCACACATTATTTCTGTTGTTGTCATAGAGACTACAAGGCTACAAGTAAGTGCAAAACTCATTGTGAGTACAGACAATGGTTAAAATAGATCAGAGCATGAGCGGGTGCTAACTTGTTTGGGTGACTGTTTTCAAAGATTGTTATGCCAAGTGGCAATGAATCCTCACACCCTTCTGCAATGACACATAAAAATGAGACCCTGTCCATAAAACCAAACCTGTCTGTGGGGTAAGTACATAAATACATGGAGAACATAAGGAGTTTTAGTGCTGATGAAGTTTTTTATGGTAATGTTTGCTCTTCATTATTCACCAGTTTTGTGGTTTAACCTTATCTGGCAACTAAGCACCACACACTTCCTCGGTTACTCCCCCTGGTGGGATGGGGGAGAAAATCCGAAGGGTAAAAGTAAGAAAACTCATGCATTGAGATAAAGACAGTTTAATAGGTAAAGCAAAAGCCATTCATGCAAGCAAAGCAAAACAAGGAATTCATTCACTACTCCCCATTGGCAGGCAAGTGTTCAGCCATCTCCAGGAAAGCAGGGCTCCATCACACGTAACTGTTACTTGGGAAGACAAATGCCATAACTCCGTATCTTCCCCCTTCCTCCTTTTTCTGCCAGCTTTGTATGCTGAGCATGATGTCATGTGGTGTCAAATACACCTTTGGTCAGTTGGAGTCAACTGTCCCAGCTGTATTCCATCCCAACCTCTTGTGCATACCAAGCCAACTCACTGGTGGGGTAGTGTTAGAAGAATAAAAGGCCTTGACTCTGTGTAGGCACAGCTCACAAAAACATCTCTGTATTATCAACACTATTTTCAGCACAAATCCAAAACATAGCCCTGTACTAGCTACTGTGAAGAAAATTAACTTTATCCTAGCCAAAACCAGCACAATGAGGCACTAGGATGTGAGTCAAGAGGTAAACAAGAACAGAGCTAAGGAAGAAGCAGTGAGCTGGGCCTGGCTCTGCCAACTTGTTAGACACCAAAAATTGGTATAATCTAGTCCAATTTGGTCACTTCCTTGAAAACAGAGAACTCTACAAACTTAAGTCTACTGTATTTGATCAGAAGAGATATTAAGCAATGCTGCACAAGAGCTTCTGATATCCAGGAGTTCAAAAAGAGAAAAAAAAAAAACCTGTTCAGTAGGGTTTTATTTAACACAGACATTTTCTTTTTTTTTTCTTTTTTTTTTTTAACCTCAGAGCTGTTTAACTTGATGGTGTTTTCTAGACCAGTTTTGGATAGGTGGGGCAACAATAACTTTAACACAAGTGGTCTTCTCAGTAGGCAGTAAAGGGACCTTGAATCAAACTGTAAACCACATCTGTACATCTCACTGGTTCTCTGTCTTCGAGGTCTGTCCAGTAGAGCAATTACTTGTTTCCAGCACTCCCACAGCTTCTTCAATGAGAAGATAGCAGCTGAGAGAAACAGGTACAACATCATGGGGGTAAATGGCTTTATCTAAAGCCCATTGCAGGCTGTATGGGTTCTGTACATCAAAGACCATGCAGGGAGCATTTGTTTTTTTCTCAAAAGAGTATCTGTTTTTTCAGTCCTAAGTATCTATAAGTACCAGGCTCTGGTCTCTCTCAATACTTTTAATTAAACAAATTCCCTCAGTGACTCCTAAAATACTATGCTTTGGCATTACCATTACAAGGCATCCTTTTCTGGGGCTCAAGCCTTTGATGTGTCATGTGAAGGGTGCTATGACTAGCACTGTAGAGTTTGATGCCAGATGTATCTTGAGACATAATACTTGTCTCACTCACACATAGTATCATGGGATGCACCCTACACACAAACAATTGCACACAGAGCCTCTGGCTGCACAGAGCCTTTTATCCTCGCAGGATCAGTGCCAAAATGCAGTCACTCCCACTCTATCCTATCTATAACAAATCACTAACACTGTCAAAAGTAATGTTCCCAAGAAAAAAAATGAGGAAGAGCTACGGATATCATTACCTGGACCTCTGTAAGGCCTTTGAATAGTGCCCCACAATATTCTTACTTCTAAATTGGAGACATATGGTTTGATGGATGGACTGTTAGATGGATAAGGACTTGGCTGGAGGGCTGCATCCAAAGAGTTACAGTCAACAACTCAATGTACAAGTAAAAATCAGTAACAAGTAGTGTTCCTCAAAGGTCCATAGTAGGACCAGTCCTATTTAATATCGTCATCAACTATCTATAGTGAGATTGAGTGTACCATCAACAGATGACACCAAGCTGAGTGACACAGCTGGTTCCCTAGAGGGAGGAGCCGTTCAAAGAGGGCTTGGCAGGCTTGAGAGGTGGGCCTATGAGATATGGGCCATGAGATGGCGGGGTTCAAGATCCTTAGGGCAGTGAGGAGGGTAAGCATCAAGCTCTGTGCCCTGGACTTCAAGAGAGCAGACTTTGACCTTTTCAGGGATCTGATGGGTAAAGAGCCCTGAAGGGAAGAGGGGCCAAGGAAAGTTGGTTGATATTCAAGGAGCACCTCCTCCAAGCTCAGGAACGGTGCATTTCAAAGAAGATGAAGTCAGGCAAAAATGCCAGGAGGCCCACGTGGAGGAGCAAGGAGTTCCTGGACCAACTGAAAGTAAAGAAGGAAGCCTATAGAGGGTGGAAGGAAGGACAGGTAGCCTGGGAGGAATACAGAGAGATTGTACAAGCAGACAGGGATCAGGTAAGGCAAGCTAAAGCCCTGACAGAATTGAATCTGTCCAGGGACATCAAGGGCAACAGGAAAAGCTTCTATAGGTACGCTGGGGATAAAAGGAAGTGCAGGAAGAATGTAGGTCCTCTCCAAAAGGAAACGAGTGACCTGGTTGCCTGGGACATGGAGAAGGCTGAGGTGCTTATGGAATTTTTGGCTCAGTCTTCATCAATAAGGCTCTAGTCACACCACCCAAGTTGTGGAAGGCAAAAGCAGGGACTGGGAGAATGAAGAACTGCCCAGAAGAGCAGGTTCAGGAACATCTAAGGAACCTGAAGGTGCACAAGTCCATGGGACCCAAAGAG
Source organism: Chlamydotis macqueenii (assembly GCF_036417535.1). NCBI lineage: Eukaryota > Metazoa > Chordata > Aves > Otidiformes > Otididae > Chlamydotis > Chlamydotis macqueenii. The sequence continues at coordinate 21,252,945 of NC_141559.1, forward strand.
ATACATCCTCGAGTTCTGAGGAAACTGGCAGATGAAGTTGCCAAGCCACTGGCCATCATATTTGAGAAGTTGTGGTGGTCTGGTGAGATCCCTGATGACTGGAAAAAGGAAACAAGGAAGACCCAGGGAACTACAGGCTGGTCAGCCTCACCTCTGTGCCAGGCAAAGTCATGAAGCAGATTCTCCTGGAAATCATGCTAAGGCACACGGAGAGCAAGGAGGTAATTGTTGACAGCCAACATGGCTTCACTAAGGACAGATCATGACTGACTAATTTGGTGGCCTTCTATGACTGGGTGACAGCATTGGTGGACAAGGGATGAGCAACTGACATCATCTACCTGGACTTGTGCAAGGTGTTTGACGCTGTTCCACACTACATCCTTCCCTCTAAACTGGAGAGACGTGGATTTAACAGACAGACCACTAGGTGGATAAGGAATTGGCTGGATGGTCACACTCAGAGAGTGGTGGTCAACAGCTCAATGTCCAAGTGGAGACCAGTGATGAGTGGCATTCCTCACGGATCAGTATTGGGCCTGCATTCCTCAGGGATCAGTATTGAGTCTGGCCTGTTTAACATCTTTGTCGGTGACATGGACAGTGGGATAGAGTGCACCCTCAGCAAGTTTGCCAAAGACGCCAAGTTCTGTGGTGCGGTTGACATGCTGGAGGGGAGGGCCCATGCAAAGCTCGTGAAGCTCAGAAAGGTCAAGTGCTAGGTCCTGCACATGGGTCGGGGCAATCCCAAGCACAAACACAAGCTGGGGAAAGAATGGATTGAAAGCAGCCCTGAGGAGAAAGACTTAGATCTACTGGTGGATGAGAAGCTCAACATGAGCTGGCAATGTGCCCTTGCAGCCCAGAAAGCCAACCGCATCCTGGGCTGCATCAAAAGGAGTGTGGCCAGCAGGTCGATGGAGATGATTCTGCCCCTCTGCCTTGGTCTCGTGAGACCCCAACTGGAGTACTGTGTACAGCTCTGGAGACCCCAACATAAGAAGGACGTGGACCTGTTGGATCAAGTCCAGAGGAGGGCCACGAAGATGATCAGAGGGCTGGAGCACCTCTCCTATGAAGACAGGCTGAGAGAGTTGGGGCTGTTCAGCCTGGAGAAGAGAAGGCTCCGGCGAGACCTTATAGTAGCCTTCCAATAACTAAAGGGGCCTATGGGAAAGATGGGGAGAGACTCTTTAGCAGGGCCTGCTGCAATAGGATGAGGGGAAATGGTTTTAAAATAGAGGGAAGTAGATTCGGATCAGACATTAAGAAAACATTTTTTACAGTAAGGGTAGTGGAACATTGGAACAGGTTGCCCACAGAGGTGTTAGATGCCCCATCCCTGAAAACATGCAAGGCCAGGTTGGATGAAGCTGTGAGCAGCGTGAAGATGCCCCTGCTTCTTGCAGGGAGATTGGACTAGATTACTTTTAAGGGTCCCTTCCAACCCTAACTATTCTATGATGCTATGACTCTACTTTGTTCTCTTTCTTATTATCCTGCTTTTGTTTTAATAAGAAATAAATAGTTTTCCCCAAGTTGAGTCTGTTTTGCCCATAACAGTAATTTTAAGGATCTCTCTCTGTCCCTATCTCAAACCTTGAGCATTTTTTCTTATATTATCTCTGCCTATTCCCTCAGAGGGTGGAGGGTATCATAGAGAGACTGTGTGGCTTGGTCCCAAGCAGGGCTAAGCTACAACACACTTAAAAAAAAAAAAAAAAATCACACCTATACTGTCAAAATTTGCATGTAAATCTTTTTACTTGAGTAAATCACAGATTTAAAGCAGAATCTTTACCTGCAAATGTCTATCTTGTGCTTACAATCAGAAGATAAACATAATAGCACACTACTTGGCATTTCTTATTCAAAGCTTGGGTACAAAGCCACAAGTGCTAATACCAGTGCCACATAATTCACTCCTGCAGTGATACTGCCTGATTAACCACCTGCTACTGCATCAAGAAATTTGTAACCTTCAGTTTAACCATGTCCTATTTCCATTTGATCTGTATTTTGGTTTATGAAGGAATATTGTGTCAAAAGCACTAGTGTTTTATAAAGCTGGTAAAACCAGCAATGATTGTAGAAGGAAAGGAAAAAGGCAAGTGAAAATGTTTTCCTGTTGTCTGCTCTCTGAAAATAACAATGTTACTTTTAAAGATTAGTGCTTTCTATCACCTCTATTTACATATATCAGTATTTGGAAAGGGGAATTGGAGCTTAAAGCAGAGTGATTGAGGTTTCTGTCAAAATTAAGCAAATTCAGGTACTGAATAAGGAATTAATTTAGTTCTGACAATATTCAATAAGGAGGGCAGAATGCAGGCTAGCACACAATTAGGGGTTCTGGCAGGGACATATAGCATAGCCACAAGGGACCCAAAGAGATCAAGAAAAACTATCCAGTTCAAAGGAACAGACATATTAATGTCTGTATCAGAGTGGAGGCAACCATTCCCTTTGGCAGTTTCAGCCATTCTCACCGCCCTTGCTTGTCTGAAAATTTATATATATTATTGAATAGATTTGCTTCAAGCCATCTTCTTAAGAACAGAGGCTAACGAAAAATAGAAACAGCCTTGGAACAATTAATGGAAGGCATGTGACATTGAACGAGAATGGACTGAGGAGCCAAATGGCTAGTGTCAACTCTAACTTACAGCTACTGAATCTTGACTGACTTTCTCCACAGAGAGAAGAAATTAACTATGTTGAAACTAGATTGTCAACTGTCCTCTCATAACCTATCTGTGTTGGAGGGCAGGGGGAAGACAGGTGAGGTTCTCCTTAGATTTAAGGCCTTTCAGGACTTAGCAGAGATTCATAGACCAATCTTCACAATGTGAATAAGCAGCATCCTGAGCAGACCACAGTTTCCAGGAGAAATTAAAGCATCATCACTATCTAGTCATATTTATTTAATGCTCTCCTTAAGTTAAAGGGCACGGAGCAGTGGTACAGAAGTTGGCTGCTCTTGCTCTGTACTAGCTGACAATTCAGCTTTTATATTGGGCGAGATCTTTACATGGATGCAAATTGAAGCGTTTTTTGAGAATTTGAGTTGTGTTTGTCTGCAAGAGAAGATCCCTTGAAATTTCCAGTCCTTTTGGCAGAGCAATTCCAGAACTACAACAAAGAAGCACACCACAGAAACTACTATTTTTAATTCAAGTTAGATCTTCCTGTCAGTTTGCCTTTATTTTTTTCAATTCTCAGGCTCACTTCCTCAGATCAAAAATCAAAGAAAATAGATCCATAACAGAGCTGGCCCAGACCACAAAATATGGCTCCCAGGATGAGTATTAAAGTACTACAAGTCCAAACTGTTACTGCTACACACTCAAGAAGGTCCTATTTGCCCATATGTTTCAATATCAACATTTATTCTTTCAGGTGTTATGTTCTGCCTGAATCTTAAATATTACTCATCATTCTGCAGGGTTCATTTCTGAAATGCAGAATGCAATCTACAGATCAAATAAATCCTTTGGAACAGAATTTTAACTACATATAAAATTTTATATAAATATATGAGAATATATAAATATATATATAATGAAATTAAGAATTCACTAAAAGAAATTCCAACAGTTACTTGGCAAGTCCAATCTAAGCCATTAATACATTATAGAGTGTATTAAGGTACAAGGATTCCTATGAAAGGAGCTTGAATTTCACACCTTTGTGTTCACAGATTTTAAAGTGATAGCAGAATCAACTTGTTAGGCTATGACAGAGTTTCCAGTTGAAATTCAAACACATTCATCTCCAGAACGAAAAATATGGTACTGAAATATGCCATAGAAAGAGATACAAGGGAAAAGAGAAAAAGAAATAAGACTTTTTATTTCTTGCAGAGAAGAAAGACAAGGAAAACATTGCCTTTTTTTTTCAGTAATGCAAACTTTAATATTACAAAAGCAACAAGAAGGTAGCCAGGACTACAGTGTACTTTTCTCAAGGGTAAGAAAGAAACAGGAACAGAAGAAGAAGCTCAGATGAAAGAAATTAATAACCAGCTCTAGCACATGGAAAAGAAGCTGGCATAAACTAGTAGGATATTTAAAGAAGCATGTCTTCATAGAGAACAGAATCCATTTTTCTCCCATGCTTGGCAATGTCGTTGAAATATCAGCAGATCATACAACTGAAAAAAACCCAGGGAAAATAGGAGTCTGCCAGAGGTTACACTGAGTAGCTATTGGTCCTGTTAAAATTTGAGTATTTTTTCATTTTCTCTTATCATTACCATAGGGGCCACAGCAACTAGCAGTGCATGCTCTGGGTGTCATTATTACATGAACATAACACTTTTCATTTGATGTGCTTTTGCTCTCTGGTAATTAATGACATGCTTTTGCTCTCTGGCAGTGACCAGCAACTATCCTTGCGTGAATCTGAGCTTATGCACTAGCAGTACTTGAATATATTGGCCTCTATAGTAGCATGCTTGACCATGGAAAGGATTGTGAGCAACAGCAGCTAGAGGTATTATACATAGCTTTGCTCTTCCCCAAATGTAAGGGACAGTCTTCCAGCAAAAACATGTCTTGCAGCCTTCAATTATGTGTAGCATATATGTTCATCAATAGCAGTGTTAGAAAGCACCCACTGCAGTTCCTGGAGAAAAATGCCATGGAGCAGGGGGAGCTGATTAAAGTATTCTACCAAAATGCCCTGGTTTTCACACAAAAATTGAACCCTCCTAGTTATATTCAATAACGGTTCCATCAACATGACTCCAAACAATCTTTGCTGGCTCTTGCCAACTACTCAAGAGTCCCTCCAATTCAACTGGTCCAAGCCCAAAAGCCTAAGCAGACGTAAGACTGTATAATTACTGGCTGCTGTAGAAGAGAAATTAATGTTTATTTTGTCCTGCCTGAAAGACAGGGATAGTGGGCAAAGGTAGCTTGTTGTAACCATTGCATTTTCCTAGTCATGACAGTCTCTTAGAATAGGATATCCTCTTTTCTTCCCACTCCCCAAACAAAATTAGTGGCTTTGGAGATTTCTGTATTACGGCTTCGCTCCAGAGTTTTCCCTCAACACCTTTAGTCAGGCCCAGGTTTGCAAGATCTTCCCTGAGAAGCCCGAAAAAATGATCCTTCTCTCATTTTCTGTCTCCATTGTCGAGATGCTAGGTTGTTTGCCTCCATTTTACCCATCAACATTACACATATACAGACAGACATGGAAACGGACATGGGCACAGACACACACACCTTTCTTTGATGCTGGCCCTTTTAAGGGGCATTTGAATGTGAAATTAGGTGAGGAATTGAATCTACTGTAGCTCAGTTTTGTTCTTAAGCAATACAGGAAATTTAAGTGACTGATTTGAAAAGAATCACAGAATGATAGAATCATTTAGGTTGGAAAAAACCTTTAAGATCATCAAGTCCAACCTAATACTGCCAAGTCCACCACTAAGTGCCACATATACACATCTCTTAAATATCTCCAGGGATGGTGACTCAACCACTTCCCTGAGCAGCCTGTTCCAAGGTTTGATAATACTTTCAGTGAAGAAATATTTCCTGTTATCCAATCTAATCCTCCCCTGGTGCAACCTGAAGCGGTTTCCTTTCATCTTATCACTTGTTACTTGGGAGAAGAGACTGACATCCACTTCCTTTTAGGTAGTTGTAGAGAGTTACAAGGTCTCCCTTGAGCCTCCTTTTCTCCAGACTGAACAACCCAAATTCCCCCAGCTGCTCCTCATAAGACTTATTCTCTAGATCCTTCACCAGTTTTGTTGCTCTTCTTTGGATGCATTTTATTTTATTCCTTGATACTGAAGTGCTGCACCACATCCAAAGAAGCTCATTACAACAATGGAAAGGGACGGAGGCTGCACAAGGGAATGAAGAAAGCTGACTTTGGTGGTAGATGTTAGAGATTTCAGAATGGACACAATCAAACAGAACTATTTGATAAGGCCAGTGCTATGTAAAACAGTTTTACTTGAAAATTCACTTTAAGACAAGGAACTCAATGTGCAGAGAAAGCCTTGCTGCAGGAAAGAAAAGAAAATCTGTTAACTAGGTGTGCACAGGTTTGTGCGTAAGCTCACACATTTGAGGTACCTTTGTCCAACACACTTCAAATATACAGATTGTCTGGCCAGCTAGCATTCAGTGTGCATAATTAAATACCTTTATTAGAATGGGACATTTTCAGTTGTGGTTGTTATAGGAGCTATCAAAAACATTTCATTATTTTTATTCTTAGCATGCTGTGAAGTTTTGATTTTTCAGAAGCCTTGGTACACTGCATTTTTGAGCTCAGGTGAACAGATACAAGTAATCACAATTAAATTAACAGATATATTTTCATTCTCAGATAGATATTTGCATCAGCCATAGATTTCTACTAGTGCTGCTAAGCTAAGGTTAAAATTATTGCTGGCATAGACTTTCTGGTGTGACCCCATATATGAGTAATCACTATCATTTCAACATAGTGATATTCAAATTCAGTATGAAGAGAAAAAGTCTAGTTTGTCTGACATGGACAAAACATAGATTTTTCAAGTTATATTAAATATAGAAGCATCAATACATTAAACCAGAATTATTTGAAACACATTTCGCCAAGAAAGACAGTGTATTGGTCTTATATATTTTTTCTAATGTCTCAAAGATTTTTTTCTAGGTTAGCTCAAGGCACAAAAAAAAAAAATTAAAGTCCACTCTACCCTGAGCTCTACCCTCCTTATGTCTCAGTGCAATATCTTAACAAATTATCTGTATATGAATGTATATGAATGTGTATGAATGAACAAATTATCTGTATGAATTAGCAAAGAATCCTTTTTTTTCCTCTTGTTCAGCCCTTCACAGTACACTGCAGACATTATCTTCTAGATTTGTTCTTGCAAAGGAAGCAAAAGTTTCTGCTCCCAAAGGGAATTCTCTTAGATGAGCAGAATATTTACCATGTGTTTTAGACTACAAAGGCATCTATCATGGGCCACTTCCCACATCTGAATTTCCTACTAGGTATTCCCTATGGTATTGTGAGGAGACTTCCAAAAAGCATTTCTAAGCTTTCTAAATTGGATGACTAAATGCAGACAGTGTGATCCTTCCTCTTTTTCTTTCAGATTCCAGTGTTTACAATATAAATTCTGCAAATATGAGAGGTGTGCAGCCACCAGTGGAGCATCTAGTACAGCGGTGAGAAGCAGACAGGAGAGTACAACGTGGCAAGTCTGAAAGCTGAAATGTCTCCAGAAGTCAAAGGAAGACCTTGCCTCTAAGAGGGAACATACCTGTGCACACATCAGTAGTAGCCAGGCTCAAATGTCCACCTTAAATAGCATCTCTGGGCTATGTGGACCATTGATCTAAGCCAGTGAAACAATTCTTATAGGAATTGTATAGGTAAAAAGTAATACTTCACCACTAAAAGAACAAATTGAAAATGTTCTACTGGAAAAATCCAGGGATTTTGCAGAGTTCTTTTCCCTTAATATGTGTAAAAATACATCTGAAGCCAGTGAAAGAGAAAAAAGGATATTTTGGAAGGGTTTTATTAGAAACAATTTATTAGTTTGCAGCCGGTGCAATTAAAAATTTAGCAAATGCTTATTAACACATAAGGATGATTTGGTGGAACATCCATTAACTGCAAATAAAGTACTAATAAAATGTTCATAAACATCACAAAAGGGTGGAGCATTACCACTGTCCTTTATGAGCCACACATACAGTATAGACAAAGATGTCCTACTTTACAGCAGGATTTTGGGGAACTGCTAAGATTCCCACTCTATAAGTATTTTAACAAACACTACTGTACTATTCCAAGGAACAGATCATCTTTGAAAACACACAAGCTCACAAGCTTCCATAAAACATTTATATATACCTTTTTTCATTTTTGTTTTGGAAGCCTTAGGTCACTGTTCTTTGTTTATCTACTTTATTTTTTGCTACCTTCTACTAGACCAGAACTTATTTGTTGATAGAATATTCTTCTGTTCAGTTTGACCATTCAATTTAATTTGATACAATCACTTTTTATTTGTGATGTTTGTCTTTCGAGTTATGTGTGAGCAGACAAAAATGAAGTTAAAAATCCTCTTTAAATCTGTACGGTTAGGCACTATACAAGAAATGTTGTGGTTTTATATATATTATATACTGGATATCCAGTATTAATACTTACCATCACATTCTCCAGATACTTCTTGAACATGAATATCTATTTGGTGCGTGAGACTTCTAGGTTGTATATGAAGGAACAAAACAGTTTGCTTAAGGCTACCTAGAAAAAGGAGTATAGAAACCAGTAAGTACCTAGGAATGTAAGAAACTCACATTGAGATCCCTGTCATGAATCAGGCAGAGGAAAAAATTGACACTGTCCTTTACCTCAAATGAATACACCACACACTAGAATCAGTGTGTCTCTTGCTGTCTAAATTATTATTAATTACTTAAGAAATAGAGCACAGCTGCAACAAGGGGACAGAAAAAAAAAAAAATCATCCCAAAGCAGTCAGCAGCCCAACAGCTCAACACCCTAAGGGAGATTTGTGCCCTGGCAGTTTTCAGCTGGGTCTGCCGTTTCCTCCCTCACCTTACTGCACAGCACATCACATCCTCCTGAGGAGCATGATGTGGAAATGAAGAAATTCCTCTAGGAATTGGAGTAATCTAATAAGGTCTCTCAGGTCTCTCTCTCCCATCATCCAAATACTCAGGATATGGAGAGACAAAAGTTCAAATTACAGAAACATCCCCATCCACCTGCTCAAACTGCTATCCACTTTTGCTTACAAAGCATTTGACACTGTCCCACACAACATCCTTCTCTCTAAACTGGAAAGGCATGGCTTTGATAGATGGACCACTCGGTGGATATGGAATTGGCTGGATGGCCACACTCATAGAGTGGTTGTCAACGGCTCAATGTCCAAGTAGAGACTGGTGACGAGTGGCGTCCCTCAGGGGTCCATGTTGGGACCGGCCCTGTTCAGCATCTTTGTCAGCGACACGGACAGTGGAATAGCGTGCATCCTCGGCAAGTTTGCTGATGACACCAAGCTGTGTGCTGCCGCCAACACGCTGGAGAGGAGGGATGGCATCCAGAGACAAGCTGGAAAGTTGGGCCCGTGCCAACCTCATGAAATTCAACCAGGCCAAGTGCAAAGTCCTGCATGTGGGTCGTGGCAATTCCAGGCACAAATATAGGCTGAGCGGAGAATGGATCGAGGGACTTGGGAGTGATGGTAGATGAGAAATTTAACATGAGCTGACAATGTGCCCTTGCGGCCCAGAAGGCCCAACATACTGGGCTGCATCAAAAGCAATGTGACAAGCAGGTCGAGGGAGGTGATTCTCCCCCTCTACTCTGCCCTGGTGAGACTCCAACTGGAGTACTGTGTCCAGCTCTGGAGCCCCCAACACAAGAAGGATGGGGACCAGTTGGATCAAGTTCAGAGGAGGGCCACAAAGATAATCAGAGGGCTGGAGCATGTCTCCTATGAGGAGAGGCTGAGAGAGTTGGGGCTGTTCAGCCTGGAGAAGAGGAGGCTCTGGGGAGACCTGATAGCGGTCTTACAGTACCTCAAGGGGGCCTACAAGGGGGCCTACAAGAAAGATGGGGAGAGGCTGTTTAGTAGGGCCTGTTGCGACAGGACTAGGGGTAAATGTTTTAAAATAGAGGGGGGTAGATTTAGATTAGAAATTAGGAAAAAATTTTTTACAATGAGGGTTGTAGAGGACTGGAACAGATTGCCCAGAGAGGTGGTGGATGCCCCATCCCTGGAAACATTCAAGGCCAGGCTGGATGAGGCTCTGAGCAACCTGATCTAGTTGGGGATGTCCCTGCTCCTTGCAGGGGGTTTGGACTAGATGACCTTTGAAGGTCCCTTCCAACCCTAACCAGTTTGCATTGTAAAACATCTTTTCCTAATATCTAATCTAAATCTACCCCTCTCTATTTTAAAACCATTACTCCTTGTGCTATTGCAATCTGTAATCCCATAAAAGAACACCACCTGATATGACTGAATGACATTATCAATTCTGCAGCAAGGACAAGGAAGTTGGCTCTGAACAGGTTCCACCTTGCAAAGGCTGCGTATTCTAGAACATACCACACATGCTGCATGCAAGTCATTCAGTAAGGATGCTCTGCCATGCTCTAACAAGCAATGGCTGGGTCACTGTTGCTAAAAGACTCCGAATAATCAACGAACAGGGACCACCAGCACCTACAGCCATCCCAAAGATTAACAGATGCAATTCCTGTTGAAGCAATTAATATACAAGCTTTGGGAAAGGGCTCATGCACAGACCGTGAAAGTTACAAAACAGTGCTCACCAAAAAGTTGAGGTTAAATTTTTAACCTTAATGTGCAAGGTCATTTCAATGGATGTTTTGAGGGAGACATAAAAGAGAATTATTATGTAATTTAAAATCATAGAATCATAGAATCATAGAATGGTTAGGGTTGGAAGGGACCTTCAAAGGTCATCTAGTCCAACCCCCCTGCAAGGAGCAGGGAAGTCATGCAGATAGGCTGGGATTTACCTCCCTGAACTTCAACTTTAGACTTTCTCTACATATAGGATGAGACATCAGCCCTACAGATGGTGACTCATCTCATCTTTGCTGGAAGGGGATGAATCAACCTCTAGTTTTAGTGCTCTCTCCACAGATTACAAAGAGGGCCTAAATGATAAGCTTATGGTTACCACTATTTAATCACAGGTAAAATCAGACAAGGTGAATTGTACCCATTTTGTGTTCCAGATGCCATACATTCATCAAACATTTTTTCATAATGGAAAAAATTCTCTTAATTCATATAAATGTTATCGGCCTGCAGCTGTACAGAACCTCTTTGGTATAATAAATGTACACCTTAATCAGTAAATAAATAATAAAATAAATTTATTACCACATGAGACTATAAAAATAGATAACTAAAGATTGTCTTTGCTAATCTATTCTTCTACAAAGTTTACTCTGACTAATAAAAGTTAAGATATACAAAGCCTTTGAAGGCATCATGATGACTTCATCTCAGGTGGCACCAATAATTAAAATTTCTGGCCTAGGATCACTGACTGCTAAAGAACATAAATTCAATAGTGTTTCATCCCCACAGTGAATTTGGGAACCATGAAAGGTGCTTTATTAGTAGCCATGCTTGCTGTCTTTCTGTAGTCTGTTCCCCTTTTCTGCCTCTTTCAAATTAAGAGTTCAAATAGGAGTTCAATAGAAACATTTCATGTAGGAAGCTGGCTAGCACAACCGTAGCAAGTCAGCTGTATTGCTCATTGCAATTAGAAGGAAAAGTGTGACTTTGAGGAAAGCAAACTTTTCAACCCATGCAGCAACCATTGAAAAATGCTTTTCCAATTTTTGTCAAGTTTCTTCTTCCCTAAGGGAATTGTTTCTATCTCAATATTTTCCATATTTATTCAGTCAAATGTTATTTTATCCAGATTTATGGTAGATAAACTTCATAGTGAGCAGAGCATGATTCTTTTCTCATGGTTTAAAGCATTGCTGATTTTTATCATATACTCCATATAAAAGAATCATCTTTCTATTGTAAACATACTGAAGTACTAGCTTCTAGTTATTTCCATTTTTCTCCTGTAGTTTAGGATGCACCTCCTCAAAATGGATGACATTTATTGTCTTTTCTTCTCTTCTAAATTATTTTCCCACTTCAGCTGCACATACTACAATGGAAATTTGAAACAGCACAGCAAGCAAATGAATATCTTAAGTTTCCCTGCTACATCACCTTTTGGGTCCCTCTCTAATTTCTTTACAAAAGGCAGGTCTTCTGCTCCACTACTATTATTTAGTGGTTTGTACAAAATAGATTCATCATCTCTGAAACCTGTTCCACAAAAAAAAAAGGTATTCCTTTTTTTTAAAAAAAAAAAAGTCCTCCATTAAAAGCTTTTATATATTTGTTATTCTGTGAGACATTCTGACATATAACTATTTAGGAAGAAACTTTTCCATCTGTTCCAAAGCTAAAGTAGCATACTGTGAAAGCTATGTCCTCCTAAATTCAAATGGCCTGACGGAAGATGGGATTAGGTGGTCACATATATAGCCAGCTGTTGTTAAGCAATAGTGTGAGACTTTGTAGATTTACAAGGGAACTAGAAGACAAGCAGTTTCCTCCTTCCTTCTTCCCTTACCTCCACTTGGATTCCTCTACTCTGACAGTTTTGAATTTGTAGTAAGATATGGTGTCCTCCATATGGGGAGAGTGGCTGCAAGAATGTGGGAAGAACAATTATGAAAGCAAATTTCTGTTTAGTCCTTGAGGTTTGGGGATTTTGTTTGTTTGTTTGGGAAATTTCTGGTATGGTTTTTTTTTCTGTTTTGTTTTGTTTTTAATCTCCCTGGTTGTTGAGGATGGGGATTGGAGTTCCTCTGATATTCCTGTGCATGTGCAGTACAAAATTAAAAGTTCCCTTCTAACAAGGCTAAATGTTTTCACTGGAAAACTGTAGTTGTGCTGGGAAAAGTTGTCTTTCAGGGGAAAAATGGAAACTTGCAGGTTGCTACCTGCAAGCCTGAATGTTTCTATTTTCTTGTCTGTAGACAGACTCCTGGACAGTTTGTGCATATATTCTCTATCTTCCTCACTCCTGCTTTCCAGAAGATGGAAAAAGGCACATGAAAGAGCATGAAAGTCAGGATTAAGTCTTCTGGAATTTGCCCATGGATTTTTATTGCCTGTTGAAGAGTGAAAAGGCAGTAAATTGAAAACTGAAATCTTTATTCTTTTGAAAACTTGCTCCAATTATAATGTGCTTGTGCCTGTTTCTCACACAAATTCGGGATGTGTTTTGTGATGCAATTTTCCCCTGGAAGTAATTTTCACTTTCTGTACACCTTTGAAGGAGAAAGCAAGTCTAATGCCATTCTCCCTGTTAGTCAACAAAAACTCTACCTGTCACACGGAAGTTTTTCAATCAGATGTGTTTAGTTGAATGGGGGTTGTAATGCCATTACCTCCCCTGGCAGTATCGGATTTGACCCCTAGGAATTCATTATTCAGGCTGGCTAAGCAATGCCATTATGCTGTTCTTCAATGCTCATAGATTAACCAGTAGTACGTCGGGCATAAGCACAAGTTATGGAATATCATTTGGATAGATTGCTGCAATTTATGAATGACACTGTTAATGTGATCTAGTGAGTATGATCTATATAGTTTGCTAGTGTATCTCCCATTAAGCTCAAAAGAATCAAAAACTAGACAAGTCCCCACAAGCAGTGAGTATTTACAGTATCAGAAATTACATAAGGTTATATAATTCAGTATATTCAACCTAAACTGTGCATATTTACTTGAGGATAGACTCTGTAGTTACTTCAGAGGCAAAGCAACGCTAATAAGATTGCCTTGTGATTTCAGAACAGTTGCTTAAAACTTTACTAACCCATGAGGACATAAAATAGGAAATAATTTTCCTTTTCTTACTGTCTCTGATTACACCATAACTTCCCCACCTTTAGAAGTTCTTGAAAGTTTTTTCCATTTACTTTTTTCACTCTGGACTGTTTTTTGCAAAACTTGAAGCTGCAGCACACCACCTTAAAGTTGATTCAGACATGCTGCTGGCATTGCTAGCTCAAATGGATAGGAATCTGTCTGGAGTAAGTTAGTTCACTTGAAGTAAAGTAAATTAATTTTTTATTGGATAGCTTCCTGTGAATCAGAAACTGCACTAATTTTCTATTCTGAAGCATCTCTATTCTTTTTCACTTGAATGAGGGGCAGAAGAGTTTCTCCTTCAATTATAAACCACTTTTAAAATTTTTAATTTAGTTGTGGTGAGAAATATTTTGGTGTCATTTTTCTAGTCCTGATATTCATGCATACTTTGAGCATTTTTTTTATACAGCTGCAACACAGAAAGGCCTGAGATAAATTTCACACAAGAAAAGTTCTGCCCTCCAACCTAATCCCCCCCTCTGCTGAAAACAATTACTATAAAATGGATAGCTTCCACAGCAGAATATACGTATCTCAAAGAAAGAAAAGTGAAAGCAGAATCTATATACTGTAGTCTATTACTATATTCTGGGGAAGTAATTATACTGAGATAGCTAGATGTTTTCACCTTTCTCTCTTAATATTTCCTGACAAGAACAGCCTCTCTTTGTTATACTACCTATCTAATGGGTAGAGCTAGAACAAGATGTTTAATAAAAATATCTTTCCAGAAGAAAATGGTTTCTTAAAAATCTTCATTTCATTAACTCTCCTACTTCCCATTCAAAAACGCTGTATATATCAAAAATGCTGGTGTTGTTGATCAAATCCTGAAAAATATCAAAGAAAATGGAAACAGAGAACAGTTTGTCAGTAATTGTAATTACAGTACAGTAATTACAGAACAGTAATTATACAGTAATTGCCAGGTTCTCATGAGTACAACCTGCACCTCCAGTAACTCCCATCCTAGTGCTTCTGAAATAATGCCTTCAGTTCTGTCTCTGCTTCCCTTTTGGCCCTGCTCTCTCAGAGCCATAAAGACTTTGTATGATTACATTGTCTTATGCTTCAGCAAGTGACCTTCATATCCCTCACCCTCTGGCCCATTGGTATAGGAAGAGAGTGAAGGCTTTTCTGGGTGTGAGCATTGGCAACCAAGAAAATTATGGAGGACAGAGATCAAAAACTGGCCAGATGAAACAGTTTTGCCCACTTTGTGAGGGAGGCAATGACTCAATCAAGCCCTGTCAGTGAGACTCATGGATGTGATCCATGAGGAACCTTGGCATGCATGGACACATCAGAACAACCCAAATTTATAACTGTTTCAAGAAATTGTTTTCATCATGCAGCTTTAAGGCTCTTCTAATCCAACAAATCTATGCACCCCAAAGTGGTCTTGCTTTATCATTTTAACCAAACTTGCCTTATCATTATTAACCAAAAGAAAATGTTGTCACTTTTTGAAAAATTTTCCTGCCATAAAATCTTAGCATCTCAGGAGAAGGGGAAAGGCATGGAAAGGGACAGAGCTTAAGGAAAGCTATATGATGTAATAATTTTGGATACACGATATAAATATATATATATAAATATATATCATTCTGAGGTTCAATAGGGTGCAACAGTGAAGGACCATATGTTTCCATTATAATCATCACTCACTCACAGCTGGCCTGTGCATTTCCTACAGGGAACCAGTTGTTAAAAAAAAAAATTAAAAATCTAATTTTTCAGGCAAATTATGCCAGGAAGGTGTTGAGGGAAGGTAATCTCCAGAGATCCTGAGCAATGGAATTGGAGTTAATGGAAAGGGATCAGCAAAATCATGTAAATTTTAATAACCTGAATTAAACGAGAAAAATGGCAGACACGTCTGTTGCCCAGCACAACACAGTCCACTGTGCTAGGAACAGGATATGCATCCAGTTGCACTTTGCAGCCAAGAATTAAGGCCCAGGGCCTTATTTCCTATAATGCGGTCCTTCCTGTAGTTGTAACTCCGCATCCTCTTTCCTAGATGTACTTTGGCAATCTACCAACAGCAGGATACAGAGTTAACCTTGTTTAAAGACACACAGAGCCATGTTCCCCTTCAGAACTACAGTTCCTATTGGCCTGCCAGTTTCAGTCACCTCTTTTTATCATTTGCACTTAGGTGATCACAGAAACACACCTTCCTGAGCAGAAAAGGAATGTTAAGCCTCTGTTACAAGCATACCTGTTGTGGTGGCAAACACCTACATGCTATGCCTGTACTTTCATCTGGCCCTACTTCCACATCATGTTAAGGCTGTGGTTCTTTCTCAAGAAGGAAGCTAAAGAGATGACCAGCATGGGCTAAAACATTGGTCTTGCTATATAGGAAAGATCATGGACAATTCGCACATAGTACGCTATAGCCAGATGGGCTTCAACAGTTTCTAGTGAAAACTTGAACTTATTTTCCTGGAATAATTTAAGAGCTAAGGAACTGTTATGCATTTTCTTCCTGTAGTGGCAAAGCTATCCCAGAGGCAACACATTTCGACAAAGGAAGGAGGTCTAATTTTAGTTGCTTGCTGTAGTGTGGACAAATCTGACCCTATGCGACTATAAAGGTGTGAGGCTTTTTCAATATGCCATATAGGGAAGACTTTTTAGGTACAGAATAGCAGTTTAAGTATTTTTTGAGAAATCTGTAGAATAGGTCAATAATACAACTACAGAGATAAACAATTAACAAATATCCAGGAGGAAAGAGAATTAGAAATACATTTTTAAAAGAGTAAAAAATGCATTTTCAGATTCGAATTAATGGAGACAGATAGGCAGCAAGATATAGAGAAGAAGACTGTTAGACGTGGCCAGTGGAACAAAGGAGAATGCTCCAAGCATAAGTATCCATAATTTTTTGCATTTACTGCAGATCCTAGAATGTTTTTTTCAAAGGCAAAAGCATAATCACTGCCATTTTGCAGGTGGGCAACTAAGGGAAAAAAATGTGAGGTGCCTTGCCAAGAACTGATAAGCTGCTAAATCAGAAATTAGATACAGGTTTCGCTTCCTAATCCTTCTACTGCCATGGAAGATTATAGGGAGAGCTACAAGTCCTCCTCAGGACTAGCAGTGGGAGGAGTATGTGTGACATATGACTTTACCCTATCATCTAATTCTATATGTCAAAGCTTCCTCCTTGAGCATTTCTCACTGCTCACAGAAAAGACAAGATACAGGGCTGAATGGATACTTGATCTAATCCAACTTCTCTTGGGTGGCACTAAGGTAAATGGGCATTTGTCTGATGCTTTGAGAAACAGGAAAGATTCTTGTACCCTTCCATGTTTACTGAAGGTGCTGCACCAAAAACATTTTATTTCCTTTTGTGACTCAATTTTATGCTATGAACTTGAGTAAGCACGTCACCCCTTATTGTGGAATGGGTGAAGTGTTAACATTGATTCTGAAGAGTAAGTGGCATGCCAATCATTGGTGAAAACAGGACTTTAGTGAAGACAGGACGCTGGAAATACATCTCATGATTTTACTAGCTCACAGTTTTTGGTTGACAAGCCAAGGAGTCACTGATGGACTCAAACTCCATTCAGACAGTGGCTGGACGGAGCAAGCTTTACAGACACGTTAAGACAAACTACACACACAGAGACTTGAGAGTGATGCAGGCCATTTCTGGCAGATAATTTACAAAGACAGGGCACTCAACTGCAGTTCGGTGATTGGATATTATATTACATCTAACTTAGCTATACAATTCTTAACTAGTTACAGAAAAGTGCTTTCTTTTTTAGGAATCCCAGCTGATAATCTGCTCTCATGCCACTGGCTGGTTTCAGATAGGAACAAATGCAGTGTTCTTACTAAATTTTTATTTACTTACTAATTTTTTCAAGTGGGTATCTAAGTTTGAGTGAAAATTGCTAAATAGCTAATTGCTATTTGATCGGCAATGATGCCCTTTTGCCCTTGATTCTGAACTGCAGG
The DNA here is from genome assembly GCF_036417535.1 of Chlamydotis macqueenii. NCBI lineage: Eukaryota > Metazoa > Chordata > Aves > Otidiformes > Otididae > Chlamydotis > Chlamydotis macqueenii. The sequence goes on from NC_141559.1 coordinate 21,270,430, forward strand.
ACAAAAAAAAAATTAGGATCTAGCCTCTTTCATTCTGGCTACATATATTTGAAAGCTCTTCAGATATAAGAAAGTGCTCCTTCAGTCCCTATTCTTCTGCCTTTTTAAGGGCCCGGCTAGTATTGCTTCTAAGCTGCTGCAGTACGCCTCCCACCCTAACGGTGGCAGAAAAACCCTACACTTCACTCCATTGACTGCAACTAAAGCAAACTCCATCGGGGAAAAGTATTCTGCCCTAGGGCTTCAAAAAACCAACCATAAAGCTATCGACAAAGTGAGAGATGTTCAATATATTGTTGTAAGGGAAAAGACTGCAACTGTTTAATTTAGAGATGAACTCAGAAGTTACATAAAAGACTGAGCTAAATCTATAAATGGTAAAGTCAAGAGGCCTTATTGCTCATATCCCTGAAACTGAAAGAAACATCATAGAATTTTCAAGCACTAAATTTTACACAGATAAAGGGAGGGAGGTCTGGTTGCTTGTCTTTTGTTTATTTTAAACACAATTCTTTCCTAACCTTCGGAATTCATTGTCAGAAGACTTGGTATTTTTAGCAATATCTAACAACAAAACAGAGTTTGTATCTTTGTGGATGCCTCCTGAACAATTACAGTAGATGGTAAATGAAACAAACGTGTTCATGTAACTGACTGACAGGGGAAAGACTGACTATGTAAATATAGGTATTTGCTTAAGACTCAAGTAAAAATTTGGGCAATATTTTTTAAAATTCGCTTTCTTCTAGTAGCAAGTTACAAAATTCCCTTGGCACAGTCAGCTTCTGAGTCAGCTAAAGCTAGTCATGCATCTCCTACACTCATCCTATGGTTACATTATACAATCTGACAAGTAAAACTAAACTGGAATTAAATCAACCACTTAACACAGAGCACTGGTAGGAAAAAAAAATAAAACAAAACAAAACAAAACACTATTTCTGATTAGAAGTAGCAGTCACAAACTTAAGGCCTTGCTACAATGAATCAAATGCATCATCCTGCATTTCATGGTGCCAGAAAAGAACTTTTTTCTATTTTTATAGGGAAAAAAAAAAAAAGACAGTTCAGCATAAGCGGCTCAGGAATCTGTTTTTTAAAAAAATTCACTTATGATGAAATACAGTCATCACTAGCTAACTAATGTTACTAAGTGTTAGTAATATTTTCATTCCTCCTAGTTCATAAGTTTATACACCTGTCAGATCAATTGATCTATTGCAGCAGTGACAGGAACAGTATTGCATTTTCTCATTATTATTAAAATATGCTGAGTGCTTATAACTTACCAAATTTGATACAAAGCCTGAGCTCTTAAAAATGTATTTATATCATTTATTCTTCAGAAATGCCAAAAATAGGGTAAGGGAGAGTCTGTGCTAAACTGAAGCTTATTCACATCAGTAACAGTAGTGTGATACTCCTGCTGTAATCTCTGGGAAGACTCACAGAATTCACGAGTAAGGTTTTGTCCTGGTTCTGGCTAGAACAGAGTTAATTTTCACCTGAGTTGGGAGAGGAACTGGAGCTGCTAACACCTGTGGCTGGGGGACACAGCTGGGATAGTTTACTAATTAACCTACAGCTGGGATAGTTTACCCAAATAGCCCAAAGGACTGTTCTGTACCATGTGACATCATGCTCAGTATGTAAGTGAGGAGGGTGATAAGGGGAGGTTCCAGCTACTTGGGAGAGAGCTAGGTATCAGGATATACTGTGAGCTATTGTACTGTAAATTATGTGCTTAAGTATTTTCTGTTATTGTTTGTTTATTTTCTATCTCTCTTTTATTTTCTTCTGTTGTTCTTAATTTTTTTTTTTTTTAATCTCAACCCATGAGTTTTGCCTTCTTTTCTTTAGCAATTCTCCTCCTTGTCCCAGTGGAGGGTGGGGTGAGTGAGAGACTGTGTAGCTTGGTACTAAGCAGGGCTAAACTATGACAGGTTAGTTTTGAAGAGAAAATTTGAAATGTGTTAACTTGGGTGAACTGTAAAGACAATGTGCAAAAGAAATTCTTGTCCTCTTGGCCAATAGTAATCATACTGCCCTAATGTCCATGCAGTAGCTACATAACATGAGGAAATACAGACTCATCTAAAAAGTCCGTTTGGGAGGGATTCCTGCCATCATTTGCTCTCCTATTTCTTCCTCCATCCTAGTTTTGGCTGAGTTTCTGCCTCCTTTTCCATATCCCACTTTTTAAAGGCAATAAAAAAAGCAAACAATCCCTTGAAAATGTTACAATTAAAACGCATATTTGTGAAGTTAGTGGCAGCCAGAAGAAAACATGGTTGCCACAGACAGGAACAGGGGCAAGAAACAGTCTAAAAGGAACAAAACCCATGGAAAATAAGCTAACTGAAACATACTTTGTCCTGGACCACTGCATAGGAAATAGACATTTGTCTCCAATCGTGGCCATACCAAGAGAGCCTCTGTGCGATGCCAAGAAAAGGAACCTGTAAAGCTGACATCAAAGAATGCCTCACTACTGTCTGAAAGGTGCAGACGGGTGAGTTCTGCTACTGCTGATGGTGATTTAGTACACATAAATGGGAGCTTATGTTTTTTGGCTTTAACAGGGCCCCTTTTGAGAATGGTACCATGCAGCTGAACAAAAAGGAATTACACTGATCAACCCTGTGAAGACAGACAGGGGACAGAATGGACAGGGGAGCAAATACACCTTAAAAGTAAGATTGGGGTGTGGCTGTGGGGAGGAGCTATGGGACGAGGAGGAGAAGCAAACCATCAAAATAAGGAGAGTCATGAGAAAAAACCGCTTAATTTCCTTGACTGGTGGCCAGGACTTCCTTTCCATCCTTACTGAAGAGACAGTAATTCCTTAAACTGTATTAGAAATCAATAAATGCACAAGTGCAGTGTCCTCAGCTGAATGGAAATGGTTTCAGGGAAAACAGACTCCACGTGAGTTTTCTTCTGCCAGGCTGTAGAAACTCAGGAGCTGCCTGGCAGATTCTGAACACCCAGCACAAACTCCTGTTCCTAGGAGAGGGGCTGTCATCTTACAGGTAAGAATTCATAAAGCAGCAGGTACAATTTGAACCTTAATAATGTTTATCCTCATCTGTCAGGTAGAAGATATTAAACGCATCAAGGCCTGAGTGTTTGGAAAAGTTCCAAAGCCTTTACAATTTGATGCTCCTTTAAAAGTGTCACTAACTCAGGATCTTTTCTTTCTTAATAAAGGACCCACTCTTCTTCTAACCCCTGCTAAGGCTGCTAGCCCTCAAGCTTCTGATGGTCATGAGAAGCATAATCTAATTCTGCAGGTTCTGCAGAAACATTCCTTTCATCAAAGAGTTTAAGCTTAACTGCTACTGTCTAGATTTCCTAGTTCCTCCTCTGCAGAGTAATTGCAGGTTCCCCTTCACAATATTCTTTTTTCTATTGTCTGTGTTTTTATTGTGTCACCTTTCTTTAGTTTGGTCGTTGATGCTGTTCATTTAAGATCAACAGCAGTTTCAGCATTACTTTGAACTGCAGTAGTCACACACTTATTAATTCAACTTCTGTTTTTACAGGCAGATTTCCATACCCCTTATTTGTTCTTGTTCAACCTCAATTAATTCTGCTTTACGCTTTTTGAGATCAAGTACCCAGAACTGAACATAGATTTTGAAGTAAGTTTGAGCTATTAATAGAAAGAATGGCATTTATAATTGTTTCTGTATTATTCTGGATCCTCCATCATCCTCTTGTTTTGTTTCTTTCTCTTACCAGAGCTGCAGATTAAGCAAAAGACTATAGATCTGCCAAAAAGTCTTTTGTTAAATTGTTTTAAGATCTCATTCTTCTAACTTTACCTCATAGCCTAAAGCAAAAGCCTTTATGATTTTGAATTCTTAAAAGCCCCCCTATACAACAGCCGTATGTAATATTGCTGCCAACATTCATTCAGAAGATGACCAATAGGTCGACAAGCTAACCACAATATTTTTCCATACCATCCCTTGTTTCATGTGACTAGTGTAGAGGCTGCCAAAGGAGAACAGTGTAGAAGAAGGATTGCCAAAAGCTGTTAGATTTGGACTGAAATCCATAAAATTTCCATAAGAGGAAGCTCTTACAACCAGAATGTTCTCCATGTCTAATACAGGTTTCCAAAAGACTTGATGAACTAGCATGCTACTGGAAAGGAAGGATTTTGCTCCCTGGATTCCTTCCTCTTTCTTGTGTTAAGATCAGGTAATTTCCAAAATTTAAGCCTAATTTGTGCCTTCTCAAGGGACCATAAACAAAAATGCTAATTTCTGGAAAGATAAGAAAGTCTTATTTGCGAAGAACTTGAAAAGTATTGCTGTGCTGTAGTAGCTGCATTTCAACATCAAGGGCTTTCCCCCATCTCCCATTTTTGCATGAGTCATGTCACTAGAGTCACTATCTCATGTCACTAGAGTACTTTGGAGGGGGAAAAGGGACAATCTTAGTATCCAATTTATTAGCTTTCTCTAGGGAAGGGAATTCTTTCTTTAAGTACAACTTCCAATGTGTTTCACTTTCTGTTGGTTCCTGTTTGCGCTGAAAGTGAGGTACAAAGTTCTAGTGTGGCTAGCTTTAGAGAAGTTCAGTCCTTTGCCCAGCCGGGATTTAGTTTTGTATGCACACTTGATTTTCCTGGAAGTTTGAATTTCCTTTTGTCTTATATGAACTGTATGGTTGTGGCAAACCCACCCAGTCCAGCATGAGGTTGAAAACTGTTTCTATCGTAGTGCCAAGAGATAATTAACTCGGCGATGTTAACACACAGGCTTGGCATTCAGTTATTAAGCAGAGCATCAACAGAATGCAACAAGATTTCCACCACAGCCATCTACTGACCCTGCCGTCTGCTCTGTCCCGGCTGCCACGCATCCGCTCTTCCTCTCTAGGCACGACATCAGTTTGTTCAGATATCAGTGAGCAAAGATGGAAAACTTAGGTGCCAGGAAGCACTATGAGAAACCCCTGCAACTGTGCTTCTTCCTCTTCCAGGGCCCCTTTCCTTCCCCAACAGCTATCCACTGTCTAGCTCCCCTCTTCTCCCCATTTTGACCAACAGAACCCTGCAAGCTGGTTTCTCACTTCCTAGGAAGAACAAATTAATCTTAGAAAGATGCAGATGCTGTAAAAATCTCTGTCTTTAAAATGAAAGCTCTCTGAAAAGGCCACCAGAAGTGATATTTAAGTATTCGTGGTTCAAAAGCTCTGTGTTGAAAAGCCACCATTTTCCATGTTTGGTGCATTTGGCCAAGAAAGACTGAAGTGAGTTGTCTGAATCAGAAGATAACTTTGCATACAGAGGGTCTAAATGGATTGCAAATTTCATTATTGACAAAGTAAAATGCTCTGTGGCTCAGAAGTGGCTGAAATCTACCTGCTTTGAAGCAATACCTATGGGGTTTAGGGACTCTGGCCCAAACTCTTGCCTTCAAAGCAGCTCCTTTTAGGCCTTGATCACGATGCTAAAAATCTCAAGAGAGGCCTGCCACTGCAATTTTTATTAATTATTATTCATTAGTCTTCTTATCATCTCTTGCCCTGAGAAGATAGTTGCCCATTACTTGGTGAAAAGTTCAGATCACAGTGCAACTTCCTAGACATCCTGGATGGTACAACAGTTACCTGAATTAATAATTTATGCACAGTTCCACCTATCTGGAGGACGTTTTCTAAAGTAGAAAGGAAGAAGACAATTTCTCAAAAAAAAAAAAACCCTCACAACCAAACAAAAACATTCTCACCATTAAAAAAAAAAAAAAAAAAAGAATAGCCCAACATATGGGCTCAAGATAAAATCTTTCATATGATTACTATTGAGATACTATTAGGTTTAGTTAATTCTTGTGAGTATTTTACATTCTGTAGCCATCCATTACTGTTATATGCTAAATTTCCGAACACATCCCAGTTAAACAATCTCCCAAGGGAATAAAGGGAACTCTTTCTTCCTTGGAGGAAAGTAGAACCAGTAAACCAGATTGGAAGTAATATTATGAGTCTTGAAGCAATAATATTGTTTAAAAACAGCCGACAACATACCTTCTCTAGCTTGGGGGCATCAGCAAATCAAGTACGTTACTATATATGGAAGAAAAACATTAATGCAATGCTTCTGAATAAAAGCTATATGAAAGGTAGATTTTTAAAAGTACTTAGCAGTCTCAGCAATTCCAAGGCTCACTTATTGTATTAATCTGAAATGGCATTGAAACCCTTTGAAAATCCACTTCTAAATGCCTGTGTCAGAGATGCTGGGCAGTGAGTCTGTTCGGAAAGTCAGTCGCAAGTCCTAATTTTTTGAGTCGATACACACCTAGAGTCCTTACCCGCTTTAACTTGAATAAAAAAGTTATGCTTGCAATTTAACTCTTCCACATCTAAAGTCCAACACCGCAATGACCTAAACCAGGGCTTCTTTGTTTTTAAAAATGATACTATAGAGGGGTGCCTAGAATGGCTGAGCTATGGGCAGACACTCTGGTCTCAGAATGTGGGAAAGAGCTGCATTTCAGAATGCAAGTGATGTTGATGTCATTGGACAAACGTGTGATATTGCATGAGCCAAAGTCAAGAACAGTTACGTAGGAGAAGTGTTAGAATTGGGACAAAGTCAAGAGACACAGCTGGAGAGCTGATGATACTGTGGGCTGGGATCTGAGCTTATTAAACAACAGATATGGAAGTGCATTCTAGTACCTAAGTGTTTGCTAGAATTAAATTATACATTTAAAGCTAATATTTAGTCTTGGAATACATCCTTGGCTACAGAAGCAGTGATTGTTAGTAAACTCTGAGCCTAATTTTAATCAGTATTTTTTTAACAAAATACACAAAACTGCAAGAAATTCACAATACCTCAAAGAAACTGACCCATTCCTATGCATGTGTTTGACTGTTTTAACCCTATAGCACTAATATTTAGTTCTGATAGAAGGAAAAAGGAAACTTCAAAGTGAAAAGGAAAGAATTAAAGTGCAGGAACAGAAATCACTCTGGATGATGAAAAACATGTTCATTGGATGTCAAGGATGTTAGTCTAGTTAGCAGCATCGATGTGTGAAGGTTTTGAACTGCTAATCTAGTACAATGCCACTACCTGGAGGACTAAGGCAAAACAGAAGTGAAAAAAATACCCTAATAGTAAATCCACTACCACCTTCTTTGCAGTGGACCTTCTTTATATTCCAAGCAGATAGAAACAAACTTCATATTAGTTCTCTCTGTAGTAATATTTGCTTTGGAGTGGGATCAGCAGTATTCCCTAACTCCCATTTTTATTAGTAGTCCACAGAACAATACCAAAGTGACGATTGTAAAGTACTGAGCACCACTACATCAGCAGAAAGCACATCAGTATGCCAAGCAACAATTCTTCCCCTAGAGCAATACTGCTTTGTGTAGGAGACACTTCCTATTCAGGCAGGCCCTTAGAGAAGTGGACAGTATTTGGGAAAATTCCCAAATATCAAATAGTATAACATAGGCAGAAGTTTAAAAAGACAGTCAGCCAAAATATTTCTCTCTTTAACTCTGAGAAAGAGTCCTTTGAAAAGTGTCAGGGCAGATTCTGTCCATCCTGATTATTTTGAATAACACTTTGTTACATCAAGTCTACCCAATGAAATGAAACTGGAAATACTAAGAACATCCACCGATGCTTTTGTGCTGAGGGGAATAAATATGAGAAGAAATAATGAAAATCATGTTGTACACTTAAAAAAACCCAACCAGCCAAACAAACAAGAAATTAACAGACTCAAGATAAGTATACTACAGGGTAAAATAAAATGAAAATCTTCTTTCTTCTTGTTTTTCTTTTCTCCACTTTCCATTTTTCTTCTCTCCACTTCGTCTATTAAAAGAAGAGGACTTTTTTTCCACTCAGAAACACCTGTTTATAATAAGGTATTTATTAATGTCCAGACCCAATTAGACAAGTGTTTTTCCCAATATTATTTGGCTTTAGTTGAATTGCTATAGTTTGCTACCCTTCTCATGAATCAGCACTCATTTTCCATTGTCCATCACTTTCTACAGAGTCTGCCCTGTTCTGCATACCCTGGGCCTAAAAGGAATAATGTGAGTAGCACTGGCTATACATCAATCTTCTCTGAAGACCTCCCCACTCTCTAATGTGTGTACATCTGATGAAACAACAAGACGTATTTTTCTTACTTTGGAGAAATTAGGACACATTGAATATTAAAATATTTTCTCAGAACAATGCAAAATATTTTAATATTTAAGTATTTACATTTAATAGAGGAACTCACGGCTTCCAAATAAATATTAGAGATCCTCAGCTTGGGGCCCTATACAATATAAACAAAATACAAATCAAAACACCCTAGGAAAGAAGAAGAAAAAGTTATGGAAGAATAATTAGAAGGCTAGTGCACCATGGACTTCATTCTTGTCATTTTGCAGTACTCACTCTGGCCCTACCAAAGTAGCAGAGAGATAGAAAGGAAAGTATAGAGTGAATTTGTGGCATTTGTGAGTCTGCCCCACAAATTATAGTTAAAGGAGAAAAATAATTCAGAGGACATGACAAACAGAAGCAGAGGTTTCAGATACAATGGTAGAAGAGATTAAACATTTTAATGGAAAGGAGAGGAAGCAAAAATAGAAGAACAGGTGATTTTTCCTTTTAAAATTCATCTCTGGTACTTCCAGGGTGAAATTCACCCTTCACAGGCTCAGCCAGTCAACAGGAGGACATAGGCTCAGTCTCTGAAGAGATTAGTGGCAGAAATATATAGCATGGCCTGATCCTCTAAAAGGCTGAAAGAAAATCTAGAGGAAGCTTGAGTCTTGTTTTAGCTGAGTGTTGACTGCTGCTCTCTGAGAAGCCCAGACAGGAGCCCCAGATTATAACCCTACAAACTCCAGTGGGCAAGAAAATCAGGACTGTGGTGAGAAGCACAGTCAAGTATGGGACAGGCTAGAACAAAATGAGAATAATAGGAGAGAAATACTAAAGAGCAAGGTTTTGAAAGAAAAGAGCAACCAATATGCCAGCAGGCATCTGTAATGCTGAGGGCAGAAAGAGAGAAAAAATCTGTGGGAGATCAGCTTCTACAGAAGAAACAAAAGGCAATAGTTAGAATGAAAGAAAACAGAAAGCATGAAAAAGAAAGAAACTCTTAAAAATAATGAATTCAGGCTTGGCATGTAGATGTCATTGCTGAAGGCCATGTTACCAACGGAGGCCACAGATGTGCATCTTTTTACATTTGTTTAGTTTTGTCAAGTTGAAATCAATGTTAAAAAAACAAAACACTGTATTTTCCTTCCCATATTCTATATGATACTTACCCTCTACGCAGCACTAGTAAGACCACACCTGGAGTATTGCATCCACTTCTGGATTCCCCAGCACAAAAGAGACATGGAGCTACTGGAGACAGTCCAGAAAAGGTAACTAAAGGACTGGAGAATATATAATGAGGAAAGCCTGAGAGAGCTTGGACTGTTCAGCCTGGAGAATAGAATGTTCAGGGGGACTTCATCAATGTGTACAAATATCTGATGGGAGGGTACAAAGAAGATGGAGCCAGGCTCTTTTCAGTGGTGGCCAGTGACAGAACAAGAGGCAATGAGCACAAATTGAAACACAGGTTTGGGGTTTTTTTTTCACCCTCTGGACATAAAAGAACACTTTTTCACTGTGGGCATGACAGCGCTGGCACAGGTATCTCCCTCTTTGGAGATACTAATGTCTGGATGCGGTCCTGGGCAGCCTGCTCAAGCAGGGGGGAGTCGGACCTGATGACCCCCCCCCCCCCAAGGTCCTTTCCAACATCAACCATTCTGTGATTCTGTTTTACTGAAATGAATAAACCAATGGATCAGTTAATAAATTTTCATTTTAAAGAAAAAGCATTAATTTTCTCAGAAATTGTCCTCCTTTGTCTCTTTAAGCATGATGTTACTTGACACAGACTGCCTTTAAAATTATTAGTACTGAAAAAGGAGACAAAAGAACATGTTCAAAACAGATAAAAGAGCTTACACCAATACCTAGCCCCATGGCTCACTACAATTTTTAGTTCATATAGATTTTCACATTATAACTGTGCTCTCTTTGGATTCAATCTGTGTTGCAGAGAGGCATAAGGGCTTTTGAAGGGTTAATAGTGATTAGTAGATATTTTAGGGTACGTTGTCACCATGAGCAGCATGCCTAACAGATGTTTACCAAAATGTCACTGGGAGACGTTATACACAATTATAAGTGACCTATTGACTTCTTAGAACTTTAAAAAAAAATATTAAACAACTGTAAGTAATTATTAATTTTAAACAAATTACTTCTATACACATCCTTAATACTGTACATGACTATCTTCTTATACCAATAGCTGAAAGGATAACAAAATATTCAGTAAAGGAGGAAAGCTTTGGCAGTTTGGAGAATGTCATGCTAGATCTGTTACAGTGTGACTCAGGAACCCAAAGGTATGGCATCAAAAGGTACAGATGCTGACCAGGATTTCCAGAACAGCCTGGAGGCTACAGTCAGCTTCCTTACAGGCCCAGAAGTTGTAACTACATCTCTCTATTGACTGCACAGGGAGCTACTGCTTGAAAACCCGTAGACAGAAGTGCTTGAATCAATCATCACATTGGAATAGAGTAGTAGGTACCTAACTCTCTTACCACCTTAGCCCCGCCCCCCCCCCCCCCCCGACTAAACAAAACCACGACACTTCCCTTAGGTTCCTGTATGCACAATCTTTTCTGAAAATGTAGGTGATTTTTTCAAACATACATATAAACTACATAGTTGCCAAGTAGGGAGTGAATACAGCTTTCCAAAGTGTTGTCAGCGGAGGCTTCCTGTACAGTTGGCTTCCTGTACTTTTAGTAACTCCTGCAACAGCAAAAAAAAATAAGATTACCCCATAATGTTGCCTTTTTTAACTACTCTAGCTTGCAGATCTATCTAGAATAGAAATTTTATCCAACATCATCAATAATATAATTCATCTCAGGAGATAGATACTGTAGGGATTTTCATAGCATACCAGTAGGCTGGAATAGCAATAATTCAGACTTTCCTTTATTTTGATATAATCTTATTTCATGCAAGAGATTTTAAAGAAGTGTTTCTAACTGGAAAAGTGAATGCCTAAACTGAAACTCCTTTCACTTATTTTCTTTTCCAGACCTGGTAAATAACACTTCCAGTGCATCCCCAAACCAAACTCAACATCCCTAAAAAGTGAAACATGGTCAGAAAGGAGCAACTGTCTGTTACACCTAAGGACAGAAAGAAAACATCATAGTAGGTCTTCCTCAAATATCTTGTGCTTGTTCTTTAAAAATATATGCTAATTTAGCATGTCATCATTGAGGACTACTAGGATTTTAATGATACTTCATTGTATTTGAAAATATTAGTAAAATGGAGAAGTGTTTAACCTTTCTCTTTGGTGAACATATATCTTACTATCAGCTTTGGAAGCAATACAGCTATGATTTATTCAGTTAATGTAATTGGTAGTGACAGAATACAGGAATCCTTGGGGTTGGACTCATTGACATAGTGTGAGGTTTAAGAGGAAATTACTTCTAATCTATGCTGTTAAAACCTACAATACCTCTTTTTCTGTTCTCCCCAGTCTTGATAAGGAGAATATAATAATGCTGTTGTCTGACCTGTGGCTTGATTATAGGGAAAGGGTGGCAGCTCAGTACCAGCCCACACTGAGCTAAACACTTGAGCTTGATGTTAGGATATCCTTGCATTTCCATACTCTGTTTCAAATCCCCAAAAGATAGTACAAAAGTAACCAACCAGAAGCTGCTGCTAAAACAGAACAGAATAAAATTTGCACTAAAGAGGTAAAAGGAAAGGTGTGTGAAAGAGGGCAAGGTGAAAGACTGAATGAATGACAAAATGGAAGGGTGGAAAACTGAATGCAAAGTGTCTGCACACATCCTCATGGTCAAGCTGTACACAGAGTACAGGCCTTTACACTAAGGAAAATGCTAATCTCATAGTTTTATGTAATCATATTATTATCATAAAGTCACTGCCTTTCTTGACCCAGTATTCCCAGCAAGAGTTGCACTAATCTAGAGTACAGGAAAAGGAGAACAATAGTGATCTTGTCATTGCATATTTATTAGGGTAACTCTGTTAAGTACCTATAGCTAGAAGGCATCACCCTGGCTAGGCATTCGTCACAGTGGTTACTTCCTGGAAAATATTTAAAAGTAAATAAATGAATATAATCAAAACATTGTTTTCGACAACTGATTTCTCTCCAGCAGCAATCAAAACCTTGCAACAAAATTCCAGGAGTACAGGACTTCTCTTAGTATTTCTACCACACAGCAGACTGTCCTATACCAACTAGACCTCTCAATGCTCTCATGAAGAGTATATTAGTCCTCCACCCCTTGCTCCATAACCAATAAAAGAAAATAAGGCTGAAATCTTGTAAAGCAAATGAAAAAGCTTTTTATTGCTTCACATTCACTTCACTTTGTTTAAGTAGCTATGGTTTTACTGCTATGCTAATGAGTGCTATATAGAGCCACCTGAATATTTTTGTAGTTACTTGTTAAGTTACCTAATAAAGAAATTAAGCTAGACAAGGTGCCAAGTGGTTCGCTAGTCACCAATTAACTGATAGCCAGGTAGCTATGGAAAAGGGGTGATGTGGGTAGATTTTATGCACAGAATCTAAGTAGAATAAAACTGATCTAGGCATCATTTTGTGTATTATCATTTTATTCTTTCCTCATGAGCAGGATAGCTAGGAGAACTCCCTCAAAACTTTGTAAAATTTGAATACTTATTTTTTCAGATGTTCAATGCAGATGGGGGTAACAGGGGAGAGATAGAGATGCATAAATACATACATACATATAAACTCACTGAGAAAATACGTGATGAAGTGGTGTGATAGGAAGACTTGCATTCATAAGCTACTCCCAAGAGGCAGACACCAACAATGTAGTCATAACATTCCAAACACATGTGCACAAATTCCTTGTTCCACACAAGCCTCATTATGAATTCTGTATATACCATCTATTTACACTTCGTCTATTATAAAGACTTTCAAGAAATTGTAGTTATTATGTGTCCCTCTACCTGCACAGGAAGTGCCCTCGATACTATCAGCTCATATACGTTCAGTGCCTTCAGAGAAAAATATGTATCCAATATGTTTTAGGTAGCTCCAACAATTGAACATCTTGCTAATAGGTAATGGTGTGAGCATAGCAAACGCAATACCTTTGATGCTGACAGGAACTGTATCAGATGCAGTGTTGTGCTGGTTTCGTGTAGGGGGAGGCCGGGGGCGGGGGGGTTGTCTACAAAGCCAGCTTCTGCAAGAAGCTGATAAAAGTTTTCCCTTTGTCCAGTGTACTTGGCCAGGTCTAGGGCGGACCTGTTGCTGGCCAGGGCTAAGCTAATTAGCAACAGTGATAATGCCTCTGTGATAATGTATTTAAGAATGGGAAAATAAAAAAAAAAAAGAGAAGAAGCTGAAGCAGGGGCAGAGAGAGGGAGGTGCAAACCTTGTGGGCCTCACTTTCTGGCCTCCCACCCGGTGGCTGACTGGGCCCAACTCGGCCCAGCCTGGCTGCAAGAAGTGGAGAGGAGAGGGGATGTGAAGAGAACCTGAGAGGCGTCTGCCTAAGCCAGTTGTGAAGAATTTCTGGTGAGAGGAACGGCTGCAGGCGCCAAGGTCAGTTCAGAAGGAGGGGGAGCAGTAACACTGCTCCTGGCAGAGATCCCCCTGCAGCCTGTGGTGATGACTATGGTGAAGCAGGCTGTCCCCCTGCAGCCCATGGAGGCCCACAGAGGAGCAGAGATCCACCTGCAGCCTGTGGAGGACCCCACGCTGGGGCAGGCAGATGCCTGAAGGAGGCTGTGGCCCATGGAGGGCCTGCTGGGGCAACTGTTCTGGAGGGACTGCACCCCGTGGAAAAATGACCCACACCAGAGCAGTTAATGAAGGACTGTAGCCCGTGGGAGGGACCCCACAATGGAGCAGGGGAGGAATGTGAGGAGTTCTCCAGAGGAGGAGGAAGGACTAGCAGAAAATAGCGTGTGATGAACTGACTGCAATCCCCATTCCCTATTTCCCCTGTGCCACTTGGAGGAGGAAAGAGGTGAAGATAATTCGGAATGAAGTTAAGCCCAGGAAGAGGGGAGGGGTAAGGGGAAGGTTTTTTTTCCTCTCACATTATCCTGCTTTGTTTTTTTTATTAATAAATTGAAATAGTTTTCCCCAAATTGAGTCTGGTTTGCCTGTAATGGTAACTTGAATGATCTCCCCCGTCCTTATCTCAAACCTCACACTTTTTATTATATTATCTTTCCTCCATTCCGTCAGAGGGTGGGGAGAGCGAGTGAGCAACTGCATAGCTGGGTCCCAAGCAGGGCTGAAGAAGTGTGGTATACACTTCCACCACGAGTCAGAAATTTCTGCATTTAGAATATTGGACTTTTGCTCTGTTGCTAGGCAAGGAGCTTGACTGTCCTGAGCCTCAGTGAGCTTTGGCAGGAGACACAGAAGAGAAATTGTGTCAATTTGAAAGAAACTGCAATTAAAGTTACTGGGAGGGAAACAAACTGGGCAGAGTTTAATGAGAAATTTTAACTGCAATACTTACTAGTATACTAGACACAAACACACACTCTAAATGATAAATGTGTCACACTTTGTTCTTAAAGTTCAGCATAATTAGCATTATTCTTACTTTCCAAATTGTGTTAGAGATATTAATATAGTAAAGATTGTAAAGCAGAGCACTAGGCAGTTCAGAAATGTCAGAATTCACTGGGATTAATTTTACACATGAGCAGTGCTTATTACATGGCAACAACCTGTTTGCTAAAACAGCTTACTGGCTTCTAAACTTAGTTTAGCAATCTGATGCTCTGAAGTTTTTCAGATGACTTGGGGAAAAATCACCACCTTTCCAAAATGTGTTGCCTTGCAAGGGGTTAGCAGATGTTTCTACCATCCTCTTTACGCTCAACATTAAAAGAGAGAGATAGAACATTTTTGTTTATTTCTGTGTTGCCCCGTTGCCCCTCCCCACAATCAAATCAGAAAAGTGGGGATTAAAGTCTTTCTGGTTTCCATGTCAATTGCCACAGCATCCCCTAACAGCTCTGTGGAGGAGAAGCCATGAAAGCTTTCTTCACTCCTGAAATGTCAAGGTGCCTCTTTTGGGCCACTTGGAGGGGGCTCTTACTCCCTCTTCACCTGTTCCTGGATCACTGCCCCTCTAAGTGCCCAGTCTGTGCTCAGAACAGTGAGAGTCCTCAGGGGATTTCAGTGCAGCACAGGAGCAAACCTCCATTAAGCTCACACAAAGGATGATCTGTCAGAGACTTTAAACTTGGTCACAACTTAAAATTTGCTTACAGATGCTGTAACACATCTCTCTGAGACTAGACAACCATGCTGCAAGTTGCCTTCAGAGGCAAAAAAAAAACAAAACAGTTTTTCCAGAAACAGCTGTGACTTTCCACACACACAAAAAAAAAAACCAAAGAATTAATGCCTCCTAATTTATTTAATCATTTTAGCTGAGATTTTAAAATAAGGAAAATGTAATAAAAACAGGCTGAGAAAAACTGCTGCAGGAAGTGTTGGCTCTAAGTATTAAAATATGACAAAGTTGCATGTAGCTGCATACAGGCTGCTATAGGGGAAACTGCAAAGTAAACTCAAGGACTGCTGTACTTGCTGTGCCTGTTTACGGCACCACTGCCATGCAACATGCCATGCATTACAGGCATTTTAAATAATGGTTTAATCCACACTGTAACCCACAGCAGTCTTGGTTTCTGGAGGCCTCACAGGGAGGCTCCATTTTGTAAGAGCTGTGAGATGACCGTGTGGGCAGCTGCAGCCTTTCCAGTCTTCAAATCCCTTAACAACAGTTCCCATGGAGCAAATATGTTATTAAAAGAGAAAGGCCGGTTAAAAATATCCAGAGAGTGACAATCCTGCTTATACTAGCAGTGTAACAATCTGAAAACATGGGAATTCCCGTTGAAGTAGAGATCTGACCCCTCAAAATGCATTCTTAATAGCTAAAAATGCTGAATATCCCCAACTAAACAGCTAAAAATCCCCAGCTGCCACCCCTGCCCCAACTGCCACACCTGTCCCTGCTGTAGATAGGAACTATATAACATTTACAAAGGCCAGGTATCCTCCCCCTACCAACCAGGACGTACAACCTGGTCAAGGACAATAGTATATTCATAGACCTGTCAAGTGTATATTGTGTGTAGATTGTTTCTGGGACAACACCCCAACTGCTATCCCTGCCGTACCTGCTGCACCTACCTGAACGGCATCATCTGCTCCAACTCTGCCCCTGACCCAACAGCAGCATCTAAACCAAGGGCAGCCCTGCCCCAACTGCTACACATGCCCCAACTGCTGCCCCTGCTCCAGTGCCTGCACATGCCCCAACTGTTGCAGCTGCCTCAACTGCTGCCCAGTGGCCATTTCAGCTGTGCCAGCTCTGCCTACAGCCAACCCAGGTGCCACCAAGGTGCCCCGTCTGGCAGCCCCACTCAGGGTGAAGCCCACCTGCAACTCAGAAATGACCACATAGAAGTCAGCAGGAGAGGGCTTAGTGGTGAAGCAGGCCTCTGGTGTTTTTTCTCTGTCAAAGCAGAGTTGCATGTTAGGACTGTCATGCCAGGTTCCTGCTGTGCTCACAGTTTTGGTGCTTGTGGGTTGGACAACACAGGTGCAGGGAGCTGGCCACAAGGCACGAAGCGGAGGGTAGGAATAAATGGTTTTCTTGGGACAGAGAGCCAGCAGAGAGGAATGCTGAGGTGCTGTGCCAGGGTCAGCCTAACTTAGTGCATTTGTTCATTTTCTAAGAGAAATTACACTAAAAGGACAGGAAGTTTAAGAGCATGCTGAAGCAATTTAAGGAAGAGACCAAACAAGCATCAGAGAGTCATTGTAATTATCTCCAACTTAGACATTATAAATCCAGGAAATTCAGAAGTAAGGCTTAATTTAAAATAAATAAGGTGAGGTATGGAAATGTCCTACATCTACAACAAAGAAACTGCCTGCTTTTACTGAAGATATGCAATAATAATGCAGTGATTATTAATGCATAATAGATACTGTGACTTTAGATCAGAATACAATTACTTTAAATGATACATTAGATTTTTTTTTAATTATAATTTTGCCCCATTTTGACTCCAGAGCTTTCAATGCAGTTGAATACACAGAACATTTGAAGATGCATAACAATATTTCTTCTTGGCTAAAAAAGTACTGATGCTTAATACTGTAGATGTAGGATTATCCAATTTTAAATTAGTTTCATCTCATAAATATGTTAATATATTTACTTAGAATTTCACATAAAATTCATTCTTTGCCCAGCCAGTGGTATAATTCCAAAGAAGCAAGATACAGTCGTCTTCTGTAGTGAAGAGACTAAATCACTGCTGAATGTGAAAATTTATCTCACCTTAATGAAGAACCAGGACTTCTGTAAAATTTGAAAAAGAGAATGAACAATCACCTGAAAAAAAAAAAAAGGAGGTTGCCTTCTCCTGTCTAAATCAGACCTTATCAGCAGTTTCAAAGAGGCATAAGCAAACTAGAATAGGAAATGCAATGGCAAGTGAAATTTAATGTTGACAAAGTAATGTATGCAGTAGGAGTAATTTATATTCCTACTAAGTTTTACATTTACCATTTAAACCTAAAAAAAAAAAAAAAAAAAAAAAGCTAGACTATTTCTCCTACCCAAGAGAACACAGCAACAAAAATTTTAAGATACTAAAGTAACTTATTCCAAAAATGTTACATCAGCGGTGGTTGTTCATCACAGGGGTCACAAAGCACTGTATGCCAAAGATAGAAACTGACCCTGGGAATTAACTAAGTGTAAAGAAACATCACATTAAGGAGAGCCAAACAATCAAATTGTTACCTTTAGAAAACAAAAATGCAAGACCTGTCATGATAAAGGTTCCCATAGTATCCAAATGTGTTGTAAAGGGACGTGAATCTTCTTCACAAGCAAGAACTAAGATCTAAAGATGAAAAATTGAAAGCTGTCTATGAGAAAAACATTTCCACCTTGCACATTCCCTTGTGAAACTCATTGCTACAAAGTGTTGTTAGAATCAGGAACTCAGAAGCATTCAGAGTAAGATGTGGATATGGAAACTGTTCATAGTTTTATACTGTATCAAAAACAAAGTGTTTTAGAACACTAAAACTAAAAGCTACTGTTGAGCGGAAATGCAGGCCTGTCTGAACCTGTAGAGGGGAAATGCAGGCATCAGATTCAACATCACAAGGTGATGCTCGCTCTGCCACTGCTTCTCTGCGGTGTTTTGGTGGCATAGCCACCAGTGGCTTGACGTGTGGAAAACAGACTCCACAATCTGTAAGACTGTAAAGTAGGTATGTTTATTCAGCGCTGGGCAGCATGGGGGATCGCTCCTCCAAACATGCACACTGTGTTAAGCAACAGGTACAGTATTTATGTATCATAGACAAGCATATTCATAGAATTCCCGCGGACTTGGTTATATATTAATTAGGTTTCCGAGAAATCATTATAAATTTCCTCCCAGGACAGGTTATTTCCCAGTCTCTGCATCCATCTTGTGTCTGTGCTCAGGAGTCACAGTCTCTCTGATGGTCGTTCTCTCCTCCTTATCACTATGTCCAGCTGCGTGGATTCAGACCTTTGTCCTGCTTTGTTCTTGCTGCCAGGGTGGTTTCTTGCTGACTTACCTTTGCTGGTTCCCAATTTCCTTGGATATTCCACTCTATCAGTTGGTTCTAAACTTCTTAAGTCCCCTTATCTTGGTTTCAGCCAGTGTGTCTGTACCCCCTCAGGATGTTCCCATCTAACTTATCTTAGCTCTTGCTAGAGCATACTGAAAGTATCTTGTTAGGTTAAGTTTATGACTCTACTGTTCTTTCTCTCAAGGTTAGTAAATCATTGATCACTATTATCAGCTTGATTCCTTAGTATTAATCCCTTTTTTCAGGCTTTTTTAAAAAACCTTTTCTTTGAAGGATAGTAACCTTCTCGCCACTCACATATCCAAATACGAGACTAATTTCTCATGTTGATTTCTTGGATTTTGGACATGAGGGAAACAAATCTTCTGTAATCATACTCCATGTAAAGCATGGCTGTAATGGGATGATGCTATCTTTTTCTTAAAGTGCATCCTCACCACAGGTCTGTTTATTTCTTAAAGCAAGAAGAGTCCATTAGATGTCTGTTTATTTCTTAAAGCAAGAAGAGTCCATTAGATGTCTGTTTATTTCTTAAAGCAAGAAGAGACCATTAGATGATGTAGTGTTCCTTAACGTATTACACAGCTATATAGCACCAGAAGGAGCCTGTTTCGCAGTCCAGTTGTTTGGGTTTTTTTTTACTTTTCACTGATTCAGTCAACTTTTTCACATGTTTATACAACAGATTAGCATCTTTGGATGTTGTCTTGTATTAGTAACAAGCATGTTTGGACAGTTCCTTTTTCTTTTATATTTGTTGATCAAGGCTGTTCTGAAAGTAAGAACTTTGCTAGACAAAATATGTCCACATTTGAAGTTTGCTTGTGATGAGGAATTTTATAGAGCTTACAACGCCATACGTGAATGAAACCTAAGTGACTTGGCACTTGTCTGTAAAATGGGAAGCTTGAGTTCAGTTCCATACTTTAAATGAAATAGGATTTTAAATGAAATAAGATTTTAAATGAAATAAGTTTTCTTAACTTGAGCTCAGACTTATGCTAATATGTTCATCTAAACTTCAAAATATCTGCCTCCAAGCATGAATCGTCTGAAATTTTTAGAGTAACTCCAACATAAGCACCCAGCCTCTCAAGTGATAGCTTTCTACCAGTCTCTTAGCTGGATACCAATACCTGCACAAAACTGCTAAGCTGTCATTAAAGTGCAAATCCTGGGAGAAGGTAAAACAGGGAGCAACACTGCAGTGTCTGGAAGGAAAAGAGACATTGCAAGTGGCTTGCCATAGCCTTGTTGACACAGTACCTCCCTCTGAATGTGTGTTAGTGCACCCAGGGTTAGAATGAATCAGCATCACAGTATCAACACCATATGACTCTCCCTATTAGTGAACACCTGTTGATAATTTAATAGCCTGAAGAACAGCTGAAATATGAGACTCTGTGCTGGCAGTCAGCACACCTATTCAGCAGTAAATCTTTCCTCTTCAGTGGTTATTCAAGGTACTTGCTACTACACTCTTGTTTACAATCGTTCAGCTCTGCTGATGTTTGTGTGTGAAAAGAACACAGGAAAAGGAAGCAATGTATTATCATCCTAAGAGAAGGCTACCTACCTTCATGGCATGTCAAAACTAAGATTAATCACACATATGGTAAAAAAAGAAAAAAAAAAAAAGAAAATAAAGCGCCAAAACTTAGAAAAAAATTGTTTCCATAAAAAAGCATAGTCCATCAAAGATATTTTACAAGAAGGAGAGAACCGAAAGGCAAAAACAGATACTTCCCACCAGAAGAAACAAGAGGGCTGATCTAATCTGCTTGTAGTCCCTAAGGAGAGAGAAGTGGATGTGTCTCTTTTGCTGAGGCCTTTGTTGAAAAGTGTTGAAAGGTCTCCAATTCTAATGTGGAATGAAAACATATGTGAAATAATCTTCACTTCCTTAGCAATATGGACGTCCTTTTTGCCAGTTTTCCAGCCCTCCACTGGTGGATGATCAGGGAACAGAAAGGCACCTCCACAACTGAACCTAATTGCAAAATTTCACGAAGATGCCTGCAGCTGTATCCAAGAATAATAAAAGTACAGTCCAGATATGGTATCTAGCTTGAGGTTGCTGTTGTGGCTCTCACCAGATTGAGTTAATCTAACCAAACTTAATCTCTCAAAATTCTGGACCAATGTCCAGGTGTAAAATTTTACGAGAGCATATTCTGGAGATTTAAAGGAGGAAAATTCATTATAAAGATAGCACTGGCATGGAGGGAGAAGACACTGAAGCAGATAGTCAGCAATAATGGCTGTACATCACAATAGTATTTGCTTGTGGTTTCCTAAGTCAGTAGGGAATCATTGCTCCTCTTTTGGAAACAATCCTACATCAAAGGACATAGCCACAAACTTTGTCATGATGATCACAGTCATCATTAAAATGTTCTGAACAACCTCTGACATGTATCTCAGTTTAGAAACACAACACTAAAATAATATCCTGCTCATACAACTTTTTGACAATGCTAGACAACATTGTCTATTCTATGTATGCATTGAAATTAAAAATAAACAAAAACGTTAGTAAAATATTATCTGAACCATTTTTCAAAACTTTGCAAAAGTCATAGTTCCAGTTCCCACACATAAATCTTAATGATTTGGGGAAAAATACTAAAAATGTTAAGAACATAGTACTTCATGGAAAGCTTTGCACAAACTATTGTGACATCTTCAGGTATATCCCTCTTCTTTAATTTCTCTTTCTGATAGAAAGCTTTGCATCTTGTATTCAGAGAATGGACATATACTTATACTTTGAGTGTAGACAGAAGTTTTCCTGAAGTTCCTCATTCCCAAACATCTTTGGACTCTCTCTTTGCCTGTTTGTTCTAATGAAGATCAAGGACAAATTTGGAAGCTTCCAAAACTGCCACAAAAAGTAGTTCTCATTCTCTGTCCAGCTCTAATTCCAAAATAAATTCAGCTTAAATTCAGGTCCAAGAAATAAAATAATTTGTCTCAAAGGTACTAACAGCACACATACACTTAAATATGTTCGGCTAAAGACACTTATAAATGCATGTACAAGGCCACGATGTTCAAACACAGTTTTCAAAGGCTTGGCAAAGAATGGATTGTGAGCAGCTCTGAGAAGAAGGACTTGGGGGTACTAGTGGACAAGAAGCTTAACATGAGCCAGCAAAGTGCACTTGCAGCCCAGAAAGCCAGTTGCATGCCGGACTGGATAAAAAGGGCCATGGCCAGTAGATTGAGGAAGGTGATTCTCCTCCTCTATTCCGCTCTCATGAGACCTCAGTTGCAATATTGCGTCCAGCTCTGGAGCCCCCAACATAAGAAGGATATCAACTTGTTGGAGTAAGTCCAGAGGAGGGCCACAAAGATGATCAGAGGGCTGGAGCACCTCTTCTATGAAGACAGGCTGAGTGAGTTGGGGCTGTTCAGCCTGGAGAAGAGGAGGCTCCAGGGAGACCTCGTTGTGGCCTTCCATTACCTAAAGGGGGCTCATAAAAAAGGTAGAGAGAAACTTTTTAGCAAGGCCTGTTGTGATAGGATGAGGGATAATGGTTTAAAATAGAGGGAGGTAGACCTGGCCTAGATATATAGGAAAAAATTTTTTACGATGAAGATGGTGAAACTCTGGAAGAGGTTGCCCAGAGAGGTGGTTGATGCCCCATCCCTGGAAACATTCAAGGCCAGGTTGGATGAGGCTCTGAGCAACCTGATCTAGTTGAAGATGTCAGCGCTCCTTGCAGGGGGGTTGCACTAGATGACTGTAACTACTCTATGATTCTATGATTCATATGGCTAATCTTAGAGGAAGAATTTTTTTTTTGGTCTTTTAACTTATTTTTGTCTTTTAAGTTATTTTATGTTGTGTCACTGAATGTTCTAATTGGATGTGTTTCACTGAGTAATACAAAACTGACTTAGGAACAGATTAGTCACATTGAATATGCTGTTGTAGTCCAGGAAGACAATGAAACAGTAAGAGTTCCATTTTTACATATTTACAGCTATTTTAAAAGAAAAATATTCTAAAAGTACATTATAAACTGATGTCCATCCACAAGTTAGTCACCATGGATAAAGGATAAATCTTATCTCTTCTAATTTAAATAAGTTGTGGAATCATTGCTAGCAGAATTATACCTTTTTAGGAATGCATGAAATGAACTGCAGCCCAGTTTTAATAAATGGACTCTGCTCCCTTCTTTAATTTCCATAAAGACTATGAAAAATGAGACCAAAATATTTGGCTGCCTCTTTTATTTAGATTGGTACACATGGAATGGGTAAATAACCCTTGTGCCTGGTACCAGTAAATGGCCTGAAGCTACAAAATGAGCTGCTGTATGTTTTCATCGGAGGTAAAAAAAAAATTAAAAATCATTGACCTTAATGGATTTTGGAATATGGCTACTTTGAAAGAAAGCATAGAATTAGGTTGGACTATCTTCTTCTGATTTAGAGTGAGTGCATTTTTCACCACTATTTTAAACAGCAGCAAAGAGAAGAATTAGGAAGGCAACTAAGAGCTTTTTCAAAGATCTCATCAGTTTTAGAATAATATATAATATGACTGAAAGCTCTCTTCATATAAATACAGGCTTTCCTAAAACACTGTCAAGTAATTACTCTGTTTACTTCACAAAATAATATCATTTAAAAATAACAGTTTAAAAGTACTGTGGAAGATTCTTAATGCAATTTTTGTTCCTTTAGGGTAGGATTAATCTCATCTAAGTTTCGTCATCTGAAAACTGTGCTTTTGTCTCAGCTAGACACTCTTCGGACACTTGTTGAAGGAATAGAGGCAGTTCACCCTACTGAGGTATGATGGATTGTTTTGTCCACAGATGGTAAAGGGAACAACAGAGGGGAATAGTTTGGATAAGATGACAAACATTTTAGACTAATCATGTTAAATAAAAAGAACCCAGTTCTTCACACAGATGAGAAAAGCCTACTTTAAGGTACCAAACAGTTACCATTGCAGTGCTGTCTTACAGTTGTACAGTTATAGAGGAAATGGAATAATCAAATAATAATGCAGGAACTTATAAAAGTTCTTGGAAATAATTTTTCAGTCTGTTCTTGTTACAGGGAAGTCTGTTATCTCTAGCCATTTCAAGGCTCTTAGTAATGTACAATTTGCTGATTCCTTTGGGTCATGAGGATATACATCTTAAAAGTAACTAGCGAGAGACTAAATTGAAGGTTACAAGCATAGGTGAAAAGTGTTGTCTTCTGATCTCATTAGATAATGGCATTCCTCAATTTTGAGACTACTCTCATTTGTGGACACAAAGGCAAAAACTTTTCTTGGGAAGGGAGATGGATTTGAACAGTAGGAGAGTCCTGCTAGGAATAAACTTCTCTTTCCATCAATATCAGAGGAAAAATTTAAATATCCCAACTTTTTAGCTCTGCTCTTCCCTTAGGAAACTAGGAAGGACAGTAACCTCCAGGGATGGAATGGGTGGCTGCTAGGAAGACACATGAACTTCTTCAACCCTCACAGTCTGCTCTATAAGAGAAAAAGTGCTTACAGCCCTAGACTAAATGCAGGGTGAAGGAATTAATAGGATCATAGAATCATTAGGGTTGGAAAAGACCTCCAAGATCATCAAGTCCAACCAGCAACATAACACCACCGTGTCCACTAAAGTTCACGAGTAGCAGAATGTCAAGGATTTGTATTCAGTGGAACAGATCACATGATTTTTTGCCTCAGTCTTCACCAATAAGGGCTCCAGCCATGTCACCCAAGTCGCGGAAGGCAAAAGCAGGAACTGGGAGAAAAAAAAAGAACTGCTCAATGCAGCAGAAGAGCGAGTTCAGGAACATCTAAGGAACCTGAAGGTGCACAAGTCATAAAATCATAGAATCATAGAATAGTTTGAGTTGGAAGGAACGTTTAAAGGTCATCTAGTCCAACCCACCTGAAAGAAGCAGGGACATCTTCAACTAGATTGGATTGCTCAGAGCCTCATCCAATCTGGCCTTGAATGTTTCCAGCAATGGAGCATCAACCACCTCTCTGGGCAACCTGCTCCAGTGTTCTACCATCCTCATTGTAAATTTTTTTTTCCTGATATGAATCTACCTCCCTCTATTTTAAAACCATTACCTCTCATTTTATTACAACAAGCCCTACTGAAGAGTTTTTCCCTGTCTTTCCTGTAGGCCCCTTTAAGTATTGAAAGGCCGCTATCAGGACTCCCCAGAGCCTTCTCTTCTCCAAAGTCCATGGGACCCGATGATATGCATCAATGGGTCCTGAGGGAACTGGCGGATGAAGTTGCCAAGCTGCTGTCCATTGTATTTGAGAAGTCGTGGCAATCTGGTGAGATTCCTGATGACTGGAAGAGGGGTAACATAACCCGCATTTTTTAAAAGGGGAAAAAGGAAGACCTAGGGAACTACAGGCCAGTCAGTCTCACCTCTGTGCCAGGCAAGGTCATGGAGCAGATTCTCCTGGAAACCATGCTAAGGCACATGGAATGCAAGATGATTGGTAACAGCCAACATGGCTTCACTAAGGACAGATCGTGCCTGAGTAATTTGTTCGCCTTCTGTGATAGCATTACAGCACCAGTGGACAAGGGAAGAGCAACCGATGTCATCTACCTGGACTTGTACAAGGCATTTAACACTACCCCACACAACATCTTTCTCTCTAAACCGGAGAAACATGGATCTGATGAACGGACCACAGTGGATAAAGAATTGGCTGGATGTCTGTACTCAGAAAGTAGTGGTCAATGGCTCAATGTCCAGGTGGAGATCAGTGAAGAGTGATGTTCTTCAGGGGTTGGTATTGAGACCAGCCCTGTTTAACATCTTTGTCAGTGACATGGACAGTGAGATAGAGTGCACCCTCAGCAAATTTGCCAACAACACCAAGCTGTGTCGTGCAGTCGACACACTGCAGGGGAGGGATTGCATCCAGAAGGACCTTGACAGGCTGGAGAGGTGAGCCTGTGCAAACCTCATGAAATTCAACAAGGCCAAGTGCAAGGTCCTACATATGTGTTGGGGCAATCCCAAGCACAAATAGAGGCTGGGCAGAGAATGCATTGCGAGTAGCCCTGAGGAGAAGGTCTTGTGGGTACTGATGGACGATAAGCTCAACATGAGCTGGCAGTGCGCGCTTGCAGCCCAGAAAGCCAACCGCATCCTGGACTGCATCAAGAGGAGTGTGGCCAGCAGGTCGAAGGAGGTGATTCTGCCCCTCTACTCTGCCCTGGTGAGACCCCACCTGGAGTACTGCGTTCAGCTCTGGACCCCCAACATGAGGACATGGACCTGTTGGAGAGGGTCTAGAGGAGGGATACAAAGACGATCAGAGGGCTGGAGCACCTCTTCTATGAGGACAGGCTGAGAGAGTCAGGGCTGTTCAGCCTGGAGAAGAGAAGGCTCCAGGGAGACCTTATAGAGATCTTCCAGTACCTCAAGGGGACCTACAAGAAAGATGGGGAGAGGCTGTTCAGTAGGGCCTGTTGTGACAGGACTAGGGCTAATGGTTTTAAAACAGAGGGAAGTAGATTCAGATTAGATATTAGAAAAAAAAAATTTAAAACGAGGGTGGTAGAACACTGGAACAGGTTGCCCAGAGAGGTGGCAGATGCCCCATTGCTGGAAACATTCAAGTCCAGATATCCCTGCTCCTTGCAGGGGGGGTTGAACTAGATGACCTTTGAAGGTCAACCCAAATGATTCTATGACTCTATGATTCCACGATCATGACCTTCCTAAATGTTACTTTTTTGAGCAGTCTCTGATAGGAGAGAGAAATTGTATTGCAATACATGGCACAGTTGATATAACTCCCACTCCCTTAATTTCTTATTATATATTTATAATATTTTGTTATGTTTCTGAAAAAAGATTCTTAGGCAAGACGAGAGAGTATCAGTCATGGTGCCAAAGGAGAAAAAAAAATGCTAATTACTCTCTTTAAAGTCCCAATGAATAACATCACAGTTAATATTTTTTAAATGTTTCACTAGTACATTGAAATTAACTACACAAGTTCACGTTCAGTATGGTCTCTGGTTCAGTATTTACAAGGCAGAGGTCCTTCAAACTGCATAACTTCCTGTGTTTAGTGGTGATGGGGCACTATAGCCAGATTAGACTAATCACCCCACTGTATGTTTAGCTAGGCAACCACAGAAATGCTTTGAGACTAATGGGCGGGCAGCTGTCTCAAAGGTTTCTGCAAAATCATGATCCAGGTATGACATTAGGATGTCTTGTTTGCATAGAAAAGTTGACAGCTGTAGCTAATGCAAGTAAGGAAAAAAACCAAAACTGATTCTATTTTAGTTACACTGGTATAATGTCCACATGAGAGAGTACTATTCTAAAGAAAAAAAAATCACTCTATTCAGTAGTAACAACACTTTACCTCACTAGAGTAAAAACAGGCCAACTCAAACTGGAGAGTGTAGGGATTTCCTTGCCATTTTATCTTTTTTTTTCTTAAGACAGAAAACAAAAATTGTTTTGCAAGTTTCACCAGGGGAATAAAAGAAGAAAGATGGGGGAAAATCAATTTTCCTGTGTTCTTGCCCTCTCACCCACACACTAAATAAAGGAATACTGAGGAAAGGCAGATCTAAATCACAGGGGGAAAACATCAAAGACAAAATAAAATCTTCTGATTGAATTGTAATGTTGCCATTTCCCATGTCCTTTCTGGAACATTTTGGAATGAAATATTTCATTCACTTGTTCTGGGTTGATTTGGGTTGGGTTTTTTTGTTTGTTTGGTATTTTGGGTTTTTTTTGGATAGGGAACAAAAAGGACTGGAATCTAGGGGGGACATTCTTTCCATCCAGTGGGAGCCATGGGGGAACCACAGGTAGAGAGGAGAGAGGAAGTTGTGCTCAAGTTGAACAAGTGCCACCACACATGTTGATAGCATCCGTGGTTATACAGTCTTCAATGTGCAGTGGGTGAGGAGGAAGAAGAGGGGTAAAAGCCTGGAAGCCCATCTAATGACTGTTGGCTAGCCCATGCTGGCAAATTAACTGACAAGTCATCAGTCTGACAGAACATAACTTATTAAGAAGCTGTGTGAAATGAATGCATGTCAGATGCATATGAGGAATAGACATGTTCAGACAGAGAGGCTCCCTGTGGGTCACAGTGGGAGATGCTCTCAGATTGGGCAATATTAAGGTGATACATAGAATCGTAGAATGGTTAGGGTTAGAAGGGACCTTCAAAGGTCATCTAGTCCAACCCCCCTGCAAGGAGCATCAGGAAACAGAAACAGTAGCATAAATGTAATCATAAGCTGTACATTTTCCCTTGGAGCATGAGAATCTGATAATACTGTTCGGCCACAGAGAACGCAAGGTTTATGTGAATCACTGTCAGAGGGCAAGTTTAAATTGTGATAAGTAGCCTATATGTAAAAGCAGTCTTTCTGCATCAAGTAATAATGCTGTGTTTCCTGGGAAAAGAATGGTTGAAATCCATCCCTTGTCACACAGTAACATGCACAATAAATGTAATTTTAAATCCATTATAATGCTACCAAATATATTAAACAAAAATATACAGAAGATTTATCCACCAGAAGATTTACAGATTTCCTGAGCAGTAGTACATCATTATCGGAACTGTCAATTTGAAAATAAAAATTGTCAAACCATCACTCGTACATAATAAAAGATGTGACAGTAATACACAATAGCTACTAAGTTTTTAAAAAATAAAACCCTCAGTAAACCCACTCTACACACAATTATCACTTCTGTAGACTGCCAAGGAAGCAGTAAAGTACTGAAGGATACCAAAAAGAGAAGTGTTGTACCCAGTGTAGTTAATATCTGCATCAGACTGATTATTATGTGAAAGCACCATTGATAAGCAGATTATCATGCCTTTAATAATGGAATCCAGAGGGACTAGCATCGAAAGGAGATAAAATCCCAGCTAAAAGGTGATCATTTGTTCTCACGTATTTTCAACTTGTATTTGGATCCCTCAATGGGCTCCTGACTGGTCAAGCCCTCACACTTATTAGCCTCCTTGGTTAAGCTAAGAGAAAGGCAAGAAGTGGTTTTGTCACTGTCTGCAAGCAATTTTAAAATAGGAAGTTTCTGTCATATAGCCTTGAGTAAGCCTTTCCTACCTAAAGGCTTTCCAGTCTGATGTATCCATGTTTCAGGAAGCCACTCCCATGCCTTCCTTTGATCTGAAAACACTACAATGCAATCTTTCTCTTCCACATCCTTTATGATCCCTCAATCCCACTATTTCAACATCTTTGTCGGCGACATGGACAGTGGGATAGAGTGCACCCTCAGCAAGTTTGCCAATGACACCAAGCTGTGTGGTGCCGTCGACACGCTGGAAGGGAGGGATGCCATCCAGAGGAACCTTGACAGGCTGGAGAGGTGGGACCATGCCAACCTCATGAAGTTCAACCAGGTCAAGTGCAAGGTCTTGCACCTGCGTCGTGGAAATCTGAGGCACAAATACAGGCTGGACAGAGAATGGATTGAGAGCAGCCCTGAGGAGAAGGACTTGGGAGTGCTGGTGGACGAGAAGCTCAACATGAGCTGGCAATGCTCGCTTGTGGCCCAGAAGGCCAACCACATCCTGGGTTGCATCAAGAGAAGCGTAGCCAGCAGGTCAAGGGAGGTGATTCTCCCCCTCTACTCTGCCCTGGTGAGAGCCCACCTGGAGTACTGCATCCAGTTCTGGAGCCTCCAACATAAGAAGGACATGGACCAGTTGGGGAGGATCCAGAGGAGCGCCATGAAGACGATAAGAGGGCTGGAACACCTCTCCTATGAGGACAGGCCGAGAGAGTTGGGGCTGTTCAGCCTGGAGAAGAGGAGGCTCCGGGAAACCTGATAGCAGCCTTCAAGTACCTCAAGGGGGCCTACAAGAAAGATGGGGAGAGGCTGTTCAGTAGGGCCTGTTGTGATAGGACAAGGGATAATGGTTTTAAAATAGAGGGAGGTAGATTTAGATTAGATATTAGGAAAAAATTTTTTACAATGCGAGTTATAGAACACTGGAACAGGTTGCCCAGAGAGGTGGTGGATGCCCCATCCCTGGAAACATTCAAGGCCAGGCTGGATGAGGCTCTGAGCAACCTGATCTAGTTGGGGATGTCCCTGCTCCTTGCAGGGGGGTTGGACTAGATGACCTTTGAAGGTCCCTTCCAACTCTAACCATTCTATGATTCTATGATTATTTCCTGATAGATACAAGATTATTTTGCAATGCTGTTCCACAAGTCTAGAGATGTTGCTCCCTGATTGTCTAGTAATTTAAACACACCTTTCTCAGCTCCCAAATCTTGCGGGCTCTCCACATTTATAAATTGCTCCTCCAAGGACTTCTGGTAGATAAAAACAATCAGGCACAAAGCCCACATAAGTGGTTCTATACATGGTTGATCTGAAATCTGATCATATACGATATATACAGTGCTTTCCTATTCCCCTAACTCAGTTTCTTCATGGTGCCTTGCCATTCTTTGAAGATAGATGAGGATTTTTCAAGGAGCCTAGGATTATTCATTTGACATAGCTGCTTCTTTGCACCATGTGAGCTCTCTTTCCCAAGAAGCCCATTTCCTCTCTTGCTTATTAGTTGAGTCAGATTCACTTGAAACAAAAGTGTGCCCTGCTCTCCTTCCCAGAAGACTGACACTCCTTGTCATGTCTTTGCCATTGCCTTTTTAAGATGTTCTACTAAGAGCTGCTTACAAGGAAATTCTTGAGCTGTAGACCTGGTCTCTTGCAGGTTAGGGCTTACCCTGTGCTGTTACTATCTCACTGCTTCACTGGGCTTCTGCTTGTATGAGTCATTTACTTCATTATTCATGTTTACTCTTGGTAAATTTTCATTGACCACAGAAGTAAAAGATAACAGAGAAAGTAGCTAGTGTTCCATTCAAAATGAGAGTTTACAGTTTGACTCTTAGAAGCATAAAGAGATCTGAATAGGTGGTTTAACAGATCATGAGGCATCTTAATGAACCCCTATGGCTGACAGCCAAAGAAAAACTATCCCAGATTAAAATAATCCCTTTACATAGGAAGGAAAGTTAACCATTTAAATGACTTAGCAGTGGCTATGATTTCTGTGTCATTTGAAATCTTCATTATAAACTTGCAAGTCCTAAAAGATCTGTGTTGGGTCTTCTTCTCAGGCTTGTACTAGGAAGCAGGCTGGACTGATGATCAGAGTATTTCTTGGCTTTAAAAACAGTAGCTTTGTTTTATGGAGGAGTATGGTGGCAGTTTCACTGCAAAACTTGTTCAGAGGAACTTAGTACTGGCACATCATGTTATAACCTTGAAAAAAATAAACAGTAAAATATAGAGAACCATAGAGAGTTTTTCTATTAAATGACTGAGCAGATTGAACAAAAAATAAAGGAACTTTTGTTGGGTCAGTATTTCTTCAAAAGTCTGGAGATTTGCATGTGAGGATCGTCACTGTGGAATTTAACAAAGGCAACATTAAATAGAGTATCTCTACTGAATTCCCTGTGTTCGGGATCCGGAGTTTTGAAGTCAGTGACTAAATCTGCATTGGCTTAAATGAAACCTAGTGAAAAGTTCTAAGTGTTGTGACACAAAATTGAGTGGAATTATTGCAACATAGCAAGTTCACCGTGGTTTAGATTAGTGCATTTTAGGTAGCATATGCTGGTGGCAAAGAATGCTGCTATAGTCAATTCCTGCAGCTCAGCTGATACACAGTATGTCATTAAGCTGCAGTAACTCATTTGTGCATTTTCATGCTAAATTTTTCCTGGTTGTTGGTCTATCCTGTATTATGATCAACTGTGTACTATTAGACTGCAACAACTGATCTTCTGTTTGGCTGCAACTTTATTCAGCCTTGGTCTGTTAAGTTGTTGTCTGAAATGCTATCTGGTCTGTTAATACTATGTCTTGTTAATTCCATGTTTAAACTGTGGTACACTGTAGACTGAATTGAGCTGATGCCCAGCATGTCTTTAGCTGGCCTGATTATTTGTTCTTGCTGGAACTGTCTCCCAGACATACATTCCTGTGTATTTCACACTGTTACCTTTGCAATATTGTTATTTATTAACCCCACTTTACAGATGGTGAATTGAAGTGATGTAGTGATAGTGAGTGGGACTTTGAAGAACCCGGCATACTCACTGCTTCAAAAAGGAAAACTGCTGCAACAGTCTGGTAGCAGAATCAAACTTTCTCAAGCACAAACACCATTGAAGGCATTCAAGCACCCTCACTTATGTTACTACTCCCTTTTTGCACAGGAAAATCCAATAAACTGAAGCAATTTTTGCAGTACCAACATAATTTGGCTTTATTTGCACATTGTTTTCCTATCACTTTTGAAATCCTGGCAGCCAGAGATAAGTGTCCTCCTTTGGCTGTGGACATCTGGTCACTCTCAAATGGAGCCAGCAATGCTAATTAATTCTAGCAGTACACAATGCCTTGTTCTGTAGTGTCATAATTCGCTGAAGGCAGTGAAAGCTATATCCCTCTCTGTGAGGTTTCAAGCAAGCACGTGATTGGAATATTACTCTATATGTATTTCACATTCTTCTTTAGCCCTAATTGACCTCAAAGGAAAGTTCAACTGTTCATAATTGAGATAAGTAGCAGGTTAATTTAGCTTGCTGAATAGACCTTTAACCACAAGGAAAGCTTAATATTTTCTAAAAACACCACCAATTTTGTTTATTGCATTTTAACTGCAAAATACTTTAAATAAACAACCACCTTATCTTCACTTTCTTGACACTCATTTCTGCTCCAAAATCCCACAAACAAAAATCAAAGCCAATATCTTTCAGTTCTAGTAAAGTTTAACTGCCTAATAGACTTAAGTGCCTTTGAAAATACCTAGTTTAATGGAAGCAGTGTTTTAATAAGAGGGATAACAAACACTTCACATCAGCAGAAAAAAGATAGTAATTTAAGAATTCCAGTTGCTCTATTTTAACAGTTTTGGAGTAAACTGAAAGCGTCTATGAAAGTGACATTTTGAGTACAAATGCCAATTATTTCTGTATTCAGCTCCTTTCGTCACTGGATTCATCTCCATTCCAGATTGTTGCATAACATGCTTTTAAAAGAAAAGTGCAGCTAGTGGAACTCAAAGCTGGATGGCAAGACATGGCTAAGTGAAAATATTATTTCAGTGTCAAGAGTGATATACCAGAATGTTAGGGGGGGCAGAAGGGTATAGGGAGATGAGTGGGAGGGGAGATGACAACGCGACACACACTCAGTAAGTACATCCACAGACTTAATTCATATGCACACAAGATCATATCATTACAGCAAATTTACCAGCTTTCTAAATTTTCCTGTTGGATATCACCAAGTATTTTGATGGTAGCAGCATGGGAAGGGTGAGGAATAGCTCAACAGCAATTTCCCTAGTGCCTGTAAATAACAAACATTGTTAGCAAATGAGTGATGGAGGTCAATGGGCCATACAGTCATTAGATGGTTTAATGATATGCTGCAGGTTATCTCAGGGCACAGTGCACTAATGACATTCTCAGCCTTCCCTGCAGCAAATAAGCTCTGCAACTCGAGATAAGCAGTCACATTGCACTACACAATACAATAGCAAATGACCCCACAAGAAAATTTATCTTCTGTTTGACATTTAATGTGCTAGTATCCATCAAAATCTGTCCTGAGAAGAGCTCTGTCCTTCTTAAATCTGTTTTTGCTAACTGAGTAGCTATTAAATGGCTGAAACCAAATGTCCTCAGACTTGTGGCTTGTGGGTAGAGAGGTAATCAAGTCAAACGGAGAAGAATACCTAGCATGTAGCATCTTGTTTTGTTTTCCTGGCTGTTGCTTGGTCCTTGCAGAGGCACAGGCCAGGGAGAAAAAGTATGAATAGTATGGTCTGTTTTGTGCTGGAGATCATATTAGGTCATAGCAGATCACATAATCTAAAAGTATTTGAATTTATGAAAACTGCTGAGTTACTTGTCAATTGCAGGTTTTGGAGTAAGATGGTATCATAGCAGATTTGGCATCAGCATGTCATACAGGTGTAAAATGGTAAAGTAACTTCAGTGTTACCCTGGAACTGAAGGGCACTCAGAGTAGGGAAACATTGATTTTTTTTTTCAGCCTGACTATAGCATCAGTAACACCATACTGTAAAAATATGCTTGCTTAAACCACCAGACCACATACAGTATTTTCTCTCTGTTACCCCTTCTGTGTCAACACAGAGAGCTGACAGTTCAGCCCCACAGTTGCTGTGGATGGAATAAAGTAAAACTAGAGATGTAAGACCATGTAAAACAAATGCATGAATGACACTGTGGCAAAGAAGTGACAAGGCATCCCAGACTTGGAGTTTCTAAGGAGAGACACTAAAATTGAAACTGAAAAGACTCACTTGAATTCTTCCATGACAAGGACATTTAGGTAGATTTAAAGTAAGTTCAATATTTAATTATTTCATTAAACAACATTTATTCAGTGTTAACAATATTGTAATTTAAAAGTAACCAATACAGTAGAAAAAGGG
Organism: Chlamydotis macqueenii; assembly: GCF_036417535.1. Lineage (NCBI taxonomy): Eukaryota > Metazoa > Chordata > Aves > Otidiformes > Otididae > Chlamydotis > Chlamydotis macqueenii. The sequence goes on from NC_141559.1 coordinate 21,304,753, forward strand.
TCTGAGAGCATAAAGGAGATGGGAAGTGGAAACTGGGGAACCACTGTATAAGTTACAGGAATCCCCTTTCTTTTGTGATGGGAAGGCTAGCCAGCAAGGTCATGAGCTGGAAGACACTTACTTCATCTGGCTTATATTACCTGTTACTCTGTCGTTTTTTAATCTGGTGAACAGTTAATGTACGACTGCAGTAGTGTGGGTTCCTACCTATTATCACTGTCTCATCACCCAAAAGTAGTAGATATATGTAGCAAGGACACTTTATAAGCTGAGGTCGGTATAACCACACTGTATTTCCAATGTCTTGATATGAGACTAGAATTGTAAACTCTGAAATACAATTGTATCAGTCTTAAAATGAAGAAGCAGTGTTCGGACGATGAAATACAGACTTTGTTCCCTGTTCAGAGCACATAGGTACTATAAAATTTCCTTAGCTTAGATTACTGGAAAAGCCAAACAGTGGGTGTTTTCCACAGTAATACCTTCTATTACCATGATCCTGATGAATTACGTGAGAAATAATGGACAAAGTGGTAACACAAATAATCTATTTTAGATAAATGTTATGCTAGAACGTTGTTGGGAACACCCATATGCAATTTGCCTGACTTTCTGGGAGGAGGAATGGAGAAAGAAATGTGCACACTCTACATTTTGCACACACAGAGTTGGTGAGACAAACATAAAGAGGACAAAAATTGAAGTGAAATTTAATATATGCTATGGAGCAGAGTTGTTCATTTATCAGGCTTCTTGATGGCTGAGATTTCCAAAGCACTCAACAACTCTCATTTAGAATAAGGGGACCACTTCACTTTGGTGCCAGATAACATGATTAAGTTCTTGAAGATCTCACTTGATTCACTTTTTTTAACCCTTCAAAAATTTCCTCAAGATCACAAGTAACATTTAGCATGGTTTTTTTAGTGATACCGCAGATTGACAGACCAGCCTATCCTTGGAGCCAGTGCATTCCATACGTGTTCCTATAGCCTTGAAGGCCTTCCTAGACCCTTCCTTTGGCAAAAGTAATGGCCATCCCAGAAATAAGATGAGACATCCTCTTGGTGATAACTGAATTCATTTTTGTTGTCTTTACTAAAAAAAAAAAAGACCAAAGGTGCAGAGAAATGAAACAGAAAATAAATAGTTCAGGTGAAATACTGTTTTCTGTGTGTCATAACTGATTTACTTGGGTGAAATGACCACAACCTCTTACTGAGGCCTTACACCTGTAGTTCCTCTCTCTTCTGCTTAAATTCTCTAGGGGTTCAGCTAACACTGCAGTCATATATGGTCTGTTTCCTTCAGTGAGCACCTACTTCCAGAAAAGTCACTCTACTGGAGACTTTGGCTTTCTCAGTCACATTTCATTGACATTAGCCAAAGTGTACAAAAGTTATCAGACAATGATAGGCATGGGTTGACAACATAATCACCCATGTCTTTTTTCCATAGGCTGACAGGCTACAGAGTTGAAGTCAGGCATCTGAAAACTAGAAAATGATATATCCTGCTAACTGGGCAAAACATGTCTTGAGAACTGTAGATGACAAATATGATTAGCTTTTTCTACTTTTTTTCTTAGCTATTCTGAAGTTTTACAATGCAGCACATAGGGGCACTCAATTCACCATTGAAAATCAGGGCCTCCAAACCACAAAGCACTTGCCCTGGATTCATTCGTTAAACACACAGTTGGTCACCTCCATCATGAAAGTTCTGAGTTCTTGAGTCTTGTAGGATTAATCAAATCACTTGAAAAACACCTGGGAGCAAATAAGAACGTGATTTCCAAAATAAAATATGCATCATGTTTGTGAGTATTGTTCTGGTTTTGTTAGTGAGGGGGGGCCTAAGGTGGTAGCTTCTGTAGGAAACTGCTAGAAGTTGCTCCCCTTTGTTTAGTGGACTCGGCCGGGCCTAGGGCGGACCCGCTGCTGGCCAAGTCCGAGCCAATTGGTAGCAGAATGTCCCGTGATAACGCCTCTGTGATAATGTATTTAAGCAGGGGAAAACAGAAAAAAAGTAGGGAAGATGTGAAGCAGCTGAGCGGGGGGCAGAGAGGGGGAGGCGCAAGCCTTGTGGGCCTTGCAGGCCTCACCCTCTGGCCTCCCACTGGGCAGCCGACTGGGCCCAATTCGGCCCGGCCTGGCTGCAAGAAGTGGAGAGGAGATGAGAAGTTGAAGTGAATAAGATGTAAAAAGGATCCTGAGAGGCGTCTGCCAGCCTGTTGTGAGGAACGGCTGCAGACGCCAAGGTCAGTTCAGAAGGAGGGGGAGGAGTAATGCGGCTCCTGGCCAAGATTCCTCTGCAACTTGTGGTGAGGACCATGGTGGAGCAGGTTGTCCCCCTGCAGCCCATGGAGGTCCACGGAGGGGCAGAGATCCACCTGCAGCCTGTGGAGGACCCCACGCAGGAGCAGGTGGAGGCCTGAAGGAGGCTGTGGCCCATGGAGGGCCCGCTGGGACAGCTGTTCTAGAGGGACTGCACCCCGTGGAAGAGATGACCCACGCCAGAGCAGTTTCACGAAGGACTGTGGCCCGTGGGATGGACCCCATGATGGAGCAGAGGAGGAATGTGAGGAGTTCTTCCCCTGACGACGAAACAGCAGTGTAAAACTACACGCGATGAACTGACCACAACCCCCATTCCCTTTCCCCCCCGCCCCCCGTGCCGCTCGGGAGGGGAGGTAGTAGAGATAATGTTAAGCTTGGGAAGAGGGAGGGGTGGAGGGAGGTTATCTTGTTCCCTGTCTCATTCTCCTGCTAGTTTTAGAAATAAATGAGTGTTTTTCCCCAAGTCGAGTCTCTTTTGCCCGTAACGGTAACTTTAAAAATTTCTCCCCGTTCTTATCTCAAACCTCGAGCCGTTTTCCTTATATCATCTCCTCCTATTCTCTCGGAGGGTGAGGGCAGCGAGAGAGAGAGACTGCGTAGTCTGGTCCCGATCGGGGCTGAACTATGACATTATACATTATCTCTTGCAAGTGGGATTTCATTCCTTCACAGTGCTAATTTCCACTAAAAATAATGACAGCCAGCAAAGACTCAGTGTCAACAAAATATTAACATACTGCAAGCAGGTTGCCAGCAAATAAAATATGGGCTTAAGGCCAGATAGTCTGCAAGCCTTAGACTAACTGGCATGGGAAGGGGACCTTCCATGTCAAAGCCTGAGCAGGGAAGACACCTAGACACGCCAGTCAAAGCACCTTGATCTCAGACTCAGGAGCACCCTGTTGCAGCGGAGTTGTTCCACTATGGTAAGCACAGATGCCACCAATCTCTCCCTTACCTCTCCCCTCACATACCCTTTCTCTCTGTTGTTTTTCTGTGTAGCTAATAGAAATCTTTCAGACACTTTCAGAGCCATGTCAAAACACTGCAGAGTGGAACTGTGCCCCTGACGGCGCTGCTCATTTAACACGCCTAGGGGAGTCAAAGGGACTAAACTAAGGCTGGTGTACACCACAGCAAAATGGAGCGAGCCCTTGGAGTGCAAGTCAATGTTTCTTATTTTAAAACTCAGCTGTAATTGTGTGGAGCAGCTCTAGTTTTTATGAAGTCCAGATCCTGAACTTCACCCAACTATTCAGCTCCTACAACTGAAAGGGAAAGAAAAGACTTAGGTAGAGGCTTGACAAAACCCCACAAGGTTATCCTTATTATGTTGCCTCCCTAGAAAGATGAAATCTGTCATATCTACAGACCTTCAGTTTATTCCATTTAATTACCTGTAAGTATCTGTTCTTAAGTGCTGAGAGTTCCCTATTTTCTCCCTCCCCTGCTTCTCATTAGCTAGATGAGGCACCAAGTGCAAGGCTTGTTTCCGAAAGGCCTTTCACATGATGTTCCCTGTTTTTTCACACTTTGCAGGACAAAGTGAAAGCTATTTAAAAAACCATAGCTTAGTAAGAGCAGACATAGAGGATTTTTTTTCCCTGAGTAGGATGACAGCTATCACTGTGAATGGAAAGGAGGTCAACTTGACATGGATGACACACATATGAGAAAGTAAAGAGGGTAGTGCCAACTACATGTTCCTTCTAATTTGGATGGGATTTGCTAAAATAATTTAATCTCCTGCTCTGGAACTTACTTAGTTTATCAAAGCTTTCTTAGCTGCAGGGCTTAATTAACTGGGATTTCATTTTTCAGGGGAAGGAAGAGTATAAGAAATTGTCTTAAATGGGAGTCATTCCCTTTTAAAACCCCTCTTATTCTACAGCAATTGATCACATAATTATGCATAATACATTCTGATGTAGCTCAGCCTTTGGTCTGCACTACACAGGGGAAATTAACCAGCAGAGTTATTCTGTAATAACTTCTGTTACTGCTATTATGGTGTATTAACTATTCTGGAATAAGTCCCCAGTGCAGACATTCAGTTTCAGAATAAAAATTATTTTATTCCAGAATAATTACTATGCTTCCAAGGGGGAATATTCATTCCAGAATAAAGTCACTTTTATTTCAGAATCATATATGCAGGGAGTTAGTTGGGCATAGCTCCCCAACAAAGTTATTGTAGTGCTAGTTAATTTTCTCACGTATGCAAAAATGTTAGTAGCATTCAGCAATGCTGTGTCTTATTATATTTATCTATGTTTACATGCTAGTCTGCATAAAATTAAGCACTAAGATTTAAATGGAATGTGGTAAACTGTGTGAATTTTCTTTTTCACCTTGTCTCACACATAGACAGTCCAAGTTTTTGTAATAAATGCATATCTAATCTGAAAAAAAAAATCTGTTTGAATACTTCCCTCTGCATAAATTGTATGATATAACCTGTCAGTGCAATCTGAAGTTTATTTTCTACAGTTTACAGAAATAGTCAAACAAACAACCAAGCATACATGCACACACAAAAATATTTTGGATTTGGCAATCAGATTAGTAAATATGTGAAATGACAGCAAAGGCAACTTCAAAGCAATTATACAGATCAGATCCTCCTAGAAGCTATGCTGAGGCACATGGAGGACAGGTTCTCACCAAAGGCAAGTCTCAGTCAATATGCAAATTAATAAGAATTTCATGAAAATTTTTCAGTTCCCCTAGTTTTGGTGAAGGGAAACTGGAAATAAAAGCAAACAAATAAACAAAAATGTTACTTTAGCCTTAAACAAACTTCTGTTTATAAATTCAAAGTTTAAATTATATATAAAAAAAAGAAAATAAATCTCTTATGTATAAACAATGTTATTTTGTTTCAATTCAGATCGGAAAGTGAAGTTGGTAAACTAGTATTTATTTGAGGTTAGAAATTTTCTTTCACAGTTATCACGTATTTTGAGTAGGATCCTGACAGCTTCTGAGCTTCTTCTGTCAGGCACTCAGCACCTGTCAGAAACAAACCCTTAGGTACTTCTTTTTAATACACAAATTTATATATACTCTGTGTTAAAAGAGCTGGCAGATGGACAGATTGGTGTGTATTTTGAAGAAACAGTAAATTGTTTTTCCACAGTGTGTTTATAGACTGATTTCATGGTGATTAAACCCTATTTTAACTTTATCAAATAATTTTCTTTCATTTCTATTGGAAAGGTAGTTTTAGACTGAAAATTGCCTCAATCATGCTAAAAATGAATGAGGACATTTCTGCAAAGTTTGAGGAAAGATATGTAGGATTATTGTGCAATTATTATATAAAATTTTGTCTGAATTCTAATCATCTGTTCTTCAGTCCTTTCAGATTTTCAGTACTATCACCTTGGGATGAGGTGGCTTTGTCAGAATGCAGAGCTTATATTTAAATTAAGGAGTTGAATTGGATTAATTGGGGATATTTGGGGGGGAGATGACCAATGATTTTGGGGCAAAATCTCAAGTGATATGTATGATGCATACCCTGTTTTTACCTTTGTCAAGACCCAAAGTACACTATTGTCAAGTGACAATCTAAGTGGATTTAACACACAACCTAGTCTTGGTCTGCAGATGTAACCTGGAGTATGTCTTCTTGCACCTCTCTGTTCTGTAATCAAGTGTACTAATTCAAAATGAATCTCAAAATATCCCACCTGGGAATAAAAGACAAGCAGGTTTCCTCTGGATAATCAGCATAGTTACAAGAGTATGGAAAAATTTATATATGTGAGTATTTTTTTTTAAAATTACATTCAAAAATAGCCCATTTATTTTTTCTTTAAATTGCTTTTACTTTGCCTGAGAGTTTTGCATGCCTGATTTCAAACCAGAAGGAGTTTTCTATCCCACATTTAAGAATCTTGCTAAAATATAATTATTGTTGTAGCAGCTTTATTTTAAATCTGAACTAACATTCATTAAATTACATCATTTTTATTTTTGCAAAGTTTGCTATACCAGTAAGAAAAGGTAACAAAATTGCATGTGTTACAGAATCATGATATTATCATAAAATAGTTTGGGTTGGAAGGAACCCTGAGGATCATAGAATCAGAGAATCATAGAATCATAGAATGGTTAGGGTTGGAAGCGACCTTCAAAGGTCATCTAGTCCAACCCCCCTGCAAGGAGCAGGGACATCCCTGACTAGATCAGGTTGCTCAGAGCCTCATCCAGCCTGGCCTTGAATGTTTCCAGGGATGGGGCATCCGCCACCTCTTTGGGCAATCTGTTCCAGTCCTCTACAACCCTCATTGTAAAAAATTTTTTCCTAATTTCTAATCTAAATCTACCCCCCTCTATTTTAAAACATTTACCCCTAGTCCTGTCGCAACAGGCCCTACTGAACAGCCTCTCCCCATCTTTCTTGTAGGCCCCCTTGAGGTACTGGAAGACCGCTATCAGGTCTCCCCGGAGCCTCCTCTTCTCCAGGCTGAACAGCCCCAACTCTCTCAGCCTGTCCTCATAAGAGAGGTGCTCCAGCCCTCTTATCATCTTCATGGCGCTCCTCTGGATCCTCCCCAACTGGTCCATGTCCTTCTTATGTTGGAGGCTCCAGAACTGGATGCAGTACTCCAGGTGGGGTCTCACCAGAGCAGACTAGAGGGGGAGAATCACCTCCCTTGACCTGCTGGCCACGCTTCTCTTGATGCAGCCCAGGATGCGGTTGGCCTTCTGGGCCACAAGCGAGCATTGCCAGATCATGTTGAGCTTCTCGTCCACCAGCACTCCCAAGTCCTTCTCCTCAGGACTGCTCTCGATCCGTTCTCTGCCCAGCCTATATTTGTGCCTGAAATTGCCACGACCCACGTGCAGGACCTTGCACTTGACCTGGTTGAACTTCATGAGTTGAACTTGATGAAGTTCCAACTCCGCCCGCCGTGGGCAGGGACATCTTCCACTAGACAAGGTTTCTCAAAGCCCTGTCCAGCCTGGCCTTGAACACGGACAAGGATAAGGCATCCACAGCTTCTCTAGGCAACCTGTTCCAGTGCCTCACCACCCTCATAGTAAAGAATTTCTTCCTTATATCTAATCTAAATCTATTCTCTTTCAGTTTAAAGCCATTACCCTGGTTCTATCTCTATATGCCATATATATATCGGTTCTAAGCGCAGTCTGCACTGGAAGCACAGTCCCCGACCAAACAGCCAAACCCCCCGACACTGACACACGCAGTAGATAAGCAGGCCAATGATGCCAAGGAAGCGAAGCTCACAAAGGCAAGAGCCAGGTTTCCCCTGAACACTGAGTTGCCCTTGCAGAACCACTTTGCTGCTCTGCAGGCTGAAGAAGTAAGACTCAGCACGTGAGGAGAGACACTGGAGTTGAGCAAAGCAGCCTGACCTGTTCGCATAATGACTACTGCAACCGGAAAAAGGCAACGGGTGGTAGTAGTGGGCAACTACAGAGGTACCCATTTGCTGACCCGATGCACTCTCTAGAGAGGTATGCTATCTGCCAGGGGCTCGTATCAGGTATGTCACTAAGAGACTACCAAACCTTGTACAGCTCACAGGCTGTTATCCACTGCTGATGTTTCACGTAGGTGCCAGCGACGCAGCCAGGAGCAGCCTGAGGTGTATCAAGAAGGACTACAGGGCCCTGGGAGCAATGGTTAAGGACTCTGGGGCACAGGTGGTCTTTTCATCAATGCTCCCAGTCAAAGGGAAGGGGACTTAAAGGGCCAGTCAAATCTGGCAAGTCAACAAATGGCTATAGGAGTGGTGCCACAGCTAGGGCTTTGGCTACTTAGGCCATGGGACTTGCTTTGAGAAGCCTGGTCTGCTAAGGGCAGACAGGGTACACCTAACTGAGAAGAGGAAGAGTGTCTTCAGCCAAAGGCTTACCAAGCTCATCAAGAGGGCTTTAAACTAATGTTGCCAGGAGAGGGGGAGCACAATCCAGCCCACCACTGTCAGTATGGCACCAGTGGCAGCACCAAGTATTCAGAACTTGAGGAAAGATCGCAGGTAAGTACAAGAGAATCTAAAATGCAGCCCAAAGGAATTCCTATTGCTCCAGCCGGTTTCATCAGGGGCCCAGCTTAAGTGCCTCTATGCCAACACACGTAGGATGGGGAACAAACAGGAAGAGTTAGAGATGTGCGCACACCTGCAGGGCTATGATCTTGTTGGCATCACAGAGACGTGGTAGGATGACTCCTATGTCTGGAGCATTGGGTTGGAGGGATATAAGCTCTTTAGGAAGGACAGGCAGGGAAGAGGAGGAGGGGGTGTCGCCCTATATGTCAGCAACCAGCTGGAGTGCATGGAGCTCTGCCTGCAGATGGAGAAGGAGCTGACAGAGAGCTTATGGGTCAGGATTAAAGGGAGGGCAGGGACAGGGGACATTACAGTGGGGGTTTACTACAGGCCACCCAATCATGGAGACCGAGCAGACGAGGCCCTCTAGAGGCAGATAGGAGCAGTGTCACAGTCACAAGCCCTAGTCATCACTGGGGACTTCAACCACCCTGATACCTGTTGGAGGGACAGCACAGCAGGGCACAGGCAATCCAGGAGGTTCCTGGAATGTGTGGATGACAACTTCCTCCTGCAGGCGATAGAGGAGCCAACAAGGAGAGGTGCTATGCTTGACCTTGTTCTGACCAACAGGGAGGGGCTAGAGTGGAATGTGGAACTCAAGGGCAGTTTTGGCTGCAGTGACCACAAGATGGTGGAGTTCAAGATCCTCAGGGGAGTGAGAACGGTGCGCAGCAAGCTCTCTGCCCTGGACTTCAGGAGGGCAGACTTTGGCCTCTTCAGGGATCTAACGGATAAAGTGCCATGGTATACAGCCCTAGAGGGAAGAGGGGCCCAGGAAAGCACCTTCTCCAAAGCTCAGGAGTGATGTATCCCATTGAAGACTAAGTCAGGCAAAAACACCAGGAGGCATATGTGGATGAACAAGGAGCTCATGGACCAGTTGAAAATCAATAAGCAACCCTGCAGAGGGTGGAAGGAAGGACAGGTAGACTGGGAGGATTACAGAAAGGTTGTCTGAGCAGACAGGGATGAGGTAAGGCAGGCTAAAGCCCTGACAGAATTGAATCTGGCCAGGGACTTCAAGGGTAACAAGAAAAAGCTTCTACAAGTATGTCAGTGACAAAAGGAAGTCCAGAGAGAATGTAGGCTCTCTCCAAAAGGAAACAGGTGGCCTGGTTACAGGTGACATGGAGAAGGCTGAGGTGCTTAATTACTTTTTTGCATCAGTCTTCACTGGCCAGGGCTCTAGTTACATTGTTGAAGTTGTGGAAGGCAAAAGCAGGGACTGGGAGAATGAAGAACTGCCCACTGTAGCAGAAGAGGAGGTTCGGGAACAACTGAAGAACCTGAAGGTGCACAAGTCCATGGGATCTGATGAGATGCATCTGTGGGTCCTGAGGGAACTGGTGGATGAAGTTGCCAAGCCGCTGGCCATCGTATTTGAGAAGTCGTGGCAGTCTGGTGAGGTCCCCGATGACTGGAAAAGGGGAAGTATAACACCCATTTTTAAAAAGGGGAACAAAGAAGACCCAGGCAACTACAGGCCAGTCAGTCTCACCTCTGTGCCTGGCAAGATCATGGAGCAGATTCTCCTGGAAACCATGCTAAGGCACATGGAATGCAAGGAGGTGGTTGGTGACAGCCAACACGGCTTCACTAAGGGCAGATCGTGCCTGACCAATTTTGTCGCCTTCTATGACAGGGTTACGGCATCGGTGGACAAGGGACAAGCAACTGATGTCATCTACCTGGACTTGTGCAAGGCATTTGACACTATCCCACACAACATAGTCATAGAGTCGTTAGGGTTGGAATGAACCTATAAAGGTCATCTTGTCCAACCCCAGGTCATCTAGTCCAGCCCCCATATCCTTCCCTCTAAACTGGAGAGACATGGATTTGATGGATCAACCACTCAATGGATAAGGAATTGGTTAGATGGCTGCACTCAGAAAGTAGTGGTCAACAGCAAAGTGTCCAGGTGGAGACCAGTGACAAGTGATGTTCCTGAGGGGTCGGTACTGGGACCAGCCCTGTTTAACATCTTTGTCGTTGACATGGACAGTAGGATAGAGTGCACCCTCAGCAAGTTCACCAACGACACCAAGCTGTGTGGTGCAGTCGATACGCTGGACGGAAGGGATGGCATCCAGAGGGACCTTGACAGGCTGGAGAAGTGGGCCCATGCCAACCTCATGAAGTTCAATCAGGCCAAGTGCAAGGTCCTGCACGTGTGTTGGGGCAATCCCCAGCACAAATGCAAGCTGGGTGGAGAATAGATTGACAGTAGCCCGGAGGAGAATGTCTTGTGGGTACTGATGGACGATAAGCTCAACATCAGCCGGCAGTGCACGCTTGCAGCCCAGAAAGGCAACCACATCCTGGGCTGTGTCAAGAGAAGCGTGGCCAGCAGGCTGAAGGAGGTGATTCTGCCTCTCTACTCCACTCTCATGAGACCCCACCTGGAGTACTGTGTCCAGTTGTGGAGCCCCCAACATAAGAATGATGTGGACCTGGACTGGTCCAGGCCTGAATTAAGTCCAGAGGAGGGCCGTGAAGATGATAAGAGGGCTGGAGCGCCTCTCCTATGAGGACAGGGTGAGAGAGTTGGGGCTGTTCAGCCTGGAGAAGAAAAGGCTCCAGGGAGACTTTATAGCAGCCTTGCAGTATCTAAAGGCGGCTTATAAGAAAGATGGGGAGAGACTGTTCAGCAGGGCCTATTGTGATAGGACAAGGGATAATGGTTTTAAAATAGAGGGAGGTAGATTCAGATTAGACATTAGGAAATTTTTTTTTAAATGAGGGTGGTAGAACACTGGAACAGGTTGCCCAGAGAGGTGGTTGATGCCCCATCCCTGGAAACATTCAAGGCCAGGTTGGATGAGGCTCTGAGCAACCTGATCTAGTTGGGGATGTCCCTGCTTCTTGCAGGGGAGTTGGACTAGATGACCTTTAAACGTCCCTTCCAACCCTAACCATTCTATGATTCAATGATTCTATGCCCTTGTCAAAAGTCTCTCCCCAGTTTTCTTGTAGGCTCCTGTGGTGGTGCAACTCCCTCTCCCGAGTCACTCAATACTTGGTGTAATTCCTCCTCTCCTGGCACTCATACCAACATAGGGCAAGTCAGGAACAGACTGTGAATACAGTAAATCAGAGCATTACGGCATCCCCTGGACGCACCTGGCTCCTGTTTTAAACAATGGAAACAATAACAGTCATTTTTCTGCTGGTAACCTAGTACATCTTAGCCCAAGTCAAAATTCAAGTGTGTGATGCCAGAAACAATTAGTGGAAAGCATCAGCATATTTAATCATCCGAGTCTTACCGAAATAGAAAAATACCTAACAAAAGTAAATTATCTTGGACCCTATAAATAGCCACCCTAAGTAAGACCCATTAAGCTCTCCTAGATCACAGCGGGCTGTGACCAGCATCTCCCCTGAGCTGAGATGCCTCTCAGGCATAGCTTCCTGTCGTGATTTTGTTAGTGAGGGGGGGCCTAAGGTGGTAGCTTCTGTAGGAAACTGCTAGAAGTTGCTCCCCTTTGTTCAGTGGATTCGGCTGGGCCAAGGCCGAGCCGATTGGTAGCAGAATGTCCCGTGATAACGCCTCTGCGATAATGTATTTAAGAAGGGGAAAACAGAAAAAAAAAAGAGAGAAGAGAAGATGTGAAGCAGCTGAGCGGGGGCAGAGGTGCAGAGGGGGAGGCACAGGCCTCATGGGCCTTGCAGGCCTCACCCTCTGGCCTCTCGCCAGGAAGCTGACTGGGCCCGACTTGCTCCAACCTGGCTGCAAGAAGTGGAGAGGAGATGAGAAGTGAATAAGATGTAAAAAGGATCCTGAGAGACATCTACCAGCCTGTTGTGAGGAACAGCTGCAGACGCCAAGGTCAGTTCAGAAGGAAGGGGAGGAGTAATGCGGCTCCTGGCCAAGATTCCCCTGCAGCCTGTGGTGATGACCATGGTGGAGCAGGTTGTCCCCCTGCAGCCCATGGAGGTCCACAGAGGAGCAGAGATCCACTTGGAGCCCATGAAGGACCCCGTACTGGGGGAGGTGGATGCCTGAAGGCAGCTGTGGCCCATGGAGGGCCTGCTGGGACAGCTGTTCTAGAGGGACTGCACCCGTGGAAGAGATGACCCACGCCGGAGCAGTTCCACGAAGGACTGTGGCCCGTGGGAGGGACCCCACAATGGAACAGGGAGGAATGTGAGGAGTTCTTCCCCTGACCATGAAGCAGCGGCGTGAAACAACGTATGATGAACTGACCGCAACCCCCATTCCCTCTTCCCCCCTGTGCCGCTCGGGGGCGGGGGGAAGGTAGTAGAGATAATGTTAAGCTTGGGAAGAGGGAGGGGTGGAGGGAGGTTATCTTGTTCTCTGTCTCATTATCCTGCTGTTTGTAGTAATAAATGAATAGTTTTTCCCAAGTCGAGTCTGTTTTGCCCGTGACGGTAACTTTAAGGATTTCTCCCTGTCCTTATCTCAAACCTGGAGCCATTTTTCCTTATATTTTCTCTCCCTGTTCTCTCGGAAAATGGGGGGAGTGAGAGAGAGACTGCGTAGTCTGGTCCTGATCAGGCCTGAACTACGACACCTCCTTAGATCGAAAAGGTTTAAGGATCATCTACCTGCAAAGCCAACAGAAAGCCACGGCAAGGTTTGGCACCTCGAGGCTCAATTATCACCCACTGAGGAATGCCAATGTATTGTGAGTATTTACCCTAACTTGAGAAGAAAGAGGGAACTTTGAACTACAGGCTAGTCTCCTCTATTCACCTCTCTGGCCATACAGAGAAAAAGAGGAAGTATAAGCTAGTCCCCTCTACATAGATATTTTGTTGAATGCAAATATCTCTGTTTGTTTTTGTATGTTTTGTGTTTATACTTGTATATGTACATATTGATTTAGGATACCCTGTAGTAAGTTAGTGTGAATCTTGTCATTCTCAATTCTGTAATTAAGTCACTGTTTTAATCATAAGATACTTCATTGAATTACTTTCTTAATCTTTAAATCAATTAATGATTTAGTGCTGCTAAATTTAACCTTTTATTTACCTCAAATCATTAACAAATCTTAAATCGTTGCTAAATCATAACCATGTGAAATATTTCATCTGTGACAGCCCCCTTTAGGTACCAGAATAAAGTCTCCTGCTAGAAAGTCTCCCTGGAGCCTTCTCTTTGCCAGGCTGAACAACCCCAGATCTCTCAGCCTGTCCTCGAAGAAGAGGTGCTCCAGCCCTCTGATCACCTTCGTGGCCCTTCTCTGGACTCCGTCCAACAGGTCCACGTTCTTCTTATGGTGGAGGCTCCAGAGCTGGACGTAGTACCACAAGTGAGATCTCATGAGAATGACCTGCTGGCCGTGTTTCTTCTTGTATGTGTTATTCACACATAGAAAATACAAACTTTAGGGGAAAAGGAGTGAATAATTTAAGGGATCCCTGTCAAGGGATGTAGGGGTCTTTTTAGATGTATGGTTGGTAACAGCCCTCTGTGAACAATGTTCCTGCCATCTGCAAACACATCCTGCACTCATGCCTGATAAAGCACAATCAGTTCACAACTCCTCTCTTTCAGTAACTTAACTGGGACGTTCCTGTGCATTGCCAAAGATAACAGAATTGCTACATTTACACTGAAGACTGTTGGTGGTCCTGAAGCGTGGTGCAGTGGTAGAGTAGCCACACATATTCTTCCAGTGTTGCCTGGCTAGAAATGTGTAGTTGTGGTTTATACTTCGAAGTCCAATGCTTTGTGAAGTGTCTGATTTGCTGTGTGAAAGCACTTCCTTTGCAGGAAATCCCGAGAGGTCAGATTTATTGAGTATACTGTGGTTAACATCTAACTGGCACTTCTGCACGTCCAGAGTCAAGCCTAAGCTCTGCTGATCTAACAGGTTGATAGGATGCCAGCAATCTCAGATATATGCCTACATTCTTTCTTCCAACTGGACAAAAAATTCAGATGGAAAAAAAAAAAAGATATCATTGAGAGAAATCTAAATGTTTCATAACCAAAATTGTTTGGTTTGTGCTGTTCAGTAACTCTTTTTATAGGTCACTATCATTCCTAAAGGCTTTAAGTCAAGTGATGAAATGTATTATATGTGGGAAATGGTCAAGTCTGGATACTGCCCACTGTGGATTTTTTTTCCCGTTATACTTTGAAAGGGATTTACAAGAAGTAAATTGAGCAGCTGGCTGGAGCTACATTATCATAGCACTGGGATTTCAGCAAGTATCATCAAATTTTTGTGAACGAATGTCAGGCTTCCCAAACTGCTGTATTATTTGTGCACTGTGGGAATGCAGACAATATTGTCTCATTATCGCTGGAGCAAAGCAAAGAACAAAACCTGCTGATGATTTCCTGTTTCATACTCCTAATTCGCCACCTTGTTGCCAGTGATTTCATGAAAGAGATATCACCACCCATCCAGATGCACTGGACACCTGATTTATACTTCATTACAAGGCACCCCTGTTGCCTACTCTACGTGAGTTGCCCTTACATGCATGTATGTTTTTTATTAAAAGCAAAAAACAAAAAAAAAAAAAAAGGAAAGAAAAAAAGAAGCTAAATTTCTCAGCACATGTTTAAACATCTAAAGTGTCTGTATTTTCATGGAAGATTTTCTCCTAACAACTTCCACTGGTCTGTGTTAAGCACCCCAAAGGAAACTGTAGAGAATAATCATTTCAGATATTCTAATCCTGAATAGCTAAAAACCAGATGTCACAGTCTGTGGAATAACCATCCCCAAATTGTCCCTTTTCGTGTCCAGTGCAAGGACCTAGAGTATCACACATACAATGCATCTGTTCTTGCTTCACATCCTGGCTACCATGGTGAAATTCAAATACATATTTCCTTTCCCATATTTCCTCTTGATGTCTCTCCCTCTGTGACACTCTGTCATACAAGTTGAAGAAGCAGCCTGAGTAACAGAGAGTGACGCAGAACAATGCATCATGTCAAATATATTAAGCATTTTAAGACATCACAGACCTGGAGGATTTCAGATAAAAAGAAACAATTGTTTGAATCCTAAAAAAAAGTTATAAAAATCCATAGGGAATTTGATATTTATACCTAAGCTTTAATGGTGCCTCTGATTTCTTTTCAATGTGAAAGCATGTGCACAGCTATGGCTGTAATGTTAAGGTTGTAATTGCCATCAGCTTTTTAAGAGTCTGGTTTTGAAAGGTCAAACTTAACATTGTGTGCCTTGGGGATTTTTCACTCTTTTTTTTTTCCTGTGGACATTGATGGTGGCAGAATGGTTGAGCCAAAAGATACCAGTATCATCTGGTGATTGACTTTCTGCCAAGTGACAGTGAAGTAGGATTTTCTTTTATTTTCATGTTGCTTTAGCTTCATGGCTTCCCTTATTTCATCATTTGTGATGCTATGGGGCTGCTGGACACACTGAGTGTTGAGGGCTGGTCTGCAGAGGGGCTCTGGAAAGCTACAGTGAACCACTTAGAAGTTTTAACCCAAATTCACATAGGGAGATGAAGGGTAAAGTCCATCTGATGTACTTATTAAGTTACAAGTATAGGCCAGAAACCTCCCACAAAATATTCCTCTTTCTTATTTCCAGGAAATTTATTCCCAGAATGCACTAACAACAGTACTGACATTAATTAGGCTAGGAGACAGAGCAACATTCTTAGCCCTTTACAATTTTTTTAATGATTTTTCTATTATTTAATCTGTTACTCTGATGAAGACTTATTTTTACTATGTGCTGAAACATAAAGTTCACCACAAAAGACCACTGTCTAATCATAAGAAAGAGAACCACTGAGGAGAAGGCAGTGAAAGAGGCTCCAGCACAGTAGCAGAAATCCAGTGGCTGTTTAAGTATGAAAATTAATTGACGTATGAGAGAAAAAGATAAAAAAAAAAAAAAAAAAAAAGAGGAATTGTTAAATTTAGCATTATCAAGAGAGTGCGACTAGATTGGTTTAGCAGCCTAGCTTAGGTAAGAAAGAGCAATTCTTTTTATCATATTGTTGTCCCAGATCTGGAGCCATCACCTTATGTGCAAAGAGGCAATCCACACACAGAGTGGAGGTATTTCCTTTTATTACATACATATGCAGGTATGAATACCTGTCCCAAGACAGTTGTCATAGTTCAGCCCCAATCAGGACCAGACTACGCAGTCTCTCTCTCACTCCCCCCACCCTCCAAGAGAATAGGGGGAGATGATATAACAAAAACGGCTCGAGGTTTGAGATAAGGACAGGGAGAAAATCCTTAAAGCAACCATCATGGGCAAAACAGACTCGACTTGGGGAAAAAAATGTAAAATGGTATCAGTCTGCAGAAAAAGAAAGATCAATCTCAACATGTTGGAGAGAAAGCTCAGTGCTGAGTGGACTAGATTACCAAATCACAAATCACATAGTCAAAGCAAAACTGAGAGAGCATAAGGAGCCTTAAAAATTCAGCCAACACTGGACTAGAATGAGGAGCATGTGTGATTGCTTGCTTCCCATTTTGAGCACAAACACAAGTAGCATCCAAATTTGAGATAGAGCTGAAAACAAATCTTGCAAAAAAAAAAGACAAAGCTTGTTGTTCATGTAGAAAATGGATGGAGGTTGAAAATATGCCTGAAACCAGATTTCACAGAGCTAAAATGTACTGTAGAGGGACAGGAGTCCACATTAAAAATTTAGATAGAGGAAAGCTGGACTAAATATAAATCTGTAAAGAATAAAGAAAATACAATTTTCCAGTATATATGCAAAATCCCCAGGGAAATGTCCTAAAATAAATATTTTCAGTATAATTAAATTTTGATAACAGGAGAAAAGGTAGAATAAAGAACACAGTATGATTTTGTAGACATATCTATACTCAATAAGATCCATGACCCAACATTGTCAGAGATTTGTATATGTTGCATAAGGATCCTGCAGTGTTATCCCTATCTAGAAACAACGGTGTCACGGTTCTGATGCATGAAATGGATATTTTCTAGATAATGCATACTGATTATGATAATGTCAGCTAAAGGGTTATGATCTGACAGTTCTGAATCTAACAATTTTACAAGGATTATTATTTTAAATACACTATATCAAGTGCAAGACAGCTACAGTCTAATAATCTGTTAGGAAAATTATGTCTGAATTGTTAGAGGATGTTTTTCCTAAAAAGCTGTAAAACAAAGTTCCAGTCTAGTTATTACTCTACTTATTTCTAACAAATTACTAGGCAGCACCTTTGAAATGCACCCTGTCCCTTCCTGAATTGTTGATAGACAGTTGAGAACTCAGCTACTAGGTAATATGATCACTTATGTGACGATAAAAACTATTGTAAGGCTTTGTAAGCACGAAGAAGGAAAACTAAGATGAAAATGTGTTTTGATGAAATGTGAGTCTGTCATTGTACTGGCAGCTGGAATGAAATGTAAATGTGAATACAGGCACCTTTCTTGGAGATTTGCCTTCTTTGTAGGAGCTGAATTCTGAAGAAGGGAGAGACTTCAGGAAGAATGAGAAACACCTTCAGCTTCTTCCACCACAGTACCCAAACGGAGATGGACAGCAAGGGTGTATTTCCTCTGGCCCAGTTTTTGTTCAGCTCAAAAACGGGTTGTCTAGCTTGAAACAGAAAGGATTCCTCTACAGTCAGTCCTAGGGAAATGTGTAAATTAATGTCTGAAGAGAGGCACCTACCAAACTTCCTTGACAATAAAGGGAACCTAAAGGACAGCTCAGATTGTATGTCTAATATGAAGATGGGTAAAAGTAGCTGGAGTGGATCCCATGAAGAGTCTTGAAGGTTCAAATATCATGAAGGGAGCCAAACTATCAAAGAGCATTGGCAGAGGTTGCTGACCAGAGCAGTACAGGACTAAACCCCACAAGGTGCCTCAGGTATCTACGTGATGAAAGAGACCTATAGAGATGTATTGAAGAGTTCTTAATGCATGAACTGTATTGCCTGCACTAGATTTCACTGTAAAGGGTACATGTAAAATAAATGCCCCATTATAAGGGCATGAAAGATCCTTTTTTGAGCCAGCAGCTGTTAGAGCTCAAACTCATTTTATAGGCTTTAAAATAAGTGAAGCAAAACATAATGCTGCCTAGTTATCATGAACAATGAACAAACATCTTAAAACCCAGCAAATACAGTGTTAAACATGAAAAGGATCAAACACATTAAGACTTGGAAGTGCATGCTCTTGGCACTAATGAAATTTTAACTTGTCCCTTTGGAATATTGTGCAACACTAATGTGATTTCAACAAAAGCACTTGAATACCTTTGACCCAGATGAAACAAAACTGTTCTGTTAAAGACATCGTGATTTATTTCCCTGACTTTTACTGGCATCAGCAAAGAGAAATTATCCTGCATGGCTGCTCTAATCATGCATATTCACATCATGAAACTTCACCTGTGTTTTAAGGAGATCAGTTTAATTCATTGGAACACGTAAACTAATGGTTTACTTGTGGTGCTTTGAAAAATTCATCGTGTGCCCAGAGAATAAGTGCTGTCAGCTTGCAGAGGTTACACTGTAGTTTTATAACCCCAGCCCTTTGTTAAGAACAAAACTCAACTTTACAATGCCATGAACAAGTGCCTCCAAAGTCTAGAGCAAGGTTTCTGCAGCCAAAGTCCACTGCTATGCCCCCTCCCCAAGCCTAATCCGAAAGAGTTTATTTTCTAGAAGTCTTTTACTGCCATTGACTGTCTATGTCACATGTCTTCATTTAATAGCTTCTATTAAGTTTATTTACTTGTCCCCATAGCTTTGAATGAAGGATCACTTAAATTTAATTACTTTCTAATTCAGCTTGAATAGTAAATATGCAGCTGCTAATAGATAACTCCTTCTCAGTGAGGCTTTGTATCTCATCCTGGCCTGTCCCCTTGAGTGTTCTGGGTAACCTCATCGTTAGGATTGCTGATTCAAATGCAAATGGATACAGGAAATTCAGATTCAACACTGTACAGTGTAACCTAGCAAATGCAATCCACTTCTAATTTCCAGGGAAGTGTGTTCAGAGGGGAACAAACGACTGTGCTGAGGACAGGAGTATATGGATTGCATGTCTGAGAGCCTAGATTGTCATTGCCTACCCATTCCTTACAACCTAATCCTGCATTAAAATAGGTATGGGTGAATTAATCAGAAGTTCAACAGAAGACTGGAGCAGATACAGTCACAAATCCAGCACTCCAGAAGCATTGTCAAGGAACAACTGACCAGCATGAAAAACATCAGCATAAACTTTGCAACTAAATTAAGCAGCAATGAGCCCAGATGCTGTAAATGTGAAATTATTTTTTCTTTTTTTGAAAGTTTCTCAACCATAGATTGCTTTGTTCAATATTAGGATAAACCTTCAGACAGAAGGTAAATAATAATTTAGGGCCCATACAGATGGCCAGGTTTTAGTCCAAAGTTAAATGATCTTGCCAAAACAGAAGTAACCATTATCCATTGTTTAAATGGTAACTGAGTATCTGAGGATAAAGTCTTTGCAGAAACAATCTTGGGGAATTGTACAGGTAGAAGCAGTGGCTACTGAGTGATCCTGCAGGGTATGAGTTAGCACTCAGAGATTTTTATGAAACTTCTAATACGAAGTGCCACAGAGATGGCCTGTGCAGTAGCACAGATAGACTACTTACGATGTCGCCGACTGCTAAAGCACTCAACAATTTTTCCCTTTTGTCGTAGTTTAGCCTCAGTCGGGGCCAGACTACACAGCTGCTCTCTCACTCCCCCCACCCTCCAAGGGAATAGGGAGAGATAATATAAGAAAAAAAGGCTCAAGGTTTGAGATAAGGACAGGGAGAAAATCCTTAAAGTTACCGTTACGGGCAAAACAGACTCGACTTGGGGAAAACTATTCATTTATTGCTAAAAAACAGCAGGATAATGAGACAGAGAACAAGATAACCTCCCCCGACCCCTCCCTTTTCCCGGGCTTAACATTATCTCTACTACCTTCCCCCCCCTCCCTGAGCAGCACAGGGGGGAAGAGGGAGTGGGGGTTACAGTCAGTCCATCACACGTTGTTTCATGCTGCTGCTCCGTCGTCAGGGGAAGAACTCCTCACATTCCTCCCCTGCTCCATCGTGGGGTCCCTCCCACGGGCCACAGTCCTTCGTGAAACTGCTCCGACATGGGTGATTTCTTCCATGGGGTGCAGTCCCTCCAGAACGGCTGCCCCAGCGGGCCCTCCACAAGACACAGCCTCCTTCAGGCATCCACCTACCCCCGGTATGGAGTCCTGGGCTGCAGGTGGATCTCTGCCCCTCCATGGACCTCCATGGGCTGCAGAGGGACAGCCTGCTCCACCATGGTCTTCACCACAGGCTGCAGGGGAATTCTGGCCAGGAGTGGCATTATTCCTCCCTCTCCTTCTTCACTGACCTTGGCGTCTGCAGCCATTCCTCTCACCACAAAAATTTTTCACAACAGGCAGGCAGACGCCTCTCAGGATCCTTTTTACATCTCATTCTCATCTCATCTCCTCTCTACTTCTTGCAGCCGGGCTGGGCCCAGTCAGGCCCAGTAGGCCGCCCGGCAGGAGGCCAGAGGGTGAGGCCTGCAAGGCCCACAAGGCTCGCGCCTCCCCCTCTCTGCCCCTGCTTCAAATCTTCTCTCTCCTTTTTTTTTGTCTGTTTTCCCCTTCTTAAATACGTTAACGCAGAGGTGTTATCACAGAACATTCTGCTACCAATTGGCTCAGCCTTGGCCAGCAGCGGGTCTGCCCTAGGCCCAGCCGAGTCCACTAAACAAAGGGGAAACAACTTCTAGCAGCTTCCTACAGAAGCTGCCACCATAGCCCACCTCACTAAATAAAACCAGAACACCTCTGGAAAAAAAAAAAGGCATGTAGATATTCCTGCACGTCACACTTACAGAGAAGCAAGCATACACAGATTATTCTTGTACTCTCAAGTTTTGCACTGAATGCTTGATAGAAATACTTTAGGAAAATTAGAAGTGCAAATATAAAAATTACAACTATTTCCAGATGGCTGAAGCTATCATTTCACTTAGAAAACCTATTATGAGTTCTTTGTGTTGTTATTCCACCAGATGTAAAATCAACATCATGCTAGGCACTACACTAGAGAAAATTAAAAGGTAATTGTCTAAAATTACTTGGGGGTTTGGCATAAACCATACTCTCAAATAAAAGGGAAAAGCTTATTCTTTGTGCATAATGTAAGGAATAGTCTGGAAATGACATAATGTGATCATAAGCTCCAAATCTATGGCAGTGTATCCATGCAGTTTTGGAATCTACTTCCTGTACTCTGGAAGTACATACAGATTTACGTAGCAACCTTTCTTGTACTGAGTATAACATACAGCACTATATTAAATATATAGCTATATGAAATATTGTCACGAACTAATAAAGGTCCAGTCATGAGAAGTGCGAGTTCTCGGTTAGAGAATTAAGATACAACGGTGTCAAACGCATCTGTTGGTTCTTTATTTAATTCACACACAAAGGGTAATGAGGGAAAGGGAAAGAGAAAGAGAGGAGAGGAGGGAAAGAGAGAGAGGGTAGAGGAGGGAAAGAGGGAGAGAGGGTAGGGTGGACTTAGAAAAAGAAGGAGAGGAAATACCACCACAGAGAGTCAGCATCCCAAAAGTCCGTCTTACAGAGTGGGTGGGGTGGACGTCTCAAAAGGGTGAAAATGCCACCATGGAGAATCGGCGTCCCAAAAGTCCACTTTAGTGGGTGGGGTGGACGCTCACACATGGATTCGTGCAGCGACCCTTTTTGTAGTCCTTTGCAGCAGCCCCTCCTTCTTGACACTTTGGGGGCCTTCGCGGGTCCCTCCATGCTAGGAGGACAGGTGCTTTCCACCTGTGGTTTCACGCCTCTGAAGACTCAGACATAGGGAGAAGAGTTTGTGGTTGCTGCATCCTGCTTATTTGTCCCCATGGTGGTGGTTGTTATCTCTCTGCAAATGCAAAGCTCTCTTGTTCCCTGTAAGCCGTGCAGTTACCTGAGGCATGCTGTTACCTAATGTCCAGCAAGACAGTGTCCACAAAGTCATTTTGCATCCCCCAGAATTGGCCTCCATTGTGCAGTCACTTGGCAGTGGTGTGCCTGCTTTGTATCATCCAGGGTCTGAGCTCATGCACGGGGTCTGGCTCTATTTCGGGGGAGGTGTACAAAAACAGGATACCCATCTCACAGCTATTGAAGCTTTTCGCAAAAAATAGATACTTTTCTGGTAAAATGAGACATTTGTGGTTCGTCCATGTTTTGTTCAGTTCTTTCCATCGTCTAGTGATGTTGAGACATTAATTAATTTTTTTCAGTCTCTGACAAATATCAGTAGGGCCTTTTGTGATACAACTAGGGGTAACGGTTTCAAAATAGAGGGAGGTAGATTTAGATTAGACATCAGGAAAAAAATTTTTTACACTGAGAGTGGTGGAACACTGGAACAGGTTTCCCAGAGAGGTGGTACCCATTGCTGGAAACATTCAAGGCCAGGTTGGATGAGGCTCTGAGCAACCTCATCTAGTCGAAGATGTCCCTGCTCCTTGCAGGGGGTTTGGACTAGATGACCTTTAAAGGTCCCTTCCAACCCCAACCATTCTATGATTCTATGATTCTGTGAAATATTTGCTTATTCTGGTTTGCTGGACCAACTGGTAAACAACAGCAAGCTTCCATTTGTATGTCAGGATTTTCAGTCTTCTGTGCTCATGTACAGAATATCGTTATGTATAAGGATTTAACCAGATGACATTTTCAAACAAAAGCAGTAGCCATCCATTCTTGCCAGAGATTGAGGTTGGTCAGAAACACATTCACAGTTTACTACCGTCCTTTCTTAACTTTCTGCAAGTCAGATGAATTGCCAGACAGGTTTTTTTAAAAAGAAAAAGCTGTTCTTCAAAAACTCTCTCTTAGCTTTGTAGTTTCAGTGGAGATAAAACAACTGTGCACGTGTATGTTTCAGAATGTGCATCTGTGCTTTTCTAGTTACTGTATTTATTTGTTTTATTCTCCCTTTCTCTTTGCATATCTGCCCCCAATGTGATAGAAATTGCTGTGCTCAAATAAAATCTGCCTGTCTCCTTGTCTTTCTCAGTTCATCTTTTTCATATGATCTTAGCATATTTTCTTCTCTGTTGCCATTTCTAAATATTGTTTTCTCTTTCAGGTTCAACTTCTTCAGCTTGTTTGCTCCCATCATCACTTTTATGATTCTTCTTTTAAAACCCGTCATAAAAATCTTTCCTTTGTTTTCTGTTTTATGACTCTGTCTCCTCTTTCCTTCTTGTAAAAACACTGCCTGTTTTCTCTGGAGCCATTAGGTGTCATTTCTGGTTTTAATGCTCCATTACTTTGTTTCCTTTACAGCTTTAGATAATAGATTATATGTAAAATCTACATAGTTTTGAAATAATTAAATACAATACTAGAAAAAATACAAAATAAAAATGAGGGGAAATAGACTCTAGTGAACTATATGACAAAGGGCAAATGCTGCTAGCTTATTTTGGTACTGGACCCTACTGAGATCCTACTTTGCTCCAGACAGCAGCCCTAATCATGCAGTGAACAGCCATGGCTGTATTCTTGTACCTATGCGCATGCTGTGTATATGCTGTGTATATGTCTCTTTCTGAGTGTAGGAGGGAGGCAGAATGAGAAACTATGAGCAACTGTTTAGATCAACTTTTACCTTTTACTACAATACTTTTCCTAAAAATATAAAGTGAAAATGCACGTCTGACCATATCGACAGGAGTCTTTGCAGAATTCATCCCTTAAAGTTTAGGGTTTTAGAGGTTCTGCTGACAATCTGTCCTCCTGCACCTCTGATTTTTCAGCTGCTGGTTTCTGGTATGCTCTTGTCACTCAGCCTTTCATTTTACATTGAATATGCCAATAAGGCATTTCTGACATCAAAAAAAAAAAACAATCACAATCATAATAAATCACAGACATAATCCAGTTGGTCAGAAAACACATGGAGTATTTGAATTCATTCTGTCCTGTGGTATATACCTTAGCATAATGCATTGTCAGCCCCAGAATGTAGTATCTTTATCATAAATTTAAGTTCTAAGATGACAACATGGGTTTTTTTGTTATTAATGGTCAAGTCTTGGTAAATGTGACAGAATTTTTCAGGTGAATATTTAGCATTTGCAAGGATATCTTCTGATTGTTTTCCACCATGAATTTTTTGGAGGCTGATCATCAGAAATAGTGGAAAATGGATAGTCATATTGGAAGGAAAACTAAGATTAAATTCATGTTACATAAGGTGGATTTTTAAAAAAAAAAAAAAAAAATTTTTTTTTAATCTACTAGGTGAACTTCAATAAAGTCCAGAGCTCAAATTGTTGCTTACCCTGCAGTAAGACCCTATTCTCCAAGTGGGCCCACTGGAATGAATGAATAAATGCAATTAATTGAATGACACAATCCAAACTAAGTCTGGAGTTCAGCCCTGCGTAAAACATCCACTCAGTGCAAAGTGCCACAGCCTGAAGAGTAAATATTAAGTAAGATCTTTTAAGAGCATTAATTCATTAATATTGTCCTTAATATAACTGAATACTTTCTAGTAACCAATAGATTAAACATTATATTTTATAAACTGTTCCACTGCCTAAATGAGTCATTAGATGAAGTCATGCATGGTAGTGTACTTCATAAGCTCTTAAACTTTAAATGTCACAGTTTTATCCAGTGGTTATTTAATGTAAAAAAGAGAACATCCTTACCCAGAAAGCCTATGTCCATTCCCCAGCTGCTGTACATCACTTAGCATTAACTATCCAGGGTGACTGCCCAAACCGTTAGGAGAGAAGGTCACATCTGTTTTCACTCTCTTTTTCTGGTCAAAGGAGTCTTATAGTCTTTGCTCCATAAAGCAAAAAAAAAAAGGAGTAGAAAATGCACTTTCACACAGACCACCCCCTTTCTGAGAAGCAGACAGCCCAGCTCTGTTGGGCAATAAAAGACATAGTGCTGAACTCCAAGAGACAGAATATTAGTTTAATATTCATCTGCATCTTCTGCACTCTGTGGGGACATACACACTTCACAGGCATCTGATCCTCTTCTGTGGTAAAGGCTTTCCTGGTAGACCTCCCGATATGAATTCCTGTGGAACATGCACGGCGGAGTAACTGATTCCTGGATCAGGTTTAGTTATGAGAAGAAAGGTGTCCTATTCAAACAAATCCATCTTCATTTTCCATGTACTATGATAATCTTTTGATTCAGTCCTAAATCAGCTCTCTGGATTCCCGAATTTCTTCCTTTCTTTCCATGGTGACTGGTATTTCCTGGTATAAGAATGTCAATTGTTGTATTCTCTACAGCCCTGAATCTGCCTTGAGGGCTAAAAGTTCACCCTGTATATTTTGAAAGATTCATTTACCTCAGAGTAAGCTGTACTGTTTTATGCCAGCCAAGGACCTGACCCACCTGTAAGAAGTGTAAGTTGACAGAAGACACTCTTTTCAGAAAAAAAATAATAAAATTGATTGCTGCCTAGCTGTACACTGATATTTTCTTTCATTTCTGTAAGTGAAACCTAAACGTTTAAATTCAACATCCAACAATAGCATAGGCGGTGATACTAAAAGACTTTATATACTCCAAGTAGTCCTTTGGCATAAATCCTCAAAGGCTCAGGGCCTTAACAAATACAACTGACGTACATGTATTGGTTCATAAATTCTGTTTCTTACATCTTTGGCTGCCCTTTTTTTTTTTCCATAGTGTCCTCTGCATGCAGAAAAAGATGTTCCCCTACAGCTTGTGCATACTTTGGTCCATTTTTACTATAGCAAACTGAAATATTGGAATAGGTTTGCAGTAGCAGTAAATTTTTCAGTTTTGCCTTTACAGTGACAACAAACATATTCTAATGAATAATCAAGTAAGCAGATATAAATAATTAAGAGATTTTCTTATTATTTTTAGAACATGCTAATTCCGGGTAGATCCTGGCATATAGAACAAAACAATGCTTTGTAAAACCACCTGTTGTATTATAGAAATGTTAGTGGATTTTTCTTCTCACTTGACTTTCAGATTCTTATTCCCTCTCAAAGTGCAACACAACAAAGTCAACCTTCCACAGTAGATTTTTAATCAATGACTAATTATCCATTCAGCTACAATTTAAAACTAAATTGCTTCCCAAAAGATTTTTTTTTTTAATTTCCTGGGTGAATTTTTCCTTTAAAAAAAGGGAGGGTTATTTAGTTAAACACCACAGGTTTTGCTTTCCAGGATCTTGTCATTTTTTTGGATATGGTCTTTCTTACTGTGGTAACTGGCAAACAATCCTGCTACAATAAATCAAAAAGTACAGCTGGGTGCCAAAAGAAAACACTTACAGTGCAGCTCTTCTGGGTAGCCACATGATTTTACCTGATATTGATAAGCAGTACATTATATCTTGTGTGAGAAAATTTAGTTGATATTAAATCAGACAAAAATGAGAAGTAAATGAGAATATTTTTCAAAAAGAAAAAGAAAAAAAAAAACCAAACCATTCGCCTTTTCTGCCAAGAGATTACTGTGAGCAAGGCACATGATATTTAATAATGCTGGACTCTAATTCTAACTGACTGTTGTGACTTTCTTTTCAAACCACTGCAGGTCTTTCATTCACGAGTGCTTTACACACTTTAGCAAAGATGAGATGGTTGAATATATGACATCATTGTTTGTAACACTAGGAAACAAAAGACTTACATTTGCATGAAAAAGGTGGCTTTTCCATAGCAATGAAGACAGCGAGGGTCATAGGTTCATTCTTCTGTTTGCAGGCCATGGATAGTGCTATAAGCTTACCATGCCTTGTTCTGTTGGCTCACAGTCAGCAAATACAGCACTGGGCCCCTTGCTGACTACAAAAAGACCATTATCCCCTGATAACAGTTGTGCTGGCTATGACTTTTGCATGGCATTAGAAGTTCATGTTCAATGGCTCTCTGAGAGAAACACAAACCATTCTGCCCCTTCTTTGTATGGGTTTGTTCAGTAAGGGGAAGGGACCAAGAACGGGGGAAGATGGATTGGCAACTGCTGCTGTCAGCTAGTCTGCTCCACATAGCTACTGACTTAATTTGACCTCTTTATGGTAGCAAATGCCATGCCCATGCTGTGCAGGAATGAAATGTCAGGACCCCACATCAAATCCAACATATTGCTTCCTGCAGCTCAGGAAATCCATAGTACACATAGTACACATGACAGGGAACATTTTGGCAATTAAAGCATATCAGAAATCTTGAGTGTCTTTTGAGTATTTTTATCCTAATATAGAAGTCTCCGCCCACACATTAGCCTTGCAAAAAAAAAAAAAACAAACTAGGAATTTGCATTTGTTTTGAGAAAAGAAGTCATGAAATGCGATGACGAAGTTATGGATGTCTGGAAATATTTTTGAGTGGTTGCATAAGATAATCTTCTTCGTGTCAGGGAGAAAATGAGAAGAGTACTGTTCCTTGTCATGACTTGTGTGTGACTAGGAGGGAGAGAAGTGCTTTTAGAGATGCTCTGCAGGCTCAGGAAGTACGTTCTCTGGTTGTAGAAATAGGTAGGATTTGTGCCATCTCACTCTCTTTCAGAAATATCAATGTGATTCAGTGTTGTATAAGGTATATCAAAAGGACTTGGTGAAATTGCAAAGAAGAGGTACATCTAGTTTTTTCCATAAAGTGACATAGTTAATAGGAAGGACTATAGCTCCTCGTGAGATTATAGATAACTCCAGTGCTGTTCCTTTAAATGGATGTTGAATGGACAGAGCTCTTTAAAGTTCAATTCAGGCTGCTTCAGACCATCAAAAGAGTTAGACTAGTATCTTCTTCCTGCTTACTCTTACAAGTTGGAAATGTCTGTCTCTTCTCTGCCAAGAAAAAAAAGTCAAAGGCATCCCCTAGCATTTTTACTAGCTAGCTGACCGGAGAGCAGCCCAGATACCGCTGCACCAGTGAAGTACTCTGAAAAGGGATACTGTCATCTTAAGACAACATAGGCTGTGTCTAAATTAAGAGTCATAGCAATATTCTGCTCCAGTGTCTCAATGAAATAAGATCAGGGATTCCTCCCTATGCACAAAAATCCCAAACGGACCACAAAATCCACTTGATTTACCACTGCACTGGAGAGGACTCTACCACAATAAACCAGCATATATTATTGTCATAGAATCATAGAATCATAGAATCACATGGTTGGATGGGACCTATAAGATCATCTAGTCCAACCGTCTTCCCACTACCGTTGCTGCCACAGCTACTAAACCATATCCTGTAGCTTCTCATCAAGCCGCCTCTTGAACACTGCCAGGGACGGAGACTCCACCACCTCCCTGGGCAGGCCGTTCCAGTGCCTTACCACTCTTTGTTGCTGTAATAATAAGCAGAAGATACAGAATGCTTCACAGAGCAGAATATTTACATATCCAATGTGTTCTGCCAGCTGCTCAAAAGAGCAGATGAGCACAGCATTGGAAAAACACTGAATGCGTTTGTATTATATGCCTGTGTATGTAACCAACTCAAAACACTCTTCCTCATTTAAACTCAGGCAGTTTCCATTATTTATTTATCCACTTATTTATTTATTTTAGTGGCTATTTGACATCCGTTCTTAAGCTTAGAAAATTAAGCCTCCTGCTTCATCATTCAGCTCTTTTGCTGCCATATGGTTGCTCTGATTCATCCCAGCCACCAGCTGGTGCAGTGTACAGTTCAGGGATGTTTTAAGTTTTACCATATTTAAGGGCAGGAGGATTTATGTGTTGCTCATCTTTTTGATGGTCTGGACTGGGATGCGCCAAATAACAACACTCATTACTGTCTGAATTAATGCTATTTTTTGTCTCTTAGAAAAGCAGTTAATGCAGGAGATGGGAAGGAGAAAATGGGCAAGCACTTATCTTTAGGTTGCTTTTGTAAAAGTATTTCAATTCCAATTTTCTTATGCCCAAGTCTGTGAGACCTGTAAATGTAATGCAGCAAATAAATAGCTCTGCAGATGGAAACGCAGGCAGGAAAAGCAGTTTAAGGCACAAGACAGGGTGTTCCCAGTATGGAGCCTCGATATTCATGCTTTCCCTGTTCCCGAGAGGCAAGAAAACACTTCTCTGCCAAGCCTCAAATCTTGAAGCCCAGAACTAATGCTGCCACCAAGGCCTATATCAATATCCCCCGTGTAAACAGCAACTAGCAGATAACCCCATCCACAGCTGCTTCAGACAAATGCTGTGCACACATCTGCCAGCCACCAAATTCAATGAGAGTCAAAATACAGTTTACCCAACCCATTACTACAAGATCAAGTTGACCATATTGGAGTGTTGACCAGTCACTAAACAAATCACCGAGAAGAAAGAGTAAGTTGGATCAGAACAACAAAAAAATAAGTGCAACTATTGGAAAACAATGTGTATTTTCACTCTATTTAAAAGCATAGGCCACAAGTGCTTCATCCAATTTAACAAATTGTTTTCATGTTCAGAAATATTTGCAAAGGGAAGAAATCTATTTTCTGATGAATAAAAACTGTTTGAATGGTCCGACTGATTAACATTGTATAATGTTTACACAATACTTTCGGCATACATTTGAGCATTTAAAAGATTTGCATACATTAGATTGCATCATTCAAATATGGCCCTGCATGGTTTATAAAACCATGTAAGACAACAGGAAGCAATTATCAGAGAATTTTGTCTCCTTCAGTCTTTTGGAGAGCAGTATAAACATCAGCTTCATAACTATCTTTGCACCCTGTTTCAACCAGTGAGGCAAGATATGATTTTGGATGTCCCTGCTTCAAAGGATAGAATATAGGGGTTTATTTTTCTTTTTAATTGTGTATCCCAGCAGAATAAAAAGTCTTTTACTATACAGTATTTACCTTATATAGTTGAATCTATCTAAAAAAGTAGGTATGTTTCCTAAGCTAGCCAAGATTTTGAGAAAAGGGAGGTTGGGTTTTTTTGAGTTTTGTTTTGTTTTGTTTTGTTTTTAATTACTGATATAGGCAAAACAGACAAGCTTTCAAGTGTACAAGCTCTTCCTTAATGTTGAATAGAAGCAGAAATCTTTGGAGTTAAATACAAGCTGAGAACAATCACTTTAAATTTGTTAATCAGTTAGATCATTTGAGAGAAAAGAGAACAGAGAAATGAAAACTGCAACAGAAGAGATTATAAGATAGCTATCTCCTGTGGGAAAAAGAGATAGGCAATTTATCATCAATTCAACTTGCGGAAACTAATGGGTGTAAGGAAAAGAATGCGCTATAAAACTACTATATCACTATCCAATTAATGACTTCTGGTATCCAATAGCATTATTAATTTTAGTTCCCAGATACTTATTTTGAAAGTATTTTGCAGGTTTCCATTGAGTACAAGAACTGAAAACGCAAAAATGAAATTAATGTTTTGTGAGAAATATCATTTCTCAGATCAGATCTTTGAGTAGGTCTGTTTTTATCAATTATTCACTCACTCTGAGGTTTAGAGGTTGTTTGGTTTCACACATGTCATTTCTTTGTGGACATTTGATGTGCTTGCTCAAGTTTATTACATACGGGATGTGTAAGCTCCAGATCTTGTAATGGTCCAGGAGAGGACAAGGTATTGTAACAGTCGAGAAATTGTGTTGGTCATTCTTGCATTTGATGTTCAGCTGTTATTTTAGGTCTTTTTAGTATTTGTTGGTCCATAAAAGTGCTGCTATAGAGATAAGTTCAGAAAAGATCCACACATTGCGTTAGAGGGCTGTTGAAGGAGATACCTCTAGGCAGGGAGAGATATATTGCATTTGTAGTGGATTTCAGTTAAAAACTTCAGATGATAAAGCTGTCATTTCTATAGTCTCAGGTACAGCGTAACTATAAGCATAAGCATGGTGGAATAGACATTTAAAATATCTTCTTCAAGGTGGCTCATTAAAAGTCTACCATATTGCAAGATCTTCTGTGTGATGCAGCTGTGTCCTCACTGTCAGATATGAAAGGTGAAGTTATATGTGAGAATGAAAAGTTGGCTGTTGTGAATTTCTGAGGGTTAGTCTCCACATTGTACATAGTCAGGGTAGTCTTAGAGGTTTCCATGATGTGGTGTGTCAGTACATGAACAGGTAACATCAGTCACAATTAGTTTGGTCCTGGTGAAGTCGGGATTATGTTATGTGGTTTATGAAGGAAGTCTGCTCTGTCCTGCAGCAAGCATGCCCCTGTCCCTTTGGTAAGCACAGACTGGAAGAGGGCAGTAAGAGTACGATGAGTGGGAACGCAAGGTTTTCCTTGATGCTGTACTGGGGACAGTATAGGAAGTCTTAGGTGCAGGAGGAGATGCTACATAAGATGACATGAGATGTAGCATTTTCTTCAAGTTCCACCAACCTGATCAATGTAGTGTTTGTGGATCAAGATGTTATAGATATTTGTTCATCTTAATTACTATGTAAGGACAGTGTTTTAAGCACTGATCATGATTGTTTTCAGAAAGAGGCTGTGATACTATTTTTTTTACTTTTTATATCCCTCCTGGAGTACTACATTGAAGATCTTGCAATATGGCAGAGTTCTAACGAGCCACCCTGAAATATGCTTATTCTTATCCTAAAGCAGTTACTACAGCAGCCCAAGGGGGGATTTCAGCTAGGCCTGTGAACCAGGCTCCTTTTATAGTCTAGGGAAAGAGATATTTACCTCTAGAAGCAGAACCATGCCATTTTGTGTAAAGCAGATGGGAAATATCATTTGGAAATATTCATGATACTTCCTCATGTGCCTATAGTTAATTGAAAAGACTCAGTTTTCTTCTTAGACATTCTCTTTCCAGTAAGCTTCTTCATGAAAGACTGAACTGTTGCTCCTTCATAGGCTGAGTTTTACAGGTTTCCTTTTCCAACCCATCAGCATGAAAATGTTTAATGGTCATATTCCTTCAAGCTCAGTGTATGGTATTTCACAAGGAAAGGCAACTCCTCCATAATTTCTGACAAAAAAAGGCCCTTAGCAATCATCCATCAGAAAGAGGAAGAAAAAGGCACTCACAAAATCCAGGAGTAAATTCCTTAGGCTCAGCAGTACCTCTGGATCCAGGAGAAAGAATGTTTCCAGTAGAACTCTTTGATGAGTTGGGCAATCCATCCACAAATATTTACTAAAGAGGTGTGAGCTGGCACTGGTGTTTGGTAGTCAGTCTCTATCCAGATGGTCTTGCTTCAGTAACTAGAGCATGACTGTTGAATTTCTCTCAATTTACAGCAGCTAGAGTTCCTGCTCATTCTTACATCTAGCCTATCAATCCCTGGTCTTGCAGCTTTAGCTCACCTATTCCTTTTTCAGCATCTTCCCAGCCAAGAGCTTCCTCTTCTGGTGGTTTCTAGGGGCTGAGTGAAATTCATCTGGAATGAGGGAGAAAAGGAATGGACGTCTAAGAACAAGCAGCTCAATCACCATGCTCTTATCCATGACAGATTACAGCAGTTTGATTCCTACAAAATACTGCAACATACACTGTCTAGCTCTGCCCCGTTACCTCATCTGTACAGTTTGACTGACTGAAACATTGTCTGGCAGCCTTTTTTGGTGATCATTTCAGGCCCTCTGCAGATTCAGACAGTATCTGATAAGCCTAAACTACATTTTTTAGACTTTCCTTCCAAAAAAGGTGAAAAAACCTGACTGTTTACTTTCAATGGAAACTGAGATTAAGAAAGTCTCGTAACCTTAGGAACTGGAAGCCTTCAGAAGGCCCTATAGTCTACCTTAATCCATCTCTGCAGATCATTATTTATTTTCATAATTTTATAATTAACAATCACTATTCCTTTAAAAACCTGAGATGCTTTGAAAGTAACAATGTCAAAGTAACCTCAATCAACCTAATCTACATCAAGAGTTTACTAAATAGCAATAATTTCCAAAGCAGAAAAACTATACTGTACTGGTCCATATGTAACATTTTCTAGAAAAATAGTGTATTACTTAT
The DNA here is from genome assembly GCF_036417535.1 of Chlamydotis macqueenii. Taxonomy (NCBI): domain Eukaryota; kingdom Metazoa; phylum Chordata; class Aves; order Otidiformes; family Otididae; genus Chlamydotis; species Chlamydotis macqueenii. The sequence goes on from NC_141559.1 coordinate 21,338,159, forward strand.
GTACATCAGCAGTTAATAGAAAAGAATATGGAAGTACCTGATTAAATATTGACTATTCCGGTATTCTTGTCAATTGGACAGAGATCTGCATGATGGTGGAAAATGAAAGGTAATCAAACTGCCAATTACAAACAAATTTTGCCAGTTTATCTCACTATCAGTGATCAAGCTGCTAATATAACATGGCACTTTAGTTCATTAGCAGTGAATATGACGCTAATAAGTTCCTCAGGCAATTAAAACAAGTGCTATATTATATTAAGTTACTTGCTGTCAGCACTTGAAACAACCTGGTGAGCCTATATTTCATGTAGTCCACGCAGTAGTGGCAATGACCCCCGGAATGGAAACTGGCTGCACTTTTGGTGCTTCTCATTTTGTTGGTTACAAAATCTTATCAAGTTTGTGTAAAAATCTGCTGAATAGAAGAAAAAAAAGGTAGGTGATTGTTACTAAGAATGGCTTGAAAGCCTGTTAATCTAAAAATCCAGCTGTTTTTTGTTACAGAATTTAGAAGTATTCTCAAAGCCAGCACCAGCTGCAGGTGGTATGCTGTAATTGTTTAGATACTATGGTAACAGATACTGTGAAAAACATGGAGACAGATAGTTTTACATCACTTTTCTTCATTTTACCATTACATTCACTTTTTATTTATATGCACCTGCCAACTGATGTTTTAGATTCAAGTTCCAGTGAATTAAAAATCTGAAAAAAAAAGCTTAGTTAAAACTCCGTGCTTTAGTTAGTTAACACAGCATTGCAGCATAAGCTGATAGTCCATGCATTGGATCTCATTAGCTATCATCTCCTTGTCCTGTAACCTGAAACACAACTTTTTTGCAGCTTCAACAAGTCCTCATGAAAAGTTTCGATAACTAAGCGTGAAAGAAGATACAATTCCAAGATTAAACCAAGTAGTTCTTGGAGACCTAAGAACTGTCCTGTCACTGGTCTAATAGAAAAAAATCAAATAAATAAATAAATTTTAAAAGTTAAAAAAAAAAAACAACAAAACTTCCTGCCTGTATAATATGATAGTAACAAATATCTTGTGTGGCAAGATAAGGGTTACATATATCTTGGATGTTTTTTTTGAGGCGAATTACAGGTCAAATTATCCTCTAGCACCCTATCTCTTCCAGGCTCTGAAACTAACCCCATTATCCCTTTAGCTTCACTACCTCCAGGGAGTAAAGCAAAGCACTGTTAATTCAGTGTAAACAAAATGAGAGCAACTAGGCTAGCTGGTATCTGAGCTCAAACAGGACTGGACAAACTTATCAGCATTGCAGTTAGGAGGCAACTGCAATTTAAATTAGATAAACATGAAGTGATATCAAGTGAGAGAAAGAGCTTAAATATTTTTCACATGCTTCTGGGTTCTAAATTACCTAGAAATCTAAATTACCTAGAGTATTTCAGGAATAGGATCTAGCATTCATTGTTACCAGGCTGATGTGCTGCTGAGAACTTAGAACAACAAAATGATTGGGTAAATAATAATATTGGCAAGGAATTAAATAGTGGAGCAGGACTAGGATTTTATAATTTGGTGACACATTTTTTTTTCCCTTAATACTGTACACAGGGTAGTCTGTCTTCACTCCAAGATCCAGTGTGCCACAGACAGTAAAGGTTTACATGGACAGGGGATAAAACAGTTGAAGAGAAATGAAATACTGAGAAAAATTGAAATGACCAAGGCTATTCTGTTTAGAAAGCAGAAGTATATAAAGGACCATCTAAAATAAGAAATGGTTTAGGAGAAAGAGATCTGGTACTCCTCCACAGCCAGTCCCAGAACCATAACAAAAATACAGGAGAAAAATTGATGAAATTGTCAGACAGAAAATGTGAAACAAACAGAATGGAAAGTGTCTTAAAGTAGCGCATTATCAGCCCATGGACTTCAACGCCATGGGAAATCACTGAGGAAAAGAGTTTAACACCATTTTAAGAGGCTTGAGTTATTTATACTGTCACATAAAGCTTTTGTGCCTACAGGAAGTTAGGTCAAAAACATAAAGAACTTTAATCCTTCATGGGGAAGGAAGCTGTGAGTAGGGGCATGCAGAGAGGCATCTGGATGCATGAAGCCAAGGGGAATTCTGCCTTCCTTTGAACTTCACGGACAGCAGATACTAGACTGCCTGTTAGGGCAACCTTCACATTTATAGCTCTCAGGAGCTGCTGAGGAGGGAAGCAGAAAAGAAGAGGACATTCCAGGAATTTGCTCAGATTTTGATTGTAAACAGGATAACATGTAAGATCCATGTTAGTTCTTTCTAAATACACCAAAACTTCAGATATTTAATACATATGCACTAAAACTCATTGGATGCCAGGCACTTGCCTGTAAAAGCTAGACACCTGCTAACTGGCAATGCTGTCCTTTCCTGCCGGTTCCTCTGCTACACAGAAAAGACTCGGAAGACTAAACACCTGAATTTTTTTTTTTTTCAAATTATCTGCAAGAGTTGGATAGACACTTGCACTCAACAAATAATTTTGCCTGATTTAATGTCTAATCAGGCCACAATGTCTTGCTGTGGAGTAGAAAGAGAGCTCAGCCCACTCACAGCAGCATTCAGACAGATGATAAAGAAACTGGTACAGCTTCTGAGCCCAAATGACTGAGAATGTCTAATTTGGGTTTTTAATCCATTGTGACCTTCACTAATGCTAACTGTTCTGCTGTCATAGTTTATCCATAAATTTATACCATAAAATGGTTTTTAAAAAAAAAAAAACAAAACAAAAAAGAAGCTATAAATGCTGGTATAAATTAAATGAACATCATTGTGTTGTTTGATACAAGAAGAAGAGAAGACAGCAAACCTGAGCTAGAGTTTAAGAAGAGAGAGGAAACAAACAACAGAAAGTGTAGGTCACTAAACAAAAATCTAAAAGTGTAACTGAACTTTTCATGAGTAGAAGAGATATTCATCCCTGTTACAGCCCTTTTAATGCAACTAAAAGAACAAGCCAGTTATAAAAGTTACCAAAACTACATGGTAAAAAGAAGAGCTGTAGAGCTGCCCTCTCCCTTGCAGCAGCTAGAAGGAGGATATCATAGGGAAAAGGATTTCCTAAGGACTTAATTAAAATTTTAAACTTTTGATAGAAAATTATTGCCTTTGAGAAAAATGACAAGAAAAAGCAACTCACTCTCCACACACGGCCCTGTCAGTGAAAAGGATTGGTCTATATCCTGTTGGGTAGCCTATCTGAGTGGCCTACAGGAAGTTCAAAACACTGCTCTTCTGAGGTGTCTTCCTTTTCTCAGGCAGGTGGACATATTAGAGTCCACAGGGATATGTTTGCTTCTCTGGTGGCTCAGTCAATCTTTATATCAAGTGGAAAAGGACCAATTGGCAAGACTGCTTATGTAGCTTGGTGGCTAAGGTGTGTTCTTCGTGAGACTCACATTAAATGATGGATCTCTCTCACCACATGACTGCTGGGTGTTTTGAACTGTACTTTCAAAATTTTGTGAAAAGCTTGGGAGAACTTAGATTTTGTTTTGTCAAAATGTCAAGACTGTTGCTTTGTCCGCTCTTAAAATGGAGGCAACAATATTATGACAGCTGGAATGTAAATATGAGATGACACTTTTCCTATGGCCTTCTGTGGTGAGACGCTCCTGACCTCAGGTATGGCATGGAACAATGGAAATCACTCAAATAATGTATTTGCACTGCTTGCATAGCTGCATGGACCAACAAAGAAACCTGTGATCAACCACATTTAACTATTTGTGGATCACCAATGCTTTTTAAATACATCCATGTGTGTAAATAACATGTCTATGTCAACCTGTCAGTCATACAATTGAACAGAGAAGGTGCAATTCCATAAATAAGGCACCTAACGCTAACGTTGGCTGTTCCAGGGATGCTGCCTGGCAAAGGAGATGTCCTTATGCCATGACAGAGAATATAGGAGGTCAACAATTTCCCTGATTGTTGCTCCTCAGTGGGTAACAGTAATCATTAACAGTGTGGTACCTTGCCTATATGGCAATTGAACTTTCCCCTTTTCCCTCTTGCTTATGCTTAGATTGCTTGTGTTTTGTTTAGGCTTAATTATACTGATTGATTGTCAACTTACATTATTATAATAAAGTTAGTCAGACTTGGTGCTTAGTCCCTTGCTGTTTTATTATCTGGTATCCAAAGAACTCTTTGTTGTGTGACAACTTCCCAGTCTTCACAGGATATCTTCACTTCAGGGAAAGTCAGTGGCAGTCCCACTCCAGACTGTTGTCTTGGCAAGACCTAACTGCTCACATGACAGTCAGGCTGAAGGAAAGGGACTCAGTGAAGTAGTCCTCTGGCCTTTCAGGTTGAAAATTGAGCCTTATGTCAACTACCTGCAATGCCAGCAAAGACCATGATAGAGCTTATGTGCTAAGTGCCCTCTCACAGCAGGAACTCACTGTCCACTGGTACAGAAAACGTCTGTGGGACATTTCAAGGGAGATAGTGCTGTAAGAGGAAACTTAACTCAGCAAGCAAGAAACATCTGGATGTGGATCTTTCCTATGCCACTCCATGTCACTTAGGATGTATATGAGACAGTGTCATAGTAAATCAGCCTGTTTCAGCATCTTTCAGCTGGGTCCACAAGACTTTAACTGCAAGTTAGAAGACCTGCATAGATTACTTGCCTAGCAAGCCGCTTCTTGCCTTTTGTTACTGGGTTTATTTTTATAAGATCTGTTTAATTTTATATTCCTCCTAGTGTATTAGGTTTCCAAAAGTTAAATGTAATATGTTTGCATAGATTTTAAAACACATTTGCAAGGTGCTAACCAGTTACAGATTTCTGAGGTGATAAACTCTGTGAATCAATACAAGCTCAGTTGTCTGTGTGGCTTTGCTTTGTGGAAACACAACAGTATCTCCATAATCATAAGCTTGTACCTGATATAAAAAAAAAAAAGACAAAATAGATGGTGTGGGTGGCAACATGCTACTCTTCTATTGAAATTGTTTGCAAATTGTTGAAATGGCAAAGCATTGTTTCATCTTGTCACATTATTTATACAATACTCGATACTTAGCCTATTTTAATGCATTTTTTTTCAGGGTTATATTGTTTAGCTTTTGCAAGTCAACAGTTATGAGAAAAGGAAAATCAAAGTATTGCACACTGTCTCACATTCCATTAATCCAACTGAAGCTACAGTGAACAGATGCACAGCACGTTATTATAGAAGTCATATGATACTTATTTGAATGGGACCCTTTCAACAAGAAAGCATTCATAATGCAACAACTTTATCACAGCTATAAGGAATGTGACTTATTGAAATGCAATGTATTTTTTTTTTAAATCAGCTAAAACTAGGTACATTACCAACTTTAGAAATCCTACTAGGCTAATGTATACACCATGGGCTGCCTAAATACATTTGCACTGTGTTGTTCTGGTTCTTGAGAGGTATTTAAATGTCTAATTCCCAGTGGTATCACTAGGACTAAGGCACCTACATATCTGTGAAGGTTCAGGTTTCCTACAGCATAAGGATAATATTTTCAAGCCAAAGAGGCATACTTATTGCCCCTTGCTCTTCTATATCTGCTGCATCTCACAATGGCTTTTGTATTTCTTGTATTTATTTGCTATTAACTTAGATGTGGATTTAACTCCCAGTGAAATCAACCTAAACTTAGATCTAAGGTTAAACACATGCTAATCTATTTAAAACGAGAAGAGAGTACTGAGTTATGGCATTACAGAGGGATAAATACCTGGTATGGACTTTGTGGGTTTTCATTTGGGTTTCTAAACAGCTTGCTGCTCTGTCAAAATGCCAATTTTAAGAGCTCTGAGCATATTTCCTTTTTCAAGAGATGCTTTCACCAGTTCCTGCAGAGTCCCTCTAACTAAATCAGTGCCTCATTTTAAAACATTTGACAAAATAACTCTCTGCAGCTGCATGCAGAAGCCATGGATAAACAAAGCATTGAATTAACAGGCCCCTGAAAACTTCCCAACTAAAATTCTTGATGGATTTTCTCAGTTACTGTCCTGGTTCTGGCCAGGATAGAGTTAATATTTACCTGAGCTGGGTGGAGAACTGAAGCTGGTAGCCCCTATGGCTGGGATAGTTAACTAATTAGCTAACAGCTGGGGTTAATTTACCCAAATTAGCCAAAGGGCTATTCCATCCCATCTGACATCATGCTCAGTATATAAGTGAGGAGGGTACTGAAGGGAGGCTCTCCTAGTTGGAAGAGACTGGATGTAGAGATCTGTTGTGAGCTATTATACTGTATTTGTGTTCCATCACTCTATTGTTTTCTTGTCATTACTGTTAAATTTACTTTTTGTTTAATCTCAACCCGCGTGTTTGGTTTTTTTTTTGCTTGTCAAATCTCCTCATATTCTCTCGGAGAGTGGGGGGAGTGAGAGAGAGACTGCGTAGTCTGGTCCCCGTTGGGGCTGAACTATGACAGTTATTTTGGCGCCCAACGTGGGGCACGAAGGGTTGAGATAATAACAGATCTGACTTTCTTTATTGCTTGAAACAAATTTGTTTATACGTGCTTGTTGTATTGGTTGTCAGTTATTGGTCATGATGTTGCAGTGGTTGGTTATGTTGTTGTATTGTCTACGCTCCTATATGTACTATGTGTTCCCAGTGGTGGTGTTTATCACCTCAGGGAAAATGATGAGAATTATCCTTCTGTTATACTATGCCATATACATCTATGACATGGTGACATCAATGGCCTTAGAGATAAATTGGTATTCCTATGTGGACAGCTTCCCGAATTCTTTCACTTCCAGGGTAGTTAAGCCACTTTTTGAGAACTTTAAAGATCTGGGGGATATTCAAGCCACTATGATGTTGTTGTTATGTATTTTGAATGTGTGCCAAGTCTTGTCTAGAGCTGCAAACCCACTTTTTGGGAATCTCCTCCCGAGATTTACCCTAAGGCAAGATACTAATACGTGGCATGGTGTGAGGGAGAACAAACTGACCTGCAATGTAGGTACTCAAACCCCAGCAACAGGCATTGCAGCTGAATCAGAGAGTGAACCTGTGCTAGTTTCAGTTGCCCCTGTATCCAAGAAGACTTGGAAGCGGAAGTCAGCTCGTTTAGTGAGGGAAGAAGAAGCCCCTTTTAGGACGGAGCAGGAGGAAGAAGAGGAAGGTTTATTTGCTACATGCCTAGGAAGAACTCGGCAGGCAGGCTCTTCCTCAGGGGAAGAACTCCTAAAGGAGACAGTGAGCACCAGATTTCTATCCCTGAGCGAGCTGCGAGACATGCGAAAAGATTTTAGCCGTCATCCTGGGGAGCACATTATCAGCTGGCTGCTGCGGTGCTGGGATAATGGGGCCAATAGCTTGGGATTAGAAGGCAGAGAAACTAGGCAACTGGGATCCATTTCTAGAGAAGCAAGCATTGACAAAGCAGTTGGAAAAGGGACACAAGCCCTCAGCCTCTGGAGGCGACTCCTGTCAGGTGTGAAGGAGAGGTATCCTTTCAAGGAGGATATAATGTGTCATCCAGGCAAGTGGGCTACCATGGAGAAGGGTATCCAGTACCTGAGGGAATTAGCTGTGCTGGAGATTATTTATGATGACCTGGACAATGATCAGTTACCTAAGGATCCAGATGAAGTCAGGTGCACACGACAAATGTGGCGGAAGTTTGTTCGAAGTGCACCATCATCATATGCCAACTCATTGGCAGTTATGACCTGGAAAGATGGAGAGGAAGAAACAGTGGATGAACTGGCTGGCCGACTCCGGCAGTACGAGGAAAGCCTGTCTTCCTCCCTAAGGGCCTGTGTCTCGGCTGTGGAGAAACTATCCCAGGAGTTCCAGCAATTCAAAGCAGATATGTCCCATTCCCCACCGGTACGGGCCAATATTTCAGCTATTAGGAGTAAACGTTTCCCTGCTCAAGAGAGATGGTTTACGCGGCGAGGTACCCTGTGGTTTACCTTGCGTGACCAAGGAGAGGACATGAGGGAGTGGGATGGGAAGCCTACCTCTGCCCTAGAGGCACGGGTACGTGAGTTGCGTGGAAAAACCATTGCAAATAGAAGTTCTCCCCGGAAAATTGTTGCACCAGTCTCCAATAGGGAGCGTAGAAGGAATAGCTTTAGTTCTGACCCTCTTGAAGGGACCTCTCATGCATATTTAAAAGAAATGAATAATGAATACTGTGGCCAGGATTAGAGAGGCCCTGCCTCCAGCCAGGTGGAGGAGAGGGATAACAGAGTTTATTGGACTGTGTGGATCCGATGGCCTGGCACGTCAGACCCACAAGAGTACAAAGCTCTAGTGGATACTGGTGCACAATGTACCTTGATGCCATCAAGATATAATGGGGCAGAACCCATTTGTATTTCTGGAGTGACAGGAGGATCCCAACAGCTGTCTGTATTGGAGGCTGAAGTGAGCCTGACAGGGAATGAGTGGCAAAAGCACCCCATAGTGACTGGCCCAGATGCTCCATGCATTCTTGGTATAGATTACCTCAGAAGGGGATATTTCAAGGACCCAAAAGGGTATCGGTGGGCTTTTGGTGTAGGTGCTTTAGAGATGGAGGAAATTATACAGTTGTCCACCTTGCCTGGTCTGTCAGAGGATCCTTCTGTTGTGGGGTTGCTGAAGGTTGAAGAACAACAGGTGCCAATTGCTACCACAACTGTGCACCGGCGGCAGTATCGCACCAACCGAGACTCCCTGATCCCCATCCATAAGCTGATTCATCAGCTGGAGAGCCAGGGAGTGATCAGCAAGTCCCACTCACCTTTTAACAGTCCCATATGGCCAGTGAGAAAATCAAGTGGAGAGTGGAGGTTAACAGTGGACTATCGTGGCCTGAATGAGGTAACACCACCACTCAGTGCTGCTGTGCCAGACATGTTAGAACTTCAGTATGAACTGGAATCCAAGGCAGCCAAGTGGTATGCCACCATTGATATTGCCAACGCGTTCTTTTCAATCCCATTGGCACCAGAATGCAGGCCGCAGTTTGCTTTCACTTGGAGGGGCGTCCAGTACACTTGGAATCGACTGCCCCAGGGGTGGAAACACAGCCCCACCATCTGCCATGGGCTGATCCAGACTGCACTGGAAAAGGGTGGCGCTCCAGAGCACCTGCAGTACATTGATGACATCATCGTATGGGGAAACACAGCAGCAGAAGCTTTTCAAAAAGGGGAGAAAATAATTAAAATCCTCCTGAAAGCTGGGCTTGCCATAAAACGATGTAAGGTGAAAGGACGTGCAAGAGAGATACAGTTTTTGGGGATAAAATGGCAAGATGGGCGTCGTCAGATTCCAATAGATATAGTCAACAAAATAACAGCTATGGCTGCACCGACTGACAAAAAGGAAACGCAAGCTTTCCTGGGCGTTGTGGGTTTCTGGAGGATGCATATTCCAAATTATAGTATGATTGTAAGCCCTCTGTATAAAGTCACCCGAAAGAAGAATGATTTTAAATGGGGCCCTGAACAACAGCAGGCTTTTGAACAAATTAAACAAGAAATTGTTCACGCGGTGGCTCTCGGGCCAGTCCGGACAGGGCAAGAGGTAAGAAATGTGCTCTACTCCGCAGCTGGGGAGAATGGCCCTACCTGGAGTCTCTGGCAGAAAGCACCAGGGGAAACTCGTGGTCGACCCCTTGGGTTTTGGAGCCGGGGATATAAAGGATCTGAGGCCTGCTATACTCCAACCGAAAAAGAAATCCTGTCGGCATACGAAGGAGTTCGAGCTGCTTCAGAAGTGATTGGTACTGAAGCACAGCTCATCCTGGCACCCCGACTGCCAGTGCTGGGCTGGATGTTCAAAGGAAGGGTCCCCTCTGCGCATCATGCAACGGATGCTACATGGAGCAAGTGGGTTGCACTACTTACACAGCGGGCCCGAATAGGAAACCCCAATCACCCAGGCATATTAGAAGTAATTACAGACTGGCCAGAAGGCAAAGATTTTGGAAAGCCACCAGAGGAAGAGGTAACGCGTGCTGAAGAGGCCCCACCATATAACAACCTCCCAGAAAATGAGAAGCGGTATGCCCTATTTACTGATGGGTCCTGTCGTATTGTAGGAAAACATCGGAAGTGGAAAGCTGCTGTGTGGAGTCCTACACGACGAGTTGCAGAAGCTGCTGAAGGCCAAGGTGAATCGAGTCAGTTTGCGGAGGTGAAGGCCATCCAGCTGGCTTTAAACATTGCTGAACGGGAAAAATGGCCTGTGCTCTATCTCTACACTGACTCATGGATGGTGGCAAACGCTCTGTGGGGATGGTTAAAGCAATGGAAGCAGAGCAACTGGCAGCGTCGGGGCAAACCTATCTGGGCTGCCACTCTGTGGCAAGATATTGCTGCCCGGTTAGAGCATCTGGTTGTAAAAGTACGTCACGTAGATGCCCACGTACCCAAGAGTCGGGCCACTGAAGAACATCAAAACAACCAGCAAGTGGATCAAGCTGCTAAAATTGAAGTGGCTCAGGTGGATCTGGACTGGCAGCATAAGGGTGAACTATTTTTAGCTCGGTGGGCCCATGATACCTCAGGCCATCAGGGGAGAGATGCAACATACAAATGGGCTCGTGATCGAGGGGTGGATTTAACCATGGACACTATTGCACAGGTTATCCTTGAATGTGAAATATGTGCTGCAATCAAACAAGCCAAGCGGTTAAAGCCTCTGTGGTATGGAGGACGATGGCTGAAGTATAAATATGGAGAGGCCTGGCAAATTGATTACATTACACTCCCACAAACTCGCCAAGGCAAGCGCTATGTACTTACAATGGTGGAAGCAACCACTGGATGGCTGGAAACATATCCTGTACCCCATGCCACTGCCCGAAACACCATCCTGGGCCTTGAGAAACAAGTCTTATGGCGACATGGCACTCCAAAAAGAATTGAATCAGACAATGGTACCCACTTCCGAAACAATCTCATAGATACCTGGGCCAGAGAGCATGGCATCGAGTGGGTATACCACATCCCCTATCACGCACCAGCCTCTGGAAAAATTGAAAGGTATAATGGGCTGCTGAAAACAACTCTGAAAGCAATGGGTGGTGGAACCTTCAAAAATTGGGATAAACATTTAGCAAAAGCCACTTGGCTAGTCAACACTCGGGGGTCCACCAATCGAGCTGGCCCTGCCCAATCTGAACTTCTACATACTGTAGAAGGGGATAAAGTCCCTGTGGTGCATGTAAGGAATATACTGGGGAAGACAGTCTGGGACATTTCTCCCTTGGGCAAAGGCAAACCCATGCATGGGATTGCTTTTGCTCAAGGACCTGGGTGTACTTGGTGGGTAATGCAGGAGGATGGGAAAGTCCGATGTGTACCTCAAGGAGATCTAATTTTAGGTGAAAAGAGCCAATAATTTGAAGTGCTTGATGTCGGTTACTATACAGTACTGTATGTCATTATCTAGCTATTATGTGTCCCTCCTTGCTTCTTCCTGCTCCACGCCCTGAGATACTTATGTTGTGTCAAAAGTATTATAGTAAAATCGTTTATACCAACAAAGAATGAACTTTAATAAAATAGGAAAAATTGCAGCAGTGATGCAACCAGAACTGGCTCTTGCTACTAGCACCTGCCAACAGATCTTCAGTCTCCGGACTATGAACTTGCTAAGTCACTTGCACCAGACAGACTACCTGAGGAAACACTGTGTCATCTGTCCTATGCTGAGAGCCTGTTATGACAGATGGAGCCCAAAGTTATGGACTGGATAAACTCAACAGACCTTTTGAAAGGATGGACCATGGACTAAGAGAGTTACATCTGTGTGTCTGCATACAAGTAGATAAAAGGAAGAAAAATTTGATGATTAATTGGAAAGTGTAGAATCTGGGCATGATGTAGATGGTATGGAATAAGGGGTGGATAATGTCCTGGTTCTGGCCAGGATAGAGTTAATATTTACCTGAGCTGGGTGGAGAACTGAAGCTGGTAGCCCCTATGGCTGGGATAGTTAACTAATTAGCTAACAGCTGGGGTTAATTTACCCAAATTAGCCAAAGGGCTATTCCATCCCATCTGACATCATGCTCAGTATATAAGTGAGGAGGGTACTGAAGGGAGGCTCTCCTAGTTGGAAGAGACTGGATGTAGAGATCTGTTGTGAGCTATTATACTGTATTTGTGTTCCATCACTCTATTGTTTTCTTGTCATTACTGTTAAATTTACTTTTTGTTTAATCTCAACCCGCGTGTTTGGTTTTTTTTTTGCTTGTCAAATCTCCTCATATTCTCTCGGAGAGTGGGGGGAGTGAGAGAGAGACTGCGTAGTCTGGTCCCCGTTGGGGCTGAACTACGACAGTTACAAAAAAAAAAAAGTTTAAAAAAATCCATAAAACCCTAATAAAGCATCCATCAGTGCTCTATCATGCATTTACAATAGACATCCAAACAGGTTTTGTTTCTTCAATCATTCTGACTTTCTCAAAGCCATTTCATTGATATTTGACCCTTCTGATACACTTTTAAAGGCACAGATTACCAATACGTGGGACATTTCTAAATGACAAGGGAATAGCCCTATTAATGCTCAGCTTCACATCTTCTTGCTGACTATTCAGATATAGAAAAAGGATTTTGGCATGTTAAACAATTAGAATTCACCTTCAGTCAAGGTTTGTTTTTTTTCTGTGCAAAGGCTGTGGTTCCAACTTAAGTTATATTTGTTTATTTAAATATCACTTGATATCATTTTTATATCACTGGAAAGATTATATTTCCAACCTGAACCCATCCGCTGACTTTTGTATGCTGATAAAGATTTCCCAAGCTACTTCCCACTAATGCCTGATTTCTAAGATATCTGAGGTCCCTCAGAGTGACAAGTGCTGTGGTAGACCTGTATTATATTAAGAAACTATTTTTTATTTTATTTGGTTAAGGAATTGTGTGAGGAATATCTTTTTTTCCCTATAAAAATAGTTTTTCAGTTAAATGGAAAATTGCACTAATTGTATTTTTAACCAAAATATGTCAGGTTTATGGCAAAAGCCTCACATGTTTTAGTTGCAATTGGCTGTGAAAAAAAAAATGGTTTTGGTTAAGACTTTTGTAGAAGAAAAACATTACTTCCTAGCTATTTCTAAATTTGGTCCTGAACTAATAAAGAAAGTACACAAGAAATAAAAGCCAAGAAAATATAAAATTTAGCCTTTAATAATGCACATGCAATTGCCCCACTGGGAGGAGGGATAACCTGAGAGATGCATACCTTATGCACAAATTTGCCAGATATCACAATGATGGGTGTAACACATAAGCCTATGTAAGAAACTTTATCACCCTTGCAGACAGTTTCAGCACTTTAATGCAATGTGCTAAATGAAATTTTATGCCCAGAAATTCAGTTAACTTTTGAGCAAAGCAGCCTCAGCAATATTTAAAACTCACTCTGAAAGTCTCCAGCTGGCAGCTATTTTCCACTCACCAAATGTATTTCTCTTTTCCACATTTTAGGTCAATTTTTGCTTGCCCCTCTACTGTGGTAGGTCGTAGCATGTGAATTTCTCTCCTTTCCCAACCTTTGCCTTCTGCAGCTCCTCCAGTTTTAGACAAATACCTGCAGCTATCCACCAGTAAACTTCTCTCCCTTTCCTCTGGCACATAACTCTTATTTTGGCAGCTTTTTTTCCCCAAGTATTGCTTGAGTTCAGGAGCCTATGCATCACACTGTAAAACAGATGTAGGGCAATGCCTATGGCATATAATATGGAGGTATCACATGTTTTGACACAGTCAGTACTACTTTGTTGTTGCTCCCCTAATGTCTAGTTTCATTCATAACTACTTTATCTGTATCATATGTGAATGTGGAAAGGGACCTGGGGGTGTTGGTTGATGCTCAGCTGAACATGAGCCGACAGTGTGCCCAGGTGGCCAAGAGGGCCAACGGCATCCTGGCCTGCATTAGAAATAGTGTGGCCAGCAGGAGCAGGGAGGTAATCATCCCCCTGTACTTGGCGCTGGTGAGGCCGCACCTTGAGTATTGTGTTCAGTTTTGGGCCCCTCACTACAAGAAAGACATTGAAGCCCTGGAACCTGTCCAGAGAAGGGCAACAAAGCTGGTGAGGGGTCTGGAGCACAAGTCTTATGAGGAGCGGCTGAGAGAGTTGGGATTGTTTAGTCTGGAGAAGAGGAGGCTCAGGGGAGATCTCATTGCACTCTATAGCTTCCTGAAGGCAGGTTGTGATGAGCAGGGGTTTGGCCTCTTCTCCCAGGCAACAAGCAGGACCCGAGGAAATGGCCACAAGTTGTACCAGAGGAGGTTTAGGTTGGACATGAGGAAAAACTTTTTCTCCCAAAGAGTGGTCAGGCACTGGAATGGCCTGCACAGGGAGGTGGTGGAGTCGCCGTCCCTGGCAGTGTTCAAGAGGCGGCTTGATGAAAAGCTACAAGATATGGTTTAGTAGCTGTGGCAGCAACGGTAGTGGGAAGATGGTTGGACTTAGATGATCTTATAGGTCCCATCCAACCATGTGATTCTATGATTCTATGATTCTATGATATTAGTTGCTGTACTCTTCTGCTACAGAATAAGAGGTTATGAGGGCACAATTATAACAATTCTCTATCCTTCCATGCATATAAAATCTCAGTTTTCTTCCACTGTTCAGAGAGGAAAATTTGTGCCCTACCAGGTCTAGGGACAAACGCTTACCAGTTCCTAAAATACATGGCTACCTATCGTGGCAAGGTCAATTTATGCTTTTATTCTGCAAAAGTAGGTAAACAGTGATTAGGGATCTGCCAGATAAGAATTCAAAATGTGACATCCTAGCCTCTTTGCATGGATATTAACCTTCTTATGAAATAATAGCTAAGAATGGCTCAGAATGAGGATTCGTCTTGATGTTCTTGCTCAAAAGCTCAGTTGCAGCAACTGTTCAGCAACTCAGCAACTGATGTGTGCCAGAGTTGCCTACCCATTTTCTGCCAAGCAGAACTCATTGATGCATTCACTTGTTCATCAGGATATTGAGGTACTCCATATATAGCCTGAGAATATTTATACTCTTTGGGCTGGAAGACGTTCGGTAAGTGTGCAACATTGGTGATAACAATAGCATTATGCCTTTAAAATTCCTTTTTAGTTTCCCATTTTCAAAGGAAATGGATTAATTCAAATAAATGGATTATAAGGCTGGGATTTTCAGAAGCGCTTAGCCTTGTCCTCTATAAGCTATCTGAACTCCAGGGGGAGTCTTGCATTGACATCAGTGCCAGCAGAGTCAGGACAATGATGAGCGCTTTGAAAGACCCCACGTACACACACATTTATTAAAATTTCTTGTGTAAGGTTAAACTGAAGGTGCACACATCAGAAGTACTCAGCACCCACAACTGGGAGCAGCTTCTTTACAGAATACAGTCCTTGTCTACAGAAATCAATTATCATTAAGAATAATTGTTAGTACTACTGGAGTACCTAGACGTTCTTTCTGACATCAAATCTTACACAACAGGCTCTGCCTGAGCCCCTGTTAGAGATAAGATAAATCTCCCAGCTTCAGTGGCTCAGAATTGGACCCACAGAAAGAGACACTCTCTGACTCAAAAAGCTTATCTTCTAAATAAACAAGACAGACAAAGCCCGTGTGAAAACAAAATCTGTCAAACTTGTAGAGACACTGAACACCTGCTGACTTCTGTTCACTGAGCCAAGCTGAAACAGGGCTCTGATGTGACTACCTGAGTAAGTGAATAAAGATGTAAGCACATGGCAGTATACTTATATGAATCCTTGGTCCGTGTTTTGTGTGCAGAGGTCCAGAAACAGTGCATGTCTTTGTTACAGGGATATGAGGATAGGACTCGGCACCCATCACAAGCCATTAAAAATAATGTGCTGGATATTACCAAGACATCATTGACAACTTTTTTAATAAAGTTTTTATTTCTTAATTAATATTTTTATTTCAGTCTTAGACAAACAAATTTTCTTAATCAGAGGCTACATACAGACCATGTCACATCTGAGCTTCTAAATGAAATATGTAGCTGTTGAAAGCCCATCTGAACAACAATCCCAGAGCAAGAAAACAATTGCAAATTCTCCCCTACAGAGATGTTCAGCCTTTTCAAACCTTGATAAGAAAACTCTTTCTAATCTCTCACCTCTTCTCCCTCTCCTCCTTCAATTTTTAAAAAACAATTTCTGAGTAAAGAAGATACTAATAAAAGTCGGAGCATGCACTAAAAAAGAAAAAAAAATCCACAACAAAATCTGGCACTGGGGAATTTCTCAGCAGAGAGTTTGCAATGCAAATCTAAATACAGAGAAACCAGTTCCTGGCTCTTTAACTCGTCTGAAGGATAACACACTTGCACTTACATACTCCTCATTGGGCTCATGTGGAACAGTTTGACCTCTAGGCCAGCTCCAGAAATGTGCTTCAGCTCTCCTTTTGTCAAAGGAAATTTAGAAATCTCGCCACTTTCACGTTCATTCAGCAGCAGGATGAGTGGTGGCAGGGAAAGAAAGCATTGGCAAGGAGTGCTGGGTTGGTACAGGTCTCCCTTTCCTCTCACCCTTCTGCTGGCAATGGAGGGAAAGCAGAAAGGAAAGGACAGTTCAGGGCCGCTCAGGTGTGAACTTGGTCTGAATTGCCCTTGCCAGGAGTCTCCATCTCTCTCCACTGACCATAGAGGGAGCTGACAGACACTGTCTACTAGTAATCACTGTGAATATATTTCTCTCCCAGTAAAGAGTCCACAGTCGAGACCCTCGGGGATCCTGGGCTAGCTGGATCACTGATGTGACCCCTTAATGCAGTTTTTATATCCTATATCCTTACCTCTTAGCAGGTGCCTCTGTGGCACATTCCACATTACTGATGGAATACAGCCAATGCAAGGTAACTACAGCAAGAGGAAAGCAGCAGATACTGGCATTGCACTGTTATTTCCAGCCCTTTCTTGAGGCCTCTATGTTGTACCAGATCAAATCAAGCTCTCCTTTGAGAGAAACAGTCCTTATTAATTTGATGACATGCACACACAAAAGTTCTAGATTCCTAAACAACTCCCACAGTGCCTCCCCCATAAGCTGAATAATAACCATCTGGTAGAGCAATTTTTTAAAAGTACAGATATGCCAGAATTTGCTTGGCAAGGTTTTAATCAAATCAAAGGAGGCAAACCCACAAACAACAGTCTCCTTCACTCCATAAGCCTGATTCATCCACAGACACCATCCCTCCTGTGCTCTGGAGGAGGCAGGTGTTCTGTGGGAAAAAAAAAAAGCCACCACAATGTGTAATTGTTTTGTTAAAAATCATACTTACTGGGGAACAGATTAAATTCCACAAATACTTGTATTTCTAGAATTTCTCAGCTTGCAGTTCTTGATTCTGAAAACTTCTCAATCTTCTACATGTTTTTGGGTTGGTTTTTTTCTGTGTATGCGTAACTGTAATTGCCAAAGACTCCCCTAGTTTTATTTCAGTTTCTATTTTCTGCAGTGTACTTGCATTTCAAACTTTTATCCAGTTTGTTTCTAGGTGAATATCAACTATTCAGATTTGGAATAGGGATGTTTACATACAAAGTCATTCTTTGATAGAGTTTATTTTACAGTCCCATGCCAAAAAAAAAAAAAGGGGGGGGGTAATTTTGATGCAGTTTGGATCAGGCTCCAGCAGCTGGAAAAAATGCAGTGACTCTACAAAATGTACAGTGGCTTATGCTTTAAAAATTACCTTTGAACAGCTCACATGTAGACTGTTCTGACTCCTTTCCCAGGATTAAGTCTTTTATATGGAATATTGTAGAATCACAGTTGCAAAGATGCTCGTATGCTCCCAGACCAACTTTGAGAAAGAGAATTATAGCATACTCTGGAGTTGCTAAGTCCTCCAGAGCTGCTCCTGTGCTCACACAGACAAGTGTCTGGATTTTTGTTCTGCTATTGCTTTCTGTTCAGCTGGAGTGGGAGTGCTGCATTCCTTTACCTGAATGGACATGGTCTGTTTTCATACTGTAACATCAGTGCTGCTGGACTCCTGCCTGAGAACTGGATCCACCTGAGACCTGGAGCTATCCTGCACTTCTGCAAAGGTGTAAGACTTCCTCCACACCAAGGACAAGACTCCTCTAGTGTGCACCAGGGGTTATAGCAATTATCCATCTTCAATTCATCTCCTCCCTTTCTGGCCAGTATTTACACTACTGCTACAGAATGATAGAAGGCAGCTAGATGAAAGCGATGGCTAGTCTTCAGTAATTGGCAGCATTCAACAAATACAAGTGTTAGGAAAGATGTTGTGCTTGGCCGAAAGGTCAAGTCCCTGCTATCTCTTTGTCTGGATGATTAATTTGTGAGAGTTTGAATTTCAAGGATTTTAATATCTTCTCTACACAAAGGAGACAATATTTCATTTAAAACAGAGGCCCTTCTTCAACACCTCTCCCACAGCAGGGTGTTGATTTCAGTATCGCATGTCAGAATTAATCAATCTGGTTTTATTTCAAGGTTAGCTAAAGGAATTTTATTGCATTTGAGTAGAGAATTAATGTTACAGAGCAGAAATAGCACATCCACTCAAAACAAAAATGCTTTGGCCTCTGGAGTTAATGGAGAGCCCTCAGCAAACTGTGACAGATTTTGCTAATCTTTTGCCTAAATACAGTAGTTTAAGAAAGCTCTGCTGAATTTGTATTCCTGCAAATTGGGCTGAATTGCTACATAGGCCCTATCCATCTTGTCTGTGCTTAGTACAGTGACCATATTTCTGACAGTTAAAGCAGAGAAACTTGTTTAGTGCTTTATCTGAACCCCAGAGAACAAAACTACCCTCACTTTGTATTTTGTAAGTGTCACTACTTCCCATTCTGACTTCAAAACCACATGCGAATGGGAAGCTTTTTCCCAGTAATGGGCCACCTGACAGAGCTATCAGGAAACTCCAAGCACATCATTAACACTTTCTACCAGAAAAGCCTTGACAATGTCTGTGCTAATTCATCTTTTTCATTCACTTCTCACCTCATTCATCACACTGGATACTCATTCTACTGGGCTGCTAGTTCCTGATAAAAAAAAACAGGGACAGTCCAGATTGCTTCAGGAATATGTCTTAAATCCATTCTTTTTTTTGTTTGAGGAGCTAAGAAGTGAGGGAACATTCCAGGCATCCTAAAAGAAATTACTGGGCTTTGGTAATATGAGCTGGGAGCATCCTAGTGTAATCGAGAGAGATCACTCTTGCCACTTATCGTTGATATCCCTGACAGAGTGACACCCATATTTTTACAAACATCTAATGTGACAGAGATTTTCAGGGAGAGATTTACCGGAACTGATCACAAAACAGGGTAGGAACCTTGCAGTATTACAATTTTTCCTCCTTCTCCCCCATAATATAGCTGTATTGTCAACATTAAGCAGAACCAGGTGTTACTAACAGAGCATCTGCCTTTCTAAATACAAAAGTCCTAAATGGTTGATGGCCTTTTTTGTTGTGTTCTTCACTTCTGTGTTTGCCTACTGTGTGTAAGTGATAAGGGTAAAAATCAGTACATATTGAGCAATTAAGGTGAAATTCCAGTTAAAAAAAAAAAAAAAAAAGGCATTTCATTAAAAGATTTTATTGTTTTGGTTTTTTTCTTTAAACATGCTTGGAGGAAGTGCGAAGAATCAGATTCTCCATGTGACTAGATGGTTTAGGACTTGATACAGATAATTTCTCAAATTTAGCTGAAAGGATTTAGTCTAATTTTTTAGTTCTAGTAGTAGCAGTAGTAGTAATAGTTCACTGTTTGGCTTGTTCTTGTTCTGACTTAGTTTGAAGTCAGTTCCATCCATTTCTTAGACTAATACCAAACCAGATATCCTCTATGTAACTGGTGCAGCAAAATGGTTGGAGGGAAAGCAGATAAAAAACACTTTCCTTCTTGTATTGATATCTTCCTCCTCCTCGCATGCATATCACTTATTCTATAGACTGAAAAGTACTTGTGTCCCAGAAACGGTGAAAGCATTTTATGTGTGCCATAATATTGATCATCCTTCTAATATTATAATAATGATTGGAGACACTCTTATAACACTGGATCACTTCTAAATGGCTATGTTATTTTTCTTAGTAAGAGCTTTCATAAACCATTTCTCAGTCAATAATAAAAAGTACTTGTGCATGCTATGAATTTGGTCTGCTACAGAAATGTTAGTCTTTATTGACTGATATGTGATTGAAAAATGTACTTTTTTTTTCTGTAAGAAAACTTATTCTGTGAACAGAAGCAGTAAATTTTATAATGCTTCTCCGTAGCTTTGATTTTGGCAATACACTTAGCAGAACAAGCTCTGAGATGGGTACTTGGAAACTGTTGTGTGATCTGGTATACTACTTCTGTAGAACTTGTTTAGCATAACTTGCTTTGTGGCTAAATTTGTTGAAGACTTGAACTGCAAGTTATGAACTTTCACCTAGATACATTGAACTTTTACTTAGTTAAGTAAAAGAAGGTCCCAGAGCCAGTTCACACTGGAAGATAAGGAAGCTACAACCATCAACAGAAGCTGCAGCCTTACAGATAAGAAAAGAAATGGCCCACCTAGAGACAATGAAAGGACCCAATGAAGAACAGGAAAACCTCAGACCCTAATATTACTATTGGTCCAAACAGCCACATGAAGGATGGGAAACTTAGATTGTAAGGCCATCATTTCCCAGGGATTTCTTTGTTCAAGGTCCCTCTTTGGAGGCACACAGCTAGAGCTGTATCACTAATAAAAGAGAACTTCATAGAAGAATTTTTTTTTTGGCTTACAGAATCAGTGGAAACCTGGAGTCAAACCCAGTTATGGTGGCTGGCATGCATAATTTCCACGACAAAACAAAGTTTCAAGCACTACTTCAGGAGCTGGCTGAACCACTAAGCTTCATTAGCGATGTAGTTGGTCTCTGGTTCAGATGTAAGAATTGCAGTATTCTATGTAGCATGGTAGAGATGAAGTTTAAATCAGATTTCTTAAATATGCACATTTAGTGTACTTAATTGACTGTAAAATAATTACTCTGTGCTGTAATTGGCAAGGAGCAAGGCTTCTAAACATCTCAAAGGCAAATGATTACAGGCCCAGTATTAAGACATTATTCTCTCCTAAAATATACAGTAAAACAACAAAAGTGTTTTATCTCCGCAGTGAGGTCTTTGCATCAGACTTGAGGCTATATTTAAGAAGATCCCCTTAATGTTTTCTTTCTCTCATTTTCTACCCTTCCTCATGCCATTTTAACATAACAATATAGACAGAAATACATTTCAAGCCATGGGCAGGAATAAGGATTAAAATCCCCATACAGCATCAGTGGCTTCAGCTAGATCAGAGTATCTGAAGCTAGTTATGCAAGAATTTCAGTTGGTCAAAGAAGTAGGCATCTCCTGTAATTCAGGACAATTGAGTTGTGTGATGTAGGTGGATGATGTGGCAATATCCCTTTGAACACTGATCTGTGGACTGACCAGAGTTAAAGATTGCTTGCAGGGAAGATAGGAGAGAAATCTGTTTTCCTCTTCTTTGAGAATTTTAGCCTGACCCCAAAGGCAGGAGGGTGGGGTGTAGTGCGAGACGGAGGAAAGATACGATGGAGAAAGTCCTCTTTTCCTTAAAGAGCTTTCACTGATTTGTCTTGCCCTTGTTCCACGGGGAGAGTGGGGGTTGGTGGCTTGCAAGGAAGTGGCTTCTTGTGCTTGGGCAGAAATACCATTAGCCCTTTTGGCATGGTAGCTGTGCTGCAGACTGAGCTGGGATGTTCAGCAACACTTCATGCTTATTCTCCTATCTACTTTTTGCTGGCATAGAGCAGTCATGGTGTCATTAATCAAATTACAATTCCTAGTGAGAAGTTGGACACTAGGAATCAGAGGAAACACACTGAGAATCAGAAAATAAGTTTGTCAAAAGTAATTTTTTTTTCTTGTCTTATTCTTTACTCCCAACCCCCCCTCTGCCCCCCCCCAGCATAAATTGCATTTTTATTTGAAAAATTTGATTCTGCCTCCCTTGAGGCAGAAAAGCCAACTTGGAGCACCAAGTACAGTTATATTTCACAAAAAAAGTAACAGAACAGGAGTTTGATTTCCATAGCCCTCCTCCCCATCTGACACTATTGGTTTATTTATTAAAATACCATAAACTCAAGGCAGTGTTTTTTCACGTAAGTGTTGTCATATTGACCTCTATAAAAAGTTCATCAGGTCTTGTATCCTCTAACTGGATACTAGGGAGGAGCACAGAGTGTTGAACAACAGTCATATTTTCAGCTTGCTTTGCAGCAAGAAGAGTCGCTAGATCTTTCTGGCTGGAAGTCTTTTGTTGCCTCCGATAGTTTTTCCCAGCAGTCACATTCTATGGACCACATCATTCGTACTCCTGAAAGATTTTTTGGTATGATTCGACCTTCTTTCACTACACTGTAAGGAAGACCCACCTTGTAACTAACTAGTCTCATGTTCTGCCCATCAGGGGAATTTGAATTCATGGAATTAGGGCTGCCTCTCCTTATGATGGGTATATAGGGATCTACATGCTATCATCACGTTAAAAAGAGAAAATTAGCACTCTTAGCTGGCTCGTTACTACACAAAAGGGTATGGCTTGGCTGGCCAAAAGGCTTTTTTTTTGAACAGGAATATGTTCTCAAAAAATACAGTATTGACATTGAAGCTTAATATTATGTTATTATCATGAAGCTTTCAGCCCTGAATCAGAGAAAGTGTCTGTCCCTTTTCTAGGGAGCTAGATGTAGAATTAGTGAAAACTTTCTAAACCCCTCAGGAGCAGAAATATCTGGAGCTCCACTAGCAATGAGATATGAGAACTGGAATATTAGCAAACCTTTTAAACAGACAAGGATTGCCATAGGAGTGGAAAACCTGATTAATTCTTTTGATTAATAATAAATCATGTTGCCCTTTCAGTGGACATCTTTAATGCTTAATATTTGTCATATATCTTAGATAATAGAAAACCCCAAATATAGCCCATTAGCTTTAGGTACTGGAGAACATTAGCAGAACAGTCTTTTGTATGTGAAGAAAAAATGGGAGACAGATTTGATAAATTATTGGTCATGGAGTATTTGAATAGCCCATCTTCTCCGTTCTCCAAATGCAATAAATTTTTTAAGATCAGAGTATACTTCAAATGGAGTTCATAAAGTAGAAAAGGACACTGTATACTTTCATCAAATAAAATGTTGTGAAAATTTATAGCTCTGCACCTCAGAAATCTTTCTGAAAACTACTGCTCTTTTGTGTAACACTTTAGTAACCCAAACTGATAGGGCTATAAACCAAGTTATGCCAGGAGAAGTTCTAAAAAATATATTTAAATCCTGAATTGATAACTTGATGCAATACTCTGCTTTGACTGCTTGTGTAAGAAGAAATGGTATAACTGTCCATAATTAGCAGAGATGGGAATTTTTTCTAAAGTCAGCTGAGAAACCTGACCTGTGTCAGGACCATCATATACCTTGGAATGAGATTTAATAACTTTAAGCATCTTAACATGCAGACACCCACATGTAATGATAATAAAACGGTCCTGTTTCAGTTTTGTCAACATGATATTTCATTGCACTGTACCAGGGGGATTTCTTAGTATGCATACAGAAATCACCAGAACAGTAGCATGTACTGTATCCCTGTTCCAACTACATTGAGACAAATTGGGCCTATTGAGTCCCTAGTCTCATCTTTACAACTAAAATGACCTTTTATATTGTAATAATACAGACAGGCATCTTTATCCACGACAAAATTTTTTTTGGTGCTTTTTTTCCCCTCTGCCTGGCAATGACCAAGACTGTTTGGCATTTACCATGATTTTTCCTTAGTCCTTTAGCTTCTGTTCTACCTGTCCATTACCATATAATTTATTTTAAAAGATGGATTTTAACAGGGCAACATCCAAAAATACCCCTGCCTACTTGAGAAAGCTGAAAAGTGCTCAGAGCAAGGTGCAGTATTTATATGTAGGGATTACTGTCCTCTAACTGCTCCTTTTTAAGAATGCCACAAACTTTTATTCTCTTCTCTCTGAAGTCTGGAAATAGATAAGTCTGCTGCAGGTGTGTTTTGGAGTGAAGCTGGTTTGCCTCTTAGAAAAGCTTGGAATAACAGAAGCAGTGAAATAATCCCCTTGTAAATGGACTGATGCACAGTGGTGGCTCTAACTTCTGCATCTGTCCACAGATTCTCTTATTGCAAATGCCGTGATTGGCATAATCCATCTTGAATACAGGTTCATCTAGTTAAAAATCGCAGGTGTAAGACAAATGCCATAGTGAGTAATATTCTGATTTACCTTGATAAATGCAGTAGCCTGGTAAAACATCAGTAGAAGTCTCAGTTAAAAATCTGTGAACTATATCAGAAGGATAACTTAAATATATAGTCACTCATACTTGTGAGGAGTTCAGCTACAAAGATAGTCAAGGGTCTTTTATGTTTCCTTCTCTAATGAGTACCTGGAGAGCCTTAAAGGGCTAAATGGTGAGTCGGCTCTTGTTTTTTCTACCTAACTCTGTAGCTCCCATTTCTCTCCTCCAGTCTGTAGTCAGAGCATCTGCCCACTATGTGAGCAAAAAGCACCAGCCTGGGTTCTGTGACCTGACTTTCTCTCCAGTAATGTATATTGATCTGCTACAAGCCCAGAAATGAACTATCACTTGGCCAAAAGGCAGCAGAAGGGAGACAGAGCAACTTGCATGAATGCAATAACTTTCAGAACAGAGCCTCCAGCAGCAATAGCTGCCTTTGATGTTAAACAAGAACCAAAGCCATGTTAGGAAAAATATTTTTTCCCCTCCCTCTTAAAACAGTATAGACTGAGGCCCAATTTATTTTTCTGTGCTCTAGACAGGAATTCTCAGCATTCTTACTAGAGGAAATACAGTACCTACTCTTCCTACTGCTGAAGAGTCAGGACACAGATGGGCCAGCAGCTCCACCCACATACATACACAAATCCATCTTTAAACTCCGTCTTTAATTTGACTGGTAATCAGGGTGGATAGCTACTATCTGAAAATTATATGGCATAGAGATGTTGTTAGCCAGATTTCTCCCATTTCAAGACACTTTATAGAGTTGTGTGATGATAGGCAAGGGATTACAGCCAATTGTGAGCCAGAGAGTGCATAACACCCTCTAAAATGAGTCTAACATGTATCGGCAACACAGCAGGGTGCAGAATTTCAAGTGTGAACCAATAAAGTTGGGTCCAGAAAATATGGGCCTATGTCATCGAACAGGTTACATATTTCACCAAACAGAATGCTGCCATTAATATTTCTACACTAAAACTTGAGATCTGTGACTCAAGGAAGGACAGAAGTGCTCTTCTTAGTCCTGCAAAAGAAAAGTAAATGAAATATCTTCTTTCCATGCTTCTTTCCACGCATGATCTTTGGCAATAGATAATTATATTTAAGAATGCATATCCTACAAGCCTTTGTAAAGTAATGGTAGACATAATAAGGACTGTTCTTTTTTACATTGTGATTAAAATTGAGCTTTCTGTGCTGAACTTTCTCAGCAGCACTAGAGACTGAGACAGGGAAAGACTCAAAGCATAACTTATCAGATTGTAACCACGAGAAGAACTTCAAGACTTAGGGAGCTGTTAGATTGACCTGTCAATACTCCATCACAATGTGTCCTTACCTCAGAAAATCCTAGAATCATAGTATTGTTTTGGTTGGAAGGGATCTTAAAGATCACCTAGCTCCAACCCCCCTGCCATAAGCAGGGACACTTTCCACTAGATCAGGTTGCTCAAAGCCCCATCCAACCTGGCCTTGAACACTTCCAGGAAGGGAGCATTCACAACTTCTCTGGGCAACCTGTTCCAGTGTGTCACCACTCTCACAGGAAATAACTTCTTCCTTATGTCCAATCTAAATCTACTCTCTTTCAGTTTAAAGCTATTACACCTTGTCCTATCACTACATGACCTTGTCAAAGTCCCTCCCCAGTTTTCTTGTAGGCTCCCTTTAGGTACTACAAGGCTGCTATAAGGTCTCCCCAGATCCTTCTCTTCTCCAGGCTGAACAACCCCAACTTTCTCAGCCTGTCTTCATACAGGTGTTTAACATATGCTCACATTTCTCAAAATCAAAGCCATCCATGTTGAAATCAGCGTGACTCTTGTCATGTGAAAGTACTTGCACAGTATAGGAACAGAAGAACATTGTCATGGGTGTACACAATACTGCTTGCTGAGCTGGTGCTTCTACTGACCCACATAGCTCACTGACAGACTACTGCCTATGGATAAAGCTTTTTCTTCTCCTTGTAAGTCCAGGGTGTTTCCATCTATACATCACACATTGTGAAGCTCCACCTTTTCTTATTATTAGTATACCTGCAGGAAATTATTTCTGCAATTATCAGATGCTTCAGATTCACTCTGACATTTAATCAGTGTTCTGGTTTTGTTTAGTTGGGGGGGGGGGCTAAGGTGGTAGCTTCTGTAGGAAGCTGCTAGAAGTCGCTCCCCTTTGTTCACTGGACTCGGACAGGCCTAGGGCAGACCCGCTGCTGGCCAAGGCCAAGCCAATTGGTAGCAGAATGTCCCATGATAATGCCTCTGGGATAACGTATTTAAGAAGGGGAAAACAGGAAAAAAAAAGGAAGAGAAGATGTGAAGCAGCTTAGCGGGGGCAGAGAGAGGGAGGCGCAAGCCCTGTGGGCCTTGCAGGCCTCACCCTCTGGCCTCCCGACGAGCAGCTGACTGGGCCCAACTTGGCCCGGCCTGGCTGCAAGAAGTGGAGAGGAGATGAGAAGTGAATAAGATGTAAAAAGGATCCTGAGCCTTCCTGTTGTGAGGAACAGCTGCAGGCGCCAAGGTCAGTTCAGAAGGAGGGGGAGGAGTAATGCAGCTCCTGGCCAGAATTCCCCTGCAGCCTGTGGTGATGACCATGGTGGAGCAGGCTGTCCCCCTGCAGCCCATGGAGGTCCACGGAGGGGCAGAGATCCACCTGCAGCCTGTGGAGGACCCCACGCCGGAGCAGGTGGAGGTCTGAAGGAGGCTGTGTCTTGTGGAGGGCCCACTGGGGCAGCTGTTCTGGAGTGACTGCACCCCGTGGAAGAGATGACCCATGCCGGAGCAGTTTCAGGAAGGACTGTGGCCCGTGGGAGGGACCCTGTGAAGGAGCAGGGGAGGAATGTGAGGAGTTCTTCCCCCAGCGACGAAGCAGCAGCATGAAACAACATGTGATGAACTGACCGCGACCCCCATTCCCTCTTTCCCACCTGAGCTGATCGGCGGGGGGGAAGGTGGAAGATAATGTTAAGCCCGGGAAAAGGGAGGGGTGGGGAGAGGTTATTTTGTTCCCTGTCTTATTCTCCTGCTATTTTTAGAAATAAATCAGTATTTTTCCCCAAGTTGAGTCTGTTTTGCCCAGTTTTTCTTATATCATCTCCCCCTGTTCTCTTGGAGGGTGGGGGGAGTGAGAGAGAGACTGCGAGTCTGGTCCCAATCAGGGCTGAACTACGACAATCAACTACAAACACAGCTTATTGACGGATGTGTTCAAGTGCCATGAACATTATCCCTTAAATAGCATGTCTTGTTTTATGGTTTAATTAGTTACTGTTAAAAGACATTATCTTATTGTATTCATGCTTGTCTAGATTTTCTATTTGCTGTAATTAGCAGATACAATACATGTATAGAATATTAGCAGAAATCAAGTGTATATAATTTCATCCATTCTAACAATTTACAAATAAAGACATTTTTCTAGGGTAATGAAAGAATGAGAACAGGTTCTGAAGCAATTAACAGGTTCTGATGTTATCTTAGAGCACACAAGCAGAGCCAAAGCAAAAAGCTTTTTGTTTCTTTTTTTTTAAAAAAACAACAGCACAACAATTCAGAAGTACGATGTGTCGGCACCCGCTACATTTTTCACAGTCCTAGGACTGAAGTTGTTCAGAAGGGAGATACTCTGCTCTTATTTCAACGATGAAAGACAATAGGTGGGATTCTCTGTTGTGCTTTGTCTTGATCTGTCTAAAACTACTCCAGCCAATTTTGGGAGAGGAATCAGGCTTCAGCAGTCTGGTCCATCAAGGTTTACTGGCTGTGTGTTTGCTGCTACCTTGAGAGTCAATATAACTTGCAATAACATGATCACACTTGCGGTGCATAATAAAGCTGCAGAAGCAAATATTGATCTTCTCTCTTTATGCTAGAAGCAGTATAATATATATTATAAGAGACAGATTAGAGCTCCATTCCAACAGTTCCTACATGATATGCTTAAATGTAGTTGTGACTTAGCCCAACTGGTCAAAGTGGAGCATAGACTTCTTGTTCTGCCTAGCTCAGTGGTCCTCTGTACTGCAGCCATTGTGGAATCTATGGACTATTTGTAAGCCTTGCAAAAGACCATTAAAAGTAAGCTGGTTTCCAGTAAACTAAATTCATTTAACAGCAACCCACATCTCCCTTGGAAAATCTAGAGGTACTGCAACTCAGAGATGGATGAAAACTATATGTCTAATTCAGCATGGTCCTCTTCCAGAATTGCTACCTTTAGAAACTGTTACAACCAGAAGTGTTTTCTGGATTACAACACAGTGCAATGCTGTAATAATGTTTAAGACCTTAATTCAGCAAACATGGATTGAGACTTGAAGAATGTATTCTTTATCATTGACATCTGAAAACACAGCTAGGTAAATTCTTTTCAGAAGATAGTAAGCTCAGAAATGTGATTTTGTGAATTTCTGGGCTGAATTTAACAAATTGTTTTGAGGAAAAATTGTAGGCTGTAACATCAAAGCATTTCAATGTTTTCTAAAGTAGAGTTTTCCACTTTTTATTTGGGAGTGCTGTTCATAATTCAAAATGAGAAAAAAAAATCAACAATTTGAAGCCCTAAGACAAGTTATTTACTTTGAGGCTTGCCAACATCTTGTAAATATACTCCACTGCTTCCTGCTGGAATTTTGATTTAATAAGTTTGTTTTCTATATACTCAAACCAATACTTTATTTTTCAGTTCACCACCACCTTTTTTCACTCTCTGTTCTTTTCATTTCACTCATTTCCACTGTCCTCATGTTGCAAGTAGGATATAATAGAGTTTCAAAATCTATCAATTCACAAATGAAAGTCAAATATGCTAATGCTAAAGTTAATAATTTTAAGATGTTTGCAGGCAGGACTAAGATGCAGCAATTCCTTTGATGAAGGAAAAAAGGATGATCAGTCCCCGCAGCTAAGCTTATTCACCACCAGCTTTTTTGTAGGGGAAGTGGTTTTTAGTCAGCAATATTCTCCCACACATGCAGGCTGAAGACATTCATCGCACTGATTTCCTCTCTGTCCCTTTCCTCCCCCGGCTTCCTTCCAGCTCATATCACAGTTCATGGCTGGCTGCAGTGGCTCTGTTCTCATAAGTCCACATTTATCACACTGTGCCCATCTATTGGAGTTGCTTCTGTAGTCACAATTGAGTTATTAATTAGAATCATCTGGGGAGGCACAACTCATCACTGTAGTCTGTTCTGGGAATTCACTTGGGAATAATATCCATAACCAGATCTTCCAGAACATACACACATGGAAATGCCTTGAATGGTACTTCTTGCATACATTTTTCTCTCCCATGGGCATGCTGTTGACCTTCAAGCTCTAGATTATTTATCTCATTTCAGACTAGTTCTGTGTGCTATTTATTTTGCTATGTAGAAGAATGCAGTTTGACCCATCATTGTAGCTCTAATGCAAAAAAAAATACCCTTTCTTCTTCCTTCCAAAAAGGAAAAAGTCAGATGGGTTTTGAAAGCTTAACGAAATACATTAAAATAATCTTTAAATAAAGACATCTTATGTCTCTGTGAAAAAGAAATAATTAAAAAGCAATGGAGAGGAATATTCTATTTTCAAATTAATTAATTTTGCAGATGTCGACAATCCATATTGTAACATAATTAGTCAATTTATTATCCACATTACAAATAACAAGAATCACAAGGTTAAAAGCATGAAATCTCTTACAGTCTCTGTTACATTCCAGGTTATATTTATATCTATTGTTTTAATTTGAGAACTTCAATATACTAAGCTTATTAAATCTTACTAAATAAATTGCATATGAATAAATAGGATACATGCTAGATGATATAAAGATCTTGTGCTCAGTTCTTCTGAAAATATTAGTATCTCTTCCCTGGTCTTTCAGCCAACTGTTCTAATCTGTGATTTAAAGAGATGAGTTGAGCATCATCAAGATCCTGTATGCCATGGAAAGTGCTTATGTGCCTAACGCAAATGCATCTCTTTATCAGATTTTTAGTAGACTTTTCTTTTCTGTAATGAATTTATATTTATGTTGTGCTACTTATCTACTGGCATATGGCGGTATTTTCTACTCTTTCATTGTCAAACATGATTGAGATTTCCAGGAGTATCTGCTGGACCTGGACACTCAGATCACAGAAAGGGACTCTGCAGAAGATCCTCAGAGATCCTACCACAATAGTAAGAGATTCTGAAAACCGCTAACCTCCAAATTGGCTACAGCTTCTCTACTTGGCCACATAAGTCTCTTGAGTCTCAACAGCTGCATGGTCACGGCAGGTTTATGCTTTCATGGATCTTGTTTTGGAAAAGAGCTTTACAAGCAAAAAGTTGCTTGTGCAGGTGTTCAAAGAAATCACGTATAAGAAACTGGGAATATCACTGCAGCCAATGTGAGTTTAGGCACATGAGTGCATAGGGAAAACCTATCTGCCTTTTTGCTTTAAATTTCCTTTGACACTATTTTATAGAGTAAATCTCACAAATACCCTCAGAAAGCCCCAGTGGCAAAGCCAGAAGCCCCTTCCAGTCTAGTATCATTTACACAACTTCACCAAGGCCTTCTTCTCCTGATTAACTACTTTATCACTTAAACCAGTCAGTTAATAGTCCTCAAAATGTGATAAAATGCTCTGCTTGCAGATATTGTAATTAGGCATATCTGTCATTTTTAATCTGATGCTGCATGCATTTCCAGAGATCTAATCATTCAAGGTAGATCACCAAGTAGCTGCTTGAGTTAATATCATAGTTCAGCCTCGATCAGGGTCAGACTAAGCAGTCTCTCTCTCACTCCCCCCACCCTCCAAGAGAATAGGGGGAGATAATATAAGAAAAACGGCTCAAGGTTTGAGATAAGGACAGGGAGAAATCCTTAAAGTTACCGTTACGGGCAAAACAGACTCGACTTGAAGAAAACTATTCATCTATTTCTAAAACCAGCAGGAAAATGAGACAGGGAACAAGACAACCTCCCCCCACCCCTCCCTTTTCCCGGGCTTAACATTATCTCTACTACCTCCCCACCCCCCGCCCTGAGCAGCACGGGGGTGAAAGAGGGAATGGGGGTCGTGGTCAGTTCATCACGCGTAGTTTTACACTGCTGCTTCATCGTCAGGGGAAGAACTCCTCACATTCCTCCCCTGCTCCTTCACGGAGTCCCTCCCACGGGCCACAGTCCTTCATGAAACTGCTCCGGCGTGGGTCATCTCTTCCACGGGGTGCAGTCACTCCAGAACAGCTGCCCCAGTGGGCCCTCCACAGGCCACAGCCTCCTTCAGACCTCCACCTGCTCCAGCGTGCGGTCCTCCACAGGCTGCAGGTGGATCTCTGCCCCTCCGTGGACCTCCATGGGCTGCAGGGGGACAGCCTGCTCCACCATGGTCATCACCACAGGCTGCAGGGGAATTCTGGCCAGGAGCCGCATTACTCCTCCCCCTCCTTCCGAACTGACCTTGGCGCCTGCAGCTGTTCCTCACAACAGGAAGGCTCAGGATCCTTTTTACATCTTATTCACTTCTCATCTCCTCTCCACTTCTTGCAGCCAGGCCGGGCCAAGTTGGGCCCAGTCAGCTGCCCAGTGGGAGGCCAGAGGGTGAGGCCTGCAAGGCCCACAGGGCTTGCGCCTCCCTCTCTCTGCCCCCGCTAAGCTGCTTCACATCTTCTCTTCCTTTTTTTTTTTCCTGTTTTCCCCTTCTTAAATACATTATCCCAGAGGCGTTATCATGGGACATTCTGCTACCAATTGGCTTGGCCTTGGCCAGCAGCGGGTCTGCCCTAGGCTTGTCCGAGTCCAGTGAACAAAGGGGAGCGACTTCCAGCAGTTTCCTACAGAAGCTACCACCTTAGCCCCGCCCCAACTAAACAAAACCAGAACAGTTAATTATTTGAACAATCTACAATTCAGACACTTAATATTATACCTACATATTCCCATGTGTGCCTGTATTTTCTGCCTGAGTCTACAGAAGTTTGGCAAAGCTACAGGGAGTCTTTGCTACTGATTGTAACTGTACAAGATAAGGGCACTGTTAATCTCTTGCTGCTGTGGCTTCCTGTGTCCCCAGGTGAGACAAGTTAGCATGAAGACTGTGGGTCTGGGCAGTCAGATCAAGGCACACAACCAAGAGATGAGAACCTGAGGCTACACGAAGTTGAACAATTAGTTAAATCCTGACTTGTCACTTTCAGCATTGAAAATAAAAGGACCCTGTATCTTAGTTGTAGCCTTTATAGACAAATCCAAGATTCCTTCAGATTTGAAGGGGGAATAAATCAGTCTAGTGGTAGATTCTGGAATTAAAATTCACTCAGATGCCTATGAAACCATCCATAGAAAGCATTTAAAGGAGCTCAGGGAGGCTATCACTGAAGTCTCTTGTTTAAAGGTCTTGTCTCTAACACCTCCTTTTAGGGAGGAGAACTGATCACCTAAACCAGTTAACCCAATAAACACATGAATCACTCACTCTTAGTCTGCGGAAGGAAGAAACAACCCAAATGCCCACAAAATATCTTGTTTTCCTGAGAAAACATAGGTGGGAGAATAGCACTTAAAGATCAAGGAAACAACGATTTTTAGAGATGACAAACCAGCAATATGCTGCACAGTAGCTGGAAGCATGTAAAACTTGTGGATGGCAGAACAAAAATGGAAGAGAACAATACTCTGAATTTGGTGTCTATGTACAAATAGATTTGCAAAACTGAGCCTGCCACCTATTAGTGCAACCTGACTTCAAAATAACCATTTTCTTCCTACACCTTATGTTGTGGAAAAGACTGGCAACATTGCATTGTAGCTTACTTGGTGTTGTATTGAGAGCTTTCTGCCTTCTACTATTTATTGATATGGTTTCATCAGTGCACTCCTTTCTGAGCTCCAATATTAGAGGTTATTGGTTTTCCCCAGTCATTCTGGGCTAAGTCTTACACTTGTACAGCATTTTGTGGCTGTCAGGGTCAGAAAGCGACCATTTCCATTTGCTTCCTGAAGTAGTGTGCAGGCATCCCAGGTGAGATGCAGGCAGCTTCCTCTCTCTTGCCTTCAGGCAGGTCCTGTCATTCCATCAGTGGCTGGCTGCACTCTGCCTCCTCACTAATATTCATTGCCATGTGTATGGAGTGAAAAAAATTTGCTCTGGTTTTGGCACCAGCCAACCAGCAGCAAACTTGCTTCCTTCTGATCTGAAAGTGCCTCGGTGGATGGACTTTGGAGACTCATACCTGCCTCTGCTGCAATCAACTACTGCTAAAGGTGGGCAATGCCAACAACACTGAAAAAGCTGTTGGCACTGTCACTTGGAAAATTTCAGTGTCCTTCCTCTTCCTCAGTCTTCTTCCTCTTGCTTGTGAGAGATACAGCCCTTCCCTCTAGGTACAGATCATTGAGATCAGGAACAGGCAAGGCAGCTCCTGAACTGTACTGAGAAGCTTTGAGTAGATGCTTCCAGACAGCATGGAAAGAGTGTGTCCCTTGAAATGGAGGGGACAAATAAGAATGCAGCATTTATTCAAGAAAAGAAAAGAACAATCCTTATGAACATTTTCAGTCAGTCTTGTGACTTGAGGAGGGAGAAGAGACCTGTCCTGTGATCTGTAATGTCTAGAGGTTGCTGCTTACATTTAATCTTCATTCCATTAAGAATAATATTGTCTTTCAAAATAAGATATGAAAGAAGATTCCAATGATTGCTTTCTCTCACGTAATAATGGTAGTAAAACATTAGGTTCATAAAGGTCACTATGCCTTAGCGGAGGAGAAGGAATGGATTTCTATTACTGGCTTTCTCTCCTGTCTCTGCTTTTGAATTAATCACATGCTGGTATAATTTAAACTCAGAAGATACTTGATAAAAGAATAAAGCATTTGTTTACCCAACTGTGTTCATAGACTGCACTGGACTGACAGAGACATTGCCATTTACAGAAAGGTGAGTGATGCAATCCACCCCTCCAGATTTTAGCAGTCTCAGGAATGTTGAAAGGGTTGGGAGCAACATGAGACTTTTCCTCTCATCTGTGTCTTGGGGCTGAGGGCAAAGGATATGTCTGCCACAGCCTTGTGTGCCCTTTTCCTGATCTGCAGAAACAGAGAGGGCAAGGGTTAACCTGGGAAACTGCAGGGGGGTCATCCCATCCTCAGCTTGTTTACATGTGTTCTTTGCAATTATAGCTAATCCTCAAACAAGGAAGTGCCTGTAATAACCCAGCCCTTCCTCACTATGGGGGAAATAGACCATCTAAGTTCTCACATGTAAAGCAGTATTTTTTAACAAGTATTTAGCATACAATTTTTCTGAGTGGTGATGTGCAGCAGGCAGTTAATTAAGATGTATATTAATCTAATTGAGTGTTTTCCACTTACAGTTGAATTAAAGTATAATTTGGCCAAAAGCCAGAGGTGAACTTATGAAGTGAGGTATACGTCATGTTCAGCAAATCCCACTTCCTGCAATACACCCACAAAACTATGTATTGTAGGGCTGACATGAGCTTGGGAGAAGGGCTTAAATTGTTATGACCTGCTTGTTCACTGCCACCTTATGCACTCCTGAGGCTCTAGACACACAGCTGTAGTCAAAGGCAGTCTTTGCCACGGAAATTTTTTTTTGTCTATAGAGGTAGACTAGAATAGCATACATATAACTTTCTGTTGAAGCCAGATGTTAAACTAGTTGCATACAATTACAAATATGTACATCTCTAAAGAGAAATATGAATAGGAAACATATTGTTTGGCACAAAAAAAAAAGGTAGGAAAAAGTAATCTGAAAAATTATGGATGCCACCTGATAAATGGTAGTTTGGGGAAGTTCACTGAGGCTGAAATTTTAACATCATTCTAAGTTTAAAACCTGACCCTTGGAAGATGCATTCTTTAGAGCTGCTACATATCTATGCAAAACTTGTGTTTTCTGTGGTAAGTGTGACTAGCTTCTTGTTGCATCTTTGTGTTTTCCTTCCTATAGAGAAAAGAAAATAGAGACTTCCAGGCTGAGATTTTGAAAACAGCCAGCATGAGTCTATGTCTGATCCTGCCAACACAAATATAAGCCTTATCTGATTTTTTGAAAGGAGTAGAGTTGCATTTGCATTGGAAGGTTTAGAAAACACTACCCTGCTGTTTTCAATTGTCCCCTTACAAAATAATTACCTGTATTTTATGTTCTACATGTTGTTTCACAGCCTTTGTAAAATGATCAGGAATTTCCCATTGGAAAAGTCTGGCTTGTGTTTTCCAACACGGGAAAGAAACCTACTGAAGTGTAGTGTGTTTAAACTTAATATTTCCAATTTCTAGTTGCCTGGGTAGTCAACTGATCACTGGTCAGGCTCACAGAGTTAAATACTCATTTGCAGGTGTCTCTTCACAGCTAAATCCCATCAAGCCAGCTTTTCAGGGTCCTTGCCAAAGAAGCTTAAGTCATTTTCCTGCTTACAGCAAAGAAGAGTCTCAGATGGAGCCCAATGAACTTTTATTTTCATAGAACCATAGAATGGTTTGTATTGGGTGACACCTTCCACTAGACCAGGTTGCTCAAAGCTCCATCCAACCTGGCCTTGAACATTCAGCTCATGTTGAACATTCAGCTCATGTTGAGTTTCTCATCCATCAGTACATCCAAGTCTTTCTCCTCAGGGCTGTTCTCAATCCATTCTTTGCCCAGCCTGTGTTTGTGCTTGATATTGCCCTGACCCATGTGCAGAAACCTTGCACTTGGCCTGGTTGAACTTCATGAGGTTCGCACGGGCCCACCTCTCCAGCCTGTCAAGGTCCCTCTGGATGGCATCTCTTCCCTCCAGTGTGTCAACCGCATGACAGAGCTTGGTGTTGTCAGCCAATTTGTTGAGGGCTCACTCAATCCCACTGCCCATATCACTGCCAAAGATGTTAAACAGGGCCGGTCCCAATAACAACCCCTGAGGAACACCACTTGTCACTGATCTCCACCTCAACATTGGGCCATTGACTGCAACTCTTTGAGTGCAACCATCCAGCCAATTCCTTTTCCACTGAGTGGTCCATCTGTCAAATCTACATCTCTCCAGTTTAGAGAGAAGAATGTCATGCAGGACAATGTCAAATGCTTTGCGCAAGTCCAGGTAGATGATGTCAGTTGCTCTTCCCTTATCCACCAATACTGTAACCCCATCCTAGAAAGCCACCAAATTGGTCAGGCATAATTTGCCCTTAGTGAAGCCATGTTGGCTGCCACCAATCACCTCCTTATTTTCCATGTTCCTTAGCATGGTTTCCAGCAGGACGTGCTCCACAATTGCGCCAGGCAGAGAAGTGAGACTGACTGAACTGTAGCTCCTCAGGACTTCCTTTTTTTTTCCATTTTTAAAGCAGGGAGTAATTTTCCTCCTTTTTCAATCAGTTGGAACTTCACTGGACTACCATGACTTCTCACATATGATAGATAGTAGCTTAGTAACTTGATCCACCGTTTCCCTCAGGACTCGCAGATGCATCTCATCAAGTCCCATGGACTTGTGCAACTTTAGGTTCCTTAGATGGTCCCACTCCTGCTGTTCTGCTACGGTGGGCAGTTCATTGTCCCAGTCCTCACCTTTGCCTTCTGCAACGTGGCTAGCATACTTGCCGGTGAAGACTGAGGTAAAAAACTTGTTGATTACCTCAGCCTTCTCCATGTCCCAGTTAACCAGGTTTCCTGTTTCCTTCCAGCAGCGGCCCACATTTTCCTTAGTCTTCCTTTTATCCCTGAGATACCTATAGAAGCTTTTCTTGTTGCCCTTGACATCCCTGTCTAGATTTAACTCTATCAGGGCTTTAGCTTTCCTAACTTAATCTCTGTCTGCTTGAACAATTTCTTTACATTCCTCCTAGGCTACCTGTCCTGGTTTCCACCCTCTGTAGGCTTCGTTTTTGTTTCTTAGTTGGTTCAGGAGCTCCTTGTTCATCCATGCAGGCCTCCTGGCATCTTTGCCTTACTTCCTCTTTGTTGGGATGCATCACTCCTGAACTTGGAGGAGGTGATCCTTGAATATTAACCAGCTTTCTTGGGCCCCTCTTCTCTCCAGGGCTTTATCCTATGATACTTTGCCCAGTATATCCCTGAAGAGGCCAAAGTCTGCCCTCCTGAAGTCCAGGGTAGAGAGCTTGCTGTGGGCCCCACTCACTGCCCTAAGGATCTTGAACTCCACCATTTCATGGTCACTGCAGTCAAGGCTGCCCTTGAGCTCCGCTTTCTCCACCAGCTCCTCCTTGTTGGTGAGAATAAGGTCCAGCATAGCACTTCTCCTTGTTGGCTCCTCTATCACTTGGAGAAGGAAGTTATTATCAATGCATATTTTCTGTAAGTAATGTTTTCAAACTGATAGCCTAATGTCTTTGGAAAAAAAAAGATTCTATCACTTTTTTTCACATCACTTGCTCAGGTAGCTTTAGTCTCCATGTAAAGTATATAATAAATAATAACATTTATTCCAGTATAAATTTTTAGACACAAAAAAAACTCTTAAGGAATAAAAGCTGTTCCTTTACTTCTGATCAAGCACAAAATACCTATTATGAATTTTCACTTTCTGTGCAGGCCAGGCTATTCTCTAGTTTCAGCTTTGCCCTCAAAATTACGCATGGAATTCCCAAATAACGAAAGAGAAGACTGTTGGCTCAGTGGGAATCAATGGGCAAATGGTCTGATGGGAAAAAAAATGCTGCCTTTGTTTCTCAAAAAGGCCAAAAGGGAAACCAATGGCACAGTTAAGAGAACACTGCACAGAGGAACTAGCCCAGTGTTTGATATATCTTATTTTTCACCATGTCCCACCAAAAAAAAAAAAATTGTAGTCTATTTTAAGTGTCCTAAAGCTAACTATTTCAGCCTTCCCAAATGAGGGATGTGATCATCTGAAGCATTTCTGTTGCTAAGAAACTTGCTAACACTAAAGCCAGGACAATGCATTCATTGGGCTCTTAATTTGCTAAGGAATCCTCCCAGAGTCCTCTGCCTTCTGTGCTCTTGTGAATTGGCTGGAAGTTGAAGCTAATAAACTGGTTCCATGCTTTGAAGTGGTTGCAAACAGCAAACTAACCATTTCATCTCTTTGCAAGCTCCCAAGAACAGGACTGGCTGGGTCAGTGAAGTAAAGCTTTGGCTTCTCACAATAGGGAGTTTCACTCAAAGTGAATAGAATTGAAAAATACCACATAGTTACTTCAGCGATCTTACACAAAACAGTCCTGTAGAACTTGTGTTCATCACTCGTCTGTAGCTAGACAGAGCTCCATTCAGTTCATTCAATCAGCAAATTTAATAGAGAATGAAACTTTTTAAACCACAGTATCAAATGCCAAAAATGTAGAAAAGAAAATGCACAGCATAGGCTGTATAAAAGGGTTACTTAAAGGTAATGTGATTCCTTTATATAGTATTGATCACTGTGGCACATATTCAAGGAATTAAATGATGCATGCCTGAAGATGTGGCAGCTGATTTTTCCAGAGAATATGTAGAATACTAGGCTTTCAAGACTGGGGAGTTCACCTGAGTAAGTCTATTACAGGTTAGTAACCTGAGCATAAGATTGGTCACCAGGAGCACTTGATAAATGTATATTCCCTGTACAGCTTTGCATAAATTTTACATTTCTTCCTTTAATTGGTGGTGAGAGATAATCAAGGCATTGTGAACAAAAATGGACTGAGAACAATGCATTTCAGTTCACATAGAGTTCTGCAAGAGATCAGTAATGTTCATGTAATAGCTGAAATTTGGATCCATTTCTAATTTTTCCCTGCTAGTAAAGGTATTGTATTTCTCTACAGCCAGTACACACTGACCTGTACTCCTGTCTCCACATATGGTGTCCTTTTTCCAGATAAACTCAATAGCAGCAGAACACCTTGTGATTGATCTCTTTTGAAGGTTAACAAACAAAGAACATGCCATTAATAAAATCCAAAGTACGAAAATCTATCTGTCATCAGTATGATGAATCTAGCCCATAATTCCTCAAATCAAATCCCTCTGTGAAAGCAACAGCTATTCACAGATAAATTCGTCTGTGGATTCAGAATAAATCAAAAATGAACTGCCCAGAAGCTAAACTTTGAGTCCATCTAATTGAAAAAACATTCCAGTTGCTAGGTCAGATTATTCCCACAGAGTAAGTGTATGGCTTGCTTATGCCTACAGCCATAGATTGGAGTCACCATTTTAAAACATTCTTTCCAGTGAAAGTGAGTGCTTGGCATGGCTGCAGAAATGAGCCATCACACAAGGAATGAGTTTGATGCTGCCATTTGCTGTACATCCAACCATAGTCTCTGTGAGCCCGCTACAGCTTGCTCCTTCAGAGATTTCTTTGTAAGGGGATGTTTTGTTCCTGAGCTGGGGAGAGAACAAGATGTGTACCCTGCAGCAGCAGAGAAAAGCAAGAGATCAGTTGGCTTGAGTGAGATCAGGTCCAAAGGTTGAAATAAAATGGCCTTCTGAAGCCTATTCTGACCCACACAGCAGCAAGTTTCCCTATCATTCCAAAGCCAAGGGGCTTAGACTTAGCAGTGAGCCACTAATGTGAGCTTACAAGTAACAAACCACTAATGAGAGGATTTAAGATCAGAGGGTCTATTGGGTCACAATTTATTATGGCTGATTTTTTTTGCTGTTGTTTTTCCAGCCAAAAAGAAGACATTAGGAATATTGCCTTACTTTAACAGCCAAAAAAAAAAAAAACTGCGGTCCACAACAAAGAGTTCCTTAACCTCTAAACCGTTCACAAGCATTCAATCACCTTTCATCATTCTTGTGCAATAGCTTTCTTTAAGTATGGACACGAACCATGAAATCCAGTAGATGCACAAGTGGAGTTCTTGTTTTCTAGAGGCTTTCCCCCTCCATCCCCGGAAGAATTTGGGATCCCAGGCTACCTATGCTGCCTAAGCAATGCAGGAAGAAAAGCATAAAATTGGTAGCAGAAAAAAAAAAACCAAACCTGTACAACTTTGCTGTTAAGAATTAGCTATTGGGAAACAGTGCCCTGGGTTTGTTTCAGAAACTCTCTCATCTAAAATTAGAAATAACTCCATGGGGACAGACAGGACTCATACCTTTGCCACCTGAGTGCTCTGCCTGCTATGCCACCCTGTCTATTCCCTCTCCTGCTATTGCCAGTCTCTGAGACTTAAATTCCCTTCTGCTGGAAGAGCAGCTCAGTTACTCTATCTCAAATAGCCTCTTTTCAAGTGATAAGGCAATTTAACACAGGGCCAGCCCTCCTCCTCCACCCTCTGCTACATACCTTTATCAACAGCTCTAACTTCTACAGAATTACAAAAATGATGAACTATGTTCAACATTTGAAGGAAAAGACTGCGCCCAGTATCTTATCCTAAGCACAAGATAGCTTTCCAACTCTTCTTTCTACCTTTTCAGATACACCTAATTAAAAGAGTGTTTTCCTGCTAGTCCCCTCTCTCCAGGATTTGGTATTTGATGGTATAAGCACTCCTTGCCTATATTCTCCATTGAAAATCCTGTATTGAGACATTCAGAGGCTTCATCTCTGTTTCCCACCCCAACATTGTGGGTGTCTGCTCCTGGGGCCTGGCTATTAAACTCTAAGGTGTTATACAAATGAGCAACACAAAATTGAAACTATTTTTTTCGTTCTGTCCTTCTCCAGGATCACCCCTCTTTAGACTCCCAGAGAGGTTTTCACATATCTTCATGCTACGCTAGCCTGTGCAAAGCCTTCAGTTGTCCTTGCTGCACCAGTGAGTGAGTATGAACAAGCACCTTCTGAGGAACATGAAGACATCAGATGATACCTGCCTGCACCAGCTGAGGATCCAGCCCGTGATACCCAACCACTCACCTACAACAGACCCTGGTGTCTGTGTGGTCCTAGCCAAGCCACAGCTCTTCCTCAGTGCATGTGTGCAACAGCCAGGGTACCCTATAGGCCATCTCAGACGGTTCAAGCTGAACCATATCAACCCACACAGAGGGAGTCCTGTCCACCCACAGTAGTGATTAACCCCAGAATGGTCTCTGAACTTTGCAATGCCTCTGGCACTTCTGAGCATGAAGTGGTGTTGGCTGGGAGGGAAGACCTGGCAGGAGGATGGGAAACAGCACTCTGCTGTCTCTATTTAACCACAACCATATTTTGTTCATTTTCATCTGCAGAAACCACTTAATTAAATATGGATACACAGCTACAGGCCAGAGAGAATCAGGCTTATATTTTACAGACCAGGCAGCAGTGGCACTAACCACTTAATTTCATGAGGATTTCATGTGTTAGCCTGTGCTTGCCAGAAACAAAGAGCGGGAGAATCCCCAAAATGAAAAGCCAGTGCCCAAATCAGTCACTAAAATCTGGCAGAAAAGTAGAAAAGTTTGTACTGCTAAAAACCAGCTACTAGAGAAAACAGGAGTAAGGCAGAGGAAAGGAAAGCTGAGCCCTGAGAAGCGGCTTTCCAAGAACCCAGTGCAACAGAAACACATTAAGGAATAAACTTTTACTAGGAGCAGTAAACAACAAACAGATGATCAGGGAAATACAGAGATTGTTAAAGAAAATAAAAGAAGTGTGTCTAACTTTGTAGATGAAACACAAACCTTGTGTCAATCAGGGAACACAAGGCACAGGCTTAGAAAACCGCTAGTGAAAATGAAACAGAGCTGCACAAGCTGTGAAGAGAAATAAAAGCTTTTGCAGTCATATAAGGTAGCAATCTTGCTGAGGGAATATTGTAGGCTTTGAAAGAAAGGGCAAGCATACAGAACCAGGAATGTCAATGACTTCCTTGCTTCTGTACTCACAAGGGAGATTGGAGGAAGCAGGAATAATTTTGCTGCACGCAGACAGGGAAGGTACTGGAAGAATCAGAAAGGAATTAGGTCCATCAAAAAACCTTCAGATAGCTCCAGGACTTGACAGAAAAGGATCTCAGAAGGAATTAGAAACAAAACACTTGCAGACATTTGCAATATTTTCACTGATACTAGCTAGGGAGTAGAGAGAAACTAATCTGACACCCTCTGTTTAGGATGGTAACAAGGGAGGAACCATAAAAATACAGCCTTTTACAAAAAGGTTAACAGATGTTTTCCAGTGAAATAATTAGCTGGTTTTGCTATCTGCTGGGCGGGAAACTGGCAGAGTGTTGATTAATGAAATGTACATTTAACTCTTTATTTTTGTTCTTAATAAATAAATCCTATCACAACAGCCTCAAAAGAGTAGAAGTTTTAGGTCCAAATGAAGTTCATTTTTTTTTCCCCTCAACTGCCTGTCTGCTGTTATTTCAGAAACCTGGCCTTTAATAAATGTCCTCATGGCTCAACTCTGCTTTCAGCTGGAGACTGCAGTGAAGTCACAAATCCATGATGATGACATCAAATTGTTGCTATAGAAACAATAGCCATGTCACAGATTCAATGTCAGCATTTCACCAAGATTCAGAAGAAGGCAAGAAATGCTGCAGAAGTGTCAAATCTTACTTGAAAGCTTGCCCTTTGTAAACACATATATGTAATAACAGTTGAAAGGTAACACCGTCACTGTTAATTGGAGACACTTACATATTTTTGAACTCGATGCCTCACTAAAATGTAGTAACTGCCTATGAAACGTGACAAAGCCCTGGTTTGAGTCCTTGCTGGGGAACATTAATACCATTGAACTCGTGCTTGAGTGCTACCGGAAGAATATGTTTTGCACATCAAATCTAAGATCAGATATTACCTCTGACACATTGATGCCAGTTTTTTGCACTTCTGTTACAATATGTGAGATTTT
The DNA here is from genome assembly GCF_036417535.1 of Chlamydotis macqueenii. Taxonomy (NCBI): domain Eukaryota; kingdom Metazoa; phylum Chordata; class Aves; order Otidiformes; family Otididae; genus Chlamydotis; species Chlamydotis macqueenii. The sequence continues at coordinate 21,381,294 of NC_141559.1, forward strand.
ACTTGAAAATTCAATTCCTAGCAACACATAGTTTTATATTAAGGTCATAGTTTTTTCTTAAAATACATCTATGAGGACAAATATGAAAATATGAACCAAGTACGCCCTGAAGGAAAATAAGGAGAGAACCAAACTTTAATTTTTTTTCTTCTTCTTTTTATTTTTTTTTGTCTTTAATTCAATCTCATTTTCTCTAGGACTGGTTTCTGACTTTTTTCTGTTTGTTGTTAGCAGAACTACCTGTATGTATTTTTGCAAAATAGAACTTGACTATTACAAATAACATACCTGCTCTGCTTACTTTCAGTCACCAAGGATAGAAGTTAACATTTTCTAATATAGTTGCTCTAATTGTTGCACATAACTTTGTTGCTTGGTTCTGTTCTGCTGTGTGACTGCTCCAACCTTGGTGGGGTTATGTGATATGTAAAAACAGATGTATAAACCAAAAGGAAGAGCAACTTGGCTGACCACTGAGCAATAAGCAGTGCTTTACGTGGGCCTTCAGTAGGTTAAAAAGCATCTACATAAGCTTTTCTGCCTGGTGCAGAACAACTTGAAAAAAATACAGCACAGAGCTCATCTGTGGATGGAAGACATGCCATTTTTAAGCTATGTTTGCACTTCCCAACTTTTTGGGGCTGCCGGAGAACAGAGACAAGCCAGCGCAATTTCTACAGCCGTAGGGCCCTTTCCGAATTATAGTGTCTTCCTCTGGTTTCTCAATAAGAATTAGCACTATCCAAGATCTCTGCAGCACTGCAAGGAGATATCAAATTCCTTCTGCAATGTCTGTTCTGATGGACCCCACAGTGATCAGAAACAGGATAGTATAGAGCCACATCCCATCACGTCATTGCTATCCAGGACTTAGGGCAGGTGGAGAAGCTCTCCCTGCAAAACTTTAAGGAGTGTTGAATTGAAAAGGGTCATCATTTCATAATAGATTTGTTGTCAAGCTAGAAAGATGCTGTGAATGTTCACTTTTTCATGAGCAAGTGAACATCAAGAACAAGTTCCTATCACTTCAAATAAATTCTTCACCCCCTTTATAATGATGGAAGAGACCACACAGGTTGACCTTCAGAAACACTGTGCTACCATAAATAGCCCTCTGAGAAAAACAGCTTCTGAGTTCTAAATACTACTGCTGCTATTTAAATATTTAAAGCATTTAGGAGGTTCAGTAAGAATTTGGTAAGACAAAAGCTATCTGTTGTAACTACATCACACACAGAGCCTTGTCCTTTCTCTCTTCTGCAGTACTTTTCCAAACAAGGTTGCAAAGACTTCATCAGTAAAGCTCATTGGTTTTCAACAAACTGGAAAAATCACCCAACGCCAGGCTTTGATTGTTTTCATTTATGATAGCTGTCCTCCACTTCCTTGCCTTGATACTGCTGCACAGCCAGATACTATTGACCAGTTAGATTTGAACCTCTCCATACTAGTAGACAGTCTAATCAGGATGGCAGGTAGTCGTGTGATCTCCAAGCACACCCTAGTGTGTCTATAACAATGCAGTTTTTGAACAGACTCCACCTTATTTCATGTATATGGATTCTAATCAAAGCAATGGATGATTTACTCTAACAATCTGTTGCAAAATGCCAGTCTAATTAAGCTGAAACAGAAAGATATTTTCTAAACTTACTACACTTGTTTACCAGTTTAAGTATGGAGAAAAACACAAACTCAGTCTGAAGGTATCTTCTGAAGTTACCAGTTCTGCCAACCATGCCACTGGTGAATACGCCAGGAACATATTCCGGCTGTCTATCATTTTAATTAAAAAAAAATGCTTAGAATGCAAACAAACTGGAAAACTTTATCCCATGTGCTATGAACACTACTGAGCTGAGGCTGGTATCTGGCTTTCCTCAGAGCTTATTTTAAAAACATGTATTTTTTTTTCTTTTTAGAAAATTCACTATTAGCCTTCAAATCTATTCATTATTGGCTCAGCTAGTAGCTTAGATTTGCCAAAGTCAAATCTTTATTCACTAAACCAGAAGGATATTAGTTTTGCAACATCTCTGGCTATATGCAAAAAGAACAGTAACAGAAAACCCTTGTTTTCCTTTCCACAAGACTACTTGAAGAGTAAGCATCTTGACAAGCTTTGGAAGAGATGCAAAACCAATCACACACATCTATCAGAAACTCCAGTTTGCCCATTCAGCAGTGACAAAACAGCCAGACTCGGAGTCCTGGAGAGTACCACTCCATTACAGCTGTGCTGAAAGGATCACATAAGAGCAAGCATCAGATCTGTGGAAGAAGTAAAATCAACCAGTAGATACATGGAGAGAATATGGCACACTAAAATGTAGTGAAACATTGTAACTATTAAATAAAAGGCATCTGCAATTTATTTTAAAATTTAATCTGCAGAAGAAGTGTTCAGCTGTACTAATTTCTCTCAAAGCTTTGCATTTAAGAGTATGTGTTTAACATTAAGTCAGATTTTCCAACGCCAAAAGCAAAAAGTCACATCGTTTCCAGATGTAGATTTTAGTAGACCGTGTCTTGAATAATTAAGAGCTGTCAGATCTGAGCGGGAGAGTAATTGAAGCTGTGTATAGGATACAATTTATTGCCAAACAATACCAGACCTTAAGTGAAAAGCAGAAATCACATCCCTCTAACATAGGCTTTTTATTCTGGGAATAAGTTTGGAGGTATGGATTGAAAACATTAGATTTTCCTTACAAATTGAAAAAAAACAAACAAAAAGCAGTTCCTGGGAACATTCTTCATATGTGCTGTATTATTTGTTTCCCCACATTCCTGTGTTTGCTTGTTGTTTTCTGTTGGAAAGTGTGTGCAAATTACACACTTCCTCTACCCTACCTCCTTAGTCAGAGGAGACAGACCTGAACATCAGCTGTTTGTATTCAGCTCAGTGCTGCTCAAAATAGTTTATAGTTAAGTATAAACTGAACCATCAGAAATAGGATCTCAATCCTTTGAAATGTCAGCAGATCAAGTTCACTGCACAAGCAGGTGTTGAATTTTCAATCCAGAAGGCTGCATCATTGTCAAAAGCTCAAGATTATTTAGGTGAGTTGATTTACTAACATGGCAACTAACAAGATTTGTGCTCCAAAGTTTGATTTATATTTTGGATTCATGTTGTCAGACAGACTGTAAATAATATCTGCTAAGAGCAACATTTTAAATGGTCCATTTTCAATTTACTTGGATTGCTCATAAGCACACAGTAAGGCTACAAGGCATCTCAAACATCAGACTTGAATTCTGCTTTGTCCTGGGCTACCATGTAGGAAAGAAAAAAAAAAAAAAGGATGCTGGCTAATGGGTGGCTGGCAAGAACTTGACTCAGCATCTGCAAAGGCTAAGCAGATATCCCAGCTCAGGATATGCTGGCTCACCTGCTCCATGAGTTGGACAGACCCATGATGAAGGGAATATCCCTCTTCTCTTTACTGACATCTAGGAGCAGGAGTATCTAACGCTGATGTCGTGACTTCACTGAAGCCAATGGAGAAATGGTCTGCAGTTAAGCAGCAGACCTTTGGTTTTACCCCAGGGGAGAATAAAATACATGAGCCCTTTTCTTGGTCTGCCCTCCAAAAACTGAAGTGACGTGGGCAACTTTGTCACATCAGTGCAGAGGCTAAGTTATAGAGCAGAGAAAGGCAAAAAAGGACTCCTTCTTTCCAAATTCTGTCAGGCAGCTTCACAAGGTTGTTTTTTTCACACGTTCACACCATTACTCTTTTTGTTAACTAAATCTGAATATCACAATGAAAAAAAAAAACAAAGAAGTACTGAGATGAAGAATCTTTTGTTTTTTCCTTTCATATTTCAACTTTAAAAGTTGTTGTGAATGTTAATGAATGAATAAAATAGAAACATATTTTAGAGAGAAGGCAGTGCTTTTTCATTAAGATTTGGAAGTACAAGTTACAGTTCACGTACATAACATGAACTTAAAGTAATGATCTGCAGACAGCTTCCCACAGGGAAATAGGTGCTATATATAACAAAGTCAGTTCACTATGTTATTTTTCCGTCTTCAGCATGCTTGAATAGGTAGAAGTTCATCACGGCACAAATATAAAATGTAGCAAAGGCAGACAAAGCTGTGCAAACAGCCCCATTAAAAAGCTGCATGTCGCAGGACCATGTGTCCCATTTCCTTTTGGATCCAGTGACTGACTGAGTTAAGCACCAGGTGCGTCTACACTGCATTTTCATATCCGCACCGGACTCAAGCTCGCTTAGAGATGCCACATTTCTTCAGATAGGTGGCTTCATTTCAGCAGTGGGCAAAGCCATGTAGCCACTGGGTGCTGCCAAGTCACAGCAACCCAAGATAGAAGGAGCTGTGTCACTTCTGAAGTCCATTCTCATGTAATCAAAAGCAGAGCTGGGGTTCAGTATCCCAGTATCCACTCTACAGCATCACCACTCCCCAAAACAGCCTCCCTAGCAAACCTCAAACTCTTAGTACAAAGGAGTCACTGAAAAGCAAATCATTTTAATCTGTGTGATCGAAAGAGGTTCTGCAGCTGAGCTGACAATTCTTGCTCTTTAGTATTGATTGGATGGTCATTTGTTATAATGATGGCTAAAACAGTCAACCAGATGCTACAAATACTGCTGTTTTGATTTATGAATGTGGAAACTTCTTTGCGTGCTACAGAAGAATGCAAAGCTTCACAGTCTTTGTTCCCCAAACAGAGCAGTGTCCAGGTAGATTTTGGGAGGTATTTTTCCATTTGCTTTTTGTGTTCTAAAAACGGAATAATTCACACACCGATGGTGAATTTATGAAGGCTAATGATATGGTGCCAAACATCTACCCCAGATCTCCACCTCCAGTGCTAGGGAAGATAATGACTATATAGTCTGTAACCCAGGATAACTCAGCAGGCTTGCTAACTTACCCTCTCAACGGGGAATGTTTATCCTGCACATGTGGGATCAGTTTTACCTCAAGCAGTTTAGCACAGAAGAATTGATAAATTCACAGCATGTATTCAAACACTGCTTTCAGCAAAACATTTCCACTTTTATTCTGGGGTTGCTCAGATGTGGCTGAAGAAATCTCCACAAAGCGGAAGAGGAGATGGGGTCGTGAAGTACACATTAAAGCGAAATCATAGCTGAATCATGCATGATCTTTCAGCTGCATGAAATACTAAGGGCTTGCTCATTGTGCAGTGGAAGGATGCAAATGAATGTGGCTGCAACATGGACAGTAAGTCTGGACAGTAGTAATGATAATGACTGTAACTAATAAAAGGAGGCAATACAAACACAAGTAAGCAAATTACTATTATATTGCTCAGAGCAGCTTCAAAATAGTCCAAGAAAGATGCAAAAACATGTGTAGCATAAGGAAGGTAAAAGCACCATTTCATCATGCCAAATCGAGAAAATTACCCCCCAAAATTGAATGCACAGCTCTAATTGATGCAATTGAGAGAGACAGTTAAGAAAATCCGAGTACATAATGACTGTGGTGGGAGCATCACAAAGTAATTGCAATGTACTTTTTTTATCACGATGTATCATTACACCACCTCTGTTCATCTGGAACAAATATATTTATTTGAATTGAAACATACAGATTCCCAAATCCCTTTGTTTCATGCCAAAACCTGTATGTCATTTCCTGTCATCATGTCAAGGAGCTGCAGTTGTGGAGAGCTGTGGCTGTAGTACAGTGTGTTTTTGGCTCTGTTTCATATCTGTACCCCCAAAACCAGGAATTTACTCCCTTTGTTAATTTATCTTAACTGATCCAGGGAGACCTATAGGGGATGTCCTGCAAGGAGGCGTAATATTTCTTTCCTAAATGCAGGCCCCTCACGTATAACAGAACTACCTTGGTTGAGATGCCTGATGCCCAACCTCCTCATTGAAAGGGGAAGTTGATTTTTCCCTTTCATCATTTAAATGCTTAATCTGTCATTTTAATCATGTGTGAAATGAAGTCAATACCTGTCTTCTTCCCAAAGGCATCATTAGACCCAGCTCACTAGTTTCTTCTAAGAGACTCCTCAGATTAAAGTAGAAATGTAGAAATGTATTGTTATTATTTCACCACTATCAAGAAATTACATGCAGTCATAAGACAGATACTGAAGAAGTAAGGGAGAGGCAATACTTTTCTCTGGCATCTATTTTTCTGTGATATATGTTCTGTAACTAGTCCTGTCTCTGCTAGACACATAGTAGTATGTCTATGACTACTGTCCTGCGGCATGTTGTATTACTAGTGAAGAGAAGTGGTTGGAAATACCTTGTTTCTTGTCATATTTTCCAAGGAAATTTTTTCCCCTCTCTTATAGCAACTTTCCAAAGATTGCTTTTGTTCCTGTTGGGGGAAATAGGAAAGAAAAAGGAAAAGGAGAAAGATGACATCCCCGCATTTTTGTTTTTTGGTTTTTTGTTGGGTTTTTTTGTTTGTTTGTTTTGGTTTTTTTGAAAGAGAAATTGTTACCTTTTGGATAAATATATTAAAACACTCCTGAAATACTTCTGCCAAAGTGCTTTTTTTCCTATGAACTTGCAAATTTTTTCTTAAAAAAGATTTTCTCTTAAGAGGGTTTTTAAAATAAATAAATAAAAAAATCACATAAAGTGTTTAGCCTGCTTTACTGACCACATATATGCTACTATTAAAATCAGCACTATGTGTTTGTAATGCTGCTTGCTATTTTTCATTACATCTGTACATGCATTACAAATCATTTCTGTGGATCAATGATAGATCTTTCTAAATTTTTTGTATATAAAATCATGGGAAAAATATAAAAGATAAGGGACTGGGAAGCCTCAAGATACCTACTTCAGCCATTATCTAAAAGAAATGATGGTAAAATAAGGATTTTCCATAGAATACAGGTATGAATAAAGAGAAACAGCCTATTTCCATGGAAACAACTCATCTAAAACCTGGACAAAGGAAGCACATGACTGCCTACCTGACTACATGTCATCTTTAACACGAAGCTGGTGAGGTGAATTATGGGATGTGGCTGGCTACCCAGAGCAGGAGAACTGCAGTTCCCAGCCAAGGGCAAGCCCCAGCATATGGCCCAGGTGTGCCAAGGTGGGTGGATATCACTATCCTCGTGTCCTAGACCCATTACAAGAGGGATGCTGGTGCTAGGAGTATGCCCTTATGCACTTCCCTTGTGATTCAGAACAGGGCAGCATGCTTGAAGGACGTATTTGTCACTGCAAATCAGCTGGGTTCTTTGTCATAATGATTTTGTACAACAGGGAAAGATAAAACTATATTTATCAGAGCTAAAATGTTACCGACACTCAAAGTGAAGATCACTAGAGCATTGGAATTATATATTTCCTGCATTAGCACTTTTATTATTTCCTCCTGAATTTAAGTTTTCTGGAAAGCTAGAGCAAATACAAGTCATATTGCAAACACGAATGCATACTGGGTTTGACGGAGAAAGAATGCACTTCTCCCAGTCCTTAAAATAATCTTAAATTTTTTAAGAGGTTTTGTAGACAGTTTACAAGAGTTGTGTACTGGCAGACCCCACTTTGCAAGGGAGGCAGACCTCCCTGAGAAACCCCTGTGAGTGACCTGATGAAAACGAGCTCAGATTTGGCCAAGTGATCAGTCTTTGAGAACAGCATTTTGCATACATGTGGCTTTATATATATATATATATATATATATATATATATATATATATATATATATAACAAAAGCATTCAGAGTGAATATAAGCTGTTCTCTGCACACATGAGCAGCTAACTGACAGGCAGGCTGAATGTTCACGTCTTCTGAGGTACATGCTGAATGAGCCATATTCTTCCCCTATTCACTGCTTAATAAAAAGCACATAAAGAGCTATATTGCTCCACTTGAAGTCTTACAGGGATTGAAAAATGAGGTTAAACAAGCATGAGGGGAGCACTGTCGTGATTTAGAGGTTGCTACAGACCCAGAAATCTCAGAAGACCCTGCTGTTTTTTCTCAGATCTGCTAAATGTAAACCTGCAGTCACCCCATACTAAGGCAGCAGAAGGTGAAAATCCTCCTCGTCTTTAAAAGCAGAAAATACTAGGAATACCCAAAATCTGGCCTTGAGATCACGGATTACAGGATTCAAGCATGAATGCAGTCACTATCTGAATTCTCCTTGTGGATTACTGAGATTGCCAAGTGTAGAGGGCTTTAATAGCTTGTCATGGCCTTTGTGCTGAAAAGACATTTTTTTCCAGTTCTGTGCTGGATGTACTAGAATATGAATTGATCTTTGTGAGATTAATTCTGGATCGCTATGGTCTTGATGATGTAATTTGTCAAGATGTACTACTTAAGGAAAAGCAGGCACTCAGTACAGCTTCTCACATTACAGAGTTCAGCAAATTCCCAGTGCACAGACTGATTTTGTATCAGCTGAAGGTGACAAAAAAAGTGATACTTACCACTTTTGTGCCCAGTTTGAAGTGCCCAAGCTGGTTGCTTTGCAGCTGACTGGTTTTCAATGGCCAGGCTAGAGATGACATCTGTGTAGGGGAATAGGAGGGGAGGGATGCTTCCTGTGGGGAGGTGCTCTGGGAAGGAGGTCTTGTAGATGCTGGACTCCCCTGCATGTGACCACTTAAGTTTTCTGGGATTTTGTTGTTTCTAGTGACGCCTTGGGCATCCACAACCCTGATAAGGTATATTTACATTTTTGAGTCCTGCATCCTTTTCTTATAACAGGGAAGGCTAGAAAGACATAAGAATTGATCCCATCTGCTTTCCAACATTTAACAACACTTGGCAGTGCTAGGACTCAGAAAAGGATGGAGAATCAGTACATTTGGAAGTCATTTCACTAACTCACTCCAGGCTTCCCTACACATCTTGACCAAATATGCTGCAAGGGAAATTAAATACTAAAAGATAGCATGCTTACTGTACTTTACTTTCATATATTTCCAAGAACTTTCCATAAATGGGTAAACATTGTCTCCATTTGACCAAGAATGTGGCTCTGGGGCACTCGCAGACTAAGTGGGCAATCCAAAGCATTAGCAGCTAATATTATTATTATTTGTTTTCATATTGTATCATCATCATGAGAGAGCCATTCCTGGGTCAGTTCCCTAGTCACTGCATAGTTACAAAACTAAATGACAGTTCATGCACAAATGAGCTCATCACCCAAGTAACGACATGTTTTAACAGCAAATATATTCAGAAAAGCCTTCTGTCTTTTCTGGTTAGCCAGGAAATGAGGCTTTTTTCCCTCTGTCAAAGGCCTGGCAGGAGTCATCCTTCATTTGGACACATTCATAACAAACAGCTCTCCCTGAGACTGACCACAGACAGTACAGCACAAAATGAACGCAGCTGACACATTGAAAGCTATTTTGGGTTGCAGGGAAGAAAATGCATAGCATCAGCCTGCCATGCTCCTCACCATTGGGGATGCCGGTAATGCTCTTTTGAGCTCTAAATGTTGAGTTGCCTCAGGCTCACCTCTGCTTTCACCTATCCAGCTATAATCAGGACAGAGCAAGGAAAAACAAAAGGAAAGTTACCTACAGTGTCTGCAAGCAGCATTGTATTGTTTTTCTAGAAGCTGGCAGTAAAACTCTTAATATGACTAGATATGCATATAAGCGCAGGAAGAATGATATCTCAACTTATGTGTGTATTGTGCCAAAAAGAAAGACAAAAAAGAAATCCCTGGTGGCCTTGAAATTACAAAGTGTGTGCTGGTGGGAGCTTTTAAATTCTCGTGTAAAATGCTTTACATCCTGAACAAAATTGTATCCAAAAATAGGTCCATACAAGATATGTGATGGCATTGCTCTATGTGAGTTCACGTCCATTTGACAAACGTGAGAATCACCAAGCAAACTATAGGTTTTATGCAAGATGCTCGCAGTCATTTAGTTTTTGTGACTGATCCAAGTTCAATTCTTACCCTGGAACAGAAAACATTGATAGATCTCAGAGCAAAGCAATTGCTTCAATATAGTAAATTGAATCCAAACACAAAAATAAGATGGAAGACCTATTTTCCAGAGCTGTAGGCACACCTAATTAGAACTCTAGGCTGCAGACTCCAGAGAATCTAAATGAATGGGGAATGAAATACTACTAGAGGAAGTAAAATAATCTGAACAGGAAGATAAGGCATAATTTTGTTCTAACAGATTACTTAAAGATTATATTGATAGTTAAGAGATCTGAAATTCTACCAGTGCAACCAGAAATATCCACTGCTGTCCTCCCAGGCACTATAAAATCACAGTGTTGCTAAATAATATTATACCTTTCCATATGTAAGCCAGTTGGTTTGCACAATTGTTTTAAAGTGACCATATTTTGCTATGGTATAGTAAGCTTGCAGAATCTGACAGATGAGAGTCACAGACCTGCATGCAACCAACCAATGCAATGATATGTTCTCAGGTTTTGAATGGACATTATTTTTGCCTACAGCTTATTGACACCACTATAAAATAGTACAGAGCTATCAACAGTAACAATATACTCATGGTTGTGACATAGCTCTCTTGCAGGTGACTTTGCTACAGCACTGGTTCTTGTGAATGTAAATGGAGGCTGTTCGTGACTTAAAGTGTTTATAAAACACTCGGCAAAGGAGACAGAGAAAATATGAATACTCTTTTGATAGATGCGGAAGAGGATAGAAAGACTAAGAAAGTCCCTACCAGAATCATGTTAGGGATAGTCACACTAATGGCAAATACGTGCACACACCTACACATCAAAGTTTCACATTGACCAAAAGTAATTAGCGCGGGTGCCAGAAGCGGGATGGCTGTGTTGGTACGGCACCTAAACTGGGACCCATTGGGCAGTGCTACCAAAGTGACACTGGCCAGTTCACGGGCCTGTTTATGTTGCTACATGAGTCAATGCATACACCTCAAGGGCTCGTGCCAACCTCATGAAGTTCAACCAGGTCAAGTGCAAGGTCCTGCACCTGGGTCGTGGCAATCCCAGGCACAAATACAGGCTGGGCGGGGAATGGATTGAGAGCAGTCCTGAGGAGAAGGACTTGGGAGTGCTGGTGGACAAGAAGCTCAACATGAGCTGGCAATGCGCCCTTGCGGCCCAGAAGGCCAACCACCTCCTGGGCTGCATCAAGAGAAGCGTGGCCAGCAGGCTGAGGGAGGTGATTCTACCCCTCTACTCTGCCCTGGTGAGACCCCATCTGGAGTACTGTGTCCAGTTCTGGAGCCTCCAACATAAGAAGGACATGGACCAGTTGGAGAAGGTCCAGAGGAGGGCCACGAAGATGATAAGAGGGCTGGAGGACCTTTCCTATGAGGACAGGGTGAGAGAGTTGGGGCTGTTCAGCCTGGAGAAGAGGAGGCTCTGGAGAGACCTGGTAGCGGCCTTCCAGTACCTCAAGAGGGCCTACAAGAAAGATGGGGAGAGGCTGTTCAGTAGGGCCTGTTGCGATAGGACGAGGGGTAATGGTTTTAAAATAGAGGGAGGTAGATTTGGATTGGATATTAGGAAAAAATTTTTTACAATGAGGGTTGTAGAACACTGGAACAGGTTGCCCAGAGAGCTGGTGGAAGCCCCATCCCTGGAAACATTCAAGGCCAGGCTGGATGAGCCTCTGAGCAACCTGATCTAGTTGGGGATGTCCCTGCTCCTAGATGACCTTTGAAGGTCCCTTCCAACCCTACCCATTCTGTGATTCTATGATTCTATGATCTCCTAAATAATTTGCCCAATGGGAGTGAAGCCCAGAGGACTGAAGCTTCAGAGCCTTTAAAACAAGAGAAGCCTTTTCATGATGACATGCGTAATTTTGATCAGCATCCTGCTCACCTTTATCCTGCTGTCCTTTTTAGTTCTGCCATCTCCAGCCTTGCAGCAGTAACATTTGAATATGCGGGCTGTTTTCAAGCAAGCATGGCAGAAGGGCAAGAGCAATATGAAAATGTCTTTTTTTTTTCACGCAGACAGAAGAGCAGTCCCCTAAGTACCCTCTGCTGAGGGTCACAACATGAACTCAGCCTTATGAGTAGGCACTGCAGAAATGAGAGCTTTGTGTTTCACTGAACACAGAATGACTTCTGTGTTACTCGGGCAAAATTTGAAGGGCTCCTACAGGAGAGATACCTACAATGTCTGCCTTGTGGGACTTCTCCATTCTACCTTCCCCAACCATCTAGATATGCAGTAAAGGCAACAAACAACTATCAGTCCAGACAATGTTGATAACGTTACAAGGTGCAGGTAGCAATGCAAAGAATGGCTAGACTGAAATCAATCTGAAATAAAAGTCTGACAAGAAAAACATGGGGTAGACACTGATTTCTCCTGACAAGCAGCTAGCACTCAGAGTGGATGGAGTGCTATCACACAAATAATTAAGAGGAAAGATATTTGCAATAGAAGGAAAAGGAAAGTAAGTAGATGGAGCTTTAATCCATTTTAGAGGGATGACCTAAATAAAAAGAAAAAAAAGGAAGGTAAATTAAGCTGAAGCTAAAGTCGAAGGGAGAAATGCTGACGCTGATCTATAATTAATAGATTAATACCTTTTAAAGCCAAGAGAGACCAAATAATCATCTAATGTGATGTCCTGCATTAGAGTTGTGAGGAAGACAGGATTTTGAGAGTTTTGACATTCTGCTTTTTTCCAGTTAAGACGTAAAGCTGACTATTTGAAAATTATCCATGCAAGAAAATGCTGAAAACATTTGTCTGAACTCATGAAAATGGATTTTAAAAGAAATAAAATAGTGGAAATTTTATTTTATTCACTAATTTTATTTTTTTAAAAAAGATGGCATCATAAAAGGTAGCACAAAATGTTTTTGAGAATTAAAATCTGACATTTGGCTTTGAAAATATTAACATGATAAAATTCAGAATTATGGGAGGGGTTTTCCCTGTCAGACTGTCAGAGAACATGTGAGCATATTTGCAGAGTACTTTGATTCTTATAAGAACAAATTTTCCCATAAAAAAAGGTGCAACTCAGATTCTTATAGGCCCACCTTTATCCCACATAGCGGAGGCTAGACAATCCTGCTCAAAGCTCACATCTTCCAGTTGTGCAAAGGCAGACTTTTAAAAAACATATCTGGTCAGGACAGAAAAGCATCAAGGGATAAAGAATTCAACATATTCTCAGCATGACATGTAAAGATTATGAACCAAGTGCTTAGGAAGCAGTCCAGGGGACCAAATGGATCAAAAAAAAAGAGTGACCCAAAAAGGGGCAAAATTGTATCCAACTTCTGAGGCTTTTTAAGAAGAGAAAAGAACTTCTAGAGGTGGTCTTATGCAGAAGGAGGCAGGTCTTGTAGCAAGGATAGCACACAGTGATTTCTCGCAAGTGGTGAGATGATCGAGCACAGTGAGGACTTCCAATTGAAATGGTATGGCTGATGGCTGGGCTGCGTACTGTGCTATTTCCAAGGTTAGGCCATGATAAGTTAGGGAATATAGCCTCCAGAGGGTGTGGGTTTGTGGTTTTTTTTCTTCTCCCTATGTCAAAGACTGGCAGCAATAACCCGTCCACAAAGATGCGGAGGTAACTGATGGATATGAGTGCTGTTGAACCTCCAGAGAAAGCTGAAGCAGCAGGTACTGGTAAGCAGGGTCAAGAATCACAACACTGAATGTCAGGTCATCTAAGGATTTGCTGTGTGAACAGGACACCACAGGAAGAGACATTCACAGCCGCAAAGCTAAAAAAAGCTAACCTGTTTCACTTTGCACATAAACAGATGAGGAGTGCTCGCAGTGGTACTTACTGTACTAGAGAGGAGAGTAAATGATGGGGTTTTAAGTCATAATCCTCTTGAATGAGATCACCATTATATACCAAACTGTGCACCTTACCTGCACAGGGTTTTCTGTAGATTTGGGAAGAGTATATCTCCTTTGAAAGCTTTTATGCATTCAGCCACTCTTCCAAGTTGCTTGATAGAATAACAGAGTAACAAAAAAAAAAAAAAAAAAAAAAAAAAAGAAATGCAAAAAATGACATTTGCACATTGAACAATTTAGAGGAGTGAAGGATTCTCTAGAGTTTCTCTGTTTTTGACCCATTCTATAATTAACTGCAGTATAAAATGTGTCCCAAAATAATTGCAATCAGGTTAGAAAATGTCAGTTCCTCACCTGTGCATCCTAAAGAAGTGTCTGGGTTGTGCTTTTAAAGCTACATGAAAAGAAACTCGGCTAGAACCTTTTGCAATTCAAAATATTTAGCTGAATGACAAGAAAACTAACGCTTGGTTTATTATTAGACATGATAAAAGATTTCTGAACATTTTGGATGTTCATATTTTTCTTCTGCTCTTTTAATGCAGTGCTACTCTGAAAAATGACTTTGTCAAAAATGTAGCTGAAGCTTTTAAAAGTGAGAAGTGGTTGTGTAGACTCAACACAAAATTCCTGGAAGAGGTCTAATACTTGGAGATGTGTGCTCTGCCTTATCTGATTTCCACACCCTTCAAGGATGGCATCAAATCTGATGTCCAAAAATTGAGGTGCTCAGAATCATTAGTCTCCCCTGAAAATCTGAGCCAGCTTTTTCTTGCTTGGTGTATCTGTCCTTGGTCCATAATCAGTTAAAATGAGTCTTATTTCAGACCCTGAAATAAGTTTTACTGCTCTCATTAACTCCAGAGCATCAACGAAGCAGTGGGAGGCTGGAATGGATGTGCTAGCTTTTTGTGTATGTGTTATCTATTGAGCACACTGCAAAATAGATAGCCTACTGCTTTTTACTGTGGAGGGCCTTGTTCCCACCCTTTGCATCAACTGAGCCACCAGCTGTCACATACCACCAGTAGAATTGCTAAACTCCTGGCTGATACCTCAGTGAAAATTTGTGGACAATGGCATTAATTTGTCTCAGGACACTAAAGCCATACCTTAACCACAGGACCAGCAGCAAACATCCCTAGAGAGATGTGGATGGCAATAACCTCCCTTCCTAGCTCTGAAAGTCAGGGCAAGGAAGTTTAAAAGTGTGATTGTTGAGGAAAGCAGGGGGTATCTCTGACCTTAGGTGGAGGGAATCGGCATCCTAGGATATGCCACTGATTGAATTCACAAGCCAAATAGAAGCAGTTTGTCAGATCTCCTGGAAATTCATTACTCACGATGATGTGTGAAAAGGAACAAACAAATGATTCACTGAGAACAGACTGCTAGCAAGGCAAGCAGCTAAGGAAAAGGAACCCTTTTACTTGTCAAAGGAGCTCTTTTGATGCAGGATTAGTAAGATACAATAAACATAGCACTCCAGAACGATATTTTGACAGAGCCAATTTTTGGAACCAAATCACATGCTAAGTGGCATGCTTAAGCAGATGCTAGGTGAAATCAAATTAGGGCTGGATTAAAATGACACTTTGAAATTATTTTATAGTTCTTATTGATTAGGAAATGTAATTTTGTAGGACAATATTATGGATAATCACAATGCAGTCATAAATAAAAAAGGTCAGGATATTACTGAGAAGTGGTCTTTTATTTTCACAGCAGTTATTGAAGAAGACTAAGAAAAGTAAAATTAAGCATATTTTCCCAAGCATAGGCTACTACTTTTCTTTAATTTTAACTTAGCAAAATTAAGATAATTTATTCAAACCACCAAGAGCCGTATGCCTTTTCCCCTTTCTGTGTATGTTTCTGTTGATATTGCTGTGGACTTTCATCCTACTACCTTAAATATTTGTCTGATTTCATTTTAGTAGAGAGGTGCTAAATTCTATTATTTCATTATATCTTATACAGAACAGTCCTGTGCTGAAAATGTATTTGGTTTAATTTTATTAATTTCAAATTATTAATGCCCCAAATCTAGAAGATTTCCCAGGTTACAATTCCACCTAATAGGTGCCTCAGTGAAGGCAGCTCTGGTTCGCAGGGACGCAATGGGAATAGCATCACATAGGATGGATCCCTGTGCAACACCTTTCTATATCTATGCTCACGTACCCAGAATTTCAGCTGGCATTCCATAGATCATATTTACCCACTGAGGAGGAGAAGGCATATCCTCTGATAAAAGAGTGCCAGGAATTAACCCATTATGGGAAAAATTATTGGAAAAACACAGGCAGTGGTACATGCTATTGGGTTCAAACAAGGACAAAGAGATGGTTCAAACTGGCCTGAAAAAATGGTCCACCTTCCATTGGCAGAACCAGTGGTTTTCACAGATTGCTAGTGAAGGAAAGGTCACAGAGCAGAAAATGCTGGTGAAAAAGAATTCTTAACCTTCAGAAACTGTTCAGCTAGATGGGTTCTACTCCATTCCCTCAAGTAGTATGAAAACATATCATTTAGTAAGATAAAAATGTTTCATTTTGATAATAGCTGAACTACCTCATTTATTATCAAAATTATATGCTGGACACATTTAATAAAGGAGGTGTGTAAATTCATTATAATCATGCATATTTTATTATGCCGTGCAAGCTGAAATGAACAGAACTGGAAAAGTAGAAACAAGACACATTCACGTTATTGAAATGAAACATTCATGCCTTATCAAAACAAAACAAGAAAATATAAATGGTTCATTTAAACATTTTCCTGTCAAAAAAAAAAAAAGCTGAAATTTACATCCTCCCATGAAATGTTTTGATTCTAAAAACACTTCCTTCTCTACCAGAAAAAAAAGTGTTCTGCAAAAAAATGTCTGCCTGCTCTCATTGCCAGATACACGCAATGTAGCATTGATTACAATATTTTCTAAAATGGAGATCTATCCATATGGATATGGCTTGTTCCAAGTCTCTGCTCCAGTTTGGAAATGGAGGCTAAGGTGCTAGCAATGTCCTTGTGAGAGGTGATTCTTAAAATGGTACATCTGGACAAGGCAGGCTGTGCACCCAGCAGGTCCTTTGCAAACAGTAAAAAAAAAGGGTCTGAGCATAATGCAATGGTAAATTAAAATGACTGCCTGTGAAAGCGTTTTAACTGCTCTGAAACTACCTGACACTAGTGAGCAGAATATTTTAACATCCACTCCAAAATACATTGCTTTCAAGTTATGGAAAGGCTGGAGGGCCTCATTCAAAGCCCTTGGTCTGTTGATTTCCGTTTCCTGACTTGAAAGGACTTTGCACCCTAAGAAAACATGATGAAAACATGCATGTTTTTATGTGATACTTGTTCAGTCGTCTTCTCCCTTGAAAGTGGTCTTCCCCAGTCATGTCCTACCGGCCTGGTTTCCCCCTGCCCTTGGCCCAATAACATCAGGTGATAATTATACCTGCTCGAACATCCAGGCTGAACGTATGAGAAAAAAAGGCTCTTTGCTTTCCCTAAGGACAAATTTCTCCCAGATTCACCCAAAGAAACAAAGTTGACTGAATAAAAATAAGTAGGAGTGCATTTGACAGCTCTTTTTATGAGCTCCATGAATTAGTTTATTTCACATCACTTAGTGCACTTCAGGACCGGGAAAGACAAAGGTGCTTTCTTATTCCTCAGATGGGGCTTGTAGCTATAATTAAGAGAGCATTATTGCTGAAGTCTAATTACATTCTTTAAAGTGTTCTGATAAGAGCACGTGAAGAACTCTTTTAAAATTTGATTCCACCACTGGCTCTTTTATCCACTCTAAAACCAGTGACCAAACAAACAAAATGTGGTGAAAGCAGATTTCACATGATAGTGTTTTTACTGTTCTTCCCAGCAGGAAATGGGATGAGACAGAGGAGCAGAGGAGAAGTAGGCACAATTTTACATGTATTTTTGTACAACTGAAGTTTTCCTTTCAGTGGTTTGGGGTTTTCTTTGTTTGTTTGTTTGTTTTTTAAAGCAAAAGAGCTTTTTCATTGTAGCAACAGTGGTTTACCCTTGTACAACACTCTCAGTAGGGGCTAGCTGGGTTCATTGCTTGCTAATCCTCATCTAATTACTACCCTTGAAGTCTTCTTTGATGTCTTTTTTGTGTCCACTCGTGTGATCAGATCGTGAGCAGCTTGAGACCAGGACAACATGCCTCTTCATTGTCCTATAGCATGTAGTATATGGAGGCTTTACCCTCCTACTGAGGTCGCCAGACACTATTAGAGTATAATAAGTAATCTGCATAGTATTCTCCATCTAGATGGATGGTATTCTCCATCTAGATGGATGGTATTCTGCATATTCCTTTGCTTGAACACTTACTCTTTGCATGCATTTTTCTCAGACATACCCAGGGACCGTGCTGCAGTTTACCTGTTTTTTACCTTTCTTTCTTTTCTAACGAAATGTTTCTTTGACCTTTAAACACTAATTAAGGCAGATGACAATGTGCACAAAATGTTTGTCTTAATTGTTTTGGGTGATGTGACTTCAGTCTGAAACTTCTTTCAGAAGCTTAATTACTCCCAGTGCTGCATTTACAGCAAAGGGAAAGTATCAAATGAGACAATGAAGGGAGTTCAGTGGTTTTGATCTTATTTTTTAAATCAGGCAATCTCACGCTCTTGCCATTTATTAATACAGATAATTTCCTCCCATTTCTCACAATCGAATTCAGTAGCTGTTTGCATGCTGATGGGGCAAGTAAGTGGGGAGCTGCGTTAGTCACCGCCTGATAATGGATGAGAGCTCTTCATTCAGAGGCAGGCGGTTCGTCTGGAGGCCTTGTGGTTTGCCAGAATATATTACATTTTTCCAAGATTATTGCACAGCAGATGATTAATATTGCATGCTCAAATGGCCTTTTCAAGGACTGAGCAGGGAACAGGGGGACTAAGGGAGAGCTTTGGAAGACTAATTTCCTACCTGCACGTTGTGACAGAAATGCATAATTGCAAACAACATTTTGTAACTTGTCAGTATAAAAAAGGGAAGCCACAGAACAATGTGGAGGAAAAACAGAGGAAATATGTCTTCAGTTGACAAAACCAGCAGAGCCATGTTGAAATCAATGTGCAAAGAAGCTAGCCCAGAAACCTTACTAGGGAGGTGCAGCAGGGAACTACCATAAGTAAAGCAGTAGTTTTAGCAGGATGGGGAAATACAGTCCCTGGAAGAAGGATGCCAAGCAAAGTTAGGTGCTGTCTGCTCTGCAGTAGCAAAGGAGTGTGCTGCTTCTCAGTCTGAGTGGGAGAGGTGAGGAAGAGCTGATATCTCTCTGCTATGGGCTGTATGGAGTGGATGAAGGGCTTCAGTTGGTTTCAGGCAGCTATGAAATGTGTTACAGATTTGCCTAAGACTACATTGGCCTTCATAGTCAGCAAAGAGCTCCGTAAAACCCATAGCAGGGGGATGTAATGCTAGTGGAAATGCTTTAGTAGAGTTTAGTGGTGTAGGCGTAAGACAGGGTTGTGCAGATAATCCCTCAGCTCTCTCTCTCTTGGATCATATTTTGATAGTGTTGGAAAGCAAAGTTTTCTCTAAATGCCCTCATACCACTGAGCTGGGTTTGAATGGACCTTGGATGGGCTCTGTGCTCTTTATGGCTACAGCAGTAACTTTTTTGTAGCATGTCTTCTACCTTTCAGGCACAAAAACTTGAATCAAATTCAGATGTGAGCCTAAATAATGTGAGAAAATGTCTAACCTGATTCACCTCCCCTTTCTTTAGCCTTTCCAAGTGCTGTGCTTTGAGCATTTCTGGCTGCATGTATCATGACTCAGAATCCGAGGAGCATATCCAAAGTGGAACTGCTTTCCTCTCCTTCCACTAGCATGTCCTCCCAGCTGTGCTAGCTGCAGATCGGTTGTGCTGTTCCTGAGATGCACAAGTTTTTGATGCCACCTTGTTTTGACCACTGATTTCTATGTGTATTTGGCTTTTACTTCTCCCACTCACATAACTATGCATACTGCTCCAATCCCGGTTCCCTCTAGGATGATACTGCCAATGTTTTCCTAACCATCAGAGGAAGAAAGGGTATGTTTGTGCTATGCTGGTGGACACTTGGGTCTGCTACAAATATAAAGGCTGCATACATTGTTTACTATCCTTAAGAGATCAGCCAAAAATCACACTTAATACATATGTCTGGATGAATGTGTCTTATTTTTGTACTAATTCCCTCCTATCCGGTTAGGGTCTAGCATCTAAGCATCATCATTTATGCTTCACCTGTGCTGCCAGCTCTGAGCTGAATGTAAGGCCTGGGAAAGTAGTTCAGCTCTCACACTTCTTAGTCCTGGCTCTTCAGGCATGATTTGAAGAAAGGCTCAGTTCACTCTTGGCTGTGCAAGCAGATTCCTCTCAGGACTTTTGTTTGTCCAGTTTTGCATCCATTGCACACTAAGTGTATTTCCACAGAGGTCCACCTAAATAAGATTCATATCCCATCAGGCTTCTTCAAAGCATGTTCCCAAAAGTAAAAAAAAAAAAAAGATGCTCAAATATTTTTGTGAAATAAATGTGATGAGGTCACAATACTTGTGAGGAGACTTCCAGTGATGGTTTGGAGGTTTGTTTGTTTGTTCTTTAATATTGTGGGTCTAATCTTGTTACAGAACTATTGGACTGGAAATCTATGTTTTTGTATTTGGTGCTTAGGTTATTCACTTATTTATTGTCCCAGGAAGGATGCTGAAAACTTAAGATACTACCAAAAAGACCTAGGAAGAAATTGGTTGTAGATATAATGAGGGAACAGGGAAAGTTAGCGGACAAACCCATGTACACTGGGACCCTTGGCTTCCTGATAGTGTTTCTGTACAGCTAAGCTTGAAAAGGATTTTTTTGTTTGTTTTTTTAAAAATCCACGTGCATAAATTGATCACTTTGAGACTGTTGTATTACATCAGGGAGCAATGTTGGCTTACTTCCTCACCATCAATTATCTGGCAAATATTTGGGAACAGTGAACACTTTCAATAGAAGTTATATGGGTGAATGGGGGTGGAAAAGGTCATATTTCAGGTTATTTATCTGCAGGAAATAACTCAGCTACCTCATAAAACCACTTCTCCATCTGGCTTTTTTATTGCCAAACTATCCTTTCTTTCTAATGCAACAGAGTAATGCTTATTTGAAGAAACAAAATAAAGAGCTGCTACAGTAGAGCAGAAGGCAGATAATTTAAACATGGAAAAGCTACAATGTCATGGGAGATGTACAAAAGCATTCGTTTGTTCCTTTGTCCTTCTCTTCTTTGTGGGAACAAGTCAAGCCTTAATAGCAAATGTGTTAATTCGGTTTCTAAGTTAGCTATTTGGGAAGAGGTTTTGCACTGTTAGGTGGCTGCCTCAAAATCAGGATCAAGTCAAAGAGGTATTATAATATAAGGGAAGGGGGCCATAACACAGTTTCTATGGTGGGTCTGTTCTGTGCAGATCAATAAAGAACCTTAGTCAGTGTCTGATCACTGGCAGTATTGCATGAGGGAGGAGTGCAGGTCCTCTTCTGACTGATGCTAGCAAATTGTTTGTGAACAGTAGACATTCTTTTGTACTGTATTTACACAGATTAATGGAGTTTTAAAAGGTCAAAATCCAAGCAGTATGCACTTTGGATCTATGAACTACATGCAATTGTGTTGCTGCATTCTTAATTGCATCTTCAGAGTGGTGCGGTTTTTTTTCTTTTTCTTTTTAACTATGGGGCTTTCAGAGATGAGAACTGCCCCTTTTAAAATTTATGAGCTGCAACTGGGACAACAGACCCCACAACTCATCTAGCAAGAATGTTTTTAAACCTCTGTCTCCCTTTATTTGCAGAGGAGGTAGTTGTAAATGGAGTAAATGTTAATCATCCCAGTACTAATGAAGTTAGATAGCATTTGTTTCAGAGTTATAGGAAAAGAAGGCAAGGAATGGTGCTGGACTACCATTTGATTTTTGGTGCCCTAAAGCAACCTCTGTTTTCTGTTGGTTATGTTGAGAGCTGGCTGAAATGTACTTAGCCTTGTTTCAGACCACAGCTGGGACTATAAGATCTTTAACAAGCTCTCAGGCTGCTCTGGAGGGAAAAGCTGAAGCTAGGCAATCACCAGAGGACAGAGCCACACATACTGAGTTAGAGTATATAGGCATCAGCTACTTTAAAGAACAGGTGTGCAGTGTCCCGTGTTTGCTGTAACTGATTAGGCCATCCTAAAGTTGAGCACGCATTGTCTTTTAAACTCTAATTATGGGATGTGTTGTTCTCAACAAATGACCATGTCCAGCATGGAGGGCACCGCATACAGCAAAATCCCACTCAGCTCTAACGAGTTGTTTCTATCAACTCTTTCCCTGGGCCTAAAACAGTTGGCTTATGAGCTAGTAATGAACCAGCAGCTCAAGTAGATAGGACGTTAGTTCATATTCATTCCTGCCAATAATCAGTAGCCCTGTAATAGATTTACTTCAGCATGGCCTATGCATAGATTACACTATCAGCTCAGAGAAGCCATGAAGCCTCTACAGCAAGTCAGATAAACGCTTGAGTTTCAGGAGCTCTGATAAGACACAGTGGTGGAGAGAAACTGCTGCACCACTCATTCCCTTTCCAGCTGACCCCACTCCCATAGGTTTCTGCCATGGTCAGAGCACAGGTTGCATATAGGCAGTTGGTGTTAGTCTTTCTCTACTGAGCTATTTCTCAAGCAGAAGTGACAATGTGTGCATTTATTACCAGTTTCCCATCACTTGTTGCTTGCTGTTAGAGAATCAATTATCAGTGGGATTTCAGCTGTTTGCAATATCTGATCACTTAGGTCACTGACAAATTAATAGTTCATTTCTGCTGTACAGTTTTGATTGTGTTACTTTGATAACTGTGGGAGCAAAAGGCTGCTTTGTTCTTCTACAGGACATAGAGAGTGACTCCTTAGTTCAGACTCTTGACAAATTATCCACAATTTATATGGAGGGTGTTCTGCATCCCTTGCAATTTTGTAATGGCTCTGATGCAGAAATTGGGTTCCTCCAAGTGTTTTCCTCAGGGAGAAACTGGCTGGGGAACAGTCACTGGAGAACAAGCTGGTTTTGCAAGAAGTCTCAAGTGGCTACGTGGGAATAACCATCCTGTTTAATGTCATCATGCTCTTGGAGAGGTATGTGGTTTCCCAGCAGAGCTCATTGTGCATTTCCTATCTCAGGACTCAGCCACACAACCCAAATAATGGAGCTTATCAAGATCCTGTGAGTCAGCTGCGGTGTGGTAGCTGCCTATGCAACACACATAAACCCTGCCAA
Organism: Chlamydotis macqueenii; assembly: GCF_036417535.1. NCBI lineage: Eukaryota > Metazoa > Chordata > Aves > Otidiformes > Otididae > Chlamydotis > Chlamydotis macqueenii. Next base: position 21,404,410 of record NC_141559.1, read on the forward strand.
AAGCAGGTAATGCAAAGTAACTTAATTTTCATTCCTTGAAGGAGAAATGAAATCATTTTATTGCATTGTCCATTGGCTAAAAATGTGCACATGTGGTTTTCTCTGCAGCTCTGTCCGTACATGGTGTCCTGTTAAAGGGTAGCAAATTGAACTCTGGATTGGATCCTCCCAAACTTTGTCTTCAGCACATTTTGCAATAGCCTTCACAAGGAAGGTTGTTCTGTGACATACAAGATTTTTCAACCTAATGCATTACTCTGCAACCTCCTGCTCCAGCTAAATAAAATGTGCATTTTATTTTATAGAAAATGGTGGACAGACGTTTAATGTGAGCTTGCAGAGCGATTCAGGTGTTAAACCATATCCATGTTGGTTACTGTATTGCTGGTTTATTTTTCACTTTCTTACAGTGGAGTGGAACAGAACAAGCAAAAAAAAAAAAAGGAAGGTGGGGGAAGGAGAGAGCAGGAGGGAAGTACAGCCATTCCAGTTTAGTTTTATGGGCTTTTTTTAAACCCAGATGGAATGAGGAGGGGGAGAGGGGTGACAAAGGAAGATAATAGGAGGCATGAAGCCTGTGGGCTCTTCATCAGAATCGTAGAAAAACAGAATAGGCTGGGTTGGAAGGGACCTTTAAAGGTCATCTAGTCAATCCCCTGCAAGAAGCAGGGACACCTTCAACTAGATCAGGTTGCTCAGAGCCTCATTCAACCTCGCCTTGAATGTTTCCAGGGATGGGGCATCTGCCACCTCTCAGGGCAACCAGAGAGTGTTTCCGGTGTTTCACCACCCTTATTGTAAAAAATGTCTTCCTTATATTTAATCTATATTTACCATCTTCGAATTTAAAATCATTACCCCTTGTCCTCTTGCTACAGCCTTGGTAAAAAGTTTGTGCTCATCTTTCTTTTAAGCCCCCTGTAGGTACTGCAGGCTGCAATAAGGTCTCCCCGGAGCCTCCTCTTCTCCAGGCTGAACAGCCCCAACTCTCTCAGCCTGTCCTCATAGGAGAGGTGCTCCAGCCCTCTGATCATCTTCGTGGCCTCCTCTGGATTCGCTCCAACAGGTCCATGTCCTTCTCATGTTGTGGGCTCCAGAGCTGGATGCAGTACTCCAGATGGGGTCTCACCAGAGCAGAGTAGAGAGGCAGAATCACCTCCCTCAACCTGCTGGCCACGCTCCTCTGGATGCAGCCCAGGATGTGACTGGCTTTCTGGGCTGCAGGTGTGCACTGCCTGCTCATGTTGAGCTTCTCATCAACAAACACTCCCAAGTCCTTCTCATCAGGGCTGCTCTCAATCCATTTTCCGCCTGACCTGTATTTGTGCTTGAGATTGCCCTGACCCTCATGCAGGACCTTGCACTTGCCCTAGTTGAACTTCATGAGGTTTACACAGGCCCACCTCTCTAGCCTGTCAAGGTCCCTCTGGACGGCATCCCTTCCCTCCAGCATGCCAACAGCACCACACAGCTTGGTGTTGTCGGCGGACTTGCTGAGGGTGCACTCTATCCCACTGTCTATGTCACCAACAACGATGTTAAACAGGGCTGGCCCCAATACCGGCCCTTGAGGAACGTCATTTGTCAGTGATCTCCATGTGGACACTGAGCCATTGACCACAACTCTTTGAGTGCGACCATCTCGCAAATTCCTTATCCACTAAGTGGTCCATCAGTCAAATCTACGTCTCTCCAGTACAGAGACAAGGATGTCATGTGGGACAGTGTCAAATGCTTTGTACAAGTCCAGGTAGATGACATCAGTTGCTTGTCCCTTATCCACCAACACTGTGACTCCGTCATAGAAGGCCACCAAATTAGTCAGGCATGATCTGCCCTTAGTGAAGCCATGTTGGCTTCACTTCATCTCCTTATTTTCCATGTGCCTTAGCATGGCTTCCAGCAGGACTTGCTCTGTGATCTTGCTAGGCAAAGAAGTGAGACTGACTTGTCTATAGTTCCCCAGGTCTCCCCTGTTTCCATTTTTTATAATGGGGGTTTTGTTTCCCCTTTTCCAGTCAGTGGGAACTTCACTGGACTGCTACAACTTCTCAAATATGATGGATCGTGGCTTAATCTACCTTTCATTAATCCATCTTTCATTCATTCCCACCATTGTACTCCCATCATCCTGACTGCATTCGGGATGCTAAAGGAGGCTGTCGTACTGGGGCATGGCTTATGTGGTAAGAGGTGCTCAGACTCTGTCCTTTTTCTTCTTTCTCATGGGACCGCAGGAAGGCACCCACTGTAGCTCCTTCCTCTTCCTCTTTTTCTCTTCTGTTGACAAGGTGATATATTTTGTTAAACACAGCAAAGAAGGCACTTACTCTTGCTGAGTGCAACTTTCTTCTAGTTCTTCCTTTCCCAAATCAGGGTGAAATTCCTTAACAGCTCAGTAAGACCCAGCTGGTGCCATTGCCAAGAATTCTTCAATGCCTCTCCACTGCAGGCCATAGCAAGGAATAGAGATGCCACTTCAAAAAAAATCTTCGTCTATTGTCAAGCTGCTGGAGCTTCAAAGCAGTTTCTTACTGTCTGTGCTTTCATGCAGTTTGATACCTGTGCTTGTGTAGTTTATTCATTTATGCTGGTCCAGGTAGTCTGGTAAAACCCTCCAAGAAACATAAGACCTTTAGTTACTCTGGCTTAGTTCAGTTCAAAAGACCAACTCAGAGGATGAGAGTAGAGAGGTCACTAGTTCCTTAGGTCCATGAGATGGCAGGAATTAAGAGAAGTTGCTCTGCTACCCTGTGAAGTAGTCAACACTCAGCACTAGAGAGGGGTAGGGGTAAGAAATGGTCTTTTTTTTAATGTGTTCTTAGGAAAGAATTAATTTCTAAGCACAAAACATAAAATATTTCTGTCTTGATACTTCTCAGAATGGCTAGTGGGAGTCATTTAACTTCCACTTATGCAATGTATTGAAGGGCAACAGAGCAGAGACACACATGTCCTCAAATCCCTTCTTAGTAACTTCTTGGAGATGCTAAAATGATGATGCTCTGGAGCCTCTTAATGTCAACTTCAGCTTCAAAATCATCCCTATTTTGACACTTAAAATGTCAGGTTCCTGCCATCATCTTGCTGTGATTGTGCCATGCCGTCATGTCTGAGAGGAGATGGCACATTTCCTTCTAAAGACCGCATTTAATCTACTTACAAAAGGTATGTTTTTTAATCCAGTAAGCTATGCTCTCTGATCAGAGCTCTTCCGAAGGAGTCTTATTTTTTAATCAGTGTTTTGCTCCAAGGACAGGAAGAGTTTAAATAAGTGCATGGTCTGTTGCTCCTAGATGTGTCCATGCCATCTCCTCTGAAACAAAAGCAGTGGGTCTGAGTCATCCTTGTAGTATTCCAGGTTTATGCTGAAATCAATGAGGATACACAAGATAAAAACATAGTAATGCAACAGTGAATTATCTCAGCAAAAACTTGGGGTCTGTACCATCTGCCTTTGCAATGCTCCATGAAGTACCTTGCTAATTAAACTATAGGTACCATTGCTGCCTTGAATTAGTTTTCAGAACTGCATGAGGAATAACTTCTTCCTGGTTTTCTCGGGACAGCAAGGAAGTGGAAAAGTAAAGGTGCGATATTGTCCTTATTTATTTTTAATCTTTTTTTTTTCATGTGATTTATTGTCTGAGACACTGGATTTTCCCAAGAGCTGCAATTCTTTAACATAGCTATTCAATATTGCCATTTATTCGCTTGGGCTGAGAGATCTGAGCTTACAATATCTGATGTTACAGTTAAGTTGTTGCAGGCTCAGGGAGTTTGTGAAATGGAAGTTCCTCTCCTGTTAAAAGAATTCTGCTTTCCTTGGAGAAAATGTGAGGAACATCTTAATGTCTTTGTTTTGTAAGTACCTCATTTTTATTGATGCCTGTTGAAAACTGTGTAGTGGTTTCATATTCTGAATATTGGTTTTTTGGTCTGCAAAGGTTGAGAGAGTGATCAGGAGTTATCACATTGCCAGAAGGTATTAAAAATATAGAGGGTTATGAGAAGGGCTCAGTGTAAGCACTTGCAGTATATAAAAATGAATACTGTGCAGCTTAAGAGTTTTGATGCTGTTCCATTAGCCTTATCTATGAAACCTACAACAACTGCCTGTCCTGACAGTTAGTCCTTTCATCTACCCCAGCTTACTGCTATGTGTCCTCTTGGCTTTTCCTATCTTCAGCCTCAATCCTCAGCCTTCCTCACAGTAACCTGGCTTCCGGTAAAATGTAGGGAAGGAAAAAGAAGAGGGGAAGAAAAAAAAAAAAAAGAAAACAAAACACCAGCCTAAAACAACCTGAAAGTGTGGGGAAACTATTGGAGTTCCCTGTGCAATGCTCCCCTCATGCAGAGAAATGAGGCTGTTAGGAGCTCATGTACAGGCTGTGCTCATTCCATGATGCTCACACATCCAGCCCAGGAAGTGTTTTGATCTAAATGTCTGTCTCTGAACAACAGAGATGATGGAAATTTCAATGCAAAACTCTTGGCAAATGCAGCCAACTATCACTTGATGAATCATCAGTGCAATGCATCAGTACCACAAACCTATAGCAAAAGTGACTGGTGATAGTTTTTCCCAAATGGCACAAAAATTATGAATGTGGTATTCATAACGTCTCCAAGTAAGTAGTCTTGAGACTGGTCGATATGGAAACAAATATGAGCAGTTTCTGGTTCAATCTCTGCACTAAATATTTATTTAGACATCTGACTGCAATGAACATGCCTGATAAAATGGATCACAGGGTGTGAGTAGATGGCACAGAGCATACTGTCCTCATTGCTCAGCTTGAGAGAGACACAGGAAGGTTACTTGGGTTAGAAATTGGGTCAAGCAATCAGCCAAGGAGCTGGGAACAACAACATTATGTGCTGTCAAACTGAATCTAACCTGCTAAAAATACGAGCAGGGCAAGCAGTGATCTTGCCCGTTAGTTCAGTGCCCCTGCTGATGATGAGACACTACTGAAACCTTTTGTCTCATCGAATACATATTTAAAAAAAAAACACACACAAAAAAAAAACCAACGCTCAGTCTTCTAAACAAGGGCAAGCTCTAAAAGACACCCAGGTATTACACTCGGAAATGTCAAGAAACCTTAGTTGAGATAGCACAGGTATTTAGAGTGGAGCTTTCTATACCTAGATATAGGCACCAACAGTGACAACTGTCAACGTGTTACCTAAAGCCTTATACTGTATATTAGCATGTTGGTTTTGCAGTAGAAAATGTACAGATATGATCACTCTCCCTGAATAATGGAAATAAATTATTTTAAGCATGAGATTAAAGTTTTGGGTTTATAAATTCTTGAGATTTTTATTTTTCTTTGAGGGGGCCTTGTTGCAAGGGTTTTTTTTTTTAAATACAACTGGTGTTACCAATACTCTGAAACGGTGGTAACTTCTGTTACCAAAACTCTGAAAAGAGAAAATTACTTGAAACAATAGAATACAACCTGACTATTTTCATTTCTGGGTCAAATGAGAAGCAAATTTTAATTGACTGTAAGTTACCTAGATTTTTTATTTTTTTATGTTTACTTGAATAATGAATTTGTTGTTAACACTCATGGTGGAGTTCCCTTTTAATATGTAGATTTTACTCTTTTGACTTGGGAGTTCCTCTGAAGCCTTCAGTTTCAATTTGGCCATCTTCATTTCTGTATTGCGGAAGAAACATAATGGTGAAAACAGACTTTGCAAAACCTCTCAGTCTTTGTTTTCTGCCCAATGATACACTAGAGGACTTGGCTATATGAATGTGTATGTTCTTGAAACATCAGAGATGAAGAGAAATGGAAATAAGCACTACATTTAGAGGCTTTCCTTCCCTTCAAAAACACTGCTGTAATATGTACAGGCTATGTCTAGTCTGCTTCAACTGGCAAGTCAGAAGAAGGTCTCGTATACAGAAGCTGTCAAGGTTCAGCTCCTCGGATTTGCAGTGAATTGAATTTGATGGATCAGTGTCGTAGTTCAGCCCCGATCAGGACCAGACTACGCAGTCTCTCTCTCGCTCCCCCCACCCTCCGAGAGAATAGGGGGAGATGATATAAGAAAAACGGCTCAAGGTTTGAGATAAGGACGGGGAGAAATCCTTAAAGTTACCGTCACGGGCAAAACAGACTCGACTTGGGGAAAACTATTCATTTATTTCTAAAATTAGCAGGAGAATGAGACAGGGAACAAGATAACCTCCCCCCCCACCCCTCCCTCTTCCCGGGCTTAACATTATCTCTACTACCTTCCCCTCCCGAGCGGCACGGGGGGGGAAAAGGGAATGGGGGTCGCGGTCAGTTCATCACGCGTTGTTTTACGCCGCTGTATCATCGTCAGGGGAAGAACTCCTCACATTCCTCCTCTGCTCCAGCGTGGGGTCCCTCCCACGGGCCACAGTCCTTCATGAAACTGCTCCGGCGTGGGTCATCTCTTCCACGGGGTGCAGTCACTCCAGAACAGCTGTCCCAGCAGGCCCTCCACGGGCCACAGCCTCCTTCAGACCTCCACCTGCTCTGGCGTGGGGTCCTCCACGGGCTGCAGGTGGATCTCTGCCCCTCCGTGGACCTCCATGGGCTGCAGGGGGACAACCCGCTCCACCATGGTCTTCACCACGAGTTGCAGAGGAATCTTGGCCAGGAGCCATATTACTCCTCCCCCTCCTTCTTCACTGACCTTGGCGTCTGCAGCCGTTCCTCACAACAGGCTGGCAGACGTCTCTCAGGATCCTTTTTACATCTTATTCACTTCTCATCTCCTCTCCACTTCTTGCAGCCAGGCCGGGCCGAGTTGGGCCCAGTCGGCTGCCCGGCGGGAGGCCAGAGGGTGAGGCCTGCAAGGCCCATGAGGCTTGCGCCTCCCCCTCTCTGCCCCCCGCTCAGCTGCTTCACATGGTCTCTTCCCTCTTTTTCCTGTTTTCCCCTACTTAAATACGTTATCGCAGAGGCGTTATCACGGGACATTCTGCTACCAATTGGCTCGGCCTTGGCCAGCAGCGGGTCCGCCCTAGGCCCGGCCGAGTCCACTGAACAAAGGGGAGCGACTTCTAGCAGTTTCCTACAGAAGCTACCACCTTAGGCCCCCCCTCACTAACAAAACCAGAACAATCAGTAATCTCATCTGCTTTTAAAATCCCATCTGCTTTTGCAAATAGTAACATTGGGCCCCTCTAGAAGCATCTTTAAGCTAACTTGTGCATGACCTGTTGACAGTGGGGTCACCTCTGTAGATGGCAGAGATGGAGGCTGCTGGGGCAGTGCTTTGGTGTTTTGTTCCTATCTGAATAGAGAGTTTGGGAAATACCATAATTTCCCACAGAACCTGTCCAAGAGAGGACTGCTATTTTCACATTAATTTATCTTATGGATCCAGTGGCAATATTCACATAAAGTGTTCATTCTACATGTGCGTCGATGGCAGGGGACATGCTTTTAAGACAAGAAGAAAAAGTGGTGGATGGACAGAGGGTTTTAAGATTTTTTTTTCTTTCCCCCACAAGAGAGAAAGAATCTTCATTTTGGTTATATTTTCTTTTTAAAAAAATCTCACACTTTTAAAACTTGACATTTTCCTTTCTATCATTTTTTGGCCTCCTTATACCTTTTAACGTTTATCAGCATATTGAACGATGGAGGCTTCCAAGTGTTTGAAGGCTGAGACTACTTTCACTGAAGTCACTGGAAGCTTCACGACTAATTTTAGTACAGAGGGGGAAGGTGAGCAATCCTTGCCAGCTGACATCAGACAGGGAGTTGAGTCCCTCCACAATTGCTCATCTGTTGACTATTCAAGAGTATTTTGCTATCTTTAAATAGATCACATAAAAGGTCGCTTCTAGGCTTGCCTCTGAAAACAGGAGGAAACTCACAAAAAGTTTCCTTGGCTGCTCTGGTTTTGCTTCTTTGCTTGGAAAAACTACCCACCAATTTCTTGCCTATTCTCCATCTAGTACCACTTCTGTCCCCATCCTTCACTCACACAGCTGCATATGACTGAAGGTCTTTGGTCCTCTGTGATCCAGCTCTTTAAACCACTAAAAATACTGAGTGGAAGGAACCTCTCAAGGTTATCCAGCCTAATCTCCTGCTCAGTCTCTCTTAAACAATATTTGCGCAAGAACCTTAGGAGCATCAATATTCTTTATCAAATGACAGCATCTGATGAAAAATTCAGGACATCTGCAGCTACATGATCATGCCAGTTTAAAGCCTGTTCCTCTTCCTCATCTCCTCTGCTTACCTGTAGCTATGGTAGCCTGCCAAGGCTTTCATCTGGCCACTTCTACATTTTGTTCTCTCCCTCTCTCCCCCCACTGAGTTGTTCAACTTTTTGTTGGTTTGAAAGACTTAATTCCTCCTGTCTGTCTCCTCTACAAGTTAGTATGTCCCTTTGGCTTTATGCAGAGCATTTAAAAAAAAAAAATGGGCACAAGACTGTGGGGCACACTGGGAAGAAGAGGATAATCAAGCACCATGGAAGATAGGAAGCAGTACCTTTTTGCCTTAATGCTGGAGTGCTCTACAATAAAAAATCATAATCTCCTGAGTTATTCAGTATCTCTTCTTCCAGTAACATATACCAAGGTAGCAACTGCACTACCTAGTGACTATGGTCATAAAAATAGAGTAAGCAAGTTTGCTGTTTCTTTCTATGCATTTCAGACAACAGGACAGCCACACCATGAGTTTTCCTTGGCTTAAAACAGATGCCTCTTCCCTCTGCTGAGGAAGATAAAGCCATGGAGATCATACTGGGACATGTGGGAGACAGAGGGCTACAGGAATAAATATACTTGCTGCAGCCAGTGTTGCTACTGAGTTACTCATGCTGGACAAGCACTGTTGAAGCATGGACTTTGATGTACAGAAGACATGGTGAAAGGTGGAGAGAAGAATGGTGTGCTGAGATGGAAGGCCTGGGGAAAGAGACTAAAGTAAATGGGACTGTGGAGTCTTCTCTGCCAAGGAGCTGTGGTGCTGCTGGGCTTCCAGACAGAGAATGATGGCTAAGACAGTAGCAGAAACATTTGTTAAAATGACTGTTTTAGCTTTTTGGACAATTAGCTCAATAATTATGCCACTTATTTGTTATAATAGCCTGCAGTTAATGGATGCTATACAAGGGAATTAATGACTAAATTATTTTAGAAATACCCTGAATATCCCATCTTTTTAAATAATAATGCAGAACATCTCTGTAGGATGTTTAAATAATTTGCAGATTGCTGTGTCAGAGCACCCTGCTATCCAGGCATGCTGACTGCTGTCCAAAAGCCATACTTGCTTCTCAGAAAGTCAGACATACATTAAAGAAAAATATCTCTTGCCATGTGGCTGGGAGCAGAAGCCTGAGGCTGCTGCATGCACTACCAGAGCAGGGATGCTCTGCAGCAAGTGGCGCACATCGGTCAAGGCCCTGCTTCCATTAACAGCAGAGCAATACGTTGCCTGCCTCAGCCTTGCCTTGGTTTGTGTCCTGCCTCTTTGTCAGATATAGATGGTGCCTTTGCCTACAGGCTGTGGCAGGCCTATTTATGATCTGCTTGGCACAGTCTGTCAGAGGCAGTTAATATACCTTCACCCAAGGAAACACTACTTGTTATTCCCTTGTTATAAAACAAAGGTCATTTGGACTGAAAATACCTCTGTTCCTAGCCAAAGTCGAGGAGACTTCTGTATAACTGCCTGTTGAAGCAGCATACGGGCCATGGGAGTGGGGAGGGAGCAGAAGCTGGAAGGTACCTCAGCTATCGTCAAAGCACAGATGATGATGATGACTGAGTTTGCATGGATAAATCAAGCAGCATAGCTCTCCAGAACTCAGCCCAGGTTTCAGCTGGCTGATCCAAGGCTCCTCGTGGTGCAGTGCAGCTGTGTGACCTTGCCTGATTTCACTAATTGCCATTAAGATGTGAGAAAGTCCATGAGCCATGGACATGCAAGATGAGAGAAAGGGATAGGCAGCAGGCCCAAGGATTCAAAAGGAGAAACATAGCCTTGACAAAAGTGTAACATTCTATGGAAAAAAAAAAAAAAAACAGAAGAAGATGTCAATTTGGCAATGTCAGGTATCAGCCTGTTCTCATGCAGCAACACAGACAAGGCCTTCCTCACCCATTGTGCTAGAAGGGATGCAGCAGCTGCCTCGTTGGGGTGGTGAATATGCCCCTGTTAGCCAATGCTGGACAGCCAGCAGTAGAGCTGCTTCAGTAGTTGCTTCATTTCCCTACGCTGCTGCCCTGCCTGCACTGGTTGTATTTATCAATCAAATTAGTTCCCATCTCCAGCTCCCTGTTCGTGCTGACACAGCAGAGAGAAACAAGTGGTCCAGCAGCGGCTGCTTAGTGTGCCACTCTGCTCTCTTTAGATACTCACAGCCTGCATTAGAGGCTGAAATGCCATATGAACTCACAGTAGCTTTACGGAGCTGAGGTTGCTCTCAGCAGGGATACAGCTTTGGCATGGTGGTTTTACAGCCTCTGTTCCCTAGCCAAGTCCAGGGCCAGGATCTGTGAATCCTAACTCCAACAGCTATGCTAGTACTCAAGCTATGCTTCCTAGCCAACAATGAGTGACTTTGCACTGGCTCATATGGAGCAACCTGGCTCCTGGGTAGCTGTATGCCTAAAGCTGCAATATTTAATACCTCCATTAACTGCCTTTATATCAAAGCGGCAGGATGGAGCACACCTTTATGCATGCCTTGGTTTTGTGATGCTGTGCTATATTTTTAAAGAAGGACAAGCTGTTCTGTTCTACAAAGCAGCACCTACTGAATGAGACAAACTAGCCAGGTACTTAAAATTAAGTGTGTGTGCTTGCCTAATGGTGGCTAACCTCTAATGGTCTGAAAACTGTGTAAACCTGACAAATCCAATAAAATAAAGATAATTATACCTTCTGTACCAGGCATTTTTAGAACATGAACAATATGTGTTCAGGAAGAATAAAGCTTCATTGAAAGTACAGGGGAAATAATGGCACCTAGTATTCACGGGGGTGTAACAAAATATTGTTTACAGATCTCCACTGGTTGTGAAATTATCTATACTGAAGAAACTGGATGTACTCTAAACCAAAGATTGAAGGAGCATAAAACATGTAATATTGTAGTTACAAGGCACATAAAATCTTATTGGATCTGTGATAAATATCTGTGCCTCAGCAATTTTACTATTTTACAAACCACTTTCCCCGGGGGATGGTTAAAGAATACAAGGACACCCTATTTATCAGTTTTAAAGTCTATCAATCAGCTCCCAAGACCTATGACGAGGGTGTAATGTACCTGTTCTCAAAAGTGTCCAATTAATTACTTAGTTTTATATTGAAAATATTCTTTTTTTTTATTAAAGCTACTATCAGTAGATAGATGTATCATCTCCTGAGTTGCATAAATAAAGGCAGAATAGGTCCCTAAAGTTACGCTGTTTTGAAATTGAAACCATAGATTAAAGAAAACTCCCCATGGGGGATGGGGAACCTACAGTGCAGAGTTTAATGGAAAAACAGATACTGCATTCAGCTGCAGTACAACACTTTTGGAAGTTGTCTGTGAGACTCAGAAGAGACTGTGCTGCACATTTCAAAAGTGTTTATCTAAAGATACAGGCATGTACTTTGTGAGATTTGGGGATGGGGCAGGAGGGCATTTGAAGATGGAGATAAAACTCCTTGAGTGGCAATTAAATGTTTTCTTCAAACCTGCATAAGGATCTCATCTGGACAAGTAATTTTGTTTTCTATTTTCTTTTAACCTAGCCTTTTATGCATTTATACTGGTAATTTCTTAGGTATTTGTCTGTGTCCCTCATTGATTGTTCCTGGGTTTCGTCTTTTCCCCCTTCTTCAGAAGTCCCCACCTTTCTTCACGTATAGAAGGAATTTAAAATACTAAAACTAAAATAAAACCTCTCTTCAGATTACTTTCTTTTTTCCTACATAACTTTTTTTTTTCCAAATCTCAAGCTTGCTTCTAGCTCAACTCTCCAAAGAAAGAACTTACCTTCACCTTTTTCTAATAGCATCTCATCTGCCAACTTCCTTTTTGTTCACTAACCAGCATGGAGGTTCATCCCTTGTTCTTGGAAACAAGTATTTCAGTCATTCCTCATAGAAGTGCTTTCTAATTACCTATGAGGTCAAACAGTCTCAGGATGTGGTTTGAGCGTTTGCAGTGAGTCATTAGTGTGGTTTCTGAAGAGTTCATTTGAAGGAGAAAGCAGAAGAGGCTTCCAAGTCACCACATCTGATCTGCCACAATTATATTGGGGAAGGCAAACACCTCTGAGTCTAGTGCAAATCTCTGTGCTGCTGAACACCTGGCTAATGTATGTAAGAAAACAGAAAGATGAGTTAAAATGGTGTCTGTCATCGTGCAGCGGCAGTGCAGGAGGTTTGTTGCAGGGCTGGTGCTGTGTAATACAAGCAGCAAACACAAATTAGTATTGCCTCTCCAAGCAACAGAAATCTTCTATCCACCTTTTGAGGAGGGAGCAAGGGGGTAATATTTTAAGAAACTGATATATTGGCTTGATTTCATATTGGATGATGACAAGAACAGCAATATTTGAGGCAAGGTGCTTCTGTTTCAGAAGCAAAGACAGCTGAAAAGCTACCCAGAAATCTCAGTGTAGCCTCTTGAATTCAGGACATACAGAGGATTCAAGGATTGCATGGCTCTTTGCTCACTTGGACTTTTGTCAGATGAACTTATATTCTCAAGGCAATGGTCAGCAGCCAAATATTTACAAAAGCAGGGGGCAATGGGGAGAGGCAGGCTACCACAGATCGCTTGCAGAGCAGTTCCATATAATATATATGTATGTGTGTTTCTTGCCACCTATACACTATTGCTTGCACCCCAGCAGCTGGTTTTGGAGTTACAGCAGAATATTTTGTGTTATGGACTAAGTGCTACTACATGTATGGTCTGCCTCTCATAATGCCGAAACTGGGCAATGTAGCAAGTGGACTAAAGTAACCTAGCCCTAGCCAAAATTATCAAAGGCAGACAGCTCTTTTGACTAGTTTGCTTTTCTCAGTCATTGATGGGCACAGCCCCACTGAGGCAATTTTACCCATCTGCCACGGTCAGGTGATTTGGACAATGAGCTTGTTTGGAGAGTTAAATGCCAGGGCAGGAAGCTCAGTGCCGCACAGCTGTAAATAACTTCATGGTATCCCATCTGCTTAAGCATCCTTAACTGGATGATCACTTTCTACTAGTTATCTGGTCATGGTTGAGATTAAATTAAAGTCTTGCAACCCACCAGGACAGCTCTCACAACCACACGAGCTTACAAGCGATTTGGCCACCAGGCCACACTAGGCAGCTCACAGAGGCAGAGAGGAAAATTCAATTACCAGCACTCTCACCCATTTCATTTCTGGAACAGTGACTTAAATAGACAAGCAAAGGCATCCATAGGTAAAACTGAAAATCTGTATTGAATGATTGGACCTGCAGCACATCACGTGGTTTTTATTCCTGTGTTGTGAATCATAGTTCTGAGCCAAAACTGGATATTTATTATTTCTTTATTTGTATTGACACACCACTGGGGAAAGCTCTTGTTTCTAGCTGCTCTGGTCAGACATTTAAACTAACAATTTTGCTGCTATCTTCCTAACCAGAATAAAGTAGCCAGAAAGATAAACAGGAGATGTCTAATCACATCCAACAACAGTCATCACTCTGTCTTTCCTGGTCTCTAGTAGCCTGAGGAAAGAGCAACTACATTTTGCATCATGTCCTGAAAGCCATCAGTCCACAGCCACTAAGGAGTGGTGCAAAATAATAGTAGTCCATGCCCAGAAAGCAATTAGTGTTCAGGCTGGAAGCTCCTGAAAAATGCAATTTGTGTAAGGAAGCAGTTCCTTCCTACATCTCAGTTATTAGGATCAGGGAGCGAGTTGGACTCACTTCTCCCAGGCTTAACTTGTGCCTATATTTGTGCTTTGTCATCTGCCTATGTTTCTTGCAGGGAAAAGCATAAAAATCTGAATTTCTCATATTGCAGTGTTTATTAATTATATTCAGGTTTTTAAAGGCAATAAATATTAAGTTGCAAGCTCAAAGGAAAAAGTCATTTTTCAGTTTAAATACATGTTTTGAGTCAAAATAAAAAACAGACTGCCAGATCAACCTTTCATCTGTATAAAATGTAATATGCCAGCCTAACTCCTTCCTTAATGTATTTCATGCTGACTTTTCTGTGCATTGTCTTCAGCAGGAGAAGTTTGGTCTTTCGCAGGGTGCAAAGAGGGTTTGCTTTTTGATCTGCAGTGGCCAGACAGGCATGTAGCAATCAATTCTTCAGCTGCTAAAGTCAAGAATCTGAATCGATTGACACAGTAATGGAAAACTCCAGGCTAGATCCAGGGTCTGTACCTGAGCTCCAATGCAGTCAGTAAAGCAATGCAGATTGCTGTCAGGCGGGGGCCTGGCCCCTACCTTTTAAGCTGTGCAAAGCCTGAAGTTGAAACATGCTATTTAGCACTCCCACCATTTGCTGCAAGAGGGGTGGGTAAGACTTCTCAGCCTTGTACCCTTGCTCACCCAGCATGTTTAGGACAACATTGAGGGCCAGTTCTGCCAGCTATTTGCACACTTGGAGGATGGGCTGCTTACTGTCTTCCCAGTACTGTCTGCAAAGCAGAGAATGTCTGCCAAAAATGAGGAGAAACATGAGTGCCATCTGAAGATGACCAACTGCTGGAGCAACCCTCTTGCTTGCTAAGTGCGTGGCCCCAGCAAGTATTTGAGCACAGGGTATCTCCTGTAGCCCATGCACTCTCTGGCCACGTGACAACCTTGTAGGCAGCCAGGAGGTCACCCATGCAAGCATTCATCAGGAAGCCGGGGCAAGCTAAAGCAAAGGCATGGGGTCCAGTATGCCAAGAGGGGCATGTTTGTTCAACCCAGAAGGTCATCACTGTGCTCTGGTGTCGTGGAGGTGGGAAATGCTGCTGGTCAGGAAGGTATTACTGAAGAAACAACGTAACTGTTGCTTTCCTCCAAGCTTGCAGGCAAAATGCCCCTTAGGGTTCCAGCTTCTCGCTGAGATGGTCCCAGAGGCTCATCAGAGTTATATGGCTTCCTTGATGCTAGCCCAGCTAAACTTTTATTGCTTCTTCTACTCACTCTTTTTCCTAAAGCTTTTATTGAAGGGAGGAGCAAATTAAAAAAAGTTAATGTACAGTATATTATTTGATTGTGACTACTGCTATCAAAATCCCACACATAGGTAATTTTTTTGTTCTATTTTGTTAGCACTTTTCTGGGGAATTGCTTTGACAAGTTAACATAGGGGGCACTTTTAAAGGTAAGGTGATGGGAGATCTTGTCCTGAGCATTGCTCTTTCCTAGACAGGAGAAGGGAGTTGTTTAGGAATGCAGCAAGAAAATGTTATTGGAAGCAAGGGACTGAAATTTCTTCACTGTAGAATATTATAAGATATTTCCATCAGTAATCATTAAGCAGAATATGAGTGTTTTCCTTAGTGCCTTATAAAACAGAAGATACATGTTTTCCAGTGAGAATAAAGGAAGAGATGATCAAAGCCACTAGGTTTTGAGAACACCTACAACAAGCATGGTGGAAAGATAGAAAACCTGCCACAAAGTCTTATGTAAGAGGGACAGGCCATGCTTAATCAAAGTTGACACAAAATCAAGACTTTTCAAGGTAATACCTGCAGTAAAAGATAAGTATTCAGACACTGTCAGTCTCTGCAAACATCTCTTGGTGTCACCAGGTAAAAAAAAATTCCCCATCAGCAATATGTGATTTTTATTCCACTGTACATGTCATCAAACAAACCCTTCTCAAAATTTGGCTGCAGAAATTTCTGAGGAAAAATGAATTATCCAGTACTTTGGTTCCACAATACCATCTCTGAGGAAAAACCACAGGAGGGTGGGCAGCCAGGGAGAAACAAGGTTAGGAAGGGGGCCAAAGGAAAAGACTGAGATACCAAGGCACAATTTAGTAAGATAGGCAAGGTCAAATTTTATCTTTTTTTCAGAAATGGATATTCATCCCAATAGATTCCAGCAGATCTGCAAAAAAAAAGTGATCAAGAAAAGAATTTGTGACTGCGATCTCAAAGTGATCTTGGTTTTTTGGAAAATAGCGTTGATGATAGGTTTTCATTTCGGAAGCAGCAAGATAAAGTGCAAAAGCACCTGATATTTTTTATACTTCTCCTCCTTCAGAGGCAGCACTTGCTTACTTTCAAAGTATAATGTTTGTTTCTCAAAAGGAAATTAAAAATTGTATAACGTGCAATTCATGTGATTCACAAACATTTGCATTTTCCAATTATTTCTACAAAAGCCCGGGATGCTGGATCCGTGATTGTGCTGAGGAGCATTCAATTAGCTTCTCTTCTAACATTCAGATGTTAGGTCTCTCATATCATACATTGCTTGGGGAAAGAGATATTTCAGTGGCCTCAGACCAGCCTTTGAGAAAACAGATCTCATTCCAGTTCATGAGCTGGAACAGTAAAGTTGGTAATTTCTTTGCACACAGTTACAGCCCAATTGACCTGGAATTCTGCCATGCACAGTCTCTGCTTATGGCTTAATTTTAGACCCAGCATCTCAGAAAGATTTAGCATTTTTTCTTTTTTTTTTTTTTTTAACATTGGTAACTGTAAATAGTTACACAACACTTGACCCTTGAATGACAACAACCAATGCATTTGTCACACTTTTCTTCTTAGATATTTTACTGTGTTTTTTTTACTTCAAAAAGTTTTGTACCATTTTCCTCCCCTAAGTCAGGTGTCTATCTGTTTTCATGTTCTAAAAACAATACATGATAAAAGCAACTTCAGAAATAATGCAGACATAGATTAAATACTTGGGTTTTAACAATTATTTTAAAATACTATTTAGAAATAAGATATAATATACATAGTTATAAACAGCAATGTCTCTGCTCCATGACTGCCTGCCCAAGAGGAGATCTGTAGACCCAGAAATAAGGTCTGGTTGTGAGCTTGATGCTCTTTCTGTTTCACTCACCTTCTTCTGTGGAGAAAGTCATGCCCACATCTTTGCACAACCACAGGCTGGGGAAATGTTACTTCCATTCCTCTAGGGAGGAAAATCTTGCAATGCAAAGCATGTATCAGTAATTTTTGCCATACAGTATGGCAGTTTTTGGCATAGAAGTCTTCACTGCTAGCCTCTATCCTTTTCTGGTCTTTAACTTGACCTACCACTGGGAATGGACATGGCTTTCTAGGTTGTGACCTAGCTCTCAAACAACTCGGAGTCCCACTTTTAGTATTCTCCATTCATAAACTTGCACCTATATCCCACACCACACGCGGTGGCATGAACTTGTCTGTAGACTTGCAGCAAAAAGCTGTATGGTGCTCCCTGGAGTCTCGTAAGCTGCTTGTTGCCTATGTTTTTGGTAGTGTACCTTTCAAGTGCAAGTGCAAGGGCTGTAATCCACGATCTAGCCCTCAGACAGCTTCTGGACCTTCCCCCACCCCAGCAGAGAGCTTGTTGAAGCCATGGGATGTCAGACTCAATTATTTACAAAGCATCTTAATAGGACTTGCAGTTTTCCTGAAAAAAAAAAACAAAACGCTAACAACAAAATGCTACTAGGGTCAATTGTCCTTTCTTTAAAATTGGTTTCATGGAATTTGTCTCTCCCTGGGAGATTTGAGGCACTCCTGGAATTACTGCATAATCAACTCATGTCCTCTCTGGGGACTACACTACTATGAAATCAAATAATGTGTAATCTCGATGTGAAAACCAACTTCAGTCAGCACCTCTGATCTCAAAGGTTTGAGAGTGTCACTAAAAGAATTACTTTGAGCCTGATGATAGTTTTCCGATCAAATTGCAGCAAGCATTGACTATGATCTCTCCCAAACCTGCAACCCAAGAAAGAAAGGGCCCAGGCAGATATTCATGAGAGGACTCCAAAACCAGATTTGCATGACATGAGAGAGATATTTTACAAACTACTGCTTCCCTCAAGGGCTTTCCATAGTCATAGCACTGCAGTGTGGTTTAGTAACTGAAGAGCTAAAGGGATTACCTATTTCAGTGCTGCATGTAACCATGGTCCAGATCATTTGTACCCTACAATAGTCCCATGGCCTTATTTGGAAGAGATAACTGATGTATTTTCACTCAAAACAAGACTTTCTGTGCAAAATGGGTTTTAATGGGAAAGGCATTATTCTTGTCCCCCCCCCCCCCTTTTTTTTTTTGTAAGAAAAATAGAATAGGGGGAAATGCACTTTTTATTGCCTTGATCAGTCTTTTCAGTGTCATTTTTCATTGGTAACAAAGGCAGCTGTTTTCACTGGCATTTTTAAGATTAAAAAAAAAATTCCTATGAAAAATAATTGGTGTTTTTCAGCTGCCAACATATGAGAGTCCTATAAACTTTAATCCTACAGCTAAGGCTATTAACCCATATTTTTGTACCCTAGCAAAGCTGTGTTGAAATCAATGGAGCAGAGCAAGTTTGACAGCAAGAATGATTATAAGATCAGTGGCCAATTAGGCAAAAAGACAGCTCAAAACTCTTATGATACTGGGAACTAAAGCACTATCTTCTTAGGTAGCAGGGATGAATCACAGAAAAAGAATCCACGCAGTTCTGTAGGAAGGCACCAAATATCAGTTATAACACATTTTAGTGGATCTGGTGGAAAAAAATATCTTTTTGACAATGTTTCACAGTGGTTTCTCAAATGATTATATCTAGAGAATAGAAATACACCACAGCTTTTTGTATTCAAGTTGATATTGAGGTGAAAAAAATATTTGGTTTTCATCTCTACCAGTTTTACTGTGCGCTATAATTGCATCTTGTGCTGTACCAAGGGACGCATTTCACCTGCATTGCCAACTAGCTTCCATTGAAGTTATGGGAAGTTTTATATGATTATTGTGCTACACATAGGAGAACATTTTCATATAATGTCTGTAAGTGTTTCAGCTGCTTCCTTTTAAGTATTCCTTTGCAAGTGGCTAATGATAATTATTATTATTATATAATTATTATTTTTTTATTATTATTATTATATTTTCCTGTGGAAAGAAAGGCTAGGCAATAGTGCCATTCATCTGTGATCCCTTACTCCCCAAAATTTCTGGACCTTTTTGACCTCTCTAAAGCAAATCTGACACAGGGCACAGTTTGCCAAGCTTTTAATTTTCTGCAGTCTGTGGAAGGAGGGAAAACCAGACTTGCTGGAAATGGCTAAATGAAGGTGATTTGGGGATGAGCTGACACTTCATCAGTCATCAGGGCTGTGGCACAGGAGGGAGCCATTAGAAATAATCTGTCTATATGAAAAGCTCCAGTTGCAGCTTGTATTTTCTTGGGTGCCAAAGTCAGTCTGCTCTCAGAAGCAGAAGCATTAGACCAGATGTGGGCAACTGCAGAGCCCACAGACAGTACAGCAAATGCTTACAGCATGCAATCCACAGGAAAATATGTTGCACTGGATTTTTAGGTTCTCTTTGGCTACAGTTGAAAGAGCAAATACCTTCCATGCACAGAGAAAAAAAAAAGAGGCCAAGTTATGAAGCTTAGAAAGTGATCAGTAATTCATTAAAGAAATTCTAAATGTTATTAACTCTGAAGGAGTCATGATCTACTCACAGATAGTCTTTAAGTACAAAGAGATTAAATACACCAGATAGTTTATCTGTCGTATGGGAATCCCTTTGTTCTAGTCATTATTTTTGCTATATAATTTTGTTCTCTTTATTTTCCCTTTCATACTGTTTTTTTTCTTTTTAAGATTGTCATATTTGTCTTTTTTTTTTTCTTATTCTATTATGTGGATTTAGGAAAAAAAATACTGAGATGCTTAAACAGCTCATTAAGACCTCCTTGTAATCCTCTGTCTGGGACAAAAACTGCTGCTATGTTCAATAGCTTAGAATACTGTAGTTTTATCAATCTTCTAAAAATCTTGTAAAGCATTACAGTGGGCTGTCTCCAGTTTCTTGTAAGTCAGGTAAATCGCAAACCAGATCTCTTGATGAGATTGTCCAGGCACTTTAACTGTCTGTACAGCTTCTGTCTTCATCCACTCCTGTGGTACAAAGCCTTTTCTCCGTAATCAGTGCCGCACATACGGCCTGGAGTTTCACTGAATTATTGGAAGGGGAGAGTGAGGCTTTCAAAGACAGCATTTTCATGCTTATAAATTTTATTAGTGTCATCTTGTTCGCAAGATATATGCAGGTCTCCTACACTATCTGTAACATCCATATCCTGCCTTATAATCACACTGTGCCACAACCATCAGAATGATTAAAGGGATTGCTTTTTTTTTTCCTTATGTGGTGAGATTAGAGGAGTTCAGTTAAATGGGAGAAGGGCAATGAAGGAGTGCAGTTATATATCATGATCACACTGAGACGGAGGTCTTTAGAGGAACCCTGCCTGTGCCCCTGACATCTCAAGGAGCAGCATTTCCAGGGCATAAGGGAGAGGGGGCACCCATCTTCCATCCTATTTCTGGGAGAGCCTATCACTGAGTCCTGATTTTGAAGCAGATCTCATCCTGAAAAAAAAAAGCCTGCAGCAAGACTGCAAAACCCACTGGACAGATATGACACAGCTGTGAGGTGATGAGGAACCAGTTTGATGGTGGCACTGGAGGGGCAGTGACTGTGCCCCACCTTGGAATGGGGAATCATGCTCTGGCGGGAGGATAAGACACCTCTCTCCATTCCCTTCCACCCATCTGGTACCTCAGCTCCTCCCACTTAAGTGATGCTGTAACTTTGCTGCTGAGATTCACATTTTCTTTGCTGTTCCCATTTCTACCCACCCTCCTGCCCCTGCACTGATTCTCCTCTTCAGCGTGTCCATTTGGTTTTAGGCCGTGGTTTTGATTGCATCATTTGGTTTTAACAGGACTTCATTGTTATTGTCATAGAGACAATAACACTGTTTGTGTATCTTCTACCTATAATTATTAGAATAGGATCTGGGGCTGACTTTGACTCTATTAAGAGAGCAGGGTGGTAGAAAAGGGGCACAGCGCCAAGGCCAGACCTGAGTCTTATGGAACTCCCAGTGGCCTCCAGTGAATCCATGGTCCTGCGGTGTCCCTTCCCCTGAAACTAAGGTTTGAATAAACAGACTACTGTGTATCTCCTTGTCTGCTGCCCCACAGAAACTGTTAATGAGTTTTGAGCTTGCGACTCACTCAGTTTAATCTTTGGACATATCGTATCTTACAGACCCAAAATGGATCACTAAAATATTTGTGGTTTGCTTGGAGAGGAAAGTGAGGAGAGGAATTTGTGAGAGTCCCTGTCTAACTTCAAGGTTAGCAGAGCACTGAAGACACATCTTGAAGCTCAGAGAGGAAATTCTGAATTGGAGATGTCACCTTGCCCTCAATGTGTCCCGTTTTTCCTGGGCACCGATACATCTCCCATTAATGTGTGATAGATGGAACAGATGTGCTGCAATGCTTGAGCAGGGAGATGGGTTACAGGGAGGCTGCAAGGTTTTGACTTTGACTTAATGCTGTTGGCATTGCTTTAACACTACCCCTTAGCTGTCTGGTTTTAAAGGACAGGGAGTCTTTGTAACAACACCACATCCTAAACTGCTGGACAAAGGGCACCCACTGCTATGTGATCTTAATCTTAGCACTTAGGAAAACACTATGCCTCATAAGTAAAGATACAATGAGCCACCACCTGGTTTTTGGAAAGTTTGCAGCAGATGAGGATGACTGAAATCATAGCACCCACTTCTTTAAATCCCTGCCTCAGTTTTCTTTTCTGTAGCCCCGGACTGGTAACAGCATCCTGCCTATCAGGGACGATGCAAAGATTAATTATACACTTGCCAGATTACAAGACAATTTAAAGCATTATTTTTATTCTAAGTAGCACTGTTCAAACCATAACACCCCTTACAAGAATTTAAGTGGCTCCCTACCATCTTATGCTGGCACTCACTTTTAAGGTAGGTCAACTTCTACCATCTCCCCCTTGTTCCTAATGTTACCAGGCAGATTGCAGCTGTGGTTTTCAAAAGCAACTTTGGAAGGGACCTTCAAAGGTCATCTAGTCCAACCCCCCTGCAATGAGTAGGGACATCCCTGACTAGATCAGGTTGCTCAGAGCCCCATCCAACCTGGCCTTGAATGTTTCCAGGGATGGGGCATCCACCACCTCTCTGGGCAACCTGTGCCTGTGTTCTACCACCCTCGTTGCAAAAAAAAAACCTTTCTGAGTCGTGTTGTTGGCCACAGCAGAGGGAAGGAATTTGGCAGGGAAGAGAGGAATCCTTCTCTGCTTCCCATGTCCAGCCTCTTTTTCCCAGCTTCCCAGGCAGTTTTGCTGCCTAAACTCTATGACGTCCCCTGCACATACAGAGTGGGCTGCGTTTTGCGTCTCTCTGCTAATGAGCATAGCAGAAAAACTTAGTTACCCCCAAAGCTGTGGAAACAGGATCTGAGCAGCAGCTGTTCTTGAAGGTGGTGGCTTAGCACTCTCCTTTTGCCGCGTGTTGGAAATTCGGGAGCAGTTTCCTACACCCGGGCGTCTGCAGGCATCGGGCAAGTTTCTCTCTCATCACCAGGAACGTTTCGGCAAGCTTCCCATTGAATTTAAAGGAAAGCGGGTTTAGTGCGTGCTTTTAACGACTCCTTCGCAACGAGGCCAAGGCTGCACCCGGGGATTATTTTCAGACGCCCAAACGGCTCGCCCAGCAGAGGGAGCCGGGGGAGCGCGGCCCGCGCCGGGCAGCGGCGGAAGCACTGGGCGAGGCTCTCCCGACCCCGGGCGTCTCCGTCATCCCGCCCGTGGGCGCGCCAGCGAGCCGGGCAGACGCGGCGCCCAGGAAAGAAAGGGGCTGCGGGCTACCCGGGCCTGCGCGAGTGTCGCCGATGCAGAGAGAGCGAGAGAGCACCCGCTGTTGGGGTCCAGCGTTTAGGAATCCTGTCTTAACACCTGCTTACTTAAATGATATATTATACCTACTTATTTAAATAATAGCTAATAAGTTATTCAAACAATATACAGTAATAATGTCAATATATAATTATTTTAATGTATTATTTAAATTAATTATATAGTTATAAATATATTGTAATTACTAATACATCGTAATTAATATAGCAGTTAATTTGAAATAGATATGACAGTAATAATTACTCTTTGACAAATTTGGGTTTGAATCACCTTGACGTTGTCCTGTTTTCCCTAAGAGCAAACAGTGTTCACAGCTTAATAAGCATTTAGGGCATGCTGAATTCCAATCCTAAGGACAATTTCCATCCTGTTGAACTTCGTTCTGCGTATTGGCCAAGGGGTTTGCAGTACCAAGGCCGCAGTGGGGCTGGCAACGCAAAGATTTTTCTGCTTGGAGGTTGGGCTGGCTCACTCGAGGTGGGATTGGCCCCGCTAGCCTCCACGGCTCATGCTACAGTAGGCAACGTAAGCACAAAGTGGAACAGAAAAAGCAAAAATGCCAGTGTCAGAAGACAACACATTTTCTGATTACGGTTAGTGCACACCTGCCTTTCACCAGCTTAGTTACGACTGTGTAAGCCCATCTAGGGGTTGCTCTCTAATTAGTTTGTGAAAGGTTACAAAAGCCATTAGATACACATTTAGAATATTACTTCATGCATTTGCTAAATAGGAAAACTAAAGATAACACCAGGTTTTCCTGTAAAGCAGGCTGGCTCCACCAGCACAAATCCCCTCCTGTTACAGTAACGGCAAAATCATTAGTGTTTTTAGGTTAATATATATATATGTAAATTATATAATAATATAAATTACCTAAATACAATAATGATACAATCATTATTGTATTTAGGTAAATCTCTGACTTCAACATGATTTTCTTTGCCTTTTTTGTAACTTAAGACAATCAGCTAAACAAAGACTATACTCCCTAAAAAGCGTATGCCACCGGGAACTGGAAAACTATTGCGTATTTTATGCAAAGGCATTGAATGAGCCAAATACGCTCCCTTGCATCATTTTTATGGCTTAAATTTAAAGACGTAACTTTCACTGAAATGAAAATTCACCTCAAAATTTCAGACTGAAGCAGCAAGGAAGGAATAAATTTTTTAAGTCTTTCAAAGACTTCAAGTCTTTTCCTCTGATTGACAGAAAAAAAAAAAAAGAAAAGGTACAAACAAAAATACCATCCACAGCAAATACAGAACAAAAGTTTAAAGCCTCCCATTAGGTTCAAGTATCTTTGGATTAGCCCTCAGGGGACAGACTCTGCTCCCACTTGCTCCTCTCTAATTCCAGAGTGATTTGAACAGGAGCTCCGTGGTCCTCTGCAAACTTTAGTAAACAAGCTAATTAATCAGTGAACTAAATGTGGGCTTTTGTTACTAATTTGTTTTATTTCAGCCTAAATATGTATGCAAGGTGCAAACCACTGGACCAGAATCGTTAATGGAAGGACATATAAGGAAGCTAGGCTGTGTTTCTATTTGTGTTCAACTACAATAATTCAGGAGCATTTCATACCAGAGGCATGCTTATAAGTGAGCTACACAGGCTGAATCAACTTTTGAATTCAATAGGAACAGAGTATGGAAAAAAATCCACACTATTTCAATTTTCAAAATTACTGGAGAGCTAACCAATCTCTGAAAAAAAAAAAGTTATCAGGATTGACACGTTTCCAAAGTGTATTTTGATTTTAGCTAAGCCTTATTTTCTGACAAAGGAAGGTTTTGTTGGAAGTCTTCTAGTTTGTGATTCATGTCATTAGTTTTTTTCTTCTTGCCTTTTTTAATACAATGATTTTTTTTGCACACCATGGTAATTCAAATAGAAGTAAGCATGTGTTATTCTTCAGGAAGCCATACTCCCTTCAGTGGCATTCTTTTAAGTAACAAGACACCACAGCAGTATGAATTAAAAGGCTACATACAGGCACATCAGGTGGCTCTGATTATTGACAGGAGTGGCAGTTAACAATGAGTAGCTTGCTGTGGTGGCTCAACTGCCACCATTACACCGAGACTGAAAGAGAATATATGTGTACATTTACAGTTCCTTAAAGATGTATTCTATTCAATCCATAAA
Source organism: Chlamydotis macqueenii (assembly GCF_036417535.1). Lineage (NCBI taxonomy): Eukaryota > Metazoa > Chordata > Aves > Otidiformes > Otididae > Chlamydotis > Chlamydotis macqueenii. The sequence goes on from NC_141559.1 coordinate 21,429,511, forward strand.
GGATAGCTTCAGCTTTTTCAAAAGTATCTGATGGAAAATACCTTTGTTCCTGTGAATGACAGTGGGTTTCCTTTTAAGTTTTTCTTCTCTCCTGATGCTTTTATTTGCAGCCATTTCAAGTCTAAACCGTCACAAGTGTGATCTTGGGTGAGACACTTGTGTGAGCACTCTTAAGTTCTTCAGCTGTGGTGTTTCACATGTTTAAAAGCTCTACAGAGCTATTGCCTAGAAAATGGACAGTTATTAATAACAGTCTGAGATGTAATTAAAAAAAAAAAAAAAAAAACCACAGTAGCAATCAGCACCGGCCCTTATGTCAACCCAGAGTCTGAAGATGTGTGATGATCCTTCAGAAGCTTTCCTTTCTACATGGCATACACACAAGGGATTTTTCAGGGTATGTGACGTTATGTGCTTGGTGGAGCCCTGTCCTTTACAATCGCAGGAGCTGACTATTTTTTTCGTGCTGCGTGGGGTTTGCTGCCCCAGGGTTTGAGCTGTGTCTGGTGCCACAGATGCAGCAAATGAAAGCTGGGGACTTCTGCAACAGGGAGTTTTGCTACATGCAAAACACAAACTAGAAAGCTAATTAAGCATTGCTGGGCTCCCCGCTCACTTCAGGAGATGTAGGGCCTTTCGCAGAAGTAAGCACTGTTCCTGGGAGCGTAATGGCAGATATCTGCTATTTGTACAATTAGAAAATCCTTGGGATCATTAAAAGAGCTTTATGAAAATACAGTTGCATGCCTTATTCTCTGCCATGCTGGGTGCTTCCTACTGTACTAACACATAGTACAAACACGTATGCTGAAGTAAATGAAGGACAGAAATGGAAATGAAAGACGTGGAGTTATTTAGTGGTGAGAACTGGCTCCTGGAGCCTACACACTATGCACTGGAAACAGTTTGAATCCTCAAAGCCTAAAACAAACAAACAAACAAAAAACACAGAAAAAGCCACTGGGGTAGGAAAACAGCAAATCACATAGTTTAGGCTTTGGCTGGCACTGAGAGGTTTGCACACAAATTCTTTGCATCAGGCCAGAAAAAAAAAATAAGGAAATTTTAGATAGCAGAGAAAGCAACGCAACCAAGGGGCAAAGATGTAAAACTCAGTTTCTTTATGTATTCCTTTTAGAATGGGAGAAGCAAGCTGTTTCATACATGTGTGCGTGCATGCATACCCTTTCTAGTAGTAGAGGTAGAGGAGAGCCTGGGAAGCCAGCACTACCATGGCTTCTTCCTCTCCATAATAATAGAATCATAGAATCACAGAACAGTTAGGATTGGAAGGGACCTTCAAAGGTCGTCTAGTCCAACCCTCCTGCAAGGAGCAGGGACATCCCCGACTAGATCAGGTTGCTCAGAGCCTCATCCAACCTGGCCTTGAATGTTTCCAGGGATGGGGCATCAACCACCTCTCTGGGAAACCTGTTCCAGTGTTCTACAACCCTCATTGTAAAAAATGTTTTCCTAATATCTAATCTAAATCTACCTCCCTCTATTTTAAAACTGTTACCCCTCATCCTATCACAACAGCCCTATGGAACAGTCTCTCCCCATCTTTCTTGTAGGCCCCCTTGAGGTACTGGAAGATCTCTATAAGGTCTCCCTGGAGCCTTCTCTTCTCCAGGCTGAACAGCCCCAACTCTCTCAGCCTGTCCTCATAGGAGAGGTGCTCCAGCCTTCTGATCATGTTCGTGGCCCTCCTCTGAGCTCACTCCAACTGTTCCATGTCCTTCTTATGTTGGGGGCTCCAGAACTGGACACAGTACTCCAGGTGGGGTCTCACCAGGGCAGAGTAGAGGAGCACAATCACCTCCCTCGACCTGCTGGCCGTACTCCTCTTGATGCAGCCCAGGATGTGGTTGGCCTTCTGGGCCGCAAGGGCACATTGCCTGCTCATGTTGAGCTTCTCGTCCACCAGCACTCCCAAGTCCTTCTCCTCAGGGCTGCTCTCAATCCATTCCCTGCCCAGCCTGTATTTGTGCCTGGGATTGCCACGACCCAGGTGCAGAACCTTGCACTTGACCTGGTTGAACTTCATGAGGTTGGCATGGGCCCACCTCTCTAGCCTGTCAAGGTCCCTCTGGATGGCATCCCTCCCCTCCAGCTTGTCGATGGCACCACACAGCTTGGTATTGTCGGCAGACTTGCTGAGGGTGCACTCTATCCCACTGTCCATGTCACCGACAAAGATGTTGAACAGGATCAGGCCCAACACAGACCCCTGAGGGACGCCGCTCATCACCAGTCTCCACTTGGACATTGAGCTATTGACCACCACTCTCTGAGTTTGGCCATCCAGCCAATTCCTTATCCATCAATCCCTCGATCCTGGTGCCTATCAGGGAGACAGCCCCTGCAGCACTGCTGGGAGCAAAACTTACGGCTCCTTTCTGACCTGACACACGTCTTCCTTATTAAGCACAAAAAGGTTCAAAGCCATTATTCCAAGCTTGACAGTGACTCCCTGTGAAAACAGGTCAGGTAACTAACTCATAATGAAAAGCATTCTTTTTTTTTTTTCCCCTTCCTCATCTCATTCTAAATCTATTTCATCTTTATGAGGGAGATACCAACACACGTGTGTGATGTCTTGTGTCATGGACTCAATGAGTCCTTCATTTTCACCCTTTCCACTTTATCCAAGCTCCATAAAAAGCCCAGGAAGCATTACTTTAACAGTGTGGTGACAGTTTAATTAGATAAAGACTGCAGCAAAAGGGGGAGCAGTGGGATCGAAGGCAGTTGTGGATTAGAGTTAGGATGTTTGCTGCTCAGCCTTCTTTCAGCCCATCTACATATGGGTGGCTTGGGGGCAGCTACTTACACTTGCATGTGGTTTTCCCTGCAGGTACTGTGTCCTTTCCAAGGAGCAGTGGCTGATATGTGTGATGGGGTTACAGCGCTAGACTTTTTTTTTCTTTGCTTTCCATCTCTTTGCACTCAGCATTATCTGAATGAATAGTAAAGAATAATATTGCAGTTATATCGCAACCATAATCCTAGCCTCACCAAAATTCATAGCAAAACTCATATTGACCTCAGAGAAAGGCAAGCTGTCACCTCCAGCTTCCCATGAAAAAAAAAAAAGAAGGAAGCCTTAAATTAGGAAGGCTCTGTTTTAAGAACATCTGTTCTGGTATGAATAAAGTTCCTTTCCCCACAAAGTCCATGGCTATTTAATTTGGAGTCGCAGCCTTTCTTGCAAGAGAGATCCACTGTGGCTGTTTTACGGCCCTATAGAGTATGATGGAGAGAAATTAAGCTAGTTGCTATAAGTACTGCCAGGAAGTAAAGTTTAGACACTTTTTCACACATCTCAGATTTTAATGATTACCAGGAAATAACGAAAAATACACGCTTGTTTTTCAGCACTAGTTTATATATCACTGGTTCCAGTGTGTATGCTCAGGAATCCCAGGTGGGGGATATTTTATAGAACTTTTCCCAATATCTCGTTAACAAAGGCTAGTTTACAGCTGGGTTTTTAGCAATCCCTTTTAATAAAACATGCATTTGCTTATCCTATGCTTTATTTACCATTTGTTGACATTTGTTCTGCAGTTTACCTTAGTGTCAGCTTGCCTAAACTTTAATGCATTGATTCTCAGTGCACCAGTGACAAGCAGAGAAGTGTTATGTGTCCCATATGCCAGATGGACAGCTAAGATACAGACACTTGCCTAAAGTCACATGGGACTGCTTGTGGAAGACTAAGGACTTAAACCTAAGTTTTTCACACACGAGCAAACTACCTCCGGCATCAGACCCACCAGACACTTTAGTTTGCTGCAGTCAAGGCCCTGCCTGACCCTTAAGCTGCCTCTTTCCAGGACATCTCCTGGAAAATGTCCAAATTCATGCCTGGGGTCTCCCTACACTCCCCACCAAACAGGTTGTTAGCCATTTTAAAAATCAGCTACCAGTGATTTGTGATGAAAGTTGGATATTTTTTCAACTGGGACCAGATGGATTTTCATTATGTATTGGGTTTACATGCACCATTTTGGTAGCAGGGGAGCTGTAGGGATGGCTCCTGTGAGAAGACATCAGGAGCTGTCTCCATGTTGGACAAAGCCAGTTCCAGCCACCTCCAAGACAGATCTGACACTGGCCAAAGATGAGCCCCAAAATTAATTTCCCCAAGTCAAGTCTGTTTTGCCCGTGGCGGTGCTTGCTGAGTCCCTGTCCTTAACTTGTCACACGAGCTTTTTGTTGTACTTTCTCCTTCCTATCCAGTTGAGGAGAGGGGGTGTGATAGAGTACTTTCATAGGCACCTGGGGGCCAGCCAAGGCCAACCCACTGCCATGTCACTATCAGTGTAACTTGCTTTGGTGAGACTATCCACATTACTCTACAGAGGTGCTATGGGTATCTTTGCCAACATTTGTTCTTCTCTGAGCACAGACAAAGTTAATTGAATTAACTTTTGTATGCCACATTAATACAACTAGAATTGAAAGGAAGATATGGCCTGTTGAGCTTGTATGATTGCTGCCTTTGACTTAATGCGGAGCTCTTTTTTTTTAATGAAATTTCCTAGGAAAAAACCTAGTGTCAATTCATCTTTAACAGCATATATTTTTTAAACTCCAATCAACTTGACATAAAGTAGAGAATTAAAGTGAGTTATCTACATGAGTGCCCTGCAGGCACTGAACATGCCTTTGTTTGCCTTTGTCACCTCTCTGCCACTGTAAGTCACCCAAATAAGCTTTCCTGTAACTGAGCTAATGATAAATCTGCAACTCTGAAAGAACAGCTTTCTATCTTTATACTTCAGTTATGCTTTTATTTTGTGTGTATAGCCTGTTTATGGAATGCTGCTGTTGAACTTGAATGCAAACCAGAAAAGCATTCTTGCCTAAATCGTCTATAAATACCTTCTGGAGGAGCTTAAGGAGTTTTACTGTCCAGCTTGTTGTGAAGCCCTCAGTGTGCTGCTTTGCTCAGGTATTTGTTTATTCCCCATTCAATATCCATATTCCGTCTCCAAAACAGTGACCTGTCAAAATGTATATCCCACCTCTTTGTACAAGACTGCTATTTTTATATAACCCCAAGAACATTGTTGCTGTATGGCCTCCATGAGGCAAGAAACAGGTGCATGAAAATAACCTTGGATATACCAAGGCACAGTTGAACATACAGATTTTTTAGAAAACTAATAAAGGAGGGGACTTTAGCTGAAATAATGTTGTGAAGTGCTGGACTGGATCAGACTAATGTTTATCTGTTCCATATTCCTGTCTCCAACAGTGGTCAGAATCGGATGCATATGAGGACAATAGAAGAAAATGCACAGTGGAAGTGTTAGAGGATAATTTGTACCTAGGAAAATTTTCCTCATTCATTAGGCACAGATTCGTGCCCTCAAGCAGAAAGGTTTTATGTGTTTTGAGTTTGTTTTAAGTTACTTTTTTTTGGTTTGACATCCTGTGTAACCATCTTCTTGTAGCAGTATCACGTGTCAACAAGTTGTGTAGGCTGATGACTCAACAAATGTGTAGTTTCTTTTAAGAGTTTTGATTTACCTCTTTTTCTGTCTCTTTGAATCTCTTTGGAACTGGAGCTGGAGGTAGGAAGGAGTAGACCCCTCTATAAAATTAATCACTTTGACTTCCCAGTGCATCCTCCTCTATGGCTTGAAGCAGAGGGGTGAAAGTAGGACAGTAACAAGGCATCCTGCACAATTCAATCCAAGTTGCATAGGGCATTATAATAGCTCTTTTCTCCTTCTTGTGATGAGGTTGTATGATGTTAGTGAATACTTCAGTACTTCGTGGTGGGGTTGTGGCTGTGTTTCAGGGTACTGCCCTGAGGGTGTCACAGGTCTTCCAGTTCCACCTTGAACATCCAGGACTGGAAGGGCTCTTCACAGCAGTCGTCATAGCTCAGCAGACAAATCACAGAGTATATCGTCCCAGTCACAGGGCAAAACTGCAAATATTAGTTTTGGAAAATGCACATGGAAATGCAAAATTATATTTACACTCGTGCAAATGTTTATGCTTTTCCAGAGGGTATCAGAGTAGTGAAAAGCAAACTCTTAATAGGCCAAGAGCAAAACAAATTTACTTTTGAATTGAAGAGAACATTCAGGAGGAGAAAACTGCAGCCTACACTGAGCCTCATTTGACACTGGAAATATGAACATTGGCCATAGCTTTTACAGCAGTAGTGTAATATAGTTAAATGTGCTTGGGTAACCAAATAGAACATTTCTAAACATAAGTAGAAAATTGCAAGTTAAATATATTAAATTTAACTTTAAATTATCAACTAGCAGCCTTATTCACAGATGATTCACTGTTTTTATCTATTGTAAGTCAGTCAATTGAAAACTGTAAACATAATTCATCTCCTTTCTACAGGAATTTATGACATTTTGACACTGAGGGGAGGGAACACACCTAAAAATAAGAAATACTTTGCAAAATAAAGTTTAGAGCTACTTTAGTATACAATAATTTGAGATTTTTGTTTTGGTAACATGTGGCCTGTGTGTATCAGTTCTTAATTTTACATTTGTTTAATGTTTCATAATGTAAAATAATTTTCAACAGTCCTTGGACTGCCAGTCCTTGGACTTGCAGCTTAAAGCAAAGCCTGAGTAGTCAGAAATTAGCCCCAAAAATGAAATGCTGACTTAATGTAGAACAGTGGGGAGTATGCACTACAGAAAACAATTCACCCAGTTTTAAAAGGACAAAAATATCCACTTACAAAATTGTGCAAGAACCTAAACAGGCTGACATCACCATCTTTTGGGTAATATTACAATACAGGTTTGTCTGGTTTGGGTTTTTTTCTCCTCATCCTATACAGCTCAAGTTCTGTAAGTACTAAATGTCTTGTGAATACTCTTGTTGATGTGGCAGTCAAGTCTTTGCAGGGTTGGAGGCTGTAAGTAGGTGTGTATGTTTGTTACCCCATCGAGCTGCCTGGAAGAGATGAAGACAGGAAGGCCAAGTCTACCTTGCGAAAAGTGGAATTTTCACTGTCACTCAGTGACATGTGCATTTCATGGGATGCTTGCAAAGTCAGGCTAAGTTTCTTCCTGCTTGTGCTTCATCACTAGAAATAGTGGTTTCACAAGACAAATCTTGCCTTCCTAACAATAGTAGGATTATGTAGGTATAAAGAAGAGTATAAGTAGGCCCGCTAATAGATATTTGATACAAGCAAAAAGCCATTACACTTTTTGCACAGCATTTAAGCAGAAGACAGAGTTGTCTGATTAGCAGTGGAAGTTGGTTGAAGTGTTGTTAATCCTCCCACCAAAAGTGCAAATTTCTGGTAAGGAAGTAAAACATTGTATTTCTTCTTGTTTACGTTCAGAACTCATCATGTTTTATTTTGGAGGAAGCTCCAGGACTGGAGGACAAAGAAAGCAGGGGTGCTCGAAATAACATCATTCTCCAATGATATCAGAGTCTTAACTCTTTAGCTGCTTTCTGATGTGATTTAAATTAGCAGCAGATGTCAGTATGTCGTTTAGATTCAAGCAGCATGGCTAGTGCCCTCAGGCCCTTGTAGAGGTCATGTGTTGAAATGCTTAGACAGACTTAGGTTGCTGGCTCAAGACCAAGGAAATAAAACTCCTGTCTCAAAATGTGTCTCTCAGGCATTTTGTTACAACAAACTTGTTTGTTTGTTTGTTTGTCTGAACTACTTTGTGTCTAAACAGGAAGGATGACATAACCTTTCAGCAAAGGTATGGAGAAATGTACCAGGAACATTTCTTCATGTTTTCAGGGAAGGTGCAAACCGAAACTCAGATATGACCCCTAGCCCCATGCATCGGTGCATCCTTCTTCCCCATGTCTCCTCCCCTCAGTTCAGGCTCACTTGTCAAAGAGAAAGGTATGGTTCATCCAGGTGCTAATGCTCCCTACTGAAGCTAAGTTGGGCACTGTGTGCACATGTTATTTCAATGGCTTGGCTTGTGCAATTAAATATACACTCTAATGTGCATAATCTGAGCAGTAGAATTGATTTAACATCAGTGTGGAAACCTTAGCTTTCAGTTTTCATGAATTATGTGCATACAAATTGTGAACCTTAATGCTATACTAATGTAGCCATTTATGTTTAATGACACAGCTAGGCTGAATAGGCCTGCCACCTCCTAAACTCTTAAAAGTTTTGACTCTTTGAAAACCTCTTGCTGAAAATACAAACAGCTAGTTGTTGTATACTGTAGGCTTGATCATGAAAAGAGAAGAAACATAGCATCAATGAGATCTTATGAATCTTGTGGCATAGTTTTATGACCATTTTCTTCATCTATTATGCTTCTTGTATTTAGAGTCTAATAAAAAAATAAATAAAATTATTTAATGCATCTCATGAAATGCACAGTTATTTAATATTCATATCTAAACATAACTACAGAAGGATGCATGACAGAATCACCAAAGAGGTGATAGGAACATATTTATCCCAGATTCTTCAAATGTGGAGTGGTTTGTTTGGTTTTTTTCAGTAAATAACCCAATGATGTAGACAGAAATGAATGAAGATATCAGAAACATTCAAAACAGACTTCCTCTGACAATGGGGTGCAGTTGAATTTACCCGTAACTTCGACGGGCAGACCCTGATGCTCTTCCTGATGGTGTGCCTTACTCCATCGGCAGGCCCATTGCTTTCATCAGAGCTGCTGCAAAGCATGAGGTTTTGTTGCTGGAGGTTTTGCCACATTCAAGGAGAGCAAGAGGACCATGCCATGTCATTCAAGGCTTGTGACACCAAGGTGTTTACTCTCCCGAGTAAGCACAGCTGAGTGCTCAGCCAACGCTATAGAAACTGGTATCCTGGGGTGGGAAGAAGGCAACCTCCAGGGAGCGATGTAGAAATCACCATTATCTAGAAGTTAGATTCAACAGCATGCTCGAGGCTTCTCTTTGGAAATAGGTCTCTCAAGTACCTGCAGGAGAAATCAAGGAAGCCTACTCTTCAGCAAGGCACAACAGTTATTTTCCTAGCGCTCCTTGACATGAACATCACATTCATGACTAAGGATCACATTCTTCAAGGTACTTTGGTAACCAGCTCCCAATGACTTCAGCAGGAATATCCAACTGTGGGATGTGGGAATAAGTTCCCGTCATCATCAGTATGGGCATAAAGTCAGACCTATATGGAGGCACTGAAATGATGGAATCATTTATTGTTCCATTCAATGTGTATTGAATCTATCATTTATGAATTTCATAAATTCCAAGAGATGTAAAAATATTTAGTTGTAATTTTAAAATAGCAATTTAATAATATGTAAGCACAATTTTCTAACTAGTTGTAATTGTTTTTAAAAAATATTTGGTTCAGCACGTTAATAGCAATTCTAGTTCCCCTTAAAATTTTGATCTAAATCTAAGTATTTCTAGCTTTATCTCAAACTGCTCTAGTATTGTCTTTACGAAGTCGATATCAACAATTTATTCTTTTTAGAAAAAAAATATCAGTAGAAGTTCATATATTTAAAACTGACTTAGTTTTTTAAAATGACTTCACATTTAGCTAAATTTAGAAAAAATCTTTTTCACAGGAAAGTACCTTTTAAATTTCAAAAACACGTTGACTCTAGTTCTATGTTTTTGACAAGTTTTTATAATAAGTTATCTTATTACATGCAAAGATTAGTTGCTTTTTAACCTCATAACCACCTGGAACATCTAAGTTTTTCACAACAAAGACAGAGATATAGAGATGTAATATAGAAGAAGAAAAATACAACTCAAAGCAATATCAAACCTTTCAGCTTAGGGGTTAAGTACAGGCATTAAAAAGAATCCAATTAAAATTGAAAACAAGGGTGTACTAAATTGCCCAACTGTAATAAATTCATTATGTATGGATAAAGGAAAACATAACAATTCATAATAAATACATGTGCTTCTTAAGTAAAACTGTTTGTAAAAATGATTAAAGTAGATTATTCTGAGTTCCAGGCACATGTTCTCAGTAGTCTGGTGGGTTTAGCAATGCGGAGGTACCAGCACTGCTTGGGGAGGTGGGAGATGTGCAGTAACAGTAACGTACAATGGGATAAGACAAGAAGCTCAACATGAGCTGACAATGTGTGCTTGCAGCCCAGAAAGCCAACCACATCCTGGCTGCATCAAAAGGAGCATGGCCAGCAGGTCAAGGGAGGTGATTCGGGCCCTCTACTCTGCTCTGGTGAGACCCCATCTGGAGTACTGTGTCCAGTTCTGGAGCCCCCAACATAAGAAGGACATGGACCAGTTGGAGTGAGCTCAGAGGAGGGCCACGAACATGATAAGAGGGCTGGAGCACCTCTCCTATGAGGACAGGCTGAGAGAGTTGGGGCTGTTCAGCCTGGAGAAGAGGGCTCCGGGGAGACCTGATAGTGGTCTTCCAGTACCTCAAGGGGGCCTACAAGAAAGATGGGGAGAGACTGTTCCATAGGGCTGTTGTGATAGGACGAGGGGTAATGGTTTTAAAATAGATGGAGGTAGGGTTAGGTTAGATATTAGGAAATTTTTTTTTACAATGCGAGTTGTAGAACACTGGAACAGGTTGCCCAGAGGGGCAGTAGATGCCCCATCCCTGGAAACGTTCAAGGCCAGGTTGGATGAGGCTCTGAGCAACCTGATCTAGTTGGGGATGTCCCTGCTCCTTGCAGGGGGGTTGGACTAGATGACCTTTGAAGGTCCGTTCCAACCCTAATGATCCTTCTGTAACAACCTCATATAAAATTTAAGCCTTCTTTCTAAAAATCAGAAAATAAAAGTAGGAATTGGATGTTTCTCATCATTAAACTTCAATATACCTTGCATTTCTGTGATTATATAGCTGATTTAGAAACTGATTTAAAGCTAAATTTTAGCTCCATTCTTGTACCAGTATGGCACAATAACTGGGGTCAGGTTTTCCAGAAACCTGATCTCCCTATTTCAGCCTCTAGACAATCAAATTATCAAAGTGGCTTATCCCTGGCAGTTCCTCTGACAGCAAGGAGAGAAAGGAGGAGCCCTTTTGTTCCAGATACTCTTACAAAGCCAGAGTCATCTTCGTGCTTCAGCTACATAGTCCAAACTCCAGTAAGAGACACGGTCAGCCATAAGCTTTATAAGACTCAGAAGGCTCAGAGCTGCCTGTGGAATCACATGTGTTCATGTAAATTAATATTTTTAAAGTATAAGACAGAAGACTTTGAGTGACCATTGTCATGTTTCCTCTCCTCTCTCCAGTTTCAGAAGCTGATTTTCACAAGATTGGGAGGAATATAGTTGCTGTTGGTTGGGTAAGAAGGACATGGTATCAGACAGACAAAAAAAAAAAAAGGATCAAGGGAAAAAATAAACCAAATAAAAGGCAATTGAAATGGCAGTGATCTCACAGGCCAGGAAAGCTACTGAAAATGGCAACTACCTGCAGTATTTTCAACCAAAGGCTTTGGTTTGCTAAGAATAGTGCATGAAGTATTTGCATGCAGGCAGTGTCAGACGGCAGTCTTACACAATGATTGTGATTGTGCAAAGAAGCTGATTCATCAGGGTCCAGTGCATTTCTAAGGAGAAAATCTAGAACGAGTGCCATTATTTCAGAGTACATTTCTCACTCACTGAGTCAAGATTCCCAGGAGCTATGAAAGGCAATCATGCAGTTCTCAAGTGATTGGAAATGTCATTGTAATGTAAAATGAAGAAAACTTAATCCCCATCACTTTTTCCACAGCTTTTTTCCTGCCTGGACAGATGTTCCTTGTCAGCCTCTTGAAAAATACATGGACCATAATGCAGGCTCACCATGGTCACTGCTAACTGATGGTGTTAGTTTAAGTATTTGTTAAAGGCAAGAACAGGAACAGGCAAACTTTTACGCTAAATAAGATACAAGCGTCTTGCTGGCCGAGTTGAGAAGAGGGGTATTATACAAACCAGGAAATGAGGTAAAAAAAACATATTCTTTTCATAGTAGATGGTAAACCGCAGTGTTCAGAGATTATCCTAGCCTTTGAAAGAAAGGGCTAAGACAGGGCGTGGGACAAATGGGGCTCTGAATCTCAGTGAAAAGACCTCCAAAAACCTTTGATGCTCATAGCAATGAGCAACTCAAAGAGCAAGGAAGAGCCTGGGCTCTGGATATGTTGCAAAATATAAATCACTGGTCCTTGATATTTTAATCTACTAGGTACATCCACCTTCCCAAGGTTGCCTGAAGAGTTGGGCTTGGCATGATGAAATGCATAATTTTAGCTATAGAGCTGGTGCTGTGAAATTCTGTTTGTGTGTATTCTCCTCAGATTTTTTTTGCAAAATACTTTGTCTTGGATTTTCTCAATTCCCATTCAAGGCAGCCCAGCCTACTTTCAGAAAAGGAAATAGTTAAGCCAAAAGCTGGTGGTCTCCTCCTTAAAATTCTTACAAATCTGATGTCATAGCAATCATCTCCCATTTACTTGTACCATTTTTACAGTCTACTACTTGTTGGTCTGATCACCCTTACCAGGCGAATCTTTGCTTTGTTTTGAAGGGAACAAACTAAGTACCACTTGACCCCAGCTTGATCACAGGTTTTTTTTTTTGTGGCATACCTGTTTTACAACTCTCATGCCTCATTTCATCAAAATGAAAATAAATAGCTTTGTACAATCAGGACCAAAAATTATTATATGCCGTGTGTTATTTTTTCATAGTGCTAATCATCTAATTTCTCCTCAGAAAGCCTAGGAATAGGTTACATGGAGAATTAATTTCCCTGCCTGAGAAATTGTGGCTCCTTCTAGGTGCTGTACCACTTTTGAGCAAGTGCAGGGGAGTGGGAAAGTTTGAAGGATTAGTTGAGGATAAAGAGTTATTTGCACTAGGGAAAAAAAGATGTAATGCCTATAAGCAAAAGTTGTGTTACATAAAACAAGACAGACAGCCTTCAAACCATTAAGGCTGAACTGGAAGTTGTCAAAGTCTCTGTTACCACCTAAGCAACAGCTTCACACATCAGGTGAGGTTCAGCCCTGCAATCTTTGGGGAGAGTCTTGAATTCTGGTAACCACCAGTAAGATTAGGAACATCTAATTCCTGCTAGATTATACAAATTCATATAGAACAGAACAGAATACAGCAAAATAGAAGTATATATAAATAAAAATATTATAAAAATATAATTCCAGAAAGATAGAATTCCTATATGAATGCAAGCCTGCTTTTCCCCTTGCCATCACAACAGAGCAGATTTCTCCCATCCAGAATTAATCACTTTTATTGCAAGCCTGTGGCAATGAGCAAGCGTTTCCAAAGGGGAAAATGAAGGAAAAACAAAAAGGGAATCTTTCTAAAAGCAGAACAAGTTGAAACCTGAATTCCTGACTTAGGGCATAGTCAGACAATGCTCCAGTGTTTTGAACTGCCATGAGAACGGAGCCTGAATAAGGACTACGTATAGAGCCCAGTTTGAATAAACCTTATAGAAATGGAATGATACGTTCTAAAAAGTAATTGATTGCAAAATGGTAAAACAAGCAGGTATTATCACAGTTTTTTCACAAGGGAAACATACTTCTTTACATTAGCCTCCCACAGACATATATTGTCTCAAGTTTGTTAATATAGATATGCTTATGGATGCATTTATAATGTCTCATTCCTTCAGGTGCCTTTATTTTGATGAATTAATCTTTTGCTGTTAGGCTGCCTTGACATATTTTTCTTTCTACTTATTTTTAGAAAGTCCTCAAATTAGAATAGTCTGAAGGAGGTTTCTTCCCTCCATAAATAATTTACTCACAGAAAATTGCAACTTCCATCAACCCAAGGCTACTCATGAGTCTGTGTAAATTCAGTGAACAGAGCCAACTGAATGCAAAGAGGAAAAACTTAAGCACAAGCTAGAGAATTAGAAGATGGTGAAGATACTTTTCATAGTCCAGTTGTCAGAGAATCCATTGTTTTGGTACATCCACCATACAAACAATTTACCAATTGTAAGATTCATATCATAGAAGAACTATAATATAGAAGAAATAGAGTATAGAAGAACCAGAGTGTGGTACGAGAAAATGCTGAGGTGGATCTGCTCATCCCTCCAGTATCCTCTCCAAATAAATATGTGAAGGGTGAGCACAATGTGGTGCTTCCCCACAGGGCTCTCACAGATGCTACAAGGTGCATTGCTAGACCTTGGGCTGGGCATGGGGTGGGGTGGGTGTGTGGGTGGGTGGGTGTGTGACCTCACATTTAATAACTCTTAAAGCATTTTGTTTCTTTGAATGTGTCCTCCATGAGACCCCCAGTCTAGTTCTCAAATTGGAAGAGATAGAGACATTGATCCCTGTTCCTGGTATCCATGCCTTCTGGTGATTTTATGGTCCTAAGCTAAATCAGAAAAATAAAAAGATGGCCTTTGCTATGATGTTTTTTTTTTACACACAGCTACACTATAAGGACTGCACATACAGAGGGCTTCACAGCGGCTGGGAAGGATTTTCATTACTACCATGATTTGCGGTGAGTCCAGCTGAACTGAAAGGCAATGGGTCTTGCACACTTGTGCACCTAAATCATTTATATGCCCTCTTTTTAATATAAATTCCTCCTAGAATGAAAATACAGAAATTCACCCAAGTGTCACCTGCTGAACTTTAATTTCTCAGCATTATCTTCTGTGTGCATCTAAATGGCTAAATCCTTAGACTTTGCTGCTTTTCTACCTGAGGCGGCGGTTCAAGGATTTTGACATGACCATTTGCAGTCTGGGATTTAATGGCTTCTAGCAGGGAGCTGAAGCAAAATGCCATACTGCACCATTGATTTCAACTCAGCTCTGACATTTTGCACAAGCCAAGGATCTAGCCCCAAAGAAGGTGGTTTCTAAATTCATATTTTTCTAAGAGCAGTCATGGAATATTTGTAAGCTCTGCAAGAGCCTTTGGTGAGGGACCATCACTGTTCCTAGACCTCTGCCCCATGCCAAGGAAAGCAGCTTTGGTTTAGCTTGTAAAAAGCTCAAAGGAAAAAAATCACCTCTGTTGGTAAGAGTGGGAGATGGGTCAAGACTAACTATCCCACACTGCGGTGGAGTGGACAGGAAGAGTATGGCAGTTAAAAGACTACCAAAGAAACAAAATCACCTCGTTTGTTTTTTAAAAACTTTATTGTAGTTTAAACTAGAGAGAGAGAGAGAGAGAGAGTAAAATATAGGTAGTTTAAACATATAGTTTAAAACATAATATATAGTTTAACATATTGGAGCGATGGCAAGATCAGTGCTCCTACAAGTTTTTGTCAATTGGATTTGGCAGTGAGGTTAAAAACAAGCTTGTGCACCATAGGCATGTGCCCCCTTCCACTAGGGTTCTAAGACTCCTGCGCTGGGTGATTGGTATTTCCCAATGGACTAAAACTTGCTACAGCAGTAGGTGTTTATTTTTTGCCTTTTCTCCAGCAGTAAAATGCTTTAGCTGTTTTTTTTTTTTTCTAAGTGTTAGGAACTCCTAACGATTAAAAAAAATTGAAGGAGTGTTTTTTAAAGGCTACCTGCAGTCTGATTCAAGGTCTGGTTAGCTCATCCACTATTCTTAATGCAATCATCTTGCTATATTTATCACAATGACTCTTCTGTTAAGGATTCCAGTTTTAAGCAAATAAGTTATCAACGGAAAAGAGAAATGTCTTGGAAATTTTTCCCTAGTCATGAAAAAGTAGGTTCTCCTGGGTTTTCTGTTCCTATGTCCCATGTTTCTCAAAGCACAGTAGCCTTCTGGTTTCTTCAAGAGCATGATCAAATGCCCAGAATTTGGCATTCACAGTGTCCAAGAAGGGCCTGAGTGGGCTCTGGAGACTCAAATGCAGAGGTACTAGGGGCAGCATCTCATCGCCCTGACACTGGGTAGTATTTTACCCTGCAGGTAGCCACACTTGCCTTCCACAAGGAAAAATGACAATATAAAGGAAAGTCCTCATGCAGCTGCAAGGGAAAGGAAAAGTGGCTGTGGTCCTCCACGCTTCCAGTTAAGCACCCCATCACCAGCCAGTCAGGAGGGTGGGAGAACGGTTATTTGTACCTTGCCTGTGGTCCAGTTCCCCAGTTGCATCCCAGCATGGTCTGCTGCAGAGCCTCAGTGAATCACACTCAGCATCCCTGTAAACAATTCCCTTCAACAACAGCCCTGCAGGCCACCACTGTGTATTTGCATTACTGTACAAATACTTTTTGCTGTGAACAATGTAAAAATCATTGCCTATTGTGTTTCAGCTCCTTTAGCATCTTCTGAAAATAGAACATACACTGAAGTAGTGTAACATTGTGCTTCAAGTCTGGGATTGGGTTTTTTGCTGTTGTTGGGATTTTTGTGCCTTTTTTTTTTTTTTTGCAATATTTTCATCCTCTTTCAATGATCTGGTGGTGAAGCAACTGCCACTGTATAGCAAACTTTCGCAGCAATACTGCTGCTTCTTAGGCACATCCTTTTCCTAGCAGAAGGCTGGATTTCAGCTACTGGCTGGCATACAGGAATCTTTCCACCTACCTGTGAGAAGCAGCTCTTTCTGGGGCATGGCAGGGCCACTGTTTAGCAGCATATGAGATTAGGGCAATAAACTAAAAATATTATATCAAGCTGAAAGTGCAGAGTAACTCCAGATGGGCTAAGTGCAATACAGTTCAAACCATTTTTTTTTTCCTATGTGAATTGTTCCAGTTTATATCACAGTGGCTTCAGATTTTTTGGTTCTCTGAGGACCCGTATTTCAGTTTCACTTTTAATTTTTGTATCTGTATTGTTGTAGAAACAAGGATTCCCTTTGGAAATGGTGGCTTCTGTTGCTGAAAGCGTGGCTGCTCTACAGCCACATTCAACCCTTATGATGGTGTGTGTGGAAGAGTTTCCAGGAAGAGTCCTGGGAATTAAGAAATTCATATATTAATATTACAGAAATATGGGCATATACAAATTACTGGAAGATCTCAAGATATTAAACTAATTTCCCTCCCACGTCCCCACCCAAGTAATATAAGAGGATAAAAACCAGCTAATGTTGTAATGTTTTCACAAGAAATCTTGAAAAATACATTTTGTATGACCAACTAAAATCACCTTTAAAATCACAAGGACAAAACCATTAATGACAGAATAGATTAAAAAAAAAACAGTAATAAAAATCAATTTCTCAATGAGAAGTATTTCAAGAAATAAGATCAGCCTGATTTTCTACTATAGCACAGCAATTACTGCTGAAAACTCAAAACCAACCAGGGATCCATCAATATATTAGTGAAAGGTGAATATGGTATTGATTTTCAGAAGGAAAACAAAAGTAAGCAGTGGAAGTGCTTCATAGCAAAATAAATCCTTACAAAAAAAAAATGAAAGAGGCAATATCAAAGGAGTTATTGCTGAAGACATAAAGGTAAAAGAAATGTAGCATCTCTGACATATCTCATAAAGAATAAATATCCATGTAGGTAGAAAGATATATATATATAAACAGAATTAAGAAACCAGAGAGTAAAAGTTATTTAGTAAATGTGGTATCATAAGATTTTTTTAATGGACCCCTATTTTAAATTAGAGTTATGCATAATACAGAAACCAGATGTTTGTGATCACTCATTAGAAGGAAATCAGCTCTCAAGCATTGACAAACTCTTTTATTTTGTTTTCCTGAAATTTTTCTGCAAGATACTTTTTCTGATTAAGCTTAGTAACAGTCTTATAAATGCTATGCTTTTGCATTTTATGGGTTTTTTTTTAATTGGCATTCTTAAAATATTCACTTATCATGTAAACGAGGTGAAACAGTACTGTACCATTTAAGTTACTTATCACATCACTGAAGTATTCCTCTAGAATATATTAATGAAATTTGCCAGCAACCCACATACTAAAACATGTTTGCATTAAATGTTTCTTGAAAACTTTCAAGTAAGGAACAGATCAGTAACAATCAGACTATTTGTATGTACTTCATAAAGGAAAATAAGACAGAAATTAATTAACAAATTATTCACCAGCTCTGCTGTTGAGTATATTGAGGGCTGGCAAAAAGTCCATGGTAAAGGGTAATGCTAAATAACGGCACATAAAACGGAGAGGCACTATCAGGTAGCATAACACAGAGATTAGTGGCAGGTCTTGACTTAGTCAACATCCTCATTAATGATCCTAAAGCAAGAGTAAACAGAAACATAATGAAATACATGGATAGCTGGAAGGAACTGTGCATGCCAGCATCAAACAATGGGGAATAATAAAAAAAAAAAATTGAGATGTATAGATGTCAAATAAAGTAACACTGCATGCTAGAAATCAAATGAAGAAAAATAGTCCATGCATACTTAAAAGGAGAACCACAAGCATATCACAGATTAATTTTCCATCAATCGCCAGGCACCGATAGCCAGGTAATAATCCCAGTAGCTCCATAGAAGTCAGTGGAACCATCAGTGAAGACTGAAGGAAGCACAGACCTATTTTCACCATCTGATGAGCACACTCTCATTAAGGAGGGTGCCAGAGAGAGCTAAAATAGGTCTTTGGTGCTACATGGTAAGATGCATCATTTGTTTTGCAGAAGGGCAGTAGCTCTTTTGACATAACCTACAGCAAGATGTCATCCTCTGTAAGCCACCCCATTGATTATATCAATCAGTACTTTTAAAAATTTGTAACATTAACATTTGAAATGTTTAGAGGTGAGAGAGCTAAATAACACCAAGGTATTTTCATAAATCTGTAGATTTGAAATGGTGCATCTAAAGGTGATAAATTAGTAAATTACCTGCAGAACACTACTTGCCCTGGCTGTCCCGCACCACATACTGAGAAAAACGTTGTTGCTGAGGCCTCAAAGTGCTGTTTTGCCTGCTGTTTTCATTAGAAAGCATTCATGTTTTATTTAGATAGCTTCAATCAATGTGTATCTCTGTTTTATTTTTCAGTTAAACCCTGCCAGTGTAATCAACCTCATCTGTAAATTGTTCTGCATTGTCAGTAAGTGACTGCCTTCTAGTATTGTAAACTTTGTGTTGTTAATTGTTCTTAGAGAATAGGGAAATATTTCTTGGTAGCAGAATAATCATTTATGTGACAATGCAATGGTGGTGTGTTTATTTTTAGTACAAAATTCATCTCATGGTTGGTTTTGGTATTTTTGCTGTTTGGTGCCCTACAGGTTGTCCTAGTGGGAGAAGCGTTGAGGGGGAGACACTTGCTTTGATTCTTTAAAAGTTGATTTGGTATAAATGGGAATGATGGATCAATTTAGCTGGAAAAACTTGCTCTACTAAGACGAGGTGCCTGGATATATTATTAGTCAAAGATAGAAAGCAGGTAGTAGGAGTTAATAGCTGTTCTTCATGCAGATGGAGCTCACTGATGGAGTTCCTAAAGGTTGTGCGCTAGAAGCTGTGCTGTTCAACCTGGAATCATAGAATCATAGAATGGTTAGGGTTGGAAGGGACCTTCAAAGGTCATCTAGTCCAACCCCCCTGCAAGGAGCAGAGACATCCCCAACTAGATCAGGTTGCTCAGAGCCTCATCCAGCCTGGCCTTGAACGTTTCCAGAGATGGGGCTTCCACCACCTCTCTGGGCAACCTGTTCCAGTGTTCTACAACCCTCATTGTAAAAAATTTTTTCCTAATATCCAATGTAAATCTACCTCCCTCTATTTTAAAACCATTATCCCTTTTCCTATTGCAACAGGCCCTACTGAACATGTTTATAAACAGCCTGAAAAAGGACCAATTGTTAAAATGAAAAGGTCTGATAATTACAAAAAAAAAAAAAGTTGGTCAGGCTAGTGAAAACAAGGGCTGACCAAAGATTTACCAAATTATTTTTGAAGCTGGTGAGGCTGGGTAATAAAACGGGAGGTGAAACCCAGTAAATGTAAAGTGATCCAAGGCTCATGAACAAAATGAGCTCTGAGCTGGCTGTAACTGTCAGGACTGAGACCATGAAAACATCAGCTTAGTGCTGGAAAATGCTGAATAAAATCATAGGAGATTTTAGGGAACAGATAGAGAATAAACAGAAAATACTGTTAAACCCCCGTACAAAACCATAGTTCATTACCATTTTGAACACTGTGTGCTGCTCTGGCCCCTTCACATGAAAACAAAATATGATGAAAGATTCAGAGGAGAGTAACAAAGATGATGAAAGGTGTGGGGCAGTTTCTCCATGATGAATGAGCAAGCAGGCTATGACTTTTTATGGGTCAGGTTTGACTGAGAGGAGACAGGTTAGTCTCTGGGGGCCACAATGCTAGGAGGAACCAGACGCAGAAGACAGCTGTGGGGCTGCTGGGCTGTAGCCTCATCAAGGCTTTGCCAGAGCTGCTTTTATGGGTGCTGAATATCTGCATGGCCTCAAGGCAGAAACAGAATCAGACCATGCAGCAGAAATCCAGAGAGCATTACTAAATGTGGGGAAAAAACCTCCGTGTGTAATTGAGAAAGTCTCTGAAATTAAAATGGGTGCGAGATTACTCGGGAGAAAGTACAAGCGCTCATGCTGTTCTTGCTCCTCCCTAGATGTATGCTTAAAGGCACAGCTGGAGCACGTGTGAGGTGATGGTGAGTGTATGTGTAAGCCATTTGCATCCAGATAATGAACCATATGCTGCTTTTTAATCTTCTAAAACTGAGCAGCCTTGTCTCCCTGACCAGACCTTCTCTTTAAAATGATGACTGACTTCTGGGACTTCCTTCTGTGCTCACTTCCTGCTTGTGCGAACCTGAACATGGCTCTTGGGAAGCACTGTGGATTGACAGCTTCAGCAACTAAAAAAATAGACATGATAATCACTGTCAGAGAAGGACTGGAAAGAGAAACTGAGAGCTTAATTATGGCCACAAAGGAATGGGCTCTTTGTACAAGCGATGATAAAATGAATATAGGGGGAAGGAAGTACAGAGCGTAGGAATTGCAGTCAGGTTTTGGAGACTATTAATGGTTCTGTTTATGATCATCCCTATAAAGCTAGAGAACTTTAAAAGGTACAGCCTAAAAGGCTGCCAAATTTTGCACCATGCATTCTGCAAGAGCCACAGAATACAGGTAGCTTCAATATAATATGATAGTACTAGGGGATATGCTGCAATCTTAGTACAAGCGTGAAACACTAATGTATAAAAATCCCTTTGAGGTTGGTTTTTTTTTTTTTTTTGCTATTAATGGTCATAAGGTATATGCTAGCAGATTTAGCACAGTGGCCTTAGAAAGAAGGGAAGGAGACTTTGTCATCGTGGACACTGCTTTTCCACTTCATGAGAGTGCAGGAGAAGACAAACATATGTGATCAGCAATGACACAGAAAACATACTTGCAATTACTTAAAAATTACTTGGAAAAACCAACACAGTACTGTGTACATTAGAAACATAAACCATGCACCTTCCCAAAAACAAGTATAAAACATGGTAATAGCATTCAAAACTCATTGATAGTTGGATTTGAACTGGACTCCCTGAAAACTCGGATAGTGGAGCAGAAGAACAATGACAACAACAGCAGTAACAGTGTCCTGTGGTTATTACTAACACATCTATAGAAATGTATACTCACGTTTAGCATTTACATAACATGGATAAAAACCTGGCTGGTTTTGATGAACATTGAGATGTAGCTGTCTGCAACAGGAAGGGATACAACTTGATGAAGCAGGTGGCCTCTCCTTGCCCAATATTCTTTGTACAGGAAAGCT
Organism: Chlamydotis macqueenii; assembly: GCF_036417535.1. Taxonomy (NCBI): domain Eukaryota; kingdom Metazoa; phylum Chordata; class Aves; order Otidiformes; family Otididae; genus Chlamydotis; species Chlamydotis macqueenii. Next base: position 21,451,193 of record NC_141559.1, read on the forward strand.
ATGCATGAAGAGCAGCTATGTACGGGTATGGCCTGAGAGCCGAAATGCATATTTCTGCCTTGACCACTCCGTTCCCTCCAGCTTCCATGTGCAGGATCAGCTCTGCAGCCGGAGCAGACAATTCAGCTTCAACCTCTGTTTAACCCAGAGGCTGGGATACGGCAGACCCAGGCTGCTGAAGAGACAAATGAGGGTCCCCACTGGGAGGGTAATATCTAACTGCCTCCCCCCTATCCCAGACTTAAACAATGGCTTTATCTCTCTAGGGAAGAACCTTCCCTTTCAATCCAGGTGTAAAAGTAAATATGCTTTTTTTCAAAGGTCTAAATGAGACCCAAGGATTTGTAAGAGGGGGATGCTCAAGGTCAGCAAAAGGAAAGCCAGTATCTGCAGGTGTTTGGTCACAGAGCCAGCCTACAACATATCCACACGTATGTCAGTCCTTGCAAGGACACCAAGGAGCAGGCAACACTAGAGTTTTGAACCCTCTGAGCTAGAGAACAGCCACTTTCCTGATTAAAAGGGAAAACTAACATTTCAACGGGCCCATCAATAAGGTCAGCAGTCCTAGCAGAAATCCTTAGTTCTTTAATACAGAAGAGCATGAGTGTGAATAGCTAGTATTTAACAGAGATACCAAGGCAAGCAGTGGAAGTAATTAAAAACCAACCAAACAACCCCCACCCCTCCCCCAAATAATAATAAAACAAAACCTCAAAGCCAAAAAACAAAACAAAACCAACTCCCCAAAACCATATATCAAAATGCAGTCATGTTTTGACTTGGAACAGAGCATTGCAGGACAGGTGGTGTTACACTGCTCTTAGACTCACCATAAATTTCATGAGCAGACCGATTCCTCCCTTCTTTGCACACAAATGCTTACCTTCTTCAACATGCAAGTAGGTATAGACTAAAAGGAGTTATATGGGCTCTATTTAAAATTACTCTTCTGTGGCTGAGTTTTAAAAACCAGAAGGCAAGTAACTCATAACTTAGATTTAAATTTATGATAGACATCCTGGATAGATCATCACAAAGTAGATATTTTGCTGTTTTCATCACATTTGATGGTGTTCTTCACTGCCACATCCAGGTTATCCAGTTCCCAGAAACTGTCACAAACAAGCATGTGGCACCAGGTAAGTGACACTGGAAAAAACAGCTGTACTGCAGTTCCCTTGCTGCACAGATCACCTGAGCCAGTTGAAACAGAGTAAGACGTACCAGAGGAAAAGGGTGTACTGGATAACACAAGTAGCTGAATGCTCTCTGCACACTGGTGGTCTGAGCTCAAACTACTGCAGATACACTAGCTGAAGTTAGTTGAGGATTGAGCTCAATGGCATGTTATTTTGGAAAGAATGCTCATCATTGTGGTTGTCCTCAGTTTTCAGAAGCAACTGTTCTTCTGAAATCGATTGTGCCAGAGTTAAGAACCAGCTGGCAACTGCCTAGATTTTTCTTTGAGAACAGAACTGCCACCATCTCCAACAAATTTGTAGCTCAGTGGTTGAGTGCTGAAACAGGAATTTGCTGCTTCTGTTTATTCTTCCATCTTAGTGTCTTAGACTGCTATTCTCTGTAATGTGTAGTACTGAAGAGCACAAAAGATGAATGAAAGGCAAAATTCCCATAGCAGTTTGTTTGGAAAATCAGACTTAACATCTATCATTGTTAATGGTATTTGCGGGTTTGACTGTGACTGGTCAAAGAGCCTGGTGATACAGGTCATATCAATTTGCCAGTCATTTTATAGGGCCTCGTGTTGGATACAAATCTTCAAAATATATTGTGTCACATCGGAAAACAATTCCAGTGCTTGGACCTTATTCCCTGTCTTCTACTCTAAGCATCTCTTCAGTATAACGATATTCATATTCTCCAGATCGCTATGCTGTTCTCATCTTGGCTCACTGAGAAGCTGTTGTCTGCAGTAATCTGTGTGGTGTGTCCTGTACATTAGGGTGTCTGGCTTAATTTGGAAATCTTCTTAAAATGCATAGTTGAATTATTGATTGTACAGCTCAGAAGATGAAACGAGATGGGGTGGATTTTAGAGTTATGAATAATAACTCCTGCTCAGCCAAAGCTACTGAGTGATGAGTTCAAGCTCAATGAGATGCTACCACTACACATTTTATATGTGCCAATATCAGGCTACCTGCAGTCCTTGCTGCATGTTTGTTATTTTTCTTAATACCCATGCAGAAGTTAGGATTAGTGTGTAAGGGATTTAGGAGCACAATTCCCATTGGCCTGAAAGCCTCTTTTGAGATCTACTCCAGATATTGATTGATGTCAGATTTCCATTTGGCTGAATAGGTGTTCTGAAAGGTCCCTGACCCCCTTTTCTTGTGTGCTGGTTGATAAGATTTTATAGTCCAGCCTGTTACTTTCATACAAGATGTTAAGTACATCTTGCTTGCTCTTCTTTCCCCTTCAGGATTTTTTTCAGCAAGTCTTTCATAGCCTCTTTCTTCTCCAGCCCTAATGAGCACAAAACTAATTGGGTTCATCTATAACCACATTTAGGAACATCCAAGACTAGCCAGTACTTGAATTGCCTTTTTTGCATTGTTACTGTATCAGTACCTTGGTAACGGGGCACTCAGCATTTCACACAGCCCTCAGGTGTGTGTCCACTGGCCCTTTCTGCATTTCAATCATCTCTTATGATTTGTTCTGTGCCTCTGATGGTACATCTCAGTGTTTTGTTTGCTTTCTCTTTTGCTGACAGACATTGCACTAACTATCTGAAGATTAGATCTCCCATTTGTCTCGGATCATTTTCCTGTGACCCTATCAGAGGAAGCATTAAAAGATTTATAAAACGAATGTGTGAAGCAAGGATGTGCCAATCAACTGTACAGAAGGGGCTAAAAACATTATTTCAGAGATTGCTGATATGAGTTAAAAGAAATTTGAACTTAATAAAACATCATTCTACTGATTTCTGAAAGGGAGCCCAGGAGGCAGAAAGATCATGGAGGAGACCAAAAAGATCAATTATATGTCTCTGCAAAACAACTTATTTCTTAAAACCTTGATTTTTTATATAATCCTTTTGTCTATATTTTGACCCAGTCTTATTTGATTTATGATTTTTTTGTCATTAAATTGTATGCATGAGGTATCCACTCAAGACTTAACCTTACGCATGTTTCACCAAAGAGAGCTTCTGTCGTATTCAGTACAAACCACTCTACCTGGTTTTATTATTTGAAATCTTCAAAATTTGTCTTTGTATTATTGATTTCTTTCTTTTTGGAATCTGATTTACCCCTAAGTATAGCATTAGTTTTCAAAATAATTAGGATCACTTTACCACTGCAGTGTAACCTCAAGTGAGAAAGTTAATTTCCTGTTCAGTTTAGAATTTCATCATTAATACCATGAACACTAGATTCATACCGCTGCAGTCAAAGTCCTTGGAGAGCACCTTTAAAACACTGAGTTCTTAGCCATGATCCTACTTCTGTTTCACAAATGGCTTTAATCCTCTCACACTGTTGCAAGAAGAGTGGTATTTTCCCTTGGTTTCTTCTCTTGATTCTGCCTGCCAGGAGATAGGTGAGATAAGTGGTTACAGATGATATGAGCATTATAGGATAGATGGCTAAGAGTACTGCAAAAGCACTGTGCCCAGCCGTCCCCAAGGGGCAATACAATATTTCTGCCAGTAGCTCAAATTTCTCTCAAGCTCAGCAAGCAACGTGAGCTGGAACCTTCTTTTCTGGACGTCAGTGTAATTCATCCTGCATGCTAACGCTGCGATGGATGCCAGAGGTGGATTTCCTCCTGCTCTTCATGGGAGATTTTCGTTTCCTGTAGCGCATAAAGGCTCTGTGGTCTTGGCTGACGGAGTCATGCTAAGTTGCAGCATGCAGCATATGGCTTCAAGTGCCCTATAGATTAAGGCAAATACATTGGTTTCCTGTGGAGTATGAGCACCAAGTATCTGTGTGGTGTTGTGGTGTTAGTTTATGAAGAACATCTTATTTACTGTCCACCTCTTTGGTCCAAAAAGTCATTCTGCCTCCTCTTCTTCTCAACCCCAGCCACTGCTTTTGCTATTTATGGGATTTCTCCTGGTTTCCCTGAACTTTTCTGACTTTTAGCAGCAGCTGCAACCAATAGACTCCCTTGCCTTCAAATTTGCTGCCAGTCCCAGGGCAACCTCTCTGACGGCACAGCTTATTGTACTCTGCTATTTCTGCTTCCTGTTGTTTCAGCAATAGCTATGTGGAGGGGCATTTAATTGCTCTTTCCATTTAGCCTGGCTGAAGCATACTCAGCACATCCATCTGCTTTAACATGGCTTCTAGATCAAAGACCTGCTTTTACAACAGCCATTTACATCTTCCAGCCTAACTTATCCACACACAAAGAGAGGCTTCAGCTTCTACTTGAAAATACAGCCAGAGCCAGCTCTGAGAATTCATGAGTTCAAATTAATGAAAAAAAAAAAATCTACGTTCTTTAAAGTTGCATTCCAATGAAAATTTTTATTTTCTCCCACATTATTTATGTACTAGAACAGAGACAGGTCATGCTTTCCAGACAGTTGAACTAACTTAAAATTAGGAAAGCTGTATTGTTAGGTTTCAATTAAGCTAAATTATTACTGATTTTTGTGTCTAATTGCCTTATTACCTCGACTACAGACAGATTCAGGTCAGCAGTTCAGATAATTCTTGTGGAGGTCCATTTTGCAATCCATGTCTAAGCCACTAGTCATGACCAGTCTTCTGCAGCGGGTTTCCATGACCTTCCCAGTTGCAATGGCATTGTGAGCGGAGTGGATCTGAGCATGCATGTCAAGAATGGCAGTTTGCTTGGATCAAGTACCACACTTTTCGGGGCAACATCCTATCTTGAGCATCTGTGCCAGGAAGCCTTCCCATGTCCCTACTTCCTATGCTTCAGGAACTGTCGAAATAGTACCACTGCCTACTAAAAGAGGAGCGCAGCAGGAGCATTTCTGCTGTTGAGAGACTGGGAACCTATATTGTGCTGTGCAAGGCATTGGGCTAAATTATACAGGCTGCAAGGGAATATGTCAACTGCAAGTTAGGGACCAGATGCCCCACGGCACTTTCTGTCCTTCATGCTGCTCTGATGATGCCAAGCTACTGCAAAGCTACTTTAACTGGCCAATGTGCCATGGCTTAACATATGTTAAGTGGAAAAGTATTTTTTGACAGTCCATATTTTCAGAATAATAAAAAGCAGTTATTTATTGCATTTCCTATGTAGTATGGGAAGGGATCTTTTGTTAGTTTTTTGAGGTTATTCTCACGCCTAGAAAAATGGTATTCAAATGAAGGTGAAGGTACATATCAGAGAGAAGAAACTACAAAAAAAAGCAAATTATGTACTAATTGTCCACAAACCAATCATTATAAATCTCCAGAATTTCACTTGTTATAGAAAGAAAATATTAGCATAAGAGATGCACCATTAAAGTACTGAAAGAATCTTACCTCTGACCTGTATTTGATCCTTACAAAAGCAAAAATTCATGAGAAAAATGCAAGATGTCTTTTAAAAACAGTTTAACTCAACTGCATCTGCAAAGACTAAAATACTTTAATCAAATTATGTAGGTATGGCAAGACATCTCTCCATGTTAAGGCATCATCACCACGACTCTTTTGAACATTAAAAAACATTGTGCACTATTTTTTTTTTCTTCCACTTGCCAAAGGGTCTTCACAGTTTCATATAAGATGGCAAAATAATGGCTGGCCTGACTACCCAAGCTAGCCTCAGACATCAGACTCCTGGAATCGAAGCTGAGTGCTGGGCCATGAGGGACATTGCAGGGAGAAGCACGATGAGGTGGGAATCTTCTGCCCAAAACCAGCAGTGCTGAGGTTTCCCATGGTAAAATCCCTGAGTGACTAAAATCTCTAGCAGGTTTGTATCCAGAACAAGAGGTGGGACAGAAATATATGTGTCCCCGTGCAATCCTGCTCTGTTGATGGAGAACTTATTCACTTCGGCATTTTACCCAGGGAGATTGCTAGCTTTCAGACTCATGTACAGATAGATATCCAAGTCAGGATAAGCACGCGCCTTGATGCTGATTTCTGCTTGTGAACTACTCCTTATTTTGTAATTTTGCTTAAGCCCAGTGCAAACAATCTTGCTGGGGCTTGTGCCTAAAAATGAGTGTTGAAATAGGCAGCATGCAAAAACATCAGGTGCTCCCCTGGCAGGGAGGGATCTCAGACTGCTTTCTTAAACCATGGCTGCAGAGGAGATGACGAGGAGGAAGAAGAAAACACAGAATGTGGAGTCTGTCAAGGTCTAATTCAGCATTACTATCTGTTGTTAGTTGTTAAAGAAATCGGTGAGCTCTGATGTGGGGATTTTATGATGGAAATGTGGGTTTATGAGAGATGGGTTGAGTTTTGCTACATCTAAAGCGGGAAACCTGTGAGGTTTATTTGTATCACTCCATAGCATTTGTTTTTTGATGTATTTTTGTCATGACATGACAATACTTCACATTGGAAAAAAAAAGGTGAAAGCAAGACAAGCCACATAATACTTGATCATTAAGTAAAGAAAACACTGTGAAATATATTTAATGTAGGAAAAATAGTTTAAAAAAAAAAAAAAAAAGGCAAGCCTGAAAAGGATAGATGTGTTCCAATGAACTGGTCCAGATGACATGCATCTTTGAGAATAAGGTAATTCATTACAGAATGTAATGATTCAGTGACAGTTGTTTATGGAAGTTCATGGAAATCTGAGAGAAAGCCAGAAAGCAAATAGGACACAGAAAAAGAAGAAGGAAAAAAGGAAAAAAGAATCAGAATCACAGGCAATTACAATTCACTAAACCTAATTTTAATCCATCGTAAAATAATGAAATGATCATTAAAGCTCCGCATGTACCTGGAGGCTAATGGAATAATGAGCAGCAAATGATGCAGGCGCTGCGGTGCCAGGATGGTATGTATGACAAATCCTCCTGAAGAAGAAAATTGTTTGGGAACCCAAAACACTGTGTGAACATATTCAAATAATACAACTTATAACTGTGATTTTTTTTTTTTCCATGACAGGAAGTGTTCTGGAAACCTCTAAGGCTGCAATTTGGTTCTGTTACGGGTTTTCCAGTGTAAAACACTACACTGAATTTGAAGGTCCAAGGGCCAGCCGCCTCTGCAAGCAAAAATACCTGAATACTGGAGTGATGGATATGGAAAAGAATAGGAGTAGATTATAGAGAGTCTTACAAAATGATAGAGCAGCACAACAAATCAATGCACTTTGGGGTTGCTGGCACAGGTAAGTTATATCCTTCAACTGCAAAGAATAACTGCTCTTTATGTAATCACGTCTGGGATATGGCATTAAATTGCAATACCTCATTACCTGTCCTTACAAAACATGAAAGAATTTGAGGCAATTCAGATCTGAAGAAGAAAAATTATCAGACTCTTGGAAAGACTGATATACAAGGAAAGATTAAGTAGCTTAAATATATAGCTTATCTAATCAATAATTAAGGAAAGGAAGGATAATGGTTTAAAAATATGTAAGAGAAGGATGATGCATGATCCTAATTTAGCACAGTGCTTAAACACATGCGCATATCCATCAGCCCTGCAAAACTCCAATGCACGTTATTTCAGTGGAGCTTAAGCACATACTAATATTTAAGTATGCATTGAAGTACTTTGATTAATTGGGGCCATAACCACAAGTAATGGTATGAAATTAAGAAACGGAAAAATGTAGGCTGAACAGCAGGAAAATCTTCCAAACAGGGAGATATATGAGACTGGGGAGTAATCACTCAAGGGAATTGGTGGAAACCTCATCCCTGGATACATTTCAAGTTTCGCTGGACAAAGTACTGGGAAAATATCCTTTGGGGAATAATCTTGCTGTTGCCTCTGGAGACCATGACTGCATGACCTAACACAACTTTTCTGTCTCTAAGTTCTTCTGGGCTGGCTTGCAGCATTAAGCCTAAGACATGATTTTAATGAGCAATGATACTGTGACAGGCTGGTGGCCTTCCTATGCTCTTCCTTGTCTCCCTTCACAATTTTTTTTGTTTTTTTTTTTTTCCATCTCTATTATATATAATGCTGTGAGAGAAAAAAACTAATCAAAACAAATAACAACAAACCAACCACCACACTTTAGACCTAGTGATATTTTGTCTTTCTTCCACTCACTGGCTAAACATTTATTTAATTCCCACCTCTGCATTAAAACAGAGCTTAAATATATATAGTGAATCTAATTTCAACTTGTAGGGCTTTGTTTTGTTCCCAGAGCATATGTGGTGAATATCATCAGAGAGGTAATTGTATCTTGGAGAATCTCATATCTCTGAGCATCCCAACACAGGCAGTATTAAAGATTTGGTGGGTTTGGTGTTTTTTGGTTGTGGTTTTCTTTTTGTTTTGTTTTTGTTTTTGTTTTCCCTCCACATTGCCTCTGGAAGAAGGGCTGTTGCAGAAATTTGGACTTTCCCAAGGATGTAGTGGTAGATTCTCTGAGGGCTTTTCCCACTGGGGAGAATAATTTTGGAGAGTCAAATGCAAGGCCTGAAACACAATGGCTTTTTAATTGCTTCAAAATCTACTTTAAAATAAACATTCATAGAAGACTGTGCATCATTCACTTGGACTTTTGGGGGTATTTTGCAGTCTTGTGGGAAAGGCCAGGAATTCTCTAACATGACTTTGCAGTGATCTGCTGGAAACAGAAATGGTTGAGACAGATCTGTTATAACTTTTAGATTCCACTCCCTTCCCCAAATTTCATCATAGTGGACATACTTCCTTTAGTTTTGCAGTGTCAGTGGGATAGGTCCTGATTATCTGTCTTAATTTTCTACAGCACATCAATGCATCCACAACAGCAGTTCTTAACCTAAAATACACATTTCTGTGCCTGTCTAACTAGCAATGCAGCTAGGAACACATGTGAGCATCTTCCTGATTCATGGTCTGAGCTAACAAACAAGATTAATTAATTCCTTTATCCCACTGAAAAGGACGGTCTTGCAAGGTCTCCTTCGTCGGAGATCCTTAAGAGCTTATTAAAGAAACAGCTGGGAAAGACAATAAATGGAGTGGGTCTTCCACTGGGGTGGACCAGGTGGCCTCATTTGGGCCCTTCTGGTTCTCTTGGCTACAGTTTTGCTACGTTCAAAGCCGGGAGTGCATCTCCTCTGATAGGTCTGGTCACTGAGATAAAGTGTGGCATGTTGCCTGTGTCACCACTCAAGCAACTGGGAAGCCGTTTGCATTTTTTTCTTCTTTTTCTTTTTGTTTGTTAAAATAGTTTCATTTGTTTGGGTCCTTCTCTCCAAAACTAAAAGCAAATGGACAATTCAGTCCAGGAGAGAAGTGTTTATCATGTTCCAGCCAAGCACCATTATTTCCAGAGGTCCCCTGCAGGCATTTAAGATGACTAATGCTAGAACAAAGGTAGACTTCTTGTCCCGTCTCAGATGTCCTTGGCTCTCCGGTGATCATGGGATTCACTTTTCCCACCTCCTAGGGGCTTTCTGGGAGGGGAGCACAAGGCAGAGCAGCCCATCAGGAGGTGGGGAAACAGCCAGGTGGTGGTTCTGTGCCAGAAAGGCAGGCTGCGATTGGCTGCTTGGCTGCGAACAAAAGCCCAAGCGGCCAATCGGGAGGAGGGAATCCAGTATGGAATGGTTCCATGGCCGGTAGGCAGACTACGATTGGCTGCCTGGAAGGAGAGCAGTTGGCAGACCAGCCAATCGGGCGGTGGGGGATCCTGTCGCCCGGGGGGCTGCGGGGCAGGTGGTGGCGGGGGTGAGTGCTGGGGCTGTACAGGGCCCGGGGGGAGGGGCCTGCTGCGGGGCAGTGCGGGCCCTGGGGGCGGGGGGAGCCCCTGGCAGGTCCGGCCGGGCGGTGCGTGGAGGTGCGGTGCCGGCCGGCTGCTAGGTGGAGCCCGCGTCCGCGCAACCCAGATCCGGGCCCTCGCCGCTCCCCCGCCCCTCGGCTCGCCGCCCGCCAGGCTCCGTGTGGCCGCCACCAGGCAGGGCAGCAGCGCCGCGCTGCCCGCCGCCTCATCCTGCCCGGGCTCCGCTCCTCGCTCGGCCCTGCCGGGAATGCGGGTGCTGCGGGTCCCGCCGCCCCGCAGCGCCTCTGTCCCCTCCCTGTGTGCGTGCGTGTGCGCGCGTGTGTATGTGCGCGCGCTGTGCCTGAGCCCAGCCTAGCCGTGCCGGCGGGGCCGCCCGCCCGCGCGCCCGCGGCCATGGCCCCCCCCGGCGCCCGCTAAGCACCGCGCGGGGCGCGTCTGCCGACCCCCCCCCCGCCCCGCGCCCGCCCGGCGGTCTCCGCAGCGGGAGGAGGAGGAGGAGGAGGAGGAAGGATCCGGGGTGCCGGCCGAGGCCGGGGGGCTGAGGACCACCCGCCTCCCTCTGCGCGGGCGCCTTTGTGTCCCCCAGCCCCGGCGGAGCGAGGGGCCGCGGGCAGGGGAGCGGATGCAAAGAGCGGCGGGTGCTGGAGGGAGAAGAGAAAAAGGGGGATGGTGGAAGATTTCTCTCCCTTGGCTGTTTTTTTTTTTTTTTTTTTTTTCGGTGATCTCTTCGGCAGCGGCTGTTCTTCCCTAGCAGCAGCGGCGGCAGCAGCAGCAGCAGCACGGGCAATGACTCTGCCGCATACGAATCGCCTGGCCGGTGGTGCCGGCTCTGGAGACGTCTCCGTGCTCTGAAGTTGCCCACCTGGAGGAGGTAAATAGGAGCGGGGCTTTGGTCCAGAGGGGTCGGCGACGGCGGGGGAGAGAAGGGAGCGATCGCCTCCCCCATCCCCGCACACCCTCAGTTCTCCGGGAGGAAGCCTGTGTAGCAGAAGAACACGGCAGAAAAGGAGAGACTTTTTCTTCTTTTTATTTTTTGATTTTTATTTTTTTTTTTAATTTTCTTTAGAGACATTCCCTGCATCTCACCCCCCCCACCCCCTTTTTTTCCTTCTGGCTGGGGCTTTGGTACTGTGTCCAGGTCTGCTTCCTACCCCCACCCGTGGTTTTAATGGCTGGATTGTGGCAGTGGCTCCGTGCTGCAGATTGTTGAGGAGCTGATGGGGACTTGCGTCTGAGGAGCCGGAGGTGACTACAGGTAACTAAGCCCCCCACGTATGGATGCTCACCGGCCCTTGCCTGGCCGTCGGTCGCACCCTTGCCTGGTTGCGTTGGTCTGAAGGATGCCCGCCGCCCTGGGCGCACGCTTGGATTGAATTATTTCGTAATAAGGATAGTTTGCCTTTAAGGGGGGCTGGATCCTTCAGGTAACGGGGGAGCGTCTCTCTGGGTCTGCATGCTGGGGGGCGGGGAGATGGGGCGAGACAGTGGGGAGAAGGGTTGGGAAATGTCTTTAGGCTTCAGCCGGGTCTGGCCGTGGACAACGAGGGTGGCGAAGGCGGTGGGTAGATGGAGGAGACCTGCTAGGTTTTTTTCTTGCTCTCCCTTCTGTTTTTCAATAAAAGGCACCACGTTGGACCGGTGGGTTTGCTGGTGTTACACTGAGAAATTCATGAGTTTCATATGTGTGGCCCCCGCCCGCCCTCATGCCCACCTCTGCGTGGATCTACGTTTCTGTGTAATCGCCGAAGGGTGCTTCGAGAAGCGGTCGCTTTCCTGGATAGCGACAGGCAGAGGGTGGGCAGGGGGGTGAGGATGTTGCCGAATTGCGGGGGGGAGTCGCGTGTGCGTGGTCGTGGGGTGGTAGGGTAGAGGTCTGCACCCAGCCCGCGGCCCCGGGTTACGGCGGGGCGTGAGCTCCTCGTTCTCTTGCAGCCAGAGAGGGAAACGTGCGGTCCAGGTGGATGCATTGCTAGAGATACTCGGAGCTTCCCTCCTCTCGCCTGTGAGATTGTATTTGCCGGCTCTGACAGTACAGGGCTGGCGTTTGCCAGAGGGATTTTTGAGCAAGAGGGCCGGTATGTGAGGCCGGAGGAAGAAAATTGCTTTTTCTGTATGCCTTTTTTTTTTTTTTTTTTGAACTCACTCTTGGTTTATTTGCTTGCTTGATTATTTATTTACACTCCCCTTGCAGTCATCTTTTGACTGCTTAACTTGGAAACACGGTTGTAAGGCTGATGATCGCTCCCTGCCATGAGCTAGAGAGCAGCCCTTTGCCTGCTTCCCGGTCTACCTCGAGCTGGTGCCTTTCATGGCTCATGAGGATGTAGGTACGGTGCCCCAGAAATGTGCCCTGGGTACCTGTGAGATCGCCTTCAAGGGCTGAGTTTGGTCAGCAGCCTTGTGTCCAGAGTTGCCCATAGAAACAATCTAGCTCACCGGATGCATTTAGTTGTTTTTTTTCCCCTCTTTTTCCCCTATGGATAGGCAGTTTTGCAGGAAGGATGGCAAGGTAGGAAAGGAGCCTCTCTTTCTCTCCTTTTCCTGATAGGCATGTGATTCTTCTCTGCTGTAGTTTAAACAACTTCTATACAGCCAAAAGCAATGGATTGTTGTCTGCTTGTCACTGTAGCATTCATTGCTTTAGCCAAAACAACCCATGTCTGTTGTATTTACTTTCCTATTTAGATCACTTATTAGGAGCTATTAGCATTTCCACTCTTCCAGTCCTAGTTCTAGGCCCAGGCAGCTAGCTGCTTAGGAGGAGGCTGAGATTAAAAAAAAAAATAAATAAAAAAAAAAAGGGTAAAAGGGTGAAAATACCATCTGTGTCTTGATATAAGGCAGATAGGTAGTCTGCTAGTGCTAGTTGCAGTTTCTTTCTGTATTATATCACTGATTATGCCAGAACATTGGATCAAGATTTTCAAAGCCGCCCAAAACAAAAAAAGAAAAGTCTTCCCTGGAGTTAAAAATAAATAAATTCCATTTTCGTTGTGTCGTTGTGGAATGCCATCTCTTAATGAGCACAGCCAATGCTGCCTGCTTGGTATTGAGTAGTAGCGCATGCTTTGTAGAGCTAATTTATCATCATTTCCAGGGGTCTGCAATATGAACAGGCTTCTACTGTGTATTCATTAGGAAAAAAAATCCTTCCATGGAGTTTTTAATGGGGGTAAACTCTGTGTTGCAGGTTGAAATAGGCTGCTGTCAAAAATTCTGCCGTTGTCACTTAAGCATACCAGACCGGGAAGGGAGAAAAACCTGTGCACCCATGCTGATGTTGGGTGACAAAGTTCAGGTTAGGACTCCACTATAAAGACATATTTTTTTTTCTAAAGGTAAAACAACTGCTCTCAGATGGCAGGAGTCAGTCTCCCTTGTTGTGGTTGAGGCTGCTCCTGTTTCAGTTCCTTAAGATTACTTTTTCCTTACATAGGCTTAGTTTACTGTAAAGTGACTATTGTCTTGTTACCTGCTATCAGAAAATAAAATGGATACAGATCTCTGGTGTGTCTATTTCCGAAAGAACTGAAGATTTTATAAAGCTAATGTTGGCCTGTGAGTTCTGTATGGTTTTTATTATTCAATAAAATATGAATTTTCCCTTTTCTTCTGGGGGCTGTTAGAAGAGGATATATTTAATTTTGCATTTAATTCCAGAGCAAGCAGATTGATGATAGTGAAAAAAACCGAGTCCTGCTTTGGAGGGCAGTGAGATTTTAATGGTATTTATTAAGTTTAAGGCTAGCAAGTCTTCACTTAGATGTTTTGTTTGACAAAAATAGGAGCTGGGTTTTCGGTTTCTTCGTGCACTCTGGAGATGGTGGAGCAGCTTGTTTCTCAGCCTAGGAGTGCCTGCTGGGTCAATCCTTCTCCTTTGTTTGCCGCAGCCGGTGCTCGGCCTCTTATCCCACAGGTTGGGATGCCATGGGGACTGTGTCCCTCCCCGCCGAGAGTGATGTGGCAGTGATGCTCAGCTTGCCTATCCTGACATTAATGGTAGAAAAGATTTTTTCCTTCCATAGCAGAAAACAAATTGCCCTGCCTGTCGATGTGAAAATGAAGCCAGTGCCTTTTGCTGTCCAGGAGGGAAATGCGAGCAGGTTTGTAGGTGTAGATGCAGGCACGCGCATCCAGCTGGCTGGCTGATGAGCTGAGTGTCTGCATGCTGTCACATGAGTGGCACAGAGCTGTTATGAAAAAAAAAAGAAAAAAAATAGATTCAGAGGCAGATAGACCAAATTATTGCCCAGAACTGGAGAGGAATATGCATGACCTTTAGCTTTGGTCAAACTTCAGTTGGAGGACCTGATGCTGCTGTCAGGGTTTTCACAGGCAGAGCATGAACGTAGGCATCATCAACACAAATAAATGAGATGCACACAGGAGAGTGAAGTCTGTAAATGGAGTAGTCCTGGGAACGGGTGATTTATTATTACAGATTTTAATACTAATAGTGTTGGGACTGGTGTAGATTGACTAGGAAACTATTTAATGCGTGACACAGTATAAAAGATGGGCTGAAGATTGATGAAACAAATGGAATTCAGAGAGCAGGAATGGATCAGGGAAAAGCTAAAAACATGGAGGATAGGCACAAAGCTTTTTATGCTTTAAGTAAGTTTTCTTTCTTTCTTTCTTTTTCTTTTTTTTTTTTTTTTTTTTTTTTGTTACTTGGTGGTTGTGGAAACAGCCCAATGCTGTGATTGGAGTGATTTTGATAAAACTTCTTACTCTTTAGAGTATTCTTGCACATCATAAGAGAGGTTTGGAACTAAAGAATTATTATTTTGGAGCAGTGATGATCTGTGAGCTAGGCATCACAATATTGTTGTATGGCTTGGGACAATACTGAGACACCAGGAAAGCCCTGCAAAATAAAGAAATCTTTTCCTGCCACTTTTGATGATGGGCTGCTTATTGATGTGGGACACGCACCGTGCTGGTCCCTTTCTCGTTCAATAGATGCTCTTCTGCTGGGATGTGAATAGAAATGCGCCGCAATGCCCAGTTTTGAGTGTATGTACACTCTTTGGTCTGTGCTATGTCTACAGGCAGTGCTTTCGGGTGTCTATAGGATGGAGAGCTAGAAAATGTGTCATTTGTAACAGTTCACTCTGCCCCGGGGTATTTGCAGGAATGTAACTGTCCCAGGCAAGGCAGTCTAGCATGCTGGCCTCTGACTGTGTAATCTCCTGGGACTGTATCTGCCTTGGCAGATCTTTGTCACGATCCTCACCAGTACTTAATACCAGACTCTTTAATCCCTGCTTGGGATGTGTGTGAGTATGTAATCGTTTTTGTAGTTGCTGAGATGCTTCAGCACTCCCTGATCTCATCCTGGTGCCTGTAGGCAGTGGAAGCTCCCAGAATAGGCTGCTGAAGTAGGAGGAGCTTGCTTTTAAGCATCTACTTTTAATTCTTGGCTACTTTAATGGCAAGGAAACCACCTCCTACTCAAATCTGTGATGTGATTCTAAGACATTATCCCATTGCCTGTTTTTAGCCTCCAAGTTTGCAGTGTAATGCTTGCTTTACGTTCCTCACTAGATAATCCCTGCAGCACGCAGTCTGAAACGCATATGTCTCCTATGTGCAACCTAAGCGTTCATTTTTAATATGACTTCTTTAAGAACACCTTGACACTATAACTTCAGCAGTCTTTTTAGAGACCCTTCTGGTTTTGCCTGTAAGTCCTATGTGTTTATCAGTCATTGTACCAAGCATCTATAGGTACAGCAAGGTAGCTAGTCTTTTCAGGCAATAAAAACTTAACTTTAATTGCATTCTGGACTACTCTTTTATTTACTAAGCAGTGCTAAACATGGAATGTTTGCCTAGTCTGTGTGAAACCTCTCTTTTCCTCTGGCAGAGAAATGAGGACTACACCATTTTTAAATGACCTTTTTATTTCTGTCTTTTTTTTTTTCTTTTTCTTTTTTCACTCTCTTTTTAAACTTTTCATCTCTACTTCTTCAGGCCCACTCCCATCCAAGGGAGGTATCGCTGCATCTGCTATGGGATTCCCACTGTAGTTGATGGAGTGTTTCTGTTGACTTCCCTGTGAGGGGAAGATACTCAAGAATCTCAGGTGTGGTATCTTCTCAAAAGGTGCTCCAGAATCTCAGATGTGGTATCTTTTCAAAAACATTCCACCACTTCAGCATCATGTTTCTACTAATTGTGTTGTAGTGTCTTTGCCAGAGGTGGCATTTCAGGCTGAACAAAGCTGCGTATGCAGGTGAAGACTTGAAAGCTATGCACACTTCTAAAATCTGCTTATGATAACAGTAGAAAATTAAAATCAAGACACTTCCATTTGAGACTTGACAGCTTTCGATTTCAAGGATACCATTCTGAAGGAAGCAAAGAAGTTTTTGGAAGCTGTCCTAATTAGGCAACATGAAGTTATATATTTCATTTAAGTGCCTAATAATAATAAACTTTTACAGACCATCCATTGATGTATGACCTCACACTACCAGGACTTTTTTTTTAATTTTTTTTTTTTTTAAATCATCTTAGTCAACATATGAGTAGTTACATAGGAGTTATTTCAGTGGTTACAAAAGTAATGCTTGAGCACAACTCCAGTTCATTGCAGTGGATGCCTGACAGGGAATAGCTTTGAAATATTTTGTACAATGTTTTGAGTAGGTTGGATCTTAGCTTTGCTACTATTAATTGTAATAGCTTTACTGACTTGATTGCAGTTGCATTGATTTATATCAGGTAAGGTCATTGATTTTGAACTCCGCAAGAGAGTTTCTAAAACTTACAGTGAAATGTCATAAACACGAAGGATCAACGTGAATGTTTTCCTACAGCAATGCAAAGTTAAAATGAAGTGAAATAGGGCTCTCTGCTTTTGTAGAAGTGGTGCTTAAAATGTAATCTTGAATTGCCCTACT
Organism: Chlamydotis macqueenii; assembly: GCF_036417535.1. Taxonomy (NCBI): domain Eukaryota; kingdom Metazoa; phylum Chordata; class Aves; order Otidiformes; family Otididae; genus Chlamydotis; species Chlamydotis macqueenii. The sequence goes on from NC_141559.1 coordinate 21,467,977, forward strand.
ATAAAGTCCTGCACAAAGGTGCCAGTGCTGAACAGCACTGTGCTAAAAGAAGTCCGATCTAAACGTGGCACCTTTGAATAAGTAGTTTTTTACCAACGACAAGTAGTTCACCTGTAGTAGTCATCTCATACAACGCATATGAGCTTTTACCATATGTCCCTTTCCCACTCGGCGGGAACGAAGAGTCTACTTACAGAGGTGAAAACACTGAATGAATGGACACTGTTTAAAGTTAGAGGGATAGAAACATTGTGACTAACACAGTCTTATATGCAGATATGTATGTAGACTTATAAATATCGTGATTTGGGGAACAGACACGGTTCTGGGGTTTTTTCTGTTAAACCTGGGGAACTGAAAAAGAGGTATCTAAGAATAGCACCTATACCCAAAACATATGTACCTGCATCTGTATGTCTGTGTGTGTGCATACATGGGTTTTCTTTATGAAATGATGGTGCTGATGCAATTCAGTTGCTAGAAAAGATCCTCTCCCTATTGATTTTCTGATTCTTTTTTGAGTTCTTGAGATGCAGGTGCAGTGATGGACAATAACAACAAAATACTGTCCCCAAGCCTGCCTTAATGAGAATTTTTTTCACTGCCCTGAGAGTGCAGAGGAGGAGCATCACTGTGTTGCAGAAGTGCTGTTTGCAGCTTTCTTGGGGATGTCAACATTTTCCTTCAAGCGAGGAGTAGGGGTATGTTAGAGATAAGTATGCTAGCTAGCTTTGGGATGATCTAGGTTAGATGGGGAATTTAGCTCAAAAGAACCCAGCACCAGGAGCTGCCAAGCTGTTAACTGCTTTTTTTTAAATGTCCCCAGTGTGTTGTGTTGAAGGACACCTGAAGAAAAGGGAAGCTTTAAGTGGAAGGACACTCCAGTTCTGTTTGATTGGTGGGTCTTGCTGTTTACAAGCCCTGCAGAGGCACTGCGCTGCCTTGCTTTTCAGCGTTGTGTTGCAAACCGAGCCTTGGCTTAAGCCCGTGAGAATAGGGGAGGGACCTGAGCCCAGTTTTTGATGTTCTGCATGGGTGGGTACCCTGAATACTCAAATGCATTCCAGTGACAGCTGACCCTGTAAGAAGGTTTTCAATAGCTCTCTGGGTTTTTTTTCTTTTTTATCTCTTTTTTTCTTCCTTTCTTTCTTTCTTTTTTTTTTTTCTCTCTTCTATTCCAAAGACTGCTGGGGGAAAGGAAAAAAAAAAAGCACCCATCGTAACCATCTCTTTGAGTAGGCTTCACTGTTGGAAAGAGTAGAGGAGAATTTCAGGGATCACGTTAACTCCTTCTCTTTCATGCTGCCTTCACATGTGTATGTTACTGACTGATACATTGTCATTTCAAAATGGTGCAAATTCTCATCAGTCATTTCAAAGGGTTCTGTTTTGTTTGTTTGTTTGTTTGTTTTCCCCCAGCAAGATGTATGATGCAGGTTTTCTATCCAAAAATATCTGCCATGTAATGCGATTCCTTATTTGCCACTTTTGTCTTTTGCATCTTTTGATTTGTTGTTTCCCCCCCCACCCTTGTTTTTTTTCCTCTGTAACAAAAGGCTTTTGTTATCCTGAATAACTTTTTATGTTAAGGCTATCTAGAGGTACACAAAACATCCTGCAGTAGATGGCTTATTCAAGGTATCCAGAGAACAGCCGTTCCTGTTTCCAGCACACCATAGATTGCTATATTGGACATTGTGCCTCAGCTTGACCTCGCTGGAACTGTGAGTGTGATCTAAAATGGATTTAGATGGATCTAAAATGTGATCCTAAATGGATTTAGGGTATTGCAATCAAGGCCTTTAATATATCCCACTTCCTTCCAAGGGAAATTATGCTGTGGCTACTGGACTTGCAACTTGCATAGCACAGGCTTCTTCAAGAAAATGTAATTCTGGATTATCTTTAATGGATGCAGGTGTGTGGAGTGGCTGTGTGCCTTTTTTTTCCCCTGTCTCTTTTCCTTTATTTTTTTCTTTCTTAAAAGGACAGTAATATTACAACTTCTGCTTTATTTGGTATGACTCCAAAATGATGTGTGTCTCTTTGTGTAAAACTCATCCTGATAGGTATTTGAAGTATAGTGATTATGCTGCATAGAGTGATAACTTGTGACCTTTTGACAAGCAATCCACAATTACAATTGTAATGCACTTTATAGATCTCCCTAAGTAGGTCAGCAGTTTGCTGTGAGTCTTTCTAAAGTCTGTGATGCACATCAGTTGCGGGAGTGGGGAGCAGTTCTCCACATAACATTGCTGATTTTCCAAAGAAACACTAAAATGCAACAAGAGAATTATACCGGTGCAAGTATCCTTGTTTTGACGAGAAGTACAGGTGCACATCACTGAGTGTGTGAGAGCATTCCTACCTGAGCAGCTCTGTTTGCAGTAGGGCTGAAATGTTGGGTAAAACTCAAGCATCTGTAGAAAAATGTTGGCCCGTAGACTCAAGTATTTGTTTATGCTAGCCTAAACTAAGAAGTTGTAATTTTCACATTCGGGGGGAGAATCTGGACCTCCACAGTGTTTGTGGGGATGTTTGCAGCAGGGAGAATGGGATATGGTCGGGAATATATCTAAGAGCTGCCTTGCTGTTTGTCTGATCCAGCTTTGGGAGCAGCAGATGGGGGGTTGTCTTCTCCAATGCCTTCATGCTTAATTACTCCCTCATCCCGTGTGAGCGAAGGGCAGGCCAGCATAACCCATGGGCCAGGCTGTAAGGGTGAGGATGCCAACTTTTGTTTGACCCTTTTCAAGCTGCAGGTTTGAGCACAGCAAGGGTCCAGAGCTCCTCCCAAGTTAATGTAATTTGGGGGCAAAGCCTATTCCAGTAGTAGTCATTGTGGTAAAGCTGATGACTTTAATAGATAAATAAGTAAAAATTAATAGTCAAAGTAACAGGCAAGTCGGTGAAGAATATCATGGAAGTCCTGTCTGTAGTAATACAGATGTATTTTGCAGTAGTAATAACATGATGCTGTTTTTTTGAACTGGTTCCTCCTCTTATTACTACAATAAAATAAGTGGCAAAGCGTATGTTGACCTAAGGGTGCCAAGTCCACTCCTAATTTCTAAGTCAAATAGGTCTCTGCTGGGCTGCAGTAGGAGCTGTAGTCAAACACCAAGCAGATAATAACTTTTTTTCCCTCTGTAAATCACTTTTCCTTTTATACCATAGACATTTGTGTGGGTGGTTCTTCGTGGACCACAAAGATGTGTTTTTTGTTGTCTTTCATTTCCGTTCTCTATTGAATTAGCAGAGTTAGGCAGTTTTGTCTGTCACACTTGGGTGGGATACTGCAATAGTTTCATTTAAAATGAAGGAGAGATGTCTTCATTTTAGGGAAAACCATAGCTAAGTGGTGAGAGTAAGCGGGTCTAGCCTTTGCCAGAAACCCTAATTAGAAGGAATCCCATGTACGGTTGACCTTGACTATTGAGACAACCCTCAAAGAAGAAAGAGCACTAAAAATTAGTATGCTGCCAGCACTGCACTTTTATTATTTGACGTTATTAAGCAAACTCAGTGTGTATTTCTTTTTTGAAGTGTTTGATTAAATGTGTGATCTTATCTTGGTGAAATGGCCCGCTGGGCAGCAGACAGTGGTGTTCAGAAGTGAAATTTGTTTAGAGCCTCTGAACAGACATTTATTCAATGAGACCTTTCTTGAATAATAAATGTGACAGTGAGATAGCTGTGCAATGTGTTTTGGGGTTTAGCCTTTTTTTTGTGTAGGGAGTTGTAGTGTGATTGCGGAGGAAAAGGTAACACAGGTCCACAGGTGCAGATGAGCGAGAATAGGATTTATATGCGGGGAAATTACCATATGTTGAAGAATCATGCCCCAGTTCTGCCAAGAGTTATTTCTGGGCCAAGCTTTGCACACTTTGGGACGTCCCTGTTGGCATATTTTTTGCCATATCAAGTAATGCACATACATATCTAGCTGTGTATCAATAGTCTTATCCTTTACCTAGAGCTTTTAAGATGCTTAAACTTTGTGGAAATAAAAAAAAAGACAAACAGAAGTGCACTGACAACAAACCAGAAAAGCATGGTAGTTGACTCTTGAGGTCAGTGCTGATGTCCTTAGGCAGTTATTTGGTTTGTAATAGTCCCACCAAATGAGTGAGACTAAGAGAAGGAGGGTAGTCCATGCATAAGGAAGGCAGGCTTCACCAGAGGGTGTTCACCTCTTGTATCGTGTCCAGCAATGCGAAAATGTGAAATGTAGGTAAATATCTTCCTTATTTTTTTCATTGGAAGCACAGTATTAGGCACAGCTATCGTGGGACCCTTCACTAGGGAAAAAATACCCTAAATGGGGCTTCCAGTTTTGAAGCGTTTTGTCAGGAATGGAGTTAATTTTCCTCTCAGTAGATTTTGTATGTGAAGAATGTTGGTAAACCAACAAGGACACTGTCCAGCTTTCCAGGTCTTGCTAGTGTGCAGGTGCAGGAAGCTGTGAAAGATACAGACAGAGTAATTGACCCAAACTGGCCAAAGAAATTATTCCATGCCATGAACATCATGCTCAATATATAAGAGAGGGTTGGTCGAGGCGAGACATGGCTCCCTCTTGCTCCTTTGCTTGCTGCTCGGTTTTGTTTCCGTGATTGCTGCTCGGGATGGGCTGTATCAGTCATTGAGACGTCGGGTGGTGAGAAATTGTGCATTGTTCATTTTGTATATTTTAGTATCCTTGTATTTTCGTTATTATTGTAATTTTCCTTTGCTATTCTAGTAAACTGCCTTCATCTCAGCCCACGAGTTTTCCTTTCTTCCCAGTTCTCTCCCCATATCTTGTTGCGGAGGGGGAGGGTGAGCGAGAAACTGTGTGGCAACTGGGGCTAAACCACAAAAAGCGTTATTAGAGATACAATGGTATCTATGTTTTTTCTCAACAACACAGTCAACTTCATTGTAGTTTTCCATACAACTCACAAGGATAAGATTTCATTGAACGTGTGAACTGCACAGGGTTTTCAGCTGTTGACACACGATTACATGCCTCGCTTTTCCCAAGATGAAGCTGAGAAGGAACATGAATACCTGAAAATGTATTTTTTTAAATGTTTTTTTTTTTCAATAGTGGACTTATAAGAATATACTCTGAGGGCGAAAGATGTGAATTTTCTGAGCGGCTTAGTCTTCCCCTGCAAAAGGGCCTTTTTTTTTTATGTAGAAGATTTGCTTTTGAATTAAAGGAGTCCCAGAGTGCCTCTGCTGTAAAACTGTATTTTGATCAATCCCCATCTGCCCTGCTGCTATCCTGCATTGTACAGCAACTGTCTTTACATCAGGTTAGATGGTGATTAAGTGATTTTTCCTTCTAGATGTAAAACCAAAACGTTCCCTTACAGAAGTCGGGACAAGATGTGAGCTCCATGCCTTAATGATATGCCGAGGTGCCAATTTAGGAGTCCTCCAGCATTTGATGCTCCAACTGCTCATCTTCCCTGCTCTTTGGTTAATGTGGTTGTTTTTTGTAAAAGCTGTACAGCTCTTGGGACTTTTTGATCACTTGTAATTACAGAGACGTTTTTCTTTCCTGGTGCAAAGCTAATCCCACCAGATGCCAAATGTAGATTCACGAGGCTGAGTGTAAAGTTCAGGAATCAATGTGCCTGGGAGCCCTGCGTATTTTGCCACGATACTTGTCTGAGCTTGAGGGATAATTTCTGCTTGTGAGATGATTTGCGTATGTGGTATACGGAGGAATACAGCCTGTAAACACATAGCTTACAGACATATTTTAAGGGGCTCTTCCATAGATCTGCAGCTGGATATGAGTTGTCTTTGTAGCAGAGACAGCAAGCCCTGAGCCATGGGTCAGAGACCAGCAAACATGATCCTCTTGAGCCTCCTAGGAGTGTCCTCAGGGCTGGTTTGGTGCTGAGGGTGATGAAGCTGACTGCCATGAAATCATCCTCTGAGAAGGTGATGGCCAGTGGGAAAGAGTAGGGGCAAGGAGAGCCACATTTATAACTACTTTGTTGGTTGTGCAAGGATGACCAGCGTTCTTGGCTCTGGCAGGAGCTCAGTGAGGTCCTCAGACAGGCCATATCTCATCTGGGTACCTGCATTGAAGCTAGGTTATAATCCAGCCTTTAAAAAAAGCCCCAAACATTTTAAAATGCTCCTTTCTAGAGATGAAACTTGCACATGAAAGCACAGCCTGCTAGAAAAAGTAATGGTCCCATTATGATCTGCTTAAACTAAAACTAGGTCAGGAAAATGAAGATGGAAAATTCACCGGAATTAAGTCTACCTGACATCTACTCTTCTACAGAAGTAACTTGGTCTAAGTAACTCTAAGTAGTGGTTTCTGAGCTGAGTCTGGTAATTTGTTTCTGAACTATGAATGGAAACTTGGTATAATTTTTTTTTCTTACATTTTTTTTATGTAAATACTGCAGAACTATAGCATTCAACTAATTTCGAACTCTTAATGGGACTCTAAAATGAGAAGAAAAATCCATCACAAATAAATTTCTAGTGTGGCTGTTTAAAAAAGGAGGTAGCATTTTTATTAGCATTCTATTGCTCCTAAAGTTAAGCCAATGTTTTTAATTAAAAAGTACTTGCCAAACATGCTGGATGTGCTAATTTGGTTAGTGCATGCTGTGAAGGCACCACTGATGCTTCCTTTCCTGAGCAACGTGGTGGCCCTTGGCAAAAGTGCATGGGAGCAGTGCTGCTCCTGTACCAAGAGGTATTTTATGGTCCTGTTTCCCCATCTGGAAGTCATCCATGAAGAACTTGTGGACTTTTTGCGGTTCTGTGGGCCTTGGGGCTGCAGTTCCTGCTGAAGGTCCCACATGTGACAGCACTCTCTGTGGCAAAAACTAATGCTGTGCAAATGCCACAAGGAAGGGAAAGTTCCTCCTTAGAACATCACCCTAGGATTTGAGGGAACCCACTCAGCCAGGCATTACACAAAACCTATGAGAAAGGGACCTGGAGGCAGCACAAGGTGTCTTGCTGCAGTGCATGCTAATTATTCCACTTGACAATGTTGCTTACTTTCTACTCCTGTTGAATTTTTGCCTAATTTTGCCTAACATGCCTAAGTTGTGGTGTGTTAGGAAGTAGGGGACTAATCACAACCATGCAGTTAAACTTGTGTGTATGTGCAGTAATATAGTTGAAAGGGGGCTGTGTAATAATGTTGGGTTTCCAGCCTCCTTGCTAATTTTCTGCTGATTGAGGGGAGAAATGAGGATCCCTTTGTGCCGTGGTGAGTGTCTTTGCTTCCAGCAAAGCAGGGGCTCAGGCCTGGAACCCTACCCCAGCCTTTTGCCAGCCACTTCCATTTCCAAACTAATTACGTTTGGTAATACATCCAGGGTATGTAATGATGATCTATATGTATCTACAGGTGCTATTGTAACTTGGAGCAATTATTTAAATTAAGCAAGAGGACATCTTTCATCAAAAGGGCGAGATAAAATAATAGCAGGAGCGCTATTTTGGTTAATGCAGATCTGTGGTCTCGGTACTGAGATTTCAGCGGCTGGCAAGGCACTTCATCATCTGGGAAGACCTGCTGGGAGCCATAAATTAGTCACGTCGCAGTATCTTGATGTTGCCTTGCAATGTTTGCACTGCAGTGTTCAGCTCTAGGTGCTGATATTACCTCATGGCAAAAAAAGATACTGGCATGCACCGACGAAGGAGGATGAGCAGATAGCCTTGCAGTTGCCTCCGTTTTCTGGCTGCAGTGAACTTATGAAGGAAGGGGATTTTTTTTTTCCTTCCCTTTTGCCTTTTCTCACCACCTTGCATATCAGTTCTCATGTTATTTACATTTTAGGATATCAGGCTAATGAAAAATGTATTTCTTGGTCTTTCATATTGGTATGATTTTCTTGTCCTTGTCTCTCTACTTCTCTTGTCAGGTAAGTGTATAGCAAAGAGTCAGTTTTCGCCTTTAAACTGAGAAGAAGTTGTCTTTCCCTTACTAATTTTTGCTTTCTCCAGTGCTCTGAAATCTTCAAAGTGATATGGAAATGTCCCTTAGTTTGTGTGCTTGGATGAAGGCCAGCAGAGGTTTTCTTGTGTGGGCTGGCTTTGTTTGTTTTCCCTACAAACTGTGTGTTGATTCAGGCCAGTTGCTGCTGATGCAGTCTTTGGATATAGTGTTTGTAGCTAATTAAAGATAGCTACTAATTGAGAGCTGAATGCTGTGGACTTGAATTTTCCTGCACGTTAGCTCAGATAAGAGTTTTCCTGGAAAAGTAAAGAGTGAGTCTGCTTGAAGAGGCTTGCAAAGATCTGCTTTGTTCAAATTGGAGATGCATTTTAAAAGTAATTTAGTGGTCATGCAAAATATTGCTAAAGTATGTGGGAAATATAAGTTTATTTTAAAAGTGCAATGTCTTGTCACTTTATTTCACCCATAAGTAATAATTTACAGGTTATTCCTTACATATGATTAACAGGGCCATGATCTGCAGGTACCAGCAGCAGAAGTATTGAATTCAGTTGTACGAGTGTGGTACAGTGTAATCCCCTCGTGCCACGTGATTCATCTGCTGAACTTCCTTCAGTCCCTGTGCTGACCTTTATCATTTCATGTCTTTTCTCTTTAGCCAGCTCTGAATATGCCACTGATTGAAAACAATGTTTGAACACTCCAGTGGGAAGTTGCATGTGTATAGTGACTTCACCAAAATCATTATGTGCCTGTGAATTTTGGAGATACCTTGGACGTTGTTGCTGTTCCAGAAATAACATCTATTATACATTGAGTATGAAAGGAACAAAGATACAAAACTTTTTTATTTATTAATTTATGCTTGGATCCTACTTGTGTATATTTTTATACTGACAAATGCTTAGCTTTTCCTTATGACTAACCTTGGCTCCAAATTGCTTCAGCTTCTGCTGGCTGCTTTTTGGTTAATATGGCATTCTTGTGAGTTTACCTTTTTCTCTTCTCCCTGAAATAACTGAACAAAATTGTTTGAGTAGATCAAGTACCTAGAAAAGCATCCCAGTGAGCAGCCTACCTGCTCTCCTGGAACCTGCCAGGTCACTGAGTTGGGCTGAGACATGCAAGCAACATGCTGCTGCAGCTGGAGAGCATCCCATTGGGGCACGTCTCGTGGTCAGCGGCCGGTCTCATGGGCAGTGGCTGGTCACTGCTGGAGACTGCTAGTAGATAAACTTGAGATGGTTAAGAGGCTCATTAGCAAGCTTTTATTACAGTGCTGAAGTGCGGTGCACAGGAAGCAGGGCCCCAACATAAGGAGGACATGGATGAGTTGGAGAGAGTCCAGAGGAGGGCCACAAAGATGGTAAGAGGGCTGGAGCACCTCTCCTATCAGGACAGGCTGAGAGAGTTGGGGCTGTTGAGCCTGGAGAAGAGGAGGCTCCGGGGAGTCCTTATAGCAGCCTTCCAGTACCTCAAGGGGGCCTACAGAAAAGATGGGGAGAGGCTGTTCAGTAGGGCCTGTTGTGATAGGATGAGGGGTAGTGGTTTTAAAATAGAGGGGGGTAGATTTAGATTGGATATTAGGAAAACATTTTTTACAATGAAGGTGGTGGAACACTGGAACAGGTTGCCCAGAGAGCTGGTGGATGCCTCATCCCTGGAAACGTTCAAGGCCAGGTTGGATGAGGCTCTGAGCAACCTGGTCTAGTCGGGAATGTCCCTGCTCCTTGCAGGGGGGTTGGACTAGATGACCTTTGAAGGTCCCTTCCAACCCTAACCATTCTATGATTCTATGATTCTGTGATTCTAATGGATATTTTAATAGTTTTATTATTTTATTCTGCATCCTACTTTTGCTGTGGGATTAGTTTGTCTGGCTTTAGTGTTTTGTTTTGAGGTGGTTTTTTTTTGTTTTCTTGATTTTTTTTTATTTTTGTTTTTTAAAAGGAGAAAGATGAAGCAGATTTAGTTTATCTGGCTGAACAGAGATGTCTGTATGCAAGCTAATTATTTAAACTGTCTCTCTAGCTAGTGGAAACAGGCAGGCCCTTCTGAAGCATGATTACTTTCCTTCTCATGTAGACACTTAAAATAGGTCAGATGAATTGCACCCAAAAAAGCTTATTTCTCTCCATTGACTGTAAAGGAAGCCTAAGGTGACAAACTCAGATAGAGACATTTACATTGCAGATACCTTAAGATGGAGGAGGTGAATTCCACCGCAGGAAATTACTCTCCTTGGGTTGCAGTGCATTTCCAATTTAAATGTGAGTCTTCGTGATAAGCCAGTATCTGGTGCAGCAAAGCTGATCCAGTGGGGAGTGCATGGGGAGGGATTGAAATGGTCCCTGGTCTTCACAGAGGTTGTGCCCAAGAGGAGCTCTCACTTACTCAAAGGAGGACTGGCAAGAGTTAAATTGGTGTAAGACATGTACCTTAAATATCACAAAAATAAATGCAAGCATGGTGGAATATGAGAGATCCCTCCTGTTAGTTTTTATGCAGTCCTGTACGTTGAGAGTGGGTCTCCCATCGTGTGCCTTTGTACCTCCATGGCTTTTTTTCCCCAAGAACATGTAGTAACCTGCAAACCTGAGCAATTACACCTCTACTCTCCTTTTTTTCTTTTAAGGACTGAAACATAAAAGTCTGTGAGGATGCTGAAAAGGCAGATGCTGGGAGATGTGTCTGCCTCGACTTGTGTGGGATGGCATCCCTCGGCTATGTGCCCTGTGATGCTCAGCCTGTTGGTGGGAAAGGGGCTTCCCAGATTGCAGTCCTAAGCTGCTGGGCTCTGGCAAATTAAGGGTTTATCTAACAAAGCTACATCCTATGAATATGGCATGCATAGATCCTACTAGTCTTTTAAGACTCAAAAAAAAAAAATTTTTTTTCAACCCTCTTTTCTTCAGTCCCTGAGAGCTGCACTTTGGACAGATGTTCCAGTGCAAGTTTTGGCTGCTTCCCCTCCACCCCCAAATCAAACTCCTTCATTTTGCCATCTGTTTCTGTAGCTGTATGGGGAACTAGACTGGGAAATAAAGCTCTAATTTTAAAATCTGTGCTGGATTTGTAGCTCTTGCTGGCCTGTTTTTGCCTGGGATTGGTTTCCTGGCTGGTTTACTGCTGACTTCTGTGTAGCTGCATGGTAGTAAAACAAGCTGTGGGACAGTGTGGGGAGTGCAGGGTTGCTCAAAATGTGTATGAGGTTTTCTCTGGAGTGTTGGTGGCTCTCCCAGCCTTCCTGTTTCAACTGTAGGTGCTCTGAAGGTCGGTCCCCAATGTGTTGGCTAAATCTCTTGCTCTAGGGAACACTGAACATCACATATATATATATATATATGACACATGTATATGTGTGTGTAGGAACATGTACATATATGTACTTGTGTATATATATACAGATATATGTATGTATGTGTGTGTATGTATACGTATGCTAACTTGCTAAACAAAGTGTGTTCTGTTCTCTTTCTTCACACTGTTTCTAATATACTCCAGTAAAACCAGACAGAATTGAACCTTAGCATTGTGCAAACTTGTTTTACAACCTGCACAGAACTTTGGAGGAAGACATGAGAGCAAAGTGAATCTTGCATCTTAAAAGCAGAGCTATATATGCATGGCACATGCCCGAATCCATCAATATTGCAGATACATAGCAGTAAATTCACTCACTGTGTTCCTAATGATTTGGTGCTGGTTTCTTCTCTGCACTGTTGGTTTTAATTTTTTTAAGCAGGTGACTGAATCCTTGAACAACCCTTAGTTTTGAATTGGATGGAGATCGGGATTTTTAGGACTGTACTGTAGTAGTAGCACACTGGTGGCTGGGTTGTGTTTTGTTCATTTTTTAACAGCTGGTATAATTTCTGTGATACCATTGTTTGGATGATTTTGCCCTCTTTAGAGGACTAAGGGACAATTTCTTTGTTCTTTAGTCTTGTTGTAAAATGGCATATGTTACTTTCCCTAAGTAAAAGGAGAGCTGGTAGAAGTACTTAAATACAGAATGTCAGCTAATGATGAAGGAGCATTTAAAACTTCTATTATTCTGAATAAGTTTTAAATGAACACTGAAAACAAAGCAGATGTTGCTGTTTGCTTCAGTGTGGCTTAAAAATTTAATATATGCTTTACAATCATAATTGTCAGTTCAAATTAAAAAATCGAAGGGAAGTCACGTGAGGTTAGATCTAATAAAGGACTTTGTAAAGGACTCATTGCCTCAAAAAAGAAAAAAAAAAAAAAGAGGTAACATTACTTGAAAATTTTAGCCACCTTTACCGGAGATGACCTATTCTGATTCAGGGGATTGAGAATGTTCCCTTCAGGGTTTCTTGTTAGCCCTTGGACTTGGTAATTTTGCTTCAAGTTCTTGATTATGAAGCATATTCATGCCTTCCATAGTCTTATGAAACTATGTGCATGTTTCATTACAACAATCTCTCTCAGATTTAAAGCATTTTTTAGGATTTTTTTTTTTGTGTCTGTTTGCAGCATAGTTCTGTTGATTTGCTCCGGTTGCTGGGGGTTTATCAGTGCATCAAATATCTTTACTTACTTTACGGTCAGCATTATCCCCCAACTACGGTGGCCAAGCAAAGTGCTTTTGCACAGATCTGTTCCTGTTCTGTTCCTGTTTTCTTTAGGTCACAAAGACATGTTCATTCATCTTGAATAAAATTAATTTCCATTTAAAAAACGTTTGAGCAATGTGAGGGCTAGAACTTTGTAAAGATCTTTAGTGTGCGTTCAAAATCTGTCTCTATTCCTCTCCAGGGCAGCACTTGCAGACAGGGTCCAAGGGATCTAAACATGATATTTTAATGATATCTTAGTTGAAATTTCTTTTCAGTAATCTTCCTAATATTTGCAGTTTTTAAATCTGAACAAATTATCCTTTTATTGGAGAAAATTAGGTTCTGGTTAGAGCTTGTGGTATGCTGGGGGCTGTGATCAATAAACTTCAGCATCTGCCTCTGTAAGAAAGAGCTGATTGAGCCTGATAGCATTGAGACGTTGCATTACGACCAGCCTTTCCTACTGAAGTACGCACTTGAATAGATAAGTCCAAGCACTGGCTTCTTTCTGAATATCATTCTGTATTTCTGCAAATCTGCTAGTCTCTTGTTGTGAGAATCTTAAATATTATTTTAATGTAGGTTTGTGTTCCCTCTGGCTTTACAGCAGCTGTTAATACAAACTGTTCATGAAGCTGCTCTGACTTCTGTAGTGTTTATTTTTTTATTACTATTATTTTTTTAAAGGGTTTGTTGTTTTTTTTTTTTTAAATATGTAAATTTGAAGCTCCAGTAGTAAAAATGGGACATGGCGACTGATTGGCATACATATGTGAAAGGACAGTCGCAGCATGGACCAGTTGGAGAGGGTCCAGAGGAGGGCCACGAAGATGATAAAAGGGCTGGAGCATCTCTCCTATGAGGACAGGCTGAGAGAGTTGGGGCTGTTGAGCCTGGAGAAGAGGAGGCTCCGGGGAGACCTTATAGCAGTGTTCCAGTTGGACTAGATGACCTTTGAAGGTCCCTTCCAATCCTAATCATTCTATGATTCTATGATAAAAAACAAGCTTGTTCACAGAGCAATTAAAAGTTAGAGGATGCACTTAGAATCATAGAATGGTTGGGATTGGAAGGGACCTTTAAAGGTCATCTAGTCCAACCCCCCTGCAAGGAGCAGGGACATCTTCCACTAGATCAGGTTGCTCAGAGCCTCATCCAACCTGGCCTTGAACGTTTCCAGGGATGGGAACCCCTCTGGGCAACCTGTTCCAGCGTTTTACCACTCTCATTGTAAAATTTTTTTTTCTTAGTATCTAATCTAAATCTACCTCCCTCTATTTTAAAACCATTACCCCTCGTCCTATCACAGCAGGCCCTACTGAAGAGTTTTGCCCCATCTTTCCTGTAGGCCTCCTTTAGGTATTGGAAGGCCTCTGTAAGGTCTCCCTGGAGCCTTCTCTTCTCCACGCTGAAGAGCCCCAACTTTCTCAGCCTGTCACTTCAATAATTGTATCTTAGCAAGAGATCAGTATGATTTCTATAGATGAGTAAGATAGTATTTTGGTATCTTTTTCTGCACGTGGCTCTTTTTTTTAAAGCTGAAATTCTGAGTATGTGCAGCCTCTAAGATTCATACTGCTGGAATACCTTGAGTGTATTTAGTATTTGACCTTTATAGCTTATGTATTCTTATGAATGGTGTTTAACATTGTTCAGAAATGGCATATGTGCTTGCTCTTTTCTTGCAGTGATTTATTTTTCATATTTTCACTCTTTTTTTTGAAAAACAAAATCTTAAAAGGACTATGATAATTACCCATTATTAACCTTCATTTATCACTAGTTGTGTTGAAAGCTGGCATCACAAATGCTGTGAGCATTAAGAAATGTTTTAATTAGGTCATTAGATCCTATGTGATTTAGTGATTGCCCAGAGAGAAATGATAACAGGAAGACGTGTAAACGGGCAGAGTCTTAATTCAACAAAGCATTTATGCAGATACACTGATAGGGCTTAAATCCTCACTTGCAGTTGAGCATAGGCTTTGCTGGATTTGAGCCTAAAACAAATGAGGAGGTCTTAGCATCTTGGCAGAAGTCTCTGGTGCCGCACAGCTGGTGAAGTTGGTGAGTTTTGGCTCTGTGAGCACCATGTTTGCATTAGCTGGAAGTGATGCTGCATGTTGGGAACATCAGCCTTGGTACTGCTTTGCTGTGATTTTTTTCATTGGGAGTGTTGTTAATCTGTGTGAGGATGGGGGAGGAAGAACAAAAAAAATGTAAAAAGAGAGGGAAAAAAAGAATAAAAAGGAGTAGGTAGTAAATTAGTATATTCTACCTCAGACTGGAAAGTGCATGTTGTTTCTCATTTACTGCCCTGAGCTTCAATTGGTTGCTTTCACTGTGGCAAAGTAAGTGTGCATTTTTATCAATATAATAGAGCAATTCTCTGTGCTGGGGAAAAAAAAAAGTTTCCTAAAGGGACCATTGACTGCCTTGATTTTCATGTCTTTCCAGTGAATGGCTTATAGCAGGAAAATACTGGTTTAGATTTCAGAAGTCAAAAAAACCTTGACATTTGTTTGGGGGGATGTTTCTTTGGCCTGTTTTACTCAAAAGGAGAACAGCTTCAACATACTAATTTTAAAGAGATGTTTAGTAACCACGAAATCTCATATCCTCTGTGATAAGATTGTAACTTTTTTTTTTTTAGAGCACAACCAATAAGATTAATATTTTATCATGTATTTCCTTCTCACCTTTAAAAAGTGTTTTGCCAGGAAAGAAAGCTTATTTAATAGTTGTACAGGCCAGTGTGCCCTCTGTCATGCCCTGGTAACTTTTGAACCTGTTGCCAAATTTTATTACCAGAGGAGGATAGGTCTCAAATTATTTTCTTCAAATTCCGTGAAAGCTGGTGCCCAGGTTTTCATAACCTCAGTGATTTTTTTCTTTTGCCCCGCAAGCAGAGACTAGTGAGACCTGATCCTCAAATGATGTATTGAGACAGTGCTTATAGCACCTTCAGCAGGGCTGTGGTCTACTTATACCTTCTGAAGTCTGACTTTAATTGATGGATTTTTGTACCTTTTAAAGTGAACATAAATTATATTAAAGCTTTACAGTCCAAAGTAATAAAAAATCTGAATTGTCACCATTTCTTTCTAATCATATCACAAGACAGATTCCCAAGTAAAGTATGCACATAAACTTTTAGCTCATTGAAATATGCATATATAATTTAATTTGCATACATTAAATTCTTAGTTTCATTAATGATTTAAGATTCTTTTGCAGTTGGAAGGCTCTGTCACATTTTTTGCTTGATTGAATTGCCTATTCTATTTAAATCAGACTTGGTAATATTGCTTGTGAGTTACAGAACGATACTAGTAACTTTGTTAGACCTTTTATCAACATGACTAATTTATAACTGGCCGTAGTGTATTATTAGCTGGTGATGTATTACAGTGTAGGAGTTCCCCAGAGTGGAAATTTTAAAGTGTAAGTAAGATGACAATTGCAAGGGATGTAGCTGAGAAGATGAGGGAAAGAAACCTTGGCACCTTACATCAAAAGAGCATTTTCATATTAGCATTGTTAAAAAGGCAATAAAATCGATTTGTGATTTCCTTTTTAAAATTTTAAACAAATTTTATACAGTAGTATCCTAAATGAGTAAAGTTGTCCGAGTATTGCCCCACTAAGACAAGCTTGCTTGCTTTTTTTTTTTTTTTTTTTTTTTTTGAGGCGACTTCCCATGCCTCATGTTTACCAATAGGCATCCTTCTCGCATATAGTAAACATGATTTTTAGAAGGTGGCTCCACAGGAGGCTGTTGCTGTTGGGATGCCATTGGTTTGCATTTTCATCTACTCAAAATCTCCAGTTACTACCAATTTCTTCTAATTTCCTTGGGAGCTAGAGTAGTCTGTCTGATTCTCTGATAACCTAATAATCCTGTCTCTGGTAAAGATTAGGCAACATTAGGAAACTGCATGGGGCATGTACTGACTCTCTGGATGTGTTGTGGTGAGACTTGTTCAGAGTTTACTTTCTCATGACAGTGGCTAGGTTTGCTGCTTGTGGAACTTGGGTGGACTTCCAGGAGCTCCTAACCCACCTTCACAATGTCTCTGGAGCGAAGACTTGAGTGAAGTCAGACCTACTTCAACACCTCAGTCTCCTCCTTCACCCAGAAATGCAAATGCATTTCTCCAGAATGGAGCAGCTCACAGAATCCCCATCCAAAATTTAACAAAAACCATTGAAAACCTAACCGAAGGTGCTACTGTCTGGTGGCCAAAAATAAGGAAGACAAAGCTACAGAATGAACAGAACACCCACTTGTGCAGCACCCACCTTTCCAGAATGAGATGGAGAAGACTCCGAAATTCAAGAGGGTCCTTGTCTATTCAGAGCTAATTCATCTGAGCAACTATGCCTTGGTTTCCAAGTGCTGAAGAAGCTAATTGAAGAAGCAACTGGCAAGTAGAGTCTGGGAGGTGGCAGCTCCTGTCATGGAGAGAAGGAAGCTGCCGTGCAGGAGGGCTCTTTCAGGATGAATGAATGGAAGGTGCTGGGCAGTGGGAAGGAAAAGCAAGAACTAAATAAAATGTAAAGCAACAGGGATTGGGGTAGGAGTGGGTGAATTGGGGAGCCCTGTGTGTTAGATCCAGGCATGTCCAGACTGTTTGGTGGGGGTTTATGATCTCAATATTTGATTCGGGAGGTGGATGCTTTTTGCATCCAGGTTTGCATCCTGCTTTTGATCCTTCTTCCCTGCCTACTACTGTGTGTGCTGAAATGGGAAGCAGATCTGGACTGTGATCCCCAAGAGGTGGTTGATGGTAAGGATGTCAAAGGGTTTTAATAGCCCGTGAGGGCCCTGATCCTGTAGGTGCATGTGTTAGCTGTAGAAAAGAACGATCCCATTAAGCTTAAGTGTGACATCTTAGCTCTTTAAATGTACACTCGTCATTTAATATACTTGCCTTGGTTATACCCTGAGATGCTGGTCAGGGCTGGTCTTGAGTTTCAGAGGTGCTGTGATTATAGAGAAGCAGGGATTAAAGAAGGAATAAGAAAGTGGACAACTACTGAGAACAGAGAAATCACATAGTGCTGAAAAATTCCCTCTTTACAGAGTATCAGATATTCTCCGAGAACCTACGGACAGTTGCTCTTAAGTACTCCCAGTTTGCACTTTGATATTAATTGAACCGAGGACTAAAATTCCTGCTTTGTTGATTGATTTTTTTAAAAAAAATTAAACTGATTAATGTTTTCATTTGAATAGCACTGCTGACTCTGCAGAAGATGTGATCTTTTAATTAGCAGATGTCAGGATTAGCATTAGTGTTGAATTGTAATTAGCGTTTGTATGCATAGCAAAAGACCCGGGCTCAGCTTGGCAGCAAGGAGAATGAAATTATAGGTAGTGGTGTAACTTGGCTCTTTCCTGCGTATCTGTAATGGCTTTTTTTTTTGGAAAAGTGAAACCCGCAAGTATTGTGATCAAGGGATGAAGTCTAGCGGATTAATTGCTGGTAGAAAAATTACATATAAATTATTGGTATGTGTTCTGCTAGTTAAATCATAAGTTTTGTTGGCCTAACAGAATTTAATATATCTAATTGTCACACACTGATCCTCTTAAATTGAAGGCTGCAAAGTGGTAATAGTTTCTTGGCTAGAACACAGCAGCAGTGTATGTGGACACGGATGTCTCTGGGAATGGTATTTTGTGAGCAGAGGAGACCTGACTGAAGCAGGTGACATTCAGGGCTCTTAAGAGTCTCACTTCAGATTAATTTAAAGAACAAATGTACGTTGACTTTGTGCTCCTGTTTGCGAAAGTAAGGGTTTATGTGAATGGGGCCGTATGTGAACATAGGAGAAAGCAAGAGGCAGTGCATTTATCACAGGTCAGGGATATACAAAGGGACCTAGGCACAGAAAGTAATTAAATCTGAATGTCTCCAAGAAAGGAGACTTTTCCTCTCCTGCTGATGAAAAATCGGCATCGTCCCAAGTCAATGGAAAGAGAACACATTGACTAAGGTGGCACTAAAAAGATGATTATCAGCTATTATGGGGAAGTCTATTCAGTGGCATTTTATCCAGCTAAAGGAAAAAATAGTCCTTTATAATGCTGCCAAGGTAATTGCAGACAATGGTGATTTCTGTGACCATTAGTCAAACAATTAGCCAAAACTCAGTAACTCTGCTTTTTAATACACCAAAGGAAAGAAAAAAAGCTACTTGATTATAGACAGTCCAGGAATGGAGACTTAGAGTTAACAATTTTGGTGCTTAGAGGGAAAAAAGGAGCTTTCTGTACAGCACATCTATGATAATGGTCATAATGTTATAATGTAGAATGAGTTTGCAGTGTTCCCAGGTCTGGATAGGAGAGCAGGATATTGTTTCCTGCTTGTGTGCACAGGTCATTCTTTCTCTTTTTGGTTTCTTCATTGCAACTAAACCCCATTGAAATGGGGTTAATGATTCTGACCACCTTTGTCAAGTGCTCTGAAATTTGCAGCTGACAAGTACTGTAATAGGGTGATGAGTTGTTTCTGGTTGCCACTTCTTCTTTGTGGTTTTAAACTCTATTGGAGATAAAGAGGACAAAGAAAAAAAAAATGTTATGTATGTGAAGCTATTAAATGATGCTTTAAAAATTAAAGTCTTTGGGAGAAAACAGAATTGAGCATCAAATCAATTTTTTTTTTGTCTCCCACTTTAAAGCTGAATGCTTTCAGGTAACAAAAATTTCAAATTCTTGTAGCAGATGACAGGCTGCTCCTCTCTTGCGTTTCCACCAGGGAGAAGCAATAAGGATTTAGCTATCATCTCGCATATACAAATAATACTTGTATGTATAACCACCCCTCCAAACCAACCCTCTCTTGCATTCAAATCCCTGCTTGAATCTGTGGAAACAGCCGTAAGTGATCCTAGGTACTTAATGTACACTGTTTTGGGTGGATTTATATGACTGTGTTTGAACTTCCCTTCAGTGCTTTATTTCTGAAAGGAAAAAGAAATGCTAGCAAAGACGAAGGCTTTTAAAATGTTGACCTTTTGAGGGAAGAATGTGGTACATGTGTAGCAGTGTAAACCTTCAAGTGATCATTCAGTAAAATAGCATTAAAAGCGATGGTGTGTCTGATTTGTCAAATGAAGAAGTAGTACATCTCACCTTCCAACTGAATAAATACAGCTCATAGCGGAGGGTAATACTGTCATCATAACATAATTGAAATGATATGATTCCAATGTACAATTCAATAAAACTAACCACAGTAGTGGAGTTATCGATTTAAACTCAGTTAAAAGCAGTTCACATATTCAGTTAAAAATATTTCTGATGAATATCAGCTCTGGTAATATGATTTCCTTCATTCAGTAGCAGAAAATAAGTTTTTATCAGCCTCAAAGATCAGATAAAATGTTAGGAAATAATTTGATTTTTGCTCCATTGGCCTGAGCAGACAAACCACTTTATATTTTTCAGTGTACATGTTTCTAGTGCATCTCCAGTTTTTAATGTATTTAAAAAAAAATAGTGCTTTACTTAATGGCACATGTCCAAAGGGGAGGGGTTCTTTTTTTGCTCGAAGCACCCACCGCTAGTTGTAGAAGTGATTATTTGTAATGTAAATGTCTGGCTCCGACCTCTTCTGAACCAGAGGAAAGTGTCTGCAGTAATTACTTGGGTTTTTCCTAGTGTAATTAGCAAGTAATCTGCTGTGACATCTAAGTACAACATATGTAGTCAATGTGTGAGTAAATATGTTGTTTAGTGAATTGTAGAGTCATGTCACCCTTTCTTTAAAGTGGTATTGCAGGAAAGACTTTTGAATACGCTGTCTCTCAAGGCTATTTTTTCCTGGCTCATTCTGCCGTATCCAAAGAAGAGCAATGAAGCTGGTGAAGGGTCTGGAGAACAAATCTTGTGAGGAGTGACTGAGGGAACTGGGGTTGGTCAGTCTGGAGAAAAGGAGCCTGAGGGAGGCCTTATTGCTCTCCACAGCTACCTGAAAGGAGGTTGTAATGAGGTGGGTGGCTGTCTCTTTCCGTGCGTAACAAGTGATAGGATGAGAGGAAATGGCCTCAAGTTGCACTAGGGAAGGTTTAGATTGGATATTAGGAAAAATTTCTTCACCGAAAGAGTTGTCAAGGATTGGAACAGGCTGTCCAGGGAAGTGTTTGTATCACCATCCTTGGAGATATTTAAAAGATGTGTAGATGTGACACTTAGGGACATGGTGTAGTGGTGGACTTGGCAGTGTTAGGTTTATGATTGGACTCGATGATCTTAAGGGTCTTTTCCAACCTAAATGATTCTATGATTTGATGATTCTAAGAGGTCACTGAAACATGAGGATGTGGCAGCATAGATCATTTCACATGAGGGGAGGTGAAAATACGTAGAACTGGGACTTGTTTCTTCCTCATGGCAGGTTCAGTACTGCAATCCTAAGGCCAAGATTGCCCTTCTTTTTCTTTCCCATCTTCTTCTTGTTTCTTCTTTCCTTCCTGTTTTAAATCCACTTTTAAGAGAGCAGCATGGCCATTAATACTTTGAGGATTTAGATCTTGCAGTAAGTTTACTAGTTTGTTAGTTCTCTCTTAGGCTCAGCTGTCAGAATAGCTATGAACTGATTGTATACCAGCACTGCTTTTCCTATAGGGAGAAAGAGTCTTGGAAAAAGTTCACACATCAAAGAAAAGAGGATCCAGTGTGCTTTTTTTTTCCCCTTTCCACTCCCCTTTCTTTCAAGGGTTGTGCATTTTATCTATAGCTTTTACCAAAAAAATTATTCCCCCCCTGGTATGCTCTCCTTTTGTGCATACTTGCTCACACTTCCATACCTCTTCTGTGCTTACGTGCATCCTTCTGTTTTGTGGCAAGTCTTTCACAAAACCTCTTGAAGTAGGAGCGAGCCAGCTGTATGCAACCTGCTGAGCCAGCCTGAGATCTTTGCTCCATCTGAGCTTGCTTTGTCACTCTGAACGTGAGATGTAAGACATATTTCATATTGCTTCTAGAAGTGATGGCGAGGAAGCAATTGATAGCCGTAAGCATGTGACAAAAACTTTTACATTTAAGTTGGAATCCTTGCATTTGACTAAACTTTATTTTTTTCCTGTTTGGCTTATTCATAGCGATGCAAACCAGTTTTTTTCTTTCAGCAGCGTGTCTAATTGATTTCAGAGTGAGAAAGAAAATAAAACTGGAGCTCACGGTGAACATTATTCTTCCTCGAAATCTTCTGAATACTTCATTTTATTGTACTGTTCCAGTTATAAGGAGGGTTGTACCCTGAAAAACCAAGAAATGAACAGTTTCTGCAGCGGCTCATGGCAAGACCTTGTTCATCAGGCTACACCTCATTTTCTTTTATCATCATTGCATAAATACCATGCTGCTTGGGTTGATGGTACCCTACCTGTACCAAATATAGCTGCTACCCAGCCTCGTTTGCTCTGCATAGGTTAAGTAATGCTGTAAATGGCTTGGGGTAGGAGAACTCAAACAATGAGATAAGGATTGTCCTGGAAATGGCTCTTGGTTAGTGACTGGAGGGGGTTAAGCCCAGTCCACACTGTTAATTTAGCTGGCCACAAATGTAAATAACTTGGAGTTAGGAGTGTAAATTTGAGTTTGTTGTTAATGGTGTCTTTGATAAGGCTAATTTGGAAGAGAATTTCCAATTTCATACACACTATCAGAGGTTTTTATTTTCTTTTTTACAGTAGGAAACTGTGCAAAAAAGTACTGGGGAATTTTTATGGTACCCCTCGAGGCGAATTAAACACACATTTGTGCTTAAATATAAAAGAAAAATTTAATGAATAATGCATTGGGCAGAGTCCTACTGCAATATGCAGTTCTACATGGAGCAAGCATCACAAGAAAGTTCCTTATGTCCACTGGTACCAGCACTAATCCCAACAGTAGTTGCATGTCCCTGTGTTCTGGTTTTATTTAGTGAGGGGGGGCTATGCTGGCAGCTTCTGTAAGAATCTGCTAGAAGTTTTATCCCTTTGTCCGGTAGATTCAGCTGGGCCAAGGGAGGACCTGCTGCTGCCCAGGGCTGAGCCAATTGGTAGCAGAATGTTCCCTGGTAACACCTCTGCGATAACGTATTTAAGAAGGAGGAAAAACAGAAAAAAAAAAAAAGAAGAAAAAGAAGATGTGAAGAAGCTGAAGCAGGGGCAGAGAGGAGGAGCGGTGAGCCGTGTGGGCCTTGCGGGCCTTGGCCTCTGGCCTCTCCCGGGGCGGCTGTCGGGGCCCAACTCAGCCCAGCCCGGCTGCAAGAAGTGAAGAGGAGATGTGAAGAGAACCTGAGAGGCGTCTGCCTGAGCCGGTTGTGAAGAATTTCTTGTGAGAGGAACGGCTGCAGACACCAAGGTCAGTGAAGAAGGAGGGGGAGGAGTAATGCGGCTCCTGGCCAAGATTCCCCTGCAGCCTGTGGAGAAGACCATGGTGGAGCAGGTTGTCCCCCTGCAGCCCATGGAGGTCCACGGAGGGGCAGAGATTCACCTGCAGCCCATGGAGGACCCCACGTCGGGGCAGGTGGAGGCCTGAAGGAGGCTGTGGCCCATAGAGGGCCCACGCTGGGTCAGCCATTCTGGAGGGACTGCACCCCGTAGAAGAAATGACACACACCAGAGCAGTTCACAAAGGACTGCAGCCCGTGGGAGGAACCCCACGCTGGAGCAGGGGAGGAGTGTGAGGAGTTCTTCCCCTGAGGAGGAAGGAGCAGCATAAATCAACGTGTGATGAACTGACTGTAACCCCCATTCCCTCTTCCCCCCTGGGCTGCTCAGGGAGGAAGGAGATAGAGATAATGTTAGGCTTGGGAAGAGGGAGGGGTGGGGGGAAGTTATCTTGTTCTCTTTCTCATTATCCTGCTTTAGTTTTAATAATAAACAAATAGTTTTCCTCAACTCGAGTCTGTTTTGCCCATAATGGTAACTTTAAGGATGTCTCTCCCTGTCCCTATCTCAAACGTCAAGCCTTTTTTCTTATATTATCTCTTCCTGTTCCCTCTGAGGCTGGGGAGAGTGACTGCGCAGTCTGGTCCTGAGCGGGGCTAAACGACAACACCCTGATATTCCTCCTTCCAGCCAGTTTAATTTCTTCTTGTTGTTAGGCCTTCTTGCCCTCTGTGCCAGATCATTCCTCAGTCGCAAATTGCTACTGCTGAGTAGTTACAATTAGAATTTCCTGTTCAAAAGCAACCTTTGCACAGTATTGAGCTGAAGGACCATTCATTTCACAGGGAGACCACATTCCATGCTATACCATCAGTATACTTGCTTTGTTATATCAAGAATAGAGTTTAAAATGTTGCAGTGAACAGCCCGTTCATGAGCTGCTGCTTCCTGCCTCCGTTATCGTGGAAGTTAGTCTTTTTCAAACAGGAGAATTTTTTTTTTTTACAAAAGGGCTTTTCTTTGCCCTTCTTCACTGTGTGACCTCCCCTCACTTACTCCTGATTTAGAATTTGTTACAAACTCAGGAAGAACATTTTGGACAGCCTCTGATGATACTGTTGGTGGTAATGACCTGTGCAGCATCCTACCATAATCTCTTGCAAAAATTTAGATTATTATAACATGCATTCATGGCTGTGCTGAAATGTTGCAAAGTTGCTGAATTTCCTGGAACACAATTCACTTGCTGTCATGTCATAGAATCATAGAATGGTGAGGGTTGGAAGGGACCTTCAAAGTTCATCTAGTCCAGCCCCCCTGCAAGGAGCAGAGACATCTTCGACTAGATCAGGTTGCTCAGAGCCTCATCCAACCTTGGCCTTGAGTGTTTTCAGTAATGGGGCATCAACCACCTCTCTGGGAAACCTGTTCCAGCATTTCACCATCCTTATTGTAAAAAATTTCTTCCTTAAGTTTAATCTACATCCACCTCCTTCTACTTTAAAACCATTACTCCTTTTCCTTCACAACAAACCCTGGTAAAAAGTTTCTCCCCATATTTCTTATAAGACTCCTTTAAGTTATTGAAAGCCTGAAATAAGGTCTCCTTGGAGCCTTCTTTTCTCTAGGCTGAACAGCCCCAATTCTCTCAGCCTGTCCTCATAGCAGAAGTGCTCCAGCCCTCTCATCACCTTTGTGGCCGTCCTCTGGATTTGCTCCAACATGTCGATTCCTTCTTCTGTTGGGGGCTCCAGAACTGGACACAGTACTCCAGGTGGGGTCTCACCAGGGCAGAGTAGAGGGGGAGAATCACCTCCCTCGACCTGCTGGCCATGCTTCTTTTGATGCAGCCCAGGATGTGGTTGGCTTTCTGGGCTGCAAGTGCACATTGCCGGCTCATGTTGAGCTTCTCGTTCACCAGCACTCCCAATTCCTTCTCCTCAAGGCTGCTCTTGATCCATTCTCTGCCCAGCCTGTATTGGTGCCTGGGATTGCCATGACCCACATGTAGGACCTTGCACTTGGCCTGGTTGAACTTCATGAAGTTTGCATGGGCCCACCTCTCCAGCCTGTCAAGGTCCCTCTGGATGGCATCCCTTCCCTCCAGCATGTTGACTGCACCACACAGCTTCGTGTTGTCGGCGAACTTGCTGAGGGTGCACTCTATCCCACTGTCCATGTCTCCGACAAAGATGTTGAACAGGGCCAGTCTCAATACTGACCCCTGAGGAATGCCACTAATCACTGTTCTTCACTTGGACATTGAGCTGTTCAAAGTTTTTATGAAGATGTTTTGGTTTGTTATGAATTTGAAATTTTAAAAAGTGTGGCTGATATGCTCACATCTACTGAGCCTTGACACCACACAGTTTCAGACACAAATGCCTGTCTAGCAGCATCCTTGTGAGCCTTTTTGCATGGTCATACCATGATCTTGCTGTGTAAAACCAGTCAAAAGCTGAGGCTCATTAAAATGATAGCAATAGAAATCAAAATAGAGCATTTGAGGTTGCAGTGAGGGGAAACATTGTTGCAGAACTAACAGCACACACAAGGACTTAAATGGGTTATTTCACTGCCCCATCAATTTAGTCTTGTTTATTAATGTGGGTGTATAGACACCATCTTCTGCTTCAGTGAATGAGGATGGTGAAGCTGCTGGATCTCTCTTGGCTTGGAGATGCAGTGTGTTGTGAGCAAAGAGCCTGCAGGTACTATGATGCTGGAGGAGTGGTATCATGCAATATCTTCAGGCCTCCTGAAAGCCCAGGGATGAAACAGAAGTGGAAATGAGACCTGCTAAAAGAAGCCTGTATAGGGCTGTGAGACTGATTTTTTTGAGAGGTGATCCATGTGCAGAGAAATTACTGTCTCAGACAAAATGAGCTAAGGTTCAGCTGTCTCAGGCAAAAAAAAAAAGCTACACTGGTATAATTTGCTTGTGTATAAGCTGCGATGGTTTGGCCATTTTCACCTTCCAGGGCTCAGTTATTTGAGCAGCTGGTGGGAAGAAGCTCTGCTTGTGGTGTGGGTGCATGTGCAAATTCATTAGTCTGAGAAAATATCCCCATCGTAATGAGGTCAGATCAGTTATTTCAGGAGGAACGCTGACCTTTCCCACGTTTTAGCGTGCTGGCCCCTCAAAGGCGCAGTCATCTGAAGAGGTGCTGCTCTGCCCTGCCAGGCAAGGCTGGAGGGCTCTTATCTTCTTCCTTCCGCCTCAATAATAGCACTTGTCATCTTGCCACGCGTGTGGATTTTTACACAGCTCAGCATGCTTTCCGGCAGACACCAAAATATTAATTATAATGCTGTAAAAATTAATTGAAACACAGCATAATCTCTGTTAAGTAAGGTAACTGAAATTGTCTTAAAATAGACCCCTCAAGAAATAAGATGAAATCTCTCAACAGAGGGGCTTGGCAGGTTCCCTATGCCAGTTCTCTTGAGATACTTCGTATTGCTGTTAAAGTGCATTTAGTATTTCTGTATTTTCCCTTAGAGCACCTGCCATTCAGAGCAGCTTTTTTTATCCTGCTCGTGTCTGCTAACCCATTACTAGTATTTTGACCTCCCTTACCCAGGTAGTGGTGATGGCAGCCAAACACTAACCAGCGGTATCTTCATTTGCACATTGATTCCTTGAGAGAAGATGTGGACCTGTGGAGGACGTGGATGGAGATTCAGTTTGGCAGTTCTTTAATTCCTATGGCAGATCTAATACCTGAATTACCTGTGATGATCGTGCAAGGTTTTAGAGCAGAGCTGTCACCAAACATTTTGTTGCTAGTGTCTATCCAGTGCCTACAAAACCAGTCCAGTGAAGTGGGTAGAAGGATAAAATATCACCAGGTTCCCAGCGACCTCTTTTCAACTGTTTATGGTTTTTAGGAATGGCAGCCATGTTTTTTTCATCCCATTTCAAGCCAGCTAGTACTAAATCTGCTTAGATTTGGAAGCAGAATGCATGTTTATGTTAGAGATTGTTCTTATTTCATTGACTTGGATATAAATTACATAAATAAATATAATAAAAATAATAAGTTTCAGAAACACTTTTTCTTGCAGATAGGTGGCCCATAACTTCAGTACCACAGTGGGATGCAAGCTAGCATTTTAAGGGTGTTGCCAGTGATGTGGTTACTTTAAGACATTCAGGCTCCCATGTGGTGCAATAAGCGTTTACTTACAGAGGCTGTGTGGATGGAGTCTCTGACATTTTGCAATTTTGGGTGACACCTGCTGCATTTTATTTTGTTTTAAGGTGAACTGCTGTCTGGAAAGCTTAAATCACCTTGTGCAGTCAGAGAAGATGTAACTGGAGCAAACAAGCTTCCCGACGTGTAATAGTGTGACCTTTTTCCAGCTCTGGTTTTCTCTTTTGGAGTCGTAAAGTCCTTTTCTCTGACCAGAGATGAATGGCCTGCAGAAATAGTACCCTACAAGTGGAGGGGGAAAAGTAAGAAAGAAAAGAAGTCAGAGCTTCAGGTGAGCAAGATGAGAGTGCAAGTGGAAGAACTGCTGTGTTGTCTGGATGCTGTGATGCTCTGTGCCTTCCACCTCTGCACTCCAAAGATAAGCCCTTCTGCAATGTGGCTTTTTTTGTTTCCTGTTGACAAAGTCTGTGGGGAGGAAATATGTATGTGTGATTCTCACTCTCCTCAACCTAATAGAAAGAGGTTGCTTGGACATCACAGCTAGGTGAAAAATAAGGCCTTGTGTTAGTGCTACTAAGGTGCTTGCAGCTGCTTACAAAAGCACATCTGTGAAGCAGGTGGAGAGGAATGGTTTCTGTAGGCAGGGCCAGAAAAGAAATACTCAGAGTTTTGCAGGACTGGGACCTGGATGTTTGGAGCAGAAGAAGACTTGAAACACACCTTTGGCATTTAAAAAGAAATGTGGTGAACTTGCATGGTGTCCTTCCTCCTTTTCTCAGAGGGCTGTGAATAAGCAAGGCTTTCACCTGTGGGCAGCGCATCAGTGCGCCCTGGTGGGGGAAATGTCCTTTAAGTGCTGGGAATGGTGATTAATACTATTAATAATGGTGATTAATAGCCCATCCTCCTTCTCACACAGAGCTTGTGGGAGGTAAAGGCTATGGGGCTTTGGTGGGGAGAGGATGGAGCTCAGACCAGAGGCAGCCTGTGGTTTTCTGCCTTTTGTTCACTTGATTTTGTTTTCAATAAAATTGCATAGTTTCAGAAGGAGCCTCCTAAGGCAGAGATGATAGCAGCATTGTGTGGGACTTTTTAATTCACTCCTGTGGTAGAACTGTAAGAAAAAAAACCTGGACAGCTTAGCACTTAAATGTTTTTCTGTGATTTTGGTTGATATAAAGATAACCAGGTAGTGTGAACTCTAGGCTGCCATAGTCTCTGAACTCATGCAGCAGCTAGGGAAGGGAATATGTTGCAAACTGCAGCGATTAATCCCAGCAGTTTGTTTGTTAGGCTTTGAGGAGGCCTGCCTTGTCATCTAGAAGTTGAAATAACTCATCGGAGGGAAAATCTGAAAAGCAGACAGCAACCTCCTTTTAGATCTGGCTTCACACAAGGCATCTGAACTGCGCTGTATCCATCTTTTTAAAATTTGTGGCTAAACTTTGCAAGAAAAGAGCGATCAAACTTCATGTTGTGATAACAGAGGGTGATTAGAGATTCAGGTTATCCCCAGCAATTGCCATGCTGTAAATATTCAGTCCTTCTCCTTACCCTGAAGCCAGCAGCCTATAACCCTTTTAGAGAAGAAATACGATGAGGTTGTGAGCCAGCAGACCCATTTGAAAATATGTTCTTCCTCTGCTGTTGGGCGTTACAGCACTAAAAATAAATTAAAAGGCTCCATCATAGGGTATTATTACTAGCTTATGATGCAACTTAGCTGCTGATAGACAGTCTATTATAACAATTCCTTCTGGCTGCTGACAGCTCACCAGGTGCTTGGAAATGTCAGCTGCTGCCCCAGGATATATGGAGAGGTTATGGTTGAATTTTCAGGTGTTCCATGCTCTCTGTGGGTGGAGAGTAGTGGGAAGTTGGCCCCAGGAATCTTGTGTCTGGATTGGGTTTCTCAGTGTTTTCTTTAGCCTACCTGAACGCTGCTCTTGCAGACCTCATTGCTCCATCAGACTGGTGGATTTTGGTGTGTTATGGTCACCTAGGCTAGCAGTCACTTTTTTTTTTTGGCTTTTTTTAAATCCATCTGAATTTGTTCATGCGCTACCACTCCTTTTTTTTTTTTCTTTTAAGGAGGGGCCCACTCAACCTTACTGGTATGTTTGTTAACTGTATAATTAGAAAGCTAAAAATAATATACCGAAAGCAGCAGTTTCACAGGAGGTGTCCCAATTTGGCAACACTGGGCTCTGACTCATGTTTGCTTCACTAGGAGATGAGCTGATTTAAGACAGTAGTGAGTATTGGACATTGCCTTTCTGAGCAGCTAGCATTTGCCTATTCATGGTGCAAAGTAGCTGAGATCTGGCCATCAGGCCCCAGCTCTGATAATGTCAGTGTGCTGTGGATGGAGATTTATCGCACTCTGTGTTTATTTAGGATTTATTACAGTGCTTACCAAAACCCTACCCAGCACTCTTATGTATCTTGATGTGAGCAGCAATGATACAAATCAAAGAACAAACCTTCCCATCTTTGTCTGACAGCCAGCAGATCTCAGCTCTATCAGCAGCAATGCTTTTACCATTAAAGATAGTACTGCAAGCAATATTCATTATATTTTTATTATTATTACTATATTACTTCCTTCCATGCAGTGATAGACCATAAATTCCTCTTTCTCTCACACTAGTTTTTATTGTTTATTTGTATTGTGCTAATTCCCAGAATCTGAACCTGAACCAGGACCTCATTAATACTGGTTCTTTACAGACCCACCGTAAGAAAGAACGTCTCTGAAATACTGAGGAAGCCTATTTTACCACCTTGCTTTATACTTTGGATACGTACTGTTCTGGGATAGAGTTTGAATGAAGGAAAATGCAAATAATGAAATAAAGATTTCATACTATGCTGTTATGCCGGTGAAAATCCCCTTGTTGCCAATTTATCAACATTTTTATCATGTGTTTTCCAGTACGTGCTCTTCTTCATCAGGCCCCATCCCTTAAATTCATATGGTCCGTGGAGAATTTCAGCATGTTGCCTGCTTCACCTCCTAACTGCCTGGAAAACTTCCAATTATGGATCTTAAAAGTGGTGGCACCCAGTTACAAGTGGAAAGACTCCCAAAGTTGTTGTCTTTAATTGTCTGTTACTCTGTGAATCGCTCGTCTGATCTTATAGGGGCTGATTTGTGACCTTCAAGCACTGAACACCTGCGACACCATCAGGGTTGTGGGAAGTCAGGACTGGCTTTATATCAATTAAAATGCACAGAAAGCTCACAGAGCTTAACTTATTTAGTTATTTATACCCTTTGTTGTCATTTTAGTCCTCTTTTGGTGACCAGGTTCAGTGAATTGCAGAGAAGGGATAGCTACTTAAAAATCTGCCTTATTCTGAATGGTTTCTTTCAAGCTTTGTTTTCCCTCTTCAGTGAAATAGGGAGTAAATTTAGAGCTATGGTTTGTGAGCCTTGCTTAGCTCAAATGTTAGTAAATCATTAGAAGTGCTGCCTTGGATTTGGAAGAGAAGCAAATGCAGCCCAATGCTGAGACAATTGAACTTCCAGTAAATTATGAATACTGATAATAAATAAAAATGCATGAGAAACAGGTTTCCGCTGAAGACGTTTAACCTTCACTACAAGTGGTTTTTAAGAACATTTCAGACTGGTTTGCTTTATGTATACATTACTTTTGGACATCCTTATTTCCCAGTGGATTGGCTGGTCCAGTACACAGAAGATTTGAGGTCATGTGGTAAGAGAAGCAGAGGCACATCTGCCCACTGGACCGGATGGGGAGATACATTGGTACGTGTACCTGCAGGGCAAGAGGTGTCTGTGGAGCTAAGCAAGCCCTAAACTGAACAGTGTTGATTTTTACTGCCAGGCTAATGCATCTGCTTTGTGTGTGTCCACAGCACAACTGAGGTGTCGCTCTTGAGTGTGGCTTAGTTTCTTCTAACAGGAGGTCCTCAGGAGCAATGGTTTCAGGGTAACCTAGTTGTATGAGTGAGTTACTGGGTCTCAAATGTGCTCCTACATCCCTGCAGGTGTGATTCCCAGGGAGTTTTTGATGACAGATTTTGGATTTGCATGCCAACGTGACAATTACCTGTGGGCTGACCCACAATGCTGCTAGCCATTTTGATCATGTGGCTGATGAAGTTGGTGGTGGGAGTCACCACAGGCTTAACAGTGCAAGATCGCATACTGATTTAGGGAAGGACGGGGCCCACAGTGGGGTGGATCCAACCTTTGCTATTGAGAATAAGCTGTGAAGCAAAGACCAGAGGCAAACAGCATGAACCCTGAAACCTGGCAGCTGCCTGGGTTGGCTGAGGATGTGGGCAGTCCATGTCCATGTGCAGCTGAGAGTTTCCCTGCACAGTAGTGGTTAAGTTGTGTTTATATCCCTGCATTCGAAGCTGAGCTCACATAGTTACCTTGGAAGGAAAACGACTGTGTCTTGTCTTGGCTAAACTTTCTGGAGGAAAAGGAGGGCTGCCGTGCTAGGTGGAGCTGCCCAAGTGGACAGGTTTGGGCAGTCTGGATCACGGCACACAGCCGAAAACTGGCATTGCTGGCCCTGTGATGGTTTGCCTTCAGTAAGAGGTAGGAGTTTGAATTTATTCTTCTTGAGTCAGTGAATAAGAGTATAACTGTTTTCAGGAGGGAGGAAAAGACATGTGATTAGATGCATTTATCTGAATGGCCATGGGTCACTTCTTCATTGTTGGAGCACAGTGCGGCTCTTTCACCTGTTTATTTTTTTGCTAAATAAAAAGCTGCAAAATTTTTGAAAAAAGACTGGGAACATTGATTTGTTATTCAAGTGCATTCCACATCCATTCTGTGCGCAGGCAGATACGTCTTTACATCCCATTTTAAAATTCTAATCCACGATGCTGTAGATGAGGTGTGGGATGACGGCTGATATTTCATCTCACTTTATATCATATTATTTTTAATCAGAAGCCAGTGCTCAACTTTAAATAAATAGTGGTGAGTCAACTTCACTGGGCTCATCAAGTGGTAATAAGGATTGTGATACTATTCCTTGCCACATAATTAATCTCAATGCCTATAAGTGACATTTTGACCATTAACTTTTGACACCATAAACTCATTTTTGGACAATTCTTGAGAAAAAATTATATGCAGAAGCATTTGTTTGTGTCAATTGATAGGAATCAAATATTTTGCTGCCCAGGCTATATGTGAATTACTGACCTCACAAAAATCTGTGGGATTTTTATGAGTGATTTTGCAGTCTCTTGCCATTCCTGACCTCCCATGTCAGCAAGCTTCTTAGGAAAGAAGAAAACTTCAAAAGCAGGAGTGTGCTATAATTAAATTACTAAAACTTGTCATTCCTACCCTATTTTTCAAGTTAATTTGTAACTAATCTTTTAACAGAACACAAAACGTACAGGCCACCTGCAAGAAAGGGGGTTATTTCCATTTAATAATATTTTCTCAATGGAGATACAAAAGAAATGCCCCGTAGAGTTAGTTGCAAATATCCATTGAGAATAAACATACAAAATGTTACATCAACAGTGCTCCTACATATGCAGCGCTCCAAGCTCCACTGCTATTAGTAATATGTTCAGAAGGCATGGGTTTGCAAAGGAATTAAGATGTTATATGCATATATATATTTATAAATACCCATCAACTGTATAACCTACCTGCTAGATTTTACGTAGCAGTGTATCAGTTTCATCCTACTGCTGCCTGCAAGACTTCTGTGGACTTAATTACATGTTAGAGGATCTTCACAGCATCCAATGGTAAATACATTATTAAAAGGAAGAGCTTGGCAGTGGCGCAAGCTACAATCAGGAGTGCTAACTATAAAACATTGGGCGATTTTTGACAAGCTCAATTGCTACATGTGCACCCTAAACCATCCTGGCTGCAGATGGAAATATAGTTAGGTCATTGGAGAGAGGATGGATGTATAGCCACCTGAAGTTTATTTAGATAATAAACAGTTCCTGTACAGAAAATCATCCTTAAAAGCTGAGTCCTGGGGATTTCTTCAAAAGAGAACTTGCAGTTGCTTTTGCCCCAAGGAGCAAATCAATTTCCTTGCGAGGGCTGGTGAGCAAAGCTGCCTGCTGCTGGCTGTGAAGGAAGCAGCGCTGTGAATTGCTGCAAAGAGTTGAACTGAAAAAAATCACACTTTTTCGTGTCAAAGCTGGGTTACTTGGGTTACCTTTGGCATCGCAAAGCTGCTTTTGCCCCCTGCCCCCCCTCCTCTCCCCATTTTATTCTGTATAAAACAAGACCCCCTCTATGGAGGAGAGAAAATTCACAGTAATGAAAGCACACCTCTTGGTGCAGACCTATTTTACGGGTCCTTTTTTTTTCCTTTGCAGTTTTAAAAACACCCACGCAGGAGCTCAGCTTTAGCTGTATCCTTTATAGAGCTCTGTGTCTTTACAGACAGGTACAGCTCTGGCAGTCTCATGGGGCTGCAATGTTCCTAAAATATTTTGGGGGGTTTTTATCTGTGAGAGGAGTTACCCGAGTTCGACTCCTCTGATGGAGGGAAAATTTCATGGTCTGGCAACTTAATGCTTTGCTGCCCCGCTAGCACAGAGAGTCAGCTCAGATCCCAGCATGGGGTATTGCAAGCCGTGTTTGGATTCAAGGCAGGAGAGA
This sequence comes from Chlamydotis macqueenii, assembly GCF_036417535.1. Lineage (NCBI taxonomy): Eukaryota > Metazoa > Chordata > Aves > Otidiformes > Otididae > Chlamydotis > Chlamydotis macqueenii. Next base: position 21,501,691 of record NC_141559.1, read on the forward strand.
GGGGCCATTCAAATCATCCCAGCGCTTGCTCTATGCTCCTGGCTGGCTGCGTTTTTCTCCCGTTGTTCAGCATTCATCAAAACGTGGTGCTTGGAGAACGGATTTGTCGTGCTCCATGAGACCCTCCTGCATCACTTGCTTCAACCTGGGAGAGCTGCAGCATCCTGCCCTGGCTCAGCACTCGGAGGGTGCTCAGGCTGGATTGCCTGTCAGGGTTTGAGGATGGACCTTTACTTGACATCTTAGTACCCGTACTCAATGTGGAGAATGTATACATCCACTCCACTTCACCAGCTTGCAGTGATCAAATTACTGTTAACATACCTGGGTCTGTGCATTGGGTATATACGTGTCTGCAAAATCTGTGTGTGACCAAAACCGGCACAACATTCTCCCTTCCTGAGATGTTATCTTCCCTGTAATAACCCCAAATTTGCCTATTTGCTTTGCAGGTCCCAGGGTGATAACTTAAGACTGTCTCACTTTCTGGGCAATTTGAAATGCTAATGTGAAACAAATTTTAAGTGGCTGTTTCAGAGTGAGAGAGAGGATGCTAAAATCAACTTTTATCCATTAAAGTCAATCTTAATTACAACAAAGCCAAATATTGTCTCTTCTGACCACAACCTTCGCATTGGGTTTCCTTTTTATTATTTATTTTTTGCCAGTTTATGTCTTCATAGTGAACCATGTGCATACTTATTTATTATTTAAAATATATGATTTGTACTAAATATATATTACATTTTTTTTGGGGGAAGAGGCTTTAGTTTTGCTCAAAATGGAAATCCAGATTCTTTTTTTTTCTTTTTTTTTCTCAATTTGTTTTTACATTCTTGGTGCAGTCCAATCCTCTTGCTCCTTTTCATCCAGAAATAAGATCTTTTTCAGAGCTTTCTGCCTGCTTGAAATGCTGTATCTACCAGCTTGACCAGATTCCTCTTCCTTGTAATCAGCACAGATGTCATACATCACCTTTTTCCTCTCTGGATCTGAGGCTACGGTGAATTTAATGGTTTTAAAGACAACTTCAGCATTAATAACAGAAACATTCATTTATTTCTATTGCTTCTGACAGGTTTTGCAGATATTGCAGTTATTGTAATGTTGTGTGCGCTTCAGATATTGGATGTCCTTTGATAATCTTACAAGATGTGTTTTGCCTAATTATTTCATCCCTAATTAATTCAGGCTGTCCTTGATGTCAGAGCAGCACCAGGGTGCATGTGCCGTGGATTCCCGGGAAGGGACTTAAATTCCTGGGCTTGTTGGGACTTGCAGAAATAGCTCCTTCTTGCCTCAGATATAAACCAGCAGCATCTCAGCCATCCATGCCCAGGCTGGTCTGGGAGCGCTCATCTCCTACTCTCCCTTTGGTCTTCCTTGCCTTGGTGGGAGGGTGGCTCTGGCTCTCCCTGCCAGCCATACGTGACCCCAGGCAGTGCCCCTCTTCAGCCCCATCCTGCTCACCTGGGAAAAATCTTCAGCTTGTCATACTGGAGGATTTCCCTTGGAAGGGCTTGAGGAAGGGAAAATGTTGTGGACAGACTGAAAAAGTGGCCCTTCTTGGGGATTCAACATGTTAACTGCAATCAACAGTTGGACAGTATTGTTCTTATTGCATTAGTTGGGTTGCTTTTGTTTGATGCTAGCACGCCCAGTGGAAGTCCTTAAATTCATGGGGTTTTGTTGTGGTGGGTTTTTTTTTTTTTGTTTTTGTTTTTGTTTTTTTTTTGTATTTCAGACTATGTATAGCAAAGGATTTATTTAAAAATTTATTTAAATGCCGACAGAAATAAGCAAAGAGTAGAAAATAAAATGTGATGGAGGCAGAAGCTAAGAAATGAATCAATGTAAATGAAGGGGAAAAAGTGGACTTTTTTACTTTTAAGGGCATCAGATTTTCAATATTGAAAGTGGGAACAGGCAAAAATTATTAAAAAGAAAATTAAAGCCTCTTCTTCTTACCAGCGAGGCTGGGTGTACCCAATTGTGCTCATGGTAGGTTTTTCTGCAGGAGTAAAGTCTGTGCAGAAAGTCTTAGCACAGGGTAGCCTAGTTTTTGTTAGCTGCTAGAACAGCACCTGCATACAAACAAGAGTTTGAGCTCTACAGTAATTTTGGGGTTTTGGAACACAGTAATTAGAACCAGGGAATTGGTATTACACAAAGTTATTTTCTAATTGTACTGTACTGAACTTGCAGAGTAGAGATTGTTTCCAAGCCAGTTACTCCTAGAAGCTTTCTGTAAGCCTCGGTGTGTGTGTTTGGCAGTAAACTGTCTATGTCCCATCTTCTATATGAGAAACTCGCCTTTTGCAGGAGCATTGGCTCCACAGGGAAGATGAGCCTTTGCGAAGTTCTGTCTTGGCATCACTAGCAAGGTGCTTTCATGGAGCAGGTCTGAAAATCACTTTCGCGTTTCACTGATGTCAATGTTGGCCTCTCCTCATTTTGTCTTTTCGCCATGTCATCCCAAAAAGGGGCTGCTGCATGCTGTTGATGCCAAGCAGGCAATTAATTACAAGCAGAGGATTCAAAGTTTTAGAAATTTAGATGTCTTCCAGATAGGAAGCATGAACTGAGAGGTGAAGGAGATCTAGGCTGGTACCCAGCAAATCTTAACAAGATTTTGGGGTGAATCTTGAGTTCGGCAAGACCCTTTGCAGCCTTTTGGGCAGACGTAGCTCATTTTCTGTAGTAATTCAGAGTGGCTTTTAGATATCCCGCATTACAAGGTGATGCAGCTGATACTTTGGCTGTCCTTCACTCCTGAGAATCCCGAATTGCTTTTTCTCAAGTTAGAGAAAAGTTATGCCAGTTCCTTCTTGCCGGTTAATTGGTTTGTGATTTATGATAGTGTTATATGACACATTGTGTTGATGGTAAGTAGCCTCCCAAGTAATGTCCCAGGAGCACTCTGCTGGGTGCTGTATGGAGGAGGCTGAGGACATGGCACTCGCTTGCAGCATGAAGAGGAGGTAATTTCTCTTTCTTGCTTCTCAGTCTCCTGAGTTTTTCTTCCATCTGAAGACCCTGAGATAGGCAATGTGGGTGGCTTGACTGCAAATGAAGTGTGAGCTCTGTTGTCTGGTCGACAGGCTGTGCTCCTCAAGTCGCTCTTGAATTGAAGGAGATTAAGGTGGTTCTGTGCTGAAACATTATTTTACGAGTAAGGAAAATTGTCCCAATCATACTTATCAAGTTTGTTGCTTTTTTGGTCAACCTGAAGCACCATGTATCTTTTTAAAAGGCTGAAATTACTCAAAATAACTGGATTTGTAGTTTTGAAAGTCGGTTGTAAAGTAATTTTGTGATCATTTTGCTGTCTGAGACAGCAACATGTTATATTTTTGCTCCTCTTGTCCCTTAAGATCTTCATAAAATGAGATCTTCTACCTCATGAGCCTGTCAAAATGACTGCATTTTAAAGTAAATATGAAGACATCAGTGAACATAATTTTCTTTGAGTTCAGTCCCGGCCTAATGGCTTTGACGGAACATCCAGTTAATTTTGCTCTAGGCTTCTGCTGCAATCTATCCTAAAGAAATTACTGGGGATGATCAGATTTCTTTGTTTGTGAGAGATGAATGCTGCTGAGTTGCCTACTTTCTCCTTGCTGGTGTGGCTATGAGCTGGGGTCAGCTCTCCAGAGAGCTTGCTGTGAGGTTGCATAGAAGTAGAGGTCCTTCATGGAGAGGAGTACCTGCCTTGGTGTCCTCCAGCGGGGCTGGCATTGCAGATGGGTTTAGTAAGACATTGGCTCTCTAAATGTGCGTTCCCTGGCCAGCAGTAGGTGCAATGCCTCAAAGCCCTCCTTGAGTAGTGTATTTGGGGACGATTCCTCCTTGGTCTGCCAAAAAGCCTTTTATTCATCCTTCCAGTTTCAGCTGACAAGCACAGCACATTGCTTTCCCTGTATTTAAATACCGCATGGGTGAATGTAGCACATCAACCATTAAGTCGTTAGGCTAGCCACCTTTACTGTCCCAGAGGCTCATGTGTCATATGGTGGAAAGACATTGCATTTTGCACACCAGCAAATGGAAAGACATTGCATTTTGCAGGGACCAGCAGAGAAGCTGATGTGGAGCTCTCTTACCCTAGAAATTTTGTGTAGCTCATAGTTAGGTGTTTTGTTAGTTTTTTGCTTATAACTGTTGGCAAATAGAATGAATGGCTCAGTTGCTGTGCTGTAATGAATCCAAAATGGTCTTGCATTGACTAGCATTTGGGCTCTCTTTGGTGGTGGTCCAGCTGTTTGAAGTTTACTATTTCCTTAAAAAAAAAGGCTTAAAGCTAAGAGGAAACAGGGAGAAAGACACTCCTCTTAATAAAGAAAAAATAAGACCCAGTGTGTGGGTTTTATTATTGTTAAAAATATGTATATTTTATTATTTATTAAAAATAAAACTCAGTGTGTGACAGGCTGAGAGAGCTGGGGCTGTTCAGCCGGTAGAAGGGGAGGCTCTGGGGAGACCTTATAGCGGCCTTCAAACACTGAAAGGAGGCCTACAGGAAAGATGGGGAAAAACTCCTCAGTAGGGCCTGTACCAAAGGGTAATGGTTTTAAAATAGAAGGAGGTGGATTCAGATTAAATATTAGGAAAAAATTTTTTACAATGAGGGTGGTAGAACACTAGAACAGGTTTCCCAGAGAGGTGGTGGCTGGAAATATTCAAGGCCAGGTTGGATGGGCCTGAGCAACCTGATCTAGTTGGATATGTTCCTTGCAGGGGGGTTGGACTGGATGACCTTTAAAGGTCCCTTCCAGCCCTAATGATTCTATGATTCTATGTGTGTGTGTACAAGAAGTAAGAAAAGTGGAATATGAGATGAAGAAGAAATAAAGCAATATCCCTTGCTAACTGAGAGCACGGCTCACGCAACAAATCCTGACCAAGGCAAATTCTCTTCCTCCTTTTCACTTTCACTACATGCTGCCTTTCTCTGTCCCCACGTTGGTCCTCCTGTATGAGCCGTGGTCTTGCCCAGTACAGAACACAAATACAGAAAATTACTTCATGTTGGTAGGTTTGAAAACACAGTGTGTTTACAGTCAAAAAGAATATTCTGAACAAATTGGTACAGGGACTTTGAAGCTACTGTACTCTTGCATTTTAAAAGCAGTGATTTTGGACTTCAAGTCTCAGTTTAATCTTAAAAGAAAAATGTTGTTTAAACTTAAAAGGAATAAAATGGACTACACGTGTACTACCTAGCATCTAATAACTTTGCAGACACATATGTTTTGCAATAATGTTGAGGGGTTTTTAAGTTTTGTTGTATCATAAAGTAGTCTTTTTGAGTAAATTGTTTAATCAGAAGTGTAGGCAGTATAGCATAGATTTCGTATTTTCCGAAACAGCTTTGTGTTTTGTTTTTTTTTTTCCCCAGAGTATTTATGGAAAATCTTCCTATTTTGTGTTTTCTGTGGAAAGAGGTTTTATAACCGGGTCAGTCAACTATTTTGTGCCTTCACTACAGATACTACTGCATTTTAAAATGTTAGACTAGGTTTTCTTAGAAATCCAGCAAACATAGTCATTTCCCACAGGAGGTAGATTTTCATTTTCTCCGTGCTGGTACTTCATTGCTCTAAGCCTAAGGAGGCTAGGTTCAAGCTCAGCCATGGCATTCCCAAATTGACTCAAGGATGGTACTGGTGCTTGTCCGAGCCGGCTGAGCTTTGCTGGACTTTTGACCTTATTCGTCTCCCTGCATATCCACAGGGAAAGCATTTAGCAAGGAATGCATCCCGTTTTAGAGAGAGACAAAGCCCTCTCATCTCTCTTTAGAGCTGTAATTTGGAGAGCACCGGGTTGATTTGCGTCAGTATCACACAATCATCCACTCAGTTTTCCACAAGCTGAAAGACTGTATCTTACTAGTTATTGAGGTATTAATTTTTTGCTGCAATCAGTTGTTAAGCAGGATTTGCAGGCAGTGTGCTGAGGGTAGGGAAGAACTCAGTAGATGCCATACGCTGATTTTCAGTCCTCTGTGTAAATCACAAACTTCACCATATAGGTAGTGCCGCCCAGACACGTATTTAAATCCTCTGCACCGTTAACACTTCTATTAACACTTTAATTTAAACACTACATGTTAAAATATGCTGAAATTTTGCAAAGGTATCTTTGTTTTATGTCAAAGAAAAAAAAAAACAACAATGCTCAGCCTCTTTCAAAATGAGTATTTCCATTCCTTCTTTAGTGGCTACGAAAGAGGATGTTTCAATGAGAGTCTTGCATTGTGAGTTTCTGTGTTAATGAGATCGAGTGAGGAAGCCTGTGAATATATGAGTGAAAATGATATCAGAAACTCTAAATTTAGATATTTTACTAAGTGTCTTAGTGAGCTTTTACAATCTTTCTACTGATTTATCTTTACTTTCTGCTTCCGTGTTATTTTCAGTGCCATTCTGAAAATCAGTAATGCAAAGAAAAGCATTGCTAGAAAAAGAGAAAATGTGGTCTTTTTTCTTTGTTTTGTATTATCATTTCCATCTCTTCTTTTTTTCCTTATCCATTAAATGATAGGAGCTGAAAGGATCAGTAATTTGTTGTCGTAGTTTAGCCACACTCAGGACCAGACTACGCAGTCTGTCTCTCGCTCCCCCCAGCCTGAGAGGGAACAGGGGGAGATAATATCAGAGTTGGAGATAAGGACAGGGAGAGATTCTTAAAGTTACTGTTATGGGCAAAACAGACTCGACTTGGGAAAAAAATATTCATTTACTATTAAAACCAAGTAGGATAATGAGAAAGAGAACAAGATAACTTCCCCCCACCCCTCCCTCTTCCCAAGCCTAACATTATCTCTATCTCCTTCCTCCCTGAGCAGCCCAGGGGGGAAGAGGGAATGGGGGTTACAGTCAGTTCATCACACGTTGATTTATGCTGCTCCTTCCTCCTCAGGGGAAGAACTCCTCACATTCCTCCCCTGCTCCAGCGTGGGGTTCCTCCCACGGGCTGCAGTCCTTTGTGAACTGCTCTGGTGTGTGTCATTTCTTCTACGGGGTGCAGTCCCTCCAGAATGGCTGACCCAGCGTGGGCCCTCTATGGGCCACAGCCTCCTTCAGGCCTCCACCTGCCCCGACGTGGGGTCCTCCATGGGCTGCAGGTGAATCTTTGCTCTTACGTGGACCTCCATGGGCTGAAGGGGGACAACCTGCTCCACCATGATCATCACCACAGGCTGCAGGGGAATCTTGGCCAGGAGCCGCATTACTCCTCCCCCTCCTTCTTCACTGACCTTGGTGTCTGTAGCTATTCCTCTCACAAGAAATTCTTCACAACCGGCTCAGGCAGGTGCCTCTCAGGTTCTCTTCACATCTCCTCTCCATTTCTTGCAGCCGGGCTGGGCTGAGTTGGGTCCTGACAGCCGCCCCGGGGGAAGCCAGAGGCCGAGGGCCGCAAGGCCCACAGGGGTCATGACTGCCCCTCTCTGCCCCTGCTTCTACTTCTTCACATCTTCTTCTTTTTTTTTTTTCTGTTTTTCCTCCTTCTTAAATACGTTATCGCGGAGGCATTATCAGGGAACATTCTGCTACCAGTTAGCACGGCCTTGGCCAGCAGCAGGTCCGCCCTAGGCCTGGCTGAGTCCATGGGACAAAGGGGAACAACTTCTAGCAGCCCCCCCTTACCAAATAAAACCAGGACATTTATGAACTTTGAAAAAGTCTCCTTTAAATAACACAAATGTTTAATTTTGCATTGCATTTGGGGAATGTTTTTGAAGGTCTGGCTAATCCTTGTCTATTTCAATGGGGAATAAGAGCCTAAACACCTTTGAAAGATCTTTCTGTTAGCATTTAGGTCACTTTACAAGTCAGTGGGATTTGTGTGCTTAATGAAGCACTTTTGAAAATCATATTTAACAGCTTTGAAGGCAGACTGACCATTGGAAGCTATGGGGATGTGTTTTACTAAGTTGCTTAGGTGCTGCTGATAGCCTGAAATGATTGTGAATTTCCTATTTAAAACAAATTAAAGTCCCATTCCTTTGCGTGAGGATTATTTCTCACTGCCTTTTCTATTTCATGGTAGAAACCATAGAGGCTGTTTGTGTTTCTGAGAGTAAGGCAGGACATAAGAAGCTGCTTTTCCCTAAAGTGATATAGAAATCTTAATTACAAAGACTGAGGAGAAGAAAAACATTTTACTGTTAATGCAGCATGTATTATGTCTCCTTAGGCAAGTGGGCAGATCAATTCTTATCTCACTTTCAAAATAAATTTGCACTCTGATTGATCCAAGAGCCTTCTGCGGGGCTGGTTGCAGCCTGCTCACTGTGAAAGGCTGATCTTGCCACTGGGTCAGCTGCTTAAATGTACGGAGGCTACTGCTGAATGCCCAGGTCAAGGTATGTGTCTGCAAAGCATTGCATGCAGAAAAATCTCTGATTTCAATCTCAGGTGGAGCTGCAAGCTTGACATGCATTTTCTCCATCCCCTTTTAAAATTATTGTTATTTTATTTGCATGAACCTGCATATTTGGGGCAGGAACAATGGTAGATCTCATAGCAGTGTGTTTGAGAAGGGTCTCCTTGGAGTAATGCTGGATGTACTTTCAGAAGAAGGAATGGTGCCTTATATGGGGAACATTTTCTGCTTAAGAGTTATCCTGGGTGAAAATTATTCCTTCAAAAACAGTCCTCATTTATCCTCTCCTGTCTGCTTTCTGCATACAACCTGCTTCCCTGGCTGCTGATGGGGTCCAGGCAGAGAAATCATTTATGATTTAAAAAAAAAATGACTGAGAAACTTTACCATCTCTAAGTGGTGGTACAGAGCATACTGTCATTTTCCACCTTCATTAATTTTCCATCGGGATTCATCGGGATACCTCAAGCCATGATTAAAGCTAGGCCTGTGGCAATCCTGGATTGCACTGTCTCCCGGAATCACAGCCTTAGTGTGGCAATGATTTTAAACTTACTAGAAAGCTCTGAGTGCCTGTAAGAATATTTCTAAAGCATTGCTTTCCCAGAATGGAGGTACTGATGATATATTGCCGTTGGTTTCATGGGGTATATCCAGAGGGGGGGCAGAATTTCCTAGTGGTTTGCAATTAAAAGAACTTTATTATAATAAATGCTGGAACATGCTGAAAAAAATGAAAGAAATTCAATCTAGAGAGCCTGCTTTGGCTCCTAGGAGAATTTAAACAATCGTTACACCTTAAATTTAGGAATTAAGGGTTTGTTTTCTGAATACCGCTTCCAGCTAGCATGCTCATGAATGCTGTAGGAAAGCTTAGGGATTCACCTGCTAAATTTAGCTCTTTTCCACTCCTCAAGACTTTTGCTTTGCTTCTCTCTCAAAGCATTTCTGAGCAGTTTTTCCTGCCTCAAAATATAGGGCAATGTAGAAGAGATAACATAACCCTTCTAAACACACATATGCACTTATCCCCTCTCTCACCAGTACTATTTACAGAGATACTCCAGACCTCACCAGCCCCTCCATGAGGTTTCTTCAAAGGCGAAAACTTTCAGAGACTTAAATAAATACTTTCTTTGAAACTGTTGTAAAGATAGCAGCTTCTGGAGCAAAGCCCAGCTTTTGCAGGAGTCTGTTAGCCAGGTGTGAGAATCCGTGGGCTGCTGGCCAGTGTCAACCCAATATATTAGGTCTGCTGGCCAGTGTAAACCCAACAGAGCCTCTCTGAGGTCTTGCAGCTTTTAAGTTTGGGGAAGGAGTCCTGGCAGCCCCAAAGAAGGGGCTCTGAAGGTGGAAGCAACCGTGATTAATTTAGGAAGGATTGGTGTTTTGCCGTAGGATGCTGATGACATCTCTGCGGAGAGGCTGTTTGCTGCCGCGTTGAGGGTCTCGATTTTTCTCAACTGTTTTTAGTAAATGTTCAATGAGTGATTTTTATAGCACCTCTGGTTTATTTTCCAGACTGTCTGCTGCTATGGAAGCTCAACTGAGAGTATGTGTATTTTAAAGGAGCACAATTGAATTTAATATGAATATGAAGCTGTATTGGCAAAGGCTAAATTACATGCTGGCTTTAGGAGACAGGGTGGATGCCTGTTCTGGCACAAATTGATCCCAGGTTGGTGTAAATTCCTGGGGGTGGCTATTGCATTTATTGCTAAGGTGAGTGATGAGTTCACATCTCATCTGTCTTGCCCTGGGAGCCAAAGACAATGTATCCCTCAGGGGCTGGCTTCAACTCTTCCTTCCCTGCTGTAAAGCTCTGGAGCTGAACACAGACCTGAGATCTTTCCTGAGTTGGGATGGGTATGGTTTTAGCTGAATCAGACACTTGTCTCAAAATGTATCAGTGGCTGTTCCTCCAGCTTTTCTGTAGCAGGGAGAATTTTGAATCAATCTGTTAATTTTGATGTACTGGTACCTTGCCTGTAGTGACATGAGCTTTATTGAGTGAGGTTGCTTTTGACCTTTCCAGTGATTCTTCTGGTTGTCATTAGCCCGTCTGAGTGAATTGAGGAGTTGGTGGCCTTGGCAGATCACCAGCCTTGCTTTCTTTTCTTTTTCATTTGGAGGCAGAGATGCTTTCACCAAGGTGGCTTTTCATTTTTGTTTTGTTTGTGTGGTGCTTTGCTCCCCTAGTGCTGATACAGTAAGTCTTTGCTTAGGTGTGTAGTTTTCTAAACTTGTATGCAATGCATCATCAGGATGATGCTAGAGCAATCTGTAAAAGGATATTTGCTGTGCAGGTAAATATTGATTATTTGTCTCCACCGTCAAATCAAGTGCAATATTTTCATATATTTTGCATTGACACTAACCATCTTGATGGATAAATAATTTTGCAATTTTCCCTACTAAGAAGTAATACAGCCCTTTGGTTTAAGTATAGTTCTCTTTTATGAGTAATTTGAGTATCAGTTGGCCCTGTTTTTATTACTGTCCTCTGATTTACTGTGAAAAGACGTGGACACCTGAGTTTTGGCATGTCTCGAGTATGAAACTGCTTCAGTTTCAGATAGCAGATGGTGACAGTTCTGTCAGGCAAATCCTGTTAAGACTTGCTCTTTCCTCAAAACGGAAACGCGTACAGCTGCTCATTGCTTGTTCATGTCTTGGCTAATTTTTGGAGACATGGATTCGTTCTGATTTATTAACAATTGTATGATTGCTGTCAAAATGTCTTATTATTTATCATTTATTATAATAATAATTACTATTATTTCCTAACTTTATTTCAGTGTTTTATTTATGTTTCTGAATGGCCTGACATCATTCATGAAGTGTCAACAGAAAATTTAACTTATAACCAAAGAGGAAATAGTATTACTCTGAAATAGAAGTTTGAGCATACATAGCTATATAGGCGCAGCCATTTCTTGTCTGCTTGCTTATTTTATCCCTCTTTGCTGTCACAGCTGAGCACCTTACAAATTTTGACATGGACATCCTCCTGTTATGTTCCTTTACAGGAGGGGAGCTGGGGCAAGGTGATATGCCAAGTCATGTGGGTGCCCTGAGTACATCAGGGCATCTGGCTCCCTTCCCACTTGTCTGTGCACCCCCTGAGCCACGGAAATTATGTCTGCAGTTATAACATTAATGTAATGTGGTTCTGGTGGTGGAAAGTGTGATTGCAAAGCAATGCAAGAGACCTGCACAGTTTATAGCATAATTTCTTGAGCTGAGTGAGTGGAGATTGAGGGCTCACCCCTATCACAAGGCTTGGGGTACAAGAAGAAAAAATAAGGAAAAAGAGTCTCTTGGTCTGTGCTTCCCCAAGGCTAATAAAACACTTAAAAGTGCTGCCACCTGCTTCTCACTGGTTTTAAGCCCCTTTGGCTTTCTAGGAAACTTTTTGCTGGTGTGCAGGTTAGCGAGTGGTACTCACATCCCGGAACCTCCCCTCTTTAAGACGTCTAATTGTAGCGGTAGGCATGTGAAGAAGTTTTCTGAGAATTTCATTTCCTAGTTAAATATTACACCTGCTGGATCTGATATTTTCTCCTTTAAAAATTCTATTCATTTAATAATATCAAAAAGAAATATTGTTGCAAGACAGAGGTTTCTTAGTAGCATGTATTCTTTTTTTTGTTTTGTTTTGTGTTGCTCATGAGAGTAAGTGAAAAGCCACTTAAGCTGGACTCGAGTCTCCATATGCAATAGAAGTACCATTTGGATCTCTTTACAGACCCTTGAAATAGAGTTGGTTTATATTTTCCTTTAGATATTTTTGTTCCTACATGTGGAAAAATGAATAGGTCATTGGGATTTCAGCGGCCCTCACAGTCCCTAAAGAAAGGAGAAAGTTATGGAGGCATAGGAGGGAAACACTGTGATCTGAGACATACTGAACTGTTGAGTAGAACCTCCCAGTGAAGCTTGTTGCTAACCTTCCTGTGCTGGGAAAACAGCTTTGGCAGATATTTAGCACATGCACCAAACTGTACCATGAGCCAGGAGGACAGGGAGGAGGTGAGGGACAGACAGAACTTGTTCCCATGGCCAGTTAGCTTAATTGCTGGCTGATGATGCTGTGTGGTCGAGCAATCTTAGTGAGGGAAGATCAAAGAAGCAAGATTTTAAGGTCAGTGCCGCTTTAACAGCTCCAAGCAAAAACCTTGGGGCTGAGCAAGGGCTGCTGTTTTCAGGGCCACTTGGGAAATATGCTGCATTTTTTTCCCCTCTTGGTGGTGGCAGAGCTGATGGGTACTAGTGGAGGGTTAAATGAAGCCTTGCTTCGCAGATCTGAAAGGCTGTGGCATTTCTTATTTCAACTCATTTGCTCAAGCCCAGTTTGAAAGTGGTTTTGTGTGTTGAACAAAATCATAATTTCCCAAATTCTAAGCTCAGATGACTAAAGCTGAGTTATAGAAGTCTGTTTTTTAATTTGTATACAGAGAGAAACTTGTCTAGAAATGCATGTATTTAGGTCAGATACCAGTGAAATACTGATTGTGCTGTACTGAACAAAAACTTGAACGCTTCATACCTTGGAGCTGTGTGTGGACCATGGACTGTGGACTCCAGGGTGGCCTTTCTGGTGGGTGCTTGAGATGACATGAGGAAAGGAATATTCACTTGATCATTTTAAAGTTTTAAAGTCCCACATGTACATAGCTGAGGCACCATTATGATAAGAATCTTGAAAGTTTAAGAAGCACAAAGTATGTGTTTGTACAAGGTGGACAACTTTAAACATTTATGTTTTAAGGCAAAAACTATTTCCAGAATTTGTTTTCTTGACCTGCTGTGTAAATATAACATATAAATCCAATTGTAACATTTTTATAAATGACCATTCCTGTTGCCAATAATAGGTTTTAGGCAGCACATTACTATCACACCTGACTTGTTGAAGTAGAAGTTTTTAATAATGTGGAGGTAAAATTGCTGTTGCATTGCATCTTGTGGTCATTCCTTTCTGGATTATAAATACTCATAATGATGTTGTTTAATGTGACACATCCTGTTTCTCCATATTGACATTTCCATTTTAATACACTATACCTGTCTGATGAGTCTACCTTTAATGTGCACCACGAGCATGAAAATCATGAGGAGAAAAGAAAAACAGCCCACTTGAAGAAATGATAGCTAATTTAGCATTGTGTTACTTCTGGGAAAATTTTATGTGTGAACAAATGTGGCAGTTTTTCGGAGTGTGCACCAAACCTCAAAATGTGTTCTGCAGCCAGAGTAATAAAATGGTGATTGGGCCATGAAAAAGATGCTGTTTCTCCCAGAGGAAGCATCGCTGCTTCTTATTCATTTAGGCTATGGCTGTTTTAAAGGAGATGTATTCACAGGGTACTGAGGTTAAATCATGCATGGCTACCACTTAGGAGCTGAATTTTTTAATTGAGTAGAATATCTTCAACCTGAAATATCAATGGAAGGGAGGGAAAGTGTCTAGAGATGCTAGGGAAATAGACCTAGAAAGGGCCAGGGAGGTTGGGGAATAGGACTCTCGATACAGGTAAGTGCAGCAGAGTCCACTGTTTTCAGCAGGGAGCAGAGCTCATTTTGTTGCCGTTTTTTATTTAGCTGTAAAATTTGAGAAGTGAGAGGGGAAAACCAGTGAAATTTTCCTTCTTTTAGTGCTCCTGAAGACTACTGAGAGAGTTCTAACTTGCAACACAAAATTTATTAGATTTGTAGTGCATAGGGTAAAATACCATCCTTGAACATCTTGGAGACATAAAATCATACTGTCAGGGTATTCCTTCATGCTGAGCATCTATTTCCCCCCTGCCTCGTGGGCACTGTGTTTGTGCACTGCAGTATGCAGATTAACTGGAGCTTCATTTTGCCCAAAAAAACCCATCCACATCCTCCTATGGAGCCCTGACAAAGTAAATTCATAATTTTTTTTTTTTTTTCCCACCCAGAAGAAGCAGTGATTGTGCTTTGGCAAGTGTAAATAAGAAGTGACATGGTTGGCAGGAGCAGCTCTGAATTGGCCCTTGTCTCCCATTGTGTCCCTCACCAGTTAAAGGTCATTTACAGGGCACAGCAGTGGGGATGTAGGGGCTAAGCCTATTGTCCGCACATTAATGACCACTGAGATCAGAGGCAACTGAAAAATTTGGGGGCCAAACCCAGTTCTCTTATGTTGGCAGGATGAGGGCAGGTTGATGCTGGGAAAGGCATATAAGCGTTCCCGCCTAATGATGCACAGCGGCCACCTGTGCCCAACTTGGCTTGATTTTTCCCCAAACTGCTACTGGCTCTCTTACCTTCCTCTGTGTCTCATCAGTGGGGTGCTCTTTGGGGCAGGGACTCCATCTTCCTGTTGATATCGCTGTGCAGATGGGATCCTGAAGATGTTGAGATGATAAGAGCAGACCCACTTTCCAAAAGCATATAGCTGCAATGCTTTCTTCCTACATTTGTTTGGAGAAGGTCAAAGGGATTTAAAAGCAGTCATAGTTTAAAGGTTGTGGCACCCTTGTTGGATGAGCTATTAGGGTCTTCATTTTTGACGCTACAGAACCAAGTGTTTTTTGCTTCAGCATATTGTAGTGTCTCTAGCATGTAGTCTCTCTCCAAATTCTGGGGTGATTATACCATGAGAGCTTAAAATGGTGGTGTGGTCCAGGTGATGCCCAGTTGTCAAACTGTGCCAATGCAGAAATCCCTAATAGATGCAGAATTTTGAGGGGTGCAGTGATTTACTCTGAGCTGGAAGGAGCAGCCCTGTTTGGGGGCATCTGCTCCCGTGTTTTACTGTTTTACTTCCTGTCAGGTTCCTGCATTTTCAGTATTTCTAGTTTTATTATTTACTGTTCTCGTGATATTAGAAAGCAAATAGTGAAAAATTTGCTTTTCCACCAGGTAACTGATGTGCCTTTTTGGAGGCTCAATACATAAGAGCAATGGAAATCAGGAGCTAGAGTACAGTCACTTCTGTGTCATATATCTTTATTCATAAATTACCATTGCTGAAGGCAAAAGGTTAAAATGGGGTTGACAGAGAGGGATAATAGGTCTGGGACTGGAATTAGGAGTTTCTTAAATGTAACGCAGAGGTAGATAGCAGAATGCTTTCCTTTGAACATGCAGGATGGGTGAACTTTGACTGTAGTGTTTCCGTAGTTTAATGTCAAGCTTGAGGATGATCTTTTGTAGCCAAGACAGAAGAAGTAACGGTGCAAGTGTGCCAGGCAGCAGAATTAATAACAGGTGTTAAACCGTATTTCAAGACACACCACTACTTGGAAAGCATACTTGTCCAGCCTCCTCAAGCCTGCATTGTTTTG
Organism: Chlamydotis macqueenii; assembly: GCF_036417535.1. Classification (NCBI taxonomy): domain Eukaryota; kingdom Metazoa; phylum Chordata; class Aves; order Otidiformes; family Otididae; genus Chlamydotis; species Chlamydotis macqueenii. The sequence goes on from NC_141559.1 coordinate 21,517,398, forward strand.
TAGGGGCTCTATTTCAAGTTGGGCATGACAATTTGATAGCAAATTTCTTCATCTTATATTCTCTAGGCAACTTCTCAATGCTGCTGTCATATCTCATAGGTTTTTTTTGTCATGAATCACATGTTTTTATTTTTTTTTTTAATTCTGGTGCAGCTCCTGGGATTGGAATATTTAGTGCTAATTTTAGCATTCATTAAAAAATAACTTTCAGCAAGAAAACCTAGCACCCAGTGTCAGCAAAGGTGCACTAAAGTCTTTGTAAAGATATACTGATGAATCTTTCTTGTTCTCTGAGTGCTGCTACTACCCAGGGGACTGAAGGAGGCCAGGAACTGAAGATTCTTTTAAGCCACAGGTTTCTGCTGCATTTTTATTGTAGTCTCATCAGTGGTTCTTCAGAGAGATGGGATGAGTTGATGAAGCACCTGTAGAAATTAATGGCAGAGTGACTTTTTCTTCCAGGTCTGAGTTGCATCCCAAGGTGAAACCCTGGTTCCTTTGAAAGGATTGCCAAATTCACATTGACTTGAGGCAGTCAGGGTAGTACAAGCAGTTTTTATTGCACTGCTTGCAGCTACAGCGTTATAGCGATTGGCAAAGGAGACACCACAGGGCAGTATTGACTTTGGCTGCTGGAGTAGGAAATGTGTGGTTTAATATAATGAGTGCCTAAATGCAAGAAAAGATAACCAACATAGTTGTTGCACGGGAGTCCTTTACGCTTATCCCTACAAGTATGTGTCGTGGCCAGGTTTTTGACATAGCTCATCCTGTGGGCAGTGGAGCCCGCAGAATGCTAAACCCTTGTCATCACTTTAGGTGAGAATCCCAAACAGGAGGAGGAGGGAGCAGAGCTGGATCTATCCCTCAGTGGGTGTCAATCCCTCCTCCCCTTGCCCAGGACTGCCGTCCTGATTTATGACACCCGCCTTGGGGTTCACCATCAGCATTGCTTGTGTCTGATGTCTAATTTCTCATGCTTGATAACCTTCACGGGTGAGTTGGCATTCCACTCCTTGATCCAGCACACTTCTTGTTTTATTGCTCACACAACAGAGTCTTTTAATTGAATTTATATTTGTTTGGATAGCACTTGTCAGTGCGATGTGAATCTTCATCAGGTTCGCTTGTCTTTAGCTGAGTTCGTACCTAAGCCCCACAGTAAGTGCTCTGAAACTGGAAGGCTTGTTTCCCCTTAAAGGGAAAGGCAGCCACTTTGAGGCATGACTGTCTTTTTTTCCCATGCCTGTCCAGTGCCTTGCACCATCAAGCTCCTGTCCCATACTGGAGACACCAATAATAGGGTTGTGATTTTTTTTTTAAATGCAAATTGAATATTTACTTAAGGGAAATGTAACTGTGGTTATTTTTAATGCTGCTGAAGAATTGAGGTAAGCCAAGGGAGCATGGCTGGTAGAAACCATGGAAGAAAGGAGAGTTGCATGGTCGGATGCTTCCCCTTTGCACGTTGGAGGACCATGGAATAATCAGCTCTCCCTCTTGCAGTGTCCGGGCTGAAAGGCCTTAAGACCTTGAGAATTACTGACACAGGAAACATGGTAACAGTACTGGAAAAGGGATAAAAGAAACAGGACTGAGTAATTCATTTAACAATATGTTCAACAGAATACATTCATAACTCTTTCTACTTGGGGACACAATTTGCTTGCTGTATTATGCCAGTAGAGATAACCCTTAATTCCTTTCGTATCCTGTTTTTGAATCATTTTGTTAAACAAAGGCCTTTGAGTCCTCCTTTGTTGCTGAGAACAAATGGTGAGATTTTGGGGACTGTAGCTACTTTTGTTATTCACAAATTCCAGAGCCTTTCAAAATTCTTCATCATTCACATTCTAGGCTTCACCACACAATCATTCATTATGTCAGCAGCTGCCTGGGGAGCCTCACTTCAGCTCATTCAGCCAAATAATAAGCACTGGGACAACTGCTTCTGCATTAAAATAATAATAAAATAATAAATAGAGGTCCTTGCATGTGCAGAACAGTGAGGCTATCTTCTGCTTTTTGACACATTCCTTTCTGGAAGTTGGTGATCAGTTTTGCTCACCATCTATGTTGCAATGAACCTGGGCATTCGAGAAATTATGTTTTTCTGAAGGATGTTTCAATATGGCCAAACACATAAGTTCAGCCCAATTTCTAGATGCATTTTAGACGCGCTGTCTTACTTCTCAGACATCTTTTTCACATTCCAGTTATTTGACAGGAGGATTTGTGGTGCTCACCTGCCATGCGTTTGCAGGCATATATGCACAGAGATGTGGAGATAACACAACCCAGCAAGTGAAGTGATTATTCATGATGTGGAAGCGGGATTGCAAGTGAGTGACCAGCACTGTGAGTTTATGTTTTTTTGGTGCAACCGTTTTATTTTTCCAACTGAGTGCATCCAAGAAGTTAATAATAATGTTAATGTGATGCTTCGTTCTTCCTCTTTAATGACGATAAGGAATGAAATTTACAAAGTAAAGCGGGATTATTCCTTCCATCTCCTGTGCAAACAGTTTGTGCTAGCTTCCTGTGCATATGTATGCAAATATAAACGTCTGATCAGAATGCAAGGTATCAGTGCTACAATCTCCCTGGCAGCTGACTAATCCAAGCCAGCTTTATCCAGATGTGGTGCTGTCCCAAAATATGAAGTGATATACCCTGCCTGTGCCATTACCTCTTTCATCTAAGTCGAATTTACATCCTGATTCAGCTGAGCAAAGAAAGCCACGTATGGCTTTTCAGGCACGTATAGCTCTCGATGCATCAGCGAGGCTGTGTGCGACGTTGCTACCTTTTGCTGAACTCTTCCCGCCTGCACAAAGAGCACCACATGCAACTGAAAACCGCTATTGATTGTGTGGAAGAAGCTTGTTCTGTTAGAGGAAGTAAATTAGATGTTTATGGCAGATCTGTGGAAGAAAATTTACTAGTTCTTTTTTTTTTTTTTTGAAGTGAGCATGAGGACTATATGGAAGCGAACAAATGTTCCCCAAAGGCTGACATTAGCCAATTGTAAGACTTCATCTGAAAAAGTTCAGTAAGGATTTTCTCTCTGAGCATGAATACAAGGTCTGGACAAAGGTTTCTCGTCATCCCACCCAGCTGGTCTCACTCCTTATCCTAAGTACACTGCAAAAAAAGAAAGGGAGAAGAAAAGCATTTAAATTGTGTTTGTGGCTGTTGTTCTTTTTGGTGAAGTGCAAAGAGCTTGTATTTTCAAGTGACATGATTTATTTTTAAGTATTAGGCTAGCAACAGGAGCCCCTTGTAACCTACTGTCTCCTCTGTGCATTACAGACTGCATTGCTTTTCCTGAAGCTGAGCTTTGATCTGCGCAGTCTCCACCATTTCTTACTGCAGGCATGCTAGGCCACTTCATTTTTATGGTCAAGCCCTTTCTTAGCCTGCTTCTTTGTCTTTTTTTTTTTTTTTTTTTTTTTTGAATCAAGGGAAATGTCCTGAGCTGTTGCACCTTTGGAGGAGAGAGACTTTCCTTTCTCCTAGAGGAGCTGCTAGCCCAAGGGAACATCCTCTTAGCAGGGCATCCTATGGCGACACAACTACTACTTATTTACCTGCATGTTTTGTTGGCCTTTTTTTTGGGGGGTGGTGGAGATCTGAGGTTGGTAAGCTCTTGTGCAACCCTAAACCCAGGCAACAGGCTTGTCCCAGCCTCATAAGCCACATTCCTAAATTGTCACGTAGCAAAGAGCCTTCTCCTCCCTCCTTCCACACCCTCTGTACTCCCCAATTTGGCTCCCAGCCTTATGCCTTTTATTTCCACACCTCCCTACTGAAACCTCTGCAGAGGAGGCTCTCAGCCTATGCCTTCACATAGCTGAAGCATCTCAAAGGGGTACGATTTTGATGGCTTTCAGGTGGCCTAGGCCCCAGCGTCCGTGTCTGGCAGCTCCAACCTGGTTATCGATAAAGTAGCTCTTAGTCACTCCCTGGCTTCTTCACTTCTTACTCATTTGTCTGTCCAGTCTTTACCTTTATGAGTGTTTTTTGCTCTCTTTGTGTTTGTGCCTTTACTGTGGTGTTTGCAGTTGGGGTGGGAAAAGCCCCTTTTTCCACTGGCACTTGCCTGGATGAGAGGTGATGTGAGTGATGGTTCCTCTTGAGTGAAGTCAATGCTGGGCTTCACCAGTGGAGACAGGGAAAAGGCGCTTCCAGCAGTTCATCTTTCGGGTAGTCTTTGTGAATCTACATATAAATACCCTCTTATCTTCTCCAGGACACCCAAGGCATGTTGCAAAGTGAGATGAGCTGCAGTCCTCATGGCCAGATCTAAATGTGTCTTGCGCTAGAGCTAGATATGCTCAATACAAAAGAAAAAAAAAAAAAAAGCAGTAGATTCTGATGGGGAAAAGTTCCATTGCAAGATTTCCCACTCATTTTTTTTTCTAGGTTTTGGATATGAACTTCCTAAAAAGCTGAAGTGATGCTTGTCTGTGCCACAGCTTACCAGACCTTGCCCAGCACCCTGGTGTAGTTTCAGTGCTGTATCAGATTGGCAGAACCTTGTGCGTACACTGTCTGCAGGGGCAGAGGGATGCTCATACACTGACCTGTGTTCCATTCACATTTTCAAAACTGGGAATGCCGCCTAGGCATGAAGAGTAAGGCCTCATGTCCTTCGTCTGTGTTACTCAATTTAACTGCTAGGGTCCTCTTTGCAAAATTAAACACCAGGCCTTGGGCAGCTTAATCTCTCATCTAAGACTCATTAGCCCGGGAACTGCTGGGAAACAATGGTCTGAACGCCACAAACAGAGGGGACTGCTCCATCAGCCTGCAGCCGTGCCACCCGAGGAGGTGGAGAGGCAGGTAGGCAAGGGGATTGCAGCCCCTCCCATCCCTCCTTGGAGGGCTGTGTAGAGCCAAGCTCCCTTCTTCAGCATTTAACCTGCCCAATTGGAAGCTCACCCTGAAACCTTAACAGTGTACCCCAAAATTTGGTTTCCCTTGGGTTTCCGTTGGTCAGTCGGGTCACATAGGAAGGTTTCTTCATTCACATACCCTCTAGGGTCCCCATCCTGGCGTTCGGGGCAGCTATTGCTTCTTGAGAGGGCCTGGGGTTACAATGATGTATCGCATAAAATATGAGAGTGGTGAAGTATCAGGTTGCAGCAACTTTCACGTGAATTAAACTTATTATGGGTACAGGAGCAAATAATGTATCTGCCAGTCCAGTTACTAGAATGGACATGGCACAAGCATGCAGGAAATACACTCTTTAAAGATATATAAAGATGACCATTAAAATCCATTGAGCTGTCCTTTGAATTTCAGCAAGCTAAGAGCTGACAGAGAAATGGTTGAGTGTGTGGTGGGGAGGGGCAAGGAGCAGTTGATAGCATGTTTCCCGGTTTTCCTGAACTCCAGTATCCCTTTTCCCTGGCAAAGGCAGCAGCTGTTGCTGCTGTGCACAGATGTGGCAAAGTCCTCCAAGGAGGGGACAGCTGCCACTCTGAAGAGCAGATGCTCTTAAATTGTTATTTTCCTCTGCACATTTCCTCCAGATCTGAATCTCACCAATGCCTCCTCATTTGGTGTCTTGCCTCTTCCAGGCTTTGCAGTGTACTTCTTGCTTGTTGGGGAGGCATTTCTCTTTTATTATGCTTTGAAGAGATGAGAGCTGAAGGCCTTGCTTTTATTTTCGGGAGCCTCTCTGCAGTGTTTGTATCCAGTTTAATTTGTCTTTAGTGTGCTGGGTGACCCGTGAGACCAGGTATCCCCTTCTCTTCTCCTGCCCAGCCCCTCCACGCACAAGCTCTGAGCTGTGTCTCCAAATCTCTTGCATCTGATGCATTTTGATTATTTCAGGGCATGAGTTTTCATGTTAGTGGGGAAAAAAAATCTAGTATTTTACACTTTACTTACCAAAGAGAATATATTGCCCTGTTACCTGCCTTGAATCTAGACACCAGCTCAGTTAAAAGAGGCTGGTTTGACTTCTTGAATTATGCAATTTGATCCTCTCTTTGGTTTCCTGTATCTGCTTTTACATTGGATTTATACATGTCTCCCGTGGCTCTGCTGTGGCTAAGAAACTTTACCATGGTGTCGGTGTGGATTTATTTTTTTGTATGTTTCTGCTTCTTGACTATTAGGAAACACCTTTTCTTAGCACAACTGGTGGTCTTTGCTAACTTGGGAAGGATGAAAGGCATGCCTCCATTAATGTCTTTGTTAATCATCTTGGCTATAATTCTGTTTTGACAGAGAACACTTTTTTTTTACGTAGCAGCTCCTGTATTGTGAACTACAACCTGCCTGGCAGGGGTTGTGCTTTTAGATGGAGAAACTATAGTTTTCCAGGTTCTGCACCTTTGATATGTTCACATTCGAGTTCCTGAGCTCATCCTTATCACTCTTTTTACAGATTCTGGTCCTCACTCCAGTATCCTTCATGCATCTTTCTCCTGATCATAAGATTATGTTTATGGGTGGCAGAATATTCTTTTTTTTCAGACAGAGAAAGTTATTTTTCTAAGAAAAAGTCCTTAATTTTTAAATGAGAGGTTTGGGGGAAAAATAATTGTTTCACATTCTCTAAAATATCATAATAATCTTTTATTATTGCAGCTTCACAAAGTGCTTAAGTGTGAATAATAACCTTTCAGTAATTGAGGAGAAAATGAGTCATTATTTGGGTTAATATATTATAAACACTGGAAAAAAGCAAGCCTTTTTGCATCCCGTAGCACTTGCACCTAGGGCTGTTGGACTCCTGCGCACATTTAGGAAAATGTGCAGAGGAAAATAACAATTTAAGAGCATCTGCTCCTCGGACAGAGTGGCAGCTCTCCCCTACTTGGAGGACTTTGCCACATCTGTGCACAGCAGCAACAGCTGCTGCCTTTGCCAGGGAAAAGCGATACTGAAGGATCAGGCCCCTTCTTCACTGCCAGCTGTTTAAGTTCAAGCACTTTTTTTTGTTTGTTTTAAGTAAAGGACAAAACTGAACTAAAATCTTGTTCAGGTTACATTTTTCTCAGACCAGAATGAAGCAGCTTTGGCCGTAAATCACCCAGAAGGCATTTTGATTTAACTCCCTGTCTCAGTTTGCTTCAACAGAACACAGTAATGGAGGTTTTAATTTTGGCAGTACTCTTGGTTTGACCACATTCCTCTTGCTGCTTTGTTGTCCATCACCAGTGATCTCAGGATGTCCTCAGAGTCAATGCTGCGCCACCCTTTGCTGAGCCCTGACTCCTTAGACTACTTGCTTTCTTCTTAACCCATTGGTTTGAGTTGTTCTCAAAACTGTGTGATCTCCATGAGCTACAGGGTACCATAGAATTATATTGTATGTCTGTTCTGTGGGACAAAAAACATTTCTGAAAATGGTTTATGCGCATTTGACTAAATGGGTGGTGGTTTCAAACCAGGCTAACAAGACAGGAAGTAGAAATTAAATGTATAGATTTCAAAGGAGCAAACCCACTCTGCGCTCGCAGTCTGGGGCACTTAACAACCTTCCATTTAACCCACAGACATGTATGGCCACATTTATTTAATCTGCCTGCATCCAGGGACGAGTGTGCTGGCAGAGACTCTGTGATCTTTAGTTTTGCAATTAGCCCTGTCTCTTGCCCTGATGAGACACAGGTGGCACATTCCATCTCCCAGTGGCTGTGTGGGCTGCAGGACTTTCTGGCATCTCCCACCCAGAGGAGAAGCTGACATGTTTTCCCAATGTCTGTGCCATCCCCTGCCTCCTGCCATGTCATCTGATAACGTAGACATGATTTTCTCCTGTGACCCTAGTGAAATTAGTTTAATACAAGTGGCAGGCTCAGTCAGAGCTTCATCAGCCCCTGGTTTATCATCCACAGAACTTAGAATAATATGACAGCAAGGACATGGATAAGAGAGCTTCAAGAGCCACTGAAACTAAGTGGGCAGCTGTGTCAGGATGTGGCCCCGACTGCACACAGCAGTATGTAGGACACACATCCTGACTATCAATAACCAAAATTGTTTTGCGCACTGACTTTTAGTAAGATATTTGCGTAAGAGGGGTGGTTGCTCCGAATGCTTCCTGTTGGCCTGCATTCCTAACGAAGGCTGCGGCTGGAATCACACCCACCCCCCTGCATCTAAGAATAGTTTTTTTACTGATGATTTCAGCATTAAGCTAGAATGACATAATTTTGCAAACCCCGTATGTCATCACCAACACATCTTTAGTGTTACTAGACAAGGTGTATTTTTAGTTGTGATAAACTTTCTACATGCAAACAAAGGAAGCAGCAGTTGTAACAGTATGTCTTTGTGTATGTCAGGAAAAAAAAATCCTGAAACCCCGAAATCGTCTTCTGCACAGGATAAAATTCCTCAGTATAACTGCTCTTTGCAAGTTACTCTTAATGCAGTTTGTGGCTTTGTTTAGTATCAGATTGCCTTCATCTTGCAGACTCATGCAACTGGAGTTTATCAGGACTGGTGACATGAAAGTGTTTGCGTATTCATAAATTAGTCTTTTTAAGACTTCCCAGTGGGACTCTTAACTATGCTTAGTCTGTTTATCCACTCAAATCCAGTGCTACAGTGTTTTAAAACTTGAAATCATAACTGCATCTGAATTTCACTATGAAATAAAATATTGTAAGTGAGGACACATGCTAGCAATCAACACACGGTCTTTCAAATGAACCCTTGTGCTACAGGATGGGAGGCTGTTTACAGGATGGGAAGTATTGACAGACCCTTGATCACTTGAAGCCCTGGGGCACTGAAATCCATCAGTAGGCTCAGAAGGTAATGCAGAACAGGTTTCAGAGGTGCTCAGCACTTCTTAGTGATGGACCAAATTATTTTGGTATCTTAACCATAGCTGGCTGAGCTTCATCAGGCTAGCCATAAATCACATCATGAGGAAGGCACAGAGGTAAAAGCAAGAAGGAGAATCTGTTTAAATTGTGCATGTGGAGCTATCACAGCTTTTTCACAGTCTCTACATGCCCCCAAGTGCTAACGTTTTGACTGACACCAAATTTTCCATGTAAAAACAGGGATCTTGTTGAATTGTTCCCCTTATCTCACCCCTCCTCATTTTAATATGAGCTTTGGCCAGTCTGCAGACTTACTGATTGGATTTGTTCAATTAACAGACACTGTCATGTTACAGAAATTAAAATTAATATTTTAAAAATTTTATTTCTGGATAGCTGAACTAGCCAACTGGGAATGAACTTTTCAGAAGACAAGAAGCAATAGATTAAAGTTAGGAGTAATGGCTGTGATTTTCCAGCAGACTGGAGATTTTGTGGGTCATACTTATTAGAAGTCCAACTTGGGGCTTTTTTAAAGAGGTTCCATTTTTACAGGGTAAGTATACAGCATTTAAAAACACACAAAAAAAATCTGATGGCATATTACTTTGCACTCTGAAAGGAGTAGTTGTTTCTGAAACAATCAACTAGATGATTAAAGATACTTGTTATATCAGAGAGGAGTGTAAAAATCGTAAGATGTGGTGCATTACAATACTAGGAGGAAGCCCTGGGAAAAGTGCTACACCACAACATAAAGCACTGCAGAATGGAGGAGTTGGAAACAAAGGCACAGAAATATTTTTGGAAAAGCGTAGTGTAGTCAGCTGAGGTTAGAAAAGGAGGAACACCTCTTCTTGAGGGCAGAAGGTGACTTGTAAAACTAGCAGGTAAAATTCTCATTTAATTTTTTTAATACTTAATAGGAATTCTGTGATTTGTAAAGCTTCAGGCTATGTCTTTATATATATATATATTTTTTAATTAAATTGAAATTGTTTCTACTTCTAAGCCGCTATGAAGTTCCTTAATTCATTTGGCATGCCTTGGCCAATACAATAGCGGAATAATAAGAGAGACCTCTGATCCCAGTGTGCACACATTATACTATACTGTATAGCAGCCTCCATTTCCTAGCAATACTCATATCTTCTTCTGCTTTAAAGCAATACAATTTAGCTTTGCAAGCCCTGTAATCCAGCAGTAATTTTCTATCACTGCAGGATACCGATCCTCTGTTTGCAACTCAGATGCATTTTAACACTTTACCCTGCATCATTGTTTGAGGACTTATGTAGATGAGGGATCCATAAGCTGAGTTTCTGAAGACTGATTTAACTGTCTTGTTACAAACATTCTGCACTATTTTTGCTGTGGTTACTTTATTTTGGTTCTTGTCTTATATTTGCTTTTTGGCAGATTGAAAAATAGGCGAAAGCAAAAATAAAAAAAAACAACAAAGCATCTCCTGACATTACCCTATTTTTAAATAATGTTGGTACTTCTTATCTTATAGCTAGGTTTCTGTGGGGTCATTTAATATAGCTTTTCCTAGACCACAAAATTTTATTTCTTTACCCATTGATGACCAAATTAGGTTTGAGTTGATGTTTAACTTACTAAGGCAAAGGAAGAAGGTTGGAAAGAACACAAAGAGGACTCAAGAACAGTTACAGTTTGAAAAAAAAACCTGTTTATAAGTAAGAGGACTTAAATAGCTTGAAGAAAACAAGAAGAAAACAAAAAATGAGAGAATGAAGAGAAACAGCAGGATCTTACACAGGACATTGAAATGTTCCCATGTGCATAAGGTCCTGCTTTTTGCTTGTGGATGTGGGAAGAACAGCTGTTGATTTGTGAAGGATCATAATTTCACCTGTTAATAGCTGGGAGTTTCTCTTGGTTTATTATTTTCTGTATTGGCTTGTGTATAGGATCGATCTTTTGGTGGGGAGGCAGATGTTTGGAAATCTGTGCCTCCTTGCTACACTGCAGCTTGTTACAGTGTAGTAACAGTTTGTGAGCAGTTTCATTGTCACTGAATTTACATTTCCTGTCATTAGATGTGATTTTTAGATTAACCATTTTTAAGTTTATCTTCCTTTTTAGAAGATGCACTGTATTACTGTTCTTTGAGCCCTGCAGAAATTGTAAAATAGCATCTGTAAATAATGAGTAAAAAAAATCTTCGTTAAAAAAAAGAACTCTTGATCTCTGCAAGATTAAGCTCTCTACCGTTGCACACCTGAAAAATGATCACCCTAAGCAGTCACCGTAACTTTTCAGTGCAAACAGACAAAGTCTCACACATGTGCCTGGTTCTCAGTTTCTCTCCCTGCAAGTAAAACAGATGTTTTGTCCCATGTTCCCAAACTGCCATGTCAAGTTGTGCATTTGCACAGCAGCTCTGTCTGCACTAAATTGTCCTATCCAGAAGGTGCCTGTGGAGATTTGGGAGCGCCCATGCAGGATTCCCTGTGTCTCTTCCCACCCTGCTTCCTCCGCAGTGACCGTGATGCTGGATCTCAGCATCCCCTCTCATGTATTGAGGAGCACAAGTAGGTGTTGCAGGCCAGAGAAGCCAAGGAGAAAACTACTTTTGGTGCGTATTTCCCCAAAGAAGAGCTGTTATTTTCCTGGGAGCTGGGAGGCCCGTGCAACTGTGTGTTCAAAAATGGACCTTCACCTTTTCTTTGCCACAGAGCTGTTGCAGCTTGATATGAATCAAGCCCCAGTTCCTCTTTTAATGCTCTGAAGAACTGGTGATCCTGTAATATCATGATAGTAAGTGTAACTGGGAAAGGAATCCCTCCTGAAGAGCCTTTTTTTTTTCCTTTGACTGTTTTTGGGACATGTTGTATTTCCTCACCTCAAAGCTAGTTTTCTTTCTTAAAAGCGTGAAGAGCTAGAAGCAAGCAGCAATGCATGGCAGCATGGGGGTTCACAAGGAGCACAGCATCTCCAGCTGTTCTCCTCTTACAAAGGTAATGCTGGTGCGGGATTAGAGCTGAAAGCTGTGGGGCCTGGTATGGGTGGTGGTGAAGAAAAGCAGGGGAGCACTGGGAGATGAGGCACCTGCAGCAGGAAGGGCAGTTGTTACCTGGCTCATGGAATTTTAATTAGGGAAAGATGAGGTCACAGGAAGAGCTGTTTGGGCAAGTTGTCTTTTTTTTTTTTTTTTAATGCAAAGCACATCGATTGAAATAAATTTGGGGTAGAGGAATCAAATGGTAATTTCAGTGATGCAGCAAAACATAATGATGAAATATAGTTCCTCAGGGGCTTCGTTTCATCATAGCATGTACCTTTAAAAACACAGGCTTCAGGGGGTAGAGAAAGTAGCATCTATCTGTGCAGACTTTTATTTGACATGGTTGGGTAGGCTATTGAATTCCTACTCCCTGCCTTTAGCTTAGCTGTGTACTGTACGTTCTCCACAATACCTCAAGCTGAAAATTGATCTCCGGTCAATACTGTGCGATGATTCGAACCACTCCCATAATCAACGCTGCTCGTTGAATGAAATTCGTCATGGGAGGCCTGATTATTGTCTCCGCTAGGACTGACCTGACTGAAAGGGCTATCAGACTGTCTGAATTTGGATACTTTGGACAATTGCCATCAGGAATTATCTATGCTCCCAGAAAGGGCTAAATTGAGCAGAGATGAAGTGCTGGTGTTTATTGATTCCTTTTTTTTTTTTTTTTAACTTCTTTTTTTCCTCCACGCTTCCTGAGTAGGTAGAGCAGAGGCAGCTTTAGCTACATGCTCTTGGAGCTGAGATAGCATTGCTGCAGCAAAGATGAATCTTTTCTGACCCCCATGTCAAATTGTCTGCAGTGCGCACTGGAAGATTTCAGGGCTGCTTTTTAAGGAAAGACCATTTGTCAAAAATGCTACAGCATGTAAAACAGCCTCATCATCCTCTCAGCTACGTGCCTGCGGTCAAGGTAAAACAGAAAAGTGCTGCAGATGGGTCTGAGCACTTACCAATTTGTATGTCAGCCTCAATACACAAGTTCTTGATCTGCAGGTACAGGAAAGAGGAACTGAAGCCCTTGAGTGCCTGGTTAGAAACCACATTGTACAAATGTCATCAGGTCATCAGGTGGGATACCTTTGTCTTACATTATGAAGCTTTCTGGAGCTCTGTAAGCAAAAGGCACATATTACACCAGCACAATGAAGGGCTTTTTAACAGTTAATGATATTTAAACACTTGACACTTGATTAGATAATTCTTTTTTTTTTTTTTCTCTTAACCTTTGTACGGGAGTACAGAGAGTAGGGCAGATTTTTCTTCTCACCTTATCAGTGTGGAAATTTCAGTTACGCTGATAGCACCTGTATTGGGAAACCCTGTTTCCTCCTACAGGAGTACATGCCACTGATCTTTATTAAAGTGTATTTAAAATAGTGATAACAAAGGAAGTAGAAGTATCATTAACTATATTTACTTCACAGAACATTTTTAAAGTTAGTGCGAATCAGGGGATGTAAGCTTTAATCACAGAAAACCGAAGTAAAGCTCGTTGGTGAAACTACACCGCTGTGCACTGTTGCCTGCCTACCCAAAGAGATTTATGCAATAACAGTGCATGGTTCAGGCTTTCTAATGGAACAGTTTCTCTCTGCAACAGCAACTCTTTTGCCTCTGACTCAAGGACCTGGACTTAAATCTTAATTCACTGCAAAGCTCTCATTGATGGGTATGGACTATGCTTCAGCTCTGTTTGACGGAGCTCAGTGGAAGCCTTAAAGGCATTCAGGCCAAAGTCTCTTCACCAAGGGTGTTGTGCCTGTTTGTCACCAGATAACCTCTAGTCTTTTAATGGAGTTAAAGCTTCGTGGGCAGGCTCTGCCCTTGCTTAATGCCATGGCATTGTTCCCATTGGCTTCAAAAAGAGGTGGCACTTAGACTGGAACTCACAAAGGCCCTTAGGAGCCTACGTCCCATTCATTTCCTGATTTCAGTGGGACTTAGAGTCCTAAATCCCTTTGTGAATCCAAGCTGTAATGCTCTACTATCTGGGCACAAGCATTAACAAGAGTTCTGTTTTTATCCTCTTAGTATGGTAAGCCTGGAAAGTGGAAATCTTCCCTGTGCTCCTGAAATAGGCTGAAAACATGTGTAGCTGTTTAAATATGGAAGTTATCTTCTTACTTGAGACTGGATTATCTTCTCTTTTCCAGAACTATGAAAACAAACAAGTCTGGATGACCAAGCTCCTTTCTGGGCTGCAACTCTGCAGAATGGCTTTTGGGGTGGAGAATGGGTAACTTGAGTGAAGGGAGAGGAGTACATAATTGCTTTAACCCCTTTCTGTCCTTCTCCCTTCTACTCAGCTTTATCCCTTGGGATGCACATGAAAATAATCTATGTGACAAATCCTTTCCATACTGGTAACTCCACTTTGGAAGGGCCCTATGCCACAGTATCCACAAGAACTTGATCCACAGACTCTGTGGAAGCCAGGTACTCATTCATGGAGCCATAAAAATCAAACCCTCAGTAAGAAACCATAGTAGCCTCTTACTGTCATTCTTTCAAGGCTAAATGAGTTTTTTGCATCTGCTTGCTCATTTTCAAATCTATTGATGATAGGCCTGGTGTTCAGCTGATGCAAATTAACTTAGTGCCGCTGAAACCAGGTCAGTGGTTGTGTTGATTTATCTCATCTGAGGAGCTGATATAGGCCCTCTGCTTCTTCTGGTGTTACACACTTTTCCCTCTGCAGCTGTCTTCATCCGTTCAAGAGCAATGAGTGTCTAGAAATGATTCTGAGTAAAAGAAAGAGCTGTATGATGTATTATGTCAAAAGTAAATAATGTATAGGCCTACAGAGGATCTAATGATTAGATGTTGGCATATATTCTTGATAGATTAGGAATCCTTATCCCATTAATGCGTCAACCCTTAGCCTCTGTGAGAAATAGCTTTGATTGACAGAAAAACAAAACGATGGGATGTATTTTCTTTGCTATGATGATCCTAAGAAATGAGGGATGTCTAGTTCTGAAAAAAAAAAAGCCTTTCACCAAAGTAAATAAAACACCCAATCAATCTACAGTTAAAGCAGAAAACTGCTACAGAGATGCTGCTCAAATTTACAGCAAAGCGTGTTTGCAGCAGGTAAGGCTTTATCTTAACTGGTTTTGTGTCGATTTTCAAATCCATGAAATACGAGGACTCACCATCTTCTACAGTTCCAGAGGAGAACAGGGTAGTAATAGTTACGAAGTTGATGGGAATAGAGAACGTAGCACGGTCTTGCATTTAGGGTCGAGGGGTAACGCTGCTGGGCTTAATTCTGCTCCTCCCCTAGTGAGGCATCCTGCTGAACCAGCATGAGCTTCTCCAAGGAGGATCATGACATAGTTTCTTTCTCCTTCTGTCATGGATCACTGCTTTTAATGGCTTGTGACACAGTTTTCTTTGGAAACAGGGCCCTTCCTGCTTTTATGTAGTTTTGCTAAAAGTGAGTGAGTCCTGAGTGCTGCATGGAGTTTTGTAACTGGAGAGGTATTGATGAGGGAGGCTATCAGAAGGTTTTGCATCCCTTAAGGGGATATATTGTCCATGCTTGCTATCTGTTTGATTACCTCGTATTTCAGTTGAGTCCTAAAATCCTGAGAGAGGCTCAGAGTACAGCTCCGAAATGCTTTTCTTTGCAGGTCATTTGGAGGGATGCTTTCCTTTTTCTTGCTGAATTACCAACTTGTGATAGCAGACAGTGGTATTCCAGGAGGATACACGAAATAGCTAACCACAGCGTTTAGCAGTGCTGGCCCAGACATCAGAGAAGGGAGGGCTTGCGGTGGGCTCCAGACTGCAATTCAGGTGACCTGTGCTCACTTGTCATTGATTTTTCATCTGACCTTGCACAAGACGCATAACCTCCTCCTGCCCCGGTTGGCCATCTGCACCGCAGGGACAGCACTACTGCCTTTTTCATGGTCTTTGTCCTCAGACATATTGAATATATATTTTTTAGGGCAGAAGGGGTTTTGCTATATGCATGTGTAGTGCTTAGCAGGCAGGAGCTTAGGACTCCACTAGGATTTTTGGGTACTATGGTAGTAGTAAAATAGTGAATGACATCTTGCACACTGCTTTTCTTCCACTCTATCACCATTGCCATCCTGACCCTTTTTCTGCCTATAAAGCTACCATATTGGCTTTGAAATGGTCTCCCCTGACCATTAGTCTGCACAATGATTGACAGGTGATACGTTACTTATGCAGCTGATGGGCATTTTGCATTTTTATTTCATTACCAGTGGCAGGTACCTTGATTTGGGAATAATCCCAGTCTGTAAACTCATTATTTGCTCAAGCTCTATCAAAAATTCAATAGACTAGCAAAAAAACTGAAAGAAGAGTAGCCCAGCATGCCCTTGAGAAGTTTAAGGTGTTATTCCGCTATCAGGAATCATTGTTGAAGCTTCTGCAAACTTAGTTACATCCTGGCTTGAACAGATATACTGGAACAAAACCTTAAAATGCTTGCTTGAAAATCTATTATTAGACTTGCTGGGGAATGGTTATAGAATATATTAGACTGAGTGACTCTTAAATAAAGAGCAAATTCATGTGGTTCTCAGAATTGCTTTCTGTAAAAGTGCCAGTTGCCACAACCAATGGGGCTCTGGTGACTCTTAGGAATGTATCATTTTAAAAGTGATTAGAGATTAATTAAACAGAGCTTCATCATCTGATGGAATAGCTAAAATACACATTTGCTTTATTGTAAGTTTGCAATAAAAAGAATGTATATGTTCTCGGTGGCCAAAGGCGCTGCTGGATTTTGTGGAGGCAATGTGCGACCCCATTGACTCTTTGGCAGCTTTTTCAGCTCTTCCCTTCCTGACTTAGATGGTGAGGCGGGAGCACAGCATTGGCTAGGTATTACCTAGGGCGTCAGGGACCTCTCACTTAGAACAGGAGGAATGATGACAGCCCCCTTTCGAGAGACAGCCAAAAATTTGATCTTTTGTGGTTTCCTTGGATAGCTGTTTTTCTGATAACAAGGAGCTTGTATTCGTCTATTTAATTCCAGGGTCTAAAAGAATAAACTTTTCTTTCACAAATTAACATGGGGGAAAAAAAAGATACCTTCTGCATGTCTGTGTTTGACTTTCACTGGTAACTTCTTCTTCTTCTCCAACTGTTTGTCGCTAAATTGTGTACTTGTTGGGGGTGGAGAGCAGGGTTGTAAACACATGATGTTCTCCAAACATCAAGCAAATCTGGTGTCTTCCCCCACTCGCTGTTTTCAATCACAACTGATTTTTCTTTAACCGCTCGGAAATCTCCTTTAAAGAATAAGCATAACCATAAGATCCTGTGACCTTACTTAATTCAAAGTCTTTATGGCTCATTCAGAGTGGTGCTTTAGCACATAGCTTCATTATTTTTCTTTAAAAGGAGATATTCCTATTCCACCTTCTCCTGGAATTAACAATGTCTTTTTCATTAGGGATCAAGATAAATCCAGTAATGAAAAATCACATGAATTTTTAAAATGGTTCGACTTCATGCTTTCTTTTTTCTTTTTTCCCTTCCCAGGTCTTGTTGGAAGGATTATGAATGTATGAGAAAATGTATGGCTATTCAGGTCAAATTATCCTTCAGCAATGATTTTTATGTTTTACTCTGATATCCATATGTCAGAGTTTTGGAGGCTAAACTTTTCTGATCCTAATGTCAGTCACTTCATTTTTTGGCTGCAGGAAGCAACTCTAGCCTTCAAAGAACAGGAGCAGAAATGGTTTTGTAAGTACAGGGAAAACAACTGGGATGCTGTGTGCATGTTCAGTGAGCAAATTGTGTGCTGAGACAGGCAAAGGCACTGGATGTAGCTCCACACCAAAAAGCCAGCATTCGTGGGGCCTCCTTGCTGATACTCTTCACCTTGGCTGGCTTTTTGTTCCTGGAGCATAAGGAACCTATGTGCGGTCAAGTGTTGTGTATCATGCTGCTTACGATCCTCAGCGATTCTGCCACTCATTCAAATACCCAAGTGCCATCCAAAGCGCTGCCTTATGGCAATGCATCCCACTGGCTGCATCAAGAAGGCTCCTTTATCAAGGCACTGCTTGTTTCGTGGTGCTTCCCTTCTCCTTGGGCAAGGAGGTGAGAGAGCCAGATCTCTTCCAGGTCTGTTGGAAATCCTGTAGGAAAAAAGATAGAGGGCCCTTGGTGGAAAGTTGTCAGGGATCTTCTGCTGTAGGGGATCAGCATCATTGTGCTGATCTCAGTTCTTACTGTATCTTCTTTTTATTAAGATCTGAATAAGGAAACTGACCTTAGGTGGCTGTAAGATGTTACTGTGCAGTTTATTTCTCCAAACCTACTAGAGTGTATCCTTGCCTGAGGAAATACAACATGCTGTCAGATTGTCGGAGTTCTACCAAACAAAAAAAAAAAGAAGGAAGAAAACCCCTTAATTTTGTTCTGGCCTTAAATGCAGCAAGATGACAAAGAAATGCAGTGTAAACCTTTAGGCAGTCTATGCCTTTGCAGCCCTTGAAAATAATCCAGCAAACAAGCATAATTTGGAATGAATAGTGAAATGCTGTGTTTCTCTTTAGTGAGCTCTCTGCAGGCTTCAAAGACAGGTGAAATGACTGGTGGAAAGAGGATTTCTCTGTAGTCAAAGGGCCACTCTTTGTCTTAAAAATGACCTGATTGCCTAATTATTTTTTCCCCCTAACCAGCTGTTGTTATAAATGGCAGCTTCATATGGACTGGAAAAGTTAAAAGTGTATCTGTTTTTACATTGCTTACTTTGCATTTCCCTTCTGTACTTTGAAGATCTGCAGTTTGTGGCTTTGTTTTTTGCCTCTCCCTTTTTTTTTCCCCAAAAGCAAACAAAAACCCCCAAACCAAGCCATTTTGTTAAGGCATGACAATCTCAGGGTCAAGTTGCAGACTTGGCATTAGCATGTATAAAACTTCTTCTGATTTACTTTTGTAGGATGGTGCCTATCAAGTCAACGATGCCTCTTTTTAAGCAAGCATTAGGTGTACTAGTCCTAAGCACACTGGATACCAGATGTTCTGTATATACATACATACATACATACGTATGTATATGCAGATATATATGTGTGTATGTGTGTATGTGTTTTTATATATATCCACTAGGAAATTTAAGTAAACTATTTACAACAAGGTTGTTAGCTTGCAAAGATTCATGTAGCTAACATTCACTGCACCCTCACTGGCACATCTACAAGAGAGCAAGAAATGAGCCAACATCTCTGTGGCAGTGTTTGAGCTTCATAAAGTGATCTGCTGGCTTTGCTAGTGGCTGCATTTTGCAAGCTCACTGTGGGGCACACAGTGCACTCCTGCTAGTCCTCGTGATGGTGCATGAGTGGGCACCCTCAGCCTGATTTTGGGGGATTTTTGACCTAGGGAAAAGGAAGGGGGTTTCATGTTGGCTATCCGCTTTTCATGGGATGGGGCCACCCATAGCCTCCCTTCTCCTCCATAGAAGGTATTGCTTTGAAGACATCAGGGTTTTGGGTCGTACATCAGTACCGCACTCCAACTTTTGTTTACAATATTTTCAAATAGCATAAGGGGTTAAATGCAACCTTGTGTCTTGCTGTACCATGAAAGGAGAGGACTAAAGGGGATTCCCATCTGTACCAAACATCGGCCTGCAGAAAGGAGGTACCAGGGGTCCCCTCCCCTGAAATCATTCCCTCTCAGCAAGGTTAACCTGCTTGATAGCTGAGGGTAAATGCTTCCTGAAGGCCAAGTGCTCAAGAAGTTTAAGAAAGGCTGAAATGAGTGGGCTTTGGGCATCTCAACCCTGTCCCTTAGTAGTTCTGCATTGCTATGTAGCTTCACCTCTTGAACCGTGACCCACCGGTCTAAGGAGGGACAACAGATGTTTAGTGAGCAGCTTCACAGCATTTTGTATTCCCTCAGCTGTTGGCCTCATGTTTTATTCCCTGCAAAGTATTGAAATGCTGAAGATAGAGTTATTAACATAATTTTGACTCCTTTGTGCTATTTGTCACAGATGTATTGTTGTGCTCCAGAAGAAGTGATGAATTTAATTTCCCCTTACCATCACAAAATATCTGTCTCTCTGTCTGTCTATTTACTTGGGTGGCTGTGCAGATGAGGAAGTCAAGGTTGGTGAACTCTTATCTGCCGGCTGCAGGTTTGGGTTCAGACTTGCCCACATACTGAGCTTGTGTTGTGCTCTGTTTATTCAAAGAATGGGCTCCTTTGATTTCAGTTGTGGTTTTACATGCACTAAACTTTGGCAATGGAGATCCTGGATTCTCACTTCAGCTTTCCGACAATTTTTATCTTTCTGGAAGTTCAACTCCCACTTCAGCTTCTCCGATTCACTTCTGTTCAATGGAGGTCCCAAACCAGAAGAGAATGCTGTTGGTGACTGGGAAGGCATGAATGCTGTCAATGCTTTCTGCCTCAAGACAGCTCAGATCTTCACAGAAAACCCTTGGAAACATGTGTATTGAGCAGAGGGGAGCAATGCAGAGGGATTGGAAGGGAAGGAGAAAAGGCATCTGGCAGTCTGAGAAATAGACAACATCCCTCTTACTGGAGTGTTCAGTTTATGAAAGCCAGAGACATTAACTAATTCCTTTTCCCAGAGGATGGAGCAGAGAAACTGGTAGGTCTCTGCTGAAGTGTTGCTGAGTGCCCAGTGCCACCCAGCGCTTGCCTGCTGTCATCTTGCTAGGTGCTGTCAGCTGCCTGCTGGGCTCTACATGCCTCCCAGCCCTGCCACATTCTGCTGAATATGCTTTTTCCTTGTGCAGCTGAGTTCATTTTCCTGCAGCGAAGTCCCTCAAGAGGCTCCCTGCCTCAGGAATTCATCCACCAGCTTTCATTAGATGCTGCCTGCAGGATTCAAAAATAGCATCCAACCTTCTGCAGGGACTCCCTGGCTGGGATGAATGGAGCGGCCTGCACCTTGGCTCTGCCAACTTCAGTGGACAAGCATCACCTGTAGGCTCTTATTTACCTGTGTAAAAAAATTTACTGGCACTTGGGGTTCTTGGTTTCTCCAAAGTTGCCTCTGGCTGACTTCCAGCCACAGCAGAGGAAGGGAAGCCTGGCTGAGCAGTGCCTTCTTTGGTGACTTTCTGAGGGGGGAAGGCATGTTTTGTTCCAGATGCAAACTAGCTCCATGCAGCTTGCCAGGGATGTGTTGCTGCCTCCCAGTAAAGTGGAGGAGTTACATGGGTCCAGTTCCCCAGTAGAGGAGCGCAATGCTGCCACCTCCCCATGCCAGTAAGTTCTTCCTTCCTAGGAAACAAAATGGCTAAAAAGAATTAGAAGTTTGTGTGGACTTTGAAAACAAGCCTTTGTTTCAGGTGCCCATTGCTTTCTCTCTTTTCTGCCATCCTGGTATTTATGGAGACAGATTTTGTCATTGTGGAGGAGGTGGAAAGGGGAAGAACGCTTCTAAAACGCTCAGTCCTTCCCCTTAAATATGTGTTGCCTGTGTTGCCTCATTTCCAAGCTTAGGCATAATGTAGCTATCAAAGCCTCCGCCTTGGCCTTGTCATGCAGTGTAGCATACTTTTGCCCTTAAGCAGGGGAAACAGATGATAAGCTGAAGCTAGCTGTCCTTGTATTGAAAGTGCCAGAGTGGGGCCAGCAATCCCCGCAGCTGCAGATACACACCTGCTATGGACACCTCGTTTTCCATCAATCTGTGCCATGTGCCAGCTGCTTCTTTTCAAGGCAGTACAATGTCCTAGGAGGCTACAGTGTTGGGGAAATGGTCAATGCAGTCTTAGTCCTGCCTCTACAGTCTGGTAATGAGAAGTGAGGAGCTAAACCAAGCCAGGACCAACGTGCAAGCAGGTGCCTCAGCCTGAGAAATACTAACCAAGAGCAAACTCTTTAAAAGTGAAATGTCCTCTCATCTCCAGTCTAGGTGACTAAATGGTCTTGATATCTATGGAGGGCTGATGGTCCCTGCTGGAAGGTGACCTGTTGTGGCCCTTGTGCCCACTACCAAGTGTCCCTTCTCTGCCAGCCTCCCCTCTGGTAGGGGGGAGGCTACCAGTACAAAAGAACATTATTCTCCTCTCGTAAAGAGTGGTTTATCAGTTTAGTTTGCAGGTAGGCATTGTGTTTTAAAGCTTTAGTAGAAGAAGACTTTGGCTGTTTTGGAGGTCTCCTATGGTGTTGAATTGTTCGTTGCTTATGCTTGTGCCTCACCTTGCAGGCATCCTACCATTATGTCCTTGTGAAGCAAAGTGTTCTTCATTTCTTGTAAAGGTGAGAATGACATTTTTCTTCACAGTGCTTGTGTGTACACAGTTTCTGAGTTTTCTTGAGTTTTGGTAGCAGGAAAAGTGCTGACTGATAGATACAAACCCCCATCTTAGACTTTGCTCCCATGGAAATGAGTGAGCTCTTGACTTCAGAGGGCCCTGAGCAGCCCTGGGAGGTGAGAATACACAAGGTATGGTGCAGGTCAGGAGAGGAAATGGAAGAAAAAGGAGTGTTGCTGTATAATATCTGCAAATCAATTTTGAGAATTTTGTTTTCCCTTTTGAGTGTCCAGCCAACTAGCCTGCCATCACCTTCTGTTCCCAAGAAAATAAGAAGGGGAAACCACTGCGTTAGCCAGAAGGAACATAGCTGCAGGAGGAGTGCCGTGTTCACCCAGCAGCATTGTCCCTCACGCCTCACAATTGCCTGTTTGACATTTGGAGTTCCTGGAAAGCTGTCTGTGCTCATACTCTTCACTGAGGGTTGATGTTTGCAGAAGGCATGTGAAATCCTGATGCAATTACTTTAATGAGCACAGGGTGTTGCTCAGAAGGTTTCCTGCCTGCTGTCAAAAATGCCAAACCTCTTGATTGCCCTCAAAGATCCGGAGGCCTTGCAGCACTTTCAGACTTTCCCACCGTTGCAGTATTCTGCTTAACAAATATCCCAAAGACAACTTTAGAGCTATATGACACTGATTGCAGTACAGGGCTATCAAATGTTTTCTCTCCCTGTTGGATTATTTTTTCTTTTGCTCTTTTTCCAGAAACGTGGGCCTGTGCCTCACTTGCCCTCCCTTCCTGTCCCTAATTCAAGTCCTACAGGAAACACCAGTAGCATTACTGCTTTCAGAAAGGTATGTGTGTCCTTTGGCCTGACAAAGTTCATGCAAATACATATGACTTTCCTAGGGTCAGTAGTGGTTGATTTTGAGATCCAGTCTGCCATCTTAAGTAACTGGATTGGGTACCCAGTTGGACAGGTTTTTATGCTACATAGATAGGAAGGGCAAATATTTGCCCAGATGTTGGAAACTGTTTCCTGTATCGCAGTGATACGAGATCCTCTTTCCTTATAATATAGACACTCAGTTTCATTCACCTCTGATGATGAGAGATGTACCAGTTCTTTTCTGTGCCATATCCTTTGCTGTATTCCTGTTGATGTGGTCAGCTACGTGCAAGGCAATTAAGATTATTTACTCTCCAAAGTGCTGTGACTAAAAGAGAGAGCTGGCTTGTAATCATCTTTGAGGATAAGCATAGTAAGTCCTCTGTTATTTGGGAAAAAAAAAGAGGAGCTGCAAAAATAGTCAGAGAGATCTTATCTGTAAACCACTTCTATTTATTTGCCTTTTTATTTTCTTGGGTTTTTTTTCTTTTTTTTTTTTTCTATTTAGCTGGATGCAATAGTATTTTATGAGCAGTGTTAACTAAATCTTGGCTGTGAATTGAATCTGACTTGGAAACTGCTATGAAAAAGAGATGAGCCAAAGCAAGATCTTACTATGTAGTGTCCAGAGCTGCCATTGATCTGAAATGCGTGTGGCTTGCCAGTGCCCAGGTGGTGGGTGGCTCTCGGCTCACCAGGGTGCAGGACCACAAATCATGCATTAACTTGCATTTGCACAGTGCTCTGAAGATGATAAATGCTGTTTAAATATTCACTTGAACTTCAGCATGAATTAAATCCAGTAGAAATTTGGTTTGGACTTTATTTTCAAAATGTTGCAACAGGACAAACAGTTTTTGTGGTGTTCTTCTGGTTTTGTTCATTAAAATATTTATGAAAAATATGGGGAAAAGATTCCACTAAGAAAGAAATCTTGCATTATTCAACTAACTGTTTTAATATCCAGTTCTGTGGTGTGACTGCAGCACCAAATCCTGCAGATTCCTTTACTTTTGTGGCTACAGTAAAACGTGTGTATGATAAGACCAAGAGGGATAATCCGAGTTAGATGTAGTTCTCCCTGAACCTTTAAAATTTTGTTTGTGATAGGAGTTACCTCTAGTTTCTCACTTTCTGGAGCAGGGCACAGACGCACTAGCAATGGCTGCACTCAGTGTAGTCAGAGTAGCGAGCTGAAATCCTCTGGCTGGTGTTACACAGAAACCCAGAGCAGCTGAACCATCAGTTCCTTCCAGCCTGGAAATGGGAGGATCTGGGCCAGGATTCAGGGGAATGCTGTCTAAAGTCAGGCTTTAAAACACAGCTTCCCGAATCTCAGACATGCTAAGCCTCCAGCGGCTTCTGCGGATGTCAAAAGCTGATTTGGGAGCCTCTGCACACCAGAGGATGAAGCCACTTTATCCAGATGACTGAAGGCAGTCGGCTTTAGAACTGATTTTGGGAACCTCAGCCTGTGTTTCTGAGGGGTTTGTCTTCTAGCAGCTCAGACCTGTGTTTGCAGCAGTGAGGATGTTGCCTGCCTGGTCAAGATCTCACATGCAAGGAACTGTGTGGTCATAGCAAATGATAAAAATATGTAAGGAGGCTTGTTGGTTTTTTCCCACTCACAGTAAGCCTTGCTGGGTAAGACAGTCCCTCTCAGTTTAAATGCTTTGTGTTCTTCATCCTCCTACTGTGCTGTGCAGAATCTCAGCCTTTAACATTTTTCACCTTGTTGAATTCACTGTGTATATTAGTACAGTGAATGAGTCATCTGGTGCATTTAAGTGCAGACCTTAGAAGAAGATAGCTCTAAAATTGCCTTTTCTACTGGAAGCTGATAAGCTCATTATATATGCAAAAAAGGCAAAGCCAATATGTGACTTGGTAGCAAAGACCAGTCTGAAATACAAAATATATGTAACGATGAATTTAAACACCTTACTAAATCACAGCTGTACCATTTTATTAGACATTGTTTCATAAACTATGAAAGCTTTAGCTATCATGTAAATCTGTCTCTTAATAGCCAGCAGTTACATTTCTTTATAATTTATTTCTCTGATGCTGCTCAGCAAAAACATACCTTCCTGGCAACTCTGTTTATATATTACATTTTGTTTAGCACTGCAAGCCCAAATTTCTTGTCATACTCTCTCTGCTGGTGCCATGCAAATTACAGAAATATAATCTAGAGGTTGTGACTATAGCAGTTACAAAGAAGCCCTTGTGTTGCTGGCAGTGAGTAAGGGGTTGAGATGGGCTTTTGCAAGCAGCTTCTCATGTTTCTCATATGGGAGCACCCACTGCCTAGGATTTACTTAGAGCCAAGGGCAGCGGGACCTCATATAGCAGTTCAAAATGAACGTGATAAACATCAGTCACCAGAGATTACTGGTTTCCCAGTTCAGGCCAGTTATTATCATTTTTATTGCCCTAACATGATGCTTACTTGAATCACTTGTTCCAGGAGTGGGAATAGGTTTGAATATCTTTGGTAAGTGTTCTAGGAGATCTCAGCAGGCAAACGCCAAATAAATTACAATTTGAGGATGTTGAACATGACTCATGATGCTGGTCAGGTATGTCTACAGACTGCCTTTCAGGATGGTTCTCACTTCAGCTGTCATGGTCCCCCCTCAGCCGTCTGGCGTGGAGGGTAGTTGGCATCTGGGAGTTGCGATGGGTTTGTCCATCCTTCTTTCATTTAGGTCATTAGTGTCTCACCACCAGTTCCAGTCAATCAAGACAGTGGTATACTCCAATCCTAAGTCTACCTTTCTGCCTGGGATTTTGACTGATAAATCTAATACTGGATGAAAACATACTGCCTTTCAATATTCTGCTAAATGGCTAGCACTGTTTTTTTTTCCTCATATTGTTTAAACCATTATAATCTCCCTTTGTCACTCATTTGATGTTTTTTCAACCAATATTCTTGCTCTGGTAAAATGTGTTGAACACTGTTTATCTGTTTATAGTTCTCCATATCAGTGAAGAAGCACCAGCAGAAACAAGGATAGACAGAGATTTCTCAGTGATATTCAGCAGCTGATGCTTTTTGACCAAATGACCTCTGTAACAGTTTGTGCAAAAAGAAGGGAAATTTAAAGCGTTTTTTTTTTTTCTAAATACTAGAGGGCTGCCTTCTTTTTTTCAGGTCAAGCCATTAGAAAAATCTCCTTTTCCATGTTAAGGAAAGCCTGAGCAGTGGTCATCATTTTAAGAGTCAATGATTCCTCTCTTATATCTAAAACCAAGCCAACTATGAATAAAACTGTGGTATCCATTGAGACCTCCTTGTGCAAAGCTTCCTTAAAGGAGCACCTGAGAAAAGTGCACTTTTCTTAATTAGGAGGGATTAATAATTTCTGTGACTTGAGAAAAACATACCAGTCAAAACCAACATGCCTAGAAGATTGTCATGTTCTAACTATTGGCTCCAAATAAGTGCAGTTTTCTAGAAGTCAAAAGGATCAATCTGTAATATGGGCTTAGAGTGGGTACAGAAATGTCAGTCTGTGGCTTGATGCATTTGTTATCAAGGATCCCGAACAAAACCTCCAATTTACCCGAAACCAGTGTCTGTGCGAGTTCCTGCAATAGGTTTTTCTCACAGCCATCCCACTCAGTATGTCTTTGCAATTTAAATAAGTAATTCAGTGCCTTTTAAAAGTAAATGCTTACCTGGAATACTTTCCTGCATTTTTTAATTTGCTTTTGCTTGTGTCGGACTACTGATGACATTGCAAAATGAAATGAATATTTGATTGCAGAATTTATAACAAATGCAGGTCTGATTGCTTAAGCCAGTGTGATTGTTTCATTTAGTGGTGGGGACTACAGTGGTAGTTTCTGCGAAAAGCTGCTTGAACCGTGGGCCTTGCGGCCCTAACCCTCTGGCCTTCTGCCGGGCGGCCGTCTGGGCCTGATTCAGCCCAGCCCGGCTGCAAGAAGTGAAGAGAGGAGATGTGAAGAGAACCTGAGAGGTGTCTGCCTGAGCCGGTTGTGAAGAATTTCTTGTGAGAGGAACGGCTGCAGATGGCAGGGTCGGTGAAGAAGAAGGGGGAGGAGTGGTGCTGCTCCTGGCCAAGATTCCCCTGCAGCCCATGGTGGAGATCATGGTGAGGCAGGTTGTCCCCCTGCAGCCCATGGAGGTCCACGGAGGAGCAGAGATCCACCTGCAGCCCATGGAGGACCCCACATCGGGGCAGGTGGATACCTGAAGGAGGCTGTGGCCTGTGGAGGGCCTGCACTGGGGCAGCCATTCTGGAGGGACTGCACCCCGTGGAAGAGATGACCCACGCCAGAGCAGTTCATGAAGGACTGTGGCCCATGGGAGGGACCCCACGCTGGAGCACGGGAGGAATGCGAGGAGTTCTTTCCCTGAGGAAGAAAGAGCAGTAGATAATAACATGTGATGAACTGACCATAACCCCCATTCCCTGTTCTCTTCCTGTGCTGCTTGGGGTGGGGAAGGAGGTGGAGGTAATCCGAAATGAAGTTAAGCCTGGGAAGAGGAAGGGGGGGGAGTTGTTTTTGTTCTCTCTCATTATCCTACTTTGGTTTTATTAGTAATAAATTGAAATAGTTTTCCCCACGTCGAGTCTGTTCTGCCTGTAATGGTAACTTTAATGATCTCTCCCTGTCCTTATCTCAAACCTTGAGCCTTTTTGTTATATTCTCTCTCCCCCATTCTCTTGGAGGGTGGGGAGAGTGAGTGAGAGATTGCATAGCTTGGTTCTGAGTGGGGACAAACTACAACAGCCAGTCATGTTTGTCTATTTGATGCCATCAGAGTTCTTTTGGAAAAATACAGCAACATCCTAGTCTGCCAAGGCCCTTCACCACATCCTTAGTTTTCATCCACATTAGTTTTACAGGTGCTGCTGAGTCTTCTCAGTTATTTGAAGATGAGAAGGGGGCTGGCTTGTCTTCCTTCTGCAGCAGTAATGCTAAGGTTTAAGCTCTGTATTAAGAATGGTGTGGCAGCATGTGCCAACGAATCTTGGTATTTTAGAGCATATGTAGAGTTAAGCACATGCTTAAACTGGGCAGTTGGATGCTTTGCAATGCCTAGTAAATGTACCCATCAGCTGAATGAGAGAGAAGTGCTACCAGGAGCATTCATCTTGCCTGAGATTCAAGAAGAAGCTGAGAAAGCTGTGTTTTTGCTATTTGGTCAGGTGTGTCAAATGCAAGCGGCAGCTCTGCAACAGAAGGACTCTTCTGTCACGGATATATAAGCAAGTTATTAAAACACTTATTCTTGTCCTTTGTGGTGAGCAGTTGAGAGATGATTTGTTTATGCTGGTTGACTGCAAACAAAACTTTATCGTTTACCTTTAAAAAAATTTAGAATGAAACCAAGCGAGGAAATTTAAAAAATAAAATATTTGAGCTGTTGAAAAGCAGTGACCTTTTCAAACACACAAAGTGTTAGTGACCTCTGGTTATGTGCTGCCTTTGGGAAGGTAACATCAATGACAATTACTTATCTTTTCCAAAGGGAAAACTAGAAGTGATTTGATTCTTGGTTACCCTTTTTATATCACAACACACAAGTTGAGGCATTTGTTCTTAATTCCAGAAATTTTCCTGAAAAGGGAGGATTATACAAATTACTTGGGTGGAGTTGAGCAGGTAGTGGTGGAGCATCTGTTTTAATTGGGTGCCCATGAGAAGACCTCTATGGTGGGTTAATGTTTCACCATGAAATGGGATGAGATGGGGTGATGTACGTGAAGGCCAGTCTTGAGTATCTAAACCTTCATTAAAACTCATGGAGGATGATAGCTCCTGAGGATTTAACGGGCTTGCAGGGTGTGTGACAGATGTTGTCAAAGACACCATTAAAGGTGTAAGTGGCCCACATCAGAGAAGTTTGCTGCACACCTAAAGCAGCTCTTGCTCCCTTTTGGCTCAGGACTTGTCCAACACTTTATCTTGGAGCTGCTAGGAGTCAGTATCTGTCTGTTTGTAATCTGTTGCACTTTCTGGTGCAAAGAAGAAAATATTTTTAATGCAAAATCTATTTTAAAACACACAGAAAAGAAGCCTCTACAGCTGTTTGAAAGCTGTTCTTAAGTATGGCATATTAGAAATAGTCCCAGCTGAAATGGATTAACAGGCAGAGTTCAAGTGAGAAGGTCAAATGTGTAAACTGAATGCAATTTATCTTGTGGCACTGCAGTTTATCACATGGTTACAGAAATAAAGAAATACCACACACATGCACATATTCACACCTAATAATTTAAGAATAACTGGAAAAGGTCTTAAAAGACATTAAAAGGCTTCTGATGACATCATGCTATCTTGGGTAATAAGGCAAAGACAGTTGAAGTCAGTTCCAAAATAACTGAAGCCAGAGATGTCTTTATATGCCTGTCATATAGATATTTCATGTCTCAGGAGTAAGATATTGAATGAGGTATTGCATACTAACTATATGGGGAGATACTGGTAAGATTTTTCCTCTCATGGATTTCTTCATGCTACATTTAATTTGTTTTTTTACTTTTACAGAAATCCTTTAGTGTCTGTATTAGCAGTATTTACAGATCTTTAAAACTTGTGGGATGATTTGCCCATTAGAAAACTGAAAGAAAATTTTGTCAGGGCATGAACTGTGCAGTTTCCTTGGAGCCTCTCCTTTTGGGGAAGTTTTATTTTCAGCTTTAAGGGGAGCAGGAGGATTTTTTTTTTTTCCCTCCCTTTTTAAAATCGTCATCATTAGCTAGAGGGTTTCTCCCTGAACGTTGCATAGTTAAATTCATGAGGGTGTCTGCTTAGAGACCCCTTGCTTCCCTGGTGGCTTCAGATCCTGGCAGCACAGGATTTCCAAAGCCCATGCTTTGCCAGTGCTGCAATGTTGGTGATTCTTCAGTGCGTCAGGATCCCATGTGGTATTTTCCTTGACAGATTGCAAAGCTCATAAAATGAGCTGGTAGAAGCTCATTTAAAGGTCACGGAGGATGCTCATGAAAATTTGGTCATCCTGGGACTTGTAGATTGGACCACATTGCCTTGAGACAATGCAGCCTGTTAATAACCTTTAGTCTTGTGTTGGACATTGGTATCATCTAAGGTTGCACGTATGTGTGAGTTAATCATCCTCTGTACGGGAAGGTATTCCTCTGCACTTCAGAAGCTGTTTACTACTGTCACCAAAATAGAAAAGGTGATGGGCCTCCTTATGAAGGAGGAACCGTGACTTGTGAGCCACTTGAAATTAAAAGGTCAAGATATTTTTGCATTTCAGTCACATTGGATGCTAGGTTTAATGATAAGGACATTTTTTGAAAGATGCTTTAGGTGGTGTAAACTCCAGTGAAGGATGTTAGTGTCGCGTTAATAATAATTATTTAGAAGTGTGACAAACTCATCTTGAGCAGCCTCTATTAGACACAATCTTGGAATGAAATTTAAAGTAGAAGGTAATTTCTAGATGCAACTAAAAACTTGTCAGAGTGGAGAGGCAGCCACTTTCTCTCTCTCTTTGATTGTAAGCACTGTAATGAAGTGGCTTAGCCTGGCATTTTCCTACCTGCAGCTTGAGCATGGGCAATCCTAGTTCCATGTTCTGATACAATTGCATTTCTAATGCA
Source organism: Chlamydotis macqueenii (assembly GCF_036417535.1). NCBI lineage: Eukaryota > Metazoa > Chordata > Aves > Otidiformes > Otididae > Chlamydotis > Chlamydotis macqueenii. Next base: position 21,547,979 of record NC_141559.1, read on the forward strand.
TTAAGCTCTGAAGTCGTTCTCGGACGAGAAATACCCCAAGCTTGTTTTCTATGGTAATTTTCTTTTAAGGACTTCTTTTTAAACAAGTTCCTGAAGTATCAGTGGCCCTTATTTCAACCATAATTGTTTCAAGACGTGATTCCTGCAGAAAACTATTTAGTTGGCATGTTTGCAACTTTTCCTTATCCTCACATGCCAGTTGCTTGGGGGACAGCAACTGGAGCATGTAGCCCTCCTTCCAGTGTGCCCTCCCAGGCTGCATTTTCATCCTTTCCTTTTGCCTGCTTATCTTTTATATTAATAAAGAACTTGATACGTGCAAGAAGTGCCTTGACAACAGTCTTGAGGCTTCTTTGGTTTTAGACCGAAACCATTATACTTTGCTGTTCATGCATCCTCATCCACCACTTCCAGTGACTGCAACCTACTTCTGGCCCGAGTGTCCATAGTCAGGCCATGGATGGGCTTTTTAATTGTGACCATCTAGCACCAGATATTAATTTCTGTGTCTCCCTCATCTGGTTCTCCCATTCTCCCACCTGTGTTTCTAAGGTCCATTCGCTTTGTTTCACATTAACAAAACTTGGGGGTGACATTAAGAGACCATTGATGTGGCTAAGATAATTATTGTATGCTAGTATCCATGTTTTTATCTTGACATTTCCCACAAGCTGCCTATTTAATAGCAAACCTGTGAGTGTTTATCTTGATTTCTTGCAAGGCTGGCCTTTTCAAAGGAACTGGTGGAGGCTAAGCAGAGAAAGCACATTCATAGGAAAGGTGCCCTCAAACACTCAGCGCCAGCGACTATGCTGAGATCATGTCTTAGTTCACATGTAGTCTGTGATCCACAGTGACCGTCCCTGACTGCTGTCCTCCAGGTTCAGTGAGATCCCTGTAGGACCATCCAGTGTGTTTCCATGGTTCAGGATGCCCTTGGGCTGCAAGCTGTGGTGGACCTTCATGAGTACCTCCCCAGCTGTTGTCAATAGAGATACAGAGCTAGGGCAGGTGTCTTGCAGCTCCTGTTTCTGGTGACAAGTGTCAGGATAGGACTGCCTAGTGGCCTGGGGTTCAGCTTGAGGGTAGGACATATCCCATCACCCAACACGTCATGAAGCCAGGCATTTAGATTTTAAAGAAAGCCGTTTGGAGAAAGGACAAAAATCTATAAACCAAGATTAAAACTATGGGTTGAATGTATGCACAGGAGAAAGGTTGCATTAACCCTCTTTTATAATGAGATTTAAAAATAAAACCTCATAACATTGATCTAGCATGGAAAAAATGGAGCCAATATGTCCTGATTTTTGATTCTGGTGTCTAGTGGGATTTTTGCTTTGTATGTGTTGTTTTGGTAAAGATTGGAAGAGTTCTAGGGTTGTGTAGTACTATGCATTTTATGGCACATTTAAATATCTATAACATAAATAGCTTTACCATCAGAAGGCATAAAGGTCAGCCTATTGACACATTATAAAGACACAAATGGAATGTAGCCTGGCAGACTGGTGCTGGTTTTGCGATTTAATAGTACATCTGTATCATTTATCCCAGTGGGAAATAACACAGGATGTTGCCTTGTAATTTTTTACTACTTTATAATAAAATGTAACCATAATAAATGGTGTCTAAGCAAGTAACACAGCAGATTCTGGATTTCGTCCAGTGTGTCTTTACCACTTATCTTAGGTTAGCTTTGCCCTCCCAACTATAGGCAACATACAAATTTGATTGGATACAAATTGAATATGGATCTTTTTAATGTATTACGTATGTATGTATAGAGAAGGAGACTCTCCTATGCCAAATGCATTCCGCCTCTTCATCAGCTGGTGTACTGGTTCATTCCTCTTTAAATCCCTCACAGCATAAGTTGAACTGTCCTTGAAAGGGTCTGTTCTGCATTTCTGCAATTCAAGAATGTTTTTGCAGGTTGATTGCTTTCCCAAATGTCCTTACTGTGATACAGTGTTATGTGCAAGTAGCCTTTTGATAAAAACTCGAGCAATGATATTTCACTGAAGTGTTATCAGACTCACGCAAATTGAGAGCAGGGATTTGGTGGGTTTATGTTGGTTTAATTTAACCCATCGCATATTCCCTGCCCAATGCTATTGGGCCATCTTGCACACCTTTCAGCATGCTTGGGTGGTGCTGCATCCTGCCCAGTGCCAGTCCTTCCCTAGTCAGTGTCTGAGCTGTCACATTGCTGCAGGCTGTGATTTTTTGTTAAAGCCATGAGAAGTCTGAGAAAGGACTTGGCATCCGTTTAGGCACTTCTGCAGGGGCCCGATAATGCAGAAGGCCTCTCCAAGTGCTTTCTAACATCTGGCCCACGATGTTCCAAGTGAAGAAAAATACGAAAACATTATTCTGTGCATATGAGGGTACTGCACATTTGTAAAAAGACAATTAACATAGAAATGAGGGAGGCTTTTGATTCATCAAATAGATTCAACAGACTGTGTCATTTCCTTGACTTTCATTTTAATTAGGATTAATCAGTTTTCTCTCCTAAGGTCTTTGCAGGGAATTTACATGAAACAGAAGAGTTTGGTCAGCGGTGTGCCAGTGTAATAGCCCCTACTTGAAGAAATCCAGCTGTGGTGCGCATAGCCAGGATTAGATTTGGCAGGACTCCAGGCTCTATTCTCGTGGCACATTAAATGCCTTGCTGTTGCAGGGAACCCTCTGGGTCTGCCCATACTGGGGCCTGGGCGTCACGTAACTGCCTGATTCCTTGCTTCTAATACCACTTGGGACCAGTATATTGCTTGGAAAAAAATCCCTGGGATACCAGCCTGAAATAGTGGCTGCTTTCTGCTCCAAAGACAGGCACAAAAAGTCTCACTTAACCCTAGCAGCCGTTGGTCCTGACAGCTGGGAGCTAGAGCTGGTTGAGAAAAAATGAAGCTGACCTTTTTCTCCTCAAACTCAATATATTTCACAGAAGTGTATGGGTTTGGATGGGGTTTCGGAGGTTCTGTTTCATATGTTAGAAGTGGAAAATGAGGGAAGGGAGCCAGGTGGTTATATAGGAAGGAGAGCAGCATCCCAGCAGCCTCATAAGGGAAGCGACGAGGTTTAAGTGCATGTTCTGCATGATGCGGAGCAGAAGCGTGACTCCAACACACGTTAGGCGAGTGTTGCTGTACTAGCGTTGGTCTACGTCCTCTTCTTTTTTTATTTCTTTTTTTGCATTTTTTAAAAGTCTCTTTCTTATCCCATTGAGAAAAAATATCTTTGAAAAATGTTACAAAACCAAATTAATCTTTCTCGTTTAGTTGCTAGATGTATTTATGAGCAGACAAATTTCATCTTGGAAATTAGAGTCATTTGCAAACATGATGAGCATTTTATTATGATTGTTTTTCTGTACCTAAAATAGATGTCTTACTATGAAAACTTCCTAACTTGTAGGTGAAAATTTAGCTTGTGGTTTGTTTCCTTAGTGGAAAGGATATGATTGTTCCAGAATATATGAAATGTAAATGTCTCCCTGTTAATTATAGGAGAACAAAATTCCATCCATGGGCGCCCTACAACAGTAAATATCAAGGGTAGGCCTTAAACTTCTTGTACACTCAAATAACAGATTTCATGCACCATTAGGTGTATGAACAAGAAGAAAATGGAGACAGAAGGCAAAAACTGCTGAAGGGAAAATCCTGCTGAAAGCCCACAAAGCATTTTCAAGCTTACAGAAATTACCTACTCCATTCCTGTTACACAGAAGTGTTAAAATGAGAGCAGGTGACCCTTCTCCCCTAAATCATTCATCTGTTAATGTCTGTGATGTATTTAGACTGAATCCTTTCCCAGATGCTGCAGATCTGTCGGTTTCAGGGGAAATTAATGGGATTTTACCATTTGCTTTGAGGAAAAGAGGACTGAACTTTCTCCTGCTATCTTTGGCAGGAAGGAGCAAGGATCTTTCCTGTCTGCTTGCTTTAAATATTGTGTCTTTTTAAGCATTTTTGCCAGATAGCCTAATTTGTGTTACTGCAATATACCATGTTGGAAAATTACAGAGGTTAATGTACAGCACTGTGATACACAACCATAATGGTAGACTATAATGTTTTTTAAATGATAAACCAAAGACATTCATAATACGAGTTGCAGTGAATTGCCTGCTATTCTTGCCAGAGCTTAGTTTAGCATTGCTTTTAATATTTTATGCACGAAAGTTGTTTGCAAAGACTAAAAGCTTCACTCACTTTGCACACTCGTGCTTTGTTCTTTCCCTGTACAAAGCACAACAGAAGCATTCTCTTGCCGATGGATTATATGGCAGGAAGTTTTATTAAATTCCAGTTATACCTCCTTGGAAAGACTTTTCTAGTATTAAGGGAAAACTGTATCAGATTTATGGTGTCATAACTGGGCCAGGTAGTTAGAAGTCTAACCTTTTGTAATATCACTAGTTGCGTATTAATATTTTTAAATATCTAAGACACATATGAATGACGTAGGAACTTTTGACTTTAAATGTTACTGTAGAGATTTGACTACACAATCCCATTAAAATAGAAGAGTACAAGATAAAATGATCCATTTGCAAGTATAATTATGCATATTGAGATTTACCATTCCTTAAAAAACGTGGAAGTGCAAGGTGGAGAAGGGCGCTTGAGCAATCATTCTTTGTTGAAAGCATTGATGGAAGAATAAAAAAATTGAGGAGGATCGATTTGTAAGTAATGAGCACAAAAATGTATGGGAAGCATTTCTTTGGAAGGTGAAGGGAAGGTAACTCTTTTGCTGTCATGGTTAGCTGTGCTTGGGGAGCCACCACAAAATTACATAATCAAACACAGAACAGCGAGTAACACTATGAACTACTTAATCTGCTCTTGACACTTGATAAATAAAGTGTATTAGTTGATCAGCTTAGTATTGGAGAGTCGGCATGGACTCATGAGTGCTCCACAGAGGAGGTGTGTTTTGTTCTAGCTCCATCGGTGTCCTTCTGTTTGACCTTGAGCAACTATTTTTTGTCTCCATACCTTTTTTCCTACTATTCCTTGATTGCCTTGTCTTCTTGGAGAATGAGCTCTCTGGGAGAGAGATTTCTTTGCATTGTGCTCTGTGAACAATGAAGTCTGGGCCTAGCTGAAGCCTCTAGAGGCATCTCTAACACAAATTATAATTGTTAGTTTTAATCACTTTCATCAAAAGAGCTTGGTAATGGAGGATGGCAATGGATTTGGAGAGATCTGTAGGGTGCATGTTAATTAAGTCACTATAGATGAAAGTTGCTGATTTGGTTTCATAGGGCTGATGCAGAGACGCTAATGCCCAGGAGTGATGCTATGCTCCTCCATATGGATTTTCCTCTCCAAAAGCATGACGCCGGGTGCTCACTCTTGTACTTGAACAGAGCCAAAACCGAGGTGCTTGGTATGTTTTAGGAAACAAGCGTTTTTCATAAGCCTCCTGCTGGTTGCCTTAACCTTTATGTATTTCTTTTTGTGAGTCCCTCTGTTGTGATCATTAATGACTGAAGTCAGACCATTTGCCTTTTTGCAGTGAAAACAGCTGCTTGAGGGTGAGCCATCCCATCTTGGTGGATTCTCCTCCCAGCCTTTGCTGTTGCTGAACAGAAAGTGTTTATTGTTGCTCTCCCTAATAGCAGCTTCTGTTTTGGCATGGAGGTGCAGCAGCACACTGGTTTGCAGATTAATTGCACTTCTTCTGGCATCTAGTGATGCAGAACAGTATGCCCTTGTCCTGTTTGAGGGGATGCATTACTCACCATAGCAGAGGATTTCAAAATATTTAGCTGTATAAATGCCAGCAGTCACGTTAGTAAGAGCAGGCTGTGTTGAAGTATCTATGTTACCCATTTACCAGTAACCTCTGCAGGTAGAGTTCCAGGGTAACATAGCGTGGAGCAAGGAGAAGGTGATTTCCCCTCTCCATTAGCATCTTCAGTGAAACCACTTGCCAGATTGTTCAGGCAGAGTATAACTGGGTGTCGTAGTTCAGCCCCGATCGGGACCAGACTACGCAGTCTCTCTCTCACTCCCCCCACCCTCTGAGAGAACAGGTAGAGAAAATATAAGAAAAACGGCTCGAGGTTTGAGACAAGGACAGGGAGAAATCCTTAAAGTTACCGTCACGGGCAAAACAGACTCGACTTGGGGAAAACTATTCATTTATTACTACAAACAGCAGGAGAATGAGACAGAGAACAAGATAACCTCCCTCCACCCCTCCCTCTTCCCAAGCTTAACATTATCTCTACTACCTTCCCCTCCCGAGCGGCACAGGGGGGTAGAGGGAATGGGGGTTGCGGTCAGTTCATCATATGTTGTTTCACGCCGCTGCTTCATGGTTGGGGGAAGAACTCCTCACATTCCTCCCCTGCTCCATTATGGGGTCCCACCCCTCCGCCGCAGTCCTTCGTGGAACTGCTCCGGCGTGGGTCATCTCTTCCATGGGGTGCAGTCCCTTCAGAACGGCTGCCCCAGCAGGCCCTCCACAGGCCACATCCTCCTTCAGGCATCCACCTCCCCCGATGTGGGGTCCTTCACAGGCTCCAAGTGGATCTCTGCTCCTCTGTGGACCTCCATGGGCTGCAGGGGGACAACCTGCTCCACCATGGTCTTCACCACAGGCTGCAGGGGAATCTTGGCCAGGAGCCGCATTACTCCTCCCCCTCCTTCTTCACTGACCTTGGTGTCTGCAGCCATTCCTCACAACAGGCTGGTAGATGTCTCTCAGGATCTTTTTACATCTTGTTCACTTCTCATCTCCTTTCCACTTCTTGCAGCCGGGCTGGACCGAGTCGGGCCCAGTCAGCCACCTGGCGAGAGGCCAGAGGGTGAGGCCTGCAAGGCCCATGAGGCCTGCACCTCCCCCTCTGCGCCTCTGCCCCCGCTCAGCTTCTTCACATCTTCTCTTTTTTTTTTCTGTTTTCCCCTTCTTAAATACATTATCGCAGAGGCGTTATCATGGGACATTCTGCTACCAATTGGCTTGGCCTTGGCCAGCAGCGGGTCCGCCCTAGGCCCAGCCAAGTCCCCTGAACAAAGGGGAGCGACTTCTAGCAGTTTCCTACAGAAGCTACCACCTTAGGCCCCCCCTCACTAAACAAAACCACGACACTGGGTAAGAAATGACGAATGCCTTCTGAGAAGAAGTACTGTAGGTTTTAGAGGGGAGCAGGTTAGTTGAGTGGTGTGGAAAGCAGTAAAGGAAAATAAAAATGAGGTTCCCTTGCATATGAGGCAGGAGCTGTACTGCTGCGAGTATTAACAGGAGTCGGAGGTAAAGCAATGTCTCTCTCTTTAGTGTGTTTATTCTATCTTTTAGGGCTAACGCCAAATCCCCTTTGTTCCTGCAATGAGTACTGACTCTCTAAAAAGAATTTTGCAAGATCTTTGCTGTGCAGGAATCCCTGTATTGTTGCCTTCTTATTTTAATAAGAACAAGAATTCCCCAAACTATATTTGAAATCTGCATAGAAATAGCATGTGGCAGAGGCCAACTCAAGGTTATATGTTTGGCACTTGGGGAGGGAAGGCAAGAAAGATTTACCAGTCAGTACACACACATTATGATAAAATAAAGGTGAGCTGGGAGGAGAGCATGGTCTGAATCCTAAAATGACACAGAAGAGTCATAAACCATTGTATATTCTGCTATCTCTAGCCCTTTATGCTCCAAGCAGAAGTGAAATCTGGGTATCATAAATTAAACAAAGATCTTGTTTTAATTTCATTTTAAAAGTCATTGCAAGGTAATGGGGTAGCAAACATTAACTTCTTTAGACTAGTCAAACCACCATTTCTTTGCTCTATACTGCTGCCATCAGATCAGAGTTATTCTCCAAAAGCTTTTTGAAACCAGGTGGAGGTTTTGCTATAAAACACAAGCAGAGTAGTCTAAATAAATGGCATTTTTCCTAGAAATAAAGCACATGGATGCCCTCATGAGGTGTTGCCTGGTCGCCTCTACGCTTGTAAAAAGTGGTTTTTTCCTACTGAAACTGTATATATTTGATCAAAATCCAAGATTAAAAAGAGCTAACATCTGGAGACTTTTTCGTTTGTACAGTGAGAAATAATAGCTGGTCTTACCCTGAGTTTGCCTGTAAATTTCTTAGATGGTCCAAACCCCTGTTTATTGCTTACAGAGGCATTTTTTTCCCTGTCAGGCAACCTGGAATAGGTCTCTTTTTATTCCAGAACATCCATACTTGGCTATTATAGAGAAATCACTCAAACAATGGCATGCATGCTGGACTCTCAAGCCTTGTTTTAAGTTTAAATTTACTTGTCTGACTTCCAGGGTTACTGAATGCAAGTGATTGTGCCTTTAGTACATAAATAAAATGAATTATGCGTTGGGGACTAATGCCTCAGCCTCCTTCTTTTCATACTCTCAGGAGAGTTATCTGACGAAGAGTGCATAGAGCTGGGGCTGAAACTTTCCTTTTTTTGGCATCAAAGATTAAAGTAGGACCATTCTGAATCAGCTGAGTTGTGAAACTGGAGCCCTAGGATCAGTTTTTCAGTCTGCAAAGTTTTTGAGTATAGGATGGTCCAGGGTGTGGGACCACAGCAGCAGAGGGAAAGCGATGCTACTCTCCCTGTTGGAAAGGCTTAGGGACCTGCCGCTGCAACTGGAGCAATGGGCCTTAGGTTAAGACTGGATCCTCTTTTAATCAGGCTTTATAGTTTTTCATTTTAATACACTTCTTCCTAATGAAGTGTCCTGTATTCTCCTCTACAAGTTGCAGAAAATGAACTAGGCTTGTAGATAATGTTGAAAGCAAAATTCAGATGGGAGGACTCATTGCTGTTTCCTTTGCATGGGTTTTTTATTTTATTTTTCAAATGTTTAATTGGGGTGGGATTGGATGCCAGGGTCCTGTGCCATCCAAGACGACTCTGACAAAAGTGATTCCCAGTGAAGTTTCGTCTGTAGCAATCTCAACTGTGAGGAGCAATTTTTCATGTGTAATTAAACCTAATAAAACCAACACTTCCAGGAGGCTGACCTGGATCTATGCATTTCATGCTTTTGTCGATTAGTATTACATTTAGCATCTAACACTATAGTTAGAAGTAAATAGTGAAGATATAAGGGGATGGAGGAAATTTAAGATGTAACTGCTGAGGAACAGGAATTAACTTCCTTACAATCATAATTTATTTTACCTTTTTTTTCAAACTAGATATTTATTTATTATTCTGGTGCAACAATCAGAATAAAGTCTCTGGTAAATCCTCTAGTCTAACAATAGTTTATCCAGATCACACTGGAGTCTGTTATGGTGAAGAGATACTCATGTATTTGCACGTGTTTTTGATAACTACTTGTATTTCTAAGGGGTTTTTGGCAGTGATAGCTTCCACTGATTTTTCATCCAACTGTTGTTGGTTATATGCTAGTACTGTCTTCCCATATAGAGATGTGCTTCATAGAGACTAGAAATTCTTACTGGCTTCTAAAAATCAAATTTGTTGAGCAAAACTAGTTCATTGCTGTATTCTCTGGTGTACATGTAGCAGAAAGTTCATGAGTGCCTAGTAAGTCCTCTGAGTAAAGTATAAATGTTTTTTAATTTTTTTTTCCAGAAATGCTGAAGATGGTACACTGCAAAAAATAGCATGTGGATTTTTAGCACCTGAAGAACAAGAAAAGGTAATTACCGGACCATATAGTCTAGCTGCATTTGATAGCTATGCTAAAATGTTAAACTGCTCGACCTGCTCGCGTTGCATGAGCCTATAGCACTGTCTCTGCATATGGGTTTTGTGTATTTTCAGTAATGCAGACACAGTTGTTTCTTGAGAATATTCGTTTATGGAACAGGAGCAGGGGAACAAAAGCAGCAGAGCATGAACACGCTGAAGCAAAATGGTAGGGAGTAGGACACTGAATTTTTTTGGTGCATGTAGAAGTGAAAAAAGTAAAAGGGGAAAAAAATCAAGGTTTATATGCGTCAATGGAAAAGGCTGTGGGCTTCCTGATATTTGCAAGACTGCCTAGCACAGCCTTGCAGCCTAGTGGGCAAGTACTGAAGGAGGCTTAGTGTTCATCAGTGTTACAGCAGCCTCCTCATGTTTCGGTGACCGAGTAACTTGTGGGGTGGTGCACCCTGCTGCAGAGGTCATGAGCTCCTCTTCTGCCTGCGAGCCTGCCTCTTGCAATCGAGTCTCTTGATCCTCTTGGGTTGTGACATTTTGCTTGGGCAATGCAGCTCAACAGGGCTGTGGCTCAGTTGCTGGTGTTAAACAAAATGCTGTTCATCAAACTTTCATGAGTCACTTTGCCAGGGGCTGCATCTTGAAAGACTAGGTTCTGAAAAGCAGCGCGGAAAGCTGTACTATGTACACTACTGTCTCCTGTATATTCTTCCACCTTCTCTGAAAGGCTGAGGCGAGCACCCCTGCAGGACCTTGTGTGTTTTAGCACTTTGCTCCTTTCCGGAGACAAGTGATCTAGAATTTGGGCAAGAAGGGCATGGCCATGTTGAAGAGTGGGGGTCCTACTTCAGCTGGTACATCCTTCCAGTTGTACGGTGATCCAGAGGACAGATCAGGACCCCACGTCTGCCTTAAAGCCTGTGCATTGCTTCCTTATTACTGCAGGTAACCTAGAGGAATCTACATGAGCTGAGCCCTTCAGTTAATTTTTGTAATAACATATAACTTCAAAGTGAGAAGACATGTATGTAGATGGTACAGTATGGAGAGCAAAAGGAAATATGTAATATGAAGATCTGTACATTTGAATATAGCAAAGCAAGCACAGTGAGATTTAGAAACACAGATGGGAAAAGATACAGATAGGAGATGTTGCAGAGGTCAGGAAAGCTTCTGTATGAACACGTAATGTGTTCTTATGAGACGCTTCATTTCATTGCTTGGATTTGAAAAATGCATGTGAGTGACATCTTGTGTTCACTACATCTGCAGTGCCATACTGTTGATAATTGGCAGGTGCATTTCAGAGGCAGTATATAAGCCAAGATGACAAATGCAAACAAACCATAGAGTGGACCAATGCCACCTTCTTCATGTGTCAGAATTACAATTTGCTGGACACAAGTCTTCCTACCCTACAAATGGAAGTGCCATCTCAGTTCTTCTAGAAGGATTTTGAAACGCACTGAAAGGGCTTAAATTTGCAACTTGCTTTGATCTTTCTGTGTTTTTTTCATGGCGGACTCTACAAGCAACAATTTGATGCAAAATTATGTCAGGAGAGGAAAAATAGCAGATAGAGGGAGAAGCTCTAGGACCAGATAAACACTTGATCAAAATGCATTAAGTTTTTAGAGAACCACACTCTCCTGTAGTTTTGGCTCACAGTGTTTTGAGTTACCTTCCATGTGCTAATGAATGGGATTCATTTTGTTGGATACTTGCATTAGGATTTATGGTGTCATTTAAAACTCCATAAAGCCTTGTATCACCATTGCCAGTTCATTTTTCTACCCTGGGATTGTCATGTTCGGGCACTTAACATGTATGGGAGAAGTAGGATAACTTTACTGAGGACTCAAAGAACTCATTTCTTTGAGTGTAAGTCGGTTTATGTGTATCAAAAAGAAAGATTGAAAAATAAATGTCTTTAAAATTATGAATTTTCCAAGGGCAGTAATGGAAAGATGGTTTATACCTTTCTCTCCCTCAGTGTCCTGCAGATTACAGTAAGATGCGATGTGGTGGCAAAGAGAAAGACTGTGCTGCACTGTTGAATTTCACTAGTATTTCACTGCTCTTTTATAAGAAGGTGAAATATTAGTCAGTTATCTGTGCAATTTAAAATTATCTCAACAAATCCAATTGTGTTTATTTATGCTTTTGGTACAGTTGAAAAGAGATTTTTTAAATAATTAGTATTTCTTTCTGCAAGTAAGAAACTAAAAATACCCCCAGATTCATCACGGCTAAACTTTCCAAGGAAACTGCCCATGGTTTAATGCAATGTGGCTCAAACAGTGGAGTTATTCCCATTGAGTTTCTTAAGAGCTGTAGACATTGTTTTTAAGTTTAATCATAAACAATACTGTAAGTAGATAAGAGTGTGTATGTAGCAAAGAAATGGCCACTCACATTGTTATATTTGATCAATGTTTGATCAACATTTTTATCAGCTTCCTCTGTTCTCTGAGGTCAGGTGGTTGCATGCAATTTTTTTTCAGCCCCTAAAAGGGGTTCCCACAGAGTCATTTAGCTCTGTTGACTGTAAGAGCAGGATGACTGCAAGCTCCGTAATCCTCCAGACTTCAGCAGCGTCCTTTCATTTGGTACCATGTGGCGCTAGGTTGCAATAGCCGGGCTAGAGACATATCAGACGTATTTCATTGTATTGAAGAGATGCTAGCTGCTCTGCGTGTGCGCTGTCCCCTAGGAAAGGCTTTGCCCCATTTTATGGGAGAGGTGACCTTGATGGGGGTGTTCACTCTCATTAAATTGGGGTTTTTGGGAAGTAGAGTGAATTTCATGCTGTGCTGCTGTTAGTATTGGTGAGCAGGGTCCGAAGATTCAGAAATTGAGACTGTGCTTTTATTCCTTGCATGGGTAGGCCAAAGTAAGAGATTGTAAGGCTCAAGGGCACGAGAAGCACTCTCTTCTTTTGTTCTTGGTGCCTTTTTTTTTTTTTTAAACTGACTGGCCGTGACATTAAGATTTCTAATTAATTTAGAAACCACAGGCAGTTGAAGAGAGTGAGCAATGTAATAACTGGGCCATGGGGCAGAGTAAAAGCACATCAATTATTCAGGCAGTTGCTGCTGCTTATTCCTTCCCGGAGCTGGGCTGGCTGTCAGTATGTGTCAGCAATGCCGCTAATGCCCTTCAGAATTTACATGCATAAACAGTGGCCTTTTAAAATCTGCACGAGGATAACTTAAGCATTTCCAACAATAGCTGCCAGCAGTATGCTCCATCTTGTGAGCACTGGGGGTTCCAACCAGTATTTTGGGTGCTTAGTTCAAAACTGAGATCTTGTGAGGCACATCCGGTGGAAGCCTCTGCTGCGGAGAAGTTGCTCCTCAAAGAAGTTGAGGGGCAGTCCAAGCCGTGTGAAGAAAGAAACAGTCCTACTTAAATGCAGATGGTGTCTGAGAGTGTTCTCTCTGGGTGAGTGAAGACCAGCCTCTCTTATCATGCATCATCCCCTCCTGCAATTTCTGTGATGTCACTGAAGCGCATGGTGCAAAGATGCCACAGATGCCACTGGGGCTGGACCTGCTGCAGTTGCTCTACAGGCATGAGGGGCAGGAAGCATCCTCGTCCTCCTTGCTGCTGTTGCTCTCTCATATCCTGCGCTTTGGCTTAGCAGTGGGAAAGTTTGAAAATGAGGAAGCTTTTTTCATTGTGAAGCACTAGATTCACGGGACCGCGGTGGTAGTTGTACATGGGGGCACTGCAAGTCTCATATTAGGGATGCCACAGTCAGCAACTGATTTCTGCGTTGAACCAGCAAGGGGACTGAAAATTGGGGAACCTTTGGATTTTTCTGCTATGGACAAGTGGAGCACAAAGCCTTATTTTCCTGGCTAGCCAGCATGGTTGCTGGAGGCAGCCATGTTGCTTTTTAGAAAGTGAACTAGTTTGTGAAGGCGATGAAATAAAATGAGCCTCGCTAATTATGCGTTGTGCTGGCAAAATGACCAGCTTTGGTTCAGAAAACACTGGCTGTAATTAACGGTGAAAGGCTTTCTTCTCTGATCTGTGTAACCATTTATGAATCACTACCCCCCATGGAAACTTTTAAGTCTGTCTGGATGAGGAGCCTGAGGAGGAACAGGTAAAGTGGATTTGCTTTAATAGCTGCAGTTGTAACTTAAACACTTGGAATGATATTGAGCATCTTTCTCCATTAGCATTTCGTGTTGATCCTGATGATATACCAGCCGAGGCTAAGACAAGGATCGGTGTTCATTAGATGCAAGAAACTAAACTCTGTAGACAAGTGCTTTGGCTAAATGGAGCTTTCACTGCACTGAGAACAAGAATGCAATTAGCTGAAATGTTTGTTTACAAAATCTAATTCCTAGGAAGTATCTTCTCAGATTGCCACTTACATCTCTTAGGTTAGTTTTGTTGCTAAGGCTTGCAGATTGACGGATTTTGCAAAGCTTGGTTGTAGCACATATATAATGGATAGATCAAACTTTGCATAGTAAAGCTGAATGCAGCTGAAGAGCAGGGGCTGAGCTGTAGATGTGCCAGAGTTTATTTGTGCATTTGCTCCATCTGTTTCACAGTTTATAGTTAGGTGCAATTAATAATAATTATTAGATATTCCAGATATTAAATGGTGTGGGTTGAGGAGAGGCTGGAAATTGTGCAGCACTGAGTGTTGTTATTGCTATAGTCCTGTCCCCCACCTGGAGCCTAATTCTAGGGAAATCAGAAATGGGTTCCAGCTGGATGAGGACGCATCTCTCCCAGGGTACCTGCATGAAAAGCCTTGTTCTCCTGGTTGGCTGAGAAACATGGACACCCTCAGAAGGTGATTTTGCCCATCTGTGGTGTGAAATGTGCTCTGGAAATGCTACTTCTCAGGTTACAGAGAAGCCAAGCAGAAATGTAACTGTTGCAATCCAGATATTATGGTTGGGGTTTCTTTTTCATTTGGGTTTTTTTTGGGGCATGTGTGGTTTGTTTGTTGTTTTTTTTTTTTTTGTTAAACTAAAGCTAATAACATGGTTGAGAGGTTATATTTCAGTGAAGCAGGAGACAAGGAAAAAACTGGTATAAGGAAATGTAAATGTGACTTTTGGGAGCCAGATAAGAAAACGGATCTTGACAAGAAGAAAATGGCTCATGTTGCTTTTAATACTGGCTATACAGAAAGGGTAGGGGCTTGGGTGGTTCATTCTGTGCCTTCAAGCAGGTGATGAAGTGCCAATAGTGGGGTTCGATTTTGTCACTGTGTGGGGTTTGTGGAGTGTGAAGAATCAGATGCGTGTTGATACCAAAAAAAGAGCATGTATTAATTTTAAAATGTGTAATAAAACATTGCTTTGCATGCTAGCGTATGGTGCGGCAGTATTTATTAGCTCATTTTCTTCTTACTGTGTGTGGTTTTCTTTGCAGTTATTTCTTGTGGCTTCCTTGCAAATGAATAGAGTGTCTGGACTTATCCATCAGGTGACACTGGGCAAGTAAGCATTTCCTGTACACATTTGCCTCGTGTGTCTTGTGGCAAACATTAAACAGTTACCAGAATAATACAATTTCCTTCCCATTTGCTGAATACAGGATATTAATGGAATAGTCAGTATAATCTGTTTTGTGATGGCTTCTAGTCATGTTAAATGATGAGGAACAGATTAATGAAGACCATCCTATTGATGGATAAGAGATACAATTTACCAACTCTGAAGTAATTGAAATAAAACAAAGGTACTTTTGGCTAATCTCCAGAGTGGTAGGCAGTGTGCAGGTATGTCCACACGTATTGTACAGAGTAGGGCTGCAAAGTGAGATGGCAAGCTCTGGACCTCTGTGGAAGGTTGAGATGAGATGGCACCACTGCAGAGGCTCCTTACTTGGTTGCAAGAAGTAAAGTCTTAAAGTCTTTCAGACATCTTAGCTGTGACGTGTTGACAAGCTCATTGCAGTGTTATGGGTCTTGCTGCCTCCTCCCGTGCAAGTAATGCTCCCTGGCAGTGCTGCTTCTCCTTCAGGCAGTGAAAGGGGCATTGCAGGAGTTGATGTGGGGCTTGCTACTTCAGAGGGGCTGCTCAGGGGATTCCTTGGGATTTGATGCTAATATAGCATTTAAAACACCACTTTTTCAGTGTCAACACTGGAAATGACAAATGCTTTCCTTTATTTGAGAGAAGTGTGCCTGATATTACATGCTTATGTATGCCTGAGAGTCTATTCTCAAGACAGTACATGGGCCTATCTCCTATCAGAGCTAACTGCACTATTAGGAGAAGATCCTGCTAACTTAGTAAGATACATTTATTTTGTGTGAAAGAAATCCTGAACGGTGACAAATTTTATTGGAAGTGTATGGTTCTTCCCTGTCCCTTCCTCTTTCCTCATGTTGAAACTGTTCTGGAAATTGAAAATGTTTCCTAAGATCAAGGCAATGTAGCTGAAGGCAGGCAGCACTTAACTGAGCTATATGGGAATTCACTGTGCAGATGGCTTGAGTCTGTTTTTTTTTCCTGCGGGATAGTCAATAGGAAGCAGCATTGCCAACAGGGCCATATACATTAATGGTATAGACAATGCAGGGGAATGGAAAGCACCGTGGTGAGGTATCTCCCTTTGACCCTGCTCTCTGTGACTTTAGCAGCCACTCCAGGTGCTGTCAAAACTTTGGGGCAGATCAAGTGATTTATTGTCCAGGTATATTTTCGGATAGAGAAGAGGACCTGAGGCCAAGGTAACTGCATGTAGCCCTTTCTCAGCACCCCCCTCCTCTTGGCATCCCACGATGCAGATCATCTTCCTTTCCTCTGCACTTCCGCAAACAGTTACACCACTATTAGGAGCTGGGCCTTGAGGTTTCATACCGGCATGATTTGAATGAAGTCTAATTTAGTCAAAAGTTTTAAGAGCTCTCTCCCCTTCCTCCCATGCAGAATAAATTGGAGAGTTTAAATGCACTGTGTCTGGCTTGGAGGCATTTCCCTGTGGTTTACTTCTTTACTTTTATTGATGGGCTGTGTTTACTCTCACACAAACTGATTAATTTGAACTCAATGATTTGTTTAGCAGAACTTCTTTATTTGGGGATGAAGGCCAAATTAAGAGGTTTTTATGGGGTGGAAACTTTAGTTCCTGCAGACTTCTTTAGATCTTGGTTCAGCTCCCTGCAAAGTTTGTAGGGACTCAGATAAAGTGGCCCTTGTCCAAGCTAGGAAGATTCATCCTGCCAAGTAGCTGTAAGGAGAGCAGGAGGATACATTAAATTACAGACAGCTTTTGAAAATTTCAGAAGTGTCCTGCTGAAGCAAAACGATGGACCTTTTGAAAAATGTAAGATGATCTGATTCTGCTTCTTAATTTCCAAAAATAAGAACAAAATTGGAACAATCAATCCAATTGTATTAAGATATGAAGATATTCTAAGTACAGCATTAGATATGTATTTTTTTCACTATAAATACACCCCCAAGGAATCATTCTATTTTTAAGATGAACTTGGTATTTTGATAATGTAAAAGAAGTCTATAATTTATAATTCCAATTGGAAGTGAAGAAATTTAACATGTCAGCTTCTGTATTCATTAGCCCAGCAGTCAAGACTAACAGGCTGTTCCTTCACCTTTGCTGCCAGTCATTTAGATAGACCAATTATGGATTCAGTTAAAAAATATATATATCAAAAGAGAAAATACAGCAGAAGAAGGTTCAACATACTAATTTTATTTTTTTTAACAATTCTGTAAGGGTACATTTAGTCCTATGCTATATAAGTTTTATGGCCAAAGCTCTCCAACTATTACTCTGGTCTTTCTGGAGGTGCCATATGGACTAAGTTGAAAACTAATTCTCCACTGTTTGTGTGTTGGAAAAGAGCTGGTGACAGCTGACAGTCATTTCTTGTATCATTTAGAAACACTCACTGCCTGGCTTTTTTTTTTTTTTTTTTTTTTAAGGGAGGAGATGAAAGGTAAAGTCCTGTATTTGTATTTGGGTGTTGGTTGTGCAAAGTTGTTAACAGATGCTGAAAAAAAAAAGAGCGCATTCTGGCTGGGTTGAGATTGCTGTTAATTTTAAGCCTTAGTTTTTGGAGTTTTGAGCCTTAAGGTCTCCAGTGCAGCACTTCTTTAGCACTGAATTTATAGGGGACTGTTTCCTTTTAAGATGTAGGATATAATTGCATTGCCCTCTGTTCCACCAGTACTAAACCAGAACAAACATACTCCAAAAAAAGTCCACCAATCTGAAACTGGAAAATCAGATTCCTCATTGAGATGCATAAATATAGTCACAGGTCTAGTAATCTTGTTTTAAAGCAGCAGCATTCCTTTGGGGTAAGTTTATTATGACAAAATATACATGGGCAAACTTAAATGTAGTTAAGCTAATATGATCAGACAGACTGATTTGGAGCAGAGGGAGGTCAGCACTAAGTGCTTTTGAAAAATCTCATCCCAGCTTTCTAGAGATTAAGGCTACAAGTGCAGAGCATCAGCCTAAGTTATGCTGAAGAGGCAGAAGGGATGTTTCTTACTGGGGAGAGGCTTCAGTTGGAGAGCAGGAACATGAAAGAGACTGGAGGGGTAAGAAAGATCTGCAGGCAGATGGCGAAATATCCAGCTTTGCCCAAGACACAAGGCTTGGAAGTTAACCCACTTGGTTGCACCTGTGATTCTCTGCTACTAGCAGTGTGTGTTTATGGGCAGACTCCCTGTTTTTGAGTGGATAGAGGCATCCTCTTCTCTTATGTTTTGAGCTGCAGTAAGGGAGTAGAGTGAGGCTGCTGGCCTCAGTTTTTTGTTTGGTTTTACCTTCTTTAAAAACTAGGGTTGTTGCAAAGGGAATGTTCTTGGTTTGTAACACTCACTGGAATCTCACAGTATGAGAACTCAGTTTTGGTGTAATATTTTCATTTTAATATCTAAAAGTGCAGTACTATTTTAGGCATTTGAGTGAGTAGTCTTGTTGTTGCACATGGGAAGAGTTTTGAGGGCTTTCCTTTTGTGTCTCTATGAATAGTACATGTGACTGATTTAGTTAAGGTCTAGCAAGGCCATGGAAAGAGTATCGACACCCTTTGCATGTATGGATTCCTACTGAAATAACTGGAGCTGTGTTTTTCTGAAGTGAGTCTGAGTTTGGCTCCTAAATCATGTGGATGTATTAAGAGATTTGGCTGGATCCAAGCCACACAGCATCAGTCTCTGCAATTCAATGAGGCGACTTGTTCTAATACCTCACCCTAAGATGATCTTGCTCATCGCTAGTACTTCATTCTGCACACATCCAGCTGATGGAGGTGCTTCTCCCGTCAGCCATGGTGTCCTGTCATGAGATGCGTGCAGTCTGCTGGTGCCTTCTCTCCTCTCAGCACCAGCTGTGTTATTGCAAGCCCCCAGAGGAAGGCATTCTTGCCAGCTTTTACAATATTTAAAGAGTCACTTTGTCTTCTCTTATATCTATTGCAGTTTATTCAAGTGACAGACTGATTTGCCAATGAAACTTTGTCTCGGACCACGTGTTTGCAATTTTAAGAGCAATTCTTGCTATTAAAAAAAAAATCTAGCATACGCAGTAAATTTAGCCGTTAAACTGCAGCAGCACCGTGCCTTTTGAAAAAACACACAGCTGCTTCACATGTAACATGTGCATGAGTTAAACCTCCTGGGTTACTTTCTGTGATCAATGGTTTTATACAGGAACACACACATCTAAGTAAGTGGATCTAAACTTATTGAGGCTTATCCTTTGAGACTGACTTTTGCATGTCCATATTATAGGAAGTCTGCAAAGGACTGGAAAGACATTTTGTTCATGTCTTTGTATCCCTGGGCTGGGCCTTGCACCTATATATCAGAAAAAGACCCTGCAAAAATACTCGAGGTAGAGGATAGGAATGAAGCAGCACATTGAGTAAACAGATGGGACGGCCCAATATTATGAGCAGGATGGTTATGGTAAGTGCAATGTGCAGAAGTCACAGTACATCAACTGGCTAATCAGTGCTGACTGATTTGTAGGTGTCCCAGCAGAGGTGAGTTTTAAGGAGGTTTGAAGGAGAAGGGTGTCATGGCTCTGCGGATTTGTACTCTTCACCTGCAGAAAGAGGGACTCTGGAAAAAGCATGAAGGTTATTACTTCAGTGCTACTTTTCTACATATGCTTATATATTTTTTCTTTATTCTTTATCTTATGTATTTTTTCTTTCTTTTTAAAATTCTTTTTCTTCACATTCTGTACAGTCTCTCTCTAATGAGACAAGGTAATCGTGGGCCTAGATGCTGTGCTGCAAATGCCAGTTTTTAAACCAGCTTAGAATCTGGCCTGATATTTAGCAGTTGCTTAGTACTTTCATCTTCAAAGTACTGTGCAAACATTAATTCTACTGGGGAGCGCACAAGAAAGTACTGCTGGAATAGTTGTGCAGACTGCAAAGCTGGGAGAGATGGCAAGGACAGTGTTGCTGGGCTTGGGAGGTCTATACTTACGTACATAATTCAGCACAGGCCCCACAACAAGTGGTTTCATGGGAGAAAAATCTCCTTTAGGTGCCTGTTTTTTTCCGCTGAGTAGGTGCTTGGTGTTTCCAACAGAAGAGAGTATCTCCCTGCTGCTGCTGCTCTGCTTAGGGAGATGGGTGACCTGGGATTTTTGTTCTCACAGCCACCCCTTCAGCTGTACTGAACCTTGCAGAGACAGTAACCTCAACAGCCATGCAAATGCTCTGCAGATGCTGGGTGCTGAGGCAGAGAGAGGCCATGCAGAAGTCAGGGCTGCAGTTGCATGCTTTTCATTTGGAAAATCTATAAACTACTTGTGGCACACGCAGATTTGGAGATGCACAGTGCTCCGCTCTGTGCTTGCAGCTCTTTGCAAATGCAAAACCATTTTGCACACGTGGATGTTTGCTTTGACAGGAGTGAAAAAGCACAGCAGAGCTGCAAAAAGGACCGTGAGAAAGCCTTTCAGCTCCCCTTAAGGACAGTGTCAGCAGCCTTTGACGTAGGCTGTGGTAGCGTGTGCTGGAGAGGATGAGGAGCGCTCGTACATCCACTGCCACTGGCTTTGCACAGGCAGGACAGTGGAGGCTAAGAAGCAGCAGCAGCAGCATTTCAACCTGGCATGATGGCTGATGTCTTCCAGGTGCACACCTAATTTCATCTGGCACGAGACGATCAACACTGCCTGTGCTTTGAGATTTATCTGGAGCACCGCTTTTGAGCAGAGATGCAACTCCACCATATTTTAACACTGAATCCACTCAACCAGTCATTATATTGTTAAAAGGAGCTTTTAAATGATCATACGTACTGATGCTGAATGATTAGGAGTGAACCACATGAGCCTTATATGACTTGACTAATGCTGTATCAATCAATCCCGGGTCAAAATAAGCATCTAGGGGTAAGGAGGTATGTAACTTGTTGGTATTATGAGGGAAAGTTGGAGTGGGAGCACTGACGGGACCAAAAGGGAAGGCAGAGGAATGCTTGATGCCAGAAAATAACACAGCTCCAAAGATATTTTTTTCGTTGGATGTCTGTTGGGAATTGGATATGAATCTGTGCTTTGGTCTGAAAGCTGGAAGTGAGACATGTCTTCATATTGAGTGGAAACAGGTCTTTGAACAAGAGACAGATTCAGGTTGAAAGGATAGGACCTGGGTTTTGGCTTAGCTTTGCTGACTTTGCTCAGATGAGGAGGTGGGGGGAAGCTTTAAACTTCTCGCACAACTCATTTAATAGCACTTAACTCAAAGGCAATTTTTAGAAGTTGGGCAAATGCATTTAGATAAAGTATATTTCTTTTAGCTTTGGCAAAATGGGTAAATAAAATGCTCCTGATTGCCAATTTGCTTTCATTGACATCCATAGGTACCTACCGATAGTTTTCTGAATTAATTTTTCAAGTTGGTGAGCTAAGGAGCTGAGACAAGAGAGATCATGACTGAGGTAGTTACTTTTCCCGCATGCATGATCTATGCATTTAAGATAGTAAAATTATATCTAGAGCTGCGCAGTTTTAATTTCCTGCTCTTCCTAAGACTTCAGTAGATTAGTGTGCTCAGGAATATTTCTTGTTAATATCAAGATATTACCATGCGTAGGTTTGCATGAAAGGCAAGGCTGGATATCTTGAGGCTCGCAAGCTGTCATCAGGGATGTTTATATGAAATTTTAGTGTTCCATCATATCTTGCCATCTCAGGAGTTAAAAAATAAACTTAATGAACCTAGATCAGACAGATTTGTGATGAAGTCCCAAAGAAGAGAGAGGATTTGCAAGTAGCTGTGATTTTGCTGTGTGATTTTAATTTTATGGGCCCCTGTTGTTCAGTGTTTTCTTCAGAGTAACTAAGAGTTGCATTAAATATTAAACAAACGGTATGATGATTCATAAAGAGGGTCATGAGCTCCATATGTGAGTTAGAAATTTAATCTCCAGCTGGTTTCACTATAATCCATGTCATATGTCCAGGATCAGAAAACTCCAGTGTCTTTGAATAATTAGTTAGTGATAATAATTAGTTAGTGGGGTTTGGAATGATACAGTTGAGTGTCTATGGATAAGGATCAGAGGAAAGGCCTGTAGGGGTGACATTGTGGTGGGGGTCTGTTATTGACCGCCTAATCAGGATGAAGAGAAGGACGAGGCGTTCTATGAGCAGCTTGAGCGAGTCGCGCAATCGCCAGCACTCATTCTTGTGGGAGACTTCATCTTCCCTGATATATGCTGGGAATATCATACAGCGCAGAGGAAACAGTCCAAAAGGTTCCTAGAGCGTGTGGAAGATAGTTTCCTTATGCAGCTGGTACGAGAGCCTACCAGGGGTGGTGCCCTGATTGACCTACTTTTTACCAACAGAGAAGGACTGGTGAGAGACGTGAAGGTTGGGCACTGTCTTGGGCAGAGCGACCATGAAATTGTAGAATTCTCTATTCTTGGAGATGTCAGAAGGATCACTAGCAGAACGGCTATCCTGAACTTCAAGAGGGCGGACTTTGACTTGTTCAGGACGCTTGTTGCGAGGGTCCCTTGGGAGTTGCTCCTTAAGGGTAAAGGGGTCCAGGAAGCCTGGATGCTCCTCAAGATGGAGATCTTAAAGGCACAAGAACAGGCTGTTCCTGAATGCAGTAAGACTAGCCGTCGGGGAAAAAGACCGGTGTGGATGAACTGGGAACTATTGTTGAGGCTCCGGAAGAAAAAGAGAGTCTATGTCCTCTGGAAGAAGGGACAGGCTACTTGGGGAGATTACAAAGAAGTTTCTAAGGTATGCAGGGAGGAAGTTAGGAAGGCAAAAGCTCAGCATGAACTCAGATTGGCCACTGCAGTAAAAGAGAACAAGAAATCCTTTTACAAATATATCAGTGGTAAGAGAAGAAATAAGGAGAATTTACACCCTTTACTTGATGCAGCGGGGAATGTGACCACTGAGGATAAGGAGAAGGCTGAGGTCCTCAACGCCTTCTTTACTTCTGCCTTTAATAGGCAGATCAGTTATCCTCAGGGCACTTTATGCCCTAATCTGGAAGTCTGGGATGCCAGGCCGAGTACACCCCCTGTGGTACAGGTGGAGACAGTTAGAGGGCTCCTTCTCCATCTGGACTGCCACAAGTCCCTGGGACCAGACGGGCTCCATCCTAGGGTGCTAAGGGAGTTGGTGGGGGTGATTGCCGAGCTGCTCTCGGCCATCTACCAGCGCTCCTGGTTATCTGGGGAGGTCCCGGAGGACTGGAGGCTTGCCGATGTGACTCCCATCTACAAGAAGGGCCGTAAGGAGGATCCGGGGAACTACAGGCCTGTCAGCCTGACCTCAGTACCCGGGAAAGTTATGGAGCAAATCATCTTGGGTGAGATCACTCAGCATATGAGTGGCATCCAGGGGATCAGGCCCAGCCAGCACGGGTTCACGGAAGGCAGGTCATGCTTGACCAACCTCATGTCCTTTTACGACTGGGTGACCAGACTGGTGGATGAGGGAAGGGCTGTTGATGTGGTCTTCCTGGACTTCAGCAAAGCCTTTGACACGGTCTCTCACAGTATTCTCCTAGGGAAACCGGCTGCCCGTGGACTGGGTAGGTATACCCTTCTTTGGATAAAGAACTGGCTAGGGAGCCATGCCCAGCGGGTAGTAGTTAATGGAGTCAAGTCCAGCTGGCAGCCTGTTACAAGTGGTGTCCCCCAGGGGTCGGTACTTGGGCCCATCTTGTTCAATATCTTTATTGATGACCTAGACGAGGGGATTGAGTGTACCCTCAGTAAGTTTGCAGATGACACCAAGTTGGGTGGCGGTGTTGATCTGCCTGAGGGTAGGGAGGCCCTTCAGAGGGATCTGGATAGGCTGGATCGCTGGGCTGAGCTGAATGGCATGAGGTTCAACAAGGCCAAGTGTCGGGTCCTGCACTTTGGCCACAATAACCCAATGCAGCACTATAGGCTCGGAGCTGAGTGGCTGGAAGACTGTGAAGAGGAAAGGGACCTGGGGGTGTTGGTTGATGCTCAGCTGAACATGAGCCGACAGTGTGCCCAGGTGGCCAAGAGGGCCAACGGCATCCTGGCCTGCATTAGAAATAGTGTGGCCAGCAGGAGCAGGGAGGTAATCATCCCCTTGTACTTGGCGCTGGTGAGGCCGCACCTCAAGTATTGTGTTCAGTTTTGGGCCCCTCACTACAAGAAAGACATTGAAGCCCTGGAACCTGTCCAGAGAAGGGCAACAAAGCTGGTGAGGGGTCTGGAGCACAAGTCTTATGAGGAGCGGCTGAGAGAGTTGGGATTGTTTAGTCTGGAGAAGAGGAGGCTCAGGGGAGATCTCATTGCACTCTATAGCTTCCTGAAGGCAGGTTGTGATGAGCAGGGGTTGGCCTTTTCTCCCAGGCAACAAGCAGGACCCGAGGAAATGGCCACAAGTTGTACCAGAGGAGGTTTAGGTTGGACCTGAGGAAAAACTTTTTCTCCCAAAGGTGGTCAGGCACTGGAACGGCCTGCCCAGGGAGGTGGTGGAGTCGCTGTCCCTGGCAGTGTTCAAGAGGCGACTTGATGAGGAGCTACAAGATATGGTTTAGTAGCTGTGGCAGCAATGGTAGTGGGAAGACGGTTGGACTAGATGATCTTATAGGTCCCATCCAACCATGTGATTCTATGATTCTATGATTCTATGAAAACAGAAAAAAAAAATTCAATTGAAACAATTTTCTCTTAGAAAAGGCTGTTCCTTCAAAACAAAATTGCTTGTTAAAGTTCATCAATTTAACAGCATTTTCTTTTGAGCAGAAGTAAGACAAAAATAATTTGGAGAACGTCAGAATGTCTTCTTGATATCTGCAGAATGGATAATTTTTTTTCTAGTGTAAAATTACTTTCATTTAGAGTTGTAACTCTTACTCTGTTTTAAAAGGAAAAGAGGAAAGTGAGGCTTTTTCTTTTCATCAAGTGTAACTTATTTTAATTAACCTAAAATGACTTTCTTTCTGAAATGTTGTTTCGCCAAAAAGAAAAACTTGATTAGCTTTTTTTCTGGTATCTATATAGAATTTTAATATTAGTTCAGGTCAGAGAAAAAATTCCTAAAATCTCCAAGTCTTTTCTTCAGATTAGGAAATTAATTTTTCCCCTACTTCCCCCTGGAGCCCTGGAAAAACACCTGTCAGCCATTCATCTCTGAGACAAATATGTAGAGGTTTTTCCCAGGCCTTGTAGAGGCTGCATCCTCCTTTGCATGACAATTACAAGGCAGTGCTGGGGGATACCATGTGAGTTGAAAACTTACCCGTCCTTTATAGCAGCTGCTCACAACACAAAACATACACACACACACACAAAAAAAAGGCCAGTGCTCACCCACAGTTTCCCAAGATGTTCTCCTGTGCTGCAGGTGGCTTTCAGCCTGCACACGGATGCACGTATGGAGTTTACACGTTGGCTTAGTTGCATAAAAGGTTTTTGTTCGGGGAATTTGGAAACTAAGTATTGAATCTACACTCAAGAAATACCATGGAGGCAGTAGAAGTGCAGGTCCTGTTGCGGTGCAGTAGGTTACTTCATGCATTACTCTAATTAAAGAGTGGTGCTGTTGCATTTAGTTGGATTAGACTCATGAAGCAAGTCATAGTATATGTTTGAACGTAAGAAGTGGGCATATGGATGCACACAGAATTGAAGTTTTTTTGCCTATAGTGTCTATAGACCTCTAAAAATACAACTGTCCTTAACCTCTTATGGATAAGCGATGTCTTTCTTGCTGTGTGGCTTGGATCTTGTGGCTTTGTTTCAGAAAGCAGTCGTGTATGATGTTTGCTGTCCAGGATGGTAGGATCTGGGAGTTTACAGGAGAGCTAGTGGGATGGGATCTGTGGGGTTACTGGTCCAGCCTCCCAGTCAGGCCAGGACTATTGTCTGCATGACACCAACTCAGTGGTGGCTTTTTGTAGCTTTATCTTAAAAACCTCCAAGGGTGGAGATAGCACTGTTTCTCTGATGACCTCTCCCAGGATATTGAATGCTTAAAATAAGAGAAATGTGTAAACTTGAATAAGCTTTGAAGGTGAAAACAAAAAAAAAAGGCCCAATTAAAAAAAAAAAAATTAAACTGTATCTACTTAACTGTGTTAAAAACGTGCAATTAGGGAAACATGCAAATAGTTATGCAAGCCGAAGTTTGGTATCTAATTGTAAATTAGATAGACAGATGCAAGATATCGATAGACATATGGCAGGAATGTAAATAGTTTGCTCGCACTTTAGTGACGTCCTGGAAAGCTGTGTGTAAACTTTCTGACGTGAAGAGAGAAAAGATGATTTCCTGGAAAAGTTTTTCAGAGAAATAATTGCAAATAAATAATCTGTGTCCCTCTGGAAGGTGAAAGTTTTATTTTGGCACTCACTTAAAAAGCAGCCTCTAATCAGATTGCGTTTTCTCATGTGGCTGACAAGCACCAATCAAGCTGGAGAATGCGCCGGTTGCATTGTGTAGCTGGAGCCATCATAGATCAGAGCTAGCTCCTCTGTGGGACCTTCCTGCTGATTTCAGCATAACCTTCTGGCAGATGCTTTGTGTCTACCAGGATTTAGGGAAGATGACAAAAGAGGAGGGTAAACACTTGAGTAATTCAAGAGAGAGTGTCAGGTTCCAGAATGTAAATTCATGTCTGTGGCCAAAACTCCTCGTACTTCCACCAAACTGAACGCTAGGCTTGACTGCATACCAGCTGTAGGGGTTGCTGCTACTTCTAGCAACCTTTAAAATAACATGCTAGTAGAATGCAATACTGCGAGTCACGAATTTTGGCTTATTTTGGCAAGCCAGCAAAGCTGTCTAAATATTAAATGCTCTTTTGTTAATAGTTGGCCATCGTATGTTTTGCTTTGCATAAGGTGGTACTATTGAGGCCATAAAAATTACCAATCTAATGGTAGCTAATTTGGTTCTCATATTATCTACAAGTTTGTGTTTGTTTTGTGTAGCAAGGGGGACTATGGTGGCATCTTCTGCAAGAAGCTGCTAGAAGCTTCCCCTTTGTCTGGTGGACTTGGCTGGGTCTAGGGCGGACCCAATGTTGGCCAGGGCCAAGCCAATTGTGATGGAATGTTCCCTGATAACGCCTCTGTGATAACGTATTTAAGAAGGGGAAAATATATATAAAACAAAAAAGAAGATGTGAAGGAGCAGAAGCAGGGAGTGGGGGCGGGGCATGAGCCTTGTGGGCTTTGTGGCAATCGTCCTCTGGCCTACCACTGGGCGGCCGACTGGGCCTGACTCGGCCCAGCCTGGCTGCAAGAAGTGGAGAGGAGAGGAGATGTGAAGAGAACCAGAGAGGCGTCTGCCTGCCGATTGTGAAGAATTTATTGTGAGAGGAATGGCTGCAGATGCCAAGGTCAGTGAAGAAGGAGGGGGAGGAGTAATGCTGCCCCTGGCCAAGATTCCCCTGCAGCCTGTGGTGATGACCGTGGTGGAGCAGGCTGTCCCCCTGCAGCTCATGGAGGCCCACAGAGGAGCAGAGATCCACCTGCAGCCCATGGAGGACCCCATGTCGGGGCAGGTGGATGCCTGAAGGAGGCTGTGGCCCGTGGAGGGCCAATGCTGGGGCAGCCGTTCTGGAGGGACTGCACCCTGTGGAAGAAATTACCCATGCTGGAGCAGTTCATGACAGACTGCAGCCCCCTGGGAGGAACCCCACGCTGGAGCAGGGGAGGAATGTGAGGAGTTCTTCCCCTGGGGAGGAAGGAGTGGTGAAAAGCAACATGTGATGAACTAACTGCAACCCCCATTCCCTATTCCCGCCCTGTGCCACTCGGAGTGGGGAAGGAGGTAGGGATAATTGAAATGAAGTTAAGCCTGGGAAAAAGGAGGGTTGGGGGGAAGTTGTTTTTGTTTTCTTTCTCATTATCCTGCTCTGGTTTTATTAATAAATAAATAGTGTTCCGCATGTCTGTAATTTGCCTGTAATGGTAACCTGAATGATCTCTCCCTGTCCTTATCTCAAACCTTGAGCCTTTTTTGTTATACTCTCTCTACTGTTGCCTTGGAGGGGGGAGGAAGTGAGTGAGAGACTGTGTAGCTTGGTCCCAAGCGGACTTAAACTACAACAAAGATATAGCAAGATTAAACCTTGAATAGCGTGCTTGATAATCTGAATGGGTGTCTTACTTCTTAAATAATTCATGTAAAGTTTGCGGTGGGCCAAATTCTGCCCCTGTTGAGGTCAACAGTAGCTATTCCAGTTTACTTTGTTGGGATCATGCATCTGCCTTAGGGATGGATTTCAGTCCCATAGCTTGTTAATTGTAATTTTAGTCAAAGGGCCAGACTTACTTAGGAGTTGATGCAAAGAGGCTTTCATGGAGTGGAAGCAGTGAAAGGAGAGTGAGGAAAATCAAAGAAATTCAGACATCAGTAATATTTCAAAAGTACGTTTCACATGGGAGTTTTCCTTAACTATCCTTCAAAGATGATATGATGGAAAATTCAGTTATTAATCAATGATGCTATCTCTCTTTTGGGTTCAAGAACATATTTTTAAATGAAGATTACCATCTAGTTGAGTCTACAAAGAATTTTTAGAATTGTAAAACTTTAAGTAACCGTAAATTACTTACAGTGCATGGAGAATTAATACAAAAGGAAAACCACTTCAAGTGTTGTTCTTTAAGAAGTAAGCTTAGCCTGTGTAGTCATAGAGTTATGTCATTGGTATATCCTTACCTAAGAATTGTAAACATACAGCACAAATCAGTCCCTGGAATCAGCTGAGATACAAATATACTATAGGGTGTTTTATTACAGCAGAGCTTGAGAACTGCAAAACCAATTTTCCGTAGAAAAATTTTTTAAATACAATCTGAATGCCATGATTTGGTTCATTTGAAATGCTGTAAGTCAAGCTGTTTGCTGATGTTCCTAGCAGGCCTCTGTAATTCTACATTTATTTATAAAGGCCCAATTTATAATAGAAATTATGCGCAGTGCTTGTACATAAGAAATTGGAATATTTCTCATGGGAGATGTGTGTATGTGTGTATATTTAACCAGATAATTTTCCACTCATGAAATAGGAAGGGGTACCTCTTATCAATGGTCATTGCTGTCCAAAAGATACTCTAAAAGATGAGAAGAAATAGAATCATAGAATCATAGAATGGTTAGGGTTGGAAGGGACCTTCAAAGGTCATCTAGTCCAACCCCCCTGCAAGGAGCAGGGACATTCCCGACTAGACCAGGTTGCTCAGAGCCTCATCCAGCCTGGCCTTGAACGTTTCCAGAGATGGGGCCTCCACCACCTCTCTGGGCAACCTGTTCCAGTGTTCTATAACCCGCACTGTAAAAAATTTTTTCCTAATTTCCAATCTAAATCTACCCCCCTCTATTTTAAAACCATTACCTCTCGTCCTATCGCAACAGGCCCTACTAAACAGCCTTTCCCCATCTTTCTTGTAGGCCCCCTTGAGGTACTGGAAGACCGCTATCAGGTCTCCCCGGAGCCTCCTCTTCTCCAGGCTGAACAGCCCCAACTCTCTCAGCCTGTCCTCATAAGAGAGGTGCTCCAGCCCTCTGATCATCTTCGTGGCCCTCCTCTGGACCTTCTCCAACTGGTCCATGTCCTTCTTGTCTTGGGGGCTCCAGAACTGGACACAGTACTCCAGGTAGGGTCTCACCAGGGCAGAGTAGAGGGGGAGAATCACCTCCCTCGACCTGCTGGCCACGCTCCTCTTGATGCAGCCCAGGATGCGGTTGGCCTTCTGGGCCACAAGGGCGCATTGCCTGCTCATGTTAAGCTTCTCATCCACCAGCACTCCCAAGTCCTTCTCCTCAGGGCTGCTCTCAATCCATTCCCCGCCCAGCCTGTATTTGTGCCTGGGATTGCCATGACCCAGGTGCAGGACCTTGCACTTGGCCTGGTTGAAATTCACGAGGTTGGCACGGGCCCACCTCTCCAACCTGTCAAGGTCCCTCTGGATGGCATCCCTCCCTTCCAGCGTGTCGACGGCACCACACAACGTGGTGTCGTCAGCGAACTTGCTGAGGGTGCACTCTATCCCACTGTCCATGTCGCCCACAAAGATGTTGAACAGGGCTGGGCCCAGCACGGACCCCTGAGGGACGCCACTCATGACCTGTCTCCACATGGACATTGAGCCGTTGACCACCACTCTCTGAGTGCGGCCATCCAGCCAACTCCTTATGCACCGAGTGGTCCGTCCATCAAACCCATGTCTCTCTAGTTTAGAGAGAAGGATGTCGTGCAGGACAGTGTCAAAAGCTTTGCACAAGTCCAGGTAGATGATGTCAGTTGCTCGTCCCTTGTCCACTGATGCTGACACCCCGTGTTTTCTCCTTTATTGCATCACATTTCTGATCTCATTTGCAGCAAGCAGAGGACCTTGCAGTCAGCCCATGGTCATAATGCTGTGGATGTTGTTTTCCCTTGACTGGACTTTGCTATGTCAGTAGCCCCTAGCTGTGTTCTCAAAATACTTAAGTACTGGTGTTTCACTTAAAAAAAAAAAAAAAAAAAAGTTATGCCTGTTTTAGTTGTGGTGGCACTTTTGGCATTTTAATGGCAGATCATTGGCATTTTAATTGCTCTGCAAGGTCAGTTCTGCTCCAACTTAGTCTACAGAACAACATGATGAAAATCTCATCAGATCCACATTTGAAATAATTTGCTATGGGAGAGGTACTTGGGTTGTTTTCTGACTGTCAAAACCTTGGTGGATTTTAGTGCTGGATACTGGAAACGAAATAGGTCGGGATTGTAAGTGGATAAAACATCTTTTCTTTTTCTGGAAAGACTGGTTAATGTTTTTGTTTGTGTGTTTCTTCGGGAAGACTAAATCAAAGTTTGTATAGGTAGGAAGCCTGATGCTTGCTTTGAGTCTTATGAAGCCATAACTAACTGTGTTATTTTCTGCTGTGTGGTTCTGCACTTACATGGCTGAATTGAGTACAGCGAGTGTTGAATCAGGCCCTGAAAGGATGCTTAGGAACAAATTCCTAAAATATTAAAACATATTTTTCACTTGCTCCAGATGGATGGAGCGTTCATTCTTTGCATCCTCCATGGGCTTCCCTGTAGTGAGACTTTCCCGTCTTCCCAGTCTCGTCTTTTCCATCAGTGTGGATATATGGGTCACTATCTCCTCTCTTCTCCTTTCCCTTCCGTAACTTCCTTCTCTTTAAATCTGCCTCCTTCTTGAGTCGCAGGTGTGACTGATAGGCAGCTCTGTTCAAAAATTAAGTTTTTGTATGAGGTTTTGTTTGAGCAAAACCATTCCTGGTTATTACTTGCCTGCTTTAAAGCCCTCTTAGGTGTTTTTCAGTGCTTCAGCAAAGACATGGTCATTATATTCTTCTTCTGACTTTCTCTTTCTCTGTCTTTCTGGTCTGAGTAAAGGAAGATGCTCACTGGCGATGAGATCTCTCCTGCAAGATTCCCCTTTCTGCTTCAGCTCCGGTCGTATCCCATTAGGGGCTGCTCTAAGCCTTGTAACCTAAAACTATTTTCCAGTAGCGGAAAGGTGGAAAGGGAAGGGGATTTGGCTGTTGCAGAAAACATCAACTTTTTTGGGGAGCGATGAGAAAAAAATAAAAAAAGAAAGATGACTTATAGTAAAGGCCGTGTAGGAGAGTTTAACATTGTCCCTTCGAGGCTGGCTCAAATTATCCTGAGCTAGGTGGTCCTTCCCAAGTACTGCATGCCTCTCCCCTGCCAACTTGAGCTCCCTGACTGACTACCTTCCCCAAGATGCTTTACAACTGTGTGACTTCTGCACTACCCTCTGGTGGGTAAGCAAAGAGATGTTTTATCAAGGGAGCATGGTCTGGAGGAGAAAATGGAGCATTTCAGTGCTGTCAGAAGCACTGTAGTGGACAAACTGATAGAAAATTTTTCCAAGGTAATTTTGACTTGTTTTCAATCTCTTTGAAATAATCCCTTTAGGTTTGATTGGTGGGGATTTTGGTTTTTCTTAATACTTTTTCTTCTTTGAGTTTTGATGAAATGTCAAAATTTCTGGAGCTTTTCCAGCTAGCTCAGTTTTTGTCCTTCTGGAAAGACCAAGGTAGAGATAAAAACAAAGTCAGAGGGCCTATCTTGCCTTTTTTGTAGGCTGGAGGTGTCATTTCTCGCTAGAAGATTGAGAGTGTTAAAGTTTTTCAATACAGTTTACCATCAGAAGCTCTCATTATTCTTGCTGTATGATGCACGTTTTGAAACATTGACCTTAACTGGAGAAGCTGAGAGCTTTTAAAGCCTTATCCCTGAATTATTCTACCTATTTTAGAAGCCTGAACTTACTTTCTTGGATAATACACTAACCTGGTTAGAGAGAGAGAGAGGGGGAAAAAAACAAATTAGAAAATATCTGCCCCCTCACCCCAATACATACGTCTCTGCAGTGCCAGCTGCTGCTGGATGATTGTCTTGAATAACTTATTTTCTGGATCAGTATAACTGAAGTTTACATACAAATTACATGTTTACTAATGTACATTTTTCTTATGCATTGTTTTGGATTGTCAGAGACTTCACCCTCTGGGCTTGCCGTGTTCAGTCTCTCACATATCATGGAAAGCTCGGAAGTATTTCCCATAGTTATTCTCCATTTTAAAATGAAAATGTTACATGCCAAAGTTGAGCAGCGCAATCTTCTCTAATGCAATATGCAGTTTGCACTCAGATCGGTTGCTCCTGTGTATAATTTATACATGAATCATGAATTACATTTGGATTCTCAGGAAGCGAAAATAAATTGGGTAGAGCCACATCCAATTATGTAATGAATTCCTCACAGTAAAATTTATGGTGAGGATGTTGCAAAGTGTAACACTGATAAAAGATTTCCAAAAGATTTGTTGCAGTATCTCCTGATAAAAATAAACCTCTGTCCATTTTAGGCATAGAAGAGCCATTTTGATTCAAACAATAAAATATTTAAAGGTGCATGGGATTGTTTTTCATTGTAGCTTAAGTACTAGTGCATAGATCAAGGAGGAGAAGAAATACTTGATACAGTCTCACTGAACAAGAGCTCCTTCCCAACATGTCATGAAGAACCTGCAACATAAG
Source organism: Chlamydotis macqueenii (assembly GCF_036417535.1). Taxonomy (NCBI): domain Eukaryota; kingdom Metazoa; phylum Chordata; class Aves; order Otidiformes; family Otididae; genus Chlamydotis; species Chlamydotis macqueenii. The sequence continues at coordinate 21,581,183 of NC_141559.1, forward strand.
TCTTTTTTATTACTCTAAAAGCACTTTTCTAGGCTTCATTTAACACATTATATTTTGAGGAGCTGTTTCCTGACCCTGGACTTGACTTTTCTAAACTCATTGCTGAACCCTGCCTTACTGGGCAAAATATGGCTTGTGAGTTTTTATAAGGCGAGTAAACAACTGGTGACACTGCGAGAAGTATTGGTAATTTCACCTGTGTTTGTGGCATTGATTTCTTTTAATATTTTTTTTGTTTGTGTTTCCTCCCATATTTTTTCTTCCTGTGCCTTGACCTGCTTTTGATACATTTTTCAGTCGATACCCAAATAGCTTGGGCTTGGGCTGTGTCGTGCAGGTGTTTTTCTGAGTAGGACAGCCTCACTCTTTCCAAACATCCTCTTCAAAACTCATAAAATGGTTCCTAAGAGCTGCATATCGGTTGCAGCCGAAGGGTGAACAGGTGGATACATCCACGGCATTTGTATTAAATAAATCTCCTTCTGATGCTGCAACTCATATTAGAAAAATTTCACCACAGTGACCAATGACTTTTACTGTATAGACATCAATAGCTATTAAAGGAACACTTCCCTTTCTTTGCTTCATATTTCCTGCCTCAGCAAATCTTCATGCTACTTTGCCCCAGAAAAACGTGTCTGCGCGACAGGGAGCCAGCTTGGCGTAGGAAGCAGGGTAGCGGCATCCCAGGAGCTTTGCTTAAGCCACATGCTATCTTCAAAGCTTAGGTTTTATAAAACCAAAAGTCTGGAGATAGGCGTTTGAATAAGGAAGATGTTTTATTTTCCTAGATGAGTAGAACATCTTAGCAGCTCCTATGGCTTATACCATTTCATTGATTAATTTATCTATTAGATTGACTACATGACATGTTAAAGCACACCTACACAAGGGAAGAGCCTGGGACTTGTGCTTCTAATTCTAATTGAAAATGTCCCTGCTCCTTGCAGGGGGATTGGACTAGATGACCTTTAAAGGTCCCTTCCAACCCTAACGATTCTATGATTCTATAATTCCTGCCGTTTTTCAGAGTTTCCTGTGGTAGTTTTAATTTTGCCAGATGCTTTAAGGGTATAATCTTGGCCCGTTCTCAAGCTGATAATGGGAAGTTTGCAATCATCTTCAAAAGGCTGAGGATTTCCCTGAATAGGATTAAAGGGGATGTGTGCCCTGATAGAGTTCAAGGTCAGAGCAAGAAAGAAAATGCCTTGACTTTACACAAAAGCAGCCTTAAACTCTCAGGCCAAGAGCTCCTGCATTATGTGATGTCAGCTCTCCTATCAACACCCACGTGGCCCCCTGAAAGAGGGTACTGGCTCTCGAGGGTCAGCCATTCTCGCTGCCCCAGTCCCATATGGCCATATGGAAAGGTGCAGGAGGCATGGTTATGGCAACCTCAGAGGAGGTTTCTAACCAGAGAGTGTGGTGTGAGTAGTCATGTAGATGACCATAATCTCTGGTTTTCATCAAGGGCTTTGTAACAGGAACATTACCAAACCAAAGGCATGTCTTCTGATGGGCTTTTCCAAAATTTGAACTGAATTATTCTGTTCCCCTGTGTTTCCTTTGGTGATGACACAAGTCCAGTTTTATCCCATCTGATCAAAGCAATCTTTGACAGGACTATTCTTCGATGTATACCTGGTCCTAATCATACTGAATTTTGTACCAAGTGATTTCCAGTTGGGCGGGTCAGAATGGAGCTGATATGAGCTGGATGCTCGTGCTCACAGCTCTGCTCAGACTATGGGCTGGATGAAGGTGTCCGGGGTGAATGCTGTTTTGGACATCAAATGCCAAAATAAACTCAAGCTGAACTATATAGTTCCTGCAAGTTTACAGCTTTCCCCAGAGTCTTAGCTAAGCAAAACTAGATTTTTTTTTTTCCAAGTGCAAATTCAAGCTGAGACAATAATTAGCATCTTGTTTGTTTGTTTGTCACCTTGAAGGAAGAAAGGTCAAATATAGTTAACCTGAGAACTACTTTGCCTTTCCCCCTTGAACCATTTAATTAGATTTCTCATGTAATGTAAAAAAGAGATAGTACTTTGAATGTGGCAGCGAGAGCTTGCTGGAACGGCTTATCCATTTAAGACTTTTTTTTTTTTTTTCTCCTTTTATTTCTTGCTGGCTTCATAGGCCAATTTGTAATTTTTCTGAAAAAGTGACAAGTTTAAAACACTTAACCCTTCTCGCAGAGAATAGGCAGAGTTTTTTTCTTTTTTTAGAAGGGAAGGCTATAAATCAGCACCATGTGGAAATAAAAACACTACTGCATAAGACAGTAAGAGGCACTTTAGAAAATGCCTTGAATGAAAGTCTTACAGCTTGTGCATAATTTTTTTTTTCCTCCCCAGGAATACATACATAAATGCTGTATGCATAGCTCTTTGAAAATGGACTAATTATTTATTGCTTTTTGCAATATTTTTTTGCCTGCCTCTCCTGGTTTGGGATTTTTTTTTCCTTTTTCCCTCCCAGAGGACAGGCTTTCTAGATAACTGGAACTGTACATGTTAGGCCGTGAGCTCGGTTCACGATGGGAAGCTATTGTGAGGAGGAGAGAGGACGTATGCATTGGTGGGTTACAGATGAAGCTTGCTGCATGTCACAACAGCTGAAAAACCCTGAATATGTATATATATTTTTTTCCTTTAGTCATATCCTGATTCATTGGAGTTACAGCTGGGAGAATGCCTCCTTTATTGTCTCTCCTGCAGTGCAGAGGTCCCTATGCCTGCACAGGAATGGCCACAGATTTTCTTTAAAATATCTATACAACTCCTCTCTGTGCCCAATGGACTGAGTTAACCCTGTGGGTATCTTTTACCTATGTGTATATACTCATGCTGTATTTCAGGTGTCCATTAAAATTTAATTAAAATTAAATGAAAAAAAGAAGCCAAAACAGCAGAGTAGATTTTCAGTATTACCTGTGTCATGGCATTAAAACTGGAGTTTTTCTGAAATTTGTTTCCCCTGTGTGCTGTCCCATCCTTTTTATTTCCCAGATAAACTGGAGTTTGTAACCACTTCTAATCCAGGTCTTTTTGCTGTCTTAACTTTTACTCGTAATGCAAAGCCCCAGAGGGGATTAGCCAGCCTGAGCATTTCAAATTTCAGTAAGTCTTGAGTTATAAGTAGGGAGAAAAAGCCTTTCTCAGTAATTTTGAAATCAACTTACTATCTGCCCCATCATACCTCTCTCTCTGCCTTTTGCAGTAAAACTGTATTTTTTTTTTCGTCAATCTAGAATGAAAACCCTGGAAGTGAAAAATTTTACTTATCCTTCTAGGGCATGGATAGACAATGAAACCTAGAAAATGTGGGAGACAAGGAGAATTTTTAAGTCTCCTGCATGGAGAAGTGCTCCTGTGGACCCTGACTCTAACCAGCATCTTGCAGTCACTAATTGCACCTTAATTTTAGATTGGGCACCTAAATCTGCTGGATATAAAGAGAGGAGAGTTGAGAGTCTCAGGATTTAAATCATAGAAGCCCCTCTCAAAACTTAATACCATTTTAAAAAGATATCAAAAGCCAACAGATCTCCTTGTTTGTAGCAAAAGCTGCCTAGTGCCGAGTCACTGAAAAAAAAAGGGTCATTTTTTTACAAGGGTTTCATTTTTATTTGAATACCTAGGTCGTGTCTGTGATGATGCAGAGGCATGCAGAACCGATCAACTCTTTCCCGAAACCTTCAGAAATGCAGTAGTACTTGGTGTCAGAAACTAAGACACATACCATAGCAAATGCCCATGGGCTGGCGTCTGTAAAAATGAAGGAAGGAAAGAAAAAGAAACCAAACCAACATTATTAGAAAGCAGGGAAGGCAATAATGGGCTTACTGCAGTCAAAATAGTGCCATGGGGTGAGATTTTTTTTTTATTTCCAGTGCTGGAAATATATAAATTTATTTCTGCATAACACACTTGTATTCATGCAGCTTAACCACACCATTAAAATAGGAATTCAAAAGTCAATGTTATATTTAAATGTCAGATGATTGAGATTTCAGATATTTCTTAGTAAAAGGGCTCCAACTGAGAACTTACTGGCCTATAGTCTTGTAGGTGGGAATAGTCTGTAATTGGCAATTATGGACTAAACGGGCAGGGTTATGTGGTGGTTATTTTATTTTTTTATTTGGAATTATTTCACACTTTAAAAAAAGGCCCTTAATGAGTAATTGATTTCTATAAGCATTTTGTGTTTGCTACATTGGTTAGTTGTGATCCTGTAAGATGGTATATGTTGAAGTGCACTTTCTGGTTCTGGTGATGTTTGCCTGTGACTTTGCATTTCATTTCCCTGCATAGTTAAGTTTATAGTCACTGCAAACTTTTTGCCAAGGACATTGAAGAAGATCCCATAAGGTATTTGGAGTCATTAAAATTATCTGCTAAAACCATGAAATGGTTTGGTAGAAATGGTTGGCATGGAAGGTAAATGTGTTTGGCTGTTTGTGCCCATATTTTCAATAATCTTCGGTAACTCCTCAGGTTAATGAGGAGGAAAAGTCTATCTGGAGGGAGTAAAAAGTAGCTAGAGGAATATCTGGTTTATATGGTCTCATTGACTTGGTTGTGGAATAAATCATGCATGTTTGTTACAGCAGCCCTTTATCTGGCTTCAACTCAGATCTTGCTTATATTACATCTTGTTCCAAGAGGGAATTAAGGAGTCCCACTTACCTGAGCAGGAGTAAGATATTTTAGTAAATAGCTCTCTACTTAATGAAAAGGAGTTCTGCATGTTCAAGAGTAATTTTATTTATTCTAGAGCAAAACAGGATATTGAGGAATTTCTTGGCTAAATGTCAAAAAAAAAGGAGCAAGGAGAGTGAGAAATGGTCTTATGCCATCCTTGGTTGTTAGTTCTAGTCAGTTTAAAATGTGCAAATTAGTAGTGCAAACTAAGAGCCAGATTCAGATGTGGCATATTGTTAGAAGCACATCTGTAATTTGCTTATGATATATTAAAAAACAGAAACACCTCAAGCTACATTAGGTGGTGGTGATTTCCAGTTTCCTCCTGCATAAATGCCATTAAATGCCTAAAGTTACAAATTGCTTTAATAACTTTAACAACTGATTGGTAATCACTGTGCAGTTAATGAAATAGGGAAAACACCTCGTGCTAAATGCATTGTCTTCATTTCCTCCTGCATAATTTCCAATGTGTAGCGATCATTTTAGACAAATTCCCTGCTGGGAAGATCATCTGCTAAGTTTTATTCATATTCACATACCTATTTTCCTTTCTCAGTTAAAAAATATATATATCCAAGCCAGTTTTCCCATGCCTTGTTATTCAGTGTGGCTTTGTGCATATACTGCAGTGTTTGACTGCTGGTCACCTCCAAGGAGATCTTTGCAGCTCAGCGGAGGTGATGCTGGAGACAAGTTTGCCAGAGCTGTTCTTGCTGTGTGACCATCCAGGTAGACAGAGAATCACACTGTAAATTCCCATAGCAGCACACTTACAGCCTTATAAAACCATGTGAACTGGAGAATTGCAATTCAGGATAGACTTGTTCAGATGGAGTCGCTGGTTTTTTGTGTTTTTTTTTTTTTTTCTTTTCTTTTCTTTTTTCTGTCCTCCCAAAGTGGTAAGAGTTACAAGAATTGGTCTCTGGAAAAGTCCCATAAAATTGTATTGTCATTTAAGGAAAAAATTAGTGGCCACTAGTTAATGGTGCAGGAATTAAATACATGGCACTGAACTGAGTGCAACACTTTACCTCTTGCTGTTGCTGGATTTCAGAGGCGTTAATGTCCCTTAACAAACATCTGAAGGTAATTTCAAAGGGTGGGTGAGGTTAAAGAAAAGAGCACAGCAGTGTTTTATAGTTGAGATTGCCTATATATTAGACAGCTCTGACAGAGTGTGTAATTAATTTTTTAAGTGTTTATACTAAAGAATAAATAACTAGTAGTACATATGGCACATTATAAATGTTTCAGGCGCACTGTAGTTGGCCTAGATATTAAGCTACGGCTTTGTTGTGGTTTTGAACAGAGTCAACGTAGGTAAAATTGGCCTTTTAGGTTCAGGTTTTCTCAAGTGCATTTAGCACACACTTAAGAGTCTAAGTAAGGTGCCCTGGTTTCAGAAAAGTCTTAACATCCAGGCTGTGTATCAGCAAAATTCAAGAGCATGATGGTGGTTTCTGCCATCCTTGCTGTCCTCAAAAAAACCCAGCTGATTTTTCCAGCAGTCTCTCTGCGCTCTGTTAGTATCCAATTGGGTGTTGAGCGCTTTTGAAACTCTGATCCTTAGTTTTTAATATATCTATAATTTTATATGCAGTGCGTCTGAAGAAGAATATGTATGATTCATATACAAATACAGGAACCAACACAGAGGAATAATTTTAATGTAAATCCCAGTGCTGCCTGTTTGTAATATTCTGAAATGTTGCATAGAATAATTCAAATATTTGTAGATAGTAATTCAGCTGGTGCTTTGCTTGCAGCATTTGCCTTTTTTCATGTCTCAGTTGAGCCATTCTTCCTTCCTTCCTTTGCACTGATAAGATTGCCTGTGCCCAGCACTTGGCCTTCTGCTTCATCCTCTGGAAACTTGAGCTGTGAAAAGTACATTGCAGAGTCTGGTGTCCCATTTTCTGCCCTGGTCACTGAAGCCATACCAAGGAGCGGGGCTGCATTTCTTTGCCACAATCTCCATCAGGAATGGAAGAGTTTGCTCTGCTTTCCATGGAAGCAGAAACTTCCCCTTTTGGGGCTCCTTGTATACAGAACGTAAGTTATGACTATGCTAGCTAGATATGAAGTGATGATTAGAAGGGTGTTAACATCTGCATTTTCATGCTGACCACACACAGTGTCTTGGCCTGTCAGTCCCATGTGGGGAGGGTTGCTTTGGAGCAGCTTCTTTGCACTGTAAAATAGGGGCTTTTTTCCTACCAGGGAAGCCCCATGGTGCCCCAAGAAACTCTTCGTTTGAGATGTGCCTGGAAAGCAACGCTGATATAATTACCCATAGAGATTCACGTCTGTCATCAGCACTGGGGGGAGGATTTAATCTACATGTATAAAGTTGACTGTTTAGGAAGTTGCACATTTTGTGTGTGTTTCTTTTCGCTTGTGCTTTAATTCTTCACTGCCTGGCTGGGAGATAGAGAAGCAGTAAAGTTGTCAACATTGAGAAGCGTGGTATAATGTTAAAATGCTATAGTTTCCATTGAACAGATGATGGCAAGAAGTTATTTTAATGGTTTTTTTGAGAATTGTGCTTTCAAAGACTCTTAAATTATTGCAGACTGTGCTGCTGGGATATGTATGGGAAACAACCATTTTAATTAGGAAGATACACTTGGAAATGAAAAGTCATTTTTTAAAGGTAATTTCCTTCGTGAAAGTTTTACTGACCGCTTGAATTTATTTACCACACAGACCTAGCAATAAAATAGGTATTTATGGGTTAGTTTTTAATTAGAATTAATGGCTAGTAGTGTTGAAGTGATTAACCATTGTATCCCTATAGGCTGTGGTAGTCCTAGTGAAAGACAGTTATATTGACAATTTAGAGAGTGATCTAACTATGTTTTGTCCTTAAACACCACCACTGCCAACACAACCACGTTTTGACTTGGAAGAGGAGAATTCAGACTGTCTTACTCTGGTGAACTTCATACGTGGATGACTAAAGAAATACCCAGCAAAGATGGGGTTTTGGCTTTCTGGATGTCACTGACGTTCATAAATCAGAGCAATTAAAAGAGTAATCCTGTGACATGGCTTTATTTCTGCATGCAACTGGCATTTGGAGGGAGTCAACCAGTGATGACAGATTGATGGTGAGAGTATTCATGACAGCAGGCTTACTGCTGAAATGCTTGAGCAGATGCGAGTATCATTTCAGGAAGGATCAGAGATTTTTAATCAGCCTTTTCTTTCTTGGTTGAGAAGGTGGGGAAAAAAATTGCAAAAAACCCAACTTAGCAACTTTAATGGCCTCAACAGAAAGAGTGTAAGAGTTTGAGGAGTGTAGCACAAGGAAAATTTTACATGTAATGCCAGTTAGCTTTATTAAGCTTTGCATTGAGTCATACATTTCCTTTACCCTCTCTGCCTGAGGAGGTTTTCACTCCGTATTTCAAAATGCAGTGTGTTAGAAACAAGAGCCAGCATGCAGTGTGGTATACATTTTAACATGTAAGAAACAAGAGCCAGTGCATATCATTTTCTGGAAAGTAATGAAATGTCATGGCAAGTACATGAAATAAATGTATTTTTAGGTACTCATTTTAGAAATCAATGTAGTGATAAGATTTGGCTTTTTATTAAAGGGTCTTTCCAGAACTCTGCATCCAGGCGTGAGCTGTCTGACTGCTGCTAATGGCTTTACCTATTTTTCACTCTGAAGGTATGCTAATTATCTTTACAAGAATCAAGGCACTTTCTTCCTTTTCAGTATCCATAGGAACCTGTCAGGGATGAAAAAGCCTGACATTTTGATTCCCAGCTTTTGTTTCCCTAATAAAAAATAAAGGCATAATGGACGAGAAGAAGCAATTTCGTTCAGTCTTCTCATCATGGCAAGTTTCATGATTAGCCTGAATCCCACTGCATTTTATTAAATTATGCTTCTGTTTGAATTTGCAGCAGCACTTCTGCAAGGAGAGCCTGCTGCAGCCCAGCTTGTAATAATCTGTGTTTTCTCATAAGCTCAGTGTTCACCAAGTGAGCTTGAAATTTCTCACTAGTCTCCCTAATTTCAGAGTTTGGTGCAGAAACCAAATCACCACCCGTTTGTGTGTTCCCCCCTGCACCATCTTGCAAATTTGAGCCTGTCCTTGCTAATGTAGGCAAAAGAGAGCCAGGACTGCATCACATTGTTCACTGATTTTGTTAACAAAACAGGCTTTGCAAAGCCGCTTAAATTCAATTTGCATTTGGAAAATAAAAACATGGTGCAGCATGGTCCGCTGGGAGATTTTTCATGCCACGCAGGTATATTTTCAGAAGTGGTAATCAAATATTCTGGTACCATACACACACAGTTTCTGGTTTAGCTGTGGTCCTTTTGTTTCATTTGGGAAGAAAGTGAATTACTGTTGTTGCTTGCCCATTGAAGAAGTCCACTCACAGGACAACTGAAATGGTAAGCTGCTATGAAAGTGCTGTTTATTGACTTGAAAAACAGTTGAAAGGCAATTTTGTCGTCCTCTTCATCCTTCATATGGTAGTTCATCTGTATGGCCCCTTCATCTCTCCCCAGGGGAGTCCTGCTGTAGTCGACACTGAGCCTAAGCATGTGTGCGAGAGCTACATCATCACTGACGGCCTGAAAAGAGGTTTACCATGTATTTCTCATTTCACTGCCTGCTCATTGAAAAAGAGCTGCTTTGTGAATAGCAACAGTCCCTGGCATCAGGGTGAATGTACAAAAACTAGCGAGATATCAGTAGGTGTAATAAAAAAAGTCTCTGAGTCCATCTATGTACAACTTAAAGCCCATAATGTTGCTAAGGTATTTATGTATTTATTTTTATTCTACCTAATGTTGTCTGCCTGTAATGTTTTTCAACTGATTGTAGGCTGAGATCTTCAATTTAACCTTGTAAAAACCTTCCCAGGCTGAATTTTCTGGCACTTTTTTCCTATGAAGAGGCTTCTTCTTTTAAATAAAACATCTTGAATAGTCCTTTCAGCTAAGGGATCCTTCATTTCCGAATATACAAGGTTTCTTCTCTCTTCCCCCAGAGCACCTCAGATTCAGTGCGGAGATGGTCATTGATTTGTGTGGGGGTGAAGGGTAGTTTTTGGTGTCTCTTAACTGCTCACATGTGTGCGTAGCCTCACAAACCATTTTGTTTTCAAAGGTCTTTAGAAAAAGCAGTGAGCGAGACTTCATTTATTCCTTAGACAGAGATCCTGTTTGATAGTTTACAGCCAGTATGTATGAAGTAAATATGGCTTTCATTAAAGATGAGAAATGTATTTTATCTCAGCTGAGGAATGGGGAAACATGGGCCACAAAGCCAATATTGTAATAGAGTCTCCTTTTTTAATAGCAAGCTGTGTGCTGCACTTCTGAAAAGCCTGGAGTTATGGGGCTGAGCTGATCAGAGCTCAGCATGCATTTTTTTTCCCTGCCTTATAACCCTTGTTAACTTTTCAACATATCAAGTACGTGGTGGTTTATGAAATTTTAAAGCTAACAGTATGCTGTGTGGGGATCACAGCAATACACTAGACTTTTGAGTGCATCCTGAGATGAATAAATCATGAAGTCGCAGAAAGTTGCAATTAAAGAACCCAGACCTGGATGCTTGAAATATTATACCTGGGTTTGTGAGACTTTAAACAAGAATCAGGCCTGTCAGTGGTCCATGCTTGAACTGGAGATCAGCAAAAGGAAAAAAAAAAAAAAAGATATCTGTGGAACATGTGTTTCTTCCAGGGCAGCAGACTGGTATTTACTGACCTTGAGTGGAATTATTGTTGATGGAGTCGATTCCCGTAAGCTCAAACCAGTAGACATGATCCCACTGGAGATGGAAATTGCCTAGTCTGGTTTCCTCCTGGACTGGCTTCCTTATAAATGAAGATAATCTTTCTTTTGATGCTTACTTAGTTGGTGACCTTCCTGTATTTTGCCAAGTCTCCATAAAGATGCCACAGGGCATATTAAGTTTTTTTTCTAGAATCCACTATGGCTTTAGCAGTTACATTGTGACTGTGGGTCAGGCAAGAGTTGTATTAATATTTCATCTCATCCCAGGCTCCTCGGTCACCTTTGAGATATTTCTGATTTTCCGCAGACTTGAGATGAGTGGACAATGCATCTCATGCTAGTATTGCTTCTTATTTTAGCTTTCCCCTTGAAAAAATGTGGAAAAAAAATTCCACCATTATGGCACTGCATTTTAAGAGGGTCTCTATGGAAGTTGTGCCTTGTCCATAAGTAGGGACACCCAGTGATTCACATCTTTGACTTAAAGTCTGAGAAATCTCCCTGACTTCAATAGGATTACCTAGGTGTTTAAAATAGGATTGTGTTGTAAAAGTCTGCGGGATTATGAGCCCAGAAAGATTGGTTTTGTGACTAGGCATTGAGATTTTCTTTTAATTTCTCCTTTTATGAGTTTGAAAAGTCAATTAAAAATAATGCAAAACACATGCATGATTAAGGCAGGGGTTTAGCTGCAGCCATGCCAGGAAGTTTGCAGTCAGGGTTTCTGGAAGAACTCTCTTGTTCCTTCCTTGCATGTTTGCACTATTAAAAAATGTGTATTATATATACACATATATGGACTGATAACACTCCATCTAAGGTCATTTTTAACTGAAAGCAAATCTGTTTGATCAATCTGGACAGGTCGGGTGGACACACCACTTCACCTGGCTTTCATGTGGTTTTGTTTTTCTCTCCTCAGTTGTTTCTTGAAATCGCTCTTATTGCTGCAGTTTCCAAATAGCTTCCAGTGGTGCACATCTGTATGTGCTCTTTTATCTGCTCCCCAGGGAAAGAAGGATGTGGAGCTAAGTATTTTGGTTAGGAAGGTTTATGTAATCATGCACATGCATATGCAGGTAACGTATATGTACATGCTGTACTAGAAAAGGGAAGTAAGTGCAAAATTACCCTTAAACCCAAACTGGAGATTCGTATACCCACAGCAGCTCTTGAGAAATTTCTGCCTCCTCTGGAAGCAAAGTTGACCTAACTGCAAAATTATATACCCCCATCACTTTGTGGATGTCCTGGATGATCTTTATGACCATAAGGGCCACCAACAACCTTTGCAGTAACAGCAGAGTACATGAGGCTCGACTGGAATATTTTTTATTTTCTACAGGCTGAAAAAGGTGACCTACGTGTGTATAGAGTCCCAAATTTATTCACCCTGCAGTCCTCTGGAGCTTTCTTCCAGGTTGTCCTCTGGCTCTGATTGCCTTGTGATGATGTGAATGTCATGCCACTGTCCCTCACCTTCAGATGCTAAGGGGGTCCATTTGTAAGAGTTTGTGTGGGAAATGTTAATACTGGGAAAAGGTAATTGGAAACAAAATAAAACCACTATGCATACGTATTTCATCTTAATTTCTGAAAAATTATTTTAGATTTTTTTTTCCCTGTGAAACGTTTGTAAAAGGATATAAATATTAACCTGGTAACAAAATGTCTTTATTTCTGTGAAAACAGTATTCATCTTGGGGATGGAGGCTTATGCAGCTGCAAGGTAATGTAGAATTTGCATGTACCTGACTTCTGATGTAAAAAAGAAAAGCTGTCGAAACCAATTGTTAAGATTTGAGGATGCTGGTGACATGTATGTCTTACATCCCAGATGTCATCTGTGAAGAAAGAAGAAGAAACTTTTTTTTTATCAGTTCCCATCAACATTGCAGCAAGGAGACATGCGTGCAGTAGTGGCAAACATTAAATCCTCAGCAGGGATGTAGGAATAGTTCTCTCCCACACACAGCCCATATAGGAAAGGGAATGGGGGAGGGGGGTCTAGTTTCACATCTGTTATTCCATAGTGTTTTTTGTCTCATTTTTCTTCAGTTAATAGTGTGCTTGAACTGTTTTCACTGAAATGTTCCTTAAAGTGGAATAATTTGAGTGTGCAGTTGTTCTGCCCTTGTCTCCCCCTCCCCTCTCCAGCTCTTCAGTAGTTGCATCCTGGTTCATATTCATTTGGTGTGCTAATACTTAGAGTTAAGAAATAAGAGACTTGGCAAGATGTAGGAGAATTAAAGTGATTGCCCTTTTGTCTTCAGAAACAATGGGAGCTAATAATTATTACTGTTATATTTTTGTTGTCAAAGCTTCTCTCTCTGGCTCTCGGTTTCTGAGACCTCTGTTTTTCCTTTGACAAAAAGCGAGGTGATTTGATGTACATAGGCAATACTTCAGAATCCATCACTCACAGCCATAGCCTTCCCAGTCTCCTATATATTAACAATCAGATGTGTCATCCTGCAGACTGCTCAGTAATAGGTCTTTTTAACAACCGCTTTTCCTCTGTGGAGTTCAGGTACTCCAGAACTAGAATTTAAGCACTGCTTTCATTTTATATAGAGATATCAGGAGATACTCAGTTTAATGTAGAGTTGTATATTTGCATTTGCAGAACATTTTGTCTTCCTTTATTCTCTTTGCAGACCCAAGGTTTGGAATGCCAAATAGCTTGTCAAGATATACAGTCTGCAAGGAGGAAATAATGTTAATGTCTAACTGTCTGGGGTGGTTGTTTTTTTTTTAAAATCTTCCTTACATCACTTTCAAAGGAGCCTAAGGAACTCAGAAGTACATGGAACCTAATGTTTCTTTCTGCTTTCGTATCATTCCTGTAAATTTGACACCAAATTTTATAGAGCCATCCAACATGCCTCATCCCTGCTGTTAAACATATAGAGAAATTACAGCAGCCTTCTAAGACGACGTGATTAAAAAGGCCTTAATGAGGTTAAACTTCTTGAAGAAAAACAAACACCCCAACACATTTCTATTCATTCAGCACACGTCTGGACACTGGCTTATATGTGCATGCTCATTGCTGAAATACAAGTTTTTAAGTTCCAAAACTGAACACACTGATCACCAGCAGGCTCAGCTTGGGGAGACTCACCTGGATGCTTGCTCCCTGAGGATGCAGGGATGCTGCCCTGGCTGAAGGTCTCATGGGCTCACTCCAGCAAATAATCCTGGGGTTTTGCTTTGCTGTCCTCCAAACCCCTTGTCAAGCAGTTTCTCCTATTCACACTGGAACATTGCGAATTTTGATGAAAAACAGAAGCCTACCTGTTTTCTATTAATTTTGGCTCATCCTGCCTTCTGCTGAAAATAAACAGGGCTCTGACTGGCAGGAGGTGACCCAGCTGGAGGAGGGCAAGAACATAAAAATGTGTTAGAGGGGAGGGAGAGGGCTGAGACCTGCTGGGAATGCCAACTGGCTCCCACCCCAAGCCCTTCTCCTGAATCCTCAGTGATTTTAAGGGAAATCAGGCTTTCTAGGACTCTTCTGAAATTGCTATGTAGAGATAGCAAGGGGCAAGTTGAAGTAACACGTAAGGCATGCTGATGACTGCAAAGGTGCTGTAATACAAACAGCAGAGCATGTTATTGTTATCCAAATATTATCTGGTTCGTGTAACATCTGGGAGCCCCAGATGTGGACTGGGACCAGATGTGTTAGGTGCCGTACAATTGTAGAGCAGAGAGGGGCACCTGCCCCGGAGCCCCCCCCCCATCGTAAGGTATTGTTACAGACAGGATTTAGGGAGGCAGTGGAACAGTGATCCACATCAGTTGTCAGCCTCAACATGCCAGAAAGGAAGATGAATTAAAAATCCACTATATAAATGTCCTATAGCTGCAAGTAGAGCTGCTTGTGTTGATTTTAGTGGCAGTTACAAGACCAGGGATTTTTTTTATACACTACTGAGCACATATCTGCATCTGTGGGATTTCAAAAGCATATGTGGGGTCTATCTTCTGTCTGCATTGCAGCAAGGGAGGGGTTTAGGGAAGGACCAGAGAGGGGTTTTCAGAAATGTGTGGCTCTTCTCTACATGTCAGTGTAAAAGAAAGCATGTTTGTTTGGTTTTCAAATATAGAAATTCAGGGGAAAAAAACTTGCTGTTAGTGGCAGAGTAGAAATACATCTCTGTAGCTGGAGAGGTGATGTTCAAGTTGGAGATAAGCCATGAAAAAAAACCTTTCAGCTAAAAGCACAGCTTTTATTCTGTGTGTGTGAATTAGAGGTAACCACGAAAGAAAAACATGGAAGTGGGATGTGGTCAAAGCAACAAAGTGTGGAAAGGATCTTCATGGCAGTGTTTTGAAAGAAAACAAATGCATCAAGGTGATTTTCTGCAAGGCCACAGGAGAGGATGTTGCAGTAACCAAAACGTGAGTCCTTGGCTCAAACTTTTTACAGAGCTGTGAGCTTCATAAAAAAAAAGTACAAGCACCTTCTTGGGCATAGCAAGGAAAATCTGTCCACATACAGCACGACTTTAGTATTCCAGGTGCACCTTGGATTTTGGTGAGTTTGAATAACCTGCTGGAACCACGTGTAATGCAGGACCACAGCAGAGCATAGCAGGGCCACAGAGAGGAGGCCAGCAGGGTCCCTGGAGCATGGAAGGGGAAAGAAAAAATTGAGAGGGGAAGTGGGTCAGGGACAAAATGCCTCCTAGGCTGCTTCTTGCATACTGGTTAATGTTTTTGTAATAAAATGTTATGAAAAGGAGGGAGGGCTGCATAGCCGGGCTCTCCAGCACAGGAACAGCATCATTTTGAGCCACAGGGAGTCTGGTTTTCTGAGTTGCGTTATGGCACTCAAGCTTATTTTAACATGAGATCTTGTGTGCAGCGTGTTGTAGTTTCTGTTTTGTTTGACTCTGTTGTTTTCATTTTTGAGTGAAATATTAGCTGTTTTTTTTTTTTTTTTGCTTGCATCTGCTAATTAGTCACCCGTCCACTTTAAAGTTGCATTTAACAGCTGAATTTTACCTGCCTTTCCCTAGGCAGCATGCTGATTGGCATCTCTTCCTCTGTCTAGCTGCCAGTGTTCACAAATAATGAAAAAAAAAATAATATCTTTCTGTCCTTTCAAACATGATTGAAAGCAACCAGTGGGTTCAGAGGTACAGGGCAAGGGGGGAAGACAAATAAGAAAGACAGAAAAAAAAGGGCAGTTGAATTGCTCTTGCTTTCTTAGGAAATGTAAAAATAAGGTTACACTGCAAAATCTGGAGGAGCTGGAGAATAATTGTTTTTTGTTTTAAACAAACTTAACTGTTGCTGTGGAGTGAGCTGTTTTTGGTTTTTTTTGCTTGTTTTTTTTTTTCCCCATTTTATTTAAATGTGGTGGAACTTCTGATGAACCTTCAAGGTAATTAATTTTCTTATGCAGTTGTGATATTTTTAGACTGATGGGTTTTAAAGCCAAAGGAGTGTCGCCTGCCTTCTGCAACTTGAAGGAAACTTGCTCGCAGTTGCAAGGGAGGCTTGCGAAGCACCTGGCTTGGTGCAGAGCTTTGGCAAGTGGAAAGACTTGTTAAAAAATCCTAATTGATTCTAAAAATTAAGTCATTATGTAAATGTTTGTAATTCTGGGCTGCTCTGAGAAGCTTCATTAGGAGGAATACAAGAGCAGGAATTAATTTAACTTCTGTGCAACGAAGAGTGGATGAGTTCTGAGGAAAGATTGCAAAGTGAAGGAGGAAGATGCTTGCTCCCCCTTTACCAGCTCTGTTTGTAAGATGCCGTTTCACAAGGATCCACTTCCTTTTTTGTTTTATTTTTCAAGGTCATTTCTGTGATTACGTGGCACAAGATTACACTTTTATTATCTGCCATGAATCCCTCCTAAGAGTAAGACAATGTGGAGGTGCGCAGCCAATGCTACATTATAGGGAAGCACTAGGAGCCTTTGTCTCCACCAATAATCACCAGATAGGAGGTCAGGGCTACTTAGACCTTTAACTCATTATTTCCTGACCACCCACAGACAAAGAGGCCATTGCTTCTATAGTTTTATTTAAGGAGTATTTCAGATGAGCACAGGACTTGATTCACGCCTGGGGCGCGGGTTGGGGGGGTGTCTGAACATTTTGCTTCAGCCTGCGAGATACCTTTATAAAATCTTATAACTGGAAGAAAATCCCAGATCTCAGTGGTGACTGCAAGAAGGCTGCTCAGCTGGGACAGGCTGGTAGAACTTCTGAGAGGGCTTGGCACCAGCTTTGATGTTGATGCTCTTCAGCCAAATGGCAGTGAAATTTCAGGTATGCGTCTGTTTATGCCAAGTTTGCTGTGCAAAATGAGACACAGATCATAGAATCATAGAATCATAGAATCATAGAATGGTTAGGGTTGGAAAGGACCTTCAAAGGTCATCTAGTCCAACCCTCCTGCAAGGAGCAGGGACATCCCTGACTAGATCAGGTTGTTCAGAGCCTCATCCAGCCTGGCCTTGAACATTTCCAGGGATGGGGCCTCCACCACCTTTCTGGGCAACCTGTTCCAGTGTTCTATAACTCACATGGTAAAAAATTTTTTCCCAATTTCCAATCTAAATCTACCCCCCTCTATTTTAAAACCATTACCTCTCGTCCTATTGCAACAGGCCCTACTAAACAGCCTTTCCCCATCTTTCTTGTAGGCCCCCTTGAGGTACTGGAAGACCGCTATCAGGTCTCCCCGGAGCCTCCTCTTCTCCAGGCTGAACAGCCCCAACTCTCTCAGCCTCTCCTCATAGGAGAGGTGTTCCAGCCCTTTTATCATCTTTGTGGCCCTTCTCTGGACCTTCTCCAACTGGTCCATGTCCTTCTTGTGTTGGGGGCTCCAGAACTGGACACAGTACTCCAGGTGGGGTCTCACCAGGGCAGAGTAGAGGGGGAGAATCACCTCCCTCGACCTGCTGTCCATGCTCCTCTTGATGCAGCCCAGGATGCGGTTGGCCTTCTGGGCCGCAAGGGTGCATTGCCGGCTCATGTTAAGCTTCTCATCCACCAGCACTCCCAAGTCCTCCTCAGGGCTGCTTTCAATCCATTCTCCGCCCAGCCTGTATTTGTGCCTGGGATTGTCATGACCCAGGTGCAGGACCTTGCACTTGGCCTGGTTGAAATTCATGAGGTTGGCATGGACCCACCTCTCCAGCCTGTCAGGGTCCCTCTGGATGGCATCCCTTCCTTCCAGCGTGTCGACGGCACCACACAACTTGGTGTCGTCAGCGAACTTGCTGAGGGTGCACTCTATCCCACTGTCCATGTCGCCCACAAAGATGTTGAACAGGGCCAGGCCCAACACGGACCCCTGAGGGACGCCACTCGTGACCGGTCTCCACAGGGACATTGAGCCGTTAACCACCACTCTCTGAGTGCGGCCATCCAGCCAACTCCTTATCCACCGAGTGGTCCGTCCATCAAACCCATGTCTCTCTAGTTTAGAGAGACATCCCATCTTCACTCGCACAGAGTAGAGTTCACCACCAGAAAGCTGCATAGGTTTTGCTGGACCAACTCAGTGAGAAAAACAAAGAAGTACAGAAGGTGGAAGAAGAGGTGTACTCTCATGTCTGTTGAACATCAATTTCAACATCAAATTGTCAAACCAATAGTGAAATGGGAAGTTCTCATTTATTTTAATAATTAAATTTGAGAAGCAGGGACTTTAGGTGATATCCTGGCTCCACTTGAAGCTGTGGGTACATTATCATTTAATGTCCTTAGGACATACATTGCACTTTGTACACTGAGTCTTTTGGGCTTCACTGGGCACCTGGTCTTGTCTCAGAGATGGATGTTTAATAACTGGTACTATTGACCAGTCAGGATGGCAGAGAAGAAGGCTTGAAAGGACAAAAGGAGGCAGGGAAATCTCAAAGGAGTAAAGACAACTGGGTTGGACTGGGCAGACAATGCCATTAGCAATTAAGAGAGAAAGGTGGAGAAATCCAGATATGATGCCACTGAACCCCATTGCCTGGTTCAGTAATAATAAATGCCCCAACCAGCAGTTGGGGATGGGACCTTAAGCAGCAAAAGCACAAGTTGGGGGAAACCTGCAGCACTTGAGAACACTCTTATAGCTGCTGGGACTGGACAGCTGACACGCCAGATACCCACCTTGTGCTAATGGGGATATTCCTTCTGCTGCCACTCCTGCATCTCCATCAGCAGTTATGGTCACAGCTACTGAGAGCCATGAGCACGCCTGGACAGAATGTGTCTGTTGCTTTAAAAAATCAAACCCCTGTTTTTATTGCTTCCTCCTGCACAGCCTCAGCATAATTTAACAGTATGATCCCTCCACGTTTGATAATAGGGGCTTCTTTTGTCTGGGTTTGAGGGCGGGTTTATTAATGAGCTCTTCTGCATGGCTGCTAAGTAGAGTGGTAGGAAAGGATAGGGGTATGCCTTCTTCTATTGCCCAGGCATTAAATACAAATTCTTTGTAATAATAGAGAGGAACAGACAGGGGAGCCCTTGTAAGTACATTTAGAAGAGGCTGTGAAAATGATACAGAAGCAGGTTTATATCTGTGGCTTTGGGAGGGACAGACAATTAAGTGTTTCCATGCACACCCCACACTGCTGCTGCTCTCATTCCTGCATCCTGGGAGCCTTGCTGGATCTCCATGAACCCCTTGAACCTACACAGCACATGCAGGCCACAGTCCCCTAAGAAGGAAGGGAAAGCAAGGGACCCAGAAGTTGTTTTGCATTGGTGCCACATATCCAGGGAGAGAGTAAGGAGGTTTGACTGGCTGGGCTGCTGAATTTGGGCCCCCAGCTCTGACTTGTTCCCCTGGAAGGAGGCATTATGGCTTCCAGCTGTGGCCCCAGCTGTGCACTGGGAGGAGGAATTTAGTTCTTTTCCTGCCAGGAGGCTGCCAGGCTGGATGCTGGAGAGGGTCCTGCTTTGCAACACCTTGTTGATGTGCTCCTGGCTGGTGATGATGAGAGGGGACTGATGGGCAGTGGCTTAGTGATTGCTAATACTAATCAGTAAAAAGAGAAATGTACTTTTTCAGGGGTGTGTTTGTGAGGTCTTTCAGGCTTTCTCCCCCAACAGAAATGAGATTTGGGGCAAACAGAACTGATGTGTTTGCAATATGGCTCGGGGTCCATGCCCATTGGCTGCATTTCTCATGCATGCCTGGCTGGTGATGAGAGGTCCTCTCTGTTCTCCTTCACTCCTTGTTGCTGAAACTGTCCCTCCTTTTGCCTAAACCACAGATAATGCCTTCAACAGTGTTACAAAGGCTTAATGTTCATCTCAGATATGCAACCCAAAACTAGGCTGTGCCCAAATTTAAAATGCTCTTAAATGAGAGTTAATAGCTCTTAAAATGAGTGTCCCTGCATGATGGTTGTAATGTTCCTTAGCCAGAGGTGTGTTGTGGTTTAGCCTTAGTCACCACACAGTTTCTCACTCACTCTCCCCTTCCCTGGTAGAATTGGGGAGAGAACTGGGAAGAAAGGAAAACGTGTGGGTTGAGATGCAGACAGTTTACTAGAAAATTACAATAATAACAGAATATAAGGATACTAAAATATACAAAATGAACAATGTACGATTTCTCACCACTCAATGTCCCAATGACCAATACAGGCCGTCCTGAGCAGCAATCATGGAAAACAAAACCGAGCAGCAAGCAAAGGAGCGCAAGTGAGCCAGCAAGGTAGAGGGAACGATGCCAGTGAGTGAGAGAAAGAGATGAGATGGATGCTCCCCCAGGCAACCCCCGCTTACATACTAAGCATGATGTTTATGACATGGAAAGCTCTCTTTGGCCAGTTTGGGTCAATTATTCTGTCTGTCTTTCTCCCAGCTTCCAGCATCTGCACATTGGCAAGACTTAGGAAGCTGGACAGTGTCCTTCGTCTTATTAACAACAACTCATATCATCAGGGTGTTTATCAACATTCTTCAAATCTGAAATGGAAAACACATCAGCTACTGAGAGGAACATTAACCCCATCCCTGCCGAAACCAGGACAAGGTGGAAAGGAGAAATGGGAGATGAAGACTGTTATTTACTGCCTTGTATTATTGCTCTTTGAAAGAGTTCATAATGTTTTGGTTACTCAGGGAAATGTAGAGGTAGGACACAAATAGGCTCTGGATAGCTTTGCATCTCCAAAGCCCTGCCTTCGTTATTATGCAGTGCAAGTGGTTGTTGGCACAAGGACAAATTCTCCTGTAAATTATACATGATTTACATGAGAAGCTCATTAATTCTCTAACACTGGATTTAGATGGTTTCATTTGTAAAGGGTGTCATTTTAATCATCGCTTGAACATATTGCCCTCTATCTGCTAACTCAGAATGTGTACTGAAAGATGATAAACAATAACGTGTGTATGTGTTTATAAATACATGCATGCAGACACACACAGGTAAAAAATGGTATCAATTAGAAGGTACACTCTGTGTTTAGCAATGGTGCTTGCGATACACAAATTGGCTGCCTGTTTAATAATTTTGCCTGCCTCAACATTTGCATGTCATAGACTTTGCAGTTCTTTTGTGTTGCGATTACTGATGTGGAGGTAGTGCCTTTTCATTTTTACTTTTAGTATTGAACCTGGATCCTAATGGTTATTGTCTGCTGCTATGGTCCTTGTTTTAAGGACTTCCCCTTCCTGGGCAAGCCTTTGCACTAGCTTCAGGAGAACCAAGACTCGATCCTGAATGATCAGTACAGTTCTGCAGGATAAGCAATAAGGAGGGGGTCTTTTTCCTTTTTCCTCATATATTCCTTGTTTTTCCCAACTCTGCTGTAATTCAGAAACCTGACTAAAAGAATAGTCAGGGGAAAAAATAATCCCTCAGTGGAATTATTTTTTTATTAGGGACTCTGTCTCTTGCTCCAGGATAGATATAGCCGATAGGCACACCAGAAGTAGCTGTTGTTGCAGCTTTTATGTTGAGATAATGTAGTCCATATTTTCATTTAACGTTGCTTTTGCATTAAGCAGCAGGACCCTTTTGCATTAGCTGAAAGAATTATATGCTCATTTTCAGCTTGTACTTATTGTTTTAATCCAGCATCTGGAGCTATGTGTTCTCTGATACAGGGCTGACGCCAAAATTTGAACGATGGTGTAAGTGTTTTATCATACATCCATGTGCCGTTTGGGTTTAAGTTGCTTATAATTATTTTAAACGGGCAGTTGCTCTTTAGAAAATCTTAAGCTTGATATAAACAATAAATGTGGGACAAGCTGCCAGACTCACCTTTGAAGTCTCTGGCCTAAGGAAACTGTTCCTTGACATCTCATTACTTTCCTTCTCTTATTAGAAACAAATGTGGTCAAATGGCATGAATTAAGAAAGCTGAGGTAGACAACAGCAGAAGAGGAGAAACTATGCTGTGCTCCACTGCGGTTTTGTTTATCAGGACATAAATCTGAATTTATTATTTTTTATTACTTGTAAGTTAGCACAAGGAAAGAAAAAGGACTAATATTTTTTTTTCTATGACTATCAATCTACTGTTCCATATGCATTTAAACAATTTTGCCACAGGGAAAACGTGCCAGTCTTAAGTAACCCGAACATCCATAGTGGTGGTTGTTCTTCTGCACGTAGCAGGGCTTTCCTTGCTTTGGGTGAATTTTTTTTCCATTGCCTGGAGAAAGTGGTTTTGACTCACAAGGCATGGGGAAATGTAGGAAAGGGTTTTGATGGAGGAGGGAAATCCTGTAGCTTTCTGCTTGTGAACAGCATGTGTCAGACCTTCCCTGACCTTTTTTTTTGGCCCTCAGGCTGAAGTCTTATGTCATGACCTCTCTGCACCATTTGCAAGGAGTGGATAAACATGTTTTTGAAGTAAGAACACTGACAACATTATTTTTCAGGAAAACTTATTGCATAGAAGCTTCTTATCTAATTTATTTGAGGGGAAAAAGAACCCAAGAAATATTGTGCTATTTTCTTTTGTCTTCAGCAACTTGCTCTTTGCAGAAGGGCATCAGAACAACATTTTGTCTAATTTAACAGTTTCAAAAGTAATGACTATGCCTTTTTTTCTCTCTGCTATATCTTAAACTCAAGATGTGTTTGTAAGGAGGTAGGATGGCATACACATGGTTATGGTTTGCAAACAGCTGGCAATACTATACCTAAAGTCAATGCTTGGCAGGACAGAACACTCTTCAGGACGTGCCACCCTCCGTACCCTATATATAAGCCACTGTCTGTAAACCCCATGTTGGCTTGATTGTTTTTCTGTAGCACTTCTTTTTTGAAGACCCAGCACTCTTGCAGGCATAGTACAAATTCTTCTTACATTGCTGTTGGTTTAGTTTGGGTAAGCCTTAGGTCTGGAGAAGCATTTTGAAATTATTTTGTGTTTTTGCTGAGGGAATATGTGTCAGTCAGTTTTGTTTGAACTGTCCCAAAGTATTGTACCATCAGAGGACACTTGTGATTTCAGCCAGGTGCTCCATTATAGAATGCAGAGATCTGTGTCTGGTGCAAATCTGCACAAGTATCATGGAAAGAAATTACAGGAGTAGTGCCACATGATACTATGTGAAAAGTGGATTCTGGCTGTTAATAACACTCTTCAAGCATCATGTTCTAACACAGTGTTATTTTCTAGTATATACACACCCTGCATGAGATCTCTCTTTCCTTTCTCCAAAGCTGTCATGCAATATACTGTCTTTAGTGGAATATTTTAATTCTTTCTAGATTTTTATGAAAGTTATATCCATAGTTCAAAATGCAAGCAGAGTAGCTAGTGTTTATTTATTTGTGATGGTGAAGGTGAGAGCCACTTTGGTTTTGGTTGTAAGCACTGTTTCCATCC
Organism: Chlamydotis macqueenii; assembly: GCF_036417535.1. NCBI lineage: Eukaryota > Metazoa > Chordata > Aves > Otidiformes > Otididae > Chlamydotis > Chlamydotis macqueenii. The sequence goes on from NC_141559.1 coordinate 21,604,497, forward strand.
TGAAAAACATACATCTCTAGGTAGGCAAGACGGACAACGGGTTGAGGAAAAGAAGAGTATCCTTATTTGACAGAGACTCTGCTGAGGCAGAAAGGACAATCAAAGATCCCTGGTTTTGTAGACTTCTAAGTCTACAAAGTAATCCCATTTGGAGAAACACAGAGGAATACAGGAGTGAAATTTCATTCTATTTCTCTAAGGGAAAGCTCCAAGAGCATTTTTAGCTTATATTCTGGTATATAAGAGGCCAGACCAAGTATTAGCCAAAAATAAAATAAAACACTTTTTCTACAAACTACTCTCTATGTCTGCATGTGTGTGTATTTTCATACATGCATACATATATTAAAATAAGAAAAATCTTAACCCATCTTTGCCCACTTTTCCATATGAGGAATCTTGGGTTTGTTTCTGCATGGCACTGTACATTAGCAAGCATATGTGTAGGTCAGTTTGCTCCCCACCAAAGCACTGGGGAAAATAATCAGTTAATGTTATGCAAAGTGAGCATGTCACCTGTAATATGACAAGGTATTAACTTCTTAGGTCAGAGAAATGAGCTGGACAGGCTGGAGTTTTAATCTGACTCTTGAGTGTTGTGCCAAATAGATTTCAGCTAAGTGAGGCAAATGTTTATAATTAATTTTGGAGCAGCTTAATTTTTACACATTAAGCAAATTCGCATCTTGTTTTAGACTCTGAAACAGGGACACAACTCAGCATGAGTCTGCCTGTGATTTATTTAAAGAGAGACTGGCTTAGAGACTCTGAAGTCATGCCTGAGGTTGAGCTGGTGCTCAGCATTCATGCACTATGGTGTTCATTATCTCACTCAAACAGCAGCTTCATGGTGAGGCAAAGTCTGAAACTCTGAGATGCTCAGATGAAACTCAAAGATTACAAGCCTGTCTCTTTTTGTGGTGGTTTGCTGCTGGTCTAACTCTAATGACATCAGTCACTTAATAAGTGATACTGCTGTAATAAAGACATAGAGACTAATGATATTTGCAGTACCATTTCACATCCAGTCTTTGGCTGCTGCTAAAAGCTCACTGTTAGAATCTGCCCACCCTCTCCATGGTTGAGCAAACATCAGTTGACCAACAGTCTTTGCCTTTGGTGCTCGCGGTCCCAGTTTATTCTTTCATTCAAGCAGTATCCAAACCCAGGTCTGCTCAGTTTTGGACAAAATCTGGTTTATAGCCGTAGGCAGGAGCTCTAATGAGTGGTGATTTTAATACATAAAGTGAACGATCAGTTGTTTTAAGCAATGAAGAATTACTCTTAAAAGGTCAGGTGAGCCTTAATGTAGCACATGACAGACATCGTTGTCCCTTTACTGACACTGTGCACAGTTCTCTGTAGCTTACAATGTTCCTTACCTCATTTCTGAACAGTAGCTGTTGTGCCACCTCTCTGGACCTTCTCCTGCAGTTCATGTCTTCTGGTCTGCCCACGCAGAGCAGGTTAATGTTTTATTTCTGAGTTAATGAGTATCTTTAAGATAATTTGTCTTGGGGGCTTTCCCAGTGAATTATAAGTAACTTGTGTTTATCTTTAAAATCTGGTCCCATTGAAGTTGAGAGGGGCTGAAAACGATTATGCAGGAAACACGCTAGTTCCTAAAACCCTCCGAGTGGCATTTCATTCCCCTCCTTGCTTTTAATTCCATAAGGATCCCAAAATAGGAGCGTTTTAAATCAAAGCAGTAAGGAGCAAAAGCATGGTGCAGTTCTGAGCCAGATGTTGGTCGCAGTAACTCAGGTGTGCCGTTCCCTAACACCCTCTCAGCTTTCCTTGTGGTGGTTCCCCAAAGAGGACCTGGCGGCTGGATGCAAGCTGAGATCAATCCCCAGCCTCTGGCATCTGTTGGCTGAGGGCTGGAGCTGTGCGTTGAGTTGAAATTTTGTGAACTGAGAAATGGAGACAATGTGATATTGGGAGCAAGCCCGAATCTTGGGAACATATTGCTCAAGCGACCAGAGACTCGGCTGCTATCCTTGTGCCAAACCCAAGTCAAAAGCCATGTGGGTTTCAAAACACTTTTTAAAAAAAAACAGTGTAAAAGAGTAAGCTGGATTTTATGATTGCTAACTTGTTGCTCTTGCTCTGCTATTTGTACTTTCAGCTTTGACTTGTGTCCTATCCCTGAGGTCTCACATTATAGGGAGCTGAAAATTTGACAAAAATATTGATGTCTTGAAGGGCAGGATTGAGGAGTATTTCTGGAACAAGTAGTGCTGCTGTGCTTTGTTGGCTCAGGGTAAAAAAGAGGGAGGAGGGATTTTCTCATAACAGTTTCTGCTCTGGCTTTTCCGAAGTTTTGCTTGGGACTCTGGCTAGGATAGCTTTGGATGCTGCATTAAGCATTTCTAGTTGGAAGCTGTACACAAGTGCTGTTCCATGTCCATAGCTTGGTATGAGAAAAATTAAGAAACTGTCGTAGTTCAGCCCTGATCGGGACCAGACTACGCAGTCTCTCTCTCACTCCCCACACCCTCTGAGAGAATAGGGAGAGATAATATAAGGAAAAACCGCTTGAGGTTTGAGATAAGGACAGGGAGAAAAATCCTTAAAGTTACCGTTACAGGCAAAACAGACTTGACTTGGGGAAAACTATTCATTTATTACTACAAACAGCAGGATAATGAGACAGAGAACAAGATGACCTCCTCCAGCCCTCCCTCTTCCCGAACTCAACATTATCTCTACTACCTTCCCCCCCCCGAGCGGCACAGGGGGGAAGAGGGAATGGGGGTTGCGGTCAGTTCATCACATGTTGTTTTACGCCACTGCTTCATGGTTGGGGGAAGAACTTCTCACACTCCTCCCCTGCTCCGTTATGGGGTCCCACCCATACGCCACAGTCCTTCGTAAAACTGCTCCGGTGTGGGTCATCTCTTCCACGGAGTGCAGTCTCTCCAGAATGGCTGCCCCCAGCGGGCCCTCCATGGGCCACAGCCTCCCTCAGGCATCCACCTCCCCCATTGTGGGGTCCTTCACGGCCTCCAAGTGGATCTCTGCTCCTCCGTGGACCTCCATGGGCTGCAGGGGGACAACCTGCTCCACCATGGTCGTCACCACAGGCTGCAGGGGAATCTTGGCCAGGAGCCGCATTACTCCTCCCCCTCCTTCTTCACTGACCTTGGTGTCTGCAGCTGTTCCTCTCACAAGAAAAATTCTTCACAACAGGCTGGCAGATGCCTCTCAGAACCTCTTCACATCATCCAGCTCATCTCCTTTCCACTTCTTGCAGCCAGGCTGGGCCGAGTCAGGCCCAGTCAGTCGCCTGCGCCTCCCTCTCTGTGCCTCTGCCCCTGCTCAGCTTCTTCACATCTTCTCTTCTCCTTTTTTTTTTCTGTTTTCCCCTTCTTAAATACATTATCTCAGAGGCGTTATCAGGGAACATTCTGCTACCAATTTTCTCGGCCTTGGCCAGCAGTGGGTCCGCCCTAGGCCCGTCTGAGTCCACTGACCAAAGTGGAGCAACTTCTAGCAGTTTCCTACAGAAGCTACCACCTTAGGCCCCCCCTCACTAAACAAAACCACAACAGAAACAAAGGAAATTTTGTATTGAAATTCTTCGATTTCTGACCTGAGATGTTGTAGAGCACGGACAGGGAAGCTTTTGATGTAGAGCAGAGGAGAAGAAAGCTGGATGTGGAAGAAGGCCATGCTTTTATTTTGATACTCCCAAGACATAACTCCCTAACTTACTTTCTTTGCAAAGAAAGAGAGAGGATGGTGGGGGCAGGCTTAATTCTGGAACATCTGGCCCCAGTGAAGCTCTTGCTGGTGATTAGGTCCATTTTGAAATCAGCCTTTTCAGCAAACACATAATTACTGGGGTTTTATACCTACTTTGAATGGTTAACATATGATGTCCTTACACATTGTTTTTCTTGCAGCTCATTTTTCTCTACAGTGTGACTCTGCAGGATTTACACACTCAGTTTGTGTTGATGGTGTCTCACTGACAATTTTTGGTATAGAAAGGTTAAGGCTGCTTGTGGGGCTCGTGAAGACAGAAGAATTACGCCTGAGCCCAGCATTAGTCATGCTAAGCAGTTTCCAGATTAATTGGTCACTAATTCCTGACTTCTTTTGTTAACTAGATAACACCAATTTAGACAGTTCTACTTGTGCACCTTGGAATCAGGCTGATAAACCAGTCAAAAAATTATGACATCGAAGGTCTCCTCTCCAGATATCCTGCTTTCTTCTCTAAATGTGGGCAGGAGGACTGGAAAGCATAGCCAGGCAAGCAGAAAATGCAGATCAGCTTCATAATGTTACTAGAGCAAATATCTTTCAACAGGTGGAAATCTGAAAAAAAATAAGACATAGAATCATAGAATCATAGAATCATAGAATGGTTAGGGTTGGAATGGACCTTCAAAGGTCATCTAGTCCAACCCCCCTGCAAGGAGCAGGGACATCCCCGACTAGGTCAGGTTGCTCAGAGCCTCATCCAGCCTGGCCTTGAACGTTTCCAGGGATGGGGCTTCCACCACCTTTCTGGGCAACCTGTTCCAGTGTTCTATAACTCGCATTGTAAAAATTTTTTTCCTAATTTCTAATCTAAATCTACCCCCCTCTATTTTAAAACCATTACCCCTCGTCCTATTGCAACAGGCCCTACTGAACAGCCTCTCCCCATCTTTCTTGTAGGCCCCCTTGAGGTACTGGAAGACCGCTATCAGGTCTCCCTGGAGCCTTCTCTTCTCCAGGCTGAACAGCTGAACATGCTACTGGCATTTGCATTAGAAATTCTGCGTCTCATTGAGGAGGTGAAATAGTGCTCTCTTAGTGTGCTTTGCAAAGGTGATTGTTGAAGTTATGGTGCACTTGGATTTCTTTTGATACTGAAACTGGATTTAAAAGGTGTACTTTCTCCTTTTATGTTTGGAAGACAATTAAGCACTGCAACAGACAGCTTCAAAACTTAAAGGAAGTTTTATCTGTCTCTTCAGCTCAAGCCCTTTTTGAGGAGAGGGTTGTTCATCTTTGTAGGTAGGTGCGATCACTGGCTTCTTCATCTGCAGCTGTCTAGGTACTGTCACAATCCTAATGGGAATTGCTAGATTGTTTTTTCATAGTTACATTACTTTGTTATGAGCATAGTTCTTGGTCTGAATTTGGTGGAGCTGACAACCACTGACAGGGCAAACAGTGAGCATACATTCAGGACATGTGATGGTTGACAGTCTATTGAAAGAAGTGGGCAGTAGTATATTTATAAGCCCTTGTCCCTTAGCTATTTTCATGAACCTAATAAAAGGTTTCTTTGATTTTTCTTTTACCTTATCTGCTTGTTACTCTAAGGAGCCATATCAAGCACAAGAAAACTTCACCTATCAAAAACTGCTACTATTGATAAGAAGTTAAACCATGGACCTCATTTGTGTATGCTTTTTTTTCAATTTTCCTTTTCCTCCTTTTTCCTCTCCACAGCTCAGCCTTATACCCATATGACTATGACACCAATAGTCAGCTTATGGGTATCCAGAAGAGCAGCAGGATTTTTTTTTTTCCCTGCTTAGTTTTTCTGCAGTGACAGAAGATGGAAGAGAATATCTTTCCAATTTTAAGAGTTAATTATGATGAATGAGCATTTGCACTGACCATACACAAGGACAGATGCCACGTGGACCTCGGTGGGATGTACTTTTGATTACTTTAAAGTGGTGCTCACTCAGCTTCAGAAGAGAGCTCCCCTGATTGATATTTTTAATGAGCTAGGGGAGAGTATTAAAACTGCTTGTCTATCTACCTACAAGCCCTCAGGGCAGAAAGCTAAATCACTGTGAAACATTGGAAGTAGAAGAGATTATCTAACCAGGTGTTTTCTGTGGTGTATATGTTGTTCATGTATGTGCATATATATTTTAAAAATTTCTATATTTTCTTACGAAGCAGCATGAATGACTGTGCTCCCATCAGCAGCCTTGAGTAACTCTTGTCTAGCCAACAGCCTGAAAACAATCTAGCATGCCAAATTTCCTTGCCGGTTTGAGCCACTGAAACAAATTCAGTCTCCTTTATTTTTTTCTACCATAAGGATATGAAAGGGTAGTGTATGTGGAGGAATGAATGTTTGTGTGCATATGCATGGGAATGTGGTTGTACATGTGTATTTGTTGTATAGGCCGAAAAATGTTTGGGATTACCTAGGACCTGGAAGAGATACCTGTGAGTATGCTGTTCTTTAATAAACAGAAAACCTTTGGTAGCAGAACTTAATGGAATCAAGGAAAATATTGGATCCTGGGTGCTATTTCGTAGTCCTTTTCATCAGAATGGAAGTGGCATAATCAATATGTAGCTCTTTGGCTGCTAACTCTTCAAATTTAGCTGAAATCACAGTAAATGGAATAGAATTTATTCCTGGCTCAGCCAGAGAGGGTTATATTTAACTGAACTTTCTGGAAGTCAACTATTTGGGAGCTGCCAACTCTTCACAAAATGATGATGCCTGTAGCTGTAACCAAACAAATAATTATATCGTTCTGCTTTATAATGAACTAAACACAAGAAGTTCTGGTGGCGTGCATCCTGTTTGGTCTTCCTAAGTCTCCCCTTGATTTCTTTGCCCATCTGGCCTTGGGCGAGGCTTATCATGCCTTTCCTGTCCTAGAGTATCTTTGCAAGAAACAATCTCCCTACCATTGACTTGAAAACCTCTGCTACAGGCAAAATGGCAGGCCAGTGTTTTGGGAAGGTAGGGGTCTGGACTGATTGCAGCTGTGGGGAGTATCTGTTACTAGGAGAGATGTCGGTGAGAGCAGTTGTATTTACCACTGCTGCAAACAGCACCCGACAATTTTAAGTTCAACATTCAAACCAAGTCAGACTGTATTGGCAATCTACAGTTAAAAAGACTACAACAATTATTTCTATTAATTACCAAACAATCTATTAATAGATGAATCCGGAAGGCCTTAGAAGCCAATATTTCTTATTGCAAATACTTCTTAAAAAATTATTTTTGTTTCTTGGAAAAAACCCCACCCCTTCACACAAACAAAATCCAAATGAAAAATCCTCTTGTGTTCTGGAGATGCTGTTATGAGAGAGGCCTCCTAAGTAGCGTCTGTTCACACTTCCCACATATTGTGTAAATATATCTACATCAAGTATTTCATCTTCCCAGCAGTCACGCTTTCCTCTCTCTTCCAAACAAGAAAGCTGGAATCCTTTCCCTCCTTACAAAGCCCACCTGTAGCTTGGCAGACTACCAGCTTAAGGTTGTTTGGGTTGAGTTTGGATTTTTTTTTGATAATGCTCCAATTTTAAATTTTGCATAAAAGCTGTAAATGTTTCTGGAGTTATGAATGATCTCATTTCCCCCTTTCCCCCATTCCCCAGGAACATTCCTAATAAGTTACTCAGTCACTCTCTCTTCTGAACAGGGAGAATTTCAGCCATAAATAAAGCAACACTCAAAACCATAAATAATGTTTGGACAGCTTGTGCTGAGGCTTTCCCAAAGGGAAGAAATTATTTTGTCATGGTAGCATATGACGGGGCTCTCGGGTGTTGAGCTGGAAGCCGATGGTGGTTGCTTCAGAGCATGCTGTTACGTGTGCAGAGTGCCTCCAAGTTCTTGCATGTTATTTTTTCCCCAAGGACTCCTGAAAAACTGGCTTGTGGGATAGTTAAGTAAATCACATTGATTAGAGGAGGGGTGGGGTGGGGGAAGGAAGAAGGAGAATGAAAGCCACCAAATACTAACAAGTGCTAAAAAATTCCACACTAAGGCTATAACTGCAGCATTATCTCAGGACTTGGTGAAAAAAAAATGGCAGGAACATATGTCAATGACAGATTGCCAACCTTAGCATTTAATTCCTGGCATTTTATGGGTTTATAGGATTTGCTGACAAGAAGATCAGGGGGAAGGGTTGGATGGGATGTAATTTCCTGAGTGTTCTTCTTGAAGGGAGAATTCTCAACCCAACTTATTTTATTTGAATATATCGGAAACAGCCTGAACAATTGTAGTTTTTCATTAGATTAAATACCTTTGAGCTGTGACAGTTGCTCTCCTTTAAAAGCAGTGTCCAAAGTATAGGAGAAGTTTACATGATGAAATGCTTTCTTTATTTGAACTTCGTTAGGAGACAGTCTTATGTCTTTCTTCATTTGACACCTCTGACTCATGGTCTGTTAAAATGTACGTGTTTACCAAGATGTGAATAACCTCAGTGTGCTTGTTCTGGAAAGATATATAGTAAGTGATATTTCAAAAACTTCTGAGAAGCATGACAGTGACGATATTAAAAATGAAGCCTGATATTGTACCCAGATTTTTATTTAGGCACTAACTAGGCACAGTATATAAAAATGCTGTGTGCTTCCTTGCTTTGCCTTTTTATCTCTAAATCTCTGTCTACCCATTGAAATATCCTTCATCCTAAAGCCTCTAACCTGCTTTTGGCCCTCAACAGGGAACTGTTTTAAGCAATGCAATTAGAAATCCTGCTGAACACTTGGGAACTTAATCTGTATAGCTCTGAATATTGTACACTGAGTGGACAACCTGGAGGAAGCTATTAAAACTTTTGCAGGAAAGCCACAAAACAATTTGGATTTACATTATTATTTCCTTTTTTTTCCTTCTTTTTATTTTTTTTTTTCCTCTCCAGAACAATTCCTAGAGGAAAGAGATGGGGAGTAGAAGTATCTTTTTTTCCTTTGGAGGTGTGACCTGTTTCTCTCTTAACCAAGGAAGTAATTTGGGAAAAGGAGTGTGCTGCTCCAATGGAGGGTTTGAAGCATTTTCAGACAAGATTCTTCATTACATAAAAGGTTTTTTTAGTATTCACAAAGGCCCTGAGTCTCTTCAAGAGTTCATCAGTCTACTGTCATACTGTATCTCATTGAGCTAGAGTAGATGGAAACAACTGCTTTTAGGGATTGGGTGCCAGAGTTTGCAAAGTGCTGGGTTGCACTTTTTTCCCTCTTTGCATCAGCATCTAAGGAAAAGGCAAAGGCCGTATCCTTTGGCTGTGTATCATCTCAGTATGTACTTTGAGTTTGTGAGGTCCCCTGGCATTACAGAAGGAATATATGAACTTAATAGTTTTTCGTTCTTTTTTCCTGCTGATGTTGTAAGTTTTGCAGACTGTAAACTCTGTGCTCGTTATCATGGGCACCTCCTAACCTGTGCAAATCTCAGACTACAAAATATATCTGGGTCCTTGTTTGTCGATGCACCTTGTAAACTATGCAGGCGACACTTCCAGTGGAAATTAAAATACTGTGCGAGCCCTTTGTTTCAGGTTTTATTGAGCCAACAAAACTGCACTAGCAAAATGATGTGTTTTATAATCTCCATGAGTTAGTTGTTCATTTCAGGGCTCATGAAATTTAAAAGCTAGGTAAGCCAGTCAGCAGTACTTGTAAACCCTGTGAGTCTGTCTTTGCAGGTTGAGAGACTTGAAAATCCCCAACAGAGTGTGGATGTCCATTATAATCTTCATGGATCTGCCATGGAAGTGTTGAGGGAGTTTGCAAAATCCTCTGGTAAACCAGAAGATCGTATAACCACATATGCCATGCCATTTCTTTTGGTATTCTGTTAGGATCTTAACATGCTGAAATCCATCCTTCTTAGATTCATGAGGACTACAAAGCCTGTGGTGAAGGCAAGTGGTGTTTTTAATCCTGCTCTGACGCTCCGTGCATTTGTGTCCATGTGTGACTGCCATCTTCTCTGCTCTATTTCATTTAGTTTCCCCGGTAAAAATTTATTAATTCTCATTAGTCTTTTCTCCTGTGGATTGGGTAACTTAAACCAGGTCCTTGACAAAACGCTCATGGCATAGGTGTGAGTGGAGGAGAGAGAAAAGCATGACTTAGTGTGGTCCACTGGACTTGAAGAAGGGCAGTAAAGAAATATTTGCTTGCTCAGCCCTGTGGCAAACATGATAAGGAGTTGAGAGGTCTGTCCTTTTTGGCACATGTAGGTAGGGGAGTTTAGGGGGTGATTACATGCCTGAATGGCATAAATAAATATCACAAGGTAAACTATCTCGAGATGCTTTCCTGAATGGTGCTTGTATTTAAGTCGCTAAGTGCTAAAGAACAGGCCTGAAATCCCTTGCTTTCTGCATTTGGGTCAATAGCAATCTAGAGGTGGTGGATGGAGAGGCTCTAGTCTATACATGAGTGCTACCTGAGACTCCAGGGCAGGGAAATTTAAGCATTTCCAAACTTAATTCTGTTTTGGTATGTAATGGTTGCTGTGTTCTTTCTGGAGAAACATCTGCCTGGATTAAATCTTTTGCCTGAGGCTTTCATTAGGATTAGCCAGCAAACGCCCCATTTTGACCATTGAGGACCATGTCCAGACTCTTGTAGTGAGATTCTTTCCGTAAAAGAGACTCACTGACTCTCTGGCTTGTGTGCGTGCACATGCACATATGTACGCACATACCTTCTAAATTGTTGTAAATTACTACCAGCTTTTGAACTTAAGGGGAGGATGGAAGGGCCAAGAAAATCAAAACAGGAGAGGAAAAAGCCCACCCTACCTTTCAAGTATCTCAGGATCTCTTAACAAAACCTGCATGCTTGCAGGGCTCATTTGGCATTAATGAAGCATTGACAGATATTTTTGCAGCTGGATTAGTGCTAATGAAAACCATTAGTTTTGGAAGAACCTGTGTGCAGAACTGTATGTTGCTTAATTTCAGGTCCCTGGATTGCTCAAGTTTGGGAGAGCCTGCAGAGGACTACAGCTAAATGGTTTTTCGGTCCTAATGCTTTGGGCAATGCATCCACTGTAGGTGATGTTTGAAGATAATAGTGTGTCTAGACCTCTGGTCTAGCCTAGGATGGCTGTTTGAATGGAGACATACTAGATGTTTGAAAGTAGCTTTTTGTTTCCCTTGATGCTATTGTGGCTGAAGCGTGTGGTGTTCTCAGTCAAATGAAAGGATGGGAACATGCCCAAGAGTGTGAGAGAAGTCCAGGAGAGCAAGTAGTTTTTATTTTCCAGCATTGAGGACTGACAGATAAACCCTTACCATCCTTCTGTAATCAGAAATCTGAACTGCAGCAGAACTGGTGTGTTCTGGGAAGGAGAACTGGAACAGCTTGCAATGATCCATGTCATGACTTGGTGTCCTTGAAGCCCAGTACATGTGGATGTGTATCATGGGGCTGGAGGTGGAAAAGGGCAGTGAAAGGCATAATAATTCCTCCTGAAAACTGTTTCACTGCTTAGTGTGCAACTGGTAATTTAGCTTTGATGCAAGTGTCCATGTTCACCTCTAAAAATTGATTTCTTCGTGAAAACAGCAAGCCAGATCCTTTTTCAGAATTTGTCCTTGTTGTATCTCGGAAGCAATACCAGCTCGTCCTAGCTGGTAGTAGGGTGTTTACCTGTAGAAAGAAAACAACTCAGCTGGGAAAGCAGGGCTGTTTGGCTCCAGCTTCATCTCTTGCATGCCCTGACTCTTGGTTCGTTGTACATAGAGGGTTGTGGCTTCAAGTTTGCCCTGGTGCCCTGGAACTGCTGTATGCCCCACTTAGACTATCATCTGCCTTAAAGGTATTTCCTCTTAAGGATGCTGCCTGCCTTTATTTTAGTTTTGTTTCCTTTAAACTCCTCTTCTAAGAGGATTGCACAGATAGTGTTTATGGAATATTTTTTTCACAATACATTTACTTTGAGGGAATAATGTAAACGTTTGCAAGTAGGATACTATTGTGCAAGAGTTGTGATGTATTTATATAAAGTATTAGAATGTGGAGGGCTTGATTTATAACACTGAATAGTTCATGGGAATAAGTCATACATTACAACATTAAGCTTACTGGGCGTTTGAGATCCCTGCTTCTTTCTGTGTGTCTGTGGATAGGATGATGGCAGGTCTGTTTTTTTCCCTATGCACCTTGTGGACTTTCATACGTTGGTTTTATATCATTATGTCAATTCAGGGAGGCAAAAGGAAACATTTTTAATTTGCAGGTTTTGAAAACATGGGGAATGGGGAAGTTTCTTTCCCTCTCTGTCCCTCCCTAGTTTCTTCCTCTTTGTGTGTGAAAGCAGCCCCTGTGCCTGCAGAGCACTGCACTGGAGCTCCCGCTCTGGGACACTACTCACTGACAGCAGCAATATGCATACGAGGTGAAGACATAGCTGGAGTGGCCAGTAGGATTAATTGCAAGTTGAAGAACTTTAACTTTCTTTTTTTTTTGTTAAAGGACAATTTTTTATGCAGGTGTCTGTAGGTTTCTTGTGGCTGTATGGGTCTACAGTGAGGTCCACTGAAAAATGTGGAAGGTAAGCTATTCATGGGAAGACTGATATTTATTTATTCACTTTAGATCTGAAGCTGTGCCTACAAAATCAACATGCTCCTAATCTCCGAAAAATCCCTACTGCTGACAAAGCTAAGTAGAGAATGGGAGGGAAGATGCAGGTGCCCAGCAGAGAGGGACTGCTCAGACAGCACCAGACTGGCTTTTCTCATGCCCCGTTCCTGGGTACCACTGACAGCCCTGATGTTGGCATCTGGGGGATGAAAGGCAAATGCATCTTTGAAGTGTCATTTTGGGGATAGGAGAATAATATCACAAGGAAGACTTGGGAATTTCTGGTTTATGGAAAATGGAATTATTTGCTTCTTATTCTGCTGCCCTGAATTGAATTCAAGACCCAGTTAAGAAGTACAACATTGATAATGTGTAAATTATAGCCTCTGGATGTAGAAAAGAAGTATTATAGCAGGGATGGTTAGTGATGGAAGACCACTGGTGATCGGTAAGCCTTTGAACATTAGAGTAATGTGCGCTATCTAAGTAGATAGATGATTTGCCTTGGCTAGTTATTCCAAGGATGAATTGGTGACATGCAATCAGGAGATGTCAGAAAAGAAAGCATCTACCCTTGAATGGCAAAGCATAATTGTTATAGACACAATTGATAGTGGCCAGTATTGGACTGATGCTAATGGTTGCTCAAACTATTGGATTCACTTTTTTTTGTCAGATCTCAGATTTGGTCCAACAGCAGCAAATGTCTTCTGTCAAAGTGTTAGTTTTCCACTTCCCGCCCCCCCCCCCATTCTTTTTTATTCATTTGACAATAATTTACTACCTTGCTTAGCTTTTTAGTCAGTTGTCTCCCACTCCGGAAAGCCAGGTTTCTTAAGTGCTTCTATGATGCCAAGTTAATTGCCCGAAAATAAGTGCTTAAAGATGGATCAAGTATTGTCTCATCAGCATTCAGCATCCCTGCCAGAGCATGGGAGGGAGAAGGGAGGCAACACCAGGAAGGTTTGAAGAAAAGAGATGAGGAACAAAGGAAAGCACGACTATTCTGCAAATGGCCCTGCCCAGGTCAAGCCAGCAAAGCTCTCACTGAATGTGACTGAATCCCTGCTGTATTCGCAGGTTGTCCTGTGAAATGTCATCAGCGCTGCAGTATGGACACGGGTGGGATTGATCTCCCCTCCCCAAAAATGAGAAAGGATACTGTGCTTTCAGGTGGCCCTAATCTTGTTTCTTTACTAAGGCAAAAGTTGAAGCTTTTCGGTAGGTACCGAACGTACCTACCTATTCAGACAATACTTGTGTTACCGCTGCTTCATTTTCTCTGCCTCTTTATAGAGCAAGTCGGGGCAGTCAGTTCCTGATTTGTCATTATGGTGAGGATGATTTCTAGATAAAAGAGCCATCTCAGAGGTATGACAAGTTAGAAGTGAGGAGAGCAGAAGAAAAACCACAGCTGGCACCTGCAAGTCCACCTTGCTGCTGGTATATAATGCAGTCAGATGCAGCGCAAGACTGCATATAACACAGCACCTTTTCCTTCTTGTATTGCCATGGATGATATGCCAAATAATGAACAAAAGACATAGCCACTGCAATGAAACCATGCTCATTTGAGGCAGGATAGAAAGGTTTTTATGGGATAAAGCACCCAGCATTCACTTTTAGGCTCACAGGGGACTTCAAAGTAGCTGTGGGGATGAGGAGCGAAGACTGACTATCAATCAGTAGCAGACACTTTGTGCAGTGACCAAAGTGCAAGTCGAGTCCTGCTGAAATCCCCTGTGCTTCAGTGGTGGGCAGGTGCCAGTATCTCCTTGTGAGATCACAAATGTGTTTGGGGTACTGTGTTCGTTTTGTTTAGTGAGGGGAGGCTACAGTGGCAGCTTCTTCAAGAAGCTGCTAGAAGTTTCCCCTTTCTCCAGTAGACTCGGCTGGGTCTAGGGTGGACCTGCCGCTGGCCAGGGCCACGCCAATTAGTGATGGAATATTCCCTGATAACGCCCGTGAGATAACATATTTAAGAAGGGGAAAAATTAAAAAAAAAGGAATATGTGAAGAAGCTGGAGCAGGGGCAGAGAGGGGAAAGTAGGAGCCTTGTGGGCCTTGCAAGCCTCACCCTCTGGCCTCCCACCAGGCAAGAAGTGGAGAGGAGATGAGATGTGAAGAGAACCTGAGAGACGTCTGCCAGCCTGTTGTGAAGAATTTCTTGTGAGAGGAGCGGCTGCAGACACCAAGGTAGTGAAGAAGGAGAGGGAGAAGCAATGCCGCTCCTGGCAGAGATTCCCCTGCATCCTGTGGTGATGACCATGGTGGAGCAGGCTGTCCCCCTGCAGCCCATGGAGGTCCACAGAGGAGCAGAGATCCACCTGCAGCCCGTGGAGGACCCCATGTCAGGGCAAGTGGATGCCTGAAGGCGGCTGTGGCCTGTGCAGGGCCTGCACTGGGGCAGTCGTTCCGGAGGGACTGCACCCTGTGGAAAACGACCCCACGCTGGAGCAGTTCATGAAGAACTGTAGCCCATGGGAGGAACCCCATGCTGGAGCAGAGGAGGAATGTGAGGAGTTCTTCCCCTGAGGAGAAGGAGCGGTGTAAAGTGAGAAGTGATGAACTGACCATAACCCCCATTCCCTATTCCTCACTGTGCCACTCGGGGTGGGGAAGGAGGTAGGGATAATTGAAATTAAATTAAGCCTGGGAAGAGGGAGGGGTGGGGGGAAGTTACTTTGTTCTTTGTCTCATTATCCTGCTTTGATTTTAGTAATAAATAGTTTTCCCCAAGCCGAGTCTGTTTTGCCCATAACAGTAACTTTAAGGATCTCTCCCTATCCTTACCTAAAACCTTGAGCCTTTTTTTTTTGTTGTTTTTATATTATCTCCCCATATTCCCTGGGAGGGTGGGAGGGAAGTGAGCGAGAGACTGCGTAGCTTGGTCCCAAGTGGGGCTAAACTATGACAGGTACCCGACTGTTCAGTCCTGCTTGTCACCTCGACTTGTGCTCCTCAAATCTGGGGACAGAAAGAGGAATACCGCTCCCTCCAGTCTTGCCAGCACCACTGGCTGGGGCTTTGCTATATCCTCCTTCACTGAATACAGCCACAGCCACTCCCTCGGATTTAACAAATCCTCTACTATTTCAGGGCCCGAGGGTATTGGCAGTGCTCTTGATCCCTCTTGCCCCATTCTTCCTCTTGATTGCTTGTGCTCCAGTGCATTGGACGCTGCATCCCGAGGGATTTCTTGCAGTCCTTTCTTTCTGGGACCCACCAGATTTGCCCTAATGGTGTATATATTCATGCCAGCCCCCTTACTGGACCTCAGTGAGTTTCAATGCCTTTTCAGCTCACCTTTAAGATGGGAGAGCCTCCCTGCTCTGGAGAAGGAGCAGGCTTTTATTCCAGCTCGTGTGTTGTCAGTGCATTTGTTAACTAAACTATAAGTAAAACCTTTAATAAATACGATGTCAGTGCTTTAGAGAACTTACCTGACTTTCACATTCCACTGGCAGGGCCTGCAGTCAGAAATACTGTTCTAGCAAATACTAGCAAATTTTATATAGGCACCTGAATATATGCATAGCCTATGTTAGTCACTTTGGAAAGCATACATATTATTTTAAAACTTTTTCTACCTTTCAGCTCTTATCTTGAAATCAGAAACATTGCAGTCCTTTACTTGATTAGGCAGCACTGAAAGTAAATAATTATAGTTGAAAAGCATTCTGAAAATATTAAATATTGCTTTAATAAGTGCTCTCCATCTACATTTGTGCCTTTTGTCAGATGTGCAACCCTCGATTAATGCATCAGCCTTCCTTTACCATTCATCTGTGAATGTTATCCCACTTATCGCCTGCATTTTTGAAGAACCTGTCACTGCCATGTCTGTCCACCTCTTCCGTATCTCATATGCCAAACAAGCTGGGGCTGGCAATAAGTAGAAAGGAGTGTAATGAGCCAGAGAGAGCCCAGCATGCCTGGTGTGTATATTCAACAGCATCCTAGGTGATAAATTTGCCCATATACCTTTGTCGGTGCTCACGCAGTAATGTCAGTTCAATAACATCCCTTCAGGACAGTAAGATGGATTTTACATTTATAATGAATGAGATAATTTGATTATTGTTGCTAGCAGCAAAGAGGTTTAGAGATAGTCCAGTTCTCAGCCCCATGAGAAGCAGAAATGATGAAAGAAACATTGCGGCATTCCTAAGCACACATTTGATCCATCAGTCACCCAGACAAAGTGTTCAATCCTGAACCATTAAAGTGTGACATCTTCTCCTCAGACTTTTGAGTTTACTGACTTTAAAGCAGCAAGTCAATTAGGAAGCCAAACCTAGGCTGGGAGGAGAGGGGGGGAAGCAAAAACACTATTAAAATACTGACTTGCTACGCTTAGGTTTGTTTGATAGACTAACAGACTGCTAATATTTAATTTAAAAAACCTGGATGCTGTCCAAAGCAAACTTATGAATAGCATAAGTCATATTAAAGCAAACTTTCATTAAGCAACAGCTTTCCCATAATTAGTTTCAGCAGAAGAATATGGTTTCAGAGAAACTATGGCATTTCTTTATTTCGGTAACAGAGCTTTCTGCTAAAGGTTATTTCCAGAGGGTTACTCATTGTGTGGTGTGATGAAATAAATGGGGGACTGATAAATCTGGAAGAATACCTAGACCAGGAGTCTAGCTGCTGTTCTCTTCTTGACAGTCCCTTGGACGTGAGTGTTGCAATAAAATTTAACCACTACATGCAGTCACCAGGGGGTACGTCAGGGATGAAGTATGTTAGTTGCAGTTCTGTGTTGGAAATGCCACTATTAGTTACCTGCTGAATTACTAGACAGGAAGAAAAGTGCAAAGAAATGCGGTGTAGAGTGGTTCTCAAATAAAATTGTCTGCTTAAATGACAAGCCAAGGTAGTCAAATGGCTGTATTGGAAATAGCTGCTTAAAGATTTGACTGCCATGTGAGATGCTTGCAGCTATCGTGTGCTTGCGCTCTGTCCAGTTGTCACAGTGGTGCGTGTTGTGACTAGCAGTGGTTTGCATGTGTCCCAGGGGCCAGCTGCACTGAAAGTTAAAAAACTTTGTTATCAGAGATTTTGGCCCGGTGTAGTATGCATTCTTTTGCCTTTCTTTTCATAAACTGCATTAAATTAATTGCTGATGGGGGGGGTAACATGCACAGAAATATTCAAAAGGAGTTAGGAACCCAAATTCTCTTGCCCAGACTGTCCTTGATTCCTTAAATAGAAACACACACATCAAAAAATACAAAGTATATCCTAAAATTATTAGATAGACATGATTATGTGTAATTAGTGACTTTTTTCTTATATTATTATTTTAAATCTTGTACACTTTCTCAGTGGTTCCAGCATTTGAACTAGTAAGGTCTCTGCAATAATGAGGAGCAAGGGAGGTTTTATTACTCTTCAGCGTGTGTTTATTTTCAGTGTCTGTGCCTTAGAAGCCAAAATATGCATGTGTGACATGTGTTTGTATTTCCTGGGTGAGAGGAATGAGTTGTGGGAGATAAAGGGGTCGGTGGGTGGCGTCAGCAAGAAGCGTCGGAGGTGTCCCTCATCCTGAGTCCCTCAGCTGCTCCTCAGAGGCATGGGAGTTCATGTTCTTGACAGCTTCCCCTCCAAGGTCTTCAGATTGGATCTTAATTGGCAAGCTCATTAGCAGGCTCACTAACAGGAGGGAGAGCGAGCCAAATTTGTATTCTGTCAGCACTTGCTGTGAGGAGTTGGTAATCAAGTAGCTTTTTTACAGTGTCATCTTTGGTGTCTACTTCTGATGTCTCAGGTTTGTAGGTCTGCTATAAACCCCAATAAATATAACAGCCATTAATAACTGATTGACTGAAGGGATTTATGTAATCATGGGATTACAGATGCTGATTCCTTTCTCCAGTCATGTTTCTGCGTTTTATTGATTGAGGAACTGGCTGTAAAACTGATTTAAAGTAATGGCATGACAACACAAGGGTGGGTTTAATGCCACTTGGATGCCAAAAAACTGCCTGGACTAAATGATGCTTGGGCTGATTTCACAAACACTTGAAGAGGAAGGTGGGAAATGATTGTATGTCCTGAGGGCAGCTTCTGCAGGAATTGCAGCCAACTTGCCTAGTAGTCATCTCAGAGGAGGTGGCGATACTGAGCTCGAGTAAGTCTACCTCGTTGTATTCTTTGCATCTATGAGAGATGTGCTCTGCTGTAGATACTTATTTTCCTTTGAACGTTAATGTCCAGGACCCTGTTTTGTCCTGTAATTCGGTTAGGCTGTCTGGACTTGCTGGTTCCAAATGGGAAGTAAAGGGTTTTTCAATTGAGGAGGTGGATCCAGGGAAAAGTAAGAAGTGCTGCCATTCTAGAAGTGAAATCATGGCTGGGGCTGGGATGTGGAGGCCCAGAGGGCTGGGGCTGCTGGGGGCTGTAATTGAAAGTCATAGAGGAGGACTGGGGCACAGTAATGGTGGGTCAAAATACCTCCTGGGTGAGTGTGGGTAGTGGCATACCCCCTCACAGCCTGACTAAACCTTGGGCCTAGCTTAGCATTATGGGTCTGTGAGACATCCCTTGCCGAAAAGAGGTCACCCAGTCACCGCCGTTCCTGCTCCCAAGCTTCTCCCATAGCTGTCATTGCATGTCTCCCCACCATGTTTCACCAGCTGGAGTCACCCCACTAGGCTAGGTCTCTGTCCCCTTCCTGTGGTTGATATGGAGTGGTGGGGCTGATTGACACCAGATATTGGCTGTTCCATGTATTTGAAACTCATATTTGTAAAACCCCTCCAAGTCTCCTCTAGAAATTACTGAAAAGTGTTTCCTCTGAGGTGCTACCTCAATGTCTTTCTCAACTGTCCAGGTCTTTTGCTTGAAATTTGTCCCGAATTTTCACCTGAAAACTGAATTTATTTTTTTCCAAGATGTTAGTGAAATTAATGCTAGTAGCAGGAAGGTTTGGTTTGGTGAGCATGGGATGTTTCTGCATTAGTAAGGTGCAGTTACTCCAGGTTGCAGAGGTGCTGTGAATAGGAATCCATGAGGCACTGTGTAAGGCAACACTTACTGACCTGGCTTGTTGCTATCTGCTAAAGACCTGCAACTCAAGGTAAAGTGATGAGACCCAGACTGATGAAAATGTATATTGGCTCATCAATGCTTTAAGCAGGCTGTGGGAAGTGCTTCTAATGAACCATCTTTTTTCCATCTTAAAGTAAACGAAATTAATCTGAAAAAATGCTGAATAGAAAGCATGAGATGGCAGTGGTCAACAGTCTGTTTTTGTAATGTGAAATGTGCTCTCGATTCCCAAGGCAGAAGATGCAGGTGGTGCCACGTGTGTGATGCCTTTGAACGCTGAACGTGCCAGCTACATCTGAAAGGTATCAAACCCAAAATCTGAGCAGTGGTGAACGTCTATCAGCTCTGTCAGGCAAAATCCTCTGTGAAAGTGACTGCTGGTAGAAAAACAGACAATACGCGGAGATGAAATGCTTTTCATCTGTGTTTCTGAACGGGATGTTTTTCCTCAAGCTTAATTTTTTTTTCTTTTTTTTTTCCCCCCACAAAAAACAGCACTGACAACTGCATAGTTATTGTGGATGAAGAAAACCCAAATAAAAAGTAGAAGTGAGCTTGCTGGGTTGATGCCCTTGCTCTCTCATGTTGCAGTGCACAGAGCAGAGCTTTTTGTAAAAACTGTGGATGCCATTTTCTGCTGCGCCCTTCCATCCAACAGCAGAAATTATTCCCAAGGCTAACAGAAGTCTTTGCAATCCAACTCCAGGAACAGTAGCCCCATTGTGCTATTTTGGTAGGCTTCAAGAAGTGAGGCATTCCTAAGGGTCTGTGGACAAACTATTGCCATTTCTACTGCCACTCTGTTTCTGACCATATCATGTCGTCTTTGCTGGGGCTTGGTGTACAAGTGGGTACAGCTGAGGGGGTGCTGCCCTTCCCCAAAGGGAATCTCACTTTATTTCCCTAACAGCTCCACATCTTAAGGCCCTCCTGGGACTTAGTTGGTATAAAAAGTAATATCCCAACTTTGTGTGTCCCTTAATTATCATCTTTTTTTTTTAATTCACCAGCAACTCAGAACTGAGCGTTACAACTTAAATGTTGTATCTGGGCTCTCTTTCAGAGGACAACATGAATGAGCAGCAGATGCTGGATTAATGCCTTGTCCTAATCTTCTTTTATTTGCAAATATCCAGTTCCTTGCAGATGGCTCTGAACAACAAAAAGCATACACTGCCTGCCTCTGCGGAAAATTAGGTTGTTTGTGGCCAGTGCTGTCTGCATTATAATCCCCACTGGCAATTTCTTTTGTCACCAGAGTGAGGGTTCAGTGGCACCCTGAGAGGTGGTATTGGAAGCAAGGCTCTGAAGCAGGGCAGTGGAAAGAGAAAGAAGAGGACTTTCTCTCTTTAGAGAGCAGGAGGTTGTGTTTTTTTCTTCTCATCGTCCTTTCACCAGTGCCGTGACAAAGGGACAAAGGGACAACCAGCTCGTGTGAGCGTCTCTCCTTGTAGCATGAGATGCCTTCCTGTGGCAATCAGCTAACTCTGGAGCTGATTTCAAGCCATACTGTCAGTTCTTCATCTTGACTGCTGTCCCCAAGCTTAGCTGACATGCAGCAAGGCAGTGCTCATTCGTGACTTTATCCTCAACTTGTCAGAGCATGATATGAGAAATCAAATTTGATGTAATGAATTAAGGGCAGGGCTGGGCAATAACTACTCTTGCAAAAGGTGGGGGGGAATCCTGCTTATCAGGAGATAATTAATCATGAAAATCAAATGATCAGATTAATCTTTGTGGCCTGGCTGTATCTCAAAGACTGCAAACCGAAAAATGCAAGAAGCTTCCAATAAAGGTGTTGCAGCAGGAGAGATGAGCCTGAGGTAATGCATGTAAGCAAAGGCAGGACTGTTAAAATTCGTCACCACTAGCTACGGAGCAAGAAGATCTTACTGCAGATGTCAATGTCATGTTGTTAGCCCAAAGTGAAATGCTTTTTTGACTCACTATCTAAGAAGGCAGGATATTGCAGAAGATAATTAGCTACCAATGATATATCACTAGGGTACCTGAGCAAGCTTTCTGGATGCTGCTAGGTAATCTAGGAGCCAGCTTGCTGGGTTGTTTCCCCACCCCCCCCCCTTTTTTTTTTTTTATGTAGGGAATTTCTGGTCTATAAAGGAGATCTCCTTTCATCCTATCCATTTGATGGCACTGCTTCCAGTGAGGCGGGGGTGCCAGCTAAGCCTGCAAGCCAGTCCCAGGGGCACTGCAGCTCTTGGACCAGCATATAGAGGCAAGCCCTGAACAAAAAACTGCAGTGGCTGCAGATAATTCAGGAGAAGATCTAATATCTTTGCCTTTGGAGTTGGCAAAGTCTGTCAGACTTTCAGTTTCTGGCTGCATGCCTGTCAGGACTGGTAGCTTCGCTAAAAATAATCAAAAGTTAGGCTTCTCCATTGCTTGAACACCTTTAAAGTTGGGGTTAGTTAGGAAAATTGTTCCTGTAGCAGCTTAAATCATATTGAAAGTCTGTGAAGCACAAACGTGCTCGTAATGTACATCGTAATTATAATTGCAGCGTGAGACCTACTTCTGATCAAGTCTATCATGGCAGCAATAGCAGTGAAGCTGTGGCGAGACAAGGCTGCCTTGTCACTCTTTCTGGCACTTGAGTCAGGTTGATTAAACATACTGCAGGTATGTCAACATGTGTTGGTTGTGCCTTTGACAGAAATATGAAAGTGCCTTGAGGCTCCTGCATTTTTGGAAGTATGTGGTTTATCTTATTTAAAGCCTAGAAATTGAAACGAATTGTGTATATCTTGTTTCCACTTTACAAGCTGGCAAAATCAGTCCAATATATGGGCCCTATCCTAGATCCTCTGCCATCAGTGGATGCTCCACAAAGTACAGGCAGTGACGGGACAGAGCCTGACTCTGGAGTCGAAATGGCTGTCTTCTAAAGCAGTGCTTTCAATTTAGCCTTTGCTCTGTTTTCCCCTTTTCTCCTTTGTTAGAATCTTTTGTTCCGTAGTTGTCTTGAAATCTGCAAATGTTTTTTGGATGCAATCCGTAGGAAGGAAGCTCAGCCTGACGTGCTCTCATACACATATATCCCTCTAGGTAAATGGTCCAAGTCATCAGAGTGCCTAGTGCATGTCTTTGTCTGTGCTGGCCCCTCTGACTTTTAGGGCAGGAAGGCTGTTCTGTTAAATAAAAAAAATTAAATTAAAATTTGCTGTTTCCAGATGGCAGTTAAGAGATTGCCAGAGTTTCTGCCATGATGCTTTGTTCTCTTGTAACTGCTGCCTCATGCTGTTGCTTTCCAATCCTATCATCTTTTCATGGCAGACTGCTGCAGGTGTCTCTGCCAGGTGTAGCATCTCAGGCAGCTAACTTGAGGATCCGTTTGAAAGAAATGTTGGTTTTGCAGTGTTGGATAGACTGTACTTATCTTAACTTCACTTAACCCACTTTTTAAAATAACGTGTTCCTGCCTCTTTCCTGACACATCTCCAGCACTTACTCTATGTCTCTGAATTCAGGATGTTAAAGGAGGCTTTGCAGGTGAACGTCCTCCTTGGAAGGAGATTTGATTTTTTTTTTTCTGTTTGGTTATGGGGCATTTTGTAGATTTGTGTGGTGGAGGTTGAGTCCCCAGGACAAAAAGAGATGTAGTATAGCTTGAAAGAGCATCAATAATTTTCTGTTAACTCCCACTAGTTTCAAGTATTGAGACACTTCTCTGGGTAGCAAGAAAATTGCAAACCATGTTGTATGTTGTCAGAGTGGGGAAAATATTGAGCTTTGGAAGACTGCACATGCTGCTGCTGCAGGATGGAGTCCAGTCCCTTACTGAGGTCCAGCTGATGGCCTGCAAGTTAATTTTGGGTGGTTTGGGGAGCACAGGAGGCCTACCTTGTCCCCAGGCCAGCTAGGGTGATTGCAGAATGGGAATTATCCCATGGAGCTTATCCCTAGATGAGCAGTGGCAGTTTGCTGCAGGGCCAGCCACAGGCTGCAGCCACATAAGCATCCTTGCTCAAGCAGCTGTTGTATTTGTTGCTGCCTGTGGGAGCATCTCTGGTAATGATCACTGCAGGCCAACCCTTGCCACTTCGGTGCAATCCCAGCTCTGCGTGTTCTAGGGCTTTTCTGATGTTCCTGCTGAGGGGTGCACGCTTGTACTGAAAAATGCTCAGGAAAAGTGCCTTGGCACTGGTTTGCGTTTGTTTTTTGGGGTTTTTTTTTTTTTGTTTGTTTGGTGGTTTGTTTTTTTTTTTTTTGAGCAAACTGCCAGTGTCTAATAATACCAAGGCTGATAAATCTGTAGTTTGGTACAACAGATCAAGGCAGTGTTGCCTGCTCTAAGAATAATGCTGTCTCCAAAGCACATGGAGGAGGATTAAATAGTTTTCCAGCAACCTGCTGCCATCTGTGCAAACCATTTCCTAAAATATGTCGGTAAATGCCTGTGGGAAGAGCTGCAAGTCTGGTTGTGTTTGCAAACCAGTACATTAGTCATTAGTCCTGTCTGCAAGGTTAGAAATTGGCAGCCTAGGTGGAAAGACAGTGACAGGAGCAGGGCAGGTACAGAGTGGGTGTGTGTGGTAAGACCAACTCTTTGGAGGTGGTGGGGAAGGAGAGGTGGCAAGTGACAGAATTGGGAGGTTTTGAATCCTTGCTCAGCAGAGATGCCTCCCAGAGCATCAGTGTTATTAAGCAGAGATTGGCTGTCTTTGAGCAGTGCAGTGGTGGTGTTATTATTAAATGATCTCTGTAGAGATGAGAGGCTGTTATTTCTACCAGTTCACTTTGAGCCAGATCCTGCAGTCTCTCCTTGTGCTCAGTAGCTTGGTTTTCTGAATCCCGTGAGTTTTGGTGAGAGCTATTGTGTGCTAAACCCTGCTCAGCTTGAATATTGGTGGAATAATCTGGTCTTGTTACCCCAAATGTTATATTAAAACTCTGTAATTAAAAAGGGGGGAGGGATCTTCAAAGCATTATCCTTTTCATATTGCTATCTCGCTCAAGAAATGTATTTTTCCAAGAGAAGCCTTAGCACTGAAGTGTGCATCTCTGCAGAAGGAAAAACAAATACCGACTGTGACATAAGCTCCATTGTTCCTTGAGGCCTGTGAGATAGCAGCATAAAATGTAACATTTAACATCAGCCCTTTCTAAAGGCTTCCAGATAATTGTGAAGGATTCCTTTGTTCAGACCAGTCACTTTTCACAGCTCTTCTGAAAAAACTCTGGAGGAGGGGGGGATCAAGAGCAAAAAACAACATACCCCCACCCCTTCCCATCCCCCCTCCCCCCAGTCTGGGAAACACTGCATTGAGAGGTATGTTTTTAGCATTTTTCTTACCTCAAAATTGATAAGGTTTTGGCCGTCTTGCTGTTTTCTTTCCTTTTTGCTAGGAACTGACCAGGAATTCAAAGCTGATACACTGATGCTTGTCATACTTGAAATCAGTCAGGACAGTGAAGAGCTCAGTCCAGCAAAATGATCCATTATTCTGGTGACCCCTCCTCATGTGATGGCAGGGCTGGTCACTATAGTTTATTTGGCATCCTTCTGTCAGCTGTCACTTGTTTTATATGGAAATTGTGAGCTCTTTCAGGTAGAAAGTGTCATTCTGGCTGCTTGAAGTTATACTACCTAGGGCAGCGGTCTTCATTTTGCTGAAATTGTTCCAGAGAAAACATTTGGGTTTAAAACTGGAAGGTATAAAAAATAATAATAAAAAAATCTTTCAATCATAGTAAACCAGTTCTCTTTTGATGGTCTCAAGTCCTTTTCTGATTGATAAGGGAGTCAATTTGAGGCTTATAAGTAAACTAGAATATGCTCTCCATTGGAAGAGTGACCTTAAATCAAATATACAAGTTTAAGCAGTGTAAGTGGTGAGAAGCGTGAGAATGTCAGAGCAACTGGACAAGGCCATGTTACGGATAAGTTGCAGAGGCATAAGCAGAACACAGGTTCCCAAATCCCAGCTCCTTGCCTTGCGCCACAGTCCGTGCAACTTCTCATAACAAAGCAAGGTAAGAAGAAAGCTTTATTTCCATCACGATATGATAAACAGCTCGATTTGGTGTGAAGTTTAACTTGGAGAAAGAGAGTTTGAAGCTTGGATGTACTCACTGGTTTGGGTTTGTGTGCCCTCTCTCTTTCCTCAGAGAACACTGAATTGTTGCTCTGAGTGCTTTGCATGAACATCATGGTCTTGGGTTAAGACTGTACAAAATCATCCATTTACATCTGGCTTCACGTCGAAGTCGTAAATACTTCTCTGGCACCATGAGAGAAATGTATCCCAATTCATAGCTCTCATTGGGATGGTGCTGACACTTCCCTGAACTTTCTTGGGAAAGAAGCTGAATTTCAGATTTGTGGTGAAATTCAAGCTGAATTTCACAATTCCATTTGTGGTGGAACTCAAGCTGAATTTCAGATTTGTGGTGAAACCTGAATGCAGGTCAGCACAGTGCTTCCTCAGAGATGGTAACAAAATCCCTTGCTCAGTGTTATTTATAATCTTTTAATTTGTATTCTGGCATGCTGAGCTCTCTTGGGGGCTGAAATAATGGTGACTGTAACTCAGCCCCCAAGAATGAACCGGTTCCAGCAGGGTCACTCTCTTCTGTAGCTGTTGAGTCCAAATTAAATGATCCCATTGACCTGTCTTTCCCTCTCTCAGAGGGGCCTTATAACATGGCACAAACACAGGCAGTGCTTTTAATAACCTGACTGGCACAAGTAGGAAGAAATTTGGTATAGTTGCACTTCCTGCTGAAAGGTTCCCAAAGCCAAATGTCTGACGCCACCGACCTTGCCCTCTTGCTCCACAGACTGTTTCATTGAAATCGATAAGATCTTGGCAGCGTGTATGTTGTAAGGGGCTTACAAATGGAGCAGAAATACTGGAAGGTATGAACGAGGAAACAAGGTGTCTGTGGCGTAAGGGGAGCTGTAATCTCCTGTGTTACTTGAGAGCTGGTGATTTCCTCTGTTGCCTGCCACAAGTCCCTTAACTTTTCCTGTCTTTCCATCTTCAAAACCATTGTGTGCCTTGCTGACTTGTTTTATAATATGTAATTGATGGAGAGTTATTTGCCTGGCATTTTGGATTTGGTTATTACAGTTTTTACAACTAGGGGAGACTGTTAGATCATCCATTTTAACCTCCAGCATGTCACAATTTTTTTTTTTTATTTTTAAAGGTGCTTCTTACCTGATCTAGTCGGGGATGTCCCTGCTCCTTGCAGGGTGGTTGGACTAGATGACCTTTGAAGGTCCCTTCCAACCCTAACCATTCTATGATTCTATGATTCTATGATCCCTGTAGCCTGAGTTTTAGGTAGTTGTCAGTATTGCTGTTATCCCTACACTTGCTTGTACTCAAGAATATGTTGTTATAATTCTTAAATATCTCTGAACAAAGCCATGTTAAGGCATGCTGTCCTCTTTCTGCCCTAAGCGCGGCCTCCAACAGTCTGTGCAAGCAGCAAGTCTGAGGGTGGGCAGTGCAGGGGTCTTGCTTCTCTAGCTATTCTAGGTATCATCCCTATACTTCTTACAAATAATCTTCATGCCTGTGTTTTTGTTTGTTTGTTTTCTTCTTCCCTCATCTTTGGTGTTTAACCTTCAGTGGTTTAATTGAGGTGCTTTGTCCACTAATTGCTCAGGGTTGCTTTTGGTCCTATAGTTACTTGCAGCAAAATGCAAACTTTTTGGATGCATGCGACATAGGGCAGCAGTGTGTGCCTGCTCTGAGTACTTAGCTTCTCTCCCAAGTGAATTTTTAAATGTGATATTATATTGATTTGTTTTGTTTTGTTTTGTTTTTTTAAAGGAATAAGATGCATGGCTTTTATTTAGAACTTTTTTAATATACTGTGAATATATAATATTTTTATAAAGCACTTTTATTAGTAGTAATATACATAGGCTTCAGATGACTAATGTCTGGATATGTATGAGCTGTTTGCTTCTCATTCAAATAACCAAAGTAAGCTAGGGGAGGAAGCAAAGTTGCAGAGCAGGGAAGGGGACTGATTTAGGTTTTTGCACCACTCTTTCTGAGTGCAGTTCTTGATTCAAAATTTAAGATGTGCCTTCTCATGGAGACTGTACCTGCAGCTAGTTACCTGATTCATGGGCAAATTACTGTGAGATACCCTGTGCCAGTACTTTGTGGTCTACAGGCACAAATTTGCTCTTATCCTGCTGGGAATATGAAATAATTTGAGATAGGTTAATAAGACAAGGGGTAATGGTTTCAAACTAGAAGTACGTAAATTTAGATTAGATATAAGGATGAAATTTTTTTAAATGAGGGTGGTGGAACACTGAAACAGGTTGCCTGGAGAGGTGGTAGATGCCTCATTCCTATTCAAGGGCAGGCTGGACAGGGCTCTGAGCAACCTGATCTGGTTGGAGATGTCCCTGCTCCTTGCAGTGGGGTTGGACTAGATGATCTTTAAAGGTCTCTTCCAACCCAAACTATTCTATGATTCTATGACAGCTTCTGTGAGAGCTATGTCCTGCTTACCATGGAATTAAGTGTATGCACAGATTTACTGGGAAACACGCGACAAGATAACTTGTTTCAGAACACAGTACATGGGACAGTGCAGTGCTAATGCTGGGTTTATAGGCATGTTGCCATCATGGGCAGAATTGTCCTTCTGGTTGCAGCCATTTCTAGTGTTATTTTGGCCTGATTCCCACAGTCTTCCTGTAATTATGGCAGAAGCAACTGGGTCTCAGGAAATAGGCCTTTTTATTGTTAAATTTGTTATTCTAATTGAAAACCTGTGATAGTCAAGATAAAGTTAATGTTTTGTGTTTGTAACTAGGCATCAGTTCCACATTTATTCGTATCCATCAGTACTTCTCTACTGTGGCAAGAGTGCAGTTTGGATGAGGCCATAACACAGTACTTGAAAATGATGAAGGAACATCTACTTGGGTTAAATCCTTGCCTTTCTAAGGCAGTTTTGTGGTACTTGGGTATATTGGCTATTTTGGCCTTGAGTGCAATTTCATGAGCTGCTTCTTAAGAAGCAGCTTTGTTTTGGCTTTGTTGCAGAAGCTCCGAGTCTCCCTTTGTCGTATGCTCACAAGAGAGGATGAAGGCTGGGGAAGAGTTGTGCTTTTACACATGGACGTTATGTCTGCTGGTGGTGCAAACCACTGAAAATTACTGTTCAGAATTACCTCTTCCAGTAGTTTTATTGTGAAAATCTCTGGTTTCTTTCTCGAAATCACAACTCCTTCAGTCCCACTACTGCACAAGAACCACAGTTTCAGATATGGTTTCTGAGCTGTGGAGTAAACAAAAAAAACCCTCTCTGGTAAGAGGAAACAGGTAAAGCACAATCCAGCCAGTCTTTCAGGTGTGTGTGTATATTTTTTTTTCTCCTTTAAAAAAAAAATCCCATTTTTTGAGGCAAACAACAGTACTATTAGAGAGCAGTCGTCTGAAAAACAGAAGCAACTTGGGTATGTTAGGGAATAGCACTGTGGAGAAAGAGTGTGAAGGTAAGATAGGCTGCATTTGCCCCACCTTTTTTGTTTGTTTGTTTTTTGGCCCAGCATCAGGCATGAAGGTGCCAGCTCCTGAGACCTGGCCCTTTAACATTGCAAATTCTTTTTGTTTCTATCCTGTATTCCTGCTGCTGGTATATATTATAAGCAGGTGAGTGGAGGCATTGCATTGCAGCAGGTAAAAAAAGATAAATAATGAGATTTGGTCTTGCTTTTGTTACTCAGTGGTTCCTGCATTAGGTGTGATATATGTTGGGTTCCTTTAAACCTGTGTTAAAGTAACTGGAGCTTAAAAAAAATCCCGACATGCATGCTGTTTACTGTTGGTCAGTAAACCCTAGGGAGAGGAGTTTCATCATCTGCTGGCTGAGAGTTTAAAACCAACAAATCCCTCCCCGGTGGAGATAAAGCCCTGGTGAACAGTTCATTATCAGAGTGTCTGTTTTGCTCTTAAGTTCTTCTTTCATTCAGAGAAGCACCTATTTAACAACTCTTTTGTGCCAAGGGCCTTGGGAAGACCTGCCGTATCTGCCTCCTCACAGGTGGGTGGGATTTGTGTTCTGTGAGGAATAAGCATGGCCTTTTGCACAGGCCAAAAAAAAGAACAATGTTTGTGTGCTTGACCTGCATTGCAGTAGTGCCTGGCAGTTCACTTTTTCAACTAATGCTTTGATGTGAATTTTCAGAGTGGCTGTGACACTGTGAATGAGGGACAGTGACTGACCTGAATTTTGGTGGAAAAAACAGGCAGGCGGTTTCATCAAGTGCCAGAAGAAATAGATGATAGACTGACAAATGATGGTTTATCTTGAGAACCTCACAACTGTTTGTGTGGCTTCCAGTTGTTTTCCCGCTCCACTGTACATGATAAGCTTGTCCAAGGAGGGGGGAAATAATTTCTACATTGTAGAAAGTGCCAAGATACATTGGTACTTATATAAAAAATGGATGCTTCACCCTTTTTTCCTCCTTTTTTTTTTCCTTTTTTCGATCTTCCAACCCCTCTGACTGAACGAAGGCTGTTTCTACAGAGGCAGCGTTTTTATTGGACTGTCTTCTACAGCCATACTCGGACTGGGTGAAAGTTCATAATCCTTTAACAGCAGTTGGGTGAGGATGCTGAATAGGTTGCTAAGCTGAAGAGCAACCTCTTTGCATAGAGTAATTTAGGTTGGAAAACACCTTTAAGATCAAGTCTAACTGTAAACCCAACACTACCAAGTCCAACCCTAATCTGTGTCCCTAAGCGCCAAGTCTAAAAGTCTTTTAAATACCTCCAGGGATGGTGACTCCACCACTTCCTTGGGCAGCCTGTTCCAGGGCTTGATAACCCTTTAACTGAAGAAATTTTTCCTAATATACAATATAAACCTCCCCTGGCACAACTTGAGGCCGTTGCCTCTTGTCATATCACTTGTTAGTTGGCAGAAGAGACCAACACCTGCTTCACTACAACCTCCTGAAGGTAGTTGTGGAGAGCAATGAGGTCTCCCCTCAGCCTCCTCTTCTCAGTTCCCTCAGCTGCCCCTCATAAAACTTGCTCTCCAGACCCCTCACCAGCTTCGTTGCCCTTCTTTGGACGCACTCCAGCAATTCAACATCCTTCTAGTACTGAGGGGCCCAAAACTGCACACGGCATTCAAGGTGAGGCCTCATCACTCATCAGTGCTGAGTACAGGGCCACAATCACTTTCCTGCTCCTGCTGGCCACACTGTTCCTGATGCAAGCCAGAATGCTGTTGGCCTTCTTGGCCACCTGGGCCAAGGGGCTGGTGGCTCATGTTCAGATGACTGTCCACCAGCACCCCCAGGTCCTTTTCTGCTGGGCAGCTTTCCAGCCACTCTTCCCCAAGCCTGTAGCATTGCCTGGGGTTGTTGTGACCCAAGTGCAGGACCCAGCACTTGGCCTTGTCAAACCTCATACAATTGGCCTCAGCCCGTCAATCCAGCCTGTTCAGATTGAAGGTATATTGGGAGCAAACCTGAGGAAAATGCTGCCAGCTCCCTCCCCTTTTGCCAACTTACTCCATCACCTGTTTTCTGAGATTCCTCTATTGTGAGTAGTGTTGCAAGTTTCCTCTAGAACATGCATTCCCAGGGATAAGGGATAGTTTAACTTCTCACTTCTACCTTGTCTCTGATTGAATGCCTGTGATTTCACAATTGCAATTCAGCTAATGTTTAGGTAAAAGGGATGCTAGGGTAGATTTCTCTCAGCTTCCCATTGACTGGAGTTGGATGAAGCTGACTTTGTTTTATATCTCTGATGCTCCTCAAAACAGTGTGACAAGTTTTGGGCTTTGTGCCCATCTGCGAGCTGAATTCTCACTTGAACTTTCGTCTTCAACTTGTGAGACTGCAGATTAGTGTGGCCTATGGCTACTCCTCCACAGGAAGTATTGCTTACAGGATGCAAACTCCAAAAGCAGGTTTTGAAAGAGATTTTCCAAATGATTTGGTCTTCAAATTTTGTTTTCTTATTCTCAAGAACCACATGGGCATTTAATGCTCTTCCTAGTCCACAGGAAATGAACTCCAGGTTGAATCAAAGGACATCTCATGGGAGCTCTGTCACTGTGAAACACTGCAGGAAAGTGAATAGCTTCTGCGGTGGGTTTTGTTTTCTTCTTATAGCATGCACATCCAAGTCCCTCTCCTAAAAAGAGGGAGTGTTTTAGTTGTGCTTGTTCAAGTGTTCCAAACTTGCCCTTTCTCTGAACACAGAGAAAGAAGCTTCCCTTTGGTGTAGCAGCATTTTTTTTTGCTTGTATAGCTGTGCATCCCTGTGACATCCAGCCTAGTCCAGTATTGTACATGGGCGTGCAAACCTGTACAGAGCCTTCCTGGCTATAGAAAGGGCTCGCATTCATCTCCTTTTCTGCTGCTGTCATCTTTTAGTTGTGTTCTGCCTGCCTTTGTAGATTTTGCTTAATGTTTGGTATTTCAGGCCAAGAACCATGCCTTTTAATCAGACTGCAAATCACTTTTTGAGAACTGTGTAATAGTGATTTGCTGTCAAACTCTCAAAGCTGCAAAGAAAGCTAAAATAAATTCTTACCAGAACAAAGGGTGATCTCCTTTTGATGAATAAACTTGCACGCAGTTAACATAGTAACTATAATGTCTCCAGACATATGTCCTCTCCCTTATGCCAGCTCTCCATATGGCACAGAGTTTGTAGACAGAGAGTAAAAAGGAAATCCCCCATGAAATGTGTTGCTGTGTTTCATGGGACCATTCCCTACCCAACCCTGAAACTGGCCTCCATACATCCAGAATTAAGTGGCACTTCTTCATAACCAAAGCCATGCAGGGATTCAGAGCCCAGAAGGTACCTGCTGTCACAGCACATCTGTGACAGATAAAACTGCTGAGGACAGCTTTTTTGTACAGAAGATTTTGGCACTCATGAAGTTGAATAAATGCTTTAGCAGGGCCTGTTGTGATAGGACAAGGGGTAATGGTTTTAAAATAGAAGAAAGCAGATTCAGATTCAATATAAAGAAACAAAAAATTACAATGGGACTGGTGGAACACTGGAACAGGTTTGTCCAGAGAGGTGATAGGTGCCTGATCCCTGGAAACTTTCAAGGCCAGGTTGGACGGGGCTCTGAGCAACATGATCTGGTTGGAGATGTCCCTGCTCCTTGCAAGGGGATTGGACTAGCTGACCTTTAAAGGTCCCTTCCCACCCAAACAATTTTATGATTCTGTGATGGTAAAAACTAGTCAGAATATGTTTACATCCATCTTACCCACTTGCTGTTGAAACAGATGTAAAAGTTCTTCTGTATGTGACTTTCCTCTTTCATTTCATTAGATCCTGAGCAACAAAGAGACTGCCAGATGATCTGATAAATGGTTCCAGCATAATCTGGTCACAAGGATTTTGTAAGCTTTCAAGGATTAGAGGCTGGGATATAAACATCTACTGCTTTTGTGAATTAGCTTCATCACCCTCTTGTGGCAGTGAGTTCCCTGACTTAGGTGGGACAGGGGTAATTTCTTCAAGATGTTTTGATTTACTTTTTTTTTTAACACTGCTGCATGACCCTTGATCTCATCTAGGGGATCATCGGTGCCCAGGCCACCTGAATCTTTTTGCGCACTGTGACTGAGGCCATACACTGTAGCTTTGGAAATGGTGTCTATTCTAAGTGATGTGCTTCCATCATACACAGGATGTATGGATGCAGAGTATCTCTACTTGGTCTTGCAAGCCTGAATTATTGGTTTTCTTTGCACTACTGGGATAAGGAGACTAGATTTATGCTGAGCTTTGGAGGAGCAGGGCATCTTCTCACTAGCATGCAATGTGTTCCCCCTTTTGAGACTGTAAAACTGCTTGTTAAATTAGTGTCAACTAGCAACTAAAGGGGTGGTGGAGATTTAGTAGGCAACTCTGCATTTGTGGTCCTAAACAATGTGTTGGTTTTACACTGACTTTTACAAGATGAGAAGTATTTACCTGCTGATAAGGAAATTGAAGCACTGGGGGGTGGGGTGGAGGAGAAGCAAGGGAGAATAGGAATAGAAATAGGGGCAAGAAAAGGGAAACAAATGACTGCTGGCTGCATCGTAACTGTACTTTCTGACCCAAACCTTCTGTAAGTCCAATTGTCAGGAGTCCTTTCATATGTCTTTGAATAGGTCAGCAGTACTATAGGTCAAAATCCAAAAGATTGCTTTCTTCAGCTGGGAAGGGGAAGTATTTGAATCATGAGACTTTGAGCACAGCTCATTAGTGCAGAGAGGGGATAAAATAAATTGAGGGAGCCATTAACAACAATGATTAAAATGTATCATAGTGGTACCATAATTGGTACCTCGGCTGAGTGAGAAGTGAAGTACTCCAAGCCAGTTGTATTAAGTGTTCATTTCTGAGAGACTGACAAAGATTTATGACTTCTTTTCTGTAAGTCCAATTTAGTCTCTGTAGCACTACATCTTTTACTGATGTACATAAGAAACAGTTACTGTTAATGGCTGGACTGTTTCTCTGAAGGGTATGTTTAAAATCTGATTATTTTGGAGGGGAGGGGGAAGTGTTGTAGATCTTGGCTTACCTTTTGTGAAGGCTCTGTTGTTTTTAGAGTATTTCTGTAGGTATTGGTTGACTTCTTAAATGAAGCCTGACCTCTTCACCTGGTGAGGGGCCACAGCCATGTTCTCATCACGCTTGTCGGGTGGCTGGGGCACTTCGATGCTCCCCGATTTCTTCAAGGCACTCGATCTCAGATAACAAGTCTTCTGCAAACCATTATTCATAGAATCATAGAATCATAGAATGGTTAGAGTTGGTAGGAACCTTCAAAGGTCATCTAGTCCAACCCCCCTGCAAGGAGCAGGGACATCCCCGACTAGATCAGGTTGCTCAGAGCCTCATCCAGCCTGGCCTTAAATGTTTCCAGGGATGGGGCTTCCACCACCTCTCTGGGCAACCTGTTCCAGTGTTCTATAACTTGCATTGTAAAAATTTTTTTCCTAATATCCAATCTAAATCTACCCCCCTCTATTTTAAAACCATTACCCCTCGTCCTATTGCAACAGGCCCTACTGAACAGCCTCTCCCCCTCTTTCTTGTAGGCCCCCTTGAGGTACTGGAAGACCACTATCAGGTCTCCCCGGAGCCTTCTCTTCTCCAGGCTGAACAGCCCCAACTCTCTCAGCCTGTCCTCATAGGAGAGGTGCTCCAGCCCTTTTATCATCTTCGTGGCCCTCCTCTGGACCTTCTCCAACTGGTCCATGTCCTTCTTGTGTTGGGGGCTCCAGAACTGGACACAGTACTCCAGGTGGGGTCTCACCAGGGCAGAGTAGAGGGGGAGAATCACCTCCCACGACCTGCTGGCCGTACTCCTCTTGATGCAACCCAGGATGCGGTTGGCCTTCTGGGCCGCAAGGGCGCATTGCCAGCTCATGTTGAGCTTCTCGTCCACCGGCACTCCCAAGTCCTTCTCCTCAGGGCTGCTCTCAATCCATTCCCCGCCCAGCCTGTATTTGTGCCTGGGATTGCCATGACCCAGGTGCAGGACCTTGCACTTGGCCTGGTTGAAATTCATGAGGTTGGCACAGGCCCACCTCTCCAGCCTGTCAAGGTCCCTCTGGATGGCATCCCTCCCTTCCAGCGTGTCGACGGCACCACACAACTTGGTGTCATCAGCGAACTTGCTGAGGGTGCACTCTATCCCACTGTCCATGTCTCCGACAAAGATGCTGAACAGGGCTGGGCCCAACACGGACCCCTGAGGGACGCCACTCGTGACCGGTCTCCACGTGGACATTGAGCCATTAACCATCACCCTCTGAGTGCGGCCATCCAGCCAACTCCTTATCCATGGAGTGGTCCATCCATCAAACCCATGTCTCTCTATTTTAGAGAGAAGGATGTCATGTGGGACAGTGTCAAAAGCTTTGCACAAGTCCAGGTAGATGATATCCGTTGCTCATCCCTTGTCCACCGATGCTGTCACCCCGTCATAGAAGGCCACCAAATTGGTCAGGCACGATCTGCCCTTGGTGAAGCCATGTTGGCTGTCACCAGCCACCTCCTTGCTCTCCATGTGCCTTAGCATGGTTTCCAGGAGAATCTGCTCCATGACCTTGCCAGGCACAGAGGTGAGGCTGACCAGCCTGTAGTTACCCGGGTCTTCCTTATTCCCCTTTTTAAAAATTGGGGTTATGTTCCCTCTCTTCCAGTCATCAGGGACCTCACCAGACCGCCATGACTTCTCAAATACAATAGCCAGTGGCTTGGCAACTTCATCCGCCAGTTCCCTCAGGACCCATGGATGGATCTCGTCAGGTCCCATGGACTTGTGCACCTTTAAGTTCCTCAGATGATCCCGAACCTGCTTTTCGAGTACAGTGGGCGGTTCTTCATCCTCGCAGTCCCTGCTTGCACCTTTTCCAGCTTGGGTGGTGGGACAGGAACTCTTGTCGGTGAAGACTGAGGCAAAAAAGTCATTGAGTATTCCTGCCGGCCAGGCCTAGAAGCTGTGTTAGCAGTTTGATGGCCTCCTAGTATGCCTAGTATGTCCTGGATTGGGGTCTGAAAGCAGCATTAAGGACCTGCATCTCCTCTCCTGTGTGGCTGGAAGCCTCGGCGCTGGTTTCCACAGAGGGGCACCAGTAAGGACGACTGTTTTGTGCTGTAGGCATGGGATGGGGCTGAGGCTGCTGGAGAAATTATCTGGTTGCTATGGGGCCACGGGGCCCTGCCAGCAGGTCACTGTGGGGCCTGGGTTTTGGGGGAGCTTTAGAATTCCTGCCTGGTGGCCCTCAAAGCCAGGCCTTGGGGTCAGGTATTGCCACGGGACCTAGGGATTCTGGTGGTGGGGTCTGGGGAAGAGGCCATGGGGCAGGCTCCACACTACCTTGGTGGTGGGCCCAAAAGAGCGGTCTGAGTGCCCCCAGGTGGTGCTGCCCCCACCAGGGCCTCTACCCTGTCCCTGACAAGGGGAGGGAGCAGGACCAGGGGTGGCAGCTGCAGTGACCAGGCAGGGCTTCCCCTGAGATGCCACTCTGGAGGTGTGTGGGACCCGTGCAGCCCCACCTACCCCTGCCACTTCTGCCAAAACCCCCAACTTTCCCGCGTGTTAAAGAAATCCCTTTGGAAGCCTCTGACACAATGTTGAAGGCATCCTCCCCAGCACTGTATGGGGATGCATTCTGTTGTAGGAAACCACTAGCAAGTAAGGTAGCCCTTCATGTTCCACGCCTTTTTAAAAAAATAATTATAAACAAGAGTAAAATGTTTAAAAACTTGTATGAAACAATGTATATGTGTGTAAGATATATATATGCAACTTGCATATATTTTTTTCCGATGGAAAAGTACATTTTATCTGTCAGCACTTGCTGCCACTGTGGTCTTTGAACTTGTAATCTTCCTAAACATCTCCTGACCTTCGTAGCTGTCTAGCTGGTATTTATTGTTTTACTGATATGTTTATCCCCCAGCTCTTTTCTAATCCTGCCCCAATTTTCACCTTGAGACCAGGGGAGCAGTGAGGAAGGAGGGGAAGGTAAGTGCATCCCCAGAAGCCTATCACCTATCTGGAAAGGAAGATGGTGACATGCTAGTCTGCAGTGGTTGACAGGCTTTTCTATCTCTGGATGCATGTTAAAATAAGCCCATGCATTAATTTTACCTGGTTTTGTCCCTGCATAGTGATGTGCTTTGTCTGCACTCTCATGGACTCAGCGGGAGCCATTGTCAGTCAGGCAGAGTGTGTCACGAACCCATCCAGGTAGCCTTGCCGGATTGCCTGAGGTTGTCATAACTAAGTGTTCAGCCTGATAAAACTGCAACAGAATCATTTTGAAAACAATTTTTGTTCTTAACTTAAGGTATTTTGACAAATCTTAATATATAACATGCTACCAAGGGTTTTTGTTATTATCTAAGTGTGACTTCAGGTTTTCAGGAAGTATTAATTAGGAGTTTCAGTGTCTGGTTTTCCATTTTGCAAGGTGATTGATAGAAATATTTCAGAAGGTGAAGCGAACAGTGTGGAAGTATAGCTCTACAGGATCAATAGGTTCACATTGCTGCTTGTTTGGTTAGTGGCTTACCAATATTGGCCCTGAATAGTATTGATTTAGTGTTGATATGCTGTCGCTACAGCATAGCTTTGCTTTACACCACAGAAATAGATACAAGTTGCATGTTTTCAGTTTACAGTGATTTTCCTGCAGGCTGCCTTTGGAATTGCTAGCCTCACGGACACAATTATTGGCTTTGTGAAGATGAGCTCTTGCTTTGCAGGTTATCCTTGTATTTGTTTCTGTCCTGATAACCATGCTGTGGTGTTCCTGATTATTCCTCTTTGTCCTTTTGTTTAACATGAGAAAACCTTTCTACATGCTGTTTGGTTAAGAAGACAGAGGAGCATGTTTTAAGGGTTGAGGCTTGCTGCATTTCACAGGAACTTTGCCAATTTAAATTACAGTGATAAGATGTAGAGACATTGAAGGGCTATGAGGAAGGCTTAGTCCTGGTATAGCCTTGAAGTGTGGACTGCAGGTATTCCCTTAAACTACATATGTGACAATGGCTTCATTAGATAGGGTGAACCAGTCTGACACTTTCACTTAAAACTATATAAAATCCTGCTGCTGACAGGAAGATTAGTATTCAAAACTGAATCAAAGGTGCTGGCTGTTTTGCAAGGAAAGATAACGTAATGCTGTCGAGAGGAAGGCACAAGGAAGTCCTATAGACCAAAAGTGCTATGCCAGCTAACTCAGGATTCACTTTTTTTCCTCCCCCTTCCCCACCCCCTCCCTCTCCCCTTTCCCTTCCCCTTCCTTTCCCCTCCCCCTCTTCCTCCCCCTCCCTTTTCCCTTTCCCCTTCCCTTTCCCCTCTCCCTCCCCTTTCCCCTTCCCCTTCCCTTTCCCTTTCCTTTTCCCTCTCCCTCTCCCCTTTCCTCTCCCTCTCCCCTTTCCTCTCCCCTCTCCCGTCCCCTCCCCTCCCCTCTCCTTTCTTTTCACAGACAACCCTGAGCTTTAATTCCAATTATTCCTGACATGAGCTTTTTAGGTCTGTAGTGTTTGCTTGGATAACTCTGGCGTGCATGGTAGGGAAGATGCTGATGCTACCTCTCCAGTACCAGTCATTTGTAGATGAGAATAGCAATACCAGATTAGGTCAGAGAAAGATCAGTGAAATAACACTTTAGTCCCACACCTTGCTTCTTTGAAAGCTAAACATTAGTGAATGTGTTTCAAGGCAGATGGGAAACTAAAGTAGACAGAGGGAGCTAAAAGGCAAGAGAGTCTTGCAGAGGAAAGCGCTTGAACTGATTGTGTGGCTCTTGAGGACGGCAATGCTGGAACATGCTTCACTCGCTCGCTTCTCTTCCCTGCTCCATGTCTTTTTGCCTGAGTAATGCTGAAGTTGGTAGGGATGGACAAAAGAGCACATTGCATTCATCCTTACTGCTGGTACTCATGAATTTGCCACCAAGGAGCAGACCCACTGTTTGACTAGCTGTTCTGGTTTAATTGCGGATAACTTCTAATTACTCTAACTTCTAATTACTCAATAAGGATAATATGGTTCTAGAGAGACCTGTGTTTTCAACTACTCTCCAGCCATTAGCTTTCAGTGATGAACTGGTCCGTACTTCTCCCTTCAGTCTTGTTTTTACCTGCAGTAATGAAAGGCTTGGACTCATGGCAGTGAGTAGCAGGAAAAAGTGTACTTGAAAGTGTATGTGGATTTTGCATTAGAGGAGGATGGGGGAGAATGGACTTGCCCTTTTACTGAGGGAAGCATAAGAGAAATATACTGGGGAATCAGGGTTGTGGAGGGCCTTCCAGCACCAGCCTTCATTTGTAGGAGGATGGTGAATCTCCTTGGTTCTCCTCTCAGCTCATAATGGGATGCCGAGTGGTCTGACCATTTTATGCAACAGGGATCTGAGTCATCACATTGCACACATCTTCTCCATTGAGTAGAGAGAAAATTACTTTAAGTTATTGGCAATTTTGAGGAGGAAAAAAATCCAGGGAGTACTATTTTCTTCAGCAAATTGACTTTTTCTTCTCCAAATCATGTATCAGCCAGAATGTTTCAACACAAGTGAAATCTTTCCTATTAAGAGCACCTTAGTTTCTTAAAATGAAATGCTGTGAAGTGAAACATTATCAGAAAAAGTAATTTGTAAATGCATAATAGGAAGAACTCATTTAAAAAATACTGAAATTGATAATTTGATTATTTTCAGGAAAATTCAGAAAAAAATCAGAAAAAAGTCATTTGGATCAGCAGTGCTGGGGTAACAGCAAATCTGTATCTTCTGTTGTTCTGGAGGAGAGTTTACATAACTCTCATTCTCAAGGAAGAGATGAAGGTAACTTTTCTAGGATATCCCTGATACATGCAGGTTGGTTGAGGAGTTCCTGCTGTAC
Source organism: Chlamydotis macqueenii (assembly GCF_036417535.1). Taxonomy (NCBI): domain Eukaryota; kingdom Metazoa; phylum Chordata; class Aves; order Otidiformes; family Otididae; genus Chlamydotis; species Chlamydotis macqueenii. The sequence goes on from NC_141559.1 coordinate 21,644,303, forward strand.
CCCAGTCCTGTGAGCCAGAGGCCTCTGGTGTCTCAGAGTGAAATTCAGCTCTGCCTGCTGGGTAACCCGGGATGATTTTTCAGTTCAGTTCTGAGATTATTAACTCCTTTCTCTTCAGGTGATGCTGCTTTCAAACACTTAAGACTTGTAAAAGCACCTAGTTTTCTTGTGTTTGAGTGAATTGTGTTTGTCTCAAAATGGGAGGGTTTTTAAAAAGCAGGGCAGTTGTAAAAGGGAAGGAAATTCCTAGAAGTTTCCCAACCTGATTGCCATGAAAAGACATTTTTGTTGTCTGCTGTCAGTATGTAATTGTGGCACTCAACAAGACTCCTCATGACTCAGCCTCTTATGTTAGTGGACTTCTGTTTGCTAAGTATTACTGTCTCTCTCTAGATGTGACTGAAGCTGTGAGAAGGTGCTTGTTTGGGGTTCCGCCATCCTTCCCTCTGCCAATCTGAGCCCCACATCAGTGGTTTTAATTCCTAATGTAGGAGGAAGAAATAATGCATAAACTGCTTGATAAAGTTCTGATAGTAAACTATCTCACTTGAGCTCTCCGTACTCTCTTGCCCTAAAGCTATCTACAGCCTGAAATCAATTTTGCCTATAAAGCTTTGGCTTTATACATGTAGATTTCCAAAGCGTTTGATGCTAAACTGTTCCTAGTGATCACATCCAATTTATGAATACTATTTCTATTTTATTCCATAATGAGACAGCCTCATCTAGAATCTGCAGGTTTGTGTATCATACACTGCTGAATTATACTGGCTGCATTTGCTTTGGGTAAAGACAATCTTAATTTGCACAGTCGGAAGGAACACTGATGCCAGGAAGCAACCTACCCCTTCTTGCCTTCAGAAGACACACTCAAGTCTTTCCCCTCTATTTCTATTACAGTCTAGGCAAAGCCTGAATGGAAAAATATTACTTTGGAGAAAACTAATTTTAGGTATTGCTTTTTTTTTTGTTGATGGTCAGTTTGAATCAACAGAAGATCTTGACCTTCCTTTTAGATGAAATAATTTTCTTTCAATTCAGACATTACTTTTTTGGAGTCTCTTTGCTTTGTAAGTGAAACTTATGTAAATGTAAGGTAAGCAGTGGATGAAAGGATCTTAATGTTAGATTTTTAGCCATCAGTTGGCTCTGTTACATCTGATAGATTTCCCATCACAGGCGATCTGTGTTCTTGCTTGCTCAGATCCACGCTGGTGCCAAGTGCTAAACAATGACACTATCTATGTTTCTGCACAATTTGCCAATATTAGTTACTTTTGAAGCCCAGTGTTCCTGCTTTACCCTTGTGAATCTCCCTTATATGGAGAACAAAATAAACAAAGGAGTGATTGCTTTAGCAAAATGTTTAGGGCCTATTTCTTTGTTGTTTATCCCCTTGTTTTATAAACTAGAGCGCTTACTCCTCTTACAGTAAAATAAGTCAAAGTAAAGATGTAGTAAAAAGTTGTCGTTTGTTGTTTACTGTGAATAGCTTTTCAGATAATTGAATGAAACACCTTATTGCAGTTCGACTTCGAGCTATCACCTTAAATAACAAAGGTTTTACTTGCTGCTTGCTGGGCTTAGAGTGATGTTTTCAAAGGCCCTCTCTTGATTGTGCTTCTTCTGACAGAAATCAGTGGGATTTTGCCAGTCACCTCAGATGAGCTAGCATTAGAGCAGTGCTTTTGAAACCCTCTCCTGCAGAGGATGAGAAATGTGGTCTTCTTGTCAGAGGGAACATTTCAAGAGATACCAAAATTCTCCTCCCTCCTCCCCCCAAATTCATCTTGCTTATCAAACATAGCTACATTTCGGTATTTATAGAGTCCCTTGCAAAATGTCACAAGAGACAGGCCCATACATCAGATTAATTATCTTGCCTTATAGTTGCCAGAGGTGCTTAATTTCTTCTTTGGAATTGAATGTGAGTTCTACAATTAAATGTTTCTCCTCAACTACTGAGACATCTTGCTTTTTCTAGGTGGAAGCTCAGAAGTAGACTTGCATACTTTATATGTACCACCACAAATAAAGGTGTTACTGCAAATTTTACAGCTGTTATACTTAAAGCATTACTGTCTCCCACAGCATTCTCCTAGAGAAGCTGATGGCTCATGGCTTGGACAGGTGTACCCTGCGATGAGTTAAAAATTGCCTGGATGGCCAAACCCAGAGAGTTGTGGTGAACGAGTTAAATCCAGTTGGCGGCCAATCACAAGCGATGTTCCCCAGGGCTCAGTGCTGAGGCCAGTTCTGTTTAATATTTTTTATGAGTGATCTGGCTGAGGAGATTGAGTGCTCCCTCAGTGAGTTTGCAGATGACACCAAATTGGGCAGGAGTGTTGATCTGCTCAAGGGTAGGAAGGGATCTGGACAGGCTGGACCAGTGGGCTGAGGTGAACTGTATGAGGTTCAACAAGGCCAAGTGCTGGGTCCTGCACTTGGGTCACAACAACCCCAGGCAACACTACAGGCTTGGGGAAGAGTGGCTGGAAAGCTGCCCAGCAGAAAAGGACCTGGGGGTGCTGGTGGACAGTCATCTGAACATGAGCCACCAGCCCCTTGGCCCAGGTGGCCAAGAAGGCCAACAGCATTCTGGCTTGCATCAGGAACAGTGTGGCCAGCAGGAGCAGGAAAGTGATTGTGGCCCTGTACTCAGCACTGATGAGTGATGAGGCCTCACCTTGAATGCCGTGTGCAGTTTTGGGCCCCTCAGTACTAGAAGGATGTTGAATTGCTGGAGTGCGTCCAAAGAAGGGCAACGAAGCTGGTGAGGGGTCTGGAGAGCAAGTTTTATGAGGGGCAGCTGAGGGAACTGAGAAGAGGAGGCTGAGGGGAGACCTCATTGCTCTCCACAACTACCTTCAGGAGGTTGTAGTGAAGCAGGTGTTGGTCTCTTCTGCCAACTAACAAGTGATATGACAAGAGGTAACGGCCTCAAGTTGTGCCAGGGGAGGTTTATATTGTATATTAGGAAAAATTTCTTCAGTTAAAGGGTTATCAAGCCCTGGAACAGGCTGCCCAAGGAAGTGGTGGAGTCACCATCCCTGGAGGTGTTTGAAGAATGTGTAGATGTGGCACTCCAGGACATGGTTTAGTAGGCATGGTGGTGTTAGGTTGGCGGTTGGACTTGATGATCTTGGAGGTCTCTTCCAACCTTAAAGATTCTATAATTCTGTGAAATTAGATTGTTTACTGTTTCCTTAGAAATAATGGAAACTGAGTAGTTAAGTTCATTGCAGAGTCTTAGTGGTACAGCCATTGCATTTCAATCTGACTGTATTTTATGGTATTTGATTTTGCCAGATATCTGTGACTGAGTTATATGTTTATATTTTTTCTTTATTGTTTTCAGTTCAATGTGTACTTTAAAATGTAAAATGTTATAGAAGTTCTTTCATTCAGTTTAGCAAACTACCAATGAGAGCATTGTTGAAAATAGTTGCTCCAGTTCTGCAATAATTTATCTAAAAGATTAATTTAGATCCCTTAATTTCAAGAGGAGTCAAGTATGAGTAGGTTTACTTGGATAAAAAAGGCACTGAGAGAGTTTCAGGGTTTGATTTGGTTTTTTTTTTTTCTCTTTTTTTTCCCCTCCTCTCTTCCTTACAGGAGAAACTTCTGTGGTAAGAACTGCCTTCAGTTTTCCTGTGGATCTTTTAGTGACTGTTACTATGTAATAGGCCATTAAGGAATGTGTTTAATTTGAGACTTACCGAGGCAGGCACATTTTAGACTGACAAATTTCAAAACAGGTGTATTTTCTCTTTTGGCCCATTGGTACTGATTCTCAGCTCAGGTATGAAAATAGAGCAAGTGTCTCGTATTCCTTACTCAGCTGCCCAAGACAATTGTCTTAAAAAGCACGTTTGTCCTGATTGTCCTTGCAGTTAATTTCTGCAAGAAAGCTCTGAAAGAATTAATTAATTGTAGCCTTTCACCCACCCAAACGTTTTATTGTTTAGAAACTTTATAGTATCCTTTATAAAGCACAAGTGCTTACTGGAGTTAGTAGGTTTTCTTTTGCAAAAAGAAAGTATTTTGACTCTAAAAATATCTTTTTTAAGAACTAGAGGGCCAGTCCCTTTGGAGAAGAACTGGTCGCCATGTTGATCTTGGTGACACCAGGTCATGATGCGAGAGTGGAGGCTTCAACTGGGAGCTCCTGGTGAAATTCCAGCTGGGTTTAAATGTTCTGTTTAGGTAAGATCCCTCTTGTAGTTTCAACTGGAAATATCTGGCCTTTGTTTCACTAAAAAGAGAAAAGAGAAGTGTGTGTGATCCATATTATATAAATATTTTTATCAATCCAGAGTTTCAAGTATAAAATGTTTCCTTTGTAGAACCAAGAGAAGCGTTGACTTTCAGCAGTAGCACAATGGTCCCATTGGATTGCAAATCACTGTTGTGTATAGTTGTATGATTCTCCCTATTAGGAAGGAGACCAAAGAAGTTGCAGTCTGTCAGCTTGTGTTTAAGGCAGGTTTGTTGGCTTAGGGTTACATCAGAGAACCTTCACACACAGCTGAACCCTCATATTTTCACTGGACAGGGGTTTAGCAACATCTTATACAAGACTGGCTGTAGTTTTGCCTCTGATGTTGTGAAGGCAGTAAGAGGGATGTTGAGGATATTACCTTATTTCCATAAGGTTTGACAGGAGCTTTGCTGTCCAGTTTGTTAATTGAGCTTCAGTGTTGAAGTTCAGTGCTAACCTAAAAGATCTCCAAAGTACTCCTTTGGGGAGGGACAAAGCTAAGGCAACTGCAAATTACCAGGGGCGGGAAGAAATATTTTTGTTACAGATTGGACTGCATTCAGTTGCTGTCATTGGAAGGGCTGCTTCTGCAGTGATTAAGAAAATATTGAGTGTTTACCCCTTTGTTATCAAAGTTAACTGGAAGTAAGTCCACTTACTGGGTGAAGCTTGGTTTCAGAGTTGAAGGGCACAAATGGAAATCACCAGCTGCTATCTGTCTACACCTCTAGACACTGAAAAAGAGTGTTTTCCTTCCATTCTTTATATATTGGATAATATGAGGGAAGAAAGGGAAAGGAGGAAGAAAGCTGTGTTTTACTGTGAGAATGCCCAGGACCTTTCATAACTAGGCTTTGGGTTAGATGGTGACCTCTGTTAGCAGAATATAAGTAATAACAAAAGTATCTGTGTAGAAAATGAGTGCAATAATTGAATCTCTCATTTTCTTTCCCCCTACAAAGATCAAAGAGGCTAGACTCTTGATTAATGTGCAACAGAAGTCATTAACATGGTAAAATGTGGAAAAACAGGCTCTTTGATATTACTACATGGACATTTGCTGTAGGGAACTGTAAATACTTTTTGTTCTGTTATTTGGCCTATTGCTTTTCTATTATTCCTGTATATGTAGTTCATTGGAAAACACCACACCTAAAAATTTAGATGTAACATTTATTTTTCTGCATACATATCTCTTCATAGAATCATAAAATGGTTTGGGTTGGAAGGGACCTTCAAAAGTCTTCTAGTCCAACCGCACTGCAAGGAGCAGAGACATCTTCGACCAGATTAGGTTGCTCAGAGCCTCATCCAGCCTGGCCTTAAATGTTCCCAGGGATGGGGCATCCACCACCTCTCTGGGCAACCTGTTCCAGTGTTCTTCATCCCTCACTGTAAAAAAAAATTTTTCCTAATATCCAATCTAAATCTACCTCCCTCTATTTTAAAACCATTACCCCTTGTCCTATTGCAACAGGCCCTACTGAACAGCCTCTCCCCATCTTTCCTGTAGGCCCCCTTGAGGTACTGGAAGGCTGCTATCAGGTCTCCTCGGAGCCTCCTCTTCTCCAGGCTGAACAGCCCCAACTCTCTCAGCCTGTCCTCCTAGGAAAGGTGCTCCAGCCCTCTTATCATCTTTGTGGCCCTCCTCTGCACCTTCTCCAACTGGTCCATGTCCTTCTTGTCTTCGGGGCTCCAGAACTGGACACAGTACTCCAGGTGGGGTCTCACCAGGGCAGAGTAGAGGGGGAGAATCACCTCCCTCGACCTGCTGGCCATGCTTCTCTTGATGCAGCCCAGGATGCGGTTGGCCTTCTGGGCCGCAAGGGCGCATTGCCGGCTCATGTTGAGCTTCTCGTCCACCAGCACTCCCAAGTCCTTCTCCTCAGGGCTGCTCTCAATCCATTCTCTTACATTCTCTTATTTTTTATGCTGCAGAATGCTGCTTCTGTATTACTGTCTTGCTTTTCCAGTTAGTCTATGGACTAACTTTGCCTTGCTTGCCTGCTCTTTCTGTGCTACATCAAGTGGTTTTTGTTTTTCTCCTAGCAACCTACTGGGCTGCTCTATTGTCTCTGGGTCTGGGAAAAGACTTTTGGTTTGGTTTGGTTTGGTTTTTTTCATTGTGGCTATGAATTCTGAAGATTGCTTGTGTTGAAAAATGGGACAGAGTTTCCCACCTACTAGTAGTAATTTTTGAGAGCGCCCACAAAAGCAACTTCTAGCTACGATTTCTCTAACACAGCAAAGCCAGGAGTTTTTTATAGATTTTACTTCTGTCCAGAATCTTTCTTAATTTTCATCATGTATACATGTTACATGAATAATGTAACGCTCCTAATATTTTCCAAGCCACTTACAGCTAACTAATCACTTACACTTATCTTCAGCATAAACCTCATTGATTTTATTTCTCATTGAAAACATCAGTAGTAGCAAATATGATCCTATTGGCTCACAGTCTATTAGAAATAAAATTATATTAAATGTCTTGTGGGGTGTGAAGAGGTTAAGTCAAGGAGAGTCATCTGAGAAAGTCATCCTGGTGTAAAACATAAATCTGGTTTATATTTAAACTACATGTCACCCACCTGCCAAAAATAGCAATGATCATTAAAAGCCAATTTCTGCTAAACATCAATAGACATTTATTACATCGTAACAGATTTGAAAGACAATCAAACTTAACTTTTTCCTAGATAACTTTATTGCAAAAATATGTTATTCACCTGGCTTTTGCCATTAATCTCATTTGCCAGCGATTTTTGCTTCATTTGATAATGTGCACATGTGCATAGAGTTGTGTGTATAGGTGATCTCTTGTTACTCTTAATTCTTTCAAGAGCAGTACATTTTAAATAGGAAAAGCAATTAACCTTGCTTATACTGCCTGTTAATTTCCTAATCAGCACAAAAAGTGAAGGAAATTACATTCTCTTAGTGCAAAACAAGTGATATCTGTTACTATCCATTTGAGAAAGGAACAGTAAGCAAGAGCAGAATAAAAAGGCACTGGAGACACGTTTTACAGATAGGAAGTAGATCACAGCTTCTCCATCAAGTGTTATTCTTTCCCTTTTTTATTTTTGCATACAGTTACACGTGTGAGTGGTGACTGGAGCTGGAGTAAGTCAAAGGCTGAGAAATACAGCATTGTCAAAAGTACTGCTTCCTATGACAAATGCAGTTGTAACCCTTGTATTTTGGTTCATGCATTGCTGTCCGTCAGCTCCCTGCTGCTGTGGGCCCTGTGTAACAAGACATTGTAGAAGCCAGGCTTTCTGTGTCAGCTCAGCACTGCGCAATTCTCTGTAGCCCTTGAAGTCTTTCACTTTCCTGTTTAACTTTCATATACAAAGAGCTGTAGGGCCAACTGGGCTGAAGAAGTGTGCCGAGAGGTGGACATAAGGCAGTCCCTTTCCCCTTTCTCTGAATTGCAGAGCCCACAAAAAAAAAGAGCTCACCATCATCTTTGCAAGTAAGATTCTTCTCTGGTTGCATAGACCACTTCTGGGGAGCAGACAGCTCTGAAAGCCTGTGAACCATCCTTCTGTTCCTGGCCGATGTACGGGGAGATGGAGCCCACCCATATGGGCTTTGAGCTGCAGGCAATGGAGAAATGGCCCCTACCTGCATTCCCCTATGCTCCCCTAGGGAGAAGATCCACCCTTAAGACCTGAGCTTGCTGTGATGGCAAATGGGACTAAACTCTTCGCTCCTTCTGTCTCTGTAGCTGCTGGACAATTTTGGGCAATGTAAGTTAAAGAGATCCTTTCGTGCCAGGAAGAGGAAAGAAAGAAAATTAGAAGTGTTATGAAGGAGATGGAGAGAGCAGGAAGAGAGAGATAAATGGGTGGATAAATGAATATTGAAAATTATTTTAAAGATTGCATCCAGAGGCATTTAGGAGCATTCTTCCTCTGGCCTCAATATCATGCTTCACCTAAAGATGGGCTATTTGAACTCTCGTGGAATTTTCTGTCATTTCCTTTGGCTAGTTTTCTTCTTGGAGGCTGTCACTTCCTCATGTTCAAGCAAGACCCAGTGCAGAATCTGTGCTGTCACAACTACCACTATGGTAAGACACTTAAATAAATGGGACTGGTATGTATGGTAGAGGTGATGCCTCAAAATACAAGCTCTGCTAATGGTAGGAAAGGGAAGTTAAAATTTTGCTGATATCACCTTGGTGATAAGCTTGTCTCAATTTTCAATGCATGCACCAGACATGTTTTATTTGTCACAGAAGAATTGCCAAAGGCTCTGTGGAATGCAAGTAAGTATTACAAGACTATTGTCAAACCCAGGCCTTGAACACCATGAATCATTCACAGAAAAAAATTACGAGATTTGATTAAAAGTCATGTGAACTTCAAATCAAATAACTATGGTGAGTTATATTTATTTACCACTGGTTTACTAAGCCTCTGAGCTGCATTTCGATCCTATTTTTCAGTTTTTCTCTGTAAGGAGAAATCTACTTGGAAAGAAAGCTGACATTTTCATTATTGCAAGGAGCTGCCACATACTGAGAATTTTGCAATGAAATCGTAACCGTTGGCAATACTGTGAGGAGTGTTTGCCTGTGCATTATTTTCCCTCTATAAAGATGTGCTGCAAACTAAAACATTTGAGAAAGGTGTTGTATTACGTAGGTATAATAAATTTTCAATAAAGATCTTAATACCTCCCCAAAAGTTTGCAGAACATTGCTGTAATAATTGTTGTATACAATTATGAAATAGGATTGTTTCAGGTGGTCAGAAGTTTATGGTGCTGTGCAGCTTGTGCAAAGAGCTACCTAGCTTTTCCCAAGACATGTAGGATTTTTTTTTCCCTGATGGGGTTTGGAGTGGTGGAGGGGCCCGCTGTGAGGTATTTTAGTAGGTGGCGCTTACCCAGTGAGAGTACCAAATGTTTCATAATCAGTTTTCAGAAAGTCCACTGCTCTAAGGGTGGTAATGTGATACAAATACTTGCATATTTTACCACATCCTCAGACGATATCCCGCACCTTTTGAATTTTTGCATGTTATCATATATTTGCATACATGCAGGGACCTTGTGAATTATCTGCCTTCCTCTCTTAAATATGTAATGAAGTATATTGCCAAGGATAACCAGCAGGTGCTTAAAGAAAGGCTGGAGCGTTCAGTAGCTGTGATATTAATGTGTACAATTTGGTACCATCTTTCTAAGCTTCTGGACCTTGTTTCCAAGACAGTTTCTTTTCTCTGTATTCCTTCCCCTCATCCTCCCATGCAAAGTCACAAGATGTGTAAGTAGCTTCACTTTTAGTTTAGTTATAATTTTCTGATGAAATTGCTTTGATCATGGATTGAATGGGAAAACCAACAAGCAGCAGACAGCTTTAGTTCTCCTTTTGACCTCTAGAAAAGCACAAAAGCCTTCATGTTACCTACACAGGAAAAAAAAAAAAAACTGCTGTATTCAGCTGGTGTGTGTTTGGGTGTGCTCTTATCAAAGGCTTGATTAATCTGAAATGAATTAACTCAGTTAACACTTGAGATTTATTTTGCAGCAAATCCCATAGTACATCTAAGGAGTTCTTTTTTACTTTGAACTGTGGCCTAAACAGGTAGTTGATGAGGCTTGGTTTGAGTTGACAGAGGTTCCTTGCTGCCTTGGCTGCTACTCTCAGGGGAGTAAGAGGCACTGCAGTGATACCTGAGAATCTGGGGTGAATGCAAACTTACTAGACATTGTTGCCATTGTTGCTTGCTTTTAAGGTTTTTAAAATTACTTCTCGGGGTGTTGATATAAAGGAGAAGTAAAGGGCAGAATGGTCTTTGGTTTTCAAACAATATGGATGAAATGAATGTTAATATACGGCAATGTGCAATTAGGGGCAGAGGTGCAAGTGTTCATTTTAAACTTTTTTTGGATATAGGCACTTGGAAATACATTGTAGGTTTGTGCATATGGGGTGAGAGGATTGAGGAGTTCACACCCCCAGGTGAGATGTGAGAGAGAGTTGGAACAAGGTCTGTGGTACAGAAAGAGGACATAGATGTGGGCAGGTTGAACTACAAATTGGTGAGTCCACTCACCCTAAGAAGGCTCACTGGGTCTCTCACAGTGCATTACATCTAGCAAACTTAAAACCTGAAATGAAGAGCCAAAAGCCATGGCTGACACTTGATATTTTGAGAAACAAAAGCCTATTTTCCTGAACTCTGTGAGGACTCTGACTTTATGAGCATTTGTAGTATAGGATGAACCTTCTCCTGGGCTAAATGCAGACACAGATAAAAGTTTACAGACAATTCACTTTATGTGACTCAGAAACATGTTCCTGACTTGAAAATGCTCATGGAAAAATCTGCCCATAAATAGCCACATCCCTGTAGTGGTAACTTTAGTGAGTGGCTAGGAGTGAAAGTACATGTGGTTCCATTGAAATGCCAGGAGCACAGCCTGCTCCTGCCCTACTCCCCGTTTATTATACCATCAGTGATGTCTACATGACCTTTTACATAGCAGGCTGTGTTTTTGCCACTACAAAGTGATCGTGGAGCCACATTCTGAGTACCTGACAGAGAAAGGGATTTTAAATAAGGTGCAGGTGGAAAGAGGTGGGAGGGGCAAAAGCTTTCTTTTTAGTACTATTGCAAAAAAAATTTTAAAAAATCTCTTTTGCAGACAACTCATGATGAAATGTATTGCAGCAGTTCTCTTTTCTTAACCATTCATAATGGGAGTGGCAATACAGGTCATTCTTTTACTTAGATTTTTTTAACATTAAATTGCAGTTAATTTACTTTTGCAGAGAGGGCATGTTATGTTTTTCCTTGCTGGGGTTATTTCTCATTTCTCTCTTCTTAGAAAAAATGTTGTCTAGAATAAATTGTCTCAAGTAGCAGATGCTGAGAATGGGGAATTACATCTGTGATTCCAGCTTGGCCCATCAACTTCAAGAAGTTTAATTACTTCCAAACTTTTTGCCTTGTAAATAGTGGATTTAATCAATATTTGTTTGAAACACCATGCTTATTTTCTACTTAGTAAGCAACTTCTGCAAAAAGAGGAGATAAAGGCAGGAATCTCTTCTATTAAGAAATATAAAGTAATCCTTACGTCGGGGTGGCAAGAAAATTGCTGCAAGTAAAACTGTATAAGAAAAACAGGGCATTTCTATCAGGCTTTGCTAATGAGCTTCTTTGTAAAACACTCTTGCCTCTCACTTTTGCCATGTAAGAAGGGTAGTGTCTAGTTTTGTGCAGGTACAAATGCTCATGTTTGAAGGAAGGTAGTAACTAAGTGGATTTCTGACAGGTTTGGCTTGTGCTGCTCTAAATTCTACTTTGAATTCAGCCTATCTGTTCACTCACCAGATGAACTGGTTTCCTTTTCTTTTTCACCCTCCCTGTAGACCGTCGACAGATGAGCTCAGAAAATGCTCCATGTGCTGCTTCAACTGCTGAAGAACAGACTTGGGTAGATATTGAGTTTGTCAGTGATGCTTTTTTATGAATGACGCCTTGATGAATACTTCACTGCTCATCTCTACACCATGAGGCATTAGTTTCCTTTGGCTTTCTCCTATTCTGTCAGTACCACTTTGAGTTGGATTTTGGGAACTGCCAGCATGCAAATCAGGTTTGGGTGATGCTTAGCATCAGATCAGACTGTGAGGGTGTCAGGGGCAGCCCTATGGGCAGAAAGGTCAGTGAGCAAAATAACTTTCTTTTAAATCAATGCAAGCTGCAACGTCTTCATGGTTCAAGTCCAAAGCCCTTAGGTCAAGTGTAGCTGTTAAATTTTTCACTGTGATGGTATATCCCCTTCTTGCATCAATAAATGTAACACTCTGCACTGAACAGTTCACAGATATGTCCTCTAGCTTCTCTGTTTGGCTGTACTTTACTTGGAGTTAATCCAAAGATTAAGTTAATTTTATTTTCTGCCTCTTTCTGCATCTCATAATGCTGCTTGAGAGGGGCTGTGTGACCGTTAAGAAAAAGAGTTGCTCCACTCTTTCCTAACTGGCTGTTCCCCTACAGATAATCCAGTTCACAAATGCACCATGACTATTTTATTACATAAAATACAAAACCACCCAGAATTTGCATTACAATGTGTTTACTTAATATAGTGGTGTCCTGTGTTGTTAAACAACTTCATTTATCCAGACACACTGTGGATTTGTTAAGATTTGTGCATGACCTTAAGTCTAAGGGGTTGAAGTCTTTGTAGGAGCAGGCTTAAGGGCAAGGGTGTGCCAGCCAGGGTGTGCAGGCACAACCTGAAAGCCTATGTCTCTGGCTTGTTCTACTCTGGCAGGAAAGAAAATAGGGCCGGGAATATTGGGCCAGATTTCCAACCGGAGTAAATGGTGCATAATACTGAGCTACTCCTGTCATCTCTGTTTTGCACAGGAGCTTTGTGACTGGATAATTCTCTTTGCAGTAGGATAAAATGTTTATTTCTGCTTCTGGTGGTTGCAAAGACATTACTTCCCAAAATTAGTGTTTGGACTCTGCAGAGGGCAGGTGAATCCTTTTTGCTCATTCAGCCCCAGCTCATGAGATCGCAGAAAAAAATCCTTGATTCCTGTCATACAGAAATATATAGACACATAAAAGCAATTTTAAAAGCCACTGTGTAAATATTTTGTTGACAATTATCCCTTCTCTGGGATAGGTAGCATAATTAATTTATGACTTCTTTAATTTACACTCAAAAACCTTTTACTGCACCATAATGTTATCTCTTTCTAACAGATTTACATTATTGAACTTGATTAATCTTAAACAAATAAAAATCAGGAAAAAAATGGCCATGCTTTCACTGCCTGGCTGAGCTTTTGCTTCAGGGAAGTGTACCTGAGCTTGGATAGCTTTCCCCCATCTCTATATGCCTTTTCAAATTTTGTAGCACAAAAAGCATATAACTTTTAAAACTTTCAGAGGATGCTGTAGAAAAAGCATGCATAAATAATGGCCAGTGGTGTAGTTTGATGTGTACTGGTAGCCTCCTAAAATATAAATGGAAAACTTGATCGCTATTTAGAATGTATGATTTCAAATATTCATGAGTCTTTTCCGCTTTGGAAAACAGTCTTTAAATATAATCAGTGACCATTCTGATTAGTCCCAGCTCGAGCAAAGTTTTAATTTCTAGGATGTCTATAAAAGAGACACTTGACTGCATATTGACCTGGGGCTTTTTAGTAACTCCAGTTACAAAGCTGAGAAAAACCTTTGGAAACTAAATGCTACATTTGAGTGAACAAATTGCAGGCATAGACTGGGGAGGAGAGTAGGGTGGGAGAATAAAATCTTGGCAGTGCAAGCAGATACATTTATCAGAAAAAAAATGCAGCTTCCTTTTATAGACTTTGGTTCTGAACAATGGGAGGTTTGATTTAGTTGATCAGCAAAGATAGGAGGCAAAACAAAGGCCACTTTGTCATACCAGAGTTTCAGAAATATACCCACATCACAGTGGCATGCAGCACAGTTTTTCAAATAGCTTTTTGGCTCAAACTAAGTTTTGGGTAAGAACAAAAGCTGGCAAAAACAGCTTCTTTGCTCAGAGAAGAATAACTTCTGTTGATCAGAGATTTTTTGAGAGATTTTTAATTAGACCAGTGCTGTGAAGGCTGCAGAGTCTAGGGAGTTCAAAACAGATATGCAAAGTACTTTTCAATTCCTCATATTTTATGATCATTTCAAAGCCAGTGGGGAGCTAAGTCTCAAACTGATGCCATGGTTTAAGTCTGTATAGTTGGGTTTTTTGCTGCCAAGTTTGAGTCACTGTGGCCATCTAGCCCATTCTTGAGAGATTAAAATGATGGGAAGCTGGAATACTTTCTCAAATTAAATAAGTGAATGTTTCTATTCAAGCATGGATTCAAATTTCTCTGTGCTTTCCTGTAAATGTGTGGGATGGATGAGACCATTATTTTTAATCCCACAATAACTGCGGAGCTCGACTAGGAGTGAGCAAGTGAGTCACTGGCAGTCACCACAGAAGGTAGCTATAGGGTAAGGGTTACTTTTAGGCTCTGCTTGGGTTCAAAGCCTGGTGCAGATTCAGTTATTAAAAACCCCACAGGACAACTCAAATTGGGGGATAAAGAGGCTTTTGGGCATATTGTTGGCAAACATACTCCCAAACCATGTTAGTGATCCTGCTGCCTAGTATTTTGGTATCAGCGTCAATAGCGGAGCCATTGGAGAAATGCAAAAGGAAGTGAAAATTCTTAGCAGAAGAGTGCAGTGCTCGGCTACCTGGGGAAACACTGGGCTCAGTTTCTGCCTAAGTCATTCAGGACATGTGGCAGATGTTTGCATAAATAATTTCTGGCCAGCATGGCCACCTGCATCACGTACTGCACAGGAGGTTAAAGAGAAAGCAGGATTGCTGTCTGGGTGTCTTATCTCCTACACTGGGACCAGTCTAGGTGGTATGGATGTGTCTACACATATTGGAAAAAAGATTTCTGTTTGAAGGGAAAGGCGAGGCAGGCCAGGGAGTGCAGCTTTGTCACAATTCTGAGTTGCATTTTCTCTTAAAGCCCTGTGCTTCCCATGCATGTCCACAGGTATGGCCTAGACCAAGTGGCAAAGTGACCTCTCTTGTTGGCAGTTTGTTGACTTGCCAGCACGCTGGCAACTGTGCTCTTTCAGGAGCTTGCATTTACTCTTTGGCCCCCCTGTATTTGAGGATTTTGGGTGGGAAAGAAGTGGCTGGGGTGGAAACTTATGTCTGTTCAAAAGCTCAGCACAGAGCCTAGGCACCAGTTAAACCCATTTCACCTCTAGAATTTCTGTTTGCTTATGATTTATAGACACCTAAATGTTTTCAGGAGAGTTGCAGCCTGTTTTAGAAGTCCCGTGTACATAGGATATGATGCAATACATATGAATTTGTTTTTTTCTAGTCAACTTTAAAGTCTGTGGACCCTCTGGACCTGTAAGCAACATTGTTCAAAAGTGGTCTCTTAAGCCCTGTTTTGAGAGAGGAAGCAGAGCATTCTGTGATGCAGACAGTGATGCACAAACTGTCTGTCTGCACATGGATAAGTTTTAATTCCTATTGTATGTAGGAATATGCACACATCTGAAGGGCCAGGAGGGAAGACACATTTGCCTTTACAGCTGTTGGCAGCAAAGAAACAGCAAGACTTGATTGAAAACACCTATCTTACTGTTTTACTAACTAATTTTATTTTTCCTTTCTCATTTGTAGGTGTCAGGCTCTGGATACTGGCTGTGGGATTTTTTAATTTTTTTTTTAATTGGTTTTTTTTCCCCTTTTCGAATGTGAACTGAAGGCCAACAGTTGAAGTGTTGGAAGCAAGTGCAGGAGGACGCTCACCTTGTTTTATTTGAACCCTCGTTTGCTGGAATACTTTCAAGCCCTCCTTCACAGTCATGTGGTCATCACAGCTGCTGTTCTTCACAATGCTCTTAACACCGTTAGTCCATGGTGAGTGAGAAATGGTGTAAATTTGCCTGTGGGAGGGAAAAGAGAATAGAAACTAGCAAGGATTTTGCCTACGTCTTTTACCTAATGCTGTGTTTTTTTCCAGGATGTTGATTTCTGTCCCCACTTCCACCCCAGGCCTTTGAATTCCTAAGCTACATTGTGACTAGTTAAGTCCTGAAACAAAGAACTTTGGTCACACATAAATATTTCTGTGATAAAATTTAGCTGATACATTAAAGCAGACTTCTTCCTCATGCCTAAACCTATTCTGCTGGCTGCGTATCACTGGGATTATGTCTCCTGGCCTCTATATGGCAATTAATTTCCCTTCTGTGAATACTGCTCAGTAAGGGGCTGTATATCCCCTTTAGCCACAGCTCCAGGGTGGGATCTTACTCACCATCATGTTAGACTGTGATTTCAAGCATTGCAGTGGTTGTTTCTGTGCTCTGCCAAAAAAACGAGGCTCCCATAATCTCAGTGACCCTGAGCTGAGAAGAACCAAAACTAGTGTTGTTGCCATAGCCTGGCGCACTTGGTAACCCACCCAGCTGTGTGGAGTCATTAGGTGTAGCACCATGCTGCACAGCTAGGCTGCATCTGAGAACTGAGCTAATAGTGTGAGGCACAGCTGCTGTGCTATGGGGATGTATGAGCTCTAGGAGAAAAAATTGGTTGTCTTATTAGCCAGGAAAATGTTCAGTGAAATCTGACACATTTAATTCCTTGGAGTAAGATTTTGAGGCCTGAGGTTGTTTGGTTTTTTTTTTCGTATGAGAAACCCAAATGTAGGCCCCAGAAGTAAGTTGTCAGATTTTGTAAATGCTGAAGGGTTCATGATCTCGTATTTGCAGTGATGGTTGCTAAATGCTCATAGTAGAGCTTTGGAAAATTTGGCTGGCTGATTTTCCTGATGCTTAAATGGAAGGTGAACTCCACCCAGGATCTCATTTTAATTACAGGTCAGTGGAGCATGTTTGTAAATAACATGACTTCCTCTATGTAGGCTGTGGGACACTACTTTTAAAATATTCATCAGACTTTTTGTGCTTTGCATGTACTGCATATGTGCTAAGACACTGGAGCAAAATTTTACAGCGAAGGAGGAGGTTAAAAAATTAAATATGTGTAATTGGCTGAATTTATAGAGCACAACCTGTCTGCTCATATCACTTATAACACCTTTGGGCATAAATGTTATCTGTACTATCATTCTTCAAGCAAAAGTCCTGGCCGACTTGAAAATTAGAATATTTAAAATGAGCCAACCAATTGGGGTAGAATGAAATAGCTATTAGGAAAGGTGCTCTCCATTCTTCTCCAGGAAAGTTAAATGGTAAATGTTTTGTAAGTCTTTATAATTAAACAATAGTAACAGTTAAAGCAATTAACAATTTAAATATGCCTCTGGCAGTTCTGTTTTAAATTTGCAGTGTCACTGTAGCTGGAAAGTCCTATCTGATAGTTGCAATAAATGAAAATGTCACAAGTATCGTAGAAGTTATATTACACTACAGATGAGCAAACACCAGCGATGCAGAAACTAGGTGCCTGGAAACATTTCTATCCTTGATGTTCTTCTACAAAGTAAATTTATAGGGTGGCTGCTGTGGTTTTTGTAGCAGTCAGTGATGGTAAATCTCACCACCACACATCTAACCAAAACACAGGTGTTATCGCTGTAAATCGCTAGTGAAAGTGCAGTAGAAGCTCAGCACCTTTGAACGGTGGAGAGTGAAGATCTTTAGTCTGAGCCAAAGGACTTGATTTGGTTCTTCCTGTTTTGATCTCTAAGACTGATCAGGATGCAGCTACCATCTCAAAACTTTGTCCTGTTGCCTTTTTTGGGGGAGGGAGGTACTGAGCATGTGTCTGGTTGTTCGAAGATGGTATGTTCATGACACTAAACAAAGGGCGAAGACTGCAGTTTAACTGTATGATGTGATGTCCAATGAGTATGTTTGGTGTCAGCTAGCACTGGGCAGTTAAACCCACCTAATCTCGTGTGGTGACTGAAGGACATGCGCATAAAAAAAAACAGAGTTGTATCGAAAGCTGGAATAAATAGTCTAGTGGGGCTTCCAAGGCTTTGAAATCAGAGACTGAGTATCTGATGGCTTTCAGATGCTCTGCCTTGCTGCTCCTCTCCCTGCAAATGCCTGCAGAAGGTTGCCTAAAGTGAATAGCAAGCTGGTATCAATGCAAAGGTTCCTGCTAGCCTGAAGATACTATATGTGTGTTTAAACACATGCCACAGCCTCACCTTGCATATAAAAACAGTCTGGTTAAGCCCTGATTTTTTTTTTCCCTCCCCTTTTAATAATCCCCTTTTACTGCATGTGGAAAGCTTTTGTATTTTATGTTTAACATAAACATTAACTCAAGCATTTGAGTTCTTTTTTCATGGTCTGGAATGACTGCTGTCCTATAGTGATTGCTGGAGTAGATATTAACTACTTTTACAGACTGGCCTCACTGCATCTCATTCCCTTTTTGAGTTTCTTGACACAGTCCCTTCATCTGTAGTGGTAGCTACATTATAGACAGATTTCTTAGGCCAGTGATCTCATCAATTTGTTGAGGGCGTTTTTTGGTGTTTTTGTTTTTTTTTTTTGTGATTGTTTAGGTTTTTTTTGAGGGGGCTTTTTTTTAGCTGTCTCATTTCGTGGACTATATTGTGTGTCTTGGGTTCTGATGACAGGTGTGGAGTCAAAGGGTGTATGAATTGGTGATCTGCAAGATGAAAAGTAATCTTCCAGGATACTGCCCTGGTATAATGTCATCTTGTTGATAAGCTGTAGAAATAATGAAATGGGAAAAGTCATGAATCCTTGGAGTTTCTCAGTATTGATGTTAATCTGCTGTATCCCAAATAGACAAGCACTGTACTGTCTAGTTTTGCTCGGAATCATAGCTCACAAAAAACTGAAACTATATGAAGTACTTGAGACAATAGCAGATTGAGTAATGGATGCTTTCTTTACTGTTACCCTTCACTTGAATGGAAAATAGCTTACAGTTTGCATAGGCAACAAAACTTGGACCAGTGTGGAAGCCTCCAGAAAGCTATCCCATATTCTAAGCTCTGAGAAAGCCTGTAAATGCATCTGTTGGATAAAACTAAATCTATTATACAAAATCAAATAATTATCCAAGATGGAAATCAACACTATTAGGGAATATAAAAAAAAAAATCCACTATCAGCAGGAATAACAAAAACAAAGGCTTTGTCACCATTTGCAAGGGCTCTGCTATGGGCAGGGCTTTTGCACCTCTGCTTCCTTTTTGCCGCTGTTTGGAAGCTTTTTCCAAAGTATCCAAAATCCTGGACCTCCAGGAAAGTGCTCCTTAGCTTGCATCCCTGCATGTACACCTGAGCAAACTGATCCTCCTTGCCTGTAACAGGTGGATTTACCAGAGGCATTTTCTGGAATGAGCAGCTGTTCTCATCTTCCTCAGCCTTCCTCCCCTTGTCCCCAAACAAAGCAGATTTTGCTTTACCCAGAAATTAACACTGTTAGAGTTCACCCAAAATGAGACGGACATGACAGGCAGCAGTTTGTAAGACATACATCTGCTCTGTCACATTGCTGTCATGCTCATGTGTGGCTGAGAGTTGAGACTTAAAACTTCCAGACTGCTGGACAAAAATAATAATAGAAATAGAAGGATTCAGAACTATATGCTCTTAAGAGCAGGATAGGAAGAATACTATAGTGATTTCTGTGGGGTGAAATTTTGCATGTCTCCAAACAATTAACTTATTTTAGGCCTTGGAAAAGAGCTGAAGGCTTGTCGAATGTAAAGATCTCTGTCATCCCATCAGATTGTTTTATTTTTATGTATTTGAAAAGTATTTTTTTAAGATTGTATTGTGTGCATAATTTCATGATGGACATTGAAGAATGATTATTTTATTTTTGTTGTTACTCTAATGCTTTAACAGTCTAATCCAAAATAAGACAACCACTTATTATTACTCAGATTAAAGCAATAATCCAAATTGTCCAATTTCTGTTGGAGATTGTTACAAGTGCAATAAAATCAACAGGCATGGCATGTTTCCTCTGATGCTAAGCTCTCACTCTGCAGTTGTTTTGTGAGAGTGAGGTTTGAGCATCCTGGTTCCTACTTGAGTAAAGTGTGGTATTAGTTGTGGGAGCTGGTTCCTCCTTGGTCTTGCAGCTGCTTGGGGTTATTCTTTATATGTTTTAACCCTGTAAGGAGTTGCAGACTGTTCCCTTTGTGATGTTCCATAGGATCAAATTAGTCATTGCTGTGATTATGTAGCACAGCATATGGTTTCTTAATCTTTTTCTCCATATACAATGTGATTCTGGGGCTGGAACCAGACAATTGCCGAAAGCTAAGCAAGACTGAAGCCAGAACAAGTCAGCTAATAATATAACCAAAACCTAGGTGAAATTACAGGACAAACAATAGATGTCTGAAGTTAGAGTAGTTTTGCTATTACAGCTAGGACAGGATAGATGCGAGTCATCTGATCATAGAGCAAGCTGCAGGTGCAGCAAAAGTTTCTTAAATAATTTTGGAGGTAGAGCTAAGTTTAAGCTAAAATTGGTTCTAGTTCAGACAAAGCCTGTCAAGTCCTGGAGCCTGGTGTTGTTTTGAAGCTTAAGGCTTACTACTGACAGTTGACAGCACCAAACTGGCAGTTAGGCTGCTGGCCTAACTCAGAACTCCCAAAAACAAGTTGCCCCCAATAATTTATTTATGCAGAGCTGTAGCATAGCTGTAAAGTGACCTTCCTGTATTTAGGGACAGATGCCATCTTGTCTCTCCGTATGAGAATTATTTCGAGATGGGGTGAACTAATTTGTCATTTACAGAGTGGAAAATGAAATTTGAAGTCCTTTCAAGTCATTGCAGCTGCAAGGAAGAGAACCTTGTCTGCTGTCCTGTGCTGACCCTCGGTGCTTCTGTTCCATCTTCCTGATGTTTCTAGGAGACAACCATGATGCAGGAGGGCTGTCTTTGTGGGAAGATGGTGCTCGAAGGTCAAGCTGATCTCTCTAGGCATTAGCAGGTCCAGATGCCAAGCCAGTTTCTGTGGGAACAGTGGAAATATTTATTACTGAACAGCACTAGTAGTTGCCTGGTGACAATGATTCTGTTAAAGCAAGTAGCATTATCTTTCTTGAGGGAATATATGATGCTAGCAAGCTGGTCCTCGGTGACAGAGTGCTGTTTAATGTGAGCTGAACATTTGCCTCGCTACTATTTTAATACAGTGGAAATACTGTCACTGCTTAAAATACATACTGTGTTTCTTTCATACTTGCACAAGTATTATGTTAGCTAGTGAATTGTGGATAATTGCCTTTTACTACAACACCCTTTATATAGTCAAAATGAAATACAAGAGACATGTTTTATTAGTTGTGAAATAGCCATGTTTTAATAGTTGTGAAGTTGACTTCAAGGCTTCTGCCTAACTTCATTGTTTTAAAAGATTAATCATCCTTGAAATATTTATAATATTTGCTATTCTTGGCCATTTGTATTACCTGCAGCTGTGCCACCTTTTCCATAGTGGAACAAAGTGATCGAGGAAGGCTTTTGCTAATGAAAGGGGGTGGCTGTCCTGTGTATACTACAGTGCTTTCATTAGCAGCAATGTACTAAAATCAGGAGTGTTAAGTTCCTCGTCTGGAGACTGACTGATCTATAAATTGATAGAGTGTGAAATTCAACCTTGCAAAGACTCTATACACAATTTAATTCTTGCTTAAGCCATTAAGCAGTGCAGAGGTCTGTGTGCAAACAAACTTCTTTCATGTCTAAATTTCACACTAAATAAGGAAGGAGATTTTAAGAGGATTTTCTGATAATGTTTTTTTTGTTCTTCAGTGTTTGGCAAGTGCATCTACTCATAGCATCTTCCTGCGTTATGGAGGGAAACAAGATCTTGCACTATTTTCACTTGCCAGTCATACCAAAGCACACTTCCCATGGGACATGCAACCCTTAGCTGTCAGCACAACTCTAGTTGCAATGAAGCTGGAGCTTTAGGATTTGAACTATAAAAGACAGCTGGTGACTCGGGTTCAAATTAATGCATGGAAGTTATCCTTTCCTATAGGCTTCTTAACACATATGACATACAGTGACAGGGCACGTGGGTTTCTTTCAGAGCAACAGCAGTAGAAAATGTACTTGCTCTCACAGCAATAGGAAGGAGGGGAATTGTGTTACCCTGCAGGCCTATAATCTCCGATGCTTGTTTCATTTGTAACAGTTTCCTGATAAGACTGGTTTCTGATCTCTAGTGACCAACTCTGTGCGCTCTGATTTTTTTTTTGTAGCGTTAATTAAGCCATAAGACGTGACAGCATGTGAATTACAGTGCAATAATTCACGCCCAGCACATTCAGGCACAAAGATGAAGGCCAAATGGCCTCTGTGCAGCTAAGTGTGAATTATTGTACCATAATTTAATCCCCATTATGTTTTACTGTGATTATAAAAATGTTTTTGTTAGTGAACTTCTTTAAGAAAAGTTACTTTTTAGAAAACAGAATTTAAAAGTACAACACAGATTTTGTCACAAAGAGGAGTAAATAGCTTTGGGAGATGAGGAGTTTTGTTGAATCTGGAAAAATTATATTTGTGCAGTTATTAACTCTAGGTAATGGGTGGGTGTTGTGGTGCAGACATCTGCTGTCTAAAAAACTGACCTAATTCTAACTATTAATTTCATATCATCTGCCAAGCAGTTGCTAAGAAGGATGACTAGGTTTATTTGTTCCTGACCTGGTCTTGATTTGATCTGAAAACCTTAGCTCACAACCAGTCTCTTGAGCCATCTAATCTTTTTGCAGTTCAGACTATGCAAATGTGCACATCAGACACTCTTATTATGGCTGGTGCATTTGTTTTCAGTCCTAGTGAGCACTGAGTGAATAGAGAATAGGTTGTTTGCAGCAGTTTGCAGTGGAAGAGCACCAGAGGGACCAGGGTGATATGCCTGCTCTGCTGTGTGTTGGCAAAAATAAGCCACCCTGGAAAGTGGCTTGGGTGGTACTGGAGAGGAAAACAAAAAGAGCAATGGATGCCTTAAAAATTCTTTCTCAAAATTTTTTCTCTGTCTTTCTACAAACCTCTAATACTCTTCTTTTTTGTTGAAGACAAATGGCAAAGCTTATACAGTTAAGGTTGATTAAGGGTTACCAGAAAAAAACTCTCTTCCCAAAGAATTTTTTTTTTTTTTTAGTAAATTAATGAAGAGCAGCCAGGTACTTGGCACATTGTTCTTTGAGATGACAGGATCCCTGAGGCAGTGCCTGGCTGTGTCTTTCTCTTGGGATTTAGGAGGATGTTGAGTTTATTCATCCACACTGATCCTTTTGTGTCTCTCCTGCAGTAGTCCCTGGCTAGCAAGCACTGTTAGCTAGCCCTGTCCCTGACTAGTTCTTGTCAGAATAAATAAGCAATAGCTGTAAAAAGTGGGCTTTTCCAAGGGACTTACTCTCTGAATAAGTTTTACTCACACTCTCAGTAACTTCTAGCTGATTGGGTTATTGATGGGACCAGTACTGTTTCACTTTTCGTGAGTATCTCGGATTTAGGAATATTATAGCAGCCCAATGAAAAACCATGATAATTTCCCATGTAACCAGTGTCTGTGATATGATTACTATGGTTTGGCTTTAGATGTAAATACTTAAAAAAAAACCTCCAACAAACCAACCAACCAAACAAACAAAAAAACTCCAAGCAAATGAAAAAACATGCCTGACTTTTCCTAATAAACACATCAGAAATATATTTTTATACAACCCTTTGGAGTTAATAATCCCAAGAAGCCGAGACTGAAAAATGTAGTGGGTCAAAGCTGACTAATATGCATACAGGTGTCCCTTAGACAATACCTAGAGATACCATGGAGCACCAGGAATATTTTCATATCTGCAGCTATCTCTCCGTGTGAGAAGACAGCTTGTCCCCTGTCTTCCTGGACATGCAAGAGGATATTCCAAAGGGACTGGTGTGGGGCAAGCCGAAGTTGAAGGAGGTTGGTGCAGTAGAAGGAGGAGCAGAAGTGGACAGTTTCCCTTTCCTCATCCCAGTGAATAGGGGAGATGATTGCCTACCCATTCCTTGTTTGCTCTCACCTACTGTGTTATTACCTGAATGGGAAAACTGAGATCTCTTTGGCTAATTGCTAATCTTACTTAATACTTTGTTGATACTAAACTTCCAGATAAAGCTTTTATGTGATGAAGATGACAGGAAGCTACCAGAGAGCCTGCTGTTCTGGGCTGTGTAAAGGGGCTTGGTGGATGAGGCTGTGTGTCTTTTCTCCAAGACTTGAAGGAGTGCAGGACCTGAAGACAGCTTCACAGCCAAACTAGCTTCATAGTGCTAGAGCAGGGTCGCTCTTCCCAGCAATGCAGCTGCAGAGCCATGGCCAGGTTTTGAAAGCGCAAAAGCTTAATGGACCTATCTTTCCCATGCAGCTTTAACATTTCTTTTCTGAATGAGAATATGCCCACAGATGCAATGTCACTCCTATTTCTTTCCCTAAAAACTTCAGCTAAGCTTAAAACATTGAAGTTGAAGAGGAAGAACAAAGTATTACTTCTGTGGGTTGTCTGGCTCTAGTTCTCTCATCAGTGTAAGCTGGGCATGTAGAAGTACTTTAAGCTAAAATGAGAAAAGAGTGAGAACGAGGGAATGAATTATGGCCACCTTCATTCTCGCACCACCTCCTCAGTTGCTGCTAACCTGCTCCCACAAGATCTGGGCAAATCTGCTGTTTTTCTCGGTTAGGAAGAACACCCTTGGTCCAGCAAGAACAGCAAGCAGAAGCTCTATTGCAAATGAAACTGCTGATTCCCTAGAAGAAATCGCTAACATCCATTTTATCAACTCCACAGTTATGTTAAATGAATCCTAGAGCCATCTGATGTTTGTTACCCTGTGGCACATTCACTGTTTTTCAGTTGGTTCCTTTATTAATCATGATTTCTTGAATTGGTTATGTTGTTTGGTAATGTGGTTTTGTTTGAATTTGGAAGAAGTTTCCTGCTGCTCAATGAGTAACTCATCTGGGAAAGACACTCTGGGAAGGGAAGAAATTAAAAACATTTTGTAGAGTTCAGAAGCTTTTCCCCACACTGAATTTCCCTGATTCCAGGAAATTGTTTGGTGCTGGGCAGCCCCCACCAAATTTTCCCCCCAGTGCCTGGCAGGATCATCTCTGTTCTCTCATGAATTTGCTCCAAGCTGTGGGATGCTCAGTGGGTTTTTAGCCAATATCTGCCCATCGCAGAGAGCATAGCACTGGGCTGGTGGGCTTTTAGTTACGGTGTTGAATGCATTGAATGCATACTGTAAACTCAAGGAATTGTAATCGGAGCAGCATCTACTATAACTTATTCCCTTGTGCGTAGCCATGTTGGGCTACTTTCTGCGGCATCTGATAGTGTTGGGTGCCTTGCTACACATCCTGAGGTGTGAATTTGTTTCATGTAAGATTCATGGATGCTAAAGGTACTCCCCAGTCAGTCTGTGCATTAGAGTAGGCAGAGGAAGAGCTAAGGTAATTGTCACTCCCTCCTATGCCATAATCTGTAAAAACTGAGATACCTGATGTATTTTTAGAAGCTCAGTCAAATTATCAGTTGTTCTTAAATCTCCAGAATGTGGAGCCATTGAAAAATGACATTTTAACACTGAGTTTTTAGGGTCTGATCCAAATCCCATGGCAAGTCAGTAATTCCATGTAAATGCACTTTGAATTCGTTCTGCTCAGCAAAGAGAGGTTATTTTGGGGAAAACTGGAGTGTAACATGGAAGAGATCGTACTCTGGGCTTGTCTTTGCATAGTGCTTGCAGTGAGTTGCATAGGTTGTGGACTGCTCCCTTGCCCCAAGAGCTGCAGCGTTGCACTCAGTCCTTATTCTCTTGGGATGCTTTTCCTCTTCAAACTCCTCTAGGAACAATTAGCAGTCATCAGTGCTGCTGATTTAAATTATGATTTTTTTTTTTAATTTTTCTTTACAGCTCTTGTTGCTGAAGATCTGTCTCCAATTTGTAATCCACAGTGTTTTGTTTCTATTACTGAAATGCTGGAGGCTGCACTAAGAGTTGCTTTAATATCAAGAGAGCAGATGACAAAAAGAAAACTAGCTTTGGTATGTCAGTCTTGTGTAAGCCTCCTGTTTCTAGCAGGGTGGATGGGGAAATGTGCATGTTGTTTTATATGCAAGGTGGTTAGACTGGCTGTGCTAGTCACATTGAGTTGGAGTGGGCCTGGAAGCTTAGCTCCTTTGCAGTTCAAGGTGGGGCTCAACAAACCCACGTGGCAGTGCCTCTGTAGGCAGGGAAAACCAGGGTGGTGCTCTACAAAGCCAGGGGCTGGTAGTAACCATGCCAGCTGCTGCTTGCCATGCATGTCTCAAAATGCATGATCTTGGTTTCCCAACATGTCTGCTCCTCTGCTGGAGGGGAGCATTCAGCACTGGTGCTGACAGGCATTCCTGTGAGCAGGAATTCTCCTTATTCCTCCAGGCTCAACTTTGCAAGACAGATTCATGGCCAAGTCCTATTTATCACTTAATATTTTGCCAGCATCACTGCTCATTTCTATGTATATGTAGTTTGTAGCATGTTTTAAGGAAGAATGCTTACTTGTAATAGTTGTAGGAAAGTCCAGGTCACCGAGTTCATTTGTGTGTGTGTGTGCATGTATATATATATATGTGTGTGTGTGCGCGCGCGCGCTTTATATATAATTTTCACACTGTATATATAAATAAAGCTATAGAGGGCTGGTCTGTCTAAACTTAGAATAATGCAGGGAGCTTTTAACACACCTTCATTTCATTGATGTGACTTGAAATCTGACATGTCACCACAATTTGTAATCTTATAGGCATATGCAATTACAAATCTTACCATTAGATATTACTCTGGGGGAATTCTGAGCACTAAGAAATCTAATAATGTTTAGTTGTTTTCCTTAATTTGATCGGAAAAAAAATAATTTGGCCTCTTGATCAGATGCCAAATACATAATGAATTTGTCTCATCAGCAGACACCTTAGAGTCTCTGAGCCCTCCTGACAAAAGTGCTTGGAAGTCATGTGTAACAGTATCAGACAGACATAAAAAAAAAGAAGTACTTACTTACCTTTATGCTTGTGTCTGACAAAACAGATCTGGATGTAAATTTTGGGACCTGTTGAGCTCTTATTTGTGAGAAGCTATTTTGGCATGTTCTTAGTATTTCTACCTCTTCTAATACAGAGCATTCGCTGTGAGGCACTGCAAGCATGTCTTTGCATCCTGACAGCTACAATCCTTGTTTCAGACCTGAATGCACAGGAGCCTTAGATTAAAGGGGTGGGAGACAATAAGATGGAGGAGACAAGGCACAAAATGGATGAATCTGTATGCTCTGTTTAGTGTCCTTGGGGAACGGAATTAAGAATGGGGATGGGAATCCTGTTTAGTAGAAACCCAAATGGTTTAGACTATTTGCTATATGCCATGATTTGTAAAACTGGTGCCAAAAGCTTCCTAGCAGGCTCCAGAACATAAGACTACTCTATTTTGAAATCTGGCTTGATGTGGATTCACGTTTTGTCTTGTATACTCTTTGTCCCGGTAATGCTGACTGTCTCCTGTTCACCTATATATCTGAGCTCTTCCTACCTTTCTCCCACTAGGTATTGAATTGTGGTCTTTCTCCTCCAACCAACCAGCAGTTTTTACAAAGCATACTAACTTAACTTTTTAGGTTCTGCACTGATTAGCCTCACATCTTGAGGCTATGCAGACTCTGAACCATGGAACAACTGGCGAGAACCCTGTTTCTTGGGGCCTTAACCCTTGCACAAATACAACCTCTTTCCTTTGGGACAGTAAATGTATGACGTGAAATTCTCCAGCTCTTGGGGGAGTGCTGACGTGTTGAACTTCATTATCCATCATTGGCTGGTTGGCAAAATGCAATCAAGAATAACTTTTCAGGAGGGCTGGCATATTGAACATCACTCTGGAATGCCATTACAGTGAGAAGCTGAAAGAAGGACAAGCTTAGGGTATAGAAAAGTTGATACAAGGAGACAAGATCAGACTGTCTAGCACTCATGAAAATGCAGTGCATTAAAAAGGGTAAACTTTTGGGAGATGTGAGGTAAAAAACTCTGTGAGAGTTAGACTTGCAACCAGTTTAGGTGCCAAGACCATTTTAGTACACTTCACCACAGTGTGTGATGTTTTTGATGGTTTATACTGGGATATGGCAATCTGGATGTCTTCTGGAGGTGGTAACTGCAGAGCTCCCAAGTGTTCCTTAGTTTTTATAAATATATTCATTGGTGGTTATACACTAATACGCTGATATACACTAATAATGCTTAAACCACTACAGCATTATGCGTGAAGCCAAATACACATGTAAGATAGCAACCAGCTATACTACCTGCAAAGTAATAGAAATGCTAGTTAAAGCTGTAGGGAAAGAGCTAGTTAGAGTTGGAAATTAATACTAATGTTAGTTAGAGCTGTGGGAAGAGTTATAGAAAAGGTATTTTTTTTTCTGGGGAAGTCTGGGGGAATGTTGTGACCAAATATGTGACTTTGAGAACATTTGAAAAATAAGTGTATTTTGACTTGGAGTTTGCTTTGCTGTGATGTCTCAGGTGAGTTGCAAATCCAATGGCTTCATGTATATGTTCTTCTGTCCTGGTTGCGTTCCTTGACTGAAATGCATTTCCTGGGGTGATCCACCTTCCATCAGCAGGCTAAGAGAGGAGGTGCCAGACTTGATCATTTAAATTAAACTGTGCAAAATGAAGACCATGTATGCAGACACTACAGTTCTTGAGCAGAGACACAGATCACATTCTGCTTTTATTAGATTATAGAGTTCAAAGCAAAGTTTAGGAGATAATCATGCAAAGAAAGTGAATGAACTGTGAAAGCTATGTACTTCATGCCAGTAAAATGATGCTATTGTATAGTAGAGGGAGTGAAGGACTTTTCTCATTGTAAAGATCCTTAAATAACTTACAAACACGATAATCAACTTTTCTTTTTCCCTCCCTCACCTTCATTCCCTTCCTACTTCCCAAACAAGAAGCAGAGAACTCAACACCCATCTCCCACTGCCCCTCTCTTTAAATACCAAACTCAGTAGATCATCTTGTCTGTGGAGAATTGTCACTGTTCCTCAGAGGCTGTCTCCAGGGTAACTTTGTTTGCAAGGTCCTCAGGGGAGTGTTGCCCTTCAGACTTGGTTCTGGGAAACAAAGCTTTTGCCTTATGCTCTCGAATACATTGCATTGTAATGCTTTGAATATATCTGAACACTCACTTGAAGCCTGCAGAACACACAAGACTGTCATGTCAAAGTGGAGCAGGTTTGAATAGGTGTCAACAGTATGCCTTGCTAGTGAATGTAATAGCTTATGTATTAAAATAGACATTCACTGAAGCAAGATACTGGCCTGAATGTAGAGGTATATGATTGAAAAGCATGCTCTTTGTTTCAAGACCTGTGCTGTTCTGAACAATTCCTCTCTTCATGTTGTTCCTTGTTGAATATTAATTGGTGGCCAGCTAATTAATTGGGTCCCTTTCAAATGGAGAGCTACAGTAAATGATTTGTTATATGACTAGGAGGTTATGTGACTGCTGAGATTGTTGGCGTGGCACATGCAAACCATCCCTTTAGCAGGAAGAGACGAACTTGAGAAAGCATCTTACTTAACACTTCTCTGCAACTTCAGTGTAGATCAGACATTGACATCAGGAAAGTCTTTTCCTGACATACCTGCATCCAGTGCAAAAAGATGTGAAAAGTCAGAAAACTTGTCTGTCCCTGTACTTCTAGAAATAGTCCAAAGAGATTTCTGTAGTGGTCCTTGGTGGGGAGATAATAGTTAAACAAACTTTATCATTCTGAAAACATAGGTTGTTTCATTGGCAAAGGAAACAATGGAGGCTGATTTCTTATTTTGGATTCTTTCCTTCACTGGAGAAGCTAGTAGGGTCTGTCTCCACTGCCAGGCTGCTCACTTCCCTGCAACTTGCAGAAATTGAATTATTTATGCTTGCTATTGTTTTTTGCCAGACAGAATTCCAAATGGACCACAGGCTAAAAGTGGTTACAAGGATACTATCCAGCAGACATGGTCTGCAAGCTCATACCGGCTTCAATACCCTTGGAGAATGAGCCAAAACAAGAAAAAAAAAATCAGCCCTTCTGATATGCAGTTGGTTCATCGTTAACCTGCTGCTTCCTCATATGGATGGCATCTGCTGGCCCAATTTCTTCCTCTTCTCTGCATTAGCAAGGTTGAGGGGAACTAATTGTAGGGGTCATAGTCCTCTCTGGCCTTGAATGTCAACAGTCAATGTTGAGGGAAATTGGTGAAGCCAAAGTTATGGGCTTTTGGTGTGACCATGCAGATTCAGTCCTGCAGAGACCTCATACAGCCATGTGCTTCACGTGACCATTACAGCATGAGTTGTTTTATAGTATTAGGTGCTGATTGCATATAATCTGTCAACAGCACTCATGGCCAAGCAGAATGAGGATGCTGTGGAAGTCTTTTCATAGATAGGGGTCTATAAGGCAAATGCTACGGCATCACTAAAATTGTGTAACGATGCTGTCTCTGCTATTACAGAGAGGGCTTCATTTTTACAAAGCTTCTGGACTTGACACCAGTCTCCTTAATTTGACACCTCTTTGTTCAAACAGAATATCAAAATGGCACTTAAATTACACTGTGAGTGAAGAGCTTAATAATAACTATGCAGTATAATGTGTTTAAATTAAAGCACAGTGTTGTTTCAGTCTGGGGTTTCAGAATTAAATTTCAGATTCTTTTCATCTCTGTGTTGCAAATTTGACAGATGCCCTTTATTGGTAGAAGGCTGTAAAGACTATTTTCATTTACCTGACCTAAAGGACAGAGTTTATTTGCATTTGGGCAGGACAGTGAATTAGCAGTAAACTGATACTTTAGTTCTTGTGTTTTCCAAAAATAACTCCTCCCAGGCTTTGAATTTATATATTTTTTTAAAATACCATAATGTATTTGTACAAAGCTTCTCACCGTCCCCAGACAAATCCCATTTTGTGTTTAGGAGATGGTATGAAAATTTTCTTAGGTTAATTTGCAACACTTTAAAAAATTGTGAAATAGAAACAGAATAATGTCCTTTGCAACTGTTTTTATATTCCTTTTGGGTCATAATTTGAATACCTTAAATTTCACATGTGTAGAATATATCAATGTTGATTTCCAATGCAGCCACCTGGTGTGCTGTGTACCTTATGGATATGCTTGCTGCTATTAGTATTTGTATCCTATGCTATTTTTATTTTATTCCACCTTTAATTCTGCTGCTAATACAAGCTTAAGTCTGCAAAGGCAATAAAGAAAAATTGTGAAATGTTAAAATCCGAGTGCCCATGGCATTATGCCCCGCTGCTGAAGTGCTATAACTTTATCACGTTTGTACTCTGAAGTCTTAAGAGCCAAAGACTGCTTGCTGGATAATTGTAGAGTATCTAGCACAACATCTTTGCAGACTAGGTACTGTCTAAGTACATTTCATTTTTCATTTCATTTAATCTTCCTTATGCCAACATCTATTCCTCTCTGTCATTTGTTGCTATTTCCATCTGTTTTGTGGTGGTGGTGCAATCAACTATTTTATCTTCCCTGCAAACATTTCACCATTAGATTTTTATGGATGATGTGGTTTCCACTTGACGGCTTTACATAGGAAATCTGCGTGAATGCGTCTGAAATGTGGGCAGCTCTCCTTTTTTGGTAACAACGTAGTATTATTACATGGTATGTACTGAAACCTCAGAGCTGCCATTTGTAGATGTGAGCAGTATTTTCGTAAGTGAAAAGCAGAAGTTAAGAGTGCAGAATCTGAGGAGGGAATAGGTATCTGCGTGTCTTAACGCTCCTAACACAGAGTAATTTTTCGCAGCTGTGGTTTCAGCTACAATCTCTCCCAAAGGTCACTTAGTTGTGAGAGGGAAGCAAAGAATTGTCACAGTAATGCTGTAAATCTGCTTTTGGGGATGCTGCACAGCAGCAGCACAACTAGGCACTACATTGTATGCTGAATGGGGATCGATTTCTGAACACATCATGGTGTGCTTCGTGTGGGATGCTTCTTGATCATCGAGTGCTTTCTCCTTGTGCGATTTCCAGGGGAGAAGGCAAAGAACAACACCTGTAAAACTCTAATGCCCTGGCAATCTCTCCCCCTTTTCACCTGGGCTCAGAGGGTTTATTCATTCATTGATTAATCCATTTATTTTCAAAATGGGCTGCTTACTTTCTCTGACTGGTCTTGAATGATGATAAATTGAGGAGGCAGTCTGTCTCAGAATAACACTCTTTTTGGTGTCATTCCTTGCCCTACGTGATACTTTTCTGCCTGGTGAATAGAGTGGTGTTACAGAGTGGTATCTCTTTAGATACAGTCTTTAGAAGCAACAGCTGGTCTTTGTGTGCATCACTAGAAATGGGAGAGGCATATGGTATCAGGGATACTCTTCCCCAAGAAACTGAGATAAAAATGACTAAACCCAACTTTGTTGTTCATTGCATCCTAGTGTTTGCTAAAGTCTAAGCTATCCCCTGCTTCCTTCCCACCTCTGTGGAGAATTATCTTTGAGCAGTCCAAGAAAATCATCCAGGAAAAATATTTAGTTTAAGTAATTTTTGCCCTTAATGGCTCTTATTAAGTATTTCCCAAATTTTGGATCAGCTAGTTTAACAGCAAGTAGGGTTATCATCAGAAACGGTGTACATGTATAGCTCCTTTCTAAGATGCAAATAGTTTCTGGAACTCTTATGTTAAAGACACTCTATAAAAATGCTGAAAACTTTCACAGAGGGAATAATTCACTTGACTCATGATTTAAAAAAAAAATAAAATTCCTATTTTGAGGTTTGACATTTTTCCTACTGCAGCATGATTTTTCCCATCAGAGCCAGCTGTTGGCTGAGTTTTGGTGGAGACGTATTCAATATGTGCTTGTTAAAAAAACTCTGTATCATTATGAGGGCTCCTGGAAACCTCTTACATTTAACTTGCCCTCAGTGGATGGAGAAAAACAGATGCACATGAAAAATGTGATTTTTATATTTGATGTCCAGGCCAGAAATTTGAGCAATATAAGAAGAAAAATAGTTATATCTTTTAAATCATTTGGGGGTGGGGTGTCAGTTTTCTAACTAAGGGGAAAATTCCAGGAGGAAAACTCTTGTTTAAAACCAGCTCAGATTAAACTATATTTCATCATGAGTCCAAATAAAATGTTTTATTTTTTTCTTTTAGATTTTTTAGAAATAATATTTCAGTCTAACATTATCCTAAATCATTTCAAAATAAAGTTCCAGAAGGTACTTGATGACTTCAGAATTGCTTTTTGGTGACTAGACTATTTAAATTAAAAAAATTTTACCATGTGTTAGGCAGAAAAAGCTCATCTGCATCACTGAACTTATATCATCATTGACTTAGATCTTGTGATATTTAGTGTTTTTCTTAAAAGACCTAACATGTAGAAATAAGTGATTACCTTAGGCTTTCAACTTCTGTTGAAAAGTAAAAAACCTGTGTTGCTGTCAATCTAGTGCAAGGAACCTTTTGAAGACATGACTTAAAGTTGCTGCCTAAGACAAATAAGAATTTGACTTGGGTGACTACAAATAGTGATGTGCGTGTATCTATCAAGTTGTCTCTCATGATAGGCTTTATTTTACTTTCCTGTTTCCTCCTTGCAAGATTCATGCTACTTTTTAACTTAACAAAAGTTATGGTTGTGTGCTAAGGGGTTGTGGCCAGTGGAGAGAGACTTATTTCTCTGGCAGCACTGCCTGCATCTTTTTTAATTCTAGTTACATTAGTAATGGTTTAGTCTGTAAAGGACACGAGGTTGATAGTGGATGCAATTAAGTAACAGGAAAATCTCTCTTACAGAGGTGGTAGGACTGGGCTGTTGTATGCACAAATCCTATGCTTTCAGTTACTTTTCATGCTTCTTGCCTTTTCCTCCATTGTTGCCTTCCTACTTTTCTTCAGTGCTTCAGTACTCTTCTTCCTCTCTCACTAGCCACTTGTTGCTCTTGCTGCTCTTTGAAGGGCTGCTGGTATGTGTGGCAGAAATGTAGGCTGAGTCAGGGGGCTGGAACAGCTACGAAATGCGATGAGCTTTGAGAGAGATTACAGGGTTTTAAAATAAATTAAAATTAAATGAGATTGCCTGTCTTAGGAGGGTGAGGCAACGAATTTAGGCCTGTGCTGATGTGGGCAACACTTGAGAAATAAATTCAGTTGATTTGACATCATGAGGTAGTTTAGTAAATGAATGCTGCCACCTACTAGTGTTTGATACTATTTGTTGATGTCAGCATAGAGCAGATTTTGGGGAGCCAGAGCAAAGGCATGCAGAATGTATAAATAACAAGTAGTGGATGGAATGCAACTTTTTCATGACCTCAGAGCATGCTACATGCTAGAAACAACAAAGCTATTACTAGACGGTAGCTAGAAACAAATATATCTGAGGAGCAAAAATGAATGGTGTTTTTGTTTACTATGCAGATTATTTTTCAGTCCTGACTACTAAGGCTAGTGTGTACAGGAAGACAAGGTTCTACAAGCACAAGAATTGCTCATGTCTCTTGTCAGACTTGTATGGCAAAGAGACAGCAAGAACTCAGGTGCCTTGTCTGGTGGGTTTCACATTTTGTGAGGTCGTTTGCCCTTCCCTTTTTAATGCTCTTCTAAGCCTATTGTAAGACAAAGTTGGTCAGAGTGATTTAGCCAGAAGAATGGATGGGCAGCAGCAGAAGACCCCAACAGCTTTAATGACTTGCAGTTTCCAAGTAGTCATCTCCAGTGTCTATGGGAACATAAATAAACATATAGATAAACACAAAGATAAACAAATGCATTCTTCCATGATGTACTTGATACCTTTGTCTAATTTGGATTTATGTGTCAACTGACAGCCACTGACATGTAAGCAACACAATTAAGCTGTAGACTTCAGAGATAGAGAAATTAAAACCTGAATAATAATATACGTTTAAAAAATGCGTTCTTTCCTACAAATTCTACAGTACAACTGAGTGCAAAGTACATTTGATCTGAATGCAGAACTGTGTTGCTGTTACTGGCTTCCTCCATCTTGAAATATCAGTATCCTCTCATATTTCAGCATATATCCTTGCATTACAAAAATGCAAGCTCTTGATGGTAACCAGCTTGTAGGTAAAGAGGTATGAAAGCACCTTTAAGTGTACATCAGTACTGAGGAGAGATGACGTAAAGGAGTGCAGCATGTGTGTATTTGTCAATGTAGATGTCTCTAGAAGTCTATTATTAATTATAAGTGTTCCACTACAAATTATTTAAATTAGCAGGAGACTGATTTCTGCTACTCTCATTTGCTCTCATTAACACTTCAGCATAATGTGCACTTCAGTCAAAGAAAGAATGGAGCCTTTTTTATGCCTTTTGAAGGGGGCCTTGATTTATACTCTACTTTTTAGCCTAATTAAAAAATGATGATTAAAACATGCAAGTCCCTTAAGATGACTGTGCTAAAGTGATTTTTGTTGTTGTTTTTAATAAGCTGAATAATGTTTAATGTTCAGGGTAAAACTGTCTGAAAATGGAATTAGGGCATCTCCTTATGTTTTGTATTTAAAGTTAAGTAATTAACATTGACATCCCCACTGATTGTGGATATTATTGTGGAAGATTATACACAGTTACTGAAATCACATATAAATGACTGTTCAGAAACATAGAGCCTTGGGCCTTGCATCTCCAATATCAAATAACAGGGTGGCAGCCCTAGTCTCGCCTATCTCCTGTCTCCCACAGGAACTCATCAGACCTGGCTGTGCCTTTTGGAGAGGCACTCGCTGTGTGTGTAAAAGTGCCCAACTGAGCTTTATCTTTGTTGGGTCAGGTAGTGATGGGAATGAAGGAGCTGTAAGAGCAGACATGCAATGTGTCATCTTGTGGTTTTGGTGACTAGATCTTGTGCTATTTCAGGCTAACTGCTGGATTAAAGCTGCCCTCATATGCTGATTTAAGCCGTGATATGTTCTTGATGACGATAAGTGCTTTTAAAAATCTCAAATTTGCTATTCCTGTTTCAAAACACAGTCTTGATATTGTCTGTCTCCATTTATGTTTTTGCTGCTTCCACTCCAACTACAGAGGGGTTTACCCTACATAAGCAGAGCTCAGTTCCTCTTCTACACACTCATATGGAAGTCCAAAGCCCTGACAGAATTAAATCTGGTTGGGGATGTCAAGGGCAACAAGAAAAGCTTCTTTAGGTACGTTGAGGATTAAAGGAAGACCAGAGAGAATGTGGGCCCTCTTTGGGAAGAAATGGGTGACCTGGTTACCCAGAACATGGAGAAGGCTCAGGTACTCAACAATTTTTTTGCCTCAGTCTTCACTGACTAGGGCTCTAGCCACATTGTCCAAGTTGCACAAGGCAAAAGCAGGAACTGGGAGAATGAAGAACTGCCCATTGTAGCAGAAGAGCAGGTTCAGGACCATCTAAGGAACCTGAAGGTGCACAAGTCCATGGGACCCGATGAGATGCATCTGCGGGTCCTGAGGGAACTGGCGGATGAAGTTGCCAAGCCACTGTCCATCATATTTGAGAAGTCATGGCAATCTGGTGAGGTTCCCAACAACTGTAAAAGGGGTAATACAACCCTCATTTTTAAAAAGGGGAACAAGCAGGACCCAGCAAACCACAGGCCAATCAGTTTCACCTCTGTGCCAGGCAAGGTCATGGAGCAGATTCTCCTGGAAGCAATACTCAGATTCTCCTGGAAGCAATACTAAGACACATGGAAAATAAGGAGGTGATTGGTGACAGCCAACACAGCTTCACTAAGGGCAAATCATGCCTGACTAATTTCGTAGCCATCTATGATGGGATTACAGCATTGGTGGATAAGGGACTGAGGTCATCTACCTGGACTCGTGCAAAGCATTTGACACTGTCCTACACGACATCCTTGTCTCTAAGCTGAAGAGACATGGATTTGACAGATGGACAACTCACTGGATATTATTGTGGAAGATTATACACAGTTACTGTGGCTGGATGGCCACACTCAGAGAGTGTGGTCAACCACTCAATGTCCAGGTGGAGACTGGTGACAAGTGGTGTTCCTCAGGGATTGGTACTGGGACTGGGTCTGTTCAGCACTTTGTCAGCGACATGGACAGTGGGATAGAGTGCACCCTCAGAAAGTTTGTTGACGACACCAGGCTGTGTGATGCAGTCAATGCACTGGAGGGAGGGGATGGCATCCAGAGGGACCTTAACAGGCTGGAGAGGTTGGCCCATGAGAACCTCATGAAGTTCAACCAGGGCAAGTGCAAGGTCCTGCACATGGCTTGGGGCAATCCCAAGCACAAATACAGGCTGGGCAGGGAATGGATTGAGAGATGCCTTGAGGAGAAGGACTTAGGGGTTTTGGTGGATAAGAAGCTCAACATGAGCTGGCAATGCATGCTTGCAGCCCAGAGAGCCAACTGCTTCCTGGGCTGCGTCAAAAGAAACGTGGCCAGCAGGTTGAGGGAGGTGATTCTTTCCCTCTACTGTGCTCTTATGGAGCCCCACCTGGAGTACTGCATCCAGCTGTGGAGCCCTCAGCATAAGAAGGATGTGGACCTCTTGGAGGGGGTCCAGAGGAGGGCCACAAAGATGATCAGAGGACTGGAGCACCTATCCTATGAGGACAGGCTGAGAGAATTGGGGCTGTTCAGCCTGGAGAAGAGAAGACTCCAGGGAGACCTAGCAGCCTTCCAGTATCTAAAGGGGTCTTATAAGAAAGATGAGGAGAAACTCTTTAACAGGGCCTGTTGTGATAGGACAATGGGTTTTAAAATAGAGGAAAGTATATTCAGACTGGACATAAGGAAAAAACTGTTTTACACTGAGGGTGGTGGAACACTGGAACAGGTTGCCCGGAGAGGTGGTGGATGCCCCATCCCTGGAAACATTCAAGGCCAGGCTGGATGAGGCTCTGAGCAACCTGATCTAGTTGGAGATGTCCCTGCTCCTTGCAGGGGGATTGGACTAGATGACCTTTAAAAGTCCCTTCCAACCCTAACTATTCTATGATTCTCTAAGGGCTGATGGCAGCCTGACTCAGAAGAGCAGAGGCTGAGCAGAAGAAGCTGAAATCTTGGGATGAAAGGGACTGACTATGTGTGCTGATCTTCCTTCTTCTTGATAGCATTGCTTCCAGCACTGCTTGGGGCTGCACAGCAGGCTCTCCAGGTGCATGGCAGCTGTGGAGACAGGAGCATAGGGTGGCATGAAGCAGGCAGGCCATCATACATGTTTTCCTCCTTGTTGGTACCATGGCACACTGCAGAAGTCTGCAGGAATGAGCCCTTGGTGATGGGCTCCCAACCTGTAGCTGTTGTACAGTGCCAAAATGTATTTTGAAATGCTGTACTAGCGCTCCTGCTTTTTGTGAGCGGCTGTCTTATTATTTGAGATGAAGGGCTCTGTTTGGCTGTCACACTTACAGTGCATGATTTGGTCTGATTTGATTTTTGTTAGTGATTTAGACAAGCCACATCACATGGCTTATGGATACAAAAGACCAGGCAGAGCTCAGTCCTGTGAGGTGCTATAAAATGTCCGTTGGCAGAAGCAGAGAAATCTCATTGCTGAATGGCTTATATGGGAGCTCTGGGCAGTTCGAGTCTCACAAGATCAAACTCTGAGGATTACAGCCATTATTCCAAATTTTCAAGTCATTGCTCTGGGTCACATCATCTATCTGTGATGGGGGAAGTGGGTATAGTTTGTGCTTGAGGAAGCAGAGACAAACATTAACTCCACTACCATTTTCTAAAAGCTGTTGCAAACCATCTCTTGCAAGAAACATGCATGCACAAAGAGAGGCAACATGTGTGGTGGACTCTTAGAGAGCCTGGTGTCCATAGCGTCTCCAGTGATGTGGCAGGGTCTGTATTTAACCTCATGAACATGAACAGTGCTTTATTGTTGTCAAATTACATGAAGAATTCACCAGAGAAATGAAACCTTAACTTTTCTCACTGCATTACATGGGGGTGTTTGAAGGATTTTAAATAATGAGACATGCTGAAAACAATCGCCTTGTATAAACAGAATGTAAATACTTTAAGTGCATGGCTGGTATAATCTTGAGGCTACTTTAGCTTGTCTGCCTGCTTGACTGGGAACTGTGTTCAACCAGACCCTCCACAGTGTATCTCTTAGATCCTTTACTTCCAGAAATTGCTCACTTGTTCATTCCTTGGCAGGAGTGATCAGATCACCCCTTTTTTGAGGATAACAAACCTATTCTGTGTGCTTCAGGGTCTTACGCTGCCTTTGCTGTGGTAGTATCCAAACACTTGGCAATACTGCAGGGAGCAGTATGAGAGTCAGATGCCCTCTGCTCTTTTCGCAGCAAATGAACTGTCAGGACTGGAGGCCTTACCTCAGTGTGGCTATACTAGTATTTTCTGTAGCTCTGAGATGGATGGTGTGGCCAGGCTGTACATACAAAGGTAACCCTCCAAAACAGGGTGGCTGCCTCCAGTTTATCTACAGAATATGGTCCTTGGCGCGTCCTACACTCCTTGCCTTACCTACATGTTGGGAGAAAGTTGTTGCTGGAGCTGAAATCAATGCCAGGAACAGCGCTAACAGTTTCTATGTGAATGATCATGTGCTGGTTTGAGGCAGTGTCCTGGCCTTGTTTAATTTGCTGGTATAACTAATCTCTGTGTTGGGACTGACATTTTCTTTTGACAGCGCTTGCTCTCTGTTGCATACATTGCCCTGCATTTATATGTCAGAGGAGCATGCCTTGGCTTGCACCAACTG
This sequence comes from Chlamydotis macqueenii, assembly GCF_036417535.1. Taxonomy (NCBI): domain Eukaryota; kingdom Metazoa; phylum Chordata; class Aves; order Otidiformes; family Otididae; genus Chlamydotis; species Chlamydotis macqueenii. The sequence goes on from NC_141559.1 coordinate 21,683,957, forward strand.
GAGCGACCAACCAGACTGATGCCTTGGCTTGCACCAACTGTTCTGTTCTTGGATAGACAGCCCTGTGTAGGTTTGGAGGAGGTCTCACCGCTGCATACACAGCACTTGGAGATGCTTGGTTTTCACTTCAAAAAAACCTGCGTGACCAGTGGTATCTGGAAGCAGCTCTGCTTTTCTGGGTGAGCTGTGTCCTGCAGCTGCTGATTGACAGCTGCTCTGAGGCCTTAGAGTGACAGTTGACACTACATTGAGTTGCACTGAATCAAAATTCCCAAAGGAGACCAGGAAAGATTATCTGGACAGCAACTGGTCGCCTGGGTCTCATCTCCTACAGAGCTACAAATGCCATGGAGGTAGGGCCCTGCGCTGCAGCTCTGGGCCCAGCTGGCATCCCAGGGACTCCCTCTGACAAGGCCCTGTCACCCTTTGGATTTGCCAGCAAAACTCTCCATGTGGCACAGTTCCCGCTGTCTTCCACATCAGCACACCTGGCTTGAGATGTACAGATGAATTTGCTAACAGGCTCTTAGAAAATTTTGGGTCATTGTTGAAATGGCTGCTGCTGTTCTGTGGTGCAGATGGGGAGGAGGACAAAGTGATACAGTAAAAGGAATGAAAACGCTAAGGTGGATGTTGTGGTTTTGTTAGTGAGGAGGGGCCTGAAGTGGTAGCTTCTGTAGGAAACTGCTAGAAGTTACTCCCCTTTGGTCAGTGCACTCAACCGGGCCTAGGGCGGACCCGCTGCTGGCCAAGGCCGAGCCAATTGGTAGCAGAATGTTCCGTGATAACGCCTCTGCGATAACGTATTTAAGAAGGGGAAAACAGAAAAAAAAAAAAGAGAGAAGAGAAGATGTGAAGAAGCTGAGCAGGGGCAGAGGCGCAGAGGGGGAGGTGTAGGCGTCATGGGCCTTGCAGGCCTCACCCTCTGGCCTCTCACCAGGCAACCGACTGGGCCCAACTCGGCCTGGCCCGGCTGCAAGAAGTGGAGAGGAGATGAGCTGGATGATGTGAAGAGATTCTGAGAGGCATCTGCCAGCCTGTTGTGAAGAACTTTTATTTTCAGAGGAACGGCTGCAGATGCCAAGGTTAGTTCAGAAGAAGGGCGAGGAGTAATGGGCCTCCTGGCCAAGATTCCCCTGCAGCCTGTGGTGACAACCACGGTGAAGCAGGCTGTCCCCCTGCAGCCCATGGAGGTCCACAGAGGAGCAGAGATCCACTTGGAGCCCGTGAAGGACCCCACATCGGGGGAGGTGGATGCCTGAAGGAAGCTGTGGCTTGTGGAGGGCCCGCTGGGACAGCTGTTCTGGAGAGACTGCACCCCGTGGAAGAGATGACCCATGCTGAAGCAGTTTTACGAAGGACTGTGGCCCATGGGTGGGACCCCACAATGGAGCAGGGGAGGAGCGTGAGGAGTTCTTCCCCCAACGACGAAGCAGCGGCGTAAAACAACGCGTGATGAACTGACCGCAACCCCCATTCCCTCTTTCCCTCTGTGCCGCTCGGGAGGGGAAGGTAGTAGAGATAATGTTAAGCTTGGAAGAGGGAGGGGTGGGGGGAGGTTATCTTGTTCTCTGTCTCATTATCCTGCTGTTTGTAGTAATAAATGAATAGTTTTCCTCAAGTCGAGTCTGTTTTGCCCGTAACGGTAACTTTAAGGATTTTCTTCCTGTCCTTATCTCAAACCTCGAGCAGTTTTTTCTTATATTATCTCTCCCTATTCTCTCGGAGGGTGGGGTGAGTGAGAGAGAGACTGCTTAGTCTGGTCCTGATAGGGGCTGAACTACGACAGTGGAGATGATTGATTTTGTTGTTGTTGTTGTTGTAATGTAACCTGCATGTTTTCACACTTCTCTTCCTTGAAAAATAGAAGGTTTTAGCCTTCTATGCTTGATAGGTTAAAATGAAATGTAGATGTGAGTATCAAATGAAACAGAATCTCTAATTTTTCTTATTTGAATTATTGTTCTTGAAACAAAGTTTTCACTCTGTTTTATATCTAAAAGCAAATCATAATCCCTCGTACATTTATCTAAAGTGTAATAGCCTTTTTCTTCTGCTACTTACTCTTCCTTCAGGGGGAAAATAGGTATTAATTCTGCTTAGATTTTTGCAGTTACTTACAGTTTAGCACTCTTTTATACAGCAAGTGTTGGATAAGCTCAAAGCTCTCGGCTTCATTGTTTGGCACTTTGGGACATGGAGCTACTCTTTGAACAGGTGTAAATAGCAGTTTATATGCATGGTAAGTGTCAGGAAGCCTGTTTTACTGAGAAGAAGCTTCTGAAATGTGCACTTTATTTGAGCTTTGTGGTAGTGGCCCATATTGTGTTGGCGGTGTGTCATGTGCATCCATGGCTGCTCCTTCTGTTGACTGCCAGAAGGAGTGAAGGGAGATAACAAAAGGGGAGATAAAATGCATGTCTTCGGTACTCTCTGGCTGAGCTTCCTTCACATGCTGTGTGGCTCTTTTGACTTCAAAACATGTCTCAGATCCCCAGAGGCGACTCACCAGTAGCTTGCCTCTGACCTCATCCCTTAAGACTGGGAATTACTGTGATTTGCTGTCCTCTAAGAGCCGGGGAGGTGTTAGTTGTTGGGAGGACTCAGGCAGTGCAGGAAGACCTGGGAGACAGACACGTTCCATTTTGAAAGTGCCAGAGAATGCCTCCTATTCTCTTAATAATCTTGCTGTGGGCTTCTGAATACAATTAGTGCAACATTCATAGCTGAAGAAGCAAGTATCTGATGAGAGATTGCTTTCTTTTCCTGTTTTGAAGGCGGCTAATGATTTAATTTTCCTTTCACTGTTCCTATACATTGCAGTTAAATAATTTAGTTGTTTTGCTTCCTTATTGGAGGGAGTCTCTGCTTTAAAAAAATAAGATCTGTTTTTACATTTCATTCTCATAGTAAAAGGAATGTGAAAGGAATTTCACTGAGTCAATGAAAAATAGCTCTATTACAATAGCTACTAAAGGTGAATCTTAAAATTTATTTTTTAATGAAGTCATGAAAGGCATTGGCAATATTAACAGTGTGCTTAGGTCTCTTTCTCTCTTTTTTAATTAAAAATAAATCTTCTGGTTCCATTTATGTTAACGCACTTAGTAAATAATTTGGTAAAGAAAGAGCTGCAGGCTTGGAATTAACAACCAGAAGGGGAAATGCAATGGACTTTGGTTGTATTGTTTCGCTGAAAGACTTTTTTTTGTCTTCTAAATGTTAGAAGCTCATGGTCTTTTAAACAGATCTCCATGCTCAAGGTCACTATAAACCCTTTGTGCCAGGATTTAAATGTACTGTGGATGCTCTGAGACTATCTTGACATTTTGAGTGAGACATACAAGGATACTCTCCATATTCACAACACTTGCTGCTTCTCATCAATCTCCTCACTGGCTTTCTTTTTCTTCCTGCGTTTTGGTAGAGATTCTTATTTCCTCCTTCTTTATATGTCACTGAATAATTTGTTTCTTCTATCTTACCTACTGTGCTTCTCTTTTCATCTGCCTTTTGTGAAAAAAAATCTGGATGATTTCTTTTCTCTCTCTGCCGTCAGTCTCTTCCCTTATCTCCAGGGTTTCTCATAGCCCTCTCATGCCTGAACTGTTGCTCTTTGTCTCAAGATGTGTCAGAAATTAAGTTCTCTGGGGTATAGAGGGTGTCGTCTGTGTCATCTTTATTTGCTTGGGAAGGTGCCATGGACTTTTATGGCAATGCGATTGTAGTGATGGTAACGGGAAAAGAGAACAGCAGAGTGGCTAAACTCTGCCTTTGCTGAAACTTTGCTGATTTTTTATAGTTTCAATGAAGCAGCCTGGATTGGGAGGGAATACTGAAGGTCATTAAAAAAATTCATTAGGTGCTTTTCCTTACATCCCTGCCTAACAAGATCTGATCCTATTGGCATTATATCACTGGCAGGATGCTGGAGTGCTGTATTAATGTCAAAAGCATTGAGATAAATGACAGCTACATTAATTGAGTAGGCATTTGGGCTCAGCTTGAGAGCCTAACATTTTTTATAGGTGTGCTTGGGGCAACAGGGTGGGGGCTGGCGGGGGGATGTGTAGTGTGTTGAAAAGTTCCTAGGCTCTGATATTAACTGCTAGGTATGTTAATGTGAACACAAGCATTGCTCTATCTGTAAGGCTTGCATTGCTGGAGAGGGAGTTAGAGATACTGCACACGTAGCCTGAAAGGAGATAGAATCTCTGCATATATCTTTTTTTTTTTTTTCAGCTACAGTCCCTTAGCACAAGAAATGCTGTACACAGACAATATGAGCTGTTTACTGATCAGGCACACTACTCTTACTCAGGCGAGGATTTTTAAGGAGGTTTAAGGGAGCTACAGCTGGATCCAGAAAAGTAATTAAGCTGTTCAGCTGACATTGAAATCTGTGGGAAGTTAGGAAGTAAATAAGATGTCAGATCTTTAATATTATTGTGGATACCAATGTTCAGCATTCAACAGAGCAAAAACTTTTTAAAAATACCAGCTCTAAACTATACATGGGTTTGGGTTTTCCCGTAATGTCAGTGTTGTACCAGAGGTCATGATGCGGATGTTTTCTTGGAGCTCAGTCGTCTCAGCAGGTGACAGAGATAGCGGGCTCTGCCTCCAGAGTCAATGTAGAAGGTAACACATGCTTTTCATCAACTGCTCAGCTCTTAAAGAGACTGCAATATTTGGTTGCTCAGGAATCTGTTGAACAGAAATGATCTTTTCAGTGCTTTGACTGTTATTGTGCTGTAATGTCATCTTCCTAGTGACAATAATACTGCTATATTTATATTTTAAAAATTCCTGCTAGCAAATTAGAGCTAAGAAAGGTGAGTTTTCTTCCTCTACTGAGTTGGAGAAAACATGATTTACTGATTTTTTTTTCTAGATGGATAATTAGTTACACTTGAGTAGCTCCAATAAATGCCATCAAATTGCACAGCAACAACTGTGTTTTAATTTGCCCAAAGAACTTCTGTTACGATGATGTGCAAAAAATCCTGGGCTGATTTGCACATTCCAGCCTCATTTCTTTGGGGACTGGCAGTGAGGCATTATTGTTATAAGTTTTCATTTTTTGAAAGAATACAGAAAACCTACAGTCTTTGTGTGTATTTAATATGGAAATTACAGAGACAATAAAATCAAAGGCCTGCCATGTCTTTTTTTTTTTTTTTTTAAACCAAGCTTCTTGTTTGAGTTAAATCACACTTGCAGGCTTCTGCTGCAGCCAGGGAGTGAAATTGGTTAAGAACTGAAATTGCAGCTGGTTCTGGAGACATGCAGGTTTTTCGAGATAAATGACATTAGGGGACATTTATGGCCTATCTAATTTTCCACAAGTGGCAGCCAGGATATACTCATTTTAACTAACATTTGTGCTTCAGATGATTTTATGTGCCAAGTAGGTCTTGAATAAAGTTTGAAATCTGTTTGCTTTTTATTTTATGGTTTTGATTAATTAACAAATTGCCGTTAATAAACTCAGGAGTTTTCAGTTTTTCTGCCCTATGCCCAGCTGACAGAAAGCATCTGGACTTTGCCCTAGGCAAAGTGCAAATCAGAGAGGGCATTGTGAAGGTATGAGGCAAAGCTTGAAGTAACAGACAATCTCATTTCCCTGATGAGACTGAAACTTTGTCTTTTTTTCCTGACAGAAAGCAGGAGTCCTGCTAGTACAGAGGAGTTAGCTTCAACCAAATGCTTTGGCACAGCTGGTATTGTAGATTCACAGTAGTCTCAGAGCTGAGGGGATGTCGCTGAGCCAAAAGGGAGGTAACCGGCAGGAATATCAAGCCATGCATTTATTAAAAAAAAAGCTTTAATGTGGTGCTCCTCACATAAATAGCACTGCCTGTATCTTCCAAACTATAATAAAAGCAGTAATGGCTGTGGGGGGCAGAAGCATAGCGGAGAGTTTATCAGCAGTAACATTAATAACCCAGGACTCAGGTTTTCAAGTCACAATTAGGTGTGCAACAGCTGTGACCTGCTGGAGTTGCCCATTACTGTCAATCTTGGGAGGTGACTCCCATGCCACAGCTTGCTGACGTCGTCTATCCCAAAGGTCACCCACAGAAACTGGTCTTCACATACAGTCAGCTGTGCTTATGCCATGTCTCATTTCCTTATGTTAAAAAAGGCAATAAATTGTTAATGTGACTATCATAAATCCAGCTATTCAGCAAGGCTTTAATAGGTGTAATGATCACTACACTTCTGATAAATTGTGCTCCCCAAATTGGTCAGCTTTTGAATGGTGGTGTTACTGTGTGCCCTGTTTTACAACTTTGCAACTAGGTGAGGTTCCAGTGCAGGAAGAAATTATTAAACTATTCAACATGATAAAACCTTTCAAGTAAGGAAATAAAAATCTGCAAGAACCTCTTGGGAGTGCTGTCTCTTCTCCATATGGTCCTGATGGAGAACAACCAGGTAGACACTTGCATTTCAGATTTTCCCAGTTGAGTTAGAGCTTGACAGGAGCTGGAAAGGAAGATTTTTTTTTTCCAGATATTTTGAATGTCAAAAGCATGAGGTGAAAATGGCAGTGGTAATTTTAGCTCAGAGGATAAAGGTTTTTGATGGTTTTGCTGCTATAACTGCTTCACCTGAGTCTAAATTTGTGTGATGTTGTGTTGCAGACATTGTCAGAGAGATTACTTTCACCAGGAACAAAAAAAAACACCACCACAAAAAAAATCAGAGATGTCTCTTCCTATGCCACAGCTAGTTCCTAAAATGTATGATTTGTGGCAAGATTTTGCTGTGGGCAATGGGATTTTTTCTTCTGATGTTCTATAATAAATTGAAATTTATTATAAACATGGTTGTTTTTCTTATACCATCTTCTATTTCTCATATTTAGCATTCATTAGAGATGGTTTGTTCCATAAAATTCTAATCCTAAAGGAACTCAGTAGAGTGTGGCTGTGTGCATGGCTGTGACAGTGTAGACTCCCTATCTGCTGAGAAAAGCCAGAGGAAAAATGAATTTTTTGATCATGCTGAAATGATTTTGTGGGGAAAAGAAAGGAAAATTTTCCTATCCTAACTGGAATGTTAGTCTTTCGAATTTAATCAGTGTATAATTTAGGAGTGGGGAAAAGGGCATGAGAACTCATCAGTGAAAGTATTTGATTTACAGTATTTGGAAGCACTGCAGTTTAATTTCAACTTTTTTAAAACTTGATTAAAAAAAAGATTAATACGTGCTTGGAAAGGAAAAGACATTCAAGATTAGTTTAATCTCTTAATTTAGAAGGTGTTTAAGTAAGTTGGACATTTTGACAATTTGGAAGTTTTTAGTTTATACCCGTATTTCTTTTCCCAAAAAGATTTTTCAGAATTTCCCCTCTTCCCATGAACAGATTTGGTTTTGACAGATCACAATTTTCTGATGAAAGAATAAGTTTTGTCAGAACATTCTCAGCCAGCTCTTCTGGGGGCTATACATACTGAACAACACCAACCTCACAAGCATACTTTCTTATTCCACGTGTATGTCAAGTAAAGCATGTTATGTTAGAACAAAATTTTAGATTGTGTTTTTTTCTAACTTTTTAGAACTACCAAGTAAGAAAGTAACTTGAAGGTGAACCACTGATGGCTTACAGAACTTTGATTTTAAACAAAATGTAAAAATCAGTAGTTTTGTACACTTTTGTAGTGAGAAAAATGAGGAAATCTGGTGAAGTAGGAGCAAACGTTTCTGTTAGTATATCGTGTTGTCTGTCATGGAACACACTTATGCTATACTGGGTAACTCACAAATTATTATCTTGAGCATTTGTACATGCGGCAAGCCTTGTGTGATGCACCCTCACGTTTCTTTCAGAAAAGCTGCTGTCCTCAAAATAGAAATACCAGTGGTGTAGCCTGAACTTTTCTTGCTTGTTTTTGGAGTAAACTCTTGCAGTAGAGTGAAAATGAACTGATGCTTACCTAGAAAGAGTATTTTAAAAGCTGGCTTCAAATCACACAAAGTTTTTTGTTGTTGTTTTTTTTTCTTCCCATCCAGAAACAGGCATAATACATTCATTTTAAGTAATGCAAAAAGGCTTTACAAAGAAGACACCACCTTACAAGTGGTGTTTTCAGGTGGGTCTACAAGTCTTACAGGGGAGGATGGCAAAAATACAGCCAGATGTGGTAAGCCGTAGGTCTCTGGTAGGCTGGTGCAACCAACACTTGGCTTTAGCCGTGTTCTCCTATTTGCAGGTAGAAGTATAGGGAAAAGCCGATTTCCTCAAGCCCTTGCTTGCTGAGTTGTCTTCTGGATGTAGGCTCCAGAGCCAGGCAGCAGTTGCTTTTCTGAAAAGTGCTGTTCCTGCAGCTGATGGTGCTTTCTGCTCATGCTGGGCTGTCTTACTGTACAAGGTGGTTTCCCATGGCTGCCTGCAGCTCGTCAGCCTTGGGGCTACCCCTCTGTACTAATGGACACAGGAGGCAGCAGCACAGCTACAGATGCTCCAGTTTTCACTTCAGTGGAAATGTGACAGTTTTTAATCATCATTCCTACATCTTTTAAGTCACATTGTAAAGTAGTGAGTAGGCAGTAATAGAAAGAGGAAACTTTTCTTTTTTCAAATGTGTTGCTTCTCTTTGTCTCAGCATGCAATAACCCTGACCTGAAAATTTGCACAGTTTTGTTCCACAAGGTCCTGTGCACCCTCCAAGTCTCATTGGTCTGTGGATCAGCAGTTCACTGGCTTGGAACAACTGTGGGATAGCTGCTAAAGCTTCGTTTGACTTCTTGTAGGCTAGGATTTGACCTCCTAAGTCACTTTGCCCTCACCTTCACACAGTGGAGGCAGCTCCTGAGCACTTGTCTGTAGATAACAAGGAGGTGAGTGTCATTCATATAACCTTCGTGCTTGAAGGGAAGTGTAAGCAGAAATGGTCTAATAATTTGTGGTGCCTGGACTGGGAAATGCTGTCCTGGACCAGGCTGGAAGGTAATGCTTCTCTTGCTCTTGCTTTTCCCTTTTTGATTTTTAAAATATATTACCATTCCCCCCACTAACTTTCAAAGATCATCTTTGTTATTTTTTAGAAGGCATATTTTTTCAATGCCCTAAAATAAAACCATACAGAAACTTAAAACAGCCTGAAAGCTGCAATTCCCATGTTCCTTAGGAAAGGAGAGAGGGAGAAAGTGTAACGCAGTAACCAGTTATGCAGGCCTAGATTTTATTTTCAGCTGGATGCTATTGTATGTCACGTGATTTTGGCAATGTCTGCTAAGCAAAGTGACTCTTCTGAGGTTTCTGTGGCTTTATTTCCTTACTGCAGTGAAAGCTTTTTAGTCCAATAATTTATTGTTTCAGTAACTTTCTTCCTCTGATGGCTCTTCATTGGTTATGTTATTTGAGGACCTTGGCAGTTACTTTCTGAAATAGTCCTGTGATTGCATCTGTCCAGGCTGTTACTGTATTTCACTATAGCTCTTTATTTTCAATATATTATATAATTTTTAATATAAATATTTTAAAAGCTTATAAAATGACATTATAAATGTATGCCACTTTGTAAGCTTTATTCCTCTTTTAGTAGGTGAATCTTGAATGGCAGTGTGCTGTGTAAAGTAATACCTTGTTAGTTTTATGCAACCTATAGATGTTATTAAAACATGGTAGAAAAGTGCTTTTAGTATATGTGAGGGAGCAAGGGCAAACCTTTCCTGAATCATTGTGTGGAACTCCTGTGAGTCTTGCTGGAAGAAACTGTAAAAGCTGAGTGATGTCTATTAATAGAACTGTGCTAGAGATCATAGGAAAGTGTTTTATTATATTCCAGAAATATTGTATCTTTTTTATGGTGATTTAAAATGGCAAGAAGAAAATGAAGTCTTGAAATTAATTTGACTGCTAAAATGTAACTTTGCTGTGAGCTTAGTAGGACTGGTAGCACAATTAATTCTTCTTACATGCTGACAGAGCTGTTTGACAGCTGCACCATCTGTATGAGTGTGGGATAGACTGGATTTAATCAATATTTATTTTATAATTAACCCCTAGGATGCTGGCCTGCATACAGGAAGAAAGAATTTAGAGATTATTGGTTCCTGCAGGGTTGGAAGCAGGAGGTGGTCTGAGTTTTTTTGTTAACTGAAAAGCAGAGCAAGATCCCACTGTTATGTGAACTGCCTCTTCTTCTGTTGTGGTGGGATATCCTGAGACTTGAATACAGTCTTTGGATTAACTAGGCATTGCTCATTGCCCTGTGCATCCATCTATAGGAGCTGGAAGATGGTAGCTTAGCAAAGTACGGAGTATACTGTATTCCTGTGGTATCTAGTATGGGCTGAGCTGAAATCACAGCTTCTTCTGTGCTAATAGTGTTTCTCTCTTCTGCGTTGTTACTATTCTTACCAAATAATTGGGGAAATCTCTTTTCCTTGACTCGAAAGTCAGTGACTTGGTGGGATGCACAAATACAGACCTGTACATAACAATATTATACAAGTTGTGTTGCCATATGAAAAAGGACTAACGCTACACCAGAGCAGACTATAAGGATACACTTAGGTCTCCAGCCTGCCTCCATTTCCACTGCTTACAAGCCAGCCCATTCTCCTGTGATTGCACTTGACTTTGACCTGTTGGTGTTGGGGAGCTGTTTGTTCTGTTTGACTCTTTAGGTTTTAGTGACAGAGGCAAGTAATGTGTGTTGCATTCCTGATGAATGTTTCCCTTAGTGATTTTTAGCTTTAGTTGGAGGATTAGCATGTGAGATGTTTTCTCCTCTGCTGCCATTGCTACCTCCCTTCAGTGCTGTCATTGAACTCAACGGGAGTTTTAACATAGAGTTCAAGGAAAATACTGTTAAGCCAGTGGAAGCTTTGCACTTTCTTTAGGAAATAACTTTTTACACTGATGTGATAGTATCTTATTTAATAGAGCAATAGGGTACAGGGGAAAAGAGAATAACACCTGTACTTCTCCAGGTTCTCTCTCTACAACAGCAGGGTAGAAGCTGACTTATGGTAAGTAGCTCTATTTCCCCCTCTTTCTCACAGTCACACTCATTTTTGTTAGGGGGATGCTAGAAGGCACCTTACCCTGCTCTTTCTTCTTTTCCAAGCAGTGAGCACATCCCTAAGGAAAGGATTACTGGGTCAGGCTGAAGACTTGCTGAGGCAGTGTACTGTCTCCAGCAGTAATTAGCAGCAGATGGGGTGAGGGGGAAAGTGGTATGGAAATGGCATGTCTGTGATCGTTCTCCTGGTATACATTCGCTGTTTCTGATGTAAAGACTTTCTAATCTGGAGATAACATCTGGACTGTCCGGTTACAGCCACTGATGACTTTGTGCTATGTGAACTTGTAGCAAAATACTGCCTGTGTGCATTCTGACCAGTCCTGAGGGCTGTCAGGGACACAAGGGAAGAGTCAGAGGAGTGACTTTTCTTCCCCAAACATTTCCACCTCTCTCAGCTGGCTAGCAAAAACAGCTAAGCTGAGGATCCTGCTTTTGCACAGGCTTTCCTTATGACGACTGATGAAATGCTTGGGCTCATTTCCATGTGTCAAGAAGCCCACTGAGATGACTGGTGAGTGGGAACAAGGTGCTTGCATGCTGCTGTGGCAACAAAGGCAGTGCTGTCAACATCTCTGGTAGCTTCAAACTGAGGCTCGTAGGGAAGATGCACCATGGAGGTGAGCACTGGCTTTTAGCTGATGTCCCATGTCAGTCCTTGCACCAAGACAATTCTTCTGACCCGTCTTTGTGGACGTAGCCCATAATCCCTTCAGACCTTGGTGTATAAAGTGAGGACAGGAGTACTGCTCTGTCTCTCATTGCATGGCAGGCAGAAAAATGTGAAATGTACTTAAATACTGTGGGATCTGAGCCTACATAAGTGTGGAAAATAGCCTTGTCTCAGAACTGCATTTTTCTTCAGATAGGGTCCTTATGTTGCTCTATCAACATATATTCTGGGAATAAGTCGAGATAACAAGGTCAATATCCAGAGAAATTGAAAACACCAAACAACCACCAGGTGCTGGCATTTGTTTTGAGGAGCTAAAATAAGGCATAATCTGGAAAACTGGAGAAATCTATGTAGTTACAAGTATCTATTTTCTAATCTCTTTTAGACCTTGCTTCTCTCCATCCTGCTAGTGTACAGTGACAGGTGAATGCAGGAGCATTGAACAACTCTGACTACTGTGAATGGAGCTGCTGTAATTTGCCAGTGTATTTTCTGAATAGTAGTTTTTTTTATTATTTCTCCTCTTTCCCTGTTTTGCCTGCTTTCTTCCGTCTTGCCTACCAGTTTCTTTTGAGCCATGTAGGCATCTTGGAGAAAGTGCTGAAAGCCAGTACTGGTAATACTTCAGACATTCTCAACAACTCTGAGGGAGGGAAAAGGTCTTAGGATGTTTTCTGTCTAGTTATTGTGACCACTTTGTTTCATGAGTTCCCTGTGCCCCTAATCCTGTAGGCAGCACATGTTAACAGCCACAACAAAAAGAACATCCACTGAGAGCCATAAACCACCTAGCACATACGTGTGACCGATATACTGCAGACTCTTCGTTCAGGATCAGAGGAGATATTTTTATGGCAACCCCTGTAAGTATGTAGGAGCTCTTGCACTGAGACAACATGATCACACCTTTGCTGACATGTAGGAGAATCTGTAACACCAGGGGAGGCATATATGGTGCTTCTCGCTAGCATTTGCCCAGCCACTGACTGTTTTCAGCTTCCCCAGCCTGATGTGGCCCTACGAAACATAGCGATCCCTGTTACATAGTGTGGAGCTGTGCCGTGTTAGCATCGACGTGCTGCCCAACCACCCTCACACAGGGCCCAGACCTGGGCTTTCCCTGATTTTGGGCAGCTGGCTCATAGCAAAGGCAGGTCTCGCTTAACAGGAGTGCTGGTGGGATTTTCTGGGTGATGAGCTCCCTACTTGTATGAGGAGAGGCTACACATGGAGTTGCTATCTGTGTGTTTCAGTTGCCGCCAAATCACCTACCATTTTTGCACGTATGTGCACACATATGTTCCAATGCTGCCTTCTTTAGCACTGTGTGTTGCTGGGGTGCCATTCGTGAGGGCTCCCAGCACTGCAAAGAGCCCATGCAGCGTGATGGGGAACATGCCCACAGAGCAGGAGCATTTGAAGGTCTAGTCTCTTCATCAGGAGCTTTCTAGGTGAAGATTTAGGGAAAATGGATTTATTAACACAAAAGATATTGTACCATTATATTTGTTTTCTCTTCCATGCCCTTCTTGGTCCTTTGTATTTCTTATATCCCTTTTCCTCTTTGTTTCTGAAGAAATCTCCATAGCAACCTCCCTAGTACAGGGAGGAAAGAAGCCAGGCTAGGAGAAACAAGAGAGAGGCAGCTTGTGAAAATGGCCACGATGTGTGCTGTAGTTGTAGCTCTACCTTTGCTAATTCTGCACCTCAAGTACCTGTTCAGTTTTGGGTATTGTCTGTAATACAAAGCGTAAAGTAGGGTGGTGTCAATGAGAAGCACAGGAGGCAAGAATTACAGCAGTGCTGGTTTGAAGGGACCTCTGGAGATCTGTAGTCCAACTTCCCACTCAAAACAGGATTGTTGCCAACCGTACATCAACACGAGAGTGTGATTAAAAGCAGAAGAAAAAGAAAACCACTATATCCATCAAACTAAATTAATGAGCTGTATGCAAGATCTCAAACATATGAAAAAACTTTCATTTTGAGCAGAATTCCCTTGTAGCAGGGTGATAGAGAAAGGAAGATATGAGTCTGTGTGCAGACCTATCTGGAGAATAAAGATAAGAAAACAACCATAAAATTTACTTCCCAGCTTATGGGGGAACAGTGACCCCAAGGTATGATTGAGAAGCTGTTGCTGGGAACACTGCCCAAGTCTGCCCATGGTTTGCAAGTGTCCTTCTACCAGGTGGAGTGATACTGCTTCTATTGCCCTGAACCAAGATGCAGGAGAAGGCAAAATTAACTCCATTAGATAGCTAGCAGCTCTGGTTCCAACACATAATTTCTGAAGACATTAAAGACTCTCTAGCAGTGAATCCACATGATGCATGCAGGTTAGCAGGAGGGAGGGTGGAGAGAAAGCTAACTGAAAGACCTAGTGAAGGGCTGAAAACCTAATGCAGAAGAACACGTGGGCTGCAGGAACCCAGAGCACAGGAGGTATGGACTTACTCTCTCTGTATGAGCAGTGCTAGAGGAGGTTGCTGAACATTTGACTGCCAGCTATGCTGTGAGTCAACAGCCCATTCAGTTTGCTCTAGGTTGCCAAGCCAGCTGCTGTGTAATCCCAGCCATGCTGATAAGTGGAAAGTAGAAGCCTAGGGATGTATGACCAAGCCTTGGTGAGATACAGTGCGATCATTCTGCGGCTAGCAGGCAAATGCAAGCATGTTGTGATAACAAGCCCATGCAAGATGAGCGGTTTTTGCCTGGAGGTTCGTGCAGCTGACGTACAGCAATACCACTTGTGGCAGAGCATGGCTGTAATCCTAGGACAACACTGGAGAATACCCTGGGGCAGGGGGACAAAGCAGATATCTGGGCCCTTTCCAGTGTTTGAACATAATATGAAGATGCAACTGAAGGAGATGAATGTCTACAGGGCAAGGTGATGATAAAAGTAAAAATAAGCCTCTTCTCTCAGCCTTATCCCCTACTCCCTCTGTCTGTGCAATGCCTGTGTGCTTTTTGAAGCATAAGGTGCTGCTAATGGTAGTGGAGAAATCATTGCATCCCTTGAAACTACCCCATCCTTGATGGGCAGCTGACAGCATCAAGAGAGCCCTTCAGCAAACTGAAGAGTGGGTCCAGTCCAAGACCATTAAGGAGGATGTAGAAAAGAAGCTGTTACCATTGCCAAGGAGAAAAGATACACTTCTACTTAACTGGTGACAAAAATGACTGTTGCTCTGAGTTATGGCAAGCTGACCTGGATGAGTTCCTCAGCTTCTTGACCTCAGGAAGTTATTATGGTGTTTCTGAATGCACTTGCCTGTGAGGGAAAGGCTTCCAGGTATGGAGATGGTTGTTGCATTAGTATGGCAAGAGCACAAAGATGCTGCAGAAAATGATAACTGGGAGGTGCAATGCCAAGATCTGTGTGCTCCTAAAGGGAGACAATGCAGAGTACAGGCAGGCTCACCCAACAGAGCCAAGCTTTCCATCACTGATAGCCTGCAGCCTCCTCATCTCCTACTTGCCATCTCTCTGCCCTGGTTCCCTTGCTGAAACGATGGAGGGGGGAGAAGGAAGTGAAAAACAAAAGCCCCCCAAATTCCTGTGTGGGATTCAACTAAACTTTTTAGTTGGACTGAAAGGAAGGGTTTCCTGTAGGTTCTGTTTATTTGCTTATTTTACATAGCTGTTTTAAATTGCATTTAAAGAAATATAAAAATATTTTTGCAAGGCATTTTTTTTGTTTGGAAGATATTTCAATGGAGCAGTATTGGCTGTGTGTTTAAAAATGAGAGAGGGAAATATTGCTTGAATATTACTTTTCAGTTCTGGTGTGCCTGACAGATTGCTTTGTTCAGTGTGAATCTGGGCAAATAGGACATTTGATTGAAACAACTGCCACAAACTTCTGCCTGTGGCTTTGGAGTTAGGTGAAGATGTGGCACCTCTTTATTTAGTTCTGCTAATAAAGAGTGTTTGTTTTCAGAAACATGATATTTTGTCATGTCCTTTTCTGGCACAAGATACATGGAAATAAGTTCTCAGTGTTTACAGAGTTCACTATACTCTGTGTGCATGGCCTGATCAGGGATAGTAATGCAGTAAGCATTCACAAAATGGGAACTGTCCTCTATCTTCAGGCTCCTGGACGCATGCTGTGCTGGAAGGGGGTTGCCCCTATGGAAAAAGGATAATTTCCAGGACTGTCTCCATGTGTGACAGATCCATTAACAGGCATCAGTCAGAATAATTTTATATTTGGTCTTGTTTTCTTATTGCCACTGGTGAATGAGGATGGAAGGAGAAAAGGCAGCTTAGAAAATGCATCATGGATGTCAGCTAGGCCTTTGGAAGATTTTTCCTATACTGCTTAAAAGGTGAGGCTTTTTTTTTTGCAACATTTTTGGGCTGTCAAGAGCCCTACCATAGCCTGGAAGAGCCTCCATGGCATCTGTTCTGGATCTGTAAGGTTTTGTATCTGCTAGGATGGCCTCTCGCACAGCACTGTGGCTGGTTCTCAAAGTTGCCTCTGCAAAGAGAGAAATTATCGAGTGGTGACAAGGCAGGGAAGGCTTATATGATGTTTTCCTCTCATGCTTTTGTTATGTTCAGGGACCTCTCAACACCCTCCTGAAGCTCTCCTGTCTCTTTGGTGTTGAAGTATGGATCAGGACTGAGCCGGCTTCTAAATCTGGCTCATGTTGGGCATCCCCTGCAAGGTGCGTGCTGAGCATCCCCTGCAAGGCACATGCTGGGAGCCATCCCTATATGGGAAAGCAATGGAAGAGGAGAGGATGGCCACCTTGCCTTTAGGTTAGAAATAGGACAACAGATGAAAAAGGTCAGTTTAAAGTTGGTGTGACAGTGTACATTACAGCTAGGTTTTAGGAGCTTATCTCCCACTTTTTAGATGGCTTATTTGTTTAATTCTAGTCAGTTCACTGAATTAAACTTTTTCACTTCACCTCACTTAACTTCTGTGTGCAGAGAGGCCTAAGCAATTGATATGACTTTTGCTTTTTGCGGCTGTTATTTTCTCAGGCATGTTTTTGATTACTGTTGTCTCTGTTGCAGCTGTTTGTTCTGCAAAAAAAGAGGCAAAGTGCTCCTACTCTGTATGTATTTTATTCTTTTGTCCTCATATGCATCAGTTTAAAAAAAAAAAAAAAAGCTAAGAGGAAACAGAGAGAAGCAGGAATCCCTCCTTACAGACTGTTCTCTTCAAGGGGCAGGGTTCTCATGCATCCCTTAAAAGCAAAAAAGAAATATATTACTTTGAATTTACTCTGGAAGGAGCTGATCTTAAGATTATAGGAGAGTCATGTCATTGAGAAGCTGAAGTTCTGATAATGTTTGTGATACTGCATCTCTACTATTTCTCTTCTCTGACATAAAGCCCAACTTGTCCAAGGCGTGATAATATCCTGTCAAGACATGCATGTGCTGTTGCATCTGCATAACCTAAATCTGTAAGTTAACAATTTAGGACTGTTTCACCAAAGTAACTGTAGCCCTTAATTCTTTTTTCCCTCATCTGTCTGTAGCAGTAAACAAACATTTTGGATTTGATTTGTGTAACAATATTATGATGTACCTATCTTACTGTAGGCTTCTCGTGAAGCCTCACTGCATAGCAGTTGATGTGTTCTCTGCAGCCTGTTTAGTGGGGGGACTGACTGGCATGCTGTCTTCTCCCTGTCTGCTGGCATTAGTATTCATATCAAAGAAAGCTGTTTAGTTCCCTTTCTTCTGAGCAACTGCAGGAGTCAATCACTGCTCCCTGATGGGAATGGCAACAAAGACAGAAACTGTTCGTTGATTCAGAGCAAAAGAGCCCAAGCGGGTGCTTTGATTTCAGAGAAACTCTGCCCTGCGAGGGATCTGAAAGGTTAGCCTACCAGTGTTCTTCCGAATTGTGACTCCCGAAGCGTTTTGGCAATAAAGAAGAGTGAAAGATAAGCAGGCAGCCCTCATGGATAATTTTACATTAATAATGATGACTTAGAAATGCAACTGAAGACAAGTGATTCCACTGTGAGAGTCAGACCATCATTAGAACATCTAACTCTGTAGAGGGGCTACGCTGGTGGTAAATGGGTTATTGACTTTCGGCTCCTATTTTGACTAAAAGTACATACAGGATGTAAGGACTCCAGCAATTTCCAGTGTCTAAGGTGGTAATGTATTCTGTAAATCAATAATATATTAGGAATAAAAATGACCAAAGCATGCATCCATTAAGGATTCATAATAGAAATTTGTTTAGGTTGTATACTATGTGTATTGATTGCTGCTATTTAAAGATGAAGTATGTCTTTCAAGCAGAGTGCTTCTATATGTAGCTTTCTATATTTTAAATCCATTTATTTTTAATATGAAGATGAACTTAAATAACATGGGGAAATACCTATGAATAGAAGTCAGTTGCGGAACATATTGGGAAACATTATGGGAATAGCAGTACTGTGAGAAGCCGCAAGTAGATGTCTGATATTGCTGGAACCTAAATGTTGGACCTGAGTGAAATAATAAGCAATATATGTGGCAGTCACTGTTTGCAGCTCCAGGTTTCCAGGTAGCTTAAATTTTTCTTGGTTTTGCGCCTTAATATTGAATTGCTCACCTTTCCATGTTGTGGTATGTAACATGACATAATATAGTAATACTGTGCCCTGCTTTGGCTGAGTGGCAGGGACAGATTTGTGGTACAGAGCTGCCGGCAGAATGGAAGCCTTGTTTCTATGGAGTAGTGCTGTCTTTCTGCAACTCCCTGCATCTGACATGAGTGGCTGTACAGTTAAAGAAGACTTAGGAGACCATGCCAGGGTTGCGGACACTTGCAGCACCATGACTGGGAAGTAGGATTTGGAAAATCATGCCCCCAGCCCATCGTAGTAACATCATACCAGGACCTTAAATGCCTCTGCTGTTTATTTGATATTGTAGGGTGATGAGTTAAGAGGCTTTGCAGAATTATAGTAATTTATCAGATAACCATATTGGAAGGCTGAATTAAAAACCAAAACAAAATAAACCACACAGAAAAAACCAAAGCAGACAAACCTACTAAAAGTGTAGTGCTATACTTATGTTTTCATCCATACTCCTGAACTTAATCTGTTCCAGGGTCCAGTGCTTCTTCAGCAATGGAGAGGTACCTTCCCTAACGATGAATGGTTGAGAAAACAGTTCACATGCCGTAACTGCAGTCTTTATGTCTCACTGAAGCTAATAAAAACTGTTTTAGATTACACAGATTATGATTCATTATGAAAACAAAGCAAGCCTCTGACTGAAATCCCATCTGTTGGTTTGCATTAGGCAATTCCCTTCCTCCTTTCAGTTTTTTATTCCTAGAAATTCAAAGAAGCTGACCTGGAACATGTTTTGTCCATTCATGACCACTAGATAAAGTCAAACCTTCTTTGCATGGATGAGTGCACTAGGTATATGCATAAAAGCTGATGAGAGTGGGGTTTTTTTGTGTGTTTTTTTCCTTATTTTTTTTCTCTAAGATAAAAAATTCAACGAGTTTCATGCTGCCAAATGTCCCCCTCTCTTCCTGTTGTCTTTCTACCAAATCTTCACAGATCTTTAAAATACAAAGAAACTCGTATGATCAACAAGCCAGACTTTTTTCACAACAGAGATCTTGCCCAGTAATTTGTGAATCAGGCTCCTGTATCTTCTGTTTGAGCTCTAACATATCTTCCAGAAAAATACTTGGTCATGATTTAGGGATCTCAGCTGATAAGGAATATATCATATGCCTACATAAACTATTCCCTGGTAAATTAATTGCAGAGTTAAAAATATGTACCTTATTTCTACCCTGAATTTATCTGGCTTCAACTTCCAGCCCTTGCATCTTGCTTACCTTTTTCTACTAGATTGAAGAGCTCTCTGTTGTGAGAAGTATCTTCCGTCTGTAGATACGTGCAGACTAGAATGGTCTTTTGCACTAGTTAGACTTAGCAGCTTTGATATCTCACTTGTAAAACTGGCTTTCCAGACTGTACTAGATTTTTTTTTTCTATTTTTGAAATGTTCTCAAGTTCTTTTGCAAACTCTTTAAAAGCTCCCAGCAAGCTTTTTGAAGTATAGACACCACAATATACATGTTACAATAATGGACTCATTAATACCATATGAAGAGCAAATTCATCTTCCCACTTCTGCTTGTTATTCACCTCCTAATACTCGCAGAGATCATGTTTGCCCTTTGAGCCACTGTGTAGCTTTCAAATTCTTATCAATCATGAAAACAGTCTTGTTTCGAGTAACTGCTTGCAAGGCTGTGGTCTCACATAATGAGCACTTTTTGTATTCCTACGTGGACTTGTATTTGTCTGTGTTAAAGCACAATCTGCTCAGACAATGCATAGATCAATCTGCAAAACCGACAAGGTCCATGTCAGTACTTAACATTTCATCAATTTTTGCACCAACTGCAAATTGGGCAAGCTTTGAGTTTATTTTCTTTCAGATCATCAAGAAGTGTGTTGAATGATATTGAACTGATGATGTTCTTGCTGAACTTCCAGAAATGGTTTAGCTGGGCTGACAATTCCACATTTACATTACCTTTTGAGAAGCAACAGCTAATGCATTTTTTTCTGTCTGCAATTGGACTTATGTTCTAGTTTTATAGCTTAGATTTTTTTTTTTTTTTTAAAGACTTGCTAGTAGCAATGTGCCAGTGTTCTAGACAAAGTTAAAAAACAGCAAGGGATTCCTAAGAGGGTTGTGGGTTTTTTCCAAAGTCCCAGATAGAAGATACCTAATTGTGAAGAATGAAAAATATTGGACTGTTTGCTATTCTATCTTTCCTAATATCTGACAGAACAAAAAGTACCTCTTTATTACTGTGAATTATGAATACATCTGTTTGCTTCTTTCTAAATACAAATTGCAATTACTGACTATTTGTAGAGGGTTGATTTTATGCTTGATAACTGGTTGTCTTTCACCCATACACTTTACTATTTCAAAAATACTGCTGCTGATTTAAAAAATTTACAAGAATAGTTTTTCTTAGTCTGATGGTCCACAGTTATTTAATTTGCATTTGAGCTTTTATTAATGCATGTTTGTGTTTCCTAACATGTTAACTACATTGCTGCCTTTGTTTTCTTTTTTTTTAAGTGAGGATAGACTGTTTAACAAAAACAGCTTTTTCTCGTGATTGCGGAGTTGAGGATTTTGCAATCTGAAACAGATTTCTCAGTTCACTGTCTGCATTTTTAAGCTTCAATCTTTATTTCTGTTAATTTTGTGTGAAATATTTTAATCTATGAGACCCTGTCCTGGGTAAAACTCTCAAGTATGTATGTTACCAGTCAGGACTGATCTTACTGTACTTTCCAAGTTACATTGATTCGTGGCTATTAGCTTATAGGCATCTGGGGTTTGTTTGGGTTTGGGGGTTTGGTTTGGTTTTTTTTTGCTTATTTGTTAGAACAGAATCCTATATGAAATTGCACAAAAGAGTTTTACTAAAATTTCCTTAACTTTTTATGGTCAAAAGCAGACGTCAATACTTTATTTGTTTTACCAGTCATGGTACGATATTACCAGTATATACTTCCCTGATAGTAATACAATGAAAAAATTGCACAGCAATATTTAAGAGTTGCTCTTCCTCATTTCTTATCTGAGTTAGAGGCCTTAGGGCAACCCTCCACCAGCACTGTATCCCATGTGTTAGTACCTACACCCAAAAGCAGTAAGAACAAATACTGCAGTGCATCAAAAACTACTTTATATTTTAGACAGAATGAGCTCAACAACAGACTTGCTCAGTGAGCTTTGATATTTTTCCCAGATAGTTCCCCCCAAATCCTGCAAAACAGTTTTTTAACCCTACACAGTTTGAAGGGCTTTATTACAGAATAATAGGGGACATGGAAGAACTGTAAGTAGAAAAGTCTGATTTCTTTATGAAGGTTTTGCTTTGTGCTCCAAAAGTGCCATTGGAGGGTAGTGACAGCAGAATGCTTTCCTTGAATATGAACAGCAAACACAAGATGTTGGAAATATGCAACAATTTTACTCTTAGAAAAAGCAGAAAATTCTAAATGTGAAGTATAAATAACTAGAACAACAATGCTTGAAATAGGTACAGGACGAAATGGATATTACAGGTATAGGAAAAAGTGCTTGAAATGGATCCTTTGCTAGATAATAGTCTGTTTCTATTTAGAAAGTACACTTATATGTACTATAAAATAATTACATTAGAAATTTAACTAATAACCTCCCAGAAACAGTTCTCTGGAAACCTTTCTGTGGTGCTTTTTTCAACTCGGAGGAATCCTTCCAAAACCTTTAGGGAGGAATAGCACAGAAGGATTTGGCACATGTCACAGGTCAGTGCCAGCTGAGGGTCCTGGTACATGCAGGCTGTCTGCCTCCCAGTCTCATTGGAGGATACCCCTAAACCTGGACTGGGGTCCTGGGAACTCCTGCCCCAGGATGTGACAGCACCCAACCTCGCCCATCTGCCACACTTCACAAACAATCTGAGTGAAACTGCATAGACCGTGTTCTCTACTGAGAGGTCAAAGCTGGGAGTCTGTAAGCCTGAGGTCTCCTAAATCTCCCCTGGGTGACAAAGACTGCTCGCTTGGGGTTGCTGGATCCTGTGTCCCTTCTTACTGATCAGGGAAACTGTCTGCATTGGATGCTGTTGCATGGCTGAGCTGCAGTGCTCAGGTGTGCCTGAATGAACTTTGGCCTCCCGATTCTCCAAAGGCCTCGTCTGTGTTATACCCTTCTGTCTGGGCATCCTCTGGAGTCCCAGCAGCGTTGTCTAGTCTGGGGTTTGAAAAAGTCCTGCTCATTATGGTCCCATATATCTATATGGGAAGGAGAGATGCAGTCTTTCATCAAGTAATTTTGTTGAAAACTTTTCTTTACCCTTAGCCCTCTCTGGTTTTGTTGGGCAATTAGATCCTGTCTTTTATTGCCAGAGACATCAGCAAAAGATTTACACCTTTCATCTTCCTCTTGGAGGAGAATTTGAAACAAGATTAGTGATTGTGTTTAAAAAAAAGAGGAGGGGGAAAAAAAAAGTCTTCAGTCCATCATAGCTGTTTGCAGTGTTTTTTTCCTGAAGCAAATTAGATAATTTTTTTTTTCAGCCATATTTTCATTCAACTGGTGAGCATTGTGCCCTCAATTATAATATATGTGTCTGTTTCTTACCCATTCTGCATGGCTATCCTTTTCTGTGCCACTATAGATCCTGTCTCTAATCTGCATGTATTTCCTCTTCTCTATAAAGTGTCCTTTGGGGCATAGACCCTCTTTTTGTTCAGTTCTGCACCCGGGTGTCTGTGAAGGAGCCCTACGCTTTCCCACAGGACAAGTAATAAATCATGATATACAGCACTGTAGGGACTTTCATAAAACAGAGTTGCCTTTTAACCAGTACAGGGTTGGTTTTTTTACTGAGCACAATGTCTCTGTGACTATTCATACTTGTTATTGCAGCTTTCTAAAATGCTTCTTAGACTATTGTTAGCCACTTTTGAAGGCTGGAGTGGAAAATGGGTGGAAAAGTATATCCTAGTGTCCCCTGGTTACTTTAAACTGAAATTGTAGGGTGTGGAGGGCAGGATTCGGAGCATTTATTGCAGATAAAAATGTCGTAAGGTGAGTTTGGCCACATGGCCACCTGGGTCGGTGATGGCAGTCCTGGTGGTGCCGCAGAATAAGCATCACCTCCTTAGTGTGAAGCCCAGGAGCTCTCAGTTTTGTTGCAGAGCTGTTCACCTGACTCTTCTGGGAGTAGTTAATCTGTTCAGAGCATTTCTGGGAGCCTGTGGATGAGCATTATTTCAGATTTTTTTTGTGGGTCACCTTAAGATGGACAGTATTGTGTGTGTGTATGTGTATTATATATATACACGCATATGTATGTATACAGAGTTTCTGGAGCAATATTTGCACAGGCTGCATTAGGTGGAAAACAATAAACCACAGTGTTTGCTGTGAGCGGGTGGGTGCAACAGGAAACTTAATCACTCAGGATTTTAGTTGTTTCCTAGGAAGTGAACCATTTTGTGGAGTTAATTCGTTAGTTATAATGTTCTGCTATTTTCCACTGAGGACAAGGGGTATCTGCAGACAAAAATATGCGATTTCCCTGAAAATCTACTTTTATTTGTAATGTATTTCCAGCTGGAGCAGGTGTGTGTGTTTCAGCTAATTTCCAAAATTTAATTCTCCTACTGTTCTTTATTTTTAAGATTGAGGGGAAGTAAATAAATTTGGCCACTGTTCAGATCAAAGTGTATGCGTCTGTGAAGCTCTTTTTAGCCACTAGTATATTTGAGGTGAAATGCTTCATTTTTTGAAATCAGAGAGGAGTTAAATCACAGACTTTGGGCAGAGACATGTTTCAGAGGACTGCAAAGAGTGACTTGCCACAGCATACTTGTAATTCTTGTTAGCATATCAGCAAAAAGGATCTTAGATCTCATGCCTCTGTTCCCGAGGTGGAGCGCATAGATGTCATGCTATGGAAATCCTCATCCAGCAGCTGGGGATTGAGTTGTTTTTGTAGATTACTCACAGATCTTGCTGATAAGGACCCATTGGTTTCTAAAAATCAGTGACCTTTTAGATGGGCTGAGTAGAAGACTCACAATTTCATCTTGGTTCGATTTTGCCTGTTACATACATATAATGCATTTATAGAAGTGTGTATATATTAAAAAAAATATGCATATAATGGACTGCATTTCTGGGAGAAGGCAAGATCTTAAAGCAGTCTCAGACTTCTTTATAAAACTTTCAGAGTTATAGCTAGTGGAAAGACAAGTTTTCTGTTATTTATGGCAGAGACTTAAAGGAACTGTGATGTCTAAAACACCAAGAAAAATCACAGGTATTTATTTAACAATCTACAATTTAGCCATATTACTTCCTGAAGATGGCTAGTCTTCAAGGTCTTAGTAATTTCTTATAAAATTAACTCTAAAGGAGTCATTCTTGGCCTTCAGTGATGTAAAGCAATTGGTTTAAATGATAAATATTTGAGGCCTCAGATTTCTGTATAGGTATTTGAATGACAGACTCTAATACTTAGGGAGAAATTATTCTCTTTTGCTTGCCTGTTTTTGTCTGGACAGTTCTTCAGATTTCACACAGTTCTCCTTTTTGGGCAGTGCAAACTTAAAAATAGATTTACTGCTCTGGTAAACAAGTCCATAAACAGCACAAAGTAATCTTCACTCTGCTGTTCATAATTTCTTTAATAATGCAGATATTTCCACTAGAGCTTTAATGTTTCCCTTCAGAGGCTATTCAGGGAACTGTAAATGAAAATTAAACTTGAACTTTGTGGAGGTGTTACTCGGTAGGAATCTATTATTTGCAGTCACTCTGCTCTTCAGCAAAGCTCCACATACATCCAACCTGTCCAATTTGCGTCAGCCTTAAAAGGATTTCTGAACCTGCTGAGTTCACTGGATCTCTTCTACACTTTTGGTGTTTGGTTTTTTTTTTTTTTGCATGTTTATTTGTTTTTGCTGGGTGTTTTTTTCCTCTTTTTTTTTTTTCCTTTTATTTTTTTCTCCTATGATGAGAGAGAAGTTAAATCTAGGCTCTGTTGCATGTGGCTATCCTCCATGGCAGACCATCTCTGACTTTTGAGGATACATTTGGGTCTTGATCTCTAGTTTATCCTCATCCTGCTTCCTGTAGCTCAAGGCTGCCACCTCCCAGTTCACGGTGGTACATAAGATGGAGAAAAGCACGTCCTCAACACTTGGGCAATATCCATCTGGTGACACCACTAAATCCTATTGAAGCCTATTCTGATGATATACCTAAAAAAAGTTCTGCTGGTAACAGGAAAGTTATTCCAGATTTGCATTGTTTTAGCAAGGGTAGGAACTTAACCTAGTGTTTTAAACGGAAACAATAATGAAGTGTAATATTAAATGAACTTGTGATTTAATGTAAAATCTGAAAATGATAAAAAGATTCTTTTTCCTTGATGTTCCTAAGCTAAACCCTTGATACTCGTTTATCTAACTGCTTCTATGATTATACCTACTATGGTGTAATATGGTTGTATAAGTTTGTATGTGAGATTAAAAAATTAACCTTACTAATGTCTACAATAAAAAGCTACAGTGGAGTAATTTGAAATGTGGTGAATTTTGTTATTACTCAAATTCTACTTGCTTCACGACATTAATTTTTACTGTGTTAAATTTGAGACTTCAAGGTTGTTCAGCAATGTCAAAGTCAAAGCTTCCTAGTTTGGGGTTTTTTTTTGTTGTTTTTTTGGGGGGGGGGGACAGTTACATGTCTTATTGTAACAGCAGTAACTTTGAGTTGAGTAAGTAATAAATGGCACATTTTTCCTTATTGAAGGCCATTGTGCAATTTGTGGTATGTGGATTTGTAAAAAGGACTCGTCCCTGTGGCACAGAACCTAACACTTCCTTTATTGAGAACACGAATGTCTCAGTGTTATGGACCAGGATCTGAAACACGGATATTTTAAGTAATGTCACTGTTAGGCCTGAGGGCAAATTTAGCATAAGTGTTGGTTATACATCTTACGCACTGCAATGCAGGGCTTTAACCGCAGATACTTTCCCTATCTGTGCACTGTTTTCCTACACTTAAAAGTTAATTCACGTGAAGGAAGCCTGTGAATTTAAAGAGCAGTCACACCTGAGTGTCTTCTTGTGCGTGCCTTTTGTTACAAATTAGATGATCCACTGCAAAGGAACAGATACTTGGGAATAGCTTTTCCCCGTGATGAGGCCTAAATATTAATGTACTTGCATTCAACCTTCCCCTTGGAGACAGCATTTCATTTGCCTGTTGTTCTCAACTTGTTGCTTCTGCTTAAATTAAAATTCATTTAAGTGACATTTAGCTCAAGTGACACAGGCTGGGACTGTGCTTCTGACCTCTGATTTTAAGATAAGTTGTCATGTATTTTTCAAAAGCATATTAAATTCAGCCTTCCTTCCCTCCTTCTAAAAATCTTTTGCTTCCTTTCTATGACCTTAGCTAACATTTTCTGAGCTGATTCAACTCTATCAGCCCAACAGAAACTTCTCTCCCCCATCCCCATTCCCCTCACTGGCTTAGTTCCTTGTTGGCCTGCCTCATGAAAGGGTCCATCAAGCACCAGAACTGGGTGCAAGTCTAGCAGCTGAACCGTGGCTGGAGATAGGAGAGCTTGGCTGAGGCAGAAGTAGGACCCACTGTCCCTTCAACAGCAGTGACCTGGTAGGTTGGCTTATCCTGGACCACTGCCTTGTTAGTAGCAGGGAGGGTGACCCTTGGTGATGCCTTGCCTTGCAGTGTGCTCTGTGTAAATATTACCTGAAGAGGTATTCACCTCTCTGTAAGTGGCAGATTTGGGAAGATGAGGGCTTGTCAAATAAATATTTATTGCAATTCTCAGAGTATTTCTCATCATTCACTAATGAGGCAGTGGCCCATGAGTCCTGGAAGATGGGAATGGAGAAAGAGAAAGAAAGCACAGTACTGCTGGTGCACTATTTTCTCACACAGGTATGGTTCAGTTCAATACCATGTCTCCCTGGGCCAGTCTGCCTTCTTGACTCTCTCTCTTTACATGTCCTCAGTTGCTTCCTACTGTCAGACTCCTCCATTCATAGTTACCATCTGGTTTCTGTGGTCTTGCTCTTTTATTACTTCATCTCCTTTCCTCATAGGGCCTCACAATGACTCATTTCCTTCATCAAGGCCCATCCTTAGGTGCAAATGCATCCACTTCACCATTCTTTCCTCTTTCTGGTGATCTTCCACCAGTCCTCTTTGCCCACTATCTGTGAATTTCTTTTCTTTTTACTCCTATGGGAAGAGCTGATCTAATACTTAGGGAGTCTAAGTACTTTTTACTAATGAGAAAAGCTTCTTCATGCTTTGAGCTAGGGTTTAGGGCGTGAGGGGAGAGAAGAAGGGTATTCATCAGCTGAGCTTGATAAGGAGATAAGGAATATCAGTGGTATGAAAAATGAACAGCAGAAGTGTCCCAGGATGTAGCTAGCTGTCTAGTGCTTAATCCTCTGACAGCTGTCCCTGGGCTTTCTGGGCATCCAGTGGGTGGTGGAAAGGGCCAGTTGTTTCTGCATCACCTTTTTGATACCTGACCTCTAGGGTGTCTAGAAATGTTGAAGAAGATCATCTGCTATGAAAATGAAAGGTACTTTTCAGGAAGCTGATGCCTGGAGGCAGAGGCTTGCTTCAGAGATGTGCCATTTTGGACTTGGCTAGGCTTTTTGTTGTGTTTCTGTTTGCATCCTTGGCTATGTCACCTTGGAAAATGACCTGTCTGTGTGTGGGTTTGGCAACCCCTATAGGAAACTCCCCCTTTGTTTACTATACCCTTCTCCTATGTTTTCTCTTCATTGTGGGGGAGGGTGTCAGATATAAACATGCTACTGAACATCTACTGTGTTTTCACTCACATTAACCTGGGAGCAAATCTCCAGCAAGTGTCACTTGGGTGTTATAATGGAGGTAGATTAAGCAATTTATGGAACAATAAGATAGTTGACCTCAACCTCCACATAAGATGCACGGAGAAGAGTGTGAGGATTTTTTTTTAGCTTTTAGTTGGTTGCCATGGCTGAGGTGTTGCACAGCTTTGTGTTTCTCCTGGTTTATTTTGTATACTCCATCACACCATATAAGAGGATGCTCTTGTGGTTTGTAAAATCTGTTCACAGCTAGCTGTTTGCTGGGTAAGGGGGATCACTGCTTCTGGTGAAGGTGCCCAAAGGAAAGTCATAAATTGTTTTTGGTATCTTCTATAAAATAAGAAAACCCAGGATAGCCTGGGGCAATGGGAGTATTTGATTCACATGGGGAAACCCAGGCTGAAGATACATTCTTCACCTTCTGAGGATTGTATCTAGTTATCTTCTTCCTTTCTCTAGCAGATTTTGGAGTGCTTAATGGAGGAAATCAGATAATTTTCCCATTTTTATAGATAAAACAGCAATCAACTGAAGCACAGAGAAGAGAACTGGGAGTGGAGACCAGCACTGTCCGGCTCCAGCCTTGCACTGCTGATGGCTCCAGCCGTTTGGCCACACTGACTGCCTTCAGTCTTTGTTTTCTCCCCACGGGAGCTGGATATGGATGTTGCAAGCATTTACTTGGCACCAGCCATCGTCTGTAGGATGCACCTTTAACCCCTCTGCAGGCTGAGAGTAGAAGAAAGGCTTTTCCACCCTGTCCCCCTAGAAAAGATGCAGAGTTCTGTGCTGTTTAATTTGTTGTCAACATATGTAGAGAAAGTGGGGGAGAGAGAATAGTATTTCTATACTTGTATACTACTCACAAGTTTTCAGAGAACTTTGGACCAGTTAGGTTTTTTAAGCTTATCAGAACTAGATTGATATTTCTGAGCAATGAAAATACTGGGGAATCAGAGTATTGTACGCTGCAGAAATGTTTGTTGTCACTATCTTTAACCTGAGTTTTTGTTTGCTACTAATGTTGTTGTTGAGATAGGATGCAAATGAATGTACTAATGAGACTTCATATGTTAACAGGAGAAAGTAGGGCCCTGATTTAGAAAAGCACTTAAGCATGTGCTTCTCTTTAGGGAGTGACAGTCATATAAGGCCTATTGACTCAACGGCTGAAATGGATTTCAGCTCGGACTCATACCTGAGTCGGCTTCAGAATAAGATGAGGGGAGGAGGTGGATTTTTTATTATTACTTTCTGATTTTTTTTTTCCACAGAGTCAAGGTGAACTGTGGGATTATAAAGTACTGCGAAATTACAAACACAGAAACATTCCTCCAAATTAGTAGTAAACCTCTTCCTCCAGCATGTTTTATTTGCCTTTGGAAACAGTAAGTCAGGTATTTAGCTGGGCAGACCAAATCATGTGCAGAACTTGTGAAAATAATTATCTCTATATTTCAGGCTTTTGTTTCATCACCTTTAAATAAGCACTGAAATTTCACTCTGAAAATTCTGAGCCAGAACATCATTTTACTGTGAAAATTGCATATAAAACCTAATTAAAAGCATCATCCTACACTTTTATTTTAAAAATACATCTACTACCATCATGCCTCTAAATGTAACAGAGCTCAACAAGTCTCTAGCAGCCAAGAAGACGCATAATTTAGAGGCTATTTCAGCATTTGATTAAGCACACAGCGATAACTACAAGCCCATGCCCTGCAGTCATGACAAGAGGCAATTATGTTCTGAGGTCAAAATTGAGGGGGAGAAAAAGCACAAGATGACTTACTTAATTTTCCAGCTCCTGAAATTAGCAGAGACAAAGAAGTTCTAAATCGCCCAGATAAAATCCTGTCATTATCTGTTGCCATTTCACCCTCTGCTCTCACTTTGCCCGGCCAAAGCTCAGGAGGATGATTTTCCACCAAATGGCTGCACTTAGAAAACTCAAGTCGACACATGTTTAAATGTTAAAAAGAGTGTTTTTCAAAATCTTTAAGTTCTGCCGTCTGTATTTAGATGGCTGTCTGCACATAGGATTCTGGAAAAAGACACCTGTTTTCCAAAGTAGTGAGCAGCCATCAGCTCTTCTTGACTCCAAGCCAACAATTAGGTCACTTATTTAGGAGATTAAATAAGGCGCTCTGTGAGAGACTGCAAAGACAGGGAGCTGCTCAAAGGAGAGAGACGTGTATTAATGAATTAATACAATCGTGCTGTGTATTACACAGATGGGCTTTGACGTATCTTATTTCATAGCAAAAAGCAAAAAAATCTTTGCTCCTCACAGGAAAACCAGTAAAAATGTTTAGAGTTAGATTATCATATAGGGATGCAACATCAAAAAATATGCTTACAAGGAGATAAACAGGTAACTTCTAATCTCCCTTTGGAGTATTTATTGCAGATATCAGGGTAGAAAAAAGCCATGCAGAGCAACTGATTTGGTGGAGGATGGCAGGGTGGAAAATGTGCACCACTGCTTTTTTCTGTCATATTGTGTTACAGTATTCAACTATTCCTACAGTTTATCCAGGGTATTACACTTCTTTTATGCTTTATATCCAGGAAATAACTTTAGACTCCATGATACCACAGTGAGGGATCTGTAAGTGAAAGCTGCCCTTCTAATAGCAAGCAGTCGAGTGATTATGTGAGAAACAAAAGGTGAATTCTAGTAAATGGAATGCCACATCTAGGAATGTTTGCATCTGTCCAGAGATTCTTGAACCGGAAGTAGAACATGAGCTGTTATTTTGGGGGAGGGGTGTTTTGGTTTGGTTTGGGTTTTTTGGGGGGTAACAGGGACTGACATTCATGCAATTTTAGTAGGTCAGTGCCTTTAAAGTCTCATGTACAGGAGATACGCCCAAAGTACAAGAAATGTGCTCTCACAAATGGTGCAGAAATATGTTTAACAGCTTTTATTAAAACCTCTGTATTTTCATATTAACTGTACAATCCTCCACCAGAAGCCTGAAGTACTGCATTATGGCTGACAGAGTTGCTGTGAGATTAGGATGGTATCTTTGCCTTCAGATAAACTTCTGGTTTAATAAAACCATATTGCTGGTGCCAGTTCGTAATGTCTTATTTCCAACAAAACATGTGAGTTAAGATTAGCTGCATATGTACAGGGCTGCTGTTCGACAAATATACCAGGTTTATACGAGTGAATTCCCAGTCAGTTAATTTCTGCGATTTTAAGTGAGGTTTTCCTCAACCATCACATGTTTAATGTCGCTTTCTTTGGCAATATAGAATGAAAAAAATGCGTAGGAATTAATAGCAAAAATATACTTTCTGAAGCATGTGTGTCAGAGGTTTGAGTTTTGTTTTCTATAGCGGGAACTGTAAAAAGTAAAGTAGTATTAGCAACTGTCTGTGCCATTTATGTAGCCTACAGTAACCTCACAGAGAAAAGGATCCAGATTGCCCAAGAACTGAGCCAAACCATAGCCCCAAACAGCTAATATTGACTGTGAACCTCATTTTGCTGTTCTCTTGGCAGGTAGTAGGAGTCCTCTAAGCGCACGGCAGGAGGAAGGAGGGCACTTGGCCTCAGCATTCTGCCAAGAGCTGCTAGAAACCTTCTGCTTCCTATGTCACCAATCTACTCAGATTTAGTACAGAAGAGGCTTGAGAAAAGCGCTCACCACAGCTCTTTTCCAAAATCAGCAGCCTGGCATCAGAAGTTTTCTGGTCAGCCCTGGGCCTGTGAACACTAAAAGATAACACAGGCAAATATGAAGTCCTCCCCCTGTTGCCATAGAGTCTGGTGTTTTGTAGAGCAGGGGCTGCTGCAGGCTTCTGTGGACAGATCCTTTGAAGTGGACTTAATACCTCTTGATGTTGTTTGTAGGGCAGGCTAAAATTGCTGGGCTTTGCTGACTCTGCCTTTCTGACAGGCTTATCTCTTCAATCAAATGTTGTCTGTAACTTTATGTCCCATCCTTCTGCCACTCACCTTGTCATTGGTTAATGATGTAAAGCCAAGGGTAAGAGTGAGATACTATGTCTCAGAGGTTCGCGCTTGTCCTCCTGGCTTCTCTCCTTCTGTAACAGAACTTGGTTGCAGTAAGAATTTACCGCATTATACAGATGTGTGGTGCAATACGAGCTCAGGACAAAACTGTTTCTCCAGTCCTGGGGAAAGAGGACATCTTACATGATCCAAACACTAAAGCTATGCTAATTGTAGAAGCTATTATTAAAAAATAAATGCATGTCTATCTTGGGAGTTTGGCAATTAGTCCACAACTCTGGCACATCAGTAAGGATCTGATACTAGAGTAATCTCTGCAGATTTACAGAAATGGGAATGTTTATCTGTCCAGTAATAAAAATCTACATGAGACAACTGACAGTAACAGAAGGCTTCACAGAAGTTAGAGTAATGTGTTGGATTGCTGCCTGCCAGACAGACTGGTAGAGCAGCTTTGGTACAGTTAAGGGGTACACCGAGAAACATCAGTACGCTTTTATTTCCATAAGCAAACTTGACATGCATGTACCATGTGGAAGTTTTATGGGACAAAATAACAGCGCATTGGAAGGGATTTTTTTAGGGGAGTAGGGTATTTTAGTGTTTTTATAATGGAGCTTGGGAGGAAAGTGAGTTGTTGAAAGATGCTCAGTGTCAGATGGGTCCTGGATCTGTTAGAGGATTAAACCTTCCATGACTGCTCTGTGACCATCACAAAGATACAGATTTAGTTTACATGTTGGAGTTTTGTGGTTGGAAGTAGTACAAAATGGAACCAGAAGTGCATATCGTTCCTGCAACTGGAAACCTTTTTGGTGTGAGTGAGTTTTAATTCCTGTGGAATAAGGAGACGAAGGGATTGGCTTTTGTTTCAGCTTGTGGATGGTGTGCTCAGCTGGAAAACAAATATTTGGTTCCCAGCTTCGACATGGATTTCCCGTGAGATCTTCTGGTAGCTGCATAACCCTTCTGCATCCCAGATGAGAATGACAATGCAAGGCTACTTCATATGGATATTTGGGGATTAATACATTTATGTTTGTCAAGCTGTGAAGGTCTTTGTATCTAAAAGGCTGTAAAGATGGGAAATATTATTGCTTGTTGTCATGTGAGTTGAGTTTATTTACTAATACTTTAGGGGCTTTGTTTTCAAGGCATCTCAAAGCGTGTTTCTTTTTTTTTTTTTTTTTTTTTTTTGCAAACTGTAGCCTGGATTTCTTTTAAAACAGGTAAGACTTCTGAGAGCTCTTTAAATTAACTTATTAACTTTACAAGTATGTGCCAGTATTGAACATCCAGGCAGATCTGACGCAAAGCTGAGATTGAAATTTAATTACTCCATGTCCCATATATTGGTCTTCCCATGGAAAATATCATTGCACGGCCCAACCTTTGGGATAGTTGTGAGAAACCCCAGGCCTTCCCCCAGCTTGCTGCAGGCTACAACAAAAGCCATTAGGCTCGTGTTTTCTAAGGACCAACAAAAAGACCAGGAGCAATGCAGATGTTATTACAACTGCAGTAGGACAGATGCAATCTCACTGAACAGTGAGGGATCCTAGTGCTTGGATTGCTTCTTGTGAGAAAATTTCCCCCAGTTGATTAGGTACCACACGGGACTTTAATTTTATATGTCAAAGCCAACTAGCTTTTCACCTGGTAAGTAGAAGTAATAACAATGCCATAGTTGCTATTTACCTCTTTCAAGAGGAAATATCTAAAGCCTTGTATAAAAGACTTCTAGCAGTTTCCTACAGAAGCTACCACCTTAGGCCCCCCCCCACTAAACAAAACCACGACAGATTGTTAGCCTATTTTTGAGATGAGAAGATCAAGTTGCTGAGTGGAGAACTGATTTCTCTGGGCAGCCAGCAAGCAGAATATTGGACCCCGTTTCTGCAGACCATGTCTCAGTGGTACCAAAACTATCTCACTACAGCATATGGATAAAACCTGCTGCTAAACATCGTTCCACTTTTAATCCTAGCCTCAGTGTGGAAAGTAAATATTTGCTGTGTTTCTGTGTTAATCCTTGCAGCTTTCAGCCGTGCCCCGGTCCCCATGGCTGTGGTCCGAAGGGAACTGTCCTGCGAGAGTTACCCCATAGAGCTTCGCTGCCCGGGAACAGATGTTATCATGATTGAAAGTGCCAACTACGGGAGGACTGATGATAAAATCTGTGACTCTGATCCTGCTCAGATGGAGAATATCCGCTGTTATCTGCCAGATGCCTATAAGATTATGACTCAAAGGTATAGTATTTAATATTCTTTGTTTGCTGATTGTTGGTTTTTAAATCCGATATGTACACACCAGTTTGTCTGTATGTTTGCATGAGAAAATGCAAGTACTTAGTCTGTATCTATGTGCACAGAATTACAATTAT
Organism: Chlamydotis macqueenii; assembly: GCF_036417535.1. NCBI lineage: Eukaryota > Metazoa > Chordata > Aves > Otidiformes > Otididae > Chlamydotis > Chlamydotis macqueenii. Next base: position 21,718,498 of record NC_141559.1, read on the forward strand.
CACTGCTAAACTGTGGGTTTAACAGAGTTGGGTTAGCATCATGGAATATAAATAACATTTGCTGTAAGTGCTACTAATCAGCTTGATGCTCACCTCATCCCAGTTTTACCTCTGAAATACCTAAATATCAAGGCTCTTAAAGAACATGTGATTTTTTTTCTCAAATGCACATTCACTGTTGTTTGTGCTGTGTTCAAACAGATAGCCAATAGTCTTCTTTAGACAATTATTATTTTGTTTTCAGAATTATGCATTTACATTTTTCAAAATACAAAGAAAAGTCTCCCTCATTCATTGTGTTACCAGGCTTCGTTTTAGGAAGAATCTGAATTCCCAGTCAAGGACCCACATGCACATTGGTTTTGCAGAAGACTTGGTAAATTTCTGTATAATAACTAATGCTGTTAAGTACTGCTCCTGCATCTGGAAGTGGTAACTGAGATACATGCCATATAGACAGACTCCTGTATTGCAGAGCCAGGGCCTAACAGTTTATTCCAACCTAGAGGTATCCTGGTTATGGAAAGCCTTTAGCTTTTGCTGAATTTTTCAGGTTATTTTCTGGCACAAGAGGTGTCGTGGGAAAGATTTGTAAGTTACAGCTCTTGATATGTAATTGCATTCAGTACATTTCTCCCAATAACTACGTGTGAATAATTATTCAGTACATTTGGCTGTTAATTAAATAGTAATAGAAATTAGTATTTTAGGGTATTAAAATGGTATTGACATAGGCAAAGTATTGCTAATTGAAGCTGTGACAACAGTGTTTGCGCGGTGACCTAATGGCTAAAGCAGTGCAAGGTTTTAATGGACTATCTTGCTATTGTTTACTGTGAGACACTGCACTAAAAATGGAGTTGTGTGAGCAACAGAAAAGAAAGCATGAGTTTCATCTGTATTTGACGTGCTAACAGGTATTTTTGAGCTCCCTTTAGAATTGCTCCATGTCATGGATTTAGATCTGAAAATTCTGAGAGGTCTTGTGACAAATGGCCTTTTTGCTGCATATAGCTCCTATAAGCCCATTCTTTACATTAAACCTCCTTGCGTAGCTGGTTGAAGTCTTATTTGTAGGATTGTGTGGGTTGCATTTTCAAGACAAGCGGAAAGGGTAACAACGTGCCATCAGCCAGTCCCTTGGATTTGGCATGGTTTTTAGTGGAATTACTGTAATTCTCCTGTTCAGATTGTTAGTGGCTTCAAGCAGAAACACTTAATCCTCTGCATATTGGCAGAATAACACCATGTCATCCCCTTTGTGGGCCGTTACAGAGTACAAAGTATTAATATTTTTTATATATACATAGTAGCATCTTCTAGGCACTAGCTTCTAAGCCAAATGCAGAGCTCTGCAATCTTTTGGTCAGTCGCCACCTGTGGCAAGTCTGCAATAAACGTTAGCTCTTTGGTCAGGGAGGGCAGATGATCATGTTGTATGCCCACGGTGTTTGGATGAAAACTCACATTGATTACTTGGCTCTAGATACCACCACAGTGGACTCAAACAGCTAAGCAGAGAGTTAGAAGGGAAGTGCATCTCTGGGGCAAAGCATCTCTGTTTTCCCATTTGGGCAGAAAGTGGTGCTGCAGAGGATGACTACTGAGGGGGAAATTTCTTGCAAAGGAAAAGCAGATCCCTACTGACTGAATATTAATATCAGTGGGGCTTTGCCTGATGCCTGTGAGCCTGTGAGGAGGCTCAGGAAAAGGGTAGTGACTCTTTCCATTTGAACCATTTGATGATAATTTTTTTCCGAAGAAGTGTGCAATCGTATTATTGAGTATTCATGAGTTTCTTGAAAAACAGATATAACTTGGTTCTAGTTAAAAGTTAGGTTAAAAAGGAGGAAAATACTCTACTTTGCATTTTTATGTCAGTTTGATTTCTTTTTTTAATCTCCATTAATTCAAAGAGTTGAAACCATTTAAAAATAAAACCATTAAAGTGAAATATATTTTTAAATGCAAACCAGTTTGCTAGCTCACAGCTCCAAGTACACCTTATATCTGAGCCTCTGAAAAAAGCCATTTAAAAGGAAAATCATGACAGCCTAGTAGTTGTGGCACTATCACATTTTCTTCTGAAAGCCTCTACCTGCAAAATTAATCAATTCAGCAGTATTTGGGTGTTTTTGCAGATGAATGCAGCCTTTAATACAATGAGTTTGTCTTTGCTAACACTGTGGGATGGGGAAACAGCTACTGGAACTAAAGATGCTTGTGGCAGTGTAACCCATGTGGTAATTGAAGCTGTCTGCATATGGAAAGAAAAACGATATGCACAGTCCATTCTTAGTATGCATTGATTAATTATTGCATTCATAAATACACAGTCCCCTTGTAGGTTTTATAGTAAGTTGTCTAACTGCTGGCAGTTTTTAATCAGCATTGCTGTACAGCCAACTTCGACACGTTATGGCATGGCTGTGGGGAGGGGGAGAGGGAAAGGTGTGTGAGACAGAGATGTAACTGTTACTATGGGAGCTGAGGCTGTGAGTGAGCAGATTTATGGTAGATATTAGCAATTACACTCCTAGCCCACCCTTCTCCCTCCAAAAAAAAAATTGACCTAGCATGTTCCTTTCATCTGTATGTTTGTTTAAATTAATTTTGCAGACTAGTATGTGGGGTTATTTTGAAAGGGAAAGGCATAAATCTGATAGTGTATTTGTGGAGCCCCCTGAGCAGAGGGAACACAAGGAGTTCTTACTGCAAGCATTGCCCTGAAAATCTCTTAAGTCTTCCGAGTATTGCTCTAAGTAAAGAATATTTAAACAGATTGTAGGGAGCTCTTTTGTAGGAAATTAAATCTCTGTGGCCTGTTTTGTTTTTTAACTTGCCAGCTCTTCCTTCAAGCATTTGAGCAGGAGCTGCCCATAAAAGCTCAGAAAGAGTGCTTTATGGACTGAAGTTTTTCTGATATGATTAGAGAAAAATGTATTTCATAGCATGTTTGCTTTGGAGAAATGTCTTTTTGAGGGCTGTAACAAACAATTTAATTCTAACCATGCTTACTGTAAACTATGTGCAGTGTACCATGGGAGACTTTGCTACGTTCTCCCTTGAGCAACTGTGCCACAAAATTAACATATCATCCATTCAAACAGCCAAGGTTGTCTGTGAACTCTGTGACCAACAGGGAAAAGAAGTCTCCTATTCCCGTAAGAATTGCCTTTGTTTTTATAGTGTTAACATTGCAATTTAATCTATTAAAAACCACTCTAAAGAAAAAGAAAAAAAAAAAAAAGCTTTTCAGCTTGAATTTCTTGTGGATGCTTTCCACCAAGGAAATGTCCAGCTCAGAAAAACAAAAAACTATATATTACTTTTTACATGCTACTGGTTTCAGTAAAAGTGGAGCTAGTTACCTTGTAAAAGTGCCTCACAAATTTAAGGCTGCAACGTGGGCAAGGGAGTTAAACATTTAGTTGCCTCCTCCTTGATTCAGACAAATACGCCAGCACATGCTTCTTTTTAAGGCATGTGCTTCATCGTTTTGTGGATTGAAGACCTGCCCATGTGCTTTCCTGGGTTGAAGCCAATGGAAGGAAGAAGATGGGTGGATCAGGTTTTGCATGTATGTTCACAGAACAGCGCACTGTCGATATCACCTTTGTGTTTAACTTTGTAATCTGAAACAGTCTGTTTTACTAAACTCCTTATCCTTTCCTGTAGGCTTTAACCTTGAATGTTTCAATGGTGGGTGGAGTGTCCAAGCAGCAAAGCTGGCATGTAGGTACACATACACAGAACAATTGCATTTTTTGTCCTAAAGGCAAGATCAAGGCTTTCCTTTTGCTTTCCAGATGTCAGGACTAAAGGGGTCCTTGTCTATCTCAGACATTGTCTGCTATTCTTAAGCTGAAGGAAGGAGAGGAGGGATGGAATAATAAGACAAAACCAGCGGGTGTAACAGAGGAGCCAGGGGAGAAATGTTCACAGATCATAGAATCATAGAATAGAATCATGCCAGTTAGAATAATAGAATCATAGAATAGTCATGATTGGAAGGGACCTTCAAAGGTCATCTAGTCCAACCCCCCTGCAAGGAGCAGAGACATCCCCGACTAGATCAGGTTGCTCAGAGCCTCATCCAGCCTGGCCTTGAATGTTTCCAGGGATGGGGCATCAACCACCTCTCTGGGCAACCTGTTCCAGTGTTCTACCATCCTCATTTAAAAAAATTTTTTCCTAATATCCAATCTAAATCTACCTCCCTCTATTTTAAAACTGTTACCCCTCGTCCTATCACAACAGGCCCTGCTGAAGAGTTTCTCCCCATCTTTACTGTAGACCCCCTTGAGGTACTGGAAGACCGCTATCAGGTCTCCCCGGAGCCTCCTCTTCTCCAGGCTGAACAGCCCCAACTCTCTCAGCCTGTCCTCCTAAGAGAGGTGCTCCAGCCCTCTTATCATCTTCATGGCCCTCTTCTGGACCGTCTCTAACAGGTCCACATCCTTCTTATGTTGAGGGCTCCAGAGCTGGACACAGTACTCCAGGTAAGGTCTCACAAACTCCAGATCTGTTCCCAAAATAAAAAGCAAAATTCCTTCTGCCTTTTCAAAATTTGGAAGATAGAACATATGGTAAGCTCTTGCTGGGGAACTCTCTTATCCCTCAGCAACTCAACTTAGTTTGCAAAGGGTGCAGCTTTTGCCTTTTGCCACAGCAGAGCATTACAGAGCAGTTTTATACCACTGTTGCCACTTCTGGCTTGGGGATGAGGGCTGAAAGCTGCTCAGCTCTCTCCTCTCTTCTCCCCTGAAGGGAACACTGGACCCACACACAGGCAAGACACCTCTTGCCCAGCGCCTCCCACTGCTCCCAGGACAGAGAAACTGCAGCTCCTCTGGCAGAAGATGTGTAGCCTGCGCAGTGCAGTGGGATGTTGTTCTGGTTTTGTTAGTGAGGGGGGGCCTAAGGTGGTAGCTTCTGTAGGAAACTGCTAGAAGTCGCTCCCCTTTGTTCAGCGGACTCGGCCGGGCCTAGGGCGGACCTGCTGCTGGCCAAGGCCAAGCCAATTGGTAGCAGAATGTTCCGTGATAACGCCTCTGCGATAACGTATTTAAGTAGGGGAAAACAGGAAAAAAAGAGAAAATGTGAAGCAGCTGAGCGGGGGGCAGAGAGGGGGAGGCGCGAGCCTCATGGGCCTTGCAGGCCTCACCCTCTGGCCTCCTGCTGGGCAGCCGACTGGGCCCAACTCGGCCCGGCCTGGCTGCAAGAAGTGGAGAGGAGATGAGAAGTTGAAGTGAATAAGATGTAAAAAGGATCCTGAGAGGCGTCTGCCAGCCTGTTGTGAGGAACGGCTGCAGACGCCAAGGTCAGTTCAGAAGGAGGGGGAGGAGTAACATGGCTCCTGGCCAAGATTCCTCTACAACTTGTGGTGAAGACCATGGTGGAGCGGGTTGTCCCCCTGCAGCCCATGGAGGTCCACGGAGGAGCACAGATCCACCTGCAGCCCGTGAAGGACCCCACACTGGAGCAGGAGGAGACCTGAAGGAGGCTGTGGCCTGTGGAGGGCCCGCTGGGACAGCTGTTCTAGAGGGACTGCACCCGTGGAAGAGATGACCCACGCCGGAGCAGTTTCACAAAGGACTGTGGCCCGTGGGAGGGACCCCACGCTGGAGCAGAGGAGGAATGCGAGGAGTTCTTCCCCCGACAATGATACAGCGGCATAAAACAACGTGTGATGAACTGACCGCGATCCCCATTCCCTTTCCCCGCCCCCCGTGCCGCTTGGGAGGGGAAGGTAGTAGAGATAATATTAAGCTTGGGAAGAGGGAAGGGTGGGGGGAGGTTATCTTGTTCCCTGTCTCATTCTCCTGCTAATTTTAGAAATAAATGAATAGTTTTCCCCAAATCGAGTCTGTTTTCCCCGTGACGGTAACTTTAAGGATTTCTCCCCGTCCTTATCTCAAACTTTGAGCCGTTTTTCTTGTATCATCTCCTCCTATTCTCTCGGAGGGTGGGGGGAGCGAGAGACAGACTGCGTAGTCTGGTCCTGATCGGGGCTGAACTACGACAGATGTGTACCCTCTGCTCCGCTGTAGTGGGACATAATGATGTCTGGTCCCAGGAAAGTGCTTTTGTGTAGTGTGGGTCAGAGCCTGGCAGGTAGGCGCTGCAGCTCTGCTAGTCTCCTCCGCTGGCTGAGCAGATAGAGAATTTCTAGTAGCTTTGCAGGAGGCACAGCTGGGAGGTACTAGATGCCCTGCCGGGCTGCAGTTGCTTAGCTGTGCTAGTTTTCTTTTGGTTCGAGTCTAATCTGTGTGGTTTCTCCCTGTGGTTTTAGTGTTGGCATAATTGATGAAGCCTGTGGGTCAAGACCTAGAGTTAAAAAATGTTCTCGTTTTATTTAGTGAGGGGGTTGCTATGGTGGCAACTTCTGTAAGAAGCTGCTAGAAGTTGTTTCCCCTTTGTCCAGTGGACTCGGCTGGGCCAGGGCAGACCCGCTGCTGGCCAGTTGGTAGCAGAATGTTCCCTGGTATCACCTCTGTGATAACTTATTTAAGAAGGGGAAAAACAGGAAGAAGAGGAAGAGAAGATGTGGAGAAGCTGAAGCGGGGGCAGAGAGGGGGAGGCGCGAGCCTTGTGGGCCTTGCGGCCCTCACCCTCTGGCCTCCCGCTGGGCGGCCATCTGGGCCTGTTTCAGACCAGCCCGGCTGCAAGAAGTGAAGAGAGGAGATGTGAGAGGCGTCTGCCTGAGCCAGTTGTGAAGAATTTCTTGTAAGAGGAATGGCTGCAGATGCCACGGTCAGTGAAGAAGGAGGAATGTTGCTCCTGGCAGAGATTCCCCTGCAGCCTGTGGTGATGACCATGGTGGAGCAGGCTGTCCCCCTGCAGCCCATGGAGGTCCACGGAGGAGCAGAGATCCACCTACAGCCCATGGAGGGCCCCATGCTGGGGCAGGTTGATGCCTGAAGGAGGCTGTGGCCCATGAAGGGCCCACGCTGGGGCAGCCGTTCTGGAGGGACTGCACCCCGTGGAAGAGATAACCCACGCCAGAGCAGTTTCACAAAGAACTGCAGCCCGTGGCTGGGACCCCACGCTGGAGCAGAGGAGGAATGCGAGGAGCTCTTCCCCAGGGAGGAAGAAGCTGCGTAAAGTGACGTGTGATGAACTGACCGTAAACCCCATTCCCTCTTCCCCCCTATGCTGCTCAGGGGAGGAGGAGGTAGAGATAATGTTTAGCCCGGGAAGAGGGAGGGGTGGGGGGAAGTTATCTTGTTCTCTTTCTCATTATCCTACTCGGTTTTAATAGTAAATAGTTTTCCCCAAGTTGAGTCTGTTTTGCCCGTAACGGTAACTTTAAGGCTCTCTCCCTGCCCTTATCTCAAACCTTGAGCCTTTTTTTCTTAAATTATCTCTACCTATTCTCTCAGAGGGTAGGGGGAGTGAGAGCAAGACTGTGTCATCTGGTTGAGATTGGGGCTAAACTACGACAAAAAGAAAAAAAAAAGGTGCAATTGAGAGTGTAAGACTGTTGTCGGCTGCTTGATACTCTCAGATTTCCATTTAGTTTCATCAGAGGGCCTGGTCCCTTTACGTGCGGAGGGGCACTCACAATTCTCCTGGTAGTTGGAAGGGTGGTGGGAAGTGCTTTGCACAAGGTGGGTGAGAAGAAAGAAATTGTATCAACCAGCTTGCAGTACACTGCAAAGATTTTTCATCTCCTAAAGGTCTGTGTTTTGTTAATGTGTTTGGTTGATGACCTGAAAAATGTAGGAGTCCGAAACAAGTGCCATTATTATTGTAATAATATTGCATCTCATGGTGTGCTGTTATTGATGCTATCAGCACCTGTGATTTGCAAGACACTTCTCAAATGCCAGTGATCTGCTTTTGTGTTGGGAAATAAAGAGGCAGGGTTGTCTGTATTTTACAGATAGGATAATTCACACTAATCATTCATAAAGTGGTCACTGGTTTTGATTATACCAATTTTGAGATGTTCTCGTAGAGTCTTTTGTATTAAGAAGCTAGTCTTGGTGCATATGGGGAAGATGTGCAGGACAAGGAGAGTTGCAGACCTGGAGGCTCTGTAATGACAAGGCCGTCAGTAGGACTGAATGAGCAGATTTCAGCTGAATTGCAGCACACATTGTGCAAAATCAATGGCGTATTTCTCGGAAAACAGCCTGCTGCTTAGACGTCATCACCTCTGACTCTGATACTGCATGCCCCATTTGGTAGGAACCGCTCTGCCCTCCCCTGCATCCTGAGTACGTTTTTTGCAAAGACTGCCAAGATACTACTAATTTTTCTAAAATTGTTGTCACACAGATGGCATGGGAAGTGCATTTCTGAAGGACTGAGATGTTGCAATGGGAAGCTAGGCTTTTCTCTTTTTGGAAAGCATAAGTCTGATGCTTTTGAGATTGCCACGTGAAAAGCATCAATATGGAAAAAATACTAATGTTTCAGTTAAACAATAGTTTCGTAATCAATAGAAATGAACAGGTAATACTGAAGCTCACATTCCCTGAATTCTGATTTTAAAGGCTAGAAAACAAGCCCCACCACTTTTTTAAACAATCCCTTTTCTCACCACGTGAAAAGATATTTTAATATTAAGCAAAGTCTACTAACCTCATCTGCACCTTGACCCTTGGACGAGAGCACATACACTAAGAGAGAGGAAAAAAAAAAACAACAAAAAAACCCCAGTAAGTGCTAGTAGAGCAGTGTGCACTGAGCTGTTTGAATCACTCTAAAAAAGGTCTCTACTTCCCAGCCTATACAGTCTTAATTTAGTCTACCTCCTCCTTTCCTGAAAATTCTGTCAGACTCAAGCAGAAGAGTAAATTCCGAAAGCGACAGAGCCCTGGAATTCCCCTGGTACCCTAGTAAATTAGGGCTTGTCAGCCCAAACATTTCATCTGATTGCAGCTGCCATGGTAACAGATGAGGAGGAGGCAGTAGTTTCTGAAGGTAATTAGGTTCGAAACTATGGAAGGCTCTGTAGATCAAAAATGATGCTTTACGCTTCCCTGGGTACCAATTGGTAGCCATGGCCAGCTATAAAACACCCCACTTAAAATAAATAAATAAATAGACGCATTGTGCCGTGGCTGCTGGTTTGTGGTTGCTGTTAGCACACGACTCCAGTGTGCTATCATTTGAGAAAATCCAGGCTTAAGCTGAGAAAGCAACACATGGCTGGCAGCCTCCGTGGCTCTATGGCCAAAGGGAAAGGCATCCTTGAGGTTCACAGGCTGGAAGAAGCTGGAGGAATTAATCTTTGCTGTTTTCAACCATTTTGGTTTGCCTGCTATTTTGTTTTGTTTCATTTAAATTTTTTTTGGCCCTCACTGGCCTTAACTGACAAAGAGGAGACATGGGATAATCCCTTGGATAAATCATGTCTTGAAGTGGGCTCAGAAGTGCTGAAAACCATGGAGGAAAAATCCAGGTTTATTACTCCATCCATTACTTTACTAGTGTGAAAGTGGCCAGCTCCAGCCTGCCAGAGGGAAGGGACTAGCTAGCCCTTGGCAGCCTGCCATGTGTAGCTTTTGCCAGTGGGAGAAGATCTTTGTGAAACATGCTCCTGTCATCTGCTTTTTTTTTCTGATCGTATGAGGCTTGTTGAGAACAGCAGCTACTAATTTGTACACGGGAGGGAAGGGTTGAGCAAAGACGGAGACATTGCTGACAGTGGTGTCCACTGGTAGAAATGTGTACTGCATTTATTAGCACATTGCAGAAGGTGGGTGTGATCCCATAGAAAGCTGTCCTATTACCACACGGAGAGCAGTCAGGGAAGGTGCAGCTCCAGGCCCCCGGGTATTGTTCTCTGCTTTTGCTGAAACAGATTTTGTGCCGTGAAAAGCATTATCTAAGATGCCCGAAGAGCAAAGTTTAAAACCAGACATCTGCATGCTGCCCATGACCTAAATTGCCTAAATAGTTGGAGTGATAAACATTGAAGATGCTTCCGCTTAGTCTTCCTACATCTTCAGTCTGCCTGAATGTGACAGGCTTACAAGGCTATCACAGGGCTTGGTCTTTTTGTCATGAGGCTTAAGTTGATTCAGAGCATTGCAATATATAGTGTATAAGGTTCATTGAGGCTAAATGGACTTAGACTATCTTAAAATAACAAGTAAATAATTTGGTTTAAGTAGAAAGATAACATGCTCCTCCTCTGGTTAATGTTCTGCCTAGAAATAATGGTTAAAGGGCTGTGAGGTAAGATAACTTTGAAGTGATGCATCTATATCGGTTTCTTTCGCTTTTTTTTTTCTTTCTTGTTGTACAAAAGAGCTCCATTAGTCTGTGCCTCAGGTTAAAATTGAGTTTACACACAGGGGATTTTCTGTTCTCCAGGATATTTCAAAGCTTTCATTCAGCACATTTTTGACTGCATCATTTGTGGAATCCCTGAAGTTTGAACGCTGTATTCTGTTGTAAGATGTGTAAAACCAGCACTGGTTTATACCATACCCTCTTTGTATGTATGCCTGGGTTTTCTGTACTTCTCTGCACGGCTGGAAATGCTCTCTGCAGACCTTAGTCACCTTTGTACACTTGCAGTTTGGCATCCACAACATAGCTTTGCATTTTGTGTGATCACTCAGCTGATACCACATGCAAACAGGCAAAAGATGGATGTTAGGCATGTAAAAGCCCCATTTGCTTGCAAGTGTTGAAAACATGGGCTGATACAGGCAGTGTTCCTGGATCATCATCAGTTCAACATGGTCTTAAACTTAAGTGTGAGTTTTGTTAGTAGGATGAACTGAAGTTTATTTGAACCTTTTTGGGGAAAAGAGGGAACAAATGACTTTTATTGGTTTTGCTGCCATTATGATTCAGGAGAAGGATTTTATATATCAGTAAGTGGAGTGCATAAGAGATGCTGAGCCATATCTGCAATGTAAAGGAAGGGTAGGATATGAAGTTTATGATTAGAGCCATCTTCTGTGCGTTATGTATAAGATAATACATTGGTGTCAGTTGTATACAGCAGAAGCCTTAATTCAGCTAGAGTCCTGCTGACATTGTAAACTGTGAGCCAATGAGTAGTTTATGGGCAGTAGTAGAGCCTCTGGACTGAATTACAGCCTCAGCATTCAGTCCGTTACTAAGAGTTGCAGTTTGTAGTAGGCAGTATATTAAATGCATTTACCCAGACTAGAACCAGTGACAAAGAAGGAAAAACTTTATTGCACAGACACTGTGAGGAATGGAGTTATGGGCAAGAGAACTGTAAAAAAACCCCTATAAAACTAATCTAGGGGAAGAAGGGAGGATTTGGAGCTGGCCAGAAGAAAAGATGCCAGAATGGAAACAGTTTCCCCATGCAGTCACTGGTTTGCCCCCATGCTGTGTCCTGCCTTGCTTTGGGGCAGGATGCGGCATCCTTTAACGGGCAGGGACCGTCTCTGCCACCCCCATGCATTTTTTTTATCCTGATCCCTCATAGTTAGAGATGAGCTTTCACCCCAATGCCTAAGATTTGTAATATTCTTTCTAGATTTTCTTTGTTAGCATTAATTGCAATTGCTGGATATTCTTGCTGTCCATATAAATGGGCAGATCCTTTCTGAATCTTGTCAAGTCCATGGCCAAGATGACTTCCTGGAGCTCTACATCCAGCAGGATAATAGCTTACTATGTGAAAAACTATGGCTTTTTGTCAGATTTTAATTTCATTACCATCCCTTCTCAGACTGTGAAGACAGAGGCATCCAAGCTACTTTTTCCATTTCTGGTCATTAGCTTGTATGCAGGTGTCATATTGCTTCTAATTTATCTGCTCTCCAAGGGAGAAAGTTATGATCTTTCAAATATTTCTTCTTATGGGAGTTGTTTTGGGGTTTTGTTATGAATATGTGAAGGTTCTCGTTGTTTATTCCTGAATGCCCTTTAATTCCGTATTGCCATGTTTGAGATAAGACGAGCTGTACAGTGTTCCAGTTCAGGCTGCATCATCTACCTATTTAAAGGCAAGATTGTTTTTTTTTAATTAGTATTTGCACTTTTTTTTTCTGTCTGTGAAGTCTACTCATATGCTGAAAGTTTTCTTTATTTAAACAAAACCAAAAGGACAGAGGAGGGAGAAAAAAATTGTTTGTGATAAATTTGAGAGTTTGAGACCATTTCTCTTTGGAAAGCCTGCTTCCTCTCTTCCTTTCCCCAAGGGGCTTTTAACTACACAAAATGTCCCATTTAACTCAAGAGCATTATAAACCAGACAAATATAATCACGTCTTTACCCAAAATGCCTTTTCTGTTCCTCATAAATTATTAGCTCTCTTGGTCACTTGGAACAGATTGTTCCACTTAAATGATTACAGTTGTGCCCAGGTAGCACTGCTGGAAAGTAAAGTTTGGTCCTTGATGCTAATACTAACAAGTATGTGGAGTAAAATATGAAAGTAACCATTAGATTGGAGGGAACAGAGTTAGTTCTGGAAAAGGTATAGTTCTTGTTGCAGATGTCTGGGGTCTGAATCATGCATATCAGAGTGCTATGCTCTCCTCAGGGACGCTGGTGGACTGGAGGTGTGCTCAACTTGGTACCTCGAGTGATTTTTTCCATGAGTAACAGAGAACTGCATGTACGAAGGCAGATGAGTAATCTTCGCTGTTGGTATTGAGGGGAGCAGGGGAGAAATCTTTAGGATCCCTCTAAAATCTGCCTGTGTCAGAAGTGCTCCTTGGCACCCTTTTGATTTACTGGCAATGCTGCCGACAGCTAAACACAGACATCTAGTATCTGAGATACCTTAAAAAACCCCCAAACCCTTAACTATACATACACACAAAGAATATAGGTCACCTTCAATGTAGTAGATTAGACTGAGCTCTGGAAAATCAATTTCAGTTGATTAGTTGCACTTGTAGCTAGATGTAAAGAGTTAAAGCCAGGCACCAAACAATGCAGGCTGATGCCTGTCATGCAGGGCTGTGATCCAGAAAACACTCTGGTACTTGTGTAACACTGTGCATGTGACAGGAGCTTTCTGAAGCCAGCACAGAGGTATAAGCTTTCCAGGAGATCTTTGCAAACGTCATTTTCGTGGCCTGGATTGTGTCCAGGTGGCGAAAGCACCCATTGGGTCATCTCACCAAGTCATTGCAAGTCAAGGGAACCTAAGGGCAACTAAGCAGCCACCTACTTTGCCACAAACCACACGTGAGCAGGTTGGCAAGCCAAGGGTGGATTGCTTTCTAGTCACCACTTCCCCCGTTTCTAATGACTACAGTCTTCTATGCCCAAAGGTGGCTGAAGTGAAGTTGAAGTTGCAAACAGTTATCAATTATTTAAAAACCAAAAGTACTCTATAAAGAGTGAAGGGAGAGGAGGATGGAGATTTTCTTTTATAGTGCTTAAAAGGCACCTCATTGCATCAGCTTACAGGTTCAGCACAAATTGACACAGCATCCTCCAAAGATTATTTTTGTCAGGAGACAGGAGGTAGAAACCTCTTAAAACTAAAGTATCCTTCAGGAGGACTTATGTATTTGTTCTAGTATTGGCAATAGGTAAAGTAAATTTGTCTTAACAACCTTTCTCTGTAGCTTAAATGTTAAGGGTTTAAAACACTTTAAATCACCCATTGCAGCCAGGAGCCTAACTCCCACTGGACTGGCATGAGTCCTGGGTTCCCAATGTCCAGAAATTTATTCTGGAAATGGAAGTTCACTCTTAAGTGGCTCTAGTGCCTTTTAATATTTTGCTCATGATCTAACTTGCATCTTAAGTATACCAATTTGGAAACAGCCTACCTGACATCAAGCTCTGAGTTTTTAAACTCATGTGGTTTATTAAGATTAACTTGCTGCAATTCTGATACAGTCTTCGATGAAAGCTTAGTCAAATTAAGAATCAGTCAGAGTGGAGGTAGCCTCAAGCATGAAGTAGAACTGAGGTGGTGCCAAAAAATCGGAGCTCCAAGAGGCTCTGTTGTCTCAGTCTTTAGTGAGAGCAGAAATCTTTAGCTGCTAAATTAATGTACTAAGGGGGAAAAAAAAAGCATAATTAAGAAATGAAAAACAAATATTTTCTTTTTCAGCTGTCTTCTTTGGAGATGTACACACACATGCACACATAAAAATGGATACATAGTTCAAAAACATTCATTTTTGAGACTCTAGAATATGTATTAAGGTATGTAGGAACTGGATTCTTTCTTACATGTCTGCTTGAATTATGAAGAATAATTCACAAAGTAGAGCATGGCCACTAAAATCAATGAATAAATAAGCGAGTTTGAGGAGTATTCCTGCCAAGTCTGTATTTTGGGACTCTTCTGTGTAAAAGAATTAATTCATGTTTTTTAATCATGTTATTTTCTTCCAGTGTTTCATTGCTTTTCAGCAGCTGAGCATCTCCACCATAAATTTAATTTCCTCAGTCTTGGTATGGGAAATTCTGATTGTGTAACCTCTTTTGACCCAAGGTTACATCTTAATCTGCTTCCCCCCGGGGGATACCCTCAAGTTTGGCGGGTACCATGTAATTTTCAAATGTGTACCATATTGATAATGTGTGTATGGTATCAAGGCCCTTCTGGTTCTGATTTGAATTCTGAGCATGTCGGGCATTTTTTCCTCTTCCATGAAGAAGAAAATTCTCGGCAGAGTTTCTATGCATAATTTCATTCCACTGTTTCAGCAGGAATAAGGCAGCTGTGAAAGTGGAATGTGAAATAAAGAGCCCATCACTTTTTGAATATCATAAATTTTATTAAAGGTATTATAAGAAGGGGGAAATCTATAGGACAGATAGGGCTTTGGTCATGGTCCAGTGTTGCTCAGCTAGAAGAGAAACAAAGCCGCAGTGGCTGCGGTCCTAATTTAAATAGATGGTTAGCATTGGCAGCAGGAATGGCTGGAGTGCTTAATTGTGAGTATGAGGTCCTGGGGTAAGTGTTGGGTAATTCTGAAATCCTTGTGTTGTGACAGGAGCTATCATCAGCCATTGATTACCCAGACCTGGTCCAGAGGAGGGCTTTACTAGAACAAAATGGTACAAAAATGTTTTGATCACACAGGAAAATAAAAGATTTTGAGACACGAGATTTACAGGGGTACATCCTTTGTAATGGTGATAAGTGTGCCTATCCTATCTTCCGTGGCAGTTAAAGATATACTGAATAGCAAGATGGTCTTCTCCTGAAGTTGATGTAGCCTGGGTGTCTGTGGATAAAGCTATAGCAGTAATCATTAATTTGCTTGTAGAGCAAAGAGTAGCCAGTAAATTTTCTTTCTGTAGGTTGTCAGAAGTGTACAAAATCTAGTTTGATTACATTAAGTATTTCCTTTCTGCTTTTTTTCTTCTTCCAGATGGCTATTGCCAAAATAGACTGTATACAATACGATGTTTTAAATATATACATTTCTTTAATGTGCAACATTTGGCATGCTTGTATATACATCTAGGTTGACTGCATATATGTAGAGAGGGAGGTACATATGAGAAAGTACAGCAACATGTGCACAGAAAAATAACAAATGACAGCCTTTTTTAATGAGGAAACTTCACAATTCTTGCATTTCACGTACATAAAGAGTAGAACTGATTTTAAATCAAGAGGGAAAGCAGAAGCAACTCACCATCTTTTCAGAGAATTAAAACCAGTATCAACATCCAGGAGACACCAAAGGTGTTACAGCATAGTAGCAAATCTAGATTGTTTTAAGATACGTGTATTGTTGGTCATTTATTTTTCTTTGAAACCACAAAGCAAGCAAGAAAATTGCACTGCGCTGGATGTCTGTTAAGCCTGTGCTGCTCCACCACACATAACTGCTGTCCTGCTATCCCACACAAGTGTCATGACTTTCAGCTCAGCACCTCCAAACTTTTATAACTCCTAATCAATGAACTCACACTGTGACCGTATATCTTATTTTTGCCCACAGTGCGTAAGACCGTGGTAGGCAAATGGGGTCCAAGGGAGCTCACTCCATAATGTGCCCAAGAATTTAGCCTTTGACTTCCAGCTGCTTAAATTTTTCCATCTTATCCAAGCTTTTTTGCTTTATTATCATCTCATTATTAGGCAGTAGAGAAAGCTGTAACTCTTCCTTTAATACTTCCTTTAATATTTTCTGTTGGCTTTACATCTGCTGCTTTTTTTCTTTTTTTTTCCTAGGAGCTTCTCAGTGTCCTTTTTCTCCCAGATGATCACTGTGTTTTCTCTGTAATTGTGAAATCTGTGCTGTATCTTTTTTTGTGTGGTTGAAGTGCTATGCGGAAGTCTAGGTCCTAAACTGCTCTAGGTGAGCTGCACTTTACTGACTGCAGCTGGAGCACCCTGCTTTGCAAGTGCTGAGGATCTGCCATGTTCAATATAGCCTTTGTGTGGCTGCACCAGCAAATGCCTTCCACAGGGATGGCACCACCAGGGAGGGCAGTTCCTGTTTTCAATGACGTCCTGCAACCAGCATTATAACAGGAAGCAGGTGCATATGCTATCTTTGCATTCAGGTTTGACACTGAACAGGCAATCTGTATCTTGCGTAACTGGAGAAGAGGGGGATTTCTTTGAGGTTGGATGGTCAGCCAGTACAGAATTAAATTAATATTTTACAAGGCTTTTGTTCAGTGGCTGTATTCAATCTCTTCGATCCTCTCAGCTCTTAATGAGGCAGAGGCCTCTGACTTTTGCTGGCCTGTGTGTTTGGCTCTGCCAGCGGTAGCAGATAAATTCACATTCATATTCCACGCCTTGAACTGCACTAGGAGATGATGAAAACCTTGAGCATGGAGGCTATTCCTGCCATTTCAGCTCAACTTTGAGTAAGCAATCATGCTTCACTGAGGCTCTGAATAATTTGAGATGGTGTGCAAAGCAATCCAAGCCACAGAGCAGTGTGGAAAGTACAGGACTGTATGCACAGGGAGCAAAACCAGATCAGTTTATAGCCTGGGAAGTGTTGGCCATGGTCAATGATGTTTCTGACAGTGTTGAAGCGTCAAGAACCTGATTCTGGAGGGTCTGGGCTAATTCAAAGCACTGTTGCGCGTTAGTGGCTCAGTTCAACCAAGAACATTTCCTGAATCACAGTGGTCGTCCTTGTGAGTAAACGTTTGCAGGATCCAGCCTATCACTTTTGAAGGTCACTTGCTGTGGATTTCAGGAAGCCACAGAGAGGACAGAGAAGGAAGAGAAACATGCTGAGTGATGGGTAGAATGAGGAACATTTTAGAGTGAAATCTTAATTTGAGGAATTGGCTTTTTTTCATGGTGTAGTAAATTCATTAGTCATGTACAGCCAGGAAGTTGGTTTGTGGCTGTTAACTATATTGAATTGGTGAATGTAGCTTCTTAAAATTTAGTGGCCAAAATTAAGACCTCTCCAGGCATTAATAGATTAGACTATTTAGACTATTTAATTATTTATCCTGTGCAAATGGGATAGGATCTTTCTAGAGTGATGCCTGTATTGCTTTAGACATATTTTAGTGTACATGCAATTAAAGCTTTGTTTGTAATTCCTACTAATTGCCTAATGGGATGGAGTGGTGGAGGCTGGGAAGGACCTGGGCTGAGGCCTAAGAATTTTTAATTTGGGAAACTTTGGGGTAGGGAGGCAGGGGAGAAAAGTATCTCAATCTGGTTTGAGCTAATGATGCTTCCTCAGCTTCCCATAAACTCTATCAGCATCTGTTTGTAAAGGAGTTCAAGGCATAAAAAGAGAGACTATTAATAGCACAATATGTCTACATTAGAACACGGTATTGTGCATGCATACTGCTATTTTTATTGCTGTAGTGTGTGGATCAAATGATGTCCCATCATGATAGGCTCTGTATATACGTAATTCCCCACCTGGAATCAGTGCAATTTTTTGTGACTGACATGTCATGCAGTTGTATCATCACCAGAGGAAATGACTGTGCTGTAAGTGGCTCATCCTTAAGTGCTATCCTACCCAGAAAGAGAAGGAATTAATTAAGATGACATGAATTATGTAAAACAGACTTGAATAAAGAGTGACAGAAGGGCTGGCTTTGACAGCTGGATGTTAAATGAAATTTGTTTCTGTTGTTATAGATGCATAGACTGTTTTTAAATCTATAATTTATTTAGATTTATTTAAGGGGTAGAGGAAAGAAACACAAAATCCCTGATGCAGAGAATTGAAATAATGAGTTGTTATACACACATAAATAGTCATTACAAAATATTTTCTTGGTCTATTTTTGCTGTATTTATAAGGGCATTTTAAGACTCCTTCAGTCTGCATTTTACATGCACGCAAATACACACTGCATTTTACCCAGCAAAACTTATTGCATGCCTAATTGAGTTAATAGCAGAAAGATGTGAATAATCCTGACTGCTCCAGCTCGGCTCTGGGGAGAGAATGATTTTTTCATCTTTCCCAAAAGAGAATTTATCCTGAACGACTGTATCGCAGATTGTCTTTTATTACTTATACCTTTAAGTAAGCCAAAGCTGTAGGTATGGGAAGGCTTTCTACTCTAAGGCGAAAGAGCATTAGCTATGAAGTCGAAACATCTACAAAGAAGTGCTTACGTTACATTATAATGGTGAGTGGAAACAAGAGTGGGAGAAAAGGGCTATTTAAAAAAAAAACCCTTCAATTGATTGACTGGGGTAGAATTTATCCTCTGGTTAAGATCGTATAGTGCTTTCTCGATGTATCCAGTAATGCTGCAGACCAAGGATTTATCCAGCAAGGGATAGATTAGATTGTTAGATTGAATCACATCAGAACTCGTCTACTATTTGCTTGTGACTTTTCCGCTTACGTTGTACGCAAATACAATGCTATCACTCTACATTTTAATCTTTATTAAAAATTATTTTCAAAATTTGGAGTATTCAGCAGCCCATACTGATTTTATGGAGATTAAACTGGAACAGTGCTTAGGACACCAATAGTCCTGAAGCAGACAATTGTGGTAAAATTTGCCTTCAAGCAAATTTTTGCCTTCTTTCCTCTCTGATCCTTGCTGCCACCAACTTAATAGGTCTCACCAGATACAATATTACACATGTTGTTCTCTGTTCTCTTTTTTGGCATCTTAATATTGTGTTAGAGCTCTTGGGCACTCCTGGGGCAAGTGGCAGAGATTTCTGTTCTAACCAGCTGCTTTGCTAGCACTGTGCTTTTGCTTTTTCAGTATAAACACCTTCTGGGGTTTTTAAGGGTTATATATCAGTTCAGTGCAGAGAGATGTCTCTTTTTCTGCCTGTCTGTGGCATTTACTTTCCTGTGAGTTGTTTGGAATGAATTGAAGTCACTAATCCTTCTGCTTCTACGGATCCTTTTTGTTGCACAAGTATTTGATGCCTTTGAATGCTGCTGACAGCAAGACTGTCTGATAGTCACAGAATCACAGAATTATCAAGATTGGAAAAGACCTAAAAGATCATCCAGTCCAACCATCACCAATACTTCTCAGCTAAATTATATCCCTCAACACAACATCCAAACATTTCTTGAACACCCCCATGGTCGGTGACTCCACCACCTTCCTGGGCAGTCCATTCCAGTGCCTGACTACCCTTTCCGAGAAGTAATATTTCCTAATGTCCAGCCTGAATCTCCCCTGGCGCAGCTTGAAACCATTGCCTCTAGTTCTATCACTGTCTACACGAGACAAAAGGCCGACCCCTAGCTCACTACAACCTCCCTTCAGGAAGTTATAGAGAGCTATAAGGTCTCCCCTGAGCCTCCTCTTCTCCAGACTGAACAATCCCAGCTCCCTCAGCCGCTCCTCATAAGGCCTGTGCTCCAGACCCCTCACCAGCTTCGTAACCCTCCTCTGAACGCGTTCCAGGGCCCCAATGTCTTTCTTGCAGTGAGGGGCCCAAAACTGAACACAGTACTCGAGGTGTGGCCTCACCAGTGCCGAGTACAGGGGGACAATTACCTCCCTGTTCCTGCTAGTAACACTGTTTTTGATGCAAGCCAGGATGCCGTTGGCCTTCTTGGCCACCCGGGCACACTGTCGGCTCATGCTCAGCCGAGCATCAATCAGTACCCCCAGGTCCGTTTCCTCCACACAGTCCTCCAGCCACTCCGCCCCAAGCCTATAGCGCTGCCTGGGGTTGTTGTGGCCGAAGTGCAGGACTCGGCATTTGGTCTTGTTGAACCTCATCCCATTGGCTTCAGCCCAGCTCTCCAGCCTGTCCAGATCCCTCTGTAGGGCCTCGCTACCCCCAGGCAGATCCACACTCCCAGCCAATTTGGTGTCATCTGCGAACTTACTGAGGGTGCACTCAATGCCCTCATCCAGATCATCAACAAAGATATTGAAGAGGACAGGCCCCAGCACCGACCCCTGGGGAACACCACTTGTGACCGGTAGCCAGCTGGATTTAACTCCATTCACCACCACTCTCTGAGCCCGGCCCTCCAGCCAGCTCCTTACCCAGCCAAGAGTGTACCCATCCAAGCCATGGGCTGCCAGCTTCTGCAGGAGAATACCATGGGAGACAGTGTCAAAGGCTTTGCTGAAGTCTAGGTAGACCACATCAACAGCCTTTCCCTCATCCAGCAGTCTATATCTCTGGGTGATTGCTTAATTGCCTCTATGACATCCACAGTAATATGGTCAGGAATTTGTCACTATGGTCTTGAAAATCATAAAAT
This sequence comes from Chlamydotis macqueenii, assembly GCF_036417535.1. Classification (NCBI taxonomy): domain Eukaryota; kingdom Metazoa; phylum Chordata; class Aves; order Otidiformes; family Otididae; genus Chlamydotis; species Chlamydotis macqueenii. The sequence continues at coordinate 21,739,087 of NC_141559.1, forward strand.
ATATGGTTTGCTCACAGGTATTTTGTGGCACTTATTTATAGAGAACTGAGCCTCTTTCTGTCTTATTTTTTTGTATATAGTCCCAAAGTTGCCTCCGAAGTTGCTCTTACACAGCAAAATGGAGCTACTTTGCAGTTTGCTAGGCACACAGGCAGAAGTAGTGTGCCTACTGAAAGCTCTGATCCCTTCTCCAGTGTAGATACACAGTTGGCAAGTTCAGCAGAGGAAAGAAGGCAACTTCCCACACCCTCCACTCCTTATCCCAATTCCACCCATAAACATGCAGTAGGATAATTCCCATTCTCTGTTGTCCTAAAGTGGAAAGAATATACCTACTAATGTCAAGAATTAAGTTGCAATAATGGTATTTCATTGTTGTGTACCTTTATGCCAGTACTGGTGACAGACAAATGAGAATTTCAACAGGGCAGTGGGAGCCAAGTTGTATGGTCAAAGCCTGTGGCATTTCTCATATTCATATAATTATGTCTCTTGTGTGCTTTCTCAGAAACAACCTGAAGAATACAGACTTTCCCTCAGTTGAGGGGTGTAGTAGATACTGTTTTCTGAAACAAGAAGCAGTGCCATTCAAAAAGTCTTCTGTGATGAAAAAGTTGATTATGTGCTTGTCTGTCTAGATCTATACCTAGATATAGAGGATTGATTGACATGCAAACGCAGCATGAGAATTATTCTTTAATCATTGTTTGCCTGATTATTTTATCCTTCGATGAAAACTGTTCTTTCAGCTTGTCAAGAGGGAAATGCCACCTTGAGATTGCAGCCCTGTAGGCAATTCATGACTCAAGGGAGGATTGTATTTCTAGTAATGAAATGCAGAGACTGTTGTCTGAGATTTTGCCCACTAGTGCCCTTTCTTCACAAGTAAATGCATGCATTCAGGAGAAGCATGGATCCTTGCAATGTTGGAGATGATGACTTTGTACTAGGTGATCATAAGGTGGTCATCAGTGGTGTTAACAGCAGCCACTCACAAGTGGCACAGTGCAAGGGGAACCTCTCCCAGATCCTTGGCTGGGCCCTGTGGCTGCATCAAGGCGGCAGGAGAGTTTTGATGTCTTCGCAGAAGGAGAGTTACTGAGAGCAACATGTGACAGGGATCTGCCGTATCTTATGTGAAGTTGTAATTTGTCCCTTTCTCTGTAATTTAAAAGTGCCAGGCTTTTTGACCTTATGGAATGGCAAGTATTTAATAAAGTAAGGACAGAGCAATTCCTCCTCTGCAACCCATTTCAATATGTGCTTTGAATCAATAGAAAGACTGAAATGCTTGTCAACACAATTCTGGGAAGAATGTGTTGGGGAGACTGACACTGTAGGTACTAGAGGACTATATTTTTATGTTAGCTTTCCAGAAGCCAAAAGGTGGTGTGATTCAACTGACATAATTAAAAAAAAATGTACTAGCATGTCCCATTTAGATTACTGAAGATACATTTTGTGTGCTGAATCAATGTTTAGATGAGTGTTGTGAGCAGGGAGAAGGCCCCTGGATAGCAGTTTCCAACTATTAGTGGCAATAACCTTCAGTTTCTGTTCAGTTTTCTACTTGCCAGTTGCTTGATAGGGAAATGGGTGCTATACATTAATTTTAGCATTAATTTGTACAGGACAGGTTACTTGTGAACAGTAAGTAAAATTCTATTTCTGAGAAATATTAAAAAACTCAGTATTTATGACATTCTTGTGTATTAAAATACATGGTTACATCAATAGATGCCAAAAAAATATTGGATTACCTGTAAAGTTCACTTTGTATCCTTTCCACCATTAGAAAGATAATGGGGAAGAATGGCAGTGTCTCTGTTTAGTAGAGTCTGCATGATGGTTGAGATGGTTTCTAGGAAAGCATTTTGGAAAGGAGATTGGAGACAGCATCTGAGGAATAAGAGGAAGAAGTCTTCTGGGTGAAAGTAGAAGAGCTCACTGATATGGATGCAAACCTTGATGTGGATTGTCAGGCATCTAATTCAGCGATACTCAGTGTCCTCTAGGGCATAGAAGAAAAGAGAGGCCGTCCCTTACTTCCATCACATCTGAAATTAGATTGTGCCCATGGGGGAGATGTAATTTAATTATCTCCAAGAACCTCAGTGTCATCCAGACACTGGAGTGGCTTCATAAGCATCCCTGTGACTACACTGTGCGTTCGTTATCCCAGCCTGCTTTCCTGTCACGCCTCCTGCTTTCCAGTTGATAAAAGCCTCTGGCTTTCCATTTCATCGATTAAATGCTGTAAATTCTGTGGTGAGGGGCGAAGCATTAGATTTCTGTGTGTCTGTGTGTCTTATCATGTAGCCACTTCCATGTCATTAACAGTATTTGATTCATACTGAAGGAAAATTGGTGACCTGAATCTTCCTCATATAAGAGCTTCATTGTTAACATCTCTTGTTCTCAGTCACACCCGCTTCCCCCCTTTTTTTTTTTTTAATGCTTTCCCATTCAATTTATCAAGCATGCTTTTGGCAATCAAAGGCTAGAAAATCGCTTCTGTTCTTGAGGAAGATACTCTGTGTCATTTTATCAAGATGTAGAGCTCCTAATTCTCTGAAGAAAAGCTAAAGCAGCAGGGGCTGTAGCTTAGCACTGTCTCCCAAGTCATGTTAATGGAGGATTGCAGCCAAGGTGACAACAGACTGTTCACAGTAAAAGAAAGCTCCTTCGCTTCCTTAAGGAGCCGTGGGTAAAATAACCTTTTTCACTGCATCAGTGTTTAATGCTGAAGTGCACAAAGTCAGCTCTGGCACATGGTAAACTGCTTGGGTAGGAGGCTTTGAAATGCCTGACTTCGAAGCTGTAGAAGGATTGTGTGTGGATTTAAAAGAATAAGGAATATCAAGGGAGTTGATAGATGAAAATAAAAAAAGGCAATTAAAGCTAGTCAGATGGCATCAACCCAAGTTCAAAAAGCCTCCTGCTTTACAGAGGGCAGAATTTGAGGTGGATTCTGTAGCCTGAGTTGACTGGCTCTATGTAGGCAGGCTGCTCTCACCTTTAGTACAAACTATATTTTGTTCATGCTTGTAAGATTAATTCTAACTCTTTGCTATTGCTTAATACAACTAGTACTAGTTCCTTGTTTGTGTGGACCCAGAATCAGAATCAGAATCACAGAATTATCAAGATTGGAAAAGACCTAAAAGATCATCCAGTCCAACCATCACCAATACTTCTCAGCTAAATCGTATCCCTCAACACAACATCCAAACGCCCAGTATCAGGAAGAGCAGATTTAGGAAAACACAGGAGTAATTAAGGATGCAGTTAGCTGTGGAATGGACCCACACTTTAAAATTAAGTGTGTGCTCAAGAAGTGTCTGGAAGACAGGCTTGTTTGACATTGTTTTTTAAATTAGGCTGAATAGGTGAATGAGCCAACTGAAAAAAACTTCTTTTACTATGTGCTTCTAGTGACAATACATGTAACTCTCCAGTGTTTTGAGGAATTTGGCATTTACTGTTTGTACAACCTCCACTCTAGACAAAGAATGGTAGCATGGTTTTCAGCTCTGTTTTGACAACCAAAAGAGGGAAGGCTTGTCATTTTGGAAAGTAGCTTTGTTGTAGAACAGCAGTGAGACTGATTATTTTGCTGCCTGCCGAACCCTTTAAAGATGGGCTGGTTCACCTAACAGCTCTAAACAGGAGCTGAGCACTTTGGAGATTTTGGTCCAGGAAACACAATAGTCATTATGTATATCCTGGTGGTGAATATTTCAGATTTACGCAAGCAAGATGCACACAATTGCCGTTTATTGAAAAGAGGACTGAAAAAAAATCCCATAAAGTTAGTTGAAAACATCTGTCTGCTGGTCACCATTTCAATTTCAGTACAACTGGTAGGTCTGCCTGCTGTGTGGCGACTGTAGTGTACAACAAGAAGGGGTAAGATGGTTAGTGATGCCAACACAGTTATGCTAGTGAAAGGGAGAGAAAAGTAAGCAAGAAAGAGGGAAAAAAATTACTACTTTATTATCTAATTTAAATACCTTGATTTATCCCTTGGCTCCTTGGTTACAACTTGGCTGCTGTAACCTGACAGCTTTCACCCTGAGGAAGTTATTGTCTTTGTAACCCCAGTAACAATCAAGATTTGTTTCTTGAGTTGTTTCTCTTGTCGGCAGCGCTTGTCACTGCAGCCCTCCCAGAAAAGCAGGAGAAACCCTTTGTAATGAATTATCTATCACCCTATATGATTCACTCTATTTTTGTCCTGCACTCTTTTCCTTCCTCTTTAATGCCCTCTGTAGTTCAGCTCCTAACCAGGAATTTCTCTGACACTAATCAGCTCCCATCCTTCTAGCCATTCCATTTATAGGTAGTACAGTAGAATAGCTTGAAGGTGTATGGCATGAAAACCATTGGGAAATGGTCAGAAATTTCATTTGGTGGTTTGCCAGCTGGGAATTTTTGGTGCAGTCCATTTGGGTTTGCCATGGTGATTTTGGAGTATTTACTTTCCTTCTTGTTAGTCAGCTTTTGCGTATGTAAAAGTATTCCTGAAATTGCTTTGAGACACTAATTGCTTATGAGGGGAGGGGAGAGAGCATAGAAGATCCTAAATAGTCTTCCAGATGCACTTAACATGACAGTAATCTTAAACTAGCAACGTTTTATTTTCTATAATGCTTTAAATTAAAATGAACCAATGTTGAAGATTTTCAGTTACTGTTTTCAACCTGTTTTGTTTTCTGATGATCCTAACAGGTAGCATATGCTTTCTCCATTAATGTTTCTTTGTTCTTGTCATAGTTTTGAGATATTTCTTGCTATTTGTTGGTTAAGTTGCTGTGGAGCTTTCTGCAGAATATCCCGGACCCAGGCTCTGATCCATCCCACGATGCTGGCTTGATTTAATCCCTCTGCACAGCTAATTTATTTTTTACTTGCTGTTTTCAAGATATCAGAGCTAATTACTTGGAATGCTGGGGAGAGGGATGGTTTTGATGTGCACTAAGGAGCACTTAAAATGAAATTAAGGAAAATTCTCCCCACTTCCGTTGTCATGTGCAGTATGACTGCTATCACAGGTCTCTTATCTTGAAGTAGTCTTGCAAACTTCAAGTCAGAACCCAACTATTCCCGGTTTTCTGTGTGTGTTTGCCATGTGTTGTATATACATACGGTTTTTCCACTGATGCAGGTCATAAAGCCAAACTGTCAGGTATGTTTTGTTATTAAAGAGTCACTTATTGTAGCAATGAATTGTCTTCACTGAATTAATTTTCACTGCAACAGGGTTTTCAATGAAAGTTTACAGACACTATAGTTCAGGCAGGCAGCCAACGCAGAAGGGATTTCTGTTTGTATATTTCCTTATGTCAGTGCCAAAGGAGGATTAGCTTGTGCTGAAGGGGGTAGAGAGGTGAGCTAGAGATGCTTGACCTGGTCTTGACTAGACATTTGTTCATTATTTTCTTTTGAGCATTCTGCAAGTCCTTCTTTACCATGTGGGAAAGAACAGGTTAAAAACCATGTAGACCTGCCAAAGCTTTACAAGTCTTTTTACTAGCTTTATTAAACCAAGCTAAAAAGAAACACCCTGTATCTTTTAGGTTTTTCTTTCCAGCCTACACATGTGTAAATGCCTGCTTGGTACAGGAGGGAGATTTTCATAGTTCATTAGCTTGCCTTTCCAGCCTCAGTTTGTGAGTACCCCTACGCCGCGATGTGTTCAGAGCTTTATTGGGTTGCTTCCCACCGTGTTTGGGTGAGTGCCCCAAATTTTCTGAAACATACCTGATAATTTTCTTGAATGTAGCAGGAGCTGGAAGATGGGAATGAGCCTTTGATCTCTGACATTGTGAGGGGGGGAAAATAAAAAACACTTTGGAGTCAAGATGTGTTAAATTAGTTGGAAAGTAAATTGACAGAGAATTGGCAACAAATACATTCTATAAAATTGCTAACCCTTTGAGTAAAGTATGGGTATTTTCCAACAGTGGAAAGTAGTTTGCCCTAAAGCTTTTGTCTGAGAAAACTGGCTAGTAATAGCAACAGCAAAGGCTTAACATTTCTGTTCTATATTCAAGAACTTTGGGGATACCACAGCATTATCTTAAGAAAAGGAAAATTGTTAATATGGCAAGAAGCTCTTCACATCTTACTTGGAATTCTTAACTATTTATTTAAGGCTACATTTCCTATTACTAGCCTTTCAGGCTGCCATTTGTGCCAAAAATTCTCCGTGCTTCTCTTTTTGTAAGTCAGTTTGGTTTCCTAATTCCTTACCCTGAGCTGCATAGTAAAGGTAATGTAGTTCATTTAACAACCAAAGAATTGCAGACTGTTGATATTGTCAAATGGACTAGCACAGTAAGGCTTTGAAATGTCTGCAATATTTTGATTATAATATACAAAGTATAATCAACAAGCTACACTGATCCAAAAAAAATCCATCACCCCCCAAACCCAAACAAAAACCTGAAGAGTTTCCATGATCACCTATCAGTGAGCTGGAAATCCCCCTACTTCACACTTCGGAGGAATGTGTACGTTGCTGAGATGGTAAACGTGGCCTGTAATATAAGTTAGTAAGTTAATTTCTATATCCAGTGGCTTTTGTTGAAGTTTCTGAAATAGCTATTTAACAAGTGTGCATTTAAAACCTTTTGAATCACTTCCTAGAAGACTTCTGCAAGGACTGTACATTCAATTTCCTTTCCAGAAGTCATGTCTCTGGACAGAGACGACACGTGGTCTGAATAACTTGTGTGCAGATTTCTTCTGCGCAAAATCTGACAGCATCTTTTTGGGAGCAGTAGTGGGATGGGTAAATCCTGAATGCATTGTGACAAGGAAGTGTGGAACAAAATGGTATCGTTTAAATTTAGGTAAGGAAGCCAGAGCACATCAAGTAGCAGCCCTGAATTAAGGCAGATGTGCTGGGCACAGAGGAGACAAGCCAGGGATAGGAGGCAGAAGGAAGATCAGGAGTTAAACCACTTAACGAAGTTGTTGCCCACAGAGGAGTATGTAGGATACAGGGATTCTCTGCAAGCACACATGTGGTAGCAGTTTGTATGCATGATTGCTCCTCAATCTGCACATTTATGTTTGGGTTTTTTTTTCCAAGGATTCCTCTATTTTTAATAAGATCCAACTCAATTATTGAACTAAAGACTTCTTTCCTTAAAACCCCACGTGCCTGGACTTCCCCGTAGTCTGACTGGAACACAAATACCTGAGTAATTTAAGCAGGTGGCCATTTCCAGCATAATTACTGCGGTTGTTAATGTTAAACAGGCTTAGCTTGCAAACCTCAAGAATATCTAATTTGTTTGCCTGCCTGCGATGGAATGTCTTCTGTGCAGAATACAGATGATCCCACTATTACAAGCCATAAAAAGGAAATTAGTTCAATTCATCCATTCTAGTCCTGGAACCACTTGTGAGCTATTTGCAGGATCAGGTCCATCATTTGCTTCTATGAGGGCAACTGGTCTTTACCAGCTTTAGTGATATTCCAGTTCTGAAGAGAGGAGAGAAACCCTAGAGCAGCTTTCTGAAGTTACCAGTGTTAGTTATTTTGTTTTCACCTTTAGCAAACTGGCTGTTTATTCATCTTAATCTCTAGCTGATGAAGGCATGTAATATTTGATCATTTTGATTTTTAAAACAATATTTTTGCACCAGCTATTTTAAAATACTTTTATTTGAGAGAGAGATTTGTACTCAAAAATATCAGGAAAACGTCTGTTCTTTTCATGTAGATTTTTTCCTTAAATTGATGTCCTGCTTTTAAGGGGATTAACACATGATGTTAATTAACACATGATGCAACAAGAAGAGATTTTATAGATATGTAGGGGACAAAAGAAAGTCCAGGGAAAATGTAGGCCACCTCCGGAAGGGAACTGGTGTCCTGGTTACCCAGGACATGGAGAAGGCTGAGGTACTCAATGACTTTTTTGCCTCAGTCTTCACCAACAAGAGTTCTTGTCCCACCACCCAAGCTGTAGAAGGTGCAAGCAGGGACTGCGAGGATGAAGAACCGCCCACTGTGCTTGAAGAGCAGGTTCAGGATCATCTGAGGAACTTAAAGGTACACAAGTCCATGGGACCTGATGAGATCCATCCGCGGGTCCTGAGAGAACTGGCGGATGAAGTTGCCAAGCCACTGGCTATCGTATTTGAGAAGTCGTGGCGGTCTGGTGAGGTCCCCGATGACTGGAAGAGAGGGAACATAACCCCAATTTTTAAAAAGAGGAATAAGGAAGATCCGGGTAACTACAGGCCGGTCAGCCTCACCTCTGTGCCTGGCAAGGTCATGGAGCAGATTCTCCTGGAAACCATGCTAAGGCACATGGAGAGCAAGGAGGTGGTTGGTGACAGCCAACATGGCTTCACCAAGGGCAGATTGTGCCAGAACAATTTGGTGGCCTTCTATGACGGGGTGACGGCATTGGTGGACAAGGGACAAGCAACTGACATCATCTACCTGGACTTGTGCAAAGCTTTTGACACTGTCCCGCATGACATCCTTCTCTCTAAACTAGAGAGACATGGGTTTGATGGACGGACCACTCGGTGGATAAGGAGTTGGCTGGATGGCCGCACTCAGAGAGTGGTGGTTAACGGCTCAATGTCCATGTGGAGACCAGTCACGAGTGGCGTCCCTCAGGGGTCCATGTTGGGCCTGGCCCTGTTCAACATCTTTGTGGGCGACATGGACAGTGGGATAGAGTGCACCCTCAGCAAATTTGCCGATGACACCAAGTTGTGTGGTGCCGTCGACATGCTGGAAAGGAGGGATGCCATCCAGAGGGACCTTGAAAGGCTGGAGAGGTGGGCCCGTGCCAACCTCATGAAGTTCAACCAGGCCAAGTGCAAGGTCCTGCACCTGGGTCATGGCAATCCCAGGCACAAATACAGGCTGGGCAGGGAATGGATTGAGAGCAGCCCTGAGGAGAAGGACTTGGGAGTGCTGGTGGATGAGAAGCTCAACATGAGCCGGCAATGCGCCCTTGCAGCCCAGAAGGCCAACCGCATCCTGGGCTGCATCAAGAGGAGCGTGTCCAGCAGGTCGAGAGAGGTGATTCTCCCCCTCTACTCTGCCCTGGTGAGACCCCACCTGGAGTGCTGTGTCCAGTTCTGGAGCCCCCAACAGAAGAAGGACATGGACCAGTTGGAGAAGGTCCAGAGGAGGCCCACGAAGATGATAAGAGGGCTGGAGCACCTCTCTTATGAGGACAGGCTGAGAGAGTTGGGGCTGTTCAGCCTGGAGAAGAGAAGGCTCCAAGGAGACCTGATAGCAGTCTTCCAGTACCTCAGGGGCGCCTATAAGAAAGATGGGGAGAGGCTGTTCAGTAGGGCCTGTTGCAATAGGACAAGGAGTAATGGTTTTAAACTTGTGGGGAGTAGATTTAGATTAGAAATTAGGAAAATATTTTTTACAATGCAAGTTATAGAACACTGGAACAGTTTGCCCAGAGAGGTGGTGGAAGCCCCATTCCTGGAAACATTCAAGGCCAGGCTGGATGAGGCTCTACGCAACCTGATCTAGTTGGGGATGTCCCTGCTCCTTGCAGGGGTGTTGGACTAGATGACCTTTGAAGGTCCCTTCCAACCCTAACCATTCTATGATTCTATGATTCTATGTTTAAGTATCTGTGTTTGGCAGTGCTGCTCAGCAATCAGCATAGGTTCTTCATAAGGAAAACATGATTCAGATGTATCTTATTTCCTTTTCAACCATTTCATTAAAATACTTACCTCAGAATACTGAAGAAAAAAAATAATTCACTCTCTGTATTCTTTTTAATCCCGAACATTTCCTATCTTTCCTTGTATTTCTTAGGTATAATATGGTGTAGAAATGAAGAATTATTATTACGATGAAGAAATGACACAGCAAAGATAGTATGATGAAGAAAACATCACCACCTTACTGTTAATTTGGAATTAGGGCACGCATCTTTCCTGCTTAAAAATTCCTTTTTTTTTTGGTTGATTTGTATGGTTTGCTACCCACAAAAATTGTGGAAAATGGAGCAGCTGGAAATGCATTTACGTAAAGCTGTCTTCCCTTTTTAAATACAAAAACTATGAAGCTTGGATTTTAATGCAGAGTTTGTTTTCTTATAAAACCCTCCTTTAAGATATGTCAGACATCGGGGGAAAAAAAAAGTATTACTAATTTTCACTGATAATTAATCTGAGTTTCTTTATCACATCATAGTACTAATCTTAGTAAGCATATGCTTTTATGTGTTTGAGACCAATACTTCAAAGATCTTTGCAGATTCCCTTTGTGTTTTTTAAACTTGTAAAGTTTGAAGCACACAAATCCTTGTTCTTTTTTTTCCCTTTTTTTTTTTTGTTTTTTTTGAGATAATGCATCTGAACAGGTGGTCAAGAAGTGTAATAAAAGACTTTGCCTTACTTTATATCCTTTACATCATTACAGTTTATGATAACATTGCTTCTACAAACTTGCATTGGCATTACACAGCTTTGGTTCTAGATGACAAGTTGACAGAGGGAGAGAGGAATTTGGTTACAACTGTGTTTTTTAAGTATGCCAGACAGAAAAAGAGATTCAGTTGACCATTATTATTTTTGTTTTTCAGGGAAGGATGTTTCTTTTCTTCCATCTTTGAAAGCTTGTCTCTCAATTGATACTCTCAACTGCCTTCTGGGGAGGTTGGAGTTGTAAACTTTTTGTCTGCCTAGGGATGTCTTGAAAAAAACATAAAGCAAAAAACCAGCAAAAATATAACATAGCTTAGCATGCACATTTGATATATTGTCCACGCCAGTAGCCTCTTGTGTTAGTGAAATAGTCTTTATTTTGAAATCTTCCATATTTGTTAGGAAACTGCTACATCTTCTTACTTAGAGCTGCTGAACATTGAGGAACATCGAGGTGGACTTGTCAATAGAGTCGGTAATCCCACTTTGAGTAACTCACATTGTCAGTACGGTGCAAGACAGCAGCATGCAGATGCCTTTATGGAGAGTTATACTTTGTTAAATATTTCTGATGTGTTTTATGTTACTTGACTAAACTCTCATTCGGGGAGAACCATGTATTTAAATTCACCTTGCAGTTTGAGCCTGACCTCATTCTGCTGCATGTTGTTCCACTCGCAGCTTTCAGGCTTCGCCTCACCGTCAGAGATGTCTAATTCAATGTCCCAATTTCAGCAGGGATGGAGTTAATTTTCCTCTCAGTAGCCAGTGTGTTTTGGATTTCATATATGAAGAGTGTTGATAAAACACCCTGATAACATGAGTTGTTGCTAATGACACCAAGGATACAGTCTGGCTTTCCAGGTCTTGCTAATGTGCAGATGCAGGAAGCTGAGAGAGAGACAGCCAGAATAATTGACTCAAACTGGCCAAAGAGACTATTCCATGCCATAAACATCATGCTCAGTATATAAGATGGGGTTGGCCAGGGTGGTATGTGCCTTCCTGGCATCCATCCATCTCTTGCTCACTGGCGTTCTCTCTACCTTGCTGGCTTCCTTTTCGCTCCTTGTTTTGCTGCTTGGTGTCATTTCCATGATCGCTGCTCGGGACAGGCTGTATCGGTCATTGAGACATCAGGTGGTGAGAAAACGTACGTTGTTAATTTTGTATATTTTAGTATCCTTATATTCTGTTATTATTGTAGTTTTCCTTTGCTATTCTAGTAAACTGTCTTCATCTCAACCCACGAGTTTTCCTTTTTTCCCAGTTCTCTCCCCCATCCCACTGGGCAGGGAGAGGGTAAGCAAGAAACTGTGTAGTGACCAGGGCTAAACCACAGCAGTAGAGAATATTAATGATCTAGCATCTGTTGTAGTTGGAAGGCTTTATAGATAATTACACCATTATTCATTCCAGCTCCTTGGATTTTTTTACACCTGAAGAACATTATATTCTCCACGTCCTTTGGTGATAGTGATGCCACTGTCCCATACACCTCTGATCTTTGACAGTCTCCTTTTCCATGTTGTTTATGTATTACTGGCCACACACTCATTTTGAGTAGTTCACAGAGTAAATCTATGTTCTGTATCTTTTGGATGAAGCCACTTTTGGTCATATCCAAACAAGCTGCCATTATAAGCCGCCAGAAGTTGGACTACTTTTGTTGGACCTGTTTTGTAATGGCCTAAGTGTCTTGGCATGCTGTATTGTAGAGGCTGATTTCAGTCAGTGCTGTCTAGACACACTAGATTTCCCATCAATTACACTGCTAAATCTCTGACAAACTCTGCCAGTCTTTGGGTAAATGATTCCCAGTTCTTCATTTTGACAGCCAAAGGAGGAGATGGAAATGAGAACTACTTTCCACAGAACATCCAATGTGAGGAGCATGTCAAAGTTTTCTTAGCTGACTTTTTCCGCATTTAAGAAATGTATGATAGGTTTTGGTTGTGGTACAGTCTCTTCACATGCTTTGCATCATAAATGTTCTATATTGTGTTTGATTCTAATTTAACTTAGTAAATCTGTTCTTTCCTTTTTTAATTTTTTTTTTTAATTATTATATATGGGGTTTTTTAAATGGATAGTGTATTTGGTTTATTTTCACTTATTTTCACATATTTTCACTTATTTCACTTATTTTCACTTTTTAACCCAAGAGGTTTTTGGTGTTTTTTTTTATTGATTGTTATGCTGGGGGTCTGCTCGTTATGGTGGGGTCTGTTACAGGCCGCCTGGCCAGGAGGATAGAGCAGACGAAGTGCTCTATAGGCAGATAGGAGCAGCCTCATGGTCACAGGCCCTGGTCCTCATGGGGGACTTCAACCACCCTGACATCTGTTGGAGAGACAACACGGCAGGGCACAGGCAGTCCAGGAGGTTCCTGGAATGTGTGGATGACAACTTCCTCCTGCAGGCGATAGAGGAGCCGACAAGGAGGGGTGCCATGCTCGACTTTGTGCTCACCAACAGGGAGGGACTGGTGGGGGATGTGAAACTAAAGGACAGCCTTGGCTGCAGCGACCATGACATGGTGGAGTTCAAGATCCATGGGGCAGCGAGGAAACTACATGGCAAGCTCTCTGCCCTAGACTTCAAGAAGGTGGACTTTGGCCTCTTCGGGGACATGATGGGCAAAGTGCCATGGCAGGCGGCCCTGGAGGGAAGAGGGGCCCAGGAAAGTTGGTCTGTATTCAAGGAGCACCTCCTCCAAGCTCAGCAGAGGTGCATCCCGATGAAGAACAAGTCGGGCAAAAAGGCCAGGAGGCCTGCATGGATGAGCAAGGAGCTCCTGGACCAACTGAAAGTAAAGAAGGAAGGCTATAGAGGGTGGAAATGGAGACAGGTAGCCTGGGAGGTCTACAAAGAGGCTGTGCGAGTGGCCAGGGATCAGATGAGGACGGCCAAAGCCCTGGCAGAACTGAATCTGGCCAGGGATATAAAATGCAACAAGAAGAGCTTCTGTAGGTATGTAGGGGACAAAAGAAAGTCCAAGGAAAATGTAGGCCCCCTCCGGAAGGGAACTGGTGTCCTGGTTACCCGGGACATCGAGAAAACTGAGGTACTCAATGACTTTTTTGCCTCAGTCTTCAAGGATAAGGGCTCTTGTCCCACCACCCAAGCTGTAGAAGGCGCAAGCAGGGACTGCGAGGATGAAGAACTGCCCACTGTACTCGAAGAGCAGGTTTGGGATCATCTGAGGAACTTAACGGTGCACAAATCCATGGGACCTGATGAGATCCATCCAAGGGTCCTGAGGGAACTGGCGGATGAAGTTGCCAAGCCACTGGCTATCGTATTTGAGAAGTCATGGTGGTCTGGTGACGTCCCTGATGACTGGAAGAGAGGGAACATAACCCCATTTTTTAGAAAGGGGAATAAGGAAGACCCGGGTAACTACAGGCCAGTCAGCCTCACCTCTGTGCCTGGCAAGGTCATGGAGCAGATTCTCCTGGAAACCATGCTAAGGCACATGGAGAGCAAGGAGGTGGTTGGTGACAGCCAACATGGCTTCACCAAGGGCAGATCATGCCTGACCAATTTGGTGGCCTTCTATGACGGGGTAACAGCATCGGTGGACAAGGGACGAGCTACGGATATCATCTACCTGGACTTGTGCAAAGCTTTTGACACTGTCCCGCACGACATCCTTCTCTCTAAAATAGAGAGACATGGGTTTGATGGACGGACCACTCGGTGGATAAGGAGTTGGCTGGATGGCCGCACTCAGAGAGTGGTGGTCAACGGCTCAATGTCCATGTGGAGACCGGTCACGAGTGGCGTCCCTCAGGGGTCCGTGTTGGGCCTGGCCCTGTTCAACATCTTTGTGGGCGACATGGACAGTGGGATAGAGTGCACCCTCAGCAAATTTGCCGATGACACCAAGTTGTGTGGTGCCGTCGACACGCTGCAAGGGAGGGATGCCATCCAGAGGGACCTTGACAGGCTGGAGAGGTGGGCCTGTGCCAACCTCATGAAGTTCAACCAGGCCAAGTGCAAGGTCCTGCACCTGGGTCATGGCAATCCCAGGCACAAATACAGGCTGGGCGGGGAATGGATTGAGAGCAGCCCTGAGGAGAAGGACTTGGGAGTGCTGGTGGACGAGAAGCTCAACATGAGCCGGCAATGCACCTTTGCGGCCCAGAAGGCCAACCGCATCCTGGGCTGCATCAAGAGGAGCGTGTCCAGCAGGTCGAGGGAGGTGATTCTCCCCCTCTACTCTGCCCTGGTGAGACCCCACCTGGAGTACTGTGTCCAGTTCTGGAGCCCCCAACACAAGAAGGACATGGATCAGTTGGAGAAGGTCCAGAGGAGGCCCACGAAGATGATCAGAGGGCTGGAGCACCTCTCTTATGAGGACAGGCTGAGAGAGTTGGGGCTGTTCAGCCTGGAGAAGAGGAGGCTCCGGGGAGACCTTATAGTGGCCTTCCAGTACCTCAAGAGGGCCTACAAGAAAGATGGGGAGAGGCTGTTCAGTAGGGCCTGTTGCAATAGGACAAGGTGTAATGGTTTTAAAATAGAGGGGTGTAGATTTAGATTGGATATTAGGAAAAAAATTTTTACAATGCGAGCTGTAGAACACTGGAACAGGTTGCCCAGAGAGGTGGTGGATGCCCCATCCCTGGAAACATTCAAGGCCAGGCTGGATGAAGCTCTGAGCAACCTGATCTAATTGGGAATGTCCCTGCTCCTTGCAGGGGGGTTGGACTAGATGACCTTTGAAGGTCCCTTCCAACTCTAACCATTCTATGATTTTGTGATTTGATGATTCTGTGATTTAGAATGAAGACAAGTATCAGTATATGTAGCACCAAGGATTTCCTTGTCTCGAGTCTTAGAGATACTGTATTTCTGTCCAAGGGATCTTTGAAGCAGCCCTTCAGTGATACAGTGCAGGAAGCTCCCGAGCTGTCTGCTTGATTCTTTCCTCTTCAGAAATTCACCTGGATGCTTTGTGAAAGTGAGCATTTAAATGTTTGTGAGTTGCTTCATTGCCTGCACCTTAAATGAAACATTTTCCTTAGTTACTGGACTCTTTGTGCATGTGCTGTGAGATTTCACCAGTGCCTGTACAGTGCGCACAGCCAAGATTTGTGCACAAACAGTAGCTTGAGCTGGGTTGCTAGATGTCCAGACACCCCTGCATTTAACGTTGTAGATGTACAGGTAGTCCTCAGTCATTCACACAAAATTTCTACAAAACCTGTGCAAAGAGCAAGTTTTATGATGTGTTATTATCCTATTTTCAGTCATACTCAGAATCCTCTGTTTTTTCATTTGTTGGATGGCATCTTCTTGAATATTATACCTGTACATTAGATGCGTGTGTATGTGTATTATATGTGTGTGTACATGTGCGTGTGTATTCTTGTAAGTGTATTTTGAAAAAGATATGCACATTTATGTACATATGCCTATAGGATAACTAAAGTTGTGCTGAAACTAGGAACTTAGTATTAGCATACATCTATACATATTGCTCTGTGTGAATATGTACAGAATTAAAATATATTATTAGGAATGTAATTTTATACATTTATACATATATAACATTTATACATATATAAAATGTGATTAACATGTGAACGTAGTGGTTGAAGCCTCCTTCCTATTAAAATCATTAACTATCTGCCTATAGGTACTTGGGAATGGTATTTCAATAAGAATAGGAAGATGTTTGAGGAAACAGGAAAAATAATTAGGGAAAATAAAGTTTATTTTAGCAAGGCTATTCTTTACTAGTACTTAAAATGAACATTATTTTCATTGGCTCACTGCAGAGTTAAGTGACCACTAAAGAGAGGAGTCAGAACTCATATAACGTACTAGTTCATTGGGGCTTTCAGTGCTGCTGTTACTTGCTTTTATGTGAACACAACAGTTAAAGATAGGTAAATTAATGGAACTGGAGTTGTTTTGAAATGGTTATGCCAGGTGGAAAGAAATTATTTCTTTTTCGGACTTGTTTAAACAGCAATTTTTCTCTTTTTGGATGGAAACCTAGACCTAGACCTAATGAAGTGCAGATTTACGTGGGCTTGTGGTTCTGACCGTTTCTTTTGATTTTGCAGCTCCCTGTGCTGGAGAGACCCGGCTACAAAAAAAAAGTACACTCCTATATTGCCAGCTTGTGCAAAGTGAAAGGTTAAGACAGACCTCATGCCTCTCTCCTAGGTGTTTGTGTCAACCTTTGAGACCCCCTTGCTGTCATTTTGTTAAACCGTCCCTTTTCAAGGATGACTGAGAGGCCAGGACGGGCAGCCTGCCCGAGCCCCTGCACTGCTGTGGAGTCATCTCTCTGTGCCATGCCATCACGACTCCTGAGTCCTTTCATAGCTTTTGGAAATTTGGGCTGAATTTTGAGAACGAATTCCATCCTATAAATACATTGTTATTACTTTGTTTTCAACAACTGAGTGGCCTTGAGATTCTTTTCTGGCAGGGATTTTCAGCATCTCCCCTTCCCACCCACCCTTTATTTTTAAAGAAATGTTTTCTTTGGTTTCACTTCAGGTTAAGGAATTTGTTCTATGTGCGACAGTTGCTTACAGCAAGAGAATTCTATTTTAATCCCTTAACTATAATTGAATAGGGAAGGAGCTTATTCTTGTTCTTTCAAGCTGATGCAGGGAAGCATTACTGATGATAAAAGGATATATTGTTTAAAAATGGCTGGTGTCTGAATTGCTCTTTCCACCTTTCCTTATCCATGATGGGCTTAGGAGGAGCTTTAACTCCCTCTGTGGGCATTGGAGTCTTCATTGTGGCTATCCTTTGAGGGGCAAGAGAAAGGAGAGAGAGAGAGAAAAGAAAAAAAAAAGAGGGGAGAGAGCTGCTTGGCATCCTTTTTTGGAGCCTGGTTAATGATTGAAGGCAGAATGCTGTGATGTACAAAGGGGTTAATTAATGACCTGCAAACACAGAGCTGTGGCACTAAAATAGGATTTTACTGCTCTTGCTTGTCCATAGTCGTTTTTTTTGTTTTTTTTTTTTTAATTATAAGAAAGATGACACTTATCACTTGCTTCCTGCAAGCTTCGATCATACTCTTAATACAGCTTCCTAAAGTATGTGTGAAAGCAGCCGCGGTCAGTAGTTCAGCAACACAGACGCACACTTGTGACAATATTGAGTAACACCACAAGCGTGATTTGTTATGGTAAAGGACTAGAGGATGAACCTGAACATGCAGTACATTTTCAAATCTAAGCCTCCAGTCTTTGAATCAGACTTAGGTTAGCAGATCCAGTTCATCTTTGGATAAGTTTTGGGAAGAGAGATTTTCACAGATCCAACTGAATGCTGTGGCCTGATAACTGTTTTATCTGTGTGGGGATACTAAAGGAAACTGATTTTTAATGTTATCTGAAAATGAATTAAAGTAATTTAAAGGGCTGTTACGGTTAAATCTGACCATCTAGCATGAAGCCAGTGATGGCCAGAAATGAGTTCTCATGCCCTGTGGGTTGCTGATCGGCAGAGGAATAGAAGATTAAATGGAAATTACAATCTATCTGGAAAGGATTTGTTATCACCCAGGATGGACTCGAGTCAACAAGGGATTTTATTAATTCAATTAATAAAGTCTTTTCTCTCTTCCTGCTGAAAAAAAAAAGATTAGATAAGGTAGCTGAAAAATAAGGTGTCAGTGACGGGATTAGAGAGATTCCTGCAATTTTTCAGTCATTAGCCTTGAATAAAACAGCATTTGAGCTTTCTTTTAGGGCACTAGTGCTTTTTCCCCCACCCCTTATTTTTCAGGCTAGCATTGTAGACTTTTTTGTTTCAGGCCCCTAATATGAACTACGTAGAGGCCACTTTTTGCAGATTTTATTTCTGGCATGTGTTTGGGTGTTTGCTCCATGTGCTGTTGTCAGCTGCTTCCCTGTAATTAGAGCCTTGCTCCTCCCAGGGTCCAGTCTGCCTCTCCTTCCTGCTGAATGCCCATAACGTGGACCTGGCTGGCTGTAGTCACACAAATTTTACCAGCGGTGTAAGACCCTGTCGTAGTTCAGCCCCGATCAGGACCAGACTACACAGTCTCTCTCTCGCTCCCCCGACTCTCCAAGAGAATAGGAGGAGATGATGTAGGAAAAAACGGCTCAAGGTTTGAGATAAGGACAGGGAGAAATCCTTAAAGTTACCGTCATGGGCAAAACAGACTCGACTTGGGGAAAAACACTCATTTATTTCTAAAATTAGCAGGAGAATGAGACAGGGAACAAGATAACCTCCCCCCACCCCTCCCTCTTCCTGGGCTTAACAGTATCTATACTACCTCCCCTCCCGAGCGGCACCGGAGGGTGGGAAAAGGGAATGGGGGTTGCGGTCAGTTCATCACGCGTTGTTTTACGCCGCTGTGTCATTGTCAGGGGAAGAACTCCTCACATTCCTCCTCTGCTCTGTTGTGGGGTTCCTCCCACGAGCCACAGTCCTTCGTAAAACTGCTCCAGCGTGGGTCATCTCTTCCATGGGGTGCAGTCCCTCTAGAACAGCTGTCCCAGCGGGCCCTCCACGGGCCACAGCCTCCTTCAGGCCTCCACCTGCTCCAGCATGGGGTCCTCCATGGGCTGCAGGTGGATCTCTGCCCCTCCGTGGACCTCCATGGGCTGCAGGGGGACAACCTGCTCCACCATGGTCCTCACCACAGGCTGCAGAGGAATCTTGGCCAGGAGCCGCATTACTCCTCCCCCTCCTTCTTCACTGACCTTGGTGTCTGCAGCCGTTCCCCACAACAGGCTGGCAGACGCCTCTCAGGATCCTTTTTACATCTTATTCACTTCAACTTCTCATCTCCTCTCCACTTCTTGCAGCCAGGCCGGGCCGAGTTGGGCCCAGTCGGCTGCCCGGCGGGAGGCCAGAGGGTGAGGCCTGCAAGGCCCACAAGGCTCACGCCTCCCCCTCTCTGCCCCCGGCTCAGCTGCTTCACATCTCCTCCTTTTTTTTCTGTTTTCCCCTACTTAAATACGGTATCCCAGAGGCGTTATCACGGGACATTCTGCTACCAATTGGCTTGGCCTTGGCCAGCAGCGGGTCCGTCCTAGGCCCGGCCGAGTCCACTGAACAAAGGGGAGCAACTTCTAGCAGTTTCCTACAGAAGCTACCACCTTAGGCCCCCCCTCACTAACAAAACCAGAACAGACCCACATACTGATTTTTTTTTTTAAGCACTCAAAAGATATGTGCTTTCCTTTCATTTTGAACTAACTCCTTATCAGCAGGCACACATCAAGCTATCTGAGAGTTGCATTAAGAAGCAGGTTCTAGATGAAAGCTTTATTCGTTCCATCTGTAATTAAGTTATTTGTTCCACATTCATAGAATCTCTCCTGCCTTTCTCTTTTGCCACTGACTAGCTCATCCTTTCAGCTTCATGTCAGGCACTCCACTCCCTGCTCCCTTTCTAGATCAAGTTTCCTTTATTGCCTCCTTTCCTCTTACAGCTTGTGGGGTTGTTTTGCTTGTGGGTTTGGGGTTTTTTTCAGGGTTTTTGTTTTTTTTTTTTTAAACCACTCCTTGTGTTCCTCCTAGCAGCCTCCATTTCCACAGTCTTTTTGCAAAGAAGCTGAGTTGTCTTTGTCTCTTTGCCGAGCATCTTCCTACCAAGTCAAAACTCCTGATTTTTGTCTGTCTCCTGACCCTAGTATGATTTTGGCTCTTTTAATTGCTTGTGGGTAAAGTAGTTGGTGGTTCTTTCTCCTCACAGTTCCTTTTCTTTTATCTCATAAGCCAATGTTAATGTGCTCTTTTTGCAAGAATCACTGTAGTAAGCAGTCTCCAGGTTTATTTGCTTTCAGGACCTTCTGTGCGGCCAGTGGAATCAGCCTTGACTCTTAAGCAGCCTGCCAGCACTATCTGTAGCTAATTAGAAATCTACTGTTATGGTCATATTTTCCTTTCAGAATGTTAATCAATTTTCCAGACCTCTGTTATTTGGAGGCATGGGACCACAGTGGCAAGATAGATAAGGTATAGCTTCTTTTCCCGCTCTGTTACACTTCTGGATTCCCTTCTTCCTGTGTGCTGTTCAGCCCTGTGATAGCTGGGGTGGGGACATGAGCCAGCCCTGGGAGAAAATGCTCCTGCCTTTCTCCCCTCCATTTGATATTCTCTGTGTGTGTGTGTGTGTGTGTGTGTCCCGCCTTTATTTTGCATTCTCTTGCAGTATCAAATTGATTCTTTGAGGCCTCTGTGCTCCATTTCTTAGAGCTGTTCGGCATCATTGCTCTGTGGCATAAATCCTTAGAGTCAGGAGTTTGGCTCTGGGTTCATGTTCTCTCTCTCTCTGTGCCCAAACTCTACCAGGGCAGTCTGTGACCCTTTCTGCTCATGCAGCCAAGCTGCTCTGTGCAGTTTTGGGGTGTGCTCTTAGAGCCGGGAGTTGGAGAAATGTCTGTAGCCTTTGTAAATTCTGCAGCATATCACGGTGTTTCTCTCCTTCCACCTGCAAAACAGAGATAACTATTCTTTAACACATCTGTATCAGAACAGTGTTGAGAGATTTAATTAGGTACTGTCCACAGAGCTTTGAAGGTGTAAGGTATATCTGGAATATTTTTAAAGGTATTACTAAGATTAGCCTTGCTGAGTTTTTCTCTTTCCTGTACAATTACCATGCAGATGTACACAGTACGTGTGTAGATATGAAACAGTTAAGAGTTCTTGTGTGTCCTTAGAAAAGGCATCCCATTAAAACAAAACAACACATCAAAGTGAATTAAGTCTTTTTGAAATAATCTTTCTTACTGTAGGCAGTTTGAGACCAGCTGAACCCTATGAAAAGCCAAAGCAGGGAGCGAGAGAGAGGGAGAGGGGGAGAGAGAAAGACACTTATTTGTGTGAAGTCTGTCCCTCTGTTTGACTTTGTGCAGCCAGAAACTAAAAGAAAGGCTTCCCTGGTGTGTCCAAGTTTCTGGTGAATGGCTCCTTTGGGTGCGGAAGTGAGTGCCGCAGATCCTTTCAGCCAAAAGGAACAGTTAATGAGTGTTTCTCTGTTCTGCGCTGTTGGAATGAGACACATCCCTCTTTCTAGGTCACTAAGTTAATCAAGTCAAGGATTTCTGTCCATTGTCCTTCTTATCAGTCACAGCTGCATTTGCATTAGGAAGCTTTCTGTTTCTTTAAGCCCCATTCATGTACTGATTAAATCCCTTTCCAAGTCTGCAGAAGCAAATGTCTTATGTATTATATAGCCATCTCCCAACCCAAGGAAAAACAACATACAGTAGAATATGTTTAAAAGCAGATGAAAGAAAAAAAAAACATTGCTTAGATTTATCTGATCCTTGGTGATAAAATGTAGGGGCAAAACAGGTAGAAGCTTATGTTTCTAATGTGCAATTTTTGACTTGATGCTGGATAGCATCAATATCAGCATGTACCTGAACAAACAATCTAAGGTGGGAAGTGAAATTGCTCTTCTTGAGTGTTTGAGTAAACTTTGCTGTAGCATCTCATAATAAACAGCAGTAGCCATTGCAATGTATTAGATAATAAATTGGTCCTGGCAGCACATTTCCAGTTCACAAACTTGAGATAAAAATGCAAAAACAACTACCATTGTAACCAAACAGTTGTAGCGCTCACTTTTAAAGAAGTAACAGTCTGCCTATGGTTGTACTTTGGTTTCCTCACTGATTCATACTCTTGATGTTTGGAGGCATAAGCTAAAATGTCTATCCTATTGATTATGAGTATAGTTTTGGACAAAATAATAAAGTATTTCCTTGTCCTCTTGTGACTGCTGCAGCCTTCCCACATCCCAAAGGGAGCACTTAATTGGTTTTTGGTTTGTTTTTTTTTTTTTTCCTCTGATCTCCTGAGCTACTGGGAGATGTCAACCTTAATCTACTGCTGGTATAATTCTTGCTTTTAACAGTGTAGGAAAAATGGCCTTGGTCATCTTCTTACCTTTCCTGTGGACACTTGTCCATTTTCCAAACCTTCTTTGACAACATTGGGAAAGATCTTCTGTGGAAAAACACTTAGACTTTTTTTTTTTTTTTTGTAATAGCATCATCTAGGGTTCTCTGCTCAACAGCTGTGCTTTATCTGCAGGTTCCATTACAGAGGGCCTCTCTTACACTGTAAGTAATGTCCTGGAGCTTAGACTTTTCCACCCTCCCTCAACCTGGTGAGCATGTATGGGTTCAGGTCCTTTGCAGTGTAGGAAGGAGTTTCTTTTGCTCCCATTTTTTTTTCACTGCTCTCACTGCTCTCAGTTCCCCTCAGCCCTGCAGAATTCAATTGCTGTGTCCTGATAGTGGGACTTCTCTCAAAAAGCAACCGAATGAAGGTCAGCAATGGCAGCAGGCAGCAGTGGGAGCAGGGTAAACCTCAGAAGTGGCTATTGCAATACCGGCACAAGCAAGGTCTGAATGGCAATGATTATCCCAGTGGCTACTGGAAGCCCTGGTACTTCTGCTGCTTCCTGGGGAAGAGTAAATCACCCCATAAAACTTCTCATTTAAAAATGGGAGTGGTATTGTGAGAGCTAAACACACAGTGGTATATGAACTGCTCATCTTAAAAGACATTACGATGCAGTTGCACCAACCTGAAATATTTTTCCCTTCTTATGAGCCTGCTTCCTGCAAAAGGCTCAGGTTGTCTCTTCCTGAGTAGTTCCTCCTAGACTGCAGTGCAATCAACCTCTCATGTGTGCTCACTTTTGCATTTTAATGCCTACAAATCTTCTCAGCCAATCCTCTGAAATACTGCTATTGTCCAGAATTAGGGACCAAGGAAGGGCTTTGGCTGGCCAGTGAGGTACTGAAGATCAGTGGCTCTGCAGTAACTCTCAAAAATAGATACATGTGTATTCTGAAGGACCATATAGTAATCTCAGGTCAATTTGAGGTAGCTTGTAAGGTGGTGTAAGAGGACTGCATTACTTGGCATTTATTGAGAGTGCACTGAACTGCCAGAAAACAATTACATATTTAAAAGATGTGAAGAAAAGGAAGCAACTCTTGGAGTTACCTGGAGGTCAATTATTCTGTCCTGCAGGAACTTCTGCCACTGTGGTGACAATGTAAAACAATTCTGAGTCAATGCAAGATCAAACTTGTTCAAAAAATTGATTTTTCATTGCAATAAATGTTTCTGTTGAATCAGAGTATTTTGCTTTTCAAAGTTACATAATCAATTTTAACAAGAAGATATAAAATACATATTATACTGTAAAGCTAAAATGACAGTGGCAATTTAAATGACAAAGTGAATCAACATGTTCATATACAACATTTTGATTCGATAGTTCATCATTTTCCAAGGGAAAACAGTGCCTCAAAATTACTTGTCTGTGACAACTATTTGGGTTCAACTGTGTTGGTAAGAAACAACACGGTGGTTGTTCCTGTGGATCTGTGCGCATGTCTGAAGAAACACAAAGACTTGAGCAGCACAGCGTTTGAAAGTAATAGCTCTGCATTCATCGGGGATCAGTTGTAGCTCCATGGGATCTTTATTGACTGAGACCTGCTAAGAATCTGAGTCACTAAATATGCAAGATAATCCTATTTTGAACCTCCAGCATACTTAGGAGCCGATGACAGATGAGCTACAGATTATTTGAGTGGTGTAATTCCTATTATTTGTCCACGTTAGCCTGTAGTTTTTAGAAATGCACTTTGATTAAAATTCTTCGATTAAACAGATGACTCGTCAAGGCAAATGTTTCTCATAGCCCTCTGAAGCGTGGTACACAATTATGAACCTTTTCCTGCTTCAGTTTTTCTTCCTGCTTTCTCTCCCACCCAAAAACTAAGTGAATTTAGGATGAATCAAGTGGCACCTAAACATTTTTTGGAGCAGTATCTCTTACGTAAGACAGCATAGCAACTATAACTGAAAGAGGAAGAGAAAGGAGTTTCTTGTAGAAGACCATTGCAATTTTTTAAATTGGTGAAATAGTTATAGACTTCTTAGCTCCCTGCTTAACATCAATCGTGCAAAAAAAAAAAAGTCAAGCAGAGGCCTTGACAAATACAAGCGTTTGGTCTCTGTGTTGCTGATGCTGTTCAGGCTGCATGTGAACAAAGATGTCTGCTTCCCTTTTCATTGCTGTTATCAGGATTTGCCTGAAATGGAGGGCAATACAGGAAAAGGCAGGCAGTGTGAGAGGATTTGGAGTGGATAGTGAGGGAGACTCCAGTTTTGTACCCTTGTAATTATACTGTGAAGTAATGCAGAGGTATAGTCTTGAGAGCAGATGTTTAAGGGTATATTGGCACCAGAGGAATTAAAGGCTGAATGAGATTTTCCTGAGCTGAGGGGGAAGCCTTTGAAAACAATGCTGGACACTGATTTGCAGACTGGTCTACATTGGACCATTTTGCCACCACTATAAGAAGAAGTTGTGCCATGCCACTAGAACTCATAATTTGAGCTAAGACTTATGAACAAATAATTTGTTTTGCCAGGGTAGCTGATTTTACAGAGGGGATGAGGAAAGCTCTGCCAGCAAAAGCCCTCTCTTAGCAGCCGACTTTACTGCACAGTGTTGTTGAGTTAGTTTAGTTCAGATATGACTGTGTCAAAAGGAGATTTTTGTGAAGAAACAAGTATTTATATTAAATTCAAATACTAAACCAGGTTCATCATCATTTGTGATACTTTTAACAGAGACAGTTTGAGTGGTTTGCTGCCTTTGGTCCCTGTGCAGACCTTGAGCAGAGGCTGGCTCTTCCAAACAAGATTCCCTCTCTCGGATGGCACAAGGGTCCTGGATGATTCTCTGATTTCAGAGCATCATTTTAAGCTTCAAGGCTATTGCATAATCTGTAGGCTAGACTGTGAATTCATCAGATCAGGGGTTGCGTTTCAAAACCAAGGAGGACTTTGGTCCCCCAGTGGGGATCTCTCATTGGACTGATGCAGTAAAAATAATCATCCTTGTTGGAAATGGTTAGGTAATGACAAATCTGGTCAGATTTGATAAGTGTACAGCTATAATAAAGTAACATAGTGATGTCAGACCACCAGTGCTGCTGAGTAAATGTGCCATATGGCCCATTATTTACTTTTTCCTCCTAAAATTTATAGGTGAAAGTTCACCAAACAAGAGCTTTCATTTTGCTGTGAGTGCTTGTCTGCTATTTCACTTGAGGTAACAAGTTCCAGGTGAACAGGCAAAATGACTTCCACTCCAGTGTTGTTTTTAAATGCAACTAGTTTTTAACACTTACATCATCACAAGAAAGTGCTGAACATTTGTCACATCCAAGAGCATCCCCTTTAAAAGTGAATAAAAACCTAGAGCAGCTTACGACCCAGTTTCTTAGCACTGAGCATCCTGGTGCTCCATAGCCTGAAGGTAACCGCAGGGGCAAAACCACAGTGGATTTGATTCACTGCAGTGTTCCTGTGCTTAGGGACTGGAATAACTGCTGAAATTGATACTGCTATTCCAGTGTACAAACAGCCTTGCCGGGATGAATTTCTTTCCTTAGAAACAAAGTGGGCATGGATTTATTCACCTATTCAGTAGTCCTCTTAATTTTACTTGAGTGAGTAACTGTTCTTGGCAGGGGCCTAATAGAGTTCACACTTGTGGCCTGGATAAATTTATTATACTTTTTCTGTAGAGCTGTCTGCCTTTTTTTTTCTTTTTTTTTTTCCCCTCCTCTTTCCAGTGAAAGCTGCCTTGTTTATCACAGGTCATTTGGCATCACTACAGCTCACCGGGGAAATGGCAATAATTGAACTACTTGAGTATGAGTGTTCGGCTTTTCTCTCCATGTTGTTTCGTGGTATGGCCGATGTTACTTTGCTTTGTTTGAAGGCAGTGGTTAAGAGGGCAGGATAAGTAAAGCTATGATTGCATGAGATGTTAATGTACCTTGGCTCTTTAGGTGTTACTACTGTTCCAGGTGTAGCATGGAAGTGCTTCAAAGTGGAGTGAAGGAAAAGGGGGGAGGAAGGAGGAGCAGGGAAGGCAGGAGAGAGCAAGGTCAAATGCCAGTAGCTGCCCCTGGCAGCTTTTGGCAGCCTCATCAAAAGCAGAGGCTTGAACAGATCTTGAAAATACTATCCCTAGGTGGTAGAAGATGCTGAAAGTTGCTGGAGCAACAGTAGGACATTTGCCTCCTTGTTGTCATTTCAATTTCATTTTTGCTGATGAAGAGAAGACATCTATTATCTCCTGTACAAAAGGGAGTTAGTCATGTGCTATAGTGGAGTAGAGGTCTCTGCAAATATATATGTTTGAGAAGAAGAGAAAGAAAGGAGGCTGGATGTGATTTGTTAGAGGTAACATCAAGGAAAAAGTCTCAAGATGTGATTCTCTGCATCAGAGTTGAGATCTCATCAAAGTTAGTCATGTGATGCTCACAGAGTAGAGAGACCCAGGGTTTTGCTTTGTTAGGTGGTGCATCCATGCTCCAGCTGAGTTAGAAATGGCCTGTGTAAGCCTCAAGGGCCACTCCACTGAGTTCTCCATGCACTAGATGGGACATGAAGGCTGCAGTTATAGATGCTTGAGTGGAAGGTGAGGGAAGAAAAATGGTAACATCCTGAGGTGAAAAGGGTGACCCTAGGGTTTTCTAGCCCACTTACTTTTTTTTTTCCCCCCGCCATCTGTAGCGTTGTTGGGAGTTAGCTGAATTTGTGGTTTTAAATTTGTGTAATTTACTCCTGCTTGAAGACACATGTTGGTGTTTTAATGTGCCTTATTCAGTTTTATCATAAGTCAATTAGGAGCAGGTAGAAACTAAACTGATTCTGTCACTCTTAACCAGAGGTTTGTGTGAGCTTAACTAAATTAGTGTAATTAAATCAAACACTACTGCATTCCTCAAACAGTTGTCGTAGTTCAGCCCTGATCAGGACCAGACTACGCAGTCTGTCTCTCGCTCCCCCCACCCTCCGAGAGAATAGGAGGAGATGATATAAGAAAAACGGCTCAAGGTTTGAGATAAGGACGGGGAGAAATCCTTAAAGTTACCGTCATGGGCAAAACAGACTCGGCTTGGGGAAAACTATTCATTTATTTCTAAAATTAGCAGGAGAGTGAGACAGGGAACAAGATAACCTCCCTCCACCCCTCCCTCTTCCCGGGCTTAACATTATCTCTACTACCTTCCCCTCCCGAGCGGCACAGGGGGGGAAAAGGGAATGGGGGTTGTGGTCAGTTCATCACGCGTTGTTTTACGCAGCTGCATCATCGTCGGGGGAAGAACTCCTCACATTCCTCCCCTGCTCCAGCGTGGGGTCCCTCCCACGGGCCACAGTCCTTTGTGAAACTGCTCCGGCGTGGGTCATCTCTTCCACGGGGTGCAGTCCCTCTAGAACAGCTGCCCCAGCGGGCCCTCCACGGGCCACAGCCTCCTTCAGGCCTCCTCCTGCTCCAGCGTGGGGTCCTCCACGGGCTCCAAGTGGATCTCTGCTCCTCCGTGGACCTCCATGGGCTGCAGGGGGACAACCCGCTCCACCATGGTCTTCACCACGAGTTGCAGAGGAATCTTGGCCAGGAGCCATATTACTCCTCCCCCTCCTTCTGAACTGACCTTGGCGTCTGCAGCCGTTCCTCACAACAGGCTGGCAGACGTCTCTCAGGATCCTTTTTACATCTTATTCACTTCTCATCTCCTCTCCACTTCTTGCAGCCGGGCCGGGCCGAGTTGGGCCCAGTCGGCTGCCCGGCGGGAGGCCAGAGGGTGAGGCCTGCAAGGCCCATGAGGCTCGCGCCTCCCCCTCTCTGCCCCCCGCTCAGCTGCTTCACATCTTCTCCTCCTCTTTTTCCTGTTTTCCCCTTCTTAAATACGTTATCGCAGAGGCGTTATCATGGGACATTCTGCTACCAATTGGCTCGGCCTTGGCCAGCAGCGGGTCCGTCCTAGGCCCGGCCGAGTCCACTGAACAAAGGGGAGCGACTTCTAGCAGCTTCCTACAGAAGCTGCCACCTTAGGCTCCCCCCCACTAACAAAACCAGAACACAGTTTTCTCAAAAAGGTTTCTGTGCTTGTGCATACGTAGAAGGTGCACATGTGCTGAATGTGTCTGCTACCACATGCAAGCAAGCAGCTTTCTAAATATCAAACTGCATATCTGTCTGGGCATTTATAGGTTGCCAATTACTTCGATATTGCATCTAATGGAGAGATGTAAATCCCCCTATAATTTCAACTCACTGCTTTGGCGGCTTTACTGACAGACTAGTAAACAATTTCTATGCAGAGTGCGATTTTCTAGTTTAGGAATGGAGCCACTTAGATTAGAACTCAGCGTTTTAGTGAGAAATGTCTAAAACGTTTACATAACCTATTTACATATGAATACAAACATTACAGGCTTTATATTAACAGCCCTTGTTGTTGCTCATTACTATGCATAGAAAAAGACATCAGCATTTGTAGCAGCATCTACAAAATTATAAATATGTGATAGAGTAATTACTGATTTGGAAATCCAAATTATATTAAAATGATTGTAGCATCTGTGTCTCCAAAAACCTCTCCATTTGTCAATTCTAAACTTTTATTGCTTAGGCAATAAACATGAGTCTGGTGACTGTTTACAAAGAACAGGCCCCCTTCTTTGAAATTTAAAAAGAAAGTGGAGGAAGGAGAGAGGTTTGATGTCAAGGTATCTGAAATTGGTCCACAGCTGTTTCTCTCACATTTTCTTTACCCCACACCCCACACAGCACCGGTGGACGAGGGACGAGCAACAGATATCATCTACCTGGACATGTGCAAAGCTTTTGACACTGTCCCACACGACATCCTTCTCTCTAAACTAGAGAGAAATGGCTTTGATGGATGGACCACTCCATGGACAAGGAGTTGGCTGGATGGCCGCACTCAAGAGAGTGGTGGTCAACGACTCAATGCCCGTGTGGAAACCAGTCACAAGTGGCATCCCTCAGGGGTCCGTGTTGGGCCCGGCCCTGTTCAACATCTTTGTTGGCGACATGGACAGTGGGATAGAGTGCACCCTCAGCAAGTTCGCTGATGACACCAAGTTGTGTGGTGCCATCGACACACTGGAAAGGAGGGATGCCATCCAGAGGGACCTTGACAGGCTGGAGAGGTGGGCCCGTGCCAACCTCATGAAGTTCAACAGGCCAAGTGCAAGGTCCTGCACCTGGGTCATGGCAATCCCAGGCACAAATACAGGCTGGGCGGGGAATGGATTGAGAGCAGCCCTGAGGAGAAGGACTTGGGAGTGCTGGTGGACAAGAAGCTCAACATGAGCCGGCAATGTGCTCTTGTGGCCCAGAAAGCCAACTGCATTCTGGGCTGCATCAAGAGGAGTGTGGCGAGCAGGTCGAGAGAGGTGATTGTGCTCCTCTACTCTGCCCTGGTGAGACCCCACCTGGAGTACTGTGTCCAGTTCTGGAGCCCCCAACATAAGAAGGACATGGACCAGTTGGAGAAGGTCCAGAGGAGGGCCATGAAGATGATCAGAGGGCTGGAGCACCTCTCTTATGAGGACAGGCCGAGAGAGTTGGGGCTGTTGAGCCTGGAGAAGAGGAGGCTCCGGGGAGACCTTATAGTAATCTTTCAGTACCTCAAGGGGGCCTACAAGAAAGATGGGGAGAGGCTGTTCCGTATGGCCTATTGTGATAGGACGAGGCGCAATGATTTTAAAATAGAGGGAGGTAGATTTAGATTGGATATTAGGAAAAAATTTTTTACAATGCGAGTTGTAGAACACTGGAACAGGTTTCCCAGAGAGGTGGTGGAAGCCCCATCCCTGGAAACGTTCAAGGCCAGGTTCGATGAGGCTCTGAGCAACGTGATATAGTCGAGAATGTCCCTGCTCCTTGCAGGGGTGTTGAACTAGATGACCTTTGAAAGTCCCTTCCAACTCTAACCATTCTATGATTCTGTGATTCTATGAAAAATACAATAATTGGTGGTAGCTCCTGCCAGGAAGGTCATATTGGAGCTGATGAGATTTTGCCCTCGTAGGAAAGACTGCCAAGGAAGTTCCCTCCAAGAAACAGAGTTCAGTTTTTGGCTGATTCTTAACTCTTTTTACCGCAAACTGGCTTGAGTCAAATGGTTGTGAAGCTCCTGTAAGCCAAGGAAACATTTGGTATGCTCCGTGGCATGCGTGGAATGAAACTCAAGTCTTACTGTGGTGACTGTGATGCAAAGTAGAAACCAGAGACAGTTTCTGATGCCCTTCATCCCAATGGTGCTTTACTTCCAGAGGACACCTTATGGATCTTGGCAGATCTGGGTAGCAGATTTCACACGTCAGTAAATAGTAATAGAGTTAATTTTTTTTTTTTATTTTCTTGGGTGGCTCTCAAAGTCTTTGCAGGGAGGTCAATATAATGCTTCCCGTTTTGCAGAAGATCAGAGATGCGCCCCTCAAGGTTCCTCTACCTCGCAGCAGAAATCACAGTGGAAGCTCCTTCACCGCCCTCTGATCTTCTGACCACCAGAAGACACTGACCGAATAAATTTATTCATGGCACGCTCAACTGTAGTTATTTGCAGGAGCATCTGCTTCTGGGTTTTTCAGTCCTGGACTGAAATTCCAGTCAGGGGAATCCAATGGGAGATGATTTGCCTGGAAATAATGTGCCCACTAGATACAGCAGTGCCAATGTAGTGAGTGCTCTGATAAGCTGAGTGGGGACTGACGGTGTCACGCTGACCTTTAAGAAGGTCTTTAAGAATAGGTCCGCATTTTTCACCTTGCCTAATGATGGAGAGTGAATGCTTCTTCTGAAGTGGTATGTTTTCTCTGGCGTGTATTCCTCAATTTTAGCTGAGCCATCCGTGATTGCCCCTTTGGATTTAATTGCGGTGCCACCTCTTAAGTTTTCATTTCTCCTTGCTCCTTCTGCTTACACCACACAGAGACTTAAAGGCCTATATTTGCATAGTAACAATTCTGTGAGATGAAATGCTGCTGTATAAATAAAGCATTCATCACACCTGCAAGGGAGGTTTTAATAAAATCCTATATAGTTTAACTGCATGAGCAATGAAAGACTGGAAATGACAAATGGGTTGACAAATGGTGCGCAGTGCATAAATAGCATTATTTATTTACTGACTCCTGTTGGAGTAAGTGAGATAAGGCTCACTGGCTTTTTGAGAGAGTTGTCAGTAAATTTGTGAAGGCAGAGGCTGCAGGATCAAGGCTGAGCTCCTGGCACTAGTAGGTAGGTAGACGTTAGCTGAAAAACTGAAGCGTCTCTTTCCCAGGCTGTGTGGTTGCAGGGAGTGATAAATAGGATGAGGCTGGTGGGGACAGAGGGAGTTTCCTAATTGGTCAATATTTTAGGGTTTGCTTGTCAATCTGTTTACACTAAACTGTTTCTCAGCACTGTCCGTATGCCTGTACCAGCTAATTCAGTATACTGAGGGACACTGGTACACAATGCTTCAAGAAGCCTGGAGTGAGGTGAATGCTGTTAAAGGTACTGATGACATAAGAAAAAGCCTCATCTTCTCAACATTTGAAAAAAGAATTGACTTTCTATAGATGCACTGAGTAAAAGAAGGAAGAATTTGGATGCCATCTGTGACTTAACAGGCTCGTCCTGTTTACACTAACAAAGAAAATAAAATGGTATCAGACACTTACTATTTTTACTACCTTCAGGGTTAGCAGTTGTGAGCATACAGAGATTTTCTTTAACCCTGAAGCTGAGATGAGATGTCCTCACCCCTAACTGCTTACTCTCCAGCACCTGAGCATCTCTTACCACTGCTTGTCATTACAGCCAGGCTGCAAAATGGACTACCAAAGTATTTCAGTATTTTAAGTCACCACAACTTTAATGGCATTAGATGGAACTGAATGTATCATTTTTTTCCATTGTTGCTCTTGCCGGGTACGTTAATTGGCCAAATATTCACCAAGCCGTAGCAGCAGAGCCTATCTGATACTTTATTCTACATACACTAGAAAGCTAGGATGCCACTTTCAGCCCCTACCAAAATGTTCCTTCAATTAGTCAGAAAAAGTGGAGCTCATTGCAAATAGAAGCAATTAGACTTCACTACTGTAAGGGCATTCTACTAGACGATGGGAGGCTGTCCGTGGAATTAAATCCACTCTTTCAGGTCCTGAACAAGATCTGTGATGCTGAGCTACTGCAGAAAGCAGAAAAAAGGTAGGTGCAAGAGAGAAGGCACCATCAGACCAGTATGCTTGACACTAATGGTCCCGATGGGGTGCAGATCTTCAGAGCTTCTTGTGATTTTTTTAAGCCTGGGAGGTGTCACGGCATTATTAATAGTTCATTTCTGTGAGTTCTTGAGTTGATACAATAGCCCGTGTGTCATGAGGCTGAGGGAATTGCTCCTTAGTGGGCCTAGGGGAGCATGGGTGTCACCTCTGCACCCATGTCTTCATCTCCTTGAGAGAACAGGGAGCTTTATAAATGCAAATGTCAACTGGGCACATGTGGAATTTAACATGGAAAAAAAGTCCAGTAGCAGCTTCATGGCCTCAAGCATACAACACAGAGTTCAGTGGGACCAAACGCCAGTTGGCAAGTTACCCCTTGGCTGGGAAACACTGCGGGAGCCAGCGGGTGTTCAGAAGTCATTTTCTGGCCATGGTGCCAGTGCTGAAGAGCCACACGACCACAGCCTCTACTCGACAAGAAACACACTTTTGGGATTTTCTCCCTCATAGAGAAGAAATTTTCCCATGACCTTACAAAAGCTTCCAAGGTTTGTCTGAGTGTCCACGGTCAGTTCATTTAAAGTCCAGCTGGTTTTCATCTGGCTGTTTGCAGTTTAAGCACTTGCTTTTATTACCTGTACAAGACTGGGGACAGATTTTTCTCCCCAAAACTGTATCTTTGGTAAGTCAGGGCAGGAGGGCTGTTGGTGTAAAGGCAGGAAAAGAGGACATAAGAGAAGCATTTTAGGGAGGAGAGTTCTGAGAGTGTAGCACGTGGCTGACAATCTTCTAACAAGTTGGACGCAGTTACAATGGATGAGTGTAGCTGAGTGTATGTCACATGTATGGTGTTGCCCTTTTTATTAACAATGTTTTACAATCTTAATATTCAAGGGAGGCTTTGAGTGATTATCTTCGGTGACATGAACTGGTGAAACTCTTTGTATATTTTCTTAATACAGGAGTATCTATGATTGTACACTCCTGCTACCCAGCTCAGACCCTGTTAATGGTCAGTGGTGCCTGTAAATGACTGCATTCACTGGGGTGCGGATCAAGCTTGTGGGGAAGAGCAGTATGTTTGTTTGTTTGTTTTTCCAGGAACAAGTTGCTTTTTGCTTCTTGCAGTGAAGTGAATAATTGGTGTCTTCCTTCTGGCAGGGCTGAAGTACTTATGACCTAACGCATGATGTGGTTTGGTCATCGGTACTATATTGCACAGGTATAGTAGGTCTCATAAGGTAAAAGGGCACATACTAGAGGCTATGGTCCTCTCCGTGGTGGTGGTAGCTAGCAGAGTGAGCTAGCCCACCTCAAGGAGCATTAATGCATAAAAGTATCCAGTATTTTCTTATCTCTCAAATGCAACGAGGAGGAATGTGATAGTGGGAACCATGCTGTCTTAGGAAACCCCGCTGCCAAATCTGAAAGCTTCACATGGCTGTAACAGTGCAGCTCCTTGTCATAAAATGGAGGATTTTGTTTGCTTTTATTAACAGAAGCTTAATTAATTTTTTCCTAAATGTAATAAAGCCATACAACTGAATGTAGGTCAGTCCCAAATAATTGTTTCACTGCTTTAGCAGCTATTTAACTGATGCTCAAGTGTTAAATAAGAATGCTGAATTTTATTTATTTTTTATTTTTTAAAGGAGCTAAGTGGTCTGTCTCTGGAGACTGTGAGATTAGCCTTGACCCTTTGAACCTAATTAATCAATGGTGAGGCTGTCCAAGTGCTGGCTGTGGAATGCTCTTAAATTGCTCACTTGTGCAGTCATTTGTTTTGTTTAACCTGGGATGGATTAAACTCTTTTGTAAAGGTCCTTGCTTCTGTCATAGAACTCCAGCCATGCAAGAGCAGGCTCTCCACTCATTCCCAACTTCCCCCGGGGACGTGGCAGGGAGAAAGGGAAGGACGGACGGCTCTCCCCACTCCCCCTCACCATGTGTCCTGACCCCACTGGCATTTTCACAGTGATGCCCCCCATCACTGTCAGTGGTGAGCTTCCCAGGGCTGCACCCTTGGCAAAGGGAATATCATTAGCTGTTAATGTAACACAAGAATTCTCCAGAGATCTCCCTTGCTTTCTTTCAGTAAATGTGAAACTTTAGAGACAGAAACTTTAATGATTTTCTGTGTGTGTGCATGTGTGTAATATTGTGTGCTCCACTGGGACCCCTCTGGCATCCCACATCTCTGAACAGCTGTCAGGCAGCTCAGATTCTTTTCCAAACTGCCAGTCTCCAAAAATATTTCCTGCTCTTCTCAAGTATGGAATTTCGCCCCTGAGTCAGAGGGTCTGCACAAAGCGATATAAGGATTGGGTGACAAAGTTAAGGCTGCCAAAACATTAGGGCCAGAAATAAGATCTTTTATACCAGCTGGGGGGTGAGGGGCGCCACGACTGTGAATTTCCAGACTACAGTGGGACTCTGCTTTTACTTCCAGGCCTGGTAAATTGTTTTGAGACAGTGTTTTTCTTGTAATGCTTGCCATTAACATTCCGAAGAAAGCTAGATTATTTTAAGATGTTTCAAAAAGGGATGTTAAAATTTATCTTCCTTTTTATTAGATCCACTGCACCAAGACATCCAGTGGCTTTAGAAATGTAAGTAATGAAAGGCAGAGAACAAATGTGAACTATAAAAATGATTTATGAAGACATCTGATGAATTTATCCTGCATCTTTACCCTTTCATCCATCTCCCTGGACCTCAGATAGTATGTCTAAGCAGCATCAGTCACATAGTTTAAAGTTGACTTGGCGGGGGCATGCTCCATGCTCTGGAATGTGGGTTTCCCAGTTTCTGCCCTACCTAACGCTCCTGTGCAATCCCAAACAGGCAAGCTTTTTTCCACAGAGCTATCTGGGTTGGGTTACCGAAGTGGTTAGGCACTCCATGACGCAACCTGCTGCTTGAAAAATGCTTAATAGCCATCAGCTTCACTGCTCTCCATGAGAAACGAAGAGTCCCAGGCCATGCTGAAACAACAAGGCCTTTTTGTAGCTCCTTCAAGAAGAACCAAGCTCTCTGGAAAAAATCTGCTCCAGTGAGAGGCAGAGCATTTCTGGAAAACTTGGCTGTTGAGTTTAGTTTCCTCAAAGGAAGCTTTCTTACATACAGCAAGTTTAGTTACAGCATTACGCAGGCTCTGTAGTGTAAAATAGCCAGTCCTCTACTAATAAAGTATTTTTTGTGTCTTCACAAAGAAGATGGGCTGGAGCACCTCTCAGAGGGCTGGAGCACCTCTCCTATGAGGACAGGCTGAGAGAGTTGGGGCTGTTCAGCCTGGAGAAGAGGAGGCTCCAGGGAGACCTGATAGCGGTCTTCCAGTACCTAAAGGGAGCCCAACAGGAAAGATGGGGAGAAACTCTTCAGTAGGGCCTGTTGTGATAGGATGAGGGGTAATGGTTTTAAAATAGAGGGAGGTAGATTCAGATTAGATATTAGGAAAAAAAAAAAATTAAATAAGGATGATGGAACACTGGAACAGTTGCCCAGAGAGGCAGTAGATGCCCCATCCCTGGAAATATTCAAGGCCAGGTTGGATGGGGCTCTGAGCAACCTCATCTAGTTGGAGATGTCCCTTCCAACTCCAACTATTCTATAATTCTATGATTCTAAGACTTGAGGTTTTGCAGAAGCCCTGTTGCTCTGTTCCTACCAGTTGTTGACCCACAGATGTTCAGAGGCCCTTTGTTTTCCTGTCAATTTTTTTTCTCAAGGTAGTCTTTTTAGCCAAATCTGTATGTATTTTAACCATTTATTTTAAAGGCAGATAGAATATGTAATGAACAAATAATGTCCCTTTTCAGAATCGGGACCAGATAGGACAGGGCAGGAGAAGTGCTGGTGAGAATATTTAGCTGAAAACTGAGATAGATAGATGTGCTGAAAACTGCCCCAGGAAGGACAAGTGAGGAGGGAATGGGTTGGTAGGAGGACAAAAATGTGTGATCCCTGACTTCCTTCAACTTAGTGCTGAGCACATGATGAGAAAGCCTCACTGGAGCTACTGGACAGATATTCTCAAAAATGCATCCCTCCATCCCCTCCCATATTGCTACGTGCAGCCAGAAAAAGTTTAGCACTATGTTTAGACATTCTGAGGAACTTCACAATGGCAGTTTCAAGTAATATATTTAAGATATGGCCTTTTTTTTCCTTTTTTTTTTTCTCTTACCATTTGCTTTCATATATGCTTTGGCTGGTCAACGCTGGGCTGGGAAGTGTATGAAGGTTTTGTGACACTGTGCTTTCTCTTGTGCTCAGAATCAAAGTGCGGGTTGCCTTTATTCAAGCTTTAGGCTGAAGATCAAAGTGGCAGAGTTGGCTACGTTCGAATAAAATAAATAAAAAAATCCCTTTTGAATATCAAAACCCTATTTAGTTCATTTCAAGATTATTTTTGAGAAAGTTTGGTTTGTTTCTGATTATTATTTGTACTACTTTAATGCCTGAGGTGCAGACCGGAGCCAAGACTCCTTTGCACAAGGAGTACTGTACATAATTGAGTGCCATTAAGAGATGCTGTATTAATAGCATATGACCCTGGCAGGCTATTTGTTTTACTCACCCAGCTAGCTCAGTCTGAGCTGATTTAGCCGTGATGCTAAAGGCATAACTGTCACATGTTGATCCTATGTCTCACTTGGTTGGGAAGCTTCCCTTCACAAGAGGCTGAGGGGCTATTGCTTCCTTAAATAAAATCTGTGGACCTTTGCTTAAAAATCACCTCAGTATCATGCCATTGGCAAGACTGATGAAGAGAGAGGTTGGTCTGGGTTTTAGAAACAGTGCTGCATGTTCAGTTCACTCCTGAGTTCATCAGGGAACTGCCCAGCTTTGACCTGCCGTGGTGTTTGGATGTATTCATTTTTGTTTCATTCAGTCGTTCAATTATTATGTCGAATTTGAGATGGAGTGCAGTACAAATTATTTTGGCCCAAAACCTTTCTTTAACCCTATTTGCAGAGGTGAAAGGCTAATACATTAAACCTACTAGCCCATGAATACAGATTACTTTAGCCCGTTTAGAGACAATATTCTCTAATCTCATTTTTTTTTTTTTGCAGGAATCAGTCAGTGGCTGGGACGGGGGCATTGGGTGGTGTCAGTAAATGGCAGCATTGCAGTTATTACAGGCTGCATAATTCCTTGTACTTCAAGAAAACATGAAAATTAATGAAGGGGTGTGCAGTGGAAGTAATACCAGATTTTCCTTTAACAACAGGACAGAACATATTTTTTAAATTAATGTATTTAAAAGGTTTCTAAATGTTTGCGTTCAGGTTTGCTTTTTCCTCAGCCAGTGCTGAGCAGCAGGTTCATACCTTATGGTGTTACAGGGCTGCAGCACCTTGGTGTCCGGCACAGCATCAGCTCCCTGCACCATGGACTCAGTGGATAGGTAGGTAATGGCAGACTGAGGGTCTGAACATCCTTCAGAGATGTTGTAGAGAAAATAATCCTTTGCCACTTGCTCTGGCTCTCCCAGATCTGCGTAGCTGCACTAAAGAAGTAAAAATAGACTTTGACTTGCATTGCCTTGTGTTAAAATGGCAATGAAGACCAAGTAATGTGGAACACCAGCTGAAATTCAGCCAAGAACTCCTCTAGCCTTTAATTTGACCTCCTAACCCAAATAAAAGCCGGAATTTTTTTTCTATTCACAGTTATTTTAACTAGTGTTAGCTAGTGTTAACTCTGGCTAAACTGACGGACCTTTTATTGGTTGGTTTGTTTTAGGTGTTTACTCTCCTCTCCAGATATACTGTCAGTGTTTTGCAAAGTGGATTTTTATTATGGTGCTACAGAAGTTTATGGAGTTGGAAGAAGTAGAGTACCTGTGAAAGGGGAGATGTAGTTCTTTAAAAGATGAACTTTACAACCTTAAGGCTTGCCTGATTTGTTTTTCAGCTCTACAGATTGACATCCAGTAAAAAGCGTTAGCCTTGCTTGCGTCCTCAACTCCTTGCAGCTGGAGCAACACCATGACTGCTTTAGACATGCTCGATGTAGATCTATTTTCCATGCTGACCAAAACCTTTTGTCCAAATATACCTAATTGCTTGTTCTTTTGTCATTCTTGCCTTAACGGTGAGTGTTTCTCCCACCAGGCTTGCATTCAGGTTTCCTGTTGCTGCAGGGATACTGTAGCTAGGCTCATTAGTACAAGGCACTTGGCAGGTTTTCCTGTTGGGGTACACATTCATTGCCTTTGGAGATTTCCACTCCTCTCCTCTCCTCACTATGTTAATCACAAAGAGATGGGACAGAAAAAAACCCAAGCAAACTATAAAATGTAAGAGACATTACATGACAAAGGACAGAGCAAAAAGCTTTCATTGCTTGGGAGGACCCTCCTTTGCAGGGTGATGAAGAGCGAGGGCATCCCTGCTGGTGGATCCTGCCCCAGACTTCAGCTTCCCAAGCTGGCGATTCCCTGGCAGTAGAGCAGATGTACCATATGCAAGGATGCCTCAAATTGCCATAAAATCTGTTAAAACTTGTAAATTTGCTGTTAAATGCTTCTTGTTAAATTTTTTTAAGGGCTTTATCACTGAGTTGAAATAGCATAATTACTTTTTTTTTCTTCTTTTTTTCCTGCATAAAACTGCTATTTAAATTATTTCAGGACCTGTTTTCCATCTTGCTCCCAGCCTCTCCATAATATATCAAGGTAGTCCCCTCGGTGACCTTTACAGCTTGGATTCAGTTTGACTCTGCAGGATTTTTCTGCTGTTTGACTGACTGGGGTTTTGGTGTGGTTTTGGTGGTTTGTTTTTCTTCAGTTTTGCTTTGCTCAATATAAAATAATAACTAGAGGAATGAAATGAGTTGAGGCTATAGAAAGAAGACTCTTTTTTCCCATCAAACATAATATTTTACAATAATCATCACCAGTTAAATGTATCGTGTTGGCATATCTCCACAAAGGTGCTTGGTGAGGCTGCAGAGTGCTCTGTCTCTCCTTGTATTAGATTGATCACATAAGAAGCAGCTTATCTGACAGCTCTAGCACCTGGATAGGTAATTAAAACCCGTCAATAAAACAACAAAATGCAGCGTGTAGTGGGACTTGTCTGTGCTAGTGTTAAACACCGCAGATAATTATATCACAGGAGAGGTTGGAAAGCCACCTTCTCTGTGCTCTGAAAGATCAATAAAAAGACCCATTCATAATGAAGAAAATGTTAGAGAAACTGTATTTTCATCTCCTTGTCATTAGATCCTTTGCTTTTAAGGTTTTGCAGAGGCAGAAGAAGATTCTATTGAGGAATTCTTTGTTTCTGGAAGCTAAACAGGCAGAGGATGTAGCTTTGCTTTTGTGCTGCACATTATTGAAAGCAAATGTGGTGAACCAAAGGCTTTTCTCAGGGCTTGCAGTTCTATTCTCCTCTCTCCACCCTCAGCTATCTCTGCTTGCCTTTTTTTTTTTCCTTTTTCCCCTTATTTGCAAGCCATCACGTTAACTCTACTTATAAGTGAAATTTCTCTTTGCTTCCTGTTTACTTTCTCCAGGGCATTAATTTTATTTTATGTTTTTTTCTTGGCCCTTCGTAAAGGGTTGATTTGGAAATATCACATATTGACAGGGGAGAACACAGTCCTAGCTGACTTATTTGCTGTGACAGCCTCTTTCTTAAAGCAGTCATCCAAAGAGGAGATTTTTGTGTTCCAGAGAAGGAAAAATATGTCTTGCAGCGTTGCCATGAAGGATGATGAATTAAGTCTGTCTCTTCCTGTAAAACCATTAGAAAAGTATAATAGACCTTGAGAAAGATGCTTAGATATTGATGTCTTGGCTATATTAGCGTGTCTAGGCACATGATGTGAAAATAAAGTCTATGTAAAGTAGGTATTTTAGTTGAGGGGAGAGGGAAGGAGTATCTTTTTTTTTGTTTTTGTTGACTGGTGTTCATGAATGCAGGTGAGCTGGTTTGGTCAGCACACATAAACATTAAGAATCCCTTGTTATAAGTAGCTGTAGGTGGAGGGTAGCACCAGCTATGAGCAGGGTTTGTTAGCAGCAGCAAGGGATGGATATGGCAGCTCAGTGCATTCCGTACAAATTGTTCACATACACTAAAATGTGACTGTTCATGGCCACATAGACTAGTTTTCTGATCTTCAGCATATTAAGAGGCTAGCCTTGGACTCTGATGGTCTCATTGTGCATTCAGAGGCAACGAGTGGTTTCCCCAGTTGTAGTGGTTTCCAGTACACCTTGTTCACAGGAGCTCCCAGACACAGTGTCACAGAAGACATTCTTCCACCTCAGAAGGACTTGTCTTTAGAGGATAAGGACCAAGAGAAAGAGAGTGCGTTGGGGATGAAATGGATGTTTGAGCCTCTAGGTTTGTTGTGGACTTGTGCATGGATTTCTGGTTACTCTACTCCTGGCATCCCTAGCACTACAGACTCCTGCTCCCATGGTTTTGGCACCTGTTTTGCTTGTCTGGGGCAAGTGGTCCCCACCTGGATGGGGAGCTGGAGGACTTACTGGTATTGTGTCTGTGACGATCAATGCTGGAAGGCTTTTGTTTGGGATTGATCTTTTATTTTGTGCTGCTTTTGCATTTTTGTTCTGGCAAACATATCACCCCAGACATGTCTAGCCTGATGCTGTTGACATGTCTGTGCTATTAAAGTTTCTGGAAAGGCCTAAAATAAACATCACCTGCCAAACTATTATTTTTTCCTTTCTTTCTCTTTCAGTAAATATATCAACAATGTCAGCATTGGAAAGAATCAAAGATGTCAGAGCAGAAATAAGCAGCTGTTTATGTCTTAAAGTGTTTCTGCCTCACTATCACAGGACGACCTTGTCACTTAAAAATAATAAAAATGTTGCCAGGAAGAAGGAATGGAAGTTTACTGAAGGGAAATTAAGTTTTGGTGTTGTGTTGTTTGTTTTTTTTTAAGTATGAACAGAGAGTTGAAAGCAGAGTTAAGCCCTGCAGCTGGTTCTGAACTCAAATGCTTCCTTCAGTCCCACTGCTATAGATGCAAAACAAATGCCACATGAATTATTATTACTGTTTCACATTAAAACTGTTGAAAGTAGTTTTCCACTGGAACTGAGAGAGGTTCTGCAAAAATGATTCATGTTTTCTGTTACAATGTATGCGTTACACTGAATCGACAGCTGTCTTCTAGGATAAATATTTTTTAACACCTGAAAGATAAATCAGGTCCCTTAATAAGTGGAAATAAATGTAGCTGGAAGAAGGCATAAAGAACCATTTTTTTTTTGTTTGTTTTTTCTTTTTTTTCTTGTGACTGGGACAATTTACACTTGCCAAAGAGGTAATTTTTTCTCTCCAAAACATATCTGTGAGTAACGTGCATTTATGTTTATGAGATGCTGGGTGCTTAAAGGCTACTGAGTACTTCAGACTGATTTTTAGGAGGATGTGGGGTATTCTCTTTTCCTGAACATATAGGAATGTATGTTGCTGTCAGTCTCTCAAGTCAGGGTGAAAATGCAGGTCTCGGATTATGCTTTGGTTCTTGGTCTCTTGATTGGTCCTGGTAAGCATCTGTACCTTGGCAGAGTGGATGTGAGATACTGTCCTTTTCGTTC
The DNA here is from genome assembly GCF_036417535.1 of Chlamydotis macqueenii. Lineage (NCBI taxonomy): Eukaryota > Metazoa > Chordata > Aves > Otidiformes > Otididae > Chlamydotis > Chlamydotis macqueenii. The sequence continues at coordinate 21,781,223 of NC_141559.1, forward strand.
AGCACACTTTGCACCAGTGCATGTGTTTACAGAGGAATCCAGGGACTGGCAAGTCACATTTTCGATATTTTGCAAAATGGAAAATGCAGCAGGCTTTTTGTTGTACTAGCCTGAATAGTGTGGCAGCATGGTGAGTTATTTCTGGTGAGCTGTGTGGACACTCTTGGTCCAGTCAAAGTGTCCATAAATCCTGGCAGCAATGATGGAGGTGGCCCAAGACATGCAGGGTCTCTCAGAAGCAGTCTTTATTTTCATGTGCCCACCTTGCACTTCGAGGAGCAACAGGGAGAGAGGAATGATTGCAGGTAGAAATAAGAATTGCAAAATAAAACCAATCCCGAACAACAGGATGGCTATAAGTTCCTTGTCAGATGTAAAGATAAATTGCAATAAAGGGAACTAAAACCAATTGAGAGGCTCCTTTAATTCCTCCATGTCTCCAGAACATTTGCCTTAAAATGTTGTACAAACTAGTAAAATGGAAACTGCTTTTTTAATAGGCATAAAGTTGTCTATCTGGTCTCCAAATTCACAGATTTGTCCTACAGTTCTCTTGTTTGCTTGGTGTCTGAGCTTATGGAGAACGAGAAAATATCCTGAAAGGCCAGGGATTGCTTAAGGAAGTTGTAGCATGAAGGCAACACAGGGGAAAGAGAAGTAGTTTCGTTTGAAGGAGCTGATAAATCAGTGCTAGGAATAAGAGGTGCTTGTCAAAACATGGTAATAAGAGGTATAGAGGAGTGTAAAAAAGGTGACTGTAGATTTCTGGAGTACAGTTACACTGGAGCAAATAATGCAAACGGTTCCTGCTGTGTTGGAGAGGAATCTAGAAAGATGCAGAACTACTGTTTCTAGCATAAAGCTGAAGGACCTGGGTAGTGTTTCTGTGATTGCCCTGTAAAAGAGACAGATTTATACTTGAGCTGATGCATGTTGATTCTCACTGCAAATTGTAACTCCAGTAATTAGGAAAGGTCTTTCTTTAAGAAAGCAGGGAAAAAAAAAAAGAAAAGAAAAGAAAAAAAACCCCACAAAATAAGAACAAGAGATCCTTGTTGCATTGACTGGAAAGATCAGTACCCAGCACTGAGCCTCACAACTCACAGGAGTTTGGAGCAAGTGTTACTAAGACCCAAGTGCCAAGAAATCCCAAGATTCAATGTATAATCCTGTGATTTACAAAGAAATGCTCGTGGGCTGGTTTGCTGGGAATGTAGTAAGGCATGATTACAGGGTTTTTTTTTTTCCTCTGTTTTCAAGGCTACAGATGCATCTCCTTTACACAGCTCCTTTTCTATGTGACTTCTTGTGTGTCACTTGGGCTTTTAGTCTATCTGGAAAGAAGTATGACAAAACTGAAGGGACCAAGAAGCTGTCGTGAAAGTGGGAAAAAAATTATGAGCAAAAGCACATCAACCAGACCTTTAATGGTGGCTGGTTTTTACCTCTTCTTTACCTTAAAATGTTCTAGCCTGATGTCTGACAGTATTAGCTAGTTGAAGAGGTATTAGGCTTTTTTCCCTGAGATTTTAAGTCTGAATTGCCTTCATCCCTTGGGCATGCTGGAATAGGAACCTGTATGTTTTACCCTGGGGTGATAAAAGGAAACTCCAAATGCCAAGTGCTGGACACAGTTTTGCTGCCCATGTGAAATAAGTAAGAAAAAGAGAGGAGGTTGTGTTTTTATGGTTTTGATGGGATTTTTTTTGTATGAGCCCTTTTTTTTTTGCAAATTGTGTAAGGTACTGACAATGCATAGCATTTGAGCTTTTTTGGGGGGAGTTTTTCGTTTTGTTTCCTGTTGTTTCCCCTGCAAGGTGGCACTGACAATTTGACTTTCTCTTCTTTTGAAGTTTCTGTGATTGGTAGCCTCAGTGCTTTGCCATCACCCAATCCAGGGATGTGCAAGAGGGCTTCAGGACTTGATAAAGTTGTGGAGGAGGAAAGCCCATACCACCCTGCATTGCCCACTCATCCATTGTATTGTGGTGCTTTTACTGTCTTTGGTGATATCGCAGAAGGCAGCACATATTTGAGGAGGTTAAAGCTGATGTTCATAGCCTTTGGCTTCAAAGCCAAGTTTTGAAATACTAGTTATGAACCTGGAGCTTTCTAGGTTATGTGGTTTCGCTTCTGTTTTTTGCATCCAAGTTCTTGCATGAAAAAGAAATGGCCACAAGGAAACACATGGCCATTCAAAGCAAATGCTTCCTTATGGACAGAAAGAAAGAAAACATGTGCAGATGAACCCTAAATGTGTGTGTTCCTCCTCCCACTTCCAATTCCTCGTAATTTTGGATCCTGAGTCATGATTTTGAAACGTCTGTTTGATCCATTGCTCTTATTCTATGTAATGTGGCCAGGGGTGTCCCTACAGCCAGAGACACTATTAATTAGGCCAGTGCAATTGCTTTTTGAGAGGCACATTGAGCCCAGTAAAGGATTTTTGTTGAAAGTGAAGTTTTGGATGATGTTCAAAGCCTCTCCTGGAAGACTGCCCACTCACATAGTCCAAGCTACCTGTGATATCCCAGCCAAGCCACCTGTCTGTCAGTAGCAAGAGTGAGGATAACAAAGTTATCCTTTTTGTTAATAAAATTGTTTTTCTGTGTGTATGATTTAGCTAGTCACTTGCTGTGATAACTGCTGTGTTTCAACTAGAAAGCACAAGAATGTCCTAGCCCTCTGGATTTTCTGTTATCCAGCAAAACAGCATGATGAGCAAGCGTATCAGCTCTTATTAATCTTTCCATAAAGTTAAAGGAATTATGGAGCTTAAGGCAGTCACTAATGAATCAATTTTAATTTATGGACTCAAATAAAATCCTCATTAAGGCTGACAAACTATAGCCTCAGGTAAACATGAAGCATTTTCATTGCAGACCTAAGTGAGTTCTGCACTGGATGTTGTGGCTTCTGCCAGAAGAGCAGGAAAGTCGAGGGGTCCCATGTCACGTCAGAGGAGGCAACATCTTAGAGTAAGTAAATACAGTGGTCTAGCCCTTAGGAGGTCTCTTTCTGGCATGCACAAGCATAAAAATCAAAGACTAATTATATTTCTCTCTCTCTCTCTCTTTTTTTAACAAATAAGCAGAGGATTTTTCACTGTAGAACTGGTTTGCTAAGTGTTTTTTACATCCCTCAAATACGCAAAAGCGCATAGAGGTGCTTTTACCATGAAAGCATAGGCAAATGTGAGATTCCAAACACATGTAAATCAGTCACCCATGGACATGAGTTGTATGTGTCACAGGGAAAGCATCTCACAGGGCCCAGCCTGTGTATGTGTGTGCTCTTAACCTGAAAGATGCTCACTGCAGTGGGCACGGTCACTTCCTTCTCTGTGTGGTTGTGTGTCAAGATCTGCAGTGAGACCAACGTTCGCTTTTGGAAAAGGTACATTGTCTCAGGAGATGCATCTGTTCTGAGCAGAATGATTGAATAAAACTTAGCCATTTATGACTAATGCAATGTGTTGGCTATGTATGAAAAACTACTATTTTGGGTTTTAGCTTATTTCGTGATTTTTTTTTCCACTCAGCTTTTGCTGTTTCTAGTCTTTGCTTTGCATTAAACAGCATTATTCAAGATGACTGCTTTTATGTGAACACTTTATAAATATTTTGTAAAACATATCTGTTATGCCTGCTATAAAATATACAATGATTATTTTTTCCACAAATGTTGTTAGTTTAGTCTTTGCATTTCGTTTGGTGGGGATGGCGGTATTTAGGGTTAGTTGAGGTCACTGTGGTGGCGTTTGGGTTTCAGGAATTAGATAACCATGTACCTGTAACAATTTTTTTTATCTTCCAGTCAGGTTGATAGAAATACCTCCTGGTGCTGTAAGAACTGCTTGGAGGGACAGGGGTTGTGCTACCATGCCTCTTCTCTTTTGGGAATAAGCTGATGAAGACTTTGTTGTTTGCCATCAACCTTTGTGTGCTCTCTGGCAAGCTTCCTTAGCTGATGCTGAAGTTCTGGCTTCTGCATCTTGACGTGTCCTCCTGTCTGGACTATGTTCTGACTCTCTTTTTTTTACTTTTCAGATGCAGTAATCGGACTCAATGTGCTGTTGTTGCTGGCCCTGATGTGTTTCCAGACCCTTGCCCTGGGACATACAAGTACCTGGAAGTGCAGTACGAATGTGTCCCTTACAGTATGTATCTTGATATATTTGCATTTATTTCTTCAATAGAGATCTGATTTATTGTGGAGACCAGTCCAGCTTTGAACTTATCTTTTTTTTGCTTGAGGGCAAGTAAATGCTCAGGGACAAACCACGTGTATCATATGAGACTGAGCTGATAGGATATGAAAAATTGTCCTATGTGCAAGATTTGTGTTTAGGTTAAAAATGTCCTAATAGTGCCCTATGTTTTCCTTATTGTACAGTGTTATAGTGACATATCCCCTTTTGGAAGACATTTGGGAAGCCCTGTTAGTGAGAGCAGACCAGAAGATTGAAGCACTGTTGCTAGCTTATAACTTATCTTTCCAGAGTTTTATGCTTGTAATCATATAGCAATGTGCTTCGACTGACCTATTTCCATGTAATTGGTGACATTTGATAAATGCCTTAAATACAGTATTGTATCACTGAGGAGGTAGAAAGCAAATGTTTTGGGAAATTTGATGTTTCATGGTAGAAAATACTAATTTATAAGCTTCCAAAGTTATGAAGGCAAATTACAGGCAAGCCATTTAGCCTGAATTTTTGAGGGTAGAAAGACAGTCATCTGGGATTACAGCAGTATGTGCCAAACAGGAAATATCAGAGCTACGAAAAGTTAAGCATACCTCAGAATTTACTTTCTGTAGAAACCAAATTTGTTAAACGCAGTTATGGTCCTGGTGTCAGACATGGCATACCTCAAAAAGAAATAACAACAGTAAAACTAGAAGTGCACAAAGGGTTGAGCGGTGGATAGCAGCACTATTTCTAGATTTTCAGTTTGAGTAGGCCAAAGCTCATAGCACACCTCTCAAAATAATAAAACAAGTATGGGAATTGGCACTTTCAAACCATGGAACTGTGTTGAGAGACAAGCAGGAGACTTCAATTTGCTGAAACACAGGATTTGGCCTGAGGACTAAGAGTATCTTCTTTGTTGCCTAAAGCACAGACTGCAGAAGAGCAAACATGGCTAAGAAATGACAGGCACCCTGTCCAGAGGGGAAGCGAGAACTTACAGCCCCTCAGGTGGTCCCTGTCCCTCGTGCAGAAGGTGGCCACGTGCCTGCCACTGTGACATGGAAAGTCTGTGTGGGGTTTTGCTTGTGAAACTGCATGATGGGGGATGCAGCTAACACTACCTCTCTGAGCAAAGAGGACCGTCTCTGCTGAGGGACTTTGTCTCTCTACTGGCAAGGGGCTTGACGTGTCCATATTTGATTTTTCTAAATAAAAATGTGAAGCTTCTAAATGCAGTGATGGAATATTTTTGATAGGATAAGCTATTATACCCATGGAAAGGGTATAATGAGGGGCTTAGGATCTGCCCTAGTGAGCTCATACCAAATTACCAGTTTTGAGTCCCTTCATCTGCAGACATGGAGTGGGAAATCTAAGGTTCCTTTCTGTTCTTTTTGTACCTCAGTCTCTGCCTGGCTTTGTTATTGCCTCCATTTTTTTCCCCCTGAAAATGGTCAGCTCGAGTTTGCAGATATTCCTCAGTTGGGCTCCAGGAGTGCCTTATGAGTGAAAGCCACCCAAGCAATGGGGAAGGTGTCAGCTCTGGACACAGAGGTCAGCATGGGTATGGTTGGACCAAAGCTACACCAGGTGGATGAAATCTGTTTCCACCTTGATGCCCTTGGAGATGCCTCTGCCATTTACTGTGGATCAGTTGGTCCTCTTGGTTCTTCTCACTGAGCCCATGTGCTTCAGCCCCTCTAGCCAAATTTGGGCTGTTACCAAAGTCCTTTCAGATCCAGCTTTCGTAGCATTGCTGCTGGCACCCAGCTGCCTTGTGTGATGCTTCACTGAAGGAGGAGAGTGGACTCTATGGGCTCACCAGTGCTGCTCACTGCTGGGGCATTGCTGGGGAAAACCCTTCCTTGGCTGCTGGCCTTTGCTTGATGGTTTCGTGCAGCAAGCCCTTGGTGAACCATAGCATCTGCCTGTCTCCTAAAGAAACATAGCAGTTGCAAAACAAAGGAATTAATATTTCAGCAGACCCTTGTACTTGCATGCAATTCCAGCTTGCTTTGTCTCCTTGGATGAGTTACTCCTTATGGTTTCAAATTATTCCTTATGGACAGAGCAAGACAGTTTACTCAAGCACTGGCTTAGCAGCAGAGGAGCATGTGTATGTCTCAAGAGAGCAGCATTTAGGAGTCATCTTTAACAGATGTTCTTAGGACTGACCTTAGGTGCTTATGCTCAATATAGTGCCAGTGTATATGCTCCCTCAGAGGAAAATTAGGGAAGATTTAAAACTCTATTGGATAGCCCACTCTTCTTGTGATTATTTTTTTTAAAAAACCAAACTCTTGCACCACTAGCTCATACCATTTTCAAAAGGAAAGCATCCCCCTTTCGTCTCAGGAGGGAGAAAAACAAACGTCTTCTAACTTCAGTAGCTCATATATTTTAAAATGTCATTTATATTACCATTCACACCACATTCCTATGTGCTTACTAAGGATACCCCTGACAAGGAGAGTTTCATGAGGCTACAGTCACTCTCAATATGTGGGGAAGACAACAGATGATTATGCAGATAGCCCAGTCCTCTCCTCTTTTTCCTGATCCTGTAGTCACTTTATGTGACAGCAGATGCTGACTACAAAAATGGACAGTCATTTTAAGGACCTCTGGACTTTTTTTGTTGCCTTCTGACAAGGAAAAGCAGGTGATTTCAGCAAGTAAAAAAATACCAGGCCTAATTTGACACGCTTCAGTGACATCGGTTGTCCTGTTTTTCTGGTATCAGAAATGGGCACCAAATCAATTTTGTCTTTCTCAAACCAGGCCTTGGTGTGTGGTGTTCATTTCTCTGATACTTGCTTTAAATACTGCCCCTTTTCTTCCAAAATACTGGAGCTACTACTCCAGTTATCTTAAACTGGTTTTTCTTTTAATCATTACTGACCAAGGTAGCTTTTCCATGGTTTTCTAATATGTACAGTTTGCCAATGCCAGAGCTGAGAGATACTTGAAACTGTATTTTAGGCTGCGTTATGCTGTGTGTAAGTAAGAGAAATCTCACTTTATGAGGGTCCCTTTGATCCAGTACTGTGCTGTAGGTTTTTCCCTAGTGCATCCCTTCCCTCTCTCCTTCTCCATGTGTGGAGGAGTGTTAAATGGGTAATGGGAAAAGCAGTGATGGAGGTGGTTTTATGAAGCTAGGCCAACATTCTTATTGCCAGAGTATCTTCTTTTGGTGCTTGTACAATCCTGTTATCATGCTGCCAGTATATCTAGGGGTGGAATTTTTCTTATTTCACCTTTGTAATGTGCTAAGGGACTTTCATTTTACTCACGAGCCAGTGCAGAAAGCAGATGAGCAATTTATCCAGTGCTGTACACGAGATTGCTGACAAGCAAGAGAGTCCAATTTTGCTAGACCAGTGGTGGTGAGAGAGCTTCTGAGCTAATTGTCATTGTAAGCAGCCAGATTTTCTGTTAATAATTTGATAAATCCAAACCAACATGTTGGTTTTCCCTATGCAAATACAGCCTCCGTATGCATGTAACACTTTACAGCTCAAACTGTCTGTGTTTTAGTAGTCCTGTATGTATTTCTGAGATAGATGGAGAGAAAGAACAACTCACTTGAGGCTGACGAGCCTCCTTCCCATTGCTCTCCTGAGCATGCATACTCCATGGACCACAGCAGCGGCACTGCCCTTTGTGGGTGACACCCAAGTCAGAACGGGGAGATTTTCCAGCATATGAACAACTATCTATCTCCCACTGGCTTTGACCGAAACTTAGGGATTGTCTGCATTTAGATTTTATTTTGGTTTTGGAAAAGGAGTGAGTGGAAAGCACGGAGGCATTTTGGAGTGCTTTTTCTGTTCATTTCCCCATAGAGACAACTGTTCAGACTCCTGAGGATCCAGCATGGTGTTTGAAAGGAAATTTAGCTAGCTGAGTCAAATTGACCCTCAGTTTTTCCTGAGCTCTCAGTTCCCATAGATTCTAGTTTTTGGAGCTCACAGAGTAACTTGTGCACTGTCATCCTTCAGAAACAGTCTGATTTTTAGTAGAGACTTGGAAAATTTAAGATATAAAGCAGGGAAAAGTGGAAAAAAGGTGGGAGCTCAAAGAGGACAAGAACATTGCTGTGTTGATGGAAATGATAGCAGCAGCAGGAGTGAGTGATACAGATGCCTTGGGCATGGCATATCCCACTGTGGTGGCAACTTGCCTCACACCTACGAGATAGGGTTTCCACCAGCTTTTAATACTGGGGAAATCTATTCAAAGGGCTGTTTCCTGCAAGAGAAAAATGTTTGTGGCTTCCAAGGAAAGATGAATCATCCTTCCTTTCCATTCTTCTGGGTAAACAAGCTAATGTTATGAAGGCACCAAATATCTTCGCTGCTTACAGAGATTTTCTTGCTTCTTTGAAGGGGAAGCAAAACAACACTTGAGAATGGTTCATCTTTTATTTTCTTAAGACTTTTTTCTTTTTAAACATGGAACCTGAAATCACATTTCCCAGTTGCTATATCGATGGAAGGAAAGGTCATTTCTTTGCTAGAAATATTCATTTTATTGCTGACAGAAGAGTAGATGGGCTCACATATCATTAAAAGTGAGGGATGGTAAGTGTGATGTGGGAGCAGAATTCAATAAAGTTTTATTGTATCACAGGTGGAGTGAAGTGCATTTAAAAACATTAAATGAAGGCTCACAATATCTGCTCCACTGGACCTTAGGGCCAGTGAATAGGCAGATAATTGAAAAATGATATTTTTAAAAGAATACAAGCACTACAAAGCAAAATGATATTTTCATTGCTCCAAGACTGCTGGTGGAAAGGGAAAGGAGGGGGAGAAGCTGAGAGAAAATTGCAATCTAAAAACAATTTAATGAGACCATTTTTCCCAAGAATACAGTTCTTAATTATTTCTGGAGTGCTCTAAGACCATTATGTAGCCTCCAGGCTTTCCCTGTGCGCTTTTTCTTGCTGCTTTCCCTGTTGGCTGAAAAGCAGTGTTTGCCCACTGAGAGCAGCACTGTGTTTTGTTAAACAAATGGAGTTGTGGCTCCTCCAGTTTTCTTTTGCTATGGGTTGTTTTTTTTTTTCTTTTCCGAAGAGAACTTGGTCCCCTGGAGCCCACCTGTGACAATGTCAAGTATTCCCAAGGGTTTAAACCAGGCTGTTGGCACTTTGGTCAATAACGAGTTAATTCCACCCCCCACCCGCCCCCGCTCCCGGCTCCGAAGCCTGATGTCCTTTGTTTTATTTAGTTAAGCAAGTTATTTTTGTGCATGAGCTAGGAACAATAATTTTAAAAATTCCAACCAAACAAAATTAAAAAAAAAACAAAAACAAAACAAAAAAAAACCCACCCAGACCTAACTACCCATTATGATTATTTCTGAGCAAAGAATCTTTACTTTGTATCCTGCTTACAAATTACCTTTCTTCCAAGGAATGCAATTTCCTGGGCATTGCAGCCAAAAAAAAAAAAAACCAAACATTTTTTTTTTTTATTCACTGAAATTCCCAGCTTGTTGGTTCTTTATTGAGGGAGGCAGAAATGAAGGCTGTGTTATTTCCCATATCAATCTCTTTTCATCATGTGTTTGTGGGGAGAGTGCACCTGTACAACAGCCAGCTGGAAAGCACCCTTAATTAAAATAACCTGGTATTACAGGGCTTTGCGAACCTGGAGGCTGAGCTATCCGCATAGATATGTGCACAGTTTTCAAGAAGGAGAGGAAAACTAAGTGCTGAGAGCTGGGGGAAATAAAGGTGTTTGTTTGAAAAATAGAAAGTAGCCTGAGGTGAGGGTAAAAGGACATTTTTGTGAAACATGGTGACATACATGACAACGTGGTTCATTTTTGATTCTGAGATGAGTTTGGTTTAAATTAAAGGAACAAGGTGATTTCAGTTGTGTGTGTCTGTAGTGCATACTGGTTTAAAGGTCCGCTGTCAGCAGGAGCACTATGCATTTTCTTGTGAGGAGAAGTTAGATAAATGTTAGACAGTCTCCTAGTATGAAGACCACCACTACCTGCTCCATGTGTAATTTCCAGCATGCTCCTGTGAAAAGCCAGCTCCTGCTGGCTCCTGTCATCTCAGTCCTTTCCTCTGGGTTTTGGGACTATTATTCATGTCTCCCACTTGGGCCAGTATGAGCCCTTGTGTGAAAAGTCATCTCTTGTTCTCTCCTCTTGTTCTCTTTTCTTCTAGTGTTTAGCTGATCACCTCCTGAACTAGCTAGCCACTAGCCCAGGCTTAAAATATGTAAATACCTCTATTCACTGATGCGTTCAGTTGTTACACCGTTACACTGTATCTCCACGAACAACAGGTTGTGCTCCTATGTATCTTTGAGGCACACATGCTATCTTTATCAGAAAAGTCACCACAGTGCTTCTGCTTAATTGTATTAGATCTGAAATGCTACAGGGGAAAAGAATTGGAGTCTGTTATAGCCTGGGCACCTATGAACTTGTCAGCTGATCATGGGATGTTTTATTGCACCCTTGCTGTCAAAGTCGGTAAGGACATAATTTGATGGATATACATATTTGTATTAATACCACTTAGAAAAATAACTTGGTAGCTTACCAGCTGAACAGGTTGTTATGGAAGAGTCATTGCAGTGAGTAAGTGTAACTTCAGTCATATGAATGTTTGAGACTCACTTCTCTGCCCATCATATTTTAAAATTGCACTCCTAATTAATCATGGAAGTGAGGTAAGCCTTAAAATGAGGTCTGACATTTAAGCTGGACATCTATAAGCTTCGTAGTTGTTGAAGATCTTGCACTCAAGCACAGTGAAAATCAAAGTGTTCTAGGAGGTGGCAGGTGAGAGTTTGATTTACTCGCAAGTAAACAAAAAGATGTCCTACATCCCTATATACTCCTTTTTCTCAGTCCTTTTATAAGAATTTCATTATCTCTAGATTTTACATTTTTCATTCTGAAGAAAAATATTTTTTTCCAACATTACAAAATGGCCTTTTTAACTCAAGGCTGAACTAACCAATTACATGATGAACCATGAACGGAGCAGGCAGCAGCATGCTCTACTGATAGGCATCTGAACTGCAAGGTGTGTTGGGATACACAACGTACAAACTACTTACCCACGGTCTGAATGCCACATCTTAGGGTGAGAAAGGTGTCTTTTTTTATTTGCTTGGGTTTTTTGAGGCAAATTCAGAACTTTCTTTGCCGTTCATTTGGAAAACACTACACATCTTTTGGAGATGTTGGACATATTGAATGTAGGTGAGAGAAACAGTAGGAATGTAGGATTCTTTTGGTGTGAAAGTTTGGATATTCTGGTGATAGATGTAATTATGGAGGAGGTTGGTTTTTCCCTTCCAATTAATACTTAAGTAGGTGGCAAGTTAAATGGGTACTGGTGACAAGTTTGCAAGAGTAAAATTCACAGACTGAAGGGAATGTGGGGGAGCATGGAAAGCGTGACAGTACTTTAATGTTGATTTTTATAAATTTGTATTTTTTTAAGCAAGTACAACTGGGAGAAGGTTCCTTTCTTTCTTTAGAGAATATAAAAAGGTTTCTGTGGTAGAGCAAGAGAGGCGAAATTCAGATATTTAACCCCATCATCACCTCACAGTCTGGAGGTCTAGATGTTAAATAAGTCAAAGACTTTACCGTAGATCTGTTATGTGTTTCTCACATTTGATGCTTTTCTTGATGTAGAGCCCCATCAGTTCTCTCTAGGGCCTCCATAATTGGTTTATTATGGAAGCTGAAGATGGAAAACTGTGATGAGTAGTGTAACTTATCTCATTTTATGAAGATTGTGAACATAAGGGAGTAACTTAATTCCTTGTGCTCTTCTGTGCACCGTTTATTCCTTTCCAGCCTTGTTCTGAATTTTTAGTGAGAAAGTGTATATTGTTAGTTTGAGTTTAGCCATTTAAACTAAAAGTTGCTTAAAATCTTTCAGCCTTTTGCCTGAATGCCTTTGGCCTTTGAATCTGAATCAAAGATCATTAAATCACAGGGAAACTTTCTTTCAGTGTCAGCAGTCTTTGGGTCAGGTTCCCAGTAACCTGAGGCTATCTGAAGTCGTTAGGTTTTTTTCAGAAATTCGTCTTTATCTCACCCTTTTCTAGCCTAGCAAATAACTGATATTGTCTCTGCTAAAATGGAAATTGTAACCAATACTGGGCAGAAAGAAGAATTACATTCTGGTGAATTCATCAATATATTAATAAGCTACAATCCTCTCACCTTGACAACTGATGTTCCACATCCAAATAGTGGAGCATCTTGTGTTTGTTTACCAAAGATGTTGACAAAACATAGCAGCCTGATCCCTGAAGACATATTTGTCTGGAGTACCACTGGGAAGAAGCTACTAACTTAAGGTTGTTTGTACCAAGCTGTATTTTTCATGTCTTCCTGACAGTCTGCTACTAGATTTTGCCACCAATTTGCTGTCTAAACACAACCCCATACTTCCTAATTGTCTCTGAACAATTCTGTTGTCAATAAGAGGACATTTCTTTCTGTCTTTAATAACCTGTTGTCTAAATGGCGCTATTATACCAAGCATCCTCTGGAGACATTGATATGGATTTCATACATTTTATAACAGATCTTCATGGAGATACTATTTATATTTCCAGGTTTTATTCCTATTATCATTTCATTTCTCTCAAGAAGTACTGCAAAGGTTTCTTTCATTGGTGCAAGCAGTATGAGGAGATTAAGACCATCCTTGCCAGGTGCTATTATAAATCTGCAAAAGAAATGAAATACATTTATTGGTTTTTATTCTGGCCAATGGGGAGAACAAAATATGTGTATCCAGTAGTTAAGTCGAGGATTGAAGCTCATTTTTTTCAGCACATAAGGGAGGAGGGAGAGGGAAATTTGAGTGTATTAAGGCAAATCCCTTTAGTGTGTGAAATACAAAAACGCATCTTTCCAGATCTAAAAATACAACTTTGAGTTTCTTTATATTAAAAGGGCTCCCAGGAAGAGAGCCAAATGCATCTGAATGTATTACTTTTTTCTCATTTCCTCCACTTTCCTTGCTAACAACATTTCCGGTCGACTTTTAATAACAATATAGGCCTGCATGAAACCGCGGCAGTTGTATGCACCTCGAATTCTGGCAAAGGAGACAGAAACACAGACTGTGTAGCATTTGATTTTAGTTAGCTTCTGTCTCTGTTTCCAAGAGGAATTAAATGGGAGGAGAATTTATGGGAGGCTAAGGCAAAGAGACCTCTTCAGGGCAACCTTTTGTAAAAATAAATAAATAAATGAAAAATCAACTTATGCCTACAGGTTTCCTGTCTCAAACCTCACCAAAAAAACATGACATGGCATGTCATTTGCTGGGGCCAATTGCCAAGTTATGCAGAAATGTTCTTAAGGGTTTTTTGGCGTGTGTCTGGCTTTAGTGGGGACAGGGGAAATGACCGATTCAGATTATAAAATATTTATTCCAATTGATTTCCCAGGTGAATGTATCACTGGGGGTCTAAACTAATCACCTTCTCCAAAGTCTTTTTCCCCTCCATGAGTAACTTAAATATATGTAACATAGTTTTTAAAAATGCCTTAATCTCATTTATCTTTAATTTCTCTGTTCCACTCTACAGGCCCACATAGAAGGATTTACATAGCGTATTTAGCCGTTCCAATATCAAAAGCAAATTCCCTTCCAGATCTCAATTTTCACTGATAATCCTCAGAGATGTATAATTTTAATTTACCTTGCAGATGACATCTACCTGGTTTCTCTCTCTGCTTCTAGGAAGGTATTCAGTAGCACCTCATTAACTCTCTTTTTTTTTTTTCTGTGTGTGTTGAATGGTGTCTATGAGTGAAACTATTGTTTTGTCCTTTGCTGGAGAGCCCGCACTAGTTCAGCAGAGGCTGAGGCTAGCACATCGCTGTCCTTTCTTTTTATCCTACAAGAGGCATTGTCAGGTCTTTTTTGCTTTAAAAAATTAATAATTGCACATTTTTCAATTTCAGCTCTTGGAAAGGCTTGTGGGACCACACAGACACACCTGAAAGCTTCTGTGATTTCAGATGTTCAGATTTTGTGCTCTCTGGAATTTTGAAAATGAGTCCATAATATTTAGGTGCCCTAATGAAAGATAAGCTCCCCTGGAAATCTGCCTTTAACATGCAAAATACTCTGGACTTATTCCACCTATGTTACTATCTAAAGCAACAAATCATGCATTTAAGTGCTATTCTGAATGTGACCTTAAAAAACAGTGCTATGTTTCTGCAGCAAAACTGAAAGGACAAGTGAATGTAAAGTCCATGTTGCAAATGTAGACTCAGGTTTGAAACTTTGGCCCTAAGGAGAAGAAAAATTGGGAAACAATGTATAGGTGATGTTGGAGATAATTTTTGTTGGTAAGACTTGGCATAAAACATTGAAATTGTAAGACAGATGATATTCTAGCTTTGCTTGAGAGAGCGGAAAGGGATGGCTAGTGTGTCTCTTAGATATAAAATTACACTATGTAGCTACTGGTGGTCATTTTCTTATCATAGGCTGAAATTATAATTGCATTTGTATCCTGTTGCCTCTTTGAGTATTTATACTCGGGTTGACAGTGCCTGAAAAAGGAAAGACAGTTAGTCGATACTCAGGATAGAGCTGAAAATACAGAGCTATCAGCTATTAAAATGTAGCAGGGAAATTATGGAGGTATTTGAGTACTGCCACAGGTTTGACATGACAAGGTGCATGTGCGGGGAGTGCCTACAGTACATACAGGCACACCTGAGTCAGCTTTGGTACAGACTGGGAGATGAGATGCAGAGGCATGAGCTGTAATGCAGGAATAAGAAGTTTAACACATGAATATTCATATGAGGCACAGTTGTACTCCTGATTTCACTAGGGCTTTTCCCATTGGCACTGCTGAGACACTTATACTTAGCGTGTGTTTAAATGCTTGATGAATGTCAGCTTGCATGTTTACATTTTATATATGCTATACGCAAATAACAGAAGTCTAATTTGGGGGTCATTTTGTGTGCTGAGACTGGATTTTTGAAGAAGGAACAAATGGACCTTTGTCCATTTAAAGACTTACTCAGAAGAGTGAGCATGTGCCATGTACATGACCAATGAAGTCAATAATTAAATATGTTCCAGATGACTCTGGTGGGGGAGGATATTAGTAATTATCATAAAGTGACAAATTACATTCTATGGCTGGTACTTTGGAAACAAAACGTCAGTGTTTCAAACAGCATCCATTAAAAATATGTCCTGATTCAATTGTCATGTTGAAGTTAAATTAATGTCTCAAGTTTTGAGGGTTTTTTTCTTAGTTTTTTATAAAAACAGGCTTAATAAAAGTAGAGTAGTTGTCTTTGAGCACATGCTTTTGATGGGAGCCCACTGAAACACCTAGGAGTTTTCTTGTTGACTTGGAGGGAATTTGGATGCACAGGGTGAAATTGGACAGTATTAAAATCAGTGCAGCCTTGGTTATTAACCAGAGTGAGTCTGGACCTTCGGATTTGAGAGAGGAGAAATTTGTGGTGCAGTGATAATAACAGGGAGAGAGATGTCCAGTGTGAAGGAAAGGCATTTCGTTCTCAAAGAGGACTGTTCCATTCTCCCGTCTCCTCTCAGAGACAAAATTAAATGAATGTCAAGGTCTCAAACCAGTTCTAGACTACACAAAAAAATCATTCAGATTTTTCCTTGTTACAAGGAAGATTACAGAGCTGTGGTTCATATATGCAGTGAGAAGACACGAAGGGACAAAGCCCTATTAGAGCTGGAACTGGCCAGTAATGTGTCAGATGGTAAGAAGGGCTTTTTAGAGTACATTAATAGCAAAAGAAGGTCTAAAGAAAATATTGGATGAATACTTTTTAAAGATGATCACCTGAGTAATAGAGATGAAGAAAAAGCAGAGCATTCAATGCTTTTGTTTGGCCTCAGTCTTTAATAAGACCTTGGGCTGCCCAGCCCCTGAGAGGACCACGAGTGTGGGAACAGTGACTTTCCTTTTGTGGACCCTTAAATTGTAAGGGACCAACCAATATCAGCTGTATGTTCATAAGTCCATGGGCTTGATGGGATTCATCCCAGAGTACTGAAGGAGCTAGTGGATGTTATGGCAGGACCCCTCTTGATCATCTATCAAAGGTCTTGACAGTCTGGGGAGGTTCCTGCTGACTGGAAGCTAGCCAATGTTATTCCAATTTACAAGAAAGGTGTGAGGGAAGACCCAGGGAACTGCAGACCTGTTAGTCTGACCTCAGTTCCTGGAAAAATTATGGAGAAGGTCATACTGGGTACTGTTGAAAGTACAGGCACAACAACATGGATTCACAAAGGGAAAGTCCTGTTTAACTAATTTAATATCCTTCTATGTAAGGTCACTCGCCTAGTGGGTGAAGGGAAAGTGATGGATATAGGTTTTTTTTTTCTGGATTTTAGTAAGGCTTTTGATACTGTCCCTCACAGCATCCTTCTGGAAAAGTTGTCCAACTGTGAGATGAGCAGGTTTACTGCTCATCTTACTGCTCTGGGTGAAGAACTGGCTGAGGGGCAGAGCTCAAAGGGTGTAGTGAATGGGGCAATATTTGGCTGAAGACCAGTCACCAGCAGTGTTCCTCAGGGCTCAATTCTAGGATCAGTCCTGTTCAATATTTTTATCAATGATCTGGATGCAGGAGTTGAGTGCACTATTATTGGCAAATTTGGTGACAATACCAAACTAGAAGGTGCTGTTGAGTCTCTTGAAGGACAAGAGGCTTTGCAGAGAGATCTGTGTAGATTGGAGCATTGAGCAATGATTAATGGGATGAAATTTAACACGTCCAAATGCCAAATTCTGCAGCTAGGATGGAGTAATGCTGGGCACAAGTATAAACTGGAAGAGGAGTGGCTGGGGAGCAGCCCTGCAGAAAGGAATCTGAGGGCGCTCGTCAACAGCAGGCTCAGTGTGAGCCCTGGCAGTCAACAGTGTGCCCTGGCAGCCAAGAGGCCAAACCACATCCTGAGATGCATCAAACACAGCATAACCAGCTGGTCAAAAGAGGTGATTATGCCACTGTGTTCAGTGTTGGTGCAGCCTCACATTGAATACTGTGTGCAGTTCTGGGCCCCACAGTTTAAGAAGGATGTGAAGACCCTTGAATGTGTCCAGAGGAGGGCAACAAAGCTAGTGAAAGGGCTGGAAGGCGTGTCCTGTGAAGAGCAGCTAAGGACTTTGGGCTTGTCTAGTTTGGAGAAAAGGAGGCTGAGGGGTGGCCTCATTGCTCTCTGCAGCTTCCTGAGGAGGGGAAGTAGAGAGGGAGCTGCTGATCTCTTCTCCCTGGTATTCAGTAGTCTGATATCTGAGATTGGTTCAAAGCTGTGCCAGAGGAGATTTAGACTGGACGTTAGGAAGCACTTCTTTACTGAGTGGGTGGCCAAGCACCAGGATAAGCTTTCCAGAGAGATGGTTGATGTCCCATGCATGTCAGGGTTTAAGAGGCATCTGGACAATCATAGAATCATAGAATGGTTAGGATTGGAAGGGACCTTCAAAGGTCATCTAGTCCAACCCCCCTGCAAGGAACAGGGACAGCCCTGACTAGATCAGGTTGCTCAGAGCCTCATCCAGCCTGGCCTTGAATGTTTCCAGGGATGGGGCTTCCACCACCTCTCTGGGCAACCTGTTCCAGTGTTCTACAACTTGCATTGTAAAAAATTTTTTTCCTAATATCCAATCTAAATCTACCCCCCTCTATTTTAAAACCATTACCCCTTGTCCTATCGCAACAGGCCCTACTGAACAGCCTCTCCCCATCTTTCTTGTAGGCCCCCTTGAGGTACTGGAAGACCGCTATCAGGTCTCCCCGGAGCCTCCTCTTCTCCAGGCTGAACAGCCCCAACTCTCTCAGCCTGTCCTCATAGGAGAGGTGCTCCAGCCCTTTTATCATCTTTGGGGCCCTCCTCTGGACCGTCTTCAACTGGTCCATGTCCTTCTTCTGTTGGGGGCTCCAGAACTGGACACAGTACTCCAGGTGGGGTCTCACCAGAGCAGAGTAAAGGGGCACAATCACCTCCCTCAACCTGCTGGCTATGCTCCTCTTGATGCAACCCAGGATGCGGTTGGCCTTCTGGGCCGCAAGGGCGCATTGCCAGCTCATGTTGAGCTTCTCGTCCACCAGCACTCCCAAGTCCTTCTCCTCAGGGCTGCTCTCAATCCATTCCCTGCCCAGCCTGTATTTGTGCCTGGGATTGCCATGACCCAGGTGCAGGACCTTGCACTTGGCCTGGTTGAACTTCATGAGGTTGGCATGGGCCCACCTCTCCAGCCTGTCAAGGTCAATGCCCTTAATAACATGCTTTAACTTTTGGTCAGCCCTGAATTGTTCAGGCAGTTGGACTGGATGATCAATTTAGGTCCCCTCCAGCTGAAAATATTATATTCTAAAATATGCCTTGTGTATCCTTGTATTTTAATAGCTCTATTGACATAGTCAACTGCTCTGGACAGTCGCACAAACATTTATCAATTTGTTTATTAACTGTTTGAGGAAAGTGGTGCCAAATTATTGAACTGTTTTTGCCATGGGAAGGTGCTGACACTTTGCAGTGACTCAATAAATGGGGCTTCAAGAGTGCCGTGTGTGTACCTGGAGATGGTTGGCCATCATTGGCTATAATGTATGGCAAGGAAAGCTCTGATGAATTGCATTGCAACACTTCTTTATCTGCATGTCGATACTCATGTTGAAATGGGTTTCACAGTCAAATGCAGCCTAAATCTTATCAATTATGAATGGCTGTATGTATTATTGTTTTTAAGAATGAGTGGTACGTTTCAAATGAAAAACACATGTTGCTCAGCAGCTTTAACTGCCACTTCTGAGACGAGAACCAACTTCCTGACCCCTTCTTCCCCTCTACTTGTTGGATAACATCCTATTTTAATAACCCAAAAATGAAGAGCATGAAATACTATATGATGGAAAATTGTGAGCAAACATCAATTCCGGTGTAAGAGGACCCCCTGCTCTTTCTCAGCTTGGTGGGAGCTGCACCTGTCTGGCCAAGGGTGAAGTCCATGTTTGCAGCACAAGTATCGATCAGCCTTTCCTAAGGGGCCTCAGGACTGTGAAGTTCTGCAAAACTTCTTACATGAAGTTTCAAGAACTTTGTACAATGTAACTGCAAGCCACCAGCAAAGTGTGTCATGATGACATTGATGGGTGCTTTGTTAGGTGCCTTGCTTTCAGAAAATACTCTGTATTCCTTCAGTAAGCCAGTTTTCCTTTCAATCTATATCTGTTACATTGCTTTATTTTAAAAATTAAACAATTACTCTAAGTACAGAAGGTGAAAGGTTGTTGTGGAATAAAAGCCTGGCTCTTGAAGAGCAATCCAGATGACTGCAGCTCAGCAGTCCACAGAAAGTGGACCAACAGTCTCGGATACTACATTGTCTGAGCTTGTGCCTATTTTTACTACAGACATAAAAGTCTATGCACATGCTTTATCTGGAAACAAATAAGCTGTGTAAGTATTTGCAGGACTGGTGCTTAATTTGGTGGAGAACAGGCCATTAAAAATCTTCATTGCTTTTACAAAATATGCTGCAAAAACTTTTTCTGGCTATGATGCAAAATACATCATTAAGGCACATATTGCCAGAACAAATGAGCGAAAGGTATTTTGTGATACTAGCTGTTCCAAAACAAAATCACAACAATTTGCTTACTTTCTGATTTATAAAATTGCCACAGCATCTTGGCTGAAACTGGGAGTAGAAAGGCCAGTTCTTCGTCTGGCCTTTTAAAATTCACACTTAACATTCATAACACAGAAAAATATTAATTTCTGTGTCTTTAAAACCAATCATATTAGTTATTCCCCTGCTGAATTTAGTGCTTATTCAAATGCACTCTCTGGTCTCCTTGAAAATAAATTTTGGCTCAATTTTGTTAGTGCAAAGCCCTTCCTTAGTGCCTAGATAACACAGTGTTATCTTATTCTGTAATGCTTCACCATACAAAGCAATCTGAAACCCAAGGAAGCATGCCAAGAGACACTGGGCAAAAAGCCCTTATGTAAAGTTTGAACTTCTTTCCTTAACAGTGCACTGTTTACACAGCCCTCTCTTCAGGCAAAGAAAATAAATAAATCAAAACAAAGCTCTAAAGTTAACCAAGAAGTTTCTAAAGCACTACTTTTTATATTTATTTTAATGGGAAAAATAATGGGAAAAAAATCAATTTTATTTCACTTTTATCACACTAACGTAGAGGAATTCAGCAGTGCTCTTTGCTAACAGTGGGACAAGCTCCTTGTATCTTGCCATTGGTCAGATCTCGATGTAGAGAGTTTCCAATGTAAATGCCTATTTTTTGTGGTGGGATTCAATGCTCTTGATGCCCTTCAGTCCTTCTTGATGCCCTGTGGGAGTGTGGTGAGAGTCATGCAAGGTCTAAATGGTTTATTTTCCCTAGACCTCAAGGTACGAAAAGACATACTTAGATACCGGTGGCCACCTTGGCAAGAGATGCACCTTCTGCTACCCAAATCATGCTGCTTGAGGATACACAAGATGCATCTTCCTCCTTCTTCTCTCCCACTTGTGATCATCCTCTCCATGATGCTTTTCATCCAACACTGAGCTACTGCATTTAAGGTGAAGGTGGTTATCTTTGCCATGCAGTTTGCAGGCTGCATAAATCTGAGCAGGTTGATAGATTTATTGCAAATCAGGATGTATGGGAAGGAGCCCCAGGTACCGAAGATTTGCTGTCTTTCTCATGATATCAGGGTCCATGGAAATTAGGTGTATGAATACCATTAAGCAGTGTAGAGATGTGATCTATCTGCAGAGACATTATTTATCACTTTCCTTTCCCTCTGCCTGAATTCAGGGAGGTTTTATTGAAAATTCACCTTTCCTCTCCCCTTCTATTCTCTTTCCACTTCATTTCTCGCATTCTAGCTTACTCTATCATAAATATACCCGCACAGCTGTGACACAGGCTTTACAAGCTTCAGCCACTTAAATCCAAATGCTTTTCTTTGAAGTCAACGTCACCTTTTGGGAGCAGTGGCTCTGCTGGAAGACAAAGCTCCAGGAGAATATTGGCTTGTAGAGCACTGGATTTGCTTTTAATGGGTGAACCTCGACTTTTTTTTTTTTCCTTAAGTTTTTCTCATTGAGCCAACAGAGAGTCTCAAAATCTGTTCACTCACAAGAATGCAGAATTATCCTAACTTAATGCTCAC
The DNA here is from genome assembly GCF_036417535.1 of Chlamydotis macqueenii. NCBI lineage: Eukaryota > Metazoa > Chordata > Aves > Otidiformes > Otididae > Chlamydotis > Chlamydotis macqueenii. The sequence goes on from NC_141559.1 coordinate 21,802,636, forward strand.
ATGGCTTTTGTGGTACCAACAGTGTATTTTACTTTGATTAATCAATAGGGTCAAGAGGCAAGAGTTTGTCTGGTTTATATCACTGTTTGCCTGAAGTTAAATAGGTAGCCAATTAAATTTTCCAATATTGAATAAGAATAGAGTGGTAGTGTCAGCTCTTCTACAAATAGATATTAAATTACATGATGTGAAAGTGACTAAAGATGATTCACAGCAATAATATGACCCAGTTATGTGTTTATTGCATTTAAAAGACAATTGAGAGGTTGATTTCGTTGCCAGCTGTGTGGTAGTTAATGATCAGTAAGAAAGCATCAGACTGAGAACAACTTCTCTTTCTAAATACAGCCTGCCGTGCTGAATTACAGAAGTTCCCAGAATGAATTGTGTATATGTAATGGATCTAAAAATAAGGAGAAATGCATTTTTACTGGAGACTAACAGTATATATTCACAATGAAACTATTCTAAACCTACAAAGAAAAATCGTACACAGAAATTATGTACTTGCTTCTAAATGCACATAATTGTTCTGACCTACAGCTGTATGACTCCTGATTAACACTGGCCATAAATGAATGTCCTAATACAAATTTGAAACCTATTAAATTAGCAGTAGAAACCCATTTTACTGCAACCATTGGTTTTAAAAACATCAGGCAAGCTCTTTACCTGAGTGGTCTGTCCAGTATCACTGTTTTAAAAAATAATTTCTGAAACAATTGCACATATGATAAACATCAGTTTGAAAATCCAATTTACTGCATAAAGAATTTCAGGACACAGTTTTTCATAAAACAAAGTAAGTCAATTAGAGCCTTCTTTTCACAGCCCACAAGTTTTCTTTCTCGTGAAATAGCAGTGATTGGTTTTGGTCTATAAAAGCCTAGGCATTAAAGCTCCAAAGAATGATATGCTACAGAAAATGTTGAATTGGAGGTACCTAAGAGAAAATGAATGTTACTGGCTTTTTTCCTTTGATTTTAGGTTTTACATATAGTTCTCTTACAGCCCCCACTGCCCACCCCCCAAAACATGTAGAGAATAAGAGGAGATTTTAATGTGCTCTTGCTGTTATACTGTGGATGCTTTCTCGTGGCTCTCACGCTTCAGGAAGGAATGAGATATGGTTAGAAAATGGAGGTTTATTGTGGGACATCCAGATCTCTGAAGAGCTCTTACATACTAGACTTATCATCTCAGTTTTTCATTGAACATATTTCTCCTGTCCTTGTGTTAATGCACAGCTGTGCCTATGTCAAACACAGTTTCATTTTGCTTAATTCACTACAGATTGTGCCATGAGCGCCTGGTCCAGTTTTCCTCTGACTTCGTTGCATGACTGGAGCAAACTGTAAAATCTCTGTTTTTTTTTTTCTTTTGCCATCTTGAAAATCAGAGTAACAATATTCCTAGAGAGTTTGTGAACTGAGGATTGCTGTAAGCTAATGGACAGTGAATTAAATACCTGTCCAGCTGTGCCAGGTCACTGATCCAACTGCCAGGGTCTCAGGTTGTTGGCATTTGTGTTGGCTTCCTTAGCTGTGACACAGACATATCACTTGCCCCCATGCAGTTTGGAGGGAGTAGCTGTGTAATGCCTACTCTGCATTGAACGGAGAGTCTGGAAGCCATCAGTTGAATGTGTATTTTGCAAACTGTCAGACAGGACCACTAAAAGATCTGGAGGCCAGCAAAGAGGGCTGCTTCCAGATTGCATTTCTTGCCCATTGGCCACAACAAGGGCAATGCCGTAGCCTTGCCCAGAAAGTTCCCCGTGACTTAAAAACAGAAGCATCTGCTGAAGTTATGAACTTCTTAGCAGCTTGGCTCAGCAGTGGGGGTTCTTGTAAATTGATCAGATCTGTCTATACCTATAGATTTCACAGCTGTTGTGAGGAATGCTGTCTTTGCTGCACAGCTGTGGGAGTGAGAGTGGCAGAAATGCTGACTGGAAGAGATGGATGTGTGGTTACGTTAGGAAAGGACAAGGAAGCATGGGGTCTTCTGGATATGCCTTCATGCAAGAGGGATTTGGGGATTTTTGCAGGGATTTTCTTTCTTCTGATGCATCCTGAAATGCCATATGAAGTGGCATTTCTGTGCCCATTTTATATTCCTCTCTAATGGCATGTTTCAAGGGCAAATATCCTGCTGATTGAAATAATGAATTCTGATAAAGGTCCTAGTCTCTGAGCTGGACCAGCCTGGATGCTGCAGCCCAACGGTGGGCTCCTTTGCTAGGAGCCTGGCCTTGGGTCATGAAAATCTCAATGCACACTAAAGGGTAAGATGGCCCTTCTGCTGCTTCCTCCTCTTCCCCCACCCCTATGTCAGCTGTGTCTCCCAGCTGCCTGCGAGCATGCAGCGCTGGTGCTGTCGCATCCACCTACTTTTTTTCCTTCCCTCATTTGAGCGTGGCACCAGAACAGGCAGCACCAGCTGCCGAGAGCCCCTGGCACTCACTCTTTTAGCTTTCAGAGAAGGGCAGTCTCTCAGCTGAAGTAATACATGCACTTCCATCCTTCTCCATGTCTCAAGTCTCACACATTGAACGTTGGTGTTGAACCAAGATACGGCTCATTGTCTTTCTGAAACGGCTGAGTACCTACTGTCCTTAAATCAGAGCCCTTTTAAAAAAATTGATTGTTCTTCTGCTAATTTAGACTAAAGTCTTTAGAGCTAAAGATCAGGCCTTCCACCTCAGTCAGCCTATGTAGAGCTGTCATGGGAACTTTCTTCTTGTTTCTTCTGTTTTGTGTGTTACTTTAATGAGAACACAGTAATGCACTGAAAGTTATTTACATTTTTGTAGAAGTATACATTTGTGAAATATAATGCCACACAAGCTCCTTCTGGAAGTAGGATGGGCTACCCCCAGCCCCTCATTTGAGGCACTACTCTTGCCTTCGACTTGTGATGGAGATGCACAACATCCTAGGCTTGCATAAGCCTACTGAGGCCAAACAGTTGATTAAAATGTGTTGGATTGTACCTAAGTATGATCTGAATTTTATAATGTGCTGTCACTGCCAGGAACATGTTATTATGATGTTGGTTTGTTGGTCATCAGAAACTGCTGCCCCTTCCTGAGAGGTGAATGTAGAAAAAGCAGGCTGCACTAGCAATGAGCTGTGGTGGCTACTAATTTAGAAGTATGTTGTTGGGTGGTCACTAGGTTGTGTTTCCACACCAGTTTTAATGATCATGCTTCTTAAACTGTTCCACTCCAAATTCGAGCCTGGTGCAGCCTCTTCTCACCAGCCTTAGGTCACCTAATTATGCTTATTTTTGGTCCAACTCTTCTCAAAAGCCCTTCCTTCCCACCCCCAAGGTTATTTAGTAATTTGATGGGGAGCTGGATCTTCAAAAGCCAGGAGGAGATCCTGTAAGATCCATCTCCAGGAGGAGATGCTGTAAGCTGTGCTTCTGCTGTTCATGGGCTCAGGCCACAGCACACTCGCATCAGATCTGTTAGATGTGGCCTCCTGAATGCAGAAGAGAACGGCACACAATGAAAGGAAAGGGCCAAGCTGTCTGCACCACTGTATCAGCATGGCGCTATCAATGTTCCTCTGGGAACCTCTGGCAATGTGACCCTTTGATTCTTGTGGTTTTGCCTCATCTAAATTGTCAAAAAAAAATTTCAAAAGAGAGAGCATTTGTGTGAAGCAGGCATAGCCTTGGCATCTGGCTCTGTCCCCTAGATCTCTCAGGGTCCCTCTTAGCCCTCTTTCCTATTTTTATATTACTAAAAGCTGGACTGAAAACTGGACCTCACCCTTAAATCTTTTTCCATTTTGAAGTTAGCTAGATAAACAAGTGTAGTATTACATAACAACTAAGTCTTAGCAAAGTAGACAGATTTATTGAATTACTTCATAGCAAAATGAGTGTGTTTCATTGTCATATTTTTTTTTAACTCTAGCAAGAATTTTTTTTTTTTTTAAATCTATTCATGCCATGGAGAAAATGCTGCATTGGCTATGAAATAGAGAGAGGGCACCACAGATTGACCACTCCAATAATGTGCACCAGTAAATATTGCACAAGAGCTCAAGGATCCTAATTTTTAAATATATAATATATTAGAAGTTAAACTGTTGCAAAACCACACAAAATACCTCTCTGAACCTTCATAACTTCTTATACTTTAAATTAGAAATAAAATAGTCTCTTTTTCATTAATGGCAAAAATGATAGGTCTTAGCAATGCCTAATATTCCATTCATTGCAAACAATACCAAATTTCTAAGTATTCACCAAATATTTTATTGCTGTAATTTGTGATTCTCCCAAGCAGAATAATATTTTTACCTCACAGAATATACCAGTGCAAGTTAAAGGTCTCAGATGTATTCCTTTAAAGTGACAGTTTATTCCAGCTAGATCCCTGCTTTATATCAGTACTTCTTCATTAAAAAATAAGTATAAAATATAATGTCATCCTTCTTAGTCCTAGATTCAAACAGTGGAGAACCAAATCCCGAAACACATAAAGTGCTTTCTGTTCATACTTGGACTCAGAGCACGTATTTGTTGCAAGGTATTGAATGGCACCTGAATGCGTTTACTTGTGTGCTTGGTTAAGTAAGTACACCCTAGCACCAAACTGTCAAGGGTCCTTTTGTGTGGCAGCGTCAGCTGGTGGCAGGCTGGCTTGTCGCAGCCTTGCCAAGAACACCGCCGAGACTCCCGGCTTCATTTCTGCTCCTTGGTCAGCTCTGCAAATATGTGAGGGTTTGGTAGGTAGTGATTAATGAGTGCTTGGCGTGTCAGGGAGATGACCGAACAGTGGTGAGGAAGATGCTTGTGCACAGCAGAAAGAGATTTGCTCAGCTGGGGTTTGAGGACACCTTAACGTTCAGCAGAACCAGCACATTTGATGTTACCTTCTGGTACGTACTTCTTGAGGAGGCAGGTATGCCTATCTGTCTTCCACTGTTTAGACATGCACACAATCTCTCCCATCTCTGCAGCACATCTGGAGAATGTACTGAGGAAAAGGCATGGGAGCCTTTCACAATTTGGCAGGGCATGATCTCCTCTGAAACATCTGCTTCTCAACTGAGATTTTGTTGATTCTGAGTACTGAGAGCTGGAGAGAAAGAGAAGGTGAAATGAAGGCTCCTAAGCAGTTTTCTGCAATACTTGCTTCAGCAGGTTGCAGATGCGAGTTTCAGACTACCGCAGAATCTTTTCTTTAGAGTGTTTTGGGAATGTGGCTCAAAGTGTAAGTTATGCCAGTACCTTTGTGTTACACACATGCGCATATGTGCATGTGACACACACTTGGGTTTATAATTTAAATCACAAAATGTTGAAAGTCACTCCTCTGCATATGAGTGTGCATGTGTGCGTGCACACAACACACACACACATATACAGCACACTTGCATTAATTACTTAAACCTAAAAATGCTGTAAGTCATGCCTTGATTATTTTTTTCTTTTTTTTTTATAATAGCAGATGTTGTTAAAATTTTCACTAGATTGTAAAATCCTATTCCAGAGGAACAGTTCCTGAAGTCTAATGCCTTCTTTCCCTGCTCTTCATTTGCTCTCTAAAGTGGTTGCAGTAAAATCCCACCTCTCCAGCTACTTTGTAGGTGTTCCTCCAGTTCAGAGAGGAGAAAACAAATGTGTTGGTTTGTTGTTTGGCTTTGTGGAAATCCTTTTCTGATTTTGATGGGCATTTTACTGTAGCATCCAGTTGGAGGCACATAAGAATAAGTACTATTGAGAGAGGCAATTGATGCAAAATCCTTCCTTACTGTTTTCTCAGTAGCTAAAAAGAAGCGGTGTTTTACCTACGAAAGCGTTATTAAAGAAAACTCGGCTATAGCAGATGGTGTCAGCAATATGCCTTGCAATCAAACGAGAAATATGGTAGATACTCCAAGACATGAGATAATTGCTAAGGCTTATTTCAGAGCAAAGAGCTTTTAAAAAAAATGTTTTCTCTGAAGAGCATCACATTTCACTCACTTCTCACAACACAGTCATGCCTTGGCAATCATGATTAGCCTCATTTGGGCCTGTGGAATCCATTATTTTATAGCTAGTCTCATAGCTGACAGGATGACAAACAATTTATTCCTCTTTGGAGAGAAATCTGCCTCACCTCTGTGCCTGGCAAGGTCATGGAGCAGATTCTCCTGGGAACCATGCTAAGGCACATGGAGAGCAAGGAGGTGGTTGGTGACAGCCAACATGGCTTCACCAAGGGCAGACTGTGCCTGACCAATTTGGTGGCCTTCTATGATGGGGTGACAGCATCGGTGGACAAGGGACAAGCAACGGATATCATCTACCTGGACTTGTGCAAAGCTTTTGACACTGTCCCGCACGACATCCTTCTCTCTAAACTAGAGAGACATGGGTTTGATGGATGGACCACTCCATGGATAAGGAGTTGGCTGGATGGCCGCACTCCGAGAGTGGTGGTTAACGGCTCAATGTCCATGTGGAGACCGGTCACGAGTGGCGTCCCTCAGGGGTCCGTGCTGGGCTTGGCCCTGTTCAACATCTTTGTTGGTGACATGGACAGTGGGATAGAGTGCACCCTCAGCAAGTTCGCCGATGACACCAAGTTGTGTGGTGCCGTCGACACGCTGGAAGGAAGGGATGCCATCCAGAGGGACCTTGACAGGCTGGAGAGGTGGGCCCGTGCCAACCTCATGAAGTTCAACCAGGCCAAGTGCAAGGTCCTGCACCTGGGTCATGGCAATCCTAGGCACAAATACAGGCTGGGCGGGGAATGGATTGAGAGCAGCCCTGAGGAGAAGGACTTGGGAGTGCTGGTGGATGAGAAGCTTAACATGAGCAGGCAATGCACCCTTGCGGCCCAGAAGGCCAACCACATCCTGGGCTGCATCAAGAGGAGCGTAGACAGCAGGTCGAGGGAGGTGATTCTCCCCCTCTACTCTGCCCTGGTGGGACTCCACCTGGAGTACTGTGTCCAGTTCTGGAGCCCCCAACAGAAGAAGGACATGGACCAGTTGAAGAAGGTCCAGAGGAGGCCCACGAAGATGATAAGAGGGCTGGAGCACCTCTCCTATGAGGACAGGCTGAGAGAGTTGGGGCTGTTCAGCCTGGAGAAGAGGAGGCTCCGGGGAGACCTGATAGTGGTCTTCCAGTATCTCAAGGGGGCCTACAGGAAAGATGGGGAAAGGCTGTTCAGTAGGGCCTGTTGTGACAGGACTAGGGGTAATGGTTTTAAAATAGAGGGGGGTAGATTTAGATTAGATATTAGGAACAAATTTTTTACACTGAGGGTTATAGAACACTGGAACAGGTTGCCCAGAGAGGTGGTGGAAGCCCCATCCCTGGAAACGTTCAAGGCCAGGCTGGATGAGGCTCTGAGCAACCTGATCTAGTTGGGGATGTCCCTGCTTCTTGCAGGGGGGTTGAACTAGATGACCTTTGAAGGTCCCTTCCAACCCTAAGCACTCTATGATTCTAAAAGCACAAAGCTTTAATTCAGCGTTCCCTCACCTAAGACATTTTTCCCTTCCTGCTTATTGCTTAAGGCCAGACACCTAATGCTTGCCTTGATGGCTCTGTCAGGTTCTTGACATCCCAAATTTATCTCATGCCTGGATGAGGACAAATCTTTAATGAACTTAAGGCTTTTGTTCCTCTTAAAGTCAGGCAAGGAGTGTTTACAATTCATCTGGCAAGGAAGATATAAAAAGCTAAGCAAATGATAATTATTCTTAATTTGATACATTTGGCTAGTTGCAGAATGATCTTTCCATGCATTTGACATCCCAGGAGGAGGAAGAAGTGGGGTGATTATCTGGGTCCATTTACCCGACCCAGTTATACATGGGCTGGTTGATCAAGGGGAGTAAGACCTAGACTCATACTTGCTTAGAAGAGCTCTCTGAGGTTAGATTTTTTCCTGATAAGGTTACTTCCCAAACAGCTGTTGCATTGTGGAGTTTTTAACCATTCTGTCGATCTGTCTCTAAGTGCTCCTGGGCTGAACTGGCAGCACCAGGAAATAGGTGTAATGTAGATTCCTGCCCTGGAAAGCTGCACTCAACAGCACTAGAGGATTAAACTCTGCTGACAGCACCTCTTGGTCCACCTATATTTGCACAGAAGCCTTTCTTGATGGAGGGGATCACCATCTCAGTATTTATTTTGTGTCCAGGCCTTTTCCAGAGGGACACCATTAAATAAACATTCTTGAAAAATGCTCAGCTATTGCTCAGCTATCTATTTTTTTTTTAATTTTTGGACCTGGAGCTGAAAGTAATACACAGTAATGCCCCTCTCCTCTTTTATAAAGGAGCTCAAAGACTGGACGAGGTTTAATTCACACCTCCAATGGAGGTACTGAATCTCCACATCTCGCTTGTCCTAGCCATGGGGCTGTGTTGCTAAAGGCTGCTGAGTGCTCAGCATCAAGCTTTTCATTGGCAGCAGGAGCCAGCTACAGAAAAAGCACTGCAGATGGTCAACCCTGCAGTACTTACTTCCCTTTCTGGATGTGCGCTTTCACTTTTTTCTTTTTTTAATTTCTCTTTTTTCTTTTTTTTTTTTTTTTTCATTTACGGGAGAATGATGTCCAGGTGGCTGATTGTGCTGTAATTTAATGGCAACTCACTCATCTGCTGTTGTACTGGAAACAATAAGAGGCCAACTGCCAAGGAAAGTTTGGCTGAATGACTTATCACTGTAATTGAATTTCACACTGTACTTATATGGTCCCTTTTTTCCCTCTCATGCTAACTCATCTTGCTGCTTCTTTTTAATTGATGAATTGAAAAGGAAAATTCTGGTGCACAACAAGTTGAGAGAGTTGCAGTGAATTAAGAAGTTACCACTAGTATTTGTATAAACTGGAGACAATGTGGGGCTGTGCTACTGGCCATAGGGTCACAGCAGAAGTCTGCCCAGCTCATTTTGCTGCTTGTAATGGTGATGAGCAGTGCCTAGTGCTTTGATAAATATTTTGACTAGGATAAACAACACTTTTGTTTTCCAAATTCAGGGATGAATTGGTTTTTCAGGTTTCTTTATCTCTGGAATGGTGCTCTAAACATAAATTTTCATCTACAAAAGAGATTTATATACTTTAAAGAATCAGATATTTCTTGTGAAGATGAACTTTGAATATAACAATAGTTGCTGCTTCTTTTTTTTTCCAGTGCTGGACTCATTATACCTTAAGTGAATTATCTTTACTTGAGAAAAAAAATATTTACCTCTTGGAATAATACATTTAGAAGTGCAGCCCAATCGCATTCAGTATCTGCTGAGGCTGGTGAAGTGTCTGCTTCTTCAGAGAAGCCAGTCACTGTGACTACCACTTGAAATAATAACAAGAGAGAGAGGTAAAGAAAGAATAGAAATTAGTCACAGAATTTCAGGAAATCTGAATGTTTGCTAAACTGTTGAGAACCATCTCACTAATCTGCTCTGCAAAACAGTGTCAGCTCTTGCAGGACCAGGCACATAGAAGGACTTTTACTGTTTAACCCCAAAACTCAGAATCCCGAAGTTTCATTGGCTTTCTGCAGGACTGTTGTTTTTTTTTTTTCTTTAACAAAATATTTAAAGGCATAACTTTTTGTGTGCTTTGGTACCTAAAATTAGGAAATGAGTTCATAAGATTTAATCTGCAAGAAAATTTGCCTCAAGGGGACAGTGACATGGAAAAGCATTTGTTATTTCTTGGGTTTGGGGGAGAGTCCGTTTTAGGGCTGGGATCTCTGATGCCTGTCATTCATTATATGAATGTCTAACAAAAAGATGACGTCCTCCCGAAATAGCCTGAAGTTTGATCTATCATACACAAGGCAATTTTTAGGAATTTGTAACTTTTTTCATCTCACAGAAACCTCTAGTGGACAAGAGTTAATGTATATCAGTGGTTTCCTGGGTCCTGATGACTGTAAGTGTTTTAACATTAATAATTCTTAGTATTCTTTTAGTGAACATCTATTAAATTTAAGTATTATGTATTAAAAAGCAGACTGAAAGCACTGACATTTTAAGGAAGCCCAAATTAATGGTTTGAAATGTTTCACAAATTCATCAGATGAATGGAAATCTAAGGGAAAAAAAAATCCACTTACGAAAAACGACAGCTTTGATTTCTGCAAATCCATAGATACCATATTTAAGGATCTAATTTAGGTTGTGGTTCATGAAAGCATTTATGGATTATTGACATTTCCAATCTCTGTACTTCACAGCGAAATTAATTAGGAGGCGATAATTTTGGGAATGTGTTACATGAAGCCATTGTAATGCAAGATACTTGCATTGCACTTGAAGAGCACCTTCATTGCTGATGCCTGGGTATAATATGAAAAGTGTAATTTGGAAACACAGCAAGTGAGATTATTCCTCCCTTTTATTAAATAAAGTAAAAGGCAAGCATTCTCCTGTGCAATAAATCAAGACTATTTTTTCCTAGCCTTATTGGTGGGAGTATTATGTGCACACATAGGGTACGTACAGTCAAGAAGAGTGAAATACTGTTTTCTGAAACCTTAAATTTTCTTGGAAATATAAATAATGTTACACCCTAAGTGGGGCCCACTATTATAATCATTTAAACCTAAACAAACTTTAAACCTTATTTTGCAGAGTAGTTTTGGTCTGGTGGAGAACTGCAATGGAGAGTCTCAAAGTTTTGTGTGGTTCTTTCATAACAGAAATTGGCAGCCATGAGAAAGTTAATTCATAACACTATAATTGATAAGAATAATTTCTTCATTCCTCTGGCTGGAGAATGAAAGTCTGAGTACTTTACATTCAAGTGTTACGTTGCTCTTGGACTGCCAAGCCAGGTAGTGTTAACAGGGTCTGTTCCTCATTTAAATGCATGTATGTGCTTGCCATTGGCAAGAGTGAAGATCCCTCAGGTAAAGCAGTGGCAGGCCACAAAGTGCAATTTGTTATGTATTTATTTATTAGACCTTGCCAAAGGAAGCTGACATTGTTCTTGCTCTGAAAAGGAAGTGACATGATTTCTAGAAAACCTGTCATGTTGAAGAGGGAAAAAAAAAATCGCAGTAAAGTGGGATTAGGTGGCAAAAATGGGAAGATAGCAACAGTACATATTTGGAAAGTAGTCTTAGAAAACCTAATTCTTCCTTTCTCTACACTTGCTCCTGAGCCAAGACCCAAGAGGGCTTTGGATGTTAAAACTTTTAACTTTAAAAGCTCATAGACTGAGTGCCTCACTGGGACTAATGGGACTGGAGCTAAATTCTGACTTGAAGGCAGCTTGATGTAGAGGATGGGGATGGAGGCTGGTCACCGTGTCTTCTGTAGTGAGGACAGTTGTAATGAAGGGACTGAAACCAAAGACTACTGTATTGTTGTTGCTTTTCCCTTGCCTAGAGGCAGAATGTCATCTAACCTTCTGCTGGCTACAGCATACTGCAGTGGATGTGACCGTGTTCCCATTATTAGGGCATTTGGGGTCCAGTGACCACCCACCTTGTGGTACAGTGGGACCTTAGGCTTTCCTAGAAGGAGTGGGTAGATTAGAGAAATGGTGGCATGTGCTTTGGTTTGTGTCTGTGCTGCAAGGAGTGAGCACGCTACGTGGTCTCTTTTGTCATTTTAATTAAGTGTCAGGAGAAGAAAATTAAGCAGAGACAGATACTTCTGCAGCTTTTTGAACTTTTAAGTTGCCAAAACAGCTCATATCATATAAATGCTGAGCTAGCTCTCTAACTGTTCTTCTGGCAAACCATATGTGGGTTTTTGAGTGTGTTTTCAGTACAAATTAATAAGAATATTTTCTTGTTTTCTTTCCATGGATTTAGATTTTATTTATTCTAGATCTGCTGCTGCAGAGTTCAGTTTTCCTTCAACTGTGCTTTCCTGTTGGGATCTGTCTACGTACCATCTGTGCTTCCCAACGGTAGAGCACCCTGGGTTTGAAATTCATACAGATGTGGTCCTCTTTAGCCTCACTGCCTGGGTGCTCGGATGGGGAACCAGAGAGACGAGAGAGAAGCTGATGAACCTCCTGCAGTATCTGTGCCCCACTCTCATGTCGCTTCTGATCTGTCAACTGCTGCATTTCCTCAGGGACTCAACCACTTTCTTAAATTTTAGATGTTGGAAAGAGAAACTACTCAGAACCTCATGTGCCTTATTACTATTAGCATGACTGGGAATACATCCTAGCCAACATTTTCCTACAGCCTAGAGGACAGACTTTCTCTAGCACTGACTACGGGGTCCTGGACGTGCTGTGAATCTGATGCCGCGCTCGCCTGTATATTGCCTAGTTGCCTAGACTACTGCTTTCTATCACACAACTAAAAGGAAGTCTGTTACCGACATGTGCTTTGGTGCCTTGAATTTTGATCACATCTCTTGTTTACTTTAACCTTCTTTTAGTAGAGACTCCAGCACCCAGCCATGTTTTCAAAAAAGAAGAGCAGCTTCATCTCCGAGCAGGCTCTACATGGGTGCACTTTGGGGTGCCTTGCTAGATTTGCAGCTTCCCAAACACATTCCTGTTCAACCTAAAACCCACAGATGGTGTGTGTGTGTGTTGGGGAGAAACACGTAAATTGGGAGAGCTCTCTGCGGGTGCTGTAGGGAAGCCTCAAGTAAAAAGTTGAGAGAGTTGTGAGTGGTTTGCTGTTGGCACAAGGCTCACCAAGGAGCTTGGGGTCTAGGGATTAGAGAAAGAAAGAAAAGGCTGTAGATCTCAGACCAACCTTGTATGAGGAGCCCTGACACAAGGCACCTTCCAGACTTTGTTTTATCATTAGAGGGAGCTCAATGATCAAGTCCAGTGCAACAGGGCTGAGAGCCGAGTGGTGAGTCAGCTATGTGATAGTCACCACCTTGCAACGTGGGTGATGTGTTGAGGCAGGGCATAAGGCTAGTGCTGTGCCTTCTGAGGATGTTTCTCCCAAGTTGGCTCCCTAGTGCCATGACTACTTTTCAATTTCCTCCCCTGTGCATCTGGTGAAGCTGGCTGGTGGAGGCAAGATGCAGTGGCTAGCCACATCTAGCATGAAGTGCCCTCAGCATGGCTGAGATGCTGCGTCTTGTGCTATAGGTCAGCCACGCAAATCTGTTTTCTTAGTCTGTCTATTTTGCCATTAACTATGTGTTTAATCCTCACTTTTGTATATTAAATCAGTTTCACTTGTCAAGAACCGAACAGGGAGCGGATGTCACTTGCTCTACTGTTAAACATCTGTCCTGAAAGTACCCAGCTGGCAAAGTACAGGGCACAAATTCTTACTTACTTCTGCAATTGTTTTTTAACATTTCCTTTAGTCAGATGATTTTTTTTTTCCAGGAGCTTTGTGCTCCTGTTGTGGGTTTGAAGCAGTGCCAGGGAGAGAGGTCTCTACAGGACTCTGCCACTGTGTGCTCGCACCTTAAATAGTTGAGTGAAACTCAAAGTGGTGGTAAGAAAATGAGCAGTTAATGTTGTTCAAGTGTTAATTGTGCCAGAAAATAAGAGTGTGTCTTCAGAGCCTCAACCCAGCAGTACTAAGAGCATTTAATTAATTTGTTTGTGTGATTTTTCTGAATAGGTGGCAGGAATATACCTGATCGCTTGGCTCCAGGCACAACAGGGGCAGGCTGTAGCAGCTGATGATTGCACATTGGCCTTGGTTTTCTTCTGTCCAAAGAAATGGAAGAAAATCAGGCCACGTGGAAAGTCTTGTTTTTAACTTCCCTCAGACCTGGCAGGTGGTCCTTGATTTCCTTCAGGCCTCTGGCACTGTTGAAGCCAATGGCACTGGCTTGCAACTAGCAGAGGATATTGAGGTGAAATACCCTTGTTCTGCTTCAATACAGCAATAGCAGCAGTGGAAGATCTCACTGTATGAGAAATAACTGTGTATGCATATGCATGCTTTTTCTGTAGATCCTTGTAGGAAGGTAAAGTGCCCCCTGTGCTGTAAGCAGTACTTAAATTCTGTGGACTGGCACAGGCATTGCAGAGATGTAAAACTGTCTGTAATTGGGCAAAATTTTAAAAATTCTTCCAATACTTTATGCAGATAGTTTTGCAGTGATATGTTGCATAATTGAAGGGATAATCAGACCCTAATTTAGACCTTTCCTTTTAATATTGCTCAGTGAGATAAATCCTCTAAGCTTCCCGTGCAACCTGTTTGAATAATATGATGTCTCAATATAAGCTAAGTAAATATTGAAATTCAAAAGCATTTAGTCTTAAATCAGCAGGAGGAAAATACATATTTGGGATATATACAATGGAAAGCACCATGCAGGAGGTCACCAAAACACATACAGTGTCTGGAAATATAAAAGCGCTAGATACGGCACTCACCGCTAATAACACATATGAGCTATTCAGGGTAAGAGTAATCAATGCTTCGGGTCACTCAACTCAGCTGGTTGCAAATATATTATCTCCTGGAGAAGCTTCTCTCTTGCTGCTTTACAATATCACGCTGTTGTTTGAGTGCATTACAAAAGCTTTTGCTCGTTTGGAAACGTAAATTACTACCTTCTATGCTGCCAGAGGTACAGTATACCATCAGCTAGAAGAATCAGTGTGAAGCCATACATTTTGGGATCTGTCATGTTGCTTTCTTGCTTTTGCCAGGGACATTTAATGTTTCTCTGAACACCCTGCTTAACTGTGGCCAGCCACAGCCTGGGATGGGGAGAGCAATTTCTGTGTGGGTTTCTCCAGTTGCTGTGTCTGGTGCCTTTTAATCTTGCTGGCTGTTTCCCTTGCAAAACCAGGTGCTTGCACTGAAATGAGTTGTTTCTGCACCCTAGAGCCCCGACAGCCACATGGTGAAAACATTTGCCTTTAACCTTAACCTGTTATACAGTAGAAAGGAGTCTGAATCAAAGCCCAGGTAAAAAAGGCTGTTTAAGTTTGGAAACATTTGTTTTGAGAGCTGCAGTTGGCTTCAGATGTACGCCTCCCCGCACGGCAAAGTGCAGATCCACATGTCTGGCCAATGCATTTGCAGTCTTACCCTGAAATAATTCTTCCGTTGAGCCTGCAGTTTCCTATCCAAATGAATGAGACTTTTGAATGCAAAGGGGTTTGCAGTCCCAGCACCGGAGGACAGTCATTTGGCAAGTGTCTCAGTCTGGAGTGAACTCTGGAGTGAACTCTGGGCAAGCAAAAACAAAGCATGCGTGCATACCTTTGCATTCCTGTCTCGCTTCTCTGAACAGAGATCTCTCAGCTGTCAAAACCATACTGTTTTGCTGGCAAGTTCTCACTTCTCCTTCAGTGATATTTTATGGGGCCTGTCTTCTGCTACACCTTTGGGGAAGAGGCCTTGCAGAACCAGCAAACCCCAGGGCTGGAGCTGCAGAAGTTGATTGGGGCCCCACCATGCTGGAAGAAGGAGTCTGTGCCACGATGCAGGAGGCTTTGGGATGAGGGCCCCCAAGGCGTCTCGCAGAAGGTTATTAGCTATAGAAACTAGCACTAAGCATTTAGCAATTAATAAGTGCACTGCATTTATTTATTCTGACTGCAAGGGGCTTTATCCAAAGGGACACATCCTCTTCAGCAGCATTATTATGCATGGTGAATAATTAACTTTAAAATATCTAGCAAGTTCTGGGGTTGGGCTTTAAAATAGTGCTTAGATATTTTTAACTTGTTAACACTATAAGTCTTCAGAATCTTACAAGTAATATAATTATTACAATATTTAAAGTGATTTTTTCTATGCCCTACTAAAGCTTGTTTCTCCAGACATAGGAGAGAACTCTGCGAACATCCACCAATGTGCTTCATTTAACTCTCCTCAGTTCTCTATTTGTGTCATAAGGGAATATTCTTCTGCTTAAAGTAGGGATCTCTATTTTACAGGATTTGGGCAAAATATATGAAGATGTATATTCTATCTCTAGAGGTATATTCTCTCTCTAAAGTTTCTCCCTGTGTTTTTTTTTATTCTATATATAAATCTGTATCAGTCATATTTCAGTTTATGGGTATTTCATTTTGCTCTATGAAACTAATCCAAGGCTGCTGCTGACAAGGTATCAAAAATAGTTCAGGGAGGTGGTATGTCCCAAGTGTTGGAGTTTTTTTTTTCTTCTTAAAGATTTTTGTAAAGTTAAAATTTATCTGTATTTTATTCAGCTTGTCTGCATATTAACCAGTGTATATCAGAGAAAAGACATCATATATTTTTATATATATATAAAAATGTTCACAAACTAAAGTAAATTAATAAAGCTTCCTTTTCATATAAAAGAGGTAAAGAAAAGTACCTGGCCAATACAGTACCATTAATCTATTCTCTTTTCTCCTTTCTCTCTTTACCTCTCTCTCTACAATAGAAGTGGAACAAAAAGGTAATTAAATACCTTTCAAATTATATATATATATATTACTTATGTATAGGCTAAGTTATTTAACAGTTTAACGTTTTAGTTGAAATACTTTGTCATTAATTCTCACTACTTTTTTGTTAAAGTTTATTTAGTATCTCTGCTGCTCAACTTCACTCATTTTTGCTGAAAAGTTTTTAGCAGTGCCACTTTTTTCATTAAATTTCTATTCAAAGGCTTAGATAACTCTTCTTCTGCCCCAAAGAATTTGGAAAGTGTGAATACAAAATACGTGCATAAGTATATCTAATTATGCTATAAAAGCCTCTTGGAAATGGCAGCCCTTTATGAGCTACTCTGAGTGCTTACTTAGACTCCAATAGAGCAATATACTTTTAGACCATTTACTAAATCTGATTTTTCTCCTATCTCACTCTCCAGAGGATATTACCAATTTCTGCATTTCCAAAAATAATTGGTTGTGCTCCAAGCAGGGAGCACGAATGCAGGATCATATCTGCTAGCCTTGCGCTATCAGAAGTGTGTCGTGGGACACCTCTTCACACCTCCCTGCTGCCCATCCCATCATCATGGTTATTGTACTACTGATGCTCACAGAGATCAGCACTACAAATAACCAAAAAATATTCTCCCTCCAAAGAGTGTGCAGCACCTCCAGGTCAGGAGGGTGCTACCAGGGATGATGAGGGCCTAGCAAGACAGTTTTGTTCTGGAGCATCCCTCCTTTTGTCTCCTCATCCAAGCGGCCAGCCTCTTGGCATTGACATTCCCATGATGCCAAGGTCAACCCTCCTCCTGGGTGCTGGGCATGCCCTGGCCCCTCTCAGCCCCGTTGAAGTCTGAGCAGCAAAGCACTCCAGTTAGTCAAACCGTTCCTCTGTGCTCCTCTCATGTAACAATAGAAGGTATATGTTTTTAAGTTTGAATTACTACTATATTTAACAGGACATTTTTTAACTGATTAAAATCTAGACCTTGGGTACCTCTCCAATGAACTTTATTCTTTTCCTTCCTTCTTTCCTTTCTTCCTTCCTTCCTTCCTTGTCTTTTCCTTTCAGCATCCATATGTCATTAATTTTTAATTGTGTGGACTGCATGTTTCATGTGCCCTGTAGCAGCTTTGAAAGCCTCATTTCTAGTTATACTACAGATCTGTAGATGGATGTTCCTCCCCGCTCCCTTTGCTTTAAGCGGTCTTCTGAGTTTCTAAGGGATTCGCCTCCACTTTGCTATTGGTACCCTTTAAATATTTAATATCACTTGGGCTGTAAGGATGGGAATTTCTTTCTCTTATTTCCATTTCCAGGCCACTCTTTTGTGGGCTATTCAAATAAATATGTGGATCAATTCCCTGCAAGTTTACCCCTTCACCTAGTAGGTACAGATTCACTGCAGAATATAATCTGGAAATACAAACCCAGAAATCCTTTGGGGGCACATATTCTTTTCAGAGTTTACAAAGGAGAGTGGTCCACGTAAGTACACCTGTAAAAATAGATTTGAAAAGCAATAAGAAAATGAACCACAATTGATAGAAAAAGAAAAGAAAAAAAAAATCAGTTCAGTGGAGCAAATCTTATTCTAGAGACGTGGCCAGCAGGAAGGCCGGTCTCCAGCTATAAGGCATTGCTTTTGGGTTTCCTCTGATCTTGAGTGTCCTCTGCTCCAGAACTAGAATCCGTTGAGATGTTTGGGCCAACCACCTCCAGACTGTCATTAACTTTGGGTTTTTTTTGTTCTAAATTCTTTTCACTTCCGACAGTTTTTCTTTGCCCTGGACTGCTGAAAGGAGTATACCAGAGCGAACACTTATTTGAATCTGACCACCAGTCTGGTGCCTGGTGCAAGGACCCTCTGCAGGCATCCGACAAGATCTACTACATGCCATGGACGCCATACCGGACGGACACACTGACAGAGTACTCCTCCAAGGACGACTTCATTGCCGGGAGGCCAACCACGACATACAAACTCCCGCACCGGGTGGACGGCACGGGGTTTGTGGTGTACGACGGGGCATTGTTCTTCAACAAGGAACGAACCAGGAATATAGTCAAGTTTGACTTGCGGACAAGGATAAAAAGTGGGGAGGCTATTATAGCTAATGCAAATTACCATGACACCTCTCCCTACCGCTGGGGAGGCAAGTCTGATATAGACCTGGCTGTGGATGAGAACGGGCTATGGGTAATCTATGCAACAGAACAAAATAATGGCAGAATAGTCATTAGCCAGTTAAACCCTTACACGTTAAGGATTGAAGGGACGTGGGATACTGCCTATGACAAGAGGTCAGCTTCTAACGCCTTCATGATCTGTGGGATTTTATATGTGGTGAAGTCTGTGTATGAAGATGATGACAATGAAGCCACAGGGAATAAAATAGACTACATATATAACACTGACCAAAGCAAAGATAGCACGGTGGATGTGCCCTTTCCAAACTCCTACCAGTACATTGCTGCTGTGGATTATAATCCCCGTGACAACCTCCTTTATGTATGGAACAACTACCACGTTGTGAAATATTCCTTGGATTTTGGCCCGCTGGACAGCAGAGCAGGTAAGGGTTTTAATACCAAGCCAAAATCTGAATTGAGCTTTCTATTTTTCTTGCAAATAGGATGTAAAATTGAAGTACACTCCTGTCTTAATGATCTACCTTTGTTTCTGTAAATTAAGCCCCACCACAAGACCTGTGATGGCTATTCAGACATTAATACGTGCAGAATATCTTTTTTTATCTTAGTTTGAAATGAAATTGAGAAAGGAATGTGCTACCTGTAACTAACCTGAAACAGTCTCCAAATGTCCATGCTCTTCTTTGCATCACAGGAACAGTACTCTTTTCTCTTTAATTGACTTTTCCTACCTATGTCAGATAATCTTCCCTTCTGCAGAAATTTTGGCAAAACATAGGGCAGAAGGTGTTGTCACTGCCAACAGCCGGTTTAAATTACTTTGTTCCTCTAAGCTGGGGAAGTTTGGGCTGTTTGCCACTAATTGCATATCTAAGCAGGCGCCCACAAGTGTGTGTCTAGAGTCAGGAGGGGAATGAACAACAAAATTATCCAAAATGTTGGTTTCTTTTCTTTAAAGGTGCTCTTTTTTTTTTTTTTTAGCATTTCGTGACTTACAGTGACTTACTCTACTTTCTCTAAGAAAGAAGCATGTGGGCCCCAGAGGATTCACAGTTTTTTCACCTTTTTTCCTGTGAGAAATTAGGCTTGTAACTACTTAGTATTTACTTAACTTTACCAACTTCTTCATCATTTATCAAGTATTACATCCACAGTTGCCACTTTATTAGTAACATGACTTAGCCTAGATTGTGGTCGAACTCTCATGATGGTGCAAGAATTTCCAATAGCGTTTGTTCGATCATTTTCAAATGGTAACTGCTGTATACTATGTAGTCACAGTTATCAGGTAGTTCCTGTGGTGTGGACTGTGTAACTTCAGAAAAGCTGAAAAAGTAAGAGGAAAGGAAGAATTAATAGAATTTGAGCAGTGAACTATTTGATTCGTAATATGGCTATTCCCAAAATATTCTTCTTTTTCTCATCAGAAACTCGGAAGTGCATAAGTGGATTCAGGTCTTGAGATTGCAAAAAAGAAGTCAAGAGATTCCTGTTGCTGAGCTTTTCTTTTTCTTTTCCTGCTTGCCGCCTGTTATCCATATAAAACATGGATCAAGAGATGCTGAAAAAAACTATGTATACGAAAATCTGGTGAGGGGTGGAATACAAGTAGTAAAATGGCAGTGAATTTCTTGTTTTTATCCAAAAATGTAAGGAAGAGGAGAAGGGAATCTTGAAAAGGCACATGAACAAAACCAAGTTACTGTTAAGAGAGGAGCAAGGACATTTTCAGTAATGTTGACCTCTGCAGTATCTCAGATGAGCAAAAAATGAAGTAATACTTCTCATTCTTGTATCTTAATGATGAGCGTGCACTTCCTGAGAGATGGAGTGAAGCAGAGCAATTTGTGAGTTATTGGTTATCCCTGAGGAGTGAAAATCAATTGCATCCTTTCTATTTCACAGAGTTTCTCTCCTTTTCAGTGAATTATTTCCAGGTATTACAGCAGACTCTCTGCTGCCGCTTTTACACATTGTGACCATTGCCAGTAATAGCATATTTAATTTTAAAAAGCCATAATCAGGGAAAACCCCAGATTGTGTACTTTCTTATTTAAAAGGCTTTTTGCTGAGCTTTTCTTTTTCTTTTCCTGTGTGCAGCCTGTCGTGGTTTTGTTTAGTGAGGGGGGGCCTAAGGTGGTAGCTTCTGTAGGAAACTGCTAGAAGTCGCTCCCCTTTGTTCAGTAGGACTCGGCCGGGCCTAGGGCGGACCTGCTGCTGGCCAAGGCCGAGCCGATTGGTAGCAGAATGTTCCGTGATAACGCCTCTGCGATAACGTATTTAAGAAGGGGAAAACAGAAAAAAAAAAAAGAGAGAAGAGAAGATGTGAAGAAGCTGAGTGGGGGCAGAAGCGCAGAGGGGGAGGCGCAGGCCTCATGGGCCTTGCAGGCCTCACCCTCTGGCCTCTCACCAGGCAGCTGACTGGGCCCGAATCGGCCCGGCCCGGCTGCAAGAAGTGGAGAGGAGATGAGAAGTGAATAAGATGTAAAAAGATCCTGAGAGACATCTGCCAGCCTGTTGTGAGGAACGGCTGCAGACGCCAAGGTCAGTGAAGAAGGAGGGGCAGGAGTAATGCAGCTCCTGGCCAAGATTCCCCTGCAGCCTGTGGTGACGACCATGGTGGAGCAGGTTGTCCCCCTGCAGCCCATGGAGGTCCACGGAGGGGCAGAGATCCACTTGGAGCCCATGAAGGACCCCACATCGGGGGAGGTGGATGCCTGAAAGCGGCTGTGGCCCGTGGAGGGCCCGCTGGGACACCCATTCTGGATAGACTGAACTCCGTGGAAGAGATGACCCATGCCGGAGCAGTTTCACAAAGGACTGTGGCGTATGAGTGGGACCCCACAACGCAGCAGGGGACGAATGTGAGGAGTTCTTCCCCCGACCATGAAGCAGCGGCAGAAAACAACGCGTGATGAACTGACCACAACCCCCATTCCCTCTTCCCCCCTGTGCTGCTCGGGGGGGGAAGGTGGTAGAGATAATGTTAAGCTTGGGAAGAGGGAGGGGTAGAGGGAGGTTATCTTGTTCTCTGTCTCATTATCCTGCTGTTTGTAGTAATAAATGAATAGTTTTCTCCAAGTCAAGTCTGTTTTGCCCATAACGGAAACTTTAAGGATTTCTCCCTGTCCTTATCTCAAACCTCGAGCCGTTTTTCCTTATGTTATCTCTCCCTATTCTCTCAGAGGGTGAGGGGAGTGAGAGAGAGACTGCGTAGTCTGGTCCCGATCCGGGCTGAACTACGACACCATATAACCAGTCTAAGCTGGTGAGATGGGAGAGCAGGTGAAAACCTTGCAGAGGGTTGAAAGTCTGTGAGGTGCAAGGATTTGATGTGTCTTGTGTCACTCTGCTTTGAAGCCCCTTTAATTTCACTGGTATTTGGATGATAATTTAAAATCTCCCAGTGCCTCAGAGAGAAGGGTGAAGCAGTTTTTGGTGCTGAGTGGTGAACACAAGAGGGTTAAGCTAATGTCAGGGAATCTGATGAGCTTTCTCAGATGTTCCATTTGTGCACTTCTTGATTGCTTTGTGATGATGTGGGCACAAAGCTGAATTTTACATGTGTTTCTCTTCTCTGAAAATTGCCAGGATTTCCTTTTTGGCAGAAATGCGTAAGGATCCCATTACCTCACTATTTTACTAGTTTAGAGGACTTTTGAGAGGACTACTCTGACGTAAGTTAAATTCTTGATGAGACAGCTCGAATGGGCGAAGGCATTTTAAACCGAAGAAAAATACCTTTGCAAAGGGAGTTTACTGCTCCATTACCTGCAGAGCCTGATTAGTGGGTACATTATTTTACAAGTCAGTCAAACAGAAGCACTGATTTTGAATTGAATAGGTGAGCAAACACTGGCTTGACACCACCTTTTTTTTTGCAGAGGAGCCAGGAGACCAGGTCTGCATGACTCTTTCTTTTTCAAGTTCAGTGCAACACATTTTCTGGTTAGCACCAGATTTCATGCTGCATCGCTTTGTATATAATACTAAATATATGGCTGGCTGTTCTGGTTTTGTTTAGTGAGGGGAGCCTAAGGTGGTAGCTTCTGTAGGAAACTGCTAGAAGTTGCTCCCTTTTGTTCAGTGGACTCAGCCGGGCCTAGGGCAGACCCCCTGCTGGCCAAGGCCGAGACAACTGGTAGCAGTGAAGACCCAGGATATTTTTATTGCAATACTTAGTTAGTTATTTTTTTACAGAGTGGATTGTGGATATGTGTTTCTCCTCTTCTCTTCCAGAATCACCAGTGTTTCTTTGTTTAGAGCAAAGCAATGTTCAATGCAGCCATTTTCCACAGGGTTACAGTTTGAGTAACAAAATATGTAAACAATATCTGCTTAATTAGAAAACAAAAGAAAGAATATAAAATTGATGAGTTGAACAAATTGGTTGTTAAAAACAATTAAGAGTGAAGTTTTAGGATAAGAGCTCATAAAACCAAAAATTGATCATAACAAGAAAAGTGATATGTTTAGCTACCTAAATAGCCAGTAACATATTTGAAACATATTTGAAATCTCTGGTATCATATGTTTCAAGGTTATCTTAAATGAAAAACAGGTGCTGGGGGCACCAGTTCACTTAGAATCAAACATTTTCAGACTCTTCCAAAACCATCCAAGAATAATGGGAGGAGGCAGGAGTTGCTTAGCTTGTAGCAAAGGCAGAGATCACGTCCTCTCGCTCTTCGCAATGATTAAACATTTTCTCTGAGTTTTAATTAAAGGTCTGTTCACGCATGTAGGTTTGGAAATGTCACAGAGCTTCTCTCACTCACTGTTTAGACAAATGGGCTTTTATTCCTCTGAGTAAATGAGTGCCAAAACCAGGAGATTCTGTGCCCAGCTTCTGTAGCAGCTGAAGGTAGCAAGAAAGACAAAATATTCTGAAGTCTTGAGTGAGGCACAAAGGGATTCGACTGATCTAAACGCAATTCAGGGCTCTGACTGAATTAAAACCAATTGTTCATTTTTCTTTGGAAATGGGAAAAGTTGCATTTTAAGGATTTGCCCATGCATTTTTTTCCTTTTGTCTGGGGTTGTTTTCAGTTATCCAAAAGTTTTGAAAGCAAACACTCTTTAGTTGCCTGCAAATCCCAGGAAACCTGTCATTATCTACCTTCAAGAAGGGAACATGAAGATACCAAAAGCCTTTGAAGCATATTTTCTTTGAGCTGTTTGGCCTTTAAATAAGTTTTTTAGAGAATGCTTCTCCATAAAGGCTCCTGAGCTTTTAGGTTATTTCTTTGTAGCTCCTTCTGAGTTCGCTAATTTGAAGTGATAGTAAGAATAGCTCTGCAAGTCTAGCTGTGTTTTCTGTCATGTTCTTCAAGAAGGTGAACCCAGAAAAGTGGACAGGCTATTTTTATGTGCCCTGCTAGACATGTGCAGAGAGGGAAACGAAAGGCTGTATCAATGGAATGAAAAGTTTTCCGCAACCTAATCAGTCTTAATATTCACTAGAGTTACCTGTTTTAATCATCACCCACTTGTGATACAGTCTGTGTAAACAAATTCAAGAAAATATCAACAAATCCTCCTCTCCAAAAAGGTAAAGTGCTCCCATCCCGCTTCATGGCGCCATGCTGCATAAAAACACACGTCTCCTGGGTTTGCATCTCTACACCTCCCTGGGTGGGCAGAAAGAAGAAAGTTCTGTCTTTTAAATGCCTGAGGTGCCCCACGCCAATGCTGGCAGCTCTCAAGTAGGGGCTCAGGATATGCTGCCTGAGTGTTTAGACCAGGGGTAGGGACCAGAGCCTGTCCCTTAGCTCAGCAGTGAAGAAGTCCCGGGAAGGACTTGAACCAGGGTAAGAATCCCTCTGTGAATGTCTAGGACTTGGATGTCCAGGCAGCCGTTCCCAGTGGCATGGGAAATACAGACCTCCTGCTTTCAAGTAGAAATTTTAAATTATGTACCGGAGATCCAGACATTACAATATGGGTCTTTCATAGTGTTGTGGTTTTGTTTAGTGAGGGGGGCCTAAGGTGGTAGCTTCTGTAGGAAACTGCTAGAAGTCGCTCCCCTTTGTTCAGTAGGACTCGGCCGGGCCTAGGGTGGACCCGCTGCTGGCCAAGGCCAAGCCGATTGGTAGCAGAATGTTCCGTGATAACGCCTCTGCGATAAAGTATTTAAGAAGGGGAAAACAGAAAAAAAAAAAAGAGAGAAGAGAAGATGTGAAGAAGCTGAGTGGGGGCAGAAGCGCAGAGGGGGAGGCGCAGGCCTCACGGGCCTTGCAGGCCTCACCCTCTGGCCTCTTGCCAGGCAGCTGACTGGGCCCGAATCGGCCCGGCTCGGCTGCAAGAAGTGGAGAGGAGATGAGAAGTGAATAAGATGTAAAAAGATCCTGAGAGACATCTGCCAGCCTGTTGTGAGGAACGGCTGCAGACACCAAGGTCAGTGAAGAAGGAGGGGCAGGAGTAATGCAGCTCCTGGCCAAGATTCCCCTGCAGCCTGTGGTGACGACCATGGTGGAGCAGGTTGTCCCCCTGCAGCCCATGGAGGTCCACAGAGGAGCAGAGATCCACTTGGAGCCTGTGAAGGACCCCACATCGGGGGAGGTGGATGCCTGAAAGCGGCTGTGGCCCATGGAGGGCCCGCTGGGACAGCCGTTCTGGATAGACTGCACCCCGTGAAAGAGATGACCCATGCCAGAGCAGTTTCACAAAGGACTGTGGCATATGAGTGGGACCCCACAACGCAGCAGGGGACGAATGTGAGGAGTTCTTCCCCCGACCATGAAGCAGCGGCAGAAAACAACGCGTGATGAACTGACCACAACCCCCATTCCCTCTTCCCCCCTGTGCTGCTCGGGGGGGGAAGGTGGTAGAGATAATGTTAAGCTTGGGAAGAGGGAGGGGTAGAGGGAGGTTATCTTGTTCTCTGTCTCATTATCCTGCTGTTTGTAGTAATAAATGGATAGTTTTCCCCAAGTCGAGTCTGTTTTGCCCATAACGGTAACTTTAAGGATTTTCTCCCTGTCCTTATCTCAAACCTCGAGCCGTTTTTCCTTATATTATCTCTCCCTATTCTCTCAGAGGGTGAGGGGAGTGAGAGAGAGACTGCGTAGTCTGGTCCCGATCAGGGCTGAACTACGACACATAGGTGTATGAAGTTAATAAATAAATATGCCAAATACGTAAGGAAGACAGTGGTATGATATCGGACTTCTAATACAGCCTTATTGTGCTTAAGAGGCTTCCGTAAATTGCGTATTAACACTGTGAACTGCCAGTCCAGTAATCAAATATCATATGAAGCTTCCACCTATATCTGTGATATTTTAAAAACCTCAGAGGGTGCATGTCAAATTTTTGTTCTCCACATTTTGTTAAATATTGTAGGATGCTCTCTTGACATGTGATTGCAATATTTTTATTCAGTAAGGGTGGCTGGGCGTTTGTTTTTTTTTTCCTAAAGCAGTTTTACAATGCAGATAAGGTGAAACCTCTGTCCTTATAATATGCTAATTAAGTGTATTTGTGTCTTGGGTAAAAGATGTGGCAGTATGGTGATGAATAAAAACTTTAAACACATATGACACCTCGTTAAAATGTAATTTTCACATCATAAATCTGAGGCCTTTCCTTTGACAGCTGAGTAATGTGGATAGTGGGCAGAGGATTTTGAATGTTTCAAAGCTGTCACGTGCTAATAGGTAGCTGAAAGCGGCTTCCTGCGCTGCTCACCTTTAACGCCCTACATCCTTCCCTGGGAAACGCATCAAAAGGGCTGCCGAACCTTAAATCCCACTTCATATCCTGTGCACAGGATATGAATTGCCACCGCTTTGAGATCTCATTGCGATAAGCCACGCTTAGTATCTCTGAAGTGGAATTCAGGCTGCATTCTAAAAGGCCAGCTGAGCCTTTTTGATGAGCTACTTCTGGCAGACAAGAGCCATTTTTAGGGAGCTGCTGAGTGTTTAATTGCGGCTTATCCTGTGTTTTTGTTTTCCAGTTGCTTTCCTCCCATCTAGGAGTATCCCTAGTTCTCTCGCTCCTGTTCCTCTTCATTGCTTACAGTGACAGCTGCTGGTTGCATGCTGTTGCTGGAAGTTTTCAGAGATATCAGTGCTTGCTTTCAGCAGCCTCTGCTAAACATGTATCATGACTGGGCCCCTGGCTTTTATTTTATTTTATTATATTTGCCCATATATGCGTGTCTCATTTATTCTATAAATATTCCAGTCTCTTTTTCTGTTGAAGATAGAAAGACATATCTTAAGTTTGGAGGTGAACAAAAACTCTTCATCTTTTATAACAAAGATAGCATCTCAACCTACATTTGCTGGTGAGCCAGTACCTTAAGCTCTGAAGGACAGGAGGATGTTTCACCTACCAGGGGTATGCCGGGATCCAGAATCACGTTTGTTCCCCTTTTTGAGGCCTGATTTGTCTCTTTATTTTTATCCTGTTTTAAATTTTTCCTCTTTATAAAGCAATGTTTAGTTAAAAATTATTTAAAAGTGTCATACCACTGGACACTTTTCTGAAATTAGGATTTCTGCTTATGATAAAATCATAGAATGGTTAGAGTTGGAAGGGACCTTCAAAGGTCATCTAGTCCAACCCCCCTGCAAGGAGCAGGGACATCCCTGACTAGATCATGTTGCTCAGAGCCTCATCCAGCCTGGCCTTGAACGTTTCCAGGGATGGAAAGCTGGAGTTTGAGCTCTTTAATCTATATTCTCACAAAAAAAAAACCCTTGAAAAGTACAAGATTCCTCAGCTTCATAACGCTCCCTTTGTGGAGCATTTCATAAATATTAATGCTGTTTGGTTAGCACAGTGAGAGTGTCTTCAGTGCCTTTCCAGTACGAATAAATATGTGGTTGCTCCCTCCTCCTAAATAAAAATGTACTTTTCTCAGTGAGATGGTGGAAGAGGAGATAGCCTTACCAAATGAAGTGAGAGGAGCTCTCCTTTTCCTTGAGTCATGGCCCGTACTACGAGGCACCTATATGAGCCAGCCTGAGAAAATACTACAGCAGACCTAACCCATCTGGGAGCTAAACTGGGATACTTCTGTATCATCTTTGGAGACTGGTTGTTACCATTGCAAACTGAACAGGAATCTGCTGTAAGACCTACATGCCATGAAATCACAGGCAATATCCATGGGCTGGGTCCTGTTTCCATGGGCTTGCAAGCAGGAGTGCTTGGCGACTGGGCTGCTGGGGAGCCCGGATGGTTGAAGTAGGAGAAGGGCAGCAGGAGACAAAGTGATTAAGCTAAACTTCACTTTCAGGCTTCAAAACAAAAGGAGGCCAGAGACTTCGGCACTTCATATGGCCTATGTGGTCCATAATCCTGTCAAATGCCAGGAGGGGGAAAGCACCTTGCCTTGACATGTTCTTGTGTCTGAAAAGCTGAGGCAGCTGTTCCTGGCAGCAAGCGTGGGACATACTGGTGAAGATAGTGGGGTGATTGCATAGGAAAAAAAGCATTAACAGCATATGAAGGATAGTGGCTTTTCCTCTCCTGCAACAAGCTTTTTGACTTGAGGAATTGGCCTGGAGTTATGATTAATTGTCGTATTATTAAGTTCAAGACAACTGGGTTGTAACGCTGACATCCACATCAGCTTATCAGTCTGACGCAAATACTTTACACCAAACCCAGCTGTGAGTGTGCCAGCCCTTTGGGTCTGAGCTGTTTGCCAGAGGCAGGGAGTGAGAGGTGACACATAGTAAATGTCCAAGGCTAGCCTTTGCAAGAGGAAGGGACCGCATCATGTACTAGAGACAACTTTTGAGCATTGGATTTTTACGCATGGTTTTTAGTGACAAGTGCATCATTTATCCCTTGGCCAGCAGATTTTGCTGACTTATGTGCAGTGATGACACTCTGCACAGCGCTGAGGGTTTAGTCCAACAAGAGAGTCCAGGATGTTCCATTTCTGAGCTGTTACCTCTGCCAGCTCCTCTCCTCCAACCCCGAAACAGGGTTATAACCTTCCAGGCTTCTCAAGACATTACCCTCTCTACTTAGATTATATTTGTGCACCTGATTCCTCAAGGCTGGCCCTATGTGGTCCAAACACCTGCTCCCTGCAGTGCTGCTCTGGCCTGGCTGCAGAGCCACTGGCTGCAGAGCCACTAGTCTGGGACATGGAATCACAGATGCCTTCTTCATATGCCAGCTTGGTTTTTTGCTACTGTGTTTTTAAAATGAGCAGCCTTTATTCCTGCTCACAAGTGAAAATACCTCCACCATAGCAGCTCATGGGTCTGGATGACTCTCCTCACTCGCTCTGGAAATTACTACTGTAGTATTTTTAGCAGCACTTACTAAGACTCATCTTCTGAAGTCCAGCTCAGTGTTGCTAATTAACTTTTTCAATGCTGCTAGCACTCTGCATGCCACATTTTCTTTCTTTTTTGTAACCAGTAAAGCCAAGAAAGCAGATATGGATGCTCTGACATATTCTGCTTTAGAGTCAAAGCAAGCAGAGGGTGCATTGGATGCCCTTCATACTGCTGGCCTTGATGTTCAGGTTAAAAAGGAGGAAAAAGCTCTTAAGAAGAGTAAGCTATGAAATTACGGAATCTTTATGAGGAGGCTTTACAGAGCCTTCCCTTCACTTCAGGAAGTTGTGGTGATTCCCGTAGCATCTTCCCATCCTTCAGATGTGGCAGCAAGTCAACTTTCCAGACACCTAAGTTATAACTGTGCTGATAAAAAGTACCCAAGGTATACGTGAGGAGTGGAAAGGTCAACCTTATCCTCACAAATCCAGAGTTGGATTTGATGGTTTGCTTATAGGAAGGGAATTTAGGCTGAAGGT
The DNA here is from genome assembly GCF_036417535.1 of Chlamydotis macqueenii. Classification (NCBI taxonomy): domain Eukaryota; kingdom Metazoa; phylum Chordata; class Aves; order Otidiformes; family Otididae; genus Chlamydotis; species Chlamydotis macqueenii. The sequence goes on from NC_141559.1 coordinate 21,831,880, forward strand.
ACAAAAATAATCTTGGTAGCTAGTTTGAAGATCTCCATGTTCTGGGACAAATGGGACCAGCCACAAAGGGCTGTGAAATGCTAGTTGGCAATGCTTTCAACAACTTGGCAGGGGAAGATAGGTAGATCTCAGAAAAAAAAAGAGAACAGGCACTCTGAAGTACACCTCTAAGTGTATTTTGGTGTTAGTAACTATATTAAATCAATAGAGTTGGGTTGTGAAAAAAACAATTAAGCCAGTGTCCATTTCTTTCGAGTGAGTCTGCCAGGTGTGCATGAATAAAGGTTGGTATAATGAAAAAGTTTCTGCGACAAGATTCCAAAATTCCTGGAAAGTTTCATCTCAGCCACTATTCAGACAAATCCTCTGAAGCTGGTAGGAGTTTGGACTAGGGGCTTCAGGAGCAAGTCCACAGTGAATTTCTGTTTGCCCTCTAATAAATTGCATTTTGCAAGTGAGAGGCTTTTTGACCTCCTGATTTGTGTCTAACCATCTGAAGAAGTTATATAAATATAAATTGTAAGCTGGAACAAGTAGTGAATATCCATATGAATTTGAATCGCAATGTATGTCCTACATTTTTATGTTGAAAAGACTTTTTTTATGGTTGTGCTCATGATTGAAGGGTAAAGCAGATGATGAAGGCTTAGGTGAAAGAGATGTATCTATTAAAACAATGTAGTGATTGTTCCCTGTAACAAGATTTCTTCACTGTAAATAGGATTTTTTCTTGATTAAAATGTGCTGAGAGGAAACAGGACTTAAGGCAAATTTCACTGAAAAGCAGGATTCAGTTTAAAAAGACTGGCACTGAATAAGCAAACTGGGTGTTTCATGTTATGTATCTCCTCGGTTCTGTGTTCTCACAAAGTACCAGCTGCTTGAGACTCAAAAGGGAGGGGGAAAAAAAAAAGCAAAGAAACATCAGAGCTGAAAACTATAGAAGTTATACACTGACCGTGACAGAAGATGGGAAAATCAGCTGCCTTTATACAAGTCTGAGTTGGCTTACTGGGGTGCCATTCATGCTTCCCTCAAATAGCTGGAATAAATTAACACAGCCACTGGAGAGATGAGACATTAGACAGCTCTGCAATTCTTCTTCATCTCTCAGTGTTTAGGGTGGAGATGGGGAAAGGGCCATCTGTGTGCTGCAGGCAGAGAGAAAAAGTAAAGGCAGCTTCAAGTATAGATATGCCAGCAGAGTAGTCCTTAGTCCATTCATAGCATCTTTCCAAGCTACTGTGTGAAGAAGAGCTTTGGTAAGCCCCTGTGCATTGGCCTCAAATTCAGTTGCCCCTCTGACTGTGTTAAATTATCCCTCTATCCAAGGCATGCGTGAAGGATGCTGTGGCTCGCTAAGGTCAGTCAGGCGGAATTCATGTGATATTTTGCGCTCTTGTACTGCTGAATTCAGCAAATGACTGTTAATGTCAATGTGAACACTTGAGGCTCCAGGAGGAGGGAAACATTGAGAGAAGGCTGCATGGAGATGGAAAAGAAGGGAAATTTTTCTTTTTTTGTTTTTGAGTGAGAGGTAATAAAAGATATGGGAGCATATGTATACACTGGAGGGACTAACAGCAATGAATATTTTTTGCCTTCTCTGTCATTGCTTGCTTTTCTCACTGGACAATGACTGCCAAGTATTTTCTTGGTGCAATATTGAGTGTGTTACAAGTTATTCACAGGAAATATCCTTGGAGTAACAGCAACAGATTTTATTGATAAAAGCGTTGTGCTCTTCACCACGGCAAGTATCAGGATGAGTGAGGAATGGCAGCACTCAAAAATGAAGCCAAGATGGAAAGCACTCTGGAAAGTTTCTTGTTATTTGTATAGTTTAAGGTACCGATTCATTCCGCGTTGTGCTGGGAGAGGTGCCTCTTCCTAGTGCCTTGTGTGTAAATATAAGTTCTCTTTAGGGATAAACAAAGCCTCATCCTGAGTTCAGTGGGAAGTAAATTAAGCTTTTGAGTACCCTAAAACTGCATAGTCAGAACATGGTGTGTTGTCTAAGGCTGCTGTAGTATGTTCTTTTCATATAAATGAGTTTAAATTGACTCTGGTATGAAGAGTAGAACAGAATTAAATTAGATTAATAGATTTTTTTAAGACCAGAAGGGACCATTAGCTCATTTAGTCTGACCTCTGTAATGCATTCGATTGGATTTCATCCGCTTCCTCTTGTACTGAGCCTAATGACTTGACTTTAACTAAAGTGTACCTTCCAGAAAGGCACCCAGACAATCAGTATGTCACTTCACAGAGTGCTTTTCTTGGGTGGGTATTCTCTTCCAGTGTTAAAGAGGTAAAATAATATTTGCATTATAAATGTTTTTGGTTATACTGCCCAGTCAGGGAGTCCTTTTTGTGCATTATACGTAGAAAGTAAAAAATGTGTTTCGTGAATTGCAGTCTTTTCACCTTGCTCAGACAGTGCTCAGGAGGTTGCCTTCTATGGGAGTTACTGGTAGGTCTGAGATTTTTTTTTTTAAAGATGTTAGAAACTTGTCATATGGAGTGGGAAATTCCTGAATGGACGAGAAAGCAAATAATTCACTAGCAATGAGAAAACAGTTTTCTGAGCACTAAAACCAAGAAAGCCTTCTACTTTCAGATGTGTACTTTATGGTGAGTGTCACTAAATGTGTCTGTAAACTCTGCTTTTTAATTAGAACAAATTACCAGTCTGCAGAGCTTGCATATTCTCTTAATGCACTTCCAATTTTATTTGAACCAGAGTGGTAGGGAGTGACATTTAAACCTCAGAGTTTGTCATCAAGTTCTAATTTTCTCGTTGATTAGAACATCTGTCCCTTGGAAAGGGCAAAAACTCATTCCAGCAGTTTTTCCAGCAGATTTAATTCCAAATAGATTTTCTGATTGTTGGTTTGGGGTTTTTTTTGCCTTTTGGTTCCCACTCTTTTTATAAAGGAGCCCGTATCTACACTGAGTAAAAAAAAATGTGATGATGCAAGGAAGTGAGCTGTAAAGGATACAAGAAGCACTTCGGTACATAAACATTAATTGTTTTACGAGTGTTGTTTCTACCAGATTTTTCATGTCAAAACATACTGGCAAATTCTGGTGGAAAGAGGTTGTCATTTTCTTAATATGCAAATATAAACTGTCTACACTACAAATGTATTAATTCAATTGAAATACTATGCTATCAGAATGTATTTTTTCCTTCTAACACCATGTTTTGTGATATTTTAGATAAATGTAACCTTCAGGCATTTCTGTATGGTTATTGACTACCTTAGAGAGGCTTTATCAAGGCTGTGGCTTCATTAGATTAAGCACTGTGAGAGCAGACATATAACCCCCTCTTTCTCACTTTTTCATTGGAGAGAAGAAACCTTAAAATGGGCATATATCAAGGAAGGCTAGGGAAGTCCTCTCTTTCCTTTATGGTGTAATTTGTGGTCACCATGATCTTGTGCACATTTGGAAGTCATCACCTCAACATAGTTGACAGTGTAATCAGAGAAAAAAGATTTAAATTAGGCATAATGACTCCAAAATGTCTTTGGGGCTAACTGGTATAAGGTAGTGCCAGTGGGATTTTTGCGCTGCTGATTTCCCTGCAACCTGATTTGCACATTGAAGGCAGTAAGCATCGCTTTGCTGAACCATGGCCTTTATGTGTTTCATTAAATTTTCCCCTTATGATGACTTCTAAGTTGGAAGGAAATGATGTGAAAAGTTTATTTCTATAGTAAGTTGAAATTTATCAATGGCAAATGTCTTTGCTTTAGTGAGTAGATCCAGAGCTGTAAAACCTAGTCCTCTCCAGATAAAGATTTTGTTGAAGTGACCTTGGTGTCCCCTTCCCACTCTGATTTGAAAGTTGATTTTAATCTGCAAAAGGAATAATCATTAAAAATACAGCATGCATCACAGCATTTCTTTATATGTTCCCTGGGAGCCTTGTGGATACGGAAGCAGCAGACATGGGCTTATGCATACCTGGAGTTTATCCACAACTTGCTGATATGATGTTTAAACGTAAGTCTTGCTTCTGCACGTGGACTGCAGAGACTTGTTTAGCATTGTGATACTAACCCGATGCCTCCAAAGTGTGTTACAATGTGACCTGTTTCCTTGCTGGAGAAGCTTAGCGGAGCCTGTAGCACCTTCTTTGCCATGGAGGTGAAGATCTTCTGAGGGAGCAGAGGTGCTAGTGCTTTGTGAGGTTATCTGCTACCGTGTAGCCCAGGGCTCGCCAAGAATGCCCACATACCTCTATGGGTGCATTTTGCCACATAAGTTGTCTGTTAGCCATTGTGGGTTGTGTCAAAAAATGTCTGAGGCCTTTGATACCAGGGAGCTGGGAAAAAACCAAAGCCTGTAGCTGGCTGCAGGCGAGTTCTTTAAACAGTAGCAGTTTGAAGATGGACCTAGCAAAGGGCCAGAGACTCCAGAAGAAGCTCTGTGTATCATGGAGCTTCCAATAATAATAATATACCTCTAGCAGATACTTGATTCATCTCCTCTGCCCCTTTCCAGGTATTTTTTTAATGAAGCCAAACCCTTTTCTGATGGCCATTGTTCTGGTTTTGTTTAGTAAGGGGGGGGGGGGGGGGGCTAAGGTGGTAGCTTCTGTAGGAAACTGCCAGAAGTCGCTCCCCTTTGTTTAGTGGACTCGCCCAGGCCTAGAGTGGACCCGCTGGTGGCCAAGGCCGAGCCGATTGGTAGCAGAATGTCCCGTGATAACACCTCTGCGATAATATATTTAAGAAGGGGAAAACAGGAAAAAAAAAGAGAAGAGAAGATGTGAAGCAGCTGAGTGGGGGCACAGAGGGGGAGGCGCGAGCCTTGTGGGCCTTGCAGGCCTCACCCTCTGGCCTCCCACCGGGCAGCCAACTGGGCCCAACTTGGCTTAGCCTGGCTGCAAGAAGTGGAGAGGAGATGAGAAGTGAATAAGATGTAAAAAAGTTCCTGAGAGGTATCTGCCAGCCTGTTGTGAGGAACAGCTACAAACGCCAAGGTCAGTTCAGAAGGAGGGGGAGGAGTAATGCGGCTCCTGGCCAAGATTCCCCTGCAGCCTGTGGTGATGACCATGGTGGAGCAGGTTGTCCCCCTGCAGCCCATGGAGGTCCACAGAGGGGCAGAGATTCACCTGCAGCCCATGGAGGACCCCACACCGGGGCAGGTGGAGGCCTGAAGGAGGCTGTGGCCCGTGGAGGGCCTGCTGGGGCAGCCGTTCTGGACAGACTGCACCCCGTGGAAGAGATGACCCACGCCGGAGCAGTTTCACAAAGGACTGTGGCCCATGGGAGGGACCCCACGATGGAGCAGGCGAGGAACATGAGTTCTTCCCCCAACGATGACGCAGCGGCATAAAACAACATGTGATGAACTGACCGCAGCCCTCATTCCCTCTTCCCCCTGTGCCACTCAGGAGGGGAAGGTGGTAGAGATAATGTTAAGCCTGGGAAGAGGGAGGGGTGGGGGGAGGTTATCTTGTTCCCTGTCTCATTCTCCTGCTAGTTTTAGAAATAAAGGAACAGTTTTCCCCAAGTCAAGTCTGTTTTGCCCGTGATGGTAACTTTAAGGATTTTCTCCCTGTCCTTATCTCAAACCTCGAGCCGTTTTTCTTATATTATCTCCCCCTGTTCTCTTGGAGGATGGGGGGAGCGAAAGAGAGACTGCGTAGTCTGGTCCCGATTGGGCTGAACTACGACAGCCATGTATAAACAAAGATGACATCAAGGGGAGAGGAAGGCTTAGGCAGCCTTTCTTTCCACATGGAAACCATAGAAAACAAAACAATATTTTTGCCTCAAATTAGAAAAAAGGAGAGATTGTCAAGTTTTATGAAATCTCTTGATGTGCATGGCAGAGACTCTAGCCTGTTATAAAAGTTGGCATTTCACATAGCTGGCATTACTCATTGAAGAGATATCTTTGAGCCTTTTAATAAAAGTATTTATTTATTTGTCTGTTTGTTTAGCAACCTGTAAGAAAGTCCTTGGGATGTTTCCTTTGGGATATTGATGTTATCTTATCCCCTCAGTATCTTTATAAACTGCAGTGGTCATTGATGCTAGAGATCTGTTTTACCTATCCTGCTCGTCAGTCTTCTACTGCAAGAGATTGATCATTGATTTTTATTTTTTTTTATTAACAATAAAACTGAGTGATGTTCTATTTCCAGCTGAGTCTCCAAGGAATGCAACTGTTTCTCATTATAAATGGAGAAAAAAAAGTAATTAAATTTTAATTATTTTCCCTTTTGCCCAAATATCTTCACACAGTGCAAATTAAATAAAATTATTTAACCATGACAAGCACTTCTGCCAAATAATCCCTGAGAAGTGAAACTGGAATATGTATGCCACACACGTGCAGGCAGCCACACACAGACGCCTGGAAAAAAAGAAACCCAAAGGAGTCTAAGACAAGCATGAGTTAACCAGCCCAATGGAGCCATGAATGGGAGTTTAAGCAATAGTGACGTCTGTCTGCAAGCTGATCTAAGCTCTCTGCAGCTTCCCATCTGATACTCTGAAGAATCTTTTTCCCTTCTGGCTTATAGCTAAAGATTAATTGAAGTTCAAGAACTCAGTATTTCTAGTAGCCTTTACACTGAAATTTAAGATGGGTAATTTAACTTTGAATTGATTTTTTTTTTCTTCAGTTTGAGCTTTTAATATGTGCATATTTTTGTCTTGCGTGTGCTTGAGTTTCCTGAATTACAGGCAAGATTACCAAGAGATAGTCATTAGAAAAATGTGTTTATTAACAACATAAGGATTGTTGTACTGAATGCCTGAAAACTGGATCCAGTTATTAGAAAAGAAAAAATTTCAGGCAATTTCAAAGCATTAAAGAAAAAAATAATCTTGTGTATCTGGATTTTTACATATCTGGTTTCATTATCTATTGAAAAATACTGATGCTTTTTGTATGGGCAGTGCTTCAAGGTCTGTTAGCCCTGTTTCTGAATTTCAGCAGATTAAAAACCCTACTTTGAAGTCAGTGGTCTTGTCCCAGGGAAGCAACTCTTCTCCAGAAAAACCTCATCTCACTTCTATACAGAGATGGTCAGGCATCTGGAGGGCCCATGAGAGGGATGCTGGCTTGGTAAAAGCCGTACTTGCATCTCTGAGATGTTTATTTAGGCCTATTTGGTATTCAGACATCATCTTTTAGCAGCTGAAATCACACAATGAGCACAGAGTCATCTGAACCTACTGCTGGAGGAAGTACTATCAACAGTAAGTCGTGCACATTTTAGAGATATATGTATGTATGTGTGTGTCTATCGATAGATACTTGCACATTGATTAAATATATTTGAAAAAGTAGAATTTGCAAGCTGAGTCAGTTGCCAAAGTGATTTAACTAAATATACCTTTATTGTAATGGAAGACAGGGATGTACTCGGTAGCTTTACAGACAGAGGAGGGGTTTTTTGCTCCTTGGATGAAGCTGTCCCAATCAATGCATATGTTGTGATAAATACAACCATTTGGTAGCCTTCCTGACTTCACTCAGATGTAAAGGTATTATGCAGACCTAATTAATTTGATTCCATCACTCCAAGTACAATATAGGGTACTGATACATTTTTATCCCTTTACCTATTTTCCCTCCCATACAATCCTCTAGGCAAGACTAGTTGGGCTTTGGCAGAGTAGCTAAGGTCCCTGGCTCTGTTGGACAACATCAGATGGCCAAAACTAAGCTTAATGGGAAAGGAAAAAGGCCTAAACCAAGCAAAAGTGGGTCGGCAAGACTTTGAAAGAATGGACAGGTTTCCTGAATTAGACAATTTTCCTATGATTTGCAGTGAAGCAAATACTCAATCCTTATTCTGACATTGTTAGACACTCTTGATTTATTAGGCAGTGGTTTCCAACCTCTTATGTTCGTAAGTGCAATCACTGCTTTGAAGAGGAGAGAGCATCAGCTTGATGAAAAGTTAGAGGCAGATTTTCACAGGCAGGAAAGGAGTCATCCAGGTGGCAAATGGAGGCAGCTGGGACACTGCTGCTTTCAGCAGCTCTCTATTAAGGCTGAAGGTTTTTTATACCACCTTGGGACTTAGATGTTGAAAACTGTACATTTGCACTACAGCACACCAAACAACTGTCAATAGAATGATTATTGTAGTTGTTGTTGGTTGAAAATGTCCTGTTGATATAAAATCAAATATTTTGTGGGATCTTGTCCTTTTTTTTTGGCAGGAAAGTATCAAAACAAGCCTTTTGGATGCTGCTGTTCTCACCAGTAATGTTAAATTGTTATTATATTATAGTTTTATTGTTATATTTAACATGGAACATCCTACTATTACCCAAGAAAAAAAATAGTTCTATGGAAATGAAAGATTTAGTGACCCTTGAGTCAGCATTGCTTGAAAGTTACACTCGTTCAGGAATTTCAGCTTTTTGTTCTAGGTCATACTAAAAATAGGTTCTTGCACATCACAATTTCCTTCGGAGGGAAAGTTTTTCTAACCAGCACTGGTCTGGTTAGAAAATTGTCCCTCACATCATTGCCCCTCAGCCCTGCCAGAGCAATGTAAAGCTTTTGTTGATTTGGACCCTGTACCGTGGACTTACTGCATTTTTACACCAAGGAAGAAACTGTGATTTAGCTACCTAGAGGGGGTCTAACAAGGAATATTCCCTGCCCTTTCTAGCTGGCGCTATAGCTATTTGTGGCTTTTTCATACTTTACCCTTTTCCGTAGTTCATAACTTTCCTCTGCAGGTGGCAAATGTTGGAAAATCTCAGCAGTCCTTGCTGAGGTGACCAGGGAGAGTCTTATGTTTGCTGATCATTGGGCAGGAAGATCAGTCATGCATCCTGCATTTTGCTTTGGGGGAAAAGGAGCGAGTGCACCAAGTGAATTACTGCGTGATTTATTTATTTGCAATTCTGGAATGGAATCTTTTATCTTCATAAATCTTGTGTTAGGATAGGAGTTGTAACTATGTCCAGTGGTGATATATTTGTCTTTATAAAAATCAACACCTTAACTGTGTATGGGGAGCAAACCTTTGTGTTTCACCCTAGCTGTATTTGATATCCAAAGTTAACTCAGATTGTCCAGTGTTTAATTACATACTAAGATGAAGCTGTGTATTTCATCTGTATTGCTAGATCCAAGGGCTGAGATTCAGCTTCAGGCTTGCATGGAGAGATTGGCATTTAGCAGGGAGTGCCTCATGTGCCAGATTTTGTGGTGGTTGGGTGCATCACACTAACAATAAAACCAGCAAGAGCAGCTGACATGTGCATGATATGGCTGAAGATGTCAAATGCCAGGAGTAGAGGCATGACGGAGACGTGGCCAGCAGAGCTAAATGTAAATATGGCCTTTTTTATGAGGCCATCATTTGTTGCAGAGCTAAGCACAGATGACTTTGGTTAAAAATTAGCCTTGGTGCCTTTCCAGGTTCTCTGTCTGAATGAGAGGCAGGGATGGATCCAGGCCCTGCATCTTCCTGAGCTGGGCTGAATTTCTTTCTGAATTTCCCTCTTTCCTGGGAGCATAGGCTTGCTTTTCTGCTGATGTCATGGGGCCCTCCTTCTACAACCGCAGTCTCTCCTGAATGCTTGGTTGCTTACTGTTTTCTAGCTAAATCATAATTTGCATCCTCAGACGGCCATGATATTTTCTCATTTCATTGCACCCCATAGTAAGCTAAGGTGATAACCTGCTCTTTTCTGTCCATCTTAGTGCGCTATTGATAGTATTTTAAATTGAATTCTGGACCTTTGGTCTGAAACAGGGAGATGTGGACCAGATCAAAAAGGGTTTGCTGATATCAAAGTGTGTCTACACAATCACTATCTGACAGCAGTCTATCCTTTGGTTATACATACTGATCAGTTCCAATGTCTCCAGTGCATTAATTTGTCTGTGACAATTTTCTTAGCTAAAATTTCAGCAGTAGGATTGCTGACCTCAAATGACCCTAATTTCTTCATCTTGGAGACCTCCTACTCAATAGGAGGTCGTTATAGATAAGATCAATGAAATTTTGGTAGATGATCATCAACTTGGGGAGATTATGATAGAATTGCTAAGTTCTCCATTGAAAATGTAAGATGCGTCAGTTCACTGAATTGCATTATTTTAGTTCAAAAAAGCATCTGAATGGGATTAATTTTATAAACAAGATTGAAGACGCTTACCAGCTTCTGATGGTGAGAGGGTAACACCAGATACCTGGTGCTCGTTTTCCCATCTCTCGCTTTTCACTCAGCTGCCCCTAGTACAGAAGCCTACCGACAAAAGAGAGAGGAGGTTGACACAGATGAGGATTGTTGCTGGCAGCTCATCTCTGTGTTGCAAATCCCTGTGTTGCATTAGAAATCACTGTAAAGTGTCAATTTTTGCCTCCCTGCGCAATGGCTTTTTACCCCAGGCTGGGGAGCGCTGGTCCATGGCTCACATGGAAAGGTGCAGCCCTGCTGAAGGCAGTGAAGTTGCAACTATTTGCATCATCTAAAGATTTGGCCATTTGTCTTGAAACTGGCTTATCATCTCTGCAACCTTAGGGCATGTTGCTCCTTGCTTGCTTAATTGCTCATTTAATCAAAACCTGACGTGCTGTTTCAAATATGATTTCTCCCGCTGAACAACTCAAGCTGTCGCAGCGTTTCTGTGCATGTGTCTGGGGTACGCCATGACTAGCTAAAATGTATGCCTCTAATTCATGGTGCCATGAATTCAAGCAGACTTGAGCTGCCCAGGCGCTGTGGCTGCTTAACGATGTTACCGTTCCCAGTTTACCATTAACCTCCTTGTGGGCGGTTATCCCCAACGGAGCTGGTAGGACAGAGCACATGAGTGCTCATCTGCTCCAGTGCAAAGTCCAGCAGCCTGACTTTGTTACCAGATCACCACCAGATCAGGCATCTGGGGCTATATTCTGCTTTCTTAATTTTCTAAATACTCCCCCAAAAAGACAAATTTTCACAAAGACAGGCTCTATGTTTTGGTCTCTGAAGTTAAACTTCAGAGGGCTGTCAACTCCAGTGACCATGGTGTTGAGCACAGTGATGGTTTTTCCAGTGCCTCAGCCCCTAGGATCTCAGGATTTTCAGTTCCGTTTAAAAGTACAAAAGTCTTCTTGCATTTCTAAGTAGAAAGAGAAGCTTCAAAACACAATTCCTGAAGACTTTGTGGCACAGCAAGGAAAAGCCTAAATCCATAATATTCACTATTTCTTGTGGGTTTTATTTGCTTTTGGCTTAAAAGTCCTAGAATGTAATGTCAGAATTTGGGGGTATCTCTCCTGACTTGTACGTGCTTGAGGTTGACAGTGACTTGTCTTCCCAGCATCAGCTTTTAAGCAATGTAATTTCAAGCACCTGGTAAACTGAGGATTTTTCACAGGTTAGTTTTTTCTCTGATTGTCCCAGGAGCTTCTAAGCTTGTTCCAGTCGTTTGTAACCTTTGTAATCAGCTTGACTGAGGTACCTTGGGAAAACCTGCTCCCTGACTCATCCAGCTTGTAAAGCAGAAAGTGTAGCTATCTGCCCTCAATCCACAGCACAGATATTTTGTTGCCCTCCACTTTTTCTTGCCATCACTCCTTTCTTTTTGTCTCACTCCTTAATAATCTTCTAGTGGTTTTTAAAGCTCTGGTTATCCTGAACAGAAAGCGGCCTTTTTGTGAAGTAACAGGCAGTTTGCAATCTGGCCTCTCATCTGTATGAAACTAATTGGATATTTTTGGCTGACTTCTTGCAATGGAGAAGCTTTCAGAGGACGTGCTCCCTGAACACAATGATACAGGATAGGACACCAGAGTTTCCAACCTGCTGTGAAGGTGAGCAAGTCTTGTCCTTTTTGTAGAAGCATCAGGGTTTATCTCTTTTTTTAAGGGACTTTTTTCCCCCCTTATTTACTGTCCCTCTTTGCTTCTATTTGATTTGCCTGGAAATAACAACAGCATGATTCCTCAAATCCAGTAACTTGAGAAGGATACTCCATCTCTCAATCATCCCTGGAGGGAAGGACAATGAAAGCTTGAACTCCTACACAAAGAAGTCACCTGTGCAAAAGAGTTTAAACTCACTTTGAAATGGTAGACTGGCACAGAGAGCAGCACAGCCACCTACCTCAGTGGTGTTCCCGCCATCTGCAGGGTCTGTGAAAAGGAGGTGGCCTTTCTGTTGAGGCTTGCCTAGGGTTCAGCTGGTTTGCTTAAGGACTGATGGCTGGTTTTAGAAAGGTACATTTATGCTGCTCTGAAGGTGTCACTGCCAGGTGGGGTCACAACTACTTCCACAGCAGAATACATATATATATTTTTTTAATCTCTTCTTTTTCTTATCTTTAAGCAGATTGTGCTGCTTCAAGAATCCTTCTGCAGCCAGTGAGCTTGTTTGTAATACAGGTTGCTGAAAGCAAAATACTATCTTCTATCAGATTCTTGTGTACACACGATTCTTGCTGTAGTGATCACTGAGCCATTCAACCAATGTTATTTCAGTTGAAACTATCATGTCAATCAGAGCTGGAATGGCCAGTATGATTGAGACTGCATATTCAGTCCCAAGGAACCAACCCAGAAATCATACTTCCCTTTGAGTGGCACCAAAGCCACTAAATGCTATTAGATATAACCCTAAACAAGAGGGATTAAACAGTTGCTCTGTCCTTTCCCTAATCCAGGGAAGACCAGCATGTGTCCATTCTGGGGTACTCATCAATAAGATAGTCATTACCATTGCTCAATGTGAAGCTACTTCTTTAAAAGTTGTGAGTCTCATGTCATTCAGATACCTAGTCAAAAATACTGGCATATCTTCTTCCTTGCTTGAGTCACAAGAGGGTAAAGAATGTCACTGACAGGCCAGATTGGCCAGAGAATTGAAGCTTGAGTTTGTCACTTCTTAGATCAGAAGATCATTTAAGAAACTCAAATGTAAGGTTAAATGTTAGGCTGTTAGAGGAAGTTTAGCTTGAGATGGTGATCAGGGCTAGCATATATGAATATGTTAATCTGTATGTTCATTAAAGCAACCAAGGGGCTGTAGCTCTAAAAGGGAAAAAATATTTCTCTTGCACTGAAATATTGGGTGGTTGTGTTTCAGAGGGGATGGAATATATGACTAAGGAAAATTTGAGTATTGTCTGTTGCAAAAGAAAATATTCAGAACTAAAGCTGTCTATTAATTTTATAGCAGCATATTTCACTGCAAAGAGCAGGAGTCTGAGGCAGAAGGGGTTGAAAGAGTCTTCAACTGGGCTGAAACACGCCACATTTTGTCTGTACTTTTCAGACCCCATGGTCTAATTTTCAGTCATGCTATATAGAATCATAGAATGGTTAGAGTTGGAAGGGACCTTCAAAGGTCAACTAGTCCAACCTCCCTGCAAGGAGCAGGGACATCCCCAACTAGATCAGGTTGCTCAGAGCCTCATCCATCCTCATCCAGCCTTCCAGGGATGGGGCATCCACCACCTCTCTGGGCAGCCTGTTCCAGTGTTCTACAACTTGCATTGTAAAAATTTTTTTCCTAATATCCAATCTAAATCTACCTCCCTCTATTTTAAACCATTACCCCTCGTCCTATCACAACAGCCTCTCCCCATCTTTCCTGTAGGCCCCCTTGAGGCACTGGAAGACCGCTGTAAGGTCTCCCCAGAGCCTCCTCTTCTCCAAGCTCAACAGCCCCAACTCTCTCAGCCTGTCCTCATAGGAGAGGTGCTCCAGCCCTCTGATCATCTTTGTGGCCCTCCTCTGGACCTTCTCCAACTAGTCCATATCCTTCTTATGTATGTCTCCTGTATTCCTTTTTGGGTCCAGACAGACACATCAGAAACAGTGTAGTGTAACGTGCCTCTTCCCCCTCCATGTATGCAGCTATATCAATGAGATCAGGAAATTTGGCAGTGCCTTGGGGCCCTTGCCCCAACACTGGAAAGACAGAGCAGTGCTCTTGCAGTCCTGTCTACTGCCCTTGCAGAGGACAGGCATCCAGCATGACTCATACAGTGTGAAGGAGGCTCGGATGAGAATTAATATGTATTATTCAAGAAGTACCAATCAGGATTGTATTGTTCCAGGCAGTGTGCAGACTTTTAATCAAAACTGTCATCCAAAGGCCTACAGTAACATCATGGGAACTGAGATAAGAATAATCCAGAAACACTTTTGAAGGACTTTAAAGAATTTAGGTTCCAAATACTGAGTATGTGATACTAAAAAGTTATATATGACCTTGTATCTGGTCTATAGAATTGTATTTAATGTATGGATGTGTTTTCTGCACAGTTATTTTAGAGTCAGTGGGCTTGTGCAGTTTCTGACCGATTGCAAACTTCTCAGTCCCTGGCCATGTAGAAAGAAATAAGTGTAGGAGAGCAGCATGAAGGGAACAAGTGGTGAAAACTCCTGTCATTCTTGCCTTCGTGAAATAATGAAAAGGGACATGATGAAGTTTATGAAGACCATAGTTGACTAAAATTGATAAGCTACAGACTTAAGATCTCTTTGAATCTATAAATTGGCAATTCTGCTGCATGAGTCTTTAAAAATAAGATTTTAAAAACTGGCCACATTGAGCATGGGTTACCCCAGCTGAGTTTATAGCAGGTAGGTAAAGAGGAAAAGTAAACAAACATCACCGTGTTTTGACACTTAGCTAGAAAAAACATGGAGAGAGACCCAACAAGCAAGACAGCAGTCATTGAGTTGTAAAGTTATGTTACGTGCAAAGGTGGAAAGAGCGCAAAACCAATGCAGCCCCAAATTGTTTTGTAAGACACTTTTGGACTGCTTGGCATTGTTTCACTGGATAGGACTGGGGATCTCTGGAGTTCCCAATCAAGACAATTAGATGCTCTTTTACTGACTGTGATAGGAGCACGCTTAATCTTTGCTATAAAGTGGTAAGAGTGCTCCCAGGATTTGACCATCAAAAATTGCATTGAAAATGCAAATGCAGAAAGGTTACAGATATATTCACAGCTAGGGACAAAGTTTAAAAATGCTTAGATTTAGGTGGCTTTGGACCGAGGAAGAAGGAGGTGATTCCTAATGATTATTGAAAAGAAATCCCACTAAGACTTTCTTTGGAAAAGAATCCAGCAGCTTGCCTGTTTTTGACATTGGAGATAAGCGCAGGCCTATAAGCATTGCCTCCTGTGCTGTTGCTGTCTGCACCCAAAACGTGTTGACTCTGCCCTTGCCAACAGTCAGAAAGTCCATATGCAGTTGCTACATGTGAGTTAGGGAAACTGTTGTATTCAGTTCCATCTGTATGCAATGGGGAGATACAAGAGACTTTTGAGACCTTCCTCTTACTCTCACAGGTTTCTCCATCCAGCTAGGTTAATGATGAACAGTATAGCAAAAGTAGGTGATCTCCTCTCTTCTCCCCCTTTTCTGAGATTGAACTGAAAACATGGATTCTTTAGCAGGCTTTTGATTGAGAGAGAAAACATGAAAACAGAGAGGAAGTCTGTCAGAGTTGGATCAGTTTGCCCAAACAGCTCAGTTTTTTGGCTGACAGCATTTTAGCACTCAGAGGGGAGTTGTCAAAATCTCTCTATGGGCAGTCGTGTCCTTCATGCTCTTGGCATACCTTATAGTGTCTCAAAAAGAAAGAAAGAAGTAAAGAAAAAATAAGAAAGAAGATGAGGTGGCTTAGCTTACTGTTCTTTTAGGTCATGGAGAAAATATTCACCCTTGTTTCATTTCTTCATCAAATAATGTAGTGTTAATCTTGTTTACTGCTTGATCACTTGCTTTGCGATGGAGCCTTTGCCCTCTTGCAGGGACCCTGCACCATAGCTTTAGCTTGGCAGCAGGCTGGAAGCAGAGCCAGGCAGGCTGTACTGTCTCAAGGCTTCCATTGCACATCAAAAGAAATGATTAATGAAGTTAGAGTTCACTGACCTGCTCAAAAAACAAATTACTCATCTCTTTGCACTTCCTTATTGAAAGCGGTTGATAAAAATACTTGTAATGAAGAAGACTACTTTAATGCTTTATTGTCTGTTAGTCCTTTCTGGGCTGCTGTCACAGTGAGGAATATTCACAGAAACTCATGGAAGATAGGAGTTAAGGTCTGCGTGGTATGTGATCATGTGGCTATGGAAGGTGGAGTTCATTAAGCTGAACAAGAGGATGCACGTCAAGTGCCAGAGAAGCAGGCTTGTGCACTGAAATTGTTTCTTGGAGGCTTGCAATCACGAGTTCCTGGAGAGAGACTTACCTGACATAGAAGGTGAGTGAAGGTGAGGTCTCACCTACTCAAGAGGTGGCAGAGGAGAAAGAGAGAATCACAGCAGAGGTACAGGCAGTACCAGGGAGGTCTGACGTGGGGATGGAGACCATGCTACTCAAGCAGAGATAAGAGGCTGGAAAATAAAGGCGGAATTGGAGGGGACATCTGCTATAGGCTGTCACAAATGGAGGAAAGTGAGAGTGACAAAGTCTTGGACCACATCTCACAAGATTTGAAACCACAAGACACTTCAATTACCATCTCCACGCTGTTGACTCACAGATCTACCTGTCTGCTTTGGATGTGTCTCCTACCACGTAATTCAGCATCTCAGCTGATTTCTCTTACAACCCCCCCAGATGCTTTGCCACTGAAATTTAAGCTCAACAGGGCAAGAGCTACTGCCTGATTCCTTCCTTTCCCCTGCTTCTCCTCCTTCTGCATAAGTAAGAGCGGCACAAGTAATAGAAAGACAGGACTGCGTCCCAGGCTCTGCCTGCGAGGAGTGAGTGTGCTGTAATGCATTTGGCTTTCGTTAAAACCCTTGACCTGGAGCTGTGAGATGTAGCTCTCTAAATTATGCTGGCAGGTGGATGAAAAGCTGTCTGAAAGGTGCTGAAGAAAGGATGCAACTGGTGGGAGTCTCCCTGGGGCAAGGAGAGAGCCTGCTGTGAGGATGAAGGGGAAGTCCAGATACAACAGCACTACTGTTCTCAGATGCAGTTTTATGTTACGGTTAAACTGATAGCTATCCCTAGCGCACCCTTGGATCTTTTATGTCTGCCATTTCCTTCGCACCAGATCTAGCACTGCCGCCACAGCAGCCTGAGTTGGTTCTGTTCATTGAGCCAGTGGAAAACTAGTAATTATTTTTTTGGGTGGATTGTTTTTCATCAGATTAGCTCTAGCTTGCTCTGTGCTTGCATTAATTGCCAGATCTGCTGTAAGGGGGGGAATGGAAATGCCTGGCCACATCCCAAGGGAGGGAAGACCACTGTGAAATGGGTTAGCTATAACATGAAGCTGCACCCTTGGTTAGGAGTGCCTAGCTAAGAGAGATGGAGGAGACAAGAAACGTTGGCAAGAAACTATTGTGAGACCACAGCAGCAAAAAGTAGGACCTAAAGGAGCAGAGGCAGGAGGAAAAGAGCAAGGACTGGGGAAAAAATAAGGCAGAAACATCTCGGGGGGGAGGCAGCAGGATTCCTCCCCCTCAAGAAAGGGAAATCAAAGATGAGGCAGCCCCAAGGAGATACGTTTCAGGACAACATAAGGAACAATTTTGCCTCTGCAGGAGATGGGCTGGATGGCTTTGGCTAGGTTCCCTGCCAAAAGCGCTTCCTAACTTCTCCATCTCAAGTCTTTTCAGCCTCATCTAAGGCTGAACAGGCTTGGCTTGACCTAGTAAGGCAGTTGGAAATGTCCCGTTTGACTTCTGGGACAAGAGCAGAGTAAGGATGGCAGAAGCTGGCACAGCACTCTTCAGAGAGTATCAGATTAAATCTTTGAGATGTGGACAAGAAAACCTCCCTGGGCTTCGCTGTATTCACCATTGCTAAACTCACTCTGGGTTGCTTATGGTTACCAATATTCATCATCTGCCCCAGGGCCCTGAGAACTGCATTGCTCCAAATCCATCCATCTCCTCTGCACCAAAATCCCTCTCCTCTTCTCTGTTTTCCAGTCCAGGTGACTGGTAAATTGTAGTTCATAGCACAGCAAGCACATCTGGGAGGGGAAGAATAATATTGTGTGTCATGTTTCTTTAGCCTGCCATGCAAGCTTTCAGGGAGCAAAGCTCAAAAAATGTGCAGCCCTGCAGGTCAGGTCTCTGCCTTGGGCACTGCGGAAAGCCAGACCTGGATACGGCCTTTCTCCGTGTGCTGCTGTATGGGGGGAAGATAGGAGATCTTTAACATTGTTTTAATTATAACAGCATATGTGAAATATTTCCTGGGATTTTTCTTCTTCTTCTTCTTCTTCCCTCCTGGCCCTTGCACCAGGCTCTCATACTGCAGGGTAAATTCTGGAACATGCACTGGAGGATGCAGAGCATCGCTGGAGCCAACGTGCTGCTAAATCAAATGTTTTAGTTCTTAACAGAGGGATGAGGTTCATCAAAACACAAATCACAATGTTTGCACAGCAAAATGAGGAATCTCAGTGTGACTTTAAGAAGCTTCTTCACCTCAGACTTCAACTGGGGCATGAGTTTCTGAGTCCTAAATGCTCCTTTCAAAATATGCAGCTGCCACTAGTGAAAAGCCTCCAATTTCTTCAACTGCTGTAACACTCAGGCAGTTTTTAACCCATTCCTTTGGCATTATTTTTTGCCTTTTTTTTTTGCCTGTAGTTCAAACCTAGCCTAGGCCTTCTCGGGTAATGGCTGTCACATGAGGGACAGTTTGGTCATCAAAAAAAAGGCCATTTTTATTTCTTTCCTCTCATGGTTAAGGCTATTGTTTGTTGTGACAGATTCAATGCAGGAATAGAACATCTTTGGAAAAGACTAGTCCATTTTATCATGCTGTCTGCTTACACAAGCACACTGCCAGGTGCTGCTTTTGGATTTACATTTACTCTAAAACATGAGATGTGTGTGTGACAAGGTCTTAGCCAAATGTTTCCACAGCTCGCTTGTCTCCCTGCATCCTTGATAGAGCTTTCTTCCTCGAGTTCAAGGTTTTCTTCACATTTGGCAGCCCCCATGGCTGAGCCTGCAAGTTGCTTTGGTCAATACTAGGGAACTCGACCGCAGCATGGGACAGGGAGATAAGAACCCATCTCCTGCTTCTTATCTGCAAATTGGTTCCTTGTGAGTTTTGCTGTTGACTCTTGTCTTTGGAAGGCAGAGAAGCAAAATGCACATCTCAAAGCAGGTTTCTAGTACAAGAGAAAAAAAGCAAAAAAAAAAGCACCAGTCCTGTGTCTCCTACACTCAGACTTTAAATTACACCTGTAAGATAAGATCCATAAGCACATAATATTGACATTTTAAAGTGCTGTTATTGTATACATTTGATGACACTTCAAAACAATGTATAGCTAAACAACATAAAGAGTTGCAACATTATCAGTTTGCTCCTGTCAAGAACAGTATGGGAGAAGAAACCTTTGCTTCTTACGCTGGCTTTGCACAGGAGCTCTCTCCTCGACATGGATTGTAGACTCTCTGTCATGCCTGTTGAGGCTGCTGTTTTCGGTAACCTCCATTTCAAGAAGGAAGCCGTGACCAGGAGCCAGCGGTCCCTCTGCATGCAGCCATGCTTGCAGGTACCCTGCTTTTCCTGCTGCAGTTTCCTTAAGCTCGCGGTGGTTCCAGGTACGAAATACAAGAGGCAGAATGGCAAAAGAGCAGAGATAATGTAGTCGAAGAGCGCCCTTTGGAAAAGAAGGTTTTCTTGTATTCAGAGGCATGCACGGCTTCAAGGGAAGGACAGGGAAATAACCCTGGGAGGGAGAGAAGTAGAGGGAGCGGATGAGTTACTGATACCCTAAGGAGTTAAAAGGGCAATGAAAGATGAAAGAGATGTACAGATGAAAGAGAAATACGCCATAAACATCCATGAATAAATGAAGCGGTGGACAGAATCAGTACCAACTCTGACATGTCTGAGGTAGGGAATGGCTTTATAAAAGCTTTATTTAAAGAGAATTTAAAGAGAAAGCTTTTAATGCAAAATGGAAAAGGGTGGGCAGTGAGGAGGTTATATTTTGTAAAGATAGTCATTGATGAAAGACAGAAAAAAAGGCTTGCCAGGAGAAGTCTGAATATATGCCGAGTAATAGATCTGAATGAAATTTGTTTAATGGCGTGTCAGAAGAGTTTGTTAGCAAACCTACCAGCTTTTTAATTTAGCTTTCCATATATTTTTATATATGCGTACATATTATGGAGTTCAAAAAGATTTAGGAGTGGAGAAAAAAGGACCAGAAAAAAATGTACTAATTTTGGAAATGAAAGAGGATGAGAGTGAAATTGCAGTCCAATAAAGTGGTATGTAGTCTTCACTTAGATAATAAATTAGATTTCTTTTAAAATCCCGTTAACAGTTAGAGGGTTACAGAAATGTAGATGAAAATTAATGTTATTTTTTACAGATGAGATCATCACAGACAAACTGGACGTCTTTTAAAAATGGAATTTTTCAGTTACATGGAAAAAAAGGCCACAGTGTCTAAAGTATACTTTCTCTGTAAAGATATTACTAAAATTGTTGGTATGTTTTACAAAACTTTTCTATAGAATATTCATTGTACCTACTATGTCTCCATTCCATTGTTATTAAAAAAAAATATGATGTGAAGAACTAAAATCAAAGGCTTGGTGTGCGCTTTCACAGTTATTAACTTAACTCATTAGTGATTCAAGTGAGTGCACAAACAGAATGAGAGATTAAGTCCATGGAGGTGGCTGCGTTTGGAGGTGCTGACAACAAAGGACATAGGAGAGACAGAGCATGGGAGCACCAGCTCATCAGAGATACCAACATAAAATTAAATTAAATGAAATACTAGCTAAGCTGTCTAAGAAGGATCTTGAGCACTGGTGAGCCCGCGGAAGACAAAAACATACCAAAAGAGACTGGAAAATGGGTGGAAAACTGAGGAAGAGATGCAATCCAACATAGTAGTGCACCTTGAGACAAATAGTTTGAAGCATGTTTGTTTAAAATATGTATCTCGTGGTGGCTTCTCATTTCTGCTGCTGGAGTTGGGTCAGACACAGGGGAGAACTGCAATTCAGGTGCAAGACTGTCCATGCCCACCACAGTACTGTGGGCACTTAGCAAAGGAGCAGTAGGGAAAAGTGAGGACCAGTCATTCTGGTGATTTTAGTTATCTTCATGGCATTGCCAGTGCCAGAGCTTTCGGAGGCAAGTCATCAGATGTTTAGGAGGTCTCTCATCAGATGTTTAGGAGGTCTCTCATCAGGTGTTTGTAAAAGGCTTATTTTTAGTCTGGTGAATGTTTATGTTCTTTCTCTTTGCTTTTGGCGATTTGAATCTTCCAGTCTATTCAGGTTTTCTCTGTAACGGTGCACAGTAAAATCTCAGGAAGAAAATGAGCAAGAGCCAGGCAGAAAGGTTTCCTGCATACATACGTGGTGATATGAGTTGTTCGCTAGAAAAATCAAATATCACGGGCACTGGAAACTCAGCACAGAGTCAGGAGGGAGGTCTGCCCTGTTAGGTGTTACAAACAGTGTATATGTTTCCGAAAAGGACTGAAGGAAAGTGTTTTTAATAGCTAAACAGATGAGACTGCTTCTTCCCTTGATTAGGCCATGCATTCAGAGTTGGGTTTTTTTTCTGTAGTTTTATATTGTGGCATCTCTAGATGACTAAATCACTTTGGGGAAGATTTTTGAAGGTGTATGGATGTTTATTTTCTGTCTGTGAGCATCCACATCTGTTTAAAATTTTTTTTTAAATGAAATCCCTTAGGCCAAGCTATTATATATCCTTCAGTCCTCACACAACATTGTCTTTGCTCTTCTAAGTTACTGGCTTTTTTAAACGTGTTGCATCTCTCATGTGTTGTACCTGAAAATAGTGGCCAGCCAGGCACTTTTTCTAATCCACGGACATCTCCTCCATTTCCTCTACCTGAGGAAGGCCATGTCACAAGTTAGACTTTCAAGGTTGTATCTATATTTCACTCCCAAAATTGCTGCTACCAAATGTGTTTCTTTTCCCATTACTACCATGTGCCCATATGGCCTGGCTACTATGGATGCCATATGTCTGTCCTCATTGAGAGAGGCAGTGTGAGCAGAAGAAAGGAAGTTTGTGGCTGTCCATGTCATGTTTGCTGTTTGCCCCACCTGGGATGATTTTGACATCTATGCAGTGTTGACTAGACCTGATTTCTTATGGTATACAAAAAAAAAGCAGATAAGGACTGACCCACAGTTGTCTGCCAGCGTTAGCCTTTGTTACCTGTTGCTTCTCCTGCCCTGCTCCTGCGACTCATGGGGACCTATGGCCATCGGCCATGTCGGTGGCCACACCTCGCCAGTAAGAGGAATAATGGAAACAGAGCCCAACCTTAGCTATTAGATATGAAATTGGCAACTTCATTGCAAGTTACTTTGATGATTATGTTTGATTGCTATTTACTTTTTTTACCTGGGAGCCAGCTGCAGAAACACCAGATGGTTATAGTCAGGGTGGGATTTGGAGAAGGCCGTGCAAGCTGTTACGTATAAGGCATGCCCAACTTCCCATCAGCAATGGAGACATCTTGACCTTTGGTATTTTGTCAGAAGCTGACTTTTATTTTGTTTTTTTTTTTTTTTTTTTTAAATAACTAAAAACTAAGCCACCTATTTAAAGAGGTACAGTTATTTTTGGAGGGTCCTGCAAAATTCAGGGAGGATCTGACAGCAGCCATTGTGTCTCCTATAGGCATAGGTACCAGGCCAATATAGGTTAGCTTGTGGGCAGCTCTTCAGGTTGAGGAGCAGTCAGTCAAATAGGCTTACGGGTTAATGGATGTGTGGGTACAAATGAAAGCCTGACAGCTGGAAAGATGGTCATGCAGGCAAGGGAGAGCATATCCTGCTGCCCAGTGCTGCACTGTTGTCAGCTCAGACTCAACATGCAGAAAAAATAGCTGAAGGGACTAAGTGATTTAGAGAGGGAGATGTTGAGTATTTCTACCATCTCTTTTTTTTGAGACTTTCACATTCCCCTTTTTAAGTGTTTCTCTGAAGTAGCTGTAAATGGGGTAAGTTGGAGTCATTCATTCCTAGAGCTGAGACTTGAAGTAAGCATCTGAAACTGCAAAATTCACACAAAAGGGACTGAGAATTGGCATCACTTGGCAAAATTTATCCTGTCGGTCATTGCAACCGACTTGAGCTGCACCAGCAATACCAGCCTCAAATTCTTGCATAGGTCCATTGTGTAAAATTGTATTTTTTAAAGGAATTGGTGGCAAAACTTGTAATAGTTAAAGATAGAAAGACCGTTGCTCTGATCCTGTAGTTTGGCCTCCTGAGTTAGTTTCCTCAATGTGCTTGTGTACCAGCCCCATTGTTAGGGCTTGCTTCTGGCACTGCCCCCCCACCCCTCCCCGCCCTTGCCCAACTTCCCTCAACCCTCTCAGATGTCACCATTGCCAATAATAATAAAACGAAAGAAAAAATGTGATTCTGTTGATTAACAAGAAGATTTGTAAGGTATCTTGATTCTGAGTGTATAATTGAGGCCGCAGATAGCTGTGGAGAGCCTTTGTTCCTCATGTAGAAAGACTGTGATGAGCCTGAAGAGCAACTAAGCTGCCATTCATGCCCAGAAAATGAAGCATAATTGTTTGCATTGCTTATTTGTAGAGAGAATATTAAAACCCAAAATTTTATTTATTAGCAGTGCAAGAAAGGTACAGTCTAACAGAAGTCAAGTTTGATGGTTTTTTTGGAAGTAGTGTGTCTTGTATCAGCAGCAAATAGATAAAAGCTTTCTGTAACTTGTTTCATTTATCACGAGAGAGCATTTGATGCTACTGCTTTCTCCATATTAGGTAAAAGCTTTTATAAAACATTCATAAACTTCCATAGTTATTACTGAATTGTAATGAATGTCTAAAGAAACTTGTAGATGTTTTGTAGTCTTTTATATACTGTGCATGTATCTTCTTTACTCCAGCCTAGCCCTTTAAGCCTTCAGAATCATTCTTTTTTGTATTTGGGATCACTCGGTCCCAAGAAGACTATTAAAAAAAAATGAGTACCATATGCTAGCAATGTGCCCATAGGGAAATAAAGCCCAGCCTTCTGGGCTGCATTAGGCAGAGCATTGCCAGCAAGTCAGGGGAGGTGATCCTGCCCCTTTGCTCAGCACTGATGAGACGTACCTGGGTGTTGGGTCCAGTGCTGGGCTACCCAGTACAAGAGAGACAGGGACTTACTGGAGCCAGTCCTAAAAAAGGGCCATAATGGTGATTAAGGGATTGAAGCATCTATATGTGAGGAGAGGCTGAGAGAGCTGGGACTGTCCAGGAGATCTTACTGATGTGTTTAAGTATCTGAGGGGGGGAAATAAAGAAGATGGAGCCAGGCTCTTCTTAGAGGCATGCAGTGTCAGGACAAGAGGCACAAATTGAAATATAGGAAATTACACTTAAACCTAAGAAAAAGTGCATTTTTTTTTTCCTATGAGTGTGGCCAAGCACTGGTATAGATTGCCCAGAGATGTTGCAGAGCTTCCGTTCTATGAGTTACTAAAAATCAGACTGGCCACTTGCCATGGGCTCTTGTTGCCCTTGGGCTGGACTAGGTGATTTCCAGAGCTCCTTGCCAAGCTCAGCTGTTTTGCGTCTCTGTGGTATCTTTGATGCAGCAAATGGGGAACCTGTCCTATGTTTATAAGGGCACTGATCCTGCACATTGAACAGCTTGGAGTGAGAGCAAATTGTCTGCCTGTTTCTGCTACAGAACCGAGCAGCTATTAAATGATGACTTGTGCTCACTAATGACATCAAATGGATTTTTAACATGTAAACAAGAAGGGGAAAGCGGGGTAAGTTGGGTTTGCCTGAAGCAGATTTTCATATTAAAGCACTTAAAAGCAAATATAGAATTTATGATATGTCAGTAGATTTTAAACCTGAATAACATTCAGTTGTTGTAATGGCTAATAATGCAAATTATCTGAGTCAGCCTTGGTGTAAAATGGAAAATATAACCTGCCCATTCAGACACACTTCCCCCCCCACCCCTTTTTCCATTAATATTTTATCCCCCTGAAGAGATGTTTTGAACATATTATGTGCACGAGCATACTGCGCTTGTGGTATTCCTGGATGTCATTACAAAAAAGCTCGAAGACTATATCACTGCTCTGCTGCCTGTGACGCTAGCTTGGAAATTGCTTGGAGCAACAACAGCAAGTGTCAACAGGGAGCCATATTAATTATTTGGAATGTGTCTCATAAGAGGAATCAACTGCTTTTATTGCAGCACAAATATTACTTGAAACAGGAAGGTTACTCTAACTGTTATCATAATCTATGTGTCATTAACTTTCCATGTTTAGAAAAAGAGATTAACAACCCTGTAAATTGTTACAGTAAATAGATGAATTATAACAGCATGTTTTTATTATAAATAGAAGTTTCTCGATAGTTACCTGCAAATTACTGTAGAGTAATTGAGTTTTTAGCAACTGGGAAACTGCTTTGCAGTGTTGGGAACCAAAAAGTTTCCACCCAGTGAAAGCAGTGCTGAACTCCGTAAACTGATATCTGCATCTTCTGCAGGTGGGAAAAACAGATGCAGTTGTACTTCATACCACACTTCCTTTAAAAATTGCTTTGACATGGAAATACTTGCTTCCTTCTTAGTGTGACATCAGCAGATTGAATGGGCTTGTGTGAAATCGGTTGTCTTCTGAGGCATATAGCCTTTTAAGAGAACATAGTGCAAAATGTATGTGATAGAAGTAAAGCACGTATAACAAGATCAACATAGTACCCATGTCTGCATGGAAAAAGCAAAAAAGAAATGGAAGTGTTTTCAACTTTTCATCAGAGGTCTCCACAAAATGGAAGTTCATTGTGAAAAATACACAGTAGAACAAAATACTTGCAAACTTGTTTTGAATCCAGTGCCATAAAAATGATGTATGTTTTATTATAGCCCTGATAGATCTCTGTAGGAAACAGCAGAACTAAAACACTTATTTATCCACAGGGCAGGCTCACCATGGGCAGGTTTCCTACATTGCTCCACCAATCCACTTTGATTCGGATCTGGAGAGACCGCCATCCAGGGGTGAGTCAGTGACACAGTCTCCATGCACGTGCATTGCAAACCATCCGTAGGTGTGAGTGCATATCATTCATTTGTTCATAGAGACTCCATGGTAAAGTTACCACCCTCCATTCCAGAACACTCTCGAGAGCAAATTAATTCCCATGGGAGAGTTGTATAAGAGATGACCATGTCCCATGTGCCCATTAGGTAGCGTTGAACATACCATCTTGTCCACAAGATATTTTGCTCTTCCCACTAGTTTACTTCTGCAGGGAGAGGTATACCTTAGGTCCTACCTTCTGCCTTCCTCCTTTCATTCCTAATAGCAGCACACAGGCACACGGGGCTGGCAGCAGGATGCAAAACGACAGATTTCAGCTACCCCTCGGGTGAGTAAAGGTACAGAAGTGGTCATGTGGTGGTTCAGGCCTGAATTCAATCCACGTTGCCATTACTCAAGGTTTTTTTCTAGAGTCAGTCAAGAGTCAGGTTCACTCTAGAGGATGACTCAAATTTTAGGTGAGCTGATTGCCCTTGGGAGCAATGCTATTAGCTGCTACATATGTAGTGAGTTCAGAATAGCCTTGCTAAGATAGGTGCCTCTCTTGAATGGTGCAAATAAAGTGATAGGAATGTGAGCCCTTGATTTCTCTGCCCCATTTGGAGGATCGTCCCCTAACTGTGTTGTGATGAATCCTCAGTGTTTGCCACTGTGGCTTGGGGAAATGGGCTTGGCCCCAGAGCAAGCATATGTGCTGATGCAGACTTCTTACAGCTCCCTTTGCTCCTTTTAGTTAGGTTGTCCATATTCAGGTAGGATATCAAAATGACCAGCTTGTCCTTCTTGGAATGGATAATAGCAAAGCTAAAATCAAACAAGTATATGGAGGGATTTCTTGATCAGTTCCAGAAATGTGCATGAACACCAAACACAGGGAATATTGTGGAAGAAGAGAAGAGGAGGAAGAGGACAGCTGAAGTGTGTTAACATGGAGATGCCCTGTAGCTTAGGTTTGTGTTTTTTCCTTTCACCGTCTCTCCAAAGGGTGCTATATTGGCAGAAAGGGTACAGGGTTGCCCTTTGTAGTGATTGTCGCCATTCTGCCCCAACACTGTAATGCTGCGAGTATGTGTTTGTGTGCACGTGTTTCTCTAAGTGCTTGCAATTGAAAAATGCAACATGTTAATGCAAGATTAATCTAGACAGGCACATTGTCATTATGTAATATGAAGAAAGCTGTCTTCTAAGTCTCACTTTGTTATCCATGTCTAATACTCTGGGAGACAGAAGACCCTTTGTCTCGGTGAATTGCAGCTGCAAACCCTGCTCTTCAAAATGGCCCAACGACTTTGTGGGCTCAATGAAAACATACTGAATGCTCTTGCCATGAAAGGCTCCCTTAGTTTTGAATCAGCATGCATGTGGCTAGATCTGTAACTTGATTGAGTAAACATTTGCTGTTTTTTTTTCCCTTTGGAAGTCTGAATGTATGTTTTCTTAGCTGATGCGGTAACAAAAACTAAGGAATTTACTCTTGCTGCACAGAGGCAGCCTCAGCACTATTATTCCTTGGTGGTTCCTCTTGCATCTCTGCAAAGTGGAACCATGTGCTGGGTGGTGGAGCTTGGATGTGAGGATGCTGGATTCACAGTCCTCTCTCTAAGTCTGGTCTTGTGAGTTGGACTGGTCACTTACAATCTCCTGACAACCTACAACCTCCATTCAGCTTTGAGTGAACTACCCTGATATTTCACACATGCATTTGAGATCATCAGCTTCTTCTAAGCCACTTGAAAACCTCCAGCTCTGCAGTAAAATTTACTACCTTTCTTTTTTAGTAGAGCACTCCAGTAAGGCAGAGCCAGTTGTGATTTCCAGGACCTTCTTGCTGAAGTCTGTCTTTGATGTTGGATGCGATGATTCAGAGCTTACTTAGAATAAGTCAATGTAAATCCTTGCTGTGGGGTCTGGAGCAGCCTATGGAAGACTCAAGAATGCTGGACAGCAGCAGCCAAAGAATCTGTGCCTTACTTTCTCCAAGATAAAAGAGCTAAAGACTTAGAAAAATCTTCTGTGATCTGCTGTTCTTGAGGGCATAGCTACCTCTGCAAGATGAATGGCACTGCCACTAGGAGCAGGGCAAAGTGGGTCAGGCAGAACAGTTGCAGCCCTTGCAGAGAAGGTAAAATGGAGTTTATTCAAGATAAACTGCTACATTAACTACTTCCACTGTGGCCTCCACTCCACCAGTTGAGACATCTTAAAGAAAGGGCTGCTTAGGGTGGAAGGACTGATGTTACTGCTGCTACACTCTGGTAGAAAGACTCAAATCGCCTTGTGTAACTAATAGAAGTGAGCCAAGGAGTCAACCAGCTCTGAAGGCATCAGTCTATTAGCTGGTGACTAGTGGGTGTTAAAAGCATAGTAATTGCTACTGTCTCCTGGGGGAAGAGCAAGGCTTTCCTCTCACCCTGGGATCTGGGACATGTAGGTCTACTTACATGTCTGCTGCCTCATTTTCAGCCTCAGTGACCAAAATCCATTAGAGTG
Source organism: Chlamydotis macqueenii (assembly GCF_036417535.1). Taxonomy (NCBI): domain Eukaryota; kingdom Metazoa; phylum Chordata; class Aves; order Otidiformes; family Otididae; genus Chlamydotis; species Chlamydotis macqueenii. The sequence goes on from NC_141559.1 coordinate 21,860,405, forward strand.
TTGTAATAATATTTTTTTCTTCCTAAGTGTGTGATGGTTAAGAAGTTTTTTTCTTTGGCTGCGTTTTCTGACACCCTGGGACGTGCTCAGGTCATGTTCCAAGATTCATCCCATAATCACAAGAGTCTTTTCAAACATAGGAGGCAAAAACACCTCTGTCCTGAAGCTCTTGTTCATCCTTCACATTTCCAGTAGCTGGAACTCTCAAAAGAGCAGCATTATGACAGTTGTCATAAACCACTAATGCTTTTCACTGTTGCTTTGATACTCTTCCTTTCCCTTCTGCATTCCCCCTCTCACTGAGCTGAACACCAGGTGCCGGTCAATGTTGTACCTAACAGTGGCAGAAAGAAAAAGTCATTGTACAATTTTAATTGTAATAAATTGAAATAGAGCCGAGGTAGGGATATAAAAGCATCTTTCCTTCCCATATTATTAAAAAATGATACAGCTTTAGTGCTCCTGTGGGTCTATGCAGTTGCAATTCTCAGCTGGCAGATTTATTTGTAACTGCCACCTCCTTCTCCTTTTTAAAAATTTTATCACTGGTGACATTTACACACATTGTTTATGCATGCAGGGCATTTTTACCTGCCTTTCAGAGTCCTGATGCTAGTAGTGAATAAAGTATAAACTCCAGTAGTTTACTAGTACATTAGTGTCATCGTGCATTTCAGGGTAATTACTCTGAGCCACTGCTCTCTACAGTAACACAGTAATGACACTGTAAATCACTTAATAGAAATGAGGCTCTGAATCAGCATTTTTTATCAAGACATTTCTTATTCACCACCCACTTTTTGATTTGGAGGTCTTTTAAAATTAGGTCCATATATGAAGCAATGTTAACCATTATTTTTACACCTTCTCTCAATCTAATGATCCAGATGAGATTACATGATTTTTATGCAACTGTTTACACCATCCATAGGCAGAATAATTCCGGGGGTAGCTGAGATCTCAGGTTGTGATCTTGTAGACTGAAGATTAAACTTGTATTTAAAAATGGATCACTGGTTACTGACAATAGTAAGGAGTTTCACAGATGAGGGTGATGCTGATACTCTGGCTTAGAAAGGGATTTTATGGAATTATCTTATATAGCAATAAATTGAACTTAATGCTTGTACTCCAATTCTGCCAGGTACTAAAACACAGCAAATAACTGAATTAAACTCACTGAATCTACATGCTAAAACTACTTATAAAGCTTTATAGAAGCAGATTTTAATGTATATGTGGGATCATATTAAACATGAAATATATGCTTCACATTTAAGGCTAGGCTGGGAGGCTGAGGAGCTCTCCTGCCCTGTTAAGCTAGCGTTCTGCAAACATTTCTTTCAAAGTTGAAGCTCAGGGAGTAGTTATCTTGGTGACTGATGACATAAATTGATAAGCAAAACCATCTATTGGTCCCCAGTTCTAGAAATAAATAGCCAATAAAGGAGGAATGGGAGGTTCTCACCCTTCTGTGCAGATTTCTCTAGCCAGGGAGGTTGTTTTGGCCCTAGTTAAGGGTTTTCCTTTTTCCTGTATGCCTCAGTTGTGAGGTCCAGCCTCTGTAGACACAGAATCTCTTCCTGTAGGGAACTCTATGGGGCAGTATGTCAGGGAGACAGCCAGAGGTTTTGCTGGTTTTTCCCCTTTTCTTCTCCAACTCAGTGACCTGTCCCTTTGTGCTTTCTTCTTTCAAAGGCTGAATCCATTCCGCCATTTTTCTCCCCTTTTGCATTTGCGGATTCTGAGGGAAAACCATTTCTGAACATCAGAAGCACTGCAAAATCTTATTACCAAAAATAGAGCAAGTTTTTGGATGCACACATTCTCAGTCTCTCTTTTTTATCTCCCAAAGGTCCCAGAAAGGGTTGATGGCTTTGCAGATAGAATCATAGAATGGTTAGGGTTGGAAGGGACCTTCAAAGGTCATCTAGTCCAACCCCCCTGCAAGGAGCAGGGACAGCCCCAACTAGATCAGGTTGCTCAGAGCCTCATCCAGCCTGGCCTTGAACGTTTCCAGGGCCTTCCACCACCTCTCTGGGCAACCTGTTCCAGTGTTCTTTAACTTGCATTGTAAAACATTTTTTCCTAATTTCCAATCTAAATCTACTCCCCACTATTTTAAAACCATTACTCCTTGTCCTATTGCAACAGGCCCTACTAAACAGCATCTCCCCATCTTTCTTATAGGCCCCCTTGAGGTACTGGAAGACCGCTATCAGGTCTCCCCGGAGCCTTCTCTTCTCCAGGCTGAACAGCCCCAACTCTCTCAGCCTGTCCTCATAAGAGAGGTGCACCAGCCCTTTTATCATCTTTGTGGCCTTCCTCTGGACCTTCTCCAACTGGTCCATGTCCTTCTTGTGTTGGGGGCTCCAGAACTGGACACAGTACTCCAGGTGGGGTCTCACCAGGGTAGAGTAGAGGGGGAGAATCACCTCCCTCGACCTGCTGGCCACGCTCCTCTTGATGCAGGCCAGGATGTGGTTGGCCTTCTGGGCCGCAAGGGCGCATTGCCTGCTCATGTTAAGCTTCTCGTCCACCAGCACTCCCAAGTCCTTCTCCTCAGGGCTGCTCTCAATCCATTCTCTGCCCAGCCTGTATTTGTGCCTGGGATTGCCATGACCCAGGTGCAGGACCTTGCACTTGGCCTGGTTGAACTTCATGAGGCTGGCACGGGCCCACCTCTCCAGCCTGTCAAGGTCCCTCTGGATGGCATCCCTCCCTTCCAGCGTGTCGACGGCACCACACAGCTTGGTGTTGTCGGCAAACTTGCTGAGGGTGCACTCTATCCCACTGTCCATGTCGCCCACAAAGATGTTGAACAGGGCTGGGCCCAGCACGGACCCCTGAGGGACGCCTCTCGTGACCAGTCTCCACATGGACATTGAGCCATTAAGCACTACTCTCTGAGTGCGGCCATCCAGCCAACTCCTTATTCACCAAGTGGTCCGTCCATCAAACCCTGTCTCTAGTTTAGAGAGAAGGATGTCGTGCGGAACAGTGTCAAAAGCTTTGCACAAGTCCAGGTAGATGATGTCAGTTGCTCGTCCCTTGTCCACCAATGCCGTAACCCTGTCATAGAAAGCTGCCAAACTGGTCAGGCACGATCTGCCCTTGGTGAAGCCATGTTGGCTGTCACCAACCATCTCCTTGCTCTCCATGTGCCTTAGCATGGTTCCCAGGAGAATCTGCTCCATGACCTTGCCAGGCACAGAGGTGAGGCTGACCGGCCTGTAGTTACCCGGGTCTTCCTTATTCCCCTTTTTAAAAATTGGGGTTATGTTCCCTCTCTTTCAGTCATCAGGGACCTCACCAGACCGCCACGACTTCTCAAATACGATGGCCTGTGGCTTGGCAACTTCATCTGCCAGTTCCCTCAGGACCCACGGATGGATCTTATCAGGTCCCATGGACTTGTGCACCTTTAAATTCCTCAGATGATCCCAAACCTGCTCTTCGAGTACAGTGGGCGGTTCTTCATCCTCGCAGTCCCTGCTTGCACCTTCTACAGCTTCGGTGGTGGGACAAGAACTCTTGTTGGTGAAGACTGAGGCAAAAAAGTCATTGAGAACCTCAGCCTTCTCCATGTCCTGGGTAACCAGGACACCAGTTCCCTTCCGGAGGGGGCCTACATTTTCCCTGGACTTTCTTTTGTCCCCTACGTACCTATAAAAGCTCTTCTTGTTGCATTTTATATCCCTGGCCAGATTCAGTTCTGCCAGGGCTTTGGCCTTCCTCATCTGATCCCTGGCCACTCGCACAGCCTCTTTGTAGACCTCCCAGGCTACCTGTCTCCATTTCCCTGCCTCCTTTTTAACTTTCAGTTGGTCCAGGAGCTCCTTGCTCATCCACACCAGCCTCCTGGCCTTTTTGCCCGACTTGTTCTTCATTGGGATGCACCTCTGCTGAGCTTGGAGGAGGTGCTCCTTGAATACAGACCAACTTTCCTGGGCCCCTCTTCCCTCCAGGGCCGCCTCCTGTGGCACTTGGCCCATCAGGTCCCTGAAGAGACCAAAGTCTGCCCTCTTGAAGTCTAGGGCAGAGAGCTTGCCATGTAGTTTCCTCGCTGCCCCATGGATCTTGAACTCTGCCATGTCGTGGTCGCTGCAGCCAAGGCTGTCCTTTAGTTTCACATCCCTCCCTGTTGGTGAGCACAAGGTCGAGCATGGCACCCCTCCTTGTCGGCTTCTCTATGGCCTGCAGGAGGAAGTTGTCGTCCACGCATTCCAGGAACCTCCTGGACTGCCTGTGCCCTGCCGTGTTGTCTCTCCAACAGATGTCAGGGTGATTGAAGTCCCCCATGAGGACCAGGGCTTGTGACCATGAGGCTGCTCCTATCTGGCTATAAAGCACTTCGTCTGCTCTGTCTTCTTGGCCAGGCGGCCTATAACAGACCCCCACTGTAACGTCCCCTGTCCGTCCCCATCCTCTAATCTTGACCCATAAGCTCTCTGTCAGCTCCTCCTCCATCCCCAGGCGGAGCTCCAGCCGGTTGCTGATGTAGAGAGCAACACCCCCTCCTTGTCTCCCCTCCCTGTCTTTTCTAAAAAGCCTATACCCCTCCATGTTGATGCTCCAGTCATATGTGTCATCCCACCACGTCTCCGTGATGCCAACGAGGTCGTAGCCCTGCTCGTGTGCAAGCATCTCCAGCTCTTCCTGTTTATTCCCCATGCTGCGTGCATTGGTATAGAGACACTTCAGCTGGGCCCCCGACAAAGCCGACTTGCTGGCTGGAGCGACAGGGGTGCTATTGCACCGCAGTTTAGGTTCATTTGCACTTATCTGTGATCCTTCCTCAGCTTCTGGACCCTCGGTGCTGGCACTGGCGCCATGCTGACAGCAGTGGGCTGAACTGTGCTCCCCCTCCCCCAGCAACACTAGTTTAAAGCCCTCCGGACGAGCCTGGCAAGTCTTTGTCCAAACACACTCTTCCCCCTCTTGGTTAGGTGCACGCCGTCCGCCCCTAGCAGCCCGGGCTTCTCAAAGCACGCCCCGTGGTCTAGATACCCAAAGCCCTGGCTGTAGCACCACTCCCTGAGCCACGAGTTAACCTGCCAGATACGTCTGGCCCTTTCAGGTCCCTGCCCTTCGACTGGGAGGACTGACGAGAATACCACCTGCACCCCAGAGCCTTTGACTGTTGAACTCAGAGCCCTGAAATCCCTTTTGATGTTTTTTTGACTGCTGCCAGCTGTGTCGCTGGCCCCCACATGAAACACCAGCAGTGGATAATAGTCTGTGGGCCGTATGAGGCTAGGTAGTCTCTCGGTGACATCCCTGATACGAGCCCCCGGGAGACAGCATACCTCCCGAGAGAGCGCATCGGGGCGGCAGATGGGTGCCTCCGTACCTGTCAGGAGGGAGTCACCCACTACTGCCACTCCTCTCTTTTTCTTGGTAGCGCTAGTTATTACACGAGCCGGGCGCGCTACCTCGCACTGCTCCCGTGCCTCCCCCGAGGTGCTGGGTCTCACTTCTTCAGTCTGCAGAGCAGCAAAGCGGTTCTGCAGGGGCACCTCGGGGTTCTGGGGAAGCCGCTTCTTCTTCCTCCTGCGCCTTGCCCTTGCAGCTTTCCATTCAGTGGCATCTTCTGCCTGCTTGCTTACGTCGTGTGTCACTGGGGGGGGGGTGATTGGTTCACTGGGTGCTGCGGTTCCGGTGCAGCCTGTGCCTGGAACCAAGTATCCAGCTCCCTCTCAGCCTCCCTGATGTCCCGCAGCCTCCTGACCGCCTCCTGCAGCTCAGCCACCTGCCGCAGGAGCTCCTCCACCCGGGCACACCTTCTGCAGCCAGGGCTGCCGCCTGCCCCTGCCCCGGGAGTAGGGTCCAGGCTCTGCCTGCAGCCCGAGGTCTGCACCGCAGCCTCCCCCCTCGGCTGCTCCGTCTGCACGGAGGCATCGACCGCCGCAGGGGGTGCCGGTGCAGGCCTCCCGGCCGGAGGGGCAGCCTTTGTTCTCAGGCGGGTGTTGGCCATGTCGCCCTGAGCGGCGTGAATCACCAAGTGCCCCGGGGCGGCGCCCTTCCTGCGCAAACTGCCGCGCCACGCCCTGTTCGCTCCCTAGGCCCCGCTTTACCCGGGGAGAGGGGCCGGGCCGCCGGTGCCCCCTGGCTCCGCCCACGTCTCGTCAGCCGCTCTCGCGCGAGCTGCGGGCTCCTGGCGCCTCGCTCCGCTCCCCGCTGAGCTTCCCTGCCTCGGGAATCCCCTGGCTGCGCTGTGCTGTGCCGCGCCGCTGCGAATCGTGCCGGCTCCGAAGCTGTTGCCTCGGCGACTGATGATGTGGGAGGATCTGACAGGCAGGCTCATTGCACAGCCCCGGTCCTCCTTCCCAGCTGCAGAGAGAGGGGAGCACTAGGCAGGAAGGCCCAATGGCATTCGTTGCCTTATTTCAAGCTGATACATGGGGGTCACACATCCCATGCTCACCAGGCCCTGAGACACCAGCTGTCCTGCCTCTCCCTTGCCAGGTCCAGTGTAATGAGAGAGGTGCTGTTTCGGAGTCCCTGCTCTGAGCTGATGGTGGCCAGGCACCTCTGTTTCCAGGCTTTTTCATTTTCTGTTTGAGTCCCTCTGGGAAAGCCACTCCCTCAGCTCAAGAGTCCTTTATAGTGTTGCTCTACTTCTCTCTGAGATCTCACTTTTACTTATCCTGCTCCTTCCCTTTGGAGTTAGTTACAGCTATATGTTTCCAGTTTCTTGAGGTGATATTATTTTCCTGCTGTCCTTCAGGCAGGAGAGTCCAAAAGAGAGGCTAATTTGATGCCTTTAAGCAAAGAGAGGACCATATACTGAATGCTGGTTGGGATCTCACATGCTTGGGACCCTTATTCCCTTTTCCCTATGCAATACTGGGATGCTATAGAGTGTCCTGCTCTTCTGTCATGTACAGGATTTTCTTCTTTGCTTTTGCTCAGCCTTTGTTCCAATCATGACTATTCTCAGGGCTTCCCCTTTGTGATTGTCCTAGCCCGCCAGAAGATCTCACTCCTTCTGACATGGGGTGTGGGTGCTCATTGCAGTAAGCTAGCTACACACATACAACATTTTCTCATTCCATGTAGCTTTTCAGGCAAGCAGAGTATGAGGCTTGCAGGTAACTGGTGTTGCACCAGTTGGATGGGAAATGACTGTTCACGATACCTGCATGGTCAACGGAGAGGTTTTGCAATGACTACAAGCTTCATGTGTATTGTGAGATTCCAGCTGCCTTGTTTTAAAGAGGTCTGTACAGATTTGTTTGTTGGCTTGCTTTGCTGTTTGTTTATTTTTTGTTTGAACTCTGATTTTGTTGTGCTGAGCAGACTCGTTTAAAGCCCTCGGCCTCCAGGTTGGAGATGAGTCTTCAAACAGCTCAGCATGGTGATGGCAGTGTGGTAGAAGTGGATGCAGGAATGCATTGCCAGGTACGGAGCTCATCTGTGTTGTGAAGATGGTAGAGGGATGAGGTCTGATATAAGGATGTAATGCTTTATCCAGAGCTCTCAGAAAATCTATTGTTGTGGCTTAGATCCATACCAAAACGTCCACCTTCCTAGACTACATTGATTTTCCTGAAGCAGACAGCTGGTGTGAACATGGGCCATACTCCATATTTGTTAATTCCTCATTAGGTATCATGAGTGGTGGTTAATAGTATCATAACAGAAGTAGCCAGAGCTCCTAAAAATCTTGCAGCCAGCCTGCAGTCCTCCTGTTTTCTTGTTGTCATCAGTGAGGTCCTGCTTTACATCCTGTAGCTACCCATAGCCAGAAAAAGTTAATTGCATGCCATTCACCATTTTCTTTTTTACTATGGTGTTGAACTGTTTCTCTTATTTCTTTGGAATGTGTGTTTTCATTGCAGAGGAGCACCTCAGGGCATTGCTGTTTATTTATAAGATAACAGCGTTTACTCTAGCTGGAGCTAACAAAGTATCTCAAGCAGCAGTGCTAAATCTTGTATGCTGGTGGGAACTGTTCAAAGTATTTACACTTGAAAGTATTTAAGGTTTTTGGGGTGAGGGGGAACAGTCTGACTTGACACCTTTTCTGTTATTCCTAGTCATCTGAAAAAAAAAAAAAAAAAAAAAGCACTTTTAAATTTTTTTGGTTTTTTTACCAGCTAGCTGCTGCCTTGTAAAGGAGTTTTGCTATGGAGATCATATTGAACTGTGATTTAAAGATACCTTGAAATGTTATTCTTTGTAGGCTGTTTGAACATGCCATACGACCTGATAAGCTCAAAGTGGACATAGGCATCCATCCAACAGATTCTTTTGACAGTGAGTTTCATTTTCCACTATACTGAGTTGTGCCATTTGCCATCAGCGGTGGAAGTTTTCTCCCACCTGACAGTGGCAACAGCTGGATAGTGGAGTCAGCTACGGTGGTGCACCCTCAAGCATCACTAATCTAAAGTGAATGTCCTATTACTAGGTTAAAAAAAAAGGCTGCTGAACGAATTCAACATGGAAAAAAGAGCGCAGTGTTCCATACAGCATGAGACTCTTCTCAAACTTTTTTTTCCCCTCTTTGCTGCCAGACTAATTTTTGGCTACACTTCTCTTTCTAAAATATTTATAGGGCAAATAACTGTTTTAAATGAGCAGATGGGGGAGACATAAGACAAGCTGTTAAATTAATAAACATGTGTGGTGCTTTATCAATAAGGGAGCCCATTTTGGCATTTCTTCTGGATGATTTGTATGGCCTATCACCATTGCACCTGCTGCAGGGACAAGAAATGGGCACTTAATAACCAAACAATGTGCAAACTCCTTCCATTATAACTTCATTGTGTCAGATATAATAATCTATAACTAGATGTCAAATACATAATTTATGTCCAGCTCCCCTGTGGACTAGTGGCCATATGAATGAATGGCCCCATTAATGGGAAGGAGCTTTTCCCCTCCTGGCACATGGTCCATTTTGTCATCTGGTATTAATTCTGAATCATTTCAGGGCTGCAGAAAAATGCCTGTTATATTTATATTTGTGTAATGGGAGAATATGGCAAATAAATCATATGAGAGATCAAATTTCAGGTCCACTGATTTCCTAAGCTGTATGCCTGTTTAAAAGATAATAGAATTTGTCTGCAGCACTGTGAGAGGCATAAGTTGCCTTCATTTTACCCATCTGGAGAAATTAAAAAGGCATACAATATGAGGTGACACTTCCTACGGGACTCTTCTACCACAGTCAAAGAGCTTGGCCACTGGAAATTCTTCACTTGCCACTGCAGCCTTGCTGCTTGCATCCTTTACTGTACGCTGCGTATTCTCTCATATTATGTCATATGATGCCTGTTTATAGACGTGTTCCTGACATACATGATGAAGTGTGTCATCATCACCCGAAGGATGGAGGATAGGACAATGATGTTTTTCTAGAAGGATCCTTTGGAAACACGTATGTTAGAGTGGGACATAGGATCTCAGTTTTTCTGTGCAGGGCCTGTGGGTATTCGTGAATGAAATAGGTACAAATTCAAAAGATCAGGTGGGTGTGAGTCCGTTTATGAAATGCACTTGATAAATTTTTATTATTATTATTATTATTTTAATATATGGCCTTGTTTTGGGGTTAAAACTCTGGTGGAGAGCAACTCAATACTCTAAATCTGGGAAGATGGTTTGTTAGTAGTATAGGTAGGATCTGCCTCTGATATAGCACTATTGGTATATTGTTACTTAATGAGAAAATGTGTTTTATTCTGTTGCAGCTATTTGTTTTATTCTTCCTCACGTATAAATCTGGATGAAAAATTATTCAGTTAACACCATTTATACTATTAGATGACTTCTTAGTGTCTGATAGAGTTTCCCATTGCCAATACAAAATGATTTTAAGTCTAGATAATGAATGGTATGTTTGCCTAACAAAATATTAAAGTTCCTAGACTTATGACTTGGATTTCTGAGTGGCATGTATGCTAAAATATCTGCTGTGGTGGAATATCATGTTACATCTATAGCAGCTTCTCCTGGAAAATATTTTCTTTATTCTTTTTTTTTCGTTCTTTTCATTTTCTGTGGCTGATATTTTTTACTGTGGGCATGATGTATTTAAAGAAAGCAGATCACCCTTACAAAAGAAATTTTAAAAATCTAAGTTCTGGTTTAACATAAGTTAGGAAAAACAACTGATAAAGACCTGGGCTATTCAGTGGTGTAGTCTGTCTACCTTCCAATAAAATGTAGAAGTATCTTACTAGTCAGTGAGCAAGTTTAGCATGAAGTTCATCAGACTCAAGCCATGCATCTCTAGAAAGGGAGGCAGCCGATTTCCCATACAAGCAAATCATGTTAGGCTCAGACATACGGCTATTGACAGCACTGAATTGAAGAGTTTTGTGTTCATTTGATGGCTCTTCAGCTGTGCAGTGGGATTTTCTGTAGGTAAGCAGGTTTTTTACAGCACTTGGCTCTTGAAGTCGTTTTGGGTTGAATCAGAAATTGTTGTAAACAAGAGATTTCCACCAGAGTCAGTGGTCTGATGTTTTCTGAAATGTTTGGCTTTAGAGCCTGCTTTGGCCCTTGAATTTCCTTAAAGTGAATTGTTGAATTTTGATTCTTCCCTTTATGTGTTGTTTGTTACAGAGGAACTCTAGCAGAGTTCCTTATGATGTGATGATGTGATATAATCCATTCAGATGGGAAGTTATGCCCATGAATTGAGTACCTCACTCTTGAAAGGCACTTTTGGAAATCTCAACCTTAATGCATACTAACTACTGATTTGCAGATAAACATTATGGATCCCGTGTTGCTAATATTTTAACTTGGCTTCCTCATAAGAGGCCTCATGTTTTAAGTCTTTCTGCAAAATAAATTTGGCTTGATAACTGCAGTATTTGCTCAGAAGACAAGGAATACTGTCCTCTAGCTCCGAATGGTTTGTTATTGCCTTCAGATTGGTTCGATGTAGTTCATTCTCCTGAAAATTCACAAGAAGCAGTATTTAAAAGATCTTGACTGCCTTTGAAAAGAAATGTTACACTTGGTTAAATGTAATTATAAGGGTTAGAGGGCCAGCACGCGTGAGTGTGCAACAGCCACGGGGCTGTTGGGCAAGGAACTTTCAGGGATGGAGAGAACTATTGAGGCATGGAGCAAGAAGATGACTTTGACCTTACTCAGCTAAGGGGTGCTATTCTTTTTGCAGACATGGTACACGAGGAGTTTTATAGAATGCTCTGGGTTAAGCATATTAATTTGTAGAAAGTATATCTCTTGTTTCATTGCAGCTAGTTTTTGGAGAAAATTGCTCGTGTTTTCTTCATTTAAAAATGACCACAGTTATGGATGCTCTCATTGTAGCTTCCCCTTTAGATTTTCTATAAGTCCTAGTTTCATCTTTATTTCACTATGAGTGCTGCTTTGCATAGATGTGTCTGTATGTGTGTCTATATTATGCCCACAAATTTTGTAGTAGACATGCAGCAAAATAATACTGTTACTGAGTAAACAATTATGTTTCATTTTTTAGAATAAAAGGGAGTGTGTGCGCATAAATCGTCTTCTAAATAATCTATGTTGGAGAGTAAAAAGAAGATAAGGTTTCTAAATTCATGAAGGCACTTCACAGTGGAATCCTGCGTGCCACTGAAATGTAACAAGCTTATTTGTATTTTATTGTGCTTCTAGATCAAGCTGCATTATTATGGGCTGCATTCCCCTGACAATGTAGCTGTTGCTAAGGAAAGGGTACATTATGTTAATATTTTGTGATCATACCTATGCAAGCTGGATTGTGTACATTGAAGAAGTTTGGGGGGCGTGGGGAAGTTAAGTTAATGTACCATTTTGACTAAAGCCTCTGCAGATTCCTGCTAACATTTAGTAAGCTTCAATTTCAGAAGAATTCACACTGAAAATGGGAGAAAACCAAACAATTGAAAGAAATTGTTCACTGAACTTTAAAATTGCTCAGCAGTAGGGATCTGGAACCAGTGCTGCTAACAGGGAATCTGGCAGAAGCAAACTGAGTACTTTTACCAGACAAATTCTGTGAAGAATTTCTCAGCCTTCTCGTGCCTTTAATATGTTTTGGTCATGTAAACAGAGCATTCATCCTTAATTCCCATTTCCTGCCCATTTCGAGTGCTGGCATCTATTACGTGATTTTTGTACCTTCTGATTCTTTTAGGTTGATTCACTAAGAGCATACAATCAGTTAGTAGCCAGCACAATGCATAAAGTGAAATGGCAACATGATTCAGTAGCTTCAGTGTATGGAGTCAAAGAAAAGGCCAGAGCCACAGCCAAGATACAGATGTCTGTGCTGGTTATTTTTAAAAATATGCTCTACAGACTGTATTGATCAGTATTATAAAAATATTTACACACCAAGTAAAATAAACAAAGAAGGATCCTGGCATTCCTCCTAAAGGAATGTTCTGAACTGAGTTTCCCCTTCCGAAACTGTTTTCTCATTAATACTGCTGCCAAGGCAGAGAGAGAGGACTGAATGGGTAGGGACTCATCTCAGTTCTGATGTGTCCTGCATCTAGCTGATTCAACCAGGATGGTGGCCTCAGGAATATCCAGGGTTGTCATGGCCATAGCACCTAAGAATAAATAATTTTTACCTTCTGCTACTGCCTTTCCCATTTTCAAACGTTCAGTGCACCAGCGGGTACAGTACGTATTATCCTCTCTTAATCTCAGCTCCTAAACTGGGAGACACAGAACAAGCAGCCCACCCAGCTGAGGTCAGTCCTGTTTGCCAGAGCTCCAGCAAGCAGAGGCCCTCAAGCAGGGCTGGGGAACCTGTTGGGGGATTGCCAGCATCCTAACCCTGTTAGTGGTTGTTAAACATCAGCTTCAGTCTCTGACCTTGCCGTGATGAGGAGAGCCACTTCTTTCGCATTCTTCTCTCCCTTCCTTCCTCACAGTCCTTTTTGCTCAAACCCTGTACAATGGGTTCTTTGACCCTTAACAGGGCTTTAGGAAAGTTAATATTACGTTTTCCTAGTCAAGGCTGTAATAATTCATGTTATACCTCATTGCATGCACTTGGTCATAAAATCCATCGAAAAACTAAGGTGCCTGGCTTGGGAAGTGTCACTCGCTTGGGCAAATTAAATACAGTGTGAGACAAGAGTGAGATGGAGGAGTGGGAGGGAAAGGAGTAGTCAGCCCTGGGAGGCTGTGAGTACTTCATACTGGAATTATTTATTGTAAAGAGGAAAATGGGAAGAATAATAAAGATTAATGAGCTACCAGGACATGAACTGGGGATGAGGTCAATGGGAGAGAAGTACCAGAGGGGTAAAGGCAGGCTGCATAGTTTGGGCAGAGAGGATGGGCACAGAGGGCTTGTTGGGGAAGCCACACAGCTTAGAGTAGAGGAAGGCAAGATGAGATGGAAAAGATGGGAAGGAAAATACAGGGTTTGTAAATAATTCTTTTATGTAACGTATAGAGATTTAAAATCCTTTAGCTTCAGACAGTTGAGACTTTCACTGCCTCCAGCAGCTATACATAGACTAATCACCTAACATTTGTGTTCCATGTTTCCTACCCCAGGCACCCATTCCTATATGCTTGCTTTTCCAGCTTCCCAGCTTTTCCACTGAGTTGCTGCAATTTAACAGCAAAAATCAAGACATCATTAGTTTGATGATAATTGAGCATCATTAACCACTCCTAACCTTCCCTCTTGGCAGTAACATAGAACTCAACTTAAATGTTGAGAGCAGCTGAATGTGGTCATCCATTTTTTTGACTCTATTGAAGTCTCCTTCTCAGGCTGGCCACTCAGATCTTCAGCTCCTGTCCTTTTCAGATCAGAGTAGCTGTGCCTACTGCCTCCCAAGGCCATGGGCAGAGATGGTCCTTGGCCCCTTCATAATGCTCCCATGGTTTGAAAGTGTATGCTCCCTTATGACCTAAATGTTTGTGCTTATCTTTAAAGCACATTGCTTCTCCACATTGTATTTGGTTAAATAACCGCAGCTGGTTGTAGATATTTCACCTATAAGCTGACAGGGTTGACATTGCAAGTATTTTGCAATCAATTGTTTAATTAGCTGAAGCTCTTTGGGGAGAAGTTTGTGAAATGCCATACTCCCAATGTCTAATTTAAATCTATTTTGCTTTTTTTTTTTTTATGCAGGGCTCGTAATGCAAAGCATTAAGAAAAGGTACAAATGAATGGAAGGCAACAAACTTCCTTCCCTTAATGGGCAGTCTCTAAGTAACAAATTTGCCCAAATACAGAAATTACATTACATTGGGTAAAATGACAAGAGGGGAAACTGGAATTAAGTCTGCACAGCTGTCTTGTCTTTTCTTCCTTTATTTTTTTTTTTTTTGTTTAACCTCTACTTCCTCTGTTTTTTCTTTCAGTGCAATGCTTAATTAAGCTTCTTTGTTTGGAGGTTAATGCCTTTTCTAATCTACATTACTGGAGCAAGCAAAGGCTGGAGACTAGAGAATGGCAGGTGCTGAACCTTGTTTAGTGGGAAGTGATTTTTTGCTCACAGCAAAATCTTGAGGCCCCACTTGTGGATGCAGGGCTTCTGTGTCAACTCTCCTCTGCTTTCTGCTTTCAGTGAAATGGTTCCTGGGAAGGAGCTGAAGTTTCTGCCATAGCACCAAGACTGTGCTGTCCTGTCTGCTTGCTTAATGCACTTAGTTGGAGCTCTTTGTGCTTTGCAGACCTTTAAACTCCATTTGACTGTATGCAGAGACCACTGTTTTCTCTGTTGATACTCACTTGCACATAGAAATCACTGAGAAATTAGGATCCTAGATATTTAATGAGATCTGACTTAATCTTTGTGAGTCCCCATGGAGCAGCAAGCTTCTTTACACATGGTCACAGTGTGCTCTCATCACTCAACACAGGCTCTCCTATTTGCTGGTATAGTGGCGCTTGAAGTACCTGAAGTCTCTGATGCTTTGCTGTAGCATTTGTAGAACATGCAAAGAATACATTAATCATATGAAAGTATTTATATTGCAAGAAACTGGAGCAGCAGCCCTAAATTTTGCTGCTGAACTGCAGTGCCGAGGAGCGGGCAGCATTGACAGAGCAGGGGCCTGCTCGGCACAGGGTTCTCAATCTGTTTCTTGCATGTCATGCTTGTCCTGGCAAATAGAAGTGAACACAAGAGCAAGAGCTAAAACAGCTTTTAGAGGAAAACCCAAAGGAATGACAGAATGTCCCAGTAGTTAAAAGCAAGACCCCTCTTACTCAGCATAGTGCTGTTAGGAGCAATGTAGCAAGCCACATCTCCAGGCACGATTGTGCCCACGCAGTCCTTCACCATCCCATGGCATGATATTGATAAAGGGTCTGTCACGAACCGATAAAGGTCTGGTCATGAGAGGTACGAATTTCTCGATTACAGAAGACACAACGGTGTCAAAACATATGTTGCTTCTTTATTTCATTCACACACAAAGGGTAATGGGGGGGCGAGAGAAAGAGAAAGAGAGGAGAGAGAGGAAAAGAGAAAAAGAGGGGAGGAAATACCACCATGGAGAGTCAGCATCCTGAAAGTGCATTTTACAGAGTGGGTGGGGTGGGCACCTCAAAAGGATGAAAATGCCACCATGGAGAATCGGCGTCACGAAGGTCCATCTGAGTGGGGTAGAGGTCCATACATGGTTCATGCAGTGACCCTTTTTGTAGTCCTTTGTATCAGCCCCTCCTTCTTGATGTTTTGGGGGCCTTCACCAGTCCTTTCATCTTAGGAGGTCAGGTGCTTCCTGCCTGTGGTTTAGCTTGTGATTGCTGCATCCTGTTGATCTGTCTCTATGGTGGTGGGTGTTAGCTCTCTGCAAATGCAAGGCCCGCTTGTCCTTTGTAAGCCGTGCGGTTATCTGAAGCATGTTGTTACCTAATGTCCAGCAACACTGTCCACAAAGTCATTTTGCATCGCCCAGAGCTGGCCTCCATTGTGCAGTCACTTGGCAGTGCTGTGCATGCTTGGTATTGTCCAGGGCCTGAGCTCATGCACAGGGTCTGGCTCTATTCCAGGGGAGGTATATAAAAACAAGATACCCCGTCTTGCAGTTTTTGAAGTTTTTAGACACGTGTTGCTGTTTCAGCTAGGAAAACAGGATATCTGTCTAGACATCTGCGGTTCGTCGATGTTTTGCTCGGTTCCTTCCATCGTTTAGCAATGTTGAGACATTAATTAACCTTTTCAGTCTCTGACAGGGTCACTCCTTCCAAACAGTGGGAGAAGTTGGGCATGACCTAGAAGCCATTACTTGTCTTCCAGAGACCAGATTTTATTGTTATATTTCCTTGTTCTGGTTGTGTGATTAGTCATTTAATGTATTCACACATATATCGAGTTTCTGTAGAAAGTGATTTTTTTAACTGTGGCACCCTCTAACCTTGTGGCTATTTATTTCACATACTATTCTGAGAAATGGGAAATAATCTTTTTGGCTCTGTAGAAGCTCTAAGTTTGCAGGGAAAGAGAAAAGGCAATTGTGGAGCTGTTTGGTTATTGCTGACACAGCATAATTAATATGCAAATATTTCTGAAGTCAGCAGCTAATGACAGAAATACATGTCTGTCCTTTCCATGCAGAAAAGAAATGGGATTATACTTTGAAATACTTCTTGTTTGTTGTGCTCTCTAGGTACTATTGTTGGTAATCTGCACACATGGGTAAAACATTTTGTACTTTTTTTTTTCCAGAAGAATTGGCAAGATGCGAAGTAGCACGAACAGCTCAAGGAGTATTGATTTTTGCAATCAGTAGCTAGTGAAATTAGCATATTCCTTCTATTTTGTTTGCACAGATGGTTACAAATTAGATCCAGAAAACATGCTCACAGAGGTGTGTTTTGGAGGTTTAAGAGAGCGCTGGCCTGGGAAGGATGGAAAGTATGTTAGCACAAAGCATTTTACCCCCATTCGTAACTGGTTCAAAGCGACAAGTCTTTCAAAAATTCAATAGAAGTGGAAAAAAAGAAGAATGTGGGAGGAAATGCAGCATAGGAGAAAACAAAGAGCTGTGTGAACAGCTAATTAGTACAGATTGTGTTCAGCTGTGCACGAGGTGGTGGGAAGATACCGAATGTGTTACGTGAGTAGCAAGGATGGAGGAACGGAGGTGCACACCAAGCAAGGTACATTCTCCCAGCCACTGAAACTGCATCTTTGAGCATTTCCAAGCATAAAGGTTGCTTTTTTGAGGTGACTCTCCTGTCCAAATTGTTTTCTCAGTGCTTTAAGAGATAATAGTGCCTGTACCTCTTGCCTTGGCAGGTTGACATGGTAGGGTTCTTCTCTGGTAGCTCGCACTCAAAAAGTGCAAGAAGGTTCAGCTCAAATAGCAAAGCACTTGCATTGCTGCAGGCACTGCTGTTTGGGACCTCGAGCGGACTATGAACAGACTTGCACCCAGCATGTCTGGAAAGGGGTCTCCTTCAACCAGGTAGTGCCAGGTCAAAAACACTTTTCAAATGCCTGTCTACTGGCTACCCTGGGGCCATCCATGAGTTTCAACTCTGGTCACTTGGTCACTGCGTCTTGTGAAAGGACTGAGCTTTTGTTTCTGGCTAGCTGGCGTTTTTTGAAGTGTATCTGCCACCTAACACCTCACTGTTTCAAGGATGGCAGCATAAGGTAAGACCAAGCATCCATCTATGGCGTGCTAGAAAAGACAGAGCAGAAGGGGCTCCTAGTGAAAGGCCCGAGCTATTGTTATAGTTCTGGGTTTTTTCTCCAGCCAAATCCCATCGTGGTTGTGGTGGTACTTCTAGGCTGTTTTTCTGATCCACACTTCTAGCCCAATCCCCAACATGTCGTCCATTATCATCTCAGAGGTGTTGACCACCCCTGCAGTGGTGCAGCATGGGAGAGAGAGTGGTCTGTGAGCACCTCAGCCTGCGAGTTATTATTTGGCTGCGTAGCAAAACCAGCCTCTGCCCTAAAATCCTCACCCCACTGCCCCCCCTCCCTGCCCAGAGGACCCCAGTATATAAACAAGCTTATCTTAGAGTCTAGTGCCAAAGAGATCTAAGTAATGAGCAGCTTTTATTGACCATAATTGCACTTGAATTAACTAGATGCCTGTGTAGTTGGTGGCTCCTGCAGCCTGATATCCCTCCTGCAGCACGGGAAACCTCATTCCTATGCCAGGAAGCTTCAGAGGGCACGGCTCTCTTGGCATAGCTCTAAAATAACTTGGCAAGTAAGCTTGGAGGCTTAAACTCTTGCCCCAACTGGGATACATAATGATCTAGCTACCTGCACTCTTTGATCTTTCCTTTGTTCTCTGATTTTCGCAGAGTTATCATTTGTTCACACACTCAAAAAAAAAAAAAAATCAGGAGGCGGGAATAGAAGGGAAAAAAAAAAAAAAAAAAGGAAGAAGATTGGAAATAACTCCCTGCAATTTGCAGGCAGGGCTGAGGTGCAGCCTTGGCTCTGCTCTTTGTGTCCTCAGGATGGTAGTGCAGCTATTGCTTCCCCATGCCTTGTCGGATGGTGTGGAGAAGGAGGCACATTGTACATTTAATTTGCGGCTTAGAGGTTTGTTTGACCTGTATCCCTGTATTTAAATGAGAGAGATATGTCTACTCATGTGCTTTGTTTCCTGAAACTGTGTCAGGGCTGCCAGGGCGAGTTGTGAAGGGGACATTTTTGTCATACCATGCTAGACAAGAAGCTTCAGAGTTGGGGTCTGCAAGTCACTGTCAGATCAGCAAGAATTTAGTGAAAATCTCTTCTGCCACTCTATTGCAACCTCAGGAGACAGGGCACGACTTATGTGGGCAACTGGCCAAAAGCTACAGGGGACAAGAATACAGAAAAAGTATCTAGGGAATTTTCGCTAGGTCCGAAGATGCTAAGATTTTTTTTCTCTGGGTAACTTAAAGACCAATGCAGTTTATGAGAAATCTCTAAAGAAGCTAATATTACTGACTGGATAGCTGAGAGTTTTCTTACAGCACTTTCCAAAAGGCAAAGGTACTTCACACAGTTACAGCAACAGCCTCAAGCAAGGGTGAACCACAGTCATCCCCAGTGTAGTTATTGAGGCTGCATCTCTCAATGCTTACATTTATTTTGTTGGGCTTTGTTCCCAACACTGGTGTGCTGATATTCTGAAAAGTGTGGTATTACAGGAAAAGATAATCACATAGCGGGATTTAAGCTGCTGCAGAAGAGAGTGTAGTGTATGATCCATGTGGTTAGAGTTGGAAGGGACTTTCAAAGGTCATCTTCATCTAGTCCAACCCCCCTGCAAGGAGCGGGGACATGTCCGACTAGATCAGGTTGCTCAGAGCCTCATCCAGCCTGGCCTTGAACGTTTCCAGGGATGGGGCTTCCACCACCTCTCTGGGCAACCTGTTCCAGTGTTCTACAACTCACACTGTAAAAAATTTTTTCCTAATATCCAGTCTAAATCTACCTCCCTCTATTTTAAAGCCATTACCCCTCGTCCTATCACAACAGGCCCTGCTGAACAGCCTCTCCCCATCTTTCTTGTAGGCCCCCTTGAGGTACTGGAAGACTGCTATCAGGTCTCCCCGGAGCCTCCTCTTCTCCAGGCTGAACAGCCCCAACTCTCTCAGCCTGTCCTCGTAAGAGAGGTGCTCCAGCCCTTTTATCATCTTTGTGGCCCTCCTCTGGACCTTCTCCAGCTGGTCCATGTCCTTCTTATGTTGAGGGCTCCAGAACTGGACACAGTACTCCAGGTGGGGTCTCACCAGGGCAGAGTAGAGGGGGAGAGTCACCTCCCTCGACCTGCTGGCCACACTCCTTTTGATGCAGGCCAGGATGTGGTTGACCTTCTGGGCTACAAGGGTGCATTGCCAGCTCATGTTGAGCTTCTCGTCCACCAGCACTCCCAAGTCCTTCTCCTCAGGGCTGCTCTCGATCCATTCTCTGCCTAGCCTGTATTTGTGCCTGGGATTGCCACGACCCAGGTGGCCTGGTTGAACTTCATGAGGTTGGCACAGGCCCACCTCTCCAGCCTGTCAAGGTCCCTCTGGATGGCATCCCTCCCTTCCAGTGTGTTGACGGCACCACACAGCTTGGTGTCATCGGCGAACTTGCTGAGGGTGCACTCTATCCCACTGTCCATGTCGCTGACAAAGATGTTGAACAGGGCGGGGCCCAACACGGATCCCTGAGGGACGCCACTTGTGACCAGTCTCCATGATGAGTATAGCAAAAAGTCGCAGAATTTTACAGTGCACAGGCTGTATAATATACTGCAGGGCATCCATGTTTAGCAGGAGGGGTTCAATCTGTGGAGCTTTTCAGCTTTCATCTATGAAATCACTTTAGTGGTTGGGTTTTTCATTTGGCTTTCTACTTTATTTAATTGTGGCCATGAATAATGTCAGAGCGGAAATTGGTTTTATTTGACTTAATTTTATCCACAGTAAGATGTACATTGCCTTGAAATATGATGTAATTCCCAAGCAGAATGAGATGGGCTTCTCTTCAAGTCAGACCTTGGTTCTGGTGTCTTGCTTTTTAATACACTGGGCTGCAAAGTAGCAGCAAATGGTGGAAATTGCAAGGTGAAAGTGGGTTTAAATGGCAGTAATCTCTACCCTTGCTTTAGGGAGAGAGCTGTACATTGCTACTGTCTCTTGGCTCTTGCCCTAATGCAGGTTGTTGCTCTGCTTTTGTTTGATGGTAGTTCACTTTTTCTCTTAAGTGGACAAAGGTAAACTTTATAGGGGAAAAAAAGTTACATAGCACTGCGGAAAAAAAGGAAAAGAGTCTGTCCAAACACTTCATATTGTTGGATGTGGCTGTTTATCGGATAGAAAAAACTCCATCCAAGGGTGGATGCACACAAATGGAGATACTGGCTGTGGGTGAGGGACGGCTGAAGTCTTTGACTTAATGCAGTTGAGTGAAAAAAAAAAAAAAAAAAATGTCATACAAGATCTCCCAAAGCCCTGAAATCATGCATGGCTCATCCGGCACTTCAGGTCAGAACCTCACAACCGCCACACTTTTATCTGAAATACCAAAGCAGGAATCTTGGCCGTGTGAAGAACTATTTAAGAAAAAAAAAAAAGGTGTTGTTCACATTTTCTGGTTGCCATGGTTTTTTGAGACTGTGGTATTCACTGCGTTCTAGGTATCAAATATAGACGTAGCTAATTTCACCTGGAAAAGTAGTAGGATTTTTCTCTTCTTTTTAAAGTGAAGATTTTGCCTCTTTGTTCTTGACCTGCAGTTTCTGAGGGGCTGCTTGTTTATGGGTTTTGTGGGCGTGCATGCAAAAATTACACTGAATAAGATCAATAGTGAGTCTGTTGGACTCTGCTTAATAATTCTGGGATTAGCGGGAATAGCTTTGTAGTAACTCAATGCAGTGAATGCCCATATCAAAGGTAAAGGATAGTGAGCCAATTTTTGGCTGTGTCCCTGCTTTCTCAGCAGGCAGATTCAGCAGTAACACAGCGAGACCGATCTGACAGTGATACAAACACCAGAGCCTGAGTTTTTGGCACAGGGGCTGGAACAGGTCAGTTCCTAGAGAGGCCAGAGCAGATGATGCCTTCTTGCTTTAAAACTCTGCAAACTGGTGCAAGAAGTAGAGTCTCCATTTGTATTTTTGAAGAGGTATGGTTTGTTCAAGTGTGCATATGTAATAGCATTGCACTGGGCTGCATTATCCTTGCTGGTTTGGTTGGAAATAAAATTTCCTCTTTCTTCCTTTTAGCAGAACTTGGGATTTGGTGCATTTTTGAGATGTGGATATGTTAGCTTCAAAGGGATTTTATATTTGCATATGGGAATAGCTGTCTTGACTGTGCCCTCAAAATTTGCCATTAACTAAAAAAAGAAGATTGTCTCACAGCTGCATGTACGTTTTATGAAGAAATTTCTCGTACCCTACACAATGGTTTTTTTGGGAAAAAATTATAAC
Source organism: Chlamydotis macqueenii (assembly GCF_036417535.1). Taxonomy (NCBI): domain Eukaryota; kingdom Metazoa; phylum Chordata; class Aves; order Otidiformes; family Otididae; genus Chlamydotis; species Chlamydotis macqueenii. Next base: position 21,882,269 of record NC_141559.1, read on the forward strand.
TAGGATCCTGGAGAGGCTATGCAAGTCAGAACATGATTTGTTCGCTCTGTGTTCAAACTCTCCTTGAGCCCAGTGCAGTTCATCACTAATACAGCTGTATTTGAGCTGCAAGCTGTAATGTACCAAGAGAAATATATAGTGGGGTACAGGTCTGACTGGGTGAGAAATATGAGGAAGGAGGCTCTTCCAGCATGGATTTGCAGCTGGGACTGATGCTCCTCCTGCCTTTCGCTAAAGAGATGCTGGTGGTCGCACACCACTTCAAATGGCAAAAATCTGGGGCAGAGGTGCAGAGGGAAATACAGTTTACTGGAGATGAAGTAGTACATATCCCTTCATGTTATCTGAAGTGAAGACAGTAGTGGGGATAACAAAGTCACTTAATTTCTAGTTTTGCTGAGTATTCCTCTTCTCTATGAAAAGACTTTTTTTTTTTTTTTTTTTTTTTTTTCTCCTTTAACACCTGTAGCCATTCACCAGTGGAAAAGGAGGGTAAAAATATCCCTATGGTAGTTTGGTCGTACTTTACACCAATTGTGCCGTCACTTTGCACAGGCATAAAAATAACTAGATGAGGTACAGAAAATGAATCTGTAAATTCATAAGAATTGTGAGTTTTCTGCATTTACTGATTTTCCATTGTCTGTATTCATTAACAGAAAGCAAAGTGGATGAACTAGTGCTCAGTTCCAGTTTCTCTAACTTCCCCAAGCTGCACATGCTGAGGGTGTTCAGGATATTTTCACTTGCAAAGAAAAAAAAAAAAATCCACAGCTTCTATTATCTCTTCTGCTTTCTATGTAGCCTTCTGAGGCCAGGGAGCCCACCACTGTGTTTTGTGCTTCCCTGAAGCCTGGCTCTGATCGCATGGCTGCTTTCGAACAAAGGTTTTATACGAAGAGTGGCTTCTGCAGGGATCCGTCCATTTCTCCAAATGGTTCCCAGACCTCAACCACCAACTCTTGTGCTAGACTGCATGTTTTCCATTAAGAACAGCCTGGGAGGTGCTGATCTCCGCTTGCTATGTTGATCCTGCTGCAGTGCATACAAAAATAGTCTCTAGGTTAATGTCAGGGGATTTTTTTGACTTGGAGGAGCAGTGGGAAAGCTTTGAGCCCACTGTGGCAGCATAGTAAAAGGACCGTGACTTGCATCTGCCACTTACAGAGAGGTAGAAAAGCTTGATATATTTTATGAGAAGCCATCGTGCTCATCCTGCACGGATGGGGAAGGCTGTGGATTAGGCACCCTTTAACAGGAGATCTGTAGATTCGTAGCCCATGGGGAGAAGGGGTTTGGAGGAGAATTGAGGGTGTCCCACTGCCCCAGGCACAGCTGGAGGAAGAAGCCAAGAACCCAGACAAAAGCCAGTTTGCACTCAAAGACCTAGTGTGCGGTAGAGCGAGGGTGGAAGGAAGCTGTATGTGATTTCGAAAGGAAGCATTAGCCTTGCTCCTTTGGCCTAAAATGTGCTGGAGAGCAGCAAGATGAGCAGCCCTGCTAGCAGAGCCAGGTACAAGGGGCCATCTCAGGGAGAAGAGGCAGCTGGGAGAGGGGCAGATGCTTGCATCCACCTGGAAAACACAACCGGGTAATTTGGGATGTCAGAGAGAAAGGCTGCACAGATTATTGATATGGTGGGTGGCTTTCTTGGGAAGGGGACTTCTTAAGGTGTTACTTTTCTCTCTTTCTGCAGCTTGATGCTGGTGGTTACAAGAGGAGAAGAGGATTATTATAGTTATTAGCAATTAAGACACTAGAGATAACTCACAATGCTGAAAACTGAACTTATCTCTAATTAAAATTTAATTGCTCTCAAGCTTCCACTAGTTACTTGCAGTAAGTTTCACACCATCAGAAAGTGCTTATCAGCCAGTGTTGGATTTAACAGGAATTTGGCAGAAGTTAGTGACGTGCTGGAGGAAATCCAAACCGCGGCATGTCATATGTTTGAAAATTTGTTGGCAAATGAAAGAAAAATCACAAACTTGGAAATAACGGGAACTGGACACACCTCTCTTCTCATCAAACAACCGAAATGTTGGATCTCCACCTCCAGCACCTGAAAGAACAGCGTGGGTCATGAATTGCTGTATGTCAGCTGTCTCAGTGAGGTGTAAAAGCAGCAGATATTATATTGTTGGCTTTTAGAGTGCTTTATGTGAGGAACATTGGTATCTCCATGGAAATCTTCAGAAAAAAAAAAACACCTCAGTCTGTTCTGAGGCAATTTAGCAAATTAGCTATGTTTTATAAAACTTAGGTTTTTATTGCAGATTTCCGTTCCTCTTGAGGACATTTATACAGAAACTAAGTCCGTGTTCGCTAAGAGACTAATTTATTTCTGTTACATATTTCCTTCCTATTCCTCTCTGTCTGTGGCATTGTAACTGTTGGCACTGCTTAGCTTTTTGTCACCAGGATCTACTCCTGGTGCAAGGAGAAAACAAACATAAGTAGTTAACAAGGTTTGAGAAAGCTTGATCCATTTTTTTGTAAGTATATTAAAAAAAGCACTGAGCTTTATATCGATGTGTCAGTGTATAGTGTTATGGTATACAGCCTCAAGAGCTGTAGCACAGTGAGACTGCAGAGGGAGAAGATGCCTCTTTTAGACAAACAGGAGCTGAATTATAATTTAGGATGGTACAAGTCCTTTTTGGAGAAATGCTTAGTTGTGTTTAAAAAGAAATATAACACACTTCATGATTTAGTATCTATCATTTTTTAATGCATGCAAGTGTCTTGACAGTGATTGTGGCAGGAGTTTGTATTGAAAAAAGTAAGTCTCACCTTAAGCCTTTTTCAAATGAAACAGTGTTTGGTGGAGTTTGTGCAAAAGATTAAGTCTGATTCACCCCTTGTTGAGACTGAACTGATGGGCACAGAGATACAGTAGGACCTGCCTTGTGCTATTGCACCTTTTGATCCCTTATATACGATTTCATTTGTTCTCTGGTATGTAGCAAAATGCATTTCATACACTCTCGTCCTCTGTAATGCGACCTGGGGTCGGCAGATCTCTGTTGCTAGGTAGACGCTACTTGGGAGAGATGCTGGATTCCTATGTCAATCCTGTCTCATTTTTTGGTGCTGATCTGACCTTTTTTTCAGCTCCTGGGGAGGATGTTAGTGAATGAGGGTTTAAAAGTTTGGGTCTGTGGCTGGGAAATGAGTTCAGCCCATGCTAGACTTTTAAGTGTTAGCTTAGATAACCTCTAGTCTAGGCTTAAAAGCTGTACTGAATTGAGGACTATATGCTGCCAGGCTTTGCACTACCAGATTAACACGTTTAGTATGTGGTAGTCTGTTTCCTTATGTCTTGTACTGTTACTAATAATTAATACAGTTTCTATGGAAAAAAAGGCAAACCAAAATACTTCCAAAAGTCTCAATCCCTTTCAGTTCCGGACTCAAAACCTATCAGTGCTCCATTTCACATAGTATTTTCTGAAGATTTATAGAGTATATTGTGCAAAGCAATTCAGAAATACATGGATAGAAGTTCTGTTTTCAGCAATGAAACTTGTTCAAAAGCTGATAAGAAAGGATTTTTTTTTTCAAGCACCAAAGGCAATTGATTTGGAGCTTGAACAGTGACATGAGAGGCAGAAGGTACACGTAGGTTGGCGCAGGGCTCATTGCCAGTGAGTGGGAGAAGCAGGGCAGCATAGGCTTTCTTCAGATTTTTCAAAGCAAATCTGAAGCAGATGTTCCTTAGCCCTGAGACGCTGCTGTAACCATGAGCGCTAATCTAACTTGACTGTAATGAAGGCTGCCCCTGCTTCTACTTCTGTCCGGCAAATGCAAAGAGACATGTACAGAGGTAGCAGACCATGGGAGGGATTTCAGCCATGTTGAGCTATTTACAGTGTGATGGGCTAAACCATCCATTGGGTTCCCTTTGCTGTCAAGGGAGAGCAGCACCTCCAGATTAAGATTTGGAAGAGCACATGCTGCAGTTGAACACTTATGTAGATGCGTGAAAAAGATGTAGTTTACTGGAAATTACAGGTATTTGAGGTGTGATGTAAATATAACAGTCAGTGCTCAGCAAGGTGCACTCAGGATTTCCCAATTAGAGTGAAATGGGGGTCTTATTCTTTTAGAGTTTTCTTAGTTCTGGCCTCACACGTGAATCTTTGTTAGACTGGACTCCTGAACCTGTACTGAGCCTGTACTATGGGAGTATGAAACTCAGAGAGAAAGTAAGACTGAGACCACTAAATAACCTGATACTCAAAAGGCCATTGCTTTTTTTAAGGCAGTCGGAAATACTGCTTTGATAGTACTTTTAAAAATCAGGCCACTTGTTCAGAGACTAACATTGAGATCCTGTTTATGAAAATCTTGACCTAAACGTCTTATCCATTGTGTTTACTTTTTTTTTTTTCCTATGGGAAAAATAATAAAGTGCAAAAATTAAGCCCATTCCTCTTGCAGCCTCCCCTGCCATTTTGCTCTCAGTGGGACATTAGTTTTCTAAATATTCAGTCCCCAAATAATTTTCTATATTTGGTTAGGACTACACCATTTCAAAGGGATTAATTTCAAACAACAAAAAAAACTTATGCCTACTTCACAAGCTCCTTCACTGACCCATGGAGCAGAAGCTCCCCAAGGAGCATGCACTTGACTCTTTCTCTCTCGGCACATCTCTATCACAACTTGTTGACATTCTCAGGACAGCATTTGGGTAGCTGCCCCACTTATTCAGGGCTGAAATATTTTTCTAGCTCTTTATAGCTCTTTCCGTCCTTAGTCTACCAGCCTGGGAATAAAATGAGCCTTTTTTAACCTGAGAGCTCTTGGAGGATGCTGTGATATGTCAGGTGTGCGATGGCATCATCTTCCCTCCAGCATCGTAGGACTGAAATAAATATCCAGCTACTCTTCCTGCAACCTAAAGCTTCTCTGCATAAATGTGGCAATACAAATCATCTGTGTCTCCTGCTGACTGCCCAAATGATGGGCCATGTTCAAAAAATCATTACCTATCATCATTTGCACAATTGCCATGTGCCAGCTGTGTGTCTGCCACAGCTTACCTTTGACCACCAAAGACAGTGTGGACTGAATACATATTCCACAGAGAAAACTGAGAATGCCCTGCAACACGGAAGGTTTAAGCAGGGCTTTCTTGTGCTCCTGTCTTGCTGCGCGTCAGGGTGGCATGGAGAGGCAGACATTGTGGGAAGTTTTGCTGGCACAGCTTTTACATTGTCAGCAATCAGTTGGAAAGTTTTGTTCAATTAAGTGTATTCCAACCTGTGAAGGATGCCCTTGGCTTCAAGTTGGGTTATTAGAGGACTGAGTGCCTCATAATTTACTTTTTTTTTCTAGTATACTGTCGTAGTTCAGCCATGATCGGGACCAGACTAGGCAGTCTCTCTCTCGCTCCCCCCACCCTCTGAGAGAATAGGGGGAGATGATATAAGGAAAAACGGCTCGAGGTTTGAGAGAAGGACAGGGAGAAAATCCTTAAAGTTACCGTCACAGGCAAAACAGACTCGACTTGGGGAAAACTATTCATTTATTACTAAAACTAGCAAGAGAATGAGACAAGGAACAAGATAACCTTCCCCCACCCCTCCTTCTTCCCGGGCTTAACATTATCTCTACTACCTTCCCCCACTCTGAGTGGCACAGGGGGGAAGAGGGAATGGGGGTTGCGGTCAGTTCATCACGTGTTGTTTCATGCCGCTGCGTCATCGTTGGGGGAAGAACTCCTCGCATTCCTCCCCTGCTCCTTCATAGGGTCCCTCCCATGGGCCACAGGCCTTCATGAAACTGCTCTGGCGCGGGCCATCTCTTCCACGGGGTGCAATCCCTCCAGAACAGCTGCCCCAGCGGGCCCTCCATGGGCCACAGCCTCCTTCAGGCCTTCACCTGCCCCGGTGTGGGGTCCTCCACGGGCTGCAGGTGAATCTCTGCCCCTCCGTGGATGTCCATGGGCTGCAGGGGGACAACCTGCTCCACCATGGTCATCACCACAGGCTGCAGGGGAATCTTGGCCAGGAGCCACATTACTCCTCCCCCTCCTTCTTCACTGACCTTGATGCCTGCAGCCGTTCCTCACAACAGGCTGGCAGACGCCTCTCAGGATCCTTTTTACATCTTATTCACTTCTCATCTCCTCTCCACTTCTTGCAGCCGGACTGGGCCTAGTTGGGCCCAGTCGGCCGCCCGGTGGGAGGCCAGAGGGTGAGGCGTGCAAGGCCCACAAGGCTTGCACCTCCCCCTCTCTGCCCCCACTCAGCTGCTTCATATCTTCTCCCTCTTTTTTTCCTGTTTTCCCCTTCTTGAGTATGTTATCGCAGAGGCGTTATCACAGGACATTCTGCTACCAATTGGCTCGGCCTTGGCCATCAGCGGGTCCGCTCTAGGCCCAGCCAAGTTCACTGAACAAAGGGGAGCGACTTCTAGCAGTTTCCTACAGAAGCTACCACCTTAGCCCCTCCTCACCCAACAAAACCAGAACATATACTCAGTTATTATTGTCAAAAACAGGTCTTTGCCTACAGTTCTGATAGATCACACCTAATTTAAAGAAGCTTATTTTGTTTTAAAAAATCACTTTTAAAGAATACCAGTTATACTGAGACAAGTGTTTCAAGTGCAAGTCTTCAACACATCCTTTTTTATGTGATGTTTAATCAGATGTGGTTAACTGTAATTATAATTTATTTTGTGGAGGAAAAAGAGTAGAATATATACATACAAACACAGCTAGTTTATCTAGCAGTTCTAGGGATGGGGAAATGAGTGTTGTTTCCACTTTGCAATCAGGCTTTAGCACTACCTCACTGGTGAGGGCTTTCTAAAGGTGGAGAAGGTGGTAATTCAGCAAACGTTACCACTGGGATGTAGCACATCAGCCAGAAAAAAAAGCTTTTTTTTTCTGCATTCCCTATACCCTGCTGTGTTAAGTTCTGCAGAACTCAAGAAGAAGAAAGATGTTGATAAATTTTAGAAAGTGCCTGGGATGTTTCAAGCTTAATTTGCACTTGGTGCTCAGGTGGGCTTCCTTCGGTCCATTAGACCCCTACCTGGAATATGAAAAGGTTTGTCAGGAGAGTCTGAGACATGTGCTGGGGATCTGCAGCCCTGGGCACCTGTGGGTGCCCCTCCTGCACAGACACGCCTAAGAAAAGCAATTTAGAGCCCCGTGGCTCTAATAGAGCAGCTGAGCCTCTGTGTTCCCGGGGGGTCTCCAAGCAGACAAGGGGCGAGACTTGGCTCAAACACTGAAGATAATCTGGGGCTTTGTTGGGCTACCCTAGTTTCCAGGGTTGCCCTGCAGTCATGGCAGCATTGGGGAATGAGTTAGTGAGCAAGTGACGGTGGTGGTGAGCTCCTGCCATGGCGAAGCCATAGAGTTGCTGCAGGTCTACTCCATCACTGTCATGGCCTCTGGACATGGTCACCACAGAGTTAGAAGGGAGTGATCTCCCACTCCTCTCAGGTCTAATTTTTCCTCTCTCTGATAGGATAACTCTAAGTGGTAACATCCTGCATGTCCAAGGTACCCTTCATCCCAAAGTAATCCTTAAAATAAATTAGAAATGAGAGCTGAAGACACCACCCTACGCTGTAAGTTGTGGCCATTGGACTTTAGAGTGAGGGGGAGGGACAGATGCCAAGTCAAGGAGGTATCCAAAGCTGTTGGTGTTGGGAATATCCTTGGTTTTGGAGTTAAGGGAACAGAATGTTGAGCGGTGGGCATGGGGCTGAGGAAAGCTCCAAGTTGGGATATGTTTGCTGGTAGAGGCTCTTCTGGGAAAGGAAAGCAAATAGAAAACAATGGAGAAATAAAACTGGAAGGAGCAGCTCATTACTCAAGGGGCAGATGTAGAAGTGGTTTGTAGGCAATAACAGGTGAGACAGGCAGGAGTAGGTTTTGGAGCTGACCCGGGATGACAAGAAAAGCTAAAAATAGTGATTTAAGATTCACTTTAGTGGAGGTGAGCCAGCACCGTGCCCAGAGAGCTGTAATGCAGGTTCCACATGAATGAGATTTTATTGAAAGTGTAGGGAGAGAAATCTGGGTAAGAGGCAGATGTGGGGGATTTCTGAATGTTGGGCTGAAGTTTCAGCAGGGATGCTATCGCCTGCAAGGGCTTGGACTCACCCACGCGATGTTTCTATTGGCTGATGAAGGCAATCTAAAGCCGCATTCCTCACTTGGAGGATCCCTGCAGAGAAATTGTTGCAGAAGGAAAAATATTCAGTGATGCTGTCTTAGTTCGTACTGCTTTAATCCTACTGGGCTGTGCTTTAAGACTTAGATACTGTCAAAAATGAAAAAGCGACCACCAAAGGCCCAGCTTAATATTAATTGTAGGAGGAGGTGATTGTTGAGCCAGATTGGTCCTTGTGCTTGGCTTCATTCTTATTTTACACCCTCTTTCCCTTTTTCCCCAACTCTGTCCTGTCTCATTCAACATACTGTCAGGTTGGCGTGGGTCACTTCTGCAATGATTTTGGTTTTCTTTTAGGCAAACACCACAGCATGAACTTGCCTCAGCTTGACAGAAAGGGACACGTAATTTTCTGTTATGTTATCGGAGCCCTGAACGCTTCAGCTGGCAAACAGATTGTCAAACATTCTTGAACAATATTTGCTCAGAGTGCAAAAGAGAAAAGAAATCTAATATCTGCTTTTAGATTCTGTTCCTTCCTTATGTGTTTTATTTGGTTTTCTTTGCACACATTTAAAATTTCCTTTCTATTAGATCATACTCAGCCTAAGTTGCTTAGTGAGATTTATTATCTAGTGAGTGCTTGCTCATGTTTAAAAGTTGACTGGATCAAGAGCTGATTTTTCTTCTTACCTCCACCCTTTTCCCTCAGTGGTGGTGAATGTCAGTGAATAGTAGCTCCTCTTGGGGACAAACATTCCCATCCCCAACCAAAACAGCAGCTGCCAGTGGGCTGAAAGCTATATGTGGCAAGTAGGTGTTGGGTCAGCATGCCCTGATAGGTACCAATGTCTTTTAGGCAGCTCTTAGAGATGCTCTTGAGTCTCTTCAGTATGGGATGCACATTGCTATTACTGAAGACAAAATCTCAGCTGGGAAGCATGATTCACTTTGCTGCCCCTGGAGATGAAATGATGCATGTTGCTGAAATAAAGTCGCATCTCTCTTAGTTACAACCTATTGCCTCGTTAGAGTCTGTTTGACTAGACATCTCTGTCTCTGTGAGATTTCTGTACGCTCTGCTCTGAAGAAACACTGCAGACAGCGGGGGTTTAACTGAATCTGTCACTGTTTTAGCTTAAATATGAAGCTTAATAAGGGAAAATAACAGCTTAATTTGGAAAGACATCTTGTAGGCCAAGGGGACTGACCTTGTACGAGTGACTGCTGCCAAGAGGATTAGGGAGTTGTATGTTGTACTCAGAAGTGTACTGTGGACATGCTGAGCTTGACGCAGAAGATGGGAATGGTCCCTTCAGACTGATACCTTGTCTGAGCTTCAGACTTTGCAGAAGGAGATTCCTTGGGGAATAACATGGATTGAAAGATGGGTTCATTCTTTTGCTTTAGCAAGTAATTTCCTCATACAATAACACAGGAGAATCAAAGCCTTCCCAGTCCTCCTCTTGTTTTACTGTAATCTTGGCACCTCCCAGGTCTTGGCACCTCCTGGGAATATTTTGTGGACTGTGGTGAACAATGTCCACTGCAGGAGGAAAAGGAAATAAAGTTATGAGGTTGTCTGCTTGGGGTGGAGTTTTCCCCTGCCTCTCCTCACTGATCTGTTCTTAGCATCTATACTGTGGTTCTGGATTTTCTAGTTACACATGGAAAGGCTTAAGCCTTTCCCAGCACCAACTTAACACCTCAAGGAAAGGTGAGCAGATAGTTGAGATGCTTGCAGTTTCTTCTGTGCCTCAGAGATTTGCTATAAGACACGCTGTGTTTTTCGGGAGATAAGGTCAGAAGTTGCTTGCTGTTGGGTGGCACAATTTCCAGCCGAGTCTTGGACATGGAAATGTTAATACAGTGAAGATGATGGTGTTGCAGGAACCTGTAGGCTCCTGCTGTCATCCCTGTTGTGAGGCACCTGCAAAAAGCACTTTGAGTCTTCAGCAAATTGAACAGCTTTTGATGCTGCCTTTTCCTGTCCGTAGACTGACTGACTCAGGTCGCTAAATAAAATTTAATTTCTTTTTCTCTTTGTTCTAGCAAAGTCACATTTTTCTCTACCTTGGAACAATCTCTGCAGCAGCTGAACAGAGTGGGCAAGCTGCTTGCCACTGTAGTGCTTACACTTGTAATTTCTGTTTTGCTAAGCAGCTCCAGGTTGGCATGCCAATATGTCTCTGATAAATGGTCAGTCAGGCTGTAATCTCTTAAAAAAAATATGTCTAATATTTATTTGAAGGTTTAAACTTTACTTTACTTGCTTAGTGCTGACCACAAGGGTCTATCATAGATTGCTTTATTCCTCCCTTCCCATTTCAAGCCTAACCACCATACTAGAAAGTCTATTACTTCCTTCGATTCCAAATGAGTTCAGTGTTATGTTCTGGTTTTTTTTTTTTAGTATTCCTGGCCTGATTGATTTCCTCTCATTATAAATTATTCTGTCTGCTTCAGCTGCATGCTTTTTCTCATTTACATTTAAGATAATGGAAGAAGAGTTGCTTGTGATGACATAAGTGAGCTAGGTTTTGGGTTAGCATTATTATAAAATGAGAGTTCTGGCTGGGTAATGTAAAATATTAGGAATTTTGAGGTTTTTAGTACTTGTAAAGCACTACAATGACTAGAAAAACTAATATACTTCTTCCCTGGAAATTGATGAAGTTTCTTGATGTATGCGTGGAATGTGAAAGGTGCAGTGCTAATAACACTACAGGTCTCAACACGTACTAAGTGGTTTGCTGTAAAATATTTACAAAACAAAAACATTTCAACTTATTTGACACTGAAGAGGAGGAAAATTAATAATAATTCTAGACTGGTGCATTTATTTTATATTACCTGTGACAGCTGTAAAATGAGGTTTAGACTGTGTGCTAGAAGCATACAGCAGCTCTTCAGCCCTGTATTGTAGCAGTAGTTTTATTCTATGCTTAAAGTAATATCTGTAAGTATATAAAAGTCTCTGAAGTCTCTGCTGTATTTCAGAATCTGATATAACTTGCTTGACTACCTTTTTTTTTACTCCTAATTTTCTGTTATGCTTTTGAATCTTGCAGTCATATGAAGATCCGTTCACATTTAGCTAGATATCAGGTATATTTTTAAAAATATGTACACTGGACCAGGTCAGACTTTCTCTCATGTCTCCTCTCCTTCCTCTTTTTTCACATGTTGAATATATGTATCTTTTTTTTTTTCTTATGACAGACAATTCTTTTGTTTGAAGTGTTGCATTTATGCTTTGCAGTGGCATCAGGTACTTAATTTTATGGGGGTATATGTATTATACAAAGGCAAGATTATACAGCTTAAAAATCTCTAAAGGATACAATTTACTTATTTCATTTCTATGTCATCCTATCTCCTTTTCTATACCAATTTCCAACTTCCTCAGATTCTACTGATGCTTGTAGGGATCCACAATGCCTTTGTTGGTAGCCCAAGTGGATCAGGTACAGTTTGGCCAAGAGTATATTATGGAAAATCCATATTCTGGCATAGCAGAACCTGAATGTTCCTCTATGCATTTGGTGCCTCTGCTTTGGACCAATAATTCACCTGGGCGTGTAAACTATAGCACCTGACTGCATGCAAAATCATATGCCAAACCTGAGGCAGACATACAACTTCAACCTAAAATACATCACTTTTCAGCATTACTATTCACTTTTTTATGTGTCTCTTCTGTGGGCCCAATTCAAAGTCCTACATGGTCAATGGGTATATTCCTCTGCTTCATGAGAAAAAAAAACATGCTTACGTTGCAATGTGCTGGTCTGAAGTAGCCATTAACAAGAATAATCTGAAAGCTTGCAGATGTAAAGCTAGTAATCAGTGTTGAAGGTTTTTCCATCTTGGGCTTATGTGTTGTCATATTGTCATCAATCCCTTCAGTAAGAGTTTGAAACTACATCTTGGCCAAAGCTAACTGCATGAGAGCTGGTAGTACCGCTTAATGGTGCAGAGCCAAACAAGCTAGGTTAAATCTCCTTTTCTCATTTTTGATTGCTGTTCCTTCCTACCTCTCAGCTTTCTGCTGTGACTTTTCGACTGAGATGATTAGCCATGGCAATGCCTCCAGCCCTGGAGACTTCAGGCTGGAGATCTTTACCATCTCCTTGAGATGCTGAGGCGTATGAATGCATATTCAACATCACTACCAGCACCTTAGTGTCTTCTTTGAACAGAAAAATAGCCTTCAGGAAATGAGTGAGGGATGCTTGCACACGAGGCTTGTTAGGACGTCCGTATGGACCATGTTGTAGTGTACCATGTTGCCTGTGTCCATAAGTACTAAAATCTAGTACAAAACTAGGATATCCTTTAAAGTATTACCCAGTTAATTTAACCTTAAAACACCCTGTATATTACACAATTTGTTTGTTTATTATAAATCCACTTCACTGAAGCAAATGTGGTTTTCATAATATTAATGGCTCTCTCATTGTTAAAGCCCTCCACAGAACATCAGATATCTATAAAACAAATTTAGACACCAGTTCTGTAGTTAAGCATTGTTTAGGCAGATCCCTAAGCCAGCATGAATACAGCTATTAGAATTGAGCTGTACAAAATATTGACAATTCTACATAAGTAATAAAGAGTTTTGGAAGGGAGCTAAACAGCATTTTATGGTTTGCCAGGGAAACTGCTTTATTTCTGAAAGCAGCTGAGTGTTGATATTCTTACAGTGGAGTTCTGTCAGCTTCTTAGGACTGGCTTACATAAAAGATTTTTTTTCTCTTTAGCACAGGCTTGTTCTTTCCCTCCCTGCCTCCTTCCCATCTGTCATTTGAGGGGCAGAAAGCAAACCACTGGCAAGTTTGGGGAGAGGGTTGAGCTAATCTGAGCTCAAAAACGACATGTAGCCTAGAGGCTGAGGCTGTATCTGTCCTCAGATTTACAGGAGAGATCTTGTGACAGCACATTCACACTGAGGTGCACCAGAGCATGCTCAAAGGATGAGAAAAGACAGTCTTTTTCAGCATTTCCCTATCTCTACTGGTTTCAGTGGTCAGTTCTCTCCATAGTTCAGGCTGGTTTTCTCGTAGGAGCAAGAATAAATATAATAAATAAAAAACATGGAAGCCAGTGCAGTCAGAGACTGAGTGAAGCAAGTGCCCGGTAGAAAGAAATAGCCTTGGTGGCTTTGGAGAATAATTTGGGGGTTTTTTAAATCAGGTTTGAAATAACCAGTGAGTTGTAGCAAGAGGATAAAATAGATGAGTTTGGTGAAAGACAGAAGGTGAGTTTTTGCTGGCAGGTTTATCATTCCTGTTGCTCTAGAGGATGCTAAAAGTACATTGTGGATATAACATCTGCTGTACAGACAGCAGGCCCTGCTTTCAGGTCTCCTCTGATTCATGTCTGGGAATGCAGTTTGACCTGCACACTAATGAAGTCAGTCCTAACATGGGTTAGAGAAAGAAGGGTATAAGCAACCTTAACTCCACCTTTGATATTGTGTGTTTTATTCCCTTTCCTCTCTTCAATTTCAGCAGACCAGCCCACCCACAGAGTGTGTTTGCACTTAAATCACTGGACATTGGGGTGATTTGAAAGCCCAGCAATGGTACACGAAACTGGGAGGGACCTCAAATCCTGAGCCTCAGAGCAGCTGGGATCGAGGGATGGTGCATATGGTGTAGGGGGAGATGGGTCATAAATGCAAAAAGCAGCCTTTGTGATTTTAATCTGCCAAACTAGACAGGAGGAAGCAAGGCAAGACAGCTTTCTATCCACCTCTCCCCCCATGCCTCTTGCGCATGCTGTGGGGCCAGGGAGCTGATTTCTTGTAGTTCCAGTGGATTGTCTCCTTGTGCTCAGTTATACTATGCCCTCTTCCTCAAGATAACAGCATAACACAATCAGGTTTTAAATATTAATATGAAGATCACAGGAGTGTAGCTTAGAAGCACCGAATCACTGAGAATTGAAAAGTGTAATCTGTCCCTTTGAAAGCTGTCCAATTTCTTTTTAATTTACAGCATTTGAACCATTTCACAAATTGGAAAGCAACCATCCAGCCATTTCACAGGCAGATTATGATATGGTTAAAAGAGTCCAAGGCATTTAGCCGAATGCAATTGGCCATCTTACTGACTAACATCTAGATTGGAGATATTACACACACAGGTGAACAGAGACTATTTTGAAGATAGTTTTCTCTTATTAAAGTAGCATTTGTAGCTTGCAACAGAAGAAATGTTTTGGATAGCGGTATAAGCTGCCTGCCTTTGGTCCTTGGAAGATCTTGTCCTGTTGGTTGGACAGATGAGGAAAATACTAGGGTGTGAATAGTCATTTTATGACTCCTGCACTTGCTCCATTCATCGCAAATGCAGAGGTGGAGAACTGCTGGCGAAGGACTGGCTCCATCTAGTACTGCCTCTACCAGCAATATTGCCGCTGTTAAGAAAAAAAGGAGGGTAATTTGCCGTAGGCGATTCCCTTCTGAAGGCAACAGAGGGCCCCATATGCTGACCAGACCCCCCCGCCCAGGGAAGCCTGCTGCCTCCTGGGGGCCCGGGTCAGAGTCATTACTAAGAGACTTCCTGGTCTGGTCCACCCCACTGATTATTACCCACTATTGGTTGTACAGGTTTGAAGCTATGAGGTGGAAGAGAGAAGTCCAAGAGCGATCAAAAGGGACTTCAGGGCACTGGGGCCATTGGTTGAAGGATCGGTTGTGTTTTCCTCCCTCACATCTGTGGCAGGAAAGTATACTGAGAGGAACAGGAAAACTCAACTGATTAATGCATGGCTCAGGGGCTGGTGCCATCACTGGAATTTTGGTTTTTTTGATCATGGGGAGGTTTACACGGCACTGGGCCTGCTGGCAGCAGATGGAATTTGGCTGTCTCTGAGCAGGAGAAGAATTCTCACCCATGAGCTGGCGGAGCTTAGTGAGCGGGCTTTAAACTAAGCACAAAGGGGGAAGGGGCTACAACCAGCCTCCCTAGAGATGAGCCTTGGGCTGACATACCAAGATTGGGAGTGAAATCGATAGCCCAGCTCAAGTGCATTTACACCAATGCACACAGCATGGGCAACAACCAGGAGGAGCTGGAAGCCATTGTGCAGCGGGATAGCTATGACCTAGTCGCCATCACAAAAACATAGTGGGATGACTCTCATGACTGGAGTGCTGCAATGGATGGCTACAAGCTCTTCAGAAGGGATAGGCAAGGAAAGAGAGGTGGCTCTGTATGTCAGGGTGTGTTTTGATTGTATAGAGCTTAACGATGGTGGTGATACAGTTGAATGCTTATGGGTAGAGGTGAGGGGGAAGGCCAAAAAGGCAGATACCCTGCTGGCAGTGTTACTGAAATCTGGAATAAAACTCCTTAACAGCAATGTGAAGTTAAGAAGCAGGCACTTCTTTATTGCAGCACTGGGCGTATGGGGGATCACTCCACCTACCATGCTTACCTGTCTGATCCAACAGCACAGTTAAATACACATTCGATATACATATTCAGTAGATTTACAAGAAATGTTATGCATAAACATCAGTTTTCCGAGAAGTCATTATAATATGTCTCCTCCCATTTGCGCATGCTCAGTCTTTTGAGTCGAGGGTCTTCTGGTGGTCTTGGGGGTCATCAGGACGCCCCCTCCTCGAATTCGTTGGTCAAACCCCTCCTTGAAATCTCCATATATGGTCCTGAGAACAAGGTCGTCTTGCCCTTGAATCTTCTGGCTTGAAAGTGATGGCTGAAGGCTCAAGCTGCATAGCTGGTGCCTCGTTCTACCACTCCCCTAACTACCCCCGACACGCTAGGCTTATTTCTAAGATAAGGATATTTCATATAAAATTTAACCCATGTGACTATAGCTCTATAGTTAACAAGAATCACCCCATATTTATATTTCAGAACCATACTGATTAAGTATCTTCCTATTATCAATCATTGGTTATATCATTGATTATAATTCTACTGATTAAAGTCCTTGATACCCAGATAGAGATGGAAACGGCAGGGGGTTTCCTAGCAGCAAGCTGGTATCTATAACAGATTTGCAACAGGAGTCTGTTATAGGCAACTCAACCAGGATGAAGAGGCAGATGAAGTGTTCTACAAGTGACTGGCAGAAGTCTCACAATGGGTAGCCCTTGTTCTCGTGGGGGACTTCAACTTACCAGATGTCTGCTGGAAATACAACACAGCAGAAAGGAAACAGCCTAGGAGGTTCCTGGAGTGTGTGGAAGATAACTTCCTGACACAGCTGGTGAGTGAGCCTGCCAGGGGAGGTGCCTCGCTTAATCTGCTGTTTGCAAACAGAGAAGGGCTGGTGGGAGATGTGGTGGTCAGAGGCCATCTTGGGCTTAGTGACCACAAAATTTTAGAGTTTTCAGTGATTGGAGAGGTAAAGAGAAGGGTCAGCAAAACCACTGCTATGGACTTACAGAGTGCAGATTTTGGCCTGTTCAGGACACTGATTGACAGAGTCCCCTGGGAGGCAGTCCTGAAGGGTAAAGGGGTCCAGGAAGGCTGGACATTCTTCAAGAAGGACCTCCTAAAGGTGCAGGAGCAGGCTGTCCCCATGTGCTGTAAGAGGAACTGGCAGGGGAGACGTCTGGCCTGGCTGCACAGGGAGCTTTTGCTAGGTCTCAGGGAAAAAAAGGAGAGTCTACTGCTCTTGGAAGAAGGGGCAAGCAACTCAAGAAGAGTACAGGGAGCTTGTAAGGTCATGTAGAGGGAAAATTAGAAAGGCAAAAGCCCAGCTAGAAGTCAATCTGGTCGCAGTTGTTAAGGATAACAAGAAATGTTTTTACAAGTACATTAACAACAAAAAGAGAGACAAAGAGAAACTCCACCCTTTACTGGATGCGAAGGGGAACATTGTCACCAAAGATGAAGAAAAGGCTGAGGTACTTAATGCCTTTTTTGCCTCAGTCTTTAACAGTCAGATCAGTTATCCCCAGAGTGTTCAGCCACCAGAGCTGGAAGATGCCTGGAATTGTTCAAGGCCAGGCTGGATGGGGCTCTGAGCAACCTGATCTAGTCAGGGATGTCCCTGCTTTTTGCAGGGGGGTTGGACTAGATGACTGTTGAAGGTCCCTTCCAACTCTAACTATTCTATGATTCTATGATTCTATGGGGACAGAGAGCGGAATGAAACCCCCACAGTCCAGGAGGAAGCAGTTACCAACCTGCTGCGGCACCTGGACACGCACAAGTCTATGGGGCCAGATGGGATCCACCTGAAGGTACTGAGGGAGCTGGCGAAGGAGCTTGTCAAGCCACTCTGCATCATCTATCAGCAGTCCTGGTTAACAGGGGAGGTTCCAGCTGACTGGAAGGTTGCCAATGTGACACCCATCTACAAGAAGGGTCAGAAGGAGGATCTGTGTAACTGCAGGCCTGTCAGCCTGACCTCAGTGCAGGGGAAGATTATGGAGCAGTTCATCTTGTGTGTGCTCACCAGGCATGTGCAGGACAACCAGGGGATCAGGCCCAGCCAGCATGGGTTTGTGAAGTGCAGCTCCTGCTTGACCAACCTGATCTCGTTCTCTGACCAGGTGACCTGCCTAGTGGATGACGAAAAGGCTGTGGATGTTATCTACTTGTCTTTAGCAAAGCCTTTGATACTATCTCTCACAGCATTCTCCTAGAGAAGCTAGTGGCTCATGGCTTGGACAGGTGTACCCTGCAATGACTTAAAAACTACCTGGATGGCCAAGCTCAGAGACTTGTGGTGAATGGAGTTAAATCCAGTTGGTGGCCAACCACAAGTGGTGTTCCCCAGGGCTCAGTGCTGGGGCCAGTTCTGTTCACTGTCTTTATCAAAGATCTGGCTGAGAGGATTGAGTGCTCCCTCAGTAAGTTTGCAGATGACAGCAAACTGGGCAGGAGTGTCGATCTGCTCAAGAGTAGGAAGGCTCTGCAGAGGGGGCTGGACTGATGGGCTGAGGTGAACTGTATGAGGTTCAACAAGGCCAAGTGCCGAGTCCTGCACTTGGGTCACAACAACCCCATGCAATGCTACAGGCTTGGGGAAGAGTGGCTGGAAAGCTGCCAGGTGGAAAGGGACCGAGGGGTGCTGGTTGACAGCCAGCTGAACATGAGCCAGCAGTGTGCCCAGACGGCCAAGAAGGCCAACAGCATCCTGCTTTGCATCAAAAGCTGTGTGGCCAGCAGGAGTAGGGAAGTGATTGTGGCCCTGTACTCAGCGCTGGTGAGGCCGTACCTTGAATATTGTGTGTAGTTTTGGACCCCTCAGTACAAGAAGGACTTTGAGTTGCTGGAGTGCTTCCAGAGAAGGGCAACGAAGCTGCTGATGGGTCTGGAGAACAAGTGTTATGAGGAGCGGCTGAGGGAACTGGGATTGTTTAGTTTGGAGAAGAGGAGGCTGAGAGGAGACCTCATTGCTCTCCACAGCTACCTGAAAGGAGGTTGTAGGGAGGCTGGTGTTGGTCTCTTCTCCCAAATAACTTGTGATAGGACAAGAGGAAATGGCCTCAAGTTGTGGCATGGGAGGTTTAGGTAGGATATTAGGAAAAATTTCTTTACTGAAAGAGTGATCAGGAACTGGGACAGGCTACTGAAGGAAGTGGTGGACTCACCATCCCTGAAGGTGTTTGAAGAATGTGTCGACATAGCACTTCAGGACATGGTCTAGTAGGCATGGTGGTGTTAGGTTGATGGTTGAACTTGATGATCTTGGAGGTCTTTTCCAACCTTAAAGATTCTATGATTCTATGATACAGGGCGCATGTAAGTTGTTCAACTAAAGACAGGCAAAAGACAGGAAACATACATTAGGTGAAGCTACATCCATTGCCAAACCAACGGGAAAAATTGTTTTTCCCCTCTTTACATCTACACATGTCGTTGTTCTGCATACAAATCAAGAGGTATGTTTCAGCGTGCATGGATAAAACATATATGTGGTTTAATTAAAAAGTTAAAAATATCTAAACCTGGCAATCTCAGCCTCCAGTAAGTCTCTTGAATCTGTAAGTGTAGTGCTCAAGTGACTGCACTCTAACATGGTCCGAGTGAAAAACTGACAGTACCTGTTATTGAAATCAAAAGTGATTTCTCTGACAATGTGATACTGAGGAATTCCTACCAGGCTTCTCTTTTAATAGAGTTTGAAGGATTCAGGTTGGAAGACAGTGCATAAGATCTACACCACTGACTCTGATGGATGTGAATCAATCACGCCAGGGGACAGAGATTGTTTAGGAGGTTAGAAGTTCACTCCATACATTCTGTAATAATATCCAGCTGGTGTGCCCTTAAAAAGAGATCATATGCCTTTTTTTTCCCCCTGTGTGAAATAACATGTGGATTGAAAAAAAAGTAGTAGTCAGATTTTACACATTCAAATCCAGAAATTCAAAATAACTGCAACCACATCTGATAGTATTTTTGAGAACTAGAGCTATTTGAAGCTAAATTGCCTAAAAATAGCTCCTGAACTGAACTCTCAAACCTATTAGATTAGTCTATTTGTAATAAATTCTGATCTAATCTATTAGATCAGCTCTTCTGTAATCTTTTCCTGTTTACTAGGCCTCCTGTGGGTGTAGCTCATCTGCATTTCTAAAAGCATTACAGCATGATGCTGAAAAAAAATGCTTTATTTTTGTGTCTTGTGCACAGTAGTACAGTTAAATTTCTGCTTGAACATTCAAAATTAGTTGCAAAGTCTGGAAAGAGCAATATGACATTAATACTGGGCATCGAAGGGTACAAGAGATTCACGAAGGTGGAATTGGCAGAGGTCCTGTGTGGAAAAACAAAGCTAAGACTTTAGGAACTGTCTTCTGATAGAAGAGGACCATGGTGAAGACAAGAGCTGATGCTCATGTGCTGTACCACTTAATTTCCTGCTATTGCTAGATATGCCAATGTGCTGTAACCCCGTGCCCAATGACTGTTAAAACATTGTCTGATGTCTCTAAAGTTACACATTTTAAGCAGGATCCAGTAATTTCTTGGGGAAGAATGAGTCAGAGAGGAAAAGAAGGGGAAAAAAAAAAAGTAGCTTATTTTATTCAAATGACAACTAAATTGAGGCCCTGACACTAAGAGCTGTTGGGAGGCAGTAAAAGTATTAATTGCTCACACGCACACATACACACAAAAGTCCCACAAAAGCATAAAAGTTGATATTTCACCAAAAAACAGACAGGCTGCTGTTTGGGTTCTTAGTTTTTCAGGCAAAACCTGGAAGTTTGTAATAATATCTAGAATGTTTTTACCAAAATGATCTTTCCATAGCAATCTGACACGTGTAATGAACAGTTGATCTTTGTCAGAAATTTAAAGTTCTGATTCAAAAGGGCTTTGGTAGACGTATTTTTTGCCTGTTGGAAATTGGTCCCATGTGGTGGTTGCTTTGAATGTATTAATTGTCTTGCTGAGAGTTGTGGTGCAGTGAGAAAGGAAGAGTTGGAGCAGATTGACTGGACTTGAGCCTGTTGCATGATTTTGCACACTTCAGTTCTCATTCTTTGTTGTTTAATGTTAAATGCTCAAACTGAGATTCAGAAGAAAAAACTCAGCGTGTTAACTGATTACAGCTTGGAGTGCATTGAAACAGCTGAGTTTGCACCATGTCTTGGACCACAGCTCTAGGTTTCCCTCCAGTACGGGAAACTCAACATCTGGCCCATATCCATTGCAGCATCTGCCCACGCCCAGCAGAATAGTCACACGTGGGCAGAGTAGCTTCAGGCACAAAAACTAATCCTCTACTTGGCCTTCACCTGCAGTAAAAATAAATCACGGTTTCTCTAAAACATGTGGAAGGAGCTGGTCATAATTTAGGGACTAATCTCACCTTGTTGATTCTCTGACCCACAGCTCCTGGGTGGTATTGGCATGTGACTCTTAGTCTTCCAGCAGACAAACAACATAAGATGGTTTTGCTGGGTGATGTCTTTTGTGGCATGGACTCAGTATAACATTGCAGTCCACTAATGTGTTAACGACTGAGTTGATGGATGCCTGCTTATGCAGCTCCTAGGGATGGTACTGGGTGTGCAAGGCTCAACCTAGGTGCTCCTGAGCTGCACTCATCATTTTCTGTAACCTTACAGGAAGTTCAGTAAAAAGCCACCCCAAAAAGGTAAAAGAAAATAGGTGTATATTTATTTTCAAATAGTAATTTTTTTCTAAAGAGTTTCATAAAATGTTCTGAAATGTGTTTGTTTGAAAATGCCTGTAGAAAACTAATACCCAGGGGATGCATTTATGTGACAGGGAAGAGAAAAACAACTGTGATATAATCCTCCAACTGGTTTAGATTTGGGTTTTTTTTCCTGTTTCTTCTTTTAAGATGTACCTAAACCTTCTTATTTGCCATGTAAATATAACTTGCACCATCTTTTAGTAGAAGAAGAAATTATAAAAGGGAATGCTGTAAGAAAAGGATGTGGTTGCCAAATATGAGAAGGGCAAAACTAGTAGAGAGGGAGGGAGGGACCTTCAGGTTTTTT
Source organism: Chlamydotis macqueenii (assembly GCF_036417535.1). Lineage (NCBI taxonomy): Eukaryota > Metazoa > Chordata > Aves > Otidiformes > Otididae > Chlamydotis > Chlamydotis macqueenii. The sequence continues at coordinate 21,903,881 of NC_141559.1, forward strand.
GTTTCTCAGAGCCTTTCAGAAACCAGCAATGCTCTATTTGTCTTAGTGCTGTAGTGACGTGCATAAAGAATTGTGAATGTAGTTCGGACGTCTCAAGAGGACATTTGGATTGCTGTATCCTCTCAAAGATGTTGAACTCCTCAAATTAGCTGTACCTCAGTTGCTAGAGCATTGCACCAGCTGCAGTGCAGGGAGCAGACACAGGCTCTTGGCTGCTGGTCGCCCAGCATGTCTACTTGAGCATCAAACTCAGGAACACAAAACTCACTGGAGAGTGAAATCATCATGGTTTGCTCGGATCTTGCGCACGAAACTTGAAGTGCGGCCTGTCCTTCCAATTACATGAGCAAACACTGGCTTGTAGCACATAGCCATCAGGCTAAACCTTTGGATTGTGACCCCCAGGGGAGAGTTTGACAGATGTCTTCTGTCTTCTGTCTTCTGTTACCTAGGAAAAGCCAGAGAACCTCACCCAGAAAATTTTGTCTACAATTTCTGCTTGACAGGCACTCGGTTATCTTCATTCATGGGACAGAAAACACATGACATCTCTTAAAAAGTATTTTCAGTTATTGAGTACACCAGGTCATAGGCTGGATACTAAGGTGACAAAAGAAGAAAAATAGAGAAAAGGTAGCTTGGTAGTGATCGCAAATAGCCTTTCTTGCAATCACAGCTGGTTTTGTGATAGGAAAACTAGTCAGAGTCATCTGGAAAAGCAGTCTTCTGAGTCATAGAATGGTTTGAGTTGGAATGGACCTTAAAGATCATTGAGTTCCAATCCCCCTGTCCTGAGCAGGGACACCTTCCACTAGACCACGTCGCTCAAAACCCCATCCAGGTCACTGAAAGCTCCCATGTCTGGGAGCATCAGGAAGAGGAGAGTAGACCGGAAGGTAAGATGAGCACCTCTCCTATGAGGACAGGCTGAGAAAGCTGAGGTTGTTCAGCCTGGAAAAGAGAAGGCTCCGGGGAGATCTTATTGTGGCCTTCCAGTACCTAAAGGGGGCTTTTAAGAAAGATGGGGAGAAACTCTTTAGCAGAGCCTGCTGCCATAGAATGAGGGGTAATGGTTGTAAAATAGAGGGAGGTAGATTCAGACTAGATAGAAGGAAGAAATTTTTTAAAATGAGGGTGGTGAAACAGTGGAACGGATTGCCCAGAGAGGTGGTGGATGCCCCATCCCTGGAAACATTCAAGGTCAGGTTGGACAGGGCTCTGAGCAACCTGAGCTGGCTGAAGATGTCCCTGCTCCTTGCAGGGGTTTGGACTAGATGACCTTTAAAGGTCCCTTCCCACCCAAACTATTCTATGATTCTATGACACGTGTGCGGGATTTTCCTGGTGACATATGAAGGATTGGTCTTAGGCCAGTTGTGCACTTCTCGTGTTAGGCCAGGAAAGAGGAAAAGAAGGAAATGGCAGGGAGGAGCAAGACAGACAGTCTTATTTATTTAAGATTTTTCCCTATGAGCAAGCCCTCCCATGATTTTCCTTCCACCAAGCAAAATTCCTACTCCAGAGTCCTGGGCTTTGTGTAAAGGCTGGGAAATGAAAGAAAGACAGGAAAAAAAACCTAACAAATTATTTTTCTCACTAGTCAATGTGCTGGGAGTAGAGAGAGGCTCCTCTGGGAGCTGCAGTTACTCCCCTGTGGACGCTGGAAATGTTTTGGGGTTTTTTAATGGCTGCAGCTCTAGCCTGAATGATAGCAAAACTTAGTCTTCTGCTATTAGTGCCAGCTCTCCAGATAAAGCAGAGAAGAAAAACTTGAAGAATCACTTTGGAGTGTTTCTGGGGAAGAAATGTTTCCGCAGCTGCAGTTTACTTTCTTGGGAGCACTGTGAAAATACCTATCCCAGTGCTGTGCTTTGTGGAATCGAAGTCTGCAAAGTCTTAGATTTGAAACCTAGATGTAAAAACTGAGTCTTACCCAAAAGCTACCTTTAAACTGTTGATATGGCAAGGCATGGTAAAAACAAGTAGTAAAAGTAAAATAATCGAGATTATATGTTTTTAGTTGTAATAGTGCTGATGATTTTTAAAGGATACTGCTTGTCTATGAGCAAAGATTTTATTATGAAGTATTATCTGAAGAATTCTGCAATGCTGCAATGCTGCTTTTCCTCAAGTTAAAAATTCACAGTTTATTGGCAGCCTGAGTTAATCCGGAGGTTTGATCTCTGTTCTGTGCTGTAGGATTTAGGTAATTTTGCACAGGTTGGTCTCTTTGTGGTTTTGCTTGGATGTAAGAATAATTTATATGTAAATGATCCTGATCTCTTGTTCTTTCCCTTCGTATCAATTAATTTTGTTTTAAAGGACATAGTTGTATGAGCAAAATCAGCAAGCGATGCTGCTTGGGGCTGGTGAAACTGGGTGGTGTTAGCATGGTGATCATGTTTGCTAAAGCTCATTACCAAATTGACTCATTGAATAATCAAACCTTTGAACTGAGTTCAGTAGTATCCCATCCATCTCACTCCGTTAGGCCACTTTGAGGCAGCTCTTTTATGTCTTCTTGTAATTTGTTCTATGTAAATGATAGAAGTGTTTATTTTCAGAAGCAGCAAGAAAGCCCAGTTGAACAAAAAAAAATAGTTGGAAGAACAAGCCCTTAAAGAGATTTTGACACTAGTGCCAAGGGGCTTATGAAAGATAAAACAACTCACTTTTTTTTTAATGACTAAAGGAAAATGCCATTAAATCCCTTGTGCCTAGCTGCTACAGTAAACTTGCCAGAGCTATTCCAAAAACAACATGCTGTGAGATATTAAATGATTGTCAATGAAAACTAGGCTCAAAAATACAGCACCCTTGCGTGTACATCAAGGAGAGCTCCTGGGTGCTCAGTATATGTTTCTATATGCTCGCAAATGACTGTAAGATTTATTTTAAGGGAGATTTGCTAGTTTTGGCTTTGAAAGTGCATCCGCTATATCTACTCAGTACCTATGTGCCTGTAATGCACGACATAGGTCATTTTACAAATGGAAAATAACTTGTTATTGCATGAGTAAATGGGAAAAATTCTGCAGGTTATTATCTACCAGGCTAACAGTTATTATGAAGAAATAAAATATGTACTCATGGCAATACCTCCTGCAGTAAAAACAGATAATATTTGTTGAAGTTCTCTATGAATTTTAATCGTTGCTGTAATGTCAGATGGAAGTAATTTCTTGATGATCTAACAGAGCTTTGTGCAGAAACTAGAAGAAATCTTGCAATGTCTGCAGGATTTTGCATTGTGGTTTTTCTGAGTTCATTCAAATTCAGGGCTCATAGTAGAAGGGAAGGTGGCACAAGAAGGCTGGCAAATCTGATCAACGAGCACTGATTTCAGATCAGTGTCCTGGTGCTCAGGTGGTATAGTGCCTGTTGCAGTATTGCTCATCTTTTTGGAGGCTGGGAGAGAAGATAATCCTATTTTGTGAGGAAGACTAGAGCTACGATTTTTAAACTGAACGTTTTGTTGAAAAATACTGATCCCTCAGAAAATTATATTTATTATCCAGCTGAGTTTTAAAGTTTGAGGAGAGAGTGTCTCAGGCGTGGAGTAAAATTACCTAAAACTAGAGCAAGTATGTGCTTCAACTGCCATGTTATTGCTTACTCTGGGGCAGGCGAATTGCTCACAGCACCATGGGCTTAAATTACTTAAATAGCAAAAAAAAACCTTTCTGAATGGAAAAACTCCGATTTTACACTAAAGGCAGGCATCTCTATGCTTGAAATAGGTTGACTTGAATAAACTCAGTGACAGCAGTACCATATATTAATCAGTAATACTGCATGAATAGTGAGCGTGGTCTGCTTCACTGGACCTAGAAGAGAAGACAATCTCTGCTCTCCGGAGCTCGCAGGCTGAGCCTGCTCACAGAGCTGGATAGTTAAGAGTCTGCTCGTCAGTGTGACAGAGTGATTCTTGCATTTAATTTTAATTTCTGGTTAGACTGGAGTTCACACATGGCTGTTTTTAATGTAGAAACTCCAATTTGTGTGGCTGGACATGGGGCAACTGTGACTCTGAAAGATTTTGGGATGCAGGAAGAGGTGGAATTGTAGTGGCATGTTGTGGCGTGGGAATTAAAGGGAGAATAGTATGAGACAAGGATCAGACAAGCCTATTCATATGGCTTCCTTATCTGCCTTTTCCGGACAGCCCCAGTGTTTCCCCAGGCAAGGATTGAAGGGGCAGTTGTGAATAGCTGGCATTTAACTGTAGTAAAAGCCGTATTTGAGAGAAGCAGGAGGATGCTTATCTTTGGGAGAGGCAAGGGAGGTGGGAGAAGCAGGCTTCTTCACAAGCTGTATGGGTCACAGCATGGGCGATGGGGAAGCAGTTGGAGGCAGCCTGCCTCGGTTTCCCCACCTCAGATTTTGGGTCAAGCCATAAAGAAAGTCACATGAATCTCCAATCTGGGCAAGCACCTTGGTCTAAAATAGGAGGCAAAATAAGGTAATTATAAGGTGGACATCCCTTAGTATTCACCACATGCAGTATTTAGCACAGCTATTGCAGGATGAAGGATGCATTAATGCATTTCTAAAGCAGATTCTCCACCTCTTGCTGCTCGATCACTAGTCGCAGATTTTAAATGAAATAGCCTGTTAAGCATTAAACTCTCGAGGATTTGTCTGGGCTGATATGCACCTTTGCATCTGCCACGTGGCCTGCAGCTCGAGGGGCCAAGCGCTGCTATTGGGATGAAACAGTTAAGGTATGAACCTGAGAGAAAATGAACAGCTTGGTCCGGAGAATAGCCTTGCATTCATCCCTCTGTGCACTGCTGTTTTGGGGATGTATTTGTGGTGTGGTTTTTTTTTTTTATTACGCCATGGAAAATGTTTTTCTGTCCAAACCACCTGGGTCTTCAGCAACACTAAAAAAATTAAAAGCACTTCTGTGCTAGGTGTTCCCTAAAAGATGGAAAATAAGATTTTTACATTAAAATGCCAGGAAGAAAAATGGTGCTTTATTTTCATCAGATGCTAGTGCTTTTGGAAAATCGGTTGTGCTCCAGCAGTCATTACCCCACTCTGTGCTTCTCTTGCTGCATGCTCCAGCTTCTCTCTGAAAGGTGGCTCTGCAGCAAACCTTGTGTTAGCTGTAGCTTCAACTACACTCTACAGGCCACTGCAGTCAACAGAGGGGACATCCTCGGGACCTAGACCTGAGGCCCTTTTATCCTTTCTCTCTTTAATCAGCTCTGCATTTGTTTCAGGAGTATCGACATCGGGGGCTCTAGGCCCAGGGAGCTCCACCACCAGCATCACGCCACGAGTGGCCACCAGCAGCACCGGCCGCCCCACCACCACCTTGGCCTCAGGCAGGAGGAACAGGAGCACCAGCACACCTTCACCCATGGCTGACATTCCTGATGAAATGACCACACACCTCCCACCTGCCTCCTCCCAGCTGCCGCCAGCCGGCGCAGAGAGCTGCGACCCCATGGAAGCCCGTGATATTATGTGGTCTCGGACTCGACAGGGCCAGGTGGCAAAGCAGCCATGTCCCATGGGCTCAATAGGTGAGTCAAGGGATGGGAAGACATGGTGAGCCATCTCCATTTGCCCATGGGACATTGTGAGTGTGCATCCAGGTTACCCATGGGCCCCTGTGGCACATGTGCTTTCATCAGTGGAGCACACTGATGCCTTCTGTCAGGTCTGCATTGCCTTGGTGAGGTATAGCAAGCATCTGGCTGGGTCCGAAGCCCCAATATGCTGAGCATGTTATTTGGAACCTTTGGCATCCCAGGCTCTGGCCAAAGGAAGGTACGAGCTAACAACCTTGTAGATTTAAGCTTGATGATAAGAGCCTCTACCTCCAGAAGTTATGTACAATGTGACTGTTATCCATGTTTTTGCCTGTATTTGTAGCCTCTGGGCTCATTGACTGGTGTGTTGATGGCTCATGCTTTGCTTGTTTGGGACGGGGAAGGAATCAACAAAACTTAGATTTTGAAGCTCTGTGCTGCACCGTTTGCATTTCAAAGGCTGTGGCCAGCATTTTGCTGCACAGGTATTCACCAATAGCGTTCCTGAACCAGTGTGAGTTGATTTTTCAAACTGCAGCCAGCATCCAGTGTGATCAGCAGGGAAACTAAGGGGGAAAACAAAGCCAGATCTTTCAGAATGGTTTATTATTCATTGGATTTTGCTCCTTTTCTACTACTTTTCTCCCTCAATTGTTTTCTTACAAAAGGTTGCTTTTGGAAATTTTCTGTTCAAATTAAAACATGGTTCAATGAAGAATGGGTTTTGGCATATGGTTCAGCTTACTGTATTTTAACAAATGGAGTTTTCCAAAAGTATTTATTTTTCAAGCTAGTCTTGGTATCCAGCTCTGAAAACCTGCTTGCCAAGAAGAAATCAGAAGGTAGAGGAAATTGCCTGAAAGGGATCTGCCTTGCAGAGGAGACCCTCTGTTAACTCTCCACTCCATTGCCCTGGAGAGCCATTCACACCTGTGTATACGAATACTGACTCTCTTGAATTTGGTGGGGTCAGACTGGTAAAATATATGTTAAAGTATGAGGGGCATGGAAAGACATTGGTGGCGAGAATAGGTAAAGAACATTTTTGCTGTCTTTTCGAGACACACTTGGTAAAATTAATGCAAAAGTACCATGTAGTTCACAGAGAGGGGAAAGGATAGTCTGAACTGAAGCTGTGAAAAAGGAAAGAAAAGATAAAAAAGGAAAATGAAGGCTGGATGGAGAGCGCCCTTTTCTAAGGACAAGAGCTAAGGACTGGATGAAAATAGCTAAGGAAAAAAGCCTCAAAAAAACAACTTGTTGATAGGGGCTGGCAATAAGCCTTTCCCTTCTCTAATTTCAGTGATTCCTGTGACTTGTTAAAAGCTGTGGTATGTTAGCAGTGGGCCTCTTCCAATTCCCTTTGAAGGCATGAGCAAACTCTCACTGGTTTTAATCGGCACTACCATCAAACCTTGCCTGTAATTCACTGTTCTGCTGAAAAGTTCAGCTCTGCAGGGCAGAGCACTTTATAGGATGCAGAGTCTTTAATCTACTCCTACTGGCTTTCTTACTTTTTAAAGATCTTTAACTGCATCATTTTGGGTGCATTTCTCTTTGTCTGAAAGGGCCTGAGGCACTTTAGCGTCTTTTGCAGCAGGGACCTGGGTGGTCTTTGCCAAACAAAACTCTCCTCTAAAGTACCCCTGGACAGCTGAGGGTGGACAGTAAAGCCCAGTGTTACATCCTGACAGTTGTAGCATTTAAACTTTTTTATGTTTCCACCCAAATGGTTTAATGAGGATTCAGAAGAGTAAAATCTTGATAAAGCAGCAAGGAAGTCAAGGCATATGGTCTGATCACAGGGTGCCAGCAGTGGGGCAGAGCACTCAAGGTGCTGGCTCAGCATTTGAGATCCAGCTTTGATTTCTTAGTCCCTGGCAGCTTTCCTGCCTGACCTAAGGCAAAGCTTTCTGTCCATAGTCTCCATTTGGCGAAATGAAGATAATATCCCTGCACTACTTTATGGACCTTTTATGTCTTAGGGCTCTTAAACACTAAGAGACTAGGACACTGAGATGACTTGGAAGTGTCCTACTGAGGTCCTGCGCCCTAATAAGCTTCCAAGCTTTGGATGAACTGTCTTTCATTGTGGCATGAGGTCCTGGGGACAAAATGCAACCAATAACACTGAACACAGTGGCTTTCCTCTTCCAGGTGTTGCAACTTTCCGATGTCTTGCACCAGACGGGATCTGGGAGCCCCAAGGACCTGATCTCAGCAACTGCTCTTCTCCCTGGATCAACCACATCACTCAGAAGGTAAAACTCTTCCTGTTGTGTTGACCACACCAAGTCTATGCACTGATCTTCTTGAGCTCCCCAGTTGTTTTCACAACAAGGAACCCAAAGTGACCAACAGTCATGCATAAAGTGTGACCTATGCATAGTAGCGAGGAACTGCAAGGAGAAAGCAAGACTGTAAAAATCTGGTGGAAATTAAAGTGAAGAGGGTGAGGGAAAGCAAAGAGAGTAGAATTAAACTAGAGTGAATGACAGTTCTTGTTTATGGCAAGAAAAGGAGGAAGACAGAGGAGGAGGTGGGTGGACATATGGAAAATATCAACTTATTGCAAAAGGAAACTTTCCCTTTCACACATCCCCAAGGATTTTCTCATGCCGTGCAAGCACAGGATAAACTCTGTGACTGAGAAATCTTTACCAAAGAAAGGCAGGCTCAATATGAAATGTTTGCATTGTGCTTCTGACTTTCTGTTTTTAACTTCTGCGCAAATTTTAAAAGAACTGATGGAATAGAAAACAATGCTTCAGTAATGTGTATCTTCTGACTCTTAAGTCCCTTGATGAATGTTTTGCAGCACTTCATCATTTATCAGTGTTGAAAGTGCATTAACTTGACAATAGAAGTTCAAGACAAGCAGAGCTTATTTGGTAGCAATATGTTGAATGTTTTTGTTATTAATGCACAGTGGTGTTTTCAGCTGATTTCATTACAAACAGAGACCAGATGTGTGTTTATGCCATGGAGACCGTGGGCTGAATCCTTATAGCAATTTGTGGGGATTTATTCGCTCCTTTAGCCAGAGTGAGCAAGTCCCAGTGTTGTGGGCTAGCTGTGCTGCTGTGCAGTAGCAGCACTGCACTCCTGGAGAGCCAGTGTTCACTGGTGAATGGGCTGATGTGACCCTACAGGCAAGACTCTGGCTTTCTCGTCCATGTCCCCCATCTTAACTGAGGCTCAACAACCTGCAAATCGCTAGCACGTACACCTCTGATTGTCCCTATCTCACTTCATCTATTTTTATACCTATCCCTCCCCAAAGATGAGAAAAGACATAAATTAACGTGGGGCTGCTGTGACATGGCACAGCCATTAGAAGCCTATGGTCCTTCTGTCCCATGCGGGAGGGTAGGCAGCTCTCCTGCCATATGCTCAGCTAGCTGATTAATAAAGACTGCATTTGCTGGCATTAGCAGCTGTGTAGCTCTTGTTTTATGACCCACGTACTTCTCCTGGAGGGGTTAATATTACTTGCTCTAGCTATAATTCACCCAGGCAGCTAGGAGACCTCTTGCTGCTCAGTGAAGATGGCTAGGCCGTTAGCCATTAGCAGAGGGAAATAATAGCCTGCACTGATGAAATCTCTGTCAAGGTTAGGCTTATTTTATTTGAAACCCCAGTTATCATTTGTGTAACAAATAAGCCCCATTTAATTTGTTACATGCTTTCAAAGCAGGCTAAAATAGAAGAGCCAGGTTTTCAGAAATGCCCAGCAGGTTACAACTGGGATTGGATTTTTTTTTTAATTGTTATTTTTTGAAAGAATTTAGTTATGTTCAGCATTGAGAACCTTCCACTAATCAGTGGAAAGACTAGGGGGATCTGCCTAATGACTCTGGAACTAAACTTTTGATGTCTGAGTGAGAATCCACTGGGATCTTGGGATATGTGGCACAGCCTCTAGGGACAGCTACTACAAAACATCAAGACTCTGCAGGAGTGACTTTTGAGGGAAAAGTCCTGCCAAGCTTGCCTAGGGATTTGTGTGATGTTTGCATTCAGTAGGATCTTTACAGCATAAATAACCAATAGCCACTTAGTTTCCCTGCCCAAGACCACTGCACTTAGAGATGGGGAGAGATTTGTCCATAAATCAGGCAGTGGTTTCTCACATCTCTGCCATAGACAGGACACTTCCCAGACCCAAGCTTGCAGATTTGCTCCAACACCTCTCTAAAGCTGAAAAGGGAGTCTTCCTCCTCTAAGCCAAGCCTGCTCCTCTTCCTGCTGCTGTGGGGACAGCTAGAGGAAGCAGTAAGCCAGCCATGCCATGAGGACAGGGAGTGGTTGCACCCTGCAGCTCAGCTCTCCTGCCTCCCCAGTGCTCAGGTCCTGCTTGGCCACCCATCCCACAGCATCTGCAGCACAGCTTACAAAATGGGTACAGATGCTTCTTTGGAAGCCAGGGTTCATACCTGCTCAGCGTATCTTCGTTCCTAATCTGCTTTGTCTAGCAAAAATCCCCTCTCCTGTCACCTACTGGGTCCAGGCTGCTCAGGAAGAAGGGTGATGGGTCCCCTGTAAGGATTTCAGCCAAGCCAGAGAGAATAGTAGGGAAATGCTGTGCTTGCTTTCCTGTCTCTGTAGTGAATTAAGGATTATTACTTGATTATTTTCTTTTTCCTGGTGTGCTCAGATCATACATTGGGTGTTGGCCTGCTTGCATCATGATATTAGGTTTTACAACCCTCTATTAGCTTCCATTAAAGTTATTGTTCTTGCTGGAAGATTAGAACAGATGTCCACTTCAGCAATTCATTGGCCTCCTGACATTCACTTTAACTGTATTGTTGGTGCCTACCATGCCCTCATAACATAGCAGGAGAATAAACTTGCCAGTGTGATTGAATTATGCACTGCTACCTGGGTTATTTCTAGAGTCAAGCAGTAAAAGGAAGCAAAAAGGTCAGCTTTGGATACATTGCATCGTCCTGATCATGAGGTCATACATTCAGTCTCAGCCTCTTGGTTTCATCAGTACCGTCCTTGACACAGTATGTGACTTGCCTTGAAACATCTTTTCCTCACCACAGCTTTCAGTTGTGGGTACTTCTTGGGAGGAGAGACACCATTATGTTCAGCTTCAAGCCTCTGAAAGAGAGGCCTTTTTTATAGTAGAACATGAAGTGTTGTGTCCTTCATGAATGTATGAAAAGCCTCAAACTGTAGATCTAAAGCACATGCCACTCATGTTCATATTGTCCTCCTGAACAGCCTAGATGATATAGTCACAAAGAGCAGATAAACCTTAGGGTTCACAGTACCTTCATTAGCTCTTGTAGATCTGCTTGGGCGTGTCTGGCAGAGGGAGTGGGGTTTTGTGGAGGACATCACCACATCATCATGTCCAGGTCCGAGGGTGAAGTTGCAGTCCTGATGATACCACAATGAAATCCTCTGTCCAGGTTGCTTTTGACAGTCTGTTTCTAGAGTGCCATCATGTCCTGGAGGGAGCAGTATGGTTGCAGTCCACTACAGTTGGTGGATTATTAAAAGGACGTTAAATGCTGTACTGTAGCGAGAGCAGCAATCCAACTCTCTATTGGATAACCAGTGTTTGAAACTAGTTAGTTATATCCTTAGGTGTCATCTGATAAATGAAAAAGTAAAGTTCAGTGGAGTGAGGTGCTCCTCTTCTGTAAAAAAATGAGAATGATAGGTATGCTCTGACTCTTTTCTATGAATGCACACATGTATAATGAAACCTCTAGAAGGGAAACAAAATGGCCATGAAGGCTTTGCAGTGTCAAAAGTTAGCCGCAGCTGCTGTTTCAGCCTTGTTACCTGACTGCCAGCAGCTGATGGTGCGTGATGAAACCTGTCAGATGTTTGTCCCTGGAGAAAATAGAATTGACTCCATGGCCTTTCCAGCTGACCGATCCATCTGTATGTCATTGTTTTTGAAAATCCTGATTCAGTCTTTCATACCATATTTTTCTTTGTATGTTAGTCAGCTTCAGGCTGCAGGAAAATATTTTTGCCTTTGTGACCACTGATGTTTCAGCATATTTGCTCTCTATCCAGCATCTTCCTTATTTCTTCTGAATTTTCTTCCCTAAATACTTCTTTTCTGCAATTTCTTTCATTTTTATTCTCCTATCCTCTTCTGCAGTCCATTAGCTCTGAGAAAGGTAGGGCTGAAATAGCGAGCAATGATGCAGGAGGGTCATTGTTTGTCTCCAAAGCTCTCTGCTTCTGTTCCTTGACATATATGAAACAGGCAGGAATATATGCCCTCTCCAATAACTATTATTTCACAGTCTTTTCAGTCATAAGAAGATGCACGATAGTGGTACAAATTTGGAACATATTACAGTATTACACAGCATGATTTCAGGTATGCCAACGCTCATTTGTAAATCTGGCCTCAATCTTACTAGTATGCTCAAATGGAAGAGGGAAGCAATTTTTTGACAGAGCTAGAAAACTGGGGTTTGGGTTGGCATTTTTGGCAGGAAACATTTTTTCTCTCCTTCAAATTAGCGTTCCAAGACTAGATTTCATCAATTTGTAAAAAGCAGGAAAAAAAAAGTCACTCAAAACAACTAGAAACCCAGTTTGGTTTTTAGAGAATGATTTCTTTTATCTCAGAATTCTTTTTTGTTTTTAAATTTAATTTTTTCATAATCAAGATATAAAATTGAAAAATATTAGTCTCAAATCAGAGAAAGATGTATTATTTTTAATTCCCTTTATTATTTTTGAGCCTCTTGGTAGAAAGTTCAGTTACATGCACATTTTTTCCCTACTTCTTACTTGCCTCTCAATGACAGCCTGACCCTTGAAGAACCTCCAAGGATTCCTATGTTCCTGTGTTCCTATGTGACTATGTCAGTGTTTGGGTTAAAGAGTATTACATATTTTGAAAGCAATACCTCGAGAAGAGGTCATCTTCCATGCAGCGATAATGAAGAGGAAGATCTGGAGAGCCGCATTATAGAAGGGAAGTAAGTTAGTAATGCGTCCTCTTGGGCAGTGGTGAGCTTTGCTGAGCATTACATCAAATTAACCAAAAAAGGGGCTCAGTCTTGTTGTTATAAGAGACCAGATATGTATCTTAGGCTTGGAATATTCAGCCAGCATTGGAACTGATAACAGAAGTTGGGTTTGATGCAACTGCATAGCAGACATTTCAATTTCAGTGAAAAATGCTCAAAAGAGTTGGGGAAATTAGCATTAATATGTGTCATACTACCATCATTTTGGATACCTCTCACATTATACGCACATTAGGCAGGATGGAATGAGTGTCTCAGCACTGTTGTAGTGACTTGTAGCTGCATTTTCTGCATGACAATGAATAGATTTGGAAATGAGTGTCAGTGGTGGGAAATAGCTTCATCACCTATCAACCAGACACGTTGTCCCAAGGGAATGGCACATCTCTGTTTTCAGGAAACTTGGGTGCCTGAAATCAGTTTGGGTAAATACTTCTACGTCCCAGGAGTTCACAGATTTTGAGCTTTAACGTGCCTTTTCTCAGGCATTGCTTCCATTGTTGCCTATTTTGGGGTGTTTATTTGGTGTCACTAGAATTTCTCAGATTTGCAGTTTTTAGGATCAGTACAAGATAAAAGGAAAAGGGTTTATTAGTGACCAGCCCACACCACTTTTGCAGATAGGTGGGAACAATGAATGACAACCAGCAGCTGTATGCAACAAGAGGCTTATTACAGGGAAAGAAAACTCTTGGGTTTGGCTTTGTAGCAGATGAGCAATTCGCTCTGAGTATGCCAGTTTGCATAGGTATGTGGTCCAAGAGAAAATGTACACATCAAATATTGGGTAGGAGGGGTTTTTTTAATGTATCTGTAAAAAACTTGCATTCCTGCAGTTTTCTGCAAGGCTTACAGAAATACTATGTGTCATGATACATGCCAAGCTTCAGGGATGAACTGCGGGAAAATGTTGAAATTGATTTCTTTATGTAAAGAGATCTGATGCAGTAATTCTTTAAAGTTCTGGTTGCAAACAGAAGAGGTCAAAATTCAGCCACTGTGCTGATACATGGCTTTCTTCAGCTGCTTAGGAGAGCAGGCAGCTGTAAGAGTATGATCTGGTTTCTATGGCATTAGCCTTGTGTTTAACAAGGAAGAAATAATTTATTTTTGAATATATGTTATTGTTGCTCAAATGTGAAGAATACCACATTATCTCTTTTATTTATCTTATATAGATCATCTTATGCTTTAATTCTCTGAAGATGAGCATATGAAAATCTTCAGTTAGATTTCGAGGAGTGTGGCCAGCAGGTCGAGGGAGGTGATTCTCCCCCTCTACTCTGCCCTGGTGAGACCCCACCTAGAGTACTGTGTCCAGTTCTGGAGCCCCCAAGACAAGAAGGACATGGACCAGTTGGAGAAGGTCCAGAGGAGGGCCACGAAGATGATAAAAGGGCTGGAGCATCTCTCTTATGAGGACAGGCTGAGAGAATTGGGGCTGTTCAGCCTGCAGAAGAGGAGGCTCCGGGGAGACCTGATAGCGGTTTTCCAGTACCTCAAGGGGGCCTACAAGAAAGATGGGGAAAGGCTGTTTAGTAGGGCCTGTTGCGATAGGATGAGAGGTAATGGTTTTAAAATAGAGGGGGGTAGATTTAGATTAGAAATTAGGAAAAAATTTTTTACAATGCGGGTTATAGAACACTGGAACAGGTTGCCCAGAAAGGTGGTGGAGGCACCATCTCTGGAAACGTTCAAGGCCAGGCTGGATGAGGCTCTGAGCAACCTGATCTAGTTGGGGCTGTCCCTGCTCCTTGCAGGGGGGTTGGACTAGATGACCTTTGAAGGTCCCTTCCAACCCTAACCATTCTATGATTCTATGATTCTATGATTCTTTAAATCAGATAGGCTGTTGCTGTCAAATTGATGGAAGTAAGTTATTCATTTATAACTGCACTAATTGATTTACAGGGAAGCAAAAGCTCAGCCTGCAATCTTTCCCTAGTATCTCACTTTTATAATAAGCACTAGAAATTGAGGGAACAAGAGACATATCTGATTTCTAACTGTTGGAAGATAAGACAATTACAAATTTCATATGAAGAACTCAGCAGAGTTGATCATTGAGCCCAACAGAGAAGTGGGGGCTTCATTTAAATGTCATCCTGTGTCATTTCTCCTTATCCCTGGTGTATTTCCCATAGATGTGCATTCCAGATCACAGGGTGGTATAATGAAAAAAAGACCAGCAACTTGCAATAGTATTTTCATAGTAGGCTGCTTGTAGAAAGATGATGGGACCAGCTGCCCTGTCCCCAGTCCCCATGGCATAGAATAGGAAAGAGGCACCAGGTAGGGAGAGCAAAACAGAGCAAGAAAGGGGGAAAAGCCACAAGGGGAAAGAAAGAGTCTCCCAGATAATTGCACAGTGAATTCCGCTGCAGGTGATTTGTGAGTTTTCTGACTCAACTGGACAATAAAAGTATTTTAGTACAAGATTCAGCTAAACAACTTTATAATATCTTTATCAAAGATCTGGCTGAGGGGGTTGAGTGCTCCCTCAGTGAGTTTGCAGATGACAGCAAACTGGGCAGGAGCGTCGATCTGCTCGAGGGTAGGAAGGCTCTGCAAAGAGATCTGGACAGGCTGGACCGATCGGCCGAGGTGAACTGTATGAGGTTCAACAAGGCCAAGTGCCGAGTCCTGCACTTCAGTCACAACAACCCTATGCAACGCAGTGGGGCACTGGGACAGGCTGCCCAAGGAAGTGGTGGAGTCACCGATCCTGGAAGTGTTCAAAGAACGTGTAGACATGGTACTTCAGGACATGGTTTAGTGGACATGGTGGTGTTAGGTTGACCACTGGACTTGATGATCTTGGAGGGCTCCCGTGGGCTGCAGTCCTTCATGAACTGCTCCGGCGTGGGTCATTTCTTCCATGGGGTGCAGTCCCTCCAGAACAGCTGCCCCAGCATTGGCCCTCTATGGGCCACAGCCTCCTTTAGGCATCCTCCTGCCCATGGACCTCCATGGGCTGCAGGGGGACAGCCTGCTCCACCATGATTTCCACCACAGGCTGCAGGGGAATCTCTGCCAGGAGCACCATTACTCCTTCCCCTCCTTCTTCACTGACCTTGGCGCCTGCAGCCGTTCCTCTCACAGGAAATTCTTCACAACTGGCTCAGGCAGATGCCTCTCAGGTTCTCTTCACATATCCTCTCCACTTCTTGCAGCCAGGCTGGGTCGAGTCAGGCCCAGTCAGCTGCCCGGTGGGAGGCCAGAGGGTGAGGCCTGCAAGGCCCACAAGGCTCGCGCCTCACCCTCTCTGCCACATCTTTTTTTTTTTTTCTTTTTCCCCTTCTTAAATACGTTATCAAAGAGGCATTATCAGGGAACATTCTGCTACCAGTTGTCTTGGCCTTGGCCAGCAGCGGGTCCGCCCTAAGCCCGCCCGAGTCCCTTGGACAAAGGGGAGACACTTTCTGGGAACTTCTTACAGAAGCTGCCACCGTAGCCCCCCCTCACTAAATAAAACCAAGACAAGTAATAATGCTAACAACCAGGGACAACCTTTTCTCTGCTTTCTCAATTGCAGATGAAGTCGGGGGAGATGGCTGCCAACATTGCCCGGGAACTTGCAGAGCACACAAAAAACCATTTGTACGCTGGTGACATCACGTACTCTGTGTCCGCCATGGTCCAGTTGGTGAATTTGCTTGACGTGCAGCTCCGAAACCTGACTCCAGGTGGGAAGGACAGTGCTGCACGCAGCTTAAACAAGGTAAAAACAAAGGAATTTGGGAACAGACAGGGGGTTGAAGAAGTGTTTGACTCTCCCTGGAGAGCTATTATAAATGTTTTTCTGAACGACTGACATTTTAGGACAGTGGTTCTTTCCCAGTAGACAAGAGTGCCTGGTAGTTTTTCGTTTACAGTGTATTTTATTCTGCTGAGAAACGAAACAGTTGTAAATGCCAAGAGTACTACTGGTGCTGGGAAATGTATACCCTTAGATGTCTAGATATATGAACTCCAGGTACTTCATTGTGGTCTCAGCTCTCGTAGCTCAGTATGAGAATAACTCGAGTGATGCCACGGCAATTATTTTGGACTTGTGCCACTGTGGATGAGACCAGAATTTTGTCCAGCATTTCCAGTGCGGAATCTGTCTGTGAAATGCTATGTAATATGATCCAGAAAATCTGAATGTTTAAAGCCCAGAGAGACAGAGAGAGTCTGGGTTTTGATTTTTTCATCTTGAAACAAGATGCTGATATGAAGGTCAAATTAACACTTTTATGCATTAATATAAACAAATAAAAGCAGACAGAAACATTTATTTACACTGGAGATACATCTACCAATAGCACGTAAGATACCATCATACTTACACTTAAGATCTTCAGGATGGTTTAGTATTAGAGGGACTTTTTAATGTGACTTAGCACAGAAGCACTTACTGCATGATGACAGTGTGGTTTCTGTGTCCCCTGGTTGTGAAGAGTTATTAGCCCTTTTGTCATTTTCAGAACTAAGTGGAATTGCTATGTACTAAAGGTACTAGAAGTTGCCAGTCATAGGAAGAAATACGGGCTGTGGAGTCTGTGAGAATACGTTTAAAGTTGAGGGTTTCCTTGGTCTAAGGCCCTCTTCATCACTGAATCTCATGTAAATACAAGGGATAGGACTTACGTGTGATTCAGACGGTGAATTGTTTGGGCCTTGTTATCAGAACTGAAGCAGCTGAACCCCACAGCTATGAGCACATGGTTATATTGGCCACCTAGTTGAAATAAGGCACAGAATTTTGTTCTCAGCTATGTAGCTAACTCTGACAGCCCTGGCATCCACGTAAGTGAGAACAGAACTTGGTCCCAAGGTTACATGGGGAATAAATAGTCCCAACTAAGCCTGAAATCTCTTGTATGTCTTCTGAAGAGAAATACTTTTCAGAGAAGTAACATTGTCTTTTTTTCTTGTAAGTTATTATTGTAGACTTACACTGTTTTAAATGCAAAGGGCTTCTGGGTTGTTTAAGATTAAAGTCGCATGGGAACTGAAGTCCTGCATCTCATGAGCTTTGCATGTGCTGTGAATTTGTTTTATCCTGATACTTTTAATTAGTTCTGCTTCCAGCTATTGTATAACAATGTAGGTAATAATTGTATTAACTCTTACATCAGCATAACATTATTTGTTATAATCTTACCATGATTCTTTGCTTGAAATGATGGTGTCTGACAATATCAGGTAAAACTAGAAATTAATGTCACCTACTAACGGGTTTCATGGTTGTAATCTGCTTGCTGTTCTAAATATGCCATAGCCACACCCAACATTTTGTCCTTTTGGCTTTGCAAGACGTATTTTTCATCTTTTTATATAACCCACCTTCTGATCTTTGTTTCAATTATATGAAATGGGGTAGTATCACAGGGGCAGGTATGAGTTACGTAAGGGAAGGGATGACTGGGCAAAGTACAGCTCCTCAGCTCAGCTGTCACTACTGGGGTCCCCCTTGCAGGTTTTCCCCCTCTGCCATCAGCTTCGCACAAGCAGCTCATACAAATCAATTACACTCTGCATTAAAATTCTGGACCACGTGGAGTCCTGCAAAACAGCGATGCGAGTCAGTGATCCAAATGACAGGCTCGGTAATTTATTTGCTCTCATTCCCCACTTAATTCTTTAGAAGAGTAACTGCTCTGTGTTCATTTAGGAATGCATGAATTCGACTTGGAAGTACTATTGGGCAAACAAAAGGAAACAGAGTTACTGCTCCATTTTCCCCTTCACTGATCAAGAGTGTTTAAAAAAAAAAAGGAAAAAAAAAGTCATTTGCAAAGAGTTTTGTTTAGTGCTGTTTAGTCAGAAAGAATAAGTAAAGTAAGCACTAGCCATTAAATATTTTTTTAATCGTTAAAGGAAATGTGCTGGGGATCTGGAAATAATCACCTGTGCTGTTTTGTACTGGGTTTTGGTTGTTTGTTTGTTTTTGTTTTGTTTTGTTTTTTACAAGCTGATGTACAGCGAATTGAAATAAACCGGCATAATCTGAATTTTTAAAAGTTATCATTTTTCAGGAGCCACTTTCCTGCCACTAAAAGCTTTGTGTTTTCCACTGGATCAGGCTTAATTAAGGTAGTAATTGTTCTATTGCATACTGGCAAGACCCCTGAGTGGATTGCTCTGTAATTTTCAGCAAGACTTTCTTTGATCTCTGTTTGTTTCTGTAAAGTCTTCTACTGGCCAAGTTTGCTCAGAGGAAGATCTCTGCTGTAACAAATTGACGAATTAGAAATTGAAATTAAGCATTGTGTGATACCTGGGTGGATTTTATTTATTTCAGAGCCTCAAAGCTCTTGGGGACAAATTCGACTCTTAACTGTACTAATGGGATTGCACTGCTATGAGTTGAGAGCACAAGTTACCCTGAATCGCTGTTGATGTGCAATTTCCAAAACAGGCACATCAGTACATGAGCAGCCTGATTTTATGAGGTTTAGTTGCACCAATGCAGAGCTCACCAGTTCTAGCTCACTGCTGCAGACTGCCTGCAAAGTCCTAGGGAGATAAATAAGTGTCTGTTTGAATTTTGTAATACCCTAAAATGCAGTTATCAGGCAGGAGGTGTGCAAGTGCATATCAAAGTGCAGTCCTAAACGTGGCTTCTATGGAAAAGGTGAGATTCTTTGTGGAAAAGCTATTCAGCATATAAAGCATTTATGCCCAGGAATTACAAAGGAAAGCACAAGTCGGTATGAGAGGACTGGAAAGTGCATTCCTGGAGAAGCAGTTTAATCCAAAGGGGAGAGAATGACCTCAACTGGAAACTGATTCCTGTTTCATTGTTACGTCTTCTTCAGTGCAATGTGTTACCACACTCGACACGTGCCTGAGTGGGCTTTAAGCAAGCTCACAGCAGTGATGCTGGAGTGCTGTGGGTTTTGCCTTGAACCAGAGACCTGGGCAGGTGTATCAGAATGGGTCCATCCAGGTCCCTCCTGTATCAGGGTGCAGAATTGGTCCTGCTCATCTAAAGCTTGGTTATCTCACTGTGCCATCAATGCTATCTGACTGCAGAGCCCACGCTCCTGTTATGTAAACCATCAGTCCCATCCTTTCCAGCCTTGTTTGACATGGAAATGTCATGTGTGATCTCCAAGCTGTAAGGAAAACATCATCTCTTGAGCATCTCTACTTGATTTCAATGTCTCTTACCATCTAACAGCTGCTCTTGCAAAGTTACCAGTCTGTGCTTTACTTCACTCAAAAAGGACTAACCTGTATTCCTGGAACCAGTTCTTCCAGCGTTCCACTGCTACGTAATTTGCATGCTTCCTTTTGGTTTGGTTGGTTTTCAGGAGCAGTTTAAGACAGAAATGAGATTTTTTTCATAGGCGTTTTCTTCAAATTTTTTTTCCCTTGTTCTGTCACTAACTTGTTTTTTCTATTCCGTCTTTAATCTGCTGTCTTTATGGACTCAGCTTCAGAAAAGGGAGCGCTCTTGCAGGGCCTATGTCCAGGTATTTCTTGTGTTTTTCATACACGTGTCTGGTTGATTGACTGAATGACTGTGAATTTGGTCTTGTCTCTGTGAATAATCTGATTATTACCATCTTTGTGGCAGCAAGTTCTAAGGTTAAGGTTACAGGATAATAGTTTCATTCTTTATCTCCCCTCACTTGCCCAGTTGCTCTCAGACTTGACAAAAATTTGGGGCAAAATCTCTGAACCAGAAAGTGGGAAAAACCACAGGGGAGATCTGACAAGACTCATCTGGCCATCAGAATAAGTAGGACAGTATGGATGTGTGCAAGTAAAGGATGCAAAACTCCTGCACACAGAGGTGACTCCAAACTAGCTAATTTTTGCTTACAGCACGTCACTCATATAATTGTGACCTGCATTTCTTTTGTTTTCTTTCTTCCCCTCTTAACACTTGCAAATTTAGAAACAATTTGAAATGGCAACACCCAGCATGAGGGAGGAGGTAGGATCATAATGAAATGCAGAGTGTCCTCTCAGAATGATGGAAGAAGGACGAGAGTGCTGCAAACTAAATAGAATAGGAACATAACGTCCCATAAGATTCACTCATGTGTGGCCCAACTTTTGTACGCTTTCATTGTGTTTTATGTGAACAAAGTCCCAGCATTTTGGAGAGACCTGCATGTAGACTTTTCAAGATGGGAGCCTCAAATTATGTTATTTATCCTGTCACCTTGCCTCATAGCATTTGCTGCAGTGACTTTTATATAAACCTGCTGTATACTCTGGGTAAGTTAATGCTGCTTTAAGAAATATGAACATTTTACCTTCTAATTTCTGTCTTGTGTATATGAACATTGATGTTGTACTTATGGGTGATTGATTGTTATTTATGTGTAACATGCAGAGGTGTAAAAATGAACCCCATGTTTCTGGAGGAAGCTGTCTGTACCTGAATTTTCCTGCAAAATTCAACTTCCTGCAGTCAATACTGACTTTATTTTGTGAGTGCATATTTTATTTAGTGTGTGGGATTAGATGGTTTATATTTCTAGGACATGAAAAATAAACCAGTACCCCTCTATGTTGGTATGCTGTCTGTCTTCCCTTTGGATATTGTAATGACAGGAAATCACCTTTTTCCTTCCATATAGATTAATGGATAAAGATGTCTTATGGAGTTAGACGTCTCTTGTCTGGAGTGACTTCACTTGAGATTCCAGGGAAAGTAACTAGCATTTGAAGGAATTTAGGAGAGTTTACAGTGCAACACTCACTCCAAGGCTAGCTATCTTGTCTACTGATACCACTGGAAATATTGTGAGGCTGATTTGACCATTTTGACCCCAACACAGTGCTGTTGGGGACCTTGGGTGCTCGCTGACCCATAGTTGTCCTTTCCGCTACCTGCATAGACGTACTCTACAGAGTCGATACATGCTCCTGCTCTTTTTGTCTTCTTTCAGACCATAGTGAATGGTGAGTTTAATATACTCTACAAAAAGCTTGACATTGATAGAATAAAGCCTGAATATTCTGTGCAAACTTCAGCTTACCCTTAATTTCAAGGTCTTCTTCCCTTTCTCTTGGAAAAGCTGCTTGTGTGTTTAAACATTAATCATATGCCTACCTCTTTAGTATACAAAAAATGATGAAAGCTCATTGACTGAGCTGTATTATATGGAGGTAAAGTAATATATCTGGACATAGTTTCATACACTATGTTTCCATTTGGAAAATCATGTAGCTAAAGTCATCAAAAAATCTTGTGAGGGAGAGTTTGTCTGTAATAGTAGTTAAAGGCAGCTTCACAGGCTGCTTATCCTTTACTGGGCAATGAAATATCTGGGTTGGTTAAGGGAATTTATCAGAGATTTTTTCAACAAATCTTAAATGGTGAAATCCTGGATTTTGTGAAGTTAATAGGACATGGGAATTCACTGGGAAATATGCCACTGATGGCAGAGAAAGAGTTTTCAACCTTGCTGACGTGATCTCCTTGTGCTGATCCCATTTTTGTGAAGAGCATCCATGGCTGAATTCAGCTCACAGGGCTCAAAGTGTACGTTCAGTCCTGTGCTCCCTAGGCAAAGGAAAGTGTGGTACAAAGTTTATGTGAGAGATGTCCAGCAATTTTAAATGTCAAAAGTGCAATTGAGAAAAGGTAGCTTTTGGGGAGGAGGAGAGTGACTTGAGAAGATAATAATTGGTAAAATCAGTCTTACTGTTTTCTGTGGGCTGACAAATTTAAGTAGTCATGACAGAGCCACTGTAGCAATTGGAGTGTAAAGACCTCTTGAGCCCAGAAAAAATGAATATAAATAAATACATAAAACAGATCTGGAAATTTTGCGACTTATTAAAATATGAGACTAGGAATGCCATATCAAAATATCATCTCATGTCTCTG
The DNA here is from genome assembly GCF_036417535.1 of Chlamydotis macqueenii. Taxonomy (NCBI): domain Eukaryota; kingdom Metazoa; phylum Chordata; class Aves; order Otidiformes; family Otididae; genus Chlamydotis; species Chlamydotis macqueenii. The sequence continues at coordinate 21,926,284 of NC_141559.1, forward strand.
GGTAACTTTGTAATTAAAACAAAAATTGATTTAATTTGTGCAGTGTCACAATATTTGTTGAGTTACAAGCTCAGGGATTTTATTTACTGCAGACAGACATTTCAGATGCTGCTACTTTAGTTGCAACTTGATCTTTTTTGTCTCAAAGATCCAACAAGAACCAACTCAACAGGTGACACGATAAGTACATATTAATATACGTAATGACTGGACAATTTTGGGAGATTTTTCAGTCATGGTGATATTTAAGAAACTACCACATGGTCTTTAATTTGTGATACTGAGAGTCCGCTGAGACTGAGCTGGCCAAGGTTAATATCCAAGATGGGCGGAATGAGTGGCCTCAGAAAGGTGCTTTGTTAGCTAAGGAGAGCTTGGACTTGATGCATAGCTTTTTGGAGAGCAGAGATCTGCATCTCTCATGCCCACCTTTCCGCAGTGTACTGTTCTTGCACTCTATTTTGGGAAGGGGATGAAAAAGTAATCATGTGCGAGAATGAGTCACAATGGATGTTGCATTTGATTAGCATAGCTTCATTTGGTGACTGGTATGTGGCATAAGCTGGTATGAATTTTCTGTAATCTTTTTCAGAATTGATATTTGTTCACTTTCCAAAGGTATTTTTTCCTTAAACTGAAGCACTGGAGTTGTAGAAAACACAAAATATTTGTCTTTTGGGGACTGTGAAACTGGGTTTGATGTTACATGTTTCTTCCATGCCTTTCAGCAAGTGGCATGTGCTCAGTGTTTCTCAGCTCCCCAGCTTAAAATCCCATGGGTACAATTCCCCTGGCTTCTGGGAACAGAGGTGGGATAGTAAAGAAAAAGAAAGGGCTGAGTACTCAGATATTGCAATAAGTGAGGCCATATTAACACAGAAAACTTAAATATGGGGAAAAAACCAGAATTTTGCTGTAAAATTTAGTAGCCTGAAACACAAGCTTTAATAAAGGCTCATACCATGTCTAGGTGTATAGAGTCTTTTTACCACATACGTGCAGCTGATTGCAAAATCTGAGCTCACCTCCATGTTTTGCTTGGATATTTAAGTTTTCTGTGTTAATATGGCCTCACTTATTGGCGGAGCACTTATTGAGTTGTCCTCCTGGACCTCCTGGACTCTAGGGTATCATGAGGCCAATAAATTTCCCTGTACTGCCAGCCAGCAGCCTCTTCCCATGTGAAACTGCATGCTGTGTCTGGGATGCAGATCTCAGAAGACAAAAACTTCACAGGGTTCCCATTCTTTTTGGATTTTTTATTTTTTAAAGCCAGTCTTGATGGCTTCAAAGCTGGAGGGTGGTGAATACAATAGATAGCCTGAGTGGCAGCTTTGTGGGAAGGGTGGAAGGAGGCAACAGAGCATTTCTTTTGCAGCATTTTCCTGGTCTACTGGTATTTGCTGCTCTGGTTCTTACCATCCTCCGGGCTGTCCTGTAAATCACCTTGCCCTGTTTTGTAATTCTGGGCTTGTCTGTACAGCAGATGGCAGAGATTATGGAGGTACCACCACAAGAGCTTCTGGGTGCTGGGTGCAGGTGTCATTGGAGCCATCAATGAAGCCAGTGCTGAGTTGCTGGCAGGTTCCAGGTAGCAGGCAGTGGTGCGTGGTTGCAGTCAGAGTTGTCCTCCTGGACCTCCTGGAATTTTTCTGAATGCTCCACACATGTAACGAGGGCTGTTTGAATTGCTATACTAAGCAAAAAATGAAAGGCTTTCCTCAGACTATTCAAGGCATTAAGTTTAGAGCTGAGTAGAAGATTTTTTTTTTTCTTTGCTAACATAGTAGCTCTCAGCAGATAAAAGGTGCATCTGGGATTTAGCCAATACTATTTAAAGTGTATTAACTCTGTTTGTCACTCTTCTCTCTGCTTGCATGGCTGGTCCCAACTTCTGTGAAGACTAAATGAAAGAAACCTGTAGCTCTGAGATGGAGCGTAAATTGAATTATGCTGCATTTACTTGTGTTCTTGTGCCTGTGACAAGAAAGACTCTAACCTCCATTTATATAGAAACAGGCAAATTAATGAGGATTTTCGAGTTCCTTGTTTGGTCACTTAATTGGCTGTATGACAAAGAGCTCTGCAGTGCGTGTCAAACAACTTTCAGAGTCCTCTAATGATTTGCACATTGCTCAATTCCTGATGCTATTCTGCACAGCCTGTCAGGCAAGGTATCGTTGTTAAAGTGGCTGGAATAAATTGGCTAGCAGTGTGCATACAATGTCGTGTATTAACTATAGCTACAGGGAGTACTTTTAGCAGCTTTTTCAAGAGATCGAGATGTTTACCCATCAGCATCAAAGTGCCCCAAACTTTCATTTAATATAATTAAAAGGACATCTGAAAGAAGCATGACTAACAGCAGGGTTCTGTGGTTTGGTAGCCCTTTGTTAAAACTCTGTGAACTTAATATACTTCACAGCTTGAGAAAGCTCTACTTGTGTCAGCAAGAGCGAAACTAGAAATCCCCACCCTGTGTGTTTCTGCCACGGTGAGCCCGTTGTTAGGGGAGAGGAAGATCAAAGCGGCAGCCTCGGGTTTTTCACCGGACTCCAAAATTCTTCGCATAAATATTAAAAAGAAAGGTGACTGCATATTCCTCTACCTACAACTGAGCTACACTTATGGTTATGTGCCCATATGTGAGATAGCAAAACTGATTAAAAACTCTAGCATTTTCTGTCTTGCTCTGTACGTACACTCTGCTTTAGGCTGAGTCAGTCCTGGAGTCTGGTGGCACTAGTAAAAAGTCTCAGTATAAATTGCCATAAAGGTCAATGGGACATGTCCCTTTGATTTGAACCACTGGGGGAAAGGAAGAGTCTTACGGACTCCCGAGGAGGTGCCTAGAAGGCTATGGATATTCTGTCAAAGAGGCATTTCTTGTTTGCAAGCCATTTTCCTTTCTTGCTACAGCTTTGGTCACTTCCCCAGTGTAATTACTCTAGTGGTTGCTTGTGTAGTCTCAAATCCTGAACAGTAGGGCAGCAAATACAGATGATTCATAAACGCAGTTCTCTGCTTATTCTGCAGGGAAGATCTCATTAAATAGATCATATGTTATTTCCTTCTTCCCAGTCTATTCCTTTCATTTCAGTCCTACAGATGCCTTCTGACCTTAAAATATTCTTCCTCGTATACTAAGCAAAGCAAAACCATAACCTGTAATTTGTAACTTTGTTCTATTTCTCAGATCTCCTTTTTTGTGTGTGTGTGCGCCTGTTAAGAGATTATTGGTATTTCAAGGCCAAGATTGCAAACCTTGCCTGCCCAGTGCAAGACCATTAATTCCATAGTTAAACATTTTGTAGATGGCCTAATTTTAATAAAGGTCAGCGCATTTCTTCTCACTGCAGTGAGTTCTCAGTGCTGCTGAAATTCAGGCAATTTCTGAGTCAGTACAGTTCCTTTATCCACAACATAAACATTTGCTGTAGAGTTGAAAAGAGAAGGTTACATGCTCTTTCTTGAGACCCTTTGCTCTCAGTCGATGGAGTAATTTTAGAAATTCCTCTGCAAGACCAGGCGAAGATCTCTTGCTTTTGCCGTGAGTAGCAGGTTTTGGCTGAGTTCACCAAAACTAATACTATCAGTTGCCAATCACCACTCTGGTACTAGATGCTGGCTAGTGCTTCTGGTTTAGTTTTGAAGGCAGAAGTGGAGATTAGCAGTAGATATTTGTCGTAGTTCAGCCCCGATCAGGACCAGACCACGCAGCCTCCCTCTCACTCCCCCCACCCTCCGAGAGAACAGGGAGAGAAAATATAAGAAAAACGGCTCAAGGTTTGAGACAAGGACAGGGAGAAATCCTTAAAGTTACCGTCATGGGCAAAACAGACTCGACTTGGGGAAAACTATTCATTTATTACTACAAACAGCAGGATAATGAGACAGAGAACAAGATAACCTCCCTCCACCCCTCCCTCTTCCCAAGCTTAACATTATCTCTACCACCTTCCCCCCCCGAGCAGCACAGGGGGGAAGAGGGAATGGGGGTTGTGGTCAGTTCATCACATGTTGTTTCACACCGCTGCTTCATGGTTGGGGGAAGAACTCCTCGCATTCCTCCCCTGCTCCGTTGTGGGGTCCCACCCCTACGCCACAGTCCTTCGTGGAACTGCTCTGGCATGGGTCATCTCTTCCATGGGTGCAGTCCCTCTAGAACAGCTGTCCCAGCGGGCCCTCCACGGGCCACAGCCTCCTTCAGGCATCCACCTCCCCCGGTACGGGGTCCTTCATGGGCTCCAAGTGGATTTCTGCTCCTCCGTGGACCTCCATGGGCTGCAGGGGGACAACCTGCTCCACCATGGTCGTCACCACAGGCTGCAGGGGAATCTTGGCCAGGAGCCGCATTAGTCCTCCCCCTCCTTCTGAACTGACCTTGGCGTCTGCAGCCATTCCTCACAACAGGCTGGTAGATGTCTCTCAGGATCTTTTTTTTACATCTTATTCACTTCTCATCTCCTCTCCACTTCTTGCAGCTGGGCTGGACCGAGTCGGGCCCAGTCAGCTGCCTGGCAAGAGGCCAGAGGGTGAGGCCTGCAAGGCCCATGAGGCCTGCGCCTCCCCCTCTGCGCCTCTGCCCCCACTCAGCTTCTTCACATCTTCTCTCCTCTCTCTTTTTTTTTCTGTTTTCCCCTTCTTAAATACGTTATCGCAGAGGCGTTATCACGGAACATTCTGCTACCAATCGGCTCGGCCTTGGCCAGCAGCAGGTCCGCCCTAGGCCTGGCCGAGTCCCCTGAACAAAGGGGAGCGACTTCTAGCAGTTTCCTACAGAAGCTACCACCTTAGGCTCCCCCTCACTAACAAAACCACGACAATATTCTAATGATTTATTTATTTTTAAGCATTTGTTGCAGTTCAGCTAGTTTCAATCTAAATATGTGTTTGTCCATTTAATTGAATATAATTGGTTTGTGATGACCTTATTGCTTTGTAAAAATAAAAAATAATAAAAAAGCTTTAGACAGCAGCTGGGCTTCCCTTTAAGAAACTGTCTCCAGTGTGCTTACTTATGCTTTGACCAGAGACAAATTTTAATTTGGAATTACAAGAATAAATGACAAGGCAAAAAATGATACAAGGGTGAAGAGCCTTGTCAGAGAGATTTGAAGGCACTTCTCAGCTGAGAAGTAGGATTTAATACCATCATTTAGCCAAAATGAAATTTTCCTTGTTTAGGAAGATGAAGAAATGACATATGCATCTATTTTTGACCTTAAGTCTCATAGAGCAGATGACTGTTCCAGTTTGATTGGTGACCCCTGTGTAGTGTGATCGGAGTGCTATTCATTTGCCATTCTAAAAAGACACATAATTTCCTGAACTGGTCCCTTTCAATGTAATAACGTTGCCAGACGCAGCTCCTTGCATGCCCAGATCCATGCTTTCGTGCTGGTTCTCTTCTCCTAAGGGCCCATTCTGGCTGCAGCAGGTAATTCAGAGTTAATGAGAGTTTCTGTTGTACTGCTGCCCTGGTGAGACCCCACCTGGAGTACTGTGTCCAGTTCTGGAGCCCCCAGCACAAGAAGGACATGGACCAGTTGGAGAAGGTCCAGAGGAGGGCCACGAAGATGATAAAAGGGCTGGAGCACCTCTCTTATAAGGACAGGCTGAGAGAGTTGGGGCTGTTCAGCCTGCAGAAGAGGAGGCTCCGGGGAGACCTGATAGCGGTCTTCCAGTACCTCAAGGGGGCCTACAAGAAAGATGGGGAAAGGCTGTTTAGTAGGGCCTGTTGCGATAGGACGAGAGGTAATGGTTTTAAAATAGAGGGGGGTAGATTTAGATTAGAAATTAGGAAAAAAAATTTTATGATGCGAGTTATAGAACCCTGGAACAGGTTGCCCAGAAAGGTGGTGGAGGCACCATCTCTGGAAGCGTTCAAGGCCAGGCTGGATGAGGCTCTGAGCAACCTGATCTAGTTGGGGCTGTCCCTGCTCCTTGCAGGGGGGTTGGACTAGATGACCTTTGAAGGTCCCTTCCAACCCTAACCATTCTATGATTCTATGATTATGATGCACTTGTTTTGGAGCAGTAGCTGGAGACCTCAGGCTGGACGAGAACCTTAGACTGTAAGCACGGCCTGAGGCTGTGTCTGTGTGATTGCACTCTACAGTCTTAGCGCTGCTGTTCTCGGAAAGGGTGAGTAAACCCTTCTTGATGAGGCTGTGCCAGCAAAGAAATTACATATTCATCTATTTTTGACCCTGAGTCCCATAGAGTGGATGACTGTTCCAGTTTGATTAGCGACCCCTGTGTAGTGGGATTGGAGTGCTGTTCATCTGCCATTCTAAAAAGTGCCTTTGGTACAGGGGTGGCTGAGCAAGTACTGCTTGTTCCGTGCTCCAGCTGTGATTTTAGTCTCCCAATGCAAAGCACAGCCTTGTTGCAGTAGCTCGTTCTGTCCTAGTTTTTGAAAGTGCATTACATGAAATATTCCTGTAAGATCAAGGAAGACAGTCTTAGCAGTATAAGACAGGACTTTAAAAGTTACAAAATACAGATACTTTAATTTGAGATGTTATTGCCAAAGTGGTGGTTTAATGCCCTGTGCCACTGTCCTCATTTTCCCAAAGCTGCTATAGAAGGTAAGACCTTGATGTAGGTTCCATGCAAAATAATGTATACAATGTGTTCAATATCCTCTTAAGGAGGTGCTTCTTTGTAAGAAAGGTCAAACTACATATTTGAAAATTGCTCAGCAGAAGGATTCAATTAATATTCCCTATAGAGCCTGCTGGTATTCACTTGCCACATAGCAGAATTTTCTCCAGGCATAAGCTTGTTGGGGTTTTTGTTCTTTCATCAGCTGCTCAATGAGAGGCCAAAATGGAATAATAAAGATTTAGAGAGGTCCTAACTCTAGGAGAGCTGCTGCTTTTTCTAAGGTTAGGGTTGCTCTGCTTTTTGCGTCATAGCGCAATGCAGTCTGGTCCCAACTTCGGCAATAAGATGTCTAACATCTCTTGGTGATTTCCAGTGTTAATTCCCAATTAAAGACAGATTTTGCATTACAGAATCTGCTTTTGTCAGAGCAGTGCCTTGGATTTTGGTACAGTGAGAGAGAAATAATGGATGCGGTATCAGGTTTAAACTATGTGTAACATAGCTAGATATTCTCAACAGACATTTTTAGAGAGGGAGAAGATAAAAATAAATGAACAAGCAAAATACAGTTTTACAGAATGAAGCAGTTGTCACAAAGGAAATCAGTGGGATATGTATGACTGGCCTTTTACTAAGCTATAATTACTGTAAGACTGCTAATTAGTTGCCTTTTGACAATACATCTTTTAATACCAATTTGTAAGTGTCTGAGAAGGAAGCTTTACATTTCGTTTCTGTTTTGTAACCTCAGGAGAAAATCAAGAAACCATAAGCATATGCACTTATTTGGAAAAAATCTCCCTCAGCAATTTATTAACATTTGTTTACATTGAATGTACACTCTGTGGTGCTATATAACTGCATAATGAAAAGGGACACCGTTATGTGATTTGTCTTCTATGTTTCACATGTTCTTGCTCTTCTCTTGATGTCTGCTTGTAGTGACTGCTGGGGACATGAAAGGTCCACTGACTGTCAAATTCTCTGACCTAGGATGGTTGCTCTTTAGAGGCTTGTGTTTAGGAGGTTTGACTTTGCATGTATAGGTACCCTGACATCACAGGCACCGCACAGCTGCACCTGCATATCTTGGGATAGAAAGGCAGATGGAAAGTCTTCCTTCTTGGCTCCCTTCTGCTGTGCACTTCTTCACTCATTTGATCTTAGGCTACAAACAAGCAAGCTGTGCCTCGTGAAAGCTTTCCCTTGATGTCATTTGAGTTACTTGTGTCCTTCTCCCTGAGCATGTGTGTGCTTGTACTGTCCATTCATTAAGCCACAGCAGCCATGGTATTGGTTTGGTGACATGCTGTGGGTGATGTTGAGGTGTGTTTGGGCTCCAAGTCTCACATTTTTATTTTGCATGAGGCTCACAAGGGTGCTTTAGGAATTGTTCACGTAGTTGAGCTACATTTGGAAGAGGAATCAGGCAGGGAAAGAGAAGAACACCACAACAGAGGAAGTCCTTTAGCTTGGGAAACAAGGACAAGGTCTTCAGTGAGGTAGACATGTAGCATCCTTTAATAAAGTGTTGGGTTCTTCAGGGATAGGATTAATCTCATGTGACTTTGGACACCTGAATGGTAATAACACTTGTTGTAGTTCCTTCTGCTTTCAGTGGGGAGAGAAACTAGAGAGTGTCAGTGACTTGGCTAGATGTTAAATTCTTGAAGTGCGCTGAAACTAGGTCAGAACTTTCCTAGCTCCCTCTGAAAGTCCTCACCTTTATCAGGATCACCAGGGATCTCAGGTAAAAGTTATCATGCCATCAGCTCCCAGGCACACCTATCTCATGCCTTCTTCATTTCAAAGGCTCCATCAGGGTTAACCCTCCTTCCACTGGTCACTGAGAGGCTTTCCTGGGAGGCTGGCACTGCTGCTGCGTCTATGCTGGAGCTTCATCAGACCACAAAGTCATTGGAACAGGTGCCAAACTTAAACCACGACAGCTTAGCTTAAATGGCAAAGACACAGGCAGGTCCTTGTCCCATGTGCCTGCCTTCCCACAGTTCCTGCTCCCCTGCCCAACTTTTCCCAGTTGACATCTGTGTCTCAAGAGACACTGTTGCTTTAACAGCTGTTTTATTTAATTTAAACGGCTACCTCAGCTCCTGTCCAAAATGCAAACATTTCATTTAGCACCTCATCTGCTTGGCTTCAGCCTGCAGCACTCAGCCATAATGAAGTGCTGCACTCAGAAATATAATATGGGGGACACTTGATTAATGCACTGAGACAGGGGAGTGACCCTCTGGGAAAAGCTACAGACTAAATGCATCTCCAATGAATTGCCAGTGAAGACAGTCTACCAGCTTTGTTCAGATACATGCTAAGGACCTGACCCAAACTCCTTGAAAATATTCCTGGAACTTTTGCATCAGACTCCAGGTCCAAAGTGATGTGAAGTGGCTGTTTTCAGCTTAGTCACTTCAAGAGGATGGATGCTCACCAGCGTCATGTCCTTTGAGTGGGGAGCACACATTGTGCGGAAAGTAGCACATTAGGCCGAATTGGTGGTCTCTCTCAAACTTTGCATGCACACATGCACACACATTTTTAAAAAAAAAAAGCATTAGAGTAATTTTTCTGGGGAAAAATCTTTGCAGCAAATATTTTACTGTAACACAAATATTTCAGCATCTGTTTCATATTTTGACAAATAAGCATTACCTTTCCATCCAGAGCCAGGAGCTTGATCTTCTGCAAAGACTCTTTCCACTGTTCAGATATTGATAAAAGTATCCAGGATGTTGTTTTAGCAAAGATTTAAAGACATCGTTAGTAGCTTGTGTAAGGAAGTAAGGCAGATTGTAGTCTGTGTGATAACATTGAAAGGGGAGAAACATCCTAATTTTTTGCTTCCCATGCATAAAAGATCTTTGCAAGAAAACACCACGTTGTATAGAACCTGCACAGCAAAATGGTGACGCTTTTTGGTCACTGGAAAAGAATGCTACCTCCTTTCTGCTTGTAAAGAGATAAGCTACCAAAGTAAAATACAGAATTTTGTTAAGAGCTACAGAGATCAGACTTCTAGATTTTAAGCCACTGAAAAAAACCCCACACTTAAATGCTGTAGATTTTTAGTATTTCTTCTTGACTGTTAAAGTCAAGCAGCTTTTTGTATGCACACACTAAATATGTTAAGATGATTTTTAGACTGTTTAGGAAAATCAGTTTAGTAATCAGTTTAAGAAATTGATTTATGGTTAATAAGTTCCACTTAACAGCAAATGAGAAGGAGATTCCAGTCCTGGACTGTAAAGACTTGACAGCAAAAAAGATTTTTGCAGCAGCACTAGAGGATGAGATTTTGGTTTGCTTCAGTGATTGAAACATGGGTTACTCCATACTTTGGAACACAAAGCTGGGAGGCTTATGAGAAATGTTGTGTATTAATCAAGGGACCAGGGCAGTAGCTGCTGAGGGGAGGAAGATCTGTTTAAGGTACAAGAGAGATTTGGCACAAGAGCAAATGAGTTAATTGATCATGAATAAATGTAGGTTGGAGAGTAGGAGTTTTATACTATCAGAGTAGCCTGATTCTGGCCCAGTCTTCCAATAGGAATCAAGGTGGTATGAGAAACCTTCCAACCTCAAGGGCATTTAGGACGAAAATGTACATGGCAATATCTCAGTGAAATGTCTTTGCTGGGATTAAAAGCATGAGGAGTGGCAGGCCTAGCTGTCTTTGCTTCTCCTCGAAGCTTGCTGTAGTTGACATTTTTTTGAAGGTCACCTGGATATAGCAATAAAATAAAATCCTGGTTTGATGTGATTATATTCTCCCATGGCACATTTGTCTGTGACCATGATTGGTGATTCAGGGTGCCCCACACTCTTTGTGCCATGTGTTGCCATTGTAACACTCCTCCTGAGGGCTCTGCTGGAGGATGGGCCATGCCGTGTCTCCTTTTAACACGTCATGTATAGGTGGATTTAGAAACACTGTCAGGAGTAAATACTGAAGTATTTCCATGAAAGTGAGCCCATGGGGCATCCTTTAGGCTTGCAACATGTTGAAATCCCGTAGGACTGTTCTTACCTTGCAGAACAGAGGTATGGGTTTGATGCCTACACATTCAGCATACAGAAAATTATTAAGAACAGCAAATTCATCTCAAAGGGAAGGTTGGTTTCTGCAGTCATCATTAGCTGGCAGTGGAGGTGTTCCTTTGTGGGGCAGGCCTGCCTGGTGGCTAGACACTAAACAACAGAAGAAAGCGTGAGCAAAGTACCTTTATTTTCCCTTTTCCTCTGCCCTGTCAGTTCTACCAACTAGTACAGCTGGTCTCATTAAAAAAAAACATTAGCTAGAAGTTAGTTGAGTCAGCTCTGGTTAGTAACTAAGCGGGGGGTTTAGGCAGAGCAGAACCTCAGATTGGGTAGTTCTTCTGCTGTAATTTTGCAGTCATGAGGCCAGCATGGTTTTGTGTGATCCTGGATGTGCATCCAGATTAACCTGTGGGAAGTTGTCCATGACAGAGCTCTTTGTGTGTGGCAGCCCAGGGCAGAAGGTGCACCACAGGAGGGACTGCAGTTGTTACCGTGGGGCTGAAGGGAGCGATTTGAAATGTAGTGTCTTAACTAAATCTCTACGGATACCTGCTGCTTCTCTGATATGAAGTGGTGTAACTCAACTATCTCTTTGTCTTCATGACTGCCTGACAGAGGTTATGTTATGGGAAAAGCTCTAAGGAGCATAGCCCTTGCAGATGGTAAATACATTCCTTGGGAGCCCCAGCAGTGCTCTTGAATTCTGGTGCTGCAGGTAGCAGCAGCCTGCTTCACAGATGGGTTTTAAAATCTACTTTTCCTGCATGTTTCCTTAATGATTTCTTCATCTTCCCTCCGCCCCCCACCCCCACCCTCTAATTCTTTCTCACTCCAAGCCCAGAACTGCTGATCACGGAGGCAGAAAAGTGCTATTCCCAGCCTGCATTTAGAATAAAATCAACATTTCCTCCCTATCCTGTGTGATGGGATAAATGATGCCTAGCTCCATTGCAGGCTGCCCCAGTGGGTGGGGAAGTGAGACACTTCCTCTCCCTATAAATTGATGTACATGGAGAATGGGACTGAGCATATGAGTTCTCAATGGTGCTTTAGGTTTGCTAGAGCCCTTTCTCACTTGATCCCTCTCCCTTGCAGGCTATGGTGGAGACAGTGAACAACCTCCTGCAGCCACAGGCTCTGAATGCATGGAAGGACCTGAACACAAGCGAACAGCAGCGTGCAGCCACCAAGTTACTTGACACTGTGGAGGACAGTGCCTTTGTGCTGGCTGATAACCTGCTGAAGACAGACATCGTACGGGAAAACACTGACAACATCCGTAAGGGACAGATTTCATAAATACTAAGAATACTCAGCCAAAGAGAGAGTAAAGAATAGGAAACCTGACTTTGGTCTTGGCCTCTAGATTAACTGGAGAGCGATTTCTTAGATATGTCTTGGCCTTTTGTCTGAAAGACTTAAAAGACTTTTCAAAAGAGCCTAAAGGAATAAGGCAGCTCTCTACCTGTGAAATCCAATGGAAAATGAGCACCTAACCTAACTTTATTATATCTGGCCTTGAGGGCAAAATCTGCACTGGAGCAGGGAGAGCACCGCTTCACAGGGAGGTTGTTCATCCTAATGCAATTGTGTTTCATTTCATACAAATTTGTGTCTTTATTTGACTGATTGTTTGTTTTAATTAAAAAAAACAAGCATGGTGGAAAGCACGAGTAATCCCACTGTGCTTGTGTAAAATGAGACCAACTCTTCTTTCTGTTTCTATGAATACGGATCCCGAGCGCTGATAACAATTACAGAAAGTACCAATTGCCAGTAGCAAAGAACTAGCATTTTCAGATTTTCATTTTAACCATTGTCCTTAATATCCTGATGTTCTTGTTTAGAAGAGTTGGTTGTCTTTTGTCTTCCACAGAGAGTAGAATTTATTTGATTTTTATTTTTTTAATTAAATTTAAAACTTCTTCAGGGCAAAGATTTAAAAAGAAATAGGAGCCCAAACAGCGTCTAGCATGAAACATTGTAAGTTGATTCCTCTGCTTTCAGATGATCTGGAACACCATTTTGTAGCTTTGAAGTATCACGTTAAAGATTATTTCAGTAGCAATTTTTCCTACTGTTGGTCTTTCCTGCAAACAGAACTGGAAGTTGCAAGACTAAGCACAGATGGGAATCTGGAAGATCTGAAGTTTCCCCAGACTGTGAGCCACGGGAGTGCTATTCAGCTGTCAGCAAATACCTTGAAACAAAATGGTCGAAATGGTAGGTCCAGCACCTCCAGCCACTCCGGCCTCATGCTTTAGGCATTGTTTTCTGTTTAACCAGTTGTAAGTATAGTATTAATCGCTATGTTAATATTTAAATTGTCAGTAGGATTAGTTGCTTGGGCTCTTTACTGCAAGTTAAGTTGGCTGACTGAGAATGTATTATATTGCTAAACGATTCACAACCTTCAAAAGTGTTATAGGCTGGTAAAAATGCGTAAGATCCTTAAATGATGTGGCTGCTGGGGCACAGCGCTGAGTCCAGAGAAGTGCTTTTAAGTGCTGTTTTCTACAGTAGGAGGCTTCAGATGGGATGAGGCTTGTTTAAGTAAACTGCTTCATAGTGGGGCATTATACAAATCTCTGAAAAGGGAGAGAGAAGAAACGATAGCAGCAAATATTAATAATGTGCCACCATGGCAGAAAAGGTTGTTCAACTGTTATGAGTTTAAGTCTTCAGTGCCTTTCTCTCTGAAGCTTATGAACCTCCTGATGTAGCATAAATTAAATATTATATTATAAGATGATGTTATATGTGAATGGTTTTCATGCTGCCAAGCCATTTATTTCCAGACCAGGAATTTGAGCAGACACATTTGTTGATCTCTACAGCTCCGCTATAGGCAAACTTCAAACTCCCAGTCTTTCTACTAGTGGGCCTAATATGCTTCTATTTCTGACTTCTTTTAAAATTTAACCCATGTGCAGGGGGAAAGGACTGTAGTACAGGCTTTGATCACTGCCCGCAAAACATGGAGTGATAGGGCAGAATTACAGCTAGACCAGGGGCGTTAAAATTGACAAAAATTTCTGATAACTGTTGAGAGAAAAGTTTGGTCTGGTGATTCAGGAAGAAAATTTTGATGGGGTTTCGTACATTTGCATGTAGAATTTGGAGAGAAGTCTTTATTTTAGAGACAGTGTAAAACCCAAGATGCGTAGCAAAACTCCAGTGGGGCAGGAGTTTCACTCTGCTAGTGGGCTTTGGAGACTTGTAGGGCAAGAGAAACTGTGTTGGCAGCGAGGAAGGGGAAGTTTGTATTTCTAAGCAAGGTAACACTGGAATTCTGGTCAAATCAGGAGAGCCTCGTCAATTTGCACCAGCTTGGTACCTGCCTGGAGGTCACCAAAGAGCTAGAAATAAAATTATTATAGAAGGATTTAGGTTGGGAAGGGGCCTTTGGAGTCATCAGTGTTTCACCTTCTTCAGAAGCTAGGGTGATTTCTATAGAAACAAAAAAATAACCTTCCTGCAGCTAATACATATAAAGGCAAACTAATCACATTCACTTCTTATTTATAGCCTGTGAAATAATGTGTAAAACAGAAGGCAAACTGGACAATTTCAATTAAATACAGTTGATTGGTAGCCTGAGTTTTCTGCAAACTCCCTAATCGTGCTTTTTTTTTTTGTGGAAGAGGGGATATCTGATTGGTAAATTAAGAAAAGAAATATATTTTTAATGCCATTTTTACAATTTTGTTTTACTCTTCACATGAGATTGGAACTGTGTTGGAAAGTTTTGGATTCCTTCTTCCAGATTTGTCCCCACACTTTTCTGAGGTAGACTTAATTTATTAATGGACTAAATTATAGTTTTGTACTGCATCTGTGCAACAGGCCAGAATGAAACACATTTCCCAAGCATAGCCTGGAGAATAAAATATTATGTCAGGTGGGAAATGGGCCACCTGGCCTCTTTGCTCTGAAGTCAGTTACACCCACTAATGCCAAAAATAAGCCAGCTTTTAATGGGCAGCTTTTTTGTCTGTCTTCCGACAATCTGTTGGCTTATAAAAGTTTGTTTTGAGAGAGGCAGCTCTGCTTTTCTTATCCACGGACTGCTTGTTGCACCTCATAGTGCTCATTGGGATTGGCACCAGGAGATGACTTTTTGTATGCCACATCTTGGTCATTTCACATTTTCTCAGAGAAGTTTTAAAGTTGATTCAGAGAAGAAATTTGTCATCTAAAACATAAACCCCAGTGCACTGACCTGGCTGCTCTTCTAGGTGAAATCAGGGTGGCTTTTGTGCTGTACAACAACCTGGGCACCTATCTCTCCACGGAGAACGCCAGTATGAAGTTGGGAACAGAGGCAATGTCAACTAATCACTCCGTCATTGTCAACTCCCCTGTCATCACAGCAGCAATAAACAAAGAGTTCAGCAATAAGGTTTACCTAGCAGATCCCGTGGTGTTTACTGTGAAGCACATTAAGGTGAGTAAGTTTGAAAAGTGCTTCTTTTTTTCAATTTCTGAAACAAAGTGATGCAAAAGTTGGCTGGTGTGAGGCCTCCAGCAGTCCTTGATTGGATTTGCACTTTGTTCCTTTGCACTTTGTGTTATTTATGGAGAATGTCTCTTTTACATTGCATTAATAAAAGTAAAGAAAGAGTCTCCTTTGAGCTGATGTCCATTGCTCAGTTGCTGACACACGTCATTCTGTAATTAAAAACTACCAATATATTAGAATAGACCATGATATTATTTTATCATGGTGGCAGAGTATATTAGAGGAAAGTGGAATTGCAGTGAAAGGGGACAGCTAGTCCTCCAGTTAGCCAAGCACAGTCATTGCAAATGTTGATTGCTTAAAGCAATTAATTTCTTTGCTCTGCAGTGCAAATGAAGCAATCTAGTTTTGAAGAGCTGAATTTAGTCTATGGCTGAAATTAATCAACAACAAAGAACTATGTTTGCATTAGCAAAGAGAGCAGCAAAAATCTAACTTTTTCTAGTATTGACAAGTAGTACTTGACGTATAAATCACTGCTGATTGTTTATCCAAAATTAAACGGTGAGAGTTACAAAATGCCTCTGGAAAAAAATAAAATAGTGCATTTAGAAATCTCTGAAACCCTATCATTTTTATTGCATTTATTCATTTCTTCTCTGCAGCAGTCAGAAGAAAATTTCAATCCAAACTGTTCATTCTGGAGCTATACAAAGCGTACAATGACAGGGTATTGGTCCACCCAGGGATGTCGCCTCCTGACAACTAACAAGACGCACACCACATGCTCCTGCAATCACCTAACCAACTTTGCAGTCCTGATGGCACACGTGGAAGTTAAGGTAGGCATTGCAGATTCGCAGTCTGCAAATGCACTAGGTAGGAAAAGTGGCCAATGTTACACCATTTTGTTACTGGAAATGGAGCTGAGCAGGGAAATTGATGTGTGGCAGTAACTAATGGTAGAAACCATCTGGTGTAAATCTTCCTTTTGCTATATGGTAAAACAGGGATTACACCAATGCAAAGCCAGTTTTGAGCTCCTGGCATGGGCAGCTGTGAGCTGAGGATGATAAGTGAGCAGAATTAGCTCCTGCCACATCCTTTACTTAGTGGTGCAGAACATCTGCATCACTGAGATGAGGCTCTGAGCAACCTGACCTAGTCAGGGATGTCCCTGCTCCTTGCAGGGGGGTTGGACTAGATGACCTTTGAAGGTCCCTTCCAACCCTAACCATTCCATGATTCTATGATTCTATGATCTCCTGGCTGGGTCCTCACTATGCCACCAGGGAGTAGCAAGCACCCTGGGTGGTGGCATTGAAGAATGCAGAGCCTGCCTTGTCAGGTGCAAGTTGTGTGTCCTGCTTGCAGCAGCTGCAGATACACTGCTGCACATGTTTGTGTGAGGTGCAGCTGTGGAGTCAAAAGT
The DNA here is from genome assembly GCF_036417535.1 of Chlamydotis macqueenii. Taxonomy (NCBI): domain Eukaryota; kingdom Metazoa; phylum Chordata; class Aves; order Otidiformes; family Otididae; genus Chlamydotis; species Chlamydotis macqueenii. Next base: position 21,942,846 of record NC_141559.1, read on the forward strand.
ATATTCCAGCTTCTAACTAGGGGAAAAAGTTACATTCTCTGCATCTCACTATGAGACAACAAGCTACACATAAAAGGGAAGCACCTTGTACCATCCTGCATAGACCGTACATCTACTCGAGGCCAGTACATGATCAGCTAGTTCCCTTGACTGCATTTAGGTCTATGGTGTAATTCTGGCTTCCGACAAGACTATCCCCACTGGAGCTAAAGAAGTTAATTCTGAAAGTCGATGTTCCTCATGGTAGCAGTGGCTTGGGGAGTGAAGTGTACATTTGGGATTTTATTCAAGAATGGGAGAATGATTGAGATGGTCCTCCATTTCCTGAGCTGTTTTGACTGTCTTTGGTTGAGAACAATCTCAGCTGCTGTAGAAAGAAGAGAAGACCCTGGTGCTCAAAATATTTTGGCCTAGTGATTTTCTGAGTTGCGGTATCTCCTTTTCATGTGCCTGGCACTGCAGCAGAATCCACGGCTTTGAGCTAGATACAAGTCTGGTATCTAGCAGGCACAACATTTCAGAGCCACTTCTATGGCTGCATAACCACAAAAGCTATTACTGTTTTAAAGACCTTTGCTCAAATAGTCTTCCAGTGTCACTCTTTTGTATATTTTTGTTTCACTTCATAATCTGAAGAGGAATGTGAAAAGCTACAATAAAAATACATATTAAAGCACTGTCATGCATGACCAAAGCTCTGCAAAAAAACAAATGGGAGCCTGGCAATACATTTGCCACAACAGCTGGGTCAAGCTGAGAGGGGCAGCACTGACCCGCTGCTACTGCAGTATAACGTATCCATTGTATTCTTCAGGAGTCACTACCAGTCCAGGACACGTGCCTTTAAATGGCTGTGGCGTTATCCTGGGAAATGTCTGAAGAAATGGCCTATTCAGAGCACATGTTTACAGATTAATGGCATTCTGCAGTCCAGATCTGTTTTTGCCCATTTCATGCAACTGCTTGAATTTTCAAAAGAAATGTGTGTTTGGCTTGTTATCACCTGCCTGGAGTCAACAGATACCTGAGTCACTGAAGTCAGAGGTTGCACCTGGGAAATGCAGATAGCTTTCCACTCCACTGATGTGAATGAGGGCAATCCCTACTGCGTGGTGCGGATACAGGCTGGCGCCTTCCCAAACTGCAAGTAGGTCAGCCTTGTCTGCACGGCATTTCACCCAGATCTCAATAGACTAGTAGCGCTGGTGTTATCTCATCTTGCAGAAAGAGAATGTGAGATCCTGGCTAGCCCATGCTCAGCCAACAGGTTGGAGAGAGCTACAGCTGGAAGCTTCCTGAGTGCCAAGCCAATGCGCTATTAGCCAGTGGCTGTTTCTGGTTGTTAACGAGTGCCCTCAAGACTTTCAGGTCATGTTTTGTCATTTGGCTGCAACTGAAGTATCATTGCGAGAAGAGCCAAACTGCCTCTACTTTGTTGACTCTAATGCAACCAGACAGCTTCCTGGCATGTCCACTTTAGAGAACATCCCAGTCTGAGGGCAAAGGCAGGTGTGTACCCTGCAGACATCTGTAACTCTTCCCTCCAGCTGCTTGTCACTTTGCTCTTCCTGGCAGCACCATCCTACTTCAGTCAGCTGGTGGAGCTGGCCATGTGGCTTGTGGCAGGTCTGGGAGGTGGCTTTTATAGCATTCCTTATGCTGTTATAATGAGTTGATTTTAAAGTCCTGTCAGCAGAATATCTGTTGATTTGAAAATTGGAGGTTTAAAAATAAATGGGAGTTGTTGTCCTTCATTGACTCACACTCATCTCTCTTAGGCATGCTTTTGAGCCATTTTGTTGTCTCATGTCTTGTACAAAAAGGCATTCCTTGCCTCAGAAACCTTTTAGTCTTCTTGGAGGTGGAACGATCCTTGGGGAAAGGTTGTTGCGTGCTTGTGCAGGACCTCTTACAGCAGTGTTCTGGCCAGTGACTAAAGAGGACTGTCATACACACAACAATTAATAATATTCTAGGAGTTTGGCAACAGAAACAATTTTCTCGTGTAATTGAGATTTGTAGTTTACTGACTTAAGTTTGTCAGATTTTTGGATGTGTAGGGATCATCCTTTGGTATAATGAGTATCCACAGTACCCTACCTAATGAGACTGAACACTAGGCATCGTGGAAAGCAGACATCGGAGTACTGCTCCTTAATCAAAAGCCAGCACCAATTTGACAAGTCTCACTTGTGGTCATGAATGATCTCCCTCCCTGGTAGCATGGCAAAAGAGTGTGATCTCCGGAGGAGACCTCAGTGGCTGCTCTGTGAGTTACGGGCTGAGATTTAATTATTAGCAAAGCGTATGTGGCAAGGCGGAGCTGGAAGGTAGCACTGCTGAGGAGGTGATTGATGGCCATCTGGCTCTCTAGCATGAAACAGCAATACATCTTTGTCCAAAAGGGCAGAAAATTACACTGGCTCACCACGGCTGCAGGGATTTATTGGTGTGCTTTAAAAGTAGAAGTTGCTGGGATCAATTCCAGTCTTAATAGTACAGTACCTGATTAAGAGGAGGAGATTTTAATTTGAAGATACTTTCTGCATCTGTTAAAATTAGTTGGGCCTAGAGTTTCTTGTTCACTTATATATTTCAGTGGGGTAAATAATGGTGCCCAAGACTAAGAGCCTGCTATGCACATGGGCAGGGTGCATTGCTGCTGGGAAGAGCAAAGAACCTGCACTCGCAGGTACCCCTTCAGCTGCTATCAGAGCCCCAGCTAGCATGGGGAGAGGACAGCAGGATTGTAATGACCTGTGAGCTGAACCTTGCTGATGCATCCTTCTAGCAAGGGATGACTTTACAGACCTGCAGCATTCATTGCCCTGTCGGACAATTTACCAGGAAAAATGAGAACCTTCCTTTGGAGAGAGATTTTAAGACTTGGAAACAAATCAGCTAAGAAGTTCATTTGGCCTATGTTATGGAAAAATTATTACATTTTTATAAATATTTTGTTAAATTATGAGACATGTTTAGCATAGATGAGATCTATGTTTAATATCTATCTGTCATTTGAATTGATAGGATATTTGTTTTGACCCTTAAATGCTGTAAAAACATTGTAGTTCCTGTGTCATGGGACAAAGCCCATAATTAAATAAGCCATTCTACCTATGTAATTACTGCAGAATTATTCAAAATTCACAAGCTGTTTTTCATATAAGCTTGTGCTTTGCATCATATTAATTATAGCAGAAGCATCTTAAATGTACCATGGGAAAAATATGCAGCCAGAAAACAATTTCAGAGCTGGTGGGAAAATGTAATTTTAAAAACCACCCAAAACAGAATAAGCAAAGGTACCTCAGGGTAGATAAATGTTGCTTATGAATATGTAATGAATGGCAGAGCTTACTTTAAAAAAATATAAATATATATAAAATGAGAGAGTGAAAAAAGAAAGATGTTTTAACTGTAGCAATTAATTGGAAGCTTTCAGATATTATTCTATATCACAAACACTTTACACTATGCTAATTATTTGGGGAGTGAAAGTGTAAGACAAGCTAAGGAGAGAATGGAATAAATGGAATGTGGTGATCCATTGCCTAAAGTGATACAGCCACTTTGCGTATAAAGAGCAAACTGAAGTTATTGCAATGCTGGCTTATCCATGTATTAGCGCTTCTGGGATTGAACAGCAGTGAATGAAAGCAGAAGTGGGTGCAGGATTGCAAAAGCACCCTAACTGCAGAATTAAATTACTGAAACCACTATGTAATGAATTTTGCAAGACAAATTGTTTTGCACCATCAAAGGGGTTAATTCTCAAAAAAGATGTATTACACATTGCAAAAAGTAACTTATTCTAATATGTTATTAAATACAAACTGTTTTAATTAAGCAGAAAAGTTATTAAATGTGTTTGTCTTCAATGAGATTTTAAAATTCAAAATGCAGCAGTATTTGAGCTTGTTTTAGGAAAATAAATCTCTGACTTTGATGAATCTAAGAATAAGTAGTAGTAAACAGCACATTTGGTTATACCTTAGGTCAAACATATCTGTTAGGTGAAGTAATCTGTGCCTTCGAGGTCAATTCAGAGTTGTACCTGGTTGCAGTCCTTGAGCTTTTTGTCTAGGTGGGCAGTAAGTTGCTCCAGGATGTTCCTTGAGTTCTCCACTCTCAGTTTGACACACATTATTTTGGTTCAAGCCCTACATGTGTCTTACTGTTTCTAGTTCTGCCAGGTTGGACATCTCACTGGTCCTTGTCTGTGCGTTCCCCGAAGCATTGACCCAGATCTTCTCAGGTAGCCACTTTTGAGTGTCCAACCTGGAAACATCTAGCTTCAGAAAGATGTACTTTTGAGCCTTTGAATTTGCAGTTTTCTAGCTCAATGCTTACAGGTGTCAGAAATGTGACGACACAGCAGCTTATTAGTCACACCTTTCTTTTCTCCTAGTCCAATTGGTAGGTATTTGCTTAGCTTCGCCCTTCTTGACTCTCCAGTCTGCGAGCCAGGGCTAGTTGCACAGTAAGGAGCTGTGCCAGAGAACATGGGGACAGCATTACCCCGCAGAGTTTCCTGATCCTCTGTCCTAAAATGCACAATTCAAGTAACTCCCATTGGCAAATGCTAAGCTTTGCCCTGTTTCTTGGTACCCCTTTGCTTTATGGCTGGGAGCAGGGTGAACGCAAGGACCAAAGTGAAGGTAGTGGCCATGGTGTGGTGGAGCAATGTGCCAGCTGTCTCCAGGCACCAGGCTGGTTAAGACCATCAGTGCCACAGCAGAAGCTGATGGTGCTGTGACCAGATTTTTTTCAGGAACTCAAATTAACAAGCCAGCAGCTTGACTGGCTAGATGTCTACACTGGGTCAGGCACAGCCACTGTAGTTCATTTCTTGAGTTGGGAATGCCAAAGCAGAGCTGCACCGCTTCAGTAAATCCAGCCAGCATGGGAGGGCAGGACAATGGATGCAATTATTGTCTCAAATCTCTCCTCGTTTCCACAACTGAATCTCACCTCAACTGCATCTCAGTTGCAGTGTTGTTGGTGAGCATGATGGAAACGCTGGTCTCTTCCACACACCATATCTACAGTAGCATTTGTAACGTGTGGCGAGGTGAGATCTGTACCCATTTCTCTGTACACACTTGCCTCCATATCGCTTTATTCTGGCCATAGGGATTTCGGCAGCTTGTGCTGGCTGCTGGTTCTGGCAGTCACTGAAAGGCTGGTGCATTTTAGGGAGAAGTTTGTGGGAAAGTGTTCTGCTAGGAAGCCTTCGTCTTGCCAAGGAAGGCAGAGGAGGAGGAGGAAGATGGTCTGTGTGGCCCATGCAGAATATGAAGGCAGCTTTGAGGACTAAGGCAAGGAGAGATGTAGCTAAATCACCTTGCAGGAGTAATTGGAGATCTGAGTCTTTTTTTTTTAAATGTCCATAGTCAGAAGACACAGGGGCTTCAGGTGGGAATTAAGCTCTCTCTGTTCCTGGGTTAGGACCTGATGGTGCCCATGACAGCATCACTTTTGCAGAGCACAGGGGTGATATATACCAGATCCATGGGTGCTATGTCTGCTGTGGAGCAGGGCTGCCTGCTTCCCTCAGGGCATCCTTGTGGAAAGAAAGAGGATGGGTGCTAAAGCAGTGGGATCCCCACAGCACGTATCCCTCTTGGCCTCAGAAGGGGGAAAGCCCCCTCAAAACCTCTCATGCCTGCATAGCCATGCCAGGCAATGCCATTAGCCAGTCTAGGCACACAGTGGGAGCCCTTGGAGTTTCCTCCTAGTCGATGTAGACCAACCGATGCTTCTGGCACATCTACAAAACCATTTGCTTCTTAAGTAGCACTTTGCACTTGGCTACGAAGCATTAGAGCCAGGTTGTAGCAGTAATCCTGTCTCAACACCAGCGATGGGGGAAAAAGAGCAGAGGGAGCCTGCACAGCCCCAGATAGCTGGAAATCTGAGGACTAGCATCAGCAACACAACAGAGTTCAAACCTGTCCCACTTGGGTCTCTGCTTGGCCCAGCACACTGCCAGCTCCCACCAGGCACTGAGCAGTCATATCTGAGCTAGTCAGTGACACTGTTTTTATTTACTGCTTTCTTATTCCTCCACCCTCAAACATATTACTCTTTCCATTCCTGAAGGGACAGATTAGGCAAAAGAATGTGTCCTTTGCTGCTGGCAGCTCGGTTTGGCTGCTGTTTTCTTCTACTGATGTTTTTAATAAGGGAGGAAATGGCTGTTCATCTTAGGGAGAGCCATTCTGTCATAAGCTGACATTCCCTGGGATTTGTTTTTATTAGCTGAGCTCTGGTATACTGGCACTGCCAGAGCTGCTCATTGATTTTCCCAGCCTGGATAATATCTAGGCTACCTACTCACCCTGCTGTGGTTGCTACCAGGGCTCCCGTAACTCCTCCTGCACAGGTTTCCATCAACGCTCTCCTCCTGCCACTCTTGGCCCCACTGGAGCAAAGTGGGGCTTTATGCCAAAGCCAGGGAAATCTTTCACTGGGCTTTGGATCAGGCTCATGCCTAAATCATAAATGTAAAATGTACTTAATATAGAAACCCTTTCACTGAAGTGGATTATTTTATTTCTTTCAATTATTCAGTAAGTCATTCTTGTGCTGAAAATAATCTGCACATCAATTTACCTGTAAAGCTAGCATAGCTTAGTGGTAATAAAACTCAATGACTTGCATGCTGAGCCATGTAGCATTGATCTTGACAGTCATGGTGCATTTGGACAAGGACATGTTTAATTGATACTGTCAGGAAATTGTCCCTTGGATTGACATCTCATATCTCTCATGGACTCTTCTGCTTGCCCAGGTCTTTGGGGAGATTATCAAGAAGTAAGAGTTGACTGTTATTGTTACACTGGTGGTTTCAGATGTATTTTGCATGCCTAAGGTACCCTAGGGCTTGTGGGGTGCTGGAAGGATATCGTTAGCATGTACATCAAAGCTATTTTGTCTTCAGTTAGGGAGTGTTTGAACAGTGCTGGGCAGGGTAAAGAGAAGATTTGCTCTTCTTGTATGTCTCTGTGGTTGAGGGACCAGGCTTAGAAACTGTGACCCAGGTACAAAATCTGAGTGAGCTATTTATCATACTTAATCCTGGAATGCCATATACCAACTGTGTAAACCAGGTACATTGCTCCCTTATTTGTCACATACCGATCTGGTGATGGAAAGGATAATCTCATGGCGTTGAGGAGTGATTACCATGATTCCTCCTTTTACTGTATTATTCTGCTTTGTGGCTGTGGCGGTGCAGTGTTTTACACATTTCAGTCTCCAGCAAAAGGTAAATTCCCTTTTGTTGGATTTGCTGGTGTAAAAGCTCTGGATGTGCCTGTCCTGAGTGCAGTTGGCACTTCCATGGGAAGGATGCCAGTGCTTACCAACTCCTCCCTGACCCATCAGCTCTGCCATGGCATCTGAAATGGGCATCCCAAATAGGACGTACCGCACTCAGCCTTTGAAATCCAGCTGTCGTAGTTCAGCCCTGATCAGGACCAGACTACGCAGTCTCTCTCTCGCTCCCCCCACCCTCCAAGAGAATAGGAGGAGACGATATAAGAAAAACAGCTCAAGGTTTGAGATAAGGACAGGGAGAAGTCCTTAAAGTTACCGTCATGGGCAAAACAGACTCGACTTGCGGAAAAGTATTCATTTATTACTACAAACAGCAGGAGAATGAGACAGGGAACAAGATAACCTCCCCCCACCCCTCCCTCTTCCCAGGCTTAACATTATCTCTACTACCTCCCCTCCCGAGCGGCACGGGGTGGGGGGGAGGGTATAGGGGTCGCGGTCAGTTCATCACATGTTGTTTTACGCCACTGTGTCATCGTCAGTGGAAGAACTCCTCACATTCCTCCCCTGCTCCATCGTGGGGTCCCTCCCACAGGCCACAGTCCTTCGTGAAACTGCTCTGGTGTTGGTCATCTCTTCCACGGGTGCAGTCCCTCTAGAACAGCTGTCCCAGCGGGCCCTCCACGGGCCACAGCTGCCTTCAGGCATCCACCTCCCCCTGTGTGGGGTCCTTCACGGGCTCCAAGTGGATCTCTGCTCCTCCGTGGACCTCCATGGGCTGCAGGGGGACAACCTGCTCCACCATGGTCGTCACCACAGGCTGCAGGGGAATCTTGGCCAGGAGCCGCATTACTCCTCCCCCTCCTTCTGAACTGACCTTGGCGTCTGCAGCCGTTCCTCACAACAGGCTGGCAGACGCCTCTCAGGATCCTTTTTACATCTTATTCACTTCAACTGCTCATCTCCTCTCCACTTCTTGCAGCCAGGCCGGGCCAAGTTGGGCCCAGTCAGCTGCCCGGCAGGAGGCCAGAGGGTGAAGCCTGCAAGGCCCACAAGGCTCGCGCCTCCCCCTCTCTGCCCCCACTCAGCTGCTTCATATCTTCTTTCCTTTCTTTTTCTGTTTTCCCCTTCTTAAATACGTTATCGCAGAGGCGTTATCACGGGACATTCTGCTACCAATTGGCTCGGCCTTGGCCAGCAGCAGGTCCGCCCTAGGCCTGGCCGAGTCCACTGTACAAAGGGGAGCAACTTCTAGCAGTTTCCTACAGAAGCTGCCACCTTAGGCCCCCCCTTACTGAACAAAACCAGAACACCAGCTCACTTCTTCTCTTGGACTTTACTAGAAAAGCCACAAATACATACTTTTTTATCCCCCAAGGTGTTTTTTAATTGCTCTTGTTACCAATTTATTGTTATTATTCCTTTCTGTTTGTTCTTTTCTGAGTTTGTTGAGTTTGGGGAGGGAGGTTGTAATTACAGATAAGTTGTTTTTATGGTTGTTTTCCAGCACTACAAGGATGGGTGTTATGCACATAAAATCAGTATTATCATTGTGATTAATATTAAAAAGAAGAGTAGTAAGAGTGATGATAATAATAATAATAGTACAGCAATGAAGTCTGCATTTCTTGCTAAGCATGGTGAGCTTTGTGGGCAGCCTTTCCCTGAGGAAGACCATGAACCTAGATGGCAGGATCCCTCTCCAGGAGCAAAACCACCCCTAATCCCTGCATTATATCTTAAAGTCAGTAGAGTTACAGTTTCATGATAGAGGTACAGGAGCTGAGACCTGTGAGATTTATCTCATATAGGGGAAGAAGCCCTTATAGAGCTTTCCCTGTGCCAGCTTAACTTTGTCTTGGGATAGATTAATCTGTGCCATTAGCTGCATATGGATGGAATGGATGCATCTGGCCAAAGTCTGCCTGGTTTCTTTTTCCTTGCATTTGCCCTCATTAGCTGCCTTGCCCCACTGGCCCAGCCCAAGAGCTCTTGGTCACTTCAGCCTGGCAGGGCAATCTCATCCGGTGGGTTGGCAGGGTTGCTCAGGAAGATGTTCTCTTGCTGTTCCCCAGCAGCTTCGGATGAAAGGAAGAATGATTTCCAAGGTGCAAGGTTTGCATGAACATTTTTTTCCCACTGAGTTAAGAGGGATGAATGAGCTGGAATGACAGTAGATAAAGCAGTGAGTAACTGCCGGGAAAACAATGTGTGCTTCATCTCTCAGTTTTCTGGGTGCTGCTGAAGGAACTGCCTGGAATAGGCATTTCTGTCATGATCTGCAGTAAGCACATAAGGATTTCTTGCCTCCCTGTTGGTCTTGCGACCCCTAGTTCCTTAGATATTGGAAATACTCAGGAAAAGCTGCAAGAGTGTTTGGGGGAAAGGAGCCTTCATCTCTCCACCTCCAAGTCTCCCTGGAGAGAAAACTTCCAGCATGGAAGAGAAGGAGGGGAAGGTCGCTTCTCATCTTTCATTATCATTTGATGCCTATCACTTATGCTGATAAAGCCAAAAAGCTGAAAGGTTTGAGTTGTTTCTCACAGGTGCTGACACAGTAAAGTGTATATCAGGCAAGGCCTGACATTTGATGTGGCTTTATCATGGGCAAGCAGGCAAAGAAAATTGGTACATTAATCACCTTTTCCCTCCATCTGTCATAAGCTTTTATCCCATGGGGAGGAAAATATTTCCAGTTTGTCCTTGCTTTTTGAAGTGTGATACTATTGTATTTGCCAGTGTACATAATGCCTTAAGTCATCAAAATGCCAGAAGTGGAGGGGAACATGCATCCCACTTATAACACAGGCTGGTGGACCACTAAGCTGAGTTTCAAGCCTCTCTGGTCTTTTTCAAAAGCCCCCAGAGATTTCCAGCCAATCTTTCCCTCTAACCACTTAACCTCACCATGTATTTCTCATTTCTTATTTACATTTTACTAAGTAATGATAGCTCTAATTTCACCTCATCTGGTGGAAACTTGAGGAGTTATGGGTGAGTTTTACAGCCTGAATAAGGTGGTGGGATACCCTCAGTGTCAGGGTCCCAGCACCCCCATCCTCTTTCTGGGAGGGACATGCAGTATAAGCTCAGGAGCAATTTAGCAGTGTTTTATCAACACAGCCAAGGCACATCTATGCTGCCCCTTGCAAAAGTTTGTTGCTGAGTTTGCCACTGCAATGGCCATGTTTGCATGGCTTTGAGGTAAAATCATGTTAAAAGTTCATCACAGGGAATCATTAGCTTTCCAGGCTGTCTTAAAATCACTGTTCTCTTGCAATTTAAAAGCAAATTTGTGTTAAAATATCTCTTTTTTTTTTTTCTGGGTAGCATTCCAAGGATCAGTCTGACTTCCCATGAGTTTTAAAATATAGCTTCAGGGTTTGAAAAAGAAAAATCAAATTTTCTTTCTCCTTCCCTGGTGAAAAGAGAAAAAAAAAAAAAAAAAACCAAGACATTTAAGCAATCTCTATCTGCCCAAAGCCTCCAAGCTCACACATCTCTGTGAATGTTTCAAGGAAGATTTTTTTCAGTGTTGGTAAATGGTTGTAATGGACTTGTTGTTGTAATCTCCATGATGTTGTTAGCATGAAACATTTTTACACTCAAAGCACAGCATTCAATGTTTCTTTATACTGTCTGTCTGCTCCTTTGCCATCTTTGCAAAAGATGGAGCTGTACGCAAGACTAGCTTTGACATCTTGATATTTTCAACAGCAGCATCATTGTTTCTAGGATATTTTGGGGTCTGAGTCTGTTGAGGGCACTTGCAGCTTGCCAGACACTTTGAAGTGTGTGTTTCAGGTTGCAGCTTTCTTGATACAGGATTCAAGTCTAGGTCCATTTAGGATTTTTGCTACTGATCCCTTGTGCCACAGTTTGGCAACTGGATACAAATATTTGGGGATTAGTCTCAGACAACCCCACTCTGTGTCTGGGATGGATTAGAAGTCATGCAGCATGCGACTGATGAATTTTTTTTGTTTTATCTTCAGCACAGCGATGCAGTCCATGACCTACTCCTGGACTTTATCACATGGGTTGGCATCCTGCTCTCACTGGTCTGCCTCCTGATCTGCATCTTCACTTTCTGCTTCTTCCGTGGGCTGCAGAGTGACCGCAATACGATTCACAAGAACTTGTGCATCAGCCTCTTTGTGGCAGAACTCCTCTTCCTCATCGGCATTAACCGGACTGACCAGCCGGTAAGAGGCAAAAGGCTTTCTGCTCCTGCCAGAGGCTCTTATCTCCGTGCACATGGGATGTTTGACTGTGCAGTGAGATATGTTCCAGCACTGCCTTAATTCTGTGCATGAGTCTTCATGGGTTTGGGCCCCTTGTTTGTTAACTGGGAGTCAGATGCTGATGCCTGCTGTGACTTCAGAGGCTGTATGTGCACCGTTTGTAAATAATGTGTGTGTGTATGTTTAATAAGCAGATTGTAAAAATGTGCTTATACTATGTACATCTTTATATGTTTATTTGCCTACCTTTGTATCTTTGAGAATAATTTCTATATGCAGAGATGTGTCTATTTTAAAATACTTCACACACATTTTCCAAGTGAAAAAAAAGTTCTTTTGGTGAAGGGAAAATAAGAACTCCCTCATCCTTATCAAACCTCCCAGTAAGAGTAATCCTGACTATTGTATTAATTCAGCATGGTACAAACACCTTCCCTTGCTCTTTTCAATCTGCACACAGATTGCCTGTGCTGTCTTTGCTGCCCTCCTGCACTTCTTCTTCCTGGCAGCTTTCACCTGGATGTTCCTGGAGGGGGTACAGCTCTACATCATGCTGGTGGAGGTTTTTGAGAGCGAACACTCCCGGAGGAAGTACTTCTATTTGGTTGGCTACGGCATGCCTGCGCTGATTGTTGCCGTATCAGCAGCAGTGGACTACCGGAGCTATGGCACAGACAAAGTGTAAGTGGAGCTTGACACTGCTTGGATCTGGTCAGGAGGGATGGGAGTGGGGACGACAAAGGGAAGTGAAGAACCAAGAGACCTGGCAGGCAAAAAAGGCTTGTGCAGGCAGAGGTCAGCCAGGAGGCATGCTTTGCCTTATCTCTGTGTCTCCAACACAGTCCATGATGATAGAGGACAAATTCCCCACTATGAAATGATTTGCAAAGGTATTTTTTGGGGGAAGTCAGTTGGGGAAAATTTTATCAGATTGTTGGGTAACATCAGCAGAGGTGGCTATCTCAAGTCTCAGTTTTGTACGGTATCAGCAAGGTCATCCTTCTCTAAGCACAGAGTATTTCTCATTTGGATGATGAAACACTACTTTCTTCTTCCTCTTTTTAAAGTGTTCTATCAAATTACCAGAGCCTGCAAGCCAAATAGGTGGTGACTTTGGAGTGCATTAGACTCTTTGCAAATTGGAACAGCCACATCATTTATCATTATGAATATTCTTAAATATTTTCAACATTGCTGAAGCTGGTATCAAAGCAGAATTTAGATGATCATGCAACACTGTCTAATGGAAAACAAAGGGAAAATCCAGCCTTTGATTTTCTTTGCCAGCTTTGTTACAATAGCACTAACAATGTGTTTTTAATGAATTTTTTTTTTTACTTTCCCTTGTCAGGTTGCCTTTCCCCTGTCATTTTAACTGAGTTAAGGGCTCAATCTGGAGGCACACATAGCAATGAGCCAGTGGCGTTTTTAAAGCTCTTTTTTTAGCATAGATCAGGTCAGGCCATGGCAGCAGTTGATATTCTATTAAATTCAACTGCAAATTTTTTGCATGAAACCTTATTGCTATATATGAACTTGATTCCTTGTGGAAGCAAATTTGTAGAGCAGTGGAGCTGCTCATGATCCATTACTGTGCCAGCAGGTAGGCTTGGATACCAGCTGGATATTTGCATCATGTTTTTCCCATGAGTAGAAGAATAGCAATTTGAATTTGTATAAATGTCATACTTTATGGAAAGGAAATGATCCACAGAGATAGAAGTAGGAGGGAGTAAGTTTTCAAGGATCTCTACTAATGTATCCAGAGTCATTTGACTGACTTTGACAGGCCTAGGAGGTTGAAGAAAAAGTAACACAACAGCTGATTACAGTTTCTGGAGAAGACTATTTCCATCAGCTGCCACCTGTTTTCTGCCCCAACAAACTCTTCTGTTCACATTCCCTCTTGAGCAATATATAAGTTCCCATTGAATCAAATATTGAAACATTCTGCCTTGTCCCTTTAGACAAATTAATTCTTACTGCGATGTTTCTACGGAGGACCTGTCTCTTCACAGTGGCCTACATGGGGCACATTGAGCCTCAAACATGTTACAGCTGGAAGGATTGTAAGTCTCTGGAAAGCCAGCTGAGATGCTCCCGCACATCTGTAATCACTGGAGCTGTGTCCGCACCAGTCCAGTTTTTATTCTGGTGTTTTAGTCGCTGCCTTCCATGCTGTTCACCCTGTAACTTCTGCAGTGTTACCATCACAGGGCTTGTAGCACAAGAATGATCCTTTTGACTTCTCTCTCAACATTTTGAGCTGCCTACCAAGAAAATCCAGCATTGCAGGTAGTTTGTGATGAAACCTAGCACCAACTGCGTTCTCGTACAGTACTGTATAACTGTTGGGTGTAGTAGTAAAAGGACATCCCCAAGCCCAGGGTGTCGCTTTGGACATAAGACAGCAATTGACTTACATCCACCCTCATCTTTACAAAGTCCCTCCTGATGCTCTGCAGGGACAACCAGAGCACCAATATAGGTTGTGGGAGATAGTGGCACACAGCAGGCTAGCTGTACAGAGTGGGAACATATGGCACCTAACCACAGCTCCCATAAAGCACCATGGCAGCTTTGCATTGCTAAAATGTTTCCAGTCTTGTTAAATGAATATATAGACCTTTATGATGCACAGCAAAATAAATATATTTGTCATGGTTGAGCCCTGGTCACCACACAGTTTCTAACTCCCCCTCCCCAGCAGAATGGGGGAGAGAAGATGGGAAGAAAGGAAAACTCGGGGGTTGAGATGAAGACAGTTTACTAAAATACCAAAGGAAAACTACAATAATAACAGAATGTAAGGATATTAAAATATACAAAATGAACAATGCACAATTTCTCACCACCCGATGTCCGAATGACCGATACAGCCCGTCCTGAGCAGTGATCATGGAAACAAAACAGAGCAGCAAGCAAAGGGGGAAGAGGGAGCCAGCGTGGTAGAGAGAGTGATGCCAGCAAGCAAGAGAGAAATGAGATGGAGAAAATGGAAAAATGGATGCCCTCCCCATGGGCAAACCCCACTTTTATACTGAGCATGACATTTATGGCATGGAATACTCTTTTTGGGCAGTTTGGGTCAATTATTCTGTCTGTCTTTCTCCCAGCTTCCTGCATCTGCACATTAGCAAGACTTGGAAAGCTGGACAGTGTCCTTGGTCCCATTAACAACAACTCATATCATCAGGGTGTTTTATCAACATTTTTCACATACAAAATCCAAAACACACCAGCTACTGAGAGGAAAATTAACTCCATCTCTGCTGAAACCAGGACAATATTTCATGGGATACACTGCCTTTTCCCAACAGACCTTGAGTGCCCAAATGTTTCCATGGCATGGGAGGCAGAAAGTTTGGCTGAAATTCGCTGGAGGTGAACAACAAAACTTATATTTTTGTTGAGAAGGCAGCAGTCCTATTTCTGCACCAGTAAAATCTCTCTTCCTCCCCACAGCTTAAAGTAGTACTTTTAATGATTAAGCATGTATATATAATATTTTGCAAATAAATATTTACAGTGATTTACAGAGCCTAAAGTATTTATTTATAATCTCTAATTCCAGAGTGCACAATTTTATCACATTCTCGTAGTGGAAAATAAAAAACATACAATATGTTTTGTATAACTATCATGCTCCATCTGGTTGATGGATGATGATGTATTTTTCTGTATAATGTTATTAGAAGGGTAGAACTGATTAGAATTTGTAGTGAACTATATGCCAGGCATACATAATTTGATTGCAAGAAGTGGCTTGGTTTTGCCAGGTTCTGTAAAACATCCTCTGGAATATGTTACTTGCCTCCCTCCATTATTTATTGCATTTGTTTAAGCAGGACTTACGGAGCTGTTTGTCAGTGTTATTTGTTTTTTTGCCTTGCATTTGGTGCCACCATTCATACATCCCAGAATGATCTGCTTGGACACTCAATGCAGGTTTTCTTGATTTGATTTTCTTTTCTAAATGCAACCCTCCTGTAACATAAGCCCAGATTACATAGCCAGGAACAGGCAGTTGTTTCTCTCTCTGTTTCTTTGCACAGTACTTGATGCTTGTGATTTTCTGAAGCATCCTAGTATTCGTATTGACATTTTGGAGTAGCTGCCCAGTAAAGATACTCACTTACACTTAATTATTCCAAGAATTGGAATTGATCATTTTCCTATTGCTAGTTCTTTGTTTAAGAGCAGTTCAAATCACTCATATTAGCAGTTCAAATCACTCATTTTATAACCAAGCAGCAATGTAGTGATTCCATTAAAAGATCATCCCATTCAGGCCAGCAGGGACTATTCATGTGAGGCAGCTGAGCCACGTTTGGCCCTTTCCCCTAAATAAATCAGAAATTTGCATCTTGCCTTGTTCTGATTGTAATTTCTAAAGTAAAGGTGAAAAGCAGGAAGCCTCACTGCAGACAGTGTATTCCTCCAGCATTGCTGAAGCGATTCTGGTGATGTTCATGTGAACTTCAAGTGACCATTTCTACAGGCCAGGTCTTCAGCTTCTGAGTCTTAAATGGCCACATCTTGAATTTTGCTGAAAAAAAAAATAGAAGATACTGGGATTGCTGTTTTAAAAAGTTGCATCATTTGCCCTGTCCTGTGTGTTAACCAAATCCATCCATCTCCTGGCCAGGTCTGCTGTCAAGCATTGTAGCGGGCAATGCTGCAAAATACAGAGGGAAATAGCATTTGCAGTTGCTGGTAGCGTTTGAAAATAACTTGTATCCAAAGTACAGTAAAAGCTGGATTCAGACTTTAGCAGCCTCCCTTTGAGAGGACTCACTCAAGTAGCCGGCCGTCCAAAATCGACAGCGAGAAGGTATTCTATATTCCCATACTGTCCTAGGTTTCATGTCAGTGCCTCTTACACATCTCAGAGGAAAGGGGCTATGCTTTGAATGGTTCAATATAGATAAGAAAATGTTCTTGTAGGTATATTCATCCACTGGTAATCTAATTAATCATGAGAAGAATCTCTCTATTGTTTCTCCTTCCCTCTCCCCCTTTTTGGTATGCTATAAAGCAGGATATATACATGGTAAGCAATCCAGCTGTTAGAAAGCAACATGAAAGCCCAGTGTATGTACACAGCCACCAAGTTCATCAGCCAGCCGCTGACATTTTATGCATGTTAATGTTACTCGGAAAATAGCTTCTAACAATACGGTCTGTCTTGAGTGGCTCCAATGTACTTGTTTTATTTTCAGTATTCATGCTGGATATTTGAGGAGGAAGCATGAACAATGCGGATGCTGGACTGCATTAAGCAGAATCTATATTGTACCCTTGAAAGGCATGTTTTGTGCATACGTATCCAATTACCACACCCAGACAAGGAAGTTTTATAGCTACATGAAACAAACCACTGAGCTCACATGAACACCGTGATATGTTTAGGGCTCTTCAAATTTTATGGTCCAATGGCAGCTAATGATTGTTTATTGGTTATATTTAATGCACACCAGGGATGGTTTAGTATTTGATTTCTCTTCATGCAGAAAATAGAGTAAACTCTTTGTAGTCTTTATTATTTGGGGAAAGCTTTAGGTGAATATAGCGACTTGTCACTGTGGAAAAGCAGGAAATGAGAAAGTAAAGGAAAGCAGCACCACAGAGCTCATTATGAGCGCTGAATACGCTGGTGTGACTCTTGGAAGAAGCAGGGGGTTTTGAACAGCATTCCCTGCATCCACAGACTTTCAGCTACTCAGCTGTGCCTTGTACTGAGCCCTGAAGCAGGTCTTTTGCTTAATGGGAGCGGAATCCAAACTTGCAATGCAGCAAGTCCGTATTCACAATGCAGCTGTGCATGGTGGGTCAGAAGTAACTCAGTAGCCCAAATTTAGCAACTTTGGGAAGTTGCCTGACTGCTTCCTTGTTTTGAAGAGCTCATTTATGCAGCTCATTGTGCATGTGGGTTTTTGTCTTTTAAGGGGAGAAAAGCTCAGTGTCGTACTTGTCTGATTAGCAATTTACAGCTCCTCAACGCAATTGACGGGATGCCTGTGTTTTGATGTTTTGGTCTTAATTTGCATTTTTAATGAGATTTGAACAGGTTCAAAGTTGCATCTCTGTGATGACCATAAAAAATCCCGACTTTTTAACGTCCCTCTGTAGATTAGAGGCAGTCCTGCAGCTTTCCATTTAGTTGCCCAAAACTGAGTGTCGTACATAGTTTCATAGAAAGGTGATTTTTCTATTCAGATAAATAAAAAATGACATCACATTCTTTAAAGCATACAGAGAGGCAAAAAAAACCCGCCGTCTCGGTTTTTTGCAAGCTGTACTTTTGCTTGGATGAAACCATCTCTTGTAAGAAGGGGACCCTTTTGCTCCATGCCTGACCCCCACTTATCCTGAGGGCAGGACCTGGCTTCTCTACTGTTTCCCATCCACATCTTTTGTCACTGAATTGTGCTCTACAATCAAAGAGACAGATTTTTTAGCAGAACAGGGTGGAAAATTTCATCCATTTAGCTAGCTGGAAAGGAAAGCAGTTGCTTCACGCTTCTTTGCTCAGCCCAGCGTGACTTTTCCCTTGTGCTGTATTTCAACTTTCACCGATTTTCCCCATGCCCCAGTCTGCATACATTCAAAACAGCTGCATCAGATGTGACCATATGGCTGACCATCATACTTTAAGGAGTAAAGAGAGAGTTTATGTCTTTTCTCTTCCTTGGGCTTTCCAAGAGCCGGCTCATTCTTTATGCTGAAGGAAAACCAAGTTGTTTGGCAAATAAAATGCACTGTACTTCCAACTCTTATGCAGCAGGGGCTGGGGGACGTTTTAAATGTTAAACTGGCAAAAAAGTTGGAAATGTTTTATTTAAAAAAAAAAAATCTAACCCTCTTGAGTGCTCTACCTCGCACCAGCACTCTTATTATCAGTAGAAAAAAGTTGTGGGGCTACGTATTCCCTGATTCATGTGGCAGCTAAGGCATAAGCACTAGTTACACTTTTTTCCTATGAGGTGAGGTAGGTATAAAGTCTGAAATGCTGTGTAAAGTGTGAGCTGCTGCTATACGGACGTCTTTTTTCAGGCATCAGGAGGAGGACTTTTTACAGGGACTTCATTATCCTTAAAATCTCTATTCCTCTGTCAAATCTAGTTGCAATTGGGTGACATTTCAGATGCTATTATGGGTAATACACAGATGTCATGATCACATAAACCCTTTCCTACAGGAAATCTGACTCAAATAGTTTCTAGTCAGTCATGTTGTTCCATTATCAGCTGCATCTAAATCACCTTGAAGTTCAGCAGCCACAGAGGAAACAAGATTCCCCTGCAATCGCTCTGAAAGCTTCTGTTTGCCTCTTGCATTAAGATTTTGATGCTGTCACATGAAGATTTTTGATGAACAGCAGTTCAGGAGTGACGATCGCAGAAGTGACGGTATATTCATTTGTGACAAATAGTGGTACAACCATATATATATATCGATACATCTTCACCACTGACGAGACCTGAAATTTTATGGTCGGGGGGAAGTGAGAAGCTTTATCTACATCTTCGAATTTATTCATGTCTTGGTTTCTCACAGTCATAGAGGTTCAGGGCATGTTTCATTCTCTCGGTAGGCAGATCTCTTCTGTGGGGCTGCTGGCACAGACCCTTCTGCCTGTCACAAAGTCCATTGGAAGGGAAAACTTTCAGCACGTGCAATAGAGCTGTCATTTGTGAGAACTGCCATCTCTTCTACCATGATACAGTTCCTGTCGCTTGCCTAATTACGAAATTCCTTTGGATGTTTAGCATAAGAGTGGTTTTATGCTTTCTTAGTCCTCTGTGTATAAACAGAGCTGTGATTTGCAGCGTTCCAAACACAAGATATTATTATTTTAAATGTCCTGCTAAACTTTCTTAGAATTTGTATTCATCTGTCTTGTAACCAGTCACTTTCATTTTATCTTCCTGTCTCCTGGAATGAACTAGGAATGGAAATGTAATTTCCCAAGGGCCTTAAAAAATGTGGGGAGTATTAAATGTGGTTAAAATTAAGTGATTAATAATTTAGTTTTAGGCCATGAATCAACTTCATGTGGTAGCACAGACCATATGCAACCCTCGAAACACTAGTGGAAACAAAACACTCCAGAGGTTCAGGGAAATAAAGCACTCTAACGGGGAAGTTGCTGAACCTGATTAAACCTCAGCCTTCTGTTATCCAAATTGTGCTTCCTATTTGCACCAAATTTGCTCTGATCTGCTTGCCAGAGAAATGTCATCTCACTTCACAGCTGACAGACAGCTTGCGTTGCATCAGAGCTGGACAGTGAAGAGGAGCTTAAAGTGAAGAAGCAGCTCCATGGATGTTCCTTGGATCCCTTCCTTAAAAAAACCCATAGTTTTAAGGGTTTTTTTTCCAACAGATGCAGAAAGCCTTAGCAACTAGGCCTTGTGCCATTTCTCTCTGCTTCCTCCAGAGGTAATTATCTTACTCCATAAATAGCGCTGTCAGAAATTGGGCACATAATTCAGCATTTAAATGAACAAGCAATGTAATATTTCCTGTCTCCCACCGGCATGTTTTGCAGCTCACATTCTTCTCTGTCACTCGCTCACTCTTGATGTATGTCCTGTGCGCAGTCCTTGAATGCCTTCTCTCCCCTGTGTTTCATTACAGATGTTGGCTCCGACTTGACACCTATTTCATTTGGAGCTTTATAGGACCGGCGACCTTGATAATTATGGTAAGAACTCCTAATTAACTACTCCATCTCTCAGGTCAAGAAATAAAACTTTTGCTGTCTCTTTATCTTTAATTTACACAGATTAATTTGAGAAAGCCATGTTCTTCTTTGACCCTACCTAGCACAAGCAATTAGACCCTCATTGCAAGAGGCTCTTGGCATTGCAAAAAACTTGATCAGAACAGGCTGGGGAGCTTCAGAGCAGGTGTTTGCAGAGTTTGGTTTCTACCATTGGACATTTAGAAGTGCCATACTCTATTTTGATGCCACTCACTGCCCCCTGCCCACATTTTGAATTCCAGAGTGAAGCTTTGCATCACTCATACAAAAAAAAAGGGAAATCTAGAGTAGAAGGAATGAAATGAAGTCCAAACTGGAAGAGGGGTTTGATGGGGGTTTTTCCTCCCCAGCAGAAGTTGATATTCGGTTAGCACATTGCCAGCATATCAGCTAACACCGCAACAAGTTAGAGAACCCAACTTTAGAGGCAGCTGGAGTTTCTTATACTTTAATTGCTGCAGTATGGCTTAAATAAACCATCCTTTGTTTTGATTAGACAACAGTTTGACTAGCACAGTAAACCAGGTGCTCTAACTCCAATGGAGACATTAACCCTGATTCACCTACTTTTCCTGCAACTGGTGGCCATTTCAGCAGCCTTCCATATCAGGGAGGGGGCTGTGCCACCAGCTACAACTGTTGGAATTTTTTTCCCTTAAGCAATTCATTCATAATATATGAAAATATAAAAATATATCTTCCCTTTTTTATTATGACTCAAACCCGGACCTGGGCTTTTGGGGGAACTTTCCAGGAATTGGCAGCCTTGTTAACACTGAGGCACTGAAACACCATCATGTCTTTTACAGAACAAATCAAACTCTTCTTCCTTTTTATTTTTCAGCTTTGCATTGGGCTAAGCATCTTCAGCAGTTGCGATTTCCCTGCCCATCTCCCCCATTACACCATATTTAATAGAAGCTTCTTTGCTTCATTAGAATGAGACTGCCTAAGCAAGGTGCTTGGAATGACTTTTCACAGCTGTACACCTCTCAGACACAGAAGAGCTGTTACAGCAAAGATTTTAAATTTTCCATAATGTAATTTGAAGCACTACAGTTGGTGTTGGAACCAGCCCCATATCAGTAACATATGCAGTACCACAGTTTTGGTAACACTGTGGCATCACCAGTCCTGCAGTATACAGGCCAGCCCACCTTGTAAAATGCATGACAACTTTCTGTGATTCAGTCAGTATAAAACTGTGCATTAGCAAGAGCTAATTTCCTACAGCAACTCATCTGTTACAGAGAAAAAGCTGACTGTCGCCCCATCATGTTGTGTCATGTCACGTAACGCTTTTATTTTCCCTTCCTTCCCATTGCAGCTTAATGTCATATTCCTTGGGATTGCTCTCTATAAAATGTTTCATCATACTGCCATACTGAAACCTGAATCCGGATGTCTTGACAATATCAAGTAAGTAGTTGTGGTTTTTTTTGTTTCTCTCTGCTTGTTTCTGTCTTGCTGTTTATGCCCCCCTTCCTCTCTGAGGAGCGTACAGGGGAACCAACTCTGCCGGCAGCAGTGGTAACCAGGGACAAATACTTTGGGTTATGGCACTGCAGAGTGGTTTCTAGTAAGTACTAACAAGTGACTGATGATGAAGCACTATCTTTATTGGGATTTGTCTGCCAGTGGTGACATTTTCCATTCAGTTTTGCATGGAGGAAGCAAAGTTGCATTTGCTGTCCTTGAAGCAGGTAACCTCCTACTCCCTGTATATAAAAGGAAATCATGGTCAATAATTATCGGCTAATTATTGCAGTCTCTACAGGGAAGGTGTTGAAATTGTTGATCATTACTATTCCTCTGTGCTCTGAGGTTGGCAGCCTTACTTCTTTTCTGTTTATTTTGGCCCCTGACAGACTTAATGACCTAAATTCTCCCCAGAATCCTGATTAGTTTCAGCAAAGTTACCAAGGGTTTACCCTGGGAGTGCCCACATCAGAGGATGTGCTTGCTAGCCATGTCATGTTTTGCCCTTGGACTCGGTTAACGTCTGAGCCAGGGCATCTTACTGTCTAGCAAGCTGCTTCATTATATTGATAGAATACTAGTGTCTGTCAGTGCCTGTTTATTCAGGCACTCTGCCTTTAATTACTTGCTTGAAAAATGCAAGTGGGATTTCAGGTGCAGTGCATGATAAGATGGGGAGCCTGCTAATTAATAAAAACATCTAATGAACTTCAGGAGGAGGAAATTGTTGGGAGTCAGCTCTTTACTGCCCACCCAGGAAAGGAGAGTGTTGTGTGACACGGCTGGAAATTGGTTCTCCCCTCTCTTCCATAGTGGGAGTGGGAGAAGAGCCGCGAGGGGAGCTTATTAGGAGATGACTGAATTGCACAGTTGTAAGGCAGTTCTCAGCGAGGTTATTGTTCTTACTGCTGAGCTGCTCTTGCGGATGCAGCTTTAATTTAAACTAAGTCAGCCTCCCTTAAAACTTCCCCAGCAGGGAAGACTTGCAGTACCACTGGTGTGCCACAACCTGGCATAGTCTTTTGGGTGAAGTTTTAGTTTCTTAGGTGCAGCTGCTTCTTTGAGGGATGGGAGAAAAGGGGACTGAAACTTGTAAAAATGCAGAAGACCCCAGTGAGCTCAGGGAACCATAGGGTGCCTATTCACCATGTCTGTCCCTTCTCAGGTTGTGGGCAGGCTGCTCTGTGGTGTGCCTCTATTTCTTTTGCTATTACTCCACTGTAAGATGAAATGGGAGAAGCGGTCTCTCCTGGATGTCCAGGACTAATCCCAGCATGACAGTCTTTCATTCAGTCTTGGATGAGGCATTAAAGGACTGTTACATTTAATAACACTTATTAATAGGACTACTTGTCATGCATTAGTGCTATGGGGTTGCTCATTGAGAACAGTCTTTCTAAGGTTACTCACACAAAATCTGTCTAGAAAGCCTTGCAGTATGACATTTAAATTAAAAGGGGGGGGGGAGCACAAAAACAAAGCCTTAATAGTTAAAGCAGAAATAATAATTGCCTAGTGAATAATCTTGCTTGTGCTAATCTCTAGTTTCTTTGTTTAAAATGCCAGGAATTTATGTAACCAGTTATGTCAATTAGAATGTCATTGTAAAATATTTTATAGGTTCTTTGGCAGATGAGTGTCTATTCCTGATTTGACTTCATTAAAACATTTTGAAAACACAAGCAATTAAAATACTTTTAAGTATGTTGCTGATACCCTTCCAAACATGTGCTTCATTACAAATTATTTTTTATGCTTGAAGAAATAAGAGAAACTGCATATAAATTTGGGAAGACCCCAAGCTGACTCTAGGAAGTTTATCAAAACAAGAATTTCAGAAGGGACTTGATTGTCATTTCTGAATAGAATACCTAAGCAGGACAAAGTTAAATCTCTAAATCCAAGGCATGTGTTGTCTTGATGTTGGATATGCTTGAGTTAGGTGCAGATTTTTAACAGAGGAGGGAATTTGCCTTTGAGGGAGCTTTCCTAGGAATGTGAAGGGCTTGCAGTCTCTGGAAAACTTTCAGGTAATATCATAGTTGTCTTCTAGGTAAAATCATAGTCTTCTAGGTAAGATCATGGTCTTCTCCCAAAGTTATTGGCTCTAACTCAGTTGCAAAATTTGTATGTGGTACAGCAGCTCTAGAATAAAAAGCCACAGACCACGTTATTTCACAGGTGACCAGGAAGATCCTTTCTGAGCTTACGTATGTGTATCTATATACAGTTGGTGAAGACACCCAGATCTATTTCTCAAGACGCGTGCTGCCTTTGCTGATTCTCAGCGTGGCCCCAGAGCCTTGCATCTTGTCTTATCAGGTTTTTTTAAAAAAACAAACCAGATCAAGGGCCTGCATTGAAAGGCCCCTTGCTGCCATCCATGTGTGACAGCTTTACGGCACAAGGGCTGCTGAATGGGAGTTTGTTCTCCCAGTTAATTTCCTAGCACTGCTCTCTATGTTAGCCTGTGGTGAAGCTCTCGCAACATAAATCCTGAGTCTGTTAAACAACAGCAAAATACTTGATTCCCTATGGCAACATAAAAATAAAGGCCATAAAATATTTTAATAGACTGTTAATAAGGGCCCTTGCAATCTGCTGCTTGCCTATGTCACTTTAAAGGTTAGAAACACATTATGAAGTATAGAAAGTAGAGAGCCAAATAACTCCACTTAAATTAATGAACTTGATAAGGGATGAGGTGTCACCTGGGATACCTTTAATTACTGCACCAACAGAAAAGCCATTCAAAGTGCAGTGCCTGAACCAGACGCTGTGTGGCTGAAAGATTTGTAGGCACTGTGCAAAGTTGTAAAAATAAACTTCCCTAACCTTCAGGAACAGTCCCTTTAGTATTGTGCCAGCATGGGAGAATCTGACATTCCTGCGGTGGAGCACTGGTTACCCAGTGTTTACCCTGCAAAACATTTGATGAGTACAGAGCTGGTTTATTTTTGACCAATGTTGACTTTTCCAACTTAGCCAAGAACTTTCAAGAAGGAAGTAGGGTAGCCACATATGTGAGTTCTTCCCCTGGTGCCGAGAGCATCCTCCCCGTATGGCAGCTTGGCACTGAGCCAATTCAGTGTGTTGCATTTACTGAGACAGCAAGGCTCATGCTCTAGTCCTGCTTTTGAGGCGTTTAGCCGGGAGAAGATGTGAGCTTCTGTACATAGGACATGTTGTTCAGAGCTGCAAGGGTTTCTGTGCCTGCTGTTGGTGCCAGGAGAGCAGACTGGCTTCCGTTTCACAACAGGTACCATCACCAAGAGGCTTTTACCTAGGACCTTTTGAAAAAATTGTTTGTCTTATTCTTTCAGTGTGTTTAAACAGAAATTTTAAGTGTTCACCCAGGGTGGGGATCTCTTCTGCCTTTTAAAGATCCCTTTAGTATGAAGTGAAGCAGACAAGGATGCCAAAACAGCTACCTCTTGAGTCGTGTGTGTAGTTTCTCCCCATGACTCCCCAAATGCATGGCAGGAGAGGATTTTCTTTCCCAGCCTTTTCCAATGGCTGTTTCTGGGCACTCAAGGTCCACTGAGGTCCAAGGTCCCAGCCATTGCTCCTTCATCTCTTCACAGCGTGTTGGCAAATATAGGTGAGCAGAGATGGGCAGTGAGGCGCATCATTTGGTAGCCTTGCCCACATCACTTGTATCTTGCTCGTGGCCCGTCTGAGAGTGTAAGTGGGATGCAAAGGGTGCACAAAATTGTTTGTGAGCACAAACTGATTCACTGTCAACAAATGTACCTAGGAAGACATTATTTTGGAGGATTGATTTCCCCAGCCCTTACAGGCTTGAAGGGAAGACAGATCTTTCAAGCCAGGGACTATGCAAGCTTTTTGGATGCCAAAAGCCTGCTGCACTGCTTGCATCTATAGCTTGCAAGGTGGAGACTATAGGCATATCAGTGTGGTATTGATGCACTCTTGCTAGCAGATGGTTCCTCACAAGGATGTGTTACCAGCTGGAATACTTTAGAGCAGCTGTGAGGCTGTTTTACTGGAGGTTGTTGCCGTGTGGAGTGATTTCTGGAGTCGAGCAGCTCATAATCTCTCTTTCACACTTATCCATTGTGCTGGGTAGATGTTAGATGTGCAAAATGTTTCTGACTGACATAGACAGAGTACATGGAATCTTTCTTATATTCGCATTCCTGTAGGAAGCTTTACATGACAAAGAAAAATACATCTATGTGTGAATAGTCCAGCACAGTTCTTCAGTTTTCGATCCATCAACTCCTTTCCAGGTGGTCAGGCATGTACTGTGGCTGCTTGTGGTCCTCGCACACCAAGTTTCATCTGATCTGTACCAGATGCTGCAGCATGACAAACCATTCACATGTTTCTGGATGCTTAACCCCCATTCTCTGTGCAAAACAGAGTTTCAGGTGAACCCCCTCCACAAATGCATTTGCACTGTGTGACAGTAGAATGTTTGTTCTGCAGCCATTTGAACAGTACTTATTTGAGTCATCCTGATTGTCGTAAAGGGTAAAAAAGGGGCTACACTGATGGTAATCCAGATATGCTCTTCACTACATCTACTGAAATCTGAGGTCCTGTCTTTGCTGTATGCTATTATGGTGGACAGTGTGGGATGTGTTAGCTACTGACATGGCAAGCTGATAGGAAATGGGGTGGGGAAAGCTGTTACTTAGTTAACAAAAGGCAAGTCCTGTAAGAGGATTGAAAGGATTCATCAATGAGGCCAAGCAGCTGCCAGGCCTGAAGTTACACAGGGCACCTCCAAATGGCCAGAGGGGAGAGGGTGAAACCTCTCTCCTAGCAGAGACCAGAAGCCATCCTTTCTCTTCCTTACAGATGTAACATTTCCTTTGAAGTTCTGCGGGTGCCCGTCCCCTCTCCCTCCAGCACTGCCTTGCTGCGGTTGGGTTTGTTAGCATTTCCCCCAGCCAGACCAGACTTCCTGACATTCTTCTGCACTGCAGTATATGGCCACAGAGATTTTATTTTATTTACTTTGGAAGGGCGACATGTTGGCCGTAGCTGCTAAGCGCGGTTGCGGACCCACTAGAAAGAAGGCAGAAGGCACAGGGCTTTGTCAGCTTGCTTCTCTTTTTGTCCCATTTTATTGCATTATTGTTTTAGCCAGGATATAACTTGGCTTGTGCCTAGGCCCCCTGGATGCTCTTTAAAAAGCACAACTCATGGGGACCCCTTCAAAGACAGTATGTTGGCCTGTAGTTCTGGATTTGTTGGAAAAGCTCATCCAGTGCAATACCCACCTGAAAGTTATCCTGGAAATTTAATTTTCTTTCTTTCAGACAGGGAGACCCAGAGTCTTAGCTGAGAGCTCCCTTTGTTGCTAAAGAGAGGCTATTAATTAGGAGCCTTGAGATAGTTTAATCCTGGCATCAATCACTGTAGTTTTGTTGCAGCTTTCTTCCCTCTTGTGGAAACCTGCTCCCTTCTCATCTTCTGCAACAATAGAATAAGCACTATATCAAAAACCTGAAATTCCCTGGAAGAAAAATGTATTTATTTTGAATACTGAGGAGAGAATGTTTTTAGGTATTGTGGCCGGATTCACAAGAACACAGACTAAAATCTCATTCATGGGGATGATGCAGAAATGTCCTCCACTGCAGCATTCAGAAATCAATCCCCAAATCACCAAAATGAGCCCCCCTCGGCTCGCTGGCTGCTGTGGGAGCTTCAAATGGTCCAAGGCTAAAGGCATACAGACTTGATTTAATGGATCAATTAAAAGTATATGTTCTCCAAAGTTTCTGACTTGAAACAAAACTCACACTGTACTCCTTTTTTTTTTTTTCTCCATGGGAGTCTCTTGCTCACAGGCTTACAGAAATAAATTTGAGAATGTGCAAACTAAAAGCCAAAAGTACGAGTCAAATGCAAAGACTCAGTGTTGATTATTACTATATACAACCTCAAAAAGCACAGGCTGGGCTCTTTTAGGGAGTCCAGCCCAGGCTGCGGGACGCAAGGAGTGAGAAATGAGGAGTCTCAGGCACAAAACTGAGAAGCTCCTTTTGAAAATATGCCTCCTTTACAAAACATTGCCATATCGCACTCTCCCCATATGTTGTATGGGTGTAAGTGATTATCTGCTCATTTTCTTGCTTCAAAATATGTATTTTATTTAAAGAGACATGACTAATCCCAGCCCCTAGATTAGCTTGTTGTTTTAGTCGTGCAGGTTTTCTTAAGTCGTAAAAAAATCCTCAGAGTTAGGTAGAAAATTGAAAGCAAAGGTTAAATAGAACTTCCAAAATTCATCTGCAGAAATGTTTAAATTAAATCCTTGATTTAACACGGCAGTATTGTGCTAGCAGGAACAGAGGTATACCAGTCTAGTTTTATTTGCTAAGCTGATTGAAATGCAGAAAAAGTAAACATCCTGGGTTTGGTGTGGTGAGGAATGAGTTAGACTTTTGAAAATGTAGGATTTTGTCTCCTTCAGTAGGAAAAGCTTACATTACTAATGCAGAACAATAATTTGTAGCAGGTATTCTTTTACTAAAGGAAGATTAATTTGTGCTTTATTCTAGCCATTTTAGAAACAAGTGAAAGTAGGGAGACAATAAGGATTATTTCATCTTTTTCTATTGAGATTTAAACTCAGCTATTGGTTTCTAGATCTTTTTTACTTAGTCATAAGACTTTACAACTTGGAAATAGTTTGTAATACCAAAGGGTCTGGAATTGAATATTGCCTTGGGTTCGCCTGGGGGACTTGACTTGCAGAACAGCAGCACTTGAATCATTCGTTACTTCTGGATTTATGGTTGCTTGGGAGTGCACAGCAAGGACACGGTACAATGAAGGGGTCCAGCTCTTTGGAGCGTGCCCAGTGCAATGTCTGGGTGCAGAAGGCCCAATCCTGTATCTTCAGCGTTCTGAGTTCCCGGCAAAGTAAAGGCTGAAAGTCTGTGGCAACATGCAGACTCCTTTGGAGCAGGAAGCTAGGAGAGGAGGTGTATGCGTTGGTGTGAGTGGTGGAAAGGGCAAGGTACAAAGGGTTTGAAACACAAACTAGTGAATGCAAACACTTACAGGAGCCACAGTGAACCTCTGTTAAACATGACCCAAAATTCTGACTGGCCATTACCTATAATGTATAATGTTAAATAAAATAGCAGCGCCTGTAAAGAATGAGCTTTCTGTTAAGATTTTCATACAGCTCTGTTAACAAAATAGACTAACTCAGTGGGCTATTCAAGAATAGGGCATTGAAAATCTCTCCTTCCCACCCAGCTGTGCTATATGCAGCATTTTTAGACGACTCTGACAGTAGATTCAGAGTGCAGCAGCTCCAGGGATGCCTTTTGAAGAGGAATCGTCCCTGGATTTCTGCTCTAAGAAAGGATACTCTGATCCTAGGGAACAAAAAAGAACCCCCAAGCCAATGCTTGGGTCTGGATAAACTCAGATAAGAAATTGTGTATTTTAACAGTGCTTGGGACATGCAGGCAGCGTGTTCTCTGTCACCAGAAAATTTGACAGGAGTATTTTGCAAGGATGACCAAATGATCTAGGTACTTCTGAAAATGAGGAATAGCTTTTTCTCTCCCTTAGAAAACCTCCCCCTGTGCAAAGTTCTGACGTTAGCTGTGGGGTACTGAGCTGGGCATTAGAAACTGCCTGCCTTACTTTCCTTGTACAATAGCCCAAACTATGGTCTTTGTGTCTCATATGGCTTTGAGAGAGAGTACCGTGCCTTCACAAGCCCAGTGGTCAGCTTAGCATCTGCCTGGATCCTGTGTAAGAAAGCACCATGCTTCCTAGTCCCCTAGGTAGCTCAGTGCTGATCCTGTATAGCCTTCATCTGCATCTTTGCATGAGCAAACTTTGAAGAGGCAACCTAAAGCAAATTCAGAAAAATCACTTGGAGTTAGCACAAAATTAAGTATTTACAAGCTTCCAACCAAGAAAAGATACAACACATTTATATTTTGCCAGAGTGCAGAATTTGTGAGCACCTTGGAGGAAGAAACCCTGCCAATGCTGAAAAAACATATGCAACTGCACTTCTGTCTGGGTGCCATTTTCGGCCAGTGATGTTGATGGCAGCATCCAGGTTTTTTTTTTTTTGTTACAATCTGCTGCTGTTTCAGTTTTTCACAGGAGGGTTTGGTTAATATCTGACTCTTTTGGCTTTGGACTTTGCTTGTTTATGTATAGTTTTTTGTGATGGCTGCATTAATGTTGAATGGTGATTATAAAGCACTAATCTTTCCACTGACAGGTGTCATCCTTTCTGAATTAAAAAAAAAAAATCAATCAGTGGTTATTGATTTGAGAGAGTATCTTGGAAGATATTAAATACCTAAGGTCTTTCTGTGAACCCATATATCATGATTATTGTTTTAAAAGGCCATCCATACATTTAAGTATTTTATCAACAAGCCCTACTGGTGTTATTTGGATAATACAAATGTGTCTAAAGGCTTTGCTGAATCCGTATCATGTGGAAACAATCAGATATGTGGTTACACACAAGTGTGGTTTGAATAATCATGCCATGCCTTTGCAAAGTTACAAGGAAGGAAGCAAACAGGGTAAGCAATTCTGACAGTAATTAAGTACTTACAGAAAATGAGACCAGCTTAACAGAATTACTCTTTCCAATTGCAATAATTAAGAACAAATCTCAGAAAGCAGACCACAACTTTCTCAAATTAGTTGATGGGGAAAGGATGATGCTTTGCCTTCGGCTGAAAAAATCAGGCATAGGTTGCCCCAGATCCTGGGTGTGCAGATCACATAGGGCCAAGGAGGTTTGGCCTCATTTATCTGGATAAAATTTTCAGAGCTATGGGTGGAAGTAAGTTGTGGCTTTCAATCTATATAGAATTTCCTTTATGCCAGGAGGTAGGACCCCAACCTTTACAGATCTCCAAGGCATGTAAAGCCAGAGATTTCTTCTACAAATTAAGCTGTAACAGGCCTGCTGACCCTCAAGATGGTTACAGAGGTCTTCAGGGGACTGGCCACCTCCTGTCAAAGATGATGCAGGAGCCAGAAAATGAGACTTGGAAATGATGGCTTGAAAGCTGTGTGATGAATGCCAGCAGCCTAAGGAAGGCGATTAGGAAGACATTTGGCTTCATGCCATCAGCATGATAATTTTGTCACAAAATGTGATGGCAAAATCCTTTAAACACTCTTTTATTGCTTGCAATTGATTTTTCTCACCATGAAGACGCTCTTTCACTAATTAGCAGTGAACCTGTTTGCTTTATCAGAGGAGTGCTGGACTTTCCAACTCCTTCCTGTAGATTTTCAGCAGTTCGATAAATCAATCTTTTCTAATCCTTGAAATTAAAAAAAAAAAAAGGAGGAAAGAAAATAAACATCCCTACTGCCTCATATTGGCAGGCAGTGGGGAGACACAATAGCATGCTTTATTTTGTGTTTCTCTTGTGCTTGCCCGCAGGAGACATCTGTCCCTCTGCTTTATTTGCGCCATATTAAAATGAATTCCATGGTTCTTTCCAAATGCTTTAAAGGGGGCACATCATCCATCTATTTTTATCTGGGTTTCATCACCCGTAACAGCTACTAAGGGTCTTGTGTGCTTACTTTGGCATTTTTGTTCACTAGCCAAACTGTGTTATTTCGGGGCCCAAGCGATGATCCATGTGCGGAATGAGCCTTTTCTTGCTGTCAGAGAGATGGGAAAATACTTTGAGTTGTCAAAAGAGTGGTAAATTTGAGTTAGGTAAAGTTAAACCATAAAGGGTTGCATAAAAAGACAACATCTGAAGTTGATTAGTTGTGTAGGGTTTTATAAAAGACTCAGTTTTACTGCAAGCGTGGCTGAAATCTACACTTTGTTAAATATAAAAAAAAAAAAAAAGAAAAAAAAAAGAAAGTAAACTCTTTTCAAAGTGTAAGAAGACTAGACATTGAGAAAAGAGCTGAATAGCTGGTTTTTGATAACAGGCTTTCTGTGTTTAGCAGCGTTTTAGGACCAATCTGTGTGTGAATGTAAATTTTTGCTTTACTTTTCCTGCTGAAAAAAAAAAGTGAAGGCTTTAGCAATCCAGGATATTGCTGATCTGCATGCATAGAAGTGATTTGCACCATATAATGTAAGTTGCAGATTGTCTGTGCCTCTGTATTGGGCTGTCACTGTATATTTTGGCAATTAGGTCGCCTTGTGTCAAAAAGTTATATGTTGGAGTTTTAAAAGAATAGGCAGCGCAAAAGGGATTTCCAAGCTTAGACTGCATTTCTTTTGAAATTCCTTAAGCATCTAAACAAGGAGATAAGTAGCTAATTTTAGCAACTTTTTTTAAAAGTACAGGTCTGGAACTATCACAGGAATATAGAAGGTAATATGAAAAATACTTTCTTATCATTGAAAGAGAAAGTACTCTAGGAAATTGAAAGACATCTAACTTAAATATAATTAACCTTTAGAAGGCTTTGCCCCAAGGTAAAGTCAGGAGTTTTTTAAGATTAGAAAATGAATTAGGCATTTATATGGATTGGTAGATCATCCACTATCCATCATCTGGGCTGTGAAGAAACACAAAGGAGGTGAGGTAAGATTTTGCAGGTTAGAGGAGTAACACAACCACTAAAGATCAGCTTTTAACTTCAAGTATTTGAAAATGAAGCACCCATCTCAACCATCATTCAGGTTTCCTCTGCAGTCAGTAGAGAAAGGTATTTCTTCAGAGAATGGCAAAGCCTCATCTACCTTAAATACCTGTTCTTCTAGGGGACAAGTTGATCTTTGGGGGTAGCAGTGTACCCTTAACTATGAATCAGAGTCACACAGTTTAAATTCAACGGGCTGCATCCCTTAATGCCAGGAAGTGGAAGAATTTATCCAAATCTGGAGAAAGCACTTTAGACCTAGTGTATCAAGTGGTGCTAGGCTAGGTTTTCCAATGATTTCTACTTTTACTATTACTTGCTTGTACTACTAGTGAATATAATCTCGGTTTTCCAGTTAGCAGCTCCATTTTCCTATAAGCTAAGGCTTCTTATGGGGCTTTTCTCTTGTCTAAGTGATGTTTTTTATGTATTGCAGATAATGACACAGTATTACTACAGCACTGATAGGTTTCACGGACTTTACCAGGGGGAAAAAAACCACTCTGGAGTAATTTTTGTCAGACATAAATTGTTGCTAACACAAGAGTTAACCCTCTTACAACACCTGAGTTTGTAAAATGAAAAGGAATACTCTGTATTTCATAGAATCATAGAATATTACGGTTGGAAGGGACCTTCAAAGGTCATCTAGTCCAAACCCCTGCAAGGAGCAGGGACATCCCCAACTAGATCAGGTTGCTCAGAGCCTCATCCAACCTGGCCTTGAACGTTTCCAGGGATGGGGCTTCCACCACCTCTCTGGGCAACCTGTTCCAATGTTCCACCACCCTCATTGTAAAAAATATTTTCCTAATATCTAATCTAACTCTACCTCCCTCTATTTTAAAACCATTACCCGTAGTCCTGTCACAACAGACCCTACTGAACAGCCTCTCCCCATCTTTCTTGTAGGCCCCCTTGAGGTACTGGAAGACTGCTATAAGGTCTCCCCGGAGCCTTCTCTTCTCCAGGCTAAACAGCCCCAACTCTCTCAGCCTGTCCTCATAGGAGAGGTGCTCCAGCCCTCTGATCATCTTCATGGCCCTCCTCTGGACCTTCTCCAACTGGTCCATGTCCTTCTTATGTTGGGGGCTCCAGAACTGGACACAGTACTCCAGGTGGGGTCTCACCAGGGCAGAGTAGAGGGGCAGGATCACATCCCTCAACCTGCTGCCCACACTCCTCTTGATGCAGCCCAGGATGCGGTTGGCCTTCTGGGCCGCAAGCGTGCATTGTTGGCTCATGTTGAGCTTCTCATCCACCAGCACTCCCAAGTCCCTCCCCTCATTCTCTGCCCAGCCTGTATTTGTGCCTGGGATTGCCACGACGCAGGTGCAGGACCTTGCACTTGGCCTGGTTGAACTTCATGAGGTTGGCATGGGCCCACCTCTCCAGCCTGTCAAGGTCCCTCTGATGGCATGCCTCCCCTCCAGCTTGTCGAAGGCACCACACAACTTGGTGTCATCGGCGAACTTGCTGAGGGTGCACTCTATCCCACTGTCCATGTCGCCAACAAAGATGTTGAACAGGGTCAGGCCCAAAACTGTGGGGTAACGTTAGACTCACGTGGCGACTCACGCACTGGACGCGGATGAATCCATCAGTGCAGGGGTTAGGTGTGTCCATGTGTGTGGTGGGCACAGATAAGTCCAGGACTGCAGGGGGCAGGTGCGTCCACGTACGTGGTAGGCACGGATAAGTCCATGAGTGTAGGCGTAGGTGTGTGGCGGGCATGGATGGGTCCATGGGTGCAGGGGGGCGGGTGCGTTCGCATGCGTAGCAGGTGTACGGGTATTTAACCCTGTGTTGCGCAGCATTAAATTGAAGGCTTGGCTTGACGGTATCCATGTGATGCCCTGCTTTCCCCGGAGCGGGGCTTCAGTGCGTGCGGGGTAGGTAAGCCGGCAAGAGAAGCCTGCAAAAACGGACCCCTGAGGAACGCCACTCATCACCAGTCTCAACTTGGACATCGAGCCATTGACTACCACTCTCTGAGTGTGACCATCCAGCCAATTCCTTATCCACTGATTGGTCCATCCATCAAACCCATGTCTCTCTAGTTTAGAGAGAAGGATGTCATGCGGGACAGTGTCAAATGCCTTGCATAAGTCCAGGTAGATGATATCCATTACTCATCCCTTGTCCACCGATGCTGTAATTGCATCATAGAAGGCCACGATAAGCCCTTAGTGAAGCCATGTTGGCTGTCACCAATCACCTCCTTCCTCTCCATGTGCCTTAGCATGGATTCCAGGAGAATCTGCTCCATGACCTTGCCAGGCACAGAGGTGAGGTTGACGAGCCTGTAGTTGCCTGGGTCCTCCTTGTTTCCCTTTTTAAAAATGGGGGTTATGTTACCCCTCTTCCAGTCATCGGGGACCTGACCAGACTGCCATGACTTCTCAAATACAATGGCCAGCGGCTTGGCAACTTCATCTGCCAGTTTCCTCAGGACCCACAGATGCATCTCATTGGGTCCCATGGACTTGTGCACCTTTAAGTTCCTCAGATGTTCCCGAACTTGCTTTTCTGCTACAGTGGGCAGTTCTTCATTCTCCCAGTCCCTGCTTGTGCCTTCCAGAGCTTGGGTGGCGTGACAAGACCCCTTACTGGTGAAGAAAGGCAAACAAGTAATTGAGCACCTCAGCCTTCTCCATGTCCTGGGTAACCAGTTCACCCCTTGCCTTCCAGACGGGGCCTACATTCTCCCTGGACCTCCTTTTGTCCCCGTCATACCTATAGAAGCCTTTCTTGTTTCTTTTGATGTCCCTGGCCAGATTCAATTCTGTCAGGGCCTTAGCCTGTCTCACCTGATCCCTGGACTCTCACACAGCCTCTCTATATTCCTCCCAGATTACCTGTCTGCTCTTCCACCGTTCTTTACTTTGGTCCAGGAGCTCCGTGCTCATCCACACAGGCCTCCTGGCCTTTTTGCCAGACTTGCTCTTCATCGGGATCCACCTCTGCTGAGCTTGGAGGAGGTGCTCCTTGAATATGGACTAACTTTCCTGGGCCCCTCTTCCCTCCAGGGCCACATCCCATGGCACTTGGCCCATCAGATCCCTGAAGAGGCCAAAGTCTGCCCTCCTCAAGTCCAGGGCAGAAAGCTTCCTGTGTAGCTTCCTTGCTGCCCCGAGGATCTAGAACTCTACCATCTCATGGTCACTGCAGCCAAGGCTGTCCTTTAGTTTCACATCCCCCACCAGCCCTTCCTTGTTGGTGAGAAGCAGGTCGAGCATAGCGCCCCTCCTCGTTGGCTCCTCTATCACCTGTAGGAGGAAGCTGTCGTCCAGACATTCCAGGAACCTCCTGGACTGCCTGTGCCCTGCCGTGTTGTCTCTCCAACAGATGTCAGGGTGGTTGAAGTCCCCCATGAGGACCAGGGCTTGCGACTGCTTGGCTGCTCCTATCTGCCTGTAGAGGGCCTCATTCACTCTGTCCTCCTGGCAGGAGGGCTGACAGATCCACCATAATGTCCCCTGTCCCTGCCCTTCCTTTAATCCTGACCCATAAGCTCTCTGTCAGCTCCTCCTCCATCCCCAGGTGGAGCTCCACGCACTCCAGCCAGTTGCTGACATAGAGAGCGACACCCCCTCCTTATCTCCCCAGCCTGTCCTTCCTAAAGAGCCTACACTCCTCCATCCCAATGCTCCAGTCGTAGGAGTTGCCCCACCACATCTTCGTGATGCCAGCAAGGTCGTAGCCCTGCATGTGTGCACATATCTCTAGCTCTTCCAAGAGCTATTTCATGAGGGGTATAAGAGACTAAGTACTACAGGCCCCCTGTGTAGAGATTTGAAGTATTTGGGAGTTAGGCGTCTTTGAAAATCTCACTTCTTTAGGTACCTTCTTTCTTTGGGCAGTGGATCCTAGGCCTATCTGGGTTGGAAATGGGGTACAAAATGCTCAGGTCTTTTTGACAGTTTTCTCCTGAGTTGCTTTGAAGTGCTAGCCTCAAGCTAAAAGGCAATCTGAGTTTACAGATTTCGCCTTTTGTCTGTACAAAGATGAAATGGAACCTTCAGCTACCTTGAAGAAAGGCTATTACAAATCACTGAAAAACTTTGTGAGGGTCTTGATAGCAGCAACAGAGTAAAAAAATTCCCTAATTTTCTCTTTATAAGCTATCACCAGCAACATTTCAACAGTAAAATCTTTACCATAAAATCTTTACCATAAAACCTGAATGCTTGTGAACACAGTAATAGAAATTCATGTCCTGCTCCTGCCCACCTTGCTGGGCTGCAGGGAGCTGTTAATGGCTAGGTGGGGGATAGGGACAGAGGCAGGGAGAGCTACAGCTCAGCTACCTGTCAGTGACGTGGGGACAGCTACCTTTTCCCCAACATGGTGTGTCCTCTACTTGTATCTCACTACTCAGAGTGGGGTTAGGGGAAGTATTATGAGCATGGCCCGATCCAGCCCATTGGATGACTGTTCCCTCCCTTTCTCAAAGACCCTTGGTGAACATGCCAGGGTAAAACTGGGACTGGCAACATTACTGCCTCTTCTCTCTGTGCCAAAGACAAGGTGGGGAGAAGATCAGAACGTTTGCACAATATAGTCTGTGAAATCACCTTCCTCCTATGAGGACTAAATCCTGCTCATACTTAGTATCCCTCTCAGTCAGAAGTTACTGCTGAACATCATTCTGCTTTAATACAGCTTCTTTCTAACTTGAGCTGAAGCAGGTCACCTCCATGTGGAGCGGTTTCTTTAGCAGAGGGTACAGTTTGACAGGTTGCCAGTATTGACTGAAGGAGATCTCAGCAGGATTGATTGGGGCAATGAGGCAGGGGAAATGAGATGAACATATTGAGTCAGCCTCCATCTCTGGCACTTGTGGTGGCCGCTGCAAGGGACCACATGTTCAAAAGCTCTATGCCAGGAGGGAGAGGAGGCCTGAGAGTTGGCCTGCCCTCTCCACGTGTGGTACATCACCCACCATGCAGGCAGTTAGACACAGAGCTGGTGCCAGAAGGTCAGGAAGACTCTCCTAGGAAAATGTCTGTGACTAATCTTTTGTCCCCATAGTGGCAAAAGCTCATTTTTAGTAGTCCATCTTGGCTTCACTGCAGCAGGCTGCTTTGCAGTCTTGCTTGGCAGAGTTCTTTCTTTGTCCTTCCCTGTGAAATGCGAATAAATAGGTCAATGCTTTCTATCACTCAGGGCTTTAGAAGATCCTAATGCCATTATGTCAGAAATAAGATAATGCTACAATCTGACTCGTAAGTTGACAATTTGTGAGTCACACTTATGAAAAAGTGAATGGCAATAAAGAAGTTCCTGTAATACACTACAGCACTGCAGACAAAGAGTGCTGGAGGCACGGTGAAGTTTTACCACCTGAATACCTGAAAGCCTGTGGTGGCTATGCTGAAGTTTCAACACTCATCTTCTCCAGAAATGCTCACGATTTTTAAAAGAGATTTCAAAGTCAATTGACAACTGCATGAGAGCCAGGAGGGGTAGCTGCAGCTTATAGCTCACTTCTGTACATGAAGCCATCATTCTTGGTCATGTTTCAGTTCCCTGGGGCAACAACCCAGGCTGGCTGGTGTGTACCAGGTGCACCTGATACCGGTCTGCCTTTGGTTTTGATGATGGCTGGTGGGACAAGGGAGGGGGACTAGTAGTAAGCTATCTTCTCTATGTTGTTATATTTCTAATTTTGGTGTTCTTGTCTTTATGTCTATGCATTCTTTAGCTATGAGGATAACAGACCCTTCATCAAGTAAGAATGACCTGAATGGCTGATAAATTTCATTTATCAGTGTGGTCTCGTGAACCAGCTGTCAGATCAATATTGAAAAATCATTAAAGCTTCTGTCATTCACATTTGAGGCAGAAGAGCAAACTGTGCAGGAAAATGGTCAGGCATACAGCTAACGTGCAGAGTAAATGTGCTGCATATGTATTGCCAAGCAATTATCACCATATTGGCTTTATATTATTTGACTGGACATTACTTGAATTTAAGGTGAACATGCCCAAGTTAATCCTACATAGTACAGACTTGTTATACCAATAGCAACCCTCTGGTCCACTGTGCTCTGTGACTGAGAGTGCTTTATGGTAATATAAGTACAGAAGTAAATTTTCAGAAAGGTGCATGGGTGGTAATCCCCATTGTTTCTGTTCTAGTTAATAGGAGCAGTGCAAGCAAATCTATGTTTGGTGCATTGGAGACTGTCTCCTTACTCACTGGAGTACCTAATTGTCACTAATTGTAAATCTCTGATTTTCAGTTCCACCAAAACATGGATGGTTTTGTTTCTTTATTGCTATAAAATTGCATGACAGAAAAGAAAAAAACATTAAAAAGCAACAGCAAATCTGTACAAAAAGCAAAGCAAAAATCACAAGCCACACAAAAAAAAAACTGTGAAGAAAGCCAAAAATGCCTATAAATTACATGTCTTAGGGCATCTGTGCTTTTTCTTCTGCAACCAAAAAGTAATGCACAGTAGCACAAAATAGAAGCAAATCACCTTTGCAGTAGACTTTCAGTTTGTTCTTCTGGTGAAGAGTCCTTTGTGTTCATTCTTGCAGCATCATTCCTATGTTCTCTTTCATTGCTTGGTTCTTTTTTTTTTTTTTCTGTGAATATGGGGTGGAGCTATTCAAAGTAACCTCCATGCGCTCTTTATCTCCAGGTCTTGTTTTCTGAAGTACAACACTGTAATGAGTGTAGTTTGCATTACTGAGGGTCTTCTCACCCACAGATTCCTTTCCATCACTGAAGACAGCATATTTCCACTAAATAACTGCTTCACACCTGCACACCTCTCCAGCCAACGGCTCTTTAATCAGGTTAAAGAACTGGCTGTGGTTTGGAGCAGAATAGTTTTCTGATATCCTGGCAATCATTTTTAAAAGACTCTGTAAATACAGAAAGCTTTTAATTGTGGAGGAGAAGAGAAGCAGGAGGAAAAACAAAGTGTTTTCCACTTCATTTTTGTTCCTTTTTAAGGAAAAAAAAAATCATTTGTATTTTTTAAATTGGCATGCAATTAAGATGATAATGTGCTCTCACTGGTGGTGGAATCTCAGAGAGAAAAATATGCCAAGCAGCTGAAGCTGTAAGCTTTATCTAGTGGCTACCTTTCTGAAGGATTTTAAGAGTACATTTTCAATTTGCATTGTGCTAAATATTTATTAGCAGGATTGACTGGAAATGCTTCAGAGGAGCTGTTCTGGTCTGCTAGATACATAATAGTGATTTTTTAAAACTGCCTTAAGAAGTAGTTACCTTAGGGAGCTCTTCTCGTCGTGTGGTTAAATAATACATACTTTATAAACTTCCGTAGAAGACTTAATTCTGTACTTTCATTCTAAAAGGAAAAAAAAAACCTACAGAAAACATGAATACATCATCAGTGTGCTTCTGTTTGTTTCCTGCTAAAAGGAAAAGGATTCAAGACTGCAGCTGCCATGGAGTTTCCATAGTAGAGATTGCCTGCCTGACCTCTGCAGGACTTATTTTTTC
This sequence comes from Chlamydotis macqueenii, assembly GCF_036417535.1. Lineage (NCBI taxonomy): Eukaryota > Metazoa > Chordata > Aves > Otidiformes > Otididae > Chlamydotis > Chlamydotis macqueenii. The sequence continues at coordinate 21,982,711 of NC_141559.1, forward strand.
CCTTAGCTGCTGCTGTTTCATCTTTCTCCCTTTCTCCATGCTCTGCTTAGCAGATGGAAGCCCAAATATCCCCAAAACGTGGACAAGTTTCTAAAAGGCTGAAGTGGCTTAGAAACATAGGCTCCCTGTGAGCCTTTCTGTAGCACCCCAGGCTGCTTTGGGGTGGACAGGGAAGCAACGATATTGGCTGGCTGCAAGCATGTCTGCTTTGGGGAACCAAAGGGTTAAACAGTGAGGAAGGAGTGCAAAGACTGGGTATCATTACACTCATTTTTATGATGTTACACCTAATGATACCAGATGAAGACAAGAAAAAACACAACCCTGAGGGAAAGCGCAAAGAGATGCTCATGATGCTGCTTCATATACGCTTCCCACTGTGCTTCCTAGCTAGACGTTGTGTGGCAGCAATTCCTTTAAAGTTGTAGGTAATTTAGCATGTGGAAACTAGGGAGATGGCTAGGAACAGGACCCAGTTTCTATCCTGCTTGTCACACTTCATCTCATGTTCTGGTGTTAGAAGATCAGTCTCTGAGAAGTTAACTTAGCAGATGACTACATGTTATTTAGCAGGGTAACATGGAATACTTCTCTTGCCAGCCCAGCAGACGTTCCAGCTTTCCTGAAAGTGCACTGAAAAAAAATAACATGCAGCAGCCATCCCATGTCCCCAGCTCTATCCGTCCAAGCAGAAAGTTGCTGGGGGAAAGCAAGCAGAAACTGCAGGCTACTCATGTTTTCTTGAACGTTTTGAGGCCAAGCAGTGACTGCACCCCTCCTCCTGCTTCCCTCCTCGGGTGGAGCAACCAATAATCTTAGATTTGCAGCTCGTATGAAGAAAGATTGCCCCTCCTTTTCTCCAAGCAGAAGTGTGGCAGTTTAGCAAATGTGGTGTGTGAGTGCCTATACGTATATTTCCCCTCATCACAAGGTGGAAGAAGTGTGAAGCAGCATCGCAGAGAGTGTCCATGTGCGGAGCTGATCTCACAAGCAGTGAGGGCTTGCCCACCTGCTTGTAGTTATTTATTTGGGTTACAGGCATATGGGAGACTAGCTGAAATGCAGCAATACATGTGTCTTGGTATTAAGCTTAAAGAAGCTAATCCAGCTGCCACTTCTAGCCCAGTGAAACCAGTGGACACTTTAAAAGGTATATTTACAGTTGATGTTTTGGTTGATTTATTTTGTTTTCCTGCCATTTGCAGAAATAGCATCTACATGTCATTTACATACACGCTGCTTTTACATTTAAAAAAAGAAAAGAAACATCGTGGTTACAAATATGCATTAATTATGATAAATTTCTATGTGCATAACATTTCCATTTCTGTATGTTTTCTCAAGCTTGAAGATTTGTACACTGCATCCAGCTTGAAGACAAAAGTCCCTACAACTCATTTTGATACACTATTTTCTTTTTACTAAAGCAATGGGCAAAGTCTTCCTGCTTGTATTCATGTGCCTTCTTTTGTAGATGAAAAAGCAATCTCTTTGTTGTTTTTTTTTTGTTTGTTTCTCATAACAGGTCCTGGGTTATAGGTGCAATAGCCCTACTCTGCCTATTAGGACTAACCTGGGCATTCGGACTCATGTATATTAATGAAAGCACAGTCATCATGGCGTATCTCTTCACCATTTTCAATTCTCTACAGGGAATGTTTATATTCATTTTCCATTGTGTCCTCCAGAAAAAGGTAAGACAGATGGTTCCCAGCAGCAAGAGGTGGTAACGGGGTGTTTTGTTGCCTGACAACAACAGTGTAGCATCATCTGTGTGCTCTGAATTCATCTCATGCAGATTTATCCCTGTGCACCTAATAAGGGGGGTATTTAGACTGGAAACTGGCAAGATGCAGGGGAATGAGATGATAATGAAGGTATGTGGCAGTGGCATTTCAGCAGCTGGGGTGCTGGCGACTAGCACATCCTCAGAGGCAAGCAAAAAGGCAGCTAACAGTTTGCAGGGTTTTTTGGTAGTGAACCTGTAAAAGGACTTTGCCTGCTATCGGCCAGATTCTCCTTTCCTGTATGCAAGCATAAGACAGGAGTAACTCCATGAGCATCTGGAGGGTCTTCACATGGCTGAGTGCTCGCAGCAAAATGGAGCTTTACGTCCTCGTTTGCAGCACCTGCAAGAAATCACCCCTTTCTATAGCAGTATATATGGGTTGATGGTATGTAACGGGGGCTGCTTCCCCTGCTTTTTTAAGAACTGAAGGACCTGTGCTCTGCAACAGTTCATAACGCTCTGCATTGCTTGGTTCTAATGTGGGCTTTTGGAAATCTTCAAAGCAAGCATGTTAAGTGCTTCTTGATGGAACTTGAAGTATACCTCAATTAACATTTGCAAGATAACAGTGGAGTAACTTAGGTAAACTCTGGGGGAAAAAAAATAAAAATAAATATCTCTGTGTGTATATGTAGGTTGAACTTGAAGCCTCTGACAATCAGTAATAAATATTTTTAAGAACCATTTTATTCTCCATTGGAATTCAGTAGTACAGAGCTCTCCACTTATGTGCATTTCTGCTGATAATCTTTTATATTTATCTTGGTTTCAAAGGGCAGTTTCTTAATCCAATATAAACATAGGGAAGAGTTATACATGGATACATCTGGATCCCGGTTTCTCATTGTAACCAGTGGCGTTTTGTGAAATGGCTTACTGGGTAAAGTCAGGGTCATGTTGAGGTCTGTTCTCCATTCACGAGCTCTGCGCTTGCTCCTGTGTTATCCACATTCTCCTGTAAGGGGAAGAGAGATCTCACTTTTGAAAACAAGCAAAATTCATCACGGCAAGTGAGGTCCACAAGCAATGCCTCTGGAATGATCTGTAGAGCTGTGTGAAGATGTCATTCTTGAAACCAAAGGAAGACTTTTGAGGTTCAGAGTCTTGTCCTTGTCATTTCATCACATATTTGTGCATTCTAAAACACTTAAAAGCTTTATCTAGATGCAAGTGCCTGCTGATGATCCCAGAACTTGCAGAAAGAAAATTTCCGGGCAAGTTGATAATAAGAATGTACGCAGTATCACTGTCACTAATTAAATCTGCAGATGCCTCTTTGACGAGGAGTTTAAATTTCTGCACTATTCTCACTGGTCCATCCTCTCACCTCTGATGCAAAGGGTCATCCCAGCATGGCACCACAGCCTCCTTGGCTATCAGAGTGCTCGCTCAGCATGGGAGAACCATTCTCTTTTCTATCTCAAGCCAGTCTACTCCCTTAAACCATCACTGATGGCTGTGGTATTGCTCCTGATTTATGGCTGCATAGAGGGAAGAGAATGTGGCTGGTACCTTGCTGTGGGGTGGGTGTATCTCTCTGACCCAAGACATGAGGGAAGAATTATTTGAGAGGAGGAAAAAAAAAAAAAAAGTCCTTTACTCTCCTATATATCATGGACTAGAAAATCAGCAAAAAGCTGCAGAGAGGCAAGCAGTGGGTGGCTAATTAAAGCAATTGAATTATTTTCTCTCAGCAAAGGATTGATTAGGCACTTGAGCATGTTGGGCACTCATGGTATTGTGTTTGTCTCAAGCACTTAAGGAAGAGCGTAATGAAAAAGCTGTAATTTGCTATTTCAACAGTTTTTTATAGAATCATAGAATGGTTAGGGTTGGAAGGGACCTTCAAAGGTCATCTAGTCCAACCCCCCTGCAAGGAGCAGGGACATCCCTGACTAGGTCAGGTTGCTCAGAGCCTCATCCAGCCTGGCCTTTTCACAGAGTTTTGAAATGTTCATTGACACTGGCAAAATTTCACTGCTAACTGTCTGCTCCAACGAACCTCAACTGGTGTTTTGGACATGCAGGGGTTTTTTTGGGCTTTTTTTTTTGTCAATGGGCAACATGACCTGCTTTTGGCTTTTCCGTACAGTCTGCTCATTTTCAGTCTAGTTCCATCTGGTTTCTGGGTATTGCTGCCCATAAAAAGTCACACCTGAAACAGTCAAAGCTTAGATCCTGCCCTGACACAAGTCAGCATAGTTCCCCTGAAGCAAAAGAGGTAGCACAGCATTGCTCTAGGCAAGGAGTTGGCCCAATTTGACTGGGATGCCCATTTAAAACATGACCGACTTGCATGGTGCTGTGGGAAAGCAGGCTCCAGCCACTCCTGTGCACTGGGAATATAATCTCTAGGGCTGCTGGCTCTACAGTTTCCTCAAGTTTCAGTTTGACTGCAAGAAATAATAATAATAAAAAATCATCAATAGGCCTTATATGTTTATTTTGGAATTTTTCTTCTTAGTCTCCTGCCAGAAGCAATAACTTTTAGTACCTTGATGAGCCAATACACTAGTTTATATCAAATCTATCAGTATATTAACTTTGAGTCATAGTGTATCTATCTGTAGTTTCTCCCATGCTCCTTTGAGGAAGCTACAACTGACTGGTGTCAACGAGCAGTTTTGCTGCATAAAAGCAGTCCCTTATGCCGTCGTAAACAGTGAGCTCTCGTATCAAGATCATTCAGCTGGAAGGTGTGATAGGCTTCTTCCCTGCATACTGCAACAGCTATTGTTTTAATGAACCAGTGATGAAAAATCAGGGACCATGTTGAAAATTGGAAGGCAGTGGGTTGGAGGAGAACCTGCCCACTAACCACCATTGCTCTTTCCCTGGCTAGGTACGTAAAGAGTATGGAAAATGCCTGCGCACACATTGCTGTAGTGGGAAAAGTACAGAGAGCTCTATTGGCTCAGGAAAAACCTCGGGGTCACGGACACCTGGAAGATATTCCACAGGCTCACAGGTAACCCGCACTTCTTGTTCCCTCTGAAATGCTTTGCATCACCATGCCAATACCCTTTGTCGCTATGCTCCTCTCTATGTGGGAAGCTCCTCTCGGCACCAAATGAGCTGCCTTAGGGCTCTCCCCAGTGCACATGCAGAGATTTCCCTCCTTCCTGGGCCTGAATTCAACACAGTGGCTTCCCTTGGGATGTGACAGCAATTAGTGCCTCTCTGAGAACCTTCTAAGTAATTGTAATGAGAATAAAAAGTCCAAATTTGCCTTCCAGAGGCAGATGAGTGGTCATTACTTGAGCTGTGCTGCCCACTCTCCATGGAACTCCGGAGACAGGAGCATTTTGTCAGCTCTGCTACATCCCAGTACATCCCTTAATCAAGAGCTGAAGGTTGTTTTCTGTGCTATTGTCATATACAGTAATGATGCTATAACAACCAAGTATTTTTCTTGCTAAAAAAAAAAAGACTACAAGAGTCTTGCAATAGCCTTCACAGTGAAAAGGCTTGCTTTCTGGTGTTCAGTGGTTTGATCAATTCCTTGCCTCACTCAATATGTCTTAGTTTATAGACCTCTTAGGAGAATCCATTGGGGTCAGATTATCTTATTAAGTCACTGGATTTGCTAACACATTGGTCACCTGAAAATTCAGGTTTTCTGTAGTTTGTGTGTTTAGTAATTTTGAAGCTAACTTGTGCATACAGGTGCAGATTTAGGGACAAATAGTTCATATAACATGAAGATGCTTACTTCTTAATCAGCAGAAACCAAACACAAATTTATTCAGTATTACTTATGGAAGTAATTATACATGACAGTTCCACTATTAAATTATGGAAGACATGCAGTGAGTAACCGTTTATAACCTCCCAGGAAAACCTAATTTGCGATTTATGTCTTGCAGCAAATTATTATTTATTTTCAGTTGTTTCCAAGATGTCATCCAAGAGCTCCATTTTGGCATTTACGTAGATCTGGATGTTATGCAGGGCAAATAAGAGCAATAGAACATGGAGCCTCTCTCCAATAGGCCATCAGATCCCACAGTAATCGATAATATAAAAACTCACTATATCCAGCAACATTTAAGTGGCTGGTTTGAAAGCCTTTGGTTTTACATAACTTAACTACTGGATAGGTGCCCTCCTCTCTAAGAAGAGTTGACTTTAATGGGCCCTCCCTCTTGGCAGTCTCAGCACAAGAAAACAAGCCCTTTTGAGGGTGAACTGAGTCTTTCGGCAGCAGTCTCCTCGTGGCAGGCAAGGTTTGAGGTACCAAGGAAGATTATTTTGCCTGCAGAAGCTTGTACTCAGGAGTATGGAAGTGCCTGAGACCTGTTGTAAGCAGGAGAAACCTCACACGGGTGATAGAGAGTGGATGGAGATCAGTCTGAGTTGTTGAAAGCATCTGAGTCCTACCTAACTTTTGAATTGAGAAGTCCATGAGGAGGAAAACTCCTAAGATCCTTCTGTTCTCTGAAAAGCACTTAAGAAACAGAATAATTAATCCGCAATGGATCATGTCAGAGAAATACAATATATTAAATGTCCAGGTGAAAATTAATTGCTTTAAAAGTGCATAGGCCTCGTGTCACAGATTCTGTTACTACATATGTGGAGGCACTTTTCAGCTGTGACCACATGAGTAAGCCCTGGAAGATCACACATGGCTAAGATCCCACTTATTGGAATGACTAGATTTTTAGCCATTAGGAAAAACATAGTCTGTCACAGTGGGAACCAGCCTTCCTGATTCCCTAGACTGCCTAGCACCACTTTCATGCAGCCGTGGGACACATCCGTCATACTCTGAGAGATCAGATGAGATATAGTTTCCCGTGCGCACCCGGATTCCTCAGTCATCTTCACACAGGGATTGTGGTTGAACCACTTGCAAGATGCATATTGGCTGACTTTTTGATCTTTTGCAAGGTCTAGTTGGGGAGGAGCGAGACAGTGGCATGAAAGCCACAAAGGCAGATACTCCACAGCATATTTGAGAAACAAATCAGAAGGCCAGTTTATTCAGAATACTATTTCCTCAGCAGCAGAAGCTATACCACAGATGGCGAAACCATCATAGATTTTTCAGTAGGGGAACAGAAGTCATTCATTTGTGGGGGATTTTTTTCCCCCTGATGTTCCCTAAGATGGACAGTAGCTGTAGAAAACTTCATTCAGGGACAGCAAGACACAGATCAAATCTTCTGTTACACTTCACAAAAAATAAGACACAAGCTATCTGAGACAGTATGGGAAGCATGTGTGCTTCTGTGTGTAAGTTATTTTTCCGTTATTTGGTGCTATATTGGTAAATCTGTAGCTCACATGGGTCTGAGTTTCTGTCGTATGCGATTTCTGTTACTTTTTAAAATTAAGATTAAATTAAGATGTAAGCAATCCAATTATGCACTTTTTTGAGAGAGGCAGTTGTGTTATGAAGTTAGGCAGGCAGGGCCTGGCATGCACAAGGCAGATTATACCAAAACAGCAACTGCTTGCTTACAGCGGGCTAGAAGCAAGTCTCATCCTGAGCTAGACATGGCAATAGAGATCTTTAGTGGGGCAGAAAGAAACCTATCTGCTGCTGCTAAAAATTCATTACCTGCTGTGGTTCAATCCCTCTTCAGAGCCGGATTCGTAGGATGTGGAATGACACAGTTCGAAAGCAGTCCGAGTCTTCCTTTATTACTGGAGATATAAACAGTTCAGCTTCACTCAACAGAGGTAATTATAAACTATTTTTCATATCTCTAACTCTTGTGATGGCTTTAAGGAGTAGTCTGACATGTGTTGCCCCTTTCCCCCACTCCCACCTCCTCTTCACCTTGAAAGGCACTGGACCCATATAAGAAATGTTACAATGATAACTGAGAGGAGGTTTTGTGGTGGTTGTTGCCTTTTTTTGCTTTTCTTTCTTTGTTTTTACACATGTATTTTCAAGAATTGTAATTTCTGGAAGAGAGTTAAGAAAAGCAAAAAAGAGAAATTAAATGAAGTTGAAAAGAAATCTCCCCTTTCTCTCAGCAAACTGCTGGTACCAGAAGCTGCTGAGGTGCCAGATCTCATTGCTGACAGTGCAAATGGGCTGTTACAGCACAGTACAGCCTGTGTTAAGCATTGCAAGAGTCCTGGCTGTCCTGGGTATGTAGCAATACTGTCATCTTTGCAGAAGTGAAAATGGACAGCAGAGCATAGATGTAAGAAAAAATTGTACTTGGAACAAAATTGTCTGTATTGATGTTAATATAGCTAGTTTGAAGAGCTGACTGATGTGAACTTTATAGATATCTGTGGAGGAAAGACTATCAGAAACGTATATGCCAGACAAGATGTGGTGCCCGGCACAAGAGGAAATCTGAGCAGCTTTTTCAAAAAAAAAGTCTTTTTTCAAGGAGTTGCAGGAAAATAATGGTTAGGGAACACCAGAATAAGAGACTCAGAGATTGGTTTCTTTCTCCTTCAGTACAATTACTTCATGGCTTAGCCTTGAGCAACCAGATGCCAAATTCTTTTTTGTATATCTGCCCAGTTGACGCTGGAATTAAGAGGGGATAAAATTGGGATTACTGGGCCCAGTAGTTCTCTGATGATGGTAAAAATCAAGAGCATTTCATGTCCTGATGGCTGGACTGCAAAGCTCAACTGAGAACTGAGTTGGGACTTTGGTTCTTTCTCAGTCTTTATTCACCCAGAATTCCCACTGAATTTAGGGTGAGTTTTGCCTGAGGATAGACTTGAAGGATTTTGACTGTGCTGTTAGTCATATTGACTACTGAGGGCTGGGGAACTAGAGGTTCTAGAATTGCATATTCAGTTCTGTGAACATTATAGATATTGCCCAAATCAGTGCAAAGGGAAAGACAGTGTAGTTAACATGGAGATACACTTTTCTCCCTCAACCCACTCTGATGGTTTTTATGCCAGGATATATTCACTTTACACTGAAGATTCATTGATAAAGACAGCTATAAGGTGCTGTTACTGCAAATGCCTGATTTATCCACATGCGTTACCCTTGCTTCTCTCTCTGTCTTTGCATCAAAGGCTGGAGAGCTACAGCCAGGCTTCTCCAGAGCTAATTTAGAGGGGAATCGTTTGTCATACAAAGGTTACAGCAAGATGGCTGTTCCCTCAGCCATCCATTGCTCCGTCTCGGCAGAAAACCAAAATATGTTATGCATGAAATGTTCACTCCTTTAGTTAGCGCAGAAGTTGACTTGTCTTCTGATGCAGCAAAGGCTACAAAGTGAAATGCTTTAGCAAACAGGATCTTCTGGGCTCATCGGCAGAAGAAAGGCAGTTGTCATCCCAGTGTGGCGAGAGCCTGTTACTAGATGTGCCAGTTACTTAATGGTCATCTGGGAAATTAACAGCTAGGGGATGCATCTTCAAAGCGGATTTCATCCAGCTATCTTCCTTGTGTAACATCAGATGAGATGAATCACCTGAAGGACCTCAACCTCTCAGCTGACTACAGAAACAGCCTGATAACTGTCTAGGAAGGGAAGTCTTTTAGGTAGGACACGTAAGTGACTTGAGTAAGTTGTGCTATTGTACAGGGGCATCCTCCCTCTTTTTCACACAGGTGGGCACAATATTTGTTGTTTTTTTTCTTTTCTGGTAGATAGAAGTATCTGCAAAATGGAAACTAAAACATTTATTTGGGAGTTAGCATCTCCAAAGCATCAAGTGGTCAGTTCTGCCACGAAAATACACCTGACATAAACAGTAAGCCCAGCTGCATAGAGCCCAGATATTTCACACTTTATCCAGTTTATTCCAGCTGAAAAGAAATGTTCGTGGTCTTAGGGCTTTGCATAGAGCGTAAGTTGTTTCTTCCGTCTCTCCAGAGAGAGCTGCAGCCTGAACAGACCAGTGGGGCAATGCAGTTTTCACAGTTCTTGTCTTCCTCTTAATATTTTAATATATATCAAGCTTTAAAGGAGTTGTTTCATTAATGTTTTATTTACAAGCATGCAATAAAAGCTCAGAGGTATTAAGTGCGAGCCTTGAATTGTATAGTTAGTAGCTTTCTCTGCCTAAGGTTGATACAACAGGCTCACATACCTATTCAGGAGTCCCTCTCCAGCCCTCCCAACCTAGACATCTTTTGTGTGAAAATATCTGTATTATCGCAAATTAAACATTCTTTGTCCACTGGTGTTTTTCCTAGAGCCCTCAAGCAGCAGCCCTCTTTCTAAAACAGGGAGAAAACGATCCTGTCTCCCCAGAATCGCCCCATCCTCCTGGTCCTGGCACAACTCCACTTCTGCATGTCCTGGGCCAGCGCTGAGTTTTCATGTTTCTGTCATAGTAGCAGAAAGCAGTGAGACATCCTCCAAATGGGATACTTTCTCATTTAAGCCTTTTTTTCACTGATCACAATAATAGTACTCATAGTCCCCTGATGCTTGAAAACATCCTGGGCAAGACTGCTCTAGCTATCCATATTCCTGTATGATGACCAGCAACTCTCTATACCATCCCATCCCCTCTCCTCCTCCATCAAGCTCCTGGGCATCAGTCTGGAATATGGTGTCTGTGTTACTGCATCCTTCCTTTAGACATGTAACTATATCTTTCTCTAATTTAGCAGATACCACACTGCCTATGGCTTTTTTCAGCTCCAGGTCCTCTTTTATCTACTACTCTCCTCCTCAGACTAATTGGCCATAATGTTATTTTTTTTATTACCATTTCTCATACCAGGAATTTCAGACATAACCCCAAACTTGCCTGACGTAATGTGTTCTGTAATGAAAACTATACTCACTCTTGACTCCTAAGACATGCACAACCATTTCAGATATTTCCTGAAGGTAACATCTAATTACAAATTAGTCCAAAATGTTTCAGGCTTCATTTCCCCTTGCTGCTTGTTGTGGCTTAGTAATGGTGTGGATTTAGGGTTGTTATACCACTGAAATCAGGAGGAAGGAAACAAAAAACAGCCCTGGATTTCCTCTTCTATGGTCAAATGAACAGCATGCCAGGCCATTCCGTCATGGACTCTGTTTCAGGATCCAGGTCCTTGCACTCCCACTCCGCAGCCTTGCCCAATTTTTCTCGCTATGGGTCTGCCTGGATATTTCTGCCTTCTATTTCACACCCACCCTGTGCTCTACATTTCTTTTCCCACTGCTGAAAACTTGCAGAGGTGTAAAAGCTGAACCAAGCTGATTACCTCATGAGTAGAAAAAAGAAGTCTCCCTTTGCCAATTAGGGTGTTTGGTGTAAGTGATCTTGGTATAGGCACTTGGATGCACTGCTGAAAAACTGGACAAAAAGGGATGCATGTAGGACGGACTAAAACTTACTACTTTGAAGGCTGAGGAGTAGAAGGTATGAAGGGAAAGCAACAGAATTTGCCTTTGTGTTAGGTTCATGGGGAGAAAGTGGAGCAGATGACTGCTTGGTTGGAACAGTGGATTTTTTGGTATTTGGGCCAAAGACAGTTTTTAGAAAGGGACAGAGACTAAAAATTAACAGCATTACTATTATCCCAATTCTGCTGTATTTGTGCTTTGGTAATCTGATCATGGACCTGTGCTGTACTCACAAATGGAGCCAGCAAGAGAAATTGGGATGTTTCTCAGCACAGTGCTGATAGCAAGAGGAGTGGATTGCAGGGGACCACTGCAATCACAGCGTGAGCACTTGTCGTAGTTTAGCCCCTATCGGGACCAGACTAGACAGTCTCTCTCTCACTCCCCCCACCCTCTGAGGGAATGGGCAGAGATAATAGAAGGGAAAAAAAGCTCGAGGTTTCAGATAAGGACAGGGAGAGACCCTTAAAGTTACTATTACGGGTAAAACAGACTTGATTTGGGGAAAACTATTCATTTATTACTAAAAACAAAGCTGGATAATGAGAAAGAGAACAAGATAACCTCCCCCCATGCCTCCCTTTTCTCGGGGTTAACATTATCTCTACCACCCCCACCTTCCCCTCCCCCCTCCCCGAGCGACACAGGGAGGAAGAGGGAATAAGGGTTACAGTCAGTTCATCATACGTTGTTTTATGCCACTGCTTTGTTGTTGGGGGAAGAACTCCTCACATTTCTCCCCTGCTCCAGCGTGGGGTCCCTCCCACAGGCTGCAGTCCTTCGTAAAACTGCTCCGGCGTGGGTCATCTCTTCCACGGGTGCAGTCCCTCCAGAACGGCTGCCCCAGCGCGGGCCCTCCACAGCCTCCTTCAGGCATCTTCCTGCCCTGGCATGGGGTCCTCCACGGGCTGCAGGTGGATCTCTGTTCCTCTGTGGACCTCCATGGGCTGCAGGGGGACAACCTGCTCCACCATGGTCATCACCACAGGCTGCAGAAGAAACTTGGCCAGGAGCTGCGTTACTCCTCCCCCTCCTTCTTCACTGACCTTGGCGTCTGCAGCTGTTCCTCTCACAAGAAATTCTTCACAACTGGCTCAGGCAGACGCCTCTCAGGTTCTCTTCACATCTCATCTCCTCTCCACTTCTTGCAGCCAGGCCAGGCTGGGCTGAGTTGGGCCCAGTCGGCCGCTTGGTGGGAGGGGCCAGAGGGTGAGGCCTGCAAGGCCCACGAGGCTCACGTCTACCCCTCTCTGCCCCCACTCCAACTTCTTCACATCATCTCTTCTTCTTTTTTTTTTTTTCTGTTTTCCCCTTCTTAAATACATTATCGCAGAGGCGTTATCACGGAACATTCTGCTACCAATCGGCTCGGCCTTGGCCAGCAGTGGGTCCGCCCTCAGCCTGGCCGAGTCCACTGAACAAAGGGGAGCGACTTCTAGCAGTTTCCTACAGAAGCTGCCACCACAGCCCCCCCTCACTAAACAAAACCAGAAAACACTGCTGGGCTCTGATGGTGCAGCACGGGCCCAAGCTTTGGGTATATCCAAGTGGCTACCTCATAAGCACGAGAGACAAGTCTGTTTGCATCTTCGGAGCATTACTGTCAAAAAGCACTTGGATAGCTCAGACAGCCTTGCAAATAAGCAGTCATGCCACAGCACAGCAATGCAACTCCAGCCTATTTTTGTCCATGTCTTAGGTGAGAGGTAGTACAGTAATACTATCTCTCTGAATACGAGACAACTGTGAGAGAAAAAAAAAAAATCATCATGAACTACATGGTACTTCGTTACCCTTCAGATTTTCAAGTTGGAGGAGGGGGTGATTTTTAATTTTTTTTTTTTTGAGGAAAAATTGAAGTTATTTGTAAAAGAAAGGAGTATTTCTTGTTTTGGTGAAGCTCAAGAACAACAGAGACATAGAAGAGTTTGTCACTGATATGAGGCAGTGCTTTGTTATCGGAAAACGCACTGATGGAGTATATCCATTCAAGCTGGCACATAAGGGAAACTATATTTTCATTTGTGGCAAACACTTACTGTATCTTAATAGTTTTTCCCTTTTTGGGGAAATAAATGGGCTAGGGGTAAAGCCACCAGATTTCTTTGAAAGCAGAAACTACTCCAGAAGTCTGTTGTGTTGGGTCAAGTGCTGTACTTCTCTAAGTCTTGTCTTACAAACTAGACAGCAAGTTTAATAGTCTATTCCAATAACAATCTTGCTGTACAAACAGGAGTGTATGCACCTCTTGTCTTTTGACTATAGGCATATATAGGCCCCCTGACCCCTAAAGAACTCCACACTGTGCCCACTACCCTCATCCGTGGAAGTCTTCTTGGTGGTCTACATTGCTGCTCCACTTGTCTGAAGGACAGTAAGCATCAGGGAGCTGTAAGAGCAGAGCTGTTTCGTGAAGAAGAAGAGCTGGGAGCTGAGGGGGAGTCAAGCATAAGCCATGCCCTCACTGACAATAAGCATTGTCCCACAGGGGCTTAAGCCAGCAGGCAGAGCTTGGTGCTGGTAGCAGGGTCCATCCACAACCCTGGACAAGGTAAGGGGATCAACCACATCCAGAGTCCACTGCAGAGCAGCAGGCAATGTAGGCAGAGAAAGGGCTGAAAACTGGGCTACTACTCATGTCCAAGGTCCAGTCAGGAGACAGACACAAAGACTTGGTGCCCGGGGCTGAGCAGGGGATGTGGGTCCCCAGTGGATCTCATCGGGGCCACTAAGGCCTATCAGGGTTATCAGGACCCTGACAACTGGTGCAGGATTGGAGCCCAGGACCTCTGGCAGATCTTACTGCAGGATGGTGAGTCTTAAATATGAATTCATCCTTGTGGCCCTAAGGGTCTGTTCATGAGGGGGCACGCCCTTGCCAACAATCCCCATCAAACAGTCATTACAAAGCCCTGAGATCCCCAGTACTGGCACACCAGATGTTATCCCTGGCTAGGAAATCCGTATTCACCCCCTGTTTGTTTCCATGCAAATGGGCTGAAATAGGAAATAGAAATGAGGGTATTGTTTGTCCCTGCCCCTTGCTTTTTCTTCCCAAATGCATAACTGTCATTGCATTTCTCAGCATCTAAGTAGAGCTCCAGAATAAATACTTTATTTCCCTTTGCTTTCTTATTTCTCCCCTGCGTTCTTATATCAACTACAAAGACTTAATCTGAAATGTACACAGGAAAAAGGGAAATTATTGCTACTGTTTTCAGAGATAATCAGTTTAATGTCAAATTCATGTGGATTTCTTCATAATGAAGAGAACAAATTGAGCTCAAATTCAAACAGTGGGAATCTGAGTCAGAGAGGAAAATTAAAATGAAGAACATTAATATCCTGATTTCTAACCCAACTGAGACCTGATTGTTTCCTAAATGAAATCTCTCATCAAATTCCTCCCACCCACCCAAAAATATAATTAAACTGTGATTTCCAGGCTGAAATTCTATCTGCACTGTTAACTCAGCAGGGATGACTGTATGTGTTGCAGGGAGGGTGGGTGAAGTTTTAAATTATCTTCAGGTGGCTGTATTATCCTGCATTTTTAGGAAGCAGTTATTTAGAAAATGCAATAGAAGGTGAAGTTCTTATTTTGGTAGGAGGCTGTCACTCCCGAAGATGGGAGCTGCAGATTAGCTGGGGCACTGCAGTGGGTCGAGTTTGGATTGTTCTCCCCAAATCTTCCCTTTCTACTGAGACATGGGGGCTGCCGGATGTGTCTCAGTGTTGCGAGATAAAGGGGCTTCAGTTTATCTGTCTGCAGGGGTGGTGGGTGTCATGGTCTGCATGTAACTTGGCAATACAGCAGTGAAAACAGGGGAGAGTTTGGTGTGATTGAAAGGAGAGACAAGCAGAGGAAGAGAGAAAACGAAAGAAAAGGAAAGAGCAAAATGGAAAAAAAACAAAATCAAGTCAGGATTCCCACAGGGATCTCAAACCCCATCATCAGTACACTTCAAAGAGCGATTGCTGCCCATTTGCAACTCTGATCCTCTGCTGCTGGTGCGTAGATAAAGCAGAGAGCGGATGGAAATTTGGACCATGGAAGCACTACTGTTGTCATGCGTCAGTCTTTCTCAAGATGCTTGTTTGGTCCTTCATGGATTGATGTGACCAGCGTGACAGTCAGATTTCTACTGAATTTATGTTGCATATAAAACAAGTAGCAAGCAGCCAAGCTCTAGGAGAGTTGAAAACGCCTCTGCTTATCTTCATAGCGTATTCAGAGGGCGCCATCAACTGATCTATCACAGTCTGTCTAAATGCTTCTTGCCTGCTCTGAGTAGCACCTGTGGCTCTTGTGGCTTAAAGATATTAGAGAATAAATAGTTTCTCTGTTTTTTTTTCCCATTTGTTTTCTTTTTACAGTTGCCAGCAAACAGTACTCCAGTTTCTCCTGTGAAGTCAGTCAGTTTTCATGTCTTGTCCTCCAGAGAGATGGTTTTATTGTATGGGGATTTTTTTCATTTTAAGTTAGCAGGTTGAGGCTATACGAACATGGAAGTTGGCAGGCAGAGTTAGCAATGACCATTGCAATTTTTAAACATGCTTTCAAGTTTGCCAGATCACTTTTTTCTTTTATGCTTGTTCCTGTTGTGGTACTGGGGTAGGCAGGTTCAGTGCAACAGCATCTCAGGATGTCCAAGGTGCATGCAGTTGCTTTCCTTGTTCATAAATGCATCTGCAGATGCCTAGAGAGAACTCACTGAAATATTCCTGGGTATAAAGGTACTTTGCTTTTTTTTTTTGTTCTGAGCACTAAACGGTTCAAAAATAATTAGACAGTGTCTCTTGCAGACACTTTTCTCTTGTGAGTACCGTCAATGCGTGACTGGAGATGTGAAGTGGAGCAAGAGTTGCATCTGTTTAAATCTGAGCTCCCCTTGGAGATGCTTTAAATGCTTTGTGCTCCATTTTCACTGATACTCAGGGTCTTCTGGAGGTAAATGCAGAGGATTTCTCAAAGTTGAGCCCAGGATGGCCCACGTAGGAGCCTCTGTGACCATTCAGAGACCATTATCTGCTGATATGCAAGGCTCATTTCTTCATCATCATTGCTTTAAATCTAAGACATAGCACTTTTTTCCAGAACCTATCCTTTTTGCAGAGTGCTGAGAGGTGTCGGTGCTTAACACTGTCCTTTGCTGAGTCAGCAGGGGCAAGATGCTATATGAACCTGAGAGATGCAGCGATCCTTGCCCTTGAGCATCTCCCTTCTCAGGCAAAGCCCTCAGTCCTAGGAAATGTATTCTTTGTTTCAAGGGATTCATCAGTCCTGGAGCCTGGAGGCCTCTGGTTTAGCCACAAATGGCAACAGCAATGCCACTCTCCTCTCACCTTTGGAGTACAACTAGAAATTCAGTTTCTATTCCTTTTTGGTCCAGGCTGCCACTTGAGAAGGAGGTAATGGTTTTTGGAGGTGCATAAATGTCCCCTGGCTGTCTGGTGGTGATCAAGGAGTGAGAAGCAGGATTAGTCCCTGGTGGCATCTCTCTGCTAATCCAGATAGAGTCTGTGGGCTGATTTCTAGAATCTTACCCAACCACAGTTTCTTGAGTACTGCGGCTTCTACTCTTAACTGGGGAAGTTAAGAGTAGAACGCTCTTAGCATGGATGCTTGTAGCAATGCTCACAACACTGAGGAGAGCCTGTGAAAGAAAAACCATGGTCGATTTATATCTGGACTTTGAAATTTCCATTTTACCCTGTGTAGGAGGCTGTTCCTTTACCTCCCCATCTCACCACCACTGGCATTTTCCTGATGAAGCTCTTTGATTTCATCCCCCGTGCCCTTCTGCTTCTTCTGTTCCCTCTTGTAACCCTTACAGACTACACACATCCTCCCCTGACCCCATGAATACTTCTGCCTGAGGCCCATCACCCCGATAGAGTGTGTATTTGGAGGGAGTGGTCCACATGCAGTTGCACCAAATCAGCTGGGAGGGATTACTGTTTGCAAGCCATAAATCTCTGCAATCTTATTAAGCAATTGTTGGTTTGGCTAAATGTCAGTATCTGGTCTCAAAATGACCCATCCTGATAATCACATATGAAGTAGAGAGAAATTCCAGGTAGATAACAGCAGAGGAATATTTTCTGTTTGTGAGGGAAACTCAGCATCCTTTTGGACTAGCACATTGCCTCTGCTATTTTTTTTTTCTTTTTCCTTCTTTTTTTTTTTTTTCAATGCCAGGAAAATTATGATTTTCTGTGTCGGGGATCAAAACTCAGGGAATTTAGCTCCTATTTCTGCCTACACGCAAAAATGAATCCCACTGTCGATTATCTCTGGTTTATTTTGCCTCTCTGCTGCCTGGAACTGAGTTAGCTGAGATTTGTTGCAGTGATTTCAATGAGCGACGTGACATTCCTCCTTTGGGAGATATTATGAACTGGCTTTGATTTTAGGATTGACAGCCATATAATTGGAAGTTCAGTCATTAGGTGGATCAGATTTAAAGAGGAAAAGTAAGGGCAGGGCAATTTCTGAAATCAGAGCAGGCTTTGGGGAATATTAGATCCAGCAGAGTATTGCTGCAGAGCAATATGATGACTGTGAAGGAGGAAGGAAGAAAGCATGGCTGCTTATATAGATTCCTATAAGTATGGTCCAATTTCTATCACAGGCAGGGCTCTCTGCATATCTTGGGAAAGAGCTCAGGTCTAGTGAGAAATAATAAGAATAATAAGAATAATAAGAAGGAACAATTAGGGATAATGCATGTTTGTATAGTCAAGGTACAATGAGACATAAACTCTTGGAAGGGGTAGTAGTGGTAAAGAGAAGTGTCCCATCCTGGAAGACAACATTTCTGCTCCAGGCAGTTGAGAAGGAATCAGCAAGTGGGCAAATAATTATAAATTTATGTAGACTAGCTGTGTGTTTTGAACATGGCCTGCAGATTATAATACAGCAGAGATTTCAGTCATCTGAAATAATTGCAGAAGAAAGGAAAGAAAAACAGGGCAAAGAAATACTTTCCCTCCCCTATCTCTGCATAAAAGCATGGGATGTTTCATTTGGCAGAGGATGGCCCAGAGCTTAACAACCTCATTTGCTGAAACTCCATTTCATTGCAGTCAGTATTAATAGCTTCTCAATGAATGGATTAGATGCTGCAAGTGACAACAAACCTATTTGAGAGAAATTTAATAGGGAGGTTTATTGAAGTTTATTAACTGAATCCTGTTGGCTGTTATAAGAACACAGCTCAATAAATCTGAATGTTTTGTTGGAGGGAACCAGAAAAAATGCTGAAAATACCTGTTGTCCTCCAGCAAATATGTGTGATTTCACTTTTCATAATTGCATTCATCATTGGAATAAATTATAAGTGAATACATGGAAGACCAGGATTCTTTAAATACTTGAAAAGTCTGCCTGTAACACAGAAAAGGACACTACTGAATACTGGTAAGGAAAGTCACAAAGAAGACTACAGCTTTGACTCCTACAACCCTAGTTTGAATGTATTTTCTTTCCCTGGGAGTAAAGTGGAATAACTAAGTTAATGCTAAGTGATGTACAGAACCAGCCAGAATTTACAAACTGAAATCAGTGCAGAGAAGCTATTTCAGTAACATTCACATTAAGGAGATGAGTTATTTACTGTGCTTATGGTAAGACAGCATATGTGGTGGGGTTTTTTCAATGGACACTTAGGAGAGGATTCATCTCTAACTGTATTGTTGGTGTCTGGGTTCAACTGGGCTCCCTGATAGCTCAGTGACCGCAGTACCTTCAGGGAATGGTCCATTCTCTCTCTGGCTGTCACTTGCCTCTGCAAGGTGGCCTGAAGTCAAGTATATGAAGAGTGAGAATTTGAAGGACTTGATTTATGGTGGCTGTGCACAGTAAGATAAGTTGGGTGCTTCAGGAGGCAGAGTGAGCAGGAGTATAGCGCCATGCCCTAGCCCTGCGGGAAGGGAGCTGCATGGTTGGCAAAATCGGGAGAAAGCAGGAAGGTTAAGGTTGACCAAAAATACAGCAGTACATGGTTTTGTTATTGTTTCTTTCTTCTAGAAACAAACAAGAAAAAGCCCAAGAAAAACTGCATTTTGGGACTACTGGGTCAGAAGCAATGAAACATTTTGTTACGACTCAGATGTGCCTTTTCTAAACTATTTATTTTTTTTTCTACTCTAATGAAAAGATTACATCATACAAAAACAGTCAAAGTCAGCTTTCATACAAACTGCTCTTTTGACACAAAATGTGAAAAAAAATTAATTTAAAAATACTGATTTTTTTATGGACATTTTTGAAGCATTCAGCTGATTCACTAGTTCGTCCGATGAAATTCGCTAACTGATTTGGTCTTCTTTGTCAGCAAAACTGCGCTTCTGGCATGTCTGCTGGGCAGTGAGGGAAATCTTCCCATCCCTAGTGAATTTCCACCCTGCTAAAATGCACATAGCAAGGACAGAGCAGATTTTGACATGCGATTGAAAAAGCCTGAAGCCAAAGAAGACCCACAACAGTGTTGTTACCTATGTGGACAGATGATCCCAGCTAAAGCAGTGCTGCTCAAGCCATTTCAGCCTGGTAGAGCCACACATTATTTTTCTTTCAGACAGTCTGGAGGAGCAGTTGGATCCATTTCCTTTCCTGTTGGGTAGACCATGCAGATGATTCAAGTTAACCTAAATGCCTTTGTATGGCTTTGTCAGCCAGCTGCCCACAAGAAATTATTTGACTTTTGTTCCTGAATGATGCAGAATGATGCAGTCTAGCATCTGGCAATGTGTGCTTGTCATTATCATTTTCATCCTTTGCTTTCAGTGAGTGGATAAATCATACTTGTGTTTAACAAGGTGCAGTTTTTCCTTACAGACACAACACTAAACTGTTCCAAAAAATTATTTCTACATTCAACGTTGTCCTGCATCAAGGACATCAATTTCTATCTTGGAAAGGGAAGAAAAAGGTACCATTTGATTGCATACTGTCATTAAAATAATACCTACTGTCATAGGTGCACAAAGCAGCTAGCTGCAGCTATCTGAATCCTCTGTGCATAGTCACAGTGATCGTAAAAATTGTGGGATTTTCATTTTCTTTGTCCTGGTGGGTTTCCGTATCAGATTTTCTCAGTTTGCAAGTCAAAAATGTAACCCTCCAGATAATTTCTTGCACTCTGAGCACAGGCCATGCCTTCTCATAGGCTTTTAAACCTGGTAAGAAAGGCTGAATCTTTGGTACTTGGATCATGAGGATCCCCAATGCTGTGATAGGGACAGGAGCATCTGTGTGTTACCCAGATAATACTTGCCTTCTGTAAGAGCATCGTTTGTTTCTCCTTGTGATCACAGTCTGTAGATCCTTCACTTGAGGAAGTCCAGCATCAAGAAATCTTGAACTAAGCACTGGCATTGCCAGAAACCTGAATTTGAATGTCATTTTGCATATCAGAGCTGTCCTGGTAGCTGTGTTTGCACTGAACTTTAATCTTTGGTTGAGTATCAGTGGAAACAAGGAGACTTGGGACTGTAGTTACACCGATCTGATTGTAGGGAGTATTTTTGTAGAGGTGTGAGTTCTGCTGTTAAATATGTTTTCTGGTTGTGATGATCTCATCACAATGAACAAGGAGGTGCCCAGGTGAACTTGTGGGTTTGAAGCCCCATCTTTTTTCCAGCCCCAAATTCATGCTCCCACATGTACACTGCACAATAGGAGTTTGGAAACAGAGTGCATTTTCACTGAGTAGGATATCTTTGACTAGCAGAACTGTATTTCAACACAGCTGAGTTGAAGAAAGTCACCCTAATTAAAGCAAGTACGAGTGGTGGCTGTGTGCTCAGCTCAGGTGCTTTAAAAGACAGCAGAAGAGGGATTTGTATAGGGAATGTTATTGCTGAAACGTAGGGAAGCAAGGATGACACAGGGCTGTGGGATTTGCTGGGAGAAATCGATGTCATACCACACCTGAGAGCTGAGGATCCAGTCATAAGTGAATAGATAAAAATAAACGATGAACAACTGCTGCTTGCTTAGGATATTAGGCACCTTGCCAATACCAAGCCAGACAGCTGCCGAGGGTCACATCCCCAGAGTGCTCTGCCAGGGCAGAGATTTAGGGCGCTCGATGGGCATTCATGACTCTGCTCTTTCAGCTTTTTGGGTCCCCAGACATGCATTGACCTTTGCAGTCACAGCCCCAGTACCCGGCCTTTGCTGCGTACCCGCATGCAGGGCTGCAGAATAAGCCTCTTTGCTTTCTCTCGTGGTATTTTGAGAGAGCATGCTGCTTTGATCCCATACTTGCTTTATTGGGTTTTTGTTGGCTGTTTATTACCAAGGGCATTTTCATGCAAACGAGCTTATAGTTTGGTAGTCTACCTGCTCCTTCTGGTCATGCTTCATCTGCAGACCTAATCTGCTCTTCCTAATAGCCTTGTTTGTTGCTGTAGCAATGATAAAGTATTATGAAAAAGGCAGATGCTATTTAAATGTATGGCTTGTGTTACCTTTCTCTGTCCTGAGAAAGAGAAACACAATAGTGGCAATTTGTTTGGTGTATTATTGTTTTATCTAAAGCTTTAACTGTAGACTTTTTGGAGCCTGAATGCAGTCCTTTCTCAGCATCCTTTGAGACTGGGAGTGTTGCAGCTGTAAGCAGTTAGAGAGAAACAAGAGTCAAAACTAATGAATATAAGGTTACAGAATATGATTCTGGTTTTAAGGTGGCAAAGGTTACATTTACTGTGACCCGCAGAGAGAGTGAAGTTTGCCATGGCCAGCCTACTGTGATGGGAACCTGCTGCAGAGTGCTTAGGGCCCAGTTGGATTTCTGAAAGTACCGAAAGATAGTTGAACATGTTAGTAGTATGTTTTGTTTGGATTTGCATCAGGAGAATTACTCAGCATTGCCATCAAAAGCGGCATTTTGGTCAGTAAATTAAAAAATCTTAATGCCCTCAACAACCAAGGGAGAAGGCAGTAGATGTAGTATTTTTGCTTAGTAGCTGCATGCAAGAATGGGTGGCTGTTTTGTTGTACCAAGGCTCCTCTTCTACATGTCCAAGAGAGAAAAAATTACTTATTCTGTATTTTCAACTTTTTGCCAAGTTTATAGTCAGAATCACCTATCTACATTAAAAGTTGCTAGAAACTATCTAGTTTGTAACAGCCTGAAGGAGCCAAGCCTGCATGAATTTAGCTCGCTTCAGAGCCCACCATCCTGGTGAACACAGGCAAGCAAACCATTACATGCTGACACAGATTGGTCCTTTCTCCTCTCTTGTCACACAGCGAGAGCAACCTCCATGCAAAATAGCTCAACCTGCCCAGCTGTGACAGGATCCACCTGTCTTGTTTCCACCTGTAAGGGATCGCTAGACAAGATCAAACCAGGGATGTATCGAGTGAGATGCTCTTTCTGGCAGTTGCCGTTTAAAGATGCCTCATGCTAGAGCATTCAAAACCACGTGGCGAGTATATTCTTCTCTGTATCAAATCTCATAGGGACCAAGTTGGAGATTGAGTTAAATCTCAAATGGGAGGATTATATCACTTCTGAATTGTGGCTGGCATTAACTCTGGACATTCCCATTACCTGTATAAAAGTGAGTCCCTTAGTGAATCTTTTATGGCTCGGCTTGATTAAAAGTGGGATAAAAGCAGAAGCAATTTTAAGGAACTTAGTACTCATGCTGGTATAGAACTAGTGCAAGAAGAGAAGTGGCTCCTACAGTCCCTCATGCCAGATGTACATGAGATTAATGGAAAATACATTACCAGAAAGAAAGAATTTACTCATTTACCTGTTAGTTATATTCAAGGTTGCTTAGTTAAGCATTCATATAATGTTTTCTTACAGGAGACAGCTTTGTTTCCTTATTTCCAAATATAGCAGTTCATCTTGCTTTCCATCAGCATAGCCAAAAATATCAGGTGAGAGAAAATAAGTCTTTTTTTTTTCCAGCTGCATGTGTCAAGGAGCCTCCCTGGCATGCAGCCCCCATATAGTGCCGCCTTCTACTTTGTCCTATGCTCAAAAGACCAATAAAGTGATCCGTTAATGCCATACACCTGAGGCTGGGAAGAGCTGAGGGAAGGTGAGGGAGAGGCAAGAGTGCGATCTGTTCTCCTTTACCTGCGCAGACATGGAGAAACTCCGTCCTGGGAAATGGAGCCAGGCCAGCACACAAGCACCACAGGAGGCAGCTCTGGAGGCTTCCACCTAGCCTTAGGTTTGGCCATTTTTTGCTTTTCTAAAAAGAATTAGTCAGTGTGAGCTTTCAGAGAGTTCACCACTAAGGGGATTTGTACAGCCAGAAGCCATTGGGGCTTATATATCCTCAGCAACTCCATCCAAAAAAAAAAAAAGAAAGAAAAGGAAAGAAAAGAAAAATCAAGTAATGAGTTGCAGAGAAGAGATTGTATCCAGCACTCCACATGCCTCGCAAAGACTGCCTCTGCCATGCCACGGGGCCATCTCCATCCCTAAAAGAGGCAAATGGGGTCTCCACAACCCGGCCATTGATGAAGGCATCCCTGCCAGGGTTGCTGGGTTTGAGGATTGGCTTTTTGGTTGCTTGTTTGGGTTGAGACTATCAGATGTTGGTGACAGCCACGTAATCAGAGCACTCTGACAGCCCTGTCCTGACTAGCTCTAGTTACCCCACCAAAGATTTACTTTCCTAGTGGAAAGGTTTTGTCTTAACAATTTAGCACTGGATGTGAAAACCATGATGTGTCTTTGAGTATTCCTACCGATGACAGTGGGAATGGCCCTGGGCTCAAGTTTTTGAGTAGGTCATCTCTTTAGATCCCAGAGGAGATTCAGTGTACAGGCTTAATGGGTTTTTTGGTCCTGAAGGTCAGCTAAAAAGGTTTTGCTTCATGAGTTGATGGCTGTGGTAGGAATCAAGATAAGTCTTGGCAGCCACCTGCCAAACCATGATGATCCTGAGAAGCACAAGTCCAGAGGCTGCAACTCCAAGGGACAGACCAAAGCAGGAGGACAACTGCTGACTGAGTGCTTGGAAATGACAGTAAAGAGGTCTGGCAGCAGGGAAACAAGGTGTTTGTAGGGCAAACAGAGAGCCTTGAAACGTATATCTCAGTGGCCACTCTTGCTCCTAATGGAGCCACAATACTCTCACCTTCAAGGGTGGATTCGAGTGACTGTGGATGTGCTTGACAGTGGTAACAGAGCTGTTGCTGAAGTTAAACTCGCCCTCTTAGACATGAGAAACAGCTACTCTCTGATAAGTGCTGAGAGCCTTTGGAGAGGCCGCATTCTCCATTTCTTCTTTTTAATTCTGCTTTTTTTAAATTTTAGATGTGTTGCAAAGGACCAGTAAAAGAGATCCTAGCCCATAGTGGGAGTTGAATGTGCTGTTTTCTGTTAGTCATTATATATATTTTTTTTTTATTTTAATTCATTTGGCACTTTCTGGAGAGTTCCCCCCCCCCACATTGTGTAGGTTGCCATCTTCCTTTCTTTCTTTGTAGCAAGCATGTGGGCATAGCCATGCTTACACTCCAGGCGACTAAGGAACCACCATAAATGTAGCCTATCTGCTTTCTGATACATTTTCTTTTGCATTGGTTTGGATTTGTGCATCGTCAGTAACATCTGTTCTGCTTTAGTGGCATACAGTTTTCTGAGTCTAATTAGCTAGCTGCTTGTAATCAGGACTATTTCAACTGTTGTCATTCTGAATGTTCTTTTTCCCTTTTTTTTATTACCATGTTTGCCTGATTGACCTTTTTATGTTTTGTTTTGTTTTTTTTTTTCTCTGTCTTTCTATTGGGCTGCTCCAGGAGCCATGGCTAATCATCTTATAACCAATGCTCTGCTTCGTCCTCATGGCACTAACAACCCTTATAATACATTGCTTGGGGAATCGGCGGTCTATAACAACCCTTCTGTCAGCATGTACAACGCACAAGGTGTGCTGGAGTTTCTCTCTAATTTTTCTAGTGAGAATTCAATTTTCTGTGGCTTATTTTAGCCCATTTCTTTCTCTTTTTTTTTCTTCTTTTTCTTTTTTTTTTCCTCCCCATGCACACACACTTTGTTTTTTTTTTGGAACTGGGCATTAGACAATGATCCCCTCCCCTTTCTTTCATTTCAATGCATCTTTCCATTTTACAGAGGCTTTTTTTCCATGAATGATCAAATTCATTTTGAGAGTCCCTTGTCAGTTCTACTCAAAGCATTCATAGTGGTTTTGATTTTGATATATTTTTTTTTCAGTCTCCTTACTTTTGTATTGGTTTTGTCTTGTGTGTGTATTTTGCCAGACGTATCCATTCCTCTCTTTGTTGTCTGCACATTTCCTTGTTAAACCATTCATTTCTGAAACAGGAACACCTTTGAAGGTAAGTGAAGCTAAAATGGCCTTTGCCCCCAAAGCTGCTCTCATTTGAAATGGCATAGAGAAATGTGGTCAGTGGTACAGTGGCTTGTGCAAGAAAAAGAATGCAAAATAAAGCAAAACTGTCCTTAATCTCTAAGAAAAATGACAGCTGAAGTGAGGAGCATAGGTCAGCTGCAAAGAGCAGATCTTAGATATTGTAAGAAATTTTTTGCCATTTACACTAATACATTTTGTATGTGCTATTAGAAAGGGAAAAAAAAATAGAAAAAGGTATAAGGAAACTAGAAGCTCTTGCATATCCTCATTTTGAAAAAAAAAAAAAAGGTAGAGTCAGTTGTAGTAAATGAAGATTTCTGCTGTAGAAATCAGTCTTTTGTCACCTACGTGTTTGTCTCTGCTCTGCCCTTCCTGTGGGAAGGGACTATGTGTGTAAGCTGATGTCCGATGCTTCCATGAGGGAGAGTCAGATGCGTTTAAGCAGGCCCTGAGGAGGAGCTGGGGAGTGTGGAGCTCTGCCGGCTCCTGTCTGTTGGTGGCTCCATCTTGCTCTGCCACTTCCATGGGATTTTTTGGTTGGTTTTTTTTTTTTTTTTTGGCTTGCTTGCAAGGTGGCTGAATTGTTACAGAGTAATGCTGCATTCAAGCACCTGTATGTCAGCACTCTGTCAGCTCTACATTCTAAATGAAAGTGTTCCTTTCCAGTAAAGGATCTCTAAGGAAGGGAAAATAATGATGGTTATAATGCAAGCAGGAAAACCCCCTTTGTACTATACGGCAACATACTGTTTACAATAGAAATAGATGATGAACTGTATCACTAGGGTATTTTCATTCAAAGCACAAGGAAAGCACATGTGTTTGACCTTTTGACCTTTTTACTGTTTATTAATTTCCTAAGCTATGCTAGTGCAATAAATTTGCTTCCACTGACTTTTTTAAAAAGGGTGACTGACATGAAACACTCTAAATTTTAAGAACTTCAGTGTACTGCAAATGTCAAAATGAGCTTTAATGTTCTGTATAGTTTCTTGCATGATAACATTGAGGTTAGGGGGACTTTTAAATCAAGTGGCAGCAGATAATGCTGGGTCAGCGTTTGGCTTAAGAGAAGTCCTGATGTTCAGGTCTGGGTGTCTCATCAACTGAACCCAAGCAATTTGTGTGGAAATGTGACAAAAAGTTTTACGTGCATTTTAATAGTCTTGTGTTCTTCTAATCTTTAAGACTATATTCTGATACAGTTACCTGAACTAACAGCATTTTATTCCACAAAAAATAGTGTAATTGGTTTGCAAATGCTATTCATTGCAATGCAGCCAGATGGATAACTGAGAAGCCTACTCAGGCTTCATCTGTGGGAGATGAAGAGAGTAGGAACAGTACTAATCTCATTTAAGCCTCTGGAGTTTGCCATCGCCTTTAGAGGGAGCAGAACCCAACCCATTCTTTTCAGGAGGCTGAAAGTTAATTAATGACCATAGAACTGGTATAGCTATTGCTTTTCAAACTGGTTACTCTCCCTGGATGATTACAAACGGTGAATATTAAGAGATCATGCAGCAGAAGCAAAGGTTAGCAAAACCATCCAGGCCTAATGGCTTCTATGGTTTTTTAGGATTTAAGGGTGCTGCACCAGCAGGCACAGTAAAGCGGTGATAGTATGTTGTAAAAGTAGACACTGTCACCATCTGTGGGTGTGCCTTGGCTGGGATCGGCATGCAGTAAGGGCATTCCTAGCTAACATCATCCAACTAACTCATTCCACATCACTAAGGCTATTACTTTTTTTGCACCTTCATCCACCACTTCTGGCCATTGACAGGATGCTATAAGAAACCTGGGGCCTGATCCAATCCACCCCTTCCTTTGCCCCTCTACATGTTTTAAAATATCATCTCTGCTCAAGCCAAAGCTACCCTATCTGTGGTAGAGACTCACAAGGGGCTGGGAGCCCTAAAAAAAACCTTGAAAGAGGCAGAGAGTCAGACCCTAAAAGGCCAAAGTCCTGTTTCTTGGTCGCAAAAGAGATTCCTTGATGGGACACAGAGCGTAGAGAAAGGAAGAGATGGTAGGTGAGGGGTCTGGCACCCCGTAGCATGTGTCGAGTGCTCACCACCGTTAGCAGCTGATGGACGTGCGCTTGCTCAGTCTCACAGGCACAGGAGTTTCTCAAAATGACCTAACTGGTTTTGTAAGAGCTAATTTTAAGAGAAGGCAACAGTCTTGTTAATGAGCACTGGTTAAACCCCAGCATGCCACAGACCATTGCAAAGTGGGAAGCTGAGAGTTATCACTGGCTCTTCATCTTCATCTCTGACTCTTCTTGTTTTAACCCTTTCTTCTCAATAGCTTCATTTAACAATGCCATTATTCAAACTACCATTCCTCTTCTTACATTTTTTTTGCAAAGTCCATGTAGTTTGCCATGCGTTCAGTCAAAAAATGTGCAAACTTACCAAAGTTTGTAAAATGCTAGCAGCCCCTTGATGAGCAAAGTCATACTCTTAGAAAGGACTGTTGCAAAGAACGGACAGCAAAACATTTTTAGCAAGGAAACGGATTTCAGTTTGAACTGCCAGGTGTTATTATAACAGTAAGTAAAGTATTATAACAGTAAGTAAAGCCATTCATTTTAAGACTTTGGAAGTGACATTGACAGTGCCTGTCTTTTCAAGCATGACTGTTACCAGCTTTAGACTTACTTAAATTTCCAGTCATTCTTTGTTGATTTGTATTGCATGCTGAACATTTTATAATGGCATTGGAAAACATTTTAAATGTGATATTTTTTAAATGAAAATGTAGTCTATTGAATATTGTGCATAAAATAATTTTTCTGTCTAAAATGTCAATATTTTTAACCTGAAATAAACCATGTAACAAATTCATGTATTCTGAGCAGTGGAAATTATTTCCGTTAACTCTCTTTTCTGCATATCATCAGTTTGCTTTTTACTCATGTTTCTCCTACTGTCGCTGTAAGCTTACTTGCTGTTTTTTCTTTCCTTTTCTTCATGCTGTCGTTTAGAGCCCTACAGAGAGACAAGTATGGGAGTAAAGCTAAACATTGCATATCAAATGTAATTTTTTTTTAGTTCACTTTTATTGCATCACATATAGATGATGTCATTAATAAAGGAAATTCATCTCACAGTTTTGAACTCAAAAGAATATGACTATGTATATGTATATATACATGTATGCCTGTGTGTGTGTGTATACATATGTATGTGTACATATATATATAGAAGAGATTAGATGATGCTTTCTTTGTTTATTTCTCATTTTTGTGGTATTGTTTACTCAGCATAGTTTCTAATATAACTGTGCATATGATTTTTTTTAATTTCACATTTTTATTTGCGAGGTCATGGCATTTTTATATGGTGTGTTTCACTGCAGACCCCACTCTGTTCTCACTTGCAATGCCTCCGTTTTATTTCCCCACCAAACCTCGTCTCTATGCATTGTCAGCAGAAGCGCAACGCTCAGCACCTCAATGCATATGTTGCTCAACGTGACCATCAGACAGATGCTGTTGAACCCGTCACCCATTACATACGGTCCTCCCCCCAAAATGCTCACTTTTCATTTCTCCCCAAGCATCATGACTCAGTTGGAGAGCTTCCACTGTGAAAATCAACGGCTTTGCTCTGTCTGTGATGGCTAGTTGATTTTTTGGCATAGCTCCCTCATTTGTTGGGAAACCCAGGATACAGCAGCACCCTTAAGCTTCAAAAACCTAAAAGGTGACCAACGCATTCGGGACATTTCACTCAAAATTAATAAGAAAGCCTGCAGTAGCACTTTCCAGCCCTTGACATGCAGCAACTACTCCATCACAGATATAGACTGAATCCTGTATTTTCAGAAGGTACACATGCCATGTACCAAACATGGTATGACCAACTGTTCATCTGAAATTGTCAGCTAATGGCTCCTCTAATCCACTGCAGCTTTTTGGGAGCTGCTTGTCGTTTTTTGGCAATTCCTAAAGCCCTTAGCTGAAAGGTCAATATGTTATTTCATGCATCCCCACACTTGCACTCCTTCCAAGGAGGCCAGTAATCCCAAAAAAAAGGAAGCGTTGTGGCTTAACTGCTTGGCCTGATTTTCTCCTCCCTTGCCCACTTTTTCTGCATTGTTCTCAAAGCACTTCCCCACCATCTCCTATAGCGTGTTGGGAAAGAGCCAAGCTTCAGCCTTACGTTGACAATATTGAGACACCTAAGGAGATGTGATAGACAATTAGTTGGGTGGCATCCCGAGACCCCATTACTTCTTGCAGGCTCCCCCAAACCCACCATACGATGATGGTGATAATGGTACTTGCTGTACCTTCCACTGAACCCTCTTGCTTTAACTTTGTAAGTGAAATGGGAGCTATTTTTAAAGACTTTGCAAGACCCCGTAACAGCTGCCTCCAACATCGATTGTATTAGAAAATCCCCACCTGGCCAGTGTGGAGTAAGTAATTTTGGCCATGCCCTTGTGCTGGGAGAGGTAGGGCATTTAGCCTTGTTTCAAAAAAGCCTGGGCCAGGAAGCACTTTGTGCCTCCACCTTGCTCATTCCCAAATCCTACCACTCAGGCCTTATGCCCTTCCCCTGGCAGCCTGCCAAGCAAAAGCAGAGAGTGGATTTATATTTTTCATCCAGGAAGGATACACTCCTAAACAAAGTTTGGATAATTATTAACCTGAGCTGCAAATACTTTTCCCTCAGCCGGGGGGAAATTGCCCCTTTCCTCCAAAGTGTCTGGAGCCAGGGCAGTTGGAACCAGCCCAGCAATAGGTCACCTATTTCTCAGCTCCCCCAGGAATATGTAGAGCAAAGCACCGTGGGAGGTACCAGCCACGAGAGGTTATTCCATCCCGCCAGCTATTGCCACATCAAGTCACATACTTGACGGCACTTTCCATTTTATTCGGTGGGAAGACCTTAAGCCCATTAGCTGGAGCTGCGCTCTCCTATTTTGGCTGCAATGCTCTCCTTGTTGCCAAGCCCCAGCAGCCATGGCAGCCTAGGACAGGGGTCTGAGTGTGCACATCCTGTGTGAGTGTCCTGTTTGTACAAGTCACCCTCTCTTGTGTAATGTTTTTCAGAGGGGCTTCTGAACAATGCCAGGGATACAAGTGTCACGGATACTCTACCACTGAATGGTAATCACGGCAACAGCTACAGCATCGCCAGCAGCGAGTACCTCAGCAACTGCGTGCAAATCCTTGACCGCGGGTACAACCACACCGAGAACGCCCTCGAGAAAAAGATCCTGAAGGAACTCACCTCCAACTACATCCCTTCCTACCTGAACAACCATGAGCGCTCCAGTGAGCAGAATCGCAACCTGATGAACAAACTCGTCAACAGCGTCGGTGGCAGAAGTGAGGATGACGCCATTGTGCTGGATGATGCCACTTCCTTCTCCCACGAGGAGAGCCTGGGCCTGGAGCTCATCCATGAGGAGTCAGATGCACCACTGCTGCCCGCCCGGGTGTACTCAACGGACAACCACCAGCCCCACCTCTACAGCCGGCGGCGCATCCCACAAGACAACAGCGAGAGCTTTTTCCCTTTGCTGACCAACGAGCACACGGACGACCTCCAGTCGCCCAACAGGGATTCTCTCTACACCAGTATGCCCACGCTGGCCGGCATGCCCATGACAGAAAGTGTTGCTGCCAGCACCCAGACCGATCCCCCACTGGCCAAAAGCGGCGGCGGCAGTGACGCTGACGATGTTTACTACAAAAGCATGCCCAACCTCGGCTCTAGGAACCACGTCCATCAGCTACACACATACTACCAGCTAGGTCGAGGCAGCAGCGACGGTTTTATAGTCCCACCAAACAAAGAGGGAACCCCCCCGGACGGCAATGCAAAAGGACCTGCTCACTTGGTCACTAGTCTATAGAGGATTCAGCAAAAATTAAGCAGAGACACAACAAAAAGCCCCTCCATAATGCTCGGTTTACTGGTCTGAGTTAATCCAAACAGTGGTAATATTGTGTGTACTCCTAAATCTTCATGCTGTTCGAAAGGAAACTCTTGGACTTTTTTTACTGGAATTTTTAGGCTGGCCCAGAGAGGACAGTAACTGCTGCCCCCCTCTCTTCTCCCCCCATCCTCCTTCCTTCCAGACAGACTTCATTATGTTAATGAAAGAGATAGATAACGGCACACTTTGTGGCCTTCTCAAGTTATGCCGTGTTTGTTTAAACAATCCTTGATGCTGTGTTGCTCTTAATACCGAGGACCCGAATTAAGAAGGAAAAAAAAAAAGAAAAAAAGAAAAAAAATTAATAAAAGGCAAAAAAAGTGCATTTGAAACTAGTAGTAATGACACATCTAGATGGGAGCGCTGCACAAAAACAAGCTAGCAAAACTCTTTCTTACCAATCCAAATCACATCATGGGTTTTGGTCACTCACAATTTGGGAACAAAGAAAACAAAAGCAAATTTAATGAGATGGAAGGGAATCCTAGAATTCTGTGCTAAAGGCGTATTTTATGTTTTGCTGTATTAACGGATGATAAAAACTAATTGCAGAAAAAGATAAATGAACAATTTCTATGTAATGTACAGATACTAGCATTGCACATATAGTCTGCTTTCTGTTCCTCCAGAACTTGCGTCCCTGTTAATGTAGTGGGAAAAAAAAAAAAAAAAAAAGAACTTTTTTCTGTTGTGCTGGTCTTGTAAGTTTGTCTACCAGTAGGAGCAAGGTTTTTCATAACTCCTCCCTTTTTTTTTTTTTTAATTTTCTTTTGCCTTTTCCACAGCCCCTCCCCTACGTCCCTTCCTCATCCCAGCAAAAAAGTCTCACTGGGCAAAAAAAAAAAAAAGCCAATATCACTTTCTAAGGACTATTTTTAGTAATGCCATCACTAATTCTTTTCAGTCAAGGCAATCTTTTTATTTCCTCGCTGTACACCTTTCTTCAGCCAGCGTATTGCTGGCAGACCTTTTGGCAGAGTAGAGCAGGGCAAACTCTCCCATTGACAGTGCGCAACCAATCGTGACATTAATCCTGCGAGACATGTTTGGTGAGCAGCCCCTCAGCCAGGCAGTAGGATCACAACTAAGAGCTGAGAGGTTTTTTTATATTCATAGCTGGGCTTCAACAGGAGACAGCCACTTCCCTGGAGGAGCAAAGGGCCTTAACAGCTTCATCTGACCTGTGGTTTAGGCACTTGTACTGCAGTGGTTAAGAAGAAAATTGATTGATGCATAGTGATCTAAAGTACTTTGCAGTGATTTTAAAAAAAAATTATTCCGTGCATTATTTTTCCTAGCAGGACATTTATTTATTTGACAGGATTTTTAAGTCACATAGGCTTTCTGGAGATGAATTAGCAGCACGGAGTTTTCTTATTTTCTTTTTTTTTTTTTTTAATTTATGATCCATTTTGTACGATCTCAACAGTTGAATGACCTCATTACTAATATTTGTTGTAAAAGTGAAGCTTGTTTGCCAACCAATAAACAACTGATCACGATTTAGAAGATACTGTATGTATGTACTCTACGATTAATCTCTCTTTTTTTATTGTTGTTGTTCCTCTCTCCACTACTGTCTTCAGTACGAGTCTCCTTTATGGCATGGGTGAGCAATGCCAAAGAAAGGATGTCTAAGCTAAGCAATTTTAGCACAAATGTTAAACAGCTATGGCTGACTAGAAATATCAGGCTAGCAGTACTTTTTTAGGGACAAGAACAACACTGGTCAACATTTGTTGAGGGTGATTGTAGGTCTGTTTTGTGCCTAGTGTATAAACTAGCCGACAACACGCGGATGATTTGAGTACAGTATTTCATGTGTCGTACCTTTTAATCATTGTAATGATTTAATTTTTTAATTTTTTTTTTTTATTTTGGTTCTTCTGAGATTACAAACTGCTGGTAGCATGTCAAAGAGTAAAACACGTCCCCGTTAGGCCTCCTCAGTTGTTTGCTGTCTCTTTATTTTCTTGCTCCAGGTGTACTATCGCTGTCCTGGGCCACATCCCACTTCCTGTTCCGCCACTGCCCATTTGCTGCTGGCACTATGCCATTCTCTTCCAGCCCAGCCTTCCTGTTCAAATCCCTTGGGAGCAATTAGGAGTCATTGTCAGGATATAGAAAGCCACAAAACAGACTAGAAATGTTGACAGTGAAAATAACCACCTCTGGACATGCTTGGTACCGATTTTTTGCTAGGTGATTTTTCACAATGCCCTCCTGTGCCTTGGGCTTTGGGGTCTGGTGGTGCCTCCATCCAAGATGCCTTGATCCAACTCCTGTCAAGCTGGGTAAAAAACAAAAGATTTGAAGCAGGTGGGTGATGGCTGTGTTAGACAAGATATTCCCAGTGCTGGAAGATAAATGCAGCAGTAAAGCAGCTCCGATCCATCCCGAGGTTGTCCTTGCATGGAGTGATGCTACTTGGTGCTGCTCAGCAGGGGCTTGTCAGAGGGGAGAACCAAGGGGTATTGGTATTTGGTGGTATGTGTGGCCTACAAAAGAGTCTGGTTTGAGTCGCCTGAGTTGTTCCTATAGCCAGGCACTCAGGTCAAAACATATTGGGAGAGAAACTGCATTTCTTACCAAGCACTAAGCACAGCTTTGCCTCTTGTGGGTTTAGGTTTCGGCAAGGAAGCGTTTCCCATTGGGAGATTCAGAATCACCTGTCTTCATTGCAAAACAGCCACTGTCCCACTGAGTCATGCTCTTGCTCTTGATGCTGCCTTCCTGTTTCCTTTCGTTTTCCATGCCAGAAGTGATGGAGCTGGGTAGTGCATGGTAGACCTATGCATGCAGGCAAAGCAATCATTTCAGACCCACGTGTTTATACTAATCCATGTGGCAGCCCAATGGAGGCTGCTGAGGCTTGAAATACTTGAAGTACCTCTTATTTTGGAGAAAGTAAAAACTCTTTTACTGTATTAAACTAAAAAAAAATTAGTTTTCCAAGGGTATGGCAGGATTAAATCCATGCAGAGGGTGAGATACACCATAGCAAATATTGTCATGATAAAATGGGAGGCAGGTGATCAACACGGCATTTACCAGTGTGCATGAAACTGTGCAAAGACAAACACAATTTGCTGTGTGGTGATTGTGTCTTACTGAAAAATCTTTGACTCTCTTTACTCTGAATGGTCCTTCTTCCTTAGCCTTTTTGCGTATTTTGGATTTATCAGTGCACAGGCTGCTTTTTCCCCTCTTCTCCATCCCTTCTCATTCAAGCTTCTCTCTGCCAGCCAATTTATGAATTGATTGAAAAAAATTTCTTTGACTGAAGAAATTCTTTGATTGAAAAAATTTCTTTGATTGAAAAAAAAAAAAAAGCTATTTATTTTCAAGCTGATTTTTTCTGTCCCCAGGCTGTTCTGGCACCACAGGATTCACTGTTTGTCCTTCTTATAGCTTTGGAAACAGCTGGATCACAAAACAGAGGGGAAATAGATATTCTTATTTATATTAAGCCAAAAATGGTTTTAAGACTGTAATTTAGTTGGGGGGTGGGGGCAGGATGGGGATTATTTTTGTAATTTTTTTTTCCCATAGAAAACAAGCTTTTATTGTGTCAGATAGTTTATTATGGGCATGGTGAAAGTTTCTGCTTGTTGATAAGTAGCTCAGTGGATACAATTCTTGTGCAATTGGCAATGTAGTAGTGTCTTACGTGCAGACTGCAGCATGCAAAACTCATGTCAAAGTTAAGTCCTTGGTGCCTGAAATACTTCTGGGGTAGGAGAGAGAGCTACCAAACTTCTAAGGCATTTCTTAATGTCGAGCCAAGGCAGAGATGTGAGAAAATTAACAGCTTAATGAAGAGGCAGTAGTGATTATGGTATTAAATCCGTACCTATGCTCGGGGCACATAACTTTGCAAGCTGGGTTGAAGGGGATAGTCAGCTCTGTACTGGAGGGATCTTCATTTTTAGAGCTTTGTTTAACAAACAAAAAAAACCCACCCCACAACAGACTTGCCTTATAGGGAGAAGATTAAAGCTTTATCATTCAACTGCAATAAGCATACCACTTTCAATGAAAACCAAACAAAATAGAGGCAAACAGGCAGTGCTTGGTCTGATGAAAACATCCCCCTGATACATATACCCTCCCTTTCTGAAACATAGGACCACCTTAGGGTGGCATAGGTTGCTGGGCATGTTTGGACTGAGGATTGTCAATGTTGATCCCTTGCTTGAGGTCTCCTTTTGGAAAGCCTTGCTTTCAAGCAGGAAGAGAGGTAAGGAAAAGTGCAAGGCTCTGTGTCTTGCATTTTCCTGGAAATCATCATGGGATACTTTGCAAGTTGTGAATCCCCTTTTTCCCCTCACTCCTCCTAATTTGCGTAGGACTGTGTTATTTTTCCTCTGTAATCCCATCACAGACTGCCCTATAACAAGCTGAGCCAGTTTAGTGTGCAATCGGTATCTTTTCTACTGCTTAAGGACACTTTAAGGCTCCAATGGGCAATGCCTGCCCATTGTCTGCAAGACGCTATAAAGATCTCCTCTAAACATATGAAGCAGAGATAAGGGAAAAGGCATGCCAAGAAAGACTATGTAGCCTCGAGGGTTGCTGGGGATGGGGGATACTCATCATAGCTTTGAAGGCACCCTGTAGGCAATATTACTTATCATGATGCTACTCCTTTCCACCTGTTGATTGCATTTAATTCCCTGAAATCTGTGGTTGTTAACCAATCTTTTTCCTTCCTCCCAACTCCCACATAATGAGCAGTGAGATGCATTAGAGGGCCGAGGGAAACAGTAGTGGCAGTAGGGGACACTAAGCTCCAGAGGGTTCTTGCGTGTCCCTGTGTGTGTCCCTATTGCCTGCATTCCCCTTCTCTCTTCTCTGGCCAGCTGACCTCTCTCTCACACACCCCCATATGCTTTTTATCTTGCTAGTTTATAAAGAATATAATACCCTGCAGACTTGCACGGACAACAGGGATGAAAAGATAGCTCATCTTATTAAAAAGCTATCTCGGGAAACCATAAGAGCACCAGCTTGGTCATCTGTCACATCCTGATCTCCTCCTTACCTCTAGAAAGAAAAGCACTTTATTTTTAGCTACCTGCTGCATTCAGCTAGACTCTATGCAAATTTTATTTAATGAATATTTTAGGGTTTAAATAGTCTATGCTCATGAACATTATATAAATGTCATGTTGTAACAGCCTCTCTGGTAATGGCGTGGAGAACATCCTACAGCATAAAGCTGAAACCAGATAAAATCACTGGTTAATGCTCCCAAGGAAGGCAGCAGTGGTCGTGTTAGTGGTGGCTGTCCTTGGCAGGGACATTAGCTGCATGGCCGGGGGATAGCACCTGAAGGAGTACCCCGGGGAGGGCACCAGCACACCCTGCTCTGCACAGATAGGCATTTCATTCAGTGCAGGCAGCTGGTGTAGGGCCTGTTCTGCTCTTCCAAGGCCTTTATCAAGGCCTAGGGATGCGTGGCCCATATACTGGATCATATATTGTCCCAGTTCCAGAGGGAAGGTCTGTTTAATGCTGAAATATTGAGACCAGCCAGGATAGCTTGGAAATCATTTTCACAACAGAATAGCTTTTTAGAGGTATTTACTGTTTATTGCATTTGGTACGCCAAACAGATGGTGATAGTCTTCTCCAGCAAAATGCCAACAAGAAAAAAAAATAACCCTAACTATTTGCTATCTATCTTTTTATTTCTTTCTTCATCCTCCAAGTATTTTCTTTTCTTACATTTCTACTCCTTAAATGTAATGTACACATGTAAAAATCCAAGCTAAAACCTCAATTAAAAAAAAAAAAAAGGTATACAGAGTAGTTACATGCTGGAAGCAAATGCTTGATATTTTGGCAGTGTTGCTTAAAACCCCAAACAACAACTTAAAAAGTATGAACATAGCTGTTGCACAATCTCCTCAGCTAGTCTGCATGGGAATACTTGTACAGATGACCCGGTATCTCTGACTGCCACTTATAATTGACTGCATCTTATGTTACAACTTTGGAAAGGTTACTTCCAGCAGCAGGATGCTCGATGGGTAAATTATGGCTATAATAAAACTGTTTTCAGCCTGTCTTCTCCCACTTCTCTCTGAGGCATCTTGGGCAGAGTTTAATTTGGGTCCCCATGGCAGGAAAGCTCAGTGCAGGCGTGAGCCCTTGCAGCCTTGTGTCCCACCAGCATCAAAGACCTTGCCCTTCAGTAGGCATAAGCCTGCAGTAACATCCACTGATAAATATTTTGGGGGTGTGAATGTTGAAAACCAAGTGGTCAACGAACTGGGTGGAGGATTTCTGGGCATGCCACTCAGGAAGTAGTAGCACCTCACCCTGGGCATCTCTTAGCACTTGGTTGCACAGAAGCTGCAAGAGGGGTGGGAAAATAGACCTTGGGTGTGGGGAAATAAAAGAAAAAGGCCCTAGTTGCTGGCAGCTTCATACTTTGGCTGAAATGTGCAAAAAGCAGTTTCTCAGGCACTTTCCTTAGGCAGCTGGAGTGAAGCGTGGGTTCGTATGGGATTAGCCCACGTGCAATGGAAGGCAAATTTGAGGCAGGCTGAAGCCTTGCTGTGGCTGTCAAGTGCCTGCTCTGGTTGGCCCCTGATTTCCTCACTTTATTAAAAGAAAAAAAAAAAAAAGAAAGTTTTATGGTTTGCCACCAGAGACCTCAGCAGCACTTTTTTTGAGAGGGTCCCTCCCTGACAAATAGATGAGCTGCTTTCTGTGTAAGCACCTCAGCTCTGCCCTGTGGTCACCTCTGCCTCACCCTTTTCCTTGCTTGTGTTGCTAGCATTAGGTACAGATAAAAGGCCTCATTGCTTAAGCTGCTATTGATATCAGCTAGTGGTTCATATTAAATAGGTGAGGTTTTTTAATTTTTTTTTTTCCCGAGATACACTGTGCACCCAGGCATTTTTAATTGCTAGCAGTTTTCACTGCAATGAAAAGCAGCCCACTAACCTAGCAGCAGCGGAAAAGAAAGGAGAAAATGCATCCCACTGCTTGGGGGAAAAAAAAAGAAAAAACAGATGAGCAACAAGGAAAGGATTAAAATCTCTCCTTTTCAGAAAAATCCCAAAAGAACAAACAAAATAGTCACACTGGAAGATGCCTGAAAAGTTGCACTCTCTGCCCCCCACACTTGGGCTGCGATATTTTCTACATTGCTGTGCAGAGCAACACAGATTTGCTGGCCTTTGGGTGGGTGGGAGATGGGGTGAAATGATTTATGCCTAGAATATGGCTCTGGGACAACTCTTAATTATTCTTGACTGTGTCTCACCTATCTTAACCTCTCTCTGAATTACTATTTATAAAAAAGTCTACATGTGTTCACCCCAAATTGCACATGGCTGCCTTTTCCCAAACTGCGCATGTAAAAGAAGGTGTTTTCGTCCCTGGGGCTGCAATGATTACAGAGGCAGCTATAAAGCAGAGCACTCAGGATGTGAAGTGCCCTTCAGATAATGTCTGATAGCAAAACAAATCTGTTTACTCTGAAGTCATTTATACTGACTATTTACTATTAAGGGGATCACAAAAAAATGCAGTTTGGTCAAACAAGCCCTACTGTGCTAGTACAAGCTGGTGGTTGCAGCTCAACTCCGGGCTCTCCTTGGTTGAGCTAGGCTAAACCCAGGGGAGCAAAGAGGCACCTTGGCATCGCCCTTCATCTGGAGAGCGGTGGGCAGCAGCAGCCGACGCTACTGGTCCTCGTGCTATTTAACAAATAACTGGCTCATGTGAGGACAAAGCTAGGCAAATCTGTACCACTGGCTTCAGCAAAAAGGGTGAGATAAAGTTCCTGATGGGATGCTGGCCCATAAATACATTCACCTGCTCTAAGCAAGCCTTCCCTTCTGAGGCAAGCCCAGGCATCTCGTGCTTTGTTTGGGGGTGGAAATGGTCCTAAAAATGGTGGCTGCTGCAGAGTCCTGCTTTGGGGCATAACCTTCTCTCTTCTTGTTTTCCACAGAGAGCGGAAGGACACCCAAGCAGGAGCCGGTCTTCAGGCGAGTCACCATGGAAGACAGTGTCATCTAGCGCCCAAGGCACCCAATGAGTCTGCCCCGGTGAGCCCACGCCGGTGTGCTGCCTCAGCTCCTCTGTGCCTCAGTTTACCCATCTCTTACTTGGGATCGCACAATGGGAGGCGCCAGAGAAACTAGCTTGAACCAAAACCCTCAGCAAGCCCTCGTGTCCCCAGGAAATAAAAAAACCAGCTGAGATTCCCACTGCCCCATGCATGGCAGTGCCCTGGGAAGTGCACTCACTACTTGGTCGGCTGTTTTTTTTTTTTAAAGATGAGCAGAACAGAGGAAAAAAGTCTTTTGTAATAAGTGAGTTTCGTCTGCTCTAAACATTGGCTTTGCAA
The DNA here is from genome assembly GCF_036417535.1 of Chlamydotis macqueenii. Lineage (NCBI taxonomy): Eukaryota > Metazoa > Chordata > Aves > Otidiformes > Otididae > Chlamydotis > Chlamydotis macqueenii. Next base: position 22,022,501 of record NC_141559.1, read on the forward strand.
CTTGAAAACTCTTAAAGATGGCTAAGTGTGCTCAACCCCCCCATCCTGAGCCCCTCTCCGTGCTCTCAAGTTGGGCTGTATAAAGACGATGCTGTCGGATCCAGATTCCTGTTGTACATACAGACCTGGATATATGGAGAGGTAGTGAGGGAAGGAAAAGAGGAACAAAGAAATAGTCCTTATGCCAGAAGAAGCTGAGCTTGCTGCAGAGTACTGTTGAGTGAAGCTGTCACTTGCAAACAGGGACTGGTACACATGTCCAGTAGTGGCTCCACTTGGCAAAAGCTTCTGGGGGGAAAGCCACTCAGATTTCATTGTCTTGTGTAAATAGAGGTGGGTTTTTTTTGAAAAAAAAAAATGAGCCTTAGTATCCTGAAGATAGCGTTTCTCAATCAACTCAGCTGGGAACAGATATATGGGAAGCCATGGCATCTGCCCGGCAGCATGGGCTCTCGCAGCCAAGCTGTGCCACCACGGCAGGCACAGGAGGCACTTGAAAGATGATGAATGTGTCCAGCAAAGGACTCGTCAAACGTTTCTTCTTCATTCCTGTAAACAGGGTGGACTTGGTGGGCCCATGAACTCTGCTGGTGTAAATACTCAGCTATGGCCCACAGAGGACTTGGGCTGTTTGGTGCAGGTGGAGGTGGGGGTGAGATGGTCATAAATCACCAGAGGGATGCAAACCCCATCGATGTAGCTCCCCCGAGGCTTTTACATTAATTAAAAAAAAAATAGGAAAAAAAAAAGAAAAGAAAGAAAAGAAACCCTGAAGGCTTCTTAATGGTGTTGGGCCAACTGTTTCGCTGGGTAAATGGAGGCATACATAGACATCTGTGTTCATGTCAGCCAGTGCCGGTATGTGCACTTCCCCGTGTGTGTGCAAACGCGTGTGCAAGACTGTGTCCTGCATGGGTGGCTGCCAGCCAGTGCAGGTTCCTGTGTCTGTGTAGCTGTGTCCATGAGAGAAAAAGAGAGGATATGGATGTGTATGTTGTACTCACCTTTGTACGCCTAAACGCATCTGAGAAGTCGTAAGTAACACTGCCGGGCCTAGCTTTATTAGCATGAGCAAGATTAGTGTCCGCATCTCTCCAGGTAATAAGGCACAGCAGGCTTGGGGAGCGGTGTTAGCTGAGCGAAAGCTGATAAATCTCTGCTCCACCTTCAGTTGTCATCCGCTGTCCCCTGCCGCAACACAACAACAGCCATCTGCAAACGCTCCCAGCAGAGCAGGGCTACACTCCGGCATGGGTGTTTGCAGGATGCAGGCCGCTGCAGCCTGGTACCTGACGGAAGCAGGAGAGGAGCTTTGCGATCTCCCCTTCATTGTTCACAACTCAGAGCCTACTTATGCCTTATTTACTCTGAGTCCAACTATGTGGATTAATGCAGTGGAGGGAAATTAGAAAAAAAACCTTGGAATTAGAAAAAAAACATACTTTCCTATACTTAAGGAAAAAAGAGAGATTTTTGAAAATGACCCTGAATAACTTTCTCTAGATGTAAAAGTCTCTCTTGAGCCTGGCATTTTGCAAGGAAGCAGGGCCAAGGTGGAAGTATTCCTCCCCCTCCCCATTACAAAGCCAGGTAGTGTAAACCAACTATTGCACATGTTTAGCATAATACTGAGGGCAAAGCCCCTATACCTTACAAGGAAAGACCAGTGGGCAGCCAACAGAAATTGGAAGCTGCCTCAAAGCATTGGGGGATTCGGGCATCCAGAGTCATAATTTGCTTGCAGTTGTTCAAGGTAAGCTGCAGGGGTGGTCTTTTCCTCTTCGGTACTTGAATACTTCCTCTGTCATGCAGCTCTGTGAGGCTGCTGTTACCCTTAATACGTAAAAACTGTCAGTGCCAACTTATTTGTTTATTTATCAAACCACTTACTTACTTATCAAACCAGGACACAGGATATACCATGCTTTTGTCTACCACATGTAGACACTTCTTCCTTCGCCCGCTTCTCCAGCCTTGTATGGTGTTCCCAGGCAAGGTAGCCATCATCCTGGGGAGACTTAGGTTTCCTCCACAATGAAGGCTGTCAGCCTTTTTTTCCAGGGAGAAAAATAATGAAAAATATGAACAACCCACCCCATCTTTATGCCAGAAATATTCTGAAAATCAGACAGTATATTAAGCAAAATAAATGCCTCCAAAAAGTTTGAAAGCTCATGATTTTTCACAGTCATAAGGGGAACATCCTTATGGTTTCTGGAGTTCCAAAGCACAGTGCTAAATCTTGAGCATGGGGCTGCCTGACCCTGGGAGGGTCTGGGTTTCTTCATGGGATGAAATGGGGGCTGTGATTGCAGGAAAGCAGAAATTCCCCATTTTTTCACTAGAGCACTGGAAAGCAGAAATCTCTTGGGTTCGCTGTTTTTTTTTCATTAGAGTCCTCACTATTAGTTTCTCTCCCCGGAAAATCCCATCATCCAACACCTTAAACCCTTGCCATTATGTCTAGAAGAGCTATTCTTGGAGGCATTTATGACAACCTTCAATGTCTCTCTCCTTTTCTCTGCAACCCCAAAGAGGCTGACACCTGATAACAAATGGTGATGGTTCTAAAGACAAGCCAGACCAACCCAAAGACCTAATAAAAATGATGAATCCCGTACGCTGCCTCTGTATCGATGGCACACAGGTTACACACGGAGGTTAACCGATGATGAGGGGGAGGCAGATACTCACTGAAGAGCAGGTCTGGGAGGTACCATTACCAAACTCACCCAGCTGCTGTGTTCCCTGAGGCAAAGTTTTTATTTAATCCAGCCCCAAGTCAATAGCGATTGACGTTTCACCTGCTTTCCATATCTTAACTGGACTGCCTTACTCCTCAGGCATGGAATGAATCTTAGTACATTGTAATTACCATACTCCTGGTGATGAACCGGTATGAAAAGTTGTCACAGAGAGAATTAATAAAATGTACATTATGAAAAAGAACTCTGCATTGTCTGAAATTAATAACGCACCAGATTTTTCTCATTTGCACCTGCTCATTACAGGCCTCTCCTTGAGTTTTCTGTTAAAATCACTTATTCAAACTACTTGTATAGATGTGTTCAGCATGAGATTATGTACTGTAGGTTTGCATCCCAGTTAGATGTACCGCATGAGGACTTATTAATCTGTTATGTCTTTCAGGCATTGATTTTAGTGACATTTATATAACGCCAGTATGACTAAAATGAACTGATTGATTTATGCGTATGGATTAGTTTGCCTAAGACTTTGAGGCTAGGTAGCTTTATCATGCACTGTAACGCCAGAATTCATCACTGTATTATTTACAAGAGACTGAACTGGCTGCATCTCTATAACTGAAGAGATCTTCACTGTTTTATTTATGTATAAATGTTTACTTAATCAGCACCAATTTTGTTTAGCAGAATTTGTTAGCAAATGGAAATTGTAAATGATAACATGGTTTCTATTTTAAAATTTATAGGCTTTCATCTATAGCAAAATCCAAGATTTCTGGTAATTGCAATTAGCTGCAGCAATATTTCACATAAAAAATAATACAACCTTAATACAGGAGGTCTGAGTGGTAGTGTGTCAAAGCCAACATAAATATCCTGACACTTAGAAACATTGTTGCAAGTTTAACAAAGCAACAAGGAGCCACCAGTCAGCACAAAGGCAGGAGCCCCATGGCTTGAGATGCAGTGGTTGTCATCACCTGCTGGCTGCAGCTTTGTGCTGGATTGAGGGGCCAGAGGATGCCACCGTCTGTTGCCTAGGGACCACGTAACACCAGTCTGCAAAGTCTGGCCCATGAACATGCCAGTATGGTGAGTTCTGCTGCCTTCTGTTATGAGAAAATCCCAATTCCAGATAAAGTGAAGTGAAGCTGTATTTCAATTGCATGGGCTGTATGCCCTGCAACAGCTTGATGAAAACCTGGTCAAAGGGGACGAGGAAAGCACCTGCTCACCGTGCATCACAGCTGGGAAAGTAGCTGGGTTACAATGTGGGTTTAAGGGAATAAGAGTGTGAGGAGACTTAATTCCAGGCTCCCAATAGATGGCATGGGTTTGCTTTGGACTATACTGCTTCTCCCGAGAACCAAGGAATAAAGAGACTAAAAGGATTTATTAAATGAAAGAGGAGACTTTAGTTTTAGGAGCCATTTAGAAATATTTTTAGTGTGGAGGCACATAAGAAGTGACATGTTAGAGCCATATAAAATAATAATAAGTGTCCAGAGAAGGTGAATTGAGTGCTGCAGTTCACCGTAGGTAATACAGCAAGTGGCGCTACGCGAGGAAACAGAGGTGAAGTTCTAAATGTAGTTAAAGGTAATGCTTCATTACTCAGCACGGGATTAACCCACAGACTCTCTGACGCAATACACCAGTAAGATGATGTAGAATGAGATTCAGTATATTATACCTTTGTACAGTTTAAAGAAAGAAAAAAAAAGTATTAAAAAAAAAAAGCCTGGCATCTACAGGCTCTTGTTGCACCGTCTGAAATAATTTCTAGCTCCCTGAGGAACTGAAGAAACACCCCTGCTGAGTCTTCAGCTGTATTTCATGCCATTGTGATTTTTTTTTAACCTTTTTTTTTTTTTTAGGTAAAAAATACAGTAGTATTAGGTATGCCTGGGAAATCACTTACCAGCTGGCAGTGCTAAAAAGGGAGTAAATCTTGCATGTCAGCATCCTGGGCTATAGCCCCAAGAGCATGGGCTCACAAGTGGGGGATGCTGGGTGGTATGTGTGCCTCATAACCATTGAACTGATTGCTGCAGAGCTGTCAAGAGTTAGCTCACAGCATGTGGGTAACATTGCTGATGCTTTATTTCCATGGCCAGTGCATGGCTTGTAAGAGCAAAACCCGTGTCTCTCCCATGAGCAAACCAAGGCGGCCACCACCATTCTGCCCTGAATCCACTTTATGCTCCAGCTGGTTAATATTTAAAGCCAAGCGCATCCTCCATCTTGCAAATTCACGCATTCAAAGTAAAGGGATTTATGGACTGGGTTTTGTTTTGGTTTTGGTTTTTTTTAAACATGAAACTTCTTAGGTATGGTTGCTTGGTCAGTGATGTGGAAATGTGGTGGGGGCAGCTGAGCCTCAGCAATCTCATTTCACCTAGAGCTAGCACTCACCCTTTGTTGGGGCACAGAATTACATTATTAGTCACTTTTGTTGGACAGCCTGTGATTGAGATCTGATACAAGGGGCCCTAAATGGGGTTTGGTTTTGGTTTTCTACACACAGTGACACAAAATTAATCCAAAATTAATTAATTTCAAGCTAAAAAGTCAGTGATATTTTATGAGCTATTAATATAAGAGGCAGCTCATATATGCACTTGTTTTGTGGCTTTCAGGCTTTAGGACAGATGTTAAAACCTGCCATCCTCAAGTATGCTGTGGGCTGATTTTGACCTAAGGTCATGGTGATGTACCAAACCACAGCCCTGTAGATGAAAGGCTCTACCCTCTTGTAGGAGGGCTATAGCCATGCCTTTGGGATGTTCACAACCAGGTTCCCACTGTTTCTTCTTATCTAGCTTCTGTCTCTTTAACTGTGACTTCCAAAATCTGCAGGTTTGTTCATCATTCATTTAGGGCAATTAGGAGATGCACCTGACAAGGGCTAAAAAAAAAAGAAAAAAAAAGTAACAACATAGGCGCTGCTTTAATTAGCTCTGTGCCCACATGGATGTTTACTCTGGTCCCTAATTGGAGTAGTAACGGCAGCATGTCTGCATGTTGCTTAGAAGCCCCTTAGGAAGCCCAGGGGGATGCTGAGGATGGTTTCCCCTATGCATATCAAAGTGATAAAGCTGATTGATAGTGCTTGCAGTAAATTTATAACTCCTGGCTGAACTGGAGACTATCCTTTAGGAAGATGTTTCAAGGCTGACTGCAGCTTTTGAAGAATGAGGAAACTGTTGAACCCGTTGGTAAGCCACTCTGTGTACTGTTTCCGCTGATGTGCAAGTACTGCTGTTTGCCTTGTGTCTCAGCAATTAGATTTTATTTCCTGTCTTATGCCCTTTTTATCCATGCTAATATCTCTCTTAGATCTTTTTGGATAACACCTGCTGTGTAGAAAGGTATAAAATTGTAGGAAAGACTGAATATTTGTCACCATAACGTCACCAAAACGGTCTTGACTAAAAGGTGTTGCTGCAGGAATCTGATTTTTTTTTTTCTCAAGCTTCCCTCCATGCATATGAGCTTTTAGTTAGTCATGTTTCAAAATAAAATGAAGTCCTGTCTTATTTTTTTAAGCTGTAACGCTAAAAATGAAGCTGTTGCGTGCATACTTCCTTCTGCTTGGATGCACTTGCCAGCATCTGCTGCTATGGGAAGCTAAAGTCACCGATGGCAAGGCTGAATTAAACGTCTCCAGTGTGTGTGTTGAGGGGGTATAAATCAACATGTGCATGGTGGCATGTGGGGTAAATGCGCTCTGCTTAGCACTTTGCTTTCTAGGGGATACAGCCGCTGCACAAAAAGATCTTAGAAAACCTAGTTTGCCTTGAAAGATCCTTCATCCTTCCATATGTGTTATTGTATGGATTCACCAGGGTTAAAAGCTCCAGTGTGCAGCCCTGCTAAGCACCACCAAAGAGGACCAGTGGCTGCCCCCTGCTCTGCACCTACAGTGAATATTAAGTGGCTTCCTAAATGCGATGAGGCTGTTATGGCTGAACAGCTTCACCGTGTGCTGTCTGCACAGACATCCAGCAAAGAAATCAAAGGCGTGATGTCACCAGTATTCCTTATCTAAAATTAAATATCCCTCTTAGGTTCCCAGACATGCAGAGATTTTGTATTAGAAATATATACTGAGAGCTGAAACTCTGAGTCATCTCATATATATTTCACTTAAAACCAAGGGAATAAGGGAATAGCAGAGAGAATAGACCTGCAAAAGAGCAATTCTCTGTGCTAGCAAGATGAGGGAGGAAAAACTGTTCGGGGAAAATACTAATGGCTTCACAAGGAAAAAAATCTTGCCAATGAAACTGTGGCTCTAATATTCTGTACCTTTGCAATAAAACTATGATTTGCTGTGGAAAGTGCATCAGAGAATAAATGGATCAACTCATGCTCATTAACAGTGGAGACAGAGCAAGTGGCATTTAAAACAAGCCTGCTCGGAGGGAAAGCTGAATAATGATTTATACTGAAGTCATAAAATGTTTGTTGTCACAATTAGCTTTTCAAGAGCAAGTTGTAGCACTGTGCAGTGCCATTGGCTGAGCAGGGTTAAGCCAAGCTTTGCATGTGCTGGAACAGAGGGCTGCTTTTCTGCTGCAGCTCTCTGCTGTATCACTGGACAGGCAAGCTGGCCAATGCTGTGCCCTCTTCAAGCATGTGCCACAAGTGTTTCAGTGCAGTCGTCAGAGGCTGAAATAGGAGACATGATGCTGGAAAGTTTTGTCCCCAGGGGTAAATTGTACCAGGCTCTCCGTCTTCTGATTCGCAAGTTAATGGCTGCACTCGGGTGCAGTGAATGTATCTGGATCAGGAGCACAGTTCCTCCAGGGAGAGGATATTTGGGTGGTTAAAGAGGGTTTTTAAGATCCCTCTCCCTTTTGTCTCCTTAGTATCCCTTTGCTGGCCCCTATTTAGCCCCTGGCTCTATGGTGGCTCATCTTCCCTCCCTGATCTCATGATGTGCTGCTCATTTGCTTCCCACTCAAGTAAGTTCATGCATGGTGGGCACTTCCTAGCTCCTAAATAGTATTCTCCAAGGGAGCTAGAGATGTACCCTACTCAACAAAATGGTTTTCCCCTCCTAGTTGCATTTCAGACTATTTAGGTGCAGGGAGGAGCTGTGCTCTGGGTTGCCTTGGGATCTGGTGATGCTGCCTGTACAGGAAAGCATGGAGCAAGTGCAGCACAGGGGCATCTCTGGAGCCACAGGGGATAAAATCCCTGCCCTAGGCTCTCCAGGTATTACCGGATTAAAGCCCAGGCCTGGGGCCCAACAGATGCACTGTCAGGCATGAAGTACTGGCCCAAGATTTGTGCTGGCTCCATAATGGGAACCAATTCCCTTCTCTAATGTACAGTTGTTGTGTTGCATAAAAATCATTATTACACGTTGTGAAATCTAATTACATTATTGCACACTGTGTATACACTCTAATAAAGTTAGTGGATGCAATAACACTGCTAGTAATACAGCATTCCACCAAAATTAGTATTGCTGTCAATTTTACTTTCATTTTTTTCTTGATTTATCCTGAAAAGCCAGGCTTTCATCTTGCTTACTTTGGCAAATGGATGAAGTGGCAAGACTACAGAGGTCACAGCACTCCACATCTCCTATTGCAACTGGGAGCAAGTAAGTGGGGACTACCATGCCCCCATTCTGACACCCAGTGGTGAGACATGCCCCTCCTGAGGGTTACCAATGCTGTCCTGAATGTGTTCAAAACCAGCTGGGCTCGACTGCCCTTGAAAGTGCCCCTTATCCCCATTGATTGTAGATCCTTGGGCACCTGGGCTCTTAGATGTCTGAAACCAGATCAGCTCAAATGCCTGCACCCTTCCAGCACTGTGGTGTGCATGAGGAGGAGGATAGACAGTCCTTAGGCTTACTTCAGAGATATCTATTTGCATGTGACAGTGTGAACCTGATTGCACTGAGGTGGTCCTCTCCAGCACTAGAGCCTAGGTAATTGGACTCGGTCCTAATCCTGGACTTAGCTGAGGACACAAGGTAACTTCCCAATTAGACCAATGATGAGAAAAAAGCAGGAGGAAAAGCAGCAGAACTGACATCTGATGTGTTGAGCTGAGAGGAATTTAGCTGTCAGAGTATTTTCAGTTCTCTGCTTCCCCAACATTAACTTCTCATTGTAAAGCTTGTCTGATGAATATGAGCTGCTGGTGCTAACCTCCTGGTCTCTTGCTCTCTGCACTCCCTGCAAGGTGTCACAAAACATGATACAAGCTCTTTTTAGTAGTGGAAGAGATGAAGAGGGGGTCCTTAAACACCTCAACATCTCCAAGGGGGTAGGTGCAGAGTTACCAGCCATTGGAATGCTGTTTGATATGTGCCCTGCATCTATCAGCAGAAGAAATCACACCGGGAGCTGTTCTGGTTCTGGCAGGGATGGAGTTAATTTTCCTCTCAGTAGCCAATGTGGTTTGGATTTCATATGTGAAGAACGTTAATAAACACAATGGTGATATGAGTTATTGCTAATGAGACCAAGGACACTGTCTGGCTTTCCAGGTCTCACTAATGTGCAGGAGCAGGAAGCTGGGAGAGATACAGGCAGAATAATTGACTCAAACTGGCCGAAGAGAGTATTTCATGCCATAAACCTCATGTTCAGTGACGGCTGGCTGGGAGAGGAGCATCTCACTCGCTAGCATCACTCTCTCTACCTTGCTGGCTCTCTCTTGGTCCTCTGCTTGCTGCTCAGTTTCGTTTCCATGATCGCTGCTCAGGATGGGCTGTATCGGTCATTGGGATATTGGGCGGTGAGAAATTCTGTATTGTTCATTTTGTATATTTTAGTATTCTTATATTCTGTTATTGTTGTAGTTTTCCTTTGCTATTCTAGTAAACTGTCTTAATCTCAACCCATGAGTTTTAATTTCTTCCCAATCCTCTTTCCCATTCCACTGGGAGGGTGAACAAGAAACTGTGTGGTGACCAGGGTTAAACCACCACAGGAGCTGAGGAGAGACAGTTGTTGGGGTTGTGATTGCCTCGTGAAGATCCCTTCTTTTCAAGTGTGGCAAATGAGCCCAGGGGTCAGGCACTGAAGAAAAAGAAATTAAAAGGAAGATGTCAAACCTACGGACTGAGGAAAAAAAGCATTACTTTGTATTTCCTTTCCTAGATAATTCACATAATGGCAGATGCTTTCCTGCTGTCCTCATTACAACCTGTTCAGAAGGAATGGGCTTGAGCCTAAGATGTTTCAATATATCTTTGCTTCTAAATGAAATGTGATGACAAAAGTTAGCCCCTGAACAACACCTGAGCATTTACAAGAGAAAACTTGGTACTGCTTGAATCACCTGAAATGCCCATTTGCTGAGCCAAAGGTTGTCTAGGGTCCTGGTGCTAGAAGTCAAGCATAGTTGGTTCATCAGTTCTAATATGCCAAGGCAGCTCCATGCGAGGTTGGTCTCTGGCATGAGGTGGGGACAGTTTCAGCTTTTTCGCCATGTAGATCTTATTTTACATTGAGTAGTACAGTGCACTCCCACCTCCATAGGATCATCTCTCTCCTAGTCCTGAGTACAAAGCATCAAACGCACCATGCCAAGCCCCAGTCTCTGTGCTGCCCCTCCTCCAGGTGCATCCATCCATGTTTACCACTGAAGCATCTTGTAAAATAATAGTGATTCATCTAGTCTGCTCACAGCCTGCCTGGAAGTGGCCCACGTACTAGCTTTTGCCTGCCTGTCTTGTTCAAAGAAAATCTGCTTGGAGACATACATCTCTGTGGAGTACTTATGGATCAAAATATGTAATTCCCACCATAATGTTCAGACTGTAGAGGACCTCTCTCTCTTTAATACCACCAACTGTATCTACAGATGTATGGGAAAAATATTCTTTGTGGTTAACCAGTGGGGTATGAAATGCATTCTGGCTACAGATACTACGTTTCTAGGCTTTCTACCCCGCCACAAGCTCCTCCTGGAAATATCTTTAGGGGAGCAGAGGCAGATGGAGAGAAAGTGTTGAGAAGAAGGAAATTATGGTGGACTGTCAAGGGAGAGGAAAGTATTTATCCCTACTGTGGGAATCCCACCAGTTATCAGACTTCATCAGGAAAAAGATATGTGGGCAGGTAAGCTTTAATTCTTCCAGCCACTAAATATTTTTTTAATTGCTATGAGCTTGTAATAAGTTAATTAAAAATCTTGGTTAACTATTCAGTAGTCCTCCACTGGGAAGGTGTGTATGAACTTAACTGTGTCCTCTTGGCCTCCTGAACTCTTGTTCTGCGTACACACTTCACACTGAGGATATGGGGTGATAGCATCGGTGGACAAGGGACGAGCAACGGATATCATCTACCTGGAATTGTGCAAAGCTTTTGACACTGATCCGCACGATATCTTTCTCTCTAAACTAGAGAGACACAGGCTTGATGGATGGACCACTCGGTGGATAAGGAGTTGGCTGGATGGCCGCACTCAGAGAGTGGTGGTCAACGGCTCAATGTCCATGTGGAGACCGGTCACGAGTGGCGTCCCTCAGGGGTCCATGTTGGGCCCGGCCCTGTTCAACATCTTTGTTGGTGACATGGACAGTGGGATAGAGTGCACCCTCAGCAAGTTCGCTGACGACACCAAGCTGTGTGGTGCTGTCGACACGCTGGAAGGGAGGGATGCCATCCAGAGGGACCTTGACAGGCTGGAGAGGTGGGCCCGTGCCAACCTCATGAAGTTCAACCAGGCCAAGTGCAAGGTCCTGCACCTGGGTCATGGCAATCCCAGGCACAAATACAGGCTGGGCGGAGAATGGATTGAGAGCAGCCCTGAGGAGAAGGACTTGGGAGTGCTGGTGGACGAGAAGCTCAACATGAGCCAGCAATGCGCCCTTGCGGCCCAGAAGACCAACCGCATCCTGGGCTGCATCAAGAGGAGTGTGGCCAGCAGGTCGAGGGAGGTGATTCTCCCCCTTTACTCTGCCCTGGTGAGACCCTACCTGGAGTACTGTGTCCAGTTCTGGAGCCCCCAACATAAGAAGGACATGGACCAGTTGGAGAGGGTCCAGAGGAGGGCCACGAAGATGATAAGAGGGCTGGAGCACCTCTCTTATGAGGACAGGCTGAGAGAGTTGGGGTTGTTCAGCCTGGAGAGGAGGAGGCTCCGGGGAGACCTGAGAGCAGTCTTCCAGTACCTCAAGGGGGCCTATAAGAAAGATAGGGAGAGACTGTTCAGTAGGGTCTGTTGTGACAGGACTACGGGTAATGGTTTTAAAATAGAGGGAGGTAGATTTAGATTGGATATTAGGAAAATATTTTTTACAATGCGAGTTGTAGAACACTGGAACAGGTTGCCCAGAGAGGTGGTGGAAGCCCCATCCCTGGAAACGTTCAAGGCCAGGCTGGATGAGGCTCTGAGCAACCTGATCTAGTTGGGGATGTCCCTGCTTCTTGCAGGGGGGTTGGACTAGAAGACTTTTGAAGGTCCCTTCCAACCCTAACCGTTCTATGATTCTATTTTATGATTCTATGCCACCACTCCTTTTTCTGTCTCCTGCTAGTTCCCGCTTGGGACCAAGCTACAGAGTCTCTCTCTCACTCCCTTCACCCTCTGAGGGAATAGGGGAGAGATCATATAAGAAAAAAGGCTCGAGGTTTTAGATAAGGACAGGCAGAGATCCTTAAAATTACCGTTATGGGCAAAACAGGCTTGACTTGGGGAAAACTATTTGTTTATTATTAAAACCGATGCAGGACAATGAGAAAGATAAGAAAGTAACTTCTCCCCCACCCCTCCTTCTTCCCGGGGTTAATGTTATGTTCAATTATTTCCACCTCCTTCCCCTCACCGAGTGGCACAGCAGGGTACAGGGAATGGGGGTTATGGTCAGTTCATCACACATTGCTTTCCACTGCTCCTTCCTCCTTGGGGGAAGAACTCCTCACATTCCTCCTCTGCTCCAGTGTGGGGTCCCTCCCATGGGCTACATGAACTGCAGGCTGTTTTTTCCACAAGGTGCAGTCCTTCCAGAACAGCTGCCCCAAAGTGGGCCCTCCACAGGCTCTACAGCTTCCTCTCACAAGAAATTCTTCACAATCAGCAGGCAGACGCCTCTCAGGTTCTCTTCACATCTCCTCTCCACTTCTTGCAGCCAGCCAGGCCCAGACGGCCAGCCGGTGGGAGGCCAGAGGGTGAGGCCTGCAAGGCCCACAAGGCTCGCACCTCCCCCTCTCTGCCCCCGCTCAGCTTCTTCACTTTTTTTTTTTTCCCCTGTTTTTCTGCTTCTTAAATACATTATCAAAGAGGTGTTATCAGGGAACATTCTGCTACCCTTGGCCAGCCTTGGCCAGCAGCGAGTCCACCCCAGGCCCAGCCGAATCCACTGGGCAAAGGGGAAACTTTTAGCAGCTTCTTGCAGAAGTTGCCACTGTAGCCACCCCCCCCCCCCCCCCCATTAAACAAAGCCAACACAGTCTGGCAATCCTTCCTGAAACCAAATCCTCTGGTTTCATTTTTTCCTTCCTTCTCTTGAACGAAAGTCCAGAGAAGAGAGAAGAGAGAAGTGCCAAAAACTGTATTTGTAAAATAAAAGGGAAATTGAGAGGCAATGAGAATGGAGGTGACATATGAGGAATAGGAGGAAAACACCCTAAGCAATCCTGTCTTCCTTTCCTGTTGAGTAAGAAGGTCAAGCTTCCTCAGCACACAGCTGAGTGCTAGTTACAGCTGTCAAGTTTGCATTGAATGTACTACCTGATTTTTCCCTGTAGTAAATTACTCTGGAACACAACAATATTTCTGCCTTTATGCAGAATCATGGCTATGGGATACAGAACAGACAATAGGGTTGCCTTGATAAAAGCTTCTCCCCCAGTGGAGTGATTTATGAGCAGTGTTGGCTTTCCAGGTCCTGTTGTAGTAGGTATAGCGGGAAGGAGCCTGACCTCAGTCTCCCCTGGCCTGAAACAGAGGTGTGAGTATTGCTTCTGGACAAACAAGGGTTTCCTGAGCCTGTTTAACTTCCTAAATCATCTAGACTGGGATGTGGCAGCCAACACTGGTTGGTTGGAGCTGCAGATGTGCAGAGCATGGAGGCTGCTAAACTCCTGGGGGCTGGGAAGGCTCAGGAGACCTGGGGTCGCTGCTCTGGCATGTGGCTGGTGTGCAATGGTAACACCTTATAGGCAAGTGCCTTATTTTATTTTTTTTTACCATCTGTTGATTAATCTTTCTCCACACTAACGGGGTAATAATGCACTGTTACTGGAGATAAACTGCCTTGCTAATGAATTAGACTGAAGTTTGTACACACCATAACCTTGCCATATACCTTGTGCCCTCTCCCTCCTTCACTGCCATGTCCTTTAGTAATTGTGAGCTTTTTCGTATTAGTTCTAGCCTTTTCCTTTTTTTTTATCTAATGGATAATTCCAATTAGTATTCCATCCTGAAAGTGTAATTCAGTCCTCATAGAAAGTTTGGTATCCTGCCAGTCCCAAAATTCAGCAGCATCCTTCACTTACATTCTGATGCTGAGGAGTGGTGACACACCAAAACTTTGCAAAATGCCCTAGCTGATGAGAAATGCTGCGACATGGCATGAGTAGCAATCCTCCTCTATTGACACCATTGTTCCAGAGTTTGGAGAAAAACAAGAAAAATCCAGGCCCCCACGAGAAGTGCGAGCTTATTGAGGAATTAATGAAATCTCACTGTTTGGTGGCTCACAGATGCCATTTGGCTGGGAGCATGCCGAGGCTGCCATAAAATCAATTTGGATAAGACTCAGTAAACATCTGGTACCTTTTTTAAAAAATAAAAACTATAATTGTTTTAGGCCTTGTTGTCTGCCCACGCTGGTAATGTGCCTGCAAGGTCTAATTAGCTGACAAGTGACAAAAGAGGCTACTGTAGCGAAGGGGAGGCCTAGTGCCAGGTTTGTTAGGTAGGTTGGGCAAGAGCCAGGAGAACTGGCAGGTGATGGATGCAGGAAAGGCGTATTATCTCCTACGTTGTTACAGATGCAGGGATATGAGGAAAGAAGGCAAACTGATAAACAAAAGTTTCAACATTTTGCTTTTCATCTTATGTAAAATTGGATCTGCATTCTTCTGTGAGTATAATGGTTAGGTTCTTTGATAGCAGTTCAGTGCAAAAAAAACCACCCTGACCTTCAGCGTCTATTAAGTACCTCTCAATGCTTGTGAAAATAAGATGGAGAGGACTTGCACTTGAGTTTAGCATGAGTAAGATGTGTAAAAATTTGTGGCACTGATGTAACTGTACTCTTGTTTGCCATCAGTGGTAAAATCCCCACTGACAGTCAGCAAAAGCTCAGTTGGGCCAAGAAGTCCCCTTTGGTTTTATAACCAAGTCTATGGGACAAGACCATTAGCTGTAGGCAGCAAAAGCCAACTACCTACTATGCTTTGGCCTCCTTGAATTGTTGCTTATTCCTAAATTAATAATTTTTTATCCATATATTTATGTAGATATAATATATGAAAGATGTTGCTGCATCCTTTCAGGCAAAGAGGAGATCTGGGCACCTCAGAAAGCTTTCCAGATCTGGGGTAGATTGGTTCAGCTGGTACCTACCTCCCCATAAGTGTGATTACTACACTCTGACCGTCTGTGCTAGTGCAGAGCTGGCCTTGTTGGCTATACAGGGATGTCCTATGCATGTGAAGCTGCAGGCTCAGGTGCTGTATGCCGTGTCTTTTGAATGTGCCAGTCCCAGTGTTTGATTTTTCACTACTGGATCTATGGCCTGGCTGAGCCCTGCTTGGCCCTTAGTTTAGTTATGACACTAGAGGTAGGTACTGTTCATGTGTCAATTTGAAAAAACATTTTTAAGAAGTGTTTTAGTACTGCTTAGAACATTACTGGAGATTTGTTTCAAGGAATTATGTCCTCTTCATTTGTTTTGGCTCCTCTTGAACAGTTAACATCGAGGTGGTAACAAGAAGAGTCTTGGGGACAGAGTAATGGTGGGAAATGTGAATATCTCTTGGTCTGTGTTTCCCAGGACTCATGCCAACATTGCAATCCTTTTTCCTGGTGTTCCTGTGTAAATCCACTGGTAGATTTGGAGATTTCACAGCCATTAGTTTCATACCTGCAGCAACATCTAGTTCATCATTGCCAAACTCCCCAGACTACACTGCAGAAGTGGATTTGATTTGTGTGTAAGTAACCCTGAATCACAATTATTGATGGGAAGGAGCAAGCGCATAAAAACAGTCGTGAATAAAGTTGCATAAAGGGAATGATCAGAAATGAATATGAGGTATCTGGCATCAAATTCAAAGTCACTAGCTACATTTTCTTCCTCATATAATTTAGTAGTTCACTTCCATCTCCCCATTGCTCCATAGGGAGGACATGCTGTGGACAGTAAGGAAAATCCCACCAGGGACATGGAAACAGCACCTCCCTCTCCTCCTGTAAATCAGGAATTACCCCACTAAAATCAAGCAGAGTTCTCCAAGATAAAGCTTTGTAAATGAAAAAAAAAGAAACGTTTCACTCCCATTTTCTCCTGTCCAGGGCACCATGAAATGAACATTTTTAGATTTAAAATGCTGCTAACCTTAAAACTGTGTCCAATATTTTTTAAAAAAATTACATAGACTCCCAAGTTCATGTTTTGGCAGCCAATTAAGTGGTCTGATTTGATTTTGGTCTGATAAATGAGGGTAAAAGAAGAGATGGAATCACCACACCCAGAAACCCTGTGCATTGCTCCAGATCTCTGTTTAATTTAGCCCCTCTGAACAAAATGAATGACATTTAGTGAAGCACTCTCTGCCTAAGATATCACTCTGAAGTTATAAGGCAGCAAGAGGTGCAAGACAGGGGGAGATGGATGGAAGTGGGTAAATCACATTAAAATCTTTTAAAATAAAGGCTTTCTTCTTTGAGAACAACAACAATAGTACATTTCCACAATACTCAGCTGCCTTTAATGCTTCAGTCCCTTTATTCCTTTGGAAGTGAGCGAAATCCAAAACCCAAACAAGTCAACAACACTATACTCTTTATCTTTGTTTTCTTGCAACACAACACAATTCAAGGGCAGAACACTTAGATTTTGATTTTAAGATCACAGAAAGTGTGGTGCCATCATCTTTACATTCCTGGCATGATCTCCTTCTCAAATGAAAAGCCAGGATAATGATTATTATTTAAAGACAACAAGGATGACAAAGGCAAGGTAAGAAATGCACTGTAAACACTGGAAAAAAATTACCATGGTACCACTTATGTGTTTGTACATGTATATGTGTACATAAAAAAAGAAAAACCTACTGAGTTATTTTTCCCCAAGCCGTTGCATACTCCACAATACTGTCACAAAAATGTCTTTCCTCCCACTTCTGCCTTTCTATTTTTGCCTTTCAGCCAAAACAAAGTGAAAGGAGATGAAAAGATTGAAGAGGAAATGGTGAGTTATTTTCAAAGGTAATTTCTGTTGGATCTCTTTTTTTTTTTTAATCATGTGCTGGCATGGTGACAGAAGTTATCAGTGTGTGCCCAGAATGATATTTGGTGATTTGTTTTACTGTTGTTTTTAGTTAAATAAGAGTAATGTCCGTAACACAAGAAATTTCAGAATTTCTGGAGGTGACAGACAGAAAAGAAAAGAAGAGGAAAAAAGAAGAAAGAATAAAAAGTCTATTTTGGATGTCCTAGCTGGTACAAAGTGTCCAGCCTCCTTGAGCAGCAGCGATGCCATAATATTGGTACAGGAACGAGATGAGCAACTCCAACACTGAGTGAGCTGCTCAGCCCAGTTGTGCTTGTGAGTGGGTATGGGATACCCAGTTAAAACCCTAATCAGCGCAGGATTAATCCCTATAACAGCACTTTCCAGTTTCTTATCCAGTGAGTTTTGCAAGCAGCACCTAAAAGAGCTAGCTGCTGGCATGCATATCATTTGCAAAAACCACTGGTTTTATTTCTTTTTGTTCCAGTGCATATTTTACATCCTTATCTTATTTTTGAAAAGTTAGCCCTAAAAAGTGCTTTTTGTTTTCACACATGTTACAGCTGCAGATGCAGGCAGGGTTGTGCTGTGGAAGAAATGTTCTGCACAATTTTTAAATTTTTAATTTTTTTTTTACACATGAGGAAATACTTTCTCCCAGTTTTTAAATCTTTCCCCATCTCTTCTAAGCAAATACTTGCTTACCAAGAACTAGCACAGCCAATACTTGCATAGGCAATTAAGCCACAGAGAAATACAATTGTACTTCTACTTTGGTGTATAGTTTTACAAAGCAAGCATATATTTCTCTATGGGCTTGAGGTTTTTATGTGCAAATAGGGGTCTTAGTTGACTGCCCCAAAGCCTAAAATCCCACAGAAATCAAAAGAACTGAAGACTGTCATTGAAGTGAGATGTGCTAGAGCAATTTCCTTAATGGCAGCTGCAGTTTCTAAGCTTCCTCTGCTATAAGAATCTATGAATTCACCCTGGGACTTCACAGGTTTGGCCATTTGTAGTTTGAAATCTCACCTGGGAAAGCTGCAGTCTTCTGTATGCAAATGGAAGGTGCAGGAGGCAGTGACAGTGCTTTGGGTTGTTGATGTGACCCTGACCACACACGTTTTATTGTTTGCTTGTGGTGGAGGAGATGCACTTGCTCCACGCAAGACTCCAAACCTCCTTGAGCCACAAGGGTGTCTATATCTCCACCACCACACTCCAAATCTAGCTCTTGCCCTTCCAGCAGAGACACACCGGCAGAGAGCCCGTCTCCTCCCTGATTTATATTTCGTGCTCTCGTTTGAAGCTCGAGTTGCAGTACTGAAGTAGAAAGTGGAAAATGCTCTCATGGGATGTAGAGCCTGGTTTGCTAACACACCAGCAAGCACATCAATACCACTGGGGTCACCCCAAAAATGCCCACTGTGATGAAAAAGGACCTTGCAAGTTTGGAGCTGAGCTGCTAGAAAGGCTTGCTTTAAAGATCAGATGATGATGAATCATTTGGATATGATGCATGGCTCCCGTGACGGTGGGGATGAGCCCACCTTGTAATGAGAAGCCACCTCACTTTCTGCTGGTGTTGATCACGATAACTCTACTTTCCCACAGCTTTTCTCAAAGAAATACAGCACATTCAATTAACAGCTTCAGTCCATCTGAGTATTACACATGTTCATGCCTTAAAGAATGTGTAACAGCATTTTATAACAATATCTAATAAAGATCAGGCCTGAAAAAGAACTCAGTGTAATCGTGTTATGTAAAAGCAAGGATATTTTGCAGGCTATAAATCAAATGCTCCCCACAATAGAAAGCTCCTTCATTACCTTGTAAGCCAGATAAAGACTACAAAAAAAAGCTTAACTATAAGGTATATGTTGTGATAAATAATACACAAGTCAAAATGTAATTGCTAGCAGCCTGCCGTTTGCTTGTGGTCGTGCAACCTCTCTTTCTTCCATGACAGAGCATGTGCAAAGCTTTTAGAAATTCCATGCACTAAAAGTGCAATTATGGAAACAATTTATAATCAATACGTGGTTATTAGAGTAACTTGCATCTATGGGATATTTTATAGCAATTATAATCCTGACAGTCCTTTCTGAGAGCAAAATTTGCATCTTGGTTTTTCTCTTTCAGGTTTCAGTCCCAGCAGTGCCACCTACTGCTGAGATAACTTTGAAAGCTGAATTTCTTATTTCCTTAGGAGAAAATTTTCAGGAACCATTATCTGCAGGTGGAACACAAGCTTATAGGAAAAAAAAAATCGTTGCAGAAGCTCAGCAATCTCTGAGTAAAATATCCCCACGTATACATGGCTGAGATCAAAAGGAAAAAAAAAAGAAAACAGAAATCCCTCATTTGTAATCTCACATTGCTCAAACCAAGTGTTACCCTGATCACTCTTCATTCACTCGTGATAATTCATTACTTAGCTGGTGGGAATTGTCCCAGCTCCAGTGAATACTGTGGAGTTGTACCAGCTGCTATGAGTTGAACTTCTGGCCCAGAATTTTTAAGAAAAATGTATACAGAATTACTTTTTTTTTTTTTTGGAAAGAAAATAAATTACTTCTGCCAATGAAACCTACAGCCTTGCTTATTTCTTAGTGATGGGAGGTTAGTTTACTCTTCTAAGAATAATTATTAAGTAATTAGTGAAAGATGTGAAGGACAGCTGAGGTAGGCTCTCAACATCCCTGGTATAAGTGCAGAGGATGTAGAGGTTCTGACATGGCTTTACCAGACCACTGCTGGAAAGGGAAGAGGTACCAAAGACAGGCTTTAAGATCCTGAAAACAAGGAAAAGCTATCAAATTTATGTTTGTTTGGAAAAAATCTGAGATTTTTTTTTCAGGTTAAGATGCTTCCTCCTCAAGGTGTTACCTTGGAGGTGTTTGTGTCTCAGTTTTATCCATTGGCACATTTCCTTCCTATAAAAATAGCCTATGGGTTGTAACACCTCCCTGGAGGATGCCTGTTTCCAAGCCAAAAGGGATATTTGGCTCTGCTTTGGAAGTTCAGTCTGGCCAAGAAGCTTCAGCTGTGGAGAAGAAGGTTACAAAATGCTATGCTGTACCTAAGGCTGAGGCTCAGGGTTGCTTCCAGCATGGCATTTATTATAGGATAAGGAGTGGAAGGGAAGAAGCTTTTCTTGGCTGAGAATGTCAGTTTTGCAAACTGTTTTGCTATTAAAATAAACCTTGAAATAGCATCACTCTGGAATTTATTTATATACTTGTTTAAGTGAAGAGAGATATTTCTCCAGTGTTATCTTCACGGTATGCTACATGTGAGGTGAAGTCTCACTGAACCTGGCAGATGCCTCTTGTTTCAGCAGGAAGAGATGAGCTGTGTTTTGCAATAAGATGGCTGTAAGAACAAGACTGTGACCCAAACCAGGGTCATCTGAAAGGCTGGAGACACCGTAAGTGATTTGGGTGAAGAGGGTTAGCTGGGAGCTGATGGCAAATGCTGGGGAGCGATTAGTATTTGGCAAGGCTGCATTGTTTACAAGCGGATAGAGACTGAGAAGAGAGCAACAGAACTGTGAAAGCAGAGAGAAGAGCACGGATAGCCTAACTGTGAGATGAAGTACAGAGAGAGAGAGGATGCTGTGGGGCAAAGGGCTCTGGGAAGAAAATCTTGAAAGTTTTCAGAAACCCATGATTTTCTTCTGTGATGTATCCTTGTTGCCTGTCACAGCAAGAAAAGCACAAGAAAGAATGGAGATGGCCAAGCACCAACAGTGAAACCCTTACAGTTCACAGAGGGTACTGTGGGCAGGCAGGAGGCACAAGTGAGCAGGACTGGAGGTGATTGCATGCAGAAGAAGGAAGCATCTGCTTTGAGGTAAGGGTTGTGAAGAGAAGAGGCACTGCTGTTTCTTTAGGACAAGTAGTGGAAAACTTGGGATGGGGACAAGAGTTGTTATTGTCATTAGAGACAGTTAAACACTGCTAAGGCATGCTGCCTGCCTTAATCCAACCAAGCCGTGATGCCAAGAGCTGAGCCCTGCCTTACTGCACACGTGTGACGCTGGGAAGGTCCAGCAGAGAGCCAAATGTGTGGTCCATTCCCGCTTGCTGTTGGCCTGTTCATTGGTGTTTCTAGTACAACCCCATGGATCATCACCATGGGATCTCCTTGGACTGGCACATTACCTGGTGACTTTCTCAGTGAAGCCTTTTCTAGCAGAAGATGTATGAAAAAGAGAAGACTCTGGCTCCAGGGAGACCTTATAGTGGCCTTCCAATAACTAAAGGGGGCCTACAAAAGACTTTTGACAAGGGCATGTAGTGATAAGACAAGCGGTAATGGCTTTAAACTGGAAGAAGGTAGACTTAGATTAGACAAGGAAGATTAGATAAGGAAGAAATTATTTACTGTGATGGAGGTGAGGCACTGGAACAGGTTGCCCAGAAAAGTTATGAATATGCCATCACTGGAAGTGTTCCAAGGCCAGGTTGGATGGGGCTTTGGGTGACCTGGTCTAGTGGAAGGTGTCCCTATCTGGGATAGGAGGGCTGGAACTAGATTATATTTAAGGTCCCTTCCAACCCAAACCATTCTATGATTCTATGACCCACTAGGGTTGCAGGTTACTGCAGCTCACAGCAGTCACTGCCACTATCTGACTGTTTTTAGTTCTGTTTTGTTTTGTTTTGGTTTTAATGTGACGTGGCAGTACAATTTATACTCGATCACCTCATTGAATGAGGAGGGCTGCAGTGTTTGCAGCCTGCTATGAACTGCCTTAAAGCTGTGTGTACTGTCTCCTGGAAATGTGCCTGAACCAGGCTTTATTCTCATCTGACTTTGCTTATGTTTGATTTCTACTGGATGTAAATTTTCTTAGCCTTCTCTTCTATTTTTATTCAGCATCTGAATTTTTCAAGACCCAGCAGCCTGGTCACTATAGGGTTAGTTTATTTGTCTTTTTAGGTTCCTGTCCTTAACCCTAAGTACTCAATATTTTCCTACACCCAGCTTTCCAGTTTGACATCTGGGACTTGTTTACCACTCCTTTTCTGTGTAGATTTTATAATTTTAATTTAATATTTCCCCTGAAGTGACAGGGCAAAACAATAAGATAGAAACAGAGAGAACACCTGTCCCATAGGACACACCTTTGGTAATATATATATATAGGGCTTTAGGCAAATCTCTATGAATAATTTAGCGAAACCACATGCTTCTTCCCACCTAAGCAAACACCCTCCATCACAAGCCAAAAAACAATTTTATGAAGAATTAACAGTTGGTTGTTGTTTTGAATTACTTTGGTGTTAGTATGACCTTTTTTTTGTAGGTGGGCAGAGAAGGTTGAGGTGGAACAGGAGAGACATGGAGGGTTTCCACCATCACTAGAAGCACCAAACTTAGGAGTCTGGGACAACACTGGGTGCATTGACCACTTTCAGAGGATCTTCACCTCCCAGTCAGGACCATGAAACCTGGGATGGTGAGGCTGCTGTTTTACACAACCCAGTGCAATGGGAAGAGTCTGTCTACTGGGCATTTTACTGATGTTTCAGACAGTCCGCTCACCCATTCTGACAGGAACTGGTGATGGACACCCCAAAAATGCTTTTGCTTGACTTCCTAGATATCAGCTAGCCCACTTATCCTTCCAGCCATACTAGTCCTTTTTAGTTGCATTTCTCAAATGCATGTCCAAAACCCCGCATCCGCCAAATGAAAAAAAATAAAAGAAAAAAATATTTGTTGGGGAGGTCTTTTCTGGACTTCTTACAAGAGTGATTCCAGCACCAAGTGAAAAATTAACTTTAAAGCGTAAGTTGCTACTGTCCTTTCAAATCTCTTCCTTTGGCCTTGGCTAAATGTTCCAACCCAGAATATCTCCAGCTACTCCCTTGCCTGTGAGAGAACTTGAATTTCAAAACATCCTCTCTATACACCCAGTGTCTCTGCTGGGAGCCCAGCTCCAGTTCTGGAATTAAATCTGGACGTTATTAAACTGTGCTGACTGGTGACAGAAGTGTCTTCAGAAAGTAGTGCTGAGCAGCTGCTTCATATTGTTTTTGTGGTGGTAGGGAGGCAGATGTCTTTTGTATTGGCTAAAAAAAGCAGTTTGTGTCATTCCTTGAAGCACTTTGTTGTGGAAACACAGCTCAGAGTCATTATTTACAGGCGAGTTGCCAAAACTTCAGCAGAAACAGAAAAGCTTGCAAATAATTAGCTAGACTATCTCTAGTAGGTACCACTTTGGAATTCATAATCGGTGATAATGCTCAAAGATTGCAGAGGCAATCTGACTGGACAAAACAGGTCCACTATTCACATATTCCTCTGCAAGCAACCACTCTCCTTGCTAATGCACCAGCTCTGACAGGAAGCAGCTTGACAAAAAAAAAAAAAAATCTGCAATTTGAACTACAGGGTAAAGGAAGAATAAATTACTCTTTTTTAACTTGGGGGGGGGGGGGGAAGAATCCCCCCTACCCCAAAACAAATCAATACAATATCTTGAATTGGGAAAGGATGCAGTGTAATTGGAATACAGATCCTGCATGAAACCCCAATTGTAGTGTAAGGTATTTAATACTTTCTGCCACAATAAAAGAAGAGAATTAATGGACTCAGTGGGAAATCTAGATGGCATTTAGCTCTGAATCAGGCTATTATTTTACACTTGGCATTGATAGGAGTCAAAATGAGGCCACAAGCATAAGACTTTATCAGCTCCTTGTGAGTGCAAATTCCCTTTATATTCCCATGATCCCTGCTTGGAGGCTTCAATTTCTCTAGCTCTCAATCACAGCAGCAGCAAACTGAAGTAATAAATTATGAAGCCACTTCAGGCTAACTGTGGAAAAAAATGCATGCATTTTCTCTTTTTAAATATGTGGCTATTGCACATGCATGTCAGATGTAGCTGACAGACTATAAAATATATGGTAAAAAGGCAGATGTTTATTACGGAAAATTTATTCTATGAATGCATGCTTTATCAAAATGTGATGCTTGCCCTGTAAAGGAGGGATTTTTTTTTTGTCACTGCTCTGTTTTTTAAGGCATGCATGTGTATTCAGGGTGAATTAAATGAGGACAAGATCTCAACAAAGTTTTGCACTTTTTAGAGACAAAAAGCCAGTAAATTTTTGCAATCTTTTTTTTTTTATATTCCTTTCTCCAGTGTTAAAAGAGCCTGTAAGAAACAAAGCACATGAGGAAAGCTTATGAATAAAAACATGGCCAACTTTCCAAATCCATTCTTGAGATTATTTCCAAGGGGAGGATTTACTTGGAAGGCATCTTAATCATCAGCTGCCTCAGAAGCCATCACTGCAGTGGTCCTCAGGACTTCTTGGATGTATGCTGTTGCTCTCCAAGGTCAGCATTATGCTGACTGTAAACCACATAATACTATGTGTTGAAGCCATTATTTATAAACATGTGTCTGATGAGTCCTCATGATACTTTCAAAAGAGGATGTATAAAGTTATGAATATCTTGCTTCAAGACAAATGGCAAGCGTGGAGCAGAAATGAGGCTGGGATTCAAGAGCTCCCAGTTCCCATTACTTTCACACAAATCCTGTCATACAAAGATGAGGTGCGAGAGCAACAACACAATGAAAAAAATGCTGATGATGATCACCACGTGCTGGGCACTCATTCTGATGCTATTCTGAATGCTTCTCTTCAAGCAGTCTGGCTTCCCTGTTATCAGAAATACCTAGGGATTGACCTCAACATTTGCAAACCATGTTGTAGAGCAAATCAGCAGCAATGCTCTTGCCAGATCCTGCAGAGCAAGGATGCTTGGTTCAGTACTGGGGGGTGGGGGGAGGGGGGAAGGTACCCTCCAGTAAAACTGGATGCTAAGCAGTAGGAAAACAAGTAGGAACCCTACTCTTGGAGGTCATTTCAAAGAAAGGGCTCTGGGTCTGCGTTAGCAAATATAGTACCATATGAGCAGCTCCTTGGCTTTGGGCTCACTGGCCAGTTTCATTATAGCTACATTTTTCCCTTTAACCAGCTTGAAAACAGATGACTAGAGAGAGACCTGAGAAAATCAGTTTGAGAAAGACTTAAGAGGGGTTTCTCTCTTCTTCCTCAGAGGAAATGCTTCTAACAGGGTACTGCTTTGTGATACTGCTGGAGCCGCTGATACATTTCCAGGCTAGGGAAATCCCATGTGAGTACCAATGGCTCAGATGTAGGGTTCATGTAACTTGAGGTGGGCTGGCTCCTTTCAGACTTGCGGTGTTTTATTTCAGAAGTCAATCATTCTCTGCAGAGGCTTGAACTTAGCTTGACAGAAGGAGGGTGCTTTTGTCCTCTCTGTATTCTCTCCAAGATGACTTTTAGCTTTATAATCTGATGGGTTTGAGGGTTTGATAATCTTAGATTCATTGGTAGTGGATATCATGTGTTGGCAATCCCCAAGTTGTGCAGCCTCATTTAAAAATTATTGTGCTGAAGCAAAGATAAGCTATTGTCTCCAACTATAGGGTTTTAATAAAGCCAGTGTATGAGAGGGGGAGGATCCAAGCCAATTATAACCTAATTGACCCTCCTAAACCTTCTTTCTTATCTAAAAGCTTATTCTTTGCCAGTCAGGCTCATTAAATCTGGGGCTTAGAAAGTGTAATTTTTAATGACCCATTATCTACAGTATTCCTGACCCAGATAAATAAATGCAGGCATCTATCTCTAGATGGATGATTGATTTAGTTACAGTGGTCATAATTGGTCAATTAGGGAGAAGCAGTCTGCTAAAGCCACCAAAATCAACATGAGACAGGGGGAGGCTAAGCACAGGATTTACCTTGACAGAGGAAGCAATTTCAAGTAAGGGAACCCAGTGTTGCTAATTTAATACTCCATGGAGTATGAAAAGGCTTTCCAGAAATAATTACTCTCCATATACACTGTTGTAATTAGGAAAAAGTAAGTTATTGGTGAACTGAAATTACCATTTTCCTGTAAGTTTTGATGGCTCATTTGGCATTTCGTGTTGAAGCCTGAGAGCAGAGAAGAAAGGAGTGTGCTGTGCTGATTGACTCAGAGGTGGGTGGCCTGCGAGTGTGCTGCCAGCACATCTTGCTGGCTAAATCAAGGAAGAGGCATGCAGCAGCAGCATAGCGTCTTGTATGCGGTGTCTTGTGTCCAGCAGTTCTACCAAAGGATTTGGACAAGAGAAGAGAAATGAATGTGTCTCCTATGGCATGATGAGGAATACCATACAGCAGCTGTATTGGGTATATGTGGCAAGGTTTTCATGGGGGGCGGGGGGGGGGCGGGGCTATAGACGTGGCTTCTGTGAGAAGCTGCTAGAATCTTCCCTTGTGTCTGATAGAGCCAATGCCAGCCAACTTCAAGATGGACCTGCCACTGGCCAAGATCAGTGATGGTGGTAGTGTCTCTGTGATAACATATTTAAGAAGTGGAAAAAAGCCAGCACCAGAGAGGGGAGTAAGAATATACGAAAGAAACAACTGTAGACACCGGTATCAGTGAAGAAGGAGGGGGAAGAGATGCTCCAGGTGCCAGAGCAGAGATTTCCCTGAGTCGTAGTTCAGGCCTGATCAGGACCAGACTACACAGTCTCTCTCTCACTCCCCCCACCTTCCGAGAGAACAGGGAGAGAAAATATAAGGAAAAATGGCTCGAGGTTTGAGATAAGGACAGGGAGAAATCCTTAAAGTTACCGTCACGGGCAAAACAGACTCGACCTGGGGAAAACTATTCATTTATTACTACAAACAGCAGGATAATGAGACAGAGAACAAGATAACCTCCCTCCACCCCTCCCTCTTCCCGAGCTTAACATTATCTCTACTACCTTCCCCCCGCTCCCTGAGCGGCACAAGGCGGGAAGAGGGAATGGGGGTTGCAGTCAGTTCATCATACATTGTTTTACGCCGCTGCTTCATGGTCCGGGGAAGAACTCCTCACATTCCTCCCCTGCTCCATCGTGGGGTCCCTCCCACGGGCCACAGTCCTTCGTGGAACTGCTCCGGCGTGGGTCATCTCTTCCACAGGGTGCAGTCCCTCCAGAAGAGCTGCCCCAGCGGGCCCGCCACGGGCCACAGCTGCCTTCAGGCATCCACCTCCCCCTGTGTGGGGTCCTTCACGGGCTCCAAGTGGATCTCTGCTCCTCCGTGGACCTCCATGGGCTGTAGGGGGACAACCTGCTCCACCATGGTCGTCACCACAGGCTGCAGGGGAATCTTGGCCAGGAGCCGCATTACTCCTCCCCCTCCTTCTGAACTGACCTTGGCGTCTGCAGCCGTTCCTCACAACAGGCTGGTAGATGTCTCTCAGGATCTTTTTTACATCTTATTCACTTCTCATCTCCTCTCCACTTCTTGCAGATGGGCCGGGCCGAGTCGGGCCCAGTCGGCTGCCTGGCGAGAGGCCAGAGGGTGAGGCCTGCAAGGCCCATGAGGCCTGTGCCTCCCCCTCTGCACCTCTGCCCCCGCTCAGCTTCTTCACATCTTCTCTTCTCTCTTTTTTTTTCTGTTTTCCCCTTCTTAAATACATTATCGCAGAGGCGTTATCACGGAACATTCTGCTACCAATCGGCTCGGCCTTGGCCAGCAGCAGGTCCGCCCTAGGCCCGGCCGAGTCCACTGAACAAAGGGGAGCGACTTCTAGCAGTTTCCTACAGAAGCTACCACCTTAGGCTCCCCCTCACTAACAAAACCACGACACCCTGCAACTTGTGGTGCAGCCCATGGTGAAGCAGGCTGTCCCCCTGCAGCCCATGGAGGCCCACGGAGAAACAGAGATTCACCTGCAGCCCATGGAAGATGCCACGCTGGGGCAGGTGGAGTTGCCTGAAGGAGGCTGTGACCCCATGGGAAGCCTGTGCTGGGGCAGGCTCCTGGAAGGAGCAGTGGCCCCGTGGAGAGAAGAGCCCATTCTGGAGCAGGTTTGCTGGCAGGACTTGTGACCCTATGGGGGACCCACGCTGGAGCAGTCTGTTCCTGAGTGACTGCACCCCATGGAAGTGACCTACGCTGGAGCAGCTGGTGAAGAACTGCAGCCCATGGGAAGGACTCACACTGGAGAAGTTCGTGGAAGACTGTTTCCCATAGGAGGGACCCCATGCTGCAGCAGGGGAAGAGTGTGAGGAGTCCTCCCCATAAAGAGGAAGGAGCAGTAGAAACTGTGATTAACTGACTGCAACGCCCATTCCCCATCCCCCTGTGCTGCTGTTGGGGAGGAAGTAGAGAATTCAGGAGTAAAGTTGACCCCTAGAAGAAGGGAGGCGGGGAGGAGGGGAGAGGAGGTGGTTCTTAAGATTTGGTTTTATTTCTCCTTATTCTACTTTGATTTGATTGTTAGTAAAATTAAGTTAATTTTTCCCTCAGTTAAGTCTTTTTTGCCTATGATAGTTACTGCTGAATGATCTCTCCCTGTTCTCATCTCAACCCACAAGGTTTTCACTATATTTTCCCTCCCCCATCCCCCCAGGGAGGGAGGAGGGTGAGCGGGTGGCCATGTGGAACTTAGCTGCCGGCTGGGGCTAAACTGCAACAGCAGCTCAGGCAGAGAGGGAATTGGAAACTGAAGCTAGAAGCAGATAGATTAATCCATCCAAAGGGCATAGAGTGGCTTGGCTGGATACATGACGTGAATTTGGAAGAACAGGTTTGCTGCTTGCTTCTGAGAGGGAATACAAATGAGAAAATCAACTCCTTCCACTTCCCCCTCTTAAAGACTCAAGCAGGACCCAGTGCACTGCTCCACCAAAATCAACTCCTTCCACTTACCCCTCTTAAAGACTCAAGCAGGACCAAGTGCACTGCTCCACCAAAATCAACTCCTTCCACTTCCCCCTCTTAAAGACTCAAGCAGGACCAGTGCACTGCTCCACCAAAAGCAAGGCAGCACAGACCCAGCACAGTGCCAAGCTTGCTGGGCACTTCAGAAAATCTACACATTAGACTCATTTGCTGGTTTCTCATTGTGGAGGTTTACTCTGGTTTTGCTCTGCTCGCTCCCATGGGCTCTGCTGGTGATGGGCAGCCATTTTGAATCAATGACCCCAGCTGGCTGGAGCAAGCATCTGCCTTTCCTCCAGACACAGCTGTTTTTTGGGTCAGGACTGCATTGTGAGGAAAGAGCCTTGCCCTCAGCCAAGCCTTATGCTGTTGCATTTAGGGAATGGAGTAGAGAAGGAGCTTTAGCCTGTATTTGGTTCATCTGTTCCCAGCTTCTGCTTGAAACCTCCCTGTGGAGGGGTCTCTCTTTTACTGTTGAATGGAGAGGGCACCTTGGGAGATGGACTTTTACAGAGATTGAGTCAGGCATGTAGAGTTGGAAACGCAACTATCTCAGCTTGCTGTCAGCAAAGAAACCACCATACACTATGCACCAATAGGCAACAGCCATAGCCGTGAATTCATGTCCTACACTTTTGCAGTGAGATCTGTCCTCTTCAGAGGTCTTTAGGTGACTGCAACAAGTACATACAGAACTCTGCATCTCCCCAAACTGCCTCTCTCCCCAAATGTAGATGTCCCTTGGTGTTGGTGCAACAGGCTACTGACTGGCACATTGCAGTGATGGCACATTAGCAGGGCAACATCAGTCCTCTAGAAAAAGCTTGGGTCCTCACGATCCCAATTCATTGCACAACATATCTGTGGCAAAGCAAGATGCCTTAGCACTGCTGCAAAAGGGCTCTGTGACCCTCCCTGAGCACTTGCAGGGTGAACAACTCTGTCCTTTTGGACAAATGGCTCAAAGGCTTAATGTTTCTCATCCTGCTCACGGTGATACAAGGAGGATCATACACGCTCACATAAGTGCATGTATGCCTGTACCTACAGAAAAAACTTGCAGGCTTTCTTCTGCCATTTTTCAGGTAGTATCCCGAGGGGTTGTGTCAGGTGGCACTTTCTCTTTTATTTGTTGGGTTGAGAGCCATAACCTTTTCCTTTCCTGCCTAGTTTCAACACCCGCATTTCCAAATGAGCCCCATGCTGGTTTGTGCCCAGGGTTATTTGGGCCAGGCAAGCTATCACGTTGAGGTCACAGTCAGGGAGACAATTTGGCCTGCACTATTGAACAGAACCCAGCTGCAGCTTGCAGTAAAAGACATCCCTTTCTCCCTTCTTCCTCCCAGCCCTCAAAACACCCGTATTTCTGCAAAGCATGTGGAAGACCTCCACAGGGACCAAACAAGAAAGGGGTGTCAGGAGTCACAGCTTTGTGCCATTGAAAAAGTATTTGAAATTTTTTTTTGTCTCCTTACCATTTCTACCACATAGCTAACTCTAATTTCTGTGAGTGTATTTGCTGTTGCCCCTCTCTACATACTCTCCATGTCTGGCAGAGGGAAATGGGCGAGCCCTCTGGCCATCAAAAGTCAAAAGCAATGATTTTATTAAATGGAAAGAATACGGATGTTGACAGGAGAAGCCACACACATTGCCCTAGGTGCCAGCCTGCAACAAAACATGTGCCTTGGGACACTGGCAGAGCTCACCCACCCTGACAACAAAGGTGGTATCCTAGTCCACAGGCTACTTGTCTCCCTCAGGTATTATGCAGGTTGAGTGAGCCCTGATGTCTGTGAGTGGGATTAAAGAGCAGCTGCATTTTCTCATGCTTGTGGTGGGGTGAGAAGCATGCAAGTCAATGCTGATAGCCCAGTGCCTGAGTATTTGGTCTGCTGCTTGCAAAACAAGCAGAGGTTTAAGTAGCAGTTTCTTTGTCCTTGGTTTGTAGAGAGCAGTTTTTTTTTGTTTATTAGCATGATGGGATGTACTGTGGTGTTTATGTGACGCGTGAATCATTTGCAAGTGTTTGCTTGTTGCTCCAGTATGCTGGAGGGTGGGGGGGGAAATCTAAGCCTCTAGGGGAAGCTATTTTTTTCCTTTCAACCCTCTCCTGGCCCCCTAGTTTATCTATGTTCCTCAAAACCACTTGGAGAGACTCATCTTGGACAATTCCTACAGTAAGGGAGCTGAGGTTGCTCATTGCCCTGCTTGCATCTGCATTACACTCCTCTACAAAGCTGAAAATGTGCACCCTCCTCTTCCATGCCCAGTCCCTGCCTTGCATTTGTTACTCTTGATGTCGCTGTACCTGATTTTCATCCTCCTGAAACAATGCTTGTTCCTTCCAGCCAGGGTAACTGGCTGCCAGGCTCCCTTGGGACAATCATTCCGTGCATTGTTAAAGTCTGCAATGCAATCTCAAGGGAGGATGAGATGTTTTTTACCATGCAGGGTCTGAGAGGAGAGGAGTTAATTGCCTGTTATGCAGCGGTGTAAGGTTAGGTGCTGTGATGGGACATTAGGTTGGGAGGAAGAGGAAGGCAGTTGGGAGAGGGAGGTTGGCTGTCTAAAATATGGTATTTGAATTTTTATCCCTATAATGAGTAGTCTGGACTGAAGCAGACTCATTCCCAAAAGGCAGCAAAATGAGGTGGGTTTCCTAAGCGTTTTTACGTTGACCTGGATCTCTTGCTATGAGCACAAAGGAGCATTCCCTTGATACCCCTGCTTGTGCTGTTTGTGGGGATGGAGACTGCTGGGCTGAATCAAATTCCAGCTCTGGCCATCCCATGCTTGTCCCTCTGACTACCACCAGCTTAAGACGCTTCAAAGGAGCATGCAGTCAGCAACTGTTGTTAGTCAAAAGTAATCTGACCCTATAGGAAAAGAAGGGGGAAAAAAAAATCTACTTGAAGAAAGTGAAATAAAGAACTTCTGTGGGAGATACTCCCAGACCAGGTCCTGCACAGAGGGAAAGGTAGCGAGGCAGCCCAGAAATCAAAGTGCATGGAGCAGAGCAAATGTGTGTTTCAGGAGAGCCTTGGTGTTTCAAACGTGTGTGGCTAACTAATGTAGGTTTCCCTTGCATATATATATATTTAGCTGCAAAGATAGAAGTGACATTCTCTTTTTCCACAGTGTGGCCCACCTGTAGTATTCAACAATGTAATATTAGAGAAAAGCCTTTAGTATGGTCTTTAATAAAATATGCTGACCTGACAGGTAGGTTATTGACTAGTATAAAGCTGTTAGAATCTTATTGGCAATCATCACATTTTCATGAGCAGTGAATGGTTGTAGATATTGCCAGATGTGGTCTCAGAGTGGAGATAAAAATTGCAAAAGCAGCTAAATGATGCTGAAATCCCACTTCCAATCAGACCCAGAGCATGCCATGAAAAGATTTAGTGAGCTTCTTTCCAGCACTCTGAAAATCTCCTGATCAGTTTACCCAGCTGCCTTTGGAGAAAGAGGAGTGGGCAGAAACTGGATAATCTGATCTTTATATTACTTTTATCACAGAGATTACTTTAAATCCTGAAGCAGGAGACTATATAACCCTGTAGTATTTACTGTGGCAAATCTGGAGGGCTGCACAGGTGTCTGATCCCAGGACTCACTGATTTTGTTTTGACTTTGTTAACATCTTACTGTAGCTGGTATCCTACTTCTTTGCATTGTTTGCCATGCTGCTTTCTTTCACTGCCTTTGATTTTAGGATTTCCTAATCTTATCTGTGCAATTTTGGAAAAATCTCATTTCTAACTTCCCTGATACAGTTTGGTCAGTCCTGATTGCTCTGTGAACTTCCCTGTTCTTTTTTTCTGTAACTCCACAGCTTCAAAGATATCAACATGTATAAACTATCAACTATCAGTGCTTAAATTTATTTTGCAGTCATGCCCAGGGATGTCCCCTGTGAAAGTCGTAGCATCATTGCTCTAGATACTGTACAAACACAAAAACACAAATACTAAACCCCGTGTCTATGGGAACAGGAGCTGCGGGGCTAGAAGGGACAGATTTTCAGAGAGGGGCTGTGCTAAAACAGCTTCTGGGATCTCTCTCTTTTTTTTTTTTTTAACGGCAGATACTAGTGCACAACTTCCCTGCTGAGCATTCCTGTTTTCCAGGCTTGTGCTATTGAGTTCTGCCTTCACCAGTTGGTTCCTGCACCCCATATGTGCATACACCTACTGTCAGCTGTGAACACTGTTGTTGCCTCTTTCCAGGCTTTTGAATTAAATCAAAGACTTATTTGAGCATGGAGGAGAATAAACACATTTGAAGTGAGGAATGATAAATAAGTGGTGACTAAAACAGTCAAGGAGTTTTTTTGGCAAGTTGGTGGCATTGGTCAAAAACTTAGGCAACCAGACTAAGCTACTGTCTGACAGATAATGTTGTCCTTAAGAAAATGCCTAAACATGCTGTGTAGAAAACATTAGGTCAACTTTAAAGAGTTAACCTCTAATTGCAGATTTGGTTTTCTTGATTGACAGATAATTTTCAAAAAGACTACGGTTTGTCAAGAAGTCATTCCCTTCTTCTTCCAGAAATCTTTCTCTGAAACCAGGGCAGGCAATTTCGTGCCTGTGATGGCATTCAAGACATGAGATACCCTTGTCTTTGACAGCAAAGGACGTTAGTTTCATTTGAGCTTTTTCCCTTATCACTGACAACAATAAAATTGTCAAGTGTGTGATTTGAAACATCAAATTAAGTATGAACTTTTTGTGTAAGCAAGGGACACTGGACATAATAACTTTTTTCTCCCATCTGTACTGATATATGGGACATACAAATTGACAAATGGTATGTATGTGTATGGTAACTCATGTATAAACTATCAACAGACCAACAAGGTTATAATGAAGTCATCTTTTGAATTTAATAATAAATTTCCCTTTGTCAGCATTGGTCCAAGATAATGATGTGATACTTCTTAGCAGCAAAGACAGAGGAAGACTTCATAGCTGAGAAAGTACCCATTTTAATTGCAGGCTTGGAAATACTGTCAGTCAAACCATAGTAGCATTATTTTATGTTTATGGAGAAGCTGGATGCATTTGAACCTGGCCCAAAACCCCAAAGCCATCTCTCTCCATTCAGAACAAATTAATCACATTGAAAAACTGATGATTTTGAGTATTTTAATTTCTTAGTGCCTAAGCAGTGAGACTTGAAAGTTATTTGGAATTTGCTGGGTTTAGATTTGCTAATTTGAATATAAAGTCCATGTGTTATGTGGAGACAAATGAAATCTTTTGATATTCTTCCAAATACTAGCCTCAAACTTCAATTTGTTGGAGTGTAAGTGCTGTGAGATGTAGATGAGCTGGTTCATTGAGAAGAGAGTGGACTCTGCCTTGTGAGTTGTTACTTCAGTGTGTCTTATGTCAAATTGCTAGCCTTTGTGTGATGCATATCACTATAATACAGCTGTGGACAGGTGAACTGTAATAGTTTTTAACCCTGTGGTTGAGTCCTTAGAAGGCTTTAGCTTGTAATGAGTATGACATACTCTTCAAAGTTCTGGGGTTTTTTTTCCTTTTAAAAGGAGATAGGCATTGTCACACAACCACATCTCAAAACCTTTTAAAGTGAATCTTTAATATGTAAGTCTTCTCAAACTCCCAAGTATTAGTCTGTAAACTGAGAGCATCCAAATCCTCAAGCCAAAGTTTTTGTCAGGAACAGGGACATGGCAAAAGCAGATAAGGAGCAGAGCTTATTTCAGCTACCTGAGACCATAAAAAGCTCAGAGGAACACTAACAGACACATGTTATAAACTCATGTGATAAACTCATGGCAGTGCATGATGTATAATAATAGTCACTCTCCGTACTTCTGCTTCTACCTCTGCCTAGGTACAATGCCCTACATTTTACCTTTACCTTTGGGGTCAAGTGCAGATGTGTGCATGGTTGGTTATAGAGGTGGAACTGGCTGATGGTAACTTGACGTACTGCCATAACGCAGTTGCTTTCAACAGTGTACCTACACCCAAAGCTTGACAAAAGGCAATCAGCAGCACCAGGAGGCAAGTGGGTGGCACTGCCTGCCTACGCTGAGCTGCTCCAAAACCCCTGGGGTCCTACAGAGGTGACCCAGAAATGTCACTCACTTTTATGTTAGCAGGCAATGTCCCCTAACCCACAAAAGTATATTGGTTTTATCTTTCAGCCCTCTTTCCACTCAAGTTACTACTACCTCCAGTCCTCAAAGAGCAAAAATACATGGTGTTTTGGAGAGAATACATGGTGTTGTGGAGAACTAGAATTTTCTTGTTACTTGTGCTGAAGGGTGGCATTTCCTACTTCCTGCAAGGAAGGGGCTGGGTGCTCCTAGCACTAAGATGGTGGCCTTCTATCAGCATTTCTGGGCAAAGAGGATGCAGAGATTACTCTGTCCCAGAGCATTTACAGTTCAAGCAGACACGGGAAAACCACCTCAAAGTCAGGGGGGATAGGGAAGCAGAGGCAGAGTGTGAGGAAAAGAGTCCAAGTAGCAGTCCCTACTGGCCCAATATCCAAATGAAAGAGTTTCTGGAATCCCAACAGGGGATGATCCTCACCTCACCTTTAACATCATATTGCTCTTTCCCTGATCATGATATTCCTCTTGTTTCAAGTCTAGCACCCATAAACTTAGCAATTCACTCCCTACAGACACATGTAAGACACTGTTGCTGGGCCCTGGCAAGGTACCAAGAGTGTGCCATGCTTGTGTCCTGTGTGTTCCCTCAACCAGCAGGAAGGGCAGGTACCTGCAAGGACATAGGCCACTGACCCTACTTCAGCACCTGAACCGGTGCCTGCTGAAAACTGCCTTTCTGATTGCATGTCCTTTTCAAAGAGATTGCAGCATATAATGGGAGAAAAAGTCTTTCAGATCCTGTTTGATGCAGTCTTTGGCTTTCAAAATCAAGACATCATCTAGCTGTCAGCAAAGATAGCATAAAACTTGCAGGAGAATCCTCTCTGGTTGCTATTTCCCCGTAACAAGAAGATGACAAAGAAAAGGCATTTTATTGTGAAGTCTCTCAGGCTTGCAAATGTACTCTGCCATCTACACGCTTTTATTTTGTTTTCTTTGTGCTTGGCTTGGCAGGAGCCTACTTTGTTATCCTTCTCCATTCCTCTTTCCCTCCTGCTCCAAAGCAACACTGCAACCCCCATTAAGAGTGAAGTGCAAGGGGTGCAGGTGTACAGAGCCATTGTCCTTGTGTACTCGGACAGAGGAGAGAAAGCAAGCTGAGAGAGGCTGCAGTGATGTGTGTTCATACTGCATGATTAAGAGGGAGATGAAGAGTGATGGGACTCAAGAGCATTTGAGAGAAAGGAAAAAGCTTCATAAGACAGACAGGGGACATGTGTAATGACACCATAAGACATAATCCCAGCAGGCAGCCACTATTAAGAAAAGACTTTGAATGTGCTGAGCTGTAGAGGGCAAGCAGGATGGTCTGTGGGCTAGACACTGAGGGCTGTAGCAAGAGGTTGACCAGTTGGCTCTTCCCCTGGGTGCTCTGGAAAAGCATACAGGAGCAGCTGCCCTTTCTTGCAATTTTTTTCTACTTTTTATTACAGTATGCTTTTGCATTCAGATACCACACTCCTTTCCATCTCATGACTGTGCAGGTGAGGCACTGGTGGGGCTGGAGATCACAGATGGATCACACCCAGCAGTAGGGTCAGCTCTGCTGTCTCTATCCCATCATGCAGGAGCGATGCCACCAGAAACCCTTTTCTTGCCTGTTCGGCTGGATAGGGCTGAAGAGATTTCCCTCTAAACATAGCTCTGCACATGTCGTGGAGCTCAGCTCCGCTGGCATAGCAAAGCATAAGTAAAGGGAAAGCCAGATGGCTGATTCATGCTGAAAGGCAGCATGAGGGAGTGGAGAATACAGGTAATAACTTGGCACAGTTAACAATTTCTTGGATGCCTTGGAGAGGGCATTTTACCTTTCTGTGCCACCCTCTCCAGTTAGCCTTAGCTTCTCAAATTTTTTTTAAGATGGTGATACCTACGTGTAAGGGACTGTATATCCCAAAAGGGGATAATCACAGCACACAAATTTTACGCATGTAATATATGGGATACTTATTCAAAGAAAGGAAGTAGATTCTTGGAAGTCCAAATCATCCATCTGTCTGACTATAGCAAGCCTTGGCAAATAAGTGTGGTGATGACCTACTGAGTTGTACCAAACCTAAGTACTGTAGGATCTCTTTGCCATATATAGGATTACATTTCCCTTAAATCATCTGGGGAATATAAGGTCATGTTTATGCTGGTTTTATGAGGACAAACAGCACCTGACCCAGCAAATAGTTGCATAGGTCAGAGCTATCCCTGTGTGGGTTTGTGGTTTTTTTTGTGGGGAAGGTTGTTTTTGTTTCACAAGCATGGACCAGCAAGTAGGCAGTTAACAAATCTGGGCTTAGTGCCATTTTTGACTCAGTAGTGAACATAGGTTTTTCCCTCTTGTGGAGGCACAGATCTGACACACAAGTATTTCTCAGAGTAGATGCTGATATGGGTTTCCTGCTCCTGAGCAGAATGAGTAGGTGGATTGGATCTCTGTTTAAGACTAAAAAAAATGTATATTTTATACTTGACTTTCCTCTAACCTTACCTGAGACCTCAGGCACTTCCTAGTCCTTCCTTTTTCCATCCCCTCTGTCTGGAGGCAAGTTTCCAGAGTCCTTTCAGCCTGCCTGCCAGAAGCAGGCTTTCTCTGTCCCCTACTCCTCAAGCCTCTCCAGGTTCAAATGTGCAGATTGCCTGTCCTGCCTATGACTGCAGCTCCATTTCTAGAGCTGAAGCTTCTAGGGACTGCAGCCTAGAGTATAGCTCTAATTTCTCATTTCTTGCACAGTAAGCTAGACTGCTGGTTTGTCCATGACTGGCTTAGATGTGTTGGGGATGAGGGACAAGAGAGTTGGAGGGGTGCAGTGACTCCTCGTTGGATGTTTGTATGATGGAAAGAGGGGCAGATGGCACTCAGAAAAGAAAGTTTCTATTTCTGTACTCAAGATTTGTTGTGTTGCTTGGGTCAGGTCCTCTCATTTGCCTTGGCATGCATTAGCTTTGAAGTTGCTGCAAGAAAAAGTAAACGGCCAACTACCTACTAGTCAGAGTGCACTTAAGAAATGACACTGTGCCACAAAACTGTAGCAAGTGGATTCAATTGCAAAAGTAGGGAGTAGGTTCAAAACACTTGGAAGCTTTTTTAAACAGCAGCACTGAGTGTAGTGGGGAAATCATTGAGAAAGCATGAGGAGGGTAACAAAGGGCTCAGATACTGTTTTCTGCTAAAACACACACAGGTCTTTCTTCCAAAGTACACGTGGTTCGTATTTGCCATGAGTGGAGAAACTGGAGCCACACTGTGGCCTAGGCTTCAGGTGACACAAACATCATTATGGTGACACATTCAATGCAAACTCTTCAAATTACCACCATCTTTGCAGCTGAGAAGACACAAGTCAGTTGGCAGAAGAACCAAGTGGCACTGCAGTGCTGGAAGAAAGCTAGCTGAGTATGTGCTTGCTTTTTCTTAGCTATGCATTAAGGAAGACATGGAGACAGAAAAAGGGAGATACTGCAA
Source organism: Chlamydotis macqueenii (assembly GCF_036417535.1). Lineage (NCBI taxonomy): Eukaryota > Metazoa > Chordata > Aves > Otidiformes > Otididae > Chlamydotis > Chlamydotis macqueenii. Next base: position 22,061,042 of record NC_141559.1, read on the forward strand.
TGAAGCCTCAAGAAAAGAAACCCAAACTGAAACTGGGAGAGGGCTGGCATAGAGCTAATTAGAATCATGGGTTGGAAGGGACCTTTAAAGGTCATCTAGTCCAGCCCCCCCTGCAAGAAGCAGGGACATCTCCAACCAGATCAGGTTGCTCAGAGCCTCATCCAACCTGGCCTTGAATGTTTCCAGAGATGGGGCACTACCCTCTCTCTGGGCAACCTGTTCCAGTGTTCCACCACCCTCATTGTAAAAAATAATTTCCTGATGTCTAATCTGAATCTACCTCCCTCTATTTTAAAATCATTACCCCTTGTCTTTTTGTTGTGTAGATCTAGTATGTGCTGTGGGTACAGACAGAAAAACTGTCTTCAAGTGCTCTGAAGTAGGGAACAACATTGCTAGCTCACTAGCTGATTAAAAGAAACATTGCCTTTCTGAAGGAAAATGAAGCCTTCAAGAGATTCCTGTACAAGTTGTAGCAGAGTCCAGAAGTACAGTTTGCTGGCTTGTCTGGCTGCTGAAACTAGCCTTTCTGATAACCTCTGGGCATCTTGCACCAGCCCCTCCATGCCCTTCTCCTAGCAGCAAGAAGCTGATTGCACCACAGAATATCTCTGCCATCCTCCTTGGAGCCTAAGAGAAATATAAACAACTTGAGGCTTGCATTCTCCTCCCTCCCTGCACACAGAAACTAGTAGGAATTTAGGCCCTTAAATCCCAGAGAATTTGAAACCTTGCTTCCTTGTGCAAAAGATTGACTTTTTTTTTTTTTTATGAGAATCAGACTGCCAACCTCCTGCAATCCCTGCAGAAGGAAATAGCTTTGGTATTGCTTGTTTGAGCGTGGACTAACTTTGGTGTGATTCATGGTGTTAGTGATGCACCTTCTTTGCAGTGAAAGAAGAATCCTATTGTCTTTTCTTCTTTGTTTCAGTACGGTTTTGCTTTAAATCTGTTTAATATTATTATTTTGTCTCCACTTTGTATTAATTTTTGCAAATTGGTCCCTGCAGTGAGAGCCTATATAAAGATATTGTGCAGCATCTTGCAAGTCTGCTTTAATGTCCTTGCATTTATCTTTTGAGGCTAATAAAAAAGGGAAAAAGTGCTGTCTGTGGATTTCTGTCATGATGCTAGTTGAGTCCATTTCCTTTCTTGTTGGTAAATATCTGATCTGACTTGCACCCACAACAGACTGTTTGGGGGGAAAAAAGTGTTGCTGCTTTTATTTCATGTCTGGCCTGATGAGAATAGTAATGAGAACAGCAAAGCAGTTGCATCCCCAGCCTGCCAAAGCAGGCAGGCTGAGTCCTCAATGTACTGTCAATTTGCATTGTGTAGGCAATTAACATGGATGCTGGAACAATTAATGATGAGAAAACGTCAAAAGGTTTGGGTGCTTCAGTTCAGATGAGCACCAGAAGCTCAGATTGTCATCCTTCTTTAGGAGTTGTCTGAGTGGACCTTATAACCAGCTTTTTTGATGCTGCAAACCACAAAAAGGCTAGGGCTTCCACCTGAAGCTTCACATGTTCAAACCTCTAAAAAGCTCTAGGAGACATTTTTATGGAGAATGAGCATTTCTCTTCCATCTAATATGAGCTGTTTTATAAGTATCTTATCAAAAGTCTTATAACTATTCTATTTTAGAGACTTGCTGCATTGGTTTATTTACAATAGGTCATCAGTCACAAGTTCTGTTTAAGGTAATGATTGAATTATTTTTAGAGTGATCTCTGGAGCAGGCAAAAATGCAGGGGAGGAGGTTGGCAGTCATGCCACAAGTAGAACTGACCAGCCAAGGCAGCGCCTTGATTCCTCTATCTCATACTTTGAGGACAGAATTAGCCTATATATTTTCTAGAATTATTGCTATGAACCCTGCCTCAATAGTAATGGCATTTCTTCAGATGGATCAGAGAAACACCTGCAACTAAATTTGTCTAGAGAAATCAAGTATCAATCACTTAAAAAACCAAAACAAAACAAAACAAACCCCCGAACAACAAAATAATCACCACCACCACCACAAAAAAAAAAAAAAACCCAAACAAAAATACCCAACAATGACAAACTTCAACACCATTACAAAAAAAAAAAAAACCCAGCTTTGATTACAACTCTCACCTGGCTTGATCCCACTGGTAGGTCTTTCTAGAATCAAATATGGAGTGGCCATGGTCAGTGCTGGAACTAGATGCCTTGATTGCCACTTTGGTACCTCCAGCAGCAGGGCTTAGACTACCACTGGCCCTTGTAAAATCCCATCTGCCACAGGTCCATATGGCTTGCAGGACTTGCATGATGGAGGACTCAGGTATTTCTAAAACTGGCAAACAAAATTGTGTACATTTAATTATATTTAGTCTGACAATGTGTTTAGTTGCTTCAGATTGGAGATACTTGAAAAAGCTAAGTGAGATGTCTAATATACTTCTCTGGCACTGCTCCTTTGCATTTTGCTTCATTGGACTAGATCTGATTATAACATGCAGCAGTTTTAGGTCTTGTCCTATAACCATAAACATCTATTTTTACTGTAGAGGAGTGCAAGTCACTGTGTTAATGACTGAACTGTCTGTCAAGTGTAAAAAGGAGTGAAAAACAGAACTGAGCAGTGTGAGAGCCATTTAAAGGAAAGCATGTCACAGTATGCAGAGTGCAGCACAGAAATGCTGCTGGTGGGTCATAATGCAGATTTTCTTCCTGCACGCCTGTCCTCAGAATATAATTAGATATATGCTACCACATGCGTGCCTTAAAATTTTCTTACTGACAAGAATAGTTAAAGTTTAACATAAAAAAAAAGAACCAAAGGGAATGAAAGTAGTCAATGTTTTATTATCTAAAGAGAACTTTGATGTAGAAAAGTCACATACAACCCAAATCACCTATTAAATTCACCTCATCTGTGGCCTGCTTGATTTCAAAGGCCTTTGAGTAGACTTCCACAAAGAAAGTTTTAAAAGTTCTTACATCATTGGTAGCATTTAAAAAATAATGACTTATATATTTTTTAATGACTACGCATACCACTTGCCTCTTCCTAAGGTAGCAAACTAAACATCTGGCTTTTAGGTTCAGGGATGCTTGGATTGTGATCAAAGGGAAAGGTTGCCAATTAACCCCCCATGATCTCTTCACCATGTGTGTTTGATGCCATCTTTTTTCCATTTGATTTATTTCATCTGATCTTGATATTAAATCCCTTACCAAATTCAGATTAGCCATGGCTTTCCCATTGCTCTGACAGCACATCAAAGCTCCAGAGGATCCAGAAGGCTGAATTAGCCACTGTCTGAGTCTTCACTGAGCTGCTCTGAGAGAGATGTATCTGTGTAAGGAATAAAGGGAATAGATGATATCTCTACTCTGAAACTTTCAGGAAAGTTAAATGAGTATAAGGGAAGACTGAGCTAAATATAAAGAAGTACTATGCACAGAGTGAATTACATACAAGAAAGAGGTGTTGTATACTTTATAGGAAAATTGCTAGAAAATAAGAAGCAACAAAGATCTAGAATCATAGAATCATAGAATAGTTAGGGTTGGAAGGGACCTTCAAAGGTCATCTAGTCCAACCCCCCTGCAAGGAGCAGGGACAGCCCCAACTAGATCAGGTTGCTCAGAGCCTCATCCAGCCTGGCCTTGAACGTTTCCAGGGATGGGGCCTCCACCACCTTTCTGGGCAACCTGTTCCAGGGTTCTATAACTCGCATCATAAAAATTTTTTTCCTAATTTCTAATCTAAATCTACCCCCCTCTATTTTAAAACCATTACCTCTCATCCTATCACAACAGGCCCTACTAAACAGCCTTTCCCCATCTTTCCTGTAGGCCCCCTTGAGGTACTGGAAGACCGCTATCAGGTCTCCCCGGAGCCTCCTCTTCTGCAGGCTGAACAGCCCCAACTCTCTCAGCCTGTCCTCATAAGAGAGGTGCACCAGCCCTTTTATCATCTTCGTGGCCCTCCTCTGGACCTTCTCCAACTGGTCCATGTCCTTCTTGTCTTGGGGGCTCCAGAACTGGACACAGTACTCTAGGTGGGGTCTCACCAGGGCAGAGTAGAGGGGGAGTAGAGGGAGAATATCTTGGAATAATTTCAGTATAAATTTCAGCAAAATGGGATGCATTATGTTACTAAAGGTAATGTACTTGCTATTTGTATTAAAATAACAACTTTAGGAAAGCTAAAGGCACTGTAAAAAAACCTACAGTCTATTGTAATTGCTATTAAAATTAAAGGGCAAACATTTTCTTAAGTCTATGTCAGGGAGCTAAGCTACTGCCACGAGTAGTATGGAAAACATGCAGCTGATGCTTGAGAATTCAGTCATTGCCTTGAGAGGAAGAAGAGAACAGTTTATATAGAAAGAAAAAAGAGGAATGTAAATTTAGCCCTTAGGGACTCAAAGTTAAAAGGCTAGATGCTTTTTTTAGTTTCTCCTTCAAATACAACTGCCATCTCCTGGTGAGCCAGTTCATAATTTTTCCATTTAGGACATCTCACGGAGTAATTTTGCAAATGGAGTGTGGTCTCAATATGAGAAGAGAAGAGTAAAGGAGGAAGCTGTGGTTTGCTGAAAGGACAAGCCAAGCTGTGGTGGGGAGTAAATCCTTTGGGACCTTGAGTAGGAGCTATATGGGATGGGAAGAATTATCTGTAACAGCAGTGTAGATTTATTGATCATTCCTTACAAAAGTAATTGTGCAAAATAGTAAAGCATGATACAGTGGCATTGGAAGGACATCTCTTAAAGGGAAGAGAAGGACTCGTGTTTGAAAAGGAAGGATAAGGTCAGAAGGGAATAATATTAAATGTAGAGCCAAATGTGGTCACTCTCACAGCAATGGTCTGATGGAGAAAGACCCTCTACTGTAAGAAGTATTGCATGTGTTAGGTGATAGTATGTTGCTTAAGGAGGTGAGCGAGATCAGAATTTGGACCCATGTTTCGTTCTGCTGCCTTCTATTTGAGTTGTGTCATGTGGCCAGACATGAAGGCTGTTGTGAAGAGGGAGGAGATCCACTGCCTCTGTGTGGTGGATGGGACAAGGAGTGACAATTTTAAACTGCAACAAGAGGAATTTGAGTTAGGCACAAAGAAAATATTTCTAGCAGCTGGCTAGTACTGCCCTGGACCTGAGCCACCTGCAGAGATCTTGGATTCTGCAGCCTGAGGTCTTGCTTCACTCAGGTATGTTTAAGTGCATGTGTAAATCAAAGTATGTAAATTACCTCATTTGTTTTCAGTGTGTAATGAATCTAAGAATGTTTATTATGTACAGCCTTTGAAGTCTGGGCATTTACTGACATAGTTGCTGTCAAACTTAAGTACGCGTGTGTGAGTGGAAAGGCAAATGCTGAGATAGAAAGATATTGTTTTTCAGAAGCTGATTGGCATTATGGACCAATAGCTGATATTATATCACTACTTAATTAAAAACAAAACAAAACAAAACAAAAAACAAAACCAAAACAATGAAACACAAAACCAGAACTTCTAAAACACACTTATGATATTCATCAACACCCAAACCACAAGTCTGATGTAGGAATGTGCAGAGAAGATGCACAGGGATTTTTGAACTCATATCTATGGCATTTCAAGTTTAATGTGCTTATTCCACACAAGCAAAATTATTCTGGTTCCTTTCCTTGAAAAAGACATTGAAAAAACCCTTTATCTCTGTACCCTGAAATTATGTTCATCTGTACTGCTGTTTTAATATTTTTGTTGTAGCACTCTTAACTCTTACCTACATCACCATCTTCCTCTCAAAAAACTTCCTTCCTTTCCCCTGCTTAATTTTTATTGGCTCTTAGGTCACATGAATGTTTCAAAACTTCCTGTTAACATCAAATGTCTCCAGAGAGTTTATCTTTGAACAAATCAAGTTCCGTAGGCACATGATCAGCTTTTGTTCCAGAGGGGTATCAGAAGCCTTGTTCTATTCAATCGTGAAATGAGCTTTGTTCTTTGTTAACCTTTTTTTGTGCCAGATTTATTTTTCCTTTACAGTGGACTACTAAAATGATGGATCTGAAAGGCAGAATAGACCTAGTATCATTCACTGAGTCCCTTTCAAAACATAAGGCAGAAAATTTCATCCTGATACTCTTGTAAGTGAACCTGGCAGCCTTTCTTTACGTAAAACATAATTTCCAAAAAGATCAGTAGTTCTGATTATATTAATTTAAAAGGAGAGAAGTCACAATATTTCCTGGCATGTTTACTGCTTACTGGTTCTTGCCATAAAAATCTTGTGATTTACTCTTAGTTGACCTCTTCCAACTTTGATTTCAATGATGACTACTCTTACTGCTTTGTCTTTGAATTAAGGGGGGAAAAAAAGCTGATTGTTCAAATGCCATTTCCAGTCTTTCAGCAAAAACAAGCCACTCAGAGCAGGTGAAAAACGACCCAGAAATTGTAACAGAGGTATGAACCCAAGTTAGTCACCTGCAGAACCTCCAGTGCACATGTTCCTCTACTTTCACATAGGCTGGGAAGCACAGGAACCCATGGGAAGGCTTTCAGGAGCAGAAGTTATCAGAGGTTTAAGTTGCTCCTGGTTATTCCCTTTGACATTTTCACCTCTGGATCCAGAAGGCAGAAAGGAGGGCATGTGGGGAAAATGGGGTGGGAATTTGGTGCTTGGTGCACAGCAATGGGACTGAGCACTTAAAAAGCTTGGGAGCTGTCCTGCATAGCCAGGCAGACTGTTTTCCCATGGTGAAACTCTGAAGGCAGTATTAAAGTCAGTTACAGAAACACAGACACTTTGAGCTCAGTTTTCAAAATCAGGTTCTTAATTCAGCCGTTAAACACCTGCACACTCATTAGTTATTCAGGAAACCTGTCAGCACTTACCTCTTTCAGTAGGTGTCAAGTGCCAATTTTAGGTCTAAGTGCAGATGTACGTGCATGAACAGAGGGTTTCAAAATTGGAAACCAGGCTCTTAACAATAACAGGTTAATCTGCCTGTGACTCCTCTGCACTGCACAGTAAAATCAGCTAAGCATAAACGGGGAGATATCAAGGAATAAGGAGCACGAACCAACTAATAGCTGCTGTTATGAAACTGTCAGACAATGAATTGCTGCCTGACAAGGAAAATACTGTTCTGCTGAACAGGGCAGCAGGCTCTTCAGCTCTATATTTATGACTTTTCCTTGCTTTGCTTCCTTTTGGTTTCTGAACTATTTTCCAATGCCTTCACCTGCAGAGCAAGCATGTCATTTAACAGAGTATGGCACCATCTGAACCCGAAGAGGCTGGCTACTGTTTGACAGCCTTCTCCCATGGGGTAGAGGCAGTGTGTTTAGAGGCACCAATGTGCTCTACCTACCAAAGGAGGAGTGAAAAAGCCTGAATGCCACAGTCTGAAGGAACAGAGGAAAAGAGCATAGGAAACGACAGGCTGCAAAGGGAGATGTTGAAGGCAGCAGGGCAAACACAGCTCCTGTCGTCAGGTTTCTCCCTGATTCAGGGAGAGACGGCCTACCACTTCTAGCTCGTGCTTCAAGACCACCTAGGAGATGTGATCATGTGTTTTCTTTAAATCCAGGCTGACATACTGATAGTGTGAGCTACATATATCACAAAATCAAGGTATGCATTTCTGCCTTATTCGATGTAAAAACCGAAAGAAAGGGAGCTTTGTCAACCTCGTGCTAGTATCTGCTGGAACATTTCTCAGGCGAAGGAAAGAAATCAGTTTTAGGTTGAGGGGCAGGGATGTATTTCTGTACATACCCAGCCAGACGCTGAGAAGAAGCAGTCAAAAGTGCTGTCAAAAGTGACAAGACCCCAGCCTCTTGCTCCCCATAAGTGGGAGAAGGATGGAGAGGGCTAATGGGCTTCCTGCTATCAAAGGGAGCAACATGGCCTCCTGAGTAACAGAGTGTAGTAGGCTGAAGTGGCATTTTGGAAAGCTGCCTGAGTTAGCCCTGAACTCAGCAGAGCTGGTTCAACAGTGGTGTGCTAGGTAGGCTGCAGCACCACAAAGAAAATGCTGCTGGTGGCTGCAGCTCCAGCAGTGTAGAGCCTTGCCGTCTCTTCTGAGGTTTGCAAAGGTGAAGACTGTTGCCCTGTAGTGTCAAGATTTAGAGTTTTAATAGCTGATATTCATCAGTCTGTCATCAGCGTTTATCGAAGCAACATCTAGAATGCAGAACCAGTCTATGCCAGAACCAGTAGACCTTTGTTTTTGTTTAACAATCCTTTTCTCTTGCAGTGGAGGGGAAATAAAACAGGAGTACCTCTTTACCTCTCTTTTGCGGATCATTTGATTATTCTTCTCTACCCTCTTGTCTGTTCCTGACCTCTGCTTTGAGTCTTGGCAGTAGCTGCTTGAAAGAAGAGTGTGTGACACAGACAACAGGCATCCACTCAGAGCTGAGGGGGACCAAAATCCTGTTCTCAGTAAATACACAGGAAGCAACCACAGCCAGTTGGATTGGTGGAAAGAGATCTATGATTATTATTAGTATCATAGCAAAGCCAAAAATGACATTGCAAACAGTGGAGACCCAATGTGCCTATCACTGCTACGTATCTGTTGTGGGAGCACTCCGTCTCTTCAGAGAGTTTGTGTTCAAAGCAGGAAAGAGTGGGGGGGGAGATGAATTGACTTACAAGGAATCACTGCAGGGTTAGAGCATTTGTTTCTATTTGAACTCAGATCTTCTTTCTCCAAATTGCATCATTTATCCTAGAAAAAGCATCACCTCCTTGTCCTGTGTCATGCTGGTGCTGCTGAGCCTTGAGTAGATGACCTTTCATTTGTGGTTGTTGGTGCAACAAACTTTTAATGATTTAGTTTCTGGGAATTCTCAATTCTTAGACTGCTTATTGAATTCCACTATAGCTAAATAACATCTGGCTTTCTATAAATACAGCAAGCCAGTCATTAACAGTGGGACTATTCACTGTTTACAGAGCTGCATTTGAAAAGAACCAAAATGCAAAGTATTCACTGAAGTCTATAGAGCATCTGCTTGCAATAGACTTTTGATAAACCCAGCCTTGTACTCCAGTCATCTTCATATTCCAGTGTTTGGATATCTTGTGTATGACCAGCTGTCTTATCTTCCAGAGTCATAGACATGTTACTGATGTAGGCAATATGGGAGTTTAACATGCACAGAAATTTCTTGTGTGCAGAATAACAATGTTGGACCCCCAGTTCTGTTTAGATATGTGTAGGCAGTCCATCAGACACAATCAGCAATTTATCCAGGTAAAGCCCTTTGCTGGATCAGGACAAATAAATAAAAGTTGTGCATTACATCAGAGATTTCTTAGAAACATATTAGTTGTCATCACATTGCAAATCCCAGCCTCTCTGTTCTACATGGAGAAAGTCAACATGAGGGCCACATGCAAAAGCAAGGTTCTCCATCCACTAAGGCAGAGCATCTTTATAATCCACAGGACCTGTGACACACAGTTAATCCACCAACATTGCCGTCCCTTCAGGAGTAGGCTGCCCAGCCAGACCATTGCAAACAGGTATTTCAAATCAGGCTTTTTTATGCACACATTGGAAGTAATGAAGCCTGGTTTAAACTGCCTTTTTCTTGTGCAGATATACTGATGCTTAATAAAGCTCATTAGGTGTTTCCCCAGGGGCTAAGGAGAGAGACTGGAACTTTTCCCTACCTACAACCCAACTCTGTCACACACACGTAGGATCTAAGTGCCTGTGAGAGATCCATCTGTTGTGTTTAGATAAAAATTGCCAGAGAGGTTAAAAAGCAGCCTTTGGGTGGAAAGGCAAAAGATTTGCACAGTGAGATCCCATAACTGTTGCTTCCAGAGAAAAATCAGACTGGAATGGCATGTTTGCAGCCAATGATAGAAGTGCCTGGTACTGAGGCTCTGTTCCTATGTGGTGAATTGGCACTGGTTTCTCTCTCAGCAGGCCTGCTACATTAATGGTATTTCTCAGCAGGATGCTCTGCAGGAGGTGGCCCAGGAGGGCCAGAGTAATGGCTTTTTGCTGTGAGAAACGCCAGAGAGCTTGCGAGGTTCCTAGCAGCTCTTGCAAAGGTATGTTCACCCATGTCAAGATGGGCAGCATCTGGCAAGTGTTGTAGTTATGCTTAGAAAACAGCATTTAAGGCACTTGAAAAGCTGTTTATAGATGTTTCTTCTTCATTGTAAATGGACACAGGGATGGATCCTTGCACCTGTTTTCTGCCTGCTTCCTGTTGCTCCCACCAGTCTGTCCACCTCCGCTGTAGCATCGGTGGCAGGAGTGAGGGCAGGTGCCTCCCAGGAGGAGGGAGCCTTTCTAAAGGAGCATGAATTGCCTTACAAGGCATCAGGGAATGGATGGGCGTGAGCTTCGCTGCATCAGACTACTGAAGCACAGGAGGAATCTGAGACTCCAGTTTTGAGGTTTTTGAGTTTTATACTACCATCCATGGTTTCTGAGCATCTTCCATATGACAACAATTAGTAATTCTAATTAGTAATTTTATGGAGTCTGTTAATTAAATATCATTCAGGACTATGCTATCTCAGGGCCACAGTTTTCAGTATCATAATGGTAGTGCAAGGCAGAAAAATGTCTCTTTTCTGGTGGAAGGTGCTGGTGATGTCTTTTCTGATGTTGTGAACTGGCCGTGTTGGGGAACTTGGAAGAACACGATCATGAAATACATCTCCCAGCTAGTATTGTGGCAGCATTACCAGTCTATCCACACACACGCCAATACATACAACCCGAAAACTTTTCAGGCTTTCAAGAAAAAGATGCTGTCATGGCTTAGCCCCACTCAGGACTAAGCACTACACAGTCACTTGTTCACTCTCTCTAAGGCAGGAGAGAAAAATATAATGAAAAGCTCACTGATTGAGATACCGACACAGAGAGATCATTGAGCAGTTACTGCCACAGGCAAAACAGACTTGACTTGAGGAAAACGAATTCAATATATTAACAATAAAACCAAAGTAGGATAATGAGAGACAAAACTAGATCTTTAGAACACCTTCTCCCCACTCCTCCCTTCTTCCCTGGGCTCAACTTCATTCCCAGTTTCTCTACCTTCTCTGCCCACAGTGGCACAGGGAGATGGGGAATGGGGTGGTGGTCAGTTCATCATATATTGTTTCTGCTGTTCCTTCCTCCTCAGGGGGAGGACTCCTCACATTCTTCCCCTGCTCCAGCATGGGGTCCCTTCCACAGGGACAGTTCTTCATTAACTTCTCCAGTCTGAGTCCTTCCCATGGGCTGCAGCTCTTCACCAACTACTCCAGTGCAGGTCCTTTTCCACATGGTGCAGTCCCTCAGGAATCGGCTGCCCCAGCACAGGGCCTCCACAGGCCACAGCCTCTTCAGGCATCCACCTGTCCCAGGTGTGGTCCTCCACAGGCTGCAGGTGGATTTCTGCTCCTCCATGGGCTGCAGGGGGACAGCCTGCCTCACCATGGACTGCAGGGGAATCTGTGCTCTGGTGCCTGGAACACCTCCTCCCTGTCTTTCTTCACCAACCTTGGTGAATGCAGAGTTTTTTCTCTCAGTATCATCTCTCTGCTCCACTGGGCCAGGTCCAATGCAGACAGCTGCCTGGTGAGAGACAGCGGGGTGGGCCCAAATGTTCTTTCTCTCTCTCTCCACCCTGCTGCTTTGTTTTCCCCTTCTTAAATACATTGTCACAGATTGGCTCAGCCCTGGAGATGGCAGCTGGCTCTGCTGGGCAAAGGGGAAACTTCTAGCAGATTCTCATAGAAGTCATCCTTGTAGGTCCCCCACCACCAAAACCCAACACAGATGCTTAGAAACTCTCCTCAGCGGGAATAAAAACAAACAAACAAAAATTCAAAAGGAAAAAAATAACATGGATTATAACCATCTGCAGAATCTGCACAACAGATGGACACTGTATGTTCTTGAGGTGGGAGCTGTAAAGATTATGCCGCTTGAATCGCTGCTTTTGCTACTTTTCCTTAATCAGCACCTCTCTTCTGTGTTGTAGCTTGATAGAAGCTTCACTGAAGAAGATGAGAAGCATCCTACTGACTTCAGTGATCTGTGCATCAGGTCAGCAGCCTCCAAGGTGCCTACAGGTCGGATGTCCCATCTCAGGTAAGTCTGAGGGATTTTACTGCTGCCGTGGATAGGTAGCAGGAAGACGCTATACATTGCTTTCTTCCTGGGACACCTTGTGCTGCAATGTAAAGGGAGTACATCTTCTGCTTCATGTCAGTCCAGCAATGAGCAAGTAAGATAACTCTGAATGGCCCTGGTCAGAGACAGGCCAACATGTTTTTTAATCTGTGCTTTCTTTGTCTATATCATAGACCATGGTATGGTGGAAAATGTGCCCATGCATCAAGCTTGTGTAGGCAACGCTCTCCTCTCACACTATGTTCAAGTAGGCAGATGCAGTGCAGGCTGAACGCTTTGAAACTCAGTTCAGTAGCAGCAAGTGCTATAAAATATACACTACTTAAATATTGTCAGTAAATCAAGGAAAGCTGTCAGAAATCAATGTAACTTTTGATGTTTAAAACAGTAATGGTAGAAGTTATTGCAGTTTTATGCATTTGAGAAGATGTTTTGCCTTTATTTTAATTTATTTATTGATTTATTTTACTGCCAGTGTGCTCTATTATGGAAAGTTTATGTCATCTTTAAAGTAAAACATGTTAAGGGAGATATATTATAAATTAAACAGGAAATTGGCATATAGTGATAAAAAACAGTAACTGAGGGTGTTTATGATGAGCTGCCTTCAGCTTCCGGGATTATGTACATAAAACACACAATCAAAACATTTTGTTGAAACCTTCGTGCCATACAACTAGCCCAGAGGGCAAGGGACAAAAAAATCACCAAATTAGGAAGGAGGCAGTTTGCTTCCTCAAATTAGGAGAAGGAAGAACAATCTGGATTCGAGATCTCTGTGGGCACGATATAAGTACAAGGGGAGTTTACAATGCATTTTTAGGGCTGGAAGAGGCCCTCACACCCCATGCCCAGCCTGACTTTCAACATAAGACAGATTGGGGAAACTTTGGTGTTGCATATGTCTTATGGTTTTCAGAAGTCATTGAAGAATTTAAGGAGCACAGGTCCCGCTTGAAGAGAATGATACCCTGAGGTAGCAGCTGAGATGTAAATGTGCACAGAGAGCCAAAGACACAGCCTCAGGGCCCATCATCTCCACCAGCAAAAACGCTCTGTTAAAATCAAAGCAGCAGCCACAACTCGCTCCTCTCTACAGACCGACACTCAACACCAGCCCATATACACTCCCCAAAGCACCTGCATGCTAAATCCCTAGGAAGGCATGGCTGCATTATTTCTTTCCCAGTAGTGGGACGCTCCCAGCCCCAGCTGATTTATATCTTTGGCCGAGGTATTAACACAGAGCAGGAGAGGAGTGAAATAAAGCATGCAGGGGAGAGAAACAGACACCAGGTCTCCTCTGCATTAGGGCAGCATCTGCTGTCCTGGAGGGACATCCTAGTGTCAAACACTCTGTTGTGGCCAGCTGGCATGCAAAAGCTGTGTACACTTGCAGAACAAGACAAAAACTTTCCTCTCCTTTTCTGAGAGCTCTCTCATCTCCATAAAGCATGCTGCTGCTATGTCACACTTGCAGGGGGATGGGGTATAACTACTTCATGGGCATGTGAATCTGCAGACCTCTCTGACTACATTATTAGAACCCCGAGGTGCCCCTGCAGAACCGCTTTGCTGCTCTGCAGACTGAGGAAGTAAGACCCAGCACCTCGGGGGAGGCACGAGAGCCGTGCGAGGTAGCGCGCCCAGCTCGTGTAATAACTAGCGCTACCAAGAAAAAGAGAGGAGTGGTAGTAGTGGGTGACTCCCTCCTGACAGGTACGGAGGCACCCATCTGCCGCCCCGATGCGCTCTCTTGGGAGGTATGCTGTCTCCCGGGGACTCGTATCAGGGATGTCACCGAGAGACTACCTAGCCTCATACGGCCCACAGACTATTATCCACTGCTGGTGTTTCATGTGGGGGCCAGCGACACAGCTGGCAGCAGTCTGAAAAACATCAAAAGGGATTTCAGGGCTCTGGGTTCAACAGTCAAAGGCTCTGGGGTGCAGGTGGTATTCTCGTCAATCCTCCCAGTCGAAGGGCAGGGACCTGAAAGGGCCAGACGTATCTGGCAGGTTAACTCTTGGCTCAGGGAGTGGTGCTACAGCCAGGGCTTTGGGTATCTAGACCACGGGGCGTGCTTTGAGAAGCCCGGGCTGCTAGGGGCAGATGGCGTGCACCTAACCAAGAGGGGAAGAGTGTGCTTGGACAAAGACTTGCCAGGCTCGTCCGGAGGGCTTTAAACTAGTGTTGCTGGGGGAGGGGGAGCACAGTTCAGCCCACTGCTGTCAGCATGGCGCCAGTGCCAGCACCGAGGGTCCAGAAGCTGAGGAAGGATCACAGATAAGTGCAAATAAACCTAAACTGCGGTGCAATAGCACCCCTGTCGCTCCAGCTTTGTCGGGGGCCCAGCTGAAGTGTCTCTATACCAATGCACGCAGCATGGGGAATAAACAGGAAGAGCTGGAGATGCTTGCACACGAGCAGGGCTACGACCTCGTTGGCATCACGGAGACGTGGTGGGATGACACATACGACTGGAGCGTCAACATGGAGGGGTATAGGCTTTTTAGAAAAGACAGGAAGGGGAGACGAGGAAGGGGTGTCGCTCTCTACGTCAGCAACCGGCTGGAGTGTGTGGAGCTCCACCTGGGGATGGAGGAGGAGCTGACAGAGAGCTTATGGGTCAGGATTAGAGGATGGGGACGGACAGGGGACGTTACAGTGGGGGTCTGTTACAGGCCGCCTGGCCAGGAGGATAGAGCGGACGAAGTGCTCTATAGGCAGATAGGAGCAGCCTCACGGTCACAGGCCCTGGTCCTCATGGGGGTCTTCAACCACCCTGACATCTGTTGGAGAGACAACACGGCAGGGCACAGGCAGTCCAGGAGGTTCCTGGAATGCGTGGATGACAACTTCCTCCTGCAGGCGATAGAGGAGCCGACAAGGAGGGGATGCCATGCTCGACCTTGTGCTCACCAACAGGGAGGGACTGGTCGGGGATGTGAAACTAAAGGACAGCCTTGGCTGCAGCGACCATGACATGGTGGAGTTCAAGATCCACGGGGAAGCAAGGAAAATACATGGCAAGCTCTCTGCCCTAGACTTCAGGAAGGCGGACTTCGGCCTCTTCAGGGACCTGATGGGCCAAGTGCCATGGGAGGCGGCCCTGGAGGGAAGAGGGGCCCAGGAGAGTTGGTCTGTATTCAAGGAGCACCTCCTCCAAGCTCAGCAGAGATGCATCCCGATGAAAAACAAGTCGGGCAAAAAGGCCAGGAGGCTGGTGTGGATGAGCAAGGAGCTCCTGGACCAACTGAAAGTGAAAAAGGAGGCCTATAGAGGGTGGAAACGGAGACAGGTAGCCTGGGAGGTCTACAAAGAGGCTGTGCGAGTGGCCAGGGATAAGGTAAGGAAGGCTAAAGCCCTGGCAGAACTGAATCCGGCCAGGGATATAAAATGCAACAAGAAGAGCTTTTATAGGTACGTAGGGGACAAAAGAATGTCCAGGGAAAATGTAGGCCCGCTCCAGAAGGGAACTGGTGTCCTGCTTACCCAGGAAATGGAGAAGGCTGAGGTTCTCAATGACTTTTTTTGGCTCAGTCTTCACCGACAAGAGTTCCTGTCCCACCACCCAAGCTGTAGAAGGTGCAAGCAGGGACTGCGAGAATGAAGAACTGCCCATTGTACTCGAAGAGCAGGTTCGGGATCATCTGAGGAACCTAAAGGTGCACAAGTCCATGGGTCCTGATGAGATCCATCCAAGGGTCCTGAGGGAACTGGTGGATGAAGTTGCCAAGCCACTGGCTATCGTATTTGAGAAGTCGTGGCAGTCTAGTGAGGTCCCCGATGACTGGAAGAGAGGGAACATAACCCCAATTTTTAAAAAGGGGAATAAGGAAGACCTGTGTAACTACAGGCTGGTCAGCCTCACCTCTGTGCCTGGCAAGGTCATGGAGCAGATTCTCCTGGAAACCATGCTAAGGCACATGGAGAACAAGGAGGTGGTTGGTGACAGCCAACATGGCTTCACCAAGGGCAGATTGTGCCTGACCAATTTGGTGGCCTTCTATGACGGGGTGACGGCATCGGTGGACAAGGGATGAGCACCTGACATCATCTACCTGGACTTGTGCAAAGCTTTTGACACTGTCCCGCACGACATCCTTCTCTCTAAACTAGAGAGACATGGGTTTGATGGACGGACCACTCGGTGGATAAGGAGTTGGCTGGACTGCCGCACTCAGAGAGTGGTGGTCAACAGCTCAATGTCCATGTGGAGACCGGTACGAGTGGCGTCCCTCAGGGGTCCGTGTTGGGCCCGGCCCTGTTCAACATCTTTGTTGGTGACATGGACAGTGGGATAGAGTGCACCCTCAGCAAGTTCGCCGACGACACCAAGGTGTGTGGTGCTGTCGACACGCTGGAAGGAAGGGATGCCATCCAGAGGGACCTTGACAGGCTGGAGAGGTGGGCCCGTGCCAACCTCATGAAGTTCAACCAGGCCAAGTGCAAGGTCCTACACCTGGGTCATGGCAATCCCAGGCACAAATACAGGCTGGGCGGGGAATGGATTGAGAGCAGCCCTGAGGAGAAGGACTTGGGAGTGCTGGTGGATGAGCAGGCAATGCGCCCTTGCGGCCCAGAAGGCCAACCGCATCCTGGGCTGCATCAAGAGAAGCGTGGCCAGCAGGTCGAGGGAGGTGATTCTCCCCCTCTACTCTGCCCTGGTGAGACCCCACCTGGAGTACTGTGTCCAGTTCTGGAGCCCCCAACACAAGAAGGACATGGACCAGTTGGAGAAGGTCCAGAGGAGGGCCACGAAGATGATAAGAGGGCTGGAGCACCTCTCTTATGAGGACAGGCTGAGAGAGTTGGGGCTGTTCAGCCTAGAGAAGAGGAGGCTCCGGGGAGACCAGATAGCAGTCTTCCAGTACCTCAAGGGGGCCTACAAGAAAGATGGGGAAAGGCTGTTTAGTAGGGCCTGTTGTGATAGGATGAGAGGTAATGGTTTTAAAATAGAGGGGGGTAGATTTAGATTAGAAATTAGGAAAAATTTTTTTACGATGCGAGTTATAGAACACTGGAACAGGTTGCCCAGAAAGGTGGTGGAAGCCCCATCCCTGGAAATGTTCAAGGCCAGGCTGGATGAGGCTCTGAGCAACCTGATCTAGTTGGGGCTGTCCCTGCTCCTTGCAGGGGGGTTGGACTAGATGACCTTTGAAGGTCCCTTCCAACCCTAACCATTCTATGATTCTATGATTCTATATGTAACCAACCTGGGATAAATCTGACTAAATGCTGTACATCTTCCTGAGCTTAATAAATCTCTTTAAAACAAGGAAGCCCAAAAATATATCTGGTATATTAATATATTGCAGGAAATAATCTTCAGTCTGAACTTGAAACATGGCCTGGAAGAAAGGCTTTTATTTTACTGCTGGCATAAGCTCTGGAATGACTTATAAGTGCATTTTATCTGGTCTTTCTATGATATCAACTTTTAATTAGTCATAATCAATGTAAGTGGGGAGAAGTGTGTCAGAGCACCACTATGTAAAATGAGAGTTGCATCCCTGACCTATGGCAGCCTTAGGGAGGAGATGATAGTGGCTGGTAAATTTAGGTCTTGTAATATGAAATAGAAATTGAAGTGATTAGTAATTATTGTTGCTAGTAAAATACACTTTGAAATTGGTGCCTTATTTTGTTAATAAATTTTTTACTAGCTTTCCTCTGTAAATATTATAGCTTTACCATCTTGAGAAGCTTTTCCAGCCATAAAAAACAGGCTGAACATGACATTGGGTCGTACTTTAGAAGAAGAAGAGCATTTCTGTCCAGGCAATCTGTTCCCCTGTTAAAGCCCGACTCCATTGCTTCATTCCTCATGTAAACTCTTGCTACATTGCAAAAGCTGGTACTAAACTGATGGGACTGCACTATGTTACTGGTGTGTGACCCCCAGACTGCCAGAGAAAAGACTCCATTTAGCTTCAGGAGTCCTTGGACCTGGCCAAAACAGTAGGAGTCATCTCCCCTAATATTAGCCATCTAATAATCCTCTAGCTCCTAGGCATTAACCTCCATGGTTAATGCAAAGTGCAAGGCACCTCTACAGAGCAATTGGACTACAGCCAATATGTTGTATATCAACAGGAGTGCAATTAGGACTTGGAAATAGATGGCTTTGTTTGGGTGGTAATACATGGAGTGTGACTGACCCGTTCACATTTCTCTTCCCTTATTTGCTGATTTGTTTTTCAACTCCATCAGGAACTGGAGGAGATCCATCCATAGTACAATTATCATACAATAGACAGTCTCCTTTTGGGCTAGGTACTGAGAGAAAATGCTCAAAGAAGCATGAGGAGGTATTCCTTCTGTGCCTCACTAAAACGTTCAGATCCTCCTTCAGAAAACCAGGATTCTGGTAAGATATATACTAGCTTAAATCACAATCCTCTATATGTGTTTGAGTAGGTATTTAAAACAGATTTTGGAGGAAAATGAACCATCATTCCATTTGCAGTTCTTGTTAATTTTGCAAAGACAAAATGTAGGGCCTGCATTATGCACCATACAAACAAGAGATGGCGGGCAAAAAGTGAAATTGGGTGTGAAGGCACCTGCCCAGCATTATGGAGCAAAGCACAGCAGAGCTGCAGGAAAAATTCAGTGATGGTGGAGGATAGGAGAGCAACTTGAAGGAAACTTAATGAGAAAATATACTCCCTCTTTTTTTTTTCCTAAACCTAAAGCTACCTGGCATAGTATTAGGCACTTTTCCAAACGAGTGTTGTTATAAATAGTGCTCTGCGTTGCAGCCTTCACGTATGACTGACTGTGTCTGCCTGCAGACACCAAAGTGTGTCTCCATTTATCGCCTCACTTTCTTACTTTGGTTCATCACCTTAATTTGCCACTGTTACCTGGAGCTGACAGCTTCCAATTACAGTCACATTTGCAATGCCAGTAGAAAACATCAGGTCCTGCTTTTTAAAGGTTTGGTCTATTTCCTGAAAAAGCGTTCTCCCTGAAGTCCACTCAACAGCTTGTTTCCGAGATTGTGATCTTTTTCACAGATGTGGTTTGAACTATTTAATGCTATAGTGTAGTTCAACGTTTGTGGAACCAATGCAGTTCTCACTAAATGTGTTCCATACAGTTACTGGAGTTTTCAGGTGCTACTTTGAATGTTTTATGCATTTATACAAATAAAATGACCAAATTTTAATTTGAATCAAAGTTTTCTTTAATGCTTTTCTGTAAAACAAAATGATCAGAGATTTTTGTGGGTATAAGCTACTAAACTGTTCGTTGTAAAGTGGCTTGATGAGTGCCCCACTAGTACGGAGACAGATGTGGAAAGAAATCATGGAGAGGTCAAGGCTGGTGGTGAGTGAAGTGGATCAGAGAAGAGCTGCTATTGCAGAGGAGGGCAAGTACAAATCTTCCCAGACAGATGAGCTGCCCTTCTCCCCCTGCTCCTGCTGCCCATACACTGCAGGACTTGAGACCAGGAAGCCAGATCTTCCAGTTCCCTGTTCGCAAACTCAGTCTTTCTGCCCCCTCAACCAGATTCTAAATAGGAATGAGCAAGGGAAGAGAGAGACATCGTTGACAAAGAGCAGCTCCCCCAAAAGAGGCTCTAGGGAAGCTGGTGAAGCATCTTGGGGGTGCTCTGGAGAACAAAGATACCCCTGGGAAGAGCATTTGTGGGATGTCAGAGGCAGTTTGTATGATTCAAAATGGCTGAAGATGAATCTCACAGCTGATACTCAGCTTCCCTGTTGTTGGACCACTGTGTCACTCTTTCTGACATCAACCAAGCTCCAATATACAAGATTCTGCATCTGAATGACTGGGTTTTTTCATTTTCAAAATGCCAAGCAGAAGATTAAGCTAAAGGAGAGGCCAAGGGACACCCAGATACCAGCATGGAACATATTAAATGAGCTGTCTGAAATTCATAGCCAGCTCTACAGAAACTATGCTGGTAATGGAGATGAGAGAAACAGACTAAATTTCCCATTCAAATATATGACAGTGGACAGAAATGAAGTCTCTCCCATGTTACTCCTCATTTCAGCTGCTGATGCTGCCTGCTGACAACAGACGCCACAGTTAGAAGGACACAGCCCAGGAAGGGAGGCTGGTGTATCTGCCACCTCCTGGTTTGTGTCTTTGATTCAATCTGCAGCCATCCCTCCTTTTTGTAAATAGTGGCCAGCAGAGCAAGCACTGCCTCTCTGCTCTGTGCAAGCAGGCACCTTTCTGCAGGCTGAAAACCACGGGTGGTACCTGGAAGGAGACAAAAGCAACAGTGAAATAAACACCTTCTCCTACGAGCAGGGCTACTAGAGAATGCTGGTCTCATTCCAAAGTGAGTGGAGCATCACTGCTCTGGGAGAAGTTGCACTGGCCCTGTCAGTGACAGTCTGGAGTTTCTGCTGAGCCTTGCTTCTTGCACCTTCATTTCCCCTATTAGCGGCAGGTTCGAGAAGGGACCTCAGATTACATCCTTGGATAAAAGGCTATGATCCATTACTTAGTACTGCTTCACAAGTTTAAATAGAATTTCTTTGGGTACTTAAACAGGGATAAGTCACAGGAAACTGCATGGGCATTCTATCCTGCTAGGATCTGAATGCAAATAGGTTCTGCTTTGTAATCTCAAGATCACATTTAAAATATAGTATTAAGGGAAATTCTGTCCTCTTTTCAAAGGAATTAAGCTTTTTATGGTGTAAGAGTTCGAGAAGAAAGCAGGAAGGGACTAGTGGGACTGTGTGGTCCAGAAGTCATCTTCTCCAGACAGCTCCCTTTTGTAATTAATACAGTTACATTAAAACTGGTTTGTTTTTTTACTCTGCTAGTCATCATAAAGAATTACTCCCAACCCTGAGGACTCATTCTTTTGCGTGCAGTGAGCAGCTACAGTGGCATTTCTCCAGCCTTATGAGTACAGTGACCAGTTATTCTCAAGCGAGGTGGGTCAGGAAGCAGTCACAACATAACTGCAGGATGGATTTCAGCATAGGCAGGACTATATAAGCGTGCCACAGCCCCATTGCCCCAGTGCAGCATTGTCATCCCTGAAGTTTCAGGGGTGGATGCTGGCAAGGACCCAAAACACTATTTTTCAAGGTACAGCAAGGACTAGTCTCCTCTGGTTTGTCTCCATTGTGAAACACAATGAGGGAAGTGGAGGTGTCTTCCTTAGGGCACAGGATCCCTAAGATAGAAGCAAAAACTCTGCAGAGGGTGTGATCAACCCACTTCTGTGTGTTGTTTTTGAGAAGAATATTTTCCTCTGTGATGAGTCTGGAGCTGTCACAGGCTCACACACGTTTGCTGTTTCCCATCTAAATATCATGCAGCATGGATAAATAACAAGCAGAGACACCTGTGCCTGCACTTTAGTGGATAATTTTCCTAATTATATTACATATTTAGGTGGGCCAAAACATGCTAAAACAACCACTTAATGGGAAGGTGTTAGGCTTGTGTGACTGACTTGCTAATAAAATTGCTGTGCACTTAGTACATCATGTGAAGACCCCAGAATATCAATGGGGTTTTGAGCCTGATCTTCTTTTCCATTACACTGATGCAAGTCAGGAATGACCTCCATGAGCCAGTGCCCAGGTATAGCCACACACATAACGGCTAAGTCAGTAATTAGAGACAGATGGGGAGACAAATTGTAGGTGAAATGCTCTAGACAGCTTGGGTCATTCTATTGCAGTTGCATAGCACCACAGGCTGCAAAAAGCAGGGAATAAGGAGTGTAAATCTTGAGACTTGCCAGGATGTTGCTGCCCAGTACTTGAATCTGACTACATATGAGCTGGAAATCAGTTTGGCAGTGGGATGAAGGACACAGCATAAGGAAAGAACAACGCAGTTTTGAAGCAAAATGCCCTAAAAAAACGTTTTACCATTACCTGACAGGATGAGGTACTATGCCTTTCTTTATGAGCCATGGAAACAAGATGAAAATAAACTGTGAATGTAGCTCTCTGAAATCGTTGGAAGCTGCAAAATGCAAACAAACATGTAGAACTGTGAGAAATAAAATATCACAAATGTGTGTGCAAGAACAGTTTCCTAAGGCACCTTTGTTCTTGCCTGCCCACAATAAATTGCTGTCCTTTCCAAGAGAGGCAATGAGGAAGAGAGAGCACAAGAGAGACCATTACAGAGACTGAAAATGGGGAGAGAGGAACACAGATCTTGCAGAAGTGGTTTATTATACTTACCAGAAATTTGGGGGTAGGAAGAGACAATTCTAGGAAGGTTTCAGTATGTGCTTTCATCATGATTTCTACACTTGCTTCTACCCATGTTGCTGAGCATCCTGTTGTGCCAAAGTGTTTGCGTTGTCTTACAGTCCTTTATGAATCACGTCTGTACTACACAGGTTTTATCTTTTGAAGAGCCATGAGATATAATGAGAACTTTTCCCATCTCCATCGTGGCATGATTACTTATTGAAAGAGAAGCAGCCAGGTATGAAATGAATGAATGACATAAGCAACTTTTTTTTTTAATATGCTCTTTCAGTTCTTCTTCTGTTGAGACTTTCCATCATCCTGTGCCTGCTTTCCACACTTGTTCCATTGTAAAAGGGTTAATCTCAAAAGAGAAAATACCATTTTGAAAGACTTTTCTGAAATCATACCTGACTGGCAGGGAGACAATTTAATAGTGGGAAATGAAACTGGGACACTGGAGGTAAGAAATTAATAGGAGAGTTACTCACATACACAAAACAGCACTGAGATAGGCAGATGTAAAACAACTCTTTGATTTCCTGCGTAGTTTACTGTAGTGAATAGCAACTTTTCTAAATGTCAGTAAGAATACGTCTGTGACCAAAGCCTACTGATGACTGCCTTAAATGTAGGTTGCCACTGACTTGCAGACTATATGATGTAGTTGCTTGGAACTGGCTAGAAATGGTGCTTATATATTCATGTTACAGCAGAATTCCAGTATTGTTACCCTGCTGTCTTCTTTTTAAAATACTGCTAGTAAGAAAATTTTAGATGTGGTCTTTGAGAGCACCATTTGTTTTATTGCAAGGGGCTGCAAGCATAACATGTGTGTGCATATTTTAAGCACAGTGTTGCATGTTTTAAACAACAACTTCAAGGAAGCAAAATATCTGCAGAATTAAAAAGTGAGATAGAGCACCTCTGAATCACTTGAGTTTGCACATAGAAAAAGGCTAGTTTTTCCCTAATCTGCCAGAGATTTATTGTGTTCCTTATCCTGGACCACTTAGAAATGGTACAAGCTATTCCAGGATGTCCCAGACTTCCCATGGTCACAGACAATTGCTCCAGGAGTTCAACATCGTAGTTAAAATACAGTAGTGTGCTTTTTGTAGGCTCATTGCTGCAAGCAGCAGGTGGAAGTGGGGAGATGTTCTCTTTAGAACACAAGGCACAAACTAACTCTAAGATTGCAAGATACAAAAAAAAAAAAAAAAGGTAAAGCAATGAGGGAGGTAGGCCTTCAAATCTGTAGATTAGAAATGAAGCATAGCAGTGGGAAGTACTGCCTGACAACAGATGACTCTTTAATGTCCTAATTCACCCAGTTATTTAGATGCCTAACTCCCATTAATTTAAAAATACTTGACAGGCTATCCTTTTATAATTTTTTTTTGCATTAATTTCTCACCTGTGCAAAGATGGAATAATAGCTTTCCTTTACTTTATAGGATTGATGCGAGGATAAATGTATTAAAGCCTGTGAGGCTCAGTTAAGGCTCTGAGGAAAAGACAGAGCAAGCTTATTGCACATCAACAAGTGTGTGAGCTGACAAGCTGGTTTTTGGGCAGAAATGTAAGGATCTAATCTGTGTACAAGATGCGGAAAATAATTTGGATCAAGTTACAAGAAATGTTCATCTGCTGTTCACAGCTCAAACCAAAATGTAAAGTGTATGCTCACATATGAGGTAGTTGCTGTTATTTTTTTTTCTTAATTTAGAAGTTACTGTTTCTCATATGATTTATCTTCATAGAACTGACCCTACTAGCTCAGAGCCATAACATGCCATTTTACAGGTACCCTCAAAATGTAAAACTCATTAAAATGTATATTACAGCTTCTTTTCATCTCTGATGGTCAACCAAGCACAAAATAAGTCCAAACGTGCCCCATGTTTGTCCTGAAGTCCTTTGCCAGGTGTCATCATCAAGCTAATCAGAAAAATCTTCCTGGTTTCCTTTGCCTCCTTCATGGCCATACAGAGAAAAGGCAGCAGCAGAAGCCTCGGCTGTCATAAGCACTGCTTTGGCGGTTTTTGTTGTTTTCATTAACCATTGACTAGAGCTTCTCTTCTGCAGGAGGTCAGGCAGCACACCTTTTTTTTCACATCGCACTCAGTCCTGAGATCTGCAATACCCCTCAGAGAGCTGCGGTGACTCAGTGCTTAGCACAGTGAACCCAGGAGGAAGTATGTTGACATGCAGGAACTTTCCTATGTTGCACTATACTTTTGCAGATTTGTTCTTTCTCTTCTTCCCAGAAATTAGGAAATTTCTTTGAGTACTTTCACAGGTTCTGGGTGTTTCTGCCCTCTTTCAAAGCATCGGGTGTTGGACTTTATTGAAGGCAGATTATTGGCATCACTAGAACTTTGAATCAGGTATGACAAATTCTGTGTGATTGTCGTGGTTTTGTTAGTGAGGGGGGGCCTAAGGTGGTAGCTTCTGTAGGAAACTGCTAGAAGTCGCTCCCCTTTGTTCAGTGGACTCGGCCGGGCCTAGGGCGGACCTGCTGCTGGCCAAGGCCGAGCCGATTGGTAGCAGAATGTCCCGTGATAAAGCCTCTGCGATAACGTATTTAAGAAGGGGAAAACAGAAAAAAAAGAGAGAGAAGAGAAGATGTGAAGAAGCTGAGCAGGGGCAGAGGCGCAGAGGGGGAGGTGCAGCCCTCATGGGCCTTGCAGGCCTCACCCTCTGGCCTCTCGCCAGGCAGCCGACTGGGCCCGACTCAGTCCAGCCCGGCTGCAAGAAGTGGAGAGGAGATGAGAAGTGAATAAGATGTAAAAAAGATCCTGAGAGACATCTACCAGCCTGTTGTGAGGAACGGCTGCAGACGCCAAGGTCAGTTCAGAAGGAGGGGGAGGAGTAATGCGGCTCCTGGCCAAGATTCCCCTGCAGCCTGTGGTGACGACCATGGTGGAGCAGGTTGTCCCCCTGCAGCCCATGGAGGTCCACGGAGGAGCAGAGATCCACTTGGAGCCCGTGAAAGACCCCACACAGGGGGAGGTGGATGCCTGAAGGCAGCTGTGGCCCGTGGCGGGCCTGCTGGGACAGCTGTTCTAGAGGGACTGCACTCCGTGGAAGAGATGACCCACGCCGGAGCAGTTCCACGAAGGACTGTGGCGTAGGGGTGGGACCCCACAACGGAGCAGGGGAGGAATGCGAGGAGATCTTCCCCCAACCATGAAGCAGCGGCGTAAAACAATGTATGATGAACTGACTGCAACCCCCATTCCCTCTTCCCCCCTATGCCGCTTGGGAGGGGAAGGCAGTAGAGATAATGTTAAGCTCGGGAAGAGGGAGGGGTGGGGGGAGGTTATCTTGTTCTCTGTCTCATTATCCTGCTGTTTGTAGTAATAAATGAATAGTTTTCCCCAGGTCGAGTCTGCTTTGCCCGTGACGGTAACTTTAAGGATTTCTCCCTGTCCTTATCTCAAACCTTGAGCCGTTTTTCCTTATATTTTCTCTCCCTGTTCTCTCGGAGGGTGGGGTGAGTGAGAGAGAGACTGCGTAGTCTGGTCCGAACGGGGCTGAACTATGACAGTGATGTAAAAGCAAATTGCACTGGGGTAGGGACTAAGATTGTTTTTGCTATTCTATGCTTTGCATGTTTTTCTCCATCAGTTTTATTTCATTGACACCTACACATCTGCTCTTGATGCCTACCTGTGTAGGAAGAGAATTACTCTCTTTCTCTCTTTTGAGCTTTGCAATGCCTAAGGAGTGATTCAGAGGCTAAACTGGAAACTTCAATGTCAGTTATACCTTTATTGCTGAAATACAGCTGCCTGTGAATTGTCATGAGTTTTTTTACTGCTAATAGGAGAAGAATCACTTGTGGTTGTTAATTAACACTGCTCCAGATTTATCATTATTTCAACGGGATAGCTTTGGGATTAATTTAACCCCTTGCTCTTCTGGAAGAAGTTTAAATGACTGAGCCTTGTTCAAGTACATAGGATGAATTGCTGGCTGGGATTTTTCAAAGGATAGGACTGTTGGTGGAAGCTGCTGCCCCAGTGCCACTGAAATCCAATAGGATTTAGGTATTGCTTGTCCCTCGGGTCAGACTCTGATTATCGCAGTAATGGGTAGCAATTACCAGGCTTGCAATAAGTTGCAGAGGTCTATCATCTGAGAGTCTTGATTGCCCAGAGCAAGAATGAATTGCTTTTTTTGACCCATTAGTGATCTACAATTTTATGCGAAGTATTGCTGCTTAATTCACTTCTTACTTTGAATAGTTTTCCTCTTAACATTTGCAATTAACAATGATGCAGTAGGGAGAAATGAAAGATCAATAAAGCCTGCCTTGTCTTTTAATATCCACCTTGTTAGGTGAATTTCTGTTCCCTAAAAGGGCCACGGTGTTGGGTTCTTTCTGGAGATGGATTTTTTTGAGGCTGCCTGGCAACTTTCCGTCACTTCTATGTTAGATTTGATCACTAATTCTTACCTATGTCAAAGGTTAATGGAGGACTGTCATGTGTGTAATTGTGCGGCATTGGTTCAAACAGGTTTATAGGGATAAATCTCTATTGAATGCTAGGAGTATTTAAAATAATTGGACTCAAGCAATCAGATTATACAGTTATGATTATGAGATGGGCCTATATGGGGTAACTTACATGCTTGACATAGATTGTGTCTGATCTAGGTTCCTTTTGTCTTTAATATGCTGATTTACTCATTTCCCTATCAAAACTGAGACTAATTAGAAAAAGTTTTAGGCACCTGTGTATAAAATCTCTCCGAGATACCCACAAAGCATGAGTCATTCTTCTGTCCTCATAACTATTTGCTTGAAGGGTAAAAACAAAAAACCAAACCAAACCAAAAAAACAACAACCACAAAAAACCAAATCTGGAAATACGAACCACCTAAGTCAAAGGAACACAATGCAGAAATAGCTTTACAACTTGAAGATAGACACCTCCAGTAATACCCACCAGAGGTAACCTTTGGAAACCTACATACCCCATAGGGATCCTCAAATGTTTCTGCAGTCATTTAGAAATACAAGTGTGGTCAGGAGCTAGGAAGACCCAAAGCTTTGGGGTCCTCCTACCAGAAGGCTGCTTTTACACAGTAGGAAGGAAACTCAAATATATGACTCCAAATTGTTAGCATCAAAGGCCAGTAATGCAGAGAACCCAAAATGCATTGTTTTTTAAACAACATTGGTTTTGCCCTGTTTTCCTAATTCTATGAGGACCAGCTCACTGTTTCAAACACAAGCCATTCACAACCTCAAATTCCAGTTTAAAATGTACTGTACCTGCTGGGAGATATTCAGGGCTACAGTTTTGGGAAGCAAGCAAAACCCTTTTGACCTTCATTAACAACACAGAAATTCATCTGGCTAAGACTTTCAAGCAAGCAGTCAACTTGTTTATTAACAAATCTTTTTCTGTTTAAATTGTTCTTAAGAATCCCAAGTTCCCCCTACTTTGCAGCTTACACTATGAGAAACATTTACATTTGTACACTTCTGATAAGCTCCAGCCATTACCACTTAGTACAAAGTGAATACATGTGCCATAATCCAAGACATCACAAACTGGAAAACCTTCTCAGTTTGTTAAAGCAAGGGGAAAATAACACCTTGAGGCATTTTGGAAAATGCTTTGAGCCAAATCAGCAGTCCAATGATTTTTGTCCTGCATGCCTTGAAGAGTGTAAGAATGGTCCTACTGAGACAGATTATAGGTCCAGCTGGCCCAATATTCCAACTTCAAAGGAGACAAGAAAAGAGGATGAAGAACAAGGCTTGCATACAGTGGTGTCTTCCCAGCTAGTGCATTAACAGTTACGACCAAAAGACAGCAGTTTTCGCAAAATCTACAGGTTTAATAGCGGCAATTTGATGGTAGTCAATGACGTATGACAAAAGCTGGGTTGTTGTACATGATATCCATGCGGAGATCTCAGCTTCCCACACACATAGCCCCCAGTTACCACCAGCCCTAAGCTCATCCTTAGAAACTACTGTAAAATCTACAATGGGATAAGAAAATCACACTTTTAAAATCTGCTTCTTTCTCCCTTTCATGGTTTGCAAAATGTTTTACCAATGTTTGCAAATTAGCTTGCTCACATAATAAAGATTTAAGTGCTGGCTTTACAGCTGGGTGGATAGAGAAGATGGATGGAGGGACTCTGCCCATCCTCTTGCAGATCCACTTTACCCCTTTTTAGTTCTGCCTACCATGTGCTGCTGGGAAGAGCTGAAAGCCTTCACTGGTAGTTTCTCAGTGAAAGCAGTTTTTCTTGCACAGTATCTGAAGTTTTTGTCTGAGAAGCAATTCAGGTCACACCTGCACTGGCAAGTAGAAATTGATCTTCCAATCATGCATGAGCAGAGACTTACCAGCCCTCCTTAACGTAGTCTTTCCCAGCACTGCTGAGTTCTTGGGTTTTAGAGTGGCCTGTTCATCCCCATGCCCTGCCACTATTCACTTGCATAGTCTTTGGAGCTAATGAGGGAGAGAGGCTTGAGGATTACAGGACTCAAGCCCATGAAATCAGCTAGCAGGCACCTTCCAATGCCCTCTTCTATGTGCGTTGCCTGTGCACAGAGGCAAACCTGGGGGAGAAGCTGTGCTGTGCACAAACTCGTTCCTTGAGGACCCCTACAAAAGAACCTGGGATGTCACCTAAAGCTGTGCTGAAGGGGAGAGGGGAAAGCCAAACCTGCAGAGTGCAAGTAACTTTGATGAGAGCCACAGCAAGGGTCGAAGGGGTATAGACTTATTTGTAGGAATGCTGAAGGAGACATCACTGTGAGGCAAGGTGACCCAAAGATTTGCTGTGATGCTATGGTTCTCTCTGTGCTTGCAAAGATGCCTCTGGCAAGCACCTGTGTCTTGGGTTGGCAAGAGAGTATCTTTTGATTAAGCAAGACCCCTTTACTCTTTTCACAGAATGGCTCAGCAAGGAAGCATAGGGCCAAATTGCTATTGAACTGAAAGAGGACCATGAAAGTCTTCTGTGCTTTGTATTAAGACATTAGTGATTTATAAGGTATATTAGATCATGTTGTGGCCATTTGCTTTATTACTTCAGAGCTGGTCAAAGATATCTTCTCCAGAAGCCAGTTTTCCTGGCTTCTTTTGCCTAAGGACAATCTCAATAGAAGCTGCTATCTCACAGATTTGAGGGAATTTTAAGGAAAATAATATAGAAAGCAGGAGGAGAAGTGGAACCTCATGATTCTTTAGGGAAAAAAAAAAATCTCTCTTCTTTTTCCCTCTGAAAGGTTTAAAAAAGAAAAATTGAAATTTATTCTGGAAGTTATCCCATCAAAAGGACACAGGTCCTCTGAAACACCCACAAAGCTTTCTCATGGGTGTGCATTACCCTTCATCCCTGGTGCCTGCACTTGAAGCACCCCTTGTAGGACAGGACCTCTGTCTGCTAAGTGCTGTGCAAAGGTAGGATAAAAAGATAGACCCTGCTGCAGCAAGTTTAAATCCCACACTCTTAGTCTTAGTCTTGTTTTATATTCTGAGTCCTGTGGCAGATATCGTGACACAAGTGCTGTTGAGTTGCTGCCATTGAGAGGTTTCCGCAGCGAGCAGACTTTCATTCACAATGCTGTATTAACTGCTATTATATTTTGCTTTCTGGTTGCAGCATGTCAGTAATCTGCTACTTACAAATGTCTGCTCCCTAGGGATAAAATAAATCACATGTATTTTTTGGAACCAATGCTGATTCAATATGTTGGAAATGCATTTGGTAATAATAGTGGCTGTAATCCTTCTGCGAGAAATTAATTACAAACATGTAGCAAGGTAATCAGGAAGCTGCTTTTGCTGTGATGTTGAGTAAAGAACACCAAAGTGAGTGGAAAGGTTGGATTGAACTAAAACTGAAGCATGTCACATTTCAAGGTGGTATACAATGCTGTGCGTGGGAGCACTCGATGCAGGGTTGGGGAGAAAGGTGAGTTGGCTCAGGCAAAATAAGGAATTATAGCATGATGCTGTTATAACATGACCGATGTGCCAGTCCAAAGATACAGACCACTTCTGATAAGGTGGTGGATACTGCGCTTGAGTTAGGATGTACACATATACCTAAATGCCTGTGCTTGCCTGTGAGGAAACATTCTTCTGGGTAATGAGAGAGAGCAAAACACTCCAAGGGTTAAAATAGTGTAATGATCCACAATAATATGTTATTGCACTGCCCCTGTTGTACAGCTGCCTCCTTACTCTCGTCTTTGCATTCATCTCTGGTACCTCACAGATCCCCATCCACTCCTACCACATTCTCTTTGCATCTCTCCTCTCTTCAAGCTTTCCTTCCCAGATAGTTTTGTTTTATCTTCTTTTTGGCTTTCCTCACTCAGCGTTTTCCAACACTGTAATACCAATTTATTCACCAATAAACCACAAATGAATGTGGTTTTGTTGGAGCAATTTCACATGTGGGCAAAGAAAAAAAAATCTTTTTCTGCTTTTATCCTTGTTGCTTTATTTTATTTGGGTTTTTTATTAGCAGCTGGATCTGTTTAGATGGCTGGAATTTTAGAAGTATCTCCATATATACTGGAATAACGGGCTAAGCATAAGGGAGGTTGTTACAAGTATAGGAGAAATGTAGCTTATCCCATGACACATATTTACTCTACCCCAGCCACCCTGGTAGATCTCTGTGCTAAAAAGCACCGCTGTTTAACTTATTGCAGGAACACAATATAGCCTGAGAAAGTGAAAAATACAAGAGCCACTTGGAAGTTGGGGGACGGGGGGGGGGGGATGGGGGGGCGCGAATCAGAGCAGCAGATCTGTGCTAGACTGGTTTTTCCACCCCGGAAAACCTGTGCTCCCCAGCTTCAGTTCAGCCAGCTTCAGCTCAGCCCCCACATAGCTGTAAATATTCTCTGTGCTCACCAAACCTCTTGCAAATGGCTGTAATGTTCGCCTTCAGGTAGTTACAGCAAGTGACCCAAGATTTAAGCCCTTTCTTAAAGCTTCTAACTCTGTTTTTATTGGGAACCAGGTGGTTTTTATACATGTTGCCCAGCTATTCTTACCTTCAGTGTTTTTCCATTCCATCTCATCTCTGGGCAATTACATCTATTATTTTACAATATCTTTTGTGATATTTGAAGTATGTAGGAGAAAGAAAAACAGTTCAAAGAGAAGCAAAGAATATAAAAATCAAGGTACTGCTGTTCTCTTTCAAGCAATTATAACATTGCCATTCTTTTCCCTTTATTTTTAAGAGATTAAAGCTGAAAGCACTGATGATGCAAAGGCCTGTGTGTGTTTAGCTTTCCTAAGTAGTGACATCAGCATAATTTGAATCATTTCCACTCAGTGTATTTGTGTTGCTTTTAAATAGATCATTGTCCTTTGGAAAAAATCATTGCATCTTGCATAGTTCATTCTTCCAGCTATCTGTAAAGAGGTCCCATTTTTCCTTTGAAATACGTTGTGGAATGAAAATTCAAGGCTGAAATCCTTCAAGAAATGTAATTTTCTATGGTTGAATGGCTGGCTTCTAATGACTCCTTTCATGTCTGAGGTCAGTAATTTGGTAACACATGCCATCCTTGATGTCCAGAAAGTATCTAATGAACATGTTCCTCAGAAGCTGAGAAAAAAACCAAGGTTCGAGATACAAGAGCAGAAATTTGACCCCGGTGTTGCAAGATACCAGACTCTGACTTTTAATTTAGTGGAGTGCACAGATTACCAGGCCTCCCTGAAGGTCTGGCATTGTCCGCTCTTCTCTATTTAAAAAGACCTGGATGCAAAGATATCTTCTACACCATTGCACCCTCCTTCTTTGCTTTAGCTCCAGGTGTTAGCAAAGGTCTGAAGCCCACCAGGCAGCATCTCTTGAGTCTGGACTGCTGGATTGACAGGGATCTGGCATGCAAGGTGGGAGGCAATTGTGTCAAAAGGGGGAACTAGAATGTGCCAGGATGCTGGTGGGTTCATAATTATTAGTTTTGTATCCCCATGAGCCTGCTTCCATGAAAATTTGATAAAGCCTGCAAAGGTCACTACAGCTTGTTTACCCTCCATATGGCATTTCTGCATGTCCCTGCTCTCTGCTTATGCGTGTGATTTTTATCCTTTAGCCCATGGCACTCAGCCAGATCCCCCTTTTTTTTTCCCCTCCTGGTTAATTCAGGAGGAGAAGGGGCACATGAGAAGAAAAAAATAAGAGGAAGTGATTTATATTATTCATCACAGGTGAAAAGCTGTATGTGCTTTGAGCAAATCCGAGGGAGAAGCTTTCCCATGTTCTGTGCTTGTGTGTGTGACTTATTATGGAAACCAATTACCTGAGAATGGGTTTCTGAACACTCTAGATGGCCTGTTTACATATCAGTGAGTTTTGCCCGCTTAGACACATGAGTTAGGCTGGCAACCCCCTCAAGGAGAAGTAACCTTATTCAGTGGGGAGTCACTAACCGGTACAGATTAAAGTGGTTGCCTGGATGGAGTGTGTTAAGCTTGCAAAAGGAGTTTTGCAGGGGTAATTGTCTCTGTTTGGTTTTGGCTGGAAAAACCTGTCTGTGCTTAACTATCCTATGCCTCTGCCCATGTAAACCAAGCCTGAGATAGCTCTAATAACAGGTGCGTGAGGTGAAATAGCTCCAGGCTGTGGTTCGTGGATGACAAAACCTGGCAGCTTGGGACATTGCAGCCCACAGAAGTACCGGCCTTAGACCAAAGTGGGCAGAAAGGGCCATGCACCTGGACTGCCCTTATTCCAACCCAGAGTCTGATGCAGCAGCTGATGTCCTCATAAGGTGGATTTGTGTTACCAGTGTGACTGTGGGGCCAACACAGCTGTCTTCTGACATCTCACGTCGGTTTGATAGAGTTAAGCAAGAGAGTGTAAACAAAGCACTGGCAATGGTGTTAACTTCAGTGCAGAAGCTGCTTGCTTAGTGAACCTGAGTCCAAGCCCTGGCTTGGATTTTGTAGTCTTGCTTAGTCTTTGGCCATGGCCTGTCAGCCCTTTATACATGTTATTTAATCTCCATTACTGATAAAGAAAAAAATGTTTTGATATTCCTTATATAAGTGAGGAAGCTGAGGCAGAGAGTTATAATTCAGACCAGGGAAATTATTCATTCTTGTGTCATTAAAAATCCACTGTCTTTTGGTGCAGCTGGAGAACAAAACACAAACCTGATGAAAACTGTTTCAGTATTTCCTTTTGCTGCTGTCAGAGACTAACATCTTCAAAACTCCTGGAATATAAAGTCCTTCTGCCATGTAATGAAGTGGATGCTCCCTGACTCCTCATGGTGCCAGCCTTGTTCTCTGCTTCCCTCTGTTTATCTGCACAGGGTAATGAAGGCAGAAAGCTGTTTCTGGCATCTTGGGAGATGTGGTCCAGAGTTGGCCAAGTGGCTGATGCCTACCTAGGCTGCCTGGTAAATCTACCTAAGTTAAAAATTAGGAATAGGCTTATGTACTTCAGCTAATGGGAGAGCAGCTGAGAGCTTTCATGGACACTGTTCTTCTCTCACTTATATATGCTTGTCCTCCTCAAACCAGCTATAACCACATCTGCATCTCTTCTTAATCGTTTGACATGAGCTCTCTGGTGATGATGTGCTGGTATAATGCTTGGTGCACTGCAGCGGACATGCATGAGACATCACGGCAACACCAATATCCACTGCTGCCGCAAATAGCACTGGGAGATATAGAAATGAGAGAAACC
This sequence comes from Chlamydotis macqueenii, assembly GCF_036417535.1. Classification (NCBI taxonomy): domain Eukaryota; kingdom Metazoa; phylum Chordata; class Aves; order Otidiformes; family Otididae; genus Chlamydotis; species Chlamydotis macqueenii. The sequence continues at coordinate 22,095,113 of NC_141559.1, forward strand.
ATTTTGCTATTATTACTGGTTTTTATCTTCCCATCATCAGGTATGCTGGGGAGAAGACACTGGGTAGTAAACAGTGGTAATAAACTATGATAGTTTTAATAAATTTAAACATGCTCAGTAGATTTTCCCAAAGGGAATTACTTACAAGGAGTAAAGATGATTAATATGAGAATTTAACCGGACAAAACAGATGGTGCAGCAAAAGGCTTAAAGTGTTCCATGTATTTCTAAACTGTTCCTATTTGGTGCTAATGAAGAGACTGTGAACTCCTTGTGTGTTAATTCTCCTCTGATTCTGTAGCATCCTTTTGTGCCACGCTCTCCCTCTTCCTTCCCCTCACTAGGAAAAGTGCTGTCCCCAGAGCACAGTAGCTACTGTATGATAGCCAGCTGAGTAAAACAAGATGGTCTGTAGTTTTTAATAGACACAATGATCTGCTGATGTGCAGAAATCATGACCTGCCTTGTCTTCGCTGACCTGGTTTTAGCATTTGTCCAAAGCCACACCTTTTTCCTAAAACCATGTTCATAGAGGTGTGTGCTGTCAAGGGTTTTTTCCAGCTAAGACACTCACATATGTGACTTCCCTTCAATCATCCTTGCTTGCAGAATATCACTGATGCAGGAGCAAGGATGGAAGCCAGTGTCCCTGTGCCAAATCCATGGAAGACAGTTGCAAGAGGAGGATGGGGACAGTAACCACTCTCTAAAATCAAGTTCGCAGCTTGCTGAGATGCCTGAGATGGACTTTGTCCTTTATCCCCTGCTTCTAATGCTCCAGGTGTGTATTAAGCCCTCTGTTCCTGGTGTTAATACAAGTCTTGTTATCACTTTTCAGCAGATCTGTCCTATGCTCATGTCTGCTGTCTAAAAAAGTGCAATGATGGCCTTGTGGGCCAGCCCCTAAATGCCCTGCCAACTCCTGCAGCTGACTCCCAGCAGTTGCCCGACTTGACCACTGTAGCTTCTGACATGGATGTTGGTGCTGCCTGATGCACTACAACAGGTCAAAGCAATCCCACTGTGCCTTTCTCCTGCCTTGAGGAATCCTGGTTGTCTTCTTCCATAGCTGTCTGATTTGGAGCAAAGCTGAAAGGAGAGAAAGGCACCAGCAGGATCTCCTCTGCTTCCTGAGCAAACGACACCATGAGAAGAGCTGTGCACTGGGCTAAGAGGCAACTTGAGGGGAGGAGTACCTCCAGTGGATTGGGCTGGTCAAATGACCTTTGATTCTCCATGTCATTGACCTGACACTATCAAGATGATACAAACAAATATTTATTGATTTTTATGGTGCTTGGATATGCTTGATGTACTCTGGTCTCTGTGAAGGGAGTAAAGATTTTTACCAGTGGTTTCAATGGGAATCAAGAGAGAGCAGTAAGAAGTAAGTGCCTTTGAAAATCATACCTTCAGTTTGCTTTTCAATGCTAACATAGAAAAGATGTACCTCCTGTGTCAGCTAGAGTTTTGTAAAGGATGATAGATGATACCAAGATCAGATGTTGAGCTTTACAAAGACGTGGGGTTGTTTTCTTTCTTTCTGCGCAATTACTCATTGCGAGCTGTCCACACTGGAGAGGGAAGAATTAATTTTTTCCTCAAAGTTCACGCTTTAATACTGAACTAAATAAAAACCAATTAAGTACCAGATTACTGTCACAAGCCTAGATATTTTTTTCCGACCAATTTGAACACTAAAAAGAGTTGTTGAAAAAAAAAAGAATTATTCAATTCTTTTTTGTGTCCTCGTTTCTAGTATTTATTAATTGATGTTCTAAATGACATCATATCTTTACAGCAGAACAGGGCAGGGGAAAAAAAAACTATTCACTGCCATGAATATCTCTGCTAATTAGAGGAACTGTACTTTTATGTAGTGAGTATTAGCTTGTGTTGTAGAAACTCTTCTCTGTCTCATGTCTGGTGAGTGGAGAAATAAATGTCCCAGCAAACAGGCAGGAACAGGCACTGCCGTTTATTTTTATTCACAAGCCATTGGTCCATCCTACAACTTAACCCAGATGTTCTGCCTCTGAATCCTCATATGGAGGCACTGGGGTCTCCTAAAGCCATAATATCCAAGCGGTGTTGCTGTGTGGGCAGGTTTTTTGGGTTTGTTTTTATTGGTTTTTTTTAAGATGTATCAGATGGCAATAACACTGGGGAGCGATGTGAAAGGGACATTGTGCTTTTCCAGGCTGCTGCAAACTGCAGGGCCAAAATTGTCCTCCTTGGTGCAAAAAAAAAAGCACACAGAGGTACAGTGCTGAAGGCTCTCTCTTCATTCTTGCTCAATGATGCCTTGCACTGGCGTGAAAAGCTGTGTTGAGGGCTTACTGGAGCCAATGCAAGTGTGTTGCAACTTGCAGAAGTTGCTAGGACTAGGGATGCACCAGCATAAGCCAAGCTATGCCTGTGGTGACCCGAAGGGCTAGGAGTTGCATGCCCTGCCAAGGCCCCACCATCCTAAGCCTCAGAAGGTGCAGCTTAGGGCAGATGTGTTTTTCCAAACTTGTACCATTAGCTATGTCACTAACAAATAAGACCTTAGTGGAGTCTGTGACAGCATCCTAGAGACCAAATCAAATATTATGTTTTTATTACTTTAGAATACCTGTTATAACTCACTCCGTATGCTTGTGCTTGGGGAAATCTCTCATGAGTTGCTGTTTAAAAGTCCTTGAAAGCAGTGGATGCAGAATAAAATAGAAAAGCTGGAGGGTCAGGCCAAGGTGGGATGTGGTGTCTGCAATACTGAGTCAGTAGTGATGAATTGCTGGCAATAGGATCACCTCTTAGACCTAAACTTGGACTTGAAGGCAAGTCAGCCAGTTACTGGAAAAGCTGACAGATGTTCATCTACCTGCTACTTAGTTTAATCACTCATGCAAAACTCCCTAAATTTCATGAAACTTTCGTGTAACTCAATTATGTTAATCAATTGCTCTTGCCTGTAGCCATTAGTCAGTAACAGGACACTTCAGCTTGTGTCGCTCCCTTGTGCACTCTTGATATCTTTCCCCTAGATATTACATATTTCTTTTAATCAAGATTATTTCCTCTAAATGTCACTTGGTCAGACGAGACTCTCCAGCGCGAATAAAGGGTGAGAGTTGCAGTTGCTGTGCAGGCAGGGAGGCAGAGGGTTGCAGGGATGCTCTCCTCGGCTCCCCTCCTGCCAGGAGGGAAGGTGGGCATAGATTATGAGAGCCCTCAGCAGCTTCTGGTTGAGGAAGAAGGGAAGAAAGGAGAGTTTTGGCAAGGAGAGGGAGCTGATGGAGGTGATAGCAATGCTGCATTTCCCATTAGCACTGCACAAATGTGTCCATCTGAACTTTCCACAGAGGTTTTGCAGCTGGGTCACAGCTAGCCAGGCTTATCTTGACTTGGAATTTCTGGCTAGCAGGGGAAACCCTAAACTTTTGCAGGCTATCCTTGTCTCAAGACTGATTTTGAAATGACTTGCAGAAGAGAGGGAAAGATTTTCAGGGAGAGCAGATTCTTTGGTATTCTCTTAGGTTGTGCCCCCTACTTTTTTTCTCCCAGAAGTGTTCATCAAGGACATCCAGAATTGTCAATCTGGAGCCTAAACAAATAGTAATAATAAAAGGGACTATGCAGACAGTAATCATTCTTCACTGGTACTTTATGAAAACTTTCTGCTTCATGGTATAAGATTTTTTTTTTTCTTTAAGTGCTAAGCAGATGCTTCACTGTAATGAGAGGAAATAGAAGTGGAAATTGAGGAGGCTTGTACTTAAACAAATGAACAGATGCAGGCAGTGAAAAACAACAAGGTAAACAAATGAATACTTAGAGTAAACAACTTAAAACAAATAGAAAAAAAACACAGTCAGTCAGTATACACCAATCTGGAGCTGGGATTAATCACCTCCCCAAACTTCTCACAATTTTTTTTTAACTGAAATTGAAAATGAACTTTTAAAGCACTTTTGCAGTATACCTGTGTGTTGGAAACTCTGCCACTGCCCCAATGCTGGTGCTCATCTGGGAGCCCGACAGGGATGCAGTGATGCTCACTGTTGCCTTCCCCCTGACCCCTACAAGGGAAACTGAGGGATGGAGACGTGCTGAATGTGTAATCCAGACTCCCTGGAAGAGACAGAACAGGGACTTGAGATCTTTTGGGCGCTCTGCTGGTTACCCCAAAAACACAGCTTCCCTGCTAAGCTCCTGAATGTGGATACCCTCTATAGACTATCTCACCTTTCATTCTAGGAGACATACATCATAGACTCATTATAGACCATGGCAAATAACTCCCATACCTGTGTAGCTCTTCTAGCCTGTACCAGACTTATGCTATACTCTGAACAGATGTGGACACAAGTATCAGTGCTTCTCCTAGGGTGTGCAGAGGAGCAGGAGAGGAGAGAGGGTGAGATCAGAAAGATGGAGATGAGCATGGCAATGCAGTAGAGTAATGGGACCATCCCAAGATGAAGCCCGGCCCCATGAAGGAAAGAGGGAGAAGCAGAAGTGCCATTTCAAACTGGACGGGAAAGTCTCGATGAAGCTGGAAAGGAAGGACAGCCTGCCCCTTGCTAGGTGTTAAAAGACCAGCTCAGTGCAAAATACCAAGCTTAGGGAGTTTCTGGTTCACAGGGACTAGCACTGGTAATTGGGATGAGACAGCCTTTCTCCCCCCTCCCTAAGTCAGCTGGTGCAAATTGCTTTTCTTTCCTCTCCAGTCCGTACTTGGCCTTTCCTCCTGTGTCTGCTTAAATGTGTATCTGCACAGAAAGGAGCTAGACCTGAGGCTTTTTTGGATTTGATTTTCTGCAGAGCCACCCTCCTGGCTTGTTAGCTGCTGCTCTGTTCTTCTCTATTACGGGGCTTTGAGGAGCACACAGACAATATTTAGGGAAAAAAAGCCCCAAACACAGCTGCTGGTACATCTGAAAGGGACATCAGCATTGAGCATCACACCAACTCCACTTTCATCTTCCTCACCATCAAGGGAAGTTGCTGCTGCCTGGCATCTCCCCATGCAAACCTGGAGTCAAGTCCCATCTGGGCAGACTGAGCCCAGTGATGTCATGGCTGTGACCTCTGCTTTGGTGGTAGCTGTGGCAACGGCAAGTGGAGAGAAGGGGAATGGTGAACGCTAATCCATGCTGTGGCAGGAGACTGGCTGTCAGTTAACCCAGGGATGTGTGGCCTTGTCTGCTAGAAAATCCTTGAGTAAAGAGCACGCATTGTAGGTCACTGGTGAATTTTGCTCCCTGACATTTCTGTGATAAGGAAAAGACAGGCAGCACCTGATTTCTGAAAAACATTTAGACATTTTTGCAAGCTTATACAAATTTTTAACTTGGTATATCATTACCTGCTTTTGAACAAGGTTATTATTCATTCTTTATAAGATGTCCTCCCCTCTCACTGTCATCATTTATCCTTCTTAATTAACAAATGGCATCAATTAAAATGTCAAATATACTCCGCACAGAACATGCCAAAGACGCTCTCTGTTGTATGTTAAAATGAGAACATGCCCTCAGCAAGGACAAGGATACAAAATCTTGTCTGAAATGCAATTACTTGAAGTCTCTGTCTGTTATTAAAGATGGCATTTGTCTTGCACAGGGGAGCAGACCTGACAGCCGCAAAGCTTTCTTCTGAAAATCTGCCCATTTTAGACTCTTGGCTGCTTGGGGTGGGAAAAAGCTCATTGAGTGGGGTTTATCTTAAATTATTTTAGCTACCTGGCCCCAGGGTCAGTCAGTGCTGGGTATCTGGGCCCCTTCAGAGTCATCAAGAGCTGGGGAGGTGAGAAGAGCATTACCAGAGCATGATGCAAATCCCTGGTTTACGTGCCTATTTTAGGATAGGATGAATCACCCTCTCCTGCAGAGAGGCAGGTAGCTCTAGGGGCAATGAAGTCTGCCTGAGCCCCGAGTTTCCCCTAAGCACAGTGTACCCAGGTGACTGCTGTGACTAGGTAGTTAATTTTTTGACAGCTGAAATGAGCTGAGATGTTCTTGCAGTGTTTAGTGTGGCATGAGGGCAGGCTGACTCTTCATCAGGGGGCACTTCAGGATGCTTAATCAAAATATATCACAGAAAAAGGCATTTAGAAGACATGACCATAATTTTCTAGGAATAAATACTACTTAACCACTAGGGCCTAATGGTACAATCCTTCACTGCGAACACTACTTATTTCAGGTCCATTGTATAAGACAAACTGTAATTTCAGCTCATGCAGATGGAGGAGAAATGCTATTTGTATAGCCCAGAACAGACAGGTTATATTCTTTCCTCAAATGCTAATTCACAATGTGATGCTAAACAAATCCCTTACCCCTGCTTACCTGTGTCTCTGCTTTCCCAGGCAGTTTGCAGAGAAGCTTTACCAGCTTAGCAGGGACCTGTTGATTACTCATTAGGTCTTTGGATCGCAATTTTTACCTAAGAGCTGAGGTCAGGGACTCCAATCCTGTTGTACTAGAGGCTGTAAAAATACACCAAAAAAAAAGTACAAAAAGAGTTTGGAGAGGTTTTTGGAAATGAAGGCACTGTGCAAAATTGGTAAGATAGGTCAATAGTTGTTCAAATACACACGTGTAACCCAATACAGGCTGCCATCTAGCAGTCACAGCAACACCTTCCTCCTTGGCAAGGTTTTTGTGCTCTTTATGCCTACCATTGTTGTACTGAAGTGCCAGCACTCGGAAATCCTGTGGGAAGACCCTCTCCCTGCTCTGTACTACAGCGAGTCCCAAAGCAGGGTGCAATCTTCCATCTCCTGGGCAGTGAAATAAGACCAGGAAGAAATACTTCTCTGGTAAAACACAAACTGTCAGATGAAATTGCTCTTGCTTCTCCCAACCAAAGGGCAGGCAGAACTGCAGGACAGCATTTGGACTTTAATACTGACTTATCAGAGAAAATCTAAAGCTCAATAATAAAACCACAAGTGTGCTTAATCTGATGTGCACACACCTCAAGGGGCTCCCGTGGCATTAAGCCAAGGTCAGAGAAGCTTTTTCAAGAGAGAGGCCAATGTTTTATCTCAATTTGAATTGGGTAATGGCAATGTCTGCACCCAGTGGGCTGCAACTACTGCCTTTGTCTTCAAGATCTCTCCTTGGTCTCTTCTCTTGTTTAGTGAAGTTGGAATTTGGTGAGGCACTCATGTCTTGAGAAGGTGTGGGACAAATAAGGCAGCATTTGCACTTGCTGGCATAAAATAATTCTGATAGGCAAATTCAGCGTCTGTTTCTTAAGCCATGCATACACTCCACCTGTTTCCAGTAGGTGAAAGCCTAAAATTTAGGAAATCTGGGTTTGTTTAGTTAATTCATTCTACAAAAGCTTTATTCAAGAAGGCATCTCTATTCAGCAAAATACCAGAGTTTGTACTTAAATTCAAGGAAATGCTGAAATACTGATGAAGATAAAAGGATTTGTTAGGTGTATAGTAGCTTTGTGCTTAAATATTTAGCTAAGAGGAGTGGTATTAACCAGATGCTTATGTGACTTTCTTGAATGGAAACTTAAGAAAATATTGCAATAGGGAAATATCCCAAATCCAGGTTGATAAGATGTCTGGAGCACTAGGTGGCTATGTCTGTCTATGAGTGGCTTCTGGTCCGTATCAGGCAGGGAAGTATATGCTGCAGATGACACTTTGCCAATCAGAGTGACTCAAAGCCTTTTTATTCCACAGGATGTGAAAAACACATTGGCAACAAGACCCCTGCATAGGGTAAAAAAAACCCCTTCAAACCTTTACACGTGTGTTTATTAGCTGTAAAGTGACTACTGCCAGTAAGGAAAGAGATCTTGGAGCTTCAACGTCTGCTCAGTCCTTGTTAGTAGTTATGTTAAAAATTATTAGGGAAAGAGAACAGAAAATACCCCAGGCTGCGGTTTAAATGCGTGATGTTTTTGCATCTTGAGCACTGCGTGCAATTCCAGTTTGTCTAGCTCAAAAATGTTCTAGCAGAGCTGGGCAAGATCCAAAGCAAAACAATAAGGATTATCAGTAGTACAGAACGGCTTTCTATAAGGTGTGATTAAGTGGTTTAAGGCTCTTCGGTGTGGAAAAAGAGATGTCTGAGGGGATGTAGGAGGGAAATCTATAGAAATGTGAGTTTCATGGAGAGGGAGAAGTCGATTATTCTTATAACTCAGGAGCCAGGAGTATCAAATGAAATTATTGAGTAGCAGATTTGGTACAAAAAAGGCAGCTTTTTTTTTTCTTTCCTTCTCACAATGGTGAATTATGCTGCCAAAGTCATTGCCAAAATGGAATCAGATCTTGAATCACCTTTCAAGCTGGGGAGCAAGCACGTATCAGAAATAGGGATATTGCCATCTACTCTGTAGGGATAAAAAATTATGGAGGCACAATTAAGGGCAGTCAGAGAAGATCAGACTATGTAATAAAAAAAACATTAAAAAACTCACTTTGGAACTGAGGGATCTTTCCTACATTGCAACATCTCTTTCTGGGATGTTTTTCTGACAACATATCTCAAATTAAAGTAGTGATAGAAATAGTTTCCAAATAAACTAATGAGAAGAACAGTAACCGATTGCAAAAGCAAACTAATACTCACACAAGAGCTGTAAAAGAATTCATGTGTGCAAGTGCTGACCTATCAGCTGTGTCATTTTCTTGTACTCCTTAAACAGCCCTTGGTATCAAGAGACTGGGAAGTGGCAAATATATGTTTTTGAAGTGAAGTCTGGGAGCATCTAGTGTAAACTCTAATTAAGAACAGAATGAGTAGACATTTGGATAAACATGATACAGTGGGAGAAGAAAAAAAAATCTATGTAGTTTTTATAAAAGGAAATTATTACCATACAAAGCTATTGAAGACCCCTGCAGCAACATATATATATATATATGTAAAAATAAGGAGAATCCAATCAATACGAAGCACTGGATTTTGAAAATCTTTTGACAAAGACTCTTTGACCAAAGTCTTCTAAAGCTATCATGGGATAACAGAAAAGGCTAATTAATTTATATATACTGTTCTTATGTATTAATTATTTGTAATTAATTTATTCCTAATACAATTTTTTTTTCCTCTGCCAAAAGGTAAGTAATGAAGTGAAGGATAAATCGCCAGTCTATACAATGGCATCCGGTAGCAATCGGTCCCAGGACCTGGTATGTTCTGCATAGTCAGAGGTGATTGTAATAGGGGTACTTGGGAAGAGACAGAATTCCCTGGTAGTTGTTTGCTGTTCTAGAAACATAAAACTAAAATTGCTAGTGAAGTGTTGAAGATGCTAAGTGACCGGTTAATAAAATAGCAGATAGAATTCAGTGTCAATAAATGCAAAGTAGTACAATGGAGAGTGGTGCTAAGTACTCGTACATAACAAGAGGTTTAAATGAACTCTTTTCCAGGAAGGAGATGCTGAAATTATTATGGTTAGTTCAATGAAAACAACAGCCAATGCTTTTTTTTCACCTCCCTTCTCCTGTTAAAAGAAATGCTGTAATATCTTTGTTGAGGAGGCTATTGATCCAGCTAGGTCTCAAGCTCTGTCCTACAATTTCCTCCCCTTCATAAGAGTTGCAGACCTGTGGTAGTTTTACTGCCTTTGTGTCTAGGACAGCTTTGCATCGCCTTAATTCAAAATGTTGAGCTCTCTAATCCAGTTGACTTCCACAATTATTTTCCCGAGTTTATCAAAATTTGCTGATTCAGATCTGGAAACAGAAAACTGTAGATGCTAAAGTGAAACACTTCATCTGTGCGCTGAAAGAAATTAACCACAGGAAGAGATTGCCCAAAGGTGATGGCTTGTCCTTCATGTCAAGGTTTTCGAGCAAGGTTGAAACTCTCCTGCTGTAAGATCAGCGCTAGTTCAGATGCAGGACTTCAGGCTTGAAGTTGGCTGAACTCCTTTGCTCTGCACTACTCACCTCAACTCTCCTCATGCCTCTTTCCTCACCATCATCTCTACTGTATATGCACTTCTCCCTGAGAAAACACTGCATGAAACGTATTACATTTACTAATTAGAATAGCAGTTACTAATTAAGTTTAAATTCCAATGTACCAATCAATTTTTTTCCTAATTGTGCTACATTATCACTAATTAGAATAGCAGTTTTTACTTAATGGATTATATTTAAATTAAGATGTCTCCATCCAATGTTTTTTCCTACTTACATTTTAACTAACTAATACTGCAATTATTAAGTTACATTTAAATTGAAATATATCAGGCTAGTAGGGAATCATATGATAGCTTGCTTATGTCTGTGTGGTACTAGGAGGAATGATTAAGATACAGTCCAGTTAATTAGCTCTCAAATCAAAATAGTTTTGGAAGTGTTTGAATAAGGAGTGAGTGTACGTTACTCCCTTGTGACACTATTAAGGAGGAGCTTATTATGGGCTCAGCAGAAATGTAGCATGGTTATTCATACGAATCAGCTCAGATTCAATCTGCAAATATTTAAACCAGGTTCAGGAGGGCATTTAAACATATATCTATATTTAAGCATGTTCTTAATGATTGCCCCACATTTCTGAATCAAAGCTTTTTGATTCCTGCTTGTCAACACTAAATATTTTTGTGATAGATAATAGAAAAAGGCCTTTGAAGATTTACTGACCATGCTTTACCCTATTCTGCAATACCATGCAAAGAGGGCCTGGTGATGCTACACAAACACAAAGACAATTGCCAAGTGCTGACGATGAGGAAAGAAGTAGACAGCAGTCTTAAATCACAGATGTGCATCAAGATCTAACACAGAGGCTTACTACCAAGGTAGCCAGAGCACAGGGGTGGAATCATTACTGGCTAAGGGAGTTGTGATTCCTGCTTTCTGCTGATGGTGACCTTAAAGAAGCATGGTGGGGGAGAGCATTTCAGATTGCAGTAAATGCTATGACCTGTGGGGTTTAATGCCGCAGCCCTTCCAAGGAGCAAGCACAGCATGCAAGCTTCAGGCCATGCTTGCCCTTCCTGAGCACCAGCTAGGACCAGCTCTGCTTGCTGAGAGTGCAAGACTCTGCACTTGTGAGCAGTAGACATGGGGATGAAGAAGGCAGTGGCTGAGAAGCTGCAGCCTTGCAAAATCCCTGTATATTTTTCTTTCACTGCCATAATGAACTTAGAGGAATGGAGTGACTTTTGAGAGAAACATATATACATACCTGTATTTGTAGACATGTGCCAGATCCTGTGTCCATTCACAAACATGCATGCTGTGGTGCATGCAAGCAGAGAAGCATGAGCAGGTGAGTCATGTCTGCTGTTTTTGACAAAACAGTTTTGCACAAATGGTAGGGAAAGGGTTACCTTCTGCATCTATCAGCCTAGGCTTGGTCACAGTTAGGAGCTGCAGGACATTCCTATGGAAACTTTGCCTTTTGTTTTTGTGACCCAACATGTAAATCAGGACTGCTTGAAAGCTGCCAGGCAGCATTGTAACAACATCATGACAGAAGTAAGTATCTGGGAAAAAAAGTCTGTAATGATTTACTATCAATTCCAGAGTTGCAATATTACTAAAAGCAGATAGAGTGGGATATAATGATCCAATTGATCTGTAACGGGTTAACAACCTTCCTCATAACAGGTGACATTTAAAAGTAACCAGCTAGATAAATTAAATAAATAAATGCATGAGATAAAATGAGGGTTAAACTAGGAGGAAAGGTTACTGGTGCTTCACAGATGGGTCCATTAAAATGAGATTGAAGTGCAAAGTTTTGAATCACTGAGATTTTTACAATATTTCAGCAGGTCCTTATCTGTATGTAAGTAAATGAAAGTGTGGATCTCAGAAATGGTACATATTCAGTAATGCCTTTCTTGTCCCCCTCACCCTGCTTTCTGAGCTTTACAGGAGCAGACTGGAACTCCAGACAAATACGTGTCTGATAAGGGTGTCTGAGTCCTTTCAAAAAGCCTGCACAATTTAAGGATAAGTGCAAAAGAAAACATACCAGAAAATCAGATTGTGTTCGTATTAAACAAGATTTGAGTTTTAGAAGTCCTGTAACAGCCAATGTCATCAAAACCTCCTACAACATTGAAAAAGAACTGAAAATGTCAATAGAAAACTACTTAACTGAGGCAGAAGGATGAGCTTGAGAGGTAGGAGATGATAAGCCATGCCATCAATGTACGTTTGAGAGACTGGGTGTGTCCTTCATTGTAATGCAGCTATAGACATGAAGATGCTGTATGATTATTCCTTAACAGTGAACTATGAGAGGATTTTATCCATTTTCTTTCTAATTTACTCTGACTTTGTAAAACCATATTCCTACAAGCCCCGTTCCAGCATGCTAAGGGCTCCTATCCTACAACGTGAACAAATTATGAAAGCCCTGAGCTATATTTTTCCTTCTGCGTAACTTATTTTAAGGCAGAATGTGGAGTCTTCTTCCCAACAAACCTTGGCAGCTTTTAGAGTGTAGTTGCTTTTGACTTAAATGCTGAATCCAGGTGAGAGTCATGGCCAGGCAAATTTCTCAAAGTTGGGTCAGCTCCTGAATGGACAATACAAATCTGCCACCGAGTGAATACACAAGAGGTGCAAAGAAGCATTTGTGGGCTACTAATACTTAATACAGGGTGTATACTCCATCCTCAAAATATCTTCAATTTATAATCTGGCTTAATGAATAATAGAAACAAGTGGATACCTCAGGTTGGATACTCAGTTGGTATAAATGCATGGAACTATGTTGATTTACCTCAGCTGAGAAGCTGACACCTGCACTCTATCTTAGAAATTATTTCATGGTCTATAATTCAACAACCACCCTTGATGCTTACTGGTGGTGCCTTCAGCTAAACCATATAGGGATCAGTAAGAACACTTCTGATTGAGCTGGTCTTAGCCAGAATATGATGTCATGTCACACCATAACTTTTTTTGAGCTGTGTATTGCTTTTAGTGATGTTTCCACATCTTTCTGTTTTCTGAAGCTCATGGGATTTAGCATACTAGCCTTGGATGTAAAAAAAAAAAACAACAACAAAACAAGTTCAGACCCTTGCCCTCTGAGTTGCAGTCATCCAAGGTGAAGACTTGCCCTGACTCAGACTAAGGAATAGAAAGAAAGTTTTGTGCAGCTTGGATGAATGTTGTAGCCATAGGCTGCATGCAGGAAAAGCTTAAATTTTGTTCAGAGTTGGCGGAGAGGGAATCCAAAACTATGGGATTCAGTTTTTGCAAAAAGTATCCGGTGAGGTTCAATTATGCTCCACGCTATGGCTCAAAACTTTCAGAGCTACCACGAAATACAAACAGGCTTGTTGTCTGGTCAGCTTTATATTTTAAATGTTATCTAAATCTAGTGTACAGTAATGCACATACATTCTTTCATAAATACATGGAAGGTACAACTGAGTAGTAAAGTATGAAATAAGTAGAGGGAAACACTACTGTAACAGGCACTGATTGCAGAATCTGGACTTTAAGGTACTATTTCTGTTCTCAGTAATTTAAAATGTAAAAATAAAAAATTATACAAAGCACCATGTGCATATACACATGTGTCTGTGTATGTATAACTATGATAAATGTGACAAACTAGTTAACAAAACTGAGGAGCTAGTGTTTGTTAAGTTAGACAGACTGAGTTTATAACAAATTTTATTTAGCTGTAATTCTGGGGGAGAAATGTCTTATTACCCCTCTCTGAAATTTCTCCAGCACAGCCCCTGCCCTTTACAGATGGGAATTCATTTGCTAAAAGGAGAGCTGGCAGCAAAGACTATCCTGAGCTCTGTGGGCTGTGTCTCTTCAGAAGACAGGATTATTGCAAACACTCCTTCTGCGCTAAGATATTTAAACAGTCTTCCTGGCAATGTAAAAATGTAAGGTATGCATAATTATGAAATATATCTGTACAGTGACTTTCACATTTAAAAAGCAACAGAGCATTTCCCAGTTGAGCATTTATTTCTGGAGGCAAAAATATTCCTGCCTCCCTCACTCTCCAAAGCATTCCCCTCCACACCCGGTGGGCTCTGTTGTTGTGCCCTTCATTGCCTGTTAGCTCCTCAAACTTGCTGAGGAATCTAGACCCAAAAAGCAGTCCAGCACCAGTGAAAATCCTCCCTTTGCCTTCACAGGGATGAGATACATTCATAGCTGTCCCACGCACCTGCAGTAGTGTTATAATTACACTGTTACGCAGTGTGCACTCTTACTATAGTCTGAATTTGTATTGTCCATTCAGGAGCTGACCCAACTTTGAGAAATTTGCCTGGCCATGACTCTCACCTGGATTCAGCATTTAAGTCAAAAGCAACTACACTCTAAAAGCTGCCAAGGTTTGTTGGGAAGAAGACTCCACATTCTGCCTTAAAATAAGTTACGCAGAAGGAAAAATATAGCTCAGGGCTAAACCCAAATGATTGATAAAACCATGCAAAAGGTACAATCTAGACAAAAATCTCTAGGGGCAGTTTTGCTGAAGATAAGAGAAATATTCTTCATATGAATGCAGCAAACACCTGCCAACTTCCTGACTGAGTAGCAGGTCATAAAGCAAGAACAGCTCAGAAAAGTGGAGGTGTATATATGCATTGGAATGAAAGGTGAAAGATAAAAAGAACTTTTGCACATACGGGGCCAGAAAACAGCTGAATAAACCAAACTCAACATGAGTGCCAGCATGGTTTTCTGCCCAACAAAATGCAAAGTTCTGTGTGTGGAGAGAAATAAAATTATCTCATTGATTTCCAGAGCTGGAAGAAAAACAGGAGGAGGAAAGGAAGGTCAGTTAGGAGCAGCAGCTACTGGATGCTGACAAGCTCTTCCAGACTGGAAAGACTATGAGAAGATGTGAGACAAGAATAGTGTATTTGCCTTCAGTCAAAACTCAGAGGAACAGTAACATAATTCTGTGGATTGAAATTCAGGCAGAGTGACACAGCCTGGCCCTGATGGCTCAATTCCGTTGCTGTCATTAATAACAAATGTTCTGTCCAAAGTGGCCAGAAGCCTGCTTATGCCCTGATCTACAAAACATAAGACTTGAGAAAAAAAAGAACCTGAGAACCTAAAATATGGTCTTTCTTGTCTGTTGGAAGTGTGACATAACTTTTCCTGTCAACAGCCAAGAGCAATTTCTCTTGGCTGGTCAACTCACTATTTGGTTGTAGCTGCACTTCTGTAGATCCTTCTTTATTCTTGCCACCTTCTGCGGAAAGCTTATTCTTCTTCATGATTGGTTTATGTCTGTTATTTTGGACTCACTTATATTATATTCTCCATTGTTTCTTTTCATCTAGACTTGCTTCTGAGTGTGTTTGCCTTGCTCAATGGTTTTTGAATGTCCTTAGCCTTTGGACTACCTTCGGACCATCCTTCTTCCTCAGACTGCTGGTTTCAGCAGCACCTTGGTCAAGGTATTGGGTTCTCTTCCAAGTCAGAAAGTCCTCACTGGGCTTTTCTCACTATGTCTGCCTGACAGTGATGCTTACTGCAAAACTCCAGAAGCCATATCAACTAAAATGGGTCAAAACGAGAGTAGAAAAATGAGGCCCATATGATCCAAGAAGATGCATCTCCATCTTCTTTCCAGCTGTCAGTTCTGGCAAATAGTTTGTGTAACAGAGTCTCAGCAGCCAAAAAGTTGAGCATTTTTCTATGTCATCCTGTGCTTGTTAATGCAATCCATGTGCTTTGAATGTTATAATTTTTATTATTAAACTAAGAAAAGAATTGTGTGAGTCTGTCAGACTTTCAGGAGTAGCTTGCGCTCATGCACATGCCTTTCCTTTATATACAGTCAAATGCAATTGTTTTTGTCTGTGTTTATTTTAAACTGAGACGCTTAAAGAAATGCACAGTCATGGAGGGAAAGAAAAACAGTTATTTAGAGTATGAAGTAGTTAAGCTTTCAGGATAGTTATAAGTGTGTTTTGTAGCAAGCAGTACCCTAATTCCACAAGCACAAGGGTGTCCTGCACTTGACACATTAGCCAAGGTGTGTTCTTGGCCCCATTTCAGGTGTGTCATAAAGGTCATCTTGAAAGGACACTTGTGCTCAGAACAGACGTGCAAGCTATAAGCCTGGACTTGGGCATTGCTAGATGTACCTTAGATGTACCATCTAAGACACATCCAGGTGCCTCAGCACAGCTAATAACTTCATATAGTGCCAGGATGGTGAGCCTGCAGGGAGAAGAGAGCACCTTCTACACTTTTTGGATAGACAAGATGGTCTGTGGACTGTAGAACGACTACCCGTGCTCCCTAAAGGTGTCTGTGTGGGAACGTTTGCAGAAATGCTACTTAGCTGTGAGGGTACAGGGCTACATAATGCAACTAAAAAAGCATAGTATTGCAGGTAACTTCTGACTTTTGCAAAGAGGACATTTGTCATAAGAAAAAATCTATAGAGACTTTCTAGCAAGTGCTCATTAATTCTGCCAGGTTAGTTAGGTTCTAGCCACCAGTGGTTTTTTTTCCTATTTTTTTTTCTATATTATTCACCCTTCCTGCACAAATTTGTCTTTTTTTTTTGGTAAGAACTGTTTTGCTAGGATGATTTTTGGCAGCTCTACACACATGTGCTGAAGGAGAGTTACTGTTGAACTGATCCTGTTAGCGCTATGAAGAAAGACACTGATGCTGAAAGACACTTTGGCATGCTAAACTAAATCGTGGTGGGTACAGGTACCGAGAAGAGCCCAGCAAAAACACAGCAGGCAGATAGTCATAATTGGCCAGAATTTTTATTATAATAAATTAATATTTTATTAGCCACAAATATTTCCTCTGATCTCTCTCTTGTTTCATAAGACCAAAAACAAAGGTAGGACGGGATTTGTCAAAGCTCACTGCACTAGTCTCATGAATCTCTTTTTGAACTCAGTGGTAAAGTGCCCTGTAACACCCGTGGGAATTGAGTTATACCAACAGAAGTAAGCACTTTTTAAAGCCTATTGGTTGTAGGTATTAGGACAATGTAAGACTTGGAGCAGGGTTTTACCAGAGGGTATCAGTTGTGGCTGAATTTCACACTGCTATGAAAGCTGGGTTGATAACATATTTCTAAGGAATGCCAAATCAGCGTTAGGAAGAACTTTTAACAGGATGGTAGAGTGAAAGATGTTTTCAGCTTTTCACAACATTTAATTATGCATTTGTGGCACATTACAGTCTATGCTAAGACCAAGCGATGTTTGTCATTACATGTGATAGCTGTAGCAAAATTTCATACTTGCCATGCGACCATATCATGATTGGTCCCAGAATGGATTAATCTCTAAGATGCATTACCCTGCACTGTGGCTTTAAAGGAGCAAATCCCAAACACATCTTGGTGCTTTTATTCTCAGCATTTAGGCTTTGTTAGAGACAGAGCTACAACTGTGACATTTTAAAAGAGAAAATTCAATAAACAAGGTTTATAAAAATACTTCTTCAAATATATTTTTTTTTCTTTCTATCCTTTCAGTGTCTCCTGGGTTCTCCCTGCCACCCAGGACTCAGTCTGTCAATACTTCTTAGCTCTGTGGCAGCAACTCCTTGCTGGCCATGCTCAGTCTTTTTCAGATGGGAAGGAAAGGCTCAGAGAACAGCAATCATGGCTGAGTAAAAATGTGTGTCACTCTTTGCCTCCCAATATCAGCTTTTTGGGAGACTGGGGGTAATGAAAACAATTCTAAACAGTCATCTATCACAGACCTACTCATGGTGAGCAACAGGTTTAACTGCCTTAGCTGTGGCTTGTTTGTTCATCAGTTATCTAGGAGAGATTATGATGGCTCAAGAACTAATAGTTGTCATATATATGTGAAGGTATTTCAGTCTAACTTGTGCTTTATAACTAATGATTCAAATATCCAATATACAGCTAGTTGTATACAGCTAGTTGTTTTGTGGTTTGTGATAAGTTGTATGGTGCTTCTTTTCTTCCCTTCCCTCTCTAGACAGATGCAATTTTTGAGTTAAGAAAAGGATGTAAATAAATCCTATGTAATCGCACTATACTTCTGCCGTAAATACTCATGGTTGCAGAAATGTTATATTTATTTCTTATATGCTGCTGAACACCTTACATTTTGCATTAATAAACATTGGACACAAAAGTTTTGTAAGCAAATTCAGATATTTATTACAGCAAATACTAGCCTACTTTTTTTTAAAAAAAACCAAACCTCTCTCCCTGTGAAGTCCTCCCCAAGATTAAGCAGGCTATTTTAAAATAATTAAAAGTTGCATGACTTCTATTGACACCAGATCTGCTTGAGCATGGTAGGAACCAGCTTCAAGCCAATTAAAGGGAGATGGGTGCACCGTATAGCTCCCTTCTCTCTTAGTGAACTTTTGACCAAGAGGGCACTATATTGATGAGTTTCATTTCTTCCTAATCTGCTTGTACTCTGCTTGATAACTTGGAGCTTTGCTCTCTTCTGTTTCAGTATAATGACCGTGCTCTTGAGAAAGCTGCAGGTTCGAAGCAAAGCAAAGATTTCAACTTATTACAAGATGTTGAACACACGGATCTCTTTTTTGCTGTCTGCAAGATGTTGCCTGAAAGTTGAGAAGGGCTCTCACCCTGTAGAAGTGAAACAATAAGGCATTATTTCACAGCTTTTAAGACAGTAACAAAGAAACTGAGTTTCACTCAGCACTACCTAGCTAAATAGAGTCAGTCCTTCAGGGTGAGCATATGGAAAGGAACGAACTAGTTATACCCAGGGGCTGCATTACTGAAAAACATGTGTGCTATGTGACGTCTAAGAGCCGACCTTCAGGCAGGTGTCCACATCCTTGTCAATCAAGTCTGAGGACCCCTTTTGAGTAACTCTATGCATATGAAGACTAAAAGGACATTTTCATAGGACTGCTCCTTTTTCTGTTTCTGAGATGGTACCATAGGTATTTTTGTGGAGTTCTCAAGCTACCAATGCACCAGCCTTTATACCTGCTTTGTAATGGCTTGTCTTGAGCAAAGTCTAATGGACAGGGCCAGTGATGCACACTCTAGCCTGATTGCTATTATGTTAGCCAGAAAAAAAATTGATATGTTTTTTGGCCTTGTTGTCAGATAATGAGCTTGGGTCATCAGACAGTGTTGGCCTCAAATAGATGTTCCTTGGGCAATAAGGAAATGGTTCTTGCTTATTTTTGCTAGCATTTGAGAGCTAGATGTTAATTAAGATATGCAACAACAGAACAGGGCCCAGATCTCTTTTTGTGAGCAAAAGATGGTGCTGAGTAGTTTACATATCTTTCAGGAAAAAGCCAGAGCAACAAAAATTGGTCTTCTTAAACACAGCTACAAGGAAAATCTTGACATCTACATCTTCATATTGGAAAAGTCCTTCGACATTCAGAGATTGTACATTCAGGTTCTAAGTGGTGGAAGTAACATTCTGAAACTAGTACACCATGAATTTCCATTTCTTTAGGAATTAGCTTTGAGTTGCTATGACAGTATCACAGCGTTAAAGATTTGACTGTCCTGATAATATAAATGTAACTGCTTTCCCCAAGAGTGTCTTTGACTAGAACCTTTTCCAATCTATGTTAATTTTTGTTCAAGCATGACTCTCTCTGCACATACAGAATGTGTCTTTGTGGCAGGGAAAGGAAGTAAGTATGACCTTTATCAAATAAAAAAATGTGTATTGCTACTGCAACAAAGAGTAAATGTAGATTAAATACAGATACTCATATTTACATGGCATTTGGAAGACAAATACTGACCAAATCTTTTTATCACTACTGCACCACTCCAAGTTAATTGGAAAGACAGAAGGACATCACAGAATCTCATCAAAGCGATTTAGAGATGTCAGTCTGAGTTTCTAAACTTACAGTGAATTTGGCACCTAATTTTTTTACCTACTCTTTTGGCGTTTCAAGATAATAGAAAAGAAATAATGGAATGGATAGGATAATTTAGGAAGAAATTGTGTTTGAAACTGTATTATCAAATGAATCACCCTCTGTGGGAGAAAACAATAGAGTGAGACCTTAACTGTACTAGTTGGATAAAGATAAGTATTCAGACTGAGACAACTAAAGCTTAGGAAGATAATAACTTGTGCATTGGGGCAATGTTACAAATTAATGTTAATAGCAGCATATAGATCTCCTCAATATTGCCATTGGGCATGCTGGGAATATTGTTAACACTAGCATGGCCATCTGTTATTAAGAAATTGGAGGGGCAAAAGGAAATAAGAGCACAAGAGAGGGAGGATCAGCCTCTCACTGGAGATTAAATGGTTTCCTCTTATTTAATTAAACAGCATTTTTTTTCAGATCCAAAACAGAACAAGTGTGTCTGCATTCACTTACTATGTGCCTCTTCCACGAGCACATCACATTTTGAAACCCAAGATCAGAAGAGATATTTTACTAACAGGAAAGCATAATTTATACCTCTTACTACACATGACTTGAATAGTTTGTTGATTTTACTAATTCTTCCTTGTAACTCCATTTGTGTTTCAGATAAAGACAACCATCTTTTCCCCACCTGGACATCTCCATAAAAGGAAAAAAAGTGGGTAATGACATGGAAGCTGTGATTTAAGGAAAGCTTACCATTATCTTAGCTCAATTTAGCTTATCTGTTTGAAACTGAAGGAAAAAAGACCTTCCATAATATCATTCATTCTAGGTAAGGGAAGATTGTGCCCAGAGCTAGTTACTAGGATTGATTGAAAAAGTAGTTTGTTTGGTTATTTTTTCACCAGAGATTATTTTCCCCACAATGGAAATCTAAGTATTAGAATATTCTAGTGCAAAACAGAAATATTTTTGCCTAAATCCATAAAGACTTTAATTCAGAAATACTTCTATTTTGCCTCATGGAAATTGCAATTCTGGGCTAAATAGGAAAAATCAGTGTCGTAGTTCACCACGACAATCAGGCACCCAAATTACCTTGCTCGATCCTCTTAGCCACCCTTGATGACTCCTATGGGGGGAGGGAGGCAGTGTCATCATGAGAGTCTTGACCTTGGTGCATCACAAACACTAGCTTAGAGTCTTTTCTGCAGGAGAGAATGACAGCCCACAGCATCCAAACTATGGGGTGCCAAAAACCATATGAAAATCATTGCCAAATACACACATTTTCTGGTTTGATTAAAACACCTAGTTTTCACTTCCTGATTTCTCCATGAAAACTAAATCAAGGGAAACTAGATACTATTTGTGAGCAGTAACACCTACTTTAGTTATTCAAGTGATTCGTTTGCACTTCTTATCTGGTAGAAATACCAGAACAAGACTAACAGAATGTGCCTTATATCAGTACTGTAGCAGCTGCAACAGTACTGTAAAAGCAGGAGAGAGTTTTAGAGTGCTGTCAATAAAGTCTTTTCATCTCAAGCCTGGGCTGACAGAGATCTTCTGACTTACACAACAATTTTCTCAAAAGGCGTCTCCAAAATAAGACTCAGGATTCATGTTTTCTTGAAGAATTAACGTGACTCCTGGTTTCAGTTCCCTCCCAAAATCAAGGTAACCACTGAAAAGGATTCCAGCTAAGAAATTTTAAGCACTCTCAATGGTCTCGTGAAAATAAGCAAGCAGAGAAATAACAGCGTGGCCTGACACACAGTAATGGTGAGAGACGCTCTCTCTTCTAGCCTACAGTGTTTGCTCCTGGCTTTCAGCATCCAAAAGCAAATCAAGACTGGCTGGGAGGCAGCTGGGATGTTCTGTCTCTCCGCAAGCCCTATCTTCTGCCGTGCATGTGCCCTTGTGCAAATGGGGGCTCTGACTGCAAGTGGAGGGTTTTGCAGAGATGTCAGCGCATGTGTGTTTGTAGAGCTCCATGGCCTCGCCCTTCCACTACTAGATCTAGTGATGGGCAGATTTGTGCAACCACCAGCAAAAGGCAAAGTCTGCCAAAACATCACTGAGGACCTCTTCTTGATGTACATAATTTTTAATAATTAAAAAGAAATGAATTTTGCAGAGTGCTGACCACAAGTATGGGAAGAATCAGCATGTCCCCTCACATCACTAATGTGAGCAGTGCCAATCAATGCCATGGCTAAACTGCAACACCAGCCCAGCACTTTCTTGTAGATAAGGCTCTTCTCCATCCTACTGCTATTACCCTGCTCTCAATTTCATTTCTCGGCTCTGGTTTGTGAATAAGGATTGCATCATTCCATCATAACAACAGTTAATTAGGAATGAAAACCAGTCCAAATCAATTACAACAATCAAATTACTCTTAGGACAAAAATGCAGCAGTGAATGTTGTGATAAAATATATGAGAAACACCTCTTGCCAGTTCAGTATTTATAGCGGCCAACAGCCACTGTAAATCCCCCAGTATAACAGGAAACAAACAGCACGTGTAAAATGATCTCATCTCTTCAAGGTGCTGATTTTATGAGCAGTTCTGTTGGTGCTTATCTTCAGACATGTAGATAGATCTACTGAACATAACGGGCTTTGGTTCCTGAGAGAAGGGAAGAGAAGAGCCCTGAATAAAGGCAGACAGTGGTTAAAAAAAAAAAAAAAAAAAAAAGGAAAAAGAGGACGCAGGAAATTGGCTGTAAAAAAATGAACAATAAGGGGGAAAAAGATCCTTTTGTTTTGTGGTCTTTGGTTGGGCTTTGTTTATTTTTTCCCTCTTGTGAATGAAAGGTACTGGCCAATACTAGCGCCATTTTTGCAAGCAAACTGTGTCCTTGGCATTCTCCCACTTGCCTGGGAGTCATCCAGAAGGCTGAAGCAGCAGCCCATCAGCATGGAACAGTGCAGGTATGCCCCTATATGGTGCATCAAACTACATGTGTGACTGAGAGAGGTCCTGGCAAGGCTTGTGAAGTGAGGGGAAGGGGCAAGCTCAGGCTGAGACAGGAATGAATGTTTTGGAGAACCATGGTCTATGATGGAGGAGACACAGCAGAAAGGTGATAGAGAAGATAGGAAGCACCAGTGTTTTGAGTCATAGGGATTGATAGGCATGGTTAATAGGACATCAGATGTAGTGTAAGGCTTCAGAGTTAGGTCCATACTCAAAGTAATGCATGCTGGTAAAGATGTCCACTATTCAGGTGCGCTGTAGGCTTTCTTCCACACAGAAGTACAATCACCAGGAGGAAAAAAAAAAAAAAAAGGTTTAACCTACTTTACAGATCCTTAGGGTGAAGTGAAAAAATTCCAACAGTGACCTATTTTCAAGTCCATCTGATCACTGGCTTCCTAACTGCCCCTCCTCTGAAGGAAGAAGGAAGCCAAAGAAAGACAAAGAAGAGATGAGCAGAGCTCCTTGCATGAGCCAGGTGAGTTTGGGCAAAGGTAGGAATATGGGGAGAAGGGAACAGAAGAAAGTGAGCAGCTTCCTGCAAAGAAACTGAGCTGGTGCTGGGATGCCAGAGATTGCTGTGGGGTGCTCATGAATGCTGGTGCAGAAACATTGTGTTTTGTACCTGTAGATATGATAGCTGAATGAAAAAGGATTGTGTTCCAACAGGGAACTTCTGAAGCTTTTTATCAGGAGTGTGTTCTTAGCAGCACTGAAAACACAGCTAGAATGGAGCAGACAACAGCAAGTATAAATCAGCGGAGGGCAACTAATTAACAACAGTGAGAGACTCAGTCCAATATTTCAGCTGTTGTAAGGTGCTGTGGTTGTTCTAGTCAGAGTGGCTGAGACTTGGTGATGAATTGACAGTACTTTAAAGGTTTCTTTGCTTTTCTTCAGATGTCTGCTGGGATGGGTTGGTTTGACCTCTCTGACAGGCTCTCTGAAGAGTAAACGACTGTGTGGGGATATGCCTCCATGAAGGGAAAATAATCTTTCCCTAAAGAGAAGGACTCTGAAAAAGACTTATTTTTCAAGCCTGTGTGTTGAGGATATGAGGCTGGTATTAAACTGCTTTCTATGTCTGTCTCCCTCCTATCTCTTGCCAGGAACATCTGTCCAAAAAGGCCAATTTCAGACACATTTGAGCAAGGTAGTAGATGCCTTAGGATACTGATTTCATGAGACCCAAGCAGAGGGAGTAGACCAGTGCTGACCTTTCTTTGGAGCATGTGCCTTGTCAGATACCAAAGAATCAAAGTCGTAAGGTAAAGCCCTGCTGTCTGTCCTTCACAGACACGAGCAGAGGAAGATTCTTTTCTCTTAGCGAAAAGATCAGGACTAAAATGAGTATGCTGGAAAAGGTATCGGTCAGCTCCTTCAGGGTTTCTTCCCATGGTTGAGAGAGGGTAAGAAAAGGTGCATGAACTTCCTTGAACAGTAATGCCTGGGAGCCTCAGACAAAGCTCGTATTTAATTATTTTTTATTGTAATTACTATTTAAACTTTGGATGGTTGCATGTTTCAGTAGACTTTGAGCATCCTTTCAGGAAATGTGTTTATGGAGTATAAGTTGTTTTTAGGGTTTTTTTTTTGTTTGTTTGGTTGGTTTTTTTTCATGAGATATGGAGGAGTAGTGTCCAAAGGATGAGATATGCTGGGGATTTTAAAGTACAGTTGGACTGAATGCCAGCAATGCTCACAAGTGCAGTCCCTAAATGCACATAAATGATTGTGAAAGAACTTCAGACTAATGAACCCAAAGTACTTGTTTGTTTCTTTTTTAGAAACAAAGAACACTGAAGGGAAATTAA
Organism: Chlamydotis macqueenii; assembly: GCF_036417535.1. Taxonomy (NCBI): domain Eukaryota; kingdom Metazoa; phylum Chordata; class Aves; order Otidiformes; family Otididae; genus Chlamydotis; species Chlamydotis macqueenii. Next base: position 22,119,703 of record NC_141559.1, read on the forward strand.
CATGATTGGGGAAAATAAGGAGATGAACTTGAATACCTTTGCTGCAGTAAATGGATTTTGTCAGCTTTAATATATGTGCCAGTGACACTTTAGGTATAAATGAGAACTTGAGAAACTCTTAAATCTGAAGATGGAAGCTGATGAAACATGATATTCTTCCCATATTTAAATTAGGCTTAGCAACCACTAGGTGATCACTTAAACCCAAGCTGATCCATCATTTCTGTGGCTTATCAGTCCTTAATTTCTCTAGCTATTTTGAAGGAATTGATTGCTATTGTCCTGTTAAGCAGCTTCGATGATTTATCTTTGGGTCAGCATTGTTAGCTTTGGATGCAGGTACAAATCAAGACCTCTGCATGTAGAGAAAAGATGACCATATTTTTAAAGCAACAAACAAATAGAGAGAAAATTCATCTTCAGTGTAAACATTTCGAAGTAATTTGATAATAACTCTCTTTGCTAAAACAAACAAACAATCCAAAATATTGTATTACATGCCTGTTGCCTCTCTATGATACCTTTATGGAGAACTGGTTACTGAACTTTTTTCAGGCCTGCTTTATTAAGTTCAGTTTGAGCTTCATTGATTGTGAGACCATGTTTTTCACTGCATTCGTAATAATATTGTGTCTCTGAGGAGATACAATGAGGGGGTAAATATCTGCTACAGTGTAAATGACTGCACTCTTTGCTGATACAGAATAACAGCCTGAAGGTTTCCAGCATGCAGTGAATAGATCAATGTGTATTAGGAGCAGAAAGAGCCTCCCTGGTTATCCAGGCTCATCCCTGCAGGCTGTGAGTGATTCAGCTACCTGTCCTTGTAGCTGGGCTTATTTTTCCTCTCTTGCAATTAAGACAGAGTATAGGGCTACTTGAAAGCAGGGTACTTTTTCACTGTTTTGTGGAGACAAATGCATATAAGTTGAATGAGGGTGTGTTTGGGTAGCCTCCTCAGGCTGCACATAATGCACAGGCTACCCTGTTCAATGCCTTCTCCTACCTGGATGTCACTTTATCTTCTGCCCTACTTCAGCCAAGAGAAATATTGTTAGCAAAGTGTGGTTATTCAAACTATGCTTATTACAGTATTGACTTTGGCTGAGATAGGCCAGAGAGCACTCATCTCATGTGAGTGGCTCACTTGGCAGATCTGAAGGTGAGTAATCCACAGCAGGGAGTGGCAGTGGCTGTCTCAATGGGGAGCAAGAGGGCAAGAGAAGGGCCGTAACCTATCCAGATAGCAGAGGTGCTGCTGAGAACAAATGTGCAAATAAGTCTCGGTGCCATGGGCCAAGTGTACCCTTCTTTTGAGGCAAACAACAGCGTATGCCCAACGCAAGGCAATTTTTCATTTCAGCATATACAAATTTTCCAGCCAAGAGGACAAAGGGAAACTTTCCCTAACAAATCCTTGCCTAGGAGCAGGATCTGTCTAAGGCACTGGCCTACTGTCTCCAGAGAAGTACGCCTCCTGTCCAGGTAGATAAAATTCACAGTTAATTCCCAGTGCAGCACTCAGACTACCGTTTAGATCTGAGGCACTTATAATTAGGCCCTTTAATCTGGATATGAAAATGGGATTGCCCATTTAGAAACTGCAAAATCCTTGTGTAAGAGACTGTGTCGAATGTTTGTCTCAACATTGTCAAAACCACCACCTAAACAATGGAACATCAGTCAAACCATGGGACTGGAGTCTTCCTGTTTTCCTGTAAGACGATTCCCTTATCTTGCAAGCCAGTCAAGCCACAGGACTGGAAGCTTCCTGTTTTTCCTCCTATTTTCCTGCAAACCTGAATGCAGAGCTGATTCTGCAAAAGTTAGCCCTACCCCTATGTCTGCGACCAGACCCAGGCCAGAAAAACAGAGGGGCCCAGAGACAGTATTGGGCATACGTATCACCGCCAGGTGAGGGGTGCGGCCAAGCAAACCCACTCTTGGAATATGTGACGTGATTCTTGGAAGGACAATGAATATGCAATGAGACGAACAATAAAAGGACAGAAACAACCAGCATCAAAAGGGAACCAGCATTGAGGGAATCAACATCGAAGGAACCAAAATGGAACGGAATCAACATCAGACAGAACCAACATCGAATGGAATGTTCTCCCAGCGAGTGAACTGGACTGTTGGGATGCTGCAGCTCCGTGGTGGTAGCTATTGCAACTGAATAGCTTTTCCCTTTTTCCCTCTTTCCTTTCTTTCTTTTCTCTTGCATTTGTGAACTTGTTGTCAGGTTAATAAAGTTACCTGGCGCTTGACTCCATTTTGAGTCTTAATTCTGTTCCTGAGAATACGAGCAAAACCATGCTCCGGTGTGAGAGGTTGGTCTAGCAGCCCCTAGCCTCCCAGACTCGTCTGAGGTGGCTAGAATGCAAGGGGACCTTCCTCTCATCCATAATTGGAGCGTGAAACCTTGTCTTTGAATGTCCGCCTCTTAGGAGAGAAGATTGCTCCCCACCACCCACTAGCTTTCTAATCTCTGGATATCGCTATTTTCCAGAAGAACTGTTTGAAATGTGCAGTTGCTGAAAATAAAGGAGAGGATAGTTCCGCTGCTTGGCACAGGCTGTGGATTTCTATCCAACTTATGCTTTATGTTCCCAAGGGAAGTTGCAGTAAATTATCTTTCGCCTATGTGACAGAGAGCTGGGAGAGCCAAGATGCTCCTGGGACCAGATGCATCCAACTGGACTGTCAAAGTTAACCAGGGATTTTCACTTTGCACTCTCTGTACACAGCTCTCGCAATGCTGTAGAGAGAGCTTAAAAATAGTTTAGATGAACTGGGCTTTTGGAGAGCCAAGGTTTCATGCTGAGCCTAGCAAAGGGCACATGAGCACCATAGTCTTTGCTCTGTAGCCCATTTCTAATTACTAGAGCCATTCACTCCTCCTAAGCTACTTTTAAAAATAATTAGCTTAGAGCTCCTCTGTTACACACTAGTCTTAGAAGAAGTCTTTTATTTGCAGTTGCTTAACATTAACAAACAAATTGCCTGTCCCTGCTCTTTGCAATGATAATCTAATGACAAGGACAGCATTTGCCATAAACAATGCTGGTTTCTTTCAGTAAGACTTCTATCAGATGAAAAGATGGAATGAGGTTTTGCTCTGTCAGCAGGAGGGAGTAACAAAAACTGGCTTGTAAACAATGAACAATTGTGCTGGGAATTAACTTCCAATGAGAGGATAGACTCTTTTGGAATATAACCAGACAGAAATTAATGCCAGACAAATGTATAAGATTCTCAAAACCACATCCCAGTCTACCAGAATGCTTGTATTCCCTTGTCCACTTTGCAGTTGAGCTAGAAGTTTGTACTTCTCTTCCAGCAAAATTTTAATTTGTCAAGTCGCTGCTCAGTATAAGCACACAGATTTTATGGCCTTTATAGTATTGCTGTTGCCTTTTGTTTCTCTTCTAAGAGTGGAGGGAAAAGGAAAATTGTGAAAAAGGAGGCTAATTAGAGAAAATGGGCTTAATTTGGAAGCCCTCTTTGATAAGCTTTTGTTGAGCCTTTGCCCACAGTAAACTTATACAAGCTTTGGATAGGTGATAAATCTCTGTTTGCTATGGCCTGCTTTAAATGGGGAGCTTTCAGCACTACTTTGCTGACAGCTAAGGGTACAGATGAGGAAATAAAACCAAAAAGTCCTGGGAAATGCCCGCTCAGCTAGCAGAAACATTTCCTTTGATCCCTTGTTTTTTTGGATCCATATAAACTAGTATTTATTGTTTCACTAAGATGCTTGGTAGCTACATCACTCTGGGTTTAAGAAGGGCTATTATAAGGTTTGATTCCTCAGCTGTCTGCTACTTTCTGTCTTGCCAGTCAGGCACTTCAGACCTCTTTCAAAAAGACTGGCATTTATTATCACAATTTCATCTCACAGGTCCTGGCCAGCCTACTTCTCAGGTTTCATTGAAGAGAATTGAATACTGATCAAACAGAACCACCTGAATTGAATGAAGTGTGACCTGTATGTGCCTATCTATTGGATGGGAGTCCAGGTGAATTACAATTAAAAAAGTAAAAATCAATGCAACACAATCACTTTTACAAATTGTGGTTTATTTGATGGAGGCATCAAATTAGATTACCAAAATGTAGTGTTGTAGCTTGCGCAATGCTGAGACTCACCCTGAGCAAACCCTGGCAGCCTCATTTTTCAACAGGGTCAGTTCACTTTGAATGTGATGGGTGTATGACTTCCTTTCTGGCACAGGATGATCAAAGAGGGTTGCTGGTGGCAGGGCAAATTGTAATATCCCACTACTGCTTGCTAGCAGCAGCATGTGTGCTTTTACCTCATTGAGGACAGGAATCATCTGCAATAATCTCCAACTTCAAACCAATGCTACATCTTCACCCACCCTGTCCAAACGACCCAGAAGCAGTTGATCTAGAGAGATGAGAAATACCTCTCACTTGCAGGGGCTTCAGGTGGATGGTGGATGGTCCAGCAAATGTTTCTGCTTAGACTTCTGTTGTTTAAGAAAAAGGCCTCCTAAAGCTCTTAGCTGATACCAGTCATAGTCTAGCAGCTCTGACATTGACATTTAGAGAACTTCAGTTAGGTCTCTGGTGTTACCCTAACAACTAACACATTAACAGCTCTACAAATCCATATGCAAGGGAATTACCTGCCTAAAAAGCACTGTGAAAATCTGGTCACATATGTCTTGTGTTATGTACCCAAGAGCCAAGACACAATTAGTGAATACTTAATGTCTCTTAATCTCCATAACATCACTGTAAAAGTGGAGTAAATTGCACCTGCTGGATGAGGATGCATGGCTTGGCTGAAAAGGGTATGAGATCTCTGTGTGAAGATTTGTGTTTACTTTGGTATACCTCTTAGCAAATGTGCTGGAGTTGCAACGGAACCAGTCTTGGCATAAGATAAAGATGGACCAATGGCACTAGCCCCCATCTTGTACCACTGAAGAACTGGAAAGTTGATTCTATCTGGAGAAAAAAAAAAAAAAAAAAAAGAAAACCTAAACAACAAAACCAACAGCAAAATACTGAAATCCACCCTCATCATTAGGATGGCAGTAATATCAGCTCTGAGGTAAATCTGAATGCTGATATGACGGAGTGATTTTCCTTTATGAACAACCAGAATGGCTGTGCTTCCCTGAGACAATGGAGATGGCAGTCTTCCCCATGAAGAAAGCAGTTTTAGCATGGCACTTATTTTATTGAAATACTATGCTCTTTCAAAAAGTCTACAGGTCAGGCTTGAGCCTGAAAAGCAGATGGGGTAGACAGATAAATTAAACAGAGATAGTAAAAGATTCAATAGTTACAGATGGGCTAAGCCCAGGCTGTGGAGGCAATTCAAGATAAATAATCAGGTTGAAAAGTTGAACTAACGAAGACTTCTTGGAGATGCAGACGAAACTAGAGCCAATCAATATTTTTCCTTTTTTTAAAAATGAAAAATTCAATTAAGATTTCTATACCTTACCAAAAAAAAAAAAAAAAGAAAAAAAAAAGAAAAAAGAAAATAAAAAGCTATTCTGGCAGTTTCTTTTTCTTTTTTTTTTTTTTTTTAATAAAATGTGTTCATCTGAGCACAGCATTGTAACTACTGTAATTCCAAAAAACATTTGAGGAAATGTTTGTAAGGTCTCAACAGACTGGAGGCAAAATTGATTTGAGGTAATGACAAATGGCCGTTAATCTGGGAAACTCTGACCCTTTAACAGAATAACTTAAAGGGCAGCACAAGAAAAGGTGATCAAAGGCAGATCCTTTCTTAGTAACTACAAACGTGGAGGAAAGATAAGAAGAGTGAACAAGTGTCTGATTGCCTTTTACAATGACATTATTACTTTGTGATCATTAGATATGAATGAGGTCTTTTAATCGCTATAGCTAGGTCTTGTCATTGCCCATCAGGTGAATTCTAACAGATGTGTTAGTGCAATTTCTTTAATATTAATAAAGATATTCCCTCCTCACAAAATAACTCACTATCTGTTCTGACTTGCAGTCTTGGCAGAGCAATAGGATGATGTTGTTTGTCGGCTTGTGGCCATTTTCTTTGGCTGGTGAATTAATGATGACAGCCTTGACACTCTGAAATTTCTGTCAAAGCAGCAATTCATGTTTTCCTCATTGAGCTACCTCTGTGCAAAGCTCATCCTTTATCCCTTCCTTTCTTTAATTGTGCTTTTCCTAGAAGACAGTTGGGGAAAACTTGAATCCTGAGCCATGCCTATATCCCAAGGGCCAGGCCCAAGTTTGGTGTATATAGTCCCAGCTTGTAGAGTCAAAGGATTATACTGCTGTTTCTGTTCTACTTTGAGGAAATACAGTAAGCACAGCTCTCATATCTGTGCTGGAAGCCTTAAAAAAATCAGCATGTAAGTAAATTATTTCTTCCCAAGATGGTAGACAGCCTGAAACCAGAACTCTGAAAGTGGAAATTTCCCTCTGTATTTTTAGTAACATCTCAAAACAATAACAGGGATATATTGGAGGGGGAAAAGGAGGAGATGAGGCAGCTTCTTATCATTAGCACTTGAGACTGAAGTAGTAATATGGGAAAGAGACAGTACCTAAGCCAGTGGAAGTAAAGCTGGATACCAGTCATGCTGTAAACTGATGCCAAGTTGGCAGCTGGATTTCCAAGCCACCAGCAGCATGGTCCAATGTGAAATGCAGATACAGGGACTTTATGTATTCCTTGCTACCTGAACCCCTAAATGGCTAAGTTGTCTTGGGCTTTAATTTACCATCATAGGTAAATTGATTGGCCTCTGTCACACTGGTATCTACTGATGTCTCAGGGACTACTGGATTTCTAGAAGCTATAGGGCCCTGCCCCATTCTCAGCTTTCCACTTCACAGCTGCTCAGCTACTCCCTACAACTGGATACTCCAGCATCTCTCTACATCTATGTCAGTGTGTATTTCCATATCTGGACATTTCTGATGCACATGACAACCTAAGTGTCTTGTGCAGCCCTCTCTTGGGCCTCTGATAGGAGACGGGCCTGCTGATTATCAATTTTTTATCCAACTGCTATCCAGTTTCATTCTCAAATGTCTCATTACATCATTTGCACGGCCACACTGATTAGATGTGATACTTCTCATGGTTTCTGAGCATTGCTTCAGCCTGTTCCGCTTCACTGAAAAATCTCTCTCTCATCATGCCAATCTCACTGCTGCCTTCCTTGCAACTACCTTCAGTATTTCTTGCACTTTCCTGTCCCAATTTGGCATCAAACTTGAATCTACCTCTGTTTTCTAGTGGACGTGAGTGAGAGACAAAATGAACATTGTCTCTGCATTATTGGCATTTGACATTTTGTGATAATAGCTCCCTTTATGAGCTACCAGAGGGCTCTGAACCATAGTACTGGAAAAAGAGCCATCTCCTCTGAAAACCTGGAAAATGATCCTAATAAAATCAGTAATGAGTTCTACTATTAAAATAACATACATCCATCTCTTACATACAGATAAAATGCACACCTCCATTGAAACAGTGGATGCCAAATTTATTCCATGCTGTGGCTTGAAGCCTGACCTTAAAGCATTATCTGTCCCTTTTCTTAGGATAGTTCCCCCCATGTATTATTTTTTTTTAAGCACCAGCCCAGAAAGTGAAAATGTTGTGAAAGAAATGTAATACATAAGTGCTCAGTTGATTTAAGGTGCAGAACACAGAAATTATGTGATTCTGGATACTGCTTAATTAAAAGGATTACTAACAACAGTGGTTTCCAAGGAGGAATTTCCAATCTTAATTGAAAAATCAAAGGTACTGGTAGAGAGGTGTTTTTCTATCATAAAAATTAATAGCAGCTGCCTTGCTTTACTTGACAGTTTGCCTCTGCCTCCTAAGATAATTGTTCTATTTGCATGGATGTGCAGAGATAGTTTCACTGCTGAGCACATAGTTGCCATATAGGTTTGCTAAGTGCCCACAATATAAAATAGCATATATGGTAGAATCCTGTTGATCATCTAGCATAAATAAATACTTTTTCCCTCCAGATGTGAGTGTAAAGTAATTATTCTGGAAAAGGACGTCGTGACCTCAGAGATCATAGTCATATCACAGCATTTGGAACCAGATTTTCTACTGTGGTCATATTTTCCTCCCTGAAGTCAAAATAATTTCATCTTAATTCATAAGTAATAATTATTTCCCCACAGATTATGTTTTAACACATCATCTCTGAGCTACATACACTAAAGGAGACCTTGTAAATGCATTTATAGCATGACATTCCTCTACAATGTTAAAAGCTACAATCAACCAAACAAAAAAAAAGGTTGCTTTACCTGTTTGCCGTCACATAGAATCATAGAATCATAGAATCACATGGTTGGATGGGACCTATAAGATCATCTAGTCCAACCATCTTCCCACTACCATTGCTGCCACAGCTACTAAACCATATCTTGTAGCTCCTCATCAAGCCGCCTCTTGAACACTGCCAGGGATGGCGATTCCACCACCTCCCTGGGCAGGCCATTCCAGTGCCTGACCACTCTTTGGGAGAAAAAGTTTTTCCTCATGTCCAATCTAAACCTCCTCTGGTACAACTTGTGGCCATTTCCTCAGGTCCTGCTTGTTGCCTGGGAGAAGAGGCCAAACCCCTGCTCATCACAACCTGCCTTCAGGAAGCTATAGAGTGCAATGAGATCTCCCCTGAGCCTCCTCTTCTCCAGACTAAACAGTCTCAACTCTCTCAGCCGCTCCTCATAAGACTTGTGCTCCAGACCCCTCACCAGCTTTGTTGCCCTTCTCTGGACACGTAATGTAGTCTACGTAAAGTAGACTACATTAGAATTGGACTTCAGTATCTCTGGATGGCTGTTATTGAAGCCATTCAGGAAAGTTAGACATCTAAATCCAATAGATAGTTTTGGAAGCCCAAAAGAATTTCAGAAGTGTGAGGCTGAGTTCAAACCCAGCTCAGGGTTTTATGTTGTTTATCCCTTTGTGGAGCAACCAAACTTTAGATTCGATGAGATGGCTCTTTTGTATACTAACATCAGGAACTGAACCAGGGAGAGCTAAACCTGGGAGTTCCTGCACATTAACCTACAGGGTATCATGCTGATCAATGCAGCAATGCCATGTCCATTACCCAGTTCACAGAAGGCAACACTTCCCTGCAAGACTCTATAACAAAAGGGCAGGGAAAAACATTTCTATTGTGATCTCTGCACATTATGGTGTTCAAAGTGAGGAAGGCAAAGGGACATGTGTTTCTAATCTTGAGTTTCTGCTGCAGCCATTTTTGTGTGTATCATTGGGACAACTTGAAGGAAAATAGTAGGTGATATACTGTAGGTGAATGTCATCTGCTACTGGGTTGCTGGTTTTATCCTCCCTCTGGTCTCCTGGTCATTCTCCCTTTATTTTCTTCCACATGGTTTTACATGCTGTTTTCACATCCTCCAATGTGAAGGTATCAAGAGGAATTTTAATCATGTTCAGCTCTCAGCAACTGCTATTATTTCTAGTTGCATTTATTGTTACAACTAGATTTATTATTTATTATTTTTCTAATAAACTGGAAATAAACAGTTCTTGTATTTCCTTGTAAAACCTCTAAGAAGTGCAGCTTGAGTCTCTGTAAAATACATGAAATGGGAAAATAGTTAATCTCTGGATGCAGCAGCCAACATAGTGTGAAATTCAACTCTGTAATGGCAATGATGTAATTCTATAACATTCCTGCTCTTTATATAGATAAGCTTTTTAGGTACAGTTTCTGTTCTAGTTATGCCAAAATCATGTTGTTCTAATTTCTGTTAATGGAATAGCTAACTTTCCAATTGAGTTTTGGTTTTGTTAATAAAAATACCGCTGCTAAGTTTTGAGAAGTAGGATCTGGGAAATGCCGTAATAGCAGACAAAATTTCCCTTTCCTGAAGAAACACTGCTAATGCTTTATTTTTGGAAGAAATTCACCCAACAAGGAGTGGCAGGAGTGAAATGAATATACCACATGAAACAAAATTAGTCAAATGAAATTAATTAATTGCAAGTAGAAAACAGGAAGAAAAACACTTATTTTATGTGATTGTGAGCATGTCTGAAGCTTCCCTGTGGAGCTGTGAGCAAAAGGGGGTGGGGATGGACATAGAGGCTGGGAGCACTGCTTTTGCAGGTGTGCTCGGTTCCCAGAGGCTACAGCTTATCCTTTTGTTATGCCTGGAAGATTCAGAGTCTCATTCCCAGACCGGCAGCATTTCCTTTTGGAATACAGAATGAAGTTTTTCAATAATGTAAAAAGGAAATTAATTTCAGGTCATTTCAACTCAAAGCAAAATGAACAGAGCCCTTAAGGATCTGGGTACCTCTAGCAGACCTTTTTTTTTTGCCTAGAGTTAACAGATAACAAGGCTTATCAGACCTTCCACTGAAATTCTTATTTGTGGATGTGTACCTTGGAATAAACAGTTTTGTGAGTAGCAGTGACACGCAGATCAAACTCTACAACTCAGAGAGAGTTATAAAGCAGGCATGTTTATTTGGCGCCGGGTGCATGGGTAAACTGTCGTAGCTCAGCCCCGATCGCGACCAGACTACGCAGTCTCTCTCTCACTCCCCCCACCCTCTGAGAGAATAGGGAGAGATAATATAAGGAAAAACGGCTCGAGGTTTGAGATAAGGACAGGGAGAAATCCTTAAAGTCACCGTTACGGGCAAAACAGACTTGACTTGGGGAAAACTATTCATTTATTACTACAAACAGCAGGAAAATGAGACAGAGAACAAGATAACCTCCCTCCCTCTTCCCAAGCTTAACATTATCTCTACTACCTTCCTCCCCCGAGCAGCACAGAGGGGAAGAGGGAATGGGGGTTGCGGTCATAGAATCAGATGATCATCATAGAATCAGATGATCATCATAGAATCAGATGATCCCGAACCTGCTCTTCGAGTACAATGGGCGATTCTTCATTCTCGCAGTCCCTGCTTCCACCTTGGGTGGTGGGACAGGAACTCTTGTCGGTGAAGACTGAGGCAAAATGTCATTGAGTACCTCAGCCTTCTCCATGTCCTGGGTAACCAGGACACCAGTTCCCATCCGGAGGGGGCCTACATTTTCCCTGGACTGTCTTTTGTCCCCTACATACCTGTAGAAGCTCTTCTTGTTGCATTTTATATTCCTGGCCAGATTCAGTTCTGCCAGGGCTTTCGCCTTCCTTACCTTATCCCTGGCCACTCGCACAGCCTCTTTGTAGACCTCCCAGGCTACCTGTCTCCGTTTCCACCCTCTATAGGCCTCCTTTTTAACTTTCAGTTGGTCCAGGAACTCCTTGCTCATCCAAGCCTGCCTCCTGGCCTTTTTGCCCGACTTGTTCTTCGTCGGGATGCACCTCTGCTGAGCTTGGAGGAGGTGCTCCTTGAATGTGGACCAACTTTCCTGGGCCACTCTTCCCTCCAAGGCTACCTCCTGTGGCACTTGGCCCATCAGGTCCCTGAAGAGGCCGAAGTCCGCCTTCTTGAAGTCTAGGGCTGAGAACTTGCCATGTAGTTTCCTCGCTGCCCCATGGATCTTGAACTCCACCGCGTCGTGGTTGCTGCAGCCAAGGCTGTCCTTCAGTTTCACATCCCCCACCAGCCCCTCCCTGTTGGTGAGCACAAGGTCGAGCATGGTACCCCTCCTTGTCGGCTCCTCTATCGCCTGCAGGAGGAAGTTGTCATCCACGCATTCCAGGAACCTCCTGGACTGCCTTGTGCCCTGCCATGTTGCCTCTCCAACAGATGTCAGGGTGGTTGAAGACCCCCATGAGGGCCAGGGCCTGTGACTGTGAGGCTGCTCCTATCTGCCTATAGAGCGCTTCGTCTGCTCTGTCTTCCTGGCCAGGCGGCCTGTAACAGACCCCCACTGTAACGTCCCCTGTCCGTCCCCATCCTCTAATCTTGACCCATAAGCTCTCTGTCAGCTCCTCCTCCATCCCCAGGCAGAGCTCCACACACCCCAGCCGGTTGCTGACGTAGAGAGGGACACCCCCTCCTCGTCTACCCTTCCTGTCCTTTCTAAAAAGCCTATACTTCTCCATGTTGACGCTCCAGTCGTATGTGTCATCCCACCATGTCTCTGTGATTCCAACGAGGTTGTAGCCCTGCTCGTGTGCACGCATCTCCAGCTCTTCTATCAGCTCATTCCATACTCTCCTATCTCCCATCTCCCTTGTGGGGAAGTGATTTATCTTGCTGTAATTCTTCACTCTGAGGTACACATTCTGAAACTTGAGAATCCAAGCATATTCTTGCTTCTGTCAGCAACATGTCACTTGGCCTCTCTTCCCTCTTGTGTTTTTAGGTCTTAGTTTTGTCACAGGATAATTTTGGCAATATCTCAGATATTGCCTAAACCAGCCTAGCTAATTTAACTATATTTGTAATTTACACACCTTAGGAAAACAGAAATGTAATAGTATAAAAATGCCTGTATCAGTGCAGCTGGATGTAAGGACTTACGCTAGCCTAGCTGTGTAGGCAAAAGTCATACTTCTAAGTGACGTGTTTTATAAAGCCAGTTTTCATTGTATAACAGTAGCATCTAAGTACAAGTTGTTCATCACCAGCTAGATCACATGCTTTCTTGTTTAGAAGTCTGTTTAGGTAGCAACAAGTGATACACTCTTTCCACTTGATGCCCCTGCACATGCAGATTGCTGCTGCCATTGTGCTCTACAGCTTCCAAGCCACACTCTACAGCTTCCAAGCCCTTCTCCACAGTCACCTGCTCTGAAACAGATGGATTTTCAGCCTGATGTCAGAGTTTATTCGCAAGTATTGTCAGTCAGACCTGTTGCTTAGAGCTGCCAAAGCAAAGGTCACTCCATCTGTTGTTTTATTTTTGCTCCTATGCCCTGCACTGCAGGATCAGCATTTAACCTTAACAGTAAGTTCACAGGCACCTTGTTCTGGAATGGTCTTGATTTCATATGGGAATGAATCAAAACCAAATTTGGTCTCTTACTCCACATAACATGAGGTGCAGTAAACTTCTCTTTCTTCCCACTAAGGACAAGCTAAAAGGATCCCATGTCACATGTGTAGGATGTCTAATTAATTTAATGGGGAAAGCTAAGCAGGGCTGTGTTGAGGGTGAACAAGAGGCTTGAATAGACAAGACTAGAAATGTGCACATCTCATGGTTAAAAATGGAGCATTCCTTTAAGGGCAGGCATACAATGTTAATTTAAGTACTCAATGTGATATTATATAAGTGGGAGGGCAAAGAGCCACCAAGTTCTCTTACCTTGTCTTTGAATGATACTGTGTAGTAGCTGGATACATCCTAGAAACTTATAATGAAAGGTCTCTGCAGAATATATGAAGGTTCTACATGAGCTTCCTGCATAATTCCCATTGAAAGGAGAGGGAAAATTCCTTTGAAAATACATGAGGCGGTGAATCAGTCCTCTGCGTGCTCGAGCTCCAGCAGAGTTGCCGAGGCCCGATGTCATTGAAAGGATGTGGTACTTGAAGTACAGCATGATCAAATAAAATACAAAGAAACCAAGAACAGCCTTAGGCTCATTTCATTTTAAGCAAATAAATGAAAAACCGTAAGGGCTGATCAGGCAGTTGGAAATGGCACAGGAAAAACAGCATGGAGAAAAAAGCAAACCTTTGATTTAGGAATTTGAGGTACCCAGAAGTTACTTCTTTGGCAACAACAGGTCAGGGATATTATTTGACCCAAGCTTATGGACCACTATCTGTGGTGGCCTCTATGTCTTTGATGCTGGAGAGCATGTTACCCAGAGCTGTCTGCTCAGACCATGCTCTTTCAAATCTGTCACTGTAGGTGGACCTGAGTGTCTGTAAAGAATCATAGAATCAAAGAATCATAGAATCATAGAATCATAGAATGGTTACAGTTGGAAGGGACCTTCAAAGGTTGTCTAGTCCAACCCCCCTGCAAGGAGCAGGGACAGCCCTGACTAGATCAGGTTGCTCAGAGCCTCATCCAGCCTGGCCTTGAACGTTTCCAGGGATGGGGCCTCCACCACCTTTCTGGGCAACCTGTTCCAGTGTTCTATAACCCGCATCGTAAAAAATTTTTTCCTAATTTCCAATCTAAATCTATCCCCCTCTGTTTTAAAACCATTACACCTTGTCCTATTGCAACAGGCTGTACTAAACAGCCTTTCCCCTTCTTTCTTGTAGGCCCCCTTGAGGTACTGGAAGACCGCTATCAGGTCTCCCCGGAGCCTTCTCTTCTCCAGGCTAAACAGCCCCAATTCTCTCAGCCTGTCCTCATAAGAGAGGTGCTCCAGCCCTCTTATCATCTTTGTGGCCCTCCTCTGGACCTTCTCCAACTGGTCCATGTCCTTCTTGTGCTGGGGGCTCCAGAACTGGACACAGTACTCCAGGTGGGATCTCACCAGGGCAGAGTAAAGGGGGAGAATCACCTCCCTCGACCTGCTGGCCACACTCCTCTTGATGCAGCCCAGGATGTGGTTGGCCTTCTGGGCCGCAAGGGTGCATTGTCTGCTCATGTTGAGCTTCTCATCCACCAGCACTCCCAAGTCCTTCTCCTCAGGGCTGCTCTCAATCCATTCCCCGCCCAGCCTGTATTTGTGCCTGGGATTGCCATGACCCAGGTGTAGGACCTTGCACTTGGCCTGGTTGAACTTCATGAGGTTGGCACTGACCCACCTCTCCAGCCTGTCAAGGTCCCTCTGGATGGCATCCCTCCCCTCCAGTGTGTCGATGGCACCACACAGCTTGGTGTCGTCGGCAAACTTGCTGAGGGTGCACTCTATCCCACTGTCCATGTCGCCGACAAAGATGTTGAACAGGGCCGGGCCCAACACGGACCCCTGAGGGACGCCACTCGTGACCGGTCTCCACATGGACATTGAGCCGTTGACCACCACTCTGAGTGCGGCCATCCAGTCAACTCCTTAACCTAGAGTGGTCCGTCCATCAAACCCATATCTCTCTAGTGTAGAGAGAAGGATGTCGTGCGGGACAGTGTCAAAAGCTTTGCACAACTCCAGGTAGATGATATCCGTTGCTCGTCCCTTGTCCACCGATGCTGTTACCCTGTCATAGAAGGCATGATCTGCCCTTGGTGAAGCCATGTTGGCTGTCACCAACCACCTCCTTCCTCTCCATGTGCCTTAGCATGGTTTCCAGGAGAATCTGCTCCATGACCTTGCCAGGCACAGAGGTGAGGCTGACCGGCCTGTAGTTGCCCTTTTCCTCCTTGTTCCCCTTTTTAAAAATTGGGGTTATGTGCCCTCTCTTCCAGTCATCGGGGACCTCACCAGACCGCCACGACTTCTCAAATATGATGGCCAGTGGCTTGGCAACTTCATCTGCCAGTTCCCTCAGGACCCTTGGATGGATCTCATCAGGTCCCATGGACTTGTGCACCTTTAAGTTCCTCAGATGATCCTGTACCTGCTTTTCGAATACAATGGGTGGTTCTTCATCCTTGCAGTCCCTGCTTGCGCCTTCCACAGCTTGGGTGGCGGGACACGAACCCTTATCGGTGAAGACTGAGGCAAAAAAGTCATAGAGTACCTCAGCCTTCTCCATGTCCTGGGTAACCAGGACACCAGTTTCCTTCCGGAGGGGGCCTACATTTTCCTTCAACTTTCTTTTGTTCCCTAGATACGTATAGAAACTTTCTTGTTGCTTTTTATATCCCTGGCCAGATTCAGTTCCGTTAGGGCTTTAGCCTTCCTCACCTTATCCCTGGCCACTCGTACAGCCTCTTTGTAGACCTCCCAGGCTACCTGTCTCCGTTTCCACCCTCTATAGGCTTTCCTCTTCACTTTCAGTTGTTCCAGGAGCTCCTTGCTCATCCATGGCCTTTTTGCTCGACTTGTTCTTCGTCGGGATGCACCTCTGCTGAGCTTGGAGGAGGTGCTCCTTGAATGTGGACCAACTTTCCTGGGCCACTCTTCCCTCCAAGGCCACCTCCCATGGCACTTGGCCCATCAGATCCCTGAAGAGGCCGAAGTCCGCCTTCTTGAAGTCTAGGGCTGAGAACTTGCCATGTAGTTTCCTCACTGCCCCATGGATCTTGAACTCCACCATGTCGTGGTCGCTGCAGCCAAGGCTGTCCTTTAGTTTCGCATCCCCCACCAGCCCCTCCCTGTTGGTGAGCACAAGGTCGAGCATGGTACCCCTCCTTGTCGGCTCCTCTATCGCCTGCAGGAGGAAGTTGTCATCCACTCATTCCAGGAACCTCCTGGACTGCCTTGTGCCCTGCCATGTTGCCTCTCCAACAGATGTCAGGGTGGTTGAAGACCCCCATGAGGGCCAGGGCCTGTGACTGTGAGGCTGCTCCTATCTGCCTATAGAGCGCTTCGTCTGCTCTGTCTTCCTGGCCAGACGGCCTGTAACACACCCCCACCGTAACGTCCCCTGTCCCTCCCCATCCTCTAATCTTGACCCATAAGCTCTCTGTCAGCCCCTCCTCCGCTCCCAGGCAGAGCTCCATGCACTCCAGTCGGTTGCTGATGACACCCGCTCCTCATCTCCCCTTCTTGTCCTTTCTAAAAAGACTATACCCCTCCATGTTGATACTCCAGTCATATGAGTCATGCCACCACGTCTCCGTGATGCCAACGAGGTCGTAGCCCTGCTCGTGTGCACGCATCTCCAGCTCTTCCTGTTTATTTCCCATGCTGCGTGCATTGGTATAGAGACACTTCAGCTGGGCCCCGAGCAAAGCCGACTTGCTGGCTGGAGTGACAGGGGTTCTATTGGACCGCAGTTTAAGTTCACTTGCACAAACCTTCCTCAGTTTCTGGACCCTCGGTGCTGGTACTGGTGCCATGCTGACAGCAGTGGGCTGAACTGTGCTCCCCCTCGCCCAGCAACACTAGTTTAAAGCCCTCTGGACTTAAAGCCCTCTGGACAAGTCTGGCAAGTCTTCGTCCAAACACACTCTTCCCCTTCTCAGTTAGGTGCATGCCCTCCGCCCCTAGCAGCCCGGGCTTCTCAAAGCACCCCCCATGGTCTAGATACTCAAAGCCCTGGCTGTAGCACCACTCCTTGAGACATGAGTTGACCTGCCAGATACGTTTGGCCTTTTCAGGTCCCTGCCCTTCGACCAGGAGGATTGATGAGAATACCACCTGCGCCCCAGAATCTTTGTTGAACCCAGAGCCCTGAAATCCCTTTTGATGTTTCTCAGGCTGCTGCCAGCTGTGTCACTGGCCCCCACATGAAACACTAGTAGTGGATAATAGTCTGTGGGCCATATGGGGCTAGGTAGTCTCTTGGCAACATCCCTGATATGAGCCCTGGGGAGACTGCATACCTTCCAAGAGAGTGCATCAGGGTGGCAGATGGGTGCCTCTGTACCTCTCAGGAGGGAGTCACCCACTACTACCAAAAGAAGGTCCGCTGTATGTGTTAGGGCTGCTTGCAGGTGTGGGGTTACTGTGTGCCTATATTGATCCATTGTGAAGAAGCAAGGCATAAACAAAGCTCCATGGAGTCATTTGCACCTCCTGAACATCCCTAATTATAACTGTGAACTGATCTTCAGCATTGGTGGCATACTAGCAGATGCAGTCTCTCTGGCATTTTTGGGCTCAAAAGGGAAGCATGTGCTTCTGGTGAACCCCTTGGAGGGCCTTTGTGATCCCTTCTTATCTTCCTGTGTTTCTCCTTTGTGCATGTTTGCCATCTGCATGGTTTTCCACGAGCAGAAGCTCCTCCAGTTATTACATCTTTTTATGCTGATCAAGTTTTTCCACCTTTGTGTGGTAGGACACAAAGCTGGGAATAGAAGGTTATTCCTACTAATTTCTGTTTGATATTCTCTTTACCACACTGCCATTAAAAGGCTTTCACCAATCCCTGCAGTTGGCTGCAGTGTAAAATCACTTGCTGCTCACAGTGCTTTGCTGCTCTTTCCCAGTTTTTCTTCATCTTTTTTCCTAGAGACATATCAATGGGTAGAGTTGGTCCAGCCCAGGAATTTGTTGGCTGGAAAACTAGAGGAGAGGAAGGTCTTTATCCCATAAGGATACAGGGGATAGGGATATTTGTTTCCAAGCTTTTTATTTAGTCTGTCTCTACCCAAGTAGATGGTAAAGGACGAAACATGATGTCACACCCTGTTCCTACACAGAGGGTTGGTTTTTTTTCTGGAGCACAGCAACAGGTGTTAGCCTAGGGAAGGCTGAAGAGGAAAAAGAGGACAAGCTGCTGTGGACTGCCACAGTCTCCCATTAGGGTCGCTCACTGTCAGGATTTTATGCTGTCTCTGTAGCCAAAGGTCAGCTCAGTGTCCTGTCTTCTTAAGACAGGTGTTTCATTGACACTCTGACCTTTTATGAGTAAATAATTCCACATTTCCTGACCTGTTGGCTGTGTAAGAAGTGGTAAAACATGTTTTCCTGGTACCAAAGGACTTAAAGACTGCTGAGCATTTTTAAATCGCATGTTGCTGATCCTCTTTCACCAGGTGAAATAGTAGCACTTCCCACTTTGCAGACAATGGAAGTCTTATCACTGCTGTGTTAAAAGTAGAGTTATGCCAAAGATGAGCTGTTTTGAAAATCCCTCCTTGAGCTCCCAAGCTTTAATCTTCTGGTTTTGCAAGTAGTGCCCCATACATCCCTCTGTCCCCTTTCTTGCTTTAAAAGAAGTGATCCTTTTGAGTAAGCTTGTGTCTCAGATTTGAAGTGATGTGGGGATGAATGAGGAGGGCTTACACAGACTTTGAAGTCACCCTTTCATTTTTTTCACTGCATTGTCATAGTAACAACAATCTGCCCTTCGTGTAGTCAAAAATGATCACTATGTGCTAGCTATGCTTTACAGAGAAGGATGTCACATTTTTTTTTATCTGGAATGATGACAAGGCATGAGAAATAATCGCAGTGACTTGAAAAACTAAAAGAATAATTTTGTGCACGGTGCCATTTCTTGTTTGCCTTTCACTGTGTAGCAGGAAAGAAGACATAATTAATGCCATAAAGCATGAACTTTCATTCCCTTGAGAAACACAGTCACTCCTTGTAGAGTTTTAGTTGACATGGTGATATTTAAAAGCAGCAATATAGGATCCTGGAAGCCATGGTAACTCTTACTGTACAGAGATACTATAACACAAAGCATCCTGTGGTGGCTCGTTGACAACAGGGCTTGAATCTAGAGTCTTTGGCTATAAAAGCTACAGGTTCAGTGGATAAAATAATTTATCTGTTATGCAAACAGATGTGTCAGCCTCTACATGTTGTCTAGTACAGACAGGCTCCACTTTGAACAGGAATAATGTTATGCCTCTAAAGCGGCCGTAGATTGCTCCCATCCCATCCTAGGATGGGAGAAGCAGTAGGCTTTGGTCAGTCTCTTGCTGCTGATTTGTGGCTGACAGCCTGTGAATTGCACCAGTTTCTTTTCCTTGCCATCAAGCCCCCACAATCTTTAGGAAGGGCTTTTGAATGTGATATTAGCTCTGTCAGCTTTTAGAGAAACTGAGATAACGGAGAAGTTGTGTGGTGATAGTGGAGCTGCCCTTCTGGGAAGCATTTGTGATGTGAAAGGCTGTCAGTGGCAGATGGTACTAGCTACCTGACTGCATGTTTCTGTGCACATGAGAATTACCTATATTGCCCAGTGCTGCCCTTCTGCAAAGCTGGTATCACAGGATTCAGCATATTGAAGCTATGTCTTGTGGAGGAAGGTGGTCTGCCAGACGATGCATCATGGTGCAAATCTAGAGTCCTGCACTCTATGCCAAGCTTCCCTAGATACTTACAGTGTTGTGTGGCTTTTTGTTGTCTGCTTGGGTTGGGGTTGTATCCTGGCTCCACTGAAATGGGCCAGGCTTTCAGCAAGAGAGGTTTGAAGCAGGGATTTTGTCTGAGTGCTGTGCAAAAATTTACTGGGGCCCTGATCTTGCTCAGACCTTCTAAATGCTAAAGCAATAATAACTTATTACAGACAGAGTAGCAAAGCTGTTCCCATGAAAGCTCCTCTCTGAGGTGTATTTGACCGGCTCTACATACTTCTCCCTAATGCAGAGCTGTACTTTCATACAAGTTTCTGGTGGACTTCAGTAATCAGTAAATCATTCTAGCTCCTTGAAGCCACAACTACCAAGCTGTGCCCAGACTTCACAGATGTCCTTCTGTAGCCTGAGGGAAAACTGCATTGCCTCAGTTGTTTCAGTGCTTCCCTGCCTTGGGAAAGGTGGCTTTTGTTTTTCCAACACTATTCAAATGAAGTTGAATGGCATTGATTATTTTTTTTTTTTTCTGGTGAACAGATAAATACAGAAATTTCAGATGTTAAGCCTTACACCATTCTGAAGCTACAGTGGCAATACTAAAAACATCAATGGTTTTCCAAGTTTAGAGAGAAATGACAGCTTAGTATTACTGCATTTTTTTTCCTGTTTACTTATTTGTTTTAGACAGACAAGAAATGGTTAGATTTTCCCAACAAATGTGAATCAACTTCAAACTATAGGTTTTTCCAAACCTATAGTGGTGGTCAGCTTCACACTGGTGATCCAGTAACTGAGGAAATTAATGCTGTAAACCTTGTAGGGGATTTTTTTTTTTTTGCCTTCATTGGTCTCTTAAGGTGCATATTTTACTGTGCAGACAATCTGTATTTGTGCACTGTTGTCATGGTTGCATGAGTATGGACTTTCCCATTCTGGAAGACAGAGAGGAAAGTTAACAGCACATCACTGAGCAGATCTAATCACACAGGGACACATGCCTGCTAACACAGCAAGATCCTGTTCTTCCTCTTCTCTTTGCTCTTCCCTAGCTACTTTTTTTCCAGTTTCGCACTCTCATTTTAATCTGTTTGACGCATCCCCGTGGGGTGCTCCTAAGCCGTTTACCATGAAATTAAGTGTTGATATTGGTAAGAGCATTATCACTGAGATAAACAGAAGAGCCAGACCAGTGCAGAGCTTTTGACAATCCAGCTTGCATCTCCTTGCTCCATGTCAGTTTTTTCCTCTTGCACCATTTCTTACCAATCTCCTGTTCCTCTGCAATATTTATCTCCATGAATCTCTAGCCCTTCAATGTTCTTTTAACTTCTGCTTTCCAGGGCTCTTTACTGATTTCTTTCATGTATGTTATGTTCATGTATGCTTTTACTGGGGAGATCAGGTCAGGAAGTACAGGCTAGGTTAGAAGAAGGGGAAGGATTAGAGGCCAGCTGAGGAACTGTGAGGGTCCCAGGCTGAACTTAGACCTCTAGAGCTGCAGATGTCACTTCTGTCCTCATAATCCTTGATGGTCTTGAGCAACAGCAGACTCCTCAGTCACTGTCTATAACTCAACAACACTATGTAGTGAGGCTCTTGATGAATAACAGGACTGCCAACAACTTCTCTGTCTGAACCCTTTAGGCAATTTTGGTTTTTTGCTTTTTGTAAAAAAATAAATGTGGCTACAGCAGGACTTAGAAAAGGTGTCATGGCCTGAGTTGACACGGGTAAGGTAGCCAGTGAAGATCCAGCAGCAAGGACACTATCAGCCAGGGTACAAATGCTTTTAGTGAGCTGAATATGTATTTTGGTGACTAAGGTGGCTGCCCCAGTGTGACCAGCCAGCAAGGCACTTACTGGTGAATGAAAAAACAAACTGATTCTACTCTGGGAGCACCTAATCTTGCAATGCCATGGTGAGGAAGAAAGATATGGAGATGTAAAGCAAGTGCTGAAAGCCTTCCTGGTTTCCCTTGGCTAATGTGTCAGAACCTACCTTGCTGCTATTGTCTCCCTGCCATATCTCTCAAGGCAGCACAGGGATATTGGCATTTGCTGCCAAGATGCTGTTGCAATCAAATAAATGTAAAATTTAGATTTATGGCCAAGTTAACTGCTTCTATAGATACCTTCACTATAGCCCTATCCTTAATGGTTTGAAGCCAGAATAATGTTAGTTAATGTGGAGGCAGAGAGTGCAGCACAGCTGTTTGACATTGACAAATTTGAGCTATGTCCTTGAACACCACTTGCTCAATAACAAAAAACCAGCAACTAGAACAAGATAAGGAAATACCAAAGGCAAAAATAGTAAAGACAACCAAAAAACTATTACCAATCCAAAAGAAGCATAAGGCGCATGAACAGTATGTTGCTACCAATCAAACTGATGATTAAGTGTGTGCACTTTGTGTGTAACTTAAATAGACTATAAAAGACTAATGCTGACTAACAATAAAGGTCTCTGGAACACCATCCACAGAGTCCGTGTTTTTACTGCCACAAGTTAAAGTTTCCTAATTTAAACAATGTGCCTTTGTCTGACCTGTCTAAAAGTAAGAAGCACAAAGTGCTAAAATGCTAGCTTCACCAACATCCTGTGAAGAACTGCTTAGGTTTGCCAAACTACTGAAGAAACTAGGGAAGAGGTAAATCCAGCAGGAGTTATCACAACCACCAACTTATGAACCCTCTGTAACTGGTTCATAGGATTCCTATGCACAAAGTTCACCCAACATATGATATTTAAAAGCACAACAGTATTTATTGCTCACAAATCAAACAGACAAAACCAAGGTTAACACCCCTCCACCACCCCACCCTTTATCTTTTTTTTTTTTCATCCTCTGCATTGTAATTGCTGCACAGGTACATGCAACCTGTTTGATTCACCCATAAGGGCAATGGTGATGGCCTGTGAATCATCAGCAGCCACCATTTCAGCTGCAACTGGTCCTGGCTGCCCAGGGGGGGTGATACCAAACACATGCACCTGCAAACATTTGCAATACAGGGTTGGGTTCAATGTGGAGTGGGGGCATCATCCAGAAAGACACAGGTGCCAAAAGGCCTGCAGGGATCAGAATAAAGAGATAAGAATCCCCACTCAGTGGTCAATACAAATTGAGTGCCACTCTCATATTGCACCAGAGTGAGTGGTACTTTTATTGGCCTGGCTTGGTAATTTTTCATCAATAGGAGGGGCGTTTTATCTCCTGCCACTGCATGCTTGTTCAACACAGGCATGGCAGTGGGCAGATGATCTACCCATCGCATGCATTTTGTACCTCCTAATCTACGCAGTTGCTGTTTCAGTAGGCCGTTAAGGTGTCCCACCAATCCTGCACCCCGTGGGTGATAAAGTAAATGCCACACCCAGTGTATCTCTCTCTCGGCAGCCCAATTTGCTACTGTATGATTTCTAAAATGAGAACTGTTGTCTGATTGTATTTCAATTGGTGTTCCATAGTATGTTTCAATCATATACAGACAGCAAATAGTAGTATAAAGCATTTACATATATACTAGCCAATTCTGCGGCTGCTCCCTGGGCACAGAAGAAGAAAAAGGCCTGAGGTTTGAGGCAAGAACAGGGAGAGATCCTTAAAACTATCATTACAGGCTAAACAGCCTTGACCTGGGGAAAACTATTCATTCATTACTAAAACCAAAGCAGGATAATAAGAAAGAGAACAAGACAACCTCCTCCCACCCCTCCCTCTTCCCAGGCTTAATACCATCTCTACCTCCTTTCTCCTCCCTCGTCCCAAGCAGGACAGGGTGGGGGGTACGGGAAGAGGGAATGGGGGTTACGGCCAGTAAATCACACAACGCTTTATGCAGCGGTTTACTAAGAGGAAATCTACAATAATAATAAAATATAAAGACATTAATATATACAAAATGAACAATGTACTATTTCTCACCACTCAGTGTCCAAATGACCGATACTCTGTCTTTGGCCCAGCTTCCTGCACCTGCACGTTAACGAGACTTGGAAAGCCAGACAGTGTCCTTGGTCTCATTAACAACAACTCTTATTATCAGAGTGTTTTTATCAACATTCTTCACATACAAAACCCAAAGCTACTGAAAGGAAAATTAACTCCATCCCTGCTAAAACCAAGACAGTATTCACCCCTTATTTCATACCATTTACTTCATGCTTATACGCGTGCACACGCACACAGACTGCTTATACCTGTCTAGGAAATTTTACTTTCCTCTGGACTACAATCTGTTAATTTCTCTGTTTGCACTGCCTGTCCTTTTCCACTTAAAAATCTTATAACTTAACACTGCGCCTTGCACACAACTATATAAACCTGAATGTATCACTTGTTCTAATGGGGTTGACCTGTGACACCGCACACACCAGAACACTAAGCTATAGCACAAATATAAATCAGCTGGAATAAGCTTAAGTCCATATCAACAACACTGAACTGTAACAAAAGTATGACACTGTCAACAAAAAGGACCCACAATCACACACATCAAAAAAAAAGTATGACACCATCAACACAAAGGACACATGCACTAACACACCACCTCTATCACGATAAGTCAAAGCTCCAAAGACTGAGGGCTCCTTGCCCCCCACCCACATGGGACAGCGCATTCTTGGACAGCATGCACCCCACTGACCAAGCCCTGTCC
Organism: Chlamydotis macqueenii; assembly: GCF_036417535.1. Lineage (NCBI taxonomy): Eukaryota > Metazoa > Chordata > Aves > Otidiformes > Otididae > Chlamydotis > Chlamydotis macqueenii. Next base: position 22,144,092 of record NC_141559.1, read on the forward strand.
ACTCGCTCCTTACTTCCCACTCCCTGGGTCTTTTGTGCTACAGGAATCCCATCCCCGTCACCAATTTATGTAGCTGGTTTGTAGGATTCCTATGCACAAAGTTCACCCAGTATATGATAGTTAAAAGCACTACAGTATTTATTGCTCTATTGTAGCCTCGCATAAGCAGTTCCTAGCATAAGCAGTTATCAGCATATTGTTTTCCCTTTGTGAGAGTCTTACCAACCCAACTAAGCCGGAGACGCCGCCAAGTAGGAGGGTGATTATCAGCAGGGTCAGAGCAGAGAAGGGAGGCAGGCACAGCACCTTCAGGGTGTCCCCTGTTGTTTGTAGAGTGTGCTCTGGGTCCTTTCTCTCCTCTACTCCAAGCTGCCTCTGTTTATCCCCTCAGCAGATTCAGTGGAAGAGTACTGACCAGGTGTTGATGCATGCGTGGTCAGCACAAGCAGCAAGGCCTGCCAAGTACATGCCCTGCTGTCTAACAGCGGTTCCTGGACAGCAACAACATACTGCTCAATAACAACCCTCCTAGCTCCCCTCTCCAAGGTTGCGTTCTCACAGCTGTGTGCAGCTTGTAATTTCCTACAGTGGCCCTACATGGACCATTACTGAAATTCCTCACACACCCTCTACCCAAATTGTATGATGAACTCAAAAGTAATAAGTGGAGTAACAGGACTGCACATGTATAATAGTTTAGCCCTGCTCAGGACCAAGCTACACAGTCTCACTCACTCCCCCCACCCTCCAATGGCATGGGGAAAAGAATTAGTAAAGAAAAGGCAGCAAAACTTGTGGGCTGAGATGAAAGTAAAAATAAAATTAAGGGAAATAACAGAAGAAAATAGAACAGATGAAAAACAAATACAGTACAATAGCTCACAGCAAAATCCTGATACTTCATTTCTCCCAAGTAGGAGCAGGAGACTCCCTTCCCCATCCTCCTCACTTATATACTAAGCATGATGTCACATGTGATGAAATAGCCCTAATAGGGCTAATAGTCCTAATAGGCTAATTTGGGTAAATTTACCCCACCTGTTGGCTAATTAGTAAACTATCCCAGCTGTGTCCCCCAGCCATAGTGGCCACCAGCTCTGGTTCTCCTGCTAGCTCAGAGGAATGTTAACTAGATCCTAGCCAGAACCAGGACAACATGCATACTAATTTACATGCTAGACAAAGAGACTCTGACCAATCATTTAATAAAATAACAATGCATATGTATTAGAAAGTTGAATATGTTAATGCTTTGTGTATAAATAAAAGACAATTTGAAGCTCTGAGGTGTGCTGTCTTTGGACAGGCATCCATACCTGTGCATGTAGGCAATAAAGGAAATACCTCCACTCTATGTGTGGATTGGCTCTTTGCACACCGATTGACAGACTCAAACTTTTGGGACAACAATGCCTTTGCTTTGCTGTGTAAATACATTCATAATGCCTCTGGGGATGTATCACTTTAAGAGCTTGGTTTTATTTGGTTTAGCAAAGCAAGTAATGGGAGTGGCTGTGTCCTGCTGAGATTTTTGAGGGGAATGGAGAGAGACAGAAAGTAATTATTCAAGTTAGAATGTACACAGAGCACTTTTATTATTGTTATTTATTGTTTTATGGTCACGCAAGTTGTGCTGTGCTTTGGAGGAGGCAAATCAAGCCATTGGCACAGCTCATGTAAATCACTGCAGCTCCATGACACAGCTGGATTTACACCAGCTTGCTTTTGCTACATTGTGGCCGTTGGTTTTGGCCTCAAAAGATTGCTGTGTGCATTTTAAATGTGAAAAATAGGGACAGCACGTCTGATGAGCAACAAAGAGGGGATGGGCAGGAAGCAACTAGGTTTGCTGCCTGATTCAAGAGAGATGCTGGGTGGATGGGCAGAGCAAAAAGATAATATCCTCTTGTTTCTTTTTTTGGCATCTTTGGTAAACATTTTGATATCATTCTGACTAATGCTTACGATATGAGAAGGAAATGCACTGGGAGGCAGGGCATGTTTTGAAAGCCTTGAGGTAAAAATAACTTTAAAATTCCTGTTTGCATCAAAATAAGGTGGTTTTTCTTCTCTTCCAGCTTCATGTCTAGGTATTTAATGCCATTTATTTGAAGGACAGGCTATTTAGTGGCTATTTTATTTTTAATTTTATTTTTTACATCTTCCCTGTTGCAAGATGTGGCCCAAGTATGCCCTTGAGCGGCTTTATAGAAAAGGCAGCAGTTGCAATGCATACAGGTTTAATGTGAGACTACTAACCTGTTCTTTTGGGTTCAGCTATGCTTTAGAAACAAGCATAGGGCAGGCAATATTTAGTATTTTCCTTTTGTCTTTATGAACTGTGTGAAAATAGCCTTGGAGCCTTTGTTGTTGTTGATTTTGCCCATTCACATCTTAATGCTTAAGAGGAATATTTCCCAGGGCAGGCAAGTGTAACTATGAAAACTCATGGACATAGTACTACAGAGAGGATGAGAAGTTGTGTTAAAAGAATATTTTTAGGGTGAATGTGTTGAGGATTTCATTAATTGATTTATTAATTATTTTATTGATTCTGTTTTGGGTGGGGGAAATGCAGTTTGCTGCTTCACATCGCTTCTAGAAGCTTCCTGCTGCCCCTGTGGCAGCTGCTGGTCAGTGCTCCCACCACCTTTTTGGAGCCCGGGTGAGGGAGCCACAAAATGCTGCTCCCTGCAGCTGGCTGGGCAGCAAGGAGAGCTACTCTGCACTGTGTGTCCTCATCGTGCATGCTCCCCTCTTTGACTCCAGCCACCCCTCTTCTGTTGCCATTGTTTCCTGCAGAGGAGTTGCATGGAGTGGGGGGGGACCTCTCCTTGGATGGAGGGGCAGTTGCCAGGTGGGGTTTGCCCTGCTTTTGGCCAGCAGATGACTCTGGAGCTGTTGCAGGAAAACCGTAGAAGAAGTGAGTTGAGGGGTTTTTTTGAGATGATGATGTTTGCTTGCTGTTTTGTTTTTTTTTTTTCCTTTTTCCCCTTTTGCAGAAACCAAAGCAATCATCACTATCAAGATGTGCAGAATAACGAGACAAAGTAGTTTACAGTATCTAATCAATATTCATTTTCATGGTTTTAAAATTAGGTTAACCTTTATAATTAGCAAATCAAGGCTTTTAATAATCATCAACCCAGATAAAAGGGACTCCCCCCAAAATAGCCTGATCTTGCTGCTTCATATATTCTACGCTAATGTCTTTTGCACATTTGGTTTGCTGCTGACTTCATAAACAATACCTGGTGATATGCCCTGCTATAGCATCGGGCAGTTTTCTCTTAGGAGGCTATAGTGTAAAATGTTTCTCTGACATCAGCAGTATCACTGTGGCTGTGTTGCTGTAAATCACATTGCGCATGCTTATCAGTGTGTTCACTGCCAAAACAAATCTGGCAAGCCTTCTAACCAACCCAGTTTAAAAGGCTGTGATAGCTGTATTTTCCACTCTATCTGTTAACATAACATTGTAAGTAAGTTGTTCATTTAGCTTGGTTATTGTAATTTGAGCATTTAAGCTAATGCTGTATCTGCATCTCTGCAGCATCAATATTAAAAATGAACTAACTCTATTAAGTCATGCTAAGCCCTCTTAGGCTTCAGATCTAAAAATGTCCTACGTGCATTTTCACAAAACAAAAGTAATAACTCTTCCAAGCCTAACCTGCAATTCAGCTACACAAAGTGTTGAAGAGCTGTAGACAAAGAAACAGAAACTTTCATGGAATTGCAGGTTTATTTTTGCTTCAAAGAAAAAAAAATCTCATTGATCTGAATGGAGAAATTTTTGTTCTTGCATTTTTTTGTAAAGCAGAATTGTCAGTGTTTCAATGTCTATCAAAAACTCAAGATCATTCCTTGTGATCCTTCTGCCAGATTCCCTGTTATGTGCATCCTTGCAGGAAACCAGGTGCTCATATCGACATGCTTCAGGGATAAGAGTGAGATGCTGGAAAGGGAGGATACCTCAGGCACCTTTGCTTTAGTGACACTGTTTCATTACATGGGCTTACTGTCTGATGTTTTCTGCAAGATGGAAAATGCTAGAGGCACCAGCACAGTGCTCTTGGCTCCCTGTCCTTTGCTTTCCACATTGCATGTATGTACTCTGCCAGGCAGAGAGAATATTGCTAAATATTGCAGGCTGAGTTTGTGGTTAGCATCACAGTGCTTGGATGAAGCTGTAGGAAGCCGAAAAAAAACCTGAATAGCTCAGGGAGAAGCAGAGCTAATGAACCTTATTTTCCTATGGGTTTGTGTCTTAAGGCACATCTCTCATGTAGGTTCTCTGGGGCCTGGTCAGGGGGAGCATTCATGGTATAGCCTTTCCCCCAGACAGGGTCTTCAACCGCCCCTTCACTCACTCTACTGCTGGTTCCTGCAAAAAAACATGGATGTTTTTGAGGGCTTTTCCTTCCTGCCAAATGAGGTTGAAATTGACTAACGAGCTCAGAGTTAGCAGAGGGAGGCTGAAAGGCTCATACAGAGCATATAACTGGTTTGGAAACCAAAGAACAAACCTAACCCTTGGTGAACACAATCATGTGATGCGAGGAGATGGATTGCCAGCGGGTGTGGGATGGGGGTGAGAAGGTTATTATCCTAGCGTTGCTTGTAGATGCCTCGTCGATGGGTGGGAAACTCTTAAAGTTCAGCTTCCATTGGGAGATTAAATCAGTTATTAGGAAATACTGCTATTCTAAAACTGCTTTGCTCCCTCTTGTGTCCCATGGTATGACTAAGAGACCATGCCAATTGAGAGAATAATAGACAGTTGGACTCTCAAATATTAAAAGCTCCCTGAGGCTGTCAGTCCTTCAGGGCCCTCATGCCAACAGGGCTTCCAAATTGATTTAGAATCAAATGAAATAGTGGGGGAGAGAGGAGGAGGCATAAATATTTTTCCCTCGCTAATTTATTTTCCCTTTTCATGCATGAGCTAATACAATGGAAAGTAATGCAGCTAAAATGAGTGCACTTGTTGGGAGCTGTGTGCTGTGTTGCTCAGTTATGGGTAGAAGTTGTTCATCAGCCTGTTGGGCCAGTTCGTTCCTTGCCTCCAGTGTATGACCATGTGCTCTAAGGAGTGCTGGAGGAACACAGCTCCTGGGATGTCTAATGAATGCAGTGGACTAATGAATGTCAATCTAGTCAGACAGTGCACAGAGTGAGGGTCAAGTACTGCATGTGTTTTTGCCATCATGACTGTGGTTCAGAGCCTGCACCTGTAAAACGGAGAGATGTCACCGGTACTGGGGGAAAGAACAGCAAAATGGCAAACTTCCAGCATGATGTGTCACGGGATCTGTCACTTCCTTCAGGAAGCAAGAGAGCTGCTCAGGGTAGGTGCACCCCTGGAAAAGGCTTTACTCCATACTCCTCATTTCACTGCCTGTTTGAGAGACTCTCTCTGTGTTGCCCCTTTGCCTCATCTCCATTATGTTATCATGTGTTTCTTTTTAAGTTAAAATAAATATTGTAATGGAGTTCTAGCTGCTAAGTGCCTTGTATTTTTCCATGGTGCACCTCTTCTGCAGAGACTTCTCCCTGGCCTGCATGTTCTAAATAACATTCTCATTTTGATGCATCTTCCATCTGCTTAAGTGTTGGCCATAAATAACAACATATTACAAAATTGCCTTCTTGTCAACACACAGATTGTTTATGTGTCATTTCCTCTACCCTTTGTGTTGCTGTAACTTCCTAGGGAAGGAGGATTTATTGGTATAGCAACATTTGGGAATGAAACCAAATCCTACGGGGGTAAGAAATATAGTCAATTTTTGGTACTATATTTTTACTTACTTTTTACGAAATGTCTTCTTTCCTTGACAGCTTTGTATCTCACCATGTGGCATCCACTAGCTTTGCAATATCATCTGTTACTTAAGGTCTTATATATCCAGAGTATGTTTGCAAGCTGAGCATAAACTGTGAACCACAGTCCCACAGAATTTTCAACTGAAAGCTAAGCTTTAATTTCTACTTACTGTAAGCTAATGTTGAATTCCTACAGCCTCATTTTGGTGTCATATTGAAAAAAGGGCTCTATCAATTTAAAATGCAGGTGGGAGGTTGGTCAAAAGTCATGTTAGGAAAGAAACAGAAGTTTCTGTTTTCTATTTTTTTGACAAGTAGGCTATAAATAAGTACCCTTGACTTAAGTACTGTATTTTCTGCACCAGTAAATTGCTGAAGCCCTTCTATTTAGCAGGTAGAGCACTTTCTTGTGTGAATGCTCCCTTTCCTCGTGGCTGGCTGGGCCTGGCTATTTGGGCACCAGCTGATACAGCCACTGTTCAGAGTTTGAGTGCAGATTTTCACAAGAGCTCACAGTTCTCATGTTGGCCACTGTTGAAATTCTGTTCCATTATTTGAGATGCTGAAATACCATTACTAATGCTGTTGAGGGCCTGTATTGTTTAGTGATAAGTGCTCTTGTCCCAAAGAGGTTTACTATAGATGCAGTGGATACAATGTGGGTGCAAATTTAGACCATTGGGAGGGTAAATGTGGAGAGCTGGGTCACAGTGACTGCCCTGTTTGGCCCTGGGCCAGCACTAGTGGTTTTGTAAAAGCAAACTTACTGAATTTTTACTTACTGGGTATAAGTATGTGTGCTAAAGCTCATCCTACACATAAAAATGCATTTCCAAGCAGAGTTACTCCAAAATGGAAAAGCTTGTCTTTCACTGTCTTTCTTCCTTTTGTACAAGGGTATTATTGCCGTTCCCCCAGAGGAACAGGATTGTGCTAAATAAGCCAAGCATACACTGTTTAGAGAGAGGACCTTATCTGAACTAATGCTCCTGGCTCCAGACTACTGAGTTGGAGCAGGAGAATTTTGATGATCATTCATGAGCAAAACCTCTGCTGAGCAAGGCCTGCTGCCATTTCTGTGTAGACATAAGTCAACTCTGAGAAATACTGCTATCTGTTTAACAACATATGTGACAGATTCCCAGAATCTGCTGCTCTTAAGTTTTTCAGAGGGGTGGGATTTGGACTGCTTGTTTGCCTTCATGTTTATTAGATCCTTTGCAGAACTGACAGCATGGATAACTTTTTTTTTTTTTTAAATGTTTCCTTAATCTTCATTGAGCTTTTTTTTTTGCTTTAGTGATGCTAAGTTTTACAATTATCACTTGTGAATTTTGTGATGTAGAGTGCACTGGCTTAACTCTGTTTCTGTTCAGATCTGCAGTAAACCTCCCAGAAAATCCCACTCTTAATTTCCCTTACCTTGCTTATACAAATGTATACATAGATTTAGTTTTACTTGCATGTATGCATTAGTCCCTTAAAAAGAGCTGACACTTGTCTTCCTTTGAGAGAAGGCTGGAAGACTTCAGGCTGCTGGGAGGATGTAAGATCACTATAGGGCTCTGCAGAGCTCAGGGAGGGAACGCACAATTTGGCCCCACAATTTGGCCGCTGCTGTGACAAGTGGACACATTGTAGAGACCCCAAGTCTCATGTGGAATTTGCAGAGATCCCTGGAAGTGTAGTTGAAACCCTGTGTGGAAGACATGCAGTGAAGGCAAAGCAATCGGGGAGATTGTTTATGATCTGCTTCTCTTCAGGTTTTTTGAGGTTTTTCTTATTCCTTCCAATGAAGAAGTTGTCTGGTTCTGCTTGTTTCTGATGAAACTTGGCTTTTGAGATATAAAGAAAGATCTCTTCCAATATCTGAAGATATTTTGTCCTTTTGAGGTGTTTGTTGCTAAAAGCAGAACAAACACTTCTGGTTGCAGTATGTTTATAACATAAAGTGGTTCTGTTTTATTCCTAGTATATATTTATCTTTGTCTTATGGAAATAGATTTCTTAACTGAACTTAGGCAAAACTCTGATGTGCAAATTTCTTTGTTAACAATAGTGAAAATATTGTAGTTGTAAATAGGGTTGATTTCCCTTCCCCCTCTCCCCCCAAAAATATTATTATTTCAGTGCCTGTTCAATCTTATACTGGGATTCTAAGGAGATGTATTATGATTGCTAGCTGTATTTCTCCATTTTAAGGATAGTGGTGATTGTCAGAATATCAACATATTTAAAACAATCTTCCTTTTAAAAAGAGGAGGGAAAACACCCACTATACTCCATCGTCAGGCAAATATTCATCAGGAATGAAATGGGCAAAACTGAGCTTGCTTTCAGGTAGGGTTAGCCCTGTAACTTCTTGAAGTACCTTCCAACCCTGTGGATAAATGATAGTTACACTATGGACTTTCCTTCCTGACAGCTTTTGCTTCTTGTTGGATATATGTGATTTTTGTCTGCCTATACAGAGAATGAGTTCTGTGCTTTATAAACTGAGGACTCATTTAAGGAGAGGGAAACAAAAAGGAAAACAAATACGTATAAACTTCCCAAATCAAATGTTCAATAATTATAAAGCTGTCTGATTAAGGATGGGTTTACATTGATCACTTGTCCTTTTCTATGTATTTGTTCTCATAGGGCTTTAGCTACATGATCAAGTTTTGTGTCTTTCCTGTAGGATCCCTGTGTCAGCCTGAGCAGAGGGTGGCAGCACTTGCAGAACTGGTAGCTGTTTACTGTTGGTTGTGCTTCATGCTCAGAGCCAGTCCTTGACTGAGATTTTCTACTGTACACTGTATCTTGCTCTGAAGGTAAAGCATCTTTATTTTCCAATAGGTATTTCCAGTGGTGCTTCATCCTGTAGCTGAGATGCAGTCAGAGTGGAGGGCAAGCTAAGATCAGTACAAATCTCCATTTATTGTCTCAATTCTATTATTTGGCTGTGTAAATTCTTCTTTTCTTCTGTGATGTTAAACTGCAATCTCTAGGCATCAGCACCAATTTCAAGTACTTGCTGCTCTTTGACAAAATCATTCAAGCTGAGTGTTCAGAAAACAAGGAACACACCGTCAAAGACAATGCAAAACTTGATTGTTACCAAACATAAAGATGAAAATTTAGTGTCCCGAAGCATTGCCTGTATGCTATCTTTTTCATGCTGCAAAGGCCATGAATATTAGTAAAAAATAAAAAACTCATGATGTAAGTACTATTGTGTTTCATTTTTCTCGTAGTTCTGAAGTGTGGCTCAGGGGGAAAGGGTAGTATTCCTGTGTGCCATTTCTTGGTTGGAGGTTCATAGCCCACATATCAGCACAGCAAAGTCATAGACTCTAAAGCAAAGTGTGGGGAATACATTTGAAATGTTTCCTGGTGTTACTAGTCTTTAGCCCAACTAATGTTAGATTTGATGACAAGTCTCTGCCCAGGGTTCACTGCATGTTTCTTTGTTGTTGTTGTTGTTAGCTACCCTCTGTTTGATGTTTGACTCTACAGGAAACAGTGGTATTAGCGTAGATCCTTGTTCTGTGTAATTCATGAAAGAGTGCCCTTTCTGATGTGAGACTGCAGGTTATCTTACTACTATGACTAGATTCTGCTCAGCTGTCTCCTTGAACAGACCTTTTTTCTACAAGCTGTTGATCTGTGCTTCATTTCCTGTGTTCTGTTCATTGAGATTTCCCTATATTTTAATGGGTGGTCAGAGTTTGACCCTCCTAATCCTGCAGTTTGAGTTACTGCATGATAGTGAAAAACAACCTAATTGTACTTTTCCGGCCTTGGTGTGGAGGCAGAGACACTGTCTTGAGATCCATTTCGAGCATGTTTTATGCACGGCTATGAAACCTGGGCTGCTAAGAACAGTGGAGTCATCCCCAGTGTGGCAACTAATAATTTTGACTTGATAATTTCTGTAAAATAGCGAGTTATCACAGACTTGGACCTGTCTATTTTCTTGAATTTTCTTCTGTCTTGGCGAAACCTATAGAAAAGAGCCATCTCCTTCACATTTGTGCACAGACGACTCTTAAGATGTTGCAGATCATGCTGTTTCATAGTGCAAAATGTGTAGTATTCATAGATTGGTGCATTAAACAAAGCTATTGCTTTTTTTTTGTAGTCTATTTAGACCGTAGTAGTCCATTGCTAATCTGCATATGTATTACTGGTTGAACCTCGTGCTTGCTAGCTGATTCTCTGCTGTCTCTGCATGCCTTGCTGTCTTCCCACTAAGTGAAGTTATATGTCTGTATCATACAGTGATGATAATGCTTCATGTATGGTGTTTTTCATCAGTGTGTGGCAGGCTGCTCTATAACAGAATTCTCAGTCCCTGTTCCCCTCTATTATATGGAAAGCTGAATTGCAGGGCTGTGAAATGCTTAGTACAAGGTCTGTCACGGTGTGGCAAGACAAGATTTAACAAACAGCTTGTCAGACAATGTGTCTGTGGAATTTTTTGCATGGTGTTCCTGGCCTTTTAACAGTCTTGGTTATGCAATGTACAAATAAGTTTCCTTCTCTTCTTAATATCTGGCACCTAAGGAGCTTTACTGCTGCTTTGTCCTATTATTCTGTGTCAGGGTAAAAGTTGCATCTTCTAGGAATGTTTTGTCTTTGATCTCGCAAATAAGGCGGAAAGTAGAGGACCTGGAGCCAAGGCTGGGTACATTGAGTACAAAGTGAACGTAAGCAGAAACAGATTTCTCTGTTAAATTGATTTCCAGATAGCCAAACAATTGACTTCAGGACTTCAGAGAACTATTGCTGTTGTCTTTTGACACTTCAGAAATGGCTTCACAAGGGATGTTAACATTCAAGCATTTGATAGAGGTATGATGTTCACTTATGGACTACTGATGGGTACAATATGAAAGAAGAATTTTCTGCTCAGTCACTCCCTAGCTTATTTTAGTAGAAAATTGTGCTTGGCATTACGTTGTTTCTTTTGCCGTATATTATGTGTTATATTTCTGGTGCTTGAATTAAGGTTACAAATTTCCAGAGTTATGTGATGACAGCATAACCTTGGAATTATTTTAAGACAACATGGCAGGCAATAGAGGCCTCAGATTTATATTTGGTAATAAAAAAAAAACCTTTATAAAATTTAATATGGACATAGAAATATTATTATGACTTTGCAAATCATTGCAATGGAAAAATTACCCTGCAAGCCTTTCTGTCCAAAGGCAACACTTTGTGCCTTTGTAGTTTTCTGCCTTACAGGGTAATGGTAATGGAAGGAAATAATTTTTAAAAATATTATTTTTATTGTTGGCTGTTGGCTTATTTTAAATAATCTAGGAAGTTATTAATAAATACAGCTGCTTGAATAATTTATAAGATGAATATCAGTGGTTTTTTCACATTAATTAGTTGATCATTTCCCCTGCTTAATGTTGTTTGTAAATACAGTGGTACCTAGAGGTTCAAATTAAGACGAAGGTCTCTTACTCTATATGCTAAGATGTAGTTCATAGAATCATAGAACGGTTAGGGTTGGAAGGGACCTTCAAAAGGACTAGTTGGAGAAGGTCCAGAGGAGGGCCACGAAGATGATAAAAGGGCTGGAGCACGTCTCCCATGAGGACAGGCTGAGAGAGTTGGGGCTGTTCAGCCTGGAGAAGAGGAGGCTCCGGGGAGACCTGATAGCGGTCTTCCAGTACCTCAATGGGGCCTACAAGAAAGATGGGGAAAGGCTGTTCAGTAGGGCCTGTTGTGATAGGACAAGAGGTAATGGTTTTAAAATAGAGGGGTGTAGATTTAGATTAGAAATTAGGAAAAAATTTTTTACAATGCGAGTTATAGAACACTGGAACAGGTTGCCCAGAAAGGTGGTGGAGGCACCATCTCTGGAAACGTTCAAGGCCAGGCTGGATGAGGCTCTGAGCAACCTGATCTAGTCAGGGATGTCCCTGCTCCTTGCAGGGGGGTTGGACTAGATGACCTTTGAATGTCCCTTCCAACCCTAACCATTCTATGATTCTATGATTCTATGTGAAGTGGTTCTTAGACTGAACTCAAGAAAATTCAGTGTAAATGTCAATTTTGTCTGGGTACTTTCCATTGCCCTGACAAGAACAACTGTTGAAACTGTATAATTACATTTCTGCGGTTTTATATTACTTACTGTAATTCGTTATCTTGATTTAGCTTATGTACAGTGTTTGCCATTGCAGTTGGAGTTTGAGAATTCAATAAATTGTGAGACTGACTTATTCCCATTAAAAAAGTAATTTTGAAATAAGCTTGCTCCTCTGTAGTGCTGTAATCGAAGAATGAAACATAATGAGAGTAAGTGATTGTTCTTCTGTGGATTTCAATATGCCATTTAAAACAAAGAAAAAAGAAAACCTTGATGAAAACCACAAACTCAGTCTCTTCATTTCAGTTTAACAGCAAATTCAGAAAAATAACTGTTCACTGAAATGGAGATGAGTTACTTCAGTTGTGTTTAAGACCAAAGAAATAGAGTTGAATTAAAATATTTTAACAATATGGTAATTTGCTTTAAGATGTAGAGTATTGTTCCCTGCCTGTTAGCATTACAAACTCTTTCCAGTTGCCTGCTGACTTAGCCAGACTAAGAGAAAGTTTCGTTGTGCTTACAGTTAGATTTTGGTCTAAGCCAGTAAACTAGACTCTGTCAGTAGTCTTTGGACAGAGGTAAGTGCCAGAGGCTGATTCAACCTGCATGTTTTAGAAGGCAATGAATGAATGAATGAACTGAACTTTGGAGAAGCTTTTCTTTCTCTATTAAACTATCTTAGAGTAGAAAGTTAATAATTAGGAGATTAACCCTTCAGACTGAAATGTATTATGTTTGAGTTTTAGGAAAGTGAAGAATAATTTTGGGGAAAATATATATTGTCCATCTCCTAGTTATTTTTAGAATTTTTCTAGAAATGACATGGAACCACAGGAAGATTGTTCAAGGATGAATCTCAATGGCCAGGAACTCCTTTCCTCTGATCTGAGAAAGATACATTTGTGGTTTTGCTTGCACATTTGTTTGGAGGGTTCTTAAAAACCCACTAGTAACTGAGATTCCACATCCCCCAGAGTAGATTATTTCCCTATTTCGATAGTCTCTGACATCTTGAAGTTCCTGCTGCAATCAGGAAGATGGTCGTGAGACTAAAAAGCTAACTTTCCCTTATTTTTCATAGAATCATAGAATGCTCAGGGTTGGAAGGGACATTCAAAGGTCATCTAGTCCAACCCCCCTGCAAGGAACAGGGACATCCCCAACTAGATCAGGTTGCTCAGAGCCTCATCCAGCCTGGCCTTGAACGTTTCCAGGGATGGGGCTTCCACCACCTTTCTGGGCAACCTGTTCCAGTGTTCTATAACTCGCATTGTGAAAAATATTTTCCTAATTTCCAATCTAAATCTACACCCCTCTATTTTAAAACCATTACCCCTCGTCCTATCGCAACAGGCCCTACTGAACAGCCTTTCCCCATCTTTCTTGTAGGCCCCCTTGAGATACTGGAAGACCGCTATCAGGTCTCCCCGGAGCCTCCTCTTCTGCAGGCTGAACAGCCCCAACTCTCCCAGCCTGTCCTCATAAGAGAGGTGCTCCAGCCCTTTTATCATCTTTGTGGCCCTCCTCTGGACCCTCTCCAACTGGTCCATGTCCTTCTTGTGTTGGGGGCTCCAGAACTGGACACAGTACTCCAGGTGGGATCTCACCAGGGCAGAGTAGAGGGGGAGAATCACCTCCCTCGACCTGCTGTCCACGCTTCTCTTGATGCAGCCCAGGATGCGGTTGGCCTTCTGGGCCGCAAGGGCGCATTGCCTGCTCATGTTGAGCTTCTCATCCACCAGCACTCCCAAGTCCTTCTCCTCAGGGCTGCTCTCAATCCATTCCCCGCCCAGCCTGCATTTGTGCCTGGGATTGCCATGACCCAGGTGCAGGACCTTGCACTTGGCCTGGTTGAACTTCATGAGGTTGGCACGGGCCCACCTCTCCAGCCTGTCAAGGTCCCTCTGGATGGCATCCCTCCCTTCCAGCGTGTCGACGGCACCACACAACTTGGTATCATCGGCGAACTTGCTGAGGGTGCACTCTATCCCACTGTCTATGTCGCTGACAAAGATGTTGAACAGGGCTGGGCCCAACACGGACCCTTGAGGGACGCCACTTGTGACCGGTCTCCACATGGACATTGAGCCGTTAACCACCACTCTCTGAGTGCAGCCATCCAGCCAACTCCTTATCCACCGAGTGGTCTGTCCATCAAACCCATGTCTCTCTAGTTTAGAGAGAAGGATGTCGTGCGGGACTGTGTCAAAAGCTTTGCAGAAGTCCAGGTAGATGATATCCGTTGCTCATCCCTTGTCCAGTGATGCTATGTCACCCCATCATAGAAGGCCACCAAATTGGTCAGGCACAATCTGCCCTTGGTGAAGCCATGTTGGCTGTCACCAACCACCTCCTTGCTCTCCATGTGCCTTAGCATGGTTTCCAGGAGAATCTGCTCCATGACCTTGCCAGGCACAGAGGTGAGGCTGACCGGCCTGTATTTACCTGGGTCTTCCTTATTCCCCTTTCTAAAAAATGGGGTTGTTTCCTCTCTTCCAGTCATCGGGGACCTCACTAGACTGCCACGACTTCTCAAATATGATGACCAGTGGCTTGGCAACTTCATCCACCAGTTCCCTCAGGACCCGGAGATGGATCTCATCGGGTCCCATGGACTTGTGCACCTTTAAATTCCTCAGATGATCCCGAATCTGCTCTTCGAGTACAATGGGCAGTTCTTCATCCTCGCAGTCCCTGCTTGCGCCTTCCACAGCTTGGGTGGTGGGACAAGAGCTCTTGTCGGTGAAGACTGAGCCAAAAAAGTCATAGAGTACCTCAGCCTTCTCCATGTCCTGGGTAACCAGGACACCAGTTTCCTTCCAGAGGGGGCCTACAATTTCCTTGGACTTTCTTTTGTCCCCTACATACCTGTAGAAGCTCTTCTTGTTGCATTTTATATTCCGGGCCAGATTCAGTTCTGCCAGGGCTTTAGCCTTTCTCACCTGGTCCCTGGCCACTCGTACAGCCTCTTTGTAGACCTCCCAGGCTACCTGTCTCTGCTTCCACCATCTATATGCCTCCTTTTTCACTTTCAGTTGGTCCAGGAGCTCCTTGCTCATCCACGCGGGCCTCCTGGCCTTTTTGCCCGACTTGTTCTTTGTCAGGATGCATCTCTGCTGAGCTTGGAGGAGGTGCTCCTTGAATATGGACCAACTTTCCTGGGCCCCTCTTCCCTCCAGGGCCGCCTCCCATGGCACTTTGCCCATCAGGTCCCTGAAGAGGCCGAAGTCCGCCTTCCTGAAGTCTAGGGCAGAGAGCTTGCTGTGTAGTTTCCTTGCTGCCCCGTGGATCTTGAACTCCACCGTGTCGTGGTCAAGGCACATCTGTACAGATGTGCCAAGTTTTATAATTTGGAGAAAAACCACCAGGCACTTACACTGTAAGGGATTGTTGGAAGTGTTTTGCTAGCACAGAGATTTGCTGCATTTAACAAGAGAAGAGACTGTCTCATTCTCCTGAGTATATCTCAGTACTTGGAAGATTAAAGATCTGGTGTGTGGTCTGTTGTTTCATTTTGGTTTTGTTTCAAACATTATTCTGACATTCTCCCATTCCTCAGTACGTGACTAAGGTTTCTATGCTGCCTGTGGAGGAGGGATGTGGATATGGAGACAGCAGTACTTTTGAGGGGAATAGTTCCCTTATTTTAGGCAGTAGTAGAGTCCCACATGCCTCTGTCCAGAATGGTTTGGCAGAGCTTGGCCTGTAATTAGTAAGAATGCAAGAGGTGCATTGAATCCTTTAAAACATATATTAGACCTGTGCCAGAATAAATATCAATTTCCTGCTACAGACCTGAAATTTGATCATCAGCCCTTACAACAAAACCACTCCAGTGAGCCTTTATGGCACCTGGTTTCTATCCCATTAGGTTTCATTGCCTTTGTCAGTCACATCTTTCCAGTCTCCTTAGCTGGACAGGTATGCTTTCCATCACCCAGAGGGAAATTGGGCTGGCTAGGAATATGTTAATGAGTGACATAATTACAGAGGTCACTAGGCAGTTTGGTTGTATATCAGGACATGTGTCACTTCTTGATTATTCCCAGGTTACCAATGTTTTAGGTCTGTTTATTTTCAGTTAAACATTATTGGTGCATGAAATTACTGCTAGGATCTCAAGAGGTTCCAGAAGAGAATGTTAATATTGTTAGGATGTAGCACTTTGAAAAGAAAGCTGAGAAAAGGTACATAGACGTAGGGAGGTGGAATCTAGTTACAGGCCCAATTAAAATAGCTGAAGGAGTACAAAGCATAGTCTAAGAAGTAACATAGACACAACAGAAAACAAATCCATCTCTTGACTTTGGCTTCTGTGACAGAAAACAGGTTGTGCTCTGGTTTTACAAGGGCATTGAGATTCCTTAATGAGAATACTTGGGAAAAGAGAAGGAAAAAGTAAATCCATTATAGAATGTTTTTGTGTAATAATCATCTGGGTGGTTGTGAAATTGTGTGCATATAGCAATAGCACAAAGGTTGGTTTCTAGCCCTCCAGACCTCCTCCCAGCTCCACTCCCTAGGTCAGCAGGTCTTTCCCGTACTTACACTTTCATACCAGAGACAGTTATATATGTGTAGGACACTGAATGTTAGCTCAGCCACTTCAGCTAAGTGATGTAACTGAAGATCAGAGTTAACAGCATTGAAGGTGTCAGATATGTTTTAAATGGATTACACAAAGCAGAAGCTGTTTGTTTATACATCTCAGCAGGTCAGGCTAAAGTTTAAAAAAATGTTTAATACATGTGCTTATCCATTCCTCTTCCACAGAGAAGTGGTTGTCCATCCTTAACAATAAGAATATTCAGTGTATTGAGGCTTCAGTGTAGGTGCTGTGCAGTTTGCTGACTTGAAGACCTTAGGCTAGCATGCTATGTTTTGAAGCATACTTTTGCTTTGTTGCTAGAGAATGGTTTGTTATTTACCACGCTGGTTTAACCAAGATATCAGGATGTTGCCTGAGACTGAAGGTTGCTGCCTGTGATGGTTTGTAGATGCAGATAGGAGCTTGAATGCTGAATCTGAGTGTTAACTAAATCCCTTCCTGTTTGGAAAGGTTGTTCAGCTAAGATGTGCCTTGAAACTAGATCTGGTAATTTACTCTATTTATTTATGTGAATGTCATAGAAGATCATGTATTCAAGGGGATCCTTGTGTTTTCTTGTCTTTTTGTGAGGATTGCTTTTAAACATTGATCCGCTTATTAATGTTAAAGGTGGCATTACAATATCCTGTGTTTTCATTCATTCAAAAGTGTAATATGATATAAACTGTGATTTTAAAAAACAAATTTTTTTTTTTTTTTTATTTGGCTATCCTTTCAGCTCTGTAGAGGAGGAAACTTCTGGACTAGCATGGAAGTTGTTCTTACACTGCTTTCAATTTTTTTTTTTCCCAGAGCTTTTATTTGTTGTCCTTGTCCCTAGCCTTGGCTACTTGGTAGCAAATTCCACACAGGGAAATAAGTCATGAAGCACAAATTGCTTGCACAAAAACTAGGATTGCTTAAGGGAAATAAAGAAAAGGGGAAAGGAGTGCAGGAAAAGATGAAATAGGTGTTTCCTCAGAATAAAAAAGTGGTAAATGAGACTATTCTCCTGGATCAGCAGTCTATAACCATATTATGTCTTCTAGAACTGCCAGCTGCATTTGGGAAGTGATATGTTTTACTTAAGGGTCTCCGTGTCTCGGTGAGCATGCACATTTTTAGGAGTGTCCTGGTATTCTTTGGTCTTGGCCAGGTACAAGAGCTGAACATTCAGTTGCTCTGAGGTTCACATGGAGAGCTGGTAACCCTAACACTTATATCATAAGCTCATTTCAAACATCCTTGTGAGGAAAACTGCTTCACCTACATGAAACAGATCTCTGGACTTGTATGGCTGAGTAGAGATTGTATCCGTCAATCTCTTTTCAGTTGTACAACTGCAAGAGCGTTTTTTATAATAATTAGTAGCTTTTAAGCTCTCGAGAAACAACTGTGGCATGCTCCATGTGTATGCGTTACAGTTCCTCTATTGGAGAGCTCTGAGAAACAAAAGTGGATGTGCTCAAAGCTATTGTTTGATATGCTAAAATGAAGAAGTTCTTCCTAAGTTAGATGAATCAGCATGTTTCAGATAAAGCATAATTCCCTTACCTAGCAGACCAGAGTACCAATGCTTCCAAAGCTCTTCAAATGCCCATGTAACCTGATGGTAAGAATGAATTACATATCTCCTCTGGTTGATTGTGGATAGGGGTCTTTTATGGTCCCAGCTAAAAGATTACTTTCATGTTTCTCATAGGAAGAGTCCTGCAAAGACCTCTAGTCTCCACTGGTCTGTGTAGCAGTGACTCCATGGAAACAATTGCACGTTTAAAGTTCAACATGCTGTTCAGTGCTTTGCACGGTCAGCATGGTCAGCACGCAGTCACATCTCAAGCTGCATGACTCATGGCTGACTGGAATGAAAAGGACAAGCTGTTTAGAGGATTGTGTGACGACATTCAAGTAGAGAAACAGAATGAGAACCATACTACAAGGGTAATGGGACACAGCATGACTTACCAAAGATTTTCGTTGAATGTCTGGTCTGGAACATTTTTTAATCCCTACTGGATGTTTTTCTACAAGGTACCCTCATTCAAATACGCTTTAATTTAGGAGAATCATTTGCCAGAAGTCAGGTACAGTAATTACTGAGGCATTTCATGGCTTTGTTTACACTTCTATGGGCACTCAAGTAAACGGCTTCAGGGTACATTCAACACAAGAAAGACATGAAGACAAGATGATTTGTGCTGAATGAAGTTCATATTGAAAACTGAAGTACAGTTCTCCCATAGTAATAGTTGTATATACCTGTGTAGTAGTTCAGCCCTGATCGGGATCAAACTACACAGTCTCTCTCTCACTCCCCCCACCCTCCAAGAGAATAGGGGGAGATAATATAAGTAAAATGGCTTGAGGTTTGAGATAAGGACAGGGAGAAATCCTTAAAGTTACCATTACGGGCAAAACAGACTCGACCTGGGGAAAACTATTCATTTATTACTAAAACTAGCAGGATAATGAGACAGGGAACAAGATATCCCCCCACCCCTCCCTCTTCCTGGGCTTAACATTATCTCTACAACCTTCCCCCCTCCCCCGCCCCGAGCGGCACAGGGGGAAGAGCAAATGGGGGTCGCGGTCAGTTCATCACGCGTTGTTTTACGCTGCTACTTCGTTCTTGGGGGAAGAACTCCTCATATTCCTCCTCTGCTCCATCGTGGGGTCCCTCCCACAGGCCACAGTTCTTGGTGAAACTGCTCCGGTGTTGGTCATCTCTTCCACGGGTGCAGTCCCTCTAGAACAGCTGTCCCAGCGGGCCCTCCACGGGCCACAGCTGCCTTCAGGCATCCACCTCCCCCGGTATGGGGTCCTCCACGGGCTGCAGGTGGATCTCTGCTCCTCCGTGGACCTCCATGGGCTGCAGGGGGACAACCTGCTCCACCATGGTTATCACCACAGGCTGCAGGGGAATCTTGGCCAGGAGCCGCATTACTCCTCCCTCTCCTTCTTCGCTGAACTTGGCGTCTGCAGCCGTTCCTCTCAAAAGTAATTCTTCACAACAGGCTGGCAGATGTCTCTCAGGTTCTTTTTACATCGCATTCACATCTCCTCTCCTCTCCACTTCTTGCAGCCAGGCCGGGCCAAGTCGGGCCCAGTCGGCTGCCTGGTGGGAGGCCAGAGGGTGAGGCCTGCAAGGCCAACAAGGCTTGCACCTTGCCCTCTCTGCCCCCGCTCAACTCCTTCACATCTCCTCTCTTTTTTTTTTTTCTTTTCTGTTTTCCCCTTCTTAAATTATCGCAGAGGCATTGTCATGGAACATTCTGCTACTAATTGGCTTGGCCTTGGCCAGCCCACTGAACAAAAGGGAGCAAATTCTAGCAGTTTCCTACAGAAGTTACCACCTTAGGCCCCCTCACTAAACAAAACCAGAACAACCTGACACCATAAAGTGTTTATGTGACTACCATATTGTCTCAGCTTTTCAGCTGTGAAAGAAAATGTAGATTTTTTTCAAGAGTAAAATTTAGTTTGCAAATCAATAGGCAAGATTCGGTTTCTGTCCCTGAAGTCCAGTAAAATGTCCTAACATCTACACTGTGTGCAAACTGATGACCTTGGCATAATGTCTATAACATAATAAACCCTGAAATAGATGGGAGGAAAGTGATTCAGGAATTGCAAGTCATTTGGAAATTAGATGAGGGTACATCTGTATTTTTCAAGGAAAGTCAAAAGCTTTGTGGTTACAGTTTAGTATGTATAGCAGCTCAGTTTAAAAAGAGTCTGGGGTAATGTCTTGATTTAGCAGATTTTTTTCCAAAACCAAACAAACCTTAACAGAAACTTAAGCTATTAGCTGCTATCTAGTGCCCTCTTAAAATCTAAGCCAGCCAACCAAACAAAAAGAACAAAGTACTCTTTTTTTTTACTGTGGTCCCCTTATGCTGAATCAGTAGTGCTGATTTTAAGAAATGCAGGGCTTCTCTTTTTTTGCAGGCTTTCAAAATCCTAAATTTATGATTACGTGTGAGTATTGATAAGACTTTACAAACTGCTTGATCCAGTGTTCTGTCAGATTTTATCAATAGACTTGAGTGGAGTCTTGGTATACATCTCTGAATAGTTTGCTATTATGCATTTGCAGGGGCTGCAAATCATTACTTTCCCATAGAAATTTTGATATTTCAAATGGATAAGATGTTATGGTTTTAATCCCAAATGCTCAACTTTCTAGCAGTGGCTGGTTGCTTGCTATGTGAAAGTGTGAGATGGAGCTGCAGAGCGAGTATGGATATGATACTAGCTGATGTTGTTTAATCATCTTTCTGGTTCTGCCATTTTAGTTGATTCTTTTCCACTTACAATTAGTTTCATTTTTCCTTTGAGAAATCCTAGGTGCAAAGAAATTTTATTCTAGTGTGTTTTTACAACAACAGGATCCTCTTTTGCT
Organism: Chlamydotis macqueenii; assembly: GCF_036417535.1. Taxonomy (NCBI): domain Eukaryota; kingdom Metazoa; phylum Chordata; class Aves; order Otidiformes; family Otididae; genus Chlamydotis; species Chlamydotis macqueenii. Next base: position 22,165,008 of record NC_141559.1, read on the forward strand.
TCTGTTGTTTCCTGTGACTCTTCTTCAATGAAAACAATAGTATAATCCAAGTTAAACTGGGTGTTTTCAAAGACCAGACACCTTGATTACGTGCAGGTACCTAGCTGGCTTGTTGGGTTGTTGAGCAGGCAACAATGGATGGCTAATGTTATCTGTGTGACATGATCAACTGTAGCTCTTACAGAACGGAGAAAAGAAATCCTTCTCTTCTCAGAATCCCTCACAGAACACATGGGCTTGGCTTGGGAGTTGACATGTTTATTTTATGAAACAATTAGTGAATATAAAGCACATTTCATTTGCATTTTAGATGCAAATGGAAACCAACAGCATATCTTTAAGAGAAAATGAATTGTTGTTCTGAAAATCAGTTTTCTGACAAGCCTTGTGTTGAGCTTGCATTGACAATTTATCATAGTAGTCCAGCTAATTTGAGTCATAATTTTGTATCTAGTGCTACATGCTGTCCATCTGTACAGCTGGGTATTGCGCTGTCTGAACTCTATATGCAGGCCTACTTGAGAACTGATGTTCTGAACAAGTGCTGAAGTAATGGCAAGGAATCTTATGCTACTCTGAGTGTGGTGCCTGGGGAACTTTCTGGTCATCTTCCTCAGTTTATCTAGTGGCTGCGTGTACTAATATTTGATAGTGACCAATGCTCTTTAAGTTAAAAAGAAACTTAGCCTCCTACAAATTTGACAAAACATATCCATTTAAAGCCGATCAGTTTATGCTGTGATGCAGAATGGCTAATAACCTATGTTATTGTTTTTAATTCCCAGAGTTGCAGCTTTTAATGGTAATGACAATAACTTGGCCCAGTGCTGTACAGTGTCTCTGATGAACATGGGTTCATTTATGGGCTTGATACAGGAGATTCCTACAGGCAGATTTAAAAATTCCTGTGTTGAAATGATAATGGAGAATAACTCAGTTCTGAACTTCTGAACAGTTAGACTTGGAAGCAGATGGCCATTACGGAGATGACTTTATGAAAACAGTAGCTAAAAATGCCCTGACTGGATTGACAACAGAGAGGTTAAGAGCTATCCCTCAGTTCTGTCAGCCCTACTGGATTGCACCTACAGGCAGCAAATAACCCCAGTACTTGACAACAGTGTGACAGTGAGATCAAGGGATTTAACTAACAAATGAAGACAAAATAAACAATTATTTGAAAGGAAAAGACTTTGAGATATATCTAATCCAGACTGAAGTACATCTCTTGTATAGTCTTTCTTTTTACTTTTTTCCTTTTTTCTCTTTTTTCCCACCCTTTTAAAAATTTTTTTAAAAATTTATTTTCAAGGAGATTCAGGTCTGTCAAAGGGCACACTAGCTCGCAGGTGATATTAAGGTATTCCTGAGTGTATTGGTATTTGTTTTGTATTTTTAACTGTGAAGTGACCACAGGAAGACTGGGGCTAAACCTGCCACCTTTCTCATATTCATATGCTGAGTTCTTGCAGCAGTTGTTGCTGCTAGGATACCCACAACCGAAGGCTTCAACACAAGAAATGTGTATCCTTCAAATTTTTCTGGAAATGGGAAAAAGCATGCAGTGCTCCAGGCAGCAGCCAAAAATAGCATCTTTGGTTCCTGTTGGAAGAGGGCATAACACAGTGCTTTGCAGCACTTGCAAATGGCTCTTTGCTTTTAGGGGCTTTAAGGTCTACTGTTGAGGAGTGATTGAAATGAGGCAGATATGTGATGATCCAGACTTATTGTGCCTCCTGGCTTCTAGGCATCTAACCTTAGATGGCTTAGTGTGACAGTTCAGCCTGCAATAATGGAAATGTATCCAGAACACAGTCCAGCAAACTGTTGCCCTTCCAAAAGAGGTCTTTCAGTCGTCTCTGGGAGGCCTTTGGCTCTCCCATGCCCATATCTGAGACAGGGTTGTAGCAGGATTATTATGACTGGTCCTACTGCCTAGTAGTCACATGCAGGAACACCTGATGCCTAATCGTAGTAGTTTTCATTGTCAAAGACTTTGTTAGGTGATGATAATGTGGTTTGATCTGCATGTGCAGGACCATTCTGTGGCTTATCTTGATGTGCTGTGAGAAAACATGTTAAGTCAGATGGCAGGTTGGTTGGAAGTTCCCTTTTACTTTGACCTTTCATTGCAGTTGCTCTGAAAATGCTGGAAGAAGACCTCTGCTGTTATGCTGGGTTTGGCCCTAGCCAGCCTGGCCAGATCCTCTTTACTTAGCTCTTTCAAGTCTCTGAAAAAATGAATGCATCTATTTCTGACTTCCTGTCTTAATATGGCTTACTCGATTTGGTCACTATTGCTTTTCTCAGGGCATTTGTTTGGCTTGAAACCAAACTGCAGTGTTCAAGTGTGATGTTTGCTTTGATGAAGCCACTGAATAAAGCAGTAGGCAACTAATTAATACTAGTTTCATCTTTGTGTTTCTTTTACACTTCTTGGATATTTTTCTTTTTTCCCAATGAACAATAACTTTTTGCCTGTACAACATCAACAGCGGTCCTTGGCAGCTTGTTTTTAACTGGTGGATAAGATATTCAAAATGCACATAAACTCAGTATTAGGAGTGCCACAAGGTTTTGTTCTTTAGGCAACTGAGCCCTAATTTCTCTCTGAATTTCAACAAAAATAGCTTATAATCTTTCTTCCCACATTGCACCGGTAATGGGACTGTCCAATCTAGAGTTTCTAGGAGCACACAGAAACTATTTTCTGTTTTCCTATAGTGGAACTGCAGATGTTTGTAGTCTTGCATAAGTGCATGCTCAGAGGGTTAAAAAGAACGTGTTAGGAGACAGCACAGTGTCTCTTGTACTGTCTCTGAATTGAGGAGTGTTGAAGAAATTTCTGGGTCCTCCTCTCTAATGGTGTTCATTGTGAGTTGGCTCTGCTCTCAGAATAATAAGAACTCTGGGAAATGTTTGGTATATAAAAGTGAGGAGAAGAAAGTCCTATTTGCATAGAAATGAACTTCTCCACTTTTCAGCTGATTCTTTTTATTTAAGAAAAGAAAGGAGAGGTATTCAGATGGTGGTATACTGAAAGGTTGAATTTTGTCTTCTACGTGGCTTGCTTCCCAGATTGGAAATTCACTTTGGAATCTTCACTGGAATCAGGTTGCTCAGAGCCTCATCCAGCCTGGCCTTGAACCTTTCCAGGGATGGGGCTTCCACCACCTTTCTGGGCAACCTGTTCCACTGTTCTATAACTCGCATCGTAAAAAATTTTTTCCTAATATCTAATCTAAATCTACCCCCCTCTATTTTAAAACCATTACCCCTTGTCCTATCACAACAGGCCCTACTGAACAGCCTTTCCCCATCTTTCTTGTAGGCCCCATTGAGGTACTGGAAGACCGCTATCAGGTCTCCCCGGAGCCTCCTCTTCTCCAGGCTGAACAGCCCCAACTCTCCCAGCCTGTCCTCATAAGAGAGGTGCTCCAGCCCTTTTATCATCTTTGTGGCCCTCCTCTGCACCTTCTCCAACTGGTCCATGTCCTTCTTGTGTTGGGGGCTCCAGAACTGGACACAGTACTCCAGGTGGGATCTCACCAGGGCAGAGTAGAGGGGCAGAATCACCTCCCTCGACCTGCTGTCCATGCTCCTCTTGATGCAGCCCAGGATGCGGTTGGCCTTCTGGGCCGCAAGGGCACATTGCCTGCTCATGTTAAGCTTCTCATCCACCAGCACTCCCAAGTCCTTCTCCTCAGGGCTGCTCTCAATCCGTTCCCCGCCCAGCCTGTATTTGTGCCTGGGATTGCCATGACCCAGGTGCAGGACCTTGCACTTGGCCTGGTTGAACTTCATGAGGTTGGCACGGGCCCACCTCTCCAGCCTGTCAAGGTCCCTCTGGATGGCATCCCTCCCTTCCAGCGTGTTGACGGCACCACACAGCTTGGTGTCATCAGTGAACTTGCTGAGGGTGCACTCTATCCTACTGTCCATGTCACCGACAAAGATGTTGAACAGGGCCGGGCCCAACACAGACCCCTGAGGGATGCCACTCGTGACCGGTTCCACCTGGACATTGAGCCGTTGAGCACCACTCTCTGAGTGCGGCCATCCAGCCAACTCCTTATCCACCGAGTGGTCCGTCCATCAAACCCATGTCTCTCTAGTGTAGAGAGAAGGATGTCGTGCGGGTCCGTGTCAAAAGCTTTGCAGAAGTCCAGGTAAATGATATCCGTTGCTCGTCCCTTGTCCACCGATGCTGTCACCCCATCATAGAAGGCCACCAAATTGGTCAGGCACAATCTGCCCTTGGTGAAGCCATGTTGGCTGTCACCAACCACCTCCTTCCTCTCCATGTGCCTTAGCATGGTTTCCAGGAGAATCTGCTCCATGACCTTGCCAGGCACAGAGGTGAGGCTGACCGGCCTGTATTTACCCGGGTCTTCCTTATTCCCCTTTTTAAAAAATTGGGCTTATGTTCCAATTTTTAAAAAGAGGACAGCCTTTAGTAGTTTGAATATGTTTAGATTAACTTTTCCACTTGGTACTCAACTGCATGGTATACTGTAGAGAACCTTGCACTGGCTGCAGTTAATTCAGCTACCAGGAAAGCTATAAAGTACTGGAGGTTCTAAGCATGTCTGAGGGAGGGAGACAGGCAGGCAAAATGAAACGTCTGCTGTGTAGGAGTTGAAGCAAAGCTGAGAACTCTTGTGCAGAAGCTGAAGTTTTTAGTGTCTACAGCAGGGCCTTTGTATTGTGGAAAGTTGGATGATGCTGTTGGCCTAGATGTATAACTGTTTTAGTTTAGCCCCAATCGGGACCAGACTACACAGTCTCTCTCTCACTCCCCCCACCCTCTGAGAGAATAGGAAGGGATAATACAAGAAAAAAAAAAAAGGCTCGAGGTTTGTGATAAGGACAGGGAGAAATCCTTTAAGTTACCGTTACAGGCAAAACAGACTCGACTTGGGGAAAGTCGAGGATAATTAGGCAGAGAGCAAGATAACCTCTCCCCACCCCTCCCTCTTCCCAGGTTTAACATTATCTCTACCACCGAGCGGCACAGGGGGGAAAAGGGAATGGGGGTTACGGTCAGTTCATCACATGTTGGTTTATGCCGCTGCTTCGTCGTTGGGGGGAGAACTCCTCATGTTCCTCCCCTGCTCCAGCGTGGGGTCCCTCCCACGGGCTACAGTCCTTTGTGAACTGCTCTGGTGTGGGTCATCTCTTCCATGGGGTGCAGTCTCTCCAGAACAGCTGCCCCAGCAGACCCTCCATGGGCCACAGCCTCCTTCAGGCATCCATCTGCCCTGGTGTGGGGTCCTCCATGGGCTGCAGGGGGATCTCTGCCCCTCCGTGGACCTCCATGGGCTGCAGCGGGACAGCCTGCTCCACCATGGTTATCACCACAGGCTGCAGGGGAATCTTGGCCAGGAGTGGCATTATTCCTCCCTCTCCTTCTTCACTGACCTTGGTATCTGCAGTCATTCCTCTCACAAGAAATTCTTCACAACAGGCTGGCAGATGCCTCTCAGGTTCTCTTTACATCTCCTCTCCACTTCTTGCAGCCAGGCTGGGTCGAGTCAGGCCCAGATGACCACCTGGGGGGTAGGGCCAGAGGGTGAGGCCTGCAAGGCCCACAAGGCTCGCACCTCCCCGTCTCTGCCCCCACTCAATGTCTTCACATCTTCGCTTCTTTTTTTTTTTTTCTGTTTTTCCCCTTCTTAAATGCATTATCGCAGCGGTGTTGTCATGGAACATTCTGCTACCAATTGGCTCGGCCTTGGCCAGCAGTGGGTCCGCCATAGGCCCGGCCGAGTCCACTGAACAAAGGGAACAACTTCTAGCAGCTTACAGAAGCTACCACTGTAGCCGCCCCCCCCCGCCCCAATAAAACCAGAACAATGACAATCGACAGCTCCAAGAAATGCCGTTTCCAGTTGATCATAGATGCAGATAGATGTCTCTACTTCAGTTTTGTGTTCGTGCTCTCAAAGTTCTGGTTATTTTAACCCTAAGAGATACTTCTGGGTGAGCTCCATGGCAAAATCAGAGCAGTACACCACGCCTCATAGCTCAGCATGAGATTGAGCTACTTGGGTCTGCAAAATAGATGAAACAGTTAACCAAGTTCACTAACTGGGAGCAAACATTACTTGCTGTGTAAGAGTGTGAATATTTGAGAACAGCTGCTCATGAGGCTGGCTTAAAATGAACAACTGGATTACTATTGTCCTCTTTTAATATGAGGGCAACTCCACTAGTATAGGCACTACATATGCAACGAATGGCAAGACAACACTTGTACAGTGGAAAATAGCTTACTTATGGGTCAGGAAAGCAATTAGCCTATAGGCTGCACAGAAATGGGAATGACAAGCTTGTTTTGTTTCTTCATTCTCATCTCTTCATCTGTTTTTTTGACACAGTATGCACATACCCTTTGGGTATTCATACTACTCAGTCACAGAGGCACAGAGTTATTAAAGTCTAATTGTGTATTTTCAATAGCCATGCAAATTTTTCAACATATAATTTTAATGATTTGTTATTGCAGTGTGTGCTTTTTATTTTTTGTTTTTAAACTGATATATGGCAGGATTTTTTCAGAGCCTGTCAAAACTTCATCAGGGAGGCTTCATTTTGAAGGGACAAAATGTGTTTTCTAGAGTAAATGTACTGTACACTGACTTACTGGCATCTTTCCTCTTCTGGGAAGATGAATGGGATAATTTGTTTTTGAGTGCCATGTAACTTAGGAGCAATCCGTGATCAGGAATGATGGGTTATAAATGGCTCTGCTTGAGGACTTGTTGATGTTTAAGACTGCATTCCCACACGAAGGGTGTTTCTGCCCTTGCCCCCACTGAGTTTCTCACCTATGCATACCTCATCATCCCTTCTCTATGAGAACTGGAAAAGGCTGGGTTTTTTTTCTGTTATCACACTTCTGGAAGCTTAGGCCTTGAAGAAAGCGTGGTAATCAGGGCTGAAATAGATTGGACACAGACTCAACCTACTGTGTGCTACACGCCTATCTGGGAGACAACCACATGTATTAACAAGCAATAATATAAACCCTTCTGTTGGAAGACTTATGGATAAAATAATGATTAATACTTTGCATCTGCTTTGAACTAAATAATTCAAGCATCTTATGAGGAAGTAGTGGTGAAATGTCTTAATTCTTCCATGTCCTCCTGTCCTGTCAGTAACAATGAGTTGAGACTGATGGTGCTGGATAGACGAAGGTATGCTTCTGTTGTGGAGTTCTCCATTAGCTGCAGTTATCACCACTGGCGATTATACTCTTATTACCCTGCGGTAAAGCCTTAGGAAATCTTGTGTAGGATTTGTTGTAATGATAATTATGCTTCCCCTGAATAAGTTTTTCTTCTGCTTGACAGTCATATTGGGCAGTGAATTTCTGTATATGAAATATCCTCCATTCAGTATTAATTTACCTAAAGCTGAACCAGGGCTCAGGTGACCTAAAAAATCATTCTTAGCTAGATGTGCTTTAGTAGTGTAAAGGCTGTTAAATAAACTGGACTCTTTTTCCATTTTCTGCTGACCTGAGCAAGTGTTAAACATACCAACTTGCCTCATTTTAGATCCCACAGAGATTTGCTCCATGTGGAGATGGATCTGCTTGCAGTCCATCTGATACTAGGAGCTTCTGCAGTAGGCTAGCTCATGTGTTCAGGCACAGTCCGACATAAAGCATGAGCACATAAATGGATTAGCAACAGAAAAAGAGCCATGAGAACTGTTGTGTTCAGTTCTTCAGATCCAGATCTCTAAGCCTTGCTACCAGTGCTAGTCATCAGCAAGTTAGAGACTATAGAGCCTGTATGCTGAACTTGCTCATGTCTTGTGACTAAACCACAGAGAAATACTCTTTCTTCCATCTACTTCATGTAGTAGCAGCAGGCTCAAGTCTACAGTAAGCTTTCCTTAAGCATAGTCTCTCAGATACCATGGCTCTGTTCCCCATTCTGCTCCTTGGGAAAGATCAGATAGCTGCTTCATATCTTGGTTGTCCCTGCTGTGATATTGATGGGGTCTTACCTTTGTGGTACATTGAGACAAATTAGACTTTAAATGCTCTGCATTATAATAATGAGGAGTCAAAGTGCATTATAGTGTTTCTTGCCTATGGTGGTTGGGAGCCCGATTGCACTTTTTATTTTAATGACACATTGCTTAACTTTTGACATTAACACTTTTCAGTTAAAAAGGGAAATATGTCCACATCTCTCCTACAACTGGCACCTCAAATTTAAACCTTGATTTATTTTTCCCTTTTGAGGAGTTTACACAGCACCTGCTGTCTGATTTTTCTACTCCCATCGGTATAGATCAAGCCTCATAAATCAAACTATAACTGCAAGCCTTTTATCTGTGAATTTTATTTACAGTGGAAATAAGAAGCTTCAGGAGGTAAAACTGCTATCACGTGAGCCATATTCACATGACTGGAGCAGCACACAGAGAATATCCTGGTTAAGAGGCAGCCTTGCTCTTGAAATTTATTTACAAATTTCCAGGGTGTGAACCTTCTTCATACTGTTGGAGTAAAATGACATGCACTTGAGCTGCATTGAACGATGGCCTAGTGGTGATGGCCTTCCCTTGGGATATTGGCATTTGCCCTTGCTTTGCCATGGATTTCTTATGACTGTAGAGGTGCATTGCTTGGGCTTTTTATGGGAAACTGTAAGTGAGTGATATGTGAGTAGCCGAGGAGTGAACAACTTGGTGTTAATTCTCCTGTAGAAAAGCTAAAGCATATGAAAACTTTTGCTTTTTATGTTATCTGCCATTTCACATAGGCCTTTAAAAGTACTGATCATGCTATTAAGTTTCCACATCTCCTTGATCCTAATAGTTTTTCCATCTAGACAAGTCCTTTGTTTTTTTATCTCATTACCTCTGTATAAAAAAGGGCTAGGAGTAGTCAGTTTTTTCATAGGAGTGTCACAAAGACGGATGCACAAAAAACTATTGCCTGTGGGGTTGGGAGTGGGAGGGTACATCTTCATGGTACAGCAAGATGAGAGTGGATTTGGACAGGTGATGTCGCTCAGCCTGTCAGGATTGTAGGCCAAAGCTTACTGTAGAGTTGGACTCCAGCTTTCTGCAGTGTTTCTGTTAAGGCTGGAATTTGGAAAGGTTGTGACTGGGAAAAGGCTGTCTTTTGGTCTGTAACAGCCCCTGCTTCCAGAGGATCCTGCCTTTTGCACTGGGGTGAAACTGGGAGCACTGCAGTTCCTGCTCTGAGGAGGCTCCAATTGCTAAATTCTGAGTGGAGTAATGAAAAGTTTGGACTGGACTTTGGAGTAGGGCTGTCTTCCAGCAGTTCATCTAGCTTTAAAGGGTGATGGGGCAGAGTCGTCCAGATTACTGAATCTAGTTTGTCACTGAAAGCTGATAATGTTTTGTTCAAATACTTTAATTGTATGTTTTGTCTCTAGATAAAGAATGTGTGCATGTTGTTGATATTTTGAAAAATCTCATTTGTTTTAAAAACCTAGATCAAATTAGTAATGTATTCTTCAAAATAAGGAGAAACTGTTGTGAACAATTTTTCAACACTTGACAGCTTCCCAGCCAATTTACTTGCTCTCAGCAGAATAAATGGAACCTGCTTGTCTCTAGTGTGACCACTGGCTATTTCACACAGCTTCCCCAACTGCTTTCTAAATTGAGCCCACGGAGAAATCACTGCAATGTGGAAGAAGGGACTGAAGGTGCAGGAAGCTACTTAAATTGCAAACATGGAGGTTGTAACGCCCTGGTTTCATCTCACATAGGTAAGTGAACTGTGTTTAGAGAACAGATTTCCATATTAGTGAACACATGTTTCCAGAGATCTGCTTCTGTGCATTGTATGGACGTATGGTAGGTATAAGAAATGATCAGATGAACTTGTCTGGTAGCTCTGGATCCTGTCTGACTCAGACTGGAGTTGACAAGTAGTAAGAAGTGGTCAGCTATGAGTGACATTGCAGTAATCATTAGTTACAGGACTCTGCTGCAAGTTGCTTCCAGCCACGACATCAGTTTTTGCCATGAATTTTTCTAGTTTTCTTTGCAGTGTTCAGGTTTTGGTTTTTGTCTCTGCAATGTGATGAGGGGTACAAAAGAATCATCTCAGGGTGATCACAGAGAGGGTCTGACCCTGAAGGCATTCAGCCATTTGGTTTCTGTTTGGGCATATGTGGTCCTTTGGAATCTCAGACAGCTTCAAAATAGTTTAGGATACAGAGTAAGAAAAAATCTCTTTGGTGTGTTGGAATACATAATAAAGGCAATAAAGTGATGCCACTGCAGGAAATGCAGTTGTTCTGGGATGCATTATGGAGTGAATTATATTAGCTAGGAGAGGTAGTTGTAGTTATTTTACTCTATTTGACAAAAATGAGAACCCAGTTGGATCACTGGTTTAGGCATTCCTGTGACCACTGCAGGAAGGTGTAGATTCACCTTAGAATCCCATAGTAGCTTCTTATTTCTATGAAGAATGATAAGCTGTAAATATTATTGAATGTTACATTCAAGGAAAAAAAAAACCTTCTTGTTCACTCTAAAAATGAGATCTTTTCCAGAGTATAAAGTGCTCATAAGAGAAGGGCAATGAACAATTGTCTTTTGCTTCTCCTTGGGGTTAAGTCAAGAAGTAATTAATCTAATTGGAAGCAATAGAAACCTTACCTTAGCTTGATACTATGAAAATCTTCTTAACGTTAAACACTGAAAGTACATTGTCTACATAGCAGTGGAAGTCTGGTAGAAGAGTTGAGTACACTACAAACAAATAAGGACAGAGCCTACTCTCATCATGTCTCTGGGTTGGTCAGACCTTGCACTTCTCTTTTTGTTTGGTTGGCTTCTTTTTTAGAAAGGATATACTGGTCATTGTGGCTTTGTTTTGCTAGAAGGACAGAAGAGTGCACTGAGACAAGGTAAGTCTCTAAAGGGGGAATGCTTAGATCTGCTGAGTGAAACAGCCTTTAAATAAGAATCTTAAAAACAAAGTTGCACACTGCTCAGTGAGTTTCTTTATATTCCACTTCAATTTAGCAGATTTCATTTGCTCTAGGCTGCATGCAATCAAAGCAGTCCCCTCTATATCTCTTATAAAATCATTTTCCTTTTCATAATTTCCAGGGCTTACACAAAATTGTACTGTATGCCTGTGGTGGGTGCACTTGGCCCCCTGATCAGACTGGCGGTGGTTTGGTGCAGACTCCAAAGGAGGCAAAGGCCTGAGCTCTAGCCAGGCTAAAAACTTCTCAAGTTTTGATCTGTTCTCTGAAAATCCACAAAGGAACAGAGTGGCACAGTGAGCATTGATGCATATGAGCTTGGAACACCGATTATGCGATTGACACATGAATAGCTGGTGGCTTTTCCAAGACTTAAGCTGAGAGAGTTGGGGCTGTTGAGCCTGGAGAAGGGGAGGCTCCAGGGAGACCTCCGGGAAGACCTTGAAATCTTCCAGTACTTCAAGAGGGCCTACAGGAAAGACGGGGAGAGACTCTTCAGCAGGCCCTGTTGTGACAGGACTAGGGGTAATGGTTTCAAAATAGAAGGAGGTAGATTCAGATTAGATATTAGGAAAAATATTTTTACACTGAGGTTGGTAGAACACTGGAACAGGTTGCCCAGAGAGGTAGTGGATGCCCCATCCCTGGAAAGGTTCAAGGCCAGGTTGGATGAGGCTCTGAGCAACCTGATCGAGTCGGGGATGTCCCTGCTTCTTGCAGGGGGGTTGGTCTAGATGACCTTTAAAAGTCCCTTCAAACCCTAACCATCCTATGATTCTATAAGGAACAGAGAAAGTTGTGAGTACAAGGAGTCTCATGGTTATCTTTCCCCATTGCCTGCAATTTAACTACAAGCCGACCACTTTATGCCATAAATATGGCAGCCTAAGAGGGCCTTCTTTGAGGTCTCCCTGCTAGGCAGTGTGGCTCCATGGCAGTGATCACACTTTGAACTCGGATACCTCTCGGGGTGGAGAGAACTTTCACCAGCAGTAGATCTTCAGTAAGCAACTGATACCATGCATAACCGTCTAGTAGGATAGCTTTGATTTTGCCTTGGTGTCCTGGTTCTGGCTAGGATAGAGTTAATATTCACCTGAGCTGGGTGGAGAAATGAAGCTGGTAGCCCCTATGGCTGGGATAGTTAACTAATTAGCTAACAGCTGGGGTTAATTTACCCAAATTAAAAAATTAAAATTACCCAATTAAAATTACCCAAATTACCCCCAAAAAAATTAATTACCCAATAGCCAAAGGGCTATTCCATCCCCTCTGACATCATGCTCAGTATGTAAGTGAGGAGGGTGCTGAAGGGAGCCTCCTGCTACTTGGAAGAAACTAGGTGTGGAGATTTGTTGTAAGCCATTATACTGTATTTGTATTCCATCACTGGTTTGTTTTCTTCTGTCATTACTGTTAAATTTACTTTTTGTTCAATCTCAACCCACGTGTTTGGTTTTTTTTCTGGTTTTCTTTTGTTTACCAAATCTCCCCCTGTTCTCTCGGAGGGTGGGGGGAGCGAGAGAGAGAGAGACTGTGTAGTCTGGTCCCGATCGGGGCTGAACTATGACAGTTATTTTGGCGCCCAATGTGGGGCACGAAGGGTTGAGATAATAACAGATCTGACTTTTTTTTTTTGCTTGAAACAAATTTGTTTATACACACTCATTGTATTGGTTGTCAGTTATTGGTCATGATGTTGCAGTGGTTGGTTATGTTGTTGTATTGTCTACGCTCTTATATGTACTATGTGTTCCCAGTGGTGGTGTTTATCACCTCAGGGAAAATGATGAGAATTATCCTTCTGTTATACTATGCCATATACATCTATGACATGGTGACATCAATGGCCTTAGAGATAAATTGGTATTCCTATGTGGACAGCTTCCCAAATTCTTTCACTTCCAGGGTAGTTAAACCACTTTTTGAGAACTTTGTAGATCTGGGGGACATTCAAGCCACTCTGATGTTGTTGTCATGTATCTTGAATGTGTGTCAAGTCTTGTCTAGGGCTGCAAAACCACTTTTTGGAAATCTCCTCCCGAGATTTACCCTAAGGCAAGATACTAATATGTGGCATGCAGCTGAATCAGAGGGTGAACCCATGCTAGTATCAGTTGCCCCTGTATACAAGAAGACTTGGAAGCAGAAGTCAGCTCGTTTAGTGAGGGATGAAGAAGCCCCTTCTAGGATGGAGCAGGAGGAAGAAGAGGAAGGTTTATTTGCTTCATGCCAAGGAAGAACTCGGCAGGCAGGCTCTTCCTCAGAGGAAGAACTCCTAAAGGAGACAGTGAGCACCCAATTTCTATCCCTGAGCGAGCTGTGAGACATGCGAAAAGATTTTAGCCGTCATCCTGGGGAGCACGTTATCAGCCGGCTGCTGCGGTGCTGGGATAATGGGGCCAATAGCTTGGGATTAGAAGGCAGAGAAGCTAGGCAACTGGGATCCATTTCTAGAGAAGCAAGCATTGACAAAGCAGTTGGAAAAGGGACACAGGCACCCTCTGGAGGCGACTCCTGTAAGGTGTGAAGGAGAGGTATCCTTTCAAGGAGGATGTAATGTGTCATCCAGGCAAGTGGGCTACCATGGAGAAGGGGCATCCAGTACCTGAGGGAATTAGCTGTGCTGGAGATTATTTATGATGGCCTGGACAATGATCAGTTACCTAAGGATCCAGATGAAGTTAGGTGCACACGACAAATGTGGCGGAAGTTTGTTCGAAGTGCACCGTCATCATATGCCAACTCATTGGCAGTTATGACCTGGAAAGATGGAGGGGAAGAAACAGTGGATGAACTGGCTGGCCGAGTCTGGCAGTACGAGGAAAGCCTGTCTTCCTCCTTACAGGCCTGTGTCTTGGCTGTGGAGAAATTATCCCAGGTGTTCCAGCAATTCAAAGCAGATATGTCCCATTCCCCACCGGTACGGGCCAATATTTCAGCTATTAGGAGTAAATGTTTCCCTGCTCAAGAGAGATGGTATACACGGTGGGGTACCCTGTGGTTTACCTTGCGTGACCAAGGAGAGGACATGAGGGAGGGAGTGGGATGGGAAGCCTACCTCTGCCCTAGAGGCACGGGTACATGAGTTGCATGGAAAAACCATTGCAAATAGAAGTTCTCCCTGGAAAATTGTTGCACCAGTCTCCAATAGGCAGAGTAGAGGAATAGCTTTAGTTCTGACCCTCCTGAAGGGACCTCTCGTGCATATTTAAAAGAAATGAACAATGAATACTGTGGCCAGCCAGGTGGAGGAGTGGGACAACAGAGTTTATTGGATTGTGTGGATCCGATGGCCTGGCACGTCAGACCCACAAGAGTATAAAGCACTAGTGGATACACAATGTACCTTGATGCCATCAAGATATAATGGGGCAGAACCCATTTGTATTTCTGGAGTGACAGGAGGATCCCAACAGCTGTCTGTATTGGAGGCTGAAGTGAGCCTGACAGGGAATGAGTGGCAAAAGCACCCCATAGTGACTGGCCCAGATGCTCCATGCATTCTTGGTATAGATTACCTCAGAAGGGGATATTTCAAGGACCCAAAAGGGTATTGGTGGGCTTTTGGTGTAGGTGCTTTAGAGATAGAGGAAATTATACAGTTGTCCACCTTGCCTGGTCTGTGAGAGGATCCTTTTGTTGTGGGGTTGCTGAAGGTTGAAGAACAACAGGTGCCAATTGCTACCGCAACTGTGCATGGGTGGCAGTATTGCACGAATCGAGACTCCCTGATCCCCATCCATAAGCCGATTCATCAGCTGGAGAGCCAGGAAGTGATCAGCAAGTCCCACTCACCTTTTAACAGTCCCATATGGCCAGTGAGAAAATCAAGTGGAGAGTGGAGGTTAACAGTGGACTATCGTGGCCTGAATGAGGTAACACCACCACTGAGTGCTGCTGTGCCAGACATGTTAGAACTTCAGTATGAACTGGAATCCAAGGCAGCCAAGTGGTATGCCACCATTGATATTGCCAATGCGTTTTTTTCAATCCCATTGGCACCAGAATGCAGGCCACAGTTTGCTTTCACTTGGAGAGGGGTCCAGTACACTTGGAATCGACTGCCCCAGGGGTGGAAACACAGCCCCATCATCTGCCATGGGCTGATCCAGTCTGCACTGGAAAAGGGTGGCGCTCCAGAGCACCTGCAGTACATTGATGACATCATCGTATGGGGCAACACAGCAGCAGAAGCTTTTCAAAAAGGGGAGAAAATAATTAAAATCCTCCTGAAAGCTGGGTTTGCCATAAAATGATGTAAGGTGAAAGGACGTGCAAGAGAGATAGAGTTTTTAGGGATAAAATGGCAAGATGGGCGTCATCAGATTCCAATAGATATAGTCCACAAAATAACAGCTATGGCTGCACCGACTGACAAAAAGGAAACGCAAGCTTTCCTGGGCGTTGTGGGTTTCTGGAGGATGCATATTCCAAATTATAGTATGATTGTAAGCCCTCTGTATAGAGTCACCTGAAAGAAGAATGATTTTAAATGAGGCCCTGAACAACAGCAGGCTTTTGAACAAATTAAACAAGAAATTGTTCATGCGGTGGCTTTTGGGCCAGTCCGGACAGGGCAAGAGGTAAGAAACGTGCTCTACATCGCAGCTGGGGAGAATGGCCCTACCTGGAGTCTCTGGCAGAAAGCGCCAGGGGAAACTCGTGGTCGACCCCTTGGGTTTTGGAGCCGGGGATATAAAGGATCTGAGGCCTGCTATACTCCAACTGAAAAAGAAATCCTGTCAGCATACGAAGGAGTTTGAGCTGCTTCAGAAGTGATTGGTACTGAAGCACAGCTCCTCCTGGCACCCTGACTGCCAGTGCTGGGCTGGATGTTCAAAGGAAGGGTCCCCTCTGCGCATCATGCAACGGATGCTACATGGAGCAAGTGGGTTGCACTGTTCACACAGCGGGCCTGAATAGGAAACCCCAATAGCCCAGGCATATTAGAAGTAATTACAGACTGGTCAGAAGGCAAAGATTTTGGAAAGCCACCAGAGGAAGAGGTAACACGTGCTGAAGAGGCCTCACCATATAACAACCTCCCAGAAAATGAGAAGCAGTATGCCCTATTTACTGATGGGTCCTGTCGTATTGTAGGAAAACATCGGAAGTGGAAAGCTGCTGTGTGGAGTCCTACACGACGAGTTGCAGAAGCCACTGAAGGCCAAGGTGAATCGAGTCAGTTTGCAGAGGTGAAGGCCATCCAGCTGGCTTTAAACATTGCTGAATGGGAAAAATGGCCTGTGCTTTATCTCTACACCGACTCATGGATGGTGGCAAACGCTCTGTGGGGATGGTTAAAGCAATGGAAGCAGAGCAACTGGCAGCGTAGGGGCAAACCTATCTGGGCTGCCAGTTTGTGGCAAGCTATTGCTGCCCGGTTAGAGCATCTGGTTGTAAAAATATGTCACGTAGATGCCCACGTACCCAAGAGTCGGGCCACTGAAGAACATCAAAACAACCAGCAAGTGGATCAAGCTGCTAAAATTGAAGTGGCTCAGGTGGATCTGGACTGGCAGCATAAGGGTGAACTATTTTTAGCTCGGTGGGCCCATGATACCTCAGGCCATCAGGGAAGAAATGCAACATACAAATGGGCTCGTGATCGAGGGGTGGATTTAACCATGGACACTATTGCACAGGTTATCCTTGAATGTGAAATATGTGCTGCAATCAAACAAGCCAAGCGGTTAAAGCCTCTGTGGTATGGAGGACGATGGCTGAAGTATAAATATGGAGAGGCCTGGCAGATTGATTACATCACACTTCCACAAACTCGCCATGTGCTTACAATGGTGGAAGCAACCACTGGATGGCTAGAGACATATCCCGTACCCCATGCCACTGCCCGAAACACCATCCTGGGCCTTGAGAAACAAGTCTTATGGCAACATGGCACTCCAGACAGAATAGAGTCAGACAATGGGACTCATTTCCTAAACAACCTCATAGACACCTGGGCATCGAGTGGGTATACCACATCCCCTATCATGCACCAGCCTCTGGAAAAATTGAAAGGTATAATGGGCTGCTGAAAACAACTCTGAAAGCAATGGGTGGTGGAACCTTCAAAAATTGGGATAAACATTTAGCAAAAGCCACTTGGTTAGTCAACACTCAGGGGTCCATCAATCGAGCTGGCCCTGCCCAATCCACATACTGTAGAAGGGGATAAAGTCTCTGTGGTGCACGTAAGGAATATACTGGGGAAGACAGTCTGGGTCATTTCTCCCTTGGGCAAAGGCAAACCCATCCATTGGATTGCTTTTGCTCAAGGACCTGGGTGTACTTGGTGGGTAATGCAGGAGGATGGGAAAGTCCGATGTGTACCTCAAGGAGATCTAATCTTAGGTGAAAAAGAGCCAATAATTTGAAGTGCTTGATGTTGGTTACTACATAGTACTGTATGTCATTATGTAGTTATTATATGTCCCTCCTTGCTTCTTCCTGCTCCATGCCCCGAGAGACTTATGTTGTGTCAAAAGTATTATAGTAAAATCATCTATACCAACAAAGAATGAACTTTAATAAAACAGGAACAATTGCAGCAGTGATGCAACCAGAACTGGCTCTTGCTACTAGCACCTACCAACAGATCTTCAGTCTGCAGACTATGAACTTGCTAAATCACTCGCACCAGATAGACTACCTGAGGAAACACTGTGTCGTCTGTCCTATGCTGAGAGACTGTTATGACAGACGGAGCCCAAAGTTATGGACTGGATAAACTCAACAGACCTTTTGAAGGGATGGGCCATGGACTAAGAGAGTTACATCTGTGTATGCATACAAGTACATCAAAGGAAGAAAAAGTTGATGATTAATCGGAAAGTGTAGGATCTGGGCATGATGTAGATGGTATGGAATAAGGGGTGGATAATGTCCTGGTTCTGGCTAGGATAGAGTTAATATTCACCTGAGCTGGGTGGAGAACTGAAGCTGGTAGCCCCTATGGCTGAGATAGTTAACTAATTAGCTAACAGCTGGGGTTAATTTACCCAAATTAGCCAAAGGGCTATTCCATCCCCTCTGACATCATGCTCAGTACATAAGTGAGGAGGGTGCTGAAGGGAGCCTCCTGCTACTTGGAAGAAACTAGGTGTGGAGATTTGTTGTAAGCCATTATACTGTATTTGTATTCCATCACTGGTTTGTTTTCTTCTGTCATTACTGTTAAATTTACTTTTTGTTCAATCTCAACCCACGTGTTTGGTTTTTTTTCTGGTTTTCTTTTGTTTATCAAATTTCGCCCTGTTCTCTCGGAGGGTGGGGGGAGCGAGAGAGAGAGACTGCGTAGTCTGGTCCCGATCAGGGCTGAACTACGGCACTTGGGAACTTTGACTGCATGCTGAATTGATGTTACAAAACATTACACAAACTCTGCATATATAATTCTTAGGCATAAATCTTTCACCAAGTCTGAGACTAGGTCTGGATCCAGCTGCATCTATGCTACTCTCTGAGAAGGAGTTTAGAGGGCAAGAGGGTCCTTTCTGAAACTAACTGAACAGGAGGGCCCTCCCTACTCTGCATCTTCAGTCTCTCTCTCTCTCTCTGAATCATTCCAACTCAAGTGTAACTTTGTATGCTTTTCCATGCAGTAATTAATAGAGTGAACTTTGCCATTGAACTTCGTTCGGTCACACTTTTACAACATAATATTAAATCCACTTTTGCTAATACCTTTAACAGTGGTTCTTTAAGTGTCTAAATCACCCATTTGCAACAAATTGGTTGGATCTGCAGGATCCTAAACCAGGATTTGTGACAATGCCGCAGTCAAGCTTTCTCTCCACTTGATCTTCTGGTCTTTTGTCACCGTTGCTCTGCAGAGCATTTTTTGGACAGCCTAAGGGAAGGAACATTCCCTCCTTTTCTAAAAAGTTAAGTTAGATATAGAGGACAGTTCTGGAAAAAGGCAAGAACTGTTCATTATATTAAACTATGCAATAAAATGTGAGCAAGAAAATTAAACACTTCTGGTGTTTGCCATGTAGGAGGTGGGAGCAGTGACTTGATGAGTTCCATTCCAGCTCTGTGATTTCCATTATGGATGAGATGTGAGTTGGAGTGTTATACACCTTCTTAGGACATGTAGGCAATCATGTTAGACATTTGTACTGTGTTCATCAAAATGATCTTAGCTCAAAAAACAGCAGTACACTGCAGCATGTAGCTTATAGACTGGCTGATGTATATGTGAAGTTGCACACTCCATAGTATGGGATAGATGGAGTGCTTACTTTAAAGACAAAGTGCAGGTCTCATGAACCTGTGCCTGTACAGTGTAAATAGGATTCAATTTCTAGTCTCTGTGAGACACCAGCTCAAATTTTTGCTGTGGTGTCAATGGATAAATGAGGAGTACCTCATGGGTGCCTACATTCTAGTATTAAAGTGCTGCAAGGGAGAAAAAGTAGCATTTCACACTTCCTTTTTAATTTTGAAAGATGAAAAAAAAAAAGCCAGGTATGCATTGAAGGGAGTAGCTAACATTTATATCCTGTGATGGGAGCCTAGGTTCCTGAGAAGTCAATTGCCGATAACACCAATTTTCTAATAAAGACATCATAAAGTACTCCTCTGAGTAGTTAGGTAACTTACATGTACCCATGCTCTGATCTATCTTTCTGGTGCTAACCCATCCTATATGTGCTTACCCATCGCTTGACTTCAATTTTTCCATGCAAAGAGAAGTTGTAATAGTTCTATGTCCTCTTGGACATGTCTGAACCCGTGTGTACACTGTCTTATTTGTGCAGAGACACAGCTCTGGAACAAGATTCAATGGGTGTTTCCACATGCAGGTGGTTTCAGAGGAGACTTTTCAAAATGCTTCTGTAGAAAAGTTTAGTCCTCTTTCAGAAAGTCACTCCCAGCCCTTTCCTCCTTTCCAACTCAAAAGCCTTAACCAAGTCTATCAAAATCATGTTCGTCCCAAAATGATACGCCCAAGGTCATATTGTATTCACTAGGTACTTTGTGCTAGTAAAAGTGGTGGAGAGAAAGATCATCAGTGATAACTAGGAATTGTACAGTGTGTTCCACAATTGAAGACTATTTCTTTTTTCCCAGTGTACCATTTTTTTCTTTAATAAATAATATAATTACTAGAAGAACCATGGGAGAAGGGGATGGTGTGGGGACTGTGCAGAATTCTGGTCTCTTGGTAAAGGAAGGTGGACTCCAGAACAGGGACAAAGAGGCTGGAGGGAAAACCTGTCTCATTTTAGGGAACTATAAAAGGTGACTTTCTAACCAACAGTATTGTGGGCTGTAGACAAAATAGGCTTCTCTCAAAATAGGATCATGGAATGGTTTGGGTTGGAAGGGACCTTAAAAATCATCTTGTTCCAACCCCCCTGCAAGAAGCAGGGACACCTTCCACTAGACCAAGTTCCTCAAATAGAGTTAAATGTTAGGGAAATAAAGGAACTGCTTGAGTCCTGTGACAGCACCTAATAGTGGGAGAAAAGGCCATGACTGACTGCAAATTTAGCTTAGACCAAGAACTGTTAGAGGTTTTGGTGTAGCAGAAGTAGGGGAGTGCGCTTCTGGAACAGCTTCCCAGTTGAGTATGTGTGTGTGTGATGTGGACAAGAGGATTGCTTAACTGCTTTTAAATGGAGCTAAAGCACTTAATAGTACTGATTGTGTGCCACCATGTTTACAGTGGTAGAAGACTGAATTTGATGAGCCAGGAGAGAAGGTCCACGCAAAGACTATTCTACCACGACACGATCATATAAACATTAACTGATTTAATTCTTTGATCTCTTCAGGAGGCATGAACATCTTAAGTGAATTTTGCAGGAATGTTTGCACCTCATGCTGTGGTTTAGGGCTTGATACCATTGAAGCTCTGCCGCAATTAACATAAATCATATAGTGTGTGAATGTTACCCGCCAGAATTCTCATTCATAATGTACCTCAAAGCTTCTGCTTGTTCAGGTGATTTGGACAGTTCTTAAGCAAATTGTTTGCCATAGTGACTGGAGTGTATGTCACAGGTGGCTGAATTAGGTAACAAGCTGTACTTTTTGCCCAGTTGTAGATGGCTGGGTTTGTCCAGCACGCTTGGTTTCCTTGTGAGGTCAGCTCCTGTAGAAGTGCCAGACTGCCTCATGCCCAGCAGTTGCACTGCTCTTACTGAGGTGGAAGAAGCAGGAAAATGTATGATTTTTCAGGGTCTGGAGAGAAGGGTTTCCAGTCTTCAAGATGATGTCTGCTCTATATGACTGATTAAACACACAATGGAAGAGGGATTGAGAGACAGGCAAGCTCTCTGCAACACTTGGCTGGGCATTTTCTTTGTCCTCAGCCTAACAAGCAATTGAAGTACTTCACTTCAGCTGTTATTGCTTGAAGAGGATGGGCTGAGCTAGTTGATCTAAACTGATTGTTAAAAGTAAACTAAACAAATGCCCAAATGTTTTCGTTCGGTAAAACCAGAAACATTTCCTTTCACCCTTTTCTGTTCTACTTACCTGATTTTCAGTGGATGTTGTGTTTGTTGTAAGAATAGAATCATAGAATCATAGAATGGTTAGGGTTGGAAGGGACATTCAAAGGTCATCTAGTCCAACCCCCCTGCAAGGAGCAGGGACATCCCCAACTAGATCAGGTTGCTCAGAGCCTCATCCAGCCTGGCCTTGAACGTTTCCAAGGATGGGGCTTCCACCACCTTTCTGGGCAACCTGTTCCAGTGTTCTATAAGTCGCATTGTAAAAAATTTTTTCCTAATTTCTAATCTAAATCTACACCCCTCTATTTTAAAACCATTACCCTCCTCCTATTGCAACAGGCCCTACTGAACAACCTCTCCCCATCTTTCTTGTAGGCCCCCTTGAGATACTGGAAGACCGCTATCAGGTCTCCCCGGAGCCTCCTCTTCTCCAGGCTCAACAGCCCCAACTCTCTCAGCCTGTCCTCATAAGAGAGGTGCTCCAGCCCTTTTATCATCTTTGTGGCCCTCCTCTGCACCTTCTCCAACTGGTCCATGTCCTTCTTGTGTTGGGGGCTCCACAACTGGACACAGTACTCCAGGTGGGGTCTCACCAGGGCAGAGTAGAGGGGGAGAATCACCTCCCTCGACCTGCTGGCCACGCTCCTCTTGATGCAGCCCAGGATGTGGTTGGCCTTCTGGGCCGCAGGGGCGCATTGCCAGCTCATGTTGAGCTTCTCATCCACCAGCACTCCCAAGTCCTTCTCCTCAGGGCTGCTCTCAATCCATTCCCCGCCCAGCCTGTATTTGTGCCTGGGATTGCCATGACCCAGGTGCAGGACCTTGCACTTGGCCTGGTTGAACTTCATGAGGTTGGCACGGGCCCACCTCTCCAGCCTGTCAAGGTCCCTCTGGATGGCATCCCTCCCTTCCAGCGTGTCGACAGCACCACACAGCTTGGTATCATCGGCGAACTTGCTGAGGGTGCACTCTATCCCACTGTCCATGTCGCCGACAAAGATGTTGAACAGGGCTGGGCCCAACACGGACCCTTGAGGGATGCCACTCGTGACCGGTCTCCACATAGACATTGAGCCGTTGAGCACCACTCTCTGAGTGCGGCCATCCAGCCAACTCCTTATCCACCGAGTGGTCTGTCCATCAAACCCATGTCTCTCTAGTTTAGAGAGAAGGATGTCGTGCAGGACAGTGTCAAAAGCTTTGCACAACTCCAGGTAGATGATATCCGTTGCTCATCCCTTGTCCACCGATGCTGTCACCCCATCATAGAAGGCCACCAAACTGGTCAGGCACGACCTGCCCTTGGTGAAAGCCGTGTTGGCTGTCACCAACCACCTCCTTCCTCTCCATGTGCCTTAGCATGGTTTCCAGGAGAATCTGCTCCATGACCTTGCCAGGCACAGAGGTGAGGCTGACCGGCCTGTAGTTGCCCGGGTCCTCCTTGTTCCCCTTTCTAAAAATTGGGGTTATGTTCCCTCTCTTCCAGTCTTCGGGGACCTCACCAGACCGCCACGACTACTCAAATACGATGACCAGTGGCTTGGCAACTTCATCTGCCAGTTCCCTCAGGACCCGGGGATGCATTTCAGCAGGTCCTATGGACTTGTGCACCTTTAAGTTCCTCAGATGTTCCTGAACCTTCTCTTTGAGTACAGTGGGCGGTTCTTCATCCTCCCAGTCCCTGCTTGTGCCTTCCACAGCTTGGGTGGCGGGACAAGAGTCCTTATCAGTGAAGACTGAGGCAAAAAAGTCATTGAGTCAGCCTTTTCCATGTCCTGGGTAACCAGGACGCCTGTTTCCTTCTGGAGGGAGCCTACATTCTCCTTGGACCTTCTTTTGTCCCTGACATACCTATAGAAGTCTTTCTTATTGTTTTTGACATCCCTGGCCAGATTCAGTTCTGTCAGGGCTTTATCCTGCTTAACCTGATCCCTGGCCACTCGCACAGCCTCTGTGTAATCCTCCCAGGCTACCTGTCTCCGCTTCCACCCTCTTTAGGCTTCCTTCTTTTCTTTCAGTTGTTTCAGGAGCTCCTTGCTCATCCACGCAGGCCTCCTGGCCTTTTTGCCCAAGTTGTTCTTCATCGGGATGCACCTCTGCTGAGCTTGGAGGAGGTGCTCCTTGAATATGGACCAACTTTCCTGGGCCCCTCTTCCCTCCAGGGCCGCCTCCCATGGCACTTTGCCCATCAGGTCCCTGAAGAGGCCAAAGTCTGCCCTCCTGAAGTCCAGGGCAGAGAGCTTGCTGTGTAGTTTCCTTGCTGCCCCGTGGATCTTGAACTCCACCGTGTCGTGGTCACTGCAACCAAGGCTGTCCTTGAGTTTCACATCCCCCAAGGTTGAGCATGGCACCCCTCCTTGTCGGCTCCTCTATCGCCTGCAGGAGGGAGTTGTTATCCACGCATTCCAGGAACCTCCTGGACTGCCTGTGCCCTGCCATGTTGTCTCTCCAACAGATGTCAGGGTGGTTCAAGTCCCCCATGAGGACCAGGGATTGCGACTGCGAGGCTGCTCCTATCTGTGCTTCGTCCGTTCTGTCTTCCTGGCCAGGCAGCCTGTAACACACCCCCACCATAAGGTCCCCTGTTCCTGCCCTGCCTCTAATCCTAACCCGTAAGCTCTCTGTCAGCTCCTCCTCCGCTCCCAGGCAGAGCTCCACGCATTCCAGCTGGTTGCTGATGTGTAGAAAGGCCTGTTTAAAACCCTATGGCAACAGGGTGGAGAAGAACCTATTAAATCACCAGTGCAAATAGATGAGAGATCGTTTTTTTGTGGCAACGAACAGCATAGTGTTGTGATTGTTTCCATTTAACACTACTTGCCACTGCCCAATTTATAAACCTGACTGGTGAACTGGGAATTGGGATGGCTTCTTGGGCAGACTAACATTCCAGAGACTGAATAGCAGCTACCAGCATTATCTGTCACTTCTCCTGAGCACAAAAAGAGCAAGTAATTTCTGATGCTTTTTAAATGAACTGCCTCAGAGAGGGAGCAAGAGGAAAAAAATGTTTGTCCCTGAATTACATAGTAAAAAGTTGGCTATAGAAAGCTCTGGATTTTGTGCTTGTTTCTTGGTATATACTATCACTGCGATGGCGCGCTCAGCCTCTCTAGCTAATTGCTACAGCATC
Organism: Chlamydotis macqueenii; assembly: GCF_036417535.1. Taxonomy (NCBI): domain Eukaryota; kingdom Metazoa; phylum Chordata; class Aves; order Otidiformes; family Otididae; genus Chlamydotis; species Chlamydotis macqueenii. Next base: position 22,189,616 of record NC_141559.1, read on the forward strand.
TTAAACACAAACATTGAATTTGGAAGCAGTTTTATTGTAAACACTCAGAGAGCAAAAAAGATAAACACAAGGAAATTGTTTCAGTATTTTGACAATCAAGTTTGGGAGCTTTTGCACATTGATTCTTGATAGTTCAGGATGTCAGAATACTGGAAGTGAAGGGTAGTGACAGGAAGAAGCAAACAAAATAGGAGCCTAACCCCTCAGCAAAATGATAATTAAAAACCGGACCATACAGGAAAGATGAGATTTTTTCCAAGGTGCTGAAACAAGAATATGACATTTTAGTTTGTGTGGTCAGGGTGCACATGGGGCTTCATTAGGGCTTTTATGACTGCTGCTATTAACAAACCCATGATGTGTCCACTAAAACTCAACATCAGCTGTTGAGTATAAAAATGGGAGCTATAAAAGTATAATGCTAATTTTTCTATATCTGTCTTTTGTTCTTTGCATATAATCCTTAATTGCAATCTCTGGTTTTGTTTTGTTTTTTTTTTTCTGAGTGATGACCTTCAGTTTAAGTTAAGGTCAATTCATTCACATGACTGGCAAAATGTATTAAAGTTTGGCAAGTTGCAGTTCCTGAGAGTTTCAATGATTATGTCACCAAACAAAATATTGGAGCGATAAAAATCCTCAGTAGTTTTTCCATCTTTGATGCCAGTTTACTTTCTTTCTCCCAGAGGACACTTCCACTGCTCTCCCTCTGCACTCCATTTATGTCATAAGAAAATTATATTTTCTTATAGTGTGATGTTTTGGCTATATTCGATGTATCAATGTGTGATGCCAAATTATTCTGGTGATAGAACAAGAGAAATTGGGGGTGGTGGGCACCACCTCCCCAAAACGAAGAAGTTAAAACTGAGATAAAATTCTTGAAAAATCTGGATTCCTATGTGCATACTAAGTGGGAGCAAGTATCTTTTCAGAGTGAATTGAGTTGCTAAAGAGCGCCTGTTATATCTTAGTATGAACTCCTCTGCATATCTCTGTAGTCATCTCTTCAGTGGTATGTACAATACATAGTGCTGCTTTGAAATTCACAGCTTCTTGCACCTGCATATGAGCAAAACCTGGGAAGCCAAAAAAAGTCCTTGATTTATTAGCAGCATCTAATAACATCAGTGTATCATCAACCTTCTTCACATACCAAATCCCATGCTAAATCCAGAACAGAGTAGCTACTGGGAAGAAAATCAGCTCCATCTCAGCCGAAACCAGGACAGCTTTGTAATTGATTCTCAGATGTGTGATTTTCATATGCACTTTGCACTGTGCTCAATGTTAATGTTGAGTTTACAGGACAGAGAGTGAATCTGTGTGTCTCACCTGTGGTTCTCAAACGTGTGCACACATACACATGCGCACACAAACATACACACTTTTGTTTCTCAGCCTCTCTGGTCTTAAAGCTCTGCGTAACAGAAGATCACACTTGAATTAACAGGCTTTAGATTTGGGCCTAACAGCAGACAGTGGTATTTACTCAGAGCTGCAGGCTGCACTATGTGAAATTGTGGGTCAATTGAGGAAAACAGCTGAAGCTTAGCTTGCAGTAAAAGCTACAGAATTGCTGTTGCTCACCTCAGTTATTTTCCTTTTTGAATAGTCAGGTATTTGCTCTTGCAACGTAAAAAGTAAACACAAAGTGCTTGAGTGCTGGATCAGAGCATATGGGTACAAGAGGAAGAATTGTAACTGAATGGTTTGCCCCAATGCCAAATCTAGATCCATTCTTTAAAGCAGGCTCCTTTTGGCACTTGATATTAAGGAAGGAATTAGAAATAATGTCAGAACCTGTCAGTGGCCTTTGTAGAAGTGAGTGATCTTGAACCGTTTCCTTTTAGGTGGATAAGTCATGCTCAATATGAAGTGTTGTTGCATAGTGGGCTTGTATTTCAGGGCTTGAAAATTGAGCTAAATAAGATAAGTTCAAATGACTGGTATGCCTGCTTGTACATGTGAGGCCTTCAGCCCACAAATCACCTTGGAAACCACAGTACCTCAGGCCTACTGGCTAGCAGCGAGCACAGCAGCACAGCAAGTTGTCTGGAAGAGTGTAGTGGAGGCTTGCAATGTTTCTGAGCTAAAGAAGCTTAGTTCTGGAGAACAGAGGTCTTTTGGTGCCAGCAAGTTAAGAGTTTTTTTTTTGTTGTGCTATGATAACATAGTATTGTGTTTTTTGAGTCTTCTGAATCTAGCCTTACCAAGTTCTGGTCCTTCTTAGGATTTCTCAGGGTAGATCTGAAGTACCGGACAGACCTACCTGTTTCTGCCTCGCCATTAGGCTGGTTTTGCCATGGTAACAAGTGTTACATAATATTGATGTCACTTTTCTCTGGCTCTGGGCAACTAAACAGAGATCATTGTAATTCCTAGTGTGTGGGAAGGCGCATAATGTTGCTATCTTCCAGCAATAAGTGAGATAAAAGCCATGTTGCTAATGTGTGCAAAGCATGAGTACAACTCTTCTATATGATTGAAACTAAATTGTGTGTTGCGGTGTATGCTTGAGCAGTGCTTGATATGTGAATTGTACCACTCTTGAGGTTGTGCTTGTATTTCACATACTACTGCTTCAGAGAACTGCAGTTTAAAGTAGCTCTATTTGCCTCATTGCCTTGGGTTATGTGTTGTGTTTTGTCACCAGATACACGGGCCCTTGGGAGGCAGCAGGCAACAGCAGCTGCTGCTTAGAGGAGAACAGAGCGATTCCTTGTTCAGCTCTTATTTCTGGTGTGGCTGAGAGAGGGTAAGTGCACAAGGAGAGAATTCTGCATAGTTTGTGAGGTGCCTAAGAGAATGAGGAAACTTTCACACTTAGTATTGGAGAGGGCCACAATGCTGTTACTGTAGTCCTGATGGTGAGGAAGCTCTGTCCATCCTCCTGCTTGAGTAGTTGATGGGAAATATTTGTGCCTGAAACTTCAGCTAAGGAGACTAGGAGGCATGTGGTGCTCACACTGGAGCTATTATGGATGGAGGAAAGGAGGCTGTGGCATGAGTCTCAACAGTTAACGTGTGGTACTATTAAACTATTGATTTTAACTTATTGGGTGAATGAGACCATAACGTGACGTTAACATGAAGGTAGTAGAACCCGTAATACCTGCTGTAGAAAGGAAAAGCTGTATGTGGGTAAAGGCCTAATTATAAAACTAATCGTCTCAGAATGCTAGAGAAGAATCCCTAAGGCTTGGTGGAAGAAATTGCCATGGAATATTGCCTGCACATTTCTGTGTCCTGTCATCTGTATACTGCAACAAAGAGTTGGGGATCCTAAGAAAGAGATTAAACATCTCATCTGAAATGATACCAAATATTGATTATACGGCACCTGTCACTTGAATCTCCACAATGATTTTACTTAAAAAAAAAAAAAATCATGATTCCATATTGATTTAGTTTCCATAATGAATCAAGCATTTAAGCACCTAAAAATGAGATAATGTTGAAGACTGCAGCAGTCTTCAGCTGGCTTCTACTCTACTTCTGATTCATCCTTTTGTAGTAACAGTGCAAGAGTTCTGCATTTTTTACTTCAGCAAAAACCCAGCAAGTTTATTGCTTTGATATACAACCGAGAAATACTACCTTAAAAATGTGGCTATGTCCTTAGAATAGATTAGGAGTTTGATGTTTCTAATAATAATAAATTAGCAAAACAGTGCATTTTCTGCTTGGTAACTGACTGGAAGGCAACAAGATTACTTACAGTGTTTAGTTTCAAATATTCGTTTTCTCTTCCTTAAATTACATTAGTTATATCTAATTATAGGTACAGTTTGTGGTAATCAGTTTGAAGCATAACAATGTGAGTTACTTCACTCTATAAAGAATATATTTTGACTTGGAACATTACAGGTATTTTGAATTCTGTGTGATTTTCTTTTATGATTTGATTACACAGGTAACTGAAATGTGACAGACTGATAACATTTTGTTCCAACAAATTGGTGAGTTCAACTTGTTTCTCTGGGGTTTTTTTTTCCTTCATAAAGGTGAAAGAAGGGGGAGTTTTTATCTGCTTGCCATACAGATGCTTATGAAGCATTTAATCTTTTTGTAATGGGTCTTAATTTTTTTTTCCATTGTAATGTCCATTGGAAGAAAAACAAACAAACAAACAAACCTCCTTCCCCAAGACAATAAACCCAGCACCACAACTGCCCAATGACAGTAAACCAGACTTAAATGTAGTTTGGCAATTTAGGTGCAGATTATAATGCACAACTTATATAATAATGCACAACTTATATAATGATGCACTTATATATAATGCACAACTCAAAACTGTGCCATTGCAGTTATGATAGTCACAATTAAGTTATCCAGTAATTTAATTACATCTTGATTATGATTAATTGCAAAACTATGCAATTTTTAAAGAATTAAGAATTAAAAAAAAAATCTTAAATTAATTCTTAAATTCTGGAATCTTAAAAAATTAACAGAGTCTTGAGTAACCTGGTTTTAGACTCCAGTCATCCAAATGAAAACTCTTAGATTCACTTACGAGTAGATACGTTAACTACAGAAACTTGTTAATTTACAATGAACTAAAGTGTATGTATAAATTCTCTCAACATTGGAACCTAAATACTTGACTCTGAAGCTGCCCACAGAATACAAATTTCCAATAAGTTAATTCAGGACTGCTGATCCATATTGTTATGGATATTATGCAAATGTTTCACTGGGAAAGTGTCTAAAATTTAATTTAGGTAATGTATTGATAGATTTGTGCATGGATACATGTATAAATACACACATATGACTACACACTACAAGTATGAGTGCGCTGCCATATGCAATATTAGAGGTACTCTTCTAAAACTGCTATTGGCAAATTTTTTTTTTCTTTTTTTAATCTATTTGTAGAATGCTAAAGTTTCTCCATGGGAGACGTGGATCCCTGTGTAGTAGATTTAAGCTCACTAAAAGCAAGCCTGCTTTTCCTGGTGTTCTTATAAATTGTCACAGATTTGTGGAGAATTCTAAGGTTAACAGCAGCTTTGCACTAAGTTTGAATGTTTTGCTTGTGGCTTTTTTCTTTTCAGTTCATTATCAGCAGTGTTTAAAAAATAGCAAAGTAGTCCTTCTGACAATTTTTGGGGTGAAAATACTGTAATCTAAGCTAACTTTTCTTATTGCTTCCGTATTCAAAACCAAAAGAACCCTTCATTACTTTGTGTATGTGTATGGGTTGTTTTGTGTGAGCAGGTTTAGTTTGATGAACTTGCAGAACTAGATAGAAACAGTGCATTAAGTTGTGTGTTGAAACAGATGAACTGTGGGCACTTCCTGAGGTCTTGTGTGTGTAAACTGATTCTCACCACCTTTTCCTGGCGCCTTCCAAAGTGTGTCCTTCCAGTGCCATCTCTTGGTAGGTTCACACCCTGACATAGCTGCAGAGTGAATTTTCATGAATGAAGAGGTAAGCATGCCCTTGAAACAGAAACAGCCTTCTGTCCCATTAGCTGCCCACTGAGCAAGCATTAACATCGTCTAGTACCAGTGAATACGTGGAAGCCTGGACTCCACATTTATTTGTTGAAAATACAGTAGCACTTATTCAAAGCAGAGGCTGGCTGATGCACCACTGCTGGATTTAGTGATGTTACTACAAAGGTTTGCATGCGTTTGGATTTAGCCCAGTAAATAAAAAGCTGTAATGTAATATTTTCTAGAAGATTTCTCTCAATTCAATGTGCCTAGTAGCCTGGATTGTAGTGCTGAGTGGTCAGCAGTTTTTACAGCTGATGCGAAAGGAGATGTGGTAAAGGGCTGCATAATCTTATGTGCTCTGAGGAGTAAAATCAAGGAGCATGTCCTTTTAGAACTTCCTTCTTCCTGGTTCTCCCAAGATATCCATAGTGCTTCAGATTTTAGGGAGGAACGTTTTCAGGTCGATAATGGCAGTACACATTCAGCTTCCTGCAACAGGATCCAAGAACAAATGGCCAAAGTGAGGTGGATACCTAGCACCTCTTCTTCAGATCTTTTGGTTTCTCCATTCTGTCATGAGTTGATCCCTTTCTCTTTTTTAAGGCTGTTGCTTAGATTTTTCTGTTAATTTCCAAAGCAGTGTAACTGGTAAATCTTCAGGTGAATGCTATTTGCTCAACAGCCCTTGCATGGGCATGCTTAGGCACAGCAGAATCAATCCTATCAATTTTGACCTTGGGTCATTTTGTTGTGTTAACATTTATTCTTTATGGAGATGGTATTGTTGGTTATAGTGCTACAATCTCTTACCCTTTGCTTTGTTATAGATTATACTTGAAAGTGCTGAGAAAAGCTAGAGATGAAGAGGCAGCTTCAGAGAATACTCCATAAAGATGGTTAACTAATCTAATAATACAGACTGAACAGATGAAGAGGATTTGAAAAGTGCTATTCAAATGCCAGACAATACCAAAGAAATAATCCTGCAAAGGTATTTTACAAGGATAACTAGGAAAAAAACCCACCCGTAACTGTACATACCTGAATGGAAACAGGGAGGTGAAAAGCTTTCATTATATCAGTGGAGAAAGTTAAAAGCTTCATTTTTCTTTCAAGCTTACTCCTAATGAAGTTGTGGATTCCTGACTACAATTGAGCCCAAAAGCCATACTGCCAATTTCATTCTTACTCATTTCAACAACAGATACCTAATGTTTAATTCCTTCAGCATTTCTGGTGGTTCTTCCTCCATTTTTTTGGAAAGCTCTTCATAATGCTTTTTTGACGGGCATACACAAGCATCATCACTTTCTCTTGGCTCCACTGACAGTGAGGATCCACTGCCAAGGCACAGGTCTTCAGGTACATAAAAAAGAATGAGTCTTTTCTGTATTTTGTCTTAAAGACATAGAGATACAGAGGTGTCTAAAATTCCTTTTGTGTGTGTGTGTGTGCGCGTGCACAGTAGTGGAACTGCTCAGAAGCAAAAATATCAGGCTTCTTAATGGAGAATTGCAAACTGTTCTTAGTAAATTCTTTTAAATTTTGTTTGGGTTAGTTGTTTATGAAAGTATTAACAATGTTTGATCGATCCAAAATACTGCTTTTGGAAGTGTTAATTCACATTGGGAATTTGACACCATTCCCCAGATTGTGGTGGAAAATCTGTTCTCTTTGATGCTTGAACATCAAATAGCTGAGTAGTTGAGGTGGTTCTTGGCACTGTGCAAGGCAGGGTTTACAGCTCATGTTTACATGATTCAGAGGGAAAATTAGAATTTTGTCCTTCTTTCTCCTTCATCTAGAAAATCAGCGTACAAGATTACGCTGTGTGACTTTTTCGGTTGCCTGTCATATAAAAAAAAAACAAAACCCTAAGCTTTATGTAAATGTTACTGAGCTAGAGAGAAAGAGGTTGAAACAATTTGAGGCTCTAGGCTTATAAGTTAAGACATTCACATGGGACACAAGAGACTGACCTACTTTGACTGTGATGTTTTTATAAAATTGAATTTTTCTTCGCTGTCAAAATGGAATTATTTTCATTGTCTTCATGGTTCAATGAAATGTTTCTTGCAGCTCTCTGCATGATGGTTTTGTTCAAGTATTACAAAATTTGGAGCTCTGTTGGCTTGTGTTATGGGTGAATGTAGCTGGTTCGTAGGATTGCTATGCACAAAGTTCACCCAGCATATGATATTTAAAAGCACAACGGTCTTTATTGCTCTACTATAGCCTTGCATAAGCAGTTACTAGCATAAGCAGTTACAGTTCCTAGCATAAGCAGTTATCAGCGTATTGTTTTCCCTTTATGAGAGTCTTACCAACCTGACTAAGCCAGAGACACCGCTGAGCAGGAGGGTGATGATCAGCGGGGTCAGAGCAGAGAAGGGAGGCAGGCGCAGCACCTTCAGGGCGTCCCCTGTTGTTTGTAGAGTGTGCTCTGGGTCCTTTCTCTCTCCTCTGCTCCAAGCTGCCTCTGTTTATACCCTCAGCAGATTCAGTGGAAGAGTACTGACCAGGTGTTGAGGCACGCGCGGCCAGCACATGCAGCAAGGCCTGCCACAGATGTGCCCTGCTGTCTAACAGTGGTTCCTGGATAGCAACAACATCCTGCTCAATAACAACCCTCCTAGCTCCCCTCTCCAAGGTCGCGTTCTCACAGCTGTGTGCAGCTTGTGATTTCCCACAGTGGCCCTACACAGACCATCACTGAAATCCCTCACACATGCCACCACATGGTCCGTAGTTGGGACACTGTGGTATTCCACAACCTGTACTCTTAAGCAATTGTCCTGGTTTCAGCAGGGATGGAGTTAATTTTCTTCTCAGTAGCCGGTGTGTTTTGGATTTCGTGTGTGAAGAATGATGATAAAAACATTCTGATGATACGAGTTGTTGTTAATGAGACCAAGGACTCTGTCTGGCTTTCCAAGTCTCGTTAAGGTCTCGTTAACATGCAGATGCGGGAAGCTGGGCAAAAAACAGACAGAATAATTGATCCAAACTGGCCAAAGGGAGTATTCCATGCCATAAACGTCATGCTCAGCATATAAGTGGGGGTTACCCATGGGAGGGGGCATTCTTTTTGGGCATCCATTCCTTTTGGGTATCTGTTCAGGCACCCTTGGCATCCTTTTCTTGTCCCTTGTTTGCTGGCATCGTTCCCTCTACCTTGCTAGCTTGCTCTACCCGCTTTGCTTGCTGCTCGGTGTCGTTCCTGTGATTGCTGCTCAGGACAGGCTGTGTCAGTCATTCAGACATCAGGTGGCGAGAAATTGTACATCATTCATTTTGTATATTTTGTATATATTAATATCCTTATATCCTGTTAGCTTTGTAGTTTTTAGTATTTTTAGTAAACAGTTTTTATCTCAACCCACGAGTTTTCCTTTCTTCCCACTTTCTCTCCCCCATCCCACTGGGTAGGGGGAGAGTGAGTGGGAAACTGTGTGGTGATCCGGGCTAAACCACCACAGCAATGTAAAGCTGTATCAACGATAGTCCAAACAATACTAACTAGACATGGTATAAAACAAACCAGGCATGGCAAACAAATACCATCTACACACAAGATCAACAATAGCTGTTTTAACCAACTCCACCCCCATGTCCATCCAGCGAACAGGTTGCATCCAGTTGCTTCCATTAATTGCTGGTTGAATCAGCGTATCTCTTGCAATTGTGCGTGGATGGACTTTGAGTGGTCACTTAAGTTCATGCAAAACAAACCATCCAAGTCCTCACATCCACGTCCATGAGCTAGGAGTAAAAAGACAATAGCAGCACAATTTTGAAGCATAGCATGGAGTATACTATCTACAGCAAGTAACAAATCAGAAAAAACCAACACTTGTAGCATTACTAATAGATTTGAAATAGTACAATTGTCTGCGTCCAACGTTCCCAGGATTCAAAATTCTTGTGGGGTAATGCAGGTGATTTACCCAGATATGGCAGCCAGCTATCCCACTGGTTTATAAGTTCAGGCAACCCCTGGTGTTTGTACGAGTTCGGGTGTCGTGGTTTTGTTAGTGAGGGGGGGCCTAAGGTGGTAGCTTCTGTAGGAAACTGCTAGAAGCTGCTCCCCTTTGTTCAGGGGACTTGGCCAGGCCTAGGGTGGACCCACAGCTGGCCAAGGCCGAGCCGATTGGTAGCAGAATGTCTCGTGATAACGCCTCTGCGATAACGTATTTAAGAATGGGAAAACAGAAAAAAAAAAAGATAGGAGAGAAGATGTGAAGAAGCTGAGCGGGGGCAGAGGCGCAGAGGGGAAGGGGCAGGCCTCATGGGCCTTGCAGGCCTCACCCTCTGGCCTCTCGCCAGGCAGCCGATTGGGCCAGACTCGGTCCAGCCCGGCTGCAAGAAGTGGAAAGGACAGGAGAAGTGAACAAGATGTAAAAAAGATCCTGAGAGACATCTACCAGCCTGTTGTGAGGAACGGCTGCAGATGCCAAGGTCAGTTCAGAAGGAGGGGGAGGAGTAATGCGACTCCTGGCCAAGATTCCCCTGCAGCCTGTGGTGACGACCATGGTGGAGCAGGTTGTCCCCCTGCAGCCCATGGAGGTCCACGGAGGAGCAGAGATCCACTTGGAGCCCGTGAAGGACCCCATACCGGGGGAGGTGGATGCCTGAAGGCAGCTGTGGCCCATGGAGGGCCCGCTGGGACAGCTGTTCTGGAGAGACTGCACCCGTGGAAGAGATGACCCACGCCGGAGCAGTTCCACAAAGGACTGTGGCCCGTGGGAGGGACCCCACGATGGAGCAGGGGAGGAATGTGAGGAGTTCTTCCCCTGACCATGAAGCAGCAGCGTAAAACAACATGTGATGAACTGACCACAACCCCCATTCCCTCTTCCCCCCTGTGCTGCTCGGGGGGGGGGAAGGTAGTAGAGATAATGTTAAGCTTGGGAAGAGGGAGGGGTGGATGGAGGTTATCTTGTTCCCTGTCTCATTATCCTGCTATTTGTAGTAATAAATGAATAGTTTTCCCCAAGTCGAGTCTGTTTTGCCCGTGACGGTAACTTTAAGGATTTCTCCCTGTCCTTATCTCAAACCTCAAGCCGTTTTTCCTTATATTTTCTCTCCCTGTTTTCTTGGAAGGTGGGGGGAGTGAGAGAGAGACTGCGTAGTCTGGTCCGAGCGGGGCTGAACTACAACATTGGGCAACTGTGTAACTGTGTCAATGAACTCACTTGTGGTGAGGGGTACTCCTACCAAGCTCGTTGTAAATGGGTTCCGGGGAGTCGCTGTGCTGAGACAAAGGGTATCTTGTCCGGTCACCTTTGCCAGTGTCACCCATACGTTTTACTCACAGGGGAAATGTGTGTGCATAAACCTGTCAAAACAAAAACCAGACAAAACCAAGGTTAACACCCCCCAACCTCCCCTCTTTTGACTTTTTTTTTTTTTCATCCTCTGCATTTTAATTGCTGCACAGGTACATGCAACCTGTTTGATTCACCCATAAGGGCAATGGTGATGGCCTGTGAATCATCAGCAGCCACCATTTCAGCTGCAACTGGTCCTGGCTGCCCAGGGGGGTGATACCAAACACATGCACCTGCAAACATTTGCAATACAGGGTTGGGTTCAATGTGGAGTGGGGGCATCATCCAGAAAGACACAGGTGCCAAAAGGCCTGCAGGGATCAGAATAAAGAGATAAGAATCCCCACTCAGTGGTCAATACAAATTGAGTGCCACTCTCATATTGCACCAGAGTGAGTGGTACTTTTATTGGCCTGGCTTGGTAATTTTTCATCAATAGGAGGGGCGTTTTATCTCCTGCCACTGCGTGCTTGTTCAACACAGGCATGGCAGTGGGCAGATGATCTACCCATCGCATGCATTTTGTACCTCCTAATCTATGCAGTTGCTGTTTCAGTAGGCCGTTAAGGTGTCCCACCAATCCTGCACCCTGTGGGTGATAAGGTAAATGCCACACCCAGTGTATCTCTCTCTCGGCAGCCCAATTTGCTACTGTATGATTTCTAAAATGAGAACTGTTGTCTGATTGTATTTCGATTGGTGTTCCATAGCAAATAGTAGTATAAGTATTTGCATATCTAGTAGCAGCCGCTCACCGGGCCCATAAGAAAAAAAAAAGAGGCCTGAGGTTTGAGGCAAGAACAGGGAGAGATCCTTAAAGCTACTGTTACAGGCAAAACAGCCTCAACCTGGGAAATCTATTCATTCATTACTAAAACCAAAGCAGGATAATGAGAAAGGGAACAAGACAACCTCCTCCCACCCCTCCCTCTTCCCAGGCTTAATATCATCTCTACCTCCTTCCTCCCCGCCCGAGCAGGATGGGACGGGGAGGGCGGGGGAGTGCGGGAAGAGGGAATGGGGGTTACGGTCAGTTAATCACACACCGCTTTATGCTGCAGTTTACTAAGAGGAAACCTACAATAATAACAAAATATAAAGACATTAATATGTACAAAATGAACAATGTACAATTTCTCACCACTCAGTGTCCAAATGACCGATACTCTCTCTGTCTTTGGCCCAGCTTCCTGCACCTGCACGTTAACGAGACCTGGAAAGCCAGACAGTGTCCTTGGTCTCATTAACAACAACCCTTATCATCAGAGCGTTTTTATCAACATTCTTCACATACAAAATCCAAAGCTACTGAGAGGAAAATTAACTCCTTCCCTGCCGAAATCAGGACAGTATTCACCCCTTATTGCATACCATCTACTTCATGCTTATACATATAGACATAGATTGCTTATACCTGTCTAGGAAACTTTGACTTTCCTCTGGACTATAATCCGTTAATTCGTCTGTTCGCACTGCCTGTCTGTTTCCACTTAAACATGTTATAACTTAACGCTGCGCTTTGCACGGCAACAATACCAACCTGGATGTATCACTTGTTCTAATGGGGTTGACCTGCGACACCGCACACACAAAAACACTAAGCTACAGCAGAAATATAGATCAGCTGGAATAAGCTTACGTCCATATCAACAACACCGAACTGTAACAAATGTATGACACCGTCGACACAAAGAACACACATACAAACACACCACCTCTATCACGATGAGTTAAAGCTCCAAAGACTGAGGGCTCCTTGCCCCCCACCCACATGGGACAGCGCACTCTTGGACAGCATGCACCCCACTGACCAAGCCCCATCCACTAACTCCTTACTCCTAGGACAGAGCACTCTTTGGACAGCATGCACCCCACTGACCAAGCCCTGTCCACTCGCTCCTTACTTCCCACTCCCTGGGTCGTTTGTGCTACAGGAATCCCATCCCCATCACCAATTTATGTAACTGGTTTGTAGGATTCCTATGCACAAAGTTCACCCAGCATATGATATTTAAAAGCACAACGGTCCTTATTGCTCTATTATAGCCTTGCATAAGCAGTTACTAGCATAAGCAGTTACAGTTCCTAGCATAAGCAGTTATCAGCGCATTGTTTTCCCTTTGTGAGAGTCTTACCAACCCAACTAAGCCGGAGACACCGCCGAGCAGGAGGGTGATGATCAGCGGGGTCAGAGCAGAGAAGGGAGGCAGGCGCAGCACCTTCAGGGCGTCCCCTGTTGTTTGTAGAGTGTGCTCTGGGTCCTTTCTCTCTCCTCTGCTCCAAGCTGCCTCTGTTTATACCCTCAGCAGATTCAGTGGAAGAGTACTGACTAGGTGTTGATGCACACGTGGCCAGCACATGCAGCAAGGCCTGCCAAGTACATGCCCTGCTGTCTAACAGTGGTTCCTGGATAGCAACAACATACTGCTCAATAACAACCCTCCTAGCTCCCCTCTCTGAGATAACAACCCTCCTAGCTCCCCTCTCCAAGGTTGCGTTCTCACAGCTGTGTGCCGCTTGTAATCTCCCACAGTGGCCCTACATGGACCATCACTGAAATCCCTCACACAATGAAGCAAGTTATATTGTTTCACTTTAAAACAGCTAGCAGTAAGACGAGCTTTCTAAACTGTCTTTCAAGCAGCGTACCTGCTTTATATCACTGTATTACACAGTGGCTATATAACCGTTCTCTACTTTTTCTTATTCAGTTTACATATTCTGAGTACAGTGGAGTGTTTCTGAAGTACACAATCCTGAGTAGGTGTTTATGACAAGGCTTGAAATCTGAAGTGCGACCTGTTCAATATTGGATGAAAATCTTGGCCCAGCTGAGAAGCAAATACCTGTCTTCTCCCTTGAAGCCAGCTTATCCTGCCCCTTAGCTGTGTCCAGACTGTCAGTGTATGCCTCTGTGTACAGTAATTATTACTCTACTGTTAGGATTATCTGCATTGAAATAATGAAAGGAATGACTAAAACCAGGCTTTGATTCTTCTGTCGCATCCAAAGTGTGAAGAGAACTGATTTGATCTGGGAAAGTTTCTGATTAGGATTTAAGGAGAATATTTTTGTGTCTGTCAGCCCCACCTGTTTTGCCCTACCTCTTTGATGTGAACAGCTGCCTATGCCCATTGTAAAATCAACCTGACAAGTTTAGAGTTTGTGATGCCTTTTTTTTTTTTTGTTATTACATGCTTCTCTCTGAAACACAGCAGAGCTCATCTTGGTAGAATGTGGTGATCTCTCCACAGCATATTTTATAGGCAAGTGATTACAATGCAAGTAGTGTGTTGCAACTTAAAACAGGCAACAATAATAAATCATTTATGTGTAGTAATAACTCGTATCTATGGAAACTTACCTGAATGGTTTTTATAATTTTGTGTCATGTATGTGTTTCCCCTTTTTACATTTCTTCCTTGTAAGTTACAGAAGTTTTAATGAGCTATGGAGGTCTCCAAGGCCTCATTGATCACAGCATACTGTCTGATGTGTGTTCTTCACTTTTTGGGAGATCTTCTGCCAAGATTCTTTCCTTGATTTGATTAATGGATGAGAGGAGAAGGGTGCATGGAGTGGTTAGAGGCATGCACTTCCTCTGCCTTGCAGAGATGCATCCCAGGCTCATGGCACGGAAGCAAGCTACTAGGGAAGACCTGCATTTTCTGAAATGCAGCATGTTTTAGGTCTCAATTGCAAGTAAGATTAAGTCATTAAGTTTGATGATGATATTTTGATGTACTGGAAACTTGGCAATGAGACTGGGACAAGACTTACTGAACTCAAGTGATGTTCCTGATGAGATGACTGTTCTACTGTGAAAGCACATGAAAAAACATGATTAATACAAGTCGTACCACTGATTTTAGGCACAGTCAAAGCAGTGGGGAGTTTTAATAGCTTTCAGAATAAGTGGAGCACTGTGGAGGGTATTTCCTCCCAGTCTACACTTCAGAGTCACATCAAGGTGTGCTGAAGAACAGCTTGAAAAGAGATGTAGTACAGGTGAAGAGATACTTACTTGCCCTGGGAAAAGGCTCATCAATATTCTGCTGTGGTGACAGCAGAATAATCAAGATGGACCCAACTGATACTGTGGGAACCAGAGAGCATTTTCAGTCACCAAGAGTCAAAGTATTCTCTCCCAGTATTAGGCACACCATCTCAGCTAATTATCTTGGGCTCTTTCTGTGGCTGACTGAGGCTTCTCTAGTGCAAAGCACATCTAGAGTGGATGAAATTAGTTGCCTTTTGGCGACACCTCTCTTGGTGCCTAATGGGAGGCTTGTTTAAGTGGCCTTGACTAGGTAGCTGACTTCTAACTGATTGGTTAGGTGAGGTAATCCCTGCCAAGTTATGTTTATCCCTTGAGAGTAAGCTCATCTGGGCCTAAACTTGACATCCTAGTGGACTACTCGAATCTTTCTGATCATACAACCAGATATTGTGTTCTGGTAAAGTAGATCAAGTACAAATACAGGCTGAGAAGAGAATGGATTGAGAGCAGTCCTGAGAAGAAGGACTTGAAGGTGGTGGTGAATGAGAAGCTCAGCATGAGCTGGCAATGTGCACTTACAGCCCAGAAAGCCAACCATATCCTGGGCTACACCAAAAGAAGCGTCACCAGTCTACTCGGCTCTCATGAGACCCCACCAGCTCTGTGTCCAGCTCTGGAGCCCCCAACATCAGAAGAATGTGGACCTGCTGGACAGAGTCTAGAGGAGGGCCACGAAGATGATGAGAGGGCTGGAGCACCTCTCCTATGAGGAGAGGCTGAGAGAGTTGGGGCTGTTCAGCCTAGAGAAGAGAAGAATCTGGGGAGACCTTATAGCAGCCTTCCAGTACCTAAAGGGGGCTTATAAGAAGAAAGGGGACAAACTTTTTACCAAGGCCTGTTGTGATAGGACAAAGGGTAATTGCTTTAAACCAGAAGAGAGTAGATTTATGATTAGACTTAAGGAAGAAATTTTTTACAATGAGGGTGGTGGAACACTAGAACAGGTTGCCCAGAGAGGTGGTGGATGCCCCATCCTTGGAAACATTCAAGGCCAGGCTGGATGAGGCTCTGAGCAACCTGATCTAGTTGGAGATGTCCCTGCTCCTTGCAGAGGGGTTGGACTAGATGGCCTTTGAAGGTCCCTTCCAACCCGAACTATTCTATGATTGATGCTTTTCTCATTCAGTGTAATCACAGCCCCTGTAGCCTTTGTGCTGACAAGAGAAGGATGGGGTACTGTTCTGATTTTATTTAGTGAGGGGGGGCTATGCTGGCAGCTTCTGTAAGAAGCTGCTAGAAGATTTTCCCCTTTGTTCAGTGGACTTGGCCGGGCCTAGGGTGGATCTGCTCCTGGCCAGGGCTGAGCCAACTGGTAGCAGAATGTTCCCTCGTAACGCCCCTGCAATAACATATTTAAGAAGGGGGAAAACAGGAAAAAAGAAGAAGAAGATGTGAAGCGGAGGCAGAGAGGGGGAGGCTTGAGTCCTGTGGGCCGTGCGGCCCTCACCTGCTGGCCTCCCCCCAGGTGGCCGTCTGGGCCTGTTTCAGCCCAGCTCGGCTGTGAGAAGTGGAGAGGAGATGAGATGTGAAGAGAACTTGAGAGGCGTCTGCCTGCCAGTTGTGAAGAATTTCACGCCAAGGTCAGTGAAGAAGGAGGGGGAGGAGTAATGCTGCTCCTGGCAGAGATTCCCCTGCAGCCCGTGGTGAAGACCATGGTGAAGCAGGCAGGGAGCTCATGGAGGCCCACGGAGGAGCAGAGATCCACCTGCAGACCGTGGAGGACCCCACACTGGGTCAGGTGGATGCCTGAAGAAGGCTGTGGCCTGTGGAGGGCCGGCACTGGGGCAGCCATTCTGGATGGACTAGACCCTGTGGAAAAAAAATGACCCACGTCAGAGCAGTTCATGAAGGACTGCAGCAGGTGGGAGGGACCCCACACTGGAGCAGGGAAGGTATATGAGAAATTCTTCTCTCCAGGAGAAAGGAGCGGTGTAAATCGACGTGTGATGAACAGACCGCAACCCCCATTCCCTCTTCCCCCCTGTGCCGCTCACAGGGGAGGAACGAGGTAGAGATAATGTTAGGCCCAGAAGGAGGAAGGAGTGAGGCGAAGTTATCTTGTCCTCTTTCTCATTATCCTGCTTTGGTTTTAATAATAAATAGTTTTCCCCAAGTCGACCCATAATAGTAACTTTAAGGATGTCTCTCCCTGTCCTTACCTTGAACCTTGAGCCTTTTTTCTTATTTTATCTCTTCCTGTTCTCTTGGAGGGTGGGGGGGAGTGAGAGAGAGACTGCATAGTGTTGTCCGGAGTGGGGCTAAACCACAACAGGTAGATAACGGAAGGAGGAAGAGAAAGGCATGGAAAAAGTCTTGGGAGGCTGCTTAAACCTTTTAACACCACCACTGAACATAGGTTTGCCTCTACCTCCTGCCACACTTACATAGAATGTAAACTGCTACAGCGGGTAGAAACTCTCTGCAAAACCTGAACTGCACTATACTTTCACACACCCTGCCAGAACTCCTAATGTGTTACCTTTGACACAGGTTACACCTATATGTATTCATGGACTACATAAAAATGGAATACGATATTGTTCAAAAGCAGGAATTTTAAAAGTTACTGTATACATAATGTTTGAGAGATACAGTAGTAGTATCTGAATTAAACTGGGTAATTGGAATTGAACAATTTGTCAAATTCTGCACCAAATAAAACTAGTGAGTAGCATTATGGTCATACACTTTTCAGATTATTTTAGCAGATATGCTCATTGCAGAGAATAACAAGATGATACTTCTTTTGTGCTGTGACTCTTTCACAAGATCTCCCTATTGGCGAGACACAATTTGTATACCTATGGAAAACTAATGAATGGGTTCTTACTTGAGTTCCCAAGTGAGTACCCAACCTAAGAGAAACAACAAGGATAATACTGAGAAATTATTGCCTTGCTCAGTCTTGCACTCTCTGAGCCTGGACCTAATTTTCAAGTGTCAGTAGGAGTTAAAATCTTAAGCCTATTTTCAAAGGCTTTTAATTGTGTAAGCCAAAGTTCACCTGAGTGAATGGTACAGAGGGGCCTAACAACCCAGATCTTTCCATGCATTTGTGTCCCTAACTTCCAATGATTTTCAGTTGGAAGCTGGGGTTCCTTAGCAGTTTATGAGCTTCTGAAATGTTTGCCTCTTCTGTATGTAGTGGGAGGGATTGCAGTAAGAAAATGCAGTCAGGTGATCTGCTGTCTGAAGTAGATGTGTATCAAAGCGACCTTTATCCCAGCAGTTGCTGGGAAGAGGTGGAGAATAGTAGTGGGTGAATTAAAAAACAGGTAATTGAATAATGCATTTGCTTAGTATTGTGAGAACTTGTTCACTCTCTCCTTTTGCATGTATATGTTGCTGAGAATTGAGCACTATTTACAGCTTATTCCATGATGAATTATTTCATCTGCTCATTATTCCAAATAAGAACTTTCTGTAAGTCTTTATCACAGGTGAAGAAATCTAAACAAATTAAGCACATCTGCAAACAGAGCTGCTGCTGTATTTCTTATGAACAAATAGACAAATGGCTGGGAAAATATTCTCAGCTCACTGCTGTGTCTGTGTCAAATCTCATCAGGATTAATTTTAGCCCCTGAGTATCTGCATATCTTTCTTCACAAACATTTGTGATTTCCTGGCACTGGTTACCTAGTCCATACCAACAAAGAGACTTTTTATGCTGAGATGAGTTGCACAGATTGAGCAGAAACATTAGCACAGCAATTTGAAAGGTTTGATCTGTGCAGTGCCTTGTCCACAAAGCTAGTTAGTTTGCTACTTTTGACAAGGCAATTTAACCATAGAAAATTATTGATAGTGATAAAAACAGATTGCAATGTGGAGATAGTGAGTTTTTCAAAAGGAACCTAAGCTTTGTAAACCTGCTTATTCTGCCAAATTTATGTACCTTTAAGTGACCCAAGTTCTTAAATTACTTAAATGCTTTGGAAATATTGCCTCTAAAAAGGGGCTGCAGAGAGTCACCAAACCTAGATGTCATTCAGTTGCCGCAAGGTAAGGTTTGAAAAATTACCCAGGTGAGGATGGGATTTGTGTATTTGTATGTCTTTGAAATCTGGCTTTAGAACTTCAAAGGCAGACTATGGAAATGGATTCCAAAAATATAGTTATGCTTTGGTACTTTATCTTGAGATTTATTGTTTAAATCTATGGATTTGCTATCTAAAGAGAATGTTGTGCTGTGTACTATATTGAAAATTCCCTTCTATAGATCAACAGATATTTCATATGTTAGTCCTGAGCTGCGTGCAATCTCTCGTTGACTTGCACTGTTCTGGTGATCTGTACTGCTGGAGCTCTTCACCTGATGTATATTTCCTTCCGCCATGCATCAGCTACTCCTTGTAGCTTTCTATACTCATGTTATTTCCTTGTATCATAGTGGTGCTTGCATGAGTCAGCTATGCTTAGATCTCCTATTGAGCTTGATGCTGAACAAGTGATCTAAGGGATAAAAGGTAGGGGGAGAGAGACAAGAGGATTTTGAAGGATCTGTGCAGGAATATGGTTGCATAGCCTTTGGTCTTCCTTATTTTAGCTTAATCAGGAATGTGAAGGTCATGTCCATTGGCTTGGGTGGTTTCTTCTTTGGATAAGCTCCAGTTTTTGTCATCTGCTGTAGGAAATGTGTAATGGCACTAAAGCAGCATGAAAAGGGGATAACAGCCCTAGTACCTGGCACGTCTATATTTTCCTCAGCTATGCTGGGCTTCTGTCAACAAATGACTAGACTTTTTAAATTATTGTTCAGCTTCAGATCACTCCCATGATCTCATCTTGCATGAGAGAAAAAATCGAATTAGTTTCTACAAAAATTGAATTGATGAAATCCAGTTTATGCTTAAGAGCAGCAGCTCTGTTATGAGGATAACTGCTGGAGGAGCTCTGCAGCACCTTTGTTTTTTATGGTTATCAGCTTGTTTCATCCCAGAATCTAAAATGCTCTTGGAACATATTTAATATTCTAGCCCTCCAATTTATCAAACAAATATTTGGACTGTATCTAAGCTGGAAAACAAAATTACATTGTTATTCCTGTTCCTCTGTGTGGCAGTCTGTTTTTACACATATTGGGGAAGGGGTTTTCTTGATCCCAAATACTGTGGGGAAAGGTAAAGTTATATCTCACTAGCCACAGAAAAATCTAACTTTGTTAACAATGGCAGAGACATTGCAGAACAAGTAAGAAAAGCAGCAGATTCTGAATGCTATTTTATGATTAAGGAAGATGTGGGTAGTACTGGTGGAATTTTCCAAAGCATGCAGGATTGATTGTGACCCTCTTGTCATAAATTACTCTGGAAGACCCCATTTGCAAAGTTATTTTAAAAAACAGAGTGAATATAGAAGCAGAGTTCTGAATGTCAAGCACTAATTTCTTGCCCAAAGCAATATTGTTTTATGCAATATTGTACAATCTATGTATCTGTCTTTTACAGACCTAATTATGAGGGTAATGAGTATTTTCTTTTTTTTTGGAAACTCACCTAAAAACTCTCTTTAAAATCATAGCCCTCCTTATTCACATAACAAGATAAGAGACAATGTGCTGACAATATGCTATAGATTTTGCTAGGTGATAGTGAAAAGCAAGATGTTCAGAAGAGATACTACTTAATTTTTTAAAAAGGTAGTTAAATATATAAATCTTTCATCATAAATTCTCCCTGAATGGTCCTAGTTGGAAATTTATCATGTAGAAGTATTTTAGTTTCACAATTCATTTTTTCCTACTTCACATCTTTAAGTTGAAGATTGGTGCCTGATGAAAACATCTCACCCACACCAGAGAAATTTCCAATTAAAAAAAAAATCCTTAGCAAACAGGAACATGTCAAGTTAAAAAAATCATAGCTACTTGCTCTGTGGATTTTCCACCAGATACTGACACCTGAGCTCTTTGTAGAGTACAAGAATAATAACAGTGCATTTGCATAGGCTGAGGCTAAGTTCTTGCAAAATAAATGCAGGAAAGGATTAGCATGCTTATTCACAGACCTTGCACCTTGCATATTATACACTGGATGCTTGAAATAATTATCTTGTCTTCCCTCTACTCCCAAATTTTATTGTTGTCTAATGTTTCTAGCTTGAAAGTTTTAGATACAAAATTGCTTTCAAACTAAATATATTAGAATTTTTAGAGGAAACCAGGTACAAAAAAAAATCAGTTTATTAAGCAAATATTGACTCTGTCTGAATTATTTAAGTGCTCTGTAAGTGTGGGGCCTGTGTGTATCATAACTTAAACGGTATTTCCAGCTCTTTGAGGACAGTCAGGATTCTCCAAGGAGAAGCAGTTGACGAGCTGAGATCAAACATTAACATACAGTTTGTATTTTTGCTAAAATGACAACTAGAAATGCCAGGTGCGATCAGGCCCCTGAGTACTCGGTTCTGTACATAGAGAAAGCATATTCAACACAAGACCTATGTGAAGAAGACACTTAAAAAGGGAGAATGAAAGCAGTGCTCTGAGAAGTTGCTCAGTTGAGCCCTTCTCCATATGTTAAGAGAACTGGAACAGTTCTTGTGGCTTACTCAACTTGAATACCTGCCTTCAGGTGCCAAATTGTTCCCCATGCAACCTGTTTCTATGTAGTCTGACTTTGAATGTCCTACCTAGTGTAGCTACTGCTGTTTCATTTGATAGGCTCTTCTGTTTCACTGTAAAGAAGTAATATCCTGCCATTGGTAAAGGGAAAGAATTTTCTTGCAAAGTAAGTTACAGGAGACCTGTAACTGTTTGCAGGTTTATAAAAGGCTGCTGCAGTGATAGAACAAGTAGTGATAGAACAAGTAGTGACATGCCTGAACTTCAGAAAGGATGATTTAGATAAGATGTGTTAGGTGAAACTTCATAACAGTAAGACTAGTAAGAGCTTGGGCTGCCTGGATATGATGTAGACTCTCAAGCAGCAGAGATATTGTCCAGGAAAAGACTGAACACACTTTTGCAGAGGATGGAGATGGCTCTAAGCAGTCTTTTAAGGTGCTTTTCAGTCCTGTGTCTTTGCATTTTTGGCCCTTCAAGGAGGTAATGCCTCTGAGAATTAAAATAACATTTAATTATTGTTGTTCACTATTGATTTGTTTATTGTTAGTGGAGAAAGCACCAATGGGAGCACAAAGCAGTTCCCTGTGCAGTGTTAGAAATACACCTGTCTTTTCATGGTAAGCACTGCTTTTGGTGAACATCTGCCATGCTTAAATCCATTCTGCAAGCTTATATACAACATTGCATAAAAATGTTTTTTTAATATTTAAAAAAATTTTTTTTAGACTGTGTACTGTCTTCCTTTTATCTATTGTGATTTATTCGTGGATACTAAAACTGCACATTAATATAGGTAGAGAGATCCTTAGCTTAAGAGGCAATAAGACTCAAAATAGATAAATGAATAAATTATTTACTCAGCATTGGTGTGAATTACACTCCTTTTGTCTGTAAAGCTATGCATTGCAAAAGTTATTTCTGATCCTGCGAATTGAAGGAGTTTTGGGATTATGGACTAGGCTTTTGAAAGCGCTCATAGCCACTCTCACTGAGAACAATGGAGAAGAGCTTCCCCATTGAGAACAAAAGGAGCTGTGAGGTGCTGAGCACATTTGAAACTTCATCCGTACAGCTTTAGACTGTGCATTTTGTTAAGGATTCTCTCTGAAGGTTCCAGTATAAAGACTTGGTTTCAGCAGGCAGTAGCACAAAGGGATTTGAACCGATGCTTATTTTTCCTCAGTTGGGCAAGCTAGGGCATACTGTAAAATATGACTCCAAGATTCCAGGCTTGGCAGAACAATTTTTTTACCAGCCTGAAAATTTTCCACTGCTGCTTAATAGAGGTCTACGGCATTTACACCTGTTTTTAAACCTCAGCCTTCCCCTACTTAGTATTTCTCCCTCAGTCTTTGCACTCACCTCATTCTGACAGGCCAAGGTCTTTGCCTGTGTTTAACAATGAAGTTTACCTTCAGCTCTTCTTAATCTCTCTCTTTCCAGGACTCTTTCTTCACAGAAGCCTTTGGGGTAGACTTTTCAGAAACACTGATCTCTTCACTCTTTTTTCCCATCAATAAAGTCTTGTGCTAAAGCAGTTAGTGCTTTTCAGTACTTACTTTCATATGAGAATGTTGAATGGTTGTGGTTTAAAAACAGATATCTACATTTCTTTATTGCCTGTTAATGCGCTTCAGTACGGACTCTCATATCTCTGTAAAGTAGAAAAGTACTTTTATATCCATTTTGCAGAACACGTGTAGTACAGAGACATTTTACTTAAGAAGCAGAAATAAGCAGTATCAATATGGTCCAGATTAAGCAAACTATAACAAAATTGTAGATCTAGAGACATACGTGTGTGTCTAGTGGGGACTTGGATGGGTTGCTACTTGACTCTGAGATTAGGCATTGGAACAGGCTGCCCAGGGAAGTGGTGGAGTCAACAACCCTGCAGGTGTTAAAAAAAATGTGTAGATGTGGTACTTTGGGACATGGTTTAGTAGGCATGGTGGTGTTGGGTTGACAGTTGGACTTGATCCTAGAGGTCTTTTCCAACCTTAATGATTCTATGAGATTTTCATCAAACAAAGCTAAAATAATTTCTGATAAAATCTACAGATGACATTAAGGCTAAACTAGTAGCAAATAATAAAGAAGAGGTCAAAATCATTGCAGTCTGTATGCAGCTTATTAAAAAACTGCAGACAATGTGTGTTCCAGTATGATCATGTGAAAAGGCAAAGAATGCTCACTGTACATGCGTGAGTGGGAGCTCTCTCCTATGACATTGTGTCTGTAGAAAGGAGCTAGGCACTATGATGGGTGATGAATGGGATATTGAATGACAGATGCTTTATGGTGCTTATGAGCCAAGAGACTTACATGAATCTGAAATATATAAAGAGGAATGTCTAATAGGAGTACAATGTTTATATTGTGCTTTGGTGCTCTTATAACCACTAGTGGAATGATCTTTAATTTTCATGTTTGTAGCTTAAGAAGTAGTGGGGAAAATTAAGAGAACTGCAAGGAGGATAATTGAGATCCTGAAAGTTGAGCTATTGGTTATAAGCATACTTGCTTATGTATTCTATTTCTTCAAAGAAAAAGTAGATCAATTTCATCATAGTCTAGCTATACATATTTGAAAGCTTGAGATGTACTGTAATAGGTGTGCAGCACAGCAACATACAGTGACTAAAAGTTGAAAGCACAGCTCATTTTGAATGATCACGTTAATTAATGACTGAAATTTTCAAGCATCATTGCAGATTCACTCCACAATGAAGATTAAATAAGAAAGTGTTCCAGTGTCTGCCATACCAGAGTTGAAGCTGGAAGGTGAATTTTTTTCTAGATATCTGTATCATCTGAGTATTTAGGCAGTACTTAAGCCCAAGACTGGGGCTACTTGATTATTCTTTTTCCTCCCTCTTTTTCTTAAGCCTCCTGGGTGTAAAATGCAACATGCTATTTCCAGCTCTACTGGAAACTGGACATGTCCTAGTTAGTGCCCTCAGGATTAGAAGCTGCATCTGCTCCCTAAGAAACTAGGAGAACAGTAAGAAATATGGGGAACTCTAGTAGGAAACTAGGAGACATCCCATTTCTGCAGTGTTACCAAATTGACTTGTATATTAAATTTAGGTGATAGGTAGCTACTTGAGTAGCTCAGTACTGTCCTCTTTCCTATGTATTCACACCTGCTCTTCTGAAAATTCATTCAAATTTGAAGAGTAAATATATCTAGCATTATATTCATTATTCATTTTATCTAGCACTGAATCCACCTATTTCAATAAAATATATCCAGAAGGGCACTGTGTCATTTTCCTGAACATTGCAGGAAGTGTGTTAAAAATATATGCTAATTGAATGTAGGAAAGCAAGATTTCAAGGTTATGAGCTCTCTCTTGCTTTTCCTAGCCATTCTGTATTGCCCTTATTTTCATGTCAGTTCCCTGCCAGCTTCTTTTCTGTATGAAGTAATCATATTCAGGATTAAATTGTAGGATAGCAATAATAATAAAAGACTTGTTTTATTTTAAACAGCATGGCACATGCCCATGCTCAGAATTTTTTTTTTAATATGGTCATGATATCATTTCCTTCCTGCTCTTTCACTGTCACACATGCACTGATGGGAGGGGCAGTCATTGCCAAGTACTGAATCACATAAGATCCAAGGGGTATTTTAACTTCTCTCGTGAGCCAGGCTGAAGTGCTCATTCTAACCACAGTAAGGTCCAATAATGTGCATTGATGAGAAAACTGCAGAGCAAACAGAAGTACAGCAGCCTTTTGTGTTTAAGATTCAGCAGGCATACAAAAATGAAAGCGCCTCTTCTGCTTTGACATTGTCTACAGGTTCAATCTGCAATATGCTGATTCTATCATAATACAGAAAATTGGTTAATTCCCTCTGGAAGACTACAATAAAAAATAATTCTCCCCTTGAACTGCTCTTGCTTCTTCCTTTGATTGGATGATGCTATTGCCTTTATTCTTAAGCGGGGGACAGAGAGAGCATTTTTATAGCAAAATATGTGTATTTACATACAATCTGCATACTTTATGCATGTACTTATAAATATTGGCAAGTGAAGATAATTAGTCAAGCATATCTCCAAGTCATTAGGACCTGTGCAAAAGTTTAGCATTTGCAATTACTTACCAAATAACTTGAAATTTCCTTTCCTCTTTGTGAATTTTTTTTTCCGTCCCTATGCTTTGGCTTCTTCATTTCTTTGAGTGTTGTCCTCAGCCAGGATGTCGAGCTCAGCGCTGGAATTACAAGTCAGTGTATTGGCTGATATGGTGATCTTACTATCCCAATAGAAGCTGTTTTACTAGTTAAATGGATCCCTTTCATTCATCCAAGTATGGAAGGCCAGAAAGCTTGTCAATAATAAAAAACTCTAACTCTGAAGTTTATACTTGTTTCTGCAAAGAAAAAACTAGCCAGAATCTGCGAATAAGATACACATTGTATTGGCAGGGAAGGTAATTAAGCACCAGTACAACTCCACTATCATGTAGATGAACTCTCTAAGCTTTATAAAGTACCTGCTAAGGATCTAGCAGACATGATGAGTTTGTCATTATAATTAGGAGGTGGGACTCACGGCTGGTGGCATGAAAAAAGATCAGATGGAGGAGATGGTGGTCACCCCTTGTGGCTTTCTAATTTGAGAGACAGTGCATTTCCTGAATTTTAGTGTGTTTATGGGTAATATAGGATTTAGAAGTGCTGGTGAATGAGAAGCTCAACATGAGGTGGCAATGTGCAGCCCAGAAAGCCAACCATATCCTGGACTGCATCAAAAGAAGTGTGGCCAGCAGGTTGAGGGAGGTGATTCTCCCCCTCTCCTCTGCACTGGTGAGACCCCACCTGGAGTACTGTGTCCAGTTCTGGAGCCCCCAACACAAGAAGGATGTAGACCTGGTGGAACAAGCGCAGAGAAGGGTTATGAAGATGATGAGAGGGCTGGAGCACGTCTCCCATGAGGACAGGCTGAGAGAGTTGGGGCTGTTGAGCCTGGAGAAGAGAAGGCTCTGGGGGGACCTTTAGCGGTCTTCCAGTACCTCAAGGGGGCCTACAAGAAAGATGGGGAGAGGCTGTTCAGTAGGGCCTGTTGCGATAGGACAAGGAGTAATGGTTTTAAAATAGAGGGGGGTAGATTTAGATTAGATATTAGGAAAAAATTTTTGACAGTAAAGCTGGTGAAACACTGGAACAGGTTGCCCAGAGAGGTGGTAGATGCCCCATCCCTGGAAACATTCAAGGCCAGGTTGGATGAAGCTCTGAGCAACCTGATCTAGTTGAAGGTGTCCCTGCTCCTTGCAGGGAGGGGGTTGGACTAGATGACCTTTGAAGGTCCCTTACAACTCAAATGATTCTATGATTCTAATATGCACTTGAAAGTCATGTGGCTCTGCTGTTAATACATAGTGAAACAAAGCATATTTAATAGGATGCAAGTTTTATTTTCCATATGTGTCACTGAGAAGCTTTAATGAATCTTTATGTCCTCCTTCTTAATTGTGTTACAGGTAGAATTCACAGCCAATGAAGGAAGTTCTTAAAACAGTGTTGTCAGGGGTTTGCCGTATGATGCAAGTTAGCACATACTGAAGCCTTGGAGACTTGGAGTGAGCATAGATGACTAGAAAAGGGCCATCTAGGGCTGTTGTGCCAAGTATGTCTGTGTGTTTGCCCAAAAGATATTTTAAAAAATGAGATGCTAGTTGTATAGTCCACACACCTTGATCAAGACCAGGTACTTCAGATTACTTGGTCTTGCTTGAATTGTAGACTAGTAATAGACTGATGTTGATCTTCTCACAGATAGTTTTTTGTCTATTAATGGTTCTATTCTACTAATACTGTCTGTAGTAGAAAACATAGATACAGAAAACCACAATTTTGTAATGTACCTCTGAAGTCTCTGAGGCATGCTGACAAGTACTGGAATACTGTACGCATGTTGGTTCCTAAGCTTGGAAGGCTGAGAAACTCCCTGCAATAGAGAATTTCTTGCTACAGTTGTAAGAAGCATGATTTCTGCTTCCTGCTGAGCTTTTCTGGCTTGCTTAGTTTCCCATAAAACACAGAAAGAAGAAATTTGGTGTGTAAAATCTTGGGTTTTCTTTTTCCTGTTTTTAATTTCTTTTTAAATTTATTTGCAGGAAGTCATTTTATGAGCAATTAGTTTTCTTTGCCCTATAGTAATATTTTTGTAGCTGATTTGACATGTCTTTAATTAGGCTAAATAAAAAGAAGATCTGCTTAATTTACAGAAGACTAAAGAAAAAGAACATGCCTGCCAAATACATACCATTTTCATAGTCAGGCACTTAGGTTTGATATTGGTTCAAGTTTAGAGAAAGTGTAGGGAAGAAGTGCTGGCTTTGGCCAGAGATAGAGTAGGTTGAACTGCCACAGCCTTTGTATTGTCATCCTTGCTTACTCTGGATTTTGGGAAAACTGCTAATGGCCCCTGTCAAAGTCAAGATGGAGTCACAGCAAACTTAGCTAGTTTTGAGGGGGAGAAGATAGCAGTAGGGCTCTTCAGAGTAGCTACTGTCTCTACAAGCAATGTTCCTGATATTAGGAGCAGGAATAGCTGGTCTGGATTTTCGTTTCAGCTTTCTCTGGTAAGAGTAGATCAATCTTGTTCTATGACTGGCAGGGGCATGGTTTAGGCCATTTCATGGGCTCCTGAGAAGCTGCATGATCAATCTGCAGTGAAAAATAGATAACATACATAAGTGCTTACCACTCAGGGAAAGGGAAATGAGACCAAGACTCCTGATGTTTAGGCCTTTTCTCTTAGATCTTCTGCTTCTGAATGCAATGGTCTGTAGTATTTCTTCTTTCCCAAAAGGGGAAGGATATATCCTGAGGCAGCTAGAGAGCTAAGCAAATAGAAATAAAACAAAGGAAAGACTTCAGAAATATCTTAGTTGCTTGCATTAAACAGGACTTTTTTTTTTTTTTTGTCATTTAAAAATAATCTAGACAGAACAAACCTTTCAGAATCAGTTAAAGAATCTTAAGGAAACTAAGATTTAGTTTAGCATTGAACTCTTTATGTACATCCAAATTAAAAATACTCTTTTTAAAAAATATTTTGTAAATAGTGAAAACTATTAGCTTGCAAGTTATTTTCCTTTTCCATATTTGGAAATTTTTTTTTTTTTTTTTTTTTTATGAAGCAACAAAGCAACCTCTCATTCATAGGAAAAGCTATCTGTAAGAGCTTTATAATACTTTTGCTTGTAAAGCAGCTTACTATCATTTGGGATAACACCTTCCAGATAAATAATTTGTTACCATGCAAATGAGCTTATGATGAAGAGTTGAGTTAAAGTATCATTCTTGTTTTTTAGCTACTTCTGTTACAGCAGTAGTGAGCTGCAGCGTTACCAGCCATGAGAACACACCCGGCAAATAACCTTACCCTTCTGCAAAAATGCAGAATTCTGCATGTCTATTCCCTTGTAATTGTAAAACTATGATGCAGTTTCAGTTTTGTATTAGAACATTAACATATATAACTGTTTTCAGGATTGACAGAGTTTTCTTTTTTGAGAGAGTGTTTATAAAAACAATCCTACTTTCTTAAACATGACTGGCTTGTGTATATATTACATATAAAGTGGGGCAGAGTCCACTAACTTTACTTAAAATTAAGTAAGATAAAATACAGCATGTCAAGTTCTGTTCTGGTATGCCTTTTGAAATAGACATGTATTACATCACTTTTTTTTTTTTTTAAAAAAAAGGCAATATCATAATGATTTTGTTATAAACACATTGGAAATTCCAGCGTATGGAAGGACTTATTTCAAGTTGTTACTTTCTGTTATGACAGAGGAGAGGAAATATTTTTTCAAATTAAAGTGAATTTTAGATTCCTAACAGATGATCTCCCATGCAAAATATCACAGTAGCCTCTTGCTTGCTCAACAGTCTAAAATTTTGGTGTTGCTGAGACATTGCAGATGTTGCTTTCAGCAGCTTTAACTATTTTCAGTTGTCCCTCCTGATACTGTATGTCTCTTGATCCTTTAATTAAACCAGGTAGAGTTAGATCACAGCTTTTACCAGTCAGTCCAAAATAACATGAATTGGAGAGAAGATTGTATTGCTTTGACTACATAGTGTGCTGGGTTTTTTTTTTAAGGGGGAAGTACTGAAAAAGGCAACAGGAATAACAAAGAATTCCATTAATGATGGAGAATGAACTAGAAAAGGAGTTCAGATACAATCTGAGCAGGTAAAGAACAGAAGGATGGTTTTGCTGGTGGTTAGCAGTGGCATTTCAGCAACAAGGAGCCAAAAATAGAATTGCTTCAATGTCATGTGGCCTCTTTCAGAGAATGAAAGGAGATCACTGGGATGAGGCTGTATGACTTCCTGGAGTCTCCTAGTCTAGAGACTCTCTTGCCAGTATTTCCTACACCAGAGTGATTAACAGCAGTAGAATTAGAGAGAAGCATCCAAAGTTGGTGTGAAGACCATGAGGCACAGAAAATGCAGCCTGCTCTCAGCTAAGCAATCTCAGTAGTTTGGAAAAAGGGAAGCTGTCCAGCCAGTCTTCACTTCAGGCTGTAAACTGCAAATTCTGTGCTGGCTTGTTAAGAATGAAGAAATGTGTCAGTTTTTACTTTTTCTGTTAAGCATCTCATGAGCTGCGTCTTTGGACTTGCTGGAGTGCGAAGTCCTGAGACAAACTCTTGTGTTTTGAGACTTGCTTGTGTCTTCGTGATGTTTGCTGATTTTCCCCAATGAAATGAGAAAAACAACCCTGTTCTCTTTTCTCTGTTGGTCCACAAAGCAAAGTAAAAAATGTAGAAAGAAATAGAATGAAAAAAAATCCCATATGTCTGTGTGATGCTTATGAACCCTGAAGACACAATTTTGGTAATCTGGTGCCAGTGCCACCAGCAATAATGCAATAGGAGCCTCTTAGTGATCCTTCTTAACATCAGTAATAATTACTGGGTACACTTAAGCAATCTAATCCCTGACTCCAATACATTATAATTAAACTTAATGAATTGAATTGTCTTCAGTGTCAGATAGACCTAAACATTGCCTAAAAGTACAAGGAAAGAGATATAAGAAAAACCTTTTGCAGGGATAATACAGGAATGTTGTGACATCATGTTTCTTTAAAGTAGAAATATCTGCAATTGACCAAAACACGTATTTATTGAAAAAATATGTAAATGAAATGCTGTAGTTGCATTTTCGACCATTTTCTCATTCTACTCCCTGGTTATAGAGGCTTGTTGAAAATTTTCAGAGTTCCAACAAATATTTTGATATGTTTATACTCTCTTTTTAGCTCACTTTCTCATATTATTTCTAAAACTGTTGTAATGGAAAAGAAGCTGGATGAATCAAGTAGTCATTAGGGATCTGGATTTTCAGAGCTCTCAGTAATGGCCTAATTCTGTTCATCATTTGACACAAGAAGCAGCAGCATTAGGACCAGAAGGAAGCTCCAAGGAAATATTGCAATTTGAACTATTTTAAGGACTGGAAAACTATTTTCTTCTCATTCAATCTGATGGACTTGTTAAAATTAATAATAATTTTAAAAATATTCTGGACAGAATCTCATGGCAAAAAAATTACATTACCCTAATTTATGGCTTGTAATGTAATTGATTTATCCTCAACATTCCAGACAGCCAATGGTAAAAAGAAGCATTTCATTCAATCCAGGCAGATTCCTACATGCGTGTAGTATAAGCAGTTGTTGAAAGTGGTTGAGGGATGGAGACGGATGCCAGATCATGTAATTTCTTCTTGTACTACTAGTACCTCCTGTAAGGAGAAAGAAATACAAAGAAACTATGGTTCTGCCTTCATGCCTTTGATAGTTGATCTTGATACAGAGTGATTTGGAATCACATCTTTGTCTGGTATGCATATTCTTTGGCTCTGCTGCTCATGCAAATATGAAAATGTACTGGGGCCTGCATCAAAAACTCAGCTGTGGTAAACTGATGTCAGTGAAATTTGGTGCAGCCCCAGAGGACTGCCAAATCTTAAAAGGTCTGGATCTTCTTTAAGTTTCATGTGCTTAGATATGCACTTTAGTAGCTATTTAGTGTCTAAAATGTCTAGCATTTTCTTGTATCGACTTTTCTGAAAATTCCCTTAGATGGCACTTGGGCTGCCTTAAAAAAAAATAAATCTAACTCAAATCCCTTATGCAATCCCCATTAAATGAAAATGTTCAGTAATTTCAGTCTCAATGGGAGATTTTTGTCTGAGGCAGGATTTAGTGTGGTGCTCATTCAAGTCTGTAGGAATATATTAAAGAAATCAAAATGACCCAGTGTACTAAAATGAAGCACATAAATCATATTATATCATTAATCAGATTGCTGTATGTAGTTGCCAGCCTCTGCTTCATTTGACTGGGATATATCAAAACATAATGCATCAAATAAAAAGGTATTTTTAAAGGGGATGAAAGTAGCATGTACTCCATTACCATTTCTATTTTTTTAATTAAGAATAAAATGGAAAAAGCTCATTTGCAGTGGTAATGACTTGAAAACTTGACAGTGGCATTTTTGTGTTCTTCATGAAATAAAATGTGAAAAAGTACATGTGCCCCAGAAATGGCAGAGGTTTGTGTCCATATGTAAGTGTGTTTGCATATTCACATAATTCCTATAATCCTCTTTAAGAGCCTTTTTACAAATGGAGCAATGGAAAATGTCTTGAATGACACTCCTCTGGATATCCTCTGCATTTTCAGTTCAGTGAATTATATAAAAGTCCAATGAATTTCAGTGAATTATATAAAAGTCCAATGAATAAGGGAAAGTGCCTCTGATTTTTCCATCCTTTATGCATATGGGATTGAATGTGTAGATTTCCTGACTTAGAAAGCAATCATCACGTAAGAAATTCACCAGCCACAGCCTGGATTGCAACTGGCTGTATGATTTTAAAGATCTTTTTATATGGCTTTCCCTTTTCCATTCTGTGTAATACTTCTTACTCTGATCAAAATTTGGCTGCTTTATCACCGTTCTCATCATAATTTCTGTCTTTTATTTTTAAAGAATGTTTTCAAAAGGAATAAACTCCTTATGGTTTTTACTTCTTTCTGAACTTAATGTTCATGATCATGAAAATCTAAAAATGTCAGTGCTGCTACTGTGCTGGAAATGCATACAATGCATGCTAATGAAAACTTCAAAGGACGAACTGTTTTTATTATTTTAATTTTAAAATGACAGATATATTTTCTTGAGTTAAACCTAAAAAGCACATTTGAAGTGGATCAGTTCATGGAAGAAGCAAAAGGAGATAGTAACTCACAAGATGAGCAAGGCTATTTCTTGTCATCTTTCTTTCTGTGAGTTTTTGAACTCTGACAACTTCAGTCGCCTTTTTGTGGAGCCTACATGAATTGCTTGGAAGTTTCTGTAGTTGGTTGAATGCTATCTCTTTCTGTCTTCATATTTTACAGAACTTGGATGGAAAATGCCTGCATTGTAAACAAATAAAAAACACTGGGTAAAACATGAATATGAACTTGTAAGTTTAGGTGACAATTGTAATAAAAGCTCTAACTGTGGGAAGAAAGATAAAGCTAGTTACAGCTACACTTTAGTCTCTGCCTCAGAATTGCTGATGTGATGTTTCAGGAGCTGAAATAAAATTGAGTTTCTTTCTTTTCCTGAAATCTCTGTCATAATTGTGCTTATTTAAGATAACATTTCCTTTTACTACAATTCATTGCTGCCAATGCTTTTGATATTACTACTTCAGAAGCCCATTTTACTGATACTTCCAGATTACCTACCTCAAGCCATTTGCTTGTGTTCTGGTTCTGGCTAGGATCCAGTTAACATTCATCTGAGCTAGGAGAAGAACCAGAGCTGGTGGCCCCTATGGCTGGGGCACCCATCTGGGATAGTTTACTCATTAGCCAACAGCTGGGGTAAGTTTACCCAAATTGGCCAAAGGGCTATTCCATCCCATCTGACATCATGCTCAGTGTATCAGTGAGGAGGGTGTTGAAGGGAGCTTCCTGCTATGTGGGAAGAAACTGGTTGTTGAGATTTGTTGTAAGCCATTGTACTGTATTTGTTTTCCATCACTGTTTTGTTTCCTTCTGTTAGTGCTCTTAAATTTATTTTTTGTTTCATCTCAATCCATGTGTTTTTGCTGCCTTTTGTTTACCACTTCTCCCTTCTATCCCACTGGAGGGTGTGGGGAGTGAGAGAGAGACTGTGTAGTCTGGTCCCAGTTGGGGCTAAACTACAACAGCTTGTATGATCTGCAAAGACTGCTCAGTAGCCTAGTGAATGGGTGTTAGTATTGTATGGGGAACAAAAAAAAAAGCCATATAGGTGCTGCATTTAAACTTTTCAGTTCATCTCAAGGCTTAAACAGCATCCTATCAAAAGGCTGCTTTTGAAGAAAGATGGGTGACTGTGTGCAAGTCGGTAAATAGATTTCCTGGTTTACAGGGAAGTCACCTCTCTTTCTTGATCAGCTTAAGCTGTACATACAGACCAGTAGAGCCAGAATAGGTTCAGTTTCTCTCCATGCTGTCCTGGCCCATCTGATCTCTGCTGCTTTCTTCCTGTGCTGCATGTGCTAGGCATGACTTTCGCCCTGTGTTAGGTGATTTATTTCTCAGCTGTGTAAGTAAGGCTCATGATTAAAACCTGAGTCTTTTGTATCTTTGAATTATAGGGTTTAAAGCATAGAGTTAACTGCTGTATGCATTTTCAGTGACAAATGGGTGGGAGTTTACATTCCGTGTGTGGTTATCCCGCTCATGCTCTGTAACTTGCTCCATATTGCATTTGCCTGGCTGTTGGTTTTGCACTGTTTTACTGTATTTTTCTAGTCCAAGGTGCCTCTTTGGGATAAGTTTTCTTCTCAGTAGTGCTGCATGCTCTTTGCGAGAGCTGTGCCGGGGAGGTTGGAGGTGATACACTCCAGTTCCAAGTGTGGCCCATGCTGCTCCTATTTGAAATTCAGAACTGGAAATGAGCCTTTCTTTGCTAGTAGGTTTATAGTTCTATTTCAGGGGCTGCAA
Source organism: Chlamydotis macqueenii (assembly GCF_036417535.1). Lineage (NCBI taxonomy): Eukaryota > Metazoa > Chordata > Aves > Otidiformes > Otididae > Chlamydotis > Chlamydotis macqueenii. The sequence goes on from NC_141559.1 coordinate 22,224,062, forward strand.
CTAATATTAGTACTTTTTTCGGGGGGAGGGGTGGTATGTGGCATGTATTGAAGAACACTGTTGCCCAGCCTTTAGAAACAAGCAGAGAAAATGGAGGAAACAGAAGTATAGACCTTTGTGGTGACTTGTTCAGGGCTAAACAGCAATTTGGTCTTGGAAATAGTTTATCTTTTTCTCAACAGAGTTGTGTACAGAGTGGGCTACATTGCACTCTTGCGTTGTACAGCCTTCTCTGCTTTGTAGTGGAACAGGTAGCTTTCAGCTTGCCATTTGCTTGATGTTGCCAGTGCTGCAATAAACTTTCGTATGGGTGCATTCTTGCCACGTATATGTCCTTTGTTGGTCTGAACCTACCTCTGTTCCTCTAGTTTTTAAGTGTATACACCACATTAAAACCAGTGGTGGAATTCTCTGCTAGGAATTCCAAGCTGAGAAAGTGAATGATAAGTAATGAGGAAAGTGGGAAGTAATGTGTAAATGCAGTTTTATTCTCTGAAAATTATTGTGTTATCAAAGTCCCCAGGTGAGCAAAAACAATGTGCCAACATTTCATCATAGACTCTCATCAGAACTTCAAATAGAATTTTTACATCCATTACACTATCATGAAGTATTTATAAATACTGTGCCAGAAAATCTAGCTGATGATTCTCAGAAATCAAAGGATTAAAAAGAAAAGAAACATAAATGAATACATAATTCTAGACTCTCTCTGTGCATTCTCTAAACCTAGAGTGTCAAAGTTTTTTTTCTGTAGTAGGGGATGACTAACGTTTTCAATAGAGCTCCCTAGGAGAGAAATACAAAATGTGCTAGTAGAGGAAGGAAGACTTTACTGTACAGAGCTCCTGGTGAAATCAGCAGGAGTGCTAGCTGCGTAGCTTAATATCTGTGCCCAAGTAGTTAGGGCTAGGTATTTATTTATTAAGATATTCAGGCACCAAATAAATAGGCAACAGTTTGGTATTTAAATATTTCTCAGGATGTGGTCCTTGCTGAAGTGGATATTTATTTTTAGCTGCAGCATCTAAACATTGTGATATGCATAGGGCATTGCTGCATAAGGAAATCCTTAGTTCTGTGTGAGGGCTTGGACTTCCTTCATAGGATGTGGAGAGAACTAGGGGCAAACAAAAGCAGTTATTGGAAACCACTGGGGCACTGAGCTCCTAATACAGTCAGGATGGAAAGGCAGAAGTGTAAGTTGGAGGCTTCTAGCTAAGTGGCTGGGCTGATCCTTCTTTTTGCTTGGGATATTGCATGGGGAGCAAGCCAGGCTGTAGGAAGACAGACACTCATGGTGTAAGACACCAAAATCTCTTTAAGCAGCAAGGCAGCAGGAGAGATGGAAAACACTCAAATCCATCTGGTGCCATCAGCCTGTTCCCTGGACTTGAGACAATACCCATCCAGCAGTCTGGAAAGTAACCCAGGATTTGTCTGCTGATATGACATTAGAAAGACATAAAAGATTTCTGCTCAGATTTACCTGGAGCTGAACACAACTAATGTCATCTCAGTTACTGTGTGCTCAGCTGAAAGTAAAAAAAAAAAAAAGTCATGCTGGGATATCCTGTGTCCCTGCCTGAATGCTGGCTGGGTCGGGGTAGTGTGCAGGGTGAGACTGTATGCAAGTGATACTCTTTCTGCACTGAGAGGACTTCATTTTTGTGAGGTGCCATATACTCATTGTGCTGGTGGTTGAGAATAGGCCTGGTGCCTAGTCTTTACTGCCTCCAACAACCTAAATGAGATAGAGGTAGCTAAAGGCACTGGCATGACTTGTAGGAGATGCCAAGTAACACAGAATTGATTGGGTTTTGGGTTTGGGTTTTTTTGTTTGTTTAGTTTGGTTTTGTTTTTTTTTTTTATAACAGTTACATGTGCCTTACCTGAGATGTGGTCAAAGGAAGCTCAGATTGCAGAAAATAGAAGATATCTCAAAATGGACAGATGGGGGAAAAAGCTAAAAAAAAAAAAAAAAAAGAAAAAAAAAAGGAGCACTTCAGAATCCTGGCCGTGTCTCAATACCTTAATCCAGCAAGTTGCTTTACCCTACTAGATCTCAGTTTTATAGGAAAAGATTCCACATTCTTTTAAGGTCTAGCATGGCAGCATTATATCTTAACTTACACATTTTTCAGCTTTTGGTGACACTCTTGTATGTATTCAGTTGTTCTTCTCCCACTGCAAAGCTGAATCAATCTTAGTGGTACAGTTAAATACTGGATGATTTAGTGTGCCATCAAAAACTGCATAAAGTACCTATTAGAAGTATATTAAACATTCAGCAGGGAATTGACTATTCACATATCTCCTTGCAGTAAAAATAACTAAATAATATAGCAGTCATTACCCAAATTATCTAAACTTAGTTAGTTGCAGAACAACGTGATGATGATTTTGTAACTGATGATTTTGATTAACAGAGTTCCGTAATAAATATATTCGAAAAGATGACAAATATATTCGAAAAGATGGAACTGAGTTTCCATGAGCAAATGACAAGGAAATGTTTGCAGTAGTGTTCCCTAATTTCCACCAGGATCTAGACTCTCAGACCTGTGATCTTTTCTATAGTAGGTAGTTCTCTGTTCTAATCCTCCCAATTCCAGGGCCAACATGAATTAAATTCTGTACGCTTCACACTAATGGTGCTAATTTACTTTGCCAAATTTATGCCAAGGGGGGAAACAATTATTCAGATATGTTGAATTTTTTTAACAGACCTGAAAGATCTGTTATGATGATTATATGTGTCCTGACAGTGGTACAGTATCCTTTGTAGAAGGAGTAGGTCCACTAGTTGATTATTGCTCACATACAATAGTAGAAAAATCCCAATAATTAATCTGTATATTACACTAATTTTGTTACAAAATGTTGGATAGGAAGCCAACTCTAATGATATAAGATGTGATAGAGTTTATCAGAATGCTTTGAAATGTCTGACACCATTTTGAAATAGATACTGTCTTTCATATGGCTAAAATACTGGGATAATACGTACTTACTCTCTAGAATGAGGGGATCAGTCCAAAGGCATGATAGGAAAGGAAGTCTGTTCATTGAAACATACTGTGGGGATACTCTTCACCATCATTCGTACATTGGATGAAGCCACAGGTACTAAGGCCAGAATGAACTGTTTTCATCGTATCTGGTGTTTGTAGGAAACGATGTGGAGCATTGCCATGACTCAGCTTCCATTTGAGATTGATTACTTCTCAAGAAGTCTGTCTGTATTTTCAGAGTATTTCTGTGCTTTCATTTTGAAAATACAGAGCACCTGGAAAACAGAAGAAATGGTTGGGAATGGGAAGCATGCCTTGAGTTAAAAGAAATGCAGAGGGTATTTGGAGGAGTTTATAACATCATAAGTGAATTAAATATTTGCCCTGTATCGACAATGTGTCTGAGGAGAAAGAGCATGTTTAAAGGGAACCATGCTCCTCTTACAGTCATCCAGGCTGATTTATAATTTCGCAGTCTCTAAGCAAGGACCATGTCCCCAACATGTTTCAAGGGTACATTTTCTCATTCCATCTTCCCCAGGGAGTAGTGAGTTTTAATATTAGGCCTTATCCTGTTACTGTTCTGAGGTTTTTCCTGAGGTGAAAGAGTAAGCCCTTGTCATTTGAGAGCTGCAGATTCTGGAGGAAACAGATTTTGTCCATGGTTGGGCCCCAAGACCTCAGAGCCTAGAGATGGGTCTTCTGTCCTCATTTGGGCCCTATAAAATTGTTTCATTTTGCTTAAATCCAAAACTCAATTTTCAAGTAATGCGAATAAAAGGGAAAGTAACACATGCCCATAAGGAAATTCATTGGGAATGGCTGCGAGTCAGGCCTCCTGCTGATGCTGGCCATCTTGTTGGAATGCAAGGATGCTTTTTGACAAAGTTTCTGTGATTGTACTGCATCGTAGGTGAAAGACACAGAATGTCTCCCTGTTTTTGTCTCTGTACTGCTCAGGCTTTTGCACCATCAGAGGAATGAAAGTGTTTAACTTTTAAACATGTTGTTGAAATATTAAACAAAGTTTTTCCTGCTGATTATTAATACTGTATCAAAGCAGGTTTGAAACTGCTTCATAATCTCTTACATAATGCTGTCACGCTGCTCATGGCACTGATGCTGTTTCATCCTGATAGCTACCACCGGTAGGAGGCTCAGAAATGTGATTGTAACCATTCTCAAATGCATTTTAAATAAATTTCACAGATTATTCTTGGGGAGATGTACTTTCTTACATTACAGATTTTAGATGGAAACCAAATAGAATGCTCCATTAAATCAATCTCCTTGTCTGTGCATTGCAACACAGATAGTCCTCTTCCTCCCCAAAAGTGGATCATCCTTAAAATAGTTGCCATTGCTGGAGTAGGCTTAAGGAGCTAGAACACACACTCTTCCCATGTATTCACTTCTTGCATATGGATGCTTCGAGGATTCAGCCCTGTGTGATATCTTCCATTGCAGCTAACTCTGGTGCCAAAAAACCCCCCCTTGTACCCAGAGAGGAGTATGTGATTGAAATTAAGGAGCATCCCCCCTCCCCCCAACTTCTGGTAGCTGATGAAAGGGTTGATTCATGTGGGATTAGGACATCCTGCTTCATTTGAGTTAGATCAATAACTTGAATAATGTCTTTCCACTTGAGCAGCCGTATCAGTGTGTGAGTGTGTCTGGATATAGGAAGTCTATAGTTTTTTTGAGAAAAAAAAAAAAAGAATTCTTCTAATATAATCCAGCTCGACTTGCTATAGGAATACATACTAAAATAGCAAATATCTTTTGGCGGTTAGGAAAGTGACTTAGATATGGGCAGGAGAATTTTTCTAGAATATATCCTTTAAACCTCAGTGTAAGAAAGCCACTGAAATATGTACTAATGTCTTCTGGGACAGGCACGTGCTTGACTGCTTCCCTGAGGCAGAGTGCTTCCTGGAATTAGCCTTCAGGTAAATACGCCTTTTGGTATGTTAATTTTTACCTGGAGCCTTTGTGAGCAAACCAGTATTCACGATCCTCGCTTGGAGAATGTACCAAATACTTGTGTGTTAGAAGGTGAGGAGTCAGGGAAGGGAAAGAAAAAGGAAGAAGCAACAGATAGGGACCTCTCTTCTCCCCATTTCCAATTTGGTAGTGTATTTAAAATCCATCAACGGACTATAAACCCTGAGATACTTGTGCTTCTGTTTAATCAAGAAATTACAATTGCTGTGCCTCAAGGCAGGGTCAGCACCTTTGGGAAAATGCTTTTGTGTCCTGAAAATCAGTCATCTTATTTCTTTAATCAAAATCTATACAGACTGTTTTAAAGTAGGAGTGGGCATCTGGAAAGAGAAATGTTCCAGTTTGGGATGTCATGGGAAATTTTCATCTAAGAAATAAATGACATTGTTTGGGTCTCAAAGTAGAGCTGCCAGAAAGGAAGTTCAGAGGAAGTCCATAAATATAGCAACAGGCAAGGAGGAGGATGATTGAGAGGCTGAGTATCTGTGTGTGTAGCTGGACTAACTAGAATTGTCTGTCTAGGATCACAATAAAAATATTTGTCAGAACTCTGGTTGGAAAGCTTTGACATTTGATCTACTTTTTTGCATCTCTGTCAATACTTGCTAGTTTTGGTGGATTGTTTTGATCCAGAGACTCATCTACGCTAGACATCTCCCTGAGAATGGAACAGGAGTCAACTAACTGTTAAGTCTATCTACTGTCTGCTGAATTGAATAGGAGGAATTCCTTCTGATACGTAAGATGCTGGAACAAGTTCCAACTAGTCTAGCCTGCTTGAAGGCTGTAGGTGTCTACACAGCTTGCTGAGCAAAAATATGAGCTTATGTCAGACTTGTCTTGTTGCTTGGTTATTTATGTTTTCTATAAAGTGTTCTTTCTCTTTTACTTTTTGATACAGTGCTTTCCCTGCTTTATTACTGCATTGATGAATGTACACTCAGCATTTCCAGTGCAAAACCTGTACCTACTGGAATTCCAGTCATTTGAGAAATAGAGGATATTTACCCTCAAGTGGTGTGATGGAAATTGGATTATCAGTGTTCTTGATGCATGGAGAAGCACCATTATGTGTGTGAATTCAGCTTTAGAGGATCAGGGCCTTAAGACTTGAAAAGTGCTTTGGAAGCTTTTTGGAAGGTACTCATCACAGCTAATTGTTATTGATAAGAAAGGATGATCTCATCTACATTAATGATAAGAAGATGATAATCCACATATTTGTTTTCATATTGCTTAAGGAGAACAAAAACACCAGGATCTTTAAAAATAGTAGTGAATTTAAAAATATTTTAAATACTGAACAGATTATTCTACCTGTCACTATACTTCGAAGCCTGATACTTGTTATGATTTTTCCATCTTGATTTCAGCTTTTCCAGAGGAAATTCTTATATGGATTTTATTTATTCAATGTTAGGGTAGGCTTTCCAGCTCCAGCAGAATAGTGTTTCACTATCAGCCCAATGCTGATCACCAACTCGAGTGCCAGCTTCAAAACTGACTCCTTTCTGCATACGCACAGGGAAAGCATAGAAAGTTCTCAGGCTTATTCTAGCTATGCCTATAAATCTGTCTGGAAAGGATTCTTCCCCTTCAGCAATCCCAGTGATTAATTAGCTAGCACTGGTCTCTGCAATAGCTCAGTCTCATCAAACAAGTGGTGTCACATTCCTGTCCTAAATGTGATTATTGCAAATGTCCATGACATAGCAGCAGGTTCCTTCAGTGAGATCTTTTACTGCTGCAGAGATTACAGAGCATTTGCTGCTTTCATTTACTACCAGGCACCAGAACTTCTCAAGCAATTTCAGCTGTAAAGCCAAGGAATACATATATAGTTCTAGGATGTATTGGAAACTTATGTGTACTATTAAGGATCTTGAAATCAAATATATGTAGGATCAAACAGGACTTACAAGATAGATATTTTAGAGATTATATTTTAGGGCTGATAATTCAGTCTTCTTGAAAATGTCATTCTACTGCTTATTCTTGTCTGCTATTGCTTGCTTGGAATCACCAACCTCTCCTCATGCAACTAAATTGTTTGGCTTCGATTGCGCAGGGCAGATATTCCCCGCTTTTTGGTACAGCTGACCCCTGCAACACATCTAATTCTCCAAATGCTCATACTGAGGAGAAAGACATCCTGTCCAAGAACCTGTGAACTGAGAAATCTGGGGTTAATTATTGAGCAATACAATTAAATTATTAGCTTATATTAACATCACTGGAATTTGTGCCTGAATTCTGAACTGGCTGGCATGTCCTCTTTGTTGTAATTTCAGCATGTATTGAGTCTCAGCAGGATCATACTAAAGAGCTCAGTCAGTGAGGATAGACATCTCTGACATGTTCCTGTTTGGTCATCACAGACCTTGAGGATTTGGTTGCTGCTCACAGAGGATGTGTTTCCCTCTCAAAATATTTAGGGAGCAAGAAGTGCTTATATATCATGTAGATGTTACCATTAGGATACTGAGAAGGGCTGATCCCTGATCACTACAGGGCAAGGCACTGCTAGAGGAGGGAAACATACAGGTATTCTTGCTCTGCTGCTACAGATGTTTGAGAGGCATGGTATGCTGGTGTAGAGATCATCATCTGAGAATTACAGCCCCCTGTTGTAGTCTTGGCTGTTTTGCTCTTTAACTTGAGCAAGACATCTTCCTTGTCATCATCTCTTTCAAACCTTGAGTACTGCAAACAGCTGAGATTTGTTCCTATTGCTAGGTGTGGAGTGGATGCACTTCTTTTAGTTGTTTACTCACCAAAAATGTCTTTAGAGTCAAGAGGAGGGACAAGAACTTGTTGGGGAGAAAGGAATGCAGCTCTTAAGCTGTCTCTGTCCTCTTTGCATTGACAATAGAGAGCCTGACCAAGAGGAGCAAGAGCAATCTCCAGCAGATACCTAAACTCTGGGGCACCAGGGCTGCCTGTGCAAGGTGTCTGGCAATGTAGGTGGGGGGGGGGGGTAAGTAATGCTTTCAGATGCAGGGGCAAACTCAGTCTCAAAAGTCAGGTATGCATTTGAAGGTGAACATAGGGAAGCCAACAGTGTTCTTAATAGTACTAGACAGGTAAGGAAACAGCTCCTTACCTTCTGGATGACTACCATTATCTTGAGTGATTTCAAACATCCTTAGAGAAATTGGACCATTTAATGATTTTGTTTTCTAAAATGCTGTTTCAGAAGTGGTTTAGGCATTAATTCTTGCAGGAGTAGACTGAAAGCCAGGAGGATTGTGGTATTAAAGTGCCTCCTCCTTTTGTAAATGCTGCCAGTAATTCCTTGGCCTTAGTTTCCACAGCTGAAAAAAGACTCTGATATATTAATGCCTGCCTTCTTCCTGTGAGGAATGGGCTTTGCCATGGCTAATTCATTCCTATGTGCAAAGCACAGTGGCTTGCAAAATTATGATTATTAAAGCCAACTATCAGAGAATGTTGCCTCTTTTGAGAATATTGATTTAATCATGTTTTTGTGTATTTAAAGTCTGAAGTGATATGATATGTAAAGATCAATTTATTCTATATTTGGATCTAATGAATAATTATGGAGTCTTCTCTGTTCTTTCTATAATTTAAAAAAAATAAAAGGTTTTAGTCAAGAAAGGAGAACATGCTTGACAAAGGAAGTCCTCAAGACCATGCTGAATCAGCTTCTAACTTTCTCTTCTTTTTCCAGAGGTAATTTTTTCCTTCTTTTTCCCTATCTGTTTACTAGTCAGTGCAGCAATTCTTTCCTACCCAGCTTCTGTGAAAAAAAAAAAGTTACTTTTTTTAAACAAAACACCCATGAGGATTACTGTAATTCTTGTTGTTCTCTGAGGGACAACTTAAGAGTTGAACTTAAGAATATGTTGTCAAAGAATAGTGGGCAGAAGTTTGTTCCTTCTAAGTTAGATTAATATTTATACTATTCTGGTGTGATAGAAGAGTAGAACTGTACTTGTGAGGAGTACTACTGAAGGAACATCTGCTGAGGGTCCTGTTGCTGCTTGCTTAAAGGCATCTGTGACCTTACGTGAATGGCTAGAGATACACTCCTAGAACATACTGTGTTCAGGAAAACAGGTTTTTTTTTGTGGAGGAGTATGCCAGTCAGGTGGAGAGCAACTGTGCCTTAAAAGCTGAAGATTAAAGTTCCTGAGTCTGGGAATCAGAAACTCACCACTTAGCTCAGAGTCACCAAATCATCTGTGGAAGCCTCTTTGGAAAGAGGGATAGATGGTTACCACGTCAGTACACAGAGTAGTTAAGGAACATGCATATAAGATTTCTGTGGCTGTCCCTTGTGTTACCTGAATCCTGACCAAGCCTTTTTGCTTGTGTATTAATCAGAAAATTCCCTTTCCCTTACTCTTGAGGAGGTTGGATGAGGCTTCACGTTTCTAGCCTTCATTCCAGTGGGGAGAGTAGATGTGTTGCACTGTGTTGTATTGCCCCTGTATTGACTCTAGAGGAGCAGCACAACTGAGAGTACTGTACTCTGCCTTCTCTCCAAATGTAGGTTTGCTCATGGTCAAGTTATTAACTTTCCTTGTTCTGTCTCTTGCTACAGAGAGTATCAGTAAATCATGTGTTTCTATAACTTCATACCTTTCATGTCACTATCTTTGAGACTATGTTCTAAAAGGAAAGATATTTATAAAAGAAGGATATGTGTCCAGTTGAACACTCCCAGAGACTGTAAAGCTCCAGCTGCAGTGAAAACTAGTCTCCATGAGATTCTACTGTCCTTCTGGGACAAAAATTACCAAATGCATATGTATGGCCTCATTAGTAGGGATGTAAAACCAGTATCACTAGGGGATAACCTTTTTCTACAAAGCCACTTCAAAACTCTCTGAGATCGCAGACAAATATTCTTTTTTTGCTGCCTTCTCTGTGTTTTATGGCTTAGGCTGAAAGCAGATGTACAAGAAAAAGAAAGCCTGCTTCTTTTGAGCTGTTTAGTTCTGTATCCAGGACTTCAGCGTTCTCTGGGCAAAGGGTAGGTGGCTTTGAGAGATGGCATCAGAACTCTGTGGATTTGATACAGCTGGGGCACATGTTCTCCGCCCAGCCTGTGTGTGTGCATGGAACTGGAGCTTATGTGGGCATCCTGTTTTTCTGAGAAGGGAGAAGTGTGTGTTTAGCTTGGGCTGAAACCAAATTTAAAAAAGAAACAGAAACCCACCAAATATCTCTGCCTCCCAGCCCCAGCCTCCTAACATTTCTTCAGCTGTCAACACTATTTTGGCAAGCTTTATTAGTAACAATTTTGATCCACCCTTAAGAGAAGATTTGAAAACTGAAGCACTCCTTTAGGAAATGAAAAATACTTTCAGGTCCAGTGAGAGCTGATTTGCCCTATTAGACTCATTGCTCTGTTGAAATAAACTAGGACATGATATTGCAAATTGCATGTTAAAGTATTACTGCCAATAATGTCAACACTATTAATATAATGTCTGTAATTCACTGCATTGTGCCTCATTATTTCTTCTCTATAGATGCTTGTTGTTGTGAGCATAATTGTTTTTACGTTGTATTAAATTAACTCTCTAAGAGGTCCAACACACAGTTACATTCCCAAAAATAGAAGATACTAAGAAATGCACTGCCTGAAAGGTGTTGCATTTTTATTGTGAAATGATAGATTACTTATTTGAATGCTTCCTGTTATGTCAGTGGAAGGATATGAGAAAAATCTTGCCTTTAAAGTATTTCCATGGTATCACAGTGGTGCTCAGATCTGCTGCTTTCCACAGACTCTTTTGGACAGGACACTGTAGTGTGTTTTAGTTGAAGTAGTAGTTTCTTTGTATCTTACCGATTACTTGAAATAATTTTTAATTCTGCAGTCTGCTGGTTTTGTGTTAGTAAAGTTGCTTGCTTTGTGTAAACACACAGATGTGACCTGAAAGATAGTTTTAGCTCCACTTTTTGACACTGGAATTACTATATTTTACCCACTTTATATTGTATGAATGTGTCCATTTAATACACAGTTATTACATTAGGCAGCCGAGGTGAGTAGTGTATTGTGTGTGTATATATTAAATTTGCTGTTGAGATGTTTGTACCTTAGCCAAATGCACTGCAGAGTGCAGTAGCAATATAAGGCACATACTTGGGAAGCTTTGAAACCAGACAATCTGGATGCAGTGAATGCTGGTCTGGGCACCTTTCTGAAAATATGAAAATAGTCCATGTCTCAAAGTTTCTGGCCTACAGAGCTCTTTATTTTGGAGGTGGAGTTAAGGCTGAAGTTCAGAACAAATTGTACTACTTTTTATTAGCACTTATTTAATTTGAAATATATTTGTGTATGTGTGGTGGTGTATGTTTTCATTACAATATCAAGGTGATGCAATTGGTGAGAAGTTTTTGCTTTAATATAGGTCAGGCCTATGGTTTCAAAAGCCTGCCTGCAATATAGTTGAAATTCTTCTTAAGGACATGCATTTTCAACCTTTCTCCCATACTCTTGAAGTTTTCTCAGGGAGTGATTTTCCCATAGGAAATTCCTCACCTACAGAATCTCATTGTTTATAGGAATCTGTACTGGAACACAGATCTCATCTCTATGCTCCCTCCTCTGGGTGAAGGGCTACCTTATCAGATGTAACGTGTATGGTGGTTTAGCCTGGGTCACCACAGTTTCTCACTCACTCTCCTCCTACCCAGTGGGATGGGGGAGAGAAACTAGGAAGAAAGGAAAACTCATGGGTTGAGATAAAGACAGTTTACTAAAATAGCAAAGGAAAACTACAATAATAACAGAATATAAGGATATTAATATATACAAAATGAACAATGTATGATTTCTCACCACCCGATATCTGAATGACCGATACAGCCTGCCCCAAGCAGCAATCATGGAAACGAAAACCAAGCAGCAAGCAAAGGAGCAAAAGCAAGCCAGCAAGGTAGGAGGGAATGATGCCAGCAAGCGAGAGAGATGGGAAGATGGATGCCCTCTCCCATGGGCAACCCCCACTTACATACTGAGCATAATGTTTATGGCATAGAATACTCTCTTTGGCCAGTTTGGGTCAATTATTCTGTCTGTCTTTTGCCCAGCTTCCTTCATCTGCACACTAGCGAGACTTTAATGAGACTTGAAAAGCTGGACAGTGTCCTTGGTCTAATTAACAACAACTTGTATCATCAAGGTGTTTTTATCAATGTTCTTCACATATGAAATCCAAAACACACTGGCTACTGAGAGAAAAATTAACTCCATCCCTGCCGAAACCAGGACAATGTGCTACATGAGCATCTGCAGGATGGAGACAGGTAGCTGGTTTCTGTCAGTACTATATTGTGGGACAGCCAGCTTGGAGCCTCAGACCTAAATAATTCTCAGGTTCTGCTGATGGGATTGTTGGAAAACCCTGTTCTATGGGAAACTGGCATTTGTGTATTTTTTGGTTTCTTCCTAAAACATTTAAAAATTAACATTTTGTTTGGAAAGAGCTATTTTCTCATCATATCTGTCTGTAACATAGATTTTTCTGTAAAGTGACAACTGTAATTCAGTTTTCACTTTCCCAAAGTTTTTTGCCTTTTTTTTTTTTTTTGTACATACCCTTTCCCATGTCACACTGACTTTTGTAATAGCAAGCTGCTTCTTTCTTCTTAATTTTCCTATTAAAATGTTCAGGCTTCACACGAAACATTTCCATTGCATTTTTAGTTTAAAAATAAGTAATTTTCTGATTTTCCAAAGTGGGAAGAACTCCTATTAACTTTCATAGACCAAATGATATAAGATGATACATACTGGAAGTAGCAAGGTATTATGAAAATAGAAACATGTATGCCCTGTTGAAAAAAAGGGCACCTTGTAACATTGCATCTTAAACTGAACATGGAATTTCAACAGGACATGGCTTGCTAAGAGCTAGAGGTCTTTGACTTGGTTCTAGGTTTGAAACATAAGGAAGTCTGTTCCCTTTAGTCCATATGAAAGCAAAATCCATGAGCTAAGATCTGAAGCCTCTGCTAAAGCAAAATGGAAAATGCTCAACCCCTTTAAGTATGTGAAGATTACCCAACAGCCTATACTTAAATAGTAGGTTTCTGTGTACTCCTCTCAATGTACTCCTCCTCAAGTGCAGGTTTTCTTTTAAAGATATAAAGGTCACTGTGGAAACCTGCTGCAACAGCTTTTAAACCGTCAGCAACGTATAAAAGTCTGTTCTGAGAAAGGCTAGTGACAAATCAGGTGAATTAATTTGAATCTTCTGAGAATGGCAGCAGCAGACCTGGAAAGCAGGAGAGAACAGCCTGCACCAATTAGTGTCTGCAGTAACAGCCTTTGGGTAAAAAGAGGTCAGTGGGACTATTGCTCTTCTACAGAAACTAGTAGCTGAAGTTTCATTTACAAACTTAATTTAATAATGAAACTTCCTGCAGTGTCTTTAACAAGCACAAAACTTGTAATATGGAGGAGAGAGGTCTAGCATTCAGCTAGCTAAATTTACTTTTTCTGCGGAATTAAGGTGGGAATGAGGGAGAAATTTTTATTTACTGCTCATTATTTTTTATGTATACAGCATTTCTATACATAAAATGAGCAATCGATATTTTTACATCTTTTTCATCGTTGAAGGCTTGCCGGAGACTTGAGTGTTTCACTTACTTCACTTGAACAAATAGAGTTACTGTGGAATACATCCCAAATATCTGACATTGTTGTTCATTTTTGGTAGTAAGCAAGATTGATCTTAAAAATAAATAGCCAAGTAACTGGATAAAAGTTGTCTGTTAACTTCATTGCTAGTTCCCAGAGCTGATTTTTTTCCTGTTTCAGTTTTACTGCAACTGAGGCAAGAACCAGAAATGCTAGTGACTTGCTGTACATTGGGAATATGGCAAGAAGTCTTCATTAGCAGGCAACAATGACTCATAAAGGACATGCCATGATGCAAGGGATTTCTTTCTTTCATTTATGGTTTGATTTCTATCACTGTTATTTGATAGTCAGAGGTGTAGCTGGACACCACTCAGCCTTTAAAAACAAAGTGAGCCTGAAGCAAATTGCCTTGGACACTGGGGAATTTCAGAACTGACTTCTTAGCAGGCTTGCTTTTCCTTTTGGATGTGATTGGAGAATAGAGGTTCCCTCACAGGAAAAACTAAATATTTTGAGACTTCCTTTCAGCATACCTCAGGATGAAAGCAAATCCCTTGACTGTACTTTTCCCCTCTCCTCACCAGCCATGCTGTTTCCTATATCCCTTCACTGCTTCTCTGCATCAGTCACTGTCTTTTCCCTTTGCTCTGAAACATGTTAATGTCTCTCTCATGCTACCTTATGAAACATCCCCTACATCCCATCTGCTTCCATCACTGTCACTTCTTCTCTTGTTCCTGCCTCCCTCTGTGCTTTCAGCTCCATGACTAACTGTGCCATGGCACACTTTCTTAGCTGTGCATTTCCATGAGCACATTGCATCTGTCCTCTACTTGCTGTGTGGGCTTCCTGCTCAACACTGAGCAAGTCCATCTTGGTTGCTCTTCACATCCTAAGCCTAGACTGCCTGAAGCTATGTTTCACAGATTGTTTCCTCAGGAGCTTCTTACTGAAAGGATAGAGTTTCCATTAATCAGAAATTGAATTTACATCTGAGAGTGCAAAGTCAATACCTCCACCTTTCTCCCTGCTATACAGATCCAGGGATTAAGAAATGCCTCTAAAAGTCTTCACTTTTTTCCCCTTTGCAAGACTTGTCTCTTACATGATTTTCCCAGAAACACACAAGGCACAGAAGACCTTAAGTACATCTAATAATACCTCAATAGACTAATTTTCCAATTGCAAAGGAAAAGTGACACAGGTGTCACCGCGCACCTTTCTTGTTCTGTGTTTTTTTGGTTTTTGGTGGGTTTTTTTGTTTGTTTGTTTGGGGTTTTTTTTTGGTTTTTTTTGTTTTTTTTTTTTAGGAGTACTGTCAATGTTGTAGGTTTTGGTGAACACTAGAAGAGCATAGCATGGCCAACTGGCAGTGTGGAGTCTTTTCCTCCAATGTGCTTCAAACTCCCCTTCAAAAGGGGTGAGTGCCCCATGCAGAAGTTGGAGAAAGTTTGTATTATTGTTTCCACATTGTGGTTGAGAAGCTAAACTGTGGGAAAGTTAAAGAACACACCTGTTTCTTCACGGTGAGCACTGGTCAGGAATGTGGACCCAACTGCCTCCTTTCAGCTCTAGCTTTAGCTTCTACATTGTTTTCTCTTCTTCTAACAGTTCAGCTTTTTTTTCCATAAAGAAAGGAAATATTTTCTGCAACATTGCAAAAATACGTATCTGAAATTTGAAGAAAGCCCATTCCTACCAGATATTCTTGGCACTATGACATCATAACCCCTGCATATCCTGTCACTAAAACAAATGTATGAAACAGTTCTGCTTCTCCTCTTTAATTGGAACTAGCTTGTTTCAAGGAGCTGAAGAGGCAGACTACTCACAAAGGTTAGTGTAGAGAAATATATCATTGTCTTGCAGGATGTTCTAAGTGGGTCTTTTGAGTATCAAGGTCAGAGTTTATTTAGCAGCAAGTTCTACTGTTATGAATCATCAACAGTGTTTCTTACATAATTTATCAATGGCAGGCAATTATACTTTATTCTCTAAAGAAATTCTACACTTTTTCTCAGGAAATTGTGCAAATTTTTAACTCTTCATTGCCCTTTCCAAGTATAATTCTCAGTTTCTTTGATGCAGAAAAATGAACAGCGCCTATGTGCTGTTCAGCAGGTTTTGGTCAAAAGTCAGTTCTGTATGAAAACTAAGACTTCTTCAAAAGCAGAGTTGATTAAGACAGAATTAATTTTCACTAAAATCCTGTTTTTCTTCATTTGTTATGTTTTAAAAAAACATTATCTTGAGGCAATAGAATGTATAATAGTTTTTCAATTTCTAACTGGGGAAAACCACCTTCTTTTACACTGGGAAATCAAATAATCTTTTCAGCAGCTTAATCCATGCTTCAGTGAAATTGGCAAACTAAGTATTTCTGAAAATTCAGGATTTTTAAAAATCAGTTTAGTGAATGAACTCAAAAGAATGAACCTCTGTTAACTGCCAGACTAAACATGTCTGTGCTATCCTGGCTGAAACGGCTCTGAAATTCCAGCTGCTGGCTCCTACTGTCTCTAGAAAGCTAAAGCACTTGAACTGAGGATGGATGCAGCAAGTGCCAAATATGGACAACAGATCATGAACTCTAGCTTACCGAGTAGTGGAGAGGTTTTTCCACAGTTAAAGGAGAGGTGAAAAACAGAGTAGGTAGTAAAGTTACAGGTGGCATTTTGCACACCTGTAATGCTTCTTGTACTATAATTCATCGTATATCTAAAGAGAGAAAAAAAACCAAACAAACACCAACACTCCAAAACCAAATTACACAAATAAACAACTGTCCCCCCATTGATTACTGAGTAGGGGAGAGACATATTTTTCAAAAAGGTTGTTATTTCTTTATCTAGGTAATAGGCAGTCTCATTATCTTCACATTTTGGTAGCCCTAGTACATAGCACTCATCTGTTACACACTACGCCTATGAGACAATGCTCCCGGACAAGATCCTGTGCTTTGGTGGAGTGCTATGTCCTGTACGGGGCAATGTGAGGATAAATGTGGCCTTAAGTTGCATTTCTGGAGGCACTCAGTGTTTCTGATACACCTGTCCAGTCAGAGCCTCTCAGTGTCTCATCAAACACTTTATTTCTTTCTCTGCTCTTACAGCATCAAAAGAACATGACCAACCTAAAATACTAACCAGCTCCAAAGTCATCCACCACTAAACTGTTTGTTTATTTGTCATCCGTCTGACATTTCAAGCTTCAGAATGTGATTTCAAGATTCAGAATGTGTCTTCAAGCTTTTCCCTTCAGTTAGGCAGACTAGCTATTTCCTTTTAGGGAAAAAACTCAAATTCTCATGTAACTCAACTCCAGGAGCTCTGTCTTCAGTGCAAATACTAAAGACCACAGGATTCCTCATGTTTCTGTGGAGTGCCTTTTCCAATCTGTGCCTTGAGCTGTGTCTGAAGTTTCCCCAAGATATCGGTGGAAATGAGGAATGCTGGAGGTTAGATTGTGTCTGTATGTGGTGGAGAGGCTCTTAGCCCCAGAGACCTAATATATTTGAGATGTCAACAAAGCAAATACAAGTATGAAAATATGGAATTGACTGTCATTTTAGTGGCAGAGCTATAGACAGTCATTCCTACCCATTGCATCAGCCTTAAAACTGGACCCAACCAAAGAAGCTGTTGTGATGTGGTGGGTGCACAGTCAGGACAGAGCCAGTGCTCAGACCCTTCTATCAGTATGTATCTGAGAGCAGAATATTCTGCCGTGCACTTAAAGAGCTTCTTTGTGTTCAGTAGTAGCAGAGGGCTATGCTGCCTTCTGATCTTCCTCTGTTATCAGAGATTCTGAGAAGTGTTGCTAGACTTCAACATTAAATGCAGCAAGTCATCCAGAGCTGGACAGTGGATTGGGCTACAAGGCAAGAAACTCACTTCCATATTCTGCATGAGCTGATTATGGAGTGGGAAAGGGAGATGCAGGGGGGCTGTGGCTGTACATCCCTAGTTATCCAGCAAGGACGTTTGTTTCTGTTATAAGCTGTAGGAAATAATAACTTCACTGGAGCAAAAGGAGAGGGGGAGAGAGTTGAGATGCAGGAGTCCTGGGGTCTACATATCTCTTTAATGTAGTCATTTAAGTCAGCACAAAGGAGTGTGTCTGCCCATGTATTTTGGTCGAAAGTGGCTTATTTCAGTTTGGAAGACATATGTGGAGCTGATTTGTGAACTGTGCTTGGACACCCACTTTTTTGCACCCATTTGAATCATAGAATGGTTAGGGTTGGAAGGGACCTTCAAAGGTCATCTAGTCCAACCCCCCTGCAAGGAGCAGGGACATCCCCAACTAGATCAGGTTGCCTTGAACGTTTCCAGGGATGGGGCTTCCACGACCTCTCTGGGCAACCTGTTCCACTGTTCTACAACTCGCATTGTAAAAAATTTTTTCCTAATATCCAATCTAAATCTACTTCCCTCTATTTTAAAACCATTACTCCTTGTCCTATCACAACAGGCCTTACTGAACAGCCTCTCCCCATCTTTCTTGTAGGCCCCCTTGAGGTACTGGAAGACCGCTATCAGGTCTCGCCGGAGCCTCCTCTTCTCCAGGCTGAACAGCCCCAACTCTCTCAGCCTGTCCTCATAAGAGAGGTGCTCCAGCCCTTTTATCATCTTTGTGGCCCTCCTCTGGACCCTCTCCAACTGGTCCATGTTAGGGGACTCCAGAACTGGACACAGTACTCCAGGTGGGGTCTCACCAGGGCAGAGTAGAGGGGGAGAATCACCTCCCTCGACCCGCTGTCCACGCTCTTCTTGATGCAGCCCAGGATGCGGTTGGCCTTCTGGGCTGCAAGGGCGCATTGCTTGCTCATGTTGAGCTTCTCATCCACCATCACTCCCAAATCCGCCTCCTCAGAGCTGCTCTTGATCCATTCTCTGCCCAGTCTGTATTTGTGCCTGGGATTGCCTTGCACTTGCCCTGGTTGAGCTTCATGAGGTTTGCATTGGGCCCACCTCTCCAGCCTGTCAAGGTCTCTCTGGATGCCATCCCTCCCTTCCAGCATGTCGACTGCACCACACAGCTTGGTGTCATTGGCGAACTTGCTGAGGGTACACTCTATCCCACTGTCCATGTCGCCGACAAAGATCTTGAACAGGGCTGGGCCCAACACAGACCCCTGGGGAACGCCATTTGTCACCATAGTGATAAGCGCCTACTTCTTTTATGGCATGCTGCTGTAATGACTTTAAATCCGAAGGGGTACATGTTTTTATGATAATTTTTCAAATTCTACTGAAGCCTCAGGGGATGTGTATGGGACAAGAAGCAGACTGAGTGTGAGAGCTCTTGGGTGAATTGCACAGCTGGAGCCTTGGTGACTTCTTCTCAAATGGAAGATCTAAGGAGGTGTAAGCACCTTTCAGTTGAGTTTCTCATGAATTTTCCAGATGGATTCAGCATTCAGGCCTCTGTTTGTTTACTTACTGTTTTCAGGCACTGAATTATACACTATAACTATTCAATCTCTGTTCAAGCAGACAGGTAATTTCAATTTTACCATCTTCTGCAGAATACAATATCTTGGCTTAGTGGTAAGGCACTCTATTTGGAAAATCTTTTCTCTAGGAAGTTAAATTTGTGAGGCACTGGACTTTTCTGTTAGACTTTTTTAACAAAATAGTTTGGCGAAGCTGTAAGTGTTGGCAGATTAATGTTTTGGATTCAGTCATTTGTTCTCTCTGCTCTTGCTCTTCTTGCTGTTGTTACTTTCTTTTCTTATTGAAAATAATTAAAAGGGGAAAGTCTGTAAGAAATAGACTTTGTTGTAGTATATTCCAAAACAGTAATCTTTTTTCACCATCTCATGTTTGTTGTGTATTTTTATTTAAATAAACATTTTTCCAACTTATTTTCAAAGAAATACTTTAAACATTTGTAACTGGTCTAATAATTAAATCTAGCTCACATCCTCCCCATCTTATGTGTGTTTGTTATTTGCAAAGCAAGGCACAGCAAGCTGCTTCTGTGTTGCATGCCTGCTCTTTAGGTGCAGGCACACAGGACAGAAGCTCTTCACTATCCTGCACCCAAGGGTAAAGCCCCTGTGGCGGAGCCTTTTCTAGAGCAGCATGGTGTGTGGATCAGCAGCAACTGCTTCAGGGAGCAACATGCAGATTTTCCCAAGAGAGCTGCAACTGCTGTTGACTGTAACCAGATTGAGTTGCTCAACCAAAGCGTTGCAAAATCCCCATAGCAACGAGAACAGCAAAGCCTGACAGAGAGGGAACTGCAAAAAAACACCTTACTCGGGTAACTTCATCTGTTCTAAGGCTTGCTCTTCTCCTGGAAGCTTAGGAAAACCACTAGTGTTGTCTTAGCTCTAAGCAGGAATTTGCTGATCTGTTTCAGTCTCCCTGCTTATACAGGTGAGGTCTCTGTATTCATAAGCCAGGTCCTTTTGGTCTTTCTTTCCTAAGCTTGGCATAAGAGCAGCGTGACTCTGAGGGGAAATGGGAAAGCAGTCTCTTCAACTGTATGACTCCAGGCACTGTTTACTAGCCGCCTACCACACTTATTTGCAGATATTTTATCTGGAGCTGTTGTATTTCCTTCTTGGCTGCTTTCTAGCAGGCCTACGATGAAGCTGTGAATGCAGAGAATTAACCCCGTGTCATCACATTACAAATATTTTAAGTGACTCTCTCCCGCAGAGTATATGGACTGATCGTACATTGTTAGTTCTGTGTGCTGTTCTAGAGCAGCAACTCTACAGAGGAATTAAATGGCCTGACTACTGTTGAGAAGGGACCCTGTCTTAGCAGCAAGCGCAATTTAAATCCTCGTCTGCTGCTCCTGTTATCTCATCTGTTCAGTACCTAAACTAAGGTGTGTTAATGGAGGGGATGAGGAATAGTACTATTCTGTGAGATACCAGAGATGTCTGAGCTTTAAATAGAGCCTTCTCTACGCTTTCAGTGAGTGAAGAATATTTCTCCTCTATGCAGTCTGGCTTGTCTGAAGTGAAAGGTCGTCTGGAAGGTAATATCTTCCTATTATCTTTCAAGACCCTGGGAAGCCTTGCCTTTCTATATATATGCTTGAGACAGGACTTCCTCTTTGCCAGTGCTATACATGTCCTTCTTGGCATCTGTATGCTGTGACCATGCCAAATTCTTCTTCTCATGGAACTGTGCTATAAATAGCTGCTGCAACCTGGATATTTTCAATCTGAGTTCCAGACAGTTGACAATCATGAAACATTAAGTATCATGATTTGTCTAAAGATATAGCTGAAGTTGTTACACAGTGCAAGTAAATTGCCCTCAAGATAGTTAAGATAGATGTTAAGGCAGAGGATGCTATTGTCACCTGCTAAGCCGGTGATATTTTGCAGTTTATTGTTGATTCTGCAGTGGTCTTTGCTCATCTGTATCAACGGTTGGTATCAGGCTTCCCTGTTATGCAACATAAATCAGTAATATCTCTCCCTTTCACAGAAAATGTGCAACATTTTATTGCCTTGTAGAAGAAAAAATAAATTAACAGTGCTGACTGTAACTATAGTGAAACACGAGGGAAATCAGTTTGCTGTGAAAACATCTGTAAAGGAATTATCTTGCTAAGAATCAGGTATAAGAATTGCCACTTTAGTACCTGACTAGCTTAGATGAAAACCTGAATTGCTGAGCTGCATTTCTCATACTGTGAAATAATTAACATAGTTCTAATGCAACCACATTAGCCAACTTTATAATACCTAGAGTCTAGATTCTTGGTTACTTGCCTAACAAGAGCTGAGCTTACCACATGCAGAAAAACTCCAAGCCAAGTTATTAAGAAGGCTTACGCTCTTAATAACATCACAAGAGTCAGAAGGAGGAGGGCCTTTGTACTTGAGGATTGGTGGGACTGTCTGACTTTTATGAGGAATGTAAAAGAGAATAGGTTGCAGTGCAAAAAAAATGGCAAGGGTTCGACCTGAAGAACAAAGCCTTTAGGCTGACAGGGAGAAATCTGAAACAGTTGTGTGGGACTTACTTGCAGTCTCATTGGGTCTGGTGGGGCAGTGCCACTTGCTGAGGACCTCAGATGATGTTAACCGTTGCTTCTGCTGAAAACCACCTGCAGCTGATCTAGCTGTAAACAGTAGCAAGGCATTTGGGGTAGGGGATTGAAGATGAGCTGTAATGCTAGTCAGATTTTTCCTGTTTGTGCCATTGTTATGGAAAAAGATATTATGTTTGCTAACCCAGTGGGCTAAGTAGGTGTGAGTAGACCTTTGACCTCTTTTCATTTTACCTTTTTAAGCTACTGCAGGAATGAGAGAGAACAAAACATGTATAGGAGAAGGTAGTAAATAGGATATTTGTACCCAGGGCTCAGGCCAGAATGAAAGGGTGGAAGAGTTTATTTGTGCAAAGGCACAAATGAGCATGCTGCAGCCTCCTATACAAAGTATCATTAAAGGTCTGTAGGGTTTTTTGTCCCTCCGTCACCTTCCTGGAAGAATTGCATATTAACACCATTTGGAAAGGTGGGAGGCAGACACCCTAGTGCTCTTATGCATGCTCAGAAAGCCCCAGGGTGCTAAAAGCTCAGATTTAAATCAACTGCAAGATTTCTCTGTAACATGGAGCTTGGTTCAGTTCTAAATTACTTCAGTATTTCCATTTGTCAAAGTCTGTGATATTACAAGAGTTTTTCCTTTTTAATTCTGTACCACCTTCTAATTTTTGAGGTCTTGGTGTGTTTCATACTGAAGGACTTAAAATTTTTACATATCATGTTGACAGAAATTTTCTAGTTTATGAGATTTGGATGAGAAGGAGGAGAAATTTGGACTAATTTCTACTGTGGGCTCTGTTCAACATGGTAAGTATTATGCAGATGCTTGTAAAGAACTGGGCTTGATGTCTTAGGTCTGATTTTATACTCCTGTGAAACTAATCCTGTTTGTGCATTGTGTGTGCATAAAAATATAAAATCTCTGCCTGGAAAACATGTGTATACTTTCTCTATGACATGGCTATGTAGCATTACTCAATTCAAGCTCTTAGACTTAATGAGTAGTGGTGTGACTTTACAAAAGGCTTTTTGATGGGAAATTGTATTTTAAACTCTCTCTGAAGTCACCAGTTGTTAAAATAATTTTAAGTAGTCATTAAGTGCTTCATTAGAGTGTTTTCTTCTTGAGATGCTTTAGTTCGATTGGAACTGAATTGTGCCTATTTCTTATTATCCATTTTTACCTTCCTTTTTCCTAAATGGACTTTGGCTCATATATTTTTGAGGTTTAATGTCAGTTCAACTGAATGCTCTTGAGTTCCTGAATTAATTTAGTCATTTTCTCTTAATGACTGTGAAGAGTTTTGTTAAGCTAGAGTGCCATTAAACTCAAGCACTCTACTGTTTAGAGCCAGCAATCACTAGGGGAAAGTCTACAGGTAGAAAATAGGATTGGAAATAGAACAGAACTTGTGAGGGCTTCATTTGCTGTCAATACAGTTATAATCACCTATAGGCTACACGGTCCGAAGTGATCTAAAATCGGTAGTTCACTGAAGGAGAGAGTGCTAATTCTTTCAGGATATATTTTCCAGTGGTATCTACACTTGTGATCTGGGGCTCAGCTCTGCATTTTCCTCTTGAAGTCTGATTAGTACTTCATTGTCTGTTGTGAATATGCTTCTCATAGCTGGTCTTTAACTAAAGAAAGCTCAGGTGGCCTTGGTATACTGGCACATTCTCTTCCAACTGATGCCAGGGAAAAAACCCAGATAGTTTCTTTCATTGTCAATCTGTACCCATCCAAAAAGACGTTTTGAATTGAATGGAAGGTGGGGTATTGTTTTCAGGATAAATTACATTTTGTTCTAGGACAACCTAAAATTAAATTATTTATATTTTTAAAGCTATTAAAAGTAAAATGAGAGGACATTTGAAATGAAAGCTGTTGGAAACGTACAGGACAGTGGTTTATGTGAACTTGAGGAGAAAATGTTCCCAGTTTGTACAAAAATTCTTGCTGGTAGGGGCCACTCCTAAGAGGTAGTGCAATATGAAAGGTGCTGGTTTATCTTTATCACAGTGAACAATTCTGTGAATACTTGGACCAGGCAAGATTTTCAGAAGTGGCTGGCCTTGGCCTTGCTTTCCTGTCACTGAAGTTATTGGGATTTGGGAGCCTTGGCAGGCTGCTGATGAGCACTATGAGAAGCCCATTTACACCTGCTCTCAAAGTAAGAATGGCTCCTTTGCATTGCTACAGCTGTGTGGGGGGAAGGTGGGCAGTGCTGTGGAGAAGAAAGGATGCTCCTTATTCAAGCTAATGAACTTCAATTAAAATCTTACTCATGCCAGAGCAGTTTTTAATCTTCTAGTGGATTAGCAGAGTGAGTTAAAAAATGAGGTTTACCTTGATAGCTAATACTTGTGAAAATTGCGAATTGCTTTGACTTCTTTTTAAATATAAGTTAACTGGATCTTAGAGGACCTGAGTTTGTTTTGGGGTTTGGTTTTGGTTTTGTTTGTTTGTTTGTTTGTTTGTTTTGGGGGGTGGTGCTTTGTTTGTTTGCATTCATAATGATAGTATGGCTTTTGCTCTTTAGGCTGAAAACAAGTTCATGATTTTAAGGTGTTACGTGCTTGCCAGGACTGTCGGTTTTCAGGTTTTCTACCTGATACCTCACTCTTTGTAAGAGAGTTTTCCCGGCTAGTACATCTCACTAGAAGACGTTTCTTCTTTGAATATCTTCTCTGAAGGGTCACTACACACAGAAGATTATTACCTTCATAGCTTAGGTCAAGTTAAAGTCTAAAGGAAATGTGCGTATATTAATGAAATGCAACATAGAAAAAGTTGATGCAAATTATGTTTATAGTGAAAAAAAAGTGAAGAAAAGAAAGAGACAGAACATGCTCGTTTTACTTACTGCAAGATCACCTTTGAAATCTGCTTATGGTAAATCTCTGTCTCTCCCTGTGTCCACTTGACAAACTGGAACTAATGCCAGACTACCCAGAGCAGGAAGCTTGCTCCTCCTGCATGCTCTATCTTCTCTCTTCAGCAAAGATGCTTTGCAAGAGCAGGAGAATATGCTCGAGGGGCTCAAGTAGGGGTTTGTCCAATTTCTCATCTTCTGCTCCAGATTAGCAATCCTTTCTTCCCACCTATTTTTGACTTGTCCCTCCCTTCTCTGTTACTGTGTTTCCTTTTCCCTGGAAGGGTGACCTACTGCCCTAGTTGCCCTGTTATACACACATTCTAGACATGACTATTAGGAATGTATTTGCTTGCTCTCTTCCACTTGTAAAGCCATGTGTATGAAGTCTTTCCCTGCTATAAACCTTGTGATTCTCATCAAAGTAAACAAACAACTTCATTTTATGTGATGTTTATGGTATGTGAGGCTCACTCATGGCTCCTGAATGTGATCAGTTCCTATGATAGCTCTTAGGCTGGAATGGGAAGGGAGGAACTAACTCAAAATTTGAGGGCTACTGCTGTAGAGAAAACTGACCAGTTTTACTAATAAATTGATCATATGCTTGGCTAGTAGAGCTATGGAACTTTCCCAGCTATTGTCATTTAGCATCTTCTCCTTGTGAGCTTTAGAAAAGGCCTAGTATCCTCCTTCTTCCTTCTTGACGGACACATATATCTTAATAAAATGCAGGTAGAGAGATACTTCAGCAAAGATCACCCATGCTTAACAAGCTGCTTAACAGGTATACTTCAGCTTCCTTTGAGAGCTTTGAAGTAGAACAAGAGTTGCTTTAAGTTGGACAGCTCTACATCACTGCAGCATGCTAGTACAGCATGAAGACTATATCTCTCATATTAGAATAGATTCTAAACTTATTGCATAAAACTTGCGGTAACTGGATATCTTCATGTGCTTTGAAAGTAAAGCTAGGGCTCCAGCAAATGCTCTGCTACCCATAAAAGATAGCAAGCCCTATCTCTTTGGGCTATGAAGAGGGATTGCTATTCAATGTACGGCATAGTATAGGGAAAACTCTTCTTTTGCTATGAAGGCCCCAGGAGCTGTGCACTTCCTACTCCATCTCTAGCAAGATTTCTAGCAAGAAACAATATCTAAAAGCTGGAGTATCTTGAGCTAACGATTGTGTTTCGCAATTCCAGTAGATTCTGTGACATAGCCCACTGCAGCTGCTGGTGGAAAACTGATTGCTGTCAGTCTCACTTGGGCAGACTTGCCTCCTGCTTTTCCAAATAGGAAAATATCCTGGCAGGCTCTTCACACTCTCAGCACCTCATGACAAGTCTTTTTCTTACAGTCCATGAAGCCTTCCTTTTCCCTTGCTTTCCATCACTATCCATGGGCATAGCAATGCCAGACAGATTTGCCATTGACCACAGACAGGTGCATGGTGTTTGTAGTGCCCTGTCCCTTTCCTGACACTGTCCCTCTGATGTGGTTTAAATTGATCTGAAGATTTTGGTATTCTCTTGGATCTCATGCCACAGGCTAGTGGGATTAGTCACCTCAGACCATAGTTGCAAACATGCACAGCCATGGATTGATGCTATGAGATGCGAGACATTTTTTCTAGTGAGTTTTGGGGGCAGACGCTTTTTCTCCATGAGCCTTGTCTGTGTATCTCTAGCCTGTGTAAGCTCTTCATGATGGAGTCTGCCTACTGCTATTTGTGAACACAGCACTAGTGAATTAATTTCAGTTAAATAAATGGATCAAAGATATCTGTACAGGTGCTGTACAGATACCTGAACTTGCTTGGTACATGGACAACAATGCCTGTTAGAAATAGCTGCTACTTGTCATTTATAAATGCAAAAGGAAAAGCTAAAAATTTTTTGCAACGTTTGAAATGTAAAGGGTTAAACATAGCATACTCAGCCAATATTGTTTGTTTGCTTTATTTTTTTCTTAGGAGTGATTGAGAGGAAGAATACTTTCAAAGCCTTTGTTTGAATTAAAGATTGAAAAAGCATAAAATAGGTGAGATAGGCTAAAACTGCTGAAGTTCTTGTACTTGAAGTGTGATCATGTTTCTTGAATTGAATTAGAAATAAATACCTCTTAAAGGGCTAAGATAACAGCAGCAAAATAAACAAACTGAGTTTCTGCAACTGGGGTTGACTGTAACCAGTAACTTTGGTACTATAGAAATGGGCAGAGCTCATTGTCCATCATCCAAGCAAAGATCTGAGTAGCTGGTTCTGGGATGTTTAAAGCTTTGCTTTTCACTGTGCTTTTAGCTATAGGTTTATAGAAATGCTGCAAAAGACTTTGCCTTGTTTGAACAGGTCATGCTATTAATGTGCAAAGGAAAGAGGAGAGTGATGATAAAAGGAAGAAATGAAGGGGGAATGAAAGAATCTAGAAGAGAAGAATATCTTTCTCTGCTTTGTTATAGGATCAGAACCTCGGTGAGGCATCCATAACAGTAGGAGTGGAAAAGTATGACAATTCATGTCTAATCTCCCCTATTTCATGCTCATGAATGGGAAGGTTTTGTGAGATCTCAAGACGACATGCTTCTCAAAAAGCTATAGTCTGTCTTAAGAATGCCAGGCTTAAGCAAAATATTTTCTTAATACAAAGAATGGCAACCTACAGCTGGTTTTAGGTGGAATGTGGATCAGAATATGTATCTAAGTTGGTTTTTTTTTTGTGAGAATGCTCACAAAATGGCCACTTTTTAAAAGGTATTGTGATTTTTGTCAGCACTGTGTCTAAAATTCAGTATAATGCAGTGAATTGCCTCTTTTCTTCTCTAACTTAGAAAAAGTCATTTTGAGCATCACCTGGATGAGTGTGACTTTCAAGATAGCCTTGTGCCTATGCTTAGGTCTATGCATCCAGATTAAATACCTGTGCTTTGCAGCCCTGCTGCAGAGTTTCAAGGTCTAGGTCACAATCCTGTGCTACATGAGAGGAACAGTAAGAGAGATCTTTCTCCAAAGGAGATGTAAGCAGCAGTTGAAGATAATCTCACAGCTTGAGCAGTCTGGGATGTTTTAGTAAACCAGAAATTATGGATTTGCCCAGAATGATGCTTTGTTTCATTAGTTTGTCTACTTTGGTGATGTTTTTGAGGCATAAAGGTTTCTAAAACTTAGGGCTGTCAAACTTCAGCCTGCTGCAGAATATCATACACTGTGATGGGCTACTCTAGGATTAGGAAGACCCAAACTCTGAATCGGACATAACAGGACACTGAGCCTGGGATGTACCCATCCTATGTGAGACCCTGGAGCACTGGGCAGCTGTCTGTTTTAATTATGAGTCTTTTGGTATTTCTTGTCAGATTTGATCCATCTTGGACAACTGCAAATCACTGGATAATGGGGCCTGGCTTTGTTTTTAGTGGTAGAGTATCCATCCAGCTGGGATATGGGAGTCTAGCAGCTCCCTCCCCATGACGGGAAGAGGCCTCTTAGCCATTTGGCCACGTTTCACATTTAGCTGTTACAGAGATGGCCACAGATCAGAGCTGGGAAAACTCTCAGTTAAGCAACTGGAATCTCTTTTGTGTGTGTGCATGATTTACCCTGGGGAATTCAGACCTTCAGGAAGATGGTGATGGGCTCCTTCATCAGCAAGTGGCTCTGCAGAGTTGCTTAGCCTGTTTCCTGCAGAACAGTTTCCCCATCACAAGATTTCTATTCAAAGCCAGTGATAGCTTTTTGCTAGACTTATGCAGGTACAGGAAGAATACTGTGATTGTGCTGTGCTTGGAGAAGAATCAAATACCATTCTGGTGGCTAATTAAAAATAAATAATGTTTTGCTTTCATCAGTGTTTCCCCTTTAAAAAGACACTTAGCCCTTAACCAGGTCTCTGTTTCTGACCTTTATAGTAAATGAAGCAATCCTATGTTGTCTGTGAGATTGAATACACAACCTGTTCATTTGTTTTTGTCAACTCGGTTAAAAAAATAAACCCTCCAGAGATGTATTGTGTCTTCAGATCAAATTCTGCGTGGCTGGCTTGTGAAAATGGCAGCCATTAGCGCACTGACCTTTGCTTGAGCATTACATGTGGAACACTCACTGTTTTCCTCTCCTTATCAGAGGGAATGGCAGGGGAGGGAGCTGAAATAGGAAGAGGGGGATGTTCTCATTTTCACTTCCTCCCTAGTCTGCCATATCCTCCACTATCTGCGATCCATCAGAGCCCAAAAACAGTCTCAGGGATTCTTGGACTCCAGGGAATTACTCAGCCTTTGGATTTGGAACAACAACCTGAGGAACGCTTTTTGAACTTAAGTAATGCTTGATTTTGAACCCACTTATTCAGCTTCAAAGGCCATGAGTTCAAGCTGGCCTAGATCTGAAAGATTCTACTTGGCATTGACTGGTGCTGTCTGTTGCCAGCAGCTGAGGTTCTTTTCACAGTGGTTAAAGGGCTTAAGAAGTACTGTGTGGTGCTGTTGACACACTGGAGGGAAAGGACATCATCCAGAGGGGCCTTGTACTATATTCGCTTTGGTGTGCTCAATCCACCAAATGTTGCTGGCAAGTTTGTTGCCTTCTGTTTTGTTGCCTGTCCATTTCCAACTCAACAGATTACATGTGGGACAGGCCTGTTTTGTCTCCAAGCTGATGTTTTAGCTCACAGAGCTCCTCATCCAAGACTGACGATTAGAGGCAGTATGATAAAGCAAACTAAGATATCTAAACAGGCTTTTTATTTTCTGACTTTATCTTCAGAACCTCATTCTGAAAATCATTAAAGTGAAATGAAACCTCATATTTATTCTTTCTGTGACTCAGAGGGAATAATAAAAATTCATACAGAAAATTATTAGTCCCATTCAATATCGGTAATGTCTCAGCTGAATGCCAGTCCAAACTTTTTTTCTTTCTTTCCTCTGTCTAGTACTATCTGAATTTACTTGTCAAGATCACTCAAGCATTTTTGTTTAACAACCCGCATGCTACTTCAGAGATCTTGACATTGATGAATGGTTTTGACCTGCTCTTTCTGCAGCGTTGGGTAGTTTTTGACGCCATGCTTGTATGTGTGGAAAGGTTGCAATTTTGTTGTACGATGCTGGGGACGATGGCTATTACTGCTGGTGTGGGCCTCCCTGCACTGAGTAATGCATCTTCTTGTATTGATGACAGCTTTTCTAGCATTGCATTTTCTATTTGTACTATCCTGGCTTCCTTCCAGGTCCAGAAGCAGAAGTACTGGAACCCTCTAAGCAAGGTGATATGACTGTGGGTATTAGAATCATAGAATGGTTAGGGTTGGAAGGGACCTTCAAAGGTCATCTAGTCCAACCCCCCTGCAAGAACCAGGGACAGCCCTGACTAGATCAGGTTGCTCAGAACCTCATCCAGCCTGGCCTTGAGGTTGGGGCCTCCAGAGATGGGGCCTCCACCACCTTTCTGGGCAACCTGTTCCAGTGTTCTATAACTCGCATCATAAAAAATTTTTTCCTAATTTCTAATCTAAATCTACCCCCCTCTATTTTAAAACCATTACCTCTCGTCCTATCGCAACAGGCCCTACTAAACAGCCTCTCCCCATCTTTCTTATAGGCCCCCTTGAGGTACTGGAAGACCGCTATCAGGTCTCCCCGGAGCCTCCTCTTCTCCAGGCTCAACAGCCCCAACTCTCTCAGCCTGTCCTCATAAGAGAGGTGCTCCAGCCCTTTTATCATCTTCGTGGCCCTCCTCTGGACCTTCTCCAACTGGTCCATGTCCTTCTTATGTTGGGGGCTCCAGAACTGGACACAGTACTCCAGGTGGGGTCTCACCAGGGCAGAGTAGAGGGGGAGCATCACCTCCCTCGACCTGCTGGCCACGCTTCTCTTGATGCAGCCCAGGATGCGGTTGGCCTTCTGGGCCGCAAGGGCGCATTGCCTGCTCATGTTAAGCTTCTCATCCACCAGCACTCCCAAGTCCTCCTCAGGGCTGCTCTCAATCCATTCCCCGCTCAGCCTGTATTTGTGCCTGGGATTGCCATGACCCAGGTGCAGGACCTTGCACTCGGCGCTGGCACCTCGAGTATTGTGTTCAGTTTTGGGCCCCTCACTACAAGAAAGACATTGAAGCCCTGGAACTTGTCCAGAGAAGCGCAACAAAGCTGGTGAGGGGTCTGGAGCACAAGTCTTATGAGGAGCGGCTGAGAGAGTTGAGATTGTTTAGTCTGGAGAAGAGGAGGCTTAGGGGAGATCTCATTGCACTCTATAGCTTCCTGAAGGCAGGTTGTGATGAGCAGGGGTTTGGCCTCTTCTCCCAGGCAACAAGCAGGACCTGAGGAAATGGCCACAAGTTGTACCGGAGGAGGTTTAGATTGGACTTGAGGAAAAACTTTTTCTCCCAAAGAGTGGTAAGGCACTGGAATGGCCTGCCCAGGGAGGTGGTGGAGTCGCCGTCCCTGGCAGTATTCAAGAGGCGGCTTGATGAGGAGCTACAAGATATGGTTTAGTACCTGTGGCATCAATGGTAGTGGGAAGATGGTTGGACTAGATGATCTTATAGGTCCCATCCAACCATGTGATTCTATGATTCTAAGCCTCTCAGAGTGGAATATGGGAAACTTGACAAGACCATACCTTTCCTGTTTTAATAATTCAAGTGGTTTAGCTGTGTTTTGAAAAAGACAGTAGATTCTTGCAATTGTTTTTAAAACATCTAAAGTTATTGATCATAACTTGTCTACTTTTCTTGTGTGCTGAAAGTCACTAACGTGGCAATTACACTTAACCACGACAAACTAAACTATGAGTAGGAAAGGCTTGACTTTAACTCTATGGCTCCCAACTAGCAGCAGCGGCTTATGGAGTACTGGCTCACTGAATGATGCTTTGCAAATCTTTGTTTTGATATTCCTAATTAGACTTAGCATATTATTGGTAGTCAACAGTGTATAACACTTGGGGCATCATTGTATAACTTCCCTTTGGTGTTTTGTTGTGTATCATGTATGGGAGTTCAGCCAGGAAAAGAAGCAGTCTGCATTGGGAGCTAATGTCTGCCTTTCATTAGCTCAACCTGATAATTTCTCTGGGCTTTATTTCTTTTTCTGATGTCATATAGTCAAGTCTGTCTACCAAAAGTGTAAAGCCAACTTATAATACTACTAGTAGTAGCATTGTGTTACTGGACTGATAGACAAGGAGTTTCTGTATAAGCATGTAATACAGACAACATTCAGTGCTGTTCTATCAGTACTCATGGTCTCATTACAAAATGTTGCCCTGCTTTGCTAAAGCATTCTGTCCCAGACCTGAGAAAAGACAAGACCTCATGGGGCTAACATGTAGTAATTTGGAGGGCTGCCATTTCAGTGTAGTGCTACAATGTGTCTAGTTTTCTGCAAACATCTTTTCTTTCTCCCCCGGCAGTTTGTGTGTAAATTGGACAAGAAAGATCTTAGGGAATTTGCCTAGTGCTTCTGGATGCTGAGCAGTCCAGGCCAGGCGGTTGCTTTAAATTGACTACCACCTCTTTGAAGTTGCATAGAAGTGGCCACTATGCCGATGCAGGTTAGCTTTACAGTGCATATGCAAAAAATGTGATCCTCCAATTTTCCAGCCCAATTTGAGATTACTGAACGAGAATCTGGAATATCTATGTGAAAAATAGTTATTATATAGTTTGGATAGGCTGTGTCCACTGCCCAATGCACACGCTTAGGAAACTGATGGAAGTGGATCTTGGTACCTGAGTGCTTGAAGATCAATCTGAGAAATGTGCAGGAGACCAATGAAGAAGTTTCACCAAATACTACTTGCCAAGCAGGCTACCATTCCTTCGGTGAGCATCTGTGAATATGAACTACACTTTATGCTGCTGTTATTGAAACTCTCACCTTATTTAAAATATTGGTGTTAGGGCTTTGTCACATAAATCAAGTGCATCCTTGTCAATCTGGGGTTAATCCTGAGCATGCAGTCTGTGCACGTGTATGTATAGGCCAGGTAAATCAGTAAACACTTAATTCCTTTAGGAAAAGATTAGCAATCTTTGGACTCTCTGGTAGGTCCTGTGATGCTCAGTATGTTCATAAACAACTTGGAAAAGGCGGTGAGCATTAAAGTGATAAAGCTGACTGATGTATGAAGTTATTCAGGTTTGCAAGGGCAAAGACTTGACTGAAGGTCTACAGAATGCTCTTATAAAACTGAGTGAATGAGCATTAAAATGGCAGATGAAATTCAGTGTAGACAAGCAAAATTACTCACTTGGCAAATCTAATTACATATATACAATAATGGCTTCTGAGTGAACTGTTACTTCCAAGCAGCAGTCTTGCAGCTATGAAAGACAGTTTCATGAGAACATTAACTCGGAGCTGGGAAGTGGTGCAAGGGCAAGAGCGCTTCGGCACTATGAGGAGAGAAATAGAGCAACAAAGATAACACCATGTTACACCTTGAGAAATGCATGCGTTTTTGTCCCCTAGTCTCAGAAATTATTTTTGAGAGCTAGGAAATTTACAGAGAAAGACAGCAGAAATCAGAGGTATGTAAGAGATTCTCAATAAGGAATGGCTTACTAACCTGTGTGTTTGGAAAACAAAAATTTGCAGAATACATGGGAGAGATACATAATCTTAGTTTAAGGGTGGATACAGATGCTCTTCATTGCTTCTTCCACTGGAAGAATGGAGTCTATTAAACGGAGGTGGTAGGGTCGAGGTTCAGACAAACCAGATTCCAGTTCTAGACCCTGTTCTCCAGATCGTCTCTTCATCAGCAATTTAGTCTTGTTAGCACTGGATTTTCCAGTATCTTTGCATCTTTGCACCTGTGAAAAGAGGTTGTGTTATAATAAGTGTAGACTGCGGACCTCATTTGTCATTAATATAGTCGGCATATGGACAGCTGCAAAGTTAGCATAGCGAACCTCATTGCTGACTGTTGAGCACTCCAGAGTGATGTAGAAGGGTGTCCCATTAGCATTTGGTACTGATTCACTATCTTTCTTTGAAATTGGTATTAAAACATGTTTATGTAGAACAACAAAATTATGCAGTTCAGAATTGACTTTGTCTTGCTTGTTTGTTGAACTCTTTGCTTGGGATGTTGGTGGATTAGGACCCAAGCCACAGTGAAAATAAATAGAGCAAGAAGTGTAAGAATTAAGAAAGGCCAGGACTAGAAGGCATTGCTTAAGCGAACCTCTCCAATTATAGCTCAGTAATGAGTTTATTTAAAAAGAGGGATGAGAGCAGTAACTTGTGAGATGGCAATTGTTTTTCATAACTGACCTTAGC
This sequence comes from Chlamydotis macqueenii, assembly GCF_036417535.1. Taxonomy (NCBI): domain Eukaryota; kingdom Metazoa; phylum Chordata; class Aves; order Otidiformes; family Otididae; genus Chlamydotis; species Chlamydotis macqueenii. Next base: position 22,257,895 of record NC_141559.1, read on the forward strand.
TAAATGTAATTTGAATAGACATACATAAAGTTAACTTGGAGGATTTAATTTTGGTTGGAATAATCATGCTTTGAGCACTCTATGCTGTCTTAATTCAAGAGACTAATATATTCCATATTCTCTTAAGGGCCTTGGACTTAAAGTTTTGCTAACAGATGTGCAACAGATTGAGTTGTGAACAATCTAAGAGTAGTTAAAAGAGCTACTTTGATTGTAATGTATAACAGGCATATAGTTTCAAATTTTAAAATGTATGACTGTGACTTTTAATGCTTGTGATTCACAGGCAGTTACCCCCAGTTCCTGTTAATGGAAAACTATGATGATTTACATAATGCTAATATCTATTCATTATTTAAATCCTTAATTATGTGTGCAGCCATGTGGTGCAGTAAAATAATAAAAGAATAATAAATGCAGAAAGTAACAGTTCTTTCAAGCAACTTGGAAGTCAGGTGGTCATTACATTAAAAGAAAGAAGATAAAAATAATAGTTGTACCACCTCTTGTGTTCTTCTGACTGTTACTGGAAAGGGAAGGAATTTTTTTTTCAATATTATCTTAAATTTGGGTCCTGATTCCACTATTGACTTTTGTGATATAGCTTCAGATCTCCATTTTGTTTCTCTTATTTGATCTGAAAACTTTCTCAGTCTCACACAAAAACTGGTTGTTCCTCAGAAAATCAAATCCTAACTTGTTTTTCCCATTAGAATTGCCTACTCAGAGTTCAAAGGTACATTTATAGGTTTTCCTAGTTTATGATTTTTTTTTTTGCTGCTTCAGATTTCTTAATGAACCTCATAGGCTACAGGATGGTCATTGCTGATCTGTTGTGACTGCTTCGGTTAGTTTTATATAAGGCTGATTGATCCTCAAGTACCCGCTCACAACTGATCACTTCACTATTTTTCTATTAACTGATTTTTCATTAATACAAATCTATGTTGTACTGGAATTTTAACCTCAGTTCATAGCTATGCTGAGTTTTCATACCAGTTGGAGCTTGCAAATTGTATTGTATTAATCCTATGTGTATTTTGTGATAGCAGAGTTGAACCACTGTTGGTTTATTGTGGGTGATGGTTTGGGTTTTTTATTAGGGGGTTGTTTGGTTGACTGGTTTTATTTTTTTGGGGGCTGACAGGTCAGTTGACAGGCAAGAATATTTCTGAGAATGATTACTGTGATATTAATGTCACACTAGATTAGTACAGGAGTACTGTTCCAGGATAAGAAACAGGAGATAACATTAAGATTGGATAGTGAAAAAGAGCTCTCCTAGGCAAATGAAGAGATAGTTCAAAAGTCATCCATCAATTTTCAACATTTTCATTTAACTCTAAGACATAATAATTGACAAGTTTGTGCTTGTCAGATATTAATGATTGAAGTCCTGTGCTCAGACACAAAACTACTATTGCAATTAAGTAGATTAATAGCTTCCAGGTTGTTAATGATACACAAAAGGGTGGCATAATTTGTACTGCCTTTGAAATTCAAGAGTCTGATATGTCACTGATGTCAAATGGATAACTGCTCTTGGCATCCCTGAAATGGGATCATTATCTTCTTATCTTGCTGCACAGCTGAGGAAGATGAGTATGTGCCATTTTGTATGTTGGTCAGGGCTTGTCCAGACTGGCAGTTGCCTTGTGTCTGGTTCCTCTCCAGTTCTGGAGGAATACAAGTTGTACTAGCAGTAGGACAGATCTATGGCATCCTTTTGGTACCAGAGTATACAGTCTATAGTGCAGGTGTTGTTCTCTTTGGAACTCTTCTTTCAGTACTGAAATAGTACAAGGAAAGATTTGGCTTTGATGGATCATTCCCAAAGTGCAAAGTTTCATAGCATTCATTTGCTTGGGTGATCCCAAAGAGACAATAAAGTTTTTCTGTTCAGTGGCAGGGGTTATTATATCAGAAGGCTCTGTCTTTATACAAGACTATTACCACAGGCAGGGACATTTGATTATTTGCATGCAAGAAATGCTTGATAGGTATCCTGTGATTTGGGGTAGGAGGACATAGCAATGGCATGTATCTTAACTGAAGAACTGTCCCTGAATTCATGCCTGTCATAGGTTTAGCTGGCACTGCTAGTTTCATCAGATGCATTCACGCTTTGCTGTTAACCTCAGAGGGTCTGGATTGGGTCTCAAGATACAAGTATGGGTCATGTGAGTTTGATTTTCATGAGTCTATGCATCATTACGGTAGACTGTAATGAACATCCTGAGGATAGTCTCTTTCTGGCTCACAATTAGAAAGCAAGACACAATGTTCAGCCCAATCTTTTGGCTGCTTCTGACCCCCTCCACTGCAAATGGAGTCTTACTCACAGGTGCTAATTCCTAGCAGCTACAGAGACAGCAGTTGGGGCATGACTTTCCAGAGACCCTGCAGAGTTTGGGAAAGTCCTTGCCTCAGTCCTCTTACAATGCTAATGCCATTACCTACTATTTGTTCCACTTGGATGAAGATTGTGGCCATCAAGATTCCTGTATGAGAGAATGCTCAGGTCCCCATGTGCTTGCAAGCATCAGCTGGAAGCTCCAGTAAAGCTGATTTTGCAAAGATCTCTTAAATGTGGCTTCAGTATCACAGCTAAATGCCTCCTTACTCATTTTTAGAAGAGAATCCACTGCTTTACTGTAGGTAATCGTATTCAGTACACGATGGTGTCTACCCCAAGTAGCAGAGGCACAGAGACTGCATTTTGACCTGTATTACTCTCAAAGCTAGCAGAGTATATTGCTTCTCTGGGGCTGGGCTTCTGGGTGCTTTTATCCTGTTAACAGCACTGATGGTTTTGAATCAGAATATGCCACCCCTGGAAGTTTTTGGGAGTGTGATAGGTACAGAGGAAAGGAAAGGGATGTAAACTTAACTTGTTTTATCTTAATGAAAGAGGTAGAAAAACATCTCTAGAAAACTCTCCCACTCATAACTTTATGAGTCTGTGCTTCTTGTGGGGCTGCATGAATAACTTGTGAATTGACTCTAAAGCTGGGTGGCAAGTACAGTATAAAGAATCATAGAATCTTTAAGGTTGGAAAAGACCTCCAAGATCATCAAGTCCAACCATCAACCTAACACCACCATGTCCACTAAACCATGTCTTGAAGTGCCATATCTACACATTTTTTTAACACCTCCAGGGACGGTGACTCCACCACTTCCTTGGGAAGCCTGTAACAGAACAGAACATACGTGATGGGTGTGCAATACCTCTGTACAAAAGATAATGCAGATGCGCTGTCATTGAGAGGCTGTTGAATGCTGCAGCAGAACCCCCTAAATTCCCAAGCCTGGTCAGTTTTTTGGTGCCATGGCTGTTGTGTATTAGATATTTTCTGGAACACTCCTGGAGTTCACTTGGAGAAACAGATGCTATAGGCAGCTTCTGCTGGTTTGATCACATCTCAATAGGAAACTGAAAGTACCAGTCAATTCTCAACAGAAAATGATCTAAGAGTCTATAAGCTTTCCTGTTACAAATGGGGATTTATGAACAAATGTCAGAAAATGAACAAAGACTACCTTTACTGCACTAATGCTCTGAAACTGTCCTCTGTGAGGTGAAAAAAAACCTGCATATGTATCCCTACTGACTTCTTATTAGAGAAGATTGCTTACAACTGGCTTGGCTGCAGCAAAGTTCCACTTTCATATAACCCTCTGCTTTACTGTGGTTGCACTGGCTGCCAGAAAGCTTGACAGCAGATTTGTTGACTGAGAGTTGTTTTATTCAAACATTTTATTTTATGCTTGTTCCAATCAGCCATTGAGGAATGGATTAAGACTCAAGCACCATAGATTGCTTGGACAGAAATAGAAGTTCAATAAATGTAATCTTTCATGGCAATAAACTGGCTGTTTAAACGGCTAGGCCTTTGGTTCAACCCTGCAGTGAACCTTGATTTTTGCTGATTGACACCTTTGAGGACTTAGTCTAGAGAACATGTGTAGTGGCTAAAACTTTCTGATTGCCCAGGGCTGTTTAGAAGCCTGTGTCCTATTTTTAAATGGGATTTCTGCACCAAGCACTCTGAAGTCCTGATGTCCTTCATGGAGCCTTGAGCTTCTGTGTTTCACAGTATTACATGACATAAAATGCTTAATCAGTCTAATTTTAGAATAATATGATTTTTAAAAATTAAATATCAACATGAGGTGATTCTTGCTAACTATAGAACTGTAGTCTTTTATATGAAATCTATTTGTCCTTAGAGGGAACGGGGAGTCTTAGAACTGTTACAACATCTCTTTGTTACAGGTTAGCCTAGCATGTCTGGGGTAATTAAGAAAAGTGGTAGAACAAAGGTGGGCCTCAAACACCAGCTGTGAAGATAGGCCATGAGCCACTGCTTTGGAGCCAGAAAATCAAGGAGCAATGCGACCTGTTCTCAAAATCATATATGGAGATTTTAAGGAGGTGTTCCACCAGCGAATTCAAAGCGGGGGCACTCTGACGACCCCCAAGACTACCAGAAGACCCTCTATTCAAATGACTAAGCATGCGCAAGTGGGTGGGGAATATTATAATGATTACGTATTAGTGTTTCAAAAGTTATTAATGATTATGCATGAAATCACTGAATATATTCTGTCCAGATTTCCAGACCGGCATTCACGCTAGGTGGAAGGATCCCCAGTGCATCTGGTGCCGCAATAAAGAATGCCTGCTTCTTAATGCTACATTGGTGTTAAAGAGTTTGATTCCCCATTTCGGTAACAACAGAAATAGCCTCCCAACATGTTTAAGTGCTGAAAGCAAAACTTCACAGCAATTCAGGGATCAGAGCCCAAAAATGTCATTAGAAAAAGCTACCAGCTGTGTGCAAGCACCAAAGATGTTGCCTCTTTAAGTACTGGGTTTTTTTTTCCCCTAAGGCCTTCATGGAAGTATAGCTGTGACTCTTCTCATGTTCAGGACTGACCTAGTTGAAGTAACTATCCTTGCTTCACACTTAGCCCTCTTAGATTCTTTCTCACTTCCTTTAGGGTTTCGTGTGCATAGCACTTGCTAGATGACTGGGAGACCTAGTCAATCCTTCCTTGGCTTGAAGGGATTTAAATCCCTGGGTTTGACACTCTGGAAAATGCCTTGATGGATAAACTGTTCTATCTGAAGATTCTTCACCTTCTGTGAAGGAAGTTATACTCTCAACTCAAGCCCAATCATTTTTTTTTTGTATTCTGGTAGGGAGTTCATCTCAAACATTCTGACAGACCAGTTGTTTGTCCCAGCTTCCCCACAAATTTCTACGTTCTTTTTTCCTTTCTATTCCCTCTGCCACAGTGAACTTCTAGAGGTTGAGCCAGAAGATTCTCAGCTTTGTCCTGGGACATCATGCCTATTTCCACTACAGCAGAAGCTTATTTGAAAGGTAATTTCACCATGATACTGTGGCCTGCAGGCATAAAGATAAGGCATAAACTGTGAAGTCTATTTGCAAGCCATTTAAAGATTACAGAGCTCTTTATCTTGTGAATGAAAGAAAAAAAATGCTAATGCTTTTGGCTGCAGATGTCTGAGAAGCTCGCTTTTCATAAGGAGATATGGCCATCCACAGAGTAAGACCTGAAGAGGAACTTACCATTTATGCTTAATTTTCCACAGACATTTACTGCAGCAGTGGAGAAAATGAGAAAGGATTGTCTTAATGGAATCCTGCCTTGAGTCTCAGCTCCTGAGTTGTGGGGGAAAAAAAAAAAATTACATTGACCCTCCATCATACTGAGGTTAGTATAAGAATAAGTCTTTCCATCTTTCCACGAATATCTTGACCTTTTATTTTTCCCCTGAGCTCTAAGGCTGATGATTTTGAGCTATATAGACCCTGCTGCTTAAGTCCTCTGTGCCTGTGTGGTAAATTTGATGTAGAGGCTTTGAGATACCCAGATGGTAGCAATGCTTCTCTTTACTGGGGTCCCCATGGAGGATCCGGCAGTGAGCTGAGGCTTATCCCATCCGTTGCTGCACACTTAACTGGGAGTGTTTTAGCTAGCAGTGGGAGTGCTTCTGCATTGCTCCTCTCATCCTTCTATTAAGAGAGCGAAACAGGACATGAAAAGCAACTCAGATCTCTGGCCCCTCCAGAGGGTGATTCAGCACACCTTTTTTTTTCTCTTCCTCTACATTGATTCTCATTTAAATGTTTTTAACTAAGCACCTGAAGTTATATGGGTAAGTCCAGGTCTGAGTGTCCTCCCTTTTCTTATGACCTCTGCACAGACTGCTTACACAGTCTTTGCACTCTGCTGGTCTTCTGTGTGCCATCTTGTAGAGTCCTGTGCCCTTCCATCCCAAGTCCTAGTCACTCTCTCTGTCACGCTTCTTTCTTACAAAATATATGCGTAACCGGTTTGTAGGATTCCTATGCACAAAGTTCACCCAACATATGATATTTAAAAGCACTACAGTATTTATTGCTCTACTATAGCCTTGCATAAGCAGTTACTAGCATAAGCAGTTACAGTTCCTAGCATAAGCAGTTATCAGCGTATTGTTTTCCCTTTGTGAGAGTCTTACCAACCCAACTAAGCCGGAGACACCGCCGAGCAGGAGGGTGATGATCAGCGGGGTCAGAGCAGAGAAGGGAGGCAGGCGCAGCACCTTCAGGGCGTCCCCTGTTGTTTGTAGAGTGTGCTCTGGGTCCTTTCTCTCTCACTCCGCCCTGAGCCGCCTCTGTTTATACCCTCAGCAGATTCAGTGGAAGAGTACTGACCAGGTGTTGATGCACACGTGGCCAGCACATGCAGCAAGGCCTGCCAAGTATGTGCCCTGCTGGCTAACAGTGGTTCCCGGATAGCAACAACATACTGCTCAATAACAACCCTTCTAGCTCCCCTCTCCAAGGTCGTGTTCTCACAGCTGTGTGCAGCTTGTAATTTCCCACAGTGGCCCTACATGGACCATCACTGAAATCCTTCACACACGTGCCACCACATGGTCCGTAGTTGGGACACTGTGGTATTCCACGACCTGTACTCTTAAGCGGTGTAAAGCTTTATCAACAATAGTCCACAACAATAACTATTTTAACCAACCCCACCCCGATGTCCTTCCAGTGAACAGGTTCCATCCAGTTGCTTCCATTAATTGCTGGTTGAATCAGCGTATCTCTTGCAATTGTGCAGTTGTGACTTTGAGTGGTCACTTAAGTTCATGCAACACAAACTGTCTAAGTCCTCACATCCACGTCCATGAGCTAGGAGTAAAAAGTCAATAGCAGCGCGATTTTGAAGCGTAGTGTGGCGTATACTATCTACAGCAAGTAACAAATCAGGAAAAGCTATACTAGTAGCGTTACTAGTATATTTGAAATAGTACAATTGTCTGTGTCCAATGTTCCCAGGATTCAAAATTCTTGTGGAGTAATGCAGGTGATTTACCCAGATACGGCAGCAACCCCTGGTGTTTTTATGAGTTCGGGCAACTCTGTGTCGATGAACTCACTTGTGGTGAGGGGTACTCCTACCAAGCTCGTTGTAAATGGGTTCCGGGGAGTCGCTGTGCTGAGACAAAGGGTATCTTGTCCGGTCACCTTTGCCAGTGTCACCCATACGTTTTACTCACAGGGGAAATGTGTGTGCATAAACCTGTCAAAACAAAAACCAGACAAAACCAAGGTTAACACCCCTCCACCCCCCCTCTTTTGTCTTTTTTTTTTTTTTTTTCATCCTCTGCATTGTAATTGCTGCACAGGTACATGCAACCTGTTTGATTCACCCATAAGGGCAATGGTGATGGCCTGTGAATCATCAGCAGCCACCACTTCAGCTGCAACTGGTCCTGGCTGCCCAGGGGGGTGATACCAAACACATGCACCTGCAAACATTTGCAATACAGGGTTGGGTTCAATGTGGAGTGGGGGCATCATCCAGAAAGACACAGGTGCCAAAAGGCCTGCAGGGATCAGAATAAAGAGATAAGAATCCCCACTCAGTGGTCAATACAAATTGAGTGCCACTCTCATATTGCACCAGAGTGAGTGGTACTTTTATTGGCCTGGCTTGGTAATTTTTCATCAATAGGAGGGGCGTTTTATCTCCTGCCACTGCTTGGTTGTTCAACAGACGTATGGCGGTGGGCAGATGATCTACCCATCGCATGCATTTTGTACCTCCTAATCTATGCAGTTGCTGTTTCAGTAGGCCGTTAAGGTGTCCCACCAATCCTGCACCCTGTGGGTGATAAGGTAAATGCCACACCCAGTGTATCTCTCTCTCGGCAGCCCAATTTGCTACTGTATGATTTCTAAAATGAGAACTGTTGTCTGATTGTATTTCAATTGGTGTTCCATAGTATGTTTCAATCATATCCAGGCAGTGAATAGTAGTATAAGCATTTACATATCTACTAGCCAATTTTGTGGCTGCTCACCAGGCACATAAGAAAAAAAAAGGCCTGAGGTTTGAGGCAAGAACAGGGAGAGATCCTTAAAGCTACCGTTACGTGCAAAACAGACTTGACCTGGGGAAAACTATTCATTTATTACTAAAACCGAAGCAGGATAATGTGAAAGGGAACAAGATAACCTCCCCCCACCCCTTCCTCTTCCGAGGCTTCACACCATCTCCACCTCCTTCCCCTCCCACGAGCAGGACAGGGTGGTGGTGCGGGAAGAGGGAATGGGGATTACGGTCAGTTAATCACACGTTGCTTTATGCTGCAGTTTACTAAGACGAAACCTACAATTAACAAAATATAAGGACATTAATATATACAAAATGAACAATGTACTATTTCTCACCACTCAGTGTCCAAATGACCGATACTCTGTCTGTCTTTGGCCCAGCTTCCTGCACCTGCATGTTAACGAGACTTGGAAAGCCAGACAGTGTCCTTGGTCTCATTAACAACAACCCTTATCATCAGAGCATTTTTATCAACATTCTTCACATACAAAATCCAAAGCTGTTGAGAGGGAAAATTAACTCCATCCCTGCTAAAACCAAGACAGTACTCACCTCTTATTTCATACCATCTACTTCATGCTTATACATATAGACACAGATTGCTTATACCTGTCTAGGAAATTTTTAATTTTCTCCAGACTATAATCTGTTAATTTGTCTGTTTGCACTGCCTATCCGTTTCCACTTAAACATGTTATAACTTAACACTGTGCCTTGCATGCAACAATACCAACCTGGATGTATCACTTGTTCTAACAGGGTCAACCTGTGACACCGCACACACCAGAACACTAAGCTATAGCACAAATATAAATCAGCTGGAATAAACTTATGTCCACACCAGCAACACCAAACAGTAACAAAAGTATGACACCATCAACACAAAGAACACACACACAAACACACCACCTCTATAATGAGGAAGCTCCAAAAACTGAGGGGTCCTTGCTCCCCACACGTGGGACAGCGCACTCTTAGCACAGCAGTGCACCCCACTGACCAAGCCCTGTCCACTGACTCTGTACTCCCCACACTCAGGACAGTGCAGTCTTGGAACAGCGTGCACTCCACTGACCACACCCTGTCCGCTCGCTCCTTACTTCCCACTCCCTGGGTCGTTCTTACAGGAATTCCATCCTCATCACCAATTTATGTAACTGGTTCGTAGGATTCCTATGCACAAAGTTCACCCAGCATATGATATTTAAAAGCACAAAGGTCTTTATTGCTCTATTATTGCCTTGCATAAGCAGTTACTAGCATAAGCAGTTATCCGCGTATTGTTTTCCCTTTGTGAGAGTCTTACCAACCCAACTAAGCCGGAGACACCGCCGAGCAGGAGGGTGATGATCAGCGGGGTCAGAGCAGAGAAGGGAGGCAGGCGCAGCACCTTCAGGGCGTCCCCTGTTGTTTGTAGAGTGTGCTCTGGGTCCTTTCTCTCTCACTCCGCCCTGAGCCGCCTCTGTTTATACCCTCAGCAGATTCAGTGGAAGAGTACTGACTAGGTGTTGATGCACGTGTGGTCAGCACATGCAGCAAGGCCTGCCAAGTACGTGCCCTGCTGGCTAACAGTGGTTCCCGGATAGCAACAACATACTGCTCAATAACAACCCTCATAGCCCCCCTCTCCAAGGTCGCATTCTCACAGCTGTGTGCAGCTTGTAATTTCCCACAGTGGCCCTACATGGACCATCACTGAAATCCCTCACACAATATGTTCTACTGAGCAGTGCTCACTTTACCTGTGAGCACAAGGATCATTCAAAATTGTCTAAAAATTATTTGGCACCCTAATAATAAAAATTTTTAATGAGATTGCTGCTTCCACAGACAAGCTGCTGTTAGATCACTTCCCAAGATCTTGCACAGTATTCACAGAACAGAGCAAAGATAGGGCAGCCAACTGGAATAACAGAACTGCCTGTATGAATATTCCTTTCCATTGGCAAATCTGAAACTCCCACCAGGACAAGAGTCTTTTATCAAAGCACCAAGAAAGGAAACATACTGCTTGTAGTGGAGAAGCAGAAGTAGGAACCTAAAGCAATGAAAATCTTCAAAATATTTTTATAAACTCTTATTTTGCAAATATTTTTTAGCTCCTTCCTTGTTCTTCATTATTTGCTGATTTCTCAAACAAAAGACAGATAAATTCTTGGAGACAAGGCTATAGAATTGCACAGGTGCCATACTGTGTGTAATACAGTTCATTATCCAGTTGTGTCTTGCCTCTTGATATCAGGAGATGTTTTACGAAGTAGACAGTAACATCATTCCTTGTTTAATTACTCACTGCTAAGAGAAGCTGAGACATTGGAAAGCAATCCTGGATTTTTATGCTGTTGCACAAAACAACAAGAGGATCCAGGGAACTTTCCTGTTCAGGTAAGTATAGGAAATCCATCCTTCTCTTGACCTGCTGCCCCTGGTCAGCAAGTGAACCTGTACCTCCAAAGCTGCCTGTACTAGTTCATCAGGGAAAATGGTACTATTCAACAGCACTTTTATAATTCATCTACTATTTCATTATAATCCTCTTCATCCAGTTACTTGCAAAAAGAATCCAACAACTGAAGGAAGTGTGTCTTCTAGAAAGTCTGGTGCTGATGTGAAAACTAGGGCTATGGAATAGGTGAGCACTGGTTTAAGAAAGAAAGCATAGTTTGTTCTTTATGTCACCATCCCTTTAAAAAATTTAAAACTGGAGCTCCCAGTATTTACTCTGAACACAAGTGTTAAGATGTTACATTTGAAAAAAACAGAACATGACTTAAAAGACAAGTTAAAATCTAGAGGAAGTGGATTGTCAGAATGTAAATAATGCACATTACTCAGAGCTGTGTCTAAGAAACATTGTCAAGAGCTCCTGTGCAAGCTAATAAAACACAGAGCAAACATTGGAAAATGTAGAGAGATGTATTTGTAGGGTGAGAAATGCATGGCAGTACAGTACATGTTGTAAGGCCTAATTTGAGCCATACATAATGCAAGATTCTTCATTAATTATAATCACCCAAAGATGGATCTTGTTCAATTTCTCTAATAAAAGATTCCTAGAAGGTAGGCTTTTAAGTTCCTATTTAGGTACTTAAGTATGTCATAGGAAAAATGGTGAAAAATTGGAGAAGATGCAAGAAACAATCACAAAAAAAAATGGACTGAGGGCTGGACAAAGTGCCTGGTGATGAGACATTAAAAGGACTCCATCTGTTCAGCTTACCAAAAAAAGTAAGGTGACCTGATTGCAGTCAAAGGACCTTTATGGGAAGAAGAATTTAGGCAGTTAAGACGACTCTTTAATCTCACAGAATTGATCTCAGTAATATCTACATCATCTCTTCCCAGGACTATTAGGTGGTAGAATTACAAATTAATTTTCCAATGAGATGGTTTTGAATTGAAACCTGAAGATGCTAGTTTTGAAAATACTTTTGATGGGAAAAGTTTCTCAAGCTCTGAATAGAGTTTCAAGCCAAAACTACTGAGACTTCAAGAGGACCACCAGAAGTAAGGTAATTGTGTGGGATGTGGAAAGCAAAGTTAAATGCTGTCATAGCACATAATTCATAGGAGTTTTCCTACTGCCTTATGAAAGGCAGTGTATCATCAGTTGAGCTACCTGCTGCTCTGCGAAATAGCTCTTTTCCCTCTTTCTTTTTCCCTTTTATCTTCTCTCTCTCCTTTTCTATCTTGACGTTCCCCCTCCCTTTGCCATCCTTGCCTTGCCACACCTCATTGCAAAACCATTTTTTCCCCAAACAAAGGTACCCTTTCAAAAATATCCATGCTGTACAGATACAGGATGGAAAATCACTAAATTCAAGAGGGTGCTAAGGTAGGGAAACTGTTTTCTGCATAGCTGTAGAAAAAATGTAGGTCTTCATGCTGGTTGTTGCATGTTAGAGAAGCCAGATTTCCCTACTCCTGATACGTGCTGCTGTCTGTGAGGCCCCTAAAGCAGATGTTATAATGGGATGTAATGCTTGCCCAGTGATTTTTTTTGTTAAACTACCAGTTGCACTCTACATGGGACAGTGTTTAGAGAAAAATTTCCTATTCAGATGGCTTCTTCAGGATTTTATTTATGCACCAATGTTTCAGCAAAAATCTTGCTTCTTACCACAATGTAAATAAGGCATTTTCCTTGTAAATAAAGTATTGATTGATCTAACAGGAAAGACTTAGGTATATATCACATAACAGCTCTAAGAATACAATGTCTGTGAGAACAGAAGTAAATAAAAATTACATAGTAATTATATAAAAAGAAAAGTGCACCATTCTTTGAAGAGCAAAGACCATCCTTGGGAGAAGACTGGCAGCAAATCTAGTTATTTAATGTTTAAAACAGTGCATGCAAAACAGGACAGATTTGGATCCAAATATCAACTTAATGTCTCATTTCAGGAGGATTTTGAGCAATAAGGTTTGTCATCTGTAAGCTAACAGCTATCACAGTATGATAATTTTGGTGAGAATTGATGAATTATGAATTTTCCCTTTTGATACTAGGAATTAGAACAGAGTAATCCTGTTTCTTACTACAGTAAACAAACTTTCTCAGTTTTATAGGTTTTGCTGATGTATTGTAACTTTCTTGTCCCTATGGAAAGATGTTGCAAAAGGAAATTTTGCTTGTTAGGGCATCCCAAAACAAAGGAACTCTGTGCTATGTTTATAGTTTTGTTCTTGAAACCTTGTGCATTAAAATACAGTGAATATCTAGGTTTTAGTCACTCTAGTCTGGTGAAGTTAAAGTAGCTGTGAAGGATCCAGTTGTGTTTATTCAGCAAAGAAGGGACAATGGGGTAGGATCAGTCTGGGCTAACCACACACAAAGTCACCTTCTGTTCCCAGTGGATTTTGCAGTTTGTTGAAAAACTTTCAGTTTAGACAGTTTTGCTGCTAGCAGGGAGGAACTGGGTCATGGCAATCCCAGGCACAAATCCAGGCTGGGCGGAGAATGGATCAAGACCAGCCCTGAGGAGAGGGACTTGGGAGTGATGGTGGACAAAAAGCTCAACATGAGCAAGCAATGCGCCCTTTCAGCCCAGAAGGCCAACCGCACCCTGGGCTGCATCAAGAGGAGCGTGGCCAGCAGGTCGAGGGAGGTGATTCTCCCCCTCTACTCTGCCCTGGTGAGACCCCACCTGGAGTACTGTGTCCAGTTCTGGAGCCCCCAACATAAAAAGGACATGGACTAGTTGGAGAAGGTCCAGAGGAGGGCCACGAAGATGATAAAAGGGCTGGAGCACCTCTCTTATGAGAACAGGCTGAGAGAGTTGGGGCTGTTCAGCCTGGAGAAGAGGAGGCTCCGGGGAGACCTGATAGCAGTCTTCCAGTAGCTCAAGGGGGACTCCAAGAAAGATGGGGAGAGACTGTTCAGTAGGGCCTGTTGTGACAGGACTAGGGGGAATGGTTTTAAAACAGAGGGAGGTAGACTTAGATTAGATATTAAGAAAAAATTTTTTACAATGAGGGTTGTAAAGCACTGGAACAGGCTGCCCAGAGAGATGATGGATGCCCCATCCCTGGAAAAGTTCAGGTCAGGTTGGATGAGGCTCTGAGCAACCTGATCTAGTCGGGGATGTCCCTGCTCCTTGCAGGGGGATTGGACTAGATGACCTTTGAAGGTCCCTTCCAACCCTAACCATTCTATGATTCTACGAATTGCCAGTTTATACAGGCCCACAATTTCTGTTTTGCTCAGTTGCAATCATGGTGCTTCTCACACTCCACAGGAATAAAAGAAGAGATAAGGATTCCAGCAGAGCTACAGTATTACTGCAAGATATGCCAATTGCTCTGGTCAAAGCCACGTGTACTGCAATTTTTCAAGGAACCTAAGGGAACTGACTGCCCAATGGCCATTGGAGAGCAGTAAAAATAAGGTACTTATGAACAAGAAGTTTCCGGAGATTGTGTAAGAGATTTTTCTTTTCATTAAACATGGCACATCTGTATGGCTCTCTCCTTGTTGATTATCCTGAGGCATTATTATCCATAAGGCTGAGCTCAGCTAGCTCAGTCCAAAGGAGATTACTTTGCAAGACAGATTTATTGGCACTGCAGGTAAAAGAAACACTGGTTTTGCCTCCAAAATGGACATTATCATTACTGAGCAGGACGTTACAAGATGCTTTGTTTGACAGTGCAGAACAGTGAGAGGAGTTGCTTACAGTCTACTTCTTTCAAAAAGATCCAGGAAAAAAATTGCCCCCAGCTGCAGCTAATTGGAACAACAGTTAAAGACTGAGTCTTCTCGCTGGACTGTGGCACTTCTGTGCTTAGACTACAGCAAGTGAAGCCCACTGTCTTGCCTTAACTATCAAGAGGATAAAGTTGCATTGTTTTATCTTGTACTTGCTAGAGCCTACTGTCCTGGTACAGTTTCCCCAGTTCAATTTGTACAAGGTAATTGGGTGGATCTGATTGCTGTTTTCTGTGTTTTCCCCATATAATTAAAAATATTTGTTTGGTAGCGTCTGTAACCCTTGGTGCTTAAAAAATCTGTAAACCAAACTTCTGAATGCCCTGAGTTTCTGGATTCCTTGCAATGTTTATGCTTCAGGAAAAGAGTTGGCCTAATTTATAAATGTCAGCTTGCATTCTTAACATCATCTGGGCGTCCTCAGCATCTCTTTCAAAGGAGTGTTAGTCAGGAATATCACTGCCTTGGCACATCTGGCTTTACCACAGAAACGTGTTTCCTTGTAAGTGCCACTTTGAAGCATGCACTTTAAATTGTATACTGTTAAGGTATATATAAAGAACTGAGTATCAGGCAGAGTATAAGTGAGTTCAGCTCCACTGTCTTGCTAAATTTGTGTCTGTTTATCTTAAATGAGAATCTAGCTCACAGATTGTAGCAGAAGAATAGGATTTTTTTTCTTGTTTGTTCTTTGTTTTCACTGCAAAACACTTTGGAAGCCATTCAGAAATAAATGCCTTTGCATCATCACAAATTCCCTATTTTGGATGTGTGTCAAAATAAACTTGCTGTGAGATCACAGGCCAGTTTAAAGAGAGCTTTGCAAGCAAAATGAATTTTCTTGAGAGAATGCTTCCATCTCATGCTTTTGCATTTCTGGACAGGAGCAGCAGCCTGGAAAGTCTGGAGCCATACTTCAGGCCAGTGCAGCAGTTTTACATGATTTTCGGCAAGTAGCTTAGAGTGTGTGCCACTGAGTGCCTTGGTATAGCTCAAATGACTGCCTCAGTTTTCTTCACTCCATGTGAGCTCAGGGTGTCTCTTAAGTGTATGTTCTTCTGTGTTGCACCACCTCATACATCAGGAGAAATCATACTACTTTATCAACTTTTTACACTAAACAGATTTTAAAGGTATTCTGAAGTACTACTGGGGTGGTCAATGCATAGGACAGATTACATTTCATTTGCATTTCAGACCCTTCTTGGAAGGGCTCCTGGGCCAACTTAAACACAAAAAGGAAGCCTAGGGTGGAAGCAAGGACAGGTAGCCTTGGAGGAATACAGATAAATTGTACAAGCAGCTAGGGTTCAGTTTAGGAAAGCCAAAGCCCTGATAGAATTAAATCTGGCCAAGGAAATCAGGGGCAACAAGAAAAGCTTCTATAGGTACATTGAGGATAAAAGGAAGACTAGAGAAAATGTGGACCCTCTCCAGAAGGAAATGAGAGACCTCGTTACCTGGAACACGGAGAAGGCTGAGGTATTCAATGACTTGTTTGCCTCGGTCTTCACCAGCAAGTCACATCACCCAAGTCACAGAAGGCAAAGGCAGGGACTGGGAGAATGAAGAATTGCACACTGTAGGAGAAGATCAAGTTTGAGACTATCTAAGGAAACTGAAGGTGCGTAAGTCTGTGGGACCTGGTGAGATGCATCCAAGGGTCCTAAGGGAACTGGCAGATGAAGTTGCCAAGCCACTCACTGTCCATCATATTTGAGAAGTCATGGCAGTTCAGTGAGGTTTCCACTGACTGTAAAAGAAAAAACATAACCCTCATTTTTAGAAAGGGAAACAAGGAAGACCTGGGGAACTACAGGCCAGTCAGTCTCACCTCTGTACCTGGAAGGTCATGGAGCAGATTCTCCTGAAAACCATGCTAAGGAACATAGAATATAAGGAGGTGATTGGTGACAGCCAACATACGTTCATTGAGGGCATATCATGCCTGACAAATCTGGTGGCCTTCTATGACAAGGTTGCAGCATTGGTGGACAAGGGATGAGCATGTGATGTCATCTACCTGGGCTTGTGCAAAGCATTTGACCTCCTTCACAGGACACCCTTGTCTCTAAACTGGAGAGACTTGGATTTGACAGATGGACCACACGGTGGATAAGGAATTGGCTGGACAGTCATACTAAAGAGTTGCAGTCAACAGCTTGATGTCCAAGTGGAGACCAGTGACAAGTGGTGTTCCCCAGGGGTCAGTATTGGGACTGTTCAACATCTTTGTCAGCGACATAGTGGGATAGAGTGCACCCTCAGCAAGTTTGCTGACAACACCAAACTGTGTGGTGCGGTCAACATGGAAGGGAGGGATGCCATCCAGAGGGACCTTGACAGGCTGGAGAGGTGGGCCTGTGCAAACCTCCTGAAGTTCAACAAGGCCAAGTGCAAGGTTTTGCACATGGGTCAGGACAGTCCCAAGCACAAATACAGGCTGGGCAGAGAATGGACTGAGAGCAGCCCTGAGGAGAAGGACTTGGGAGTGGTGGTTGATGAGGCTTAACATCCTCACGTTAAGGATGGCAATGTGTGCTTGCAGCCCAGAAAGCCAACTGCATCCTGGGCTGCATCAAAAGAAGCATGGCCAGTAGGTCAAGGGAGGTGATTCTCCCCATCTACTCTGCTCTGGTGAGATCCTACCTGGAGTACTGCATCCAGCTCTGGAGCCCCCAACATCAGAAGGGCATGGACTTGTTGGAGAGAGTCCAGAGAAGGGCCATGAAGATTATGAGAGGGCTGGAGGACCTCTCCTGTGAAGACAGGCTGCAAGACCTGGGGCTGTTCAGCTTGGAGAAGAGAAGGCTCCGGAAAGACCTTACAGTCTTCCAGTACCTAAAGGGGGCTTATAAGAAAGATGGGGAGAAACTGTTTAGCAGGGCCTGTTGTGACCTATCACAACAAAGGGTAATGGTTTTGAACTAGAAGGAGGTAGATTTAATCTAGACACAAGGAAGAAATTTTTTACAATGAGGATGGTGGAACACTGGAACAGGTTGCCCAAAGAGGTGGTAGATGTCCCATCCCTGGAAACATTTAAGCCCCGGTTGGCCGGTGCTCTAAACAACCTGATGTAGTTGAAGATGTCCCAGCTCCTTGCAGGGAGATTGGACTGGATGACCTTTGAAGGTCCCTTCCAACCCAAACTGCTCTATGATTCTATGGAAAGGAAAGTGGAAGGAGCCAGTACAAAACTGATGCCATTATGTCCTGGTGTCTGGGACAAGGTCTGCATCTCCAAAAAAAAAGAGACCTAGAGATTTATACCAGCTTTGGAATAGCAGCATTGAAGTATTTTGCAAAGCACATATATTATTCATGCTGTCAGTGAGGCAGTCTTTACCTTCTCTGGAGGTGATCTTGAGTGAGGTGAGGACTCCTGCCACAATGAAAGATATGACATGACAATTACTTTAGAAGGTACTTCAAAAGTATTGGGACTGTGCTTTAGTGACTGTAGAGTACTCAGGTTCTCTGGTGATGAGGAGCATGTAGCTAGAAAAACTAAATAGCACTTTAAAGCTCAGATCACAAAGGTTTTGCAGCATAAGAAATGTCTATGCGTCCTGAGTAAAAATGTCCTTAAAGGAGTCCAGATATTTATCTTCCTTCTTTGTTGTCTGTGTTTATGTCCTTTGCCTGATCAGAACAAGCTAAATGTTAAGAACAAACTCAGACAGTAACAATACCTATATTGCAATGAGCACTTACTGAAATACTTTTACATCTACATGGCTTTTATGAGAAAGGATTTTTTTTTTTTTCTCTTACATTTCATGTTTTTCTGGGTTCTCTTCTAGAAGAGATTTCCTTTAACTCACCTTGTGTAACCTCTAATAGTATCCCAGCCCTAAGATGGACAGATTCCTCTGTCCCCATTGTCCCAAGCTAATCTGCATATGTCCAGGACTGTACATTCCCAAGTGAGACTGTGCCTTAGGCTGGGACAGGTTGTGATGTAACAGGTGAGCATGTAGAAGCAGACTGTTTATTTTAGAGTGTGAGAAAACTACTGTGAAATGACCATGGGGTAAATTTGCCTCCACTTGAGCTGGCACTGCTTTACTTCTAATAACCTGTATTCAGAGTTCACAGCTTTTTAAAAACAAAAGCATCTTCAGTTTTGAAAGGTTAATATATTAATACATCCATGGCTTTCCATTCAGTCCCACCTTCTCTCCTTCTCTGGCACCTTTTTTAAATGCACAAATGAATCACCAAATCATATTCTGGTTTTGCATGGTGAGAGAAAGGGAAGTCAACAGTTATTTGTTTAGGGCTAGTGGAGGCTGCCTGTATACGCCTTATTTCTTTGCTGGTGGGCAATTATCTTTATTGCACAAGACTTCTCTCCAGCTGTGAGACACAATCCAAGCAGGGAAAATGGAGTATGATTCCTCATCGTGTGTCAGCTGTTTGCTTCCTTTCCAGCAGCATGCTGTTTTCTGTGAAGAATTCTGTATTCATGCAGACCTGTTTTTAACACTAAACCAAAGCTGCATGTTTTCAAAACTCCTTTCTTCATAAGCCAATTTAATAACTATTTTGATTGTTGACAACCTGCACATTCTGTATTTGGAACACATCTAAACCATTAGAGTGGCAGCATTGATGAGGGTTGTCTTGAGGAACTCGGAACAGTCTTTTTGTGAGATCTGAAGCTTTTGGAATGTACCAGGAAGCTTTATTAATAAAGTATTTGAATATAATAAGACTTTTTGTGTACATTTACTTATATTATAGCTTCTCTGATTTTGAAATGCTGGTGATGATAGTTCAAGGCATAAAGCCAGGTTTATAAAAGAACTTGCTTGGCATTTCAGAGATTCAGTGAGACCTGATGTAAGAATCTAGGGATCATTCAGCTTAGGGACTGAGTAGAAGAACTTCTTAGTTCTTCTTCTTAGTAGAAGAACTTGGACATAGATAACTTCCATGAGTGTGACGCACAGGAGATAGTGACTATTTTGAATGTACTTTTTAATGTGTGCATCAGCTTTAGTGAATTCAGCTTAGTGCTTAATTTCTGCAGATTGAGGTACGTGGAGCATTATGCATATGAATCCAGAGCATTATGCATATGAATCCAGAGCCTTTGTCGAGAGAAAGCTTCACAGAGAATGTAAGAGCATGACTTGTTGTTATATGTTTTGCTTTTAATATGTTTCACAACTTCATGTGCTCCAGCTCTTTGCCCCAAGATAGTACCAGCTATTGACTATGAGTTCAATGTGGAGTTTACTGATACTGGGTTTGCTTCTGGGGAAAGCAATATCCTGGAGCCTTTTGGTTGGATCCCTGAAGCACCAGCCCACTTGTGCTGGCTGTGACACTGAAGATATGAAGCAGGTACTTGCTTCCAACTCAGTCTGTTCATTCCTGTTCTGGTGGTTGCATAGGTCTGTTGTAACACGGATAGAGATCAGACCTTTCCTTCAGAATGCATAAAGATGCCATTTCCTCCTGGATAGGAGCATTAGAATTGAGCAGAAATACAGATCTAAACTACAGCAAAACAGGACAGTTGAGATATCATCCCAACTTTGCAAGCAGTAGGTGGAAAATAGAAGACGCACAACTTTGCTAGCTCAGATTTAATGAGCTAGCTGTTTTCATTTCATCTCAGACTCTGAATATCTGAACAATTGATCTATCCTGTGACTGTGCTATCAGATGCTGAACATCAGTCATGCTATGTTTTTAATGAATGTCACATCATACGTGTACGTAAGTGATAGTAAAAAAAAAAAAAGCCACTTGGGGTGGAGAGATTTAGGTTGGTTAGCAGTCAAAGTGAACAGCCTCTTGTTATTTGTATGGAACATTGGGATGGTATAGATACCTATTTTTGTTTGTTTAATCACAGAAGTACTTTTTCTGTCCCTCTGTGAAGTGTTGTTTTGCATCCTTATCTTGTAAAACATGAAAGCAACAGATACCTAATGAAGCAGGAGGAATGTATCAAAGGTGGAAGGTGAGATGAACTGTATAAAAACTTGTTAATGAGGAGATAATGGTAGTCTGCGAAAGGTTGAAAAAGGAGGTTGAGAAATCAAAGGTTTTTCACATTATGTAATAACTTCTAAATATAATGACATTTCCCTTTTAAAGGCTCATATAATCTTTTCAACCCAAGCCTTATAAAGACAGCACAGTGAGCTCCCCACTTAGGGCATTTAGTCTAGAGTTATGACAATACTGGCAGACAATAAATGGGATTGCTCTGAGTAAGAAGAGTGTGCCTTCAGTACTGGAAATCTAAAAAGTTTTGTGTTTATGGACTTAAAAAATCACTGAGATATTTAAAGTATGGGAAGTATGTTTTGTGTCTTGGAAATGTATATTGTTTAGGAAGTGGAACAATTTGTCTTCAAGAGCATGTTAATTTGTCAGCTGAAACATTGAATTTAAGCATGACTGTGCCAGGATCAGTTTGGGTACAGGAGAATACTTGTACTTGGTTGCACTGCCACATGCCTCCCCCACACCCCCATCAGTAGTTCTCTATTTCAGAACACCTTGGCATAGGTCTTACAGAGAATGTAGGGTAATCATGGCACTACCTCCCAGGCTGTGATTTAAAACTGGTTTAAAATACCAATGGTTTCCAAAGGACTTATTTTTGAACTTATGCATTTTGTTTACGTTTTTCTCTAAATTCCAGGCATTTGAGGCAAGGCAATAACTCTTTAATTAAAAAAAAAAAATTCCAGTAAAAATAAACTTTCTGATTTTAGCTGCTAGGAAAAATGTGAAAGTAAAAACAGCAAACTAAAAACCATTAGACTGGGATCATTTTAATACCAAGCTTGATAATTTTTTTCCCCCTGTACTTTAATTAAGTACACAAGGCCCATTTTCCAACTTAATTATTGTCTAGTGAGGTAGAGACTGTTCTGCAATGTAAACAATGCAAAATCTTTGCTGTGTAGCATAACTGTCATGTAGTCATTGTTAGGTAAACCCCAGATAATTGCTGGGTCTATTTAAGATCTGCATTTTAAGTGTCAATGTAATAACTAGGGAAGACGAGAGCAGCCTGAGTTAGCATAACTTTGTGGCAGGGGTGTTCTATCACTGCAGAAAAATTAAGAACAGTCCCACTTGTATATTGCTGCTATAAGAAGAATATCATTAGGTGCTGACATTCATTAGGAGTGTTTCTGTAATTAGTTCTTTAACAAAGGTTGCAGAAGTGGCTAAAGGAAAACACAAGAATCCTTTGTTCACTTAGGAAATTGCAGATAGGTACTTTTGTGATGCTAGTGAAACAATTATACTCCATTAGAAAAAGAAGTGAATCTCAGACTAGATGTTTAATTAAAAATAAATAAAAAGGAGATGAATTGCAAAGGTGGTAGTTTTCCAGCTCTTCAGCTTCTAAAGGAAATCTCCTTCTTGTTATAAGATAAAGCCTGCATGGATGCTGGCCTTGCAGTGGTAGGCAGTATACTCCCTGCCCATCCTGTTTTTTTCAGAACAAGCTTGAAGACGCTGGAGTAGCAAGTTAGCTATCAGAAGATTATGGAGTGCGTCAAGATCTTACTGGGGCTTGTGATCAGCATGCCATTGACCCTGACTGGTATCAGCCCTTCTCCCAAACACCCTGTGTTGACTAGGGCAAACAATAACAAAGGAGATAGCGGTAACTGACAATGTGTCTTGGAAGTATCTGTTTTAGCTATAGATCTTTCATGTGCAGAATGGCATCGATATTTCAATGTCTTCTGCCCATTTATTACCACAAGGCAGGCATTGTACATGTCTGAATTGGACTGGTTTTAGAACTGCACAGCTGTCAGGTTGTTTGAGTGAAAGTTGTTATGCACAGTGGCAGGGCACATCTGGACTTGCAATGTATAGCAGTACACTTGTCTTGCACTTGTCCTGCTGTCCCTGGCTGTTATGCCTCTCACCTTGAAGTTGCTCTGCCATCACAGAGAAGGTGCAGCTCTTGTGAAGCTACCAGAAAAGGCTGGATATTACCATTTAGTGCATAAAAGCAAATCAGCACTGATATTAGCTTACCATAATATGCTGGGCTACAAACCACTGTGGAGCTTCTCCATAGGCAGCCTGGTAATTTCTGGAAGCAGCATTTTTTGGGACAAGGGGCAGCAACTGCTCCAACCACCACTATCACCTAATACTCGATCACTCTTGATAAATTTTCTGTGGTTGTGAATTTTTTGTATTGTAAAGAGAAGCTGAGAAACTTGAAATACTTTTCATGGTGAACTAAAAAGTCTATTTAAATTGATACTCTGCATGCAGCAGAGCAGTCAGCACAGTGTTGGGGTGTGTGTAACTTCTGATGCGTACCTGTCCCCCAGGTGTATGAGGGGCATAGCTGTGTAGTCTTATTGACTCAGGAATAATTTCAGTGAAAGCAAAGTTAATTCATCACTGCATATTTTGATGTTTTAAAAATGCTGTCTAAATATGATAATTCAGTGGCTAGATGGCTGTCCTGGTTCTGGCTAGGATAGAGTTAATATTCACCTGAGCTGGGAGGAGAACTGAGCTGGTGGTGCCTATGGCTGGGGCACCCATCTGGGATAGTTTACTCATTAGCCAACAGCTGGGGTAAGTTTACCCAAATTGGCCAAAGGGCTGTTCCATCCCATCTGACATCATGCTCAGTATATAAGTGAGGAGGGTGCTGAGGGGAGCCTCCTGCTATGTGGGAAGAAACCGGTTGTTGAGATTTGTTGTAAGCCATTGTACTGTATTTGTTTTCCATCACTGTTTTGTTTCCTTTTGTTAGTGCTCTTATATTTTTTTTTTTTGTTTCATCTCAATCCATGTGTTTTTGCTGCCTTTTGTTTACTACTTCTTCCTTCTGTCTTAGTGGAGGGTGGGGGGAGTGAGAGAGAGACTGTGTAGTCTGGTCCCTATCAGGGCTAAACTGCGACAGTTATTTTGGCGCCCAATGTGGGGCAAGAAGGGTTGAGATAACAGCAGATCTGACTTCAGTTGCTTGAAACAAATTTGTTTACACACACTTACTGTATTGGTTATTAGTTATTGGTCATGATGTTGCAGTGGTTGGTTATGTTGTTGTATTGTCTACGCTCTTATATGTACTATGTGTTCCCAGTGGTGGTGTTTATCACCTCAGGGAAAATGATGAGAATTATCCTTCTGTTATACTATGCAATATCAATTTATGACATTGTGACATCAGTGGCTGTAAATATAAGTTGGTATTTGTATGCAGATGACTTCCCCAATTCTTTCACTTCCAGGGTAGTTAAAGCACTTTTTGAGAACTTTGAACATCTGGGGGATATTCAAGCCACTCTGATGTTGTTGTTATGTATCCTGAATGTGTGCCAAGTCTTGTCTAGGGCTGCAAACCCACTTTTTGGGAATCTCCTCCCGAGATTTGCCCTTAGGCAAGATAGTAATATGTGGCATGGTATGAGGGAAAACAAACTGACCTGCAATGTAGGTACTCAAACTCCAGCAACAAGCATTGCAGCTGAATCAGAGGGTGAACCTGTGCTGGTATCAGTTGCTCCTGTACACAGGAAGACTTGGAAGCGGAAGTCAGCTCGTTTAGTGAGGGATGAAGAAGCTTCCTCTACGAGGGAGCAGGAGGAAGAGGAAGAATTATTTGCTTCATGCTGAGGAAGAACTTGGCAGGCTGGCCCTTCTTCCTCAGAGGAAGAACTCGTAACTGACACAGTAACCACCTGGTCTCTATCACTGAGCGAGCCACAAGACATGCGGAAAGATTTTAGCCATCATCCCAGGGAGCATGTTGTCAGCTGGCTGCTGCGGTGCAGCATAATGGGGCCAGTAGCCTGGAATTAGAGGGCAGAGAAGCTAGGCTGCTGGGATCCACTTCTAGAGAAGGAGGCATTGACAAAGCAGTTGGAAAAGGGACACAAGCCCTCAGACTCTGGAGGCGACTCCTGTCAGGTGTGAAGGAGAGGTATCCTTTCAAGGAGGATGTAATGTGTCACCCAGGCAAGTGGGCCACCATGGAGAGGGGCATCCAGTACCTGAGGGAATTAGCTGTGCTGGAGGTCATTTATGATGACCTGGACAATTATCAGTTACCTAAGGATCCAGATGAAGTCAGGTGCACACAACAAATATGGTGAAAGTTTGTTCAAAGCGCACCATTGTCATATGCCAACTCATTGGCAGTTATGACCTGGAAAGATGGAGAGGAAGAAACAGTGGATGAACTGGCTGGCTGACTCCAGCAGTATGAGGAAAGCCTGTCTTCCTCCCTACGGGCCTGTGTCTGGGCTGTGGAGAAACTGTCCCAGGAGTTCCAGCAATTCAAAGCAGATATGTCCCATTCCCCACCGGTACAGGCCAATATTTCAGCTATTAGGAGTAAATGTTTCCCTGCTTAAGAGAGATGGTACACGCAGCGGGGTACCCTGTGGTTTACCTTGCATGACTAAGGAGAGGACATGAGGGAGTGGGATGGGAAGCCTACCTCTGCCTTAGAGGCACAGGTACATGAGTTGCATGGAAAAACCATTGCAAATAGAAGTTCTCCCTGGAAAATTGCTGCACCATTCTCCAAAAGGCAGAGTAGAAGGAATAGCTTTAGTTCTGACCCTCTTGAAGGGACCTCTCGTGCACATTTAAAATAAATGAATAATGAATACTGTGGCCAGGATTAGAGAGTCCCTGCCTCCAGCCAGGTGGAGGAGAGGGACAACCTAGTTTATTGGACTGTGTGGATCTGATGGCCTGGCACGTCAGACCCACAAGAGTATAAAGCTCTAGTGGACACTGGTGCACAATGTACCTTGATGCCATCAAGATATAATGGGGCAGGACCCATTTGTATTTCTGGAGTGACAGGAGTATCCCAACAGCTATCTGTATTGGAGGCTGAAGTGAGCCTGACAGGGAATGAGTGGCAAAAGCACCCCACAGTGACTGGCCCAGATGCTCCATGCATTCTTGGTATAGATTACCTCAGAAGGGGATATTTCAAGGACCCATAAGAGTGGGCTTTTGGTGTAGGTGCCTTAGAAATGGAGGAAGTTATACAGTTGTTCACCTTGCCTGGTCTGTGAGAGGATCCTTTTGTTGTGGGGTTGCTGAGGGTTAAAGAACAGGTACCAATTGCTACCAATTGCACGGGCAGCAATATTGCACCAACGGAGACTCCCTGATCCCCATCCATAAGCTGATTTGTTGACTGGAGAGCCAGGGAGTGACCAGCAAGTCCCGCTCACCTTTTAACGGTCCCATATGGCCAGTGTGTGGGAACAGAGAGTGCAGCACAGCTGTCTGATATTGAAGAATTTGAGCTATGTCCTTGAACACCACTTGCTCAATAACAAAAACCAGCAATTAGAACAAGTAAATACCAAAGGCAAAAATAGTAAAGACAACTACAAATCTATAACCAATCCAAATGAAGTTTAAGGTGCGCAAACAGTATATTGCTACCAATTGAATTAGATGATTAAGCGCGTGCATTTCGCATGTAACTGAGAAAAGATATAAAAGACTTAGGCTGACGGACAATAAAGGTCTCCGGTACACCACCCACGGAGTCCGTGTCCTTATTGCAACATATGGCGCCCAAACAGGGACCTTGACTCACGGAAAGAGAGCAACTGGTGGCAGCCCGGGCTGAACAAAAAAGTAACGGAGACAAGAGTTGTAAGTGGCGGAGGTAAGAGACGCGGTCCCCGAGACCAAGGATAAAGCAGCAGAGGTAAGAGACACGGTCCCCGAGACCAAGGATAAAGCAGCGGAGGTAAGAAACACGGTCCCCGAGACCAAGGGTAAAGCAGCGATTAAAGAGCTGCGGTTCCCATGACCAGGGAAAAAATGGTGGGAAAAGAGCCGTGGTCCACAAGACCAAGGAGAGAGCGGCAGGTGATAGAGCCGCAGTCCACGAGACCAAGGAGAGAGCCGCGGGTAAAGAGCCGCGGTCCACGAGACCAGAAAGACGAGAAGCACTGCTTCAAAGGAACATAAATCAGTTTTAACGATTCTAACAAAAATGTTAGAGGAACAGAACTGTGCTATTAATAACACTGACCTGAAGATTTTGTTGATTTGGGTGTCCACCCACGTAGCAGATGTTAACATCTCTAATATCTGCACGGTGGGCACCTGGGACAGTGTAAGTGTTGAACTGTGGGACTGTGCAATGCGGGGTGACCCTGCTGCTCAAAGGTTATTACCGGCATGGTATGTAATGTTTGAAGCCTTAAAGAATCACACGCAGAAAGAGGATCCAACAGCACCCGTTACCCCGTCCGTTTCCAGCCCATGGAAACAAAGACTAACAGCGAGCTGGGAACATCCTTTTGATCCAGGTCCCATAGATCCGGAAAAGGAGCCTTCAGTCTTTGGAGCTTCCTTGTTATAGGGGTGGCGTGTTTGTGTGTGTGTTCTTTATGTCAAAAGTGTCATTTTTGTTTGTTTGTTTGTTTGTGTGTCTTTTGTGTCAACGGTGTCATATTTTTGATACTGTTCAGTGTTGTTGGTGTGGACGTAAGCTTTTTCCAGCTGATTTATATTTGTGATACAGCAGAGTGTTCTGGTGTGTGCAGTATCGCAGGTCGACCGCGTTAGAACAAGTCATACATCTAGATTGATACTATTGTGTACAAGGCGCAGTGTTAAGTTATAAGATCTTTAATAGGAAACAGACAGGCAGTGCAAACAGAGAAATTAAGAGATTATAGGCCAGAGGAAAGTAAAAAATTTCCTAGACTGGTATAAGCAGTCTGTGTGTGTGTGCGTATAAGCATGAAGTAAATGGTATGAAATAAGGGGTGTATACTGTCTTGGTTTCAGCAGGGATGAAGTTAATTTTGCTCTTAGAAGCTTTGGATTTTGTATGTGAAGAATGTTGATAAAAATGCTCTGATGATAAGGGTTGTTGTTAATGAGACCAAGGACACTGCCTGGCTTTTGAAGTCTCGTTAACAAGCAGGTGCAGGAAGCTGGGCCAAAAAACCAGACAGAGTATCGGTCATTTGGACACCGAGTGGTGAGAAATAGTACATTGTTAATTTTGTATATATTAATGTTCTTATATTTTGTTATTATTGTAGATTTCCTCTTAGTAAACTGCAGCATAAGGTAACGTTTGATTGCCTGACCGTGGCCTATTCCCCTCCTCCCTCCCCCCCCCCCCCCCGCGCCTTCCCGTCCCGCTCAGGGGGCGAGGGCAGGAAGTAGGAAGATGGTGTTGAGACCGCGCAGAGGGAGGGGTGGGACGAGGTTGTCTTGTTCCCTTTCTCATTGTCCTGCTTTGGTTTTAGTAATATATGAGTGGTTTTCCCCAGGTCGAGTCTGTTTTGCCTGTGGCAGTAGCTTTAAGGATATTTCCCTGTTTTTGCGGCCGCCGCCAGGCGCCACGCCCCCCTCCCCCCATCCGGCGGGGCAGGGGCAGCTTACCCAAAAAAAAAAAAACCAAAAAAAACCCAAAAAACAAAACAAAAAAAAAACCAACACAAAAAAAACCCCAAAACAACAACGAAAAACACAAAAACCCTGCCATGGTTACAGATACCAGTTTACCAGTGGCCTTTAGCAAGAAAAAAAGCTGCACCATTTGAATGAATTAGCTGACGAGCGATTACAACTTGGACGTAGAGCCAACAGGCAGTTCCTAGAATACACCTGTGTTTGTAATACAGAAAAAAATCAGGCAAATGGCGACTCTTACAGGAT
Source organism: Chlamydotis macqueenii (assembly GCF_036417535.1). NCBI lineage: Eukaryota > Metazoa > Chordata > Aves > Otidiformes > Otididae > Chlamydotis > Chlamydotis macqueenii. Next base: position 22,286,216 of record NC_141559.1, read on the forward strand.
TTAAGGGCAGTAAATTCAGTAATTGAGGATATGGGACCTTTGCAACAGGGGTTACCATCTCCTTCAATGATATCTCGAGATTGGAATATTATCATTATTGATTTAAAAGACTGGTTTTGGTTTTTTTCACTATGCCTTTACATCCTGAGGATGCTCCACGATTCGCATTTTCTGTGTCTTCAATCAATATGGGAGAACCTAATCAGCGATATCACTGGACGGTACTTCCGCAGGGTATGAAAAACAGTCCAACCATCTACCAATGCTATGTCGCACAGGCCATAGCACCAGTAAGGCACTTGCATAAGAATAGCCTCATTTATCATTATATGAATGATATCTTGATTGCAGCACCCGATGAGTCTCTGGTGGACAGAGTTCTTAATAATATCACCAGTGCATTATCCGGATTTAAATAGGTTATTGCTCAAGAAAAAATTCCAAAGGTATGTCCCTAGGAGTATCTCAGCTGACAAATTATGGAAAAAATAATTAGGCCGCAAAAGTTAAAAATCCCTCAAACAGTGTTTACCTTAAACGATTTGCAGAAATTGCTGGGAGCTATCAACTGGGTACGCCCAGTATCAGGCCTCTCTACTGAATTGCTTTCTCCACTATTCCAGATACGTAAGGGAGACTCAGATTTAACCTCTCCTAGGAGACTAGGTCCAGAAGGCATTACAAACAGTTTTGCTGTAGATTTCCATTCATTTGCCTAAGCAACCAATGCTGCAATTTTAAAGAGAATTATTGTTGTATCCATTTAACTCATGGATGCAACTCATTTAAGTTGCACTCCCATAAAAAATTGCTTTGACAATATTTACAGATGGATCAGGAAAAACATACAAATCTGTAATTGTGTGGAAGAAAAATGATAAGTGGCATCATGACGTACAATTGGTAGAAGGTTCAACCCAAATTGTAGAACTTGCAGTGGTGGTATGAGCCTTGTATAAGTGGAAAGATTAATCCCTCAATATTGTCTCTGAATCTGCCTATGTGGTAAATGTAATACAATGCGCTGAATGGACAAGGTTAAAGGAAATTAATAATCCTTTGTTGTAATTGTTATAGTTTATCTGTCCTCTTTGTCTAATTAAATGACAGAGATTGGCCAATTAAAAATTTGGTTTATTAAAGCAAGCGACCAGGAAGCAAAACAGCGCTGGGCGGCCGGGGAGTCTCCTGCTCCGCCAAGGCGTGCACCGAGGTAACAAACCGTCCCATTCTTATACAGTAAAACAATGAATATTTTGTTGACACTTATACATATTCATTACCTAAACCCACCTACTCTCACTTCTTATGTTAATTAGCTTATCAGTCCTTCACGCTTGCGCAAATTCTTCCAGGAATTGTGGGCGAGGGTCTTCGGGGGTCTTTTGAGAGGAAGGCTGTAGGTCTTCTTCATGGAGTACTTTTCACCTTTGCCTGGAATGTGCTGATCCTACGAGTCGGCAGTGTCCTTATCAGTCTGAGCCAATTCATGTCCTTCTTGAGCAAGGAGATTTATGTGATGGATGCCATCCTGTTTTCGAATCCTTGCTCCTTTTAATCACTCCCTCACTCCCTTGAGATAATGTGAGACTGTTTCTCACTCCTCATAAAAACAGACTTCCCCCTCCCACTAATTGCTTCTTCAAACTATATGGTTAGAAAGTTACTGGTTTTATACTCTTCATCTTCATGAGCCCCCCCCGCCTCCTTTCGCAGTCCTGCATGCCATTTTTACATAGCCGGGTGCCTGTGGCTGACCTTTCGCAGTCCTGCATGCCATTTTTACATAGCCGGGTGCCTGTGGCTGACCTTTCGCAGTCCTGCATGCCATTTTTACATAGCCGGGTGCCTGTGGCTGACCTTGCGTATTTCACGTAACTTTCTTGTGGCCAACCTTGCGTATTTCACGTAACTTTCTTGTGGCCAACCTTGCGTATTTCACGTAACTTTCTTGTGGCCAACCTTGCGTATTTCACGTAACTTTCCATTGTTCTGACAAAGTTTGATGAACAAACAGTTCACAGTTTTATTACAGTTATGAACAGTTTCAAAAAAAAAAGGTAGGAACAAACAAAAAGCTAGCAAAAGCAATGTATGTCCTCAATTTTCTAAATCGCTGGAGTGACAATTCTTCCCCAATACAGAAACATTTTGGATCATCTACTGTACATGATGCTATCCGAGAGCAAGCTCCAGTGATGGTTGTGATGATTAAGAATCTGGAAACAGGTAATTGGGAAGGACCATTTCCTCTTATAATGTGGGGAAAAGGATATGCTTGTGTCTCTACAGGAGAAGTAAAAAAAAAAGTGGATCCCTGCACAATGGCTACGACCAGCGCTCCAAGCTGCCTTGCGTTTGTCGGACTGTTAACAAGCTGTATGGCAGCCCTATGGACATCAGTCACGGAAAGAACAAATGTCCTGCCAGACAACGGTAGGACGGCAACTTTGTGTAAAACAACAGCAGCTGCGAGTGCTGAGTGCTGAACTACAAGAGATGGAACTTTGGGGATCAGTAAAGATGGACTTCTGTCTATTTTTTTTTTTTTTTAACTATTCAAGAGCTAATGTTACTAGAGGGGTAATGATTGTAAATGCTTTAAGATCTATACATTGCAACGACACAGCACGGTATAATCATGCAAGCACTAACACATCAAAATCCAGACAGCATATAGGACCTAAATGAAATTCACATAACCTTGAATCTGATTACCAAAATAATATAGAGTTTTGGAAACCAAGCGAAATTATTGCTGCTTCAGTCTTAGCACCTGGTGTGGCAAATTCACAGGCATTAGCTACGCTAAATAAATTGGACTATTGGCTTGCTATGAAAACACATACAACTGCATCGGCACTATCAATGCTGTTTACTGATGTAGATTCTATACACTATGCTACTTTACAAAACAGAACTGCTGTTAGCCTGCAGAGCACATATTTGACAAGCCTTGTTGCATGCGCTGGCCAGACATGCAGCAACGTCTGGTCAGGCCTTGTTGTATGCGCTGGCCACGCGTGCAGCAACACCTGGTCAGTACTCTTCCACTGAATCTGCTGAGGGTATAAACTGAGGTGGCTCGGAGCAAAGGGGAGAGGACGGACCCAGAGCACACTTTATTTACAACAGGGGACGCCCTGAAGGTGCTGCGCCTGCCTCCCTTCTCTGCTCTGACCCCGCTGATCATCATCCTCTTACTCAGCGGTGTCTTTGGCATAGTTGGGTTGGTAACAGAACAGATCAGCAATAGATTTTTTTATTATTACCACAAAATCATGGCGGTCAGGATTTTGATGGGCTTTGCTGCATGAATCTGTAAACTGCAACAAAGGGATGATTTTGATATATTCAGAATTTTTTTTTTGGTGGATTGATATAAGCTTATTACAAATAGCTGTAGGATGCTTATTCATTCCTATTTTGATCTATATTCTGTGTATTAAAATGTGTATTCTGTGTGTTAAAATATGTGTAAACTTTAATAGATAAAGCGTTGAAACAAGTCTCTTCTCATAAACTAAGAAGGGGGAGATGTGGGTATTTCGCTGAGCCAGTACGGTGTCAGTGAAAGCACACCGCCGTTGGGAGAGGAACACAATCATGCTTGCAGGAAGAAAACCATGGAATGAGAAGGGAAGCTTTAAGATACAAAACATTGTTAGCAGAATTTATGGCTTGTTTCAACAGAGGCCTGCAAAAAACTAGTCACTGGCCTCGTAGATAAAGTTACTGGAGTTGTTATATTTATAATGGTAGAAGAATGCTATAGTAGAAAATTATTAGAAGGTAGTGAAATTTAGTTTTGCTTAAGTAATCATTAATATGTATAACATGTGGTCAGTAATTATCTTGACTAAGCTTGTGTGTGGCATAACAGGGTGGTTGCTATCTTTGGCTGAAATTGGAATTGAGATATTTGGTATCTTAGTAAGCATAATCATTAACATTTTGTGTTTGATTCACCTGCCTACAAAAATGATACAGAAAATACTACATCAGATATTGATAGTAGAAAAACAAAAAGGGGGAAATGTGGGAATAGAGAGTGTTCCCACATTTCCAACAGCTGTCTGATATTGAAGAATTTGAGCTATGTCCTTGAACACCACTTGCTCAATAACAAAAAACAGCAATTAGAACAAGTTAAGTAAATACCAAAGGCAAAAATAGTAAAGACAACTAAAAATCTATAACCAATCCAAATGAAGTTTAAGGCGCGTGAACAGTATATTGCTACCAATTGAATTAGATGATTAAGCACATGCATTCCACGTGTAACTAAGAAAAGATATAAAAGACTTAGGCTGACGGACAATAAAGGTCTCTGGTACACCATCCACAAGGGTCCTGTCGTTATTGCAACACCAGTGAGAAAATCAAGTGGAGGTAAACAGTGGACTATTGTGGCCTGAATGAGGTTACACCACCAGAGAGTGCTGCCATGCTGGACATGTTAGAACGTCAGTATGAACTGGAATCCAAAGCAGCTGAGTGGTATGCTGCCATTGATATTGCCAATGCATTTTTCCCAATCCCGTTGGCAGCAGAATGCAGGCCACAGTTTGCTTTCACTTGGACGGGCATCCAGTACACTTGGAATCGATTGCCCCAGGGGTGGAAACACAGCCCCAGCCATGGGCTGATCCAGACTGCACTGGAAAAGGGTGGAGCTCTGGAACACTTGCAGTATATTGATGATATAATTGTGTGAGGCAATACAGCATCAGAAGTTTTTGAAAAAGGTGAGAAAATAATTAAAATCCTCCTGAAAGCTGGGTTTGCCGTAAAACGAAGTAAGGTCAAAGGACCTGCACGAGAGATCCAGTTTTTAGGGATAAAATCGCACGATGGGCATTGTCAGATTCCCATAGATGTGGTCAACAAAATAACAGCCATGGCTGCGCCAACTGACAAAAAGGAAATGCAAACTTTCCTGGGTGTTATAGGTTTCTGGAGGATGCATATCCCAAATTATAGTATGATTGTAAGCCCTCTGTATAAAGTCACCCGAAATAAGAATTATTTTTAACGGGGCCCTGAACAACAACAAGCCTTCGAACAAATTAAACAAGAAATTGTTCATGCGGTGGCTCTTGGGCCAGTCTGGATAGCGCAAGAGGTAAGAAATGTGCTCTACTCCGCAGCTGGGGAGAATGGCCCTACCTGGAGTCTCTGGCAGAAAGCGCCAGGGGAAACCTGTGGTTGACCCCTTGGGTTTTGGAGCCGGGGATATAAAGGATCTGAGGCCTGCTATACTCCAACCAAAAAAGAAATCCTGTCAGCATACAAAGGAGTTTGAGCTGCTTCAGAAGTGATTGGTACTGAAGCACAGCTCCTTTTGGCACCCCGACTGCCAGTGCTGGGCTGGATGTTCAAAGGAAGGGTCCCCTCTGCGCATCATGCAACGGATGCTACATGGAGCAAGTGGGTTGCACTGCTCACACAGCGGGCCCGAATAGGAAACCCCAATAGCCCAGGCATATTAGAAGTAATTACAGACTGGCCAGAAGGCAAAGATTTTGGAAAGCCACCAGAGGAAGAGGTAACACGTGCTGAAGAGGCCTCACCATATAACAACCTCCCAGAAAATGAGAAGCAGTATGCCCTATTTACTGATGGGTCCTGTCGTATTGTAGGAAAACACCGGAAGTGGAAAGCCGCTGTGAGAAATCCTACACGACGAGTTGCAGAAGCTGCTGAAGGCCAAGGTGAATCGAGTCAGTTTGCAGAGGTGAAAGACATCCAGCTGGCTTTAAACATTGCTGAATGGGAAAAATGGCCAAAGCTCTATCTCTACACCGACTCATGGATGATGGCAAATGCCCTGTGGGGATGGTTAAAGCAATGGAAGCAGAGCAACTGGTAGCATAGAGGCAAATCCGTCTGGGCTGCTGCATTGTGGCAAGATATTGCTGCCCGGGTAAAAATAAGTCACGTAGATGCCCACGTACCCAAGAGTCGGGCCACTGAAGAACATCAAAACAACCAGCAAGTGGATCAAGCTGCTAAAATTGAAGTGGCTCAGGTGGATCTGGACTGGCAGCATAAGGGTGAACTATTTTTAGCTCGGTGGGCCCATGATACTTCAGGCCATCGGAGAAGGGATGCAACATACTAACGGGCTCGTGATCAAGGGGTGGATTTAACCATGGACACTATTGCACAGGTTATCCTTGAATGTGAAACATGTGCTGCAATCAAACAAGCCAAGCGGTTAAAGGCTCTGTGGTATGGAGGACGATGGCTGAAGTATAAATATGGAGAGGCCTGGCAGATTGATTACATCACACTTCCGCAAACTCGCCAAGGCAAGCGCCATGTGCTTACAATGGTGGAAGCAACCACTGGATGGCTGGAAACATATCCTTTGCCCCATGCCACTGCCCGGAACACCATCCTGGGCCTTGAGAAACAAGTCTTATGGCGACATGGCACTCCAGAAAGAATTGAATCAGACAATTGTACCCACTTCTGAAACAACCTCATAGATACCTGGGCCAAAGAGCACGACATTGAGTGGTCATGCACCAGCCTCTGGAAAGATTGAACGGTACAACGGCTTGCTGAAAACTACACTGAAAGCAATGGGTGGTAGAACCTTCAAAAGTTAGGATAAACATTTAGCAAAAGCCACTTGGCTAGTCAACACTTGGGGATCCACCAGTTGAGCTGGCCTTGCCCAATCTGAACTTTTACATACTGTAGAAGGGGATAAAGTCCCTGTGGTGCACGTAAAGAATCTACTGGGGAAGACAGTCGGGGTTATTCCTCCCTTGGGCAAAGGCAAACCCATGCATGGGATTGCTTTTGCTCAAGGACCTGGGTGTACTTGGTGAGTAACACAGGGGGATGGGGAAGTCTGATGTGTACCTCAGGAGATCTAATTTTAGGTGAAAATAGCCAATAATTTGAACTGCTTGATGTTGATTACTGTATAGTACTGTATGTCATTACCTATCTAGCTGTTATGTCCCTCTTTGCTTCCTCCTGCTCCCCACCCTCAGAGACTTATGTTGTATCAAAAGTATTATAGTAAAAATCACCTAGATCAACAAAGAATGAACTTTGATAAAACAGAAAAATGCAGCAGTGATGGAACCAGAACTAGCTCTAGCAACTAGCACCTACCAACAGATCTTCAGTCTGCAGACCATGAACATGCTGAATCACTTGCAACAGTGTCGTAGTTCAGCCCCGATGGGGACCAGACTACGCAGTCTCTCTCTCACTCCCCTCACCCTCTGAGAGAATAGGAGGAGATGATATAGGAAAAACGGCTCAAGGTTTGAGGTAAGGACGGGGAGAAATCCTTAAAGTTATCGTTACGGGCAAAACAGACTCGACTTGGGGAAAACTATTCATTTATTTCTAAAATTAGCAGGATAATGAGACAGAGAACAAGATAACCTCCCCCCACCCCTCCCTCTTCCCAGGCTTAACATTATCGATACTACCTCCCCTCCTGAGCGGCACGGGGGCGGAAAGGGAATGGGGGTCGCGGTCAGTTCATCACGCGTTGTTTTATGCCGCTGTGTTATCACTGGGTTAAGAACTCCTCGCATTCCTCCTCTGCTCCAGCGTGGGGTCCCTCCCACGGGCCACAGTCCTCCGTGAAACTGCTCCAGCATGGGTCATCTCTTCCACGGGGTGCAGTCCCTCTAGAACAGCTGTCCCAGCAGGCCCTCCATGGGCCACAGCCTCCTTCAGGCATCCACCTGCTCCGGCGTGGGGTCCTCCACGGGCTGCAGGTGGATCTCTGCCCCTCCGTGGACCTCCATGGGCTGCAGGGGGACAACCCGCTCCACCATGGTCTTCACCACGAGTTGCAGAGGAATCTTGGCCAGGAGCCACGTTACTCCTCCCCCTCTTTCTGAACTGACCTTGGCGTCTGCAGCCATTCGTTACAACAGGCTGGCAGACGCCTCTCAGGATCCTTTTTACATCTTGTTCACTTCTCATCTCCTCTCCACTTCTTGCAGCCAGGCCGGGCCGAGTTGGGCCCAGTCGGCTGCCCAGTGGGAGGCCGGAGGGTGAGGCCTGCAAGGCCCATGAGGCTCGCGCCTCCCCCTCTCTGCCCCCCGCTCAGCGGCTTCACATCTTCTCGGTTTTTTTTTTTTCTGTTTTCCCCGTCCTAAATACGTTATCGCAGAGGCATTATCACGGGACATTCTGCTACCAATCAGCTCGGCCTTGGCCAGCAGCAGGTCCACCCTAGGCCCAGCCAAGTCCACTGAACAAAGGGGAGCAACTTCTAGCAGTTTCCTACAGAAGCTACCACCTTAGGCCCCCCCTCACTAACAAAACCAGAACAACCAGATACACTACCTGAGCAAACATTGCATTGTCTACGCTGAGAGACTGTTATGACAGATGGAGCCCAAAGTTATGGACTGGATAAACTCAACAGACATCTTGGCGGGATGGGCCATGGACTAACGGAGTTATATCTGTGTGTATTTATATAAGTAGATCAAAGAAAGAAAGAAAAAGTTGATGATTAATTTGAAAGTGTAGGATCTGGGTGTTAGATAGAGTTAATATTCACCTGAGCTGGGAGGAGAACCAGAGCTGGTGGTGCCTATGGCTGGGGCACCCATCTGGGACAGTTTACTCATTAGCCAACAGCTGGGGTAAGTTTACCCAAATTGGCCAAAGGGCTGTTCCATCCCATCTGACATCATGCTCAGTATATAAGTGAGGAGGGTGCTGAGGGGAGCCTCCTGCTATGTGGGAAGAAACTGGTTGTTGAGATTTGTTGTAAGCCATTGTACTGTATTTGTTTTCCATCACTGTTTTGTTTCCTTCTGTTAGTGCTCTTAAATTTATTTTTTGTTTCATCTCAATCCATGTGTTTTTGCTGCCTTTTGTTTACCACTTCTCCCTTCTATCCCACTGGAGGGTGGGGGGAGTGAGAGAGAGACTGTGTAGTCTGATCCAGATCAGGACTAAATTATGACAATGCCAAAGCTAAACACACATAGAAACGTTATGTGCAAAGGTACCTAACTATTGGAATGACTTACCTGGGCAAATGGTTAGTTCTTTATCACATGCATCATTTAATCAGGATGAGGGAGGTGTTCTGAAAAACATGCTGTTGTTCAGCATCAAACAATGAAGGATTATTGGGTCAGCCCAAGTATTCAAGAAACCAAATGAAGCAACTATAAATGTATTTTCTATTCTTCCCTTATCTCCCTTAAAATTGTGATTCTATATTTTTGGCTGGAGTTTGAGATGGAAAAGATTAGGATAAACCTTTCCAGAGGATAAAATACTGAGAGGTTTGATCTGCTCATAAGGTCTGTGCACTTCCAGATGCAAGATATACCCAGCTGATGGGACAGTCTTCCAGAAGCTGGCAGGCAAGATGGTTCAGGGAATCCTGCCAGGATCATGCTGTTCTGGTTGGGCATGAACAGGCTGCCCTTCATCCAAGCGCTTGTCTTCTGTAGGCTTTGTGATATGCTGCTGCTGTCCCTGCAGGAAAGAGCTTAGAGTGACAGTCCAGTCAATGGAGTCTCATCTCCCCTACCCCAAAGCTTTTGCACAGGTAGGTCATGGCAAGATGAACCAGGGAAGGCCTTCAGAAAAGAAGCAGTTGGCAGACCTCTTTTGGAGAGTGGCTCCCAGTAGTACTTGTGCTGAATGGGCTGCTGTGGCTGTGGGACACATGCAGGCCTCTAACAGTTTGTGTTGGCTGGCTTGGAGGCTGCTGACAGCCTCCTGTTCTCTTCCAGAGGGAGCTTTCCTTCATGCTGCTATGTCTCCTGTTGTGTCTTTTCCTTAGCTGAAGCTCAACTGACAGGCACTGAGATGTGGCTGCTGATGATTGCGGGAACCTGGCTGTCAGTAGATCTAAAGAAGCGTTTCTCTGCAATAGAGAACTAGATTGAGATCAACCTCAGATCTGTCTTTTTGTATCAGCTGTGGCTTTCTAAGGTTTTCTTCTTTGAAGGAAACATTGAAAATTTCTACTAGCACTCAGCAAAATCACTGCTTTCTGGTTTTGATGAGCATATGCTCTATGTTTCAGAGAGACTCCTGAGCCTGCCTTGTGAGATAAGACTATGTTTTTCATCTGGCATTTGGGAGGGCAGGAGGAGTGTAATACAGACTTTTCCAGTGTAGTGGTTTTACCCCATAAAGTATACTCATATTTAGCAATTTGTTCTATGAAGTATAACGATGGATGGTCTCTGCACCACTTCAGTGTTTCTAAATGCTATTTGGACTGGACAATCAGAATGTCATTAGATGGTTTACAGTTCAGAATCACTGATAGCTGCAATTTTGTGACTGTACTGACAGCAGCAACAGTAGTTCTCAGCAACTCCTTCTCTGACAGTGTGATCTCATGAGTATCTGAACATTAGCGAAAGGTCTTGAAGCAAGAGTTTGTGCATCTGGCTGTATGCTTTGGTACAGTCTATCAGTGAGTACGGGTGCTTGTCAGACCTGCATCTGTTTAATGGCTCTTGTTACCTGCTTGGCAGTTGAGTCCTCTTTTCTTGGACACCCTCTTTATCAACCAAAATAGATTTCTTGGCCTGAGAGCAGGATGAGCAAAGCCCTGTCATACCCCCTGTGCTGAAAACACAGCAGATTCCTACTAAAAATTGCAGTTGGTAATTTCTTACTTGGAAGAATACTACTCAGTAATTTAGTTCATTTTTGTCCTGTTATCAGCAGCATCAAGAGCGATATAATAGTAGCCTGACTACTTTCTTCCAGTTTGGTATGAAAGAATATCCTCAAAACTTTAACATTGTAACATTAAAAAGCAAGTTAATTATTTTGCCCAGAAAGGTGGTGGAAGCCCCATCTCTGGAAACGTTCAAGGCTGGACTGAATGAGGCTCTGAGCAACCTAATCTAGTCGGGGATGTCCCTGCTCCTTGCAGGGGGATTGGACTAGATGACCTTTGAAGGTCCCTTCCAACCCTAACCATTCTATGATTCTATGATTCTATTTCAATTCAGGGTCTCAGGAGACACTTGATTAACTGTTACTGTTATAATTTTCACTTGATAATTGTTTTTTTACTGTAGCTGGACAGTGGCGCTGACTCTTGAGGCTTCAACAATTAATTCCTTTTTCACTGGAATTTAAGTAGAACCTTTGAAAAAGTTTTTTGGGAAACAGACTTCTGGCCAAAACTCTCTAGTTTTGGAATGAAAGTCTAGATTTTCTGCAGGTAATTTGTACTCTTTGTTTTGGTGTGTGGTTTTTTGTGTTGGTGTTTTTTGGGTTTTTTGGGGGGGTTTTTTTGTTTGTTTTTTTTTTTTACAGGTAGCAATTGGGTGGGCTGAGGGAAGCACCCTGAACCTCCTCAGGCTTTTCAGGGTGGTATTTGCCAAACTTCTTGCTTTTCTGTAAACTTTTGATTTAGCTGAAACAGTATTTCTGGACGCACACATTGAATTGAAAATGTTCTTATGTGTTCTGCTGATTGCCCTGAAATTAAATGAAAAAGGAAATAGTTTCAAACCAGTTCTTACTGTAATAAGTCCAAAAAGGGTTAATAGAGGATCACATGACAATTTTAGCCCATGTACTCAGTCTCAGTAGTCTTTGTGGAAGGAACCACTTAAACTATGTAGACCCTTTACCCATGATGGCTCTAATTCACAGCAATATCCAAGTCCCCTCATAAATGGCTTGTTTTATTGCACAGACTATGGCCCTCTTGAGTTGTATTATTCCATTAGCCCAAAACTACTGAAGGTGCAAAGCAGGAGTCAAGGCAAAGCCATTTATTAACACTCCACAAATTTCTGTTAATGAAAAGATAAGCACATTCCCTTACATTTGCCACGGTTTAAAAATATCACAGTTATATTTGATATTAAAGGCTCAATTACGAATATTTTATTGCAGTTCAATAATTGATAAAGTGATTTACAGCCACCTTGATAATACCTTAATGCTTGTGGAGTACATTATGCTAACCATACTAGTTGAAAATATATTTTGTAATTGTAGTGGTTTGTCAGTGCATCATCTGTTAAGCTTGTATTGCCAATGCATTTTAATTGTTTCTTCAGTTTGATGTTTGTAATGGCTAACTATGTATCTGAAGAATGCCCGGCCTTTCTGCTTTTTCTTTTCTTTTTTTTTTTTTTTTTAATTAGTATATGTGTAACAAATAAGTCCAAAGTAGTAAACTGTTACAACCTCTTCATGGTCCAGCATCACAGGGTTGGTTATCCATGAAAACACCTTGCTTCCCCATCTTTGGAAAAAGTGTGATGAAATCAGAAACTGCTCAGTCTCCGCTTCCAAAGTCAAAAATTCCCCAAAATGAGTATCACAGCCTGATTTCCTCTTTCCATAGGCTTCTCACTGCACCAGGAAGACTATATGTGGCAGCCTAACAGCTGACTGACAAAATGCCTCCAGGATCTCCCCAGAGAGCATTTAACCCACTCCAGGAAAGAATTTTCTTTTGTGTTCTAAGGCTGTGGGTAGGCTAGCAGAATTTTTGACAAAGGGAGCCATTGTAACAAACATGGTAAAAACCTGTGTAAAGGCAGTATTTTTTTCCCCCCTGTATTCTATTCACTTACAAAGCTCATTGCCTTCAAAAGCTGTCAGGTGAAAATCTTCACAGAATTAAAGACAAACTGGTACATTACAGGGATAACTACATTGTGTACCGGCAAGAGAAAATACGAAACAAAGGAGGCCTTTGGAAGAGGTAAAATAACTTCTGCAACAGGAATCACCTATTTAAAGTTGGGAGGATGCCACCCTGTACCTCGATCCAAAAGTTTTCCTTGCATCTTGTTCTGAGGTTCTGTGAGGAGTTACGTTCTTATGCTCTGAGAGAGTTAATGTGTGTTGATGTCTCAAACATTGTTGTGGGGCAGGGTGCAGTTTGCATAGGGGCGGTAGATGCAGGAGTCGAAGAGGGGATGCAGCTCCACAGGCCCCTCTTAACGACTTGCCATCTATGGCCAGGGGTCACACAGCAGGCACCTAAGGAAGAAACTTCCGACCATCCCTCACATTTACCACTTGCCTAACTCCTGCGCGGAGGACTCAGAACTGTCTGAACCCAGACCATAGCACTCCTCAAGGGCCGTAACTGGAGGCGGGGATTAGACTGTAAAAAGACCCGGCCTCAGAGAGGTGCGAGCCCCCCACCGGAAGATCATCACGCCTGCCCGCTAGCGCGCCCCGCACCCGTACCGTCCCCTCGCCCCGCCTGCAATCCTGCCACTGGAGAAAACGCGCGCCTGCCCATCATCGCCGCCGCTGGATCCAAGGGTGGTAATAGCTCTTTCTCTCTCTTTCTCTTTTCCATTTTTCTCCTTTTTCTTCGTATAAATGTTCTGATAAGAACCCCGGCTGTCAACTGCTTTATGCTTTCCAAGTCGTTCCACAAGCTGAATGTTAAATAAAATGTTAAATCAATCGTTTGGTGTCATATCACCTTAATTTAGTCCGAGGTGTGAGATATGTTCACCTGATTCGTGTTAATGTGAAACAATACTAGGGTTGCGTGGTGAAATGTGACCCTCTTTGTATATGGAATCTTTAATTATCCTGTTTGTTCTTATATAGCCACAGGCTTAGGGGAAACAAGAAGATATGTACATAGTTTTATAAGTTTTGTTTAAAGTTATAAACGTATTTCGGAGGTTTATTTAAGTTATTAAAAATGTGTTTGGCAGGATTCACTCCTGCCTTAGTAGTTTGACATAATTAAGGATTTTACCTGCTTAACAGCGCTGTTTGCATAAGAAGGACACTTGACAATGGAGCGAACAAAAGGCGGGAAAAGCGGGCTGGGGGCTGATGAGCACGGGCACGTAAACAACCCCAAAGATGGGACCAGCCGCTTCTGTACTTTTAGCCTATTAACACCTGTATAGTGGCTAGTGATACGCTTTTGCCCAATCAGTACCTGTCAAGAACGGTGTGAGTAACCAATGGAGTGTAGATTGTGAGCTCCCAAAAAGGAGACAGGCACGATGGGGGGACCGGGAGAGGTTATAAATACTGTAACTGTAAACAAAGGGGTGTGCGTCTTGGTGGAGGGAAGACTCCCGGCGCAGCCAGCGCTATTTGCTTGTTTCTATTCAATCAATTGGAAACTATAATTGGAATCCTGTTTTGGGACCCAACTCATTTATAACAGAGGGAATCACGAACCCGCTACAGCCCTGGGTCATAACAGGTCCCTGGCATTAGCTGCTGTCAGAGATTGGGTGTGAGACTCAGTGCTTGTGGTTTAATCCACTCCTGATATTTTTGCTGAAACCTTTGAGACATGTTGCCTATCCTAATATTCCACTCTGTGTCACTTTACCTCTACATATAGAGCCACAAGGACAATGTCTGATGCATCTGAACAACTGGATGAGAAGGTGTATTTTCGTAATCGCTATCAGTTTAAACCATAAAAGAACAGGTATACATACTCACAGGGATGACTGTAATAGAAAAGATATTTCCATTAATAATAATACTTCCAGTGCAATTTAGTTATCTAATTCATCATCATCATGCTCAGACTGAACAAGTTTTTGTAAAGCCAGTCTAAAACAACAGCAGCTGTTTTTCTCCATCATACTCATTTGATTCTCTCTGTCAGCATCTTGACAGGAAAAAGAAAAAATGCCATCACACAATTCACTGACTATTTTGTTTTTGTTTTTAATAGTGTTAGGGGTAAAACACTGGACTGAGAAGTGAGTCTTACATGGGCTAGTTAATGTATGTTTTGGGCCCGCTCTCCACACTGCCGTTCCTGCTGAGAGTGCTGAGTCCATGGGTCCTGATGAGATCCATCCACGGGTCCTGAGGGAACTGGCGGATGAAGTTGCCAAGCCACTGGCCATCATATTTGAGAAGTCGTGGCGGTCTGGTGAGGTCCCCAGTGACTGGAAGAGGGGGAACATAACCCCAATTTTTAAAAAGGGGAATAAGAAAGACCCAGGTAACTACAGGCCGGTCAGCCTCACCTCTGTGCCTGGCAAGGTCATGGAGCAGATTCTCCTGGGAACCATGCTAAGGCAGATGGAGAGCAAGGAGGTGGTTGGTGACAGCCAACATGGCTTCACCAAGGGCAGATCATGCCTGACCAATTTGGTGGCCTTCTATGACGGGGTGACGGCATTGTGGACAAGGGACGAGCACCTGACATCATCTACCTGGAGTTCTGCAAAGCTTTTGACACTGTCCTGCATGACATCCTTCTCTCTAAACTGGAGAGACATGGGTTTGATGGACGGACCACTCGGTGGATAAGGAGTTGGCTGGATGGCCGCACTCAGAGAGTGGTGGTCAATGGCTCAATGTCCATGTGGAGATCGGTCACGAGTGGCGTCCCTCAGGGGTCCGTGCTGGGCCCGGCCCTGTTCAACATCTTTGTTGGCGACATGGACAGTGGGATAGAGTGCACCCTCAGCAAGTTCGCCGACGACACCAAGTTGTGTGGTGCCGTTGACACGCTGGAAGGGAGGGATGCCATCCAGAGGGACCTTGACAGGCTGGAGAGGTGGGCCCGTGCCAACCTCATGAAGTTCAACCAGGCCAAGTGCAAGGTCCTGCACCTGGGTCATGGCAATCCCAGGCACAAATACAGGCTGGGCGGAGAATGGATTGAGAGCAGCCCTGAGGAGAAGGACTTGGGAGTGCTGGTGGATGAGAAGCTTAACATGAGCAGGCAATGCGCCCCTGCGGCCCAGAAGGCCAACCGCATCCCGGGCTGCCTCAAGAGGAGCGTGGTCAGCAGGTCGAGGGAGGTGATTCTCCCCCTTTACTCTGCCCTGGTGAGACCCCACCTGGAGTACTGTGTCCAGTTCTGGAGCCCCCAACACAAGAAGGACATGGACCAGTTGGAGAGGGTCCAGAGGAGGGCCACAAAGATGATAAAAGGGCTGGAGCACCTCTCTTATGAGGACAGGCTGAGAGAGTTGGGGCTGTTCAGCCTGGAGAAGAGGAGGCTCCGGGGAGACCTTACAGTGGTCTTCCAGTACCTCAAGGGGGCCTACAAGAAAGATGGGGATAGGCTGTTTAGTAGGGCCTGTTGCGATAGGACGAGAGGTAATGGTTTTAAAATAGAGGGGGGTAGATTTAGATTAGAAATTAGGAAAAAATTTTTTACAGTGCGGGTTATAGAACACTGGAACAGGTTGCCCAGAAAGGTGGTGGAGGCCCCGTCTCTGGAAACGTTCAAGGCCAGGCTGGATGAGGCTCTGAGCAACCTGACCTAGTCAGGGCTGTCCCTGCTCCTTGCAGGGGGGTTGGACTAGATGACCTTTGAAGGTCCCTTCCAACCCTAACCATTCTATGATTCTATGATTCTATGATTCTATGATTCTAAATAAAGTGACAGAATTTTCAGACTTGGCTTTTGTAGCTTTCCAGGAGATTAGCTGGGAGCTGTTGGGTGCTGAGCTTTTTCAAAGAGCTGATCCTTTGTAAAATTTTATCTGGTCTAATTTTAGGTGTGCCAGTCAGGAAAGTATTTTCCTTTGTGAAATTGTTGCATAGTGTTTTCAACTGTGATATTCAGTTTATATTTTCACTACTTTAATATCACCCATTATTTGTAGTGAAAACCTTTGTTCCACTAAACCATTCCTTTAGCTATCTGGCATTCATACCTTTCGAAGTGTGCTGTGGCTTATCATCCCTTTCCTCCTTTTGTATTTTTGCTTTTCCTTTTTGAGTTGGAACTGCTCAGTTCTATGAGCATCTTCTTATTGGGAGACTCTTTCCAGGTTGGTAACTCTTTTGAGAATTCCTTCAGCTTACTCGTTTTTGAGGAATGGTTTGTTTCCACACTTGAGTGAAGTTGCTTCTAACTCTTACAGAGGTAGTTTGAATCAAGACAAGGGAGGTGAATGCTGTGCATAATGAGATGTCCTCAGGCTCATCTTAATGTCCACCCTGGTGTCAACTCTCAATGCAAAGCATGAAGGAGTCTTGTGATGCCTATTTGCAGACAGTTCTAAAAACTCCTCTTTGATGTATGAGGTACTTGGCGTATGTCGTGAAACTTGCAGTTGCTGATTTTTTAAGGTCAGGAACGTTGCCTCTTATGTTCTAAAGCTTTCATTAAAATGTTTGTCATTTTACATGTTGTTTTGAGAAATGTGTGTCATGGTGAACTGTTCCCCTAGGCCTTTGCTGAAGAACTTGGCTTTTGCTAATAATCTTAGACCTCACAGTAAGCTAAAAAGGGCTTGTGTCCACTCTGTACTGCCTAGTATTAACATCTGCAGAGTTAACCTGTGAGACATCTGAATAGCTGAGGGCTTTCTGTGTCTGGAAGGGTAGGGAAAATGACCTTTTGGAAAGGACTTCTAAAAAGTGAAGGGTAAAAACTTAACTTAAAAATACAAATGCAACAAAACAACTGAGAAGTGTCTTAATGTGTTTATGTGTCTCTGTGAGAACACTTCCTCAGGTAGTGTGCGACAACATCCTCAGTTTTGGGTAGAGGTAATCTGAAACACACATCCTAGAAACCTCTCACTGATAGGAGAGCTCATAGGTTTTTCAAGAAATTATTTTGACTCTAGAACTGGCTCATGTGATGGCCTTCAAGGCATACTGGCAATACCTTTCTAGGAATTACTTCATTGCAAAGGACAAAAGTTATGGACATTAGTCAAGCATTACAGTGCCAACATCTTAAAAACAGAGAACAGACACCTACAGGAAGAAATAGGTTAACCTAAAATGTTCAGAAGTGTTGGGGCACACCAGGACACAGCCTGTAGGAAATTTGGAAATCCTAATACTTGTGTGTTCTGCTGCAAAACATGCTCCTGGCTTTGTACTGAGATTTCAGCTTCTTACTTGTTACTTGAAAAATTAATATGATTCAGCCTTATGGTTATGAAAGATTCTAGAGGAGCGTTTGAGGTATGTAACAGAGTTAGTTTGTGTTATTTGAAAAGACTTTGTTATCCAGAAAGGTGCAGGTCTCCCATAGGCTCTGTGTTATATTTGTCAGCTCTGTGTAGATGTCCTTCGTACATAGGGTGTGTTATGATGGCAAACGTCTACTTTAAGGAACCTGGGTCACCTCACCAAATGACACTAAGACTGAAGTTTATTCTAGAGCTCTGGGTGTAATATTCTTGTATTTAAATTATCAACAGAGTTCAAGATAGGGAGGAGAACGAAACCAGAAGCCTGTTAAGGGTGTTAAAATCACATTTAGCATAACACAGGAGTGTTCAGTTTACAAAACTGGATCTCTGAAGATGTAAATGAACATCTGGTGTCAGTGCTAATTGCAGTGATTTCAAGTAGGTGACTGTGATTTTGGGAGCGAGAGATTAACAAGGCCTTGCAGTTGTTCTGTTGGTGTCTGAAAGGGGTAGTTTTAGAAGTGTTCTTCCCTGCATGCAAAGACTTTTTGTGTCTATTAACTTTTAAATCAGGCAGCTTACTTGCATGCTATGCCTGCTCTCCTACTATTGACACAGCTTTGGTGTTTAAAAATCTGCATTGCTAGAGGGATTATTGATTTTGAGTCCCCTTTTTTTTTTTTTTTTTTTTTTTTTGATTGGCCAACCTGAGAAACCTTAAAGACACTTATCCCAAATGTTCTGAAAACTGAGTGCCCCCTTTAGGAGTATTAGATCAATTGCATCTACGCATCTGAAAGCTATTCAAATATGGCCACAGTAGTTACTTTTTTAGGTCGCATATGTTCTGATTTCATCCACCACTTTAGTTAGTATATCACATTTCATAATTGTATGTATTTTTTTTGCTATGCTCAGTCTTACCACAAAATAGCTAATTCTACTCTTCTAGCTGATAAGAAAGATTAGGTCAAAATTTTATCAAACACTTCTCTAATGAAACAAATGTTTGTCTGTCATAAGAACCCCACCCCATACCCCCTCTAAAGTTCATCTTTTAATGTTACCTGATTCATTATGTAATTTCTAATTTAATTTCTATTCTCACTGTATTTGTACATTTGAAAATATTAGTGGAGATGAGCCAGACTTCAAAAGCTCTCTCATCCTCAGAGAGTCCCAATGGATTTAAGAGAGAGGGGTTTGCATTACTTGAGCATGTTACAATTTACAGAAGAATTGCATTCATGATTCAGAATCTGAATAGAGCAGTTGTTAAACCAAAGAAGAGGCAAAGCTGAAGGAAGTCTAGTTTTTGGTATCACCATTGGTAAGATTAATTATTTTGAAGAAAGAAGGTAAAGGGACTATTGATTTCAAACTAAACGGATGTGTGTTGATTGCTTCTCCAGCATTGTATTATTCAGGCAATATTTATATCCTTTTGAAATACAGCAAGGGGCACAGATTTGATTACTCTGTTGCTGTGGAGACTACAAATGTATGTATCTCAGAAATTTTTCACTTCTTTTCTGTTTTCAAGGCCATGTGATATCCCTTCAAAGTGAAGGTCTCAAGAAGGGCAGCACCCTTGCATGAACAAAATCTTGTGAGGAAGGAACAGGGCTGATGGCATATGAAGAAGTAATAGGACCTGACAAAGACATCTAATGAAAGATAAAGTAGGTGAGTTGTGTTTTTCTGTCTACCTAGTTCCAGTGAAGCTACTTTATGAAGAAGCAGTTATGGATTTGTTTCATCCCGGACATTGGGTGACTGCCACAATCCTGAGTGGTTTCTGCCTTGTTGGTACATGGGATTTAAATTAAGTCAGTGCTCATGGCCTTTGGAGTATTACTTCAGCTAAATCTCAACTGATTTAGCTGGAGTGAACAAGAGAAACCCAGAAAAATGGAAGAACCTGTAGAGGAGACTTGAGGGTATCATGGAGCAGTCCAGCCCTCATATGGTATAACCTTCAAGGTCTGTGATGGTGGGAGTGAGTAAAATTCCACAGCAATGTGAATGGGGAGAAAGGCTGCCCACGTAGCCACTGCTGTCTCCTTCCCTCTGCTCAGGATGATGGTCTGATATCCCCATGTAATGTGGATGCACACCCAGGGGTATATATCTCAGCTATTGAAAGGAATTGGGAATTTGACTATAAGGGATTTAGATATCAGGGTGTTTGTTGCCAGTGTAAGTTGTGCAAGGACTAAGTTTATAAGTGTGAGCATGACAGGCACAGGCTTTATGTCATGTTGTAGTGGAGCTGCTAATTGTGCTTTCTGCATGTATGTACTCATTGCATGGAAGGGAAAAAGACCAATTATTCAACACAATAGTAAAGTCTTAGGTAGCAGAGTTGAGACGAGTCCGTGTGATAGCATTCTCTGACATGCTGCCAGTGTCATGCGCAGGGACAGCTGGAGTTGAGGAATCTCAGGTCATGGCTCAAAAGAAAGTAGCATAGGGGAAGGACATCATATCCATTAGAAAACTAGGGGAAAATTGGAATGGGTGGAAGCTATAGGGGGAGAGAGAACCAGTGTGGAACCAGCCAGGCAGTGCTTGGAATTGAAATAAAAAAATAATAATCTAAGGGAGTTTTAAAACCAAAGGCAAGGAAAGGCTAAGAAATGAAGATGTATTGAAGGGAGATGTTGATGGGAGAAACATCTTTTCAGAGAGAGGTTAAGAAACTATAATTCCAGACAAAATTGGGACACAAACTGGTAAGACAGAGAGGGAGTGACAAAAAAAAAAAAGAGTTTGAAAATGTGAAGTCTCAATTTATCAGGACAGGGAGACACAAGCAGCTAGAACCCTAATATATGTGGCCTTCCTGAGGAGACTAGGAAGTAGCCAGGAAAAATGGGACTGTTATAATTGAAGACATTGCCATAACAGCTATTTTAGAAACTTTGTGAAATGCTTAAAAAACAGGACACTGCTATCTTTAGGTATAAAGTCTACAGAAATGATAGAGCAGGTAATTCTTTGGAAGTGAAGTAACATGGTAAGGAAAGCACACGGTGCAGGAAGCAAGCTGTCAATAAGTATCTTTATAGATTAAAGTTCTCTTTGAGAGCAGAGACAAATCCTTGTAAAGCTATTGTATCAGCTAGTCAGAGCAGCTGTGAGATACATAGATTAAAAAATCTGTGAGGGAAGAAATACTGTAATACTGGGAACCTACATGGGATACACAGGGAATGATAGTAAGACACCATTTTTAGACTCAGTGAATAATTATCTGAAACAACTACTGTGCTGAATCTGAAGGAATAAAACTCTTGATACAGCCTCATGTAAGGCACAGAATCTACTTCAAATTATAAACTGACGGAGCTTTATTTTGCAGTAATGCTCATAATGTATACTTGGAGGCAACATCATGCAGCAGCCATTTTTCATTGGGAAAAACCCACACACAAACTGAAAAAAAAAAGTCGTCTCCAATCTAGTGTTTAGCTTTTAAACAGAAATGATAAAGCTCATTAAAAGGGGATTTTCAGAGACTGTCTCAAAGCAGGTGCTAAGTCTAGGTATGAGACCAAGGAATAGCACCAAATGTAAAGTATGAAACTTTTCACTGCTTGTATTATTTAGGAGACATGTGACAAAGATACTTTTTAGCAGGCACTATATTTAAATACAGGACAAAAAGACAGTCTCTGTCCATCATAAAACATTGATGGTTCAAGAGGAGATTACTAGAGAAAGAAGGATATTTTTCAAGGAACTTTTTTTTTTTTTTCTGAATTAAATGAACATGTGGACTTGTTGGTAAAACTGGAGCTTGTACAGAGTTCACTTAAGGTGGGATATATCTATCATAGGAAATACATCCTTTAAAAGTAACAGAGTTGCTAGCCATGGCAACATTTTTCACCTTTGTTTTGTGAAGCAGGAGTTCCAGAAAACTTTATAAATTGTATATACATTATAAGTTGTACCTATATGAGAAAGGTCATGTTCAGAAGTAGTTGTTGTGCTGCACTTGCTGTCTCATGATATAGCTTATAATGCTCTATTTGGCATGAAACAAACCTGATAAATTGTGTCTTGCAAATAAAGGACAAAAGACTTGAGGAAAAGGAACCCATAAAATGAAAGGGGCTGAGTCTCTCATGTTGTAGATGTTAGTTCTTCCCATGCTAGTTGGGACGGCACAGCTATTCTGATCAGACTCTGTCCATTTGTGATCCCATACAGGTGCCTTTTTGCTAAATAGCCTAGATGTGTAGTTCTGAGCTACAAGCTGTTACGTTCATTATAGCTGTTATGAGTTTTTCCATCTAACTAATATCTAAAACAGAATATATTTTGTATGGCTAAGTACCTTGTTTTCAAAGGATTTATACGTGTATCATATTGCAGGCCTGAACATGGTATTCATACATCTATTGCAATGCATGTTGCTGTGCAGGTGACTTACCCTTCTGTTTTCTTCCGTAAGTCCCCCCAGCAAATCCCCCAGTGCAGTGACATATCCCACTGTGCTGCCAGGACCTTGGATGAGGAAGGGTCTTGTACCTCAAGAAATCTGAGCTGTTGGAGAGGATGGAGACTTTGGCAATCCGAAGCTACATTCAGGCACATGCTATGCTTTCATCTGAAATGATTTGTGTTTGGTTTTTAGGTTTGATTTTGTTGTGTGCATGTTTGCTAGAGGTCAAAGTGTTTTCTGAAACAAAATTCAAAAGTTTAATGTGAAAGAAAGGTCAAGGATTGCTTTTTGGGCTGTGCTAAGGCAAAGTAACTCGGAGAAGTAGGCTGAAAGAGAATTAAAGAAAATGTCAAGTAAGATTTCCTAACAATGAAGTTCATTAGTCTCTCCAGGGAATGATAGGAACTCTGTGTATCATTTGGCCCCATTCACTGGAGTTAATTCAGTATGTAAAGAAAAAACCTCCTGCCTTCTCATCATACCAAAGACTCCTTTAGGGGCTGAAGTATTGCAGCTCCAGCTGCAGATAACAGGAAATAATGCTACCCCATCCATATGGAATGGTATCCATATTCTGCCTCTGGTCGTGATTTTAAAGTATAACACAGCTTTCCCATGTGGAGGAACAGAAGCCCTTAGAAGCAGTAGAATAGCAGTTTAAAATAAGATTACACCTGGGCAGTTTAGCATTGAAAATGACAAAAATTACAGATTCTGCAAACACAGTTAGAAGATGTACAAGGTGAAAATCTGTCTTTCTGGCATTGCCAAGCTGCCTGTATATAACACAGTTCTATTCTTTGATGCACATTCCACAGGACTTTGAACCAGCAGCGATCGCCATGTTGGCCATGCCTTAAGTTTTGTGGTCAGTTGGGGAACCAGCTTGAGGATCTTGGAGTGTGCAGCAAAAGACTGCAGCAAACCACAAGTAATATGGCCAGTAAGGACTTTTTTTTTCTTTTCCTCTTGAGATGCATGCCTTGCATGGAAATTCTTCAGTTGGAATTCAAAGAGCAACATTATCTTCTCTGCTGTGCTTTTTTTTGGCCTTATAATTCTAATCTGATCATGTTGGAAGGTGAGTTTTATACTAAACACATGAAGAAGACAACATAAAGATTATAGTAAATCCAGTAACAAAGTTGCCATGGTTTCATCTACACCTTAATTTGTCGGAATTATATATGGAATGATCACTTAGAACAATCATTCATTGAGGCCCACTGGCTAATAACAGGTGACTTCTGCTTGACCACTAGTGGAACTGTTAAGAGATTACTACAAAAGAAGTAAAGCACTACATTTTTGGAAGGAGGTAGTTTTCTGTTCAGTTTGCTTAGAGGGTATTTAGATAGGTGAAGTGAGAACATGACACAATGGGCAAATACAGACTGTATTTGATACTCTTACTTGGCTCAAACATGGAGTGGATGTAAGTTGGCACAACTCCCTTAAAAGTCAGTGAAAACAAGCTGATTTACATCTATGGAGAGTGTAATCCAAAATATGTGTTCAGATTTTATAAGGGTTTTTTTTTTGTGAGAGGGAGGAAAGGAATCCTGAAGACCACTCTGAATATTTCTACATTGTTTTTCTCCCTCTGCATGCCTTACAATATGATGTAACTAAGATTATGCCTTTGTGCTATACTACCCTTTTGTGTATGACACAGCCTGATTCCCTGATGATTCAAAGAAATACTACAAATTCTGTTCCAAAGTGCCAAACAGGGACTTACAAATCCATAATAATTAAGCTTTCACCCCTCCACAAAGTAAAGTAATTAACGTCTTGTTATAGCTGAGGGCTTACCTAGCTGTGATTTCTCTGAACATGATTAAGTTGAAATAGGCAATTAATACCTGTTGTATGTAGAGGAATGACCCTTAAACAATAAATAGTACCAGACTTCTGAAAAAAAGTACCACCTCTATACGATGATGTAGTGATTTGGACTGTTTCTCCAGGCATACTTTTGTGTAAGGAAAAAACAACAGCTAGAAGTGAAAACTAGGGTTTTTTAATATATCTCTCACTGAGTGAAATCTGATGCTACTAAAGATAATGTATCTGGATTGTTACTGTAGCTTTTCATTCACTGAAAGACATACATTAAGAGCAAATAAATGAAAATTTATTTTTAGGTATCACATTGGATGTTACATAGAGCTCCTGAGTCTTCACTATATCCCTCATCACCAAGTGAGAAAGAATGCCGAGGTTTAAAACCTGGGGGCCATACTTCCATAGTCTGATTACCTTTGCATGGTTAGATGTAGGGAACGGCAGTCGGAAGATCTCGTGTTGTGATGGAACGGTAGGCTGCAAATAGGCCAATAGGGGGAGGTCCACCGCTGCCTACAGGCACCACCGATCCAGATCACGAAGACCAAAGCCAACAAGTGGTGACCCCGACGTGATCAGAGGGACTGACGTGATCGGAAGAAGACGACGTGGTCGGGATCGGTGGGACCTACGGGGCCCATGGCAGTAGGTATGCCTGGGCTAGCCACCCAGGGTAATAGAATCATAGAATAGTTAGAGTTGGAAGGGACCTTCAACGGTCATCTAGTCCAACCCCCCTGCAAGAAGCAGGGACATCCCTGACTAGATCAGGTTGCTCAGAGCCTCATCCAGCCTGGCATTGAACGATTCCAGGGATGGGGCCTCCACCACCTTTCTGGGCAACCTGTTCCAGTGCTCTACAACTCTCATTGTAAAAAATTTTTTTCTAATATCTAATCTAAACCTACCTCCTTCTAATTTAAACCCATTACCCCTTGTTCTATCACAACAGGCCCTACTGAACAGCTTCTCCCCATCTTTCCTGTAGGCCCCCTTGAGGTATTGGAAGACCGCTATCAGGTCTCCCCGGAGCCTTCTCTTCTCCAGGCTGAACAGCCCCAACTCTCTCAGCCTGTCCTCACAGCAGAGGTGCTCCAGCCCTCTGATCATCTTTGTGGCCCTCCTCTGGACCCTTTCCAACTGGTCCATGTCCTTCTTGTGTTGGGGACTCCAGAACTGGACGCAGTACTCCAGGTGGGGTCTCACCAGGGCAGAGTAGAGGGCGGACCGCAGAACTTGAGAGTACCCCCATCCCCGATTCCCGCCGGAAAATAGCGTCGGTGCCAACCGTCCTTCCCCTCGGACTCCGAGGAGTCCGAGGAAAAAGGCAGAAGGGGGATCGGGAAAGTTCGGGAGTGGGAGGTTCCTGTTGCGTGCCGTGAGGGGGCGTGGCCGAAAGAACGGGCCGGTGCGCCTACAACACCAAAAGAGGCAGACACCCAGAAAGGAGGCAGAGGGGAGGAGACCACGACAAATAAGGACACAAGCCCAGGGAAGATGTTACAAAGTCTCATAGCGGGAGTGCGGGAGCTGACCGCTGCGACCGCCCACCAGAAAAGGTTGCTAAGTAACCTTCTGCTAGGGGAGGGACATGAGCCAACAGACTGGAACCTGATAGCAAAGGAGCGTATCTTAAAGGGCGTTAAGTTAGAGTCAGGGATAACAACAGCCTTCCCTGTAAAGGCGAGCCCAACCAGAGGACATGAGTGGACGCCTTTAGATGCACAGTTAGTGAAGGAAGCTCACTGCACTTCTAGGCTTCAAAGGAGTGATTCTGACAATTTAAATAAGATACTGAACAGAAAACAGCCTAGAGCGAGCCCACAGCAACCTTTCTAGAAACTTAGGTAGGCTCTGAATAACATCCCTCAGGGCTCCAGTTTGGATCCTAATGATTAGTCATACTTTCTAAATAAACAAACCTTATGTTTTAGAGGTTTTGAACACTTACAAATAACACTTTTTTGAAGAATGCTTTGATGTGAAAGCTGAACTATCCTAACTAGTACTTTTGCCAAATCCTACTCTAACGCAAAGAGTTTGGTGGACAAGGAGAGGTGTTCACACCAGGGAATGAAGCAGCTAGGTGTATTGTCAAGCATGAGGACCTGTGCCTTGACTAAGTTGTCTCTGACCACCCTACCACACCCTGTCACTGCAGTTTACATTGCTCCAGCAAGAGAAGGTATGGATGGCCTGAAGTCTCTGATATTTTCTGTTTCCTGTATCTGGCAAATACCATATTAGTGGCACCTGCCTGGATGCGCTTTTGTGTGTCTCTCAGCAGGCTAAGCTTGGAAACCTTTTGTTTAGGGAAGTGGTTCTATATAATAAAAGAACAATCCCTGTATCTGTCCTTATTGTGATTCAGACCATTGCTTGAATTACTCCTTAGTCTTTGTGGATTTCTCAGTATCTGGGAAATACTATATCAGTCATATTACTGTGTACAGCACTACTGTCACTGAAAACTACAGTCTGAAATGCCCCTATGTCCTCTAGCTAAAATTACAGTATATGTTTATTAGCTTGCCAGAATTTATACCCTATGTTCTGCAAAATGTTTTATGTGTGCCAGTATTATTCATTTGTGTACCAGTATTTTAAAATGCTGCACTCCTTGGGAAAGGCTGCGTGCTCATTAGTAAAATGAAGTGTGAAGGAGATGAGGTTAGCTAAGCAGGTGCTGTCTGACCTGGGAAATGGAGTCACTGCCTGCTCAGATGTACATGTTTCGTCCCTGGCTAGTAAGCTGATGCAAAGCATAGATGCAGAAGGAAGCAGTAATCCTGGAACAAGCCTTGCATTTATTCCTGTGATATGAAGAAGCAAGGAAGTACAGCATTATATATGGAAAGCGTGTAAGTGTCTTCAAGGAATCCTTTGTATGTTTGTAGGCAGAGAAATGAGGAGGATGTTATATTTCTGAGAGAGAACAGCAGATGGGAGATTCTGATCTTTACCAGGATCTCCATAAGCCCACAGCCTTTCACAAGTGTTCGTCAGGGCTCCTTGTCCCTTTTATATCATCTAGTGATTCTTCCTTAACTTATGATACTGACTGGTTTAAGAGCACTTTCTTAAGCATTTCAGGCAACCGGGACAAGCAAGCCTTGTGTTTGCTACCCGTGGTGGGAATGTTGCCCCTGGAGGGAATATGGGGTGGAATGAGAAAAGAGCTGTGGTCACTGGGCATGAGCTATTGAATTTTAACTCTGATTTTATACGATTAGTGGTTTGGCTGTCTCAGGGCTTTGGCTGACAGAACTAATATCTAGATATTTAAACTATATTATCCAAAATAAATGTTGGTTTCTCTCAGTGCCTATTTCAGAAGGTGCTGTATTTCCATTTGAGGCTCTATCTTGATTACTTCAGCACAGTCTAATGCCCCACTTCTCTTAACAGATACGTGGCAGTATTTTCATCATGAAAAGCCCAAATACATGCTTCTGCATCCACTTTTTGTTGTCCACATTGCACTTGTTCCATATTGTTTGGCAGTTGAATGCTTTCATCATCTTATCCAGGCAGGTCCTTTGGTTTGAATTTACCAAGTCATAACTCGCTGGCACAGGTTAGGTTTCCTCAGTTAAGCCTAACAGCAGGGACCATAGATTGCAACTCACGCCTTCATTTCCTAATCCTAGCTACGCTGTGTTAGCAAAAACTGGAACAATTGTCAAAGAAAAGATGGAAAATAACAATGTCAGACATGTTTAATGAACACTTTACTACTTTATTTACAGTACAGGAGTTCAGGAAAATTACTGATCAATAGCAGAATCTAACCAGGAAGATCTTAACATAATGGAGAAAAAAAAATTAATAGCACTGTTGAACAGTGGAACTACAATAAAGTGTGCAAGAAGGAAAGTCACAGGGCTATACTTAATAATGGAGTAACTAGTACTGAAATGTTGCATATGACAGAAAGCAGTACTTATAACTAGGAAATACCATCAATAATTTGTTACATTAGGTGGCCATTGAAATAAGGCATAGCAAACAGGACTCAGCATTCTCTGAGATCACTTATTCCTAGCTGATTATTTGTGTTTCCCCAGAATAATTCAGTTTTTGACTCTTTGCATCTTTAAAAAAAAAACCTTATTTGGTCACATTGTTGTGTTTAAATTTACTTGAAATGTGATTTGAAGTCGTTCCTGAAAATGGACTTTTCTTTCCCAAATCATCTGTGTGTCTGGTCAGGTTTTGTAAAGGTAACTTTATCATTAATGCTAGGGCTCATCCAATACGCAATCTTTCAAAACAACAAAGATGGTGAATATTTGGTGCGAACTTCTTTACTAAATTTTATTGAAATTCTTATAATACACCTTATTGCACTTAATGGACGCAACCATCTATCTGCTTGCAAACAACCAAGTGTAAGAATTAGTCATTATATGGTAGTAAGTGCTCTTTCTCATGCCTGCTTTGGTCAGTTTATAAGGCAATGTACAGAAACCTAGTAATCTGTGGCGAAGTCAGATGCCAACAAGTTAAAAGTCCCTTTAGGGACAGCAGACCGTAGGCTGACCAGGGTTCAGAATACAATCAGGGTTTTTAAATCATCTCTCAGTTTGCTCATATGAAAAATGTTCTGAAAACCTAAAAATTACAGGTACTTCTAAGACTAAAATCTCAACTTACATGAAGAAAATGAGAAACTGAGGGCCAAATGCTTTACTGCAAAGTACATATTTTCAAGTGTGCTAAGATACTATTCACGATTTCAGCCATAATGCAGAAAATCAGAAATCATTATGCAAAGATGTGTCCTGGCTGGACACTGAAAGCTGAAATACCATGTCTTTCTACATGATAGTGTTCTGCTTTAGAAATGCTCTGCAGAGCAATGGTGCTTTAAGCCCAGGAACATTTTACAGGAATTGCAGCTCTATCCTAATTTGGAGCATTCAGTAGTGCTATTTAAGGCATGTGAGTATTATGTTGGCTGGGGATGGGACTATTAATTTGTTTCTCTGGAGCTCTGAGATGTCTGCAGTATTTTCCCTGTCACTCAGATAGTTGACACTGATGAGAACTGCAAGTAACAAAAGGAATATTTTACTTATTTTTATGGAACTGGAAAAAACAGAATTGATTTTTCTGTAATTGTCTTTGTGTGAAACTGAAGTGATCTTCTAATCTGTGCTCTGCTGAAATTTTTTTTCAATGTGTATATATATTTTTATGTTTGTTTAAGAAAGCAGAATATTAACACAAAAAAATACCATCAAACTGAACTGCTACTACATGCTTTTTCCAGAGATATCTATGAGTCTAAATAGAGTCTTTTACCAAAGTACAAAGGAAAGAACATATGACTGTGAATTTAGTCTTGATATCCTGGAAGAGATAATAAAAACCAGTCCGTTTAATGGGCTACCTAATTTCACAACTTATCTTTCATATTTGTAACTGGCTTGAAATGAAGGAACATTAATTATATGGAACTGAAAACCATGGACAGTTTCAAAGTAGAAGAGTCTCTACTGAATGTTAAGTCTTGGTCTATTTCTTACTGGAAGCCCTAAAAATGCTTAATATTGTTCATAAAACAAATGTAAAAAAAGTAACATGTTTTCATAAAAGAATATAATAGCATTCATATAATATAGTCCAAATTGGTCAGGAAATCTTCGCTTGTTGGCTTTATTCTCATGTGCACTAGTGATAAGGAGGGAAACCTTGACACTGTTTTCATGCTCTGGCAGAAATAGACTTTTTCTGTTTTCTCTCCTTAATGACAATATTTCTGCATATTAAAAACTAGATGATTTTTGATGCAATTTTTATGAAAAATTGCATTTCTTCACCATGGTAGAAAAACACATGACATTTTACAGTTGTCTGTGATTTTGTGATAATAAATAAGTATCTGCTCTTTAAAAAAAGGAAAAGATTTTAAAAGGTTTTGAAATGCTGAACTAATAGTCTAAAATTCCCTGCTATTGCCATTGCAGATGAGAGGAAAGGAAGTTTCATCCATTTATTTTAGGTTTCTGAAAGAGGGCAAGGGTCTGAGTGTAGTTCTTGTCTTCATAATCTCCTTAAAGGGCTTAATTTAAGAGCCTGGCACATTTGAGGCAGGATAATTTGGAAGTCTAGGAATAAGGAATAATACAGGAAAGCCCCTCAAAAATCTCCATGGAAGACCATACTGTTCCTCTGTGTAAAACAAAGGAGGCCCAGCTGATCGTTCCATTGCTGTTGTCAACCAGTGTCTAAATAAATACTGTCTAAAGAACAGTCAAAGAAAGCATCACATCAGAGGGGACCTCGGCAGCACCACAAGTCCCTGCCAGAGCCCCCAGCCTTTCCAGGATACACAGAAGTGAATGCAGTTTCTCCCAGTTCCAGATAAACTTCAGGGGTTTGAGGCTTGTCTCCATCACCTACCTGTAAAATAAAAGGTCTTATTTTTCCCTGCCTTATAATGATGCAGCAGTAGTTGTCGTGTAACAGTGATCCAGGCTTTACTACTTCAATCAAATCTGTATTTCTTTTTACCTGGAATGGTACTATTTAGCTCTCCATGTCGTTTTGCCTAATTGTGGTTATTTTATGGTTCTAACAAAGTGATAACAAGGGCTTTAAAGCCTGGTGTTTAAAAGACTCATGAAAAACCTGCAGATTTTCTGTTCATTAATAAAGCTGGGCTTGACCTGTGCAGTAACCTTGTAGAGATTTCAGGGTTTTCAGATACACTGAACATACTTTGTGCTGATTGTATACAGAGGTAGGTATCAGCCATCTACATTTGCAGCTAAGGAGTTGCAACATTCAGACTACTGAAGGATGTGTATTAACCTCTTCCAGCACCTTTACTGCCCTTAAGTACAGCACGTGCTTAATTTTAAGCAGAGAGGTGTGCAGTTCCTTTGCTGCATTTAGTTGGAGGGCCAGATTACTAAGCATACTTAGATGTTAAAGATGTACCAGTTCATCCTATCATAAGATCCCATCTCGAAAGGTGCCAGTCTCTATCACTAGGCACCAAACTTCTGTTTAGAAAAATTCAAAACCTGCCTTGGCTTGCTGAATCAGACCAGTAGCCCTTGTCTGCAACCCATGGATAAAGATTATGCACCTGCTTTTCATGATGCTTCAGCTTTGTAAAGAAAGATGAATGCTGTAGTTCAGTGGGCAAAGCACAATTCCTCTTATTTCATGCTACAATATAGTAAGGCAACTTTATATAGCTGTATCGTGATTGTTGACTCTCCTGTACTAATAATTATCATCTGCGGTAAAGTTCTCATCTTTTCTGCTCTGTTAGTGATTTTCTGAAGTCTCAAACAATATGCAGTGTTTGTTCTACAGGAAGATGTTTCTGCAGCCTAAAAAGAGAGAAAAAGGGTAAAAGAAATTTATTTTTTAAGGTGCCATTTTCCATTAATTATATAAGCATTTATACATCTGACTAAGGAAAATGGTAGATAAATTTAGGAAAGAGGAACTGCAAGTACTTTTTTGGGTCTTGGAGTCTAGATTTCTACTGTTATAAGGAAAGAGGTCACAGCAGCTTGCTCCCAGATACTTTTAGGCTCTATTTAGAAACCAGTGTTGCTTCTTGTTCCAATTACTTCTACTGTTTAAAAGTTTCCTAGGTTTAATGATTAGCAATTTCCTTATAGTTTCTGTACTCACCATCCTCTTTTATTTATTCAGTATCTCTGGTCTTACTGAAAACTGGGCCACTTTTTGTTTAGTTTGGGGAGAGATGTTTAATCTTGATCTAGTCGTCTTTGGACAAAAGCACTTTTTCCCCCTTTTCTTGCTTTCTACAGCTTGAAATACTTTTACTAATTTTTCAGTATCTGTTCGAGATCTAGCATGACTTGAGTCTTGGTAATATTCACATAAGCCCCACACTTTCATTATCAGTCCCTTTTCCTCTTTTTGTAGGCTTACTACTTAATTTTAATATGCTTAAATCTGCTCATGTCTGCACCCTAGTCGTACAAATTTTCTGCGTGAGAGGCGTCTTAAGGGAGATGAATTCCTTCACGTTTCATTCCTTGTGCTTGTCAGTCCCGTTGACTTCACTGGTCTCTTTTGTTCATTTCTTAAAATTAACTCTTACAAAGTTGAAAGCCTTTAGTACTTTTTTGCTTATTTTTCTATTGAATTTAAACCAAATTAGCTAGCTGCCTAATTGTATATCTGTATAAAATGCTGCATTTTCTTCTATAAATCTAAGTCATTTATAAACTTAAATCTGAAAGGGAGGATGGTAGAGCCCACAGAGGCTAGTTAGGCTACCTTTAGCTTAAACTGATGCTACTTTTAACCTGAAAAAAACTAATCTTCCTAAGTCATACTCAGTTGAGATTTTTTCAGGGAAATTCCGAAGCACTTTGGAATACACTCTGAGTTGCTCTGAATTGCCTTCAAGAGAAGCTTATCTTTGTGGTCTTTGTGGGTTCTCTATAGGAGGGACTTAGGGAGACTAGCTAAGTAAGTAAGCAGCAGAATATCTAACTTTGAACAGTGCAACTGAATGTTGTTAGATAGTCTTCAAGCTAGTGGAGACTACAATCCTGAGGGCTCTGGGAAATGCAGAAAAAGTTTGCAGGCTTGGTGTGAGAGGTCTGTGTAGCAGAGCTAGTCTTCCTCCTTAGCTGGCAAAGGGTTTCTTCAAGTACTTCCCACTGGAGTTTGGTTGGGAAGGAAAGTTCTGAATGGGGGGAACAGTTAAGTCTCACTATGTCTTGCTTTTTTCTCTCTCTCTGCATCAGATTTCTTCCAAAATGACATTTTCATCATGTGCATTGATATGTACAGGAATGCACTGCCAAACAGGAGATGGCTCCCACTGAAGTCCTTCTGTCCATCTTTACTCATGCTGCTTTGATTGAGCTGGTTTGGTTCTACCACAGTTGTTCCCAGGCTTTGCTTGTTTATATCTTGCTTGGTTTTTTCCACTTATTTTTATTATTTGAACTGGAAATAATTGCATCTTATTGGGAATTAAATAACCTAAAATCAGAGTGTAAAAATATCAGATATAATGAAACCCAAAATATAATTTCTGATTAACTTTTATAGAGAAGACCATGCTTCAGTATTGATTCAGTTCAGCAGTTCCCCTGTACAAGTCTCTTAACTAGCCAGGGTTTGCTGCTAGCCTATGCTCCCTCAGAGGGTTTAGATGCATCTTTTATCAGCAGGTGGGATGTGGCAACTGGGTCTCATTTTATTTTTAGTGTGCAAATATTCAGTCCTGAAATGAAATGAAAGGACTTGTATTGAGGGCATCAATTGTCAACATGTGATTTTGTTTGATTTTGTAATGTAGTTGTGTGTTCTCTTGTTATTTTGGTATAACTTAGAAGTATTTCCATGTGCTGGTGAGTGGAATTACTAAGAGAAATTCTCCTTTGTGGAAAATAGATGTGACAGTAAGTATTTCAGTGGGATCACATAATGGTTGAGGTCAGAAAGGACCTCTGGAGGTCATCTCGTCCAACACTCCCTGCCCAAGCAGTTACAGGACTGTGTCCAGAGCACTTTTGAGTATCTCCAAGGCTGGAGACACCACAGCCTGTCTGAACAACATGGGCACACTGCTGGCTCATGTTCAACCAGTTTTTACTCAGGAACCCCAGGTCCCTTTTCACCCGGCAGCTTTCCAGCCACTCTTCCCCAAGCCTGTAGCGTCACATGGGATTGTTGCGACCGAAGTGCAGGATCCAGCACTTGGCCTTGTTGAACCTCAGGCAATTCACCTCGGCCCATCAATCCAGCCTGTCCAGATCCCTCTTGCAGAGCCTTCCTAGCCTTGAGCAGATCAGCTCTCCCACATGATTTGGCATCATCTGCAAACTTACTGGGTTGTTGGCTGTGACAATGGCCGTCACCAGATACATCAAGGGAAGGTGTGATGCTTAGAAAGCCAATGGGAAGACACAGGAAGCTTTAGAGAGGCAGTTTACCCTGCGGCAAGGCTTCCAGAGCGAGCAAGCTCCATCCCACATGGTGTGAGATTTCCTTTTAGTGTAGTGGAATAGGATTTGCTGGGAAACTCGATTATCAGCTACATCTTTACTGATAATTGCATTGGTTTGCTAAGGCCAAAAAAACATATAAACTCCAGTATAACATACTTGTATATATGCACATTACAAGCATGTATACTGTATGAGACCTTTTCCATTAGAATATACGCACAGATACACTTTTACTATAGACCTCTTCTCTGCATATGGTTTAATGGAAGGGTCACTGACTTGGGGACCAAAAGCCCCGGGATAGATATGGTCACACTTCTGCCACTGGTTGGTGCTCTTACCTTGAACAAAGCACTTCGTGATCACCCAGATCCATTTGGATAGGCAACCTACTGGAACATGGCTGCTCTCTCATTTTTGTGAATAGCTTTTGGGGACACTTGTCTCCATTTTTTTTTTCTACCCAGGTGGTTTTTTTTCTAGACTTGATTTCTCAGCCTTCTCAATTTGCAGATCTCTGGAAATTTTCCAGTGCAGATGTGGACCCCTGTTGAGTAAATTTCAGCCTTCTCATAATGAGCTTTCTTTTCTTTATTACCTCTGCTGCCATAATTAAGTATTTTTGCTTGGTAGAAGTGAAAAACCCGAAATGTTTGCATAGTTCCCACCACCAGCTATGCTAGATTCAGCCTGTTCCTTTATGTGCAGTGCTGAGAACAGTCTTAGGAGTGTGTGCTGCCCTTTAAAACAGAAAATATGTGTATTGTGTTTCCAATGACAACATGATCTTCCCCATTCAAACTGGAAAAATGCTTTCTCAGAGAGGCTGTGGGAACTGATGAACAGGATTTTGGTTCTATGTTTATTTCCTCCTGTAGCTCAAGGGCTGCTGCAGGAGAAGCATGCCGATAAGTGTAAAACATTTTGCAAATGCTTCTAATCCTTTCCATAAATTTTTGCTAGTGATATTAACAGAACAGAGCATAGGCAGAGAGTTTGCAGCTGTGTCTGATTTCTGCTACTTCCACATTTAGGTGTGCTTAGTCTGGGGAAAGTGCCTCTTGCTGCTATGGCCATCCCAGCTGGGTGAGAGCTGAAGAAAACATGGCAGTGCTTTGAACTTCTCCACACATTATGCCTGATTCAGCCCTTCAAGTGCTCCTTGAAGTGTTTGTCAGCCTGAGATGATTAGAGGACTGTAGTTCAGCCCTGATCGGGACCAGACTACGCAGTCTCTCTCTTGCTCCCCCCACCTTCCGAGAGAACAGGGAGAGAAAATATAAGGAAAAACGGCTCAAGGTTTGAGATAAGGACAGGGAGAAATCCCTAAAGTTACCGTCACGGGCAAAACAGACTTGACTTGGGGAAAAGTATTCATTTATTTCTAAAACTAGCAGGAGAATGAGACAGGGAACAAGATAACCTCCCCCCACCCTTCCCTCTTCCGGGGCTTAACATTATCTCTACTACCTCCCCTCCTGAGCGGCACAGGGAGGGGAAAAAGGGAATGGGGGTCGTGGTCAGTTCATCACGTGTTGTTTTACGCCGCTGTATCATCGTCGGGGGAAGAACTCCTCGCATTCCTCCTCTGCTCCAGCGTGGGGTCCCTCCCACGGGCCACAGTCCTTCGTGCTCCGGCGTGGGTCATCTCTTCCACGGGGTGCAGTCCCTCTAGAACAGCTGTCCCAGCGGGCCCTCCATGGGCCACAGCCTCCTTCAGGCATCCACCTGCTCCAGCGTGGGGTCCTCCACGGGCTGCAGGTGGATCTCTGTTCCTCCATGGACCTCCATGGGCTGCAGGGGGACAACCCGCTCCACCATGGTCTTCACCACGAGTTGCAGAGGAATCTTGGCCAGGAGCCACGTTACTCCTCCCCCGCCTTCTTCACTGACCTTGGCATCTGCAGCCGTTCCTTACAACAGGCTGGTAGATGTCTCTCAGGATCCTTTTTACATCTTGTTCACTTCTCATCTCCTCTCCACTTCTTGCGGCCGGGCTGGGCTGAGTTGGGCCCAGTCGGCTGCCTCACGAGAGGCCAGAGGGTGAGGCCTGCAAGGCTTCTGAGGCTCGCGCCTCCCCCTCTCTGCCCCCCGCTCAGCTGCTTCACATCTCTCTTTTTTTTCCTGTTTTCCCCTACTTAAATACGTTATCGCAGAGGCTTTATCACGGGACATTCTGCTACCAATTGGCTCGGCCTTGGCCAGCAGCAGGTCCGCCCTAGGCCTGGCCGAGTCCACTGAACAAAGGGGAGCGACTTCTAGCAGTTTCCTACAGAAGCTGCCACCTTAGGCCCCCCCTCACTAACAAAACCAGAACAAGGACCAACAGGGCATTTTCATGTCAGAAGTCTACTGCTGTTGCCTGGCTCTAGGAAACAGGTGATATATTTAGTTTCACTGTCTTTTCGCAAAAAGTGTGCTATAGTTTCTATGGATGATGATCTGTTTTGTTGAGCATCTTAAGTTTATTACAGGGTGATGGGGGATATGTTGTCCAGCCTGTGTCATGTGGATTTATATAAAGAATATATTTTGAAGACTCTCCTGGGTGAAATGGCAATGCCATGTCTGCAGTAACTGAGGCAATCCTTATTGTCCTATGCCTTTTTTTCATTTTTCTTTTCCTTTCTTGACAGTAATTGTAGCTTTGGCACAGCTGTATTTCCTGAGCATACTCCCTGTTGTCACTGGCCAGATCGAAGCTGCATAGCACAGAAACACTTCTCTGCTCCTGGATCTACTTTTAGACACAACTATTCAAGGTCTGGACAGTTGTAATTACATGCTTATAGTGCTGAGAATCAAAGTCTTCACTTGCTGAGAAACCTGTTTGCTGGGGAAAGCTTCCTTTTAGTTGATATTTTCTTTAGAGAAACATCAGAAGGAAAAAATGTGTTTTGGGTTAGTTTGAAGAGTATCTTTTTAGGCCTGAGCTATTGTGCCATTGACCTGTAGTACTTAGAGATTCCTAAAGCCTAGCTTGCCACGGTGGCACACATTGCCTGTGGTGCTCCCAGAAGTCCTACAGAAATTAGCTCTTATAGTGCCTTGTACAGCAAAGACAGTGTCGTAGAAGGCCCATAGCAAGGTTATATGGAGAAGCTTGAAGCTGCACTGCTTAGATTTTGAGTGCCTAACTCAGAAGTGTGTTTGTGTGTCATTTCCTCAGCTTTGTTTGCTATGATTATTTGTAGCAGCATAGAATACTGAAATTCTACAGTGCAATGTCGCACAGACATCACGTGCTGGAAGAACAGCACAGACCCTTGGCTGTCATAGCTGAGAAATGGGGAGACTGGAAAAGCAGGCTCAGTTCCTGATTCAGCAGATATATGTTGGGACCCTCATAGCCAGTTTTCTCCCAGTCATTCTTCCAAACTGGTGCATTTTTTCATAGGAATCTTCCCTCCTTGTCCCTTGATTTCTGCTAGTTACCCTAAGCTTGTTCAGTTCACCCATTTTTCTGCTGTTGAGTCTTCCCTTTACAGCTGACAGCAGCAGTTTTCCTGGAGCTTCTCATCTAGCGTTACTCTTCACAAACCTTCAGGTGCTCAGTCCCTTGCTATAGCCAGTCCTGGTTTCAGCTTTGCCCTCAGCCTCCTTTACTTCTCATGAGTTAATTCTGCTACCAGTTCCTCTGTTTCACAAGATACTGCTGTACAGTTGCTGATTTCCTAGAAGACTCAACTAAGTATGTCACATAACAGGATTTTTTTTCCCTGTGATGTCAATTAAAACTTCATGTCTTCAAAACTACCACTGCAAAATTGTGAGGTCTAGTTCTACAACATTATTGCTGCTCAGTGATGAAGTTGTTCAAATTTGATTTGCTTGCTTATTTTTAAAAGGAGGAAAGAAATGTGTTTTCTGTAATAAAAATTGTTTCAAATTTTCAGAAACAATGGAACTTTTTTTTTCTCAAGCCCCACCCCCTAAAATCAAAACAAACAAACAAACAAAAAGACAAAACCCAGCCTGAGGTAGACACCTAGCAAAGGCAATTGCTGGCAAACCAATGAGTTTGGCAAAGCTGTAAGTAATTGAAAACAAGGTCTTAGAATGAGACATGTCAGAGAACTTTAAACTTTGGTGTTACTGCCAGTTCCATCTATATTATCCAGTGTTCTTTTCATGCTTTTTTGACCTTGCTCCTTTTTAACAAATCCAGATTTTTTCCCTTTCCTACTGGCAGAGTCTTTGATTTCAGTGTCAAAGAGTGAAAGGTACTTTGAAAAGCATTCGACTGCCCCTGACCAACATCCTCTCCAAAAAAACAAATGTCATGGCTAAATTGTAATGTAGATAGAACCAGTTGGTATCATACTATTTTGCTCTTGTTTAGATGTGATAAACATATGGAAATCATTATACAACCAGAGACCATTGCCAAAAGGTCTGGATAAAAGCCCTACTCTAATTTCACAAACAGAACAAATGCATCCCCATGTCTTCGCAGGCAGAGACTTAGAGCTAGATGTAGAGCAAATTTTTCCAAAGCCAGTTGCTCAGCTGTGCTTCAGGTTCCTTATATGATCCAGCAATAAGGAGACTCTTTTTTTTTTCCATGAATGCTCTTTTCACCTAATGAAACTGTTTGCAAGATTAGTGCCCCGTTAATATTTTAATACTGTTTTATTATTTCATGCTCTTTCAAAAGGGATTGCATTTATATGGGTAATAAGAATATTTTGACTTGTGTTCTGAAGATAATTCTTAAAGAGAGTTTGGAGATTTTTCGTCTCCCTTCTTGTGTTGGAAGCAGACACGACATTTAGAGATGTGCTCTCCCTAGGTGGAGAAAACAACTGACTGTGAGTGGTCCAGAAGATCTAATTTCTTTTCCTACTTACAAACAATTTCTGTTTTCTTATACTTTGTTTTCCCTCATTGGCAGCGTGGACTGGACTGCATTTTGTTAACTGCTTTAAGAAATGCTAATGAGAGGCAATACACAAGAGTGAGTTTGCTGCACCTTCCTCTGAAGCATTTCTCACTGGTATTTATTGGATGTAAGTAGGCCTGACTTAGTGCAGGGATCCATTTATGCCTTGAATAATAGGTTTGTATTGGGTATATGCCCTTCATTGTTGAAATCCGTATTTGGAGATTACTTCAACGCTTCCAGATTAAGATAAAGAGTTTTCGTAGCATCATAGAATAGAATAGAACCATAGAATAGATTGGAAAAGACCTTTAAGATCATTGAGTACAACCATTAACCTAGCACTTGCAAGTCCACCACTAAACCATGTCCCTTAAATGCCACGTTGTTGTGGTTTTGTTTAGTGAGGGGGGGCCTAAGGTGGTAGCTTCTGTACGAAACTGCTAGAAGTCGCTCCGCTTTGTTCAGTGGACTCAGCTGGGCCTAGGGTGGACCCGCTGCTGGCCAAGGCCAAGCCAATTGGTAGCAGAATGTTCCCTGATAACACCTCTGCGATAACATATTTAAGAAGGGGAAAACAGAAAAAAAAAAAAAGAGAAGAGTATATGTGAAGAAGCTGGGCAGGGGCAGAGGCGCAGAGGGGGAGGCGCAGGCCTCATGGGCCTTGCAGGCCTCACACTCTGGCCTCTCGTGAGGCAGCCGACTGGGCCCGACTCGGCCTGGCTGCAAGAAGTGGAGAGGAGATGAGCTGGATGATGTGAAGAGATTCTGAGAGGCATCTGCCAGCCTGTTGTGAAGAACTTTTCTTTTGAGAGAAACAGCTGCAGACGCCAAGGTCAGTTCAGAAGGAGGGGGAGGAGTAATACAGCTCCTGGCCAGGATTCCCCTGCAGCCTGTGGTGAAGACCATGGTGGAGCAGGTTGTCCCCCTGCAGCCCATGGAGGTCCACGGAGGAGCAGAGATCCACTTGGAGCATGTGAAGGACCCCACACAGGGGGAGGTGGATGCCTGAAGGCAGCTGTGGCCCATGGAGGGCCCGCTGGGGCAGCCGTTCTGGAGAGACTGCACCCTGCAGAAGAGATGACCCACGTCAGAGCAGTTTCAGGAAGGACTGTGGCGTATGGGTGGGACCCCACAACAAAGCAGGGAAGGAATGCAAGGAGTTCTTCCCCTGACCATGAAGCAGCGGTGTAAAACAACATGTGATGAACTGACCACAACCCCCATTCCCTCTTCCCCCTTATGCCGTTCGGGGGAGGGGGAGGAAAGGTAGTAGAGATAATGTTAAGCTTGGGAAGAGGGAGGGGTGGAAGGAAGTTATCTTGTTCTCTGTCTCATTATCCTGCTGTTTGTAGTAATAAATGAATAGTTTTCCCCAAGTCGAGTCTGTTTTGCCCATAATGGTAACTTTAAGGATTTCTCCCTGTCCTTATCTCAAACCTCAAGCCGTTTTTCTTATATTATCTCTCCCTGTTCTCTCAGAGGGTCGGGGGAGCAAGAGAGAGACTGTGTAGTCTGGTCCCAGTCGGGGCTGAACTACGACACACATCTACATGTCTTTTAAATATCTCCAGAAATGGTGACTCAACCACTTCCCTGGGCAGCCTGTTCCAGTGCTTGACAACCCTTTCAGTGAAGAAGTTTTCCTAATATTCAATCTAAATCTCCCCCAGTTCAACTTGAGGCCATTTCCTCTTGTCCTATAGCTTGTTACTTGGGAGAAGAGACCAACACCCACCTCGCTACAACTTCCTTTCAGATAGCTGTAGACAGTGATAAGGTCTCCCCTGAGCCTCCTTTTCTCCAGACTAAAGAGCCCCAGTTCCTTCTGAGGCTACTCATAAGACTTGTGGTCTAGGCACTTCACCAGCTTTGTTGGCCTTCTCTGGACATGCTCCAGCACCTCAATGCCTTTCCTGTACTGAGGGGTCCAAAATTGAACAGAGTATTTGAGGTGCAGCCTCACCAGTGCTGAGTACAGGGGCATAATCACTTCTCTACTCCTGCTGGCCACGCTATTTCTGATACAAGCCAGGGTGCTTTTGGCCGCCTGGGCACACTGCTGGCTCGTGTTCAGCTGGCTGTCGGCCAGAGTCCCCAGGTCCCTTTCTGCCGGGCAGGTTTCCAGCCACTCTTCCCCAAGCCTGTAGCGTTGCATGGGGTTGTTTTGACCGAAGTGCAGGACCCGGCACTTGGCTTTGTTGAACCTTATACAGTTGGCCTCAGCCCATTGATCCAGCCTGTCCAGATCACTCTGTTAAGCCCTCCTATGCTTGAGCAGATCAACACTCCCACCTAATTTGGTGTCGTCTGCAAACTCATTGAGGGAGCACTCAGTCCCCTCATCCAGATAGTTGATAACGAGATTAAACAGAATTGTCACAAAT
The DNA here is from genome assembly GCF_036417535.1 of Chlamydotis macqueenii. Taxonomy (NCBI): domain Eukaryota; kingdom Metazoa; phylum Chordata; class Aves; order Otidiformes; family Otididae; genus Chlamydotis; species Chlamydotis macqueenii. The sequence goes on from NC_141559.1 coordinate 22,327,591, forward strand.
AAGTGGCTGCCAATTGGATTTAACTCTGTTCACCACAACTCTCTGGGCTTGGTCATCCAGCCAGTTTTTTTTACCCAGGGAAGACTACACCAGTCCAAACCGGGAGCAGCCAGTTTCTCTGGGAGAATGCTGAGGGAAACTGTATCAAAGGCTTTGCTAAAGTCCAGGCACATAACATCCACAGCCTTTCCCTCACCCACTAAGTCAGTCAACTTGTCATAGAAGGAGATCAGGTTAGTCAAGCAGGATCTGCCTTCCATAAAACCATGCTGACTGGGCCTGATCCCCTGGTTGTCCTGTAGGTACCGTGTAATGGCATTGAGATGATCTGCTCCATAATCTTCCCTGGCACCAAGTTCAGACTAACAGGCCTGTAGTTCCCCAGATCCTCCTTCTGGCCCTTCTTGTAGGTGGGTGTCACATTTGCTAACCCCTAGCTGACTGGGACCGCCTTGGTTAGCCAGGACTGCTGGTAAATGATGGAAAGTGGTTTGGTGAGCACTTCTGCGAGCTCCCTCAGTACCCTTGGGTGGATCCCATCTGGCCGCATAGACTTGTGTGTGTTTAAGTGGTGTAACAAGTCACTAACCATTTCCCCTTGGATTATGGGAACTTCATTCTTGTCCCTGTCTTCCAGCTGAAGGGGTGGGTACCCAGAGAACAACTGGTCTTACTATTAAAGATGGAGGCAAAGAAGGCATTAAGTATCTCAGCCTTTTCCTCATCCTTTGTCAATATGTTTCCCCCTGCATCCGGTAAAGAATGGAGATTCTTCTTGGCCCTCCTTTTGTTGCTAATGTATTTATAGAAACTTTTAAAAATTGTCTTTTATGGCAGTAGCCAGATTAAATTCTAGTTGAGCTCTGACTCTGCTAATTTTCTCTCTGCATAACCTCACGGCATCCTTGTAGTCCTCTTGAGTCCTTGAGTCCTTGAGTCCTCCCCTTCTTTCAGAGGTCATAAACTCTGATTTTTTTTTTTTCCCTGAGTTCCAGCCAAGGCTCTCTGTTCAGCCAGGCCAGTCTTCTTCCCTGCCAGCTTGTATTTTGGTGCATAAGGGCAGCCTGCTCCTGTGCCTTTAAGATTTCCTTCTTGAAGAATGTCCAGCCTTCCTAGACTCCTTTGTCCTTCAGGACTGCCTCCCAAAGGACTCTGTCAACCAGTGTCCTGAACAGGCCAAAGTCTGCCCTCTGAAAATTCAAGGTGGCAGTTCTGCTGATCCCCCCTTGTTACTTCTCCAAGAATCAAAAACTGTATCATTTTGATCATGCCCAAGATGCCTTCCAACCATCACTTCACCCATAAGTCCTTCTCTGTTCACAAACAACAGGTTGAGCGGGGCACCTTCCCTAGTTGGCTCACTTATCAACTGTGTCAGGAAGTTCTCTGCCACACACTCCAGGAACCTCCTAGATTGTTTCCTGCCCACCTGGCTGGCAGTGTGTTCCCAGTGGAGCTCTGTCTGGGAAGCTGCATCAATCATGGTGGGTGCAGAGCTTAGAGAGGCCATGGCTTTCTGCTAGGTGGATACCATTGCTCCCTGGTCCAGCTGGCAGAGTTTCAGTGCCCTTCCTGCACACCCTTCTGCACAAACTGCTGTGCCATGCCTTTGCTGATGTGTCACACCCTGTTTGCGGTGCTCCTGGTCGCTAGCGCTCCCCAGGGGCTTTTATACATGTGAAGCAGCTTGGCCGCTGTGGCTCCTGGCCTTACCCAGGTCTTGTCAGCGGCTGTTGTGCAAGCTGTGGGCTGTTGGCAGCTCTCTTGACTCCTCCTGAGGTTCCTTGGGTTCAGGGAAACCCCCTCAGTGCACTGTACTAGGGTGCTCCACTATGGATCATGCTGTCACTGGAGCTGCTCACCTCAGTGACTTACGCTATGTTGCCAGGTTGGGTTATTTAACAGTTACTTAATCAGACAATGTAGATACAAGCCCAGAGGCTAGATAGGAGGCGTATTGAGTAAATGCACTCTTTTCAACTTATCTAATCCCTTGTACAAAGTACTAGTGTTTTTGCTCTGAGAGTGGGTATATTTGGCAGACTCTTCTGCTGAGTCTTTGTTGCATGATGTGTGTATTTGCTGACCCAGTAAGCAGCAGTACTATCCTTTTGATAATAATGCACAGGCACTGTGTCTCAGAGGTCACTTGGTGTAACTTTGCATCCCACCTTTTTGGTGACCATTGTCATGGGAAACTGCTGTGGCAGAGATCCAATGTAATGTTTTTGTGAGATATTTGCCATTACAAGCCCAAGTGGATGTTTGGAGCAGCTGATTCCTCAGAACAGAAGGGTAGATGGAACGCAGATATAGACTTAAATGAACTGCATTGGTGTGTTTGGGAATTCAGGACACTAGCCTTGACAAGCGTTTGGTTTTGTGGCCCAGGGCAGGAAAGGTTGGGAACCTGTACTCTACCAGTCCAGCCAATGCAGTGCAGCAGACAGGAGAATGTAGAGAGAGACTGTGGTTGTGGGATGTCTGTTATCAGCTCAGAGACTGCTCAAGATACCACCAGTATCCACAGAGAAAGGAGGCTGTCAATTTAGTACAGAGAAGATGGAGGGTGAAAGAATTTGAATCTGTTAGCTGGTTGAAGGTGGGGAGAAGATCCATGTTTTTATGTTTTGGCTAATCTTTTGCACTTGAAAGAGTCCTGAGCACAGACTGACGTTCTTCCAGTGCTGGTAGGAAAGCCTGGCCTTTGTGTCTGCTCTGACTTCTGATTGGGTTTGAACAAAGGTTTTTGTATTCCTAAGATATTTGTTACTCTGAGATACAGCTTTATGCAGAGCCTATATACAGCCTGTGCTCTTCTTTCCAGGAATTAGGTTTCTGAGGTGCTACTCTTCTTCTGCCTCTCATGTCCAACCATGGTTTTGTGAGATGTGTTTCATAACATGACTATTTCCATCAGTGGAGAGAAGCCAGATGCTTGGAGAGGCTTCAGTGTATCTGTAGGAGTGAGGAGGAATAAACAGAAACAGCTGCACTTGTGGTTATCTCCTGAGATCAGTACTGGGGGAATAAATAATTTTTTTCCCCAAGAAGGTTGAAATAACACTATTTTCCAAAGGCAGTTGGCTTACTTGTTTCGCCAATTGCTTTGGATCTGATTCCCGAGACATGCAAAGCACTTTACTTGATGGCTGTTTGGGGCAAGGGCCAGGGGCTTTTTGTTTTTCAAAGGACACCTCTTACAGGGTCTGCCATCAACTAAGGAGGTCACTCAGTGTGACCACATTTCTGGTAGTACTTTTGATTCCTGGTCTCCTGTGTACTGCTTGCATGAGTAATCCCTGTGGATAGTGATAGGTGCGCTTTGGGGAGTCTGGACCTAAAGTTTAGAATCATAGAATGGTTAGAGTTGGAAGGGACCTTCAAAGGTCATCTAGTCCAACCCCCCTGCAAGAAGCAGGGACATCCCCGACTAGATCAGGTTGCTCAGAGCCTCGTCCAACCTGGCCTTGAACTTTTCCAGGGATGGGGCTTCCACGACCTCTCTGGGCAACCTGTTCCAGTGTTCTACAACCCTCATTGTAAAAAATTTTTTCCTAATATCTAATCTAAACCTACCCCCCTCTATTTTAAAACCATTACCTCTCGTCCTATCTCAACAGGCCCTACAGAACAGCCTCTCCCCATCTTTCCTGTAGGCCCCCTTGAGGTACTGGAAGACCGCTATCAGGTCTCCCCGGAGCCTCCTCTTCTCCAGGCTCAACAGCCCCAACTCTCTCAGCCTGTCCTCATAAGAGGTGGCCCTCCTCTGGACCTTCTCCAACTGGTCCATGTCCTTCTTATGTTGGGGACTCCAGAACTGGACACAGTACTCCAGGTGGGGTCTCATGAGAGCAGAGTAGAGGGGGAGAATCACCTCCCTCCACCTGCTGGCCACGCTCCTCTTGATGCAGCCCAGGATGCGGTTGGCCTTCTGGGCCGCAAGGGCACATTGCCTGCTCATGTTGAGCTTCTCGTCCACCAGCACTCCCAAGTCCTTCTCCTCAGGGCTGCTCTCAATCCATTCTCCGCCCAGCCTGTATTTGTGCCTGGGATTGCCATGACCCAGGTGCAGGACCTTGCACTTGGCCTGGTTGAACTTCATGAGGTTGGCACGGGCCCACCTCTCCAGCCTGTCAAGATCCCTCTGGATGGCATCCCTCCCTTCCAGCGTGTCGACAGCACCACACAACTTGGTGTCATCGGCGAACTTGCTGAGGGTGCACTCTATCCCACTGTCCATGTCGCCGACAAAGATGTTGAACAGGGCCGGGCCCAACATGGACCCCTGAGGGACACCACTCGTGACCGGTCTCTGTGGGGTAATGTTAGAAGGGATGCATGAGGGGCGGTCCGTGGCGACTCACGCACTAGACGCGGATGAATCCATCAGTGCAGGGGTTAGGTGCGTCCACGTACGTGGTAGGCACGGATAAGTCCATGAGTGTAGGGGTAGGTGCATGGCGGGCAAGGATGGGTCCATGGGTGCAGGGAGGCGGGTGCGTTCGCGTGCGCAGAGGGTGTACGGGTATTTAACCCTGTGTTGCCCAGCATTAAATTGAAGGCTTGGCTTGACGGTATCCGTGTGATGCCCTGCTTTCCCCGGAGCGGGGCTTCGGTGCGTGCGGGGTAGGTGAGCCGGCAAGAGAAGCCTGCAGGTCTCCACATGGACATTGAGCCGTTGACCACTACTCTCTGAGTGCGGCCATCCAGCCAACTCCTTATCCACCGAGTGGTCCGTCCATCAAACCCATGTCTCTCTAGTTTAGAGAGAAGGATATCGTGCAGGACAGTGTCAAAAGCTTTGCACAAATCCAGGTAGATGATATCTGTTGCTCGTCCCTTGTCCACCGATGCTGTCACCCTGTCATAGAAGGCCATCAAATTGGTCAGGCACCATCTGCCCTTTGTGAAGCCATGTTGGCTGTCACCAACCACCTCCTTGCTCTCCATGTGCCTTAGCATGGTTTCCAGGAGAATCTTCTCCATGACCTTGCCAGGCACAGAGGTGAGGCTGACCGGCCTGTAGTTTAGCTGAACTAGGAGTTCTGTGCTATTCATGATGCCCCTAACATGAGTCTGTCACAAGATTTTCACTGTCTAGCCATGCTTTCTTTACCCACATAAGTAAAGATTTTTAACATCAGGCCATATTAGGAGGAAATGACACTGCTTGGTAAGAACAGTGTTAGGCAACAGAACGTTAGATAGTGTGGATTTGAGAAACAAATCCAACCCCCTCGCAAACAGGGAACCCTTTTGAGCAGCTACCAAACTTTATCACCTTGTGGTATACATGTTCACTTCCAGCAGCAAAAATACTTTTGCTAAAGTGCAGCAATTTTTTTTTTCTGTTCAGATTCTGTTAGCTATAGATTCTACCGTTTCATGAAATCAAAGTATGAATTAGCTTGGTTTAGGAAGCTATTCATTGCCTTCAGCAAGCTTATAAGCTCCTCTGAGCAATGTGATGACAAGCAGTGGCAGCTAGATGTCCCCAGCCGTGAATCATCTGAAGGTTTACTATTCAATGCAGACAGCATCTACTTTAAGGTTTCTGAAATTTGGCCCAGTTACTGCCTTTGCCAGTAACCAGATTAACTTAAAAAAAAAAAAGGGAAAGAGAAGTACCTCTCTCATCCCTAGTCTGCAGGAAACACTTGGCAGGCAGAGAGTGTAGCATCAAATACCTGAAGTGAAAACTGATTTTGGTAATGGTAGCCATATGTCCTCAGGTGTGACAGTAATTGAGAATGGCTGCATGTGGCGTGCATGGTGATCTCACACAGTTCTTCCCTTTGCAGCCTTTCTCTTGGAAGCTCTTTGTCACTGGAATAGTCTATACTCATGTGAATAATCCCTTTGTTGCAGGAGGGTTTATCCTGCCAGCAGGGGTGACTGCCTACCTGGATCAGGCCATTCACTTGATGTGTTTGCTCTGAGCTTGGTTCAGGAGAGCATGTAGCTCAGCAGTGCAGTGGGTTAGAGAACTTCACTCTCACGCTTGTTGCCCCACAGCACTGTGGCAGGGGTCTTGCAGGATAGCACGGCTTTGCTGCCTATGCTGGGTGGAGGAGGAGACCTAACAGCCCTTGCTTTCCCTTCCTGGAGACCAAACTGGCAAAAGCAGGGAAAACTTGGAGATATGATCCTCTCTGCACTGCTTTAGAAAACAGGAAGGTGACACCAAACAAAGCCACCTGTGGGAGCATGGTGAGCAAGTGGCTCTGTAAGCCATATCAATTGCCTGCATCTCCCGTTAGGAAATGCAGATGACCTTATGGAGAAGGGTCTCAAAGGAAAGGAAATCTATTACACAAACACTAGCTGAAATCCTTCATGCTGTTTACTGGAGGGGGTCAAAAATGCTTATATATACTGATGCTGAAATAAACTGACAGTTAATTGAGAAGAGAGGAAGTTTGCCATTTCATGAACTCTAAGCTACTCTTCCCTTGTCCACTGAAGAGAGAAATTACCTTTTGCAGGACAAAGGAAAAACGTGAGTGTAAAGTTTGCAGAAGAAATCCTTTGTCAATAAGAGTTTTGGGTTTTTTTTTTGTGGAAAATGTATTTCAAATATTTTGCCTGAAAGACTGAAACCAGCTCTGCAGCTAACAGTTATTTTTGCAGAGCTCCTTGTTTAGCATCCACTGGATTGAACTTTTTGTATGCTAGACACTTCTAATAGTGTTTTAGTTTCCAGTGGCATTTTTCTTGGAAATTCTTACTTTGAATAATAAAACAAAATGGAGTTGTCATTGTTGTCTTCATACTGCGTGTAGCAGTGCCTTAATTTCAGGCTTTTGTTGTCACCTTCAAAACACAGCTGTTGCATAAGACTGATTTCTGAGTGATACATGGTATGTGCAGCTAGTTGAAGATACTTAATTAGCTGGCAGGGGATGATGAGTGCTTGCCTTATAATTATATTTTATTTCACTTTACATACTTATCAAAAGATGTGCAAAATCACATAATTCTGTAAAATCAGCTCATTTTTCTCTACCCTACCATAAGCACCCGTTCACATGCTTTCAGTAAAGCACTCTCTGAAGGCTTATGAAGTTTGTGCTATATCATACAGTGCTTGCAAAGATTAACCAAAGTGTCTTCATGTAAAGGTCCAATACCTGAGTAGAAGAAAAAAAGTCAGTAATGGGGGTAGAAATGAGTGCTAAAATGAGATCTAAGGCTGAGAGACACCTAACACACCTGACAAAGATGTGTCATACTGAACATTTTGTATTGTCATTACAGGAATATCATGTATCCCTGCTGTCGGAGGTGGCAAAGGAATTCTATGTCATCTCTGCCTGAACAGCACTTGTTGAAGTGCAGACTGTTTTTCTATAAACTGCTGTAGGTAATAGTGCTCCAGAGTAAGACTGACAGGAAGGTTCTCAGCTGTCCTGCCTTTTGGGTTTTTATCCCATAAGTCTTTGCTGGGTGCCAGTGAATAGTTTGTATTCTGATGGTTGACATTGGTTTGCTACATCTTTCTCATACATAGCTGAACTGGGTTTGTGAAGCAAGAACAATGCATCCCACGTGTCCTGGCTTCTGTGTGCATGTGCACATCAGTTTTTCATGGACTGTCAGACCAGTGTGCTTTGCTGAAGCAGCTGCATGCATGTGCTTTACATCCACATAGGTATGCTGAGTAGCACAGCTGAGTTTCTGCAAAGTGAGACAGTAAGCCCACCTATGTAATGTATGCATTAGTCATGTGTTAAAAAGAATGTATAGAACTAGTAAGTTTGTCTTACATTGTCATCATTTTCTGATGCTACTGTCCTGAAAGATAGTTTCAGTCTCTATCTCATCTTGGAAAACAAAGGTGATAGATCAAAGTCTGTATGAGTTAAGTCAAAACCTAAGGAGGGTGTGCTTTTCAGAAAAGTTCTTGTTTGGTGGTGTGTGTCAGAATGAGTTAAAGAAATAGCTGCAGATTAGGCTTCAGGAGACCTGAGAGGTAAAGGGCTCCACTGCTACATGAAAGGAATGTAAATTATCCAAATTCTGAATCTCTTATGTCTGCAAGCCTGCCATTAAAACCAGCGGAGTTGACTTGGGGCACAGAAGAACAGGTGAAACTCATGGCTGTCCTAGGTAGGAAGTCAGTGGGGGTGAAGGCAGGAGCACAGCCCCTCTGGGACCCTTGATCATTTCTGAAGAGTCCTTCAGCACTTTAAAGTCCCTCTGTGGTATGGGGGCTCCTTCTATGGGCATGTTATGTCTTGTTTCCTTGTCTTTTCTTTTTTCCCATTCAGTTTATTTGCTTGTCTCTTGTTCCTTCTCAGTCTCTCACAAGTATTCTTGTCCAAGGTAGTGCATCTTCACATCTCAGTTTGAATCTCAGTGAGGCAAGAGGTGGTTGGTGTTCTGTTTATACCAGTGCTATTCTGTTACCCTTTGTTTGCTTGAGCCTCTTTTACAGCCAACCAAATTTACTGCCTCCTCCTTGCTGTTATTTTCCTCTTTATTAGCTTCCCTTCCCCTCAGTCCTTCCCCTATGGCTCTCCATTTTCCATTGTCTTTGTTCTTTATTTCCCCACTAAGATCCTGGCTACTCCATATCATAGGACAGTGGCAGGACATAGCTTCCCCCAGACTGCTGCCTGAATCTGCACAAAGATCCAGTGCATGAGGAAGCAGGGTGTATATGCTGAGGGAAATAGTACTTATATGGTAACATTTGTGGATGGCCAGTTCCAGCCTGGCACCAGCAAGGGCTGGAGGAGGGAAAAAAAAAATAATGGAGGAGGGAGAAAAAGTAAACCTTGATTTGCAGTGAGAGGCGCAAAGGAGGCTTCTTCCAAGCAACCTTGATGATCAGGCTGATCCCATTCTTAAATGGGACCCATATTTCAGCAATAATCAATATGAACAGTTTTATTCACTTTGTTACAAAATTGACTGGACATCTGATTCAGGTAGGTTTAAATTATTTGTCAGGGGCCTAGAAGTCTAGAGGTGCTGCTGCCTCTCTCATGAAAACTTGTTAGTACAGTGGGTGTCCCCAGTGAGCAATAAGGGTCAAAACAGCAGAAAATAAGATATGAACAAATAAGATATGCAAACTGAATATACGTTTTGTGAGCAAGGCACATATGTACTAGAGCAGTAGGACTTCCCAGACAGGGAAGTCTTTGCTCTTAATTCAAAGCCAGGCCTGAGCCTATCTTGACTTGTGCTCAAGTCAGTGATGAACCTGAATGGAGAAGCACAAAGTTAGATCAGGATGAAACTAGCTCTTGTTCAAACCATGGCACAGAACAAAGAATTCTTCACAGCAACAATACATGTATTTTTTGTACATTCCTGTCTGATATGTGAGTTCCAAGAAATGATTCACCTTTTTTCTGATTCTCTTGTCAGTGGAAGATTCATCACAACAGTCACTTGTAAACCATTCCATTTCCATGATGAGGATTTATTTGCCTCATAATAATCCCACAGTAATCCTAGTGGAAAGTGAGATACAGTATAAAACCGTGGGGTAGAGTTTGTACTATCAAATGCCTAAAATGTTTTTATCCATCAAAAAAGAGCTTTCAAGTTCTATTTGTACTACCGAAGTCCTAATACTGTTTACGAATAGATGTGCCCCACAGCCTTATCCGCTGCCCATTTGAGTTAAGAGCAAAGACTTGCACTGGCTTCAGGGAGTGCTTATGGGGAGAACCATGTGCATCATGAGTGTTTAAAACAGTCCTATTATGAGATCCATGTCTGTCCAGAGCCCAAATTGTAGGTCTCTCCTCTGAAACACAAATGCTGAGCTACTGCACGCATGTTACTAAGTTCCAGATCTGCCACTCAACAGCTATGCTAAGAGGGCACATCATTTTTGCCCTCTGTGCCCTTCAAGCCTTCAACTTTTAAGGAATTGCTTTTTAATAAACAGTGCTGTTTTGTGTATAGTTTAAAATACATGAAAAAACACAGCTATTTTTTCTGTGCAGTTATAAAATGTTAGTTTTCTGTAGTATGTTCACATTTCTTTTGTGCTTGCAGGCATCTTGTTGCCAGAACTCCAAGGCACAGTACAGAATGTACACACAGTACAGACTCCAGACACAGTACAGAAAAAAAAAATCAGTTAGTCTCTGCATTGTATTTTTTTTTCTGCTTTTGTATCTGTATGGTGTACTCTTAGAGAAGGGAATCATTAGAAAGACAATGTAGAACTTCAGAATAAATCAAATTGCAAACTTTAAGCCAGCTTAGAAAATTGTACACAAACCTTACTGAAGTTACTGACATGTTTTGGAGGATAGTTTCATTAGTATAATTCTCATTGACACTTTTGCATCCGAATTAACAGTTTCTGTAATGAAGCTGTTATCACCTGCCAGTTTCTATTGCGCTGAGTCTCTCCCTTCAGACTATACTGTTTTTCTGCCTTCTGAGATCCTGAAGTCTGTGGCTCTGTGAAGCGTCTCAAGTAGAATGAGCTGTTACTGAGGTTTTTTGAGTTATTGTAGTTAGGTATTCCTGTTTTTCTTGTCAGTCACATGCATAATTTAACCAAGGTGACCTTGATAAGATTTCCAGCTGTGGTAATTAAAAAAAAAAAGTAATAATTATTTCAAGGACTATTTAAATTCACAGTGTTGCTTTTTAACTTACAGAGAGTCTGCGTAACGGTGGTGGTAGGAATGCAAAATGTTTCATGAAACAAACAAAAAAATCCTGGCTTTCAGCCAGTGGGACACTTCTGATTTTCTGGGGATGAGCCTAGAATTCATCAGAGATATATGTGTTTTTCAGTTCTTAACAAATCCTGACAAATTCAGGACTCAAGTACAGGAAACATGTTTAGGAAATGTATTCATGATACCAATCATTTATCACATACACTGAATTATGGTATCACCATTTTTTTTTCCTTTTGAGAAGGAATTATTTTATTTCTTCCACACATAAAACCTCTAAACCAGGAAACAAGTACTCCTGGATTTCACTGCAAACAATTAAACAAGTGGATCCCATTAAAGAAAACATCTAGAGATTCTACAACTCCTTCCAGTTTTCAGTAAAGCTGAAATTAGCTTAAGCTAATTTAGCTGCATTTAGCATAAGAATATGATGACCATTAACAAGTTTCTTATATCCTGTCATGTGTATGTTCTGATGGGGAGCTAGGTCCCTGAACACATGCCTTATGATTCCTAAAGTTTAGATAGCATCATGGGATTAATGCAGCTGTGATTTCCAGGCTGTTTTTACAGTCCCCCATAAGAACCTGAGATTATTTTTCTGGATGTTATTTGGGTTGTTTTCTTTTTCTTTTTTAAGAAACAGGTATTTTATTAGAGGTATTTAATTTTGAAGACAATTCAAATACCGTATAACAGACAACAATGAAGGGAAATAGGAGATAATGCAATCGACCATCCAAGGTTCATTGAATACTCAGCAATTGAATTTTTCCTCAACAAATTGTCTGTAATAAATCAAATGATAAACAAATTTACAGTCTAGTAAAAGGAACATTTAAGCTATTGTGATCTAATTAATGTTTACTGCTTCCATATGCTGGAATTCAGTATGTTTTGTGTCAATCCAGTTTGTGGTCCATTACCAGCTGTTCTAGACAGAGCAGAAGAGAACAGTGTCATGTTCAGCTGGCAGTGCTGTAATCATGGCTAGTTGGTGCCCCTGAAAGCATTGCCAACTGGAATTGTACTGTGGAGATGAAATCTGAAAACTCTGTCAAGGCACAGGTCTGCCAGTATCCAAGGAGAGACTAGGAGTTCATGTTAGAGAAATCCAGGTCAGGTAAAGGGAGCAAGTTTGAGGAATTAGGGTGTTCAGCAACAGGAGGACTTAGGGAAGGATGATGAAGGATTCTCCATTGGAAAAACATCTCGAATCAAGTTCAGGTTTTTTTTCAGTAACATATTTCTTGGTTCACTAATAAGTTATGGGTTCAGTGAGTGAAATTCAATGATGTTACTCAGGGTGGCAGATCTCATGAATCCATGATCCCTACAGTATTGAAATGTGAAGATACACTGGGTCTTCCAGCATTCTAAGCAGATTGTAGCTCCACTCTTCTACATAGGAGAGTTGTTGGCACTGTCTAAGCCCCTTAGGGTGAGGGATACCTAATCACTCTTGCAACAGCTGCTCCCTTACCAAAAAGAAGGGAAAGTAGGGCAGTAGCTCCAGTGCTTTCTTCTTCTCTGTGAGAATCAGTAATAATTACTATTCAGTGCTTTTGCTTTAAAAAGCAATCAGGAAGAACTAGAACAATTTTCTTCCTTGTCCCTGCATTTAAAACCTCTTAGAGGGAGCCTTGGAGTCATAGTTTGGTGCTGTATCCCAGAGCTTTCCCTAAATTAAGAGAAATTAGAGAGGAGGTCAGTATGGCCTGGTAGAAGCTATTCATTCACAGAATGGTAGTGACTGAGATAATGAACACTTGTGTATTATAAATTCAGCAAGAAGAGCATTTTGCCCTTTCATGGCATTTTTCCTGCTTTTGTTTCTCATCCCTGGCCAGAACTCTAACCAGAAAAAGGACTATGAGAGTGAACAAAGCTGATGAAACCAATTTGCCCTAGTTTTATGAAAATCATAATAAACTTAGGCTGCGTTTAATTGGCAGTTTGGGCAAAGTCTCTTTAGAAACCCGTTCAGCTCTTCCTAATTAGAGTGTAGTCTTTGTGTGGGTAGATTATCACTGAGGAACAGCTGTACCTGCTGATTTCCTTTCTGAGATGGTGTGATGGTGCTGTATCACTTCACCAAATAACTTTTTGGGATGGAGAGTACAAGTTTGATCTTCTAGCAAAGGGAGTGTGTTTGTTTCTTACATGTTTATATAAAGAAAAGATGGTGTATCAGTGAGGCAGGAAAAGGAATCTCTCTTATGAAGTCATTCAGAGAGCAAAAGTAGAAAAGTCTTGCAAAACAGCTGCAGTAAGATTAGATTTGCAAAAATAGATGCCTGTTCAAACTGCAGATTTTTTTTTACTTCCAGACCTTTTGTGATGAATGCCTGTAGGTGAACTTGCAGTGGAGTAGGACTGTTCACATTTTAGGGTCTAGAAGGTGTGATTCACAAAACAGACTGTCTTAGTTTTGGTGAAACTTGCCCTCGTTTATATCGGAGAAACAAGCAGCACTCTCCTGTATTATCCAAACCTTTCTGTTTGTTGGACTGTCCTGGGCCAGCGCCTGGGTGGGTGCAGAGTTTCTGTGATGTGATCAGTCAGCAACTTTCAAAATGTATTTTTACTCACTGATAGCTGCAATATATGCTTCAGGAATATTATAAGAACTGCCACCTAGTCTCAGGATAACAAGAACAAATGGATTCTGAAGGAACACTGTAGAGGATTTTCTCTGAAAATTTTGCTAGAATATGATGGTTTTGTTTATTAACAAGAAATTACAAGATTAGGTTTTTGTGTTCTATTAGTACTAAGGTTTGCAATGGAACATGGGGCAGCAGAAAATTTAAATTTTCAAGTGCATAGTTGAAATTTGTTATAGTTTTACCTGGAAACTTCAAGTTAATACATTCTGTAAACCAATTCTGTTTTGGTTTAGGGGCTTTTTTTTTACTGAGGAAAATGCAAAACTTCTTGAAAAAACAGCCTTATTTAGCTTTGAAGTCAAGGAAAGGTGCCTTTCAACAACACACCTGTCTTCACTGTAGAGAGAAACACTCTAGACAAAGGGAGATTGAAGGCTATTGCAGAGATGGGATTTTGCATCTAGTACTTGAAGTGGTAGAGTTTGCTTCCAGAGTCCTGAGTCCTTTGATTATAAATACCTGGGTGCAGTTCTGCTAAAACTTGCTTAGCAGTATGTGTGTGTGTTTGTTTCTGCTCCAAAACCTTAGTATAGAAATTGCTGAAATTTTGGTTTGTTGTTTTTTTTTTTCTGGAATTATGGTTAAAATACAGTATCTGCTAAAAATATGAAATCATAGACAACTTTGCCTCACAGTCAAATAACTTTTCTATCTTCGAGGTTTTTGACAGTTTATTTTTCCATTTACTAGCAATTTTTGCTACTTTCTATCAGCTGTATGGCAAGCTGATAAAAAAGCTTTCCTGAATAGCTTTACTTTTGTTTTCTGGTGTGCTAACATCTGCTGACAGAAAACTCGCGTGTCTTTTATAACAACCTTTACATCACTATGTCTCTGTATAGTGAGAAATTCCTTTTTTTTTCTCCTTTAAGAAGTGAGCTTTCTTTCCTCTTGCTCATACCTGAACTCTAATGACACTGTCTTAAAACCTTTTCTGGTGATTTACTCACCTTCTCAGTTTTCTCAATGTAAGTATGTTGTAGTTCAGCTCCAATTGGGACCAGACTATGCAGTCTCTCTCCGCAGACCCACGCCGGCGCAGTTCAGTGCCGCTCAGAGGAGGGGGAAGGTGGTAGAGATAATGTTAAGCCCAGGAAGAGGAAGGGTTTGGGGGAGGTTATCTTGTTCTCTGTCTCATTATCCTGCTTTGTTTTTAGCAATCAATGAATAGTCTGTTTTGCCCGTAATGGTAACTTTAAGGATTTTCTCTCTGTCATTATCTCAAACCTGGAGCCTTTTTTTTTCTTATGTTATCTCTCACTATTCTCTCGGAGGGTGAGGGGAGTAAGAGAGACACTGCGTAGCCTAGCCCTGAGTGAGGCTGAACTGCGACACCCAACCTGAGCAGCACAGGGAGGAAGAGGGAATGGGGGCTGCGGTCAGTTCATCACACATTGTTTTACGCTGCTTCGTCACTGGGGGAGGAACTACACATATTCCTCCCCTCCTCCAGTGTGGGGTCCCTCCCACGGGCCACAGTCCTTCGTGAAACTGCTACTGTTTGGGTCGTTTCTTCCACCAGGTGCAGTCCCTCCAGAACGGCTGCCCCAGCGGGCCCTCCATGGGCCACAGCGTCCTTCAGGCATCCACCTGCCCCATCGTGGCATCCTCCATGGGCTGCAGGGAATCTCTGCTCCTCCGTGGACCTCCATGGGCTGCAGGGGGACAGTCTGCTCCACCATGGTCTTCCCCACAGGCTGCAGGGGAATCTTGGCCAGGAGCAGCATTACTCCTCCCGCTCCTTCTGAACTGACCTTGGCGTCTGCAGCCGTTCCTCTTACAAGAAATTCTTCACAACTGGCTCAGGCAGCCGCCTCTCAGGTTCTCTTCACATCTCCTCTCCTCTCTACTTCTTGCAGCCAGGCCGGGCCGAGTTGGGCCCAGTCAGCTGCCCAGCGGGAGGTCAGAGGGTGAGGCCTGCAAGGCCCATAAGGCTCACGCCTCTCCCTCTCTGCCCCCACTCAGTCACTTCACATCTCCTCTTTCTTTTTTATTTTTCTGTTTTCCCATTTTTTTAAATACGTTATCGCAGAGGTGTTATCACAGAATATTCTGCTACCAAATAGCTCGGCCTTGGCCAGCAGCGGGTCTACCTTAGGCCCAGCTGAGTTCACTGGACAAAGGGGAAACAACTTCTAGCAGGTTCTTACAGAAGCTACCACCATAGCCCCGACTCACTAAATAAAACCAGAACACATCTTCATGCTCCTTTCCATGACAGTGTGATTATGTTCTGCTGGTTTTGTCTATCATGCTGTACCTCACTTTTCAATTACGGTTGAAAAGGAGACATGGTTTGGCACTTAATGCAGCATACTAGTACTTTGAAAAAAATGTTTAATTCCTTAATCTACTGTACATCTCCAACATGACTCTTGGCAAATCAGATATACCTTGTCTATATTTAGGAAGCATCTCATGTAGCTGAATCAAATTGTGCCACTCCAGAAGACTTTGTGAGCTCCACCTCAGCATATTTATTTGAACTTGATAATCTTAAAGGTCTTTTCCAATCTAAATGATTCTACAATTTTGAAAGTTAGCACTGGCAGCACACGGTGGTTGCACAAGTTGTTACCATAAGTACAGAATCATAGAAGTAGAAGCAATCCAAATGTGAGTGTGGTGTTTACTTCTTACATTGCAGTTTCTACAGTGCAAAATAAAACATTTTGAATGATTAAACAAATTCATGGCAGAAAAATCTGTTGAGCACTTTTAGACATAGGTGCAGCCTCTGGCTCAGGAAGTCCATAATTAGCTTGTTGCTACAATGTGGAAAGGTAAATGGTAAAAGGACCACTGTATGCTTGTATTCTTGCTAGCTCCCTCCTGTGTATCTTCACCACTGCTGGACACAAAAAACTGAGATAGATGAATATTTGGTGTATTGCTGTGAATGTTGCTTCTGCTTACAATGATAGCTTCTGAGGGCAGAGTTTGTTTGTCATTATTATTATCATCATCATAATAATCGGCATTTCTTTGTTTCAGTCTTCCCTGCATCCTTTGTTATTACTACATTAGTACTGCTTAGAGTGTGCTGAAACAGGAATTTCCACTGCATGGAAAGTCTGTTTGATTTCAAGGACAAAGTTTCTTAGCAGAATGAAAAATATCCTTTGAGAACAAAAAATCTGAAATGGTTCTTAGAAAAAATTAAAGTAAAGTAATTTGGTGCCTTTTGGTGCCTTTTATCCCAAGGTCTTGTAGAGCTGGTCAGGGCAGCCTGGAAAGCCTGATCCTTGCAGCGTCCCAAAAGCACACTGACATGCACCGAGCATCCTCCTAGCACTGAGCATCCTCCTTTCAATCCTTCTTCCAAAAACACAGGAAACCTGATTTAGTCTTTTAAATAAGGAAGATCTCACAGTATTTGGCTCAGTCTGCCTTTTTGGAGGAGTTTGTCATATTACAGTGTTAGCAGTGAGCAGACTGTTAGCTTTAAACAAATTATCATCCTAAATATTTTCTGTAGTGTGTGACCATAGAAAAATATGCAACACAAGTCATTAAGGTTAGATTTGAAGCCCTGTCTAATGCACAGTCAGAGAAAAGGAGGGGTGGATATTTGTTAATCACACAGAGTATCTTTACCTTCTACTTTTTACTTACCAGGCCCTTGCAACTTCTGATGCCACATAGTCGGGGGATTTCAGAGGCTAGCTGTTAGGAGCCTGATGCTACCTTCATCAAAATAGCAATTGCAAAAATATGTTAGGAGTATGAGAGATATCATCTGTTCATCAAGTATGCTGTTTGCAGCACCTTGAGCCTCAGAAAGTTTTAGTGAGACAGGGACATTTCATGTATTTCTGTCTGTTGTCCTATTTTTTTTCAGTGGGTTGGGCCTCTGGCTAAATATGTTTGATTCCCTCTGTAGAAGGAAAGATTGAAGACATGAAAAGCCTCAACTGAAATGGGTAGTGTGTGACAGTTTCATTGTTCTAGCCTATTGTTTTATGATGTGACTATCTTTAATAACAGTTCTTCAGAGACTCATAACCCTTTATGTGATTTACTGTGGTTAACCTGCGTGCCAACTGTGCATGGTATTAATTAAGACCTGGGGAGGCAGTGCTATAAAGCTGAAAAATTCACTTTGCCAAAAGGTTGTGCAGTGAAAACTAGCAAAACCCCCACATGTACCCATTTGAAAGTTTTTCCAGAATTGGTTTATGACTTTTTTTCTCAAGAGCTTGAAGGAATATATCATCTTAAATATAAACTTACAGGTTCAATTGCCTTCTTAGATGTACAATCATGCATTTTTGTCCACTTGAATTAAATGTGCCTAAGGGACAGAGTTTGTTTTCTGCATCCATTCAAGCACATGATTGAAATAAACACATGGTCCTAGCAACATAGCATGCTAGCTATTAATCCACTAAGTACCCTATTAGTACCTGTCACTTTGGATTAGCAGTGAATTTTTTATGTTCATCATGTATTTAAGTATACTGACTTTTGGATGGATTAAATCTCTTTTATTCAGCTAATTCCAAAAAGCATCCATCTGGAGAACTTTATGCCTTAAAACTCTATTTCTCAGAAATAAGTCCAAATAAGACGGGCTTTATCATCCCAGAGAGTCACTCAGAATGAGGTAATGGGAATAATAATTGGTTTATAGGGTTTTAAGTTTTTGCTGCTAGAAACCTGCTCATACATAAATCAAAGACAGGTATTTCGTTTCTGTCAAGCATTTGAATTGTTCAATGATTGATTAATGTCAGGCAACCTAATAATTAGTGTACCTGAGCATCATTTAGAATGTAAACTCCCTGCAGGGGGATTTTTATTCTTCCTTCTCACTGTATAATCACCATCTCAAGTCTCACAGTGCATGATTTGGGCTTTTTAACTGCTATCATAAAAGAAATAATAATGTCTGCAAAACTCCCCAAACTAACACCATATTCTCTGTAGTGATAATCTAATCACTACATCTCTGAGGCATGTCACTGTGCTACTTTGGAATGCTGCTTAAAAGGGACAACGTGGGATTTTATGTCATTAATTTTTCTACCCCTTTAGTCCTAATGTACACACGAAGCACATCTTGCGAGGCTGACTGTTTGAGACCACTGCTTGAGCTGGATTACCCTTAACAACTTATTTTTATTATCAAGGTCAGTAATTTTTTTAACTGAGAGGAGTGGAGTGTAGATGACAGACATAAAATTAATACAAAACTCACTACTGTTAACTTTACAGCATTGTCAAACAATTTCCTCTTCCCAGAGGAAACTGTGGAACAACAATCCTGCAGGTTCAAGCCCTGCTTTCGTACAAACAACAGGCAAGGTGGATTGTGCAAGTGAGGACAATGCAGCTGCTGTACTGTGCAACAATTTGCAGCAATTTGCAAAAGAAAGATGGGGAACCTTGTGGGTTGGTTATTTGGCTCTTAGTCTCTCTGCTGTGGTTGAAGCTGTTGGAATGGATTTTGATAGTATTTCTGTTAGCGGTCTCAGTAAGAGGTATCCACTGATCAATTTTCTTTGATCAGTGTTGATGATCTGTTTCATAAAATTTTCTCACAAAAATATCTGTGATTCTGGGGAGCCAGAATCTCCTCAGTAAAATTAAGTTTCATTGCAATGTGTTGAAGTGTCTGGCAGTCACTGAAGTGTTGGTGAATCACAAGCAATTAATCGAGGGTCTTGGACTTTTGGCAAATAATCCTTGTCTGGACACTAATCAATACCAGGAAGAATTTGTGGACACCTTCCTCTCTATCCAATATTCTTTTAGCTACTCAGTGCAAAGTCCTGGTGTTTGTTTTGTGATTGGAATTAATGGGAAAAGGAAAATCCACTTTGCTAATCAATTGCAAGATCTTAGGGAGCTTCTACTTTGCTCAATTTTTTTTTTAAATTTTAAACTTTGAGTTAATGAAATTGAAACAATATTTTGAGGAAAAAACAGTTTCCAGAGAAAAAGCAGCCATGATTTTGGACCAGCTGAAGTTACACTAGCAGATTCAGCGACAGGATGAGAGACTGGCACTGGAGATAGTGCTGGGTCTGTCTTCTGCTCTGGTGTGCTGAAATCTGAAACACGGTCTCTGTTGGCACTTTCCGGACCCTGTGTGACTCCAGCAAAGCAAGGTTCCTTCACTGTGAGTCCTCTGGACACCGATAAGAACCCATGTTTATGACAGAGTAATATGATTGCATTCTTCAAATTAGTTGTAACAGGTAATCTCATTTAATTAAGTGGTTAAATTTTGTCAGTAACCTGAAGGCTTAAGGAAACTGAAAAAAACCCAAACCTTTATGTGTTCAGATTTCTTTCCAAGATCCCCACAGATTGTTTTGTTGCTGCTTGTATGATTGGTATGTCTACATGCTTTGGGTTGCAAGTTTGAGGATGCTCAGAATTTCTATGTACCAAACAAGCCTTTTCTCCCTTAGCTCATGTTTGCAATTTCCTATAATTTATTCATTCTAGTCAAGCTACTGTATGAACTTGTAAAGGCTGCATTTTGAGGGATAACATGCTACATGTGTTTTCTCAGCCTCCAGCGGAATAAGCTTTCCACCAATCTGAAAGCTAATTGCTCCCTCTAAAACATCACAAGAAGTGCAATATATGCCTTTCTAGGCAGTCTAAATTTCTGCCATTTACCTGCCATTTTTGTTAGGATAGTAATAATTTCATGGTTGGTTAGTTGCTTAACACAAATACTCAATTTCATTTTTAGTTTCTACAGAGAAAAATAATGCATTTGAACAAACCATCATTTCTTAAACTTCTGTGTCACATGACTTGTCTGTCCAGATCCCTCTGCAGAGCCTTCCTACCCTCAAGCAGATCGACACTTCCTCCCAATTTGGTGTCATCTGCAAATTCACGGAGGGAGCACTCAATTCTCTCATCTGGATCCTTGATAAAGATATTAAACAGAACTGGCCCCAGCACTGAGCTCTGGGGTACACTGCTTGTGACCGGCTGCCAACTGGATTTAACTCGTTCACCACAACTCTCTGGGCTTGGCCATCCACCCAGTTTTTAACCCATCGCAGGGTACCCCTGTCCAAGCCATGAGCTGCCAACTTCTCTAGGAGGATGCTGTGGGAGACGGTATCAAAGGCTTTGCTGAAGTCCAGATAGATAACACCCACAGCCTTTCCGTCATCCACTAGGCAGGCCACCTGGTCATAGAAAGAGATCAGGTTGATCAAGCAAGACCTGCCCTTCATGAACCTGTGCTGGCTGGGCCTGATCCCCTGGTTGTCCTCCACAATCTTCCCCAGCACTGAGGTCAGTCTGACAGGCCTGTATTTCCCCAGATCCTCCTTCTGGCCCTTCTTGTACATGGACATCACATTGGCAACCCTCCAGTCCGCTGGGACCTCCCCTGTTAACCAGGACTGCTGATAGATCATGGAGAATGGCTCAGCAAGCTCCTCCACCAGCTCCCTCAGTACCCTCGGGTGGATCCCATCTGGCCCCATAGACTTGTGCGTGTCCAGGTGGTGTAGCAGGTCGGTAACTGCTTCCTCCTGGTTTGTGGGGGTTTCATTCTGCTCTCTGTGCCTGTCTTCCAGTCAGGGGGCTGCACATGTGTTAGCACAATTCATTTCTCCCCAGCAATCAGCTGTATAATCTGGACGTAACCCAGTTAGTTTTCTCTGATGGGACACTTCCTATTCTGTTTTTCCATTAACTCTCTAAAAGGTTATTAATCTGTCTGATCCTTTGTTTAGTCCCAAAACAGCTTGAAAAAGAGCTGTCTTGTGATTTTTATCTGTGTTACCATGGCTGTTCATTATTTCAGAGCTTATGGATATAATTCCACAGAGAATTCCACTACTGGCCTCAGTAAGATAAAGGATTCATTCATAAATGTAAGAGGGGCTGCCGTGAAAACTGTTTTAATCAACACAAGATTGACAGACATGAAAAACTCGTCGTAAATGTGAATGAAAGAACATGAGATGGCCTCTTTACATATCAGTTGTGGTTGTGATGCTTTCTGTCACACAGCTCAAGTTATTTTTTCTCTTCCTTCTGCCAGCATTGCATGCAAATAGATTATGATTTGTGTAAGTATGGAGAGGAGTATTTGGACTGAGAGTAAAGTGATTTGATAATGGAAGGTGACAGGAAGCTGGGGATAGTGTGTATCCTGTTGGATTTGGCCAGAGATCTCTATCATCACCAGAGGAAGGCAGACATAATGGAAAGGTTAAACACAACACACATGGGGCTTAAGGTTTTGTTTTGTGGATATATTGAGTATTAGTTTTGTTTTGTTTTCTCAGTTGCAAAGTGATTGACCTGGATTAAAATTGCAGTGAAAATCATGAGTCCATAATAGAATATGTTTTGCAAACTGAGGAAGGAAAGATGTCTATGCTGTTTTTTCAAGTTCACATGCTGCATGCATTATAACATAACATAGGTGAGCAATCCTGTGACTGAATCAAACTGATGGTTCCGTGGCTTTTGGTTTGACGTAGGTAGAATTGGCCCCGAGTCGTTTTAAGATAGGCGCTATAGAGCTATGCCTTCAACTCTCCCACTTGCAGTAACTGCTTGGATCTCTTGTCCTTGACCTGACTGCTTTATGCTGTGTTAAAAGGCCAAAGGATTGCTAAGGTTTTCTAATAGGTCCAGGAATCCACTGTGCAAGCCAGCTCCAAGGATTGTCCCTCATGTTTTTGTGCTGTCAAAGGAACAGTGGTCTGAGTGCTGCAGGTGCTTTAAGAAATCCCTGTGCCCATAGGAAAGCCTAGAGCATTGGCCGTTGTCTTGCCCTGAGGATTGTTTGCAGACCTTGGAGACGTCTCCTTCATCTAGGCTAGCTTTGAGAGGAGGACAAAGCTGCTTGAATTTCCTCCCCCTTGGCCTCATTATTTACATTTTTTGTGGTGCCAAAGGTATTGCTTTTCAGTGAGAAAATAGGTCATGTCATCTTGCAGGCAGGAGATAGACTCCCAGCTCATTGAAGTAGCTTTGAAAACAGACGTCCTTATTTCTAGAGTAGCAGTGCTTACCAACTTCTGGCCCATCACACTGCGGCTCTGTGGCACCAGCATATGCATGTCTACCTCTTTTTATTCACTTTTCTCTGTCCTCTGTTTGACCAGTTGGCTTCTTGGATCTGGAGTGCTCTCTCACTGCGTTAGGAAACCTCTGGCATAATGACACTCTCATTTGTACTGGGATCTCTAGATACTTTTATAGTAAAAATGTTTCTGTGTGTGCTCTTTCAGTTTGGTCTCTTGGAAAGCTCCAAGCTAGTTTTTCCTCATCATTAATAAAAATCACTAGTAACGCTGCATCAATATGTAGCAGCAGCAGCAGCAGAAACAACAACAATCTCACTCCAGCAAGGCTTGATCTTTCCTTGCAGCAAAACCAATCAATTTGTTGTCAGAACTGCAAATATTTGTTAGCTGTAATAGCTACACTGAAGGAATTTGCTACACTAATAATGTTTTGATTTTTCTGTTCTGTTTTTCTAAAGCAAAAGAAAATGAGAATACCAGTCCCTGTCCTAGCCCTCTCCCTTTCCCCTCCCCTGTCCAAAAAAAAAAGAGAAATAGAGGCAGGAAAGAAGAGTATTTGTTAGGAGACTCTATCAAAAACCAAAGAAGACTGGTGAAAGCCAATCAAAAGTTTCCCAGTATAATATACTAAATAATATAGCATAGAGCAGCAGGAAGGCAACAAAACCCTTTCTGTCCTCTCCTAACTCTTCTTAGGTCAGCTAGAGAGGGATTGCACCAGGTGCTTTGTACGGTAGGTGTGATAGAGCTCACTCTTGTACCACAGCCTGCCCAGGAGCAATGTGCTCTTTCTGGAGTCATTGAAGTAGTTTTATACAAGGCACCTCTGTCTATCTGTAGGTACACATTTGTGAACATCCAGACCAAATTAAAGCGTTTGCCTTTGTTAAATTAAAAAAATATTTCAAAACTTGCAACATCTGTGTACCTGTTGACTGCATCCAGCAGGCAGAGAAGGGGAAATTTTTCCTTTAAGCTTTTCCTTTCATTCAAGCTCATTCACTAGTTGATGATAATGTCAGACCATAAGAACAGAGTGAGACCATGGCAAGGAAGGACTAAAGCATTAGCTGTTTTCACTGAAGCCCAAGATCCTGAAGTGTCATCTTAATAACTGAATGTGTCCTTTAGTTGTGAGATTTCCTATTATTTTGAAGACATTTCTATTAGGTCCTTCTGAGATAAAGTGCAAGTCAAATTTAATGTTGTTTTAGGAAGAAACTACTATACGATGTGATAGACCAGTACACAGGAAACAACTGCTGAATAGAGAGATGTTGACTCCAGTTAGGTACTGAGTTAATTTACTTTTTTCTTTTCGTTATACAAACCTAAGAAACCTGTGGACCTTGCTGTGCAGGAAAAAAAAAAAGCAGTAAATAATTATAAAATCTGTATTTGAATTATGCACAATTCTGTGTATTAACACAATCTACTACAGTATGACTTGCTCCTGACTGGGAGTTTTGGGATACTAACTTAATCCTAATATGTGATAATAGTAATATATGAAGCAGCAGAGACATTTTGATTTTCCAAATATAGATCAAATAACATTGGGTAAAGCACCAGTGTATTTCATTTTTTAAATATGTTTTCCAGCAGCAGATGGAGTTTTATTGTCATTGTATGTACAGAAAAAAAAAATGTTTATTTTAAAAATTTGTATTGTTTTGAGATTTTTAAGGAAAAAAATAATTATTTTTTCCAAATATTAATAAGTCATTCCTGTGAAGTATAAGACAGTTCAACCTCAGTAAACAAAATCATACCAATGCATTGAAGCACTTCATTTTTTTTTGTTTATTGTAAAAACAGTTTTTTTTCATTTTGGAATGAACACAAACATATATGTAAATATCCAAATTTTTTACAGAATTTTTTTTTCCTATACCACTTTTTTCCCTGTCCTCCTTTAAGTATATTAAAAGCAAAAATTTTCCATACTTAATTTTAAATGAATATATTTTGATTAATAACAATTTTCACTGCAGCAAACAGGAACATTCCCTGGCAGAATGCACCTCTGAATCACTAATGGAGAGCTGCATGCCCACCCTTGAACCTGGAAACATCCTGAAACCCCATCCCAGAAGGACATTTTTTGTCTTCACTGTTATTGAAAAATCAAATGCCCATCAGATTTTCTTACTTTAGCTCACCTGGCTTTTGAATGGCAGTAAGCAGAATCTCAGTCCTCCACAGAAAATGGAAAATAAACAATTAATGATGAGATGTTTTAAGCTCACAAATCAGAAAGTTTAGTTCTAGGAAGAACAAGTACCCACCTAATGGCAAACCACACATATTTAATGTAAAAGACAACATTGGAAATGAGCCTTTCCACTTAGACTTGTCCCCACTATACCTCTTGTGAACAATGGAGATGATCCTATCCAGTTTTCCAAGATTTATATTTGTCACATGCTTATTGCTGGTAGTATTTTGATAATGAATTTGGTGCTGTGTGTACTTATGTACATGACTGGTCTTTCTAGTGCTCATGTTTCCCATTTCAACACAGATTTCCTGGAATCTAAACCATAATTTATTTACCAATACTGCGTCTGCTAGCTTCAAGATGAGAGAAATGGAGATTTCATAGAACTCATTAAATGTTTGCATGGATGAAAGAGAATGAACCAAACATGTTTTGCAGAGAGAATTGTTTGGGTTTTTTACCATTAAGTTTTTTTAGGAACATTTTATTCTTTTCCAAGTATCCTCCCTGATGAGAACAGGGAAAAAAATCTCATAGCTCAGAAGTAACTGTAGTCTGCTTCATTGCAGACTACCCAGGAACTCCTGCCACTGGGTCTGTCCTTTGCTTTGCTCCTTTGGGCCAAAGAGAAAAGGACAGGATCTGAAAATGTTAACATCTCCAGCAAATCTTAGATATATGGATAGGTAGAAAAAAAGCTGGGCTTTTTTGTGTGCATCATATCCATACCTGTTTGCTTCTGGGGTGATATTTTCAAAGGCTTGTAGTGATGTTTGGGCTTACATTCTTCTTGAAAGCCAGTGGGAGCTGGCTCAGAATCTAATTTCTGCAGCTGTTTAAGAAAAACATAGCTTTTATTATTTTTTCTTGATTAAGCACACTGAGTGTGATGCACTAGATACATCTTGCATGTCCTTCACATCTGCCATCAATGCTCTGCAGCAGAGGCAGTTCTCTCTGTGTGTTGGAATGGGGAAGCTGAGGAAGAGGAGTGGAGAAACCTCCTGTCTCCTGGAGTGCAGAGGAAGAGGTGTGACAGTGCAGACTGCCAATCTGCGTGGCACCAACCCAGGGCCCAGCTTGCTGAGTTACATATGCAGTACAACTTTGCTGCCAAAAACCATGTCAAGAAGTTGGAGCAGATGTCCTGGGATGCAGATGAATGAGGTATTGGACTCTGATCCACATGAGTCAAGGCAAAATTTTTCATACCAAGCACACTATGGACTTGAATGTAGCCTCCTGGCATCTGAGACTGGTATCCTATACATCCTCAACCTGTATAGAGTGCAAGGAGGTTACTTCCCACATGTGCAAAATTGCAGGCTCCAAAATCTTCTGCCTAATAGCAAGGAGGTTTAATACTCAAAGCTATTGGCCTCCTCTGACTGTTGTTCATGCATGTTTGTCTTGGGATTTTTAAAGCACCAGTGTCACTGATGTGACAGGAATTAGCTGCAGGGGTAGAAAAATGTTAACAACTCATATTTAATAAATTGCCATTTTCCTATGATGCAGAGTATCTGACAGTGCAATGAAATACCTCCCTTATTGGTCTGCTAGTCATTAAAAAATTCCTCCAACTCAGTTTATGTCTTTCTGTTGCCAGCTTGAAGACTTATATTGCTTTCCCAGTTAAATCATTGGCTCCTAATCATCCAGCTGAATTTTTATGCCCAACCTATCCCCCAGGAGACTTTTATATACACTGTAATAATACTGTTTGCTTGGACGCTGGCAGTTAAGTGTTCTAGCACCTTGTTTTACTGTCTGTGATACATTTCTGAGAAAGAAAGCACTTAGGCTATTTATTTATGAGAAATCAGAATGGCAGTTGTGTTAAGGCTGCAAACACAAAGCACACGCTTAGCTTTATTTAGATACTCTAGACTTTACCTGGAATTAAAATTCATTCCTGTACTGGCTGATTGAAATCTCCTTTGCCATTGTTACTGGTGCATTAGTGATGCCATTTTTGCAAGCAGCACAAGTGAAGTGACCGGACCACTCGGTGGATAAGGAGTTGGCTGGATGGCCGCACTAAGAGAGTGGTGGTCAACGGCTCAATGTCCATGTGGAGACCGGTCACGAGTGGCGTCCCTCAGGGGTCCGTGTTGGGCCCGGCCCTGTTCAACATCTTTGTCGGCGATATGGACAGTGGGATAGAGTGCACCCTCAGCAAGTTCGCCGACGACACCAAGTTGTGTGGTGCTGTCAACACGCTGGAAGGGAGGGATGCCATCCAGAGGGACCTTGACAGGCTGGAGAGGTGGGCCCGTGCCAACCTCATGAAGTTCAACCAGGCCAAGTGCAAGGTCCTGCACCTGGGTCATGGCAATCCCAGGCACAAATACAGGCTGGGCAGAGAATGGATTGAGAGCAGCCCTGAGGAGAAGGACTTGGGAGTGCTGGTGGATGAGAAGCTTAACATGAGCAGGCAATGCGCCCTTGCGGCCCAGAAGGCCAACCGCATCCTGGGCTGCATCAAGAGGAGTGTGGCCAGCAGGTCGAGGGAGGTGATTCTCCCCCTTTACTCTGCCCTGGTGAGACCCCACCTGGAGTACTGTGTCCAGTTCTGGAGCCCCCAGCACAAGAAGGACATGGACCAGTTGGAGAAGGTCCAGAGGAGGGCCACGAAGATGATAAAAGGGCTGGAGCACCTCTCTTATGAGGACAGGCTGAGAGAGTTGGGGCTGTTCAGCCTGGAGAAGAGGAGGCTCCGGGGAGACCTGATAGCGGTCTTCCAGTACCTCAAGGGGGCCTACAAGAAAGATGGGGAAAGGCTGTTTAGTAGGGCCTGTTGTGATAGGACAAGAGGTAATGGTTTTAAAATAGAGGGGGGTAGACTTAGATTAGAAATTAGGAAAAATTTTTTTATGATGCGAGTTATAGAACACTGGAACAGGTTGCCCAGAAAGGCGGTGGAGGCCCCATCTCTGGAAACGTTCAAGGCCAGGCTGGATGAGGCTCTGAGCAACCTGATCTAGTTGGGGATGTCCCTGCTCCTTGCAGGGGGGTTGGACTAGATGACCTTTGAAGGTCCCTTCCAACCCTAACCATTCTATGAGTCTATGATTCTATGATTCTATGACTGGGAGTTAGGCACTGGCAGCTGTATGGCACAGGGCAAGTAT
Organism: Chlamydotis macqueenii; assembly: GCF_036417535.1. NCBI lineage: Eukaryota > Metazoa > Chordata > Aves > Otidiformes > Otididae > Chlamydotis > Chlamydotis macqueenii. The sequence continues at coordinate 22,355,302 of NC_141559.1, forward strand.
CTTGTCTTGAGGGAACCAGTGGAGCCCTTTGCTGTTTCTTTCAGCTTTCAGGCTCTTTGGGATGTCTCCGGAACCTACCTGCTGTACTTGATGCTGCATTAAGTGTGAAGTTGAACTAGAACAAACAAATGAGCCCTTTTAGGTAGTTTATGTTTTGTAAAACATGGTGTTTCTGGACTGTCAAAAATAGAAATGCAAACAGAAACTGAAAAAAACCCCACACAGTTTGAATATTTTCAAAACAAGAGGTTATGCCATTATGTTTCAAAATATTTTTATTACAGCTTAAAGTTTCATTTATTTACTTTTAAATTTAAAAAGTAAATAAAGCAAGTTTTCGATGAAGCGTAGTATTTTATTAGTTTTTGCACTAACCATTGAGGAGACATATTTTTAGTGCAACATTAATAGTTTTCTTTAGGATCAGCATCTTTCTGCACACACTTGCGCATACCAGCAATTTCAGAGTTTTCCAGTCCTGTTACTGAACCAGAAAAAATCAATTACTAGCTGAGACCTTACTAGGAGGCCCCAGGAAACTGGTTGAGGTGAGGGCATCTTTCATAGCTTTGCTTGTTTCTTTTTCTTCTCACTTAGATTCTGGCTTGCACCTCAGGGCCAGGTACCTGCTGCGGGAGCACAGAGGCACTGCGGGGTACCTCCTCTTTTCTGGCAGGAAGGCCATCCCTTATTTCTGCATCTGCTGAATTGCTTATCAGACTTTCTTCTTAACATTGTTCCGTCTGATATACAGTGTAGGGGTTATCCATTCTTCTCCCCTGCCATGAAGCATTCAAGGATAAGACAGCTAGACTACCTAGCTGCTAGGTGTCACTGCAGCTGTCTCAGGGCAAGTGACCCAAGTACAACCTGCGTTTCTGCATCCGAAGGGTTGGGCACTAAGAAGGTAGTAATAGAGATCTGGTCAGGCAGCTCAGGTGCAGTAGGTTGGACGTCCCTATGCTGCTTGTAACGGAGTTAGGGCAATTGTATTTCTCCCTGTTGTGACAGTCCTCTGTCAGCCTGGCCCAGCGACTGGCTTTCTGGCTTTTTTTTCCAAAGAGACTCGACCACTCCTGCATACAACTGGAAACATTTTTCTTGCAACCTAGTGTTATAAACCTGAGGCTGTAGTCCAAAACAGGTAGATGTTCCACTTTTTTTTATTTCAGATGTCTCTGTTTCATTTTGGGGGAATGCACTATGCAAAAAGAGATTTTTGGTTTGTGGTTTTTTGGTTTGTTTTTTTTTTTTAAAATCATTGACATGACTTGCTGCTTCTTTCTGAGCACTGAGACCATTGTATGAGCTAAATCTCTTTTGAAAGCTGAATCCCTACACAGTAGTGCAATACAATGCACCCTTAATTTGGAGGACATACTGAAGTGTTATGGAGTAATATATTAAGTGAGGAAGATGGCAAACTTTTAGAGAGTCGTGTTTTGTTTCAGGACAGGAACGCGTGTGCTGTGTGCATGTAAACCAGCAGTAATTGGTGTTCTCTGCAGGCAGCAGTATTGAGATTTCAGTGAATAATTTAAATTTCTTCTTAAAACTCATTATTTCCCCTTTCCATGTGTTATAGTTTGTGCTCTTCATTTACTTGGTAGAGTTCCTTGGTGTTTTGAGAAATGCTGTGTAAATAATAAGCTAACGACTCCTATTCACCTAGTCTTGTTCATGCTGTTGGAGATCATCAGGTGGACACTAGGCCCCTTGTCAAATTGCTGTGTGATTTCTAAATGATGATTTTGTGTCATATAACTTAGGTTAACAGAAACTCTTGGACAGCAGATATAATACTAATATTTCGTATTTGGTATTGTAGAAATGTGTCGTGAAAGCCTGTCTTACATAGTGCAGTCTCTCTCATATGTGATTTGCAGCTCTTAGATGATTTGACATATCACCATATTATAATATCTAGGATGAGATTTGCACAGCATCACTGTTGTGCTAGTCCCCATTAAAATGAAAGGGAGTTTTTCCACTGGCTGCTATTAAAGCAGCTGGGCACCACTGAGCCAGAGTTAAAGGCACATCCTTCCAATCACAGGTAATTCAATCAAATCAATTTGTACTCTTGTTTGTTTACTTTTTGAATAGATATCACATGCAGCTGCAGGAGAAAGAACAAAGCAAGTCGATTTGATCACCTCCTGTCACTGTGTACAGTGATATGGCAGTTTATTGGCAGGAGAGGAACATTTTGGGATGTTATGGTTATGCCCATTGCAAAATATGCTTTTACCTGTTGTTAAAACACACAACAAGTCGTTAAGCTGAGACCTGAAGTCATAAATTAATAACTCTAACCCAGAAAGAGCCAGAGGAGCCTATTCAGGGGCTTGCAGTAGTATTTCTCCATCTGGTCTGAAGTAAGCTTTCAAGTTGAGTATGTGCAGTAGGCTTCATTACTCTGATTATTCAAATACCCACAGGTAAACTTTCCATACATAGTGAGAATGGGGAGGGAAGGATTTGTCAGATAGGGAAGAGCTCTCCTTTCTTGGGAAGTGCAAACCTTAACTTGTGGGTACAGAAACAGCATTTCTGTGAAAAGGAGGTTGCTAAAACTATGAGCTCTTCTGTTTGAAAATGCCCTAAGTTACTTCTGCACATAGATGCAGTTTCATACTTGAAGCTGTAGGTGACACACAAAAGGTGCAGGCCTATGCCCTTCTGAAAAGTATAAGCCACACTAGTTCCCAAAAGCACCAGTAACATTTTATTGTCACCATCAGATCCAGCCTTTAGTGAACACTCAGCTGTACTGTCACCCAGGGTGGAGGGGATGTGGGAACACTGAGCAGTGTCTTCAGCTCAGACTAAAGGTACTGAAAAATACTAGGTGACTAAAAAAAGAAATAAATATGTTTCTTAGGGCAACTCATGATACTTTAACACTGCTGACCAATATAACATGGTGTGATGGTTTATCCCAAATTACCACACAGTTTCTCGCTCACCCTCCCCCTCCCCAGCAGGATGGGGGAGAGAATTGGGAAGGAATGAAAACTCGTGGGTTGAGATAAAGACCTTCCTTTGTTACTAAAATAACAAAGGAAAACGACAATAATAACAGAATATAAGGATATTAAAATATACAAAATGAACAATGTACGTTTTCTCACCACCCGATGTCCCAATGACCGATACATCCTGTCCCGAGCAGCAATCACTGAAACAAAACCGAGTGGCAAGCAAAGGAGTGAAAAGGGAGCCAGCAAGGTAGAGGGAACGATGCCAGCAAACAAGGGAGAAAGATGGATGCCAGGAAGGCAGATACCTGCCCTGGCCAACCCCCACTTCTATACTGAGCATAACATTTATGGCATGGAATACTCTCTTTGGGCAGTTTGGGTCAATTATTCTGTCTTTCTCCCAGCTTCCTGCATCTGCAAATTGGCAAGACTTGGAAAGCAGGACAGTGTCCTTGATCTCATTCACAACAACTCTTATCATCAGGGTGTTTTATCAACATTCTTCACATACAAAATCCAAAACACACCAGCTACTGAGAGGAAAATTAACTCTATCCCTGCCAAAACCAGGACACATGGCAATATACGTCCATCTGCTCCTACAGGGCCTATACCATATAAGAACATTCTTGCCAAAATTACACATTCAGAAATTGTTACCATTTGCAGATGGCGGCCTGCTTGCTCCCTGCCTCTCAGCAAGCCAGGAGAAATACTGAAAGTGCAGTAGGGCTGTAGGCAGCTACAAAAGCAGAAGATGGCAGGTTTGTCGAAGGGTATTATAAGCAGGTGGAGGGAAGGCAACTATCCCTGCTGAAGGGTGACAGGTCCCTCAGCCACACTTATGAGCAGTTTCCCAAGGATATGAGGCTCATGTGGCTGGACAGGCTGTTTGCCTCTCTGCTCCCTCAGCAGCATCTGAATTTGCTTACCACTTAGAACCAAAGTTAGCTGAAGGGCAAGGATTGTAAAACAAAATGTTCCTAAAACATACCTGAGAACTCATGATGTTGTGGAGGAGAATGGCATCCAAATTGGTGCCTCCATAGTGGAAAAGAGGGCAGCAGGAGCTGCAGCTACTTTAATTAAGCACTGGAGAATCTGTACTGGAGCACACTGCAGGAAACCAGACTGCATAGTTCACAACCTACTTGTTATTAACTGGGTAGCCTGCAGGGGCTCTGGGCTTGCAGTGAAAGTTTGTTTATAATGCAGCACATTCTCCAGCTCTGCTGAAAAAGAAGTCTGGATGGGGATTAGAAACCAGATTTAACTCTTTGCTGGGGCCAGTCTAAGCTCAAAACAAAATACACAGCAAAGCTGAGTTCTTCTCCAAAACTTGCTTGCTTGCTCTTATGGCTTTTCCTTGTCTCTGACCTGGAAATAGTTTCCTGTGAGTTCTGTGGGACACACACACTCCTATGAATATGATTGGATTTGTCAAGCTCTCTTGTCAGAACAAAAGAGCTCCTTTTGCTTGGGAACCTTATGTTTCTCAACTTGATGGGAAGAGATGAGGCAGCAACCTCTCCGTCTACGTCAAAGATCCTGCTGCCCTAAGGTTTTAGAGCTACTTATTTGTTTATTTAAGTACATAAATATATATATAAGGAACAAAAAAGGATTAGAATGTACAGAGGGTAATCAATCATGCAGGCTTACACGATCCTTTTGGATGAAACAAAATTAATTTTAATCTCTCAGTGTTTGTATGAGATGGAGCAGTGGTATTTATTTGGCAGCTGTGTGGGCACGCTCTCTCTGAAGCACCCAGTAAAACAAAGCATGAAAAATCTGTATTTACAAATCTGAGGAAGCCTGCACTGCAGTCAATGCCTTTAAGTTCTTTTAGCAGCTTGAGAGTTGATTTGCATTGAGTGCATTAGCCCAGGTTTACTGAGACAGGGAAAGGTGTGACATAATACGTGTTTGAAACATTCCTTACACTTTCTCATGGAAGCTTTGGCTGTTTTTTTTTCGAGGTTTGCCACATGCTGAGCTGAAGGAAAAAAAATGCTTAAAAAAATTCCTTGTCAGATGCTTTGCTAGGTGAGAGAAAAGATAAGAAAACAAGTACAATATGCAAAAGACTGATTTCCATCCATTAAAATCTCAAGTTTACAGTCTCTTATTCACAAATTTAACTACACAGAGAAGATCAGTATCAGAACTCTGCTAGCAGCATTAGTTGCTGTATGTTCTGGCTAAACATAATGTGTTTTTGCAAAACTCCTTGGGAGAAGTCAGGAGGTGGACTTTAAAGAGCTCTTTATTCAGTGAAAGTTAAGACTTAGAGAATGCTGCTTAGCAGAAGAGGTAATTAGAAAGCAGAAGTAAATGCCATTGCTCTGGCACTTTGGAAACGACAAGGGAATTCTGGTCAGGAGCTGCATTACTCCTCCCCCTCCTTCTTCACTTACTTCCTCACTGACCTTGGCGTTTGCAGCCATTCCTCTTACAAGAAATTCTTCACAACAGGAAAGCAGATGCCGTCACCCTGTGCAGCAGGCTGCAAAATGAGGAAACCAGTACGGGAAATAATGGTTCAGAAAACAGATAATAGAAGGGAGGGCTGGTCCGCTGTCTCACTGCTAGTGGTTTTGACCGGTAAAAGGGGGAAGCGGCTTAAAGAGCCTGTGTGTTCTCTTGTTCTGGTTTTATTTAGTGGGGGGGGCTACAGCGGTAGCTTCTGTAAGAAGCTGCTAGAAGTTGTCCCCCTTTGTCCAGTGGACTCGGCCAGGCCTAGAGCAGACCTGCTGCTCGCCAAGGCCGAGCTAATTGGTAGCAGAATATTCTGCGATAACACCTCTGCGATAATGTATTTAAAGAAGGGGAAAAACAGAAGAAAAAAAAAAGAGAAGTTGTGAAGACACTGAGTGGGGACAGAGAGGGTAAGCGCGAGCCTTGTGGGCCTTGCAGGCCTCACCCTCTGGCCTACTGCTGGGCGGCCATCTGGACCCGACTCGGCCCAGCCTGGCTGCAAGAAGTGGAGAGGAGATGTGAAGGAGATGTGACACCTGAGAGGTGTCTGCCTGCCTGTTGTGAAGAATTTCTTGTAAGAGGAATGGCTGCAGATGCCAAGGTCAGTTCAGAAGGAGGGGCAGGAGTAATGTGGCTCCTGACCAGAATTCCCCTGCAGCCTGTGGTGAAGACCATGGTGGAGCAGGTTGTCCCCCTGCAGCCCATGGAGGTCCACGGAGGGGCAGAGATCCACCTGCAGCCCATGGAGGATGCCATGTCAGGGCAGGTGGATGCCTGAAGGAGGCTGTGGTCCGTGGAGGGCCAGCTGGGGCAGCCATTCTGGAGGGAGCGCACCCCGTGGAAGAAACGACCCACACCGGAGCAGTTCCTGAAGGACTGTGGCCCATGGGAGGAACACCACGCTGGAGCAGGGGAGGAATGTGAGGTGTTCTTCCCCTGACAACAAGGCAGCAGCGTGAAACAATGTGTGATGAACTGACCGCAACCCCCATTCCCTCTTCTCCCTGTGTGCCGCTCGGAGTGGGGGAAGGTAGTAGAGAGAATGTTAAACCTGGGAAGAGGGAGGGGTGGGAGGGGGTTATCTTGTTCTCTGTCTCATTATCCTGCTTTGTTTCTAGTAAAAAATGAATAGTTTTTCTCCAAGTCAAGTCTGTTTTGCCCGTATTGGTAACTTTAAGGATTCCTCCCTGTCCTTATCTCAAACCTCGAGCCTTCTTTCTTATATTATCTCTCCCTATTCTCTTGGAGGGCAGGGGGAGTGAGAGAAAGAGAGACTGCGTAGTCTGGTCCCAATTGAGGCTAAAGTATGACATCTCTTTGCAGACAGGAGGAAAGCATATATTCCCCCTGGACAGGGGACAGCTTTCCCTCTTCTCTTGCTTAGCTACTTACTTTTCCCTGGAATTTCTTCATTTAATCTTTGAATTGAGGTTGGATATTTTCTGTAAGATGTGCACCAGCTCCTTTAGAAGTGAGTGCTTGGCAAAGGCATAGAAGATCCATATTACTCATTTGGGCAGATGAGATGTGTGTGTTCTTTCAAAATTTAACACTCTTAGGTGAAAAAGTCTAGGAAATGAAATGCACAGGTAAAGAAATACTGCAGATTTTGGCCCCGTGCTCCTTTTAACTAGCACAGCCAGTTTCCTGAGACTCAGTAGTTCTGACAACTCCAATTTTCATCCAGCAGAGCAAGGCTCACCTAAATCATGACCTGATTATTTGCAGGAAGGATGGAGCTGAGGCCTGTCACGACTAAACAGCGGTATGTTATCCTCTGCACATCAAGATATAGATCCTAAATAGACAGTCTGAAGAGTTAAAATTATGTGGACTGGAGGGAAGGTGGTGAGGGGATTCTCTAGTCTGAGAAAGCAGGGAGAAGGGATGTCAGCAAGATGATATCTGCTTCCCTGGCTTTATTGGCTCCCTGTCGTGCTAATTTCCAGTGGAGCCAGGAGGCTGCAAAACAGGCTGGATCAGGCTCCCCACAGCTAGTATTGTCCAACAAATCAGTCCTAATGGAGCACAGGTCAGAAAGTTGTCTTAGTCATAGAGGCCTGCTCTTGGAGAAAACATGACAGTTTACACACAGGTAGGAAAAGAGCTGGAAAAGTTGCTGGCTTTTGCTATCCTTCCGTACACTTGCTGATGAAGCCAGAACAAAGTAAATTAAATTAAATCTCACCAGGACCCTGCCCCTTTTGACTAACACAGCTGGTTTGCTGAGACTCAGTAGTTATGTCAACTCCATGTTTCTTTTTCTCTGAAGTGTACCAGGAGGGCCAGAAAGCCACCAGGCCTCTGAGGCTGTGTTCAGATCCAGCTGCCTAAAATAGCCCTTTCCAGCAAGAAAAATGTGAGCTTTTGCAAGACGAATCACCGCTTTCTCTGCATTCAGCACCAGAACATATAATAAGTGACAACAGAGCTGATGGGAAGGCGATCAGAGGAGCTTTGCTCTTGATTTGCAGTCACTTCTGTATTAGTCAGAGGAAAGATGATCTGGACGGAGATTTGTGTGCTTGCTTTACATCCTCATGCTCATTCCTCACCATTCATAAGGCCTCTGTATTATACAAAAAAGGTAATTAGTGCTTATATTTTCTCCCCACATAGTGAAAAATAGAATTGCCCTGGTGCCCTTGAGGTTTCCCAGGTCTAACTAGACTTTTACGAGGAAGGAAAGACAGACAAGTTCAGTGACTTCTGAGAGCTCCTCCACCCAGACAGCCTTTTGAATAAGGTCTTTGTATGTGTCAGAGTTTGCATAACCTGTCTTCAGATCCTTCAACTTAAAATACCCTACACCAAAAGCTATATGAAAGTTATTGAGTACCATCTTGTGTAGCTTAATTTATTTGTTTTATTTTGGTCTAAGTTTAAATGTTCATGTCACTTCACTTCAACTTTGGTCCCATCTCTTGCTGTGACTCCCATGCAAATGTTTCTTTGGTGGAAATATTTTCCTTTTAGTGCTTTGGCTACACAGGTGACAAAACAGACATAAAATGTGACACTGTCCATCAGTCCAGCCCAGGTCTACCTCTTTTGGATTTGCTAAGCCTGGTTGCCCCTGCTGGGTGACTTGAAAGTGCTAGAAAGTATTTATTTTTTTTCCCCAGGTTTCCCTTTCTCTGATGAGATTCATAGATTTTGTGGTTTCTTTTGAGCACTGCATATTTACTGAGGTCCCTGTTATTTCCTTTTACATCGCATAGAGTACCACAGGTTTAAATTGCACTATCACAGGTGACAGCTGGACCTGATTCAATTCTAGGGGAATGTAAATAACCTCAATATTTCAATAGAGTAAAAATTATGTTACTACTTTTCACAAACAGACAAGAAGAAAAGCCTGCTTGTTTATCACAGTGCAAAGATACCTGTACAAGTTTACAGCTGTTCTTCTGCAACATGGGTGCTTCCATCCACTTGCTGTAATCCAATCTTTGAGTCCTTCTGTGTCAAAGCAGAGCGCGCAAGCCACCTAACCTCCACCCCTGCAAGTGTGGCATCTATTCTAAGCTAGGTGTCTTTGCATCCATGTTCAGCAGAGATCATTGCACCTTGCAGGCCTGTCTCTACAGTGATCCTGGGCAGCAGACTTAGAAGATGGGTTAGATTGCAGTCTGCCGACGTTGGCAGCTAGGATGGGATCCATCTACCCAAATCTTTGGTTTGCTGGTTGCCTAGGGGTAGGCAAGTGAGTTCAGGTTCAGGCATAGACATAATTCTACTGAATAAAAGAGGTTGGGACTGTTTCATGACCTGTCATTGTAGACTTGAATATAGACATTCAGTTTACCTGGAGACCTTTCAGTACTTGGCTTTCAAAGAAAATGTTCTGTAAAACATTCACGTTTTCATGTTTGCTTTTTGGGGGATTTTTCTCCACATTTCCTCAGTCAGAGGTAAGCTGGTTGTCCTAGTCCACCAGGAAAAACCCCTGAGAGGGACACTAGTAGTGAAGCCTGAAAATACAGACTCTCTCCCTGTTCAGAAAGAGAAATATAATCCAGATCAAATCACTAAAACAACAGTCAACTGTACTCTTGAATCTGATTGCAACCAAAGCTACAAGGGGCAGTGGAAATGTGGTGGTTTTATTTGCAAGGATAGAGTGGAAGTAGTGGGTGTGTGACAGGGCCAGGAACAAGAAACTGCAGGACCTGAAACTTTCATCAGCCCTAAGGCTGCCTGCGGAGTTTACTGTTTCTTGTAGATCCCAGTAGCAGGTACTTGCCAGTTCAGATACTGAGTAACACAGTATTCAATGAGTCCAAGCAGCAAAAGATGCCTACTTTCTCTTATATGCTGTTACTGTAGGGAGATTCTTGCTGGTAAATTTTTAGCACTGAATCTGATGCTCGTGTTGTGTGCTATCTAGCTCGAGACACATCTCCTGTGTTGGCAGGTCCCATAGCTGAAGGAGCTGCTCTTTTAAGTCTTCCTGAGTGGCAGCCTAGCACTGTGAGCTTTTATTTGGTGTGGGACCTTGAGAGTAGCTGCCAGCTCTTGGGAAAGCAGATAGTTAGATGGTAAATTCAGCCAACAGCCCTGACAAAAAAAAAAAAAAAAAAAAAAAAAAAAAGTAGAATAGCATAATTATAATGAAGTTTTAAAATATTCCTGTATTACTTGGATGGAATTTTTCATCTGGCACTTTGAGAATAACCTCTGATCTTCTGTGGAAATGCATCTAACATTTAAATGGAGTCCACATGTTTCCCTTGGACCTACAGTTTTAGCTAGAGCTTTCTAAAGAAAAATAAAAATCAGACAAAAGACCCTTATGCTGTGATAACGATTCTATTTCAGTGATGTCTTTTAATTATGCTAGCTGGCTGTATAAACTTAATTGCATTAGAGGCTGCTAATTATCTGATTAGGAAGTGCTTGGCTGTAATAGCTTATTTTAATGAATTGACTATGTATGCATGTGATTCTTAGTTGTTTAGCTGTTACCTCAGATCCTCAATTTGTTAAAGTCTCTCAGATACATTCTGTCTTTATTTTAAATTTTTTTTTTAAATCTAAAATGTGAGGCATAAATACATCTCTCTCAGTCCTGAATGGCTGCAGATATTTTGCTGCTTGTGCCCTTGTGCCTACCTGTAAGTGACCACATCTCTTTTGTCACCCATGTTTGTTGGGGTTTTTTTAGTGCAGTCCCAAGAAGGAGACAGTGGGGTATTCAGCTTCTCTGAGCTATCTGAGATAGTGTAAGGGTTGCCAGAAACTGCATGAGAAAAGATGGCACAGAGTTAGCATCTTCTGGCTAACGAATTTCAGAGGGTCTAGTCCATCAGATCATCTTGCAGGCCTGGATTGTCTGGCTGAATGAGAGCTGTCACCTCCAGCCTAGGGGTCATGGCCAAGTGATACCAGGAGAATAAGAAGCAGAGATGTGAGCCTGACTAATCTCATTTCACCAGCTGTTTGTCCTTGTTCTTGGGAATGCAATGAATTTTAAATCTAAGTAGAGTCATGACCAGGAACATTTCTGAATAGATGTCCAAGCTACAGCAAGGCATTTGTTCACTTGGTTTCAATTTATTTTCAAGGAATGATGTCCTAAAACACTTCTTACCCTTTTGAGCACTTTCTGAATGTCAGGGGGATTTTGGAGTCATTGCAGAAATGATGATAAAGGAGATGAGAGGAAATGAAAGAAATTTGAGATGTTTCAAACTCCCCTATTCATTTAACCTTTCCAAAGTGGCATATGAGCTATGCATATGTTTTTGAAGTTATGGAAAACATAAAAATACTTTGGCATAGACTGAGAATTTTTCTCCATACTTTATTTGAGATAACTTTCCTTCTTGATTTTTCAGTGCTGGCAACACTGAACAAAATCTATGCTCAGAAAGTGAAATGTAATTACCCCATACATTTTTTGCCTCTGATTAGAGCCTGAGTTGGTTTAAAGCCTGGCTGTGCTGCTCAGAAGTAGCAGCAAAGTAATGATAACAACTGGAAATTCATCGTGATGCTGAGAGAACTGTCTCTGGAGACATGATGTTATATATATGTAATTGAACCTACCTTCATGTTTTTATACCTGAGGAATGCTAACTTCTTGATCTGCTGGTGCAGGAAAATTTCCATTGGAACTTCCCAGTTGTGGTTTAATCTTGTTCCCATGGCCAGCTCTTGCTTTGAGTCCTGTCTTTCTTTCCTGTGCACCTCCTTTTGGATGCATCCGAAGTGGGTTTCTGAATATTCCCAAAGCAAGACAATCCTGCTTATTAAACAGGTGGATAAAGAGATACATGCTGTTGAATGAGACCTATGTCATCCTCCCAAGCCCCTCCAAGGCTTCCTTTCTTAATAGCACTGTCCAGCAGAGACAGTCTCACTTCCCCATTTCGGATTTGCTTACTCCAAAATAAACCATTCCATTTACTTATCCCCTGCAGTATCTAACTCTCAGGAGTTTGTTGATGACTAAATGAAACATCAGATCCCTTTCATCTGCTTCAAGAATGTAGTGGGAACCTCTCCCTCCTCCTCACTCCACTGGTGTTGCAGGACATTTAGCCCATGTGGTCTTACAGCAGCAGCCCGTAGGAAGATTTTTTTCTGTGCCCATTAGTGCTGGGAGCCTTGTGGTGTTGGAAGAGGTGTTGTCATGCTAGGATTGTGTGAAATGCTGTGGCATCAGCTCACAGGACCTCTGGTTTAACCCTACCTGGCTTCCTTTGGTTCTGACTTTATAACTGTGATTTTTCTTGGATGTTTTTGCTCTTGAAGTCAAACACTCACATAAACTCTTGTCCAGTCTGTCAGCTTAGCATTTTATTTGAAGCAAATGAATTAACAATAATTAATTAATTCTTCCTTCATCAGGTTCATAGCTGGCTTTCAGTGACCTCAAACTCGGCTTGCCACAGGATCGTGGCTCAGTGGGAAGCCCTCAAAAGCTGGAAGAGGGCTGCCAGAAGTAGTTGTGGGCAGCATCAGAGATTCAGACAGCTCCAGTGGGTGCTTCAGAGCTTCAGCTTTATGGGACAATCTGAGGTGTGAAAAAGTGATGGCATCTCTCTCTTGTCCAGACCCAGCAGCTTCTGTGATGGATTAAGGGTCAACCTAGAGTGTTCTCTTTGTGTAAGGGACTTCGGTCAGAGGTCATGAGTCAGCGGGCAAATTAGAGATCAGATACAGAAAAGAGACTTTTTGGAGGAAGGACATCTGAGGACAGGGAACCAGGAGTGGCTGTATTTCCACCCTTACTTTAGTGGCAGGTAGTGGTAATCAGGGATTTAGCAGTTGCTGAGCAATTTTTAAATAAGGCACAGCTGCGTGTCCTGATGCTTTAGGGAAAAAAAGGTGTGTGAGATGGCAGGCATTGCCACTTCATATTTAATTGTTGTTTGGTGAATAACGCGTTAGTTTTTTCTTTTTCCTTGTTGTTACCTCCTGTATCTGCAGCTGGAAGAGCCAGAAAAAATAGATTCAGAAGCCTCTAACATGACAATCCTACAGGACTAGTGATAAGAATTAATTTTAGGCATATTTCTTTTTCTTCTGCTGCCTTTGGAGGAAGGAGGGAAATAAGGGGAAAGGTGTGTGAAGATACTTTTGAGACAGACTCTTCTGCTTTTTTTTTTCCTGAAGGATTAGTGTGGATATTAGCTGTCTGATGGGAGAAAGAATATAAATGGAGAGGGAAATAACTACTGTGGAGTTATTTCTTTTAGGGGTGAAAAGAAAAAAAAGTATTTCAATGGTTCTTTGTGGTGTGCTCTGAGATGTTTTTCAAGGGAGTGATGCAATCTATAATGCCAGATTGTGCAGACTCTTTAAAGAGTGTTTTTCTAATCAAAACAAAGCTTTCTTCAATGCTTTACCAAGATTGCACAACATAAGCATGTAATGACAACTAAGTATACACACTTACTGTGCTGAAGGTAGCCAGCAAATTTTAATTTGCTATATGGATTTGCATGGCTGTGTTGAATATTATTTCTGTCTTCAGAGATGCAATTATTATGACTGTTCATAATACTCCCCAGTATCTGATAGCATTAATGCCAAGATTCACTTTCTCTTTTCCTTCCTAACAAAAAGAAGAGATTGATCTAATAAAAAGCAAATTAATACAGATTGCTAAATGGGAATAGCCAGCAATAACTATCCTAAGTATTTCCTGTTAATTACAGTTTTGAGGCTTGACTTGAAATTTTCTGGTTTTCCTTCTCAAATATTAAAAAAAATGACAGTGATGGTCTGGAAAAGAACCTTAAGAGAACTGCTGCTACTTTTCATTAATTTAAGACTTTTTTTTTTTTTTCAGTATAAGATTTTCAGAGTTTAAAGATTCAAGAACTTAGATTCCATGGAGCCTGTAATACCTTGCCTCCAACATTGATGAGATGTAGGTGAAAAACCTGCCTGAAAACTGTTTGTAAAAGGGTAGTTATAGCTGATGCAAAGATAGTAGTTTCAGAAGAAACAAATTATGTACAGATGTTGAAAATATGATTAATCATGTAGAAATAGATTGGAAATTTGCATTCTATGAAAATCACGGATCTAATTTGTTCCCAGAGGATATATTTAAGTATAGCTCCATTGGCTTTAATAGAGTTGCTTGACACTTCAGAGTAGTGTCAGCAAAAGGACAACTGAACCTAATTTCCTTAGAGTAAGCAAATGCAGAAGAATTTATGAATCAGCATTTTTTTTCAGATTTTGGTTATAAAGTTGCAGTTTCACATATCCATCTCAAACACAACTTTTAAACTTATTTGTACTTCTTTTTGACCTTATGGTGAAAAGCAATTAAAAGGCAAGAAGTTTTGTATTGAAATTGGTAAAATACAAGGTTTGTGCACTTCTTTACTGGCTGAAACTTGATACTCAGGATGATGCCTTGATGCTCACACAGATGGGGTGTGGCTGACACAACCAGAAATGCAGTGTAGTGATGCAGACCCTAAAATGATGATCTTGTGTTAGTAGCTGGCATGGGCCTCAGGACAGAAGTTACAGGGGAATTTGTGATCTTCTTCATGAGTGCAGGAAAATTCCTGGAGTCCACCTTCAATAAAATCACCCTAATCACCGTTCTCTGGCTTCCCTCTTAGTGTAATGCGATGGACTGCAGGCTGCAACAGCACTGAACTGGGCTACTCTTACTGTCACCCAAGGCAGTAACCTTGTTGTAATTACAACCATCCATCCTTCTGATGCTGCTGTTCCTTACAGCATAGAGATTGTTCAGGAGTAGGATTTGCCTCAAGTTCAGTATGAAAGAGCTGCTTGTTATAGTTTGAGTACTATTGTTGCTGAAGCTGAGGCACTTAAGTCTGAGATGGCTCCAGACACATGGGATAGGAGGAGGTCAGCCTTTTCACTATGTTTAATTGTTTGGCTTCATGTAGAGATGAATGTTGTCATGTGGGCACAGAAGATAACACGCTTTCTATATGGACTAAATGTAACTATTAGGCAGCAGGAGGAGGTCAAGCATCGTGACTCTAAATCCTGGATTGTAAGAAAAATTTCCATAACCCTGGATATTTAATACAGCTGGAACTCTATACAGCTCTAGCTCTCTTGTCATTGCTCCTGATGTGGGGAAGCAGGAGGAGGGTCAGACTGATTACTGGTCTTTTGTGTCTTGGTCAGTGTCCATTTCTGCTTCACTGAAATGTTTTAATAAATGAGAATTATCTTTTAACTGCCCTTGAGATAAAAGCTTATACTTAGCCTGGTTTTTATTTTATCACACAGCGCCCAATGAGATGCTGCACTTTGAAAGCACAGTGCAGTAAGCAAGAAACAGTTTTGTGCATATGAGACAAAAGGCAGGTCTTTGCTGAACTTGCAGACAGTCTCAGCTTTCTTTTGATTTATTCAAAGAAGTTTTGGGTGTGCACTGAGATGTCAGTGCATGACTTTGTGAGTTTGGTTTCTTTTAAAAAAAACTTCTTGTAGAGGTTTAAATGAAGTTTCTATTTGATTAGTTTGAACATCTTTTCTTAAGTCTAATTGACTTGTTTTGGAAAATAACCTAAAAAAAAAATCCAAGCCTGCTGCACAACTAAAGTAAAGTTCATAATTTCTTTTGCATATAGTGATTAGAAACTCCTCTTCCTCTTGCTAGAATATTCATAATAAACCTGAAGGTTGGGAGAAATGACTTTTGTAGACCTTTCAACGAGATCTCAAACCTCAAAGCTTTTAAGAAAAAAGGGCAGTTATGGCATGTGAGGCTTGCATACATGACCATTAATTTAGCAACATAAAAAGAACTTTTTAAAGAGGTAGCATAGGGATAGGACTCTGATCTGTTTTCACAGTAGTAAAAGATTGCCTGTGAAGTTCCAAAGAATTTGTGCTGGGATCAATGCTGATACTCATTCATATTCATCCATTAATTATCCATATATTCATAAATGAGCTGGAAGAGGGGCGAATTGCTGCTAATGGCATGAATTAGTGCCATCAGCAAATGTTATTCACAACAGTAAAGATGAAGGCTTACTGAAAAATTATGTAAGGACCTTATGAGACTCAGTGGCCAGGCAATAGATGAGCAGATCAAATTACACATAGATAAATGTTAAGTGAAGTATAGGGGAGGAAACAATCCTAGCTTCCATATATTATGTGATGAGTTCTGAACTGGCCTTTAGTCTCTAGGAGGTATATCTGGGTTTATGATAGAGAGTTCTCTGAACACATCGGCTGAGAGGTCAAAAAGCAGAACAGTATAGGGAATATTAAAAGAAAGGAATACAAGATCATGGTGCTGTACGAAGCTGTGGACTGCTTGCATCTTGAAAACTCTGTGTAGTTCTACTTCCTTCAGGTGCAGCTTGGAAAAGATTCAGAGAATGGTAGTGGCCCAACAGAGGTGTCAAGGGAGTATGATGATGGGTAACGACACTGAGTGGTATAGAAGGGGTGACAGGGATCAGTTAAGTACAGTCTTTTTCAATACGAGAACCTATAGGGCACATTCTAAAGAAAAAAAATAGTGAGGTTTACTTACACTCTAGACTTCTTTGTAACAGGAGTGAAAGACTGGATGAGTTCATGCAGAATCCTGGGGAGGTTCGTTGATGGGAGCAAGTACCAAATATGACTGATCTGTTCTGACCCTTTTACCTAGGCATCTGGTTTTGGAAGCTGTCAGTGAGAGAATACTGGCTCAGATGGACCTTTGGCCTGACGCAGTGTGTTACTTTTATGTTCTGAACAGATGGACTGCATAGTCTCTCTGATATTTATAAATTCTTACTGCCTTAGAAACTGAAGGCAAGAAATACAATTTCATCATCCTTCTCTCTGAATTGGAGAGATATGGATTTGACAGATGGACCCTTCGGTGGATAAGGACTTGGTTGAATGGTCGCATCCAGAGATTAGTGGTCAATGGCTCAATGTCCAGATGGAGATCGGTGAAGATTGATGTCCCTCAGGGGTCCATATTGGGACCAGTACTGTTTAATATTTTCTTTAGTGACATAAACATTGGGATTGAGTGCATCTGTAGCAACTTTGCAGGCAACACCAAGCTGAGTGGTGTGGTTGACATGCCTGAGGAATGGTATACCATCCAGAGGGACCTGGACATGCTCAAGAAGTGGGCCCATGTGAACACCATGAGGTTCAAGAAGGTCCAGTGCAAGGTCCTCCACCTGGGTCAGGGCATCCCCTGGTATCAATACAGGCTGGAGGATGAAGGGTTTGAGAGCAGCCCCGAGGAGAAGGACTTGGGCACAATGGTAGATGAAAAACTGGACATGAGCCGACAATGTGCACTTGCAGCCCAGAAGGCCAACCGTATCCTGGGCTGCATGAAGCTAAGTGTGGCCAGCAGGTCGAGGGAGGTGATTCTCCCCCTCTACTCTGCCCTGGTGAGATCCCACCTGTACTACTGCGTCCAGCTTTGGAGTCCTGGTCTAGCTGAAGATGTCCCTGCTCATTGCAGAGCAGTTGGACTAGATTACATTTAAAGGTTCCTTCCAACCGAAATAATTCTATCATTCTATGAAATATAATTTCCATCTTCATCCCTCTCTTGTCCTTCCCAGAGGATAACTGAATTGTTTAAAGGCTTCTAGAAAAGTTTGAACTTCGCTAAGCTGATGTAATACATTGCTAAACTGGCCAAAAACTCTCATTGCAAACAGCACAGAGACTGGGACATAAGCCCAGGGTGCACAAAGGTGAAAGTATATGTCTTTATATGTGGATAGGTGTTTTATCCATGGGCCCTCAATCCTAAGCATTGCTCATGTGGTGATGCAATGTTACTAGGGAATGCAACGTCACTAGCAACTGATATTCTTTGAAGTCCATCTACGTTTTGCCCTTGCATTTTTGGAAAAAAAACCCCACCCACCTCTGACCTTTTGCTTTTGAAAATCATCAGTAAATCACAATGGTGTTTTAGCCTCTCTTGGAAGGTCTTACTGTGTTTAATTGTGTATATAATTTGCATGTAGCTGTGATCTTGCTACCCCTGCGTCTGCATAAATCCCTGGAAAGGGTTGAATAGATATTTTACACCTTGATGTAGAGGAAAAAAATGTCAGGGAGTACTTCTTACCTCCTCTGCCGGTGACTCTGAAGGAATCTAGGAGGTTGTGAGGACAAAGGGCAGCCTCATATATTTAACGCTATTTAACACAGGTGGTAGCAAATTGTTAGGTTTTAATTTGTACTCCTTTAATTAAAAACTTTAACCTCAGAATCCTGATGCTCATTCAGAGAACCCCATGGGAAAAACTAAAGTGAAATTCTGCCTTTGATTTGTTTATGACAAAGCATCTAAAACACTGGAGTCTGGGTAAAATTCTTCCTCCTGCTGTTGAGGTTGACTTTATCTGGCTAATAGGCCAAAGCAGAGGCATTCAGGGATAACTTGAAATGTATTTTAGACCTGGAATGCACAGCAAAGACCCTCCTTTAGCTGTGTTATCTCTGCATACTTTAATGCCATTATGACAACCTTTCTATCTAATTTAATCTATGATTACACCAAAATTGCCCTCCTGGTAAAGTGCACTGTAAACTTTAATTGAATTCCACTAAGCTTACCAACTCTCAAAGGCAGGAGGAGATTCTAATAGCTTTTTGTGTGCAGTGTAGCTATTTCTGTTTTCTGAATGCATTTGAAAAGTTTGCAGATGTTAAGAGAAAGCACAGAATAACAGAACCTGCCCACTTTGTGGACTCCTCTTAAGCCACCTGCATGTAAATTATGTCCTCAAACATGGTGTCTTTAGACATTTGATTTGAAAAAGTTCATGTACCTTCTGGCCATCCCAAAAGCCATATACCACTGTATAAGTGTAGGTATGAGCCCTACTAGAAAGCTGGATCCCTGTGGATCTTGCTGGTTCAAAAATGCATACATTATCCAGGCAATAGAAAATGCCACAAGCTGCAGAAGAAGACAAGCCAAATAATAATCTTTGCTGTTCTGAGCAGGTGGCGACCCCCAACTTTGCAAGCTGTTTAACCTTGAGTGTACAAGGAAGAGTGTGCAATGAAGGAAAAGGGAAAAGTAGCAGGCTTTGTGAAACAGAGAAGAGGACATATTTCTGTCTGGCAGTAAAGTCAACCCTTGAGACTTGATATTGGGTACCCCAGCTCTCACGAGGAGGTTGCAATGGCTTCAGTGACTTCCAGGCAAAGCAGGGCTAGTAAGCTACCATGAAGGAAAGAATGGACCACACCCCAAAATGCTGATACATGAATCAAAGGCCACAGGCTGCTGGTCACCTGCTCAGAGCGTCTTGTGGGTCCCTTTGAGAGAATTGCTGAAAACTAAATACTCTGTGTTTGGATGAATACCTTTTGAGAAGAGGAGTCACGAATGTCAAAAGATTGTTGGAACAAACACCTCAGAGGCATCAAGAAAGCAGTGAAGAATCCATCTGAGGAAAGAAATCTCTGCAACTACAGTACTGAATTACAGACATAGTAGGGCTGTTGAACTTTCCCTGGCTTCCTTAGAAATTGAGGTGTGTGGGAACAGAGAGTGCAGCACAGCTGAAGAATTTGAGCTATGTCCTTGAACACCACTTGCTCAATAACAAAAAACCAGCAATTAGAACAAGATAAGTAAATACCAAAGGCAAAAATAGTAAAGACAACTAAAAATCTATAACCAATCCAAATTAAGTTTAAGGCGCATGAACAGTATATTGCTACCAATTGAATTAGATGATTAAGCGCGTGCATTCTGCGTGCAACTGAGAAAAGATATAAAAGACTTAGGCTGACGGTCAATAAAGGTCTCCGGTACACCACCCACGGAGTCTGTGTCCTTATTGCAACAGAGGTGCAGGTCAGTCTCTACACTAACCTCTGTTGGAGAAGGGCAATGTTGGGTGTTTAAGCGGTTACCAAAAATAAGGCAAATGTTGATTTATTGCTTAAATTGGCAAACTGAAATGAGTACCTGGCTATTGCAAATAGTTTTTTAGCTCCTGAGAAGGAGACAAGATTTTCTTTCATATACAGCAAAAATTCTTCATGGCAAATTTCCTTGTAGGAAATAGTCAAATTTTTATTTATGATGTAGAATTGTGTCATGCTGATCTTCAGCAGTCCTCCACTCTGGTCAGGGGTCTCATCTGTTGAAATGCTCCTAATCATTTCATCAGCAACATGCAGGCAGTTCATAGTGATCATGGTTTTTTTTCTAAATTTCTTGTGTCAGTCATCATCAACTTGTGCTGGGTGTTTTTTGGTTTTTGTTTGGTTGGTTGGTTGTTTTTTTAAGCAGGGGGAAAAAAAGAAAAAAGGTAAATCAACTGCAGGAATGGTTTTCCTCTCCTTTGATTCTGAAATTCTCATTTTGTTTCTAACACACTGTTGCTTTCTGTATAAGCTGCTGGGCCTTTGCTCTGCTTGTATTCAATAGAGTAACAGTACACCTGATTCCAGAAACCTCTGCAATCTGCAGTGTCTCATTTAATAATACATCATAAATAGTTACTGATTTGCATAATTTGTTTCCCTTGTTTCCAGTGCAGTTTCCTGGTTACATTAACAAAATCATACTTTTACTTTCTCACCTTCAACGTTCTTACCTTGGAAGCTGAGTATATCTGCTTTGTGTAGGTGACAGCAGTAATGGGCCACGGCCCATAGTGCACCAATTACAGGAAGATAAAACAGACAGTTTCTCATTAATATGAATATGGTTTATTATGGTAGAGTCTGCAGTCTGCCATGAAATAGGGCTTCCTAGTGCCAACTGCTTTGTTTATTTAGGAAAAAAAAAAGCAGCCTCAGAGAACAAATCAGCTGAAGATGACAAAAAACAGGCAGGGATTGGATGGGAAAGATGTCACACATTTGCAGTCGGTAAAGTTCTGATAATAGCTGAGGCCTCCTCAGTGCAACGCTCCTTTTCTAGGCCAGTTTTTCCCTTCATTTGTTTGTTTATTAAATCAAAGTTCTACCTAACATTTCTATGTAATTTCAACCCCCATTTTGTTAAACTAGCTTTAAATTGGAATCAAGTAAAGGCTCCAGTTGGCTTTTTGAATTTTTTCTTCCTGCGCTCTATTTTCACTCATTTTGCTTACTGACATGGGGGATTTTGTGCGTGCTCTGTTCGGATCCTACGACACAGCTGAATGATGTGGTCAGGATCTTGATCTTCTGATCTACTCTGCATCTTACATAGTGTTCCTCAGAGTGACCCCAGTCCAATTTAGCATGCTAAATGTTATTGTTTTTCTCTTTCCAGGAGTCTGTGAGGATTATAGGTTCATACTTAACCTATCTCCTTCAAAACTGACTTATTTTTAATTCATTTATAAGCCTATAAGAGCAACATCCCAACAAATTATGGGCTGCCTTTTGAGTTTGGAAAACATTGCTGTTCTCATTTGATCTGTTAATTCTCTTTAAAATGGGGAGCTGACTGTCCCGTTTGAGTACCTCTATGTCTGTGTTTTGGGATTAAAGCCTCTGCCTAAAGGTAGTTGAAAGTGTGAATTGATTAAATGTAACTGATACAGCCAAGTGGAGCAACTGAGTATGTGTTGGAGATGATCAAATTTTCATTCTGACAGGACGTAAATGTAATTAAGCACAGTGATAACATGGTTTGCCTTTCCAAATTTGCAGTATTGAAGAAGGCTAAATATGCTAAAAATATTGGGCAGCTGTCTTATAGGTTGCTGACTATGCTTTTATTGTGCAACTTATCAAACATGGTTGGATTTGATCCTTGAGTGACACCTCTAAGGACAGTAAAGTACAGGTGCAAAAAATTACTTGTGTTTTGTGTTTTATTCCTACCCAAGGGAGGAAGGCTAGCACAAGGAAGCCTGCAGAACTTTGTGTAAGACAAAGAGATCTGGTCATCTGTGGCAGATGCAAACAGATCCAAATGAGGAAATTGGGATAGAGAGGGGACAGAAAATAAATGATGCATGTTTCGGAAGTTCAGTTGCTTTCCTGATGATGTCACTCCAGCTACTAAGCACAGATAATGTCTCTGTTCCTGAATCGTTCCTATGAATGTTAAGCGGCAATTACTTATTATATACCAGCCATTAAAGCTGGATGCTGATACAGAGAAGAGAATTATGTGCTTCAGCTGGAGATGAGCAAAAATGTACACTTCTGCTTTCTCTGTCCTGTCTAAAATGGTAGAGAGGGTTTATTACTCAGTGAAAAAGCAGACAACTGTTGGAAGTCTCAGTGCCTCTTTGTTTTTATATGTTTAATTTGGACCATGCTCCATACCACTTTCTGGAAATATTTGAGTGCATTTATTGTCTTCCCAGATGTGTGTGCTGAAGAGCTTGCTCAGGTGTTGTGCTGCAGAAGTAGATCCATACCTTCCAATCTAACACAACTAGTTTAGTTTTCTTGTGCACAAATTAGGTTAGTTTTTGCTCCATTGACTGTAAAGGGAGCTTTGGGAAATACGATCTGTCTTGCTTTCTGCAGAAATCTTTCTTCACTGACTGTGTAGGAAACTCAGGAAGTCTAACTTTCTAAATTCACTATTTTAGCTGTGGAATGCTTGGCAGTGTTCATACTGTTCTCCCCCATCCTCCTAGCATAGACAAATCTGTTATCTGGGGGCTCCAGGTGAAGAAAGTCTCTGCAATCCATACAGTGCTGAAGTACCTTTAAATTGGTGCTCAACTGTTGTCCTGAAGTTACGTGTTTCTCCTTGTATTCTGTACATGTCACTTCCTAAGTCTTAAACTTTAGCACCCTCCAATACTATATTATAGAATCATAGAATAGTTTGGATTGGAAGGGACCTTTAAAAGTCATCTAGTCCAGTCACCCTGCAAGGAGCAGGGACATGTCCAACCAGATCAGGTTGCTCAGAGCCCCATCCAACCTGGCCTTGAATGTGGAAAGGGATGGGGCATCTACCACCTCTCTGGGCAACCTGTTCCAGTGTTTCACCACCCTAATTGTAAAAAATGTTTTCTTTATGTCCAGTCTGAATCTACCTTTTATTTTAAAACCATTAATCCTTGTCCTATCACAACAGGGCCTGCTGAAGATTTTCTCCCCATCTTTTTTATGAGTCCACTTTAGATACTGGAAGGCCACAATAAGGTCTCCATTCTCTTTTCCAGGCTGAACAATCACAACTCTCTCAGCCTGTCCTCATAGGAGAGGTCCTCCAGCCCTCTTTATCATCTTCATGACCCTCCTTGGGACTTGCTCCAACAGGTCCATGTCCTTCTTATGTTGGGGGCTCCAGAGCTGGATGCAGTACTCCAGGTGGGGTCTCACCAGGGCAGAGTAGAGGGGGAGAATCACCTCCCCTGACCTGCTGGCCATGCTTCGTTTGATGCAGCCCAGGATGCAGTTGGCTTTCTGGGCTGCAGGCACACATTGCCAGCTCATGTTAAGCCTCATCAACCACCACTCCCAAGTCAGGGTGCTCTTGATCCATTCTCTGCTCAGCCTGTATTTGTGCCTGGGATTGCCTCGATCCATGTACAGGACCTTGCATTTGGCCTTGTTGAACTTCATGAGGATTGCACAGGCCCACCTCTCCAGCCTGTCAAGGTCCCTCTGGATGGCATCCTTTCCCTCCAGCATGTTGACTGCACCACTGTTCTGATTTTGTTTAGTGAGGGGGGGGCCTAAGGTGGTAGCTTCTGTAGGAAACTGCTAGAAGTCGCTCCCCTTTGTTCAGTGAACTCGGCCAGGCCTAGGGTGGACCTGCTGCTGGCCAAGGTTGAGCCAATTGGTAGCAGAATGTTCCCTGATAACGCCTCTGCAATAATGTATTTAAGAAGGGGAAAACAGAAAAAAAAGAGAGAAGATGTGAAGCAGCTGAGTGGGGGGAGAGACAGGGAGGCGCGAGCCTTGTGGGCCTTGCACTCATCACCCTCTGGCCTCCTGCCGGGCAGCCAACTGGGCCCAACTCGGCCCAGCCCAGCCGCAAGAAGTGGAGAGGAGATGAGAAGTGAATAAGATGTAAAAAGGATCCTGAGATGCATCTGCCAGCCTGTTGTGAGGAACGGCTGCAGACACCAAGGTCAGTGAAGAAGGAGGGAGAGGAGTAATGTGGTTCCTGGCCAAGATTCCCCTGCAACCTGTGGTGAAGACCATGGTGGAGCAGGCTGTGCCCCTGTAGCCCGTGGAGGTCCATGGAGGGGCAGAGATTCACCTGCAGCCCGTGGAGGACCCCATGCTGGAGCAGGTGGAGGCCTGAAGGAGGCTGTGGCCCGTGGAGGGTCCACTGCGTGGGGGACTGCACCCCGTGGAAGAGATGACCCACGCTGGAGCAGCTTCACGAAGGACTGTGGCCCGTGGGAGGGACCCCACCCTGGAGCAGAGGAGGAATGCGAGGAGTTCTTCCCCCGACAACGAAGTAGCAGTGTAAAACAACGTGTGATGAACTGACTGCAACCCCCATTCCCTCTTCCCCCCTGTGCCGCTTGGGAGGGGGAAGGTAATAGAGATAATGTTAAGCCTGGGAAGAGGGAGGGGTGGGGGGAGGTTTTCTTGTTCCCTGTCTCATTCTCCTGCTAGTTTTAGAAATAAATGAATAGTTTTCCCCAAGTCGAGTCTGTTTTGCCTATGACGGTAATTTTAAGGATTTCTCCCTGTCCTTATCTCAAACCGCGAGCTGTTTTTCTTCTATCATCTCCCCCTATTCTCTCGGAGGGTGGGGGGAGTGAGAGAGAGACTGCGTAGTCTGGTTCTGATCCGGGCTGAACTACGACAACCACACAGCTTGGTGTCGTTGGCGAACTTGCTGAGGCTGCACTCTATCCCACTGTCTGTGTCTCTGACAAAGATGCTGAAGAGCGTCAGTCTCAATACCGACACCTGAGGAACACCACGCATCACCGGTCCCCTCTTGGACATTGAGCCGTTGACCACCACTCTCTGAGTGCAGCCATCCAGCCAATTCCTTATCCACTGAGTGGTCCATCCATCAAATCCATGTGTCTCCAGTTTAGAGACAAGGTTGTTGTGGAGGACAGTATCAAATGTTTTGCACAAGTCCAGGTAGGTGACATCTGTTGCTTGTTCCTTATCCACCAACACCGTAACACCGTCATAGAAGGCCACCAAATTGGTCTGGTCAGTTTGCCCTCAGTGAAGCTATGTTGGCTGTCACAAATCAGTAATGTATCAAATATCTCTCATGGCTCCTCCTTTGCTTGAGAAGAATTTCATGTACAGGGGGTTTATTTAGGATATTTTTGTTCTCTTAAAAAGAACAAAATGGATGAGGGTTTGTAGAAGGACAGCCAGAGTCCCCTCATACATGGCTTGCCCAAATGAACGAGCGGTCTCAACGGTGTTTTGACCAGCTCAGGCTCCATGTGAATGGTAGTGTTCGTGGGTAGTGAATGAACAGCAAAGAAAGGAATCAAAACTTCCAGCCCAGCGAAAGCTTTACCACACATCATCTGTTGCATTAACTGACACAGTACCTGTACTATAGATACTCTGAATGTAGCATTGTGTTTCTTCTCGTTATTGAGAAAATACCTTTCCCTGTACTACTTTTTGATCTCCCTTTCAGATTGAGTTTGCTTTACTTATCTGCACTTTCCACCATGAAGTTGCCGTAATGTTAATTTCTATCAGCTGTTCCAATGAGTTTGTTTTCATTAAAGAAACAAACAAATAAGCAATAAACACCCTAGATTTGGGCAGCTACTGTGACAAGGCCCTGAGGCTAAAATTGTCCTGACAGCCATTCTCACTTATGGTGTCTTTAAAGCAAAACCCAAACCCACCCAACCAACCAGACAGCTATCTCAGCTGTTTACCTGTGCCTCAACACCCTGCGGCATGCATGTGTGCTGTCAGCTTAAGTTACATCACAGTCTGTCTTTTCTGACACCAGAACAGTCAGTCTTG
Source organism: Chlamydotis macqueenii (assembly GCF_036417535.1). Classification (NCBI taxonomy): domain Eukaryota; kingdom Metazoa; phylum Chordata; class Aves; order Otidiformes; family Otididae; genus Chlamydotis; species Chlamydotis macqueenii. The sequence goes on from NC_141559.1 coordinate 22,381,119, forward strand.
AGTTTTCTTCAGTGGGGGAACAAAAAGGTATCCGAGTGTGAAGGATGAGTTCAAACTGTCTGTTCTTCAAAGATCTGTGTCATAACATTGATTTGTTTGACGCCTAGATTTCCTAGCTTCTAAGAAATTCAGCTGTGAAAATGATACGAAAGAAGATAAAAATGCTTGTGCTTTCCTTCTATTTCCTTCTATTTCTCTGTTTACTGACATTTAATATGGGAGGAGAGGGATGCCAAATCAGAAAATGCATGAAGAGAAAATACATTTGTGTCATTTAAGTGCTGAGCAGTACTTTTCCCTTGCAAGGTCAGCTTTCAATGCAAACACAAAAAAAAGCAGTGTAATAAATATGTAGATTACAAAGTACTTTGTGATTAATAGGAAAAAATGTTATTGTGAAACACAGATGAGATCCTTTCCCCTAACTGTATCATAGAATTGCAGACTGTGTTTCATTTTTAGGTCTTGGTAAGATCTCCATAACAAGCTAAGGTTGAAGAACATTCTGACAGGAGAAATACGATTCATTGGACTCTCTTGAATTCTGTCTATCTTATGGCTGTATATAGTCTTTGATGTATTTTCAGATTTTAATTGGTTTGTCTGTTCTCACTACCATATGCCACAGGGTATAAACCTGGACGAGCCGAGTTACGAAGCAATACTAGGAATAAAGGCTGTCTGTCTTTGCCTGGTGTATACATCTTGGACTGTGCTAGAAACTGCAGGAACTGAAAAACTGGAGGGAGTCAGGTCTAAAATTCCAAATAATTAAAAAATCAGTAATATTTTGCTATAGAGCATGTATGAGTTATTTTAAAGTTAGTGAAACAGCCTTTACAGTAACAACCTTAAGGTTTTATTTGCAACCAGAAGGCTACAAATACAGTTACATAAAAATAACACTCCCTCTATGTGACACAATTCTTATATGTCATATGGACTATCTTACTCAGGTTCCCATGGAACTTTTGCCTCAGTGTAAATGCTGAAAGTTTACATAGTTTTAAAAGAAATAATTGGAGAAAATTATGGGGCTAATATATGCACCTCTCACTCAAGAAACCTGAGTCACAGATCCTGTGCTCTGGGGAACTAGGGAAGAGTGTGAGCAGTGTCCAAGTTAACCTTGAGGGGAAGTGAGGCATCCAGAAGTGACTATTACAATGTGATGTTAGTGCAAGCCTCCTTTTGAGTAGGACCAACTGGCCTTCAATGGGTCATTCTGTCTGGGAACCTATCCCCTCTCTCCCTTAGCTCTGTAATGCTGGACAAATTAAAAACAGACCTGCATTTTCTGTTTCACTTTTAACACATAGTCCTCGGGTCTTACATTCTAGAGAAAGTGTTTCCTGCCTCTCTGGGTAACCCAGGGTAATTCTTGTACTCACTGAAGCATCTAACTTCTGATTATCTGTGAACTTTTATCTCTACTGCAGAACAGATGTTAAAGTATTTCTTATCCAGGGGAATGGATTAGATGGCCGGATGGGAAAACTGTGATAGCCTAAGGTTTATGTAAATACTGCAGCAATTCCCATTGCTGCACCAGCCCAGTGACAAAGTTTTACATGAACACTTGTGTTACTGAGGGAAGGAAGCTAGCTAGCACTAGCAGGCTTCTCTGCAGTTTGGAAATGCAGGTTTAATTCCACACTCAGACAGTGTTCTCATGTGAATGTGAGCAAGTCAGTCTGCCTGTGCTTTAATTCTTTCAGTGGTAGCATGGGGATACGAGCATCAGGAGTCATTCAAGAAACAGACTAAAGACTACAGGGTGCCCCAATACTATGCTAATGGATATGTAAGTACCGCAGGCAGTAATAGGCAATGGCACAAGGCCATACTGTTCCTGGTATGAAGAGTGTGCTGTCTGCTTCTGTGTGTGTTCAATATCTGTAGGGATAGTATTCTTTATTGAACTCACAGAAATTTCACTCAGTAGGTTTGGGGCAACGCTTACCAGTTGAGTTTAATTGTAATAAATGAACATTGTTTTAGCAAGGTGAACTATTACACTAGTTAGCAGGTTTCACTGACAAGCCCAAAAGGAATGTTTTTAGGGCAGCTTGTAGCAATAAAAAAAAAAAGATTTTTCCAGTATCTTGACCAAGTATGAACTCAGACTATAATTTCAGAAGATGCCAATTATAAGTTTGTTGCTTGACTGCCCACTTTATTCTTTTTTTGTTTTGAAGACTTCTTTTTTGTCAAAGATAGATTTATGTTTGGCATTGTCGTAGTTCAGCCCCGATCGGACCAGACTACGCAGTCTCTCTCTCACTCCCCCCACCTTCCGAGAAAACAGGGAGAGAAAATATAAGGAAAAACGGCTCGAGGTTTGAGATAAGGACAGGGAGAAATCCTTAAAGTTACCGTCACGGGCAAAACAGACTCAACTTGGGGAAAACTATTCATTTATTACTACAAACAGCAGGATAATGAGACAGAGAACAAGATAACCTCCCCCCACCCCTCCCTCTTCCCGAGCTTAACATTATCTCTACTACCTTCCCCTCCCGAGCGGCACAGGGGGGAAGAGGGAATGGGGGTTGTGGTCAGTTCATCACATGTTGTTTCACGCCGCTGCTTCATGGTTGGGGGAAGAACTCCTCGCATTCCTCCCCTGCTGCGTTGTGGGGTCCCACCCCTACGCCACAGTCCTTCGTGGAACTGCTCCGGCGTGGGTCATCTCTTCCACGGGTGCAGTCCCTCTAGAACAGCTGTCCCAGCGGGCCCTCCACGGGCCACAGCCTCCTTCAGGCATCCACCTGCCCCGGTACAGGGTCCTTCATGGGCTCCAAGTGGATCTCTGCTCCTCCGTGGACCTCCATGGGCTGCAGGGGGACAACCTGCTCCACCATGGTCGTCACCACAGGCTGCAGGGGAATCTTGGCCAGGAGCCGCATTACTCCTCCCCCTCCTTCTGAACTGACCTTGGCGTCTGCAGCCATTCCTCACAACAGGCTGGTAGATGTCTCTCAGGATCTTTTTTTTTTACATCTTATTCACTTCTCATCTCCTTTCCACTTCTTGCAGCCGGGCCGGGCTGAGTTGGGCCCAGTCGGCTGCCTGGCGAGAGGCCAGAGGGTGAGGCCTGCAAGGCCCATGAGGCCTGCGCCTCCCCCTCTGCACCTCTGCCCCCGCTCAGCTTCTTCACATCTTCTCTTCTCTGTTTTTTTTTTTTTCTGTTTTCCCATTCTTAAATACGTTATCGCAGAGGCGTTATCACGGAACATTCTGCTACCAATCGGCTCGGCCTTGGCCAGCAGTGGGTCCGCCCTAGGCCCAGCCGAGTCCCCTGAACAAAGGGGAGCAACTTCTAGCAGTTTCCTACAGAAGCTACCACCTTAGGCCCCCCCTCACTAAACAAAACCACGACAGGCATCCTTCCTAAACATACTATGCTGACACATAACGAACGTGTCCACATGGTCTATTTTTAAGTAGAGCTTTTAAGACAGCTGCTGTTCTCCCTGGTGTTTGCAGTAAAACATAGATGCCTAGGCCCAGCTGTGGTCGATGTAATACAGGCACAGACTGTGTCTGCCCTGCCTTTCAGTTATCATATCAGCAGCCACAGTAACTTTCCTGCATCAGCCTACAGGGACTTTGTGTGGTAGGAGGATGTAATTCTTTGATCTATGCTCCTTTTTCCTTAGAACCTCTGAATCATACTCTTTGTTAGTCCCTTCTCATCTTGAATGTTAAGGCTGTATTCTGTGTTGTGATCTCAAAGATTCACATAAATTAGAACTGGAAGGAACTGCAACAGTTTCTTTAGTCTTTGCATTGATGCAGTGCAGGGACAGCTAAATCTATTGTCCTTCATAGCTGAAAAAAAAAATAGGAGAGCTTTTTTGGAAAGTATAGACATAGATCTTGAGATCTATAATTGCAAACTTTAATCATATTCCTCTGTTCTTAGACCACTGTAGCTACAGCAACATTATTGTGATATTATTTATGGCAGATGATCCTGAAGACCCCGTAGGTCTGGAGATGCTCAAGGCAGTATGACCTGTTGCTTCCAGAACACTCAGTGGAACTTAGCTCTTGGAGATATCATAATTGCTGTTGCAACCTTGACCTTTGCCAGTGGACACTCACAGCTTATTTGTGCAATTCAGGCAGGAAGGTGATACATTTTGAGCACCACTTACTTTTATAGACACTGATAAATATATATAGTGGTAACTATAGAAAGATGTTTAACACAAAGGGAGAAAACTTCAGTGTAAGTAATTGTAGCTTTGCTGGTTTGAGTTGATCATATTCTCTTAGGTTGGCTGGGAATCTGGTCTTGTGTGCATGACTGCTGTATATATTTCCAAAGAATCACAGTCTTCACAAATAAGGCATTTTTCCCAAAGTGTGGTTGTAGGGTTTTAATTTTATTAGAGGTCACTCCCTCTTTCAGAAACTTCCGCTTCCATGAGGACAATTTCAGAAATGGGCTTATCTTGGATACAAAGTTTTGTCAATGCCATGCTTGTAGAGATGGCTCTCATGAGGTAGGTCATACTCATCCCCTCTGTTTTGCCGTTCCACAGATTAATACAGTGTGCTCTGCACAGAACACACAGGGGCTGTGTATATCATGCTGATCGACAGTGTTTGCAAAAGTTGTAATTCACATAGGGAGAGTCACAATAATTAATTAGTGCCGTTGGCATTTGGGAAAGAAGGCCCATTTGAAATCCAGCTGCTTGCCAGCCGTGGCTATTCATAGCAATTATTACGCTGGCTGTTTTTTTCACTTCAGCTTTTCATTTTAAAAGTGTAATGAATGATTTCTTGCAGTTTTAAAAGTCTATTTATAATCCATTAATCTTGTAATGAATGCATGTATTTGGTTCTCAGCCTCTCTTTAATACTGTACAAAGAAGTGCTGCTTAGTTTAAAGTTTTCTTGGCACAAATGTGAGACAATCGCAATTCTTAACAGCTTGAGTGACCTTAACTGTTCACTCCTGTACTTCAAAAATGTGAGTTTTAATGGGTATTTAATATATAACAATTTATTGTTAAGAAAATTTTTTACCCCTCTACATTTCAGGCATCCCTACCTTTCACTTGTTTTGGGTAGTAATATCTGGGTAATGACTGGGAATGCTTGAAGGTTTTACAATATGGGCAGAATCTTGCTAATTCATTCTTTAAGGCACCCACTGCAGTTTTTGATGCCTACGTGCATAAAGTAAGGCATCTGATGGCCATATGGTCATGACACTGTTGTTTTAAACCTGCTCACTCTGGCAGCTGCAATAGCAGTGACCACTTGACAGCAATGACACAACATTTGTCAGCTTGTATTCTGCTCTGTCCTGCTGCAATACCATTGCTAACAGTACATGAATTAGCCCAGAGCAGGTGATGGGAACAGCCACAGTAATTGCCATGCTGCTGGCAAGCCTGGAGCCTAGTAGAAGGAGAAGAGGCTTAAATGTCCTAGATGGACAAGGAGGGGGGGTTTAGATTCTTGAAGCAAATTTGTAGGACTGGGCATTAAACTCTCAGGTATTTCCTCATATAAATAGAGGCCATTTTCTGTCTTGTGTTCATATATTGACTTTGATTATCCTCCTTCCCTGCCCTGTCAGAGCTTCACCCTCAAAATTTGGGAGATTTGGACATGTGGCCTTGTTGTTCTAAGACAATAAAATTCTTGAAGTGCTGTACCTGTACTTGTCATCCCTTACTCTTCTATGCTGGCTCTGCTGTCCTCTGAACTGTCGTAGTTCAGCCCCGATCGGGACCAGACTACGCAGTCTCTCTCTCGCTCCCCCCACCCTCCGAGAAAAGAGGAGGAGATGATATAAGGAAAACGGCTCAAGGTTTGAGATAAGGACAGGGAGAGAATCCTTAAAGTTACCATTACAGGCAAAACAGACTCGACTTGGGGAAAAATACTCATTTATTTCTAAAATTAGCAGGAGAATGAGACAGGGAACAAGATAACCTCCCCCCACCCCTCCTTTTTCCCGGGCTTAACATTATCTATACTACCTCCCCTCCTGAGTGGCATGGGGGGGGGCGGGAAGGGAATGGGGGTCGCGGTCAGTTCATCACGCATTGTTTTATGCCGCTGTATCATCGTCGGGGGAAGAACTCCTCACATTCCTCTGCTCCAGCATGGGGTCCCTCCCACGGGCCACAGTCCTCCGTGAAACTGCTCCGGCGTGGGTCATCTCTTCCACGGGGTGCAGTCCCTCTAGAACAGCTGTCCCAGCGAGCCCTGCATGGGCCACAGCCTCCTTCAGGCATCCACCTGCCCCGGCGTGGGGTCCTCCACGGGCTGCAGGTGAATCTCTGCCCCTCCGTGGACCTCCATGGGCTGCAGGGGGACAACCTGCTCCACCATGGTTATCACCACAGGCTGCAGGGGAATCTTGGCCAGGAGCCGCGTTACTCCTCCCCCTCCTTCTTCACTGACCTCGGTGTTTGCAGCCGTTCCGTTCCTCACAACAGGCTGGCAGACGCCTCTCAGGATCCTTTTTACATCTTATTCACTTCTCATCTCCTCTCCACTTCTTGCAGCCGGGCTGGACTGAGTCGGGCCCAGTCGGCTGCCTGGCAGGAGGCCAGAGGGTGAGGCCTGCAAGGCCCATGAGGCTCGTGCCTCCCCCTCTCTGCCCCCCGCTCAGTTGCTTCACATCTTCTCTTCCCTTCTTTTCCTGTTTTCCCCTTCTTAAATACGTTATCGCAGAGGCGTTATCACGGGACATTCTGCTACCAATTGGCTCGGCCTTGGCCAGCAGCAGGTCCACCCTAGGCCCGGCCGAGTCCACTGAACAAAGGGGAGCGACTTCTAGCAGTTTCCTACAGAAGCTGCCACCTTAGGCCCCCCCTCACTAACAAAACCAGAATATTCCACCCCTCGCCTCTGCGAATTACGTATTTAAGTATTATAAGTAAAATACACACACATCAACAGAAGAGAAAAGAATTCCCTACACCAAAATCAAAATAATATCCTCACAACACCAACAGTGGGTAGACAATTAACAAAAAATTCACCACTTATCCCTTCACCACAATCAGAACATAAATCCCCCATAACCATTTCGCTCTTTTATCGAGTTCAATCCCTGTTTTGCCCGTTACCGCTCACAATTAAATTCAATCCTTATTTCAAATTCCTCGAGCCCCACATTGGGCACCAAAATAACTGTCGTAGCTCAGCCCCGATCAGGACCAGACTACGCAGTCTCTCTCTGGCTCCCCCCACCCTCCGAGAGAATAGGAGGAGATGATATAAGGAAAACGGCTCGAGGTTTGAGATAAGGATGGGGAGAGAATCCTTAAAGTTACCGTTACGGGCAAAACAGACTCAGTCGCCGAGGCAACAGCTTCGGAGCCGGCACGCTTGGCAGCGGCGCGGCACAGCGCAGCGCAGCCAGGGGATTCCCGAGGCAGGGAAGCTCAGGGGGGAGCGGAGCGAGGCGCCAGGAGCCCGCAGCTCGCGCGAGAGCGGCTGACGAGACGTGGGCGGAGCCAGGGGGCACCGGCGGCCCGGCCCCTCTCCCCGGGTAAAGCGGGGCCTAGGGAGCGAACAGGGCGTGGCGCGGCAGTTTGCGCAGGAAGGGCGCCGCCCCGGGGCACTTGGTGATTCACGCCGCTCAGGGCGACATGGCCAACACCCGCCTGAGAACAAAGGCTGCCCCTCCGGCCGGGAGGCCTGCACCGGCACCCCCTGCGGCGGTCGATGCCTCCGTGCAGACGGAGCAGCCGAGGGGGGAGGCTGCGGTGCAGACCTCGGGGTGCAGGCAGAGCCTGGACCCTGCTCCCGGGGCAGGGGCAGGCGGCAGCCCTGGCTGCAGAAGGTGTGCCCGGGTGGAGCAGCTCCTGCGGCAGGTGGCTGAGCTGCAGGAGGCGGTCAGGAGGCTGCGGGACATCAGGGAGGCTGAGAGGGAGCTGGATGCTTGGTTCCAGGCACACTCTGCACCGGAACTGCAGCACCCAGTGAACCAATCAACCCCCCCCCCCAGTGACACACGACGTAAGCAAGCAGGCAGAAGATGCCACTGAATGGAAAGCTGCAAGGGCAAGGCGCAGGAGGAAGAAGCAGCGGCTTCCCCAGAACCCCGAGGTGCCCCTGCAGAACCGCTTTGCTGCTCTGCAGACTGAAGAAGTGAGACCCAGCACCTCGGGGGAGGCACGGGAGCCGTGCGAGGTAGCGCGCCTCGTGTAATAACTAGCGCTACCAAGAAAAAGAGAGGAGTGGTAGTAGTGGGTGACTCCCTCCTGGCAGGTACGGAGGCACCCATCTGCCGCCCCGATGCGCTCTCTCGAGAGGTATGCTGTCTCCTGGGGGCTCGTATCAGGGATGTCACCAAGAGACTACCTAGCCTCATATGGCCCACAGACTATTATCCACTGCTGGTGTTTCATGTGGGGGCCAGTGACACAGCTGGCAGCAGTCTGAGAAACATCAAAAGGGATTTCAGGGCTCTGGGTTCAACAGTCAAAGGCTCTGGGGCGCAGGTGGTATTCTCGTCAGTCCTCCCAGTCGAAGGGCAGGGACCTGAAAGGGCCAGACGTATCTGGCAGGTTAACTCGTGGCTCAGGGAGTTAACTCGTGCTACAGCCAGGGCTTTGGGTATCTGGATCACGGGGCGTGCTTTGAGAAGCCCGGGCTGCTAGGGGCGGATGGCGTGCACCTAACCAAGAGGGGAAGAGTGTGCTTGGACAAAGACTTGCCAGGCTCGTCTGGAGGGCTTTAAACTAGTGTTGCTGGGGGAGGGGGAGCACAGTTCAGCCCACTGCTGTCAGCATGGCGCCAGTGCCAGCACCGAGGGTCCAGAAGCTGAGGAACCATCGCAGGTATGTGCAAATGAACATAAACTCTGGTTCAAAAGAACTCCTGTAGCTCCAGCCAGCAAGTCGGCTTTGTCGGGGGCCCAGCTGAAGTGTCTCTATACCAATGCACGCAGCATGGGGAATAAACAGGAAGAGCTGGAGATGCTTGCACACGAGCAGGGCTGCGACCTCATTGGCATCACGGAGACGTGGTGGGATGACACATACGACTAGAGCGTCAACATGGAAGGGCATAGGCTTTTTAGAAAAGACAGGAAGGGGAGATGAGGAGGGGGTGTCGCTCTCTACGTCAGCAACCGGCTGGAGTGTGTGGAGCTCCACCTGGGGATGGAGGAGGAGCTGACAGAGAGCTTATGGGTCAAGATTAGAGGATGGGGACGGACAGGGGACGTCACGGTAGGGGTCTGTTACAGGCCGCCTGGCCAGGAGGATAGAGCGGACGAAGTGCTCTATAGGCAGATAGGAACGGACAAAGTGCTCTATAGGCAGATAGGAGCAGCCTCACGGTCGCAGGCCCTGGTCCTCATGGGGGACTTCAGCCGCCCTGACATCTGTTGGAGAGACAACACGGCAGGGCACAGGCAGTCCAGGAGGTTCCTGGAATGAGTGGACGACAACTTCCTCCTGCAGGCGATAGAGGAGCCGACAAGGAGGGGTGCCATGCTCAACCTTGTGCTCACCAACAGGGAGGGACTGGTCGGGGATGTAAAACTAAAGGACAGCCTTGGCTGCAGCGACCATGACATGGTGGAGTTCAAGATCCACGGGGCAGCAAGGAAAATACATGGCAAGCTCTCTGCCCTAGACTTCAGGAAGGCGGACTTCGGCCTCTTCAGGGACCTGATGGGCCAAGTGCCATGGGAGGCGGCCCTTGAGGGAAGAGGGGCCCAGGAAAGTTGGTCTATATTCAAGGAGCACCTCCTCCAAGCTCAGCAGAGGTGCATCCCCACGAAGAACAAGTTGGGCAAAAAGGCCAGGAGGCTGGTGTGGATGAGCAAGGAGCTCCTGGACCAACTGAAAGTGAAAAAGGAAGCCTATAGAGGGTGGAAGTGGGGACAGGTAGCCTGGGAGGACTACAAAGAGGCTGCGTGAGTGGCCAGGGATAAGGTAAGGAAGGCCAAAGCCCTGGCAGAACTGAATCTGGCCAGGGATATAAAATGCAACAAGAAGAGCTTTTATAGGTGCGTAGGGGACAAAAGAAAGTCCAGGGTAAATGTAGGCCCCCTCCAGAAGGGAAATGGTGTCCTGGTTACCCAGGACATGGAGAAGGCTGAGGTTCTCAATGACTTTTTTGCCTCAGTCTTCACCGACAAGAGTTCCTGTCCCACCGCCCAAGCTGTAGAAGGTGCAAGCAGGGACTGCGAGAATGAAGAACTGCCCATTGTACTCGAAGAGCAGGTTCGGGATCACCTAAGGAACCTGAAGGTGCACAAGTCCATGGGTCCTGATGAGATCCATCCATGGGTCCTGAGGGAACTGGCGGATGAAGTTGCCAAGCCACTGGCCATCATATTTGAGAAGTCGTGGCGGTCTGGTGAGGTCCCCGATGACTGGAAGAGGGGGAACATAACCCCAATTTTTAAAAAGAGGAATAAGGAAGACCCAGGTAACTACAGGCCGGTCAGCCTCACCTCTGTGCCTGGCAAGGTCATGGAGCAGATTCTCCTGGAAACCATGCTAAGGCACATGGAGAGCAAGGAGGTGGTTGGTGACAGCCAACATGGCTTCACCAAGGGCAGATCGTGCCTGACCAATTTGGTGGCCTTCTATGATGGGGTGACGGCATCAGTGGACAAGGGACGAGCAACTGACATCATCTACCTGGACTTGTGCAAAGCTTTTGATACTGTCCCGCATGGCATCCTTCTCTCTAAACTAGAGAGACATGGGTTTGATGGACGGACCACTCGGTGGATAAGGAGTTGGCTGGATGGCCGCACTCAGAGAGTGGTGGTCAACGGCTCAATGTCCATGTGGAGACCGGTCACGAGTGGCGTCCCTGAGGGGTCCGTGCTGGGCCCGGCCCTGTTCAACATCTTTGTTGGCGACATGGACAGTGGGATAGAGTGCACCCTCAGCAAGTTCGCCGACGACACCAAGTTGTGTGGTGCTGTCGACACGCTGGAAGGGAGGGATGCCATCCAGAGGGACCTCGACAGGCTGGAGAGGTGGGCCCGTGCCAACCTCATGAAGTTCAACCAGGCCAAGTGCAAGGTCCTGCACCTGGGTCATGGCAATCCCAGGCACAAATACAGGCTGGGTGGAGAATGGATTGAGAGCAGCCCTGAGGAGAAGGACTTGGGAGTGCTGGCGGATGAGAAGCTTAACATGAGCAGGCAATGCGCCCTTGCGGCCCAGAAGGCCAACCACATCCCGGGCTGCATCAAGAGAAGCGTGGCCAGCAGGTCGAGGGAGGTGATTCTCCCCCTCTACTCTGCCCTGGTGAGACCCCACCTGGAGTACTGTGTCCAGTTCTGGAGCCCCCAACACAAGAAGGACATGGACCAGTTGGAGAAGGTCCAGAGGAGGGCCACGAAGATGATAAAAGGGCTGGAGCACCTCTCTTATGAGGACAGGCTGAGAGAGTTGGGGCTGTTCAGCCTGGAGAAGAGGAGGCTCCGGGGAGACCTTACAGTGGTCTTTCAGTACCTCAAGGGGGCCTACAAGAAAGATGGGGAAAGGCTGTTTAGTAGGGCCTGTTGCGATAGGACGAGAGGTAATGGTTTTAAAATAGAGGGGGGTAGATTTAGATTGGAAATTAGGAAAAAATTTTTTACGATGCGAGTTATAGAACAGTGGAACAGGTTGCCCAGAAAGGTGGTGGAGGCCCCATCTCTGGAAGCGTTCAAGGCCAGGCTGGATGAGGCTCTGAGCAACCTGATCTAGTTGGGGATGTCCCTGCTCCTTGCAGGGGGGTTGGACTAGATGACCTTTGAAGGTCCCTTCCAACCCTAACCATTCTATGATTCTATGATTCTATGACTTGGGGAAAAACACTCATTTATTTCTAAAATTAGCAGGAGAATGAGACAGGGAACAAGATTACCTCCCCCCACCCCTCCCTCTTCCCAGGCTTAACATTATCTATACTGCCTCCCCTCCCGAGTGGCACAGGGGTGGGGAAAAGGGAATGGGGGTCACGATCAGTTCATCACGCGTTGTTTTACGCCGCTGTATCATCATCGGGGGAAGAACTCCTCGCATTCCTCCTCTGCTCCAGCGTGGGGTCCCTCCCACGGGCCACAGTCCTTCGTGAAACTGCTCCAGCGTGGGTCATCTCTTCCATGGAGTGCAGTCCCTCTAGAACAGCTGTCCCAGCGGGCCCTCCATGGGCCCCAGCCTCCTTCGGGCCTCTACCTGCTCCGGCGTGGGGTCCTCCACGGGCTGCAGGTGGATCTCTGCCCCTCCATGGACCTCCATGGGCTGCAGGGGGACAACCTGCTCCACCATGGTCTTCACCACGAGTTGCAGAAGAATCTTGGCCAGGAGCCGTGTTACTCCTCCCCTTCCTTCTTCTGACCTTGGCGTTCGCAGCCGTTCCTCACAACAGGCTGGCAGACGCCTCTCAGGATCCTTTTTACATCTTATTCACTTCTCATCTCCTTTCCACTTTTTGCAGCCAGGCCGGGCTGAGTTGGGCCCAGTCTGCTGCCCGGCGGGAGGCCAGAGTTTGAGGCCTGCAAGGCCCACAAGGCTCGCGCCTCCCTCTCTCTGCCCCCCGCTCAGCTGCTTCACATCTCTCTTTTTTTTCCTGTTTTCCCCTACTTAAATATGTTATCGCAGAGGCGTTATCACGGGACATTCTGCTACCAATTGGCTTGGCCTTGGCCAGCAGCGGGTCTGCCCTAGGCCCAGCCGAGTCCACTAAACAAAGGGCAGCAACTTCTAGCAGTTTCCTACAAAAGCTACTACCTTAGGCCCCCCCTCACTAACAAAACCAGAACAGATGTTCATAAAAAATTGCCGTTCTGTCTAACCTCTCTAGAAAAAAAACCGTCAAGATACATTCTGAAAAACACCAAGCCAGAGATGTCTCAGTCCTGAGGCCTGGCAACCTAGGTACAAAGCCCATGGCCTTATTACTGGCTACTCTATTTCCTGAGCTACTGGGCTGCACTATGTGGGCAGCAGAGCCAGCTAGGCTCCTGTGCGGAACACGATGGAGCAGGAGCTGGATTTTTTCCTGTAACTTCCTCCTTTGGAGGGACCTCCCTGACACTGTTGCCTATTTTAGAAGCTCAGCCTCCCAACCTGACTGCCTGAAAGGAGGGCTAGAACAGCCCCCCCTCCAGGCACAGCTGAACTGCAATATTTTGGAGGTTGCCCTTGCACCAAGAAAAACAAGCTGGAGGCTGTAGGACCGGATCAGTGGGAGTTCATGCCTGAAAATGCTGGCTCTGATTTTGAAAAGCTCCTTTTTCATAATTGCCTACGTAAGTAATGAGAGAATTACATCCATATGCAAGCAGTAATTGAAGAGGACAAGAGAATCATAGAATCATAGAATGGTTAGGGTTGGAAGGGACCTTCAAAGATCATCTAGTCCAGCCCCCCTGCAAGGAGCAGGGACATCCCCAACTAGATCAGGTTGCTCAGAGCGTCATCCAACCTGGCCTTGAACGTTTCCAGGGATGGGGCTTCCACGACCTCTCTGGGCAACCTGTTCCACTGTTCTACCACCCTCATTGTAAAAAATTCTTTCCTAATATCTAATCTAAATCTACCCCCCTCTATTTTAAAACCATTACTCCTTGTCCTATCGCAACAGGCCCTACTGAACAGCCTCTCCCCATCTTTCTTGTAGGCCCCCTTGGGGTACTGGAAGACCACTATCAGGTCTCCCCGGAGCCTCCTCTTCTCCAGGCTGAACAGCCCCAACTCTCTCAGCCTGTCCTCATAAGAGAGGTGCTCCAGCCCTTTTATCATCTTTGTGGCCCTCCTCTGGACCTTCTCCAACTGGTCCATGTCCTTCTTGTGTTGGGGGCTCCAGAACTGGACACAGTACTCCAGGTGGGGTCTCACCAGGGCAGAGTAGAGGGGGAGAATCACCTCCCTCGACCTGCTGGCCACGGTCCTCTTGATGCAGCCCAGGATGCGGTTGGCCTTCTGGGCCACAAGGGCGCATTGCCTGCTCATGTTGAGCTTTTCATCCACCAGCACTCCCAAGTCCTTCTCCTCAGGGCTGCTCTCAATCCATTCTCCACCCAGCCTGTATTTGTGCCTGGGATTGCCATGACCCAGGTGCAGGACCTTGCACTTGGCCTGGTTGAACTTCATGAGGTTGGCACAGGCCCACCTCTCCAGCCTGTCAAGGTCCCTCTGGATGGCATCCCTCCCTTCCAGCGTGTCGACGGCACCACGCAGCTTGGTGTCGTCGGCAAAATTGCTGAAGGTGCACTCTATCCCACTGTCCATGTTAAGCTAAAAGAATTATGACAGGGGAGGTTTGAGGTACGAGAAAGGGATCTTAATCACAGAAAACCAGGCACATATCTGTGCCTTGTGCAACGGCACACATTTCTGAGGGCAATGGGTAAGATTCAAAGCTAGCCTGACACCTTGAGCCCTTGTATGTACTAGAAGATATAGAAAAATATGGCATGTATTCATTTTCACTCTCTTTGCTCCCTGATTGCCTCATATCTAGAGGTGGACGGACGGGACAACAAGAAGTGAAGAAACAGAAGCAGGGAGCGGAGAGAGGGAGGCATGAGCTTTGTGGGTCTTGCGGCCCTCACCCTCTGGCCTCCTGCCGGGCAGCCATCTGGCCCGACTCAGCTCAGCTTGAACGCAAGAAGTGACAAGAGATGTGAAGAGAACCTGAGAGGCGTCTGCCTGAGCCAGTTGTGAAGAATTTCTTGTGAGAGGAATGGCTGCAGATGCCACAGTCAGTGAAGAAGGAGGGGAAGGAGTAATGCTGCTCCCTGCAAAGATTCCCCTGCCCCCTGTGATGGAGAATCAGGTTGTCCCACTGTAGTCCATGGAGGCCCACAGAGGAACAGAGATCCACCTGCAACCTGTGGAGCACCCCATGCTGGGGCAGGTGGATACCTGGAGGAGGCTGTGGCCCGTGGTAGGTCCACATTGAGGGAGCTGGTTCCCGAGGGACTGCAGCCCATGGAAAAACGGCCAATGCTGGAGCAGTTCATGAGGGCCCATGGAGGGACCCCACCCTGGAGCAGGGGAGGAATGTGAGGAGTTCTTCCCCTGAGGAGGAAGGAGCGGTGTAAAGCGATGTGTGATGAACTGACCATAACCCCAATTCCCTTTTCCCCACTGTGTTGCTTGGGGTGGGGAAGGAGGTAGAGGTAATTGAAATGAAGGCCAGGAAGAGGGAAGGGTTGAGGGAAAGTTGTTTTTCTTCTCTTCCTCATTATCCTGCTTTTGTTTTATTAATAATAATAAATAACTAGTTTTCCCCAAGTTGAGTCTGTTTTGCCCATAACAGTAACTTCAATGACTTCTCCCTTTCCTTATCTCAAACCTCGAGCCTTTTTATTATGTTATCTCTCTCCCATTCCCTCGAAGGGTGAGGGGAGTGAGTGAGAGACTGTGTAGGGCTTAGTCTCCAGCGAGGCTAAACTGTGACAGGGATAAGAAAGTAAAAGATAATTACTTGCATATGACTTACCAAAGAACTAATGGATTGGAAGAACAGGTGGAAATGCTTTAAGTGTGTGAATATTGAGTTCCTACTCGAGTTGAATATGATCTACAGCAGTTTGAGTCATTAGCTATATGAAGAGTTACTTGCAGAGTTACTTACTCCTTCGATTCTTTTTTCAGTCCTTCTGTGACCTTGGTGATACTGGACTCGATCCTGCATAGGCTTATGCACACACTAAATTGTGGTGATGAGTGTAGGAGTTGCTTGCTTGAGGCTAAGCATGCACACTAGTTTGTGCGGCATCAAGAGTAATATGATACACACATTATGTGTTCTGGAGTTGGTTAAAAAGCAGAAATACATATCAGTTTAATATAGCATTTAATGAATTTCCTCTCTCCATATACTGTATTTCAAAAACACACAGATTACTCCTTCTCCAAAATTGGTTTCGAATGTGAATGGTATTTCTTTTCTTGAACTGAGATAGTCTAAATTCATTTAACATCCTTGTAGAAAAACAAAATTGTGTAAAACTTGAAGTAAATGTTTATTTATTAATTATTCTGTATTTTCTAAAGGGTTTCAAATGCCCAAGTTTTTCAAAGCTGTTACCTGATTTTATGGATTTTCCAAGTAGGGATACTTACAGGCCTTGATTTTTGCAGATAATTCTTAGTCTTGGGAGGCTATTTAATGTGGCTAAAAATTCTGTCTCCTCCAGACAGACATCAAAGTCCCTACGTACAGGTTTAGTCTCTCAGTGATATTTTTGTCCTAAGGTGCTGTCCAGTACTTAGAAATCTGGTCATAGGATCTAAGAATAATGCTGTTTGGAAGAACCTTTGCACCTTGGAACTTTTTGCTACTCATTGTAAAATGACTATATGAGTTAGGAATATGTTTTTAATTTCTGATGTGTAAAATAGGCCATGGAATTAATATTCAGACAGAGTACAGTAGTCCTTTTTGCTACTTAAATGGGCTTAATTTGAGTTAGAGCAATTTTAGATGGCATACTAGCAGCACTATATAAATTCCTATGCATAATACAGCCATTAGCCAATACCCCTTCTTCCTAATTTCATTCTCCTTCTTCAAAGAAGTTAAAGCTTTTGTCACCTCCTTAATACAAATGTTGTTTTGCTTTTATGAAGGAAATAATAGAAGGATAAATGGTGCCAAACTGTAAGACAACAGCAGGAAAGGCAGCAGGAGCAGGAGTGCAAGCCTTTTTTTTCTTTTGTGGTAAAACATGCCTTGAGTTTGACCATGCTTCCAGCATGATGAGAGACCACAATGTGCCATGACCTGCCACATTAGTAGACAATGGCAAGATTTGGAGTCAACAATAAGATGTTTTTGTTGCTTTTTCTATTCATGCTCACATCTGCTTCTATGCTTACTTTCCTTTGTGACTGAGCAAGAGATGTCTAATGATATGTCCACATATGCATCGATTGGATAAACACATTCTGAAACAGTGACATAGGTCCTATAATACTACATTTACTAAAATAGCCATCTGTACTGTTTGTCGATGGTGTGTTATGTGGTGGGTTGGACTCTGTTAGTAACTTTGAGAGAAAGGAGATGCGTCCTTAAGGTCAGCTAAAATTTTTGCAGTTAGATGTTAGTGATTTCCTAAATATTGCTCAATTAGCCAATTTTCCAGCAGAAGACGGAGAACCCAGGCAGAAGTCACGTTCATGGGGTGACTTTCAGATGGAGATGCCACAGAATTAAACTTACTTGTAGTAAGCATTTACTTAGACAGTGCTTTTAATAGGTGATCCAGTATCCCCAACCAGAGCAGTATTTATTTTCTATGAAAAAGGCCCTATTTTATGGACTTTAGAAGGCACATCAAATGTTCCTTTTCCTCAAGTGAAAATATTTTCTAGTTTCTTATCCTTCAGCAAAAGCTTGAAACAAATCTATTAAAATAGGAAATTTCCAATTCCTTCAAAAATGCATGGTCAGTTTAACTTTTAATTTGTATTTAGTATTTTTTTCTAGCTTCTCAAGATGCAGGGGAAGATTTTAGGACCCAAATGAGAATTAGGTTTGCAAAGCCTCTCAGCTTTCACTGGAACTTGAATGTTTCTCTCTTTGAACCTTTTAAATATCCTGTGATAACAAAGATGCTGAGTAAGCATATTCTTTCAGCTTGATTGAGGGCCGAATTTTAGGGTCAGAGTTATTTTCTAATGACCGTTTTAGCATTTTTGGTATTTTCGATACTCATAGTTATTGAGAAGTGTGCATGAAATGAAAATGGATTTGAATATTTATCTTGCTTCCCTTTCCTATTGCTTGCCCTGCTTTTTATAGGCTTAATTTTTTGATCAGTATTTATGATATATTCTGTCTAACTTAGATTCTGAGTAGTAATTGTAACTGAGACAATGAAGTTTTTTGATAGTGAATATAGATGCATTCAAATAAAACATTTTATTGTAACATATTCCAAAACTAACTAGTGGTATTAATTGCAGTGTTAGTGATTCAAACAGCAAACAGAATTTTTAGTTTGTATAGCCTTACAATAAGAGCTAAGTAAATAACTGATAGAAAATAAATTAAGGAAGTACCTGAATTTTCACCTCATGGCTTATGTGGCAACATTTTAATGTCTTCTTTCCTATATTCAATTGAACTTGTTGACAGATATTCTTTCCTGTATACACTTGAAGTTGTTCACAAATATTTTTAATGAATATTTCTAAGAGTATTTTCTGGATTAGTACATTTTTCTGAGCAGCTGATTGCAAGTAATTGACAATCAAAATGCAAGCTGTACACATCACTTATAACAAGGTATTGTTTCTCTCCCCAGATGAGATCCCAGTTCAGGAAAATATTAAAGAGATTTCAAAGGGACTTCAGAAAATGCTTAAACGTAAGTATGTTCCTCAGCACTTTACTGAGTTCAGAGTATAATGAGAGTAATTCTTCAAAGCAAGTTTCTGCTATGTGTAGCTGTGTTTATGAGTTTTAAAATAAACTTTCTGTCTGTGTTCTCCAGTGCTAAATTAAAACTTGCTGATTCCACAACATCCTTGCCAGGAAATTCACTTGCCAGAAGTATCCATAGAGAGGGGGCAGAAAAAGAATTTGAGTGCACCACAGCAAATACTGTTTTTATTTAAGTGAATAGTCAGGGGAATAGGAGGTACAATTCCAGTCTAATTACAGTCTAAGCAATGTATGTCATCCATGGAACAAAAGGCTTTTTAAGGTACATTATCTAGACACTGAAATATGGAATGAATTTGATCACTCTTTTGTTGGGTTTTTTTTTCCCTAAAAATATTCATACAGGACAAACAGATGTTTAGAGTCTCAGATTCTTCTCTTCCCCATCAGAATAAGAAGTTTTAAAAAGCTGTAGGATCAAATCAAATCAAATACACATACACATATGGACAGATATGACCATCTTCCTTCGATACTATCTGGTTTTGTCATGGAATTTAAGGAATGTAATCCACAGCACTGACAATGACAGTCATTATACGGAGGGGTTCAGACCTCATTGAATTCTCATTCCCATTCCTCCCTTCCCATGGAGGGCTTGGTACAGCTAAGGAAAGTTCACTGTAGGGTCAGAGTTTGAGGATGGGATCAAATTTCTTCTGCCACCTGCCACAACACCCTGCCACATCTACTGTGCAGGGTGTTGTGAAAAGACAAGGACATGCAGTGGATCTTTTTTTTCTGGACAGCACAGGGTAGGATCTTCCCAAGCTCAAGGCTGTGTTTACGTTTCTAACCAGTGGATTGGCAGTTCAGGCTACCATCTCTAACTGAATTTGACAGCAACTTAGCTCATTCCCATAAAGAAGCTTTATTTAGAATATGTCTAAAAAGGCTCTAATTTCAAGAATTATACATACACATATGTTTTTAGCAAGCTTTAATGAAACTGATACTATATATTTAACTATATTAGAAATCTAGTCTTATTTTGGATGGTTGTCTCACTTAATCACTGGATAGTGAGTTGTTGTTACCAAATATCTGGTTATTATGTGTATAGTGAGTGAATGATACATATTTTCTTAAATACGTAGTTCAAATAATGAAGTTCAACAAGGCCAAGCGCAAGGTCCTGCACATGGGTCGTGAAAATCCCAGGCACAAATACAGACTGGGCAGAGAATGGATCAAGAGCAGCAGATCAAGATCAATGGATCCAAGCAGAAGGACTTGGGAGTGCTGGTGGACGAGAAGCTCAACATGAGCAGGCAATGCGCCCTTGCGGCCCAGAAGGTCAACCGCATCCTAGGTTGCATCAAAAGGAGCGTGGCCAGCAGGTCGAGGGAGGTGATTCTCCCCCTCTACTCTGCCCTGGTGAGACCCCACCTGGAGTACTGTGTCCAGTTCTGGAGCCCCCAGCACAAGAAGGACATGGACCAGTTGGAGAAGGTCCAGAGGAGGGCCACAAAGATGATAAAAGGGCTGGAGCACCTCTCTTATGAGGACAGGCTGAGAGAGTTGGGGCTGTTCAGCCTGGAGAAGAGGTGGTTCCGGAGAGACCTGATAGCAGTCTTCCAGTACCTCAAAGGGGGCCTACAGGAAAGTCGGGGAGAGGCTGTTCAGTAGGGCCTGTTGTGACAGGACAAAGGGTAATGGTTTCAAAGTAGAGGGAGGTAGATTTCGATTAGATATTAGGAAAATTTTTTTGACAATGAGGGTGGTAGAACACTGGAACAGGTTGCCCAGAGAAGTGGTGGATGCCCCATCCTTGGAAACATTCAACGGCAGGTTGGATGAGGCTGTGAGCAACCTGATGTAGTTGAAGATCTCCTCGCAGGGTGGTTGGACTAGATGACCTTTAAATGTCCCTTCCAACCTTCATGATTCTATAATAGCTGGAAATATATTTGCAGTAGTGTGAAGTTTCTCTTGTAATCAACAAGCTGTGCCTTAATTTAGACAAAGCAACCATATCAAACACAAATACTAACTATTGTATCTTTCAGTCATACTTGAATGTAATAACAAAAGATTTTGGAAGTAAATCACCAAAACTATAAAACTAGTATATGAATGTCCCATGCTGATTGTAACACAGCTTGTTTACAAAGGAAAAGGGAAGTCTTGCTTACTTGTCAAAAAGCAAGGGAAAAATAGTTTCTCTTTGGCATTTAACAGGTATGTCTGTGCAGTCTTTATAAGTGCAAACACATCAAGTATACCAAAATACTAGTTTTGCTTTTCCAATAAGTGTTACCTGATAGGAGTAAAAAGGTAGATTTTGATTCATCATATAAAAAACTTCAGACATACCTTCTTCAGTGCAAAGCATTGTCATTAGATAAACAAATACGCATCACTTGCAAAGATACCTAAATACAGATGGATGGGAAACAGTGCAAGGACTTTAACTGCTTGTTCTCTTCCAAGAAGGAAGAAAAGTCAGTGAGAGTCCCAGTGATTTGTTGTTAGGAGAGGACTGGGAGGCAGTGTTCTGGGCTCTCAGATCTGCGACTGATCTGCTGCACACAGTTAGACATATCATTTTCTCTTTCTTTTTCATTTTGTTAAATCATCCACAGCATCTTAGAGTCACAATGAAGCAGTAAGCTCAGTTAGTCCCTGCAGGTGCTGCTTTAAATGGAAATCTAGGAAAGCAACCTTCTGCTGCAGTATAGGGTAGGTGAGAGTTAATCTACACTGTCATCCTCTGTTTTCTGCTTGTTCCTCCTGTGAAATACAACCCACATTTTGAGTAGGAATAAAAAGGCCATTGACTCTTCCTGGGTATTCTGGGTTTATTAACAAAGTGGTTCTGAATAATAGTTTTTTCTCCAGCCCTGAGGATAGGTAAGTTTTCCTCTTTGTTTTGCCCACAGCCTGTATTCGTACATCCTGACAGTGGTTGCAGCTGTCTATGCGTCAGGATAGAATAACCAGATCTTTATTTCCAAGTCAGGGGTGCTGCATGAATGTTGCCAGTCTATTGCAAACCTACCTCCCCAACTTCCCTGTCTGTCTCTCTCTGCATCTAATTAGACCCCTCAGTGAAGCTGTGTTAAACTATGATGTGTTTAAAGAACAGGCATGTGTATTAAGAAAACAAACTTTTAAGAAACTTTTTTTGGAGGGTGGAGGAGGGTTGGAGAGAAGAAGTGTTTTAAAGTTACCTGGAAATTTTAAGTTAAAAGTTTTGTGGGACTTCATATGTACTGGAACAAGACTTCCCCAGAAAATAGCAGGGGGTTAAGGAGCACAGTATCTTTTGGATGTCCACTGCTTTAAGCATGATTGCCAGTTACTGGACATAAGCCAAGTAGCCTACAGTCCATATTTGCTAATGGTCGGTGCTTCAGCGACTGTTAATCTTTCCTGTTGTTCTCACACATAGCAGTTTGCTATAGAAGGGCACAGATCCCCCAAATGGTGTCTTTTGGGGTCTCAGTAGTAGCTGTCATATCACAGCAGCCCAGAGCTCAGTATGGCCTAATTTCTTCTGTGAGCATTACCAGACTGAATTTGTAAGCTTGTGTTGATTGTTGTTTCTGTGCTGCTCCATTTTGTATCACAGTGTAGTCCCAACCCAGAAGTTCGTGGAGTGATGACACGTAGTAGACCTTCAAACAATGTAATACACTCAGCAACTCTAGAAAGTGGTTGTTCAGCAGCAGCAAATGAAGTTGGTTAATCAGTGACTCAGCTACATATACACAAGTTGTCATTGCATTAATTGCCATTATCTCTGGAAACCTATCAACTTGCCCACCAAATGGCTTTTGCAGAGGGCTTGGAGGGTCATCAAATTCAGTGTGTTGTGGACAGCTTTTATAACTCACTTTGATTAGGTTAACAGTAGGATTTGAACTGAGGAATTTCAGGTCATTTGTGAGCCATGAAAGGGCAACGGTTGTTACTCTGAGGCAGAAACAGAGCTGTACGCAACTCAGAACAGCCAACCAGTAGAGGAGCAGGGAGACCACACTTCCCGTGGGAATCTTTAGTTTGTGGTTTTTTGCCAAGTGAGTCGGCATCAAGTTAAAGCAAATGAAAGGAAGGCTTTCTCTACACCAGGTACAATTAAGCTGTACAAGCAACTGGGTGCTTCAGGATGTTATGGAATTGACATTAGAGAAGTTTGTTGTCAATCTGTGAACAGTGAACATCGTAGTCCCCATGTAACCTCCAGCTGAGGAGATTTTTAAACTGTGCATGGCTGTTATTAGGAGAAATCATAGAAACAGAATGGTTAGGGCTGGAAGGGAACTTTAAAGGTCATCTAGTCCAACCCCCCTGCAAGGAGCAGGGACATCTTCAACTTGATCAGGTTGCTCAGAGCCTCATCCAACTTGGCCTTGAACATTTCCAGGGATGGGGCCTCCACCACCTCTCTGGGCAACCTGTTCCAGTGTTCTACAACTCACATTGTAAAAATTTTTTTCCTAATATCTAATCTAAATCTACCTCCCTCTACTTTGAAACCATTACCCTTTGTTCTGTTATAACAGGCCCTGCTGAAGAGTTTCTCCCCGTCTTTCCTGTAGGCCCTCTTGAGGTGCTGGAAGTCCGCTATAAGGTCTCCCCAGAGCCTCTTCTTCTCAAACACAGTCAGTCCGCTCATCTGCATTCCTAAATATCAGTACTGGCTGTTGTCACAGATGACATCCTGAGTAGAATGCTTGGTCTAAATCTATATAGTTACTTCATGCTTTTAAGCAGATTTTGATCCGTCTGTGAATTAAGACATGGTTTCTGCATCTTGGTGCTTTGTAGCTTCAACCTATCAGTACAGAACTCTCTAGAGGGCTTAACTTCTCAGTCAGTAGACTGGCTGTAGGTTTATCAGTGAGGACTGGGACAAGTGATTGAAAGTAAATTCTCCTAGAACTGTCTACTTAGATCTCCAATGTGTATATCCTGTTGCTATTGCAGCGGGATCTTCATGTGAAAATGAAAACACAAAATTTCATCTAAAGCTTTTGTTCTCCCTGAGTACTTTAAAGCAGGTATGATTTTATATTCACAGCACAAAAATCTGATTCATTTAGTGTTTCACTTGAGCATGTCATTTATTTGCAGTCTCCCTCTGAATAGAGAGAGGTACTATGATAATAAATGAAAACATAAATTCCTTTGAATTGCTGTTCTCTTCCTTTTTATATTGCTGCTGAGATTTTTGCCAGCCTTGGCTTCTCTTCCTGACAACCTTTCAGTCTATCTAGTGACATTTCTTAAATGTTCCAGTTGGCATTGAGAAGAGGAGAAAATCCACTCTCAAAATCCAAGGGGTCGATGAGGCTCTGCATCAAAATTTTTTCAAAACCAGATTTCCTTCAGAGTCAATATGATATTTCTAGCTAGAGATAGTAAGAGAAAAGCAGGCCCCTCTGCACAGCTAATTAGTTAGCATTCTTGCCCAGTTGCCAGACATAAATCTGCTGAACGTAATTGGGAACAGGGACTTGAATTATTTATTTTTTTATTGCACTCTCTCTTGCTGGGTTTCTTCTTCATGAACACGGTGGATACTTAAACACTGATAGGGAGAAAGTTATTGATTCAATGGCTTGTGGACATTCTGCAGGGCATTCAGCTGCATTTGTAGTCCTGCACGTTTTTTCTTCTGTCTCTCATATCCCAGGTAATTGCTTTTGGCTGTTTTGGAAAAGTGTGTTCAGCTTGTGTGTTGCTTCATAATTTTTCCATGGGAGTTCTTAATATCCTTCTGTTTGTGGAACAGTACCAAAAGTCAAACCTTCAGTGTTTGTGATGAAATACAGTTTTTTGTTTTCCAGACGGGCCTGTCGCTGACATAGAAATGCTGGCAGTACAAAGCAACTGTTGTGACATAGCACGTTAGGACAATAAATCTGGACCTTGGGCTTTCACCAGTTTGGGCTCCTGGTGGCAGGTGTCCAAATGGCTGATGCCTGACTGGTATGCTTGTATTCATAAAACCTCACACCACTAACTCACAGTAAAGAGGCTTGACATCCAGTGAGGACCTGTAACAAGACTAGCAAAGAGCAAAGGCTTTTCAGATATGAACAGATGCTGTTACATCTCTTCTGGTTTTACTGTTGCCTTTCCAGCGAGCAGTTCTTTATTCTGTGACAATGCAAATGGTGTATTGTTGTCATAGCTATTATCTCTACTATAAGAAGTGTCATAGTTTAGCCTCAATCAGGGCCAGACTATGCAGTTTCTCTCTCACTCCCCCCACCCTCCAAGAGAATAGGGAGAGACAATATAAGAAAAAAAAAAGGCTCAAGGTTCAAAGTAAAAATAGGGAGAAATCCTTAAAGTTACCATTATGGGCAAAACAGACTCGACTTGGCGAAAACTATTCATTTATTGCTAAAAACAAAGCAGGATAATGAGAACGAGAACAAGATAACTTCCCCCCACCCCTCCCCCTTCCCAGGCTTAATATTATCTCTACCACCTTCCCCCATGAGCAGCACAGGGGGAAAGAGAGAACGGGGGTTACGGTCAGTTCATCACACGTTGTTTCACGCTGCTACTTTGTTGTCGGGGGAAGAACTCCTCACATTTCTCCCCTGCTCTGTTGTGGGGTCTCTCCCACAGGCCATAGTCCTTCGTGAAACTGCTCCGGCTTGGGTCATTTCTTCCATGGGGTGCAGTCCCTCCAGAACAGCTGGCCCTCCATGGGCCACAGCCTCCTTCAGGCATCCGCCTGCCCTGACGTGGCGTCCTCCATGGGCTGCAGGTGGATCTCTGCTCCTCTGTGGGCCTCCATGGGCTGCAGGGGGACAGCCTGCTCCACCATAGTCATCACCACAGGCTGCAGGGGAATTCTGGCTGGGAGCAACATTACTCCTCCCCCTCACTCTGAACTGACCTTGGCGTCTGCAGCTGTTCCTCTCACAAGAAATTCTTCACAGCTGGCAGGCAGGCGCCTCTCAGGTTCTCTTCACATCTCATCTCCTCTCCACTTCTTGCAGCCAGGCTGGGCTGAGTCGGGCCCAGACAGCCGCCCAGTGGGAGGCCAGAGGGTGAGGCCTGCAAGGCCCATGAGGCTCCTGCCTCCCCCTCTCTTCCCCCGCTCAGCGCCTTCACATCTGCTGTTTCTTTTTTTTTCCTGTTTTTCCCCTTCTTAAATACATTATCGCAGAGGCATTATCAGGGAACATTCTGCTACCAATTAGCTCGGCCTCGGCCAGCAGCAGGTCCGCCCTAGGCCCAGCCAAGTCCACTGGACAAAGGGGAACAGCTTCTAGCAGTTTCTTACAGAAGCTACCATTGTAGGGCCCCCCCTCACTAAATAAAACCAGAACAAGAAGAAGGAGCCAGCCTTAAATATTTGGTACCTAGCTCTTTCAATGGGCAGTGCACAGTTGTCAATTTCCTTTTTAATCGCTTTTAATACAGTAACATATATATGTTTACTGTAGGTACTGGATGAGAAACCTTGACTACTGTTAGAGAAGTGCCTCTAAAAACTGCCAACAATGTTACGTTGCTGTCATCCACAGTATGGCAAGCGAGTGAGGTAGACTGGCTTGTTACATTGCCCACAAGGCAAGAGGGAAATAACACTTTTAGTAAGTGGTGTTTTGGGAAGTTGTGTGAAGATTCATCAAGTATTTTTGTTGGATAAATTATTATCCTCTTGGCATTTGAACAACATTTTGAACTACTAGATTGAATCAACTGACCGTGTATTATTCTTACCTTGCAAAGCTGAGTCAATCATGTTGAGTGCAAGAAGTGTGAGTCTTTGTAAGTCTTAGGAGATATATTAGAAGTCTTTAGACCAAAAGGTCATATTCTGAATTAAGGGATGGATCTGCATGCTCTGTATTTCTTAGCTGAAGTTTCTTAAGTATTTTTCCTAGTAAATGATACTTTTTATACAACTTGAGGGACAGCTCACAGTTGTAAATATTGCTTATAAATTTTAATTAACCTTTATTTCAATAGATGCTGATTTCTACTAGGTCAACATATACTTAGGGAACAGTAAGAAGCCTATATGTAGTATGCTGCCTTATGCAGTACTTTTGATCAAGCACGTAATTTCAATTACTGCCGATCTGGCTTTATCAAAGAGCTCTTCTAAGTGTTTATCTTTTTTTTTCAGCTTGCAGACGCCAGCAAGGTAATACTGGAATATTCATACCAAACATTATTACCTGCAGAAAAGCACCACCATAAAAAAGCAGAGAGACAGCAATGTGTACACCAAGAGCCAGATTTAAGACAGGAAAGTATCTACATGTCTTATAGGCATATAAATCCTTCTCAGGGTCTAAGCCAAACTCCCTAAGTCTTTTTAAAAGCCTTTGGCTCCTTAAGGCCAGATTTTTAGCGCTGTTTGTAAGAGAGTGTTGAGGGACTGTGAACTTTGGTCAATTTAGCATTAAGCACTTCAAGATACGGATATCTAGCTAGTCAGATTTTCAGAGGATTTTCATAATATTAGATATTTAGGTGTTTTTCAAAGTTCTGCTGCTGTCTGTATCTGCGTCTTTAAGCCCTTAAATACTTCCATAAATCCAGACCTAAAATCTATAGGCTGCATCTGAATGTTAGACTTCAGCATTAACATTTTCCTGGTGAAACTAAATAAATCTTCTACTTCTCAGAAGTCAGCAGGAGCTAGTCAGAACTTCTGACTTTGATTACTAATGTGCTTAGCTCCCTGAGCCTTGTTAAGTGAGATTTGTTACTAAGTTTGTCTTGAATAAAACTTAGCTACTTTGAGGCGCTACTGGTTACTAACATGGTAAGAATTATAGGGCACAGTTATAATAGAGCAGTTCTGGTTTCTTCTCTTGGGAGGATTCAGCATTGTTCAGAGGCTGGAAAATCATGGTTCTTTCCTCAGCATTGAGCAGCAAGGGTGGACCTAGACACCTGCCCTGACCAAAGGGCTTGGAGTAGTGGATTTTGTAGGAGAGGAAGCCTCCAGGCCTATGCCCTATGTGTGGTGATGATGGGAAACAGATGAACCCATTGTTGATTGTCCTGTGTTGCCAAGCTCATGGACTGCTGTATGTAACTCCTTCCTGAAAAATCTGACTGTTACAGTAAACATGCAGAGGCATCTAACTTGGCCTGGCCAGGCAGATTAGCTCCCACTAATTGCCTCTGCACTCTCCTTGGAGCACAAGGCAACTCCTACTTTCACAGCAATTTAGACAAATTAACCAATGGCTGCCACAATCCTACTGCTGCAAAAATGCCTTGTGGGGTTTTTTTAATCTACTTTTGTCTTTTCTCTTCTTTAATGCTCTGACAACTCTGTCAGCACAAAGGAGTGTGCAAGGGCATGCTGCTGTGGGGAGCGAGAACAAAGATGAGGGTGTGACCACGACTGTCACTGATTAGGACAGTTTGTGCTGCTTGGCTTCACACTTGGCTTCAGTTTGTATAGTTACAGCATGGCATATAGCCCTGCATTGGCATTCCAGGTTGCTGATGGCAAGGAGATATAGCGGGCCCAAATCCCACATTTGGTAGAGGAAGAGCAGGGAATGGGCCCATGTGCTCTGGAGTCTTTAGTCTGTGCCCACTTCCCACTTTGCAGACATCAGCTAAAGTTGACTATGAGACTAGGAGGCATTTACATATTATGGTGATAAAAGGTCATGAGATTTCAGTGTGCACTAGACTTTTGGAGAAAAAATAGGTGACTTCTCCCTGATAGTGTGAGTATGGTAATAAGCCTCAAGGGATCATACCATTCTCTGATAGCAACATCCAAGATCCTTCCCCTACTCTGAGGGCATTTCATTTCCCAGATATAAGGATAGTAATAAAAGCTTCCTCCCCACCCTCGTCCCAAAGCAATTCCTCAGCTCATAGCTGCCTGTCCAAAGCTATGACAGTAATACTGCAGTATTCAACCCAATAAAAAATTTGTCAAGGAAGCATAAAGCTTCTGTCAGATCTTTTCCATTAAAAATCATTTTTATAGCAGCAAACTGTAACGAGCATGCAGCTATGGAGCAAAACTGTGAAATGATAAGAAATTTGGACAGTGTTATTGTCCAATGGGGACTCAGTGGCAGGCTACTTAGAATGCCTCCAGTGTATGGCAGCATGACAACCAGAATATTTTTCACAACAGATTATAATGTAAGAAATTTATTACAGATCTCAGAGGAGAATAGCCCACACCACTGATTCTAGTCCTTCCTCCCAGATATATTACTCAGATAATATAAAGTCATAACTCCTTGTAAATTATTTATGAGCCTGTCCCACCTTAGATTAAAAAATATTTCTGCTGGATACTTGCAGAGTTAATATCTGTAGCCTTGTGTTTGATTTCCTGAAATGCACAGTTGTTTCTGTAGTCAATGGGAGATGTATAGCATTTGCTTTGCCTGATAACTACACAGCTGTAGGTGGTTGTGAACTGATCAGAAACAGGACATGCAACCATGACCAGAACATGTAGACGTAATTGCAGAAAGCTGCTGTAGGCCAGGTGGAGTAAAGTTATTCAGTGAAATAATGTGCATTGTGGTCACTGACTAAAATGAATCTGAATCATAAGGTACCTCTGTTTAGGCTTTCATAATGGATCATGACACCAAGAGCATCATGACATGAACCAAACTTGACATTCATCCAATTAATTCCCCATTTTCTATCCAGAAGTCAGGAATGTTGATAATTTGCAGCATATTTGTAGCAGACAGCAATGCCTGCGTAATAGGCAATATATGTCAACTAGCAGTTCTGTGTGTGATAATGCATTAATGAAACAGCACACTATTCACAAAGTGACTTAAGAATATAAGTAGTCTGAGATAGTGGCTTCCATTGTGAATGCAGGGGGTTACCACAAAGGATGCGTGAGTTAGTTTAAGAATAAGGACTGGATGCTGATCTGCACCAAAATTTAAGCTGTTGTAGACTAGCAAAAAATGCTGGAAAAGTAGCAGATTTTTGCAGTTATAAAAATGAAGTGTTTATGAACAGCACAGAATTAATCATGGAAGACTTACTTGACCATGTACTTCAAGGTTAAACAAATTATTTGGGATAAGAAGGAGGATTTTAAACAGAAGATAAGTTTAGCCACATCTGTTTGCAGTAGTATTCCTTCACTTCCCTCTCAGCATCTTGTGGCTGGTCATTATCAGACATGAGATGACTGGCTTGAGGGCACACTGGTCTTACTCAACCTTTTGTTTCTTCTGTAAGCTACTTTCAAACAGCTTTGTACCTCATTTATTAATCATAGGTTAAAAGGAGGAGACCAAAATGACAAGGCAGACCAACACCCTATTTATCAGTATGCTCTCCTAGGGTCCCTTTTTCTTCATTTTGCAAGAAAATAGCTACAAAAGTTCATCCCTTTGATTTTCCACAAGGCTTCATGGGTGTTGTGACTTGGTAGCTCGACTTGTTCCAAAGAGTGATTTGTACCATCATGTGCAGCAGTGGTGCAGTGATACCATTTGATCCACTGCAGAGCTAAGCCATGGTTGCAAGGCTTCTTATTACCTCTTCTGTGAAAGAAAGTAATGCTATGAAAATCATGTCAATGCTGCACAGGTAAGTGAAGAGTGAGACTAATAAATCAAAGCTTTCGTCTCCAGCAAAGTTTTGCTTTTACTTCTGTGGTAACTTGTAAACCATAATATCATTTGTTTGTAAAACTGAAAGAAAATGATAAAACAAAGACCTGTTCCAGAGTGAAAGTTCACAGTGAGGAATGTCACTACAGTCCAAACCATCACTGCGTGTGCCTTCTAGGTGATTCAATAGCTGACAGCTAGCTAGAGTCTTTTCACACCCGGTAAGCTCATTTTCCTGTGTCATCTGAACCTACCCCTGTCTGTGCTGCAACAGTCTATCATTTGTTATCACATTCTAGGTTATAGGACCCTAAAAGCCCCACTGCTACTGAGATGCTGATGGGACAAAGCAGTGCCTGAGCAAGGTGTGTGTTTCTGGAACTGGCACCTTATATGAGCTTACTTGTCCAAACGGTGACCTGTGACCTAATAAATGCTATATTTTACTTGGTTAAAAAGCAGTGCTACCCAAAACTCCTTCTGTGTATGATTTAAGATTCTTTTTTGTGGTCTGAAAGAAGAAAATAAGTAGCCTAAGTGACTTGCAATAACAGTGAAATTAAAGGAAGAAGTGATAAAGCAGGATGTTAGTAACTGCACAGCACCTTAAGCTGAATAGAGTTACAGGTTGGAGAAGGTTGTCCAGTTAGAGGAGTTAGCTTGTGTTGCAGAATGCCTAGAAGAAAGGCATTCTGCTGACATAAGTCTCTTTGGCATGGTTCATTATAGAGGGATTGTGTATTGGTAAGATCTGATACAGTTATATATATTCTGCATCAGTCTGTGCATCGACAAATGTCCTTGAAACAAAATGTAGGATATATGAATACTATCCAGGATAGGAGATGTTTAACAGTGAACTAGGACAATGAGTTATGTAAATAAAGGGAATTATATTTTTATTTGTATGAGTTGAATTGTTGCTGTTTTGCTAGTCAACTACAGAAGAAGGTGACAGAATTAGAAATAATGGACAGACTATCCTGTGAATTAGAAGGGGATAAAATGAATGCAGTCTGTATCCCTAAAGCTATCTTGATCCCTTAGCAGAGGGAGAGATTGAGTAGGAGGGCTACAGTCCTCCCAGCAAGAGGGATGTATTTAAGAGAGCTCCTCCTAGATATTACCCAAAGCATAGTGCAGTCATATGTGAGGATATATGTCTGGCAAGCCAGCTGTCAGGGCAGGACAACAAATCAGATGTTAAGAGAAACTCTTTTGATTTAGTCATAGTTTAAGAAGGTTGAGTATGATCATTCTTTCATCACTGATGTCCTTTACAATTGTTTAGTTGAGTTAGTGCAACTCTAACTGGACAAGACATTTATCTTGGCTTTGCCAGAACTGTAAAAGGGTCCATCCACAAGCATACAGCACTCCACCACTGCCTGTTTTCACATACAAAGGCCAGGGGGAATCAGGTCAGGGACTGAAAGGAGGCAGAAATGTCTCTCTAACATACTCTCAAGATATTGTGGTGCTTGCTTGAAACTGCTTGGCAAGGACATTAGACCAGAACAAACATTCAAATCATGTTGTAGGACATAAGCATCCATCTGTGCTTTTCCTCAATCAGGTCAGTGTACTTACTGCTGAAAGTGGGGCTGAGGCCTCAAACTAGAAAGAAATTTGTTTTCATGCCCTCTTCCAAAGGAAGATTTAAACAAAGCAGTTAATTTTTACTGTAAATTGTGTTGTTTGAGTTTACATCCAGATCTATTGACAATTTCATCACTTTAACTTCTTGATTTATTGGTTTGATTTTAATCATTACCTTAATGTGATCATCACATTGTTCCATCTTTAATTACCTTGGTAAAATTGTAGTATATTAGTTCAGTGATGTGCTAATTTAAGTGCTTGCTCATCCTGTTCAAGAAAACTAATTTTAAAAAGTTAACAGAACAGATTTCATCTGTCAAATTTTGGAGCATAGACGTTGCAATCAGTGGGTACAAGTAACCTTCAGTAAAGAAGATTGCAAGTCAGTGGTTTCTGAGACCAATTTAGTACTCAAGTCTCTTGATCTGACCTACTAAGAAAAAAAAAGCATCTCTGTACCAGAAACTGTATAGTGTGACAAGGAAAATAAGCCATTCCTTAAAGAGATTTAGCAAACAGAACACCTGCAGACCTGCCTGCGTTGGCTCACTTGTATGGATTTAAGGCCATGTCCTAGACCCAGTGGTGGCAAGGAGTAGGACCATTTCAGTGAATAACTTAAAAGGCTTCAGAAATCAAGACCTAGTTCATTGTGCTGCCACAAGCAGCTACAGGTCATGTCCCACCTGTGTGTTGCCTCCATTATGGGCAGACTCTCAGAGGAGGATTTATGGGAGATACTGTCCAGATCCCCAGATTCCTTCTTCTGTCTGAAGCTGCTTGACTAAAGCTGCACTGCCGCTGCCACAGCAGGGTAGATGGGTCAGCTGTGGGTGGCAAGACAACCTCTCTCATCTTGGTGCTGTTTGGAAAATGGGGTGAAGGAGGAGAAAAAGGATACTGCTTGGCAGTGGGAGGCAGAAGATTATGCTGTTTAGAGGATAAAGATATGCTATGCCTTAGGGGTGGCTAAGGGGATCTCAAAACCTCTGTGCAGCCACCTTGACCAACAAGGTATATTTTCTTAGTAGACAGCTGTCTGCTTCACCCATGTGTGCTGTTAATCTGATGCTGCCCAGGGGTATATACAAGTTACTCTGCTTTCTGGTAAGTGAGATAACTTAGTTATATCTAGCACAGGTATTTCTACAGCCAGAGAAACAGCCCCAAAGAATTTTTGAGAGGGGTCTTACAAAGCCGTGAAAAGCCACTTAGTTGAATGCACAACCCACAAGTGCATAGCCATACATCTGCTGTACAATTGTATAAGCCTGGGGATACGAGCTATTTCAAATGGCTGTGGGATGAGAGACATCATTGTTCTTTCACAAACGGGCACTAAGGCCACTCAAAATCAATAGAAGGGAAAAGCAACCTTTAGAGAAAATACAGTTGAAACTGCTCCAGAATTTAAGGTTTGACCAGCCACATCTGTAGTGATTGTATGTACCATATTTCAGCTTGCACTGAGAGAAGGTGTTAAAGAAACCTTAGTAGATATGGCATTGTTTAATTATTGCTGTGCATGCTAACACAAATGATCCTCTGCTTTGCTAATTAGCTAATGTGAAAACTACCTAAGGGGAGGGGAAGTCTTGCATTCCTCACAAGGACAGTCCCTGATAAGAACTGGGGAGCCTCCTTCAAGAACCAGCTAAAACCGACCAAATGACTCATTGAGACTAATTTTAATACAAAGCCGGGATAGCTCATACATATGTACAGGCGTGTTTTAAAACTTCATGTATATGTAACACTGGGTTGTATAAATTCAAAGTGAGTTGCCGTGTCAGGCGCGCACGGTTTTGGCGGGACTACCCCCCGTGCTGCCCGGCGCTGAATAAACATACCTACTTTACAATCTTACAGACTGTGGAGTCCGTTTTCCGCACGTCAGCACTGCTGTAAAAGCAGTTGCAAAAACACCTATGTTTTCTGCTGTTTTGTTTGCAAACTCGCTGCCCTAACGTACACCTCAAAGACGGCAACATAGTTACACAGTAAAAAGTAGTAGCTTATCCAGAAATGGGTACTGAAATTCGAAGTTCTAGTTTGAACACCAGAAGCAGTTTTCTTTCTGTTTGTTAGCAATTTGTATATTCAACAGCAGTATGGTCCACTGCAAGGGTTTATGGTATTCCATTAATATTTTTCTTTTCCTGTAAATCAAGCTCAAGCATTTGTATGCTTATGGGCAGCTGCAGAGGTTTTATTTATTTTTTTTAATGAGCTCACATTTATATATAAAAACATTTTTTTAAAAAATTTTTGGATGATTGCTTTTTATGCTCATGCTTATGGGAAAATGCATGTGCTAAAATAACTTTCAAGCTCTGTACTAAACTACTTGTGGAGATTTTGATCTTATCACTGGTGGTGTGTTGTGCATATTTTCTATGCAAGTTTTCCACTCTTCTTGCTTTTGATAACATATTTTGGAGTCCTTGATACTAGTGAGTAGCGTTCTTGCAGTATGGCACCTAAAAGTAGGCACAATGCTAAAACTAGTGCGGAGCATGGGAGAAGGATGAGATTTTGTACCATATGGATCATCCAGCTTTTTCTCTGTCTTAGACACTTGCCTTTTCACAACAGCATTTTGCTGTTGACATGGTCAGCTTGTGATCTAATCTGTGCTTATTAGAGGGCATTTTACACGTGCACAGGAGACAGACTGAAGGAGGGGGAGAGCCTTTGCCAGTACTTAGAATTTGAAGTTATTTACCCAAAGTGGATTTTGTGTACAGCAGTCACTCTCCAGGCCAGATTTTGAATCCCTCACTCCGACCATAAATCATATATTCACAGGAGTAGAAAATTTGAATAGGCACCTGCTGTCTAAAGTTTTTCATTCCTGCTCTAAACAGCATTTTTTGTAGCTTTTCACCAACTTGGAGTGAATAATCTCAAACCCTATTAAAGCCTTATCAGAAATTGAATAACTCCAAGTGGGTTAGATTTTTGTTAAACTTCATTTGAATGCTTATAGTTTTTTTCTGCTATATTAAGTAGACAATTTGATAGATTTTGATTTGTAATGCAGCCTGAAGCCTCATTATTTGAAAGCTTTATAGCTACCAGAAGTATGTATTTTCAGGCTATGATGGAGAAAAATGAGCTTTCTGGTTGTTTCCAAACTGAGAGATCAATAAACCATCTTGTCTTTTTATGACAGACCTGGAATTTCAGTTCTGTGTGTCCCGAGTTGTGTTTTGTGGACTAAACTCCTTAAAGGACAAATTTAACTGTGTAATTGATGAGATACAGCTTTCAGTCTGCCATTGGGCACCTCAGTTTGGGCAGGACATCAAAGTGAGGCTATTTATTGGAATAAACAAAAAAGCACCAGTATATGGAAACTGTCACCTCTTGTTGCTTCTGGGTGTCTAGTTTATATTAATTCTAGTGGAGGCATTCATTGTGTCCTGTTTCCTAAGAGCCTTCTTTCATTCTTTTTTCTTGTTTTTTTTTTTTTTTCTCCTGCCCTACATACTCAACATGAAAGTCTTTTAAAGCATGATTGTTTAGCAAAGTGACATCAAAGTGAAGGACGATCATTTTCTACTTTCTAACCAAAAGGAGAACGTGTTCTAAGCAAACAAGTGAGATGTCTACTATTCAGTGCCACAGGAGTGCTGCTTTCAGAGGAAATGTGTTCTGTTTGAAGGCATTCGGTGGTGCCCATAGTCAAGGGTGCCTCTTGAAAGGGAAGAAATGGTCTTAATTAGGATGATGCCAGCAAGAAGATAATAATGTTGCAGATACAGTGTCTCTGTGACTTAAAATTGCTATGAAGTTGCCCTTCAATGCTGTGGTGCTGAGTGTCTGAGAAGAGCCTTAGTAGAACTGACTGAAGAGAGACTTGAAGAGAATGAGTTCTGCAAAGCTATTTTTTTTTCTTTTACTGAAGAACTTGGTCTTTGTGTCATGTCTTCAAAAGTATCAGTTACCTATTTTGCTCTGAATCTGTGTGACAGACTGAAAGCTTCTTGTAATTTGTGCTTCTGCATTGGTACAGTGAGAAAGTGCCTTACCAAGATTTCGCACCACTGATGTGTAGGCCTTGAGTTCCTGCTGAGAAGAGCTGGAGGTCTTCAGGGTGTACTGGTGTTGGCTGATGACCATGTGTGATTCCAAACTTACAGCATGCTCTTAGAAGCAAGAGTTTCTTCAGATGTATTTCATATCTAGGAGAGAATTATTCTGGAAGTTGCCAGCTTCTCCCTAGAACAGTTTGTCTCCAAGGCAGAATGGTCCTGCATTGGTCTGTGCTGCAGAAAGATGTATGCAAGTGGGTGGTTAGTAAGCAGGGCATTAAGCCTCCTGTCTGTACCTAGGAGTGGGTTGCAGATGGGCAGGATGTACATCAACCATCACAGCTTAGGTCAGCACAGAGAGAAGCTGAGCTATACTCATGTATGGAGCAAAGGGTCTAGGGATGGAGCTGGGCATCTTCTGTCAACAAAATGCTGCCTCTTCCACAGAGCAGACAGAAAGAGCTGCAGGTTCTATACTTACTGCAGAAGTCGTGCATGGCTCTTAAGTGTGTGCCTGTCATTAACAGAGTGCCATCTGCTGGCACAAGGTGTCTTTATTGTCTGCACCTTTAAAACAGATGAAATGAGTGCTGCAGCTCATGTTGAATGGCTTCCAGGTGAGACCTGAATGCAAGGTGCCAGCCTAGCTGTAACTCTTCATCTGGCCACATCTTTTATTCTTTTTCCAGCCCTTAAAAAGTGCATGGAAATCCCCACATGCTCTCTGTGGCAGAGCTCAAGGACTAGAGCCACCTTATGCTACTTGAATGGATCAGTGGGTTGCCTGGACAAAACAGGTCAATGGATGCTGTTGAGACACCTTGTTTAAGTGATGTGGTATCTCACAGAATGGTGTACACACCTAGCTAGTTTCTGCCAGAAGTGCTGCATGTGCTGTCACTCTTCTGCATATCCTCAGGTGTCAGGTAGGCTCCCTTAGATCTTTATATACTTTGGTGGCGAAGCTAAGAAATCAATTGCAGCTCTAAAGGAATGCTCAACAGAATGGTTTTATTATTGTAATTTAATTAATTTAGTAAATGTATTTAATGAAATAGGAGCCATATCAGTGTAATCATCACCAGGAGGTCCCCAATTCATTTATTTCTCATGCAGAGCAGATTTCCCTGCAGCACAGGTGCAGTTTCAAAAGATGGCAGGGGAAAAGCCTGAGTAGGAAATAGATAGGTCTTCTAGCACCTGGGAAAAGCAGGGTGTGATCAAGCAATTTGTCTCTCAGAGTTACAGTAAAAAGTGGCTACATCTATTTTGTTCAGAAGAGAAGAGGGGGTAACTTGCATTTATTTTTGTGGAGGGTGGAACTGTGAGCTTTTTAGTTGCTTGCATTAACAGATGAAAACTAAAGTCCTCTGACAGAGCTCCATATGGAAAATTTGTCTTGCTGCTTCCCTTGATTAGGAGAAAGCAGTGTTTCTGCCTTACAAAAATGTTTGATATTTAAAAGGATATATGAAAACATCCATTCTGCAGTAAAATAAATTAGAGCTTTACAAAGTTTTTCGCCAAGAATAAGAGGCACTAGGATAGACGGGGAACCTGTTCCAATGATGGAAGCCCCAGGCTCAAGCCCTTGTTAGAACAAGGAACTCGAACTCAGGCTTGGGCAGATGCCCAAGTCACTCGATTATTCTTCAGTGGGGTCTTCCTCCCTCATGAGTTCAATGTCCATCCACTCTCCAGCAGGCCCTTGAGAATCATGTTAACAGCAGCTCTCGTCACAAAAGAATTTGTCATTTTTCTACTGGGGAAATATATTTCCTAAAAGACTTCCGTCTGTCTTGAGCACACACTTTATTTAAACATCCAAAATACTGAAATAAGCAGCTGTTCACAGAACAATTGCCTTAGCATAAAACACACCCTGCTAAGAACATGATTTCTGTTTCCATTTAATGTGAGACAGTGCTCCTCATTATTCTTTCTGCACGCCGAGCTTCATCTAAATCAAATTGGAAAAGGACAATAGTGCCATTGATTTCTAGTACTAAAAATAATGCATAATAACCTCACTGTACTGTCAAATCTGTTCAGTGAATGAAATTGCTATCACAGAAGATGTATCATTATTCATCAACTTTATTATCCTTACCAAGCAGACCAGTATCTCCATTCAGGTCATTTCTATGGAACTTGACTTGAGCAAGAAGTGACAACATGATCTGTGCTTCTTGGTCACCTATACATATCCAGGAGGTGTTCAAACATCTTTATTCACACCAGGAGAGCATGGAGGTGCTCCTTGCTGAATGTGTTACTGAGGCTGATAGGTATGGAAAACTGCAGTTTAGCTGACAGCAAGACTAGGAGAGGGCATGCACATGTGTTTGAATGTTTTAAATCTGTACACAACTGTGCCAGGAGCAAAGATTCCTGAATTAGGAAATACATAACAAGATTAAAAGCACAACTAATTTGCTATATGCTATCAACTAGAATATGAGCTTTTTTCTTCTTTTTTAAAAATACTTTTTTAAAATGAGTGCTGTAGAGGAAACCCTGCAGTACAGGGTGCCAAGAGTCATGTTTTGGGATAGGGAGTTGCAGTTGTGTTGGAGATTCAGCTGGCATAAACTGGCTTGGGTTCACAGCTGGCATCTCTCTTCTCTAAAATGTGCTATGGCATGGCTCAGTGCATGCTGGTGATTTTTACATGGTAAGTGCCTAGTTCTGGAGGGGCTTCTAGCAGTCTTGACACCAATAAGGGCAGTCCATGGCATCAGCAATGGAAAAATTGTGACAGGGTGACACACAGGGGAAGTACTGGCAGACTCAGGCCAGGCTCTGATCAGAGCAAGTACTGACACCAATAGCAGGTTTTGGGGGGTTTGTGTTTTTTTTTGTTGATTAAAAAACAAACAAACAAACAAAAAACTTCTTGCATGTATTCTCTTCGCACACACACTGTTTTTTTTTTTTTTTCTGAACTGCTGAGCAATTTGGGTTGGTATACATTTCCTCTCTGTGCATTTGTGAAGTATGAACTGTTCATTATGAGGAGTTCTTGATATCACATGCCTCTGCAGCCTGTGGTTTGTAACAGTTCCACTGCTTGCAGCTGAAATTCAAAACTGCTCTCCTCCTGATTTTGATTTGTTAATGTTTGCATCTACAAACACTGAATCCAGCCTCCAGACTTACTTTAAGCCAATTTGTGAGGAAGTTTACACAAGATTGAAACTCAGTTACTTTGTGTGTAGGTTCTGAAAATTCAGGAAAAAAAAAATTGTTCATTTTGTGTGAAATGCCCAAAGACTTTCCCACTAAAGCTCATATTTCTGCTCCTGACATCTTAGACCATACAGATTCTTGCTAGAACATGGCTTACATTTCTGACATAAAAGCCACTCATTTGTGTTATGCTTTTCTTCCCAAGTCCTTCTGTTCTTGGACTTATGTGGAGAGGAAGAGCATGTGAGTAAGAAAGAGTGGGAGGAACTGCCATAACCCCAGATGGTTTGTACATGGTGAAGCTTAGCTGGTGATGATGGTGTGGCCGAGGACCAAAAGCTTTTTGCCATTGGCAAGGCCTTTTGAAACAGGGAACCTCTGTTAGATGGCATTGCAAAAGGATAGGAGCTCTTGGAAAGGTAGCAGAGCTTTAGCTAAATGGAAGATCTAGGTGGCGCACAGCCCATTTAGTGGGATACTCTCTAGCAAGTTTCCAGCTGTCTTTGTGGCATGGACTAACTGAGCATTGAGCTGACAGTTTGCTTTGTGGGACCTGTGTGGCACCTGCTGTGGAAACGTGCTTCACACAGTAAGGCTATTAATAACCCAGCTCTTGTGAGCTCTTGGCCACAGTCTGAGGCTGTATTTTCCTAATAACCCTAAAAGATGTTTTGTTTTCATGTACTTGTGGATATTGGGTTGAACCTTTTCTACAGTCAGGGATTTCTGAAACCTTAATTGCTTTTCCTACTTAGTTACCCCTGGAATGAGCTCAGGAATTAGCTTTTTGCTAATGGGGAAATATTTGAGCTCTTACGGCTCTGAAACTATTATTTTTACACCTAAATTAAAGTGGGGAAATGAGATGCAGATGACAATAAAGGTTTCAACATTATTACACTAGAATGCACTAGAATGCACAGCCTAAAACAAGTCCAAGAACCTCTTCAAAATGAGTGGAATAGTCTTGAAACAAAATGCCCAGGATATTCTCCCAAGTACATGCCATCTTGATAGTGGGGGTTTGTGGGTTCCCTTGTTTTAATGCAAAGGTCTTGTCGACAGGCCATGTTCCATTAATAATTTCAGTGGGTTTATATGCTAAAAGGACTAGCTTTATTGGAATCATATGGGAAACTTTTAAGGTTTTTATTTTTCTCTCATCTTAAGAAATTGAGTAATGACCTAATTGGTTTTAGCAGCTGCTCTGCCAGCATGTGGAGAATTCATATAGTATAGCTTATCACTGGGGGACTTTAACCTTTTTGGAGCAGTTCAAAGCTCTCAGAAGCAATACGATAATACCTTGCAGTACTTCTGAGGCATATGCAAAACATAGGTTTCAGCAAACACAGCTTAAAGCACAGCAGTTGCGAGAGTGAAAACTCGAGCATAGCAAATTAGCAGTTTTATTTTATACCAAAGTCATTACTCAGAGATGGAAAACTATGCTGGAAAAACACAGCATGTGATAAAAATAATGTTATTTTTATTCCTAGGAAGAAACTTTCATACAATGGTTATTAGTATTGCAATTCTCATTACATAGATTTGTTTAAAGGACTTTTCTCATATGTGATGGTCTGACAAGGCAAACCACAAAAACACCCCAATCAGATCCATCACTCAAAAAGTCTTGCAGTTAAAGCTAATCATTCTGCTTATGTAGGTCCCTTAATCAGCTTTCTACCAAGACTTTTTGATTTGTGTGGCCAGCATAAGCTAATATTTTTAGACCCTGTAGAAATGTAACATATGGTTCTTTAATTAAAGGCTGTCAAAATGCATATGTGCAACAGGACCTAGCTGAGATCACATTTGGGAAAAAAAATATAATTTGAACCTGAATGGAAACAACTGTTGTTTGTTTTGGTGAAACAAATGGAAAATTCCCCACAAATCAGTCTCTAGATCTTGTCTTGGTTTTTTTTTCTCTCTTAACTCTGTCTTTTTAACACAAATGGGGCTATTCCCTGCTGGAGACCACAGAAATCCTTCAAACCTTCTGGGAGAAGATTCAACTCGGAGGCAGAAGCAGGAGAGTTAACTGGACAACTTTGGGACAAACAGGTGAATCTGGAGCC
Source organism: Chlamydotis macqueenii (assembly GCF_036417535.1). Lineage (NCBI taxonomy): Eukaryota > Metazoa > Chordata > Aves > Otidiformes > Otididae > Chlamydotis > Chlamydotis macqueenii. The sequence continues at coordinate 22,421,997 of NC_141559.1, forward strand.
CTGCTCTTTTTGGGGGAGAGGACAGGGGAAGAAATGAAGGGCCAGATACTGACTGAGTTATTCCTGTATCTCAGAACCACCAAGACAGTGCTGAACATAGTAAAAAGAGAGGAGACATACTCCCAAGTATGGTGTACATGCTCAAGTACACCTTGACTTTACTTGGAAATACAAATGTTCCATCAAACTGATCCTGCTGCAGAGCAGAAGTGGGGGCTAGCCAATGCGTGGAGGTATTCTCCGGGCCTAGCTTTTGGAGGGACTATGGTTTGCATCATTGCCACCATGGGAATGTGCTTTGGTTCAGCTGATCCCTCTCCAGGAATTTTCCCCATTTAAGCAGATGGAGCTCCTCTGAGTTCTCAGTGACAGTCACCTGACCGATCTGGACCTTTCAGCAATCTTCCACAGACCACTCGTGGGTCCACTCCCCTATGTGTTGAGGGTGGCTGTTACTGCCTTTTCTGCTGTCAATGTGTTCCCAAATGAATGCAACATTAACTGATTCAGGCTTCATAATGAGATGCTGGTTGTGCTGACAGTACACCACTTCCATCTCTAAAGGATAAGAAACATCGTCTCTGGGAAGTCTGAGAGCTAAAGTATATCTGGCTCTAACAGGGGCAATCAGATTTATATAATTTTCTGACAGACAGTTAAGCTTAAAGCTGTACAAACTGGAAATATACTGTCAAGTAAAGTTAATATTTTAGAAGCCCAAGGTTTTATGAGGCAAGGCACAGACCTCTTTTCTTACGAAGATGCTGCTGCCTTCTCCTGTCTTTTCAGAAGCCCCATGCTGCTATCAGACAAGATCCCATACATGCATAGATCTGATCCCTATTAATGGTTAAAAAAAAAAAAAAAGCATTTTAATGAGGGGTGTGTTTGGACTAGACTCTACCGTGACTTCAATGTTTATGTGATAAGAGGCAGGACCAGTTCTCCTCCTTGGTTATAGCTGGAAAAATAAGTATGTTTCAAACTCACTAATACAGGGGAGATTATATGAAATGAGTTAAAAACTGAGGCTGGGTCATGATATTCCAGCTAGCGCAATGCCCTAAAGGTGGCAAGAACCATTAAGGCGGTTCCTTATTACAGTCTTATGTTGTTTCAGTAGAATAATTTAGCAGTTCCTTGAGTTTTGGCACAATGTCTCAAACCCAAGCTTTAGCTAGTGCATGTAGGTATCAAAGCAGGAGGACACGTAGGCTGACCTTAGTCTGTTATGAATAATTCTTGCACCCCTGACTGTGTATGTCTTGCTAGGAGGGCAGGTTTCTTTATGCTTCTTAGTTCTGTGTTGCAAGTCACAAAATGTGATGGTGGAATATATTAGTCAAGAGGAAGACCTCTGAAAGTGACAGCAGCAAACTCAGGTTTGTGCTGTGGAAACCCCCATCAATAACATGGGTTCTGTGTTATCTGTCGTGATACCATGCACTGTGTCTGGGTGGTTGACTGCACCCTAGAAATAAGCACAGTACCCTTGACATGCACTGGTAACCACAGAGCTTTGGGGGTGAAAACTGAAATATTTTAATGAGGTTTGACTTTAAGTAAGCCACAATTTGACAAAACCAGCTTGTGGAATGCATTTTTTTGGGGATCCCACAAAACAAAAAGGTCTTAAGACGCTTGATGTACTTGTTAATTTTTTTTGCTCCTGGGACTTGGAAGAGAGATTCTGTAGATGAAGTGGGTTTGTCATGCAAGTATTAGCACAGGAACAAAACCAGCAGGCTTTCGCAGCACATTCTATGTTCTTGATACCGTACTGTCCCAAGTTCAAAAGGCATTCATACTTTTCCTCCCATTTGAGCATGGTGTAGGATGAGGTCAAAAGTTTGAAGGGTACAGTCTCTGTCTGGGTGAAGAAGGCAAATAATTATATTTTATTTAAAAAATTAAAAAAGTGAACTAGTTCTTCTAAGTAGCATAGCTTGTACTCCAACTGTAATTCTGTAGAAAACTGTGCTACATTTTTGCAATCTTTTTGCTAGAGGGAGGCCTTAAATCTAATTTTCCTTCTCCTTATTGTTACAAAATAATTGTACCGGCTTATTCTACATTCAAGTGGCTCTTCAGTGAAAGGATTTAACCAAGGATGATGGTTGCAAACTCTTGTTTAAAGATGACAGGTATCTTTTCCTTCTGCAAACCCAATCTATTATTTTTTAAAATGAAGTAGTTTCGAAACCTGAATGTCTCCTTAATGTTTTAACATCTCTTTCATTTACATACCACACTAAAGAAAAGAAACAAGTACATGGGAAATAGCAAAGGAGGTAATAAAAGGAGGAAGAAGACAGAATTAGATTATCAAAAATACTTTTAAAAAAACCTTCTGTCTTCAGATGTAGATATTCCATATGCCTAGTCCCTATTTATCCATCCAACAGGAACTGGCAAGAATTCAACATTTTGGAGGTTTGTCCATTTGAGTTAGGTGCCTTCATGCACTGTTTTTTGTTTTTTTTTTTTTTCTGAGGAAGTGGGGCTAAATAGGTTCCTGTAGAGAAAAAGCTAGTTCCCAGAGTTGTGATGCTCTTCTAGCAGACTGTTTAGGGGAACTTGCCCAAAAAACCAAGCCCAGACCCCAGACAGATTACAGGAGGAGCATAAGCAAATGAAAATTCAAAAGAAGCCCTTCAGGGATTTTACAGTACAGCATAATTGTATGTCTTATTAAAATGCTCTTCCCTTTATTATCCTTGCATTTAGTACAGTAGGGGGTTTGTTTGATGTGATGATTTATGAGTGCTTGTGAAATTACAGAGAAAGTAGAATTCTGGCAGAAGGAGAGATGAATGATTGCCCTTAAAAGACCGAGGGATTCGTAACAGTAGCTTTACTTCACAGTATTTTTCTAGTTTGTAGAGCATTAGTTTGTATAGCCTTTCAGTGGGATACAAATCTCTGATCATCTCTGTGCTGAATGTATATTTGTCTGGGTAAATGTTTTGTCCAGGTTTCAGATATATTTTTGGTTTAGTTGGGTTTTTTGCTTGGTGGTGGTGGTTGTTTCAGTCATCCCAGAAACTAGTGGCTTGCTAGTGATTTCAGTGTGTTACATGGTGAAGATGAGATGACATTATGTCTGTATGAAATCCACAAGGCTTGCGTACAGAAAACTGTAGTGTTAGTGGAGCTACGTCAGCTTAGATCAGGGGAAGCTTTTCTGCTTGACCTAAGTGGTGCCCTGTTGCCTTACAGGAATTTTTGATCAGATATTTTTATCCTTAAATTTTCTGTGTTCTATTGATTTTGTTATATATCACTCTGTTTGTAATCTCCTTGCTTAGGGGATTTTTTATGGGCAATTTAATAACTCCTTTTGATTTTTAATCTTGTACTACTTTACAAATAAATCATAATTCCCTTTCCATCATGCAGTTATTGGGCATTTTTAACTGTAACATACATACAGTCTCCATGGGTTTCATCAGAAATTGCAGGAGGTCATAAAGTCTAAATATAGCCCCCACTTAGTCATAGGAGATCGACCTGACTCTCTGTTTGGATCTGTTTTGTTCATAGTAACAACAAGTCTGCTCCCCTGATCTTACTATCCAGAAAATCCAGGCTCCCAAAGTCTGAATCCAGATGCTAATGATGTAGGTTGGTCTTTTCCTAAAACTGAGTGTGTATCACACCACAGTAGCAGAAGCTCGTCAGTTATTACTTGATGAGATTCCCTGTGTCAACCTGGCATGAGTATACTTAACACTTCCTATTTCTTATTACCAATATTCTGCAACATGTTAAAAATAGTCCAGAGGCTTTGGCCCTGTGTGCCTTACAGTATGTTAAGCCTTGGTTAGGCTTACTGCAACACTGAAATGAGAGTTCTTATAGCCTGAGTGAATTTTCTCGAGTTTCTTAATTTAATTAAACATTTCCCATTAAGTTTAATTGTATGTTAAGATGGATAATTCCTCCTGACCTTACAAAAATAAGGGTTTACAAACCAAAGTACAGTTTTCACAGATTTTCTTCTAGGACATTGTCTCATTTGATAGAGTGAATAATTTAACAGAGATTTTAAAATTCTGAGTTTTTGTGAAGTTTGTTCCTGTTTTTCTCCACCCAACTCATTGGAAGCAAGCAAGACAGAAGTCTCCACGATATGCTCATTATTATTAGAAGTGAGGACTGCGTCTACACTGTCTGCTCTTACCAAGTAGTTAAAAGTTTACATTGATGTAGTGCGCACCTAAAACTCCTGACAAGTAATGACTTTTGGGGAATTTTCCATTCTCTGCTTTGAAACTGTACTAATCAGACTGTAGTGAGTTCATGCCACATCTTTGTGCACTGACAACACTGGACAAGCTGTCTCTCTGTTGGGAACTTTAGGTATCACGTAATATAAATAGTTGTGCAGGTAGCTATGCTTATCTTAACTAAAGTGCTGAAGCATCACATGAAACCTCTGTTGGTGTCTTGGGAGATACTGTTGCTGTTATTTCACCAATAAGAGATATCTCCATATTTCTACTCAGTGGGATTACACTTTCATATTTTTATGTGAAGGTGACTGAAATGGCAGATGGCTCATTGATCCTTTGGGCAGAAGCTATTTCATACTGCTCTTCAAAGCTTTGCATCTCTTGAGGCTTTTTCTGTGTGTATTACAAACAGTTTCCTATTTTAAGAAAAAAAAAAAAAGAAATGTGACACGAGAATTGTACTTCCCGCATGCTAAACACAAGAATGTTGAAGGAATATCATGAAGGCTGTTTCTTTAGTCTCCCAGCTGGCTTATGATAGCACAACATGAAATTCTGGAAAGAGCAGAGTCCCATCAACATCACATCTGTGCAAATCACTTGGTTTTTAGCTTCCACACTGAAGTTCATAAATATGAAAGTGAAGAAGGCTCATGGTTCTGTCTGATATGCAGCCCTTTTTATGGTGTAAAAATTTACTGTAACTATTTTAGTCAAATACATTTTTCTGGCATGACCTGGATATAAACACAATAATTTTAACTTTTATATAAACAGTTTTCACATCAAAAAAGCTTTGTTTTACAGTTGTGCTGATTTCAGTAGATTTTACTATAAATGGCCTTTTGTCCTGGTTTTGGCAGGGATAGAGTTAATTTTCCTCTCAGTAGCTGGTGTGTTTTGGATTTCGTGTGTGAAGAATGTTGATAAAACACCCTGATGATATGAGTTGTTGTGAATGAGATCAAGGACACTGGCTTTCCAAGTCTTGCTAATGTGCAGATGCAGGAAGCTGGGAGAAAGACAGAATAATTGACCCAAACTGCCCAAAGAGAGTATTCCATGCCATAAATGTTATGCTCAGTATAGAAGTGGGGGTTGGCCAGGGCAGGTGTCTGCCTTCCTGGCATCCATCTTTCTCCCTTGTTTGCTGGCATCGTTCCCTCTACCTTGCTGGCTCCCTTTTCACTCCTTTGCTTGCCACTCGGTTTTGTTTCAGTGATTGCTGCTCGGGACAGGCTATATTGGTCATTGGGACATCAGATGGTGAGAAAACATACGTTGTTCATTTTGTATATTTTAATATCCTTATATTCTGTTATTACTGTGGTTTTCCCTTATTATTTTAGTAAATTGTCTTCATATCAACCCACGAGTTTTCCTTCCTTCCCAATTCTCTCCCCTATCCTGCTGGGGAGGGGGAGGGGGAGGGTGAGTGAGAAACTGTGTGGTAATTCAGGCTAAACCATCACGTCTGTATAAAGCAAGGAGGCTTGGAGCCATCCCACCTTGCTTTCTATCCCCAGATCAGCTGCTTACAGCAGGAAGGGAAGTATTCAGAGTCCCCTTGAAAGCTAGTTGTCCCTGTGCAGATGCTGTTTCTTCTCCATGGTCTGCTGGGTGTATGAGGCCTGGACTGCTGATTTTAGGCATTACATTTCAGTGGAAGGATGAGCTTGAACCTGATTGTCTTTGCAGCAGCATTTAGGGATGGAAATTTTGTAGCTCAGAAATACTGGACCAAGTCCTTTGCCTTGAAAAGTTATCTTAGCTCATTGAGTGATTTTCATAGGCTACATCACAGGAGCAGGTCTGCTTTACAAAGAATGTCTGTGCTTTGAAAGTTACTTGTTCAGTGCCACACTTAAATACAGCTTTCAAGATCAGCAGATCAGAGCCTCTTTTGGTCTACACTGCTTTGAGCACAGCATACCCATCTCTAGTGAATTTATCATGGTTCTTGTGATACTTTTTTCCTTCTGATTTTGTCTTTCCAAATCAAGTCAACAAAGTCTGTAGCCCCCAAATAGATGCTTGAAATCACCTAACATTGAACACACAGATAAAAAAAAAAGTAAGAAAGAAGGACTTTAGTTCCTTCCTTTTCTTATTACCTTTAAAATCTGTCTCTCTTTTTTTTTTTTTTTTTTTTTTTTTTTTATATTGTGAAGCCAGTCTCTTAATTTTAAAGGCTAACTTGTAATTTTGGAATAGTTACAGTTGGCAGCATGGGGATGGATAGAAATACAAAGGATTCATGTAATTCCAGAAAAAATATATAGTTCATTCCCAGGGAGCTGTGCCAATAGTTGTCAAGAACACTGAGGAAAAGTCAGTTTTTCATAAGAAAATGAGCAGGTGTGTCTGAGTACTCAAGGTGAACTAGTCTGTTGAATAAGAAGATCCTGATTTTAGGTGACCATTCTTTAGAGCAAATCCTCCTTAAGTTCTTGTGTGAGTTGATTCTACCTTCAGCTCCTGTGCTTCGGAAGGATAAACACTGAGTCATATCTGATGGTGTTTAGATTTGTACTTTTAGAAGAACTGATAATGAGAATGCTCTTGTTTTGTTAGTAAGGGGGGGCCTAAGGTGGTAGCTTCTGTAGGAAACTGCTAGAAGTTGCTCCCCTTTGTTCAGTGGACTCGGCCGGGCCTAGGGCGGACCTGCTGCTGGCCAAGGCCAAGCCAATTGGTAGCAGAATGTTCCATGATAACGCCTCTGCGATAACATATTTAAGTAGGGGAAAACAGGAAAAGAAGGGAAGAGAAGATGTGAAGCCGCTGAGCGGGGGGCAGAGAGGGGGAGGCGCGAGCCTCATGGGCCTTGCAGGCCTCACCCTCTGGCCTCCCGCCGGACAGCAGACTGGGCCCAACTCGGCCCGGCCTGGCTGCAAGAAGTGGAGAGGAGATGAGCAGTTGAAGTGAATAAGATGTAAAAAGGATCCTGAGAGGCGTCTGCCAGCCTGTTGTGAGGAACGGAACGGCTGCAAACGCCGAGGTCAGTGAAGAAGGAGGGTGAGGAGTAACGCGGCTCCTGGCCAAGATTCCCCTGCAGCCTGTGGTGAAGAGCAGAGATCCACCTGCAGCCCGTGGAGGACCCCACGCCGGGGCAGGTGGATGCCTGAAGGAGGCTGTGGCCCACGCAGGGCTTGCTGGGACAGCTGTTCTAGAGGGACTGCACCCCGTGGAAGAGATGACCCACGCCGGAGCAGTTTCACGGAGGACTGTGGCCCGTGGGAGGGACCCCACCCTGGAGCAGAGGAGGAATGCAAGGAGTTCTTCCCCCGACGATGACACAGCGGCGTAAAACAACGCGTGACGAACTGACCGCGACCCCCATTCCCTTTTTCCCCTCCCTGTGCCGCTCGGGAGGGGAGGTAGTATAGATAATGTTAAGCCCGGGAAGAAGGAGGGGTGGGGAGAGATTATCTTGTTCCCTGTCTCATTCTCCTGCCAGTTTTAGAAATAAATGAATACTTTTCCCCAAGTCAAGTCTGTTTTGCCCGTGATGGTAACTTTAAGGATTTCTCCCTGTCCTTATCTCAAACCTTGAGCGGTTTTTCTTATATCATCTCCTCCTATTTTCTTGGAGGGTCGGGGGGGTGGGGCGGAGCGAGAGAGAGACTGCGTAGCCTGGTCCCGATTGGGGCTGAGATACGACAGAGAAGTATAACTTTTTCTCTCCGGTTAGCAAAAGAGTAAATGCTGCATTGAGTTCACACATTATATATGTCTTTTGATTCAAAATCATAGAATCATAGAACGGTTAGGGTTGGAAGGGACCTTTAAAGGTCATCTAGTCCAATCCCCCTGCAAGGAGCAGGGACATCCCTGACTAGATCAGGTTGCTCAGAGCCCCGTCCAACCTGGCCTTGAACGTTTCCAGGGATGGGGCATCCACCACCTCTCTGGGCAACCTGTTCCAGTGTTCTACAGCCCTCATTGTAAAAAAATTTTTCCTAATATCTAATTTAAGTCTGTCTCCCTCTATTTTGAAACCATTACCCCTAGTCCTGACACAACAGGCTCTACTGAAGAGTTTCTCCCCGTCTTTCCTGTAGGCCCCCTTGAGGAAGACCGCTATCAGGTATCCCCGAAGCCTCCTCTTCTCCAGGCTGAACAGCCCCAACTCTCTCAGCCTGTCCTCATAAGAGATGTGCTCCAGCCCTCTGATCTTCTTCATGGCCCTCCTCTGGACCCTCTCCAACTGGTCCATGTCCTTCTTGTGTTGGACACAGTACTCCAGGTGGGGTCTCACTAGAGCAGAGACATTATGCCAGAACTGCATGTAACGTCTAGTAACGATACACATTTCTTTATGGCCATGGCATATCCCAACCATCTGTGTTAAGAATCCATTCGAGGTGTGATTCAGGCTTTCTAAAGATGTAGGATGTTTTTTGCATCCAGGCTAACTGTGGGATCCCCAGAGGCCAGTGAGCCCAAGGATACATGCAGTGTATTGCTCTCTGCCCCTTCCCTGTGTCACAGAGCATATGAAAACCATACAGTAAACATAACTGTGTAGAAGGACTGGCCAGTGCATCATGGGACAAGCCCAGTAATGGGAAGGAGCATGGAGGAGGAAGAGCAGAGAGAGCTGAGGACAGACTGAACAAGATTGAGAACAGGTTTCCTGGGGCAGCAGTGAGGGATTTCCAGCAGAGACTCTGGACAGGCAGGATGATGCATTGTGGAGCAGGTCTGGATTTGGAAGGACCCAGTGCTGCTCAGCATTTGTGTCAGGCTCAGTGAGCTTTGTGTCTTTCTTGGCAAGTCAGAGAGCCCAATGTCAGGGTAGAAGGGCTTATAATAAATATTGAACAGGTAGCAACCAGTGTAAGATGCTAACAGCATTATCTCCTTCAAGGAAACTTTAAGGGATTACTTCCTAAGGAGCAAAGGCAGGCAAGTTTCCTGTCATTGCTTGTAGATGTGTTTTCTTCTAAACAGCTACAGACCTTAAGGGAGCTAGCAGGGGTTAAGGGGTTTGTCAGCGACATGCAGCATGCTGATCAGAGCAGAAACATCCCTTTGGGATGCTTGCTTCAGCAGTGGGGCTGAAAACATTGGAAAAACACTTAGAGATGAGGTCTGCAACTTGTCGCGGTGCCTGGGTTTCTTCTCCCACTGAGACAAGCTTTTTCATTATTGCTAATTTTACAAAGGGTACTAGCAGCCATTATTGCTCCATCTGTATAAGCAGAAGGTGTGGAAGAGTCAGATCTGTGTCTGAAAGAGCACGCAGTCAGTACCTACCCAGTAAAAGATTGTTGGTTCTCAGAGTGGTTGAAAATTGAGAAGGTGCTTTACTAAATATTTCAGATAGAGGAGCTGAACCTTAGTCTGCTGAGGCCTTAATTTTCTACAAGCAGCATCCCTCCTCTCTGCTGTTTTTTAAAGTCATTCTTGAGCTGTTTTGTTTGCTGCCATTTTAAACTCATGACACAAAACTTTTCTGAGAAGGGAGCCTGGAAGCTGTTTGAAAATTGGTATTGCAAACCTATAGGACCAATAATTTAAGTGGTTTATTGAAAGCGGTGAAGTCAAATTAGCAACTCAATTTGCCTAGGATTTTCAAGTGGGGGGAAAAAAAAGGCATTCCTATTTTTTGTCTGTGATCACTGCCTTGAAGATAAATGACTTTGTTTCTTGCAGCAGGCCAGTGTACATAGCCTTAGACACTATACAACACTTTTTTTTGTTGTTTTGTAATTGATTTTTTAATTAGAAATTTTCAGAACAATTTCAAACCCAAATATTTTCCCTCTGCCCTTTTATTTCTTACTTGCTCTCTAGCTGATTTGGCTGCCAGTATAGTGTAGTGACAAATAAATCATTGTCAGGGCTCAGTTCCCCAGTACACAAGAGTCATGAGTCCCAAACTAACCCTGCAGTCATGCAAAGGTCCTTACTTCATAGCTTTATCAAAGCTTGCTGACTTTGCAGCATACCATAGTGAAGGCAAATGCATGACATGAAAGACAGTATCTCCTGTACCCCAAAAAAAAGACTAGAAACAAAGATGCCATACAAATACAATATTTAACACAGGCAATGCAAATTGTTTTGCAAGGTGTGTGGCCTGGTGGGTTAAGCACTGCAGAATGAGCTGGGTGACCAACATGTTAGGATGTTCTGTGTGACCTTCAGTGAGCAGATTCCTGTAATCATAGCTCATTTTCCACTCCTGTTGAACAACACAGTAGCTACATGCTTGGAGTGAAGAGCAAGCTCTTAGTATTAGGCTTTCCTACCTATGTTTTCATGTATATAGTGCAAACAGTGCTAGTAAGCCATACTGGAAAAGCCTCTTTTTCTGACAGTCTTGAGGCCAACTTCTGTAGTTCAGTGCTTGCCCTCAGAGCGATGGAAGGATATAGTATGTATTGCATCTCATAACTCCACTGACAGTCTTTGGGAGTTTTGCTAGAACCTCTGAAGATCCTAGTTTCTTGCTAAATATTTTGCCTTTGCTCCTTTTCACAAACATTAGCGTTTCAGACCTCACACTCTGCAGAGGAAAGTTTAAAAACAGAAACGTATTTGGTGAAAGTAGGCAAAACCAAGCAAAGTCTAAACTTAAACTGATCATATGGTACAACAGCTAATGAGTATTTGGGAATTTTGCGTGATGCTGTTTCAACTGAAGCATACTAGTGCTGATTTTATGGGGTCTGTGGGTTCCTGTATGCTGTAATTAATATTTTTAACTTCTTGCTGTACTGCAGACATTTGTAGCAAGCAGAAGGCATCAGATGTAGGATAGTGAACTTCTGAACTACTACTAAAGCAAAATGTGCTAAACTGTAGAGTGAAAGGTAATGCCACAAGCAGCCTTGGAAATTTCACTTCATTTAATTTTTCAAGGAGAAGAAACAGATGACAGAGAACCTCTTTTTTTTCAAGTTACTTCCTTTGCTGAAGAAAATAGTAAATTCACCTTTCAAGACAAATTAGAAATCAGTCCTAGCCACTTGCTCAAGGAAGGCCAAAGAACAAACCAATGAACATTAAAAATGTAGAAAAATATGCTAATATAACTATAAATTTGCAAAAAGGTAATCAAAATAAAGGAAAAGGGGATAGAGAGACAGGAAAGATGTGAAAAGACAAGTAACCTTCAGAGAGTCCTTATAAAAGATAACATGTTTACACTGGTAAAAATGGGGAAACGAATCTTTATCTGCATGTTATCAGTAAATGAAAGTTTTAATTATAAGTTATCTATGTGATCGTTATCTTCTTTCTCTTTGCAAGGAGAGCAGCTCTAAAAATAAAAGAAGTGTTGCTCTAAGTAAGGTGTTTTACTAGTGGAAAGCAAACAAAAACAAGTCCAACTTGATGTCCAAGTGGAGACCAGGGACGAGTCGGTCGTCAGGGACTGACACTGTCAGTATTGGGAGCGACATTAACATCTTTGTTGCCAACATGGACAGTGGGATAGAGTGCACTTTCAACAAGTTTGCTGATGACACCAAGTTGTGTGGTGCAGTCCACATGCTGGAGAGAAGGGATGCCATCCAGAGGGACCTTGACAGGCTGGAGAGGTGGGCCTATGCAAACATCATGAAGTTCAGCCAGGCCAAGTGCAAGAAGTAATTGGAGTAATCTCAGGCACAAATACAGGCTGGGCAGAGAATGGATTGAGAGCAGCCCTGAGGAGAAGGACTTGGGAGTGATGGTGGACGAGAAGCTCAACATGAGCAGGCAATTGGGGTTATGTTCCCTCTCAATATGAGAGGGAACATAACCCCAATTTTTAAAAAGGGGAATAAGGAAGACCCAGGTAACTACAGGCCGGTCAGCCTCACCTCTGTGCCTGGCAAGGTCATGGAGCAGATTCTCCTGGAAACCATGCTAAGGCACATGGAGAGCAAGGAGGTGGTTGGTGACAGCCAACATGGCTTCACCAAGGGCAGATCGTGCCTGACCAATTTGGTGGCCTTCTGTGACGGGGTGACGGCATCGGTGGACAAGGGACAAGCAACTGACATCATCTACCTGGACTTGTGCAAAGCTTTTGACACTGTCCCGCATGACATCCTTCTCTCTAAACTAGAGAGACATGGGTTTGATGGACGGACCACTCGGTGGATAAGGAGTTGGCTGGATGGCCGCACTCAGAGAGTGGTGGTCAACGGCTCAATGTCCATGTGGAGACCGGTCACGAGTGGCGTCCCTCAGGGGTCCGTGCTGGGTCCGGCCCTGTTCAACATCTTTGTCGGCGACATGGACAGTGGGATAGAGTGCACCCTCAGCAAGTTCGCCGACGACACCAAGTTGTGTGGTGCTGTCAACACGCTGGAAGGGAGGGATGCCATCCAGAGGGACCTTGACAGGCTGGAGAGGTGGGTCAGTGCCAACCTCATGAAGTTCAACCAGGCCAAGTGCAAGGTCCTGCACCTGGGTCATGGCAATCCCAGGCACAAATACAGGCTGGGTGGAGAATGGATTGAGAGCAGCCCTGAGGAGAAGGACTTGGGAGTGCTGGTGGATGAGAAGCTTAACATGAGCAGGCAATGCGCCCTCGTGGCCCAGAAGGCCAACCGCATCCTGGGCTGCATCAAGAGAAGTGTGGCCAGCAGGTCGAGGGAGGTTATTCTCCCCCTCTACTCTGCCCTGGTGAGACCCCACCTGGAGTACTGTGTCCAGTTCTGGAGCCCCCAGCTGACGCGGAAGTCACGGACACTGCTGATGACCAATATGATCAAGCAAATGCCAATTTATTGTTGATACATCCCGGTTAATATAGCCCTTCTAATTCCGTATCATGCGCAAGCTCTCTACTAATTGGTTAACTATATCATGCTCGCGCTCCTAGCTAAAATATGATTCGTTAAGTCTCTTTGTTCATGCGCACGGCTCTCTCCACCTGCACCCTGCTTCACGTTCAACCCCCAGTCACGTATGCCAGCTGTTTTCCTTCTTCTCAAGGTTGCTTCATTTACTTTCTCACAGGAAGCTTCAGTACTTTCTCACAGGTGGCTTCAGTACTTTCTCACAGGCAGCTTCAGTACTTTCTCACAAGCGGCTTCAGTGATGTCCTTGAGGCCTGCAGCTCACAAACATAACAATTCCATTCGGTCTGGATTGTTCACTAAGTGCCCCTGGTACTCCAGGTATCCAACAAATCCCCCTTTTTGTTTTGAACAATCCAGACCCACTTTCATCATACGTTCCATAGCTTTCACAAAGCATTTTAAAATATACCCCAAAATCATCAGTGTCAACAGCAAACCCATCAATAATACCACCCCATAAACTATCAAATCTTTTAGCCAGCCTGTGACCCCCAAGGATTTCAACCAGTCTGTTAACCTGCTTTCCACTTGTATTGCATGCATGTTGCATCATAACTCTGCCAACTGATAGCGTATCGACTTAGAGTGATCAGAAACATTCATGCAACACATACCTTCAAAATCTTCATGTCCATGCGCTAATAACAAAAATTCAATGGCTGCTAGATTCTGCAAAAATATCATGACGCATGCTATCCATGTCTTCTAATAATCCTGATAGCATGCTAGAGGTTAAATTCATTTGCTTTTGTGCCCAACAAGCTAATTTATTTAAGTTAGCTAAAGTTTTTCCGCTCAGCTGTACCCAACAGGGTTAAATTGCTGTCACAATGGGGAGTCAATACTTTTAGCGATCTTCTTGCTCGTGTATGATTCCATAATGTTCTCACAGATGGAGCAAACATTATCAATTTTCCAAAATAACATGGTCCTCCTATAGCCCTTTTTGGTACTCCTGACCTTATTTTACTACAATATCAACTAGGTTCATGGTTGTTTGGGTGTGGATTTTTTTTGTTTGTTTTTTTTTTTTAGCCAGATTGTCTGTATTGAGTTATTAATCATTTTTTGCAAGCATGGTATGTTAATGATTATGCCTAGTATGATGCCTAGTATCACAATTCCGATTTTAACCAAGGACAGCAACCACCCAGTTATGCCACACACAAGCTTAGTTAATAAAATTACTGATTACACGTTATACATATTCATGATTACGAAGCAAAGCTAAGTTTCACTACCTTCTAGTAATTTTCTACTATAACATTCTTCTACTATTACAGATATAACAACTCCAGTAACTTTCTTATCTATAAGAGCAATTACTAGTTTTCTGCAGGCCTCTGTTGAAACAAGCCATAAATTCTGCTAACAATATTTTGTATCTTAAAGCTTCCCTTCTCATTCCATGGCTTTCTTCCTGAGAGCATGATTGCATTCCTCTCCCAAGGTCGGTGTGCTTTCACTGATACCATACTGACTCAGCGAAATACCACATCTCCCCCTTCTTTGTTTATGAGAAGAGGCTTGTTTCAACGCTTTATCTTTTAAAGTCTGCACACATTTTAAGACACAGAATAAAGATCAAAATATATATATAAAAGGAATGAATAAGCATCCTACAGCTATTTGTAATAAGCTTATATCAAGTCACCAAAAGATTTGTGAATATATCAAAACCATCACTTTGTTGCTGTTTTTGTACTCCTTTTTGCAAGTTTTGAATACTTTTGTGAATAGATTCCGAATGATCAGACAGATTCATGCAGCAAAGCCCATCAAAATCCTGACCGCCATGATTTTGTGGTAATAATAAAAAAATCTATTGCTGATCTATTCTGTTACCAACCCAACTACGCCAAAGACACCGCTGAGCAAGAGGATGATTATCAGCCGGGTCAGAGCAGAGAAGGGAGGCAGGCGCAGCACCTTCAGGGCGTCCCCTGTTGTAAATAAAGTGTGCTCTGGGTCCGTCCTCTCCCCTTCGCTCTGAGCCACCTCTGTTTATACCCTCAGCAGATTCAGTGAAAGAGTACTGACTAGGTGTTGCTGCATGCGTGGCCAGCGCATGCAACAAGGCCTGTCAAATATGTACTCTGCAGGCTAACAGCGGTTCTGTTTTGTAAAGTAGCATAATATATAGAATCTACATCAATTAACAGCGTTGATAGTGCCGATGCAGTTGTATTTATTTGCTTAGCAAGCCAACAGTCCAATTTATTTAGTGTAGTTAACGCCTAGGCACTTGCCACACCAGGTGTAAAGACTGAAGCAGCAATAATTTTACTTAGTTTCCAAAACTCTGTATTATCTTGGCAATCAGATTCAATGCTATGTATGCTTTGTTTAGGTCTTTTATGCTGTCTGGATTTTGATATGTGCTCACATGATTACGTCATGCTGTGTCGTTGCAATGTATAGATCTTAAAGCATTTACAATCATTACCCCTCTAGTAACATTAGCTCTTGACTAGTTAAAAAAAAAAATAGACAGAAGTCCATCTTTACTGATCCCAAAAAGTTCCATCTTTTGTAGTTTTAGCACTCAGCACTCGTGGCTGCTGCTGTTTTACACAGAGTTGCCGTCCTACCGGTATCTGGCAGGTCAACGAAACATGTTCTGAAAGGCTTACCCACAGATGATACAGACAGGGATGCACTTGTTTACTGCTCCTGTAAAGACATAAGCGTATCCCTTCCCCCATGTTATAAGAGGGAATGGTCCTTCCACTTATACAAAGCTCGACTCAGACAGGAGTATCTGTTAACCATGTCAGGGGCTGGGGGCGCCTGGCGGCAGCCGTGGCCCCGGACATATAAGAGGAAAGAAAACTAAAACCCGAGGTTTAAGACAAGAATAGGGAGGGATCCTTAAAGCCACTGCTACAGGCAAAACAGACCATCACTAAAACCAAAGCAGGATAATGAGAAAGGGAACAAGACAACCTGCCCCCACCCCTCCCTCTTCCCGCTCTTAACACCATATCCACCTCCCTCCCCTGCCCCCTGAGCGGGACACGGATGGGGGGTGGGGGGGCAGGAAGAGGGAATGGGGGTTACAGACAGTTAATCACCTGCCACTTTATTGATATCAACGGTTTAACTGATGCACCTACAGCAGCAGCCATGACTGTAGCCTTTTCTTGTTCTAACATTCGCTTGGCAGCTTCCAGCAGTTGCCCTGTACTAGATCCTTTTGGCAGCACACTAAGGGCTCTCTTAGTTTGTTTGTTTGTTTTTTTTTTTATTAGCATTATTAAAGGCAAGCATATCTAAGAACTTTGCTTTCATGTCATCATCCAGATCAGGGTGAGCCATAATTGCAGTGTGCAACCAATCAATAAATTTCCCATATGGTTCTGTGGGACCTTGCCTTACTGACATAAAGACAGGTCCGGACTTTTCATCATACACCCTAGCAAGCGCTCTATAAGCCAAATCTTGGCCCAGTTGTAACACTTCGGTAGCAAATTGCGCTTGCCAATCAGATTGTGTGTAGGGTCCCACTCCCATCAACATTTGAGTTTGCACGCCGAATAATGGATTACCCTGTTGTCGAGGCGTTGCAGCTGCCCTATCACAAGCAGTCTGCCAGTGCTGAAAGAACTGCAGCTGCTGCGACCTGCACAATCATTCTAATATCATAAGGAGTTAACAACTGTGACAAAAAAAATATGCTGCAACACAGATTAAGCATATGATGATTTTAGCCCATACTGAGTAACTGCACTTTTAGCTTCCTTCAATATTTTCCAGTCTAATGCTCTCCACACACTTTTCCCAGTATTATCAGTCACAACTGGAAATGCCATGGGAAAAGGCTGTCCTTCTATCACGGCATCTCAAATCACCCCTTTCCACCGCACTGTCAGATTCGGATCCCCGGCCCCTCCCGCCGGCATCCCTTGCAAAGGTGCAAAAAGATTGATCTCACCCGATGCTCCGTTCGGAACGAATAGGTTGGACGCTGGCAGGTCTCGATGTGGCACAGGTGAAGGAGTTGATGAATTTTCCAGTGACGCTTCTAGGCAAACCTCTAGGGCTTCTAGCCTTTTTAGTGTCTCTTGCAGCTGTGCGTCCTTCAAGCCGGATGAATGTTCATCTCCCTCTTCCTCACGCTGTGGTGGCAGGGAAGGTGGTAACGGGGGATAAACCGGAGCTGTTGGCGCCGGCGAAAAGGCTTGTGACTCTGAGCCTGCACTGGCACAGCGTGGCGGGGTGCCTGGTGATGGTACATCTGATAGTGGTGAAAAGTCTTTGGCAGTTTTTCCCTCTGGTGCCCGCATATCTATAGTTATAGGGGCTGTGGGTGCATTTCCTGTAGTCCTTGCTGGGGCTCGAACCCCCCCACCCTCAGCACGAGCTGGGGCGGCGGCAGGGCTCGTTAAACCCGAGAACAGCATGCTAGTAGCGGAGGTGGACCCGCCGGCTGGAGTTAAAGCCGTGAAAGCAGACGCGACAACTGAACGTTCGGCTTTCATGCTTATCAATGTTTCATTAATTAGCCTCCACACAGTGGAGAGTTTGCTTGCCTCCTTTGATCCCTTACTTATTTCATCCCACAGTTCTTTTCCTATCTTTTCCCATGTCGGGAGTTCAAAAGCATCATCAACTGTGGGGATTAATTCCGTTTTCTTTGCCCACTGCAGCAAAGCTTCTAGGACGGCCGAGTCATAATTCAGTCCTCTCATAGAGAGCATATGTTGGAGGAGCTTAACCACTGCTGACTCCTCTTTGGTCAGCGTGGATCCCATCTCCTCCCCAGCCACTCGCCTGGCCAAGACGAGATTCCCTCCGTACCTTTTGTACCTTTTTGCGCTATAGCGACTTCCCGAGTGCCAGGGCAGCACTCGACTTCGACCGGCTTCCGCCCCCTCATTTCTTCTTTCCTTCTTCGGTTCCGTCGGGATGTCCAACACCGGATCTGAGGGTCCCGGTTCGGGCGCCACCTGCTGACGCGCAAGTCACGGACACTACTGACGACCAATATGATCAAGCAAATGCCAATTTATTGTTGATACATCCCGGTTAATATAGCTCTTCTAATTCCGTATCATACGCAAGCTCTCTACTAATTGGTTAACTATATCATGCTCATGCTCCTAGCTAAAATATGATTCGTTAAGTCTCTTTGTTCACGCGCACGGCTCTCTCCACCTGCACCCTGCTTCACGTTCAGCCCCCAGTCACGTATGCCAGCTGTTTTCCTTCTTCTCAAGGTTGCTTCGTTTACTTTCTCACAGGCGGCCTCATTATTTTCTCACAGGTGGCTTCAGTACTTTCTCACAGGCAGCTTCAGTACTTTCTCACAAGCGGCTTCAGTGATGTCCTTGAGGCCTGCTGCTCACAAACATAACAATTCCATTCGGTCTGGATTGTTCACTAAGTGCTCCTGGTACTCCAGGTATCCAACAGCCCCCAACACAAGAAGGACATGGATCAGGTGGAGAAGGTCCAGAGGAGGGCCACGAAGATGATAAAAGGGCTGGAGCACCTCTCTTATGAGGACAGGCTGAGAGAGTTGGGGCTGTTGAGCCTGGAGAAAAGAAGGCTCCGGGGAGACCTGATAGCGGTCTTCCAGTACCTCAAGGGGGCCTACAAGAAAGATGGGGAAAGGCTGTTTAGTAGGGCCTGTTGCAATAGGACGAGAGGTAATGGTTTTAAAATAGAGGGGGGTAGATTTAGATTGGAAATTAGGAAAAAAATTTTTTACAATGCGAGTTATAGAACACTGGAACAGGTTGCCCAGAAAGGTGGTGGAGGCCCCATCTCTGGAAACGTTCAAGGCCAGGCTGGATGAGGCTCTGAGCAACCTGATCTAGTCGGGGATGTCCCTGCTTCTTGCAGGGGGTTGGACTAGATGACCTTTGAAGGTCCCTTCCAACTTTAACTATTCTAAGATTCTAAGAACAGGGAGAGATCCTTAAAGCTACTGTTACAGGCAAAACAGGCTCGACCTGGGGAAACTTATTCATTTATTACTAAAACCAAAGCAGAATAATGAGAAAGAGAACAAGATACCTTCCACCCACCCCTCCCTCTTCCCAGGCTTAACACCATCTCCACCTCCTTCCCCTCCCCTGAGCAGGACAGGGTGGGGGGTGGGAAGAGGGAATGGGGATTACGGTCAGTTAATCACATGTCGCTTTATGCTGCAGTTTACTAAGAGGAAACCTACAATAATAACAAAATATAAGGACATTAATATATACAAAATGAACAATGTACAATTTCTCACCACCCAATGTCCAAATGACCGATACTCTGTCTGTCTTTGGCCCAGCTTCCTGCACCTGCACATTAAGGAGACTTGGAAAGCCAGACAGTGTCCTTGGTCTCATTAACAACAACTCTTATCATCAGAGCGTTTTTGTCAACATTCTTCACATACAAAATCCAAAGCTACTGAGAGGAAAATTAACTCCATCCCTGCCGAGACCAAGACAGTATTCACTCCTTATTCCATACCATTTACTTCATGCTTATACGCACACATGCAGGCTGTTTACACCTGTCTAGGAAATTTTACTGTTCTGGTTTTGTTAGTGAGGGGGGGCCTAAGGTGGTAGCTTCTGTAGGAAACTGCTAGAAGTCGCTCCCCTTTGTTCAGTGGACTCGGCCGGGCCTAGGGCGGACCCGCTGCTGGCCAAGGCCGAGCCAATTGGTAGCAGAATGTCCCGTGATAATGCCTCTGCGATAACGTATTTAAGTAGGGGAAAACAGGAAAAAGAGGAGGAGAAGATGTGAAGCAGCTGAGCAGGGGGCAGAGAGGGGGAGGCGCGAGCCTCATGGGCCTTGCAGGCCTCACCCTCTGGCCTCCCGCCGGGCAGCCGACTGGGCCCAACTCGGCCCGGCCTGGCTGCAAGAAGTGGAGAGGAGATGAGAAGTGAATAAGATGTAAAAAGGATCCTGAGAGGCGTCTGCCAGCCTGTTGTGAGGAATGGCTGCAGACGCCAAGGTCAGTGAAGAAGGAGGGGGAGGAGTAATACGGCTCCTGGCCAAGATTCCTCTGCAAGTCGTGGTGAAGACCATGGTGGAGCGGGTTGTCCCCCTGCAGCCCATGGAGGTCCATGGAGGGGCAGAGATCCACCTGCAGCCCGTGGAGGACCCCACACCAGAGCAGGTGGAGGCCTGAAGGAGGCTGTGACCCATGGAGGGCCCGCTGGGACAGCTGTCCTAGAGGGACTGCACCCCGTGGAAGAGATGACCCACGCCGGAGCAGTTTCACGAAGGACTGTGGCCCGTGGGAGGGACCCCACGCTGGAGCAGAGGAGGAATGCGAGGAGTTCTTCCCCCGACGATGATACAGCGGCGTAAAACAACGCGTGATGAACTGACCGCGACCCCCATTCCCTTTTCCCCCCCCGTGCCGCTCGGGAGGGGAAGGTAGTAGAGATGATGTTAAGCCCGGGAAGAGGGACGGGTGGGGGGAGGTTATCTTGTTCCCTGTCTCATTCTCCTGCTAATTTTAGAAATAAATGAATAGTTTTCCCCAAGTCGAGTCTGTTTTGCCCGTGACGGTAACTTTAAGGATTTCTCCCCGTCCTTATCTCAAACCTTGAGCCGTTTTTCTTATATCATCTCCCCCTATTCTCTCGGAGGGTGGGGGGAGCGAGAGAGAGACTGCGTAGTCTGGTCCCGATCGGGGCTGAACTACGACATTTACTTTCCTCCGGACTACAATCTGTTAATTTGTCTGTTTGCACTGCCTGTCCGTTTCCACTTAAAGATCTTAAAAGTTAACGCTGGCGCCTTGCAGGCAACAATACCAACCTGGATGTATCACTTGTTCTAAAGGGATTGGCCTGCGACACCGCACACACCAGAACACTAAGCTATAGCACAAATATAGATCAGCTGGAATAAGCTTACGTCCACACCAACAACACCAAACAGTAACAAAAATATGACACTGTTGACACAAAGGACACACAAACACACACAAAAAAGCACAACACCATCGACACAAAGGACACACACACAAACACGCCACCCCTATAACGAGGAAGTTCCAAAGACTGAGGGCTCCTTTTCTGGATCTATGGGACCTGGATCAAAGGGATTTTCCGGCTCGCTGTTAGTCTTTGTTTCCACGGGTGGAGGAGCGGACGGGGTAACAGGTGCTGTTGGATCCCCTTTCTGCGCATGATTCTTTAAGGGTTCAAACATTACACGCCACGCTGGTAATAATCTTTGAGCAGCACGGTCACCCCACATTGCACAGTCCCATAGTTCAACACTTACACTGTCCCAGGTGCCCACCTTGTATATATTAGAGGTGTTAGCGTCTGATACATGAGCGGACACCCAAACCAACAAACTCTTCAAGTCATTTTTATTAATAGCACAGTTCTGTTCCTCTCACACTTTTGTTAGAATCGTTGAAATTGATTTATGTTCCTTGGAAGCTGTACTTCCCATAGTTCCTAGCCGTGTTACCTCCCTTAGTTGAGGTAACGGATACTTCCCCAGTTCAGCTAGGTTTCTTTTTGGAGCCATGCTCCCCTCGTTCCCGGCCGCTTACCTCCCTTCCTCGAGGTAACGAATTCGCTGCACAGGCTTCCTACCAATCAGCCAGGCGTTCCCACTGGAATCACAATCTTCTAATCTTCACTATTTCTAACAAGTCTCTGTTCGGGCGCCATTTGTGTGGGAACATAGTCACGGACCTCTGCTGCATGCTAAGCGAAAATCATTTATTGTTACAGCTTATGTGCTTATTTACCCTCCGATGGCTCAACCACCACCAGGTGTCCTTTATCTTGTTTTCCTTCTCTCGGAAAGTCCCTTGTTTCTCATTCCCATGGCTTCTTGTTTCTCATTGCCATGGCTTCTGATACTCATCGACCCCAACGCACAGGGACTTGGCAGCTTCTGCAGAAAATGCCTGATGCTGCACAGATTGAAGAATATTGGAAACTGTTGTACATGTACGCAACTTTTACTAATGCAAGCAGAATACAAAGGTGTAAGCTGCATCTCCTGTATGCGTTACATGTGCATGAGTGGATATTTTGTATTTAGTATGTCTTCATGAGCCAGTGCTTTCTGTGCATGCTGCAATGTGGCTGATGAGGTGGGTGTTTTCCCTGTGTGCCCGGTGTACTCGAACACACATTTGCTATAGACAGTACCTGATCTTCTTCATTATTATTGAGTCAGGATTTCTGGAGAGACTATTACTGAGCTTTTCTGGGTCAGACCCCATCATGATAAATATCAACGATGTTCCTCCAAAGTCAGTGTACTGGTACTGATTTAAGGTTTGACCTCTTCTTACTTAAATTCCTTTGTGAATGTTTCTGTCACTAATGTACTTCACTAACTGCCTGCTAGATACACTGGAATAGGTTGCCAATTAATTTATTTCATGTCTGCTTTTAGAAAATGCATTTCTCAGACTATTTTTTATTACCTTTGTTCTCTCCTTTCTGGCAGATTGTGCTTTTGATGTGTTTGTAATCATGTATTAGTCCTTCAAGGAAGCATTTGGAACCTCCTTTCACTTCTAAGGCAAGCTGTCAGCTCTAGTGCTGTTACCATTTTTGTGCTCTTGCTTTTCTTCTGGTTTTGTTAGTGAGGCGGGGCCTAAGGTGGTAGCTTCTGTAGGAAGCTGCTAGAAGTCGCTCCCCTTTGTTTAGTGGACTCGGCCAGGCCAAGGGCAGACCCGCTGCTGGCCAAGGCCGAGCCAATTGGTAGCAGAATGTCCCGTGATAATGCCTCTGCGATAACGTATTTAAGAAGGGGAAAACAGAAAAAAAAAAGGAGATGTGAAGCAGCTGAGCGGGGGGCAGAGAGGGGGAGGCGCGAGCCTCATGGGCCTTGCAGGCCTCACCCTCTGGCCTCCCGCCGGGCAGCCGACTGGGCCCAACTCGGCCCGGCCTGGCTGCAAGAAGTGGAGAGGAGATGAGAAGTGAATAAGATGTAAAAAGGATCCTGAGAGGCGTCTGCCAGCCTGTTGTGAGGAATGGCTGCAGACGCCAAGGTCAGTGAAGAAGGAGGGGGAGGAGTAATACGGCTCCTGGCCAAGATTCCTCTGCAACTCGTGGTGAAGACCATGGTGGAGCGGGTTGTCCCCCTGCAGCCCATGGAGGTCCACGGAGGGGCAGAGATCCACCTGCAGCCCGTGGAGGACCCCACACCAGAGCAGGTGGAGGCCTGAAGGAGGCTGTGACCCATGGAGGGCCCGCTGGGACAGCTGTTCTAGAGGGACTGCACCCCGTGGAAGAGATGACCCACGCCGGAGCAGTTTCACGAAGGACTGTAGCCCGTGGGAGGGACCCCACGCTGGAGCAGAGGAGGAATGCGAGGAGTTCTTCCCCCGACGATGATGATACAGCGGCGTAAAACAACGCGTGATGAACTGACTGCAACCCCCATTCCCTTCCCCCCCCCCCGCTCCCCGTGCCGCTCGGGAGGGGAAGGTAGTAGAGATAATGTTAAGCTCGGGAAGAGGGAGGGGTGGGGGGAGGTTATCTTGTTCCCTGTCTCATTCTCCTGCTAATTTTAGAAATAAATGAATAGTTTTCCCCAAGTCAAGTCTGTTTTGCCAGTGACGGTAACTTTAAGGATTTCTCCCTGTCCTTATCTCAAACCTTGAGCTGTTTTTCTTATATCACATCCTCCTATTCTCTCGGAGGGTGGGGGGAGCGAGAGACAGACTGCTTAGTCTGGTCCTGATCGGGGCTGAACTACGACAGCTTTGCATAGTTTTAATTTAAAAGGTAATTGCTTTTTTCTTTCTTTTTTTTTTTTTTGGGTGGGGGGTGTGGGCTGTGGAGTTTGTTATTGTTGTTGTTTCTTTTTTAGATTTCCTTCCTTCCAAGTACTGGGAGCTTTGTTCAATGATTAGTATCCTCATTGGCAGATAATGGAATTGAGCCACAGTCCCTTAAGTGCAAGAGCTTGCTCATTACCCACTGCATCTGGCTGTATTTCATAGTATTTTAAAGAGATTTTATTTTGCCTGGGTAGAAAGAGCCAGTAATTTAATTCATGCTAAAATATTTATTTTCCTACTTATCCTATCCTAGCAGATGGCTGATAGGCACACAGTGCTTAAAAACTTGACTGAGATTTGTAATGCTATTAGAAGAAAATCTGGATGGCTTTTGATTCAACTCTGATATAAAGTGGAAGATTTCTGGGTATCATCTGGTTTGAATTCAAAGTGTAACTGGGACAAGCCCCAACTGACAACAAAGAACTGGAAAGGTTTTCTTTTTTTTTTTTTTTTTTTTTTTTTTGCTGTGCACTGAAGCCAGTTGGGAGTGCTATGGTAATCTTGTCAGATTACTTGAATGTCACAGGATTTCATCCAGAGATTTCTGTCTTGCAGTATCTTTTGGGTTTGCCTGGCATAGCTGTGAGTTTAGCTGTAGGCCACCTGGCCAATTTCTTAACACTTGTGCACATATAGGCAAGTGTATTTCAGTGGATTCTTGACATTAATAACTAAAGCACTAGGGTGAAAATGGTTTGCAAAGTAGTAGGGCCAATTACTTCCCTAAAGCAGATCCAGAAAAAAAGCACTTAAGGCATGTGTAGGGAGTTCATATGTATAGCTCTGTTTATGCCCCAGACTCAGCAGACTACTTGGAACACATTCAGAGCACAACAAAGCGTAAAAGTTGAAGCAGCTGTAGGAATAGGGGCATGCAATGACCTGATATCTCACTTGATGACTAAACATCTTCCTCCTCTGGTGCACGTGGTGGAATATTTTATGTAGTGTTGCCTCTCACATTACCAAGCAGCTTTTGGAAAGACTTTCTCTGAGCCTGTGCACAGTAAGGCCCAGGCAATACCTCTGTGGAGGTGCAAGCAGAGAGTATGGGACACTCTCCTCATCACTGTTACTCAGTGAGGTGTCCTGGAACCATACAAAATAGTGAAACTTCAACAACAACAACAAAAATATAATCGTGCCAAAGTCTAAGCATATCATCCTCCATGTGAATTCAGCTGAAGTGTCCCATTAATTCTTCCAGGAGATTGATTTTTATGCCCTAGTTTTACTTCAAAGTACAGAGATGACTTTTTTTTTTTTACTTCTGACAGGCCCCAAATGGTGGTTACTCCGAACAGGAGGACAGTGGTGGAACCAGCTCTGGAGCAGAGATTTTGCAGGCAGCTGAGGGCATAACATAGGAATAGAGTGGCCACATCAGGTCAGTCCAAAAGCCTGTCTCTTTCACTACTGTCCCCACAGCAAGGGCCCCTTACAGATGCTCAGGAAGGGAGTTTCACAAACATAGCATGTTTTGAATTGCCTATCCCCTGGATAGCTTCCTGGCTTCGGGCAGTCATTGTCTAAGGGGCTGCTTACATCAGGGGTTGCAACCAGGCCACTGTATTTAGTAGTATCTGAGACCTGGCCTCCAGGAATTCAGCTAAGTTCTTTTTAAATCTGCTTAATTTTCAGCTTGTGTAATATCCCATTGTGCAGTATGGAAAGAGTAGTTCTTGTTTCTTTTGAACTTTCTGCATTGTCGTTTCCCTGGATGCCTCCATCTCATTGATAGGAAAAGCAGCAAACAATAGTTTCATTTTCATCTTCCCTCACTCATGAACTTACAGACTCTATTAAAATACCCCTCTGCCATCTTCCCTCCAAGCTCAGCTGTTTGTATCTGTAGAGCCTCTTCTTAAACAAAGCAGTCTTGATTATATTTGATATTCCTCTTTTCTAGTCTATACCCTTCTCGAGATGGGGTGGTCAGAACAGTGCTTGAAGCCTTGATGCTGGTGCACTGGGAACATAGACAGAGATGTAATGAGAGTGCTACAAGTAAGTACATCCCTAAATATTTTTCCATAGAAGGAACACAGACATCAGCAATAATCATCCCTGTTTTAAAAATAAATTATCTCCGTGGCTACTTATAGAGCTGATAGGTCATCTTGAGAGTTTTACAGTTATATGGTTTTCTCGTACTGTAAGTAAAGAAATGTACAAAATGAAAGATGTTCTGAACTGCCTTTAAATTCTCTGTACTCAGAATAAGAAGTCCAAAAAATACTAAATACTTGAGTCACTTATTAGGACAGCATTTTTATCTGCCATATCTTGATTTAAATTGAATGTGTCATGTGGCATTAAGCAAAATGTGAGTTGTATCTTGAAAGAAAGCATAACTCATAAATAGTGTAGCCATAAGCTAGTTGATGGCTTACTTATAACCAGGCAAATCTAATATCCCACTTAGCTGTAGGGTATGCGATTTCCTGTATATACTCCACACTACTGTAATTGTTTGTTGTAGAGGATGGTGAATTTGCCAGTTGCCATGAGCTCATTTTTTGCCTCAATGCCGTTAATATAGATGAATATATTTTTAAGGATTCTTTGAAATGTCGCTCATATTTTAACAGTTTTCTGAATATAATCTTCCCATGGCAGAGAGAATCTGTGCAGAAAATGACTACAGGCCAAAATACTCATTGAATTACAGATTATTTATCACTGAGTTTATTTAAAAAGATCCAGATGAGGCTTCATATTTTTTTTGGCCACTCTCAGAAAGATATACAACTAGATATGAAATTTCTTGCAAAGTAAACTACTTCATGACAAATTTGCTCAGAAAAATTTAAAGGCAAATGCCAGGAAAAATTATATCATAGCCATAGCCTGGCTTCTGTGTCAGGAGAGGAGACAAAAAGCGTATTTCAGAAGCAGCAAGGATTAATATAAAAAATAACATTACATCCATGTATATATATTTGAACTGAGTATGAAATGCTTGCTCAATCAAGAAAGAAAAAATAAACTGTGTAACTTTCAGTTATTTGACATGCATCTAAACAAAACACTGGGTATTGTAGAAATAATTCTGTGAAATAAAAATAATAGTAATATTATAGTTTTTAATACTTCTGAACAAAAAATCTGAAAATATTTTGATCAGTTCATGGGATTTTTGTAAGTGCCAGTATTTGCTGACATCACTGACAATCAACTAATTGTTTAGTGTTTTATTACCAGGGCACGTTTTATAAATGCCTTAAGGAGTAAATCACCAAAACCATTTACTCATCTTCAAAGCAGCAGAAGGAAGTAATTGACAATAAAACAGGAAAGTGTACTTTAGACAACTTAATGATATAAAGTAAGTTGCAGAGGATGAGTTTGCCATTAAAATGCCTTGGGAGCCTCAAGTTTCTGATATAAACTACCACTAGTGTGTTTTTAAAAGAGAAATGCTTGCAATTAAGTGTAGTGTAAAGTCACATGCATGCAACCAGACAAATAAGAAACACTTTAAAAATTGAAGAAAATTCTGTCTTTCAGAGATTGCTTAACTTCCAGCTTTGCTTTTGAACGCGCCATAGTCCCTTACGTCAATAGGACCATGTAAAAGGACCTTCCACATGAGTGTGAATCACTGTATGGCTGTACCTTTAGTCATATTTCACCTACTGGTCAATGACATATATCAGTGGTGGAAAAAGTGCTTCGTTTGCTTCATTTCTGTGCTAAAAAGAGAAAACTAGGAAAGTCTGGGGCGGGGAATTAGAAGAGGAATCCACAGTGGGTTTCTCCTTTCTCTCACCCTCTTTACGATAGAGCAGCTCCAAATAAAACTGGAGGCTGCTCTACCTGTGAATGTCCGTTTCTCGTGTAGAACATCCTTGTTCTTTGATTAATGGCACATTTCCCTGTGATTTATAACCATGTCTGCATATAGGTGGCATCAGAATAGCAAGGAAAAAAAAAAAGAGAGAATCAGATTTATTAATAGGGAAACTATACAGCTGCTTGTTGAGTTTTACTCAGATTCCCATAACCACTATCAGCATAAGAAGCAAAATATGTTCAAAACACAACTGGCCAAATGAAGGTTCAACACTGGGCAGTATGAGCCATACTGCATGTCTAACTTGAGTCAGAGTCCATGGCTTTCACGTATAAGCACTCCAGTACTCCCCCTGCCTGTCTTGTCTAGTAGGACTTGTGTCTTGTCCTGCTCAGCACAGGAAATATTTTTAATTGGAAACTACAGGGCTGTAAAAGAAAGTACAGCAAAGAAGGAGAGAACAACACTGGGAAGTAAAGGAAAGATATAGATTTTGCTTTAGAAGGAAGGAACAGTTTTAAATAGTATTTTGATCCCATTTTTTGCCAAGGCTCACGGTAGAGGGACAGCAGCTATCTCTGATCCCACTCAAACTGCCTAATGATGGTTTCTCTGTTGAGAAGGCTCTCTTTTTTTTTTTTTCAATGCCTGATAAATCTTTTGTGTATTTATTTCTCCTGTTAATGTAATTAGTTACCTAGAACACATTTCAAATCTGATAAAATGACATAAGCAGTTAGCTTTATGCAGCTGTGGTGTCTGCCTTCCTAAAGGTGTCGCAGCAAGCATGGCGGAGGGTGTGAGAAGCAGATAAGGCTGACAGTGCGAACTGCAGCTGGAAATGTTGCCTGTGCTGCTCTGCAGCTGATTTCCAGTGGAGATCGGTATCAGCAATTTCATATGAACATGACTGACAGTTACAATGGCAGCTTTAACCTTTTGCTTTCTTTGGAGTTAGCTGTGTCCTCCCCAGCTCTTCATCATTTAGCAGACCTGAAAAGGTGTTTCAGGAGGTTTTCAGGTTTGGCCTTTACAGGGCATTGATAGTCTTCTATTGGATGCTCCAACTGACATTTACACAAGAAGGAGGGGTGGGGTGCTTGGGGTCCTCCTGAGTCTTGGCAGTCTCCATTGCTGCAGGGTGACTGGGTGCACTATCCTATTTGCCTCATTACTTGCTCTGCAGAGGTATGGCTTGCTGATAAAAGAAAAATTGGCATTCAGCTTTGAATAGGAGCTAGAGACTGAAATTGTATTTAAATCCAGTGAGGTGCCTAGCAACATCCGTAAGTGAACAGATACCTTTGAAATGGGATCTGTTGTAGCTGTCCTAACACTTCTAGCCATCTGTCCTTAGTTACATTTACCCATGGGACCATATGCTTTGTGAAGCAACCTGTGTTGTGTGCCCAAGCTCATTGTATAAGTAGGGGTTGGGGTATGAGTGTGCTCTCAGCATACCCCTCAAAGGAGTTTCTGTGACATTGCCCTGTTGTGAGAAGCAAGTTCTGTACTTGCACTGGTGTCCTCATTATCTGTAGAAAAAAGCTTGGAAACGCTTGGAGCCTTTGTGCTTTGTCATAGAAGTATAGAATAGAATTATAGAATCTTTAAGGTCGGAAAAGACCTCCAGGATCATCAAGTCCAACCGTCAACCTAACATCACCATGCCTACTAAACTATGTCCTGAAGTGCCACGTCTACACATTCTTTGAACACCTCCAGGGATGGCGACTCCACCACTTCCTTCAGTAGCCTGTTCCAGTGCCTGATCACTCTTTCAGTAAAGAAGTGTTTCCTAATATCCAACCTAAACCTCCCCTGCCACAACTTGAGGCCATTTCCTCTTGTCCTATCACAAGTTATTTGGGAGAAGAGACCAACACCCACCTCCCTACAACCTCCTTTCAGGTAGCTGTAGAGAGCAATGAGGTCTCCTCTCAGCCTTCTCTTCTCCAGACTAAACAATCCCAGTTCCCTCAGCCACTCCTCATAAGACTTGTTCTCCAGACCCCTCACCAGCTTCGTTGCCCTTTTCTGGACACGCTCCAGCAACTCAACGTCCTTCTTGTACTGAGGGGCCCGAAACTGTACACAGCATTCAAGGTGCGGCCTCACCAGTGCTGAGTACAGGGGCACGATCACTTCCCTACTCCTGCTGGCCACACTGTTCCTGATGCAAGCCAGGATGCTGTTGGCCATCTGGGCACACTGCTGGCTCATGTTCAGCTGGCTGTCAGCCAGCATCCCCAGGTCCCTTTCCACCAGGCTGCTTTCCAGCCACTCTTCCCCAAGCCTGTAGCGTTGCACGGGGTTGTTGTGACCCAGTGCAGGACCCGGCATATGGCCTTGTTGAACCTCATACAGTTCACCTCAGCCCGTTGGTCCAGCCTATCCAAATCCCTCTGCAGAGCCTTCCTACCCTCGAGCAGATTGACACTCCCACCCACTTTGCTGTCATCTGCAAACTCACTGAGGGAGCACTCAATCCCCTCAGCCAGATCTTTGATAAAAGATATTAAACAGAACTGGCACCAGCACTGAGCCCTGGGGAACACCGCTTGTGACCGGCCGCCAACTGGATTTAACTCCATTCACCACAACTCTCTGCGTTCTTCCTTTTTGAACATTACTCTGACACTCAAAATTATTTTAACATCAAATAAGTCTTCTTCATCTTTGAATTTATAGTATGAAATAAGTTTGTTTGTACGCAACTTTGTGCTTTATTTCTGATCTTTGTGTTTCAGTTTAGTTTGTTTATTTACATTAATTTTCTTAAGAAAATACTTGAGATATGCAAAGGAACAAAGAAGGACACATGCCAAAAGTTTGTCATCTACACTTTTTTTTAGTTGATGTTAATTTTTGAGCCGTTATTCGAGCAGCTGTCTGGGTCAGGAGAGTTCAAGCATGCTTCTGTGCCACTTGCACTCTGAGACTGCAGTGAGGGAAGAGAAGTCTGCAAATTATTAAGCATTTGGTAGTGCCTTCCAGTTGGATTAGGTTATAACTGCATCAGTCGCATGATTAAGAGGAAGTGACAGGTAAGCAAAATAAGAACAGAAGTCTAATGCTGTTAGAAGCAAATGTCACCATGTCATACATACTGTACACATATGTAAACATAAACACAAGAGAAAGAAGATATGATAGAGGGAACAGCTGTGTATTTGTCAAGTGTGTTCATGTGTGTATATACAGTTTGTGTGTTGTATACATTGATGTTTACCTCATGTATGTGTGCCTGTTTCTGCATGTGGAAACCAATATACGCATGGAATACTCTGGAATACCTGTGTGGCACGGGTAGTAATAGCATGCTGGAAATGGAACATAGTAATGCCCTTGTACAGCTCACTGGTCTGTTCACTGGCTTGAAGTTTTCTGAACAGACTTTTTTTTTTCCCAATTAAATGATTTTTTGAAATATATTTATCAAACTTTTAAAGGTTTTGCTTCTCAGTTTTCTTACAAGCTCTGAATGAATCCAGATGTTGTAGTTTAGCCCTGCTCAAGACCAAGGTACAGTCTCTCACTCTTCCCACCCTCTGAGGGAACAGGGGAGAGGTAACACAACAAAAAGCTCAAAGTTTGAGATAAGGACAGGGAGAGGTCATTGAAGTTACTGTTACAGGCAAAACAGACTCGACTTGGGGAAAACTATTTATTTATTATTATTAATAAAACCAAAGCAGGATAATGAGGAAGAGAAGAAAAACAACTTCTCCCTACTCCTCCCTCTTCCTGGACTTAACTTATTTTCAGTCATCTCTACATCCTTCCCCCACCCCGAGCAGCACAGGTTGGGGAATAGGGAATGGGGGTTATGGTCAGTTCATCACTTGTCACTTTACACTGCTCCTTCCTCCTTGGGGGAAGAACTCCTCACATTCCTCCCCTGCTCCATTGTGGGGTCCCTCCCATGGGCTACAGTCCCTCATGAACTGCTCCAGCGTGGGTTGTTTTTCCATGGGCTGCAGTCCCTCAGGAACCAGCTGCTCTAGGGGGGACCTTCCATGGGCCACGGCCTCTTCCAGGTATCCGCCTGCCCCAGCGTGGGGTCCTCCATGGGCTGCAAGTGGATCTCTGCAGGGAGCAACTTTACTCCTCCCCATCCTTCTTCACTGACCTTGGCCTCTGAGGCCATTCCTCTCACAAAAAAATTCTTCACAACTGGCTCAGGCAGATGCCTCTTAGGTTCTCACATCTCCTCTCTTCACTTTCTTGCGTCCAGGCTGAGCCGAGTCAGGCCCAGATGGCCGCCCAGTGGGAGGCCAGAGCGTGAGGGCCTCAAGGCCCACAAGGCTTGTGCCTCCGCCTCTCTGCTCCCTGCTTCTGCTTCTTAAATTCTTCTTGCCTTTTTTCCTGCCTTTCCCCTTCTTAAATACATTATCACAGAGGCGTTATCGGGGGACATTCTGCTACCAACTGGCTTGGCCCTGGCCAGCAGCAGGTCTGCCCTAGGCCTGGCTAAGTTCACCGGATAAAGGGGAAACTTCTAGCAGCTTCTTAGAGAAGCTGCCACCTTAGCCCCCCACCCCACTAAACAAAACCACCTCACCAAGTAAAATGTGATGGTTAAATACTAGGAGCAGAATTTACTACATTTATAGCTTTGCTTTCTAAATTAGTAATTTTTAGGTATGTTATATCATTTTAGAACAACATTTTTTAAAGTTACAAGTTCTACACCTAAGTAAGAGCGCTTTCACAAATACATAGTGAATGTGACAGTTTGATAGATGTTGATTTATAACACATGGAAGGGGATCAAAATACCTCAAGTTGGCAAGGTTGCCTGTCACTCCTAGGAGTCAAGGAGTTACCTGGTTTGGCTCAGAACCTGGAGTGAGTCAGAAAGGCAGAAGCCTGACAAACCATTTTGGGGTGTGTGAAAGAAGGCGAGATTGTATGAGGGCCTGACCAAAGAAAGGGTCTCTTTCTTGTGCCATTTCATGACTGGGAACAGCAGAGTGCTGCTCATCTCTTGTTTCAGAATCAGTCATGCCAAGCATACAGGCTACTTTCAAAAAACCTCCTCTTAACTGAGAGACACAGGACATACAACATATTTCAGAGACATGAGAAATTCGTACAGAGGCAGAAGATGGTGAGGCTTCTTGGAGACCCCATGATTACACTGGCAGGTGAGACCTGAGCTGAGTGTACAACAGGACAAACTGGTGCTGTTGATTTCCTCCTTGTGTCCTTCCTCCCATCTCTTCGGATTTTAATTAACCAACAGAAGACGAGGAGGACTGCCGTACTACCAGTCACCGAGCAGGGACATGACACCTGAAATTCTTGAGTATCACCTGTAAGTTTGGCTATTCTATGTCATTCTCTTGGCTCATATGGCAGTCTGTGTTCCAGCCCTCCTGTTACCCATATCAGTGCCAGTGTGGTCCCATGTAACTGTGTTCAGGGTTGCGAGAAGAGTTCAGTTTATATTTTTAAAATGTCAGAACTTATATATATATGCACCATATATGAATGAATGTTATATATATAACATACACACCATATATGAATGAAAGTGAAAACATGAAAATGCAAGTTGAGCATTGAAAGTAAAGCAGTGTTCAGGAGATAAGATCACCTAAGTAACATTAATTCCACTGTCTGTTTCTAACCAGTACTGTCATACGCTGTTAACGGTTGCACTCACAAAGGAGGGAGTGAGGTTTAATACTGGTGCTTCACATGAAATGATCTCATAAATCCTAAAGAAGTGTAGAGTTTTGCATCCTTGAGATATCCAAGTTAAGTACATTTAGGAAATATATAGACTAACTTGAGCCTATCTTGTCTTATTCTTGAGCTTATTCGCAGCAGTATAAAATGAAAATGCCATTCAGCTTTCCTGCTACCCTATATAAAGGTTGAATCTCTGTATATCATTCATTCATACGCCCTTTGGAAGGAGATTTTTTTTGTGCCGGTAACAGCAATAAAAAACTTTATGCTGCTGCTGGATATGATATTTTCATATTTCAATTTCTATATATTTATAGCAATAAACCCACAAAAAGACAGAGACAACAGCTCCGACTTTGTGAGTACTTAATATGTGTGCAAACACACAAGAAAGAGCTGTTAATTTTATTTCACTTCCAAAAAATTCTTTTTGAATTTTCTAATCGTATGGCGAGAAAATCAAGACTGATGAAAACTCAAATAGCCAAGGAGAAAAATCTTCACTAATTTATTTTCCCTAAAAAGAGGCTATGGATGTTTTGTGTCGGCATACCTGCTTACAGAAGGTTTGAAGTTGACTTGAGTGCCTGACGCAGAGGCACCAGAGCTGGTCAGCCAGGCTGCCAGGGGTACATTTCTGATTGCAATTGAAGTTAGCTGCTGAGCTTCTTTTTATTTTGCTGGAGCCAGAATTTTGCACAGTTGTCTGACTCTGCAACTCCATATATTGGGATGCTGTATTGATTAATATTGTACAAGAGATGTATGTATTTCTTTTCTAGCAAGCATACCTGTACAAGTCAAATATTAATGCCTAGGGTATTCTGTAAATAACAGTCATAATCCTGCTCTGAAGCAACTTTTTGTGAAGTAATTTTCCACTCTTTTTCTTAGAGCAAAACAAATATATAACAGAACTCTGAAATTCCTTTCCAGTATTTCATTTGCTGGCTTTCAAGCATTATCCTGGGAGCAATGAGACAAGAAAAGAGTCTTTTCTTTCTCCAGGGTCTGCAGTGAACAGTGTAAAGCCACGCAAAATGGATTTGGAAGAAGCTTTATATATTATGACAAGTGAGTGTATCTCCAGGGTGCTCTGCTGTTGTGGAATGTAGTTCTAAGGCAAATCATCCATTAAGTTACTGAACATGGTAAAATTTCTCAGGTTCCTAGAGATGAAAAGCAGACGAAGAGACACCCATGACTCAGTTCTTACAAATGTGATGAAGTAAGATTATCAACCTGAATTGTCCCTAGTAATCAACAGTGTAATCTTGCAATGGTAGCCTCTGTGAATCTGCAGAGCTTTGAAACTGTGTTGGGTGGAAGGAGCCTGACTGACACTTTTAGGGTCATGTACTCAATCTGAATCTCAAACTGTTCCATTTGAAAAAAAGAAAAGAAAACATATGTACTCCTTGCTCCTCAGGCGGTGTTTACATGGTTAGGAAATGCATGATTATGATGCTGTTTCCACACAGAAGGAGAATTTGGTTTTTTTTTCAGTTTTCATCCTCTGCTGTCTCACAGTTTCTCTTTTCTTATTTAGCCCTGAAATTCAGCCTTTCAAAATCTGGTGTGCCACCCAAAGGAGGAAATGGCTCTGTGGCTATATTATTTCTGTCATGCTGAAAATGATTTAGCATTGACATGCTTGCAGTGATGTGTATCGTCTATTCATACTCCATATCTTCACTTTGCCTTCCAGTATTGATTAAAGAACAGCCTGATAAAGATTTTTAAAATTAGGAGAATGAGCTGTCTTCTCACTGGTAATCAAGAGGCTAGTACTGCTGTCAGTACTTTACTTGCAATGCCTGTCATCCAAGGGATAGTAAATACCTTCTTTAATATTTTTTTAAATTTACTGACACTGTGAGTGTACTTGTCTGCGTACTTTTCATACCTGTAATCTACTGCTTAGATTATGTCTTTGACTTCAGGAGTTGTATTTTGTTAATCAGCTTTCATATGAAAGGGACACATTTCACAAAAAGAAGGATTGCCAAGTTAATTAAGGATGAGAAACAAAGAAAGTGCAACAGCCTGACTAGGAGACAGAAAGTATAGAGCAAAACTAGTATCAAATACTTTGAGAATATCTTAGCAAAAAATGCACTGCAGTAATCAAAATGGCTCATTGTTAAAGCACATCTATGGAAATTTTTAAGCTAGCCGGTACACTTAATAAGTAAATACATTTTCTACTAGGGAAATCTTGATTATAAGGAATCTTTTTTCGTGTGCATTTAGGTACAGCCCCTTCCAAGGACGAGTCAGTAATTCCTGTCCTGGCAAATCCTGCTGT
Source organism: Chlamydotis macqueenii (assembly GCF_036417535.1). Lineage (NCBI taxonomy): Eukaryota > Metazoa > Chordata > Aves > Otidiformes > Otididae > Chlamydotis > Chlamydotis macqueenii. The sequence goes on from NC_141559.1 coordinate 22,457,623, forward strand.
CTGATTTTAGATAGTCTTAGACAGAGGTGAAAGGGTGAAAAGCAATTGAGTCTTTTGCAGTTAAGAACAACAGAAAATGGGAGACTACTAAGCTCTGTGCCTGGACCTTAATCTTGGTAGAGAAGGAATACTTGGAGAACTGAACCTCCAAAGATTGCAAGGTCAGTTAGGCTTATGAATATACTAAAGTGTCTCTGCTAGGAGCTGTAGAAAGGAGTAATCGAAAAGCATGTGAGAGGGGGTAATTCTCAGTGTGTCTTATGTCACATTGCTGCAAGAAACAGGTGCCATAACTTGCTTCAGCATATGACATCCAATTTTGCAAGGTCTGATGACAGGCACAGAATTACCTTGGGCTGCTGCCGTAGGCATGCCTGGGAGCTGCTTAACAGTTCCACCAGCATGTCAAGATATTTGCCCTGTCTTTTTTGAAGAAGAAATAGCCGTCAGCATTGGCATTTGAAAGAGTACCAATAAATTCAGGTAGAAACTGAACAGCCATCTCAGTAGTGTCCCTTGTATCTGAAGTTAAATGTTACTCTAGGTTTTTGTATTAAACTCAAGTCTCTGAAGATAGGAAGGAAATACATAAGATTTTTATGACATTCGTCAAGGTGCTCCTTAAAATAATAGAAAACCAAGAGAGTTAATTATGGTAAACAATTGTATGTGTTTCTGTGGTGAGATGTTTCTGTTCTGTGTAAAATTCTGCAGGTGGAATTTACTTCTGTTAAAGACTGTCATGTGACTGAGAAGTCCTATGAAGTTATTTTGTTTTCAGTTTTACAAAGCTGTTCTGTAAAGGGTTACATCTAAGAGATATATGCTTTGGAGAAGATCCTGTTCTCAGGTAACTGTTCCCGTAAGTGCTATTCCGTTTTTCAGTATATCACTCATATACGATTTGCTCTTATGATCTGATTTTTTAAAACAAATAAGTCAAGCCTCTTATCCTAAAGAATAGTGCAAAGTAATCCTAAAGAAGACCTCATAATAGTTTTTGCATCCACCCTAATGAATCCTGATTGTGAACCTGTGCAGTGATGTTATCCTGATTGGCGGGAAATTGCTGAAGGAAATAACCAATTTTCAATCAACATAATTGGTTGCTCAGGAGGTTTGAAATCTAGAGAAATGGCATTGCAACTTCTGCAGCTGTGTTAAAAGATTTTTCTGGAACAGCAAATAAATTGCTGGTAAGAACTGCACAAAAAAAGATTTACACTTATGAGTGATTGTTTATAGAAAAGTCACATGGCAGGTATTTTTATAATCATAGAATCATAGAATGGTTAGGGTTGGCAGCGACTTTCAAAGGTCATCTAGTCCAATCCCACTGCAAGAAGCAGGGACATCCCTGACTAGATCAGGTTGCTCAGAGCCTCATCCAACCTGGCCTTGAACGTTTCCAGGGATGGGGCTTCCACCACCTCTCTGGGCAACCTGTTCCAGTGTTCTACAACCCTCAGTGTAAAAAAATTTTTCCTAATATCTAATCTAAATCTACTTCCTTCTATTTTGAAACCATTAACCCTAGTCCTGTCACAGGAGAAGGTCCTACTGAACAGTCTCTCCCCATCTTTCCTGTAGCCCCCCTAAAGGTGCTGGAAGACCACTATAAGGTCTCCCCAGAGCCGCCTCTTCTCCAGGCTGAACAGCCCCAACTCTCTCAGCCTGTCCTCATAGGAGACGTGCTCCAGCCCTCTGATCGTCTTTGTGGCCCTCCTCTGGACCTTCTCCAACTGGTCCATGTCCTTCTTATGTTGGGGGCTCCAGAACTGGACACAGTACTCCAGGTGGATACACTCCTGTGTCATCACAGGAGAGATGCTCCAGAGAGATGCTCTGATCATTTTTGTGGCCCTCCTCTGGACCCTTTCCAACTGGTCATTAAAGTTGTAGTCATTTCAGTCATTATTAAAGCTCAGTAAGTCCAAATTCTATAAAAGACATTTTAAAATGTCTTGAATGTGAGAGCAGCCCTGAGGAGAAGGACTTACGAGTGCTGGTGGACGAGAAGCTTAACATGAGCCGGCAATGCGCCCTTGTGGCCCAGAAGGCCAACCGCATCCTGGGCTGCATCAAGAGAAGCGTGGCCAGCAGGTCGAGGGAGGTGATTCTCCCCCTCTACTCTGCCCTGGTGAGACCCCACCTGGAGTACTGTGTCCAGTTCTGGAGCCCCCAGCACAAGAAGGACATGGACCAGTTGGAGAAGGTCCAGAGGAGGGCCACGAAGATGATAAAAGGGCTGGAGCACCTCTCTTATGAGGACAGGCTGAGAGAGTTGGGGCTGTTCAGCCTGGAGAAGAGAAGGCTCCAGGGAGACCTGATAGCGGTCTTCCAGTACCTCAAGGGGCCTACAAGAAAAATGGGGAGAGGCTGTATAGTAGGGCCTGTTGTGATAGGACGAGAGGTAATGGTTTTAAAATAGAGGGGGGTAGATTTAGATTGGAAATTAGGAAAAAAATTTTTACGATGTGAGTTATAGAACACTGGAACAGGTTGCCCAGAGAGGTGGTGGAAGCCCCATCCCTGGAAACGTTCAAGGCCAGGCTGGATGAGGCTCTGAGCAACCTGATCTAGTTGGGGATGTCCCTGCTCCTGGCAGGGGGATTGGACTAGATGACCTTTGAAGGTCCCTTCCAACCCTAACCATTCTATGATTCTAAAAAAACAACAAGTTCAACTCCCCTGCCCAGCAAGTAAGTTTTTTGATTGACTTCCATAGGTTTTGAGTACCTTTTTTATGTGTTTAATGGGGATTTAGTTCTGAAGTACAAATCCACAATGAGGTGGTACCCAGAACCTGGTTCACTCCGTCTTCATCTCAGTGTTAAGACGTACTATTTACATTACATCAACATTACGCAGTCCTGTGTATGGCTGACAATGGTGATGAGCTAGAAGCAGAGCAAATGCAAATGGAAAAACTGTTCGGTCTCTTGGAGTGTAATCTCTGTGATGATATGCTCTAGTCTTGAGCTGGCTATAAATCCATTAAAGTCCTAGAAGTCAAAGTGTCTGTGCTGGTTTATTCAGCTGGGAACTTTGACCCAACTTTGTAATTCATCATGCATTTTGAATGCATGGCCTGATGTTTTCCCACTCTAACCTGACTGCACTCAATAGATAAATAAATTAAGAAATAGTAAATAAATTCCCATACAAAGCCAGTGTAGCACTTAACTGTTTTTAGCTGGGTTTTAAAGTTGTATGTGGCACAGAAATGGGACTATCTCTTTACTAAACATGTCAGTCTGAACCAATTCTACTGAAGTATTTCCTGCTTAATATCTGCCTGTGAACTGAAGGTAGCCCAAAGCCACCTCCTTAAACAAGGTAGCTGCTTCCCGGCAGTAAAGCTGGGCAGCACAGCTGAGCTGTGGCATCACCTCCGGCTGAGACCATATAACAGTGGTGCAGATTTGCCACTTCCCTGCCTCTGAATTGTGAAATTACCATTGAGTATGCATGTCCCAGAGGAAACGACCGCTGGATATACATGGTTGTATGCACATATCCTCATGTATTCTTCCACTTCAGATTCTCCTCCCTTAAATCAGCCAAGGCATGGAATGGTTGTGCTGTACCTAGGCATAAAACATTTTTGCTTTGCTGTTTTTCCCAAGCACTTCCCTTATCACCTTGAGCTGCCCACTCAAGTGTAAAGAGAAGTTTCACTACCACTTACTAAAATTATAGTTTCCATCTATTAAAAGAAAGAGGCTCAAAATCTTTTGAGACAATAAATAGCACAAAATGCTTCGATTCATATTTGTGTGCTGGAAATTTCACACATCAAGTAAAATACCATGAATACATCATTATTTTGACAGCTTTGTGAAAAAGGAGGCAAGAGGATTGCATTGCATGGATTTAATTTCTGCAGTTTTACAGCTTTTTGTTTTGCAAAAGAATCAAATGCTGCCATCAGAGCAGAGCAGGTGGTAAACTGAAGGGCACAGTGGAGGCCTGTGAAATCTTATACTTGGCATGCAAGCCCCCACCAAGGGCTTCCCAGCCAGAGCTCCTGTGTCTTTCATCTTCTCAAAATAGTATCTTTTGTCTTTTTTTTCAGGCTCAGCACTTGAGCTGCAAGGGGAGGTCACAGAACAGGAGAGGCTACGTAGCCAGAATTGAGTTTCCACCCAAGACTGTTACAGGCAAAAGAAAATAGCTTCCCTTTCCTCACCGGAGGATAGTGTGAATTCCCACTACGACTATGCCACCCAACACAAGAAGTTTCATGGGCCAGCATTCAGGTAAGCTGAAAATCCGTCTGTAGATGCCAGGGCCAAATGTAGTGTTCATTTAGCATAAAGCTGAATTTGAATGAAAAACACACTAGTGTCAGGGTGGCATGGACAAGGAGCAACATCCTAGCTGCAGTGGACTACATATATTGAGTTAGGTGAAGGGAGACTGGGAAGAGGATCCTTTGCTTCTTTGAGCAGTAGTACCCTTCCTTATTCTCGTATCTCTGTGACTGTCTGCAAAGCTTGCCCAGCCGAGCATTTCTGCAACATGTTTGTAGAAAAACATAACTTTTAAAGGGTTGAGGGAATTTAATATTCTTTTTATTTCCCTTTGAGTCATGGATTTGGGCCTCTCTGTAAGCACAAAGTGAGAAATATATTTCTAGGAAACAAAGGGTTTTTTCCCTCTCCCATCCCATGACTTCAGGACCTGAGCCTTTATGAAAAATAAAAGGTACATGTACATATTTGGTTAAGATTTTTAACATAACCTCCTTCTTCACTTTTTGCTCTCAGTTGCCTTGATTTCCTGTTCTCCTTGACCTGAGGCAGTTTAGGATTGTAGCAAATATGTCCTTTCTTGTGGAGTAGAAACCTGACCTTGTTTAAGCTTTGGCGTTGACTTAAAAATGCCCAGTATGTCAGCGGTAATATTTCAATATTTTTTACTTCTGTGGCCAGCAGAACACAAAAAATGCAAGGATAATGCAAGATTCTAATTAAAACTAAAAGTGAACTGAAGTTTTGTCAAAGCTCAGGAAACTTTTCAGTAAAGTTCACATTTTTATGGGCTTGTTATTTTGTACAAATCCATTTTCATCTTTCCTGTCACATCTCAAGACTTTTTTTTGTAAGCACTCACCTTCTCTTTTGCCCCTAATGTAAATTCTGATCTATCTCTTTGGAATATTAGCTATGCCTTAGCATTGAAATTATTTTAATGATATGGCTCAGTGCTTGTATATATTCAGGCAAGCAAACATAAAATGGTCATTCTTTATATTAAGGGTCTATACTTTCACAAAGGTAATGATACATTGAAAGCACAGGTGGCTCCATTAGTGGATGGTGTGTATTACAGAGGTTATTAACTCATCAGTTGAAGGTGTTGTAGATGGCTGCAAGCCAAACTTACAAGTAGACTGCACAATGGCTGGACTCCATAACAACTGATTAGCTATGTATTAACATGCAGATTAACTCTTTATCAGCTCTTTATAAAACATATATGTTTGGCACCCAAATAGCAAGCATGGCTGTAAAAGGAGGCATAAAATATCATAGAATCATAGAATCATAGAATGGTTAGGGTTGGAAGGGACCTTCAAAGGTCATCTCGTCCAAACCCCCTGCAAGGAGCAGGGACATCCCCAACTAGATCAGGTTGCTCAGAGCCTCATCCAGCCTGGCCTTGAACGTTTCCAGAGATGGGGCCTCCACCACCTTTCTGGGCAACCTGTTCCAGTGTTCTATAACTCGCATTGTAAAAAATTTTTTCCTAATTTCTAATCTAAATCTACCCCCCTCTATTTTAAAACCATTACCTCTCGTCCTATCGCAACAGGCCCTACTAAACAGCCTTTCCCCATCTTTCTTGTAGGCCCCCTTGAGGTACTGGAAGACCGCTATCAGGTCTCCCCGAAGCCTCCTCTTCTCCAGGCTGAACAGCCCCAACTCTCTCAGCCTGTCCTCATAAGAGAGGTGCTCCAGCCCTTTTATCATCTTCGTGGCCCTCCTCTGGACCTTCTCCAACTGGTCCATGTCCTTCTTGTGCTGGGGGCTCCAGAACTGGACACAGTACTCCAGGTGGGGTCTCACCAGGGCAGAGTAGAGAGGGAGAATCACCTCCCTCGACCTGCTGGCCACGCTTCTCTTGATGCAGCCCAGGATGCGGTTGGCCTTCTGGGCCGCAAGGGCGCATTGCCTGCTCATGTTAAGCTTCTCATCCACCAGCACTCCCAAGTCCTTCTCCTCAGGGCTGCTCTCAATCCATTCTCCGCCCAGCCTGTATTTGTGCCTGGGATTGCCACGACCCAGGTGCAGGACCTTGCACTTGGCCTGGTTGAACTTCATGAGGTTGGCACTGACCCACCTCTCCAGCCTGTCAAGGTCCCTCTGGATGGCATCCCTCCCTTCCAGCGTGTCGACGGCACCACACAACTTGGTGTCGTCGGCGAACTTGCTGAGGATGCACTCTATCCCACTGTGCATGTTGCCGACAAAGATGTTGAACAGGGCCGGGCCCAGCACGGACCCCTTAGGGACGCCACTCGGGACCGGTCTCCACATGGACATTGAGCCGTTGACCACCACTCTCTGAGTGCGGCCATCCAGCCAACTCCTTATCCACCGAGTGGTCCATCCATCAAACCCATGTCTCTCTAGTTTAGAGAGAAGGATGTCGTGCAGGACAGTGTCAAAAGCTTTGCACAAGTCCAGGTAGATGATATCCGCTGCCCATCCCTTGTCCACCGATGCTGTGACCCCGTCATAGAAGGCCACCAAGTTGGTCAAGCACAATGTGCCCTTGGTGAAGCCATGTTGGCTGTCACCAGCCACCTCCTTGTTCTCCATGTGCCTTAGCGTGGTTTCCAGGAGAATCTGCTCCATGACCTTGCCAGGCACAGAGGTGAGGCTGACCGGCCGGTAGTTACCCGGGTCTTCCTTATTCCCCTTTTTAAAAATGGGGATTATGTTCCCTCTCTTCCAGTCATCGGGGACCTCACCAGACCGCTACGACTTCTCAAATACGATAGCCAGTGGCTTGGCAACTTCATCCGCCAGTTCCCTCAGGACGCGCGGATGGATCTCATCAGGTCCTATGAACTTGTGCACCTTTAAGTTCCTCAGATGATCCCAAACCTGCTCTTTGAGTACAGTGGGTGGTTCTTCATCCTCGCAGTCCCTGCTTGCACCTTCTACAGCTTGGGTGGTGGAACAAGTACTCTTGTTGGTGAAGACTGAGGCAAAAAAGTCATTGAGAACCTCAGCCTTCTCCATGTCCTTGGTAACCAGGACACCAGTTCCCTTCTGGAGGGGGCCTACATTTACCCTGGACTTTCTTTTGTCCCCTACGTACCTATAAAAGCTCTTCTTGTTGTATTTTATATCCCTGGCCAGATTCAGTTCTGCCAGGGCTTTGGCCTTCCTTACCTGATCCCTGGCCACTCGCGCAGCCTCTTTGTAGTCCTCCCAGGCTACCTGTCCCCACTTCCACCCTCTATAGGCTTCCTTTTTCACTTTCAGTTGGTCCAGGAGCTCCTTGCTCATCCACGCCGGCCTCCTGGCCTTTTTGCCCAACTTGTTTTTCATCGGGATGCATCTCTGCTCAGCTTGGAGGAGCTGCTCCTTGAATATAGACCAACTTTCCTGAGCCCCTCTTCCCTCCAGGGCCGCCTCCCATGGCACTTGGCCCATCAGGTCCCTGAAGAGGCCGAAGTCCGCCTTCCTGAAGTCTAGGGCAGAGAGCTTGCCATGTAGTTTCCTTGCTGCCCCGTGGATCTTGAACTCCACCATGTCATGGTCACTGCAGCCAAGGCTGTCCTTTAGTTTCACATCCCCGACCAGTCCCTCCCTGTTGGTGAGCACAAGGTTGAGCACAAGGTTGAGCTTCTCTATCGCCTGCAGGAGGAAGTTGTCATCCACGCATTCCAGGAACCTCCTGGACTGCCTGTGCCCTGCCGTGTTGTCTCTCCAACAGATGTCAGGGTGGTTCAAGTCCCCCATGAGGACCAGGGCCTGTGACCGTGAGGCTGCTCCTATCTGCCTATAGAGCACTTCATCTGCTCTGTCCTCCTGGCCAGGCGGCCTGTAACAGACCCCCACTGTAACGTCCCCTGTCCGTCCCTGTCCTCTAATCTTGACCCATAAGCTCTCTGTCAGCTCCTCCTCCATCCCCAGGCGGAGCTCCACGCACTCCAGCCAGTTGCTGACATAGAGAGCGACACCCCCTCCTCGTCTCCCCTTCCTGTCCTTTCTAAAAAGCCTATACCCCTCCATGTTGACGCTCTAGTCGTATGTGTCATCCCACCACGTCTCCGTGATGCCAATGAGGTCGTAGCCCTGCTCATGTGCAAGCATCTCCAGCTCTTCCTGTTTATTCCCCATGCTGCATGCATTGGTATAGAGACACTTCAGCTGGGCCCCCGACAAAGCCGACTTGCTGGCTGGAGCTACAGGGGTGCTATTGCATCGCAGTTTAGGTTTATTTGCACTTATCTGTGATCCTTCCTCAGCTTCTGGACCCTCGGTGCTGGCACTGGCACCATGCTGACAGCAGTGGGCTGAACTGTGCTCCCCCTCCCCCAGCAACACTAGTTTAAAGCCCTCCAGACGAGCCTGGCAAGTCTTTGTCCAAGCACACTCTTCCCCCTCTCGGTTAGGTGCACGCCATCCGCCCCTAGCAGCCCGGGCTTCTCAAAGCACGCCCCGTGATCGAGATACCCAAAGCCCTGGCTGTAGCACCACTTCCTGAGCCACGAGTTAACCTGCCAGATACGTCTGGCCCTTTCAGGTCCCTGCCCTTCGACTGGGAGGATTGACGAGAATACCACCTGCACCCCAGAGCCTTTGACTGTTGAACCCAGAGCCCTGAAATCCCTTTTGATGTTTCTCAGGCTGCTGCCAGCTGTGTCGCTGGCCCCCACATGAAACACCAGCAGTGGATAATAGTCTGTGGGCCATATGAGGCTAGGTAGTCTCCCTGTGACATCCCTGATACGAGCCCCCGGGAGACAGCATACCTCCCGAGAGAGCGCATCGGGGCGGCAGATGGGTGCCTCCGTACCTGTCAGGAGGGAGTCACCCACTACTGCCACTCCTCTCTTTTTCTTGGTAGCGCTAGTTATTACACGAGGCGCGCTACCTCGCACGGCTCCCGTGCCTCCCCCGAGGTGCTGGGTCTCACTTCCTCAGTCTGCAGAGCAGCAAAGCGGTTCTGCAGGGGCACCTCGGGGTTCTGGGGAAGCTGCTGCTTCTTCCTCCTGCGCCTTGCCCTTGCAGCTTTCCATTCAGTGGCATCTTCTGCCTGCTTGCTTACGTCGTGTGTCACTGGGGGGGGGGTTGATTGGTTCACTGGGTGCTGCGGTTCCGGTGCAGCCTGTGCCTGGAACCAAGTATCCAGCTCCCTCTCTGCCTCCCTGATGTCCCGCAGCCTCCTGACCGCCTCCTGCAGCTCAGCCACTGCCGCAGGAGCTGCTCCACCCGGGCACACCTTCTGCAGCCAGGGCTGCCGCCTGCCCCTGCCCCGGGAGTAGGGTCCAGGCTCTGCCTGCAGCCCGAGGTCTGCACCGCAGCCTCCCCCCTCGGCTGCTCCGTCTGCACGGAGGCATCGACCGCCGCAGGGGGTGCCGGTGCAGGCCTCCCGGCCGGAGGGGCAGCCTTTGTTCTCAGGCGGGTGTTGGCCATGTCGCCCTGAGCGGCGTGAATCACCAAGTGCCCCGGGGCGGCGCCCTTCCTGCGCAAACTGCCGCGCCACGCCCTGTTCGCTCCCTAGGCCCCGCTTTACCCGGGGAGAGGGGCCGGGCCGCCGGTGCCCCCTGGCTCCGCCCACGTCTCGTCAGCCGCTCTCGCGCGAGCTGCGGGCTCCTGGCGCCTCGCTCCGCTCCCCCCTGAGCTTCCCTGCCTCGGGAATCCCCTGGCTGCGCTGCGCTGTGCCGCGCCGCTGCGAATCGTGCCGGCTCCGAAGCTGTTGCCTCGGCGACTGAGGCATCCTTATGAATGGTGGTATATCGACTTTTTTTTTTTTTTTAACGTGGAATATAAATTGCAATGGACCCTATGCCACCTGAGATTTAAGTCTTCTTTTCAGAAGTGGCACTGTGCAGTGCTTGTCTCATTTCCAGTCAGGATTAGGCCTCTAAATCTCTTGAGCTGTCTTGACGATGTTGCTGTGCTTCTTAACTTACTATTAGGCAGAGTCTCCATTTTAAGCCCACAGCTTTTCCTAGGGTGTGTATGTCTAATTTACCATCAAAGGGGCTGAGCTACAGGGGGTTGGTGGGAAGCAGGAAGAGGCATAGTGGGAGAGCTGGGGAGAGGTAAGAAAAGGACCCTGTTTGTTTCAGGGATGAAAGCATGGCCAGAGCATGGAGGCATAGGCAAAAGTGGAAGGGAATTCGCTGAAGCTCCAGAGTGGTCATGGCTGAGCTCCCACTGAAAGGAGGGTTGGAGTTAAGGCTGTGTTTTTGTAACCACTTATCATTCTTACTCGGAGGTAAGAGTTACCTTCATAATAAATTTTACCAGGCAAAGCTCTGTTGAATTGTCTCAGACAAATGCATGTGGTTTTTGTTAAGGGGAAGTTTATTCTCACACTTTTTGATCTGGCTCACCTAGCAGATTTTCATTGTTCCTCTGCAGAAGTACCTTTCTCCAGTCTGATGCAATATAGCTCAAAAGACTAGAAGTCCTTTCAGGTCTTCTGGGGCATGTGTTTCCAAGAAAATAATAGAGCAGGTCCATCTCTGATTTCTGCACAGCTTGTAACCCTGTCACAAATGCAGCAATGTAGCTGCAGTCTCTGAAAGCTCTCCAGAGGGCTAGTAGAGCTTAATGGGAGACAGGAGTTTTCCTATGTATATACCCCATTCTTACACCTTATCTCAAGTGTTTGGCTGCTGGCTGATTGAAGACCTTGGACTGGATATATGTATTCTGACCCAAGACACATACTTCTCAGGCTGAAAGCAGGAGGTGTGCAGAGATTTTACCAGTTGTTTCCAGTAGCTATAGATTCCAATAGTTCCTTTTTTCCATAGATGATCATCCTCTTCCTATACTCCAGGATAGGAATAATGCTGATAACTGCATTATTATCACCCATAACTTCCCTTAGGAAACAGAGGAGGCTTAGGTACTGGTGACCATGGGAGCACTTGTGGTTTCTCATCCTGCAGCCAGCTGCTGTGATTTTGAAAAGTGGGCATGAAGGAATTGCCAGAAGTGAGGCAGGGAAGTGGCTTCCAGTGCCCAAGCAGAGCCAGGCGTGCCTCAACCACTCCTGAGAGTTGTCTGTGTAGCTGTTCTGAAGATGAGGAGAGAGACTGCTGCTGCTTCTTGTAGCATAGTCTGGTGCTTTACTGCTAACAAGTTTTTTTTTTTTCTTGTGAAATGCAAGAGTTTCTTGTTCTGACTTAGGCCTGTTATTTTTATTCTATCCACTCTGGAAGAGGAGAACAGATTGCTCCCTCCCTTTTTTCTGCAACCTTTTATGTACTTGATTACTGCTGTTATATCTCACCTTAGTCTTCTCTCTACTTTTAGTAGTTGTCCTCGTTTCATGGCTTCATTTCTTCCAATCAGCAGGAAAATTCCCTTAGGTAAAGTGGCTTTGGATCAGGCCCCTTGCAAAGTAAAGCTCTGTATTGAAAATATCATTTTAGTAGTTCAGATGTTGTATATTGGGACAGCAAGCATGTGTTATTTAATGTCATACTTAATGGGAAAAAGTGTCACTTGGAATAAAGAATGTTATGTCCACACTGCTTAGAATAATTATTTCTGTTTAGCTCCCCAGCCCTATTTTTTCTATCAGTGTGTCACTATTTATAGTTCTTCAGCAATCAACACTGTAACCCTTCTTAAATTATCATAAAGTAATGTTCTGTTGACCAGGGACAACAAAGCCAGCATAAGACTGCTGATTCAGAAGGCTACAGTGTTAAGACTTGGGTTTTTTAATAACAGAGTTGTTTATTATCAGATGTTTCCAATAATGGCTCTAGAAAGCATTGATTATTTTTCTGCCTTCAACTTATAAGCTTAGTTTACCAGAGAGTGAGAAAGAACAAAGCAAAGGTATGGAATGGTCTAAATGACCCTGCATGGCTTTACTGATTTGTTTTGCCTAGGGTTCTGTCTCCTGCTTCATGTAGGCTTAGATTTGGGGGAAAAAAAAATAAATCTGAATAAATGCAAAACCAGTCCGATTTCTTCATTTCTTTTGCTAATTACTTCATAAGACACAGAAAAGGGAATAAAATCACAGTTGTGTAAACGTTAGCAGAGGAAAGAACTGGACTAGATTTTTGTGGCAAAGGAGTTTAAGTATCCTTCTGTCTCACGACCAGTCAACTTTTTCTCTTGGCTTGGCTGTGCGGAAGAGAAAGGATGCAGAGGGCTCTTTCACCTATGTAGTCTGTCCGGCAGCAGGGGCTTTGCATTCTCTGGAGTATGAGAAGACATGGGGGTAGCCTCAGATGGCAAAGCCTTGAGGTAAAGGCAGAGCATGGATCTGTCTGTTCAAAGAGGACTGGATAGGCACAAACAGGTTCTGCAGCAGTTGTGGTGTGACATGTATTTATGTCTGAAGCAAATATAGAAAGCATTGGGTAATGCTGTGCCAAGGCTGCCTGTCTTCTGTTGTTTCTTGCAATCTGGCATAAACCCAGCTCTTACTCAGAACATAAACATGAGACTGCAGAGCCCACAACTTGGTGCTTAGGCTGGTTGGCCTTACCAGATAAAAGCTATAGTCCTGGTATTGCTTTACACAGATTTTGCAGCAAAGAAAGACATACTTGTCTACCTTGTCCTGGCTGCTGCAGTCTGGCAGAGGTGGGCGCACCAGGATGGAGGGGAGAGAGACCTTGCCAGGTGCATGGCCCGCTGGGAGAGGCTGCCAGTGAGCAAGGAGAGCACAGGGCAGCAGCACTGCCTGAAGCACACACTCAAAACCTGAAGGGGATGAGGAAAAGAGTGACTTGTAAGGTGTTTTTCCATGATGACTTACTTCTGAAAGTTGCTGCTCTGGAGTGATGCAGACTCTCACACTAAGATGCCTAAGTCCCAAGATCAGTTTCCAGATTTATATGTTCAATTTTTCTTTTAGCACAGATTTTCTTTGTTTTTGTAGGGGATATCCATAGCCTATGTATTATTTTGAGTGAACACATATATAGGTATTTTTTGAACAGAACTACTACCTTTATTCCCAAAGGGGGAAAAGCATATTCTTCTTATATTACAGTCCTTATGCCTCAAGAGCTCAGGAGAATGTAAGGCTGAGCAAGTTTATGAGACCAAGCTGTGCATGGTTGCATGTTGCAAAGGCACCAGATAAAGAAGATTCTGAAAGCTGGAGTAAAAGTTATAAAAAATGGTTATTCAGGTTCAAGTCCAAGGTACTTCTGTGAGAAATTAGCAATTCACATTCCCATTGTCTTTGGCGCTGAGAGTGGATTAATGTCTCCAGAACCAGGCTCAGGTTGCCTTGGGATAAGGGAATGGAGGTGAGTTTGCTAATCTCCTCCTGCCAAAGCTAATTTTTTTTTTTGCCTCTGGGCTTTTAGAAATTCTCATAAGCATAGATCTCTGAGAAGAAGCTCTAGATTATATGAGTTGCCAAGCTGCAGGTCCTTTCAGAGCACCTTATGAACACAGAGTTTGATAGATATTTTAGCAGTGTCTCTGACTTTTTCCTCTCTGAGCCATTCAGGAAGAGGAGAACGGTTTGATTTCTCTCCGTAGCAAAGGTGGATTGCACAAAGCTTGTGATGCACAAATGATATCAGATAAGCAGGGAAGATTCCACATGTGAATTGTTAGTCAAGTTACAGGTATTTTGCTGAAACTTCTCATTTCTCTGCCTTTCCTCACGCCTGCCTCGTGGCTAATTATGGTACCCACTGGGAGCACTTATAAATATACCTGATACTATTGAGCCATTAGGATATCAGCACAATGCTGGTTGTATTGAGTCCAATTTAATTTTATGTAACTTAGATTGAGACTTCTCCCACTTCGCTGGATTTGATTGCAGTTGATCAGAGGTTTAAAAACCTAAAACAGATTAAAAACATTAGGCTTGTTGTCCTTTATACCTGTCTTGTCTTTACAGTGATCTGGCAGAGGAGTACCTACATGCTGATAGAATTAGGAATCAGTCCTATTATATGTTAAAAACCTCAGATGTATGGGAACATCTGGAAGTTATTAGCTTAAGTGTGCCTTGTCCATTAATTTTCTTCCAGCTAGACTTAACCTGAAATGATTTGGTTTGTGTTCCTGATCCTCTGTCATTGATGGAAGCCACTTAGCGACACATTTGCATGATATTTTGAGTGGGATAAATGGATACTTGAGTTCTTTTAGAGGATTTGACTTCGGATTTTTTTCCAGAAATGTAGTCTTGCTCTTGCTTTTAGCTCACATTGTGAATGTTATTTCCCACACAGTATGTCATGAGGTCCTACTGATACTTATTTAGAATACCCTTTGCTGCAGCTTGCAACTACTCTCTGCCTGATACTCAAGCACTGAGAGAGGAAGGGACGTGAAAGCCTCTCAACACTCCACCTTCTTTGCACAAATTTCCGGGTAGGGTGTGAAAGACATAGACTCATAGAATCACAGAATGGTTAGGGTTGGAAGGGACCTTCAAAGGTCATCTAGTCCAACCCCCCTGCAAGGAGTAGGGACATCCCCAACTAGATCAGGTTGCTCAGAGCGTCATCCAGCCTGGCCTTGAACGTTTCCAGGGATGGGGCTTCCACCACCTCTCTGGGCAACCTGTTCCACTGTTCTACCATCCTCATTGTAAAAAATTTTTTCCTAATTTCTAATCTAAATCTACCTCCCTCTATTTTGAAACCATTACCCCTAGTCCTGTCACAACAGGCCCTACTGAACAGTCTCTCTCCATCTTTCCTGTAGGCCCCTTGAGGTACTGGAAGACCTCTATAACGTCTCCCTGGAGCCTCCTCTTCTCCAGGCTCAACAGCCCCAACTCTCTCAGCCTGTCCTCATAAGAGAGATGCTCCAGCCCTTTTATCATCTTCGTGGCCCTCCTCTGGACTCTCTCCAACTGGTCCATGTCCTTCTTGTGTTGGGGGCTCCAGAACTGGACACAGTACTCCAGGTGGGGTCTCACCAGAGCAGAGTAGAGGGGGAGAATCACCTCCCTTGACCTGCTGGCCATGCTTCTCTTGATGCAGCCCAGGATGCGGTTGGCCTTCTGGGCCGCAAGGGTGCATTGCCTCCTCATGTTGAGCTTCTCGTTCACCAGCACTCCCAATTCCTTCTCCTCAAGGCTGCTCTTGATCCATTCTCTGCCCAGCCTATATTGGTGCCTGGGATTGCCACGACCCATGTGCAGGACCTTCCACTTGGACCTGGTTGAACTTCATGAGGTTTGCACGGGTACACCTCTCCAGCCTGTCAAGGTCCCTCTGGACGGCATCCCTTCTCTGCACCATATCGACAGCACCACACAGCTTGGTGTCATCGGCAAACTTGCTGAGGGTGCACTATATCCCACTGTCCATGTCACCGACATAGATGTTGAACAGGGCCAGGCAAAATACGGACCCCTGAGGAATGCCACTCATCACCGGTCTCCACCTGGACGTTGAGTCATTGGCTACCACTCTCTGAGTGCGGCCATCCAGCCAATTCCTTACCCACCGAGTGGTCCGTCCATCAAACCCATGTCTCTCCAGTTTAGAGAGAGGGATGTCATGCAGGACAGTGTCAAAAGCTTTGCACAAGTCCAGGTAGATGATGTTCGTTGCTCGTCCCTTGTCCACCGATGCTATAACCACGTCATAGAAGGCCACCAAATTGGTCAAGCACCATCTGCCCTTGGTGAAGCCATGGTGGCTCTCACCAATCACCTCCAATGTAACAGTTACATTGGCATTCCACTGTTAACAGGGAGGCTCTACATAGAGCTGCATTTGGAAATGGTCCAAAAGACTTACTAATGAACAATACAATTTTATGGACAGATATGACACTGGTATTTGGAGGTTTAAAGGCAACTATTAAATGGATGGCTTCACCAACATCATACTACCATAAATTAAAACAATCATTATTTATCTATCAGTCTTTTATATGCTATTTATATAATAGAATCTTAAACACAGAATATACTCCAAAGCATTTTACCTTTGGAAATGCCATCAAGTAACTACTACTTTCTACTTCTAGTTTTTATCACACAAATAGGAAACAAGGTCAGAAATGTTAAATTATTCTTTCCTACATACACATCTGAAACATCCTTCAAGGCCAGGCTGGATGAGGCTCTGAGCAACCTGATCTAGTTGGGGATGTCCCTGCTCCTTGCAGGAGGGTTGGACTAGATGACCTTTGAAGGTCCCTTCCAACCCTAACTATTCTATGATTCTATGATTCCATCTGCCTTAGCAGAGTTTCCAGGAGAATCTTCTCCATGATCTTGCCAGGCACAGAGCTGAGGCTGACCAGCCTGTAGTTGCCCAGGTCCTACTTGTTCCCCTTTTTAAAAATGGGGGTTCTGTTACCCCTCTTCCAGTCACTGGGGACCTCACTAGACAGCTACGACTTTTCAAATACAATGGCCAGTGGCTTGGCAACTTCCTCCGCCAGTTCCTTCAGGACTCGTGGATGTATCTCATCGGGTCCCATGGACTTTTGCACCTTCAAGTTCCTCAGATGTTCCCAAACTTGCTCTTCCGTTACAGTAGGCGGTTCTTCATTCTCCCAGTCCCTGCTTGTGCCTTCCACAACTTGGGTGGTGTGACTAGAGCCCTTACTGGTGAAGACTGAGGCAAACAAGTCATTAAGCACCTCAGCCTTCTCCATGTCCCAGGTATCCAGATCACCCGTTGCCTTCCGGAGGAGGCCTACATTCTCCCTGGAACCCCTTTTGTCCCTGACATGCCTATAGAGGCTTTTCTTGTTGCTTTTAACATCCCTGGCCAGATGCAATTCTGTCAGGGCTTTAGTCTGCCTCACCTGAACCCTAGCCGCTCACACAGCCTCTCTGTAATGCTCCTAGGTTACATGTCCTTGCTTCCAACCTTTATAGGCTTCCTTCTTTACTTTCAGTTGGTCCAGGAGCTCCGTGCTCATCCACGCGGGCCTCCTGGCCTTTTTGCCTGACTTGTTCTTCATCGGGATGCACCTCTGCTGAGCTTGGAGGAGGTGCTCCTTGAATGCGTACCAACTTTCCTGGGCCCCTCTTCCCTCCAGGGCCACCTCCCATGGCACTTTGCCCATCAGGTCCCTGAAGAGGCCGAAGTCTGCCCTCCTGAAGTCTAGGGCAGAGAGCTTCCTGTGTAGCTTCCTCGCTGCCCCATGGATCTAGAACTCCACCATGTCATGGTCGCTGCAGCCAAGGCTGTCCTTTAGTTTCACATCCCCCACCAGCCCCTTCCTGTTGGTGAGAAGGTCAAGCATGGTACCCCTCCTCGTTGGCCCCTCTGTCACCTGCAGGAGGAAGTTGTCCTCCACACATTCCAGGAACCTCCTAGACTGCCTGTGCCCTGCCGTGTTGTCTCTCCAACAGATGTCAGGGTGTTTCAAGTCCCCCATGAGGACCAGGGCCTGTGACTGTGAGGCTGCTTCTATCTGCCTGTAGAGGCCCTCGTCTGCTCTGTCCTGGCCAGGCAGCCTGTAGCACACCCCACCGTAATCTCCCCTGTTCCTGCCCTTCCTCTAATCCTGACCCATAAGCTCTCTGTCCCCAGGTGGAGTTCCGTGCACTCCAGTCGGTTGCTGACATAGAGAGCAACACCACCTCCTCGTCTCCCCTGCCTGTCCTTCCTAAAAAGCCTATGTCCCTCCATCCCAACGCTCCAGTCATAGGAGTCGTCCCACTGTGTCTCTGTGATGCCAACAGGGTTGTAGCCCTGCATGTATGCACACATCTCTAACTCTTCCTGTTTATTCCCCATGCTGCATGCATTGGTATAGAGACACTTCAGCTGGGCCCCCGACAAAGCCGACTTGCTGGCTGGAGCAACAGGAGTTCTTTTGGGCTGCAGTTTATGTTCTCTTGCACTTAGGTTCTCTTGACATGCCAAATAAGATCTTTAAAGAGGCACACTGGCATATGAGAAGAACAGTGTTGCTCTTTCTTAAACATGGAAGCTGTCATTATGTCTAGCTGGAAGGAGTTCTCCTGGGTCTCCTGCATGCCCACCTAAGCACCAAGCAGGATCTATCTCTAAATTAACTGATCTTGATCTGTTTAAAGCTCTTGTGCCATACTCCCTATTTATTTAATGAAACGTCCCAGTAAAATAGAATAGCCATTGATAAGCCTCTGACAACAAACAATCATGAAAATTACCTTTGAATTTCCCTAATTTGCTTGAAAGAGTCAGAACAATGGGACAGAATAATTGCAGTTATTAAACGAAATTTTGCTGCAGGCAAAATATAGCTGATTTTAAAAGCCAAATCCAGGAAAACACAAAGAGGGGGAAAAGGAGAGCCACTCAGTAAGATGCCTCATGCTACCTACCTCCTTTTGTTTGTGTAATGAGAGATTTCACCTTGCTCTTTTCTCAAGCACTGTTATTTATGGGGAAAATCAAAGCTTTTAGTATCAGCATAGTAAAGCTCAGTGTGGCAGCGCATTGCCTGGCAAAGCCATTGGAAAGCTGTTTTCTTCTGATCTGCTTCATGCCAATGCAAAAGTATCCCTCTCTGGAAACTAAGTGTGTTGGAAGCCAATGTAAGGAAAACTCACTCTAGCATTAACTGTTGTACGGACAGGACTTTAACTCCTTCCTAGGCATGAACTAGATTGCTTGTGAAAGTAAGAGGCCTGTGGGATTTTCAGAACAATACAACTGACTTTTAGTGTCACATCACCCCTAATGAAGTTTGTTTTCTTTAGACATTTAGAGCCAGATTTTAAAGAATTTGGGTTCCTAAAGATCTATCTGTAGAGCCTTGGGTATTGCCATTGGTCTAGGCTCAGATGACTTTGCACATGGAGAGGGGTGATAAACCACTGTCTGCCCTTGGCCATACAGAAAGCCTCTAAGAAATGGTAGAAACAAACAGAACCGTAGAATGGTTATCAGCTGCATGTGATACCCCAAATTGGCTGCCTTGTTGTCATGAAAAGCAGTCTGCCAACACAGAGGTTCTTCCAAAGAAGCCTGGCTATTTTAAGAGGAGAGCGAGTGACTGTGGTAATATTCCTGCATCACTGTTTAACTTCATGCTTCACTACAGGAGCAAAACAAGACAGTGGAGACCACTGTCAAGTGTTTACAGAACGTGACTTTTTGTCAAAAATGATTGTCAGGCAGTGACTATATCGAAACATTAGCAGGAGATAGTGAGTTTTCTTGTTTGGTTTTTTTTTTTTTGCCCAGGCAGCTGGCAGTCTTAATTTCTCTGAAGAAAAAGAAACAGAAATTCCTTTCTTCTTTTTGTATTTGGAGATGTAAATCATTCCGTTTTTTAACTCCATGTCTGCCTGCCTAGTTTTTCCTTGTCAAAGTAAAGGTGGATGAAACTTCTTCTTAGTTGCCTTGCTATGGCTATTTAGTAGATCCACTTACTGTCTCTGTTTTGCATTGATTTAATGTGAGTAGAATTTAACCTATATTCAGCATCCAGTACCTGAAGTCATTTTCCCAGGTAAGCACAGCATATTGAATAGTCAGTTCTTTCAATGGTATTCAAGGGAAGCTGAGAATCCATATTCATAGCAATTATGCACAGTGTTTACCTTGATACACTGGGTTTTTTTTTTCTGTTGGCTGTGGAACTGAATGCTGTTTAGCCATCTGAAGAGATCTCCGCAAAAGGGCAATAGTTAAGGATGAACTGGATTGCATTGCAAGAAAAATCAAAAAACCTTCCAAGATTTAAAATATCAAGGGGGTTAAAAATGTCGACTTATCTGAAATAAAGTACTCCAAGTCGTTCCTTGCTCTCTGCTTGCCACCTGCCAAAGTGCTGCAACTCCCTGCACAGGACTGTCACAGATTGGTGATGCTGCAAACATACATGTGTTTATAATGTTGTCACTGTATAAGAAATTGTTATCCTAAACTCAGACCATGGCTGGAAAAAGCCTCCTAATTGAATTCTTCATTTTTATAGTGTCCATTCCCTTTGATGTATTAGGTTTAGGCCAACGTGCAGGATGGAGCAGGAATAGATGGTCTTAAATGAGGAGGTGGCTGAGCACTTTCCCTGAGCACGCCCTGCAGTGAGACTAATTTGGGCTACATTCCACTTAACTGTTCTGCACCTCTCTGGACAAATCCTCACCTCCAACGTTGTTTTCAGTGATCTAAGATTCAAATCTACAGTATCTACCAATTACCGCAGAGATACTGTTCTCATCTTGGTGCTTGAAGATCTAAAAATGTTTTCTGGGAAATTGAATGACCAACAGGTTGTCTCTTATCAAAGACAAAAAAAGCCTTTTGGTTTTATAAACATAAATGTCATAGTTTAGACCCAACTGGGACCAGACTATGCAGTCTCTCTCTCACTTCCCCCACCCTCTGAAAGAACAGGGAGAGATAATAGAAATAAAAAATGCTCAAGGTTTGAGACAAGAACAGGGAGAGATCATTAAAGTTACCGTTATGGGCAAAACAGACTTGGCGTGGGGAAAACTATTCATTTATTATTAAAACCAAAACAGAATAATGACAAAGAGAACAAGATAACTTCCCCCCACCCCTCCCTCTTCTTGGGCTTAACATTATCTCTACCTCCTTCCTCCCCGAGCAGCACAGTGGGGAAGAGGGAATGGGGATTACGGTCAGTTCATCACACCTCACTTTAAACTGCAGGTTCGCCCTAGGCCCGGCCAAGTCCACTGGACAAAGGGGAGCAACTTCTAGCAGCTTTTCACAGAAGCTACCGCTGTAGCCCACGCTCACTAAATAAAACCAGGACTAGAGGATTTAAACAAACTTCCCTGACATTACATTTTGTCAGCTCCATGTCACGCTAAAAGCTTGTTTTGTGTGTTACTTTACTCTCCTTTAAAAGTGAAGTTACCCTGCAGTCAGTGAATATACTGTGCTTGGTAATACTTGGAAGTTTGTTTTCTATTCCCACTGAGTGGTAAAAACTTCAAACTGAGAAACAAGATTTATTGCAGAATTTCGTGCTCTGTTAAAGGAACTGAAAAATGGGGAATGGTAAGGAAGAGAGAAAAACAAAGGGATGGCTAGTGAAATTGAAGCTTTTTGTAGGTTACGCTGTTTGGCTTCAAAGAGATTTTTTTGTAAAGGTAGGCTTGCCACCTCAACACCCTTTTCTGCAGAAATGCAGCAGAGGTTGAACACCCAAACCCACTTCTTCCCTGGCAAGTGAATATAGCTGTTTCACCATGTGTGTATTTCTTGCTGCATTTTCTAGAATGATGCCAAGGACACATATAGGAATTTACTCCGTGAAGTGATGTGCGGAAAACGGACTCCACAATCTGTAAGATTGTAAAGTAGGTATGTTTATTCAGCGCCGGGCAGCACGGGGGGTAGTCCCGCCAAAATCGTGCGCGCCTGACGCTGCAACTTACTTTGAATTTATACATCCAGGTGTTATATATACATGAAGTTTCGTAATTCACCTATACATATGCATGATCTATCCTCGCTTCGTATTGAAATTAGTCCCAAGGGGTCATTTTCATAAACTCCCCCCATCTGCGCTTGCGCAGTGCCTCCTGGTGGTGGTTGTTGGGGGTCGTGGGGATGAAGATGAGCTGCTCCTCTTCGTCACCACTAGTAACCCTTTGTTTTTGCGCAGACTCGGTTATGCTTTGGTTCTTGTCCAACCCGCAGGGTCAATTCTGGCTGGTTCATACAGAAGGCCCCTCAGCTCTTATCAAGAATTGTCCTTGGGAGGGATACAAAACTTCTCGCTTTAGATAGTCTACACAATGGCAAGTTAGTAAAGCATAAAGCACCATTTGTCTTAGTATGCACAGCTGCAATTGATTAATGCTATACCTACTTAGGAGTTTTCTTTTAACCCCTTCTCCCAGAAGTGCTCAGCGAAGCCACTGAGGGCTCCGAAGCCGAGGATCGGGCCGGGGGACCCTTCCTGAAGCGGCAAAAACCGCGGCCAGACCACGAAGGCAAAAGCACAGGGAGACACAGGCTGCCCCACCCCCTCCCCGCCCCCACCCCCGAGTGGTGCCGAGTGAGCCCCCTGCCGAGCGGCAGCTCTGACTCCGTGGGGTTGAGGACAGGAGTGACGGTGGCCAAGCCCCCCTCGCACACAGGAGCTGCACCTCAGCGAGCGCGGCAAGCAGAGCGGGCAAACGGGGCATGGCGCAGTCCTCTCTCCGGGCTCTGGAGAGTACTCTACTGGTGGTCACTGCCCTCCCGGGACAGGACCCAGCTGTGGTCTCCACTCGCCCGAAAGCCATCACCAGAAGGATCGTGGCCACCCAGACAGCGCTCCCACACAAACACGCAGCTGTCCAGGTCTCCGGCTGCAGGGAGTGCCTGAGCCTGTCACTTGTACCGGAGGGCAGCGGAGACAACAGCTGTTTCCAGTGCGACCAGGTGGATGATCTGCTCAGACTGGTGGCAGAGCTGAAAGAGGAAGTGGAAAGGCTGAGAGCGTGAGAGGGTGATAGACTGGTGGAGCCACACCCTACCATCCCTGAGGCCAAGGTAGCAGATGGAGGCTCCATGAGGAGCACAGGATCCCCTGGCCTCTTGCCACCATGCA
This sequence comes from Chlamydotis macqueenii, assembly GCF_036417535.1. Taxonomy (NCBI): domain Eukaryota; kingdom Metazoa; phylum Chordata; class Aves; order Otidiformes; family Otididae; genus Chlamydotis; species Chlamydotis macqueenii. The sequence goes on from NC_141559.1 coordinate 22,480,314, forward strand.
GAAGGAAGGGACCTAAGAGATGGAGGGGAATGGAAATGCGTCCCTGCTTGGGGCAGCAGTTGAATCCCTGCCTGGCCTCCCTCACCTCCCCAGTTGCCCTTACACAACAGGTATGGGGCTCTGGAACTTGAGGGCCGGGCAAATGAGCTTGTAGGTGAAGGTCCGTCCAGGGAGTTGCCTAGGGAGAGCCAGTCAGCCCCACACGTTGTGACTGCCACTCTTAAGAAAAAAAGGAGGGTAATTATCATAGGCAATTCCCTTCTGAAGTGAACAGAAGGCCCCATAAGCTGACCAGACCCACCCCACAGGGAAGCCTGCTGTCTCCCAGGGGCTTGCATCAGAGACATTGTTAGGAAACCTCCTGGTCTGGTCCACTCCACTGATTACTACCCACTATTGGTTGTGCAGGTTGGAAGCTGTGAGGTTGCGGAGAGAAGTCCAAGAGCGATCAAAAGGGACTTCAGGGCACTGGAGTGACTGGCTGAAGGATCAGAAGCACAGGTTGTGTTTTCCTCAGTCGTGTCTGTGGCAGGAAAGGAAAACTCAACTGATTAATGCATGGCTCAAGGGCTGCTGCCATTGTTGGAATTTGGGGTTTTTTGATCATGGGGAGGTTTATGCAGCACCAGGCCTGCTGGCAGCAGATGGAGTTTGGCTGTCTCTGAGGGGCAGAAGAATTCTCACCCGTGAGCTGGCGAGGCTACTTGAGAGAGCTTTAAAGTAGGCTCGAAGGGGAAAGGGGATACAACCAAGCTCACTAGAGATGAGTCTTGGGGTGATGTACCAAGATTGGGAGTGAAATCGATAGTGAATCGATGGTGATGGTAAGGTTGAATGCTTATGGATAGGGATGAGGGGGAAGGCCAACAAAGCAGATATCCTGCTGAGAGTCTGTTGTAGACCACACAACCAGGATGAAGAGGCAGACGAGGCATTCTGCAAGCAGCTGGCAGAAGTCTTACGATCGCTAGCCCTTGTTCTTGTGGGAGACTTCAACTTACCAGATGTCTGCTGGAAATACAACACAACAGATAGGAAACAGCCTAGGAGGTTCCTGGAGTGTGTGGAAGATCAATTCCTGACACAGCTGGTGAGTGAGCCTACCAGGGGAGGTGCCTTGCTTGGCCTGCTGTTTACAAACAGAGAAGGGCTGGTGGGAGATGTGGTGGTCAGAGGCGATCTTGGACTTAGTGACCATGAAATGATAGTTTTCAGTTATTGGAGAGATAAAAAGAGGGGCTCAGCAAAACCACTACCATGGAATTCCAGAGGGCAGATTTTGGCCTGTTCAGGACACTGGTTGACAGAGTCCACTAGGAGGCAGTCCTGAAGGGCAAAGGAATCCAAGAACGCTGGGCATTCTTCAAGAGGGAAATCCTAAAGGTGCAGGAGCAGGCTGTCCCCATGTGCCATAAGACAAACTGGCAGGGAAGATGACCGGCCTGGCTGCACAGGGAGCTTTTGCTAGGTCTCAGGGAAAAAAGGAGCGTCTACTGTCCTTGGAAGAAGGGGCAGGGAACTCAAGAAGAGGACAGGGAGCTTGTAAGGTCATGTAGAGAGAAAATTAGAAAGGCAGAAGCCCAGATAGACATCAATCTGGCCACTATTCTTAAGCATAACAAGAAATGTTTCTACAAATACATTAACAACAAAAAGAGAGACAAAGAGAAACTCCACCCTTTATTGGATGCGGGGGCAGGAACATTATCACCAAAGATGAAGAAAAGGCTGAGGTACTTAATGCGTTCTTTGCCTCAGTCTTGCCTCAGTCTTTTATAGTGAGACCAGTTATCCCCAGGGTGTTCAGCCACCAGAGCTGGAAGATGGGGACAAAGAGCAGAATGAAACCCTGACAATCCAGGAGGAAGCAGTTACCAAGCTGCTACGCCACCTGGACATGCACAAGTCTATGGGGCCAGATGGGATCCACCTGAGGGTACTGAGGGAGCTGGTGGAGAAGCTTGCCAGGCCACTCTGCATCATCTATCAGCAGTCCTGGTTAACAGGGGAGGTCCCAGATGACTGGAGGCTTGCCAGTGTGACACCCATCTAAAAGAAGGGTCAGAAGAAGGATCTGGGGAACTACAGGCCTGTCAGCCTGACCTCACTGCCGGGGAAGATTATGGAGCAGTTCATCTTGAGTGCGCTCACCAGGCATGTGCTGGACAACCAGGGGATCAGGCCCAGCCAGCATGGGTTAATGAAGTGCAGGTCCTGCTTAATCAGCCTGATCTCCTTCTATGACCAGGTGACCTGTCTAGTGGATGATGGGAAGAAGGCTGTGGATGTTATCTGTCTTGGACTTGAGCAAAGCCTTTGATACTGTCTCCCACAGCATTCTCCTAGAGAATCTGGCAGCTCATGGCTTGTACAGATGTGCCCTGTGATGGGTTAAAAACTGAGTGGATGGCCAAGCCTAGAGAGTTGTGGTGAACAGCGTTAAAGGAGTTAAATCTAGTTGGTGCCGGTCACGTTGTTCCCCAGGGCTCAGTGCTGGGGCCAGTTCTGTTTAATATCTTTTATCAAAGATCTGGCTGAGGGGATTGAGTGCTCCCTCAGTGAGTTTGCAGATGACACCAAATTGGGTGGGAGTGTCGATCTGCTTGAGGGTAGGAAGGCTCTGCAGAAGGATTTGGACAGGCTGGACCAATGGGCTGAGGTGAACTGTATGAGGTTCAACAAGGCCAAGTGCCGGGTCCTGCACTTGGGTCACGCTACAGGCTTGGGGGAGAGTGGCTGGAAAGCTGCCCGGCAGAAAGGGACCTGGAGGTGCTGGTTGACAGCTGGCTGAACATGAGACACAAATAACTTGTGATAGGACAAGAGGAAATGGCCTCAAGTTGTGGCAGGGGAGGTTTAGGGTGGATATTAGGAAACGCTTCTTTACTGAAAGAGTGATCAGGCACTGGAACAGGCTACTGAAGGAGGTGGTGGAGTCACCATCCCTGGAGGTGTTCAAAGAACATGCAGACGTGGCACTTCAGGACAGTGTCTAGTAGGCATGGTGATGTTAGGTTGACGGTTGGACTTGATGATCTTGGAGGTCTTTTCCAACCTTAATGTTTCTATGATTCTATGATTTTAAATAGTTTTTATAAATCCAAATAAATTCCTCCATAAATACTGTGTTATGTTTGTCTAAGCCTAGGGCAATCTAAAGCTGATTTAGCAGTATTGCTGTATTCCTTGTGCCTATTTGAGTTTACTGATGTATCTCATTGGCTTAGATATTTTCACTGTGTTTTGGTCTCATGAGTGATTGTTTTGATATTTTATAATTTCCTTAAATATTTTGACACAGGTGATTTGACGCAGTGAGTAGGCTCAACAAATCACCAACAAAATGTTCCTCTTTTCTGTATAATTCCTGTAGCTACACAGAAAGAAATGGAAGGAAGAAGGTGTATTGGTTGGAGTAACTGTATTTTAGTCTTAACTATGTCCTGGTTTCGGCAGGGGTGGAGTTAATTTTCCTCTCAGTAGCCAGTGTGTTTTGGATTTCTTGTGTGAAGAATGTTGATAAAAACACTCTGAAGATAGGAGTTGTGATTAATGACACCAAGGACTCTGTCTGGCTTTCCAGGTCTTGTTAAAGTCTTGTTAACCTGCAGATGCAGGAAGCTGGGCGAAAGACAGACAGAATAATTGACTCAGACTGGCCAAAGAGAGTATTGCATGCCATAAACGTTATGCTCAGTATATAAGTGGGGGTTGCCCATGGGAGGGGCCATCCATCCTTGGCATCCTTTCTATCCTTGGCATCCATATGCCACCTTCTCATTGCCCCTGCTTGCTGACATCATTCACTCTATCTTGCTGGCTCACTTTTGCTCCTTTGCTTGCTGTGCGGTGTCGTTTCTGTGATCGCTGCTTGGGACGGGCTGTTTTGGTCATTTGGACATCCGGTGTTCATTTTGTATATTTTGTATATATTAATATCTTTATATTCTGTTAGTTTTGTAGTTTTCCTTTGCTATTTTAGTAAACTGTTTTTATCTCAACCCACAAGTTTTTCTTTCTTCCCAGTTTCTCTCTCCCATCACACTGGGTAGGGAGAGGATGAGTGAGAAACTGTGTGGTGACAAGGGCTAAACCACCACAAACTGCTACCCTCTCTCCTTTGTACTCTGGAATGGTATTTCTAGAGTTATTGGAAAAAAAAAACATGTTAAAGTGAATGGAAGTGTATAATGGAAGAATAATCTCAGAAGCAGAAAGATTCTTCTGTCATCCTTTCTTGTTTTATAGGAACTTCTGATGATACACTTGCCAGATGAAGGCAGACATTCTGTTCACTCTCATCTTCTTTTAAATTTGATCAGATAGCTTCACTGTGGGGTCATGTACATGGGAACGCTAGACTGGACTCACACATTGTTTGCAGTGGTTTTCCTGAGTGCAGTAGCTCCTAGCTGATCCAGAGCTACTATATGGAGCTTCAAGCCACAGGTAGATTTGGTATGAAGCTGTTCATTGAACATCTTTCTGCAGAGTGTGAGTATTCTTCTGTATGTAAAGTAGTAGGTGCTAAAGGGTTGTGGCTGTTAAAATACGGTTTGTGTTGTACATTGGTAGAAAGCAAAGCAGTGGCAGCTCGAAACACAAGAGTAGGATATTTTTAGTTTCAGGAAGAGCAGTGCACAGTATGTGTAACTGTTGTTAAAACAAAGGAGAGCAATTTGAAGTGTGTGAGAGGATAGTTTATATAAATCTGTAGAAGGTACAGAGTAGAAGTCATAGAACGGATTATGTTGGAAGGGACCTTTAAAGATCATCTAGTCCAACCCTCCTGCAAGGAGCAGGGACATCCCCTACTAGATCAGGTTGCTCAGAGCCTCATCCAATATGGCTTGAATGTTTCCAGGGATGGGGCATCTACACCTGTCTGGGCAACCTGTTCCAGTGTTTCACCACCCTCATTGTAAAAAATGTCTTCCTTCTATTTAGTTTGAATCTGCCTCCTTCTGTTTTAAAACCATTACCCCTTGTCATATCACAACAGGCTCTGCTAAAGAGTTTCTCCTCATCTTTTTTATAAGCCCCCTTTAGGTACTAGAAGGTCACAATAAGGTCTTCCTGGAGCCTTCTCTTTTCCAGGCTGAATATCCTCAACTCTCTCAGCCTGTCCTCATAGCTCCAGCCCTCCTACCATCTTTGTGGCCCTCCTCTGGACCTTCTGCAACTGGCCCATGTCCTTCTTATGTTGGGGGCTCCAGAACTGGACACAGTACTCCAGGTGGGGTCTCACCAGGGCAGAGTAGAGAGGCATAATCACCTCCCTTGACCTGCTGGCCACACTCCTCTTGATGCAGCCCAGGATGCGCTTGGCTTTCTGGGCTTCCAGCGTACATTGCTTGCTCATGTTGAGCTTCTCATCCACCAGCACTCTCAAGTCCCTCTCCTCAGGGCTGCTCTCGATCCATTCTCCACCCAGCCTGTATTTGTGCTTGGGATTGCCTTGACCCAGGTGCAGGACCTTGCACTTGGCCTGGTTGAACTTCATGAGTTTGCACGGGCCCACCTCTCCAGCCTGTCAACGTAAACAGGTAAAATATTTCCTGATAGGGTTGTTGAATTTAGAGACTGCTTTGGGACATGGGAGCAAGCTTTGGACATCTTGGAAACTCTTATATTTTTAGAAGTGGGTGGTTCTATAAAAGAACCTAACAAATGTTTTCCAGCAAATAAAAGCAGTAATGAAGTAAATGCAACCCTCCATATCTCCCCATACTAATGGATTCACCACACTCTTCAAAACTGCAATGTAATGGAGGTAACTGCTTCCACTGCACCTCAGCTGCTAGAAGTTACAGATCTTGACCCTTTAATGTTAGGAATAATAAAATACATTATTAACAAGTAGTCAGTTAACAAATAAATGCCCCTCTGGTAAATCCAAAAAGTAATGTTTTGAAATACTTCCACTTTCTGATAAGTTTGGAGTAGAGAACTGTGTTCTAAGAAATTTATCAAAGTTTTTATAAACAGTTCCTGATTTTGTAATGTTAGAGCCATGTTGCACCATCTGTTTTGTGAGGCCAACTTTCACTATATGTGATACTCTTTATACAGTAGTATAAAGAGATTAAGAAAATACAGTATGATTTCTTACTTGGCAGTGATATGTAGAAATAACTTTCCCCAAGCTGGCTTTTACTTGCAAAGTTCATCTAATTTCAGCTTGCCAAATATTTTTTGTGCTGTGGCAATATATATAGTGTACCTAAATGGCTCGCATATCGTTTCCTTCCCAAGTCTGCTTGGCAAAGAAAACTAGTGTTTAAAAGAACCAGAAATGAATTTAAAAATCTAAGCTAATGTGGCCTTAAATTTATTATTTCAAACTCTCAGAATTTAAGCAATCCAAAGGTTCTTAAATTTCCTTCGATTTACTTGAATTTACACTGTTGGGCTCCAGTGAGATAGGGATGCCTGTGTCACACTCCTACCTGTGTGGTTATGGACCAGGCTGATGGCAAGGGCCACACTTTACCCAAAGGGTGCAGATGAGCTGTGCTTGTATTGTAGGCACAGTGTTTTTTCCTCAGTAAAATGACTATTTTGAGACAGTAGCTGAGAAAGTGAATTCCTCCTTGAAGTGTTATTTGGGATAGTAACACAACTTCCAGCAGCAAAGGGAGAGAGTGACTCCTTTTGAAGCCATAGCATTGCTTTCTTGTGAATTGATCCTGTATCATAACTCTCATCCTACCTGGAGTAGCACGAGTAGCCCCTATAGGACACATAGTAGCAGCATGCAGTCTTGAGCATATGCATTTCACAGGCAGTGAGGCAGTACCAGGGCTTGGGTAGGGAAAGCACATCGGTTGCCCCTGAGAACTGAGGCCCTTCCCATGGTCAGTGTAAGTGTTTGTACATTTTATTTACCTTCTAATGTTAATCAGCTTCTCGAATTTCCCTTCATGTTGGCTTGAATTTTTTGAATTTCAGTTTTCCACCTTGATTATATTTTAACTCTTTAGCTGATGTCAATTTTAGGGAAGAGGTGTCTTGAGTGTACTGAATTTCTGCAAAATTTCTGAAAATATGCCGTCAAGTAAAGAACTCAAAACCCATACCAGTACTCCACTAAAGGGAAAGACTGAAATTTGAGCTCACCTGTATAATTGTACACCAGGGAAACTATGTGCAAGAGAGATGTACCAAATGAAAGTACTCAGAAACCAAACTTCAAAAGCTCTTCTGCTTATGTAATTACTTGTACATTGGCTTTGATAACTCCAACACAGGTAAAGTGGTATGTGTTTAGCCAAAGGAGCTGAGTCCTGCAGCAGGACTTGTACTGCAGTCTGATTGGTAGTGGCAGGTGAATATCAAGATCTGTTCTGCACAGGGGGAGCACCCTGGAGATGAAGACTGTTATGACCAGTAATGTGCCATCTGTGTTACTACAAACTAAAAGCAAGAACCATTTTCTCATCAGAAAGGTGAATAAGCTTGACTCCTGAACACTTAACACAGCATGTGGAGCTGTGCTGTCATCCTGAGATGCTTATCTTCCTGGCTAGTTTCTAAATATGGGTTTCTTGTTTCAAACCAATGGAGAATAAATGTTCTATTGAACAATAAGAATTTTGTCTCTTGAGTTTCAAATAAGGGCCTATCCCATAGAAAAGTTTTAGAGCTTCATGAACTAGACTAGATGCAAATGAGAAGCCACACAGTGAGATTTTATCACAGTCGCCAAGTGTTTTTGAAACAGATCTTAACCATATGTACAGTGTGGCACTTCCACTATTGTATATTGAGCTCAGCAGAAGGCAAGTAACATAATTGCCTTCAGCAAAATTGTCAAACAAGGGAATCTTTTAGAACTACATAAAGAGGGAATGTTATGAGAACCCTGGAAGGAAAAGGCTAAGAGGAGGAAAAATTGGCAGGGAACATTAACATATATTTTTAACCAGTCTTTTCACAGAAAGAATGACCAGGAGGTTTGACTGTTGTGGTTCTTTTTTCAGTTAAAGGATTTTGTACATGCTGCTGTGCAGGAAAAAAAAAAGGCTTATTTCCCCTAGTTTTTTTTACATTTCAGTTTGGAAGAGCAAGAGGAAGCTTTATTTAGCCTGTTGAATCCCACCCCACAGCAATACAGCATGGCAAGCTCTCTGCCCTGGACTTCAGGAAGGTGGACTTCGGCCTCTTCAGGGACCTGATGGGCCAAGTGCCATGGGAGGCGGCCCTGGAGGGAAGAGGAGCCCAGGAAAGTTGGTCTATATTCAAGGAGCACCTCCTCCAAGCTCAGCAGAGGTGCATCCCGATGAAGAACAAGTCGGGCAAAAAGGCCAGGAGGCTGGTGTGGATGAGCAAGGAGCTCCTGGAACAACTGAAAGTAAAAAAGGAAGCCTATAGAGGGTGGAAGTGTGGACAGGTAGCCTGGGAGGACTACAAAGAGGCTGCGCGAGTGGCCAGGGATAAGGTAAGGAAGGCCAAAGCCCTGGCAGAACTGAATCTGGCCAGGGATATAAAATGCAACAAGAAGAGCTTTTATAGGTACGTAGGGGACAAAAGAAGGTCCAAGGAGAATGTAGGCCCCCTCCAGAAGGGAACTGGTGTCCTTGTTACCCAGGACATGGAGAAGGCTGAGGTTCTCAATGACTTTTTTGCCTCAGTCTTCACCGACAAGAGTTCCTGTCGCACCACCCAAGCTGTAGAAGGTGCAAGCAGGGACTGCGAGAATGAAGAACTGCCCATTGTACTCGAAGAGCAGGTTCGGGATCATCTGAGGAACCTGAAGGTGCACAAGTCCATGGGACCTGATGAGATCCATCCGTGGGTCCTGAGGGAACTGGCGGATGAAGTTGCCAAGCCACTGGCTATCATATTTGAGAGGTTGTGGCGGTCTGGTGAGGTCCCGGATGACTGGTAGAGAAGGAACATAACCCCAATTTTTAAAAAGGGGAATAAGGAATACCCAGGTAACTACAGGCCGGTCAGCCTCACCTCTGTGCCTGGCAAGGTCATGGAGCAGATTCTCCTGGAAACCATGCTAAGGCAGATGGAGAGCAAGGAGGTGGTTGGTGACAGCCAACATGGCTTCACCAAGGGCAGATCATGCCTGACCAATTTGGTGGCCTTCTGTGACGGGGTGACGGCATCGGTGGACAAGGGACAAGCGACTGACATCATCTACCTGGACTTGTGCAAAGCTTTTGACACTGTCCCGCATGACATCCTTCTCTCTAAACTAGAGAGACATGGGTTTGATGGACGGACCACTCGGTGGATAAGGAGTTGGCTGGATGGCCGCACTCAGAGAGTGGTGGTCAATGGCTCAATGTCCATGTGGAGACCGGTCACCAGTGGCGTCCCTCAAGGGTCCGTGCTGGGCCCGGCCCTGTTCAACATCTTTGTTGGCGACATGGACAGTGGGATAGAGTGCACCCTCAGCAAGTTCGCCGACGACACCAAGTTGTGTGGTGCCGTCGACACGCTGGAAGGGAGGGATGCCATCCAGAGGGACCTTGACAGGCTGGAGAGGTGGGCCCATGCCAACCTCATGAAGTTCAACAGGCCAAGTGCAAGGTCCTGCACCTGGGTCATGGCAATCCCAGGCACAAATACAGGCTGGGCGGGGAATGGATTGAGAGCAGCCCTGAGGAGAAGGACTTGGGAGTGCTGGTGGATGAGAAGCTTAACATGAGCAGGCAATGCGCCCTTGCGGCCCAGAAGGCCAACCGCATCCTGGGCTGCATCAAGAGAAGCGTGGCCAGCAGGTCGAGGGAGGTGATTCTCCCCCTCTACTCTGCTCTGGTGAGACCCCACCTGGAATACTGTGTCCAGTTCTGGAGCCCCAAACACAAGAAGGACATGGACCAGTTGGAGAAGGTCCAGAGGAGGGGAAGATGATAAAAGGGCTGGAGCACCTCTCTTATGAGGACAGGCTGAGAGAGTTGGGGCTGTTCAGCCTGGAGAAGAGGTGGTTCCGGGGAGACCTGATAGCGGTCTTCCAATACCTCAAGGGGGCCTACAAGAAAGATGGGGAAAGGCTGTTTAGTAGGGCCTGTTGCAATAGGGCCTGTTGCAATAGGATGAGAGGTAATAGTTTTAAAATAGAGGGGAGTAGATTTAGATTAGAAATTAGGAAAAAATTTTTTACGATGTGAGTTATAGAACACTGGAACAGGTTGCCCAGAGAGGTGGTGGAAGCCCCATCCCTTGAAACGTTCAAGGCCAGGTTGGATGAGGCTCTGAGCAACCTGATCTAGTCAGGGCTGTCCCTGCTCCTTGCAGGGTGGTTGGACTAGATGCCCTTTGAAGGTCCCTTCCAACCCTAACCATTCTATGATTCTATGATTCTATGATTCTAAAACTTTCAAGAAGTGAAAGGCATACTGAGCTCACATTTCAGATAGTATTCAGCATAACTCCTTGGCTGTTGTAACCATATGTCATACTAGACATAAATTATTAGAAATTATTTGCTACAATCTTCATTCATATAACCTTCCAGGGACCTTTAAGACTGGATTTATGGAGAGAAATGTTTCCTGAACTTTTCTTTCTAAAGAAACTACAGATCGCAGGAGAAATCAAGTTTTGATGAAATAAGAACTCCAGATTTGAATTGCTGACTGTTACCTAAGAGTTAGAGAGTGCACCCTCTGGGAGCAATTAGGGATAACTATCCGCAAGGATCGTTGTATCTTGTAGCAATTCCCACTGAAGGTGGTAGGATTATTGTTTGCTTTATGATAGACGCACATGCTGCTGAGTAGCAGCCACTTAGCGGGTTTCTCTCCTGCAGGAGTGTTGTGGAAACATGGCATGGGAGAGAGAATAGCCTTAAACGTCTTCCATTTGGGTGTGCTGGAAGCTGTGAATCAAAATTGTCTTTAGGTAAGGGCAGGTGGTGATCTCCTGGGCCTTACTGGTTTAATATAAACCTGCAAAATATAAACAGGTATCACGTTATTTGTGATGGTTGTAGCTGTATGCATCAAGGTTCTATGCTACACTGTGCTTGTTTCCAGCTTTCGTTTACTTGTTCTGGAAAGTGCTCTACATCCCCTTTTTCACTGCAGCCCTTGTCTGCTTGTGCTCTAAGGCAGTACCGCACATCAAGCAGCTCAGTGATCATACACAATAAAAACCTTTGTCCATGAGATGTAGGTAGCTTGCTCTGAACATTGAAGATTTTACCATCACTTTTCCTTTCTTTTCAGAGCTGTCTGTGCCCTTTGAGGAAAAATCTTGCATAAGTCTAGAAATGCCGTCCATCCTGTGTCTTCTTACCCAGATCTTAAGATCTCATGTGCCCCAGATGGGCATGTGTGAACAGTTCTGACTCTATATACCTCAAGATTATGGGCAGCCTGAATACCAGGTAACCATGCAAATACAGGGAGTGCAAGACAGCAATGAGCAGGGCTTAAGCCCATTGCCTGGTCTGTATTACTGGAGCCAGTGGAGGTAACGTGTAGCAGTCTGGCTCTCTGTAAAACCCTGCTGTGCCCTGCTTTTTGCTTCTAGGTGTATTGTAACAATGTGGCCCTGTGTAATGGGGGAAGGAGTCTTGAAGTAGTCTTGATAGGAAAAGCTATAGCATGGAGATGTGTAAACAGTGGAATTCCATAATTTACAGTAATGACCAGCACAGGTGACTTTTTTTTTCAGTTAATAGCTGCTGATGTAAAAGGCCCTGAGGCACAGCCTGAAGCTGCTAAGTTAGAAAGTGAATTGCTAGGCTATTTGACCTGCAGTTCATTCCTAATATAAATGGTGAAGCTATGAGAAGCCTGAGCAAAATGTTCATAGGGTCTTCTTCTTGGGCTGTGTGGGAATGCCAGCAATTTTGTATTTGAGACTGAAGCAGATTTCTCATGTTGGCAGTAGGGTTTGCACCAACTCTTTAGGAAGATGCAGAACTCTAAGCATCGCTTGCACCTTCTAGAGGGGAAGCAAAGAAAGTGTATGCACCTGAGAAAGTGTAAACAATTATGGCCAAATTCTGCAGTAGAAAGATTATGGAGATTTCCACCCTTAGGATCATGAAGATTGACCCATGGTAAGTGGATGGACTGAAAATACAGTGGTGTTAAAAGAGGTGACGGCACCTGGCCTATCCCTTCTTGCAATGTCTCCATGCCTGGAGATTCCTTCTGACAAAAGGGATGGAAAAAAGTAGGTGATTCTGAGCGATTTTACAGGCAGGAGAATGGGGCTTCTGACAAGGACCAGGAGATGGGGCAGCTCTTTGTCAGCCAGACACTGTAGTGGTGTTCCCTGGATGTTACTTTTATTGGTGATTCAGAAATGAGTCATTCTTTGCACATTTAGTCTTGCCAAACCAGCCGAACTGCCTCTAGCAGCGTGGTACCGACCTCATCTGTCAGCTTGGATTGCAGCAGCCAAGTAATGCTGAGGCTATGCCAGGGAGGCTCACATGTCATAGGCTGAGCTGGGTAACCTTACTTGATGCAAACTGATTTTAGACTGAAAACATGGTTTCTGCAAGTTCTGACTACTTCATAAATTCAGCTTTATTTAAGGGAATATTCTAGTGACCCCTAAATGTTCAGGCAAGAGAAAGCCAATGCTTTGTTTTGAATGCCAAAGCCAATGCTTTGATTGTGCTGAATTTTGACTAGAGGTTCTTCCCAAAGCTTTTTTTTCCGATTACCAGCTCACCATTAAATCCATTATTGCCCATTTTTAATCTTAAATATCAAAAGCATTTGTCTCCACACATTGCCAAGTGAATAGCTAGAGATGTTTATTGTGCTGAACACAGTGGATCACAGTAACAAATCTACTTTAACAAGAAGTAACCCATTACAGTAAGAGAAGACCTTGTGCTCCAAAACAAATATCTTTAGATTTCAGTCTGAAATACAACCTACTGTTGTGTTTTCTGCACAGCTAGCAATTTTACTGTATGACACAACAAATCTCAGTGTGAAATAGCTGGGTTTTATTCTCTACTAAAAAAAAATTGGACCTGCTGCAGTGTAGCATATGGGAATAGGACTGAAGGAGTGGACTCCTCCCTACGATTGGTTTTTCATGAAGCACGGCAGACAGAGCTTTTGATACTACTTTGTTCTCCACAGTCATCTGGTTTACAAAGCTAAGCCATACCATTAATACTCTATGTGTGCTGCCATAAAACAAAAGCTGTGGGACAACTTATAGCTAAAGATTTGTCCCACTTTGACTTCATAGAATCATAGATTATTCTGGTTTTATTTAGTGAGGGGGGGCTACGGTGGTGGCTTCTGTAAGAAGCTGCTAGAAGTTGTTCCCGTTTGTCCAGTGGACTCGGCTGGCCCTAGGGTGGACCCACTGTTGGCCAAGGCTGAGCCAATTGGTAGCAGAACATTCCCTGATAATGCTTCTGCGATAATGTATTTAAGAAGGGGAAAAACAGAAAATAAAAGGGGGAGAAGATGTGAAGATGTAGAGCAGGGGCAGAGAGGGGAGGCGTGAGCCTTGTGGGCTTTGCAGGCCTCACCCTCTGGCCTCTTGCCAGGTGGCCGTCTGGGCCCAACTTGGCGCAGCCCGGCTGCAAGAAGAGGAGAGGAGAAGAGATGAGATGTGAAGAGAACCTGAGAGGCTTCTGCCAACCTGTTGTGAAGAATTTCTTGTGGGAGAAACAGCTGCAGACGCCAAGGTCAGCGAAGAAGGAGCGAGAGGAGTAATGCGGCTCCTGGCCAGAATTCCCCTGCAGCCCGTGGTGATGACCATGGTGGAGCAGGCTGTCCCCCTGCAGCCCATGGAGGACCACACATTGGGGCAGCCAGATGCCTGAAGGAGGCTGTGGCCCATGGAGGGCTCTCTGGGGCAGCCATTGTGGAGGGAGTGCACCCCGTGGAAGAGATGACCCGTGCCGGAGCAGTTTCACGGAGGACTGTGGCGTATGGGAGGGACCCCACAACGGAGCAGGGGAGGAATGTGAGGAGTTCTTTCCCCGATGAGGAAGCAGTGGCGTAACGCGACATGTGATGAACTGAATGTAACCCCCATTCCGTCTTCCCCCTGTGCTGCTCGGAGTGGGGGAAGGTGATAGAGATAATGTTAAGCCCGGGAAGAGGGAGGGGTGGGGGGAGGTTATCTTGTTCTCTTTGTCATTATCCTGCTTTGATTTTAGAAATAAATGAATAGTTTTCTCCAGGTTGAGTTTGTTTTGCCCATAATGGTCATTTTAAGGATTTCTCCCTGGTCTTATCTCAAACCTTGAGCCTTTTTTTTTCATATATTATCTCTCCCTATTGTCTCGGAGGGTGGGGGGAGTGAGACAGAGACTGTGTAGTCTGGTCCTGATCGGGGCTAAGCTGTGACATAGATTCATAAAATCATAGAATAGTTTGAGTGGGAAGGGATCTTTAAAGGTCCAACGCCCCTGCAAGGAACAAGGACATCTTTGAGTAGATCAGGTTGTTCAGACCCCATCCAGCCTGGCCTTGAATGTTTCCAGGGATGGGGCATCAACCACCTCTCTGGGCAACCTGTTCCAGTGTTTCATCACCCTCATTGTTAAAAATGTCTTCCTTTTATTTGATTTGAATTTACCTCCTCTAGTTTAAAACCATTACCCGTTGTCCTGTCACAACAGGCCCTGCTAAAAAGGTGTTCTTCGTCTTTCTTGTAAGTGCCCTTTAGGTACTGGAAGGCCATTATAAAGTCTCCCCAGAGCCTTCTCTTCTCCAGGCTGAACAACCCCAACTCTCTCAGCCTCTCCTCACAGGAGAGATGCTCCAGTCCATTTTTTTGTTTGCTTGCTTGCTAAGTTTTCCAGAAATGTCTCTGAAAGCTGATACAAAAGACTGGTGGTGGATCTCTTATGCTAGAGAGAGCACTTCTCTTCTGATGGTGCTGAATCCCTGGTTCCAGTTACTTGAACAGTTTGGCTGCTATCTCCTGTGTTTGGAGAGTAATAATAAGTTGTTGAAAAAAATTACTATTCCTGTGCAGCTACTGCAGACTGTAACATTTTCTTAGAGTGACTTCACCCAGTCACATGCTTAGTGTGTCCCCAGAAAGCCAAATTTTCAAAGGTGATATATTTTCCATTAATGGCTGTTGCACAGCAACAAGTTTGATTCTAAGTAGGCATATTATAACAAGCTTATCTTATTACAGACTGTGGTGGGAAACACACTCTGTCTAGATGCGACTTGCTAAATTATCTATGTGAATCGGTAGGTGGTAACTTCGAGCATGCTGCATATCTGACCCAGTTGTGCATATAGCCAGTTTAAAGGCTGATGTGTTTAGTGTAGTAGCTAATCTCTTGCATTTAGCAGGCAGTGTGTCTGAGCTTGTATGTGATATATCTGATTTGGTGAGTGGCATGTCTGACTCAGCAGATGAATAGCATCACTTATTCTGGAATATATCTTCTTCAATGGAGAATGTATACACACACACACACACATTTATATTTTTTGTTAGCAGATGATCAGGCACACATGAGAGTGAATCAGTGCTACTTAGTATGCAGAAGTTTTCTTCTCTGTACATCATTCCTCTCAGTTGACTATTATTTTACGTACCAGCTGCTAGCCTAATAGAAACCACTGACTTGCAAGTGCTTTGGATCAGGCCCTGTAAGTCAGCCCAGCCACTCAGTAGGCAAGACTAACATAGGTAGAATCCATTGTGTATCTTCCTGCCCTGTGGTCCTGTAAGGTGTCCCAAAGTAGCATTTCTCTTTTTATTTTTTTTTTCCCAGAAAGCTGTGTTGTATTCACCTTTTAATAAGATGAGGTGGGAAACTCATGGCTTTGAGGCTAATACAGCCTACAATTTTACTTTTTACACAGTTTGTTGTGGTTTGTGGTTTTTGGGGTTTTTAAAATGCATTAGTGCTGGATAAAACAAAAGTGGGTGCGAGTGTGTCACCAGCAAAAGCTGTTTCCAGGCTTTCTGGGTGCTCAGCACAAGGGAGGTTCCCAGCCCCTCAGAGAAGTAGTTGTAGCTGTTTTCTGATCACTGCATACTCTACCATCCTTGCTGTAACTTAGTCTTCTACCTGGTCAAGGAACAGCACATAGTCTTTCAACAGCCTGTGCTCTGCAAGGATCATTTTCTTAAAAGGGCAAGATATTTGGCAAGATTTGGAAGGCTGGCAGCGCAGTGCTGCAGACTAGCTAGTGCTCGCTACCATGGATGGAGCGGGGGGCATGGTTTAGCACCTCCAGGACTGCACTTGAGACCGAGGAACAGCAAGAATAGCGAAATATGGCCCAGAAAGGAAGCAGGGCTGCCTCTCAAGTTGAGCTGGTGTTCCCAGAGGAACTATAGGAGAGCGAATGCTCATCTGTTGAGGTAGCAGAATGCCTAATGGGAAGGGAAACCGATCATCTGATATAGCGGTGGCATATTATCCTTCAGCAGCAGGTTGCCTCAGGCAATGAGCATAGAGCTGTTAATCCCGTACAGGTTTCATGTTGTCCTGCTTCGTTTAGCTTCTGCTTTGATTTGCTTCACTTATTTCTCATTTGGTGCCAGGCAGAATCAATAAATCCTGAATACAAGTTGCTCAATGGAGAGCTGTGCTATTTTTGTTCTTTGTGGGCATGCAGAGCTGCATACCTGTCCATTTGTGCTGTTAGCATGTTTGCTCTTAATGTTGTGCTGCTTTCTGTATCAGTGAGAACACTCTCACTGCTGCTGGCTATTTTTTTTATTTTTATTTTTTAAGAGATGAGTCCCCACTGTGCAAGTCTCCAACTGCACATGCTGTTGATGAAGCCACATGAGTAACACCACAAGCCCAGAGCCTACTGGTCAAAATGCTGTGTATAGCAGCGTCATTAGTACAACACAGAGAATCCCAAGCATTGGTTTATGGTACTCAGCCACTATGCTTGCAGTTCCTTTTTTTTGCTCATGTGATAAATCTAGTAGGCTTCTTTTCTGATTGCCACGTTAAAAAAAATCTCTTGAAAGGACAAGTGAAACATTGCCTGAAACAGTGTTTTGCCTGTTTGCTCTTGCTTGCAAAATCTTCATTGCAGCTGCAAAGAAATGTTTCAGCTCTGTTTAGCATGCAACCATTCCCAAATAAGAGATACTTGTGGTTTCTCTATTCGATTTCGATGAAACTAGGAATAGGAAACTCACCTTTACCTTCATTCAGTGTCCTGGTCTAGAATGCACTGTGTGGTGAGCAAATAGCACAAATGAGATAATGCTGGATGTGGGCCTTTTCTCTAAAACTTGTTCCTGAGTATTTGAAGCAAATCAGAGCACTTCATCACAGGGGAAAGCATGTGTCAGGAAGAGTAATGCACAGGCTGTTTATCTGCCTGTCTTGGACTGTTTACTGTCCAATGAGGATGTTTTGTGATGCTGCTGATTTTCCAGAAGTGGCAGCAGAGAGAATCGCCTTGAGTTCAAAGCCTTCCTAAAATTCAGGCATAATGTAGATTGTAAATGGTCTCTGGTCTGACCTTTTGCTCAAAGTAGGTCCTATAAAAGCAGGTTATTTGGGTCTTGTCCATATGAGTTTTGGGTTTTTCCAAGAATGAAGATCCCACAGCCTCTCTAGACCTTTGTGCCAATGTTTGATCACATTTAACTCAGGAGATCTCCTTTGTGTTGAAGGATTAGTAGTGGAGGAAGTAAAAATAATTAACAGGTACTGGCAGCTCTCTGACGCTTGTGCTGTCACTGCTGAAAGGGTCCAAGCTTCTTCAGAACTGAAGGCAAAGAAATGTATATCCTCAATGTCTTCAATGAGATCAGAGATGCCAGTATTGGCTATGTTGGAACACAACATCCCGTACACAACCTGGTAGGTATATAGCTGAAATACATGTCAGCTTTTTAAGTGGCTGCAAAATAACTTCATGGGAGCTGAGCACGCAGGGGAAGCTTGCCGTGTCCTCTCCTGAGCTACTGTTGTTGACCACTTTGTATTTGCCTGTTTATTCTGAGTTTTATTGGAATGATGGAAAAAATACATGAAAATAGTAGTCGGGTACTTTTGACAGCTCAATCAAATAGGAATCTACCAGCATGTGTTATGCTAAAACAGTGACTAGCAATAGGGTTCTAGTTTATTTATTTTACAGTATCTGCAAAAAAAAACCTGTGGATTGCATCATCTAAAGGTAGGATTAAAATAAACTATGATACTGTTTTCAAAGATTTCATTAATCAGAATGATGGATGTCTTTTAATGTTTCTGTATTGTCCTTTTATTAAAATAATCAGAGTAAAACTATGTACAACTTCAGTCCCTCCCCGCAGCAATAATCAACTGAAGCCATAATTTTGAAGAGATTAGTGATGTGGGTTGCCTGATTTGGGAAACTGCAAATGAGCCTGATTTCCGGAGAAAAGTTGATCATACTCCTTCTGTAAACCATGTCCATGTAAGTTGGAATATTGACTTCTATAACTTTGATTTCCCTTTGTACCAGCAAATCTTTTAAATGGGAAATAAATTATTTCTTTTAACCTGACCAAATATTGCAGTTCAGTTACTACTGCTGTCTACAGAGATAAGCTGTAGTACTATAGGCATTTGTCATGTGAGAGAGTGCTGCGGCACAGAATTAGTGCTGAAAATGTTCATGCCCACCCTCTCTTTTTGTGTTAATGTGAGTCAAACTTACTATAATTAATTTGCATGTGAAAACTACCTCTCTGTCAAGAGATAAAGAAGATGATTCTTAGTTACTACAATTGTGTCATAAAATGTACTTATCCAGAAGCCTGCCCCTTCCAAAGCAAATATCTTTGTAGTGCATATTCAGTGTATGCCTCTTTTGTGGTTTCCACACTGTAGCTGCAATAACTGACAACTGAAAACATTGTTGTGAGGCTGTCAGATGTGCTGTCTGCATAACTGATGATAATCTAACTATTTTTCAGCTTCACATATCAAACCACTGGGAACTGATACTTCAGTGCTTGTTATTGGCAACAGTAGGTGGAATTGAGTAATGTGGTTTGAGTGTCAAAGGCCTGTGATGCTGAGACGAATATTAACCATAAATCAAACACAGCACAATGATGGTGCCAGGCTAGAGCATAAGGCAGAATCTTGCAAACCAGACCAGGCTTGCTTAGACCTTACTCATGGGAATATATCCTGTTGTCTTTAGTGACTCTTGCAGCACAGTTCCTCTGGTGACAGGCTTGGCCAACTCTTTTTTCATAATTAGGTCCTAGATAATTGAAAGTTTTACGTGCTCTTGAAGGTCTATGTGTTTGGTTTATTCACTGTGTTAAGTGGAGATGATGCAAAAAGATCAAATAGTGCTGAGTTGTGGGGCAGAAATCTGATTCTAGCTAACTCTACCTGGAAAACCTTTGGGGATGGGCATTGCAAAATATTTTGCAATTATGTGGAGTTTCTCAACAGGGAGTCAGCTAACAATTTCCAGAGCAATCTGGCAAGCAAGAAGCATAAAGCCAGGAGCTAAGCAAAATACAGAGATTTTGTTATAAATTAGTATTGGAAATTAGAGCCAGGCTGTGAAATAACCACAAATAAAATTCAGAGAGCAAAGAGGAAAAAGCTTACCTAGTGACCTCTGCTTGCTGCACAGGATTAGAAAAGAAGCTGTGCTACTTTAGTATTCTGGCATAACTTGCACATTACTGAAATTGTTAGGAATTTAAAGGAAAACCACAGGACTGATTCTTAACTGATGAAAATCAGCATAACCCAGCTGATATCAAGGCAGCTAAAATGATCTACAACAGCTCCCCGCTCACTGTGCCAATGTAGATGGCTGGCAAGTCTATGTGCTGATCCTGAACTATATGTCTCTATTCAATGGATATGAGCTGTTTAGGAGTAAAGACAATGATCTCTAAGTCAACTCCAGTGGGAGAGAAATAGATTAATAATAAATCAGATCAGTACAAGGTGACTTTTTTGGGTGATTATTTGTGGAATTGCCTTCAATACATTTATTTTATTAATATGAAACCAAATTGTTCCCAGTTCAGGTTTCTTACGAACATTAAAAAACCAACGAAAAAATTATTAACAAGATTCTAACAGAAGAGCTCCCTGGAAACGAATTCAAAGGCAGCCAAATAATACAAGAGATTAAAACATACAGAATACTGCAATTTAAAAGAAAATCGCTGAATTATTGAAACTCCATAGAAGAGATGTCACAGCAGTGCTTCTAATCAGTTTGATTAAAAAAAATACACTATCCATTTTCCCCTCTCCTTTGATGTCAAGCAGAGTGTTGTAAACTTAAAATGATGTATGTAGTTCAGTCAGATTGATCTTGAAATTTCAAAGATATTTTAATTTTCTGAGCATTTATGCTGTGTCCGATGGAAAGTATGTTGCATGTATACACAATGTAATCCTTTTAATACTCTGTTGTAGGACTGCAAACAGAAAACACTTCTGCAGAGTGAAAAAATAAGCAGCCTCTGTAGAACAGCTCTGCACTGACTTTCACTGTGCTGTGTCCATACCCAATGCAATCAATGCAGTAAGTGTCTCAATTGCAGGAGTGCCTTGTTCTCCCCAGTTGATTGTTTTGTTATAAATTTACATATGGCCTTTGCAAGCTGCCTGATAATTGCAACATCAGCTGGCAGATTGGAGCTCGAGGGCAGCCTCTGGACCCCTGCTCTCTGAGTGTGAATTACACTTCTGCTGCCAAAGAGGCCCCCAGGGCTTGTGATAGCAATTTTAGTGAGTGATGTGTCATCCAGTAAGCCCTCACCATGTGAATGTGTTTGGGAAGAGCTGCCTCCACAGGATACTGATGTCATTGTGGTTCTCCGTCTGTAGGGGGCCCAAATGAGCGAATGAGTGTGAGGGGCAATGCGGTTCATTTGCTGCCAGAGAGGCTCTGTCAATAGTGGTTCTTACAAGGATAAGCTCATATTTCAGCAGGCAAAAGGGTAATTTTTTCCTTAATGAGACAGAGACCAGGTTTTCCATGCATTGGATGCTACATAAGATGGAAAAAGATGCTTTTTGCCCTGGCAGGAAATTCTCACCCATACTTCTTGCCAGCCAACCTATTTTAACAACTTCTGCTGCTGGTAGTGAGTAGTGGTCGTAGGCTGTGCTGGGGCAAATACCTTTTGAAATTACTTGCCTTTTGAAATTACTTGACTGTTAGGCATGCCAAAGTTTGGAAGCCCTGTCCTAAAAATTCTTCATTTAAGTAAACGAGATGGAAAAAATACCATCATTCCCCTTTTACAGAAGAAAAATCAAGTTGTAGACCAAAGAAGTACTTTAAGGCCTGGTGAAGTAGATGGAAAACCAACATTAAGTTGTGGCAGGCTTTAACAAGTTCCTGAGGGATTTTATGCCTTTGCAAAGGGCTGATCTTGGCACTGCCAAGAAGATATTCAGTCCTGCCTCCAGTACAGACAACGCTGAATTTAAGAACTATTTTAAAGAATTAAAATCTTACAGATTTTCCTCATCATTATTTGTAATTTTTAGACAGAATTTATTTAGATTTTTTTATTTCCCCAGAATTGTCATAGAAAGAATGAGATACTGTGATTCTGCATCTTTTTATGGAAGCTTTCAGTTTACTTTAGCATTTCTGTAGAGCAGTGGCCTGTTCAATGGGCTGCAGAATGGAGAGAGAATTTAATGTCGGGTTGCACTACAAGAGATAAAAAGTGATGGAGACGTTATAAAGATAATACCTTCTGCCAGGGTTGCCTGGGTTATGCAACATCTAGGAAAGACAGACAGAGTGGGTGAAGTATGAACCAGTCCCAGTTCTCACAGCAATCACTGCCACCAGAAGGCATTCATGTTGTACCATTTTCCATCTTGTTATAGTCTTCATCACAAGAATAAGGTTATTGGATGAGAAAGGCTTTTCCATATTGGCTTTAGCACACTGCTGCCACTTCCCCGATCCTTTCAGTATTCTGTAATTGATCAGTTTGCCATCCCAATTTCCCCTTGTTTACAGCCCCTGTAACTTGTAGCTGGTCAGGCAATTCAAGTAGATAAAGAATCACTGAAAAATCCTTGCCTTGTAGCACTCTGCTCCACCAGAGTAATCAAAGATCAGGGTTCACATCTTTCAGCTGCTGTAAATTGATATAGCTCAAATTATGCCAGTTGTGTTTATTCCCTGCTACAGGCCTTGAGCAAGCAAGGTCCATTCTGCAGCCCATTGAACAGGCCACTGCTCTACAGAAATGTTAAGTAAACTGAAAGCTTCCATAAAAAGATGCAGAATCACAGTATCTCATTCTTTCTATGGCAATTCTGGGGAAATAAAAAAATCTAAATAAATTCTGTCTAAAAAAATCACAGTTGGGGCTGTTCAGCCTGGAGAAGAGGAGGCTCTGGGGAGACCTTATAGCAGTCTTCCAGTACCTCAAGGGGGCCTACAAGAAAGATGGGGAGAGGCTGTTCAATAGGGCTCGTTGCAACAGGACAAGGGGTAATGGTTTCAAAACAGAGGCAGGTAGGTTTAGATTAGATATTAGGAAAAGATTTTTTACAATGTGGGTTGTAGAGCACTGGAACAGGTTCCCCAGAAAGGTGGTGGATGCCTGATCCCTGGAAACGTTCAAGGCCAGGCTGGATGAGGCTCTGAGCAACCTGATCTAGTCAAAGATGTCCCTGCTCCTTGCAGGGGGGTTGGACTAGATGACCTTTAAAGGTCCCTTCCAACCCTAACTGTTCTATGATTCTAAGAGGGAACCCATTATTAGAGCAGCTTAATTCATACATGCTCACCTAGTTTACACTGCCATAACCCATCAATTCTTTGTGGCACACCAGGTCCCCTCATTTCCCTGTGGCTGAGCCGGGACTGTCTCTGAAGTAGCTATCATCTGGAGCCATGACAGTGCCATTGAGCCGTATTTTTCAAGAATTTGGACTAATTCTCCTTTGGTTTCCTTAAGTATTAAGTTTTCTCAGACATGAGGGAAACTAAGGGTGAAGGAGATAGTCTAATTTAGGTAGCCAGGAGCAAATCTGTTCATGGGGTGAACCAAATACAAGGGATTTGGTGCATGCAGTACCACACGGCACATTCTTCCCCCTGCTGTGCAGTGTCTTCACTGCAGTAATGCCTATAGAATCATAGAATCATAGAATGGTTAGGGTTGGAAGGGACCTTCAAAGGTCATCTAGTCCAACCCCCCTGCAAGGAGCAGGGACATCCCTGACTAGATCAGGTTGCTCAGACCCAGGTGGGAGCAAACGTTTCCCTGCTCAAGAGAGATGGTATACACAGTGGGGTACCCTGTGGTTTACCTTGCGTGACCAAGGAGAGGACATGAGGGAATGGGATAGGAAGCCTGCCTCTGCCCTAGAGGCACAGGTACATCAGTTGCATGGAAAAACTATTGCAAATAGAAGTTCTCCCTGGAAAATTGCTGCACCATTCTCCAAAAGGCAGAGTAGAAGGAATAGCTTTAGTTCTGACCCTCTTGAAGGGACCTCTCATGCGTATTTAAAAGAAATGAACAATGAATACTGCGGCCAGGATTAGAGAGTCCCTGCCTCCAGCCAGGTGGAGGAGAGGGACAACAGAGTTTATTGGACTGTGTGGATCTGATGGCCTGGCACGTCAGACCCACAAGAGTATAAAGAACTAGTGGACACTGGTGCACAATGTACCTTGATGCCATCAAGATATAATGGGGCAGAACCCATTTGTATTTCTGGAGTGACAGGAGGATCCCAACAGCTGTCTGTATTGGAGGCTGAAGTGAGCCTGACAGGGAATGAGTGGCAAAAGCACCCCACAGTGACTGGCCCAGATGCTCCATGCATTCTTGGTATAGATTACGTCAGAATGGGATATTTCAAGGACCCAAAAGAGTGGGCTTTTGGTGTAGGTTCTTTAGAGATGGAGGAAGTTATACAGTTGTCCACCTTGCCTGGTCTGTGAGAGGATCCTTCTGTTGTGGGGTTGCTGAAGGCTGAAGAACAACAGGTGCCACAACTGTGCACCGATGGCAGTATCGCACCAACGGAGACTCCCTGATCCCCATCCATAAGCTGATTTGTTGACTGGAGAGCCAGGGAGTGATCAGCAAGTCCCGCTCACCTTTTAACGATCCTATATGGTCAGTGAGAAAATCAAGTGGACAGTGGAGGTAAACAGTGGACTATTGTGGCCTGAATGAGGTTACACCACCACTGAGTGCTGCCATGCTGGACGTGTTAGAATTTCAGTATGAACTGGAATCCAAAGCAGCTAAGTGGTATGCTGCCATTGATATTGCCAATGCATTTTTCTCAATCCCGTTGGCAGCAGAATGGAGGCCACAGTTTGCTTTCACTTGGAGAGGGGTCCAGTACACTTGGAATCGATTGCCCCAGGGGTGGAAACACAGCCCCACTATCTGCCATGGACTGATCCAGACTGCACTGGAAAAGGGTGGCGCTCCAGAGCACCTGCAGTACATTGATGACATCATTGTATGGGGCAACACAGCAGCAGAAGCTTTTCAAAAAGGTGAGAAAATAATTAAAATCCTCCTGGAAGTTGGGTTTGCCATAAAATGAAGTAAGGTGAAAGGACGTGCAAGAGAGATAGAGTTTTTGGGGATAAAATGGCAAGATGGGTGTTGTCAGATTCCAATAGATGTGGTCAACAAAATAACAGCTATGGCTGGTTGGTACTGAAGCACAGCTCCTCCTGGCACCCTGACTGCCAGTGCTGGGCTGGATGTTCAAAGGAAGGGTCCCCTCTGCACATCATGCAACGGATGCTACATGGAGCAAGTGGGTTGCACTGCTCACACAGTGGGCTCAAATAGGAAACCCCAATAGCCCAGGCATATTAGAAGTAATTACAGACTGGCCAGAAGGCAAAGATTTTGGAAAGCCACCAGAGGAAGAGGTGATGCGTGCTGAAGAGGCCTCACCATAAAACAACCTCCCAGAAAATGAGAAGCAGTATGCCCTATTTACTGATGGGTCCTGTTGTATTGTAAGAAAACACCAGAAGTGGAAAGCTGCTGTGTGGAGTCCTACATGACAAGTTGCAGAAGCTGCTGAAGGCCAAGGTGAATCGAGTCAGTTTGCAGAGGTGAAAGCCATCCAGCTGGCTTTAGACATTGCTGAATGGGAAAAATGGCCAAAGCTCTGTCTCTACACCGACTCATGGATGGTGGCAAATGCTCTGTGGGGATGGTTAAAGCAATGGAAGCAGAGCAACTGGCAGCGTAGGGGCAAACCTATCTGGGCTGCCACTCTGTGGCAAGATATTGCTGCCTGGTTAGAGCATCTGGTTGTAAAAGTACGTCACGTAGATGCCTACGTACCCGAGAGTTGGGCCACTGAAGAACATCAAAACAACCAGCAAGTGGATCAAGCTGCTAAAATTGAAGTGGCTCAGGTGGATCTGGACTGGCAGCATAAGGGTGAACTATTTTTAGCTCGGTGGGCCCATGATACCTCAGGCCATCAGGGAAGAGACGCAACATACAAACGGGCTCGTGATCAAGGGGTGGATTTAACCATGGACACTATTGCACAGGTTATCCTTGAATGTGAAACATGTGCTGCAATCAAACAAGCCAAGCGGTTAAAGCCTCTGTGGTATGGAGGACGATGGCTGAAGTATAAATATGGAGAGGCCTGGCAGATTGATTATATTACACTCCCACAAACTCACCAAGGCAAGCGCCATGTGCTTACAATGGTGGAAGCAACCACTGGATGGCTGGAAACATATCCTGTGCCCCATGCCACCATCCGAAACGCCATCCTGGGCCTTGAGAAACAAGTCTTATGGCGACATGGCACTCCAGAAAGAATTGAATCAGACAATGGTACCCACTTCCTAAACAACCTCATAGACACCTGGGCCAAAGAGCACGACATTGAGTGGGTATACTGCATCCCCTATCATGCACCAGCCTCTGGAAAAATTGAAAGGTATAATGGGCTGCTGAAAATGACACTGAAAGCAATGGGTGGTGGAACCTTCAAAAATTGGGATAAACATTTAGCAGAAGCCACTTGGCTAGTCAAAACTCGGGGGTCCACCAGTCGAGCTGGCCCTGCCCAATCTGAACTTTTACATACTGTAGAAGGGGATAAAGTCCCTGTGTAAGGAATATACTGGGGAAGACAGTCTGGGTTATTCCTCCCTTGGGCAAAGGCAAACCCATGCATGGGATTGCTTTTGCTCAAGGACCTGGGTGTACTTGGTGGGTAATGCAGGAGGATGGGAAAGTCCGATGTGTACCTCAAGGAGATCTAATTTTAGGTGAAAAGAGCCAATAATTTGAAGTGCTTGATGTCGGTTACTATATAGTACTGTATGTCATTATCTAGCTGTTATATGTCCCTCCTTGCTTCCTCCTGCTCCACGCCCCGAGAGACTTACGTTGTGTCAAAAGTATTATAGTAAAATCATCTATACCAACAAAGAATGAACTTTAATAAAACAGGAACAATTGCAGCAGTGATGCAACCAGAACTGGCTCTTGCTACTAGCACCTACCAACAGATCTTCAGCCTGCAGACTATGAACTTCCTAAATCACTCGCACCAGATAGATTACCTGAGGAAACACTGCATTGTCTGTCCTACACTGAGGGACTGTTATGACAGATGGAGCCCAAAGTTATGGACTGGATAAACTCAACAGACCTTTTGGAGGGATGGGCCATAGACTAAGGGAGTTACATCTATGTGTATGCATACAAGTAGATCAAAGAAAGAAAAAGTTGATGATTAATCAGAAAGTGTAGGATCTGGGCATGATGTAGATGGTATGGAATAAGGGGTGGATAATGTCCTGGTTCTGGCTAGGATAGAGTTAATATTCACCTGAGCTGGGAGGAGAACTGGAGCTGGTGGTCCCTATGGCTGGGGCACCCATCTGGGATAGTTTACTCATTAGTCAACAGCTGGGGTAAGTTTACCCCAATTAACCAAAGGGCTATTCCATCCCCTCTGACATCATGCTCAGTATATAAGTGAGGAGGGTGCTGAGGGGAGCCTCCTGCTACTTGGAAGAAACTAGGTGTGGAGTTTTGTTGTAAGCCATTATACTGTATTTGTATTCCATCATTGTTTTGTTTTATTCTGTTATTGTTCTTAAATTTACTTTTTGTTCAATCTCACGTCCTGTTTTTGCTGTTTTTTTTTTTTTGGGTTTTTTTTGTATTTTTTTTTTTTTTTAACAATTCTCCCTTCTGTCCCACTGGAGGGTGGGGGGGGAGTGAGAGAGACACTGTGTAGTCTGGTCCCAGTCGGGGCTGAACTACGACAAAAACATATCCTACACCCCCATTCTGTCTGCTAAAACTACCTGGCACAGCATTCACTGGCGGAGTTCAAACTGCTCCTAAAGAAAAAGGGAAGTGTTTTCAAAGAAAGTCTTTAAATCTACCTCCTCCCTGGCTGTATTTAAGTTAATTTAAAATTAGTCTTTGTTTTTCTATCCTGATGAGTTGGGTGGACTGAATGTAGTGACTCTGCAGCCTTCAAAATCTTCAGTTGGTACAGATGGCGCATATTAGGTGTTCAGCCATAGGAATTTTCGTTTGCTTTTGAGGAACTATGGCCATTTCACCCAAACTCAGCCATAAAGGAGCACATCCAGATAGTCTGTAGGTGCATCTTATTGCAGACTCTGGGAAATGTCTGCCTGCTGTGTGTCCTAGTAATTTTCAGTATTCAGTTGATACTAGAACCAGTGCCACCTCCCTGATTAGCATCGGATTGCTTTTTGCTACCTGTTTGTTTCTCACCTGGGGTCTTCGAGAGAGCCCCAGGGACACCACAAATTGAAAATATGTGTACAGCAATGACTTTTCTTAAGGATTATCTGTGTATTTAGATCGGATCCAGGATGTACAAAATATCAGTGAGCAGTAAGCCAGCCTTTTGGAATGGGATATGACATACTGGTAAAAATCAGCTTCCTGACCACCACTGGAAACATGTTCTCTCTTCTTTTTTCCCAGCCACATTCTCCTAGCTCTGCTTACTGCTGATGAACAAACCACTTATGCAAAGGAGATTAAAAAGGGGATTTACTTTGATTAGACCAAAGCCTTTCCTAGCATTTTCAGTCATAAGTATGATAGCTTTAATGAGCAGGAAAAGAAGATAAATATGAGTCACAGACTGACAAGAAACTTAATTAGAAAAGAGTAAAAAGTTCTGTTGGAAGCAATGCTGTAACTTATGTCCCTTTCTATCATCTCTGTGATAATCTGCTCAGTCCAAGGAAGGTAACTTTCTACAAATCTCTGAAAAATGTCAGCTGAAGGATTTCAAGGGGAGGAAACCAAAGCTTTAATTGCTGGAATAGAATCGAATCTACATTCCACCCAGTTAAGGCTGTGAGAATTTCCCATCAGATTTTGTCTTTCTGTGACCTTTTGGTTCACAGCCTTCGATGATCTCCTGCCACTCTCTAACCAAAAGGAACAGAGAATCTTTTTAATACAGAGGAATAAAGCAAATTTTATAGGTCATAAATAGGTTGAGAAAGAGCTGAGCAGAGTTTATTCTAGGGTTTACCCAATGGAAGTTGTCGATTCATCACCTATTTAGGAATATCACTTATGCCTATCATCTTGTTACCCTGCTATGCAGAATTCAAAGTAAAAGCGGAAAACGTATGCAACAGTCATGACAGATGCTGACTTTATATTACTGTGTGCTTAATCACCAGTGTAATGAAATACTGATAATTAATATTATTAATATATAATTGATAATTCATAATGATAATAGGTGGGTGAAAAACTGAATATGAGCCAGCAATATGAGCTGGCTGAATATGAGCCAGCACTCACAACCCGGAAAGCCAACATCAAAAGAAGCATGGCCAGCAGGTTGAGGGAGGTGATTCTCCCCCTCTACTCCATTCTGGTGAGGTGCCACCTGGAGTACTGTGGCTCTGGAGCCCCCAGCTCCCAGATGTATTAGAGCAGGTCCTAAGGAGGCCACAAAGATCATCAGGGGGCTGGGGCACCTCCCCTGTGAAGACAAACTGAGAAAGTTGGGATTGTTCAGCCTAGAAAAGAGAAGGCTCTGGGGAGACTGTACAGTGGCCTTACAGTAGATACAAGGCCTACAGGAAAGATGGGGAGGGATCCTTTATCAGCGAGTGTCATGATAGGAAGAGGGGTAATGGTTTTAAACTGAAAGAGAGTAGATTTAAGTTAGATACTAGGAAGAAATTCTTCATTGTGAGAGTGATGAGACTCTGGAACAGCTGCTCAGAAAAGCTGTGGCTGCCCCCTTCCTGGAGGTGTTCAATGCCAGGTTGGATGAGGCTTTGAGCAACCAGATCTAGTGGAAGATGTCCCTGCCCATGGTAAGGGAGTTGGAACTAGATTATCTTTAAAGTCCCTTCCAACTCAAACCGTTTTATGATTCTACGAAAATTTTCCTTAGCATTCTTTTCCCACTTGGACAGATAGACAGCAGCGCCAGCAAAATCCTTTTAGCTGTCCAAACCATTTCAAATTCAGACCAAAGAAGCAGAGAAGGGATGTTTGGAAAGAACAGCTGTTTCAGGAAAGAGGCAAAGGCCTGGCTTTTATGGGGTGTGAATGGCAAAGGCAGTGTTGTTGCCTGGGGCCGGAGCCTGGAGTAATGATCACTCCAGACTCTCTTTTGGCTAATAGGAGGGAAATCACTGTTCAATGTTATTAAGATGTCGTTCAGATAAGAGGTTGCAAAGGCATAATTTAGCTAGAATTTTATGAAGGAGCAGTTATTCCTCATCACAAAACATTACAGACATGGATTTTTAACATAATTGCAATGTATGTACTAATGTGTTATAGAAACAGATAGCATGCAGTACCCAGAGTTTATTAAGGATCATATATACCTTATGGAATGTGTTATTAAGTTTTCTTAAGATATAAAAAGAGTACAAAAATGGCTTCTAGGACCTTTTCCCAAAAACAAAATTGTGCTTGCTATTCATCTTGTCCTTCCCATGCTGGACTGTGAATATGTCTATCTGCTGTATGTAAAAGAGTAATGCAGCCTTTCTGGGAGCTATCATACTGATACTTCATATAAAGTGGAGACAGGGGCCAAGGAGTGTAAGTTGTAGAGTCCTTAGTACTTCTGAAAGTTTCCAGAAAAGGCACTACAGCTTCATAGATATATTTCCCTCTTGGGATACACTGTTGAGGATGGTAGCAGGGCCAAGGGGGAGTTGATATGAACAGTCCTGGAAAAGCCTGGTATCAAGGCTTTTTGAGATGGTACTATGCGAAAGTCTGGTCTGCTTCTTACAGGATTTTTATAGGATTTACATTCTTAACTCCAGGAATCTATGTACTGCTTTATCTTTCTGGTGCATTTCACTCAAATTTGGATCATGTTTCCACAGACAGCTTTTCTCCTGAGTTAAACCTCCAAAGTATTTAATCTTGAGACAAGATTGTTAGTTCAGTTTCAGTAACAGTTGCAGAACTGTGTTGTTGAATGGTTTTTCATTATTTGTAACAACAATAATTGAGAGAAGAATCCATTCTGGGGACTAGAATTTGCTAAAATTATCTCTGCAGCTGACCAAAGCATGACAAAAGACAGCGTGCTTAACAACATAATAAAAGTCGCATGTGCCTTTTTTTTCTTCAAGTGAAGAAAGAGACACTGTGGTGTGTCTGAGGACTTACTCTCTTTGAAAAAGTGGTGAGATGTAAGCACTACAGCAGCCACCGGCATCTTCTCTGGCCATTTCACACTCTTGAACCCCCAGAGGAGAGGTGCCATTTTGTGACCACAGGACTGCGGTTACAGCATGAAAGTACAATAGTTTTTTGCTCTGTGGGAGAATAAAATTATGGTGGCAATGAATCCAACAGCTGTGAAAACAATTCCCATATCATTATTTAGGAAAAAGTAGAAGAAAAAGTGTAGAAGAAAATATATTTATTCTGAATCAGCAAGCTTGAGCATTTAGTCAGGTTGTAAGAGAAATGGTAAGACCAGACATTATCTTTTATCATTGTTTAAAGGCAGGGTTTTGCGAATTGTTGATACACTCCTCCATGACAGGTAGATAGATGGTTAGAAAGAAAATCATTGTGGAAAATATGTTCTCCCACAGTAGCTTATAATTATGTGACAAAAAATATATCAGCCTGTGCTGCAGGCAAGACATTGTGTCTCATTAGTGTTTGGTGGACTTGATCACAAATAACATGTTTCAAAACTGTTAACTCCCTCTAATTCTTCTTCTCCACTTATACTCAAAAACAATCACAGTCAAAATTAGTCAGTTCCTGGAAAGATACTTCATCTGGCCAGCCCTATGTCTAAAAGCAGACAGGCTGTTCTCAGTAAGTGAGCAGTTATTTTTAACTAAGTTAATGATACCAAATTGCCCTGTGTGGTGTGTTACGATAACTAGCTTAATGTAGTTTTCAAAGATTAGTGCTGGCCATACTAGGTGCTCCTGAGATGCATAGGCCAGAAGGCACTCACAATCCAAGAGATACCATTTGAGACCAAATGTGCTGCAGCAGATGAGACTGAATGCAACAAGAGCATTAACAATGGCAGATTCATTTTGGGCTGTGGATCTATGCCTTGATGCTGATCACTGGAGGCCATTTATGAAAAAAGTGAGCAATCTACAGCTAAGGATGCAATCTAATTTTTTTTTTATTTCATCCTTGGCCACCTAAGTAGCTGATACTTGAAGTGAAAATTACCGGTTGAATTTAATACTTTGTTGTTATTGTTGTTGTTAGGATTTGAGTATGGGGGGAAAGGGACCACAGTGAAATCCTTGTTGCTTCAGTTCCTCTCACTAGCTTTGCATTTGCAGTATTGTGAAATACATGCAAGTATCTGTCATTTAGTCTCTCTCTGAATTGCCATCCCCTAAGGCAGTAGAGAGGAAATAAGTTTGTTTTTTGTTATCCGCAGGCCTTTTGAGATACACCCAGTCCAATCATTTTTAGTAGAGTCGATGCATGCGGATTGATCTCTCATACACTTTAGAGATAGTCTCTATTTTCTTGCAAGACCAGTGTATTATTTTTAACATGCCATATACTCAGTGACAGATAATAATAAAGCATACTACTTTGACCTTTTCTGTTGCCTGCACTTTAATTTACTCGCTATTCTCCTTCCCCTTTGTTTATGGCCCCTCAATATAACTGGTAAGGAGAAAGTAGACTGGACAGCTAGTCAAGATGTAGATTATTTAAAAGGCTAAAGCCTGGCTTTATCATTGTGTTAAAAGTTGATGGTCTTTTGTAGGTGATATTGGTCATTAATATGATGATAGCCCATTCTTAGGTATAGAAACACAAAGTGTCACAAGTTCAACTTAATTTGTAGCTGCTTATGGGCCAGCATCCAGTTTCAGCAGTGATGGTGTAATCTGGATTAAGCTTTGTAGGAATTAATGGATTTTCTCTGAGTG
The DNA here is from genome assembly GCF_036417535.1 of Chlamydotis macqueenii. NCBI lineage: Eukaryota > Metazoa > Chordata > Aves > Otidiformes > Otididae > Chlamydotis > Chlamydotis macqueenii. The sequence continues at coordinate 22,512,647 of NC_141559.1, forward strand.
TTGTAAATTAATGTAAGTGATTTGCAGTTTTGACTCCAAACTGCTGGCTAGTGGGAAATCAGGGCAAAAATAATCCTGTCACTGCTTTTTCCCATACCAGTTTGATTTTCAATAGCTAACCTTGCTGCAGGCTGTGGCACATTTCCTTCACCACATGGTCATGAAGTTAGCACTTTGATTGATGCAGAGAGGTGAAAAGGGGTAATGACTGCCTGTGATCTTTCTCCTTGCACTTGTGAAATACAAGCCACAGACCTAAGTACAGCTTGAGAAACTCAAACTATGTTTGGTTGTTATCAGCACACCACAAAACTTCTGATCATCCTTCAGCTTGGTGAAAGCCTAGAGGATATTTTCACGGTGAGAATGGTAAAGGGAGGACAAAACGCTCTGTTAAAAGACTTACTTGTGCAGGTATGTCTGAGAGTTTAGTGATGCTGCAAGTGGGAAATAGGAGTGACAACAGAGTCTGGATTTTCATGGCAGGGCTGTGTGTATAACAGATTGTTTCAGTTTTCTGGTGGTTCTGAAAACCTGCAAGTGGGATCTATACATTAAAAGGAAAAGGGGTGATGAAAAAGGAAAAAAAAGAAAAGAAGAAGCAGCTACTTTGGTCATTTGATTTGTTTAATTTGCTCTCCAGCTAATTGTTTTGATTTCAGGCTTGCCATTATGTTTTTAATTTTTATGTGTCTGTAGAATTGCAATAAAAAATACAACCAGGGCAATGAGGAAGGGTAGCCAAAGGTTGATTACAGTCTGTTGCTCATTGCATAGATTTGTAGATTGTTAAGGCAGAAGGGACTGTAATGATCTTCTAAACTGATCTGCATGCATTAAATTTTACCCACTGAGTCCTGCACCAAACCTAATAATCTGTGGCTGAACTGACTTGAAGTTCTTGAGGTATGCATTCAGTCTTGATTTAAAATCATAAAGATTTAAAAAGATCTAGAGATCTTTAAGATTTAAGGAGATAGAGAACACCATTGGATGTTCTCAGAGAACATCCTACAAGACCTCTCGATAATCTTCTGCCACTTAGAAACTCAGTTTAAAGAAAAAGCAAGTGGAAACACATCTCTTGTTTTTAATTACTTGGAGTTCCAGCCTGTAGAGATAGGAATGATGTGCCTGATAGACTGAACAGCCTTAGAAGCATTGGAAATGCTCTTTCTGCTTGGATAAATTAAGGCAGTCGTGAATTACTAACCTTTCCCTATCATTTTTAGAAAGCAAAGAGGAAATAAAGAGGAAATCCTACCTCAGGAATCGCTTTTCTTTGCTCCCAGGATGGCATTGCTCAGGCATCACTGTCTGGCGGGTGCTGATGACGAAGGTGCTGCTTAGCTTCAGGAAATCAATGGGACTCACCATGGAGTGAAGTGTTACCAGGAAGGTAAAAATGTCAGAATGAATGGATGCAGATATTTGGTAGGGCTGTCTGAAGATTTTCCATCCTAGTGCTTTCCTACTGAAAAGTGTGTATTTGATGCTTTCTCAAGCAAGGTTGTTGTGCAGAACTTGAATGTATTGTGTTCATCTGGGCTTTGAAACATTCTGGTTTTGTTTGAGGCAAGACAAAATGAAACTCTGCATTAAAAGTCAAAGCTCAGCAAAAAAACTAGAATAAATTCTAACACAAGGCATATTTCTGCAGAAAGAGATAAAGCTAAGCTCCAATTATGTTTATTTGACTGTTTATCAGCCAGTTCTAGTTTTCTTAAAATATATCAGGGTTTTGTGGATATTTGCTGAAGAACTGGACCAAAAAAAAAGGAAAGAGAAATCAGACTATGAGTTGGTTTTGAGATGTTTGATACTGTAGTAAAAGGGAGCTCAGACTATGGTTTTACAGATACAGACATTTGTCCCAATTTTGTCTAGACATAAATTAGCCTAGCTCTTTTGCAGTCATGAGATCAAATATCTAGCTGATATGTTATAAGTCAAATATCTAGCTTTATTGCTATAAGTCAAATTTACACATGGAGTAAAATGACACAGCTCTCTTTATGGAGTCAGATGGAGCAGATCTTCAGGGATATAAACCTAAATTCATGAAGTTACCCCCCCATGTTTGAATGAGGTTTTGCAACCATTCCATTTCAGTCCCAAGCGTAAACTCTAGCTTTATGGTCTGTATTTATAAGGATTAATTTTGGCATTTGCCTTTTATAGATTGTCTTGATTAAGCCATACAAGGAAATATAACAACATGAGAAAATCACTTGCCAGAAGAAAAAGAATCTCTTATTTTCATTGTCAGGGCTCAGAGAAGTTAAACTTTCCAGGAAAGATAATTGGAAGATGATTGTCTGTTGGTGCTGTCCTGTTGCAAATCTCTGTGCTTCTCAAAGAAAACAATGGAAATAAATAAAATGTAAGATGGTGAAGTGTATAGAAATGGAAGTGCTGCTCAGAAACTTTCTTGAGTGTTATGACAGTCCTTGTGCTATGTCCATTTGATTTTCTGCAAGTGTCTCCTAAATCATTCCTGTACAATATCCTTGTGAAAGGAAATTATTTTAAAAAGCCCTCACTATTAGGACATCTGTTCTTCCAAAGTTATTCCTGGTTTTCTGACTTCTGTTTTCAGTAGGTGAGTTCATTTAGGTACATTTCTGGAAAAACTTGGGCTTACCTCTGCTTGCAGAAGATGTTGTATGCCATCCCGTGTATAATAGCTCTCAAACTGGGCTGTGCATTTTCTGTGATAGGACCTTGCTATCCTTTTAATTCCTTGTAGAATTTATTTGGAGGTCGTTACTTGCTAAGATATACTAGTGCTGCAGGGTTTTGATTTCGTGCATTCTTTTAATGTTCCAGTTAACTTTAATTTAAGAATAAAAGCATATATTCATTTAAAGGCATAGCTTTTCAAATGGAAACAAAATTAAGGATATCCTTAATGAAGGGTCTGCTTGGCTGCTTCTACATCCTTCTCTTTGGTTAAACTGAAATCTCTATTTATTAATATAAGATGCAGCTTTATTACCCAAAATGACTGCTGCTAAAATGTGATTATGTTGCTTCTTTTGCACTGTAGTTGTCTTTCTCCTTGTCCCATGTGATTGCATAACAACTGTTTTGATACATTTGGTGAAGACTTAAAGACTGAGGAGTCCTTTCCTACCCAATTCTTGAATAGCAAGACATTGGCATATAAATTTAAGGAGTCTTACTCTTTTTAAACAATTTATCTAGCTCTTGGTTTTGAGATCAGGGTACACTACAACATATTTTTGTGCTCTTCAGAAAAACAATGGCAAGAATATTTTTCATATACTTCCGTAATTGCGTGGCTTCAGAAGCTGGGATTATAAGAAAGAATACCAAGTATCAAGACGTGTAATAAAATTAGAAGTGTTGGTCAAGTACATAATCTATGTTGCTTTTCAATTACCTTTTGCTGTAAAGTCACCAAGGCTTTTCAAGCAGAGTGATGAGATAAAGTGTGTGTTCTACCATATTAATATAGGTTGAGATTCATCTTTTCTGATTTGTGAGGAGTTTTTTAGTATATATTCAAAAGAAAATTACTTTTACCAGCAAAGCTTAAAAAAAAGTACTTCTTTTCACTCAGCTGACATTAGTAGACATGTTAGCCTCATCTAGAATGCTATATGATATTCCAAATTTATTGTGACTGTAAACAACAATTCTGCTTGCTTTATAGCTTTCCTGGGCTCCAACAGTAAACCATAATATCTCTATCTGGTTGGAATTATGTGTTATAACAGTTTCATGGTGGGGGAGGTAAAGCTCTGATAAAGATAAAATAGGGTCTTGGGTTTTTGTGTGACCTTGTCGTTTGAAAAAGCATTACACTCTAATGAGATATAATTTAAAAGACCTCTGGGAGCAAATTGAGTTTACTGAGATATTTCTAAGAGTAATTACTTACTGTGAGTCGTCAGCGCGCTCTGTTACAGTTCCTTTCCTAGCAAATGTATTTATCTGGGACTGTATAGAATGGATTAGAGCTCCTACCATTAATCTTTGATGGGAGACAGTAGTGAAAAAGATGGATGCTTATATAACTGACATTTCCAGCATTTATGGCCATAGATTAAAATGCCAGGCACAGAATTTCAAGTAAAATGGCAGACCTAACTCAGTAATATTCAATGATGTAGTAGACCTTGGCTAGGAGAATAGCTAACAGAAATCAGTGTGCTGCATTTATCGAATTGTTAAAATGAGTTTAATAATAATTGTGTTTTGCATGAGTTTTGTTTTAGAAATTTATTTCTGAGATTGGGTACTCTGAAAATAAATTATTTATCATTCCAGTCAACACAAAATATAGGAAACACTTCAAGTTAGTTAGCTGATGGCAAGATTAAAAATTGCTGCCATCGCTGAATTTGTCCTGGTGTTTACAGCAGAGAAATATATTCAACAGCTCTGGACATATTTTGGAAGATTGGGTGAGATTGATTTGAAAAGGTAGTGAAAGATCAAATTACCTCTCAGAAGAATCTCCTTTTAGTAATTTGACTCTTAACGTCAGATCTTTTTGTCTATTGTCACACTTCCAGGAATGTTAAGATTTAGGTTCTGCAAAGCATGTTATATCATGGAGATACTTGCGTGCAAGGACTATGATATCATTGATAATGTCAATGAACAGAATATTGACTTCTTCAGTACTCTTCTGCTAATGTTTTAGGAATCCTGGAATAAGGAGTAAGGACTTGAACTGATGGAAAACCTCAAATTGATGGAGGTCTATGGGTGTCTTGATACGACATGTGCAGCCACAGAGTCTCATAGGGCTCTCTCCCAGGCAGAATTTCTCCACATGGAAGGTACAGAACAAAGGTGGACTGGAGGAAGAAGTGTGCATACCCTTGCATTTGTGGGCCTGTATGATTCCATTGGAAAGCCAATGCAGCAGTGTGTCTATTTAGGTCTTCCAGCCAGAGCCAGGTGATTGTGCAGGCTTTCCAGAAGTTTACAAATGAAAAATAGCCAGTATATGCATTCAGGTTCAACAGCAACAACAACAAAACCCTCATTTTCTTATTCTTTGAAAGAGAATTTTTGAAGTATTTCATCTGTTCCAAAATCCAAACATCTTGTTTTTACTATTCTGAATATTCTATGTATTAAAAAAAGCAAAATTTGAGATTTGAAAAAAATGAAAGAACTTCATTTTTCAAATGCAAAGATAGTCTTGAATTTTTGAGATTAAACCAAAAGCAGATATGCTAGGTAAATAAACAGAACACTGAATCGATATATATACACCTCTCTGTCAGTATATATCAGCTTCTTTTAGCTGTATGTGGAAGAGTCATCAGTTGCACTTCTTTAGCCTTAAGACTTCAGGAGGCCCTGTGCACCCTGCCTTTCACCACAGTGTCCTGCATCCCTGAAGATATCTTTTCAATGGATACAATCCCCTCAGCCCCCAGCAGGACTTACTGGGAGACAGCATGTCCCACTTAATAGGGCTTCAGACTGGGCTTTAGTTCTTTTTTTTGGACTGTCACCTTGAGGAATCATTTTAGCTCTCTTCCACTAATCAGAACAATAAAATTATCAAATATATGTCTTAGCAGGAACCCTGCCTAACAATTTAATTCTCGTATGAAAATATAAACTACTAGCCTTGAGAGAAAGAACAGCAGGGTCATAAACTTAACATAATGAGATACTTTCAGGATGCTCCAGCAGGAGCTAAGTTAGATGGGAACATCCTGAGGGGGTACAGACACACTGGCTGAAACCAAGATAAGGGGGCTTGAGGAGTTTAGGAACAACTGATAGGATGCACAGGCACAGTGGCTGAAACCAAGATAAAGGGACTTAAGAAGTTTAGAACCAACTGGTAGGGTGGAATAACCAAGGAAATTGGGAACCGGCAAAGATAAGTGAGCAATAAGCCACCCTGGCAGCAAGAGCAAAGCAGGAGAAAGGTCTGAATCCACGCAGCTGGACATAGTGATGAGGAGAGAATGACCACCAGAGAGACTGTGACTCCTGAGCACAGACACGAGATGGACGCAGAGACCGGGAATAACCTGTAGTGGGAGGAAACTTATGATAATGATTTCTCGGAAACCTAATTAATATGTAACCAAGTCCGTGGGAATTCTATGAATATGCATGTCTGTGATGCATAAATACTGTACCTGTTGCTTAACACGTTGCACACATTTGGAGGAGCGATCCCCCGTGCTGCCCAGTGCTGAATAAACATACCTACTTTACAATCTTACAGATTGTGGAGTCAGTTTTCCACACGTCACTAGGTTAAGTCAGTGTTCAGATTCCTGCATCTCTGCTTGATGGATGTAGAGCTGTTTGCCTAAGACAAGACAGAATATCATAGTTTCCATCTGAGACCTCTGCTCACTGATATAATTGTCATTATCAGTCTTTTACTATATCAACTGTGGCGTTAGATAAGAGAACTGTTTTGGAAACAAAGCAGAGAAGCATGATGACTGCAATACATAAGGACTCTCTTAATTAGCATACACAGCTGCGTGTTGCCCTTTTCATCTAAAACTGGTAAAGAAGGGGAATGGCATGTGTGGAAAGCATGTTTGAAAGATGGTTGTCTTTAGCAGTATTGCAACATACCAGTGAATCAAATGACGTTTGATGTAAAACACAGCCAGACACTCTGTAGATTGCCTCAGTTGATTAGGAAGCAGTGAGGCTGTTAGCATTCTGGAACATGGTGCGTGTAACAAAATTGCTCCATGATGTGAATTTGGAGGAGAGCAACTGAGCAGCCTTATTGTGTGCCAGGCCTCAGCGGTGTCCTGTGCCTGCTTTAATCATCAATTATTGTAATACTGGGGCAACCCACCAACCAGGCCGTAGATGGCTTCTCTAGGCTATGTTACATAATAAAGCAAATCAACCAGCATGTGGGCTGGAAAAGACTGTGCTGTAGCACCTGTCTCAGGGTGTAGGCGCTCCTTGAGCTTGTGCTGGAAGTGTCTCAAGGTCTTACTCTGTCAGACTCCATGCACATGAGGAAGAGATAGTCCATAGTCAGGGAACCCATAGCACAAGGATAAAAAGACAGGCAGTGATACATTTTATAGGCTTGTGGCAGCTGTTTACTGCCAGTGTGGGCAGATGTCGTAGAAGGCACTTATGATTATCAGTGTTATTTGTTTACCCAGGAAGGCTAGTCTGAGAGCAGTCTAGATTTTGCACCATAATGAAAATGAGAGCAGGAAGCTCGCAATTGAGTCTTGCCCAAACTCACAGAGGCTCCCAAGACTATTTTGGTTGCTTTCAGTCAGTTTAGTCAAGCTCTTGGACTCTTTTTCAGCCAAGTATTTGTCTGCCTCCAGGCATCAGTCTGCTACTAATTTGCTCTCGTTGCTGTGCTAGATTGTGTCCTTGATAGGAATTTCCAATATGAATAATACAGACCTTTTGTTGCTTTTGGGTTTTGCTTATATTGGTCAGAAGCATATTCAACATCTATGGTTTTAACCAACAGACATTTCAATAAACATGCATATAAGCAAGAAGAAACTTCTCCTCAGGAGAAAACCTTTAGCTCAGCTCTGAAAAATGGATATGATCATGAAGCCAGCAATATGATAGTTCATTTTTTTCTCTGGACTGCAGTTGTCATAGGTCATAGGTGGATGTCATTTAAGGAAATCCCTTTTCAGATGGTGCATGCTATAATACCCTGATGTGAAGTGATATGTTAGATTTTGCTCTGTTTCAGACAGGGACAGTGTGCTCCCAGCAAGCCCCTTGTGCCCTCTTGCAGACAGTTCACTAGTTTACAAAACTCTGTCTACTTTTTATTTAAATATTCTTAAAAACTTGATGTACCAGGGCACAGGGTATTGACTAATGGTGCCTCTAGAGAGAAGGCACTTGTCCCAGTGTGGTGTTGATACTGCCCTGTGGAAATGAAGTGGAGCTAACTCAGGTTAAGCCAGTCTATGAAAGCGCTGAGTTTGTGGGTAGAAGCAAGCCTGGCCAAGAGGCCTTCTGAATACATCAAGGTGGTGCTAACTGGAAAGAATAGGCTTAATTTGGGACTTACAAGTCTGTGCTGCTCCAATAGAGTGCTGCTTCTTGGCATGTGTATTGGATAGGGACGTGCATATCCTGAAATCTCATGGTAGTCTGCGTGTGTGGCATGTAACAGGTCATTTTCATAGAACCATAGAATAGTTAGGGTTGGAAGGGACCTTTAAACGTCACCTAGTCCAACCCCCTCATCTAGTCCAACCCCCAAGTTTTGTAGAGAACTGTTTCTGCAAATTGCAGAAAACTAAGAGTTAATATGCAGACCAGCAAGTCCAAGTTATTAAAATTCCCTTCAAGATAATAGATTGGAGGAGCTTGCACATTGTGGTAAAATGCCCAGTTAATATAAGAGCCAAACAGCTGGGAAGTTTTGAGAAGGTAGGAGAGAAAAGGAGATAACAAAAACTACAGTTACATACACAAGATCTGCTCTGATACAACAGCTACATATGGAAATGATTTGCAGGATATTGCCCATAAGCTTCCCCAAACCTGCGTCCTGGCTGCAGTGTCTTCGATTACAACCCAGATGCTGTCACATCTTTTGTAGCACTCTAGCCAAGAGGGGTTTTGAATGTGAAGCTGGGCAAGCAACAGGATTAATTTCAATATTAAAAGCTGATGATCTTTCACAAAAGTGTGCAGCAGCAGCAGGCCACCACGGCTGCAGATCTCTCCATGAGCAAGCTGTAGGAACAAGTTGTCTGTCCTTCTGTAGCTGGGTGGCTCATACCAGCCCACGTCAGCCTTGCCAGGGACATTGCACAATGGACACACCTACTCTCCTAGCATCAGAAAAAACATCAAGCCCCCATCTTCAGAGCTCTATTCTGGTCTCTCCATCCCAACTACATTTCCTTCCTGTGGCTCAAGTGACTCCATACTCCCTACTCCATACTCATCAGCTAGCTGGTTACGAGATATACGACTAACTGCTTTGACAGATGTTTTTGAACATCTTGGCATAAAACATGTAACCTCCCTGCCCCCCCTCCTTGGAGCCAGTTTGTGGCACTTTAAGGACTTGTTTGGCTGTTCTTCCTTGCTCAAAATCTCTCAGATCTCATCTTCCATCCCCATCTTCAGTTGTGGGATTTTTTTTCCTTCTGTATACAGGCTCTCCAGTTCTTGAAGCATCAGGAAATAGCGGCTTTTGTGTGGACACCCTCCTTTAGAAGGAACATGTTTTCTCACGTGGGGGAAGAGTGAGGATGCAACAGACCCATCTTTTAATCTCTACTCTGTTGAAATCTCTGTATAAGCCTTTGTTCTGTTTCTTACCTGTGAACTGGGAAGAAATGCATTGACATCAGTATTCTTGGTGATTGGATAAAAAAATATCTAATCCAATTCAGTGTAGGAAAAAAACCTTAAGTGGTGCACATTGGGGAAAAAAATCAATCCTAACTACCCTCAGCAATGGGTCACCAGCTACCTGTTAGCTTTTCAAGAGGAAGATGTTGGGATTAAAATAGATAGTTCTGCTACAACATTGTCTTAATGATCTGTAGCCATCCTCAAAGGAAATGTGAGGTTAGAAATTATGAAGGAATAGAAAACAGGGTAGAAGTCATTTTTACAGCACTGTATAAATCTGTAACTCCAACTTCTTGAGCACTCTGTATTTCTGGCAGCCTTCCGTTTGAATGGAAAAGATCCAAAGGACATACCAAGGACATAAAAATATGGAAGAGCTTCAGCACAGGGAGTGATCAAGCAGTTCAGGACTTTTCAAGCTGGAAACGCAATGCCTGGAAGATTGTGAAATGAGTTCATCGTAGAGAATAGTTGTTCAGTGTTTCTTCCAGGACTTCAAATACTAAAGTTTAGCGAGGAGAAACTATCAGACAAAGGCTTAAAGCAATTCAAGGGAGCATTTATTTGCAAATTGTGTAGATCCAACATGGAAACTCTTGATGCAGGATATTGTAACCACTGAAAGTTTACAAGCATTCAAAAACAGAAAAAAAATCAAAACCAAAACAAACTACCAGAAGAATCCACATGAGAGATGTGAAAAGCTAACTGTTCAAATAATGATGACGCTTCTGCATCTGAGGTCCCTTGAGCTTCAGATACTTGTGCAGGGAGGGAGCATTATTAAAGTCTGTAGCTTCTAGCTGAATTTCATGTAAACCTTTTCTTTTATCCTTACTCAGGTCTGTAAGACAGTTTTTTCTTCTCCCTATCAGCACTATGGAGAGATGGCTAAACTGGTCTTTTTGCTTTGGGAAGGTCTGGATGAGGACTAAGAGAGAATGACTGTGACCTTCTGTTTGCAGGGTGGATGACAATTTCTTTACTTTGTGAAGGACTTCATTTCTTGAAACCTTGTCCTGCAGTTCATAATGTGTGAAATTGATCTTTTTTAAAGGAGTGTTTTTTCCTATGGTTCTCAGATCTTTGAATGGAAATTCAAGAGGAAAAGTAGAAGAGATCACAAAACACTTATTACTTACACTGTGATTCAACAGGAAACAGAAGGGCAAGAAAAGAAAGTAAAATAGAGATCTCTCAAGAAGGGGCTGAGGAGAGGAGGCAGGAAAGAAGCCTTGTGTCTTGCAGGGAGGCCAGAATCACTCGCTTGTTTGTTGATCTTATTATAACCTGAAAAGGAAAACTGTGAAGTTGGAAGTAACAAATGCCCAAGGACTCTTTGCAAGCTTATCAAACCCAGCCCATCTCATGCAACTTGGCACTGAATGGAGACTCTTTCAGATCACTCATTGGCAATAGTGGCCAGTCTCCACCAAGTAGCTTATGGCTTTATTCTCTCTTCTCATTCTTCTAGATGAGTTCTGTCAGATACTTCCTAGTTGCAGTGTGGTATAATTAGGTTTCTGGCTGCTTTTTAGCTGAATCTGGTTAATAAAACCCTGGTCTAGGGCTCAAGGGATCTGATGTATATGTTGGGTTCTGCAGCTGAGAGCCAGGAGGTCTCTAAGTTCCTCATGACTGTGTTTCAGTTTCTCCAGCTGCTAAACAGAAAGGAAAACACAAATGTTTTAGAAGTACTTTGAGATTAATGAGAGCAAAGAAGTGCTAGATAGTCTCTGAGCTAGCCCCCTGCACAACTGTGTCCCTGTTGCTTTGGAATCTAGACAGGGTGCTCCTACGGGTCTGCCAGGAGTTGCTGAAGAAGTTGTACCACTATCTGCTCCTTGTTTTCCCTTCCAGGAAGGATGCCTGTCCTCACAGCTGTGGTGTCTCCTAAACCTGTGCAAGATTTCTGACTCGCTTCAGTGCTGGGAATTATTTAAATGAATTTGTGTTACTTCACACTAAAAGGAATTGGGAGTGTTTTCATGAGCCACTCAGGTACGTTACCTGTGATGTGTTATAGTCTGTCAGGGTGGTGAGATCTTAAACTACGCCAGTGAGGTCTGCCAGAGAACGTTTATCTCAGTCTTTTTTACCATGTATCTGTGCCATTAATTGTATGACAGACTTCGCTGATGCTGGAACAGGCTTCAGCTCTCACACCTTTAACACTTTACACTCAGCCATGTATCTCCAATGACTTTTACTGGAGGCTTCTAGTTAAGTCGTTTTGAACTTTCATGTGCTCTGTCTATGGCAAAGTTCATATTTGTCCTACATATTTGTTCTGCTTGCTATTTGGAAGTAGGCTCTGAGGAGAAGGAGCTACTTAGCAGTGTAGGAAGCTTTGAGAAAAGCCATCATATGAAGTACCTCAGAGAAGGAGAGCTGAAAAAATACAAACTTGAAACCAAACCCATCCAAGAAGCTGTGGAAGCTCAGAGTTGAGTTCTCTCAAAGTGAGGGTTTTGGGGCCACGATCCAACCATGAGGTGCCAGAGCTATCTTGAAATGTTTTTGCCTGAAGAACTTGCAGCAAAGCAGCATAGAGCTTGGTTCAGGCTGCTGCACGAGCCTGGCAATACAAGCTGCTCTTCTCCCTTCTTCAAGTCATAGCAGCAGGGAAGGCTGAGCTTCTCGTGTCTGTCCCTCCCTCATTTGAAACTGCAAATGTCAGAGGGTAGGGGTGGGCAATAGATAAGGCAGTAGCAGTATGTGGCTTCTTGGCTGTGAAGGCAAAACTTGATTTTGCTGCTCCCTAGAAGAGGGATGATGACAAGGCTCACCTGTAACAGACTTTTTTTTTTTTTTCTCTGTGTCCTGGTTTCAGCAGGGATGGAGTTAATTTTCTTCTCAGTAGCCGGTGTGTTTTGGATTTCGTGTGTGAAGAATGTTGATAAAAACATTCTGATGATACGAGTTGTTGTTAATAAGACCAAGGACACTGTCTGGCTTTCCAAGTCTCGTTAAGGTCTCGTTAACATGCAGATGCAGGAATCTGGGTGAAAGACAGACAGAATAATTGATCCAAACTGGCCAAAGAGAGTATTCCATGCCATAAACGTCATGCTCAGTATATAAGTGGGGGTTGCCCATGGGAGGGGGCATTCTGTTCGGACATTCTTGTCGGGTATCCGTTCGGGCACCCTTGGCATTCTTTTCTTCTCTCTTGCTTGCTGGCATCGTTCCCTCTACCTTGCTAGCTTGCTCTCCCTCCTTTGCTTGCTGCTCGGTGTTGTTCCTGTGATCGCTGCTCAGGACGGGCTGCATCGGTCATTCAGACATCGGGTGATGAGAAATTGTACATGGTTCATTTTGTATATTTTGTATATATTAATATCCTTATATTCTGTTAGCTTTGTAGTTTTTAGTATTTTTAGTAAACTGTTTTTATCTCAACCCACGAGTTTTCATTTCTTCCCAATTTCTCTCCCCTGTCCCACTGGGTAGGGGGAGGGTGAGTAAGAAACTGTGTGGTGATCCGGGCTAAACCACCACAGTCTTTTTGGCGCCAAACGTGGGGCTCGAAGGGGCCTCACTAGATCAGTCGTGATATCATCAGACCTTAGTCTGAGGATCCAAGGTTCAAGCCCCGATCAGTCCCGAAGGGCTGAGATAAGGACAGGTTTGAACACAGTGTGTTGAAAACAGATTTGTTACAAGTGTTCATTAAGCTGGTTTGGTCATCGCTGGTCACAGTGTTGTTTTATTTGTTCTTGCAGTTGTTTTTAGAGCTGTATTGGATGGCACCCTACTTGCTGTATATGCTGGTTGTCGGTGTTTATGCACGGCTTATCGATTCTGGGATTAAAGGTATCGCTCTGCTGTGCTGTGTGGCACTGGTTGGTTTGGTGAGATCACTGGTAACGGGATTGGTTTCATATTTGTACTCAATGGCGGTGGGCAGTGTGCAGAGCGAGGAGGCAGAGGCAGCTCCACCGGGGTATTTCGGGAGCCATCTTGTGGGTGTTGTTTGGAACTATACCTGTTGTTTTGTTCCAGGAAGCTAGGCCGCAGGGGGAACATCTGTTTACAGCTTTCCCCACCTCGCCAAGCTGATTTCAACAGCTTTTGAGAATTTTGAATACCCTTTTGATACCCCTACCACTGTGTTTATGTTGACAAGCCTCTTGCAGCTATCTCAGATCTTGATATTGATTAAGTTTAAACAATTTTTTAAAAGTATTATGGCTCCTCCAACCCCCGCAACAGACACTGTGGCTACTCAAACTCCTGCTACAAATGTGGCAGCTACTTCAGCTGCTACGGCAGGCACCGCAGCTACCCCAGCCCCTGCTACGGGCGCTGCGATTGCTTCGGCCCCCACGCCAGACACTGTGACTACTCAAACCTCGGCAATCAGTACCAAAGAGAAACCGAAAAACCAATCTACACCAGTATCAGTTGCCCCTGTACATAAGAAATACACCAAAAAATCAGTTCGCATAGTGGAAGATGATGATGAACCAGGCCCATCACGTGATCAGGGAGAGGCAGAAGGAGAGGTAGTCACCCGGTCCCTATCCCTGAGTGAGCTGCAAGATATGCGAAAAGACTTCAGCCATAATCAAGGTGAGCAACTTGTCACCTGGTTGCTCCGATGCTGGGACAGTGGGGCCAGTAGCCTGGAATTAGAAGGCAGGGAAGCCAGGCAGCTGGGATCCCTGTCTAGGGAAGCAGCCATTGACAGGGTGATTGGAAGAGAGTCAGCAGCCTGCAGCCTCTGGAGGTGACTCCTGTCAGGTGTGAGGGACAGCTATTTCTTTAAGGAAGATATTGTATGCCACCCAAGCAAGTGGACCACCATGGAGAGAGATATCCAGTTTCTGAGGGAATTAGCTATTTATCATAACATGGATGACCCACGGACATCTGTAGATCCAGATGAAATTCAATGCACCCAACCCATGTGGCAGAAATTTGTACAGAATGCACCATCGTCTTATGCCAACTCATTGGCAGCAATAAGTTGGAAAGATGATGAGATGCCACCAGTACGTGCAGTGGCTAAGCAGTTCCGACAATATGAAGACAATCTCTCTTCCCCGATGCGGGCCTGTGTCTCAGCTATAGAAAGACTGACTGAGAAATCTGAAAGCCAGTTTGAAAAACTGTTAGAAAAACTATCTGAGGTGTGTCAGAAACTTGAAGATTCTTGCTCCCCACCTGCACAAACTAATATCTCAGCTATTAGAAGAAGACCTCATCCTCCTCCTGCTCAAGGGAGATGGTACACGCGACGAGATGACCTATGGTTTACCTTGCGTGACCAAGGAGAGGATATGAGGAAGTGGGATGGAAAGCCTGCCTCGGCCCTAGAGGCACGTGTACGTGAGTTGCGAGGTAAAACAATCACAAAGGGAGGTTCTTCCAGGCAATTTGCTGCTCCAGTCTCCAGTGGGCAGTTCCCCAGACAGCATAGAAGGGCTGATCTCACCTCTGATCCTATGGAAGGAACTTCTGATTCATATTCACAGAAAGTGAACTCAAAGGTCTGTCTTTTATAATTGTTTGAGGAGAGCTGATATGCCTGTAGCCTAGGCTTAAGGTAAAAGCCCGTGATAGGCAGAGAGGATTCCTTCTGTAGCATTCCTGGGTGCTTTCTCAGTTTAAAAAAAAAATTGGATTACTCTGTAATTTGTGGATGTCTGCTGAAATCAGATACTAAAGAAAAGCTGAAGTTTAGTGATGAGAGCAGAAGACTGGGATTGAGGTTCCAAATGCTCTTCTGAAGATATCAGAATCCAGTTAATGTTCAAACCTGGGAGAAGTCTTGCACAACTTGTCCGTGTTGATAGGCATGTATGTTATTTCTTCAAGTATGGTATGTTCAGTGACTTATTATTGTGTCTGTAGAATTTATAGAACTTCTTTTTCCAGTACTGGAGCTGACTTAATTTTTTTTACTACACAGTTGTCTTTATACCTCCCTGTGTTATAGTTCCTATTATTTAGAGGGTAACTGAGACGGGTAGGCTAAGCAGCTTAGTATTATTCTGTACAATATACAGCTTTAAAACATACTCTTCTGAAGCTGTATACAGACAGACACCCACCAGGCTGTCTCCAACTTCCTCTGTGAAAGAAAGAAATTCCTGTTGAGAAGTGATGAGAAGAGATCCTTGCAGAGACAGGCTGAGTAAAATGCAGCAGAAAATGAGAGTGTGCTCATTGCTTCTCATTAGTGGAGGAATGTGTATGGCACATCACAGCACACACAGGCTCATGTGACAGTTAGTACACCTCCATGCTATAATACAGTCAAGCTGGGAGGGCACAAAAGCAAGAAATTTGCCTTTATTCTCCTAATATTTTTTTCATCAGGTTTTAACTTACACAGTCTCTTAGAATATACTGATAACAGCTTTCAAATATGAAATTTTAAGTGAGATCAAATTGCTTTTTGCAGGAAGATCTTGTGGCTACATTTTCAAGTTAGAATTTTAAAAATCTAAGCTGAAAAGTATTTATTTCCAAGTTATCTATTTTAATGTAAAAAAAAAAATCAAACCTACCCACAAACAACTCAACCCTGGAACCCTGGTCTCTTTTCTACTGAAAGTAATAAACACTCGGTTTGAGCTAGGTTTTTTTTTTTTTTTCCCCTGAGATTCAGCAGTGATTTAGTCAGTTACAGGAAAGTATAAAGCTGCTGTTATTTACAGAAAAGCAAAACAAATGTTTGTAGTAGAATCATAGATTTTTGTGCTCAGAAATGTGTCTAGTAAACACTGTAAAGCATTGATACATACACCAAACCAAGAAAAGAATACAAGCTTACAGACTGTATGGAATAGCTGCTAAAAAGCTTGTAAAGGTTTTTGCATAGTATACATGTGACCTTAGTGAATGCATAAATAAAAATGCAATAAGAAAACCTAGGAAGAATAAAACATCTGCATCTTATCTGCCCTGTTACCATGGACCTTTGTCAGAAAAACATGGGTGTTTATCACAGATTCCAATTTCTAATGACTTCCTTGGTGCAAAGGACCAGCAATACCATTCTTCAAAACAATTGTCATCTTTCCAGTGAAATCCATAGGGAACTTACCTTCGCAAGACAGATAAGGCCATAATTAGTTTTACTAGAATCTGCATAAGCTGTGTATCATGAGCTAGTGAAATAAGACAAATGTGTGCTGAAGTTAACTGTACCATATTTCTCTTAAAATCAGTAAGATTGACCCCAAGTGGTAGATTTGCCCCTGTACTGCATTCTTTAAAATGTGGAATTTCTATACCTGAGCTGTGTACTTTGATCAATGGAAGAAATACAGGGTTTTGGTATTTGTATGGGTAAGTATTAACCTACAAATAGGCTCTATACTGCTATTTTCTGGCAAAATACAGATATTTCAGGCTGTAAAGGTGCAGAAGTCCTAGGTTAGTTGGAATTTTTTTCAGAATTAGAGTCTTGGTTGATTTTTGTTTGTTTTATTGACTTGCTTGTAGGTATCCTTTTTGTGAAAGAGAATTTTGAAAGGTCTCAGCCCACTGAAGTAAAGGAATTAGTTGCCACTGACTTTACTCTGACAGGTGAAGGATGCCTCCATGGTCCAAAGGGCTTCAGCCTGGAAATTACTACTCAATCAGACTCTTGCCCGGAGAACATACTAATCAAAAAATACTTGGAGGTCTGTCTCACTAATGTTTCTCTGTGAGTACCAAATCAGAAAGCACTACTGCTTTTCATCATTAATGCTTGCCTCAGATCAGGAGGTTACAGCTCTGCTGTCAGAGAGCCAATATGTATGCCATTGATGACATACATGTTTATCTTCCTACAAGTGGAAGAAACTATAGTGGAGTCATGTTTTCCCATTTATAGATGGATATCAAGATTTCCAAAGCACACCAGAGCATAAATGTGATGCTTTTATGTTACAAAGCTGAAGGTTAGTTAAGGCTAGTGTTGCAGATATTAGGAGTTAAAATGAATCATAGAATATAGAAGTGTTAAGAATCAACAGTAATTACAAATTATAACCTTAAAATAAGGAAAATGCCACTGACACCAATTTGCTGCTAGAAATCCCCTACCCTTTCCATCTCGATCTGGGAATCGAGGCAATAGAGATAAGGGAGATTAATGAGATAATTTTATTAATCGTAGAACTGTAGCCGCATAGGGAGTGGGACCCTAGAGATCTTATAATACGCATTTGTTAGAAGCTAGCCTAGCATATCTTTAATACAATGGTAAGTCCCAAACACCCCCAAACCCCACCTGCAGAAATAGGCCCTAAGCCATCACTTTGGAGCCAGGAAAACCAAGGAGCATCGCGACCTGTTCTCAAGACCATATATGGAGATTTCAAGGAGGAGTTTGACCAGCGAATTCGAGGAGGGGGCGTTCTGACGACCACCGAGACCACCAAAAGACCCTCGACTCAAAAGACTGGGCATGCGTGAGTGGGTGGGGAAATGATGTAATGGTTTCTCAGAAAATTTATGTTTATGCATATTATTTCTTGGAATTTAATTAATATGTATAATTAATGTGTATTTAAACTGTGCTGTTGATCAAATGGGTGCGCACGCTAGGTGGAGCGATCCCCTGTGCGCCCAGCGCTGCAATAAAGAAGTGCCTGCTTCTTAACTTCTCATTGCTGTTAAGGAGTTTTGTTCCGGATTTCGGTAACACTAGTGAGACACAATTTAGGCAGGAGCAGAAGAGTAAGCATGTTCCCAAGCAGAAAGAAGAATCCCAGCATCATGCCTCGTAAATAGGCTGTCAGTGGCTTTTTTTTGTGTGCAAATCTCAGGGACTATTAAATGGGAATCCAGGCTCATATAATTAAAAAAAAAAAAAAGGCAAACCCTTGTGATCCTTAAACTCAAATATTTTCCTCCTTCCTGTTTTTTATTTTCATTTGAAACATGAAACTGAAATCTGTTTTCTAACACCTTCCTGCAAAAAAAAAAAAAAAAAAAAAAAGAAAAAGAAAAAAACCTCAAACACCCCAAACAAAACAAAACAAAATCATTCTGTCTCCCAGACAAGTATTCCACTTTGTTTTGTCCTGGGGCTACTGCTTGGGCTGGACCTATTTCAGTGCCCTGGATTTTAACACTGAAATGTCCTACCATTTGTTTTGATAGTTTTTGAACCAGGCTTCTATGTGGAGACTTTAAAATTGGTTTTGCTGCTGGAGCTCAACCATTATACATTTAGAAATTCCAGTGTGCTATTAGCTATCAGACTAGGATCTCTGATCTATGGCTGCACAGTTATGGTGATAAATCTTGTTGAGGTCTATGCCTGAGAAAAAAAAGGAAATTTTTGATTTAGTGGGTGATCTCCCAATTCCAGAAAAAGATAGAGAGGGTTAAAAAAAAAAAAAAGAAAAAATGCTTTAAGAAATAAATTTTCAGTTGTTTTCTATCTCACTTCTCCCTGACATCTATGTTTTGTCAAAACTCATATTGAACTACTGTGTTTTGATTAAGACTTTTGAAATATTTAAAAAGAATAAAATTTTAAGGATATTTCCAAATGAGTAACCATTTTGAAAGGAAAAAATTGAAATGTTTTGCCACAGATTCAGAGCAAGCAGTCTGGATCAGGATAAGGATTTATGACATGCTTGCTGACACTGTGAAATCTGCAATCTTGCGGTTGAAAACAACCCTTTGCTTGGCTCGTCTGGAAACAAAAGCACCCTGATTTCTTGTCACTAATGACAGGAATGTTTTATTTTGTTCACAGGGTCATGTCTGTTAATGCTACACACATAGAGCTCTCAGTGGGCTTATTCTTCATATAGTATTTCTGTTACTTCTACATAGAGTTAGATTTAGACACAAGAATCATAATATCTTACCAAATTTGTAGGTCAATGCCAGAGTAATTTATTAGTTAATAATTAATGTTTGGATAGTTTCCTGCCAGGAGGGTTTAGAACCACACTGGTTCAACTGCAGTCTCACTGCATCCCAGCTTGGGATGTGACCAGCCATAGCAGCATATTTTTCAGTCCCCATTAATGCACAAAATCCATAAAAACGAAGCTTCTGTTAATACATGTATTCCCCTTACGTATGATACATGAACATGTTTGAGAAGTTGGGATGTAGGTATGTATCTTCTGCAAACCAGTTTTGTTTTATTTTGTTTTAATTTTCTAATTACATTTTTGCCTTAATCTCATATCCTGAATATCAGCACTGCAAATATAACAGTGGATGTCAACAGTACAATCACGGTCTCTTGCCATTGCTCAGGTTTCAACATTATTTGGTTTATAGGCAGGAACGGCTAGAAGGTAAAGTATTTGATAACTTTCCAGTGCACTATTATGATGTTGAGCCAGCTGCAAGAAAACAGGGATTAGAAATGAGATTGTAATGACAGCATAGGTGCACAAAATTGAGGAATTAGTTTTTATTGGACTTAGCAGATATGGAAGTATCCACTGAAGATGACAATTATTTTTAGCTGAGGTACTTGGACTGGATTGGTTATTAAACCAGGGTTTTCTACTAAGCAAACTTAATGAGTTTAGGCCTAACATCAGCTTTAGGATTTGGCTCTTGAGTTAATTTGCCCCTAATTCTTGGCTCTGCCTCAGTACTGACACCTAGGGGGAAGTCTCTTGGTTGCAGAGACACAGAGGACCAACAGTGCTGGTATGAGTTTCAATTTGCCCGTTTCCATACTGGTACTAAACTAGCCCCCAATAAACTAATTAAGTTTTTGTGTAGCTACATATTAGTCACTTTTCAAATAATTAACAGGCTATTTATGACACCTTCGTGTGCAGGTACAAAGCATTCTGGAGGATTCCTATGATTTAATTTCTCTAGCTTAAAGCCCAATGGAGAGAACAAAGGTAGAGCTCGCAGTCACTAATTAAGAGGATGAAGGAAGGAAGAGGGATGCTGACAAAAGGTGACAGGCTTATCAAAAAGAAAAAGTTCTCTCCTGAGAATGGGGAGATATAGACAATTCTTTGAGACTTGCCGAAGTGCAAAACTAATCCATGAGTATCTCAGTACTTCTTTTTGTTAAAAACTGCTTTGTCCTTAACTATTTACTTAATACTACACAAAAGCACCTTATAATTTCACATCTGAAATAATACTGAGTACAAATTCTATTTTTCCTTGCCAAAGGACTTTGGTAGGACATGTAGTCCCTTGATTACCAAATGCTACACAAGAATCTATCAAAGGAGTTAGGCTGGAAAACAGGATTTCCTCGGTCCCATGCTGACTGAGGTTGACATACCATGCATGTCAAAGTCTCAGCAAACCTTGCTGTCCAGGTGGCCTGAGTGTCCTGGCCCAGTCCTCTAGCAGAGAGAGATTTCACTGGAGCAGAGTTGGCAATGAGAGAGCTTTACTTTGTCGGGCAAAGATGGGCCTTTCTGTTGGTGCCGAGGTGCTCTCTAGCATCAAGGGAAGGAAGATGGGAGCAATTTCTGTGTTTTTGGCAAAACTTCTTGCCAGTGTGGTGTCAACTTCTTTTAAAATACAGAGAGTAAAAGACCAGATTTAAAAAAACCAACCAAACAAACCACCAAAACGTTTTAAAGAATAGCCACTCCCCTGAAAAACCAAAGGAAAGGTAAAGTCACTGATACTTTACTTTGGCATGAACTCATTACCAGCCTTTCTACTGCCCTCACCTGCTGTTCATTTTTTCTGTAGTTACTTGGCCTTTTCATTCCCCAGTTTTCTATCCTTCCTTTTGCTTCTCCCTTACTTGACTGTTTTTTTAAAATGTTAAGTTGCTGGGGTTTATGCAGCCTTGATATTCTCCAAAATAATTTTCCTGGCTGTAGACAAGGGAGTGATTTGATTTCCCCCTCTGGAGCTGCATTTTGTCAGGGAGTCACTAGGAACTTTGCAGTCATGATGGAAATGCATATTCTTAAATTTCATTTTCCCCTCTTTGTCTTTGGTGCCTCAGACTTGTGGACTTGATGACTTTGGTGTCAACACTAACTCAAATTTCTTAAAAACACCCAGTTCCTCTTGGGAGGCTGAAATGGCCAGTGCCGCAACCTGTGGCAGTTATTGCCCTCCTGAAAGTGTTAGCAGAACAGGATACGCATTGACTACTTGGCTGCTGCTTTTCTCAACCATGCTTGCTAAATGTAAATGAAAATGACAGTTTATCAGGCTACAAAAAGCAGAAGGATAGGTGCCCATCAGGCAGCTGAGAGGTAGGTAACCCTGCATCTCCAGACCTGGCTTGCATGGGCTCTGAGAGCCCCCTGTTTGATCTGGCTGCTCTCCATCCTGGTGTCAGAGGTAAGTCCCCATAAAGCATGGACTGTCAGTGTCAGAAGTGGGGACCCTTGCTGTATGTTCGTGCAGCTCATGACACAGCAGGCTTCATTCTCAACTGGGGCTTGGACTCTTCAGGTGTGACTTCATTACAGTAATAACCATAGGACAGGACTGACTTGATTGTTCTTGGTAAATTCCTGTAACGTTTCTAATTGCTTTGTGATCCTGGGGAGAAAGAAATCAACAGTTGAAGTAGTAAAGCTTAAAGCACTGCTGAAGTGCTGTTTTGTGGCACGAGCCCTAGCTGAAGAGGAGGGCTCGTTTGTAAAGCACCCTCTTTCTCTGCCATTTTCTAAAATTTTTTATTAACAGAATGACTGTTTCATTAGGATATTGATTAGCTGAAGAATTTCTCTGCAGTCAAAGATGTGTGAAGGACAAGCTCTTAACAAAAGTAGTAATCAAGGAGAAGCAACTGGTTGCAGCATGCATAACTGATTATTAAATGCTCTTACACCATTCGATTGTATTTACTCATGTACAGAGATGCTGGTCCTCACTGTACAAGGGACAGGAGACAGGGTAAGTTGTACAAACAGCTGAGCAAAGAGCTCTGTGAAGTAGACCTGCTTCTGAATATCGCCAGGCTGAGAAGGTAAATGCAAGAGAGACAATAGAGGTTGATGTACACTGAAAGATCCTCATCATAGGAGCCACGGAGGTGGATGGGAAATGGACTGGAAGGGGATACTTGGTTGTTGGTTGTGCTTAGGCTTGCTAAGGAGGCAGACTCCAATAGGTATTTTTGCCTTTGGGAGAAAAGCATTCAGTCTCCAGCAAAAGAAGGCCCGAGTCCTTATTTCTGGGGAGATACTGACTCTGACCACTGTCGACTCAGACCATCCATGCTGGAACCATGTATAATACAAGACATACTTGAGTTAGTTTTTATCTTGCATATTCAAATGACGAGCATTGATAAACAGCTTGCGGTGTTGCAGGACAAGCTGTACGTACCCACTGAGAACAGTGTGTAAGCCCTGGCTGGCACATCCTAGGGTGTTCAGGCCACGTGTCCATGCCCAAGCTGCAGATAGTATAGGCAAACCAGGGTCTGGCACTATTTGTAGCTACTGGCCATCCTAGCTTATGCATTTGACAAATAAAATAATGAGTGTGCTGTGGATACTGAGAAGCCAGCAGTATGACAGAGAGAATGCTTATCTTTACTTCTCTTACCTGTCAGGTTTAGCATAGAATGACTGTCCCAAAAGATGTGATTTAATGCTCATTGAATTCAGTGGGATTTTTCTGTTTCACTATGAAGGTTTTTTTTACAGCTTTTCAGTAATCAAAAGAGACGTTTTCCATTTTATTCTTTTACAACAGTAACTAATGCTTAATTCTCACGTTATGCAGGCACTTCATTTTTTAAAGTCCTTTGAATTTTTCTCAGAAATATCAACTTTGAAAAGCTATTAATTTCAAATTGGTTTAATCTTTATTTTCTAAAACTGAAATTAGATAAAAATTTTTGCCTAGAGGCTGTGCTACACTAATTTCATTTTTTTTTTATAGTAAAATAATGTTCTCTAAAACGATCATGCTTGTTTCTGTTACAGAGTGAAGGTCAGATTTTCCATCCACCCTTATCTGTGGCGTGTTGGCATCAGAGTTGATGTTCTTCCTATTCAGTACCTGTTATTTTCATTATCTATGCAATCTTTTTTTTTTTTTTAACACAATAACTGGCTTTTCTTGTGTGTGATTAACATCCTCAAACAGGTACAGCTATCAACTGGCATGTATGGGCTAGAGCTATTACATAAAGTATGCAGACTGCTGGATGAAGTTGGCAGTTGAATACAATTCCCTTTATAAAAATTGATCTCTCGTTTTCTCCCATAATCAGCCTTATCGTTTTTTTTAAAAAAACTTTTTTTTAAAAAAACTTATCGTTTTTTCACTCTGATCCTTCTTTTCTAATTAATGTTTTCATCCTCCTCTGAGAGATTTTGCAGCTGAACAAGAAGCAGATCTGCCAAAAAGGCCTCTCTACTTCTGTCATTAATAACTCCAAAACAGAAATCTCTATTAAGAATATGATAAATGGAGGAGTTACTTTGTTTCAATTAACACTCACAATGAATGGTACATTTTATAGGTGATAGTTTTAGAATAAATCATAATTGCAGAAAAGTGCCATTCCAGGAAATGTTCATTGCCAGTTTACACAGCCCTCAGCTTTTGAACAATGCAAAGTGAGTTGTATAGGTATATACTATACTACACTATGTCCCAGGGAGTTTGCAGTCTAACAAGAAGAGAGAGGGTGATGTGATTTTTGCTCATAGTTGAACTAGCTGTTTGTGTTCATGGCCAACCAGAAGCAGATTTTTTTTTTTAGCTGTTGATCCTAGTGCACCCCAAATAAATAAGCGGGGCACTGTGAGTAGAAGGGCTGTCATTTGGTGGGTGAAGGGTAGTATAACTTTTTCTCATTTTGCACTGGTTTACAATGACCCCAAGGGAGTGATCAAGATACTCAGAAGGCAACTGGAAAGACTGTAGATGTTGTTTAATGATGAAAGGACATTTTGTGTTTGCAACAAAGAAGTATTTAATGGAATGTACTTCATATTAGTGAAAAAACCTAATTCTTTTAGCAGCTGCATTATCCTTTATGCCCCGAAAAAAATGCCAGGAAGTTTATTTTCTGTGAAGTAGGGGTATGTGTGCCATGTTTGCTTGAAAGCTGTCCAAAACAAATTATATATATATGTTTATGCTCATATTTAAAACTAAAGCAATAGCTCTACTTGCAATGTAATTATGTTTCATTTACAAGATAAACACCTAATTATACTTTTTCATATTTGTAATTTACTGTTAATAATGCAACCAAACATTTTCTTCCATGTTTTATAACTGTTATAGAGTAAATATACTTAGCTATTAGCAGTCTATCTCTTAGTTTGTCAAAAAGGTAATATATACAATGCTGTTATTACCTTCAGCTTCATGTATATTGCCTTTAATTACATGATGTAAAGCAAAACTTTATAATAGAATATGTCTGTAGTTATGTAGATCTTACTGAAAAGTATAATCCTGTATCTATTAATATCCATAGCTAATCTTTGCTTGCAGCTGATACAAACTTCGGTGTGTCTCTAGTGACTGCTTTGGAGTGTGGGTGTAAGGTAATAAGCTCCTTTGGCCTAAGTGATAATCACTCTGAGGTCCTGCCCTAAATTGCCTCTCAGCACTAGCAGATTATGAAATGTTAAAAAAATGCATATAATGGGAGGAGAACTAGACCCTGGGGTTTAAATGAGACATGCTTATAGCAAATGAATAGTTATGTTGTGTTTAAAGCAGATTAAAATACACCTTAATGGATTTCATTCTTTTTACAACCTTCTCTGCATAAAGTTGTATTTAGTTGTAAGTAGGGTATGCACTGCAAGCCTGCAGACATACAGAAGTAACCTTGTGCTCTTAACCCTGTACTGCCTTCTCTACTGGTGACCTTCCATTTTTGCTTTTCTAGAGTCTGTTTTTCTTCCACATTCTCCTGGTTTTGCAGGCATGCAAAGAGGTGAGTACCTGCTCTCCAGCTGTTCTCCAGCTGTGAAGAGGGAATACTGACCTCATGCCATTTTTTTTTTGTGTGTGTGAAGGTAAACTTGTGGTTGTTTGTGAGGGTCTTATCTATTGTGATAATGAAGGCTGTAGTACTTACAGTAAGTGGAAGATGAGAGTACGCATCTGTAGGGAAATGTCTTGCATCACAGGGGAGCTCTGATTAGAAGTTTTGGATGAAGGAATGCATTTCACCATAATGGTATTCTGACCCTGCTAATATTACTGATGTATGTTATTTAATACCCCTACAGAAGATAATTGGATATAATTAAAGTGAGCACACTTCTCAGCTAAGTCAAGATCCTCTTTTCAAAGGGTGATTATGGCTGAGTAATCATTGCAATTCAGTGCCTTTAGACATGCAAGAGAAATGCAGCATTATAAAGATTATACTTCTGTTTTTTTCTGCTAAACTCAGTAGAAGAGAAAAGCAGTGGGCAGAACTGAATTGATTGATGAGATTTGGGAGAAACTGTGCTAAGAAAAATTATAAAATAAAATCCCGCATCTCGGTGTAGACCTTTTCATTAGTCCTGGTCTCAGTTAGGATCATAGAATCATAGAATGGTTAGGGTTGGAAGGGACCTTTAAAGGTCATCTAGTCCAATACCCCTGCAAGGAGCAGGGACATCCCTGACTAGATCAGGTTACTCAGAGCCTCATCCAAACTGGCCTTGAATGTTTCCAGGGATGGGGCTTCCACCACCTCTTTGGGCAACCTGTTCCACTGTTCTACAACCCTCATTGTAAAAAATTTTTTCCTAATATCCAATCTAAATCTACCTCTCTCTATTTTGAAACCACTACCCTTTGTTCTGTCACAACAGACCCTACTGAACAGCCTCTCCCCATCTTTCCTGTAGGCCCCCTTGAGGTACTGGAAGACCGCTATAAGGTCTCCCCTTCTCCAGGGGCCTCCTCTTCTCCAGGCTGAACAGCCCCAACTCTCTCAGCCTGTCCTCATAGGAGATGTGCTCCAGCCCTCTTATCATCTTCGTGGCCCTCCTCTGGACCTTCTCCAACTGGTCCATGTCCTTCTTATGTTGGGGGCTCCAGAACTGGACACAGTATTCCAGGTGGGGTCTCACCAGGGCAGAGTAGAGGGGCACAATCACCTCCCTTGACCTGCTGGCCACACTCCTCTTGATGCAACCCAGGATGCGGTTGGCCTTCTGGGCCGCAAGGGCGCATTGCTGGCTCATGTTGAGCTTCTTGTCCACCATCACTCCCAAGTCCTTCTCCTCAGGGTTGCTCTCAATCCATTCCCCGCCCAGCCTGTATTTGTGCCTGGGATTGCCATGACCCAGGTGCAGGACCTTGCACTTGGCCTGGCTGAACTTCATGAGGTTGGCACGGGCCCACCTCTCCAGCCTGTCAAGGTCCCTCTGGATGGCATCCCTCCCCTCCAGCATGTCAACCGCACCGCACAGCTTGGTGTCACTGGAAAACTTGAGAGCGTGCACTCTATCCCACTGTCCATGTTGCTGACAAAGATGTTGAACAGGGTCGGGCCCAAGATGGACCCCTGAGGGACGCCACTCGTGACTGGTCTCCACTTGGACATCGAGCCATTGACCACCGCTCTCTGAGTGCGGCCATCCAGCCAACCCCTTATCCACCGAGTGGTCCGTCCATCAAACCCATGTCTCTCTAGTTTAGAGAGAAGGATGTCGTGCGGGACAGTGTCAAAAGCTTTGCATAAGTCCAGGTAGATGATATCTGTTGCTTGTCCCTTGTCCACCTGTTGGATACCTGGAGTACCAGGGGCACTTAGTGAACAATCCAGACCGAATGAAATTGTTATGTTTGTGAGCAGCAGGCCTCAAGGACATCACTGAAGCCGCTTGTGAGAAAGTACTGAAGCCACCTGTGAGTAAATAATGAGGCCGCCTGTGAGAAAGTAATGAAGCTTCCTGTGAGAAAGTAAACGAAGCAACCTTGAGAAGAAGGAAAACAGCTGGCATATGTGACTGGGGGCTGAATGTGAAGCAGGGTGCAGGTGGAGAGAGCCGTGCGCGTGAACGTAGAGACTTAACGAATCATATTTTAGCTAGGAGCGCGTGCATGATATAGTTAACCAATTAGTAGAGAGCTTGCGCATGATACGGAATTAGAAGGGCTATATTAACCGGGATGTATCAACAATAAATTGGCATTTGCTTGATCATATTGGTCGTCAGCAGTGTCCGTTACTTCCGCGTCAACATCCACCGATGCTGTCACTCTGTCATAGAAGGCCACCAAATTGGTCAGGCACGATCTGACCCTTGGTGAAGCCATGTTGGCTGTCACCAATCACCTCCTTGCTCTTCATGTGCCTTAGCATGGTTTCCAGGAGAATCTGCTCCATGACCTTGCCAGGCACAGAGGTGAGGCTGACCGGCCTGTAGTTACCTGGGTCTTCCTTGTTCCCCTTTTTAAAAATTGGGGTTATGTTTCCTCTCTTCCAGTCATTGGGGACCTCACTAGTCCGCCACAACTTCTCAAATACAATAGCCAGTGGCTTGGCAACTTCATCCGCCAGTTCCCTTAGGACCCACGGATAGATGTCATCAGGTCCCATGGACTTGTGCACCTTCAGGTTCCTCAGATGATCCTGAACCTGCTCCTCGAGTACAGTGGGTGGTTCTTCATCCTCCTAGTGCCTGCTTGTGCCTTTCACAGCATGGGTGGTGAGACAAGAGTCCTTATCAGTGAAGACTGAGGAAAAAAAGTCATTGAGCACCTCAGCCTTCTCCATGTCCTGGGTAACCAGGACACTGGTTTCCTTCCGGAGGGGGCCCACATTCTCCTTGGACTTTCTTTTGTCCCCTATGTACCTATAGAAGCCTTTCTTGTTGCTTTTTATATCCCTGGTCAGATTCAATTCCGTCTTTAGGGCTTTAGCCTTCCTCACCTGATCCCCGGCCACTCACACAGCCTCTCTGTAGTCCTCCCAGGCTACCTGTCTCCGTTTCCACCCTCTATAGGCTTTCTTCTTTACTTTCAGTTCGTCCAGGAGCTCCGTGCTCATCCACGCAGGCCTCCTGGCCTTTTTGCGCAACTTGTTCTTCATCGGGATGCACCCCTGCTGAGCTTGGTGGAGATGCTCCTTGAATATGGACCAACTTTCCTGGGCTCCTCTTCCCTCCAGGGCTGCCTCCCATGGCACTTTGCCCATCAGGTCCCTGAAGAGGCCAAAGTCTGCCCTCCTGAAGTCTAGGGCAGAGAGCTTGCTGTGTAGTTTCCTTGCTGCCCCGTGGATCTAGAAACCCACTGTGTCGTGGTCGCTGCAGGCAAGGCTGTCCTTTAGTTTCACATCCCCCACCAGCCCCTCCCTGTTGGTGAGCACAAGGTTGAGCATGGCACCCGTCCTTGTCGGCTCCTCTATCGCCTGCAGGAGGAAGTTGTCATCCACGCATTCCAGGAACCTCCTGGACTGCCGTGTTGTCTCTCCAACAGATGTCAGGGTGGTTCAAGTCCCCCATGAGGACCAGGGCTTGTGACTGTGAGACTGCTCCTATCTGGCTATAGAGCGCCTCATCCGCTCTGTCCTCCTGGCAATGCGGCCTGTAACAGACCCCCACCGTAATGTCCCCTGTCCCTCCCCTTCCTCTAATCTTGACCCATAAGCTCTCTGTCAGCTCCTCCTCCATCCCCAGGCGGAGCTCCACACACTCCAGTCGGTTGCTGACATAGAGAGCAACACCCCCTCCTCGTCTCCCCTTCTTGTCCTTTCTAAAAAGCCTATACTTCTCCATGTTGACGCTCCAGTCGTATGTGTCATCCCACCACGTCTCCATGATGCCAACAAGGTTGTAGCCCTGCTCGTGTGCAAGCATCTCCAGCTCTTCCTGTTTATTCCCCATGCTGCGTGCATTGGTATAGAGACACTTCAGCTGGGCCCCCGACAAAGCCGACTTGCTGGCTGGAGCTACAGGGGTGCTATTGGACCGCAGTTTAGGTTCATTTGCACTTATCTGTGATCCTTCCTCAGCTTCTGGACCCTCGGTGCTGGCACTGGCGCCATGCTGACAGCAGTGGGCTGAACTGTGCTCCCCCTCCCCCAGCAACACTAGTTTAAAGCCCTCCAGACGAGCCTGGCAAGTCTTTGTCCAAGCACACTCTTCCCCTCTTGGTTAGGTGCAAGCCATCCGCCCCTAGCAGCCCGGGCTTCTCAAAGCACGCCCCGTGGTCTAGATACCCAAAGCCCTGGCTGTAGCACCACTCCCTGAGCCACGAGTTAACCTGCCAGATACGTCTGGCCCTTTCAGGTCCCTGCCCTTCGACCGGGAGGACTGACGAGAATGCCACCTGTGCCCCAGAGTCTTTGACTGTTGTACCCAGGGCACTGAAATCCCTTTTGATGTTTCTCAGGCTGCTGCCGGCTGTGTCGCTGGCACCCACATGAAACACCAGTAGTGGATAATAGTCCGTGGGTTGTATGAGGCCAGATAGTTTCTCGGTGACATCCCTGATACGAGCCCCCGGGAGACAGCACACATCCCGAGAGAGCTCATCGGGGCGGCAGATGGGTGCCTCCGTACCTGTCAGGAGGGAGACACCCACTACTACCACACGTCTCTCTTTCTTGGTAGCGCTAGTTATCACTCGAGCTGGTTGGGCTCCCTTGCATGGCTCCAGTGCCTCCCCTGAGGTGCTGGGTCTCACTTCTTCGGTCTGCAGAGCAGCAAAGCGGTTCTGCAGGGGCACCTTGGAGTTCAGGGGAAGCTTCCTCCTGCTGTGCCTTGCCCTTGCAACTTTCCATTCAGTGGCATCTTCTGCCCGCTTGCTTACCTTGTGTGTCAGTGGGGGAGGTTTTGGTTGGTTGACTGGGTGCTGCGGTTCCGGTGCAGACGGCCTGGAACCAAGTATCCAGCTCCCTCTCCGCCTCCCTGATGTCCCGCAGCCTCCTGACCGCCTCCTGCAGCACAGCCACTGCCGCAGGAGCTCCTCCACCCGGGCACACCTTCTGCAGCCAGGGCTGCCGCCTGCCCCTGCCCCGGGAGTAGGGTCCAGGCAGTGCCTGCAGCCCGAGGTCTGCACCACAGCCTCCCCCTTCGGCTGCTCCGTCTACACGGAGGCATCGACCGCCGCAGGGGGTGCTGGTGCAGGCCTCCCGGCTGGAGCTGCAACCTTTGCTCTCAGGCGGTTGTTCGCCATGTTGCCCTGAGAGTCTGGAACAGCAAATGCCTTGGGTCGGCGCCCTCCCTGATACGCCCTGCCCTCGCGAACTGCTGTGCAAACTGCCGCGCCACACCCTTGCTGACCGTGCCATGAACAGTTCAGGTCACTGGCGCCCTCTCAGCCCTGCTTTATACGTGGAGAGGGCCCAGACCACCCTCTTCCCAAGCTTAACATTATCTCTACCACCTTCCCCCCTGAGCGGCACAGGGGGGAAGAGGGAATGGGGGTTGCGGTCAGTTCATCACATGTTTCATGCCACTGCTTCATGGGCGGGGGAAGAACTCACATTCCTCCCTTGCTCCGTTTTGGGGTCCCACTCATACGCCACAGTCCTTCCTGAAACTGCTCCGGCGTGGGTCATCTCTTCCACGGGGTGCAGTCTCTCCAGAACGGCTGCCCCAGCGGGCCCTCCATGGGCCACAGCCTCCTTCAGGCATCCACCTGCTCTGGTGTGGGGTCCTTCACAGGCTCCAAGGGGATCTCTGCTCCTCCATGGACCTCCATGGGCTGCAGGGGGACAACCTGCTCCACCATGGTCTTCACCACAGGCTGCAGGGGAATCTTGGTCAGGAGCCGCATTACTCCTCCCCCTCCTTCTGAACTGACCTTGGCGTCTGCAGCCGTTCCTCTCAAAATAAAAGTTCTTCACAACAGGCTGGCAGACGCCTCTCAGAATCTCTTCACATCATCCATCTCATCTCCTCTCCACTTCTTGCAGCCTGGCTGGGCCGAGCCGGGCTCAGTTGGCCACCTGGCAAGAGGCCAGAGGGTGAGGCCTGCACCTCCCCCTCTGCGCCTCTGCCCCCGCTAAGCTTCTTCACATCTTCTCTTCTCTTTTTTTTTTCTGTTTTCCCCTTCTTAAATATGTTATCGCAGAGGCGTTTTCACGAAACATTCTGCTACCAATTAGCTCTGCCTTGGTCAGCAGCGGGTCCGCCCTAGGCCTGGCCGAGTCCACTGAACAAAGGGGAGCGACTTCTAGCAGTTTCCTACAGAAGCTACCACCTTAGGCCCCCCCTCACTAAACAAAACCGCAACAGTGGTGAACTGCCGGTCCATTTATTATGGTTAACTTTTAACAATTACACATTATGCTATTTGGAGAGGCAGGATACTCTTAGTTCTCATGAAAATAAAAGTGCTTAACTTTTGTTTGCTTGGGAATAATTATGCCAGCTTTGAACTTATGTTTTCATACCCCCTTCACAGTGCTTGATGATCATCAGATGCTGGTATCTATCAGTACACTACTTCCTTTTGAAAAGCACACAGTTAATTTCCAAAGAGTTCTTTCATTGACATGGCATAAATGTGATTAAATACAGTATAGTATACTATAGTTAAGTTGCAGAATCCCTGAGCTTTTAATCTCGGTAAACCTGAAAAGTTAAACACCTCATATTGCTTTCAGAGCTTTATTCCAGCCCGAAGAAACCATCTGCTTTCCACCAAAAATCACTGTTTCCTTGATCTCTTCAAATTAATCCTACTGCGATTAACTTCAATCCAATTAAAAATAACATGTAGGCAGCTGCAGAAGTCTGATTACATGTGGACATGATAGTAGGGCTCCTCATAGGGGAACCAGATTGAAGGCCAATATGTTAAGCTAGATGAGACTGGTAGCAATACTTCAAACTCTGGTGTCCTGGCATGATATGCAGTATATAAGAGTACCATACTTGCTATCTGTAAAGCTCCTTGCAGTCAAGGAGTGCAGAAGTTTTCATGTATATATATATATATCGTTATACATCCCTCTGAAGTCTGAGCATTTACGTCTATAGCAAGAAACATGGCTTTATTTAGGGCAGAAGGCTAAAAAAGCACACCACAGGAGACAGGCATTCCTCTGCTACATTTCCATAAGCCTGTGGCAAATTGCATCTCCCTTGTTTATTTTCAGTGAAACTGCCAAAACCAGGAGGATGTGGGAGCCTAAGAGTTGCTGGAGCTTTTTTAATTTTCGTACAAAAGCATGCAGAGAAGGGGCAAACTTTTAGGCACAAATTCAAAGAAATCATCCACACCTTGGCCTCCAGGCTCATGCTTCTCACAAGCTGGCTCTGGGTCTCGCTGCAGGAAACACAAGGCACAGAGTTTGCCATGAAGATTTCTCTGTCTGAGCTGCGTGTTCCTCTGCACGTTGCTTAGCAGGCTCCCAGCACTGCAAAGGCTTGTTCCACATCACTGAGGAATTACCATCAGTTTGTGCTGATAATTTAATGAGAAGCACTTTAGAAACATTTATTGTTATGAATCATATTGCCGTGAATAGCCCTGTGGTTGATGGTGGGCCAGAGTTAGAAATGGCACAGTGCCCAGCACATCTGCTTTCAGGTACCTAAATGGGGAGTTTGGTGGCTGGGATTTGATAGTTCCCGGGTGGGACTGCTGGGCACTGTCCGGCCTTGAAAAAGAAGCAAGAGCAAGCCAAATTTGGGAAAATTTTTTAGCATATGTAAAGAAAGAAGAGAAAATTCCACTCTCAATTTGATCTTTGAGACATCTTTGAAGGACCCGACAAGGTGTGACTAAACCTGAAAGCTACACCAGAAACATGATTATAAGACAATAGGAAGAGCAGAGCATTTTTTGAATAATGAGTCTAACATTACAAATTAAGACTGAAAGCCTTTATAATTGAATTGATAGCATTACAATCTGGGGATTGGCTGCTTTTCTGTGATTAGAATAGGGCTTTTTTATTAAGGCTGTTTATATGTATACCCATAGCTTGTCATTAGTGGTTAGACACTGAATTGTAGAAGCACAAATCTATTCTATTGAATGTCACTACAGCTCCTGTTCTTTTTCAACTTCTCTATCTTTCTTTCCTTCCCTCTGTCTCTCTCTTTTTTTTTAACTAAAAAAAAAAAAAAAGGCAGATAAGACCATTACCACACTGATTTATGTAAATACAGCCCTAATTTAGAGTAGTGTTCCAAAAGTCACATAAAAATGATTCCATGTGGAGCTGTTTACATCTTTAATAGCTTCTGGGATGGAAGGAATCCTCTTCCCAGTAAGGCCACCTTTGAAGGACTGGAAATGTTGCAGATTTTTCAGCAGAGCTGCACTGAATACTAGGATGATGAATCAGTGACTGCAGGAGCATTTAATTCAATTAAAGCTCTGCATCAAGGAACTGTGGCTGTCAACATCAGCAGCCAGGTAAGGATCCTGTTGACCTGAGCATTTAAGATGCTCTTTAGAGATTTTGAGAACAGATAGCCAATGTCCATCTACTATTGATCCAGTATTATGCCAGGTAGAAAATATGGAGCTAACTAGTTGTTATCTGTTTAAATCTGATTATTAGTAAGAAAGCCAGAATGTGGTATTTATTAGTCTAGCCTATTTTTGGCTCTTTCCCACTATACTGTATAATCCCACACTATGTGGCTTTCTTAGATGTGTCATAACCTTCATTCTCTGGGTCACTTCTGTGTACAAAGAGACTGTAAACATGATATGCATAAATGAAAAATGTAAAGCATTACTTAAAGGCTAATGCACCCAATAAAATCAGTCAGCTAACAGGCTGAGCATTAACCCACTCACTACCCCAGTGAAACACTCAAACAGTCTTTACTGGCCAGGCCAGTAGGGCAGAGACGTCTTCTTGCATTGCTCCTTGGATCAGGGGTGATCCCTGGAGTTGCAGAGTTTCCATCTCTTGAGTCTTCCCATCTTCACACCACCACCACCTTTCCCCGACAGCAGTTTTTGTGTTCACACTCTGGACTGTTTACTGTCCCCAGTTAAATAATTACACTCTGTGTTTTCACTTTTCTGACCTTGCATGGCTTTAGGTTCTCATGGACTTTCTCATGCCATAACAACATGTTCTGGTTTTGTTTAGTAAGCGGGGGGCTAAGGTGGTAGCTTCTGTACGAAACTGCTAGAAGTCGCTCCCCTTTGTTCAGTGGACTCGGCCGGGCCTAGGGCGGACCCGCTGGTGGCCAAGGCCGAGCCGATTGGTAGCAGAATGTTCCGTGATAACGCCTCTGCGATAACATATTTAAGGAGGGGAAAACAGAAAAAAAAGAGAAGGAGAGAAGATGTGAAGGAGCTGAGCGGGGGCAGAGAGGGGAAGGCGCGAGCCTTGTGGGCCTTGCAGGCCTCACCCTCTGGCCTCCCACCAGGCAGCTGACTGGGACCAACTCAGCCCAGCCTAGCTGCAAGAAGTGGAGAGGAGATGAGAAGTGAACAAGATGTAAAAAGGATCCTGAGAGGCGTCTGCCAGCCTGTTGTGAGGAACGGCTGCAGATGCCAAGGTCAGTTCAGAAGGAGGGGGAGGAGTAATGTGGCTCCTGGCCAAGATTCCCCAGCAGCCTGTGGTGATAACCATGGTGGAGCAGGTTGTCCCCCTGCAGCCCATGGAGGTCCATGGAGGGGCATAGATCCATCTGCAGCCCATGGAGGATCCCACGCTGGGGCAGGTGGAGGCCTGAAGGAGGCTGTGGCCCGTGGAGGGCCCGCTGGGGCAGCTGTCCTAGAGGGACTGCACCCCGTGGAAAAGATGACCCACGCCGGAGCAGTTTCACGAAGGACTGTGGCCCGTGGGAGGTACCCCACGCTGGAGCAGGGGAGGAATGTGAGGAGTTCTTTCTCCAACGATGACACAGCGGCGTAAAACAACATATGATGAACTGACCGCAACCCCCATTCCCTCTCCCCCCTGTGCCGCTCCGGGGGGGAGAAGGTAGTAGAGATAATGTTAAGCCCAGGCAGAGGGAGGGGTGGAGGGAGGTTATCTTGTTCCCTGTCTCATTCTCCTGCTAGTTTTAGAAATAAATGAATAGTTTTCCCCAAGTCGAGTCTGTTGCCTGTAACGGTAACTTTAAGGATTTCTCCCTGTCCTTATCTCAAACCTCAAGCTGTTTTTTCCTTATATCATCTCCCCCTGTTCTCTCGGAGGGTGGGGGAGTGAGAGAGAGACTGCGTAGTCTGGTCCCGATCGAGGCTGAACTACGACACAACATCTTGCCCAGTAAAACGCACCTGAAGTAAAACAAGTGCAGGTGCTGAAATACAGCCTTACTATTAATATTTCCTCTACCTCAAAAATTGCACATTGAATCAAATTATTTTTGGGTGCTTGTAAGATAAAGAAATGGGTGGTCACTCCTCAGTCCCCTCTGCATCGGAGTTTGCAAGTCCTTTGCCTGGGTACTGGGCTGCCAAAGCAAAGGGAGCTTTGCCGCTGTCTGTTTCAAGTATAGTTGTGCTGCCTTGTGCGTACTGTTAGCCTAGAGAAATCTCTGTTATCTCAGAATAAGGGATAATAATGTTTCCCTGTGGAAGTAAGCCTTTCTACCAGCAGTGTTTTTATAGGGATATATTTCAGCATGGGGAGGTTCATATATAGAGGCTTAAATAGCCAGATTTCCTAAAGTATTGGGCAATAATATCATTTGAGATCTGTTAAGTAAAAATGATAAAGCGACTGGAGAGAATGCAATATTTCTGGATTGGTTTTGGTGTTTGTTTTTTTTTTGTGGTTGGGTTTGTTTGTTTTTTTTTTTTTTCTTTTTTTCTGCCCTCTGCTAGTTTAATTTGGGTTGGTTAACATTTGTAATAGGAACTTATCTTGCTTCTGAGACTTATTTAGGCTGTTTAAAATAGTCTGGTTACAGACACCAGCTTTTGCAGTATCTGGCTTCAGAAGTCATAAGATGAGATTCTGAGAAGGTGGACACTGTTCAGACAGGGTAGCAATGTTATATTGCTGGTAATACACATTTGGATAAAGCTGAGAAGGGCATGTCATATATAGTGGGAAATTTTAATACAAATTTTGGTCCAAGAAGGATGTGCAGCTTAGAGTATAAGGCAGTTCAGTGTCATTCAGAATCACC
The DNA here is from genome assembly GCF_036417535.1 of Chlamydotis macqueenii. Classification (NCBI taxonomy): domain Eukaryota; kingdom Metazoa; phylum Chordata; class Aves; order Otidiformes; family Otididae; genus Chlamydotis; species Chlamydotis macqueenii. The sequence goes on from NC_141559.1 coordinate 22,548,913, forward strand.
TGAAGAGCAGGCTGGGTTGAAGACATTAAACTCTGGCTGTTATTAGCACTTTTTAAGAACAGTCTGGGTAAGTGTCTATCCTGCACAACTAGTCTACTCGATGGTGCTACGGACGAGAGAATTGAACAGATATTCTCTTGAGATCTCTTGTGCCTCTATTTCCCAAGATTTTCTAAAGACCTTTCTAAAAGTAACAGCACTTGCAGTCATGGAGAAAATAGATCTAGTGGTCAGTTACTTCTATGAGAAATTAGGTAGTGAGTGTTGTAATGCCAAAATACAGAGTGTGGTCTGACTCTCCTATTCCACACATGGAAATAAAACAGTGGTAATGCCACAGAAGGCTTGAAAGTTACAGTGACTTAAAACTGATGTTGAAAATAATGTGTATGTGAATCCATGCTTTCCCCTGCACAGACAATAAGGATCTTTAAGCTTGTGCAAGGTCTTTGCCAAGTAGGTTCAAGAGATGCTTTGCTATTTTTGAGAGCTATGGAAGTATAGAATCATAGAATCATAGAATGCTTAGGGTTGGAAGGGACCTTCAAAGGTCATCTAGTCCAACCCCCCTGCAAGGAGCAGGGACAGCCCTGACTAGATCAGGTTGCTCAGAGCCTCATCCAGCCTGGCATTGAACGTCTCCAGGGACGGGGCCTCCACCACCTTTCTGGGCAACCTGTTCCAGTGTTTTATAACTCGCATCGTAAAAAATTTTTTCCTAATTTCCAATCTAAATCTACCCCCCTCTATTTTAAAACCATTACCTCTCGTCCTATCGCAACAGGCCCTACTAAACAGCCTTTCCCCATCTTTCCTGTAGGCCCCCTTGAGGTACTGGAAGACCGCTATCAGGTTTCCCCGGAGCCTCCTCTTCTGCAGGCTCAACAGCCCCAACTCTCTCAGCCTGTCCTCATAAGAGAGGTGCTCCAGCCCTTTTATCATCTTTGTGGCCCTCCTCTGGACCTTCTCCAACTGGTCCATGTCCTTCTTGTGCTGGGGGCTCCAGAACTGGACACAGTATCCAGGTGGGGTCTCACCAGGGCAGAGTAGAGGGGGAGAATCACCTCCCTCGACCTGCTGGCCACGCTCCTCTTGATGCAGCCCAGGATGCGGTTGGCCTTCTGGGCCACAAGGGCGCATTGCCTGCTCATGTTAAGCTTCTCATCCACCAGCACTCCCAAGTCCTTCTCCTCAGGGCTGCTCTCAATCCATTCCCCGCCCAGCCTGTATTTGTGCCTGGGATTGCCATGACCCAGGTGCAGGACCTTGCACTTGGCCTGGTTGAACTTCATGAGGTTGGCATGGGCCCACCTCTCCAGCCTGTCAAGGTCCCTCTGGATGGCATCCCTCCCTTCCAGCGTGTCGACGGCACCACACAACTTGGTGTTGTCGGCGAACTTGCTGAGGGTGCACTCTATCCCACTGTCCATGTCACCGGACAAAGATGTTGAACAGGGCCGGGCCCAACACGGACCCCTGAGGGATGCCACTCGTGACCGGTCTCCACATGGACATTGAGCCGTTGACCACCACTCTCTGAGTGCGGCCATCCAGCCAACTCCTTATCCACCGAGTGGTCCGTCCATCAAACCCATGTCTCTCTAGTTTAGAGAGAAGGATGTCATGTGGGACAGTGTCAAAGGCTTTGCACAAGTCCAGGTAGATGATATCTGTTGCTCGTCCCTTGTCCACCGATGCTGTGACCCCGTCACAGAAGGCCACCAAATTGGTCAGGCACGATCTGCCCTTGGTGAAGCCATGTTGGCTGTCACCAACCACCTCCTTGCTCTCCATGTGCCTTAGCATGGTTTCCAGGAGAATCTGCTCCATGACCTTGCCAGGCACAGAGCTGAGGCTGACCAGCCTGTAGTTACCTGGGTCTTCCTTATTCCCCTTTTTAAAAATTGGGGTTATGTTCCCTCTCTTCCAGTCATCGGGGACCTCACCAGACCGCCACAACTTCTCAAATACGATAGCTGGTGGCTTGGCAACTTCATCCGCAAGTTCCCTTAGGACCCGCGGATGGATCTCATCGGGTCCCATGGACTTGTGCACCTTCAGGTTCCTCAGATGATCCCGAACCTGCTCTTCGAGTACAATGGGCAGTTCTTCATCCTCGCAGTCGCTGCTTGCACCTTCTACAGCTTGGGTGGTGGGACAGAAACTCTTGTCGGTGAAGACTGAGGCAAAAAAGTCATTGAGAACCTCAGCCTTCTCCATGTCCTGGGTAACCAGGACACCATTTCCCTTCTGGAGGGGGCCTACATTATCCCTGGACTTTCTTTTGTCCCCTACGTACCTATAAAAGCTCTTCTTGTTGCATTTTATATCCCTGGCCAGATTCAGTTCTGCCAGGGCTTTAGCGTTCCTTACCTTATCCCTGGCCACTCACACAGCCTCTTTGTAGTCCTCCCAGGCTACCTGACCCCACTTCCATCCTCTATAGGCTTCCTTTTTCACTTTCAGTTGGTCCAGGGGTCCTTGCTCATCCACGCCGGCCTCCTGGCCTTTTTGCCCGACTTGTTTTCCATCGGGATGCACCTCTGCTGAGCTTGGAGGAGGTGCTCCTTGAATATGGACCAACTTTCCTGGGCCCCTCTTCCCTCCAGGGCCACCTCCCATGGCACTTGGCCCATCAGGTCCCTGAAGAGGCCGAAGTCTGCCTTCCTGAAGTCTAGGGCAGAGAGCTTGCTGTGTAGTTTCCTTGCTGCCCCGTGGATCTTGAACTCCACCATGTCATGGTCGCTGCAGCCAAGGCTGTCCTTTAGTTTCACATCCCCCACCAGCCCCTCCCTGTTGGTGAGCACAAGGTCGAGCATGGCACCCGTCCTTGTCGGCTCCTCTATCGCCTGCAGGAGGAAGTTGTCATCCACGCATTCCAGGAACCTCCTGGACTGCCGTGTTGTCTCTCCAACAGATGTCAGGGTGGTTCAAGTCCCCCATGAGAACCAGGGCCTGTGACCATGAGGCTGCTCCTATCTGCCTATAGAGCACTTCATCTGCTCTGTCCTCCTGGCCAGGCGGCCTGTAACAGACCCCCACTGTAACGTCCCCTGTCTGTCCCCATCCTCTAATCTTGACCCATAAGCTCTCTGTCAGCCCCAGGCGGAGCTCCACACACTCCAGCCAGTTCCTGACGTAGAGAGCGACACCCCCTCCTCGTCTCCCCTTCCTGTCCTTTCTAAAAAGCCTATACCCCTCCATGTTGACGCTCCAGTCATATGTGTCATCCCACCACGTCTCCGTGATGCCAACGAGGTCGTAGCCCTGCTCGTGTGCAAGCATCTCCAGCTCTTCCTGTTTATTCCCCATGCTGCGTGCATTGGTATAGAGACACTTCAGCTGGGCCCCCAACAAAGCCGACTTGCTGGCTGGAGCTACAGGGGTGCTATTGGACCGCAGTTTAGGTTTATTTGCACTTATCTGTGATCCTTCCTCAGCTTCTGGACCCTCGGTGCTGGCACTGGCGCCATGCTGACAGCAGTGGGCTGAACTGTGCTCCCCCTCCCCCAGCAACACTAGTTTAAAGCCCTCCAGACGAGCCTGGCAAGTCTTTGTCCAAGCACACTCTTCCCCTCTTGGTTAGGTGCATGCCATCCGCCCCTAGCAGCCCGGGCTTCTCAAAGCATGCTGTGTGGTCTAGATACCCAAAGCCCTGGCTGTAGCACCACTCCCTGAGCCACGAGTTAACCTGCCAGATACGTCTGGCCCTTTCAGGTCCCTGCCCTTTGACTGGGAGGATTGACGAGAATACCACCTGCGCCCCAGAGCCTTTGACTGTTGAACCCAGAGCCCTGAAATCCCTTTTGATGTTTTTTTGACTGCTGCCAGCTGTGTCGCTGGCCCCCACATGAAACACCAGCAGTGGATAATAGTCTGTGGGCCGTATGAGGCTAGGTAGTCTCTCGGTGACATCCCTGATACGAGCCCCCGGGAGACAGCATACCTCCCGAGAGAGCGCATCCGGGCGGCAGATGGGTGCCTCCGTACCTGTCAGGAGGGAGTCACCCACTACTACCACTCCTCTCTTTTTCTTGGTAGCGCTAGTTATTACACGAGCCGGGCGCGCTACCTCGCACGGCTCTCGTGCCTCCCCCGAGGTGTATATTTGCAAGTACCATGTATGAAACTCCTCCAGCACCTGTCTGGCAGAACTGGTTTTAATATCTGTCTGAGTTATTAGAAGGTTATCAACAAGAAGGTAATTCCCAGTGGTGTTCTTTTCAGAAGCTGCATGATCCCAAGTAAGGGCAGATAAAATGAAGCCAAAGTGAGTGTGAGCTAAGGAAAACATTATTTTCTGGTCCTGTCAATCACGTGCACAGAAAGAGAGATTCAGTCATAGTGAAGGCATTGGACATTCAGCTCAGCTTTGTTTTTCAATTTTATAAACAGTAGGAGGCTTGGGAAGAAACAATGAGGAGAAACAGAGCTATAGAATCGGCAAATAGAGTCAACTTTTGATTCCTATGCCATTTAAATCCAAATTATAGTCAGTTACTCAGTCCAGAGACCCTGAGTTTTCACTGTTTTGCAATTTAGGCAGTTGTGACAGTAGACTCCATGAAAAAAAATCCTGCTTTGCATTTAATTGATTAATTCACACCTCCTTTTTTTTTTTTTTTCCTTTCCCTTCCTCATTCTGTTATGGCAAATGTAATCTTATTTTATTATTTGTATTAGAAACAGTACAGTTTGTATAATAACCTTTGCAGGATAAAGGACATATCATTAGTAAACCCATAGCCTCAGATTACTATCCTGCTGGATCAACATTGTAGGGAGAAGCCTTTGCTTAGAGCCCTGGTTCCTGCCCCACTCCTGCTGGAGCTGCATGGACAACTGAGGTTCTGTCTTTATTGCTGAAAAGTAATTTTTAAAGACAGTGACTATAATAGTGTTAATTCTTTCTAATCAAATATTTCAATCTGAAAAGAAATATTTCCTTTTTTTCTTGCTTTTCAAATCTCCTTACAAAAATTGACATTTCCTATTCTTCAGAAACACTGCTGCATTTATTAAATTTTGAAGCCCATAGATTTATTCCAGTTAACATCCAACTAAAACAACTTATTCAAAATTGGAGAAAAAGCAGTGAAAAACTTTGCTTTACTGAAATCTTTGGGCAGCTCAGTACTTTTGGGCATTAGGACTTAATATTTTGTCTAAATGAGTTAAGCACAAATACAGCTAACTCGGATTCCTCAAGATCCCCATGCTTGGTTTTTTTCTGTGGACTGACTGGAGACCTTCATACTCTTTGCTGGTAGGACATATGGACATGGGGGTTTGTGTGGAATTGTACCTGTTTATGCCTAAAATCTGGGAGGCAGACTCACAAATTTTTGAAATCTTATCCTGTGGATTTCCCTGTATTCACAAATTTTTTTAGAGAGTTGAATTAAAATCCCCTTGGAAATTTTGAAATATGAATTAGTAAGTGCTCTAGTCTTCATGTTGGTTCTGGCAATTCCATGTAAGTGGCTGTGTGCAAGCATCAGTGTTGCCAAGACATAATCAGTATACAGGACCTCTTCTAGTTATTGTTGAGCACCCTCTCCTGGCTCTCTGCTATTTGCACACAAGTCATGTCATGAGTACTCCAGGATAAACTGCAGTGCCCAGTTTTGTTTAGGAGAATGACTTTTCAGATGGTACGAGTTGTTGCTTTCCTTTAAGCGTGCCCAATTTTTTTAACAGCCTAGCTGGTTTACAGCTGAGAAATCCTTCTAGTGGCGAAATTCCTCAGGAAGGATTTTTACTTTCCTGTCATGCTGCTTCTAATTGATCCAAGAAAAGGACTTGCAGACTAGAGAATACAGTGCATGGGGCATATTCTGATAAGGGGATTATTCCCAGTTGGTGAAAGGTGGTTTATTGGGTGAATGAGCCTACATTCACATCTGTCAATGGATCTTATATTTCTGTTAATACCTCGGGAGGCTTAAGGCTGAGTCTAGGCGTGAATTGGTATGTCATAAAGCAAGTTTATTTGCAGGGATTATGACAATAAGCAGCAGCTACAAGGAAAATAGGAGGTGAAATTGGGGGATTACCACTCAGTTAAGAGTTACAATGTGAGAAACAGTCATCTGATTTTTGGATCTCATAATAAATAGAGTTGGGACACAAGAAAGTTTTCTTGCACTATGTGACTGCTTGCCATGACTAATGCAGTCCATAATTCTTTGCAAAAGTCATAGCAGGAAGGGCAAAATTCTTCACTCTTTTTTGCTTTCCTGTTATTCCACAGTCATGCAGTCAGGCAGCATTATTGTTAAATTTAACTGTTCCCAGGCACCTAGTCTAGATCCATCCAGTAGCTTCAGGTATCTAATGAAGGCACCTACATTAGATCTTAACCTATCATCATCTTTGTTGTTTGTAGAAGTTAGGCACCCCTAGAGGGCTAGGTTCATGCTTTGGAATAATCTCCCTCTGCTGAGTACAGTAGGAGCCCAGGGAGATGAAGTTCTCAATTTTGGTCCCTGATGGATATGTGGGAGGTTCTGCTGTTCTTATCAGCCCATGTCCCTGATGGCTTCAGAGAGTTGTTTGCTCTTGGTACCTACTGTACCTTGAGGCAATCACCACTGCATAGCATACAGAGTCCAAGAACCAGACTCCTCCCAAAGGTGCTAACAAGAGCTTCAAAATAACATCATAGCCAGTTCCCTGAGAGCTGGCAATTTTAAACATGCAATTTGAGTGCTTCCAGGCTGCCTTAAAGTTGTAACATCACCCAAAGTCTCTGAGATATTTGTCCTATTTATCATGTTAAATAAAACATTGATTTAGCAAGGAGTTTCTAACACCAATCCCTCTCATCTTACTCTCAGGCACCATTCTTGCTCAACCTGAGGCATTCTTAGAGGAAAAGGATATTTCTGAGCACTGGAAACATCATCATAGAGTACGCATCAAACAGTAGAAAGCTAATTTGCAGTCGCCAAGGATTATGTTACATCACATTTTTATTGCACTGTGCTTTGTGGTTTTGTATTCCTATACAGTGAGTATCACCCTGGCTTTTATGGAGGAAAGTCATCATTCTCTCCTAGACGGTATCGGGGAACTATTTGGTGTAAGTAAAGATAGCCTATTTAGCTCTGTGATTGCTGCCTTCTAGACAGCTTTAATTTTGGATTACCCTCAATTAAAAGGTATTTTGAATTTTTTTTGCTATTTAATTAGAAAATGGAAATAAAGAAACAGGTAGAAACAAAAAGAATACAGAAGTATTTTTAGGTCATTGCAAAACCAGAGCAGCAGTGTTACTGAATGTGAGTGGATGCAAGTAGGGGCTGTTTCAATTTGTGTGTGACTTTGATACAAGGAAAGAGACCAAAGTCTTAGTTTTTTAAGTCAAGAAGCTCAAAGAAAAATTGACTGCAGCTGAGATCTGAAGCAAAATACTTTATTTCCTTTGTATGCATGAGAGTACACCTTTTAAACTGCCAGAGAAACTCCCTAATTTGCAATAATGAGATTAACTGAAAGTGAAAGAACAGCACAAGAAGAGAGACATCATATCACAAAGTATTCATATTTATTTATTTATTCTACACTGAAAACAATCATCCTGGCTTTCTTTTGTCTTATCACTGGGCCTGAGTTTCATCAGGAATGAATGCAAGTAGTTCTGATTGCAGAGGGCCACGTTCACCAAACTATCCCTGTTTCATGCCAGCTTGAGTAAGCAAAGAATTCGTAATATGTGGCCTCAGTGTAGGTGTGGCTTTGCTAGACAATGTTTATTGCTGTTGATTATAATTTTTATCAGATAATAAAAGCAGTAGGAGGCCATAACAGGCATGGAGCAAAGATGGCTAGGTGGGAGGCTTTTGTGGTGAAGGTCAGGGTGGGAGTAGGATGCTTGTCCAGCTGCAGGGATGGTGTTGATGACTCTGCAATTTTTATTTTTTTTTTAAACATATGGCATACAGCACAAGTGACACCGCGTCTAGTGCTGTTAGACCTGGCCAGGTACAAGTTGCGATGTATCTTGAGTCAGTGGTGATGCAGCTTTTTTGCCCACACTAGGCATTCAAGCAAGCATAGAAGCTTTGTTACTTGCACTAAATCTACTCCTCTGCGTCTTTCTCATCCTTGTTATCTGCGCTGCTTGATTAATACTACCAAATAGGCCTACATGGGATGGAGTCCTATTTTCTACATCAGTTGCAGAGTGAGAAGAGCACATTATTCTTTCAAATACACCTGTAGTCATTTGCAAGATCAAGTTGCAAAGCAAGGCTTTCCCAGCTTCCTTAACATCCGCAAGCCAGACCCTTGTCTGGAGTAACTTGGCAGCACTCCACAGAGTCAACAGAGCGCAGCCAAACTGCAGCAGCTGAAAGCTGGGCCCTGTATCCTGAAGTGAGTGAATTTGCTTGGCTAATTGCATGCAAGTGCTCCCTCTGAGCACCTGTAAATTTTTGAGTTTAATAGGGTGGCAGCTGTTGCTGGCTGCTGGGGTTCTTGCTGCTTTGGAAGTGGTTGGGAGATGAGAGCAGCAACTTGTAGTGTGACTATCTTTTTCTTCATTTCCCCTCAATTTCTTTGTCATCTTATTCTTGCTTAAAAGAATTTGTTGCTCCACAGGAGCTTTTGTGGAATGCACTTTTTGTGCTTAAGGTTTCAAAGCTTAAAATCTCTGACCTTGAGAGGTTTGGAGAGTGGCTTAGTTTGAAGTCTGCTGCCATACAGACACCTGCAAAACACTAAAGCTGGCATAGCTGGAGGGTGGGATGGCTCATAATGATGAGTGACTATATTACTGCATTTCAGTGCCCTCCTCCTGCAGGAATTGAAGTTTGTTGCTGACTGAGTGGGAACTAGGTGCCTGAATATTTGGCTATATCTGGCTTTTGGATTTGAGAGCTTGATCCCCATAGTGGGGGCGATTGCTTTTGCAAACTGTGGTAGAAGGGATGTACTAACTCGCAATGAATGATAGATATTTTTCAGTTGCACAAGATTATAAAATGAGCAGCAAAATCAGAGCTTTCTGTGTGAGTTGCTGTAAATACTCTGTGCAGTGGAAGGAATTTGGCACATCTGGCCATTGGGATTTACCTGGCTGGAGTAACTCTCAATCTGCAGATGGCAGAGGGAGCTGAAGCTCTTAATGTAGGTACCTCCATCAATTCTTGAAGTACATTGGGGGAAATCTTCCTTGTGATGCGTTACAGACAACCAGGAAGGACTCTGGCAGGAGATGTATTGCTGTGAAGGCTAGCTGGGTTATCACAACCTCTTCACTGCTCCTAAAGTAGGTAAGGATTGTTGGCTCTGCAGTTACAATGGTTGAGTGCAGGCAACTCAGCTACCTCAATTGAGAGTTAGGATGCTATGGACTTTCTAGTCTTTCTATTTTTGCAGGATAGTAACCTATGTGTGTGCCTGGAGTCCTCCAGCAAGCAATGTGCTCGTATGTATCTTGATGCTGCCATGTCTCCTCTGTCCTAGGTTGTAAGGCATGTGTTGTCCCAGGCACATTTCCTTGTATTGCAAGTGCATCTAGGTGTGTGACCTACACATGTAAATGAATGTCAGAGTGTATGGGGTGATCCTCTGGTATCAAAGCATTGCCTGTGGTCTTACTTTAGAAAAATGAACTTTTGTGTTAATGCACAGTGAAGTGCTCTGTTACCCTCTGGTAGCAGAGGAACTCCTGACTCTGATCAGTCAGAACAATCCTCTGTCAGGGAGGATTTGCTCCTCCCAGGAATGACTAGGCAGAGCAGAAACATACTCTGTGTGGTATCAAAGAGATGCCAAAGGCATGGCAAAATCCTTAGGGGTCATTGAGAGGGGAAAGGAGGGGGGAGGGAAAGACTGCATGCAAGGACCTGACTTTGTAATGCAGTGGGTAGGATGCTCCTCTGGCAGGATATGGCGAAGCCTGCATGCCAGACCCTGCTTCACAGCACCATCAGCATTTTAAATTCAGGAGATGGAAAAAAAAAAAGTACAATAGATCTCATCCCCCAATCTGATGTCAAAATAAGGTGTCAACCAAAGGAAATACTTAGGCTGGTGAGCTTTTGAAAACCTGGCTGTTGGTTTTGGAATTGGATTTATTTTTTTCTCCCCCTTTGTTTATTCTTATACTTGCCGAGTGGCCAGGGACTCCTCTCTGTTCCTGACCACAGATTGCCTTTCAAAGAAGGAATAAGTTTAACTGGTATGTTAATAAAAGGACAAGGCCTATCATGATTAATAGTCACATGAAATCATGTGTGAAGAACATTCAGTTATGTCTGTCATCAAGAGGGAAGAGTTTCCGAAATATCTTAACAGCAATATGGAAAAGGGACAATTTGTCTTTTTCCCCAGCTGCTGTTTGGATCAGCTGAACTGTGCTTGGATATTTACAGAAATCTGAGTAGCTCAGGTTAGAGGCACATCAGATACAAACCAGCTAAGACCCCCAGGACCAAGCTTTTCATTGATGTAGTTGTTGTAGATCAAAGAAAGCCAACTTGTCTTCACTGAAAATCTGGCCTCATTACTGTCCTTTGCTTTTTTACTTCAGATCCGGAGTTGGCTTTGGCATCAATTAGCCAGAGCGAAGGGTGTTGCTTAAAGCAAACCCAGGAGACAAGAGTGGCTTTGCACACAGGCAAACAGCACATGGTAAGGAATAATGCTGCCTGCAGGGAGAGTGTGGAGGGGAATTGGCAGTGAAAGAGTAAAAAAAAAGTTTGTGAAACCATTAGAAAAAGTTTGGCTTTTGCTAAAACCTGGAGTAGCGCTCCACTGGGAGCCCAGTGTCCATTTGCGGTCATTTATAGCCAGTTCAATTTCCTGCAGTATGATTGGTTGACCCAATATATTCCTATTAATTTGACTGAGCTCAGAGACAGAGAGGAAATATAAAAAGCTCTTTGAGTTGCTGGTACCTTCTGGGATCTCAGAGTGTCTTGAGAAATCTTGACAAATTCAGACTTGGGAGTACATTTTCTAAGTGGTTCACAGGGATTTAGCTGCATGTTAATGGGCAATGTTCGGATAAAACATTGCAGAATGGTTTTAGCATAAATCCTTGGTGTCTCTGAGAGTGCCAACAAATCTCTGAGTGAGATCTGTTGAAATACCACTGATAACCCATAAGTAGCTGCCCCAGCTGCCTCAAAACCCTGTGTTTTGCTGAGCGGTTAGGAATACTTGTCCATTGACTAAGCTCTTTCCTTTGCCTGAGATTATTTAAACCCACCCTAAGAAAATGCATGTGAATTAACAGAGCAGAAAGGTGAAAAATTACCTTTTTTTTTTTTTTTAATCATTGTGAGATTTGGCACTTGAGTCTTGCTACTCCCTAGACCAAAGAGAGACTTTTGAATTGCTGAATGAAAAAAATATTTCCCCACTTTATCTGTCTTGGGTTTTAACCTGAAATTCTGTCCTAGCTGAACTTCACAGTGATGTCTTTGTCCATTTCCACAAATAGAGAAAAGAGAGGTAATACCATGTGGTACAGCAGCTTCAACACATGGGCTACTTCACTATTGGCAAGGGTGTCCTGAAATTATATATGTGCAAGAAACCAGTGTGTCAGGATAGGAAACAGTTCAAGTATTGATGATACAGCATTTATACTGCATATAAAAGAGCTGAGATGTGCCAAGTTGTGATGGTTTAGCCCGAGCTACCACACAGTTTCTCGCTCATCCTCCCCAGTGAGATGGGGGAGAGAACTGGGAAGAAAGGAAAACTCGTGGGTTGAGATAAAGACAGTTTACTAAAATAGCAGAGGAAAACTACAATAATAACAGAATATAAGGATATTAAAATATACAAAATGAACAATGTACATTTTGTCACCACCCCATGTCCCAGTGACCAATAGAGCCCATCCCGAGCAGCAATCATAGAAACTAAACCAAACAGCAAGCAAAGGAGCGAAAAGGGGGCCAGCAAGGTAGGGAGAATGATGCCAGCAAACGAGAGAGAGGGATGGATGCCAGGAAGGTAGATACCTGCCCTGGCCAACCCCATCTTATATACTGAGCGTGACATTTATGGCATGGAATACTCTCTTTGGGCAGTTTGGGTCAATTATTCTGTCTTTCTCCCAGCTTCCTGCATCTGCACATTAGCGAGACTTGGAAAGCAGGACAGTGTCATTGGTCTCATTCACAACAACTCTTATCATCAGGGTGTTTTATCAACATTCTTCACATACAAAATCCAAAACACACCAGCTACTGAGAGGAAAATTAACTCCATCCCTGCCAAAACTAGGATAAGGGTTTAACTGTCTACCGTGAGGAACTAGTTCCAGAGAAGACAATACTTCACTGATGGAAGAGAGCAGTATTGTGTGTATGCATATGTGTATGTGACTCAGTTAATCAGCAGAATGTGCAACAATTTGCCTTGATGTGAAACATGTACCTGATGAGCAAATTATCTGCTTGCACATTAAATTATGCACCGTGATCTCTGAGGTGTATTAAATATTGAAATCAGAAATTTTATAATTAATGGAAATGTAATGAACAACAATGACATTATGTGCCTCTGTTGACTTTTGTCAGAAGCAACCCATTGTAGTTGAAAGGTGACTTTTCTGAGTCTCTGGTGGTAATATGCCAATTATTTCAGTTATCAATGCCCCTGGAGGCTCCAAATGCCTACCATGGATGTTCTACTTCAGACTGTATAGAGTAGGGTTTCTCAGTATGTAGATAAAAGCCAATTTGAATGGACTGGAGGAAAGAGAGACCAGTTTTTACTGTGCAGATTTATAACTTCAGGCATTCTACCAGCTTCTGTATATCAGCTTCTTTCATCCTATGAGGTGGCTTTTAAGATGTGCAGTTTCTTTGGGCTTCTTTGGGTAAAAAAAGCACATGGTGATGCTTTCACCTGCAGTTAACATGTAGGTGCCTAAATTAGAATATATACATATGCAGTGCAAAAAGTGCCTGAGGATGACTTTAGGTAATTCCCTTTCTGAAATATTTACTATTGGGATTATTGAGCCATCAGAAATCCCAGACAAGGTCACGGTCCCATTATAGAAGACTGTCTCTCCGGTCCTTGCTCTACAGTTTAAACAGAGGCGTATGAAAGCAGTGTTACTTTTTCAAGGTCACTCAGCTTGTCAGTGACAGACTAGAAGCTAAATATCAATTTTCTGCTGTTTGGTTTACGTTGCAGTACAGGTGTTGGATTGCAGGTCATATATTTATGTCCAAGTTAGCTTTTAACTAACTATGGGCTTCATCTAGTAGAAAGGGTGTCTGAGTGAGCTTGTTGAGGCCCATGTTACTGCTATGCCTACCTGTAACATCCTTTCTAAGTGTCTCAGTATGTCCATATCATCCCCGTTTGCACCATGAAGCCTTTCACAAATAAAGCTGGAGGCTTTACAAAACACTGTCACTGATGAACTAAGCTGCTTGCTTTCTGCTCAGGTGCATAAGTTGAAGCCAGATTTGGATGCAACTGTAATTACCCATGACATGGCAGATGTCATGGGCTCACAGCTTGATAGACAGCAAGCTCCAATTTCTGGTCTCTGTTCCTCAGCTGATGTATTGGCTGCATTGCCAGTTCCCTCCCAGGTGCAATTTGATTAGGAATGAGTGGAGCCCTTCTCTACTTGGACCTGTGGAGCAGAAGTGGGGCCAGGAAGATGATGGGCACTGTTCATCCCAGTGTAACAGACAGTGTCAGTTACTGGGTGCCTGCCTGGCTGGTGTGTGCCTGTTGGGTGAAGTTGGGTATTGGCTTCCCTGGGAAGCTGTATGTATGCACTGACCCTGCCTACAAACACAAAGTCCAGCCTGCTGCTGGATGAGATCGTTGCAGGGCTTAGAGATTTCTCCCTTTTAAACCCTTCTCCATTGCTGCACACTGTTAGACTCCAGTGTCTTTTATGAAGGTCCTAAATGGCTACAGAGAACAGTATTTTTTTTTTCTGCTGGCTTAACTATTGCATTCCTTAAGGCTTGTTTTTTCAATGCTACACTTTACTGCCTGTTAAGTTAACTGGATTTTTATCTGCTTTGCCTCTGCCTGTCTTCTGTAAAAGCTTTGTAAGCCACAGCTTGCCCAGAGGAATATTCCAGGAGGGGAAAAGAAGAATTCAGGAACAATAATGCAGCCCTGGCAATACTATTGCAAAATAATACTACAAAACATTTAGGCATGAAAGAATGGTTCCCCCTGCATCCCTGATATCTACTTACAGTACAAAAGAAATAGCTCCCCAGGGACTTGCTACTGCTTGGAAGATATTGCAGGTCTAGTTTATCCTCTGTAGACGGACATGCAGCTTACAGGTATCTTTGAGGTGTGCATTAATGGGGGTGGTATCTTCTTTTCATCATTGTTTCTGCCTCCTTTGTCCCCAAGTATCGGAGGAGAAATGGATTATATTCCATTTGGTGTGATAATCACCCTTGCCTGTCTTGAGGTAGGAATCTGCCCTCTCTTCCTCTCAGTCCCCTAACAACCCCTGTTGATGTTGGAACTGAGCAGAGATGCACAAAGGCAGAGTTGGCTCAGCAGGCCCTAGCAGCGTGGATTAGCAGGGGACAAACATTATTCCCCACACCGTCTTGAAGAGGACAGGGCTGAAATGCAAAATTTCTAGCACTAGCCTAGTGCTTTATCCCCTTCAATTCAAAGGTACTGGGCTGTGCTCCTCCTTTGGTGGCTATAGTCTGCCTGAAGGCTTTCCTAACTTTACCCTGAAATATGAATTCACAGAATGTTGATGCTATTCTGAGCCAATTAAATAAAATATTAAATATTTTAATATTTATTTTAATATTTATTTTAATATTTAATATTTTAATAATATATTAAATATAAATATGTTAAAATATTTTCTTTTCCTTGTGTAGCAGCCAGTGGGGTCTTTATCCTAAAGCACTAGCAAGGGCTGCTTTGGGAGGGAACTTTAGTGCAACATGGACCAAGGGCACTTATGTGCCTACGCAGAGCTGATCCCACCAGAGCTCACCCCAAGACACAGAACAGACACAGAGACAGACTACTCTTTACAAGGCTTGTTGAACCAGAGTCAGGGATTTTGAGAGAGACATCTATATATGTAGATTGTCAGGGTCCTGTAATATTTTGAATAGTTTGGAGTAGTGATTGTTGAACCAAGGTATCCTGGCATTGCTTTGATAGCTGAAGTTTGCCATGATGAAGCTAAGGGCGCTGGAGAGCTCCTTGTATCATTTCTATGGCTAAACGTGGCAGTAGATCTTAATTTTCTTTTATCAGAATTTACTTGTGAGCTAACATTGAGGGCTGATCCAAGCAGCAGGCAGCTTGGAGAGAGGTGACAGTGACACACAACTGGTGATTGCTGTACAGAATGTCATTATCTGGGCAATTAATGTGAAGAGGAATAAAAGATTGATTCTGGTGCCATGAAATGTAGGGAACAGTCAAAAGTATTACTGAAGCACTTGTCTTATTGTTACAGGAGTGTGAAGGATTCATTACCTTCCTTGTGCGGTAACAATGTATATACACCAAAAGCAGGTTAAATACCTTAATGTACTCTCATTCTGTCTATTTTTTTTTTCCTCTGATTTCACAGACTGTTTTCTACCCTGCATATTGATATCCCTAGGAAGGCATTTTTTTTTTTTTGTCAGGAAGCAAATTAAATTGAGTGTCAACGCTTGACACCAAGTTTATGGGTAATCAGTGATTAAGTTACCTCTGAGAAGCATTTGGCTCTCGAAGAGAGAAACAGTATATTCTAAATATGGTCTAGTTTACTTAAAGGTTTTTGATGTTGGGGTAGAGGTATAAGGATCATAGTTTATAACTTATGATTAGATCAAAGTTTGTTTTTCAACGAACAAGATCTCAGCAGGAGCAGAGGCAATATGGCAGGAAATACAATTATTGTGCTAGTTTAGGGGATTCAGGGGGAGTGGTTTGTTTTGGGCTTTTTTTTTTTTAGAGACATGATGGATGGAAAACTACAGTTGGGCACCACCCTGCATGGCCAAGACATAATCAAGAACTGTCAGCCAGGCTATAGTCATTAACCACGTATGGCCAGTAAATCCCTCTGTAAGGACAGCTTAATTTTCTGGAACACAAGAAGGTTGAAAATTAATCAGGTAATGAGTGTTTTATTAAGGGGTTTATATGCTTTCATGTGTTCTGTGAAAATTATATGTGGAGATCATCCTTGTCTTGTCCTGCAGTCTGACTGGGGTAAAAGGAGAAAAACTATTAAACTATTTCGTATACATCTTTTCTGGCTCATCAAGGCTGAATCATGTGTACAGTGCTGAGCTTCCAAACTTTAATCTCATGATTACCCATAGCAGGATTGCTTGTGCCTCCATTTATTATTCAGAGGTTCACAATTTTAAGACCGAATAGCTGAATTTTTTCTGCCTTGAGTCCTGAGTCTGCAAACAGTTCTCAAAGTGGGATTTTGCACAAGTCAGGCACTTGGTTTGCTTTTCTATCTTTTAGTATAACCCTGAAGATTGCCTTGATGATTATGGCCATGTGGTACAGCAAAGCACAGCAAGTGGTTTCTTTTTTTTTTTTTTTATAAGTTGGCCGTTGCTTTGGTTTTTCATTTGGCTCATCTTCTAGAAGCTACTAGCCCAAATTAGTTTAGGAATTGACAAAAGACTGCTTTAGTGCAAAGCACCAAAATCTCAATCCAGCAAAACTCTTAGGCATAGGTTTAACTATGAACATGTGCTTCAGTTTCCTTCATACCAAATGGACTTTTGCGAACCTCTGAGGGTTTTATTCAACTCCAGCCACATTTTGGGGCGAGTAGCACACCTAGAAGCAATGTATTTAGCTATGCATGGCAACACTGGTCCTGTTTTCTTTCCCTAAAGATGGGGACTGGGACACAATTTTCGCTAGAAGGTATGTTATTCTTACAGGCTGTCTACAGTATTTAGGATTTAAGGGCATTTTTCTCCCTGACTATGCTATTTATTGGCAGTGCTGCTAATGCAGCTGTCTCCAGCTCCCCAGTGAATGAATGAGGCGAACTTGGAAGTGGTTTATGTCCACTCAGACAGCACTTTTGAGAAGAGAAGGAAAGAAAGGAAACATGCAGATGCTTTGCACAGAGATGAAAAAAACTGCTGCAGACTGTTCTGCTCAAGATAGGATGTGGCAGTCTGAAAAAGCAGAAATAAAAGTCACTTGGGACTTGGTTTCATTTCAGCTGTTGACAAAATCAGTATCTGGATGTGAATGAGCGATAGCAGGTCTTGTATTCCTGCAGAAGGCATTGGGATGAGAGATTTGGAAATGCATGCTTCTTTTGCTTTGCTTAATAACAAGAGCCAGGTCACAGCATCTCTCTGTGCCTCAGTTTCTCATAAAACAAAGAGGACACAATACTATTTATTGCGTTAATGTGGTCTTTGGGGTTAGATGTACCCATCATAACACAGGAGTTAATCATGTGGCAGTCTGTCTGTGGGTAATAGAGACAAAAGACCTCCAGAGAGCAAATGAGCGCAGCTGGGATCTGAATTGCTCTCTGGAGTTTCATCTCTGTCCAGTGACTAGAGAAGACAGTTAAGACAACTGCATATCTCCTTTAGGCATCTTGATTAAATACCTGCAGGACTAACTGAATGGAATAAATCAAGATCAAGAGCTACGGATGTTACCAAATTTACACCATTTGAAATATTTTCACTGGCTATGCAGGAATTCTGCAAGTGTAATGTGAGAGAGTGCCATCCACATGGTTAATCTCTCCTAGTATCCTGTTGCTCCTGAAGGCTTAATGCTAAAATCTTCATAAAGAAGATTTTTTTTTTTTCTATTAACATGCAACCAGCATTGCATTTCCAAGTGCTAGGTGTCATTTGGGGTCAGTAGACTGCTCTTCTTCTCCAAACTTGGGGAAAATTGTGACTGACCTCATGCAAAACTAGGGCTGAGATATTAGAAATCATAATTCATAGTTAAGCAGTGCCCTGAGCACTGTAGCTAATTAAACAGTGTTTTTAGTGGAGGGAGATTTGTTATTGTTGTTTTGGCTTTTTGTTTAAAGACTGAAGTCTATTTCTTTTTGGAAGGCTTGCCTAAGCACTTTCTAACCATTATAATGTCATTATATATGGGATTCATTACATTAGAGACATGAGGGGAGATTAAAAAGGATCTGTTGGAGACATTGGCTGCAAAAGAAAGGGTAAAGACTAGTTGCAGTTTGAGCTTTTATTACGTGGCTTGAAACAAATGCTGAAATATTGTATTTAAGCTAAGTGTGTTTGTTGGAGGGACCATTACGAGGGAAAGCAAAGCAGCAAATACCATTCTCACCATTAAAGAAAAAAATCACAATGGCTAGGAACAGTGTGTTAATTAGCAAACTAATTTCCTTGTACTTTAAGTGCATAACGAGTTTTAAATGCCTTCCAAATGGCTTGATATCAATTGCATTTTGTTCTTTGAATGTAATTGTTTCCATGACAATGCTGAGTTCTGCTGTGCATGGATTATATCTGTAAAGCCTTCCAGTCATTTATGGGAAGTCTGTATTAGCTTAGCAGCTGACCTATATTCAGGTTGTATTTTACTTTTCTTGCAGTTGTTTTACAAGCAAATGAACAAAGAAAAAGCCACTGGAAATGGGCCAGATCCTGAGTCCATCTCATTTGGCTTCATTTCACTGATTTTAGTGGAACTGTGCTGCATTATACCAGCCCCTGTTTTTTTTTTTAATATCTTCTTTATAGATGCAGGAAAAAGGGCAGCAAATGTCACTTCCCTGCTATTATAGGCCATTATTGAGGCCACTTTTAATTTGCTGCCTGGTGAGATGCTATCAAGTCAGCTTTTATTCCTCAGGGAGAGCAGGTAACACCAGGACACTTCTGTAGGGCTGCCAGCTGCTGCTGGGCAACTGGAAAGGGCCAAGAGGGGACCGTTGCCTTTGCAGGGCAGTAGTCACCAATTGCAGGGTGACCTTGATGTTCCTGTTAGTGAGAGGGCAAAAGTCATACAGGAAAGGGGCTAACCCACCAACTTCTCTAGTCTCTTTTTGACCAAAGAAGCTGCACATCCCCTTTTCTCTGCCAGCTGTGCCTTTTCCCCTTGACTTTTACACAAGGTGCTGCAATTACACCTTGCTCAGAATCCCTTTACCTTTTCGCATGCTCATTAGTTTATTTTTTTTTTCTTCTGATATCAAAAAGAATAGTCTGTGTTCAAGAATTCACTAGAAGCCCATTCTTTTCAGCTTGGCATTTTTTGGATTTCCGCTTACTCCATTTCCTAATGGTCATGAAGTTCAGTTGTTATAAAATCCACAGTCTACTTCAGAATGAAGGGCCAAATACCTAGATTAAGATATTGAAGAGCTGAGTTCAAGTTCTAGCTGTGGCACAAGCTACTTCTCTAGCCTTGGGTAGATTAGATAGTCTGATAGCCTTTGTTCCCATTGCGTAAACCATTAATTTTTCATTTCCATAACCATTTATCAGTCTTTTCTAGTCCAAGGGGACCAATTGTTTACCACTCTGTGTTGATGCAGCACTTAGTGGAAAGGAGCTGAAGATCTTAAAACTGTGACTCTTATCTGGAAAAAAAAATATTCTGTATTGGCATTTCATTTATTCATTTCATAATTTACAGGCTTCATGTAAGATTCAGTCTCCCAAAACTGGCACCAACTGGACACTATGGTGTCAGCCATATTTGTCAGCCAATTTGGCTTTCTCTTTTTCATTTAAAAATGTGATATGGTTGGATTCATTGGTCTATTTGTATAGCTATAAAAGATTAAATAGAGGAAATATATAGCTGTTCTGGTTTTGTTTAGTGGGGGTGGGGGAGCTAAGGTGGTAGCTTCTGTAGGAAACTGCTAGAAATTGCTCCCCTTTGTTCAGTGGACTCGGCGGGGCCTAGGGCAGACCCACTGCTGGCCAAGGCCAAGCCAATTGGTAGCAGAATGTTCCCTGATAACGCCTCTGGGATAATGTATTTAAGACGGGGAAAACAGGAAAAAAAGTAGAGATGTGAAGCAGCTGAGCGGGGGCAGAGAGGGGGAGGCACGAGCCTTGTGGGCCTTGCAGGCCTCACCCTCTGGCCTCTCGCTAGGTGGCCAACTGGGCCCGACTCAGCCCGGCCTGGCTGCAAGAACTGGAAAGGAGATGAGATGTGAATGAGATGGAAAAAGGATCCTGAGAGGCGTCTGCCAGCCTGTTGTGAAGAATTTTTCTTGTGAGAGGAATGGCTGCAGATGCCAAGGTCAGTGAAGAAGGAGGGGGAGGAGTAACGCGGCTCCTGGCCAAGATTCCCCTGCAGCCTGTGGTGAAGACCATGGTGGAGCAGGTTGTCCCCCTGCAGCCCATGGAGGTCCATGGAGGGGCAGAGATCCACCTGCAGCCTGTGGAGGACCCCACAATGGGGCAGGCGGATGCCTGAAGGAGGATGTGGCCTGTGGAGGGCCTGCACTGGGGCAGCCGTTCTGGAGGGACTGCATCCCGTGGAAGAGATGACCCACGCCAGAGCAGTTTCACAACGGACTGTGGCCTGTGGGAGGGACCCTATGAAGGAACAGGGGAGGAATGTGAGTTCTTTCCCCGACGATGAAGCAGCGGTGTGAAACAACACGTGACGAACTGACCGAAACCCCCATTCCCTTTTTCCCCACTGTGCTGCTCGGAGCAGGGGGACAGTAATAGAGATAATGTTAAGCCCAGGCAGAGGGAAGAGTGGGGGGAGGTTCTCTTGTTCTCTTTCTCATTATCCTGCTTTGGTTTTAGTAATAAATTAATAGTTTTCCCCAAGTCGAGTCTGTTTTGCCTGTAACGGTAACTTTAAGGATTTCTCTCCATCCTTATTTCAAACCTTGAGCTGTTTTTCTTATATTATCTCCCCCTATTCTCTCGGAGGGGGGGGGGGAGTGAGAGAGAGACTGCGTAGTCTAGTCCTGATCAGGGCTGAACTACGACAATAGCCAAATCAGGAAGCAAATTGAAATATTTGTACAGAAGTTTCACCAGTTTCTAGTTTAGTGTGTGTTTTCTCTTTCCCATTTACATTTGTTTGCTCACGACAAAGACATCAGACAAAATCCTGACCTTGAAGAAAGACTGATGTGTGTGACACAGCATTCAGGAGAAAAATACTCTCCAAAAAAAGGGTTACATAAATGCTTGTGTCAGAGAGTAATTAAACTCTATTTAGGAGTGGAGGAGAAAATAAAAGAAACTCAATTCTACCTTTGCACCATGTAGCCCCACACTGACATGCCTCCTTACATCAATAGTATTTAATCTTTATTTGCGTTCAGTTGTTCTTTGTGTAGTGTGTTGTATTTGTCTTTTATTTAGACCCAGATACTCATGTTTATGACTCAGTTCTATATGAGGGGAGGAATAAAGATGTAGTAAGGACAGTTCTTGCCCTCAAGCATCTGTTCATGATACAACAAAATAGAGGGAGACCAAAGTAAAAGTTTCCTCTGTTTTACATGTAGGAAACTAAATTACGGAGAGATTGAATGCTTTGCCCAAGGTACCATATGAAAATCATCCAAAGTTGGAAAGGCAGAGTTCACACACTAGATAGACTGCACTATCACTATCAGATTTGTAGCTAAATATTCAACATACTGGAGATTTAAGATAGGTAGGCAGTGGTGTCCAGGCAATAAACTCTGAGAAAGGTACTTATGCTTCAGTGACATAAATAAGAAGTAGAGCCAGAGAGCCTTTTTCACCTTCTGCCAAGTATTGTCCAGGTGTTACATTTGAAGCCAGGCACAAGAGCACCTGCAATGCCTGAACGCACAACACTTAGTAACAGAGTGGGTGAGTAATTTGCAGCAAGCAAGAAATCTAGCAAAAACCTCTTCCTTTCATACTTGGGTAAAATACTGATCATCTCTAAAATATAAGACAGCACCCAGATCTTCCCTAAAGGATATTCCCCAGGGGTATTTCAGGGTTATAGATTCAGGAGTATGTAATTTCTGTAATTCTCCCTGAAAATGCTAACCTGGAATAAAAAAAAAAGACTCAATTTTGGGTAAGAGACCTGACTTTCATCATTTCATCATTTCTGCTAGCTGGCAGTGTAAAAAACTATTACAAGCAAATAAATTGAAGAAACCCATGGTTTAAGAGCTGCTTATAAGGCCAGACTCTAGTTAACTGTGCTTAGTGTAAAGACAAATGAGAGCTAGTATTGTTTAAGACCATCACTCTGGTCCCTCTAACTCAGCACTAGCCAGGTTATGTTAGCTCTTATAATACCTGGCCCTGGGAAGTGTTTATGGACTGACATCTAGCTGTTGGGAAAATGGATGTTTAGTCCAGCAGTCAAAATGGTTGTCCCAGACAATTTGTTTCATTCTTTTAGGAGAATGGAGAGAAAAAAATAGAAAAAAAAAATTTATATTGACCTAAACATTTCATTTATTCTATTTTTAATGCTTTTGTTTTGTAATTATTTCTATTTTTAAAAGAAATTTTGCTCCTAAAGAGAAGTTGAACACCTTTATCTAAAAAAAGGGTAAAACTATATCTTAGATGTAGAATTCATACCTTCTCTCTCCTCCTCTCCATACTGTTTTTTGTCCATAACTACCTGCCCTGTTTGACCCAGACAGTTTCAGTTGCATAAAACTAGACTTTTGGCATCATACTGCTTGAGGAAATTCTTGCAGCATCATCTCTGGCCACATTTTAGCTTGAGAAAAGTCAAGTGCTCTGTCTCCATCAGACTCTTCTTCTTTCCATGTGGTCAGCCCCAGGCCCCCTTCTCCCCTAGAGCTGCCTTGATCTGTCACCAGTACAGTACGTGAGTTTAGGCTCATTTAACTGTTACCATAAGCCAGAGTGCAGAGCAGGCAGAATAAAGCTCCAGGATAAAAAAACTTCAAGCACTGCATTTTCCTCAGTAGCTTATCCCACTGAGGTTGTGCCCTGTCCCAGCTTGGTCTTCATCTAGGCCAGGTACCAGCCTTTTCATGCCTCCCCTTTACCTTGGCCTCTTTCAGTTAAGAGACATCGGCTCTTGCTGTTCCAGCTGTGTCTCTGAGGCTATAGCCCTATTGTGGAGTCAGTTAGTCTGCGTGGCATCTAATTTCACATACTAATCTGTGGTGTTTCATTCATTGTGGTCTTCTCTTTCTCATCTTTCCTGCAGGTATGAGTGAGAAATCCTAGTGTTTGCTTCTCTATTCCTCTCTGTGGGAGGGAATTTAAGGAGTTTAAGACACCTTTCTCCTGAGTTAGTATATTAACACTTCTGCCTGTTTGTATCAAAGCCCTCTGGTTCTCCAGCATCCCACAGAACAAGCACATTAGCACTACTGGATGCTAGCACCTTTTTTGAGTACTTAGATATAGGAAAAGTATAGAGAAATCAGTTTCTAGTCTTTCTTCTCACTGCAAGGATGTTTCCTTCCACTCCTTTACCCCCTTCAGTACATCTTGCTTGGCCAGAAGAACAGCTACATTCACTCACTTGGCTGTACTCTCACTCCTGCATGTGGTCCTGTGCATGGTTAGATGCATACAGCTATGTCATATGCAGCCATTCTCATGTGTACTGTGTGTACATCCACACTTGCTTGCATACACATACTGTCTCATGTACACACCTGGTGTAAATTTCATGGTGGAGGTGTTTTTCTGGACTTTGGGGTTCTTCAGAGATTTATCTCTAGGTGTGACTTAGAGCCTGTTAAAGTACTGAAAAAGTAACACATTTTCTTCACTAAAAGGGATGTTAACCATGTCATCCAGTCCTGTATTGCACCCATACTCTCACAAAGCTGGAGGAACCAAATACCCTACAGACTTACTTACTAATTATCTGCTTGATGAATCCCACTCTCAAAGAACCTGGTTTCTTTCAGGAAATTTTTGGAGCTCTGTTCCCAGCAGGATGTGGCCAGCAGGTCGAGGGAGGTGATTCTGCCCCTTTACTCTGCTCTCATGAGACCCCTCCTGGAGTACAGCATCCAGTTCTGGAGCCCCCAGCATAAGAAGGACATGTCCTTCTGACCATAAGGGTCCAGAGGAGGGCCACAAATATGTTAAGAGGGCTGGAGCACCTCTCCTATGAGGACAAGCTGAGAGAGTTGGGGCTGTTCAGCCTGGAGAAGGTTCTAGGGAGACCTTATTGTGGCCTTCCAGTACCTCAAGGGGGCTTATAAAAAAGATGAGGAGAAACTCTTTAGCACGGTCTGTTGTGATACGACAAGGGGAAATGGTTTTAAAACAGAAGGAGGTAGATTCAGATTAGATATTAGGAAAAAAAAAATTTATAAGGGTAGTGGAACACTGGCACAGGTTGCTCAGAGAGGTGGCTGATGCCCCATCCCTGGAAACATTCAAGGCCAGGTTGTACGGGGCTCTGAGCAACCTAATCTAGTTGAAGATGTCCCTGCTCCTTGCAAGGGGGTTGAACTAGATAGTATTTAAAGGTCCCTTCCAACCCTAATTATTTTATGATTCTATGTTTTGGGCTCTGCAACTGAGAAATTTTTAGATTTACAAGGAGAAACAGAGGTAATATATTTAGAAATTCAGGAGAAGAAAAACTGAACTTAAACTTGTAGCATGTAACATGCAACATTTCAAGCTTCTGATAGTGATGTGTGAGAGACTGTGATGAGCTGGGAGCATCTATGCTAAATCCCGTTGAGTTTTAATCTGTGGCAGATGAGAATGAGAAAAAAAAAATAAGAAGAGGATTTAAAAATAGCTGTGTGCCTTCTGCCATCAATTCACTCTGCAGGAAATCTGAACAATATTCAGGAAATACTATAACTCCCAGAAAAGCCTGTTGTTTCTAAGCCGAGCCCGTCTGGTCTTATCCATGCTGAGGAGCAAATGGGATTGACAAGCATGTAACAGAATTGAGACAGAAAGTGTGAAACTGTGTTTGAAAGCAGAGAGAAGCTTGGAGACAGCCTTAGTTTTAGTGTGACTGAGAAGAAAGATGCGGGGGGGGGAAGAGGTTCCTTAAATGAATTGGGTCTGCATTTGGAAAAGGAAGTGGGAACCTGAGGGGACCTGAAGAAAACCAGACTGAAAGCTAAATAATTTGTACTAAATAACAAAAAGTAACTGCATATCATTAGACAGAGCATAGCTGTCTTGGTGGAGCTCAGCAAAAGCCACCAGCATGGCACTGAGTGACATCCACTTTGCATCCTGTATATGAGTGAGTACCTGAGGACTGGGAGTGAGATCAGAGCCACATGAGCAGTGGGAGCAAAGTCCCACCAGCTGAACACAACCCTCATCAAATAACTGACTGACTGAGCAGTCAAATTCAGTACTGACTTGAGGCAGGACATCACTCAACTGAAAATTGAAAGTTTAGTTACCAAAACTGCTTTGCAGTGCAGTGGGACTTTGTCCATGCACATGTGTTTCAGTACAATAGCACTGACATTTATGGCACTCGTTTTGTCTCCTGGATTTGGAAGGGGTTTTGTGGGGTTTTCTATTTGTTTGCTTGTTTGTTTTTAAAAGCCAGAATAAAATTTTCATGTTGACTTGTCCTGTAGGGTGGGATTTTTGTCAGTCTCAGGCAAAGCTGTGCATAGTTTTTAGGAGGATTTTGTGATTCTAGGAAAGGAAAAAACTGCTTTTGTTATGAAGCTCTCCTCTTTTCTCTTAGCAGAGGGGAAGGGATTTGGTTTTCAGTTAACTTTCAGACATCTAAATACCTCTCAAGGAAGGCTTCATAGAAAGAGATGGAAAAATTGGGTATTTTTTGTCAGAAATTGGTAATTTGGTGCCTTTCAAGCAGCTCTGCTGCACTGAAGAGTGTCTATGTGGTATCGCAAGGCTGTGCCTGCAGAGCTGGTCATTCCTGAGCTATGGCTGGAACTGAAGCATCTGCTTAGGCCCAAACAACACCTGTGAGGGGTTTTTTTTAGAGTTGAAAGACAAATCTTCAAGGCTATAACCAGCTCCTTCATTCCATTTGTCATCCCCAAGGCTAAAAATATCATCTGGAGCTTTGTATGCTTTCCTAGTCCCCTCTAAGAAATGCCACCCGTGGTCCAGCACCTCAAAACTTGCCCTATTCTTCCTGCTGGGCATCTCTTTCTGTTCATGACTTAAGAGCTAGTATTGGGAAGCAGGGAAAAAAACTTGGCTAAACAGAAAGGACTTGCATGCAGAGCAGCTGCTTTCATGAATGACATGAGCACATGCAAAACTGTGCCCATGTGAGTGTATAACCTGCTCACAAATATTTAAATAGTGGTGATTTGTGAAAATCCTGCAAAGTCTGTTATCAGTCTTTCTTCAGATAAAAAAAACAATCGGGTTCTTTTTCAGCTTGGTTATTCTTTTGATTTAAGGCGCTCAGCCATCTGTTGAGGGCACAAAAAGACAGAAGCAAGTAATTAAGCAGACCAATTGCACTCCACAAATAACAAATAATTTAGACAAAGTGTTTAGGCACAGTTCATAGGCTAAAAGTCATTTTTTATGACTAGTGAGTGCTTGTGAAAAATATATGCACTTGTGAGAGAAAGAGGTGGCTCATGAATAATATGCAAACCAGAAATAAGGTGTCGAATCTAATGATTTTTTTGAGACTTTTCTCATCTTGCTGTGTTGGTCTAAAAGTCTAACTAGACCTGTAGGCACTCTCAAGTAGTCAGTAGAGAGGTCTCTACACTTATTAAATTAGTTGCCTTTGACTTTGGAGATGCTGTCCTTTCCCATTGCTCCCAGAAGAAGCACAAACCCCAGGGTTATTCAAGACATCTTACTTCAAAACAGGTAAAGTCAGGGGAAAAGTGCTGCTCACAGAGTGAATTCCCAGCTCTGTTACAATCAAAGGCAATTTTGCCTTTGTTCAGTATTTTCTGAACAAGAGTCTTCCAATTTAGGAAGCAATATCCCCTAGAAATATGCAGTAAATGTACAAAACAATAGGGTAGGTTGAGTGCTAAACCTTAAGTTTAGAAACAAGCACAAAGGGCAGCAGATAGCCAACATTTCTGTGCCTTCCCAAAAGCCTTTTTTTTTTTTTTTTTTTTCTTTTCCATAGTAGGCGGTATTCTTGAAACTGGCATAGTCCATCACCTAGAACAGGCTTTTTAAGTGAAGTGGTTGAAATCAAAGGGTATCTAGGATTTTTTTTTAATAGTGCTTTTTTGTAAAGTAAGCCATGGTGTCATCCAGTTTTGCCACAGTGGGTATTAAATATTATGGTATTTGAAGTGGGCCTCTGCATAGCAGCACCATTGTGAGCTTGTCCAGAATGTCCAGTAACACTGTCTGCCACTTCTTACCTCTTTCTTAGCAAATTTACCTGTCGTTAGGTTCCTGATAGCTGGTAATATCTTCCCTGTTCACTGTACGGAAGGGGCATGGTGGCAGTTTGTGGAAGACTAATGAACTAGCACTGTGTTGGGAACTATCACAACCTGATTTAGTTGTCTTTATTTGTGATGTGTTCCCTTACCTCTTTGGGAGGTGCTGGTGGGAGAAAGACACTGCAGTTTCCAAATGAACCGAGAATAACATTCCCCACCCTGATTTGAGTGTAATCTGGTCCAGCAGTTCTTGTGGAGCTACATGTAAGTTTGCAGTGTATCAGACATTATCAACTGACAAGCAAAATTACTTGTCACTGTTATAGCAGTTGTACTTTGACAGATATTCAAACTGAAAGATCAATTTACGTTTTCTGAAGGGAAAGAATATGCAGTAGATTAGTTTTCAAATGGTTTTTAGTACAAGAAATAAAACTACTTACATTGGTGATTTTCTAAGGTTACATTTGTTTTTGCTGTATGTTTTTTCTCCTCTTCTAGATGCAATTCATATTTGCTAAGGATTCTGAGCATTACATTAGAATAAGGAAGACTTGGAGGGCAATTTTGGAAAAGTAGATATCCAAATCACTACCATAATCCTTCTGGCTCTTTGAAAATGAAAAGTAGAGTGTTTCAGAAAGCTCTTTATTGGAAAGATTAGTTTTATTATGAAATTATTACTTCAGCACATGGTTTGAGATTGGCCATTACCTTAGAAAGTTCACAGATGAAAACCCAAGGAGAGTTGTCAATGAAAAAGACCTAATGGCTGAAAGAGTCTTTTCTTTGTGTACCTTGTGTTTCCCATATAGCTATGTATTGGCTTCACCTGGGAGAAATAAACAATCTGTTAAAAATCCAAGGATGGAAAAAATAAGTTAAAGCTCTATTGTACATTTTGTAAATCAGCTGATTTTGTGGGGGAAAGCCATTTTACTTATTTATTAATAGTGCTAGGTAAATGTTGAAAAAACCAAAAAATATTTATGAACAAGCAGTTTTTAAAAATAAACTTTTTTGTTCTTTCTTCAGAACAATCTGGGTGTAAATGAGGAGGGAGCCTGGAGAAGAGCTCTTAGTTCTTTTGAATGTGTGTATGTGCATGCATATGAAGAGCATGCAATGATAGAACTATCTCATTAAAGGGAAGGTTTACATGTAAAAGGCAAAGAGCATTCCTCGGAAGTCTGGTAATGCATTGACAGCCTTAACCTAGCTGCTTTATTAGAGGTAACCCTTTGGGGAAGACCTCATCAACATCACCTAAAATCAGAAACCAGCTGCCGATTGAATCTCTAAATAGGAGAGTACTCTGTTTTCTTGCAGCACCACTTTGCCATCTGCCTAGTTTAGTTGTGGAAGGACTCCAGGACCAAAGTGTCTTTCATTACATAATGAAGACTCAGTTGCTGTTACTGAAGCTCTGAATTTATAGTCGTGTTCTGGTTTTGTTTAGTGGGGGGGGCCTAAAGTGGCAGCTTCTGTAGGAAACTGCTAGAAGTCGCTCCCCTTTGTTCAGTGGACTCGGCCGGGCCTAGGGCGGACCCACAGCTGGCCAAGGCCAAGCCAATTGGTAGCAGAATGCTCCCTGATAATGCCTCTGCGATAATGTATTTAAGAAGGGCAAAACAGGAAAAAAAAAAGATGTGAAGCAGCTGAGCGGGGGCAGATAGGCGGAGGTGCAAGCCTTGTGGGCCTTGCAGGCCTCACCCTCTGGCCTCTCACTGGGCAGCCGACTGGGCTCAGTCGGCCGCAAGAAGTGGAGAGGAGATGAGAAGTGAATAAGATGTAAAAAGGATCCTGAGAGGTGTCTGCCAGCCTGTTGTGAGGAAGGGCTGCAGACGCCAAGGTCAGTTCAGAAGGTGGGGGAGGAGTAATGTGGCTCCTGGCCAGAATTCCCCTGCAGCCTGTAGTGATGACCGTGGTGGAGCAGGCTGTCCCCCTACAGCCCATGGAGGTCCACGGAGGGGCAGAGATTCACCTGCAGCCCATGGAGGACCCCACACCAGGGCAGGTGGAGGCTGTGGCCCATGGAGGGCCTGCTGGGGCAGCTGTTCTGGAGGGACTGCACCCCATGGAAGAGATGACCCACGCCAGAGCAGTTTCATGAAGCACTGTGACCTGTGGGAGGGACCCTATGAAGGAACAGGGGAGGAATGCGAGGAGTTCTTCCCCCGACGATGACGCAGTGGTGTAAAACAACGTGTGATGAACTGACCGAAACCCCGATTCCCTCTTCCCCCCTGTGCTGCTCGGGAAGGGAAGGTAATAGAGATAATGTTAAGCCTGGGCAGAGGGAGGGGTGGGGGGAGGTTATCTTATTCCCTATCTCTTTCTCCTGCTAGTTTTAGTAATAAATGAATAGTTTTCCCCAAGTTGAGTCTGGTTTGCCCATAATGGTAACTTTAAGGATTTTCTCCGTGTCCTTATCTCAAACCTCGAGCCGTTTTTCTTATATCATTTCCCCCTATTCTCCTGGAGGGTGGGGGGAGTGAGAGAGAGACTGTGTCCAATCTGGACTGAACTACAACAAGTCGTTGAACATATGAAAAACTCTGATGTCCGTAGTGATGGATCTCAAATAAATATGCGGATGAATATGGACTCATGTCCATTCCTGATATGGAGACGCATATTTTGGAAGAAAACTTCTGCTGTTGTAGACTTCTATTGTATTTTCTCATTCACTCCTGTTCCATTTTAATTTGATTTTGCCCAGTGTAGGAATTTTCTTGAGTAAAATCTAAATAACTCCATCAGGAATTGATCCCCCTGTATTTAAAAAAATGGAAGTTAAAGGAAAGTGGGCTTTGAAGTTTGGAGTCATATAGTGAATTTTCATGTCAATACACTATTTTCATGATGAGAGGAAAGGGTATTATTGAAACTTCAGCAGAGGCGGGGCAAAAGGAGAATGAGATCAGTGTCCCTTTAAATATCTCACATAGGTTGCATGACAGCAGGTTTATATGACTCTCAGGATGCCAAGGTTTTATTTATAAAAATCAATTCTTCTGGAAAATGTCCCAAATTGGGGTCATGTTGTTGAGTATTAATGGCTACATTAGCAGTTAGCTGCAGTTGTACGTATGTCCATCCATCTGCCTTATGATTTTGTATCTGAGGAAGGTGCTGTGCGTTAGTTACTCTATGTAAAAATCTGCTTTTAATATGTGTAAAGAAGATGATTGCAGGTGGTGGTGACACATAGGGCTAAAACCACTCATTGGTGGCCAGATTAAGCCCCATGCTGTAAACGCACTTGTCACTGGGCAGAAGGAACCAGAGTTAAGACTAGGCTGTAAAATGGCTTTAATGGAATTATGGACATTTCCTTTTTCACTTTTTTCTCACTCAATCCTACAATTTTAATTTATAATTAAAACACCTTTTAAATTGGCAAAAAAAAACCCCTCTTCTTCAAGCAGATTGGTCTATTTGTCTTGTAAGAGGCACTGGGGTATTCTCACTGGAGGGGGTCAAATGCTGCAAAATGGCATTTGCATATTCTCATTGCAGTTCAATTGCAGTTTGTTTTGCCTATACGTGGGACTGCTTTTTACTTGCCACAGTAAAGATTTCCCTTTTGGCAGGCAGCTAGCATGAGATGATGCAAATTCAAATCTTAGTGGGACTTTGTGCCTAGTCTTTGCGTGAGGCTACAATTTATAATAGAAAACATACTGTTGCAATGGGAAGAACAGAAGTACTCCCTTGATAAGGAGGGGTTACTGTCATGGGAACATGTTGTTTATCCATTTCTTACTATTTCTCTGTGTGGTGGTTTAGCTCTCGTCACCGGATGGTTTCTCACTCACCCTCCACCTAGCCGGTGGGATGGGGGAGAGAAATTGGGAAGAAAGGAAAACTTGTGGGTTGAGATTAAGACAGTTTACTAAAATAGCAAAGGAAAATGACTATAATAACAGAATATAAGGACACTAATATATACAAAATGAACAATGTAGGATTTCTCACCACCCGATATCTGAATGACCAGTACAGCCTGTCCCGAGCAGCGATCATGGAAACGAAAACCGAGCAGCAAGCAAAGGAGCAGAAGTGAGCCAGCAAGGTAGAGGGAATGATGCCAGCAAGCAATCAAGATGGAAAGATGGATGCCAAGGATGGATTCCCCCTCCCAGGGGTAACCCCCACTTATATACTGAGCATGACGTTTATGGCATAGAATACTCTCTTTGGCCAGTTTGGATCAATTATTCTGTCTATCTTTCTCTCAGCTTCCTGCATCTGCATGTTAGTGAGACTTGGAAAGCCAGACAGTGTCCTTGGTTTGATTAACAACAACTTGTATCAACATTCTTCACATATGAAATCCAAAACACATCGGCTACTGAGAGGAAAATTAACTCCATCTCTGCTGAAACCAGGACACTCTGTTTAGGAAGTTTATATCTTCCAGTCAGAGAGAAGAGATACAGATATATAAGACATGCAACTTCAGTATAACACATTGTGAGTAGCAAATGACTGCTTTGAAAATGTCTCAAATTCTACATTGTGTGAAAAATCTTCCCTATAGCCATCTGACAAGTATGCATGGAATTGAGCTTGCAAATATATTCTAATTTCCAATAGTCAATGAGAGAAAGGAGATACATTTATAGCTAATGTTATTTTCTATTAATAATTCAATCTAGTGTTTATTCCAGCAACCAGAGAGACCACAAACATGAGCCAGTTTGCTTTATGTGGTGGTTTGTTTCCGGAAAGTTTTTGTACATACATCTCTGATTCAGCTTCAGTTCTGCAGTCCTCTTCAGGAGAACATCTGAAGTGGAGCACAGATTTTAGCTATTGAACAGTCATTGTTATCCAAGAAAAACTAGGCTTTCTTCCAAAGATTTCCCCTCATGTGCCATGCTTTTTGGAAACATAAAACTTCAGAGAACAGTGAAAATATCTTGCATTAACTCTTTCAGCAGTTTCTGTTTGCTCGGTTGTAAACTGATTTTGCAGTGGTAGAGAAGAGAAACAATTTTGCAGAAAGTGTTGTTGCCAGTGGTTATCTTGTCTGCAGCCTTCATGATCTGGCACAAGTCTTTGTCTTCATTTCCCTTAATGAAATGGAGTTCACCCTCATCTCTTATTCCCAGCATTGCCAGATGCCAAAGTTGTTTGTAAAATCTTCTTGTTGTCTGGTGGTATTTAGCTGGCTGGCTGATCCAGCTGTTTGTAATCTTCTCCATAAAGTTGAGTTTATCTTGCTTTAGCAAGTAAAAATGGATAAATTCTCCCTTTTTACAGAAATACAGGTCACTAACCTGTCTTCATGGCAACCTCATGCAACTCCATGCATCCAGGAAGTTGTTTCCCTGTTGTTAATTAGGTGCTATGTGGTTTTCCCTTTGGAAAAAAAAGCAAAAGCTAAACTAAAATGGTCTGCTTTTTCTCCCTCTTATTCTTACTCAATTGCTCCTCCCAATCTGTTGTGTATCTCTTGCAAAAAAAAAAAAAAAAAAAAAAGGAAGAAAATTTAATGTGATGGAATGGACTTTGCTAAATGCAGTGTTAAATTTAGTATAGGTGCTAAATATACTGATACCTTCCAGTGAAAGTCTGTGGATCTCTTGATGGAAACAGACATTTCCTGACTGGCCACAATAAGATGTGTACTACTTGTAACACTGCAGTCCT
The DNA here is from genome assembly GCF_036417535.1 of Chlamydotis macqueenii. Taxonomy (NCBI): domain Eukaryota; kingdom Metazoa; phylum Chordata; class Aves; order Otidiformes; family Otididae; genus Chlamydotis; species Chlamydotis macqueenii. The sequence continues at coordinate 22,581,866 of NC_141559.1, forward strand.
CTCCTCCATCAGATCAATTCAAAATTGATTACATGAATCTAAAGCAAATCCAATGTAACAGGCAAACTGCAGATAAAATGTGAAATGAGTATGCAGGATTGCATTGCTGTTGCACTTGTCACAAATACCTCTGCACCTGCCCATCCCCACAAGGAAATATTTGGCTGGAATACTGTAAGAATAGGTCCCCTCCTCCTAATCCTAAATGTGTTGGTTTTCTTTTAATTTGCCAGCAGTTTGAACTAGTTAAAGCTCTTCTAATTGCAGCCATGATGCTTCATGCTGTCATTGATTTCTGCAAAGAAGGTGCTTTGGTTTGTCTGTGCTTCCCATGGTTGACCACGGCTTCACCTGGAAAGTCTCAATGGAAAGCAGAGGGAGCCAGTTGGGGGCCACAGCTTTGTTAACTGTCAAAGTTAAAGTAGATGTAGTGCCCCCATGGACAATGGAAACAGTGAAATTTGTGCAGATTGGTTTTGAATTTGGTTCAGAGGAGTTTGAATTCAGTTGGAACATTAATGCATTCAGTACCCGAATCTTACAGGGTGAAAGTATGTGTTGTAAGGCTTGGGGCATCACAGCCCTGCCCAGGTAGCCATGAGCTGGAAGCTCTAAAGTGTGTCCCCAGGTGAGTGCAGGCATCACTGATCTGTGCCCAGTGCAGCAGTGTGGTTTCAACAAGCCATGAAACAAGAACTAAACTTGTGGGCTCTCCTTTCCAAGAAGGACTTTCCAAATTCCCACTACAGTAGCTGGTTTTGGGTGGATTTCTACTCTTCTTGCTCATTTTCCAAGCAGCAGCTTTGAAAGATTTCTCTCCTACTTTTCAGAGGACCTTTTTAGAAAGCACTGAGTTTTACACGGTACAGAAAAGGAAGGAAAAACGGTGAAAACCTCAAAAACTCTCCAAAACCAAAACAATTGTTTCCTGCTCAACACTAATTGGACAGAATAATAATAATAATAATAATAGTGGTAATTTCAATTTCATTTCTGTGCATACTCATGATGTAAGTTGGAATCTATTTGCAGCCAGCACTACTGGTAGGATTTCATAACTTGCATCTTTAGAGAGAAAAAACATGTCTAAAGTTAATAGATTTAAATGTTCAGATATTGAGTGAACAGTGCTGTGATAAGAAAATGTAAACGTTGGTGAATTGTGAAAGAAAGGTTCAAGTTATTTGCCAGCTCACAACAGGCTACTCTCCTCCCAAGTCCCAAACAGTATCTCATGAACTAAGGGAGGCTTCAAAAATTAATCCAGTCTGTCAGTGACTGAAATTACTTTTCACTTATTTAATGAAAAAAAACATATATGTGGTATTGAGTCTTACTGTGCTTCACGTTTGGCAGCACCTGAAATAAATTTTTGTGATTATGTTAGAATTTGATCATCAACATGTTTTCTATCCATGCTTCTAAATGGTTCTTGATGACTAAATTGGCTCTTATTATTTGGTGCAAAGACCTGATAAAGTGATAAAATAGCATGCAGTGAACAAACCCTACCTGCTTTTTACAAGCACAGTTTGAGGATGTCTCACCCAAGTCTATCCAGCCTTGATGCACATGCACTGGGGAGTCAGGTACACACACTGGCTTTCACTAGTGGCAGGTACTACTTCACTAGGCCAAGAAGGTGCTGTTTCTCTTGGTGGGTACTTGGTTTGAAAGCAGAGCATGTGGGAATGGAGGAGCATTGTGGACTGTGGCCACAACATCCCTTCTTATGACAGTGGATCCTAAAGTTAAAAATGCAGTGAAATATCCTCCATTCTTCGTGATCAAAGTGAGCCTGAATGTGCCCCTGAATTTTCGTGCTCGTAGTAGGAATAGCTTTCTCATGCAAGGTGGCAGCCTTTCAGTCTACTGGGGATCATCTGGTCCCCAAAATCCTGTCTGAGGTCAGCCATCAAGCCTTTGTAGCTTTGACTAATACCTGTCTACATGAAATCACCACTGGGCTTGTTGTCTTGTTCGCTGTAATAAGGACTGGCTACTCTGGAAAGGCAAGCAGAGTAACTGGGATATTTGATTTTCCAAAGTGGAAATCACCAACAGCACCAGCAAAAACTCCAGTATGTTTTGTTACTCAGTTCCTTCAGCCTCCAGGGGATGTGGAGGAAAAGTGGATAAAGGTTCAAGAAAATACATTCTTTTTTACAGTCATAGTTAAGTTATACTAATTGACATGCTTTCCTAGCAAGAGAAAAATTTCTCATGGCAACAAGTCCCCCAAAACCCGAACCCAGAGCAGCCCTGCTCTCTTGATCTCTGCAGAGATGGGCTTTGCTGTCTTACCTCTGCCAATACACACAGTTGACGTCTTTTTTCTTTTAGCAAAAGTAATTCATGTAAGGCCTCCACAGTGTAGCCTAAAGTGGGAAAGAGTTTTGTCACTTTTTTGACAATAATTCACATAGACTCCAAAACAAATGTACTTCTGAGCAGTGACTTTGTGAACAATGAAGCAAACACTTTTGAATACCTACCAGCCTATCCATCTTTTTAAATCATGTCAGCAGACTTTAAATTGTTCACCAAGTTTTTATTGTTTCATAGAGAAATAAATAATTAGTGATGAAATACACTGAGCCATTGAACTTTGTGATTCTTTATTACTTGGTCTTGATTTCTTGCACATTGCCACTTCATCATTTATCTGTCATTTGTTTTGGATGACGTGGTTTACCTTTTCTTCATAGCTATCTAGATTGCATAGGTAAATTTGTAAGTTGAACTGCTTAGCCTTTCTGCTTGTAATAGCATCCACGTACTGTCTGCAAAATTTTCAATAGTGCTGTGTGTGCGATTTCATTGTAGACTAGGTGTGGATTCTTCCTTCCATCAAGAAAAACAAGTTTATGCAGCCTAGTGTGAAGCTTGCTGGCAAGGAGATGAGTCAAGCCCTTGTTTGAACTGGAAGGCTGATGAACAGACTTTTTAGAAAGTGAGAAGGAATGGACAACATAGCAGATGGATACAAAGCAGTCAGCATGGTGGGTAAGCTAGGCTTTGTGCCATAAACAACATCTTACTGTATAAGAATTGCTGAGATACGGGTCATTTCTGTGGTGTGAGGCAAAGAGAGGTGACTGCATCTGAGCTAAGTCTGCCATTATTTCTCCCATGTTGATATTGCTGTTATAGATTAGTGCCCTAATTAGAACCGAGGGAATTTATGGACAGATATGAAAACGTGGTTACTATAGTTACCAGGTGCTTCAGCTCAGTTGGGAAATGTCACTAATATAATGATAGCCCAAGGGTAAACACATGAGGTAAATGATGAACAAGTCTCTGCTCCAGGAGAAAATCTTTTTCTTCACACAGTTGGCAGCTTGTTCAGCAAACTAACATCTACCACTACAATTCCTTTTCTGTTGTTCCCTTTCTTTCAACTGACTGGTTTTGGTTAGACTATAAGGAGCTCTGGGGAAAAGAAAGTGTGAAAATGAAGTGACATTTAGAGCAAGGATAAAGATCTATTTACTTGTCTTTCAAAGCTCTCTGCTAAAATCTCTCTCCACTCTTTTGTACATAGGCTAGACAGCAAAGTGAATAATGTGTGTATTTCCACAAGTTCAGAAACAGAACTTTTCTTGTGTTTGTATTTTTTCTCTTCTGACTCTAATTCCAGCAGTGATCCTTGATGCCCATCCCAGCCTATGGACAGGAAAGGAAGAGAATGAGCAGGGACCCCATCAGCTCTCCCCTCGCATCCCTTGGCTGAGACAGGGGACATCTCAGTGCCTTGCTGCTTCAGTCTAACTGCTAACATTAGCTGCCAGATATGGGAGGATTCAATGAGAAAAATGGTATTTCAGAGGGATCAAGCCTCACAGATGTGGCTGGAGTGGCCTTTTGCTTGGTGCTGCCTACAGGCAGGATCTAAAGAGGTTATTCCATTTGTTGCAGGGAAAGTAAGAACTGTGAAGTCAGATTAATTCCTGCTGCAATTTCTTTGAAGTCAATGAAGTAACACTACTGATTGCTTTCACATAGATTTTTCAGTCCTGAGTAAATTACCTGGCCTTTTAGAAGAAAATGCAGGAGGAGACAGAAAATCAGAACAGTTGCTTGCTAAGGGAGCTGATCCCCACTGCCTTAAATAGCGCTGATGATGAGTTGCTCTCTGGTTTTGAACGAGGCATGCAAGAGGAGAAAGAAGCCTGAAGCATCTGTATCATGCTCAACCAGGCATGAACTGCAACAATACTTAGCAGTATCCAGCATGTTGCCTCCTGGTACTTATTGATGGAGACTGCAAAATTATTGCTCTGTGGTTCCTTATGTGAGTGTAGGGCCAGACTCTGGTTGTATATAGAAAAGCAGAGCCACAGCTGCAGTAATGAGAATGTCAGTGTTCGCATGTTCGCACTGTTGTTGGCCATGGAAGTTCCAGTTCCTATCTAGGTATCACTTCAGTCTGATGAGCACTAAGATTCTTGAGCTTTCCACAACCAGAGAGCATTTCCTATTGGCTTTAATCTCAGATACCTTGTTGAGGTGATTTAGTCAGACACTATAGTCTTCGTCTCGAGCCTTAGGGAGAGATAGGAGCTTGAGAGAGCAGTTCATTTCCCCTAAGGTGTGCAGGCTGGCATCCCTGCCTCTCCATTGGCAAAAGATGCAAAAAGATTTTGAATGCAATTGCTTCAGCTAGGTTCTTAGTCACAGTCATCACTGTCTCGATGAACTTGCCCATCCTGAATGGCTTAAATTTTGGAGGATGGTTTTTATTCATCAACAAGAAGGTGACATTACTGGCCCTGTCACAGGTCTTCCTGCAGGAGTAGTAGATGTGCTGAGCTGAATGTCTGGGCTTCAACATTAGTGTTGCTTTATGAAATGAAGCAAAGTGCACATGAAAAGGCATCTGATTAGGCAGTGCCTCATTTCTGCAAACACTTTCTACTGAGAGCTTTTTAGAGTGCTGTGCCAGTGCCAAACATAGTTGAATCAGGTTCCCAGTACAAGTAGCCAGGCAGAAATTGCACATGGATCTCTGTCTGCATGTGAGCTGCTGCTTTGCTGCAGGCTACAGGCATCACTGTGGCTGCACAGGGCTCATCTGCTGTAGCCTGCTGTCCTGTGCAGAGGAGAATACCAAGCTTATCCTCTCTGAAGATGGTCCTTCACTAAATGTCCTGAGGTGTGAGACCTCATAATCTGTTCCTATAGTCTAGCTGCTGTTCCTTGTCTTCTGCTGTTTGCAGTGAGGCACAGGTTGCCCACTGCAGCTTGTCGTTCCTGCAGTAGGCCTACCACAGCTTGTCCAAATGGAAGAAATAGAAGATATCTAGAAAAAAAAACCTTAAAATTGACTAGGAAAGGAGAGAGGGAGCAAACAGGTGAGATATGCACTAGTCATGAGGATGCGGTTACTTCTACTTTTCTTGTGATACCAGTGAAATTAAAAAGCCTCAAAGATGCCTGATATTGTAGCATTACTCAAATCACTGATCTGACCTAATATAGCATGTTTCCGTCTCTTTGATTTTAGAAACTGAAGAAAGCTTCACTCCCCTGGGCGTTTGGGTTTGTCAGCATGGCATTGCTGGGCTGGACAGTAATAGCCTGGATGGGACAGAAACGGTGACCATTAAATCAGATGTTTTACTGGTCAGTGAAAGGGCCCCAGGCAATAAGCAAAACACTTTTACGCTTCAGCTGGATTTCAGGATTTGTATTCTCTGGATCTGTTTTTTGTTTGATCTCTGTATGGCTAAAGAAATAGTGTGAGAATCCCATCCTACCTTCTTCTCCATCTCTTTCTTCTGTGTACCCCCAACCCTGTTGCTGTACTAGTCAAATGCTTCACAGCTTATATAGAATCATAGAATAGTTAGGGTTGGAAGGGACCTTCAAAGGTCTTCTAGTCCAACCCCCCTGCAAGGAGCAGGGACAGCCCTGACTAGGTCAGGTTGCTCAGAGCCTCATCCAACCTGGCCTTGAGCGTTTCCAGGGATGGGGTATCCACCACCTCTCTGGGAAACCTGTTCCAGTGCTCTACAAGCCTCTGTGTAAAAAACAATTTTCCTAATATCTAATCTAAATCTATCTCCCTCTATTTTGAAACCATTACCCCTCGTCCTGTCTCAACAGGCCCTACTGAACAGTCTCTCCCCGTCTTTCCTGTAGGCCCCCTTTGAGGTACTGGAAGACTGCTATAAGGTCTCCCCAGAGCTGCCTCTTCTCCAGGCTGAACAGCCCCAACTCTCTCAGCCTGTCCTCATAAGAGATGTGCTCCAGCCCTCTGATCATCTACGTGGCCCTCCTCATTTTTTTGGAAGTGTAGTTTATGTGGCAGCCTGAACAGCAGCCTGTCTGTCTATTTTCCTTCTTTGGAAGACAAAATCCAAGAACCCTTCAGTCCTTCAGGACCCATGAAACATATTTTTGCTCTGATAGCTGAACTGGTATTACAATACTCTAGACAAGGATTACTATTAGAAGTCAGTAAGGTAGATTTGCAGCCTGCCAAGTTTTCTGGGTTAGCATGGAGTACAGGCTGACAGCCTGATCATAAAGTTTAGATAAGTATATACCTCATTTTCACATCTGATGTTAGCACCAGGATAAAAAAGCCTGAATTTGAAAAACAGTAAAGCTAGCTGGGAAATGATCTCCCAGCTCTAAAAATGTTCAAGTTGTCAACACTTTGTCACTTGATCTCAGCCAGAGCTAAGGACGCTTTTTCTCACATGGTTTGGGCCACATGGATTCTTCAGCTGGGAGATGGAGTTGCAATGAATGGTGTTTTCAAAATCAAGCCAGTTCATGCTGTAGACGTACTTAAAGATCAGTGATTTTGAAAACCACTCTAAGTCAGGAATCTGGTTGTTTAGACACACAGAATGACCTGGATGGAGCCAAGAGTTATCCAGGTAAGGACCTTGTGCACCAAAATATCAGCTGTTGTAATATTAAAAAGGAACACACTTCCTTGCCTTTCTTCTGAAAGTTTCTTGAAGAAATGAGCTCAGGCACACTGAATTGTATTTTTCTTTGGTCTCCCTCCTTTAATATATAACTTTTGAATTCTTTTGTTACTTTTAACCAAATTTTACACATGGGTGCACAGAAGTAATTATGCTTCTCTGAGAAAGGTGGTCAGAGGTTAAGAGACTGAGATCCAATATTCCTCCCATCAACAGGACACCAGTGATTGCACTGAAGCAACATTGTGTAGCGGCATCCTGACAGTAAGAAAACTTACATCTTATCAGACATCAGCAAAGCCAGCCAACCATGTGGATCTATGCAGGAACGCAGATTTTGAGTGATATAACTTCTCATTGAATGACTTACTTTCAGAAGAGATAATTAAAACCAAGAAAAAAAAATCTTAAAATAATAGTATATGCCACCTATGACAATATAATAATTATGAAGTAATACATTTGAGCGAACTATGAAACCAGGCATTCACATAGGGATACATCATAGAATTTTTTCTGAAACAGGCTTTTTTTTTTTTTCTTTAAAGTTACATGCTGTTGTATAAGAAATTTGAGAGATTGGTGGGAACATCCTCAGCATACATGTCATTCTACTTAGTTTTTGTTCCTAAAGAGTACCCCCAGTATCAATACAGACTAGGGGATGAAGGGATTGATAGCAGCCCTACAGAGAAGGACTTGGGGGTTCTGTTGAACAAAAAGCTGTATATGTGCCATAAATGTGTACTCACAGCCCAGAAAGCCAACCACATCCTGGGCTGCATCAAAAGAAGCGTGGCCAGCAGGTTGAGGGAGATGATCCTCCCCTCTCTACTCTGCTCTTGTGAGACGCCACCTGGAGTACTGTGTCCAGCTCTGGAGCCCCCAACGTAAGAAGGACATGTACCTGCTGGAGTGAGTCCCAGGGAGGGCCACGAAGACGATCAGAGGGCTGGAGCACCTCTCCTATGAGGGCAGGCTGAGAGAGTTGGGGCTGTTGAGCCTAGAGAAGAGGAGGCTCCGGGGAGACTTTATTGTGGCCTTTTAATATACAAAAGGGGCTTGTAAGAAAGACAGGGACAAACTTTTTAGCAGGGCCTGTTGTGATAGGACAAGGGGTAATGGTTTTGAACTAAAAAAGGGTACATTTAGGAGAAGAATAATTTTTTTTACGATGAGGGTGGTGAAACACTGGAACAGGTTGCTCAGAGAGGTGGCAGATGCCCCTTCCCTGAAAACATTCAAGGCCAGATTGGACGGGGCTCTGAGCAACCTGATCTAGTCAAAGATGTCCCTGCTTTTTGCAGGGGGATTGATCTATGTGACCTTTAAAGGTCCATTCCAACTCAAACTATTCTATGATTCTATGATAATAATGTGCTATTTGCCAGTGGACCTAACTGGTACATTTAATGGATATGAGATCTACAGGTAGCTGAAAGGTGTTAAAATTGGCTTATAATTGTCTTGATTTTTGTGTTCCTTAAATTTTTAATGTTTTTTTTCCTGATGGTCATTCTATATACACCATACTGACTGCCACATACCTGAAATGTAATTAGCATTTGCTTGTGGATCCATAGGAATTGTAATGAATAGCATGAGCTCAGTGGAATGATACATCTTATCCATGTACTTCTAAATTGTTGTCATGCATAGTCCAATCCAAAATCTGGTCTCAACTTCCTCTTTTTCATTTATATATCACCCTTTCAAATGCAGCTGTGTGACTTGTGAAATGGAGACCAAAATATTTAACTTTTTGGTTTTTAGGATTACTGACTGCTTAGAGTCCTCTGTAAGCATTAGCCTGTGGTGTTTAGCTGTATCAGATTGTGGAGTTACTCCTTGGAACTACAAACCAGCAAACTTTCCTCCTATATGTGCTAATCAGATTAAAATACAGCAATATAGAGGCATCTAGATGAGCACAACAACAGACAAAACAGCAACATCTCTGTAAAGTATTACCCACCTTGTTTGGAAAGGGCAGAAGTGGGAAAGGATTGGTACTACTATCTAGAGAGATCAATTTTTCAGTTAGAATTGTGTTTTGGAGTGTTTTTTTATATATTCTGGAAGCATAAGACACTACAGGATGGTGATCCTTAAAGAACGGTACATTCAGGTTGGAGAAAGTAGGGTGGGTGGCGTGTGAGGAAGCAAGCTCTGTCAGAGTTCCCATGAGCTGTGGGCTACATCTGCACTAATAGATTAAACAGTAGGAGAGAGTAGTTTTTCGTTCTCAGGCCAGCTGGCAGGACTTGACCTTGTCCATACTGTTAAACTCCTTCAGCTGAGCTGCATGCCCACATGCAATCTGCCTGTTGGACATAGTTCCTGGGCTGTGCTAATGACAGAATTTGGGAAGTGCCTTGTTGGTGCAGGCTGAAGCATACTGGAGTCAATCTGCAGATGTAGCATAGCTGACCATCAGACTCCTGTGACCAGAAGTGGTTTCTGGCACTGTGTTTTTGACTTGTGCAGCTTTAGCCTGCCTGTCTGCGTCTGGATACTTGTATTTACCAGTCTATTATTTCAGAGTTCAGAATTATCATATATGCAGAAATTTGGTGTGGTGGGAGAAGCATTTAGCATTTGAAAGTACCCTAAACTCTTCCCTGACTTTCTGAACCTGACTTAGGCAAATCCACATTAGCCCTCTTAATGACATGAGATGGCAATGGAGCCAGGAAGTCTGTTTGCAATAGTGAGAACTCCTGTTTTGTGAGCCAGACTTGTATCACTGTGCTGTGACCTTTCAGAGCTGTCAGCTCCTTTGCCATTGGGAAAGGGCAAGTGCTTTACGAAAACTTACAGATATTGTGGAAGAGCATCATCAAACAGACAGTTTCTGGTTGCCCCAGTCAGACAGTTGTCTTTCAAGATATGTCTTAGATTTTAACCTATTGAACTGAACACAGCAAATCAAATGGAAAACACATGGTTCACTGATCTCAGTTTTGATAGCATCAGCAAGGTCAATCAAAGATTAATGGATGTAACTATTTTCTAAGCATATCTATAACCTCCTTTTAGCTTGGTTTCCAAAGGACACAGAGCATATGTAGTAATCGTCTTCACTTTTTTTCCTTTCCAGTAATTCTTACTCTGACCAAATCTGAATAAATCTGACAAGTATGTAAATTCTTAGAAGTTTTGTCTAGACAGGAGAGAGTCTCTGTCAGTGTCCTTAGTGAGGAAAGATGGTGTTTAAGCTCAGCAAAAGACAAGCAGAGATTGCACAAGAAAGAGCACTTCTATAAACATAACAACTGAAGGAAGAGATTCATCCTGAGTTTTCTCCTTCATCAACAGAGATCTCTAAGAAAGAAGGGCTCAAAAAATGCCTTTTGGATACTCTTCATCACACCTCCATCTTTTTTTTTCCAGAGGAAACATTTTGCAAATGGGACAAAGTAAATAAAAGCTGCTTAGGAAAATGAACGCTGGTGTTTGCAATTCTGCCTTGGTAGATAAGAGTTGCTAGAAAATGACAGTGGCATCATAAAGCTTTGCTATCTAGAGGTAGCACTGCTCCACACAGCAAGCTGCAAAGGGATCCAGCTGCCTGGTCCTGCAAAATACCGTGTGCTCAGAAAACTCTGCATGCTGCAACTTGTTCACAATGGTAACAGACATGAACAAACAGGTATGTTTTGCCCAGAATGGGAGATTTTAAGACACCATCTTTGAATGTGCCCTGTCATTTCTGTGACTTTTAATGTTTCATTTTGAATAAGAGCCTATATGCAAAACCTCCAATAGGTTTCAGGAAGGGAGAAGGCAGTAGTCAGAGGTATGGTTTGTTTTACAACATTTTCTAAATTTTCTCTTCTTTTGTTCCTTTCTGCATGTGTCTCAGCTTTCTCAACGTCTCCCAACTGTCCTCAATTTCTCTCTTTTTCTGTGAACTCCTTTGCTGCTCATTTTGTATTTTTTTTTCTCCTCTCGCTTCCTCCTCATTTCTTTATCTTTCTGGGTAAATCTCATTTATCTGCTTTGAGCTTCCTACTCCATTTCTCTCCTTCCTGAGACTTTTCCTTCTCTTTTTTTCCCATCTCTGTACTTTGTCACTTTTTCTCTGATGATACTGCCTGAATTCAAACGTCATGACTCAGGTGGGCAGCAGGCTTAATTTGGTGGGAACTGACTAAAGACCAAGCTTGAGCATCTATATTCTAACTAAAACAATGTCAAATCTTTCCCTGATCATGGCCTGACTTTTCTGCAGCCCTCAGGGGCTGTAGAAAATTGTGTGCCCTTAGGAACAGTTGTCTCTAACAGGAAATAACAGAGCTGAATTCTTTCAGAGCAGAACTACGGCTACCCAGTTTCACTTGACACATGCATGTTGTATTTGCAGTACTGTGAACCCAGGAACACTAATGGCACTCGCATCCAAGAGACACAATGAAAATGAGCACTTACTCTCAGCTGTTTCAGTTTGCTATTACTTTGGACCATTGGCTCTGAATAAAGTTCAAGCCAAATTGAACACAAATCACCTAGAAAAACATGTAAAAGGTCTTAGATAAAATTAGCAGTAGAGCCACTAGCCTTATGCAGCTTAAGTGAGCCATCATTGCATATCTGCCCCTAAATGTCAATACTGCTCTTCCTGCCTCCGTGTTGCTTTACATTTGACAGCACATAGCCTTGGCAGTGCTTGATTGCTACCATACACTCAAATGCTGGTCATACGGATTGCCATCCTGTATGGCATTTTGTGAGCAGGCCAAGTGACCGCTGAAGGCTAATAGGACTTGTGACAGTTGTGACTGATGTTTGTTCTCACTCCAATGGCACACGGGTAGCGATGGGGAGGCTCTTCTGCATTGTCCTTCAGGTGACCTTTCTCCTTCGCACAGGAGGAAGGCTCGTTCCAGTGGCCTGTGCAATGCAGGAGAACTCTGAAATTACAGGTATCGGCCACAGGGACTCCACTTCAACCAATTTCTGGATGTGAGGAGGGGGAAAGGACAGTAAAAAGAAATGCAAGAGTTTGTACGGGAAACATTAGAGGACTAGATGGCTTCTGTTCCAGACCCTGGAGATGTGTGGTTTTGTGTGTCTGTCAGTAATCGGGAGCAGGAAAGAGCCACTTCTCTCTAATTGTCTCAAATTTTCTTTAATGGAGGAAATGGCTCTTTTTGTGGACATTTCTCTCTGTTGGGCAGGTTAACTCTACCAAAGGCTGCTTCAGGCATCTTGTGCAGCACACAAATAAATGGGAGAAGTGCCTCTGGCTGCATGGCATTTATTCATTGCCCCCTCCTTGAGAGGGAGGTTAGTGTATCACAGCATTAATAAGGGCAACAGAATCTTGCCCTAAATCAGAGAAAGCTTAGGAAGAAACTAAAATTTACTTCCTCAGGCCACATATATTTGTCTTCTTTCTGCTGTTTTTCCCCCATCATGGAGCTCTAGCATTGTTGACACGTACAATCTAATGGGTGCACCAGGGCTAGCAGTGTGATGGATTTTAATGTGACAGAGAGAGTACTGAGTGAAGCACTTCCTTCGGTAGCCTGTTCCAGTACCTGATCACTCTTTCAGTAAAGAAGTGTTTCCTAATATCCAACCTAAACCTCCCCTGCCACAACTTGAGGCCATTTCCTCTTGTCCTATCACAGGTTACTTGGGAGAAGAGACCAACACTCGCCTCCCTACAACCTCCTTTCAGGTAGTTGTAGAGAGCAATGAGGTTACAGCACAATCTCTTGCGATTGCAGAGTCTTTTCAGAATCTGCAGTTGTTGGAGGGCAGGTATCTAGCAAACAGCACAAAGCAGAAAAATATTCATTAAATATTCTAGTAAGAGTACACTTGTGGCTAGGTCTAGATTCCAAAGATACATTTTTTCTTCATTAGTTCCTCCATTTCTGCAGGCATTACAAGAGGGCTTAGCACATCCACCTCGCCTGAAAATAATGTAATCTTTATTTGCCAAAATAATAGTTTAAAACTAGAAACTAGCCTAAGAGGCATTATGTCAATTGAACAAATAATCATAACAGTTTCTGTGTCTCCTGCAAGGTATGTCTTATTTAAAAAAAAAAAAAGCTAAAAGCAAGCACTGAATCTTTCTGTGAGTGCACAGACAATAAAATTGCTTTATATGTGTCCTTCTCTTAGCCTTATCTTCAAAGTATCAAAAGAGGAAGGCAATAAAAACAAATACTTTACAGCATGGTAAACTCTGAACTGCACTGTTTTAAATGAGTAGCCATATAATGTAGCATAATATGATGGTGCTGTTTCCCTCACTGACGCCAGGGTGAAATGTACAGTGAGGGCTGTGTCCTATATGTAGCTTTTGAGTTGATAACATGGAAATTTGGTTTAGTTAATGTGGTACAGATATCTGGAGTTACTTGTAGGGCGATGTCCTTAGGGGTTGTTTCAATTAAAATACTACAGTATGAAGTCAAATTGTTAACAGTTTGGGATGGAAATCCCCGCTCCAAAATAGTTCATTAGTACAAAACCTTATCGTATAACAGAACTGTACAAATACTGTTTCTTTTGTTCACAGGCAAAAAAAAGGAAACAAAGGCAATTAAAACCACTGGTTGTTCTTACTGAAAGAAAAGACAACCCTAATGTGTTGAAATAATTTTATTTGACCTAAATAATTGAAATTTTGAGTTTTAAAGATAACATTTATCTTGAAATTTAAATTCTATTTGCAGTAACAAGAAGCATTGAGTAGAAAACAACAACCTGACTCTTTTCAAATATACCTAAACAAACTGGGCACTTGCAGTACTTACTTATTCCTCTTTTCCTCCCCCTGCCTCTTGTTTCTAGTCAGTGTAGTAATGAGTTTGCCATATTGGCTGTATGGGGCACCTGAGCACCATATCTCCGAAGATACCTTTTCAAAAGTGCTTGTGATCACCTGGTCATACTTTAACTCAGTTCCTTAAACTGTACACTTACTCTTCTTGTTTTTCCCTTTGGAAGATAAATATCCATTAATAACTTGTACACGCTGTGTACAAGGAACAGAGCAATAGCTTCCCACAACATCATGAAGTCCTTCATAAAAGCATTTGCCTCCAAGCTGTCTGATGTACTTTGCTGGGATTATTCTTTGCTGTCTGGGTGAGTTTCTATAGCGCCATTTCTGTTGAATCCCTGTGAACCTCAGATGTGGTGCTCTGGGATATGAGAGATGAGGGGATATTTCACACTCTACTGGAAGCTGGTTTGATGTGAAAAGAAATAGGCCAGATTTACCCATCTCCACTATTTTATGATTCTGTATGTAGAAAAAAAGGCTGTTGATTACACAGGTTAAGAGAAAAATATGTTCCTCAGTATGGTAGTGCAGCCCTTCGACATTGGGCAAGAGTAGAATTGAGGACATTTCCAGGGACTTGCTAACAACGTACCTTCAGAGAAGAGACATGTTATGCCCATGCTGCTGTTCCTGACCAGTGGAGAAACTTTGAGGCTTGATTTTTTTTTAATCTGAAGTTGGACAAAAAGTACTCTGGCAGGAGTTTTAGGGGTGGTCCCTTATTTTTCTTAGATTTCCCACTCAATTTTTAGCAGAGATATCAGCTGCTTCTGTGGCAAAAAGCAGAACGTTAGGACATAGAGGTGCTTGGTTTGCATCTGATCTTAGGTCTCTCTTTCTTTTCTAATAATGAAAGTCAGTGAGTTTTCACATGTCTGTGGTTTCATTGAGTGATTCTCAGTGCTCTGGAATGCAGGCTTCAAACCAGTAATCTTGTGGCAATAGAGAGGTTCCATTTATCCCCCAGATGCAGCTCTAGCAATATCTTTTTTGCATTTGCTTTGGTGACAAGATGGCATCTTTACTGGGAAAAACAATCTGGAAACTTTCCAGCATGGTAGTGCAGAAAGAAATCAAATTCATAGAATCATAGAATCATAGAATGGTTAGGGTTGGAAGGGACCTTCAAAGGGCATCTAGTCCAACCCCCCTGCAAGGAGCAGGGACATCCCTGACTAGGTCAGGTTGCTCAGAGCCTCATCCAGCCTGGCCTTGAACGTTTCCAGGGACGGGGCCTCCACCACCTTTCTGGGCAACCTGTTCCAGTGTTCTATAACTTGCATTGTAAAAAATTTTTTCCTAATTTCTAATCTAAATCTACCCCCCTCTATTTTAAAACCATTACCTCTCGTCCTAGTCATGGTTGGCAATTATGAACAAGTGTCAGTACAGCAACATATGTCTCACTGCAAATTAAATGCAAATATTGTGAGTGATGGTGTTGTTTGAAGGGCTGAAATTAAGCTTTGCTCTGACTCTCCAACATGCCTTAATTTCCAGGCAGGGGAAACCTTTGCCCACTTTGAGACGTGCACCAAGAGCAACTTAGGAGACTGGAAAGAAAGGCATCCTTAAAACCGTGGATTTTTTCACTCATAGGTCCATTCTACGAAGAGGAACAGTAATCAGAAGGTGCTGCTGGTGTTGAATGGGATGACTTGGACGCAAGCATCTTATTCCTGCCATGGCTGGGCCCACTGCTGATCTGTATCTTCTAGAGTCTTGCAAAGGTCTTCCAGCAGTACCAGAGCAGTCTGAGTGGTTTTTAAAGGAGATGTGATAGACTAACAGTGTCTTTGTTTGGCATGTGTCTGCAGAACAGATTGCTTCTGCAACCAGATTATTTCATTTACTTGTTTTCAGTCCATGTTCGCATCTCTTTAAAATGGGCACTATAATGCTGTCTCATTATGCACAGACTTTATGGGAGAGGTTCAGTAATCATTATGAAAAGGTCAGATGATTCTGTAAAGGGCACCTATAAATAAGTCTATAAATAAATAGTCTGGAAGCCTTTAGGAGAGGCTAACAACTTATTTATCTTTTATCCTGCTGGTTGCAGGATAATTAGTTTAATGCTCAAGTTTTGGTTTGGGGGCACTGAGACACTGCTGAGTGTAGCAATTGGCTTTTTGTGAGACCTGACTAGCTCTGAGCTCATACCAATGCAGAGTGCAGCTCCATGAGATCTGTGCTAAGCCTCACTGGGGACCAGATTTCTTAACTGGGAAATGCGTATATTTTATTGAGATGATGCTAGCTGCAAAATATATCCTCAGCAATAATGTGGCACCATTTTTTTCCACTTGGCTTAGAGGAGAAGAGCAACTGTTAGTAATGCTTTTTATTGACTAGTCTGAGTGTTTCTGGTTGTTCAGATAGTGTTCAACAGTGTCAGGTCTGGACTTGAAGCACTCAGCTGGCTTGCAAAAAGTTGGTTTCATTCCACATTCTAGTGATATTTAAGGCAGGTAGTAAGAAACTTCTCATTTGCTTTGAGGTCATTCTGTTTTTTACAGGGGAAGACACTCTTGATCTGCCTGTATACCAATGGGATGGTAACTTTCTTTTGCCATCTGCCTGGGAAACGAGTTTTGGCTGCAACAGAAAGGGCTGTGGTGGAGCACAAAGGCAGTCCCAGTTCTTAGGGATGGCAAGAGACAGGAGAAGTCTCAGGGTGACTTGGGGGATGCCTCTTTGAAAGGCTTCTCATTTGGGCAGCTCATTTAATAGCTTCAGTATTGCTTAGCTTTTTGTCACATGAGGTTCAGCACTTCTATCTGCAGAGACGCCAACATTCTCAGTGTGGAGGTTTTCAGAGCGTCTGGCACCTGATCCTTAATACACAGCTCCTTAGTAGATCCCATCTGACTGCTTGATCCCTGGCTGCAGAATGAAGCACAGAAAAGCCGCTTTACTTGAACTGTATGACATAGAGTGCCCACCTCCTTTTATTTCTGACCAAGGAGACTGGAGTTGTAAAGGGAATTCAGTCCCAAAACATCCTGGTGCTTCTGGATCCATCCTGCTCCAGGTTGGAAATCTGCTTAGGCCTCTGAATATTCCCTGTGTCACACAGTTTAATGCCAGGTAAAGACAGAACATAGCAGTTACTCATTTTCTTACCTTTGTCAGTCTTCTGAAAGCATTCAGCCAGTCTGGGGGGTTATTTTCAATGTGGTTTAAATAACTGAGTTAAAATAATGGCGTTTTTCTTTGACAGCCTGATCCCACTTGGGTTTGCTTTTATTAGCAGTCTGAAGGGAATAGGGCTCAAACTTCATTGTTTCATGAAAGACAGGCTCATTTCTACCTGCTGGGCTTGCACAGGATGGTACTGGGTGTTGCATTATTTGCAGGTAGCATTTTAGTGACTGCAATCTTTCACCTGTTGTAGCCCTTCCTTTTAGAGAGGTGAGAAATACATATGTGTGTCCATGAAGACAAAGAGCAGAAACTACTTAAAAAGGGAAATGCACTGATGCACTAGGAAAAGAAAAAGGGAACCTGCAGACTTTGTTCCTCACTGCAAGATGACCCATCTTAGGAAAGCAAATTTGTTAAGTGGCTTATTTTGTCTTCAATCCACTGTCTTTTATTATCCCAGAATACAAAAATGTTATCTTATTTTGGCATTTGCATGGCTTTGATTGGGCTTGAGAGAACTGCAGGGCAGCCCCTGATGAGGCACTGAGACATTTCAGCTCAAGAAGCAGGAGAACGCCAGCCCCAAAAACATAGAGGCAATAGGAGCTACAGCAAAAGAGCTACAGCTGAAGAGCACCTGCATGCAAGATGATTCCCACACTGGTGCTATAGGAAAGATTTGAACAACATGTTATCACATTGCCAGTTAGTCTACTGTCTGGCTGACCTTCCTGAGCACCCAAGCCAAGCGTGTGGTTGAGATTCAATTTGTACAAACTGGCAGTGCCTGAATTGATACTGTTGTATGTATTAACTCAGCAATGTGGGAGCTTTCCCATTGGCACATCTTGTAGAGCATCATTATTCTGTGTAAGATACAGTAATATGTTGGACTCTCAGCTAGAAAAACATAGGGCTGAAAAGAGCCTAAGTTTGAGCCCAGGCTATGTGCCCACTGCATGTTGCCTTTCAGTGAGATAAAGGACTCCATCTTCAGAATGACTTGGTTGTTTGACCTCTTTCTTTTTCCCTAGAGGTCTCTCCTTCTCCTCTGTTTTCCCCTTCCCTTCTTCCTCCCCCTCAAATCCTTTTCTCACAAGGGACCTCTCCATTTTATTTCAAGCTAGTATTCTGAGAAGAGTTCAGACATGTATAATGAGGCTGGACAAACTGAAGAAGATAAATAGGTCACCAAGTTCCTTAGAAGCTTACAGCAACCTTCTCTCTTTCTCATGTGGGTGTAGCCTCTTTCTCCTGGGGTTATTCTTAGTCCAGAGCAAGGAGGTAACTCTTCTTTGCAACTTCAATCACCACTGAGGAGTATTGGATCTTCCCTGAAAGGAAACAACATATTTTTGCAAGCCAATAAATAAAATGCCCTGATGACCACTGGAATAGACATTCCTTTCAAGCAAAATGAAACATTTTTGCCAACTTGAGGCTACTTTGCTTTGAGAATCTCTAATAATCGGGTTTGTAGTCATTGCTAGCTGAAGTATTGTCAATCCCCAAGGCTCCATTTGCAGGCATTAGTATGTGTGTAAATGAGAGTTTTCCAGACCAAGCCTCATACCATATAAAACTGTACAGAGCCAGGGCTAGACGGGACATAGCATTAGCTGGACTTTCATTCATGGTGTGTTATAGTTGTAGGAATCATTCATTCAAGCCCAAATTTTTGAATTTTTGCTAATTTTCGTTACCGCCCAGGTGCTCTCCTAGAAAATTTTCCCCTAGTAAGCTAGTGAAACAAGAGCAGTTTCCTCAACATCTTTCTTGTGTGATGTTTTTTTCCGGCAATACTGGCAAGACACTTAATCACTCTTTGTTTATGTTCCCCCTTTTGAAACAGGCATTAAAGTGTTGCCTCACTAGGCAAATGTGTGAGAAAGATGAATTCAGTCATACATGTGAAGAGGTCAGATACTGAATAAGGAAACACTGAAGTTCAGCTCAGTATCTTACTCACTGCCCAAGCTGTGGCCTGGCCAAGCAGCTCCTATCAACTAAGGTATATGATAATATTTTTTGTCTTAGGATAGACGACGATCAGCTTGGTGCTGGTTGACAGTTATACTTGCAGCCTTTTCATTTTTTTAAGAAAGAGATTTTTTTTCACGTTTGCTAAAGGAGGAGAAGTAGGGATATTTGTTCTACAAGTGCCTGCTTCAGACAAAATATTTCATTTCTGTTTATACTCCTTCTTTCTACAATGGGTGCTGTTATTTTTGTCTCATTGTTCATAGACCTTTAGAGGATTAATTAAGCAATAATTGTGAACAGGCTGTATTTCTTATTTAAAGATTCCAGATCAACAAGGCAATGAATAAACAGGACAAACAGATTTAGCCAAGGCTTACAGTGTATTAACTTTGTCTCATTTCTTTTTAGTTTGGTATCAAGCTTGTCTTTTAGTCTGCTAGAGTTGCACTGTATATAAAAATCTGCTCTCGAAAGCAAATTGGTAGTTTCTGGGATTTATAAATACTGATGGCTGAATGTGGCTCCTGCTTGTGTCATGACATTTCATTGTAAAAGAAGAAAGTTGCAGCAGCTGTGCTGCATCCCAAGATCCCTTGTCACTAGCCTTTTTTCCTCCACTATTCAGCCCTTCTTTTCAGCCCTCCTGAGGACAGACAAATCTCTGGGGTTTTTTTGTTTTGTTTTGTTTTTTTTTCATGGGCTTTAACCTAGGTGGGAAATAAACACTCTGCATGCGTATTTGAGAAGTCATGGCGGTCTGGTGAGGTCCCTGATGACTGGAAGAGAGGGAACATAATCCCCATTTTTAGAAAGGGAAACAAGGAGGACCTGGGCAACTACAGGCTGGTCGGCCTCACCTCTGTGCCTGGCAAGGTCATGGAGAAGATTCTCCTGGAAACCATACTAAGGCACATGGAGAGCAAGGAGGTGGCTGGTGACAGCCAACATGGCTTCACCAAGGGCAGATCGTGCCTGACCAATCTGGTGGCCTTCTATGACAGAGTGACAGCATCGGTGGACAAGGGACAAGCAAGGGATATCCTCTACCTGGACTTGTGCAAGGCATTTGACACTGTCCTGCATGACATCCTTCACTCTAAACTGGAGAGACATGGGTTTGATGGATGGACCATTCGGTGGAAAAGGAGTTGGCTGGATGGCCGCACTCAGAGAGTGGTGGTCAACGGCTCAATGTCCACGTGGAGACCGGTGACAACTGGCATCCCTCAGGGGTCTGTATTTTGCCCGGCCCTGTTCAACATCTTTGTTGGTGACATGGACAGTGGGATAGAGTGCACCCTCAGCAAGTTCACCGATGACACCATGTTGTGTGGTGCCGTCGACACGCTGGAAGGGAGGGATGCCATCCAGAGGGACCTTGACAGGCTGGAGAGGTGGGCCCATGCCAACCTCATGAAGTTCAACCAAGCCAAGTGCAAGGTTCTGCACCTGGGTCATGGCAATCCCAGGCACAAATACAGGCTGGGCAGAGAATGGATTGAGAGCAGCCCTGAGGAGAGGGACTTGGCAGTGATGGTAGATGAGAAGCTCAACATGAGCCGGCAATGCACCTTTGCAGCCCAGAAGGCCAGCTGCATCCTGGGTTGCATCAAGAGGAGTGTGGCCAACAATTTGAGGGAGGTGATTGTGCCCCTCTACTCTGCCCTGGTGAGACCCCACCTGGAGCACTGTGTCCAGTTCTGGAGCCTCCAACATAAGAAGGACATGGACCAGTTGGAGAGGGTCCAGAGGAGCACATCTCCTATGAGGACATGACCAGTTGGAGAGGGTCCAGGGGAGCACGTCTCCTATGAGGACAGGCTGAGAGAGTTGGGGCTGTTCAGCCTGGAGAAGAGGCGGCTCCGGGGAGACCTTATAGCGGCCTTGCAGTACCTCAAGGGGGCTTACAGGAAAGATGGGGAGAGACTGTTCAGTAGGGCCTGTTGTGACAGGACAAAGGGTAATGGTTTCAAAATAGAGGGAGGTAGATTTAGATTAGATATTAGGATTTTTTTTTTTTACAATGAGGTTTGTAGAACACTGGAACAGGTTGCCCAGAGAGGTGGTGGATGCCCCATCCCTGGAAACATTCAAGGCCAGCTTGGATGAGGCTCTGAGCAACCTGATCGAAGTCGAAGATGTCCCTAGTCAAACATGTCCCTGCTCCTTGCAGGGCGGTTGGTCTAGATGACCTTTGAAGGTCCCTTCCAACCCTAACCATTCTATGATTCTATGATTCTATGATTCTATGATTCTATGCTTAAAGGCTAATAGCTAACTGCTAATTTTATGCTGCTTTTGTTAAAAACCCTGCCTCTTACATGTGCCTTTATGCTGTGCCCTCAGACATGGTTCGGGGTTGTGCTTTTCTATGGTTTTGGACTGAGTTGTCAGAGCTGTAACAGTTCAATTCTGTGAATTAGATACTCAGATTATTTCTCCAGCCTGGAAATGAAGAATAAATATATCATGTGTCTCTAGGAAGTGAAGTACACCTCCTTCTGTCTCTCTGCAAAGATCATCACCTTTAAGAAAACAAAGTAGATGATACTTGCATGTGTTTGTGTCTTATTGAGATAGAAGTGACACTATTCTTAAAAGCAGAGGTGCAGACAGATTATCAATTTTTGACCAAAGTTATTTCATATAAGTCTACATCCTGTCTGGAAAAATCCCTGTTGTAGCTACGTAACTGGTGACATCTCATCAGCTCTGAGCAAGAATTGTCCCAAAAGGGAGTTCTTGAGTCCTTTTTCTTGCAAGCTTGCATCTTGAAGGAGAGCAGCTGAACACCGGTTACTTTCTGACAACTGCCTGTGCAACAGCTTACTCCTGTAATGAACAAGTCAGAACATTTTGTATTTTTGTGTTTATGTATCTTGCTCTGTCTCAACAGTTCTTGTAACATGGTCTCACCAGGAAAACTTGCTGTTACTACAAATGCTCTAATAACCACAGAGATCAGCTCGTTTACGGAGGAGCTCCATTTGTATCCTCATAAATAAACAGAAGGGCAGTTTCATAGTGCTTTCAGGGGGAGAATAAAGAAGTTCTGTTTCACCTCATTGTCTCTATTTATGAAAAAGGTTGTCTTTTTTTCCTTCTAGTTTTTTTTTTTCCTGACCACTAGACCACCAGAGCAGCACAGTATTTGGGAAATTTTCCCAAAATGTATTGACACAATCAACTGTTGTCTGCCAGTGGCCACAGCTGCTGTGCTAGGAAAGGAAGGGGACCTGGTTGTTATCCAGTGATGGTTTGTTGCAAGCTTAAAGGCAAGGATACCATGGTTTTTCCCTTCACCTAACTCCTCCTTTTATGCCTCTGAGGAAAAAGCAATCCTGTTTGGGAGATACGAAGGGGATACAATAGGTTAGAGTTGGGATAAGTCTTTTCTCAAGGTAATTCAACTCTTACTGCAAGAGATATATCTTCATATGGGTGAGGAGAGTTTTCTTGACCAGATGCTGTTCAGTGGTGTGGGACATGGAAGCTTAAAACCTGTGACTGTCTGGCAACGCAGTGGTTCAGTTTTGTCTCCTGGTGCCAGTGAAGACTGTAAAAAAAATACAGTCTGGATCCAGAGATGAAGTGGCATTTTTTGTCCCATCTTGTCACACATTTGTGCGCATATACGCCTGTGTCTGTCCCTTCTTAATTACAGTTATACCCACTGTCTGAGTGCAACCCAAAAGTCTCACGGGTGCTCCTGTAAATTCTTTCAAAACAGGTGTCCAGATGGAAAAGAAATACCCTGTTGAGGGAAGGGCTCCCAAATTCATGCTTTACTGGACTTTGGGGAAGCCACACGTGGAGCCTGTTGGGTAATAGGATACATTAGCTCTTCAACTCAAAAACATACCTATTGGGTGTATTTGGTTTTCAGACTGCCAACAAACCCCTCAAATCAATTAGTCATGCAGCTGTACTTGCAGTGCATGTTTTCCTGCTATTCACAGGAAGAAGCCATTTTATGTTATCTCTAATTATTTTTGCATTCAGCTTTTATTGCTGGCTAAAACAGGCACTGTTTTTTTTATGGGGGAGTTAGATCCCAGGTAGCTCCTGGGTTTTCAAATCTGCTGTAATCCACACTAAATATCTGCACTGGAATCAGACACCATTTGTATCGCTGTCTAGTACACTTAATGGGGAAGGAGAGAGAGAGTGACAACTGTTTAGCCTCCCCCAAAAAACTTTGATACTACTCTTTAGAGTAAGTAAAAGTCCACCGCTTCTTCCTATGACCACATTTTCATCTCTCCTTGCTAGATTCAACTGGAACTTCAGCGTTCATCTCAGAAAGCAGGAACATGTGATTGTTTGGTTACATTGATTTTAGTAAACTGTTTTTATACATATTGGTATATGCACATGCATTGTGCATGTATTGCAATCTGTTGCATACATGAGCCTCACTTGGACGTGTAATGGGCTTAGCACCTGTAGGTGGTTTCCTTTTTTGGGTACACACAAACTTTTTTTTCTCTCCTCCCTTTGAAGAAATTTTCAGCTGTCAAAGATGCTGGCTGTTAGGTCCCAGCAGAAAGAGGTAACCCAATCTGATCTGCATCAGGAAGTGTCTGTATTAGCCCAGAAAAAAAAGGTGTATCCTGGTCTTACTGTACTAGAAGAAAGTGTCACTGCAGAATTTCATATGTGATCCAGGCATTAGCAAATATCTTCTGTCCACTAATGGCCCGTGTTTTAATCTTTGCTTTAAATCAAAGAAGATGATCCTTTTCTACCACAACCCAAAAGGATCTGATGGATATGGAAATTGCCACATGGAAAGCTGGACTTCTCCAGACAGCTACATGACCTGTTACACACGAAGACACAATTCTGTCTTCTCCTGTGCATTTTCAGCCTATCATATCTTTTTTGGACTTACTGATTCTCACCACAATGAAGTATACATGACATTATATTTCTGAGCCCATCACTGCAGTGTTCACAAAGACGTGCCTTAGTCCGAGGAGGTTCATTGCTTTTGGCCTCCTTCACCAAGGTGAGAGGTACATGTATGGGGGCATCACATTAGTGGTGGCTTTAAGATGCCAGAATAGCCTGATGAACAACTGCCAGATGCCAAGAGAGTGCACAGGCAGGAGCCAGCAGGTATTAGCCACACATTTGGTTTGCAGTCCTAGCAGTTAAATTAGGATTTTAGTCATTGATTTTACTGAACTAAAGCAGAACATTTTATTTATCATAGCACTCTCCCAGCCACCAAGCCAGCATGAGAAATGAAAGGGATTTATATTCAAAGCTCAGCCAAACACATTCCTGTTCCCTCAGCATTCAGTGGAATTGTGTTTGGCAGTGTCCCCCTCAATAGACTGGGCTACGCACCTCAAGTGTGTTTTCTCCTTTTTTTTTGAAGGAGTCTCTTCCATGAAAGAAGAAAAGAGAAAAGGGCTTGGTCCTGAGTGTGATGGGAAAATTTCAGGTTATGGATTCTCTTAATGAAGTTGCTATAAAGATGGGCTTCTAAAGAATGGCTAAACAGTCCTTGTTGTCTTCTTGTAGGAGCAACAGTAAATGCAGCAGTCAGTAGGGCAAAGTTTGCTTGCAAAACAAACTGGCAAGATGTGCCTTTTAAATCTACAGTAATCTCTCCTTTAAGAGGCTATATCAAGCTTCCACATTACAGGGCAGAACATGGCCCTTGTTCAATAGCTCATGATCTTCTGCATCTGTGCTTGAGGAGAGAGCACACATACCCTTTATTTTTGCGATTTAGTTAATAAAAAACCCTAGTCCTTTTAGGAAGATGAATCCTTTTGGCACCTATATATTTCACATCAGGAGAATTCCTTTACAGAGGGATTATACATTATTGGTAAGATCTATCTGAGATGCATTTTACATTCTTTAATGTTAAGAATTTTCCTTTGCTGTAGAGATCTTCAGTGTGGGGTGCAGCTTCAAATCTGTGGCTGTTTCACAATGCTGTTTTCTCCTTCCATTTGCTGCAGTTGTTCCTCATCTCCCCTTTTTCCTTTTTCCCTTATCCTCAGCTCCCTGTCCCTAATTCCATCCCTCTGCCATCTCCTAACGGTTACCCAGACAGGAGATGGCACATTTTGGGGCTTGCTCTGAGCTACTCAGTGGCTACTCAGCCACTGGCAGGATGCGTGGCATGAAGCCTTCTACTTAGCCACAGTTTTCAGACTTAGCTATGATTAATCTTTGAGATTTCTACCATCCCTTCCAACTCAGTTGAAACCAGGAGAGCAGCTCAAATACTGTTAGGAGGTGCCTTTCAGACAGCCACAGTGCAACCATGCAAATGCATGCTCTTAGAAAACCAGGGCCATAAACATCGCTTTCCGCCTAAAGAGTAAGAACATAATAGGATGTTCTCACCCCAGCGGAGTGTTTCAGGGTGATCTGTGAGAAGAAAATTGGAAATGCTGCTTCTATCTCTGCCCTGTCCAATAGCTGTCCTAGGAGCAGCCTGGAACCTGAGATAATTTGGTAATTTCATTCTTACGACTTCAGCTCCCCTTAAAGACCTTTAAAATTTATTTGCTTCATTTGCCTGGGTTTTAAGAGATCATGCTCAAGTAATGCTTTGCTGCATTTAATGTTTTGTTGTATTTTAATTTACTGTGTAATGGCTCTCTATATTAAATAGTAGTAACAACTTCTGAAATTATTAATCAACAAAAGATGACAGATAATGCATATTAAGTTCTCTGTATATTTTGAATTGTTTATCTCCAAGGTAACATAAGAAAAATGTTAAAACATACTGAAACACATTCCTCAGCTGATGTAAATCAGTTAATGTACAGCAGTTGAATTTCTGGCCCATTATGTTTTTCCATGAAAGATGTCTTTGCCTTTGGAGTACTAGTTAGCCATGATTCTTTTACTTTTCTTGTTTTCTGCCTTTTAATTCTCCCAATTTCTTCCAGAAATGGGAAGATTAATCTATATTAGGAAATGTGTTCTTCCTTTCTTCAGTAAGCTGCATTTTCATTTTTTGGCATCCATATTTAAATCCTAATGCACATAATCATATCAATGATGTGAGGTTTGCTGCTGACAGTTTTAAATCCTACCATGTATCAGCCGCATAGACAGCTTAACCCCTTCTTGCTTCAGCAGAAGACCATAGTTTTTTTTGAAAAGAATATCATAGTACACATTTTGTCACACACTACACAGAGGTCTCCATCAACAAACTGTCCCCGTCCTCAAGTCCTCTCCCCTGAAATCAGTTAATTCAGCTAATAAATGATACACCAAGCCTGGTTGCTGGAGACAGTATGGAGGGAAGACTCAGAGCTCCTTATCCTACTGCCTGCTGGCACTGACAGATGCACCAAAAGCTCCCACCCAAAGGGACGTTGTTGCAGAGGCTTCTTTTCGCCTCCCTGATGCCCCCTTCACCAAAACTCAGGGTGAAGCCCACAATAGCTGAGCTCTGGCATAACTGCCCCACTGCTGTATGTGGTCGGCATTTTGAGCAAGAGCGGGCTGTGTGTTAGGGCAAGGAGCATCCTGTGCTGCTCTGGAGGAGTTAATCACTGATGACCTGCGTTCAGCAGGCACAGTTGGAGCCACAGGCATCGGGGAGACCATCTCCCTGTAAGCATGCAGGTGCGATTCGCCACCCTGCAATGTTTCCCCTGGGAGCTGCAGGGCACACAACCTGGACAGAACAGAGGAGAGGATTAATCCTCCTGTCTCTACTAGATTTTAATTAGAAGGGAATCTGCCTTTGACTTTATTTCCTCTCATCTTAGATGAAATCTAGTGGATCAAAATAAATGCAAATTGAAAGAGAAAATTTTGGATATGCCTGATTTTAAAGTTGAACATGAATAATCTTTCATGCCTCCGAAGATGTCTGTACCATTTTTCTCACAGAAGTCTTGAAACAACAAATACTTCCTTATATGACAAAAAGAATTTTCTTTTAATTAAAACAGGAAACCTGAATTGTGCTGTTGCAGTATTACAATGTAGCTATGAACTTGTAACTGCCTCATGTTAGCAAACCTGACATTATCCTTTACATTTAAATACCTTATGTTTTATTTTACAATGAGGGCAAAGACCAAGTTACTACAAAGTATGAAAGTAACGTACGTGGGCTGCCATTGTATAGCAGGGATTAGTCACAAATAAATTAGATTGACTGATTATCAGATTATTGGCTAATGCAACTTAATATAAAATTCCCTTTCTCTTTTCTTTTCCCTTCTTTCCTTGTTATTTTGAATTACAGCACTAGGAAAATATTTTTCAAGTGGTTAACTTGAGTTTTCTTTCTGACATCTCTTTATTTGGGAAGAAATGAATTCAATGGTTCTGTTTTATTTTTCGTGCTTGTGAAGATGAAGGATAGTTGTGCCTGAACTACAAGAAGGGTGATTTAGGTAAGTGTCTCTGAGGTAGCTTGAGTCAATTTACCTTAGACTTGTCCTGAAATTCTCTATTGCTTTGCTGCAAACCTTCCCAAGAGAAAAAGATTACTCTTGCTGAGCTGTATCGGAGTAGAGGGTGGGTTTGCTGGTGTCCTACATTATATCTGAAGAAAAGAGGAGGGGAAAATGCTACATTAATGGAACCACATCAATGGGGAGGAGAAAAGATTTAATTATTTTTTGTCCACATATTCAGCTTTGGGGTGATGGATGTCTATTGAGTCAGCTGTAAAATTCACATCAGACTCAGCTAAGAAATGTGTAAGGATTTTTTTATTCCCTCTGCTCAGCCCTAGCTTGGGAAGGCCGAAATGTATAGATGGAAAAAAAAAAAGTCTATCTTCTCTGCCATTCAAACCATACTGTCCTGAGCACTTACTCCAGATCTGTCCCATGGAACATATGAGAAGGCAAAGCCCTGAGCCAAAATAAAAGGAGCAAGGGCAAATGCTATTTTTCCATTACCACAGCACTTATTTATAGATTTTGAGAAATAACTTGTGCCTGCTCTCTGAACAGAGCCATTCCTTTGCTTGTGCTGAGACATCTTGCAGGCCAGCTGTGCTGTCTCTGAGTTGCTTGTTATCAACTCTTACAAGTGTGGGGGAAAGCAACAAAATCATGACAATGATAAATACTGCTTCTTTACACATTTACATGATGCCAGCCCAGTTTGTGGTCCAAAAGTACCACAGTGGTCTGGCTCTGAGTAAACAGAGCTATTAGAAATCATAGGAGGCTGACAGGTTGCAGGTTTGAGCTGACTAGTTGTTACAGAAAAACAATAGATATCTCTTTTTTTTTTTTTTTTTTTTTTTTTGTTCCTGCCTCCTTTTATTGCTGAATCTTTCACACTCTGGAGAAGAGCACTTCTGTTGTCTGGTGGCTAAAAGGAAAATCACATGAAAAGGGAAGAGAAAGGATAATAAAACAAAGACGTCTCTCATTCCCAGCTTGATTACAAATGCAGCAAGTGATCCTGGAGGCACACCAAGTAGTGCCCCTGGGCTGGCATAATGCCCGTCTGTGCCATCTGCTGAGTTTCAAGCCTTCTTCTGCTTTTCATCCTGCAGAAGCTCCTGCAGACAGGCACTGCTTTTCTGCCGAAATCACTATGGCATGCAACCAGTCCAGGTTAGCAGTTTGATAGCATTTACTACAAAAAAAGGGAAAGGAGAGTGCATTGCAAGTTTATATTTTTGCAGTTATAATCTCTGTTTGTGAGTGTAATAGGACATTTCTACAGCTATTTACAACAGGTCAGGGCAAGAGCGCTGCTTTCCATATGCCATCTTACTGAAAATGTGGATGTTGGGCTATTATTGTTTCCTGAGTGAAACTTTAGATGGAGGCTGGTGAAATAGCTGCATTGGAATCATTGATGTGATTAGTGGGTTCAAGGAGAACAATAAATAAAGATATATTGTATATATTATGAGATGAAGGACTCAAAATGATGGGCTGTCATATAAAAGTGGGAATGAAATAGGAAATTCAGACCCAAAAAAAGGCAGTAATAAAACACTCAGTATTTTATCCCATGTCAGATGGTTTCTTTTCTATCTGAACATATAGACATATTTCCTAAAACAATATAGTTTAAGGAAACAGCTGGTCCATCAGAACATTTTTACTGGGCTGTGTATCATCTGCCCAGCATTTTGCTCTGATTAGAAAGGTAAAGAACAAGAGCATGTAGTGAGGGCTGAAGGAAAAAAAGTCTCTTGGCCCTAAACAACAATGCAGCAACCCCAAGGAAAGTCATAGCATTGTAAGAGAAATTCACTGATAAATCAAGCATTGACATTTTCAGCAGGAGAAAATATGTCCCTTTCAGGATTTTTGAGGCCAGATCATCAGTACTTTATATTATTAAGAATGCAGTAGTGTCTGAGATTACTGTAAAACCACCTGATTTTCCATAGCACAAGAAATTTCCAAGAAATTTTGTGCAATTCATAAATAGCAAGTCTAGAAACCTTCCATGTGAACAGCATCATGTTGCTCTAGTTTTAAAAATGTCAGATATAAAATCTGGTACAAGATACTTTGAAGTGCAATGCGACTCTCCCCTTGGATCAGATGCTTTTAGGAAAAGCCTGTTTAGGGTTGGAGCATTAGGTTTTAGTCCAACTTCAGCTGATCTATGTTAAGGAACAGTTTGATTTAGGAACCCTTCTGCCTAAAAAAAATTACTAAAACATTTGAGGCAGTGCCCTGTTTCTCCACAGAACAGTTTAATGTCCAGTCTCATAAGCCTGGACTCTTCTGAGAGCTCTCCTCTAGCATTTTACCTTTTTGGTTATTTCTGCTTGCAAAGTTGGGAACCTTGGAGATGTATCAAAATTAAAAGCACGGTGAATGAAAGAGGTGTTTTGCTAGGAATAGTACAAGTTTTACTTAGACTTACTTTTATTTAGTTATTTATTTACTATTTATTTACTTAGACTACTTACTGAACGGGCACACTATACTTGCAAGAATTGCACATATGTTAATATCTGATGTTGGGTCTGAAGTGTTAGGTAGACACCATAAATAGCATGGTATTCAGAAAGGATGAGTACTGAGTGGCACCTAGTGAAAAAATAACCTTTATTTTTTTTTCATTTTATCATCTGTCTTTCCTGCTAAATTTCTTGTGATCTGAAATGCAGATCCACTAGTTCAGCTGATTTTCTTCTGCAGCAGCTCTGCTTGATCAAAACAAAGATTTTCAAGACAGACTTGCCAAATTCACCAATGGTGATCTGGAAGTCAAATACCCATGTGTTTTGAAGAGTGGAAATGCTGGAACCTGAGTATCTCACTCAGAGCTGTTAGCTCTTTTCAAAACCTAACATCAAGATTGCCACCTCTGTTCAAAAGCCCTGAGATCTTTTGAGAAATACAACTCTAAATATGCATGCTGAGCATTTAAAAATTAAGCTTTGAGTTCTTTTTAGAAACACAGATCTGCAGCTCATTTGGATAAAGTTAAGGTAACCACTGAATCTCCTGAACTTTACTGACTTGATGCAGATAGACGGGAAAAAAAAGGTCAGCTAGCCTTACATTGAGGCACTTGACTGCATTTAACTGAACCAAAGATTTTTGCTAAAAGCACGTCTTCCAAAAAAACATGCAGATGTAATTTTAAAAATGTTGAAATGAATTGTTTTGGACTTTTTCTTTTGCTAAAATACAAGTCAATGCTTTTACATTTAAAAAACATCTCCGTTTCAAGAGATTTGCTTGAGGCTGTAAACCAAAATACACATCACCTGTATTACAAAGGCACAGAAAAGAAACTCTAGTATTTTTTCACCCAAAATACATGGAGAAGACATGGTTTCTGGTCTTGCTACAGTTGATTTACTGCAGTTTTAACTTGCCAATCTAAAGTCATATGTCATAGGCTTACTTTGCTTTAGTTTTACTAAAACTTCTCTGTCTCTTATGAAGCTTATTATCAGCTAAAGTTGGGTTCAGTATGTTTTCAAAAGCACAATGGCAGGGTGAGGACCCTCCCAGCTCTGCCGGCTCCACTGCTTGGGCTTGACACCCAGCTGAGGCAGAAGCCCCAGGAAAGGGTGCTCAGGGCACTTCGTCAAGCCAGCCTAGCTGTAGCTGCAAAAAGAGCTTACATCAACCCCAGGACTTGCTTGGGAATGGCTGCACTGCCTTTGGAGGCACTTTTTAAGTGCTGCGGGCTTCAAACCTGCAGGATTACAACATGGTGAAATCAGGTATTGCAGTTATTTTGGAGATGCACAACACTCAGTCTAGGATAACTGAAATGGTTCACTTTTTTCTTTTCCAAGCAGAATTTAATTTCAGCTTGGCTTAAGGCATTCTGTTCAATCACCACCAAGTGTTTCAGGTTGCTCATTTGCAGGTTATGGCTTTAAGTTGTGTCCTTTTCAAGTGCCACCTCCAAACATTTCTTTTTGAACCCACTGGCATCCAGTGCTACAGTGTGTCTGATTTTTGCCTGCCTCTTTAGTAGACAAAACTGCTTACCAAATAACCAGAATGTGCAGTTTCCAACCACCACAAGCTGGGCCTTGGGCTGGAGAAGTAGCTGCAGGCTGCCACTCTCCAAAGGAGCACAGGATTTAGGATCTCTCTGCACCACAGTTCATTTACCTCTTTCTGGTAAGTACATGCAATGTGGATACACCTGCAGCTTTTATGTAGACCTCCTTTTGGTAAGCATCTAAAGATCTTCTCCAAAGTCTCCCTTGAGACTACGTGTCAGGTCAGTGCATTCCATAACAGTCCTAGTACACGCTGGAAATGTTCATATAGTAAAAGCTGCTCAGGGTTTCTACTAGTTGTGCTGGACACGTCACTGAGAGGTAGATGATATTGTGGAGAGCATGCAGCCTGAGCAAGGTTGTATGGGGGCACTTGGACTGACCTGTTCTGTCAGAGTTGAATTACAGCATCAGAGCTGTGCGTAGAATAAAATACAGCTGAGAGGAATGCTAGAAATCCCTTTCGACAGACACAAGGAAGCTGAATTTGTTGTAAGGCTCCCTGTACTGATATAACAGTGTTTCTAACATTTAAACAAGAGTTTAATTTTTCTGGGGAGAAAGTGTCTCTAAAATTTCTGAGGAGAAAGCAAAACAAACCTTCAGAATACTGCAGGTAGAGAGCTGGCATTCATGTAAAATGGAAGCATGCTGTGAATCATTGAAGAAAACCTATATTTTCTTGACAATTATAACAATATTAGGTAGCAGTGAAGGTTTCCAAGGCAACCTGGCCACGGGTGCATTCATGTGGAGTGTGTGTGACTACCTACTTTGTCAAGCCAATGGATGGATGTCAGAAGGTGGTGTGTGGGGGGGCTACATAACATTTCATCAGTCTACACTAGGAACACTATTTAAAAACAGAGCTTTTTTTTTTTTTTTTTTCAGAGTATGTCTGATTGCACTGAGTGTGTCACTACTTTTGTTTCTAAAATAGGCAAGACAAATATGTGGGAGCTAGGCTGAATGCAGCTGGCTGGTGAGGTGTCCCATGGTTATGGGAGACATTCTGGGCAAGTTAGTGTGGAGTCTGCTCATAGATTCTGTGAGGTTGTAAATAAATGTACAGCATTTTCCCTGTGTAAGCTTTTCGTTTGTGCCTAAACTGACACCAGCCTGTATTTATTGAGTTGCTAAACCTTCCAACACTTTGGGGTTTTTTTGCCCTCAATTGCAGTGCTTGGTACCATCTTACTTTTTTCTATCTCTCCTCATTCTTCTCTGCTGCATCTCTGCTTGGTGTATAGGAGCTTTCCTGGCCTCTCCAGCTGTCCCATGAAGCGCGGAACATGCAACACATAGTATGGTCTCCCATATGTTGTTCTTAAGGCCATCACTCTTTTTCCCTCTGAAAAGGCATCACATTTAAATGTTGTGCAAGGACTGCTGCTGTCAGTCTCCAGGAAATTCTTTGACCTTTTAAAAACTTCCAAGAGCCACAGATGCAGTTGGTTTAGGAAAAAAAAAAAAAAAGTAAGGGCTGCAGAATACCTGATAAGGATCTCAGGAAAATAAAAAAACCCACCACGTAGCCACCTGAGGGAAGTGAGAAAGGAGTGTGGGTCATGTTCATCAGTCATGACTGCTTTCCACATCGTGGAGGCAGGTGCGACAGAGCCATCATGTAGAGCAGCCCGTCCCACATTTTACCTTGTCAAGTAAGCTGAGCTTGCAGGTCTGTGCTGACATCACAGCAGTGCAGGTCACTGGGGGATGCAGGCATAGGCTGAGCATTTCCACTGTTTTTTAATAGCAATCCCCTTTCCAAATTAGCTTTGCTTCAGGAAAAAGCAGGGAGGATTCCCAATTATCTTTCTCTAAACCAAAACTATATAATATTGAGCTCACTGAAATATTGCAGCTTCCCCTGGGAATTAACCAGTCATAAGAGGCGTTCAATGGAGCAGTTATTCAGGTATTGAAAACTGGCTGCACAATCCCTTTTGGCTGTGGCATGAGGGCTCCAACCACATTGAAACTCTGATAACATGCATGGCCTTATCCCTTGACCTGTACTGTTTTTGAAGTAGCCACGGCAGCTGCTGTGTGCAATGAATGTCGGTCACGCCCTGAGCACCCAGAAGTAAGCTCAAGTGAAAAATTAACGTTATGGGAATTTGTGTTTAAATTATTTTACCTAACTGTTGCTTTTTATTGTGTCTTACAAAATGTCCTCTGTGCATGCAGATGTGCTCACAGCTAGCTCATGCTCAAGCGCTCGTGCTTTTGTGCTTGCAGCTGTGTTTCAGATGTGTGCAGTGCCAGTGCTGTGACCCTGTCCCTGTGCCAATGTGTACACTGCCATCCAAAGGTACAACACCAGCATGTGTGGGTAT
This sequence comes from Chlamydotis macqueenii, assembly GCF_036417535.1. Classification (NCBI taxonomy): domain Eukaryota; kingdom Metazoa; phylum Chordata; class Aves; order Otidiformes; family Otididae; genus Chlamydotis; species Chlamydotis macqueenii. Next base: position 22,615,553 of record NC_141559.1, read on the forward strand.
ACCCAAGCTAGTTGTCAGCTTGCTGCCACAGTACAAACAGCCATGAAACCACACTTGGAAAAAGGTTTTGCAGCCTGGAACTCCCAGCACACACAAACACACCTGACAGCCATGCTGCTCTCACACCCAAAATGGCCAAGCCATGACTAGTGCCATTAGGTGTGTGCACAGCACCTCAACTGCAGTACAGACATCAGGGAGTGCAAATGGGATCTTCTTCTGAAAGTGGTTGTTCAAGCATCTGCCAAAATGATACAGGGAGGAAATAAAAAGCAGAGGATGCAGGTCAGGAACCCACTTAACTGGCCAGGAAAATCTACTCCTCTCTTTTCACTGAGATTTTCCACTGCATTGGCTGTTCTGAAATTTTGGGCATAAGCTCGTGAAGAAGAGACTTGGAAACAGCCAGCCCAGATGTCAGGGCTTGCATGTACGGAAAAGAGTAAACATAGGTGGTTTGTGCTCAAGCTAACGTAACCTGAAAGCTAGGCACCGAGCTCTGCTACAGCGCAAGCAAGTACCCAGGCTGCCAGGATGTGTGCTAGGTGCACTAGTTCCGTTGGTTGCAAAGCACTTGTGTTTTGTGGGGTGAAGTTATCTGCTGGATTACAGCATGGGTGAGCTGCTCAGTCTGCTTAGGGCTTTTGAGACAGTTTTCAGCTCTAGAAATACAAGCATGGATATAGCTGAGACATTGATGGCAGGCATCGAGAAGTGGCAGTAGCTCTTAAGTGTTGAATACGTTATTGAATATTTGAGCACAAATTATTTAGGCACTCCTGACACTTACGTCTTGTGTTTAAGGCTCTCAACCACCTTAAGGCTCTGCATTATTTGACATTTTGTGTTCCAGAAAAAGGCATATCAAGCTCTCGTCTCTGTAGGCAAAATCAAACACTGTATTGAATTGCCTTTCCTTTGTACAATACGGGACACTTGACAGAGCTATAGAAATCCAATTTGAATAATGATAGCTGCTGATTTTCTGCTTACTGAGAATTACTAGTATTTTTCTATCCTGCAAAACTAGCCATTAAATCATCAAAATGCTTTGGCATTAGAGCCATTTGGAATGTAAAAAATACTGCTGCTTCTTGTTAAGCTGCGAGTGCTCAGTTGCAAAGTTAAGGGAAAATCTAAACGGACAAATAATAATCTTAATTTGAAAGACATTTTACAAGTAAACATGCTGCAGTTGTAGCTACAAATCAGATAATTGCTGAACATTTTAAAACCCAATAGTATAAAATTAAAAACAAGAAAATAAAATTTAAGTGCAAACAAATAACAGGGGAATTCTAAGTAGAAGGTTTAGATTCTTTGGGGTTTTTTTTACACAAGGTTTCTTTATTTCAGCAACCTCAAATATTGCACAGTGGTCTCTACTTAATCAGCCAAGTTATAATATTTAAATGAGCAGGTACTTTAACATACAATTATTTATAGTCAGTTTTTCTATTACTTTATAAGAAACGTACATATGAAACATAAAAAGGTCAACCACTTCAATTAAATAACTTTTTAAAATAATACAGTTTTACAACCATACTTAAATACATGCATTATATTATGTCTAAGAATATGAAATATTATTGTTCAGTGTTAAGCTGCAATTTCTTCAAGGAGAAATTGCTTTACATACATTAGCTTTAAACTGGGATATATGATCACTGAAATACATTATTTCTTCTTTGGACTTCACATTTCCAAGTGAAAGGTTTTTATTCTCCCTACTTCCCATCTTTGGCTTTTCTTTTTTTCCCACTTGTAAGGATTTCCCTATCAAAGTACTAGTATGTCTCGTCACTCTGTATTTTAGTAATGTGCAATTAGGAGGTTATGCTGACCCCTTGCATGCTGTCCAGCTGTGTGGCCCAGCTCTGCCATGCCAGGACAGCCCACCTGCTCTGATCCATGTTTTGGGAGGGTGCTAGCAGCTAGGTGAGGGAGCAAAACTGAGGTGCAGCCATGACACAAGTGGCAGAGAGGGTCTAGATGTATCCCCAGGGGGAATGGGACTTCGGCTGGGAGAAAGATGCAAGGAGACAACACTTAGGTGATCCATGTGGAAAACTGATCATCAGAACTTCCTGAAAAGGCAGAAGGAAGGGGAGAAGAGAACAGAAAATATACTTTGTACATGCATCTGGTCCTTCTGTCCACCTGTGACAAAGTAATGCTCAGTCTAAGCTGATTATCAGAGAACTTCCAAATCTCTGAGTAGGTTCTGTAGCTTCTGACAAATCTGTAGTGTCACGCTCTGATTTTGGATGAGGGGAAGGCACCTTTGCTTTCTAGCCGACCTCAGACGAGTCTGGGAGGCTAGGGGCGGCTAGACCAATCTCTCTCACATCGGAGCGTGGTTTTGCTTGTATTCTCAGGTACAGAATTAAGACTCAAAATGGAGTCAAGCGCCAGGTAACTTTATTTGCCCGACAACAAGTTTGCAAATGCAAGAGAAAGAGAGAAAGAAAGGAAAGAGGGAAAAGAGTTTCATTGCAATAGCTACCACCATGGAGCTCTGGCATCCCGACAGTCCAGTTCACTCGGTGGGAGAATGTTCCGTCCGATGTTGGTTCCGATGGTGGTTCTGTCGATGCTGGTTCCTATGTTGCTTCAGTGATGGTTCTGTCAATGATGGTTCTGTCGATGATGGTTCTTTTGATGATGGTTTCCTTTTCTGATGTTGGTTTTTTTCTGTCCTTTTATTGTTGTCTCATTGCATATTCATTGTCCTTAAAACAGGAAGCCTCTAGTCCTGTGGTTTGACTGGCTTGCAAGAGATTAGGAATTAGCTTGCAAGATAATGGGCCTATGGTTTAACTGATGTTCCATTGCTTAAGTGGTGGCTTGACATTTCTACAATGTTAAGGCAAACAATCGACACAGTCTCTTACACTGTAGTAACCCAGATATCTGTGCTGAGCTAGCTCCTACTGTACAGCCTCCCAGCATGTCCCACTCAACTGTGGGATCCCATTAATACAGATTCCCAAAGCATCCAGTGTTACACAGTTAATTAACATTTCTAGGCCATACTTGACCTAAATTTTATGCAAGTAATTAAAAGAGTAAGTTTATTTCTGAGAAGCAGCTGTTCACAGAGTCAGGAGGTAGAAGTAAACTAAAAAAGTATTCCTACTCCCTACATATTCTTCTTGTGAAGCAATCAATAAGTTTAATTAGAGTGGTTAGGAATGAACTATGAAAGCAGCAAAGTTAGTACCAGATAAATTAGGGAAACACTGGAACAGAAGATATATGTTTCTAACAGAAATCTCATGTATGTAATTGCCAGTGCTTGTTGTTATGAAGCGGAGGAGTGCGCGTATCAGGACTTCGCAGTAGTGGAAAGAAAGTCCATCATAATCCATCCATTTCACATACTGTAACTACAGTCTAGATAAGTAATTGGAGGGGGGAGTGGTATAACATCTACTTTCCCTTTGAGAAATAATGGTGTTCTCTTGCTGACTAGCCCCTAAAGTTCACGGGTAATGCACAGGTTTGATATAATTCTAACTCTCCTGTGTGCAAGTCATTACGCTTTGCATGTACACTTTGCTTCTTTCTAGTATAAGAGGAAATCCACTGCAGCAGTCCTTTTCTGGGTACCGCTTGGGACAAACAGAAATCCCAAAAGACATAGACAACCCTAGATTCATCCTGCTATTTCCCAGATGCTTAGAGTTAGAAGTCTAGTTGGCACAGGAGAGAAAATGGTACTTCTAGCTACCCACCTACAGGTTCATTCCCCTTTAGAGATACCTGCCTCTATTGTCCATGAAGGCTCTCCCAGAATAAGTGCCATGAATCTACGCCAATGCTATTCTATAAAGTTTCAGAGGAAATCTTGAATAATTCAGCACAGCTGGGTCATACCAGATATCCTTGTGCCCTTTCCAGCTTGTGTTAGTATTAACATCAGCTCCACATGCAGTTCAAAGCAAGCCACATCTCTTCCATTCCCGCTTGCTGGTGTGCTGGACCATACTACTCTAACGGGAGGTGCTTAAATATATATTTTTAAGGAAATAGTTCCTCAAATGATAGGCACACTTAGTTCTGAGGTGTGCAGGCTTCAACAGTAGAGATCATTTATAACTGCAAGCTACGGTCCCTGAGACCAAGAATAAAGCGGTGGAGAATAGAGCCGCGGTCCCCAAGACCAACAATAAAGCAGCGGAGACAAGAGCCGCGGTCCCTGAGACCTAAATCTGTGCAATGGAAGCAGGTGAGCAGCCAGGGGAGGTAGGGTCTTTAAAGTCAGCCGAGGAGAAATTTATTGTTAGAATTTTTGTCAAAATCCTTGGGAGTTGTGGGTTAAAGTATGATGAGATGCACTGCGTCTGCTGCTAGGAACGACGAGAAGCACTGCTTCAAAGGAACATAAATGAATTTTAATGATTCTAACAAAAGTGTGAGAGGAACAGAACTGTGCTATTAATAACACTGACCTGAAGAGCTTGTGGAATTGGGTGTCCACTCACGTATCAGACGCTAACACCTCTAATACGGTGGGCACCTGGGACAGTGTAAGTGTTGAACTATGGGACTGTGCAATGTGGGGTGACCCTGCTTCTCAAAGGTTATTACCAGGGTGGCGTGTAATGTTTGAAGCCTTAAAGAATCATGCGCAGAAAGGGGATCCAACAGCACCCATTACCCTGTCCGCTCCTCTGCCTGTGGAAACAAAGACTAACAGCAAGCTGGAAAATCCCTTTGATCCAGGTCCCATAGATCCAGAAAAGGAGCCTTCAGTCTTTGGAACTTCCTCGTTATAGAGGTGGCGTGTTTGTGTGTGTGTCCTTTTTGTCGATGGTGTCATCTTTTTGTTCCTGTTCAGTGTTGTTGGTGTGGACGTAAGCTTATTCCAGCTTATCTACATTTGTGCTATAGCTTAGTGTTCTGGTGTGTGCAGTGTCACAGGTTGACCCCGTTAGAACAAGGGATACATCCAGGTTGATATTGTTGCGTGCAAGGTGCAGCGTTAACTTATAAGATCTTTAAGTGGAAACGGACAGGCAGTGCAAACAGAGAAATTAATAGATTATAGTCTGGAGGAAAGTAAAAAATTTCCTAGACAGGTGTAAACAGCCTGTATGTGTGCGTATAAGCATGAAGTAAATGGTATGGAATAAGGAGTGAATACTGTCTTGGTTTTAGCAGGGATGGAGTTAATTTTCCTCTCAGTAGCTTTGGGTTTTGTATGTGAAGAATGTTGATAAAAATGCTCTGATGACCAGAGTTGTTGTTAGTAGTTGACCAAAGACACTGTCTGGCTTTCCACATTAGGTATTGCATTTCCAAATCACAAATTGTGGAGTGAGACCGTATGTCGTGGTTTTGTTTAGTGAGGGGGGGCCTAAGGTGGTAGCTTCTGTAGGAAACTGCTAGAAGTCGCTCCCCTTTGTTCAGTGGACTTGGCCAGGCCTAGAGCGGACCCGCTGCTGGCCAAGGGTAAGCCAATTGGTAGCAGAATGTCCTGTGATAACGCCTCTGCGATAACATATTTAAGAAGGGGAAAACAGAAAAAAAAAAAAAGAGAGAAGAGAAGATGTTAAGAAGCTGAGCGGGGGCAGAGGCGCAGAGGGGGAGGCACAGGCCTCATGGGCCTTGCAGGCCTTACCCTCTGGCCTCTCGCCAGGCAGCCGACTGGGCCCGACTCGGTCCAGCCTGGCTGCAAGAAGTGGAGAGGAGATGAGATATGAATAAGATGTAAGAAAGATCCTGAGAGACATCTGCCAGCCTGTTGTGAGGATGCCAAGGTCAGTTCAGAAGGAGGGGGAGGAGTAATGCGGCTCCTGGCCAAGATTCCCCTGCAGCCTGTGGTGAAGACCATGGTGGAGCAGGTTGTCCCCCTGCAGCCCATGGAGGCCCACGGAGGAGCAGAGATCCACTTGGAGCTCGTGAAGGACCCTGTACCAGGGCAGGCGGATGCCTGAAGGAGGCTGTGGCCCATGGAGGGCCCGCTGGGGCAGCCGTTCTGGAGGGACTGCACCCCATGGTAGAGATGACCCACGCCGGAGCAGTTTCAGGAAGGACTGTGGCGTATGAGTGGGACCCCACGCTGGAGCAGGGGAGGAATGTGAGGAGTTCTTCCCCCGACCATGAAGCAGCGGCATGAAACAACATATGATGAACTGACCGCAACCCCCATTCCCTCTCCCCTCTGTGCCGCTCGGCAGGGGGAAGGTAGTAGAGATAATGTTAAGCTTGGGAAGAGGGAGGGGTGGATGGAGGTTATCTTGTTCTCTGTCTCATTTTCCTGCTGTTTGTAGTAATAAATGAATAGTTTTCCCCAAGTCGAGTCTGTTTTGCCCGTGCCTTTAAGTAACTTTAAGGATTTCTCCCTGTCCTTATCTCAAACCTCGAGCCGTTTTTCCTTATATTTTCTCTCCCTGTTCTCTCAGAGGGTGGGGGGAGGGAGAGGGAGACTGCGTAGTCTGGTCCTGATCGGGGCTGCACGACACCGTAGCTGTAGCTCAGCTTTTTGCAGATCTTTTGGTGCTCCACTTGTCATCTTCACTCGCCTCTTGCAGCTTGTCTTAAGGACACTTTTCCTGCATATTCGGTGGTTTCAAGTAATATCTCCACTTACTTTTGGAAGGAGAAGGAAGGGCGCATTTCTTTTGAGTACAATCTTTCCCAGTCTTTTTGCAGTGCTTTGACTAGAGGGAAGCTACAACAAACATTTGTGTGTTCCTCCCTTTGCCTTCTTCCAACAAGTTAAGTAAGCCCTCAGTTCACATTTTAAATGGCACCCAGATGATTTGTAGGCATTTTTGTTATGGAATATTTGCAGGTTTATGAGCCCAGGTTGGAATTTTCCTTGTGTCTGAAAGAACTAGATATCCGTCCCCTTTCAGCTGTCAGGGCACTTCAGGCATACGTGCAAAAGACCCTGAGTGAGTTAGGTAGCTACTGAGTGTCAGTCGGGCAGAGGACCCTATTGAGCTTTTAAAAATGTAACTTTCTTCAATGTGTTAAAAATCCCAGCTGGGCTGCTGTAGTGATAAAGCATTAAGTTGAACTGTGCCTTTCTGTAAGACAGGACATTTTTCTCTCCATGTTCTGACATTTACAATCCAGAAAAACAAGTCATTAAAAGATTCATTTATAAGGACAAACAGAGTTGATAAATAAAGCTGGCTTTTGAAACTAGCCTGAAAAAGTATTTTTTTCTCAAGAGGTGATGATACGTTTCAAAGCTGAGGCCATGCTACCTTATGCCTACACCGTAATTAGTTCCCCAATTAGTCAGTTGTAAGGCAGTGCCATTTTCTGCTTCTCACATTATAGGCTTTATTCTAATGAGATGGAAAGGGAAGAATGAGGTGATATCGCTATCATTACCTGAAAGAAAAACCTCCAGCCTGTCCAGTACCACTGAGCAGAATTCTATTATGTAAATCTACTTCCAAATTTTGGGAACAAATGATAGGCAGGACATAAAATGAAAAAATAAATTATACTCACATGAGTAAAAGATCAGTCGGGCAATGTACTGAGATATCATTAGGGCTGATGAATCGCTATTATCATTACAAAAATAACATATAATGCTTCAAATCCAGCATCATGGTTGACTTCTTTGCTGATTAATATTTATGCTGTTTCTTTTGTATCTTTGTGTGTCTAACAGACGCCAAGCTAAGTTCAATAGACAAATTGCATCTCTGTGAACTGTCACAGCCTTGTCCTTGTTTCTTCTAGCAAACTGAAGTTAAATAGCAAAATGGAATAAATGAGCAGAGGTCAGAACCCCCATCTCCCTACAAGATTCAATCAACTGATAAATAATCTGTGGAAGGATTCAGTTCAGATTAAAGGAGGAATGAAAGTTAAATTTTCTTTATTTGAAATGCACAGTTTGCTTATCTGTACTCTGAAGTTCATAAATTATTTAACCAATGTGTGTATCATAATCTAATTAGTCACTTACCTCTACTAAATTTCTCAATATTCCTTATGTCTGTGCTCCTTACTTGGAGTGCACGATGGGAGAATTATTACAAATGTATGAGTTTTATTAGCAAATAAGGCTTTTAACCAAATTAAAAATTACAAGTAGGAAGATAAAGATGATTAGACAATTGTATTTGTGGGCACAAAAGCTGAGGTCAACACCATTTATTACCTTTTTCAAGTGGTAATAAATCAGTTCAATTAATTCAATGTCTTAGTATAATCTTGTTCCAAAGCAAACTTTTATCTTAGTATGGTAGTACTTATGGCAGGTGATTTTTTTTTTTTTTTGGTGTCACGGACCTCCAAATGTAGAGTCCTATTGATTTGCTTTGCAAGCTTTCTGTAGAAGGGGGAATCGATGGTGCCCTGTCACCCAAACAACTCTGAAGTAGAACTTATAGATTTGGGGAAATGGGTTAATTGCTGGAATGATACTTGCAGCTAAGCCCAGCCACTTAAACTTGCATGATTACTGTACATTATCCAAGTATCAGACATAAAATATGTAACAGCATATAAAAGTAAATGGAAAATAATATAGGTATTTCTGGAATGTCACCACTCTTGTGAGGTCTTACACTGCATTTAACTGATGCTCACACAGAGGTACAATCTCTGAAGTTTCTCCCTCATTCTGCCTACAACAGCCTTGTGTCTCTTGACATCTTTTAAGATACATAAGGCTTCCCACAACTAACTTAGGCTGAACAAAAGCAGAGTTTGCCATTTAAAAACCAGGTTAGGCAGAGTTAGGTTAAGGATTTTCTCCTGCCTTGGTACTATCTATTTGTTCCTGTCTTCATGGGGAAAGCCTTTGCTAGGAAAGGTGGGATTTAGTAGTGATTCAAAGGGCTAAACAGGTACATGTCTTCTGAGAAGCATTTAGCCTGGCATCTCTTGGCTAAGTGATACATTTATAAAGATCATGTGTCTGCTTTGATAAGTAGAAACTCACACAAAAGTTGATTCTGCCTTGTCAGCTTGACTGTTTGAGTGCCCTTTTTTTCCCGAAGTAGGCTGTGCTCATCAATACAATTCCTACTAATCAATTCCTACTTATGGCCCAACCTCTTCTTGGAGGTGTTGTAGTTCCTCTGCTTCATTTTCTCCAGAAGGTGAACTTGCTGATATTTAGTGATGACAAGACTGCAACCAAGTAGTGACTGGGGGATTTTTGTCTGGTAATGCAACACTAAATACACCATCCAGATGACTGACCAATACAAGGCATGTACATCTTTTGCTGAGCTTTGTTCCACTTTCTGACAAGGCCATTATGGATCAGGCAGGAGAGCCTCTTGTTTCAGGCCAAGATTTGAAATGTTTAGCTAGAATTGAATGTTGCATACCTTCCCACAATCCAGTAGCAAGGGAGTGTAGATTCTCTACATCTTTTGGGCAGCTTTACCCAAGAAATTTTAATATCTTCACAGAAATCATAACTTCCCATACCCACCTATACAGAAGGTACTGAGCCTTGCACTGAACACCTCCTAGTTTTTCTGTGCTTGGCCACTGCCAGGATGATTTCCAGTGATGCCTTTGCCAAGGGATCCAGCAATGTGTAACCCAACACCATTTGCTAGCACATCTGACTCCTGAAGAAAACATTAGGTCTAGAATTGCACAAGCGTTTTCAATGGGGAAATCTTTTCACACACCTGCATGGTTCTCTTTTTAGCCAGTAGCTCTTTAAGTTGCAATGTAAAGTCATTTGATTCACTTGCTTGGCCAGTTTATAGTTGGATATAATGAAGCAATGCAAAATATCTGTATACACCTCCTCTACCACTCCTTCATTATATCTTACATCCCTGTGATAAGATCAGCAGGACCATTTCATACATGTGGGGCTCTGTATGCAGCTGCCAATCCCACCCAGCTAATCAGGCTTTACTGCTATTTTGGCACCATTACATTTTTGTTCACTCGTCCTTAGATTTACAGTTCACATTAGCCTCTGCAAGTACTACACAGGTGTACTGTCTTTTTAACACAAAACAAATACATGATCTGTCGGTGTGTATTACCTGTATATACGTTTTGCCAAAAATCAGCTGTCTGTTAAATGGATGGCATTTTTATTTCAAACAGTGAGCATGGTCTGAACTGAGATATGCTGCAACAAGGTTGCCTAGGCAACAAAATTCCTCAAATTGGAGGGGTCTGTAACAGAAGATGTTTAGATAGCTTTAATCTTGGGGAATGGTTTCTAAAAATCTTAATTGACTTCTTTCAATGTATTTTATCTAGTGATAATACTACATTTCAAGTATCAACTAGTACAGCTGCATCCACTATATCTTTGCTACAAATTATAGATATAAAGTGTATAAAATGTAGACAAAGGTTAAAGGGTAACTTATTTCACAGTTTGGCAAGTGTTTAGATGATTGAGCCTTGCTTGTTAGCTATTAAAATTACTGAACATTTGTTTATTTTCTTCATACATACAAAGCATCAAAAAGTACCTTCTTCAATTTGACTGCTGTTGGGCTATCAGATACTAAAATTTTGTCCTTGTTTTTATTAAGTTCTGTATTTTCTATAACTGTTGCTATAAGTCTTCCTGCAGTACACTTGCGCTTTCCACATAATTCAGTCCCATGCAAAGTGAAAATGGTGTTGAACCCATTATCAAGGTATTTGTAGACAGTTTTGTCTTGTCTCACTCTGCTTTTTTGGTAAACAGGATGGACCTTTTCCTCTCAGGAGAGCATGGCTATCACCTCCCTTAATAATCCCTGCCCCTCAGATGGATATGGAGCAGGTTTGCACATTTTAATAGATTTACAGCAAGGCTTTGGAGCTCATTGTGGGGCGAGCTTCCATGCCAAGCGCTGTGGACGTTTGTTCATCCAAAACAAGGCAGCTGTACTGCTGCCAGAGCTAGAGATGGCTTGTTAGGGGCTACATCAGGCTCTGCTGCAAAGGTTGACGTTGTAGAGTGTAGCTGTTGCATCAGCGTGAAGGTGAGGCTGGCTGTACATCTAGCTGAGAGGATGCTGCAGCACTGTGTTGGGGATACACATTTCCAAGGTATTCCAGCATCGATTTCCCAAGAGTTCGGTGCCCACAACTGGGAGTAAAATGCCAAAAGGCTTGTCTCCCACTAGTCACTAGTAAATTGATGAGATAGTCTGAAATATTAAATATTAAATAACTTCTGTTGCTCCTGTAGCACCTGAGGTCTCTTTAAAATCAAGCTGGTCATGGCATCATGGGTACATCTTGCAGGTCTCTGGCAGCTGACAAATTGCTTTCAGAGGTGGCTCTTTGCGCAAAGTTGTCCCCGCTCAGAGGATCCCTTGGGAACTAGGTTTGCTGACTTTCAGGGTCTTTGAAAAGAATGAAAATTAATAGGAAGTGAGCATTCATATCTCTTAGGAAGCAGTTTCAAAAGCGTAGACTTAATGTTTCTGTAGGCAATTTTTCCAAAACACTCAGGAAATTTGAGAGCATGAGGGTCCCTGTGAGGCAGTAAGACTGCACTCCTCGGTCCCTGGGAGAGAAGACTGTGGGCTGCCTACCCAAAGACAGGTAGAAAATACCTATTTCTGAACAAGAAGTTGAGAATTTTCCCCCTTGTTCTTCCTTTCTGCTCATCTGGATTAAACTGATCTGAGCTTAAAGCAAATGTAGGATTGGCAATCAATAACACATAAGCAAATGTTGCTGTCTGGATTTAGGTATTTCTTGGTCTCTGTCTGGAGCTGAGGTTTAAGGGCAGAAATGTACGGTTTGGTGAATTTTAACTTTGGGAGGAAATAATTTGGCATGCATCTGCTCTGAGCAGCAGAAAATTCGTGCAGATGATGGTGATATAATCTTTTTTTGCATTCCCCTCCAAAATTCAAACTATTGCCTCTCCCACATTAACACTGATGTCACCAGTGTAGATGGAAATTTCTCAGAGCTTTGTTTCCTGAGCAGATACTTTTGCTTTTTAGCACTGTTTTCCACAGGTGTTTTTAAAAACCTTTGGTAAGTGCATCTTGAATGCAGTACTGGAAACACTTGTGTGCACTTGTGCTTGTGTCTTCACAAAACAGAAATTGAACTAGTTTGATACTGATTTGAGGAAATCTGGTTAAGATGACCTGTCAAATGTTACCAAAGTGCTGGTGCCAAATGCTGGCAGTAAAATGTTTTCTGCTCAAGTGAAACTAGCTCATCCTCTTCTTGCTGAACGCCCATGTGCTCTCCCTCCTGAGGGCAAGATCTTTCTCACTCTCATTAGGTTTCCCTGAAAATTCAGAGTTGTTTGTTATTCTCTGCTGACAGGTTTTGGCCTTTTAAGGGCCAATCTTGCTGTATAATTATGGAAATCCTACTGAACGTTGCAATTCTGTATTTTTATTCTCAATTGCCCATCTTTTTTTTGCATCTGAAAATCTCAGTAATTTAGACAAGAAAGAGATGTCAGATTCAGCTTAAAGGAACTAGCATGATAGCAATCTGTTAGTAAGATTTCTCAGCGACTTGAACCAAGATGTTTTGTTCCTCAGCTTTCTTTTGCATGCAGCTTTGGTCATTTATTGTGAGGGATCCAGCTTGGATGGTTGTGTGTTGCATGTCCCGTCCTGTTCTTAGAGTAAACAGAAGAGATGAAAAAATGTACAAGTAATTGCCAATGGGGTAATGAATCTTCTAATCTTTCGACGGAGCCTATTAATTCAGTTGCGATCCTGTGAATTGTTTAACCAGTTATGCTTGGAAAAGGGTGGAGACACAGCAGCTGGTACTGGGACTAGAGAGCAAGCTGCTGAAGAGTAACTTGAAGGACTTGTTACCGACTAGTTATTTTAAACTAAAATTAAATTTCTATCAAGCTTGCTAGAGGCACCAAGTGAAATGAGGGTTTCATTTCACAAAACATGTGCATACAATGAATATACACATTAGTGTAAAAAGAACAGAGTATAAAAATGGCAATAATGGGCTGTATGAGTAACTCTTTTGGGTAATCTGCTTTACCCAGTATCCCTCATTTTATACCAGCCAAAAAGTCAATGCATAGGGAAGAATTAACACATACATAGTTTCCTCAAATACTTGTACCCTTCAAAATTGGAGGCTTTCTAAACCAAAACCATTTCCTTTGGTTTGTTTTTTGAATCTGCTTTCTTTTAGCTTTATATAGTGCTCCTTTAACTCTTGTATTGGAAGAGAGACTGAATAATCTGTCTCTATGTACCCACTCCATTCTACTCAGGATTAAAAAGTAAGAAAAACTCTGTTTCAGGTTGATGCAAAATAAACACAAAATACAAAGTTTTAGTCAACTAAAATATTTTAGAACAAACTTTCCCTTTTTTTTTTTTTATTTGTTTGGGTTTTGACTGAGGTTTTAACACATTTTAAAGTAAGATGCTGTCCTGGTTCTGATAGAGTTAATATTCACCTGAGCTGGGAGGACAACTGGAGCTGGTGGCCCCTATGGCTAGAGGACCCATCTGGGATAGTTTACTAATTAGCCAACAGCTGGGGTAAGTTCATCCGAATTAGCCAAAGGGCTATTCTATCCCATGTGACATCATGCTAAGTGAGGAGGGTGTTAAGGGGAGTCTCCTGCTATGTGGGAAGAAAGTGGGCATTGAGATTTGTTGTGAGCTATTGTACTGTATTTGCTTTCCATCACTGGTTTTTTTTTTCTGTTATTTCTCTTAAATTTATTTTTTGTTTCACCTCAGCCCACAAGTTTTTGCTGCCTTTTGTTTACCAATTCTCCCCTCTGTCCCGCTGGAGGGTACAGGGAGTGAGAGAGAGACTGCGTAGTCTGGTCCCAATTGGGCTAAACTACGACAGATGGAAAGGAACATTCAGAAAAGAACAGTCACTTGGAATTGAATGATAGAAGTACTTGCTTAAAAAAACCCAAAACATCAAAAAACACGCAAAACTAAACCCAGCATACCAACATGAGATGTCTACATCATTACCATCCTGTATCTTGCTCCCTTCCTAGCCCCTTGCTGACATGAAAAAAAAAGGTGGAGGTAAACTGAAAGGTTCTGTTTCCAAAAAAAAACCCTGTAGTATTACCAGATCACCATTTTCACCCCAAAAGCATTCTTTGATACCAAAAAAAAAAAAAAAAAAAAAAAGCTCTACTTGATGCTTCTCTGGGAGCATGTGACATCCATCTAAAGTTGCAGGTGAGCACAAGGAGGACTACAGGTCTTTTGCTATCAGCAAAAAAAAAAAACCAGCTTTAGACTTAGCTCTACACTGGAATTGCTGAAATCCTCTTCAACTGAAGGCAGTGGCAGCAAAGTCCTTCAGGAGAAAAACAAACAAACTGAAACCAATCTGTGGGGCATTTATTAAATCACATAGCTGGAATTCATGCATACAGTACTTAAGTCAGTAAAATCTGCTTGTGGAAAATACACTTAGGAGCAAAAGTACTTATGATTTCTTTGCATCATTTTACTTTGCTTTAATTTAAAAGTTAGATTTGGAATAGCTTAATACTTTTTCTGAAATGTGGTAGTGCACAGAATCTTAACAGCTGGAGAATGGCAAGAAACCTAGAAATGGAGGTAAGCAGCATATAGAAGTGACTGCTGAACCCTTACTTCTGTCCATGACTTATCTGAAAGACAGGCACATAATGCTGCTATGATATATTCTTATTTGCTCTTAATGGCAGCAGAAGTGGAAAATACTGGGGGTGCTCCCATTATTTTTTTAATCCCAAGTGAGGGAAAATTTATTTTGATCCATTATTTGGCAGTACTGGATGGTTATAGAATCATAGAATCACAGAATGATTAGAGTTGGAAGGAACCTTCAAAGGTCATCTAGTCCAAACCCCCTGCAAGGAGCAGGGACATCCCCAACTAGATCAGGTTGCTCAGAGCCTCATCCAGCCTGGCCTTGAACATTTCCAGGGATGGGGCTTCCACCACCTCTCTGGGCAACCTGTTCCACTGTTTCACAACCCTCATTGTAAAAAATTTTTTCCTAATATCCAATCTAAATCTACCTCTCTCTATTTTAAAACCATTACTCCTTGTCCTATCGCAACAGGCCCTACTGAACAGCCTCTCCTCATCTTTCTTGTAGGCCCCCTTGAGGTACTGGAAGACTGCTATAAGCTCTCCCCGGAGCCTCCTCTTCTCCAGGCTGAACAGCCCCAAGTCTCTCAGCCTGTCCTCATAAGAGAGGTGCTCCAGCCCTTTTATCATCTTCGTGGCCCTCCTCTGGACCTTCTCCAACTGGTCCATATCCTTCTTGTGCTGGGGGCTCCAGAACTGGACACAGTACTCCAGGTGGGGTCTCACCAGGGCAGAGTAGAGGGGCACAATCACCTCCCTCGACCTGCTGGCCACACTTCTCTTGATGCAGCGCAGGATGCGGTTGGCCTTCTGGGCCGCAAGGGCGCATTGCCGGCTCATGTTGAGCTTCTTGTTCACCAGCACTCCCAAGTCCTTCTCCTCAGGGCTGCTCTCAATCCATTCTCTGCCCAGCCTGTATTTGTGCCTGGGATTGCCACGACCCAGGTGCAGGACCTTGCACTTGGCCTGGTTGAACTTCATGAGGTTGGCACGGGCCCACCTCTCCAGCCTGTCAAGGTCCCTCTGGATGGCATCCCTTCCTTCCAGCGTGTCGATGGCACCACACAACTTGGTGTCATCAGCGAACTTGCTGAGGGTGCACTATATCCCACTGTCCATGTCACCGACAAAGATGTTGAACAGGGCCGAGCCCAACACGGACCCCTGAGGGACGCCACTCATCACTGGTCTTGACTTGGACATTGAGCCGTTGACCACCACTCTCTGAGTGCGGCCATCCAGCTAACTCCTTATCCACCGAGTGGTCCGTCCATCAAACCCATGTCTCTCTAGTTTAGAGAGAAGGATGTCATGCAGGACAGTGTCAAAAGCTTTGCACAAGTCCAGGTAGATGATATCCCTTGCTTGTCCCTTGTCCACCAATGCTGTTACCCCATCATAGAAGGCCACCAGATTGGTCAGGCACGATCTGCCCTTGGTGAAGCCATGTTGGCTGTCACAAACCACCTCCTTGCTCTCCATGTGCCTTAGCATGGTTTCCAGGAGAATCTGCTCCATGACCTTGCCAGGCACAGAGGTGAGGCTGACCGGCCTGTAGTTGCCCGGGTCTTCCTTGTTCCCCTTTTTAAAAATTGGGGTTATGTTCCCTCTCTTCCAGTCATCGGGGACCTCACCAGACCGCCACGACTTCTCAAATATGATGGCCTGTGGCTTGGCAACTTCATCCGCCAGTTCCCTCAGGACCCGCGGATGGATCTCATCAGGTCCCATGGACTTGTGCACCTTCAGGTTCCTTAGATTGTCTTGAACCTGCTCTTCTGCTACAGTGAGTGGCTCTTCATTCTTCCAGTCCCTGCTTTTGCCTTCTGCAATTTGGGTGACGTGGCTAGAGACCCTGTCGCTGAAGACTGAGGCAAAAAAGTCATTGAGTACCTCAGCCTTCTCCATGTCCCAGGGAACCAAGTCTCCTGCTTCCTTCCAGAGAGGGCTCACATTCTCCCTCGTCTTCCTTTTATCCCCGACATACCTAAAAAAGCTTTTTTTTTGTTGTCCTTGACATTCCTGGGCAAATTCAATTCCCTCAGGGCTTCCCTCAGATGAATGGAGGAACAAACGTTCATCTTTTACACACTGTTTGTCAGCTTCATAGTACTGAGAGGTGACTGATGGGCCAAGATCTTGACCATGCCTCCTCAGGGATGGGAGCTGAGGTCTATACCTGGGGCATTCTTAGCAGGAGATGGCAACATGTGACCCTAGCTGCCCCCTGTGAGCTGTGAAAGGCGGAGGGGTTGCACTGGGGTAGCTGTCTACTTTGCACTTGCGATGGTGTTTGGAGGGAGACAGAAATGCAGCAGGTGGTGTTTTGAAGCAATCCCTTCTTCCTTTACTTTGAGGAAAGCAGAGTAGCTGTCAGGAGGAATATCCCTATTCCATATGGCTGCTCCATGTAAATATAGCACTGTAAACAAAGACCTGCCTGGGAATTAATCCCAGGGTGACTAAAAACATGCAGGCATGTTTTGCTGGCTCTTCTGCCACTTAACATAGCACTTTTTCCAGTCATAACTGATAGATATTTCCATTAATGCATGCACAAGCAATTCAAAGAGTTGCTGCTGGCAGAGCAGACTATGATTTGTCATGTCCAAATTCAAAGACCAAATGTTTATATGTGGTGGTGCTGGTGAAGTACTCAGTGCAGGGAACATTAAATGGCACAGGAGGGTCATGCCACCACACGACCCCAGGCTAAGACACCTAATCAGTGCCTGGATAGGCTGTTTCACTCTGATGGGGAAGCAGGGTGTATCACAGGTCTAGAAGCTGCAGAGATGTTGTTTGCTGTGGGTCTGGTCTGGGCTATAACATGCTATAGTTGCACACTGCCTGGTTTCGAAGGCCATCCTGCCTCCTTGAGTACCCAGCCCTTGCGGGTAGCTGCTCCCTGCCTAGCTGCGTCAGTCATTTTTTCCCCCAAGGAGTCCCCAGGAAGACATGAGGCATAGAGATTTGATTATCTATTTCAAAGTGATCCATTTATATTTTGTGTGAAAGTTTTCATATTTTTGCAAAAAACAAACCTCCTTGCCCCTCCCCTTTTGAAATCACAACCATATTCTGCTGCTTTCAGAGGAAGTTTGAACTTTTTTTACTGCTTTGAAATTAACTTTATTTTCAAATAACCCCTTCCTCACTCAGGAATTCTTGGCATTTTGAAAGCTAAAGAGAACTCAAGGATGTTGGCAAGTGTCTTTCTCAAAAATGGTCCCTTGGTGCAGATTTGGAAGCATTTATGAATTGTTTTGATAGTCCCTCTACTGAGCTACTTTATAGCTCTGGGTTCCAAAATACTTCCCTGACTTTGGCCCAAGACACTTCAAAAATGGAATTTAGGCACTTAAATCATTAGTAGAACAAAATCCTACCAGTAATGTGTAAGCCCTTTTGAAAGTACGACTCCATGTCTTTGCCAGCAAGTCCATAGAACCCACATGTCAGACAACAAAGCAGGTTTTGCTAAAAAGAAAATCCCCTCAACTTTAAGAATTAAACTGCCGTGACACCCTACAAGTCTTATGCTTTTTGCAGCAACCTGTCATCAAAGCTCAACATCTTGTTCAGGTCTTGCATACTGGAAAACAGTAGCCTACATAAACCAGAACTGCACAGGCATCCCTCTAGAAAGAGCAAAGTGTGACAAATTTCTTCTATGTCACATCTCATACAGCAAAATCAAGAAAGAGTTTTGAAGTGCTGCACAAAACCACAAGCAAAAATAACTGGCGTAGACAACTTAGATGACTTACCTAATTACACAGTGAACAGGTAATGCCTTTGTATGTACACACGGGAAAGGAGTTAAATACAGATCTTGACTTTGTTCAACAGAAGAGCGTGGTCGGTTGGTTTTTGCAAGGGAAGGGTAAACCACACACTCGGGCAACAGCAAACACATTGCCTCACAATTCTGTGCGTTTCCTGCACTAAGGTGGCACCCAGAAATAGTTTAGACATTCATTTTGTCTAAACCTAATGTCACAGGCTGGCAGACGGGAAACACGACGAATGGTTTTCTGGAGAGGTATCCCACTGCTTGGCTGGGTATGGAAGAGAGACACTGCTACCCTCTGCAGTCTGCCTAGGGGGTTAGCTGGAACATCTCACCAGACTCCAGTATTTACATAAAGTGTTATGATACCATTCTTTACCTGTGCTGCCCCATCTTTACTTTTCCTTATGTGGCACATGATGGATGCATCAAATTGGGATTCCTTTTCCAGTAGCTGAGGATGTTGTTTTACTTTCATCTATTTACCTCAGGGGGAAGAAAAAAAAAACCAAAAGAAAGCATAAACAATGGCATTTCTTTTGTATTTGTATTACGTGCTTGGCCTAGGTTGTTTTTTTTTCCCTTCTCCTTTTTTCAGACATAATGATGAATGGATGACATGTAAATGTAATATACAACATACAGTTACTGATGGAGGTATGATCTGATTACTGAACATTGATGTTTACAGTGGATCCTGTTCTCCACAGTACAGTCTACTCCCATTACTGAGTCCCTGAGACAGTTCGCTCCATGGCATAGGCATGAAACAGCCTCATTTTGAGTCCTTAAAATACTGAGTTCATCAGTCAAGAATCAAGGTATATAAGAGTGTAAAATTTGACTTACTCAGATTTTTATGAAAGGCAGGAGGGGAAGTTGAACCACATTGGCCCTCTTTCCAAAGCCATCTGTGAGGCAATCCTGAGGTCCCCGAAGTGCAGGAGCCACTCATTTCCTCTTGGTTACAATGATCTCACAACCCTGACTTGCCTGTGGAGAACTGAAATCCCTACAAAACTCGATGTTTTGTTTACCCCACCTGACCTGTATTTGTGATGACTGATACACACTTAAACAGTGTTTCAAAGTCTTATCTGTTTATCAGTCATATTATTCACTTCTCTAATATTTTTTCTCTGTCATGGATTTTACTGATCCAAACCACTGTTAAGACTTTATTTCAGACGGATTTATAGCATTCACATTACCTCATCTCCTGTGGTTTGCTTGTTCCTGGTGGACAGCATCAGATTTTTAATAATTCACAGCCTTTTTGCTGTGGTGCAAATTGATGCTTTATGAATCAAAACTAAAGTGTGTTACAGATCTGTGTTCATACAGTTTCTTTAATAAAGTAACACTGGGAAGTGACACTGCCACATAGTATTGGCACAGGATGATGTATGGCAGCATTAATCTAACTTAGCGCACAGGGATGTTTTGATCAGTTTTAATTCTCTTTGCATTGCCCTCCCTATGAAGGCTCTCAGGTTTGATCAGTGAGCTCTTTCTGGCACTAGCACACTGCCGTCTGGAATCTTCTGACTTAGGTACTTGCAATGTAAGTTTGTTATATGGACAGATGAATTACATTATCAAGGCTAAAACTCCACACTTACCACTTACAGCTGCAGAAGCAGCATTACTTTCTTTAGGGGTTAGAAGTTGGCAGCAGTTTCCTCCTCTTCTCCTGGTTTGGTGACTGCCTGACACTGCACGTGCAGGCAAGGACAGGAGGCTGTGCCAAGTCCTGATGGTACCTACTCCCAACAGCACCAGAAATCATATAAAGATGCTGTTTGTGTCCTCCTCCTTACCATCACACCCATTTTTGTTTTAATTTTCTCTTTCACCACTTTAGTATCCCCTTACTACTGCCCATGTCTAGACCCTCTGAATAGATTTTTCTCTGGAGCACTGTGTGTTCTTACAAATACCAGTACCAGTAGCTCAGGGCTGACTGCAGGTATACAGACCAGTATTTAACTGTGATGAAGGCACTGGAAGCTGGCTGGTCCTCCTCACATTTAATGATAAGATATGTTCTTGGCTTGGCAGCCAGTCTGACTACACAGTTCCTTGCTGGAAATCAGCACCTGTAACTACAAGGTCCCCATTTACTTCAGAGACAGTGTTGTAGAAATGTCAGGTGTGCACCAAAGCTAACTCTGCTGTGAGCCAGGTGTTCACTTCTGTTGTGCGTAGGGTGATTTCCCCTTTGTTTGGCTAGTTGATTTGGTGTGATTGTCTTTTCATTGTGGCAGGCACCTCACTGCAGAACAGCTTTCCAGCCTTGGAAGATGCCCCAATAGGTATGTTCAAGCTTTTGAGTCTAGGGACACTTCTTCACTTCTTTCTGTCCCATCCTTCTCTGTTCAGGGGAGGTCCTTTACTCTAAAGTCTGTGAGTAAAAGCTTGTGGATTATATATTTTTGCTGCCTTTCCCAGTAGCATTGCAGTAGCAAACAGAGGTCCCATTTCTCCTTCTTGTGAATCTCTTCAGAGACAGGAGTTGGTATTGCTTTTCCTAGATTACCCTGGAAGCTCCAGTCAGTTTGCAGTAGATGCGGCACCCAGGTAAAGTACTCTCTCCTTTCCTCTTGGTTGCCAAGATCCTTATTCTGTGGCCTTCTGTAAGAGTTGGTCAGAAGATCAGCATTGTCTCAACCTTGTCATCAAGGACACGGCACACTGGGGACATGGCACATCAGGGACATGGCATCTCCAGTTGGACTACAGATTTAATGTGGCCTAAAAGTTAGGCTCACAACTTGACATGAGCTGCTGCAAGCAGTCTGCCTGAGACGCAGTTGCTGCTCCCATGAGTGGAATGCAGTTTCCATGCAGGAGTTTCTGTAAGCCTCGGTTGCTGCTCCCATGTGTGGAGTGTGGTTTCTGTGGAAGCAGGAGGTATAAAACTCCGGGAGCAGGGACTGAATGGACTGTCTGTTCTCCATTACCAGGGAAGGACCTGAGCTGCTAAGGTAACCACATAGCTGCTATCAAGGAAGATGGATCGCAATGGCTGTCTCAGAACTTTGCTCATTATAATGTCATTATAATAAAAAAAACACAACCTCCATCCTAAAGGCTATCTGCCTCCAAGGTAAACCATGCCCTGGACACTCCCCTTGGGGCTTGTGCAACAGTGCCACCTGAGAAAGGTGGAGATCCCTGAAGCAAAGGAGGAGCAAGGTTTGTTATTTATCATAAAGGGTCGACCCCTAACAACAAGACCCGAGAGAACCCTCCCCACCAAGGACTGACATCAACATCGATCGTGAAGACTGGTGGGATGCTGCCTGGATCTGGGACCATAGGGATGCCTTGGACCCACGGTGGTAGCTATTATCCTCTTCCCTATCTTTACTTGTCTTTCTTTTTCACTCCCTTTTATCTATTGCATTCCGCTTTACAGGCAAAATAATAAAGTTTGTGCTGTTTGATTGAAACCAACCCCTTTGGCATGTTCGCTGTAATTTTGCACTTTGAGATTGCAGTAAAAGAACCATCACGAGTCCCGAGTGGACCATGACACCTTCCAGTCCACTTAGGGAGCTCCTAGCGAAAGCAGCTAGCTGCTTTTTGGGCTGTAATTGGCAGTTCTTCACCAGCCCCCAGGATTTTAATGGAAAAATAGCAGCTAGCATTCAGAAAAGGAATATAGTAACTTTGTATTTTTACAATTACTTGGTTAGTCACTTGATAACACTTTCTCATGAAGTTACTTGCCTACATACTACAGATTTAGGTTTTTTGACATCTCTAATTGAGGAAGCTCTTCTCTTTGCCAAATACTACTTTTAACCTGCTCCTTTTTACCTATTCAAAGACCATTAATTTCTGTAATGGTTTTCTGAAAGACATAAAAGTATAGTTCTCACTTCTGAAGTTGCAGAAATTGTTTAATGACAACAAATTATATTTTACCAGATTGCATGTGGGAAACATTTGGACTTAATTGAACCACATTTCTTCCAACTCAAGTATAATTTGCAAATACATATAATTATATCTACATACATATATACACTTCACAATTTGTACATACATATATTCATGATCAGTCACTCTGATCATACTTAACAGTGGGAGGGAAACAGAGTTTCTCTTGCTTGGACTCTAAGACATCCTTGAATTTGTGCCACTTCCTTATTTTCTTCTTCCTTATAACTTCAGTCATGGCCATGAGCTGAGTGTTGCATCTTTTCCTCCTCATATACATATGTGATTGATAATGGAAAATAATTAAAGCAAAGTTAGGCAGCAAGTACTTATCGACATCTATGGGGTGGAAAGAACTACTTGTTTTTCTGTGGTACTTGTGGAAGACATTTAAAAATAATGTAAACCTGCTGTTAATTATTATCTTAAACATGCAGGCTAGAACATCTTCCTCCACAGGAATCACATGTTAACAGACTAGTCAGTAGAATTTTTTGTTCTTTTATTCAGTTTATTAGCTATTATCCTTAAACAGCTGTTCACCAGATTGTTTGTTATTTCTTGGTTCCATCTCTTGCCTATAACAAAGAGGTAAAGTTTGTACTTTAAAATTGCAGTTGCTACATTTAGGAATATATTTTTACCCTCTCTTTTCCTTCACAGGGAAGGTTTTAACCCATGACTTATAATCATGTGCCATAGCATCAACCTCAGGAAACATGAAATGCAACGGTTAAGCCTTAGTTATAGACAGGTATGATTATCCTCTACTTTTGTATTGAGTTTGGCCAGGATAGAGTTAATTTTCTTCATAGTAGTTTGTATAAGGCTATATTTTGGATTTGTGCTGAAAATGGTGTTGATAACACAGGGATATTCTAGGTATTGCTGAGCAGTGCTTATACAACATCAAGGCTTTTTCTGCTTCTCACACCACCCTGCCAGGATCCCTGCTGGGGGTACAGGAGAAGCTGAGAGAGGACACAGCTGGGACAGCTGACCCCAACTGACCAAGGGGGTGCCCCACACCATGTGATATCATGCTCAGCAGTAAAAGCTAGGGGAAGGAGGAGGACGAGGGGACATTTGGCATTTGTCTTCCTGAGTATCTGTTACATATGATGGAGTCCTGCTCTCCTGGGGATGGCTGAACACCTGCCTGGAAATGGGAAGTAGTAAATTAATTCCTTCTTTTGCTTTGCTTGCATGCACAGCTTTTGCTTTACCTAGTCAACTACCTTCATCTCAACGCAAGAGTTTCCTCACTTTTATCCTTCTGATTCTCTCCCCCATCCCACCAGTGGGGAGTGAGCAAGTAGCTGTGTGAGGCTGAGCTGCTGGCCAGCATTAAGCCACAGCCACCATATTACTTCAATGTTACTTCTACTCTGGATGAATCAACATTTTACTATTCATTACTCTTCCCTCTGAGATTATTCCTAATACTTACACACACTTGCTTGAACATGACTGAAATCAATAGCTCCAGCACTAGGTTCAGTGGCTTCTTTAAAAATGTCGTCTTGTACAACAGAGAGCTCCACCAAGGCTGGATTTGGAACATTTTCGTAGTTGCTGATGGAGATTTGTATATCTGGAATAATTTTTTTTAAGGCCATTTATTCCTCTTTGTTAGTGTCTTCATTCGCTTCGTGATTTGGACACCCATCTCGCATTCCTGTTGTTTTATAATAGGTTTTGGGGTTTTTTTTTCCAGTTAAAGATATTATTAATTTCTTGAACTTGCAGTCTTTTCCTACTTTTTACTGGGCTTCCTGTGCCATTATCAGGCTCTCATTTTTGTGATTAGCCTCTGCAGCAGGCCATCATTACTAATTAGTATTTGCACAGGAGCTTTGATGTATTCTACTTGCATATTCAGCTTCTCCCTCTTAGTAATCCCTGTAAAAATGCTGTAGCACTTCATCCTGTATTTCAGTAGTGATTTGAATGGCACTCCTGACAGCCTGCACCCCCCTAAAGTTTCTACATTATGTTGATGGATGCACCAATATCTTACACTACCCAAGAAATCTTGGCTGAACTCAACTTTTAAGTTTGTTAAACTTGAAACTGCAAACTGAAAAGCTGAGAAGTAACAGATTAACTTAAGCTCACAGAGTTACTGCTATTCCTTCTTGCTTTGTTAATCACCATCTTATTATTTTTAACAATATGGGAAAGTCACACTGGTATGGGCAACAGTACCTACAAAAATCAAACACACCACTCATTCCTGCATATTTTGTTTCTTTATAGGAGACTGGTGGTTTCACTGTTCATTCCTGTTTCTGCACCCAGGGCACCAGGGTCTGTGCTACAGCTCTTCTCCACTCCAGGTCAGGCCAGTTACTGACATTTCCTAAGGATTCGTGGATGACTTAAGGACAGGAGTAATCTGTCATGGTGAGCTGGTTCTTAAAGCTATTTTGGTTGCACATGGGTAAGCCACACACCATGCTCCAGCAGAAGCTAGTGGTATCCCCAGAGCATCCCACCAACTCATGTGAGAAGGGCCAGGGCAGGGACCACCCAGGGGAGGCCCATAGCCACCAGCATCCCCTGTGCAACTGTAGCTCTGCTGGGGTACTGCCACATCCCTTTGGTGCTTACAGTGACCACGTCCACTGTGGCTCCACCACACAGAGCACAACCTGCCCCATGCAGCCAGCGCTGAGCCTCGGGCTGCCCAGCCATCGTCCCAGGGGCGGCAGCACCCGCAGGGTACAACGGGCCATAGCAGCTCCCGTTCCCACAGCCAGTAGCTGCCTCCTTCCGCCGTCTCATCTCACGTAGCCAGCACCTGCCTGTTGCACCCGTGTGCTAGGCTGGAAAAGCAGCACAGACCAGCGCTCACCAAGACATATCGGTGAAGAAGGGCTCCCCCCGTGAAGGCAAGCCAGGGGTCACGCCGCGTCACGTCTCCCCCCCCGGGAGGCGCCGCGGGGATTCCGGTCCCGGTGGCACCGAGGAGCTGCGGGGCTCGGGGTCGGCGTCCCCCGGCCGCCTGGAGGGGCATCGCGGGCTCCGGAAGCCACTGGCCGATTGGCTTTGCTCGGCCCGCGAGGCTCTAAGGGACAGGGCCGGGCCCGGGAAAAGGTGCTGAAGGAGCGGCAGAAAGCCCGGGTTGAGAGCCTGTGAGGAGGAGGAGGGAGTCGCAGGGAGAAGCCCCCTCCTGCTGACCGAGAGCTGGTGCGTGTGGGCACAGCCTGCGCTGCCAGAGGCGGGGAGCTGGGGCTGGGGAGTGGAGCCAGGGGAGGAGCGGGTAAGGGCGCTGGTTTAACCACTGTCTTTGTTTCATACTGTGTAAATTAGTGATTGCAGTTTTACTTTAATTGGGAACAAGTTAGTTTTCCCCAGGTTGAAGCTGCGTGCAGGGAGCCAGCACCGGGCTGAGCTGGATCAGGACCCCTGCACTCAGACAAAACGGAGCAGAGCTCGGGGCCTCTCCCTTACGAAGCCCTCTTCGTGCTCGCTGAAGGCCGCCTGAGGGACTGTCACGTGGCACTGGGCTGTGGCGTGGCCACTGGCAAGAGCGAGAGCCTGAGGGACTTGCTGCTGCGCCAGCGCAGTGTCTGGGGCCTGACTCCTTGGAAGCCAGAGCCGCTCCCGCTCCCCTGAGGCCACCCCCTGCCTATTGTCTAGAGGAGAGGCCTGTGCTGGGCGACTGCCAGGTGCTGCCTGATCCTGTCTGGCTCTTGCGACCTTCGTGGGACCGGGAGTGCAGCTCCTGCTCGCTTTGGTGCCAGAGGGCCTCTTGACATGGCTGTGAATCAATCGTTGCCATCACTTGATTATAAGTATCATAGTTAATATTGAGTATGTGTTGAATGATCAATTTACAGATATTTAAATAATAATGAATTATTAGTTTACAAATATTGTCTGATTATTAAGCACTTAATAATAAGTACAGAAAGTATTGTACAAGTGTATCATGTGAAGTCAAAGACGCTGTTTGTCCTTGCTGAAAAGTGCCTTTCTCCCAAGGGACTGAGAAGAGGGGCTAAGGAAACTTTAATAGATATGGCATTTATTGATTATTGCTGTGCATGCTAATATAAATGGCGCTTTATGCTTTGCTAACTAGCTATTGTAAAAACTACCCGGGGGGGGGGAAGTCTTGCATTCCCCAACCGAGGGGCCTTGCTTTGCGCTTTGAACTCTTTATCTGAAGTGAGAAGTCCTGCACCTCCCGCACAAGGACAGTCCTGATAAGAACCAAGGGGCCTCCTTCAGGAGCCAACTAAAACTGGCCAAATGACTTCTTGGAACTAATTGTGATACCTAAATGACCTCTTGGAACTAATTATAATACCTAAATGACCTCTTGGAACTAATTTTAATATGGAGCGGGGATAGCTCATGCATATGTATAGGCGTGTTTTTTTAACTTCATGTATATGTAACACTTGGTTGTATAAAATTCAAAGTGAATTGCCACGCCAGGCACGCACGATTTTGGCGGGACTACCCCCCGTGCTGCCCGGCGCCGAATAAACATACCTACTTTACAATCTTACAGATTGTGGAGTCTGCTTTCCGCACGTCAGGACGGAGGAGCCGGTTCAGTCCTGGGTGAGTGGGGACAACTGGGCCGGTGGCACAGCCCCCACAAATTGCCAAGCAGGAACCACTCGTGTGCTGGGATGCCCTGTTTGTGCCCTTGAAAGGAAATGAGGATAGACCTGCACAGGGTTTACTGAATCCCAGAGGAAGAAGCTGGGCTGCCTGTGCCAAAGACGATGCTGCCACCTGCCCTGTCCATCCTTCGGCTGATTATGGGTTCTGCTCATTATAGCAGTGTGAGCTTTGACAGGGTCATGAATCAGTCACTTTCATAAGAACATGAACTCTCATAATTGTACATTGTCTAAATACAGACTAATGAGTTAATGACTATTCCAGCTGTTGTACACACCTTGAATAGAGTTGGACACATGAAGACAGTGTGAAAAGCGCCTTTTCCACTCAGAGACTCTCTTTGGTGTTGAGCTTGGCTTGGTGCATGCTGGCCTCCCAAACTTTGGGAATCAATGCGACCAGACCCCATTGCCCTGTACAGAAACAGCCAACTCAGTCTCAGTTTCTGAGCCCAAACACACAGGACTCAATCTCTGCTTCAAACCCGTAGCACTCCCTTAAGGAACTTGTTTCCCAGGACCAGAAGTGCAGGACTTTATCTGTTTTCAAGCCCCCAGATCAGCTCCATGAGCCTGTTTTCAGGTCTGGAAAATGCAGGACTTTTTGTCTCCGTTTTCACATACAGAAAACATAGGACTTAGTCCCTGTTTCTGAGCCCCCAAAACAGCTGCATGGGCCAGGTCTTGATACCCAAGGGCACACATCTCCCTTTTGAGGCCCAAAGCCCATGACTTACCCTCTCTTCCTGAAGTCAAATGAGCCAGAGTTTTGCACCCTTAAAACATGTCCCCCTGAGCCTGTGTCAAGGTGTGGAAAACCCAGGACTTTGTCTCTGTTTTCAGATACTTGAAAATGCAGAACTTAAGCCCATGTTTCTGACCCTAAAACCAGTCAAACAAGCCTGGCTTTGAGCCCCTTGAACAGACCCTGAGCCTCCTTGCAGGGCCTGAAAGGCTGAAAACAGGATTCAGCCTCTGCTTCTGAGCCTCAAAACCAGCCAACTGAACTTGTTTTTGAGTCCCCAAACCACACACCCTAGTCTGTATTTGAAACCCAGCCAAATGACCCTGGTTTTGAAGCCTGAAAACATGACTCAGTCTCTGCTCCTTAGCCCCCAAGCCAGCTGCACATACCTGGTCTTGAGCCCTAGAACCCCTCAACCCCTATCTCTAGCCCCTGTGCCTGACCCGTCTGC
Organism: Chlamydotis macqueenii; assembly: GCF_036417535.1. Taxonomy (NCBI): domain Eukaryota; kingdom Metazoa; phylum Chordata; class Aves; order Otidiformes; family Otididae; genus Chlamydotis; species Chlamydotis macqueenii. The sequence continues at coordinate 22,643,667 of NC_141559.1, forward strand.
CCGTGTGTGGTGTTGGGGACAAGCCCAGGAGCGCTGGGCAGTGCTTGGGAACTGACTAGGGGAACAATGGTATGGACTTAGCCCCATGTACTTGCAGACAGCTCAGGCAAGGATGGAGGGCACCAGACTCTGGGCTTCTGGGCTTTGTTCCCTGGCACCCTAAGACCCACAGCTCCACCAGCTCCTCCACGGACCCCAAATCCTGCTAGGCTGCAGCAACAGCAGTTCTGCCCCTTCCCTGGGGAGCCCTGGAAACGAGTGGTAGCAGGTGCCTCAGCTCTACAAGGAGAAGCAGTGCAAATTTGCAGGGGAGTGGCACACGTGCTGGGTGAGGGTCTGTACCACTGGTAAGGAGATCACCTCTGAAGGACAGGGCTCAGCCACAGAGCACAAGCAAGCAACACACAATTGTGCATGCAGGCCATGGTGGGTGGGGAGGCTCAAACATTGACCTGTGAGGGAATGCAAAGTATCCCTGGAATGACACTCCACAGCCTATGGACACTAGAGTGTCACAACTAGTGTTTGGGACTTCAGTTCATCAGTCACAGCCTATGTGTCTATAAAGCTAAAAGAAACACGTGTTGTAATCAGTTGTGGCTGCCTAAAACGCACTGGCAGCAGCAGACTGGGTATTGGGTACAAATTACTCCTAAGGAGGTTCCAATTGGACACAAACACAAAATTTTTCACAATGAGAACAACCAACCATTGGAATAATCTCTACAGGGAAGTGGCAAATTCCCCAACATTGGACACTTTTAAGATTCAGCTGCACAGGGTGCTGGGCCATCTTGTCTAGACTGTACTTTTGCCAAGAAAGGTTGGACTAGATGACCCTTAAGGTCCCTTCCAACCTGGTATTCTATGATTCTATGTCATTTGGGTATGCAGTAGAGCCATCTTTGCTCTATAATCATAATGGCTTAATTATTCACTTTGCATTGTCTTGGGGATTGCAACAAGCAGACAGTGCTGTTGCAGGCAACAGGCATCCTTGCATAGCAAGGTGGTGCTATCCTGCACATATGTTTGCATAGGGCTACATGTGTTGGAGCAACACACATCTATAGGGTAGACCCTTAGAACAAGTGCTAATAATGGAAAGGGATGTCAGGTAGAGAAAGATGCCTGTTGTGAGACAGGTCAGTCTTTCTCCAGGTCCTACAGACAGTACTGGCTCTGCTTCCTCAAGGAGCAGGGGAAGACCTTTACAGGCTGTCCTTGGCTACTGGATGCTCACAAGGAGCAGCTTATGAACACATGAGTATGGGTCACCTGTGCGCCTTGTACCCCTTCTTTACCAGCTGCCACTCTGGCCTTGTGCTGGTTTCTGGGTCTTCTGGGGTTGTCGGGTGGTGCCTCTGCCGTGCTGCCCTGACATAGCTCAGGGATCAGCATCTTAGGAGCAGCTAAGTGGCTCCTGGGGCTGCCTGTGACCATACTCCTGCCTCTGGCACCCCCAGGGAGAAATTGCTTGTGAGAAATCCAGCTGCCCTGGTAGGACTGCTGGGGCCTCTGACCTTGGACTGGTTGACCACATCCTGCCAGTGGGCAGGGGCCTGCCTTGGCTGCCTTGAATACAAGGTGGCCCTGACCAGCCTGATCTTCCATGCCTTAGGACACCAAAGGTAATGCAGGACCAGACTCTGCTCACAGGAGGGAAGCAGGAAGAGGCAAGATGCTTTGCTAGTTTTTTACACCCACCCTGTTAATTCTCTGTCTTCCTGCCCACCTCAGGAGGGATCCCTGGCAGTCCCCACTCCCCAGGACATCTCCCTGTGGTGGTGGGCAGCCAATGGCTGAGGGCACTAGCAGGCCTTAAGTGCCCTGAGCAGTCTTGACTGGTACCTTTCTGGGCTTCCCCTCTAGGGTAAAGAAATGGGTCCAGACAGTGACATGATTTGGCAAAGGCTTGGGCGTGCTGTGCCATGGGGAGCCTGGGTGGCTGCCCTGTGCTCTGTGGCAGGTCATCCTGGGCTGTCTCAGCTTTGAGAGCCTCAGTTAGTCCCAGTTTGTAACAGGCCTTGAAGGCTGTTTCCTCCACTGAGTCAAGCAGCTGGTTTCGCAAACTGAGCTGTGTATCACGAACTTGTGAGCTTGCGGTTTTTTTTAATTAACGTATACTTGTTTGCATATCTTGTCTGTGCAAGTCCTTTATAACAATCCATACAGTGCTCTGAAACTGGACACACCAGCATCTCCATGCACTCTTAAGGCAGTGCTGATCTTTATTAACTCACTCAGTGTTGTCAGAGTACAAGTTTTGTAGATAAGCAAACATGAGGGGAAAAGGTTCCAAATCTGCACAAAATATAAAGCCCCTGTACACATAGTAAAGGGATTGTGTCTTCTATGGTCCTCTAACTACCAAATCAACAGTCCCTTTGTGTTTCTGCTAAGCTGTAGTAGGACTTACATTGCCTCTCTTGCCTCTAATTTCTCTCGAGATGGTGAAGACCTCCCTCCACAAAGGACAGGCCACAGACTTCATGACAACTGTCCTGCATAACTTGCTGTGTGCCAGACCAACAGGTGTATGAGGACTAGATCACCTTTCTGGTGGAATGCAGAAGAGAAATACTGCAGGAGGTAGGAGGTTTTTTTTTTTTCTCTTTAACTCTGGATTTTTTCTTTCCTGCTGATGAAAAGCTGTTATGGACATGAGACAGTCTGGCTGCTGTTCGCAAGGGGCTCTCCATGTCCTGTAAAACTGAGGGGATGGAGGCAAGATATGGTCAACTTGTTTTAGCGAAACTGTTCCTCTGACCTCAGGTGAGTTTGGCTGACAAGATAATGGAAATGAGCTTTAACATGTCCTTCCCAGTGGTCCAGGAGGCAAATTCTGCTTTTGGGAACTACTTCTGCAATTCCTAGTGTGGAAAGTCTTGTTATGGGAGCAGCTGGGACTTGTGGTAGCATTGGCCAAGTTTGGAAAGGTTTACATGGCACAGCTAGCTGCTGAAGTCACAACTAGTGTGTGGGACTTCAATTCATCAGCTGGGGAAGGGCTTTTATAAGCATGCAGTGCTCACTCCTGGTAGCCTTTTGCTGGCACTGTTTTTTCACCATCCCAGAATCTTATCTGAGAAGAAGGTAAAAGCATGTTTCTTGAAAAAGTCCCATGAGACTTTACTGAGGCTGTGGAATAGCGTAGCTGCTGAAGCTTTGGAGCAGTGAAGATTTCAAAGATGCAACCTGTCTGCAGACTGAAAGCTGTATCAGTTATTTCAGAATTAAGACAGGACATGTGTTTTAGATCACACAAGCACAGTGCTTTTGACAGCAGCAAAGCTTACATTTGATTCTGAAGGTAAAATCACTTCAGCTTTCAAATGACTGTTGTAAGTCTCACTGGGGAATTTAATATCTAGCAAAGGTTCTTGCAAAACCTTTAAGGTGACCTGTAATGAAAAACAAAATTGCAGTTCTACTGTTGAAAATAACTTGATTAGTTAAGAGGTCTATTTCTTGCTTGATTTCCCACCTACCCCTTTGTCCTTAAACAAAACCTGAATGACAGACCTGCTTTCAAGAAGAGAAGAAATCTTTCCACCTTTAAGACCAAAAGGTGAAAGTATCATTTAAGTATGCACTTTGCAGGTGGTGCTTAGCGTGAGCTGTGTTTTCAGAGCTTTGAAACAAGGATGGAAAGTACAGTATCTTATTTGCTGGGCGCTAGTCTTGCGTACTCCAAATCCAAAACAAGTAGTACAAGTTAGTAATCTTTGAAGCTCTTCCATAACTGGAGGGGAACATGGTTGGAAGAATCAACTGCTGTGTCTGTTAATCTGGCAGGAGAGTTCTTGCTTTAAGTCAACCCAGCCTCCCTACATGCACTGCTGAGAGCTGCTGTGAGAAGCTCAGGTTGAGTAGGCACTGATCAGACTGAGAGTGTCTGCACTGCAAAGATGCATGGGTATTTCTTTTGGTCACTTGTGCTGACAACTGAGCTTGAACCCAAGTAATGTTGTAGAGGCATTTGTTGCACTGCCCTCTCTGTGAGTGAGAAATAGCACCATGCTAACGAGCTAATGATCTGAACAGACATGGCCAGTGGGATGGTAAAGGAACAGCCGTAGAGACTAAGGGAAAAAATGTTATTATTGGTGCTTTTCAGCATTAATAATATCCCAATTCAGTGATCTCTGTATACCTGGAAGTAAGATGCCAAATGCCTCCATCATCCTCGACGTGTCAGAGTGAGTGGGCCATCAAAGGACGCAAGTATGGAAGAGGTGAACAGGCATTTGCTTGATGTTAGGCTACTGACTGATTCCTGTTTGCAAAAGTGCAATACTAAACTTTGAGTGGACAGCTGATAATTTAGAGTGTAATTTATAGTGTTTTCCCATCCCCTTAGTTTTAGGTTCATATAAAATGTCTTGTTTATTTCCTGATTGTTTGTTTCAACATATGATTAAAAATAATGAATGGTTATTAACTTTTATCATTAGTACTATCATTATGCCTACTCATCTCCTTTGATATTATTGCAAAAAATTATCTTTAATAGTTTTAATAGGAGGTATTCCTCCATGCTAATGAGGATATAAATCGAAGCACTTAACAAGATAGAAACTACAGTTTTGGACTATATTCTGAAATTCAGTCCCCCCTGTGGAGTGGATACCTTCAGGTTTCTCTCAGAAGAACAATGATGTATGTGCCTTCCATGTACTTACACGAGATAGGGTTTAGCAACTTGAGCAGCAACTGTCACAGTAGGGAGACAAATTCAAAGACAGGAGACAGAGCAGCTAAGATGTTGCACTGCTGAACTCTGTTCTTACAGGTCAGGAGGTTTTATGCCACTGATTGCAATAAGGTAGAGTATACTGAATACTCTTGAGAATCCCACATCAAATCCCCATGATTTCAGCACGAAGTACAGGGCAAGAAGTTTGTGCTCTTGCATATATATATACTGATATATTAACTACTTATCATTAAATTCCATAGAAGCATGCAATAGAATTCTTTGTTTAATTACTGAGATACTATATCTGCTAAAGCTGAAACATGGCAAAAAGGAATAAATAATCTCTATGGTAATCTTCCAAAGTATGTCTTGTAAACATGGTAAACCATCTCTGCCCTCTTACTGTCCTCTCTTGCTTTGCTGTTTGTAACAGAGCAAAGCCTAGCAAGGGTATGGTGCTGGCAATGGATCAGGAAATCTGCCTGGCTTCCTGTGCTTTCTTGTTTCATTGGGTGTTTCACCCAGCTCTAGTTAAAATGCCATTAATATTTACAAGGATTTTTTTTCAGTGAACTAAAGCTCACTTCATGCACCACAACACTTGCCAATATGAGCAAAAGCAATACAGCAGGATAATACTTTGGCATGTTTTCTCTATTCCTAAAATTTCCTGTTCAGAGTTGAGATCCCTGCTATAAGAGGATTGCAGACTATTTGCTATGGATCCTGCTAATGAAAGGTCTGCAGGTATCCACTTTAAACTAATTGTTAGCTTGTCTTGTCACAATTTTTGAGGCCAAGGACATTGCTGCGCTACGTAGGAGAATCTGTTAATGTATTGAATGAAGCTGTTAGAAAGGAAAAGTGAAGGAGTGCAAAGGAAACAGAATTACGCACCTAGCCTATTGCTGGCCAAATACTCTGAGCAATTGTGGGGTTTAGTGACTTCAGTTGGAGTCTGCTGGATGCATCTCTGAGGTGTTGGCTTTCTCTTCCATTCTGTGGTGAAACCCTGTCCTGGGAGGGCAGCAGTGATGGCTAGTATTTAGTGCCATAGCTGATAATTGGACAGTGGGTTTGCTTCTGCATAAAGGGTGGAGAGTAAGAGCCATTGAGAAAATTCTCGCAAGAAGAAAACAAGACAGCAAATGAAGTTGTTGGGTAGAGAGTGTTTTAAACTATTTTTCCCTTGCAGTGCTTAATTAACTTGTGGACCTCACTGCCAGAGAATGTTACAGAAGGTTTTAGTAAAAGTTTAGAGGGGTTTAGTCAAGTTAATGAACATGTTGAATATCCATTAATGCCGTTAACGCTCTAGGTAAAATCTTTTTTGGGAACACTCATCTCTTACCTGTTGAATTGGAAGGATGTAGCGTGGTCAAGATCTGTACTGACTCTTGCTCTAAATAATTGCTAGATAAAAGCCATCAGTTAGCTAGACTTCAGTCTGATCCAGAACAGGTCCTCATAGTTTCCTGTTGCTAGACTTTGAGGACACCTTGTTGTTCCTCAACAACATAGGTGCCAGCCTCAGATGGGTCACTGAAAAGATAGCCTGAGCCTGGAAAACTGGAGCTGGGTCCTACCTAGAACTACTGCCAGCAGTGCTGGGAGGCAAAAGGCTATTGCAGGGAGGGTGACTGGAACTAAGTGACTTGGCCAGGGTCATGTTGCAAGCCTGCAGCAGTCAATTTGAACCTGGGTCCCTGCTGCCCTGAGGAAACATGGGATGTGCCCCTTGGTCCTTTTAGTCTGCAACCCACTCTGTTGGTGCATGGTAAGTGCTCCCTTTACAGTGGTATAAGGCACATTTGGAGATATATGCTTTCAAATCTACTTGGCTTTGATAATGGACTGTAATCGAGGCAGGCTTGAAAAACTTGTTTTAATGTTACGCAACACCTGCATTACTCTTGGTGCTTTTTTTTTTTTTTGCAAGAGATGATAAAAACTGTACAAGCAAGTAGGGGAATTACAGATGCATTTTCTCTTTGACCTTAGTCAAATGAGTTCTTCAGTGCCAGTCATCTTTCAGACTACTTGATTATAAATCATCACGTGTGTCTTTCCAAGACTACCTCTCGTTTGAATAGCAACAGCTCCCTCTGTCTGCCTTAAGCGAACAATGGGCTGTGGTGTATCAATAGATGATGCTGTTTTCTTGTTTCCTGATCACTTAAATTCGTGCTCTCTGGATATGTTTGCAGCATAAATGGATTAACTTTGAGATGGTTTTAGATTTTCTTCATATATTTTTAGGAGTGGTTGTAAAATTTTCGCTATTACTTCAACTTTCAGCTTATGAATGGAACAGCTGTTTTAAAAAAAAGGGGAAGAGGGGGCTTGCATTATGTGAGAGACTATTTTCTGTTGAAAGGGAGCTTTGAACACCCTGTGAATTATTGTCACATTGAACGTGTCTCTGGAGATTCTAAAGTTTTATACTCTCTTCCAAAGTGCTGCTATTGTCTGTGTAAGAAATGTGAACTGAATTGTTCTGTTAAAAGTAAGTCATGCACACTTAAGAACATAATAGTAGCTTAGCGTTAACAATGCTGCTACATTCATTTTGGCAAACTGTTATTGTACTACAACTGAAGCTCTAGCAAGCCATTTCCCTTGTGATGAAGAGCCAGCATGAGGTTAAAGGCATGCCATCAGCATTTCCTAGCTCTTTTCTCACTTTGACATTTGTCCTGTATTAGGATTTTTTGTCACAATCTCAGCAGTGGACTTTACTACACATAGCACTTGAAGGTTTCACAAGGCTGCCTGTAAAGGGTACACCATATCTCATCTGGTATTTGCTGCAATAGGTAAAGGACTAACAATAGCCTAGCTGAACTTTGTTTTGGCTTATAATACTTTGTCCAATAACTTGCTTTGTTATTGTTTTAACATATGAAAAGAGCTAGGGCTCCAGCTTTATGTGGTACAACACAGGTGATCGTTGGATACAGCTCTGCTACTAGGAAGGTGTATGCAATGCATTAGGCAGCAGGGTGTGTTCAGATGACAAGCCAAAAATTGTTATTCTCCACCACAGGAAGAAAGCTTGTGAGGGTTTGTGGGAGATGTAGTCCTGCCAGAGAGCACTGGATTCAAGTGATACTTTCAATCATTTAAGATGGGTATGGTTCCTGTGAGGTTTTGCTGCAGTTTTTCTGAATAAATATTTCAGTTCTAATGTTTCAGTCTTTGAAGGATTTTCCTCTTAACATCGAATTCCCAACTGGATGGTGAAATGCATTTTTCTATTAAGTTACTGCTGCCACCTTACTTGAATCGGAACAAGATACCTTCAAGTGTTTTACCTAAGCACCCAGATTAAAAAACAAACAAACAAACAAAACCAACTAAACAAAAAAAAAACCATCCAAAACCCAATGAAACCAACAATGTCAGTTTGCTGCTGTTCATGCCTTCTGCTTTTGAAGTGAAAGACCAAGGTTGTCTTTGCACATGTGTGCATGGTCAGAGGTGTAAGAACAGTTGCAATGACTGTGGAGTTGTGTTTCATGGCATGGCTCAAACAAGTGTCTATGCCTATACTTAAGAAAAATCTTGTATAAAAGCAGCCATTTGTAGCATCCTCTGACCTTTCATGCCTCATAACCAGGGCCAAGGTATGGGTTTTAGAGGCATGTAACTTGTGGAAGACAAAGTTAAAGCTTTGTCAGAATTAGAATGCGCTCACAAATTTTGATCATGTATACCATGACATGTATATCATGAGTTACTGAAGCTGTTTGAGCACCCAAGGCTCTCCTCAGAGGAGACAGTCCCACTGTGGATGTGCCTGTTGGATATTCCCTTCTGAATTTAACTCCTATACTTCAGACTCTAAATATACATATAAAATAAAAGCACTTTACATTTAAAAGGTCACTTCAAATTCCTGATGCATTTTTCTGTTGTTAATAAAATATGAAATTCTTTCACATGATGAGATGTTTAATTTTTTTTTTCTTTCAGTAAATGTTACCAAGTTCAACAAACATTCTTGAATGAAAAACAGTAGTTTCTGGGAGGCAGGAGGGGAACGACCTAAACAACACAAGCTATATAGCTCACTGACCATCCAGTCATTTAGCCTTAGGGTACAAGGCTAAATTATTAATTCAGTCATTGCTGACAATGGCAAATGCCTGATTCTGAGTCTTCTTATTTTTTTTTAGACCCTCTGTCCACCCTCTCCTTGCCAGTAGGATGACTGCAGCCCAGCTGGCTGGCTGTGGTCACATTACCCGGATCACCCCAAAGTCACTGTGGAAGGCTGCTAGTCTCTGCTCCCTGTGCGCCAGCCTGAGCGGAGCCTGAATCTGGTGCTGTACCCATCAGCCAAGTTTAGTGTAATACACAGTATGCTCCATTTAGCTCTCCAGCAGGGACAAATATCTTGCAAATTGTTCACTGTAGTCAAAATACTTATTTCACTGGAAATCTTTCCTGAAACTGTATAATTTCTCCCAGTGAAACTCTTCTTAATGCAAACTCTAGCTGTAGAGAGCTTGTTTAAATGAAACAATGCTTTCTTGTTTATATGCACATATATATAAATAAAATAATCCTAACTGGCCTTAATTAGAAAAGGAAGTGTTATTGTCTTAGAAGAATTCTGCTCCTATGAAACTTACTTATGCTTTACTCTGTTAGAAGTTGTAATCCAAATTTACCCAAAGAAAACTAGCATATGGTGACTGCAAGACAGTATGTTTATATGTAAGAAATAATGCTGTTGTCGTGATGATAACAGACCTGCTAGTTAAAGCAGGGAGAAGTAGACAAACAGCACCTTATTATTAATGATATGAGAGCTTTTGGGCTTGGTGAGCTATTCTGTGGTTAGTTGCTTGTTTTCAAAGCAAATGATTCAGTGTTATGTGTTATTTTGTGTGCAGAATAACTAAGTCTATTGTGAATTCTGTTCTTTTTCTGTTTACAGATAACCTCGTGCTAGTCACAGCATTGGTTGTGTGAGACTTAGTAAGTTTTTGAGAGCAAAGAGCACATGCTATAGGGAGACAGATACTTTGCTGATGTGTACCAGGTAGGTGAATCTAGATAGAGAGACTGGATAGATGAATGTTGTATCAAATGTTTGTCTCAACATTGTCAAAGCGTCAAACCACCACCTAAACAATGGAACATCAGTCAAACCGTAGGACTGGAGTCTTCCTGTTTTCCTGCAAGATGATTACCTTATCTTGCAAGCCAGTCAAGCCACAGGACTGGAAGCTTCCTGTTTTTTCCTCCTATTTTCCTGCGAACCTGAATGCAGAGCTGATTCTGCAAAATTTAGCCTCACCCCTACTTATGCGCCCAGACCCAGGCCAGAAAAACAGAGGGGCCCAGAGACGGTATTGGGCATGCGTATCACCGCCAGGTGAGGGGTGTGGCCAAGCAAACCCACTCTTGGAATATGTGACGTGAATAAGACGAACGATAAAAGGACAGAAACGACCAACATCAGATGGAACGTTCTCCCACCGAGTCAACTGGACTGTCGGGATGCCGCAGCTCTGTGCTGGTAGCTATTGCAACTGAAACTCTTTTCCCTCTTTCCTTTCTTTCTCTCCTTTCTCTTGCGTTTGCAGACTTCTTGTCAGGTTAATAAAGTTACCTGGCACTTGACTCTGTTTTGAGTCTTAATTCTGTTCCTGAGAATACGAGCAAAAACACGCTCTGGTGTGTGAGAGGTTGGTCTAGCCGCCCCTAGCCTCCCAGACCCGTCTGAGGTCGGCTAGAACACAAGGGGGCCTTCCCCTCATCCGAAATCGGAGCGTGACAAATATAGGAGACAACTCTGTTCCCTATGCTGTGCTACTAAACTAATGTCTGGTATCTGCTTCCTGTTGTCTTGGCATTGCTTGCATGAGCACTTGCTTCTTGTCAAAGCCTGCTGGCCACAGGAAACCTTCTGATCTGCCCTTTGGGCTTGCTGGTCCCAGAGAACAGCCTTGCTGCATGCAAAACCTGGAGAGACAGCCAAGAAGCATTGAAGTCTGTGTGCTTGGGCCTTGGGTGCCTAAGGCAGTCTTTAAAACCCTGGGGGATCGTTTCCAAATCTAATTGGTATTTTGGATTTCCCATGAAGTATTTGGGTAATTGGAGCTGTACTGTGTATGTTTGGATGGAGAGAAGGCTGGGATAGTTTGTTTTTCAGGTCAGTGAAGGACCACATTGCCATTTCAAGGGGATGTAAATATATTTCCCAGCTGGTTTGGTGTTCAGAGTTTTAAGGGCCATTTCTGTCGGCTGCAGTGACAAAGGGTCATCAGATCCTTCCCATGAGCCTTGGACTTGTGTTGTAGGACTTAAATTCTCCATGCATGCAGGCAAACCAGGAACAGAGGTGGCTTGGATTGTGCATCTTCTGTCTGAAGGATGGAGGGGAGAAATACTTCCCTCATGCTCATTTGATCATGAACATAAGGGAGCCAGAGTGAACCCATCTGTCTCTTACAAAAGATTTTTGCAATAAATAAGGACCGAGCTCATTAGAAGGGAAAAGAGGAACTAGGTCTGAACTGGCCTTTTAGAGTACCTCCTGGCTGTTGCCACCACCACAGGGCTCTGTGGCACACTGGTGGCAGGCAGCTGTCCAGGCTTGTCAGCTGCTGCAGCTGGCAGGGGGGAGTTGGGCTAGCACACAAACTGTCTGTCTTTCACCTTTGGGAAACACAGCTTTTGACTTCCAGCCCTCCATAATGGGGTTCACACAAACAGCTGGGACTATCATGTGAGGCACAAACCTCGAGTGAGGTCTAAACTGAAGTGATAGCCAGAGGCCTTAACCAGTCTCTGGTTATTCCATGAGTGCTGCTGTTGTCCCTAGCCTTCTGTCTACTCATCTGCACCTGCAGGGATGAAAGCCATAAAGAAATACTGTTCAGTCTGAACCAAAAAGTACAGCTGGGCTTTGTGTGCAGAGAGGGCTTTATAAAGGTCACGAATGGAGTTCTTGTGCCAAACTTTTTGTGATTTACTTCTCATTGTTTGTCTTTCTCCAGAAATTCCTCCTCTAAATTGCCATCTGCTAGCTTTTTTAACAGGGAGTTCTGTGTTGCAGGTTTTCTATTAGCACGTCTTAAGCCTTTGTGCAGGAAAGCTGGACCACTGTCGAGGTCTGTCACTGCCTCCATGTGTTGCTAGATCTACTGGAGTCACGCTGGAGAGTTACCACCTGGTTTTTGGAGGGGAAAGAACAACTAGCTCCAAGCAGTCTGCAGCACTGGGTGAGCAAAGGAAGCTCCTTCTGTTGAAACTCAGCCTGTTACTGTTTCTTCTTAGGATCTGAAATGCATCAATTGTAAATAGAAGATTGTAACTACTACTGTGTTGTTTCAACTATGGAAGAAAAGCAAACGCTAGGCCATGCAGAGAAGAAATCCTGGGGAATGATTAATTTGTCCATCTGTGGGGCAAGTGTCTAAGTAATGATTTAAGCTCCCTGTTATATGATAGAGTGGATTGTCTGTGAGAGGCATTTGATTTCTTTAAAATAAATGGCTTAGCCTAGATGCCTGACTTTTAGCCTTTCAGTGTTGGATAAGATGATTCTCCCCTGCATATCCCCTGGCGCCAGTGCCAGCACCGAGGGTCCAGAAGCTGAGGAAGGATCACAGATAAGTGCAAATAAACCTAAACTGCGGTCCAATAGCACCCCTGTCGCTCCAGCCAGCAAGTAGGCTTTGTCGGAAGCCCAGCTGAAGTGTCTCTATACCAATGCACGCAGCATGGGGAATAAACAGGAAGAGCTGGAGATACTTGCACGTGAGCAGGGCTACGACCTCGTTGGCATCACAGAGACGTGGTGGGATGACACATATGACTGGAGCGTCAACATGGAAGGGCATAGGCTTTTTAGAAAGGACAGGAAGGGGAGACGAGGAGGGGGTGTCGCTGTCTACGTCAGCAACCGGCTGGAGTGTGTGGAGCTCCGCCTGGGGATGGAGGAGGAGCTGACAGAGAGCTTATGGGTCAAGATTAGAGGATGGGGACGGACAGGGGACGTTACGGTAGGGGTCTGTTACAGGCCACCTGGCCAGGAGGACAGAGCAGACGAAGTGCTCTATAGGCAGATAGGAGCAGCCTCACGGTCACAGGCCCTGGTCCTCATGGGGGACTTGAACCACCCTGACATCTGTTGGAGAGACAACACGGCAGGGCACAGGCAGTCCAGGAGGTTCCTGGAATGCATGGATGACAACTTCCTCCTGCAGGCGATAGAGGAGCCGACAAGGAGGGGTGCCATGCTCGACCTTGTGCTCACCAACAGGGAGGGACTGGTGGGGGATGTGAAACTAAAGGACACCCTTGGCTGCAGTGACCATGAGACGGTGGAGTTCTAGATCCATGGGGCAGCAAGGAAACTACATGGCAAGCTCTCTGCCCTAGACTTCAGGAAGGCGGACTTCAGCCTCTTCAGGGACCTGATGGGCCAAGTGCCATGGGAGGCGGCCCTGGAGGGAAGAGGGGCCCAGGAAAGTTGGTCTATATTCAAGGAGCACCTCCTCCAAGCTCAGCAGAAGTGCATCCCGATGAAAAACAAGTTACGCAAAAAGGCCAGGAGGCTGGCGTGGATGAGCACGGAGCTCGTGGACCAACTGAAAGTTAAAAAGGAAGCCTGTAGAGGGTGGAAGTGGGGACAGGTAGCCTGGGAGGACTACAAAGAGGCTGCGCGAGTGGCCAGGGATAAGGTAAGGAAGGCCAAAGCCCTGGCAGAACTGAATCTGGCCAGGGATATAAAATGCAACAAGAAGAGCTTTTATAGGTACGTAGAGGACAAAAGAATGTCCAGGGAAAATGTAGGCCCCCTCCAGAAGGGAACTCATGTCCTGGTTACCCAGGACATGGAGAAGGCTGAGGTACTCAATGACTTTTTTGCCTCAGTCTTCACCGACAAGAGTTCCTGTCCCACCACCTAAGCTGTAGAAGGTGCAAGCAGGGACTGCGAGAATGAAGAACTGCCCATTGTACTCGAAGAGCAGGTTCGGGATCATCTGAGGAACCTGAAGGTGCACAAGTCCATGGGACCTGATGAGATCCATCCGCGGGTCCTGAGGGAACTGGCGGATGAAGTTGCCAAGCCACCGGCTATCGTATTTGAGAAGTCGTGGCAGTCTGGTGAGGTCCCCGATGACTGGAAGAGAGGGAACATAACCCCAATTTTTTAAAAAGGGGAATAAGGAATACCCAGGTAACTACAGGCCGGTCAGCCTCACCTCTGTGCCTGGCAAGGTCATGGAGCAGATTCTCCTGGAAACCATACTAAGGCACATGGAGAGGAAGGAGGTGGTTGGTGACAGCCAACATGGCTTCACCAAGGGCAGATTGTGCCTGACCAATTTGGTGGCCTTCTATGACGGGGTGACGGCATCGGTGGACAAGGGACGAGCAACTGACATCATCTACCTGGAGTTGTGCAAAGCTTTTGACACTGTCCCGCACGACATGCTTCTCTCTAAACTAGAGAGACATGGGTTTGATGGACGGACCACTCGGTGGATAAGGAATTGGCTGGATGGCCGCACTCAGAGAGTGGTAGTCAATGGCTCAGTGTCCATGTGGAGACTGGTCACAAGTGGCGTCCCTCAAGGGTCTGTACTGAGCCCAGCCCTGTTCAACATCTTTGTCGGCGACATGACAGTGGGATAGAGTGCACCCTAAGCAAGTTCGCCGACGACACCAAGTTGTGTGGTGCCGTCGACACGCTGGAAGGGACGGATGCCATCCAGAGGGACCTTGACAGGCTGGAGAGGTGGGCCCGTGCCAACCTCATGAAGTTCAACCAGGCCAAGTGCAAGGTCCTGCACCTGGGTCATGGCAATCCCAGGCACAAATACAGGCTGGGCAGAGAATGGATTGAGAGCAGCCCTGAGGAGAAGGACTTGGGAGTGCTGGTGGATGAGAAGCTCAACATGAGCAGGCAATGCGCCCTTGCGGCCCAGAAGGCCAACCACATCCTGGGCTGCATCAAGAGAAGCGTGGCCAGCAGGTCGAGGGAGGTGATTCTCCCCCTCTACTCTGCTCTGGTGAGACCCCACCTGGAGTACTGTGTCCAGTTCTGGAGCCCCCAGCACAAGAAGGACATGGACCAGTTGGAGAAGGTCCAGAGGAGGGCCACGAAGATGATAAAAGGGTGGAGCACCTCTCTTATGAGGTCACACTGAGAGAGTTGGGACTGTTGAGCCTGGAGAAGAGGAGGCTCCGGGGAGACCTGATAGCGGTCTTCCAGTACCTCAAGGGGGCCTACAAGAAAGATGGGGAAAGGCTGTTTAGTAGGGCCTGTTGTGATAGGACGTGGGGTAATGGTTTTAAAATAGAGGGGGGTAGATTTAGATTAGTAATTAGGAAAAAATTTTTACGATCGAGTTATAGAACACTGGCACAGGTTGCCCAGAAAGGTGGTGGAGGCCCCATCCCTGGAAACGTTCAAGGCCAGGCTGGATGAGGCTCTGAGCAACCTGATCTAGTTGGGGCTGTCCCTGCTCCTTGCAGGGGGGTTGGACTAGATGCCCTTTGAAGGTCCCTTCCAACCCTAACCATTCTATGATTCTATGATTCTATGATTCTATCTATATTAAGAAACAAGTTGTTGATTTTTTCAATTTTCCAGTCTTAATAATTACAAGATTTCAAAGGCTATCCTAGCAAAAATAGAAATTAGAGTGGAATGTGTGCGCTCACTTATCGCTTCCTAATGCCAAAGCCCACTTTGCAGATGGAAGGCTGAGAAGATCAATGAGTTCTGGGTTGTGCTACACCCAAGAAAATACCGAATGCCAATGAATGTCGCCAAGGAAACACCTTCGGAGTTGGCACGATCTGCAGTGGCGCAGCGCAGCGAGGGGATTCCCGAACCGGGGAAGCTCATGGGGGAGCTGAACGAGGCACCAGGAGCCCGCAGCTCACGTGAGAGCTGCTGACGAGACCTGGGCGGAGCCCGGGGGCACCAGCGGTCCAGGCCCTCTCCACGTATAAAGCGGGGCCTAGGGAGCACCAGCGACCAGGTTGCAGAGCAATGCGGTGATTTGCGAGGGCAGGGCGTGTCACAGGGGGCGCCGAGCCAGGGCATTTGCTGTTCCCGACTCTCAGGGCAACATGGCGAATACTCACCTGAGAACAAAGGCTGTAGCTCTGGCCGGGAGGCCTGCACTGGCTACCCCTGCATGGGTCTATGCCTCCATGCAGATGGAGTAGCCGAAGGGAGAGGCTGCGGTGCAGACCTCGGGCTGCAGGCAGAGCCTGGCCTCTACTCCGGGGGCAGGGGCAGGTGGCAGCCCTGACTGCAGAAGGTGTGCCCAGGTGGAGGAGCTCCTGTGGCAGGTGGCTGAGCTGCAGGAGGTGGTCAGGAGGCTGTGGGACATCAGGGAGGCTGAGAGGGAGCTGGATACTTGGTTCCAGGCACAGTCTGCACCGGAACCACAGCACCCAGTCAACCAATCAAAACACCCCCCCACTGACACACAAGGTAAGCAAGTGGGCAGAAGATGCCACTGAATGGAAAGTTGCAAGGGCAAGGCGCAGCAGGAGGAAGAAGCAGCTTCCCCTGAACCCCGAGGTGCCCCTGCAAGAACCGCTTTGCTGCTGTGCAGACCGAAGAAGTGAGACCCAGCACCTCGGGGGAGGCACGGGAGCCGTGCGAGGTAGCCCGACTAGATCACGTGATAACTAGCGCTACCAAGAAAAGGAGATGCGTGGTAGTGAATGACTCTCTCCTGAGAGGTACGGAGGCACCCATCTGCTGACCTGATGCGCTCTCTAGGGAGGTGTGCTGTCTCCCAGGGGCTTGTATCAGGTATGCCACCAAGAGAATAACAAGCCTGATATGGCCCACGGACTACTATCCATTTCATGTCAGTGACAGCGACACAGCTGGCAGCAGCCTGAGAAACATCAAAAGGGATTTCAGGGCCCTGTGTATAACAGTTAAAGACTCTGGGGTGCAGGTGGTATTCTTGTCAATCCTCCTGGTCGAAGGGAAGGGGCCTGAAAGGGCCAGACGTATCTGGCAGGTCAACTCATGGCTCAAGGAGTGGTGCTACAGCCAGGGCTTTGGGTATCTAGATCACGGGGCGTGCTTTGAGAAGCCCAGTCTACTAGGGGCAGATGGCGTGCACCTAACTGAGAAGGGAAAGAGTGTGCTTGGACAAAGACTTGCCAGACTCGTTTGGAGGGCTTTAAAGAAGTGTTGCTGGGGGAGGGGGAGCACAATCCAGCCCACTGCTGTCAGCATGGCGCCAGTGCCAGCACCGAGTGCACAGAAGCCAAGGAATGATCGCAGGTAAGAGCAAGTGAACTTAAACTGCAGTCCAAAAGAACTTCTCTTGCTCCAGCCAGCAAGTAGGCTTTGTCGGAAGCCCAGCTGAAGTGTCTCTATACCAATGCACACAGCATGGGGAATAAACAGGAAGAGCTGGAGATGCGTGCACATGAGCAGGGCTACGACCTCGTTGGCATCACGGAGACGTGGTGGGACAACTCGTACGACTGGAGTGTCGTCATGGAGGGGTATAAGCTTTTTAGAAAGGACAGGTAAGGGAGACGAGGAGGGGGTGTCGTTCTCTACGTCAGCAACCGGCTGGAGTGTGTGGAGCTCCACCTGGGGATGGAGGAGGAGCTGACAGAGAGCTTATGGGTCAAGATTAGAGGAAGGGGAGGGACAGAGGACATTACCGTGCGGGTCTGTTACAGGCTGCATTGCCAGGAGGACAGAGCAGATGAGGCACTCTATAGCCAGATAGGAGCAGCCTCACGGTCACAGGCCCTGGTCCTCATGGGGGACTTGAACCACCCTGACATCTGTTGGAGAGACAACACGGCAGGGCACAGGCAGTCCAGGAGGTTCCTGGAATGTGTAGACGATAACTTCCTCCAGCAGGCGATAGAGGAGCCGACAAGGAGGGGTGCCATGCTCGACCTTGTGCTCACCAACAGGGAGGGACTGGTGGGGGATGTGAAACTCAAGGGCAGCCTTGGCTGCAGTGACCATGACACGGTGGAGTTCTAGATCCACGGGGCAGTGAGGAAACTACACAGCAAGCTCTCTGCCCTGGACTTCAGGAGGGCAGACTTTGGCCTCTTCAGGGACCTGATGGGCAAAGTGCCATGGGAGGCAGCCCTGGAGGGAAGAGGGGCCCAGGAAAAATGGTCCACATTCAAGGAGCACCTCCTCCAAGCTCAGCAGGGGTGCATCCCGATGAAGAACAAGTTACGCAAAAAGGCCAGGAGGCCTGTGTGGATGAGCACGGAGCTCCTGGACCAACTGAAAGTAAAGAAGAAAGACTATAGAGGGTGGAAGTGGAGACAGGTAGCCTGGGAGGACTACAGAGAGGCTGTGTGAGTGGCCAGGGATCAGGTGAGGAAGGCTAAAGCCCTGATGGAATTGAATGTGGCAGGAATGTAAAAACAACAAGAAAGATTTCTATAGGTGTGTAGGGGACAAAAGAAGGTCCAAGGAGAATGTAGGCCCCCTCCGAAAGGATACTGTTGTCCTGGTTACCCAGGACATGGAGAAGGCTGAGGTGCTCAATGACTTTTTTTCCTCAGTCTTCACCGATAAGGACTCTTCTCTTGCCACCCAAGCTGTGGAAGGCACATGCAGGGACTCGGAGGATGCAGAACCACCCACTGTACTGGAAAAGCAGGTTCAGAAACATCTGAGGAACCTGAAGGTGCACAAGTCCATGGGACCTGATGAGATTCATCCAAGGGTCCTGAAGGAGCTGGCAGATGAAGTTGCCAAGGCGCTGCCCATCTTATTTGAGAAGTCGTGGCAGTCTGGTGAGGTCCCCGATGACTGGAAGAGAGGGAACATAACCCCAATTTTTAGAAAGGGGAATAAGGAAGACCTGGGCAGCCACAGGCTGGTCAGCCTCACCTCTGTGCCTGGCAAGGTCATGGAGCAGATTCTCCTGGAAACCATACTAGGGCACATGGAGAGCAAGGAGGTGGTTGGTGACAGCCAACATGGCTTCACCAAGGGCAGATCGTGCCTGACCAATTTGGTGGCCTTCTATGATGACAGCACTGGTGAACAAGGGACAAGCAACGGACATCATCTACCTGGAATTGTGTAAGGCATTTGACACTGTCCCGCATGACATCCTTCTCTCTAAACTAGAGAGACATGGGTTTGATGGACGGACCATTCGGTGGATAAGGAGTTGGCTGGATGGCCGCACTCAGAGAGTGGTGGTCTAGAGCTCGATGTCCAAGTGGAGACTGGTGATGAGTGGTGTTCCTCAGGGGTCCATATTTTGCCCGGCCCTATTCAACATCTTTGTCCGGTGACATGGACAGTGGGATAGAGTGCATCCTCAGCAAGTTTACTGATGACACTAACCTGTGTGGTGCCATTGACACTCTGGAAGGGACCGATGCCATCCAGAGGGACCTTGACAGGCTGGAGAGGTGGGCCCGTGCCAGCCTCATGAAGTTCAGCCAGGCCAAGTGCAAGGTCCTGTACCTGGGCTGTGGCTATCCCAGGTACAAATATAGGCTGGGTGGAGAATGGATCGAGACTAGCCCTGAGGAGAAGGACTTGGGAGTGCTGGTGGACGAGAAGCTCAACATGAGGAGGCAATGCACCTTTGCGGTCCAGAAGGCCAACCGCATCCTGGGCTGCATCAAGAGAAGCGTGGCCAGCAGGTCGAGGGAGGTGATTCTCCCCCTCTACTCTGCCCTGGTGAGACCCCACCTGGAATACTGCATCCAGTTCTGAGCTCCCAAAATAAGAAAGACGTGGACCAGTTGGAGAGGGTCCAGAGGAGGGCCACAAAGATGATAAGAGGGCTGGAGCACCTTTCCTATGAGGACAGGCTGAGAGAGCTGGGGCTGTTGAGCCTGGAGAAGAGGAGGCTCCAGGGAGAGCTTATAGCAGTCTTCCAGTACCTCAAGGGGGCCTACAAGAAAGACGCGGAGAAACTCTTCAGTAGGGCCTGTTGCAATAGGACGAGGGGTAGTGGTTTCAAAATAGAGGGAGGTAGATTTAGATTAGATATTAGGAAAAATTTTTTTACACTGAGGGTTCTAGAACACTGGAACAGGTTGCCCAGAGATGTGGTGGAAGCCCCATCCCTGGAAACGTTCAAGGCCAGGCTGGATGAGGCTCTGAGCAACCTGATCTAGTCAGGGCTGTCCCTGCTCCTTGCAGGGGGGTTGGACTAGATGACCTTTGAAGGTCCCTTCCAACCCTAACCATTCTATGATTCTATGATTCTATATTTCAATAGCGAAATGCAAGACAGACACATTTTTAAATAATGACAGGGATCTGCATAAGGTAATTTGTGATCCTCAGGGAAAATGTATTTCATCCCCTGAATGTCCCACTTTGCCTGTGGGAGTTTGAGTAATCAGTAAAACACAGCATCTCCTTTGCTTTTGTTCTCACAGGTGGTATCTCATCTAGTGCTTCCCCTGCAAAGGTCAGACCCCTTTGCCTTTTGTATCTCCTGGGGACTCTGAACTCCATTTTGACCCTGGTTTCCTTGCATAGACCTGTTTTGAGCCATGAGTTAATATGATGCTTCTTTGTCCCCTAAATGTCTGTCCTGGTTTTGAAGTTTGAGTCCCTCAGATTCACTTCCCAAAAGGTAGGCTGTTTCTCAGGAAGCTGTGTTCAGCCAGGGGAAAGAACTGTAATCTGGAAGTGGTATTTGCAGTTAGGCATCCTAGTATCATAGAAAATTGGAGGACCATTTATAATCAGTTAGCTGCCGTCTGTCTGAAAATCCTGTCTTTAAAATTAAGAGCTTTTAAAAACATCTTTGAAAAGTCAGAAGGAATAGAAAGGTGGTACAGAAAAAATCTAGACAGCCTTTTTGTCTTGCACAGGTTTGCTTATTCAAAGTCTCTCTCAGAAATCAAACAAAAATAAGTTTGCTGTGAATAAGAGGGGACCTATGAAGGCTTCTGCTGACATTAATAAACCTGGTGTTGTGTCCTTAAAATAAGCATGAGAAGCCAGCCACAGCCTTCAGATCTCCTGTTTTAAAATTTGTTTTAATAGAACACAATAGAGAGATTGCAACAAGGCAGCCCTATAAATAGTAAATGTTTAGGTGTGTTGGTTGAGGCAGATTAAATGTAGCTTTGTAGACAAATGTGGCCACAATAAAGATGTGTTTGTTCTTGGATTTGGGTGGTTTTTTGGCTGTTTTTTCTTCTCCTACTTAATACTGCTTCATTCTTCTGGATTAATAAAAACTGAAGCTGACTCAGGACCATGCTGAGTCCACAAGATTACCCTATAACTGTGCAGGTCTTCCCAGACCAATTTTCATATTATTCCCCTTTTATGATCACAGTTTAAATTCTTTTCACTTTCCAAGGCAGAGAAAACTTTGTGGGGCTCAGGTTTTAATGCATAATACTACCTTCCAAAAGAAACATGCAGAAATCAAAGACTTGACATGAAGTAAGTGATTTGATTCTGCAAATAGCAGTGCAGTTGGTTCTTCCATTGAAGAGGCTGTATTGCCTTTAGGATTTACTGTAATCAAGACAGCCACTTGCTGGATATTGATAATGTGGCTGCTGCCACTCTGGAAAAGGTAGTTTACTAACCACTGTGTAACAACTGTTGTTCCCCAGCTGACTACATGCATTTCTCAAAGGATTTTTTCTTTCAGTTTTACATATGTTAATATATATTATTTTTCTTTTGCATAAGATCCCCAACAGCAAGGGGAGTTCTCATACTGGAAAGCAGTATTTCCATTTTAAATAGTTAGAAATCCACTTTTTTTTTTTTTTTGTGAGGAGGCAAAGGCAGGAGCATAGCACTAGTCACATAGTTAGACTACTGAGTAGACATCTTGCTGTGATTGCTGAGCAAGACTGACTGGGAGTGGAGTGACAGCAAGGCTGATGTTAGGCAAAGCTGCCTGCCTCAGGAAAAGAAATCCTGGGGTTAGTAGTTATGATTCAACCTACCTAAATCCCTGTAACTAAGTGCTGGCTTTTATACATCAAAGTCTGAGAATTTTCAGCCTCACTTTTATTTTAATGTTTCTGTCTAGCATTTCTATCCTAGGTGTATTGTTGTATATGTCTGATTGTCCCTTGATTCCAGTTTTGTCAGCTATAATCTTCTTCCACAGGTTCAGGGTTAAGTGCCAGCCTTGCAGCATACAAGTTTACAACTCAAACAGGAATTGATTGTTGTAACTTGGCTGTCTAGTCTGGCAAGTCCAGCTAGTCCTGGCCCTAAGGGGCCAATATCTTAAAGCATTTATTGCACATGTTCTAGTATCTCCAGTGTAACCACTGTGAGGCCCAAGTGAAGCCATGACATGCTGCTTTCTTGATGTACCTCTCCTCCCACTGCCAGCAGGTCAAAGAGGCCTCTTGAAGAAAGATCTACTTGTTGCAAAATACTCCCTGGTGTGGGAAACTGCATTTTCTTAGCAAGCATCTCTCACCCAACATGAGTGTGTTGGTTGCCATGGATAGGAGTGTTACATGACATAAACGTTGAATATTAAATATCAATATGAGGTGATTCTTGCTAACTGTAGAACTATAGTCACATAGGTTAAATTTTATATGAAATCTATTTGTCCTTAGAGGGAATGGGACCTTAGAGATATTATAATACCCATTTGTTAGAAGCTAGCCTAGCATATCTTTAATACAATGGTAAGTCCCAAACACCCCAAACACCACCTGTAGAAATAGGCCCTGAGCCATCACTTTGGAGCCAGGAAAATCAAGGAGCAACGCGACCTGTTCTCAAGACCATATATGGAGATTTCAAGGAGGAGTTTGACCAGCGAATTCGAGGAGGGGGCGTTCTGATGACCACCAAGACCACCAAAAGACCCTCGACTCAAAAGACTGAGCATGCGCAAGTGGGTGGGGAATATTATAATGATTTCTTGGGAAGTTGATGTTTATGTATAATATTTCTCAGAAATTTAGTGAATATGTATAATTAATGTGTATTTAACCTGCGCTGTTGATTGAACAGGTGCGCACGCTAGGTGTAGTGATCCCCCATGCGCCCAGTGCTGCAATAAAGAAGTGCCTGCTTCTTAACTTCTCATTGCTGTTAAGGAGTTTTATTCTGGATTTCGGTAACAGGAGGACTTGCTGTGCTGGGCTGCCAGGGGGTTGTTCCTTTGTTTACAATGCACTTTCAAGTGCAGGGATCTGCTGAAAGGCAAAGTCCCCCAGCTACTAGGCAGCATCATCTTTTTTCCATGCCACATCTTCAGTGTTTGCTTGATTTCTGGAAAGAATAGAAAGCTAAACTGACACAGTAGTTAATAGACAAGATCCAGGCACTGCAGCAGTGGGGAGCGCTGGAGTAAGTCTTGCAAAGAACAGGCAAGTCTTTGCAGGTCTGAGGTACACCTGGTAATGCAGGAAATAGCTCCGTAAAAGCCCAGTGGATTGGCTAAGGTAGCATGCTTAAAAGGGCCCCATGTTCCTCCCTGAAATTGTCATGTACCTTTGGTGTCCTGTTGGTCTGGGGAGAGATGGGAGAGACATGTTCCTGCTGATAATCAGGAGTTCCTCTCCTGTCTGAGGCAGGTGAATTGATCGCTCTGAGGATGTGGAGTCCTCAGTAAGTTATAAATAATTTATGCTTTCTCAGTCCTGTGCTTCCCAGACCCCAATAATTTCACTGTTCCAGCTGAACAGGAGTTTTACCTTGTTAAATTCAGGGAGTGCCACTGATGGCAGCAGTCTTTTATCCTGTCCTTCTCATTTTCGGCCAAATCCATAATGAATGATTACAAATGGCCCTGAAAAGCCTAATGACTATGTAAACATAATTCTTCAGCTCACTTGAATCTTCCTGTCCTCAGGAAAGGTTACAAAATGAAAGTGGTCACAGTTTTCTTTCTTGTCGACCTACCTCTCCAGTAGTCACTCGCTAGTGTGTTGTTTTGCTTTTCTAGCCTTACTGAAGTGCTGTATCATAAACTGATGGTTTTTTTTAAGGCCAGGAAATGCATGGGGATCTTCTTGGTAATGGTGATGTGAACTTTGGTTCATAGCAACTCATCTGCTGTCTGTATAACCACCCTTGGCATTAGCGAATGCTTTTTTAGAAATGTGCAGCTGATGAAATGCTGAGCTGATGCACCATTTTCCATCACTTGTGTTCAGATAGTATGGATGACCTGAGAGGTATCTACTCATTTTATGGGCACCCTACCTTTGAAACCATTAGTGCTTAATTTTCACTGCTGCTTGCACTCAACAACATTAGTAATGGCTTCATGAATTACTGATGTGGTGCTTAAAGGTGAAAAATAAAGACCTCAAATCTGGATATCAAATATCAAATTCTGGATATTTGCATATACATCACAGATAATTATGTATCTGAGAGGCAATGCTTTTTTCTTCTCTCCCTCTTTGCTGTTAGGGTATTCAATAAGAGAGTCCATTTAATATCTTCTGCTGTTCTATAGTAGGGACATGCTTAAATGTAGCCTCACATAGGATTGAATGGTGGCAAAAGCTGCCAGGTTCTGGTGTTGTGTTAGCCGCAAGAAGTTTAAATATTAGTAAGAAAAATATTCTTCTTGATTGTTGATGTGGCTGTGTTGTGGTATCAGGGAATGTGTTGAGAAGTTATGCTTGATAGACTGTCCAGCTCCTACCCATATTCTTTGCTCTGATAATCAACTCAAAAATTCAGTCTCAGAAGGTTTGAGTCTTTAACCTGACTTTCACTTAAACTGTTGTAGAGGGCATTAGAGGGGGATGAGGAGAGAAAAGAAAGGAATATCTCAGCTCC
Source organism: Chlamydotis macqueenii (assembly GCF_036417535.1). Taxonomy (NCBI): domain Eukaryota; kingdom Metazoa; phylum Chordata; class Aves; order Otidiformes; family Otididae; genus Chlamydotis; species Chlamydotis macqueenii. Next base: position 22,668,134 of record NC_141559.1, read on the forward strand.
AATCTTATTTTTCAAAGGGACGTATCAGCACCTAATACATTTTTACATCATATTCAAGTAGATTATCATTATATACCTTGCAGTAAGCATCTGACTTTATCTAGGCAGTTGTGAAATAACTTGATCCTTAACCAGTGTGATGGAGTCTACAGGCATCTAGACATCTGACCTTTACAAAAGCAGCCTTAAAAGTCAAATGTCATCCTCTTTCTAGCTTCTATTCCTCTACAACTAGGCTACCCTTCACATGATCATTTCCTTGTCTAATCTTAATTTAAATAGTTCAGCAGAAATCAGAGCTGCTTTGCTGATTTACACCAAATCAGGCTCTGGCTTTAAACTCTGAAGCTTGTAACAAAAATCTTGGAAACCTACCTTCATCACCCAAAAAATCCTCCAAAAGACATTAGGATTTCTGTATCCCAATTCACATATTAGGGATGCCATTCAACAACTTGGACTAAACCTGAGAGTGGATATTAATGGACTCAAGTTGGCCTTGGAGGCAAAGGGCCTCCTGTCTCAAGAGGTACTTACCTATCAGCAGAACTCTGTGGGGGAAGGGAAGGGTGGAGTAACTATCCCGTCAAACATCTTACCTTTTTTTTCCTGAGCCTTATCTAAACAGGTTCAGGCTACTCGAAATTTTATAACCTTTCAAAACGTTACAAGCCAGTTGTAAAGCAAGAGCTCCCCTTGTTTAACAGCCAGCAAATCAAGGTGTGAAGCTAAGGATATGCAGTAGTAAGAGAGATAAGAAATGTGCCTCTTCTGCTGCATTTATCTTTAATAAGAGGATGCCTAAGAGCTTCAGCTTTCTGTTATCTTTCACAAAGATTTGCCAGAACAAGGGGTACGAACCCTTTAATGCTGTTGCTTTACATATATAAAAATGCTAATTTTTGTTTCCATTTTCACTCAGCCAGATTTGAAAACTTTTTGTGTTAAGTAGCAGTCTCTTGTTTTGGAAGTTATTTTTCTGAGATGCCAAGCAGTATTGATTATATCAATGCAGTACATTGTTTTTATTTTTTTCCCCTCGTATTTGCCCTATGTACTCAGTAAGCATGATATTTCACATGATTTATTTTGTTTCTCTTTTCATCTCAAAATTTTTGTGGAAATAATCAGAATTACATTGAAAACAGCATTATAACTTCATTGTGACAAATCTCCTGTGCTTGTTCAATCTAATGTAAAATGTACAATGTGGAACTTAAAGCTTTTGTCTGACTTCAGGGTCTGTTTATGCCAATGCTAACATGATACCTTTTCCTCTGGCCTGTGGTTGTATGGTAGATGATGCTGTTCTGCAATTTCTGAGTGTTAGAGGTGAGGCATAGCCCCTGTAAGCAACTTGTCTAACCCTTTGGTGCTGGTAGAGATCTATGGTAGGGCAAGGACAGTTGACTAGAGGATGGAACTGGGCCACCCTAGGTTTGTGGTGTTCCTTTGCCATGTGCTGGGACCAGTCACTGTAGACAGAAAGGGAAGAATTGTGCTATATATCACCATTTTTTCTTATCTCAACTTTTACAATGGTCTGCCATGGTCTTGATTGGTGTACATCACCACGATCTCTTGATTTTAATCAAGTGATGGTAACTTATGTTACCAACTTAGGTTACCAACCTATGTTCGGCATGATGAAACTTGAGTCACTTGAGTCTTAAAGACAATCTTCCAGACCTGTTGGTTGTACAGCTTGTGAGATCTATTAAAACCTAGCATTTTCCATTCCTGACCAGAATTGCTTTTTCTGGCACAAGCATGTCAAAACACTTTTTATTCTATGACAACATGCCTGTCCTGTTGTCTCTGAAACATGTTTTGCTTGCAAAGATTAACGGAACTGGTTGTAACCAGACTACAATAGTTTGTGTGGAAAGTGTTGTCTACTACCCAGAAGCCTCAGCAGTACTTCCTACTACATAAGTTAGACACCTAAGAAAAGATTCAGATTTTAATTTTAATTTGCTTTTCTTTAGTGGAGACAAAAAGCCCCACAACACAGAAAACTAATTAATTGGTCCTCCACTGCACAGAGAGAATGATTAATCTCCTACAGACTAATCTGTCTACTATGCCTGCTTGAATTCCTCAAAAGGCTAAGAGTGTTTCTAATGGTTATTTAAATAATAAATGCCACCACACTCATTAGGGGTGTATTGGTCGTTCTTTTTCTGCTCTGTTGCTTTTTGTATTCTATTAATATTCATTGAATTCAAGGAAATTCATCCTGAGCTAGTGGTCCATATTTCTTTTTGAGGTCACTAAGTATAAATATTTTATTTATCTAATTTAGAAAAATGACATTAGATACAACGTGGCAATATTTGCCAAGTATGAATGCATACAAGAGTATGAATTAGTGGAAAGCTTCCCTCAGGAAATGTGTTCAGGTACTAGTAATGGATAATTATAAGTCCAATAGCTTCTCTCCTAGTAGGTAATAAAGATGCATAATGGCAATACAAATTCTCACCCGAAAGTGTGCATATGGCGCACTAGCAGTGAGTAGCAAAATAGGCTATTTACTAAGAGGGCAGTAGAAGTGTCCAAGTCTCTTTTTGGTATTTGGGCCCTAAGTAGGCTTATTAAAGCTTCAGCTTCAAAATTTTACATGGATATGCATATGGGTTATATAGCAGGTTTTTTTCAGTGGCTCTTTGGGAAAGAATATGCCTAAATCCATTAGATGCTTGATGATGTGTCTTATGTTGGCTCAAAGGTGCTGACTAAAAAACACACATGTAGCAATCATATGAGTGGAAAGAGTAGCTCACCTTGAGTATCACACAGTATTTTCTTACCCCTGACAATCTACTGTTCTCTTTTCAAATAGGGTTACATTACCTACTTACTTGCATGTGCATCATAGAATCATAGAATCTTTAAGGTTGGAAAAGACCTCCAAGATCAAGTCCAACCGTCAACCTAACACCACTACTAGACGATGTCCTGAAGGGCCACATCTACACATTCTTTGAACACCTCCAGGGATGGCGACTCCACCACTTCCTTGAGCTGCCTGTTCCAGTGCCTGATCACTCTTTCAGTAAAGAAGTGTTTCCTAATATCCAACCTAAACCTCCCCTGCCACAACTTGAGGCCATTTCCTCTTGTCCTATCACAAGTTCTTGGGAGAAGAGACCAACACCCACCTCCCTACAACCTTTCAGGTAGTTGTAGAGAGCAATGAGGTCTCCCCTCAACTTCCTCTTCTTTAGACTAAACAATCCCAGTTCCCTCAGCCACTCCTCATAAGACTTGATCTCCAGACCCCTCACCAGCTTCGTTGCCCTTCTCTGGATGCACTCCAGCAACTCAACATCCTTCTTGTACTGTGGGGCCCAAAACTGCACACAGTATTTGAGATGCGGCCTCACCAGTGCTGAGTACAGGGGCACAATCACTTCCCTACTCCTGCTGGCCACACTGTTCCTGATGCAAGCCAGGATGCTGTTGGCCTTCTTGGCCACCTGGGCACACTGCTGGCTCATGTTCAGCTGGCTGTCAGCCAGCACCCCCAGGTCCCTTTCCACCTGGCACCTTTCCAGCCACTGTCCCCCAAGCCTGTAGCGTTGCACGGGGTTGTTGTGACCCAGTGCAGGACCCGGCACTTGGCCTTGTTGAACCTCATACAGTTCACCTCAGCCCATTGGTCCAGCCTGTCCAGATCCCTCTGCAGATCCTTCCTACCCTCGAGCAGATCGACACTCCCACCTGATTTGGTGTCATCTGCAAGCTTACTGAGGGAGCACTCAATCCCCTCATCCAGGAAGGTCCTGTTTCTTTCCCACCAGTTATGAGACAAAGAGGAGATCCTGCTGAGATACAGCATTCTGAATGTTCATGTAGATTAAGCATTCCATGCCCTTTTCTGCTACATATTCAGCTTCTGCACCCTTGAAGCCTGTCGTCTTTGTGTTCCCTGGAGGTGTAGAAATTCTTCTTTTATGATGATTTATTTTTAAGCAAGCACCATCTTTTCTTTACATTCATCCTGTCCTCTCCAAAAAGAAGGCAAGATGATGGGGGCTACCTTTTGAAAATTACTGAAAATTACCTTTTGAAAACTTGCAAATGCTGGCTATACGAAAACAATCCTTCAAAATAGAAAAAAAACTAGTAGATTGTGTTTACCTCCTCAAAATGCTCACCAAGGAACAGTTCCCTCAAATTGAGTTTTGGTCTGTCAAGAATCAAAGAAAACAAATGAAGTGGCACTTAATTTAATTGAAAATTGTGCTTGTGGGTTTTTGTGTCTGCATTTAATTTTTAACACTTTGTAGTCTTTTGCTATTGCTAAGGTTAAAATTAAAATGAAGTGTTTATTGCTATTGTCTATATATATTGCAAACAAAGCACGGGCTCTAAAGAAGTGGGTGTTGAATAACTTATGTCTTTGTAGCAGTTCTATTTTTTAAATAATACCCACACAATATCTAAGGGAACATGTTACAGGAGATTCGTCTGTACAAAGGAAAGGTAGTAACTCTGGAGCTTTGATTTAAGTGTTATGTAACCTGTACTGCTTCCTGACTTTCCACATAAGCATTCCTATGGCCTATGCTGGCCAATAGAACCTGAGATTTTATGGTCCTCTGTTACTGTTGACATTACTGGTATCAAGCTCTGACAATATACCACTAATTGGCAGCTCTTTGATATTCTCAGTGGCAAGGCCTTGAACCAGGTGTGGGGAATAAATCACTCCGTCTCCCTTCTTGCAAAGCTTGCTTTACTCTGTACATAGCAGGCCTGATCTTCTGAATCCTGGTAGAAACCATATCAGAGGGAGTTAATGGAGTAAAAAAGAGGAGAAATAAGACCCTTGTGCAGTCACAAGAACAAGCAGAGCTCTGATAAATATAGCACTGAGTTGCTAAAGTAAATATTAAAAGCATGGAGGCTCTTAAGACTCTAACTCTGAGTAATAGTGATGGACAGGCGGCAACAGGAGCACAAGATGCCAAGAGAGGGAGAGGAAAGACTGAGAAAACTCAGGTAGCAGGAAAATGGAACTAAATGGAAGAAGCAGATATCTCTGGAGCTGCATATATAATCAAAACATCAGATCAATGACTGACGAGCCTTTGTCCTGAATAAAATAGATCTCTTTGTACAGGAGACATGGGGCAGAAAGCATAGAGACACCTGAAGAAATAGCATACAGGTGAACAAACAGCTCAGTAAGCCCCTAAAATCGGTTAGTTACTTTTTAGGCCCTAAAAAGTGCAACAAGAAGCTGAACAACTTGTGTGACAGACCAGGACCAGTGTACATATGGCAGTGGCACAGAGAGGGGGAGTGTTTTGGGAACTGCCAATGGATAAAGCCAGGAGGGCAGAGCAGCAGCAGATTGTTGAGTGGATCTGAGCTGGAACCGGCTTTACAGATGGACTTGTTATTGCAGGAGCTTGAGTACATTAGGCTGGAGAGGGAGGAGATGCTTAATATGTTTGGCAAACAGCCATAGCAAGGCTTAGATTTTGTCACATGCTTGAGCGAGAGCAGAAGTAATCATGGCACATTCATTGTTGTTCTTCTCTAGAATTAGATCAGAAATTATGCCTGCTACATTAATGTATATACCCTTGTGCAATACACCACATCCTCCCCCTATTTCAAACCAACTTGGAAAATATGTATGGCAAAAATATCTTCGGCAGCAAGCTAAACAAGTTCTAGCATGACAAGCTCCTAAATAATACTGAACAGTTGCTAATTAAAGTTAAGTGCATAGTCCTTGATTTTTTAATTAACACACTCAATATATAGTGATGCCTTAATTATTTTTGTGTCTAAATATACTTAAAAGGAATCTGTAACTCTGGAGGTGAAACTTACAAGGCAGATGGTTCTTTCTATTTTCAATGGTAGAGTGGAGGTAGACTGAAATTGAAGGGAGGCTCTCACGAAAATGTATCATTGTATGAAAAACTTTGCCTTAGATAATCTTGGCTCTTCCAATCATCTTCCATTTATCTTCACTTTAATGTCAGATGAGTCTTTTTCAAATAATTACTTGCCTCTTAACTAGCCATGGGAGCAAATAGTCTGCAAGAGAGCACATTTGCCTTCATTAGATAGTTCTGCCAATTACCCACACATTCTCTCCTGTGAGCTATAGAGGTGCTGCTGTGTTTTTTTTTCAAATGAGACAGCTACCGTCCTTGTGTAGTGGTGCCGAGGAGGCTGAATAGCCCCATTGTGAGATCGATGGTTGACAGAGGAGATGAATTGCCCTCCGGAGGTGCCTGCTCTCACTGGAGATGAATAAGTAGCTACCTTAAACCGGTCACTTAATAATCAGATATATAAGGGTGAGTGGAAGCCCTTGGGAGATGCCCATGGCTTAGCTGCTGTCTGGACTCCCAACTACCTAATGATAGCTTGCTGCTACCCTGTTCCCATGGCAGCACCCTTTAATGGCCACTCGTGTGAAAACTGCCAGTTCTAAAAATATACACATATACAACTCAGGGATAATAGTTTAAATCACTCAGTACTGGAATTTTTCAGAAGCACTTAGCATTAGAATTTGTCAGGATTTTCTCAAATATTTTTAATCAAAAAATGACAGGGTATTGAAACATGAAGTTTGGGACAAAGGTCTGTTTTCAAGAAGTTGACTACAAATTTTTGAAGTCCAGATTTAAGGTGTTTTCATGGCAACATGTGCTGACTGAAAAGTTCCTGTCTTCTAACCTGAAATGAATTTTACCTTTTTAATTTTTTACTTTGGTGATTTTAATTTTAATTACTGATGAAATTTAGAACAAAACAACTCAATTTATATAACTTACTAAATTGACTTGAGCTGACACTGCACATTTAGTTTAGGGTGTCTTTTTGTGGTTTTGCAATTTCAGGATTAGTGTCAACTTGACGTGAAATTTTTTCATATTTTGTATCTTCTCCTAAGCAAGTAAAATAATGTCTTATCTGTCTCTATTGAGTGCTGGTCTGTGTCCCATTTTAGTAAAAGGGTGATTTTCTTTGAGGCCTGATGGAAGAAAGTATTAGGAAAATTCAGAATGCTTTTGAAAAACCTTATCTGTATTTTGCAATGGAGTCCTACTACATTTAGGGTTTTAAAGTCAGAAAGTGTGTTTCCCTTTAATATGAGGGCTATGAAGTTGTCTTCACTTTGGAGGGACTGGGAAAATGGGGACACATGTTGGGGGACTGATGTTTGTTTCTACTGATAAGAAATGTAGGCTGCCACTAAGCCATGAAATTCAAATCTCAGACCAAAGTAATTGGGCTGAGAATTGCTCTAGCAGTTGGCTGCTAATTCTGAAAAATAATCTACCACCTGTTGTTTAGTCTGTAGGATTAAAGAAGGTTTCGTGTTTGAGGCAAGAGAAATTTATTGCTCCAGATGGAGTACAATTTTTAAAAAAGTCTATGGGCAAAGATCAGTATTCAGTGCAGTAGTCTGTAACTTTTAAAAAGGCAGCTTGGTACAAGCCACAGCTCTCTCAATAGCAACTTCGAGACAAAGCTGTTTTCAACCTTTAGAAATAGTTTTCTCTGTGTGGAAGTTGTCACAGATGAGTTTATCACAGTTCTTGAATAGAACTCTTGTCACTTTTTCCCTGTGTACACCATCAGATTTTAATAAGAGGTGATAATTTTATTGTCCCACTGAGAATGTAATCAAAGATGTGTTTTATACACAGGAGTTGATGGATGGAAATGTGAAAATTCAAGGGTTATTTTGTTTTTGTGGCATTTACTGACCATCTGGAAGCAGGAAGTACTGGCAATGAGAGACTTTCAGAAATCAGCAGTATGAAGCAGATGAGAAGACAGGATAAGGTAAATCTACTGGTTGGACAGACTAGATCATATGGTTGGGAATATTTCTGCTCAGACAATACTTTTTTGAAAAATGCGTAATTTTTGTGATAAAAGTGTTTTCAGGAAATATTTCCTGGTTTGGAGAGGAGAGGGATGGAGGGATACTTTTTTGTAGGACTAAAAGAGAGGACTTTACTCTGAAAGTCATATGTTCAGAGGCTGGGGAACTTACACAGACAGGCAGATGTGGGTGCAATTTGTCCTCTGGCTCAGCCTGGGATATAAATATGGGCTGATTGCATCCCACACTAATGCACTAACCAGAAGATGTGTGGCTGTTTTATTTAGGGCATTGAACAGATTAGGAAAGTTGGATTTTAATGGCCTGCTGTTAGGGCGTTTGGTGGGAATAGGGGAAACTTGGCCAACATTGTGCAGGGGTGTATGTGGTCACACCAGGCATGTTGATGTACGACCACGTTGCAGAGGTAATGATTTCCTGGAGTTCATACCCAGAATGTGTAGCAGAAGCCCCTGACACACACACTGATCCATCCTTGGGGCAGATTTGGGGTTATACTGAGTGGAAAGGGGAAGAGAAGACACCCTATACTGGACAGGATTCATCAAGAATCTTGCCTTGCTTCTGGTCAAGCTTTGTATTAAGCATTTTTTCCTAGCTTGTACTTTCAGCTCCTTCTTCCATTTCCCCTCTGTAATATTTTATTCTCCTTGGCTTCAGTCATCTCCTCCTTGCTTTTTCCCTCTTTGGCCCTAAAATTTTCAGGACTGTTGGATGAGGTAAATTAAATTTCAGAAAGTAAATATCTGATTTGTCCACAGAGCTAGAAATCCATAGTAGCCCAGATCAATCTAATCACAGCAATCCAGTTCTTTCTGCCACTATTCCCTGGTGTGATGGTTTAGCCTGAATTACCACACAGTTTCTCACTCATCCTGCCCCTCCCCAGCAGGTTGGGGGAGAGAAATAGGAAGGAAGGAAAACTTGTGGGTTGAGATGAAGACAGTTTACTAAAATAACAAAGGAAAACTATAATAATAGCGGAATGTAAGGATATTAAAATATACAAAATTAACAATGTACATTTCCTCACCACCTCCTCCAATACGGCCCATCTGGAGCAACGATCACTGAGTGGCAAGCAAAGGAGCAAAAGGGAGCCAGCAAGGTATAGGGAACGATGCCAGCAAACTAGAGGGAAAGATGGATGCCAGGAAGGCAGATACCTGCCCTGGCCAACCCCCACTTCTATACTGAGCGTGATGTTTATGGCATGCAATACTCTCTTTGGCCAGTTTGGGTCAATTATTCTGTCTGTCTTTCTCCATTCCTGCATTCACACGTTAGCGAGACTTGGAAAGCAGGGCAGTATCCTTGGTCTCATTCACAACAACCTATATCATCAGGGTGTTTTATCAACATTCTTCACACACGAAATCCAAAACACACCAGCTAATGAGAGAAAAATTAACTATATCCCTGCTGAAACCGGGACACCTTGCTATGTGGTCCTGGCACCTCCCATGCACCCAGCCTGTTCAGTTTGCTGAGCCAGAAGAAAATTGTGGACTTCTTTGGTTTGCCTTTGTGGGATTTGTTTTTTTTTTCAGCAAACTGAGCAGGCTGAGCACAGAGTCACATGTGGGACTTCACAGCATGAGATGGCACTGTGGCACTTAACAACTGGATCCATTCAGTCTGCTTTAAAACCGGGAGTCTCAGGTTCTTTGGCCAAAGAAGTGATCCCTGCTTGCTGGATAGGTCCTACAGTAGCCAAAACAAGCCAAAAACTTTGTTCCCTCTTGCTCAGACACAGGTTCTGTAAGAAAACACAAGGTAATGCAGACTGAGAAGAAATTAAACAGCGCTACCATCTGTAATAGGTATATGGAATGGCAACTGGTGGGTTTTGGAAAGCTTTGTAGATAGTAGCTTGACCAGCACAACACCAGAGTAGACACTATGTACAATTTTAAAGCATTTAATTTAACAGATCTGGTTTGTCACCACTAGCATTTTGCATTTCAGTGGCATTAAATGTTCAAAAGTCCCAAGACATGAAGAAACCCTAAGGATACTGTATTTCTCCCTTGTTTTTCTTTACACAGATGTGATCATTAGTATAGCTGGTTCAGAAGCAATAGCTTTATCTAAGTTAAGTCATTAAACCAAAGTACTTTTGTTTACTGAAGTACTTTGGTTTTCTTGAAATTTTCCAACAGAAAAGATTTTTTTTCTGCCTTTCTGTCCTGCTTGGGTTGTTATTCCTACCTCTCCAGGTAAACAAATTCAGGCAGGACTGACAACAAACCCTGTGCCTGTTATGGTGTCCTGCTATAAAAAAAATGTTTGTCATCTTCTAATGCTTTAAGGAGTGTTGATGGTTTAAAGTAAGCTGTGTCACCCAACAGCTTATAAACAGAAGGTCAGTGATGATACTTGAGAAAGTCAGTGGAAAGAGGCATTTTTTAAGCCATATTTCTGTCTGAAGCACCTTCTGGCAGGCTATAAATGTTTGCCATTTTTAATGTCTGACCCACCTCAGGGTTATGGTCTGGTAGTCGTGTGGTGGGGTGTCAGTGGGGAGGTACAACTTCCGTGCTTCTTTTCTGAAAGACTTGCACAGTGCACAGTTTGCAGAGCTGGGTTCTGCTCTGGTATGCACTCTTTCTGCCAGCTTTCTCTTTGGTGGTGGCTGCACCTCTCCATTAGCAAGGCTGGTGGACATGTTTATGTAGCAGCCCCTCAGGCTCGTGCAATTGCCCTACACTGTGAGGTTTGTCTTATACTGCAAGTAATACCCAAACCAACTTTAGAGAACTTCTACCTCAAGGAGTACTTGCAAGATTTTGAGGGAATTCAGAGTTTTGAAAGCAGATCTGATGCAGTGACTAAGATGTGAAGAGAATAGGTAATGTTGTGTTATGCAGAACATTTGCAAATACTTCATTAGAGTCACACTGATAGCATTGTAAGAAAAACCCTATGAATTAAAGATGAAGTCCAGGACCATGATATTTTCACTGCCCCAAAGGGAAGGAATGACCCTTATTAGAAGTATTTGTTGTATTTCTCCATATTATTATTATTGCAACAGATAAAGACCTAGTGTTTTAAGATCTTCAACCAAAAGACTTGACAGTATAACAGCATCTAGCAGTAATATTTTTTCAGATGCTAGTGTTTCACCATGGGTGCTAGACGCTGTCCAGCTCTTTCAGTTGATGTCTGAGAATCAGATAATCTTAGCACAAAAATCTGCTGAGAAAAGAGATCTATAGCTAAAGTGCTGCACAAACTCATGCATGTACATCTTATCTGAGTTAATCTCAGAAATAATAAATAAAAAAAAAATCCCCAAATTGTTTAGGATCTCCCACCAGCTCATCTTTTCTTAATTTTTCATTTATTGTAGTGACAGTGCATTTCTTTGTGGAGATGAATGCTATTTTTTTAATGACCAATCAGATAAACATGTAACAGTATTTCAGGTAAATGTAAGGAAAAAAATCTATTGAATTTGCCTTAGAAAATCAGTAAATGCTGACTTATGCAAAGTGCTAAATGTTAAGAAGTTTCTCCCTGACATAGCTGGATGGAGGATAGAAAACTGGAAAAAAAAGCCTGAGCCAGTAGTACATGTAAATGCTGACCTGCTGCATTTTATGCCTCAAAAATTCTATTATATGTAGCACAATATTAGTTTGTTCCATGTTTTCATATTTATGTTTAATTCACAGCTAATTTTACTCTGGAAACAAAAAAAAAAACTCTGTTAAAGTCTTCAACTGAATAGTGTGTGACACAGACAGTGCTCAGGGAAAATCCCAGCCGTGTCCTGGAAAGTTTGCTTCCACAGTGTGTGGATATGTGGTGTAGGATATATGTAGGCACATTGGTGTGATTTAAGCTCCAGAGATTTGTCTGGAAGCCTGGAGGAAGCACTGGTTTGAGTTTGAGAAGACGTGGTATTTGATGAGTCTGCTATATAAGGCATTTGGGAACTTGGCAAATCCTTTCGTTTACAAGCATTATCAGTTCAGTGCCTGAATACCCTAAATCTAACCCCAAGAATCTTTGTGCTTGTGTTCCTGGCACAGCACTGACACAAGAGGTCAAGCTTTTTCTTCTGATTCTTATTGAGACTATGAGGTCTTTAGGGGTAAGATTCTTTCACTCCTACAGTCAGAAGGTTGAAAGCAATGTTGAGTTAGGCTTATCAGTGCCTTTGAAGTTCATATTTGGCATCTTTAGCATCTGTAGGTTCCCTAGATATGTTCAAAATCTGGCCTTTCATTCATAGTACTACCATAATAGGATTGGTTCCTTAAGAATATTTCTTCAGATTTTTTCTTCTTACTCCGATATCCCAAAGTAGTAAACTTCCACTACTCCCTTGAATTGTTTGGGGTTCTATCAGAGGCTGATGAAGGCAGAAGAAATTTATACCAGTCCTGCAACTTGTCTTGATGTGTGTAAGTATCCTGCCAAACTGTGTTACAGCCTGTTGAATGGGTCTGTTGCTGGCTGCACCTGGAATGTATAAAATGCTTAGAAGGACTCAGGGAAAAGTAGGTCCAAAGTTTTTTTTTATCTTCTCATCAAAATTAACAACTATCATTTTAACCTTACTCTTTCTGCTCTTAATTTGAGGCAGATGTATGTAGGTTAGCTCCACTTCAGCTTCCACAGTAACAGATCTTTTTCTGGGATCAGAAAAAAGATGTAAATTATTTTCATGTGGCAGGTGTTTCAACCAAATATCCTGGGATCAAACTGACATTTATCAAGTACTTTGAGTCACAGTTTCATGTACTCAGTAGGCATTGCCTATGGGGAGGTAATGCATCAGCAGGCGGAGAAGCTTAGTACACAAAGAAGGAGAATAACAAATCACAAATCGAAAAACTCAATTGTATTAAACATGCTGCCCAAGGATGCTTTCCTCTGGCAAGAAAATACTCAGATACAAACTTACTATTATGAGTTTAATAAACCAACTGTAGGTAGATCATAGTTGTTTGGTAATATGCAAGCAGTCAGGAACCTGAGCTCCATTTCAAATACCTGCTTGTCATATCCTTGGTCTTGGGAGAGATCATTATTGCTGTTCAATTAAACTGAGTATGACAGAATCTCACCAAATATTGGCCTATTGAGTTGTTTTTGCTAAAATTTGAATAACATGTTATTATGAATGATGGGTTTGTTAGATTAGTAAGGATATTAAAAGAAGTAAAAAGAGATTTCTGAGCAGCTGACATGTTTGGCCTATTATTATATAGCTGAGTTCATTTGGAAAGACACATGAGTTTCAGGGACTCTTAAATGCAGTGCCAAATAAATTAGATAGATGGGAATGAACTTTGAAATATGTTTTGGTTAGTCAAAATCTGAAAGGTTTGAGATGTTCTCTTTTTAACTTATTAGTTAAATAAGTTGAATTAATATTCCCCATAACTACATTCTTTCACATCACCTTCTAATCCCTTATAGTTTTGTACTGGGATCAAGCTAAACAAAGCCAGTTAAAGTCAAGATGATACAGGGGCCTTTGTTATTTTTGCTACTCTCAGACCGGGTAGCCAACCTGCTAAATGAGGACTACTGCCTCGGTTATTGCTATAGCTAGAAGATCCACAGTGGTTGGGCAGGGAACTGCTTGCAAGAGTGAAGATATCCTGGGGACTCCAGCAGTCTGTGGGAACTTTCCCTGTTCTATTTCCCTGTGCTGGACCATAAACACATAATTCCTGGCATTTCAGCCTGGTAGCTCCAAATTTCTCACATGGGAAATAATAAATGACTGTAATATCTCTGGCACTCATATAGTGTAACATCAGGAGCTGATAAAAGACACAGAGACCACACTGAAGCCAACCTAATGCTTCCCACACAATAGTCGTGTGTGGTTTTCAAGTGTTCTCTTTCTGGAGGAAAAGTAGTCTGTTAGAGTGTCTTGGTGGCACTGCCCAGATGGAATAGGTCAGAGGCTGTTCAGATGTATGACATGAGAGGTCACCTGTTTTCTCCATCCTGTTTTGTAGCTTTCTGTTGTCTTTACCTTAGTTTGTTTCCTCTTATTTCCAAGGCTAAAGCACTGGGACAGTTCTTCCTCCGGGAGACTAGGAGGCACTGTTGCTTATACTTTATACCACAATTAGGACTCTGCACAGTGCATTAAAATTAATAGTAAAACTGTTTTCCTCTGTTTTCTGGCTCTGCCATCCCCTACTTTTTCAGAAGGCCTTCCCTATCAGTTAGATACTATAGTTTCTGTCAGTGGCAGCTCATAACAAAGCCTATACCAGAACATCTCTTAATTGAGCATCCTTCAAATCTTTTTTTTTTTTTTTTTTCATTTATCAGCTCCTTTAATGCTGTCTTAATAGTAGTTTTCTCTGAAGATTTCTTTTCAGGGCTTCTTTTCAAATAAATTGATGTTGAAATGATCACAACATAGCTTCTCTCAGTGGGTTTGTTTGTTGTTTTTTTTTTTCTTAATGCACAAAATTATCTCAATTGGCATTAAGTTCAGGGAGTCAGAAGGCCAAATGTGCCTTCATAAATCTGAGATGACTTCACTGAAGTCTTTGAATTTACAGTCTCTTAACAGAGATCACAAGTTGACCCCAGAGCCCACAATATTAGCTCTAATGGGAAATTTAAAATTTTCTGATGCACTGAATTCAATGACAACTTGGTAGGATTATCTGAGGATGAAAAGCAAGTGTTTGCTGTACCATAGAGTTCCCTTCTCCTCAGTATACATGTCTACTCTGTTCGAATGGTGAATTACGGTGGCTGAGATTCAGGGTGATCAAGTTAATAATCGGGGTTGAATTCAAAACAGCACTTTGGCTAGGAGGATTTTTCTTCCCTTTTTCAAGTGAAGATGTGGGCCAGGGTTTGGGTTTATTTTGTTCTTTCAGTACTAGTCTTCCTAAGGGCTTGTCTGTGGCTGCAGCATTGTCCAGTGGCTTCCCACCACCACAACCACTTCCCACAATATTATCCCAGTGATTACTTGGGAGCAGCAGTAATCAACAGGAAGGCCCCAGGCCATTAATAAGGGATGCACAGGGTGAGCGGTAGTGGTGTATGGAGCCTTTTAACTTGCACAATGGTACTGTGAATGGCAGTACTCATCTTGTGCTCAGCTTTATTCATTAAGTTTCTGCAATTTATTAACATGTAAATGACTGTCTTTGTGTGTCTTAGTCATGGAAATTTCCAAGTAAAAGTGCTTTCTTTTTACTTGTTAACTTCTTGATAAATGGAGTTCTGCATCTGCAGTGCCCTATCTCTTATTTGCTTGTTTACAGTATCAATCACATCCTTGTTTTACCTCGTCTCAGGGCTATGTGTTTGTTTGCACTCTTCTAATCAATGATAACCAAGGATCTGATTAAATCTACTTCTCTTTGTCTTGACTTTGTAGACCTTGCTGATTAATGTGGGATAATAGAGGGAATGCAGTAGAAAGGCTGTTCATGAGGTCTGTATACACAACATGATGTGTTAAACTTCACGTGTTTTCCTTCCATGTCCTGCTGTCCCCTGTTTATCCATTCATGCCTTTCCCAACTTTGTTTTCAGAGCCCTGCTCAGAGCAATGTTGGCCTTCTGGGCAGAACTGAGGAAGTTAAGACTGCAGTCCTGTCTCTGCCAGTGTCCTGCTGAATCCCTTCTTCCTGCTGTGTTGGCTGGAGTGCTGCAATGCTATTCCCTACTGCCAGGTCTGAGTCGTATTGTTGTACATGATAAAAAGACTGGGTAACATGGTCCAGTGAGCTGATCCAGGTGCCTGCGTTCTGTCCTGTCAGCAATCTGCACCTCTTCTGACCAGGCCATGAGCTACCCAAAACCCCAGGACAGCCACTCTTTCTATACAGAGCTAGTCTATAACTGCAACATCAGATATTGAAGGGTCCAGGTAAGCCAAAAATACCATAAGAAGACCTGTCAAGGATAGCTAGTGGATGGATAAGACATGTTGCCATGCAGTATATACTGGAGAAGTATCCAAGCTACCATTGCAGGGCCTGTATGGGGAGTAAAGGTATGCTAAGGTCAAGCCTTGTTTTCTTCAATGTCCTGAACAGAATTTGGCCACAGTCAAAAGAAGTATAACACTTGACTACTACAAAGCAACCTCATACGTGCTTTGACATGCATGGTAGGCCAAATGCCTCCTGTGTTGTATCAATTTAGCTCCCATAACAACAGCATCCACGTGATTCAGTGATAACCACATTGTAGTAATCTGCAAATATTTAAATTATAAATTATTGGCTTGTCAGTTTTGTCACGTCTGTTTATATGCAAACAGATCTTATGACTAGCACTTCCAGAATTCACTAGGAATATTGCAGTGCTGAACACTCAGAAGGTTTTGTTGGTTGGGTCTGACCTGAATGTTAATCATGCTTTTCCTTAGATGAGCATTAAATCTCTTCTGCTTCTGAAGACTAACATCAATATTCAAATATTTAATTTGCTCGTTGACATTTATTAAAATAGCTTCATGCTTGAATATCAAGTTAAGGCAGCGGCAGCTAATTTTGTTAGTTTAAGTGATGTTGGAAGTAAATTTAAATCTGATTGAGAAGCATTTAATACTCACTTAAAAAAGAAGGGAATGAAAGGTCAGTGGTATAAAATGTTGGTATCTTGAGATACAGCAGAGTTTAAGTAAGATTTGACTTTTGAAGTAACTGAATGAAGCCTCAAAAACAGTTGCAACAGGAATATTTCAAAAGGTTAGGAGAAGGGTCTTTTAATGCTTCCCAAAATAGGTCTCAGTGTCCTAACAAGTCAGAGACATCTTCTTGCCTAGAGATGAAGTAAGGGATGTTTGAAGGCTCTCAGACTATTTATGTTCAAGTCTTACTCTTCAGCCTGAAAATTGGGAGGTTAAATGTGGGTTCAGTAGAGATGAACGTGTCCTGTGAGCATTTCACTTTACCAGAGGAGAAAGTTGCTAATTCAAAGGCTGCCATCTAAGTGGGAAAATATGTATGTATATATGCACATCTATTGTAGAAAGGCCTTGCTTTGAATTATGTTATGTACATAAGGTCCTTTAACTTCCAAATAATACGAGGAAAGGCATTTACAATTATAGATGTAAAGGAAAGGCTGCATTTTTCAGGTAAGTTGAAAATATGAGAAGGATGGACAAAAATACTGGCTGACCTCTTTAATAACATCTTCAAGTAACTGGCTGGTCTCCTATTAATAACTGGCTTGTTGGACATAATTCCAGCTTTAAACCACTTGCTTACATGATTGCTTGTACTGTTGGCCTGGAACACTGAATTGTGAATATATTGTTAAATGCCTTTTCGTTGTGAAACCATGTGGCTATAACTGAGAGAAAGGTGTTTAATCATCTAGGAGTAGGGATCAACTAGATGCATGTAAGTACAAAGGATTATTTTTTATCCTTTTAAGAAAAGCTTCTGAATATTTACAGATCAGTAGATTGGTACATATTTATTCAGTAAACAATGACAGGCTAGTTTATTTTGCAAACAGTGAGAGATTTGTTTTGAGGGCTTCTGTTTTGGTTCTGTTTCATCACATTTCTCTAGAAACACTTATTTAGGACCCCTCTGATGAAGTTTTGCTGTTTCCTTAATCTTAACTGTCATGCTGAGCTAGCAATGACCCACTGAAGAGGAGGTTAGTGTTAAGCAAAACTTTCCTATCTTAAAATATAGCTGTCAGACAATGTGCGCAGGGGTCCAGTGACTAAAATCAGTTTGAGTAAAGCTGCTTGTTTACCTAGGGAATACTTTTCTGGATTCTTAGTGGAGTGTCCTACAGAAAAGCCTGAAAATTCATAAAACTTAGACTGAGAGTCAGTTTGAATTAACCTCAGCTGGGATTTCACACTGAAAATTTCTTCCTGGGTGCTCTGTTTCAGGAATGCATGAGAGGTGGCATCTAGTTATATTGAAGAATGCAGATGAGGACATCACTGGTGACAATTAGTTTGTCAAATGCCTACCCTAGGAAAAAAAAGTGACCATCCTATTTTGCAAGCAATGAAAACATAAACAGCAATCCCAGAGTGTTATGTGAATAACATCTGTTCGGGTTTTTTTTTTGGCAGATGTGGCTTTTCTCTGAGAATTTTGAATTCTGTGTACAAAGTTTGGAGTGAGAAAGAACTTCTGTGGATAACATTGTTTTGATAAAGATGCTTTAAAGGTCTTTAAGCAACTTTATAGATCAACATGGCTTTCCAGAGAGTAATTTTGCTCATTTATTTGTTTACAATTGTATGGCAAAGTATAGCGATGCTTTATTGTCTGTCTCTTACTGTCGATTTAGTTGAAGGAACACAGAACAATTTATTAAGGCATCTAGGTTCTAATTTTCTTTAACTTAATATTGAAAGGAAACAACAGAGTATTCATTGTCTCAGTCATTCAAGAAGAATTTGGACCAACACTCACTTGCTCTCCAAGAACAGTTTCCCGCTGCCCTAGTACTCAGTTTCTCTGAGAAGTGGTGCTTGCTGCTAATTTACAGAGTACCTTTAGCAAAAGATGAGCAACTTTCCATACGCTCTTTGAGGAACATGCCTTTCTGCAGTCTGGAAAGACCATATGTAGAAGAAAGCTAAGTCTATGATTCTATTATTCTATTCTAAGTCTATGTACTGTCATAGTCTTTGAACTGGGTCCAAGCAGTGTCAGTTTTCCTGGGCCTTTTGTGCTGACAAGGCTGCTTTTCAAAGCTTCTAGAAGACAACTGAAAGTAAACTGCTTGGTCACAGCAACACACTCTCTGAGATGAGATCTAGAGCTGCTTAGGAGAATCCCCACTCAAAGCCTCACAGCATTCAATTTTATGAAAACCAAAACTTTCCAACAACTATCACTCTACTTTCAGACCTATTTCTTGACAATCTGGCTGAAACCTCCAGGATCAGTAGCTCTTTCGAAGTCAGTCACAGGAACTGCCAGAGTATTTGGGTTCCCTATGCCAGGTAGAAACCTAGAGGGAGCTTCTGGGGTTTGTTAGGCCCCCCACTAGTCTGATGAGTAATCAGACTTCTTGGATCTGTGGTCCTGGTAGTGTGGGGATTTAAAATTGATTGCCTTGTGCTGAAGGAGGCAAAAATCATCTCTGAAATCAAGATTTCCAGGCTTTCCATGTTCTGTGCTAGGTGGCAAAATGTGTGTGCAAGCATGAGTATGCAATTGTATGGACTGTGGCTTTTCTTTACACAGAAGATGTCAGAGTTTGGAATTGGAAGAAACCTCATACTGAAAAAACAATTTTCTTATGAAATCATATTTATCTTTTGTTTATAATTCAATCCAGGGTATCAGAAAATGAAGCCTTTCTAATTTGAGGCTGGATGCAAAACATGTACTTGTCAATCTGTCTGTACCCTCCTCAGAGCCCCATCATACTCTGACCATTCAGACTCTATGTGAATACTCTTCTTTATTTTGCTTCTTCTTAGCTAATTTTTAAGGATTTGGATTTGGGGATAGCTTATTTTTTTTAGCTCTTAATTCTTAGTTTGAGAGCAGTCTGAAATGAACTCTTCATTTTTCTTGAGCATGTTAAAGCTCATGATCTTTCTAGTCAACTTCAAGAGGGAGAGTCATAGGTATTAGTCAGCTGCCAATGAACCTCTTGTGTTTACACAAGTCTCTATCATAACAACAGCAAGTGCAAGAAGAACTAATGTCAGCTTCTTTAGATAACAAACCTGCTCCAGTCATGTGGGGCAAAGTGGCCCCCCGGAGAGAACATCAGTCCCTGGAGGACTTGTCCCTAGGACTACTGCTTTCTCTTAGCTTCTGTATTGAGTGAGAAGCCACTGCAAGCAAGTCAAAAGAAGAAAGATTAAGCCTGTGCTGTTAAATATTGAAGGTGTTTTGAGCCCAAATAGATTGTTGAAGGTTACATACTCTGTTTTCAAATAAAAAGGCAAAAAGAACTACTCACTTCTTCCCAAATGATTCACCCTGACCTGTGTCTGGGGACATTTGCTTTATAAGGTGTTCGGTCCAGCTGCAAAGAAAGAAGTGTCACACGAGACTTTGTTTTTCAACTGCTCTTAGACACAAAGTGGGCAGATTTACTTGCCCACCTCTATTTGAGGGTGGGTATGATGTCTTGATCCTCTGCAGATAGGAGAATTTTGATAAGCAATATTGATTGGTCATCAATAAATAGCTCTGAAAGCAGCTTTTAGTGATCTTGAGATCAGGCACATGTGAAAGGAGAGATAAATGTGACAGCTGGTGATACATAGTGAAAGCAACACTTTTAAAGAGACTTCTGGCTCCTCCTTTTGTCCTGCTTCCTTGTCATTTCTGCAGCTCTGTCCAGGCTTAGATTTATCTGATCTTTCTCCATCCAAATAGTTGCATTTCTGAAGGATTGGCACAACTGGCTACTAAAGTTGTTTGTATTTGATATAATAGAGATGCAGAGATGAAAGACCTGACATTTCTGCCAGCTGGGTCTAAACCTTCACACTATCTATCTTTGCAGCTGTATGTAGATGCCAGACAGGATAGGGAAGGAGACTTGCTTGTCTTTATGGTGCATTGTTATATGTTTATCAGCTCTAGCAGGAGAAGGAAAATTCACTAGAATTGAGTACTTTTATGAAACTATGCAAAATCTTGGCATCACATTGTGGTTTTTCTTCACTGTTAATTGAACTCTCATGGCCATTACCAACCTCTTTGCCTTTGGGACAGCATTGAAGATGTAGGCTTAAACATGAGCTAAATCCTTCTTACAGAATACATTAGAATCACAGGGCTGTGGATAGCATGCTACATGTCTATTCAGAAGAATCCTTAGCAGTGTAGTTGCTGCACTTCCATCACTTATCTGCTTTGGCAGGCAGTGGGAAGCTGTCTCTAGCTAGCTGTCCATTGTTGCCATCCATTGTAATATACATATGTGGCCAGCTTGCTCTCAGATTGTGAAGTAAACTGTTTTTAAACTAAGGCAGGTATTGATAGATGGAATGCATGGATGACAACTTCTCCTGCAAGTGATAAAGGAGCCAACGAGGAATGGTGCTATGCTGGACCTCATTCTCGCCAATCGGGAGGGGCTGGTGGGGGATGTGAAACTCAAGGGCAGCCTTGGCTGCAGCGACCATGAGATGGTGGAGTTCAAGATACTTAGGGCAGTGAGAAGGTTGCGCAACAAGCTCTCTGCCCTGGACTTCAGGAGGGCAGACTTTGGCCTCTTCAGGGATCTGATGGGTAAAGTGCCATGGGATACAGCCTGGGAGGGAAGAAGGGCCCAGGAAAGTTGGTTGATATTGAAGGAGCACCTCCTCCAAGCTCAGGAGTGATGCATCCCAATGAAGAGCTGTTGGATACCTGGAGTAACAGGGACACTTAGTCAACAATCCAGACTGAATGGAATTGTTATGTTTGTGAGCAGCAGGCCTCAAGGACATCACTGAATCCGCTTCTGAGAAAGTACTGAAGCCACTTGTAAGAAAGTACTGAAGCCGCCTGTGAGAAAGTAATGAAGCTTCCTGTGAGAAAGTAAATGAAGCAACCTTGAAGAAGATCGCAAACAACTTTGAGAAAGTGAAAACATGAAAAGTACGGGACTTTCCAGGTTAGCTAACTGCAAGTAGGAGGGATATGCAAATGTAACCATTAGAGCTTAAGCCAATCACGCAATGGCTAGTAGGCATATTTTATCTTAGCAATATAAATATGCGCACCTGGGACTAATAAATCAAACTACACTTATTACTCATATTGAGTCTTTGTCGTACGTTCCTCTGTCGCTCGCAAAGAGCAAGTCCAGCAAAAATGCCAGGAGGCCTGCATGAATCAGAAAGAGCTCCTGGACCAACTGAAAGTAAAGAAGGAAGCCTACAGAGGGTGGAAGGAAGGACAGGCAGCCTGGGAGGATTACAGAGAGGTTGTACGAGCAGCATCAGGTAAGGCAGGCTAAAGCCCAGATGGAATTGAATGTGGCCAGGGACGTCAAGGGCAACAGGAAAAGCTTCTATAGGTACGTCGGGACAGAAGAAAGTCCAAGGGTAATGTAGGCCCTCTTGGGAAGGAAACAAGCGACCTGGTTACCTGAGACATGGACAAGGCTGAGGTGCTTAATGACTTTTTTTTCCTCAGTCTTCACTGATAAGTGCTCTAGCCAAGTTGCGTAAGGTAAAAGAAGGTACTGGGAGAACAAGGAACTGCCCACTGTAGCAGAAGAGCAGGTTTGGAAGTTGCCAAGATGCTGTCCATCATATTTGAGAAGTCATGGCAGGCTAGTAAGGTTCCCATAACATCTTTGTCAGTGATATGGACAGCGGGATTGAGTGCACCCTCAGCAAGTTTGCCAACAACACCAAGCTGTGTGGTGCAGTTGACATGCTGGAGGGGAGGGATGGCATCCAGAGGACCCTAACAAATGTGCCCATCAAATGGGCCAATGCAAACCTCATGAAGTAAAACAAGGCCAAGTGCAAGGTCCTGCATCTGGGTCAGCGCAATCCCAGGCACAAATACAGGCTGGGCGGAGAATGGATTGAGAGCAATCCTGAGGAGAAGGATTTGGGAGTGCTGGTGGACGAGAAGCTCAACATGAGCAGACAATGCATGCTTGCAGCTAAGAAAGCCAACCACATCCTGGGCTGCATCCAAAGAAGCGTGGCCAGCAGGTCGAGGGATGTAATTCT
This sequence comes from Chlamydotis macqueenii, assembly GCF_036417535.1. Classification (NCBI taxonomy): domain Eukaryota; kingdom Metazoa; phylum Chordata; class Aves; order Otidiformes; family Otididae; genus Chlamydotis; species Chlamydotis macqueenii. Next base: position 22,690,669 of record NC_141559.1, read on the forward strand.
GCCCCTCTACTCTGCTCTGGTGAGACCCCACCTGGAGTACTGTGTCCAGTTCTGGAGCCCCCTGCTGACACGGAAGTCACGGACACTGCTGACGACCAATATGATCAAGCAAATGCCAATTTGTTGTTGATACATCCCAGTTAATAGAGCCCTTCTAATTCCGTATAATACGCAAGCTCTCTACTAATTGGTTAACTATATCATGCATGCGCTCCTAGCTAAAATATGATTCGTTAAGTCTCTTTGTTCACATGCACAGCTCTCTCCACCTGCACCCTGCTTCACGTTCAGCCCCCAGTCACGTATGCCAGCTGTTTTCCTTCTTCTCAAGGTTGCTTCATTTACGTTCTCACAGGAAGCTTCATTACTTTCTCACAGGCGGCCTCATTATTTTCTCACAGGTGTTTTCAGTACTTTCTTACAGGCAGCTTCAGTACTTTCTCACAAGCGGCTTCAGTGATGTCCTTGAGGCCTGCTGCTCACAAACATAACAATTCCATTCGATCTGGATTGTTCACTAAGTGACCCTGATGTTCCAGGTATCCAACAGCCCCCAACGTAAGAAAGACATGGACCTGTTGGAGAGGGTCCAGAGGAGGGCCACAAAGATGATAAGAGGGCTGAAGCACCTTTCCTATGAGGACAGGCTGAGAGAGTTGGGGCTGGTCAGCCTGGAGAAGAGGAGGCTCTGGGGAGACCTTATAGAGGTCTTCCAGTACCTCAAGGGGGCCTACAAGAAAGATGAGGAGAGGCTGTTCAGTAGGGCCTGTTGCGATAGGAGTACTGAGGAGGAGGAGTAATGGTTTTAAAATAGAGAGAGGTAGATTTAGATTAGATATTAGGAAAAAATTTTTTACAATGAGGGTTGTAGAACACTGGAACAGGTTGCCCAGAGAGGTGGTGGATGCCTGATCCCTGGAAACGTTCATGGCCAGTTTGGATGAGGCTCTGAGCAACCTGATCTAGTTGAAGATGTTCCTGCTCCTTGCAGGGTGGGTTGCACTGGATGACCTTGAAAGGTCCCTTCCCACTCCAGTCTTCTATGATTCTGTCATAGAGCTGGTTAAAATGCTTGGCTTTTTTTCAGCTTATTAAGTCAGGTGAAGTGGGTACATTAGAGAAAACAAGGTTTTAAAAGTTACTTAGTTCCCAAGTGGGCAGGGTAGACATCAGGTACTTATTTAGCCTCTGTATTTTCAAGTGCTTAAGTATGGGACACAGGGCTCTGCCATTTGCCTAGGATATGCCATTCAGAATGTCTTCCATATTACCATCTCAATGCCTAGATGGAACCTGTTGCCTGCAAACTCAGAGTGGATCGTCCCAGCTGACAATCTGTTGCAATAAGGACATGGTCTCCGAGGATGGTGTACCGGAGACCTTTATTGTCCTTCAGCCTAAGTCTTTTATATCTTTTCTCAGTTGCACGCAGAATGCACGTGCTTAATCATCTAATTCAATTGGTAGCAATATACTGTTCATGCGCCTTAAACTTCATTTGGATTGGTTATAGATTTTTAGTTGTCTTTACTATTTTTGCCTTTGGTATTTACTTATCTTGTTCTAATTGCTGTTTTTTGTTATTGAGCAAGTGGTGTTCAAGGACATAGCTCAAATTCTTCAATATCAGACAGCTGTTGGAAATGTGGGAACACTCTCTATTCCGACATTTCCCCCTTTTTGTTTTTCTACTATCAATATCTGATGTAGTATTTTCTGTATCATTTTTGTAGGCAGGTGAATCAAACACAAAATGTTAATGATAATGCTTACTAAGATACCAAATATCTCAATTCCAATTTTAGCCAAAGATAGCAACCACCCTGCTTTGTCACACAGAAGCTTAGTCAAGATAATTACTGACCACATGTTATACATATTAATGATTACTTAAGCAAAACTAAATTTCACTACCTTCTAATAATTTTCTACTATAGCATTCTTCTACCATTATAAATATAACAACTCCAGTAACTTTCTTATCTACGAGGCCAGTGACTAGTTTTTTGCAGGCCTCTGTTGAAACAAGCCATAAATTCTGCTAACAATGTTTTGTATCTTAAAGCTTCCCTTCTCATTCCATGGTTTTCTTCCTGCAAGCATGATTGTGTTCCTCTCCCAAGGGCAGTGTGCTTTCACTGACACCGTACTGGCTCAGCGAAATACCCACATCTCCCCCTTCTTAGTTTATGAGAAGAGACTTGTTTCAACGCTTTATCTATTAAAGTTTACACATATTTTAACACACAGAATGCACATTTTAATACACAGAATATAGATCAAAATAGGAATGAATAATCCTACAGCTATTTGTAATAAGCTTATTTCAATCCACCAAAAAAAAAAATTCTGAATATATCAAAATCATCCCTTTGTTGCAGTTTACAGATTCATGCAGCAAAGCCCATCAAAATCCTGACCGCCATGATTTTGTGGTAATAATAAAAAATCTATTGCTGATCTGTTCTGTTACCAACCCAACTACGCCAAAGACACCGCTGAGCAAGAGGATGATGATCAGCTGGTTCAGAGCAGAGAAAGGAGGCAGGCGCAGCACCCTCAGGGCATCCTCTGTTGTTCGCAGAGTGCGCTCCGGGTCCTCCCTCTCCCCCTCGCCCTGAGCCACCTCAGTTTATACCCTCAGCAGATTCAGTGAAAGAGTACTGACTAGACGTTGCTGCATGCGTGGCCAGCACATGCAACAAGGCCTGTCAAATATGTGCTCTACAGGCTAACAGCGGTTCTGTTTTGTGAACTAGCTTAGTGTACAGAATCTACATCAGTTAACAGCGTTGATAGTACCAATGCAGTTGTATGTGTTTTCTTAGCAAGCCAACAGCCCAATTTATTTAGCGTAGCTAACACTTGGGAATTAGCCACACCAGGTGCTAAGATTGAAGCAGCAATAATTTCACCTGGTTTCTGTCATTGTTTTGTTTAGTGGGGGGGGGCTAAGGTGGTAGCTTTTGTAGGAAACTGCTAGAAGTTGCTCCCCTTTGTTCAGTGGACTTGGCCAGGCCTAGGGCGGACCCACTGCTGGCCAAGGCCGAGCCGATTGGTAGCAGAATGTCCCGTGATAACGCCTCTGCGATAACGTATTTAAGAAGGGGAAACAGAAAAAAAAAGAGAGAGAAGAGAAGATGTGAAGGAGCTTAGCGGGGGCAGAGGTGCAGAGGGGGAGGCGCAGGCCTCATGGGCCTTGCAGGCCTCACCCTCTGGCCTCTCGCCAGGCAGCCGACTGGGCCCGACTCGGTCCAGCCCGGCTGCAAGAAGTGGAGAGGAGATGAGATATGAATAAGATGTAAAAAAGATCCTGAGAGACATCTACCAGCCTGCTGTGAGGAACGGCTGCAGACGCCAAGGTCAGTTCAGAAGGAGGGGGAGGAGTAATGCGGCTCCTGACCAAGATTCCCCTGCAGCCTGTGGTGAAGACCATGGTGGAGCAGGTTGTCCCCCTGCAGCCCATGGAGGTCCACGGAGGATCAGAGATCCACTTGGAGCCTGTGAAAGACCCCACACAGGGGGAGGTGGATGCCTGAAGGGAGCTGTGGCCCGTAGAGGGCCCGCTGGGACAGCTGTTCTGAAGGGACTGCACTCCGTGGAAGAGATGACCCACGCCGGAGCAGTTCCACGAAGGACTGTGGCGTAGGGATGGGACCCCACAACGGAGCAGGGGAGGAATGTGAGGAGTTCTTCCCCCAACCATGAAGCAGCGGCGTGAAACAACATGTGATGAACTGACCGCAACCCCCATTCCCTCTCCCCTCTGTGCCGCTCAGGGAGGGGAAGGTAGTAGAGATAATGTTAAGCTTGGGAAGAGGGAGGGGTGGATGGAGGTTATCTTGTTCTCTGTCTCATTATCCTGCTGTTTGTAGTAATAAATGAATAGTTTTCCCCAAGTCGAGTCTGTTTTGCCCGTGACAGTAACTTTAAGGATTTCTCCCTGTCCTTATCTCAAACCTCGAGCTGTTTTTCCTTATATTTTCTCTCCCTGTTCTCTCGGAAGGTGGGGGGAGTGAGAGAGAGACTGCGTAGTCTGGTCCCGATCAGGGCTGAACTACAACAGTTTCCAAAACTCTATATTATTTTGGTAATCAGATTCAAGGCTATGTGAATTTCGTTTAGGTCCTTTATGCTGTCTGGATTTTGATGTGTTAGTGCTTGCATGACTATACCATGCTGTATTGTTGCAATGTATAGATCTTAAAGCATTTACAATCATTACCCCTCTAATAACAGCAATCTATTGTATTGCAGATACTTCCGTGGTTGCAAAGAGATCTTTGAGTTTGGGGTAGAAACTAATTTGCATATGCTTCATTTTTATTCTTACAATAGCTGTGCTCTTCCAATTATGCTACAAATAAACTGGTGTGTAGGAAGGTAATGTATAGTATTTTCCTGGCTGTCCTCTCTGTAGCGGGAACTGTGTAGATAGAGTGTCAGAGCATTTCAGGGATTACAGTTTGTTTCACAAGCTGGTTGGGGAAAATATTTGACATACCTGCATGCCTGAAGCACTCTTGACTATTCAGCAGGAGAGTAGATTTCATGGCTTTAAAGCCACATGCTGTGTTTTGGAAACCTGTCACTCGCTCTTCAATCTTTGCAAATGGGCACAAGCAAGGACTTGATGGATTGTATTACCAGGAGCCAGCTGTCGTATATTGGCATGTCAGACTATATTCTATTCAGCTTCCTTAAACCTCTGCTTTCAACCAACACACAAAAATAAAATCAAACCAAAGTTTGCTGTATAGATAAACTCTACTTGACTCCAAGGACAAGGGGATATAATTTTCAGACCTACCTCTGCCAGTAAGGACTCTGGAGGAAAAGATTTCTAAAGAAAGGACATAGATAAATGGTTGAAGGGATATATGGAAGCACAGAAGTGGGTGAGATGCTTTGGAAAATCCTACTAAATTCCCAGTCATGCTTCTGTATTTCAAATGCTACCTGAAACTAAAAAGCAGTTTTTAAAGATATTTGTAAGTCGAATAGGAATCGTAGAATTTAGACTCCTAAGTGATTTCCACAAATGGATCTTAAGCTCCTAAAGCAGGTAGGTGCTTTGGGAAATTTTACCCTGTGAGTCTTATTATTGACACTCATTTTGTGTTGCCAGGCAACAAAATGCTGGTTCCTTCTTCATGGCTTAGACGTATGCACTGCTGGGAACTTAAAACAGACAAGCCCCTTTTCCTGAGAACTGGCAATGCTTGATGACGCATTTCAACTTAGGGAAAGTGAATGTGACATGGAAAGTGAAGGGTCAAAAAGGAATTGGACTTTCTTTCTAAAAACACTTAAGGAACTGGTTTGAGATAGTGAGGGTAACCTACTCTACAGATCATCCATTCCTTTGTACCAGTGGAAGAGACTTATTTGGAGGCTTTTTATAGCCTGTGGAGAGGTCAAAGGCAGTGTGGTGTCACATCAGTATGCAGTCCCTACAGGGAAGTGGGGACACAGAATTATCTCCTCTGGTATCCTTAAGTTCTTTCCTAATCCTTCAGAGCTGTTGTCCAAGTCTGGACCCATAACAGAGGCTGTCTGTCCCTTATAGGTTTTTCTCCCACTTAATCATTCCATGTCTTATTTGCTTTGGTAATGCACCTACCTTTCTATTTTTCTGTTTCTATTTTAATGTCTTGTTTTTATAACTTCTGATTCTATCACGACTTTTTCCCCCAACCCCAAATACAAGCACAAAAAAAAGTATCCTGTAATCAGTAAACATTTTTGTTTGACTGACTTTGTTCAGACACTTTTTTTTTCTGGCAGTTATGTGACACAGTTATCATTTGCTAAATGCGTGAATTATTTGTCCTGCTGCTTACTTCAAATGTATTTTGCTGTTGTGGAAAGGCAAGTAGTTTTTCACTTTAGAAGCTTCTATGTTCTAACTCATAAACAAATGGAAGGTTTCATATTGTAGCAGCAATGAAAAGGTATGACTGAAGAATAGAAATTCCACTAGAAATGAATGTGTTTGTGCATGTGCATATGTGTATGTATTAATAGCTGGTGAAGGTAGGATAGTCTGGCTTGTAGGAGATGATGGTTGTCAGTAAGCTCTCAGGTAGCTGGTATCTAGCTCTTTAGTCCTGATTTTTTTAAAGCTGTTTTCCATGGAAGAGACTCAGGCAATTACATGGTTAGGCGATTCCTTCAATAATTTTAAAATCTCCTGGCCTAGTTGGAAAGACGGTTATTTAAGGTCATTGTATTCCTATGTGATCCATGAGAACTGGTGACTGGAAGAGGTAAGCTATGCAGATTAATGGCCTTGCTGAGGGCAGGACACCAAACTTAGCCCTTAGAAATTGTTAGGCAATAGCTAGCTCAACTGCTGGCTTGCTTGTATTGGATAGCATAACCTGCATGAGTTTTGCTCTAGATTAGCCACATTGTACAATAGCTTCTACCAGGCAGGGTTGTCCAAGAGAAAAAGAGGTATGGGGAATGTGCAGGAGTTACTATTATGGGACACTCATCCTATAGGTGCAGGTTACCCACCTTCACTGGTTTCACTGCTCACGGGACAGCTCTTTTTTGTGTGTTTTGCTTTTCATGCAACTTCAACAAACACCAGATTATTCCAACAGTATATAACCCTGCTGAAAGGTATTAATGAGATTCACCCACAGGAAAGCTGGCTTCTGGTTGTAAACTTTCTTACCCATTGAAGTGTGGATTATAGTATAATAGGTACTATGCACTGAATGCAGTAAAACCAACTATGGAGTACAGCCTTTTATTTCTCCAAATAATTCATCATAACTTCTTGGATATCTTAGAATAAAATCTGAAATATTAACATGGAGGTAAAATCTGGCAGCTTTTAGGTGAGGTACAAATCTGTACATGGAAGAGCAAAGCAACGGCTGGTGACATTGTTAGGTGGAGTTACAGTACAGGGTGAGTCACTGAGTTGCTTGTCGTTAGAAAGATTGTCATGTAAGAGATACACTTTCCTTAGACTCCAAGATAAATCAAGAATTTAATAAGGTGCTATCAAGAGGCACCAGCTTCTTTCCATTGACACAGCAGCAAGACTGATGCTCACTTCTGAGAAATTTTCCCTTGTGCTGGAGAGAAATTCCACTGGGCAGAAGTTAAGTTTTGTGGATGTGGGATTTAGCCAGTGTAACCCAACTGGATGTCTTAGTGAGGAGGTTTTATTCATGTTTCTGAGTACTGTATATTTTGTTTAGCTGTAGCTACAGAGTTTTCTACAAAATATTTAGCTTCCTTATTGAAGTATGATTTGGGATTGTGCCATATTCTATGTAGCTTAGCTTGCTACTTCTCTTATTCAGTGGAGCATTAACCTGCTTTAGATTCCTTGATATGGGTTTTCAGTACTATTAAAAGCAAGTTGTGCCACCACCTTGAAATCTTACTCCTTCTGTTTATGAAGTGCTAAGTCTATTCCTAGAAGCATTAATAATGTATACACTTTGAATTTCAATATTCAAATACTGAAGACATCTGGTACGTGAGAATCTATTTAAGTTGATAAGGAAAAGCTAGAAGAATAGGATTATCTGTTTCCTAAGTGTACAGAATACAGTGGTGTATAAATCTTATGCCTGCATTGCTCTTTATGAAAATGTCTGAGGATATACTTTAGTTCCCACTTAGAGGTACTAGAATTGGCATTAAAAAGCATAGAATTCCTAAATGAAGAAAGATATTAATGGTTAGCTAATTGTCCTGTTGAATATCTAGGTTTCCAAAACCTTTTTGGCAGAGCTAAGCACAGGGCATGGAAAACATTACAGAAAAAATTGCAAAAAGATAGAATGAGAAAGTTCCCAATGTTGGATTTTTTTTTTTCTGGAAAACCAGAATCCAAATCCTTCCTCTAGTTTGGGAAGTGATGTCAGACCTTATACTGACCACTGGGCCTGCAGAGAACCTCAGTTTGAAGGACTGCACTTCTCGTGCACTTTGCTTGCCTTAGGGAAATGTGTTAATGAATCATCAGCAAAACTTCTTTAGCCCCAGGACATTCATCAGAGATTTCACAGACACATCCTCATCTGCTTTTGCTGAGGCACAGCAGGAGAGTGCTGGCAGAATCAGAGTTCATGGAGTAGTGCTGCAGGGCCTGAGCTTACCACTTATGTTGCTCCAGGCTTCCTTTTGCTTAAGAACTGTAGCTCTTTCTGAATTTGCTGGTGTGAGATGAGCGTGCTGCAGATCTGAAATTGGTGTTCTGGAGTTGTTCTAGAAAGTTTCTCCAGGATATTTGGACAGGCTGACTGGAAAGTTGCCTTGCTGGGTAAGAGTGGGAAAAAACAACATATGGAGAACAGAACGGGAGTTAGGGGAGCTGATCTCTAAGAGCTTTCCCAGGCTTTTTGTATTGCATGGCATGGAAGAATCATCCAAGCTAACTTTTCTCTGGAAGGCACTTTACATGGTTCAGAAAAAGAGCTATCCCCTTACAGGGCATGACCTTACATGCTCACGTACATGTTCTTTCTAGCGTACCTTTCTCTGAGAGTGACATGCCTCCCTCATGCAATCCTATCATACAGGCTGGACTTTGTGTTTTGAGTTTGGCTGTACCTAGGCTTTCTTTGGAGACTTTTCAATCACATCATGTCTCATTTAAGGTTCACAAGATACATGAGCATGGGCCTTACCAGGTTGGAATAATCCTATTAGTCTTGATGGGCTTGCTCATACACTCCAAAATGAAAGGCGCTTTGATAAATGAAGACCTTTATAATGAACATAGCATAAGGAAAATGCAGCTTTTGTTCCTTTTGATTCCTTAGAAAACTCACTCTGACTCTGAGAAAAAGTTTAATCAGGCAACATTTCCAGGAACATTAAGAGAAATTTTAATTAATAAACATGCCCATCATAGCAGGCCATTGCTTGGGAAAAGTAAGTAGTGTTAGCGCTAAAAGACAAAATTTTAAGTATTCCAATCCAAATTAAAATGCTATTGGTACTTGTAGTTGCTACATAAGAAGAATAGAGAAGCAGTAAGATGCTTAAAAACTGGATTCCTAATGATGTCAATAGGAAAACTCTTGTCTGCTTCACCACAGTCTGGTCTTGCCCTCTTTCCCATACCTAGAAAAGGAAGTGAGTGTGATGTCCTGAATGTTGCTATTTGGAAAGTGCAATGTACATAGGCTTTTTAACATCAGTACCTGTGTTTTATGTGAAAAGCACATCAGGGCCAATGCTCTTTGGATTGTGTACAACACAGGCTTAGCTCCTTAAGCTCTTACCTATCTCATACTACAGTGTGTTCTTCTAGTCAATGTCACCAAACTGGAATCACAGCAATGTTATCCTGCTCAGGTCTTCTAGGTTTTAACTATGATAGTTATAACCAGGTTGTTAGGGAACAGAAAGAAGACAAGGGATAAAGGAGACTTGCTCAGAATTCATCTGGGCTTATGTAGAAAGCTGTGGCATGAAGTAACAAATATATCCTGCTCCTTCTGTATACCTCTCATTATAAAAGCAACATCACCTCCCATAGTCAGAAAATGAGTGAACTGCCTGCTTTCCTGAGGGCAGATGGTTCCTTCAGGAGCTGAAATAAGCTCGAGCCTTATTTCAGAAAATAATAAGAGAAAATGCCCATTTGGATGAAGGAAAAAAGCTCCAGAGATCTTTGCTGATAGATAGGAGAATTTTAAAAAACAAATGGCAGCAGGAACAAAACACACTGCAAGTCACAGAAGAATTGTAGCTAAGGCCTCACCACTGCTCTGTTGCTTCCACAAACTGCTGCTGCTTTCTGGCTATGCTGGGAGGAGTGCTGAGGCCATGAGATCTCAGAAAGTGGAGACAAGGATCAAGGGGTATTGTGCCTATCAACCCACCATAAACAGATCTGCAACTCTAGGATTTATGTGTGAGAACTCTGAAGAAGGAGAGCACAGCCGTGTCCTTGCTGCTGGCTGGCTGCATGCCTCTACAACATGCCAGAGGTTCCTGTTTCAGCCATGTGGCTGAAATCAGCAGCGACGGTGGCAGCAGGGGGTTTTGCAAAGGGAAGGGACAGAGAAGTTGCTGGCTGTTTGATGCTTTGGAACTTGTCTGTAGGTACCTAACCGGGACTGCAGCTCCCTAAAAACCTTGTCCTGTGTGTGGTTAACATGTGAAATCTGGCTCTCAGCTCCATAATATCATGATCCAAGGCAGACACTTTACAGCATTGCCTCTAAGCTGGTGTTTACAAAAATTCATAATGGAGCACTTTTTCCAGTACCTGTGACTGAAAAGGCATTGATTTATCATATCTCAAAGTACTGTTTATCATCACCTCTTTAAAAATCAATAGACAGTTCTTTATCTTGGGCTAAAACTTTCAGTATTAATTAGAATATTAGCCTGGTAAATAAAGATCAGAACTTTTAAAATGCTTTACATAAGGCATAAGAAAACTTAATCCCAGGGTTATAAATAGTGTTGCTGTTAAACAGACAGGAAACACTTCCAGCTGGAGACTCTGAAATGTAAATGAGCCCATTTTATCTCTTGATCTTCACAAACCTCTCACCATGTTGCCACTACAGAAGAGGAGAAAAATAATTCTAGTATCGCTTCCAAAGAGACCATGTGTTTATTGAAACCAGCCTAGAGCTAGGTATGGGCACACTGTTTAGTGCAATTTGTAGCATTATTTTTGATATAGATTCACCACAAATGGTAGCTGCAGCAAAGTCTGGTTTTGAACTGACTTAGATGGAGTCATAGTGGGTTCAAGCTGCTACTTGTGTATAGATGCTTCACGGTGGTGTTGTACAACTGCTAAATGTACACCTACCAAAGGCATCTGGTGTCATTATCATACATGTAAATATTGAGAAAGCAGAACACAGCTTTGAACATTCTTGTGACTGTGGAGACCAAACCAAGGAAACAGCTGAGTGGCCTCACTGGCATCACAAAGTCTTGCAGATCCTTAGTAGGAATATACCATTGGATCTCACAACATCCTTTAATTTACTCCTATGCAGATCCCTTAGTTATGTTGCAAGGTTAGAGAGCAAGACAGAAGGCCTTTGTGGGTGGATCAATGAAAAGGAACATTCTAGGTTCTTCTGGAGATGAAGTGATGTCTCGAGGAATGATGGGATGCTAGGGTTTTTTAAGAGAAGAAAATACTAGGATTTTTGCCTTTTTTTTTTCCACTAAAGGGTAGAACATCTGCTGGTTTGCAGCAGTTATGGAACTGCTCTCTCACAAACCCTCCACATTTGGAAGATAAACAATCTTCTACAAGGTTCACCTGCTGGATTTGAGACTGAGAGTTTGAATGGCAGTTGAGTTGGAACTTCACTGAGGAGGACTGTAGCTGCTCTGTGATAATCAAATTTGGTTTGCTTGACACATAATGGGAGCAGCTTGCCATTTCAAATCACATCACCTCTTCATTTCCAGGGGATGATTGACATAGCCAAGCATGCTCAGCATCATTAAATGGAAACAGTTATTTACAGTGTTGCATCATAATTTATCACTAATTCCCAGATCTGACAGAAAAGAATCCCGCTGTGTGCAAGGCATTTTTATCTTGCCATTAAACTGTATCAGAAGCTTTAGATAGGAACTGAAGCTGAGATTCCTTCCTAGTCTATATCTAGATAATCTCAACTGCAAAACTGAAACGAGGAGTGGCAGGACACATGTTAAATACAATTCCTGATCCTTCAGTAACTTCTGACATATTGTGGCTGCTCCAGATATGCATCTCAAGTCAGACTGCTTATAATGAATGTCATCTTTGTTAAGTTCTCTTAGGCCTTACTTTCGCCACTTGATATCAGTGGTAGCAGCCATGGGCAGGCGTTAGTGGCCAGATAACATGTGCTAGTGTGCTATGTGAGTCTTAATTTAGGAATTCCTAAGGCATTGCTTCCATTCAAAGGAGGTGGTATTTACCAGGAACAGGTTTAATGTGCTTTTATTACCTCCTCCCTTTCTTGAGGAGAAAAGCGCACAGCACCCAACATTGTAAAGTAGAGGCTGTGAAGGGGCACTGTGCTCTTGCTACTGACCCAAAGCTGTTGGATTTTTTTATCCTGAATGTCAAGCATTTTTCCTTCAAAATCTCCCTCCAATAAATTGAAAGAGGTGAACTGGAATTCTACCAGACAGAATTATTTTACTTTAAAGTAGCTGTACATAAAATCATACCGTTCATCCAGTTCTCTTGCAGATGCTCATGGCATATTCTACCAATGGAGCTAAATAGCTTTCTGGGTAAAAGTATATTTTATTTTTTTTGTGTGTGAACAGCCTCCTTGACTTCCTGACAGTACACCTATGTATGTAAAAGACCACCAGCCCCACACTTGAACTGGTCTGGAACACCTCTGTAATACAGAGTCTCATTCTAGACTTCATACTTCCAGAAGTGTTGTGAGTTTGTAGGATGTCTGAATAAAACACACGTGGTTAAATGGGCTGGAAAAACAGCCATTATACAGAGAGATTCCAAGAGCTCTCTGTATTTGTCTCATCAAAGCAAAGATAAATGAGCAACTTCCTCATAGGCTATAATTACCTCTAAGGGGAACAAAAACATTGATAACTGACAGCTTTGAGCTTGACCCTAGGAAATAACAAAATCCAGTAGCTGAAAATTGAAATTTGGAGTGGAAATCGGATACAGAAGTTTAACCCTGTGGTTAACTAACTATCGGAGTAATTAAATTGAATTTGTATGATCGGTGATTTTAAATCTAAATTGTGAGGTTTTGTTTTTTCCTTAAAACATACACTCTTCTGCTAATATAAGTTTAAGTGTTTGGTCTGTATTCTCTCAAAGAAGAGGCCAAGAGGTTTTAAGAGCTCTTTTGGCAAACAGATGCTGTGCAGGTGATAAACCTGTTTGAAAGACACTCTCCATCTTTATGTTTCTAAAAGGAATGAGGACGGCACTTTCGAAAATCTCATCTGTGAGGTTTGAGACTCTGAAGGATTGAGGCCATGAAGCTGAAGAGTACATTCATTTCTCTCTCTTTCCATCCATCAGCATGGTAATAGGTCTAGAGCAAACTAGACCCTATGTTTTGAATTTGTCTGTCATTTCCTGGCTTGTATTCTGTCCTGCCTGGGATTATCCACACCTGTATTAGCATTATACCTGAGACTTAGGCTGCTTACAAATCCCACCTGCCCAAGTGTGTGAGGGATTTCAGTGCTGGTCCGTGTAGGGCCACTATGGGAAATTACAAGCTTAAGAGTACGGGTTGTGGAGTACCACAGTGTCCCAACTATGACCACGTGGTGGCATGTGTGAGGGATTTCAGTGATGGTCTGTGTAGAGCCCCTGTGGGAAATTACAAGCTGCACATAGCTGTGAGAACGCGACCTTGGAGAAGGGAGCTAGAAGGGTTGTTATTGAGCAGGATGTTGCTGCTATCCGGGAACCGCTGTTAGCCAGCATGTACTTGGCAGGCCTTGCTGCATGTGCTGGCCACGCGTGCCTCAACACCTGGTCAGTACTCTTCCACTGAATCTGCTGAGGGTATAAACAGAGGCGGCTTGGAGCAGAGGAAAGAGAAACGACCCAGAGCACACTCTACAAACAACAGGGGACACCCTGAAGGTGCTGTGCCTGCCTCCCTTCTCTGCTCTGACCCCGCTGATCATCACTCTCCTGCTCGGCGGTGTCTCTGGTTTAGTTGGGTTGGTAAGACTCTCACAAAGGGAAAACAATATGCTGCTAACTGCTTATGTTAGGAACTGCTTATGCAAGGCTATAATAGAGCAATAAATACTATTGTGCTTTTAAATATCATATGCTGGGTGAACTTTGTGCATAGGAATTCTACGAACCAGTTACACCAAGCAGAATACAACATGAAGGCTAATCCTAGTGATACAGGACATCTGCAAACCTCCTAAGCAATAGATACATTCCTTGGCATGCTCCATGAGCTAGGTTGCGATTGCTTCCTTCAGGATGACGTACTTCTGTTTTTTCCAGTGGAAAGGGACTGGCAGGCATTCTTTTCCTCAGGTCAGTTTCCTTTGCCCTAAATGTCCCTTCTCACATGTTTTTGGACAAAAAGAGGTCCTCTCTGCCTTTGGTTTGGGTTTATTAATATTCACATGCTTATGCAAGGCTCAGCTAAATTCATATTTTGTATTTATTCCCAAATTGTAGCTGACTCTTCACTCACCATTTAAAAAACTAGGGGGTTTATTTATTTAACAGGCTCCCTACTTTCTGTATAGCATGAACCCCAAATGACACCATGGATATGCAGTTGAATCAAGGCATTATTTTGGCTAACCAACACAAATGACTTCTTGAGATTGTCCTTTTCTTCAGGTGCTGCCTCATGATCCAAGTCTAGTGAGAATCAGAACTGATGTAGCTGGGCTTGCACTCACCACACTCCCTTGTTAGTTCTTCCATCTTTATAAATCCAAAACCATGTGATAATTATAATATCTTACCAATATTTATGATAACTATCAAATTTTAATTCCTTTGCACCCTTTTTTTTAGCTAATACAGAGTATGAGAAAATCTCCTGTGCATACCTCAGGCTTAATTCTAAATCTCCTGTAATAAGAAACTTGTGCATAATTTGTGACAAACTCTGAACATTTTGTGACAAATATAAAATAATGATTTTTGTTCAGAACACAAATGCTCACCTCACCTAAAGTGTGATGTGATTTAGAGTGGAAGCTCTGAAATCTCTATAAGAAAATGGAATGTGTTACTGAAATCAAACCCTAGGTTTTTTTTTAGGGAAATATGGAAAATTTCAATCCTCTAAATATAAAATTTTGCTCTCTTATGTAAGTGAGCTTATTCTGTCACGAAGACTGACTTAAAATGGTCATCTGATTCCTTGAAGGAAAAAAAAAAAGCATTTTAAAATTTCCATTTACATTTTAAAAGTAGGGGAGAAAAGTATTTTGAAAGCAGTTTGTGACAATTGAAATCTCCAAATGTACAGGCCTTTACCTGTTGAAAATAATGGGAGAAAAATATGCAGTTTTGGGTAAGGGGAAGGGGGGATGGGAAGAATCAAAGGAGAGATTTGGCACACTTCCATTGAACTGTTCATTCAGGTATCAAGTGGCCTTACCTGTAATTTTGGTAAGAGAGAAGTCTTGCCTTTATCATATTTAACAGAAGGTAGACCTTATTTGCTTCTTGCTAGAGAAAGCAAGAAGGGATGGGGTCTTTGCTGTGAGGACAACAGATGACTACAGTTGACTCCAAGCACAAATCTTCTTACTAGCCTTTTTAGTGGCCCCCAACCAGTCTAGTTATTACAGCTCTGCTGAATTTCTAGGTATAAAGTTTACCGACCTGTACCCTGTCCTGCTATGTAGCTGGAGCCTTTCTTCATTGTTGTAGTTCAGCCCCAATCGGGACCAGACTACGTAGTCTCTCTCTTGCTCCCCCCACCCTCCAAGAGAATAGGAGGAGATGATATAAGAAAAACGGCTCAAGGTTTGAGATAAGGACAGGGAGAAATCCTTAAAGTTACCGTTACGGGCAAAACGGACTTGACTTGGGGAAAAGTATTCATTTATTTCTAAAACTAGCAGGAGAATGAGACAGGGAACAAGATAACCTCCCTCCACCCCTCCCTCTTCCCGGGCTTAGCATTATCTCTACTACCTCCCCTCCCAAGTGGCACAGGGGGGAAAAAGGGAATGGGGGTCACGGTCAGTTCATCAAACATTGTTTTATGCTGCTGTGTCATCATCGGGGGAAGAACTCCTTGCATTCCTCCCCTGCTCCAGCGTGGGGTCCCTCCCATGGGCCACAGTCCTTCATGAAACTGCTCCGGCGTGGGTCATCTCTTCCACGGGGTGCAGTGTCTCCAGAACAGCTGTCCCAGCGAGCCCTCCACAGGCCACAACCTCCTTCAGGCCTCCACCTGCTCTGGCGTGGGGTCCTCCATGGGCTGCAGGTGGATCTCTGCCCCTCCATGGACCTCCATGGGCTGCAGGGGGACAACCTGCTCCACCATGGTCGTCACCACAGGCTGCAGGGGAATCTTGGCCAGAAGCCGCATTACTCCTCCCCCTCCTTCTGAACTGACCTTGGCGTCTGCAGCCGTTCCTCACAACAGGCTGGCAGACGCCTCTCAGGATCTTTTTTATATCTTATTAACTTCTCATCTCCTCTCCCCTTCTTGCAGCCAGGCCAGGCCGAGTTGGGCCCAGTTGGCTGTCCAGCGGGAGGCCAGAGGGTGAGGCTTGCAAGGCCCACAAGGCTCGCGCCTCCCCCTCTCTGCCCCCGCTCAGCTGCTTCACATCTTCTCTCCTTTCTTTTCCTGTTTTCCCCTTCTTAAATACGTTATCGCAGAGGCGTTAGAACGGGACATTCTGCTACCAATTGGCTCAGCCTTGGCCAGCAGCGGGTCCGCCCTAGGCCTGGCCGGGTCCACTGGACAAAGGGGAGTGACTTCTAGCAGTTTCCTACAGAAGCTGCCACCTTAGGCCCCCCCTTACTAAACAAAACCAGAACATTCATGCTGCACAACTCGAGTGCAAAATAGAGTCTAATGGCGAATCAATGTTTGTATGTTAAATTAGGATTGTTTTCTTCCCCATGTGTATTATTTTGTAGTCTACATTGAATTTTGTCTGCCATCATATTGGCCAGTCACCAAGTCTTAGATGTTCTTCCTTTGCAGTTTCTCAGGCAGTCCTCATCTCTCATACTGTCTTGAATAATTTGGTATCATCATTGGAGAAAAGAGGAGTTGTTCCTACGTGAGAGAAAACTTGGCCTAGTGTCATTATAATGAGAACATAATAGCATAAAAAGCCAGAATCCATCAGAGTTGAGGTGGCCATAAGGGCCCAGACTGGGATCAGTGAGTTTGATAGCAAGCCTTCCTCTGAAAATGCTGGACTCGGGCTGGACCTTGCATGACTTCCCAGTCAAACAGGGAACTTCTCTTCAGTGATCTGCAGGAGGGATTCAGGTGTTTTGTGATGCATCACCATCCCTTGGTTTCCCAGACCAATCTCAGCTCATTCTTTTCTGCTTATTGTTGCATGTTGTACAAAGTGGAAGAAGCCCTTTTGAGCGACTTCTGAACGAATTAGGGTAAACCTAAATGCCATTCCAGTCAGCCTGCTCTTGCAGTATCGCTTTCTCAGTTCCAGCAGGGGATCACAAAATATGACAGTGTGCTCAACAATTCTTATGCATTTACTTGGAGTACCCCATGCAGCTCTGGAGCCCCCAACATAAGAAGGACATGGTCCAGTTGGAGAGGGTCCAGAGGAGGGCCATGAGGATGATAAGAGGGCTGGAGCACCTCTCCTATGAGGACAGGCTGAGGGAATTGGGGCTGTTCAGCCTGGAGAAGACAAGATTACAGGGAGACCTTATAGTGGCCTTCCAGTACCTCAAGGGGGGCTACAGGAAAGACAAAGAGAAACCCTTCAGCAGGGCCTGTTGCAATAGAATGAGGAGTAATGATTTTAAAATAGAGAGAGGTAGATTCAGGTTAGATATTAGGAAAACATTTTTTACAATGAGGGTGGTAGAACACTGGAACAGGTTGCCCAGAGAGATGGTTGATGCCCCATCCCTGGAAACATTCAAGGCTGGGTTGGACAGATCTCTGAGCAACCTGATCTAGCTGAAGATGTCCCTGCTCCTTAAAGGGAGGTTGGACTAGATGACCTTTAAAGGTCCCTTCCAACCCTAACTATTTGGTGATTCTATGTGAGAGGAACAACTCTGCAGACACCAAGGTCAGTGAAGAAGGAGGAGGAGGAGTAAAGTTTCTCCAGACAAGATTCCCCTGCAGCCCATGGTACAGCCCATGGTGAGGCTGTAGCCCATGGAGGCCTATGGAGGAGCAGAGATCAACCTGCAGCCCATGGAAGACCCCATGCCAGAGCAAGTGGATGCCCAAAGGAGGCTGTGACCCCATGGGAATCTTGTGCTGAAGCAGGCTTCTGGCAGGAGCTGTGGCCCCGTAGAGAGAGGAGCCCACGCTGGAGCAGGTTTGCTGGCAGGACTTGTGGCCCCATGGGGGACCCAAGCTGGAGCAGTCTGTTCCTGAAGGACTGCACCCTGTGGAAGGAACCCACACTGAAGCAGTTCATGAAGAGCTGTAGCCTGTGGGAGGGAGAACTCTGTGAACGTCTCGTGTCAGGGAAGTTCGTGGAGGACTGTCTCCCATGGGAGGGACCCCACACTGGAGCAGGGGCAAGGTGTGAGAAGTCCTCCCTCTGAGGAGGAAGGAGAGGCAGAAATGAGCTGACCACAATTCCCATTCCCCATTCCCCTGTGCCGCTGCAGGTGGAGGACGTAGAGAATTCAGGAGTAAAGTTAAGCCTGGGAAGAAAGGAGGGGTGAGGGGAAGGTGTTTTCAAAATTTGGTTTTATTTCTTGCCGGCTCTCTTGCCAGCTAACCTACCCCGCATGCACCGGAGCCCCGCTCCGGGGAAAGCAGGGCATCACACGGATACCGTCAAGCCAAGCCTTCAATTTAATGCTGCGCAACACAGGGTTAAATACCCGTACACCCGCTACGCATGCAAACGCACCTGCCCCCTGCGCCCATGAATCTATCCGTGCCTGCCACACACCTGCCCCCTGCACCCATGGACTTATCCGTGCCCACCACGTACGTGGACGCACCTGCCCCCTGTGCCCATGGACCTATACACGCCTAGTATGTGAATCACCGCGGACTGCCCCTCCTGCATACATGCAGCCCAGCTAACGTTACCCCACATTTCTCATTATCCTACTCTGATTTGATTGGTAATAATTTTTTTTTTCCCCAAGTCAAGTGTGCTTTGTCTGTGATGGTAGTTGGTGAATGATCTCTCCCTGTCCTTATCTCGACTCATGAGCTTTGCATTATATTTTTCTCTCCCTTGTCCAGCCAGGGTCAACCCACCATAGTCTGACTTGCAATTTGACGGTGACAGAAAAAAAACAAAGCTCAGGTAAATGGCTTTTTGATTCATGTACAGTTTTGCAGAATTAGCTCTGATGCAGGTTGAGGCAGCACACTATTTGTTCTCTGTTGCTGGAGCTTTGAATGAGAAAAGAGGATATGGCATTATTACTATAGCAATGTTCAAGCGGGTGCTGTAGATAGTCAAAACACATTGTTTGGGATAGAGGTTTTGACCATCATAGTCTTTCCATGCAGCATCCAGAACTGTGGGCCAGCTAGCCAAGTTGTAGTCACCTTTACTTGCTTGGGGGATTATTTTCAATTTTCTGTTCAGTCTTTGAGTTTCTCCACTGTATGAAAAATTAGCAAAGGCTAAAAATCACTTCAGCCAGATATTTAAGACCTTCATGTCTGGAGACTTTTGTTGTGCTCCTGCTGTTTCTTAGATAACCTGGCACTAGTGCCTTCCTGGGGGCAGAAGTGGGATCTGGCACAGCTTCCCCGCACTCTGCTCTGGCTTAGGCAAAAGCAGCAGCTGGACCACAGCCATTCGCTGCCCCCGTTGGTCAGCTGCTTGAGCTGGTCTTACTCCTTGGTGCTCAGGATATTGCTGAAGGGTGCATGTCATGTCTGTTGGGTGGTAGCTGGCAGGCTGTGGCTTTCCCAATGCGGTTTTGGGCCCCGGGTGACAGCCATGGATGCAGTCTGCATGCCAGCCAGGAAATGGTGTCCTAAGGGAAGCAGGGAGGTGAGGTTTTGCTGAGGTACTGAGAGGAGGTGAATCTCCAATGTGTGTGGCTTTCCTAAATCCATCTGGGGAGGCTCACAGGGGCAGAAGGGAGTTCAGGCCAACATTGTCTCCAGCTTTAGAGAACACAACCAAGCCTTTTCATTAACTTACCACAGACAATCTGAGCAGTATTTGTAACAGAATTGCCATGTATGTCCTCTGAAACCATGGAGGAATGCTCAGAGTAAGGAAAAATGAGTTTAACTTCCAAAGTAGCCCAGCAGTGGAATGATGGAGCAGTGTGGTGGCCACTCCCCCTGAGCTTTTGTACATGCCCAGGATAGGTGGTCTTCAGGTGCCTTCAATCAGTAGGAGGCCACACAACGCTCATCAGGGGCAATGAGGGGACCTGTGGGCCCTACCAGTGCCTGATACCAGAAGAAAAACTGTTTTGGTTTCAGCAGGGATGGAGTTAATTTTTATTTCAGTAGCCGGTGTGTTTTGGATCTCGGATGTGAAGAATATTGATAAACACACTGATGATATGAGTTGTTGCTAATGAGACCAAGGACACTGTCTGGCTTTCCAGGTCTTGCAAATGGGCAGATGCAGAAAGCTGGGAGAAAGAATAATTGATCCAAACTGGCCAAAGAGAGTATTCCATGCCATAAACGTCATGCTCAGTATGTAAGTGGGGATTACCCATGTCAGGGGCATCCATTTTTCCCTCTTGTCTCTCTCTCTTGCTCACTGGCATTATTCCCTCTACCTTGCTGGCTCTCTTTTGCTCCTTCGCTTGCTGCTTGGTTTCATTTCCATGACTGCTGCTCAGGATGGGCTGTATCAGTCATTGGGGACATCGGGTGGTGGGAAATCATGCATTGTTCATTTTATATATTTTAATATCCTTATATTCTGTTATTATTGTAGTTTTCCTCTGTTATTTTAGTAAACTATATTCATCTCAACCCACAAGTTTTCATTTCTTGTTTCTGCGTTAGGGACTTACTGAAGCCATTTATGATTTCCTTATCCCTGTGGATACATAAGGGTTTTCCTTCCAAAAGAAGCCAAGATGTGCAGGGACACTTGGGCTGAAGATAAGGTATTCCATGGGCCATATGTGCTGTGCATGTAGACACGGCCAGCGGATACGTGTCATTTAGTTCCCTTTTACCTGCTGTTGAGTTGTTGACATGTTCTCTTTTAATACTGAAAGACAAATCAGGAGACCGTTGGAATAGATGGATCTTGCCTTTTATTCTCATGTACTCCAAGCCTCCTGACAACTGGGAAAAAAGAAAAGACCAGTTGGCAGTGGAAGTCAAATACCTAGCCCTGGTGTGAACTGAGATGGATGAGACAGTAACTGAGTTCTCTGCAATTGTTTCCATTACACTGTGTGGACACATCAAATCAGACAAAGCTCACCAGCAGTAAGCACTTGACATACTTAGTTTGCTTCAGGCAACCCTATGGTAGTAGCTGTTATGTGCAGCATTTCAAATTCCCAGTTCAAACCCCTTATCCACATTGCAGTCTGTGATGAGATAATAAAATACTTTGCTTTGCTGCATACAGTTAAAAATAAAGGTAAAGGGTTGGATAAATGGAGAAAGCTTCTGATCAGATGTAGTGAGAATTTACTTGCTCTTCCAGATGGCATTTGGAAAAGCACAGAATGTCACAGATTAGTATCTTAAACTGAATTACAAAATAAGCACAAGTTATTTTACAGCTGCTTTAATATCTGATTTGTAAAGTATCTCCTGGTTAATAACAAAGAATAGTTGTTAGAATTAGGACTAAGTTATTGATAATTATGGAACTCTAGAAGACTATTGAAGGAAGTGAGTAGAAATATTTTATCAACTGAACTCAGTAGCAGTGCTTATTAGATGATTAATAGTAATGAATCATCAATTAACTAGTTGTTACCTGATATAAATTATTTATAACTGAAGCTGACATATGAGTTTGTGAGTAAGAACATCTTTGTGGCCAGTCCAGAAAGACTGGAACAACAAGCTGCTTTTAATTCTGTTGGCTTCAGTGGGAGTAATAACTGAGGCTTCCTAAGGTCCATATGCGCTCTGTCTTTTTTGCTAATGCAAGCTGCAGGACTTTGCTGGTTTCATTGAGTAATACAGTTTCCCTGAGAGCATAAAAATGATCTAACTGAATTAAACAAGTCTGGCAGTGACATGTGCCTGGGGGAAGTCGCAAGTGAAGGGGGAGGGATGTGGTTTCTAGCAGCCTGGAACAAGGGACTGCTTGAAGCCAACGTGGAATTCTCATCTAATGTTTTTAATGCATTGGTCCTCTATAAAAAAGTTTAATTGCTCTTTGAACCTGTGTAAAATTTTGGTATTCACGTAATCCTGTAATATGACTTTTACATTTTGACTGTATGTTGCATGGGAAATTGTTGCTTTTTCTTTGTTTTGAACCTACTACCTGATGACGTAGCTTGATGCTTTTTAGACCTTCTCTTATAACAGAAAAAGTCAATATTCATTTCATATTCATTTTTTTATTATAAGCCTGTATTGTTTCATCCGTCTTGCTTTATTGTATCTAGGCTGAGAAGCTGTAGGCAATCCAGTTGTTCCTTGTAGTTAAGATATATCATGCCTCTGGTTACCCTTCTCCTTTCTAGGTCTATAGTGTATTTTTGGAGATCTGGGAAGAGGCTAAACCTGCAAGCAGTGTTAAAAAGTCAGGGTCACTTTGCATTTATACAGACATTTTCTGTTTTGTTCTCTGCCTTTCCTCGCCTAGTAATTTCTAGCATTTTGTCTCCCTCTTTCACTGTCACTGCTGACTGATTGAGTGTTTTAATAGAACTCTCTTTTAATTCTGAAATCACTTTCCTGAGAGGTAATAGTTTGCTCAGACTCCATTGTTGTGTATATGAATTTAGGATTTCTTTTTGTTAGGTGCATCGCTTTACATTTCTTCAACCTTAACTTCATCTGTCATTTTTATTGCCCATTTACTCAGTATCATGAAGTCTTTATGCAGCTCTTTACAGTTAGCTTTTGGATTTTTTTTTTATCATGAACAGCTTAGACTCCTTCACCTTTGTATTTACATCTGTTTCTCAGACAGCTTAGCAAATGTGCAACAGTCTCTTGCCGTGTGCTACTCCCTCACCTCCTAGGTGGACGAAACAGCACTCACTGACATGAAGTATCCCACTCATTTTATTTTATGCCTGGACTCTGAAGCCATATCACAAGGCAAGAAGAATGATACCTGGTATCTGTGTTGGTTTGTTCTGCTGTGGATCGGAGCTAGTTAGGCTTTATGAAAGTATGACTGAATGGTTCCATGCCTCACAGCTGGGATGGTCAAAAAAGTAGAGTCGTATTAGTAGTGGACCAAGAATGTCAGCAAGTGTTCTGGTGTGGATTGTTGTATCAGGCTGTACACCTGGGAATTTTTCCAGATATTTATCTGGAAGCATGTGGTGAAATCTGTAATTGTATGTGGCCTCCTTGGCTGCCAGGAGCAGGGGGCAGCTCATGCTCCATCTTGAGGTCTCTCCTGCTTAGCTCCAGCTCTTAGCTGGGAAGAAGATGGTGGGAGCCCATCCTTTCAGGCTATTCCACGTTAAATGACTGCTACCTAGAAATTGTCTGTGTGTAGAGTTCACCTTTCTGGGAATTTGTTGTGGTCTGTATAAAGTCTAAGTACAGTGTAAATTGGGGGGGAGGGGGGTGTTGGAAGACACAAAAGAATGTGTCTGTCCTTTATGAGAACCCCTTATGGAATAGGCACTGAGATGGGGTTTTCACCAGGGAATAGTTTGGGATGCAACCATTTCCCTCTAACTGAGAATGGATATTTATTGTTTGCTTCTGCTTTGCTCTGCCCCACTGAATGTGTGAGGATTGCTTCCTAGGCCAGATGTTTTTATCAGCTAGATTTCCATGTTAATGTGTTAAGCAGCGATCTAAAAAATGACAACAAAAAATAATCCCACTAGTGGACCTATAAGATAGAATATTTCCCTTGCAAAAGCCTCATAGGGTCTTCCTAAATACACTTAGCTATATGTCTGTTTTGTCCTCATTATACTTCATTCAGCTGATAACAGCAGGGGTGCTTGCTTTTAACTCTCTGGATTCACCCAAGAGTATCTGCTTAAAAAATTAGAATCATATTTTCCACTGTCCACCTCTGTCAATAAGCAATTTTAAAGAGTTATCTTTTTACTTCAGCCTTCATCTTATAGATGAAAAGAGACAATAAGAAGGTTAAGTTAGGAAAACATTTCTGTTAAGAGTATACTTTAATCATTGTCCCAAAAGGAGTTGCTTGCTCTGGCTTTTGGTCATGATCAAGTAGTTTTTCTACCATTGTAATGAAGTCAGAGTTCTTCTTTTTGAGAGTTTAGGAACTAATCACCTGTGCCCCAGGTAGCGATCAGAGATGCAGGAACTATCCAGCATCCAGAATGAACTGATGTTTGGACTACAGCTCCTTAAACCTGCCCAAAACTTCCCTACCAGGGGCTGATTTTTCCAGATCAGAACTGGTGACAAATGCATCTGAAATGCCTGTGTCTCTGTAGGAAGTTGGAGATGACCATGTGAGAAGAGACCCAGCCCAGAGACAGAGCACAGGATCTTGCAGGCCTCACGCTGTCTCTGTTGCCCAGGGAGGTGTATTTAATAGAGTGAGCCCTTAAGCATTGCTACTGTGAAACTGTCCTTTCAGTTTAAGGACTTCAAACCCATGTCTACCAGATGCCAACCCCAACCACAGAGCTGTAAGCTCAACTGGTAGGCATCAGCTAGCCTTTTTGTTGAAGGAGACCTTTGTAGCTGAGTTTATTGAGTAGAAGGAGCTGTGGTCTCTCTTTCCTGCACTCTGGCACTGTTCAGGTATTTTACATTCAAGTAACTGAATTAAGAGAGGGAGAACAGGAAATGGGACAAGGCACAGGAAATCTTTGATCAAAATGCAATTAAATTAATCTTTTAATTCAGTTTGCAAATGTAAAACAAAATCATTTGGCAATACTCCTTTTCTCCTTACATCCACCCTCTCCACCCAAATTTTCAGCATGTTTACTATAAATAACATAAAGTGGGTGTGAAAAATTTATTGGTGAAAATTTTTATCCTATTTCCCTGGAGATGTGTATCTTGAGGATATAAGCAATTCTAACACTTAAGGGACTGGAGAAGTGAAAGTGATTGTACCTTTAGAAGTAGGATTAGTCTTCTAAAGAAAGCCACATAATTTTATTATTTTTTTTTAAAAAACCCATTGCAGCATTTTAAAAATAGCTATATTCATATCTAGACTGATTTCTGTTATTATTAATTACTGCCAAATGTTGCTATCATAATATGGATAGATAGGTATCTGGGTGCTGGGAGACGGGAATAACTCAAACTTTGCATATATTATGATAGATTCTGGACTGGTTGCCACTACCCAGGAAGTGTGTCTGAGATTGTAATATTAATTTATAGTAGTACTAAAAAAAGGACATCAACTGTTAGTAATTAATTATCAGGTGAAAGATTGAGAATTAATTAGATATTATAATGTACTATTTAAACCCATAAGGTGCTTACATTTTTATGGCGCACTCTGGTCCTCCCATCTCAAAAGGGATATAGAAGGAAAGCATGGGCAGGCTTCCTTGCTGGTACTCGTCTGCCAGGACAGCAGGCAATAAGGGGGGCATGACAGGAGTCTGTGAAACCTTGAGTGGGATAGAGGAGGTAAATAAGGATTGTTTGTTCGTTTCTGTGTTGGAAAAGCAAGTACAGCTTGGAGGCAATCAGCAAAGCTAGCAAATGTCAGATTGAAAACAGGGTGGCAGCTTTTCACATTTTTGCAGATAATAAAAATCTACATGTATTCCGGGGACAATTTAATGAAAAAGGTATCTCTCAAAGGTCTACAAAATAAAGTAAAGCAGCACCATCCCTGAATTGGGAGTATCTGAACAGCAACTTGTTGGTTGTCTGCAAAAATCCTTCTGGGATATAGTATGCCCTTAGCTTAGACTTTTCCACAACTATTTGTTTTTGCCTGCTTCAGAGACAGGATAGATCTTTCACCTGATCTGATGTACCTGTTATTACCAAAGCATGTGGGAAGGCACCCAGTGCTATTGAATCTATGCCTATATGAGTATCTTAACTTATAATCATGCTCCAACAGGTGTATTACATTTTTGTGCATCCATGTGTGAAGATTGAGCATAGATGGGCTAAAAGATGAGTAGTGTGCTTAACATTTCCTTGAGTGTGAAAAGCAGGAAGGAGCTCTGAGCAGAAAGCTATCCTGGTAATACGTTGTTCACATGAAAACTAGATTTTTCACCCTTGTTACTCTGTTTTATTAAGGACTGAGTTTCAGTGTTAACAAGCATCACTCCAAAGCTGTAGATTTAAAAAAAACCAAGCACATTCCACACCAAAGCAAGTGAACTGCTGTGATGGTGGATCTATCTTTTTTTTCCTGAGGGTTTGTTGTTTTAAAATGTTTTGCATATGCATGCTTATATGTAATGTTTTCCATTCTAGAAAGCCATCAAGAAAACTTGCTGTCAAATTGTTGGAGTGATGTAAAGGGGAAAGAAAGAATTTAACCAGAATATCACCTACTATGAATCAGAATATCACCTACTAGAGCCAACACGACTTCACCAAGGGCAGATCGTGCCTGACCAATTTGGTGGCCTTCTGTGACAGGGTTATAGCGTTGGTGAACAAGGGACGAGCAATGGACATCATCTACCTTCACTTACGCAAGGCATTTGACACTGTCCCGCACAACATCCTTCTCTCTAAACTAGAGAGACATGGGTTTGGTGGATGGACACTCGGTGGATAAAGAATTAGCTGAATGGCTGCACTCAGAGAGTGGTGGTCAACAGCTCCAGGTAGAGACTGGTGATGAGTGGCATTTCTCAGGGGTCTGTATTGGGCCCAGCCCTGTTCAACATCTTTGTCAGTGACATGGACAGTGGAATAGAGTGCAGCCTCAGCAAGCTCGCCAACAACACGAAGCTGTGTGGTGCCGTCGACACACTGGAGGGGAAGGATGCCATCCAGAGGGACCTTGACAGGCTGGAGCGGTGGGTCCATGCAAACCTCATGAAGTTCAACCAGGGCCAGTGCAAGGTCCCGCATGTGGGTCAGAGCAATCCCAAGCACAAATACAGCCTGGGCGGAGAATGGATTGAGAGCAGCCCTGAGGAGAAGGACTTGGGAGTGCTGGTGGATGAGAAGCTCAGCATGAGCTGGCAACGCGCCCTTGTGGCCCAGAAGGCCAACCACATCCTGGGCTGCTTCAAGAGGAGCGTGGCCAGCAGGTCGAGGGAGGTGATTGTGCCCCTCTACGCTGCCCTGGTGAGACCCCACCTGGAGTACTGTGTCCAGTTCTGGAGCCCCCCACATAAGAAGGACATGGATCAGTTGTAGTGAGTCCAGAGGAGGCCCATGAAGATGATCAGAGGGCTGGAGCACCTCTCCTGTGAGGACAGCCTGAGAGAAAAGAAGGCTCCAGGGAGACCTTATAGCAGCCTTCCAATACCGCAAGGGGGGCTACAGGAAAGAAGGGGAGAAACTCTTCAGTAGGGCCTGTCGCAATAGGATGAGGGGTAATGATTTTAAAATAGAGGGAGGTAGATTCAGATTAGATGTTAGCAAAAATTTTTGCAATGAGGGTGGTAGAACACCGGAACAGGTTGCCCAGAGAGGTGGTTGATGCCCCATTCCTGGAAACATTCAAGGCCAGGCTGGATGAGGCTCTGAGCAACCTGATCTAGTTGAAGACATCCCTTTTTCTTGCAGGGGGGTTGCAGTAGATGACCTTTAAAGGTCCCTTCCAACTCTAACTATTCTATGATTTTATGATTCTACTATCTGGATGCAGGGAGAGGTAACGATTAGAAGAACCTACCATACCTGATCCCAGGGCCCAAGCTTGGTTCCTTGTAAGTGTTTGTGCAGGTCCCTGTAGAGCTGGGTCCTGCAACGTAAGCCTTGACCTGCTCCAGATGCTGAAAGGAATCAGGGAGATCCTATACCTTAACATGCATAATAACATACAGCATATTGGTGTCACTGGTCGGGTAAAGTGTTTAGCATTGCCTGACGTAAATGAAACCATGCCCTTGGTCCAGTGCTACTGTGCTACTCTCAGTAATGCTATTTAGTTTATGCAGAGCTACTTGCCTATGTCAGTAGCCTGTTTTCAGGGCTGAGATTGTTCAGGTCGGAAGGAGAAACCTTAATGAGGCACCTCCAAGCTCTTTGCGTTCAAAGGCTATGACCAGTGCTCCCTCAGGTTTGTAATGCAATCTCATCTGATATGTGACAGTACATTTCTTATGCAATAATGATCCCTACAATATATCTGAAAATCTCGTCCTTCCCTTATCTGAGCCTGCATCTCCAGTCCTTGCTTATCTTGAGCAGTACTTGCTGAAGGAGGACAGCTATAGTCATAAGTGTTGGGTAACGTTAGCAAACAGGTGGGTGTTGTTTGGTAACGTTCGCAAACAGGTGGGTGTTGTTTGGTAACGTTCGCAAACAGGTGGGTGTTGTTTGGTAACGTTCGCAAACAGGTGGGTGTTGTTTGGTAACGTTTGCAAACAGGTGGGTGTTGTTTGGTAACGTTTGCAAACAGGTGGGTGTTGTTTGGTAACGTTCGCAAACAGGTGGGTGTTGCAGGGCAGAACTTACAGCCTAGCAACAAGGCTACGAGCAGGAATGGGCTGCACGTGCCCAGGAAGGGCTGCGAGCGGGACTGCACGCAGGAGGGGCGGTCCGCGGCGATTCGCGCGCTAGGCGCGGATAGGTTCATGGGCTCAGGGGGCGGGTGCGTTCGAGTGTGTGGCGGGTGTACGGGTATTTAACCCTGTGTTGTGCGGTATTGAAGTGAAGGCTTGGCTTGATGGTATCCATGTAATGTTCTGCCTTCCCCGGAGTGGGGCTCTGGTGCGTCCTGGGTTGGTTTGCTGGCAAGAGAGCCAACAAAAAGAATTCTTATGTGAAATACACCTATTCCCCAACAACTGTGTAGCCAAGTCCTGTGACTGAGAAGTCTGTGTGCAAGCAATCGCAGATTTCTGCTTAGAGTTTTGGAAACGTGGCAGTATTTGTTATTCAATGTCTTCCTTGGGACCACATGATGCAATCTAGTGCCCTTTTGTGCAAAAGCTGTAGGGATGGGATGAGAATATAAACAGCATTGAAGGCTTTTGCTGGTTACTTTATATTGGTATCAAGCTTCAGTGCATCCCACTCCAGTTGTGGATTACTTATTTCCAAACTATTTCTTATGCTCTGGTGCAATGGAGAGTCAGTCTTTCAGTTTTAAAGTTAATTCAAAAGTTTATGAGAAGCAAATCAAGTAAGTGAAGAAAGAAGGAAATAAGATGCTGGCATTTTGAAGTGATGATTAACTCTGCAGAAATACAGTGGACCAGTTGACATTTTCTTACAGTGCTATCTAGGAGACCTTCCAGTATGGAATTATATTAGTCAGTCTGTGAACTGACAAGATACGTGGTCTGATGTTTGCAAGACAAAACAAGATTTAGATTGCAGATATTTCTGGTTTTATTTAGTTGGGATGGGGGAGGGCTACGGTGGTAGCTTCTGTAAGAAACTGCTAAAAGTCGCTCCCCTTTGTTCAGTGGACTTGGCCAGGCCTAGAACGGTC
Organism: Chlamydotis macqueenii; assembly: GCF_036417535.1. NCBI lineage: Eukaryota > Metazoa > Chordata > Aves > Otidiformes > Otididae > Chlamydotis > Chlamydotis macqueenii. The sequence goes on from NC_141559.1 coordinate 22,720,006, forward strand.
TTGCTGCTGGCCAAGGCCAATGAATGTTCCGTGGTAACAGCTCTGCGATAACGTATTTAAGAAGAGGAAAACAAAACAAAACAAAACAAAACAAAAAAGAGGGAAGAGATGATGTGAAGAAGTTGGAGTGGGGGCAGAGAGGGGGAGGCACGAGCCTTGTGGGCCTTGCAGGCCTCACCCTCTGGCCTCCTGCCGGGCAGCCGACTGGGCCGGGCCCGGATGCAAGAAGCGGAGAGGAGATGAGATGGATGATGTGAAGAGATCCTGAGAGGTGTCTGCCTGTCTGTGGAGAAGAGTTTTTCTTGTGAGAGGAACGGCTGCAGATGCTGAGGTCAGTGAAGAAGGAGGGGGAGGAGTAATGTGGCTCCTGGCCAAGATTCCCCTGGAGCCTGTGGTGATGACCATGGTGAGGCAGGCTGTCCCCCTGTAGCCCATGGAGGTCCACAGAGGAGCAGAGATCCACCTGCAGAGCGTGGAGGACCCCACACCGGGGCAGGCAGATGCCTGAAGGAGGCTGTGACCTGTGGAGGGCCCGCTGGGGCAGCCGTTTCGAAGGGACCACACCCCATAGAAGAGATGACCCATACCAGAGCAGTTTCACAAAGGACTGCGGCCCGTGGGAGGGACCCCATGATGGAGCAGGGGAGGAATGTGAGGAGTTCTTCCCCTGACAACAAGGCAGCGGCATAAAACAATGTGTGATGAACTGACCATAACCCCCATTCTCTCTTCCCCCCTGTGCTGCTTGGAGTGGGGGAAGGTAGTAGAGATAATGTTAAGCTCAGGAAGAGGGAGGGCTGGGGGGAGGTTATCTTGTTCTCTGTCTCATTATCCTGCTTTGTTTTTAGTAATAAATGAATAGTTTTCCCCAAGCTGAGTCCGTTTTGTCTGTAACGGTAACATTAAGGATTTCTCCCTGTCCTTATCTCAAACCTCGAGCCTTTTTTCTTATATTCTCTCCCTATTCTCTTCGAAGGTGGGGGGAGTGAGAGAGAGACTGCATAGTCTGTCTCTGACTGAGGCTAAACTATGACACATATAGAAGCCTTCATCACCTAATTCCAATATGAATCACAAGATAAGAATTACTTTCGTAAAGACCAACCAGTGTTCTACCAGCTAACACAGGAATTACTGTCATAAGCTTTGCAGAAGAGATTATGCCATTCTGGGCATTCCCAGTTTTCTGGGAATCAAGCCATTAACAGTGTCTGGTTTTAAGAATCTGATCCTGGAAGGATCACAAATGCTGAAGCAACAGAAGTGTTAGGTGTGCATGGAGGGCAAAGAATCTGATCCTCACCTTGTTAGAAGTGAGCATTTCTGTGACAGCACCATCTAAGAATATAAAAATCCCAGCAACATAAAGCAAAAATTATGGGATCTGAAAAGAGTAGAACCTGGAGGGCCATCAAACTTCTCAGCAATTTTGCATTGCACTCAGTAAGAGCAAAGTGGTCCAAATACTGACTCAGTCCAAGTGCTAAATGAGAGAAATTGCTATGGAAAAATGGTTCTTCATGGGATCATGTCCTTCTTAGGATAATAAAAATCACTTTGCAGCTTCAAATTGCAGTGAGAAATTGCAGTGAGAATTAAGGCAGGTGCAGATTAGCAAGGAGTGACTGAAAAATCTGTGTTTTCTGTGGTTACTATTCCAAAGATTGGAGCTAGAAGTATGCTATTTCGAGTAATTTTTAATTTAATTGTGCGATAGTCTCATACTTTCTTTTCCCAACTCTGAGCATATTGCTTTTTCAAATACGTATTTTGAATCTCTCAGCAGCTAGAGAGGCAGAAATAGAAAAGCTGTAGCTAATGAGACTTATGCTGTCTTACCTCTCCCTGCAAATCAAACTGCTCTGAAGGTATTGTGGAGAATGAAAGTTGTGAGTAAGGCCTCACAGCCTGCCAACAACATTCAATACTCCATAGACAACAGGGTCCTTTGGATTTGAGTGCTATGAGTTTCTGTAAAGAAGATTTTTCTGAAGGGGTTCTCACATTTGAAACTAGAAGAAAAATGTAAAATGTAAGTTGGGGAAAAGGCAGATTAGAATTAGTTGAATGGCAAATAGCTGTGGATGTGCAGACATGCAAATAGGCTGGAAAGTGGGTTTTGTTAACAGAGTTGGTATAAACAACTCTATTGTTTTCTCTTTTCTTTTGCTGCTTTTCATGGAGTATTCTGACTTTTCTCTCTTTGTATTCTGAGAATAGAAACATTTCAGATTTTTGGCTTTGAGAAATTAGGTTTTTATACTTCCTTCTGTGGACAAAATGTTGTTTCTTTTTCTATGACAGTATCTCCGATTTTATAAAGAACCATCATTTGTTTGTGTCCTGTTACTGATTTATTTCTTAGGAAAAAAAAATTAAAATGTTGAAGTGAGTAGTTCATAATGGCTAGTGAATCAGAACTGCAGAACAAGCAAGGCTGGGATTTGGGGTTTGGGAAACTCCTGGGGTTTGCCCAGCTGGATTTCAGATATCTCTTGGAATGGAGAGTTCACAGCCTCCCTGGGCAGCCGGTTCCAGTGTTTGATCACCCTAACAATAAAAAAAAAAGTTTTTCTCTTATGATTAAATGGGGTTTCCTCTATTTCCTTTTATGTCCATTGTGTCTCATATTGTCACTGAGCAACACTGAGAAGAGTCTGGCTCTGTGTCATTTACCAGCCACTCCTCTGCTTCAGTCAGGTAAACACACACATAGTATCTCCCCTCAATTTTCTCTTCTCCATGCTAAGCAATCCCAGTGTTGCAATAAAATTAAAAAATATCAAATTTAGGTTAATAGACAAGTTACCTGCTGCTATAGATACTTTTTCTATGGCCCTGTCCTTGATGATTTGAAGCCAGCATGATGTTAGTTAAACATTCATAATTTAAACAATGTGCCTTTGTCTGATATGTCTAAAAGCAAGAAGCATAAAATGATGGTCCACCAACTCATGGACCCTCTACCCAGATTGTAGCACCAACTCAAAAGAAGTAGGCAGAGTAATAGGACTGAACATGCTAAGTGAAGAGACTCTGACCAATCATTTAATAAAATAACAATGCATATGTATTAGAAAGTTGAACATGTTAATGTTTCGTGTATAAATAAAAGACAATTTGGAGCTTCAAGATGCCTATCTCCTGGGACAGGCACCCACACCTGTGCACGTTTGCAATAAAAGGAAGTACTTCTGTCCTGTGTGTGGATTGGGTCTTTGTGCACCAGTTGACAGATCCAAGTTTTGGGACAACATCAACTCTCTCAGTATATTTCAGGTGCTCCAGTTATTTAATCATCTCTGTGGCCCTTTGCTGGACATGCTCCAATATATCTATATCTGTCTTGAAAGACAGCTTAAAAACCAATCTTCAGTCTGTGAAAAGAATGATGAAAAATACAGACTTCTAGAGATAGATACTAAAATAGATAGGTACTAAAACCAGGGTTGTCAGATACTCAGATATCAAAACTGGAATTTGAGGGAATAGATCATTGAGAGCAGTAGATCATTATAAATCACTAAATCATGGCCTTCTTTAAATCCCACTGCACAGATGGAAGTTTCTTATGCCTTTTCAGTAATATTGTTCCAATGTGATAAATTTCTCAAGGGAGGGAGAAGGGATGGAGAAAGAATAAAAAACACAAACCTGACCGTGAACTATATTTTTATGAATGTGTTATCTTAGTTATCAGTTACTGCAGTACTAAAGGAGTGGTACAGTGTCCTTGCTTTGATATTTTCAGAATCTTAAAGTTGGACTACTAGATAATGCTACTAGAGCTAAGTAACTGATAATATTTTCACTTGAGGAAAGTGATGTTCCCTGGGCATGTGAGCAATAGTAATATTGAAACAGTGGAACTGAAGATTGGATTCTGAGAAGTGTGCAGCTTCCAATGATTGCTGTAAATAACACCACTTTTAAAAAGGCAGCTTTTCAGAGGTCTGGAAATGAGAGCTAAGCTTTATAGAAAATCATTCTGGATTATTTCATTATTTGAAAAGAAAAAAAAACTAGTAGTGATTCCACATTAACTAAACAATATAAGGAAAATATAAATATCTGGATAGCATTTGAACACATAATTTCTTTCAATTTCTCCAAGAGCTGAAGGTGTGTTGGGAAATGCTGTTACAATAGGAGAGTAAATAGATGACAGCAAAGATGGCAGTGGCAAGGCTGTCTCTCCAGCAGGAAGGCAGAGTGGGAACTGCAGCTGAATAGAGAATACCATTGGTCCTGGCCTGAGAAGAGTAACATGGCATGTGGGATTTTCATAGGCTTACTTGGAGGCAAAGTGAGGAAAGAAATTAAATTGCTATTTATGGTCCAAGGGAATCTGAAGTATGTGGTATGAAAGATGATTTCCAAACTGAAAAAAATAGTTACAGTTCCCAAGATTAGAGAAATTCTTGTGCTATAGCTCAGGGTGGGACTACTGTTGTCATTGATACTGAGGTACTGCCACCTTAACAGCATGTTAAGGTGGCATGGACCTGGACCTGTTGGAGTCAGTCCAAAGAAGAGTCACAAAGACGATCAGAGGGCTGGAGCACGTCTCCAATGAGCACAGGCTGAGAGAGTTGGGGTTGTTCAGTCTGGAGAAGAGAAGGCTCTGAGGAGACCTTACTGTGGACTTCCAGTGTTTAAAGGGGGCTTATAAGAAAGATGAGGAGGGACTTATGAGAAGAGCATGTAGTGATAGAACAAGAGGTAATGGCTTTAAACTGGAAGAGAGTAGATTTAGATTAGATATAAGAAAGAAATTCTTCACTGTGAAGGTGGTGAGGCACTGGAGCGGGTTGCCCAGAGAAGTTGTGGATGCCCCATCCCTGGAAGTGTTCAAGGCCAGATTGGATGGGGCTTTGAGTGACCTGCTCTAGTGGAAGGTGCCCCTGCCCAGGACAGAGGGGTTGGAACTGGATGATCTTTAAGGTGCCTTCCAACACAAACCATTCTATGATTCTATGTTGAGGGGTTTTTGTCCTTGAAGTACCCCAATATCCGTGAACTCAGACTGTCTTAAAAGTCCCTTTGTAAAATGTGCTCTAGATGTGATGTCAGGTTCTCTGAGATATAAAGCTCCCTCTTTCATAAGGTGTCTTCCCTTCCCTCCTCTCCCCAAAGGGTTTGCTAGTTTGAATCCTTTTTTCCTTCATACATCTGCCCACAGAATATACAGAATCAGTTGCTCAAACCTCTGATCCACCAAGTGAACAGAGACAGTGCATGGGCCCTTCCTCTCACGCTGAAAAACATATCTAGAAAATGATTTGAGGGAGAAGAAACAGGTGGGGGAGGTATAACTTGTGTTGAGCTCATCAGTTGGAGAGGAGCCAACTGAAGTCCAGGAGGAGCAGGCTGTGCTGTAGTGTTTGCAGACAGCTTGAAGGTGGTATGAAGAGGAAGTTTCTAGACCGAAGGAAAAGTACCAGTATTTCAAGGATGGGCATAGGATTAATTTAGATTGATAAAATAGGTCTTCAGGAAAAGGACTGGATCCAGTCTATTGCTTTAAAAAAAAAAAAAACCCCAAAATATCCCCAGACTAGAGGGATTTTATGGTAAATCCTCCCTTTTACAGAAGTTGCAGGTGCTGGTGTTTCTTGAGTACACATCAATGGTTTGCGGGCTGTTATAGGAAGGAGGGCAAAGAACTAATGGTGAAAGCAGTTACTTATGTGATTCAGTTTTGTTTTTTTCCAGAAGATAAAAAGCGCTGTGCCTTAACAGAGGAAGAATCAAACAGCAGGAGAAAGAATCAAATGGTGAGAATGTCAAAGGTCCAAGACTTCTTTTTTTCTTCCCCACACACAGTAGTCAACCTAAAAAATTTTCACACTAGGATTTCCCTGAGGCTTTTTGATTGTTTTTATTTGGAGTATTTCTGTGTTTCTCTATATTTGTTCCTGCTCACCCCCTCTACCACACAGGCATGTCTGCCTAAACTGATCAGTTTCTGGGAGATTTTAGTCCAGTTTGTAAGAGCATTTCCCCTCAAAGTTTTGGGCTTGCTATAACACAGAGGTTTAATAGTAATGTCACACTCAAGAAAAGCTTCATGTTCTTCATTTTTAGCCAGTCAAAGGAAACTATTTTCACTATTGACATGTACAGGAATTTAAGCAGTGTACAAAATATTTAAAACATTCCCCCACCCCGTGCCGTGAATTCTTTTCACCTTCTTTAATGAAGTGTCTTTTGCATGTTTTAGGAAGGTTTTCTTTGAGCAGGGTTTTACGGTACATTGGTCATTTCTTGTTTTTTTTTTTTTTTATGCAGAAATTTCTCCGTGTCCTGTTGCCTGAATTAGCCAAAGGCAGCAATGTACTATTAAAGGACTGGCAGCCAGTTGTGGGGACAGTCAACAGGATCTTAGGCCAGGTCCACTGAATGCAGTGGGTTAGCTAGGTGGCTTGGGATCAAGTTATGATTATCATAACTTGTTTTGTTGCAATTGTTAAATGTACCTACAAGGCTTGCATGGAGATCATCACCTTGCTATTCTCTGTGAACTTTCCTTTTATCTCCTATTGTACACCCTGCTATTGTTCCAAACAAAGTAACTTTCTGACTTGTGAAGTTGTGTGTGTACCGAATAATTTCTTTCCTGGGAGCCTCATTTGCCATCTACGCTGGTAGCTAGGTATTAGGTAGTAATTTTGCAGCTGTATGAAAGCTAAATCAAAGTCAGCATGCATGATTCACAGAGGGAATATTTCCCTTCTCTTTAGATACAGGAAGATGATTTCTGATTAGCTGGCAGGTCTTCATTTTTGTATTTTAGGAAGATATCATTCAGGTCCAAAGTAGAGCAGCTGCTTAGTATTACAGTTGGAATTAAAATGCAAACGTATTAAAGTTAGTGTTCCCACTGGGAGCTTAGAAAACAGTCATCGGAGGTCATAAACGTGCTTACCTTAAGTGAGAGAGTCAGGGCGTAACAAACCCCTGATTTTTCTTAAGTGTTTTTGGGATGCAGGTAACTTTTTTTTGAATATAATTTTATTATCCAGACACTCAGAAGGGAATTCTGCGGAAGACTGTAGGTATGGAGAGTGTGTGCTCCAGAGGACTGTGGAGAATTTCCTGAAAATGTGTGAAATAATTAATTGCAAATTTAACTGTTATTTTCCTCAAGTGATACTGTTTACAGATGGATTACAAAAAGCCAAACACTAAACCTTACTAAAGAAGGCTAGGGCAGCGGTACTGCTCAGGTCAGAAATTGTATACATTCTACGCTTAATGTTGTGGTTTGGGGTTGATTTTAAGATGATAGATGATGGAGATTTGAGCAGTGCTCTGCTTCTTTCCCACTTCTGACATTGTTTATGCAGTGCTGGGACTAGACAAGTAGCGAGCTGCACTGCTTTAAAGGAGACATCTCTTGCTGCTTTTGCACCCTGTCACCCAGCAGCTCTGCCTTGGGAGAAAGGAAAGCATCTGCTGGAGTAGCACAGCTGACACCAGGGTGTTCTACTGCAAAGCCAAGAGAGTGTCCAAATCTCACTTGCTCGGAAGTAAACAGAGATCAGTGGAATGATTCAGTATAGATGAAAGGGGAATGAAGTTCCTAACCTATCTTTCACAAGCAGAATGTCTCCAGCTCCGAAGAGCAATGTATCTTTCTGACTTCTACCCCATCCTGTGGTGGCAAGTGGAGAAGGTGAACCCCCTTATTTGTTATTGTTAGTAGTGCTGCTCCACAGAGTGTTAAACAATCCTTTTTCTTAGCATCTGGAAAGACTTTTGCTGTCAGTGAATATGTTAAGTAATAACTTAACTGTCACTGAGAGAACACCTCTAGGTGGAAATGGGATAATCTGGCTTTCAACTGGGACATGGTAGTACAATCTAAGTGCTGGCCTTTAAAATATTGAATGTGTTAAATATATTTAACTTTTCATTGCCTCAGACAGGCAAACCATGAACGATGTGTTGCCACAGCAACAGGAGTCCAATGCTTTTTGGTATTCAGCTGACAGTGTTTTGAATTCTATTTTCAGCTAAGTGCATGTAAAATAACTGCAATTTGTAAAAGCTGTAATAACGATTTTTTTTATGCATTTATGCCTGAGAAGAATTTTTTGTACATATGTATTTCTTTAAACTGATAGAAGGAGTTAAGGAAATTGTTTTAAAAGGCTTATTACCAACATATATAGACTATTTCAACAGTTAAAATGTATCAAAATAATCTTTCTACAGTCTTCAATTTTATTTATTCTTTACCTAATATCATGTACTTAAAGTAATCTTCATTAATTTTTAACTACTGGTTATGATTTTCACACCTGCAGCCTGTTACAAATGGTGTGAATGCCTTTTAAGCTACAATAAAATTGTGTCTTGCCAGAGAGGGTAAAAAGACTAATTTTTAATATTCTAATATTAAAAAAACCTTGGTTTCAGGTGTGTACTCAAAGACTTGCTCTATTTTAGATTTCTATTTGACTGAGCAAAGAGTGAAGTTCAATAATGTACAGTGTTGGCTTTAGGCACCTCTGAGTCTCTGAAACAGAAGATGCAGGTGCAGGTACCCAAAGCAGGTGATGGTGTGAGATCACTTTCTTTGGCATACCTTAAGCAGATCAGAACATACTGGGTCTGGAGAGTATTGCTGAGGTTGTCTCCTGGACTGTTTCAGCCAGGCACTCTACTGTTGAAGTGGGATGGGGGCAGAGAGAGGCTAACCTTCCATGAGATGCACTGATCATTGGTGGTATGCATGTGTGATTAGGAGACTCTAGCACTTGCCTTCACAGCTGCTTTGCAAACCGATCTTTATTGAGGAGACTATTAGAAGACTCCAAATTCCTGCACATGGGTGGGTGAAAACAGAGTTATGCTCTGTGATCAAGGTAGATGTTTCTAAATGAGCATCTGGCCGTTTCAACTTGGAAAGTTTTTTTTTTTTTTCCTTCTCACTGCTTCCATAAATCCACCTGTGGGCAAAACAACTAATATTCAGATATTACAGGCACAAAAATACCTCATTTGGCTACCAGTGACAGCCATACTGAAGCCTCCCAGAGTCCAACAGGGATTAAAATCTCATTATTTGACTAATTTTATAGCTGTGTTGAGCTGAAAGTAAAGTACAGCTTACTGTGGGCTATTTTAATACTTGGTTGCACTTACTGGAGTCATGTCATTGTTGCAGAAGACCACAACTATAGAAATCGCACAAGTGACTTCTTTAGGATATAGCTTGAAAAAAAAAGTAATTAGCAGAGAGAATAAAAGACCATACTTCCTTGGAAGAAAACTTTATCTTCTAACAGAAGTATTCATTGAGAAAACCTGGTAGACAAGAATGTCGGTAGAAAGGGAATTAAAGCAAATTGGTTTTATTTCTGTTCTTAGGATGACTGCATGGGAGCCCTTTAGGTAAAGTATTCTCTGAGCTCCACAGTACCTTATGATGCATGTCATTGCAAATCACTAATGCACTTCTTCAAGAAGGCTGGTATTTAAGCTGTAGGAGCAGCTTAGGCTCTGAACAATCACATCTCATTCCTGAAATCTGACAAAACTGAGAAGCAGCATAAGATGTTATGAGCACTAAGTGGATAAGAAGGGCAGTATTTCTATGAAAGCAGGGACATGGCAAAATTTAGTGGTTTTTTCCCTTTTGTGTGTCTTTCTGAAATTATTCACTGCTCTTCTATCAATTAACTTGCTCATAAGTTTAGAGGTAGAGCCTTTCCTTGGAATGACTGTTGCTATGAATAATGAAGGAGGAGGTCTACCTTGCATTGTTCCAGGTTGATGTTGAAATAATTGCATTGATGTCAATAGCTATGGAAATAGGATAAGTCAAAAGGTCCTTGTAGCTTCATAAATCCATATTTACCCCAAAGGTAGCCCTTCTTAATGGTTACCATTTGCTTTCCTGATCCTTGTGCTACCCTTTGATTTTTAAACAATTATCAAGAATAAAGCCAAAATAAATATTATATTTTTAAGAATGTCATCCTTCAAAGGGACAGGAGCTTTATTATTTTGAGGAAGAAAATGCCCAATTGAAACTTCAAAGGGGCAACTGCACAGAGCCGATTGAATTCCTAATGCTTGAAAACACATAAAAGACTCCTGAATTTATAATCTTCAAGTTATATTCATGAGCTTCCTAGAAGGAAATTAATCAGCATCAGTGAATTTACAAACAAGACACAAAGAAAGCTTTTTAGAAAAGAACCCTATTTTAATGAGGAATGGAGAAACCTACTATAGGTAACTATTGTAATCAGTGCTGATGTAGGACAGGAGCAGAGTGCTTGACTAGAATAGGAAGTAGTTTAGCCTTTAATTAGCCTTTAACCACTGAGTCTTTGTTTGCAATCCAGGCCCGATGAACAGCAAGCCCATGTCCCTTTGATGAGTCAGCTGGTAAGACTTCAATGCACTTTTTTCTACTGCAGGGACATCCACATCATAAAATGCCCTCTTTTTATGGGTCTTGACTCCAGTGCAGATTGAGATTGGAGGCTGAATTTTCATTTTAACCTGAAGAAATGTGTCAACCTGTCTTTCATCCAGTGCTGACATGATTTCTGACCTAAAGCGTTCTTGGAATGATAGGTTGATCTTGGTTTGAGAGGAAGCTTGCTACCTGGCTCTTCAGGCTCTTCTCACACTTCAGTTTGTGTGAATTTGCACGTTACATTATCCAATTTGCAGAATGGAGTGCCAGCCTTGTTTAAGGCCCTTTGAGACCTCATGAAGGCAAATGCTGTGCAAGCAATCTGATTTCTTCTTCTAAATGGGCTCTTTTGTGTTCTGGATTTGTAGCTTGAAAGCTTAGAAGATCTACAAGCTCAAGTCTTGCATAAAGGAGGGTTTTGGACAGCATTATCAAAAGGTCACCTAGACCAGTTTCCTTTCTAAGGCAGGATGAATTTCTCCTTTCTAAGTTAGGATGAATTTGAAGGCAAAAGCAGGGACTGGGAGAATGAAGAACCACCCACTGTACTGGAAGAGCAGGTTCGGGAATGTCTGAGGAACCTGAAGGTTCAAAGTCCATGGGATCCGATGAGATGCATCCATGGGTCCTGAGAGAACTGGGGGAGGAAGTTGCCAAGCCGCTGGCCATCATATTTGAGAAATTGTGGCTGTCTGGTGAGGTCCCCAATGACTGCAAGACGGGTAACATAACCCCCATTTTTAAAAAGGGAAACAAGGAAGACCCAGAGAACTACAGGCTGGTCAGCCTCACCTCTGTGCCTGGCAAGGTCATGGAGCAGATTCTCCTGGAAACCATGCTAAGGCACATGGAGAGCAAGGAGGTGGTTGGTGACAGCCAACATGGTTTCACCAAGGGCAGATCATGCCTGACCAATTTGGTGGCCTTCTGTGATGGGTTTACAGCATCAGTGGACAAGGGACGAGTAACGGATATCATCTACCTGGACTTGTGCAAGGCATTTGACACTGTCTCACATGACATCCTTCTCTCTAAAGTGGAGAGGTATTGATTTGACGGATGGACCACTCGGTGGATAGGGAACTGTCTGGATGGCTGCACTCAGAGAGTGGTGGTCAACAGCTCAATGTCCAAGTGGAGACCGGTGACGAGTGGTGTTCCTCAGGGGTCCGTATTTTGCCTGGCCTTGTTCATCGTCTTTGTTGAAGACATCGACAGTGAGACAGAGTGCACCCTCAGCAAGTTCGCCGATGACACCAAGCTGCATGCTGCCATCAACGTGCTGGAGGAAGGGATGGCATCCAGAGGAACCTTGACAGGCTGGAGAGGTGGGCCCGTGCCAACCTCATGAAGTTCCACCAGGCCAAGTGCAAGGTCCTGCATGTGGGTTGTGGCAATCCCAGGCACAAATACAGGCTGGGCAGAGAATGGATTGAGAGCAGCCCTGAGGAGAGGGACTTGGGAGTGCTGGTGGACAAGAAGCTCAGCATGAGTCAGCAATGTGCCCTTGTGGCCCAGAAAGCCAACCACATCCTGGGCTGCATCAAGAGAAGCATGGCCAGCAGGTCGAGGAAAGTGGTTCTGCCCCTCTACTCCACTTTCATGAGATCCCACCTGGAGTACTGCATCCAGTTCTGAGCCCCCAACATCAGAAGGACATGGACCAGTTGGAGAGGGTCCAGAGGAGGGCCATGAAGATGATGAGAGGGCTGGAGCACCTCTCCTATGAGGACAGGCTGAGAGAGTTGGGGCTGTGGAGACTGGAGAAGAGGAGGCTCTGGGGAGACCTTATAGCAGTCTTCCAGTACCTAGTAAGGGGCCTACAGGAAAGATGGGGAGAGACTGTTCAGTAGGGCCTGTTGTGACAGGACGAGGGGTAATGGTTTCAAAATAGAGGGAGATAGATTTAGATTAGATATTAGGAAACCATTTTTTACAATGAGAGTGGTAGAACACTGGAACAGGTTTCCCAGAGACATGGTGGATGCCCCATCCCTGGAAGTATTAAAGGACAGGTTGGATGAGGCTCTGAGCAACCTGATCTAGTTGGGGATGTCCCTGCTCCTTGCAGGGGGTTTGGACTAGATGACCTTTGAAGGTCCCTTCCAACTCTAACCATTCTATGATTCTATGAAGTGGTTTACTATAAAAACTTTTTTTCAGTGATTGGGAATTTTTTGCATTACTTTAAGGTTTATTAACAGGTTCTCACTAAACTTTGTTGTACCTTTTGTTTTGATGTCACAGTTCACAGCTGACTGAATTGGCACATACATAATTTTTTTTCAGAGGTCTTAACATCTGAAGGCTTAGTAAGGACCCCAGACTTTGCTAGAATTTATGCAGTATTCATTGGTTGTCTGATATTGCCAGTGAAACCTCTGCCTTAGTTTTCTCACACTTTTGTAGCACTTCAGCTTAATTCTATTGAGCGTGTTTTTTTTACTCTATTGGGAAATAAACCTAAAAGGCTTTAGGCATTTGAATTTTGCTGAGGAGCACATATCCATTCTTCTCCTTTTTTTACCTCCACCGGCTGAGTTTGGTAAATGAGTATATGGGATAAAACCAGCAATAGACTGTCCTGTCTCTCCCAGCCTGCCTTGTGCCTTTTTCCTCTAGGCTTCTTTGTCTGTCTGCTCCTCTCCTTTCAAAAGGAGTCAATTGGCTGATGTTGGTAAGTACTGCATACTGCAGAATCGTAACTTTGATATATGAAGAGCTGAGCCTTCATGGTGACCTATTCTCTGAAAAGGCATGCCAGCTTGTTTATCTGAATTGTTCACGGCTTGTTCTGGAAATAGTTATAAACAATCTTTACGTTGACCTTGTGTCACCTTTCTTGCAAGCAAAGCATTCCCATGAGATGTACTGTGTCCCGTGTCCTTGAAATGATTTCCTCTATCCAGTGTGGCTTTTATCCCTCTAATAAGGGTCTCCATCAAAACACTCCACATAGTGAATTGTAAGATGCATGATAAACATTTTTTTTTTGTGTGTAGAGTCCATGTTGGATGTGAACAGCGAAGCAAAAGCCAGAAGAAAAGTTAGTTTAACATGTGTTGCATCCCATGTGTTTATTATGAAGTTACAGGGATATGACTTCTGTGGGCTTCTGCAGATAGGGCTGGTTATGTCGTAGACTGCACTGTGTAACTGAAAGTGGTCATATGTCTGGAAGGTAGGTCCTTCCACATCTGCAGTCTTCCCAAGTTACTTCAAGGCTACTCACATAGCATACTCCATTCCTTTGAAATACACCTTTTTGTTTACAATATGTACTTCATCCACAAGAGAAACCTGTATTGCATAGCCTTGTGATTTTAATGATTGCCTGTCTGGATGAATGGTGAAGCACAGCTGAACAAGACTTCTAAACCTATTTTGCCGTAGGAGCTTCTTCTACCCATTCTGACAGTGTGTAGAGTTTGATGAATCATTTCAGTGATAGCTCTAGAGAAAAATTTTGTTTCTGTAGAGCAGTGGATTTCAAGAAGAGATCTGATCCAAAACATATTCAGCTCTTACCTTGAGGGTTATATATACAAAATGAAACCTGTGCAACCAACCATTTTCCCAACAACTGCAAACTTGTGATGCGGCCTTTTCAGAACTATTAGCCAGAGTCAGAATAAGACTATTATATGGCTCTTAACATAACACTGCCTTTAGTTGGAGAAACTGCTATTACTTGGAAAAGCTAGGACATCTTAAGAAATATTTGACAAAGTCATTTGGCAGTCTCACTTTGCATGAAATTTTGATGGCACATTTCACTTTTGCCTTCCTAGTAATGGGATTTTCTTTCTGTCATAAAATGTTACTACTTCTCTTCTTTGCCTTAGCTCAGAATTGATCCAGCTGGTGCTGAGCAGTGGAGTAAGTGTAATGTTATTCACTGGAATCTGGTGCTTGGTTCTTCCCTTTTCCCCTACCCTTGCTTTCAATTAGAAGTACAAATTTTCTGTTAGCTGTGAAATTCCTTGTAAAATTTAAAGTTGCAGATCTGTGCAAGTAGTGAATCTATCTGCAGTGTAGCTTTTAAAAGAAGTACTGTTAAAGTAGCTAGCTAAGTGGATTTAGTATGTATGTGACACTGATAGGCTCTTAATGCTGCATTTTAGTTCTTCAAAATGTCTTCTTATCTGTGAAGAGGTCTGTGCATGGTATTAATATTTATAGTCAAGACCCTCAAAAACCTTATACTTCAGATGATTCAGGATACAACTAATATTGTTTCCTGTAGATGCACTGTTGAATCCTTTGTAGCAGAATGAAGTCAGTACCTATACATGGCCAGATATCTAGAACTGGAAGAATCAACCATAAAATTCAATCCATGTTGATAACTGCTTTTCGAAATAATAGTCACAATTATACAAATTACTTTGACAGTCGTAATATATCTGGCTGCAGCCATTCCCTTTATTCCATACCAGATGGATACTTCCAAGAGGAAAACACTGCAGAAGATCTGCAAGGGAGCAGAGAAATAGGAATTAATCCATTTGATAAGGAGGGTGGAGGGAAGGAACATGAAGGTTGCTTGATACTCTGTAATTAAGTATTTGCAGTCATTATGGGGAATAACTATTCTAGGTTTATTTTGGTTTGAAACTAAATTTCCTCAGTGTGCTTTAGGAAGTATCGGCAGCTTAACACATGCTTGATATCAAGAAAGTGACATAGAGTATTGAAGGACTAATGAGGTGTCTTAACAATTGGAAGCACAGTGATATTTTTAATTACTTTGCACAATTATTTTAAACTATTGGAGCAATCCATGCTTTAACAGCTCTCACATTTCTATGGGATTAGGTGTTAGGCATGTCTAAAGGAATTTTGCAGTCAAATATTAATTAATTAATGTGAGAATGACCAAACTTTGCTTGTGTACTCAGCAGAGGCCTGAACTCAGATCAAGATAAATTACAAAAACCTGAGTTCAAGGCTAGAACAACCAACTTCACAGAAGACTGCCCATCTGCAGCTCAGGCCTGAGGCATCCAAACTATATCATGAAAAAACAAAAAGCAGTAGAAGGAAGCCATCGGCACAAACACTGTATTTGATGCATTCATTTTGCTGTCAAAGATACTTATGTTGCAGTGTAGGTGACTTGTGCAGCTTTCTGTCATTGTTTTGTTTCTCCCTACCAGGGAGGAGGGCCTCCCTGAGGGAGGCTGAGGGAGGAGGGCCTAGGATATTTCCTTTTTGCCCAGATAGTTCCAGGCCAATAAGTTGAATTCCTGCTTTTAGGCTCACATTTCTCTGGTTATACTCCTATCTAGAAACATTTCCCTTGAGAGGGGCTGTATCTCTTCCCTGACATAGTTTGTGGAGAAAAGAGAAGTCGGGTAGGAAGCCACTTGAGAACTCCTGACACAGATCTTATCTAAGCAGCATCTGAGTCTCTACCCATAATCAGAACTGTTATTGCTTTGGTGTGCTCATCTTTCCTCTTTTAAGCAAGTATCGACAAAAAGAGATAATTGATACTTGGATGAGTTGCTCTGCTTGTGTGAAATAATTGCTTGTATGGAAGACAGAAAGAAGGATGGGTTCAGTGTGTGAAGGGAGAGAGAAGTATCCTTCAGTAAAGATGCCAGCGATATATGGAATCCCAACTGCTTTCTGCTGGCCTGTGAGATTTAGAACAGCCAAAGGACGAAATCTTAAGTGAGGGGATTTTTAGTCCTGAGGACTGTGGAGATGACTATGGATGCTCTGAGTGATGCACTGATAGTCTTTAATGGAATAACTGTCTCGGAAATGTAGGTTGCTGACTTGCTTCTAGAGGATCTTAAGTAGAGAGGCTTCTAGCACAGCAGTTTGCCCTGTGACCCAACCATGGTACTCTGGTACCAGTGTAAAGTCTGAGAAAACAGATTTCAAAAGGGACTTTTATTATCCTCTTATTCTGAGAAATCAGGAGAAAGTATAATTTTATCTCAAGTTACATGAGAATGATTGTAGTAGAAGAAACCTAGGACTTTAGACTGGGAAGCTCTTCGCAGGGTCTGAGGGACGGATGGATGGAGGGCCACCTATGCTGATCAGAAGGTAGGCTGTCTGGTGGCAAGCTGCATGGGTCTGAGAGAACAATACCTTCTCCCTAGCTGATACAGTCTGATACTTTCTGCCAACTTAGCAAGCTGAAATGTTTCAGTGCAGGGTTTGAGGAGGACCAGTGCTGGCGCAGAGAGAGTGCACACAGAATCTGTGATGGTCAAAAAAGGACTGTGGCAGCAAGTGATTGGATTGACTTAGGCTACTTTGTAAGCAGAGGCTTAATTTTCTTAATTTTTTTTAAGATACTTTTACTGGTTTCATGCTTGTACCTTACCCAAAGGTTTCTCTCCTACTCCTTGAGTCCTAGGGAGCTCTCTGTCCTCTGTGCAGCACTACATGATTCTGACTGTGCTGCATTCCTGGTACTTTCCACTTACTCAAAGTATGTATGCCCAGCAAAACATGTGAGCTGAAGGTGTGAGCTGTTTAGCTAAAACTACTTGTGAAAGTCTAAAAAGAAGCGTCTTTGAAACCATTATTTTCCTAAGTAGACAATTTTGGACCTCAGAGGCTTGAGAGGTGGCATGTACAGGGGAGAGGAGTAGTATGGGAAAGAACAGAAATCTGTTGCTGAGATTATCTGCTAGTGATACCTCATCAAAATGGTCTCTTAGGCATACAGGATAGTACCTGGATTGGATGCTTCTTCAGTCAAGTGCACAGGAGGTGCTTTGAAGAGGTGATGCAGCACACGGACAGCTATTCCTGTGTATGGCCCTAGGACACATAGCTGAAGTTCCCATCTCTGTTCCATCTGCATGTTCTCTGCCAAGTTTCAGTAATCCAAATCCCTCTTCAATTGAAGTCTTGGTGGCTTATACTGTCCTAGCTCACATGAACAAGAATCACGTCTGTGGTGGTTTATAGTTTCAGGCAATTTGGATAGCAGTCTAAAGTGGATGTGGAATAAATAAATCGTGGGCTTAGGGAAAAAAATAGGTGCATGACTACATTTCAGAGGTTACTTGTGTTGCAGCTGGAGCAGTTGTTCACTGCCAATAGTGTCTGGCTGTCTCTTTGCAGTTGCACATAACTCTGTGGAAAGCTACTGTAACGCAGCAATCCATCTTTATTACATGGCTTCCCCATGACTAACTGACAAAAGATACAAGTCTGGTATGTATTTATGGATGGTGATATTCCAGACTTTAATGACTTGTGCTTGTATCTCTGGTTATTTGTATGTGGCCTCAGTTAGATTCTGGTACTTCCTTTTTCTTTTTTTTATGTGTGTCACCACTTCTGAACTTTGTTTCTTTTATGTTCAAATGCTCACATATTTTGTTTAAAGATGCTTGACCAGAAGGTCAGTTACTTTGGGTGTGTAGAATAGTGATTAGAAGAAAATGAAAATGAGCATGTACCATATGTATAATGCACTCTTCCTGTTTTCAGGAATGGGGCAGTGATAGTGATTAACACAAGATAAGCACATCTGGCTGTCTGCTGATGGGAAGGCCTTCCTTTGTATCGGTTGTTGTCATGTCAGCAGGAATCTGTTCCCTTTTTGGTACTGCCCATATCCGACAGCTATAAGCTGGGATGGCAGTTTGCCAAGTTGGGACTGTAGATCTTTGCTGACCTACATGCAGAGACTTGGATAATGACAATCTGATCTGGGAGATGGCGAGCCCTTGCGGGTCCCTTTGACCAGAGATAGGATTCATAATGGATGGTCATTCCCATCTAGCTGCTGTGGTTGTGGAAGTTACCCCAGGGTTATAGATAGTATGGTTACCTGAGCAGGGTCATGATAGTGCAAAGAGAAATGTGTGAATTGAGGAGTATTGCTGAAATGATGAAGGTCCTGTCTAGGTTTGGAAAGCTTTTGCTTAATTTGGGGATTTAACAGCAACTTTACTCATCTTCCTTACATACAGCACATGTTAATAGTTTGTGCCAATGCATGTGTCTCTAATCTCATTCTGTGGGTTTTTTTTCCTGCAACTTTTTCCAATGAATATTTGACTGTTGTTTTTGAATTTACATGTTATGTATGTGTTTTATACACAAATTCCTCTTACTGTGCTTTTTCCTAAAGGATGATCAAGATTTGCTATAGAAACAATTAAGTCTAATACACTTACAAAATATATACATACGGGTACAATTTTAAACAATAGCCATCTGGCTAGCCCTCTAGTCCCCTTCTCGGCAAAAAAAAAAATTACATGTACCTAATTAAATGTTTATAAATCTGTATTATTGTCATGGAAACTCCATAATGGGGTTCTTGGTCTTCAGCTTCACTGGAGAAACATACACAGAAAATTAACTCTATCTTTTATTGTACTATAATATTCCTCCATTAAATTCCATTGTTGTAAGGGTTATTTTTGTACCAGTAAAGTAATACAGGCATAAAGGTTCTCATGAGGCCACTATCTCAGATTAGTAAACATCATTTATTCCCTCAAAAGAGATGCTGTGGTTTACTTTAATGGAGCAACATCTGTTCTTTCGGAATTAAATGAGTTCTCTGAACAATAATTAATAGGAATATTGCCACTAAATACAACTGACATATTGTTTATAATAATAATATAAAACCATACAATTGATGGAAACAAGAACATAGTAAATGCCCTTATCTGCTTCCCTGCTGCCTCCCCAAATGGGTCTCTTAGCAAATAACTTCACTGGATAGTTGAGTTGTTGGTCTGAGTGCTTAAACACTGATAGTTTTTTTTTACTGGGAAGAGTTGATGTGTTCCTGATAGCACTAACTGTAGAAATATTTCTAGTTCTTCTGATTGTATGATGCTATGGAGTTAATAATCAGAAAGCATTGTACTAAAATGTTCCAGGGTCCAAGTGTGCAAAAAAAAGTCCTAATGAAGGGGTTTTTTATGTTGTTCCTACCCAGCAGAGTTCACTAGTTGTGAGAGCGCATCACCAGCCTTTCATGCGTCATTGCACAGCAGTTTGTCACTCTTTAGAGTGGATTTTGAGAGCTTCAAATAAAAATTATATTCCTCAAAATATGACAGCACAGGAATAGTGAGTGTACTCACTTGTTTGGTTTTTTTTAATTCTGATAATGTTAAACTACATTGCATTCATGTTGGACATCAAATTATAGGGTGTTCTTAAGTTTGGTAACCATTTATAGTGTGGTTTCTCCTGGTCGTTCATTGCAAAGAGGTTTACCATCACACGTGACAGCTAAATGGGACAAGTTAACATGCTGATGGTACAATAACAATGTTGTAGGAAAGGTATGTTTTCTGTAAACAATTGAATAGTATATCCTTGTTATATAATGATATTGGAATATATTTGCCTCTGTCAACAACTAAGGAGAATTACAAGTTGGTCTTCATCCTTTTTTGTTGCTTTTTTTTTTTCCTCCCTCTCTATGGGCTTATGCTATTAAAGAGAAATGGAAGACTGAGTACTTGACTTAATGTCCCTTTATTTTTAATTTCTGTTTCTGTAATTACTACTTTCAGTAACATCTTTGCCCATTATGTTTACATGTCATGTGATCTAAGACAGCATCTCTGTGCAAGTCAGTTTTGGAAAGAGTGTGTTGGCATTTAGCTTCCCTAGAAACATGCATCTTCACTGAAAGAGAAACAAGTGGTTAAATTTGGTGGTGGGAAGGCTTTATGTTCCATTATGGAGGAAAAACACTTTGAAACAGTTCAAGCTCCACAACTGTTAACAAGGCAGACTATTAAAGGGATAGCAATCAGCCTACGCACAAAACACACCCATTGAATTCTTGCTGCTTGTCATGTAACCAGAAATGAAAAGTATTTTCCAGTAACTCTGATAAAGTAAATGCTAATGATTCTAAGTGAGCATCATCCAGATGTTGCAGACTTCTTGCTGTGGTATTTACTCATAAATCTTGTTAAAATATAATCAGAGAAAACATGTTTCAATTATAACCATCAAAACTCTGTGACAATGTTCATGCAAATGCAATAATAATCCTAAAGTGTTGACACAAAATCTGTGCAATATGTTATTGATATATCTGAGCCTGCTGATTAGAGCTCACCAATTAATACATAACTAACTTCTTCCAAGTGAAAGGGGACATGTAAGTTGCCCTGTGCATGAAGGATTGGATTATGCCCTTTTTGTGCATATGTGTATGGCTGCTGAGACTTCTATTAAAATTAATAAAGATTAAAATTCATAAAGATTTTTATATGTATTAACTTGTACTTGTGCTCATAACTTACTCCTTTTACTCATCCTATACAATTGTTGTTACCTGATCATGGTGCATCATACCATTTCATTCAAAAGCCTGGGTGTGTAACAAAGTAGAGAAGAATATGAAGATGAAATGAAGCATGTGTGAACAACCTATAGGACCAAACAGTTTTCATAAGCTAGGATATCACCACACTTCTTTCAAACATTTGACTGTGCAGCCACTGCAGTCTTCTTTTCATTTCCCTCTGGTAAGCTGTGTTTAAAGAAGCAAAAAAATAATTTATTACTGCTTTTCTCTGTAGATAATCTACTGCCTCACTATAGGAATACTACTCAGCTACCACTGGGAGAGGACAATCCTGACCTGATCATTCTATTAGGATATTACTGTGCCATGACAGATATAACTATGAAGCTTTAAGACTATTTGTGAATGCTAACAAGAAATAATTTAGCTTGGAAATGGTAATATCATGTGTCAAGTATAATTTGTAAGCAGAAAGAGCACAGGATAATTTTTGAAGTTTAGGCTCAATATCATACCTCGGTGAGCTTTTCAAGGACTGAAGTGCTACAACAAAGTCTTGGGGGTATCAACAAGTTAAGGCATGACTGGCCAAATGTATCTTAGCAAGTTCAGGAGCATTCAAAGTAGCTGGATGGAAGAAGGCTAAGTGCATCTGTTTATTTGACCTGCAGTAGCTTGTTGCTCCCTGGTAGCTTCTTTGTTACTCTCACCATAGTGAGTCTCACCATGTTGAGTCTGAGCTCATGGTGAGAGAAGTTAAGGCTCCTGCTAAAAATTTGTAGCCAACTTGCTAGAAACAAATTCTCACACTGCAGGACAGAAATCACAGAGCTGAGACTTTTAAGTTGCAAACTGATTTTCAAAACCACAACTGTGCGAGCCCAATGACTTTAGGTTTCAGTAACATTGTGTGCTGTTGCAAATGGTTCCCTGGGATTCAGGTATGCACTAATTGCTTTACCCCACATCAGAGGGCTTTCCTGCCTATCTCTGACCACTGGCAGGCACTTCCTCCTCTCCCCTCACTACGAAATTGTCCTACAAAGCTTCTGGGGTGGCACAAACAGCTACTGTTCTCATACTGTGGAGAAATCTGCAGAAGAGGTGTGCAACTGTTGCACTTATACCTGGATTTAAGGATTTTTACATCCTGTCTTGATGCTAGCCAGGTATCAGAAAATTATCTTCAATTCAGATTAGGTGAAGGTGAATCTGGAAATAAAAGTACATAAAACACCTCAAATAAAACCCGGCTTACAAACTAGATTCAAGTTACGAATCTCTAAATAAATTATAGATGAAGGAATGAAAGAAAACCACATTTTGTATAAATTAATTGATCTACAAAGTATCTCTCCTTTTACTCAGAGAAGTTCCTTTAGACTCTTTCCTCAGGAGAGACTGCGTCCTCCTGCATGCCCTACATCTCAGACTTGCTTTATGCAGAGAGCTCTTGGAAGAGAATTCTCTTACACTTGATGACTTGTAGTCCTCCAAGGGTTCCTTTCAGTCATCCTATTGTCCCTTCCAAAATGCATTTACCTTTGAGTTATTCAGGGAATACACTTTTAGCTTCTGCTGGTAAAAGGACTCTCTCACTTTTTTGAAGAAGCAGGTTTTACTTTTGCAGACTGGATGACATTTTCTGTTCTGGACTGGCCTAGGGGTCATTTCTTAACTCTGAGAGTTATTTTCATCCCACTCACTCCCACAATGAGCCAATTTGTACACTTCAGTGTGAAGTGTCTCCTGTAACCTGTTCCTGTTCCCGGGGTGCAGCAGCCACTGAGAAGAAGGTGGGCTTGGAAGCTGGAGCAAACAGCATCCATAGTCAGCATGGCAAGGGTTGACAAAATCTGTCAACCTGAACCAGAAGTTCTTCCGTAAGCTCTGTGACTCCTCAGGAACACTACATTTAGGAGAAGCTGAAATAGAAAAGTGCTTTGACCAGAAGAGTGAGCTGCTGTTGCTTTCTCCCTCATACCCCATCAGCACTTAGATAGGCTGAATTTGCACTGTGCAAGGCCACAGTGCAACAATAATTGTTTTCCTATTCACATAAAAAGCTGGAACCTTTAAAAAGAGTGGAGTGGATGCTTGGACGCTGGGTATTGTACCAGGTTGTGGTTTTAGCTTTTTCATTTAGAAGACAGTAAATATTTGTCCCCATAACAAGCAATGTTTTATTTTGTTTTAAATTTCTGTATGCTAAACATAACTTATTTGCATCAGTGGATAGCTAAACTGTATCAAATGTATGTGTTAGGTTTTACATATTAAGGTAATTTAGCTAATAATGTTTTTTTTCACATTAGTAATTTGCTTTTTTTTCCCCAAAATATTTCTATTTGATTTTGTATTTTTTCCTTCAGCATTAATAAAAAATGATTTAGGCAATAAACTTTGTACTGGCAATCCAATAAATAAAGGAGACCTTGTAAAGCGGTAACAAAATAAGAGACTTATTTTGAATTGCTTGAGCAACCAGTTTCCCCTTCAGGTGCCAAACTGTCAGGAGGGAAAACTAACTTAAGTGCATAGCCATGCTGCTGTAAGGTAAGGACAAATTGGTTCTTTCTCCCTACAAATCCAATAAGAGCTTGTTCCTTCAAAGAAAGTATTATTTTAGAGTCGTATGGATGCAAATATGACATATGATAGCAAGATGTATTTGGGGGCATCACAACCAACTCTCTGTGCTGTAGGTATAGCGCAAAGTGTTTTGGCACAAATCTGTCATTCAGCCTGCTTGTCAGCTCTTTCTGAATTTGTGTACCACACTTTTTCTCCCCGTTTCTCTGTTAGAGAAAGTGATGATGAGAGGGAACAAGGCTACCCTGACAGTGTACAGACAAAAGAGCTGCAGTAAAAAAAAAAAATAAAATTGTTGAAATGATAAGGTACTGCCTACTTGCTTTAATCTAGGGCTCCCGAATTCCTCAAAAACAAGACTGAAAAGAAGAAAAATGAAATACAAGAAGAAAAATGAAATACAAGTAGACAATTAGGCAGTGACATTTAAACTTTAAATGCTGACTCTTATCAGGAAGTCTATTTCATGCAATGCTGAACAACCACTGGGTGTTGGCTTAGTCCAAATGAGTGGTCTTTGTGCTATGTGCTATGAAGGTCAAACTAGAAGGACTGACCATGTTGCAAAGAGTCCAGACTGAGTACAAGACTGGGCTGCAGAAGGGCAGATGGGTCCAAGCAAGAGAGAGATTTGGGTCATATGCTAAGTAGTGGCCCATCCTTTACCTGTCTTCCCATTCTCAGATGTTGTGTTAGTATCTAGCTAAGGAGAATTCTACTGAGAGTTTCTGATGAGGTTATCAGTGAGGCTCTGCAAATATTTATGAAGAGAAATAAGAGAGAATTTTGAAGAGAAATAAGGGCAAAGAGGCAATTTCTTAGAAAGTGGGTGATTGAAGCCACTGTTTTTACTCCAAACAGCAAATCTTGCTGAGTTGTTCATGCCAAATGAGTGGAGTTTCCCTTTCTTCTACATTTTCTTGCTTTGTAACTTTTTTCTCTCATGGAAAATAATTGATTCTTTATAGCAATAAGTCCAAAGGGTGTTTTCTTTTCATTGAAACACTGATAGTAGGAATAAAGCCTAGTTTCCTACTGGTTCTAGCTGTGATGAAGTTGAAAGTTAATGTTGCCATTTGAGGGAGCTTGTCTATTGCAACAAAACTCCTGCAGAGTCCTTTGAAAATCCCACCCAAAATTTCTTCCAAAAGTATTTACATAGTGTATGTAAACAGTTATTTGCACCCATGAATGAGATCACTGATTCTGTCACTAGTTGAAGCATAATAAACAACTCCATGTTATCGGGGCAGATATGTCTTCATATTGTTACAGACCACACACAACCTGCACCTCTCTGTCTTTCAGGATCCTGTCCACTACGCCAATTTAAAAATGTCACAGTCCACTCAGGACTCATGATGATTCTTCTACTGCGATTTCGAAGTGCAAAATTACGGCAAACATGCCAAAGGGGTTGGTTTCAATCAAACAGTACAAACTTTATTATTTTGCTCATGAAGCGGCATGTGATAGATAAAAATGAGTGAGAAGGAAAAGTAAAGACAGGAAAAAAAAAAGGGTAACATCTACCACCACGGATCCAAGGTGTCCCTATGGTCCCAGATCCAGGCAGCGTCCCGCCGGTCTCCATGATCAATGTCAATGTCGATCCCTGATGGGGAAAGCTCTCAGGGGTCTCATTGTTAGGGGTTGACTTTTTATGCCAAGTAGCAAACGTTGCTACTTTACTTCCCTTTACTTCAGGGATCTCCGCCTGTTCTCAGCCCTTAGGATAGAAGCAAAGTTCCTTTAAAGGGCACTTTCTCACCGTTGTTTTTGAGACAGCTGTTGTGATTCATTCTCCTCAATAGCAGCTGCACAGTTATCTTTGCAGTCTTGAGAACACGGATGAGCCGTGGCACCTCCGCGTCACTCTGTCCACCATCTCAAGGATGCTGTACATTTTGTTGTTAGGCCTTGTTCATAACAATCACATTCCATTCCCGGGAAAAAACAACTGTGTCTCAGGCAGACTGCTCGCAACAACTCATGTCAAGTTGTGAGCCTAACTTTTAGGCCAGATCAAATCCATAGTCCACCTGGAAGTCCTCGATGACAAGGATGAGACAATACTGATTTTCTGACCGACCCTTACACATATTCAAGAACTGTTTAAAGTTTCCAACATTTGAGGAGTGCATGAAGATATGTCATCTTGTACTACACCTTACAGATCAATGCTTTAAAATTTCTAAAATCACTCCCAGTGCTCTGTGACACATCTGTGAAGTTGAAGTGCTGCCTACCCTGTTGTGGGACTAGTTCTGTTTAGGATGACTTACTAGATTTTAGGTTTCTGTGGTGCATAGTAGAAAATATGAAATTTGAGGTAAAGTACTGTAAAAATCTGAGATAATCAGTTAAAAACATGAATTTAAAACCTGTAATTTTATCTGTCTACAGTGACAACTGTAAAAAGCTTTGCTTTAAAAGGGAAATCAGCTTGAAGTAAAAAAAATTTAATGAATATAAAAATGTTGGAATGAGAATGAGAAGTAAGGTAAGGGGCTGACAGGGAAACCTGCAGGTGAAACAGGGAAAATCAATTTGCAGCAAATACCTTTACATCCTTACCAATCAATGTATGATATTGGTCATCGGTGGTTTGTTTTTTAGTAAACTAGGTGAAAAGCTTACAGGAATATTTGAACTGCCCAAGATTCACAGTTCTTGCTGTGAATGGCATAACACTCCACAGTGTTTTGGTAGGTCCTGATTTTCACTAAGAGCCTTTCAAAAAGTAGATATCTTTGCACCCCTGCCCACTACAAACACACACAGTTGTTCAATGTCCAGCAGATTCTATGTCTATATATGTTGACTTCATGTATTGGGCAGGTGAAGTACCTGGAGACATAAAGAAGTGGTAGAAGGGAGATGCTGGTCTGGCAGAAAGTTTGCTGGCAAATGCTGTCTGCATTCAGACACTGCAAAAATGCAATGACCGGTGGCTCCCAAGTGGGAAAATGTTCCTTTGGATGGAGGAGTGCAGAGTAGAACCTGTGCATAGCTCTGGACATCAGCTGGACCTTTTAGCATAGGCTTAATGTAGGTGCTGGAAAGAATCAGAGAGGTGAGTGAGGAGGAGGTGCTCTGGAGGAAGTGGGAGATAACGAGCTGGCTGCAGTCCTGTCTTATCTGAGCAGAGGAGGATCTTAACCCAGTGGGACACAGATAATTTCCAGTCATATCAAGCAGTTTTGACTTCAAAGAGGCTGGAAATCCCTAGTCTGAGGCGTACGCTGCATTAATGTAACAAGCCCAATTCTAGCTCGTGGAAAAGGGACAGCCATGGATATGGCCTGTGGTGCTGGATGTCAGAGAATTTTTAAAGTCATAAACGTTTTATTTCAGTCAGAAGAATTCACAGTGGAGTAGTCCAAGCAAGAAAGCATTTCTAAAATGAAAAAAAGACAAGATAAGGTAAAGATTAACTATATATATATATAGTTGTATTTTTATAAAATGAGGTAAGGGAAAGAATTGATCTGTATAACGATGTAAGCACAAAGGACTTTAGAGCTGTGTGGACTTGGCTTGAGAGGCAGAGGAACAGCAGGGTTTAAGGATGTAGTAGCCTAGCAAAGACTTTACATCCACTTTTACTTGGGAGAGACTTTTCTGGGTTCTCGCATGGATATGAGGTGTCAACGAGTTATTACACAGCTTTA
Source organism: Chlamydotis macqueenii (assembly GCF_036417535.1). NCBI lineage: Eukaryota > Metazoa > Chordata > Aves > Otidiformes > Otididae > Chlamydotis > Chlamydotis macqueenii. The sequence goes on from NC_141559.1 coordinate 22,746,983, forward strand.
GAGACCTGACTTGGTGGGAGTGGTAATGGCTTGTGGGAACAGGCAGCAAGGGAAGAGTCAGTGGCTGCAACTCCACAATTGTGACCACCCTGTATGTGAAGAATCATGTCTAATAGTGACCCTGCCCCATTTTCAGCTGCACTGAATGCTGTTAAATGCAGTGCAATAAACCAGAGTTAAAGCACCAAAAATCCGGTAATAAAGAACTTCTTATCTTCCTTATCTTGATCCTGGAAGTGGCTCCCAGCTTCCAGGAGATAAAGAATGACTCTACTTAAAAGACTTGTCTGTATCCTCCAACATCTCTCCAGTTTCTTGAGCTGTTGTAGCAGCTGGTTTTTGGTTGTTTCTCAATGTATTGTCTAAAAGACTGGAACATATCTCAGAATAAAATAATTATTTTGGAAAAAAAGAAATCTGCTGTCTTTCAGACTGCTTTCTTGTGGTGACTCGTTATAAAGACGTCTTCCCCTGGCTGCTCTAAACCGCTGAATATCATGAGTTTCTGACAGTGAGAGGACAAGTGAGCACAAGTGCATGTGCTCAGGAAACACAGTAAAAAGCAGTAACCAACTGTCTGAACGGTGGCAGTGTAAGGCACTGAGAAGTGTTGGTGTGGTACAGGCAGCGGACTTGGAGCTGGATTTCCAGAGTTTTTGCCTTTAATAAGGAGAGGCTGATGGCTGAATTGTGTTGCTGAACTTCACATCTTTTATCTGAGTGGAGAATACATAATTAACTCTTGCATGACAGCCTGTTCTGTCCATCTGTAGACCTGCATGTGCAGAGCAATATGTACCTTTATAGGAAGAAACCTTTATCCATTTTTTCTTATGGAAAAGGAGTGTGAAACATGTAGATCCTGTGAAGAAATACAGCTAATGCCTTGCTGTTAGGTAAACTGGAAGGGCAAAATTCTACCCATGTGCTTCCGGACATTCCCAGGCATTGGCCACTATTTTATTTTTTCTCCATACAATGCCAACAATACTCAGTTTTCAGCTTAGCTAATCTCTTAAACAGGTCATGTATACTGCAATTCCACTTTATAGTCATTACATTGGTAAACATCCCACCAACTGTTTAAGTTCAGGTTGAGAGGGAGAGTGTCTTCCTAGTCAGCAATATCACTAGGTGAAAGAGATTTTGAGGATGTCAGTTTGTACAAAATGTTTTTTAGGAGATAAACAAAAATGTGTTTATTCTGTAAAGTTCAGAGAGCTCCTCTTGGCCATTTCAAAAGGAACATTTTCAGCCCCCCACCCTTTCATATTATTGTTTTCCTTCACTCCTTAAAGAGTTTTTTCTGGACTCTCAAATGAAAGTCAGACTCATTGTTTTGTTGGAACAAAATGATTTGGTCACTGTGCTATTCCCCAGCATTCTGTTTGGAAAGAAGATTTGACAGAATTTTTTTGAGGGGGACAGTAAAGTGCCAGCATTCCTTGCTGAAGCTTGCTGAAGTTACACTGTTCCCTAACAAATCTCTGCCTCCTCTACAGGGGGAAAAAAAAAAAAAAAATCCTCTGCTCCTTGAAGACAATACCATAATACCATTTCCAAAATACTAGCTGTTTGCTGTCTTCAAAACAAATGCGACTTGCTAAGCGACTTTTGGTAAATACTGACACAATTAAGTTCCCTGCAGTTTTCATTCTACACTGTATGTGTCTTAAGACAAGACTGCAATATAATGACTAATTTTCTGTAGTACAATGTAAACATTGGAGTGGTTCTTATTTTTATGTTTTTACATTTAACAACCCAGTCATAAACTTCAATTTAAAAGGTACTGAATGAGCTCAGGGTATTTTTTCCAGGGTATGTCATAATGACAAGACTTTCATGTAAGAATACCTCACTCTTTTATTGCAAATTCTTCAGCAGATTTCAAGGCATCCAGTTTTACTGTGTTAAAAAAGACAACAAAGCCAACCAGTCCTGGGACTGCCCTCATCCTTTCTGAGCCTTGTCTCTTTACGGTTTCAGGCAGTGATTTTTGTTGAGCAAAGTAAAAGCTTCCTGATAAATAATTAAAGGTGTTGTAGGTTTGTTTGTTGTTTTTTTTTTTTTCTTAAACAGGTAGAGAGCACTGAAATTTTGACTCCTTTCTGGAAAGTTTTTCTCCTCTGTATTTTGGGCTCTCCAGAGACACCTTAACAGTTCTGCACATTTTCAGTCTTCTGGAATTTACTACTTTTATATTAAGACAGTTCTCTGCTAATTCTCTGATTTCAAAGATTCTCGGTACTGAGGAATGCTGTAAATAGCACACCCCAGGCCATGCAGTTATGCTAAGTCTTCTGACTCCAGGAGATGGTCTGTATAACTACAAATACTTCTATTTTATGACTGCCAGATCTTATAGTAAGTACCTCTGCATGGTATGATTGCCCATGTTCAGAAGCAGACAGGCAAATATTTGGGCTGCTCAGCAGAAGGAATCATTGAAGCTGAGTGGCTTAGGAGATTTGAATGCTATGTTCAGGTAGATAAATGGAAGCTTAGAAGCTTCTCTCTTCTCCCTGCCTGACAGTATTTGACCTCACTTAAAGGTGTGAGCCGAACTGAATCTGTGATTTCTTCAGAGCATGCAGAGATGTGTTCATTGGCTGTATTTGGATCAAAACTATGTGGGAGAGTTTGGCAGAATAACACATGTAAGAAATTATTCCTATGCCTTATTGTTTGCATTATTAGGATTTCTATCGTATTACAAAAACAAAAAACAAAAAAAAAGAAAAAGTCATACACTTAAAAATTTCAAACAACAATAAAAAATATCAAATAATTGTGATTAAAAAGTATGAACCTCCTCTCTTGAAGAGGAAAATCTGGGTTAAGTTTGGTTGAAGTTTGGCAGCCTTCAAGCAAGTGAAGTACACATTAAAATATTAAAAGATTTTCTGTCATTTCACTCCTGGTTTATGATACACTGGCAGTTAACCTAGAATGACAACTGGTTTTGCTAGGGATGTTTTATTTTCATTATTTGCACTCCTTAATCACAAAACAGATGCTTAAATGAGAAGTTCACTCTAGAAAAGTATTTGCTGTTTAGAAAGAAATTCCAGCCATATCCTGTTCTAAGTAGTCATGATTCCTGGTCACATTGATTTTGGTTTGACTTTTGAGTATTTGGGATACTGAACAATGGGGTTTCAGGTGACTTCTGTAAATGTAACTTACGTTCTTGGCTTTTGTTGTTAGTTAGATTGCAAAAACAATCTGAAAGCTTTTGTAGCTGAGATTAATTAAATCTTGAGCCAAGAACTAGGAGTTTCAAGCTTTACTCCTAACTTTGCCATTGATTGGCTTTTATGGACAGGAGTTACCTGCTCCTTTTTGGTCTTGCTTCCTTTTCAGGGGTTTAGCTAATGGCACTATAGGGACTTTTGAGTTCTTTGTATGTATGTACAGTGCTTAGTGCTTAGCACAGTACGTCCATTTTCAGTGACACGTCTAGATTATACAGTAATATAATAGTCCTGATGAAAGCAATGTGGTGGAATAGCTACGCTGCTAGCTTGTAGAGCTTGCGGATACACTTCCTTTTGGCAGGATAACTCCTCTAACATGTAGTGTATTGTGCTTTCTTTCAAGCATCTCTTTCAATACAATTTTAGAAATAGCTGCATGCCCAGCAGTCTTGTTCCTCTGAGCATGTGTGGATAATAAAGACAGGCTGCTGTAAGATAATATTTATTTATGGGATACTAATATCAGAGTTCAATGATAAGTCTTATTATAGCTTTGGAATAAATTGGTATATATGTGCTGATTATTATAGCCAAGTATATCTTTTAAGTGAAAAGTCCCTTTGTCAAAGATACATTTTGGGATTGACTGCCTATTGTGGCCAGTACAAAAGCAAAACTGAAAAACATATGTTGTTGTTGATTTTTTTTTTAAATTAAATATTTCAGTTTTACTACTAAAATAACTTGTGTTGTGGTTTGCTTGTATTTAACACCAAAAAAAAAAAAAATTAACATGTGACTTGGAACAAGAACCATTGAGTGGTTTCATTTTTTTTTCACTTGTCTATAAAGACAAAAGATGACTGAAGGTCTAACTGAAGCCTGTGTGGTGTTTGTTCTGGGTTATTTTGTTATGGTTTCCACGAAAACGAAGATCAATTGTTTGCTCATCATTTAATGAACGTTTTTTTCTTATCTGATTAGTCAGTTCTTACAGGATGAGCTTGGTGTGTGAGTTTCCAACACTACCACTGAAAACAGAATGAAAAAAAATAGGAAGGAAGAAATAAAAGGTATGGGAGAAAGCAGTGTTTGCTTCTATTTGCATTTTGCATGTACATGTATATAAGGGCACTTTTAGCATACTTACCTACTGATCAAGATCTATAGGGAGTTCTTTCCCCTTCTGTTAGGAAATATGTCTGGAAAGTGTACTGACAGTGCTTGTCATACAGCTGAGCAGTCATGTTGTGACAGGTATTAGACCATGTTCGAATACACTTAAGTAAGCATACAAAACTTTAATCTTGGTACATTGTTTTTTCTTTAAGGAAAACAAACAGTCCAAAGATTCAAGGTGGAGGAGGGAAGGAGAGGAGATACTGAAGATTAAAGTCATATCAATACCATAAATTAGAATCTTGGGTAGTGGAAAGAGAATCTGTAACAATGCTGACATCTAGTAAACTTTGAAAAAATATTTTTCCCATTATCCTGAAGTCAGAATAACTGAAAAGTTGTCAGATTTTTTTTTTTGGTGAAACTCCCAGTAAAAAATAATGAAAACATGTGGATTTATTAATTGTTTTGCTATAAGATCTTGAGAGACTGAAGATACCAAATGAGTGTTAGAAAATACTTCCATACTCATCTGCAGTTTTTGGGTAGCTTCTGTCTTGAAAATACAAAGTGGATAAGAGACAACTCTTCTTGGTCTCACAGATGTAATGAAGCAAGGCTTTTTGCTGTTCTACCTTGTTAATCAGAGCACTTTCCCATTTGCAAGTGTATAAGTATCCCTTATGCTATACCTAACTGATGTTTTTTCCCCCCTTCATGTTTAAATGATGCATGTGATGGGTATCTGGTACTGCCTTCGGGAAGATTCTTAATAATTTCTTTGCTCTGAAATAGAGTCTATGATTTGGTTCACTTGCTTCCATGCCAACTTAACTCCCATGGCATGCCCTTACCTAATGTTGTGCCACTATACTGGTCCAGGTTGTGCTGCTCAAACTTGGACAGTATTTTGTCAAACACACTGTTGTATTGACTAGAAAATATTTGATTTGCTGTGATGGTACTTGGGCTTTGGAGAACAGTATTGTATTTCTTTTTCACATCTACAGCACCTAGCTTGTCTGTTTTTAAAAAGGAGACAAAAAAAAAAAATAAAGTGATGCAGTAGCATTGCAGATTCTCCACACGTGGGGAGTAGAACAGGGGCCTCACTTCCTCAGGAGCCTCTTGTTTTAATCTGATTTTTCTGTCTTCCCTACTCTCCATTCTCAGTACCCTGTTTTGTTTCTGTCAATATGTCATTAGCTTTTGGCTCCCTCCTCCCTCCCCTGGCTTTTATGCAGGTTATTTAAAGACTGACTTTGAAGTCCCAGAACTTCGTAAAAACTTTGTTATGTGCCATGTGAATTATATGCTTAAAAATATGACGGATAGCAATCAGACACAGAAGTTTCATTTCTTTGCTATGCTATCAGGTAATTCATTTATTTCTCTCTTCTTGAGATTGATTTAGTGTTTTCTGAAGTGGCAGAATGTTGTCATGTTTTTAAAAATATGTAAAGCTTTTGAGCAAGGTGTCAATGTGAGGCAGCCCATAACAGGCTGAGAGGTCTCAAGACTGTGGCTGTGCAGGGCAGAGTATAAATGCAGGGAGAAGCTGGATGTAAGGGGGAACTTGGGGATGAAGTGAGGTTACACATAATTCTAAAGGCACAGAAGCTCAGAGCTTTAGTTCTGTTTCTTCACTGGTAAAGCAGCCCATCATTTTATAAGTCCTTCAGGAGGAGGAAACAAGGCTGGAAAGATTCCTGCTCCCATAAGCAGCAATGTAGTATACCCAGAAGGGCCCTCAGACTGTCTGTTCTCTGCTTTCCTACAGGCCATAGTGCATTTGTACAGAGCACTTTAGAGATGCTGTTTCAGCTGCACAGATGTGAAGCAGCTAATGCCAGTTTGTCTTAGGTGATGCGGGAGTCTGTATCTAGAAAGCTAACGCATGTAGTGTAGAGGCAGCAGCACAGATGGAATTGGGCTTGCTTGTGCTTCTCAAGAGTAATAACCTAGTCCCGTTTCCCAGACAGATGACTCTTGGGCTGTAGTCTCCAGTGTGGAGCTCTGGTACAGGGTGGAAAATTATTCTGTTGTATATCCTGCCAAGTTCTCTGCATTTGTTGACTTTCTGACTGAGTTGGCCACATTTCAGATGCTAGCCTTTGCTCCAGATGGAGCAGGTAGGAAGTGAAGTGATGTTCCTTGGTCAGTATAAGAGCTCCAGGACCTGGTTTCAGTCTCTTTAATGGAACCACATGTATTTCTCAAAGCAGCCATCTGAAGATCCTAGACAGGACAGAAGGCAAAATGAGGAGAGAGATGGGAGCAGGCTGCAAGTAAGAAGGAAACTTAATGGCACATATTTGATAGGTTACAGAGCATCTCTTCTGCTCCCTCCCGTTATACTCAGTGACATAATGAGCTACTTACAGCCAAAATGAACCATAATGCCTAATTCACTTGGTATTCATAAATAAAACACAAGTAAGGCTTTATAAAGAATATTTTACATCACTTTTTAATAAAATTGGAGACAATGAATGTGCAACCCATAGCAAAATTTTATGCCAGCTATCACTGCTATAGCCAACTCAGAAGGTAGAAATGTAGCTCAATGGTTCCATCCCTGATTCTCTCTCTAGCTAGAAGAGTCTTGCTCATTTATAAAGGGGTGGAAAAATTCCAAATTCCCTTAGCAAGAATGAAATCTAACAGCAGGAAGACTTTCTTGCTAGCAGCCTAAGGCACATCAGTTGCTGGCTTTTCCTATGTACTTGGGCTATGCATAGTCTTCCAGGCTGTCTGAAGGTCCTTCCTTTTTGCCCATACTCTGATAATGTCCAGTGAAGCCCTCCAGCCCCCTCTTTGAAATTCCTCACTTAATTTACTTATGCCTTTGATGTCCTTCCTCTTGGCTGTTCCATAGCTGAAGTGTTGTTGTTACCCTAGCCAACTGCAGCAAGGCTTGCTGGAAACTGAACAGTATTTATATCATTTCTACTTAACTGTGTACATTTCAGATATGCTCAACTGAATTAGAAGACAGCTATATTAAAAAATAAATGTTATTTATGAAACTGGGAATTAAAGCCTTTTAAAATGTTAAAGCAAACCTCTGTTCAAAAAAGACTGGAGTAAATATAACATGATAACCAAATCCCTAAGGTTGGATTATTTCCACTTTTTTTTTTTTTTTTTTGCTTTGTTTTAAGCTGTTCTCTTGCTTCCTTACAAGAGAGATGGTATTTCTTTTCCCCAAGAGAAAGCATTTGTCTGCTGCAACATTCAGGGATTTTAATGCTCTTAACATTACATAACATGGTATATGAAAAGGCCTGTTATTTCTCTTGAGTCCTATTACAGAATTTTTGCTTAATTCTTTGGACATTTAATCTCCTGCTCATTTTGGCTGAGAATATCTCATGCAGCCATGTTTAAGTCAATATTTAAATTTGCTCCAGAGAGCACAGGAAAAAGCCTGAATTTACTTTGTGAACTTGAGTCATCATTGTCAGAGGATGTTTTTGATGTCTGTAAGGGTTGGTCAGAAAATCAGTATTGTCTCAACCTTGTCATCGAGGACTTCCAGGTGAACTATGGACTTGATCTGGCCTAAAAGTTAGGCTCACAACATGACATGAGTTGCTGTGAGCAGCCTGCCTGAGATGCAGTTGTTTTTTCTTCCTCCTGGGAACAGAACAGAACTGTTATGGACAAGGCCAACTCTGGCCTAACAACAAAATGTACAACATCCTTGAAACGGCGGACGGAGTGGCGCGGAGGTGCCACGGCTCATCCCTGTTGTCAAAACCGGCAGAGATAACCATGCAGCTGCTATTGAGGAGGATGAATCACAACTGCTGTCTCAAAAACAACGGTGAGAAAGTGCCCTTTAATGGAACTTTGCTAATTATAATGTACAAAAAACACACTTCTATCCTAAGGGCCGAGAACAGGCGGAGATCCCTGAAGTAAAGAGGAGCAAGGTTCGCCACTTGGCATAAAAGGTCGACCCCTAACAACGAGACCCCCCGAAGAGCTCTCCCCACCAAGGATCGACATCGACATCAATCGTGAGGACCGGCGGGACGCTGCCTGGATCTGGGACCATAGGGACGCCTTGGACCCGCGGTGGTAGCTATTATCTTCTTTTTTCCCTTCCCTATCTTTACTTTTCCTTTTCACTCCTTTTCACCTATTGCACGCCACTTTACAGGCAAAATAATAAAGTTTGTGCTGTTTGGTTGAAACCAACCCCTTTGGAGTGTTCGCCGCAATTTTGCACTTCGAGATCACATTAAAAGAACCATCACGAGTCCTGAGTGGGCCATGATATTTTTTTAAATTGGCGTAGTCAACAGGATCCTGAAAGACAGAGAGGTGCAGGCTGTGGTGTGTTTTCTGTAACAGGGGAAGGACGGTTCAGTCTAGCCGCACCTAGCCCTACATCCATTCGGATAAGAGGTGTCTAGAAAGCAAGGGGGCTGATCCGAATTTCCCGCACACCTCACACACCTAATGGACTTGAACTGAGGTTTGGACTCTGTCTGACAGGAGTTAATAATCAGATCTCTTAGAGCAAAAGGGGGATCTGTCCTCATATGTATGAGGCTTACTACTCAGAGAAGTGAAGGGCGACTGCAGAGAGTCTGCATTTGTGGAAACTTAAGCTCGGCCTCCCTGTATTAGATTTTGGTCCCTTCAACCACTCGGGGAAGAGAAGGGCGATGCAGGGGAACTGCATGTGTGGAAACTAAGTTTAGCCTCTCCAAAGTGTGTTTGGTCCCTTCGTAATAAGAATGGCAGGAAAAGTTGATGATCGGTACTCTTTGTTAGTGAGAAATCGAGACTCGCTTTATGAATTCTTGGCACAGCATGGTGCCTGGCTGTCCACACCTGGGCAAGATTGGGCTTGGGATAATTGGACAAATTTGCAGAGTGTAGTAGATCGAATGACTTCCTTGCAGAAGGAGGCGAGGGTAAAATCTGGCAGAGGCAAAGCCATAGTTTGTGCTGTTCTGGGTGCAAGTCTGGCAGCAGCAGTAGAGGACCACCTTAAGCGGCGAGAGCAGGAGCAACAGATTATTGAGTCACTCCAGCGTTTGGTGGAGGCCCTTCAGGGGACAGTATCCACCCTCGAAAAACAGCTAGAGGGAGAAAAGGAGCAAAACTTTTTGCTAAAATCTATCTTGAGGGAGGAATATCCAAAGAATTCAGAATTGGATAGTGAGACAGATCTGAAGCTTGAGGAGAGAGGTATTCGACAGATAAGTCCAATATACCCTCAGAAGAAACTGGAGGAAGTGAGGGATCACTCTGGCAACCATCCTCAGGTGAGACCTTTGGTTAAAACAGAATTCTTTTATTTGAATGACGAGGATAGCGACCCACAGATAACAACTAAGGAGTCGCCGTATACTGCTACTGAGCTTGCCAAACTGAAACATGAGTATGGGCGTCTTGCCAAAGAATCTGAGACGGAGTATGTGTGGCGTGTATCTCTAACCGGGGGAGATCAAATTCAGCTCAGTGAAAAGGAGGCTGAGGGATATTGGGGTCCTGGAGTCTTTTTGACCACAGGAGATAATCGTGCCTCATGGTCCTTAACTCAGTGAGCTGCCTATTGGGCTGGGGGTTAAACCCTTTGGAGAGAGGGGATCCTCTTGCAATCACTGGCACGATTGATCAGCTGGTGGAAAGCGTCCAAAAAGCTGCTTGTTTGCAAATGATGAAAGAAAGAAAGTTAACTTCTGGATGTGAATCTCCAATGATATTGCCGGTGGACCCTGAGAGCATTGATAAGGGGACTTCCAGAGACACTTAAACTTTGGGGATTCAACTTCAAAAGACCATTGACCACTCGGTCCCTTAGAGAGATTGGAGGGCTTTATGAGAGGCCATGGAAATACAACCAATAGCCCCGTGAATGTGTCTCCCTCCAATCTCTGCCCATCTCGACCCTCATCAGGTGATAAAGCAAAGGTGTGGACTTGGGGGGAGGTAGCACAGGAGCTGATAAATTATGGGAGAAAATATGGTCCAGTAAAACTCCCAGAGGACAGACCAAAAGGAATCCATCAGATAGAAATCAGGGACTGGCCCCCCCATGAGTCAACCCAGCCCTCATTTTAAAACAGCGGGGGGAGCACAGCCCATGACCCAACAACAGTGGTGGCTTTTGGGAATTAAAAAGGGTGTTCCAAGAGATGTAATGGATAGTTTACCTATTGAAAAGCTGAGCAAGGTGGTATCAAAATGGTGTAACCCGAAACAATACCCACCCAAAGGAAAAGAAATCTCACCCATCACACCCACAGCCCCACCTTTGGAAGACACAGGCAACAGAAATAGTGAGGTTTTCCCCCAGATGCAGAAAAAATAGAACCTCCATTCCCCATCGGTGAGTGAGGGAATGGAGGATGGATTTATATCCGACAGCTCACCAAGACTAGCAGGGGAGATTTGCTAATTACCTAATCGTGGGTCCAAAACGTGGACAGGTGACCTTTTTGATTGATACCAGTGCCCAAGTCTCTGCGCTGACTAAAGAAGATGCACAAAGGTGTAGTGTCTCTCCCTCGAGAAGACTTTTTTGTATCCTGAATGCTTTAGGGTCAACAGAAGCCATGAGTGTTGCTCAGGTAAAGCTAACGTTGCCGAGAGAGGAAAACACGGTCACTGTTACAACGGTGATTGGGAATATACTTACTAATTTATTAGGAATGGATGTCCTTAAAGGGAAAGTTTGGAAAGACCCAGAAGGGTTGTGGTGGACTTTTGGGACCCCGCAATTAAATATTAGGTTACTCCAAACTGCACCCTCTCTGCCGTTTAGCAAAGTAACTAATGTCAAACAATATCCCCTTCCCCTGGGAGCAAAAAAAGGTATCAGACCTGTTTTGCAGGAACCGTGGGAGCAAGGGGTTGTGATAAATACACATTCTCCTTTAAACTCTCCGGTGTGGCCAGTGCAAAAACCTAATGGAAAGTGGCAACTCACAGTGGATTTTAGGAGACTGAACGCCAACACCGAACCTTTGACTGCCGCAGTGCCCTATTTGGCGGAATTGATAACAATAATTCAGGAGAAAGCTCACCCAATTATGGCAACTATAAATGTTAAAGACATGTTTTTTATGGTACCTTTGCAACCAGAGGACAGAGACCGTTTTGCCTTTACATGGGAAGGGCAACAATATACTTTCACCCATCTACCCCAGGGGTATAAGCACTCTCCTACATTAGCTCATCATGCTTTAGCCCAAGAATTGGAAAAAAAACCAAAATCTGAAGCTGTAGATGTTTACCAATATATTGATGACATCCTTGTGGGTGGTAAAGAAATAAAGGAGGTGGAAACAACCCACCAGAATATAATTTCTCACTTGGAGAATTTGGGTTTGCAAATTCCTCCCGAAAAGGTCCAAAAGTCATCACAAGAAGTAAAGTTTTTGGGAATTTGGTGGAAAGGGGGAATGGCGTGTATCCCACTGCACACCCTTACTTCTTTAGATCAGGTTAAAATGCCTGAGTCAAAAAAGGATTTACAACAAGCTTTAGGACTATTGGTGTTCTGGAGAAAACATATTCCGGACTTCTCCATTATTGCTAGACCTCTTTATGATTTGCTGAGGAAAGGGGTCAAATGGGAATGGACCCCACCTCAGGAAGAAGCTATGCAATTGTTAATTTTTGAAGCAATGGCTCACCAGGCTCTCAGTCCTATCCACCCTACAGACCCTTTTCAGGTGGAACGGGCATTTGCCATATCAGGATTATCAGTACACACATGGCAACAGGGCCCTGAGGGTCCAACTTGGCCTGTGGGATTTTATTCTCACAGCTTTAAAGATGCCGAGAGGAGATACACTGTTTGGGAGAAAGGTTTGTTTGTGGTTAGCCTGGCTCTCACAGGAGTAGAGAAAATTGCACGCCAACAACGAATTGTACTGAGAGGCCCGTTTAAAGTGATAAAGGCAGTTACCAGCGGGACCCCTCCCCTTGATGGGGTGGCCCAGAAAGCCTCCGTATGAAAATGGTATGCCCAGATTGAACACTACTGTAACATTTTCTTAGTCACCGAAGGAGCTTTAAAACACTTGGCTATACAAGAAACAGAAACCTCGGATGGCAGCCAAGATAAACCTGCGTCTGTCATCCAAGCAGCTCCTCCTTTCTCCCCTGATTGAGCAGTGAGTGCCTGGTTTACTGATGCTTTTGCAAAGAGAGAAGGGAAAGTATGGAAATATCGAGCAGTAGCTCTCCATACCTCCTCTGATGAACAAATTATTACAGAGGGAGTGGGCAGCGCCCAAGTAGGAGAGTTAATTGCAGTGTGGAGTGTTTTCCAGTGTGAAGCTCAAGCCACTTCTCCTGTCCACATTTATACTGATTCCTACACTGTGTTTAAGGGTTGTACTGAATTGCTGCCTTTTTGGGAGCAAAATGAATGGGAGGTTAACAGAATCCCAATGTGGCAAAAGGAAAAATGGCAAGATATCTTAAACATTGCTAAACAGGGGAACTTTGCCGTGGGATGGGTAGCTTCTCATCAGGCAGATGGGGGCTCAGTGGGTGAATGGAATAACAGAGCGGATGAGTTAGCAAGGCTAGCCCCTGTACAAAAGGACCAAGTCACAGAAAATTGGGAACGCCTGCTAAAATGGTTGCGTGTAAAGCGTAAACACACAGGAGCTTAGGATCTGTATCGTGAAGCCCTTGCTCGAGGCTGGCCTGTCACTAGAGCAACATGCGAAACTTGCATATCTGCCTGCGAGCAATGTTGTAGGCGACTGGAAAGACACCCTTGAGAAGATGATCCCCTGCATCTAAGGGAAGGTAAAGGTTTGTGGGATGCGTGGCAGGTAGATTATATTGGACCCTTTAAGAAATCAGGAGGGAAACATTTTGTGTTGGTGGGACTGGAAATAACATCAGGACTAGTCCAAGCAGAAGACTTTAACAGGGCTACAGGAGAAAGCACTGTGAAAGCATTGCGACAATGGTTTGGAACTTTTCCAAAACCACAAGAAATACAGTCTGATAACGGTTTCCACTTCACTGCCAGAATAGTACAGTATTGGGCACGAAGTGAAGGGATTAAATGGATTTTTCACACTCCTTATTACCCACAAGATAATGGTATTGTAGAGAGAACCAATGGTTTGTTAAAACGACTTTTGAAAACACAGGAAGGAAATTGGGATGCTCGCCTGTGGGAAGCTGTCAAAGGTGTAAATGACAGATGGGGGGGTAAATGGATGCCCTAAAATCACTGCCTTCTGTCGAAAAGCCCCTACTTTAATCCCCTCTTTAAAAGGACCGAATGACTCTAAAAATCCAGCTCACTTCCCAGGACAACCTGTTTTAGTGGAGCTTCCCACTGTGGGAACAGCACCATTGGTCCTAAAAACTCCACTAAATACATATGTGTGGGTAGCCTCTGATGCCCTGGGAAAGGAATCATAGAATCATAGAATCATAGAATGGTTAGGGTTGGAAGGGACCTTCAAAGGGCATCTAGTCCAACCCTCCTGCAAGGAGCAGGGACAGCCCCAACTAGATCAGGTTGCTCAGAGCCTCATCCAGCCTGGCCTTGAACGTTTCCAGGGATGGGGCCTCCACCACCTTTCTGGGCAACCTGTTCCAGTGTTCTATAACTCGCATTGTAAAAAAATTTTTCCTAATTTCTAATCTAAATCTACCCCCCTCTATTTTAAAACCATTACCTCTCGTCCTATCGCAACAGGCCCTACTAAACAGCCTCTCCCCATCTTTCTTGTAGGCCCCCTTGAGGTACTGGAAGACCGCTATCAGGTCTCCCCGGAGCCTCCTCTTCTCCAGGCTGAACAGCCCCAACTCTCTCAGCCTGTCCTCATAAGAGAGGTGCTCCAGCCCTTTTATCATCTTCGTGGCCCTCCTCTGGACCTTCTCCAACTGGTCCATGTCCTTCTTGTGCTGGGGGCTCCAGAACTGGACACAGTACTCCAGGTGGGGTCTCACCAGGGCAGAGTAGAGGGGGAGAATCACCTCCCTCGACCTGCTGGCCACGCTTCTCTTGATGCAGCCCAGGATGTGGTTGGCCTTCCGGGCCGCAAGGGCGCATTGCCTGCTCATGTTGAGCTTCTCATCCACCAGCACTCCCAAGTCCTTCTCCTCAGGGCTGCTCTCAATCCATTCCCCGCCCAGCCTGTATTTGTGCCTGGGATTGCCATGACCCAGGTGCAGGACCTTGCACTTGGCCTGGTTGAACTTCATGAGGTTGGCATGGGCCCACCTCTCCAGCTTGTCAAGGTCCCTCTGGATGCCATCCCTCCCTTCCAGCGTGTCGATGGCACCACACAACCTGGTGTCGTCGGCGAACTTGCTGAGGGTGCACTCTATCCCACTGTCCATGTCGCCGACAAAGATGTTGAACAGGGCCGGGCCCAGCACGGACCCCTGAGGGACGTCACTCGTGACCGGTCTCCACATGGACATTGAGCCGTTGACCACCACTCTCTGAGTGTGGCCATCCAGCCAATTCCTTATCCACCGAGTGATCCGTCCATCAAACCCATGTCTCTCTAGTTTAGAGAGAAGGATGTCATGCGGGACAGTGTCAAAAGCTTTGCACAAGTCCAGGTAGATGATATCTGTTGCTCGTCCCTTGTCCACCGATGCCGTCACCCTGTCATAGAAGGCCACCAAATTGGTCAGGCACAGTCTGCCCTTGGTGAAGCCATGTTGGCTGTCACCAACCACCTCCTTGCTCTCCATGTGCCTTAGCATGGTTTCCAGGAGAATCTGCTCCATGACCTTGCCAGGCACAGAGCTGAGGCTGACCGGCCTGTAGTTACCTGGGTCCTCCTTATTCCCCTTTTTAAAAATTGGGGTTATGTTCCCTCTCTTCCAGTCATCGGGGACCTCACCAGACCGCCACGACTTCTCAAATATGATGGCCAGTGGCTTGGCAACTTCATCTGCCAGTTCCCTCAGGACCCGAGGATGGATCTCATCAGGACCCATGGACTTGTGCACCTTCAGGTTCCTTAGATGATCCCGAACCTGCTCTTCGAGTACAGTGGACAGTTCTTCATTCTCGCAGTCCCTGCTTGCACCTTCTACAGCCTGGGCGGTGGGACAGGAACTCTTGTCGGTGAAGACTGAGGCAAAAAAGTCATTGAGAACCTCAGCCTTCTCCATGTCCTGGGTAACCAGGACACCAGTTCCCTTTCGGAGGGGGCCTACATTTACCCTGGACTTTCTTTTGTCCCCTACGTACCTATAAAAGCTCTCCCTGTTACATTTTATATCCCTGGCCAGATTCAGTTCTGCCAGGGCTTTGGCCTTCCTTACCTTATCCCTGGCCACTTGCGCAGCCTCTTTGTAGTCCTCCCAGGCTACCTGTCCCAGCTTCCACCCTCTATAGGCTTCCTTTTTCACTTTCAGTTGGTCCAGGAGCTCCTTGTTCATCCACTCCGGCCTCCTGGCCTTTTTGCCCAACTTGTTTTTCACCAGGATGCACCTCTGCTGAGCTTGGAGGAGGTGCTCCTTGAATATGGACCAACTTTCCTGGGCCCCTCTTCCCTCCAGGGCCGCCTCCCATGGCACTTTGCCCATCAGGTCCCTGAAGAGGCTGAAGTCCGCCTTCCTGAAGTCTAGGGCAGAGAGCTTGCCGTGTATTTTCCTCGCTGCCCCGTGGATCTTGAACTCCACCATGTCATGGTCGCTGCAGCCAAGGCTGTCCTTTAGTTTCACATCCCCGACCAGTCCCTCCCTGTTGGTGAGCACAAGGTCCAGCATGGCACCCCTCCTTGTCGGCTCCTCTATCGCCTGCAGGAGGAAGTTGTCATCCACGCATTCCAGGAACCTCCTGGACTGCCTGTGCCCTGCCGTGTTGTCTCTCCAACAGATGTCAGGGTGGTTCAAGTCCCCCATGAGGACCAGGGCCTGTGACTGGGAGGCTGCTCCTATCTGCCTATAGAGCACTTCATCTGCTCTGTCCTCCTGGCCAGGCGGCCTGTAACAGACCCGCACCGTGACGTCCCCTGTCCGTCCCCATCCTCTAATCTTGACCCATAAGCTCTCTGTCAGCTCCTCCTCCATCCCCAGGCGGAGCTCCACACACTCCAGCCGGTTGCTGACGTAGAGAACGACACCCCCTCCTCGTCTCCCCTTTCTGTCTTTTCTAAAAAGCCTATACCCCTCCATATTGACGCTCCAGTCGTATGTGTCATCCCACCCCGTCTCCGTGATGCCAATGAGGTCGTAGCCCTGCTCGTGTGCAAGCATCTCCAGCTCTTCCTGTTTATTCCCCATGCTGCGTGCATTGGTATAGAGACACTTCAGCTGGGCCCCCGACAAAGCCGACTTGCTGGCTGGAGCTACAGGGGTGCTATTGCACCGCAGTTTAGGTTCATTTGCACTTATCTGTGATCCCTCCTTAGCTTCTGGACCCTCGGTGCTGGGACTGGCGCCATGCTGACAGCAGTGGGCTGAACTGTGCTCCCCCTCCCCCAGCAACAGTAGTTTAAAGCCCTCCGGACGAGCCTGGCAAGTCTTTGTCCAAGCACACTCTTCCCCTCTTGGTTAGGTGCACGCCGTCCACCCCTAGCAGCCTGGGCTTCTCAAAGCACGCCCCGTGGTCTAGATACCCAAAACCCTGGCTGTAGCACCACTCCCTGAGCCACGAGTTAACCTGCCAGATACGTCTGGCCCTTTCAGGTCCCTGCCCTTTGACTGGGAGGATTGACGAGAAGACCACCTGCGCCCCAGAGCCTTTGACTGTTGAACCCAGAGCCCTGAAATCCCTTTTGATGTTTCTCAGACTGCTGCCAGCTGTGTCACTGGCCCCCACATGAAACACCAGCAGTGGATAATAGTCTGTGGGCCATATGAGGCTAGGTAGTCTCTCTGTGACATCCCTGATACGAGCCCCCGGGAGACAGCATACCTCCTGGGAGACCGCATCGGGGCGGCAGATGGGTGCCTCCGTACCTGTCAGGAGGGAGTCACCCACTACTGCCACTCCTCTCTTTTTCTTGGTAGCGCTAGTTATTACACGAGCCGGGCGCGCTACCTCGCACAGCTCCCGTGCCTCCCCCGAGGTGCTGGGTCTCACTTCCTCAGTTTGCAGAGCAGCAAAGCAGTTCTGCAAGGGCACCTCGGGGTTCTGAGGAAGCTGCTTCTTCTTCCTCCTGCGCCTTGCCCTTGCAGCTTTCCATTCAGTGGCATCTTCTGCCTGCTTGCTTACGTCGTGTGTCACTGGGGGGGGGTTGATTGGTTCACTGGGTGCTGCGGTTCCGGTGCAGAGTGTGCCTGGAACCAAGTATCCAGCTCCCTCTCCGCCTCCCTGATGTCCCGCAGCCTCCTGACCGCCTCCTGCAGCTCAGCCACTGCCGCAGGAGCTGCTCCACCCGGGCACACCTTCTGCAGCCAGGGCTGCCGCCTGCCCCTGCCCCGGGAGCAGGGTCCAGGCTCTGCCTGCAGCCCGAGGTCTGCACCGCAGCCTCCCCCCTCGGCTGCTCCGTCTGCACGGAGGCATCGACCGCCGCAGGGGGTGCCGGTGCAGGCCTCCCGGCCGGAGGGGCAGCCTTTGTTCTCAGGCGGGTGTTGGCCATGTCGCCCTGAGCGGCGTGAATCACCAAGTGCCCCGGGGCGGCGCCCTTCCTGCGCAAACTGCCGCGCCACGCCCTGTTCGCTCCCTAGGCCCCGCTTTACCCGGGGAGCGGGGCCGGGCCGCCGGTGCCCCCTGGCTCCGCCCACGTCTCGTCAGCCGCTCTCGCGCGAGCTGCGGGCTCCTGGCGCCTCGCTCCGCTCCCCCCTGAGCTTCCCTGCCTCGGGAATCCCCTGGCTGCGCTGCGCTGTGCCGCGCCGCTGCGAATCGTGCCGGCTCCGAGACTGAGCATATATCGGATAAATACCCGTTGGATAGTTCCATCATTTTAACCGTGCCTCAAGGAGGCAAGCTCTGTTATTTTATCTTGCAGAAGAACTCCGAGGGACAACAGAGAGCAGGAAAAGCTGCACATGGATGATAATTTGGAAGCATAAATTCAAAAAATGACCAATTTTTTAATTGGACTTGTGATTGGACTACAATATTTTTCTGCATCTTACCACTAACCTGTAATCAAAAGAACACCGAATGGCCACGGTCTCACGCCTGCCTTAGGTTTGCAGGAAGCATGGGACCACCTTTTAAACGGTTGGACTTAAACTTGGCCACTGTGGTTAAGCATGAAATGGAAATGTACTCAGAGCATGAGTGGGGCTGGGACAGAGACAGCAGGGCTCCCCTCTTGATGGGAACAATTGGAGAAAAAATTCAAATAGGTTGCCGAATGGTCAATGGTTCTATCCATGAAAAAGCAACCCAAATTACTGTCAGAAGAACTAATGAATCTGTACTCACAAAGAGTCTCTGTGCCCTTGAAAAGGAAAAATTGGAATGCTGGAGTAATTTTACACTAACCCAACCTGTCTTTGTAATCTGTCTCTGGAATAACCAGAAAGGTGATGTGGCACTCACATTTAAATTTAAAATGGCCATTATTGAGCCAACAACAACTACTACTCCCAGCCCCAACATGACAACAAACACAGCACCACTTACCACTGAACCAGTTATTGTACTGAACCTGAAAATTTTTGAGATTGGACCATATCTAATCAGAAATATGCGCCAGCAACAGATGTTATTCAATCCATCATGGTCCCCCAAACAAGTTGAATTGTCAATGCAAAATAATGCTTCAGAAATTCAGCCAGCTTGCTCACCTTTCCAAAAAACCTCTTATGAGGGATGGACAACCTGCCTGCAAAAACGGACCCCTTCTGAGAAACGAATAAAGAGAGACCTAACTGGTGTTTTGGGAACAGGATTGGGAGTTCTAAATAGTATTGATTCGGGAGTATTGATGAACAAAGTGGCTACCACAACTAGTGACCTGACTAAATTGCAACGTTCTTTACGATCTTCCCTATTGGCTTTGGGAACTAATCAATGGATGTTATCAAATATGTTACCAAAATGGGAGAAGGTGAATGAAAAAGACCATGAATTGGTTATAGATGCACTCAGTGTAGTCCAAAAGAACCTCTCCCTGGCTCTCAGTTGTATCCAAGCTCAATTGTGGATGCAATCAGTAGCCGCATCAATTATAAGAGAAGGTGAAGAAGGCACTTTCCCCACTGAAATCCTGAAAATAGTTTGGGACAGTGCCACTGACTTTGAAAGGAAATTCCAGTCCTGGTGGTATCTGGTTAATTTTACCTATAACCCCATCAACAGCATGGCCACAGCTTTTGTGTTAACAATACACACAATACAATATACCCAATCATTGCGCTAGGACTGAACCACAACAAAACTGTACTCTATTCTCTAGAGCATAGAGTATGGGCCCGGAAAAACGGGGATAAATGGCAAAGTATTGATGTTGATGCATGTATTGTGCGGGAACAACAAGGATTCATTTGTGAAAGCAATACCATCAGAGCCCGAGACATTTGTCTTGACACTGAACAAAACATTTGCCATTTCGAGATTCGTCCTGACAAAAACCCTGAGACAATACTTGTATATATTGGCAAAGGATGTGCATGCTTATGGACTGTTTGTGATTCCACAGCTGTAGGTGATGTAGTTGTAGATACTAGGAACCACTCAAATTTTTGTGTTTGTAATTTTACTAAAATCAATGGGTGTGACTTTTCTTACTTAGCACTGGTGACCTCTGACAAACTCTTGCAATCTAACTACACACTGATTCATGAACTGCTACCTGCACCAATTGGAATGAATCTCACTTTGGTAAAAAAATTATTGCAACACCAGGATTTGATCAAGATCAGGGAAAATGGACAAGAAACCTTAGTAACAGTTCATCATGATGTGGATGAAATACACCGTGTTTTGGAAAGGGTAGAAAAAGATGCAGAACATAGATGGTGGGACACAGTTTTTGGGTGGTCACGTACTGCAACAGGCATCTTGAACAAATTGTGTCACCCCATTGTTGTTCCCTTAATACTGGTCTTAATAAGTTTTGTTTTATCAGCAATACTGTATGTCAAAATTTGGAAAATGATGAATCAGTTGACACATTTGACTTCTGTACTTAATGCACACAGTCTGCTAAATGTTCCAACCTACATAGATATTCCAAAATCTGCTAGTGCAAGGCAGATTGCCTAGAGAAAAATGATATAGAAGATTTTTAGTGTATGTTAGAGAAACAGCTTAACTTTTTGCAAATTGTATGGAATTATGCTGCTGTTACTTTTCTCCTTCTCTTTCTCTCTTCTTTCCTGTCTCCCTTTGAGGGTTATGCTACCACCATGCGGTCCTGACAACAGTGTTGAGCCACGGGATGGTGTAAGGGTCGGTCAGAAAATCAGTATTGTCTCGACCTTGTCATCGAGGACTTCCAGGTGGACTGTGGACTTGATCTGGCCTAAAAGTTAGGCTCACAACTTGACATGAGTTGCTGCGAGCAGCCTGCCTGAGATGCAGTTGTTTTTTTTCCTCCTGGGAACAGAACAGAACTGTTATGGACAAGGCCAACTCTGGCCTAACAACAAAATGTACAACATCCTTGAAACGGCGGACGGAGTGGCGCGGAGGTGCCATGGCTCATCCCTGTTGTCAAAACCGGCAGAGATAACCATGCAGCTGCTATTGAGGAGGATGAATCACAACTGCTGTCTCAAAAACAATGGTGAGATAGTGCCCTTTAATGGAACTTTGCTAATTACAATGTACAAAACCACACTTCTATCCTAAGGGCCGAGAACAGGCGGAGATCCCTGAAGTAAGGAGGAGCAAGGTTTGCCACTTGGCATAAAAGGTCGACCCCTAACAACGAGACCCCCGAAGAGCTCTCCCCACCAAGGATCGACATCGACATCAATCGTGAGGACCGGCGGGACGCTGCCTGGATCTGGGACCATAGGGATGCCTTGGACCCGCGGTGGTAGCTATTATCTTCTTTTTTCCCTTCCCTATCTTTACTTTTCCTTTTCACTCCCTTTCACCTATCGCACACTGCTTTACGGGCAAAATAATAAAGTTTGTGCTGTTTGATTGAAACCAACCCCTTTGGAGTGTTCGCCGTAATTTTGCACTTCGAGATCGCATTAAAAGAACCATCACGAGTCCCAAGTGGGCCATGACAATGTCTCTTTTTGGTAATTTTTATGGATTAAACTTCTGGATGCTGGTGGCTGGTTGTTTCAGAGATGTCAATGCAGGAAGGCAGAGTGGAGGGTCATCTGAAGGATGATATCTCCCTCAGAGAAGGTCTGAGATGATGCAGTATTGTGTGGTTCTACGGAGAAGCTGTTATATCTGGATGTCAGAGAAACTTTACTGCTGTGTCATACACAGGTGAACTGACTGAATTTTGCAGTACTTTTTCTCAAAGACTCCAGAAACTGGAATTTATATGGGACTGGCAGCTTTCATTTGAAACTATGTCATGGCATGTTTCTAACTGTTCCCTTCTTCCTATCCACTGATGTAAGAAATAAGTGATGAGTGAAGGATTAAAAAAAAAACAGGAGGCAACTAAAACAAGTAAGCATCCCATCAGGTTTTCTTTTATATTTTTAATCCTTGCTTTTTAAGCCTGCAGTGTGTATTCTTGGAACTAGACCAAAGATTTGTAAGCTGAGTGTCAGCAGCACTGCAGCTGACATCCTGCTCTGTGTGTCATCCCACATTCTCTCTGTTTTCATCTGACTTATGTTTTTTTAAGGCCAAAGGGACCATTGTCATCACTTGCAGGTCACAAATTAAAGAGTTCACTCAGTAATCCCTGCAATTCGTATTAACTGTGTAATGGAATGGCAATTAAGATACAGGTGAAATACAGACGATGACTATTTGGGATTAGACTAAGAAAAGAGAACAAATCTTTTGGATAGACATGGGACTATCTCCTGAACCTATTGGTGTAAACCAAAAATATGTATTAGAATGCGTTTTGAGTGGAACGTGTTTTTCCTAGAGCTGTAAAATACCATATAGAATAGATTGTATTGCATAAATAGGAGGCTTAGAAAGCCATTTGGCAAGCACACATGTGGAGTTTGATTTTGTAGATTTCTCCAATGTTATTAGGAAGCAGTCATCTAATACAACTTAATTTCCTAATGTTAAAACTCCCTGCTCTCCATTATCAGTACCCAGTTGGAGAGGGCCCAGAGGAGGGCCACGAAGATGATCAGAGGACTGGAGCACCTCTCCTATGAGGACAGGCTGAGAGAGTTGAGGCTGTTCAGCCTTGAGAAAAGAAGGCTCCAGGGAGATCTTATAACAGCCTTCCAACACATAAAGGGGGCCTACAGGAAAGACGGGAAGAAACTCTTCAGTAGGGTCTGTTGCAATAGGACGATGGGTAGTGGTTTTAAAATAGAGGGAGGTAGAATCAGATTAGACATCAGGAGAAAAATTTTTACAATGAGAGTGGTAGAATACTGGAAGAGGTTGCCCCAAGAGGTGGTAGATGGTCCATCCCTGGAAACATTCAAGGCCAGGCTGTATGAGGCTCTGAGCAACCTGATCTAGTCGGGGATGTCCCTGCTCCTTGCAGGGGCAGGGTTGGACTAGATAAGCTTTAAAGGTCCCTTCCAAATCTAACTATTCTATGACTCTGTGATTCTAAAGCCTGAGGCACCGGGAGTTTTGAGAAAATTTTATCATTATCTGCAGAGCCTAGAGACGAGAAACAGGAGTGTCAGAATTTCACCAATCTCTGCCACTAGGTACTACCTAAATCAATTTCCTGAATGCTTAACTTGAAAATAATCTTAAATTAATCGTAGAATCATAGAAACACGGAATGATTAGAGAATTGAATCTGTCCAGGGATGTCCAGGCTTCTATAGGTATGTCGGGGACAAAAGAAGGTCCAAGGAGAATGTAGTGCTCAATGACTTTTTCCTCAATCTTCACCGATAAGGGCTCTTGTCTCGCCACCCAAGCCGTGGAAGGCACAAGCAGAGACTGGAAGGATGAAGAACCGCACACTGTACTGGAAGAGCAGATTCGGGAACATCTGAGGAACCTGAAGGTGCACAAGTCCATGGGACTGGATGAAGTGCATCCGTGGGTCCTGAGGTAACTGGTGGACAAAGTTGCCAAGCCGCTGGCCATTGTATTTGAGAAGTCATGGCAGTCTGGTGAGGTCCCCGATGACTGCAAAAGGGGTAACATAACCCCAATTTTTAAAAAGAGGAATAAGGAAGATCCGGGCAACTACAGGCTGGTCAGCCTCACCTCCGTGCCTGGCAAGGTCATGGAGCAGATTCTCCTGGAAACCATGCTAAGGCACATGGAGAGCAAGGAGGTGGTTGGTGACAGCCAACATGGCTTCACCAAGGGCAGATCTTGCCTGACCAATTTGGTGGCCTTCTATGACGGGGTGACGGCATCAGTGGACAAGGGACGAGCAACTGACATCATCTACCTGGAGTTGTGCAAAGCTTTTGACACTGTCTCACATGACATCCTTCTCTCTAAACTGGAGAGGCATGGGTTTGATGGACGGACCACTCGGTGGGTAAGGAGTTGGCTGGACTGCCGCACTCAGAGAGTGGTGGTCAAAAGCTCAATGTCCAAGTGGAGACCAGTCATGAGTGGCATTCCTCAGGGGTCCATGTTGGGCCCGGCGCTGTTCAAAATCTTTGTCGGTGGCATGGACAGCGTGATAGAGTGCACCCTGTACTTCAGAAATGTTCATGCTGCAAGAAAACAATCTGTCATTCCAGTCCATGCTGACTGTGGAAGTCTACATTTCCCTGAAATTGATATAATCCTTGCAGCCTTCTCACTGATGTGTTCCCAATTCAGAATCAGCGCCACATGACTTTGCTTCTCTCTGGCTGGTCCATTGATGGGACATCAGCTTTCTGCTAGAACGTAGGTAATGGTGGAGTTGCCTCTGCTCCATTTGTGGACTTCCGTGCTTTGCTACTTGGAGATGATTTCCCCAGGGATATGCTGACACTCATTCATTTAGAAAACTTTACAGCTGCTCAGGTACTAATTTAGCCATTTAATTTTGGATTTGGGAAGCCATTGCCCCTTAAAGTAGCTGTAAAATGCTGACTTTTTCAAGTACTGCACTTTTACAAGGGCTTCATTTCAGAATTGCTACCTTGGTCATGGGTAATTTAAATTCCAGTAAGAAGTGTACAAAGCCTTTCTTTTGTGGAAAGGTTGCCATTGTATCTAGTTAAAGGGAAGGTCTCAGAATATCTTGGAAAAACAAAACCTCATCTTGCAGATGCTGCATGGACCACTCTTGCGACTGCTTCTTTAGGAAGACTCTATGGCACCATGACTTGACAAGCCTCCCTGTATCTGAGGACTGCTATCTAGTAGTAGTAAAGATCAGTTACGCTATTCAGATTGTAGTATATAGCCTTTGAGTCAAAGGTCTTAATCCTAATGGTAAGCAGTGTGAGCTTGATATGGTCCACACAGTGGGCTGTTAGTTTTCTGCTTCAACAACTCAAGGTTGTAAACTGTAGGTGATTGGAAAGAGAGTTCTAATGATAAAGTGTTTAGGCAACTCACCTGTATATCCTGAAGTACTGTATAATCTGTGCTATTCATTCAGATCTGTGTATTGCTGCACATCACCCAGAACTTTATTGTGAATAAGTGATAATATACCTCAGTCTTGGCACATGAATTGTATGTGGTGAGGCTGTAGCTACTGGTGCTGTGAGCCCAGCAAACTTTTGTTCAGTTTGGCAGCCAATGGAAGTTACTCACTCACGGCTTGTAGCTATCATATTCTGCAAGTTGTGCTGGTGCTCCCTTTGGAAGGATAGTTGTCCTTTGTTGCTCTGTGTGCCAGAGGCTGGGCACAGGGAAAGGTACCATTTAGTTCAGCAAGTAATGTACGTTATTCCCTATGAAATCTCAGAAGGGAAAGATGCTAATGAGAATTCATGCTGTCAGATATAGACAGAATTTAAATAGGGATTTTGGACTGCGAGGCCAGAAGGGTGCAAAGCAATGTGGTATTGCCGCGTGAGAAACAAATGTGGTTGTGGTTTTATACCCTGCATGTGATTTGGACAGACTGTGCACAGCTTGATCCAAAATTGAATGGAAGAAATTGTATGGGTAGGCTTTCTTACACAGGGGAAAAATGGCTATATGGTCAAAGATCCGTTGCCCTGATCAGTAGCAGTGTTAAAACATATAGCTCAACACACAGCCAGCATATGCCTTCGCTCATGCTGCCTGAGAAAGTTAATTCTGCTTGCCTTTTGATAGGAAACTGGTAGAACAGATTTGTTCAGCCCTTGTTCAACTCTTCCAGGAGAGGAGTGAACAATAGGCCCTGGAGTTGTACTCCTGCAGAGCTCAGCCCAAGTCTGAGCTGCTTGTCCTCCCATGGACACTGAGTCAGGCCCAAAACAGTAAAGAAACTACACAAGTTTGAGGGGATTCTGCACAGCATTAATTAAAGCCACCAGTCCATAGCAGCAGGCTGTTTTTCACTGTTTTCATGGGGGTTCTTTAGCAATAACAAGTATTTCCTCTTCCTGTTTCTTTCCCAGTTGAAAGCCTTACTGCGCTGTTGTTTCTGATCATGGTATGTCTTTGGCAGGATGTACCCACAGGAGCCCTGTTTCACTTTCTCACTAATTCTGTCAAAATAAACAAAAAACCCCCAAACTCCCACCTCAACAGCTTTTAAAAAGTTGTATAATTTGTTATGTACCTCCTTTTTTTTTTGCTGGACTTGTGTAATTTCCTCTTTCCTTCAGTTTTCTAGAGGGGAGCTATTTCTCGCATCAGAGGAGTATCTTGGGAATAGTGTAGAGGCAGATTTGAAATTTCTCTTAAAAGAGATTGCTGGTATGTTACATCCAATTTTCTTTGCATTGGGCTTAGCAAATAAAATGCATAGTAAGTTGTAGTAAGAATTACTCACAGAATTGTCATTCTGTGAAGACAATTCAACAACATCCAAATGTTTCTTGAACACCCCCATGGTCGGTGACTCCACCACCTCCCTGGGCAGTGCATTCCAGTGCCTGACTACCCTTTCCGAGAAGTAATATTTCCTAATGTCCAGCCTGAATCTCCCCTGGCGCAGCTTGAAACCATTGCCTATAGTTCTATCACTGTCTACACGAGAGAAAAGGCCGACCCCTAGCTCACTACAACCTCCCTTCAGGAAGTTATAGAGAGCTATAAGGTCTCCCCTGAGCCTCCTCTTCTCCAGACTGAACAATCCCAGCTCCCTCAGCCACTCCTCATAAGGCCTGTGCTCCAGACCCCTCACCAGCTTCGTAGCCCTCCTCTGAACACGTTCCAGGGCCTCAATGTCTTTCTTGCAGTGAGGGGCCCAAAACTGAACACAGTACTCGAGGTGCGGCCTCACCAGTGCCGAGTACAGGGGGACAATTACCTCCCTGTTCCTGCTAGTAACACTGTTTTTGATGCAAGCCAGGATGCCGTTGGCCTTCTTGGCCACCCGAGCACACTGTCGGCTCATGCTCAGCCGAGCATCAATCAGTACCCCCAGGTCCGTTTCCTCCACACAGTCCTCCAGCCACTCCGCCCCAAGCCTATAGCGCTGCCTGGGGTTGTTGTGGCCGAAGTGCAGGACTCGGCATTTGGTCTTGTTGAACCTCATCCCATTGGCTTCAGCCCAGCTCTCCAGCCTGTCCAGATCCCTCTGTAGGGCCTCGCTACCCCCAGGCAGATCCACACTCCCAGCCAATTTGGTGTCATCTGCGAACTTACTGAGGGTGCACTCAATGCCCTCATCCAGATCATCAATAAAGATATTGAAGAGGACAGGCCCCAGCACCGACCCCTGGGGAACACCACTTGTGACCGGTAGCCAGCTGGATTTAACTCCATTCACCACCACTCTCTGAGCCCGGCCCTCCAGCCAGCTCCTTACCCAGCCAAGAGTGTACCCATCCAAGCCATGGGCTGCCAGCTTCTGCAGGAGAATACCGTGGGAGACAGTGTCAAAGGCTTTGCTGAAGTCTAGGTAGACCACATCAACAGCCTTTCCCTCATCCAGCAGATGGGTCACTTGATCATAAAAGGAGATCAGGTTGGTCAAACAGGACCTGCCCTTCATGAACCCATGCTGGCTAGGCCTGATCCCCCGGCCACCCCGCACATGCCGCATGATCTCCCTCAAGACTATCTGTTCCATAACCTTCCCTGTAACCGAGGTCAGGCTAACAGGCCTGTAGTTCCCCGGATCCTCCTTGCAACCTTTCTTGTAAATGGGAGTCACGTTGGCAATCCTCCAGTCTTCCGGGACCTCACCAGTCAACAAGGAGCGCTGATAGATGATGGAAAGCGGCTCGGCTATCACCTCCGCCAGTTCCCTCAGCACTCTTGGGTGGATCTTATCCGGCCCCATGGACTTGTGGCAGTCCAGTTGGAGTAGTAAGTGTCTGACCCTTTCTTCCAGAATCACAGGGGGGTTAGCGTGCTCGCCAGCCGAGACTACCAGGTCAGAGAGAGGAGTACCCTGAGGATAACCGGTCTGACCTTTAAAGACAGACGTAAAGAAGGCATTCAGAACCTCCGCCTTTTCCTTATCCTCAGGATATGTGCTCAAAATCATGTTTTGAGTGAAAAGTTAACATACAGATTTTGCTAGTTGTTGACTGTTTTATTCAGCACTGCCATTTCTGCACTGACTCTCTTGGGTTTTTTACTTAATACACTATAAATAACATCAAATTAGACAAAAAGGTGGGCTCTCATTTTTCAGGTGGTACACAGAGTAAAAGAGATCTATTAATACCACCACGAGATACCATCTTTCTCTGAACAGCAGTCAGAAGGAACAGCTGTGTGGTATTTCTGCCTTGGATTTGAGCTTGTTTCAATAAACTGAGATTGGTTGCTGTCCTGGTTTTGGCAGGGATGGAGTTAAGTTTTCCTCTCAGTAGCTGGTATGTTTTGGATTTTGTGTGTGAAGAATGTTCATAAACACCCTGATGATACCAGTTGTGAATGAGACCAAGGACACCGTCCTGCTTTCCAAGTCTCGCTAATTTGCAGATGCAGGAAGCTGGGAGAAAGACAGACAGCATAATTGATCCAAACTGGCCAAAGAGAGTATTCCATGCCATAAACGTCACGCTCAGTATATAAGTGGGGGCAGGCGAGGGTGGGTATCTGCCTTCCTGGCATCCATCCTTCCTGCTTGTTTTTGCTGGCATCGTTCCCCCTACCTTGCTGGCTCCCTTTTGCTCCTTTGCTTGCTGCTCGGTTTTGTTTCCGTGATCGCTGCTCGGGACGGGCTGTATCAGTCATTGGGACATCGGGTGGTGAGAAAACACATATTGTTCACTTTGTATATTTTTAATATCCTTATATTCTGTTATTATTGTAGTTTTCCCTTTTATTTTAGTAAATTGTCTTCATCTCAACCCACGAGTTCTCCTTCCTTCCCAATTCTCTCCCCCATCTGCCTGGGGAGGGGGAGAGTGAGCGAGAAACTGTGTGGTGATTTGGGCTAAACCATCACAGTTGCATTTTCCAAGACTCTGCTAGCTGGCTCATTTGTAACAGCCATTCTTCGGAGCTCTCATATCTGTCAGACCTCATGCAAATCCTCCCCTAGAGGAAGCAGATGTTAGAAAGTTATAAGTTAGATGTTTGTTTTGCCTCTTAGAAGAATTCTGGACAGCAATCACTATGGTGTGTTAAACATCATTAGCAAATGCAAATTGTTGATGAATCTGGATTACTTTGTAAGTGATTTTTTTAAACAACTATTCCCCTCAAGAATTACAGCTAAAGGAATAAAAAGATAATCTACTGTTATGAACATTTAGAATTGTATAATCTATAGATTCATGCACAGTGTTCAAGGAAGCTAGCTGAGTTATAATGCTATAAATATATTGCAGGGGTCACTAGTAGTGTAGACTAAATGGAGATACCCAGACAGTTCTATCACCAGTGTTAAACATGTGAGCACTTTCCAGAGAAGAGCTTTCCTTCCCTTCTTTTTTTCAGGTTGGCTTTTTCGCAATCTGGTGCTTAGTTCAATGGTTCTCCTTTCCTGTGGGAGTTAGAGCAGGTAAGATCATCTGCATGGCAGTTTGAGGGGCTTGTTGTTATTCAAGTGGTCTTCGAAGCTCCAGAGATGGGACTTGGAGTGGGGATCGTGGGCTCAGCTTGTGTGTGTGTTTTCAGAGTTTGCTTTGTATGTGCACTGTGTCATGTTGGTTTGCTTTTAAAGGTTATTTTAAAAAAAGTAGTAGTGAGGATGGAGGAGTGCCTGTTTATCTTGACCTGGCTGCTGCCCTTTGGGGATTAAGCAGATGAACAAAGAGATATATCTTTCAGCTACCTGGAGTTTAACGCTGTGGTGAGCAGGATGGATCTCTGCTGAGGTGAGTTTAGAGGGATGAGGCCGTTTTCACACAACTGTAAGTTTTCCTAGAAGGTCAAACTCCTAACAGAAACATGAAATGCAGGAGAGATTGCACCTATTTTGTCCTCTGGCAAACATAGCACCTTCTTATGTACTTTTGCAAATATCTAGAAGATGCTAAAAAAACAAAATGGCAACATGCATTGAAGTAGCACACCCCTGCTCTGGCTGCATTGGAATATGTGTGTCACAGATTCATTAAAAAGCATATGATGCACACACAACACTATTATTATACTACCTCTGCATTTTTAGGGCTTGCTGTACTGAGACAGGGCAGATTTTAATGAATTAACTAAGAAAAAATTCCTTTTACTCATACCATACAGTTGTTGAATCTAATCTTCTCTATTTTTGCTTTTAAAATCTTAGAAGACAGAAATGTTTTTCCAAGGACACTCACTGTACTTTTTATTAAAAGGATGATAAAATGTTCTGTCTGTTCACGTGCTGAATTATCACAGATATTTTTCCAAAGTAATTATGATCTGTGGAACACTTAATTCTTAATTAACAACAACAAAAAAGAGAGTTGCTGCTATTAACTGCCATCACATTTTGATGTGGGAAAAATTGATTATCCATGCTGCAAGAGATGAACAGGTCAAACTGACAGCTGAGATAAGGTGTCAGAACTCCAGCTGTTTTATACTAAAATAATTTTAAAATAACCTTTTATCAGGAAATGTTTCTCTGATTCAGTGAACGAGAAGTGAAGCTAAAAGCAAACTGGGCAAAATCTACCCTGGTGTGCTCTGTTGCATAAGCCTGAGCAAGCTACTGAAACCTTTCTCTACCTGAGATTCCCCCCAGACAGAATCTAGGGGAGGGAATTTCATCTAATTAGACAGAACTTTATCAGGTGGAGTTTATGGTGCATTTCGTAGAATCATAGAATGGTTTGAGTTAGAAGGGGCCTTAAAAGGTCATCTAGTCCAACCCCCCTGCAAGGAACAGGGACATCCCCGACTAGATCAGGTTGCTCAGAACCTCATCCAATCTGGCCTTGAATGTTTCCAGGGATGGGGCATCCTCCATCTCTCTGGGCAACCTGTTCCAGTGTTCTACCACCCCCACTGTTAAAAATTTCTTCCTAATATCTAGTCTGAATCTACCTCCCTCTATTTTAAAACCATTACCCCTCGTCCTATCACAACAGGCCCTACTGAAGAGTTTTTTCCCATCTTTCCTGTAGGCCCCCTTGCGGTACTGGAAGGCCACTATAAGGTTTCCCCAGAGCCTTCTCTTCTCCAGGCTGAACAGCCCCAACTCTCTCAGCCTGTCCTCAGAGGAAAGGTGCTCCAGCCCTCTTATCTTCGTGGCCCTCCTCTGGACCTTCTCCAACTGGTCCATGTCTTTCTTGTGTTGGGGGCTCCAGAACTGGACACAGTATTCCAGGTGGGGTCTCACCAGGGCAGAGTAGAGGGGCACAATCACCTCCCTCGACCTGCTAGCCACGCTGCTCTTGATGCAGCCCAGGATGTGGTTGGCCTTCTGGGCCACAAGGGCACATTGCCAGCTCATGTTGAGCTTCTCGTCCACCAGCACTCCCAAGTCCTTCTCCTCAGGGCTACTGTCAATCCATTCTCTGCCCAGCCTGTATTTGTGCCTGGATTGCCACGACCCAGGTGCAGGACCTTGCACTGGGCCTGGTTGAACTTCATGAGGTTTGCATGGACCCACCTCTCCAGCCTGTCAAGGTCCCTCTGTGTGGCATTGCTCCCTCCCCTCCAGCGTGTTGACGGCACCACACAGCTTGGTGTCATCGTCGAACTTGCTGAGGGTGCACTCTATCCCACTCTATCCCTATTTCCTAGGGTCCTCCATCACACCTCATCACACAATGCAGGCATACAGTTGTCAGCCGTCCCTCAGGCTGGAATTGAGAATGGTAATTCTAGAAGTTGTCTCCCCAGGGAGAAGAATGAAGCTGAATGGGAATAACTAGGAAAAGGAGAAGGTAAATAGTCCATCATCTATGTGAGGACAGCTTATGGTTTTAGGGGATACAAGACTTAGTGAGGCACTTAATCTCACCATAACTGAGACTGGTTATCACAAACTGCAACTGAAATTCTTTTGCAGATGCAGAGGCTGTTCTGGTCAGTCACATGCTCAGTCTCCCACACAAACATCCACCAAGGAGTAGCTGTCAATTGTCCTGTAGCTATCTGAATCTTTTCCAGTTGCTGCCCTGCTTGCAGAGCAACAGCATTTAGGACCATGCAAAACTATAACCCCACTCAAACTGTTTTTCCATGCTGATGCTGAAGATTAATTGTACCATCTGCTAAATATATGTACCTAAAATTACATCTGGTAAACATATGCACCTAAAATTGACCTTATTTTACTTTCTGTTCTTCTCGCTTCAGTTCTGGTTGCAGATGATGTTATGACTTTCCTGAGGGATTAAAAAACTATTCCACCTCAGGTTATTTTCTTCCTATGTTGGCACTCAAACATCATGATCAATTCACTTTACATACTATCTGGTATTTTACTAGTTTGTTATTCCTGAAATGTGCTTGATGAAGAGAACTGCCAATATAGGGTATCTATTTGCAAAATGGATTGATGAAGCTTTTAATGCTTCCTAGAGTCTGTCTCTTTTGCCTGATGGCACAATTTATTTCCTTATCTTTCAAATATTCCTTGTAGATGCATATTGCACTTTGCAGCATCCTAGAGCTTTAGATTCATGTGGGACTGAATTCTAGAAAATAATCTTTTTAAATTTTTCTTTTAAATGGAAAGAATTAAATTATAGTACTTTAAAAAAACTGTATATCTTGGAAATTTTTTTTTTTGCACCTGGAGGAGAGTATTCTTCTGACTTATTGTTCTGGTTTTGTTAGTGAGGGGGGGCCTAAGGTGGTAGCTTCTGTCGGAAACTGCTAGAAGTCGCTCCCCTTTGTTCAGTGGACTCGGCCGGGCCTAGGGCGGACCCACTGCTGGCCAAGGCCAAGCCAATTGGTAGCAGAATGTCCCGTGATAACGCCTCTGCGATAACTTATTTAAGAAGGGGAAAACAGGAAAAAAAGGAGGAGAAGATGTGAAGCAGCTGAGCGGGGGGCAGAGAGGGGGAGGCGCGAGCCTCATGGGCCTTGCAGGCCTTACCCTCTGGCCTCCCGCTGGGCAGCCGACTGGGCCCAACTCAGCCCGGCCTGGCTGCAAGAAGTGGAGAGGAGATGAGAAGTGAATAAGATGTAAAAAGGATCCTGAGAGGCGTCTGCCAGCCTGTTGTGAGGAACGGCTGCAGACGCCAAGGTCAGTTCAGAAGGAGGGGGAGGAGTAACATGGCTCCTGGCCAAGATTCCTCTGCAACTCGTGGTGAAGACCATGGTGGAGCGGGTTGTCCCCCTGCAGCCCATGGAGGTCCACGGAGGGGCAGAGATCCACCTGCAGCCTGTGGAGGACCCCACACCAGAGCAGGTGGAGGCCTGAAGGAGGCTGTGGCCCGTGGAGGGCCCGCTGGGACAGCTGTTCTAGAGGGACTGCACGCCGTAGAAGAGATGACCCACGCCGGAGCAGTTTCACGAAGGACTGTGGCCCGTGGGAGGGACCCCACACTGGAGCAGAGGAGGAATGTGAGGAGTTCTTCCCCTGACGATGATACAGCGGCGTAAAACAATGCATGATGAACTGACCGCGACCCCCATTCCCTTTTCCCCCCCCGTGCCGCTCGGGAGGGGAAGGTAGTAGAGATAATGTTAAGCCCGGGAAGAGGGAGGGGTGGGGGGAGGTTATCTTGTTCCCTGTCTCATTCTCCTGCTAATTTTAGAAATAAATGAATAGTTTTCCCCAAGTCAAGTCTGTTTTGCCCGTAACGGTAACTTTAAGGATTTCTCCCCGTCCTTATCTCAAACCTTGAGCTGTTTTTCTTATATCATCTCCTCCTATTCTCTCGGAGGGTGGGGGGAGCAAGAGACAGACTGCGTAGTCTGGTCCTGATCGGGGCTGAACTACGACACTTATTCAAGACAGATGGGTCCCAGAGACTCCTTTGGATCATGCAGCAGGGCTGGATACGCCTTTGTTCTGTAGACTGTCAGCTGAGAGGTGTAACATCTTCCACGGCTGGTAAGGGAGCAGGCAGGCAGGAGAAACCAGTCAAAATTGTATTAATGTATATTAATTAATTTTTTCCAAAGAAATTAATTTGAGAAAGGCTTAAAGTTGAAGAGGTACAAAAAGAGTAAATGTGATTACATCAAGCTCTGGCACACATCTTAGGGTAAGTCAGATCTTTTCTGAGGCAGAGGTCTTGCACAGCCTCAAAGGGTCCAGTTTGTTAATGCAGAATCTACAGCCCCTAGCAAGTAAGTTGAGGAAAGTATTTCCTCCTAAACAAGGGTTAGGAGGACAAATTTGTGTAAGGCTTGTTCTCTGGTGCAGCTGTCAGGTAGCTGTCCATAAGATATGAGCACATAGCAGGAAAAAAGGACCATTCCTAAGAATACAGCCACATTAACAAAGAAAAGGATGTGTGACCATAATACTGTGATGAGTCTTCACAAAATCTTTCTTCATCAGCTACTTGCAAAATTTTGTCATGCATTTGCCTACTCTGTTGTTTGTGCCAACACATACCTCTGAAGCATTGCATAGGCTTGGTGCTTAAACACCATAACTAATTGTGGTTCTTTCTAAGGGACTTGATATATTTTTCTGGAGCATCTGCCATAGACCCACAAAGATACTTGGTATCTCAGTATACCAGTTCTGCCTTGTTTTCTGTGTAGACATCTCTGAGCTCATATAGACAAATCCAAATTTGTTTTAAACTCAGAGTTTGGGAAGAGACAGCTTATCACCTTGGAAATTTCAGCTTGGCCTCCACACCAGCTTTACCAGCCCTGTGCATAAACAGACTCTGGCATCTGCATTAACACCATGTTGGGGAGGTTTGTGTGTTTTCCTGCATCTGAACAACAGCTTGTTTGGCTTCACAGGTTCCCCTGATCCTCTTTATTCAAAATGTGATTTAATCTGCTCTGGAAAACTCATTTCTAGTGTCTGGGTAGCTAGCCAGTACTGAGCTCTGGTGTGGATATCAAGACCCAAGTGCTTGTAATAGATGTTTAAGGACTGGAATACATATCCTGAGGACATGTGGGTCTGCAGCATGGCTAACACACCCTAGGAGCAGCGTATCATCACTAAGAATGTTGTAGCAAGTCCTTAGTGCAAGTGTGGCTTAATATTTTTCCTTGATCTTGCTTCTGTGTGCCTTGACCAAAAGACTGAGTGACAAGCCTTGAGAAAACTTGACTGTGCAAAATGTGAATTGTTTAGCTAGAGTCAGAAGGAAATAGCCTGTCCATAACATTAAGATTGTCTCAATGATTTAAGCATGTTGGGTTTAGGAAGCAATTTTCAACTTGATTTAATATGCCTGTCAAAAAGGAAATTGTGGGTGATAAGTGCTCACAATGTCAAACTGAAGAGCTTGGGGTCCAGATCTCTGTGTCATTACTTAGTACTCAGTTAGTTAAGTGCATGTTCCTCCATGTAGGTTATTGGTTTGTTGTTATATGTGTTAAGCAATAGGTACATCAGCTTTGCCTCCTTGGGAAAAAGTTTGCAGAAAAAAAATGCATTATTTAGTTAGAAGCTGTATGCATCACAGGCTCTCTAAAAGTCTAGCCTCCTTAACATGTCTTTAAGCAAAGGCATATATCTTTTTTTTTGCAAAATGTCTGTGTCTGGCTGCACCAGTGGGAAGCCTGCAGAATAATCTAAGTAAGGTTCAGCAAGAAACTACCCGAACAAAACCTAGAGGAGGAGTACTCTGCAGTAGTAGTGCAGCAAGGAAGATGCAATTGAGCTGACCGCATTACTAACGCCTGCAGTTTCATTGTGAAACAGCAGCAAAGAGTCAGAACAGTTGCATTGTTTGTTTGTTCTTCCCAGTAACATGCTCTAAAAGCCTCAATATCATTAGATTGTGATTACAGTATAAAGAGCAACTGTACCAAGTAAGATCTCCTTAATGAACGTGTTCCTTCTGTGCCTCTAAGTACTGTTGGTTACTGCACTGATGCTGACATACCGCACAGTACAGAGAATGCCTTCCCTGGACTGGAAACCTCATCTAGCATTTCTTATTTGTTCTGATTATTGCTGTTAAGATGTACTTAAGCGTAGCAGCTGGCAATTCCAATCAATATCAAGGCCCTATTATGCTATTGATTGTGTAAATGGGACAGGTCCTCAGCCAACAAGCTCCCAGGGTAGGGAAACTGAACTCATGACTTGACTAACACGATGCAACAGGCAACTGGCAAAGCCAGCGCTAGCGTACAGGTGTCTTGGAAAGCAATTAGCCTCTGGCTTCTCATTCTGTCTTCTGCTTTTGAAGAATGTGGTGTGTTACAGATGACCCAGTAAAATGAACAGGCAAGGGCAGGGAGAGGAACAAACTTGTGAGTTTTCATCCAGAAATGAGTCTGGAGCAAGATGGAGCTTGAAAACTGTTTTGCAGGAAAAGTCAGCCAAATCATTGCAAATGCAAGCAAATGAATTAAAATCATGACATGTTTTCTGGCATATTGTAAGTCTATGAGAGAGATGAGTATGCCAAGCTAATAAAACTTGTTAGGACTTTGCCCAGATCTCAATTAAAAAAAAATGTATTCAATTTGTTACTTAATGTTTTCCAAATAGTATGGCTGCTACTGGAAAGTAGAGATCCAATAACTATGAACCTGGTCTTAAATGTATTCTGGTATTCAGGTTTTCACTTGGTAAATTAAATAAATAAATCATCACGCCATTGAATTTAGGTGGAAATACTGTTTTTCCTGTGTTTCTTGTCAACTGAGAATTTTTAAACAAGAGGTTTAAATGTCATTCATGTGTGACATTCGTGTGTCATTTTGTAACAAGTTTTGATAATTTTTTTTCCTCCAAAAATTATGACAATTGTCAGAATACATGGATATTCTTTGAGCAAAGCAATTATTAGTTTTGGAGTTCAGCTAACTATGACTTTAAAAATCACTACAAAAATGTATTTTTAAGTAGTGATTTTTATCTTTCATGGATGAAAATGTCTTAAAATAGAAAACCTCCCTTGAAGTTCAGTTCAACTCTGATGTTTACTCTGAGTTAGATGGCTTGTTAGATGAACCATTGTGTGGTTTGATCTGCAAATCAAATCTCTAATGTATAACTGCAGAGGTAGACATGGTACTAAAGAGTCATTGGGTGTTCTGTCTTGTGTTCTGTACCTCACTGAACTCAGTGTGGACAGTGGGAGTTACTGTTGGGAAGTACAGGCAGAGATCCTACTTTATTTTTTTCCAGTGGTGATGAGATATAGGTAGAGAGAATTGCATGTTTTGCAGCCTGTCTTGCATTGATGCAAGGTGAAGCAGCAGGTTAAGTTTATTGGTATAATTTTTGTTAAGTTTTTCTTGTTATGAGGAAGAAGCAGCAAGGAAGAGAACCCTTTTCTTTGAATTTATGGCTTAATTTTGAAATAAGCACTTGAATTTCCTAGTCTTAAAGAATTTACTCAGATGTATGTCACTCATTATCTTGTTACTTTCATCTCATGCGTGGCTAGAGGGATCAGATCTAGAAAAGGTCAAATGTACTGTTATGTTAACGGAGGAGGGTAGTGAACATTGCTGTTCCTGGTGCCTATCCAGAGGAATTCCCCACACCTCCATCTCTCCAGTGCCTACATGTTGCCACAGTGAATTACAGCTTTCTGGTTAGGCTCTCAGTAAATATAATTGGTTCAGGGCTCCCCAAAGTGAAAGGCTGTAACATTTTTCTGACAAGAAAGGCAGAGGGACTGTCTGTGAAGCTGGATAATAAATTATTAAATATTATTAATTACATTATTATTGCAGGCATCTCTGGGACCCATCCTCACTAGCTTGTGCTGATGTCAGCAGGCTTTTTTTTTTAAGCAAAGAGACCTACTTAGATCCATGTGACTCCTCCTGAGAGTAAGACTTTGCAAAATCTGATGTCAACACTTCAAGTCCCACAAACAAAAATATGCTTCCTGTTTGCAGGTACTGAACCTATGTACCAGATCCATGTCAGTGGGGA
This sequence comes from Chlamydotis macqueenii, assembly GCF_036417535.1. Classification (NCBI taxonomy): domain Eukaryota; kingdom Metazoa; phylum Chordata; class Aves; order Otidiformes; family Otididae; genus Chlamydotis; species Chlamydotis macqueenii. The sequence goes on from NC_141559.1 coordinate 22,784,757, forward strand.
AATACACCTGTCACTGAGCAAATGTTCTAGTCAGCAAATCAAAAGGATTAATGATGGAAAATAGTAGATGAATATTATAAAAGCTGCCAAAGCTCAGACTCCCATATCAGTTACATTTTATCTTATGGATCCCCTTGGTGTAGCAATAAATTATTAACGCTGAGGACTGTGTCGTGGTTTTGTTAGTGAGGGGGGGGCCTAAGGTGGTAGCTTCTGTAGGAAACTGCTAGAAGTCGCTCCCCTTTGTTCAGTGGACTCGGCCGGGCCTAGGGCAGACCTGCTGCTGGCCAAGGCCGAGCCGATTGGTAGCAGAATGTCCCGTGATAACGCCTCTGCGATAACTTATTTAAGAAGGGGAAAACAGAAAAAAAGGAGAAGAGAAGATGTGAAGAAGCTGAGCGGGGGCAGAGGCGCAGAGGGGGAGGCGCGAGCCTCATGGGCCTTGCAGGCCTCACCCTCTGGCCTCTCGCCAGGCAGCCGACTGGGCGCGACTCAGTCCAGCCAGGCTGCAAGAAGTGGAAAGGAGATGAGAAGTGAATAAGATGTAAAAAAAGATCCTGAGAGACATCTACCAGCCTGTTGTGAGGAACGGCTGCAGACGCCAAGGTCAGTTCAGAAGGAGGGGGAGGAGTAATGCGGCTCCTGGCCAAGATTCCCCTGCAGCCTGTGGTGACGACCATGGTGGAGCAGGTTGTCCCCCTGCCGCCCATGGAGGTCCACGGAGGATCAGAGATCCACTTGGAGCCCGTGAAGGACCCCGTACCGGGGGAGGTGGATGCCTGAAGGCAGCTGTGGCCCGTGGAGGGCCCGCTGGGGCAGCTCTTCTGGAGGGACTGCACCCGTGGAAGAGATGACCCACGCCGGAGCAGTTCCACGAAGGACTGTGGCCCGTGGGAGGGACCCCATGCTGGAGCAGGGGAGGAATGTGAGGAATTCTTCCCCCGACCATGAAGCAGCAGCGTAAAACAACATATGATGAACTGACTGCAACCCCCATTCCCTCTTCCCCCCTTGTGCCGCCTGGGGAGGGGGGGAAGGTAGTAGAGATAATGTTAAGCTTGGGAAGAGGGAGGGGTGGATGGAGGTTATCTTGTTCTCTGTCTCATTATCCTGCTGTTTGTAGTAATAAATGAATAGTTTTCCCCAAGTCGAGTCTGCTTTGCCCATAACAGTAACTTTAAGGATTTCTCCCTGTCCTTATCTCAAACTGTCATGGCCCACTCGGGACTCGTGATGGTTCTTTTAATGCGATCTCGAAGTGCAAAATTACGGCGAACACTCCAAAGGGGTTGGTTTCAATCAAACATCACAAACTTTATTATTTTGCCCGTAAAGCGGCGTGCAATAGGTGAAAGGGAGTGAAAAGGAAAAGTAAAGATAGGGAAGGGAAAAAAGAAGATAATAGCTACCACCGCGGGTCCAAGGCATCCCTATGGTCCCAGGTCCAGGCAGCGTCCCGCCGGTCCTCACGATCGATGTCGATGTCGATCCTTGGTGGGGAGAGCTCTTCGGGGGTCTCGTTGTTAGGGGTCGACTTTTTATGCCAAGTGGCAAACCTTGCTCCTCCTTACTTCAGGGATCTCCGCCTGCTCTCAGCCCTTAGGATAGAAGTGTGTTTTTTGTACATTATAATTAGCAAAGTTCCGTTAAAGGGCACTTTCTCACCGTTGTTTTTGAGACAGCAGTTGTGATTCATCCTCCTCAATAGCAGCTGCATGGTTATCTCTGCCAGTTTTGACAACAGGGATGAGCCGTGGCACCTCTGCGCCACTCTGTCCACCGCTTCAAGGATGTTGTACATTTTGTTGTTAGGCCAGAGTCGGCCTTGTCCATAATAGTTCCGTTCTGTTCCCGGGAGGAAAAAAAAAACAACTGCATCTCAGGCAGGCTGCTCACAGCAACTCATGTCAAGTTGTGAGCCTAACTTTTAGGCCAGATCAAGTCCATAGTTCACCTGGAAGTCCTCGATGACAAGGTTGAGACAATACTGGTTTTCTGACCGACCCTTACACAAACCTCGAGCCGTTTTTCTTATATTTTCTCTCCCTGTTCTCTCGGAGAGTGGGGGGAGTGAGAGAGAGACTGCGTAGTCTGGTCCTGATTGGGGCTGAACTACGACAGACTGTTATTTCATTCATGAATAATTTAATATGGCACTGGATGTGTACATACTACCTCCTCGATAGTATGTATTATAGGAACAAAGGCAGCAACTCCTGCTGATTCAAGATGCTATATGTGCTGAGCAAGATAAAGCCCAGATTGTCAGTTGTGCACCTAGTAGATAAATAAGAAGAGAAGGGATGGATCCTGGAGCCTTTCAAAGTGCATCTGGCCTGTGCTAATGAGTGATATCAGGAGCAGTATCTGCAGAGAAAGTTTCAAGGAGTGACATTAAAATGTGAAACGCCACATGGAGGATATATTTGTCTCAGGCCAGTATTGCATAGCACCTTCTTTGCAAAGGGTGGAGAGGATTTCACACCATCTAACTTGTGAGCCTGAAGGAAGAGCTGCCTGAGCTCTGTGCCAGAGCCTGTCTTGTGTTGTCACGGAGGTTTGGAGGGGAATTTGGAGTATCCCGGCACTTTGTGTGAATGCTGTAAACTACTCATTGGAGAGCATTAGCTCTCTCAGCATCTCAAAAATGTAGATGCCATCAGTTCAAAGTACTGCCCGGTTCTCACTTTTGTTGGTCATAATCCTTTTCTTTTCAGGAGCTGCTCAGGGCATGGCTTCTTTAAGCCCACCAAAATGCTAACTATAGCATTTATATTATAAATATAGCATTTCCTTGTCCCAGGAAATTATCCTAAACCCTTGTTGGGCCTTTTAATCAAATGTGCACTAAAGTGAATTAGGGCTATTTTGAGAGTTGTAGTTGGAAGAAGTTGTCAGTGGAGGCAAATTGTTAAGTAGGCAACGCTATCCTGTGCTCCCTGAACGTCATTTAGCATTGAAAATGATTTGATCTCTGACGATGTAAAGCTCTGCTTAAAATGCATTTGTTTGGAGCATGTGCTTCTGCATCAGTTCTGCTGCCGAAGAGCAGCATTAAGTGGGTTGCAGGACTATCACTAGGTGCCACCTTCCAGCCTAGTCACCAGGGTCGTATGTTGGTTTAAGTCTTCAGGCTTCCCTTATTCTTTTAAATATATCACGAAACACAGGATAAATTACCAAGTAAGTTTACCAAGTAAATTACTTCTTTGTAGAAGTTTCACAACTGAGTTATTCCTAGGTAGCAAGAATGGAAATGTCAGTGTTGGGGATGAAGGAACGTTTCTTGCTGTGGTATGCCAATTAATTGGATCATGACCGAGCTAGGACTGAGTGTGTTTAATGTATGGTAAGAAAATGAGGAAAAGGTTGGATTTACCACTGATTTTTTTAATTATATTTTTTTTTTCTTGTGGAGTTACCAGTATCTGTGCAGAATCTGCATTTGAAGAACCAGGAGCCTGACTTTCATGTGTGGTTTATTTTAGGATGATTTCAGGGGAAATAGGGGGCCCACCTCACCTTCTCCTTGCGTAAAATGAGACCCTATTGTGCCTGTGTGCAAAAGAGAGGGGAGTAATGGGAAAAGCTGCCTCCTTGAGTGAGCTAAAATGCAATTATTAAGTGTCTTCCTCTATCCTGCTGTTCTCTGAATATTTCTGCCTCCATGTTGTTGTTCTGTCTGCGTATTTCTTTACCTTGTGCTTATTAATATTGAATAGGTGTTTTGAGTAATGTCCAAATCTATTTTCTGTCACCTTCAACAGGGAAAGGACTTCTCTTAATTTTGCTATCAAGGCAGCAATCTTATGACTCTAGTATTGAAGAATATTGTTTTGATGCTCTTAGTTTTGTTTAGCAGCATTTATATCTGGCCCAAGGTAGACCATTCTGGAAGTTAAATCCTGATTTTGATCATATTGCTTACTTTTCCTGATGAAAGAGATGCATTTTGGTTAACTGGTACTGTTCATAGTATATTATGTTACTGACTGTAAGTGACTCTGTGCCACAGAGGTAGGCTCATAAACAAAATACGGATGAGAAGACTAGCTGATGCCTTTTTTTAATTTGCAGAGATCAGTGAAAGCAAAGTAAATTAAATGATTCATTTATGGTAATTTAACATGCACACCAAATCATGCATGCCACTTTTGTACTTGATTGTAATATCTCTAATTTATGGAGATTATAATGTCAAATCAGCCATACTGTGGCTCGAGTCATTGGTGGAAACTCCATGACTCTCACATGTAAAGGAATCTGCCTCATAGTAGGGCTGTCTTTAGAAATGAAAGAGGGAGGAAAGAAGGTGAAAGTGGGCACATCCATGGCATAGTTAAAAATCTGCTTGAGTCAGGCAAACAATTCATAACCAACTCACTTGGAAGAGAACAAGGTAAAATAACTCATCTGATATTATAGGGGAAAACAAATCTGATAAAACTATCCACATAGCTGCACCTAATTTAGACCACACCGGGATCTGTCCTGCTGCATCAGTGAAAAAACAAAACCAAAACCAAAACCAACCAACCAAACAAAACCTCTTGGTTTTTTTTTTTTGCAATTCTTGCCTTATATCAGCATGTTAGGGGTAGAAAGTAAGAGTCTACTCTTGCTTGGTGCAAATATATTTGTTTCAATGAAGTTACTCCACTATTACAGAAATGTGTCTAATCCAAATAGCCTGCTTACCTGTATCTGATCTCCATCTGCAAGACAATTAGAAGTCTCATTGAGCCAAAGAGCTGCAACTGAATGAGGTTGTGAGTGTGACAGACGTGAGGAATGACTCCTCTTGCTAACATGGCTTGTGGACAACATAAATATCCAGATTTCGTCTTTGGAATTGCTTACCATTGCTTACCAGTTTAGTTCACTAGCATCAATTTTATGAAATGTATGATTGGAATGGTAATTTGTGCTTGTTAATTAGAAATCACATTGAAGCATGTTGTGACCTAGATACCAGGATAATTTGCATGCAAAGGCTACTGCATTCAGTAGTGCCGTAAACTTAATGATTTTAGATACAGCAATAATAAAATTATAGTTCTTTCTGTATATTTTCCCCCTTCTCATGTTTTGTCCTCTTCCAAAATACAATCAAAATTATTATCGATGCAGAACAAATCTGAAAATTATGAGCACAACTCTGTGACAATTTTATTGCTAGACTTTTGCCAACTTAATCCACATATGAAAACTGCAGAGACTTGTGTTTATTAATAAAAATGACAGCACATTTTCCATCTCCCATCCATAACTTTTCCCTTCTTTTTTCATTGATATCCTAGGTCAAACAATATTCACTCTGATGCAGCAGGACATAGTACCTTCTTGAACCATTGGCAAACATTTAGTGCAGAGAAAAGGAAAATTCTATTTTGGTAAAATGAAGGTTCTTGTAATGGAAGTATTACAAATTGGTGTTTCTGTCTGTAAAATGTTCAGATGCTTCAACTTTCTCATCATGACACACTGGTGAAGTGGAACTGATGTTACTTAGCATGCAAATGCTACTCTGAGCTACTTGCACATGTCTTAAGGAAATGCTTGTCTATCTGAGCAGAGCAGATGGAAAGGGTTCTCATCCATTTCATGCTTCTGGACTGAAAAGTAGCAAATGGTTGATAGTGAGAGAAGATGGATATAGTCTTGTGTAGCTGGGTCTCTGACTGATAGATTGATCCTGGACACAATGCCATCATGGAAGGGTCCTCTGGAAAATCAAAGAACTGCAGTAATGGTGTCTGACTGGCTATAGACTAATGCTAGACTTCGTAAATCAGTGTGGCCAGGTCACCATTGCAAAGGGAATTGTCAGAAATGCTGTATCTCTTTACAAAAAATGCATTATTTTTGGGAAAGGTGAGGAATGGAACTGCATTGTTCTGCTGATGCTGCATTTTGAAAGGTGGGTGAGGAAGTTTGAGGCAAAAGCGGAAGTCCATCCTCTCAAGAAGCAAAGACTTTTTTTCCAGCCTCTGCTTTGCTTTGTTTCCCTTGTGACGTGGGAGGAAGTTGAGCTGATTTCAGTTTGGGCTGTGGCAGTAGTAGTGAGGAGCAGAGTGGGTGTTATACTGGAGCGGTAGAGCTGCTTTTCCAAGCAGACACTGGTTTCTTTGGTGTTAAAAGAAGCCAAATTCCTCCCGGCAGTCAGGGTCTAATGCTGTGCAGCTCTCTGAAGACTGGGAAAGATGATTTGATGTGGTATGGGATTCCATATGTTACTGCCTCAAATGTAGAGGCTCTGGATGTGTGAACTTGCAGCTATTAAAATTCTTCTGAGATTTGCAGGGAAAGTTTTGAAGGCAGAACCAAGTTCTTCCTTTAATCTTCCCGATTAAAAAAATCTTTATTTCATATCCTGAAGTAGACCCAAGAGTGTTTGCAAAAGGAGAATCACCATCTGGTAGGTGAAATTCAGAGAAAATATCTCTTATTAATTTTTCTGGAGTGGAAATAAAATTAAAAGTGCCCAAGGTTTTGTTATCTTTTGATGATGCCTTCAAGTCTTAAACTGAGCCCTTCTTACTATCTTCAGCACCTGCTTGTAAGTATTAAGCAGGGAAATCTTCTACCAATTCTTTTATTTTATTTCAGTAGTCAGTAAAGTAGTGCTGGTATACAATCAGGAAGTTTGGAAAACAAGGCCCATTTAGGAAGATTCTCACCTTGGGAACGTTTTTAAAACTCAGCTTCAAATTTATTAATGAATGGCTCCTGATCTACAGCAGTGTGTCTGAGATAGTATCTGCCTGACTTAGGACTGAGGCCATAACTAGATGCAAGTTGGATTTTAGCTGATGTAAATGGACATAGCTTGAAGGACTTGGCTGATTAATGCCATGTAGGTACCTTAGGTCTCAAGGCTTTCACTGCCTTGTGGCAGTCGCTACAATTCTCCTGAAGCCTGAATGATTTAAGTTCAGTTCTGCCACAATTTAATTTACATTTTACTGGTAAGGCCCAAAGAGGGCCATGTTCTATGCCTGCACAAGACTCCAACCTTTTCCTTTGTACTTTTGTTGAGAACTAAATAAACCTGAGTGGAACTGCCAATTCATAAAAAGAACAGTTGTTTTTGGAAAATTAATATCTTGTGATAAAGCAGCCATTGCCATTTTATGATACCTGACAGAAATTACCCAGTTTCTTTGCACACAATTAAATGGATTTACCAGCCCATTAGGTTAGATACAATTCACAGTAGGAAAAGAAAACTTATGTTTACTTATCGACGTTTAAATAAATTGTATTTATCATTCCATTACAGTCTTGTACTACTGTACTTAAGCTTTAAAAGAAAGGGTAATTGGAATTAAGAGAGTTTATCAGCATTTAATTTAGAAGTTATTCTTGAAGCCCACTGTGATAATGTGCAATAACTTTCAGAATACAGCATTCACCTGGTTTTGCCATGGATTCCATGCAACGATGCTGGCATTCTAGGAGAGAAATTTGTATACACCTCATTGAGAGAGAAGAATCGAAGCTGCAAGGAACTGCATGTTTAGGGAAACTTCCTCACACTGAGCAGTGACTTTTTTTTCCTTTTCTTGGGATTGAACGTCTTTTGAGACTGAACACCCCTTGAGACTGAGCTGAGCTCTTTGTTTTTCTTCTGCTCTTTGATTTCTGTTTCTTGCAGGAGTAGGATTTTCAGTACACTGGAGCTGCCAGTCTTTTACTCTGCCAATTATTTAATCACTGTTAATTCATGTTGAATTACTTTAAGTTGCTCCTGTTGTTTTAGAGATTAAGGCCCGGACTTATTTGGTGTGAACTGTTTCCCATGGCATGAGCATTACAGGAGTTGTGGGGTAAGGAATTAAAATGAAAGGAAGGAAGGAAGGGCTTTGCTCTGTGCTGAAGCTGGGAAGGAATGGTATGCTCTGCCCAATGTAAATTGGTAATTCAAACTAAGTGAGGTCTACATAATAACAAGATAAGGTTTTGTTTTCTAGCCACTGAGTGAAATAATTTATTTCTTAGGGGGTAAAATTTCTCAGTCACTGAAACCTGAGCAAGAGAAGTGTCGTTGTTGGGTTTGCTGTTTTTGCTTTTTTTTTTTTTTTTCCCCTTAATCAGAGCTCAAAATCACAAATAACTAATAATCTATTGCAAGGAGCCAGGGGTTCTTTCTCATTAGTAACTCTGTAAAAACTTAGCAGATTTCCTTCTAATTCAAAAAGAGGAAAAACGACTTTTAGATACACAGTAGATGTGAAAGCTTCAGTCCCTGCACTAATTCCTAGGGAAGCTTGTAACTGAAAAAAAAAAAAAAGAAAAAAAAATTGCTTTTATTTTTTTCTCCATGAGTACGATCATACTTGTTTTCCTTGTATGCAGTCTCATTGAACTCTGGTGAGCTCCTCAAGTCACAGGAGTGAAACTGGTAGTCTTGCGAGCATTTTGCTCAAATACTTGCCTTGGCAATACAATATGGATGTATTTCAAAGATATTTTATGTCATTGAAATATCCTGTAATCTACTCTGAATCAAATTTGTTACTACTGCATTATTTTAGTGGCAATGCAACCTTTGAATTTGTGCTGGTCTTTAAAAGATGATGTCTTGTCTTGCATAACCCATCTAAGTCATGTTCGGTTTTGATTCCTGTGAAATTTTATTTCACTCCAAAACAAAATAATCTGTCTCTTCAAGCAAAGGTGTATAAACTAGTCCTATATAGATTGCTTTCACATAGGAATTCACTTTCTTGCGCATACTTTGCAACAAAGATCCTCTTCTTTACATTTGGTGACCGACAGCCCCATGAATATTATTGGAACTGCTGTCATACCTTTCCATGCTGTCAGAGAGGTTTTCATGGTTTGGTAGGCTCCTTGCATTGAGGTCAGTGGCATGAGTTATGGTTCAGAGAGCTGCAAGGTTTGGGGCAGAGATATCTCCTGGCCCTGAGGAGATCTAGAATCTATTGTTTGCTGTTCACGAGAGAGGATATTTATCCTTCTGTTCAGGGCCTCCAGTGAAGAGGATTATTCACGTTTTCCAGGCAACTTTTTGGAGAGCATCATGTAGAAATTTTTTCCTATATCTATCCTGAAACTTTATCTCTGCACCTTACTCCCATGACTCATCTACATCTTTGAGGACATGTAGGACAGATTATTCTTATTCTCTTGGCATGTTTTACATTTGGATATTTTACATTTAACACTGCTATACTTTCCTGCAAGGCCTTTCCTTTTAGGTTAAAACGTAAACTCATTCTGTCTTGTTGGTAGGTGCTGTTTTCTAGACTTTAATTGTTCATGTTGTTCTCTTCTGGATTTTGTCTAGCTGCTCTTGGTTCTTAAGAATCGCCAAGCAATTCATTTTCAACCCATCAAAATAAAAGTGGTACTGAAGCAACTCAAACTTGCTCCTAGCTCTTAAATAGGACTGACAAGAGCTGTTCATTATTGCTGTCCCTAATGATATGAAAGCCACAGAACTTTTAGTGTACCTACGTGTACGCAGAGAAAGAATAAAAATGTTCCTTTTGATCCAAGAACAAGAAAAAAGAAATATGCAGATAGGCAGGTGAATACGAAGGACCATAATGTACCGTAAAGATGTGCCATTCTGAAAGGAGACTCTCCAAGACCTTTTGATAAATGCCTGCTGGTGACCACAGTGGAATGAGTCATCTGAGGACATCAGCAAGCTGGTGGTTGTTTTTTTTAAAATTAAAGATGCCTTTGGTACATGCATTTATACACACACACATACATACGCGCGCACGTGCACACACATGTGCTGCAGCTTACATGCATGCTAAACAGGTATGAACAAATGTTCTATGTTTCTGTCCTGTGTTTCTGTCCCCACTGTTTACTTGGTTGATAAGACTCACTGTCAGGCCTCACTTACGGAAATACAGCTTTTTGTCTCAAGCAGCTGTAGCTTGGCTTGCTGTGACCCTGCTTGATCCCTCTAGCTGGCTTTGGGCAGTATTTTGAAGTCTGTTTTTTAAAGCAAATAGCATGGTTGCCATTTGTGGGCATATATTGGAAATTATTTTTTGCTAAGCTTCATCTTCTGTTCTGCTTGCCAAGAACGACATTGAAACAAAGCTTCTTAATATAAAGTAATTTACTGTGCATCCACCACTCTCCATCTTTCCAAACTGTATGCTCTGTCATTGTGCAATACCTTTTCTGTTTAGATGTGTCCATGAGATGCTGACAAAGATTGCTGCTGTTACAGGCCAGGTCCTCACTTGCTGTAAATCACTGAAGTTAATAGAGCAATACCGATTTTTCCAAGCTGCATGGAAATGATGAAAATATAATTTTCCAAAAGAAACTGCTTATTCAACAAGATCAAAACATTCTGTGAAACATTCAGACTTCAAGCTCCATTTATAAAAGAAATCAAAGTTAAGTAGCTTTTTACCTCTTTAAAAGATAGATTTTGATTTTTTTTTGCTCTGAAATTTAGATGAGAAATTACAATATGATATCTAAAAAGATGTTCTGTTTTAATTGCTGAAATTAACTCTTTGCACAAATATATACTTTAAGGGATATTTTGAATGTTGACATTTCATTCTAATTCTGAATTAAGTGTAGGAATAGTGCAAATTCCTGTACATCTGGAAACTTTTGCTAGACATTCAAGTATCCAGATCAGAAGCTGTTATGACTGGTTTCTTGGTGATTTCAAACATAGACAAGGAATGATTAATTTATCCCTAAGGTAGAAATGGTCTTTAAGGGGTCTTATCATAAGGAAAGTGTAGGGAAGTTTGCATTTCATACGATACATGGCATACTTGCATACCCATGTGTAAATGATTGTGCATTTATGGATGAAAAGAATGTAAGATTCTTTCCAGATTTATTTCTGTGTAATATAGACACACAACATGATAATCATGCCTTTAAGTATAGCTAATGAAACTTTACTAGCCTGTGATAGCTATGTCAATAAAAATGTGAAGGATGTGCAGCTGTTCTGAAATAAGCTTTGAATTTTGTGTGGCAATGGAGTTATTGCCCTCTTTACTGCATGCAACACCCTGTAGAATCATGGAACTTTGAGGAAATGAGCAGGAAGTGGAAACTCTGGCTCAAGATTTGCTGCTTTGCTCTGAAAGCGTGCATGCAATTGTGGAAATAAGGCAGAAATGCTGGCTATAAGACTGTGGTTTAGCCAGGTGGATGATGGGGAAGGTAACAGACAGGCAAACAGAAAATCTCTTAGGAGGGTATTTGGTGGGGACTGCTCACATTGAGGCCATGGAGGTATTGGTTTCAGTGCCTTCCTGGGACTGAAATTCTGATGATGAGATAGGTGAGTAGGGTGAGCACCATGTCTGTGTTCCTCTGTAAGATCAGCCAATGCTGTGGTCATCTGACCGAACTGGGACTTGCTGGCATAGGCAGTCCATACACATTTGTACTATAGCTGTGAATGGTCACGCTGAAGAAAGACCTGGAGACACTAATGAAGTGTGTGGTAGCTGCTCCTGCAGTCCTTGGAGAAACGTAATCTTTGTTTTTGATTAATTAAGAAAAAGAAGCAACACTTACTCCTCAGCTGTAGCTGATATATGATTGTAGTCCACTGCATGTCCATATAAATTTGATAGTCAAATAGTAAACAATAATTTTGGTCTATAAAGTCAGGGAGTGAATGTTCTAGTTACTTGCTAGAAACTTTCCTAGACTTGGTAAGCAGCATACAAAAACAGTATTTCGTCCTTCGTTTATAGCCAGGTATAGCCTCTGAATATTATCCACAGTTGTTAAGCAATTCTGAATATTTTAGTATGTCTTTGCATTTTTTTCCATCTGTCCATGCATTCTTTCTAAGTGGCAGCACTAATATTAAAAGTTATCAGTTATTGATTTCTTCCAAGGTATTTTGTTGTCTCAGCTTTGTACAAGCCAAGCACTATAACTGCAGCTCTTAATCTTTCAAGTGATTTGCAAAGATGAATTAATTAATCACCATAACACTCTTCTTGAACAGGTAGAGTTGTATTGGGCATAAATTGCAGGACTCTGTGCTTGCACCCAAGTGCCTAGTTAGCTCCCATATGGGTGCTGTATTGGGAATATGTCAGAGGATTTCAGGCAATCAGGTTCTCCAATTTCTAGTAATTTACATGGGGGAATATAGAGGCTCTGGCTGCAGAGCTGAGGTAGCTTTAGGGAGATGTGCCTCTGAAGAACAGAGTCACTGTGGGCAGCTGATGGAGACAGTGAACTCTGTCTTAGAGCCCTTAAGATTTGGGAAACGCAGTGATACCCTTTTCTGTGGCACCAAATATTCTTAATTTAATGGAAACCCCTGCAGGTCTCTTGTTTTCACATAGTAAGAGCAAACTCCTTCCACTGAGCTTCTTTGCTCGTAGTTTAGCTGGGGGGCAGGACACCCCGCTCCTACACTGGCCAGCCCCAGGGACTGAGAGGTTCACCTAGGTATAGAAATCCATCTACAACAGAAAAAGCCATTTCCCTTCCCTTGCACCCAAAGTCTGCTATAGGAGCCTTCTATATGAAATACTTTTTCTGGTTAAAACAGCAAATTGGAAGCAGTCATGTGTCCTATAAATCTTTGACTAAAAAGATAGGTTGTCAGTTTTATCAAAGTTGCACTGCAGAATAGCCCTAAGCAGGAGTCTTTAAAACCCTACTTCACTTTCTACAGATGAGGATAAATTATAAGCCTCCTTGCTATATATTTCTGAAATATAATGTACCTATGTCTGTAACACAGGCTACAAAATGGAAATAAGATAGCCAACACTCCGGTGTTTTTCTGATGTACAGAGGTTATCCTGGTAATATATCTCAAAAACCTCCAGCAATATTGTAAAAGATCAGCAATGTCAATTTGCATAATTTGGTATATATTTTTTTCATTTTTTTCCTAATGGCTGAGGAATGGTGAATAAAATTTCACAGTATCCTCAATAAGAACAAATAATTCAATGTGTGAAAATGCAACTGTTGGCAGTTACACAAGAACCAAAGTGAATATACTATAAATGTGACATTAAGAAACACGTCAAAAGTATTTTGGGCTTAACATTGTACCTCTAGTTGAGTTACAATTAGAAATTATAAAATTACCTCTTCTGTCAAAGTGCATAGATGTGGAAATTTTGTGGTTGACCTTTGACATTCTTCTAGACTGTAATTACTTAGATTCTGCATTTAATAGTATACTTAGCTTGGATTACTGCCACAGTGGATATATACAATTTCTTTGTAACAAATGTGAGTTACTAAGTGTTGGAGTGCAAAATTCAGTGGGATTGACTACTGCAAGATCTTTTTTTTTTTTTTTACTAGATATTCACAGGATGAAATCTGTTGAGCTTCACTGTCTATAAAGACTTAGAGGTTTCTTTTTCTTTTCAAACAGACCTATTTTGATTAAAAAAAAATGCAATTGTTATGCTGTGGGGCAGAACTGAGTATTCACAAAACAATACAAAGTTCAAAAAGAATTAGCACCACTCTCAAATTAAATGTTTAGTTTTCTCAGCAAGGGGGAAATATTTTCCTTCATTTTGAATGAAATCTTAACTGTCTGATTTGGGGGCAAAAAAAATAGAAAATATCATTTTGAAATGACAAGTCAATAGCTCCATTTTAAGACATGGAGACAGACTCTTAACTTGTGCTAAACTTTTGACCTAAGTTTAGAGAGATTGACCCCATCTTTTGCTGTTAATATGCTAGCTGTCAGAAAGCTCTAATCAGCCTCAGAACCAGGTGAAACTTTTCTGTCGAGTATAGCTGGATTTGACCTATCAATATGACAGGCTGTCTAATCCACAGATATTTCTTCTACATCTACCTCTCTGGAAATATTTGTTCAGCAGGTTAAACTTATTAACTGATTTTTTTCCAGCTCTTGAAAGCCGATCAATTCCTTAGACTCAAAGTATATAAATTCTCTTTCATACATCATCTTTTCATCTCATTGATCCCAATACTATAACTTCCCTCTATTTATATTTCACTTGAGGCTGACTTGAAAATGAACAGACCAGTTTCAGCTGAGGGGTTTGTATCTAGTGTTTGTTTACTTGTGTTTTGTGAGAGTCTTCATAGCTACTGTTGCCCTCAAGCTCCTGCTGTACTACAGGCCAGATGAGCCTGAGTAGGAGTACTCCAGTTCTGCCAAAATGGAACTCTAACAACTGACTGTGCAAATATATTTACTACAGGATTATGTTCATTCTTCCATACAGTCACAGATTTTGAAACAGTGCCATTCCCCCTTTTTATATAGAGTCCTATAATTCATGATATATAAGGATATTGCCATTTTCTTCTTTTCCCAAAAGATCATTTTCACAAACCGAATCACATCTGGGAAGATGTATCTTGGGCATCTCCAGACAAAATACATACAAAATGTAATTTATTTCTCTAGCTAACTATTTTGACAAAACCCTATCTGCTCCATAATGAAAAGTTTTGGTGACTCCATTTATTCTTTTTTTTTAAAAAAAAAAAGTTAATCTCCCTAACTATTTTAAAGCATTTATTATTTTGTCTAGCCCAGAGTTGATATAAATGCTAAAAGGCAAAGAACATGCTCACGTTTGATCCTCGTTGAAAAGTATACTAGGATAGGATTCACACAGTTAAAACTTATTTTCTTTCTATTTCTTCTTAAAGCCTGAGATTTGGCAAGTCTGTGCCGTAAGGCCCAATAAAGGAGTGAACTGAAACTAAAGGATCTTGCTGCATCAGCAAAATATCACCTGCATATTTAATGTTCATCTGGTTTATACTTTTTGCCATTTCAATCTGCTTTTTCAGACAGCTTCTCCCAAAGGCTCAAGTGCAAGCACCGATCGTAATGACAGACAAGGCTGCCCTGGCTTCTCTTCCTCATCCCAGAATGGTGGGATCAGGTCCCCATTAGCAGTTTCTCAGAAGACTGGCCATCAGTTTTTAATGTATCTGAGATTCTGTGGTTGGTCCTAAGCCGCATCATGCACAAAGTCCCCAGCTGTCATCATTTGCACCTAACTGATGCTTGCTGCATCCAATGCTATCTTGCATCTGCTCCGTGGGTGTTCACTGCACAGTTGCTAGTTATTTATTCAGCACAATATGTAGCCATTTCTGTGTCAGTGTTTGCTTCTTGCTTATGACTTCAGATGAAGGATGTGGAAAACAGTTTCTGCTTCATCAAGACCTGTGGCTAACAAGCCTTAGTCTGACTTTGGTGGCAGTATTGCCACTAATAAAAGTGGGTTCAGGAGTTGATCCTAATGTTTTTATGGCCTGCTTCTTGCAACCCTTAGTCTGGTGACCATACCCTTCTTGACACTGGCCATATACAGGAAAGAGTCCCTAACTGGGGTGAAACATTTGCAATGTTGCTTTTAAGAGATGATGTGGTTTTACTTGTGCATTATTTTTGTTAGTGATGTTTTTCATTTCATCAGGCAGAGTGTATCAGTGTGTGCAGTGAAATCAGTGGACTTGTTACAGGTGAATACACATTTACTTGCCTCTTGCCTTTAGTGAGTGATTTCTTTATTTGTGGAGGTGGAGTTGGAGTCTGGGAAATAAGCAGACAACATGCTGTTTTACAGGTGCATGAGATGGGAGGGACAGGAAGGTGCCTGTGCATAAAGTGGGAAGTTGGACTATATCTACACTTGTTCTGTTTCACAGCCAGTTTCATGAAATTCATCAAGACTCTAATTTCTTTTAGTTGGTTTTTTTAGTCCACTGTAACTAAGACTTTTACTTCATCATTACTATGCTATCTTCATTGTTGAGGACAGGATACATTATTGCATCTTGTGTTAATAGTGCATGATACACAGAAATCACAAAGAAGCTGGGTATAAAGTGTTTTCAGTACAATTTATTCCAATCAAATACTCTGTTTCCATTAGCTAAAACCAGAAGTCTCCATTTTATGACTCAGAGATGAGCAAGTCTGGGAGCCATCAGGTTTCCAGAAGTTATAAGCCACATGTCAAAATCTTTGTGTGCCTGAGATCCATTCAGGTTATTTCTAGTGTGTGTGATGGGAGGGATATCTATGACACCAGCTTCTCAGAGGTCCTGCCACCTTGTTCTGGGAAGTCATAGAATCATAGAATCATGGAATGGTTAGGGTTGGAAGGGACCTTCAAAGGTCATCTAGTCCAACCCCCCTAAAAGTAGCAGGGACAGCCCTGACTAAATGAGGTTGCTCAGAGCATCTTTGTGGCCCTCCTCTGGACCCTCTCCAACTGGTCCATGTCCTTCTTATGTTGGGGGCTCCAGAACTGGACACAGTACTCCAGGTGGGGTCTCACCAGGGCAAAGTAGAGGGGGAGAATCACCTCCCTCGACCTGCTGGCCACGCTTCTTTTGATGCAACCCAGGATGTGGTTGGCCTTCTGGGCCACAAGGGCACATTGCCTGCTCATGTTGAGCTTCTCATCCACCAGCACTCCCAAGTCCTTTTCCTCAGGGCTGCTCTTGATCCATTCTCTGCCCAGCCTGTATTTGAACCTGGGATTGCCACGACCCAGGTGCAGGACCTTGCACTTGGCCTGGTTGAACTTCATGAGGTTGGCATGGACCCACCTCTCCAGCTTGTCAAGGTCCCTCTGGATGCCATCTAGCGTGTCAACTGCTCCTCACAGCTTGGTGCCATCAGCGAACTTGCTGAGGGTGCACTCTATCCCACTGTCCATGTCACCGACAAAGATGTTGAACAGGGCTGGGCCCAACACAGACCCCTGAGGGACACCACTCGTGACTGGTCTCCACTTGGACATAGAGCCATTGACCACCACTCTCTGAGTGTGGCCATCCAGCCAACTCCTTATCCACTGAGTGGTCCATCCATCAAACCCATGTCTCTCCAGTTTAGAGAGAAGGATGTCATGTGAGACAGTGTCAAAAGCTTTGCACAAGTCCAGGTAGATGATATCTGTTGCTTGTCCCTTGTCCACCGATGCTGTCACCCCATCAAAGAAGGCCACCAGATTGGTCAGGCACGATGTGCCCTTGGTGAAGCCATGTTGGCTGTCACCAACCACCTCCTTGCTCTCCATCTGCCTTAGTATGGTTTCCAGGAGAATCTGCTCCATGACCTTGCCAGGCACAGAGCTGAAGCTGACCGGCCTGTAGTTGCCCGGGTCTTCCTTGTTCCCCTTTTTAAAAATGGGGGTTATGTTCCCTCTCTTCCAGTCATCTTCTTAGTCACTGCCTTGTTAGTAGATCCTGGATGACATTGGATGCTGGCCTCACCAGCCTCTCGTGACTCAGAGCTTCACTTGAGAACAGCTTTCCAAGTGTGATGAGTTACAAAGGGTAAGGCAGCTAGGAGGCACTAATGAGATGGGGAGTGGTACAGGGAGGTAAGGATTTTGGACAAAGTTGATAAAGTTGGTAGACAGCTACTTCAGTGCATTTACAGAGTTAGTCCATGGGTTGTGTCACAAAGTGTCTTGCAGTGAACTCTTATCTTTCTATTGTAAACTCTCCCAGGAGCTTTTTGGGGCTGGTATTTGTTTTCTGAATGCACCCATGTGATGCATGGCAAGGAACTTATGAGCCACGCGCTGATGCAAAATGTAGTATTGGAGGGGTATGGGAAGGCTCAAGCCTTGTACAAATGGCCTTGCTCTGTGTGACTTTGCAATCATTAGTGCAATACATAGATCCAGGGAGAAGACAGAACTACATTTGAAGGGTTATTCAAAGAATGGCACGGTGTGCCAGGACAAGAAATATGAGCTGTCAGCCCGAAAATAAAGGGGTATTTATTTGTTTGAAGTTGGACACAGATTCAGAAGCCAATATGGTGCCAGAAACAATAGTGTTAGCACTACAGAAGAAACTACAGATGGTTGGGAGAAAATAGTTAAACCTCCAGAGTGACAGATGGGATCTGGGCTCTGCTTTGGAAATACAGGAACCAAATGGATAGCTACCAGTGAAATAGTGAAACAGATACAGTTTGTAATAGCATTTGGGAATGGATCATCCCTGGGTTAAAAACACACCAAGTCTTTGGTTACATATGGAAAATGCTGGTTTTGACAGAGTAGGGATTTACATATCTTCTCTGTTGGGTCACATTAGCAAGCAGGTGAGTGTTGTTAGGCAGAGCTTACAGCCCAGCAACAAGGCTGCTAGCGGGAATGAGCTGCACGTGTTCACAGGAGAGGCGGTTCCAGTGGATAGGTTCATGAGCGCAGCGGGCGTGTGCGCAGCGGGTGTACGGGTATTTAACACTGTGTTGGGCGGTATTCAAGTGAAGGCTTAGGTTGGTGGTATTTGTGTGATGCTCTGCCTTCCCCGGAGTGGGGCTCCAGTGCGTCCCGGGTTGGATTGTTGGCAAGAGAGCCCACATTCTCCCTTGAGGTGGTGCTCGGATGCTTTTCCTCAACCTTTCTGCACTCTGTCAGTCTGAGTATATCTACCTGGGGATCAACATGTGTTTAAATTGTCAGCCTTCGGTTCAGAGTGGTTATGGGATTCCTTTCCACAACATGCAGAAGGTATCTGATTTTTTTTCTCATTAGTCAATGCCTGTGTCCGTATCACCAGGATGCAGTATTTCCAGACTGGAAATATTTCCAGAGGCAGCTAAGCACTCAGGAATGTATGGTTGAATATTTTCACACTTCTGTACTTTACCATGGGAGTTAAGAAAGTAATGCTGTGCAAAGACAGAACAGTCACTAGACAGACTCCAGTCTGTTCACCTATGACTTGTATGACTATCAGTAAGTGTCTAGTACAAATTTACCTTTTATTAATGTGCTTCTTTGTTGTTTAATTGTTCCAAGTAACTGTTTGGGGCAGCTAAGTAGCCTTTGAAAAGAAAGCTGTAGATGGAGTAATGTAAAAATAGGTTTTATTTCGGTTCGTGAAGCTTCAGTTTGGGCGCTGCAGTCGTGCTCTTGCAAAGTCAAGAGGAGTCAGACTGTTTCTTGGCATTTTGTGAAAATAGCATTTAATTGAAGACCCAATCACTAGTTACAGATGAATACTATTCCTCATTTTGCTTCTGGACACTTTAATCAACCTGCCGGCATGTTGGGATCAATCAGTTTCACCAGTTGTTTCATTCATCTTTGTCCTGCCATTCATCTCATGGCAGCAAGGAGAACACTTTGTAATTGAATTTAGTTGAAATCTAATACAAGGACAAACCATAGCAAGCTACCTATAATCAACTTGATTCTGAATTTTTCAGAACAAGCATGAGCTTTGTATTTCCAAGAGGAGCATATCCAGGGTCCCGCAGAGCTTCAGTGAGAAAGCTGGCAAACAATGTGGAAAACCGGAGATCTGGAATCAGTTTTGTAGTTCTAGGGGTGCAGGGGGGAGGGATGTTACCTTTTACAGTCAGTTATAAAAGACATTATAATATCATTTGCTTTCCCTCTACAGTGTTTGCTTAATTTAGAAGGGAAATCCACAACCTGGTCTCTTGTGTAGAACGTGTAAAATGACATTTTGTGTTGTGTGTGCGTGTTTGATTTTTTTTAAGGCTAATGTAACAAACCATAGAGATGGGACCTCAGAATATTTTAACTGAAGCAGATGTAAGACTGTTTTTTCAATTTTTCTAAAGTGCTCAGCATTTGATCCACATTTCCATATGGACTGCCTTAGAAACGACTGCAGTAGTGTCATGTTCATGGAGTTACCACTTTTTTTTTTGAAGCAGGATATTAACCACTTGGGTTTAACATGCTGTAAGTTATGTATATTGTCTTTAGAGTTTCAGCTGAACTGATTTGACTGAGCATTCCCATGGAGATGTCACTTTTGTAAGTCTTTTAACATTGCAGATCTTTCTGACAGAATTAGAAGACATCACTATGAACAGAAACCAACTTAGGAATACTCAAAGGATTTCCCACTTTCTGCAAATTCTTTATTATAAGTAGCACTTTTATATATGAATCATAAAATGTATTCATGGTCTAAAATAAAAGAGCCAAAATTTGGGGAGGAGAGGTTTATATATATATAAGTAAAGGAGCTGCAAAATAGTCCATCAGTGACTTCTTACAAGGGGTTATAATGTTTTCCTCAAATATGATATTAAATAAGACAACTCTTTTGTTCCCAGGTTGCCCAGCTCTCACAAGCCTCTCACATTGGGCATCTTTTGTAGCAGCCAGTCACTTCAGGTCATGGGGAAGAGGACAGTAAGTTGTAGGCCACTCTTTTCTGTACCAAGAAACAAGATTCCATTTTTTTTAATAATCTATGGTTTTAAAAACAAACACAAAAACCTTAAATAGCACTACAGGCACAGTAGTTAATTTTCTCTCATTTTTAGCTAAAAGTAAAGTTAATCTTAATTGACTGGTGGTTATACTTGTTATTTCTCAGCTCTAAGGGTAAGGTCTTGTGTAACCAGCTGTTGTAGTTTAGCCTGGATCTGGACCAGACTACACAGTTTCTCACTCCTCCCACCCTCCAAGAGAACAGGAAGAGATAATATAGGAAAAAGGCTCGAGGTTTGAGATAAGGATAGGGAGAAATCCTTAAAATTACCGTTACGGGCAAAACAGTCTCGACTTGGGGAAAAACTATTCATTTATTACTAAAAACAAAGCAGGATAATGAGACAGAGAACAAGATAACCTCCCCCCCCACCCCTCCCTCTTTCCAGGCTTAACATTATCTCTACCACTTTCCCCACTCCGAGCGGCACAGAGGGGAAGAGGGAATCATCTCCTCTCCACCTCTTGCAGCCAGGCTGGGCTGAGTTGGGCCCAGACAGCCACCCGGCGGGAGGCCAGAGAGTGAGGCCTGCAAGGCCCACAAGGCTCGCGCCTACCCTTCTCTGCCCCCACTCAGGCTCTTCACATCTTCTCTTCCATTTTTTTTTCCTGTTTTTCCTCTTCTTAAATATGTTATCACAGAGGCATTATCAGGGAACATTCTGCCTCCAATTGGCTTGGCCTTGGCCAGCAGCGGGTCCGCCCTAGGCCCGGCTGAGTCCACAGAACAAAGGAGAACAACTTCTAGCAGCTTCTTACAGAAGCTACCACCGTAGCCACCCCCCGGCCCCCGCTAAATAAAACCAGAACGCCAGCCCAAGCAAAAAGGATTCCAGACTGAAAGCCTGTAGCTTTATTGTAAAATAAGCAACAGTGGCAGAGTACTACAAGGTGGGCAGTGAGCAGTGCACAGGGTGCTATTGAGGTCAACACGATTAGCAAAATAAACCCTGGCCAAATCATAGCAGTTGTTTCCTTTGTGTCAAGAAGTCTAATGCATTTTTTTTTCCTATCATGTGAAAAGCTGTGGCAAGTACCTAAGCAGAAACATGGCTTGCTTTTTTTTAATCTGAAATTGTTTGCTTTTCTTCACTCTGAGTAAATAACCTTTAATTACAGAGTACTTGTATGTACTCCCCTTGCTGCTTTCTATTAGTGTGTTTTTTAAATCAGTGGGATGCTAGGAAATTAATCAAACAGAACATCCAGGATGTTCTCATAGACGTAACTATTATGAGGGAATGAGGCTGCTAAATCTTCTTTATCCACAAAATTTATATGCATTGAAAATGCATATAGATTATCTTCTGAGACAAAACATAATTTAAGGAGGGTGTAACACCTCCCATTACATTCCCATTAGGCAATAGCATAAACCACTTCCCATTTGTGGAAGATTTCACAAGAATAGGCTCTAGCATTGTATACATGAGATGCTATTCATTGTAGTGACTCATTCATGTAGTTTCTGAGGTATTCTGAATACATACCTGACCTATGCTGTCTCCAGTGTTACTAGTACCCACTTCTCTTTCCTGGTAACTCATCACAACAGATTCAAATTTTCTGGTTGACAGAGTTGTCCTTCAACAGCTACAAGTATAATTGTCTCCTGGTGAGAGTAGGCCACTCAAAAACAGAGCATGTACATTAAAACAAAAAGGCTTTCTATATTGTAATGTTTAATGTACTGGAAAAGGGAAGGGAGAAAGGAAAGGGGAGGAACTGGAGTACTTTTTTAAAAAAGGTTTTTGAATTAAATTAGCTCAGTTAAACAGACTCATTCAGCAGAGTTGAAAACAATTTAAAAAAAATCCTTCCAGTTTCACTCTGTCACTGAGTGTTTCACATCTTATAAAATTTGTCAAATTTTACCAGGGCTCTTGTAATGTTTCTAGATACTTCTGCTCACGTCAGTTGAGTTTGCACACTTATTGCATGCTTTTTTTTCGCCAGATTTTACTGATTTTGAGATATGTTTTAAACCCTGAAAGGATTCTTTCTTTTTCTGAATGCATCTGATAGTAAAATACTGAGACATCCTGTCTGTAATGCAACCTAATAGCAGAGCAGTTCTCTGGGTCTGGGGAGGGGTTGGAAGAGAGAGGTCCTTGATCTGGATTCTTTTGCTCTCTGTTTATCCATTTTACACTAAACAGTTACTGTTTTATTAAATCCACACAGCAGAAAAGAATAGGGACAGGAACATGGGATTTCTCCCCTTCTTGGAGGATGTGTTTCATATCAACAGCCCTTCATAGTATGCTGTGTGGAAAAGAAATTTTGGTCCAGAAAGTTGGTAGGAGTTTAACTAGTTGCTCTAAAAATGCCAAGATTTTGTTCTGTCTCTTATGGTTTAATTTACTGTAAACAGCAAAAGCATTCTTCACATCTGTATGTGGGAAGATCTATACCATTGTAAGTTAATGCAAATAGAGGAAAACTTTATATGCAGCCTGTCAACAGCAAATGTCAATGGAAGAAAATTAGTAATAAATGTCATGGTGTGCTCTAATTACCACCTACAGCTCTATTCCTTTAGGGGAGATGTTCTAACCATTGAGGTCATGCTGTGGTACGTATTAATTAAATGTCTTTAATGTTATCTGCTGTTTCTGGAAGGCAGCAAATTTCATGTGCAAAATAGTGGTTTATCTGGAAAGAAAAGAATACATTCCAGAGAAAGAAAATATCTTTATATTTTGAAATAGGTATCATCTGTTATTAAAGCAAAAAAAAAAAAGAGTGCCTGCTAGTTTTTCTGCTCTTGTTAATAGCATGTTTTCAAATGAAATATTAACTAGAAAGAGGAAGCAGAAATATGTTCAGGCATGAAAGCAGAAGTGCTACAGTTCAGTAAATATGTGTTTCTGTTAAAATTATTCTGTTAAAATTAAAATTATGACCTGTAGAATCAGTGGCTAGTAAAGAGAGGCTTCAACAAGCACTGGAAACTAATGCAGCTGTGAGCAGCTCTTTGCCCTTTGTACAGAGAGCTTCCATTGTGTCTGATGGAGAAACAAGTTGTTCCAATTTAAAACCTGCTAGAGTCAGCCAGTGAAAAACTGTGAGGCTTTCCCTTGATGTATGTGTCTGGCTTACTTTTCTGATGACTGTTCTTAGATATATTAACACTTACATAGTAATTTCTAACAGAGCTATTTTTAAGAACTACTTTTACATCTTCATTTCAGCTGCAAAAATATATATCTGCACAGGCAAAACCACCTATTTCTTACTCAAGAAATAGGATCACTGCTTGATGACATGGTAGAAAGTGGAGATTTTTGCAAAGTGCCTGAGAAAAGTGAGAATATACTTTGCGTTTGCAGCAGCTTGCACTCTTACATCTTTTAGATCCTACCAAAAATGTTTCTTAAATTTTTGAGAGCCTTTAGAATCACTAAAAAGCAATTTATTCTAGGAGCAAGGAATTGATTCTAAGTGGGTGAGAAACTCACTACGCTTAATTAATTTAGTATATTCCAAGAAAAATTAGTTAGAAGCCCTGCAATCCAGTTCCTTTGGCTGTCTACTGTCTAGGCTTTTGTGTCTTGCTGAAGAATCAGAGTGAATGCTCTATGGTAAGAAAAAAAAAATTGGAATTTCCATTACACTCAGTTATAATGGCCATCTAAATCATTAAACACACACGCCTTTTACTAAAGTATGTTCGCTTGGGTTTGAGTTATGTTTGCAACACAAACACTGGAGGACAAATATTTAGAAGAGCTCAAAGTGTTGAAGTATATAACTCACAGCAAAGTTCAGGAGCAAGCAGTTCCTGTTGTTCCTAGATGTGCACAGCTGATTCAAAACCTGATTAACTACTTTACATTTTTGAGAGACTGATCATTTGGTCTTTTAATTATCTGACCCACAGCATTTTGGATGCAGTGTCTGGTGAGATACAGAAGTCCAGCTCTGTTGATTGCATGAATGTAACTCATGCATTTTACAAAAAGCTTGGGTCAAGCTTGGGCTCCATTAAGCCTAGAAAATACAATTTAGCTGTACCCTGTGTGAAGCCCTCCACTACACAGTGATACGATGTGTGAAAGAGCTGGACTGCTAGTCACCTTGAATGCTGATCGGGCTTAACAAACACAGATCTTCACCCACATACATGTGTTGGTTGAGCACAAAGAATGTGAGTGTCCATACATACAACATGATCCTGGCAAACCCAGGGTTACTTACACTGCAGGAGCAATGCTGAGACTGTTCCCTTCAGCTTGGCAACTCTAGATATTAGCTGATGACTACTGAGGGTAGAGAAAGCAGTGCTTGAGAGGGTCTCTGCAGGGCTACTGAGGCTGTCATAAGCTACTTGAACCGTCTCACATGCCTGAAGTCATGTTTGGATATTGAATGGCAACAGCTAACGTAGTAGTATTAGCACAAATTATAACTATGGGAGATACTTTGGTCTACTGCCAAGCAATTACAATAAGTAGTATTTAACTAGGTGTTAACATGAAGGAGAATTTCTTTCTTCTCTGTTGTATAACTCAAGAGTTACCAGGTAAAGCTCAAAAAATGAAATGGAGAAAAAGAACACAGTGGAAGAGGATCCTATTGCTCTGTTACCACCCAGCTCAGGTCTCTTGCTCAATCTTCAAAAGCACAAGGACCAAGTCCCTAGATATGTTCCTGGTTTTAGATCCAAACTTCTGTACTGAACTTTTCTCTGCTTTAGGTCAAATCCAAATTTTGGAGCTTTGGAGAAGTGTAGACCCGGATGCAGAGATTAATATGTGTCTGCTTTTGAGCTAAGATATTTAGCCTAGCTGCAGTGTTCTGATGCAAAGTTTTACTTCAGACCTGTTTCTAGTTTGAAATGTTTTCAGATTGGATTTGTTTCTTTCCGAGGCAGGGAGGAAGCAGGACAGCTCTGGAGAAGGAGGATGTTGTTTTCACTGCACTTCATTACTTTACATTCTCTATCAGCTTGACTCATAAATATTTAGCTATGAATATGCTTGGCATCTTGTCTTCATCCTGTGCCTAGACAGAAGGCTCCCACAGATAAACAGCACCACTTCTGTGCCTTAGCCTATCTGCCCTGAATATCCCTTGGTGCAGAGATGTGCTCTAAAGGGTCTGGGAACTGCTTCAGTCTCTGCACAGATTGCAGACTGTCAAGCTCTGGGTCACTAGCGGGTGATCAGAGGCCATGTGCACCTTAGCCTCCCACTACTGGCTACATTTCTGGATCAGGCAATACGGAATTATTGTGGTATTTACACGGAAATGGAGATCTCATTATGGGAAGAGTAGAATATCTGGATATCTGTACTAGCTCTTGGCTGTAGTTCGGCACTCATCTGTTTTCACCAGGGGCTGGGGACTGGCATTGTCCTTCCTCAGCAAATATGAAGTGAAAAAGTCACATTAGAGGAGCTAAACAACAAAAAAAAAATCTTTATATTTTCAAGTGTGAGTACATAAATTCTCTCTTTGCAGCACCAAGGGCATAGGTATCTTACAAGTAATTGAAGGTTTGCATCTGTCACTTGATATGCGACCTTCTCAAATAGTGGTTTTCTACTGATTTCACATGCTCATAAAGAAATTATTTTAATTACCTAAAATAAATAGGTCTTCTATATCAGTATCCAAATGCAGCTGTATGAGTGTTAGATTCCTTTTCTGTTAACCTGAGGTAGTAGCCATATGAAAAAGCATCACACAAAAGAAATTTATGCCACTAATGATGTTACAGCTGTCCAAAGACATCTGCCCTTTTAACTACTGTACATCTTCTAGTGATGTGAAAAATGACATAGTTAAGATCATGGCACAGAAAGATAACCTGACTGTCAGCTTGCAGAAAGATGAGAGCTACTTTCTGACAACAGTTTGTTAGAAAGTCAGTGAGCATATGCAGTTGTACACAAATTTGCAATTGTTGCTCTTTATTACATCATGTCTTTGATATTACTGAGGGCACTCCAATTGATTGTCCATTTGATGACTGTACTTTAGTGAACAGCATCAAACATCACAGGAGCTTAATAGTCAGACTACTAGGCTGTTTATTTTGCTCTTCTCCCCCCACCTTAAACATCCGTTTAACAGGAGATCTGACAACTTCACATGCATGACTGAGGTAGACATACTTTGTGAGCTCCCCTTTTGCTCTCTCTTCCCCCCTTCTTTTGCAAAGTAACATGGTCCAGCTCTGTGTTTGTGTTTTATTGAACTGTTATTCTCTTACTCTGCTGATCATTTCCACAGCAGCATTCCTTTCCCAGACACACCATTGCAAAACACAGTACAAACTTATTTGTATATTATGTGTGTATTTCAAGAAAGTGAGCCTTAGGGAAGGGCTGTTCTTTCTTTCAGCCCAGCAATGCACAATATTCCTTCAGTGCTGGTTTACCTTGACAGAATGAAAGGTCTAAATACAGTGGCTCATTTCTTATTTTATGGCTGGACATGTGCATCGCAGGTAGGTATGTAATTTCAGCCTCCACACATGCACCCCGGCATGTGATCATACACCACAGCTGCACAAGCTGACAGCATGTGGCTGGTGTGAGGCTGACTGCGTAGTGGGGGCAGGAGCACCTAGACAACTCCCAACTGGGTCTCACCTGCACTGAAGGCTTCCTTTGGTAAGACAATGGCGATGACTGATCTTCAAATTAATTATTCCAACAGTGTGGATGGATATGATCTGGGATCTGATACCTGCTTTATCTTGCAGTTGTGTTTTCAATAGCTTGCAGCCCCACTCTTTGCTTATCATTGCTGGCTGTGAAACCACTTTGTACTCACTCGGGAACACAGTTACCTGTAGAGAAACACTGGGAAGTACACAGAGTAAAGTGCTGCCAAAGTGACCTGAGTTTTAACTCCAGCTCTGACATGACTTTGTAGAGAATCATTTTGCCTCTGTCATATGTGATTCTAGAGCTGTGCTTTTCTTATTGTACCTGAAGCTGGTTTTACTCTCTGGCATTAGCTTTGGAAGTTCTTTTCAGTCTGCAAGCATGTAAGTGGTTAAATCACTTAAAAATCAATCAGAAGTGCAATGTTGCTGTGAAATAAAATTACATCTATGCATGGTAAATGTCTAAGAGATAGATCACTAGGCAGGAACACCAGTTATTATGTGTTCCTAAATCTACCATTTGCTGCCATGTGTCCTTGACACTCACCTACCAGCTATCCAAAATACCTGCAGTTCCTTGCCTTGGGACATGCTTCGTTCAGTACCATGGCTGTAAAGGGCTGGAGCCTTGAGAAAGCAGGACTGGAGTGGCTTTACCATGACCACCACAGCTCTCTGTTCAGTTCCTGCTGTCTAGCCCTAAACCAATTACCTGCATGGCATGGTTCCTTTTCTCACACTTTTGTCTTTTTGCTCAAACAGACATTCTCCCTTACTATAGACTGCCTGAGAGCAGTGGAACACTCTGTTCTTGGTGCTAGAGTAGTACACATCATCTTACAGACAAAGATCTAACATCTTTGTGCTTGCAAGGCTTTATCTAGATTTTTTGGTGGGTACAGTAATTTTAAATGCTGCTTAAAAAGATTGCCATAGAAAAGGACAATGTTAATAAACAACTGCTTCATTAAACTCTCAAAATAACATGGCTGATTTAGTGTCATACAGCTTACTTTGATGTGTATGGGGAAAAGTGGTTTTATTAAGGTACTATAGGTAAGCTGGATCTTGAGTTGTTCACATTTGCAGTACTGAAGCAGTCTTGCAGGATAAGAATTTACACTTAGAATCATAGAATGGTTAGAGTTGGAAGGGACCTTCAAAGCTCATCTAGTCCAACCTCCCTGCAAGGAGCAGGGACATCCCCAACTAGATTAAGTTGCTCAGAGCCTCATCCAGCCTGGCCTTGAACGTTTCCAGGGATGGGGCATCTACCCCCTCTCTGGGCAACCTGTTCCAGTGTTCTACAACTTGCATTGTAAAAATTTTTTCCCTAATGTCCAAACTAAATCTACTTCCCTCTATTTTAAAACCATTACCCCTTGTACTATCACAACAGGCCCTACTAAACAGCCTCTCCCCATCTTTCTTGTAGGCCCTCAGCTTAAGTTACTAAGTAAATCTTCAGGCAACTAACTGGTTTTGACTAAATCTTCAAAAATCCCAAGTTCCTGAAATCTCCTGCTAATTTCAAGAGTGTAGATTTCCATGCAATAGAAAATTGAATGCAAAAGTCTTCTGAATATCAAGTCAACTTTAGATATCATATTTTGAAAAAAAAAAAATTCTTCCAGCTTTGCTCTACCAAATCAGTCAGTGATTTTCTTAGTTACATTGCACTGATTGTGTTCATACCATTAAGTTTTTGACAATCTCACTGCCCTTCCACTTTGCTAAGTATTGATTATTCTGGTTTTCTAGGTGGAGAAAGAGAAGGAGGAGGAAGGTCTTTTAAAAAATTGAGATACATTCAGCACTACTTGCTGAAATAATTGCAAAAAATTGTGAATATTTGTATTTATTATGATTTAGCAGAGTACTAACAATAGCATAAGAGAAAGCAGATTCATGAAAGACTCTTTTCCTTCTTTGACAAAGAACAAACTCTAGCTCATATAAAAAGGAGGATCATTTGTATTGGGCACTGTGGTTCTGACAGATTAGTAATAAAGCTGGAGAATTTTTCCTTTGAAATCTACAGTTCCAGAAGATTTACAGTGCGATAGAGAACTCCATTGGATTCTGCTCAAAATTTTGGACATGAAAAGCTTAAGTCTAAAATTCTTTTGAAGAGAGAGCCCAAAGTAATTGAAAAGATAATTTTGAGGGGCCTATGCCTTAAAAAACTATTTGTTTCAGAGTTAGTTTTGCAATGAATTTTGTGCTTTTCACAAGTGCTGTAATGTAGTTTCCCAGTGATGGCTTAAGGCCAAGTACTCACCACTACTTTCAGGTACATGATTTACAGTGTGGTTGTGCCTTTAAATAAGACAGCTTGACTTCTCTCTGAGATCTTTCCTGTCGAAACCAGTCATCGTCAATCTTCATGTGACCCACAATAGATGTCTTTAATCAGCTACCTTTTGGATTCTATTGTTCTACAACTATTTTTGTTATCTTCCTGTCAACCTTCATAGTATAGTAGTGTTAAACAGCAACATTTTTAAAGAAAGACCTTTAAATCTGGCTAGTTGGTTGTGTTATGTCTTTTTGCTTGTTTTATGGCTGTTGAGGAACAACAATGTAGATAAATATATTTTTAAACTGTCCTTTAAAGGCTTGGCTCCTGCCAAGCCATTTGCTTTAATGCCATTTATTGAAAATGACTGAGCGTACCATCTCTATATGCAAGTTTGGAAACACTGTGTTATATTCAGATGATGAAAAAAAAATCAGTTCACCTCTGTGCGATAAGGATTGTAGCACATGTGAAGAAGCAGGAGTTGTTACGTAGCTCTGGACCTGGTTTCTTCAGGACAGGGAATATCACAGGTAGGATATTTTGAATGTTACTGCGTGACTAGTCCCCATGCTCTCTAGGAGAGTTCTGATGAAGCTGGGCAGATTCAGTTCTCACTGCAATTTTGATAGCCTTAAATACTTTTTGTACAATGGAACTTGTTTTTTTGAAGTTATCTTCTACCAAAATTCAGTGCTGACAAGTCTTTGTCCTCTAGGATGGAGTGGACAACATCTAGCCTGGTCTTTGAGGAGTCATTTTCAGGTCCTGCATTTAGGGTCAGAAAGGTGGAGTGACACAGGATTTTAAAATACAATAACATCTTTGAGAAAGCTCATTATTAAATAGAGAAGACATAGGTGGGACTATCAGAAAACTTAATGAAAGTGGTAAGATTTAAATAATAATACCTCTACTTCCCTTATTATTGCTTTATTAAGAAGCAGAGCATAATGTTACGTACAAATTTTTCTGCAGCTGTTCTTTCAAAGGAGACAGGATGGTGTGGATGTTGCTTTCTCTGTAAACTAAATTTCTGAAAAG
Organism: Chlamydotis macqueenii; assembly: GCF_036417535.1. Classification (NCBI taxonomy): domain Eukaryota; kingdom Metazoa; phylum Chordata; class Aves; order Otidiformes; family Otididae; genus Chlamydotis; species Chlamydotis macqueenii. The sequence goes on from NC_141559.1 coordinate 22,814,974, forward strand.
TGAGAAACTCCATGGTATTCCCTTCAAACACAAATAGCACCTGCCTCTCATTCCTTCTCTTGTTCTCAATTTAACCCATCTGCTGTCCCTTCAGTCTGTGCAGCAGCAGTGGCTTTCAGGAGTAAAAAAGCCTTGACAGATGTGCTTCTCAGTTTCACGCTGAAAGTCTGGTCTGCAAGTGCTTAGAAAAACAACTGCACTTGGTGTCAACAGTGAAGCAAATTAGTGCACCTTTCCCTCCTGCCTTGGAACCACAGACACAGCTTTGCTTTGATTTTCCTCCTGGATGGACACTTATCTCTAGGTTTCTTCAGTCTAGCTACTTTACATCTATTTGTACAGTGACTAATTTGTTTGTCAGCTAAGGCTTTATTCTTGGATCTAGGTTTGGTTTTTTATCCCTTTTTCCATTTACTGCTGTAGCTTGGCATCATGCAGTAGATTTCCAGTTGTGTCCTGATTTTATGGAAACTTATTATCAGGTGGCTGCCAGAAAGCAAAATAATATATATTGATTGTTTTGATTTTGATGGACATTAGCATTTGGATGTCAAGCAATTGGTTACCTTATCTTGTAAGGATTAGTAAATTGCTTTTGTAAAGGATTTGACATCAACCTTCCCATCCTTTTTTTCCTCTGTGATGATTTCTTTTTTCTATATCCCAGGCTGTAATATTTAGGCACTCTTCTCTGCTAAGTTGCTTGGTGTAGCTTGTCATACAGTGCTGTTTCTAAGAATGGCTTATTATTATCTCTCTGCTGAGTGTCAGGATGCATAGAGAAATGAGTTTATTTTTAGAATGTAAGATTCAAATACGCTTGCAGTCACTCACAGTTTCTCTGAAGTGCTAGAGAGATACCACTTCAAACAACCATAAAAATGGAGAACTAAATATTTCTGCTTTGAGGACAATGTGTGTCTGTGGAGCCAAACTCTCTCCTCAGATAGTTATCCCCCACTGGATTCGGGGCCTTTCTGCCTGGGAATGCAAAGCATATTTTGGCATGATACAGTGCCTTGAGACTTAAGACTTTATGAATTGGCACTTTTGTTCTTACTGCTTTCAAGACAAGGGTGGGAGAAAATTAAATAACTGCTGTGAGGCTTAAGAGTCACTTTGCTTTTCGTGGAGCAGATTGTCTGCTGGGGAGATTTTAAAACCTGTATTTACATTTCAAAATAAGTAGCCTGAATTTTATATATATTGCAATATACATTGCTTTTAAAAAATCTTACCCTTCTCTTTCCTGCTGCAGCCTTTGCTGTTCTTCACTCTCCACATAGTATTAGCTTACCACCAATGATCCTGTGCCACTTATTGTTAGACTTGGGAGGCTAAACCAGCATATAGCCAAATCAATGGCCATAACATGAAGCATCCTTAGTTTCAGAAGCTCAGCCTGTGTTTTGCTCCTCCTTCCATTCTCAAAGAAGCCTTTTATTAAAGAAAGCTCATCTTGGTGATTGGGCCACCAGACTTGCAATTCCAGGCTCTACCAACAAAAATGGGCTGGGTAACTTTGTCATACCGTTTCATATCTCCTGCCTTTGTTTCCCCCACCTACAAAGGGCTGCTGGTGTGATATTTGGACTTTGGACAGTCTACACACAAGCTGGGCATCAGGACCTCTTGCAACCTGCAGAACTGGGCAAATGGCCTCAGCTGAATGAACTCACACCAAGTCACCACATTGCACCTTACTGATGGAGATACGCCTTTTCCTTCCTTTGTAAATTATAAGTGGTGGTGGTTTGGGCAGTGTTCCTCCCAAGTGAGAGCACTGCCAGCTCTGTATTATGACTTGTTGAACAGCACGATCCTATAATGGTAGGCTTTAAAAATGTTTTATAGAGTGTTTGTATGGGATGGAGTAAGACTAAGTAGAATTGCATAGGGCATTTACCACAAAATATGCTATAAACCTCTAATTGGACAAAGCTCATTGCAGACTAATTAAAGAGATCCTGCTGAAATGAAATTTGTCTTTATTGCTCTCACTTGAATAGCTTGGAATATAGCAGTATAAGTAGACCATAAGATATTTAATCTTAAGATATAGTACAAGTATTTAATGCTATTTCCCATTGTTAAACTGAAAAGACAACGGTGTGTAAGTTCAAATCATCGAAGGTCATATTTTAAAGCTGATCCGATATTTGGAAACAAACTTTCCAGGCAGCTTCTCACCCTTTAAATCACCTCCATATGGTAAGCACTTTCTCTGCAGGTGTCAGCACCCTGCAGCTCTGCTGAGCACCCAGTGCTGTGCAGACTGGGGCTTGCTGTGTCTGTCAGTCCAGTGATCGCTGTCTTTATGTTAGGCTTTGAACACCACCCTATGTGAAGTCTGAAGCTGTAGCAGTATCCCTGTGCTAAGAGATGAGATGGTTCCTGGCTTTAAATAGACTATATGCAGTGCTCTTACAGCTTCTCCTTGTCTTCAGACTTTCACAAGTGCTCATGTCTGTCAAGAGAGAAGACAGCAGAAGGCATAATCTTAATCTGCAGGCCAGAGATATCTTTGTATATTCTGGGTTTTTTTTATTTTTCATTTTGCCTCCTGAAATTTGGAAGAACTAAGCAATATGTGTAGTAAAGGAGAGAGAATTTTTTTTCACTTGTGGTAATTGCAGTATCTGTCCTGCCATGTACTTCATTAGATGCTGATAGTTTATTCATTAAGAGCTTTATTATGAACAGACATCTGATGCTTTAGTTGAAAGAAATTGAAAAGTTTGAGACTTGTTTTGTGCTGAATTCTGAGGTAAAAATGACAAATAATTCCTCTTCCTGACCTATAATGCTGATTTTTTTTCATGCTGAAATGCTCTACTTGTGAAATTTCATCCAAGAGTGCATTTTAATAGCTGAATTCTTAGCCTTTCCAAATAAAAGTGTATAATGGAGATAATGATAGAGTGAAATTCCACCTTTAATTTGAGCTGTTAGAAAGCCTGAGTATAACATTATTCTATTACTTTTTTGAAAATGAGTATGTACTTGTTTCGCTTGGCTTTATACACATTTAGACCATTTAGCACCCTTTACTCAGATGGATGAGATATTACCTAGGTAATCTAGCTCATTTATCTTCAGCAGTGCAGCTTGTGTATGGCATTATTCACCAGTGGGACCTGTTAAACTGGAATGGATTCTTTTTGAGCAGTAATGTGTATGTTTTTTCAATTGTAATAAATGCTGAAAACTGTATATTTATGTTGGGGACGACGAGTATCAGAAGCTATGGGAAAGAGAAACAAGGGACTTTCCGAGAGAAGAGAAACAAGATAAAGGACACCTGGTGGTGGTTGGAGGGTATAGAAGCTCAGAAGCTGTAACCATAATTTATTTTCGCTTAGCATGCAGCGGGGTTCTACATTCCCACATATATATACTCAAGTATATTTCCATATGACAAAGCCTGCCCAGCTTAGTTCAGGAAATGCCATGTGTAGTGCTTTACAGACCCCATTCTTCACTGTATTGTCCCTTTTGTAGGCTAGTGTGACCATGGATAACTTTGGTGTAGGAGTGATGGGGAAGTGGGTCACAGAATGGACTATCAAATTCTGAATCCCCAAGTGTTTTCCAGTCTGTTATGAGTGAAAGCTCATTACTGGCAGACAGCAGTGCATGTGAACTCTAGCCCAGATGACAGTTGCAGAGGAACTTGGAGAGAAAATTTGGGAGACCTTGTTAAAGAGGCTAACATGAAGGAATTGCTCAATTAAAGTGGACTGCAGGCTCCCACCTCAGCCCTTTTGAGCACAGTTCTCAGGATGTAGCCTCTAATGAGGGCTTCTCTGATACACATGCCTTCTCCAAAACTCTTATCAGTATGCTCATGCAAGCAACTTGGCATTCAAATGTAAAATCCTGCATGTCACAAGCTGTTTGTTAGTATTGTTACAGCTAAGCTGATGCAAAGTCCCTGTGAGCCTCTTTTTATACTCTGTCTCAAATTCCTCACTGAAAGGCTGAGCGGGCTCACAGTTTTGGGCTCATATTCAGCACCACATCCTGGCTTCCAGCTCCCACATTTTCCTCCTGCTCTCTCATGATGCCAGGGAGACTCAGGACTGTATAAGGCCACAGCATGGCTTGCTTAGTGGCATCTGCCTCACCCTAATTGCATACGGCCAAACAGACACTTGTGATGGCACAGCTCTGAGTCAGTGAAAAGCCGCGAACTGGCATGTGCTTTGCAGTGAGCATGATGAAGTCTTGTCCAATGGTCAAGTGTTAAACAAGGGAAAAACAAGGCCCAAGTGCCTTTCTTCAAGTCAAAGCAGCAGATAGACTGAGGACTTGTTTAGAAGAGTGAAAAGAGTTTAATTGTACCCATTTTGGACTCCTCTGTCAGGTTCTTCCTTTGACTATGAAACAATTTATGTGTTATTTTGTCCACTAGTAAATGGCAATGGAAGTGGGGAAAGCAGGTTTCAAGTCCTCCTCATTGTTAGTCATTAAAGTTGAGAAATTGCCACTTTGGGTTTTTTTTAATGACTCTCCAAAGTTTTAGACTAACAGATCTTACAGACTACTGAGGAATGCTGTTACTCTTTAGCTTTAAATTTAAGGACAATCAGTGGTTTAGTCTCCACAACTTAGGAGCACTTGATTTAGATAGGATATTCTCTGCCACTTTGTAAGAGAAAGAGGATGTTAGAAATTAACTGTGTCCCTGCATAGGGAAAATATCCTTTTGATATAAATGTCTCATCAGTGTAGGTTGACAGGTTTTCAAGAAAAATGGATGCTTTCTTCCTTCTCCCTTCTAGGCAATGGTAAACTATTATGAACCTTTTGTTTGTTTACAGTGAGGTTGGCCCACGGGAGCACGAATATCATGCATGATAGATTTACTGACAGATACTTTGTTTGAGGCTCTACCATGAAAAATGGTTTTACTTTATAAGTATCACCTTCAGAAATTATTTAGTGCCTTTTCTCTTTAAATTATGAAGCATTTGCAGCAGGGAGAATTATTGACAGAAGCTATTTGTAGGAACAGGAAGCCTTCTCATATATCAGTAGCATTAACTCAGCAAATAACCTCCCATAGGGGACATAGAATCATAGAATCATAGAATGGTTAGGGTTGGAAGGGACCTTCAAAGGTCATCTAGTCCAACCCCCCTGCAAGGAGCAGGGACATCTTCAACTAGATCAGGTTGCTCAGAGCCTCATCCAGCCTGGCCTTGAACATTTCCAGGGATGGGGCCTCCACCACCTTTCTGGGCAACCTGTTCCAGTGTTCTATAACTCGCATTGTAAAAAATTTTTTCCTAATTTCTAATCTAAATCTACCCCCTTCTATTTTAAAACCATTACCTCTTGTCCTATTACAACAGGCCCTACTGAACAGCCTTTCCCCATCTTTCTTGTAGGCCCCCTTGAGGTACTGGAAGACCGCTATCAGGTCTCCCCGGAGCCTCCTCTTCTCCAGGCTGAACAGCCCCAACTCTCTCAGCCTGTCCTCACAGGAGAGGTGCTCCATCCCTCTGATCATCTTTGTGGCCCTCCTCTGGACCTTCTCCAACTGGTCCATGTCCTTCTTATGTTGGGGGCTCCAGAACTGGACACAGTACTCCAGGTGGGGTCTCACCAGGGCAGAGTAGAGGGGGAGAATCACCTCCCTCGTCCTGCTGGCCACTCTTCTCTTGATGCAGCCCAGGATGCGGCATCTAAGACTTTATTCTTGGATCTAGGTTTGGTTTTTTATCCCTTTTTCCATTTACTGCTGTAGTTTGGCATGATGCAGTAGATTTTCAGTTGAAATTTTATGGATTTTATGGAAATTTATTATCAGGTGGCTGCCAGAAAGCAAAATAACATATATTGATTGTTTTGATTGGTTTCTGTACCTGGATGTGTTTCAAAAAGAGAGCAATGATTTCAGCCTTCTCCGTAAAGTGCTTTGGTAGTGGTTTATTGGTTATTGTTTTTATTTTTGCTTGTTGCCTCAAAATCTAATTTCTGTAGCAAAAGCCATGCAACCTTAGTGCTTTTGGTAGCTAGAAAAGAAGCTATGGGAGTAGTCACTTTTTTTTTCTTGAAAGCTGGGGTTTTGTAAGAAGAAAACTCCAAAGTCATCTCCTTGAGTTTCTGGCTAGCTTTATGTCTGCTAACATTGGGTAACTTCCCCTCACAAAAAAAAACACCCCTGTTCCAAGCAACTGTTTCAGGTTTGCTCTTGCACTGACATATTTAGGGCAGGACATGTTTTAATGTGTGGACAGGCTTATCCTAATGGAATATATGCAAAGAAAATGGTGAAGACTACCAATGCCAAATTAATGAATTACATTATCGATGCCTTATGGAGAGACATAAATCACATTATAAGATAAAGAACGAATTTTTCCCCTCTGGTGTTGAAAGAAAAAGCAATATATGGTCTGAAATTTAGCTTTGACATTTCTCTATACTGTTCTGTCTCTCATAGCTTTCTTATAACAAATAAAATTCACAGGTTTGCCATATCTTATTCAGCAAGAAGACGATTTAAAGACTAATATGCTGCATTGGCACCAAGTGAAAGAAATTGATTTAGAAGATGACAGAGAAGGGACCATGCTGAAATGTATATAGCCAGGCAGTGTCACGCTTCCTTGGAAAGCATTCAAATCGATTTCTTATGGAAATATATTCCTGAGGAGCTGTATCAGACAAAAAAAAAGCTTCCTTCAGGAAGCACTGATCTGTCCCATCCAGTGTACTACTATAGTGCCACCCTAGAAGGATTTACTGGATTAAATGTACTTTGACATTGTTCTGGTATGTTTGTGCATTTTGCTTAAGATGGCAGAGTTGGTTGGAGCCCAGGACACCCAGTACTGATCTCAGCTTAACTCCTGGTTTGTCACTTGGTTGGGGGCAAGACACATCCTTTTTAATGTGCTCCTGTTTCTCTGCCTGCAGAATGGGACAAGTGAATCTTTTTGCTTCGGGATGTGAAAAAGAAGTGCATGAGGAAGAAAGGATAAAACAGCTAGCTGTTTGTTGCTGCTATAATTGTTATGCTTTAGTTCAAAACATATCTGATTTAGATCTCAGTGTTTAAGACCTGGGTAGACTAGATACACTTTTCTGCTCCTTTGCTGTATCATTTGCTGTTCTGAGCTTCAGGCTTATACAGGAAGGACCAAATTTCTGAGGGAAGCTGGCGGATTTGTGGATTGCAGTATGAAAGAGAATGCCACCATTTACTTTTCAACATTAGTATCACCAGCCACAAGAAGTCCCTCTTAACATATGAGGGATTGCTGGGTTTGGACTTGTATAATGGCCAGTTGTCCAGAGAGCCAGAAGAGACTTACAGGAAGCAGAAAGTTTGGGTAAACTCACAACTTTGTGACAAAGCTTGTTGATTTAAAGAGTACAGTTGAGGTTTCAGGCAGATAGGCAATACCTGGAGAAATAGAGATTATATTCATAAAGAAGGTCAGTGAGATTAGACTGTTTAGAAACTTGCCTTTTAAGAAATAGTGGCTGCAGGTTTCGTATCCCTGGGGAATGATATTGCATGCACACTGCAATACAAAGAAAGAAAAATAATGTAAAATGGAAACAGAGTAGCATGGTTTTTCTGGTTGCTGCTCTTCCTTTCCTCTCCTGTATCATAGACCCTGTGTACAGAATAAAATATTAGAAGCAGTTGCTGTTATTTTCCCTGGCAGCCAGAGTTGCTAACTTAGAGGTTGTAAATCTTTTGCAGTTTCTTAAGAAAGATCATAATCATTCTTCATATGGATGAAATCCTGTATATCAGTTCAGTGCTGCTGAACTCAGTGCTGCTTTGGAGATAATTATTTGGAGTATTAATTTTCAGTTCAACTTAGCAGTTTTGTCTGTGTGTTTTGGTTGGAATTTTTTTTTGTTTTTTTTTTTGTTTGAGGTTGTTTTGGGTTTTTTTACTACAGCAAAATACACTGGAAAGCATTTCTTGTATCTTCAAAATAAACTGCTCAACTCGGGCATCTGTGTACTATCCATTTGGTACATCCATAATTCCCATCCTTCTTCTCCCTTGTTCTTAGGGAGACAACCCTTTGCTGTTCCACTAATCAAATTGTAAACCTTTCTCTTTCCCATAAGTCTCCTACATTTATTGTATAAAGTGAGAGCTGGGTTGGTGTATTAGAAGTTGGGTTTTACTTGCCAGCCTTCCTCTAGCCTGGCTTACACTGTAATATATTTTACAGCAAAACACTCTGATCCTTTGTAAGCAGCTGGAATTGTGTGTGAAGAGTACAGATAATTATTGCCAATTTTCAGTCTGGTAATCACTGGAGTGTAATGTGAGTGTGTCAGTTTTTCCCTGAGGAGTAAGCAGGGATTATTTGGTTTGGCAGTATTTTTTTTCCCAAGAATTACAGGGGAAAAATCGGCATATTTTCAGCTACCTGGCAGCCAAGTATTGAAGATTTAATATCTCTATAGGTGTGCTATCAGCAGGTCAGGACAAAGTGTCTGGAGAAGGATTTTGTTCTGTATTTTTATAGTACCTGCATCGTTGGATTCTGGCTGGGCTATCCTGTGTAACATGTGCTGTCATTGCTTCAGGACCTGAAAGGCAGGAATAGCTCTAAGCCCCCATAGAGGCAATCCACTGTCAAGGCTAAGATGTTAATTAATTTTAATGAACCTTGGAATATGCAGCATACATGAAAATGCTGTTTTCAAAAGCAGTGTTTTGCAAAGTAAACAACAGAAGCAGATACTTCAGAAAGCCAGCCCTATTTAGTAAAATAGGTTTTCCTGTATGTTTTCCTGTATGTCTTTATTTTTTAAAAAGAAAATAAACCCTCCAAAACAGACTTTTTATTTTGTTGGTTTCTACTCAGCAATTCTGCATGCACCTTGCAGTATCGTTACTTAAAACAAGAATTGTATTTTGGAAATATAATTCACCATTTGCCAGCCTGGCTTGATGCACTCACTAGACAGCAGACTTTTCCTCATTATCTAAGTTATCTAAATATTTGAGGTGTCAAATGTGAGGTGTTGTATGATACTGACACATCTTGTCCTAGGAGGTGGCAGAGGTAGAAAAGGCAGTCCTGGCAAGAAATGGGCTAGGATTCACCAGCTGGCATCCACCGCTTTCCTCTAGATCATCCTGAGCCATTTGCATATACTCTGACTACTGACAAAGATCTGGCTGATTAGGCCTGTTCACTTGTTTCTCTTGACTAATGGGCATGATGGTGGCCATTTTAGACTCTGCATTGCTCATGAAACTCAGCTTTTATGAGTATCAGAGTAAAAGCTGAGCAGTGGCTCTGACCTTTCAGTGCAGAATACAAGTGTGTCCCCAGCATCCCCTTGTAGTTGTGCTGCAGCAGAGTTGAGCTATGGGCTATTGATACTATTTGGGGTGCTCAGATCAACTTCCCATTTGCTCTGGTGCTGTATGATATATGACATTACAGAGGAATTAACTGTGTATTTTATTCAATAAAGACTAAAACAAATGAATTAGCAATGTACTGACTGGCCTGAACACCTGATAAGTACTAGTAGTTTTCATTATCCCTCAAGAAATCATTGACTATTTTGTGTGATGCAGTAATGTATTATTCATAGACAATTTCATTGGTAACATTATTGCAGTTTCTTAATGTAAGAAGAATGCACATAAAGCCATTAAATCCTTAGGAAGAGAAAGATGGATGATCTTCCATAAAAATGAGAATATACATGCATATGCATATACACAGAGGACTACAAGTCTTCATGGAATCAGACGAATGCCTTTTAATCGTGGCAGTGAGCCTTATTCTTAAAGCATGTCTGCCACTACTCCTTGTAATCCACTAATCCCTCTCAGTTTATTAATGATAAACTTTATATATTAGGCTGAAATGTTGTTCTCTGCCTAAAGCTGAATATTTTCAGTCCCATTGTTAGTAATTCACCTGCATTTATTACATGGATATTACATTTATTACACATTTCCAGCCATTTTTTTCACCAGGCTTGGTACATAAGAGTACGTACAAAATCCATCTGCATAGCACAAAGTACCATATTTTGCAGTAACAGGACACGGTGCACAAAATTGTATACCCCAGACTGTCATTTAAGGCAAAGGACTCTATTTCTTAGTGTCTTTTTGGCAACATAAAGTAATAGAGGTAAGAAGACCTGTGAGACTCTCCCTGGTATAAAACGGTTTAACTCTTCCGGCATCAGGGAGGCTGACTTATCATTGTTTCAGGCTGTGTTATCAGTAACAACTCTGCCTTTTCTGCTCCTTGAGTCTCAGATTTGACAGCCCGAATCATAGAATGGTTAGGGTTGGAAGGGACCTTCAAAGGTCATCTAGTCCAGCCCCCCTGCAAGGAGCAGGGACATCTTCAACTAGATCAGGTTGCTCAGAGCCTCATCCAGCCTGGCCTTGAACATTTCCAGGGATGGGGCCTCCACCACCTCTCTGGGCAACGTGTTCCAGTGTTCTACAATCCTCATTGTAGAAAATTTTTTCCTAATATCTAATCTAAATCTACATCTCTCTGTTTTGAAATGATTACCCCTCGTCCTGTCACAACAGGCCCTACTGAAGAGTCTCTCCCTGTCTTTCCTGTAGGCCCCTTACTAGGTACTGGAAGACTGCTATAAGGTCTCCCCGGAACCACCTCTTCTCCAGGCTCAATAGCCCCAGCTTTCTCAGTCTGTCCTCACAGGAGAGGTGGTCCATCCCTCTGATCATCTTTGCGGCCCTCCTCTGGACCTTCTCCAACTGGTCCATGTCCTTCTTATGTTGGGGGCTCCAGAACTGGACACAGTACTCCAGGTGGGGTCTGACCAGGGCAGAGTAAAGGGGCGGAATCACCTTCCTCAACCTGCTGGCCATGCTTCTCTTGATGCAGCCCAGGATGCAGTTTGCCTTCTGGGCTTCAAGGGTGCATTGCCTGCTCATGTTGAGCTTCTCATCCACCAGCACTCCCAAGTCCTTCTCCTCAGAGCTGCTCTCAATCCATTCTCCACCCAGCCTGTATTTGCACCTGGGATTGCCATGACCCAGGTGCAGGACCTTGCACTTGGCCTGGTTGAACTTCATGAGGTTGGCACAGAGCCCACCTCTCCAGCCTGTCCAGGTGGCTCTGGATGCCATCCCTTCCCTCCAGTGTGTCCATGGCACCACACAGCTTGGTGTCACTGGTGAACTTGCTGAGGGTGCAGTCTATCCCACTGTCCATGTCGCCAACAAAGATGTTGAACAGGGCTGGGCCCAACACGGACCCCTGAGCGATGCCACTCGTGACCGGTCTCCACATGGACATCAAGCCATTGACCACCACTCTCTGAGTGCGGCCATCCAGCCAACTCCTTATCCACCGAGTGGTCCATCCATCAAACCCATGTCTCTCTAGTTTAGAGAGAAGGATGTCGTGCGGGACAGTGTCAAATGCCTTGCACAAATCCAGGTAGATGATGTCCCTTGTCCACCGTCCCTTGTCCACTGATGCTGTAACCCTGTCATAGAAGGCCACCAAATTGGTCAGGCACGATGTGCCCTTGATGAAGCCATGTTGGCTGTCACCAACCGCCTTCTTGCTCTCCATGTGCCTTAGCATGGTTTCCAGGAGAATCTGCTCCATGACCTTGCCAGGCACAGAGGTGAGGCTGACCAGCTTGTAGTTGCCCAGGTCCTCCTTGTTTCCCTTTTTAAAAATAGAAGTTATGTTACCCGTCTTGCAGTTATCAGGGACCTCACCATGACTCCTCAAATATGATGGCCAGTGGCTTGGCAACTTCATCCGCTAGTTCCCTCCCTGGACCCGTGGATGCATCTCATCCAGTCCCATGGACTTGTGCACCTTCAGGTTCCTCAGATGTTCCCAAACCTGCTCTTCCAGTACAGTGGGTGGTTCTGCATCCTCCGATTCCCTGCTTGTGCCTTCCACAGCTTGGGTGGTGGGACAAGAGCCCTTATCAGTGAAGACTGAGGCAAAAAAGTCATTGAGTACCTCAGCCTTCTCCATGTCCCGCGTAACCAGGACACCCGTTTCCTTCTGGAGGTAGCCTACATTCTCCCTGGACCTCTTTTTGTCCCCGACATACCTATAGAAGCCTTTCTTGTTGCTTTTGATGTCCCTGGCCAGATTCAATTCCGTCTTTAGGGCTTTAGCCTTCCTCACCTGATCCCTGGCCGGTCACACAGCCTCTCTGTAATCCTCCCAGGTTACTTGTCCTCGCTTCCACCCTCTATAGGCTTCCTTCTTTATTTTCAGATGGTCCAGGAGCTCCTTACTTATCCACACAGGCCTACTGGCCCTTGCTCTTCATCGGCATGCATCGCCACTGAGCTTGGAGGAGGCGCTCCTTGAATGTGGACCAACTTTCCTGGGCCCTTCTTCCCTCCCGGGATGTATCCCATGGCACTTTGCCCATCAGATCCCTGAAGAAGCCAAAGTCTGTCCTCCTGAAGTCTAAGGCTTGCTCCTGATCCTCGCTGCCCCGTCGATCTTGAACTCCACCATGTCATGGTCACTGCAGCCAAAGCTGTCATTGAGTTTCACATCCCCCTCCAGCCCCTCCCTGTTGGTGAAAAGAAGATTGAGCATGGTACCCCTCCTTGTCAGCTCCTCTATTGCCTGCAGGAGGAAGTTGTCATCCACACATTCCAGGAACCTTCTGGATAGCCTGTGCCCTGCCGTGTTGTCTCTCCAACAGATGTTGGGGTGGTTGAAGTCCAAGGCAACTTCTCGTGTTGCCACAGCAGGTTTGTGTCATCAGTGTGCTTCTTTCTAAGGCACGGTTCCCCAGGCATTTTGAAATTGAGGTATGAGTCTTTACTCCAGTGGTAGCAGGTAGTACTGCTACTTTATGCTTCCACCCTGAAGCACTACCCAGCTGTCTTGGGCCCTCCTACAAGGAGTGAACTGAACTCTGCCTCACCTGCTGCTGCTGCACAGGCTCCACCTCAAAGCTTAGTACATGGCCTCACCTGCCTTTGGGGACTTTGGTGCTGTGACTGCACAGACAGGATATTCTAGAGCTACGACCGTGCCCAGTATCAGACCAGTATCTATCTAAAGGCAAAGGAGCTTGGATTTCTCAACGGCAGCAGAGGTCACACACTGGCCTTATATCCTCTCCAGTGTGTCCAGATTGGGTGCTTGTGGCATGGACTCATTAAAATTGTGATACTTGCACTGAATGCAGTGTAAAACAATGTTGTGTTATTCCTTTTCTTTTTTCACTGTGTCTTATGGTTGTCCTTGAAACTTTGCAGGCAATGTTGTTATCTAAGAGATATATTGCAGTTAGGGCTTGCAATGCTGGGTTAGGCACTTTAGACAGCTTTTACCACTTTATAATTTAAATGTATGTTTGTCCCTCTTTAATTGAAAAGTTATAAGGAGTGAAAGGCTTGTGTGTTTGCACTGTTTGAAAGTTGTTTTGACTTTCAGTTACTGAGGAAACTGCTTTAATGTAGAATCAGATTCCGTTGACATCAAAGTCTCTGTTCTGTTAGGGTCTGTGTATCCTTCAGGATGGGAACTGTTTCAGTGGGAAACTGTTTCAAAGAATTTTAGTCCTATCTGGGGTTTGGCATACCTAAATTGAGCTGATGGGTCTTGAAAGTTCAGCTGGCACTGAAACTTCTAACCCAATTCTACATTTCTTAAGGATCCCGCCAACGTTGCTGACTCATGACTGTTGAATATGTGCACTAACATGTTACCTGGCATCCTGACTCTTATCCTCAATTTCTTGTCTACTCCTTTGCCTGTTCATACAAGTGGACTATGCATCAGTGATGTCATGGCTTATTGGGTGGTAGTTAGGTGTGGTATACTGGAGACACTTTATATTAAAGCAGCCATAAAGCTGGGAAAACTGCCTGCTTTGTACAGTTGATGATAAAATCTCATGTAAAGAGAGTGGAGGAGGTGATGGGGCTACAGCTCTGCAGTTCTCATCCATCTCATGCTCAAGGTGTTAAAAAAGAATGAAGCAATCTCTTAGAAACCCATGTTGAGACTAGGATGCCTCTAAACTCTCCTTTCGGACAGCTGTGTTCTTCCCAAAGAGCTATGGCATTAGCACATAGGATCTTCCATCCTTAATTTAGAGCTGAGGAATGAGAGTGTAGATTGTGGATTTGCAGAAGCCCTTAGAAATATTAGCTTGAATCTGATATTTCACAGGCAAGTCATGGGATGTCTGGGAATGCAACCTCTCTCTTGGCTGCAAATCTCATGGGTCCTGAGACCAGGAGTGAATAGCCATCTAACTCAACTCAACTCCACTGGCAGCAGGGCCTCTCTTCTCACATGCTGTCGGAACTGCAGACCAAATAGATGCTGTGGTGTAGCCTCTTGGGCAGGAGGAGACAATTAAACCCAGTTCTGTAGTGGAGGCATTTTCTTTTCATAGCAAGTATCTGAATGTTGCACAGTAGATGCCTGTTGCCCCCATTGCAGTATTGAATGAGATACTGCATGGGATTGTGTAAGAAGGCACTTTGTACTCCATGATAGTCAAGACATTGGGCTGAGGAAATAAAGTGGAGGGGAAGAGACTCTTCTGTCTGACCAGCTCAGACATATGCCAGCCAGAAGCAGCTTCAGACCATACAAGCTGCAAAAGTGCCCTTCAGCAGCAGTTCTCTCTCAAGTCAGGAAAAGACAAAGCTTTGTCCACAGTGGTGATTATGGGAAAAATAGCTTTAAAAAAAATTTATATTTTCTCCTGTGTGCACATCCTTACATGCCTTTTATGTGGAGCATGAATATGTTAGTACAGAGGAAGAACTCACTTCAACAGCAAGTTCTGTGGCACAGCAAAAAGCTACGGCTGGATAGACGTGAGCCTCCAGCCCAGAAGGGGAGTTGCACATCAGCTTTGGAGGCTCATAAGGGCATGACCTTCTTGCCTAATGAAAGGAAGATTTCCCAGGGGATGCTCTTCCCTGCTGGCTGTTTTATATTTTTTCTAGTCGCAGGCTGCAGTTCTGGCCCTCCTTTGCAATGAGCAGCACTTGTGTGACACCCCAGCACCAACTCTGGGAGGGAGGAGGGGTGGCTGGATGCAGAGTTCTGGGTGAATGATCATGAAAGATTTTGCAGGCAGAGAAGTCAAGAAAAAAAAAATCAGTTACTGCAAAAGAATCATAGGACATGAGGAAGGTTATCAAAGAGAATTCTTGAAGGTTGCTGGAAGGAGAGATGTGGGTGATGAAATGTGTGGCTGAATGCTTTAAATCTCCCACAGCTTACACCATCTGAAACAATGCAAGTAGGCTTCAGGACATCTGGGCATTTTTTTCAGTCCTGGTAAAACATAATTATTATTGCATTAAATGAGTTTTGAAAGTTCAACAGCTGAACTGGACCATAGGATGAGGTGACTTGGAGAAATCTTGGTGAAATTTATGTATTCATTTTGGTGTCATCACAATCCAAATACTTCCTGAAAGTGAATTGATTTCTGTGCAGCTACTTTGGAAAGAATGGGGGAGGAAAAGCTTGAACAATGTCAAAACATCCTATTTTGACTCTGGGAAGTCTCCTTTTTTTCTTTTTTTTTTTTAATGGAATCATCTTTAAGTTATAAAGCAATGTCTAAATGCAATTTAAATTATTTCATAGCACAATGTTGGATCAGTCCAAAGTAATTATTTTTCTCTGAGAATGTCATGTTCAATTTTGCTTCTTAATGAATTCAGAATTGGAAATCTCAAAGCTGTTGATGAAATCAAATGTTCATCATTTTTTTGGACATCTCTTTAGATGCTCTACTTCTGACTGTGGTAGAGTTGCTCTGTAACAGAGTGCAGTGTCTTCTGCCTACCCTAAATCTTTTTGAGTAGAAATCCCTTCAGAAAAGAATGACATTTTCCTGTATAAACTGTGAAGCAGAGAGGAGTAGTAATGGTCATCAAGTTTTCCAAGTGCTACTACAGTACTGATTCAAGATATATATCTTGTACCAGGCATTAACAACAACTGAATGTATAATAAGTTTGACACATTTGAGTTCTAATAACCGTAAACTCCAGAGACTCAAGCCAACTTAATTAAAATGGTGGGAGAAAATGTCAGCAAGTCATTTTAAATGGCATTGGCATATGTTCACCTTTTGACTTGAATAACTTATGTTATCCCAGTAATTTAGTCTGGGTCTTCTAGTGCACTATGTGAATGTACGGCAGAAGTGGTATACTTTCCTTAGACTCACAGTGATGCTTTAGCTGTATCTTTGCAGTACTTGCTCCACGTATGTGTGTGTGTATATATATATATATGTGAAAAAGCTTTTGTTTTCCCATCTGCAAAGTATTGTGAAACATAAGCCCAGGTTTTGGTGCCACATCTTTCTTCATAAGGCAGGTAGTGGGGCTTATATAATTCTGCTGTTTGGACATGCATATTCATCTGTTTAGTCTAACAGTTTTTAAAGCTGCTAAACAGTTTCAGTTATATTTGGAAGAGAAGAAGAGATGTCAAAAGGACTGCACTCCTACAAGTTTTTAAATATTAGTGACTCATAGAGGAGCCACAGTCAAGAAAAACGAACACTTTATTAGACATCAGGAAAGCTGGCAGAAGACAGACTTGTGAACATGATTTACTAATTCCTATGGCTCATTCAAATTACTTATTTAAACCTTAAATATACCTAATTTCGACAGAGAGCAGTGTGTCTACACACATTTGTCTGTTTGTTATACACATGCATATTGTTCACTGAAATCCTTCCCCCCCTCCTGGGGTTTGGCCAGGGCAGGTATCTGCCTTCCTGGCATCCATCCCTCTCTCTCGTTCACTGGCATTGTTCCCTCTACCTTGTTGGCTCCCTTTTTGCTCCTTTGCTTGCTGCTCGGTTTCATTTCCATGATCGCTGCTTGGGACGGGCTATATCGGTCATTCAGACATCAGGTGGCGAGAAAACTTACATTGTTCATTTTATATATTTTAATATCCTTATATTCTGTTATTATTGTAGTTTTCCTTTGGTATTTTAGTAAATTGTCTTCTTCTCAAGCCATGAGTTTTCCTTTCTTCCCAATTCTCTTCCCCATCCGGCTGGAGAGGGGGAGGGGGAGCCAGAAACTGTGTGATGACTATGGCTAAAACACAACAGGGCCACACTGTCTCTATTTTAGAGCAACATCCCCAATGCTGTTAGTGCTGCAAGCAGTGAGCAAACTTGAACCTATACAGAGGAAAAATGGAGAGGACTAGGTGAAAGCACTGCGAAGTGAAGCAAATACATCCAGGTAGAATAAACTTTTGAGTCAAGAGTCCATACAAAACAAGGAAATCTTGTAGGCAATTTTAGTTCTTAATACGTTGAAGTTTGCTATAGAGATCTCTTCACAGAAGTTTACAGTTTCCATGCACTCTCAGCTTATGTCATACTTACCCATCATTAGGCATTTGGGAGTGGAGCAGTTGCACATTCTCTTCTTTTCATACTTTGCACGTTCCTGTTTCTAGTATGGTGAAGAGTTTTATATAGCCACAAAGAGTTTTGTATGTCTTAGTGACATTTAGCCTACAAACTCCCCTCTACTTCTCCATTCCCTAATGAACAAGCTGTAGGCTGCATATTTGCATACATTAATGCTTTGTCACTTTGAACTTGAGGCACAGACTATTCCAGGCAGAAAAAAACCATCTTGTTCCTGTAAGAAGGCTTAATACAGGAAAATATTTAAAAAATATAGCATTTGTAATCTTTTAACCAATTCTTTGCACAGGGTGTTTTCCTACCTCAGCTGTTTATATGCTTATGATCTCAAATGAGAGCAGTTTCTTGGTGTGTGAAGCACTGAGTTTATTAATAATTAAAGACAGCCTTTCTCCTTAAGCTATGTACACTCATGATAGACAGAGGCCAGGAAACGACCATCCCTCTCTCCAGGAACTGGTGCAAAAATCACCAGGCATTCCCAAGGTTCCATAGTGTGGTTCTGTTAGAAGGGAAATTTAATCTCTGCGGCCAAAAATAAGACCACACACACACAATGTAATAAATTACTTAAGACTGAGGCTAACTAAAACAAACATGTAGTCTACTGCTAAGCAATTTACTTTGTAAAAGAAGGAAGTGGCACCAAATAGTTTGCAAGGCCCTTCCTCTTGCCTGGCAGTTGTAAATGCTGTGCTCCAGGGAAGGCAGATGTGCAGAAGGCTTAAGCAAAGCCCACGTGACAAAAGTGTTCCCCCATTTCTACAACTTGCACCCTTAAATTGGATGCTGAATGCATGTTTGAATGAAGATACCTGCAAGACAATATTTTTCCAAGAACAAACCAACAAAATCATGTTGAGGAGCAGAGCTGTTCAGTGTTTTATATTCCACTCGTGAAATGCAGTTGAACTTTCTATGGCGTTTATGAAAAATAACAAAACAAAAAGAAATGAGAGCAATCATACTTGCATGTGTCTGTGTTTGCATTGAGATGCAGTGGGGGATTACAGTATAACATGGTCAGATATTGATCTGGGGAGCAGACACTTCTCAGGAAAGGCTAGAAGGATCCACAAAGCAGCATCACAACCCCTGCGCATCCCCTGGCTCTCCCCCACCTCTTTTGAAATGAGTAATCCCACTTCTGCTTTATCGCATACAGGTGCAATCCCTACATGTGCCTGTGTACACCTGTTAAATGTGCCATTAAAGAACCAGGCTCTCTATGTATGGAGGCAGAGTTGGCTAAGGGAGATCCCGTGCTACCTCAAAAAGTGCATGGACTTACAAGCTCACCATCACATGTCCCCATAGAGGCCCTGAAATGTCTAATCACTAAGGATACAGTATATCTGAAATATTTGTTTTAGAAGGAGAGTGGTCTTGTCCTGATGATCTGTAAGGAGCATGGAAAGGAGGATGACTTGACAGGTAGGTAAACACATAGCATACACCTCTCACATCCCCTTATAGCTAAACAGACACCTTTCAGTGGTAGGGAAGCCTCTCTATTCTTGGGGTTTTTTGTTGTTTTGCTTGGGGTTTTTTTTTGTTGTTTTGTTTGTGCAAGCAGAGAAATGGGTATAAAAAGCCAGAACTGCATGTTCATAGCAACACTTCACGTCCATAGAATCACCAGGTCTTTTGAGGAGATTGCAATATTTTGTAGCACTCCTTTACAGCAACTCACAAAGAATTATTAGCTACAGATCATAGCAGTTATGTGGTAGTGGAAGAAGTATTCACTTTCTTGTGTAGTAGTTGGCTAAAATCTGACCTTTTTATCTTATTTTAACCAAAAAGGGCAAAATAATTAATAACATGAATACATATTCCCACGTTGAAGTGTGTTTCTGTTCTGGTTTTGTTTAGTGAGGGGGGGCCTAAGGTGGTAGCTTCTGTGGGAAACTGCTAGAAGTCGCTCCCCTTTGTTCAGTGGACTCGACCGGGCCTAGGGCGGACTCGCTGCTGGCCAAGGCCAAGCCAATTGGTAGCAGAATGTTCCGTGATAACACCTCTGCAATAACGTATTTAAGATGGGGAAAATAGGAAAAGAGAAGAGAAGATGTGAAGGAGCTGAGCCGGGGCAGAGACGGGGAGGTGCGAGCCTTGTGGGCCTTGCAGGCCTCACCCTCTGGCCTCTCACGGGGGGCCAACTGGGCCCAACTTGGCCCGGCCCAGCTGCAAGAAGTGGAGAGGAGATGAGATGGATGATGTGAAGAGATTCTGAAAGGTGTCTGCCAGACTGTTGTGAAGAATTTTTCCTGTGAGAGGAACAGCTGCAGACACCAAAGTCAGTGAAGAAGGAGGGGGAGGAGTAATGCGTCTCCTGGACAAGATTCCCCTACGGTTTGTGGTGATGACCACGGTGGAGCAGGTTGTCCCCCTGCAGCCCATGGAGGTCGATGGAGGAGCAGAGATCCACCTGCAGCCTGTGGAGGACCCCACGCCAGGGCAGGCGGATGCCTGAAGGAGGCTGTGGCCTGTGGAGGGCCCGCTGGGGCAGCTGTTCTGGAGAGACTGCATCCCGTGGAAGAGACGACCCACGCCGGAGCAGTTTCATGAAGGACTGTGGCGTGTGGGTGGGACCCCACAATGGAGCAGGGGAGGAATGTGAGGAGTTCTTCCCCTAAAAACAAGGCAGCGGCATAAAACAACGTGTGATGAACTGACCATCAGTCAATCCATCATCCATGAACTATCTCATCAATCCTCCCAGTCGAAGGGCAGGGACCTGAAAGGGCCAGACGTATCTGGTAGGTTAACTCGTGGCTCAGGGAGTGGTGCTACAGCCAGGGCTTTGGGTATCTAGACCACGGGGCGTGCTTTGAGAAGCCCGGGCGGCTAGGAGCAGATGGCGTGCACCTAACCGAGATGGGGAAGAGTGTGTCTGGACGAAGACTTGCCAGACTTGTCCAGAGGGCTTTAAACTAGTGTTGCTGGGGGAGGGGGAGCACAGTTCAGCCCACTGCTGTCAGCATGGTGCCAGTGCCAGCACTGAGGGTCCAGAAGCTGAGGAAGGATCACAGGTATGTGCAAATGAACTTAAACTGCGGTCCAACAGAACCCGTCACTCAAGCTAGCAATTGGCTTTGCTGGGGGCCCAGCTGAAGTGTCTCTATACCAATGCATGCAGCATGGGAAATAAACAGAAAGAACTGGAGATGCGTGCACATGAGCAGGGCTACAAGCTTGTTGGCATCATGGAGATGTGGTGGGATGACTCGTACGACTGTAGCATCAACATGGAGGGGTATAGACTTTTTAGAAAGGAAAGGAAGGGGAGACGAGGAGGGGGTGTCGCTCTCTACGTCAGCAACCGGCTGGAGTGTGTGGAGCTCCGCCTGGGGATGGAGGAGGAGCTGACAGAGAGCTTATGGGTCAAGATTAGAGGATGGGGACGGACAGGGGACGTTACAGTGGGGGTCTGTTACAGGCCGCATTGCCAGGAGGACAGAGCAGACAAGGCGCTCTATAGCCAGATAGGAGCAGCCTCCCAGTCACAGGCCCTGGTCCTTATGGGGGACTTGAACCACCCTGACATCTGTTGGAGAGATAACACGTCAGGGCACAGGCAGTTCAGGAGATTCCTGGAATGCGTAGACGATAACTTCCTCCTGCAGGCGATAGAGGAGCCGACAAGGAGGGGTGCCATGCTGGACCTTGTGCTCACCAACAGGGAGGGACTGGTCGGGGATGTGAAACTTAAGGACAGCCTTGGCTACAGCGACCACGACACGGTGGAGTTCAAGATCCATGGGGCAGCGAAGAAACTACATGGCAAGCTCTCAGCCCTAGACTTCAAGAAGGTGAACTTTGGCCTCTTCAGGGACCTGATGGGCAAAGTGCCATGGGAGGCGGCCCTGGAGGGAAGAGGGGCCCAGGAAAGTTGGTCCATATTCAAGGAGCACCTCCTCCAAGCTCAGCAGAGGTGCATCCTGATGAAGAACAAGTCAGGCAAGAAGGCCAGGAGGCCTGCGTGGATGAGCAAGGAGCTCCTGGACCAAATGAAAGTGAAGAGGAAGGCCTATAGGGTGGAAGCGGAGACAGGTAGCCTGGGAGGACTACAAAGCGGCTGTGCGACCGGCCAGGGATCAGGTGAGGAAGGCTAAAGCCCTGACGGAACTGAATCTGGCCAGGGAAATAAAAAGCAACAAGAAAAGCTTCTATAGGTATGTCGGGGACAAAACAAAGTCCAAGGAGAATGTGGGCCCCCTCCGGAAGGAAACAGGTGTCCTGGTTACCCAGGACATGGAGAAGGCTGAGGTTCTCAATGACTTTTTTGCCTCAGTCTTCACCGATAAGGGCTCTTGTCCCGCCACCCAAGCTGTAGAAGGCGCAAGTAGGGAATGCGAGGATGAAGAACCGCCCATTGTACTTGAAGAGCAGGTTCGGGATCATCTGAGGAACCTGAAGGTGCACAAGTCCATGGGACCTGGTGAGATCCATCTGCGGGTCCTAGGGAACTAGCGGATGAAGTTGCCAAGCCACTGGCCATCATATTTGAGAAATTGTGGCAGTCTGGTGAGGTGCCCGATGACTGGAAGAGAGGGAACATAACCCCAATTTTTAAAAAGGGGAACAAGGAGGACCTGGGCATCTACAGGCTGGTCAGCCTCAGCTCTGTGCCTGGCAAGGTCATGGAGCAGATTCTCCTGGAAACCATACTAAGGCACACGGAGAGCAAGAAGGCGGTTGGTGACAGCCAACATGGGTTCACTAAGGGCAGATCGTGCCTGACCAATTTGGTGGCCTTCTATGACAGGGTGACGGCATCGGTGGACAAGGGATGAGCAACAGATATCATCTACCTGGACTTGTGCAAAGCTTTTGACACTGTCCCGCACGACATCCTTCTCTCTAAACTAGAGAGACATGGGTTTGATGGATGGATCACTCGGTGGATAAGGAGTTGGCTGGATGGCCGCACTCAGAGAGTGGTGGTCAACGGCTTGATGTCCATGTGGAGACCAGTCACGAGTGGCATCGCTCAGGGGTCCGTGTTGGGCCCGGCCCTGTTCAACATCTTTGTCAGCGACATGGACAGTGGGATAGAGTGCACCCTCAGCAAGTTCGCCGATGATACCAAGCTGTGTGGTGCCATCAACACACTGGAGGGGAGGGATGCCATCCAGAGGGACCTGGACAGGCTAGAAAGGTGGGCCCCATGCCAACCTCATGAAGTTCAACCAGGCCAAGTGCAAGGTCCTGCACCTGGGTCCTGGCAATCCCAGGCACAAATACAGGCTGGGTGGAAAATGGATTGAGAGCAGCCCTGAGGAGAAGGACTTGGGAGTGCTGGTGGATGAGAAGCTCAACATGAGCAGGCAGTGCGCCCTTGTGGCCCAGAAGGCCAACAGCATCCTGGGCTGCATCAAGAGAAGCGTGGCCAGCAGGTCAAGGGAGGTGATTCTCCCCCTTTACTCTGCTCTGGTGAGACCCCACCTGGAGTACTGTGTCCAGTTCTGGAGCCCCCAACATAAGAAGGGCATGGACCAGTTGGAGAAGGTCCAGAGGAGGGCCACAAAGATGATAAGAGGGTTGGAGCACCTCTCTTATGAGGACAGGCTGAAAGAGTTGGGGCTGTTCAGCCTGGAGAAGGGAAGGCTCTAGGGAGACCTTATAGCGGTCTTCCAGTACCTCAAGGGGGCCTACAAGAAACATGGGGAGAGTCTGTTCAGTAGGGCCTGTTGTGATATGACAAGGGGTAATGGTTTTAAAATACAGAGAGGTAGATTTAGATTAGATATTAGGAAAATTTTTTTTACAATGAGGGTTGTAGAACACTGGAACAGGTTGCCCAGGGAAGTGGTGGAAGCCCCATCCCTGGAAATGTTCAAGGCCAGGCTGGATGAGGGTCTGAGCAACCTGATCTAGTTGGGGATGTTCCTTCTCCTTGCAGGGGGATCGGACTAGATGACCTTTGAAGGTCCCTTCCATCTCTAACCATTCTATGATTCTATGATTCTATGAACACAACCCTCATTCCCTCTTCTCCCCTGTGCTGCTTGGGGGGAAAGGTAGTAGAGATAATGTTATGTTCGGGAAGAGGGAGGGGTGGGGGGAGGTTATCTTGCTCTCTGTCTCATTATCCTGCTGGTTTTAGTAATAAATGAATAGTTTTCCCCAAGTCAAGTCTGTTTTGCCCGTAACAGTAACATTAAGGATTTTCTCCCTGTACTTATCTCAAACCTTGAGCAGTTTTTCTTATATTATCTCCCCTTGTTCTCTTGGAGGGTGGGGGGAGTGAGAGAGAGACTGCATAGTCTGGTCCCAATTGGGGCTGAACTACGACAGTTTCTTAATTGGAAACTTTTACTGCAGTAACAGCTTTCAACATGCTTGATGAGATTTTGACATGTTGCAGTTTGGCCTGTGAAGTTTTAGTGATTGTACATGAGACAATATTGATTTTAGACTTATTTTGCTCCTTAGCTGTTTTTCTTGGTCACCTGTTACGGCATTTGAATCTATAGATATAAGATGAAGTGTTGTTCAATCTTGCCACAATCATAGCACTGTCATTCCAGCTGAGCTTCTCTTCTTTGATATTAAGAGACCAGGTTCCTGGCTTAAGTGTCTGAAGACAACTGCTTAACACAGGCTGTATGAATACCCCTTTGCCTCTCGTCATCTCTTGTAAGGCTCACTTAAAGTCAAGTGTTTACTGAATTATGATATTTTTAGAGGAATCTTTAGCACAGACTCTGTGATTTCAGATTGGGAGTGTCTCTGAATACCTTAACAGAAATGTATTATAGTTTTACCTGGTTATAGTGGAAAAAGAGAACAGTTATAGTAATAGTTCGGATATGTATGTCTCACTGGTTGTCTGCTCTGCAAAGCTACTTGAACTGCACCAGATCTGAGCAAGAAGGATGACGATGAGTATCATTAGGGCTGGCTAAATTTTCCATTTGCTTTGTGCGTCTTCAGCAGGTCCTGTTAGAAGCAAATGTCCAAGGACCTGATTAAAATAAGTGGTCATGTTACAGCAACAATATCTCTGCTTTGTAGGGAGCCTCACACAGGCACTTCACAGTCCATAAAAAATTAATTTTTCAAGATCACAGAAATGCTAATTTGGAGACTGGCAGAAGGTGGAACATTTTTCACAATAGTGAAAAATTCATGGTGCTTTGTCTAGCATTTCTTTAATTGAAGTATCAGACAGACCAAGTTTATTATTTGACCTTGGCTTCTGAAAATTTTGGGACGACCCTAGAGCAAGCTTTGCCCAGAGAAGATAGACCAGACAAATTAATCTAAACTGAGCTTTTGAATAACTTGTATTTGTATTGTGCTGGTTGAAAAGCTGGATTTTTTTTACTGTCCACCCCTAGAACAGTATTCATGTTGTTGTCAATGACTGATCACTTTGTCTGCATGTGGTAGCCCCATTCCTCTTCTCCTGGTCTGTCACATACACTACTCTACTTGGAGG
The DNA here is from genome assembly GCF_036417535.1 of Chlamydotis macqueenii. NCBI lineage: Eukaryota > Metazoa > Chordata > Aves > Otidiformes > Otididae > Chlamydotis > Chlamydotis macqueenii. The sequence goes on from NC_141559.1 coordinate 22,839,857, forward strand.
TGCTTAGGAAGGGAGGACTTGGTGCCCAGTTGCAACAGGAGAGACTTATTTTTGAAGAGCTCCTGAATAAGATTATGAGGCAAAGTGCTGCTTAATTTAAGGAAAGATATCCTGCCTAGAGGTGGTATATTCAGTCACAGCTTAATTGAAATGAAATAACATGAAAAAAGGAGAAACAGGAGACAAAAGGTTAAGCAGAGCACCTCGTATCAAATGTTCAGCTGAGGATTAACTACTGATTGTGGAGCATAAGTTAAAAATCAAGCTTTATTGTGTGCCCTACAGTGATTTCTGTGTTCAAAGTGAAATCTGAAAAGCAGGCGCTTGTTTATCTCTGTACATTGCTGCAGCATGTGTGACAAGAAAATAAAGAAGTCATGAAACATCATTACTGCTTTCTTTTTGTTGATTACTGAGTTTCTTTAGCTGCAGGAAATACTGGAGAAAATTTATGACTCCAACAGTTAAAAATTAATATAATTGTTAAGCTTTGGGATTATGAACAGCTGCTTGTCGAACAGTAACAAGCAGACAAGCTTTACCACCTAATAAGTCTGCCTGCATCAGGGAACTTCTGCACAACAAGAAAAGTTGATAAGTAAGAATAATAATCTGCCTTAAAAGGGGAATGTAGATGATAGTAAATAAGAACAACTGTTGAAAATGGCAGTGCAAGACCCATAGTGAAGCTATTTCAAGGAGATTTGCAGTAAATACAGCTTTTTAAAATAAGACAATTATGCGATGTTTGCAGTTCCTCTCACTTTTAACTCCTGACTCCAGCACAGTAATTCTATTGGCTTTGATGGCACAGTAATATAGTCAAGCCTGATGAGAGCCAGATTTCTGTTCTGAATCATACCAACTTTATCCTCTTAGTCCACTTTTGCTTGAAAACGTTTCCTGGTGAATTCTATCCTCTTCTTTCAAAAGAGTTAAACAGTGGGGCAGTGGCTTTACAAATAAGACGTTGGTTTATGTCAGCTTTTGGGATTGTCGCCTCTTCTGTTCATAACTTTTCAAGCTGCTATTTCAGCATCATCGTCTTTTCAGTGGAGTGGTGCCTCACTTAGCCCTATCCAGAGTGTCTTGCCCTTGCACGAGTTCTGTCTGCAGGGACCCAGAAGAAATCCTTTTTTAAAATAAACAAACATTTTAAAAAGATTATTTCTCATTTATTGTATGTTATTTCTGTTCCTAAGGCATCTTTTATGTGATGATTACCATCAAAGCATTTTGTAAGCCTTGATTATTTAGCCTTCTCAGTAGTCTTGGGGTATTTTGAGAAAAAGGTTTTACCTAACTCATTGTTGAAGCTTACTACTTAACAGCACAAGGCAAGGCAGCGTAACAGCTTGGGCAAGAACTAAAAAGACGAGTGATGATTAGCTAGAACTGTGGGAGGAAGCTGATATGCAAAAAGAGTTCAGTACTTCACACGTAATAGAGACCTCCCTGTCTTTCACCTTTCTCTTATTTCATCTGTAAAGCTTTGGAAGAAATAAAGAATAGGGCACTGAGCAGAGACTGCAGAAAACCCTGTTGAGCTAGAAAATGGAAGAGTGATTGGGCAACATCAGTTTTGAGTCTGGGGCCACGGCTAGCTTATGAAACACCAAGGGGCTTAGGATACTAGCTTTCCTATGGTCATCAGATGAACTGGGTGATAATTGAATCAAATTTTTGCATTCTTTGGGAATTATCTATTCCCCCATGAGGAGATAGGTGCAGGGTGAGCTGTCAGAGCATGCTCTGACTCACTGCAACAGAGGTATGTATTTCAGATTCAGTAACTAGCTGTAAGTCCTTAAAGATGGTGCTGAAATGGAAAAGGACATGCAGCCTGGGAAAATAATGGCCAAATTTGTTTAACATACTTTACAACAATGGTTATGTCACATAATTTTAAGTGAATCTTGTTCATTAGCATCTGAGCCTCTGCATTTAACACTGTAGAAGTCTGAAGAAATCACAAAGAATTCATGTCATTACCATCATACATGAAGGCTGCTGAAGCATTGGGAAAGGCTAGATCTTCCACACCAGTAATGATCTTATTGCCATAGTTACAGTTGTCTGATTCTCCTTCTCCCTGCAAGTTGGCAGATCACATTAAGAATATTTTTAAAAACCTGAATGTCTTACCTAGGATACAAGTAGCTGAACAGCTGCTTTAAAAGCCTGCTCTGCCTATAGTCATGTCTAAACCTGCTTCATTTGTGGGCAAAGCCTTCATTGTTTATGAAAACAAAATATCTACCCACTACTTAATTCCAGGTACTGCCACCCCAGGGACTCCTTGAGTAAATACCCTGTGGAGTCTTGGGGCATGCTAAGCCCTACAGAGGGCTATGGGGTAAAGCAGCAGTTTCTTATGTGGCTGTCTTCCTAGGGAAGGGAATAAGTATGCTGCTTGGGAAGGAGTTAGGTTAAGGAGCCTGGGTTACATATGTACAACTGGGCAGAGACACTGTTTGGGATTAGGGTGACTTGCAGTTGACTTGTCTTGACAAGGCTGATAGGCTAATTCTCTCCATGAGATGAGAGCTGTGATTCCAGCTGCCTCTGAAATACGGGCAAATTGAGCCATCTTTGTGGTAGGTTTGAGTGGTTTCAACATACTCTGCAATCCACTTGCTGTCTTTCTCCATGGGAAGTGTGAGGATGTTGTATGTTGTGCTCAGGAACTAGACTCCCAGACATTCTTGCATGTATTTTCTTCTTATTTTGTAATCTGACTTGATAAATTAAGGGTGGTTTCCATACAAACAAGTAGACTAGCAGACTTCAGAGGAGGCACGTCCCGATGCTTTGATTAGTACAACTGATGGAATGGCAAAGGGTCTTTCTGTCAAGCACATTGCCTTTGTGTTGATCTGCCATCTCCTTTTGTAGTCTCATTTAAGGTGAGTCTGAAATGTGTTCAAAGTTTCAGGACGGGCATTCATTTGAATCTTTTAATTGAGCTCAGGAAAGCAGAAGCAGCAGCAACGTTGAAAATCTGGAAAGCGGAAAAAAATGTCAGTCTGGGTCCGAGGCAAGCTTTGTTGCGAAGGGGCAGAGGTTTGGTGAGAGGCAAGGCATTTTTTTTTTTTTTCCCCACAGTTTGTTGTAACTCTTGTGGAGGGTGGCAGCGAGGCCTAACCCTCCCTATCAGAGACAGAGCTTCCCGTCTGGACCATGCCTCATGCAGGCTCTGAGGCCAGAGCAGCTTGGGAGGAGGAAGTTTTCAGCACCTCATGGGAAATGTAGTCCACTCAGGAGCCCCCAACTTGGAGGGAGAGAGGCTCCAGCACAGAAATACCCATGAGGAGCCACAGTGGTATTTCCAATTAAGTGTCAGTGGCATTTGACAACTGTCAGTGTTCAACTTCCATAAAAAAATAAACTGTTTTCAGTGAAAAATGTTTTCTAAAGATTTTTTTTTTTGTTTCAAGCCTTTGCCTATATATTTGCGCAATCAAACCTTGTTGTCCAACAGTGTGAAAGTGATGAACTCTGTTTCTGCCTGATATGCTCCACACTAACTGCATTAGCCTCTCCTTCTTGACCTTATGGATTAAAGTTTTGAGCTGTCACCTGTAGCAGATTTCATAATGACTGTTAATAATATATAAAAGTACATGTGTGTTAAGAAGGAAGGGAAGATGCACTCTCCTTTAGTTTATTGAACAGCTGCATTATACCTGATTATCTGGTTATCTGGGTAAAGTGACTATTTTGCCCTTAAACCATGGGTTGGTTTTTTTTTTTTTTTTTTGCTTGTTGAGTGAATTGACTGAGATTGAGTCAGGCATGACTTAGAAGGCATTAGAGCAATGAAATCCAGTGACTTATACTGTATTATGCCGTTCACAAGGTGTTTGAACAATGGGTCGATAGTTTTTAATACTTGCAATGAGAGATCAGGCTCTAGTCTTCAATATGTTTTTTAAGTTGAACCCTACTGATTTAACTGCACATACAGAGTATATGTCTGTAATCGCATCTTCAATTTTAAGTTATAACCAAGCTGTAGGAAGTAAAAACTCCATACAGAGTAAATTATAGAATACTTTGTTTTACTTGATCTTGCCCAGCAAGTTAAAATAAACGTGTGTCCTTAAATGTATCAATAATTCATGTAACATGTTAATTACTCAGTGTGCAGTCATTACATTTCCAGTAGCACTTATTACTCTGACAGCTCTCAAGTGTTTCTGCTTTCTGCAGCAACACTAGGCTTGTAGCTATAATGATACCATTTCACAAGTTTCTGAAGGCATCTTTTTTCTCTGACTTGCATTGATTGCATTTCATTTACTTTTTGCCACTGCTATTGTTTATTACCAAGAGCTTATCAATTAGCTCAGTCAAGATCCCAATGAAAACTACTGTTTCACTCACTAAAAATCAATAAGGAAACTCAATAACTTCTTCCAAAACCCAGTAAAGAAGCAGCAAATTAAAGTGTTCACAGCAGATATGTGCACAGCACTTTGGCTGAATAGCTCATCTGATGAAAATAATGCCAGTTTTTTGTTAAGCGCAACTTTCCACTGAATGTAGCCTGAATCTGAAGGTAATTTGTTCTTGCCTTACCCTTTTGCTTAAAAATGCTGAAATAAAGGTGATGTTTTCAAAGAGAAAATATTTGGATTGTTTAGAAATCATATCTTGAGATAAACTTTATGGAAATGTGAATGAGTATCATTTTTGAAGGATAAAGCTATGCTAAAACCAAATTGCAATTTGTGTGGAGGGATGGAAAGGAATAATTTTAATGTGAAAAGACGATGTTATGCTGCTCAGCTCAGACCAAAGCAATCACTCTCTGCTTCTGCTTTGTAGTTGTCATTTTGACCCCAGCGGACATCCATTTCTCACGTTCAAAATGGATGTCCATCTGGAGTATGTTTTTTAGGTCATAGAATGAAGCTCATTTGTTATGTTTATGCTGAGGCTAACGTGGCAGCCTTCATAGCAGAAAGCAATAGGAAATTGCTATGTATTGTAGTTTGGGATGAAAAATCAAAGAGGAATATATCTGATTATAAGATAACTAATTCTAACGCAGAAGCAGTAGGGATTTTCTATATATTTTCTATACTCTGCAGAAGCAGAGTTATAGCAGGATCAGTGTTCAAGTGCTATTTAGATATGGCAAATAATTCTTACTCTTTATACTGCTCTACCAGCTAGAAGCTACTAGCCAAGCTAGGATCTGGTATATTGTGTAATGCTGTATTGTTTGTGCACACAGTGCAAGACATTCTCATCCCAGAAGATGTGCTAAGATAAACAGATAAGACAAAAATACCAAGGGAAATAGTTTTGGTTTTTTATTTATTTTTTCTTGGTCAGCCCATGGAGATAGAGAAGTTAAGAGGTATTTTCTGTTTAGTCATAGAGTTCCAAGCAGATGCCCGAGGCAGAAACTAGTACTTTGGTTTCCAGTAGGATACTTTAATCTTGTGATTATCCTTCTTGTGTGCAGGATTCAGAACAGTAATTGGGAAACATTGTGTTCCTCACATTTGAAATGGTCCAGAGCAAGCAGCCATTTTCTGTTTTTCTATGGCTTTTTTTTCATAGCAAAACTGCTTAAGGCTTCTCAACAATTAACAGTATGTGTAGACAGGAAAACTTATTTTTAGAATCTGCTCCACTCTGATCAGATTAGGAAATACTGTCAAGGCAATTAGAGGAAAATAAAGAAGGATGAAACTGCTCTGAGTAATGGAAAAATAATTATCAGTTGCTAGCCAATTGCATATTGTCCCTGCTGGATGCCAGAGGAGAAACATCTATTTTCAAAATGCTTTTTGGGCCTCATCCTATGTAATGCTCAGCCTGCTCAGTTCCCATGCAATGTTGACGGAAAGTAAAGACATTCAGCACCTAAGCGGCAGCCCTGGATCAGGTCACTCATCATGGACAAGAGCAGCTCATGCACTGGTGATGAGAACAACAAAAAGGAGTTGAAAGTACAACAAATGAAAATAATATGTGTTGAAAAATGTGATAACTAAAGATGATGTCATTTACTCATGATTTATTAATACAGTTGCTGCCAATTTTCCAATGACTGTTTGCTGTTTTGGAAAAGCATCTCCTTGGATGTGCTTACACATTTATGTCTGTCATGAGAGATCTTCACAAAACAGCTCAGCAGCTGGGAGATTGCTGGTATACTGGAATGTGTGTGGATCTCCTGAGGGAAAGTCCTCTTAACTTTACTGAGGAGTGAACGGAGGTTATCATGGAGAGACTTTGAAACCTTGTCCTCCTGCTCACAGTAAGCTACTCCACTGCTTTCATGGTCTTTAGTTTACACACTCCTGCAGCTGCAAAGGAAGATGCCAGAAGAAGTACTGGGAAAGGGAGCTAGCACGGCTGCTGCTTCTCATGACAGGTGAAAACTGTAGTAAAATTCATGAAGCTGTCGGTTTTCTTCTGTCTTGCTGCTATTCAGCAAAGGTAAGTGATTCTGAAGATCACAGGCACAACAGTGATATGCTCTGGCCCATGACACAGATTCATAGAATCATTTAGGTTTGAAAAGACCCTTAAGATCATAAGAGTCCAACTGTAAACTTAGCACTGTCAAGTCCAACCACTAAATCATGTCCCTAAGTGCCATAGCTACATGTCTTTTAAATACTTCCAGGGGTATTCAACCACTTCCCTTGGGCAGCCTGTTCCAATGCTTGACAACTCTTTCAGTGAAGAAAGTCTTCCTAATAACCAATCTAAACTTCCCCTGGTGTAATTTGAGGCCATTTCCTCTCATCTTATCACTTGTACCCAGGAAAAGAGGCAGACATCCACCTCATTACAACTTCCCTTCAGGTAGTTGTAGAGAGCAATAACGTGTCCCCTCCACCTCCTTTTCTCCAGAATAAACAACCCCAGTTCCCTCAGCTGCTCCTCATAACACTTGTGCTCCAGACACTTCACCGGCTTAATTGCTCTTCTTTGGACATGCTATAGCGCTTCAATGCCTTTCTTGTACTGAGGGGCCCAAAACTGAACACAGTATTCGAGGTGGAGCCTCACCAGTACCGAGTACAGGGGGACGATCACTTCCCTAGTCCTGCTGGCCATGCTATTACTGATACAAGCCAGGATGCTCTTGGCCCTATTGTCCACTTGGGCACATACCCGGCCTAGTCAGCTGACTGTCAGCCAACACCTCCAGGTCCTTTTCTGCCAGGCAGATTTCCAGCCTCTCTTCCCTAAGCCTGTAGTGTTGCCTGGGGTTGTTGTGACCCAAGTGCAGAACCTGGCACTTAGTCTTACTGAATCTCATACAATTGGCCTTGACCCATCAATCCAGCCTGTCCAGATTCCTGTGCAGAGCCTTCCTACCCTCAAGTTGATCAACACCTTCGCCCAACTTGGTGATGTGTGCAAACTCACTGAGGGTGCACTCAATCCCCTCGTTCAGATCATTGATAAAGAGATTAAAGAGAACTGGTCCCAATACTGTGCCCAGGGGAACACCATTTGTGACCAACCACCAACTGGATTTAACTCTGCTCACAACAACTCTTTGGGCCCAGCTATCCAGACAGTTTTTTTACCCACTGCAGAGTATGCCTGTCCAAGCCATGAGCAGCCAGTTTCTCCAGGAGAATGCTGAGGAAAATGGTGTCATGGATTTTGCTAAAGTCCAGGTAAACAACATAGAATCATAGAATAGTTGGAGTTGGAAGGAACTTTCAAAGGTCATCTAGTCCAACCTCCCTGCAAGGAGCAGGGACATCCCCAACTAGATCAGGTTTCTCAGAGCCCCATCCACCTGGCCTTGAATGTTTCCAGCGATGGGACATCTACCACCTTCCTGGGAAACTGGTTCCAGTGTTCCACTACCTTCATTGTAAAAAATTTCTTTCTTAAATATATTCTAAAGCTACTCTTTTTTAGTTTAAAACCATTACCCCTTGTCCTATCACAACAGGCTGTACTAAATTATCTGTCTCCATCTTTTTTATAAGCCTTCTGTAGGTATTGAAAAGCCACAATAAGGTCTCCCTGGAGCCTTCTCTTCTCCAGGCTGAACCGCCCCTACTCTCTCAGCCTGTTCTCACAAGAGAGGTGCTCCAGCACTCTGACAATTTTTGTGGTCCTCCTCTGGACTCACTCTAACAAGTCCATGGCTTTCCTGTACTGAGGACTCCAGAACTGGACGCAGTACTCCAGGTGGGGTCTCACCAGGGCAGAGTAGAGGAGGGGAATTACCTCCCTCAACCTGCTGGCCATGCTTCTTTTGATGCAGCCCAGAATACAGTTGGCTTTCTGGACTGTAAGCACACATTGTCAGCTTGTGTCCAGCTTTTCATCCACCAGTATCCCCAAGCCCTTCTCCACAGGGCTGGTCTCAATCCCTTCATCCCCCAGCCTGTATTGATTCTGGAGGTTGTCCCAACCCAGATGCAGGACCTTGCACTTGGCCTTGTTGGCCCAATTTTTGAGCTTGTCCAGGTCCCTCTGGATGGCAGCCCATCCCTCATCCACAGCCTTTCCCTTGTCCACTAAGAGGGTCATCTTGTCACAAAAGGAGGAGGACTTGCAGGACAAGCAGGACTTGCCTTTCATAAACCCATCCTGACTAGGCCTGACCACTTGAACACATATTGAACCATTTTGGAGTCTTCCTCCTTCTTGACCCAAAAAGATGATGATAGCAGGACTGCTTATGCATTACCCTCCTGCTGTGAAAGTTCTTAGGCCCTTTTAAGTAACAGCTAAGGGGAAAACTTTTTAAATCAACCTCATTCATGATCTGACTGGCAAGGTCTTTAGCAAGGTTTATTATTTTCTTCGCCTTTGGCCTAAGCTGATGAGATGAGTAATTAATTATAGTTTATCCATATTTTTTGGGGGATGATTAAAGCAGCTCAGCTGTGTAGCTTGACCTTCAGGTATCTGGAGTACTCCTTTCACTCAATGCTATTTACCATTGCATGAGATTTGTGCAGCCTTTTGTATGTAAAATTTTTTCTCTACATTTTCCTGAATGTTTATGTTGTTCTAATAGGATTTTTTTTTAACTGGAAAATGCAGAGGATCATTCCCATTAGGGTTAGAAGAATTTCTGGAATCCACAAGAAAATTCACATTAAATATTGTGGACAGTTCTTGTAGGTTTGCCAGCTTCTCTACATTTTTGCTAGCCTTTTATTGAAACTAATGTATAAAACTGTCCCACCTCTTAGTAATTCATGCTCACTGTCTTTACCAAAGCTAAAGATATTTCTTTTGTGATCCTTCTCCCAGAGGTTTCATTGAAAACTGCAGTTTTACTTATAGGGGATCCTGAGAGAACCAGTTTAAAAGCCTACCAAAGTGGTGGAGGGTAGTGAGGTTTTTGTGACTGCGAGTCCAGACTGATGCTGGAAAGGGCATTCCTGCAGTCTTGCATGTCATCCTCTTGCTTGTGCTGAAACAGTAAAACAAACTAAGATGACTTACAGATTTTCTTTGTCTTTACCATTCCTTGACTTGAAAAGTCTCTCAGTTTCTTTCTCCTTCCAAATTCTCTTTTGACTTGTCTAACTAGACAACTCCAGCAGATGCTCCTGTTTCTGTTTTGGGAAGGACTTTTGATATAGGATCCTAAACTGCAGCAAAACAGAACTGGCAGCATGGTGGAGGACAGTAAGCCTGAAGCTTGGCTGCCTTCCCTCTGGTGTGCTCTTGAGAAGTGCCTGCTTTTTATTCCCTAGTGGCTTTTCTTACAGTACCATTGTCTGTTAGTTCACTGCATTTCAAAGGAAAATGTGTTGATACTGTAATTCTGTATTCATATTCATAGATTCCTCCAGAACAGTTTGCTACTTGCCATAGTAGAGAAACTGTGATTAAAGATCCGTAACTCAGGAGATTGCTTTAAAGTCCTGAGACTCCAGGATATGTGCGTGAGTATTTCTCTTGGGTATTTCTTTAAGGTTTACATTTTCAAGCTTTCCTCTGCCAGCTGAAAGGCAAATCACATATGAATAGAAGAAAAGCTGAGAATTTCCTTTGTGTTACAGAGGGCTTCAGGAGGTACAACTTGAGCGTGAAATGTTACTGGATTTGTAAAGAAATCAGAGGACTGCCAACTTACTGTTCTTTGCCTTCTCCTTAAAAACCGAACCCTTTAAAATTGAACTAGTGTCCTTGGAAAATTAAATAATACTGCCCTTTAATACATGCCTCCTGTTCTGTGGACTCGTGTTTAATTTTTTCGCATTAAACATATGATTAGCAGCAGAGATTTTTAATAATGATAAATAGCTGAGTATTTAACGTATATCATAGTCCCATTGATATGAGTCTACCTCTTTTGTTGGTGGTGGTGGTTTTCAAGTGCTGTAAAATGTCTGCAATAAAACTGTACTGAATATTTTGAGGAAACTTTTACATTATTCCTTCCAAAAAGATTTTTCTCTACATTCCAAACTTTAGTAATTTAAAACCAAACATATACATGGTCCATACACTTCAAGAGGCAGCTGGATTAAAACCTTTTGGATGAGATTTTAATGAACGACTGTGTTCTCTCATTGAATCATTGCAGGGAGTAAATTTTTAATGACTCATTAACAAAGTTAATAGTTTTGAAAATCATTACAGTGTGGTTCCATTATTTTGTTTCTTTTTGCAGGGCAACTAATGCTCCATGCATCATAGTAGTGTGTTTATTTTGGTGCTTCCATTACAAGTTGTTTTGACTCAGGAAATTTCCTCTAGGAAATGTGTTATGAAAATGGCAATTTAGAAATACTTTGAAATGTTCAAGAGTCCTTAATGGATTTAGGAGCACTATAGACCTACTTAAGGGCCAGACACCACAGCCCATATGGGTCCCTTGAGAAGTGGATATATAGCTGATTGGCAGGATTTTCAAAAGTACTTTAGTAGCCTATCATCTTGATTTCAGTATGAATTAGAGGCCAAATTTCTGTAGGCACTCCATATGACCCTGTAAGCTGCCTAGTTTAATTTTCCTTCCTTCACCATTTGAAATGTTGCAGATGGTCCTAGGTCTGCATTCTTATGGTTGCTGATCAGCAACCATTTGCCTGGCATAACAAGAGCTTTATATAATACTACGTATTCCCTTCTGTCTACAGGTAGCACTTTCTATGAATTGTTTTTTATGTGCAGATGTATCTTTTATAGGAGCCTTTTTGCTCTAGCTGTCACCATGAAAATAATTCTGTTGCATTCAGTTCAGATTGACTATTCCTAGTGGAAAAAAAAATACCTAAAATTATTTGTTGCAATTTATCTCTTAGTCGAATGTCTGTATAGTCCATTGCCCATTGAATGAAGAGTATTTATAATAAATGTTAGCTAGCAAGCCTCTTCCTTGCTAACTAGAGCATTACATTCTTTGATAAATGACTTCATGAGCTGGTTTGTGAGCAAATAAATGGAGTTCAGAGGTAAGGAGAGGTAATACGAGGTCACAGAAAGGGGCCTCAAGAAATTTGAAAGCTTAGCACTTGTAAGCTTTAGAGAAGACTTTAGTCTTGACAAACGCACACGGGACAGAGTTTTATGAAGAGATTAACAGAGGAGATGGTATGGTCCCCCAGCTCATAATGAAAGGTATATAGGTGTTCAGAGACACCAAAAGAGGTGAGTTTAAAACTAAGACAATGATTTCCATTGATTTGAGAGCAATTTGTGGTACTAAATCAGGTAAATACAGCTGGTCTTATTTTCTATGAAGACTATCTCCCTTATGGGGTATAAGGGTCAGTCCAACCCAAGTGGACCATGACATGGGGTCATGGCTGAACTACTCAAGAAGTCTTTTGGTTTCAGGAGCAGATATTTCCAGTATTTAAGCCTGCATTTAGGACACCTTGCAGCTTGGGCTTAAATGTAAAATAACTATCAGCAATTGACCTCCTCTTTTGCCCATCTACCTTCTGCCCAGCATTGTGTAATTTTGTTTCCTTAGATTACAAGATCTTTGGGATCAAGGAGCCTCCTAGCCTGCAGCACATACCTCTGCTGGGGCCCTGAGGTGCTGCTATAGTGGCATTATATTTCTGAAAGACGCCAAATTGTAATTTCTTGGCAAAGCACCTTGTCTTTTTCACATTTCCTGCTGTTCCTAACAGCCTTACTGCAGTGTTCCTCCTTGACCTGCATCATCTTCTTCATATGCATCTGTGTCATGATGGGGACTGTCATCCAGGAGATCTTCATGGATGAGATTTCCTTTGTCTGCAGGAGAAAGACCTTGTAATATTCTCAATCTTGCTGTTTTGCAGGAACTAAAGCCTGCTTTCAATAACAGGGAATTGGGCTACTAACAAAAATTAATTTGAAGTGCTTTCATGGACAGGACTACAGAGAATCAAGGTTTTATGAAATGTGTAAATAGGAATTTGTAAGAAACAATACATCCACTTTCTTTTACCTACTGATAATAAAAATGTGTTTATTTGGCTGCAGGCATATTCTCTCACTAATGCATGCAGCATGGGGAACAAGCAAGAAGAGTTGGAAGCCATAGTGCGGCAGGCAAACTATGACCTAGTTGCCATAACAGAAACGTGGTGGGATTGCTCCCATGACTGGAGCGCTGCAATGGATGGCTACAAACTCTTCAGGAGGGACAGGCAAGGAAAGAGGGGTGGTGGTGTGGCTCTCTACGTTAGGGAATCCTTTTCTGCTACTGAGATTGTGACTGGGGATGATAACATTGAATCCCTATGGCTAAAGATCAGAGGAAGGGCTGACAAGGCAGACATCCTGGTGGGCGTCTGTTATAGACCGCCAAACCAGGATGAAGAGACAGATGAGGTATTCTACAAGCAGCTGGCACGAGCTGCACGGTCGTCAGCCCTTGTCCTCATGGGGGACTTCAACTTCCCTGACATATGCTGGGAGTACAGCACAGCACAGAAGAAGCAGTCTAGGAGGTTTTTGGAGTGCACAGAGGATGCCTTCCTAATGCAGTTGGTCAGAGAGCCCACGAGAGGAACTGCCCCGCTAGACCTGCTGTTCGCAAACAGGGAAGGTCTGGTGGGAGATGTGGAGGTTGGGGGCTGCCTTGGACAGAGTGACCATGAAATGATAAATTTCTCAATTCATGGTGGAGCTTGGAGGGGGAATAGTAAAACTGCCACCTTGGACTTCCGGAGGGCGGACTTTGAATTGTTCAAGAAACTAGTAGGGGGAGTCCCCTGGCATTCAGTCTTAGCGAACAAAGGGGTCCAAGAGAGCTGGTTGCTCTTCAAGAAGGGAGTCTTAAGGGCGCAGGAGCAGGCGGTCCCCCTGAGCCGCAAAATGAGCCGGCGGGGAAGAAGACCGGCGTGGATGAATAGGGAGCTATTCTTGAGGCTCCGGGAGAAAAAGAGAATCTACCGCCTGTGGAAGGAGGGACGGGCAACTGAGAATGAATACAAGGAAGTCGTTAGGATGTGTAGAGGTGAAATCAGAAAGGCAAAAGCCCAGCTTGAATTTAACCTGGCCACCTGCCTTCTTTACGTCTGTCTTTAAAGGTCAGACCAGTTATCCTCAGTGTACTCCTCTCTCTGACCTGGTAGTCTCGGCTGGGGAGCACGCTAACCCCCCTGTGATTCTGGAAGAAACGGTCAGACACTTACTACTCCAACTGGACTGCCACGAGTCCATGGGGCCGGATGAGATCCACCCAAGAGTGCTGAGGGAACTGGCGGAGGTGATAGCCGAGCCTCTTTCCATCATCTATCAGCGCTCCTTGTTGACTGGTGAGGTCCCGGAAGACTGGAGGATTGCCAACGTGACTCCCATTTACAAGAAAGGTTGTAAGGAGGATCCGGGGAACTACAGGCCTGTTAGCCTGACCTCGGTTACAGGGAAGGTTATGGAACAGATAGTCTTGAGGGAGATCATGCGGCATGTGCGGGATGGCCGGGGGATCAGGCCTAGCCAGCATGGGTTCATGAAGGGCAGGTCCTGTTTGACCAACCTGATCTCCTTTTATGATCAAGTGACCCATCTGCTGGATGAGGGAAAGGCTGTTGATGTGGTCTACCTAGACTTCAGCAAAGCCTTTGACACTGTCTCCCACGGTATTCTCCTGCAGAAGCTGGCAGCCCACGGCTTGGATGGGTACACTCTTGGCTGGGTAAGGAGCTGGCTGGAGGGCCGGGCTCAGAGAGTGGTGGTGAATGGAGTTAAATCCAGCTAGCTACCGGTCACAAGTGGTGTTCCCCAGGGGTCAGTGCTGGGGCCTGTCCTCTTCAATATCTTTATTGATGATCTGGATGAGGGCATTGAGTGCACCCTCAGTAAGTTCGCAGATGACACCAAATTGGCTGGGAGTGTGGATCTGCCTGGGGGTAGCGAGGCCCTACAGAGGGATCTGGACAGGCTGGAGAGCTGGGCTGAAGCCAATGGGATGAGGTTCAACAAGACCAAATGCCGAGTCCTGCACTTTGGCCACAACAACCCCAGGCAGCGCTATAGGCTTGCGGTGGAGTGGCTGGAGGACTGTGTGGAGGAAACGGACCTGGGGGTACTGATTGATGCTCTGCTGAGCATGAGCCGACAGTGTGCCCGGGTGGCCAAGAAGGCCAACGGCATCCTGGCTTGCATCAAAAACAGTGTTACTAGCAGGAACAGGGAGGTAATTGTCCCCCTGTACTCAGCACTGGTGAGGCCGCACCTCGAGTACTGTGTTCAGTTTTGGGCCCCTCACTGCAAGAAAGACATTGAGGCCCTGGAACGCGTTCAGAGGAGGGCTACGAAGCTGGTGAGGGGTCTGGAGCACAGGCCTTATGAGGAGTGGCTGAGGGAGCTGGGATTGTTCAGTCTGGAGAAGAGGAGGCTCAGGGGAGACCTTATAGCTCTCTATAACTTCCTGAAGGGAGGTTGTAGTGAGCTAGGGGTCGGCCTTTTCTCTCGTGTAGACAGTGACAGAACTAGAGGCAATGGTTTCAAGCTGCGCCAGGGGAGATTCAGGCTGGACATTAGGAAATATTACTTCTCGGAAAGGGTAGTCAGGCACTGGAATGCACTGCCCAGGAAGGTGGTGGAGTCACCGACCATGGGGGTGTTCAAGAAACGTTTGGATGTTGTGTTGAGGGATATGATTTAGCTGAGAAGTATTGGTGATGGTTGGACTGGATGATCTTTTAGGTCTTTTCCAATCTTGATAATTCTGTGATTCTGTGATTCTTTCTTGTCAGTTATATGCAATACTCTATTAACCACTGTATTTGGGTATGCCATTCATTCAGTACTTTTGTTTTCCTTTCAATAGATATATGGGGGCAGAGTATATGTATATATATTCTCAGTGTGTATATGTGTGTAAAGCTTATTTGTGCCAATGGAAGATACACATGGCTGCATTCATGCAAAAAGGAGCCAGCACCTCATGCTCTTTCATCTCTCTCCTCCCCACAAGAACCTCATTAATTTAACAAGAGGACTCCACTTGGAATATTTGCTTATGAACTGCAGGGAGAGGGAGTCTTGCAGTTTATTTCTCAGCAGGGGAGCCTGGTCCCAGATCTGAGCTGGGCTGCAGACTTGACTAGTCTCTGGGTATAATGTCTGCTTGCCCCATGCTGCCACTGTACTGCCTCTCAGCCTCATGAGCCTCAGCGTGGTGGGGAGCTGCGTAGGCAGCATTGCACCACAGCCTTGCCTTTGGCAGCACCTTCCATGGTTCTTCATGCTTTTGTTTAGGCTTTGTTGGGACAGGGGCAGAGGATGTAAAAAAAAAAAATATGGAGTAATTGTTCAGAAGGCAGTTTTCAGTGCATCAGGCTTGCATCAGAGAAGTTAGGTGTGGACTGCGTAAAAGGTATGCAGTTTTCTCCAGACCTTCCTGAGTAGCGTCTGAGCAGAGCATGGTTCCTACCTGCCGAAGAAGCACTTGCAGATCCCACAATTTCAATCATAACAGAGAAGGTACATATTTGTCACTTACCCAGTCTCGTTCCTGCTGCTGACGCTCCCCAACTTTGGTTCCTTTTGACACAAATTTCCTCATCAGTATGTTGGTGGCAATACCTAAAACTTAGAGCTGGTCCTGCCTGTGCCAGGAGCTGAGTGGTGCTTAGTATGACTGAATGGGTCTTCAGGTAGTCTAATTTCAAAGGAACAAATTTTATTTTTACACTGGAAGTGTCCCCTGCTGGTAAAGACTGTAAAGAGATCCATGGAAAAAGGTTAACCAACTTGAAGGGTTAGACATTGCTGAGGAACATGGACAGAGAAGAAACGGAACCCATATTTTTGGGGAGCAATGTCCAACTATCAGGCCTGGCTGCTTCTGCAGATGTGCTGTAGTTTCTTAACAGGTTGTTGCTGTATTATTGCAGTGAACTACACTGTATTCCCAAAATTCTATATAGAGCTTTTAGAAATGGCGGTGCTTGAGAAATAAAATGGACTGATAGTATTAGCACATTCAACACTGCAGTATTTCTAAGAATACTTATTGCTAATATAGAGATTCTAATTGGTAATTCCCATTTTTAATTATCTTACATTTAGTTACAGGAAACGATCTTCATGTTCTTTAAATGTAAATAAATTTGTGTAAGCATGTGTTTAATGGTCTCTTTCATATTTTCCTTTTCACTAACATGGGAGTTTATTCTACTTGAACTAAGCATCTCCATATGTTTAGTTATCTATCCTTCTTCTGAAAGTATCGCAGTCAAGATAAATGTATTGGCACCATTTTGGTACTTAGGTTATTAATGTGAAGCAGTCGCCGAGGCAACAGCTTCGGAGTCCGCACGATCCGCAGCAGCACGGCACAGCGCAGCGAAAAGATTTCCGAACCGGGGAAGCTCAGGGGGGAGTGGAACGAGGTGCCAGAAGCCCGCAGCTCCCACAAGAGCAGCTGACAAGACCTGGGTAGGGAGCGCCACAGGACGTGGCACAGCAGTTCACGAGGGCAGGGCACCGACCCAGGGCATTTGCTGTTCTTGACTCTCAGGGCAAGATGGCGAACACCTGCCTGAGAGCAAAGGCTGTAGCTCCGGCCGCCGGGAGGCCTGCACCAGCTCCCCCTGCGGCGGTCGATGCCTCCGTGCAGACGGAGCAGCCGAGGGGGAGGCTGCGGTGCAGACCTCGGGCTGCAGGCAGAGCCTGGACCCTACTCCCGGGGCAGGGGCAGGCGGCAGCCCTGGCTGCAGAAGGTGTGCCCGGGTGGAGGAGCTCCTGTGGCAGGCGGCTGAGCTGCAGGAGGTGGTCAGGACGCTGTGGGACATCAGAGAGGCTGAGAGGGAGCTGCAGGCACAGTCTGCACCGGAACCACAGCACCCAGTCAACCAATCAAAACACCCCGCACTGACACACGAAGCAAGCAAGTGGGCAGAAGATGCCACTGAATGGAAAGTTGCAAGGGCAAGGCGCAGCAGGAAGAAGAAGCAGCTTCCCCAGAACCCCGAGGTGCCCCTGCAAGAACCGCTTTGCCGCTGTGCAGACAGAAGAAGTGAGACCCAGCACCTCGGGGGAGGCACTGGAGCCGTGCAAAGTAGCCCGACTAGATCACGTGATAACTAGCGCTACCAAGAAAAGGAGATGCATGGTAGTAGTGGGTGACTCCCTCCTGACAGGTACGGAGGCACCCATCTGCTGACCTGATGCGCTCTCTAGGGAGGTGTGCTGTCTCCCAGTGGCTTGTATCACAGATGTCACCAAGAGAATAACAAGCCTCATACGACCCAAAGACTATTATCCACTGCTGGTGTTTCATGTGGGTGCCAGCGACACAGCTGGCAGCAGCCTGAGAAACATCAAAAGGGATTTCAGGGCCCTGGGTACAACAGTCAAAGACTCTGGGGTGCAGGTGGTCTTCTCGTCAATCCTCCCAGTCAAAGGGCAGGGACCTGAAAGGGCCAGACGTATCTGGCAGGTTAACTCGTGGCTCAGGGAGTGGTGCTACAGCCAGGGCTTTGGGTATCTAGACCACACAGCATGCTTTGAGAAGCCCGGGCTGCTAGGGGCGGATGGCATGCACCTAACTGAGAAGGGGAAGAGTGTGTCTGGACGAAGACTTGCCAGACTTGTCCAGAGGGCTTTAAACTAGTGTTGCTGGGGGAGGCGGAGCATAGTTCAGCCCACTGCTGTCAGCATGGTGCCAGTACCAGCACCGAGGGTCCAGAAGCTGAGGAACCATCGCAGGTATGTGCAAATGAACATAAACTCTGGTTCAAAAGAACTCCTGTCGCTCCAGCCAGCAAGTCGGCTTTGTCAGGGGCCCAGCTGAAGTGTCTCTATACCAATGCACGCAGCATGGGAAATAAACACAAAGAACTGGAGATGCGTGCACACGAGCAAGGCTACAGCCTTGTTGGCATCATGGAGATGTGGTGGGACGACTCGTACGACTGCAGCATCAACATGGAGGGGTATAGACTTTTTAGAAAGGACAGGAAGGGGAGACGAGGAGGGGGTGTCGCTCTCTACGTCAGCAACCAGCTGGAGTGTGTGGAGCTCCACCTGGGGATGGAGGAGGAGCTGACAGAGAGCTTATAGGTCAAGATTAGAGGACGGGGACAGACTGGGGACGTTACAGTGGGGGTCTGTTACAGGCCGCATTGCCAGGAGGACAGAGTAGACGAGGTACTCTATAGCCAGATAGGAGCAGCCTCAGAGTTGCAAGCCCTGGT
Organism: Chlamydotis macqueenii; assembly: GCF_036417535.1. NCBI lineage: Eukaryota > Metazoa > Chordata > Aves > Otidiformes > Otididae > Chlamydotis > Chlamydotis macqueenii. The sequence continues at coordinate 22,858,468 of NC_141559.1, forward strand.
CCTCATGGGGGACTTGAACCACCCTGACATCTGTTGGAGAGACAACACGGCAGGGCACAGGCAGTTCAGGAGATTCCTGGAATGTGTAGACGATAACTTCCTCCTGCAGGCGATAGAGGAGCCGACAAGGAGGGGTGCCATGCTGGACCTTGTGCTCACCAACAGGGAGGGACTGGTCGGGGATGTGAAACTTAAGGACAGCCTTGGCTGCAGCGACCATGACACGGTGGAGTTCAAGATCCACAGGTCAGCGAGGAAACTACACAGCAAGCTCTCAGCCCTAGACTTCAAGAAGGTGGACTTTGGCCTCTTCAGGGACCTGATGGGCCAAGTGCCATGGGAGGCGGCCCTGGAGGGAAGAGGGGCCCAGGAAAGTTGGTCCACATTCAAGGAGTGCCTCCTCCAAGCTCAGCAGAGGTGCATCCCGACGAAGAATAAGTCCGGCAAAAAGGCCATGAGGCTCCTGGACCAACTGAAAGTGAAGAAGAGAGCCTATAGGGTGGAAGCAGAGACAGGTAGCCTGGGAGGACTACAAAGAGGCTGTGTGAGTGGCCAGGGATGAGGTGAGGCAGGCTAAAGTCCTGATGGAATTGAATCTGGCCGGGATGTCAAAAACAGCAAGAAAGGCTTCTATAGGTATGTCGGGGACAAAAAGAGGTCCAGGGAGAATGTAGGACCCCTCCGGAAGGAAACAGGTGTCCTGGTTACACGGGACATGGAGAAGGCTGAGGTGCTCAATGACTTTTTTTCCTCAGTCTTCACCAATAAGGGCTCTTGTCTCACCACCCAAGCTGTGGAAGGCACAAGCAGGGACAGGGAGGATGAAGAATCACCCTCTGTACTGGAAGAGCAGGTTTGGGAACATCTGAGGAACCTGAAGGTGCACAAGTTCATGGGACCTGGTGAGATCCACCTGGTCCTGAGGGAACTGGCGGATGAAGTTGCCAAGCCACTGGCCGTTGTATTTGAGAAATCGTGGCAATCTGATGAGGTCCCCAATGACTGGAAGACAGGGAACATAACCCCAAGTTTTAAAAAGGGGAATAAGGAGGATCCGGGCAACTACAGGCTGGTCAGCTCTGTGCCTGGCAAGGTCATGGAGCAGATTCTCCTGGAAACCATGCTAAGGCACATGGAGAGCAAGGAGGTGGTTGGTGACAGCCAACATGGCTTCATTAAGGGCAGATTGTGCCTGACCAATTTGGTGGCCTTCTATGACAGGGTTACAGCATCAGTGGACAAGGGACGAGCAAGGGACGTCATCTACCTGGATTTGTGCAAGGCATTTGACACTGTCCCGCACAACATCCTTCTCTCTAAACTCTCTAAATGTCCAGTTCTGGAGCCCCCAACATAAGAAGGACTTGGACCAATTGGAGAAGGTCCAGAGGAGATCCACGAAGATGATGAGAGGACTGGAGCACCTTTCCAATGAGGACAGGCTGAGAGAGTTGGGGCTGTTCAGCCTGGAGAAGAGGCGGCTCCGGAGAGACCTTATAGTGGCCTTCCAGTACCTCAAGGGGGCCTACAAGAAAGATGGGGAGAGGCTGTTCAGTAGGGCCTGTTGTGATAGGAAAAGGGGTAATGGTTTCAAAATAGAGGGAGGTAGATTTAGATTGGATATTAGGGAAATTTTTTTTACAATGAGGGTTGTAGAGCACTGGAACAGGTTGCCCAGAGAGGTGGTGGATGCCCCATCCCTGGAAATGTTCAAGGCGAGTTTGGATGAGGGTCTGAGCAACCTAATCTAGTTGGGGATGTCCCTGCTCCTTGCAGGGGGATTGGACTAGATGACCTTTGAAGGTCCCTTCCAACCCTAACCATTCTATGATTCTATGATTCTATGATTCTATTTCTAACCCCTTTGTTTGTTGTACATGGCATTTTGTCTTTGTTTGGGAAAAAAAAAAAGAATGCATGAAATGCAGATGCTAACTATAGATTAAGTAAACTTGATTTATTTTAAAATGAGCTAAACTTTGGAGAGGGGATTGCCTCCAAATATAATGCCCTTACTGATAAGTGCTTAATGTGTCAAATATCTTTATTTTAAATCAGCTTTTACATATTAGTTTCAGGTATTTGTCTGTCCAAATAACAATGCACTCCACAAACACTGGTTTGTGTTTTGTTTAAAAAAAACCACACCACAGGCACCACCACCACTATTCAAAATGCATCTATCTGACATGTGCTTTGTTAGTCCTGCATATCCCCAGCAGCTGAGGGAATTTGATAATAAAATATATTTGATATTCAAATTCCAGTATAAGATTTTGTATATGTCACTTCTGAATGAAGAAGTTTCATCCTCAGCAGTTTTTGTTAACCCTTTTCATCTAACAAAAGCTGAAGGCTGTCCTTTCATGCTTTTTTTTCACTTATTTAAGTTACTTATGTGATTTTATGTCTGTATACAACCTGGGTTAAGGCTTCAGTTTTGGTCCCATGGGGCCTTCAGTTTTACCAGCTGCAATTTCTACTGAAAGCAGCAAAATTTCCATCCAGTTCATGAGGGACAAATGTCAATCCGGAATGTGTAGCTGATCAGTGGATGTCACGATGGCCGGCTAAGAGCACCACACATTGGAAAACTTTCGGGAGGGAGTGATTCTAGGTGTTACAAACTGTAATACAGATACACAGTCACTATTTGCAGTATGTCATCTGAACTTGCTGAATAATAAAGCAAGGAAATGGTACTATGGATTACCATAGGCAGGGAAAGATGGTCCATAGTGTGATATTAATGAGATTCATGGTATAGATTTCCATTTGCTGCCACAATGCTACTGATAGTGAAGAAGTAACAACTGTGATGTCTCTAACAAGGGTTAGATCCCATGTACTGTTTATTTAAAGCCTAGTTTTGTACCCCAAATCAGTTCTTGGTAACTACAAAGTTGTCCAACAGCCCAATGAAAAGGAGGTGACTAATCCTTGATTAGATGGGAAATTTAACTTACAGAGCTAGTTGGTTTGATGTTTATGGCAAACCAATGCCATGGTTTGGAATAGCACAATGTATTCTGGCTTCTACCCTTAAATAGTAATTTTTTCCTTCCGTATTGTGTCTACAAAATATTTTAAAACTTCAGTCTTTGTGGATTAAGGTGGCCTGATTCTTGAAACTGTTCATCTCCTAGCAGCAGCCAGGGGCATGAGAGAATATAACTGAAGATGTATCATTAGCAGTCAAGCACAGTTCCCCAAGGACAGGCTTTTAAAGCACTGGTTTCCAGGAATTCCAATGAAGATCAGCTTGTTTGTCCCAAATATATTTGGAAATCAGACTGCATATTTTGTCAGTGAGGTATCCTGGTATGAATTTGGAATGTTACAGGTAGGTACATCAGGTTTCTGCACAGATTACACATACTGACCTCCTGTGGACTTTTCCCATTCAAAGAATGCACTGACTGAAGAAATATTTCAATGATGTGTCCTACAGTCTGTCTGTCATGAGGCATTTCATGTCTCAGTAACCACTGAGGTAATTCTTCAATTGAATAGAAAATAATTTTGCAAAATGAGAGCTAGTGAGAAAGAAAACACAGGAAGATAAAAAACAGCATGATAGAATTAATGGATTAATCTGTTAATCAATTACATTTTGAGGTATATGTCAAGTTCTTTTTGTTTGATTTATATCAGATGGATCAGCATTATTTCCAGGAATAAAGTCATCATCTTTTTGTTCCTTTCGTTTTCTTTCCTTTCCTGCCTAGGACACAATCAATAACTATAAATTTCTTTTATTTTTACTGTTCCAATGAAACATCTATTTTTTAAATACTTTTAACTAAGGCAAAACTTTTTTTTTTTTTTTTTTGTAATGACCACTTGAAGGCATGTTTTTCTTCATTGCTGCTCAGCACGTGTAGTGTAAAGTTCATCTGATAAGAAACACACATAGCCTGCACATGAGCAGGGCTGTGACCTTGTTGGCATCACGGAGATGTGGTGGGACGACTCATAAGACTGGAGTGTCGGCATGGAGATGTATAGGCTTTTTAGGAAGGACAGGTAGGGGAGACGAGGAGGGGGTGTTGCTCTCTACGTCAGCAACTGGCTGGAGTGCGTGGAGCTCCACCTGGGGATGGAGGAGGAGCTGACAGAGAGCTTATGGGTCAAGATTAGAGGATGGGGATGGACAGGGGACATTACGATGGGGGTCTGTTACAGGCCACCTGGCCAGGAAGACAGAGCAGACAAGGCGCTCTATAGGCAGATAGGAGCAGCCTCACGGTCACAAGCCCTGGTCCTCATGGGGGACTTGAACCACCCTGACATCTGTTGGAGAGACAACACGGCAGGGCACAGGCAGTCCAGGAGGTTCCTGGAATGTGTAGACGATAACTTCCTCCTGCAGGCGATAGAGGAGCCGACAAGGAGGGGTACCATGTTCGACCTTGTGCTCACCAACAGGGAGGGGCTGGTGGGGGATGTGAAACTCAAGAACAGCCTTGGGTGCAGTGACTACGACACGGTGGAGTTCTAGATCCACGGGGCAGTGAGGAAGCTACGCAGCAGGCTCTCAGCCCTAGATTTCAGGAGGGCAGACTTTGGCCTCTTCAGGGACCTGGTGGGACAAGTGCCATGGAAGGCAGCCCTGGAGGGAAGAGGGGCCCAGGAAAGTTGGTTGATATTCAAGGAGCACCTCCTCCAAGCTCAGCAGAGGTGCATCCCGACGAAGAATAAGTCCGGCAAAAAGGCCATGAGACCCGTGTGGATGAGCAAGGAGCTCGTGGCTCATGGACCAAATGAAAGTAAAGAAGGAAGCCTATAGAGGGTGGAAATGGAGACAGGTAACCTGGGAGGATGATAGAGAGGTTCTGCGAGCAGCCAGGCATCGGGGAGGCAGGCTAAAGTCCTGATGGAATTGAATCTGGCCGGGATGTCAAAAACAGCAAGAAAGGCTTCTATAGGTATGTCGGGGACAAAAAGAGGTCCAGGGAGAATGTAGGACCCCTCCGGAAGGAAACAGGTGTCCTGGTTACACGGGACATGGAGAAGGCTGAGGTGCTCAATGACTTTTTTTCCTCAGTCTTCACCAATAAGGGCTCCTGTCTCGCCACCCAAGCTGTGAAAGGCACAAGCAGGGACAGGGAGAATGAAGAATCACCCTCTGTACTGGAAGAGCAGGTTTGGGAACATCTGAGGAACTTGAAGGTGCACAAGTCCATGGGACCTGATGAGATTCATCCGCGGGTCCTGAGGGAACTGGCGGATGAAGTTGCCAAGCCGCTGTCCATTGTATTTGAGAAGTTGTGGCAGTCTGATGAGGTCCCCAGTGACTGGAAGAGAGGGATCATAACCCCAATTTTTAAAAAGGGGAATAAGGAGGACCCAGGTAACTACAGGCTGGTCAGCCTCAGCTCTGTGCCTGCAAGGTCATGGAGCAGATTCTCCTGGAAACCATGCTAAGGCACATGGAGAGCAAGGAGGTGGTTGGTGACAGCCAACATGGCTTCACCAAGGGCAGATCATGCCTGACTAATTTGGTGGCCTTCTGTGGCAGAGTTACAGCATTGGTGGACAAGGGACGAATAACAGATATCACCTCCCTGGACTTCTGCAATGCTTTTGACACTGTCCCATACAACATCCTTCTCTCTAAACTGGAGAGACATGGGTGTGATGGACGGACAACTCGGTGGATAAGGAATTGGGTGGACGGCCGCACTCAGAGAGTGGTGGTCAACAGTTCTATGTCCAAGTGGAGACCGGTGACGAGTGGCGTTCCTCAGGGGTCTGTGTTGGGCCTGGCCCTGTTCAACATCTTTGTTGGCAACATGCACGGTGGGATAGAGTGCACCCTCAGCAAGTTCGCAGATGACATCAAGCTGTGTGGTGCCGTCGACACGCTGGAGGGCAGGGGTGCCATCCGGAGGGACCTTGACAGGCTGGAGAGGTGGGCCCCTGGAAACCTCTTGAAGTTGACCTTCAAAGGTCATCTAGTCCAACCCCCCTGCAAGGAGCAGGGATATCCCCAACTAGATCAGGTTGCTCAGAGCCTCGTCCAACCTGTCCTTGAACGTTTCCAGGGACGGGGCATCCACCACCTCTCTGGGCAACCTGTTCCAGTGTTCCACAACCCTAGTTATAAAAGATTTTTTCCTAATATCTAATCTAAATCTATATCCCTCTATTTTAAAACTATTACCCCTAGTCCTGTCGCAACAGGCCCTACTGAAGAGTTTCTCCCCATTTTTCTTGTAGGCCCCCTTGAGCTACTGGAAGACCGCTATCAGGTCTCCCAGAGCCGCCTCTTCTCCAGGCTGAACAGCCCAAATTCTCTCAGTCTATCCTCATAAGAGAGGTGCTCCAGCCCTCTTATCATCTTCACGGCCCTCCTCCAGACCCTCTCCAACTGGTCCATGTCCTTCTTATGTTGGGGGCTCCAGAACTGGACACAGTACTCCAGGTGGGGTCTCACCAGAGTAGAGGGGCACAATCACCTCCCTCAACCTGCTGGCCATGCTCCTCTTGATGTAGGTGAGGATGCAATTGGCCTTCTAGGCCACAAGGGTGCATTGCCTGCTCATGTTGAGCTTCTTGTCCACCAGCACTCCCAAATCCTTCTCCTCAGGGCTGGTCTCGATCCATTCTCCGCCTAGCCTGTATTTGTGCCTGGGATTGCCACGACCCAGGTGCAGTACCTTGCACTTGGCTTGGTTGAACGTCATGAGGTTGCTTAAGCTTCATGAGGTTTACTCATACAGTCAATTTGACTGTATTGAGTAAATAAAACAAGTGTGTTCCTTTTTGGACCATTCTTTCTCCATCTTTAGTACAGACTGCAAGAGTAATATACCCAGGTACAGGATTGTGATCATCCAAGGTTGAAAGGCACCTTCTAAATGCAACCTCTCTGCCGTGGGCAGGAACATCTTTCACTACATGAGATTGCTCTAAGTCCTGTCCAACTTGTTTTTGGACAGACACTTCCAATGATGAGGCATCCATAATTTCTCTAGGCAACCTGTTCCAGTGTCTCTTGTCCCTCATAACAAAAAGTATCTTTTTTATATCCAATCTGAATCTACTGTCTTTCAGACTTGGAAGTTTTAAATCTTTCTATTTGCATTGCAAACTTTAGCACATTTAATTAAAATAAGAACAAAACCATATAATTATTATTTCCAGTTACTTGAGTGTCACTTCTTTCAAACTCTTTTGGATTAATTTTCTTTGAGCAGCTATAATTTCCATGAGATGCTATTGAACAGTGGTTGTCTGGACTGTTGCGCCTAACTATGTAGCTGCTGCAGGAATGTGGTAGATGTGAGCTGGAGCACAGATGATTGTTTGGCTCAATGAACAAAACCCAAGTTGTATGCTTGCCGTTTCTGTTCTGGCCAGCTCATTGCCCTGTTGTTATTCCTCTCTTTGATTAGCACAAGGGCAGATACTTATGCAATTGTGTCTTCTATTAAATGTCTCAAGAGCCCATCATAAACTCATTTCAGACATTTACATGATTAAAGTAATAAGAAGTAGTATGCATAGCTTGCTGTGTCCCTAGAGGCTGACCACTTGTCAAAGCAACCTACCACTTTACACATGTCCACTTCAGGGAAAAATTTGTAAGACCAGCACCTGAAGAAGACACTGATAAACACACTGTAGCTGAACCACATTTGGGCAGCAGATTTACACACATACTTTCTTAAGTGAGTTAGAGCCTTAAAGGGTAAATCTGGTAACTTACTGAGAGAAGCTATGGAGATGGTTACTTGTAGCAAAATGAAGGGGATGGCACCATTGATGTAGGATACTGTTGGGGAGAGGAAAACAGGTTGAAGAGTATAGATTTATTTCATAGTGGAATAAAAAAGGGAAAATAAGAAATGAGAGAGTACAAATATTTACATGTCTGCAAATGTGGATGTGTACACCGACCTCTACCTCAAGAGCTATTGTACTCTGTGGTCAGGATTTGGGTATTCAAGGGATCTAGGAAACATCATCAATGTCCAAGCTGTGAGTCAGTGCGTGTTCTTAGCACCCCAGCAGAACACTCAATCTTCCAACTTTTAAAGCTTTTTCCCTTATCCCTCTAATTACAGCTGTTCCACTTTGAATGCATCATTATATATCCCTTGGAACAGAGAGGGCCTGTTGCTCTCTGGCACAGCAGTTCATTCCTAATTCATGCCATAAGAACTGCTGGGGAGAGGTTACCTGAGAAGGAACTGCAAGCACATGTGAATTCTCTAGCCACTTCATTGTGTGAGTTGTTTGTCTACTGTCTTGTATTTTCTCAGTATTTGAAGTTTTCATTGGGCTCATTTTCTGCTCGGGATTTTCCTCAGTGTAAAAGAAGCAGAAGTTACTGCAAAGTTGTATCATTTCTGGTTGACATCTTCTTGGAGGGGCAGTAGCTTAGATGTGAATTATTTGGAAAAAGCAAGATTGTGACAGTATGCTCAAGGATTGATTGTGAGACTGGAGTGAATGAGTGCTTTTGCTCTGTGAAACACTGTAGGCCTAAAGTATATGTTTGTAAGTTTGTACAAGATACACAGCAAGCTTGCCTGAATAAGGAGTTTCTGAGATTTTGTACTGGGAGCTCTTATGTGCACTAATAGCTGGCTCTGGAGGTGTACCATGATCTCCTGACTTTCTCCCTGACAGAAATTCCACATACTGGTTTATCCTGCATCATAGCTGTGATACCACTGAGGCTATAAATGCAAACATAAATGAAAAGGGGCGGTGGAGCAGCTCTGTGCTGTCACTGGCTGGTCTTTTTACTGCACTGGCTGGTGTCAGGTCAGCATGAGGGTAATCTTTTCCTCTTTCCACTAGGTATGTCCAAAGGCTTGTCACTGGACACATGATAGCCCTTCTCTTGTGGAAAAAGGGTTCATTGTTCTCAGTCCCACTACATGGGCTCTGAAGGTGCTATTTTCTGTCAGTATCTTCTGGGATCTGTGGGGGAGTCAGATGCCACAAAGGAATACATTCAAATAGGAAAAAATAAACACCAAATTATCAAAGGCAGCCAATGGCTTCTTTTCTTTATTTTTATTTCATAATGTAATATTTAACTGCAAATACTGTACAGACTGTGCCAACTAGGTTTTGATATAGAGTATAGGCAGACTCATTTATATGTCTGTATGTATGTGCCTCTTAAGGAGTCAGGTCAGCTGCATCTCAGGTAGACTTGATTTGGTTCCAGCTTATCTTCCAGCAGTCTTCAAAAGAGACTTATATGCAATTCTAGGCCAAGAAAAATGGAGGACTTGAACAGTTCTCATTTCAAATTTGATCTGAATTTTTGATGTGTGTGGATAAATGACATCATTTTTATAATTTTATGTGTGGGCTGGTCAGAAGTGACACATCCCTTACTATCCTTCATGGAGCACCATTTTAAGTGCACAAGACATGACAGCTGCTGAGAGGAAAGTTGAGTCTCTGCAGCAGATGGGAATCAAGCTGTTGTTTTGATTTCCCCATCCTATGGCATCAGCCCAAAGAGAGACGGGAAAGACTCAGAGCCACGTGGCTGCTGAATTAAGAAGAGCTGGAGGAGGGATCAGCTGTGACAGAGTGACTCTGCATTATTACACCTCTACACACTTTTTGAGGGGACTGGGTAATTCTCTGTGTATGACTCTGAGGACATTAATCTCGTGCACAGTTTTCAACTGTGCACTGGATCCTGAAGAAAATATTTTAGGGCCATATTATAAGTGTGGTTTGGAAATCTATATGAATTGGCTGCAGTTCTAGTATTGTACCAGAGCATAGGTGTTCACAAGACATTTCTGCAAAGCAAAAAGATAAAAATATGGAACCTTTGTAGAAATACGTGGTTTTGATTAAGAAGAGGATTATATATACATTTAATAGTATTTTCTTTCTGAATTTGCAAAGGCTGATGAGATAATTTCAGTGTGAACAGCTTTCAAACAGGCAACAAAATGAAAACAAAAGTCAAGTTTACAAGAGATTTATGATTTCAGAAGTAATTACAAGGAGTGTTACCTAAACCAATGCAACTGAATTATCTCAACACATATGTATAACAAATCCTGCCAAGAGTCATTAAGGTCACAAACATCTTATACTGAAAAACCTCACACAGGGTGAAAAATATGATAGTTCTTTAGTCATTAATCCAATTTTAAAGTGGAAAGATTTTATTAAAATAAACCCAATAGGAGAGGAGGACAGAAAGAATAGGAATGAGTTACCCATAAGGCACAAAAGTTGCAACAAGGAGCTTTATGTCTTTAGTTTGAGGTCACTTTCATGACTGTTAGAATTAACCTATTCTATTCCTAACATAGCAGCAAACTCTTTACAAGAACTGAAAATTCAAGTATTATTAGTGTCTTTAAAAAGACACCACTTTTGTGAGTGAAAATTCAGTGTAAAAAAAAATCTGAAAATATTAATCAGTATTGATAATCATGTTTGTCTGCTGTCTTGACTGCTCTTTGCTTTCCTGGAGTTGGTCCATGGTAGCACCATGAGCTGTAGCAGCCCCTCTCTCTTATCTCTTCTCCATAAAATATGCCTGGACATGTGGAAGCTCCTTTCTGCTATTCAGGTGAGGGCTGCATGTTGGCTGAGAGCTTGTTCTCAGAAGGGGCAGCTGCCAGAATTGCTGAGTCAAGTTCCCAGTATTATGAGATTCAGAGTCATCTTGGGCAAGCATGTGGCAAAAAGTCTCCTCTGTGCCTTGTTTTTTATTTCTGTACATTGAAAGTCATGCTGTTTGCCATCTTCTGCATGTAGGATGTATACTCAAGTCCTAAATGTGTTCACTCAGATGTTTGGCTATAAATATTAATAGCCCAGAATACTTGAGCTGGTGACCTAATATGGGCATTAACTCAACAGGCAGCATTAAAATGTGCACTCCTGTAAAAGCTTGACCTTTTAGTCACTCGCCATTTTGCAGGTTAGACCTTTTGATGGTTCTACTTTTTGATGGGTAGAAGAGGCTTGGGATGATCTAGGTTTTAAAATTCCAAGTGGTGTCTTCAATGGCAGCTTTTCTTTTTGTTCAGTTTAGCAGATCCTCACTTGCCCTAACTGACAAAGAAATCCTTTTGCCAAATGGGAGGACACTTTAACTTTGTGTATCAAAGTGCCCAGAAGCTTTGCAGGAAAAAGCAGTCTGAGAACATCAGTGAGATACTTGGATTTATCAGTGGAGTGTTGCTGGATAGCTGTAAAGAGCCTCACCCAAGTTGACAAGTTGGAAAAGGAAGTAGAACTTTGTGAAATAGCATTATGGTAGGCTGTCTTGTGCTTAATGTGTTATATTTTGAATTTGGGAATGTCACAATCTGATAGAGACTTTTAATGATATTTACCTGAATTACTGCTATTAAATCCCTGTCAACACGTCTGAGTTGCATCTGGTCCCATCAAACATGCTGTTGCTCTCAAAATTCAACTAAACAGAGAAATTTCCCAGGTATGATCTGAAAATTTCTTGGCAAATATTTATACTTTGAGCTAAAAGGGACAGCATTTTCAAAAGACCTCACTACCTACTAGCTTCCATTGCTTAGATAAGAGTTGCAAAAAAAAAAAAGGTGATTCTTACTATCATAGCCATTTTGCTTACTGATGAACAGGGTAGTTGAGTCCTTTTTTTTTTGCAACAGACTTTATATTATATATGCAGAAATAAGAACAAAGAAAAGTGTGGCAAAGTGAGATTTTTTTTTCTACTGGAATGGCACAGTTTCAGCAAAGCAGAAATGTCATGGGCCCACTTACATTTTAATGCCATTTTCAATGGGAACGGGTAGAAACAAATAGCTTGCTCACATCATTTAAGTAATGCTGAATTGCTTGTCTCAATGAGTTAAAATGTTTAATTTTCTAACTATTTCATTTAATTCCATTGAGACTTTGGTACTATATAATTAAGTTATGCTAAAATGCTCTTTATTTTCTTTTATACTGCTTCACTATTGATTTAAAACATCCTCTTCTCTTTTTAAACAAAAATATTCAACAGCCTTTTGGTATTTTCCAATTTTTAAGTTTCACAAGAAATCTCAATTCTTGTGCTATTTTACAATACAAATGCATTTCAAAGTGTCAGAAGATCCTACTGAACAGAAGAATTTTCTTTCCAGTTCTAGTGGATAAATCGCTTTTGGACTGTTATGGGTACTGACAGGATGTATTATTACTTCTGCTGGGTGGTATTTCTTCATTTTGTCTTCAGTCTGAGTTCTGTCTAGAATGTGTTTAAGTATTCATCATATTGGTCTTGTATCACAGGTTCTTTCTTTACATTTAAAGAAAAGACGTATGCATTATTCAGTGTTTCAGTGATCATGACCTCACACCAGATATAAAGGAGATGGTCAATGACTTTCCAAAAAAGGCATTTTATGCTATTCCTATTCCAGTTCTCCTAGCATAACACTCATTGCTGTTTGGGTTTGTTTGTTGATTGTTTTGGGGTTTATTTTTTTTTGGTTTTTTTTTGTTTTCCCCTCAGGGTGGCATATTATTATTTCTAATCACAAATCAAATTGCTGTTCCCAGCAGCCAGCTAGGCTTTCTGTTTGTTTATTATTGCTAAGGTTAGTCCCTTTCCTTGGAAAGGGCTTGTTTTTGTCATTCATCTAAATGATTCCTTAGGTAGGATACCTGGGGTAGATATGGTGAATGGGCTAGTTCAAAGCAAGTTCAGGCAGCATAGCTGACAGCTATGGAGTTCAGTCTGGGCTAACATCCAGGGGATCTGAATGTGTGCACTTTTTGTATGTGTGGATTCTTTGACTGTGTTCTGCAGCCTACAGTCACCTTGAAGCTTTCATGGATGCACTGTTATCAGCAACAAAAGTAGTTTCTGTACAGTGAGCTTGATAAGACTTACCCACAAATTAATAGGTCCTTTTAATATCAGGATAAACTATTGTGATGGTGATTGTGATTTTATGGTTTCTAGTCTGTATGGTTTCTAGTCCTACATTGTCTTGTTGGAGTGGCATATAGCCTTCATTTGCAGATGATGTTTGCCCTGTCCTTGAGGACATGACTCTTGACTCCAGTTTGCTTCTGATGCAAACCTCTTGCCTTTCAATCACACCTTTATCTTGGATAAACTTAATAAAATGTTTTTAATTTCTCACTATGAGGCAGGTGATCTACAACCTGATAGTACTAGTAACTCTTTAGCACCCTCTCAGATCAAAGATATTTAGAAAAACACAGAGGAAATGCAGTGCTTTACATGATGCAGCTGTGTAGAAGCAGCTGTAGTAGGCAGATGTGCATTAAGTCTGAAATGGAAGGCCCTAAGGACTGACATGACCAAGGCTAGAGCCATAAAAATGTAATTCACTGGGCCTGCTCACACATTAATTTTTGAGGGTAAGGACTGTATATTAGCAGCTTCAGAACAACTTGATGTTAGTATTGCATTTTGAAGTTAAGTCTTCATGCAGTATTTCTGACTGAAGATTTCTGGATTGTTTTGGGTTTGTGGGTAAACAAGAACATAGCCTTCCCTCTCCCCAGTGATAGTAAGAAGCAAACATACCTGAGGTGTGCTACAGTGTGCTTTCTACCCTTAATTTACAATCTTTGTAATCTGTAAACAGATTTTGACTTTGGCTGAGGTGCATTTTGATGGTACCAGAATAAGCAAGAAAAGATGTATCAGCCCTCCTGTATGATTCCCAGATTGAGAAGAAATGTTACAGGTCTGTTGACTCTCATAGTTACTCTGAGCAGTACAACCAACCAGGCTTTTAGTGAAATGTCTAGCTAAATGCCCAAGCTTCTTTAGATCCCCTTCCCCTGTATTCCCATTGTGAACTCATCCCTAAGCCTGTATTGTTGATTGGTAGGATACAGAAGAGGAAAGAAGAGTGGCTGCAAATTTAACTGTTATCCCTGCATAACAGAAAATTCATGACCTCTCTCTCTGCTGTCAAAGACCAAATACCAGAGATGTTACACTCCATGGTTATTGGGAAATTGTTTTCCAATTTATTTAATGCCCTAAGAGCTCTTAGGACTGTATCAGTCCTCTGCATTAAAGAAGAAGACTAAAGAAAGATACAGTATTTTCCTTGACTTCTCTCCCCTGATAACAAAATAAGGAAACAAGAGGGCATAGCTTGTGTGAAGTCCAGGGAATGCCATGTCTTACTCCTAAGGTTCTGTGTTGGAGCAAACCAAATATAAGAAAAAAAAACCTGGAATGATAAACTAAGCACTTCTAGTGGCAGTTTTAAGGGGTCATTTGCTGTCACAATGACATTCCATCAGCGGGCCTGAAAAAGGTGAAGGATTCCTTGGCCATACTGGTACAGATCTTTCATGGCACATTTTCAATTTCAGATAGTCATGTCAGAGCTGGGGGCAGCCAGGACAAAGGAAAAAAAAAACAAATTATAATTTCCAAGGCTACAAAATTGAGAAGTAAAATCAAAGGCGTGACTGTCATTTGTTGACACTGAAAATGTTCTGCTAAATGTTCTAGTAAAGATGATACAGTAATGGTGTCACATTGTGCATTTATATGTCACAGTGCTTTTTACAGTAGCTATAGACTTGCAGATACACTCCTTTATAATCGTGCAATTTTATCATCAGGGAGTGATAAGCTCTCAGATATGAAAGCTGATGTCAGCATCTTCTGCCACTTTGATCTGCATGAGCTGATGCCTTGAAAATTAATGAGAATGCTACATGTGAAATCCAAATCAATTAACTGTGGATTTTTTCCTCTCTCCACCTTTCCCGGAGGGCTGGCAGGGGGAGGGGGTGGGTGGCAGACATGTTGTCAAATCTAAAGTGTGGCAAGGTATAAAGGTTGCAATCTCATTTCAGGATTCTTATGGCTTTAATAAACTCTTCGTGCTTCATTCTTGCAGTTTATTGCATCATAGGGACCCCTCTGCAAAATTGCAGCCATAAATTTTCCCTTCTGCCAGACACATTTTATTCCCTTGCTTTCGTATATGTCATCCTGCTTTCAACAGAATTGAGACATGACAAAACTGATTAAATATTTGTATTACCTTTTCAAAATTTATAAAGAACTACAATTTCTTAGATGGAAGGAAAGAAGGCAAAAGCATTGTCGAGTATAGTTCATGGGTACCTCTTTGTGCTTGCAAACACACAAAGAAAAGTAAAATTCAACTTCTGTCACCTCTTGCGATGAAAATTCCTTTTCACTTGATCTAAGATGGGCAAAATATCTTTATTACCACTGGCATTTGGCAAAAATTATTAGTCCATGATCCAAAAAAGTATCATTGTCCTGCCATCTGCTCGCACATCTGCTTGAGTCTTGATGGCCCCCAAGAAACTGTCTGCCATTAGCAGTGATCCCTAAAAATAAAGTCCTTTTTACTATGGGTAAGTGAGATAAGTAGACCATGTTCTCCCTTAAGATTATTGTCTGGCTGTGATTGCACATTAATTATGTTTGGAGCTGGCAGCTGTAAATTGCAGTAATTGTTTGCTGGCTTCTGCTGGAGGAATTTGTGGTGTGGAGCCTGTTACGATCCCATCATATTTTCTTCTCTTTTCTCTCTCTCCAAGGCCCAGGCATGGCCTCAGCTCACCCTGCTGCTAGCAAAGCTTTATCCTGTGCTGTGTGTACTGCTCACTGCAGCCAGCTTATGTGGCACAAAGTCTAGTGGCAGCAATTGCTGTCAAAATGAGCACCGTGATGGAGCTATGTGCCAGTTGTGACACCTTTGTGCCACCCAGGCTAAGCCAGTGATCTCACCACTGCCTGTAGGGCCTGTTCCCAGGAGGAGGCAAGCATCAAGGGCTATGGTTTCCTCAGCCAGGAGTGCTAGAGCAGGGATGGTTTCTGTGTTTTGCAAGGCGAGACAACTGCTTTCCAGCAGGGAAGGCATCCTCTGAGCTGCCAAGGGAAGGAAACTGCAGAACGCAATTAGAGTCAATACAGCTGACATGACAGTCAATACAGCTGGCATGATAGCCCATGACAGCAGTTTGGTACACACAAGTGAGCAAGCATCAAATTAACAGTCGGAATTGGAAGCAGGCATATCTGGGCACTCTATGTGCACGTTTAGGCTGTGGTCAAACTACATGGAAACTGTATTTACAGCTGGAAGTAAAGTTTTATGTGTTTGGTCTTCATTGTAAACTGTTTTGTGTGAAGTGTCGTATCAGCATTGAAATGGGGTGACAGTGTAACATTAGTAAAACCTTTGTTTTATAATGTTTTGACCACTAGGAAACAAACTAATCAGAACCTAGCCTTTTGGGGTTTGAGATGATCAGAGAAGTTTTTAAATGGACAAGGACATTAAGAGCTTCGTCTGCGTCTTCCTAAAATTCTCAAGTAAGCTGTAGAAAAGGTAGGATGTTTCCATTACAAAAGGCTGCTTGATACTAAAACTTAAGAGTTAGAAGCATTCTCCTTGCTTTTCTTTTGTTTCAGAGACTTGTGTTCAAATTAATAATGACATAATACATTGGAGGCTTTCTTACTGATAATGAAAAATGAATTCAAATAACCCTAGTGCCTTGGTATGGCTGTCATGAAGTTTGAAAATGAACGTCTAGAGTATCAAAACTCAAAGGTCTTCAATTTAGGAACCAATTCTAAATTTGCAGCTATCATGCTGGTTTCAGCAGGGAGCAAGTCTAAAACGATTCAGTACATGAATTGAAAAAACAGCTAAGATGCATGTGTCTGCATTACCAGTTCCAAAAGAATTATTTCCTTTTTTTTTTTTTTGAATGGCTCATATTAAGTCTGTAGATTCCTAAGGAAGGGAAGAAGAGATACTAAGCCTTAAATATGAAGACAAGGATGAGACATAAACATTTCACCATAGAGGAGGATTGTGAGATGAATGCGAAGGAAGATGGATAGACAATTACTGTGAGTTTCTTCAGGCCTTATTTCCTGTTGTCCTACACATCTGAGAACTCATTCTCATCATTCACATCCATAGTGGGAACCAGTGGTGTGTAGCAGTGGAGGTACTCTTGTAGATTCCTGAACAAGTCTAGTTGTACTTGTGCATGGACATGACTTGAGGATTACTGTCTTCTCGCCTGTAAATTAAGACCAGTGATAAACCCCTTCTGTTTTAGCTAGATTTAACCCACATTGGAATAGGCAGCTCAGCTGTTAGCTTTATATATTCATATGTCCTGCACTGTCCCGCACGACATCCTTCTCTCTAAACTAGAGAGACATGGGTTTGATGGACGGACCACTCGGTGGATAAGGAGTTGGCTGGATAGCCGCACTCAGAGAGTGGTGGTTAACAGCTCAATGTCCATGTGGAAACCAGTCACAAGTGGTGTCCTGCAGGGGTCCGTGTTGGGCCCAGCCCTGTTCAACATCTTTGTCGGCAACGTGGACAGTGGGATATAGTGCACCCTCAGCAAGTTCGCCAGTGACACCAAGCTGTGCGGTGTCGTCGACACGCTGTAAGGGAGGGATGCCATCCAGAGGGACCTTGACAGGCTGGAGAGGTGGGCCCCGTGCCAACCTCATGAAGTTCAACCAGGCCAAGTGCAAGGTCTTGCACCTGGGTCATGGCAATCCCAGGCACAAATACAGGCTGGGCAGAGAATGGTTTGAGAGAAGCCCTGAGGAGAAGGACTTGGGAGTGCTGGTGGATGAGAAGTTTAACACGAGCAGGCAACGTGCCCTTGTGGCCCAGAAGGCCAGCTGCATCCTGGGCTGCATCAAGAGAAGCGTGACCAGCAGGTCAAGGGAGGTGATTCTGCCCCTCTACTCTGCCCTGGTGAGACCCCACCTGGAATACTGTGTCCAGTTCTGGAGCCCCCAACATAAGAAGGACATGGACCAGTTGGAGAAGGTCCAGAGGAGATCCACGAAGATGATAAGAGGGCTGGAGCACCTCTCCTATGAGGACAGGCTGAGAGAGTTGGGGCTGTTGAGCCTGGAGAAGAGGAGGCTCCGGGGAAACCTTATAGCAGTCTTCCAGTACCTCAAGGGGGCCTACAAGAAAGATGGGAAAAAACTCTTCAGTAGGGCCTGTTGTGATAGGACAAAGAGTAATGGTTTTAAAATAGAGGGGGTAAGGTTTAGATTGGATATTAGGAAAAAATTTTTTACAATGAGAGTTGTAGAGCACTGGAACAGGTTGCCCCGAGAGGTGGTGGAGGCCCCATCCCTGGAAATGTTCAAGGCCAGGTTGGATGAGGCTCTGAGCAACCTGATCTAGTTGGGGATGTCCCTGCTCCTTGCAGGGGGGTTGGACTAGATGACCTTTGAAGGTCCCTTCCAACCCTAACCATTCTGTGATTCTATGATTCTATATGTATTCACGCAGTTCCTACAACCTCCGTCCTTCCACAGAAAAAAGTGAGTTCATATTTTTTTAATGACTTCCCCAGCTCATTATTTTCTTGCCATTAGTCTGTGGAAGAGTTTGAGGCATACAATTTTCTGTGATTACCTTGCTCAGCTCTTTACACATATACCCGTGGGGAGCACTTCTGCAGTGTGCTTCACCTGTAGTCTGTAGGACTCACTGCTTCTTGTAATCCAGAGTGCTAAACATGGAATGTAAAGCTCTCCCACAGCATATGCACTACCTGTATTAAAGGTCCTGAGATGTATGTGCTGAAAAGACTTTGAGGACCTATATAGTGTCTCACTGATGTTTTGCCTAAGAAATTGTAGCAAAAAAAAAGGTGATTGAAATATGGAACAACAGAATTTTATTCTCAGTGGGCAGAAAAAAGAAACAAAATGAGGCTTTCTAAAATAGTTACGGGATTTAAGAAGACTGATTTCTTAAGAATTCATTAGGAATTCGTAGAGCTGGCCAGGAAATTGATACCCAAAACATATTTCAGCAGAAAATATAATTCCTGCTAAATTGTTAAAGGCATTTCATTTCCTGTGGAAAAGCTGAAAGGTCCATTTCAAATTACTTTAAATATTTGAAATTGTAGGGATCTATAGAGTTTTATTCCAAGCTAATTCAGTGAGAGGTTAAGGTGTGCATTCTTCTTGTAACCTGTATTTCCAGCCCTTTCCATCTTATCTGGACCGGATCTCCTGAAGTACTAGTATTTCCAAAGAGATACTATGCTAAAATATATGTAACCAAACTGTACAGCACAGCGTGCTGTGAACATAACTGTAGTTCTTTAGGGAAGATGTAGTTCATAGTAGGAGCTTGGGCCACAAGCAGAGCAAAGAACTACAACTTCCGTGAGCCACCTTGGGCATCTCAAAGAAAGAAGCAACCACTGTAGCATTTTTCTGCCAATTTCAGCCAGATAAGGACTAGGCTCATTAACATTGCAAGGTCTGTTTGCTCAAGACTTTCCTTGAAGGACGAAGGTTATATATTGAGCTGATTTGACAATAAAAGCAGCAATGTCAGTTCTACATTCCTTTATGAACTCATAATATTTTAAAATTAAATACGTTTGTTCAGAGACTGCCACGGGTATACATCCATCAGAGAGGAAAATAAAGTATCATGCTATTTCTGATTCACCAGTAGCTGTACAGAGCATCAGAGGCTGTTGTTCTGTGTCAAATGTTCTACTTGATCAAGTGGAATAGGGTAAGCAAAAGTTTTCACAGCCACATCCTTCTTCCATTGTCCTGCTGTGTTGGTCGCTGCATTTCTAATGCACTGAGTTCCTAGCCAAAGCTTGCCTGAGCATTAGAAATTTTCAAAGACATCCAAGACCACTCCCACACCAAACCCTACCCATTTCAGGATCCAGATATGAGTCTACCCAGTCAGACAAGATGTTGTTTCTTGTAGGTTTATTCAGTCCATGTAGTTGTACAGACTGGAAGGAGGAGCAGAAGCAGTGCAGGGTGCCAGAACGAGTCAGTGCTGGGGCCAAGGGAGAAATGAATAGACATCTGCTAAGCAAGAGGATGTCCAGGGGAATTTATTGTCTCAGTTACTCCCCAGCACGCTGCTCAGACCTGTTTTAGTGAGATTTGTGATCCATACTGTCTCCTACAGCCTCAGAGTATTCAGTCAGTGTAAAATAATTTCTTGTTCACAGGAAACATTGCACTGGAGTTGCACTGTCCGTGCTCTTGACCTGGAAATCTCAGGAGCCAAAGGCAGACTACCAGTATGGTAGCAGTGTTTGAACTGTCCTCTTTCATTGTCATGTGTTATCCCTGTCATTTGCTATTTGCTAGTTTTCTGCCCATTATGTCTGCTCAACTACTTCATCTATTCATATAACAAAGCTACAAGAAATAGGTTAAGTTACATATTAATGTTTTAGTGCAACACTGCAATTTGAAAACAATAAACATCTCTTCCATTTATAAATATTGTACTATAACTGCAGGCTCTGGGGTTATCAGGCAGTCAAACTGTTACCGAAATCCAGAATAAAACTCCTTAACAGCAATGAGAAGTTAAGAAGCAGGCACTTCTTTATTGCAGCACCGGGCGCATGGGGGATCACTGCACCTAGCATGCGCACCTGTCCGATCCAACAGCACAGGTTAAATACACACCTGTTATACATATTCACTAGATTTCCGAGCAATATTATACATAAACATTAACTTTCTGAGAAATCATTATAATATTTCCCCACCTACTTGCGCATGCTCAGTCTTTTGAGTCGAGGGTCTTTTGGTGGTCTTGGGGGTTGTCAGAGCACCCCCCCCTTGAATTTGCTGGTCAAACTCCTCCTTGAAATCTCCATATAGGGTCTTGAGCACAAGGTCGTGTTGTCCTTGAGTTTTCTGGCTCCAAAATGATGGCTCAGGGCCTATTTTTTACAGGCGGTGTTTGGGACCTACCATTGTTCTACCAGTCCTCTTAACTACCCCAGACATGCTAGACTAACTTCTAACAAACGAGGTATTATAAAATCTCTAAGATTCACATTCCCTTAAGGACAAATAGATTTAATATAAAATTTAACCTATGTGACTACAGTTCTACAGTTAGCAAGAATCACCTCATATCGATATTTAATTTTCAACGTTTATGTCATGTAACATTTCCCCCCTTTGAGACTTACTTAATTTTTTTTCAATAAGTCTCATTTACTTATAACTAATCTCCATAATCAGTAAAACAAAAAGTATTATTAACATTACTACTAAAATTCCTTTGATAGATGTCATTATTTTGATATGATTTTGTCTAATTCGCTAAAAATGAGAGACTGTTAACTTTAAATGACATGTTTCTTTAGAAATCCATTGTTTCTGTTTTGGAGGCGGTGCTTCTTGACTCTCGAATAATGAATCCAAGAATCAATATCTTCAAATTTAGGGGCTCTATATATTGCTAGAAGCACCTGATATGGTTCTTTCAATTTTTATTGAAGAGATTCTGATTCCCAAATTTCCAGGTACACATAATCTCCTGGTTGAAAATGGTGAACTGGGGAATCTAAAGAAAGAGGCTCTGTGGTAGTTCCATATCCTTTTAAAGCATTCAGAGTTCTTCCAAGGGATATCAAATACAATTCCATTTCATTATCCCCAGTAACAGTCACATTTTGAACAAGGGTTGGAGGCTGATAAGATTGATTTTCCATACATTAACATATGGACTAATTTTAGTCTTAGATCTGGATTGAATCTTGATTCTCAGAAGTGCTTAAGGAAGAGCATGAGGCCATTTTAAAGATATTTTCTGACAAATTTTACTTATCTATTAGATTGTGGCCTTCAAGGAGTGTGTAAATTCAATTTAATTCCCAGAATTTTGCTCAATATTTGAATAATTTCAGCTACAAAATGAGGACCTCTATTTGATATCATTCTTTTGGGGATTCCAAACCATGATACTATTTCTTTTAGCAGTTTTTTAGCAACTTCTCTTGCCTATTGGTGTGGCAGGGAAAAAAAAAAAAAACAACCTTTGGCCATATCTGCTAATACCAATAGATATCTATATCCATTTTGTTGTGGCAATTCTGAAAAATCAATATGCCAATAATTTTCAGGCAAGTTTCCTGGTTATATATGTGGTTCCTGGGGGTGGTTATTTAATATTTCTCGGGTTATTCTTTAAACAAATTTCACACTTTTTGTTATTGATTTTATTAGCTTTATTATCCTAACACTAATCACCTATCTTCTTAAATCACTGATCATTGCCTCTATTTCCCAATGAATTTCTCTGCGTTTTTAGTTTTGATTGTGGTGAGACCACAACTTGATTTTTAGGACTAATGATCGTTTTTCATTTTTATTTGAATTGATTTAGCTAATTCCAAATCAACCTTACTGTAATTTGGGGTTTGATGTTCAAATTTCACTTCTTTAACTGCTATTATTGTCATGATGCCTTTTTCTGCTCTCTCCTTTGCCTTTTGATTGACTAATTTATTTCCATTATTCACTGGGAAATTCCCAAATTGGTGGGCTTTGCAATGCATAATTGCAACTTCTTTGGGTTTCTGCACAACTTGGAGCAATTGCAGAATTTCTTCTTGGTATTTAATGGATGTTCCTTGTGCTGTCATCATTCCTCTTTCTTTCCATGTGGCTCCATGGGCATGTACTACTCCAAAAGCATACTTTAAATCAGTCCATATATTCACTTTTTATGTTCTGTCCTTTTTAGGGCTTTTATGAGGGCTAGTTATCAATTCAGCTTTTTGTGCTGAGGTGTTCACTGGGAGTGGCTTTGCATCAATAACAGAGTTTGTTATTGTTATTGCATATCCAGCCAATCTTCTTCCGTTTCTCCTGAAGCTGCTTCCATCAGTACATATCTCGAATTCTGCGTCAGATATATGTTCATTCTTCCGTTACTTCTGCTGGAATAAACTTGTTTGATGGTCTGTAGACAGTCATGACTTAGAACTTCTTCTTCTATTGAATTTAAAAAGATATGGCAGGATTTATTGTTCTACTTGTTTTTTATTTGTCTTCATCTTGTTCCAACAGGACAATTTGATGTTTGAGCATCCTGCTTGGGGATAACCAGCGTCCTCCTTTCTGTTCCAGAACAGAAAGTACCATATGCAGTACATAGTCTGATCTTGGCTGTCCCGTCGTCAGCTTACAAGCTTCTTAAATCAGGACAGTTGCTGCTACAGCTCATAGACAACCTGGTCATCCTTGGCTAACATTGTCCAATTGTTTGGAGAAATAACCAACCGGTCTTCTTCATTCTCCATTTTTCTGAGAAAGGATTCTTCTGAGAGCCAAGTGTTGTCTTTCATGAACAAACAGTTCAAAGTGTTTGGTTAAATCAGGCAACCCTAGAGCAGGAGTGGACATCAGAGCTACCTTTACATTCTGGAATGCCTTTCAAGCTTCAGGTTCTCACACAAGGGGTCCCTCCTTCAATTCCTTTAATCCACAGGTGATACCAGCCAGCCATTCCCAGAAACGTTCTCAGCTCCTTAGCTCCTTTTGGCTCTGGCATTTGGCAAATTGCCTCTTTTCTCTCATTTCCAAGTTGTCTTTGTCCCTGTGTGATTTCAAATCCCAAATACATGACAGTCTCTTTTCCAGTCTGTGCTTTCTTCTTGGAAAATCTGCTATCACTTTGGCCCAAGAAATTTAGCAGGTTAGTAGTCAAGTCGAAATATTCTTCTCTGGTTTCTGTGGCTATTAAAATGTCATCTACATCTACAGCTCTACAGCTCCCACCAGGGGTTTGGTGTTCTGTCCCCTTTTTCTACTATTTATTTCATTTTTTAAACCTGTATCAACACTTACAGACAACACATAAAGATAACACAGAAATTTAACACATGAATTCTGTGTCTTCTTCTTCAGTTCCGCATTTTAAACACCACTTTCTATACTACAAGCCACACAAGATCTTTTCAACCTTTTTCCTTTTTCTTTTTTTTTTTTTTCCTAATGCCAAAACCATCGGATCCTTGGGGACATATCCACAATCTTTCTGCCACTCAGGATGATTTCTCAAAGTAAAGAACAAATCAACATAGGGGACCACATCTCACTTTCCTTCCCTTCTACAAGATAACATCAACTGTAAAATATTGCATCAATTTTTTTCCTAGTCATTTGGTCTCCCCTTATATCCTCCCAATGTTTAAGAACACATCCCAGTGGAGACTTCATTAATATTTCCCCTACCATTGAGGTAGACATAGAAGATATGTGTTTTCCCATATTTTACAAAAGAGTTTTTTTTGGTACGAAAAAGACAATAATACTGTTCTACAGACAAAGTCAATCCTGTCACCAAGAAAAGTTTAAAACCCCAAATGCAATACTGTATATCATTCAAGTTTCGTACACCACAATACATGCATACAGACTTCAGAAAAAAAGCGTTGAAGCAACAATTACCAGCTTGTAAATCACTTCTAAAACACCCTGGGGCCCCTTTTCCAAGCTATGTACAAATCTTACCAATACTTCCCACACTCTTACTCTTAAACAATTTAGACCAAATGGCAAATACCAGATAAATGCAAATGACAATTGCCCCAAATACAAAACGCAAACAAATGCAAATGAAAATTGTCCCAAATACACAAATGTCCAACCCAGCAATAGCTTTCGCTTATGACTTATGGGCAGATGCCTAGGCTTCCAGAACAGACGGGTACCCTCTAAGCTCCAACCCTGCAAAGCTTTCGCTGCGCCTTACGGGCAGGCTATCCAGACCAGACAGATTTCAAAGAAGTGCCTTACCCTTTTCTCCAGGGAACGTTGCAAGCAGCTTTGTGAGTCGGGAGTGATGGGTCTCCCTGAGAACCCTTGGTGCCGTCTGGAATTCGTTCAACACTCAATCTCGCCCAGTCTCACTCGCAAGGTCCCATCTGGGTCGCCAAAACTGTTACCGAAATCCAGAATAAAACTCCTTAACAGCAATGAGAAGTTAAGAAGCAGGCACTTCTTTATTGCAGCACTGGGCGCACGGGGGATCGCTACACCTAGCGTGCACACCTGTTTGATCCAACAGCACAGGTTAAATACACACCTGTTATACATATTCACTAGATTTCTGAGAAATATTATACATAAACATTAACATTCCGAGAAATCATTATAATATTTCCCTCCCACTTGCGCATGCTTAGTCTTTTGAGTCGAGGGTCTTTTGGTGGTCTTGGTGGTCGTCAAAATGCCCCCTCCTCGAATTTGCTGGTCAAACTCCTCCTTGAAATCTCCATATATGGTCTTGAGCACAAGGTCGTGTTGGACCTTGTGCTTGTAAGGACAAATACATTTCATATAAAATTTAACCTATGTGACTACAGTTCTATCGTTAGCAAGAATCACCTCATACTGATATTTAATTTTCAAAGTTTATGTCATGTAACAAAACCTTTCATCAAAGCCAAATATTTCCTAAAGTACATACAAGGTCGTGTTGGACCTTGTGCTCATAAGGACAAATAGATTTATTATAAAATTTAACCTATGTGACTGCAGTTCTACCGTTAGCAAGAATCACCTCATACTGATATTTAATTTTCAACATTTATGTCATGTAACAAAACCTTTCATCAAAGCCAAATATTTCCTAAAGTACTACTCTTAAAAATCTTTTGCAGACATTAGTGTTTCATTAGTTCTCTCAAACAACTCTCCTTGGGAGTCTGTATAGCAGGTAAAATCTAGCTCTAACTCATGGAAAAATTAACAGCATTTTTAATTCATTTCTTCAGAATTTACTCCACATGGCTTGTGGTGGTACGTAGCTGGTATTCCAAATGTACTCAAAGAGCAGCAGTAAAATTAATGACATGTACAAATGCACACTCACCTTCCAGCTAGTTTTCTTTCTGTGTGCCCATCTAGCTCTCCATCTATCACTTGCTTTTCCGTGGACAGGGGCTGTGTTTACCCCAAATATGTGCGCACTCAACAGAGCATACTGCCAAGCCTGCTGAAGCTCCAACTATGCTTATACTACCGTGCAGCACCCTGCAGGGATAGCCCATTTCATCTTGAAAAGTATGTAATTCAGCTAGTGGAATACAGCCCTGAAGTTTGAAAACCTGTCTGTGAAGGATGTAACTCTGCAGCTGCTAGTTCCAAATCAGTCTCATTGTGCACAAACTAGAGTATCCACATTGTGTGGGGTCAGTATGTGCGCAGGCAGGTGGGTCTGTATGTGCATCTCTCCAAACCTGGTACGTCCTGTCTCTGCATAGCCAAGACAAATTTCCAGAAACTATACTGAGGTTTCACCCAGTTTGATTGATGCATAGATTTTCAGGTCAGCAGGGACTGCTGTGACTGCCATCAATATACACCTATTGCTTATCTAATCTACTACTTGAAACAAATGTGCCAGCAACACACACAGTCTATGTATTCAACTTCTTTTTCTTTTTTTTTTTTTTTTACCTCTAGCCTTGTAAAACACATATCCTCAGCTCCCACTCAGTGTTGTACTCACATTTATGTGAGTAACTGGCAACTTGTTGTTCCTGCATGTTTTAATGAGAATGGCATTAAGGAATTAAATTTAAAACCTGTGAAGGGATTCTTTGCACATACTCCAGCTTCTCAACCTTTCAGTTCTTTTCCTGTCCACCAAAAAAAAAAAAAAAAAAAAAGCAATTTGGGTTTCATTTTCCCAAATTCTAGGCTTCCTTGATTTCACATGATGTCTTTGCCAGGCAGACTCTGAACTAGAATAATAAAGCTTTACGCCACTAGCAGTTATCTGAGGATTTTGTACAATGGGGTGGTTCGATTACCCTGTGTGCAGGTTTCCCAGCCAAACTATGGTGAGGTCACACTGGCCATCTGTCCTTTCCTAAGTAAATTAACACCATATCCCACCATCAACAATTAATTCTCTTTAGTAAGGTATGTCTCTAAATTATTACAAGAATATTCAAATAAAATATTAATATCAGACTCAAAATATGCCAGACATTAGAAACGGGAGACATTAGAAAAAGCTGTGGGCATGCATCACTGTTCAGGGGAGTGGCAGGGGGATACTTTCTTATCAACACAGAAATAATGGTTGAGTTGTCGTATCCCTTTGCTCCTGATAAAGGAAGAGGTCATTGTTGTACATATATTCTGACAGAATGAGGTCGTTGATGTTATCCCTGATTATTTGAATAATGGCCATGACAGATTCCTCCTTGTCTTACCTTAGAAATGACAGTCTAGTTTCCTCTTCTGGCTGAGCTTTTTTTTTTCTAAAGGGAAATATACTTGCAGAACAGCAACAGAAGCTAAGATCTGTGAGGGCTGGATTTTTTCCTCTCTCCTTGTGAAAGGATCGTGGCAACAAAAGGAGAGGAAGCTTTAGCAGGTACTGCAGCCATAAGCACCCCTGTTTATCTCGCAGTGCACGTGAAGGAAATGGTCTCTGGAGCAGCAGAGCTGAAGGAAGAAGTTCCTCCACCTCAGCCCTGGCAGATTGTTGCCCCTCAGGTGAGACAGGAGAACTCCTTGCAGGGTTATTCTTTAAAAAGGATCATAGGAACGATCTGGGTTAACAGCAATGCATTCTGGATGGAGGAGTGGGGGTGGCAGCAAAGGGAGGGCACTTGTGCTGTCATCTCTGTCATTAGAAGTGGATCTGCTTCCAACAGCCTGCAGGATCTCACAGGCTCATGGTGGCTGGAGATGCTGCTTCTACCACCTCTGCCAGAGATAATGTCCTTGTGGCAAGGGTTGCCACTTGTCACCATCCCAAGGGAAGCAGGAATGTGGTGGCACAGTCCCAGGGGGGACAGCAGGCTGTGACAACTTGCAGGACTGTGATGAAGATCACCCCAGTTCATCTGCCAAAATGCTCAACTGGTTAGACTAGGTCTCATACAGCTGGGGCAAATGCCTGCTGAAGAGATCCTGAACAGCAAAGGGCTACTCTTTAAAGGAAAGATTTAACTCATTTGCCTGTGTGAGGAATTTCTTAATTTTCTCGCAGTTAACACACGGTTAAAACATTGCTGAGCTGAAATTGGGGCCTTCTTATTTCAGATAAGTTTAGCAATATTTCCACACAACTTGATTAAAACTGGAGAAGGCATTTCTATACCAAAATGAGAGTTTAAGTTCAGGCTTTTATTCATTTTCATAAATTTTAAGGCCAGGAGGACATATTAGATCATTTGCTTTGCCCTCCATAGCATCTCAGCCCTGTGCCCCGGTACTGAGTGCAATAATGTGACTAAAGCTCCTCTTAGCATTTAACGGCCCCATTAATTTTCCACTGATGCACCACTCAGACTAAGGGATTTGCACCCTTGACCTTGGGCATCTAAAACATAAACTATCAGATTATGTTTTTTGCAACTCTCTTGTACGCATTCAGTCTTTCAGTGCTGGGAGCACAGACAGTTATAACCAACTCAGTCAGCCAACATAAAAACCACTTAAACTTTTCTGGCATAGACAAGGCTAGAGACACAGCAGAAATTCAATGACCTTGTCTCATTGAATAAGTCTGCAAGCTTGAAAGTGTTATTAAACATTCAGAAAACAGAAAGTGACACACTTAGAGAAAGTTTGTGGGAATTACCTTTTCTTTTTTTTAAAAAACAGAACAGAATACTCATTTTTGGTGCCTTACAGTAACTTGGATTGAATGTGAACTGATTTATTTTCCTCTCCATTTGTTTAGCCAGCAAATGGAAAATTTATTTTGCTTGAAAAACCTTTAGGGAATGCATGGGAACGAAGTTATTCTAACTAACCACCTAATTAGAAAAGTAATATAAATGCAGTTCAGTTTTTCTGTGGAACTTCTCTTGAATTTGATCTGAAATGCAACGAGAGACACACACTTAAAGGAATAGTTGAATGATAGGGAATAGGAAGAATGGGTAAGTTAGAGCTAGAGCTGACCTGTGCCCATTCTCTGGATCATCCTCCCTCCCTGCCCACCAGACTTGGATAACTGTCGTGGTTTTGTTTAGTAGGGGGTGGGCTAAGGTGGTAGCTTCTGTAGGAAACTGCTAGAAGTCGCTCCCCTTTGTTCAGGGGACTTGGCCAGGCCTAGGGCGGACCCACTGCTGGCCAAGGCTGAGCCGATTGGTAGCAGAATGTCCCGTGATAACGCTTCTGCGATAACGTATTTAAGAATGGGAAAACAAAAAAAAAAGAGGAGAGAAGAGAAGATGTGAAGAAGCTGAGTGGGGGCAGAGGCGCAGATGGGGAGGCGCAGGCCTCATGGGCCTTGCAGGCCTCACCCTCTGGCCTCTCGCCAGGCAGCCGACTGGGCCCAACTCGGCCCGGCCCGGCTGCAAGAAGTGGAAAGGAGATGAGAAGTGAATAAGATGTAAAAAAAGATCCTGAGAGACATCTACCAGCCTGTTGTGAGGAACGGCTGCAGACGCCAAGGTCAGTTCAGAGTGAGGGGGAGGAGTAATGCGGCTCCTGGCCAAGATTCCCCTGCAGCCTGTGGTGACGACCATGGTGAAGCAGGTTGTCCCCCTGCAGCCCATGGAGGTCCACGGAGGAGCAGAGATCCACTTGGAGCCCATGAAGGACCCCGCACCAGGGGAGGTGGATGCCTGAAGGCGGCTGTGGCCCATGGAGGGCCCGCTGGGACAGCTGTTCTAGAGGGACTGCACTCCGTGTGGAAGAGATGACCCACGCCGGAGCAGTTCCACAAAGGACTGTGGCATAGGGGTGGGACCCCACACTGGAGCAGGGGAGGAATGTGAGGAATTCTTCCCCCGACCATGAAGCAGTGGCGTGAAACAACGTATGATGAACTGACTGCAACCCCCATTCCCTCTTCCCCCCTGTGCTGCTCGGGGGGGGAAGGTGGTAGAGATAATGTTAAGCTTGGGAAGAGGGAGGGGTGGAGGGAGGTTATCTTGTTCTCTGTCTCATTATCCTGCTGTTTTTAGTAATAAATGAATAGTTTTCCCCAAGTCGAGTCTGTTTTGCCCGTGACGGTAATTTTAAGGATTTCTCCCTGTCCTTATCTCAAACCTCGAGCCGTTTTTCCTTATATTTTTTCTCCCTGTTCTCTCGGAAGGTGGGGGAGTGAGAGAGAGACTGTGTAGTCTGGTCCTGATCAGGCCTGAACTACGACAATAACTTTGGAGTTTGTAGTGGATGTTGTTAATTAGTCACTTAAGCAGCTCATGGGAACTAATAAAGCACAAACTTCAGTAAGCTCAGAGGCTAGTTTACTGGAAAGCTCTTTCAGACAATTTTTTCTCTGTTTGCAGCAGAAAGAAGGGCTGGATGTAGGTACAGGGTGGCTGTAAAGAATAATAGAATGGTTAGGGTTGGAAGGGACCTTCAAAGGTCATCTAGTCCAACCCCCCTACAAGGAGCAGGGACATCCCTGACTAGATCAGGTTGCTCAGAGCCTCATCCAAACTGGCCTTGAATGTTTCCAGGAACGGGGCATCCACCACTTCTCTGGGCAACCTGTTCCAGTGCTCTACAACTCTCATTGTAAAAAATTTTTTCCTAATATCCAATCTAAATCTACCTCCCTCTGTTTTGAAACCATTACCCCTCGTCCTATCACAACAGGCCCTACTGAACAGACTCTCCCATCTTTCTTGTAGGCCACCTTGAGGTACTGGAAGACTGCTATCAGGTCTCCCTGGAGCCTTCTCTTCTCTAGGCTCAACAGCCCCAACTCTCTCAGCCTGTCCTCACAGGACAGGTGCTCCAGCCCTCTTATCATCTTCATGGCCCTCCTCTGGACCCTCTCCAACTGGTCCATGTCGTTCCCATGTCCTTCTTATGTTGGGGGCTCCAGAACTGGACACAGTACTCCAGGTGGGATCTCATGAAAGTGGAGTAGAGGGGCAGAATCACATCCCTTGACCTGCTGGCCACACTCCTCTACCTTCACTCCCAGGGCTGGTCTTGATCCATTCTCTGCTCAGCCTATATTTGTGCCTGGCATTGCCGTGACCCAGGTGCAGGACCTTGGCTGAACTTCATGAGGTTTGCACGGGCCCACCTGTCCAGCCTGTCAAGGTCCTTCTGGATGCCATCCCTCCCTTGCAGCGTGTCGACGGCACCACACAGCTAGATGTCATCTGCGAACTTGCTGAGGGTGCACTCTATCCCACTGTCCATGTCACTGACAAAGATGTTGAACAGGGCCAGGCCCAACACAGACCCCTGAGGGACGCCGCTCGTCACTGATCTCCACGTGGACTTGGAGCCATTGACCATCACTCTCTGAGTCCTGCCATCCAGCCAACTCCTTGTCCACCAAGTGTTCTGTCCATCAAACCCATGTCTCTCTAGTTTAGAGAGAACGATGTCGTGTGGGACAGTGTCAAACGCATGAATAAACTCTCAGGTGAAGCACGATGTTGTATTTCTGAGACTGATGTGCCACATGCAGCGCATTTTGGGATTCGACAGGAAAGCAAGAAGACTCTGCAGTGTGTGTGCTGGGTGACATCTATCCCAGCCACCTATGAGGGCCTTGGGACTTTCTAGGAGCTGTGAACCTTCAAATGCCATCTCAGTGCAGGTGTCTTGGCAGTGTACTGTGTTTTCAGGTCACTTCCAAAGCTAGTGGAAACCTGCTAATTTGCAAAATGATCGAAGACAGTAAAATGCCTTCTCTAGGAGCAGGTTTGTTATCATTCTTTGAGGCAGAGTCAGGACTCGTCTTTGGTGTGAGACACAGAGCACTGATTTGGGTGCAGACACATGAGATGGACATGGCATCAGTCACCCAGCAGGGGCACACAGGCATTCCCCACTTTGTAGCAATGCATTTTCTGGGGTGGCACCAGCCAGTGCCTTCTCTCTTGCAGTGGGATCAGTTTGCTAGCCCAGCCACTGGCCAGGCCATGCCGATCTCCTTGTAGTATCCAAGGGGTTGAGTCTTGGAGATGGAGAGATGCTCCAGCCATGTCATGGGAGCGGGGTGGGCTCTGAGACAGCAGGGCTCGCACTGCAGGGTTTTGGAGCCATGTTCTAAGCACCAACATCTCTGTTTCTTTAAATTAAATAACTTCTCATTTTGAGAGTCATTTTTGGGAAGCTAACTCAAAGAGCTATAGTGTTTGGTTCATGATCCAGTATCATCCACTACTTACAACGAAAATAATGACCAAGCCCTTTGTGGAAAAAGAGAGGAGGCAGTCTGGGATGGAATGAAAAATAAACTGACAATTTAAAGTTATTACCACACACAGAAAGGCAAAATAATATTTTCCAAGGCTGTTATCAGGGCAAGTTAATAGAGCTGTAATTAATATTAATTTATACCCATATATATTGCTAACTCGTGCTTTTGCTGACATGGCGAGCAATCAGTATTTAAATGTCTAGTATTTCTTTTAATTTGCCACAATTAATGTTTCCTGACTTGTATATGAGTTTATAAATTAAAAAAAAATGTAATTAGAAGTTGTTCTTTTTGGTTTTTTTGTGAAGACTGAGTGGCAAATAGAGCCATAAAACCATGTCATATTCAGAATCAGGATGCTGATGTAAATATGGACATATGATACTAATGACCCCGAGTTATTTCTTTTTATTCTCCTCATAGTTTGAATGGAAACATGTCTTTAAATGAAAATGCTCATTATACAAATTAGATGGATGTTATCACTATGCACATTAATATTTTTTTCTCCAAACATTCACTTTACAAATGTAATTATTTTTAATCATACTGGTTCCACTAAATTAAAGATTTGGTTTCTTTTTTTATATTCAAATTCAAGGCCTTTGTATTTAAAAGCACATTATTTTTTATAGATTATTTCCTGCCATTTTATTTCAAAAGCACCTAATAAAATTTCAGTAAATGTGATTAAATAGCATAGAAAGGTTTCCATGGTATTTTTCTTCCTTTCAGCATCGTAAAATAGGTGGTTTCTCTATTGCAGGTTTGCAGTTTCACGAGGGTATGGATGTATAATTAATCTGATTCCTTAACATGTATATCAAAAATATATTTTCTGGCAGTTCAGTGACTGATAGTAAGCTATTGAGTATTAACCCTGGCAGAAGATCAGGACAGGGCTTGTATGGCATTCAAATATCACCTATGGATTATTTTGAAGTCTCACAAGTTACTTGGTAGACCTTATTGTCACCTCAAAAGCAAGCATGAATTCTATCCCATGTTTAAAAAAATCCCAAGTCCTCAAACCCATGGGAGATTTTGCAGACTGCTTTTCCCCTGTCAGTTTGCAGCAGAAAAAGCAGAACAACATTGAGTTGTCAGCTGCCACCTGGTAAAATTTCTTTGTCTGAGATTTTTTCACCTGATTTATGAGGAACAACAATTAAATTCCACACTGAAGACTGTTCAGCCTCACAACCAGATCCAGTCATTTTCAGTACTGCCCCTCTGTTAGTGCGTATAATTAATACAGACTTTGAGACATTAAGCAACAAATTCTGTAATTGGAAGATATTTCACATGCTGATTAGGAAGCAACCATCTGCCACCTTCTTTGTGCATTACTCTGGTTTATTTTAGAAAGAGAAAAAAACCCTAACATATTTGTCGTTTTGCAAAAACCACACATTCTCCCAAGAGGACCCAGCTTTGCCTTTGCTGGAAAGGTAGTTCAGCTACAAGTATAAATTCACACTCTCTGTGCACATTTTCTACAGCAATTTTGCTAATGTGTTAAGGACTAATACTTCTTTAAGATTCTGCCTAACAAAGAGTTTAGCAGAAGTTAAAAAAAAAAACCAAAGAAAAAGAAGAAATCTGCTATTTATGTTAATCCTTACAACAATCCATGAGTAGCATATAATTTGTCTGTGATAAAATGTTACCTATGTTGGCATCCCATGCTCTAATCGCAATGTTGCCTTCAGTGCTGCCACACTCCATGTTGATCTTGTATGTTACAGTGGTTCAGAGGGTTAATTCCCAAACTGCACTTCAGTGTTACTTTCCCATTCAACTTGTATGATCATAGAATCATAGAATCATAGAATACTTAGGGTTGGAAGGGACCTTCAAAGGTCATTTAGTCCTATCCCCATGTAAGGAGCAGCGACATCTTCAACTAGATAGGTTGCTCAGAGCCTCATCCAAACTGGCCTTGAAAGTTTCCAGGGATGGGGCATCTACGACCGCTCTCCCAGTCCCTATTGGTGCCTTCCACAACTTCGGTGGTGCAACAAGAGCCCTTATTGGTGAAGACTGAGGCAAAAAAAAAGTCATTAAGCACCTCAGCCTTGTCCATGTCTCGGGTAACCAGGTCACCCATTTCCTTCCAGAGGGGGCCTGCATTCTCCATGGACCTCCTTTTGTCTTTGACGTACCTATAGAAGCTTCTCTTGTTGCTCTTGACGTCCCTGGCCAGATTAAATTCTATCAGGGCTTTAGCCTTCCTCACCTGATCCCTGGCCGGTCGCACAGCCTCTCTGTAATCCTCCCAGCTTACTTGTCCTTGCTTCCACCCTCTACAGGCTTCCTTCTTTATTTTCAGATGG
Source organism: Chlamydotis macqueenii (assembly GCF_036417535.1). Classification (NCBI taxonomy): domain Eukaryota; kingdom Metazoa; phylum Chordata; class Aves; order Otidiformes; family Otididae; genus Chlamydotis; species Chlamydotis macqueenii. Next base: position 22,892,777 of record NC_141559.1, read on the forward strand.
TCCAGGAGCTCCTTGCTCATCCACACAGGCCTCCTGGCACTTTTGCCCAACTTACTCTTCATCGGGATGCATCACTGCTGAGCTTGGAGGAGGTGCTTCTTGAATATTGACCAACTTTCCTGGGCCTTTCTTCCCTCCAGGGCCGCCTCCCATGGCACTTTGCAGATCAGATCCCTGAAGAGGCCAAAGTCTGCCCTCCTGAAGTCCACAGCAGAGAGCTTCCTGTGTAGCTTCCTCGCTGCCCTGTGGATCTTGAACTCCACCGTGTCATGGTCACTGCAGCCAAGGCTGCCCTTGAGTTTCACATCCCCCACCAGCCCCTCCTTGTTGGTGAGAATGAGGTCCAGCATGGCACCCCCCTTTGTTGGCTCCTTTATCACTTGCAGGAGGAAGCTGTCATCCACACCAGCTGTCATCCACATTCCAGGAACCTACTGGATTGCCTGTGCCCTGGGTCTTTTTTTGAGAAAATAAATATCCACCTAGCTCCTACTGTCCCTGACTTTGGTGTTGGCTATGTGACCAAGTCTGCCTCTCCACAATTTGTCTACAAAAGGGATCATGAAAAAATGCATATGAAGGAGAAATTATTTGATGGGATTTTGTAATTTGGGATGAAGCAGAAACATGCTGTGAATATTTGTGATAGTTAAAGGGAGCATAGGCTTTCATAAACTTGTGAAAGAGAACATCCATTCAAAAACTTTTCCTTGAGATGCACTTTGAAAAATAAATAATCTTTTTTTTCATTCAGTGTAAAGCAAGTTGCTGTTGTAGGGCATTGTATTAGAGCATTGATGATTTGCAGTTTCAAAGGCATATTTTAAAATTGGCAAAGCATCTATACTGGTTTTGTAAAAGTGAGCAACATCTGTCAAAAAGAAGGATTGGGGAAAAAAGGGATTAAAGACTTTGACAGGATAGAGGTCCATTGGTATCTATTACATGCAGTGGCCTACCTGTAACCTGTTGTATGCAAACCTCTACAGTGCAAGAAGCTGGGAGGGAGTCCCAGAGGAATGGGTACTCTGTCTGTGCCCTCCTCTGTGCTCTTCTGCAATGGCCTCTTCCTGTCAAGCTCAGAGGTCGAAGCTCACTCCATGGACATTTGAATTGACCCACAAGGGCTGCGTATGTAATTCCCTGTATTGGGTCTGGCTGAGATGGAGTTAATTTTCTCCATAGCAACCCTCTTAGTACTGTGCTTTGTACTGGTAGCCATAAAGATGCTGATAACACCAGTGTTTTGGCTACTGCTGAGCAATGCTCGCACAGGACCAAGACTGTCTCTCCAACATTGCCCCCTCACCAGGCTGGGGGTAGGCAAGATCTTGAGAGGGGACATAGCCAGGACAGCTGACCCAAACTGACCAAAGGGATATTCCATACCATACAGCATCTGCTCAGCAATAAAAACTAAGAGGAAGGAGGAAGAGGAGGGGAGGCATTTGTTATTATGACGTTTGTCTTCCAGAGCAACTGCTAAGTGTACTGAAGCCCTACTTCCCAGAAAGTGGCTGGACATCACCTGCTGATGGGAAGCAGAAATAAATTCTTTGTTTTCCTTTCCTTACACATAGGGCCTTTGCTTTTGCTTTGTTAAACTGTCTTTATCTTGACCCATGAGATTTTTTTCCATCTTATTTTCTCCCCTCCCTGTCCTGCTGAGAAGGGAAGTGATAGAGCAGCTTGGTGGGCACCTGGTGTCCGGCTAAGGTTAAGGCCTCACATATTTGTGCATTGAATTTTATAGTTTTTACTGAGATGATTGTCTTGGATTTCTACGTGAAGTTCAAGGAGGCAGGGAGCTGTATTTCACCGAGTTGTGTTTGTCTCAGTCCCATAGGGTTTTGTAAGATCCCAGCTGAAATATTTCTCTTCTGCACTTCTCTTTACTGTGTAAAGCTCATTTTTTTTTCTTTCTGCTCCATAGCAGATACAATGGACTCATCCCCTCCTTGGAGCTTTAAACATAAAATGCCTCAGGTGAATGACCACAGAAATACAGTACGATAGACAGTCAGGGCAGTAATTATTTTACCAGTGTTATTGTGCTTCACTGGCATGTTAAAGAGCTGGCAGCTCGATTGGTGGCGGGATGAATTTACCTGGGTTTCTGTGACTTTTTGTGACAATGTTGGCTTCTCAGAGGCTGATGTAAGTGACTCATCCTGATCTGTTCCTTCAGAGGGAGGCTGCTAATATAGAATCATAGCATGGTTTAGGTTAGAAGGGACCTTTAAAGGTCATCTAGTCCAACCCCGTTGTAAGGAGCAGGGACATCTCCATCTAGATCAGATTGCTCAGAACCCTGTCCAACCTGGCCTTGAATGTTTCCAGGGATGGGGCATCAACCACTTCTCTGGGCAATCTCTTCCATTGTATCTCTCTTTGTTAGCTTTCCCAGTTCTATGAAAGTTTTTAGGAATTTACTATCAGTCTTTAGGAATTTACTGTCTTAAGTTCACTACCTTTTTGTCAAATTTGATGGAAATCTTTGCATTTAATGGGGAGGATGAAGGCGTAGATGTACACATACATGCAGCATGATTACTTTGGGAAGCTAGGTAAAAAGCGTCCACTGCATCCTCAGTTCTTATCAGTGCACAATGGTGAAGCTGTCTTTCTTAAAAGGCATTTAATTATGGCAAAATTTTAAAAGAGAATGAATGATGTGAGTTCTATTTAGTTTTCAGTAAATGGGCTGGGATTTTTTTTTTTACCCCTCAGAATCCTTGACATATAACCTTTTGCTTATATAAAACACTTCAGCTGGGCGTTCATAGGTTTAACTACATGGAAGACTATTCAGTGGAAAGAAATCTTATTATCTCCAGCTTAATGTTTCAGTATCTGGCACAATATGAGGATATTAGACTTTGATTGCTGGTTCTCTTCAGAGATTACACCACTTAAGTTCTTATTCCCATCTTAATTTTATTTTTTTTTAATTGGTCACATTTACATTACATTTAAATATCTTCTTTCAAGCTTTCAGGGTAAAAAGTTTAGGCAAGAAATATTCTAATTAGATTTGCCTTAAATTGCCCAGATTATTCTGATGTTCATCCAGTCATTTTATATCCTAACAATATGTAGACCAAATAATTAACATCAAGCAATTGCAATGGCCATTTGCTATACACCAATATTAAACATCTGACCAAAAAAATGCCTTCAAGAATGTTATGATGACCTGATGCACCTATGCATTTTACAAAACCATTAATCTGTGACAATATCACCCAAAATTACAGTAAATAAGTTGTCAGAGTGGTTTTGCGGGTCGTAGTAACGTATCTATTCGGAATCTGTTGTAGTCAGAAAGGCATATATGTTTGCTGTAAATGGATCTTCAATCTCCATTAATTATTTCATTCTTTTTTTACACACTATAAAATTGCCATTTTTATGACTAGGCTTGATGTATGATATGGCTGAAGAATTCTATGAGTTAACTAAAGAATAAAAGGCTGCTCCTTCTGCTGTATATTTCTGTACATGACATTAGCATCTTAGGACCACTGGTTTGTACTGTGCAGAGATTTAACTTTAAGTGGATCATACAGATTGTCAAAGATGTATTCTCATGTTGTGCAGGAGTATTTTATTTGATCCAAAATCCAGAGGCTTTGTATCACCAAGGCAAGTATCTCCAGTCCTAGGACCTCTTTGAAAGCATCAATTACATCTCAGACTGCAAAACAGAGTAGTTTCTGTAAATGGTAATGCCACCAAGGAAATGAACATGGAAAAGTAGGACAGGAAAGGATCACTTAAATTCTGTGTGCTGCTATCACAGATGCCAGTCAGGCATGCATCAGCTTCTGCCTTAAATCTCTTTGATGTTTGGGTTTTGTTGCCTTTTTTGTTTATTTTTGCTTTTTCTTCTCCCACTGGAAGGCTGTTCCAGGAAATCACTCCTCAAATAGCTATAAATCACCCTCAGCTTTCCAGGTAAAATGTATTCATGCCAATTAATGCTCATTTGTTCTCATGCCAACATTGTTCTTTAGCTTAAATTGCTCTTTTGGCTCCCTGATGCTTACCTCGATGTATTTATAGAGCTCAGTCAGATCTCTCTCGGCCTCCACTTTGCTAAGCTAAGGCAAACACTCTTATTTCACTCTCGAGAGACAAACTCCTAGTTTCTTTGATCATCCTGCACCTATGCCCTGTTGGGTTTATATTTTTGCACAGAGCTGGCAAGAACGGTCTCTTGAACTTCAGTCAAGGTTTCCCTAGGTCGTCTTACATGGAAAATGATACCCTTCTCTCCTGGGAGGAGGGAATGGGGGTCACCAAAGTGGCCTATTTTGCATCAGCCTTCAGAAGTGAATGCGTGTACCCCAACACCTGACTCTGAACTTTACACTAGCCTTATATTGCCCAGTCAGTAGCTCTCATCTCATACCAGTGATAAGTAAAAATCATATAGCCGGGGAGCACCTTCAATTTTTATATTTTCCCTTTGAAACCTGACTGCTGTGCATTAAATAAGAGAGTTTCTTCCTCTGTAACTATATGACAGGAGTTCCCATAAGCACTTTCCTTTTCATCAAGAGAATATTATTTAGACAGCAGAAAGGAAGGCAATTGTAGCATAGGACGATCATTGGAAAGAGAAGAGAACGCCTCCTTAAATTTACATTTTAGAGGGTATGAATTTGTTTAGCTTGCTCATCATTACCCAGTATGAGCTAAGACGTGCAGAATGTGTCCTCTCCAAAACAATTTTAATAGATAAAATACTCTAATTGGTCTCAAGTATAAAACAATTTTTTTTTTCTACAGATTAGTCTCAGAGGAAAAACAGCACAAAAGTGTCAGGAACTGTAACTGATTGCTGTTTTTCCACATAACTTAATGATGTGCCTTAATTTCAAAGCTCACATCCAATAATACAAGTTCACTTTTAACAGCCTCTTTGATAAATCATCCTTCTTCTGCACAGCCTTTATTATTGCTAGGCCCTTTCTGTCATATTTTTTCTTCATGTAAATGCTGTTATATATGCAGATTTATAACATCACATGGATATCTGTGTTTTCTCCTTGAGATCACTTTGTTCTAAGAAAAGAGGTATAGTCTTTAGTTTCAGGTACAGACAGATATAATGTCTCCCATGAGGCACTGGTCTTTTGCAAACAGGCTAGAAAAGCTAGAAGCACAGTTAGAGAGAAGCACAGTAGAGAGGGGAAAACATAGCAAGAAAGATTTTTAATGCCATGTAGGTTACAGGGTTTTAAAAGGTACGTAATTCTGTCATATTGCTTCCTAGAACCCATTTTTGTCTTCACAAAAATGCCATACAACTCTTATTCCTCTCACATACTAGGCTTATCATCTCCTTGCCTTTTATAGCCTTCCTCATGTCCTCTGTTAGCTGTAATAAAAGTTAATCCATAAGAAAAGGTTCCAAAGACCAAGCTGGCCAAGCTCAATTAGTTCTTTGATTAACTTTATAATTAAGCAATAAGCCACAGAGCCAGACCTTCCTCAGCCAAGGGATGGCACTGGCAGTGGCAGGGTAGAGCCTGCTCAATGTGCGTTTCAGGACAATTGTATTTATATTGCAGTCTTTTATAACTTAAAGCATTTGTTCTTATAGCCCGAGTCTTGTGCATTTTTCTTTTATCTCACTCTGTCTGTAAGCCAACTGGAAGGGCACTCTCATATCCCGTCTGTATCTCATCACACATGGACTTCAGTAAATGAGGATGCCAGCCCCGTCTACTTGGCATAAGCTGCTTAAGACCTGTAACAATAACTTAGCATGAGTGCAAACCATTTGGGAAAGAAACCTGTAGTTCCTCTTTACATATTTCAGCGTAGTAGTAGGATTTTGTATTCTAATGAATGTATACAGTGGTTAGAGGTGTATATCTTGGTTAACACAAGATACACAGGTGTAAGACCCCAGTAAGACCAGAGTTTGTTTCTCTTGCTGTGCTCTGAATTGGACAGATCTACGCCAGCTGTAGCCTGAAAGATGCAGATCTTTTAAGCAGGGTGTAATTGCCTAGGCACATGTGTTGTTGCTGTTACGTGTTTTCTGCCCCAGAAGTAATCTGGCTTTGACTCTTTGGATTGTACACTGATCTTGTCTGCTTCTGCCCACATAGGTACACCTGCTGAGTCACATATACAATCGCTTTGTTGTTGTGTTCCCCCTCTGTCATCCTTTCTGGATGTTTTTGAAGACAAGATGCCAGGTCAGATGGGCTTTCATGTGATGCAGCATGGCCATAGCCTCGTGCTCTGCTCCAGACGAGGCTGCCCACAGCTGCACCTTTCATGTGCTCATGAGCCTTTCCCTGACATTATCACATTTCCATTTGTAACGTTTAGCAAGGAGGTAGTCTGGATGTAACATGGACTTTTATTGGAGTCATAGAGTCATAGAATGACTTGAGTTGGAAGGGACCTTAAAGATCATCTTGTTCCAACCCTCTCTTGCAAGATGCAGGGACACTTTCCACTAGACCAGGTCACTCAAAGCCTCATCCAACCTCCAGGGATGGGGCATCCACAACTTCTCCAGGGAACCTGTTCCAGTGCCTCATCACCCTCATTAGGAACACTAAAAGGTGAGCAGTGAGAACTATACATTAATTTTCAGACCTGCTTTTCTGTGGTAAGAAAGTCCCCCTGCAGTGTACTGCAGAAATGGCATCCTTTTGAGACAGCTCTGTCGGGAAGCATTGTTTTAAAGAGAGTGGGAAATGCAGGGATTTGGGCTGGGAAGCAGAGGGGAGGCAGTAGAGGAGAAAACAAGAGAGTCCATGAAAGGAGCCTGTGATGCACCAGTATTTGGGAGCAATATCCAGATGTCTATCCATGCAGGGGGAAATATATCTATCCTTCTTGGCATAGTGTGCAGTAGGTGGGGTTATCCATGTATGTTTCTAAATTGAAATCATAGAATCATAAAATGGTTAGGGTTGGAAGGGACCTTCAAAGCTCATCTAGTCCAACCCCCCTGCAAGGAGCAGGGACATCCCCAACTAGATCAGGTTACTCAGAGCCTCAGCCAACCTGGCCTTGAATGTTTCCAGGGATGGGGCGTCCACCACCTCTCTGGGCAACCTGTTCCAGTGTTCTACAACCCTCATTGTAAAAATTTTTTTCCTATTATCTAATCTAAATCTATTTCCCTCTATTTTGAAACCATTACCCCTAGTCTTGTCACAACAGGCCCTACTGAACAACCTCTCCCCATCTTTCTTGTAGGCCCCCTTGAGGTACTGGAAGACTGCTATAAGGTCTCCCTGGAGCCTCCTCTTCTCCAGCCTGAACAGCCCCAACTCTCTCAGCCTGTCCTCACAGGAGAGGTGCTCCAGCCCTCTTATCATCTTGTGGCCCTCCTCTGGACCATCTACAGTGTACTTTTGTCTCAAAGTGTACATGCAACAGCAAATAACACCCTTGCACAATTTTGTGCCATTTTTACTGGAATTTGATTTCTTCCTTTACTGGTTAAGGAAGGAAGATCTGAAACATCCTCAAAGTCTAGCAAGATGATAATATTATAGAAAGAGCCTTTGAATGAGCTTGTTTTAGTCAAAATATTGCAAGTGTGTTAATTCTGAGATGTTCAATGATACTAAAACCACTCATTGACAAATGCCTCATTTTCTCTTAATAACACTTCCTTTAATGTTGCTGTAAATGACATCAACTTTGCTGTAATGATACACCTTTAACAGTTAAAATCTACATTCAATGCTTATTTTTATTTTAAATTTCACATTTTAATTTGATCCCATATGCTTTTGACAACCCTGGATTGATTTAAACCCAGGTGATTACAGAACATTTAATTTAAGCAAAATCCTGGGTACATTACAAAGGTGAGGGAGTGGCTAGATTCTAGATAACAACTGAGCTAATGTCTCTTTTCTAATTGAGTCGTAGTCAGGCAGTTTCCAGTGCCAGCAAGTATGGTTAAACCAAATTGACTTTTAGTTTTAGACCAATGGTGCTAGTAGGCTGGGTTCACTGTCTATGAATGGATATGGAAAGACAAACACATTAAAAGCAAAGGTCATTCTTATCTTTTGCTTTTGGCAGCACAGACTTAAGTGTATGAAGTTCATTTCCCTTCCAAGAAATTATCGTTCTTCCATTTTGTCTCAAATTAGTTTGATAATGAAAATCTAGAAGGATTTTTTTCTTTCCACATCATCCTCCATAATTCAAGACTTGTCACCCTCATGCCTTGTTGTATTTGTTGCCTCCTCTCATGCTTACATGGGAGTAGGGATTGTTTTCCTTTTTATTTTTGCTTACTGCATCTAGCACAGTGACGTCTTGATCTTTACTTCAGCTGCTAATGTAGCAAATAATAAGCAACAGCAGGTCCAAGTATGGGAAACAAGAGGAGGCTGTAAGCTGTCCAGGGGAATGGAGCACGTAGTAGGAAACAGGAATCATTGCTTCCTTCATCAGCCAACGGAAAGAGAAATAAGCACCCTCATGAACTTCCAACACTATTCTCCTGGTAAATTCATGAACTTTTTGCCAATACTAAAAGAATGACCTTTTCACAGAGCTGAATACTGTGGGCAGGGGAAGAGTTTTAATACTGCTTTCAGTGTTAAATGTCAGGTACTGAGGGCTGCAGAAGTCTTGGCTCATTGATTTGTGTGGGGTTTGCAGTCTACTTGAGGTTAAGTATGTGCTTGTGTCTTGGCTCAAGATACACGACTGAATGGTCATGTAAAGCAGATTAATAACAGTGCTGGTAGCAGTTAGGATACAGAATAACTACCTTCAGCACAGCAGTAGCAATGACAGCATAGTAAAAATGCTGCATGTATATAGCTGAATGTTTGTGTCTGATGATGAGGCAGGATGAAAGGAGTTGCATTTCAGGAAGGACTTCAGCAAAAGACAGCATCTTCTTATGCTAAGAAGTGAGAAAAAGATTTTGTCAGTAAATAGCAGGATCCTCTACCTATTGATCTTCTCTGAGAGTCCTGCCAGCATTTTGGCAATGTCTGATTTACGGTGTTATGTATCTAGGGCATTCTGCCCTATAATAGGCCACAGAGAGCTACCTGGGCAGTGCTGTCCCCCACACCAAGCCACATATGCAGGAGGGGAAATTGTCCCGAGAGCCTGATCTGGTCAGGGGATCCATATGGGAGGTGCTTCAAATCCTGCCAGCACCCACAAGGTAGAACAAGGGAGAAATCTCTTACTTGTCATCTGGCTTCAAAATAGAGGGAGAGGGATTTAGATTAGATATTAGGAAAAAATTTTTACAATGAGGGTGGTATAACGCTGGAACAGGATGCCCAGAGAGGTAGTGGATGCCCCATCCCTGGAAACGTTTAAGGCCAGGCTGGATGAGGCTCTGAGCAACCTGATCTAGTTGGGGATGTCCCTGCTTCTTGCAGGGGGGTTGGACTAGATGACCTTTGAAGGTCCCTTCCAACCCTAACCATTCTATGATTCTATGATCCTATGATATGCTGAATGTGATGGCTATGATTCACAATGGATCAGTTGCTCCTTAAACTGCTGACTTACCAAGGTGTTTCTTTCCAGTATTGAACTTCATGATTTGCATTACTGGCGGGTGCACATGGAGGGGGCAACTTCTGCATGCTTCGGTTTAATGAGCTGAGAACTGACAGCTCTCTGTGCATTGCTGCATTGATGATGCTGCTGCAGCCAGGAAAGGCTGTGTTGTGCTGCCTGTTGCTGTGTCTTTGGAGAGTATAGATGTACGAGGACTGGAGAGAACAGGTGCAAGAGATTCAATGCTCGAGAGCAGGATGGGCCAGAGACTCAGACACTTTATACCTTCAGTTATCAGCACATTCCTTGGAGCTAGCCAAAGCCATTTTCTTAAATTATTTTTGATGGAAAATGCTCTTTTATTGACATGTGAAAATTCAGTAGGAAGATATCCAACAGCTGAATTCAGCCAGAGCAGGTTTTTTTTTTAATAGTTTCATTTTACCCATGAATAGTATGCCTATTTTTATTAGTCTGGATGATAAATAATTTTTCAATGCAACTCTCATAATCTGCACTGTGAATTGCAGTGATTGTGCCATGTTGCAAGGAAACACTTTGACACTATAAAACCAAAACTTTTTACTCAAATATTTTTGACATCCACAAAGGTAAAATTTTGGTACAGTCATTTCATTATTTCACTTCAGACTAGTTTTGAAATTCTCTTCCAAAAGACATTTTGAGTGTGCAACAAATTTTTCTCACTTGATTTAGGGAGGGACAAATAATAAGTGAACTGAATACAAAAAATCTGGAACTTCTTGCAAGTTGAAAATTCTGTGGTTTGTTTCCCTCTAATACCAAGAGAGAGAAGATTAATCTGAAAATACACAGAAATTCACATTTACTAAATCTAGTTTCCTCAAGACTGTGAAATCCTTAATTTGTTTATTTCTCTCAGAAGAATATAAATCGCTGTTGCATCCCCCAAATGTTTGTGAGTTTATCAAAAGGAGTGTTTATTCAGCATTCATTCCACACTGTCATTAAACCCTCTGGATTATACAGCTGTTGTTGTCTTTTAAATTCCTGGTAAATACATTGCCAACAACAAGCTGTTCTTTTCAATGCATCACAACCAGGCGTCCTAGAGTAGATCATCAGTCTTGCATCCATTTATTTTATTTATGTCACTCAGGGAGATTACAATGGCCATCTGCAACTGTGGGCAGCTTTTGTTTTGAAGGAGTGTGCTACAGCACCATTGAGGGGAGGGGAATGTGAGGAACAGGGCAGAGTTTCAAGGATGTTCAGAGTGATAAATCATGCTAAGAGCCCAGTAAAGGGGCACTTTGATGTCTCTGGTGACTTTGGCTCTTCTTGCCCTGAGGTTGCTTTGGAGCCATGCAGACTAGAGATGCTACAAGAGGCCTCGTAAGGCTGGAGTCCCAAGCAAGGCATGGGGAAATGCGTAACCCATCACACCACTTGGTTATCCCTGAGAGCCAGTGGGTCTCAGAGACCCTCTTCTCTGTCAGACCATCTGCTTCCTCCTGGCCATGCTAGTGGCAAACTCCATCGCATCAGCTAGGGGTAAGGAGAGAGGCAACCCGTTTCTCACCTGTTTCTCTCCTACATCCATCATATGGATGGACCAACCTGGACACTAACCCCTTTTCTACACTCCCATTTCAAGTATAAGGGTAGCCCATTTTCAGAGCAAAAATCTGGCCATACAGTAAGTCTCAGTTATGGCACAGTTTTCTTTCCCTCATATTCTTCACCACATTACATTTGTTAAAGAAAAGGTCAGAGCTTTTGAGCTACATTTGTTTCCCTCTTGGCAGCATGCTAAATCTTCCTGCTGCTGCTTTTGACTTTTCAGTGGTCTGAAGCATCAAGTTTGGTTCACTTGCAGTTTGAGCTATGTCAGACTCCCAAGTACAGAGTGGTCAGAGGATGTTTCTTCTAGAGAAATCAAACACTATGTTTTCCAGTTTGCAGCATTCAGCCTGGCTGGTTCTTTGTCTGAAAACAAGGGAATGCTGTCCCCTGCACTTGTAATTTACAGTAATTAGCAATGAAGTGATCTTGGTTTGTGGGAAAAAAGCACTATGAAAAACTTGTTCCTAAAAAGGAGATTTGAAGAGGGAGTCCCCAGTGGGTAGTAGTACCTTTTGATTCCTGGTGTAAATATAGATATTCAACAGTTTCTGTAAATCAAAAATTGGAAATAAAAAAAAAATAGTGATTTTAAATTGATTGAACTTTTTCTCTCCTAGCTTATAGAATCATAGAATCATAGAATGGTTAGGGTTGGAAGGGACCTTCAAAGGTCTTCTAGTCCAACCTCCCTGCAAGGAGCAGGGACATCCCTGACTAGATCAGGTTGCTCAGAGCCTCATCCAGCCTGGCCTTGAACGTTTCCAGAGATGGCGCCTCCACCACCTTTCTGGGCAACCTGTTCTAGTGTTCTATAACTCACATTTTTTCCTAATTTTTTCCTAATTTCTAATCTAAATCTACCCCCCTCTATTTTAAAACCATTACCTCTCGTCCTATCGCAACAGGCCCTACTAAACAGCCTCTCCCCATCTTTCTTGTAGGCCCCTTTGAGGTACTGGAAGACCGCTATCAGGTCTCCCCGGAGCCTCCTCTTCTCCAGGCTGAACAGCCCCAATTCTCTCAGCCTGTCCTCATAAGAGAGGTGCTCCAGCCCTTTTATCATCTTTGTGGCCCTCCTCTGGACCTTCTCCAACTGGTCCATGTCCTTCTTGTGTTTGGGGCTCCAGAACTGGACACAGTACTCCAGGTGGGGTCTCACCAGGGCAGAGTAGAGGGGGAGAATCACCTCCCTCGACCTGCTGGCCACACTCCTCTTGATGCAGCCCAGGATGCGGTTGGCCTTCTGGGCCGCAAGGGCGCATTGCCTGCTCATGTTAAGCTTCTCATCCACCAGCACTCCCAAGTCCTTCTCCTCAGGGCTGCTCTCAATCCATTCTCCGCCCAGCCTGTATTTGTGCCTGGGATTGCCAGGACCCAGGTGCAGGACCTTGCACTTGGCCTGGTTGAACTTCATGACGTTGGCATGGGGCCCACCTTTCCAGCCTGTCCAGGTCCCTCTGGATGGCATCCCTCCCTTCCAGCGTGTCGATGGCACCACACAGCTTGGTGTCATCGGCGAACTTGCTGAGGGTGCACTCTATCCCACTGTCCATATCGCCGACAAAGATGTTGAACAGGGCCGGGCCCAGCACGGACCCGTGAGGGACACCACTCGTCACCGGTCTCCACATGGACATTGAGCCGTTGACCACCACTCTCTGAGTGTGGCCATCCACCCAATTCCTTATCCACCGAGTTGTCCGTCCATCACACCCATGTCTCTCCAGTTTAGAGAGAAGGATGTCGTATGGGACAGTGTCAAAAGCGTTGCACAAGTCCAGGGAGGTGATATCTGTTATTCGTCCCTTGTCCACCAATGCTGTAACTCTGCCACAGAAGGCCACCAAATCAGTCAGGCACGATCTGCCCTTGGTGAAGCCATGTTGGCTGTCACCAACCACCTCCTTGCTCTCCATGTGCCTTAGCATGGTTTCCAGGAGAATCTGCTCCATGATCTTGCCAGGCACAGAGCTGAGGCTGACCGGCCTGTAGTTACCTGGGTATTCCTTATTCCCCTTTTTAAAAATTGGGGTTATGTTCCCTCTCTTCCAGTCATCGGGGACATCACCAGTCCGCCACGACTTCTCAAATACGATAGCCAGTGGCTTGGCAACTTCATCCACCAGTTCCCTCAGGACCCGCGGATGGATCTCATCAGGACCCATGGACTTGTGCACCTTCAGGTTCCTCAGATGATCCCGAACCTGCTCTTCAAGTACAATGGGCAGTTCTTCATTCTCGCAGTCCCTGCTTGCACCTTCTACAGCTTGGGTGGTGGGACAGGAACTCTTGTCGGTGAAGACTGAGGCAAAAAAGTCATTGAGAACCTCAGCCTTCTCCATGTCCTGGGTAACCAGGACACCAGTTCCCTTCCGGAGGGGGCCTACATTTTCCCTGGACTTTCTTTTGTCCCCTACGTACCTATAAAAGCTCTTCCTGTTACATTTTATATCCCTGGCCAGATTCAGTTCTGCCAGGGCTTTGGCCTTCCTTACCTTATCCCTGGCCACTTGCGCAGCCTCTCTGTAGTCCTCCCAGGCTACCTGTCCCCACTTCCACCCTCTATAGGCTTCCTTTTTCACTTTCATTTGGTCCAGGAGCTCCTTGCTCATCCACGCCAGCCTCCTGGCCTTTATGCCTGACTTGTTTTTCATCAGGATGCACCTCAGCTGAGCCTGGAGGAGGTGCTCCTTGAATATGGACCAACTTTCCTGGGCCTTTCTTTCCTCCAGGGCCACCTCCCATGGCACTTGGCCCATCAGGTCCCTGAAGAGGCTGAAGTCCGCCTTCCTGAAGTCTAGGGCAGAGAGCATGCCGTGTAGTTTCCTTGCTGCTCCGTGGATCTTGAACTCCACCATGTCATGGTCGCTGCAGCCAAGGCTGTCCTTTAGTTTCACATCCCCCACCAGCCCCTCCCTGTTGGTGAGCACAAGGTCGAGCACAGCACCCCTCCTTGTCGGCTTCTCTATCGCCTGCAGGAGGAAGTTGTCATCCATGCATTCCAGGAACCTCCTGGACTGCCTGTGCCCTGCAGTGTTGTCTCTCCAACAGATGTCAGGGTGGTTCAAGTCCCCCATGAGGACCAGGGCCTGTGACCGTGAGGCTGCTCCTCTCTGCCTATAGAGCACTTCGTCCGCTCTATCCTCCTGGCCAGGCGGCCTGTAACAGACCCCTACCGTGACGTCCCCTGTCCGTCCCCATCCTCTAATCTTGACCCATAAGCTCTCTGTCAGCTCCTCCTCCATCCCCAGGCGGAGCTCCACACACTCCAGCCGGTTGCTGACGTAGAGAGCGACACCCCCTCCTCGTCTCCCCTTTCTGTCTTTTCTAAAAAGCCTATACCCCTCCATGTTGATGCTCCAGTCGTGTGTCATCCCACCACGTCTCCATGATGCCAATGAGGTCGTAGCCCTGCTCGTGTGCAAGCATCTCCAGCTCTTCCTGTTTATTCCCCATGCTGCGTGCATTGGTATAGAGACACTTCAGCTGGGCCCCCGACAAAGCCGACTTGCTGGCTGGAGCTACAGGGGTGCTATTGCACCGCAGTTTAGGTTTATTTGCACCTATCTGTGATCCTTCCTCAGCTTCTGGACCCTCAGTGCTGGCACTGGCGCCATGCTGACAGCAGTGGGCTGAACTGTGCTTCCCTTCCCCCAGCAACACTAGTTTAAAGCCCTCTGGACAAGTCTGGCAAGTCTTTGTCCAAGCACACTCTTCCCCCTCTTGGTTAGGTGCACGCCATCCAGCCCTAGCATCCTGGGCTTCTCAAAGCACGCCCCGTGGTCTAGATACCCAAAGCCCTGGCTGTAGCACCACTCCCTGAGCCACGAGTTAACCTGCCAGATACGTCTGGCCCTTTCAGGTCCCTGCCCTTTGACTGGGAGGATTGACGAGAAGACCACCTGCACCCCAGAGCCTTTGACTGTTGAACCCAGAGCCCTGAAATCCCTTTCGATGTTTTTTAGACTGCTGCCAGCTGTGTCGCTGGCCCCCACATGAAACACCAGCAGTGGATAATAGTCTGTGGGCCGTATGAGGCTAGGTAGTCTCTCGGTGACGTCCCTGATACAAGCCCCCGGGAGACAGCATACCTCCCGAGAGAGCACATCGGGGCGGCAGATGGGTGCCTCCGTACCTGTCAGGAGGGAGTCACCCACTACTACCACTCCTCTCTTTTTCTTGGTAGCGCTAGTTATTACACGAGCCGGGCGCGCTACCTCGCACTGCTCCCGTGCCTCCCCCGAGGTGCTGGGTCTCACTTCCTCAGTCTGCAGAGCAGACTGGAGGTGCACAAGAAGATGGGAAGGGACACAGCCGGGATACTTGACCTAAACTGGCCAAAGGGATATTCCATACCATATGACATCATGCTGAACATATAAACTGAAGGGAGTTGGCTGGGGGGAGGTGGCCGCTGCTCACGGACTGTCTGGGCATCAGTCAGCAAGTGGTGAACAATTGCATTGTGTATCACTTGTTTTCTATAGTCTTCTATTACTATTATTTTCACTCTCTTTTCTGTCCTATTGAACCGTCTTTATCTTAACCCATGAGTTTTACCTTTTTTTCTGATTCTCTCCCCCACCCCAGTGGGGGAGGGGGAGTGAGTAAACGGCTGTGTGGTGTTTAGCTGCCTGCTGGGTTAAACCACAGCAGCAAGATTGCATCATATTGCCTATTACTGCACCGAGATTTAGTGCTCTTATATAAACTGTTTGCCAGTAAACAAAAGTAATCTTTTTTCTTAGTGTTTGATGGGAATGGCTGCTATGCTCACTTCTGTTGGTCTGGGCAGTCCTCTGCCACTGACAGCAAGTCTGATGTGTGCCTTAACAAAACACAGGCTGGGAAGGACCATGAGAGCTGCCTAAGGGTTGAGAAGTGAAGATCAGTGACTTGGTCAAGGATGAAAAACTGTTTGGCAGGCTGCTTATTTAGATGGTTAAGCGGCTAAGCCCATCTTGCATCTGGCTTCAGCATCCTGGCCTGGCACCTGCAGCACATCTAACACAACTAGGGCTGGTTTGTGGCACATTCTTGAGCAGTTCAAAGAGGATTTCTGCACTGAATCTGCTCACTGGGGCCATGGCTGGAGAGCAAAGGGACTCTGAGAGGGAGAAGCAGTGGCTGAGATGGGCTTTGGTCTGTTGTGGGCTCAGGCTCATCAGCACTGGAGCAGGACAGTCCGTGGAGACTCTAATCTCCTATCTGTGAATGACTCCTGAACTCCCTCTGTGAAGCTCACACACTTTGACACACTCAATTAGGGTCTTGTGTCTGCCCTAAGGATTTGCTATTGCAGGTCATAAGGGCAGAAAAATTTTCAACAACTTCTCTGGTAGGAAAAGCACTTAATTTCTCTGAGAAAAAAAAAATGAAGGCAAGTAACTGCATATAATAACAGGGCATGCAGCAATTCCCTGTGTAACTTGCGTTACTCTGTCCATCCTGTGCTTATAGCATGTGAGTGAAAATTATTCTAAAATTACTATTTCCAAACCAAGTGCAAAAATGTTTGAGGTATAGCTTCCAGCAAATATTTGCATGTGAACAAAATAGATGACCTGTTTTTTTAATTTCAGATCCATAATCAAGATCAATATTGCCTTTATTACATTGCAGTAAATCTTTGTTGCTCTGCCATCTCCTGGGATAGGTGTCCAAGGCACTGAGACCCTGAGTAGATGCCAGCTCTTGGATTACTACAACCCTGTTTGCTTTGTCCCTGTATCCATATAAGCACAATATCCATCTTCCTTTTACCCACTAGAGCTCTCTGAATGAGAAAACACGTCAAATATGTAAGTGGGAGTGTTGCAGCTTCTACTGTTACAGATTTATGGTGTAATAGTAAGACACTGTTGCAAACCTGGAAGAATTGTGCATGTATTTTTGCAGAGAGAACTCCCTGAGTAGCTTCCACCCTGCAGAGGTTAGGAGCAAAAGAAACAAGGAGAGTAATTTTGAGGTTAGGGTTCAGGTAGAGCAGAGTATTGCAATTCACTGCTTTGAGATTTAGCTCTGTCCTCTGCAACCGGATTAAGGTGGGATGTTTGGCAAGTCTCTGAACATGGCGCCATGCTTCATGTTGCTGTTAGAAGGATATCTGAAAATGGCAGCAAAAGAATTATGTATGTGTGGGGCAAGAGGGCTGAAATTGGTTAACAGTGTACAACTAGATTCTTCATCCTTAGTGTTTTGAAATCAACAGCTAATTTTCCTGTGACATCACTGCATATATCAAAGCTCTAATAGGTAAATATTTAAGAGTTAGAATGAAAGGTGTACAAGTCCAAAAGTAAAGCACCTTCTGCAGAGAGATTATGTAGACCAGCAGATGGAAGACTACAGTGTTTGTATATGCCACAAATATTCCCTGTTGGTTTAAGAATAGATACTTTGTTTTTCATTAGGTACAACATTGGAGTTGTGTCATCTTTAATCCATTTCTGTTAAGCTCAGAGTGAAATTTCTTTCCAAAAATACGTAACTGCTAATCCCTAAAAGCACACTGTGACCACATTCTGGTCCTTCCAGCTCTCTAATCAATGTTTCCTTCTGCAAGGATGCCCTTGAACCTGAGATATGGCCTCATATTATTAATAGAAAAGACAAAAAGTTCCTTTTTTTTTTTTTTTCTATTACTGTCTTGTGGAGAGGGACATCTTTTTACATATTTGTTTGTGTTGTAACTTAGTGTCACAGTGTTTCACCAGTCAACTGAAAACTCATAAACTTTTCATTATGAATAAGAGGAAAAGAATATTTGATGTGGTCTGTTTTCTTTGGAGCCTGTCCTGTAGTGCTTTAAAAGAGCCCCTAAATGGTGAAGCCTGTAATTTTAAACAAAAGCCTTCCTTATTGAGTATGACCAGGTACTGGGAACAATAAAAGGGATCACTGGTAGAGCTATATTACTTTTTCACAGAAATAATACTGTGTATTAGGAGGAAGCTGGCTAACAATAAAATTTCTTTGACAAAAGATGTAATGTTTGCTTTTTAAAATAAGGAATTAAGTAGTATTATTTAATACTCTCATATTTCTTCCTCTTACTTGGTTCATCAGTCTTCAAAGATAAAAGCAAATATACATTAGAAGCCTGTGTATTGTGGAGGTGTTAATATGTGGTAGAATTTTTAATCTAAGTGCACATATTTCACTACCTATTAACTTTTCTTCCGCTTTGGTAAAGAGGTTTTAGATTGACTACTAGATTGCAAGGAAATTCAGTGCAGATTATTTCAGCCACACAGTGACTGACAGTCCTCACCTGGACAACTGCTTGTCTAGTTGGGCAAGGTGGATAAGAAAATGTTTTCTCAGGTTTCCTCAGAGGGCAGAGACAGGTGATAAATAAACAAATAACCAAACACTGGGACCATGATAAATGCCCAGGACAGCTCAGTTCTTGGTTCTGATACCCACAGAAAGAGTTGTATGTTTGAATCACATACAGCTGAAGATGTACAGGGACCATTAAAATAAACATTCTTCTGTGATGCTAAACATGTGCTAAACATGTGCAATGTGAAAATTGCCTTTAATCATAGCTATGCAGCAGTTTTTATACACTCACCTATGATAAAGCAGACTTTTCGTAATAAAATATTAATCATGTAGATACTAATCTGTGTGCAATGACAGCCCAACACTTCATTTATGTTTATCTGTGGAACACTGGAACAGGCATCCAGTGCATTTCTCTGAAAGCTTTCATGAATGTTAATGGCAAGGACTATCAGTTGAAGACAGAAGTCGTGCCTAGGAAAATATAGAAAAGGGAAGCCAATAAAGAATCATGTGGAAAATATTAGCATGCTGGAAAGCTCTTTATGGTTTGAATTAATTTTTAGTTCAGCAGCACTTGCTAAAACTATAAATAGATAAATAATCTCTACTTTTCCTCTGCCTCTCATAGTGTGCTTTAGAAGTCTTCACATTCAGTGATTTTTATTTTATTATATTTAGCTATCACTGCAGGCACTCTTTCAGGAAATTACTTTGATATCAGGCTGCTTTATCTCAGTTCCTAGTGTGATAAAAGCCAATTTAGAGTCACTTTCTCTATAAAAAACAATAGAAAGTATAAGATATTTTGATGATGATAGCATCTTTAGAAAAGGATGACCATCTGCCT
This sequence comes from Chlamydotis macqueenii, assembly GCF_036417535.1. Lineage (NCBI taxonomy): Eukaryota > Metazoa > Chordata > Aves > Otidiformes > Otididae > Chlamydotis > Chlamydotis macqueenii. The sequence continues at coordinate 22,912,053 of NC_141559.1, forward strand.
TTATCCACTTCTGCTTTTGGTGTCCTTTTGGGCTCTACTTTCCCTATGGAAAGATTAAATCACTGAGATAATTTTCAGTCCTGTCAGCTGCGAAGATTTGGTAACCGTCTTGTAAGACAAGCACATGGCTGAATCTTAAGGACTTCTTCAAACTGGGGATACAAGGGCTGCCAAGTTGTTCACAGAAGCATCTGCCACTTCAGTTCCCCATCACAACACCTCCCTGCACCACAAGGAAGCCTGAGCTGGTGCCTGCTCTTTCCAGGTTGGCATTTCATGGTAAGAGCAGCCTACAAAAGTGCAGAGCTGCATATCTGAAGTGCTTAACTTTCATTTCCTGAATTTTAAAGTCTTGGGGACACTTTTCGAAAGATAAGTCTCACCCCTCTGGAGGATCACAGCAGAAACCCAGTTGCAAGCTGCAGGGTGAACACGGAGGGACCTGGATGTTGAGCAGTCTCTCCAGGGAGACCAGGAAGTGATTATTTTGTGATACATTTTGAGCCCACAGGCCACGCAACGCTGTTCACACAGTTGGTGGACAGGCCAGGAAGCACCCATTAGTAATTCATGTCATTTATTTTTACACAGTCCCTGCCAAAACTGTTGTCTAGTAGGCCCAGTGTCTCAGTGACTTGTTTTATTTGTGGTCTCTTGGCTTAAATGGCTAAGCTTCTGAGGAGTGTTGAGCACGAATTGCCCCTATGCATGGGGGCCTAACTGTGCCAGTGACTGTTCTGGCTCATGATATCTAACCATTTGATTTTACTGCTGTATGGTGCTGCTGCCTCCTGCCTTTTGTGACGAATGCCATAATTTGTCTCTATTAGGAAAGCTTTAGGGCTGATAGAAGCCACACGGCAGCTCACACTGACCCTGACAGCAAAGGTAAGGGCAGAGCACTATGGAGAGTGGATTCATTAGCCTGCAGTCTGTCACCTTTCCAGATGCAAAAACTGAGGAAAGCAGTATTAGAAAGGGATTTAGCTCAAAGGGACAAATTGGGTTTTGTTGCAAGTAGTGTATTTCACAGCCCTTGTGGAGAAGCAAGATTGCAAAGTGTAATTCATATTGTTCTGATTATTTTCACTTTTTCCTGGGTACCAGTTCATCCAATGCATTGGAATGTTGGCATCCTTAGCAACGCCTATGAAGCAGTTACATATTAAGAGTGGCCAAAGTGGGGAGCAACTACCCAAGCTGCATCTGATGGCTCATATTGGAGGTTGACTTCTTCCCTTTGACTTTGAAACATTATGACATTCTGGTAGTGGTGTGGATTTCCTTGCCTGTGCCTTCCTTCTACTGATGACTCTGAGAAATTTAGGTCTGATCCTAAGAAAAAATACTGCAAAAGGAATTTGCAGTTAACCATTTACTTTCTCATCAGACCCTAATACAAGAAATACCATTATATTTCAAGCTCAACAAGGCATCTTTTTTCCCCTAGATAATCAGCACAGTCTTGAGAAACTTTCCCATGAAAATGTTTGTGTGGTGACAATTGTTTTGGTACAAAAGGTGCATGGCACTTGTGGCTAAAATAACTGTCAATTGGAACTTTTTATATACTGATACATACTTTCTGCCTAAGGGGGTTTTTTTCCCTTTAGTTTTGTGGTTTGTTTTTTTTTTTAGTTGTTTGTTTTTTTTTTTTTTTCCAAAAGCAAGGCCCCCAAAACATTTATCAAAACAAAGACTGACCATTTTTATACACTTTTTGTTTTAACGCAAAATGTGCCCCCTATGCCACGAAGTTAACTTACCAGTTCTTACAGGTTGCCCAGAGAGGTGGTGGATGTCCCATCCCTGGAAATGTTCAAGGCCAGGTTAGATGAGGCTCTGAGCAACCTGATCTAGTCGGGGATGTCCCTGCTCCTCGCAGCAGGGTTGGACTAGATGACCTTCGAAGGTCCCTTCCAACCTTAACCATTCTATAATTCTATGATCTATGATTCTATGATTGTAATCACATGGAACTTGCCTTGAAAATCAGAGCACGCAGAATAATACAGAAAAATCTGTGGAGGTGCAGGAAGTTAGATTTATTGGTATTTGTAAAGCCATTTAACACTGTTCAGAGCAATTTTAGGTGGTCAACATCCCACTGATGACTCCCAAAATATCTGCCATGTTTATCTGAGACAGCCTTCTGTAGTGTATCTTCATTTACTCTTACCTAGCATTTGCTTTTACCTCCATTTTAAAACTTTAGTAATTTACTAAAGGAGCAAAACCCTTCTCACTCCCCTCTCCATGTACCGAATGATCAGCTAATAAGCAGGGAGGTAAACAATTCCTGAAGTACTTTTTGTGCCTAAGCTAACTGTTGAATAGGAACCACACTCCTAGCAACTAGAATCACTCTGGGAACATGCCTTGAACAGACTTAAAGCTGCAGCCATTGTAATCAAGAGATTAACAGATAAGTAAGTAATCTTGGCAAGTTACCTTCCCACATGAACTATTTTAAACTTAGAGATTGCTAAAATGAAACATTTAATAAAAATGAAATTAAAACAATCCCAGTAGTGGGAATTAAAAAATAGACAACAGTCTTGACTCACTCATCTAACACCGTCTGGAAAAAAAAAAAACAGGTTTCAAAAACATTGTTGTTACGTGTAAGTGACTAAAGAGTACAGAAAAGAATTTTTCAAAAATAGATCTTTATTAGCAGTCTGCGTTAGAAAATTGGATGTTCACTGTGACTCAGGTTTTCCATTGAGAGGAATAAAAAATTCTAGGTGTTCACAGGTTACAAGTTAAAAAATAGGAAATGTTACTTATGTATATTACCCAGGTGAAATTAAGTTACAGTGGCTAATAGGATAAGTGCTGCGAATTAGATATTAGAAGAGGGATATGAACCCAATTTACTGGGCAAATTAACTTTGTTAGAACACTTCAGCTAGTGCAAAGATAATAGTGCCTTTAGGAGACAAACCGCCTGCCTTGCTTGTGTACTCCATCATTTCTCTAATGATTAAAGTTCTTTAGGCAAGATTTTTCACCAGCCTAAGGGAGCCGAAAGACATTGATAAATGTGCAGCAAAACCAGAATGAAAACTAGACTCTAACTCTCTGTATTTCTCTGGCCCTAACTCTCTATGTCTTAATACTTCCTGAAGAAGTTCTGGTTCTTTTATTCTCTGCAACTAAAATTGTGCTTCAGCATGACATGGATGCCACTGATTTGCAAATGGAGCTAAACAGACTTTTCAGGACTTGAATAACAAGCCCAGAGAATCCCTTAAAAAATAATGTCTTGGAAAGCAAAGTAGTGGATAGAGACTGACCAAACTGAAGGGAAGCTGAAGCCTTTTGGTAGTGTCCATCTGAGACAGTTCAGATATGGACTGAAATGCACTTGGCAAGATCCCTTTCCTTTTCGATAACAAGCTGTACACCTTATGCCCAAGGATTTCACAGTGCTTGATACAAGTAAGGTGAATGGTGTCCGGATGCAGTCAGGCCCTAAACAAGGGGATCTTAACATGCTTGTTAGTCCAGAAAGTCTTCTATTTCCAGAACTGTTCGTTGTGAGAAAGGGGGATGGACTTAAATGATGTACCCAAGGTTATACTGCAAATTAGTAGCAAGATGAGAAGCACCTCACAAACAGTCCCCTCCTGGGATCATGGGGATGATTTCCCCACCTGAAAATAAAAGAAAACCAAACCTCTCTGCAATGATAATTTTAAGCCATTTTGTAATGAACAATTTGCTATGAGATTCAATTTTTTTTAAAAAGGAAGAAAAACCTTGTAAAGCTAGACTAAGCTGTGTTAACAGCATAGCGGTCATTCTTTTATGTGATGCTTTAGAGGAGCTGAGGCAGAAGGTGCTGCTTCTGTGCAGTTTAATAAAAACAAGGCTGTGAAACATTTTCTAATGCAAAAATCCAAGACTCTCATCAACATCTAATACTGAACCTTAAAATCAGCAGACCTGAATGTATGCAGATGAGCTGTATTTGTTAATTTTAACAGCATCTGTGCCCATTTACACCAGCTAAATATCTAGCCTAACACACAATATAAGCAATTTTCCTTTCCCTTCCCAATTAGCTCCATTAAAGAAAATCTAATTATATTTAACAGGAACCAAGAACTCAAGAGCTACATTTTTTTTCACTTAATTAAAAGCTCTTCATCTTGAACTGTTAATTTTCTGAAAAAGATAACCAGTAGTTCTTCCTCTGATCCACTTTGGTTACTGAATGAAATGATTCATTTACTCTGAGTTAGCTCTTGAACTGTACACTTAGGCTGCAACTCTTGTGAAGAACTTAGAAGATGATAGGAATCAGAGCTGCTTTTCTCCGCACCTCTGGATAAAATCTCTTCATATACAGCTTGTGTTTCTTTTGGGCCCAGAGAGACATCTGGATGACCATCAGGAGAGCAAAAATGCCAACTACCAAGGGAAAAAAAAAAAGAAAAAAAAAAAGATCATGTGTCTTCTTTCACTGTGTGTTTCTGTGAATACAAGAGCATTTATGGAAAAGTCTGCAGTGTCTTCTGTGGGCAGAGACAAGTTAACTCTGCCCTTGCTCTCAACCTCTTGCTGATATACCGTAGCCCGAGGTTCACAGAGCACATCAGAATTCACACAGATGATGTTAACATCTATTAGACAAACCCTTTATCACTTATGACTTCACCATAAATCACAAGGCCTCCATGGACGTGGTGCTGTCTGAACACAGAATTACCCATGGCCTCTCTCAACTGTTTTTCTGATTTGCTTTTGACCTATAACACTTCTTCGTTTTTACCTCTGGCCCCCAACTGTAACAGGGAGCTGTGCTGTAACTTCCTGTTGCATGGAGGGAGAGCTCAGCCCTGGAGCAAGTAGGCAGTGATGAATAGATTTAGGTGCCTGGCAGCAAGGTGACAAACCTGACAATTCTAGATGCCCAGACCCGTGCTGTGACTGCCTTCAGGCTGAGTGGCACTGAATGGAGAACGCTTTTACAAATGCTTTTTGCAAATTCATTAACTTTCTTTTCCTTAAAATGAGCTGGTGGATCAGAAACATTCATTTGGCATCTGGTCAAGTTATGTTTGGGACAATTACAGCAAGGGTGAATGTGTTCCACATGCTGCTGCACCATGCACTTGTAAATACAGCCCTACAGTGTCCCCAAAAGTTCAGGTCATTTCCACATCAGAGTCTAAAGTATGAAAATGTTGTATCTTTTCAAACAAAATTGAAAGTTTAATTTTTGCATGATGTAGTTTAACCCACTTTTGAAATTCCTTTCTTTGTCATTTGTAAACCACGTGGGTCTACCTTTTCCAGGTAGCTTTCCTAGGTTTCTATTTTGGAATGGAAAAATAATTAAAAAGTGAATGTTTTGGAGAGCTCAGTCCCAGGGACCATACTTGTATGGGTATTTAGGTCTCTAAAGATGCAGGAAAGTACTGAGCAAGAGTTGCAAAAGCTACTGAGCAGGCTGCTGTTACAAGCTGACTGCCTGATATAAGCAAATGGGGAAATGCTACTGGGAACATGTCTGTTTCCTTTTTTGAAATACTAAGTACATGTGCTTTCCTCTCCCTGTTAGAAGTATTATTCCAGGTTCATAGTTCAAAGACACTTTCCTATATAAAAAATGATTGACTGTAAATGACGAATACTGACTGTTTTCTTTTCTAAATTTCAAAGTCTAATTTCACTGTGGAAACAGAAGAAACAGAATTTCACAGAAAACAGAGAGCTGGTTTTGATCAAAAGAAGGTATTGCAATAATGTTCACACTCTCAGCAGCTTTCTGAGGGTAGCACTTTGAAGTCATGTCATAAGGGGGATTCGAGGGCAATATTTCATATGCCATAATTTTTTTGGCAAATTTTAGGTTTCCAGAATTACTTCCACAAACAACAGTTTAGACATTGTCTTCATTCTGTTTCAAACTTACCTGGCAGAGTTTGTGTCATCACTGTGAAACTAATCCAAGACCCAATCTGTTGCAAAAAAAAAAAGGCACTGTTAATTGTATACTTTCTGTAAAGTTTTCATTGTATACTTTATGGGCAAGTTTTCAAAAGCTCCCCCTGGAAGAAGAGTGTGATACTTGTGATGGAAACCAGAGAGGAAAAATAGCTAGAAAGGAAACTCGCAGTGTGCTGGATGGGGTGATGAGATGGGTGATAAATCCTTGGATCACTGGGGATTCTTTAGTGGAAGACAATATGTGCAAGAGTCATGATATTGATGTGAGATAAGAGAAGGGTCTGGTAGAGAAATATTTGTGGGAGCAAGGAGGCTCTGACATGCAGAACATAATGATTGATGTGCAGAGGCACATCTGCATGGAGGCATTGCAGATTTTCTGCAGGCAAAGGCTGAAACACAGTAACCACCTACCCTTTGCATATAAGCAGAAGAAAGTCATGTACCTCGTATGTGTAGTTGGGACAGGATACCAATAAGAAGAGCCATGTGAAGGGGTTGTAGGTTGGACTTGGAAAACAGGCTTTACTTCCTTTATGAAAGGAAAAAAAATAAGGAGGAAAAAAAAAACCTCAAACAAACAAACAAACAAAAAAAAAACACCAGACAGACAAAACCAGTTTCAATACAGGAAGAGGAACTGAGCCTTATCACAACTTGCCTGTGTAACAGCCCTCCCCTTGTCTAATGCTCCCAGAGTACAACTTGTTAGAAAAGTTTCAGTGAAATCTTCTGACGTAGTAAAAGCTTTATTTATCCTAGTGAGAATGCTGCTTAGCGAGCCATGTATCAGTTTTTACAGGAAGGTCTGGCGTGTCCAAAGGGTGCAACCTTTGTTCAGAACAAGAGAGAGACAAGTAGCTGAATGCGGACAGGCCAGCAGGTAAGTGCTAAGGGCACTCTTCCAGGATATAAAAGATGCAGCTGTATCTTATTCAGCCTGACTCAGGAACATGGATCTATCCCCTCTTGCAGACTCATCCTTCATCCCAGGATAGAACAGGAAAAAAAACTCCAGAGATAACAAGATTACTCTCTATAAGCCACTGATAATGCTCACACAAAATGCTAAATATGCAATACTTAATTTTTAAGTTCTGGCAACAATGCTATCTGTAACACTTGTAGGCATTGAAAAAGTAGATGAATTATTTGGGTCTTGCTGCTTTTAAACTGAATGAAGTCCCTTGCAACAAACAATGTAAGCACCTGCCTAGACAGCAGATCAAAGGCTTTCCCAAATAGAAACTGACTTCAGTGTGTGAAGCTGATCATATTGCAGTGAAGTACTTTCTTGAATAAGGTGTAATTATACAATTATTAACTGAAAATAGATTTTACTTTTGTGTATATATAGTATAACTTTTATTCTCACGGTACAAAAGATCCTGAAAACCCATGCTTTGAGCAGCCTTTTAAAAGCATACATATACCTGTGTAGGTATTCATGAGTCTATCAGTGTATATTTGTATATGTGTATGCGTGTATCTTTGCATGAGATGCATGTATCTAAAAATAAGGCAATCTAGTTTAAAAGTTTTTGGAACTTATTTAAAATTGAATTCTTTGTTGTCAGTCAACAGGATGCTTTAGAGAACTTTCATGCTTAAATCAATACTTAAATTGCAGTTGTGTCTAATTAAGATAAATTTGCTATAAGCTTTGGACCAAAACCAGTGTTGTTAATGTTTCCTTGTCACTACATTTATTTTGAAGATATGATACCGATGACATGGTACCTACTTCATCTTTATTTTGTGGATGTAGATACGTAAATTACTCTATACCAGCAGAAGATGGATAGGTTAAGCACACTTCAGTCTTAAATAGACAAACAGGAAGCAGAGACAGACCTGAATGACTTGGTTGAGCTAAAGCTACGTTGATAAAGTGATTTCCAGCTTCACACATCTGCAAGACATTAAAAACATATTTTCATTCGTATGCCTAAAATACTGCAGTAACTGTGTTGCAGTGCATAACCAGAATCCCCCCATTACAACTGAGTCTCTGTATCCAGAAAATACATACTCCAAAATGACTCTTCTATGGGAAATACATTCTGTGATCTTTATCAAACGCACAAATGTCTAGTCAGCACTGTGGGCACAGCCTGGGGTGAAAGCCCATGTTTCAGCTCCGCCGAGCTCAGTGCAGGCAGGCCTGCAGTGTGATTCCCATGCCCGGCATGTGCAACATGCTTTGATCTGGGGAGATCAGATAGGTTCCCAAGGGTCTAATAATGTAGCTGAACATCATTGTCAGGATCTGGATTTAATACAGGCTGCAAGGAAGCAGGTGAAAAATTGGCCACTGGTTTTGTAAAGATGTCATGAGTTAATGTGCCTACCCTCTTCCTACACACATTCTCAGAGGTGTTCAGCATAACTAACACCTTTGTTACGCCAGTTACAAGGCATAGTAACCAGTTCTCTAGGTAAGTCACAGAGGGAGGAAAAGTAGGGTGAATAAAAAGGCAGCAGTTCGCTGAAGGGCAGACTGGTCAACTGGATAGTAGTCGGGAATTGATAAATGAAGGGACCCAGTATTATTTCTGGTTTTGTTACTCTGGTTATGCCATTTCTAGCCCTAACCAACCTCCCAAACTTGGGCTTTAATATTTAGATGGTTTAAATCTTTGGTAGAGGTACCATGTCTCCTCACTTAGTTTTACAGGATGTAGTACAAAGTTATTTCAGATTTGTCTGTGGCTTTCAGTACTTCATCAATTACAACTACTATAGAATCAAAATCAATTACCACCATATTTAAAGTGGGAACTAGTAGAAAAACCATTTTCAATTCCTGAAGAAGAAAGCCTGTCAGTACAGCAGACTGATTTTATGTTTTTCATTTTCCCTGCTTTATGAAGAAAACCAAAATGCCATATACATTTCAGTCTCAGACTGAATTGAACATTTTATTCATTGGGTTTGAAGACTGATTTGTCCTCTCAAATTGAAAAAATGCAGTGTTAAAAAGTTGTGTTTTCTTATCTCATTTGCCATTCAGAATTTTGCAGAGATGGAAAAATTAAGAAATTAAAATAAAAAGGATGAGTGCTAAAACCTAGAAGTGTTGAAATTGTAAAGTCACAAAATTAATACTGAAAAAAAAAATATGATTGTAATTTTTTAAGCCAATTCTGAAAGTCATCCATAAAAAACTTCAGTTAAAACTAATTGAAAGGAACATGTAACTCCATTTTATATTGAAATGTGCCATTATCTGAAAGAACATTGTGGATTCAACATCTTTGTCAGCAACATGGACAGTGGGATAGAGTGCACCCTCAGCAAGTTCGCCGATGACACCAAGCTGTGTGGTGCCATCAACACGCTGGAAGGGAGGGATGCCATCCAGAGGGACCTTGACAGGCTGGAGAGGTGGGCCCGTGCCAGCCTCATGAAGTTCAACCAGGCCAAGTGCAAGGTCCTGCACCTGGGTCATGGCAATCCCAGGCACAAATATAGGCTGGGCGGAGAACGGATTGAGAGCAGCCCTGAGGAGAAGGACTTGGGAGTGCTGGTGGACGAGAAGCTTAACATGAGCTGACAATGTGCCCTTGTGGCCCAAAAGGCCAACCGCATCCTGAGCTGCGTCAAAAGGAACGTGGCCAGCAGGTCGAGGGAGGTGATTCTCCCCCTCTACTCTGCCCTGGTGAGACCCCACCTGGAGTACTGTGTCCAGTTCTGGAGCCCCCAACACAAGAAGGACATGGACCAGTTGGAGAAGGTCCAGAAGAGGGCCACAAAGATTGTAAGAGGGCTGGAACACCTTTCCTATGAGGACAGGCTGAGAGAGTTGGGGCTGTTGAGGCTGGAGAAGAGGAGTCTCCGGGGAGACCTTATAGCAGTCTTCCAGTACCTCAAGGGGGCCTACAAGAAAGATGGGAGAGACTGTTCAGTAGGGTCTGTTGTTACAGGACAAGGGGTAATGGTTTCAAAATAGAGGGAGGTAGATTTAGATTGGATATTAGGGAAAAATTTTTTACAATGAGAGTGGTAGAACACTGGAACAGGTTGCCCAGAGAGGTGGTGGAAGCCCCATCCCTGGAAATGTTCAAGGTCAGGTTGGATGAGGCTCTGAGCAACCTGATCTAGTCGGGGATGTCCCTGCTCCTTGCAGGGGGGTTGGACTAGATGGGCTTTGAAGGTCCCTTCCAACCCTAACCATTCTATGATTCTATGATAGCACATTGCTAAAGAACTTTCCTCTTTTTGGCAGAGAGATTTCTGTGGGTTTTGTTAGGAAAGTTTAAATCAATTCTATTAGCAAAGCTGTTATTCTGCATGGATATGTAGTCATAGGTCAAATCCTGCAGTCCTTTTATGATTTTTAATTACAACTAACTGGCTGTCTATCTATCATAAACACCAGATGTAAAACACTAAATAGCCAGAAAAGGAAATTCTATTATAAAGTACCATATCAGAAGCTGTAATTCTAGCCATAGCAATAGAAGTAATTTTAATTTACATACTTCCAATTATGAGCTAGGAACATGATTTTTTCTGGTTACTGTTATTTTAAAGAAAAAAGTTTCAAAGTCAAAACTGATTTTGTGAAACACTACGCATACTGAAATGTGCAATGCCCATACTATTGTGGAGCAAGAGAGATTCACATGCTATAGTTAACTCCTACTAATTCTATAATCCTAAGTAAAACAAGCAAAGGGCATTTCTGCATGGAATTTTATTGGTTTACCTTTGACTCTGCAGCTGCATTCTGCTGTAATTAGCTTTTTATGTCCCGCTTTAGAAATGTGGCTGCTAATGCTCTATATCAAGTAGTACTGCTAAATACAAGCCAGTCCTTAGTCAGTGTCTCAGATATATGAGGCAGTGCAGAACAGCAGAAAAAAAAGGCTTAAGTGCAATGTTCACAGAGGCAGGAAGAGAATATACATTTCCATGTGAGAATTTATACTGAGCCTCTGTCTCACTGTGTGGTTAGGTTCATTCAAACATCATGCTCAGTAGTCTTAGCCATCCTTTGTCACCCATGCTTTCCCTTGGCTTAATCCACTTTGGCAGGGATTGTTTCTTATTTTTCTTAATAGCTGTTGAGGTTAAATTATTCAGGGTAGACAGTATTGTTGCAAAGTCTGCAACAATTCTTCAGTGTTTTAAAAATGGCAATTTCCAATCTGCTAAATACTAGTGTTATTACACAATTATGAGTAGTAATAATGCTGATGTTCTCATAGCTCTCAGATACAGTACTTCACATTGACCTCTGTATAGGTAAAGAGTACTAGAAAACTTCCTGGTCTAGAAGCCTTAATAAAATCCAGTCAAAGGGCACAGGGCTGTGGGCATGGATGTGCGCATATATACATACATACAAATGCATAGCAGCATTACTGCATTTTGCTACATCGTGAGTTATTCCTATTCCACAATCATTAATAAAACTTTATTTTTGTACGTACCAGAAAAGCAAGGGCAGCAAAACAAGCTTGTCTGTGGCCAAATGCTAGAAAATAAAACAAAATTATAAATTGCATTTTAGGGTCTGTACATTGTTTGCTATGGATGAAATTAATCCAGTGCTGAGGAGCAAAAAGACTTCTTTCCTGACAGGCTCTGCAGAAAGAATGGATATTATCACACACAATATGAAGACAATGCAATTAGTAACAGCACTCTAGAAATGCCAGTCTCTTCACCACTGATCTGAAGGCAGTTTTCACCTAATTTTTTCTAGTATTCATCAGCTTCATATATCCAAGTGCTTTGTCAAAGCAGCTGGTGGTGTTAAATTCCTTGGAAAAGCAAGGTGGGGGATGAAGTGAAGATCAGTGTCAGAACCAGGCTGGGAATCACAGCCTTATCTATGGATAAGGCCCTTCTATCTTCATGAGCAGAGAACCCAAGACATAACATATCCATCACCTTTTTTTTTTTTTCAGTAGTGAGGCTTTACTATATAGCCACTATCTGTTTCACAGTCTCATAGTGCAAGAAATATGTTTAGCCTTTGCATTTTTTACCTGCCTTTTACCTGCTCTCTCCTTTTTGCTGTTGTCCCCAGACCACTGTAGTGCTGTATTTGTATTATGTTCATCTCCAAAGGTTTATAGTTCTCAAGCACGTTCATCTCCAAAGGTTTATAGTTCTCAGCACTGTAGTGCTGTATTTGTATTATGTTCATCTCCAAAGGTTTATAGTTCTCAAGTAAACCTTGGCCATGGCTGAGGGACACAAACCACATGTATGTACCTCATTTCCCTGACCAAGTTTCGTCGAGCCTTTACTTTTGAGAACACTTTTCTTTGGCTGGCACAGAACTCCTCCATGGTGCCAGGGGCTTGCACTAAAACTCTTCTGAACAACCAGCACATGTCAACATGTGAATATGTAGCTTCTAAGCAGATATTATTTGTCAGGCCTTTGTCAGCCTGGTTTAATTTACCACTCCTGTGTAGCATTCTGCAACTAACATGCTTGCCTTTCCTTACCTATCCTCAAACCAGCTATCTCTGGATATGGCTATGGAGGTCACCTGCTCCTTCATCTAGAATAAACCATCAACATTTTACTAATCCATCTAACTATGCCAGAGGGCTGGTGATCTCCAGCATTAGACCATGTACATATAATTGTCATTTTAAGGCAGCGGCAAGCAATTAGAAGTACTTCTTCTGAATGCTTTCTCTGTTGGAAAGCTGTGTCGTGAACAAATGATGTCCTCTATAAAGAAGCTGCACCTGCTGATTTGATGGTCCAGACTATCTTCTGTGTCTAGGGAGGTTTCGACATTGTTTGCAGCATTACTGTTACAGCCACACCACATTCAACTGTCTTTCAATGAATTACATCATTTTGAAACAGAACTTTTGCCTTATTTTGAAAGCAAAGCAAATGCCATGTAGGAGAAATTTTTGGTTGAAAAAATTAGTAATTTAACTGAGTGTGAATAAAAATGGCAAAGCAAACCCTCTGTTCCCAGAGCTCATAGATAAGTCTAAGATATAGAGGAAAAGAAAGACTAAGATGTAGTAAGGAAAGTAAAGTAGCAGGAAGAAAAACTTATGCCAATTATGCTCAAAAGAAACAAAAGTTCAAAGAGTAAACAAGGAGAAAATTATGAAGAAACAGCTGTACAACAATAAAATACAATGAGAGGGAACAAAATTATGAGAATTATGTATCTTCAGCAGCTAAATATCTCCTCCAAGAAAATGCAGCCACTTCTAGTTCTCTCCTGCATTCTTAATACAAATATTGTGAAGATGAGCAAAATATATAGATTTTTGTGTTTTCTCCACTTTTCTAGTACTCCTAGTTTGTAAAACTGAACAGTGATTGGCCAGCACTGAACAGGAAGGCATATTCAGTGGCACAGCAGGAATGCTTCCTGCACAACAATCTTCCTTCTGACAGGGAGTAAAGGCTAATGTCTGGTTAGATTAATAATATGATCTCATGTAGGGGCCATCTATTGATTTTGGAGGACTCAATGTTGCATACCAAAAACTATTTAAAACCAAGATCAGTTTTGTGCTCTACATATACATACATGGTGGCGTATATCGTGGATGGTTGATGTAGTATGCAATCCAGGAAGTGAATCCCCAGTAAAAGGCACAGCCCTGGAATGGACAAAAGATACTTTTTTTCATTAGAAAGGGCAATAAGCAAGTACAAACTGTAACTTTATAAATAGAAATTCTGGTAAATGCAAAACCCAGATTGTAGTGGCTTCTTGAGTCACAGAATATAGATCTTTTTAAGATGCTATAAAGCCACTAAAAAAAAAAAGAATGCACAGTATAGTTTTTTTTTTCATTGTGTTGAATGTGTTTTATGTCTGTTGTAGGAATTGACATTTGTTTTCTCCTTATTTGATTCTACTGCTGAAGGGCACGTTTCTCTGAGTTGTGCTGTTAAAAATCTACGGTTGGTTAGCACAGCTGAGCTGTTACTATACCTTAAAATCAACATTTCCAAGCAAGAAAGAGCTAGCCAAACAGAACACTAAACCAGGTGAGACAATAAAGAATAAAACTGGATAGACCTGACAGAAAAAAAAAGGTACACTGTGCCTATAAAGATATTTGAGCTACACACTGCATCTACTCCCATGGATTCATCCCCCCTCTTGTTAAAAAGCAGATCTCCAACTGCCTTTGCTTGGTGACTGAAGCCATGGGCTTGGGAAACCCCAAGGAGAGATATTGTGATCATGTTCTTGCCCAGTGTAGGAGTCACTGCTCCCATCCTTTGTACAAAGAGAAAACAAAACCCACTAGCCAAACAACCAAAACCACCCTGGAGACTGGATAAAGCTTTTCTATGTGGCTAAGTTAAGGATTCCATGCCCAGTACCTTCTCAGGAAGAGCAGTGTGCTGAGACTGGCTGCAACTCCATCCCATAAGTAAGGCTGCAAGTCAAGCTTTCTCTTTTTGATCTTTTTATTAAATGCACAGGGGACAACAGTAGCTGTAGGTCTTTAACTCTCATGTGCATGAATCACTTTGGCAATGGCACTGTTTCTAGAGCTATTTAGCTTATATTCCTCTTCTTTTTTTTTTTTTTTTTTTTTAACACTATGTGTTGCAAAGCAATATTTCTAGCTGTGCATCTCATTACGTCCTTTCTGACAGGAATCAGATCAAGCCCCCTATCATAGCCATATGTTTATTTCCTTCACTAAAATCTTAAATGTGGGATGATGGGGTGATACAAAATGACTGAGATGAGGATGTGAAATAAAAGAAAGGAGATCCTATGAGTAATAACACAAAATTGAAATTTGAGAGGCTCTGAGCAACAGAAGACTAGGTCAGCTGAGTGTCTTTTTTCCTGAGGCCTCCACCTATAGAAGGACATTTTTTTTTTTCCCTGCTTGCAATTTGATTTTAGCTTCCTAATGCAAGGCCTGTCTCTTGCTCTGTATTTATATTGCACTGAGGAAAGGGAGTGTGATTTCTGTCAGCATTGCTAGACATTGCAGCAGCATATCTCATAATAAAATAGCATTCAGTTTGAAAAATACTCTGGACATGAAAATCAGCCCCTTGGGTGGATGAGTCAAAGTAGACATTGACATGCAGGAGCTAAAATGGGCATTGATTTCAGTTCATGTCCTTCAGGACATGGCCCTGAAATTCTTCCTATATTTGTATTTTGTCTAATCATAATTCCTGGAGCTAGAAAATACATTCTTTTTTATTTCTCTATCTTCTTCAAAGGTTGGCTTTGATATGAGGATATTCTCTCTTACACAAAATGATAAACATATAGTCACCTTTATCATATTTTTCAGGGGAGTGTGCCCTCCCGAAAACTTGTGAACAAATAATGTCTCTAGAAGATGTCTGATGTAGTGTAAACAATGGCAGAAGCAGGACAAGCTGGAAGAAAAAAAAAAAAAAAAGGAAATTAAGATAAATGAAATACTGGTTTTTACTACTTCACAGTTTAATGTCACAAAAGGAAAAAGGACTAATATTCCAAAACTGCAGTTAAACTGAAATTGTGGGAGTTAAGATGTTGTCTTAATTGAAGCATCTAGATCCAAAGATTAATGGAATCATTTTCAGTGTTATACAAAGTTGCTTTCATTTTGCAGGGAAGCAGCTTATTTTTACTAGCCTTAAGTTAAAAAGAGCTCCACAAGCTCTGAATGTGACACGTACCCCTGCCAAGACATTAAAATAAGACCGCTGTGCATACAAGTAGGTATCTTCTATGCTTTTCTGAAAGATGTCTCCCACGTTTTAAGAGCACCTTAATGCTCCTATAGGATGTGTCTGACATTTAAAAACTTTCTGAATATCTTCTGAATGGTTTCCTTGTCCTTTGCCAGCTCAAGTATCTGCATGTAGATAGTTTGTATTTCATTTCCTGGTGGACGCAAAATGATATTTTGTTGCAAAATTAATCAATTCTGATGGCTTTTTTTGTTGCTTATTACAAAGAAATTAGGTAATCGTTGTAGAAATTATTATACTGATTCTCTTTTGAGGAAGATTATGAAACAATAACAGGCATTGCTGATTTGCTTCCAAGAATGAGTTGCAGCTCACAGAGATTAGGTTTCAGAAACAAATGTCAAGAGTGATTCCTAGTGGCATTTTATCTTGGCTGCATTTACCATACTACCAGAGCCTGTCTCACTGCAAACCAATTATAAAACATAAATGAAATGAGATTTTCAGCATGTGAAATCTCAAATATTTTTATTATGCATCTTGTATGGTAGCCAGAGTCAAAGATTAAACAATTTCAAAGTAATTAAACCAGAGAAAGTTGAGCTAAGAAAATGTCAAACAATTAATGACTTATCAAAAGTCTGGAGCAAACTTCCGCCCTTGCTGGGAATTTTAGAATTAATTTGGCTGAGGATGGGGACCTTAGATAAACACATTAAGGAGTGGTCAGTGGAAGGATTGTGCACATCCCTTGCCCACTTAAAAGAAGGTAAAGTATTGCTGACTCTTCTTTGTTACCTGACACTCTCATTTTGAGTGTATGAGCAAGAGAATGAAGGCAAGTGTCTTGCAGCTCTGGATTTTAATTCAACTACTCTGTGTTCTCATTCCCAGCTCCACTAACTCCTTTAATGTCTCTCTAAGTCTCTGTTCACCCATCTGTAAATGGTATTATTACTCACTGTGTTTCTCTGCTATATACCAACTTTGTTGATTCTGTAATCATAGTGTGGAAAAAGAGTTGTGGGAAGCCATACACTTCCTTGACAGTCCTAGTTTCCTGTGTGCCCTCCCATTTCCAGTGCTCCAACTTATGCAGCTGACAGGCTTTCCTTGATCATGTTCCACGCCTCTGCCAGGCACTAATCCCCCAGAATGGTGTCCTGGTTTTGGCTAGGATAGAGTTAATTTTCCTCTCAGTAGCTGATGTGTTTTCGATTTCCGATGTGAAGAATGTTGATAAACACACTGCTGTTAGTTGTTGCTAAAGAGACCAAGGTCACTGTCTTCCCAGGTTTCACTAATGTGCAGGTACAGGAAGCTGGGAGAGATATAGCCAGAATAATTGACCTAAACTGGCCAAAGAGAGCGTTCCATGCCCATAAACATCCCGCTCAGTACTTAAGTGGGGAGGTGAGCTGGTGAGCTCTCTTTTCTTTTCTCTCTTGCTGTTCAGAATCATTTCGGGATCAGGTTTGGTTTTTTTTTGCTCCGTGATTGCTGCCTGGGACAGGCTGTATTGGTCATTGGGTCATCAGCTGGTGAGAAATTGTGCATCATTTGTTGTTTTTGTTTGGTTGGTTGATTTGGGTTTTTTTTAAATTATTATTCTTCTTAATTTTTTCCTCTTAGTATTATTATCATTATTTTATATATCATAGAATCATACAATGGTTAGGGTTGGAAGGGATATTCAAAGGTCATCTAGTCCAATCCGTCTGCAAGGAGTAGGGACATCTTCGACTAGATCAGATTGCTCAGAGCCTCATCCAACATGTCCTTGAACGTTTCCAGGGATCAGGCATCCACCACCTTTCGGGGCAACTTCTTCCAGTGTTCTACCAACCTCATTATAAATTTTTTTTTCCTAATATCTAATCTAAATCTATCTCCCTCTATTTTGAAGCCATTACCCCTCATCCTGTCACAACAGGCCCTACTGAACAGCCTCTCCCCATCTTTCCTGTAGGCCCCCTTGAGGTGCTGGAAGACCACTATAAGGTCTCCCTGGAGTCTTCTTTTCTCCAGGCTGGACAGCCCCAACTCTCTCAGCCTGTCCTCATAGGAAAGGTGCTCCAGCCCTCTGATCATCTTTGTGGCCCTCCTCTGGACCCTCTCCAACTGGTCTATGTCCTTCTTATGTTGGGGGCTCCAGAACTGGATGCAGTACTATATATATATACATATATATAATTATTTTTTCTTCTGCTATCCTAGTAAATTGCCTTTGTCTCAACCCACGAGTTTTCTTTTCTTCCCGATTCTCTCGCTTGTCCCCTGGGGAGGGGGAGGGTGATTGAGCAGCTATGTGGTCGATTGCTGACTGTAGATAAACCACGACAAATGGGAACAATCAAACCGAAGGAAACTAAGTTCCTTAAGTGTAAATTTTCCAGCCTGCCTGGTGCATTAATCACCATCCTGTGGAGGGGTACAGTTGGTGATGGCAGTGCCTTCGGCCTCCCTGACAGTTACCGTGTATAGCTGCTTGCCATTTTCTTGTCTGTAACAGTTCTTAATCCTTCCCATCGATCAGGTCTGCTTTGTTTCTTCCCAAGTCCTTTGAAAGGCTTGGGAATGGCAGGGGCTGTTGAAGGTCATAAAAAGTGACCTTAGTTGGCTATCCTCTCTTTATTACTGGCATGCTCAACTTTTAGCAGACTAAGCAGGTTGCATTTCCTTGTGGTCAGCTCCTACTGTCATATATCGGAGATGTTTAATTTTCCTTGCTAGCATTACTGTTCCAGTGATGGAGAGAAGCAAAGCTATCTGGTTTATACTTATATATAAGCTCCTCTAGTTTGTTTCTGTTCACCTAGATACAATCTCTGCTCTTCACTGTTCTAGAACAGTGGCTGAGCTCTTATTTTTATTTGTCACATAAGTGTTTTATTTCTTAAAATTCTTTCAGAATTCAAATATGTTACGTATGGCCCTGGGGAACAATTACAGTTTGAAGAGGTTAGTTTCAAAAATCAAATTACCAATTTTGATTTCCTATGGTGCTTCTTTTGAGTTTCTCAGTTGCTCTTGACCTGACTTGTGACATGCATACCTCTCAAAATTCCTCCTTGTTGTGCCTAGGTGAGAGCTGGTGTGGGGATAATTATCTTCTCTGCTGGATGCTGATGCTACTCATTTTATGAATGGGAATGAGCTGTAAAGAGACTGGGAGCGGAACATCTGAAGTCTTGTCCTCTCTTCTCTGTCAATCGTAACTTTGGATTACTACACACCGTTTTTATTATTTCACCTTCTGTTCAGGCTATGTGTTTAGAGTGCAAACTATTTGGGGAAAATACTACATCCCCCATTGTGACCAGATGCAGTGACTGATGCATCTGGAATCCTGTTTTTGGTCAGGATTATGAGTGCTGCTAAAGTGCCAAACCACTATCGATACGAACAACCTGGAACTCCCACTGTCTTGAGACCAGGCATGCAGCCTCACACCTCCTGTAACCTCCTCAGTCCTGGAAGTGCAACCTCCATCCCTCTGGCTCCCTGTCCTCCAGGAAAATAGTTAATGCAAGTGTCACTTACTGAACTACTGGGTGGCGGAAGTTCTTCATACTTTCCACTTGATCATAGATAGTTGAGAGACGAATGTAAAAGAGCAGATATATCAGAAGAGGCCCAGTGTACTCTGTTAGAAAAAACTAGAAATTAAAAAGAAAATAGCTGTATCAGAGTAGGAAATTGTACCAATAAAGGCATGAGAAAAAGAACCCCTATCCACAACATCTCTTCATCCTTCAAATGTCATTTTGACTTCATTTTGAGGACTTGTGGTTTAGCCCAAACCACCACACAGTTTCTCACTCACCCCCACCCTCACCAGCAGGATGAGGGAGAGAAATTGGGAAAAAAGGAAAACTCATGAGTTGAGATAAACACAGTTTACTAGAGTAGCAAAGGAAAACTACAATAATAACAGAATATAAGGATATTAATATATACAAAATGAACAATGCACAATTTCTCACCATCTGATGTCTGAATGACCAATACAGCCCGTCCCGAGCAGTGATCATGGAAACAAAACCGAGCAGAAAGCAAAGGAACAAAAGCGAGCCAGCAAGGTAGAGGGAACAATGCCAGCAAATGAGGAGAGGGTCTGCACATCAGCAAGACTTGGAAAGCCAGACAGTGTCCTTGGTCTCATTAACAACAACTCATATAATCACGGTGTTTTATCAACATTCTTCACATATGAAATCCGAAACACACCAGCTAGTGAAAGGAAAATTAACTCCATCCCTGCTGAAACCAGGACAAGATTTAAATAACACATAGGGTTTTTTCTGGTGTCTTAGAATCTTAGAATCTTAGAATGGTTAGAGTTGGAAGGGACCTTCAAAGGTCATCTAGTCCAACCCTCCTGCAAGGAGCAGGGACATCCCCGACTGGATTAGGTTGCTCACAGCCTCATCCAGCCTGGCCTTGAACGTTTCCAGGGATGGGGCTTCCACCACCTCTCTGGGCAACCTGTTCTAGTGTTCTACAACTTGCATTGTGAAATTTTTTTTCCTAATACCCAATCTAAATCTACCTCCCTCTATTTTAAAACCATTACCCCTCGTCCTATCACAACAGGCCCTACTAAACAGCCTCTCCCCATCTTTCTTGTAGGCCCCCTTGAGGTACTGGAAGACTGCTATAAGGTCTCCCCAGAGCCTCCTCTTCTGCAGGCTGAACAGCCCCAACTCTCTCAGCCTGTCCTCATAGGAAAGGTGCTCCAGCCCTCTGATCATCTTCGTGGCCCTCCTCTGGACCTTCTCCAACTGGTCCATGTCCTTCTGATGTTGGGGGCTCCAGAACTGGACATTTAGAGAGTTTAGAGAGAAGGATGTCGTTTAGCAAAGGATTAAAATCCATCTAGGAAACGAGAGAGAGGTTTCTATACGGAACATTAACCTAGGGAGAAATACTTTATGGAAGGTGGTCAAAATCAT
Organism: Chlamydotis macqueenii; assembly: GCF_036417535.1. NCBI lineage: Eukaryota > Metazoa > Chordata > Aves > Otidiformes > Otididae > Chlamydotis > Chlamydotis macqueenii. The sequence continues at coordinate 22,932,635 of NC_141559.1, forward strand.
AGTTACCTCCTCTTAATACTTTTGACTGTGCCATCAGATGCCTATTTGGAATCTAAATAACACTGAAAATCAAGGGCCAAAAGCTGAAGGCAGCTTGCTTTCTGCTGGTGTTTTTGCAATTAAGTGACACGTCAGTTAAAAGCCAACCAAGCATGACAGAAACAAACATAGCTTTGAATCCTTGTTGCTACCAAAGTCATCTGGAAAGGAGGAATCATTGCTCGAAATTTGGTGGTGGGTGGAAGAGCCTCCTGTATCGTGGTTGGAGCCTTTGTTGGGTGAACAAGTGGGACTCCTTCCTGTGCAGGCATCAGCAGAAGTAGCCTGTGCTAGGCAGATTGAACAAATAAGTTACTCGGTAAAACAGAAAGAAATAATTTTGTCTCCCCACTGTCACCTCTGCGAGCCATAGAGAGCCAAGAGGACATTCGGGAGCAGAGAGAGAAGGCAGAGTCCTGAGTCACCCTCAGTTTTACATTCTGGCTTTGGTTTGATTCATAAAATCACAGAATGGTTTGGGTTGGAAGGGACCTTCAAAGCTCATCTAGTCCAACTCCCCTGCAAGGAGCAGGGACATCCCCGACTAGATCAGGTTGCTCAGAGCTTCACCCAACTTGGCCTGGAATGTTTCCAGGGATGGGGCATCCACCACCTCTCGGGGCAACCTGTTCCAGTGCTCCACCACCCTCATTGTAAAAATTTTACTCCTGATGTCTAATCTGATTCTACCTCCCTCTATTTTAAAACCATTACCGCTAGTCCTGTCACAACAGGCCCTACTGAACAGTCTTTCCCTGTCTTTCCTGTAGGCCCCCTTGAGGTACTGGAAGACTGCTATTAAGGTCTCCCTGGAGTGTTCTCTTCTCCAGGCTGAACTTCTCTCAGCCTGTCCTCACAGGAGAGGTGCTCCAGCCCTCTGATCATATTTGTGGCCCTCCTCTGGACCTTCTCCAACTGGTCAGCGAACTTGCTGAGCGTGCACTCTTGCTGAGGCTGCACTCAGCCTGTTTTGCCTTTTGTCAGGCCACACTCTAAAGCTACAAACAGCTGGACGAAGTAAAATGTGATTAAAGTGATGTGAGGTGTGGATTTGATTATCTGTCCCCACTGGAATGGATCTCAGAATTAAATGGAAATAGTATAGTCCCACACGTTTACAAGGACCAGCACCTGGCAAATCATAACTTAATTATAACTTAAGTATTGTTTAAGGGATAAATATTCATAACTAATGGGTCATTTGCCTTTAAGGTGGCTGTTTGCACTGCTGTAGAATTGTAATGGATAAATAACTGTGGCTTAACGAAGCAATACTGAATTTATACTGCCTTTCTCAAAAATAGTATTTGGCAGGCAGTCTGACCCCCAGTGTTCTCCTAGTTGCTCTTCAGAAGAGCTTTGAAATAGAAAGGTTTTCCTCCAGAAATATTCTGCAATTAGGTTTCCTTCATTTGGGACCCGCAGTACCATTTCTTTTCCTCTGTTACAGAGGGTAACTTTTTGAAGTTTCAGCCTTTCATAGCAAGACTGTGTCCAAAAGTAACAGACTTGAGTGCTTTCTACCAGGGAAATGTTAAATTCTCTTTTGTTCCACGTGACACCATGATTTCTGTGCTCCATTTAGACTTCACATGATCACAAGAGTTGGGGGGTGTGGTGGAGGGGAGGCGAGGGGTGTGTGTATGAAAACATTTAATCAAGGAATGTCTAAGAGCCCACATTGTTGTGGAACACACCACAGCCAAGGGCTTATTAGAGCTTTGTCCTAATAGCAATTGTATGGGTTTATTCCTCACTGCAAATCCACTATGTTAGGCACTCTGCAAACTCTGCTATTAAAACCTGATACACTAAATATAAACAATGGTGGTACAGGACACAGAGGTGCAGATGATATGGTCTGGGCAGGTCAGTGTAAGAATTTGGAATGAGCTGCTTTCTCCAGTGTAGCTCTTCCTCTCAGCCGTAAGTCGCACCGCAAATACACTCATAACTGCCAGCTTTTATCATCTGTTTGGCATGAGAATATTTACAAAGGTGCCAGGAAAAGGCTGGCAGGACTTAGCACCAAGTTGTGGTTATTTGTCACTGCACCAAGTGTTCCCTGCTTACCTCTTGGCTGATTTCAGATGCTAAAAGGAGAAAGAAAGCTTCAAAATTTAGTAAAACAATTCAGTCTCTAACAGCCAAAGCTACTAGCCATGTGATACCTGAATCTCTGTGACTAGGTAAGGAGGCGCTTTTGATGTAGGAGGGAGGACGCAGTGCATCCCATCAGGGCAATTCAGAGAAGCAGCTGATAGCACCGACAGCAGCTCTTAAGTTGAGGTTTGTGGAGGTGAGCAGCATCAGCATGCTCAGGGCGCTTTACAGGCCAGGGATAAGGTCCCGTCTTATCTGTGTGTCAGTCACATCCAACACAAAGCATTAAGCTCCCATACAGAGGCAGGCAGTCCAGGGTCAGCTGTGAAATTTGCAATCAAAGCAGGCGTTGTCTAGCAGGCAGGACTGTATTTGCCTTTGTTATAATTGCGTCACACTGCTGGAACATAGTTAAGATCAGTAGCATTCTGTTTTGGAGGAAGAGGTTCAATTTGCTATAGTGTTTTTCAGGGTTTTTTTACATTCTAGATGAGTTTCAGTCTGTTTCCCCCTGTTGCATCTCCCATGCTGCAATCTCTGCTCTCCTCTGGCCCACTGATTCATCAGAAGTGAGAAGTAAGTTTCAGAAAGGCAAGCAGAGAAACTCTGCTAAAAATCCCACAGAGTTCAACCAGGTGGAAGAGAAAGTAGTCTTAGATTCTACAATCAGTTCTAACCATTGGCAATCAAAGGCAAGCACCATTCTTTTACTATTGATTCTCAATGAATATGCACAATTAAGCTTATCTAGTATCTTCATGCTCATCCTGTAGTTGACTAATTGCTGTGCTTGAGGAGTATTTAGTTGTGTTAAGGATCAGTTCAACTTATCATTTTTCCAGATGCTCAAAAAAACCTATAAAATTACTAAGATACTAGTTCCTGATGACATATCCTGCAGAAATAATAATCAAATTTTAAACAAAACCCTGAAAATAATAACATTGTATCTTGTAGTCTCTAGACAAAAGCATTTTGTAAAAACCAAAAAAGTGATCATTTAAAACACAGAGCATTTTTCTTCTGCAGAAATGTAAATAACATCCAATATTTAGAAGAAAATTACTTTTTCTTTACCATCTTGTGGCCTTGCCTAGATTATTTTGATGTATTTTGTGCAGCCAAATGTGGTGGTCCACAGTAAACACAAAGATGTTTCCCTGGAGGAGCATTTCATCTCTATTACACTGTGCATAGCTCAACAGAATTTAACTGCTGAGCTCATCACTAACTCTCTGAAGAAAGAAAACACGAGGTTGTATCTTTTTTTTCCATGTCTGTACACTTGCACAGTGTCCAGTTCTCTTACCTTCCTTCTCTCCTCTACAGTGTCTGGCATTATATACCTCTTATTCTCAGTGGCATACTGAAAGTGCTGTTCTTGAATCAAACCTCTTCCAGGCATGAGCTTCATACAGGGTGCTAAACTCAAACTTCCTTAACTGTCTCAATTATCAGGTCCTTGGAAGCCTGATTCAGTAGTACCTTGACTGGAAACATCTACTATATAAAGAACAAAATGGAGATCTGAAATATGTTAAAAGGGAGCTAATGTAGGAGTCTGCATCATTCAAGAGATAGAGACAAATGGAAAAGCAAGACAGGATAGCTAATTCACAAGCCAGCCAGGCATTTCATCTTGCATGAGACAAATTGTACCTGCTTCTTTTATCTCATTCAGATGATCATGCTATAACACCTTGCTGAACTGAGTAACAACCAGGTCAGAAATCATAATGCCAGACCTTATGAGGCAGAGGGTATATTTAGGGAGATGTGAATACAGCAAAGGTGAAAGGAGCTTTTTAAAGTTATTTGAGGGAATATGAGGTGAATTTTCTGGCTGGTAGGGGCAGCTAGCATAGTGCCTGACACCATCCAAACAGGTCTACTACACAGAACAGAAAGATTTCTGATATAAGTTAACAGTACCATGTGTACTGCTTGGGAAAAGGCAGAAAAGGACAAAAGGAAGCTATAAACAGAGAGGGTGGAGTGAAGGGAGTCTGAAAAAAAAGTCCATCAGAATCTTTATAAATTAACAGCCCATGGATTAGTAATCTCCACATGAGGACATCAGCTAATTCCTCTCTGTAATGTTTACGACATGCCCTTTCTGCAATACCACACAACTCACCCTATCTTGTATCATGTTGCCTTTTGGCATAGTCTCACATTATCTCATGTATGACAAGCTGCAGAGCAGAGCTGAGGAAAGGCCATACAGCCTTTTCCATACTAATCCCTTCCTGCAACTCTTTCCATGCCATGTAGGGACAGTTTCCCAGTTCGTCGGTGCTGACCATGATGTTTCCCCTTCCACTGCCAATGGAACGTCTGGGTTCAAGCAGGAGAAGCGGAGGGTGTGCATAAGCATAATACCTGCAGCTGGGACAATGACTTTGGGTCATTGCCTGAAGCTCTCAGCACATCAAGGGAAACAAAATAGCTCAAGCATGTCCTGGGAAAAGTAGCTACAGTATATAAATTATCTAATGGTGTTGTGGTTTTGTTTAGTAGTGGGGGGGGCTAAGGTGGTAGCTTCTGTAGGAAACTGCTAGAAGTCACTCCCCTTTGTTCAGTGGACTCGGCCGGTCCTAGGGCGGACCTGCTGCTGGCCAAGGCCGAGCCGATTGGTAGCAGAATGTCCCGTGATAACACCTCTGCGATAACGTATTTAAGATGGGGAAAACAGAAAGAAAAAAAAAAGAGGAGAGAAGATGTGAAGAAGCTGAGTGGGGGCAGAGGCGCAGATGGGGAGGCGCAGGCCTCATGGGCCTTGCAGGCCTCACCCTCTGGCCTCTCGCCAGGCAGCCGACTGGGCCCAACTCGGTCCAGCCCGGCTGCAAGAAGTGGAGAGGAGATGAGAAGTGAATAAGATGTAAAAAGATCCTGAGAGACATCTACCAGCCTGTTGTGAGGAATGGCTGCAGACGCCAAGGTCAGTTCAGAGTGAGGGGGAGGAGTAATGCGGCTCCTGGCCAAGATTCCCCTGCAGCCTGTGGTGATGACCATGGTGGAGCAGGTTGTCCCCCTGCAGCCCATGGAGGTCCACGGAGGAGCAAAGATCCACTTGGAGCCCGTGAAGGACCCCACACCGGGGGAGGTGGATGCCTGAAGGCAGCTGTGGCCCATGGAGGGCCCGCTGGGACAGCTGTTCTAGAGGGACTGCACCCGTGGAAGAGATGACCCACGCCGGAGCAGTTCCACGAAGGACTGTGGCCCGTGGGAGGGACCCCACGATGGAGCAGGGGAGGAATGTGAGGAGTTCTTCCCCCGACCACGAAGCAGCGGCGTAAAACAACGTATGATGAACTGACTGCAACCCCCATTCCCTCTTCCCCCCCTGTGCCGCCCGGGGAGGGGAAGGTAGTAGAGATAATGTTAAGCTTGGGAAGAGGGAGGGGTGGAGGGAGGTTATCTTGTTCTCTGTCTCATTATCCTGCTGTTTGTAGTAATAAATGAATAGTTTTCCCCAAGTCGAGTCTGTTTTGCCTGTGACGGTAACTTTAAGGATTTCTCCCTGTCCTTATTTCAAACCTCGAGCCGTTTTTCCTTATATTTTCTCTCCCTGTTCTCTCAGAGGGTGGCGGGAGTGAGAGAGAGACTGCGTAGTCTGGTCCGATCGGGGCTGAACTACGACAAATGGACAGAGCTTAGTCTCTCTGATAAATGTGGGACAAAGGCACTAGTTTCAGGTCTGAGCCAGGATCAGACTGACATCATGTACCACATAAAGCGGAGAATCTACTGATATCAGACAGACAGACCATTACTATGTGTGAGTGTACAGTGAGCAGGTGGGACTTCTGAGAAACTCAAGAGAAACAGGTAGTTGAACCCCTCCAAGTCCCCAAATTACATTAAACTTAGCATCTAACTGCCTTAGACTCCTTTTACAATGCCAGGCCTAAGTACTCTTGAGTTAATGATAATTAAGAAACATGGACTAATTTCTACTTTGTATGCTTTGCTACCTCATAGAGTTAAGTGGGTATGATAATGGCATAATTTTAGCAGCATCTCTAAATCTTCACCTTTTAAAAATATTTGTATTTTTATGTTTGGCAAAATCCACAGCAACAGCAGTTATGCATCAAGTAGTACAAATCTCAAGGGCTGCTTGAATGGTCAATGATTTTTGTTCCCATTCTCATGGAACTGGATAATCCATTCTACAAAACTTAAAAAGACACGCAGGGGCACCTGAAACTTCCCTCATCTGGGTAGATTCTGCAGTGACTCGATGTCTAAGAGTATTTCAGGCTGCAGCTCAATATTTACTGCAAATACCAGAGATAGGGATTGATTTCCTGTAGGATTTTATAGGCAAATTACAGCTGACTCAGGCCAGCTTCAGGAGCTGGGGAGTGAACTGTGATGGATGCCATTTCTCCTTGAGCTGGCCTGTACTCCCTCTGTGCAAAAAGCGAGGTGAAATCCCAGCTTCCTCCTGTCTCTTGTCCTAAGATTGAGCTGTCTGAAACCACTGGTTTGGCATCAGACCACTTCATACTCTGGTCAAGATTCTTCCCTGAGAGCACAAACCTTTGCATGTTTCTTACTTAGAATGGAAAATCACTGCAAATGAACAAATGCTCTTCTTATACACACACATATATACATGTTATATATGTTTGTACCTATATATATTCAGTGACACACTGAAGTTCTGTTTGTAACCAAATACCAATGTGAGTTCAGATTTGCTGCCAAATCTTTACAGGGCTTTGACAGCATTTTGAAATCTGCCATATAATGTCTATCATTTTAAAATGTATATCTATCATTTGCTATGTAGATATCTAAATTAAATAGTGCTTTTAAACACCTGACTATTAACTCAATTAGCTCTTCCAAAGTGCTTTTCATCAAAGTGCCTCAAAGCACTTTACAAAGAGGAAAATACTGTTATTTTCTTGCCACAGATCTGGAAACTGAGATACAGAGACATTCAGTGACTTGTCAAGTTCACCAGACAAGGTTAGCAAAGACTGACAGAAGGGCACCTAGTCCTCCCAAACACTGGTTCAGTCTCTGGTTCACTCTCCTAAACACTGGTCACTCTCTCGTTCACTCTCCTCTTTATGCTCTCCTTACCCCCGGTATGAGATTTGACAAATATTCCCCATAAAAAATAATTTTGCCAGGCTTACACATTCTAGAGGGACTAAAACTTCTCAAATTTGCATAGACTGACAAATTGTCAGCCTCCCTAGTTACTCTGAATACAAATAGGAAAGGATGTGCACTTATCAGCACCATACATCAAATAGCTCTTTGTTCCTTAAGTAGCAGAAAGGGTTTAAGCATAAAGTTGTGTATAACTGAAAGAAACAGCTTGTTCTATTTATGCTTACTGAATTCCCTCTACCTTATTTTTGTGCTTGAAGCAGTAAAAACTCAAGGGAATTACTGTCAACTCTTAGGCATAGGTTCTTCAGCCTGTACTGTGCTCAACAGCAACCAAGTTGTTCACTCAGAATTAATTTCCTAGTAGCTCCCTAACTAACTCCCTTTGGTGCCTGAAAAATGGGCACGCTGGCATGTTTCATCATAAGCCTGTGGCATTTGTTGCTGAGACCAAGGGAAATTATTGCAATACTTTTTGCCTTGTTAGAAGCAGTGTCTGAGGAATACCAGTCAGCCAGCTGGGCAGTTTCATAGGTCTCCTCTGCCTTTATCAGTTGACTTCATGCTGACACTGGGGAGTAATAAAAAGCCAAAAGTATATGTGGCCCAAGGAAAGGCACAAACAATATAAAACCATGGCAAGAAATCAGTCAAATGCAAGCTGTTCTCTTCTGATAACCCTGGAGGCTGAAAACCATTAGACTTAATTAAATGAGAAATAAGAACAATTTTTGGTTTAGTTTGCCTTTGTGAAAAGTTACAATGTTCTGAAAGTTCATAGCATTTGACTAGGATCAGCTCAAGATTTGGCCAGCTGTATCAAGGCAGAGTAGCACTTACTATGTGTTGAAACAGAAACCTCTGCCAAATACAAACTGCTAGCTGTAAAATGAAGGTGCTTTGCATTACAAATAATTGTAGTTGGAAAAGGGGCTGTAGAGGAAATAGTGACTTCTTTTTTTTTTTTCCTGGAGGCCATCTTCTAGGATCAAATTATCTGTCGATCCAAGAGATTTAGCAGTGAAAAACCATTTGGGGATTTCTCCCTGTTTGGCACTCTGTTGTAGTCATTCTTAAGCCACTCACAGATTTACATAGAATCATACATTCTGTTTATTTGGCACTGCTGCTAAGTTTTCCAGGTACCCACAATTCCCTGAAAGTGTTATTTGATTTGTAGTGTCCTGTCCCACAAGTAAGTGTGTTTGAATTGGCAAAAATATGCAAACTCTAATATGTATCCATTGAGAAATATATTCAGTGAAAATCACCACTGATACATTTACAGATCCTCAGCTCTTTCTCTTACTTTGATCTCAAATTCCTTCCTAAGCAATGATCATATGAGTTTTCTTACATTTACCTTCTTCACACTGGCACACTAGTCTTCTGGGACTCCCAGCCTTTCCACTCCTTCAAATTCCTCTGATCCTGTCTTTTTTCTTTTATTATAATTGTCTGTATTTCTGCATCCCATTGAAAGCTTATAAACCTTTGTCGAAGTCTCTTTTTCCGTTCTCAAATTAGGGAAAACATCATAAGTTGTTCCCCGTGAGAAGTCCAAAGCTGACTTCAGTATAGAGAAGGTGGAGAAAATGAGTCTGCAGAAGTTTGGCTGCCTCTTTTTTTTTAAACCCATCAATACTCATAAATTGCTTCATATCACACTCATCCCACAGACTTCATGGGATTGTTCCACATCTACAGGACCAACTGAGAGAGCTCTGCCAGCCGCAGTCAGAGAAAACTGCTTTTCCCCTATTCACCACCCACCCACACGCATAGGACAGAAAAACTTTGGTATGCGTGCACTGTGCACATAAGAGGAGAGAACCACACTGACTGAAACACTGCCTCCACCCCAGAGAACAGGCACACTTCATTATTCAGTACAGCACGTGCTTCCCCACTGTGTACACCTGCTATATATAACCACAAAGCTTCAAACATAGATCTCTTGGCTTCTTGTTAATTTTCCACGATATCTAACTCAGTGATAATTTTGCTTGACAGCCAGAAGGGAACAGTGAAAGCGCAGATTTTCAGATTTCAAAGATGTTCTCAGGTTTAAATAAGTATTAGTCTCTACATTTCTAAATTGAGAAATTGTTTTTTTTTCTTGGAAAATTTGAAATTGAATAATGATGTGTAATAAAATCTTAAACCTATTAAATACAGTTCAATTTTTCAACCAGCAATGTTTTACACCAGCAGAAGTCTATTGAAGTGGTAACTCAGATCAGAGAGAATCAATGGTTTTCTCTGTGTGATTATTTGTTTGTATTGCTGAGCTGTGTGGAATCAGAGTCACACATAGAGGGTATGCAAGGGGGGGACGGTACAAACACAAAGCAGAAAATTGTACAAGCTAAGGAACTACAGTCTAAGCAAATGGTGCAGTTCTGCTGCCAGCCTCAGTATTTTAAGGCTCTCAAGAGTCAAAGGATTTGAGCAATCTCTAATTTTATAGCACAGTTACAAAAAAATAGTTACTGAAGTACTGTGTTTCATGATTAATCTTATGAAACTCACAGACTTAGAGATGAAAAATATTTTTTCACAGTTCTATAATATTTTCTCAGTTCTATTTTGATACTCCTGGTAGCCTGCCCAGGCAGGAACTAGATAACAGAAGCTGATAAATCAGAAATTGCAATCACTGCTCAAATGAAGAAAGCTTTAACAGAGGTCTGAATTTGAGCATGAAGAATGTTTTTCTCTTTCCTTTTGACTACAGCACCAGTATGCATTCTTAGCGGTAAAATGCCAGCGATGTTTCAAGAAATGCAACATTGTAATATGTAAAAAGAGGTCTCTGTCAAACATACTAAGGACCAAAATTGGACTGAGATTAAAAATAAAACCTCTCACTCCCGTGGTGTGAATTTCAAACACAATCTTTGCATATAGAAAAGATCTGTAAACTCAGCTCCCATTAGTATCTCTGCAGCATCAGTCAGCAAACCCCAGGAAGAGTAAAGGAATTGGTAAATCTTGTGCAGAAGTAAATTATGCGTCTCGGATAATATTTGTTTTATTTAAAAAGAAGGCAGAGTAGAGAGAGAGTTCTAACAAGGTCCATGATACTAAGAAACAGGTTTCGTTTTTTCCCTGAATTGCTTTCTGGGGATGAACCTTAAGGGCCTTCATTCTTCTAAAAGAGCCAGCTGAGGTTGGATTTCTACTGCATTATCCCAGGAAAGGGGCTTATTCTCAAAAGAGATTGACAAGTAATTGCTCCAGTGGACGAGAACGGCAAATCCCTCAGCCTAGTTTGTCCTCCCTCCACCGTCAGAGAAATCCAGCCTCTAGAACTCATTGAAATCTGGTCAACCAGTCTCAGAGCTGTGGTGGAACCTGAGCCCAGGGGATGTCTGGCCTTTCACAGCACAAAACAGCAAAAATGTTTCAGTCACTGTACAACCATGTTTTAAGAAGGCTGAGGATGAGAAGGAAACATCCTTCCTACAAAGTGGCAGCCTCTGACAGAGGGACTGAGTAGACAACAGGAGGGGACAAACTCTTGACCCACCAAGGTGGAGTGTGATATGGACTGTAAATCAGAGACCATGCATGCTCCAAAAGGGAAGCTGAGGTTTCTTGATTCAAAAATATACTCCTAAACTTAGGGACTCAAACTGTTTGTTTGGGAACAGACAACAGCATCATCTTTTATTTTACAACATGTCTGGAGAGGCTACTGCTCCTAGGAGGTGGAGGTGGTTACCACTTTCCTTTTAGAAAACATGAGCTCATTGTCTCAGTGTAAATCCCCCAGCATTGGAGGTCTTGGTGTTCTTGATCCTCAAGTGAGCATGTCAAGTGTGATCTCCGGTGAGGTGACAAGGCCCAAGAAGACCCACTTCTGTGCTTAGTTTTCCCCTAGACAGATCCATGCCCAACACATCAAGCTCTGGAGCACCAACATGTCTCCATGTGCTTTTGAGCCTATTTTTGGAGTCCAGACCTGAACGTGGCCCTTTGTACCTCAGCTGTCATTTTGCTGATGAGATAAGAATATTCTTATTCTGTGCCTTGTTTATTTAAATGTCAACCCTTTAAATCAGAAGCATCCCTCACTGTGTGTATAAATCCGATAAAGCATCAAGGGGGATGGGAGAATGGGACCTCTAAGCACAGTAAAAGTGGCAGTAAAACTGTACATCCTGCATACAAATACATTCTTAATTGCTATTGTTATAATATAATCTTCTATGAACTTTTTCTTTATTGCAGTAGACTAGCTTTAATATAAAAAAAAACCCTTGACTATTTAAATTTGTCTAGGAAGAAGATTTCTCCCACTGAGAATGGAGACAATTTAGAATAGGGGAGAGAATGGGATAAGATGAATATTCAGAAATTCATGTAGTCAACTTTCTGCACACACAGATTAAATAATAAAAAAATGTCAGTGCCTGCAGTATCAATGCCTAGTCATATCTGCACTATTTATAATAGGATATTAAGCTTTAGTTATGTTACTGTCTTAGGCTACATAAAGGACCAGGAAAGGAGAAAATAAATAAAGTTCTTGCAGATTACTTAGTTGTAGCAAACAGGAGGCTGCACTACTCACAATTTTGCTTTGCAAGGAAATTCCACAGTTGAGAGGTTGTGGGTGGGGCTGGGGGGGGGAAAAGGACCCCAACTAGCATGAATCATTGTGGCCCCAGCAGGCCATTAATCAGTATGGGAATCGGTGGGGTAAAGCCTCAGCCTTGATAAACATGCAGACCTCTACTGAAACAGGTAGGTCACACAGTGTGAACTGCTCTAACTCCACTGAAGAAAACTGCTTGTCACTGCCCAGAAATCTGAACTGAGAAGGATAGATATAGGTCATGTTCTTGTTCATAGTGGTTAAAACCTCCCAGAGTTTGTGCTGCTAGGGGCCATCTGCTTCCATGGACGGAGAGAAATGCACATGAGCTTGAGCAGGTGAGATGGATATGTGATCTTACAGTGCTAATCCAGAAGCTGACTCTTCCCAAAGTCAAGGGCAGTTCTGGCAGTAACATCCACCTTGAGTGTACTATTTAACAGATAAAGATCTGTAAAATAGCATGTCCATTCTAAGTATCTTGTAGTAATGCTTCCTAGCCCATAGTGACCTACTGCAGAGAGGAACAGGTACTATCATCAGCAAGCCGCTTGATTCTCACAAGCTCCATCCAAATAGGCACAGCCAAGGAAGGACAGTGGCTTGTCACTGAGCCTTGTGGTCACCCTACATGAGCGGGATGGGATCTGTGGGCTGCCTGAAGTAAGAATCTAATAATTTGGCCTACAGTCATGATGCCAGTTAGCAAAAATTTACTTGCTTCATTAAAGGAATTGCAAGCAGTTTGTTTTCCATTGCTATGAATAGTCTCGTCATGGTCAGTCTAGTAGTGAGACTACTTTCAGCTCTGCCACCCATACCTGCTGCAGGACATTGGAAAGGCCTCTTCATCTCCTATTCATTCATTGTCCTTTCAAACTCTTCTGCTGTATTCTGTTTTTGGGCTGTGAAAGAATTGAATCTTTCACTTCCTTCTCGCACAGATGAGCCTTTAAGGTTAGAGTTCCCCACAACCCTGTTTGGGTGGAAGGTGTTGCCTCTCTCTCACCACCTGAACTTCCAGCAGCTGCTTACAGGAAAGTAACTGAAGTCAAACTGAGACCAGAAGTAAAAACAGACCGTGGTTCATGGCAAATGCTTTTGTTTTACAAAGAAATTCAAAAGTTTTGTGAGCCTGCCTGAAATCCTTGGCCTCACCGCTCTCTCAGAACTGTTCTTCGGGTGAACATACAGTAGGACATTCCCATCCAGTAATTTTCCTGTATTAGTAACAGGATTACCAGAAATTCATTTTTTCTTTTTAATATCCTTCCACTTTCAAAGCTGAGAAGCCTTGCAGCAAATTAATGTATTTGGATACGAGTCCTGCACAGGCATATAACCCTAGATAAGCTAAACTGTTTTTTAAAAAAATGATTTTTTTTTCCACAGGCAATAGTTATGTCCATGTTTTAATCTTTAATTGGATGTCAGAGTTAGCTCATTGATAACTTTAATTCTGTTTTTACTGCTGATAAAGTAATTACACTATGTGACAAAGGGAAGGAGAGGCTGAGGAAGTGGAAGTGATTTGATGCTAGAAGACATTCTACAATAAGATGTATCATATTGATTGTTACAAAGACATACTTACTGTGGTCCAACTGACCTGCTGACCCAGGTCTGTAAAATACAGTGTAATGATGGAGGAAACAGCAAGACTTTGAATGTTAACGGAATCCTTCAAATAAGGCCCATCTGTAATGATAAAAAGGGAAGAGGAGATGGCATGAAGAACAGATATCCTCTCAGAGGCTCAGTGTAATGCCTAGGCTGCCCTGCTAATGATCAAGGTGTAGGCCCCCCTTGTATTCTGATTTATTTTGGTGACTTGGCACTTATTCTCCAGGTTAGCAACTTAGAGCATTTCTGTGAGAGTTATTCTCCTCTCATCTTAATAAAAAGCATTCGGCTGATGTGACACTGAGTGGCAATGCATAGCAGTTGTTACAATGCTATCTCTGTTAATCTAGACCATTAGAGACATGCCGTGCAATCACAGACAACTTCATAGAGCACTTTTTGTTCTGACTTGCAAGACTAATGGGAAAGTCGATGGTAGGCAGTGTCTCCTTCACTGGTATCTTTTACTGAAGCATTTGCATTCTCAGGCTATTTTACAATAGGTGGCATCATGATGAACACAACTTCATGATCAAAGGCCCACAGTCTAAGATATCTTTGTAAGCTGTTTGACCTAGGCAGACCAGGTGTGTCTGAGCATTATGTTACTTTTCACAGTATTCTGAGGCATCTGCTTGCAGTCCTGATAGACCTAGAGTGTAAAGACAGAGACATAAAATGGTAATATCTGATTCTAATTTTTTTATAGAGGCAGTGAGTTGGATATTAGGAAACCCTAGTGGCCACTGACATGGGGTGTTGCCATGGCTTTAACATTTTTTTCTCTTTTCCACTTTGTGTATTGTATGTTTTTGTTGACTGTTTAAGTCAGTGAGGGTGCTAAATTCCACGAGGAGAACTTGCTAGAGGATTAATAATACATTAGGTGGCTGTATTCAGCTGTATGAATACTTACTGTGTTCTAGTTGCAGGCCAACACGGGAAGGGTACCACTGGGGACCTGTTCAAATCAAAAAGTATGGCTGTTAATTTCATGATGGAGGATCTAAATTTCTCTTTCTCATAGTATTCTTTAGAGCTGATAGCTAGAAATGTGAGATTAAAAAAAAACATCCTCTCTTTCAGTCTTTGCTATGCAAAGAGAATAGAAGAGAGCACACAATATACACATTAGAGCAGAAATCCCTTCTCTCAACTTGAGTATTGGAAGGGCCAATCTCAATGCTGAGCACTCCATCAGCGCATGAAAAATGTGCATGTGCTTGCAACACTAGGAAGTATAAAGAGGACCCTGGTCATTACTGTATTTGCCAAAACTCTGTACTAAATATCGGTCTTGCCCCTCCCTCCAAAATGACGCTTGGTCTACAGTCTGGTCCAAAGGGGTTGGTTTTTTTCCCCATTTATGTATATAAAACCTTACTAGGAACATGCAACTAGCACTAGTTCTTAATCATGGATTAATCAGGCAAATAGAGACAGAAGAAAGGAGAGGCACCTGGGTAGCTAATATCAGATTACATATGACTTTGATGATACCCATCAACTTAAGGATGTTCCTTAGAAGCAGATTTTTAAATGCTGTAGTTTAAGGGTTGCTCCTAAATGCACAATAGCAGTTGGCAGTTGTTAGGTGTCCTTCGATGATTTTGGAGAAAGACCTGTTGGTTTGTTCAAACAGGTACAGGTCTCGAGCTGCATTTGTTTCCCCTGTCTCAGGGGAAGTGGGTAACTGCCACAGAAAGACTGCACAAGAGACTGTAGCTGTTCAGATTGTTAACTTGACCAGCCCTTTGTAGCACCTGTATGCAGAAGACTTCACACATACAGCTGTGCTGACTGAACGGCTGTCTGAATATAAGCACTTCTTTGCATCACAAAGACACCTTAAGTAGCTTAACACACACACACACTCTGGTTTGGTGTTGAAGGTTTTTACAGCTGACCTGGAGCAGCCTGAAGAGACCTTACAGAGGCCATAGTGTTGACTAAGATTGGGGGGCAGCAAAGTTTGACACAGGAAAACAAGGGAATAGTTGCACTAACACCACCCCAAGCCATTTCTACTGCATTTGTCTTTATTCATATTGGTTGTGAAACTCAAGGGCAGCCTTGGCTGCAGTGACCCTGAGATGGTGGAGTTCAAGATCCGCGGGGCACCAAGAAACTACACAGCAAGCTCTCTGCCGTGGACTTCAGGAGGGCAGACTTTGGCTTCTTCAGGGCAAAGTGCCATGGGATGAGGCCCTGGAGGGAAGAGGGGCCCAGGAAAGTTGGTCAATATTCAAGGAGAACCTCCTCCAAGCTCAGCAGTGATGCATCCCGATAAAGAGTAAGTTAGGCAAAAGTGCCAGGAGGCCTGTATGGATGAGCAAGGAGCTCCTGGACCATCTGAAAATGAAGAAGGAAGCCTACACAGGGTGGAAGCGAGGACAGGTAACCTGGGAGGATTACAGAGAGACTGTATGAGTGGCCAGGGATCAGGTGAGGCAGGCTAAAGCCCAGATGGAATTGCATCTGGCCAGGGACATCAAAAGCAACAAGAAAGGCTTCTATAGATATGTCGGGGACAAAGGGAGATCCAGGGAGAATGTAGGCCCCCTCCGGAAGGAAACAGATAACCGGGTTACCTGAGACATGGACAAGGCTGAGGTGCTTAATGACTTGTTTGCCTCAGTCTTCACCAATAAGGGCTCTTGTTGCACCACACAAGTTGTGGAAGGCACAAGCAGGGACTGAGAGAATGAAGAACCGCCTACTATAACGGAAGAGCAGGTTTGGGAATATCTGAGGAACCTGAAGGCGCACAAGTCCATGGAACCCGATGACATGCATCCTGAGGGAACTGGCGGAGGAAGTTGCCACGCTGCTGGCCATTGTATTTGAGAAGTCATGGCAGTCTGGTGAGGTCCCCAATGACTGGAAGAGAGGGAACATAACCCCCATTTTTAAAAAGGGAAACAAGGAAGACCTGGGCAACTAAAGGCTGGTCAGCTTCACCTCTGTGCCTGGCAAGGTCATGGTGCAGATTCTCCTGGAATCCATGTTAAGGCACATGAAGAGCAAGGAGGTGATTGATGACAGCCAACACAGCTTCACCAAGGGCAGATTGTGCCTGACCAATTTGGTGGCCTTCTGTGACAGGGTTACAGCATCGGTGGACAAGGGACCAGCAACTGAGATCATCTACCTGGACTTGTGCAAGGCATTTGGCACTGTCCTGCACGGCATCCTTCTCTCTAAACTGGAGAGACATGGGTTTGATGGATGGACCACTTGGTAGATAAGGAGTTGGCTGGATGGCTGCACTCAGAGAGTGGTGGTCAACGGCTCAATGTCCAAGTGGAGACCGGTGATGAGTGGCATTCCTCAGGAGTTCGTGTTGAGCCCAGCCCTGTTTAACATCTTTGTTGGTGACATGGACAGTGGGATAGAGTGCACCCTCAGCAAGTTCGCCGATGACACCAAGCTGTGTGGTGCTGTCGACATGCTGGAGGGGAGGGATGCCATCCAGAGGGACCTTGACAGGCTGGAGAGGTGGGCCCCTGCAACCAGGCCAAGTGCAAGGTCCTTCACGTCGGTCGTGGCAATCCCAGGCACAAATATAGGCTGGGTGGAGGATGGATCGAGAGCAGCCCTGAGGAGAGGGACTTGGGAGTGCTGGTGGACGAGAAGCTCAACATGAGCAGGCAATAGGCCCTTGCGGCCCAGAAGGCCAACCGCATCCTGGGCTGCATCAAGAGGAGCGTGGCCACCAGGTCCAGGGAGGTGATTCTCCCCCTTTATTCTGCTCTGGTGAGACCCCACCTGGAGTCCTGTGTCCAGTTCTGGAGTCCCCAACATAAGAAGGACATGGACCAGTTGGAGAAGGTCCAGAGGAGGGCCACAAATATGATCAGAGGGCTGGAGCACCTCTCCTGTGAGGACAGGCTGAGAGAAGTTCAGCCTGGAGAAGAGGACACTCCAGGGAGACCTTAATAGCAGTCTTCCAGTACCTCAAGGGGGCCTACAGGAAAGACAGGGAAAGACTGTTCAGTAGGGCCTGTTGTGACAGGACTAGCGGTAATGGTTTTAAAATAGAGGGAGGTAGAATCAGATTAGACATCAGGAGTAAAATTTTTACAATGAGGGTGGTGGAGCACTGGAACAGGTTGCCCCGAGAGGTGGTGGATGCCCCATCCCTGGAAACATTCCAGGCCAAGTTGGGTGAAGCTCTGAGCAACCTGATCTAGTCGGGGATGTCCCTGCTCCTTGCAGGGGAGTTGGACTAGATGAGCTTTGAAGGTCCCTTCCAACCCAAACCATTCTATGATTCTATTATTTTCTTTGACACACCTTAGGACAGTTGATAGCCTGAAAGAGATTTACTTTGTCTTTTGAATTCAGAGTCTCAGTGAAATTGCTCAAATATAGCCATGATTTTCTTCAGATTTATCTTACCGTTGTTAGTATTCCTGTATTTAAGATACTAATATTCCCATACCTCAAACAAATGGAAAAATATTGTCCACAATGACTGTGGTCAAACATGGGAACATTTGCCCTGAGAAGCTGTGGGATCTACTTCCCTAGAGATAGTCAGCGCTCAGCTGGGGAAGACCCTGAGCAATCTTAAAGGACATGAAAGTTGGCCCTGCACTGAGCGGAAGCCTGGATGAAACGAGCTCCAGTGGTTTCTTCTACTTTAACTGTATTTCCAGATGATCAAGAGAGTTTGCCCACCAAACTGTATGGCAGCTGGAGGGGAAGGGGAGCTGTACACAGTGTGCACAGCACCCACTCTGCAGTGGCACCCAGCACACTCTCATTTCAAAAGCACTTGGTCTGAGTTTTGTAGGAAAGAACAAGCATTAGATGAACCCATGAACCAGGGTTAATAGCAGGACGTGAGACATCCATCAAGTAAGTTGCAAACATTTTTTTCAAGATACCACAACAATCCATGGCGATTAAAGATAACTAAAGGAAGACAGAGAAAGATCAGGTGTCCGACTTGTCAACAAAGATATGATTTGCTCCAGGACAGCAGATATCAATAGTTATTTGGGAGCCTGAAAAGCAATGTACTTGTGTTAAATTAGAATCTCCGTCCCAGCCCCCCCCCCCTTCCCCCTCCCATATTACAGTCTGTTTCAATAAAAGCCAATTTACCCAATCCTGTGACAGTGTACTTTTAGGTATGGCTCATAATATTCACAAGGGCAAACAGAGGTTGTGCTTTTAAGCACATCATCCCACATTTCCAGTACTTCAGCCTCAGTACGCCATTATGTTCAAACACACTCAAAGGTTTAGACAGATGGAAGTATGCCTTTGCTGTTGCTTGTCTGCAGTGACCTTGTTGTCACACCACTGTGTCTCCCTAGTTTCCAGACCATTCTTGGGATGCTGTGTGTATTTTGTTGGAGGGATCTGGAATTAGCTATTGGGATGTTCCTTCCCAGCTCTTTCTATTGGTGGGGTGCCACTAGCTAATGTCAAGTGGAAATACTATGCAAACGGACTAGGGGACAAAGTCTAAACACATCTCTATTTGCAAGTATGTTGGTTTTAGTCTGAACATGAAAGTTTCCCACTTTCAGTCTGTGCTGGCAGCAGACTTTAGCAAAGCTGTTCTCAAGTCTTAGCTGCCTGAGGTCCTGCAAAAAAACCCAGCATTTCTTTCTGGAGAGAAGGTCTCAGAGGTCTGTCTGGTCTGCTGTCCCAGCCTGATGAGACTCATTGCAGAGGGAGGAAACCGCACACATTCCTAGGCATCAGAGATTTGCCTGCTTACCACTTGGTAGCAGTCAGCCAAGGGGACTCTGGCCCCACATGTCAACATCTATCTGCCTTCTTCCTGTGACTGAGTGTTTTCTGCAGGGATCCTCTAGAGACCTCACTAGGACTGCTGTAGATCTGTGTTTGGCAATGCAGGAAGCCTGGCTCTGGCAAACACACATTCATATCACTCCTATAGGAGAAGAGCTCATCTTTCTTTTAATAGTGAAAAGAAGCCAAATGCAGTAACTAATTATCACTGTATTAATTCTTGCTACTGCGTGACAGAATAAAGGATTGATGACTCTCTTGGATACCTAGAGCCAGTACTATCTGGCAGATAAGCTTCACCTGCCGTCAGCAGGAGTTCAGAAGTGCATATGGAGAGTGTATGCTCCCAGACAGAGTAAACAAGCACTCAATAAGGTAGAGATACAGCTGCAGCTGCATGTCTCTGCACTCCCACACCAGGTAAAGTTCCCCTTGCTTCCAATCTAAAGCTAGAGTTAACTCTTAACTTTCCCAGAGTTAAGGTGTTTTTTAGTAGGATTTACTTCCCAGTTTATTCTCATTGACACTTCCCGTTGGTGCCTCCTGCAGAGATTAATGGCAATCCAAGAACATGAGTGACTGAAGTTTACTTCGTAACTCCTGTTGCATCTAAGACCAGGCATGTGTTGTTATTTACTTTCTGACATTGTGGATGGTGTGTCAGAGCTCAGCCACATGGTACTTGGTAGGTCACAGTCCCTGTATATACCTTGTGATCAGCAAAGCTGTTCAACTCCCTTATACAGGGTTTTGACCATGCATTTCACACTTGGAAGCAATTGTAAAAATAACATTGCAACCTACCTAAATCCCAGACCACTTTTGACGTGAAAAAGCGGATATAGACTGACCAGAAAATAACAATGGCCATCATGGTTCAAACCACAGGTCTATTTAGCCAGTATTTTGTCCTTTCATATTTAGCCAATATTGTGGTTCCTCCATACATTTTTTAGATTTCTAGAATTTGTATAGAACAGTTTTGGTTCCTTTCTTTGCAGCATGTTTGAACAACTAGTGAAATGACTTCCTGGTTTTCCATCCCATATCTGATTTTTTCTACCCTCCTGACTTATCCTTCTCTTAAAGGTCTCAGACTTTAATACAGTCACCTTACAACTGCATGCACATAGGCACTGAAAGCTTTGCGCTCAGCTGAAAGATTATTCACAAACTCCTTGATTTCAAGTGTCTTCAACATCATTCTTCTTCACTGAGCAACCTCATCTAGTGAAAGATGTCCCTGTCTAGACTAGATGATCTTTGAGTGTCTTTTCCAACCCATACTGTTTTACAATTCTGTGATTCATTCTGTTATGATTCAATGTTCCTTCTATGTGTATAGGCTTCTTTTAGTCTGGAAGTGTAAGCAATTCATTATAATTCTTAAGCCTTTTACCTTATTCCATCTTCTCTGTCAGGAATCTGTTCCAACTTCATGGAAGAAAGCCATTCATTTATTTAAAGACAGTTAAAATATTTTAATTCTATTACCTTTAAAGCATCATAATTTTTCAACACAGGAAAATATTTTCTTGTAAAGTGACTCAATGTTTACTTTTAATAATCTGGTTTTTAAAATGGACATGAGGAAA
This sequence comes from Chlamydotis macqueenii, assembly GCF_036417535.1. Lineage (NCBI taxonomy): Eukaryota > Metazoa > Chordata > Aves > Otidiformes > Otididae > Chlamydotis > Chlamydotis macqueenii. The sequence goes on from NC_141559.1 coordinate 22,953,503, forward strand.
AATATTTAATTTTGGATGGGTCCTTTGTTGTACCTGCTATTATTTAAAACAAAAATTAAAACATAAGCACACTGACAGGATGTATAAAAACTGACAGGCACCTTTAATTTGACCATACCCAACTACAAAATGACCTATTAATACTGGATATAAAAAGGAGATCTAGTGCTGTTAAACAACTGTCCAAATACTTGCTAAAATGGTGGCCTCAGTGCCATGCCCAGCTGCCAATACCACTATGCAAAGATGCACAGAAAACCAAGATCTACTCGTCCCACTGCTCACACAGTTTGTTTTTTTTCACTGCATTTATGCTAGAATTTCAGTAAATGAATCAGCTGACAATCGCAGGAATTGAGAACAGTTTTAAAAGCTTATATGCAGTTTTAAAAGCATCCACAGGTACTTTCTATCCACATGATTCAAATGGACTTTAATGTTTGCTCCACCACTTAAATATTACAAGAGGTTTAGAAACTTTAACAACTAAGAAATGTAAAGTACAACTAGGTACTTTCCAATAGTTATGAAATTGAAGGGGTCAATCTAATTTTTATTAAGTTTCATACAGAACCTTCCATACAGATTCTTTAGTGTGCTGCCTGTTCTGTAGTAGATTACACAATCAAATGTCTATTTGTCCCAAAGTGTTTAGGAAGTTATGTGACCTTGTATGAGACCAAAGGTATAATATGATGAAGACTTCTCTTCCTGGGAAATATGTTACATTTCTTAGAACGCAGCCCTGTAAAAGCTGTTCCTAGATATAATACTCACCTATTCCACCGGAGAGTGAGTAGTCTAAGAAATGCAAAATCAGAGCTGATGGGCACAATTTAGAGATAATTAGCAGATTGACTTCCCATGATCAGCTGATTTTATTAGCAGTTAAATTATTTGCTTATCATTGTACATCACCACCCATACATCTCTAATAACATATAGCCTTAATAATTACAAGCAATACCTGCTGTGATATGAACAGGAGTATATGAACAACAAAATTACTATAATCAATCGTTAGCAGCATGTTGTTTAAATTTCAGAAATACAGGAAATTCTGGGGACTACTGTGGCACCATTATCCCTTATAAGATCTCAAAATTTTACACTTTTAGCTGAGAAATGTAACAGCACTTGCTCATGTGAACTAAGTACAGCTGAAATGCATTCTACCTCCTTAACCAGATGGTAGTTTTGATATCTGTGAAGCAATAAGAAGAGATTGCTAGGAAAGATTCATGTATCAGTATGTGTGGGGATGGTGGTTTTGTGCATGACAAACAGACATATTGACACACAGATTATCCAAAAACTTGTCCAGGTCTTTCCTTAGCAAGTAAATGCTAAACAAATACGGTTGTTCCATGTCCACGACTGTTCTGGTTTTGACTAGAGTCAAAATAGAGTTAATTTTTTCCATATTAACTAGTACAGGGCTATGTTTTGGATTTGTGCTGATAACAGTGTTGCTAACACAGAGATTTTTTCATTATTGCTGAGCAGTGCTTACAGAGAGTCAAGGTTTTTTCTGCTTCTCACACATCCCTGCCAGCAAGTAGGCTGGGAGTGCACAAGAAGCTGGGAGGGGACACAGCTGGGACAGCTGACCCTAACTGACCAAAGGGATATTCTATACCATATGACATTCTGCTCAGCATTTAAAGCTGGGGGAAGAAGAAGGAATGGGGGACATTCAGAGTGATGGCATTTTATCTTCCCAAGTAACCATTATGTGTAATGGAGCCTTGTTTTCCTGGAGATGGCTGAACACCTGCCTGCCGATGGGAAGAAGTGAATTAATTCCTTGTTTTGTTTTGCTTGTAGGCATGGCTTTTGTTTTACCTATTAAACTGTCTCAACCCAAGAGTTTTCTCACTTTTATCCTTCCAGTTCTCTCCCCAGTCCCACCAGGAAGGAGTGAGGAGGTGGCTGTGTGGTGCTTAGATGCAGGCTGGGGTTAAACCATGACAGCAACCTTAAATACTAATGGTCACAAGTGTTGTTTCTGTTGGTTGCAGTAGGTGTGTTTGAGTATTCTCAGGAATACTTCTGAGAAAACAGGAATAGATTGTTGGACCAAAGTTTGCATAGCCTTGTTTGACTGAGCTGATAGCAGGAAAGCAGAATGCTGAAATGAGTTGAAGCCATTGCTTTCTATTTTTATTTGGAAGAAAAGGCTGTGGGAAGTATTGTGCTAACACTGTACTGGAATGATTCCTTAGCATGATGGCAGCAAGCAAAGCACATCTAAGAAACCACAGTAAAACTAAGCTGGGCCACAAAACTGACAAAGTGTCTGAAGCTATTGCTTAGTATGCTTGCCATCACTGTAATAAATGACAGCTGCTGAGTACTGCAATCTGAATGACCAGCCCACTTGAAGAATTGTGGCATTTAGCAGCAAGCCTGGGGCAAGCAAGGCCCTAGCATCTCTTCACATAGCCCCACTCAAAAGGCTCTCTTTGGCCAAAGACCAAAAGATGTTTTCCTGCTCTGACCCGCTAAATGCAAGCACAATCATCTGGATAGTCTTTTTTTCAGGGCTACTGCAGAGAGACCACCTCTAGCCAGGGTCCCCCGGGTACCACCCAGCTATATTTGCCTGGCATTGTACTGAGCTCCTGAGCCCAGCTGGGCTCACAGGGGCCAGGCTACCAACTGCACACTGCTTCCACCTCTCACTAAGTCTTTAGGACACACAGCTGGCCTTGGGAAGGCCCTTGCTGGATCCAGGATGACTCAGCTGTGCTGTGTTTTTCTTGTAGAAGGATCTTTGATATGGGGTATCAGAATATTTAAAGAGTGGGAGCAAGGTCTTGAATTAGATCCATGTTTTCATGGGAAGTTAGTGGAAATAGGAGATCAAATATGTTCTGTTCAGTAAAATCTCAGCAGGATACTGAAACAGATGTTGTTTTTAATGGCTCCATACCCAGGGTTAAATCCCTTTTCTTTGTTAGCTTTTTTTCTCTGAGTATCTTTGCTGATTTGTTTAATTGTAAGCTTTCCAGGGAAAGATCTCTAGCCATGTGTTTAACTAAGGCAGTTTGACCCCTAGGTGTTATGGGGACACAAATAACCATTTTCTTAATGACATGTGGAATTTGAAAAGGGATCTATTTTATCATAAGCATCCATTTCTTTCTTCTAGTTTTTGTAATATATTAATAAATCTAACTACAACCATATTGCTTGCACAGGGAGAGCGAGCAGTAGGCTGGCTGAATTGTTGTTTTCAGATGTTGGTTAAGACCAACAGTGCTAAGGACAGGGTCTGACCAAGGGGCAGAATAACATGCACTTCCCACAGACTACTAAGCAATTAAGCCCCAGCCTGACAAAGTATCTGCCTACATGCTTCCTTTTTAGCTGTCCATTTTATTGTTCCTGTTGGCCTTAAATGCTTAAAATGTGTGAGCATCCATTTTTCCTACATAAAGTCACATAACTGTCACCCTGGCACCTCCACTGAAAGAAATCCCATAAAGCTCGATCCAAGTTTTTTAGTGCATACCTAACGTCTCTGTTGCATACAATGCCTGCAGCCATTCCCCTTTAAAAGTGTCAGAATTTTGCTTTTCTTGCCCAGAATCTGACAAACAGGATATCCCTGTCCACACATTGGTTCCTGGGAGCAGTCAATCTGCTCTTACTGTGCCCAAATGTGGAATTCCAGTCCATGGAACTCCGCAGTGCATATTGGGTCACAAATTCACCCAACTGCATTTTCATTGAAAAAACGTTATATAAATGCCTGAACTTGTTGAGAAACAGAACACTCCTCTCCCCCTACCTTTTTTCCCCTGAAAAAAAAAATATCTCAGACTTCAGTGATATTCTGGTTGGGCAATAATGGACAAATTTCTTAAGAGTCAGCTTAGTTTTTCTTAATGAAGTTTGATTGTTATTAGTGGTAAACAATATTACTTGTCATTTAGAGGTCAATTTATGTCACTAGCAGATTAAGCTTTCAATTTTCTTTCTGAAACAACTTGACACTGAAAGCAACTGAGGAATTTTAGACAAGCAAAATACTTGAGTCTAAAAGCAAGCCAGCATGCAACATTTAGGTGTGTATTTTAATATTTTTGGTACATTGTTTCTCCTTTTCACTTCAAAGAAAAAAAAAAAATAAAAGGAAAAAGAACAGCCCTGTGCATTTCAATTTTCCATGTAGCCTGCTGCAGAAAGTATAATTAATTTTGATCTGTCTGTGTGGATTTGCATTTAAATTAATGTGTGTGGGCAAGGGAAGGGAAAGAGAATGAGGCTCACGTTTTGTTTTATTAGTAACAACCATAGAGCAGAATACAGAGAAACAAGAAAATAGTTACTCTGACGAGCCTGAAGCTTGAAGCAATGTTCCTATAAGGGACTGCTCTTAATCAGCTCAAGGAGGTGAGGAGGTGCAAAATGCATCACGCTGCTGCAGCAGTGGGGGGGACAGGCTCTGCCTGGCTCCCCTCCCCTGGGCTTCATGCTACCTTTACTGCCTGTGTGACACACGGTCACTGCACAGAGGCATGCACTGTCGCTGCGGGGTGGTGGTGAGCAGATTGATCAGTGAAGCTGGACTCTGTGTAATGGGTTTGGGGAGTCTTTTGACCAGGGACCACCAGCGAGGACTGTGTCCCGTGATCCATGCACTAAAATAGCACCAAGTTTGCTTCATATTTGCAGAGAGTTGTGTTCTGGCTCTGAAATGCCAACTCCAATTAAAAGAGAGATGAGTAATTTCTGCCAATTGAGGATCTGTGCTTTGGCAGTTATGTTTGTCTTTGATTCTCCTGTTTCTACAAGTTCAGAAAGAGTAACAATGATAATTGTTGATGTATCAGGGGGATGTGAGAACTCGAGCAGGATTCTTTTCCTAAATATAAACTGTCAGTAAAGCTTTCATACAAAGGGCAACCCAAACATGAGAAACTGCACGTTAAGAAACATACATTTGCTGAACTGAATATGTGTTTCAGGGACGAAAAATATCCTTCCTTCTATATCTGCCTGACAATATTCTAACATGGCATTTTTTAAAATGCAGCTTAATATTTGGTGGTTTATTAAATCAGTTGCTGTCTATCTGAATCCTTAACTGCTCAAATACCTTTACTAGTGTGGTAGTAGACAACCCAACCAAGGGTTTAATAGACAGCAAAGCAGAGCATTTAAACACAGGTATCTGACCATCCTTGTGGTCTCAGAAAACACAAGTAAAAAGATACAAAGGCCTGTTTTAAAAAGTTGTTTCTTTTAAAACCTTTGTCCATGTTCAGCCTGTGCCAGGTTCTGAGAGAACAAACAGTGCTGTGCCTTGCAATGTTACACTGTCTTTCAGGACACTGATAGCACAGGACATTGCCTTCTTACTTCAGAAAGCTCTAGTTTGCCTATTGCCACAATCAGCGCAACTGCTAAGTACATTTAGGTAGCAGCTCTCCACAGAGCTGCATGAGAGGCAGAGAGCAGAGAACTGGCAAGGTCACTGGTTGCACACTGTCTGAATCTGGTACTGCACTGGCATGTGTTACAGCAAGCTTGGGGCCCTGCCAATTTACGTTCCAGTGTCAGAAAGTACCCAGTGTTCCAACAAGCACAGCTGACACTGCAAAGATAGCTCAAAAGCTCATTTGTGCCTCCACTTCAGATGTACTGAGGAGAGGACAGTCCTACCCCAGGCTCTTTAAAAGCACTCCTTAGTCAATTGGCTAATAAGATAAGCTAATGAAGTATAATTTTCTTTCAATATTTGACTGTCCAGGGGATAGTGCTCTTTCCAGCCTCTAATATAATCAGGATGCATTCCCTCGCTAAGCCCTAGTAGCGATGTGTTTTCGGTGTCTCATGACCACACCAATGCCACCAACAATTAACTGAATACTTTTGAACTGACATGATTTCTTCCTTAGTACAAATTAACTTCTCATAAATTCATTGGTAAATTCACCACACTGAAAATTAATCCCCAGTAGAGTAGGGCTAAATTGTAGTTTTCCATGAGTGATAAGGAAAAGGCAGCATGGATCTGCCCTGCTTTGGCAGCAGATCAGACACTAGCATGCAAGCCAGAGTCTTAGTCATGTTCCTATGCCCTTCCTGGGAGAAGTGTATTTGGGTTGGTTTAATTCCCCCATCCCATCACCTTAGTTAGGTTAAGCAGAGGCTTCAGTGCCTCAGAAGCACTGCCATGAATCTTGGAAAACTGCTCTTCCCATCTCAGCACTATGACAGAGGACAAATAATTTTCCCTCTGCATACTGCAGTTCCTCTTCTGTAAAATGAGGCTATAGTACCTTTCCAGCAAATAGAGACATTGTGAGGATAAACAGCAAACACGGTTGATTCCAGGTCGCCTCCTGTGCACGCTACGAGTAATGCTGTAGCTGACATGGAGAGCACAGGACCCAAGCTCTCTCAGCAGGAAATGAGCCCAGGCAGGCTGTCTGCACATCAACCATGAGGCAGACATGTAGAAAGAAGTGTAGTATGCTTAAAACAGATCAGGAAACAGCTTTTCCAAAGTTATACAGACACAGTCTCTGAGGAACACAATTATGGTGATATTGCTTGGTGAGTATGCTCATTCTCATACTGGAGGGATGATTTTTTTTTTCCAATCTATAGGGCGAACACTTAATGTGTAACACTTTGAACACCTCTACTGATTTTTCATCCATAAATGTTATACTCACAACTCATCTAGACTGTTTGTGAGCTCTGAACTTGTTCTCTAATGACAGAATATTAAAAAAAAATATTGCCTTCCCATTAGTATATATTTAAAACAGAGCAATATACATTATTCAAGGGAAATAAACCACTAGCATAATCTTCTGTTTGTTCTGTTTCTGTGCCATTCAGTAACAATTTTTGGAGCTGGCCTTGTTATTTGCAGATAGGATTAGTTGAAAGTTTTCAAAAATATTTTTGATGGTGTAGAAACACAGCTTTTGTTTCAGAATTCAGAGTTGTTTATAAAGAAATTGAGATTGTATATTTCAAACACAGAAAAAAAAAACCTAGTCTTGTGTTCATTGACTAGCTTACTGTTTTTTCTTCTCAGCCTCTGATTTCCATGTACAGTTCTTGTTATTCTTTTTCTACATCCAGATTTTCTAACCACATTTATGAAATAATTTAGACTATAAACATTCCTTTCTTTGCCTTAAGTTTTGTTAACTTCTGGTTGGCAGGCTATGAAGTTAAGTTTGCCTGCCTTAAAAAGAAAATCCAGTCTTGTTAATGGATGCTAGGCATGACTTAGCTTTCTGAGCTGGAAATCTTGATTGGAAACATGGTACCTCTATATTTATTTTGATGGGAAATCAAAAGTATGAGCCATATTACCCAAAAACACAAGTAAAAATGTAAGTGTGTGTCAAAAGCAGGTTAGTGTCTAGACTGCGGCCTTAAACCCCCATCAAATATATGTCATCACAACAGCAACAACAAAAGAGGTGAAGGAAAAGTTAAGACTTTCCAAGGTGTATGCTAAATAATTAAAAAGTTTATATAAAACCAAAATGGAGCAAAGTATGTACAGGAACACTCACTTTTCCCCTGGGCTCAAATGCCTGTACCTTTATGTGGTAAATCTTGTTTGGACCATGCAGGAAATGTGGCTGTACTTCTCCATATTCAAAGCTTGCCTCATATCAAAGCATCTAGCTGGTAGTGTATCATCTAGTGTATTTGGACTCACACAGCTACTTGGTTCAAAATGGAAAGTTTAAAACAGGTCTTCAAAACTTCAAGGACAGTGTCATTTTTTTTTAGGGATCAGAAATGTTCCTTCAACAAATGTGCTGCTGCGTAGTCATCTCTGTAAATTAAGAGAGTCCTTGGCAATGGTCAAACTAACTGATGTGTTGTCAGCTTTCTACAGAGGAATACAGCAACCACTGCTCTTACCTAATGGGTTACCTCCAGGAAAAACGGAGTTGCTCTCCTAAAGATAAGCATATTCTAGAGAAGTCCCCATCCACTCTTAGCTAGACACGGTTAAGCTTTCCATGCTTTCAGAGGCCCCATCTATTTGTGTATGTGCTTGCTTGTTTTCAAACGTTCAAAAAAGATATTAAAATAACGAGAAAGGGAAGGTAGTAGGTGAAACACCAGGTAGCCTCAAAGACTGGCTTCTCTTTCCAGAGTCTTTTGAAAGATCAAGAGATGCCTGTGCCTCTCTCCCCAGATATGAGATGAGGTGTTTGGCCCCTTCATTGAAAACTTTGAGACTAATTGGTGGGGATTTGAATTAGTTTCAGGCTAATGTCAGTTGGTAGAGCATGGTTGGAGGACTGGAAATAACTAAATGCTTGACTGGAATACAGAGATAGATGTGCAAAGGCGTCCAGTACCAGCAATGAGACCCAGACAGTGGGCAAGGACAGCCCACATTTTACATCAGCACAGCTTGTGAATGAGCTGCAGATCCAGTATAACTTGCATATCAATTATTTCAATGGTGAATCATTTCCAACAGCAAATATATTAAATATCGTTGCAATTTGGGGACAAATCTAGAAAGATACAGAATTTCCCTCTACTACATTATTTCTATTGTGAATCATTTGTTCAGCTTCTTGTCTTTGATGTATTGCTTTCATTAACTTGAAACAGTGGCAGAGTTCTTATTTTGGTAGAGTTCTTATTTTTGGCAGAGTTCTTATTCTGGTTTTTCTTAGGGTTCCTTTCTCCCCATGCCCAAACAGGAAAATAAATAAACAGGCTACAAATATGAGAGAATGAGAGACCACATGTAAGCAAATGCAAAACAAGTCACTATCTCAGGATTACGTCCTTCACATTCAGGTCTGAACAGCCTCCCTTGCTCGTGTCCTGCTCACCTGAGCCTACCCCCAGAATTGCAGCTATTTGTTAGGTCACATCTCCTCTTGGCCTTGTGGAAGCCAGAGGCTTCAGAAGAACAGCCAGAGAAGCTGTGAGGCAAAGAAGACCTGTGGGAAAGACTGAACTTAGCAGTTGAAGCTGCTGCCTCTTCTCTAATCTGTCTAGCAGAGGTGACACCATGGGCCTTGTCATTTTTTTCTTATGTTCTCTCAGAGTTTCCCAAGAAGGAAGCAGGTTCCTCTCATTCTGGCATGGGAGATTTGCTTCCTCTTCTGTTATCCAGTGCCTGTTGGCTCTTTTTTTCACAAGAAGTCCCTGGGGCATTCCACGCAAACTCATTCCATGCAGCTCCTTGTAAGATATACTGTTAGATCTTTCCATAAAACCACCTGCCCAACTCTGGCATCCAAAAGCACGGGAACTTCTATGAAAATCCTAATGTAGATGCAGAGCACATTTAAAGGCCTGAAGTGGTCTTGACCCTGCTATAATCAACAGGCATCTATCTTATTAATGGACATGAGATTCTTTTCACAATCATGAAGACCCACTGGGGCTTTTAGTGTCTTGAATTCTGTGAATGAACATAAAGCCCACACGAATGTTGTCGTGCACATCACGGTAACACTGGAAGTCTATCTTTTCTTCACACACAAAAAAAAAAAAATTGTAAACCCACGTTTAAATTTATGTAGGAGCTGTTTAAAAACCAAAACTACTTTGGCATCTTCCATTAACAGTTCTGTAGGCTTTAATTCTTCATTTTGCCTGAGACTAGATATTCTCTAGAGCCTGGATTACTTCTATAGGGCCTTGCACTGTCCTGTTCTCAGTTGACCCATAGGCAATAATATAAGACACAATGGAACTAATAATAGGCAATTCTAGTAAACAAATGCTGTTGTTTGTCATCTAGATCTGTCAATTACATTTACTGCAAAGACAAGAAAATAAAATAATCTAGCTATGAAATTTTCCTTTCTTAATGAGGCATTTAAATAGCATCTCACATTTGTTCTCCAGTTGTTTACATACGATGTCATTTGCGATGCATTGTTAGAGCCCTGTAAATCTCAGCTGGGAACAATATCCCAGAGAGCAGAGAGGGCCAGTTCTGCTTCAAGCTACATCTCAATAGGTTCACTGCCTTTTCTTTTATTATATTACTCATCTGAAATCATATCTGTAATCATATCTGCTAATGAAATGCAATAACATCAAATGCAGCAGCTGCCAAAAAAAAAGAAGATAAATAATGTGAATTTCCATTGAAGTTTTTGAGTTGATCTTCACTTTTTCGATTGCTGGTTTAAATATTGCTGATTTTTTTTCTGAAGGTCATCTTATTTCTATGAGCTTTCATGGATAGCCTGGCTTTTGTGTTTAAACACCTTACTCTCTCTGGTTCAATAGGTCATTAGGCGTATACTTAAGTCACTCTTTGTCTCAAATGTTTCTTACAGATCACAGCCAAAACAGAGAAAACATTTTAAGGTGGATGAAAGGCAGGTTAATTATTCTTATTTTATAGATGAGAAAATGAAGCGCAAAAGGGAGAAAGTGTCTAGCACACAACTCACTCGTCCATAGTGTGACTCCCATTAGTTTTGAATCAAGTCTTAAAGACCTAAGTCTTAAACATCACATTCACTTCAGTGTAAATCAGGAGATTTCAAAAATCCCAGTTGGCCCTCCGTCTGTTATTGTTATCTTTAGAAGATCAAAATGCTTTAAAAATCTGAACTTAAAAGTCTTGCTTAAGGTGGTATGTTACTAAGTGCACTGCTTCTAAACCAGCTGGGTGAGCCAAACCTCAACCATAGCTTTCTAGTAATGAAAATATACTTTGTAACCGCATGTACATTTCAGGAAGCGAAACTCCAAGAATGCAGATGCATTTCAGACTGATTTAATATCTCTTTCTCTACAACTTATAATGAGACTCAAATGCTCAGCAAAAGTGAACTGCAGGTGCCTTGTCTGATGCTTGCTCTCCAATTAAGTTGGGAGCAAGAACTCATTTGTAAGCATCACAGCTAGAAATGCCCAAATGCAAGTTATGGGCTTTAGCAGAGTCAACAAGAGCCACATGAGTCAGGGCTCAAATGGGAGGGTTATGGCCACGGCTCAGGATGCAAAATAGTCTCTGTGAAGGGCACCTTCTGAAGGTCTACCCAATGGCTACACCACAGTGATTTCAGCTGGAGCACTCCGTGCATTGTCTGTCCCTTTTGAAAATTGGCAAGAATTGATTTTCTGTAATTCCAACATAGAATGTGGGGGGAAAAATGAGAGATTTTGGACTTTAAGTATAAGGTAAATTTTTAGTCACTTTGAAGATGAAAATCATTAGGCTAACTCAGTTTGGCTGCTTCTTTCTTTTAACTGTGTCAGATCAATGATGCCATTCTTATTTACTGACTGGCTATGACAAAATAAGTGAAAGTATTCCCAGCTTTCACTGTTGTGCTTCAGTTATTTTGACAGCTAAGCTATAAATTAAAGTTACACAAATTTGTATGAGGAGACAGACTCTTGTATTTTGCATAGAGAGATTTGTACACATATGCCACAAATAAGCTGAAAGGATGTAATCTTTTTCCTGCGCAGATCAGAAATGAAGCCTACCAGACAGGCTGGCCTCGTGCCTAAAGCAGCATGCCAAGGCAAGCATTTAGATCTCTATTCTGACATGCCCCTGCTGCAGAGGAAGGAAGCAATTTACAGATTAGATCTCTGATTGTGAGCTACGGAGGAAGATGGCAGCAACTGGTTTGAGTTTTGTGGCAGGAGCTGTTACTTACTTTGTGCTTAGCCTTGCAAAACAAAAAGTAAAGAATTTAAGTATATACAAGCCTCACTGTGGCAGTAGCAAAGAATTCAAGGACTTTCTAATAAACTGAGTTGTGTTGACAAGCATACAGAAGTTAAAAGAGCTTAGAATTGTGTTGTTTGAGGGATACTGAAATTCATCGTAAACTAGTCTTCTATTGCTATCTGATGCGTAACTAAGACAAAGATTTTTTCCCCATCTTTCCTGTAGGCCCCCTTGCAGTAGTGGAAGGGCGCTATAAGGTCTCCTTGAAGCCTTCTCTTCTCCAGGCTGAACAGCCCCAACTCTCAGTCTGTCGTCATAGGAGAGGTGCTCCAGCCCTCTGATCATCTTTGTGGCCCATCCTGGCCCTCTGGACCCTCTCCAACTGGTCCATGTCCTTCTTATGCTAGGGGCTCCAGAGCTGGATGCAATATTCCAGGTGGAGTCTCACGAGAGCAGAGTAGAGGGACAGAATCACATCCCTCCTCTTGATGCAGCCCAGGATGCGGTTGGCTTTCTTGGCTGCAAGCACACATTGTCAGCTCATGTTGAGCTTCTCGTGCAACCATCACTCCCAAGTCCCTCTCCTGAGGGCTGCTCTCGATCCATTCTCCGCCTAGCCTACATTTGTGCCTGGGATTGCTATGACCCACATGCGGGACCTTGCACTGGGCCTGGTTGAACTTCATGAGGTTTGCAGGGGCCCACCTCTCCAGCCTGTCAAGGTCCCTCTGGATGGCATCCCGTCCCTCCAGTGGCACCACACAGTTTGGTGTCGTTGGCAAATTTGCTGAGGCTGCACTCTATCCCACTGTCCATGTTGCCGACAAAGATGTTAAACAGGGCCAGGCCCAACACAGGCCCCTGAGGAATGCCACTCGTCATTGGTCTCCACCTGGCCATTAAGCTGTTGACCACCACTCTCTGAGTGTGACCATCCAGTTAATTCCCTATCCACCAAGTGGTCCATCCATCAAACCCATGTCTCTCTGTTTTAGAGAGAAGGATGTTGTGCGGGACAGTGTCCACCAATGCTGTAACCTCATCAATAGAAGGCCACTACATCTGTTAGCTTAGATGGAGAGGCCTGCAATTTTAGAGCTGAAGGATTAGGAGTTAGTATTTTATTGGGACAGCTGGCAGCTTGTAATGTTCCTTATTCCTTGAGCACCTCATTCCCCTCTGCAGATCAGGATACTCTGCACATGATGTTTTCACTTCTCTCTTCAACTTCCCTTTTTCCTTCCACTCATCAGCAGGCTTCCTCCCATCTGCCCTTCCTTCCCTGCCTGCTTCTTCCACCTAGAGGGCAATTTCTGGCCTCCCTAAGCTCACTCTTCTGACTTCAAAGGGTAGCCCTAGTTGCATCCATGAGTTTGTTACTGAGATCTTATTTCCTCCTTTCCTTTCTGTTCTTCCTCTTCTTTCAAGAGCTTCTTCAGCAACTTTTGTCAAGTAACCTAGAAAATATTTAATAATCACTGACTCCATTATATTACCTGTTTTAGAGATATTTTATTTTAGATTTGTGATACTCGAATTAGCATTATTATTACAGTTTTTCATTTTCTATCTCTAAGATTTCCTCCCCCACTAGCCCAATATATTTTATGAAGACAAAAATAAATTAAAGGTGAAGAATTATTGCCAAGGACAAGAGCTTGAGAAGTTTTGCCTAAAAAGTATTTCTTTCCCAATTGAAAACATAGTCTTTATAGATAAAGAAAAAGCTGGATGTCTAACTCATTATAAGATACTGAGAAAATGGAACAGGAGGCTTCTGTGGAGGCTTCCAACCCTAACGATTCTGTGTTTCTCTGATTCTATTCCTTCTTATACACTTAGGTTTTGATTTGGATTCACCTCTGCCAGCTAGCCAAAGGAATGAGACAAAAATAGTAGTAAAGTCACCTAGTGCCCAGCAGCAATTTGATTGAGGCTTCTTTGGCCATACCTTAGTTGATACAGTGTGATGCCCAGGCACTCAGCTGCCACTCAATTTCAGGCAGAAAATACCAAGCAGTGGAAGTGTAGACATTTGTCCACAACATATTTATATTGTGGAACTCCTTCCCAGAGGATCTTGCTGAGGTCAAAATTGTAAGCAGGTTTAAAAAGGATTAGACAGATTCATGGTGAGCAGGTGTGATGTTTGCTATTAAGCATGATAGCCTGGATCTCACATCTGTTACAGAAAACCCCTGTGGAGCTGACGGCTTGAAGGCTGCAACAGGGAAACTGCTGTTCTGTGTTGACCTTGGTTGGTGATGCCAGTCCCTGCCAGGGGCAGTGGCTATAGTGATGAAGGACTGATTCAAAGCAGTGGTCTTCAGTCTGGAGAAAGCTTTTGAATTTCCATGGAAATGGTAGTTTATCTTGAATGGTTATTCTTCACTAAGAACTCAGAGATCCCTGGATCTCCAGTGGTAAAACTGGGATTACCTCCCTGAACTCAGTGCTGCAAAAAGGGTTGTTTCAGTATAGATAGTTTTGAAGTGAGGGCTGAAGAGTATTTTGGTACTTGTTCCTGGACTTCTAAGGATATATTCTGCCTTTTGCACAAATAGAGATTCAAACTAATGTTTGACTGACTTAAAAACTACTGAGCAGTAACATGTTTTGTGTCACTTGTATCCCATTTCTCTTATTTTAATGATTAACATCCTCCTGTGCTGCAATTCATAATTTAGTCTTTTTTCTTGAATCAGGCGGCAAGAACTGATTGGTGATAGAGATGATGCTTGGGAAATTGCTGAACAGGGGTTCCTCTCACTGAAGGGCTGACAAGATACCAGCTGAGAAGAAAGCTTAATTGCATGGGTGATCAAAGGAGAATGTATGAAGACAGGGAGACTGTAAGGGGGTGTACACAGGAGTGTGATTTAGCAAGAGATTATAGGGCAACATGTGAGCCTGGCATGCACAAAATGACAGAAATGAATACATGAGCTAATACAAAATAGCATTCTACCCAAAGGCATCCATGGATCAGCTTCAGCTACTTCTCAGCTCTTGCCTGAAAGAACTGTATTCTGTTAGCTGTCATCCTCCAAACTATACGAAGGAAAAAAAGGGAAGGTTTGTTCTTTGCAAGTGGGAAAGGAGGAGGAGGGGGGAACCTCATGAGACAACAACATCTATGTTGAACTGAAAAAGAGAGATCAAAGCAATGAGCTGAAGCGCGAAGAAAAGACACAAGACACTAATATGGTATACTCCCAGCAATGGGAGGAATTGACATAAAATACTGAGAACTGAAAAAAGCATTGAAGGCACATGCCAGCCTTTCCATGGGCTGTAAAATGCTGTTACTGTCAGAGTTATGGTTCATGATTTGTATTGTGCTTTGTTGTATTGCTTACTATCTTCTTTTATACTCAGCTCCACTTACATCACTGGGAGTATTTTAGGAGTAAGATACCTTGAAATATGAAATCAGGTGCCATTAAAATGGCTTATACACAGACTTGCACCATTTTAGCCCAAAATAATTAAAAACCTAATTACAGTTAAGTTGGCATAAACCTTCATGTCAGTGATCTTCAACTGATTTAAGCTGCATCAATATAAATCCAGTTTCAATTAATTTAAGAGAATCTGTGCAGAAATGCATAGCATTTCACAAAATTATGGGAGGACATACTCTTTATGAAAGATTAAAACTTATGCAGTCAGTCTTTTCATATTCATGTGAGTTTTTGAACTTTCACCTTTGCATTTTACAAGCCCTTACAGGGAGTAAAACCAAGTAGTTTTAGAGCAGTCAGGTCAACAGCCTTTTGCTTCATCAACTGAAACTTTGTGCAACCACAGAAGCCTTCAGCTTTAGTGTTTTAGAAAATTCTGAGGGTGGAGAAGTATTTACTCTACTACGAACTCAGAGTATTAGTGTCTGACTAAACTGGGTTTTTTTTGCAAAAGGCATCTGGCCTTTGGTTGAATACACTTTTTTATAAAAATAATGAAAGCCTAAGTAAGCATCTAAGATGCTTACTCAAACAGTAAACCATCCTGCCTCTTGGAACAAAATACTTAATTTCTTATTTGAGTTTCTCTGGCTTTCACTTCCAACCTTCAATTCTTGTTGCACCTTTTTTTTCTCAACTAAATACCTTTGCAGTTCTAAGAAGCCCAGTTCAAGTTAATAGGCCTTGCATAGACCTGCACATCTCAAATGTGGGTGACACTCAAGGTTACCAGTCCTCATCACAAGCAGTACCTTACTTCCCACAGTCAGGAATGGGATAAACATTTCTCAGCAGTCTAGGAGCAAGAGTAGCATAGTCAGGTTCTCTACAAACACAGATACAGCAGTATTCTAGCATTTCAGAACTCAAGGCACACTATACGCACATATACATCTTGTAGGTTTCAGGTTTATCCTAACCATTAAGGAACTGGACATGGCTGAGTCAGCTGAGAAGCCTGTCAGACTGCCTGTGTGATCACTCTGTAATTTATTCACTCTGCCCTTGAGTTCCCCACTACAGTAGTTGTTTGGTCTACGTGGTCTGTTTATGGCCAGCTTGAAGCAGTCTAATGTTATTAAAGCTTATCTAATATAACACTGGGAGGGTAAACACTGTTGTAGTCTTGAATTGGCATTGTGTAATGTTAAAAAGGGGGTAGAAATATATTGCCCCTCACGTGCTGGTGGTGATAAATTATGCAGTCCTCTCCTTCCAACCACATCCTGGGCTGCATCAAAAGAAGTATGGTCATCAGATTGAGGGAGGTGATTCTGCCCCTCTACTCTGCTCTCATGAGACTCCACCTGGAATACTGCATCCAACTCTGGAGCCCCTAGCATAAGAAGGACATGGACCAGTTGGAGAGGGTCCAGAGGAGGGCCACAAAGATGATAAAAGGGCTGGAGCACCTCTCTTATGAGGACAGGCTGAGAGAGTTGGGGCTGTTGAGCCTGGAGAAGAGGAGGCTCCAGGGAGACCTGATAGAGATCTTCCAGTACCTCAAGGGGGCCTACAAGAAAGATGGGGAAAAAATCTTCAGTAGGGCCTGTTGCAATAGAACAAGGGGTAATGGTTTTAAAATAGAGCGAGATAGGTCCAGATTAGATATTAGGCTTTTTTTTTTTTTTTTACAATGAGGGTGGTGGTACACTGGAACATACTGCTCAGAGATGTAGTTGATGCCCCATCCGTGGGACATTCAAGGCCAGGTTGGATGAAGCTCTGAGCAACCTGACCTAGTTGAAGATGTCCCTGCTCCTTGCAGGAGGGTTTGGAATAAATGACCTTTAAAGGTCCCTTTCAACCCAAACTACTCTATGATTCTATTCCAGCCTCTCACATCTGTGATAGCTACAGTAGAACCTGTGCAAACACTGCTCTTATTTAGCATTGGAGCTGTCAAGTCAGCTTTTGTGCAAGATTTCATGAAAAATAAATTTGACAATTTCTCCAAGCTGAAAGGCCTCTAACTATGCCTCCAGCCTGCTAGTTCTAGTACTTACATGCTTTGTGAAACTTGTGTTTCACATCAAGAAGGGTAGATGATGGAGGCACCTGGAAAAGAAAACAAAATGCATGCACATTAATTTTTCTGTCTTCTTCACACTGGGATCCCTTCTCCTTTCGTCTAATAAAGAGATGATTCAATTTGTCTGCAAGTTCCTTAGGCAATAAAGAAGCAAATCGGCAAATTTACTCTCACATGTTGATATGTTATTTGATCCACATTTGATATACACATTACGGCCAAACGAAGGGTAAAATCCCAAGGGTCAAGAAGGACAGCTGCTGGCCCTGCTTGAGGTAATAACAGCCCCCAAGATCAAACCAGTGGGACAACTTGAAGGGTTAGCTTTAAAGTTAGGTTCAAGCATGCTGGGGCACATCTCTTGGAGACATGCAAGCATCTTCCCGAGAGGCTGGTAACAAAAATGGCAGATTCTGTCGTTTCTGCCTGAAATTAATTTGTGTCTGCATGCTGTTGTTCATATGCACTGGAGCAATTCAGATGTCACAGTGTTAGATGGCAGTCTGGAGGCCTTTATGCTCTATTTTATTGTGTATATTGATAACACACTTTGTACAAAGTATGTGAGAAACACAGAATTTACTAGAGCAAAAGACTTAAAAGTACTTTGCATTTACAAGGAAAGGCAATGGAACACTTCAGGAAGCATTATATTGAGCCTGAGATTGAAGTGGCAAGAGGTCTGGTTTTAACAAGACCATTTCTTTGCAGTTCACATGATTTAATATGCTATATTGTTCATTTAGGCACAGAGACCGAACTGTGTCTTAACTATAGGGATTTGCTTTGGCTCTAGCAAGAGACCTCATTGCTGCAGTGAGACAGCAGAATGCAGAAAACCTCCTTCCCTGGAAACTTTAGGCAACTGCGCAGCACAGGCTAATGCCAGTATGAAGTGGTGGTGACATACAGCAGAATCTTGAGAAGCAGCAGAATTTCTTTGGGTTGAGGTAGAGAAACAGCCATTGCACCATTTTCCCTGGCTCACCTCATCACCTGGTTCACCCCATCTCCAGCTTCCCTCAGTCTAACCAGAATGCAGCAGTTTCCTGACATAGCCTCCTTGGCAGTTATGCAGGAACCCAACAGTTCTGCTCCACGGAAGCTTGTCTGTCTCTTCACACTTAAAGATTTCTGTGGGATTTGCTCGGCAATCCAATTCCTGTTTCATTGCATTAGTTAGAACTCACACACTTAAGCATCAATAGACTTACTGAGCCTTGCCTGGATCTTGGTGCCATCTTAACCTGTAGCCCCACTCCTAATGTGGTTAGTGATATTTATCTATCTGTTTTACTTATTAGTGATATTAGTGAATTGTGACTATAACCATGAAAAAAATAGAGAAGAAAATAAGAAATTCTGCTAGTAGAGATCAGTCAGCACCTTCACATAGGTTGTTTTGCTGAAAAGGCTGAGTTTGGAGAAATACTGATATAAGAAAATAAAATTACTGACTCAAAAGCAACAAATCAGTACAGAAATAAAAGTTTTGCTCTTACATAATTTGACACCCCACGCAAATATACAATATATGTGCCATTAGTGCTTAGGAGTAAGCCAACTTGTTTCCAGTAATAATATGATCAGGCAGAGAGCTCAATACAGATTTCAATGATTTAAAGCTGTAAAATTATACCTGTGCTAAATGGTATGTAAAGTTCAGATTTTTCCTAGCTTTTTCTTTGGGTTTAGATGAGAATGTTTTTCCGCAGTTACAGAGGGTTTACTGGGCATTGGAGAAGTCCCTATTTGCAGAAATTGCTGTAAGTGAACCTCTACTTAAGTGCTGACTTGTCTCTCTGATGCACCTCCTAAGGGATGCCAATTCCTACCCAAATGAAGGGCTGGGCTCCTTGAAACCAAGGATGTACCCTTTCCCCCTTCCGAACATCACCATGTCTGTGTTGGACCCAAACCATGCTGGGCCATGGAAAGGAGCATTGCCCTTGAAAATCCTGCTGCCAGCTGGGTCCCTTTTCTTCCTAGCTGCAAGGAACAATAGAACTGTCTTTCTCAGTTCAAAAAGGAAAAAAAATATTTTCTCTGTATTCATTGCACTTAAGCTATTCCACACAACACAACATCCAGTAGAACAGCACATCTCTCATAGTCTACGTGTGCCTTTTTCTTGTAATGTGTACAACCATTCTGGACATCAATACAGGAGACAGAGGTTTTTTAAATGTTTTCAAAACCTCTAAAAATATCTGAAATTGCTTTATCACACCTTGTTATCTCATACCTGTGACATCTGGAGTCCAGAACTTGTTAGATATGGATGCAAGTGCTGTTAGCTGGCAACAACTGTACAGCATACAAGACTACAAACCAAAATCTGTCATATGTCATAGCGCAGGGCAGGTGTGCAGGTTTTCACAGCTGGCTTTGCCAGCTCAAGGACAGGTCTTTTCCGATGTGATGGAAGATGATCTGGCTTTTTAAATACAGTATAAACTGCATTACTGCAGGGCCTGCATCCCTACAGGAGATCAGCATCTCACCATGCTGGGTTTTGGGAAAGAGTAGCCAGGACCAACTCATGCTCTGGAGAGCTAATCATCTGATTAAGTCAAGGGAAGCTGAAAGTCTGTTAAGCTTATCACACTCACCACAGACAGTACTGGCTCAAAACAGAGCCCGTGGTCCCTATCTCCTGCACTTCTGAGTATGTGTCAAGTTCATGGCACTGCTGCTTTCAATCAGTGCAAAATTTCCAATATGGCCCTTCTTAGCAACTTGACCTTTACATCCCTTTCTCATTTTTCAACCTGAATCTTTCAGTGCATTCTCCCCTCCAAATCCTGCTATGCCAGCCATGGGATTCATATAACCTTACTTTAGCTATCAAAAAATTAGTCTAAGCTTGTGGTTTAAGTCTACCTGTAGAACTATTCACATGTCTTAGGTATTTAAAAGTAACGTGCCTTCCAGGATCTGTGCTTACAATGACCTGCTGTGGCAGAGGAACCAGTGAGTATTTCCATGTGGTGTGATGTGAACCATTATACACTACGTCCCCTACATCCAAAGCTGGTGCTTCGACTGAAGCTGCAGCTAGGAGAAAATGTGCTCTGTACGACACCTATGAGACACCTTGCTCATTAGCAAGAGGACTGCTGTGCCTGAGTACATCCAAGCTGCTTTAGGCTGGTTTAGATCCTGCCAGCTCAGGCTCAGGCAGAGCACCTCCTTGGTTAGTTAGCCGCAGTCTGGCAGCTCTGTGTGGCATCACACTGTACGGTCTGCTTGTGCCCAGGAAAGGCCTGGAGCACACATCCAGCCAGGAGGGCAGAAAGAGATTTATTTTATGGGCCAGCTGGCTTAGAGAAGGACCCTTCAACTTAAGAGAAACTACACAGATTACAAGTTGAAAAATAACACAAATACCTTCCTCTTCAGAGTGGTCTATGACATAGAGGAATTGCAGTGTCCTTTCCCAGGCAGAACAATGAGGCTATAGCTACAAAAGAATAAAATACATTTTTTATGATCTTGATAATTCTGTGTCCTTTTTTTTAAAGACCTAATAAAACAACTAGTGAAGGTATAGTTTCTAATATTGATCAATGTGAAGATGCATGCTGAGACATCAGCTTACTACTAAGAGCATCCTCTTTGTAGACCATTAATTCTCTTTTGTTCTTTTCCTTGTATATCAATATGACCTAAATTGTAAGGACTGGAACAGCATCTGCCCTTATTACCCTTTATGCTAACTAAATAAAACACCCTGGAACATTTCTCTGTAATTATTGGTCTTACTCTCCTTTTATTCTTTTAAATTATTTCTGAAAGTGTTATAACCTTACTCTTCCTCTGTTTTAGCACTTTTCAAATACACAAATCAAAAAATAGAGTGAAAGACCATCCTTAGTTTATTTAAAGCAAGATGGATTTCATCATAAAAACACCTCTTACTTGGCACATACCTTATATGTATGATGGTCAAGCTAGTTTTCCCTACAACTTCTTAACTCACAGTCTAATATCAGATTTCAAATATAGTTAACTTTCTAGTAAGTTATAATGTGTAAGGTTCAAGACTACTTTTTCTTCATTAAAAAATATTATGAAGAAATGCAGATTTTACAAGTGTGGGTTGCATTAATTACACTTTTCATTCAGAAAAGGATGATTTAAAAACCTCAAATCCTGTTTTTCCTATACCTTCATAGCAAAACTACTTTTCCATTCAAGGCACCTTTTCATTTTTTAGTATCAATGAGAATTTGAATAATATAATTTTATAAAATAAGTGATCTTTCATTCAACTTTTCCCTTTGAATATTTTTTATTTGTGACATGTCAGTACTACTGCACTGCTGAGTCACCTACTTTCTAACAGGCAGTCATTTTTCATAATTGCAGTAATTTGGAAATTCTGACTTTCCAGTTGCTCATTAACCACAGATCTTCAGCCAGGGTAAATTTGTTCAAAAGAGTGATATCAGCTTGTTGCAGCTGAGGATGTGGCCCCAAAACAGATAACCAGCTGGGAAAGCCAGGTAATTTCCAAATTCAGCACTCAACAAACACTTCATAATGCTTTTGCATCCTGTTCTTGCTTTTGGACCATGCTGTATTATTAGAAATCGTCATCATTTCATAGAAGAATCAGGAAAACACCTTTCGAATTGATCTCCTTTTTTTTTTTTTGTGAATTTGGCTTCTAGATCAGATTACATTTTCTTATTGTTAATTTTCAAAGACAGTATTGAAAATTGAGTACTGTTTTACTGTAACCTCCCTCAGCATGTCCCACACTGCTCTCTTGTTCTCTTGATGAACTGGTGTGCTGGTCATGTCCAAAGATATATAAATAGATGAGCTCACCGTGGAAATGACATAGAAATAACTACATATAGATACAGTTGTCAGCAACTACACAAAGACTTTTTATAGAATTTAATATTTTACTTAGCGGACTGCAGTGAGCTGCCTACCAAACAGCTAGCTCTGATGTCAAGCCAGTCTTTCAAAAAACTGCAGATATTCAGAACTAGCTCAGATATTCAGGTTTTAGCTCAAGTCGGTTCCAGTATACACAAGTAGAGGGCTGTATTGCTTACCAATCTCCTAGATTATTATGTGGTCACATGAACTTTGGCATATGAGATAATCCAACTGACTAATATTTCCAGTGACTATGGGTCAAATTATCTAAGAATACACATAGCCACATGCTTGCTGGGTGCAGTCATGTCAATTTACACTACCCAGGTTTGTCTTTAAAGATATTATATCGTTTTTGTACTGCTAGCTGGGTGCTTACGCAAAAAGAATTCTCTCCCTTTGCAAGAAATTTTCGGAAAAAGTGCCAGACACCAGAAAGAACTTTTTTCCCCATCTGCTAAAAATGAGAGTGGAAGTAAAGAGAATGCAATCCATTAGCAGACAGAAGTCTTTCAGGCCATATCTCAACGTACAGAATTCCTTACGTTCACATATTTCTGAACAAATCTGACTAGAACTGGTACACCTCCATGCCTTCTGACCTTTTGTCAAAGGGAACTGAGTAAGGTTGCTGTATTCATCTTGAGAGCTTGACAGCAGAATCAATCAGAAAGCATCTGTCACAACACTTTTCTACCAAGGAAATGGAATTGTTCTGACAAAACTCTGGATGTGTAATTTGTATTGACTTTAACTTTTTAAAAATAAATAGAATTTAAAAAAAAAAAACTGGCTTCAGGAACATGCTGAAAAATAATTTTGTTGTATTTTTTCATTTCTTTTTATTTCTCACTGATATGGAAGTTCCATTACTTTTGCATTATTTTATAGCACATCAATCACGATAGTGTAAAATAATATAACACATGGCTCCCATGCCATGAAAAATAACCCAATAGGAAATAATATTCAAATAAATGTACTTGTAAATTGTAAAATAAATTCCATTTGCACTTAAATATTTATTGTGACGTAACAAATTGAACTATTCCAAAATTAATTTGCAACACAATCTTTCCCAAATTCTACCTCATCAAAAATTCAAGACTCTTTTTTTTTTCCACTCTAATTTGCAAAGGAAACAACATTTGAGACATGCACTTAAAAAAACCAAAAAACCATAACTAATTTTGACCAATTCTTCTCAGGAAGAAAGTAAGATTTAGGATTTTGTTTGCATTTTAATTGCCAGTCCTAGCACAGACGAAGCATGTAGCTTAGCTGTGAAATCTCTCTGAATTTGTCTTCCCTTTTCTATCAAATGGCTGTAGAGGTTTATGTTTGCTTTTTTATACTTATGCAGACCGATAACATCTAAAATCAAGCAGTGCACCCAAGAAACTGAACCAGTACTTAGCACTGGTATTTTGGGGACTGTATGAAAACAAAAAGCAAGAGTGAGATCAACAAACTCAAAAGAAAAGTCACAGGAGAATAGGTACTGGCAAAACAAATGGTTCTATGAGTAGCAGGCCTTATTTCTACCAATAAAGGACCTCAAAGCCTTTTCCAATTGCCCCATGTCACCTCCCTGCATCCTATGATGTTTCCACTGGGCAAGAAACGGGCTGTTTTACTGCCACGCACTTGCTGATTGCCTAGTCAGAATGTACACGTTGAGCTGACAGCTGGCTACTGGCCTGTAAAAGGAGTGAAGGCTGCAGTCTGCCTGTGCTCCCTGCTCTGAAATGCTATGCTGCCGAGCCACCAGCTTCCATTAGACAAGCAGGAGCCAAGTAAACTTTTTAGCCTCTTTTTTTTTTTTTTTTTTTTTTCTCCTCTATTTCAGGTGTATTTAAACTTGGCCAGTACGTCCAGAGTTATGTTGGGGAGAGCAGCCAGGGAAAGTCGGAGAGACAGCCAACCAGCGTTGGTCCATAAGAAGAAGCAGAAGAAGCTAAGAAGCAGAAAGGAACAGGAAATAAGGGTGATACATAAAAACAATTAGACATTATCAGATCAATTAGAAATCTAAATACTTTTCACAATACCAAGTACAATGAAGAGATTCTTAGTGTACTTCTGTGTTCTGGTTTTGTTAGTGAGGGGGGCCTAAGGTGATAGCTTCTGTAGGAAACTGCTAGAAGTCGCTCCCCTTTGTTTAGTGGACTCGGCCAGGCCTAGGGCGGACCCGCTGCTGGCCAAGGCCAAGCCAATTGGTAGCAGAATGTCCCATGATAACGCCTCTGCGATAACGTATTTAAGTAGGGGAAAACAGGAAAAAAAAAGGAGAAGATGTGAAGCAGCTGAGCGGGGGGGCAGAGAGGGGGAGGCGCGAGCCTTGTGGGCCTTGCAGGTCTTACCCTCTGGCCTCCTGCCTGGCAGCCGACTGGGCCCGACTCGGTCCAGCCCGGCTGCAAGAAGTGGAGAGGAGATGAGAAGTGAATAAGATGTAAAAAGGATCCTGAGAGGCATCTGCCAGCCTGTTGTAAGGAACGGCTGCAGACGCCAAGGTCAGTGAAGAAGGAGGGGGAGGAGTAACGCGGCTCCTGGCCAAGATTCCTCTGCAACTCGTGGTGAAGACCATGGTGGAGCGGGTTGTCCCCCTGCAGCCCATGGAGGTCCACGGAGGGGCAGAGATCCACCTGCAGCCCGTGGAGGACCCCACGCCGGAGCAGGTGGAGGCCTGAAGGAGGCTGTGGCCCGTGGAGGGCCCGCTGGGACAGCTGTTCTAGAGGGACTGCACCCCGTGGAAAAGATGACCCACGTCGGAGCAGTTTCACGAAGGACTGTGGCCCGTGGGAGGGACCCCACGATGGAGCAGAGGAGGAATGCGAGGAGTTCTTCCCCTGGCGATGATACAGCGGCGTAAAACAACGCGTGATGAACTGACCGCGACCCCCATTCCCTTTTCCGCCCTCCCCCGTGCCGCTCGGGAGGGGAGGTAGTATAGATAACGTTAAGCCCGGGAAGAGGGAGGGTGGGGGGAGCGAGAGAGAGACTGCGTAGTCTGGTCCCGATCGGGGCTGAACTACGACATTCTGGTACAGATTCTCTGACTGTCACAATTTGTTCTCTTGTAGCACAAGAGCTGCTATTTCCTGTTTAAAAAGGAAAGCTTGCATTTTAAGGACTTTTAAAAATCCAAAATCGTTTAAATGTAAGCAGATATCTTATAATGATAGCATTAATATATACTGCTAGATACTTATATATCCATTACTACATGGCTCAGGTATTTGTGAAGAATCACAGGTCTGATTTCAGAAAGAACCTGAAGCATATTCTGATGGACCAATAAATCAGGGGCAGGAGTATTTTAATGCTACAATAATGCCTACATGAGATGCCATTATACACCTAAATTTCCATCGTAGATTGTGCTGATTAACTATTAGAGTAATAAAACACCTACTGTTCCCTATGGTCTTATATTGCTCCAGTACATTCACAATTTGCAATGATCTGTGAATTATCTTTGATGCAATAAGGGAAATGTGCACTTGGGGTAAAATATCATAACTTCATTGGGAAAGAGGACATTTTCACACTGACTGTGAATCTATCTCTACAGATACACTTCTGGCAATATTCACTGCTCAGGTAGCATAGCTTTTACTGTTGGCCAGAATGGCTTATGTTCATGAAGAGCTGGAGCACCATCGTGTCTCAAGAATTTATTTTCTTGTTTTCACTGAACTTTGAATCAAGCTTTAATTTTTTTAATCATTTATTGTATTTCACTCTTTCTTTCTTCCCCCTAGGCTTAAACTTTTCTATCTAGAATAAGAGATGTATAAAACCTAGAATTTAAAGGCACCTCTAAGCTTTGAGCATTAGTATCAGCTGAAGCATTAGCTTTCTGTAGTAGCTTCTGTAATTCTTTAAATTATCCATTTACGAATACTAAATACTCTAAATACTCCAAAGTTACCAGGTTCTCCCCTTCCTAGTGTTTCTCTTCAAAGGCCATTTCCCCAGATATTCCATTTTAAAAGCCATTCTGAAGCAAGATTAGTGACAGCAAAGAGAAAGCAGAAATTAATACATCTAGTTGCCTCTTTTCATCTGAAACTATCTGTAGCTATATTCACTTTAAAATGATGTGAATTTCTAGAAGAGGAGGAAGAAATGAGTGTAATGCATTGCTTCAACAGAATTTGAATGTATTTACCTACTTTACCAAGTGTAATTAATAACTGAGGAAGAAAATAATACTGTCATCACCTCCAGCACTGGGGAGTAGGCACAAGATTCTAAGATTCAATTCTTACAGGCAAGAAAATGCATAGACTTCATAGCGTGTTTGTAAATGTTGTGTATTTTCTTGCAGTGCCTCCCAGCAGAGATGAGATCCCTGTTGTGCTGGATGCTGTGAAAACATACAGTAAAAGACACAAGACACTATGAAATCCTCCTTCCAAAAGGAAGTAAAAAAGAGGACTTTGACAGTGATGATCCTACATCCAGCTAGTTTTGTGTCTGTGATCCTTCACCCAT
This sequence comes from Chlamydotis macqueenii, assembly GCF_036417535.1. Taxonomy (NCBI): domain Eukaryota; kingdom Metazoa; phylum Chordata; class Aves; order Otidiformes; family Otididae; genus Chlamydotis; species Chlamydotis macqueenii. The sequence goes on from NC_141559.1 coordinate 22,980,063, forward strand.
ATTGCTGTGGGAATCCTTAGTTTCTGGGACTCAGCATCAACCTGTGGTCTTCCCATGGAAACTCCCTCCTTTGACATAGCTGGTTATAAAATCCCTTTGGGTATCTTTGGCATCAGAGGCAGGACATCTCTTATGACAGATTACTTGAGTGATAAAAATGATGATCTTAAAACTCCTATGCATGAAATGAGGCCCCTGTGGAAAAGCACAGTTTCTGCTCATTCTTGACAAGTAAGAATATAGAGTCCTGTGAAGTGAAATATTATAATTTCAAGATTTACAGGGAAAAAAGACTATACAAGGCAATGAAAATTTTAATTTCTTTCCTGGGAAAGGACTTATATACTGTACTTCCCTAGAATGAGGCAATTGAGGAGAGTCTGATGTAAAAGGCAATGTTCTGGTACTGCAAAGAGTGCCTTTGCAGAGTTTCATTGCTTACTTTAATGATTGCATTTGCTCACCTAAAATGAATGTGGTACGTCTAACCTCCAAGTCATGATGTGAGAAGTTATTTTTATTTGCTAGAGATGACTACGCAAAAGAGAGCTGGTGATGACTATTCTTCTTGGCTGTTCACTTTCTGTAGCAGAGCTGTAACCCACAGGTGAGGGTAATAGATTCCTAGTACTGGAGACACCATTTCTGCATGTATCTGATTTTGCTGTCATGCCAGTGTATCGTTAAGCCAGAGCATGCAGATACAATGGCACTATTGGTTTAGATTCTTTACAAACAAAATTGCTTGTGAACTCCTGCAGAGACAGACAAGCCTTTCAGAGTAATCAGAATAAGCCCTAATTCATATTTGGCAAAAGATGTAGTAATACATATAATGTGTAATATTTAACAGCAAGATGAGTTGTATATATAAGTGACTGGATTGATGCATATACTTGTGCTATGCTGGGCATGACAAAAATGTGTAAAAAAGGACCCTATGCAAGGATCCTTTAACTTAAGAAAAATCACAGTGTTCACATGACTTTCACTGTTGGTATTACAGAGCATGTCTACACTCACTAATATATAGTTAAATGTTCCCACAGTGTGTATCGTTAATCACAAACATTTCGCTATCAGTAACCAGATTTTCCAAAGAGACTTCAGTGGGAGAGGGCACTGGGTGCATGAAGGGCTGCTTTAAGGAACAGTAGGAAAGTAGCTTCCATCATCTTTGCAGCACATCAAGAAAAGAGACTCTTTCCTGCACACCTTAGGAAGCAAGCTGTCTTCTGTAGGCCTTAAAAAGTTTACTGGAAAGGAGGGCCACTGCGTAGCAGCCAAAACCTGAGTTTGCACCTCTGCTTATAGCATAACTTGCAAAATCATGTAGCATAAAACTACTGAGCTCTAAGGCTTTTGATGGGAAAAAGCTTTCTTTGCTGGTTTCCCTAAAGGTGATTTATTCTGTAAAAAGTATATTGTTTAACACTTTCTGCCTTAAAAGCAACTCATGCAAAATTAATTGCATTGCACTATGTTTATGGGAAAATAGATTTTACTACAAGTTAATTTGAAGGAAAAAAAAATTATACAATGAATGCTGTAACAGAAACAGTTATGAGTTGCCTTAACAGCATTTATAAAATAAATCACTACACATCGATAACTTTAAAAGTAAGCTGCGTCAGGCTTTTGGAATAATACACAAGTAAAACAGTTTTTGAGTAGCTATGTATTTTTCATAAGTTGTGGCTGACAATGAAAAATGTGGATTATTTGTTAAAAAAGGCAAAAGGGAGTTTTTTCTTTCATTTTTAAGACTTGATGAATTTGCATTTCTGTTGTTTTCTGTAGCTTTTTGGATGTAATATGGGAGCTAAAATCCTTAGACATTTTGAGACTATTGAAAATATTTCCAACAAGAAATCACTGCTCTTCACAGACAAACAGGAATTGTGAGGAAAAAGGGGACTTATGATCATCTAGGCTCATCTGCTGTTTCACAATGGCCAAATAAGAGATCTATTCCTTGCTGAATACTTGAGCACTCCTCGAGCAAGAAACCTGTACAACTCATGTTTCAACTGCAGAACATCTTTAAAAAATGCAGTATTGATTTGAGTGTTGAAGAGACTGAATATTCACCAAGATGCCCATCTTTTACTTATCACCCCTTGATTGACTGTCAAAATATGGGCCAAATTTCTTGGCTAAATTTGCCTGACTGTGGTTTTCAGTCCCCAGGTCTTGTAAGGCTTAGGTAAACACGTTTAGGCCTGCCTAGGTAAGCACCTTTCTGTTCTGAGAAATCCTGTCCCAGACCATAGAGGGATCTCAGGTCAGGCATGATGCTCTGAGTACAGCTGAGCCATGCTCTGCATGAGGACACCAGCTACCTCCCTGGGGACCAGGGAAGGAAGGAAGACCCAGGACTCCATTATTCAAACTTGACCCGCACACCTGGACTGTTGGTCTCTCGCGGGCTGTGCGCAGAGCAGGAGGCCACTGATACATCTCCTCGAAACTGCAGGGCCTTTTGTCTCCCTCCTGCCGTCACATCAGAGTGTGGATACCTCTGGTCACATAAGTGCAGTCCCAGTGTAGCTCCTCTGAGTATTTATATACTGCTTTTAAGGACAGATGGACAGGGTGATAGTGTAGGTTTAAATTAGTTTTCCCTTCTAAAAGATTTTTGAAGTCTTTTTCCAACTGTCCAAAGTAGCCACCTTTTGTCTATAAATTGCTGGTGCCTGCTATCCTGCCAGAAGTAGTTTGGTGACATTTTGTCGCATAACGGGAAAAAAAAATTTGGGACAGGTTTGTGTTTCCTCCCTTCTCACTCCATCCTCAAAATGTGAAGCCTCTTCTCCAAGACATCTAACTTCAGAATGAATTTCTATACCCAAAGCAAATCTGGGGAAAAGATCTCACCCTGCTATTATTGTATTTTAAACTCTTTAAGTAACTCTCTGGAAAAGCTCATGGGCACCAAACTGCTTCCATAATGTCATATCCACAGCAGAGAAAGTCCCCAGAGTAGATTGACAATATTAAATAAAAGGAATGGTACTCCTATAAAGAATTTCATGTTGAAAGTACGCATGTGCAAAATGAGCTACCAGTGTTGCTGTCTCTCGTGAATTTATTTCAACTTTTGCAAGATTAGGGATTTTTCTTCAAGACTCAGCTCCTGGAGGGGATGACTGGGTTTTTCCTCTTCTACTACTTTATTTCAGTAATTTTTTTTTCTGCCTTTCCTGACTGTGGAAAAGCCTGCAGTACAATGTGAATGTACCTTACAGGCTTAAAACCCAGGCAAACATGTATTTATTCTGTTCCTTTAAAGCAATCTTAAAGACAATCAAGACCTTATAGTGACCATTCAGTTCACTTAATATAAGTGATTGATCCTTCCTCAAAGTACAAGATGGTTAAGAAAGCCAAAGGAAATAATGTTAGTTTCATTTTACAGATGGAGAATTAATTCACAGTTTCTTATGCTGGATCCAAAGCCTAATGATGTCAATTAATTGCTTGAGATCACACAGCTGAACATACCTCTTCTAAACCTCTGACACTGCATGGAGAGCACAAGACATCTTTTCTTTCTAAATATCAAAACTAGTTAGATGTATCATCATTTTGCAGACTTTACGAAGCTCCCACTGATCTGAATAGGATTCATATGCCTATGCAAGAGTTCATAGAAACTCACCCTCTGGAAGCAGCGACCAGTATTTAACTACATAGCATTAATAATCTAATCACTATGCCTGAATTTTTACTGAATTTTATTAATCTGCCTGAATTTTATTAATCTGAGAATATGATGAATGTATTTGCTAAATCATAATAGTCAAAACTACTAACAATATGCAATAAGAGTGAAAATACATACATTTTAAAATCTGTGGTTCCTGGTCTCCCCTATTATAATTCTTGACAAGTAATAATTACAATGCAGCCCCAAGAAATGAAGCTAATCATAATTGTTTTACAAACAGAAAACAGGCATTAGAAGTGTCATGTTGGGTCTGTATCAATGTTATATTTAATTAAGCAGAAGATTATGCATAATCCAGTAAAATGGTCTCCTGTTTCTCTAATAACCAACTGAAATGAGGTTCACCAATATGAACAAGTGTTCAACAGAAGTAGGAAACTAAACTTCAGTACTTTCCAGGTTACCTTAGGAAGGGATTATCACAGCAAATTAAGGGATTTAGACAGTCAGGTGAATATGTATTCAAAACCCAAATTCTTTAGGCAATCTTGGAATATCAGCCTTGCACTATACTTCCACCAATCCCTTGGTACTGTTTAAAAAAAAAAAAAATTAAATTAAAAAAAGCGCCCATGCTTCTGGCCATGACCATGTAAATTGAACATAGATTCCTGAGCAAACACTTTCATTTTACAATTGTTATTGCACCTCTGTGTGTATTGTACCTCTATATAGAGAGTACTTCACAATCACCACCCATAAGTCTCTTCCTACCACTACAAGGAAACAGTTCATGGTTTGGAGAAGATGTAGAAAATGTTCAGGCTCATCAAAATTCAGAATAAAGATCAAAACGCAGGTCTGCTATTGTCCCAGCAGACTACAGTTCTTCTACGCATCATGTAAGGATTCCTGAAATGTGACTCCACCTAATTCTGTTTCTGTTAATATATTTATTTTAATGACACTATAGGAAAGCTTGAGATAAGAAACAGATTCTGTCTTTTTGGATTGAAACCTTGTTCAGTGTATTCAGTATTTAGATAACACTTTTTAATAACTGCATAAATATCACTTAGTAAATTAAATAATGCAAACATTGTCATTACTGTTGGTATTAATAGTCACCATATTTGTTTGGCTATTTTGTACGTTTCCCTTTGGCTAGATTAAAAAAAATCTCAGAAAACATTTTGCCACATTAAAAATGAACAAATGAGACACTTACCTTTAACTAGGCATACAAATTGAAAAAACACCATTTAAGCAATCAAGAACACTAAAAATCTGGTAGTATTCCACCCTGCATATTTCAAAGGCATTAAATTAAATATTTGAAGCAAACTTATCCACCAATTGCAGCTGTTGCCAGTGAGGATAAGAGATTTTTTTATCTTTATTTTTTTCTTCTAGCAAAACAGTAAGTGCCAAAACTCTACTATGTTATTGAAAAATCCTACAGACTAAATAGATTAGGATTCTCATTTTCATGGCACACAAGAGACCAGCTCTTCTGCTGAGGGACAGTGAATCACAAAAACTGTGATGAAAATATTTATGAAGCATTTTTTCAGCTGTTGTTTCCTGAATTGTAAACTTTCTTCCTACCCAGTCCTCTCACCCTACTTACACAATTTGCCTGTAGTTTTTATTTTTTATTCACATTATTTTTTTTAAAAACCCTCTTTTAACTAAGACGCTTTAAAAAAAAAAAACCTAAAAAAACCCCCTAAAAATTGCCAGGTTCCTGCCCAATCTGATAAGTAAGGCGCAGCTGAGTATGTTTAGATACCAACAAGAACCCACAGCATTGCAGAGATGCTGAGCTTTACAAATGTGTTAAAATTGAATATCCATTCTGAAGTAGACGTTTAAGTATCAGGCTCTGAAATAAACACTAAATGTCAAGAGACAGCCTAAGGACATATCTTGAATCCACAGAGCAGCCAGAAAGTCTAAAAGAAACCAATGTTGGATTATTTGTGACAATCCTGGAGAAAAACAGATAAGGATTGTGACTAATTAGAAGTTCTGAGTATCCCTCACAGAAAAGGATGAAAATATTTCTGTTACAAAATAAGACCACAACAGAGTGAAAACAGAGTACCTGAACAGACACCTTGTGAACCAGGCACATCTCCAGCATGCTGGAATAATACACTCACCTTATCTACAATGCAGATCTGCTTCTTGCTTTGCACATCAAGAATTTCCACTTCAAAGTAAGTGATTTTTGAATGTTTGAGCACTGGTGGTGATTTGAGATGGCCAGCAGAGAGCACAAGCTGAGAGAAGTTGAAAAAAGAACGTGTGTCATTGTGGGACATGGACAGAGCTCCTCCATGAGCTGCAAGATCCCTCTTGTGTTCTGAAGCACTGGGTTTCTGCCTTCTGTGCATGGTGTGACCCAGCAGTAGCGATCGTCATATCAACAGAGGACAGTTCCAGGGGGAAAATGTTTCCTCCCTGCATCAGTTAAATACAATCACAGACTGATGAGACACAAAAGGTCAAGTGGTGTTCCATTTTAAGAGTACTGTCTTACTTAGTGGGAGTGAAAACGATGACTCTGTAATCCATGTCTATATTTAACCTGCTATTGTGATGTGCTGTATTGCTGCTTCTTTGGTTTTTCATTTTATTTAAACCAACATTTGAAAAAAAACATCTAGGGAGTCCCCATTAGAAGAAGTTACACCCTGAAATTCCAGAGCCCCAGAGGAATCAGCAATGAATGCTGCAAATTCCACTGTTATCTACTGAGATAGATGTTTAGAAGTGTCTACATATAGGCATATGTATAGGTACATGTGTGTGTGTATATATATATATAATGTGCGTGTGTGCATGTACGCAGCCTTAGTATGTATCTGCAAAATTATATCAGATATCATCTATCCTAGAAACATTTACTAACAAAATGCCAGGAGTTCATCAGCAAAATTTAGGGATTGCTTGCAAATAGAGAGAGGATCTCGTACGTGCTTGTATTTAGTACTATGGACTCTGTTATTTTAATGTGGTAGATCTTCCCTTGCAGCTCTGCCAGGGAAATTCCACTGAAGTAAAGGAAATTATAACCATAACAGCACTAATTCAGGGCTTGAATCATTTTACCATTTTCTTATTCTTTCCTTACAATTTTTACAATACAACTCCTCAGCAAAACAAAAGTAGCCTTAATGGTAAATATAAGGATGACTTAAACCAACAATTTTTCTCTAAAGGGGCTCCCCTAAGACTGGTTTAAACTTCATTTTTCCTTGTATGACTTTTTATTAGAATTTAATAGAACTAGCAGCACTTTTTCATCCTGAGATTATCCTTAAATTTCCCTGAGCTGCCTAGGATTACAGTGTTAGAAAGGCACCATAGATTTCTGCAGATAGCTCTTTCCAGTATAAACACAGAGTAAGTTCTGAATACATTTTTACCTAGTAAAATGTCACAGAAATTATAATCACTATTACAAAAATCATACAGGTTTGTTACACTATAGAAATTTAATTAGGTGAAAAAAACCTTCCACAAGGTAAAAGTGACCACACAACTAGCACCCTTTCTGGGAGACAAGGTGGGAACAGAACAGGTCTCTTTTCTTTGATTCTGCTATAACTTACAGAAAATTTATTGGTCATCACATCTTGTCTAGCCACAAATGACAAGAAGCTCTATGAACTAATAGAGAAACTAATTTATAAGTTGTCACAATAATTAAAAATGCGAGTAAGGGGCATCCCCAAAGGAAGGCAATTTCCAAACTAAAGCCCGTCTCCTGACAATATTCACAGATACGCTCATCATATGTATGTTATCTAGTTGCTGTTGATGGAATAATCCATGCTACATCAAGTTGTCTACATGTGTAAGTTCTGGAGAATCAAGCTTGCATACATTAAATGTAGACATATGGAAGAGACATAGAAGGAAACAGCCAATTAGCAGGGGGTGAACTCGTGAATAGGTCTAAGCTCAGTCGTAACAGGACTGGGCATCTGAAATTACAAAATACTTGCAACACCAAGAGCTACTCTAATTCATTCATTATTTTTTAACCAGTTGTTCTGACTAAAGAGACTAACCCCAACTCATAACTGAGATGCTTTGTGTCCATATGATACAACAAACTTCTGTGCAGCTAGGGTCTGAGAGAAAAGTCCCTGGTATTTGTTGATGCAGTCATGCAGCCTTTAAATGCCTTCACTGGCTTTGTTAGTGGAAAGCCCTGACTGTGGGAATACAGATGTATAACAATATTGGTCACTTGATTAAAAAAAAAAAGGATTGCATTTTGGCTGTACTGAAAGCAGTTAGTATCTTGCTATTGATGCAAAACAAGTCAGCATCTAAAGAAAGAAATTGTTACACTTGAACAAGATTATATTGTGATCAAAGAAGTACATCTCTCTCCAAGTTTAGATTAAAGATGTGCAAGGATCTACCACTTTGATGGAGTCAATACAGGAAGCAGAAATTTTTGTATAAGCTAGTCAAAACATGGAGAGTGATGAATTATTGACTAATTCTAAGGGGCTTGCCAGAAACAGCCAGGTAAAGACCACAGAACGCACAGGTCCTAAATTCCAAGTGTGAGATACGCTTATTTGAACAGACTACTATAAGAAATCTATATAAAATAGCTATACAAGAGATAAGACAAACTGATACAATATCCTCTTTTAGCCATAAAATCTATGAATCAGTGAGCTGTAATAGTATATATTAATAAATTTCTAAATTTATTTCAATTCAAAAGCAGTCAAGAATAATATTAATCATGGCAAATTTCTGTGCCTATAAGGAACTGGTCTTGCAGTCATTACTGTGGATATATTTATAATGTTATTTAAAATTATAACATCTGAGCTACTGCTTCTGCTTTTGATTTACTGCAGACATTTAACTGATCAGAATTTTATTACTGACCAATGAACACTTGAATATCTGAACCAATTCCAGGAAAATGCTTACAAGAATATATTTTTATTTTTTCAATCTAAGATAATCATATGCAATTTCTATATTTTAATAAACAACAGTCTTTACAGAGCCAAATACTTTGCTGATATAAACTAGTAGGGCTTCCCTGAAGGTGACCGGCCCTTTCCTCACTGCATTAAATTATGGATCTAAGACCAGACTGCAGCATTATGTCTACAGCAAACATACTACTTGCATATAAGGTGGGTGAGAGCTACTCTACCAAAAATAATCAGGGATACAGTTACCACTCATAACCTAAGCTCTAAAAGGGAAATGTATAAAAGAGTAGAGATTTTGCCATGAATGTGACAAGTGCTGCACTTGCTTGAAATGTCATCTGTGGGTTTGGATGTTCTTGCTCGGTGTGAAGTAATTCAGCCTATGCTATATAGAAGTGCACATAGAAGGGAAAGATTAATTACTGGACAAAAAGCGCATCTTCTCTTTCAATGCAGTTATATGTACTTCATCTCAGTCCCCGACACTGGAGATGGGGAGTCCCAGCACATGGGGTTCTATGCTGAGATTTATTGATCCACATTGCATGGGTATGAGCTGCAGTTCCCAGAGCTGTGGCAGGGCTAGTAGCCAGCAGTCACCAAGTCCCTGACCTCAGCTTCATTCTGGGACTCTGAGAGGAGTCAAAGAGCACTCAGCAAGAATTAAATCATCTCTGACAGCTTCAACTCACACTGAATTTCCTGCCATATAAGGGACCGATATTTTTGAGGGGCCACGAGGATGGGCATAACTCCTCTCAAACTGTGGCTTTCTTCACTTGTCACTTGGCTGACATGAGCCATTTTGCAGACAGACAGGCATTTCGTTAAGCCATCCTTCTGAAAGGCACTTTTTCCAGGCAGGAGGGAATGCCTGCCCTTCAAGCATACAGTGGGGCCATAATTTGTGGTTAATTGCTGATATTTTCACAACAAAAGTGACACCTGTAGTGGAATTTTTGCACCCTTCTAATACAATATATTGAACCAAGCATCAACCTGTGCAGATCATGACAAAACAGGTAACAGAAGACTTTGCAGGGACTAAGACTTAGCATTTAGTTTTTCCTTATGACACTGATTTCCTGTGAGGTGTTAGAGTATTGCTGTTTTTCCTGCTTTTCCCTTCCCATTCCACATGCCTTCTCTGCATGAGGCTCTCTTGCACTGTGTATGTTGCAGACATCCTGGCACAACAGGATTTCACAAGATATCAGCTGGGGCCTTAAGGCACTTTTGAAGTTACTTTTTATCTTTGTTCCTGTTTTGTACTCCTCCTTCCCTACAGAACTGGTCACCTCCCTTCAGTCTGCAGAATGTCAACTGTTAAGTCAGCAGCAGAGGGTCATCTCTGTCAGTCCAGATGCTTGTCAGCAGCCCCTCACACATCACTTTTTTATCTTACACACTTTGAATGCTTAGTGGAAGCAGGATTATTCCTTTCCCACCAGCTTTGTGATGCCAAAGAAACAAACAAAGCCCCCAAGACACAAGACTCCGGAGACTACAGTGCATGGGGTTTGGTACTGCAGGTCATGCAGCCTAAAGCAAAGCAGATTCCCAAGGTCACAAATACTCACTTCAGTGTCCCATTTTTGGAGATACTGTCATTTATTTTGCTGGGAAAGGAAATGCTGGGATCAAGTGCTCCACTGTGTTGCAAACAAGCAGTGAGATCCCTTTCCTAAAGAAGAGCTGAATCAATACTTTCATGTGATACATACCGTGCGTGCCTCATGGCCTCACCACTCTTGTTTAGTAGCTGCACAGCCCATACACCCGGTGCTGTGCTTGATCTAATCAAAGCTGCTCCACATCTTCCCATTTCAATCTTGGATTTAATGTTTCAGAGCCTAGCAGGAGTGTAGCTGTCCTTTCAGTCTCTTTTTACTGAGCTGTCCAAGGAAGGATTTAAGAACCTGATACAATGTACTTATTTAGAAAAACACTAACAATAATTTGTTTGTCTGGCTCTGGCTTCATCTGTCTGAGAGTTTGGGAATAGATTTACCAGATCTTTTTGCAGGCTAATGCTTTTAAATATTTGGTTTAATTCTGTTATCCATATCATATTAGTAACAACTAGAATGCATTTCTGGAGCATAATAGAAATTTAAGTATGTGAGCCTGGCTGTTAGAAATTAAGAATGTAGATCTAAGATTGCAATGTATAGTATGTGAAATTTGATACTGTTAATAAAGGCTGCATGGTAAAAAAAAAAACCCTACAACCAACCAAACCCTGCATGAACCTCTGGGATTTCTTTTCCTGCAGATGCCTACCTTAGGAGCCTCAAAATCAATTCAAAACATTCTATCGACATGTGCATACATGCAAAAAAAAGACACTTAGAAGAAACTGTGCAGTATTACTACTAAAACTACTTGGGTACTGTAATTTTCTCTTTTGAAGCTAAATCTCTTAACAAGTAAGAAATAGGATAGAAAGGAGAATGCACTGACTCTGTAACAAAAAAAAATCCTAAAGCTATTTTAAATAATGCTGAAGTCAGAACTAGACCTCATTAGTCCTAAGGGACAGGGCAAAAGTGATACACACCCATGTTCCTCCCCTTCAGCCATACTGATAAATACTGTCAGCAAAGGATGACAGCCTTTCTGACCATGCGAGCTGTGCAATGGAAACATTACATGGCCAAAAGCCACAAGTCTCGGGCCACATCCTTCAGAGGCTGTGAGAAGGGAAAGTGCAGGGAACAGCTTGCAAGCAGGGCCCAGAAATCTCTAGTGCCCACCTTGTCCCTGGAGAAGTTTTACCACTGACTGCCACAGCAATGGAGTTTTGCCAGCTGTTTAAAATCTCACTCTAGTAGCCTGGATTTATCCTTCTGGCTTTGAAAACTGAAAATGTTGACTTTAAATTTTGGTGTGGGTGGTGCCAATTAGAAGCAAATTTACAGTGCAAATCAAGTCTAAAGCCAGCGCTTATTTTATCTTATTCACAAGAACCATAAAAGAAATAAGCAAAGCCAAGAGACAGGCACAGTAATTCTATCTGCAAGAAGTACAAAGTTATATCTCCACCCCCAGCACCTGTCGTACACAAACACACTCCTACTTCTTCACCAAAATAAATACAGCATGATACAGAGCTCAAATCTGATGACAGTCAGGACATATTGTAAAAGACAGCTGTTGGACTGCAGCATAGAAGAAGTTGGGAGATGCACATGGTGATGAAGAGGCCCAAAGGAACCTTTGTAGGTGACCTGCTGTGTCAATCTTTTAATGTTGTCGACAATAAATAGTATATTTACAGATGTGCAGCTGAGAATTTTCAGTTCGTGTTTAAATTAAATCAGTGCAAATTGTGCTATTCCTGATGTTATTAACTCTCATTATTTGAGACACGTGATGGTCTTTTCCCCTAAGTACATGGCATTTGGAAATACGTGACTATGTGAAATATCTTTTTTTTTTACTTAAATATTTTGTTACTCTTTTTCAGTTAGTTAAACAATCATTTTTAAGTCAGTTTTGCAGACTAACACCCATTCAAACTTAAGTACTTAGGTTTTCAGCTAGAATAAAAATACAGCTTTAATGAATAGGGCCAAAAAAAAAGGAGTTTATCTCAAAGTTTCTCCCAGAAAACATTTCTGTTCTCAGCTAGCTGTAGCACTCAAGCATAAAAAGAATCTGTCTGAACAGGAACATAGCAACCTTCTATCTTGCTTTTGAATGGCCTGCCAGAAGGTAAGGATGAAATAATTTCTCCTTGTTCTGCTTGTATAAATTTTGTTATTATACGCTAACTACTGCAGCACACCTTTTCAAAACACTTCTAAACAAAGTGAGAAGCTATTTTAAGAGCAGTAGAGGCCCCAGGAATTCTCCACACATAGACCAGTAGGTCCTCTCTTTTAGCCAATGCACAGACTTGACTCATTGCCAGTGGGGTGCTGTGCAAACCTGTGAACCTGTTGGATCAGGAGACAGGCTGAGCTCCTCAGGTCCATGCCTTAAGTTAGCACTGCTGAGATGCTGATAAAGAAGTAGTCGGACATCTTCACCTGCAAAATCCTTAAAGGTTGTTTTTAATAATGTTCTATGTATTGCTAAAGGGCAAATTCTGAGCCAGAAGTGAATGGTTTCCTACTTGATGCTCTTTAGACTTTGAGAGACAAGCATGTCAGTATCTGTAGTTTCTCACATGTATATTCTTTTCCAGCTCTCTCTTGCAAAATACAACCCAAAAAGGCAAAATCTTCAGCAGCAGCATGTGCTTCATTTTCAACAGTTGTCAGCTTTGTCTGAAAGAAGCTGAAGTACAGGTTACATCTCTCCCTCCTGAAATCCAACAACTGATGGAAACAATACAGGACAATGTAAAAGTGCCAGTGAAGCATCTGTAACTACTTAAAAACAACAGAACAAGTGAAAGTCATTAGTAAGACTACTGAAACCTGCAAATTAGATTATGTATTTCTCTCCTGAGGAAAATGGGAGATTGAGCATTGCAAACTATTCCAGAGGAAAAGAAAATCTAGGCAGAATTTTTAAAATGCAAGTGCATTAGTGTGGACTCGGTGTTCAGCCAGAGGGAACTTACCAAAACTGAAGGCTTCAAGGGGCTCAGTGAATGGTGACCTGGAGGCTGAGCTCAGAAACAACATAAACTGAAATGAAACTCTTTGCAGCAGCCAGAAGAAACTTGGTTTTTGTTGAATAATGCGAGTATGTTTGTGTCCTTGATTAGAAGCATCTGAATGAAGCACTTAAAAAAAAAGAAGTATTTTGAAACCTAAAAAAGATTTATGGGATAAAAGTTTTAGAGAGATTTCAGTTATTGTCTTGTTCAGATGTTTTTAAACATCTAGAAATGAATAAAAGACAGCTATTCACACCATCCAGCCCAGGAAACTGCTTTTTATACTTCTCCTACATACACAGTCAACAGAAGGCAAACCGAGGCACCTAAATAAGGCCTGGGAAAAACATTCTTTTCTGTGGAGTTGTGTGCCCAAGATCAGGCTCTGATGTCGACCATCAGAAACTTGCAAGGAATGAAGGCTCTGCTTTCCAATCTGCTTTAGTCACTCCATGGTCTAAATTTTGGGATTAACAGACTTCTCAGAAAAGGTAGGCCAGCATCCAGTCAAGCTGTAGGTAATCAGAAACTGCACCTTAAATTTCAGCTACAAAAACTCCCAGTAGCACAGGACTCCCACCAGACTTTAAGTTACTACCCAATTCTCAGAGTTGTGCACATGCGTACCTGCCACGAGAGAGTGAAGGACAAGGCCAACATTACACTTGCAGAAAAGCTTTTTGATATGAAAACATCTATATAAATCTGTGAGCCCCAGCACATTTATTATCGTTCCTTAGTGGGTCACCAGATCCAGCCTTTCATTTTCAGCACACAGTTCAATTAACAATATATATATATAAAATAAAATTATATTTGAGAGCTGATTTTTAAAGATGGACGTTTATAATTTTGTTTGCAGAGTAAATGGTTCAATTCATGTTTATTAAAGTTCATGAAAGCTGCTATATGAGAGACAAATACTATTATCTTTACTATGAGAATAAATGTATAATGAAATCTTAGCTTTCCCTCTTTAAAATAACATACTTCACAATAAGTATAGTTTTTGGCAAAGCAATGTTCCCCTGCCACACAGTACATGTTTAATGAAGTTACTTCTCAGCTGCCTGTTGCTGAACTGAACTGAGCCAAAGTGAGATAAGCTAACTGAATTTGTAAACACTCCTAGTGCATTAAAGTGGAAGCCTCCACCAAAGGAAAACACTACAGTTTCAATCTACAAAGTATGTCAGCTTATTGAAAAGACAATCATTCTGTCTTTTCACAAAGGAATTAGAGAAGAAAGCAATCACAGAAAGGAATTAAGAGGGATTTGTGGTCAGATCTCCCATCAGGATCACTCAGACCAGATGGAGTCATACAACCTCAGATTTCTTGCTTTGCCTTGTCACATCCTGGCCAGCAACAGCTTTGGCATGGGTATACTGAAAGAATGCCAATGGCACTTGCATCCACTGCAATCAATAAGCAAGGTTTTAATTTACCTATTTAAAAAATTACATTCTAGGAAGCTAATTAAAAGCCATTTTACTAACAAAACAAAGTATTTTCTCTGTGCTGAGTAAATTACCCCAATACTACAAAGCTCACCTAAACTCAGAAAGGAAAAATTTTGGTTTCAGAAAAAAAATCAAGATTTTTTTTGCATGGAAAATCATGTCACTGGAACAGTATGTGCTGCAAAATGGCGCTTTAATAGTCAATAAAGTCAGAAAAAGGCAATGCTTGCTACCTCATAGCTAGCAGGTTTTCAAATTATGGAATTCATCTGTCACATTCCACTTAGCATATCTGCATCACTTCAGCAAGTAATGCCACCATCAGATAGTTATTTTAATAGTGAACAGGTAAATGGTAAAGGGTAATAGAATGGGGAGGAAAAAGAGACAATTTTTTTTTTCTTTTTCTCTGACACTGAAGAGTGAAGATTCCTCTTTAACTTGCTTTAAATAGGGAGGAATGTAAAAAAAATGGGAGATGTATTTATCAAGGCAATTTACTTAATAAAATGAGACTCTTTAAGCTTATTTCAGGGGCAGATCTCTAGTGGTGCTTGCACTTCTCAAGGGTAAATGGACACAAAGAACTTTACATGGATAAATGATTTACAGAAAGCAAACTGTGGGCCAAACTTACGAGTGACTTGAGACTTGTCCCTAAAAATTCAAAGCCTCCATCTTTACAGTCATTGTTTGCCACAGCAGCTGATAAGCTGTCATCTTTGGTCAAGTAGTTCTCAAGGCCTAGGCTGCGAAGTCTGTAGCTCTTTTGAGCAGTCTAACTGTGCTCATACTGCTTCCTGAGTATGGAACAGTGATAGACACACTACAGTCCTTTGAGCTTTCACAGCAGAGGCAGTAGTGGAAACATGCAAACTGCCAAGAGTCTTGGGCAATACTCCAAACGTGCATCCATGCATTCCCTGCTTCTCCAAGTGCATGTATCAGGACACTAAAAGGGAAAATCACCTTCATTGAGAGGTAGGTACAGAAGTGAGGATTCGGCATGTGGGAAGATTTCTAGATAAAACATCTTATTTTGCCTGTTTTCCTGGTGGTTGGCTTGCAAGAGCAGCACATGCACGGGCCATCCTGCTTAGCATTATGAGGAGGCTCCTGATCTTCACCGTGTTCTGAGCAGGGAGCAAAACATACAGCACCACTGAAGCCATCGGGAGGTTTTAGCAGCCACTGGGTTTTGCTCTGAAAATCTGTTTCCCTCATTTCTTTTGGTTCTAGCACTAGCTAGAGCCAGAGAGGAAGCACAAAACACTACTGCAGTCTCAAAGCTCAGAGCTGCAACATTTCCTATTTTGTTTTTAACCTGCCTTCCATCACTACTTCAGGTCACCACTCCCACACCATGCAGAGCATGGAGACTGAGGGAGGGAAGGGGAGAAAGAAAGAAGAGCTTCTGTATGTGGGGCATGTTTTCTGATGTAAAACCCTAGCATCCTCTGATATGCATAGCCCACATATAAACTCTGTGTTCTGGTTTTATTTGGGGGGGGGGGGGCGCGCCTAAGGTGGTAGCTTCTGTAAGAAGCTGCTAAAAGTTGTTCCCCTTTGTCCAGTGGACTCAGCTGGGCCTAGGGTGGACTCACTGCTGGTCAGGGCCGAGCCAATTGGTAGGAGAATGTTCCAATAACGCCTCTGCAATAACGTATTTAAGAAGGGGGAAAGGAAAACAAAAAAGGAGAGATGATGTGAAGAAGCTGAGCGGGGGGGCAAAGAAGGGGAGGTGCAAGCCTTGTGGGCTTTGCAGGCCTCACCCTCTGGCCTCCCACCAGGCAGCCATCTGGGCCCGACTCGGCCCAGCCTGGCTGCAAGAAGTGGAGAGAAGAGGAGGTGAGATGTGAAGAGAAACTGAGAGGCATCTGCCTGCCTGTTGTGAAGAATTTCTTGTGAGAGGAACGGCTGCAGACACCGAGGTCAGTGAAGAAGGAGGGGGAGGAGTAATGCCGCTCTTGGCCAGAATTCCCCTGCAGCCCCTGGTGATGACTATGGTGGAGCAGGCTGTCCCCCTACAGCCCATGGAAGTCCACAAAGGAGCAGAGATCCACCTGTAGCCCATGGAGGACTCCACACCGGGGCAGGCAGATGCCTGAAGGAGGTTGTGGCCCGTGGAGGGCCCGCTGGGGCAGCCATTCTGGAGGGACTGCACCCTGTGGAAGAAATTACCTGCGCCAGAGCAGTTTCATGAGGGACTGTAGCCCGTGGGTGGGACCCCATGATGGAGCAGGGGAGGAATGTGAGTTCTTCCCCCAATGACAAAGCAGTGGCGTAAATTGAAATCTACATTGTGACTTACTTTATGGAAAAATCTGAGTCCATTTGAGCACCAATCTTCCTATATCTGTTTGAAAACTGATTCGGTAGACACACATTTCTTTCACAGGGCACTCCTTGTATGAGATAAGAGTGTCCAATACTTGTCTGGGTGTTGTTTTTTTTTCCTTTTAACAACTCATGGAACATTGAATAAAGGACTCTCCAATCTGAAATACATATCAAAGTCATGGATGTTGCTGATTTAATGAAATCAACTGGGAAATCTGCATAGACAGTCAGTACAGCTTTTCTGTTTAGACCAGATTTAATGCAAATATACCAGAGAACAGGAAACAGGACTTGTCCGCACACAGTTTCATATAGCCAGCATTATGGCCTGGAACAGCCAGCCTGCGGAAAAATATCAATCCCATCAAAGAATGGTACTGACAGAAAATGGAAACGCTTCACAGTGAAACATCTCACAAAAGCTCTCTTATCATCATCAAAAACTTTTGCTATGAGAAAGCATAAATACTATTACACATATATGTATAAAATAAGAAACATCTCACTCTGTAGAGACATATTTTAGGTAATAACTGTAAAACAGAAAAGGAAAAAAGTTGAAGTAAAAACAAGAAAATCTTGCCAAGAGGGTTCAAATCCTGGAAAAATAAAATAAAATAGAAAGCTTTTATTCTTTGAAAAGCTGAATTGTTTTAAAAAAACACACACAGGAATTCTTCCAGCTTTGCCACTCTCACTTGCATCAGCAACAGTGCCTTCTCATGACTCTAGAGATGGTAAAGTGGGACACAAAGCAAAATGGGACTGCATAATCAAGTAACATAAAAAACACCCAGAACTCCACAGAGTTATTACAGATAGAAACTGAAGTGAAGCATTTTCCCTATGCCCAATGCTGCACAGCAGCCATTTGAAACCATAGCCCAAGGTGAATAACAAAACAGCGAGGCTGAGCCTGTGTCCAGCATGTCCTTGAGGTCTGCAAGACATCTCAAGCCTGTCTGGAAATCCTGCCCACTGGGCAGTGGAAATTATTGGGCAGAGAGGAGCCATCCCTGTGGGCACCAATTAAGAAAAAAGAATAAACCCTCCTGCCCTTAGGTAACTCTGTCCTTCTGCTAGTGTGTCCTTTCTTATCAACTGGAAACAGCCCTCATGGATATAGATCGCAGGAAATCACCTCCAGGTTTGCAAGACACCACTTTAGATTTGATGGAAAGAGAAAGAGCTCTGTCAAGTCACTGCCTCTGTCATTTGCACAATGAAACAATGGTCAAATAGGGACTACTTGCTTATTCACATTCAGCAACCCAGAGCATAAAACAAACCAGAGAGCTGGCAGATTAGCTGAACATAACATGCTGGGTAATTTATTATACACAGATCTCTAATGAGCTGTGAAATAAATTCAGAGGTGGCCATTTTAGCAAATTCAGAATAATCTACATCTCTCATATATCTGAGCTAACGATTCACAGGTTGTTCACAAATGGAAATGTCACTCCCCTAGTCTGTTGCTCCTGGTTTTAATATCAAGGGTGCAGTAACCATTCTATACCTGTTCTTTGCGTCATAAAGGTACCTAAATGCTCCAGCTGAGCTCGAGATTCTCTCCTGCCTGGGACTGCACAGACAGTCCATTTGTAGTGCCTTCACTGCAGGGTGGATATTTTCTAAGAATTTTGAGACCCCTCAGAAAATATCTTTTGACCTGAGAACTTTAGCAAGGGCTATCTTGACTACTCTTCTACATAGTTATCATTGCTTTTCTCCATTTTACCATAAAACCAGTTCTCTACTAAGAATGCCTTACCAGCTATGGTCTTTTTTTTATAGAAGTTGAGAATGTTATGGTGAAATGATTAATCAGGATAATTTTAGAATATTATTTTTGAAAATTAAATATGATTCTTGCTAGTTATAAAAACTGTAGTTACATGGGTTAAAATTTATATTAAATATATTTGTCCTTAGAGGAAACAGGGAGTTTTAGAATTGTTAAGAAAATACAACATCTCATTTGTTAGAAGTTAGCCTAGCAAGACTCGGGTAACTAAGAAAAGTGGTAGAACAAAGGTGGGCCTCAAACCCCAGCTGTGAAGATAGGCCCTGAGCCATCACTTTGGAGCCAGAAAATCAAGGAGCAATGTGGCCTGTTCTCAAGACCATATATGGAGATTTTAAGGAGGAGTTCAACCAGCAAATTCGAGGAAGGGGCGCTCCGAAGACCCCAAGACCATCAGAAGACCCTCAACTCAAAAGACTGAGCATGCGCAACTGGGTGGGGAATATTATAACGATTTCTAGGAAAACTGATTATTATGTATGAGTGTTCTGAGAATTATTAATGATTATGCATGAAATCACTGAACATATTCTGTCCAGATTTCCAGACCGGCATGCACGCTAAGTGGAAGGATACCCCGTGCATCCAGCGCCACAATAAAGAATGCCTGCTTCTTAATGCTACATTGGTGTTAAGGAGTTTGATTTCTGATTTTGTTTCATCTAAGTGTTACCGAAATCCGGAATAAAACTCCTTAACAGCAATGAGAAGTTAAGAAGCAGGCACTTCTTTATTGCAGCGCTGGGCGCACGGGGGATCGCTACACCTAGCGTGCGCACCCATTTGATCAACATCACAGTTTAAATACACATTAATTATATCTATTAATTAAATTCCAAGGAATAATATGCATAAACATAAATTTTCTGAGAAACCATTACATCATTTCCCCACCCACTCACGCATGCCCAGTCTTTTGAGTCGAGGGTTTTTTGGTGGTCTTGGTGGTCGTCAAAACGCCCCCTCCTCGAATTCGCTGGTCAAACTCCTCCTTGAAATCTCCATATATGGTCTTGAGAACAGGTCGCGATGCTCCTTGATTTTCCTGGCTCCAAAGTGATGGCTCAGGGCCTATTTCTGCAGGTGGTGTTTGGGGGTGTTTGGGACTTACCATTGTATTAAAGATATGCTAGGCTAGCTTCTAACAAATGCGTATTATAATATCTCTAGGGTCTCACTCCCTCTAAGGACAAATAGATTTCATATAAAATTTAACCTATGTGACTACAGTTCTACAGTTAGCAAGAATCACCTCATATTGATATTTAATTTTCAACGTTTATGTCATGTAACATAAGGATAAATAGATTTCATATAAAATTTAACCTATGTGACTACAGTTTTATAGTTAGCAAGAATCACTTCATATTGATATTTAATTTTCAAAAATCATATTATTCTAAAATTATATTGATTAATCATTTTATGTCATATAACAATGATGTGCAGAACTGATCTCTGTAATTAAATGTATTGTCCTCAGTAATTTCCCAATGACTTTAGATGAGTAACTGACAGCAGGAAATATCTTCAGGCTTTTGTGCCTCTGTCCTTGTTGGAGGGACAAAGCCCACTTTTTGTGGGCTTCCCTCCCAGCCCAAAGCAGATGTTGCTGTTTCTGCTGTGCGAGGGGCAGTGCTTCTGAGTTTTGCTTCTAAGCATAAATGCAGTTGCACAGTCCAGAGTGTTCAGAGAATATTTTGTACCGTGTGGCTTCTCAGAGACAACCCCACTAACAATCTGTGGACGTGAAGCATGACAAATGGACATGCTATGAACAGCAATGATTTTTCACAACAGAGAAGGCGGGGAGCACAGTGCTGATAAAAGACATGAAAGGCATTTAACACCCACGTTTTCAATGGCCTAAGTAGAGAGGTTGTTTTCTTCAAGAAAGGAAACAATCATGGCTGGGCTGCAAGCTGAACACAAATGCCAGGAAATAGTTTTCTCGACAGAACTAACACAGCTGAACTAGTGTTTAGCAAACAAGTCAGTAGCTGTGGCTATCCCAGAGGGCTGCAAATGTCAACATGGCCAAGTAGTTTCTGTGTGAGATGAAGGGAATTACATCCTACCCATTCTCTCAGAACAGCAACATAAGGGACAGTGTCATGACTACCAGTTTCCAGAAAGACGGCTGCAGTGTGCTTCTCACCCTTCCACACTAAAATTGAACTGCTTTTGCATCCCATAAGCTCAATATATCTGTCTCACAGGGGAAAACAGGATGGCTATCTGAGCCATTACCTATATGAAGGTTAACAAAATAAAAATTGTCTTCTCAGAGACACTGGAAATAGCACTTAGTAATAAACAGCCCCTCATGCTCATCAAAGATCAGATGGGGGATCAGACATTCAGTATTGAACAATTTGTATCAGAGAATATTTGCTAATTAGACAATTCCTTGCTGTGTGGTTTGTTTTTTTTTTTAAATGAGCAAAATTAACCACGACTTCTTTAGAAAATCTTGTTCTTTAACTTCAAATACAGAGGAATGAATACTGTCAGCTTCTTATGGTTATGCTACAGCATCAGCTTTTATTAACAAAAAGTTAGGTTGCTCCTCTTTAATACTCTATGTGTGGTGTTTTTAATGTCCATGTTGGTAGAGCAGTGTCTGTCTCAGCAGAGAACAATTGGAGCACTGATTCTAGAAAGGTGCTTCATTTTACGTGTTATGATCCACTCCAACAGGAATTTGAATATGAGGACTTTCAACCACGCACAGAGTTCTTGCTGTCACTTGCAATCAAATGTGTTCAGAGGCTTGGCTCAGAGTACCGTACTTCCCTTGCCAATCTAAATATTGTTATGCTTTTCTCTTTCCCTATACAATCAGTCCACATACATACACACTCCTTTCTCAACATCTTTGCCTTCACAATCCTATGACTATTTCAAGAGTCAATAAGAAAACTCTGAATTGCAAGCTTTTAAGGGAAGGATTGTGGGTTTTGTATGTCTGTGCCTCAGTTTTTGCCAATAACCAGCTCCTCACTCAGGTAATTCCTCTGAAAGCCTCAAGCAGCTACACGTGTGGCAAAACCACAGTGATCCCAATACAACTTTTGACTTATAGAATCATAGAATCATAGAACCTTAAGGTTGGAAGAGACCTCCAAGATCATCAAGTCTAACTGTCGACCTAACATCACCATGCCTACTAGACCATGCCCTGGAGTATCACGTCTACACATTCTTTGAACAGCTCCAGGGATGGTGACTCCACCACTTCCTTCAGCAACCTGTTCCAGTGCATGATCACTCTTTCAGTGAATAAGTGTTTCCTGATATTCACCTAAACATATGCATGCCCATTACGGGGTGATCCATTACCGGGTGATATGCATGCCCATTACCGGGTGGTATGCATGTCCATTATCGTCTCTGGGCCCATGCCAGGACAGGTAGGGCTAAATTTCTTGGAATCAGCTCTGCATTCAGGTTAGCAAGACAACAGGAGTTGGCTTGCAAGATAACGGGAAGCCATAGTTTGGGTGGTGGTTTGATGTTTCAACAATGTTGAGACACAGTCTTTTACACCACCCTCATTGGCTCAACATTGTCATCTCAGGGACAGGGTTCCATGGTGGCATGAATGATAGAGGAAAGAAGAAAAGAAAGAAAAAAAAAAAAAGAAGAAGAAGAAGAGGAAGAAAGAGGGAAAAAAAAAAAAACGAACAAAACCCAACCACAATATATATATACAATTCTGAACATTATTGTTTGCCAGGCAAGTTACAAAACTAAAAGGAAAGAAAGAAAGGTTCTTTCCTAAACTTCATATGAGTGTACAAAGAGACATAAATGCTAACTAAAACCAAACAAAAATATTTCTCTTAACTATAATATCTTTGATTTAATTAACAATATCTTATCTAAGTAGATGACAAAACCAGAACATTGACATATCTAAATCTAATTAACAACACTTATGTTACACAACTAAAAATTTGTTCCAGGCCAAGTTTGAGGCTTATGGCTCTGGGGGATCAGAAGAAGCAAGTAATTGTTTACAAGGACAATCACAAGGTAAACAAAGATAAACCAACAAAACTATAGAATGCACAACACCATAAATGCCCCAAGATAAAGCACCATCAAAATATTAAGCATTTTGTTCATTTTTTTGCAACCATTTTTTTTCTTCGGCAAAACAGTTCAGTTTTCGCTTTTTGGTGAGGCTGTGCGACCAAGTCCTCGTGGAGCTTGTGGCTGTGCAATCTTGGTCCACTGGAACTGGGGTCTGGATATGCAGCAGGAAAATGGATTTCCACTCCTCCAACTCAGAGCACAGTCAATAAAAAATAAAACTATACATTTGCTGTCAATTTTATATCGCCCCATGGACCCATGGTGGTTTCAAAAAAAAAAAAACAAACCAAAAGACAAAAAAACCCAAACAAACAAAAATCTCATATCTTTGCGTCGTCTAGCGATGTTGAGACATTAATTAACCTTTTCAGTCTCTATCACCTGGGTGCCGCTGGGCTGCCAGGTGTTAGAGCAGAGTCTTTAAAAGAAGCCACAGATACTGAAAAAAAGTTGGACAGATACATTTTTTGGGAGGACAGATAACGTTGAATGAGAGTCTTGCATAGTTTATGTGCTATGACTTCTCTAGGGAAGGCAACTGATGAGAAAGGGGGTTTTTTGAAAGGTTTAAGGACCTCTGGGTTTGTGTTCCTCCTTTTGTTGACCTTGCTTTAGTGATACTAATGAGATGGCCTAATGGATCTGATGGAGCACTGATTCCATCTCCTGGTCACCGAAAGAAAGTCTGAATTTCAGTAAGATTTTATTGCCACTGTAAAGCTTTGTAACCTACTTCTTCTAAGCAGTAAAGCAGAACAGAAGAATTATTAAAGAACAAACATTTGAATTGTGGTTTTTACAGAGTTTAAAAGTGAAGTTGTACAAGTATCAGAAACTAATTAAGCTGACTGTGTGATATTTCGTTATCTTAGATCCTAGGAGAAAATTTTTTGTGTGTGTTGCACTAAATTAAATTATATTTTCATACTGATTGACACAAACAGACCTTGCCTCCACTTGTCTTGCAAAAGTAACCATTTTCTAAACTTAGTTCTTTAAACTAGGCTACAGGACTTTTACAGTGATGCTATTTTAGCATTGTATTGATGAACAAACACTTTGTCTGGTGGTAATATTGGTCTGAAAAATCTTATATGCATATTATTTCCCTTTTTCAACTAATAGCAGTTTTCAAAAGGGCATTATTTTTTCTAAGTGAACAGTATTTTTAACTTGTGCAAATATGCTGTACTGTTACCAGCTTCCAGGTGCAGACATTTTTTGGAGGAGGAATGTGAATGCAAGTAACGGAAGTTTGTTTCCTTCCTTAATTGCAGTCAGCTTCTAAAAAAAAAGTTGGTGCCTGGAAACCAAGCACAAACACATTTCAGTTGTATGGCTTCTTGCATCTCCCCCAGCTGACACCAAATAGCCACCTTCAGGAAGATGAGCCTTAATCTCCTAGCTGGACTTGTGTTAGGTGTAAGAAGGCTGCTGAGCTGCAAGGGTCCTAATGGCCAGCAGTGGGGCATGTGTATAGTATATCTGGGGACACCACTTGCTTTAGCCCACTGACTGGCCTGCTTTCCTCAGGGGACTTTCCTTCTATGACCTCTTCCACTGTAGGCTGGTACAAGCATGAATTAGACAAGCAAATACATGCCTCAAATAATGTCTTCTCATCTGGTAGAAACCCCAAATTCAAGGATGTAACATCTCCTACTGCTTGGCAATGGTGCCACAGTGCAAGTATTTACTGTAGATCATTAGTCATTGCTGTGCTTCAGAAGGAGGAAAAGGTGTCCAGCTGATGATCGGTCCTCTTCATTGCCAAGTTGTAGTCAGCTCCAGGATGGGATCTTCCTGCATAGTGGCATGGCGCATGCCAGTTCCTTTGCTGTGAGTTGCTCATGCAGCTACAGAATTTGAGATGCTGCTAAAGAATAGGATCCTGATTTCTGATTTCTCATTGTAAAGACAGCTGGGGTTTTCAGACTCTGAAAGCCAACTCCACCAACAGTCCATATTCCTCTTCCAGCACAAAGGGAGAGGATGCATGTACCTGTGGATGAAGTTGCCAGTGCCAGGGAAAGACAAGGAGGATGTAGTATGCTGCTCTTAAGTGAACCAGGAAGATGATCCTAACTAAGCAGAAAAGCACTAAAACATTTTTGGATTATATTAAAGCTGCTTTCCTACTGTTAGGGAATTTATCCCCTTTTTTTTTTTTTGCTTGAGGGGAAAAAATATAGGAAGGTTAAGCTGAAAATGTTACCTTGCTATCTTGGTGTACTTCATACTGGATTATCTTCTCTTGATCTTGAAAGACAATTTTGAGAATCCTCTTGATTCCCATGGAAAGCAGGCACACTGGGAACTGTCCAAGGTTTCTGATCTGAATAATTTTCTATGTACCTGACTCCTTCCACACATTCATGCTTCTCATGGATTCCTGCTGATCTCCGCAATGGAAATTGCATGTGGCGTGTCTTTCACACTCATGGCCTTATCAAGGTAAAGCTGACAACTTCTCTCTTCTCAGCCTCTGACTTTGCATCACAACATTGTGATGTGGAGAAGTCTTGGCTGCCTCCAGAAAGACAAGAACTTCTGTTTCCCACAAGACCAGAGATGCTTTGTTACACTCATAAAGTGCCTGTCAGAGTGATAGAGTTAAGTGCTGCTCAAATTATACCAAAAGCAAAGGGGAACTGGTACAAGAAATTACGATGAAAGGCAGGAAGGAAACTTCAGGCTAGACCTAAGCATTGTGAAGATTTTGGTCATCTTGTGGGGAGAGTGGCACAAATTCAATTCAAGCTTTGACAAGCTTTGATAGCAGGCGAAGGTGAATGCATCACGTTTTCTTGGGTCACAGACATGTGCTGTGTCTACCTGATTTCCAATGTTTTAAATAGTTTTTCTAAGCACTGTGAACAATTTAGATACAGAAATCTGTGCCCAGATACTTCACATAAGAGCCACACTGTAGTGAATAAGAATTGTCTGACCCAAGGGAGAAAGTCATGTCCTCACCTCCTCTTTTGCACTGAGCAGCAGAGAGATGCATGCATCCAACCAGCTCTATGCTTCATGGAGGGCCTGATGCATGTGAGTACGGAAGCAACGCTATCTCCAACAAAAATGCCATTAGGATAAAAATTCCTGACTTACCACTGGGGACAGCCTCTGTGCTGGGGCAGAGCTTTTTAACAACAATATGCCACAAAAAGTGAAGGGGAGAAACTAGCCTCTCTTCCCCAGCATAAGTTGGAGCCCATGTTCCCTAGAGACTGACAGGATAAAATTCTGTCTCCAGCATACTGAGCATACTCTTCAGAAGTCACTATTATTCTACCATACCACTGCTGCCTATCCCATAAACTCACAGGCTCCTATTTTCCCTCATGATATTTGCATTGATACCAGTCACCTCAAACTCTGAATGCAAAACCACACGCTATCTTGCATACTGTACAGACAGGTGACTACACTGAGCTGCAGAAAATCCCACTTCAGTGGCAATGGAAAACCTATTAAACTAATTTCACTTTCTTTATTTTTCTGCATAGTTCTTCTTCAATAGGTACTCAGTCGCTGAGGCAACAGCTTAGGAGCCAGCATGATCCACAGCGGTGCAGCACAGTGCAGTGCAGACAGGGGATTCCTGAACTGGGGAAGCTCAGCGGTGAACCGAGAGAGGTGCCACGAACCCTCAGGAGCCCGCAGCTCACGCAAGAGCAGCTGACGAGATCTGGGCAGAGCCAGGGGGCACCAGTGGTCCAGCCCCTCTCCATGTACAAGGCAGCCCCCAGGGAGCGCCAGCGACCAGGGTGTGGCGCATCAGCAAGGGCGTGGTGCGGCAGTTTGCGCGGCAGTTCATGAGGGCAGGGCGCACAGGGAGGGCACCGACCCAGGGCATTTGCCATACCCGACTCTCAAGGCAACATGGCAACCACTTGCCTTCGGCCTGCACCAGCCACCCCCGCGGTGGTTGATGCCTCCATGCAGATGGAGATGCTGAAGGGAGAGGCTGCAGTGCAGACCTCGGGCTGCAGGCAGAGCCTGGACCCTACTCCCGGGGCAGGGGCAGGCGGCAGCCCTGGCTGCAGAAGGTGTGCCCAGGTGGAGGAGCTCCTGCGGCAGGTGGCTGAGCTGCAGGAGGCGGTCAGGAGGGTGCGTGACATCAGGGAGGCTGAGAGGGAACTGGATACTTGGTTTCAAGCACAATCTGCACCAGAACCACAGTGGCTGGTCAATCAGCCAAAAAACCCCCACCAACACATACGGTAAGTCAGCAGGCAAAGGATACCGAGGAATGGAAGCTCACAAAGGCAAGGGGCAGCAGGAGGAAGAGGCTTCCCTCCAACTCCTGAGGTGCCCCTGCAGAAGCGCTTTGCTGCTTTGCAGGCTGAAGAAGTAAGACCCAGCATCTTGGGAGAGGCACTGGAGTCAAGCAAAGTAGCCCGACCAGCTCATGTGATAACTAGTGCTGCCAAGAAAAAGAGATGCATGGTAGTAGTGGGTGAGTCTCTCCTGAAAGGTACCGAGGCATGCATCTGTCGAGCTGATGAGCTCTCTAGGGAGGTGTGCTGTCTCCCGGGGGCTCATATCAGGGATGTTACTAAGAGAGTAACAAACCTCATACGGCCCATCCGTTGCTGATGTTTCACATGCATGCCAGTGGCACAGCGAGGAGTAGCCTGAGAAGCATCAAGAGGGACTTCAGGGACCTGGGAGCAACAGTTAAGGACTCTGGGGCACAGGTGGTCTTTTCATCAGTCCTCCCAGTCAAAGGGAAGGGGCCTGAAAGGGCCAGACGAATCTGGCAAGTCAACACACGGCTTCAGGAGTGGTGCCACAGCTAGGGTTTTGGCTACTTAGATCACAGGACTTGCTTTGAGAAGCCTGGTCTACTAGGGGCGGACGGGGTACTCTTAACTGAGAAGGGGTAGAGCGTCTTTGGCCAAAGGCTTGCCATGCTCGTCAACAGGCCTTTAAACTAGTGTTGCTGGGGGAGGGGGAGCACAGTCCAGCCCACCACTTGCAGTATGGCGCCAGTGCCAGCACCAAGTGCCCAGAAACCGGGAAAGGATCACAGGTAAGTTCAAGAACCTGAACTGCAGCCCAAAAGAACTCCTATTGCTCCAGCCAGCAGGTTGGCTTTGTCGGGGGCCCAGCTTAAGTGTCACTATACCAGTCCACCAGTGCATGGGCAACAAACAGGAAGAGCTAGAGATGTGTGCATACATGCAGGGCTACGACCTTGTTGGCATCACGGAGACATGGTGGGACGACTCCTACGACTGGAGCGTTGGGATGGAGGGATATAGGCTTTTTAGGAAGGACAGGCAGGCGAGACAAGGAGGCGGTGTTGCTCTCTATGTCAGTACCCAGCTGGAGTGCATGAAGCTCCACCTGGGGATGGAGGAGGAGCTGACAGAGAGCTTATGGATCAGGATCAGAGGAATGGAAGGAATAGCAGATGTTACAGTGGCGGTGTGCTACAGCCCACCTGGCCAGGAGGACAAAGCGGACAAGGCCCTCTACAGGCAGACTGGAGCAGCCTCGCGGTTGCAAGCCCTGGTCCACCTGGGGGACTTCAACCACCCCAACATCTGTTGGAGACACAACATGGCAGGGCACAGGTAGTCCAGGAGGTCTTGTCACGCCACCCAAGTTGTGGAACACACACGCAGGAACCGGGACAATGAAGAACCACCCACTGTACTGGAAGAGCAGGTTTGGGAACATCTGAGGAACCTGAAGGCGCACAAGTCCATGGGACCGGATGAGATGCATCCGCAGGTCCTGAGAGAACTGGCGAAGGAAGTTGCCAAACCGCTGGCCATTGTATCTGAGAAGTTGTGGCGGTCTGGTGAGGTCCCCTGGAAGACAGATAACATAACCCCCATTTTTAAAAAGGGAAAAAAGGAGGACCTGGGCAACTACAGGCCAGTCAGCCTCAGCTTTGTGCCTGGCAAGGTCATGGAGCAGATTCTCCTGGAAACCATGCTAAGGCACATGGAGAGCAAGGAGGTGGTTTGTGACAGCCAAGATGGCTTCACAAAGGGCAGATCATGCCTGACCAATTTGGTGGCCTTCTGTGATGGGGTTACAGCATCGGTGGACAAGGGACGAGCAACTGACATCATCTACCTGGACTTGTGCAAAGCTTTTGACACTGTCCCGCACGACATCCTTCTCTCTAAACTAGAGAGACATGGGTTTGACGGACGGACCACTCGGTGGATAAGGAGTTGGCTGGATGGCCGCACTCAGAGAGTGGTGGTCAACGGCTCAATGTCCATGTGGAGACCGGTCACGAGTGACGTCCCTCAGGGGTCCGTGCTGGGCCCGGCCCTGTTCAACATCTTTGTCGGCAACATGGACAGTGGGATAGAGTGCACCCTCAGCAAGTTCGCCGACGACCCCAAGTTGTGTGGTGCCGTTGACACGCTGGAAGGGAGGGATGCCTGGGTCTTCCTTATTCCCCTTTTTAAAATTTGGGGTTATGTTCCCTCTCTTCCAGTCATCGGGGACCTCACCAGACCGCCACGACGAAATGCTCAAGGCCAGGTTAGATGAGGCTCTGAGCAATCTGAGCTAGTAAAAAATGTCCCTCCTCCTTGCAAGGGGGTTGGACTAGATGA
The DNA here is from genome assembly GCF_036417535.1 of Chlamydotis macqueenii. Taxonomy (NCBI): domain Eukaryota; kingdom Metazoa; phylum Chordata; class Aves; order Otidiformes; family Otididae; genus Chlamydotis; species Chlamydotis macqueenii. The sequence goes on from NC_141559.1 coordinate 23,009,631, forward strand.
CCTTTGAAGGTCCCTTCCAACCCTAACCATTCTATGATTCTAGAAAGTGTCAGTATCACTTTGAGACAGCACTCTTTACAAGTTAGATAATATAAAGTTTGGCTTCAAACCTTTCTACCTACTTAAGTTGTTGTTTCTAAGGACTGTAGAAAGACATTAATAGGTTATATCAATTTTCAGACTGTTCTCTTCTATAAAACCATGTCCTTCCTACTCCATCTTTATCCCAAATAATATTCATTACGACAGAGTTCCCCTTCCTTTACAAAGGCTGAAGTAAATGCTGTTAGATATCGTTTGAAAAAAGGTCTCCTGGATTCACTGAGTATTCTGACAAAGACTTTTGTTTGCTTCGTTATTTCATTTAATCAAATCAGTGTAAAGATATTTCCTTTATTACCAAAAATTACTCCAGTTCCCCTTCACATGGAAATATAGAGATAAAAAAGTTCTACCTTGTAAGACCTATTAACAAATGTGAGTTGTTTGCAAATGGTGTTGATAAAAAACACAAGTACCAGGATAAGCAGAACAGGTAGAAATAAATGAGGTAGAAAGGACATACTAACAACACCAAAATAACATTCAAAGATCAAGAGCTTGTGCCTGAGACATATGAATAACAGTGGACGTACAAGCTGCTGATGCAAAGTGAAAAAAGATGGCTACAGAGTTGACAATGGCCCTCCCCTAAATTCACCAGCTTACATGGCCTCTGTTAGAGTAGATTCAACTTGCAATCTGTCACTTTTATGCCACCCTTAGATATAGGGCAGAGGTGGTCACTAACTTTTCAGATGGGGGCATAGCGAGGGTGGTCACAAAGCAAAGCGAGCAGTCTTTCTCCTGCCCTAAACTATTGTCCAACCCACCAAGATGCTTGCTCTTATTCTGCTCAACCAGTTTTAGAAGTAGTACTGAAGGACTAAATTTGCATTTGATTTAATTGAGAAAGGCTGTAGGGCTTCAGTGTTATCATTGTTTAGCAGGTTTTTTTCTTCCTGAAGCTGCAATTATCTCTGCCAATGCAATTCAGTGGGTAATGGAGGAAGTCAGGACAGAATAGTCTTCAAAACCTCTCAGATGCTACCTACGCATGACACTATTTTGTGAAGCTCACACTCTGCTACTTCATTGCTCCAGGCAGAATAAAAAGCATCAGCTCTCCCTGGTTTAAACCTCTAGCCCATATTTTACCTGTTGTCGTAGTTCAGCCCTGACCAGGACCAGACTACGCAGTCTCTCTCTCACTCCCCCCACCTTCTGAGAGAACAGGGAGGGAAAATATAAGGAAAAACGGCTCAAGGTTTGAGATAAGGACAGGGAGAAATCCTTAAAGTTACCGTCACGGGCAAAACAGACTCGACTTGGGAAAAACTATTCATTTATTACTACAAACAGCAGGATAATGAGACAGAGAACAAGATAACCTTCATCCACCCCTCCCTCTTCCCAAGCTTAACATTATCTCTACTACCTTCCCCCTCCCCGGGCGGCACAAGGGGGGAAGAGGGAATGGGGGTTGCAGTCAGTTCATTATACGTTGTTTTACGCCGCTGCTTCATGGTCGGGGGAAGAACTCCTCACATTCCTCCCCTGCTCCATCGTGGGGTCCCTCCCACGGGCCACAGTCCTTCGTGGAACTGCTCCGGCGTGGGTCATCTCTTCCACGGGTGCAGTCCCTCTAGAACAGCTGTCCCAGCGGGCCCTCCATGGGCCACAGCTGCCTTCAGGCATCCACCTCCCCCAGTGTGGGGTCCTTCACGGGCTCCAAGTGGATCTCTGCTCCTCCGTGGACCTCCATGGGCTGCAGGGGGACAACCTGCTCCACCATGGTCGTCACCACAGGCTGCAGGGGAATCTTGGCCAGGAGCCGCATTACTCCTCCCCCTCACTCTGAACTGACCTTGGCGTCTGCAGCCGTTCCTCACAACAGGCTGATAGATGTCTCTCAGGATCTTTTTTACATCTTATTCAGTTCTCATCTCCTTTCCATTTCTTGCAGCCGGGCTGGGCCGAGTCGGGCCCAGTCGGCTGCCTGGCGAGAGGCCAGAGGGTGAGGCCTGCAAGGCCCATGAGGCCTGCGCCTCCCCCTCTGCGCCTCTGCCCCCGCTAAACTTCTTCACATCTTCTTTTCTCTCTTTTTTTTTTTTCCTGTTTTCCACTTCTTAAATACGTTATCGCAGAGGCGTTATCACGGGACATTCTGCTACCAATTGGCTCAGCCTTGGCCAGCAGCAGGTCCGCCCTAGGCCCGGCCGAGTCCACTGAACAAAGGGGAGCGACTTCTAGCAGTTTCCTACAGAAGCTACCACCTTAGGCCCCCCCTCACTAACAAAACCACGACACCTGTCCATTTGAAGGAGTAGGGAAGGAGTGTTGAGGCAGAAGGGGAACAAATTTTAGAACTTAAACAAGGGTAATTACAGAACCACGGCAAGAAGTTTGCAGTCACAAATTTAGCCCTCAGGGGAGCTGATGAAGGGTCAAAGTAAGAAATGAGACAATTAAAGTAATGGGCAGGAAAGATTATTAGCAACTGTATTGTGGAATAGGTAAAGGTTTTTAAGAGAAGATTGTGGGATTTAGGCTTCAAGGGTCATCTAGCACTCTGTTATTTGTACTGAGATGTTCTCATTCAGAACTTGGATCTCAGCCCTTGAACAGAAGATGCTCCTATGACAGCCAGCCACCCTCTGAAGATTTCACTCCAGGCCCTGAGATGTTTTAACATCATATACAGATATATGCCATTATGACTTTGCATATAAAGAGCTAATAAATGTTTTAATACATTCTTCATGAAGTCATAAAATCCAACAGACCAGCAAGTTGTTTCTACCTGTGGCCTGTAACCATCTGCATTATTTGCTGATATATTTAGAACCATCTAGAGATTAGTGGCATATGTGATAACACATCATACTCATTTATTAACCTTATATAGCTCACTGGACAATATTCCTTTAATATAAAGTTGAATCATAATTTTATAACTCAGAGGACATAAATTAATTTCCATTTACCATCTAGCCGAACAGAAGGTATCGTTGTTTAATTTCAGTAGTCGCGTTTGAACCAAAAGGACAAAAGAAAACCCTGAACGATGCATGAACATATGCAATGAACAAACCTTCTGATAGAGAAAGAAGAAAATACTGGGCAAGGAAACTTTGCCAGCCTTAGAAGAAAAGGCTCAGTAAGGCAAATTTCTTACCAAACTTAGTGAAAGAATGAAAAAGTAATGCATGATCTAGGAAATAGCTGGGATTAAAATTGCAAAATACAGGGCTTTCTTCGTGTAATTACTTTGTATGGCCTGCTTATTCCTACTCAATACTATGGTGTTAGATTCCTTTAATCAATTACACAGATACATTCATGATGCAAAACAAATTAAGTGGAACAACTTTGAACAGGATTTGCAGATTTGCTTGTTGATTTGTCCTGCCTTCAGCCTGCAGTGTGCTAATACAAGTGTGCCATCAAGTGGTACAGCAAGAAAACTAGGCCAAGAACGGATCCTCTGGCTTAACCCTATTAAATACAGGAGACCTAGCGTCCCCTGAAATGCCACCTTTTTGTCCGTAAATAACAAGTGACAAATGTTGGTATGCCACCAAAGCACTATGTCGGAAAGAGCTCTAGGGCTGGGGCTGCGGGGCACATAACTACAGGGGAAAATGTCTGTTAATTCAACAGGCTTTGATAACCAGCTTGTATAAAAACCTAACCTTTTTAAAGTCTGCTGAAGGACATAATTATCCTACAGTGCGGTGTATATCCAACATTACAGAACAGAGCAGCTCCTGAGTGACCCTTCTGAGGAACGAATGAGCAGCGTGACTTGTTGAGACAGATGATGTTGATTTCAATGCAGCTCAATGCAGCTCAGAAGGGAAACTGCCGCTGTCATCTGGGACTTGCTGGTAGTGCCTGGCTGGTGAAAGATCTGTACCCTTATATTGGAACACCGAGAGATCCTCCATTCTCCTCCTTGCATTGCTTCCAGTCATGCTGGGGCTGATGAGTTAGGCTCAGAAATGTCTGACTGGGGTCAGGGATAAGAAGCAATTAATTTAGGTACATGAAGAATCCTTGTTGGGGATTTCTGAGGGACCTACACCCCTTCCATCACCAAGTTACCTCAGTATCTCAAACCTGAATCTCTATGTTACTATGAGGAAATGGTTTACTGCCTTTTTTTTTTTTTACATCCAGGTAACCTGAGCACATACAAGGGAGAGGTCATACTCCAAGATCTGCTAAAGCACCCGTACTCGGTAAAATCACTAGAAGTTAACTGCACCTAAATACCTTTATAAATATGGTATTAGGTGATGTGCCTCAGAGGATACAAGTACGTACACCGTATAAACCCACTGTTACCCTAGCCCTACATTTAGTGGATGGTAAGATCAAAAGCATCATAAATTGTATCTGCTAGTTTTCAGACTAGCCTGATCCATATTTGCTTTTACCTCAAGTGTGTGTATATATTTTTAAAGCACTTATGAGTTATCACTGCATTTTTGATTCTGGTAGAGCTGAGCAGCAGATATTACCCTATGCAGAATTACTTCCAGCAATTGAATTTGTTCCCAGTTTTCAGCATTTGCTTGATGCAACTGAGACGAATACAGCGCAATTTCCATTGATTTCTTTTTTTCTGCATCTTAGTTAGAACTTTCCAGTATTTGCTGAATGAAACAGGAGAAACTAAGAAAGAGCAAGCATTCAGCATTTTAATACAGCCCTGCACCATGAATAACAATAATAATTTGCTTGGCTAACATTCAGGTAAAGAGTCTTTAAAATTATTGAGACAAAGTTACCTTCCAAAAACAGGCTGAATTTCTCTCACAGTGACTTTGAACTTCACTCTCAAACATTTTTTTTTTTCCCTGGATATTGCCTGATGCCAAACACATCTCAACATTGCCTGCTTCCTTTGATGAAAAAAGCTAATTCAATTGTGTTAGAGTGCAAATCTGCAAGACAAATAGTATGTGGTTAGCGGGTAATCACAGCAGTGTTGAAACATTTGAAATAGAATAGGAAAATATAAAGGAAAAAGAACAATATGAATAGTAATTGAAAAATTTGTTTGGAGAGCATCAGTAATTTTTAGCTAGCAACACAGAAGTGTTTGAATTAGGACCACAGTCATTTATTTCCAAAAAGCTAACAAAACAAACCTCCTTTCCCAAGCAGCTTGGTCTCATTGTCAAAAGCACTAGGAAACATCCAACTTTCCTCTTTTTCACTAGTTGTGATGACTTACACTCAATACAGCCATCCTTGGTCAGCTGAGCTGGGATATCATTCTGTGTTCTCACCCACAGCCAACCTCCCCTGGCAAAAAAACATGAAGGGGAGGCCTCATTTGCTCCTTCAGGAGTGCCTGTAATACTGGAATGTTGAAATATCCAAGTGTTGTATCCTCTATTATCAGTATTTACATGGAGCTGGAGATAGAGGAGATGATAGGAAAGCAGAGGAAGAGAAGAAATGGCAATACACTGTATGTCAAATGGAGGAATGAGGAAAAATTAGACTTTGCAAAGACTGTAAGTGACTGTATATGCTATGTCATTTGTAGTCCAGGATAACTGGAGTAAAAAAAAAACAACAAAGGAGTTCCATTATTAGTATCATAAAATAAAGAGTAAAACATATTGCATACTGGCAGACTTCCTAAACAACCAAGGAAGTGTGAGTGATAGGGAAGAGTTCATCAGAAGACTATATAAGAAAATGAAAAGTAATTTAGTAGGACATATGTACCCAGTTACCTGGGAAAGCAAGGAGGGAGGAACAATCTTCACTAAAAATAAATACACATCTGAAAGCATTCATTATTAAAATTGCTATTATTCTCCCTTCAGATGCTACTGGAAAAGGAAACTTGGTGGTGGGAAAGGTATGGCTAAGAAATGGAAGGCTTGGAAAGTAACATGTGAAAAGTAGAAGCTGTCCTTTAAAATCGTCAGAGAAAAGTGAACATCAGAACTTCCCAGCCCCCTCTAAGATGCTGCCTGCCCCCCTACAGTGGTGAGCAGTGCTTCTGAATTGTTCTGCTCAAGTGACTGTACTGTTAGTTCATGGAAAGGGCAATTTACCATGTGCTCTTCAACTCTTCTATTGTAGCACCCTGACTTTTTTCCTTCCTTTTTAAAAAGTAAACCTTAAGTTTCTGTTCTCCCTCAGTGTGGATGTGATGTACAGCCTTATAGAACCAGATTGGCCCAGGCTCTCGCTTTCTGTAGAAGTCTGTCTGAAGTTTGATGCTAACAGCTCTGTATCAAAGAAGGGTCATCAAACCCGAAGGCAGTGTTACAGGCAGCATCACGTAGGTACCTCATGGTCTAGCTATATTTGCTATAAGCTTGCAAAAATGAATGAAAATACTCCAATTCATAGAAAGTTACTTCCCAATAATGTATTATCAAACAGAGAAGATTTCAAGCATTACTGTCTATGTACGTAAACCTTCCTCAGGGAAAAAGGACCCAGAGCTCAGTGAGGCTAATGGTCTCTACATAATAGGTTGAGCTATGGTGTGATCAAAGGATCAGAGCTAATGATGTTAGAAATCTCAATGGTAGAGAAGAGATATCTCAGCAGTAGGATGAAAATTGCTCACCTCTCTTCCCTGTCTTAAAAATTATAAAACTTGACTTAGATGAGGTTATAATTGAACTTACCTTTTCCTTTCAACTGCTCTTCAATCTTCTTCTTGCAACTTGTAAGGCTGCTCCAATTTCTAAATTGATTTCCTCACACTTAATTGGACAATTAACTGTAATTTGTAGAAAACCTAAAGAATATGTAACCAAGTCCTATGAATACTTGTGTCTAAGATGCACAACTGTCGTGCATGTTGCTTAACTCGGGATACACATTTGGAGGAGAAATCCTGAGTGCATCCAGCGCAGCAATAAAGAATGCCTGCTTCTTAACACTATATTGGTGTTATGGAAAGTCAATCCAGATTTCGGTGACAGTGGTACTTGTGGTGTGGGAGCAATCGTCCCAGGTTTGATTACTTTTAGGCTTTTTTTTCCTCCAAAACAGATGTCAGACCTTTCTCATAATAAACTTTGGAACACTTGTCGTCCAGGAAAGCCCAGAGTCACAATGTCTGTGGGCTTGTAGATGTGCTGGAAAGAGCCGGTGAGGATAGAACTTACTGTGCTGGCACATTTGGTGTGGGAGCAATTGTCTGATGTTCGCAATTTTGAGGCGTTTTTTTTGCAATGGGTGGAGGGTCCGAGTTGATAACAAATGTCAGAGCACGGATCGCCCAGAAAAGTCCAGAACCGCAATGTTTTTAGAAGTGTAGGAGTAGCAAGAGCTTTCAGTTCTGGCACTTCCTGTGCTTGAGCAATCATTCAATGTACCTTTTTATTAGCTCTTGTTTACTGGGGGTGTGGGGGCCGAGCTGACGGCAGACGCTGAAGCTCCGGTCGTCCAGGAAAACCCAGAGCCTCGAAGTTTCTTGGCTTCTGGATGGGCTTGCAAGGGCCAGCGAGGAGCAGCAGGAGCTTTCAGTGCTGGCACTTTTATTGTGGGAGCAATTGCCCAAGATTTTAAGTTTTCAGGTCTATTTTCACATGGTCGGCTCTTCGAAGCTCGTCAACGTTTACAAGAAGCTCATCTACTCTGCCCAGAGGTAAAAAGTCTCTAAAGCTGCCAATGCCAGACGATTGCTGCAACACAAGAAATGCCAGCCAGCACTGAAAGCTCTTGCTGCCCCTTGTTCACTCAAACACCGTGTCTACAAACACACAAACACTGTCCCTCTGCTCTTCTCTGGATGACTAGCGCTCTGAGAGTTGCCATAATTTCTCTTTTTGCTGTCTAGAAAACAAAAAGTTTTGAACCTGCGAACGTGAGATGCTTTCTTCCGCTGAAAAGTGCCAGAACTGGGAGCTTTTGCTGGTCCTCACTAGTTCTTGTTAGCACATCTACAAACTCACAAACATTGCGACTCCGCGCGTCCCTGGACAACTAGCACTCAGATATTTATGATCACCGTGTCTGAACACTGGAACGTCGGAATGCAAAAGCCAGCGAGGTGCAGCAAGAGCTTTCAGTGGTGGCACTTGTAGTGTGGCAGGAATCATCTGACGTACCTTACTTTTAGGAATTATTTACTGTGGGCCTCTGGTCTGAGGTGATACCAAGTGTCGGCGTGATTGTCATGCGGGAAAGTCCAGAGCCCCTATGTTTACAGGCCAGTAGATGCGCTTGCAAGGGCTGGCGTGTAGCAGTAACACCTTTCAGTGTTGTCAATTTTAGTGTGGAAGCAATCTTTGGATGTTTGCAATTTTGAGAAATATTTTGCACTCTCTGACCAGCCAAAATGATGGTGAAAGTCAGCATGCTATTAGTCAAGGAAAGCTCAGAGCCCCAGTTCTTGTGGGCATGTAGATGCACTGGCAAGGGACACTGAAGCAAGAGCTTTCAGTCCTGGCACTTTTGGTGTGGAAGCAATCATTCAGCGTTCTCCATTTAGAGGCCTTTTTTGCACTCAGCTTCCACGCTAAGTAAATGGTACACATTAGAGTGGTGGTCGTCCAGGAAAGCCCAGAGCCCCAGTGTTTGTGGGCCTGTAGATACACTAGCAAGGGCTGGTGAGGTGCAGCCAGAGCTTTCAGTGCTGGCACTTTCTGTGTGGCAGCAATCGTCTGACGTTGGCCTTTTTGAGACCTTTTTTTTTGCAGTGGGTGGCCGGGTTGAGATTATGATCAATGTCACAGTGATAGATGTCTCGGCAAGCCCAGAGCCCCAGGGACTGTGGGCCTGTAGATACGCTGGCACTGGCCAGTAAGGAGCAGCAAGTGCTGGCACTTTTGGTGTGGGAACAATTCTCTCACATTTGCCATTTTGAGCTCTTTTTTGCTCTTTGCCTCCAGGCTAAGCTGAAGTAAAAGTTGGAGTGGTGGTTGTCTAGGAAAGCCCAGAGCCCCGGTGTTTGTGGGACTGTAGGTGCATTGGCAAGTGCCCATGTGGTGCAGCAAGAGCTTTCAGTGCTGTCACATATGATGTGGGAACAATGGTCCAACGTACCTTATTTTTACAAATTATTTTCTTTGAACCTCTGGGCCAGCATGATGGAGTGCTAGTCATTCAGAAAAGCCCAGAGCCCAAATTCTTGCAGGCCGGTAGATGTGCTGGCAACAGTTTTCAGTGTTAGCACTGTTGATGTGGGAGCAGTTGTCCGACGCTAGTAATTTTGAGGACTTCTTTTTATCTTCTGACCAGCTGATCCGAGCTCATAATAAACGTCTGAGTGCTGGTGATCCAGGAAAGACTTGAGTTCCAATGTTTGCCTGTAGATGTACTTGCAAAGTGCTGGGGAGGTGCAGCAGCAAGAGCTGTCAGTGCTGGCAATTTTGGTGTGGGAGCAATTGTTTGATGCTTGCCATTTTTTAGGTCTTCTTTGCACTAGCTGGACAGGCTAAGGTGATGGTAAACTTTGGAGCCCAGGTCGTCCAGGAAAGCTCAGAGGCCCAGTGTTTGTTGGCCTGTAGATGCACTGGCAAGGGCTGGTTAGGTGCAGTAAGAGCTTTCAGTCCCGTAGTTACGGATGGGATGGAAAATCAAACATCCAGACAGTGCTGCTATCTAGTCCGCGTGTACCAGACAGTGCTGACTCTGCTCATGCCATAGCTATCTTGCTACTTTCAAGGAGCTTCTAACCAAGTAGCCATAGGCACGTTGTGTTAGAAAAATGCTTATTTGTGAAATATTAGTGTCTTGTTAAAGCACTCTACCTGAGCGCACTAGCCAGAAGTTGAAGCAAGTGAGAGGTCAGTTAGTGAACACAGTGAGGAAGAATATTCACTTCTCCAGAGGACCCTCGGAGACCGCAGACTCGAAAGACTGAGCATGCGCAGCTGGGGGGAGACGTATAGAAATCAGTTACTGGAAATTGCATGAATATGTATAGTTATATCCTACAGATACCTAACAACATCTTGAATAGCAAAGATGAGATTTGAAAGAATAAATGACTAGTCAGAATAAAATTATTAAATAATAGAAATCAAGTAGCTTTTGAATAGAGTAGTAATGTCTAAATAGCCTACCAGGAACCTGGTAGAACAATCTAATTCTCATCTGAAAAAATATAAACTACTATCCTTGAGAGAAAGAAAAGCAGAGTCACAAATTTAACATAACAAACTTTCAGAATGCTCCAGCAGGAGCTAAGACAAATGGGTACATCCTGAGAGAGTACAGCCACACTAGCTGAAACAAAGATAAGGGCTCTTACGGAATTTAGAAGCAGGGCGATGAGCCAAGAAAGGACCGATAAAGCCGAATAACCAAGGATCTCAGGAAACAATAAAGAAAAGTCAGCAAGAAACAGCCATGGCAGCAAGAATGAAGTAACGCAAAGGTTTTGAGCTCACGCAGCAAGCACTCTGATGAAGAGAAGGAAACGCCCACCAGGTGAAGTAAACGACCACCAGAGGCACTGCGACGCCTGAGAAAGGACACTAGATGACAACAAAGCCAAGAGAGTAACAAGTCTCGTGGGTCGAAACATAGCAATTTATAGAAAAATTTCCTGTCCCTGCACTTGACGACTACCAATCAGATATTTATGATCACCGTGTCTGAAAACTTGAATGTCAGAATGCAAATACCATTGCCTGCGTATCTACAGGTACACAGTAACTGGGACTCTGGCTTACCGAGACATCTATGACTGTGACATTTATCATAATCTCAGCCCGGCAACATACTGCAAAGAAAAGTCTCAAAAAGGCCAGCGTCTGACGACTGATCCCACACCAAAAGTGACAGCAACTCAAGCTCTTGCTGCTCATCAGCAGCCATTCAAAGGGAATCTAGAGCACCACAGACATTGGTGCTCCGGGCTTTCCCTGACAAACAGCACTTTGACGTTTACATCAACTGAACATGGGTGCCCACGGGAAAAGAAAAACCGAAAAATTCACGAACGTCGAACGATTGCTCCCACACCAAAAGTGCCAGCAACTCAAGCTCTTGCTGCTCCTCACCGGCCATTCACAGCGCATCTACAGCACCACAGACATCGGGGCTCCGGGTTATCCCTGACGAACAGCGCTTCGAAGATTACCATCAACTGCACATAGGCGCCCAGTGAAAAAAACCCCCAAAATCACGAACGTCAGACAATTGTTTGCACACCAAAAGTGCCAGCAACTCAAGCTCTTGTTGCTCCTCAACGGCCATTCACAGCGTATCGACAGCACCACAGACACTGGGGCTCCGGGTTTTCCCTGACAAACAGCACATCGACGTTTAACATTGACTGCACATAGGAGCCCAATGAAAAAAACAACTTTAAAAGTCACGAACGTCGGACGATTGCTCCCACACCAAAAGCGCCAGCAACTCAAGCTCTTGCCGCTCCTCACCAGCCATTCACAGCGCATCTACAGCACCACAGATATTGAGGCTCCGAGCTTTTCCTGACAAACAGCGCATTGATGTTTACCATCAACTGCAAATAAGCACTCCCAGAAAAAATCCACTAAAAAGGTCACAAACGTCGGACGATTGCTGCCACACTGGAATTGCCAGCAACTCAAGCTTTGCTGCTCCTCATCGGCCATTCACAGCGCATCTACATCACCCAAGACATTGGGGTTCCGTGCTTTCCCTGACAAACAGCATTTCGACGTTTACCATCTACTGCAAAGTAGCGCCCAGAGAAACAGTACACTAAAAATCATGAACGTCGGATGATTGCTCCCACACCAGAAGTGCCAGCAACTCAAGCTCTTGCTGCTCCTCATCTGCCATTCACAGCGCATCTACAGCACCACAAACACTGGGGCTCCCCGCTTTCCCTGACAAACTGCGCTTCGACGTTTACCATTAACTGCACATGGGCGCCCCCTGAAAAAAAACCCTAAAAGTCATGTATGTCAGACGATTGCTCCCACACCAAAAGGGCCAGCAACTCAAAGTCTTGCTGCTCCTCACCGGCCATTGGCAGTGAATCTACAGCACCACAGATATTGGGGCTCTGAGCTTTCCCTGACGAACAGCGCTTTAACGTGTACCATCAAGTGCAAAGAAGATCTCACAGAAAAAAACCACTAAAAAGTCACAAACGTCGGACGATTGCTCCCACACCAAAAGTGCCAGCAAGTCAAGCTCTTACTGCTCCTCACCGGCCATTCACAGCGCATCTACAGCACCACAGAGACTGGGGCTCCGGGCTTTCCCTTGCGAACAGCACTTTGACGTTTACCATCAACTGCACATAGGCGCACAGTGATAAAAACCCCTAAAAATCACGAACTTCGGACGATTGTTCGCACACCAAAGAGGCAGCAACTCAAGCTCTTGCATCTCCTCACCAGCCATTCACAGCGCATCTACAGCACCACAGACATTGGGGCTCCGGGGTTTCCCTGACAAACAGCACTTTGACATTTAGCATCAACTGCACATGGGCGCCCCGTGAAAAAACCCCTAAAAGTCACGAACGTCGGACGATTGCTCCCTCACCAAAAGTGCCAGCAACTCAAGATCTTGCTGCTCCTCACCAGCCATTCACAGCGCATCTACAGCACCACAGACATTGGGGCTCCGGGCTTTCCCTGACAAACTGCATTTTGAAATTTACCATCAATTGCACAGAAGCTCCCACTGAAAATACCCCTAAATCACGAACGTCGGACGATTGCTCCCACACCAAAAGTGCCAGCAACTCAAGATCTTGCTGCTCCTCACCAGCCATTCAGAGCGCATCTACAGCACCACAGACATTGGGGCTCTGGGCTTTACTGACGAACAGCGCTTTGGCCTTTACCATCAACTGCACAGGAGCGCATACTGAAAATACCCCTAAAAATCATGAACATTGGACGATTGCTCCCACGCCAAAAGTGCCAGCAACTCAAGGTCTTGTTGCTCCTCACCAGCCATTCACAGCCCATCTACAGCACCACAGACATTGGGGCTCTGGGCTTTTCCTGACGAACAGCGCTTCAACGTTTACCATCAACTGCACAGAAGCGCCCACTGAAAAAACCCCTAAATCACGAACGTCGGACGATTGCTCCCACACCAAAAGTGCCAACAACTCAAGCTCTTGCTGCTCCTCACCGGCCATTCCCAGCGCATCTACAGCACCACAGACATTGGGGCTCTGGGCTTTACTGACGAACAGCGCTTTGGCCTTTGCCATCAACTGCACAGGAGCACATACTGAAAATACCCCTAAAAATCATGAACATTGGACGATTGCTCCCACAACAAAAGTGCCAGCAACTCAAGCTCTTGCTGCTCCTCACCGGCCATTCACAGTGCATCTACAGCACCACAGACATTGGGCCTCCGGTCTTTCCCTGACTAACGGCGCTTCGATGCTTACCATCAACTTCACATGAGCGCCCAGAGAAAAATAAACCCTAAAAATCACGAACGTCGGACAATTGCTCCCACACCAAAAGTGCCAGCAACTCAAGCTCTTGCTGCTCCTCACCGGCCATTCACAGCGCATCTACAGCACCACAGACATTGGGGCTCCGGGCATTCCCTTACAAACAGCGCTTCGAAGTTTACCATCAATTGCACAGAAACGCACTGAAAATACCCCTAAAAGTCAGGAACGATGGATGATTGCTCTGACACCAAAAGTGCCAGCAACTCCAGCTCTTGCTGCTCCTCACCGGCCGTTTACAGTGCATCTACATGACCAGAGACATTGGGGCTCCGGGCTTTCCCTGAACAACAGCGCTTCGATGCTTACCATCAACTTCACATAAGTGCCCACAGAAGAAAACCCCAAAAAATAACGTACGTCGGACAATTGCTCCCACACCAAAAGTGCCAACAACTCAAGCTCTTGCTGCTCCTCACCGGCCATTCACAGCGCATCTACAGCACCACAGACATTGGGGCTCCGGTCTTTCCCTTGCGAACAGCGCTTCGACATTTACCATGAACTGCACATGGGCACCCACTGAGAAAAACCCCTAAAAATCACGGACGTCGAACGATTGCTACGACACCAAAAGTGCCAGCAACTCAATCTCTTGCTGCTCCTCACCGGCCATTCACAGCACATCTACAGCACCACAGACATTGGGGCTCCGGGCTTTCCCTGACAAACTGCGTTTCGAAATTTACCATCAATTGCACAGAAGCACCCACTGAAAATACCCCTAAAAATCACGAATGTCGGACAATTACTCCCACACCAAAAGTGCCAGCAACTCAAGCTCTTGCTGCTCCTCACCGGACATTCAGAGCGCATCTACAGCACCACAGACATTGGGCCTCCGGTCTTTCCCTGACAAACAGCGCTTTGATGCTTACCATCAACTTCACATGAGCGCCCACAGAAAAAAAACCCTAAAAATCACGAACGTCGGACAATTGCTCCCACACCAAAAGTGCCAACAACTCAAGCTCTTGCTGCTCCTCACCGGACATTCACAGCGCATCTACAGCACCACAGACATTGGGACTCCGGGCTTTCCCTGACAAACAGAGCTTCGTCCTTTAGCATCAACTGCTAAGAAGCGCCCACTGAAAAAATCCACTAAAAATCCTAAACATCAAACAATTGCTCCTGCACCAAAAGGGCCAGCAACTCAAGCTCTTGCTGCTCCTCACCGGACATTCACAGCGCATCTACAGCACCACAGACATTGGGGATCCGGTCTTTCCCTTGCGAACAGCGCTTCGACATTTACCATGAACTGCACATGGGCACCCACTGAGAAAAACCCCTAAAAATCACGAACGTCGAACGATTGCTACGACACCAAAAGTGCCAGCAACTCCAGCTCTTGCTGCTCCTCACCGGCCATTTACAGTGCATCTACATGACCAGAGACTTTGGGGCTCCGGGCTTTCCCTGAACAACAGCGCTTCGATGATTACCATCAACTTCACATCAGTTCCCGGAGAAAAAAAACCCTAAAAATCACGAATGTCGGACAATTGCTCCCACACCAAAAGTGCCAACAACTCAAGCTCTTGCTGCTCCTCACCAGCCTTTCACAGCGCATCTACAGCACCACAGACATTGGGGCTCCGGGCTTTCCCTGACAAACTGCTTTTCGAAGTTTACCATCAATTGCACAGAAGCGCCCACTGAAAATACCCCTAAAAATCATGAACGTGTGATGATTGCTCCCACACCAAATGTGCCAGTTGCTGGCACTTTTGGTGTGGGACTAATTCGAAATTTACCGTCAACTTCACAGGGGCGCCTACTGAATAAAAAACCTAAACATCACGAACGTCGGGCAATTACTCCCACACCAAAAGTGCCAGCAACTCAAGCTCTTGCTGCTCCTCACCAGCCATTCACAGTGCATCTACAGCACCACAGACATTGGGGCTCCGGGCTTTCCCTGAAGAACTCTGCTGCGAAGACTACCATCAACTGCACATCAGCGCCCACTCAAAAATTAACCTAAAAATCATGAACATGGGAGGCTTGCTTCCACACCAAAAGTGAAGGCAATTCAAGCTCTTGCTGCTCCTCACCGGCAATTCACAGCACATCTACAGCACCAGAGACATTGGGGCTCCTGGCTTTCCCTGACGAACACTGCTGCGAAGACTACCGTCAACTGCACATAGGCTCCCACTTAAAAATTAAACTAAAAATCACGAACGTCGGACGCTTGCTCCCACACCAAAAGTGCCAGCAACTCAAGCTCTTGCTGCTCCTCTCCGGCCATTCACAGCGCATCTACAGCACCACAGATATTGGGGCTCTGGGCTTGTTCTGGTTTTGTTAGTGAGGGGGGGCCTAAGGTGATAGCTTCTGTAGGAAACTGCTAGAAGTCGCTCTCCTTTGTTCAGTGGACTCGGCCGGGCCTAGGGCGGACCCACTTCTTGCCATGGCCGAGCCAATTGGTAGCAGAATGTCCCGTGATAACACCTCTGCGATAACGTATTTAAGTAGGGGAAAACAGAAAAAAAAAGGAGAAGATGTGAAGCAGCTGAGCAGGGGGCAGAGAGGGGGAAGCGCGAGCCTCATGGGCCTTGCAGGCCTCACCCTCTGGCCTCCCGCCGGGCAGCTGACTGGGCCCAACTCGGCCCGGCCTGGCTGCAAGAAGTGGAGAGGAGATGAGAAGTGAATAAGATGTAAAAAGGATCCTGAGAGGCATCTGCCAGCCTGTTGTGAGGAACGGCTGCAGACGCCAAGGTCACTGAAGAAGGAGGGGGAGGAGTAACGTGGCTCCTGGCTAAGATTCCTCTGCAACTCGTGGTGAAGACCATGGTGGAGCAGGTTGTCCCCCTGCAGCCCATGGACATCCACGGAGGGGCAGAGATCCACCTGCAGCCCGTGAAGGACCCCACGCCGGAGCAGGTGGATGCCTGAAGGCAGCTGTGGCCCGTGGGGGGCCCGCTGGGGCAGCTGTTCTAGAGGGACTGCACCCCGTGGAAGAGATGACCCACGCCGGAGCAGTTCCACGAAGGACTGTGGCCCGTGGGAGGGACCCCACAATGGAGCAGGGGAGGAATGCAAGGAGTTCTTCCACCGACGATGATACAGCAGCGTAAAACAACGCGTGATGAACTGACCGCGACCCCCATTCCCTTTTCCCCCCCTGTGCCGCTCGGGAGGGAAAGGTAGTAGAGATAATGTTAAGCTTGGGAAGAGGGAGGGGTGGATGGAGGTTATCTTGTTCTCTGTCTCATTATCCTGCTCTTTGTAATAATAAATGAATAGTTTTCCCCAAGTCGAGTCTGCTTTGCCCGTGACGGTAACTTTAAGGATTTTTCCCCATCCTTATCTCAAACCTTGAGGAGCCGTTTTTTCCTATATCATCTCCTCCTATTCTCTCCGAGGGTGGCGGGAGCGAGAGAGAGACTGCGTAGTCTGGTCCGGATTGGGGCTGAACTACGACAGGGCTTTCCCTGACGAACAGCGCTTTGACGTTTACCATTAACTGCACATAGGCTCCCAATGAAAAAAACCCTAAAAATCATGAAATTTGGACGATTTCTCCCACACCAAAAGTGCCAGCAACTCAAGCTCTTGCTGCTCCTCACCGGCCATTCACAACACATCTACAGCACCACAGACATTGGGGCTCCGGGCTTTCCCTGACACACAGCGCTTCGACGTTTACCGTCAACTGCACAGGGCCACCTACTGAAAAATTAGCCTAAAAATCAAGAACGTCAGACAATTGCTCCCACACCAAAAGTGCCAGCAACTCAAGCTCTTGCTGCTCCTTACCGGACATTCACAGCTCATCTACAGCACTACAGTCGTTAGGGTGATTCTCCCCCTCTACTCTGCCCTGGTGAGACCCCACCTGGAGTACTGTATCCAGTTCTGGAGCCCCCAACACAAGAAGGACGTGGACCAGTTGGAGAAGGTCCAGAGGAGGGCCACGAAGATGATAAAAGGGCTGGAGCACCTTTCCTATGAAGACAGGCTGAGAGAGTTGGGGCTGTTCAGCCTGGAGAAGAGAAGGCTCCAGGGAGACCCGATAGCGGTCTTCCAGTACCTCAAAGGGGCCTATAAGAAAGATGGGGAGAGGCTGTTCAGTAGGGCCTGTTGCGATAGAAGAAAGGGTAATGGTTTTAAAATAGAGGGAGGTAGATTTAAATTGGATCTTACGAAAAAATATTTTACAATGAGGGTTGTAGAACACTGGAACAGGTTTCCCAGAGAGGTGGTGGAAGCCCCATCCCTGGAAACGTTCAAGGCCAGGCTGGATGAGGCTCTGAGCGACCTGATCTAGTCAGGGATGTCCCTGCTCCTTGCAGGGGGGTTGGACTAGATGACCTTTGAAGGTCCCTTCCAACTCTAACCATTCTATGATTCTATGACTGTGACGTTTGCCACCATGTAGACCTGGCTGCCAGTGAGCCAAAATCTGTATAAATCACTAAGGTCAGACGATAGATCCCACACCAGAAGTGACAGCTCTGAAAGCTCTTGCTTCTCCTGCCCGGCTCTTGCCACCGCATCTACAGGCCTAGAAACATTGGGCTGCTGGCTTTCCTAGACTAGGAGGACCCCGATGTTTATCATCACCTTGAGCTGGCTGCCCAGTGAGAAAAAATCTGTAAACTCACAAGCCCCAATGTTTCTAGGCCTGCAGATGTGGTGGCAATAGCTGGTGAGGAGCAGCAAGACTTTTCCGAGCTGGCACTTCTGGTGTTGGAGTAGTCGTCTGATGTTCAGAAATTTTATGATTTATTCTCACAGTACTGCCGGGTTGAGTTAGTAGCAAATGTCGGAGTACTGATGGTCTAAGAAAGCCCACAGCCGCAGTGGTTGTAGACCTGTAGATCCAGTGGCAAGAGCCTGTGAGAAGTAGCAAGATCTATCAGAGCTGGCACTTCTGGTGTGTGGTCTATCGTCCGACGGTTATGATTTTAAAGATGTATTCTCAGAGGGTTTCCAAGTTGAGGTGCTCGCAAACGTCAGAGTCCTGGTCATCTAGGAAATCTCAGAGGCTCAATGTTTGTAGGCCTGCAGCGGCGGCGGCAAGAGTCGCTGAGGAGCAGCAAGTGCTTTCAGAGGTGGCACTTCTGGTGTGGGATCTATCGTCCGACGCTCGTGATTTTTAAGATTTTTTTCTCACTGGGTGGCCAGCTCTAGATAACATTAAATGTCAGAGTCCTGGTGGTGTAGGAAAGCCCAGAGACCAAGCATTTGTGAGCCTGTAGGTGCTTTAGCAAGAGCTGTGGACAAGCAGCAAGAGCTTTCACAGGTGGCACTTCTGGTGTGGAATCTATAATCTGACGTTAGGGATTTTTAAGATTTTTTTTGAGATTTCCTAGAACACCAGCACTCCGATGTTTACCACCATGTACTTACCGCCGCAGAGTGAAAAAAACTTATATATCATGAACGTTGGACAATAGATCCCACACCACAAGTGCCAGCTCTGAAAGCTCTTGCTGCTCCTCAACAGCTCTGGACACCGCATCTACAGGCGGAAAAACATTGAGACTCCGGGCTTTCCTAGGTGATCCAGACTCCGACATTTGCCAAAAGGTAAACCCTACAGCCCAGTGGGAAAAAATCTTAAAAATCCCGAACATCAGACAGTTGCTCCAACACCACAAGTGCCAGCTCTGAAAGCTCTTGCTGCTACTCACCGGCTCTTGTCACTGCAGCTACAGGCCCACGAACACTGGGGCTCCTGGCTTTCCTAGACGATAAGGACCCTGACTTCAGCAACCATATACACTCGACCGCCCAATAAGAAAAAAATATTAAAAATAATGAACATTGGACCATAGATCCCACACCAGAAGTGCCAGCTCTGAATGATCCTCCTTCTTCTTGCCGCCTCTTGCCACCGGATCTACAAAACCACAAACATTGAGGCTCTGGTCTTTCCTGGACCACCAGGACTCCGATGTTTCGTACCATATACACACAGAGTCTACTGAGTAAAAATCCTAAAAATCACCAACGTCGGACCATAGATCACACACCAGAAGTGTTAGCTCTTAAAGCTCTTGCTTCTCCTCACCGACTCTTGCCACTGCATCTACATGCCCAGATACACTGGGGCTCTGAGCTTTCCTGGCGCACCAGGACTGCGACCTTTGACACCACGTACACTCGGCTGCCCAGTGAGCAGAAATCTTAAAAACCACAAACGTCGAATGATAGATACCATACCAGAAATGCCAGCTCTGAAAGCTCTTCTTGCTCCTCACTGGCTCTTGCCACTGCATGTATAGGCCCACAAACACTGGGGCTCCGGGATTTCCTAGACCACGAGGACTCCTACTAGGAGTCCTAGGATTTTTACTCAATGTTTTTGAGCCTATAGATGTGGTGGGAAGAGTCGGTGAGGAGCAGCAAGAACTTTTAGAGCAGCTACTTCTGGTGTTTGGTGGCAAATGTCAGAGTCCTGTTGGCCTAAGGAAGCCCAGAGCAATCATCTGACTTTGGGGATTTTTAAGCTTTCCTAGACCATCAGGACTCTGACATTTACCACCATTTCAACACAGCAGCCCTGTGACAATAAATCTTAAAAATCCCAAATGCCAGATTATTGCTCCAACACCAGAAGTGCCAGCTCTGAAATCTCTTGCTGCTCCTCAACGGCTATGGCCACCACATCATAGGTCCTTGTCGTAGTCCAGCCCCCCCGGGATCAGACTACGCAGTCTCTCTCTCTCACTCCCCACCACCCTCCGAGAGAACAGGGGGACAATTGGTAAACAAAAAAAAAAACAGGAAAAAATACACGTGGGTTGAGGTTGAACAAAAAGTAAATTTACACAGTAATGACAGAAGAAAACAAAACAATCATGGAATACAAATACCGTATAATGGCTTACAACAAGTCTCCACACCTAGTTTCTTCCAAGTAGCAGGAGGCTCCCTTCAGCACCCTTCTCACTTACATACTGAGCGTGATGTCAGAGGGGATGGAATAGCCCTTTGGCTAATTTGGGTAAATTAACCCCAGCTGTTAGCTAATTAGTTAACTATCCCAGCCATAGGGGCTACCAGCTTCAGTTCTCCTCCCAGCTCATGTGAATATTAACTCTATCCTAGCCAGAACCAGGACATTATCCACCCCTTATTCCATACCATCTACATCATGCCCAGATCCTACACTTTCTGATGAATCATCAACTGTTTCTTCCTTTAATCTACTTGTATGCATACACACAGATGTTACTCCCTTAGTCCATCGCACCATCCCTTCAAAAGGTCTGTTGAGTTTATCCAGTCCATAACTTTGGGCTCCGTCTGTCATAACAGTCTCTCAGCATAGGACAGATGACGCAGTGTTTCCTCAGGTAGTCTATCTGATGCGAGTGACTTAGCAAGTTCATAGTCCGCAGGCTGAAGATCTGTTGGTAGGTGCTAGTAGCAAGAGCCAGTTCTGGTTGCATCACTACTGCAATTGTTCCTGTTTTATTAAAGTTCATTCTTTGTTGGTATAGATGATTTTACTATAATACTTTTGACACAACATAAGTATCTCAGGGCATGGAGCAGGAAGAAGCAAGGAGGGACATATAATAGCTAGATAATGACATACAGTACTGTAGAGTAACCGACATCAAGCACTTCAAATTATTGGCTCTTTTCACCTAAAATTAGATCTCCTTGAGGTACACATCGGACTTTCCCATCCTCCTGCATTACCCACCAAGTACACCCAGGTCCTTGAGCAAAAGCAATCTCATGCATGGGTTTGCCTTTGCCCAAGGGAGAAATGTCCCAGACTGTCTTCCCCAGTATATTCCTTACATGCACCACAGGGACTTTATCCCCTTCTACAGTATGTAGAAGTTCAGACTGGGCAGGGCCAGCTCGATTGGTGGACCCCCGAGTGCTGACTAGCCAAGTGGCTTTTGCTAAATGTTTATCCCAATTTTTGAAGGTTCCACCACCCATTGCTTTCAGTGTCATTTTCAGCAGCCCATTAGACCTTTCAATTTTTCCAGAGGCTGGTGCATGATAGGGGATGTGGTATACCCACTCGATGCTGTGCTCTTTGGCCCAGGTGTCTATGAGGTTGTTTAGGAAGTGGGTACCATTGTCTGATTCAATTCTTTCTGGAGTGCCATGTCGCCATAAGACTTGTTTCTCAAGGCCCAGGATGGTGTTTCGGGCAATGGCATGTGGTACAGGATATGTTTCCAGCCATCCAGTGGTTGCTTCCACCATTGTAAGTACATAGCGCTTGCCTTGGCGAGTTTGTGGGAGTGTAATGTAATCAATTTGCCAGGCCTCTCCATATTTATACTTCAGCCATCGTCCTCCATACCACAGAGGCTTTAACCACTTGGCTTGTTTGATTGCAGCACATGTTTCACATTCAAGGATAACCTGTGCAATAGTGTCCATGGTTAAATCCACCCCTCGATCACGAGCCCATTTGTATGTTGCATTTCTTCCCTGATGGCCTGAGGTATCATGGGCCCACCAAGCTAAAAATAGTTCACCCTTATGCTGCCAGTCCAGATCCACCTGAGCCACTTCAATTTTAGCAGCTTGGTCCACTCGCTGGTTGTTTTGATGTTCTTCAGTGGCCCAACTCTTGGGTACGTGGGCATCTATGTGACGTACTTTTACAACCAGATGCTCTAACCAGGCAGCAATATCTTGCCACAGAGTGGCAGCCCAGATAGGTTTGCCCCTACGCTGCCAGTTGCTCTGCTTCCATTGCTTTAACCATCTGCACAGAGCGTTTGCCACCATCCATGAGTCGGTGTAGAGATAGAGCACAGGCCATTTTTCCCATTCAGCAATGTTTAAAGCCAGCTGGATGGCCTTCACCTCTGCAAACTGACTCGATTCACCTTGGCCTTCAGCAGCCTTAGCAACTCATCATGTAGGACTCCACACAGCAGCTTTCCACTTCCGGTGTTTTCCTACAACATGACAGGACCCATCAGTAAATAGGGCATACTGCTTCTCATTTTCTGGGAGGTTGTTATATGGTGGGGCCTCTTCAGCACGCGTTACCTCTTCCTCTGGTGGCTTTCCAAAATCTTTGCCTTCTGGCCAGTCTGTAATTACTTCTAATATGCCTGGGCAATTGGGGTTTCCTATTCGGGCCCGCTGTGTGAGCAGTGCAACCCACTTGCTCCATGTAGCATCCGTTGCATGATGCGCAGAGGGGACCCTTCCTTTGAACATCTAGCCCAGCACTGGCAGTTGGGGTGCCAAGAGGAGCTGTGCTTCGCTACTAATCACTTCTGAAGCAGCTCAAACTCCTTTGTATGCTGACAGGATTTCTTTTTTGGTTGGAGTATAGCAGGCTTCAGATCCTTTATATCCCCAGCTCCAAAACCCAAGGGGTCAACCACGGGTTTCCCCTAATGCTTTCTGCCAGAGACTCCAGGTAGGGCCATTCTCCCCAGCTGCAGTGTAGAGCACATTTCTTACCTCTTGCCCTGTCCGGACCGGCCCAAGAGCCACCGCATAAACAATTTCTTGTTTAATTTGTTCAAAAGCCTGCTGTTGTTCAGGGCCTCATTTAAAATCATTCTTATTTTGGGTGACTTTATACAGAGGGCTTACAATCATACTATAATTTGGAATATGCATCCTCCAGAAACCCACAACGCCCAGGAAAGCTTGCGTTTCCTTTTTGTCAGTCGGTGCAGCCATAGCTGTTATTTTGTTGACTATATCTATTGGAATCTGACGACGCCCATCTTTGCCATTTTATCCCCAAAAACTGTCTCTCTCTTGCAGGTCCTTTCATCTTACATCGTTTTATGACAAGCCCAGCTTTCAGGAGGATTATAATTATTTTCTCCCCTTTTTGAAAAGCTTCTGCTGCTGTGTTGCCCCATACGATGGTGTCATCAATGTACTGCAGGTGCTCTGGAGCGTCACCCTTTTCCAGTGCAGTCTGGATCAGTCCATGGCAGATGGCGGGGCTGCGTTTCCAGCCCTGGGGCAGTCGATTCCAAGTGTACTGGACCCCTCTCCAAGTGAAAGCAAACTGTGGCCTGCATTCTGGTGCCAATGGGATTGAAAAAAACGCGTTGGCAATATCAATGGTGGCATACCACTTGGCTGCCTTGGATTCCAGTTCATACTGAAGTTCTAACATGTCTGGCACAGCAGCACTCAGTGGTGGTGTTACCTCACTCAGGCCACAATAGTCCACTGTTAACCTCCACTCTCCACTTGATTTTCTCACTGGCCATATGGGACTGTTAAAAGGTGAGTGGGACTTGCTGATCACTCCCTGGCTCTCCAGCTGATGAATCAGCTTATGGATGGGCATCAGGGAGTCTCGGCTGGTGCGATACTGCCGCTGGTGCACAGTTGTGGTAGCAATTGGCACCTGTTGTTCTTCAACCTTCAGCAACCCCACAACAGAAGGATCCTCTGACAGACCAGGCAAGGTGGACAACTGTATAATTTCCTCCATCTCTAAAGCACCTACACCAAAAGCCCACCGATACCCTTTTGGGTCCTTGAAATATCCCCTTCTGAGGTAATCTATACCAAGAATGCATGGAGCATTTGGGCCGGTCGCTGTGGGGTGCTTTTGCCACTCATTCCTTGTCAGGCTGACTTCAGCCTCACTTCAGCATAAACAGACAGCTGTTGGGATCCTCCTGTCACTCCAGAAATACAAATGGGTTCTGCCCCATTATATCTTGATGGCATCAAGGTACATTGTGCACCAGTATCCACTAGAGCTTTATACTCTTGTGGGTCTGATGTGCCAGGCCATCAGATCCACACAGTCCAATAAACTCTGTTGTCCCTCTTCTCCACCTGGCTGGAGGCAGGGCCTCTCTAATCCTGGCCACAGTATTCATTGTTCATTTCTTTTAAATATGCACGAGAGGTCCCTTCAAGAGGGTCAGAACTAAAGCTATTCCTTCTACGCTCCCTTTTTGGAGACTGGTACAACAATTTTCCGGGGAGAACTTCTATTTGCAATGGTTTTTCCACACAACTCGCGTACCCATGCCTCTAGGGCAGAGGTAGGCTTCCCATCCCACTCCCGCATGTCCTCTCCTTGGTCACGCAAGGTAAACCACAGGGTACCCTGCAGCATAAACCATCTCTCTTGAGCAGGGAAACATTTGCTCCTAATAGCTGAAATATTGGCCCGTACCGGTGGGGAATGGGACATATCTGCTTTGAATTGCTGGAACTCCTGGGATGGTTTCTCCACAGCTGAGACACAGGCCCGTAGGGAGGAAGACAGGCTTTCCTCATACTGCTGGAGTCGGCCAGCCAATTCATCCACTGTTTCTTCCCCTCCATCTTTCCAGGTCATAACTGCCAATGAGTTGGCATATGATGACAGTGCACTCTAAACAAACTTCCGCCACATTTGTCGTGTGCACCTGACTTCATCTGGATCCTTAGGTAACTGATCATTGTCCAGGCCATCATAAATAATCTCCAGCACAGCTAATTCCCTCAGGTACTGGATACCCTTCTCCATGGTAGCCCACTTGCCTGGGTGACACATTACATCCTCCTTGAAAGGATACCTCTCCTTCACACCTGACAGGAGTCACCTCCAGAGGCTGAGGGCTTGTGTCCCTTTTCCAACTGCTTTGTCAATGCTTGCTTCTCTAGAAATGGATCCCAGTTGCCTAGCTTCTCTGCCCTCTAATCCCAAGCTATTGGCCCCATTATCCCAGCACCGCAGCAGCCAGCTGATAATGTGCTCCCCAGGATGATAGCTAAAATCTTTTTGCATGTCTCGCAGCTCGCTCAGGGATAGAAATCGGGTGCTCACTGTCTCCTTTAGGAGTTCTTCCTCTGAAGAAAAGCCTGCCTGCCGAGCTCTTCCTTGGCATGAAGCAAATAATCTTTCCTCTTCTTCCTCCTGCTCCCTCCTAGAAGGGGCTTCTTCATCCCTCACTAAACGAGCTGACTTCCGCTTCCAAGTCTTCTTGTATACAGGAGCAACTGATACTAGCACGGGTTCACCCCCTGATTCAGCTGCAATGCCTGTTGCTGGAGTTTGAGTACCTACATTGCAGGTCAGTTTGTTCTCCCTCATACCATGCCACGTATTAGTATCTTGCCTTAGGGTAAATCTTGGGAGGAGATTCCCAAAAAGTGGGTTTGCAGCCCTAGACAAGACTTGGCACACATGCAAGATACATAGATCTTCAAAGTTCTCAAAAAGTGGTTTAACTACCCTGGAAGTGAAAGAATTCGGGAAGCTGTCCACATAGGAATACCAATTTATCTCTAAAGCCATTGATGTCACCATATCACAGATGGATATGGCATAGTATAACAGAAGGATAATTCTCATCATTTTCCCTGAGATGATAAACACCACCACTGGGAACACATAGTACATATAGGAGCGTAGACAATACAACAACATAACCAACCACTGCAACATCATGACCAATACAATGAGCGTGTATAAACAAATTTGTTTCAAGCAAAAAAAAAAAAAGTCAGATCTGTTACTATCTCAACCCTTCGAGCCCCATGTTGGGTGCCAAAATAACTGTCGTAGTTCAGTCCCCACCGGGACCAGACTACGCAGTCTCTCTCTCTCACTCCCCACCACCCTCCGAGAGAACAGGGGGACAATTGGTAAACAAAAGAAAACCAGGAAAAAAAACCACATGGGTTGAGGTTGAACAAAAAGTAAATTTATACAGTAATGACAGAAGAAAAAAACCAGTCATGGAATACAAACACAGTATAATGGCTTACAACAAAACTCCACACCTAGTTTCTTCCAAGTAGCAGGAGGCTCCCCTCAGCACCCTCCTCACTTACATACTGAGCATGATGTCAGAGGGGATGGAATAGCCCTTTGGCTAATTTGGGTAAATTATCCCCAGCTGTTAGCTAATTAGTTAACTATCCCAGCCATAGGGGCTACCAGCTTCAGTGCTCCACCCAGCTCAGGGGAATATTAACTCTATCCTAACCAGAAGCAGGACAGTCCTCAGAAATCAGAGCTGTGGGCTTTCCTACATGAATAGGACTCCGATGTTCGCCACCACGTCCACCCGGCCGCCCAGTGAGCAAAAATCTTAAAAATCGCAAACGTAAGATGATAGATTCCACACCAGAAGTGCCACCTGTGAAAGCTCTTGCTGCTCCGTCCATGGCTGTTGCCAAAGCACCTACAGGCTCACAAATGCTGGGTCTCTGGGCTTTCCTACACCACCAGGACTCTGACATTTAACATCACCAAAGCTGGCAGCCCAGTGAGCAAAAATCTTAAAAATCACAAATGTCAGGCGATAGACCCTACATCAAAAGTGCCCGCTCTGAAAGATATTGCTGCTTCTCACAGGCTCTTTCCACTGCATCTATTAGTCTACAACCGTTGAGGCTGTGGGCTTTCTTAGACCATCAGTACTCCGACATTTGCTACTAACTCAACCCGGCAGCACTGTGAGAATAAATCATAAAATTTCTGAACATCAGACGACTACTCCACCAGAAGTGCCAGCTCGGAAAAGTCTTGCTGCTCCCCACCGGCTATTGCCACCACATCTGCAGGCCTAGAAATATTGGGGCTTGTGAGTTTATAGATTTTTTTTCTCACTGGGCGGCCAGCGTAAGGTGATGATAAACATCGGGGTCCTCCTAGTCTATAAAATTCAGGAGCCCAACGTTTCTAGGCCTGTAGATGCGGTGGCAAGAGCCGGTGAGGCAAGAGCTTTCAGAGCTGGCACTTCTGGTGTGGGATCTATCATCTGACCTTAGTGATTTATAAAGATTTTGGCTCACTGGGCTTCCGGGTGTACATGGTGGTGAACGTCACACGCCTAGTGCTCTATGAAAGCCTGTAGCCCAAGTGTTTATCTGCATGGAAATGAGTTCGCAGTAGACGATGAGGAGCAGCAAGAGCTGTCATAGCGGCCAATTCTGCTGTTGGAGCAATCATCTGATGTTCAGAAATTTTAAGACTGATACTCACAGTGCTGCCAGGTTGAATTAGTAGCAAATGTCAGAGTCCTGGTTGTCCAGGAAAGCCCAGAGTCCCAGTGTTCATGGGCCTCTAGATGTGGTGTCAATAGCCGGTGCGGAGCTGCAAGAGCTTTCTGAGCTGGCACTTCTGGTGTGGGAGCAAACGTCTGACGTTTGTGATTTTAAAGGTTTTGGCTCATAGGGCTGCCAAGTGTATAGGGTGACCAACATCAAGGTCCTGATCATCTAAGAAAACCCACAGCCACAATATTTCTAAGCCTGTAGGTGCGGTGGGAATAGCCAGTTAAGAGAAGCAGTCGCCTACAGAGGCTGAGGGCTTGTGTCCCTTTTCCAACTGCTTTGTCAATGCTTGCTTCTCTAGAAATGGATCCCAGTTGCCTAGCTTCTCTGCCCTCTAATTCTAAGCAGACAAAAAATTTTCACGAGCTTTCAGAGGTGGCACTTGTGACGTGGGATCTAGAGTATGATGTTTTTGCTTCTTTTCTTACTCAGCAGCCAGCACTACATGACACAAACATCGAAAAACTGGTAATGTACAAAACCCAGGAGTCCCAGTGTTTTTTAGGCCTGCATAATTGCTGGCAAGAGGGGAAGAGGAGCAGGAGAATCTTTCAGAGCTGGCACTTCTGGTGTGCGATCTATGGTCCAATGTTCATTATTTTTAATATTTTTTTCTTATTGAGCAGTCGAGTGTATATGGTTGCTAAAGATGGAGTCCTTATCGTCTAGGAAAGCCTGGAGGCCCAGCGTTCATGGGCCTGTACATGCAGTGACACGAGTCAGTGAGGAGCAGCAAGAGCTTTCAGAGCTGGCAGTTCCAGTGCTGGAGCAATCGTCTGACGTTCATGATTTTTATGACTTATTTCTCATTGTGCAGGCAGCTCTAGGTGATAGTAAGTTTCAGAGTCCTGGTGGTGTAGGCACGCCCAGAGACAGAATGTCTTTGAGCCTGTAGATGTGGTGGGAAGAGTTGGTGAGGAGCAGCAAGAACTTTTAGAGCAGCTACATCTGATGTTTGGGTAATCGTCTGACGTTTGAGATTTTTAAGATTTGTTCTCAGATGGCTGCCAGGTTGACTCGGTGGCAAATGTCAGAGTCCTATTGGCTTAGGGAAGCCCGGAGCAATTGTCTGCCGTTGGGGATTTTTAAGCTTTCCTAGACCATCAGGACTCTGACATTTTCCACCATTTCAACCCGGCAGCCCTGTGACAATAAATCTTAAACATCACAACGCCAGATTATTGCTCCAACACCAGAAGTGCCAGCTCTGAAATCTCTTGCTGCTCCTTAACCGCTCCGTGTCCTCATCTACAGGCTCACAGACATTTGGCTGCCAGCTTTCCAAGACGACCAGGACTCTGACATTTACCACCACCTTGACTCGGCAGCCCTGTGACAATAAATCTTAAGAATCCCGGATGTTAGACAATTCTTCCAACACCAGAAGTGCCAATTGTGAAAGCTCTTGCTGCTCCTCAACGACTATGGCCACCACATCATAGGTCCTTGTCGTAGTCCAGCCCCCACTGGGACCAGACTACGCAGTCTCTCTCTCTCACTCCCCACCACCCTCCGAGAGAACAGGGGGACAATTGGTAAACAAAAAAAATACACGTGGGTTGAGGTTGAACAAAAAATAAATTTACACAGTAATGACAGAAGAAAAAAAAACAGTCATGGAACACAAACACAGTATAATGGCTTATAACAAGTCTCCACACCTAGTTTCTTCCAAGTAGCAGGAGGCTCCCTTCAGCACCCTTCTCACTTACATACTGAGCATGATGTCAGAGGGGATGGAATAGCCCTTTGGCTAATTTGGGTAAATTAACCCCAGCTGTTAGCTAATTAGTTAACTATCCCAGCCATAGGGGCTACCAGCTTCAGTGCTCCACCCAGCTCAGGGGAATATTAACTCTATCCTAACCAGAACCAGGATAGTCCTAAAAAAAATGGAGCTGTGGGCTTTCCTACATGAATAGGACTCCAATGTTCGCCACCATATCCACCCGGCCGCCCAGTGAGCAAAAATCTTAAAAATCCCAAATGTAAGATGATAGTTTCCACACCAGAAGAGCCACATCTGAAAGCTCTTGCTGCTTCTCTCGGGCTCTTACCACTGCATCTACAAGTCTACAACCATTGAGGCTGTGGGCTTTCTTAGACCATCAGTACTCCGACATTTGCTACTAACTCAACCCGGCAGCACTGTGAGAATAAATCATAAAATTTCTGAACATCAAACGACTACTCCAACACCAGAAGTGCCAGCTCGGAAAAGTCTTGCTGCTCCCCACCGGCTATTGCCACCACATCTGCAGGCCTAGAAATATTGGGGCTTGTGAGTTTATAGATTTTTTTCACACTAGCTGGCCAGCTCAAGGTGATGATAAACATCGGGGTCCTCCTGGTCTATGAAATTCAGGAGCCCAATGTTTCTAGGCCTGTAGATGCGCTGGCAAGGGCTGATTAGGTGCAGTAAGAGCTTTGAGTCCCGCAGTTAGGGATGGGATGGAAAATCAAACATCCAGACAGTGCTGCTATCTAGTCCGCGTGTACCAGACAGTGCTGACTCTACTCATGCCATAGCTATCTTGATATTTTCAAGGAGCTTATAACCAAACAGCCATAGACACGTTGTGTTAGAAAAATGCTTATTTGTGAAATATTAGTGTCTTGTTAATGCACTCTACCTGAGCGCACTAAGCAGAAGTTGAAGCAAGTGAGAGGTCAGTGAGTGAACACAGTGAGGAAGAATATTCACTTCTCCAGAGGACCCTCGGAGACCGCAGACTCGAAAGACTGAGCATGCGCAGCTGGGGGGAGACGTATAGAAATCAGTTATGGGAAATTGCATGAATATGTATAGTTATATCCTACAGATACCTAACAACATCTTGAATAGCAAAGATGAGATTTGAAAGAATAAAGGACTAATCAGAATAAAATTATTAAATAATAGAAATCAAGTAGCTTTTGAATAGAGTAGTAATGTCTAAATAGCCTACCAGGAACCTGGTAGAACAATCTAATTCTCATCTGAAAAAAATATAAACTACTATCCTTGAGAGAAAGAAGAGCAGAGTCACAAATTTAACATAACGAACTTTCAGAATGCTCCAGCAGGAGCTAAGACAAATGGGTACATCCTGAGAGAGTACAGCCACACTAGCTGAAACAAAGATAAGGGCTCTTAAGGAATTTAGAAGCAGGGCGATGAGCCAAGAAAGGACTGATAAAGCCGAATAACCAAGGATCTCAGGAAACAATAAAGAAAAGTCAGCAAGAAACAGCCATGGCAGCGAGAATAAAGTAACACAAAGGTTTTGAGCTCACGCAGCGAGCCCTCTGATGAAGAGAAGGAAACGCCCACCAGGTGAAGGAAACGACCACCAGAGGGACTGCGACGCCTGAGAAAGGACACTAGATGGCAGCAAAGCCAAGAGAATAACAAGTCTCGTGGGTAGAAAAGAGAGCAATTTATAGAAAACCTAAAGAATATGTAACCCAGTCCTATGAATACTTATGTCTAAGATGCACAACTGTCGCAAATGTTGCTTAACTCGGGATGCACGTTTGGAGGAGAAATCCTGAGTGCATCCAGCGCAGCAATAAAGAATGCCTGCTTCTTAACAGAACCTTTCAGTTCTGGCACTTCCTGTGTTTGAGCAATCGTTCAATGTAACTTCTTATTACTTCTTCTTTACTGAGGGTGTGGGCTCACTCACGACCTGATGGTAGACATTGAATCTCTGGTTGTCCAGGAAAACCCAGAAAAAAAAAAAATTTTTTTTAAATCACTATCATCAGACAATTGCTCCGACACCAAAAGTGCCAGCTCTGAAAGCTCTTGCTTCTCCTCACGGCTCTTGCCACCACTTCTACAGTCCTAGAAACACTGGGGCTTCAGGCTTTCCTGTACTCCAGGACTCCGACATTTACCATCACCTACAGCTGGTTGCCCAGTGAGCCAAAAATCTTTAAAATCATGAATGTCAGATGATTGCTTTAACAGCAATTGTGCCAGCCCTGAAAGTTCTTGCTGCTCTTCACAGACTCTTGACAACGCATCTACAGGCCCATGAACACAGGGACTGCGGGCTTTCCTGGATGACCAGGACTCTGACATTTGCTACTAATTCAACCTGGCAGCACTGTGAGTGTAAATCTAAAAAATTCTGAACATCAGACTATTGCTCCAACAGCAGAATTGGCAGCTGTGAAAGCTCTTGCTGCTCCTCATCGTCTATGTTGATCTCATATACATGCAGATAAACACTGGGGCTACAGTCTTTCCTCTTTCATGAGGACTGTGACGTTCGCCACCATGTACACCCGGCCGCCCAGTGGGCCAAAATCTGTATAAATCACTAATGTCAGATGATAGATCCCACAACAAAAGTGCCAGCTCTGAAAGGCCTTCCTGCTTCTCAAAGGCTCTTCCCACAGCATCGACATCATTGTGCTTCAGTTTTTTCTAGATGATCATGACTCCGATGTTTTCAACCATTTTGATGTCAAATGTCAGAGTTCTGCTTTTTAAAGACAGTCCAGAGTCCCTGCGTTTGTATAACTGTAGGTGCAATGGCAGTTACCTGAGTGTATATAATTGAAAAGTTGGAGTTGTTAACATATAGATATGGAGACGCTATGTTTATGAGCCTAAAGATGCAAAGGCCAGTAAGGAGCAAGAAGAGCTTTCAGAGCTGGCACTTCTGGTGTGTGGTCTATCGTCCGACGTTGGTGAGTTTTGGGATTTTTTTTTTTCTAACAGCACTGCCGAATTGACGTGATGGTATATGTCTGAGTCCTGGTGTCCTACTAAATGCTGAATCCCCTGTGTTTGTGAGCCTGTAGATGTAGTGTCCAGAGCTGTTGAGGAGCAGCAAGAGCTTTCAGAGATGGCACTTCTGGCTCTGGAACAATCATCTCATATTCAGTATTTTTAAGATTTATTATCACTGGACTGCCGTTAGAGATGTTGGAAAATGTCAGACTTCTCGTGGTCTACGAAAGCCTGAATTCCCATTGTTTCTTTACATGTAAATGATGTGGCAAGAGTCTGTGTGGAGTAGAAAGAGCTTTTAAGAAGGAAATAGTGGAGTGCTTAATTTTTCTTGCTGTCTGGGTGCAGTTCATGATACCTGTCAGAGAGCAATTTTTTCAGAGTTGGTGGGCAAATCATCCAGGGCTGCTAGCGAAAGCTTTCGGAGCCGGCACATGTCCTGTGGCAACAATCGTGCCTTCTACGATCTTTCATAGCCTTTTTTCCTCCGGGCAGCCGGCTTTAGCTGATGAGATGTGTTGGTGGGCAAATCATCCGGGGAAGCGGAGAGTCACAATGCTTCTGGGCTTGAGGAGGCTTTACCAAGCCTGAGTGAAGAGCAGCAAGAGCTTTCAGTGCTGACCCTTTTCACGTGGGAGATTGTGATGGTTTAGCCCGAATCACCACACAGTTTCTCGCTCACCCTCCCCCTCCCCAGGGGGATGGGGGAGAGAATTGGGAAGGAAGGAGAACTCGTGGGTTGAGATAAAGATAATTTACTAAAATAAAAAGGGAAAACTACTAAAATAACAGAATATAAGGATATTAAAAACATACAAAGTGAACAATATGTGTTTTCTCACCACCCGATGTCCCAATGACCGATACAGCCCGTCCCGAGCAGCGATCACGGAAACAAAACCAAGCAGCAAGCAAAGGAGCAAAAGGGAGCCAGCAAGGTAGAGGGAACGATGCCAGCAAAATGAGCAGGAAAGATGGATGCCAGGAAGGCAGATACCCACCCTCGCCTGCCCCCATGAGAATGACGTTTATGGTATGGAATACTCTCTTTGGCCAGTTTGGGTCAATTATGCTGTCTGTCTTTCTCCCAGCTTCCTGCATCTGTAAATTAGCGAGACTTGGAAAGCAGGACGGTGTCTTGGTCTCATTCACAAAAACTGGTATCATCAGGGTGGTTATCAACATTCTTCACACACGAAATCCAAAACATACCAGCTACTGAGAGAAAAAACTTAACTCCATCCCGGACAAAACCAGGACAGAGATTGACCAGACAGTTGCCGTTTTAGTGCCTGTTTCTTCTGCGCAGCTTGGACAGAGACCATTGTGACTTTCGCTGTTCCAGTTGTGCAGCGAAGGCCGAGAGTCTCCACGTCCGGAACCCTGGAGCTCTGCGGGAAAGAGTGAGAGAGGAGCAGCGAGAGCTTCGAGTGCGGCCACCTCGCGTGGGGAGGCAATCATCCACTCTTCGTTGGTTGGAGGACGACTTCCTTCCGCGCGGCTGGTTCCACGTTGATGGTAACTGCCAGTGTGCTAGATGTGTAGGATAGTGAAGAGGCTCGACGTTTGTGTGCCCGTAGATCTGCTAGAAAGCGCATGTGAAGAGCAGTAAGGGCTTTAGGAGAAGCCGGTTCTCGTGTTGGAGAGTCACCAGACATCTGCACTTTTAGTGCCTCACTTCCCTGGACAGCTTGGAAAACACGATTGCAACTGTCGCAGCGAGAGCTGTTCGGCAAAGCACAGAACTACAATGCTCCTGTGCCTTTAGGGCTACTAGCGAGAAGCCTCCGGAGAAGGCACTTCTCATGTGGCAACAATCGTGCCTTCTACGATATTTCATAGCCTCTTTTCCTCCGGGGAACAGGCTTTAGCTGATGAGAAGTGTTGTTGGGCAAATCGTCCAGGGAAGCGAAGAGTTGCAATGATTCTGGGCTTGAGGGAACGTTACCAAGCCTGAGTGAAGAGCAGAAAGAGCTTTCAGTGCTGACCCTTTTCGCGTGGGAGATTGGCCAGACAGTTGCCGTTTTAGTGCCTTGTTTCTTCTGCGCAGCTTGGACAAAGATCAGTGCGACTTTGGCGGTGCCAGTTGTGCAGCGAAGGCCGAGAGTCTCCACGTCTGGATCCCTGCAGGAAAGAGCGAGAGAGGAGCAGCGAGAGCTTCGAGTGCGGCCACTTCTCTTGTGGCGGCGATCATCCGCTGTTTGTCGGTTGGAGGACGGCTTCCTTCTGCACCGCTGGTTCCACGTTGACGGTAACTGACAGTGTGCTAGCTGTGTAGGACAGTGAAGATGCTCGACGTTTGTGTGCCCGTAGATCTGCTAGAAAGCGCATGTGAAGAGCAGTAAGGGCTTTCAAAGCAGCCGGTTCTCGTGTTGGAGAGTCACCAGACATCCGCACTTTTAGTGCCTCACTTCCCTGGACAGCTTGGAAAACACGAATGTAACTGTCCCAGCGCAAGCTGTTCAGGAAAGCACAGAGATACAATGTTCGTGTGCCTTTAGCGCTACTAGTGAGAAGCCTCCAGAGAAGGCACTTCTCGTGTGGCAACAATCGTGCCTTCTACGAACTTTCACAGCCTTTTTTCCTCCGGGCAGCCGGCTTTAGCTGATGAGAAGTGTCGGTGTTCAAATCGCAAAAAAAACTTCGACGCTCTGCGTTTTCCTGGACGACCAGAGCAAGCATCAAACAATTGCTCCCACACCAAAATTGCCAGCACGGACAGCTCTTGCTGCTGCACCTCCCCAGCACTTTGCAAGTACATCTACAGGCAAACATTGGAACTCAAGTCTTTCCTGGATCACCAGCACTCAGACGTTTATTATGAGCTCAGATCAGCTGGTCAGAAGATAAAAAGAAGTCCTCAAAATTACTAGCGTCGGACAACTGCTCCCACATCAACAGTGCTAACACTGAAAGCTGTTGCCAGTGCATCTACCGGCCTGCAAGAATTTGGGCTCTGGGCTTTTCTGAACGACTAGCGCTCCATCATGCCGGCCCAGAGGTTCAAAGAAAATAATTTGTAAAAATAAGGTACGTTGGACCATTGTTCCCATATCACATGGGACAGCACTGAAAGCTCTTGCTGCACCACATGGGCACTTGCCAATGCACCTACAGTCCCACAAACATCAGGGCTCTGGGCTTTCCTGGACGACCACCACTCTAATGTGTACCATTTACTTAGCATGGAAGCTGAGTGCAAAAAAGGCCTCTAAATGGAGAACGCTGAATGATTGCTTCCACACCAAAAGTGCCAGGACTGAAAGCTCTTGCTTCAGTGGCAATTCACAGCGCGTCTACACGCCCACAAGAACTGGGGCTCTGAGCTTTCCTTGACTAATAGCATGCTGACTTTCACCATCATCTTGCCTGGTCAAAGAGTGCAAAATATTTCTCAAAATCACAAACATCCAAAGATTGCTTCCACACCAAAATTGACAACACTGAAAGGTGTTACTGCTACACGCCAGCCCTTGCAAGCGCATCTACTGGCCTGTAAACATAGGGGCTCTGGACTTTCCCGCATGACAATCACGCCGACGCTTGGTATCACCTCGGACCAGAGGCCCACAGTAAATAATTCCTAAAAGTAAGGTACGTCAGATGATTCCTGCCACACTACAAGTGCCACCACTGAAAGCTCTTGCTGCACCTCGCTGGCATTTGCGTTCTGACGTTCCAGTGTTCAGACACGGTGATCATAAATATCTGAGTGCTAGTCGTCCAAGCACGCGCAGAGTCACAATGTTTGTGAGTTTGTAGATGTGCTAACAAGAACTAGTGAGGACCAGCAAAAGCTCCTAGTTCTGGCATTTTTCAGTGGAAGAAAGCATCTCATGTTCGCAGGTTCAGAACTTTTTGTTTTCTAGACAGGAAAAAGAGAGCCATCCCAACTGAAGCACCAAGAAGTTTTGGCCATATATCGAAATTGAGACAATATGGACAATGTCCATATTGAATCCCAGCCAACCGTTTCCTTTGCGTCACACTTCCATTCTTTGATCATTCAAATTGTATTTTCTGCCATCTGAATATTGTTAACAGGAGCAGGATTTCGTAATTTCTCACAATCTGCCCCATGTTCCGAATTAGTCAAATTCATTGTCAAAATTCCCCATGGAATAGATTCACCGACTGATCTTGGCATGGGCAAACACGCAGCAATCTGTGTCAGATTTTGTAAATTAGCAAATTCCTTGATCAACCCTACCTCTTAGGATCTCTTTGGGAGGTATATCACCTGTTCATCAACTTGTGATTCAGCTGCAGCCTTTGACCAAACTCCCACCATTATCACTTCCCAGACTAAAACCCACTTTCCCAAAATCCCAGAATAACATCTACAGTTAAACATGTTTCACAGTTAGTTTCAATGTTTTGGGATCTCTATTTACGATCTGCCAGGACGTAGGAGCCTTCTTTATCCGGGTGTAATGGATCCATGCGTCGGATTCAGCAATCTTGATGGCAGTGAAAGTAGTCAACAGTACTTGAAAGGGTCCCTTCCAATGTTCCCGAAGGGGTTCAGAGGTCCACGTCTTCACATAGACATAATCACCTGGTTGGAAGTCATGTACTGGATTCTCCAAGGACAGAGGTCTGTTCCAAACAACTGCACTCCGAAGTGCGGTTAAAGTTTTCCCTAAAGAAAGCAGATAATTATAGACATCTTGTTTCCCTTTTAAAGGCATATCCAAATTTGGCTCTGGGGATTCACAAGGTTTTCCATATAGCAACTCATAGGGACTGACTAATGTTCCACTCTTTGGCTGGACCCGAATTCGTAACAGGGCCAACGGGAGCGCTTGGGGCCATTTTAAATTAGTTTCTTGACAAATTTTGCTAATTTGCCTTTTCAGTGTTTGATTCATCTGCTCCACCTTTCCACTAGACTGTGGTCTCCATGTTGTATGCAAATCCCAGGTAATTCCCAGAATTTTACTAACACCTTGGACCACCTCTGCAACAAAATGGGAACCTCTGTCAGAAGAGATTCCAATAGGTACTCCAAACCTTGGGATAATCTCTTTAAGCAACCATTTAATGACTTCCTTTGCCTGATTGGTGCAACAAGGAAAGGCTTCTGGCCATCCTGTAAAAGTATCAACCCCTACCAGAATGTACCGATACCCATTTTGTTGAGGCAATTCTGAAAAATCGATTTGCCAATAGTCTCCTGGTTCCGTACCTAATTTCAACTTTCCCATTTGAACCTTTTTCTTTACTACTGGATTGTTTTGTAAGCATATCTCACATTTTGCCGTTGTCATTTTGGCCATTCCCAACATCTTTAGTGACACTACTTGCTTCTTTAATAAGGCCACCAATGCTTCTGCCCCTCAATGACATTCCTTATGTTTTGTCTGTATTATTTTCCTCATCAGCAATGGCGGGATTATTACTTGGCCTGATGCAGTTACCCACCATCCCACTAAATTTTTCTTAGCATTTAATAATTTTCCTAATTTCTCATCCTCTTCTGAGTATTTAGGCCTTTCCCTTGGTAAAGCAATGGTTTTAGTGGGAATCACTGCCAGTTGCAAGACATTTCTTTTGGCTGCACTTTTAGCTGTCCTATCTGCTAGCCTGTTCCCTACAGCTTCTCTTGTACTCCCTGATTGATGTGCTTTACAGTGCATGACTGCCACTGCAGTAGGTTTCTGAACTGCTTGTAGCAGATGCAAAATTTCTTCTTTATACTTAATGTCCGATCCTTGTGAGGATAATAATCCTCTTTCTTTCCACAAAATTCCATGGATGTGTACCACACCAAATGCATACTTGGAATCAGTCCAAATATTCACTCTCTTTCCTTCGCTTAATTCCAAGGCTTTGGTTAAAGCTACCAGTTCTGCTCTCTGAGCTGAGGTGGTGTTGGGTAAAGCATTTGCTTCTATAACAGATTTCTCAGTTGTTACCGCATATCCTGCGTAGCGAGTCCCGTTTTCAACAAAACTGCTACCACCTGTGTACAGCTCCCAGTCCGGATCGTCCAAAGGTACGTCCTTCATATCCTCCCTACTGGAGTACACGTATTCAATGGTTGCTAAGCAGTCATGTTCCAGTTGCCCTTCTTCCTGTATTGAACTCAAAAAGACTGCAGGATTAATTAGGTTAGTGGTTTTCAATATTACATCATCCTGTTCCATCAAAATCACTTGATATTTCACCATTCTGCTCGGGGAAAACCAATGACCCCCCTTTTGTTCCAACACCGATATCACCATGTGGGGTACGTATACCACCATTGTTTTTCCCAAAGTCAACTTACAAGCCTCCTGTATTAGCATCACAGTAACTGCAACTGCTCTCAGACAAGCAGGCCAGCCTTTACTTACAAAGTCCAGCTGTTTGGAGAAGTATCCAACCGAGTGCTTCCAACTTCCCACCTTCTGAGTCAGTACTCCCAAGGCGATATGTTGTCTCTCGTGTACAAACAGTTGGAAGTCTTTGGTCAAATCCGGAAGTCCCAAGGCTGGTGCTGTCATCAAAGCTTGTTTTAAACTTCGAAATGCTCGTTGCTGGTCTGGACCCCATTCGAATGGTGGACCTTTAAGAGCTTCATATAATGGCTTAACCAACAGACCATAGTTCATTATCCACAGCCGACACCACCCAGTCATTCCCAAAAATGTTCTTAACTCGTGGGTATTCCTTGGTTCTGGGGTACTGCAAATTGCTTCTTTACGATCTGTCCCCAGTCGTCTCTGCCCTTGTGAAATTTCAAAACCCAGATATATTACAGTCTGTTTTGCTATCTGGGCCTTAGTTCTGGAAACTTTATATCCACTTAGCCCCAAAAAGTTTAAAAGGTCAATGGTTACCTTTATACATGCTGGTCTCTCTTCCGTTGCTATCAGTATGTCGTCTACATACTGTAGGAGCAGATGTGCAGGTTTAGGACCATCTTGTTTCCATGTTTCCAGTTCTTTTGCTAATTGGCTTCCAAAAATTGTCGGACTGTTCTTGAATCCTTGTGGTAATCTGGTCCATGTCAATTGTGTCCTTCGTCCTGTGTGAGGATTCTCCCACTCGAAAGCAAACAATTTTTGACTTTCCTCCTCCAGAGGTATGCAAAAGAAAGCATCTTTTAAATCAAGCACTGTAAACCACTGATAGTTCTCTCCTAAAGCTGTCAGGAGTGTGTATGGGTTAGCTACGACAGGGTGTATATCCTTCACTATCTGATTTATTGCTCTCAAATTCTGCACTAATCTGTATTCCCCAGATGGCTTTTTCACAGGTAAAATTGGAGTGGTATATTCAGATTCACATTCTTCTAAAATTCCATGTTTCAAGAGTTTATCAATTAATTTACTTATTCCCAGTCTTGTTTCAGTTTTAATTGGGTATTGTCTCAACCTCACTGGTTTCACATTCTCTTTTAAGTCCACTTTTACAGGCAGTGCCGCTTTAGACTTTCCAGGGATCTCTGTATTCCAAACTATAGGTATTACACCATCATCAACCTCTTTTGGAATTTCCTGAATTTAAACCTTTTCCTGGATCATTAATATTTCTCCTGCCTTTGATTCTGGTATTTTTAAAAGGATTTCTCCCTCTTCAAAAATAATTTGTGCATTTAATTTAGATAGCAAATCCCGTCCCAACAAGGGTATTGGACATTGTGGTACATACAGAAATTCATGTGTGATTGCTTTATTTCCAAACTTCAGATCAAGGGGTTGAAGGAATGGTCTATCTTCTTGTTTCCCTGTCGCTCCAACTATAGTGGCCATTTTATTTCCTATTTTCCCTTTACAAGTATTCAAGACAGAGTACACAGCTCCAGTGTCCACTAAAAATTCAACTTTATCATCTCCCAGCTTAATTACAACCAGAGGCTCAGCTGGGTTCCCCTCTGGTCCCCTTCATTCATCTAAAACCATCATATTCGCAATCCCTTGCTGTTTTTCTTGTAGCCGGGGGCATTCCTTTTTCCAATGCCCATTCTCTTTACAGTATGCACACTGATTTATTCCTAGAGGTGCATTAGATTCTTGGTTACCAAAATCTCTAAAACCTCCTCTTCCCCGCACTTATCCTCTCCCTGCTGCTGCGCTCCCTGTCAAAACAGCAATCAGTCTGTTGTCTCTCACCCTTTTCTTTTGTTCTTCCTCCTTCTCCCGATTATTATAAACTTTCCGTGCTGTTTCCAGCATTTTGACCAAATTTCTTGAGTCTTCCCCCTCTAATTTTTGAAGCTTCCGCTTTATATCAGGTTGTGATTGTGCCATAAAAATTAAGGCTAATTGTTGTTGTTCTGCCTCTGTTTCCAATTTTAAATCGGTATACTTTCTAGAGGCTTCTTTCAATCTTTCCAAATATACAGAGGGCAACTCAGTTTTATCTTGTTTTATTTCATATAATTTAGTCCAATTCAAAGCCTTTGGCATTGCATGTTTCACTCCATACAATATCCATTTCTGGTAACGAGTTAGTCTTTCCCGGTGTACAGGGTCATTTGGGTTCCACTGAGGGTCTCCTGAAGGAAAATTTTGTTCCAATGTCCCAGAAAAGACTCCACCCACACCTGTCGCCTCTGCTTGTGCCTTTCCCACCTTTAAAACCATCTGCTGCTCCGTACTGTCCAGCAAATTATCTAATACTACTTGTAAATCATTCCAATCAGGATCCTGAGTTCTAATAATCATTTCCACCACTCTTCCTACTTTTTCCGGATC
This sequence comes from Chlamydotis macqueenii, assembly GCF_036417535.1. Classification (NCBI taxonomy): domain Eukaryota; kingdom Metazoa; phylum Chordata; class Aves; order Otidiformes; family Otididae; genus Chlamydotis; species Chlamydotis macqueenii. The sequence continues at coordinate 23,050,489 of NC_141559.1, forward strand.
CTCCCTGTAAGTCCCTGCTGCCTGTTTCCATGCCATTAGATCTGTGACAGAAAACGGAGTTTTGACATATACCTGTCCGTTTACTCCCACGCCTTGCCTTAAGGGAGCCAACACCTGGGTTTGCTGACGAGTTCGCCTAGATACCGGAGTATGCACTACCACCTCTGTCATTTCATCAGTATCCCCCCCTTGTACTGTCCAGCTCTATTCCTCCCGACTCATTCTTTTCTCGTGAGGAGAGAGACTCCGCTCCGCCTCTCCCTCTTACCGGTGGGGCTATATCCAATTCTAATTCCATTTCATCCTCTTTTGGCACTGTACACCGAGTGCATCTCCTTCCAATATCACAAGCCGAGCAACAACTCTTAGTTTTCTTAGTTTTCTGATTTTCTGAAGTTAATGACATCACCAAATTATCTTGACTTATCAACTTACACTCGTCCTGCCAATCTGTTCTTTGTCTCAAGTAAAAGAACAAATCCACATACGGCACCTCACTCCATTTACCTTCTCTCCTACAGAACAACATTAACTGCAAGATAGTATTATAGATTAAAGTCCCATTAGCTGGCCACTTCTCCTGATCTTCCAAAACATATAAAGGCCACCAGTGATTACAATACTCAATCATTTTACCCTTACGTAAATCATCATGCAGCTCATTCCAATGTGCCAACAAACATCCTAACGGTGATGTTTTCGGTATCTTATCATTAAGATTCCCCATACTACTGGTCTTACTCTTAAACAATTTAAACAATGACATTATATCCAATATAACAAGTGTAACAGCTACAACAGATATAGCAGGTGTAGTAGGTACGGCGGGTGTAGTAGGTGGGGAGGGGTAAGAATAAAAGGTGTAGCAGGTATATATATCAAAGTATATCAAATATGTTAAATATCATTTTCCAAAAACCAAATACCGTATTCCAAATACCAGTTACCGAGTTCCAGGTCCAAGTATTCCAAATGCCAGATACCAGATAAATGCAAATGACAATTGTCCCAAATACACAAATGTCCAACCCAGCAATAGCTTTCGCTTATGACATACGGGCAAGACGCCTAGGCTCCCAAACCAAACCAAACGGGTACCCTCTGAGCCCCAACCCTGCGAAGCTTTCGCCGCGCCTTATGGGCAGGCTATCCAAACCAGAAAGAAGTGCCTTAGCCTTTTTCCCAGGGGTCTTGCTTCGAGCTCTTAGGTCCAGGGATCAGAGGTTCTCCCTGAGAATCCCCCAGTGCACGCTGGAGGTCTCACGATCCCTCGGATCTGTTGAGGTTCAGAAGTGGTGTCCCATCTGGGTCGCCAAAACTGTTACCGAAATCCAGAATAAAACTCCTTAACAGCAATGAGAAGTTAAGAAGCAGGCACTTCTTTATTGCAGTGCTGGGCGCACCGGGGATCGCTCCACCTAGCATGCATGCCTGTCCGATTCAATAGCACCGTTAAATACACATTCGATATGCATATTCAATAGATTTACAAGATATTGTCATGCATAAACATCAACATTTCGAGAAATTATTATAATACGCCTCCTCCCATTCCTGCATGCTAAGTAATTTGAGTCGGGGGTCCTTTTGGCGGTCTCGGGGTCATCAGAATGCCCCCTCCTCAAATTTGTTGGTTGAATCCCTCCTTGAAATCTCCATGTATAGTTCAGAGAACAAGGTCGCCTTGCCCTTAAATCTTCTGGCTTGAAAGGGAAGGCTCAAGGCCCCAGCTGCATAACTGGTGCCTAACCACCCCGACATACCGAACTAATTAGGATAAGGATATGTTACCTTTCTAAGATAAGGGAGTTTTATGTTTCTTCTCTGGCTTGAAAGTGACGGCTCAAGGCCCCAGCTGCATAACTGGTGCCTAGTTCTGCCACTATCCTAACTACCCCTGAAATACCAAACTAATTAGGATAAGGATATTTCATATATAAAACTTAACCGTATAGTTCTATGGTTAGTAAGAATCACCCTACACCTACATTCTAAATTCACATTAATCCAGTATTTTGCTATTATCAATCATCGATATTGTTATTGATTGTAATTCCACTGATTAAAGACCTCCATGCCCAGATTGAGATGGAAAGGGTGTGGGGTCTCCTAGCAGCAAGCTGGTATTCATAACAGGTTTGGAACACTTTGGAGGTTTTGCAACAGATGCACTCAGGATTTCTCCTCCAAACGTGCATCGCGAGTTAAGCAACACGTACGACAGTTGTGCATCTTAGACATAAGTATTCATAGGACTGGGTTACATATTCTTTAGGTTTTCTCTAAGTTGCTATGTTTCGACCCACGAGACTTGTTATTCTCTTGGCTTTGCTGCCATCTAGTGTCCTTTCTCAGGCGTCGCAGTGCCTCTGGTGGTCGTTTCCTTCACCTGGTGGGCGTTTCCTTCTCTTCATCAGAGGGCTCGCTGCGTGAGCTCAAAACCTTTGTGTTACTTTATTCTCGCTGCCATGGCTGTTTCTTGCTGACTTTTCTTTATTGTTTCCTGAGATCCTTGGTTATTCGGCTTTATCAGTCCTTTCTTTGCTCATCGCCCTGCTTCTAAATTCCGTAAGAGCCCTTATCTTTGTTTCAGCTAGTGTGGCTGTACTCTCTCAGGATGTACCCATTTGTCTTAGCTCCTGCTGGAGCATTCTGAAAGTTTGTTATGTTAAATTTGTGACTCTGCTCTTCTTTCTCTCAAGGATAGTAGTTTATATTTTTTCAGATGAGAATTAGATTGTTCTACCAGGTTCCTGGTAGGCTATTTAGACATTACTACTCTATTCAAAAAGCTACTTGGTTTCTATTATTTAATAATTTTATTCTGGTTAGTCCTTTATTCTTTCAAATCTCATCTTCACTATTCAAGATGTTATTAGGTATTTATAGGATATAACTATACATATTCATGCAATTTCCTGTAACTTATTTCTATAGGTCTCCACCCAGCTGCGCATGCTCAGTCTTTCGAGTCTGCGGTCTCCGAGGGTCCTCTGGAGAAGTGAATATTCTTCCTCACTGTGTTCACTCACTGACCTCTCACTTGCTTCAACTTCTGCTTAGTGCGCTCAGGTAGAGTGCTTTAACAAGACACTAATATTTCACAAATAAGCATTTTTCTAACACAACGTGCCTATGGCTACTTGGTTAGAAGCTCCTTGAAAGTAGCAAGATAGCTATGGCATGAGTAGAGTCAGCACTGTCTGGTACACGCGGACTAGATAGCAGCACTGTCTGGATGTTTGATCTTTCCATCCCATCCGTAACTACGGGACTGAAAGCTCTTACTGCACCTAACCAGCCCTTGCCAGTGCATCTACAGGCCAACAAACACTGGGCCTCTGAGCTTTCCTGGACGACCTGGGCTCCAAAGTTTACCATCACCTTAGCCTGGCCAGCTAGTGCAAAGAAGACCTAAAAAATGGCAAGCATCAAACAATTGCTCCCACACCAAAATTGCCAGCACTGACAGCTCTTGCTGCTGCACCTCCCCAGCACTTTGCAAGTACATCTACAGGCAAACATTGGAACTCAAGTCTTTCCTGGATCACCAGCACTCAGACGTTTATTATGAGCTCGGATCAGCTGGTCAGAAGATAAAAAGAAGTCCTCAAAATTACTAGCGTCGGACAACTGCTCCCACATCAACAGTGCTAACACTGAAAACTGTTGCCAGCACATCTACCGGCCTGCAAGAATTTGGGCTCTGGGCTTTTCTGAACGACTAGCGCTCCATCATGCCGGCCCAGAGGTTCAAAGAAAATAATTTGTAAAAATAAGGTACGTTGGACCATTGTTCCCACATCATATGTGACAGCACTGAAAGCTCTTGCTGCACCACATGGGCACTTGCCAATGCACCTACAGTCCCACAAACATCAGGGCTCTGGGCTTTCCTAGACAACCACCACTTCGACTTTTACTTCAGCTTAGCCTGGAGGCAAAGAGCAAAAAAGAGCTCAAAATGGCAAATGTGAGAGAATTGTTCCCACACCAAAAGTGCCAGCACTTGCTGCTCCTTACTGGCCAGTGCCAGGGTATCTACAGGCCCACAGTCCCTGGGGCTCTGAGCTTTCCTGGATGACCTGGGGTCCAAAGTTTACCATCACCTTAGCCTGGCCAGCTAGTGCAAAGAAGACCTAAAAATGGCAAACATCAAACAATTGCTCCCACACCAAAATTGCCAGCACTGACAGCTCTTGCTGCACCTCCCCAGCACTTTGCAAGTACATCTACAGGCAAACAGAACATAGTTTTGCCTGATAGAATTGTCCTATTGATCCTGATAGAGTAACACATTAAAGCTTCATGCTATGTAAATTTTAGTGCTTTTTTAAAGCAATTTGGGTTGTGGTTCAGGCACTGAACTGTGACTTATGGAACCTACACTCTAGTCCTTGCTCTGTCATAGAAAATCTAAGCTGCTGATCTATATTCTTTCTAGATTGAGCACTGTAATGCTCTTTGAGGTCTCTTGCTCTCGTTCCAAGAGTGCAACACATGATCCCATCACCTGCCTGCATATATTGGGTGCATTGGTGCAAGGATGTCAGAAGGGGAGATAGCCATCTGCTTATGAATCCAACCTTCATATTGCTTGGTTGACTTACGGCTTCCAAGGGACATATTCTCACTTCCTACATTCACTGTTTGGAAGAGATATGCTTGTTCCTGATCTTCCAAAAGGAATTACTTTATTTTGAAGTATACTCAGGGGAAAAAGCAACACACATACACACCCTCTCACACCACCCCATTAGTGCTCCTATTCAGTGGTTATATTCTTCACAGAAGAAGTGAAGGGGCTCGGTTCAGCTCTGGTCTTGTCCAAAATATTCTTTCCCTTGTTTTTCTACTTTCCAGGATGTGCCAAACCTCAATCTTTTGGGGTCTTGCTATTCAACAGACACTCTTACTGACAGAATGTTCTCACTTGTAGAAAATAATTACATACTGGGCCAGGTAAGGAGGAGAGTAGTTTGATCTTTGCAGACTGGTGGTGGAACATTCAGCTGGAGGAGGTCCTTTCTCCTAGTCCCAATAAGACTGCGTTTCTCCTTTGCAAGTCCCTTTTGGGACCAACGCAAAGAGCCCTGATGCTAGCTAGTGCATTTAGATGCTACCATAATACTAATGGATGAGCTAATTGTAATTAATAGTTTATTTGATTCATTTAACCTCTTTAAACTTTTGTACTGCACTGTTCACAAACAAAACTGATTTTTTTCCCATCTTTCTAAATCATTAAGCGAGTATTTTCTGCACCTATAATTCAGCCTACAGGAAATAATTGCCAAGAATCATTTGAATCTGTTGTTCGCACTGTGTGATTGGTCATGCTGTAATTAAAATCTGTACTCTTTCACATTTTGTCAGAGTCTAGAGTGCGCTAATGGGTTCTTATTACCCTAAGAGACCACACCAGGGTCCTATACCCTCACTGTCTGCTCGTTAGCCAGAAGCTCCATTTAAGGTGTTGTCCTGGTTCTGGCCAGGATAGAGTTAATATTTACCTGAGCTGGGTGGAGAACTGAAGCTGGTAGCCCCTATGGCTGGGATAGTTAACTAATTAGCTAACAGCTGGGGATAATTTACCCAAATTAGCCAAAGGGCTATTCCATCCCATCTGACATCATGCTCAGTATATAAGTGAGGAGGGTGCTGAAGGGAGGCCCTCCTAGTTGGAAGAGACTGGAAAAATTGAAAGGTATAATGGGCTGCTGAAAACAACTCCGAAAGCAATGGGTGGTGGAACCTTCAAAAATTGGGATAAACATTTAGCAAAAGCCACTTGGCTAGTCAACACTCGGGGGTCCACCAATCGAGCTGGCCCTGCCCAATCTGAACTACGACAGGTGTACCTGTTCCAATCCCACAATGTTGCTCAGGTTTCCTGGGTTCACAGTGGCCCTAACTTCTTACTTTCCCTTATGTTTGCTGGACTGTTGCTGGAAGCTACCACTGTCATCACTCTGCCTGGGCTGCCTAGCTCACATACTGCACTGGGTCGTCAACAGCCTTCTCCATATGTAGTGAGCTATTTCAAGGTATCCAAAAAGCATAAGGAGATTGTCCTGGTTTCAGCCAGGATGAAGTTAATTTTCTTCTCAGTAGCTTCTATATTTTGGCTTTAGTATGGGATTTGGTGTGTGAAGAAGTTGATAATAAACTGATCTTATTAGTTGTTGCTAAGAGGTCAAGGACTTCTTTCAGCTTCCTAGGTTTTGCTAGTGTGTAGTGTAGGTGCAAGAAGCTGGGACGGGTATAGCCAGTGCAGTTTACCTAGGATGGCCAAAGAAAGTATTCCACACCATAGACATAATCCTTAGTATATAAGTGGAGGTTGGCTGGTGGGCCATCTTTCTCTGGAAATCACTTTTCCAAGATTGCTGCTCAGGATTTTTCTGAGATCACTCTCAGTTCCACTACGTGATCACTGCTCAGGATGGACGTTGGGTTGTTAGGCAGTGAGAAATCGTGCATTGTTCCTTTTGTATATATTATTATTGTTGTTGTTATTTCTTCCTTTGCTCTCCTAGTTATCTGTTCTAGTTTTGGCAGGGATGGAGTTGATTTTCCTCTCACTAGCCGGTGTGTTTTGGCTTTTGTGTGTGAAGAATGTTGATGAAAAAAACACCCTGATGATATGAGTTGTTGTTAATGAGACCAGGGACACTTGGTCTCATTAAAGCCACTTCTGGCTTTCCAAGACTCGCTAATGTGCAGATGCAGGATGCTGGGAGAAAAGCAAACAGAATAATTGGCCCAAAGTGGCCAAAGAGAGTATTCCATGCCATAAACATCGTGCTCAGTATATAACTGGAGTTTGCCCTGGGCGGGGGGAGGGGGGGTGGCACTTCGCTGTCTCCCTCTCGCGCCTTTGCTTGCTGCTTGGTTTCTTTCCCATGATTGCTGATTGGTACAGGCTACATCAGTCTCGGGATGTCGGGTGGTGATAAATTGTGCATTGTTCATTTTGTATATTTAATTTCCTGATATTTTGTTATTATTGTAATTTTCCTTTGCTGTTTTAGTAAACTGTCTTCATGTCAACCTACGAGTTTTCCTTTCTTCCCAGTTCTCTCCCCCATTCCCCTAGAAAGGGGAAGGATATATGAGCAACTATATGGTACCTAGTTAGCCGCTGGGCTTAAACCACAACAGAGGTTCCTTTCTTATATATAGCTGTCTTCAGGATATCTTGTCTTGTCTATCACTGAGTAAAAGTTGCCTAAATGATTCCTGTAGCTCTCAGAATCTTGAGATTCTGTTTTTCTTTTAACTGCAGAATTTTAATTCACTGTTCAGAGAACAAAAGAAGAAATTATGTAACTTGAGGTGAATCTTGGTGAAGCTATCCAGCATGGAATGAATTGCCTGACACCATCTGAAAATCACTTGTGTGAGGTAAAAATACTTAAGTGATTAATTAAATTAAACAACAGCAAGCAGAGCTGGAAAACTGAAGGTGCTAGTTATACAACTCCAGGACTAGATAAATGCAGGGCATGCAGTGTTGCTCAGAGATTATTATTTTTATGACTGCAGGCTCTAGAGGTTCCCATCACTTCAGTAGCTTGTTCCATTAGGCACTGCCAATGGAGAGTGCCAGGGAATCCCATAAATCTTCCCTGTCTCAAGAGACGATGTGGAGGTTTGGGGTGTGGAGAAGGGGACTGGGGAGTGATTTATCAGTGCCACAAAGAAAGTGTCACTTTCTGTGAAAGAGGAAGAGTCAGGGTTCATCTATCCAGGGACTTGTATTTTTCTTCATTAATCATGACAGCTAGGGTATATGCAAAGTAGTGCAAGGCACCTCAACATTTTTTATGCTGTAGTTATTCTGCAGGTTCCTGCTCTGCTACTGTGTCAACACAGTTGGAAGACACTTGTGAAATATGTAGGCGACAATAGTGTCAGCATGAATGTACTGTCATGAAATCAGCAGATGTGCAATGATGCAAAACCATAATAGGCAAATATATGAGAAGAAACTTAAATATCAAAAGGAAGGGTTGTGTATTTTCAGGATTTGACTCTTTCACTGTTTAAAACATACCTGTTAATGCTCTGCTAATCTCATTTCATGCAGGAGAATAGTCATTGGTATCAAGCGTGGTTTTTACTTTTTTTTTTTCAGTTTGAGACAGAAAGATGTTGAACAAAATAGCACTGTATAAACAACTGAAGCTGTTGTTGTGCTTGCTTGATGTAGCAACGTATTACCATCTCACACAGCACAGAACAAGTCTTTTTAGCAACCCCTGCACACTGTTTTTTCATTGTCATTCAGAGCGTATTTCTTCTGACATGTTTCATTGCCAGATGCCTGCATAGAAATCAGAATTTTAGTAGCTTCTACCATTTATCTTCTTCTCCTTTTTTAATGTTATTAATCAAAAGCAATTCTAAGTGCATATGTTAATCTTCTAAGATAGAAGAGGGAAATTTTGTTCTCAATTTTAAATTTAAATGTAGCTAGCCTTCCAAGCACAGAGAGGGTGATGGAAAGAGGAAAGAAGAAAACTATTTTTCTGGAGTAGAATAATTCAAGCACTGCCTTATGTGGCTATTATAGCTTTTTAAAAGTCTGATGGGTACTCCTTGAAGGAATACAGTAGAGTTTTAGAACCACAGGAACACAAGACCAAGCTTACATCCAATTTCTTTAGTGTGCTGTCCTCCACAGCACTTACTATCAAATGCTCCTCCCTAAGGAGACTGTCCCTTCGCAACCATGTCATTTTCCCACTTCTCTCTTGTATTTAGGTGTTGGTACGAGTTGTAGAAATTCCAAAAACTAATATTCCTCATGTTTTTTTTTTAAGTAAGAATATAATAATTATTTTCAGAGCCTGTGCAAACAGTGGAACAGTTTCAGAGCCCAGATTTAGTGCTGCAGCCTGAGCCAGCGGAACAGCAATGTCACATTTCCCTCTATAGGAATGTAAAAAGCTCCATTAGCTTGACAGGCTATATAACTGTAGCTTACAAAAACCGGTCTCCACAGCCCCTGAGGTGTAATTTTATTTCCCTAATATTAGTTTAAGAACCTTTCATCTCTGCTAGCTATAGATAAAACTATAGTCTGGTTTCTCTTTTCCCACCCAGCACTCTTTGCCTTTGCTTCTTTCTCCTGAGCTGCACCCAAAAACCAAAACGAAGAATGTTTCCTCAAAATATGCATACACAGTTGTTGAAAATGTCCTGGTCTCCACTTTTAAAAGACTTGCATAAAAAAGGTGCTTTAGGAACATGGTTGACATGAGCCTCTCTTGAGAACTTAGCCTAACTGTTCTGCTGTCCTGAGCCATAAGGAATATAGTTTCTGACCAACACTTGTGGTGTTTGCAGACCCCCATCCTGCCTGCAGTAAGGACTGAACCAGAACCAGGGCTCTTCTTGAACTCAAACTGAAACCATGCAGCCTGCCAGCTAAGCTCTCTTCTGGCTGAACTGGGTGCTCAGACCCAGGTCTGTTGAACTCCTCCTGTTCTTTGAGGCTGCTAAGGGAAGAAGTCACATCCTTCACTATTTCTTTCTACTGACCAGTCTACAACTTCAAGCAAAACCTCTTCCCTCTGCTCAAAGTGGCAACAAATATTGAGGCAACTCTATTTTCTGCATTCCATACCTAGAAGGAAACTGTTCTGATAACCACAGCTGCCAAATACTGCAGGTCAGTTATGCATCCCATGGTTGGGAGAATAAATGCATGCTTGAAGGCAAACAGGATTACTTCCAGGAAGCCTCTTGGATCCATATGATGATTCTTTCCTTTAAACTCTCAGATGGTGAGCAAGCAACATGAGAAGGATACTGTTGAGATATTATTCACCATTTTCAGCAATCATTGTAGTTTATATCCTGTTTGTATTAATAGTGCTTTGCAATCTTGGCACTGACCTACGTTTTATTCCCAGGAGTCTTCCCTCCATCACCCATGTATGAGGTCCTGGTTAACGGAAGGCTGCTAGCAGAGAAATTGACTTTATTTTTTTTTTTTTTCTTTACACCAGTAAAAGCCATGAAACTGTCTCAAGGAAATCCTCCAGCCTCTAGAACAGCCTTATTATCCAGGGAAGGATATTCAGCACTGGAAAAACAAGAGGAAAGAAAGACAGTCAGGATGGTGAGATGTTGGCTGTGTCTGCACGAAGAAGGAAAGGTGAATCTTTTATGAATGTACATATTACTTGACGGTCTTGGGCAAAGAAGAGACCTTTCCCCCATTCAGACATCTTTTATCCCATCTTCACCTTCATCTGCAGGATCCATCTACAGATGGACACGTTTCTGTGCGTGCTTCAACTGTATTTGCATTTTATTCCCCACCTGGCCACATAGAGAGGTATCTGCACAGGCAGGCACTGTCTGCTCAACTTTTCCCCAGTGGCACAAAGCAAACATAAAGCAGTTCATCAAATGTTAAACTGAGTTTCTAGTTGCTTTGCTGTGCTGGGTATGTAGCCCACCAGAGTGCAGGAAAATTAACCCTTGTTCACACTGCTATCTTAGCCAATGATGCACAGCATTGCTGCTCATTACTAATTGTCTTGTGACTTTGGATACCCTCAGTTCCCATCTGCCTAATGTTTCCAGTTATGGTTTCTAGGTTGCTCCTGGAATTGCACATTTTTGGTAGAGGGAGCCAATTAATCTTACTAAGTGTTAATGCAGTGCTCTTGCTGTACTCTGCTGAGCCTTCATTTGCCTTTCCTTGGCTACTCCAGTGCAATTTGTGATCATTGTTATGACGAAGGAATTCCTGTCCCAGGTAAGAAGAGATATTCTGAACTTGGGATTTGGGTCTGGAGGTAGAGTTACAGCCACTTTGCACACACAAATGTGAACCCTGTACGACAGACTGTGTGAGTTACTGATGTTCCTTCCAGCCCTGGTTTCTGTACGTTTGGTGGCATCTGACACCCTTATAGTCATCCAGGATAGAGTTTCTGTCTTTCAAACTAAGTCAAAGCGCAGCTTTTTGACATTTAAAAATATCTCCCAGGATGGAAATAACAACTCTTTTGTGATGGGATAATTTCAGGAGGCAGTTATTTTTCTCTTCTAAATTTGGAGCCCCTCACCATTACTTTGTTCCTTGGGCTGAAATTTTCAAAACCAGCAAAAAAGTCAAACAGAGACTCTTGGATCTGAAAATACACCAAGGATGATCTGAACATCCATGTTCATGATGAGGCTTTGGAAATTTCTTTGTGTGATCTGTGGGTGGAATATCAGATTAGTTCAAGCACAAACCTGGCAAGCAAGAAAAATCTGAAGTGACTTTAAGCTCTGCCTGGTTTTTGCCCCAACTGAACATGATATTAGAGGCTGCTTCTGTGCTGTGCTGGCACAGAAAACAAATGGATGGTCAGAGAGAACAACTTCCAGTTCATTAACGGTGAATTTAAAAAAAAAATCAAAACAGGAGGCTTCATGCCAAGATCATCAATTCCCTTCACTCCCCATTTGGCTTGGACAGCCTTTGATAGAAAGCATTGCATCAAAGTGAATGACAAGCAGGAAATGGAGGTGACGTAGAAAGGTAGAGTGAGGAAAGAGTGCAAATGATTTTGGATCCTCACCATGCCTCTTGCTGCTGGGATACAGCTGAGATGGATGGAAGAAGGCAGGAAGAAGTCATCTACTTGAGGATATTGCTTAACAGACAACTAGCTTTTTCTGGACCATAACTCTAGTCTGTGTTCTGGTATAAACCTGATACCCAGTGCTTTACATCTCATTCTCTTGGCTTCATTTTCAGAGGTCACACTCTCTCCAGCAGTGCATTTTAGAGCAGTGACTGAACTAGTTGGGGATTTGGATGCTGTAGTGTTTAACTGAATTAAACAATGGACATTGCTTTAAGGAGACTCAAGGAGGCTCCAAGGTGTGAAAAATCTTTATTTCTTTTTTTTTGTCTGGGAGACCCACACACATGAGGCATGAGACCTGGCAGGACTTGTATAATACAGGAAAAGGAGCCCAGCCCCAGGACTCAGAGCTGAGCTGGTTTACTGAGACATCCACTGGGATTCTGCAGGAGAGCCAAGAATTTAATCCTGAGTTTCAAACCTCAGATTAATGTTTTACAAACAAGCACATTTTCTTTTGATTTTTGCTTGCAGGTGGCTAAAACTTCACCAACCTTATCTTGACTTCAGACCAATATAAATCAGAAGCTGTGGCCAGCAGATGAACACTAGAGAGATGGAGAAAAGCAATGTGATGGTCTTGTCAAATTCTTCATGCATCAAGATGAAAGTCAAGATGGGGACACAGACATTTTAAAGAGGCATGCTTTCCAGGTGCATTTCTTTTTATCATTCCTGACTTACATAACAACACAGGATGGAGTTTTAAAATTATTATTTAATGAAGGTACAACTAGTTACAACAGAGTGTAACTTCTTGTTCTAGTTGGTTTCAACTGCCTTTGGCAATTCACTGGTGCAAAAGGAAATATTGATCAGGAGTTCTGTTGTAGCACTGTACCTTCCCATGTTAAATGCAGTAGTGAAATTGAGAAGGGAATTCTGAGTACTGAATTTCAGAAAGGGAAATTTTCTCTGTTCTTCCAGTAGACTCTCTTTTTCCAAATGAGAAAAAGTACAATCAAATTATAAATGCAATATCAAAGCAGCCATGTAATTTGGTTGATTTTCTCCATGACCTTTCCCATGCTCCCACACCACAGTCACCATTTGAGCTCTTCAATCTTAGAAGTTGCTTGCAGAGTGGAGATGTGATGTGTGCTCCTAGCTGTGCTGTCTGCCCAGCTGGACCTTGGCACGCTGCTCTCTAGCCAGCAAACTGATCTGGAACAGCACCATTTTTCATATTTCTACCAGCACCAGAATTCAAGGGCTGAGTGTTGACTTTTTGGTAGTCTGACTTTCAAACTGTAATGTTTTAACTTCATCTAAGAGCAGCTCAGGTCACCACTACCCAAAGATGAGGAGTTAAATCCAGTTGGCAGTCAGCCACAGCAGTGTTTCCCAGGGCTCAGTGCCGGGGCCAGTTCTGTTTAATATCTTTATCAACAATCTGGATGAGGGGATTGTGTGCTCCCTCAGCAAGTTTGCAGATGACACCAAACTTGGCGGGAGTGTTAACCTGCTCTGGGGCAGGAAGGCTCTGCAGAGGGATCTGGACAGGCTGGATGGATGAGCTGAAGCCAATTGTACAGGGTTCAACAAGGCTAAGAGCCGGGTCCTGCACTTCAGTCGCAACAACCCCATGCAACACCACAGGCTTAGGGAAGAGCGCCTGGAAAGCTGCCTGGCAGAAAGGAACCTGGGGGTGCTGGTGGACAGCCAGCTGAACATGAGCCATCAGTGTGCCCAGGTGGCCAAGAAGGCCAACAGCATCCTGGCTTGTATCAGAAATAGTGTGGCCAGCAGGACCAGGGAAGTGACTGTCCCCCTGTACTTGGCAGTGGTGAGGCCACATCTCAAATACTGTGTTCAGTTTTGGGCCTCTCAGTACAAGAAGGACATTGAGCTGCTGGAGCATGTCCAAAGAAGCTGGTGAGGGGTCTGGAGAACAAGTCTTGTGAGGAGCCGATGAGGGAACTGGGATTGTTTAGTCTAGAGAAGAGGAGGCTGAGGGGAGACCTCATTGCTCTCTATAACTACCTGAAAGGAGGTTGTAGGGAGGTGGGTGTTGGTCTCTTCTCCCAAATAACTTGTGACACGACAAGAGGAAATGGCCTCAAGTTGTGGCAGGGGAGGTTTAGATTGGGTATTAGGAAGCGCTTTACTGAAAGATTGGTCAGGCACTGGACAAGGCTGCCCAGGGAAGTGGTGGAGTCACCATCCCTGGAGGTGTTCAAAGAACGTGTACACATGGCACTTCAGGACATGGTTTAGTAGACGTCACGGTGTTAGGCTGATGGTTGGACTTGAGGATCTTGGAGGTCTCTTCCATTCTATGATTCTATGATTCCATGATTCTATGATTCTATTTGTGACTGTGCAGATTGCAGCCTTAACAGGTTGCTCTCTCTTTATGTAATGCTCACCTGGAGAGGAGATTTTTTGAGTTTTTCATTGAAATTGTGAGTTCTAAAAAGCACTTTTCCTTGCTTAAAATAAGTTAAATAAGTATTTATTTAAAATAAGATTGGAGGACCTTGAGGATCTTCTCAGATGAGCTGTATCTTACAATGGTCCTATACATTTAAAATAGCTACATTTTCTTTTCTTCCCATGCATCTGGATATATTTCAGACTTCTGTAATCCATTTCTGGATGCTGACAAGGCAGTGATGCTACAGGTGTGAGCACTCTGAGTGGCACAGGTTATTATTTGGTCTTGTGCTCTGCCTGAGGGAGAAAGAAACTGTTGCTGGAAAAGAGGATATGGGTGTCCTAAGGAGTGGAAGAAATAAAAGAAACCCTCACTGAAACAGACTAATCAAATTGCTTCTTACCCCAATCATGGAATTAAGTCTGTGTAAGGAAAGAAGTTCCTCTGACAGCATTTCTCTCTTTCCTCTTGCAAGGGGTTGGTGCTGGTGGAAAACAATGGAGCCACAAAGGGGGGCACATGCAGCCATGGGGGTTTGCAGCAGTGAAAAAAAACCCACAGTAGTTGCTCTGATAGAAGTAAGCTTATCTGGCAAGAACCAGCCCAATCAAAGTGACGGAGCAAATGTTGACAGCCCATCCTCTCAAAGCATCCTTAAAGTAAATATCAAGGGCAGGAAATGTCTTGTATACAGTGAAAGCAGATGATGTTTCCCCACACTACAGCACTTCGTCACCATCAAACCTCTGCTTAGGACATGTGACACGTGCTGGCTCTTGAGGCAGACACAGAGACCCGGTCACAGCCTATCGTCAGCTCGGGTACCAGCAGATGGGTAGCCCCATGCTATGGTCTGTCTTCATCAGACCTGCCTGCTGACTCCTGCACCCCAGGGGCTCTGTGGGGCTGCTCTTCCTTGCACAGTGCCATCAGCATCTTCCTCAGCTTTGTTAATACCCCTTGGGAACCTGCTTGAGCTGTGCTAGGGGCAAAGCAAATCCTTCTGCTGGTGAGGTGGCCTCTGCCCTCAGGGTCTATGAAGACTTGGGAGCGACAGGATTGACCCAGGGTTTGTAAATGGCTCAAAATCAAGACTACTAAGGGAAAACTAGTTTTCTGACTCCATTCATGTGATTTGACCTAAAAGGGGGATGTTCTAGCCATGATCAAGTGCTGTTCTGGCAGTTCTCAAATTTGCTGCTGATCCACACATCATTCCCCTAGCTCAAGAAAGCAGCTGGAACAAAGCAAGGCCAGCAACACACACTGTCCCGGTCAAAGTTCCTGGAAAGGAAACTGCATTGCCTCTGGGTTCCCTGGCAGAATAATACCTTTATGTGAAAAGATCTGCCACAGCCTCCTTAACTATGGCACGAGGGGAAAGAAAACCCAGATGTTAATGGGTGAGGTCCAAAAGCTGTGTTTTCTCTGTATACTAAGGAAAAAAAAAAAGAGAAATTAAATAGGAACATGAAATATGTCTGCTAGCAAGTCCTGAAACAGGTCTTGCAGACCGTAGTGTAGATATTCCAAGTGTGTCAAGAGTAAGCTGACATTTCTTTAAGTCAAAAGAAAAAAGAAATAGTTATCATGGAAATTGAGCTGCAACAGTCACTACTTAATCACCCTGATGTACAGCAGAAGGCTGAGGCTTCTTTACTGTAAGCTTGAACTGAGATTGGTAACCTGTGTGTACCTTATTGATGCTTTGCCTCTCCCACAGGAGTGAGAACATTGAATTTCTCAATAACACCTACTGCTCTGTGCATTACTGAACTGAAGGGTAAGAGGGGCCTAAACCAGACCTTCTGCTATAGCATGCTATTAAAGTGAACGCAGCTCCAACCATTCATCATTGATGGTGAACATCTTGATGTAGAGAGTCTCATTTTTGTTGTATTATGGCGGATGTCATTCATGCAGCCACTCAGAGAACATATTTGCTAATCTTGGGCTATTAGTATCCAAAGTAGTGTATAGACCTGCAACTCCAACTGAGACATAGGATAGAAATAAAATCATTTACAGCTGAATTTAGGTACACTCATTTTTCCCCACCTAGAAGGTGTTTTAATGGGGAGGGTGGTGTATGCTACAGTCCTCACTCCAGGACACTCTAGGAAGCATAAGGGTGGCTCAAAGAGATAGGGGAGGATGTGTACACTGGGGGTTGCCAAATGGGATGGAGCAACACAACCACTGGGTCAGGAAGCTCTTCAAATATTGGCCCCTGAGAAGAGTATAGCCAAGGGAAGAGTCACTTAAACCTTCCCCTCCTCTGACATCTCTTCCCATAGGCTTGGGTCCCCAGCAGAGAGGAGAACTTTGGTCTGAGCTAGTGATACTATTTTTACGTACACAGAGTTAATTCCATGATTGGGATAAGAAGCAATTTGAGTAATCTGTTTCAGTGAGGGTTTCTTTTATTTCCTCCACTCCTTAAGACACCCATATCCTCTTTTCCAGCAACACTTTCTTTCTCCCTCGGGCAGAGCAAAAGACCAAAATGAACATGATCTTGGCTGAATAATAGTGATACAGTGGTAAGGGCTTCTGCTTTCCTTCACTTTTCCTCCTCTTCCTCTCTCTTTCCTTCTAAAGACTTATGTTACCGATTTTGAATCTACACCTCATCTGCTCCAGTGTATCACAGCTTGAACTCTCAGTGAAGGTGGATTTGAACTGGGAGCTACGCACATGGTTACGTGTCGTACTCCACAATTCCTGTTATATGTAGCAACTTCCCCAGGAAAATTGGAAAGACATTTGGGGACAATAAGGTCTTCAGCTGGCATCATGAGTTGAGACCAAGGAAGTTCACTGGACTTCAAGAGTTCAGATAAGACTGGATAGATTCACAGGTCCTTTGTGACTGGATACAGAGAAAGAGTAAAAAGACACACAAAGGCTGTCTAAAGAGAAGCATGCAGTTAAGCTGTCCACAAGATACATAGAAGTAGAGATTTTGAAAGTAGAGATGCTTTAACACCCATCCCCAAGGTGTATGAGTGAACAGTGTACTCTGAGAAAGCAGCTGAGGTCTTTCTGTTTGATGATGGGCTCAGACAGGGAGGAGGATGTCAGGATTTGCAGGCAGAGGGGGTCTGTCACATTCTTTACCTTTTTCTTTTGAAGTAATTTGTGAGTCATGTTTCTCTTGATACGGACAGATAAAAGTAGAAGAGAAGGAAAAATCTGAGAAATAGCTGAGAAGGCTGCTTGCTGCAAGAAGAGCAGACTTTGTGGTGTCCACGGAGCAGCTTTCCAGGGTTAGGTTCTCAGCTGGACTAAGACACTACCACTCCTCCAGCTGTCACGGTTAAGCAAAGGTCTATTTTGTGATGTAAAATAGTGTTCAATTATCTTTCAGAAAACTGGGCTTTATCCTTGTTATATTCATGTATATACCTGCATGTGTTTATTCATGTGTAGATCATAGAATCATAGAATCATAGAATGGTTAGGGTTGGAAGGGACCTTCAAAGGTCATCTAGTCCAACCCCCCTGCAAGGAGCAGGGACATCCCTGACTAGATCAGGTTGCTCAGAGCCTCATCCACCTTTCTGGGCAACCTGTTCCAGTGTTCTATAACTCGCATCGTAAAAAATTTTTTCCTAATTTCTAATATAAATCTACCCCCCTCTATTTTAAAACCATTACCTCTCGTCCTATTAAATGTATGTGTCTGCACGCACACAAACACATGCACACTTCTATTATCTCTGTACAGACATTTTTTGTTTTCAAATAGATATAATAGGCATAATCCCTAGCTGGAAAAAAAAAAACAAACCAAACACTGCAGACCTGTGACCTGTCAGGGGCAAAGACTTTTAGACCAGTTGAGAAAACATCCTTTCATTTAATTTTATTTCATTTTGTTTCATTTCCTATTAAATCTTAGTTAAGGAAACCTAAAAGTACAAACAGATTGCATTGTAAAGATGATGTCCTCAGGATTTAAGTTCTCCGCTCAAATTGATGGCTTAGATACACTGCCTGTGTTAATTTACTAGCTAAAAAGCCACTCAATCATGTATGTATTTCTTGGAGGACGATACGTTCTTATTCTGGAATTTGCACAGCTTCTCCCACAAAAGCTAGTTTGAATTTCTTTGCATGGGGCTTATACAGACCTAAAATAACAATTATGAGAGTATTTAGTTCTCTTTTTTGTGTGTGTATTTGATTGAGGACCCTACACTGCTGTGATCTACAGAACCAAACATGGAGAGACCTACTTAAAATCCCCTCCTGGGTGCAAATATCCATTAGTTTTGATATAAGAAATGACCCTAAACTAGAAATGATTCCATATTATCTGAATGCCCATCTCCCAGTTTTGTAGTACTGTAGTGTCAGCATTTCAAATATATTTTACGATTGTGTCTGGAGCTTCAGTCTTCTACATATGAAACTGCCATCACTTAGTGAATACTCACCCCACTACACAAGGAGTTATCCTGCCTTTACCAGGAGAGATCACTACTCAGATGTGGTTTTCCACTTCCCCTTCACAGTCTGTAGTGGACTTCATATTTAATCCTGCTTGTTCTTTTAGCACCCAGTCTGTAAAAAATGGAGCTAATATGACTTCCCAAAGCCACGGCAGGCTTGCCCTCCTGGCTCTGAAGGCCTCTCATAGTGGAGAGACAGAGGTAGAAGAAGGGAGATCCTCAGCCCAAATCCAAGCTGGTGGCAAGAAGAATGCTCATCTTGGTTCCCAAGCAGAGGAGTCAGCCATCAGGTTTAGTCAAGTCAGTTCCCCTGCCTGTTTCTGGGAAATAATTAATGCAGTACTGTGTAGAGTAATGCATCTTATTTATATATCAGTTCTTATAATTCTTAGCTGAAATTGTTATTTAGTAAATGAACTTTTTGTACCTGCAGCTTTCGCTCTGTCTTCTGAGACATATCCCTTGTCCATTGCCTAGTTACAGCCAAAAGAAATCCTCAGAGCACACCAAAGTGGAAAATATTCCCTTCCCAAGATAACAAGGGCTAAAGGATGTAAGACATCTCAGAGTTGGCCTATGGGAAACATTTGCTTCCCAAATGTAGCTGCAAGGACTGGAAGAAAACAGCTCCTGAGGCTGGGATAACTCATGCTTGATATACAGAGACCAAAATCTCATACCGCTTGTATGAAGAAAGCCTCATGAATTAGGGTTGGCAAAGTGTCCCCAGCTTCCTTTGCAGACTATGCCCCCCACTGGGTGGTAATAGGGAGCTGGGGGGAAAAGCCCTTAGTGTTTTTAATTTTTGCTTTGTAGCTATCTCATTTCAACATTCACTTATTGCTATGTGCAAAATACGAATTGTAATGTCAGTCTCTTATCCACTAGGGGTTAAACAGTGTAAGAGTTGTTGTGAAATAATCACATTGGACATTTCTAATCCACTTTCCATGTAATAGCTGATCTCCTCACAGACCTGAAGCAGCGCTATGCACACTCAAATGATTTGAATCCCTTCACCCTGCATCTGAGGCATATTTACACACCTTTAACCCAGACAGAGCTCTAGGCAAGCACAGTACCTGAGCAGGCTGATCTAAACCTAGCAGAGATATTTGTGATCTTTTGCCTGCACTGTTGCCCCATCCATCTCCCTCTGCTCTGCATGCCTGCACAACATTGTTGCTTCTCTGCAGTCAGTGTTAGTGTTGTTACCAGGAACATGGCAGTGGAAATTGTGGGTACCCTTTCCACGCTAGGCTCCAAGTCTTCCCTGTTAAGGGATAACTGAAGGACTTGAGGACCTTCGACTCAATGATCAGCTCAAACTGCCCCAGGAGCTGCAGAACACCAGGATGGATGTGTGGAAGCACAGGAAGGTACAAGCATGCAGAGCAGCCCTGCGTCTTGTCCCATCCCTCCTGGAGAGGCAGGAATGGTGTTTTGCATGCTGCTTGCTGAGCCACAGCTTTGGTGGCATCCTTGGCCCTGCAGTGTGGCCACCATTGCCTATTGCACGCACCATAGGTGTTGCAATCTTCATGCTACTGGTGACTGATAAGCAGGGTCTCCAGAGGTCCCACAGGTCTCTGGGGCTCCTAGGGGTCTCCAGAGCCTGCCATGGGATGGTGTTCCTGCCGTGCTCCCACAGCTGGGAACATGTCAGCTGCTGCTGTGGTCAGCACAGACCCTCACTGGGCATCACTGACAGCATGTCTTGGCCAGGGCATATGCCAAGGAGGCTGCCATTTCCCAAGGCACGGTATGCAGGTGGATGCCAAGGGCCCCATGGTGAGAAAAACCATCAGGAGAGAAGTCTATGCTATTGGGTAGAGCTGTGGGAGAGCCCTCCTCACCCCAGGTACCACAGCTGTGCCTGTCTTCTGTGTGAGGAATTTCAGTGATGGTCTGTGTAGGGCCACTGTGGGAAATTACAAGCTGCACACAGCTGTGAGAACGCAACCTTGAAGAGGGGAGCTAGGAGGGTTATTATTGAGCAGTATGTTGCTGCTATCCAGGAACAACTGTTAGCCAGCAGGGCACGTACTTGGCAGACCTTGTTGCATATGCTGGCCGCGCATGCATCAACACCTGGTCAGTACTCTTCCACTGAATCTGCTGAGGGGATAAACAGAGGTGGCTCGGAGCAGAGAGAGGGAGAAAGGACCCAGAGCACACTCTGCGAACAACAGGGGAGGCCCTGAAGGTGCTGCGCCTACCTCCCTTCTCTGCTCTGACCCCGCTGATCATCATCCTCCTGCTCGGCGGTGTCTCCGGTGTAGTCGGAGTGGTAAGACTCTCACAAAGGGAAAACAATACGCTGGTAACTGCTTATGCTAGGAACTGTAACTGCTTATACTAGGAACTGCTTATGCAAAGCTATAATAGAGCAATAAATACTGTTGTGCTTTTAAATATCATATGCTGGGTGAACTTTGTGCATAGGAATCCTACGAACTGGCTACACCCTCCGCAGCCCCTCGTCCCCATGCTATGCAATGTCTCAGGCTTCCTGTCCCTTCCTACAGTGACGACAGCAGCTGGCAGAAAGCTGCTGCATAGGCTCTTTGAGAGCAAGCAGGACTCCCAGATGGACTACCATGATATCCTCACCATCATCTTCAGGTACTCATCCATCGGCACCATGAGCCTCACTGAAGGTGGGAGAGGGCAGAGCACGAGGGGTGGCAGCACAAGGGGACAGGCTCAGGACATGGCGGCTCAGAGCTGCTGGGTTGATGCTTGAGGAAGTGATCTGATCTCCAGCAAGCAGTTTGAGCCTTGCAAAATCCATTTTAACTCTCTTACTGTACCTCCCCTGCCTGCCATGTCATGTCTTGTGCTGCAGAGGAAGCTGTGGCCACACACAGGAGGGAGAATGTGAAGATCTACAACAGGTCCTTCACCCCCTTGTACCATGCCATCACCCAGAGGAAGTTTAAGTGTACCATGAAGCTGGTGTGCGCTGGCAAGGAGGAGAAGGTGTATGGAAGAGATGAAGGGGACAAACGGGTGCTGCAGGGCAGTGGCTTGGCTCCCTCCTGCTGTGGCAGCTTTCCCCTTGTCCCTTCATGGTCTGCTCTGATCGGGTCTTGGGCTGGGATCCAGCTCCCCAGCACCAAGCCCAGTGTTTAGCCTGGATTTCGACAATGCTGGCTCCCACCCAGCCTCTTGCTTCTTCCCTAAAGGTGGTGGAATTGCACATGCAAGGTCTGGGCTGTGATGAAATGCTGTGGGGGCTTTGCTGCGGCCTTCAAAATGGAGGCCACAAAGGCCAACCTGAACAACACTGTCACCATTCACCCTACTTCTGCTGAAGAGCTGGTGACACTGCACTGAGGTGGTGGGTGCAAGAAGCCTGTGGGACAACAGGGGAAGAGAGATGGTGGCATGGTCCCCCAGTGTGGTTTAGGGGAAGGCTGCTGGTGGCAGGGGTCCTCCTCTGCCATCCCTGGCACTGGGATGTGCAGGGAGCAGCAGCGCAGGGCAGGACAGCTGGATGCTTGGGGTACTCATAGGTGCCTGAGCATGCCAGGTGGGCTCCATCCTCTGGCGTGGGCACTCGCACAGTTGTGTGGCTCCAGGTTTTGCTGCGGTGTCTTCATCCCAGCTGGTAAAATGATGGCAGGCAGGAAAATCCTGCTCAGCCTTTCTAACGCCATTAGCATCAGTGGAGCCAGCCCTGGGGCACTGCTTTTGGGGTGACAGAAGTGCCCAAGAGCTAAGAGAGGGGCAAAAAGACACCTTTGCAGGTGGTCAAGTGGTGGGGGTGGCTCCCAAGTGCCAGTGAGACTTTGTGGGCAGTGAACACCCCGGGCATGGTGGCAGTTGCAGTGGTGACGGAATTGGGACCGGAATGGGTTTGAGGTCTCCATTTCCTGCCTGTATGTGCTCTGGATGGAGAAAGAGAGGAAAAAGGCTATGGAGGAGATTAGATGAGCACACGCACAGGCAGGGGCTGATTATCCGCAGAAATCTCCTTTTTGGAGGGAATTGGGCAGAAAAGCAGAGGGAAGCTGAGACCCAGGTGTCCCTGTGAGACCATGTCCCCCATAGGGACCATATGTCCCCCCCATAGGGGCCAGAGGCCCAGACTGGGCATGCAAAGGTCATTGCTGTAAACCATTTGAGGACCAGGGGTGAACTCCAGTGATGGAGGGTGGGGAAATGCTGTGGGTTTGGGCCGTGGGGGTCCCCTGGGAGCTTCCACCTCTGGCCCCCACCCTTTGGCATCCAGGGGACAGGGCAGGGAAAAGCAGCCCCTCAGTTCCCATCCCCGGCAACTCTTCCCTGAGGGAGACGCTGTGGAAATTGGTCCAAGTTCTGGGCACAGCCACCCCTGAGGGGCTCAGGGTGGGGGAGATGGAGGTCGTCTGCCCCATGGCCGCAACAGAACAGGGGAGCTGAAGGACATCGCGAGTGGGCCGGGTGATGTGAAGATGGGCACTAGGGGTGGCCTGGGAGCTCTGGCCTGCTCCCACTCTGACCCAATGATGTCAGGGCTCCGAGGTCTGGCAGCCAGGGGCTAAAACCAGGCCCTTACCAGAGAGGAGATGACCTTTGCGGGAGGGACAAGGCCCTGGATGCCTAGGGTCCGTGTTTCCCTTTTCAGTGGGCGGGCCTGGCCCAGTCCTGCCCTGCCCCGGGAGCTCAGCGGGGCAGAGTCTGCCCGCCTAAGGTGTGAACACGGGATCGGCCCAGGGACCAGCAGCATCGCAGGGTGCAGAGGAGCCAGGGCTGAAGTCGGACAGCAGGGAAGGGGCTGAGGGATCACCAGGGCGGGTGGGAGAATGCCAGTGCTTGGGTGGCCACGCTGCCGGAGCAGGTGGGGCCACAGGGCTCTGGAAGCTGGGGAGTAAAGCCCGGAGGGCTGGAGCCTGGCGCCCCTTGTCCTCGCCCGAGGCACCCGCAGCCACATGAGGCCAGGCCGTGCTGCCCCATGGGTCCGTCCCCACCCCCCAGCCATTTCCCAAGCCTGGGGGCTTGGGTCCATTTGAGGCACCATGCACAGACTGGCACTGGCGAGGGGTTTGGCGCTCAGACAGGCATTTGTGGGGCTCGAGAACCCAGCTCCTGGGGCCGGTTTTGGGGCTCAGCAGCACAGACAGAGTCGCAGGTTTTGCGGAATGTGAAACCTGGCTTTGTGCCTGTTCTGTACACCTTCACCTCTTGAACACAGAGCCCAAGTCCTGTGCTTGGAACCCGCCCCCCATTGCCGCTTCAGGACTCGGCAGTAATGGCCCAACTCCCTGGCTGTTCCCTGTCTCCGGGCCAGGCCTGGGGACAAAAGGCACTTTGAATGCTGAGACGTACCCCGACCAGTACTCGGTGCCCCGGTTCGGGTACTGCCGCGGTGTGGGACCCGGTCAGTCCGTGCCCAGGCAGGTGGAGCTCCAGCACGGCGGGCGGATCGTAGCGGAAGATAGAGACAAAGAGGCCGGGCTTGGGGCTCTGGGCGCTTGGGATAGTCTGGCTCCGGCACTGCTCCAGGCAGCCGAGTCCTCCAGAATAAGCCACTGGGTGTCAACTGCAGAGCCCACACAGCTCTGTGCCGGCACGCAGTTCTGAGGGCTGGAACAAGAGAGGGTGGCGCAGCAAGAAGGGGCAGGGTCTCAGGGTGCCTGTGTGGAGCAGGGCTGAACAGGTTTTAGCCCCAGCTGCCGCTGTCCCTCACTTCATCTCCTCCTCACCAAGTGCCCCATCATGTGGCCCCGGAGTGGCAGCAGCTGGGCCTGTCTCCCCAGTGGGGTGCAGATGAGCCTGGGCACCTCGGCCTGGAGACCAGCCACAGCAGAGGGTCTGGGAAGCAAGGAAATGACCAGGCTGAGCTGAGGCGGGTGGGCAAGTGACAGTGCCTGGGCAGCCACACTGCCGTTGGCTTAATGGATGAGCAGGTGGCGCTCAGAGAGCTGGGGAATAAAGCCCGGAGGGCCAGAGCCTGGTGCCTGCTGTCCTCACCGGAGCCGCCCCTGCCAGTTCCCAAGCATTGCCCGGGGCTCCCGGGCCTATCCCTGGTGCCACAGGTGGGGCTCGAAAGTTTGGAGGCTCAGCCTCGGGGGCTCAGTCTGGTGTTTGTGGGGCTCAAGACCCATCTCCTGGGTCCAAGCAGCACAGATCGAGTTGGGTGTTTCCCAGGCTTGAAAATGGAGCCCAAGTCCCGCAGTTTTGAGGCTGGGAAACGGGCTCCTGGGGCTGTGCTGGGGTGTTGGAGCAAAGATTGAGTCGTGCATGTTTGGGCTCAGAAACGGAGACTGAATTGCCGTTTCTGGGGTCAAACCCAGGGGACAGGTTGGCCACTGGGGCAGGGGAGTGGGAGGGTTGTTGAGGGGTGGGCAGGGCGCATGTATCCCCGCCAGAGGCTGGGGATCTGATCGCATTAGTCCCTGAAGCTTGGGAGGCGGGCATGCACTAGGCTAAACTCAGCATCTGAAATAGTCCTTGGGTGGAAAAGGCGCCTGTCACAGCATCTTTGCGTGTCCAACTCTTTCTTCAAGGTGTATACAATAGCCAAATAGTCATTAACTCATTAGTCCTTATTTAGACAATGTACAGTTAAGACAGTGATTGATTTATGACCTTTTCAAAAGCCAAGACCATTTGAAGAAGCACAAATGAACTGGAGCTGCAGAGCAACTCAGCCAAAACAGGTTGGTGCTGAAATTAACTGGAACTGAAGAGTTGCAGACAAACTTGAGACGAAATTGACTGGAGCCAAAACTGAGCTGGACCAGGAATGAGCTGGCACTGTCCATGAGCTGAACAGAACAGAAACAAAGGGAAGCCGCGAATGAGCCAGAGGCAAAACTTGAACCACAGCTGAAACAAGCTGGAGCTGTCTGTGAGCTGGACCTGCAAACAAATGGGAGCCTGAACCAACAAACAAATGAAAACAAATGGGAGCCCAAACTGCCTTGGACCCAAAACAAATGGGGGCTGAAACAATCGACCTGAAGCTGCAACTGAGCTGGAACCACAAAGTCCCCGCAGCATTTCTGGGCTGGCAGAGCCATGTGGATGCAGGCATGGCTGTCTCCAGCTACGTGCTGGGCAGGTGGCAGTGTCATCCTCAGCACAGGCAAGCCAGCTTCTTCCTGGGGGATCCATACCCCACACAGGTCTCTCCAGCGCAGGTGGCTCACAGTGTGGCTGGGGCTCCTCTATCCATTCCTGTGCAGGGAGAGACATGGGACCGACAGAGTTCCCAGTGGCATGGAACAGCCCAAAAGAGCCCTGGAGCTGCTGCCCCTGCAAACCCTCCCGGGCATGGGCAGCTCTTCCCAGCCCCTCACTGGCCCTTTTGGCAGTGACACCCTGGTACTGCATACCTGCAATGGGAGAGGAATGGAGAAATGGGGACAAGACACCAGAAATGTTCCATTTCTCCCCAGGAGAGAGCCAGGATCTGTCTGAAGACCCATCCACCCAGTGCAGCAGCAGCACTGGCACAGACCGATGACCATCAGCCCTGGGCTGAGGACAGGGCCAGTACTGCACCAGTGCCAGCACGATCTGGACTGCACCCTGACAGTGCCCGCTCCCACCTCCCTGAATGCCCCCCACAGCCACAGTCCTGCCAAACCATGCAGGGGGAGCCACACAGCACCGATCTGCCCTAGCCCCAGCTCAGGGTGGGCTGTGAGCATGGGAGCTCAGGGACCCCCTGCATCCACAAACAGCCTCTGGCCACCCGGGGGAACTCACCTAGGCAGGCAGAGAACAGGCACAGCCTCGTCTGTGCTGCCAACACCTCCTGAGGGACCAGGAGCACCAGGACAGCCATTGCTCCCTATGCCCGGCCAGGCCAGCTTCACCGTGTCACTGATCGGGCTGCAGGAGCTGGCACGGATCCCTGGAGCAGCCTATGCTCCCATAGCAGCATGTTTTGAGCTGAAAAAGAAGGTTTTCAGTAAAAGCAGGGCCCAAAGCCACCCTGAAACCCCACTGTGGCAGTGCCCAATGCTGCTGGCTCCGGCCCTTGAGGACAATGCCAGGCAGGGCTGAAGGGCTGAACCCCAGCAGAAACCAGTTCCTCCCAAGAGCAGCTCCCACATTCAGTGGTTCAAGCTCTCCCTGGCTCTGGCAGAGCCAGAACCAGGCTGGAGAGGTTTGTCCTGCCAGCAGCTGCTCCAGAAAAGAGCTGGGGAGAAGAAACCACCTGGTGCCTGCACCAGGAGGAGGGACCCCAGTGGCAGGAGGAGTCACCGCCTGCCTCAGGAGACCCCCAGCCCCACCAGGTCCTCTTCTGCCCCAGAGGATACATCCTGCCTTTTCTCTGCACTGCAAGGAGCTGGGCCTAGGAGCCTCTGCTGTGATTGAGCTCGGGCTGATCTCATGGTGAAACTGCAAGCTGCTGGGTACCCCCAGCCCCAAAGGCTGAGCTGCACCTGCTGCCCCACTGGGAAAGTCACTGGGTCTCAGCTGGACATCCATGGGGGATCACACACACACTGGAGGGGAGGGGAAAACAAACCACTCACCCGTGGCTGCTAATGGAGGCAGCGCAGGTGCTGGCTCTCTTGCCAGCAAACCAACCAGGACGCACCAGAGCCCCACCCTGGGGAAAGCAGGGCATCACACGGATACCGTCAAGCTAAACCTTCTATTTAATGCTGCGCAACACAGGGTTAAATACCCATACAGCCACTACGCACGTGAACGCCTTATCCGTGCCCACCACGTATGTGGACGCAACTGCCCCCTGCACTCATGGACTTATCCTCGCCTAGCGCGCCAATCACCGTGGACCGCCCCTCCGGCATACATGTAGCCCTGCTAACGTTACCCTACAATCCCCCCCCCTCTATGCTAAATCATCCTGGTCTAATGGCTGGTACTCTGGGGGGGATGCCATCATAACATAGTTGATCATGGATAGCTGCCTAGTGACCCCTTAATCATAGCATGCAAGAAACATAACAATAACAGAAACAAACAAAGCATTATCAAAGCAACTGCTAGGATTGTCAAACCTATAGACACAATATTACCTAGCCATCTAGGTAAACCGAACAGGTCTGGAAACTACCCCCAGTCCTTTTAGGGCTTTGACATTGAATACCGACTGGGCAGCATGTGCACGCGTCTTCTCCAAGGCCGAGGAGGCATTCTTGCTCAGTCCAAACAGCAGTAACCCTGGAGACCTAGGACTTCCTCTAGGTCGCTGCAACCAATGCCAGGCCTCGCAAGGGCATAATCTAATGCCAGCTTCATTTGTGTCAGTCCTTCGTCGTGTGCTGCTAAGGCAGTCGCCAGTTCAGATATGGCGAGGGCTGTGTGGTTGGCATTCCCAAGAGCCCAGCAGGCCACGCGCTATGCAAACCTGAGTAGAGTTGGCGCAGTTCGTGAACCACTCCCAGAAATTAGTCGTTATCACTGGCATTGGAGGACTCACAATGAGGATCAATCCCACTAGGGTGAGCTGGAGAGCGCCGCGCCGCTCGGTCACCCTGCCGATCCTCCAGCCACGGCTGTACCAACCGGGCCGGGATCCATCAGGTCCCCGCACCTGTGGAGATACAAGCATACCCTCGTCCCCATGTTAGCAAATCAGCGGGACCTTCCCAACGTGGGTTTTCTGGCAGGCGGTACCAGACCTTTGGGAGTGCCTTGCTCCCAAAGAGCAGCTGACATGAGGAAAAATGGTTTTGGATAGGGGAAACAATTCTGATTTTAGCCAAGGATAGCAACCACCCAGTTATGCCACACACAAGCTTAGCCAATAAAGTTACTCATCACATGTTATACATATTCATGACTGCTAAGCAAAACTAAGTTTCACTACCTTCTAGTAATTTTCTACTACAGCATTCTTCTACTATTACAAACATAACAACTCCAGTAACTTTCTTATCTATAAGGAAAGTGACTAGTTTTTTGCAAGCCTCTGTTGAAACAAGCCATAAATTCTGCTAACAATGTTTTGTATCTTAAAGTTTCCCTTCTCATTCCATGGCTTTCTTTCAGCGAGCATGACTGTATTCCTCTCCCAAGGTCAGTTTGCTTTCACTGACACCGTACTGGCTCAAGAAGTACCCACATCTCTCTCTTCTTTGTTTATGAGAAGAGGCTTGTTTCAACGCTTTATCTATTAAAGTCTGCACATATTTCAACACACACATGGAATACAGATCAAAATACATATACGAAAAGCATGAATAAGCATCCTACAGCTGTTTGTAATAAGCTTATATCAATCCACCAAAAAGATTTCTGAATATATCAAAATCATTACTTTGTTGCAGTTTTTGCACTCCTTTTTGCAAGTTTTGAATACTTTGTGAATAGATTCCAAATAATCAGACAGATTCATGCAGCAAAGCCCATCAAAATCCTGACAACCATGATTTTGTGCTAATAATAAAAAAAATCTATTACTGATCTATTCTGTTACCAACCCGACTATGCCAAAGACACCGCCGAGCAAGAGGATGATGATCAGCCGGGTCAGAGCAGAGAAAGAAGGCAGGCGCAGCACCTTCAGGGCGTCCCCTGTCATAAATAAAGTGTGCTCTGGGTCCATCCTCCCTCCCCGGCTCTGAGCCACCTCTGTTTATACCCTCAGCAGATTCAGTAAAAGAGTAGTGACTAGACGTTGCTGCATGCGTGGCCAGCGCATACAACAAGGCCTGTCAAAAATGTACTCTGCAGGCTAACAGTGGTTCTGTTTTGTAAAGTAGCATAGTGTACAGAATCTATATCAGGTAACAGCGTTGACAGTACCAATGCAGTTGTATGCGTTTGCTTAGCAAGCAAACAGCCCAATTTATTTAGCGTAGCTATTGCCTGGGCACTTGCCACACCAGGGGCAAAGATTGAAGCAGCAATAATTTTACTTGGTTTCCAAAACTCTATATTATCTTGGCAATCAGATTCAAAGCTATGTGTACTTCGTTTAGGTCTTTTATGCTGTCTTGATTTTGATATGTGCTCACGTGATTACACCATGCAGTATCATTGCAATGTATAGGTCTTAAAGCATTTACAATCATTACCCCTCTAGCAACATTAGCTCCTGAATAGTTAAAGAAAATAGGCAGAAGTCCATCTTTACTGATCCCAAAAGTTCCATCTTTTGTAATTTAGCACTCAGCACTTGCTGCTGCTGTTGTTTAACACAGAGCTGCCGTCCTACCGCTATCTGATCTGGCAGATTGCCCAAGCATGTTCTGAAAGTCTTATTTGAAGATGATACAGACAAATGGCGCCCCACCCTGTGGCACCAGCCATAGTTACCCACATGTTTGTTCTTTCTGTGACTGATGTCCATGGAGCTGCCACACAGCTTGTTAACAATCTGACGAACGCAAGGCAGCTTGGAGCGCAGGTCGTGCCCATCGTGCAGGGATTCACTTGTTCACTGCTCCTGTAGAGACACAAGCATATCCTTTCCCCCATGTCATAAGAGGGAATGGTCCTTCCCAATTACCTGTTTCCAGATTATTATTTTCACTCCAACATTATTTTTTAAACCGGTCATACAACAAAGGATTATTAATTTCCTTTAACATTGTCCATTCAGCGCATTGCATTACGTTGACCACATAGGCAGAATCTGAGACAATATTGAGGGATTAATCTTTTCACTTATACAAAGTTCGTACTTTGAATCAGATGGTAATCCCTGTTGCAGAGGCCCCATATCCTCAATTACTGAATTTACTGCCCTTAAATCCTGTAAGAGTCGTCATTTACCCGATTTTCCTGTATTACAAACACAGGTGTATTCTACGAACTGTCTGTTGGCTTTATATGTCCAAGTTGTAATCGCTCGTTAACTAACTCATTCAAATGGTGCAGCTTTTCTCTTGCTAAAGGCCACTGGTCAACTCAGACGGGAGTATCTGTAATTATGGCAGGTTTTGGGTAAGCTGCCCCCGCCCCGCCGGATGGGGGGGAGGGGAGGGGTGCTTGGCGGCGGCCGCGGCAAGAAATCCTTAAAGCCACCGTCACAGGCAAAACAGACTCGACCTGGGGAAAACCACTCATCCATTACCAAAACCAAAGCAGGACGATGAGAAAGGGAACAAGACAACCTCTCCCCACCCCCCCTCTATGCTAAATCATTCTAGCCTAAAGTTGAAATTTCCAAAACAAAATATAAAATTTTCTTAAACCACTGATCTATAGTTCTATTAAGTACATAGCCAAAAGTCTTATGCTGTATTCCTGAGTAAACTGATGGGTTTGTTTCCCAAGTAATTAAACTGAAAGCATCATAGAAAAAATAAATGTTTTTCAAATCAAAAAGCACAGTCAATAACAAATAATTAGCAATTATCTGCTTCATTTCATCTATCTGGAGCTGCTTTGCCGCAGGTGCTTGTTCTGCCAACTCCACCTTTGCATTCAGTTGTTCCACCACAACTTTATCCACTCTGTGCAGCTCTTTGAGTTTCATTTCATCAATGGTTTTCATTGCCTTGGTGAGTTCAGGAAGGAGTTTGCTATTTGTATCCTGCAAGCTACTATATCTTGCCTTTTCTTCATGTGCCTTGGCTTGTTCCAGCTTGACCTCTGCCTGCATGCTCTCCACCTGAAGTTCCAGCTTCTTGGTGGTGTGTATTAGCTGCTGCTTCTCCTCCAATTCTGATGCAGCAGCTGCGCTTTCTCTTTCCAGTACTTGGCACTTTTCTGGATGCTTCTTCTGAATCAATTCTGCTTCTTTTACCTTCTCATGGGCTTCCTGAAGCTCTTTAAACAGAGCACAAACTTGCAAACTCAGAGTTTCTACTTCACTGCCAACAGCCTCTGAACTCTCCTCTGCTTGCTGTTCAGTTTGTGTCCCACTCTTTAGGCAGTTGCTGGTTTTCTTCTCCAGTTTTGACAGTCTCTCTTTGTGATTCTGCAGCTCCTTCTCAAGTTCTTCCCTCTTCTGAGTTTCATTTCTAAGGCAGTAGAGCAGTTGGCTTACAATTAGCTCCTCAGACTGCAGATTCTTTGATTCATTGGCAGTTTTGCTCCTGCCGTAGATATCAATGTTACTGGTCATTTCACCACTATTCTCTTGATGCTCCTTTGCAGTTCTATTTATTTCTCCTTCGTTCATCCCAGTCTCCACAAAGGAATCCTCTGTGGAGATGTTCAGCTTGACCTGCAGTTCTGAAATGATGCCTAGCATATCGGCCTTCTCAGCCTGGAGCCGTTGCACCTGGGATATCAGCTGCCTCATTTCCTTCTCAGGAGCCATGCAGCCCTCCATTTCAGCTCCTTCTCTTTCCTTTAAGTTCTGAAGTTGTTGCTGTAGCTTTTCATTTTCCATGCACTTGTCTAGCAAGCACTGCTTAACTTCCTTAAACTTTAACTCATAAAATTCTCGTTCTTCCTTCTGCTTCTCTCAACAGACGGAAAGTTCCTCGTACCGGTCCTTCATAGCTTGGTTATGCAACTTCATGGCTTCTTTTAACTCATTTGATACAGGGAATTAACGGTCTGCTAAATATTGCTTGATTTAGGAGACTGTCTGCTAGAGAATGCCTAACAATCCTATTTCCCTTGAAACTCACTTAAGCTTATCAGGGACTGGTATGTGTCAAGAAACTGCTATTTGTCAAGGACTAATATGTCTAGCAAAGGACAGAATGTTAGTTCCACTGCAAATTCGGCCAGAAGTCAGGAAACTGCTGAAATCCCCAAGTGAAAGGAGAGCATGGGTGAATGACTGAAGTTCATCTAGAGGAAGATAAGACCCCTGAAGAAGTAAACGACCACCAGAGACAGATCTGAAATGCTAAAGCAAGTGTTTTTTTCATAACCCTGCCTCACTTACGCATATGTATCTCTGTATTGTGCAATCCTATGAATATGTATACCTGCACTGGATAAATTTTTGGTAAAATGTGCTGTCAGTGTGCATGCTTTTGAAGGAGCGATCCCCCACGCACCCGGCGCCTAATAAACATGCCTGCTTTATAACTCTTTCCGAATTGTAGAGTTTGATCCGTGCATCACATTGCTTTCAGTGATGAGCTCTTTCATCTGCTGTACCATTTCTTCTGGGGTGTAGGTGCTAAGGGCTGAGGCAGCCATGCTGTCCGTTCTGTTTTTCGTTTTTCTCTTGGGATGCTCTCCATTTTCAGCAGGATGGCTTTTCAGCTTGCTGGACATCTCTGAAGCATATACCTGGATCCGCCGAGTCACTGGGCGAGCCTGCCCACGGCGACCGTGACAGAAACCGGCCTCCACCCGCCGCTTCTCCCGGCACCGGGCTCGCTTGAGGGACAGCCACCGCTGAGCCTCTCCCTGCTCGCCCCCCTCACAGCTCGCCCGTGGCGGCGGTCCTGGCTCAGCTGACTGCCCTCTGGCCAAGCGTAGCTACAGACACTGTTTGGCAAGATGTCCACCCCGCCCACATCGAAAATATCTCCTGTTCCGGCCACCTGTAAGTTCTATCCCCTGATCGGTCCCTGAAGGCCACTGCTGCTTGAAATGTCCTACACCCCGACAACCAAAGCAGGTGGGGCCCGCGGGGGGTGATCGCATAGTGGAAACTGCTGCAATGAGCGGTTTTGCTTGCTGCAACGCTTCTGCCTCCATAACCCGCTTAATCATCTGCGCCACACCTGCATCCCCAGGCAATTGCGCCAAAACTTGTTGAGTTACCTCATTTGCATTCTGTTTAGCTAACTCTTTCGCGACTATAGGTTTCACATTCTCTGGTAAATCGGAATTCTCAATTGCCTTCTGTAGCCTCTCCAAGAAAGAGGTATACGACTCCCCTACGCCCTGCCTCACCTGAGTGTACGGCTGCCTTTTGCCCTCATATTTACCCATTTTTGCAAATGCCACCTGCACCACCTGCGTGGTGGCGTGGATATCCCTGCCCCACATATTAGCCTGTGCGGCTGGATCAGCGAAGTTACCTGGCCCTAGAATCCTTTCCACACTAATCCCGTGCAAGGGGTGATTCGGATCTAAAGCTTCTAAAACCACCTTATTCGCTTCCTCCTTTAACGCAGCCTCCCACAACAC
Source organism: Chlamydotis macqueenii (assembly GCF_036417535.1). Taxonomy (NCBI): domain Eukaryota; kingdom Metazoa; phylum Chordata; class Aves; order Otidiformes; family Otididae; genus Chlamydotis; species Chlamydotis macqueenii. The sequence continues at coordinate 23,083,950 of NC_141559.1, forward strand.
CATTTTGGGGGTTGTAAAAACCGCTCTAGCCAGCTGCCTACAATCAAAAGGAAGCAGGTTTGCTGCCTAGATCACATCCAAAATCGCTCAAGCCGCCACCCCATTAACACCTTCCTCCTTCACCGCCTTCTGCCATTCCCTGAATAATTTGTAATCCAACGCGCTTCACTGCCGACCCTGCTGCCCCTGTATCACTGGGCACACCATTCTACCCCCATCTCCATCTGATGGCCCTAGAGATACCCCTTCCAATACGCAATTCTTAGCAGTCAATGTCCAATCCGTTAATCCACTACCCGTTTTCTGTTCAGCCGCTGCCTCCGCTTTCCGCGCCCCCCCGCCACTTTACTCAATATTTTTTCTACGTCCGCCGCCAACCGCGTGAACCTTCGGATTCAAGCGTCCACTCCTCCCGCTTCGCTGCCCCCTTCCCTGTCCGCAACCGATGAATTCTCAGGGAGAGGTGGCAAGCCGGTATCGCCCCTCCGCGAATCCACAAGCGGTGGAGCCGACAGGGTAGAAGGAGAGACAGAGGGCACCCCCGCGTCCTCGCATCCGGGGGGTCGCCCCCTCGGCCCAGGCCCCCCCGGCCAGCAAGGCGCAACACACCGGGGAGCACACCCAAACTCCATCGCCCCCTTATCACTGTCAGAGGCTCTCGGCCGAACCGGGCAGACCACCGGAGCGCCAACCCCCCGTCCCCTCCGCGCCGTCTCGACCCCGTTCGTCCCCCTCCCCTTCCGACGGCTCTCTCCCCGCCGCCTGTAACCGCGCCACGTCCATCACCTCTCCCGGCTTGCTAATGAAGCCCTTCGTCAACGGTGCCGTATGCACCGGACAATTTACCTCTTTTCCCAACGCCTTTACTGTATCCTGGATGGATGCCATCCTAACAGCAGGCAGGCACGACCGACCCGCGGCCACGACTCAAACCTGTCCAGGCCACGACCGCCCCGCGGCCAAAACTCGTCCAGACCACGACCGCCCCGCGGCCACGCGTTACCTTCTGACACGTCGGGGGTCACCGGTTGTCGCCGCACGACAGCTTACAGACCCCCCCTCTATCGGGATCCCATCCCGGGGAGTCACGTCGGGGTCACCACCTGCCGGCTCTCTTGCCAGCAGACCAACCCAGGCCGCACCGGAGCCCCGCCCCGGGGAAAGCAGGGCATCACACTGATACCATCAAGCGAAACCTTCTATTTAATGCTGCGCAACACAGGGTTAACTACCCATACAGCCGCTACCCACACGAACGCACCCGCCCCCTGCACTCATGGACTTATCCGTGCCCACCACGCACGCGACCGCCCCCGCCCCCTGCACTCATGGACTTATCCTCGCCTAGCGCGCCAATCACCGCGGGCCGCCCCTCCGGCATACATGCAGCCCTGCTAACGTTACCCCACACTTCTTGCTGTTGACATATAGAAGGAATAAATAAAATTTTAAACCGATTTTTTTTCTTTTAAATCAGTCTTCCTTTTTATGCTCCAGTAATTTTTCTGAATGTTAGCTACACAATGAAAGGGGGCTAGTCTACACAAGCCATCCTTCAGGAACATTTCCTTCTCCCAAAAAGAAAAAACATATCAAAAAAAGCCTTTTTACCTCCTAGACCCTTTGAAATACCTGGAAAAAAAGGTATTCATTGGACTAACCACAGCTGTAGTGAGCTGGACAAGCAAAGTGCTCAGACTTGCCGTAGGCAGGAAATCCACCTACGGCCCTTACAAAGAGCATGACCAGTGAAATATTACTGACATCTCCTTCTGCTCCACCCCAATATATAGGATCATCCCCAAAATACAGAGTACTTGTAGTTCTTGGATGGGAAACAAAACTGTTTCTGGAATTTGGTTGTGGACATAGAAGCTGTAACTTTTGGACCCTACTCATTAAAACACAATTTTATTTTTAGCTCTGAGACAAAACCTATTATACAGAGATCTGTAGCAAGAACAGCTCTTGAAATAAATAGAAAATGTTATTTATTTATTGGAGGAACTGAGGTGTCTTATTTACAAATGCCATCTGGCTTAAGAAGAGTTTGTTTTCCACAAGTTCATAATTTCGAAGGTTAGTCCAGCATCTGGTATGCACCCCACCCATTCCACATACACCTTTAGAACTCCACAAATGTTGAAAAGCGGATTTTGCTGTTTAAAAGTCCATGAAAAAAGACCAAACTCAACTCCTCCCACAGAGCTACCGGGTAAGAACAAGTGGATATGACGGGGAGGAAATGCTGCATATTTGCTAATAACATCTCTCATGGTGCGGCTGATAGTTGTGGGTGGCAACCAAGCAACTCCTCCCAATGAACTGAGTTGTTTCTGCCTTCCTATGGGTTATTTTCCCAAGCGCTGATGGCAGGGAGGCACAAATAATCCCAAGACAGATCTGTTGACAGCTCTAATAATCTTATTTATTATATGACAAATTTCTTTTTTTTGCACCAAAATTGTTATATCTTGATTCCTCCCCTCATTTTGTGGTCCAGTGACTACCAAAACTAAACAATAAGATGAGAAATCACACTGTCAAGATTTGTTAGACCTCGCTACGGCTCCTCTCCCTCCTATTTCTTCTGATTCCTGAGGAGCTTGGCAGCAGCTCACAGAGGAGGTGGCCATTTTGAAACAGGCAAATACTGCCTGAAGAAGTCCTGCTGATAGCAAGCAAGCCCTCCTGATAAGAAAAGAAACCACCCAACCCTCTCTTCCTAGAGCTTTCCCTTTTCTTTAGAAATCGTTCCTTGTATCAAATATCATCCAAAGGCTTGGGGGATATGGAAGAAAGACCTTTGAAACAGCTGAAGGTGGCATTTGATACCTACTTCTGCAAGATGTGAAGGACACACTTTTGTCACTGGACGAGCTCCTCGGTCTCGACTCTGCAGTGCCAGCAATGAAGGGAGCTGTGGCAAGTCAATCTGTTGATGTTATCACCAAGGAAGTATGCTACAAAATGCTACCCAGCCTACAAGGAAACAATGTATCAACAAAACACTTGCCATCCACTGGGCCATTTTAAAATCCTTGTCTTTACTAAATCCTTGACAAAAAAAAATACAAAAAAGCCCAAGCTATGAATACCAAATCAACTACACTGATTAATCCTGTCTACAACAAAAAGAGGAGAACAGCTCCAGATTGTTCCTTGGTGGGATTCCCAGGGGATCAGGTTGCCTTCGGGTCCCTCTGAAAACAGCAGCCATGCACTTTAATGGACACACTGAACCCCAGCTACAACCAAGTTTTGACCCAAGCTGTGCCAGCCCCAGATGGATTGGACCTTCTTGCTCGCAGGATGCCACCACTGTGACCATGTTGGGCTGCTCTGCTTTTCTCTCCTCTCTGTGCTCTGCTTCAAAATGGCCAGGTCCATACTCAGACCACAAGTGCCCAGACAGACAAGTCGGGAAAGCAGTTCCCAAAATAATCCCACCACCACCACCACCACTTTGGGGGAAATACTGCAAAATCTCCATGCTAGTCTCCACACTGCACCTAATGATTTAACCCTGTAAATCCCTTCCTTCCAGTTAAAACTGCCTTATGGTTTCTCTCCTGGGCTCCAGGGACAGGGGCGAGGGCTGCACTGGGTGATTGCTACTGGACTGAAACACCAGTACGGAGGCAATCTCATGCTATCTTTGGGCAGGACTCACACATGAAAACCGATGTCATGTTGTCGCTGGAGGCCACCAAGAACCGCATGTTTTACGTTTCTTCTTCTGGATGTCCCCAGCCCATGGTGGAAAGGAAGAGAAGGCAACATCTTTTATTTAAGCAGACTCCTCCTACCTCATATATGTAATCAAAACTCCTGAAGGCTTTATGTGTTGCTCAAACCAAACAGCAGCAAAAATACAAAGCATAGCAGTAAGGGAGACAAAACAGAGCAAAAAAGGAGAAAAAAACCCCAGACAAATCAAGGAAAGAGCCCCAATCTTGTACCTGATGTGTAGCAAACTGTACAGTATATACATTGTCATCATGTATGATCCTCCCAAAAGAGCAAAGAAAAAGAACTTTGTAACACAGAGGGAGGAAAAAAATAAAATTACACCCTGTATTGTATTTGCCATGGAGAAAGCAATATATTTATACACTAGTCTCTATAACTTAATGCTGTGTAACAGCAATTTTTTTTTCTTTTCTTTAAATTTACAAAACAAAATATCTATCCAGAAATAATCTAATCATATTGCTCTTCAATACACTTCTGTAGACAAGTGGGACTGAAAGCTAAACTTCAGTAAAATTGCCGCTTTTGGGAGTCCATGAACAGTTACAAAACTCCTCTGCTCAAATCAGTCCTTGGAAGTATTATCATGTGCTCCTGTAATTCAGTATACAAAGGTTCTATATATATATATCTTCCCACAGACAACACGTGGTGGGAAGGCTTGCTGTCGTCGACACTGAAGCTTAAGAGATGCATTAACCTGACGTGCAGCAGATTTGTTTCCATGTTCCATGCATCTTACATTTGCTCCATGAAAATGAGGACACAAATAGGAAGAAAAGGAAAACTTCAGTCAAACACTGCTTTAGAAACACTGTGGCAGAGGTCAATGTCCTTCACTTGTATTTTGAAAGAGGGAAACCACTGAATTTCCCTTTTTTATCTTTTCTCTTTTTTTTTAGTGAAAATAAATCTCAGGGCTAGTGTACAAAGTGCAGGACCGACCCACTTGAGGAAGTGACTTTAAAACCAAGTTACAATGGCATCATCCCATTCACCAACTGGACCTTCACCTCTTGAAGGCTGTTCATTATCTTCTTCTGGTGACCAACAAGTGTCACTCCCAGCTGCCTCAAATCCCTGTGGGAGAAAGCAGACGTTGGTTCCAGGGACTGCTCAGGCACATGCTGCCATGCATACCACATGCCACATGCACTGATGCTGCTGCCATCGCCTATCTCTTACCATTGGTAGCTCCCAAAGCCAAGTTTAGTTGGCAAGTTTAATTTTCCCCATTTTTTTTTCAATTTTTTTTAACAGTTGACATCATCTTAGAGAGGTGATGTGATTTGACCAAGATTAGCTCACTGGCCAAGGAGAAAAGCCAGACAACAAAGTATAAGCATCACCTCTGGCCAAAGACTCTGCTAGGTGTGAAGGTTCCTATTTCCAAGAGAAAAGCCATGTAAGAAAGCCTGTGTTGCAGTTTCCTCTTCTCCTGGGAGAGGCTGGTATTTGATCTTGGATACGAGCAGTAGGAGTGAGATCAATCCATGCTTCCTTCCTCTTCAGACTAGGCAAAGCCAAAGATACACAAATCACAATCCTAGAGCGAGCTCCTACAGAGGGCTGAACGGCAAAAGCCTCCAGCATGGCCACTACCCCAACGACCTCCAAAAGTCAACAGGAATTGACAGTGCAGCTCCCCTCTAGGCCTTTGCAAATCTTCCTTTAAACTCATGGTTGATGTTTTTGGGGTAGGTCAATTCTACAAGCAAAAGGCATTTATGTTGACTCTGTCTACTGGGCTGCCATTACAGGAAAGCCATAAAATAAGACAGTCTATGTGAAATCAGGATTAGGAGGAAAGACTGTTTTTTTCATAAGCTCAGTCCTCTAAAATATAGGTGTACAGATGAAGGTAATCACCAAGACTCACGTTGATGGCATGAAAGAGGCACCTCCAGGGCACAATTTAACCCATCCAAAGACAGGAGTGGGACAAATGGTCCCCTGGAGATACTAAAGCAGGACTCTGAGTGTTCAGATTCGATGTCACACCTAAAGTCAGATAAGGCCATGGGTTATGACATAGTATAATTGTAAGGATTTCTTTCTAGGGAGAAAAGTGTTAACGAAGAAATTACAGGAATAAAAGCTCAGAAGAAACATCAAGACAAGTGCATCTGTATTTCCAACACAAGACACAGAGACTATTAGAGAAGCAGTTCGACTTAGAGGAGATGTATTTTGTCTGAAGACTTCCACTGGAGAAATATCAGCCCCACGCTTTCTACCTCCAGGCTGGACTGAATAAAGGATGTTTTCAAAGTAGGTCTCTATGATCTTGCCAATACACACATGAATCCCAGAGCTGTTGACACCCTGTGTGCAAGTCTTTTAGGAGAAAGCTCGCCACCAAAAGCCAGCAGGACGTGACCTCCTCAAACACATAGGTGCTTTCTGGAAACCACACTGGTGGGGCTGGCACGTACAAGGGCTGGGGATTGCCAGCAACACCTGGGAGCCCAATCATCACGTGAGACATACTGCAAATCTAGCTTACAGCTCGCAGCATGGCTGCATGCTGGACTGCAGGTGAACATGTGCAATGACCCCCAAAACACTGTCATGTAACGTTGTGTGAGCTACACATGGAGGCGTACCTCTCTCAGCAGCTTCACATTCTGGACAGAGACTCCTGTGCAAATACAACCAACCATCCATGTCCAAAAATTACATAGATGAAAATTCCTTTGAAAATAGCAATCCTGAGTGAAGGTTGATACATTAACTCATAAGCTGGTTAAGCCAAAAGCTAGATCTGTTCTCCAAGGATTGTCACACTTACAGCCTTCTGATTTTGAAAATACCAGATTTGCTGCTCCAGGCTAAACACTTCATTTCATTATCATACCCTTTTCCGGTGATGCATCTCGCCAATGCATAGGGGAAATCACAATGTAAGGGGCATGGAGCAAGAGAGGCCAATGAGACACATCAGCAACGCTCCTTACCTGGCAGAGAAAAGACTGCAGCATCTGCAAGAGGTGTCTACCTTCTCAGGGGGACATGCTTTCATTTCTGCCTCCACTGAATTGCGCAACTAGTTCAGCAAGCCATCTTAATAATGAAGGAAAATGTAGTAATGCTATTGTTACATGCAATTTATTTTACGTACACAGCACAGTTGGAAGTTCACACCAAAGATAAAAAAAAAAAACAACAAAACAAAAACCAACCCACTATAACACCTGATTTGTAAAAGAGCCAACATCCATCTTTCTCCTGCTGAGTGCTGCTCTGCTGGCACTTTTTGAAAATTCAGCTTTTAAAAAATTTTTTTCCATGTATCTGAAGTGCAAGCTGAGCTCTTTAGAAAATCCAGCACCATGTATTTCACAGATGTATCATTTCTGATACGCTTGTGTGTTAACACAGAAAAAAAATAGCCTAAAACTATGATAAAAACATGTACATCTTGGTGTTTCATATGCAGCTCCATCAGTCTACAAAATCCCATACTCACTACATAGATTTTTTTCCCCTTACAGTATCTCCTTAACTCAATATCCTTGATGAACGCCTCATTGATTTACAAGAGTTTCTGGTTTCAATCCATTAGATGCTCAGCAGGGGATCCAGTCTATTTTTTTTTAATATCAAATCCTCTTGAATGTGAAGCCACTGGCCAAAAGCATGGGTACTCCTCAGAGAGGCGAAAAAACCTATGATGGGGTCTTTCACCTCTGCAATGATGGACCAGAGGACAACAGCTCATGAGCAAGATGTACACCTAGTATAAAATCAGCAGCTTTATTCAAAAGCCACCTCACATGTTGCAAAGCCAGCAACAAAACTTTCAAAAAATCACATAGAGAATACAGGAGCTTTAATTCCCATTTTCCAAGCATGACTTACAGCACATTGCACGCTCATGTGCATCCAGCACTGAAGGACTTAAAGGCAGAAGCCAATTTAAAACAAAAGCACAAACCAGCTGGTTTTGGGACACACACACACAAAAAATCACCTTCTGTGCCAAAGAACTGTGAATCAACTGTTCTCAAGCTCCAGTCCAGAGCTGCCTGGCTCATGTTACTGCAGCCAACTGGTAATTTCACTGGGCTCAGCTCCGCAGAGGTGACGTATGTGGGTATCTACTGGGGCTTTGCAATAGAAATGTGCAGTTCTTGGCAAGAAAAGGCAGAACTAAGACCCGGGGGCAAATGACATTTGTGATCAGGATTCAGGCTGCACCTTGCCATGCAAGTGACCCGACCCTTGGTGTTGGGTTTTGTGTGCATGAGGAGGCCATGGAGATACGTGCACCCGTGTGCTGTTTGGTCTCCCTGCTTCAAAACACTTGACCCCTCTAGCAATGAGACAAGTTATATTCTTGTTTCAGGGAGAAGTCTCCGCTTGTCACTTCTCTTTCATTCACATAGGGCTGAAAATGGAAACAGGCAGGAATTCAAATCACTTACCACCACAGTACTAAGAGGTTGACCTAAGTTGACCAAAAAGCCAAGGAAATAAAGGGGAAAATAGGTGTCGGCTCATCCCAAACAGCCTGTATAAAGCTGCAAGCATGCTGCTCTCTTACCACCACCTTGCACAAAAGCTCAACTGAAATGTACCAAAAACAACATGGTATCCCCTTCCCTGCAATATCCTCCATTTGTAAGGGTTGAATTCACAATCTCCATGTTGTAAGAAATATATTTAAACCATTTTATTTACAAACAGAACTACTTATACACCATGGACCAGTTTGTGAAACACAGCGCAGACTAGGACTGGATTGCCACATAAAATTCAAACCCCCTCACCAGTCAATTTAGTCATGCAAACAAAAAGGACAGGTTCCTGAAAGATGTCCGTGGCTGGCAGCTGTCAAGCTACCACAGGTATTTTGTATTTCATCTCCCATTCGGGCCAGATTTCACCCCTCTTCTTCACTTGGTGTAACCCTACAATTGCCCACACAGACTGGGACTACTCATGGAGTTAGTTAGTTGTTAGTTTGAATGAAGGGAAAGAAGAACAACTGCAAAGACCTTCAGAAGATGCTAAAGAGAGAGGAATCCACTTGCTAGGGACTTTTGAATGAAATGAGGACTTAATTTTTTTTTTAAGAGTTCATCTGCTCTTATTTATTATTCTCATCCTACTTGATTATGAGATGAGAATTTGTTTGTTCAGAAGCAGACAGAATATCGCAATCTCAAGACTGAGATTTCAGGTTAAGAATAAGCATTTAGAGCAGATGAACTGTTAAACACTCTTCATCCAGTATAGCTTTTAATAAATAATTGATTTTATTTTAGAAGAAAAAAAATACAATGCAAAGCCACACAGCACATATTATTACAAGTATTCAGAGCTCTTCATCTAATAACAAACAACAGGGTGTCCTGAGATTCAGTGAGTACAGATCTTTCAAAAGGTGGAAATATGTAGTTCACATGGTTAGTAATTGGTCCAGTCAAGGGTCAGACGGAAACTCATGTCATGGATCTATCTATTCTTGAGTATTGTCTTGGTAAAGTTATTCTTGCAGTGGATTGAAAGAGCTCCAGACACACTCAAAGTCACTAGGTGGTCCACAAGTTTAAAGAGCAGGTCTGGTCCACTGGAAAGGTTGCCTTCAAGTCTGATATCCAGTTGGAAAGAGTGGGTGGAGGGTGAGGCTCCACTTTTCACAAGGTGATTCGTCCCTTTGCAAGAATTAGAGCTAAATGTAGAAATCACTCTTTGTTTGAACACATACATTTTCAGGTCTTTGCTTAAGCAGGCAGAGCTCAGGACTTGGGGTGATATTCACCAGTTTTAGCTCATTAATCTTTTGCTTTCAGAAATTTGTCACTAATATTACTCTTTTCTGGAATAAATGCATCAAGCCATCAGTTTCAAAGAAGCAGGGAGGTAACTGGGATTTTGCTTTGCATGCCAAGGGTGAGATTTAAAAAAAATGCTAAACATCTACCATCTCAACCAGGTCCTGTAAAAAGGCCACAAGCTGGGCACACACAGTCACCAGTCCCATCAGCGTTATGGCCAACCCCTCCTATAGCACTAGGAATTTTTTTTTCAATACATTTTAGGAATTCTTTACAATCATTATATTTTTTTTTTCCTGCTCTTTCTGGCAGTGATTATCCAGTACTCCTTTCTCCATCTAATTTCCACATCTGTTTCCTACACAGTTGGAATTTGGGTAAGATAATTTTGTATGGTATTTGAAAGCAACCTCTTAAATTGTAAAGAATGTTTTGCTGATGTCACTCAGGGAAAGCAAGCTACTTTCAGATGTTCAGATCATCTTTTCACCCGATCCCCCCAAAGTCCCAGCTCTGGAATATACTGAACAGTTGCCTCTATTAAAAATTACAAGGAGCATTTAACCTGAGTTCTCCTTTGCAGAGTACAAAATGTTTTGTTGTTCCATTTATGAGAAGAAAAAAATGAAAACCTCCAGAAAACCACTCCCCGCCCCCCACCCCCCCAATATATTAACCTTTTAAAAAGTTTCGCTTGTTCTGGTGTTCATTTTCTGGAGAACCCATAAGAGTCTCAGATGAGCCCACCCAGGAGCCATTTCTCTCCCTTATTTTGTCAATTTTAAGGGCAATCTGCCAGTTTACATTAGTCTGAGCACATGCTTCAGGTCTTCAATATGGGACACCTTTCCTTTTAAGTCACTATGATAGTTTCCCCTTTTTCAACAGCTGAGAATCTGATCTTTTGTCTTTTTTTTTTTTACTGTATCTGAGAGGGATGAGAGAAGTGTTGGTTTGGATGGCTGGTTGGCTGTTTAATGAACCCTCCAAAGTTTTCGCAAAAGGAGACCTGAGTGGAGTCAAGCCTTCTTGCTAAGCCACCACTGCAACACAAACGGGCACAGGGCTGAGCTGTTCAAGAACCCAGCCTGACTCATGCAAGCATCTCTGTCCAAGGCAGCTGGGGGTACAATTTACTTGCTGGCATGGATAACTAACTAGTTGGAGTTAATTTCAACCTTTTTTTTCAGTTTCAACTGAAACGCGAGACAGATTCATGAAATGTCTCCTTTCAGCTTAAAAAAAACAAAAATAAAACCAAAAAACCCGGAAGCCCCCCAGGCTCCCCTGTACTGCCCTAGTGCTGTAGAAGTCCGGAAGAAAGTTGAAGCAGAGCAGCTCAGACATGTTTTCTCCACTAGGGCCAGTAAAGGACCAGAGTAGGATGACATTTGTGCTATAGAGAACATACTGGGATCTGGTTTGCAGCTGGTGATGGTCAGAGCATCTCTGGCAGCTATAATCTTATTTAAAGACTTTTAAACCTACTTGCTTTTCTGGCTAGAATTATACAGATAATTGATTTCTTGGTTCACTGCCAATCAGAAAAATCATTTTGAAGTACTTTTTAGGTAGCCTGAGAAGATTTTGGGGGATACTTTTGAAATTTCTGGAATAGAAAAGAGTAAATATAGGGAATTACTTAAATTTTTAAGTCAAATTAAGGAGATAATATAACAATCTGAAAAGGTGGATTCAAGAAAATTGGAGGTTAGGAATAGTTTTGTCAGTGGGATAGGATGCTAAGACTGTGTCAGCACAGACAGATGCTAGACTGTTTAGAGCTACATGAGTAAGTGAACTTCTAATTTACTATCAAAAATTACCATTAATTTGGGCTAAAACTCAACATTTTCCTCTCACCCAAACCAAAGCATTCCACTTCTAAGCATTTCTTTTAGAACTCTTTAAATTACATAAAATTCTAAAGAAGAACAAACTGGAAGCTTTCGTGAAACTTAATTTTCTTCTTTGACATGACTAATTCAGCCAAACAGCAACAAGTCTGTGATATATTTTAGGCAATCTACATTTTCTACCAGAACTTGCTCTGGTCATAAGATTGAGGTGGCACAGCAGATGGGACTGATCCAATGTTTACCTTTTCTTTTAAATTACTGCCTCATCCTATCCCTCCTCTTCTCACTCACCCTCTGGCTAGGTCTTTCTGCCATGTGGATTCTGACTACCCTGGCGATGGACCTCTTCCTTGGTCAATGTTTGTAGATCACCAGTCTAAATGGAGCCCTGAAGCCTGGTGTTTCTGTGCACTGCTGTATCAGATGAGTAAGTAAGGAAGTGTGGAGTCCTCAAAAGCCAAAGTAACATGGCATGTAATCGCAGGACTAGGCTGGGAAACTGCAGGTAAGAATCTCAGGCACCCAAAAAGAATCTAGGTAGAAATCCATACACCCTGACTCCCTAGACAGTCGCCAGAGAGGATTTAATCCCTAGCTCAGGGTTTTCACATGAATGTCTGAAGATAGACTGGATGAGTCCAGGTGTAAGGGACAAATATTAGCGATGTGAGCAGAACAAAATAAAATCTGAACGAGAGCAGATACAGTTCTGTGCTCCCTCCATGCATGTAATGCAAAACTGAACTCCATGGAGATGCACCGATCTCCTAGCCCTGCGACAGACAGGAGAAATGCTGCGGTTTTGTGGGGTGTGGAGACTTCTTCTTTTACTCCTAATCCTTGGCACTGATTCTGTATGTGCACTGGCAATCTGCATGTGGTTGAAGGAGCCACGACCTTCTCTAAAGCAGCACAGAGCATAAACCTTCCTGCTCTGCCTTAATGTTTGCAGTAAACTAAGCTCAAATTAACCCAGCTGGAAAGGCAGGCTTTGGGGCAAGTTTGAGTAAGCGGTAGGAGGAAAGTACAGACGAAATTACACAAGCAAGGCAGGCAATTAAAGGTGGAGTGTAACAAATCAGCAGCCTCGAGGCATTTACCAAGTCATTTGAGTGCTGTCACCCCAACTGCAGTCATACCCTCATGCAAACACCAAGGGCACATTCAGAAGGAAGAGTCTTTGCCAGGGAGCCTGCCCCCTAGAGCTATGGGTTTGCTGATGCTCTTCTGTTGGCATGGAGTGTATCTATGCTTACTTCTGTTAATGTCGAATACTATTTCCATACCTTACTGGGCTTGACTGTCCATTTGGTTATATCCAGCTCAATTGCGAAATCAGCTAATCCAGTGTAAATCCGTATACCTCAGCAGGGAGTCTAGTTCCTATACATTTACTACTAGCATAAGGTTTTTTATTTGTTGGTAACCTCAAATAATCAACTGCTATTTCGTTGAGAGGATGGTCTGGCAATTATTCAAACTCAATCATTAATCGTTGTGAGTCAAAGAGCCAAAGTACTGCCAATGTAGTGACCATAAGTTTTAGTCATGCTTGCACTTGTTATCATCAATACAGATGCTAAAAGCGAAACTGCTGACTGCAAACAAAGGGTAATGATTTGCCTTTCTGCAGCTTCATCCGTACATATTTTAGAATGGTTTATCTTCCCCTCCTCTGCAATTCCAACAAATGAGGCGAAAATTATCTGGGCACTACTCACTCTAGGGTCACCTGAGCCACAGCATCCATCGAACTGTATCCGTTCTCCATGAAGATCTCCGTGTATCGGCCCATTTTGATGGCTTCCAGCCACTCACCCACTGACCTGTAGGCACTGCTCCCGACTGGACTGTGCTCTACCAACAGATTTGATACTCTAAAGACAAGCAAAAACAGAAAAGCAAGCAGAATCAGTGTCAAGATGTACCCATTGTGACTCAGTTACTCACATTTTTATAAAGTAAAGATGATTCTTTTGTTGCATTTCCAGTGACTGCTGCGGCCTAAATCCTCCCAGCAGGCTTGATACACAATGTATCAAACATACCACTTCACTTGTAACTTCACACACTTTCGAGTTAGTTTTTGCCATTTCTGGTCCTCACTGCCAGCAGAAAGAGGAGGACTAGTATCCATCCCCAACACCTCTCACCCACAAGCAAGGTCCTCTTCTATCAGGCTCCCCTAGTCAATCTTACTCCAAACTCTTTGATTTCACTTCTCCCACTCTGCTTTCCTCCTCCTCCTTTAAAGCTCATAATTAACTTAAGGTAGCCCAGAGCCTGGAAGCCAAACCCAAATTACATTTCCCAGCAGCAGCCATCAATGCTAGGTTGCTGTTAACACTTCAGGGGCTGCTCCTGCAGTCAGGGGGGGATTTTGGATGCAGGCAGCATCCGGCGAGCCCTGCAGAGAGCAGCAATGCTCCAACCATGCTCCAGCCCTGAAACCAGAAGTAGACTCCTTGCTCACAAACACTTGCTCAAGAGGTCGCTGCAACAATTGCTACCTGCTTGGTTACACCACACACCGAAGAAGCAAGTCAAGCAAATAATAACCTTTCACCGCGGCAAAAGCACTGGTATACTACCTGGCACAAGCAACCTGGGCCGCATACAGGTCCACCACCCTACTAATGATGTGCAGAGAGCAAAGGGGCCTTGTCTAAGGTCAGCCAGGAAATAAACTGTCCTGGTTCTGGCAAGGATGGAGTTAACATTCACCTGAACTGGGAGGAGAACTGGAGTTGGTGGCCCCTATGGCAGGGGCACACAGCTGGGATAGTTTACTAATTAGCCAACAGCTGGGGTAAGTTTACCCAAATTAGCCAAAGGGCTATTCCATTCCATGTGACATCATGCTCAGTATATAAGTGAGGAGGGTGCTGAGGGGAGGCTCCTGTTACTTGGGAGGAAACTAGGCATTGGGATTTGTTGTGAGCTATTGTACTATATTTGTTTTTCATCTTTTTTTTTTTTTTCTGTCATTTCTCTTAAATTTATTTTTGTTTTATCTCAACCCACGAATTTTGCTGCCTTTTCTTTACCAATTCTTCTCTCTGTCCCCTTGGAGCGTGTGGGGGGGTAGTGAGTGAGAGACTGTGTAGCTTGGTCCTGAGCAGGGCTAAACTATGACAGAAACTAGATTTGCCCTATGCTTTGTAAACCAAGACATACAGCTAACACAAGCCTTGCATAAAGATTATTACACACAGGTTAAAAAAATAATAATAATTTTTTTTTCTGGGTCAGCCTTTGATGGTGAGAATTACATTTAAAGGACTTTCAAGTGGATGGAGAGCTGGGATATTATAGCACTTCAGGAATCTTCATATTTTATGAATACGTTAGTATTATTTGTTTAATAGCAATGTGAAGAGTCCAATAAAATGTGAATACTTGCAGTACCAAGAACATAATAGCTTCCCATAACATTTTATACACATGAGGAATTCAAAACTGCGAAGTAATCATAATGAGAAGTGGATTTTCATCACTAATGTCAGGAGGTACCTACTGATATGCACAGAGTGACTTTCTCCCTCATTTACATTAATGAGAATTTCCACAAAGAATACATTACATATATAAAAAAATCCTTTACAGCTGCTCTGTGTTGAAATTATGACTTGTTTGGAATTACTACGGTCTGGGCATGGCAATCTATGATTCATGGAAACAGTCTCAAAGCTGGGCTGTTCAGGTGCTCCATCCACATTGAAAATATCCACAGCAGCTCTGAAAAGGAAAGATTTGGAATCGCATGGACCTGTTCACAGACTAAAACATCAGCAAAGTGCTTAGCACCTCAAGGAAATGGTTTGCTGCCTATTTTCCTCTTTTCTGGCATAACAGTTTGGTATATAAGAGTGCATGAACCACCACACAATAGGCCTGGAAAATGACTGTTCTGAACTGAAAATGAGAGAAACATGGTATATTTTATGCTATCATAAACCTTTTCCTGCAGGTTTGCTGGGACTGACATTCCATCTAATTGCTAATAAGAGTAATTTCTTCTTCAGATGGTAAGTGATGCATGCAAAATAGCCTGAGAAGTCAGATCTATCTTGTATTTAAAAAATAACAGAGATTCCATGTTTCTTCTCTTCCAGTGCATGAGATGCCGTGCATAGGGACACGCCAGCACGGGCATGTGAGGTCTAGCTGCAACAGGCGAGGTGGGTCACATGCAGCTGTGCAAGATTCACTTCGAAGGTGTGGAGACAGATGGGCCTAAGCTCACAACAGTACATGTGCTTTGGTCCACACCACCAGTCTAACTCCATCTTACATCCCTCTCGTTCCTGTCCAAGAAAAAGTACGTGTCTTCTTTTTCCTCCTCTGAGAATAATCTTTTCTGCAGGGCCTCTTCCAATGTTAATCAGGGGAAGTCCACCACCACCAGTGAAGCACCTACGATTTATATTCATCACTCCTTCATGATCTTGAAAGGGACTGAGTGATTAACAACACAAATGGCTCAGAAGTAATATTTATGTGCTTACAGTGAAAAAAGAAAAAGCCTCTCCAAGACTCCAATGGAGACCCCAATAATAAAACTCACTAAAAAATATTAATATATTTTTCCCCAAGTGTAGTTTTATTTCTTGACTGTATTTACTTTCCTTGTTGCCATGTAGCTATTCAGATTGTTGTTTAATTGCACACTGGCTGCTCTATTCACTTCATATGGTTTTAGCAAATGGTTTGTGTACAGCTCTTTGGAACCACAGAAACCCTCTCACAATTACCAAAACTGTCAGAACAAGCGGTGGTGGCTAGCATGCCTGGGAATAGCTGTGGGAGAATGCACCTGGACATCCATGAGCTTTGCGCATCCTAAGAGTTTCCCCAAGAGATGCTCTTCATTTGTATTATCAAGATAAAGTCAACAGGCAGATAATTTCAGCAGCATTTACTATCTACTTCATGCACTCAAATCTTGCCCTCTCTAACCTTGGGGTAGAGCACAAGTAGCTTTATCATAGATCCATAAATACCACTGAAACTCCCGTTTCTGACAGGCCAGTAATTTTCTTTGTGGCAGCAGCACTGCATTTACAGGGCAACTGAATTGCTCACCTGCCTGCCAATTTCAACAGAAAAAGTTGATTTGGGAAAACTCCCCTGGACATAATTAAACTGGAGGAACATTCACCTGCGGATACACGCAGGCTAAATAATAAGTGGTAATTCAACCCCAGGGGTGGGTATTCAGACAAAGATCTTACTTTGAGAAATGGCTCTAGCCCGAGTTTGTACCTGCTTGATGAATTAACCAATGTCTTCAAGCTGCTTGGGTTACGGATGAGCTTGTCCAACATGCTGACAATTTCATCAAACTTGGGCCTGCTGTTGCGGTCTTTCTGCCAGCAGTCAAGCATTAGCTGGTAGAGAGCAGCAGGGCAGTCCATGGGACTTGGCAGGCGATAGCCTTCCTCCACGGCTTTAATCACCTACGGGAGACAAAACACAAGGCTGATGGGTTGCTTTTCTTGCTCTTGCTTTTTTCCCAAATGCAAATTGACTTAAACAGAGAGCTTTGGGATCAGCAATATGCTCACATAGAATCCCACTGCCCCTCAACACAAGAGGTAAACCCAGCAAATCAACACTATCTTTTATATTTTCTACAAGGTGGGTTGAATAACTTAATTTATGGTCACTGCAAAATAAATTTAGAAAGCCAAGGCTCTGCTGCAACCGGTGGGTCAGATTGCCAGGTTGCTCTTGTTCAAAGTGCAGCTGAGGTCTGTAGGTTATATACCAGGAAACTCTTGGAGCCTACCCTAAGTCCATGAAAAGCAGACTACAGGGCTTTCTGGCATCCTCTCGCAGTGCAGTGATTTTGTTTATTCAGATATTGGCTGCTTTTAAAATGAAAAGGCATGTGCTAGACCACAAATTTGTATTATGGTAATAGAAGTCTAACTGTATTTCAAAAGAGACTTTGAATGCTAATTGATGAATGGATTCAAGGCAAAAGCAGAACAACCATCTTATATATCATTCAATATGGTCTGGGTCTAGTAATTTCTTAGTGTGCCCACATTTCTGCCAGTAATTTAAAATGTCAGCCCAAGAGTATGTAAATTAAAACCAGGGGAGGATTATTGCACTGATTTCAAATACATACCTTCTATGGTTCTATATCTCAAACAAGTGGTATGCACATGTACTGCCTGCCCTCTTGAAAAGCAGAAATGAATAAATGAGAAAGCAACTTGTTTTCCCCAGTTTGGGGCAGATTTACAGCAGGGCTGCAAGCCTAGCAGTTCCCATTTTGAACCATTACAAGTTTCAGGAGAATGCAGCTTGTCTTTCAAGCCACAAGGGTCTGTGACTGCACCAAGAGAGTCTCAGTGGCCTATCTTCACACCCTCTACTCCCAAGACTTCTTGACCAAAAGGAGCTGGAAGCAGCTATTTCCTATGTGGAAAACCACAGTGCTTCACTGTTGGACTCCAAGGACTGTCTCAGACACCATTTATTCTAGGCACCATCTTATGACTTGAAAACATTCTGTGTTTAAAAAGAAGGCTCTGTGGTTAGCATGGAAATTGTTTTTTCTTAATCTTTAGTCCCTATACAACCAGTACAGGAAGAGCTGTGTTAGGCTGGCACTGCATTACAGAAGGCTCCAAAATTCAAGTCTGCGTGGATCACTTTCAAATAGTTCTCCACCATAGGGCTTTTTGCTGAGGGAAAGAGTCTCAGGAATGAGCTGGGCTGGCTCAGCAGCAGTAGCGGGAACCTCAGACTCCCTAAGGACATATGTAGTAGAGAAGTAGTTAGGTGAGGCTTTGTAATCTTCTCCAAGGGTAACAAGCACAACTGAAGATCTGGCCGGTAAGACCTGCAGTCCTTTTGCGCTCATCTAAGATTTCATCTGTCGTTGGAGCAGTTGCACTGTTCTCCACCCAACCTGTGCTTGCAAAGCAATCTCTTCTGTGACCTGGCTTTTGCCCACAGCATCAAAATCAACCCCACCACACTCTATCTACACTATCTGTTCTTCACATCATGCCTTTGGTCCCTGATACCAAATTTGCAGCTGCCCTATAAAAAAAACCTTCAGTGTAGCACAGCCACGAGAACGTTATTTGCTGTGTTCGCATCTGTATTTATAACAATAACAGATCATCCTCCAGCTGTAGCAGAAAGAAAGTAGTAATAAGACTGGGAGCAGACCATCTGGCACCAGCACGAAGTATCTGAACTATATGTGCAATGGGGTTATGCATGTTTGATATTCCTGGCAGTAACATCACAATCAATAGCGTTAACTCAATTTACAGCATTTCGTTCGTTCTGGCCTTACAATATAAATGGTATCAAGATACTGTGAGGAGCTAGGACATTGAAATACACTTTCGCATCTGAAGGGTCTAGCAGTAAGAGGAGCAAAAGAATGAAGCAACAAAGACTAAGTCACTTGTAGCCATCACAACACTTAGAAAATAAGAAAACGGCATATTTGCTGTTCCATTCATTGGTGCTTACTGATTTTTAAGACTTGAAGAGCTAAAATTTGCATCTATAAGGAGACATTTTTGTCCTTGCTCCTCTTCTGGACAAGCACTACTCACTTATGGATAAGGGTGACTGAACTGGATGTTTGGGAGAGAATGAATTGGAATAGTCTATTATAGTAAACCAAACCAACACTTTTAGCTCTGTGTTTTCATAAAACCACCAGTCTGAAGACTAAAAAGTAACCACTGTGATCATTTAGCTCAGCAACCTGAATAACACAGGCCACAAAATTCCTTCCAACAATTCCTGCATCAAAGCCTTATTTTGTGGTTGAGTCAAAGATATTTTTGGAAAGTCATCCAGAAACCAGCACAACTTTAAAATGTAGTTTGTAGCCTTTGCAGTTACAATGCTGCCTGCCCTATGGCACTGCACCTACTTTAAAGGAATCTGTCTGTAACATGTTAAGAATAATTTTGCTCATCATCGATTGTTCTTGCCAACGATGTGCTTTAATTACAAGCCATGCAACAAGAAACTCTTGTGCAACAGAGTCCAAAATTCATGTGAGCAGAGTCCCCTGGTCCATTGCACGAAAGCCAAGCTAACATCACTGATTCTTCTGCCAACACAAGCAGAGGAGGAAAGAAGAAGAGGTAGCCTTCAGAAGAGGAGGGAGGAAGGCATAAATCACATGAGAAATGTGACACAGCACTGAATTAAGTCTCCTAGGCTACCACCATCCAGGCACTTGCCACTTGAACATCGGCAGAGAGGTAACCCAAGCAAAGCCCAAGTAGAAACTGATTCTCATAAATATCTCACCAGTCCTCTGCTTTCTGCTGCTAAAGAAACCAGTCCCCCATCTGTTTCTTCTCAGGCAAGTGTGAAATTCACCCTGTGCCCCACAGTTCCTGGAGGTGTTTAGGCTTTTCAGAGTAGTTCTGTATTGATGTTCATAGCATTACAATCCAGACAAGGGACTCCCCTGGCCACAGAGTGTTATTTCACCAGCGCCAGCCTGAATCTTTGCCTAGCATTTACTGAAAAACATCTGTGATATGCTGGTGCATCAGTAGTAAAGATAGTTACAGTGCTCAGTGTGATCAAAAACGCTTGGCTCTCAATTGCTACGTTCTCTGCACAGGCTATGGAAGAAAGTTTCTGTATTTGAGATAAATCTCTACGTAGATACATGTTGCTGTACCAGACTCCCTGCAAACGTGACCGGCTCAGCAACACAGAAGCAGTGGGGCATTCATGCTGTTGCAAATATTATGATAAAAATTACAACTTGATTATATATAAAAGAGCCACGTTTGATTAAAAGTAAAATTGTAGAATATAGGAGTGTTAAGAATCAATTGTAGTTATAGGAACTGTAACCACAAGGATTTAAGCATTGTTTAAAATCCATTAACCACCGAGATTGTGACAAAGATTAGTTGATTTGTAGCATTTTGTTTTAGGAAACTAAGGAAACCATTATGGACACCAGTTTGCTGCTAGGAAACCCTGTACCTTTCCCATCTTGATCTAATTATCAAGGATTCCAATCAGTAGAGTTAAGTGAGATTAACCAATGATTGCTTTGATATAAGAATATTAATAAGATGGTGTGACTGACGAACCAATCATTAGAAAGGTTAAATTTAACAATAGACATAGTATGCAAATTACAATTAGGTAATGGTGAGAATTGTACTGCGCAGAATCATCTAAGAGGTAACTAGTGGACACAGTGAGGAGGAGTATTTACTTCATCCCTCAACCACCAGAAGACCACCACGGACCTTCACTGTACCTGCGTAAAGGACATTTACATATGCTAACTGGAAAGTTAATGTTTATGTATAACATTTCCCAGAAATTTAGTGAATACGTATAACAGGTGTGTATTTAACCTGTGCTGTTGGACCAAACAGGTGCGCACGCTAGGTGGAGCGATCCCCTGTGTGCCCAGTGCTGCAATAAAGGAGTGCCTGCTCCTTAACTTCTCATTGCTGTTAAGGAGTTTTATTCCGGATTTCGGTAACAATGCCAAACAATGCGCTCATCTCCCTGGAAAGAAGCACGGCATGACTGTCTCAAAGGCACCACTCATTCCCACACTTGGACTCGAAGCGAGACGAGACAGCAGCTTAGGGTGACAGGTAGTAACAGCCACTGATGGCAAAGGCCCACAGACAAAACACAGGAGAAACAGAGGACTCACCCAGAGCCTTTGCTGCCAGAGAAATGGCAGAAAGTCATGGGCACAGGGACGCTGCTCAAAAAAGCAAAAAGGCTGAAACGTCAGGTGTTGTAGCCAGAGGAAACCCATGGCAGAGCAAGGACCTGCTTGCTTTTTTCAGCCGGCAGCAGCGTCTCTGCAGACAGCAGGGCTGCAGAGATGAAGCAGGAGGAACCATGAACAACTCCATTTGCCACAGGCAGTGGTGCATTTCGCACCCCATCGCAGAGCTGCTTTGGGAGTCCCACATGCCTCGTGGTGACCCCAACCTCATGCACTAACTGACATCCTCAGAACCTCCAGACATCATGGTTCTCAGAGATGTGAAGAGGAAGGAGGGGTCTACAAAATCTGGCAACCCCAGGCTTAAATTTTTTTAGCCTTAGACAAGGACAGATGTTTATGGTGACCTCAGGGCAGGAGGTAGCCCTGCAGTAGGATCAAGAGATCCTTACACAGGCTGGGATCAGAGCTGCAGTCAGGAGGGGGACAGTGTCCCCAGGAATCTCCCCATTTGGAGATGTTTCAGAGGGTGGCCTTAAGATCAGAGGCTCTGACCCCAGGGTAACTGGGGCCCAGGAGCAAGGGGACACAACTCGAAGGCTGCTGTACAAACGAACCATGAGAGCTTGCATTAGCACAGACGTACAAGATGTTCACAACAGGAGCAAAACTATGCTCTTGAGATCAGCAATGCAAGGGTAATCCAGACACAGCTCTCTGGACTGCTGTCACTAGATCAAATCACCCAGCTTTTGTGCAGAGAAACAAAGCCCTTACCATGACTCTCTTGAGTTTCTGCTTTACATGGCAGCAGGGGTTTGAACACACAATTGAAATGCTGCCAATTATCAGCATCTATCCCCTAGCCGACCTTTGTCATTAAGCAGAGGAGGGACAGGCTCCAGCTCTACCAGCATCAGTGAAGCTCCAGTGGTCTGCTGCGAGAAGCAGGCTTGCCTCTGTGCAGACACATTTCCTTCCGCACACAGCCTGTTCTGGCCTCTTGCTGCTGCAAAAAAGAGTATCAAACAGGAGGATCATTTTTGTCTGGCATAGAGGAGCAAAGCTGTTTTTACAGTGGCTCTCCTCTGCTTGTCCCCATCCTGCCTCTCTGACTGAGAATGAACACTGAGCCTTCAAAGTTGCATCATGTGGCAGCTCTCACACGTGCTTACATCTTGGTTTGTCATTTCCCAGTAAGGCCTCTCGCCGTAGGACATCACCTCCCACATCACAATGCCGTAGCTCCAGACATCACTGGCTGATGTGAATTTGCGGAAGGCGATCGCTTCGGGTGCTGTCCATCGGATGGGGATCTTCCCTCCCTAGAAGGAAAAAAATCCCCAAAACCAGATTGCAGAGGGCAGAGAACATGCAAAAGAGGATGAAACAGCACTTCTTAGAGTACCGAGAGATGTTATTTTCTCTCCAGAAAGAGATATCAAATTCTAAAGTAAATCTGTTTGATGGCATGTGGCTCCTTTCCACATTATCTCAGCCCATAAGCATTTGTAGGCTGCCTACTAATTGGCTGTCCTGAAGGTTTGCTGTCTGAATGCTGTTTGAATGCTGGGATACGTATAGGATCAACATCTCAATTATGTTGCATGGCTTGGTAGGGGAATACAGTTCCTCAGTTTCTGAGAGCGAGCAGGGGAGGAACAGACAGCTCTGAAGCCGAGGAAGACTTTGATCTAACGAGGGCTTCATGCAAATTGCTGTGGAAGTAATGTCCTTTCTTTTTTCTTTTTCTTTTTTTTTTTAAATTTATTATTTTAATGTAGTCTTGATTCTGCAGAGAGACCTGCGTAGTGGGCACAGAAATCTATGTGTGCAAAGACCAGCCTGCTTGGCCTTTGCTGTGAGACTGAAATTGATGCCACAGCTGTCACATGTGCTTTGCTGTTTCCTTTTCCACTTTCCACCATTTTAGAAATCAAACTTCAGACTAGCTCTGAGAAGGAAGAGGAAGGGAGTTCGGATTAAGGAATACTTTTCTCACTGGGTTGACAGAGTCATCTCCCTTCATTTATATCAAAATATATTTTACTGTGAAGTCCCTTCCTCTCAGTGTGGAGCTAAATATTGGAAGGTCTCCCCAAATGCTCCCTAACAGTATTTGTTACTGGAAAAAGCCAGAATTTGGAACACATTTTCAAAGCAAACTTCCCTTCCAATAATTATTTATTCACAGGCTTATCAGCACATGCTTAAGTGAGGGGGCAGATTCTCAGCAGTGTCAATTAGCACATGGCAGCACGTTGCAGCTGCAGCAGGGCTGACCAGGAGCCCTCCAGCCTGCAGGGAGCTCTGGCCCAGTTGTGCATTGAGTCCTGTCATGGGGCTGCGACTGACAAGAGCTGAAAGATCTTTTCCAGATCTCTGCAGGAACTGGGAACGTGACCCAGAGAGCTCCCACCACCAGTAAAACAATACCCATGGAAAAACATGCTAACAGGACATGTCCAGGCATGCCAATCACTGCCATGAATATTGGAGGCTCACTCTAAGCCTGTGCTGCTGAGAATGGGTCCTGTCCAGCTGCTCTCCACAGTGCTGGGGCCACATGGCCTCACACTGGGATGGGTGGGCTGATGCTCTGAAAAGGCAGATCAAGGATGAAAAGAGGCAGAGTATTGAGGCTGGAGCAGCTCTTTCTCAGGTTGGGGAAATTACCCTCAACAGGGTAAAGTTGCGGGCAATGTGCATTATTTGCAATGGGCATTACATACTTATTATTGTTTTAAAAGGGTCAAATTGTCCAGAAGACCATGGTTTACATCCCTGCACGGGTGGCTAAGCACTTGCTCTTTCCTCCCTTTCATATTCATCAAATAGGACAGAATAGAGCTGAGAGTGCAGCACCTTTGCAAAGTTTGCTAGTTGACTCAGGTGCCCAGCACGAACTTAGAAGTTATTAGTTAAGTTCTGCCTTATTTGGCCACCCCCACAAAGTTACAGGTATTTGCAAAAATTAATCTGATAACAATTAACTGGTATTACATGATTGTTTGCACTGTTTGTGCACAGTTTAGAGGCTCTGGAGCTAGAGAGCCTAGCAAAATGTGGCAGGGAACAGTTTTCTTGAGCTCAGTCAGCTTGGTATCCTCATAACTCACCGTGGTTGTGTATGCTGCTTCGGGGTCATCTTCTAGGACTCTGGAGAGGCCGAAGTCTGACACCTTGCAGACTAAGTTGCTGTTGATTAGGATATTCCTGGCAGCCAGATCTCTGTGTACATAACCCATGTTAGACAGGTACTTCATTCCTGATGCGATGCCTCGCAGCATGCCAACCAGTTGAATGACCGTGAACTGCCCGTCATTCTTCTGCAAAAGGAAAGAATCATTTGATCAATTGAGAGTCTCTGCACCCTCAGCATTGCATGTGCATGAATAAAAATGCAAAGGCAAGTCTCCAGGGAAGAAAAAGAGGGAAATTAATAATTCGTTGCTCTCATGCTCTGACCACAAAGCTTTTCAAAGTTTCACTGTTTGGATTAGGATCTCTAGAGATAAAGCTAAGGAAATGTAGTTCTTTTAACTGAAGATCAAGGAGCTAGCTATTTCCGCTGGTGACTGAGAAAGAGACTGCGACTGGGAATGAACGTACGTAGTTATGTATATAAAGGCATTGGGGTGGGCTATCTCCATTTCAGCCAACTGAATGGCACCAAGTTGCATGAAAACCCTATCTGCAGAGGTCCACGTGTGAATGTTTAGGGGTAGAGGCTCTCGCCCATGTTGCCCTGCCACATTTCTAACCACTTCCCCTATCCTCCTTCTCTAGCTCTTACGTTTCATGGAAAAACACTGACAAGTTTGGGGTTTCCCGTGGTGCAGTGTGGATGTGCTCTTGAAACACATAAAATTTTGCAAGATAAGTTGATAATTTCCATGAAGCAGATTATCTTCTAAAATAAACATAACATCCTCCAATTTATTCTTATCTGTTTGTATCAAGGCACAAATGAGGTTCTTCATGACACTGATATATATAGATCAAACAGACAACAGAGCTACTCCTGCCTCCAGACAACATCAACAGCTGGACTAGCACTAAGAAAATATTTTCTTTAATATAAACCATCTGCAAAAACCCGAAACTTTAACCAAGGTCCCCCTGGGAAAAGTATCTAGGTAGTACCTTTAAAAATGTATCCAGAGAACCATTCTCCATGTATTCAGTCACTATCATTACTGGTTTGCCTAGAAAAAATGTGCACGAGATTGTTAGCAATCTGTTTAAAAACGACAAACGATAATAAAGTCTTTTCATAATGCATCTGAATGCGAATATACAGCTTTACAACAGCAAATCTACACCAAGACACTGCTGTCCCAGCAGGATGACAATAGTTTTTGACAGAATACATGCAGAAATAAGGGAACTGAGGAGGAGGGGATGAAAAAGTAATCCCATATTGTGGGTAGGGTACCAAGCCCTTGAGTGTTTAGATGATGTTGGAAGCTGAACCCAGACAACCTGTGTGCAACCTTCTCATCTCCATGAACAAGCTGAAAGCTTGTAAAGGCCAAATTGCACACAGCGACCTCTTTGGACGCTTTTCTATAGCTTCACCACTCTGAAGTAACCACAGGAGCCCAACAGGAGCAACCAGGACAATCTCAAGTGTGTATCTCAGCTTGTTAGCCACCAAAACCAAGACCAGGAAAAGATGGGATTACATCCCTTGTAATTCAAGTAATGTCATGTGACTACCCTTGTAAACACATCTGGAAGTAAGAAAAGGAATATTTATATTGCAGAACAAAAGCGAGTTATGAGTGTGAGAGGAAATAAAAATAAAAGTTCTTAACAAAAGACCTGGTCTTCTATTGTTGACAGGAATAATAATGTTTTTCCAAATCCATTTGATTAATTTTCATGCCTGAGTCATTTTAATGGTAATTATACATAGTTTTTGCTCAGTTTTTGTATCTAATTTCTCGCTAGCTTGCCACAATGACATAGCAGTAATTAATGTGGTGTGCTCCAGCCCTTGTAAATTCAATGCCATCTTATAAGAATATGTAAATTATTTTTTTAATTTAAATCAATTTCCATTAGCTAGCATGAAGCACAGACAAAAGAGGAGCTGTCAATTATTTGTAAAGTGTATTATAAATATCTTTCACAGAAATGCTCAACAAGAGCTGCTGTGTGTCGTAACACACACATGAAGGTAAATGCTCCTAAAAATTGGCACATGTTCTACTATTTAGATTGATTTTAATCTTCCCACTTTTCCATTACCCTAATTATTAGCCTAATTTACTGCTTAATCATCTACATAATAAAGGTAATTGTGAACTTGTCAATCAAAACACTCATTGTTATGCAGATACTACCTTTGCAGCGTGAGAGACTTGTGCTGCTTCAGTTCTTTTAAGTTAATATTACAGCTACTGCCTAAGCTCAAAGCTTGCCAAAAGTATTACTTTTGATACGAGAAATGCACCTTGGGGTCATGAAAAATATCACTGAGTCCCAGACTAAATAATGGGTCTCATCTTCGAGGATGACAGCTGTCTGTCTATACAGAACATGGGCTGTGTGCAGGAGGGAGGAGAGCTCTTGGGTTGACAGACACATCGGTGGCTACACAGGGAAGGAAAATCCCAGGTATATATAAATTTTTGAAAATTTTTCTGTTTTTAAACACTAAATCTCCAACTGTAGTATGGAGTCCCTTATCTCTGACACTTCAAGGCAGCATTGCAGTGAGACTGGCATCTCATTATGCCACCACCCTGGGGGACCTCCTTCAGACTCCTGCCTTTGATTGCCATCAGAGACAAGAAAATAAGATTGCAGGCGCTTATGTTTCATTATCTGACTGTTGCACGTTGACAGTAATCGTGGAATAAATAAGCCCCATATCCAAGAGCATGAAAATAAAGATACAAATAGAATAACTTCCAACAAAGTAAATTAAAAGTAAACATCAGCCCTTCCAAAGCATGGGGCTGATTCTTTATGTCAGCAGAGCTCCCTCCTGCTGATGTTACAGGGCCATAAAATGTGTGTAGATGTCATTCATGTCAATGTACTAATGCAATGTGCACACTGTCAGTGCAACCAAACAAGAGGCAAATGAAAACAGGACTGTCATTACCTTAGTAAAGCAGAAATAGCTAAGGGCTTGTCTGCACAGGGACAATGAAGACAATTAATCCAAATTAACTAAGGGTGCATTTTAACTAGATTAGTTAAATGGTATTAAGCCCCTGGGCGGATATTCTCATTCAGAATTAAAAATGGCTTAATTCAATTTAACTTAATTTACTTCCAAAGTAAATCACGATGCAGTAAAGACATTGTACCCTAAAGATCTGTACCTACGATAGGCCAATGAGTAAAACACAGAATCGAAAAAGAAGTTAAGCAATACTTTGAGATAGCAGCATATTTTGGGACTTATAGAGGTTGCTTCAGTCCATTTAAAAGAAAAGAAAGTCTGGGAAGATGCTTCAGATGCCCGAAAGAAAAAAATGTGAGTGCAGTAACTCAAACCAAGCATTTACTGAGCTAATGAGGAGCTCAGGGTGCACATAACACCCTGCATCCAAACTCCAGTCATTCCGAGTCCAATTTAGAAGCAAAGCTCCCAGCATTTCCACAGCCCTTGGAGCAGATAGCCACTTTATATAGAAGGCAGTTCACCAGAGAGGTACATCCTCCCTAAAAGTGGGATTGCCACTCATCCCGAGGCGCTGGCAGCCAGAAAGACTAAAAGCCGTGTCAGTAGCAGCTTTTACGGATGTATAGTCGTCACTCGCTTCCTGTCCAATATCCCACATCCCTGCAGGTCTACAAATGAGAGCTTTTATATATTAAGGGCTATACAAGGTGATCTCAAGAGATTTTGATATTTATTAAGTTTTTGGGAGAAACCTATCTCAGTTTTTTTTTCTTTTCTTAAAAGTTTTAGGAAATACAATTTCAAGGAAAAAATGCAAGAAAAGGCTGTTGATGGCAAAATACCATTGCTTTTGCATAGGTTATAAGGATATGAACAGGACAAACAGCCAGCATCTCTGTACCATCACAATTGCAGCTCTGAAAAAGAACTAATTTTGGAATCTTGCCTCTGATGAATGACAAATGGTACCAAGAGCAGCCACATGGCCCCACATGCCAGCATTTGAATGGCAGTAGCTAAGCTCTGATGTTACCAATCATGAAAATAAGAGGGGAGATAGCCATTCACATTTGTGAGGCTGGTGCTTCTTCAGGTAGAAAAAACTTCCTGAAACACTTGAAATATATCTTAAAATAAAGGAGTAATTGTTTTCAACAACAAAAAAATCATTGATGCAAATGATGTAGATCCTCCAAGGCTTTAAAATGGAAAAGTAACAACACCTCTGCACCTTTCCCACAGCCTCAGCACAGCACCAACAGCCAGAGAGGCTTCTGTTGGGCACATTCGGATGTGCTGTCCCTTCCTCTGCCCTCATCTTTAGTGCATATAGAAATTTGGAGAAGAATTAGGCTGGGAAAGTTATGGAAGGTTATTTTGCTAACTGAGAAGTCAGGCCTCAGTAACTCTTGTGCTGGAATGTTTTGCCAGTCATTTCACATTTTACTCAGGCCCTCAACCCCTCTCATAATCTATATTCCAGCACCAGGGTCAATTGTTACCATGGGCATCACTAGCAGATCCCAGAGAAGCTTGCCTTAATTGTAGTTTTTGACAGTCCTGTTGTCTTCAGCTATGCTCTTGTTCTTCTTCCCTGCTCCTGTTAAGTAAAACTTCAGCTAACTTCTGTCCTTGTTCACATCCCATGTGAGTGATCACAAGTCTCAGCACTACCCTCCTGTGAGCTTTGCTTCAGCGGTTTCTCAAAATATGATGGCTGGAAATCATCAGGGGTTGTGGTTTGTTTTGTTGTGGTTTTGTTTGTTTGTTTGTTTGTTTGTTTTTCCCCCAGACTCTTGGTAGCAAAATCCTCCCCATTTCCCTGTCAGAGAAATCACTTCCCACTTCTTGGCACATCTTTGCTCACCCTGCAGCTTATGTAGTTTCAAAAGCAAACAAATAAAGGCAGGACTAAGAAGAAAGCCCGCTCAAAAAAAGTTAGCGGGTAGCTCAGCATCACTGCATTCAAAATGCTCTTGCATTTTGCAGGTGGTAGGTGCTGCTGAACTACTTGCAAGGCAGAAGTCAGGCAGCACGCTCCACTGCCATTCAGATACTCTGAGCTTACGGTGTCTCCATCACCTACCCACTATCTGAGGCTGGCCAGGCATATCATCTCCTATTTCTGTCTCACTTAATTTTGGGCCTTTGAAGAGGGGTCTTCTCTTAGTCCATGCATATTATGCCTAGGTAAGGCAAAGTTTGCAGAAGGAGTTAAGGTTTTTATTATTTTAGCCATTATCTATCCATTCTAGCTAGAAGAAAGCTGAAATCTTTCAGGCACAAATCCCCTTTACAATGTTTGGGAACCTGTTCCTGGCTGGACCTACAAAGTGTGACATTTCGGCCAAGAGCAGTTCACCGTGTTTTGAGAAATTATGAATAGTGCAGTCAAAATGCGAGTTACCCAAGTCTTCCTTCCCTAACCAACTCTCCCATCAGCCAGAGTTCAAGTACAGCAGTCCACAACAAATTATACCTACTTTTTGTGACAACGCCTTCCAGGTGGATGATGTTGGGGTGGTCAAACTGTCCCATGATGCTCGCTTCCCCCAAGAAATCTCGCCTCTGTTTCTCCGTGTAGCCCACCTTCAGGGTTTTGATAGCCACCGGAAACTCACGCTTTCCCTGCAGCTTCAGTCGCCCGCTGCAGACTTCCCCAAATTCACCTTCAGAGAAAAATCAGAAAGAACGGGACCACAGTGCGTTGAAGGAACACATGGCATGTGTCCATCTACAGCATGCAGCCTAGTCCCTGTAGAGAGCTGATCAAAAGCACGCAATGCAGTCATGGACATGGAAAGCTAAGCATCACACTGATCACCATCTCAAATAGCCAGCGTACCACAAGCCAAGTAATTCATAAGCACAAGAAAACTGGGAAGAAAAATATAATTTTCCTATATTTAAAGAGATATTCTCTGTATTCCATTGGATTTTTTCCTCATTTCATGTTTTTGTCTACTAGATGAAAGAGTTCTGTCATATCCTATATCATTGCCCTGTGTAGATAGCTGTAAAACACAAGCCACTTGCTTCTTAACTTTCCTTTTGTAAGTTAAATAGATGGAATACTGTTAGTCTTTCACAGCAGCTTATATTTTTACAGACGATAAACCTTTCCTGATTTTATGACCACCTTTTTAAAAAAGTAACCCAAATGGATTTAATTTTTTTTTTCTACTGAACAGTAAATCACCTCCAAAAACACCATTTCAGAGGATAGAAAATATTCCTAAGGTTGGACACAAGTCAGCTTAACTGGAAAGAAAATGGGAGTTTCTTCTTTTAACCAAGGAAGTTAGCTTTGACTTCGGTTTCTGCTTTTTTTTTCTCTCCCAGATGATGACTTACTCTTAATTTTTGCTTTGAGACTGATCTTAATTGGGGAGGAGAAAAAGGTTAAAATGGTGAAAAGAACCTGAAAATTAAGTGACTCATTTCCTTTAGCATCTATTGGAATAACTCAGCTTGCTCTAAACATGATCATTTTCCACTGGTTTCAGTTCAGTCCCTGAATTTCAAAACCGCAGACAATGACAGGTTTGTCCCAAACTTCAGCTGGAACATGCTCCCCATCATTTGCAGGGTACCTAACAGCAGAAATATTTCATGGCCTTTCCTAGATCTCTTACGTTAAGAAAGCCAACCCTCCATGCTGCTAAGGGTCATGAAATGCATTTCTTTACCAGCTCCGATAACTCTTTCAATGGTTATGCATGAAGCTTCAATTTCCTTAGCAAACTCGTGGACAGCTTGATTAGGGTCCTCATACGTGTGGGGGTCAATGTAGGTCCTTACTCCAGGCAGCTTAACTGCAAACAAAAATGAAGAGTGTTACCAGCATGTGGCATGACAGACAATGAGCAAGACCTGCTCCTGTGCCTTATACTCTGCTTTGCTGGAAAAATTGCAGCAGGGAAATCTATTCCTTTGGGAAAAAATCTTGGAAAATGACATTTAGGTTATATGCATGTGATGGTTTAGCCCAAGTTACCACACAGTTTCTCGCTTCCCTGATAGCGATAGGGGAGAGAATTGGGAAGAAAGGAAAACTTGTAGGTTGAGATGAAGACAGTTTCCTAAAATAGCAAAGGAAAACTACAATAGTAACAGAATATAAGGATATTAAAATATACAAAATGAACAATGTAGGTTTTCTCATCATGATATCCCAATGACCAATACAGCTCATCCTGAGCAGCGATCACGGAAACAAAACCAAGCAGCAAGCAAAGGAGCGAAAAGGAAGCCAGCAAGGTAGAGGGAACGATGCCAGCGAACAAAAGAGAGGGATGGATGCCAGGAAGATAGATACCCACTCTGGTCAACACCCACTTATATACTGAGCATGATGTTTATGGCATAGAATACTCTCTTTGGCCGGTTTGGGTCAATTATTGTGTCTGTCTTTCTCCCGGCTCCCTGCATCTGCACATTGCAAGACTTGGAAAGTCAGACAGTGTCCTTGGTTTCACTAACAACAACTCATATCATCAGGGTGTTTTATCACACATGAAATCCAAGACACACTGGCTACTGAGAGGAAAATTAACTCCATCGCTGCCGAAAACAGAACAATGTGACGTATGCAACTTCATTGCATTTAGAAAAGCACATGATAGTGGTCAGCTGATTTAGAGCAGCTAAAAATCTCTCTCAATGCTGCATAATGAGCTGGTGTGAGATCTGGTGCAAACGGATGTCTTTCTGGATCTGAAAAGCGTATGCCAGGAGGAAAAGTACAAAAAGCAAAATGTTAAGGGAACAACCTGCAAAGCAAGTTGGATGGATGGATGGAGGTTGATGGGACCTGCAAGAAATTATGCCCTACCAGTCACATATTAGTTAATCAATCAGCCACATTATTTCAGATGGAGTTACTGAGATTTAAATGAACAGTATATTTGCAGTACAAAGCCTGTGGGTTGTACCAGTATAAATAAAGTCAATAGCAGGCTTTTCGTCCAGGACTTGAGAGGGGAAAAAGTATTTTCATTATCCATATTATAAGTTTGTTTTGACTATCATTAAAGCTACCCACATGAAGAACTGCTCATCAGTCTAATAAGACAGCTACATTACACCGTGGCTCTTAATTGATTTGCTTCCTGCTGCCTTCATTACATAGCACTAATGAAAATTTGACTTTCATTCAAGAATTTGCCTTTTCCACCCCAAAAGGCACCTTGCTGTTACCCAACCCCACAGCACTTGACAAGGGAATGCTTTTCAAACACTGGCTTTGGATGTACAGGACTGATTGTAACTATGAGATGTACTTTCTAGCATCACCGCAGAGGTTTCTTTGTATATAAGGGCATTAACACAGCATTTCTGAAAGCTTCAGCGGAGCAAGAAGTAGGTGTTATTCTTCATGCCTCTGCAGAAGCATCCAAGGCAAAGAGCAGCTGTGGGATTGGTCCTCACTGCCAGCTGGGGTGGAGCATGGGTTTCAAACAGGTATTCTGGACTGATGCATCCAGACCACAAAAATGTAGAGTTGTTACGTGCTGACTAGGCAAAATTAATAGCACCTTGGATCACACCGCAAAGACAGAGAAATAGAACAAAATGGCTCGCTAGAGAGATCTGCTGCAAACGTACAGTTGTGAGTAGCTGAGCACATATAAGGACTGTTCAAATGTTAAGTTCTCCATGAGTCTTGGAGCAGGGACAGGTGGGGACTTACTGAATAACAGAAGAAATTGAATTCTTCTGTGAATTACCAGCAAAACTAGATTTTTTTTTTCTTATAAAAAACCCCTCTCACTTGTATTTTCTCATTACCACACAGAGCCAAAACCACATATATGCATGTTTGATCTTTACTCACTGTGGCCATTATGAAAATGCATCTTTTCTTCTTCTGGATCTTGTTTAGCCTTGCTATAACCACATCGCCTGGAAAAAAAAAAAAACAAAACCAGAAGCTCTTTACTTCAAATCACACAAAACACAAAAACCCAGAGCGGCGATGAACCCAACCTCTCTAGCAGCTGTATTGCTGCTGTCTCAGTTTTAGCTCATCAAACTACTTGCAGTTTCAAGGCCCAAGGCCCACTGATTTTCAATTGGACTTGTGTGTCCAAACCCCACAGACACTTCTGAAAAACTCCACTCTACCATACATGTAATTTAGCTATTATTAAGAAGAAAAAAAAGCAAGAACAGGAAGGACAACGGAAGTGGAATGAGACGAAACATTAGAATCGCAGAAGCATGAACTTCTGGAACACAGAGCGTTTGCATGCACCATATTGTATGTATTGCATGCTCCCCTTCATCCACTGGGCACTTGCACAGAACTTTAAATTTTCATACTTCAGAAAGCAGCCACATGTAAACATTAACACCTTATACACATGCAAAATGACAGGTTAAAAAAATTCAAAACCTATTGCCTCACTGCCTTCAAGGATCTCCTATGTACTCTTGGTTCTGATGGGGTTTCTCGCACATCTCTTGTCTTTACCCAGGGGGGTTACCATTCATGCAATCCCCTCTGCCCAGCAGCAGTAAAGATGGAAGAAGGCACACAGGCACCTCCTGACCTAACATGCTCCCATGTTAGCACCAGGCACTGCAACGATGCTGCTGAATCCCACCACGGAGTTACAACCACAACTATATGGGAGTCACATCTCCCCCAGGATATCCTCCTGGGGGACACACATACACACATACATATACATTTAAAAACACGGGGTAAGGTATGTATGAGGCACATATATATGTGATGACTGGAAGAGGGGGAACATAACCCCCTTTTTTAAAAAGGGAAACAAGGAGGACCCAAGCAACTACAGGCCAATCAGCCTCACCTCTGTGCCTGGCAAGGTCATGGAACAGATTCTTCAGGAAACCATGCTAAGGCAGATGGAGAGCAAGGAGGTGGTTGGTGACAGCCAACATGGCTGCACCAAGGGCAGATGGTGCCTAACCAATTTGGTGGCCTTCTATGACAGAGTGACAGCATCGGTGGACAAGGGATGAGCAATGGACATCATCTACCTGAACTTGTGCAAGGCATTTGACACTGTCCTGCATGACATCCTTCTCTCTAAACTAGAGAGACATGGGTTTGATGGACGGATCACTCAGTGGAAAAGGAATTGGCTGGATAGCCACACTCAGAGAGTGGTGGTCAACGGTTCAATGTCCAAGTGGAGACCCGTGACAAGTGGTGTTCCTCAGGGGTTCATGTTGAGCCCGGCCCTGTTCAACGTCTTTGTCGGTGACATGGACAGTGGGATAGAGTGCACCCTCAGCAAGTCCGCCGACGAGACCAAGCTGTGTGGTGCCATTGACAATCTGGAGGGGAGGGATGCCATCCAGAGGGACCTTGACAGGCTGGAGAGGTGGGCCCCTGCAAACCTCATGAAGTTCAACAAGGTCAAGTGCAAAGTCCTGCATGTGGGTCGTGACAATCTCAGGCACAAATATAGGCTGGGTGGAGAATGGATTGAGACCAGTCCTGAGGAGAGGGACTTGAGAGTGCTGGTGGATGAGAAGTTTAACACGAGCAGGCAATGTGCCCTTGCAGCCCAGAAGGCCAACCACATCCTGGGCTGCATCAAGAGGAGCGTGGCTGGCAGGTCAAAGGAGGTGATTCTGCCCCTCTACTCTGCCCTGGTGAGACCCCACCTGGAGTACTGTGTCCAGTTCTGGAGCCCCCAACATAAGAAGGACATGGACCAGTTGGAGAGGGTCCGGAGGAGGGCCATGAAGATGATAAAAGGGCTGGAGCACCTCTCTTATGAGGACAGGCTGAGAGAGTTGGGGCTGTTCAGCCTGGAGAAGAGGAGGCTCCAGGGAGACCTTATAGCGGTCTTCCAGTACCTCAAGGGGGCCTACAGTAAAGACAGGGAGAGACTCTTCAGTAGGGCCTGTTGTGACAGGACAAGGGGTAACAGTTTCAAAATAGAGGGAAGTAGATTTAGATTAGACATTAGGAAATAAATTTTTACAATGAGGGTAGTAGAACACTGGAACAGGTTTTCCCAGAGAGGTGCTGGATGCCCCATCCTTGGAAACATTCAAGGCCAGGCTGGATGAGGCTCTGAGCAACCTGATCTGGTTGGAGATGTCCCTGCTCCTTGCAGGGGGGTTGGACTAGATGACCTTTGAAGGTCCCTTCCAACCCTAACCATTCTATGATTATATGCCTTTCTGAGGGCCTGATAACCGGATACAAAAACTATATCAACCTTAAAGCAAACTGCATGGACATGAGACAGGAACACTGCTTGGTAGAGTGGAAAACAGACACCTGCAAGCTAGGGAGCACGCAGTGGGATTGCTAGTGGGCACACCACAGAGAAAGCCTCAGGTTACCAAGGAGCCACTAAAAGCTGAGAAACTTGGAGTCTTCTCTTCTGTTGCCCAAGATTTTTGATATAGGGAGACGCAAGCACTCCAGCATCACTCATAGCAAGGAGGAGCATACAATTAGCAGAAACAAAACTGCAATTAGGAGGAGGCAGTGATAGGCATCTGCATGAAACATTCCCTCAGTATGAAGTCCTATTACAGGGAACTGCTGTCTGCCTGGTTGCAAGGGGCCAAGCAGTCTTTCGGCTATAGGATTTTGGCATTGGATTTGTGAAACAACCATGATTACAAACAAAAGCCCCAATACAATGAGATGCATGCACTGCTGCTGAGCTGGCCCCAGCAGAGCTGGACATTGGAGGGTCGAGGAGGGGAAAAACAACATGAGCTTCTGGGATCACTCTGGGGACGGGGAGCAGGCTCGCAAGCTTACCTTGGGGAGAGGGGGAGACCTGTGCCAAGTGGAGAGGAGGAAAAAACAGACTGCCAAGGTTGTGCAAGCGCAGGGGAATGGCTTGAGACGAGGTGCAGAAGACAAGGCGGGAAGCTGACAGGTAGTCTAGGGGCACAGGCAGGGAGATGACAGGGCAAATAAACAGGTTTTATTTGATAAACAGAGAGGCTATCCATGCAGGGCATGATTTCAGCAGCAGCAACCAAGCTGAGATCATCACGCTCTGAATGCAAAACCCACAAGAGTGGCAATGAGGTGCCTGGAGACACAGCTCAGTTATCCACATGTCGGTGCTCATTACCTTGCTCTAGCAGCAGCAGTGCCATTTCCTGAGATGGGGTCCTGCCTAATTAACACAAAACCTAAGCACTAGGTGTACACAGAGACCCTGAGAGTAAGGTAATTTCAAAGGACGTTTTGGTGTTCACAATCCCTAGGTGAAAAAGGTTTCTTCTCTTTCGTCTTCATATTGCCTCCCACTTTAAGTATATAATCTAGAGATCTGAGTATCAATTCCCACTTCTGGCAACCCCATTTTTTTTTCTGCTGCAAGTTGCCAAAAGTTACATTAGTTTTCCGCAGAAGTAATTTTCTAGATTGAGGCATATAACTAATTTTTCCTCTTAAAAATACATGAATGTTTCAATTCGTCTTTCTACCAAATGCACATATACAAGGTTTCTTCTGTTTGCCTTTTAGAGCAAATGCCCTCATCTCTTCCTCAGTTTTGGAGTACTTAACGTATAAATAAGATTTTCTAATAGTATCCTTTTTATTACCTGTATCTCATGATTCTTTGACCATAAAGAGGGAGGAGAGAGAAATGGGGAATATGTCATCACTTGTGTCTAGTGATCCAAGCACACCTTGATGCACAATGGTTCATGGTTTACTGCCACACTGAAAGGGCCAATGCAAACCAGCTGGCTCCGGTTGTCCCCCTCTCTTGAGCTGGGTAACACATACAGCAGCACATGACATTAGCACACAAAATCAGGTTCTCGGACTCCCAAAGCATTTTTAAAACAAGCCTCGACAAGACATGCTGAAGTGAAATGGCAGCTAGTGGACGACAACTCCCAAGCAATAGCTGGGCATCACTAACAAAGTTTGCTGCAAAACCTGCTTGTTGCAATCACTTGTGCCCTTCGCACACTCGCTTTCCTAAACTACTCAGAGAAACAAGCTATGAACACGCTTACTGGGGCTAAACCGCACTTTTTCCTTTCTTGACCTTCAGATGCTTTAAATAACACACACAAGCAGTTTTTTTTTCCTTTCTTTCCCAACTAAATTCCATAAAAATCTGCTTTACAGGTTAACAGTCCTGACTCATTACATGAGTCTTACTGGCAGATAAAAGTATCTAAATATCATGGCTCTGCAATATATATTGGGGGAAGAAAAAGCTCCCATTTGTTTGTGAAATAATCCATTTCCGCACATGCATTTGCTCTTAATATTTATTGGAAAAGCTGCAAGTCAAAAGCCTCCTGATGGAAGACTCATTCTCCAGTTTATTGTCATTGTACAAATCATAGATTTCCTGTATGTTTTCTATATCACATTGTCGTAGTTCAGCCCCGATCAGGACCAGACTACGCAGTCTGTCCCTCGCTCCGAGAGAATAGGAGGAGATGATATAAGAAAAAACAGCTCAAGGTTTGAGATAAGGACGGGGAGAAATCCTTAAAGTTATCGTCACGGGCAAAACAGACTCGACTTGGGGAAAACTATTCATTTATTTCTAAAATTAGCAGGAGAATGAGACAGGGAACAAGATTACCTCCATCCACCCCTCCCTCTTCCCGGGCTTAACATTATCTCTACTACCTTCCCCTCCCGAGCGGCACGGGGGGGGGAAAAGGGAATGGGGGTCGCGGTCCGTTCATCACGCGTTGTTTTACGCCGCTGTATCATCGACAGGGGAAGAACTCCTCACATTCCTCCTCTGCTCCAGCGTGAGGTCCCTCCCACGGGCCAAAGTCCTTCGTGGAACTGCTCCGGCGTGGGTCATCTCTTCCACGGGGTGCAGTCCCTCTAGAACAGCTGTCCCAGCGGGCCCTCCACGGGCCACAGCCTCCTTCAGGCCTCCACCTGCTCTGGCGTGGGGTCCTCCACGGGCCGCAGGTGGATCTCTGCTCCTCCGTGGACCTCCATGGGCTGCAGGGGGACAACCCGCTCCACCATGGTCTTCACCACGAGTTGCAGAGGAATCTTGGCCAGGAGCCACATTACTCCTCCCCCTCCTTCTTCACTGACCTTGGCGTCTGCAGCCGTTCCTCACAACAGGCTGGCAGACGTCTCTCAGGATCCTTTTTACATCTTATTCACTTCTCATCTCCTTTCCACTTCTTGCAGCCAGGCCGGGCCGAGTTGGGCCCAGTCGGCTGCCCGGCGGGAGGCCAGAGGGTGAGGCCTGCAAGGCCCATGAGGCTCGCGCCTCCCCCTCTCTGCCCCCCACTCAGCTGCTTCACATCTTCTCCTCCTTTTTTTCCTGTTTTCCCCTACTTAAATACGTTATCGCAGAGGCGTTATCATGGGACATTCTGCTACCAATTGGCTTGGCCTTGGCCAGCAGCGGGTCCGCCCTAGGCCCGGCCGAGTCCACTGAACAAAGGGGAGCGACTTCTAGCAGTTTCCGACAGAAGCTACCACCTTAGGCCCCCCCCCACTAACAAAACCAGAACACACATTCAGCAAAACCATAAAGATCCTGATGCTCGCTTCATCTGCCACTGAGCTGCAGAGATTCAGCCAAAGAGTTAACATAATTCAGCAGCACACTTGAATCTCAGCTCATTTACTCCTGTTGAGGATTTGTCCCAGTTTCTGTATCTAGAAAGCAGATGTCTTCCTTGCACAGCTCTGTGTTTTTCAATAAAAGTATCAGAGGAAAATAAAGTGAGACTTTAAATATTCTTAAGGCATCATGTCTTATTTAAAAACTACTTGTAGATTGGCAGACAGCTCATAAAATATTTATGGGGCAGATTATAAAAGTGAAGTTGTAAAATTATCCCTATATAGGTTTATAAAATATAAAATGATAGGTAGAAAGATGAAGAATCCAGCAAGGAAACCAGTGCCCACTGTCTCACTTGGCAGAAGCCGATTTATGGAGAAAAATCCTTCAAGAAACAAGGCAGGAAGATGCTTGCTTTCCCTGGACCGATGGAGATACTTTGTGTCTGACCCTGTGCTTTGGCGTGCCCTTGCTGGGTGGTGTGTGGCCTCTCAGCCACCCGAGGCATCACGAAAAGCCCACAGAATACCCAAGGGAAGCAGTTTCCAACTCCCTAGCTGGGACCATCACGCTGGACACAACTCAGGCATGACACAGTCAGGGGACTGTGGAGCTGGACCTTGGACATCCAAGCCCTAGGCAGTGATGTGGGAGAGTTTTCATATATCTTCTTTACAGGCATAGGCCAAAGCATTTCAGCACACAGTCAAGGTGCTACTGGAAATGCAAGAGGGGACAGCATTTAGACATCCCTGACAAAGAAAGGCACCTCACCTTGCTAGGTGCAGTCAGTAACATCGAATAGTTTGTGCCCTGAAGTAGCATGCAATCTCCCATCTCAATCCTGCAGAGACTTATACATGCATTTAATCTCTTAAATATGAAATAAATTAACTCTGTGCACTTCTCTGAGACAGAGACAAAATGCCACTTGCTTTTCAGGGGTGAGACCTTTACTCAGAAGCACATCTTTTCCAATAAGTCAACTTTGAGAAATGCATCCAACGCATCTAAGCTGTCATTTTACAGGAGGTTTGCTAGGACTACAATGCTGTTGTTTACAAGGGGTTAGTGCTCATTTCAGACTATTTATTCCAAGATGTTAAAGCAATAAGGCTGCATATGTGTTGCAGGGCAGGACCGTGGTCCACCCAGAGGAACAAACAAACAGAGATCTGTCCATCTGGACAAGATCCTGTTGCCTCAGCTTACGTGCGGAGACAAAAACTTGTTCAGTAAACAGTTTTATCCTAAATAGAAACCACCAGTACTGAGAGCCAGAGGCAAAAGTCAACCTCTAGCAACATTGGTCCATGTTCAGCATTCACCTTTGCTGCTTGCAGTCCTAGAATATATTCAGTATCACAAAACCAGGGAACACTCAAGGAACTGGCATAAAACAGTTGTTTCCCATTTTTCTGTTCACTTTCCTGCTGCTTTTTTGATGTCTGTAATGAGTTACTTCCATTGCACTGGACCAAACTTTCACCTGGAGTAACCTGGAGCAACACACACAGGCTGGGAATCTGACTCATTCAACTCTTCTATCTCTCTCAAAGTCCTATAATTTGGAGAATGGGATCAAAAGAGCAGTAAAAGGTCTTAAGATGACAAGCTATGACTTTCAGCTCAGTTCAAAGATCCACTAGATGACTGGCCTGTGAGGAACCAGGGGAAGTTCCTCTCCTAAGGGCTGCACAGGCTCATCACCTTCTCAACTGCTTTCCCAGTTGCTGCTGTCCCACTCTACAGGGTGTGACCTTGCCTTAGACTTCCGATTAACTTGGACGCCTTACAAAGGAAGCTTCACAATTTCAACAGTGGTATTTTTAGCCTTCAGTCTTTCCCTGCCCTCGCATTCCCTGTTTTCCTAAACCACCACCTGAACAATTGAAAATAAAAAAGATACTGTTTCCCCTTCTTGCAGGAAGCTCCCTCTGAAGTAATCTCATAAATCTCTCTAAAGAGGTTGTGCTGCCTTCCCATTGCATAGCCAACAGCGTCCGTACTTTGAAGTTATTTCTCCCATTTCCCCCTCCCAACTTGCTGCCACATTAGCCTCTCTGTAGCTTAGCAGGAAACACGCAGAGGGTGTTTTGCAGGTCAGCCAAGTTTTCCCTATGCATCTGTCCTCTTCGTAGCCATCCAGTCCATTCCCAGTCTCATCTGATAAGTATTTTTCATTGCTGCCACTTTCAAGCTGGGGGCCTTGCTGAAAACATTTGCAGCCTAACTCCCAGCAAGAGCCTGCTTCTGCATTAGCAGCACATGTGTGACAGACAACAGAAGTATTGAGAGGTTTTCTTTTAGCACAATATTGCCAAACCAGTGGCTCGCAGGAACAACTGCAAATACCAGAAGAACATTTTACAGCCAAACACTTTGAGCTGACCAGCCTTGCTTGCTAATGCTGCTCTTAAGCACTCAAAAGTCATGAAAACCAATTTAAAAATGCTCCAATAGGAAAAAAAAAACAAGACTACTGATTTAGGGCCTTTGAGATCTGCATTTGCAAACTCCTTCCTGGTTCAGGCCTCTGTCAGAGCCAAAATACAGCACTAGAGGACCCGCAAATGGTCTACCTTGATGACTTCTGTGCCTCACAGCCAGGGACTGCACTATGACCCAGCTAACACCATGCAAAGCCTCAGCATCCCCCAGAAAACACAGCAGAAGAGTTTCACACCTCTCGCCCAGCTATGCTGCAAAACCTTCCCAGTTTAACAATGCACGTGGGATGTCTCAGTGCTCCTATGGTCTCAAGCAGCTATCTGATGGGGATGGTGATTTCATGACTCTCCTAGAAGGCCTAGGAAGATCTCTGCCTGCACAGGTTACAGACAATTCAGAGACCTAAAATACATTCCCTTTGGGGAGCAACTCAACTTGTGTTCAGTCAAACCAACAGAAATTAAAATCACCCTTCCTTTGATTAGTTAGAAATGAGGGAAAGAGTAGAAGAGAGCAGAAACTGGTGAGACAGCCCAGGTGGCAGAATGGGGCAGCATGCAGCACGGACACACAGCTCTCGATGCCTGTAGAGATGTCCAACACTACTGGAGCATATTGTTGGCAAACGGCATCATCTCATTGCCATGTATGTCATATATTGACATGTATGTCAATGACACACAGTTCATTTCACTGACACGCACGTTACATGCCACTAAATACCTTTTCCACTCCGGTCTGCCCCTCGCCTTCTTTCTAGGGGCAAATTACCTCCCCTGGCCCCTTACAGTGACAAGAAGTAGAATTTGATGAAGTGTCCAGCATACATGATGTTTTATTATGACACGTGACATTATAGTGCAGTGTCCTGATCAATCACATAGCATAACATAGCAGGGTTTTTATACCCTGGGACCCCTGCTTTTGCTGGAGACACACTACTTTGGGTCATGCTATTTCCAGTTGTTGAGATAGACAAGCCAGGTGCACAGACTGGATGAGAAGGCAATTTCCAGGCGAATACAAGAAAGGGAGGGTGAGGCAGACTATACAGAAAACATGGAGGGAGGACACGAAACAGGAGCTAGCACAGGTGGGAACACTGACCATATTAGGCTCGGATAGGCAACAGCACGCAGAGAAGAAGCCCACCCACAGCCATGACTGCAGCAACTGAAAAGCAAACAAAAAGGCCCACAATAAGGAATAATCCCACCTCCCTGGCAAGGTGCAAATACATTTGCAATGTTTATATATGCAGTTATTTCTTCTAATTGCAATTATCATTTGGACCTTAACACCCTGGGCTGCAAGAATTTCATGGCATGTGCTACCGTTGAGGAAAAACGCTTTGGGGAGAGTGTATAGATCCTGGTCCTGCAAAGCAATTAACCATGTGCTTCCAATACTTCAGTACCACTGTTAGGATTAATGGAGCTACCCATGTGCTTAAACTTAAGCACCTGCCTTGGAGCAGGCAAAGCGACTTTTTCCACAAGCATGTGTGCAGTACAGTTACAATTTCCTTTAAAAAAAAAAAACAACCCACCACTGGACGAATGTGAGCCTTGCTTTTGGAGACCCTTATGCATGTATTCAACTCACACAGCCGTTTCCGAGTCTCCTTGTATCAGTGAAGGAGATGTGCATCATGTATCTGCAGAAGCAGGATCTTATGAGTCATATGAGAGCATTCAGCCTAAATAAACTAAAAATATGGTGAGTTGAAAGGCACTGTGTGCATCCACAGCTTGCTTTTGAAGGCTGCTGAGCCATTACTCTAGTCTAATCAGAGTATGGGTTCGCCTGACATCAGTCTGTAACCCGAGGCTGGTTGCACCTGAGTAATTGCCCTTTATCCTTGTCAGAGAACTTGCATGGACATTTTTTCTGTTACCAAATCTGTTAAGGTAATTCATCCTGAAAAAGAACACAGTGCAGAAGAAACAACAGGAAGAACTTCAGTACGATATACAAGTAGGAGCCCAACAGTACAGACATACTCTGGTTAAAGTTGGCTGAAGATCTGACTCATCATTTCTCCTCAAATTATCATAACATGTTGTTCTTGAAAAAAAACTTGTGTCCATCAGATTTTATAAAGTATAACTTACAATGCCTAAACACACTAAAATAGCCTATTTAGACAAAATTAACATTCTGCAACAGCACTGCCCTAAATTATGATGCAAAATAACTTCAGGCATGCAATGATTTACAGAATTATATACTAGATTATGGGCTTACTTAAATCTGAACTGGTGAAGAATGTCTCTCTAAGCTCCTTTCGCATCAGCAAAACAACTTGCTACCATTTTCTACACAGTGATGTCAATATTTACTTACTATAGTTGACAATATTTTGTATTTTCATAATGTCCCAGCTTGTGTAGTCATACTAATATGGGAGCAGCTCAGTCTCCATTGATGCAAATTAAAACCAGAGGTCCAAAACCCAAAAGCTCAAAAAGGGAATCAAAGAATTATATATTTTGAGTTTATGTTGCCATTTTCTGGATTTAACCTTGCAGAATTTGAGCGTGTGGAATGGGTACATCTCAAGAAGATCACTGTGGCTGTGACTACTAGGAGGCCCTTTCCCTGCAGGCATTTTCTAACAATTGCTGCCACCAGACCTTCCCACACAAGCAAAGTCAAAGTTGTTGAAACAACAGTTCAAATAACCTGAAAAGCAATCACTTCCTTAAAATGAAAACAGTTCACTTTCTTAAAAAAATAAAACTCTTTGAGCACTTAATCAGCATCTGGGCTGCTTTGAGACAAAATCAGGTATGTGCACTGAATGCAGGAGAGGAGGAAAAAAAATGCTCAAGTGCAAGGAAAATATGCCTCAATGCAATATGTCACATAACACTGTGCACTTAGGGTCAAAATACTCTGAGGTGTAAGGACTTAGAAACAAACTACAGTGGTCCAGCAGACAAAAAAAAAAATCACTTTCCAGTCTCAGCAGCACTTGGATAGGTAAGTGAATGGACTACTTGGACTGACCAGTTAGCAAAGGAAGATTTATTACGGCTTGTGTTTAAAGGATGGCTTGATTTGGCAGATAAACTTTAGAACATAAAAAACCTGAGGCAAATAAAAGTGGATGTTAAACTCCAGCATACCTATCATGTCCTCATGGCCACTGTATTTAGGTGCTGATTGCTTCTCAGTGGGGCAGTTTCCCCATCT
The DNA here is from genome assembly GCF_036417535.1 of Chlamydotis macqueenii. Classification (NCBI taxonomy): domain Eukaryota; kingdom Metazoa; phylum Chordata; class Aves; order Otidiformes; family Otididae; genus Chlamydotis; species Chlamydotis macqueenii. Next base: position 23,128,388 of record NC_141559.1, read on the forward strand.
CCTTGTTCCACACAGGGTCTTCTCAGTCTAGAAACTAAGGAGCTGAAAGTAAATGCTTTCCAGACAAGATCAAATGCTGTGGCAGGATAAGACATCGCTGCTCATTGAAATATGACCTCTCTGGGGTTTTAAGATCTGCAAGCTGGCCTCTATCAGGGAGCAGTCAGAGTTGAACCGAGCAGTATATACATCAAAATTATCTGCAAAGTCTCGTCCAGCCTCACTGAATCAATCAGCAGACTATGAGGAGAGGTTGTGGGGACTGTCCTTGACTCCAGTGGGCGGTCAGGAGCCACTCTGATGTGCTTAACAGATTAACAGGTTAACAGGTTAACAGATTAACAGGTTAACAGATGACAGGTCCATGTAACGGTGAAGGTTATTGAGAAGACATCTGCAGTTTTAAAATCCCCTTTGCTGGGAAAGAATGAGGCACTGAAGAGGCAGCATCTCCAAAAGCCAAGTTGGCTTGAAACAAAGTATGACTTCTGCTTCAAGCCCTGGCTTCAAGGAAAGAGCTGCAGATGGGCAGAGACAGTGCAGAGGAGCCTGGAGCTGCAGTGGCATCTCCTGGACCTTTGCTGCCTGCTGACATTGCCCCGCTTCTTAGCTAGACCAACTCTACCACTTTCGGTTATCTCAGGCACACAAAGCTGACACTCCTCCAGTTCTAGCAAAGGTGCAATGCCTATGTGGTTTGCAAACCTAACCATCCAGAGAGCAAACTTTAATAAACCTGTGGTAGGAGGACTTATCAACAACCTTGGCACAGTTTCAAACCGTGGGCTGCATGCTTTGTTAATGAAAGGTACATATATGATGGGCCCCAACAACTCTGCCTTCAATCAATGTAATTAATTTATGACAAGTTTGCAGATCACCCACAGAACATTCAGAATTAAACTACATTTTTAATGGCCAAATACATCTCGGAGAGGCTCTGCCATATACAGCTGCAGCTTTTAAAAGTTATAAGTTGAAGACTTGGAGTCATGATAAATGAAAGCCTAGTTTTTTGCTTTTAATAAGTTCCTGTAATGGGATGTTCTTCAGAGGCTTGCAATTAGAGTCTGAAATACTTGAGGGTGCCTGGGAAGATTTTTCTAATCCTTCATGCAGCCTTGAGTGATGGCAATGATCGCTTCCTGCATCTCCAGGTCAGGAGGCCAGCACTACACCTAGCACCTTGTGAGTCAACATGCTTCATACATCAGAGGAGTAGCATTACACATTGTGAGCTGCTAGGAATATATTCCTGCTTCACCAAGAATTATATGAATGTTTAAGGAGTCAGCTCCTCTTCCTGCTGAGCTATATTTATATGTTAAAGAACATCTCTGTGCTGTTTGAGAATAACTAAGAATGCAGAAGCCCGAACAGAAGATATCTATGCAATCACTATGGGGAAGGAGAGCAATGCTTCCAGGGAAAGAAACTACACCTGTAAAGACCTCTGGCATTATACTTTGCTACATCTAAGCCGTAAGAAAGTATGGATAACCTTTCTGCTAGGTAAGAGGCTAAGTATCACAACATGGCATCCCCCAGGAGAGGTCAGGCTTCCTATTTCTAGAATTCAAAGTAAGGTGAAACATCCACATATTCAGAAGTGCAGAGAGACCACAATCTGATTTGCTTCTTCATCCTCTACCCACTTCACAGCCAAAAGAAGACACTGTAAAACTCCATTTTAAAACACTACATATGCATGGGGCTTTCACTAGTGCTCAGCAGGAGAGCACTACCACTGGAGCTGCTACCACTGAAGTCAGGCTCCATTTTCAGCTTGAAGTTCCCTTCTTGAAGTGGAAGCAGGACTTGCACAATGCCATCAAATGCATTGTTTGAATGAAGGTGAGCTTTCATCACTGACTGCTGCACTCCCTCACATTTCCCATGCTCAGATAAAGCTTACGCCAACCACTTATCTGTTTATGATGGTTCTCCTGCCCCATTCCCTTGGCTGCTGCCAGAATAACTCAGAAATGCTGCTTTCAAGGGCAATGTCTCATGGGCTCAGAGCTTAATTACAGATTTGGTCAACTCTCACCTCCTATCTGGATGAAAGTCATCTGAAGACAGATTAGCCTTGGTCCCTAAACCCTCCTTAAAACTGCAGCAGCTGAGACTGGCTTGTGGAAACTGGTGTGTTTGTACAGAAGTACTAAGCCAAGCTGATCTCGGCAGGATGCTAGAGATGGGGAGTATGGGCACCAGATTTCCACATCAGCCCTGGGAAGGCACCACCCTGTGCAGAAGGGTGGATTGGAGCACTTTCTTTTCAGAGAGGGATTCTGTATACGAATGCCACTAATGCTACTCTCTGGGAAAACATATTGCCAAAGACCAAAGTGGATATTAACATGACAGAGGTAGTAAAAACTTTGACCTGAACAGAAGGAGGACCAGACCCTGCCTGTTCTTGGCGGATGGGAATTTTGACTTGGCAGAGCAATAGCTTCTTGAATAAAATCCTTCCTCTGGTCAGGTGAATCGTGAGCACTATTTGGCAGTAGGCAGCATCATAAAGCAGCTATAAATCATGGGAGACAATGTCCTGTAGGAAGAGCAGGCAAGAACATTGAGATAAAAATTCTTTAAAAAGTCACAACTAACAAAAATCATGATTCATGCTGGAAAAATTCCCTCAATGAAAAATGTTATCTAGAAACTGTCTTTCATTTCCTATGGAAATATCAAAAAACCAAACTATTTTAAGCCCTGTCACATCTTGGAAAATAGGATGCGGGGGGAGGTTGTGGAAAAATTTATCCATTTTGACCTTCCACAACACAGAAGGTTGCAAATGCTGACTCAGGAACACAGTCCTTCCACCCTCTCTACTCCCAGAAAGTCACTTTTAAACAAGATGCACATATTTGTGTCCAGAAAGCCCTCTGCCACCTCAGGGGCTGATATTTAAAAGTCTAAATAACTAAGGTCAAGGATGGATACTCTGTTGCAGAAGCCTCTAATTGCCAATACCCAGGTGGCAATATTTGTCTTTGCTTTGTCTTTCGAAGGCTAGTTCCTTGCCAGAAAGAGACTTTCTATCCATGCACACACAGGGCGAGGGGTAGTTTTTTGTTGCTTCAAATCTATTTTTTTTCTTAAGTTCTATAAAAGGCTCCCTCTGGTCTTTTGGAAGATCACTCAAGATGGAAAGGTCATCCATAATGGGTAGCTGGCTACAAATGCAGAGGCACGGTACACTTCTTAGTTTTTTTGAGTGGCTTTTGCAAACATGCTCAGCATTGACCTAATAGCATCCCCATTTTACTCTGTAAAAGCCCGTGCCTTTGTTTAGTGCTACAAAGTTCAAAAGCTTAGGGGACCGGACAGACCAGTAGTCTCTTAACACTCACTCCAAGACCCTGTCAGTTTTGCAAATAAGGCTTAGTTTGAAGGACAAAAGAGGGAGAACTGCTCCAGAGCAGTGGGTCTCCTTCCTAGGCTGATGCAAATCTGGCTTTCCTACCTTGGTCTGTAGGAAGAAAGAGGCTGGTGCCACAATGATGACTGTGGCACCTTATTACTCCTTTCAAGACAGAGCACAATGATCTTTGTGACTGGCACTGTCTGACACAGACTGTAAAACAAAAGTCTGTAATGATTTTAGATTAATATGCACTTCAATTAGGAACAACGATGCCAAGCAGCATCTAATTCAAGCATTGCTAGGAAAGCAAATTTTATAGGCTTGCTCTATCTGTAAAATGCATTGTGCTTTTGAGAAGAACATGTAATCCTAAAAAACCAAAGATAATAATAACTCCACACTCTTTAATTCAATGCTTGTAGACGGTTTAATAACAGATTTTCAATCCACTTCTTTATTTTTTGCTGAGACAACTATGGTCTGATTTAGTGAATCTCTTTGATTTGTAATCCTGATCATTATATTATTACTATGCCCTTGATGCAAAGAGTGGGATAACTTAAAGTGATCAGCTATTTTAGTTGGTGGCGTTTATGACCTTGGTCAGAGGATGCATTATTTACAGACAGAGTTTTCCTGACCATCTGCAAGTAAATCAGCTCTGAAACATAGCTTAATTGTTTAGGGCACAGTGCATTTAGTTTCAAATTCCTAGGAACCTCCAGCTTCAGACACAGATGGACACTGGCATGTGGAAATGCTACCATGACTACTGTTCAGCTCACCTTTGGTTTAGGGCCAGCTGCCAATGGGAAATGCCAAGCTGTTATGTACATTTGTTCAAAAGAAGTGAGAAAACTGCAGAGACACTTTAAAGCAAATAAATGGGAAGAGGTGTGGAAACTTCTACCTCTGGAGACCTAGTGGAAAATAAAAAGCTTGCAGAGCCTAATGAAATTCTGAGTCCTACAGTTGGGAAATTACTTTTTGAGTGGCGGAGAGCAGGAAAACATCCCCTTCTCACTGCAGGACTGCTCTCAAGCTTCTGCTTGCTTGAGCCTGGTGTTTGAGAGGATAGGCACAGAGATTCCATACAGCACCCTAGGGAGGAATATTCTAATTCTGAAGCGTCCAGGGCCTCCCAGGGAGCCTGAGAGTAGCACTGAGCCAGCAACAAGGAGCCCATTTGCAAGAGCTGGCCAGGCTCCATCCCTGCTGCTGCAGAGCAAGAAGGTTTTTCTTCTCAGCTTTGCTGCTGGGCCATACTTGCTCTCCTGCATTAGCAGAAAACGACAAAGCCTGGACTTTGCACAGCTTGCCTGGCATAGAAAGCAGTGGTGATTCCAGCTGGAGCAACACCTGGTGTTCAAAATGCCTGTTTTTTTAAAAGTAAGGACAGGAAGCAATTAGGAAAGGAAATTTAACCCCCTGGAACCAGGCACTGGAACAACATAACCACTTCAAAGATAGAGGGAAATGTCTTCCAGAATCAAGTTAACAGCTTCTGAAAGGGATTATCCCATGACTTGGAATGTGTTTATTGTCCCTACAGTGTCACAGCAGGAGTCACTCCACGAATTGTCTCAAAATCATATCCGAGGCAAAGCAGTGTGACTGACACGTTTCAGTGACATTTCTGCTTCTTCCAAAAAGAAGCAATTTTTTTTTGTTTTGCTTTGTCTAATTTCAAATTGGCTGTCAGCTTTCTGGGCTTCTGAGGTTTATTTTTCTGTTCTCACAAGTTACTCAAAGCACTAGACAGGCTACAAAATTCACAGGAACTCAAAGTGGCTGAGAAGCTCCGTGGTTTTTGGAGTCAGCTCTCTAATGACAGACCAAACCTTGGCATTGGAGGCTTCTCCACCACCTCTAGCTGAGGGATTGGGTTCTTCCCAGTTTAGGGGAAGGTTGAAAAGATAAAAATGGACTAAGAACTCAGGTCTCTGTGCCTGCCCCTTCCCATACGTCCACTATGGCACCACAGAGAAGCTCCTGGGAACCTGCAGCTGCCCCAGGATTCACAGAGAGAGGTAAGTATATGGTAGGAGGATTAAGGTAGCAGCAGAGGTCGCGATAAAACTCTAGCCAAAGGAGGCAAGGGCTTTTGTAAACATGCCAAGAGATAAAGAGCCAAGAGGAAGCACATCCTGGAAAGTCCATTAGAGCAAAAGACAAAAAGATGTAACTAATGAGAATTGCTGACAAATGTCTCAGGCTTTGCAACTGCTTGCTTGGGCCATAGAAGGTAGCAGCAAAAAGGAGACCTGCAAGGGCACGTTCTTCCCAAAGGGGTCCCAAGCACTCGCGAGCGACTGTGGGAAGAGCAAGAGCTGCTGGTTGCCAGACAGCTGTGATTCCTTACAGCCACAGAAAGATACACATTCCTGCACCTGCAATTCACCCTCCCAGATTCCTCCTTGGAGAGGTGCCAGGCTACGTTTGTAGGTTCCCTACGGCCACACAGGCATCCTCCTGTATGCATGGATACAAGCATATATCCAGGCTGGAGGAAGCCAAGGTCCACATCCCCCCGCTCTATTCAAGGAGGGATATGACTCAAAACCTCCAGCTTTTAAGGAGACTTGCACTTCTGCCTACAGTGTTCAGAGCCAAGTCTTTTTGACTACAGCTTTTCTGTAGTCCCTGATGTGAATGGCCTGTAGCAATTCACCCCACCACACACATTGCTGCATGCTTCTCATGCAGAGAGGAGAATTTACTTTCCTATTTTTAAGCCCAACAAGTCACTCAAAGAGGACAACAGGAGCTCAAACAGCTGAGCTGGAAGAGACTGTCAGTCTCTGACCTTGAGTGGAGATGAATCTGGCATCACATTTACCTTTTAAGACAGGAAATAACTGTGTCCTTCCATGGACGCCTTATGCCTGGGGACAGAGCTGCTCAGCCTGGCTAGATTTCACCATGCTATGTTCACAGACTGATAACCTGCATCCTCTGAGAAATACATTCATTATCAGTGCAGTTCCTCTGCGAGTACCTTGTAACTATTAACAATACAATAATCTGTAATCTACAGCCACCTTGCCAGACCTGAGCTTAAGACAGGCCTGCATCATGAAAGCAACAGGTGTCTGATGGATACCTTAGAAGCATAAATGTTTACTTTACACTGAAAACAAATTCAGCCTTATAAATAGATGCACCTCATATTGCTTTGCATGAAGAATGTTACATCGTTTAACTACCGCCATTAAAAAAAATGTACTAATACACAGGCAGTACATGAAAAAAGTGCCTTGTGTGCTGGCTGCTACACAAATTTAGTGCCACAGTACAAACTGATGCTGATACAAGCCATATTTCTCCCCCAATACCACAATCCCTTGTTCACCAACAAGTTCCATCAACTTCCATTGGAGTCGTCAAAGACAGTATAGCCCAGGCTTTCATCACTTGCCTATGTTTAAGCACATGAGAAGTCAATGGGACTCTCGATGGTTTGAAGCTAAGCGTCTCCTGTGGAAGGAGCTCTCTGTATAATTTACTAGCATGTGGGGAACATATCAGTATCCTACACACGAAAAATTAAATTCAGACCTGACCAAAACTTTGGGCGTTTGGTCACTTGGCTGGGTTTATTCTCTTTTTCTTTGCAAATGTTTTCCTGAAGTCAAGTTTTCTGTAATGGGCAAGTAAAGTCCATTGTGAGCTCTGAGTGCCAACATATGGGCTTTGGGATATTTTACCTGTAAAATATGTGCTGCTTATTTTTAAAGGAATGTGAAAACACTCCTGTGAGAATAAAATAGAATAAGCAGGCCCAGTCTATAAAGAGATTAAAATCATTGTGAAGTGAGCTACATCTGTGAGTGAGCCTTTGCCATTCCTGCCTCTCTAAACAGATCAATCAGCCCACCCTCGTCCTGTTTTACAGTGCCACCACTCGAGAGCTTCATTCACATGCTGCTTTCACCTAAATCTCACTAATCAGGTGGTCAGATAAAAGTTACTACAAAAGTTGGAGAAGTATAAATACACAGCTTCTTCTCTTACCTTCCACTGAGAAGGAAACCGATAACAACAGCCAGCAGAATGACTCCCACTGTTACAGACACAACAATTATAGGAATCTGGCTCTGGTTGCTGGATGCAGCTACTGCTGAGATGAGAAACAGAAAATGGAGATTAAGGTTAAAATGATAGTCAGCACTCACATGAGTCTTTCTAGTGAGGCTGACAGCAAGGTTTCAAGACTTACCAGTTCATTTTTTCTTTTACATTTTACGTCTTCCCCCTTTGCTGTCTGTTTCTAGTTTGGAAAGGAAATGGGTGGAAAAAAAACACACACACATGCAAAACCAAGCCAAAATCCCAACAAAATTGCATCTCATTGCTGAATTCAGAAACTAAAGCATTGCAGAACACAGCCTTTGAGTTTGCAAACTCAGGTTTGTCTTTCTGGGTTAGCTGCATTAGAAATCACAGCAATAAAAGATGAAAACCCAACACATTCCTATTGCAGAGAGAACATTTATGGAATGTTATTATTAAGAGACCTAAGTAAGATCTTCAAGACAAACAACATTGCCTGCGCTTCAAGAAGCTATAAACAATTAAAACTAACTCCTTGTGGCACCTATATCACAAAGCCAGAAGGTGCCCTCTGTAAAACAGGAATTTGCTAAGACACATCCACTGGCTGATTTTTTTATAAGCCAAGGGAAGCAGAACTCTCCTAGCCCATGCTTTGAAAAAAGCCTTCCTGCAAAAAGGCAGACAAGTCCTGTGATAAAGATGCCAGCAGAAAGGTCAGGAATGTTAGAATCATAGAATCATGGAATAGTTTGGGTTGAAAGGGACCTTTAAAGGTCATCTAGTCCAACTCCCCTGCAAGGAGCAGGGACATCTCCAGCTCCATCAGGTTGCTCAGAGCCCCATCCAATCTGGCCTTGAACGTTTCCAGGGATGGGGCATCCACCACGGCTCTGAGCAACCTGTTCCAGTGTTCCACCACTCTCAGTGTAAAGAATTTCTTCCTTATATCCAGTCTGAATCTACCTCCCTCTATTTTAAAATTACTACCCTTGGTCCTATCACAACAGACCCTACTAAAGAGTTTCTCCCTGTCTTTCCTATAAGCCTCCTTTAGGTACTGGAACACCACTATAAGGTCTCCCCAGAGCCTTCTCTTCTCCAGACTGAACAGCCCCAACTCTCTCAGCCTGTCCTTGTAGGAGAGGATCAACTCCCTGATCATCTTTGTGGCCCTCCTTTGGATTCACTCCAACAAGAGAACTGGGAGAATTCCAGCTGTCGGAGAACTAGGTTTTGCCACAGCTTAAGTGAGAGCAAGCTCCTGCAGCGTGTAAAATGGAAATGCTAACACTACTTGTATCTTGTTTACCTGCTTTGCGCTGTGGGGGAAGGAACCCATCTCTCCTCAGGCATTTGCACGTGGGGTTCTCCAAGCAGAAATCAAAGCCTGCTCACCCTGCCCTCTCCACTTCCAGCTTATTTAGCTGCATATATTTAACCACCTCGGGATACAAATTTGGCTTCCTCTCCCCAAAACCAGCTCCCTGGCATAGGCGTTGCTGCTGTGCAGGGAAAAACCTCATTATGGCTCCTACCCTTATGCCAGCCCCAGATGAAGCTTCATCCACCCCAGGGAGCAGCAGGAATTGATTGCGCACTAAAGAAGCCTTTAACTAAATGATTGAAGTAAAAAGGGGTCCTTAGCACAGGATTAACTTTATGGAGGTTATAAAATAACTTAATATAGTAACATATTGTTAAAAGAAAAAAAAGACAAAAAGGTATGACATTAAACATTGCTCTTCAATGGGTTCCAAGTAGCTCTTTGTATTGGAGCTCTCCAGGGCTCAACAGCGAGCAGGATGGACCTGCTACAGCAATGTAAACGATTTCAGAAGGATTTCCCTCAATATATTAAATATTTAGTGTTAACTGCTCCAAACCCATACCATCATCTAGAGATTTTTATTAGCCTCACAAATTTATGGACGCTCCTTAAGATGATGTTTTATCACTTTCTTGACAAAATAATTAAGAAGAAAAACATTTAAAGGAGAACATTAAGCCGTGACTGGTGGTTTTTTGCACAGCTCAAGGGATGGGGAAATGAGATAAATCCTGCTGTGATCTCTTGTCAGCTAAAAAGCTTGGATTCATAAGCTGAGCTGGGACCTTGCTGCCGTTTAAAGCTGGGGGGAACCTACATTACCCCTCCTCGACTTGGTGATGTATTTCCACTCCCGCCTGGCTGACCAGCTGGATTTACTCACCGATCCAGCTGAAAACCAGCTTTTTGCAAGGTTAGTTTTTCAGGTGAGATGAGCCTGGTGGCATTTGAAAAGGAGGACAGCAGCAAGTGCATACACCCAGCAACAGCTTCCACAGAAATAAAATCATCCACTGAAAAATGCAGCCCTGTGGCTGCATCATGGCAATTTGCAGAATTGCACATGCAGGCACTAGTATGTAAAAAAACCCCAAAATTTGGAAATATAGAAAAGTCCAAAACAAGTTATGGCTTCCCCATCACTGCATTTCTTAGGCTGTTGTTTCATATTTCCTCTAAATTTATTAAAAATAACTTTACAGAAACCTTGCGGACAGGAAACAAAACCTGTTGTTTGATTCAAATGATTGTGGAGGCTGTTTTTGATTCTCACAACAGTCACTGAGTGCTTTTCATCTACACTTGGATCAAAATAATTTGCTTTGGCTCTACGAAGAGGTTCAGATCTGAACTCCGATGTAGCAGTGAGATTTCAATCTGTGCATGCTTTCAAATTCTCTAGGATGTGCAGGAAAGCAGTGGGAGTCTGGTCACACTCCTGGCACTAATATTGACTTTATATAGGGCCTTGGGGGAAAAAAAATAACTTTTAAAAAGGTTTTAAATGTAAAACAGAGCTGCATTTAGCAAGATACTTAAGCTTATGTTGCTTTTCAATTCTACCAAGCATTTAAACATCTGGTTAAGTGCTGCTTCAGCCAGAGTTCAAGTCCAACAGAGGAACAGTTCCCAGCTCCCAAACTGAGGACCATGCACTAGGTTTTCCGCCAACTATGCTGGCAGCTCCTTAGTATCAGAGAAGTACCTACTTCTCTGCCTTTAAAAAGCTAAAAAGACTGGGGTGCAGGTGTAACTAAATGACTTAAGGGGTTTAAAATGTTTAAAGATATTACCATGGGATGTCCTCAAAAAATCCTGATTGACATAGGTGCTTACATGATTGGCTTTTATGGAAGTGACATTTTTGGACCAGGATCGTAGGTACCAACAGCACTGCACCAAATGTGCATACACTTAATGTATTATTTATTAATAGTCTGGAACACTATTACTCAAATGACTCTAAATTAGAAACTTCCCAACTGCAAGCAAAATTTCCTTAGTATAATATAGAATAATTTGGGGCATAACATTATTTTATTTCTACTTATAGAGCACAATTAATGGTTAATACAATAAGAAATACATTAAATAGACCATTCTTATTGCATTAATGTTTGCATCACCATGCAATTTGCACTGTATTAGTTCAATCACTGGCTCCACAACAACATTGGCACATGTATAATGATTCATTTCAAATCTATTACGGCTTCAAAAGTAGCACACATTGAAAAGACAACTTGACATCTTCTTATCCAAGATGATGAATTTTATATAAACTGGAGTAACACCAACCAAAGTATTGATGAATTTAAATTTCCAAGGAAAACATAGAAAATTTGCTCTTTCCCACAGGAATGAACAGAGTATTTCCACCACAAAATTTCTCTTCCATGCAAACAGTATAAAAAATTAATAAATGACAGTTGTACAAACTGAAATAGATAGGATATATTTTCTGAGGGAGAAAATTATCTTTGACAACTCTGCAAAAATTTGGTAAGTGGAACAAAAAGAATTTCTCCATAGTTGTTCCTCAACATAGAGGAAAGAGCAACTGAGCCACTGTGTGCCTCAGGAGTTCACCCTGCCACAGAATCTGCTCCAGAATCCAGACCTGGATGATCAGATTCATTAAAAAACAAAACAAACAAACAAACAAACAAACAAAACCCCAAAGATCCCACATATTTGTAGCAGGCCAAGCAGAAGTCCTGCGCCTGCAGTGCACATTTTTCCCATTTCTGATCACAAGTCAAATTCGAGGCTGTGGCACTGGCAGCCAATAGAAACCATCTTTCAACTTGACAGGAACTTACACCAAAAGATGCTAATGCTTGTTCAAGTCTTCCCCTTGCAGAGAGGCACCATTTCAGGGTTTTTTCCCCAGATGCAGATATCTAAGAGAACTCAGCATCCTCTGCAGACAGCCACTAAGTGGTGCAGAGGAGCAGGTCTCATCCCCTCTGTCCCTTCTGAGAGAAGAGCCCTTGTCCTTTCTTGCATCAGGTCTCATAAATACAAGATTTTTCTAAGCAGGGAATGCTATGAATTTCTCGACCCTGAAGACCTCCTGACTTCATCTCCCATCTCACCAAGTGAGTCGAGGAAGCAAGGATAGATGTGTTACACTGTCTAGTGCACAGTCATGATGTGCCTGACGTTTCCAAAGTCAAGGGATGAGGTAAGGACAAGGAACAGCTCTTTGCAAAGATATCAATCTCCTGACTCGTTTCTGGTAACCATTTCAGAGACAAGGGCTGACAGTCATTAAAAGGACTTACACGCTGGGCTGGTTTCAAACTCAAATCTTCGGCTGAAGCCACCGTAGCCGGCAGCTGTCCGAGCTCGGATTTGGAAGATGTATGCTGAGCCTGGTTTCAAGCCATCTGCTGTAATCGTTGTCTCTTTGGATTTGATGATGGTGTAGCTTGTCTCCTGGTCCTTTTCCAGCCCCCCCCCCCCCGAAAAAACACAAATTTCAAACACACAAATAGTGGCTCTCAGAGAAGATAGAGTCTTAATAACCCCCACAGCAAAAGATGACTGAAATACGCATTTTTGAGGATCTCTTCCCCAACCCACCCCCTTGGAAGGCCGTTTCTGCAGTACAAAATGTGAGATCTGATTTCCTCTTTTATAATCAATGACTCCAGCAGGTATGAAACAGAGCAGAGAGACTTTCCACTCATAAATGACAATATGGGGACCAAACTGGCAACTTGCCATTGCTTGGGACATATACAGCTCGGGGCAATGGGAAGGTTCATCCTACAAATATCAATCCCAAGGCACAGGGAAGAGGAAAACAGTCCCATCACCTTAGAAATGGATTTTAATTTATATCAAAACAACTTTGCAGTAACGTAATTAGGCCTAAAAAAGAATAATATATTATACATTGTACAACGTTAGGCTGACATTTCTAGAACCACAAATTAGACCTTGGGAAGGGAATAATAAACCAAAACTACAGGAAAATACCTAATTTAGCATTGTTCTTTTGAAGCAACAAACTCGAAGAAAATTTGCTGAAATAAATCTTCATTTATATCAGTTTCTATTGCAAAAGAGTTTCAGTTGTTTGATTAAAATTTCACTCAAATGCTTGGTAATTAGTCTTAGAATTATTTACTGTAACACACAACCTAGACAAGAGTTCATAAATTAAGGACTACAAACTTGGAAACTGCTTTTTATTCACCATATCCTCTCAGATCCAAATTATTATGAGATAAACAAGAGTTCTTAGTAATTCCCTACCAAGATTTCTGCATAGCTCTTAGGATTTGAACTGATTTTTCCTTTTTCTTTTTAATTTAATGGGTAACTTTCCATAGACAGTAACATGCCTGGATAAGGCCTCAGAAATCTCAAAGCGTAGGAATACAGATTTGTGCATTGAAGCCTGTAGCTACAAAAGACTGTTTTGGAGAAATGTGTGTGTGCGTATATATATATATTTATGCCTTTTTTTTTTTCTTGTTAAGGAGTGATTTCTCTTAAAGGAATGCAATCTGACAAAACTCAGTTTTCCAAAATATTTAATATAGATCATACTTATCCCTTGGAAATGAATGCTGTGAATTTACCCTTATAAAGGGAGAAAAATTGAGAAGTGACAGTAGCAACAAACAAGGATTAAGGATGACATCCCAAATCTATCTCAATGACTGGTTAAAAAGCAATATGTGAATATTAGTTCACATCTTTGCTTGTATGTCAGCCCACTTAGTTTTTCAATGCACTGATGGCTTCTGCAAACATTTAAGCACTTGAGATCTCCTGTGGAAAACACTAAGATTCTCTATCAGTCTGAAAGAAAAAAATCAAGACAGCATAAACTCAGACTGGCTGTAGCTACCTCCCTGTGAAGGACTTGCACTTGAAGAAATACTTACTGAAGCTATCTGAGACGAGTTCTGGACCACAAATACAACATTTTAACACCCCACTTCAATTTGTATGAAAACAAACTAAGTAAAATGAACAAATATACAGATTTTTTTTGGCTTTAATTATTTGCTCATTATCAAGATTTCTAGAAGCTAACCTTTGCAGGCTACTCCACTGTAAGGATTCAACGTGTCACAATGGTCATTCAAACAAGTTAATAAAAGAATCAGTAATGGATTATTTCCAGCAACAGCATATCCTGATTCTTGCTTTGTGCTTTAATGTTTTTGAAAACCTCAGCCCTATTTAAGCCACACTCTCATCTTGTGCCCTTGCCCAAGTTCCTTCATCTGCAAAAATAATGTTGATTTTATCCTGATGCAGAAAATTCCTGAAATTCTTTCCCCTGTTTCTATTGGCTACTTAAGCAGGTCCCTTCCATGGTCAGAGAAAGAAGAAAGGAGGAGTAAGAACCCAGGCATAGTTTCCATAGATTTTTGGAAATAAAGACTCCCTTGCACTGCTCAGAAGATGCTACTTAGACATACTGCATTTGTTACTGTTTTCATTGAAACTGCATTAATTTTGTAGGAAGAGAAAAAGTTGCCATTTGTAGTGGAGACTAGAAGAAGCAAGCTTTGTAGGAAGAGAGAGTGTTTTCCACTAGACTGAGAGCAAGGGCTACAAAACCGAGGCAAATTTTTAAGCCAGCATGCCCTTCTTCACATCAGAACAGATGCAATCTCTCTGTAAAACTTTTCTCCTCTCCTTACACTGTGGATGCAAAGCCAAAAGATAAACTGGAATACCAAAGGCAAGGGATAGCCTGATGTTTCCAGGAGGAGATAGATGCTCAATCCCCAACCCCTCCTATTTTTAACAAATAAGCAGGCTCTGTCTTAATGTGATAAGACCAGAGAGGAATCTGACATGCAGATTTAATGTATTTGTTGATGAGAAGTGGTACACTAATGGAAAACAACACCCTCATTTCAAGTCTTCCTAATAATTTACTTCAAAATCAATCTGACATTGATTTATGCATAAAATTGCTCAATTCCCTTCCATGACTCAAATAATTGTAACTAAAAGAAGAGGACAGTAAAGAGAAGGTACTTGGGATCCTCAGCAATCAGTCTGTCACACCTTTTCAAAATATTTGACTTCATATTCCAGGATGATGCCGTTGGGTCGATCTGGCTCCTGCCAGGAAAGCGAGATGCTATTTTTAGTTATCTTCCCTTTTTTCACACTACTGACTGGAGAAGGTGCTGCAAGACAGGAGGAAAAACAGAACAGATAAAAACCATGTTTACTAAGGCGGTCAAACTTGCTATTGCATCCTCCAACAGAAGGCAATCCTTAGCTACTGCAGATCAGTGAGGTCTGTTTTCACCTCAATACTATTTGTTCATTTTCAACAACTGGATTTGCACAGTCTTCAGCAGCTGAGGATGTGACCAGCAACACTTACTCAAAAAAAGTAACAATATGAATTAACACCAGCAGTTTACACGTCAGTCTTGTCTCTTCAAGCACTTTTCAAACACATCAACTGCATAACTTGCCTTTTCAAATGTGTCGGGGGCTGTATTGTCACAATAGAATTACACATTGATTACATATTGCTTTATTTCAGCTGCTTTGAAGGCATGCATTTTACAGAACTTAGGTTACATAGGCTCCTTAACTATTTATTTTCTGACTTGTGCAGTAGTTAAAGCCTAGACATCTTTCAGCTCCCTCCTTCCAGAACCAAGAAACATGGTAGCAAGGCCATTACAACCTTTACAATTCAGTTGCTTTCCATAAATATTGCTGGCATGTTACAGCTTGCATAGTGATGTTACTTCCTTGCAAATGGCAACTGTAAAGATTTTAATCGTGATCACAGCTTGGAAGTTCACAGTGTGCTTGGGGAAGCCACAGAATTAGCAATATCAGCTCTGCTTATTATTTTAAGATGCAGCCCTGAAAGGTTATCTGCCCTTGCAGCACACATGTTCATCAGAAACAGGCTTGATCCTTTGTTTTCAGTCCAATATCTGCAGTGACTTTTCAAGTTATGGTTGTTAACACTCTTGGCAGCTCCCTAGCAAAAGTTGCTACGGGAAATGTAACCCTAACAGCCCAGGTATTTCATGCCAGAGATTAGGAAACAACATTGAGTGAAAAGGAAAGGGGATGGGAGAAATTAATAGTCTCTAACTTACAAGGCCAAGAGCAGCTTTTCCAGAGGAAAAATCAGGCCATGCCTGGCTGAGGGCCTTTGACTTGCGCTCTGGGATAGGCCAGCTCCCAGCAAGGATTACAGTGGGGCTGGAGAGACCCGCAGCAAAGACCTTTGTTGCCATATGGGGAAATGAGTGTAAAAAGCAGTAGCAAATGACCACATTTTATCCTCCAAAATGTATTTGGAACTATAAAAAAGGACTTCTATATGCAGGACTAGCTAATTACCATACTAAAAAAACCCAACCATTAAGTAAAATAAAGACAACAAACAAATCCATTTTGCAAGGTCTGATCTTCAGCCAAAAAGAGAAAGGGAAGAGCTCTAGACAATTGTCCCTGGACTGGAGGGTTAGCAGTGAGCTTTCTCTCTTAAAGCAAGCTCCTGCATCACAATCTCTTTTCAGCACCAGTTTTTCTCAATTCTGTTTACTAATCTCTCTCCCATTTGGCTCTTGGAGGATTCTGAAAAGTGTTGGCCATTTCTATACTGTTTTCTGCTGGAGAGCTGGCATCAAGCTGCAAAGATGTTTGCTTTTTAGCTGTGCATCCACCACCATGCTCACAGCTGAGCAAGTACAAACCACCTTGATTTGAATTATGATCATGTAGTTTATGCAGGCACCATATGGTCATCACCAACAATTTTTCATCTGCAAAAGTCACCTTACTCTCAGATGATGTCCTCCACAATTTTCTGGGCTATGTGAAGGCGAATAACAACCTAGACTCAAACTGCTAATCTGGCATATGACTTTTCATTAATTAATCCAGGTGCCTAAATGTGTTGTGCATGCATATGCACAGCAAGTTGAGTTGTGCATGTGAGATATACGGTCCATGCACATTTGCATGGTCAAATGTGTTAACCCAGAGAAAACAGTGAGTAGTGAACTTTGCTAAAATAAGATGACCTTCCCTTCTAATGCAAAAGGAGCTACATGATTTTCAGAGGCATTGGAAAACAAGTCTCACTGTGGGGTGATGGTTCTAAATAACAGGTGATTCTACAACCCTAGTTAATAGATGATACTGATCACCGCTTATCATGAGCCACTCAGATGCTATATATAGGGGATGGAGATACCAAAGTACTCAGAAAAAGGAACCCGTACCCCTCTGGGACTGTTCTCCAAGGCTCCCAAATCCCTGCATCACCTATCCCAGGCTTGCAGAGCTAGCAGCATAGGTCTGCCAGGATGGAGAAAGTCAGAGCTGAGCATTAAATCTTTTAAAACTCCTATTAGCAAGAGTAGACTTGAGAAGTGCAGCAAGGGAAGACCTCAGCCCTCCTTGGTATCACGTGCCTCTCAGGCAGGTGAAAACCATGCAATTCTCAGTGTCAAGATGGCCTGACCAAATAAGGGACTTTCCATCCACTTCACTGAGGTTTCCTGAAGTGTTTATAGGACTGAGGTTCACAAGTGCTTTAAAACAAGAGAACGATGCAAGTGCTCCTGAACTCTGCTATAAAATTCTTCCCTGGGAGGTTCAGGGGAGTTTAGCTCTTGTTCACATGCATCAGCACGTACAACACACAACGCACCACCAGCCATCCAAAAGTACCCATCAAACTCCCTACTCCCCTAAAACAGAGCATCCTCTTTAAAAAGCAGTGTATAAAAACCTTTGCTAGTTAACAGCTTCATGGAATTAAATCTCTCACCCTGCAAGTCTCTAACACGTTCAATTGTGGCTCTGCAGAATGCTCTGCTTTAGGGGGAAAAGAAGGGAAGATAAGAAAACAAGTAACTCAACTCTCAAAGTAAATTAGAAAAGGAGTAACTGTATCCTTTTTGAATCTCCTTCAAAAGAAGTGTTAAAGTGTAACCATGAGATACAGGCCAATTAAGTAAACTCAATAAATCCCAGTGGTGCTGGGATGGTACGGAAGCTACTCTGCATCCTCAACACACGGAGATTACGATGCTCTGAACTGAAGG
This sequence comes from Chlamydotis macqueenii, assembly GCF_036417535.1. Classification (NCBI taxonomy): domain Eukaryota; kingdom Metazoa; phylum Chordata; class Aves; order Otidiformes; family Otididae; genus Chlamydotis; species Chlamydotis macqueenii. The sequence continues at coordinate 23,146,224 of NC_141559.1, forward strand.
AGGGAAGGTATACATATTTTAGAGTTTTCTTTGTCAAACAAAATGTAATCCAATCCAGGCAAGTAGACAAAGTCTGCAATCATTCCATCTTAAAAGCCTGCAACTGGATATCGTGCTATATGATCTCAGGAAAATAAAAGGATTACTTGAGACTTGCTTTTCAAAGGTCACTGCTTCTGCAAGGGCACCATCCTCTTAACAGAAAGAAGCCAAGCCGCAGAGTACTTCCATTTTGAGCACAATAGGTAAAAAAATAAATTCATATAAGAGTTTGGAGTATAACATGTAACAAAAAAAAAAAAAATAAGAGTCAAGACACATAAAGCCCATGTTTCTTATGTAAGCAGGTAGAAGTCTTGTTCGAATCTCTGCCTCAACATTACAAAGGGTGGATGTACATGGTGAATTGTTCACATATTGCTTTACAAGTAATCGGCACATATGCATTAATTTCTCAGCAAGACACTCAAAATCAAAGAGTGTTATTACATCATTTATGTTTATGTTCACCATTCATGAAAACAGTCATGCATGTTGTCGTAGTTCAGCCCCAGTCCGGACCAGACTACGCAGTCTCTCTCTCACTCCCCCCACCCTCCGAGAGAATAGGGGGAGATGATATAAGAAAAACGGCTCGAGGTTTCAGATAAGGACAGGGAAAGATCTTTAAAGTTACCATCACGGGCAAAACAGACTCGACTTGGGGAAAACTATTCATTTATTTCTAAAACTAGCAGGAGAATGAGACAGGGAACAAGATAACCTCCCCCACCCCTCCCTCTTCCCGGGCTTAACATTATCCCTACTACCTTCCCCCCCGCAAGTGGCGCAGGGGGGAAGAGGGAATGGGGGTTGTGGTCAGTTCATCACGTGTTGTTTTACGCCACTGCTTTCTCGTCAGGGGAAGAAATCCTCGCATTCCTCCTCTGCTCCTTCGTGGGGTCCCTCCCACAGGCCACAGTCCTTCATGAAACTGCTCCGGCGTGGGTCATCTCTTCCACGGAGTGCAGTCCCTTCAGAACAGCTGTCCCAGCGGGCCATCCATCGGCCACAGCCTCCTTCAGGCCTCCACCTGCCCCGGCGTGGGGTCCTCCATGGGCTGCAAGTGGATCTCTGCTCCTCCATGGACCTCCATGGACTGCAGGGGGACAACGGACTGCAGGTCCATGGTCATCCATGGTCATCAATGGACTGCAGGTCCATGATCATCACCACAGGCTGCAGGGGAATCTTGGCCAGGAGCCACATTACTCCTCCCCCTCCTTCTTCACTGACCTTGGCGTCTGCAGCTGTTCCTCTCACAACAAAAATTCTTCACAACAGGCTGGCAGATGCCTCTCAGGATCTTTTTACATCTCATTCACATCTCATCTCCTCTCCGAGTCCGGCCCGGTCAGCCGCCCGGCAGGAGGCCAGAGGGTGAGACCTGCAAGGCCCACAAGGCTCGTGCCTCCCCCTCTCTGCCCCACACTCAACTGCTTCACATCTTCCCTCTTTTTTTACTGTTTTCTCTTTCTTAAATACTTTATCGCAGAGGCGTTATCATGGGACATTCTGCTACCAATTGGCTTGGCCTTGGCCAGCAGTGGGTCCGCCCTAGGCCCGGCCGAGCCCACTGAACAAAGGGGAGCAACTTCTAGCAGTTTCCTACAGAAGCTGCCACATTAGGCCCCCCCTCACTAAACAAAACCAGAACACATGTGATGAAAGCAGACAGAAGATGAAACAAGGTGTGAAATTGCTAATGTACATTTTTGCTTTCATGAGACCAAAATAAATCAGGAAGCAAATAAAAGCACAGAAAACTGATTCTACTTTTTTTTTTTTTCTTCTTAAGAAGAATAAGGGGACATACCAAATAAATAAATAAAAGTTCCTGCAGAAGATGCATCCTCAGTCACATCTGAATAACTACAGGAGATGATTTCATGAGGAATCATGAGGACATCTTCCTCTGCAACCTTTGATAACGACATTAGCACTGAGTTGGCTATCTAGGCACCAAACCCAGTATCTACAACATACTGTGTTGTGTGCCACTAACATCTAATATACAATGATGCTTAGTGGAATAAAATGCTAATTGTATTTTAACAGAAATGAGCATTATCAGGTGAATGACCACTGCACCACAAAAAAACAAATAATCCAGTTTCTACATCTCATGGTCTATCTAATGCTTTTTCTGGTCCAATTACTTTTGTCTTGGTGTTTTTCAGTCTGGCAGAAGCACCAGCTAATGACTCACCATCTCACCCCTAGCACCATTGTCCTGGTTTTGGCAGGGATGGAGTTAATTTTTCCTCTCAGTAGCTGGTATGTTTTTGGATTTTGTGTGTGAAGAATGTTGATAAAACACCCTGATGATACCAGTTGTTGTGAATGAGACCAAGGACACCGTCCTGCTTTCCAAGTCTCGCTAATTTGCAGATGCAGGAAGCTGGGAGAAAGATAGACAGAATAATTGATCCAAACTGGCCAAAGAGAGTATTCCATGCCATAAACGTCATGCTCATGGGGGCAGGCGAGGGTGGGTATCTGCCTTCCTGGCATCCATCTTTTCTGCTCGTTTTGCTGGCATCGTTCCCTCTACCTTGCTGGCTCCCTTTTGCTCCTTTGCTTGCTGCTTGGTTTTGTTTCCGTGATCGCTGCTCGGGACGGGCTGTATCGGTCATCGGGACATCGGGTGGTGAGAAAACACATATTGTTCACTTTGTATATTTTTAATATCCTTATATTCTGTTATTATTGTAGTTTTCCCTTTTTATTTTAGTAAATTATCTTTATCTCAACCCACGAGTTCTCCTTCCTTCCCAATTCTCTCCCCCATCCCACTGGGGAGGGGGAGGGTGAGCGAGAAACTGTGTGGTGATTCCGGCTAAACCATCACAGCCACAAACAGTGAATTTTTCTACTCCTGATAAAAACCCAAAAGTACTAGCTCCCTTCACCCTTGGTGCAAAAACCAAGTCACCAGCCCAGGACCTTCCAGTTTTAACTTCTGCCAGGACAGATCCTCACTTGGAGCAAGCCAGAGTAACTCAGGAAGAGATGTCAATTGACAATGGCAAAGGGGCTGGCACCTCTTCTTTGTCTGGCTCTCTAGGCATCTGGGCTTCAGGTTCCTCTCCAAATACAACTAAAGCATCAAAGAGGAAGACCCTGTTACTACCATCTCTGTCCTGGCTGCTGTTACAGACATCCATGACTTAGCTGTCTATAGATATAGATATCACCTTTTATAGACATCTATGCTAAGGATTTTCGGGTGTTTTTCATGTGTGTGCAATTTCTTTTACTGTGATTACATTTCTCTATGTGCAAACATTTGGGATCTAACACTTCAGAACTCAAAATACACCTTGGGCTTCCTCCCTCCACATGACGCTACGTTTCTTTTGCAGCCTGAATTTATGCCAGAAGATTCAAAAGTCAAATTCCTGCTTGTGATTAAATCAATACCTTCACTTGTCATCATATAACCAATATCATTAATACATTTATAAAGCCAGGTTTAATTGAATAAAATGAAGCCTGTATCAGAAGAGTAACCACAAGACAAGTGATTCTGGTTCCACTTCTAAAGCCTGGTATACTACAATTTTTCACTCCGTTTCTAATTAATGATATTATTGAAATTTTTTTTTCAAGCCCTTGGTGACTTCAAAGTTTGGAGCAAGACCTGCATTGTTCACCGAGTCATATTAAAGGCATGTGAAATTGCAGGTGGCTTCAAGTAGTAGGTTATTTTTAAACAAAATACACACATTAGTTAAAACAGAAACACTGTTTTGAGGAAAAAAAACCCAAACCAACTCCACTGTATTATCTCTTTGCATTTCTATATAAAAATGATATACTTTTAAGAAAAAAGCTCAACACCCAATGGCTTCCCTAAGGATACTTTTACTGCAGATATTACACCTGGGTCAGAACTTAGCATTTAAGTCATAACTTGATTTTTGTGCTGCAGTTTTTAACATCCCAAAGTGTACCTCAGTTTGCCTGATAATGGGTTTCAAAACTCTTTGTTCCCTAAGGATAAGTAGTTGCAAACCATGCCTGGCTAGTTAGGCAAACAGATTGGACCCAAATTTGCAACTGCTTGTAAGTGCTTCTGAAAACTGGATCCGGGGAATTAAAGGTCCTTGGACTACGTACCATTAATGTAATTTCAATTCTACCTGTGATCTTACATGAAATTTAAATGATGCACAGGCCGTAAATAGTGCAAGAATTAAAACCAAACACCTTGCCAAATACACGCCCAATTCTAAAACAGAGTTCATACATGAGATCATCTTCTTTTCAATTATTTTTCAGGGTATCTATCTCCTGAGTAGATGGGGACTTCACATTGGTCCTTTTCACACACTGAATATCAAAACAAGAACACAATCTCCAAATTTCCTTGGCAACAAATATATAGTGTTTCTTCACATCTTCTACCTCCCCAGATGAACACCTGAGGTAAATTCCAGGTCTTAAACCAATTTACAGTCTCTATTACCTACTGCCATTCTGAATGCCTCTGAAACCTGAGATGCCTTGATGTGTACCTTGAAACGAAAGAGGTCACTCAAGAGAGAGGAACTCAGTTCAAGCACCCAGTGGCTCTCACATAAGGCAGGGTCTCATTTTTGTAACATGAGTCCATGGCTAACCCAAGAAACCAGATTTATCTCATATGAAAAGGGATGATCTTCCAGGTGGTTCCCAGTCCAGTCCCTAAATGATTAAATGCAGCTCCTTGAGCTTGGCAGCAGGACATGACTTGAAGCCCAAGCTTGTTGCAGAGCTAAGGCATTCCCAGACCTTGCTGCCTCCCAGCTGGACATAAGGTTAGGTTTGTGAAGGTGAAACCCAAATTGATGCCTAATTCTCTTGGAGAGCCTGTTTTTTCTTTGACAAAGCTTTCCTCAGATAATTTCTCTCTAGCCTTGTAATCCTTGGATCTAAGATACCAGAAAAGTACCTTTGCTAAAGGCAGACAGCACAGGATGGATGCTGTGGTTTTGTGGACACTACTAACCTGAAGGTTTTAATTACCAGCAGCCCCACTACAGAGAAATGCTCATGGTCAGAAGATGCAGAACAAACAAACAAAAAAAAGCAAAAATATCTCACTTCAATTCATACTCACATTAGAGAGATAATAGAAGTAATCTGCAAGCAATTTGCATTAGCAAAGGCACAACATTTAATCTCTTACTTCTGATCTATGTAACAGCTCAGGAGATATGCCTGGTTGAGACTGGGACTACAATGCACCAGTGTGGTCTAAGGTATCAAGATTTACTATGCCTCAGTATCCTGTTCTTGCTGTAATTCCACTGTCCTAGCACAACTTGGGGGAAGAAGGAGTACATGCATGCTAAATTCACCTAATTCAAGGCTGCCTTTTCTCTGAGCATCTCCTGAAGGAGGTTGCAAGGAAAGAAACAGCAAAGAGAAAAGCCAAGGGAAACCAAGCACCTTCTGTTTAACAGTGACTAGCTAACATTAACCGACCCATTCATAAGGACCTATTCCTTATAGCCACAAATCTTTTGATGAACACTCCATGATATTTAGCTCCTCCTATAAACAGTATTAAAGGAAAAACTAGCAAGAGAGCAGTATTACTGCATGTTCAAAATCACTACTGAAATCCTCATTACATTAACTTGTATTACTAAAATATATCTATAACATATATAACATATACTTTGTTATTAAGAGTGATGAATGAGTATTGATGCGCAAGTTATGAAAATAATGAAATGCATAGCTTTAAAGCATTTATATGCTGTTTTTCCCTCTTAATCAAAATATGGTGTTAATTGTAAGAAAGCAGGGCTCAACACATACTCCTCGAAGGACAGTGGATGCAGCCAATGCAAGTTTTGCCATTCACAAAATATTTTGCCTTAGCAAAATATAGCTAAGACTCACTGAAGCATGTACCTTTGTGGAGGCAGCTCAGGCAGGCGTAGCAAGGTCTCACCTCCGGCACTCCTTTCTGTATGCTCTGTTTCTGACTGCACAAATGTTTCCAAAAATCACTACTTTTGCCACAGAAATAGCAAATAACGTCTAAAAAATTTAGCACAATGAAGCTATGCTGTGACACAGCTATCATACATTGCAATTGCAATTGCGACAGGATTACTAGCAGAGCCTAAAGACATCACAGGATCTAGGCACTAAACTGTACAGCCTTTGGGGCACGACTACTTTGTCATTCTTCATGTGCACACCACCCATATAAAAGAGAGGCAGAATATTTAATGAAATCTATCATATATCACTGCCATCTCCAAACACCACATAATCTCGGGCAAGACTCTTAAAAGTACATGATTCAAAAAAATAAATTGGATTCATGCTATTTGCCTTCTGTTTACAGAGTTGTACATAGTTTCAGCTCCTGGCAATCACAGATGTGAGACATGTACTCTTAAAGAGTGGAAGTTGCCTGGAGATTCACATGACTCGCAGGCATGAGGCTTTAGGAAAAGATGACCAGACATCACAAGAGAAAATTGCAAGTGATAGGAAGTGCTCCACCCGCTGGCAATCTTAAAAGCTGTAAATGAGAATAATGGCATTAGCAGTTGTTCATCTCCAGATAGTGTGAACTAACTAGCATAGTCAGCACTGGAAATACCCACTGTTGGGATGCAGAGAAATGAGAAACTCTTTGGCACTTCAGTTGTTGAGAAATCCTCTGTACTCTTTTATCTTCATTTCTTTTGTGCTTTCTGAGATGACTTACCATAGACAACTGCAGAATATTGAGCACACTCACCTTGAGGGAGGGGAAGTATTACCTCCAGCTTGTTCACTCAACAAACACATTCAATGCCTTATCAGGAACATCAGTTTATGAGAATTTTAAGTACTGTCTATACAAAAGGCTACAAAGGGCACCATGTTCTGTAACATCAATCCAGGTAATTTTTTCCCCTTCAAACCTGAATGCTCACAAACACTCACCCGTACTTTGCAGGGACTCCAAAGCCAGAGTCACAAGCACCGTGGTGCAAAATCCCCTTCACAAAGCTACAGATTATTTTTAAAAAAAAAACAAATTAAAAACTTGTCCCGGCAAGACTGGACATGGCTGTAACTCACAATTTGTGAAACATATTTCCAATTGTCAGGCCTAGCATAGATTCATTTGTACTTAGAGTAGCACCAGCTCTGAGTCCTGCAGAGACAGCTCCTGTTGGGCTGCAATTTATCACAGTTCCAGGAAGGGAAAGTGAGACGTTAGGGCACCAAGGTTTGCCTGGGCTCAGGGAAAAGGGCTCTCTGCTGTCCCTAGCAGGTGCTCACACCCTGGGCAGAGGGATACCTGAGACAAAGGGCTGCGAAAGCAGGGAAGAGAGGCTTGAAGAAATATCTTCCTATAGGGCACAGATCCATAGGGAATTGCAATACTTGCTTTTCTTTTTTTCTAGGGACCCTGAAAATCAAGATATTAAGTTCTTCTCAAAGTCAGGGAACAGTTTGTGGTTAAGACCAAAGCCAGATTCCTTCACGCCACAGAAGAGCTGTAATTTCCTTACATTCCATTAGTGGTTTAGTTGTGAAGCCTAATAATAAATACTATTGAATCACAGGACTCTTATTATAAATTCACTCCTAGCAAGGTGATAAGGACTTCAGCTCTGATCCATCACAGCGCTTTGGGAAAAAGTGTAACTTAAAGCGCATGACTACTACCACTGCTGTCAGCACTTTGCTGGATCATAGCCACAGGGCTCAGCATTTGGCAGTGGAATCCTCATTACTGAGTGCATTTATCAGGTTAGCTTCCAGCACACTTACCAGCACCTCTCCTATCATTAGTAACCTAGTATCTTATTTGCATTTAAGCAAAAGCTTGCTTTTAAAAACCACACACCACCAAAAACAAAGCAAAAACACAGCTACCTAATAAAATGCATAAAATGTGCATATTCCTGCTCCCTACCATAACTCACGTTCTTAATTCCTAGATTGGCTCCTTTTTCATACAAGACTGGCTGCGTCCTTCTTCCAGCTATTATCAAATGCTAAACCCCGTAAATTCACAGACCATTTTTAAACTGTGTGGAAAATTTCATTCTCTGCCAAGCTTGCCACTCTGTATGATACATCAGTCAGTCTTGCTGATGAATTCTAATATTAAAGCCAAATTACTAAACACTCCAATGAAACCAGAAGTGGCCAAACAAATTCCTTATGTTTCCACTTGAAGAACAGCTACTAAAGATGTGCAGCAGGTCGGAGGGAAGAATGGACAGTCCTTAACTTCTGTAGTAGCTAGTTTGGGATTTCCTGTGGTATTTGGCCCCTCCTATCACCACCGCTCTTCTCTCATGTCTCATTCACAAATAGAAGAAAAGCAGGAGCCTTTAACTGGAACCTGAGCTGGCCACAGCTTTGCAGAACCATGGGCCAGACCTTAGAATCATAGAATAGTTTGGGTTGGAAGGAACCTTTAAAGGTCATCTAGTCCAACAGCCCTGCAAGGAGCAGGGACATCTCCAACTAGATCAGGTTGCTCAGAGCCCCATCCAACCTGGCCTTGAACGTTTCCAGGGATGGGGCATCCACCACCTCTCTGGGCAACCTGTTCCAGTGTTCTACCATCCTCATTGTAAAAAATTTCTTCCTTAGATCCAGTCTGAATCTACCCCCCTCTATTTTAAAACCATTACCCCTCGTTCTATCACAACAGACCCTACTAAAGAGCTTCTCCCTGTCTTTCCTGTAGGCCCCCTTGAGGTACTGGAAGATCGCTATAAGGTCTCCCTGGAGCCTCTTCTTCTCCAGGCTGAACAGCCCCAATTCTCTCAGCCTGTCTTCATAGGAGAGGTGCTCCAGCCTCTTATCATCTTTGTGGCCCTCCTCTGGACTTGCTCAAACAGGTTCACCTCCTTCTAAGGTTGGGGGCTCCAGAACTGGACGCAGTACTCCAGGTGGGGTCTCACCAGGGCAGAGTAGAGCGGCAGAATCACCCCCCTTGACCTGCTGGCCACGCTTCGCTTGATGCAGCCCAGGATTCAGTTGGCCTTCTAGGCTGTGAGTGCACATTGATGGTTAATGTCCAGCTTTTCATCCACCAGTCCAAGTCCTTCTCCTCAGGGCTGCTCTCAATCCATTCCCCACCCAGCCTGTATTTGTGCCTGGGATTTCCCTGATCCATGTGCAGGACTTTGAACTTGGCCTTGTTGAACTTGTTGAACCTTTTCCATAAAAGCAAGTTCCCCAATAAAGAGCAGAAGGCTTGAAATAAAATTATTTTAAAAACACAACCAAACAGGTTATATTAGAACACAAACCTAGAATAGTAAAACCTCAGAATGACTAGAGCTGAAATGGAAAGGTTTATATACCTGTGATCCATAAACCCACTTTCACCCTGTCCCTGGTTTCAGACTGACAGTGGCTGTTCCGGATCGCGGCAAATGCTGCTGATGCTATCACTGTTTTTAAGGGAAACGGCAGACAAACAGAGACTAAATCTAACAGATCACATCCTTGCTGCCAACCCAGACATCCTGCTCAGTTTTGTGGCACTTAAGTGTGACCACGGTGTCATAGTTTAGCCCCGCTCGGGACCAGACTACGCAGTCTATCTCTCACTCCTCCCACCCTCCAACAGAATAGGGAGAGATAATACAAGAAAAAAGGCGCGAGATTTGAGGTAAGGACAGGGAAAGATCCTTAAAGTTACCGTTACGGACAAAACAGACTCCGCTTGGGGAAAACTATTTGTTTAATATTAAAACCAAAGCAGGATAATGAGAAAGAGAACAAGATAACTTCCCCCTACCCCTACGTATTCCCAGTCTTAACATTATCTCTACCTCGTTCCTCCCAGAGTGGCATGAGGGGGAAGAGGGAATGGGGGTTATGGTCAGTTCATCACTTGTCGCTTTATGCCACAGCTTCCTTGTTGGTGGAAGAACTCCTCACATTCCTCCCCTGTTCCATCCTGGGGTCCCACCCACAGGCCACAGTCCTTCATGAACTGCTCCAGCGTGGGTCATTTTCTTCCATAGGATGCAGTCCCTCCAGAATGGCTGCCCCAGCGTGGGCCCTCCACAGGCATCCGCCTGCCCTGATGTGGGGTCATCCACAGGCTGCAGGTGGATCTCTGCTCCTCCGTGGGCCTCCTCCACCTGACCTGCTTCACCATCATCATCACCACAGGCTGCAGGGGAATCTCGGCCAGGAGTAACGTTACCCCTCCCCCTCCTTCTTCACTGACCTTGGCATCTGCAGCCATTCGTCTCACCAGAAATTCTTCACAACAGGCAGGCAGACAATTCTCAGGTTCTCTTCATGTCTTCTCTCCACTTCCTTGCAGCCGGGCTGGGCCGAGTTGGGCCTAGACGGCCACCTGGCGGGAGGTCAGAGAGTGAGGGCCACAAGGCCCACAAGGCTTGCGCCTCTCCCTCTCTGTCCCCGCTTCAGCTTCGTCACATCTTCATTTCTTCTTCCTTTTTTTTTTCCTGTTTTTCCCCTTCTTACATAAATTATCGCAGAGGCATTATCAGGGAACATTCTGCTACCAACTGGCTCGGCCTTGGCCAGCAGTGGATCCACCCTAGGCCCAGCTGAGTCCACTGGACAAAGAAGAAACAATTTCTAGCAGCTTCTTACAGAAGCTGCCACCATAGCCCACCCCCCCCCCCCCAAATAAAACCAGAACACCAGAGGTACCATTTGCCCTAAAATGTCAGGTTCCAAGCATTGAAATGAAGCTTACTAGCAAATTTGGTGCAGATTGAAGTGCACTAGAGGTGCTTCAGAAAACATCTCTTGATACTACCAAGGGAAATTTGGGTACCTTTGGATTCCTAAAGGGTAATCTTTGCCATGTGAAACATGGGAGCACGCAATGCCCCTCTGGAAGAAAGGAGCAGCTTCAACCTGGGGCTTCTCAGGAGGCAAAGTGATTTTTCAGGTCCTTAGAGAGAAAAGAAAAGTGCTCAAGGGAGCTGGCAACTCCATACTGCACCCCATTTCAAATGTTAGGAAAAACAGTGCACTTTGAGGGAATCCAAGAGGAAACTGGAGAACAAGCACAAGCTGAGAAAGCTATGAACAGAGACTAAGAGAAGCAGAGCTGTTCAGTCCCAGGGAAAAAAGAGACTGAAAGAGAACATAAGTAAAAGGTTACTGTCTCTAGAGTAAGACAAGCACAGAATTAAACTTAGGAACAGCCTTCTAAGGACAAAGATAATGAAGCACCAGGAAAAATCACCCAGTGAACTTGTGGCACCTGTGTCTTTGGAGGTTTTAAAGCAGATTAGATAAGCACATCCAGAGATCCTTCCAGACACACAGCTCTACAAAGGCATCCTAAGGTGAGTTATAAAAATAAAAAGGATCTTGAAAGGCAGAGATTCAGGAGACATACATTTTGTGCCATTTACCAGCCTGCATGTTTGTGCCAGGAGATGTTAAAGAAAAATCTAAATTATTGAAAGCGGCTAGTCGCACAAAAGGATGGCACTGGGATAAACGCATCAGACCAGAGGTAATGTCCTGGTTTCAGCAGGGATAGAGTTAATTTTCTTCTCAGTAGCTGGTGTGTTTTGGATTTCATGTGTGAAGAATGTTGATAAAAACACTCTGATGATACGAGTTGTTGTTAATGAGACCAAGGACACGGTCTGGCTTTCCAAGTCTCGTTAAAGTCTCGTTAATATGCAGATGCGGGAAGCTGGGCAAAAGACAGACAGAATAATTGACCCAAACTGGCCAAAGGGAGTATTCCATGCCATAAACGTCATGCTCAGTATATAAGTGGGGGTTGCCCATGGGAGGGGGCATTCTTTCTGGCATCCATTGCATTCCATTCCATTCTGGTACCCATTTGGGCACCCTTGGCATCCTTTTCTTCTCTCTTGCTGGCATCGTTCCTTCTACCTTGCTAGCTTGCTCTTTCCCCTCTTTGCTTGTTGCTTGGTGTCTTTTCTGTGATCGCTGCTTGGAATGGGCTGCGTCGGTCATTCGGTCATCGGGTGGTGAGAAATCGTACATTGTTCATTTTGTATATTTTGTATATATTAATATCCTTATATTCTGTTATCTTTGTAGTTTTCAGTATTTTAGTAAGCTGTTTTTATCTCAACCCATGAGTTTTCCTTTTCTCCCAATTTCTCTCCCCTGTCCTGCTGGATAGGGGGAGGGTGAGCGAAAAAGTGTGTGGTGATCCGGGCTAAACCACCACAGGTAATAATACTTTGCTTTCCGGCTCTGCCAGAGACTCATAGCATGACTATGGGAAAGTCACTTCATCTTTCCCTGCCGTTATCTGTGCAATGAAGATAATGATAATTCCTTTATCTATTTCGACTTGAGGGGCAGGAACTAACTGTTCAGATGCTGCCAAGACAATCTTTGCTTTGGCCTGCAGGCACTTCTGTAAGGCAAATAAAGAAAAGCAGGAATACCTGCAAGCATTACTCCTGGCATCTTGCTTCTTCTATTTAAGTCACAAGAAACTTGGCAAAATCACATTGAGCTCAAACATGGAACAAAAATGCTATGTGAGTGACAAAAAAAAAAGAAAATTATTGGGAAATTTGTGGTAAAGGCTTATTTTCATAATTTAATCTCTCCAACTTCTATTTCCAAGCAGAAACACTAGTTGTGTGCTTAAAGACAAGCGCTGTGTAAAATTGCTTTGCTGAGGCAAAACTGCAGAGATTATGACCGAGCCACACAAAGCCCAGGATGAACATCAGTGTTTTGAATGGGATAAATGCAGCTGCATACGAAAAGCATGGCTCTTGAATCTCCTGCCCTGCAGAAGCATTACCTTCCTGCAGGTAATGCCTCTCTTCTGACAAGATATGGCAGGCTTTTCCACTCCAGTTGGTTTCTGAAGGTGTTGAAAAGGATTTAGAGACAAATTCAAGAATATTCCAGAACACTTCTGACATGAAAATACAATTTACAGACTGTACAGGGACTCTCTAGCCCAATTTTCCCCCTCTACTGCTGACAGGGTATGTTCCAGGCACTTGCCTACTCAGTTGGGTCACTATAGGCTCTGGAGGTTGGGGCAACGCTACAGGAACAGGAAAACAGCCCAAACATCCAAGGGTAGCATTGTCATTGAGAAGCTGAATGGTCCCAAAGATATTTCAAATTGTAATCGCACATGTGATGCATAAATGGACATGTCTTTAGCTTCTGCTCAGCATCAGAACTGTGGTCAAACAGGTTTATGTCTGCAACACAATGCTTAACACAATCTACACTGGTTGGCACCTGATCTTCCTGTGATAGTATTCTTCTCTGCATTGTGGGTATGACTGATCAAAAATTATGCCAGATATACACGCACAGGATAGCAAGAGTGGGATCTTTCTGCCTTTTTGGCTTGCATTTCTGATAGTGCTGCTTTTTGAAGCATCAGGGGAAAAAAAAGTGCTACAAATCCACCTTTTATATCTATCCATCTCCTTGCTACAAAGCAGTGGCTTCGTATTTGTAGATATGGCTAGGAAGAGGCTTGTAGAAATCAAGCAACTTACTGCTTCAGCGTAGGCATTTGTGAAGCTGCACTTTCAAATATATCTTCAGGTTTTGGTGACGTCATGTCATCCAGCATTCCCAAGACCTCATTATAGAAATAAGGAGGTGAGACAAATCTCATTGCATCCAATGAAACAAAGAAGTTCACTCAACAGTCAGAATACAATATGACTGTTAAGCAGGTATTCTGTTAAGCAGGTATTCTTTTATTAGCAGCGCTGGGTAGCACTGGGGATCGCTCCACCACAAGTGCTCCAATGAACAGGCAAAATCACAGAGAATATATGTTGCAAAATCATACATATTCAACAGATTTCCAAGAACTAATTTACATAAACATAAGACTTCCTGGAACTCATTAATATATGCAAATGTTCATCTTCATATGTGCAGAGGTTCTTCCTGGTGGTCTTCATGAGTCCTCTGGTGGTCAAGGGATGAAGTAAATACTCTTCCTCACTGTGTTCGCTAGTTGCACTTGAACTTCGAGTGTCTCTTCCATATAGGGTCTTGTTTTGGCTCATTGCTCTGCTTGTAAATTCCTTAGGCCCCCCCTTATCTTGGTTTCAGCTAGTGTCTGCTGAAAGTACTTTGTTACCTTAAATTTTACAACTCTGCTGTTCTTTCTCTCAAGGTTAGTCTACATTTTCACACAAGGATTACATTAACTTGGAGACAACTCTATCACCAGATTCCTTTTTTCGTTCACACTACAATAGGGCTACAGATTTGCTTTGGGTAAGTTCTCCTTATACTGATCAGTCACCTCCATTCAGCTTTGTAAATGCTAGCAGAGCAAAGGGGATGTCAACATGATCAGTTACTGGCAGCTCCTCCTTCAGAGGAGTTACTTGGCTCTCTTCTCCAACTTGGACCATGGGATGTCCTGGATAGACCTATGCAAGTGCCCTGCTCCTTCCAACTCTCTCACCTTCATCTTTATTCAGTGTGTGGATTAGACCGCCAGAAAGTTTAGTGATGAAACAAAATATGTATATGTGACGCGTGGATCAAACTCTACAACTCAGAGAGAGTTATAAAGCAGGCATGTTTATTTGGCGCCGGGTGCATGGGGGATTGCTCCTCCAAAAGCACGCACACCAACAGCACATTTTACCAAAAATTTATACAGTGCAGGTATACATATTCACAGGATTGCATAATACAGACAGACATATGCATAAGTGAGGTGGGGTTATTAAAAAACCACTTGCGTTAGCATTTCAGATCTGTCTCTGGTGGTCGTTTACTTCTTCAGGGGTCTTTATCTTCCTCTAGATGAACTTCAGTCATTCACCCATGCTCTCCTTTCGCCTGGGGATTTCAGCAGTTTCCCAACTTCTGACCGGATTTGTGGTGGAACTAACATTCCATCCTTTGCTAGACATATTAGTCCTTGACAAATACCAGTTTCTTGACACATACCAGTCCCTGATAAGCTTAAGTGAGTTTCAAGGCAAATAGGATTGTTAGGCATTGTCTAGCAGACAGTTAGTTTCCTAAATCAAGCAATATTTAGCAGACAATTAATTCCCTGTATCATATGCAAGTCTCTATACACTAAATATTTTCCTGTTTGGTATTACCCTTTGACCAGCCTTCATGCTGCAAGTGCTCACCTCACCCAAGGGCTGTCTGACATTGCACTTTGAAGATGACTGAAAGTAGTCCAAAAAAGGGAGGCGACAAGATGGGGTGGCTACTAGAGCTTAATGCACAAATACTAGCTGCTTACAAGCATTTGCCTACATCCTTCACGGGTCTTTGACGATGTTAGCTCCCACTGGCTCTTGGAAAAAAGCAGTTTACAGCACCATTGAAGGCTACTGACCCAGTACCAATGGGAGTTCATTAACATTTTTGCCCAGAGGACAACTTGGGTCGTCGACAGGGCTATCATCTCAAGATCAGACATGTACAACAGTTTGTCTGCATGGGCCAGGGCTCAAGCTACTTAGACTGAACAGCCAGAAACTGAACCCTATGGGTTCAGTTCTATTCCTCAGGATGTTGCCTATCAGAATGACTTTTCTCAGCTTAAATGTGCCCTGCATAAAAGTGACGTGGTAACAATAAGTGGCATTGAAAATGTGTATGATGAATGCTATGAATGCTATGCATCAGGCAGGATGATTAAATAACTATGTGTAGATTCTGGGGTAATTAGCTTCTCCGCCTTCCAACATGATCTTTGATCACCCCTAACCTATAGCAGAAACAAAACAGAGATTACCTCCTCTCAAACAATTTAACTTCTATTTCCCTTTGTTTATTCCCCACTTTTCTATACAAGGGGAAAACCCATTAACTAGCTCTAACTGTTTTTAATTCAGTAATATTGAAAACTGATTCCCAGCAATGCACGTAATTGATCCTGGTTTTACAGAATCACCTTCCAAGGAGCAGTGAGTTCACACTATCAAGGTCATTGCAGTGAATGCAAGAGTAACAAAGTAACAAAGACTTGAGTTTGCATCAGGATTCAACTACAGTGAAGTATTCAAATGTTGCTAGACTACCCCCCAAAAATGAGTATTCTAAGAGAGTTACAAACAGTTAAGCTAGCTTAACAAAAAGAGCACTATTTAAAATGGTTTAGTTAAAAGTCTGTACAAATACACTACACTCAACCAGAACGTTTTATGCTCATTTAACTTGAATTTGCAAATTTATAGGCAGCAGGTAAACCAAGATTATAAATTTCAAATTAATATCCCTAGATTTTAAGGCCAGAAGAGATAATTTAGCCCTCCCACAAAACACCACTGAGTTTTCATCTTCCTTTAAATCAATAATGATTCGTCCCTGGGGGCAGATTACCAAACTTCACCATGCAGTGACTTGCTGGATTATTGCCCATCTTGCCCTGTGTCCTGAATGACAAAACCACAGTTATATCTAATAGTGATGTCTGCTTGGGTAAAGGAAGGGCACAATTTGAAAAGGGGGCTAAACTTGTTTAAAAAAAAAAAAATCTTAAGAGAAAACCAAACTTTGTTCTAGAAATTAATACTGAAGACAAAAAGTATACTAAAAAAATCAATAAAACACTTACTTGCCAAGAACCTGAAAAATAAAATACAAAAGGACACTTAAATATAGATATACACACATGCACACTTCCATGAGTCATTCAAAATCAAGAAAAGCCTCAAGTAAGGATGCATGTTTCAGGTGTGCTTTTTAAAGTTGAATGCCCCTTGAAGATTGTCAGTCAATTTTCAAGCAATTTGGGAACATTTATATTTTTTTATAAAAATATTTTATATTTTTATAAAAAATATAAAAATGGCCAGATTTTAAAAAGCCTGCAGATACCGAACTATTACATCTGATCAGTGCGAACTGTGCACCTGTATTTTTATACTATTTAGCACTACAGTATACAGAATTCAGCTCTGTGGATTACCCTCCCATGAGCTTTTTTCTACCAGTGATGAATGCATCCGAGAAAAGTGGAAATACATTTTTCTCAGTGTTATCATCCATTCAAAATGTTAAACAGCTAAGACAAAAAGAAAAAAAAACACCCTATCCAGTTGTACAGCTGCCAAGCAACTGCTTGCAGAGATGTATATTACTTCATGTGGTACACAATCACTTTATTTATTGTACTCCAACCAATATTACTCAAGCCATTAATGCCCATCTAAATTCTTGTGCATTGGTCTGTTAAGAACCTCATATTACTTACCTTTCTCCTGCTAAACGAAAGGCATGCCGACTGCATAGGCACATCTTACTTTGTATCTCAAGGAAGATACCACTTTCACCATTGCATTGTTTCCGGTGGTTGCTTAGTCTTTTATCTGCTGCACAAACATGCATCGCAAGTTTCCGCTGGCATCACTGGGGTGCTGCTCATTTCAAAGCTGCTGGAGCTAGCTGTGTCCTCTTTTGTTTATTCTGAGACTATGGCCTTTAAAGCCTGGATGTGACATTTAAAAGTGCCATTAAATGTCATATCTTTGCTCGACCAGGAATCTTGTCTAACACAGCAGTATATTATAATCTCAGTGATCTAATTCTCAAGATCATCTCTTCACTGACAAGACCCAGGATGGTCGCTATGATTAAGCTCTGGGAACTCAAAATACATCTCAGTCACTGACCCAATAATAAATCTGATGCCCTCTGCTTTGCCTATTCCTCAGTAAGGCATGTCAAATCATATACTACGACTATATACTAAATGACCTGGGCAAAAGGATTCTCAGAAAATTGTGGGGGAAAAAAAAGCAGTTTTGCAAGACACAGTACTTTTCAAAGAATTAAAATAAAAATGATTATACTTTCATGCACCAGAGAATCTTGTTTTCTCAACACCCTGGGCAAAAATTTATGTCTAGAGACAAAATTTCTAGAGCCCAGTCAGAAACACAAGCAGCATACAAGTGAAGGCATCCAGAGGAAAAAGTGGGAAGATAAATCTACCCAAGATATCAGGCCATACCTTACATTCATCTGCATAAAAGACTACTCAGCAACTTCATCAGGGGTAGCTTCCATACAACTAATACAAGAATTTGATTCACTAGGGGAAGGGGAAACATATTATATCCCTCCAGGTATTGAATTAGCCAAAGCAATGAATGAAAAAGAAGATCACTTGGACCTAAGGTCAGCTGCAGATTAGCACAGAAAAAAAAATGTACTCTTCCATTTTGGAAGAGATTCTGCCTATGATCTTGTACTGTTCAGCAGTCCTTATCAGGAAGGACTCACATGTACACCAAGATTCAACCCCCAACCCTGTATTCCTGCGCAGAGCACTAAAAAGAAGTCAAGAAACTTGAGGGAGAATGAGAGGACACAAATAAACTAAGTTAACTTTATAGCTCTACCTCAACTCCAGCAAAGTGCAGTGCCACCAAACCCTGGTGACTTTTGGTCTCTTCCCAGCCCAGCTGCTGAACTGTTGGGTGACCTCAGGAAAAATCACCTCACTCTCTCCTGCAGCCTGTAATATGTGTGGGAGGGACGTTCATGTCCATCGCAAAGCATTGCAAGGTTCACATGTTCTGCTGAAGCGTGTACAACCTCATCTTCAGCAGTAGCTTTAGGCCTGTGGCGAAAACAATCTCTCCCCGGACATTCTCCATGTCCATCCCTTCCCAAATACATTTAATTAAAAAGCCCTAAGTGCTACTGAGCTACTAATGATGATCTTTTATTAAATATCCTCTTCCCTTGGCAAATTGTTCCTATCTTATTCCTAGTCATGACTTCCAGTCTTGCTTATTTCCACAACAAGCTGCTTCTACCTATACTTTCTTTGATGGGCTGACAAGAAAACAACTTTAATCCCCCAAACCAATTTTCTAATTTAAGGCTGCAGAGCCCTGTGCCTGTGATGTGTGGCTAGGGTTACTTCACAGGCAAGCCTCTTCCCATCAGCTCCCAGGAGTCCTGGTTTCCCTCCTCCAATGCTGGCACACAGAAATACTCTGCACAACAGAGCTCAAACAGAGATGAACACTACTCCCTCCTGGCCCTCACAAATTTTTTTTTTCTTATATGTGTGTATACAAAACAGGCAATGGTGAACACTGCAGCCAGCAACAGGGAAACCTCTGGAAATACACAAATACCAGGGACCCACAATGTTATTGTAGTAGGGCTATGGGAAACATCTGGTGCTTTTCCAAAAGCTCTCTTATCACTTGACAGTACAACTGCTTGGATGATGGGAGAGTCTCTCTGACAGGCGTGTAACTCTTCTAAACTAGATTAATCTATGTGCAGCACACAGCACTACAGATACTTCCTAATGGTCTGAAGTGTCAGCTCCCATGATAAATACATGCATCCTACGTGCAATTATGCCTATTTCTTAATAGCATTCAGATGGCTGCAAGATACTAATTACCAAATAAGAACTTTGCAATCATACTGCATCATATCTTACTCCTGACATAGCTACGTCTAAGTAATCAAGGATTTTCGTTTTGACAACACCGAAGAAAACGGAGTTTTCTCCTTTGATCTGTTTTAACTTTCCAAGTATGATGGAGGAATTACAGAAGTACTGCCAGGACTTCACTGCAGCCACTTTACTGCTATTCAGAAATGTTGTTAGCCCTTTTATTAATCAGTGGGAGGAATTATGTTATCTGAAATGAAAGAAATCTCACTAGCTAATACCTGCTATTCCCCAGTCAGTATTTCAGCGTTTGTCATGAACTGTTTGCAGACTTACCTTTACTTTAATTAACAATGCCACAAGATCCAAGGTATTTCCTGTGCCTAACCTGGTATCATTAGACAAAATGCATTTCTTACCTGCATCACCTGCGGAGATACTGGCAAACATCTTACACCACAAGAGTACAGAAAAGCTGCTTTCTGAGGGACGTGAGAGGGATATAATGAGAGAGATGTGCAAAAGCCACTCAGACACAGAGGTACCATCCTTGCAGTGAAGTAAATGGCAAAGTCCCTAGCTGACTACAGTAGGAAGAGAATTAAGCCAGTGCTGAGGAGTTTATGCATCTTCTCTTGCAGTGTTACCTCCTGACATTAAAATAAACAGACATCATGGTAATCTGGGTAAGAAGCTGGTTAGCTGAGATTATAACAAGGATAATCCAAACACAATCCAAACCATTCTGCGATTTTAAGTGTCTGACTAAACACAATGTGAAAGAATGCCCTAATGATAGCAATATTTTCCCACTGTTCACGTAAGCACAGAGCCAAATGTTGCGATCTGTCTCTGCCTGCCTTTTCTGGAGTGTTGTTTTATGACACATATAATAATTTAGCAAAAAAAAAAGTAATAGCCTTGTAGCACAGCACTCCCTCCCCTTCCCCGACACATGTATCACCCTTTCATCAGCTCCTTTCCTTTCATCTGATTTATTCAGTTTCTAATCATTAAAAAAACCCCAGTGCTTTCAAGAAGAGTTGGAGCAGTCTTAGGCACGGCTAGGTGCCAGGTTTCATTTTTCTTGCCTCCTCTCATCTTATATTAACAGACAGCACTTATAACTCTCCTTTAAGAAGGATTATTCCCTGCAATCTAGAGAGTTTATTCATGCCTGTGAGTGAAAAAAAACCACCAACCCTCTTCCATTCAGGGTAAATGACTGAGACATTAACAATGAAATTCAATGGTACTCCAAAGACTCCTTTGGGTCCTAATGGAGGCACACGGCTGCCTGGGTACCAAACGAAGCCCAGTTAACCCAACAAGTAGCTTCATTTGGTCTGTGAAAAATAGTTGCTGCTTCTCTTGGAGAGAAAAACATTCCTGGATTCAGCCAAACAGCAGCTATAAAAACGTCTGACTCAAGGCATCTCTGAACTTTTCAAACCCCCACTTGCCAAAGG
Organism: Chlamydotis macqueenii; assembly: GCF_036417535.1. Taxonomy (NCBI): domain Eukaryota; kingdom Metazoa; phylum Chordata; class Aves; order Otidiformes; family Otididae; genus Chlamydotis; species Chlamydotis macqueenii. The sequence goes on from NC_141559.1 coordinate 23,167,086, forward strand.
AAGAAGGCGGCTCCTGTGCATGCTGGAGCACTGCTCCAGATGTGGCACCAAATCTCTCCTGCTATGGAAAAGGGCATAGATCTTCCAGGGTCTAATGGTTTAGGAGCTATGTGCATGCCCTGTACCGATAAGTACATCATTACTCCTATAAAGCAGAGTAGCTGAAGCAGGAGACACAGAGCCAGGAGACCTGGCAGCCCCATACTTCAGATATTTGGATATTCTCCCATCAAACCACTGGCACAGCCCCTCCGGCACCTGCCTGGGGCTCAGCCATGGAGATCAGGGAGCAGAGGGCTGTGTGACCCCATACCACAGCATCTCAGGGGACGACAGCCTGACACAGGCTTGTGTGGTGATGCCCCTGGCTCGGAGGCAGCCCCCTCGCCAGCCCCTTAGCAGATGCTGTCTCATGATCCAGGTTCAAAAGTTAAAGAGGCAGAGAAACCCGGAGCAGCTGCTCAAATCTCTGCTAAGCTCTCAAGAGGAAAAACAAAGTGTGTCTTTATTACTTCATTACTGCTATGGCTTGATTTTGTTAAATGCTTTTTTTGGACTTTTATCAGCTAATAGTTGCCAAGCCACTCTAAATACTATTACTGCCAAAGACCAAATAAAACCAAAGGTATTTACTGAAGAGGTAGCAATTGCTCTCCTGCTGGATAGAAAGTCAAAAGGTTCAGCATTTCAGTTACATTTAGTTGCCTGGGCACTGGAACTTGCAACCTCTTAGAATGGACACTGTCTCATTATTAACGGCTCCATTTTAAGCACACAAAGCATGGTTCACCAAACAAATGTTTAGCAGGCAATACTTTGCACTCAGCTGCACTTTCATAGAATCATAGAATCATAGAATGGTTAGGGTTGGAAGGGACCTTCAAAGGTCATCTAGTCCAACCCCCTTGCAAGAAGCAGGGACATCCCCAACTAGATCAGGTTGCTCAGAGCCTCATCCAGCCTGGCCTTGAACATTTCCAGGGATGGGGCTTCCACCACCTCTCTGGGCAACCTGTTCCAGTGTTCTACAGCTCGCATTGTAAAAAAATTTTTCCTAATATCCAATCTAAATCTACCTCCCTCTATTTTGAAACTGTTACCCCTCGTACTATCACAACACACCCTACTGAACGGTCTTTCCCATCTTTCTTGTAGGCCCTCTTGAGGTACTAGAAGATCGCTACCAGGTCTCCCTGGAGCCTCCTCTTCTCCAGGTTGAACAGCCCCAACTCTCTCAGCCTGTCTTCATAGGAAAGGTGCTCCAGCCCTCTTATCATCTTCATGGCCCTCCTCTGGACCTTCTTCAACACATACTCCTCGAAGGACAGTGGATGCAGCCAATGCAAGCTTTGCCATTCACAAAATATTTTGCCTTAGCAAAATATAGCTAAGACTCACTGAAGCATGTACCTTTGTGGAGGCAGCTCAGGCAGGCGTAGCAAGGTCTCACCTCCGGCACTCCTTTCTGTATGCTCTGTTTCTGACTGCACAAATGTTTCCAAAAATCACTACTTTTGCCACAGAAATAGCAAATAACGTCTAAAAAATTTAGCACAATGAAGCTATGCTGTGACACAGCTATCATACATTGCAATTGCAATTGCGACAGGATTACTAGCAGAGCCTAAAGACATCACAGGATCTAGGCACTAAACTGTACAGCCTTTGGGGCACGACTACTTTGTCATTCTTCATGTGCACACCACCCATATAAAAGAGAGGCAGAATATTTAATGAAATCTATCATATATCACTGCCATCTCCAAACACCACATAATCTTGGGCAAGACTCTTAAAAGTACATGATTCAAAAAAAATAAATTGGATTCATGCTATTTGCCTTCTGTTTACAGAGTTGTACATAGTTTCAGCTCCTGGCAATCACAGATGTGAGACATGTACTCTTAAAGAGTGGAAGTTGCCTGGAGATTCACATGACTCGCAGGCATGAGGCTTTAGGAAAAGATGACCAGACATCACAAGAGAAAATTGCAAGTGATAGGAAGTGCTCCACCCGCTGGCAATCTTAAAAGCTGTAAATGAGAATAATGGCATTAGCAGTTGTTCATCTCCAGATAGTGTGAACTAACTAGCATAGTCAGCACTGGAAATACCCACTGTTGGTATTTCTCTCAGCCTGTCTTCATAGGAGAGGTGCTCCAGTCCTCTGATCATCTTCGTGGCCCTCCTCTGGACCCTCTCCAACTGGTCCATGTCCTTCTGATGTTGGGGGCTCCGGAACTGGACACAGTACTCCAGGTGGGGTCTCACCAGGACAGAGTAGAGGGGGAGAATCACATCCCTTGACTTGCTGGCCACACTCCTCTTGATGCAACCCAGGATGCAACTGGCCTTCTGGGCTGCAAGGGCGTATTGCCTGCTCATGTTGAGCTTCTTATCCACCAGCACTCCCAAGTCCTTCTCCTCAGGGCTGCTCTCAATCCATTCCCCGCCCAGCCTGGATTTGTGCCTGGGATTGCCATGACCCAGGTGCAGGACCTTACACTTGGTCTGGTTGAACTTCATGAGGTTTGCATGGGTCCACCTCTCCAGCCTGTCAAGGTCCCTCTGGATGGCATCCCTCCCCTTCAGATTGTCGACGGCACCACACAGCTTGGTGTCGTCGGCAAACTTGCTGAGTGTGCACTCTATCCCACTGTGCATGTCGCCGACAAAGATGTTGAACAGGGCCGGGCCCAACACGGACCCTTGAGGGACACCACTCTCGTGACCGGTCTCCACTTGGACATTGAGCCGTTGACCACCACTCTCTGAGTGCGGCCATCCAGCCAACTCCTTATCCACTGAGTGGTCCGTCCATCAAACCCATGTCTCTCTAGTTTAGAGAGAAGGATGTCATGCGGGACAGTGTCAAAAGTTGTGCACAAGTCCAGGTAGATGATATCCGTTGCTCGTCCCTTGTCCACCAATGCTGTCACCCCGTCATAGAAGGCCACCAAATTGGTCAGGCACAGTCTGCCCTTGGTGAAGCCATGTTGGCTGTCACCAACCACCTCCTTGCTCTCCATCTGCCTTAGCATGGCTTCCAGGAGAATCTGCTCCATGACCTTGCCAGGCACAGAGATGAGGCTGACCAGCCTGTAGTTGCCCGCATCCTCGTTTCCCTTTTTAAAAAATGGGGGTTATGTTCCCTCTCTTCCAGTCATCGGGGACCTCACCAGACTGCCACGATTTCTCAAATATGATGCCCAGTGTCTTGGTAACTTCATCCGCCAGTTCCCTGAGGACCCGCGGATGGATCTCATCAGGTCACATGGACTTGTGCACCTTTAAGTTCCTCAGGTGATCCTGAACCTGAGTACCGTGGGCAGTTCTTCATCCTTGCAGTCCCTGCTTGCGCCTTCTACAGCTTGGGTGGCGGGACAAGAGCCCTTATTGGTGAAGACTGAGGCAAAAAAGTCATTGAGTACCTCAGCCTTCTCCAGGTCCCTACCACCTTAGGCCCCCCCTCAGTAACAAAACCAGAACACCCGGGTAACCAGGACACCTGTATCTAGAACACCCTTTCTAGCTATGCCACAAGCCAGGGGAGGTTGAAAGTGCACTGGCCTCCATCATGACTACCTTAGAGGTGCTGCAGGCAGAGGACCTTATTCCTTTCATAGGTGCATGGGCTGGCTAAGGCATGGTTCTCCCCTATGGGATTGCTGCTAAATATGTGCCCAAGGGACTTCCTGGCGGAGATGGCAAGGAGCCATCTGTAATGCACTCTCACATTAGAAATTAGAAAGTGTGCCTCATGCACACTTTTTTTGGCTGGAGCCAAAAGTGGCAATCATAGGTTTGAGTTAGCCATCTTTCTCTTCTTCATGGTTTTGCTCAAGTTTTCATATATTTGAAACTGCCACCTAATGCCCCTTTTTAGATGTTTTCCAGAGAGTGGTCTGCGTGTGCCACTAATATTGAAGTTTGCTTTTCAAGTGACAACTGTGTGACTTTTTTTTTCTCAGCAATTTCAGCAAGCTAGGTGATTAAGTAACACTGTCACTCTAGACAGAGATGTGCATCTCCCTTGAGGTCTTTCATCTTATCTGCCCTGTATACAGAAAGCACCTACCATGACGTCTTGGTCAGAGACGCGTGTCTTGTAATGAGTCCATAGGGAGCAAGCAGTTGTGATTCATGGTTGCCTGCATACCCATTGTATCATCGTAGGAGCACACTGGGAAGGTGTAATGTTTAAAACCTTTCCAGGCTTAAAACCTACCAAAAGTATTTGAATTTGTCTAATCATTTTATGAACTCCCTGAAAATTAGCAGCTGCAGGCAATCCTGTTTGAATTTGGTATGTGTGATAGTTTAAGCTGCGTTCACATTGGTCAGAGAGGAGCCATTAGTGGCATAAATGGAGGGTTAAGTCTTGCAATTGCCCATCTATTTGGAAAGTATTGTAATTTAGAGATGCCGCACTAGCTTCCAGTGCATTAACACAGGTATTGCGCCATTTAGCCTAGAACAATGTACTCTTAAAAGCAAACTTTAGTGTTCCATATGAAGATGGGCCAATACAGGAGTATTTTAATAAGTAGGAGTAAACTAGTACTGCCTCAAAGACCATGGTGTCTGTTTAAACCTGGATGTACTCTGCACTGTAGCATGTTGCAGCATGGCTGCGCCGTATGGCAGGATCCTTCTGCTGGCTGTGAACACTCTTCATGTCCAGGGAGATGCAAAAACGAGTATTGAACTGCCAGTGAGTGTTTAGGAAGAAAGAGAGGTTAATTTCATTTGTGAAGTCCCATGCATATGCTGGTAATCACCTTTGAGAAGTATTTTGCTTTATTTTTGAAGTGTGGTCACATGTAATCAGAGAATGCAACCGCAGGTAGTTAAAAAACAAACACACTGGTAGAGCAGAGTAAAAGCTGAAAGCCAGTGTTGCACAAAAGTTTTATTGTTTGAATTTTTTTTTGGTGATGATTTTGCATTATTCTGAATGCAAAATCTTCATCCACTATCCTATTCAAGAGTTGCGAGTTTACCCCAGCCCAGATGGCTGGGTGTCTGCTACCAAATGAATTATGGATCAGCTGAATATTTTACAGTTTTATTTATAACTCCCCAGCTGGTAACTGCTACTTTTTCATCATTTGTGATAAGTCTTTTTGTTATACTTGGAGTGTTAGAAATACATGCTTGAATATGAATATGAATTCTTTGGAATATGAAAAAAAATTAATCCCCAAACTTACAATATGACATTTAGTTAGAGGTTATTTTTATTCTTGAAGTATGTGAGAACCCCATTGTTGATATATGAGGACATTAAAAGATGAAATAAAAACCATGTTGCTACATCTACAGACAGACCTTTCAATTTTGACATGAAAGTAAACCATCTTATTTATAGATTAAAATAAAAATAGTACGAAATAGTTGTCCCCATACACCCTCCTCCAAAAAAAAGAGGAAGAGAAAAGTGCTGAAGTTCTTGTGATGGGATTTGACTGATGACATCTATTGCATTTTGTGCAGTAGGGTGCAGGTTTTACCATCTCCCAGTAGCAGCAAGACAAATATCTTTATGGTAAAGCAATTAGTCTCCTTCAAAGCATGCTACTTGTGAGGCAATCACATGAGCTGTGAAAAGCAAATACCAGGTTACTCCTGGGGAAAATTTATCCATGGACTGCACCCAGATAGTGCCAAGCAGCCAGGTTCAAGGGAGAAAGAGCTGCCCAAAATACCCTGCTTGAGGTGGGGACTGACACCAATTCCTCCATAACATCCTGGAGCTGCTGAGATCACTGCCAGCAATATAGCCTCATGGTTGGGATAAAGTAATAGAGATTGGAGCAGCCTGAGTCTAGATTTTTAGAGGTGTATAAGCAGCAAATATTTAAATTTTCCAAAAAGCACAGAGCAGAGTGTGCTGCGATCAGATGTGCTAAGAGCTTCACGAGGTCAGAGCTGTTAAGACACTTGTGTTTTGGCAGAGCATCACTGATGTTATATTGCAAGAGTGATAGTGCTGGTTTAAAATTTTATTTCCCATTTTACTGGCATATTTTTAAAGGATTGCCAAGTAATCTTATATTAATGTAATTCTAATCACCTTAAAACACAGTCTTTGGGGCCAAGGAGTTCTCTTTGTATTGTGCTGAGCACAGTACTTGGCAAAGTATCTTAAATGGTTTCACTACCCAGATGATATCAATATATAGATAATTTTTTTTCCCATTAATGCAGCATCTGAATTTTACTGCTAATAAAAATCCATTTCAGCTCTTTAGTCTCAGTCTGCAAGCTGATAATTCTTTTGTCTTATATATTATTTCTCTGATCTTAGCATTACAAGTAGTTTTACATTTTTAACGCTCTGCATAGATGATACTTCTGAAAGTGCTCTTAAGACACTAGCACTCAAAAATAGCCGAAAAAGAATGTAAAAATACTTCCAGTGCTGTTAAAGAAACAGCAGGGGACTCATAGGCATTTAATAAATGTCCCACTTGCTCTCTGGCTGTGGCTTCTTTACTGTACCAAGTAAACTCTTTATAGTAATCTCCTTCAAAAGTTAAATATAACAGTGGAGGAGCCAGAGTAGTTTGAAACATTTGTGTTTTGGTAATTGTGCATTGAATGAGCTGTGCTACAGAGACATCACTCAGGGTATAGCAACTTCACAGGGCATTTCTCCTTTCCCGTGCAACAGTCATACTGATAATACAAATTTCAGTGAGCGTAAAGGTGTAAGTACACACGTGGCAGTGTGTGTGCATTTGTATATGAACATGCAGGACATGTGCCAGGTAGAAGACAGAGATTACCCACCTTTGTTTTACATGGATGTCTGTGGCAGCTTTGTTAAGCTCACATGGTTCACATGCCTTTCACTCTTGCTGTCCTGGTACCAACTTGCATGCTAGCCATGCCCACGTTCAAAGAGGGTGGCTCTCTGTGCTGCAAGGCCACCTGACAGTTTTCTAGCCCTATTTTCCTCCTGCCTGCTTTCTTTTGCCTTGAGCCCGACCTCTCCTTAATATGCAGTTTGTAATTTATCTATTTATCTGTCCATTCAACCAGATTTTTTTTTCCCCTCAGTTGCTGATTCACGTGGTGTCTGCACTGACAGAGCAGGCTGACTTGCGCATCTTGGGAAGGATTTTGCTGTATATAAACTGAGCTCCAGCTTGCAATGTGCATGAATTACAGGTTCCCAATTAGTATTTTACAGTATCAGACTGAAATGCTTTTCTCCTCTGGATTGCTTGTCATTGGAGAGGTGTGTTTCAACAAGGCTTGGAAGGTTTTTCCACATCTTCTACTGTAGCTGCTATTACAGTGCGCTTCAACAGGAAATCCCTTGCTCATTCCTCAAAAGACACTGAAATGCTACTTCTGGCACTTGTATTTCTTGCAAAGGATTGTATTGTAATGAAATGTAACAGCAGTAATAGCACTGGCTAGTGCTTTCTCCTAGCTTACTGCCTCTCCTCTCCTTGCTCGAAGTGGAGAACCAAGAGCAGTGCTAAGGTGACAGGCAGCTTGAGAATAAACAATATTTCTTACGCAGCAGCTGGGCCAAAGTTCAGCTCCATGCAAATACTACAAAAAGCTCAAGAGTTGGAAGGCTTTAATTAAAATGCACTTCAGATGTGCTCATTTGCTGGTGGCAGAATGCTTCCTGCATCTCCCAGTCCTGGAGGAACAGTCCTGATCAAAGCAAGTAACTAATGGGACTTCTGGCTAGATCAGTACAATAGAAATCACCAGAAGGAAAGCATTATTATTTATTTATTTGCCTGCTTCTTCAGGCTTGATAATTTTTAAGAATACAGGGTCTGATCAAAAGGCCCTGTACAAATTGATGCAGAACACCCACTGGCTACAGCGGCACTGGGTGATGGTTTTCTACTGCAATGCAGCAAGCCAGGGCGATGTGTTGCTGTTTGCTGAGAGGCACCGAACATACTGGCTTGGTCCTCTAAGTGATTCAGCTTGGGCAAGCTTTGGAGAGAGAGATGCTCTGTGGAATTTGATGGGGAAATTTGCAAACTCTTTTATGCATTTGGCAAAATCCACCTTGTGGGTTTTGGCCAAAGGCGTTGGACAAGTCAAGTGGTAGAAGGGGCCTTCTGCTTCTGACCCCTTAGCTCTGCAGGGCCTTTTATAGAGAGACGAAGATGCGTCAAAAGCAAATTTGCAGAATTAAGTAGAAAATGTCAGTGGAGGGCACCACATGCGCTTGCTGCCTTTCCAGGAATACACGTCGCAACTGCCCACCATGCTTCTGCATCCTGCTGTGCAAAACTTGTGCATCTTTACTCTGTGCCCCTAAATGAGATGAAAGGAAGCAGTATTGAATCCAGTGAAAGCAGAAAACTGGACTTGCACTCCTTCCTTTGGTTTGCAAGGGTTTATGTGTGCAATTCCTTCACAGCTTCTGTCCTGGTTTTGGTAGGGATGGAGTTAATTTTCCTCTCAGTAGCCGAAGTGTTTTGGATTTCAAATGTGAAGATTGTTGATAAACACATTAATGTTATGAGTTGTTGCTAATGAGACCAAGGACACTGTGTGGCTTTCCAGATCTCGCTAGTGTGCAGGCACAGGAAGCTGGGAGGGATACAGCTAGAATAATTGACTCAAACTGGCCAAAGAGAGTATTCCATGCCATAAATGTCATGCTCAGTATATAAGTGGGGGTTGGCTGGAGGGGGCTCTCTTTCTCTCTCTCTCATTCCTTTGCTTGCTGCTTGGTTTCATTTCCGTGATCGCTGCTCAGGATGGGCTGATCAGTCACTGGGACATCAAGTGGTGAGAAACCATGCATCGTTAATTTTGTATATTTTAGTATCCTAATATTCTGTAATTATTGTGATTCTCCTTTGCTATTCTAGTAAACTGTCTTCATGTCAACCCATGAGTTTTCCTTTCTTCCCAATTCTCTCCCCCATCCCACTGGGGAGGGGGAGGGTGTGTGAGAAACTGCGTGGTGACTAGGTCTAAACTACACCAGCTTCTTCCCAACTTTCTGCAGTCTGCCTGAATCCAAGGAGAGAAAGTGGTGCTCAGCCAAGCATATTATTAATTGCTCTGTTTTCTGAGTTGTCTTTCACACAGTTCAGCATTACTGTGGTTTATTACAGGGGACTGATCTGCACCACATCATTATCCTGTCATCTTCAGGGCTCTGCCTTCCCTGCAATGGGTTCCTGCCTTGGATCATTAAACCACACAGCTCTGTGGTTCTGCCTTGTTCTCCTGAGGGGTGGCACCAAGAGTGTGAAGCTGCTTGCTGACCTTGCCGGAGACTTACAATATGAACCTCTAAACGCCTGGCCATGCAAGGACAGTTTCCACAGAGAGATACCCTCACCCAGTTCAGTAAAGTGGAAGACTGTCGCTGCAGAAAAGACCAGATTAGTTAATTTATTGTACATCTCTGTACCAGGTGTGACTTGGTCCCTGCAAGAAGGAAAAGATCTGGAGGATGACTGGGCAAGGATGCACATGAGGGCACAGACCCATTCCCCCTTTTCCAGAATTGCAGACAGCAACTAGCAAAGCTGGGTGTGCATGAAGGACAAAATGCCTTGTGCTTTCCACAGAGGTGATGCACGAAGCCCTCTGCCACCTGTTGGCTGAGGCTTCAAGGGGGACTTCTGCCAGAGTCAGATAGCCTTGCAGGACTTTCAGTGCTATTTGCAACCCCTGTAGAACACCTCTATAAAACAAAACAAATTGCCATAAAGTAGTCAGGCAGTTGATAAGTATTGCTTGAGCTCAAATAACAATTGTGCATCTGTCGTGGCCTCACACTGTTGCTGTATCTTCCGATATTAGTCAATGAATGATGACTGCTATTTTAAATTCATCTTGTACAGCATCCAGTTCTTCATTTAAGACAAAATATGGAAGGCAAATACATGGTCATTATGCAAATAAATGCAGTAAATAAATGCAAGTTGTCTCAGCTTTCTTATATCCAGACCTGATGGATACAGCATCACTGGAAGGGTTGCCTAATGTCAGTAAATTGCTATTTCATTGCCTACAACTTACGCGCTGCCTTTCATCAGGGAGGATTTTCAGGCATCTGCTTTATTGATGTGGAAGCTGAGGCACAGAGGTGTGGTGTGACCAGCTAGAGGGTACAGACCAGGGCTGGGACTCTTCTTGCTGCTCCTCTGCCCTGCTGAGCCCTTGCTGTAAGGGCTGGAGCCCTGCACTGCATTAAAGGTGTTTCCTAATCTGCCAAACTAGTTTTAAGAGCAGATAGAGGAGGCTGGCAAGAGTCCACTGGAGACGGGCTGATGGGTATGTTGTTGCGTTTGTCTTTTTTTTTTAATTGCTTTTATTATTACTATGATTTCAATTTCACTGCAGCATGAAAAATAGAAATGTCAGTCAACAGTATGTTTATCCAAAGTGTTTAGTGAGCTAAAGTGTGCTGAAAAGCTTGAGGAAAAGTGTGATGTGGGGTCTGTTTTCTCCCAAATTTTAATTGCAATAGTGACACTTCCCTTCTTTCCTCTTTTACACTCTTTTACACATCAGTCAGGAAAGACAATCGTTGATCGTGTCTCTGTACCAATGCACACAGCATGGGAAATAAACAGGAAGAGCTGGAGATACGTGCACTCGAGCAGGGCTACGACCTCGTTGGCATCACAGAGACGTGGTGGGACAACTCATATGACTGGAGTGTCAACACAGAGGGGTATAGGCTTTTTAGAAAGGACAGGCAGGGGAGATGAGGAGGGGGTGTCACTCTCTACATCAGCAACCTGCTGGAGTGTGTGGAGCTCCACCTGGGGACGGAGGAGGAGCTGACAAAGAGCTTATGGGTCAAGATTAGAGGATGGGGACGGACAGGGGATGTTACGGTAGGGGTCTGTTACACGCCGCCTGGCCAGGAGGACAGAGCAGATGAGGCACTCTATAGCCAGACAGGAGCAGCCTCACAGTCACAGGCCCTGGTCCTCATGGGGGACTTCAACCACCCTGACATCTGTTGGAGAGACAACACGGCAGGGCACAGGCAGTCCAGGAGGTTCCTGGAATGCATGGATGACAACTTCCTCCTGCAGGTGATAGAGGAGCTAACGAGGATGGGTGCCATGCTCGAACTTGTGCTCACCAACAGGGAGGGGCTGGTGGGGGATGTGAAACTGAAGGACAGCCTTGGCTGCAGCGAACACGAGACGGTAGAGTTCAAGATCCACGGGGCAGCGAGGAAACTACATGACAAGCTTTCAGCCCTAGACTTCAAGAAGGCGGACTTCGGCCTCTTCAGGGACCTGATGGACAAAGTGCCATGGGAGGCGGCCCTGGAGGGAAGAAGGGCCCAGGAAAGTTGGTCCAGGAAATGGTCCTGGTCAGGACATTCAAGGAGCACCTCCTCCAAGCTCAGCAGAGGTGCATCCCAATGAAGAATACTGGAACAGGTTGCCCAGAGAGGTGGTGGAAGCCCCATCCCTGGAAACGTTCAAGGCCAGGCTGGATGAGGCTCTGAGCAACCTGATCTAGTTGGGGATGTCCCTGCTCCTTGCAGGGGGGTTGGACTAGATGACCTTTGAAGGTCCCTTCCAACCCTAACCATTCTATGATTCTATGTTTTCCAGCAGAAAACACCTGAAAAATCATACCCCTTGCCCTATCACAACTGGCCCTACTGAACAGCCTCTCCCCATCTTTCTTGTAGGCCCCCTTGACGTACTGGAAGACTGCTATAAGGTCTCCCCGGGTTTGGGGATTGCAAGAGGGTGACAGGGGAACTAGTCCTGTATCCAGAGCGTAAGGTCACTGTGTCCCACATGGACCAGTCCCATCCAAGTACTGTTAGGTCCCCGGGGACTGGGGGAGCAGAAGCACACTGGGGTCTCCAGCTGAGATTAGCTGATCTGCCTCCTCTTGTGCACAAAAACTACTGTTTCCTTTCTGTATTTCCAAATCTGATTTCAAATGTTCAGAGGAAAATTACATTATTCTGAAAATGCCAGACTGACTGCCAGCGCCAATTCTTTTTCTCATTATTTTAAATTGGGGAGAGAGGAAGTGGGACAAATTATTCTGGAGAAAAACACTTTTTTTATCAGGAAGTAATCCCTTCAAGAACACAAACCAGAGATAGTTTCTGCTGCCAAAAGCTCCTGTGCACGGAATAGGTGGTGCGCCCAGCACCCTGCTGCCTGCACATTCTCTGCAGTCTTGAAATTAGCATGATCTTTTCAGGACAGACAAAAGCCAAACCAACAAAACAGACCCTGGCATGTCTCTGCAGTGCTGGGTTAGTGAATATCTGCCAGCAGGACTCCAGCAGCCAGAACTACCCCGCAACATGCAATTTTTTCATTTTCCACAGCCAGCAGTTCTTGTAGCGTGATTGCTCCTATCCCTACAGTTGGCCTTATGTCACCATGTTTAGTGACTCAACTTCATTACACCAGCCTTCATGAAAATATAATCATACCACCAGAAAATCTGCGTGAGGGAAAGGATGGGGCCCCAGAGCTGCATCTCTTAGTGGTAATTTCAGGGGGAAGATGAGTGGGCTGAGACTGCCTGAAGCCCCATGTGCCCAGCCTGCTCTTATCTGAGAGGATAGCTGAAGGTGAGGCTTTTTCAGAGATAACCAGAATCTTTGGCCATGGTCAGGAAAGGACCGCTCCACCTGCAGACCTCCATTACTTGCTTCAAAGGACATTTTTTAGAGGGCCCTTAAGAAAACAGATATCTACTTTCCATGCTTGTGAGCTAGTCTGATTTGCAAAGTCCCTCTCTACAGCTGCTCTACTTCTGACATGGACAAACTGACGATTACCCTGGGAGTGCCAAAAAAGCACACTACTAGGAAGCACATTTGATGCCACAGATCAACTAGACAAGCCTGGTTCTCCTCCTGAACAAGAGGTGGGACCAGTCAGAGAGACAATCAAATACAATCACCACTCCTTGCTTTGGACAGTGGTTTGATCCACGTCCCGTTGAATCAAATATGAGAGCATACTGATGCAATTTCAACACCACACAGTGAATTAAACACTCATAGCTTGATCCGTTAGTATCTTCCTTGATTGCGACTCCACCAGGGCAAACAGTAAGACTGAACCATAAGCTACCCACTTGTCCTTTAGCATGAGTCATGTTCATCATAGGTCTACCATTTCCTACAAGTGGACCTTTCAATAGAAGGCTTGGAGGTGATGACTAATGAATGAAATACTAATGTAAGCCCACTAACAAGAAAATATACTTTTTCCAATAACAGAGTTACTGGCAGCAGCCTTCACAATGGGAAAGCAGTAAACAGCATTAGGACCGTGACACTCACTGATCTACATTAAACAGGTGTCTTCAACAGGTGTCATACTGCCATCCACTGATGTTCCTGCAGAAGATTTCCTGCCACATCCATCAGCAGCAACCTCAGCATGCCTTTATTTCCTCTCCATGAGATATGTCCAAACAATTTGTTCAACACTTCAACAATCCAGTCTAATTACCAGGGCAGGTATCTGATGAAGTGTGATGCAATTGCACTCTCTTGCTGCTGGCTGCCAAGCTCGCACATGTAAACCTGAGTAGCAGGAACGAAATGCAGCTCTGCTCCAGCTAGCATTTTTCTGTTCCGCAGTGAGGATCTGCCAACCTCCATTTAGCTGTTACGCTGCATACCGCACCGGGTTTCCTGGCTAAGCCTAGTCTGTAAGGAGAAGGCAAGGGGTGGCTCTAGTGATCTGGCAGCACAGTCTTCACAGTCCCAATGCCACCAGTTCACGTTCCCAGAAGGGCTCCGCAGTGGACAGTGCCACTGGGGAGTCCTGAATTAAATGTCAGGAACCCAGTCAGGTAGGCAAAGGGAGAGAGACTAAAACACAGAGCATGAGGGACAAGAGAAGAAGGATACAAAGGTCTCCAGGGCTTACAGAAGCCACGCGATGTGCCTGGTGTGTTGATGTGTATGGAAGGAGATTTAATCACGTTTTTGCCTCCCATCACACCTCCAAATGACGGGGGACAACAGCAGCTCCCTACCTGTGTCCAAGGTGACAGCTCTTTTCAATTGCTGGGGAAAGGAAGGGCAGACAGATCTGAGCCCTGGACAAAGGAACAAGCCAGTCTATGTGCAAAACCAAGAAGGACACAGTATGTAATGACATCTCAACCCTACCTTGCTGGAGAAGCAGTGGCAATGTACCATACTTCACAAGCCTGAGTCCAGTCACTTTAGCATCACAGTGCAGAAGAGGGATTAAATTTCCTACAGTCACTCAAAGCAATTTTCTTAGGGTAACTGTTTGCCAAGGTAGGATGTTTTAACCATTGGCATTTGGAATAAAAATTAACCCTTAGAAATTTCCCTTTCCCAACAGGACAGGCCATTGTTTTCTTTCTGGTTTAGTGTGTGGACACACCGAAATGGAAAGAAGTGGAAGGACCTCAGAGCAGCTTAATGTAAAAGGAAGCACCCACAAATCCTAAAAGTGTGTCCTGCTGGAAGGAAACATGTTGAAGACTGCAGTAATTATAATCTGTGTGACACAACCACCCCCACACACATATTTGAAGAGGCCACAGTCCAGCCCTCCATGCTGGGGACTTCCACCCATTTCAAAGGGAGGTCTGTACTGGGTCTGACTGGCTCAGGCTCCCACCCCAGACATTTCCCCAGGTTCAAGATCACTTACCTGCCTGGTTTGTGGTTACATTTACAGACACAAACTGCCGGGCTCCGGGGTTGTGGTCGGACACTCCATTCACTGCCTCAATTTCAAAGGTATAGTTTGTATGAGCAAGCAGATCCACCATCATGACAGAGGTGTTTTTCAGGCCGGTTTGCTGGGGGAGGTACCTGACATGACCGCCACATGCCTCACACAGACCTGAGTGTGAGTTGCACTTCTTGCATGCAATATAATAAGACACATCTTTCCTTCCACCAGTATCAGCAGGGGGAATCCATTCCAGAAAGACACTAGTCTCGTTAACATTTGAGATGGCACTCCGAGGAGCAGAGGGGGGTCCTGGTTTGTAAAGTGAGAAAAACACAGTGTAAAAACAGTATTATCAGTCATCCTGCTCTCTACTACTCTATAGGCTGAAAAAAGATGCCCCATTGTTCATCTGCCAAAAAGCACATGGGGACCATTTTCAGCAGCACCTGAAGAACTGGGAAAATGGGGATTTGTTTTGAGCACTCCCACCTCACCTCAAGGGGTCTGTGTTGAGATGCAGCTACCTGCATGGGAGGACAAGACATGGGCTGGCTCAAACCCAACAGGAGGAGCACTCCAACCCAGGCCATTGCCTCAGGTGCTCTTCTTGCTCTTCCTGTGAAGGAAGCTGCAAACATTTGCTCTACACAAGTCACTGACAGCTTCACTGGGGCAAGATTCCCCTCCTCACCCCACTGCCTCTGTATTACTAGCCCTAAGTCCTAAAGAAAGACACACACTGGGGTATTCACACTGCTTAGGTACTCAACTCTGATGCCGAATCTTTCCTCTGCAACTGTTTCTTGCCATCAGCTATTTGCCAACAGTGAAACCTAACCTTGGGTATCCAAATCACACCTAAGTGAGACGCTCCATGTAGCCCAAAGCAGATGGTGATCTACACGGGCCACTGGAAACACAGCTGTATCCAGCTACTCAACGGCAGCCTTCTTGGTCTCTGCCAAGCTCTAGCACCGTTGGTTAGCCACACCGCGACTGCTTATTTTGCCAAGCTGCCCCACTCAGGATGCCAGTGTGGCACTGGCAAGGCTATTTGAGGAGGAACAGTTGCTGCAGAGGTACCAGAGCTCCTGCAAAATGCAAGGTGTTTTCCTGTCGGGAAAGGCCATGGCTAGGGCAAGCAAAGCCCACCTGGAGACACCTTCAAGTCTGCTTACTTGCAGAAGGTGCTGCAAGCTTTTGGGTTTTAACAGGCTTGTGTCAGAGGTGAAGGGCAAACTGCAGATACACCGTGAAGACAATTGAAACGACAAGCAGGAACCTTATGCAAGAGATTCACATGTTATATGCTCAGGGAATGCTAATGAATGAGGAAGAAAGGGGAAATTTATCAAAGCAAGCCAGGATGGATGTTAGTAATGGCACCACCAGAAGCTATATAGCAAAGACTAGGATTTTTCCAAGGGAGGGAGAGAAGGGAAGGTGACACACTCCCCTTTGGCTCGAAGCTGTCAAAACTCATGAGTAGTTCCTTGAAAAGAGCCCAACAAGTAGCTTCACCAGCTAGAAATCTATATAAATTTAACAACCTGTCTTAGGCTGTCATCTTCCTATTTTAATGTGATAATTAAACTTGATTTGTTATTTAAAATAGGTAGTGTTGCAAAAATGAAATTGCCTTATAAGCCAGAAGCATTTTCGTCTGTTTCCCTTTCCTATTCCCCTTTTTAAGTCTACAAGATTGGTAACACTGATAAAACACTGTCATGAATTTGACTCATGCAGTTCTGATTCAATGAGAAACTCGCTGCCAGAGGAAGTAAATAATCCCAATATCTTTTTTTTTTTTTTCCTTTGGGGAAAACCAGTTGAAGACAAAAGCTAAGTTAGTTTAGGAAACAGCAGATCAGGCTTTTTGTTCTGTGATCCTTTCAGATCACTACGAACAGGGAGTGCAACCTGCACTGTGGGAACCCAGCACTATTTAGGTAATGACATCAAAGTACAGCCCAAGCCAGGACTATCTTCTGCACTGTCATACTTGTACTGATATAATGGAAACTATGAAATTCATCACTAGATGTGTATGGAGTTATTACATTGCACTTAGGCGTTTTTAGTATGTTTTTTACTGGTTAAATTGACCTATTTTTTCTTCCACTGGATGAATGCCCTTTCATTGCTACCAGTACTCAAGGAAAAAATAAAGAACTCAGCCACAAGAAACACTTAGTGGACAATGTGTCTTTAACAAGAGATAAATTATTACTTTTGTAAAGTCATCAGAGATTTTTCTTTGTGCAGAAGAGTCAGCTGCTCTTCTTGAAGGCTTAAAAAAATCAACTTCAGTGGAAGTGCTTTGAAGCTGGTGGGACTTTGTAACCTATAAAATTAGCATTCTCACAGGGGCTCAGAGAAAGGTCTTTAGTAGTCTACAGATATCTAACAAGACCTACTTGAAGAATCCTGAAATCACACTTCAGTGAAACTTTGATAAATCACAGCTGGGAGAACAAAATGGTGTTTCACTTTCAGAAGAGGGAAGGCGTAGGTCTCCTAAAATGGTCTGTGTTAATTTCCAACCTCCTTTTGTGAAGGACAATATATATTTATTAGTTTACTATGTTATATATCTACATATTTAAAATTTGCTACTTTAAACCCTAAGCAGGTAAGATTCACCCCTTTGGCACCACGATTTACTGACCAGAGGCAAATACTTTCTGAAGACAAAGATATTGGTATTTTTCTTGATGGACAGCAAGCCTGTTGTTTGCTGATACACATATTTTACAAATATTACGTGAGAAATCATCCTTGAGATACAAATATATATATGTGCAGACCAAAAGTAAAGTTAGCAGTAAACTTTCTGTGAGTAGAATATTACACTAAATACTACAAAATCTTCAGTTTATTCCATGTGTCATACTAGTAAAAATATTTACTCAATATGCTCTGAACAGCAATAGGGTTACTTGGCTGTGATCGGAGGGGGAAAAAACAAGTGTAACTTTATGTTTTCCTTTTAAAGAGATGTTATACAAGGAACAGAAGCTAGGATTACTTAGTTAAGAAGAAATAAAGTACTTCCTGGAAGATACAATAATATTAAGAGAAATCTCAAATGCAGTATTACTTCTGCAGTAATAAATAATAAAAACATACAAAAAACTGGCAATATTTTCCTATCAGTCATGATTCAAGTCTGTCTTGAACTTTTGTTTCAGTTCACGATGAGACATTCCCTTCCAGATCTAATTGTACTGGTTTAAAAAGTTAGTATTGATACTTACTCTTCACTGTCCCTGCCAAAATTTACTACCCCTGCAGTCAAGCTGAGGTGGGCACATGGGCATATGTGCCTTCAGCACAAGTATAGCTGGATTAGAACAAAATCCCAAGAAAGGATGTGTAGGGCGAGCAAGGGCGAATGAAGTACATGGAGAAGGCTCAGATGATCCACTCTGCTTTTGTAGTAGTAAACGTGAATGCCAGCAGAGATGCTGCAACATCCACAATTTTTGCACTGCGGTTTGCATTTGGTGACAGAAGCTGAGCAGTGCCTTGGTCGGCATTAAACCTCTCACCTGTTCCAGAAGCACTCGGTACCTGCCCAAGCCATATCCTAATACAGCTTCAGGCACTATGTCTGTACTTTAAACTAGCTTATAGTAAGTTTTCAAAATAAAACAACAAAAAAACCTGAAACAAAACCACTCAAACATTAAAATCACAAACCAAATTTAAAAAAAAAACCCAAACAAACAAATAAGCATAAACTCCTCAAACAAACATAAAAAGAAAAAGCCATGGTATTTGCAAATCAGAAATTGCAGCCTTTACCTACAGGATTCAAATTGCACCAGAAACGTGGGGGAGACAGGCACATGAATTTCATTTATTTTTAACATGAGCTGGTCACCAATCTTGCTTCTGCCTCTCTGAAAATCCTGCCCTATGCTTAGGTCACAGACATGCATAAACCTCCTCCTCGGGAATGGCAGCTCCTTCCCTGTGCTAATTCACCAGGACAGACTGGATGCGTACCGCTCCATCCTGAGAAGGGACAGACAGCAACATCACTGATGGTGGCACTGTGGACACCAGCAGCGTGACATAACTCTGTATCAGTCCCTGGCTTTGGTTCTGCCTGCACAGAAAAACCAATTTTATGTGCATTTCCAGAGCTCAGAGTACTCCTGTCCCTTCCCCTTTCCCAATACCAAGCTGGACCTCACCATCTCTCATTTATCTGTGTTTTTTAAGTCAGGCCAAGGGGCAAAATGGACATCAAGAAGCCCTGGTATCAAAGTTTTCCATGCTGTAACCCACCCTAGGTACCATTCCAAAAGACACCAGCATATCTATTTAATAAACTGAGAAGTGCTTGGATGACTCACCCCCCCCCAGACCACTTTGATCCTACAGCATCAGCTACTGTCATACTGCCTAAGGCTGTCTTCTCCTTCCCTGTAGCACGTCTTCCAAGAGCCACGCGCTTCATGCTCCTTTGGCTGGTGAAAAGCAGAGTTCAAGGGCCCCAGTTCTGCTCTGAGTGCCTCCTGAAGGCAAGCAGAGACCTGCCAAGAGCAATTTCCTTTGTGAGAGCATCTCTCCAACAGGAACAGACTTTTTCCTTTCTCTTTTTGAAATGCAAACTTGGGAAGCTAGGAAGGACATCTGTATTCACTGGGATGAAGGCACAAAAGCCACTACCATGCCTGCATGATGCAAGGAAACACTATGGAAGTCTTCTTGTACCACTGTCAAATGCCTCTGAATGTGCATGGACTCATAAATCTACTTTTTTCCCCATTGTTTAAGTTCCTTGGAAGCTCTGCCTGCTCCTGCCCCAGTACAGCTTCTCTTCGGTCTTTTCTAACCACTTTTGTACTGCAAAAATCACAATCAGAGCATGACAGATCCGGCTCAGCAAAAACCTGAGCTGACTCACTGTGCAACACTCAGTGGGACTAGCAGGGGCATGCAAATTGTGGCCCTAAGTATCAGAAACAAAAACTGAGCAAGAAACTTTCAGGGTACAGCTAACAGGATAGCTCACAGACGGCAGGAAAAGGGCAAAATCAGTAATTCTGATTCCACCATCCCCACCTTGGACTCCCAATACCCCAATTTGCTTGTTATACTACCCTCCCCCTAAACTAAGGGGATAAGCTCTATGTTTGTGCTGCAGGTTTGGAGAAGCAGTTTCCACTGCTGAGTTTTGAGGCTATCCTGAAGAACAACCATCTCCAGGAGGCTTGGAAAGGCAGGGCTCTCTCGCTGCTTGTTTACCGAAAACGAAATAAGAGATGACACTAAGCAGGACCATATAGACTCTATCCATGTCTATCACTGGCAAGCGCTACCAATTTTTTCCTTCGTGTGCACGCCCCAAACCAGCAGCCACGCATGCAGTGATGCGGATGTCTGAACGCCATGCTACTTGCCGAGTCTTCCCACAAGCAGACAGAGAGAGATGGAGCATCCGTTTGTTACAAAAACGCTTCCTGGGTTTAATGCCAGCTTTTGAAGCAAAATGCTTCAAAAAGTTTGTTCTTGTGTAACCAGGGATACAGTGGACAAAGCCAGTGACATTACAAGTGTGTCAAGGCTAGTTCAGACTCCAGCCCAAAGCCTGTAAAAGCACATTAATTAGGATCATAATGTCTAGTCACAGTACAGGAACAATTCAAAAGGATTAAAAACAACCCTACAAGCACATGCTTACTTGTACAGGCCATTGTAGGTGGGTCTGATTCCTTCCTAAAATAGTGTTCTTCACACAGGCAAGATGTGGATGCTTCATCAAGCGTATAGCTGTGAGGGGGACATTTGCTGCAGGATGGACTGTGGGCTGAAGCTTTGAAGAACCCAGGTCTGCATACTGTGAAAAGAAGAACCACAGACTGAGCTCTCCATCATAAAATTAGTCTCTTCATATTTTCTTAAAAAAAAAAGCAAAAAACATATCTTCAGCTAGAAAACAGACAAACATGCATGAGCTATTTGGTTTGCATATTTCAAAACAGTCTATGCCACTAACAGACAGTGATACGTAAATATCAGCAAGAAAAGAGAATGAGAAGCTGTTGATTTTCTTTTTTTCCCCTAGCATCTGCCTTTCCTAGGTATTTATTTTCCTTGTTGAATGCATTAGAGGTAACATCTTTTGGACTCTGCTTTACAAAATATTATTATGTTACAAAATATTCAGTCTTAGAAAAACAGGCAAAATATATCTCATTGTTTTCCTTTAAGATGTTCTACACCCAGAAATCAATGACTTGGCAAACAAATAGCAACATAGTGGTGCAGGGCATCTCAAGATCGACAGCTTTATGACATTGTGATAAGGCTACTTCCCTCGGGTCTTTTCCCCTGCAAACCTGTAACGAATTTTGAAGTGCTCTGGGTATAGCCTGAACCAGGCATGCTCACCATACAAGATATTCCTTCCAGCTCCAATATATATCCATGATGAGGCACAAAGACTTGATATGAGAGTTATTTTTGTTCTCACCAACATAATATATGGCTAAGGGTAGCTTGGCATTGTTTTCTTTTTTTTTTTTAAATAATTTGAAGTAATATAGTAATACCTTGTTTCCAGCCTCCTGAAACAAGTGCTCTTTCACATAAGCAAAGCACTCTGAACTTCACCTGCAGGTGCACACTTAGCTAGGAGCAGTGACAGCCATAGGTTTGCATGTATCCACCTCAGCTTAAGGAAAAAAGAAACAGCTGGCCCTGTAGTTGTGCCATTAGATGTAGAAATACAAACCCACTGTTAGCAAAATGAGGAAAACTTGATTTTCTGTTTGTATTGAAAAACACAGAGACATGGTAAAGCAGCTCCGAAGTGCTACTACTTATTTTTCATTCAGATTTGCTCTAAAATAACTCTGCCCAGTATGGCAATGACGCATGGGTCTGCTTATCAGAGTTACAGAAGTTACCTGTAAATCCCAGAGCCTTTCGATCTGCATTCATACTTCCCCAGTAATTAGCTTAGAAAGAAAATGAGCTCATAGCAAAAGCATTAATATTATCCCACCAGGAACATTCCAAACAATCACAGCATGAAGGTCATGTGCTAAAATTCAGCCAGTGATGACAGAATTCATCTTCACTGTAGATATGGTGTAGATTTTTACTAAGAATCCCTTTTCCTTTGATTGACCAACTAGGACAACTGCTTCTAAAGCTGGCTCTGCTTCCCATAGTACCAGAGAAATTCTTTCGATATCTTCCCTTTTACATCACTAGCTTCTTCACCAAGAAGTCTTTGCCAAAGAAGATCACTCATGCATCAAAAGGGATGTGATCCAAAAGCCTCCAAAAGACCTCCCCCAGGCCCCACCTCCAGTCTTTTCCAGACCACAAGGCTCTCACAGCAAGCACCATGCAACCCTGAAGCAGTTCCCAAGTCCACCACGGGCTGCCAGTTCTCCATCATGCATATGCAGGCTCTCCATCCTACTCTAGGGAATGCTCATCTCCAGCATCCCTGCTCACCTCCCCAAACCACGCACCCTCCCCACACCTTCCCCCAGCTCCCATTTCTTCCCATAAAACAGGTAGAGAACAACTAGTGGGACTAGAGGGATTTACAGGTTTTAAAAAGTCAATTTCCAAAATTGCTCATTATCCAACTAGTGCTCCATACCTAGGCTGTGAGCTCTGCAGGATGCAGTTCATATGTTTTGTGCCCACACACCAGGATCAGTGAACATACCTAGGACTGAATTTATTCTTGCTGGCTGTTAGCGGACTTGCCTCGGACTGCTCTTATGCTTTATGGCATGTTCCCCAGTTTCCAGCACAGAGTTATTTTGTTTACTTCACAGCCACTTTCAAATGCTGCCCTACCTACAGCAAGGATTTGTAATACATTCTCTATACAGATTTCTGGGAAAGGAGACCACCAAATGGCTCCTCTCTAGCCTACAATTTGTATTTCAAAGGCAAATCAAACTCACTTGCACACACAAGACAATAGAGACGGGGAAATGAAAGCACAGAAATGAGCAACATATAACAAGGGCAGCTGAAGTCTAGTGTGCACTCAATGTAATTAGCCTTCAAAAAAGGACTTGAATTTATCTCATTATGTCCCATCAACACAGACAGAAAATCATTACAACACAAGAGTTTACAGTGATTCTATTTTATGCAAAGCAGCAAATGCAAAATAAGTCAGTTTTTCTTTACAAATTTTCAGCGAGGTGCAGCTTTTTAACGATGGTATGATACATAGCTCAGCTCAAAAGGAATGTTTGGTTTTCATGAATAAGTATGGAGACAACAGATGTACAACACAAATAACCCATGTTTTAATGAGGGATGTGAAATGAAACTGAACTGGATGAATTTTTGTATAATCTGCAGGCTCCCATGGGTGAGGCAAGTCCCTCCTCTATCTAAAAGGTATAAGGAGGCACATTCAAGAGCATTAAATTACACTGAAGATTTTGACATGAGTCCTTATAACGAACAGCCAGCAGAGCAGTGTGCTGTCGTATCTAAGTGAAATAGTCTTGTATTGGTTAGAAAGGAAGAATTCAGGCATGGGAGATGGGATATATAAAAAAAAAGGGAGGACAGAAAACAAAAATAAATGCAAGAATTACCAGAGTGAGTGATGATGTGCTGAGTTGACACTCCTGCAGTAGATGCTTTGGGGAGGACAGAGGGCTATTTGCAGCGTTCCTCCAGCACAGCCTTCCAGCCTCTCGTGATCAGCAGTTTGGGGACTACTCCTGATGGAAACCACACTTTTACTACCATGCTTAGGAGCAGTAGCAGCCATAACTACATGGGTGTTTCAAGTGTAACTAGCATCTTCTCTCTATCCTTTCCTATGTTTGCTTTGTGCATGACACAAAGGAGAGGACAGCCAGTGAGGTGGTTCAAGTAGCAAGCCTCTAATAAACAAGGATGCTGTGATGAAATGGATGCTGTTAGGTGAAAGGTTACCCAGGAACATCCTACGCCTCCACACTGCAGAGCATGTATCACAGTAGCCGGATGAGCAGAGTCTTGGGTGAGCTCAACAGCCAAAAGCAGGGGCTGGTACCACACCATTTTTCTGCCACTGGTAGCAATGTCTCAGATATTTTGGAAATTGGATTCAGAGAAGAGCAGGGCCACAAACAGCCTGCACCTCACCTTGCACATACCTTAGGTTTTGATCTTTATCTTACCTTTCCTCTTCTGACAGTCAACCTTACAATACTTACATTAAGTATACGTGAATTTATTTAAAATTACATGGGTGCCTGGGGTTTAATTTCTAATTAAATCTTATTTTAGTCATCTTATATATTTCTCATTATTCCTAATTCAACAGCTCCTGAAAGAATACATAGAACCAGCACAGTATGGTTACTCACGTGATGGTGCTATCTCTCTTTTCAAAGGGATGCGAAAAGGAGGAGAACTAAGACAAGCCAAAGACTCCTCACAATCTGCTGCAAGCCAGTTGAAAAGAAATGAAATCAAGTTTTAGGCTGTTGATGCGACCCACTTCTTTCTTCCGAATATTAAAACTGATAACTTCTTAACTGATTAACAGCCACTGATGTGTGAAAATAGTCTTTAAATGAAATTGGTTGCTAGGAAAAAAAAAATGCATCATAAGCAACCTGCTGGTGTTACATACAAGCGGGGTGTGTTTCTGTTAGTAGCAGACCCATTATTAGCAAGTTAATTTCACTCTTTTTATTTTTAATAGCAACCACAAAATATTGTGGGCATAGAACATTAATGTCTGTGCAGCCTTTTGCTTGTACGCTTCAGGACAGGCCAAAGAGAGATGGCTGCAATAAAGGATGGCAGCAAAAGCCTCTTGAGACAGCAATGGTGTGGGCTGATCCCTTAAACTGGCAGCAATCAGATTAGAAATTGGCTTTGTACCTTGCAGATGGGAGCCCAACAAGAGCCGTGCTGATAGAAACTGGCTGTTCGAATGCAGGTGGATGGAGGAGGAATCACTGTCCCTCTTACAATGAAAACCAGTCTCTTCAAATGCTGAAGTTTATGTGCCATATCAGTACTAGAGTCAGTGAGTAGCTGGGGTGGAGGAGGCACGGAGAGAGCAGGCAGAGCAAGCCAATAACATCAAACAGCTGGGACTACTTGACAGATTATTTTCTGCAAGCCTTAACATCAAATGATTCGCAGCTGCATCCCTGTAACTATCCCTGAGCTTCATCTGAAGGCTGCATCCAACAGGCAGGGCTCCTCTCCTTTCCGGCTGCCCCTTGCCTTCACTGCACACCAAATGCATACAACAAGTGCTGGAAGCAATGGCCACCTCTGCGGTTCTCCGCATCTACAGGCACGTATGTGGCCATGTCAGTAAAACCACCTGATTAATATTAGTGGGAATTTCAGTTTTGTCCCTGGAGAGAGAAAAGCCAAGAAACATGACCCTATGAGCCTTGAAACCCCAGGAGATACGAAAAAAGTCCAACCTATCACTCCTTTCACACTCTCACAATGCTTGGGAGGATAAGCTCACAGTACTTAAGTGCTTAGGATCAGCAAAGCAACCTTTCAAATATCCCAGAAAAGAAAGCTTAAACAGGAATTACATTGTCTTCCTTGTGGAGCACCAAATTAGTCTCCACAGTAATCAGAAACCACAAGTACAACTCATAAGGCAGTGCCATTAATCCATAAATAAAGCTAAAGGACAAAATCTAACAAAAATTAATAAGGATAAGGATGGCTACCCTAGATGAAGTACAGGTTATCTGTCTGAAACTGAGGTTTCCTCCCCAAACTCCAAACCCCCTTTACTTCTCCTTCCCATCCTTTAGTCCCATTTACCTTTTCAGACTGCAAACTTCTTTGGGCAGGGACACGCAGCTCCAATTACCACGGCTTTTAGAAGCAACTGAAGTGTAAAACTCTGCCCCATGGACGTCTGTCCCATAATCCACACCAAGCCAGCTGTCAGCTGAAACACAAGCAGGACGTGTTGTGTGTTCAGCAGGAAAGAGAGGAGCTCTGAAGCTTATCTGCCTTCATTAGAACATTGCCCTGGCACAGGGAACATGCCTTGAGAGTTGAAGGATTTGAGCAAAACCAAGCTACAAATAAACCAGCCCCTGTTCTAGTCTCCGTAGCTCTCATGCCCTGAAGTGTTTGCACTGAGAAGAGGGGGCTGCTGCCTCTTAGGTGTGTCCAAAACCTAAAAAAGGGTTTAGCGAGGTACGGTCTTTATAATGTGGAATCAATTAAACTGCTGAGCCGCTCCAAGCCTCAGCTTGTGCTCCTGACATGCACTTTTACTTACAAAAAAACCCAAACCAAACCAAAACAAAAACCACTGCAGACAGTCCTCATGTCTTCAAACCCATATAAACAGATGATCTCCATGCAACCCATCGAGCATCCTCCCATAGAATTTACAAGCAGGCTCCCAACAGGTAATCCTGCCCTCCCTAACAGCTGTCCTTGAACTGCAGGCCAACACCGAAATTGCTGCCAAAGCTATAAAGCTATAGAAAAATGTGTAAAATGCCTTTAGGGTTGGTCTCTCTATCTGCAATACTGCTATGTCGCTTCCTACAGCATGTGTTAGGGATTTGAAGGGAATTAAATAAATATCCACTAATAAAACACTGTCGTTCAAAGCTGCCGGTTTGCCTGAATCCAGTGGACTTGCCAGCATCCTTAGGCAACTCCAGCATCCAACATTGCAGCCCAAGACCTGCTAAAGGTACTTTTAAACAAGTACCTGGAGCTTGCTGGATAAGTGGGGCATCTGAAGGCTTTGCACCTTGAAAAAAAGAGACTCATTCCCTTGCCTTGGATGTAAACTGATTCATGCATCTCAAGTGGGAAATACTCTTTTAAGCTTTTTGTTTGTTTTAAGAAAACATTGTGTCTTTTGATGCTGTCCAACCCCACAGTAATTCAGGCTGAATTATCTCTGCTCCACATTGAAATCAGCTCTAGCTGATTTTCAACAACCTTGAAAACTAGAATATAAATAAATTAGTACTTTCAGTTCCTCCCTTTGAAATATCACTTTTTCTACCACGTGATTCAGTAAATTGTCACATGGCAATTTATGACATCACCGTAGTTGCTGGAAAACTAAGAATTAACTGCCACTTATGACACTTATGTGTTTCTTCTAAACAATACAAAACTTCATCACATGACATCACTCCGAAAAATTAATCAAATTCCCAAGTCAGCTACATGTGCAAGGCACAAAAATACCTAGAACACAATGTATTTTAAAATGGTCGCGATTACACTAAGATCTTCATGGCTATATTTCTGCATATCTTGACTTTGCTCTAAAGAAGATTTTGAAGCAGTCAATGAGGCAAACCCTGAGTTAAGCCTAAACTCTCAGCAGTGTGATGGAGGAGAGGGGAAGGAGATTTATCCTGGCATATATAGAAGTCCATGCTGTAATCTGGGTTTGATTTCACAGAAGGAAAGCAATCAATGGAAAACAAATGCTCTTAAGGGAAATAGAAGGTTTTTCAAAAGCACTCAGCACTGCACAACTGTACTCCCACCGGCTGCATCGGCAGCAGGGCTAGCTGGGCGTGCTTTGGTTTTGCGGGTTTTTTTTTCCAAACTTTCCTGTCCAAAGAAAACCCTGAGAGAAACGAGTACATTTCTAGAGAAAACACTGCTTGGGATGAAGTGTCATTTCCTAGCAAACTCAAAATTTCTGTGACCAGCAGCTGCATGCTCTTGCCAGTGTGTACAAGAGCTCCTTCAGCTCTCAGCCCAGGTAGCACCTGCAGTCCTCCTCACTCTCTGGATCCAGGTTGGTCTCGCTGAGCCCCAACTATCTGGCTTACAATAAAAAAAGGCAGTCTGCATCCTACTGCTATAGGTTCTCCGCCTATTGTAGCCATAAAATCTTTATCTCTGTAAAAAAAAATTTACCTGTGCATCTTTTCTTTGTTCTCCAAGGTGCAGGACAAAGATTTGCGTTA
This sequence comes from Chlamydotis macqueenii, assembly GCF_036417535.1. Lineage (NCBI taxonomy): Eukaryota > Metazoa > Chordata > Aves > Otidiformes > Otididae > Chlamydotis > Chlamydotis macqueenii. Next base: position 23,194,708 of record NC_141559.1, read on the forward strand.
ATTATGCTTAAATTACTGTCTCTTTTTTTTTAATGAAGACAAATGGAAATAATTTTACTCCCTTAAACAGAGGAAGTGGTGATTTACAATGCTACACCTAAGGGAAAAATACGATTTAAGATACAGAAAGGCAGCAGACACATTTGTTTCTGCATGCTCATAAACATAACTTGAGACACCTGGCTCCACGTGTAATTCAAGAAGCACAAGAGTCTCTTTTGGGGGTTTCGGCACGCAAAGACATGCACCCTGGGTTATCTTTTGTTACACGAGCGGTAACTAAAACATTCAAGCTGCATTGTGCACTAAGTGAGGGGAGAATTGACGGACAAGCTGCAGAACTCCCTCAGATTCAATAGTGGCATTGACTGAATAGCAATAACAAGCATCATCCCTAACGGCAAAAGGGGACAGGATCAAACTTGAAAATGATGCAGCCAAAATCCCCCTATGTTTGTCCGTGTACATGTATTATGGACAGTAAGGCAAAGACCTGGAAAATAAGGTTCTTCAAAGCTGCATGTTTGCTGGCACAATACTGCAATAGAAGGGTTTTAGTCTTCTGGTTCAATCTGCCATAGGGTTCTTCAGCCCAGCCAGCAAAGATGACTGGGAGAGGGGGAACATAATCCCCATTTTTAAAAAAGAAAACAAGGAGGACCCGGGCAACAACAGGCCAGTCAGCCTCACCTCTATGCCTGGCAAGGTCATGGAGCAGATTCTCCTGGAAACCATGCTAAGGCACACGGAAAGCAAGGAGGTGACTGGTCACAGTCAACATGGCTTCACCAAGGGCAGACTGTGCCTGACCAATTTGGTGGCCTTCTATGACAGGGTGACAGCATCAGTGGACAAGGGACGAGCAATGGACATCATCTACCTGGACTTGTGCACAGCTTTTGACACTGTCCCGCATGACATCCTTCTCTCTAAACTAGAGAGACATGGGTTTGATGGACGGATCACTCGGTGGAAAAGGAATTGGCTGGATAGCCACACTCAGAGAGTGGTGGTAAACGGTTCAATGTCCAAGTGGAGACCCGTGACAAGTGGTGTTCCTCAGGGGTTCATGTTGAGCCCGGCCCTGTTCAACATCTTTGTCGGTGACATGGACAGTGGGATAGAGTGCACCCTCAGCAAGTTTGCCGACGACACCAAGCTGTGTGGTGCCATTGACACGCTGGAAGGGAGGGATGCCATCCAGAGGGACCTTGACAGGCTGGAGAGGTGGGCCCCTGCAAACCTCGTGAAGTTCAACAAGGTCAAGTGCAAAGTCCTGCACGTGACAATCTCAGGCACAAATATAGGCTGGGTGGAGAATGGATTGAGAGCAGCCCTGAGGAGAAGGACTTGGGAGTGCTGGTGGATGAGAAGTTTAACACGAGCAGGCAATGTGCCCTTGCAGCCCAGAAGGCCAACCGCATCCTGGGCTGCATCAAGAGGAGCGTGGCTGGCAGGTCAAAGGAGGTGATTCTGCCCCTCTACTCTGTCCTGGTGAGACCCCACCTGGAGTACTGTGTCCAGTTCTGGAGCCCCCAACATAAGAAGGACATGGACCAGTTGGAGAGGGTCCAGAGGAGGGCCATGAAGATGATAAGAGGGCTGGAGCACCTCTCCTATGAGGACAGGCTGAGAGAGTTGGGGCTGTTCAGTCTGGAGAAGAGGAGGCTCCAGGGAGACCTTATAGTGGCCTTCTAGTACCTCAAGGGGGCCTACAGGAAAGACAGGGAGAGACTCTTCAGTAGGGCCTGTTGTGATAGGACAAGGGATAACAGTTTGAAAATAGAGGGAAGTAGATTTAGATTAGATATTAGGAAAAAAATTTTTACAATGAGGTTGGTAGAACACTGGAACAGGTTGCCCAGAGAGGTGTTAGATGCCCCATCCCGGAAACATTCAATGTCAGGTTGTATGAGGCTCTGAGCAACCTGATCTAGTTGGAGATGTCCGTGCTCCTTGCAGGGGGGTTGGACTAGATGACCTTTGAAGGTCCCTTCCAACCCTAACCATTCTATGATTTTCTAATTAAGCTGTGATTTGGACAATTGCAATCCATTGTGGTTAAGAAATACGACATGAGGGGAGTATTCATTTTGAAGATTTATGTCATATGTGTTTACTCCACCAACATTACAAAGTTTTAGCCTGAATTAATAGACTGTACCTATGCAGGCAGTAAAGAGAAGTAAAGATGCTTAAAATATTTCCTCCTGGTTGGCTCTACCTTGCACAACTTGGACAAGATTACTAGGTGGTATAAACCCAGCCTTTCTTCCATTGATTATTTTGGTCCAAAATAGGCAGCATCGCACGAACCTACAGTGATGCTTGCACCTACACAAAGGATCCTTTCAAATCTTGCCTTAAGTGTTTGAGAGCTTGTTTGCTTCTAGCTTTACAATCATCTGTTTTGGAAGGTAGATTTGGTAGGACTGGCTGCAGACAATTTATTTTAAAATTGTTCCTCTGTAATTTATGGCTGAACATATGTCACTCCAGACACATCTATTCAAATTTAATCAGAGGGTGACAGAGATGGATCTTTTACAGTCCTTCTGACAAAAAAAAAAAAAAGATAGTAAGCATTTATCCAGAGTTACCTGGACTAAGTGTGCACATAAAAATGACTTCAGGGAAGTGTTTGGTTTTTTTTTTTTTCCAAATTTAAGATAAAGGCGATGATAGCCAATTCTGCAGCGAGCAGGCGGCTTAGAGGTGAACAGAAGGAAACACGGATGTATCTCATGAGGAACATCTCCCTTCCGTCATGTCCATATTCAAGGAGCACCTCCTCCAAGCTCAGCAGAGATGCATCCTGATGAAAAACAAGTCGGGCAAAAAGGCCAGGAGGCCGGCGTGGATGAGCAAGGAGCTCCTGGACCAACTGAAAGTGAAAAAGGAAGCCTAAAGAGGGTGGAAGTGGGGACAGGTAGCCTGGGAGGACTACAAAGAGGCTGCGCGAGTGGCCAGGGATAAGGTAAGGAAGGCCAAAGCCCTGGCAGAACTGAATCTGGCCAGGGATATAAAATGTAACAGGAAGAGCTTTTATAGGTACGTAGGGGACAAAAGAAAGTCCAGGGAAAATGTAGGCCCCCTCCAGAAGGGAACTGGTGTCCTGGTTACCCAGGACATGGAGAAGGCTGAGGTTCTCAATGACTTTTTTGCCTCAGTCTTCACCGACAAGAGTTCTCGTCCCACCACCCAAGCTGTAGAAGGTGCAAGCAGGGACTGCGAGAATGAAGAACTGCTCACTGTACTCGAAGAGCAAGTTCGGGATCACCTGAGGAACCTGAAGGTGCACAAGTCCATGGGTCCTGATGAGATCCATCCGCGGGTCCTGAGGGAACTGGCGGATGAAGTTGCCAAGCCACTGGCTATCGTATTTGAGAAGTCGTGGCGGTCTGGTGAGGTCCCCGATGACTGGAAGAGAGGGAACATAACCCCAATTTTTAAAAAGGGGAATAAGGAAGACCCGGGTAACTACAGGCCGGTCAGCCTCACCTCTGTGCCTGGCAAGGTCATGGAGCAGATTCTCCTGGAAACCATGCTAAGGCACATGGAGAACAAGGAGGTGGTTGGTGACAGCCAACATGGCTTCACCAAGGGCAGATCGTGCCTGACCAATTTGGTGGCCTTCTGTGACGGGGTGACGGCATCGGTGGACAAGGGACGAGCAACTGACATCATCTACCTGGACTTGTGCAAAGCTTTTGACACTGTCCCCCATGACATCCTTCTCTCTAAACTAGAGAGACATGGGTTTGATGGACGGACCACTCGGTGGATAAGGAGTTGGCTGGATGGCCGCACTCAGAGAGTGGTGGTCAACGGCTAAATGTCCATGTGGAGACTGGTCACCAGTGGCGTCCCTCAGGGGTCCGTGCTGGGCCCGGCCCTGTTCAACATCTTTGTCGGCGATATGGACAGTGGGATAGAGTGCACCCTCAGCAAGTTCGCCGACGACACCAAGTTGTGTGGTGCCGTCGACACGCTGGAAGGGAGGGATGCCATCCAGAGGGACCTTGACAGGCTGGAGAGGTGGGCCCGTGCCAACCTCATGAAGTTCAACCAGGCCAAGTGCAAGGTCCTGCACCTGGGTCATGGCAATCCCAGGCACAAATACAGGCTGGGCGGGGAATGGATTGAGAGCAGCCCTGAGGAGAAGGACTTGGGAGTGCTGGTGGATGAGAAGCTTAACATGAGCAGGCAATGCGCCCTTGCGGCCCAGAAGGCCAGCTGCATCCTGGGCTGCATCAAGAGAAGCGGGGCCAGCAGGTCGAGGGAGGTGATTCTCCCCCTCTACTCTGCCCTGGTGAGACCCCACCTGGAGTATTGTGTCCAGTTCTGGAGCCCCCAACACAAGAAGGACATGGACCAGTTGGAGAGGGTCCAGAGGAGGGCCACAAAGGTGATAAAAGGGCTGGAGCACCTCTCTTATGAGGACAGGCTGAGAGAGTTGGGGCTGTTCAGCCTGGAGAAGAGGAGGCTCCAGGGAGACCTGATAGCGGTCTTCCAGTACCTCAAGGGGGCCTACAAGAAAGATGGGGAAAGGCTGTTTAGTAGGGCCTGTTGCGATAGGACGAGAGGTAATGGTTTTAAAATAGAAGGGGGTAGATTTAGATTAGAAATTAGGAAAAAATTTTTTACGATGCGAGTTATAGAACACTGGAACAGGTTGCCCAGAAAGGTGGTGGAGGCCCCATCTCTGGAAACGTTCAAGGCCAGGCTGGATGAGGCTCTGAGCAACCTGATCTAGTTGGGGATGTCCCTGCTCCTTGCAGAGGGGTTGGACTAGATGACTTTTGAAGGTCCCTTCCAACCCTAACCATTCTATGATTCTATGTCCCCTTTCACAGAAGCTCATGGGTTTGTTTTTTTTTTTTGCACTGGAGAACACTCGTTGGAGTTACAGATGCAGATCTCACTGAGCTAAATTCTGCCCTGATACGCATACCATGAGATGCTTTGGCTTTGGTTAGGAGGCAACACATCCAAGGGTGTGTGCAAGAAGGACACAGTAAGTATTGAAACCCTGAGAAATTTAATGAGGAAAGCTAAACAAGCTCCACACAAACAACAACGTGCAGAAACACCAAGCATTTATCCTGTCACATGCAGACACAGTCCTTCATGATTTCAGTTAATTAAACATCAAAACACTGAAATTATTTGTTAAGTTGGTTAAACTATTCCTTTGGGTCAGATGAACACTGCAACACTTCACAGTTCATCTGCCCTGCCAAGTAACTGGACCAAAAAGCTCCTTGTTAGGAATGAGGGCAATCTGAGGCATTGCTGGCTCTTCCCATGTTGGCCTGAAAATACTAAGATGTTTACTTTGAGCTCCAATTCTGCAGCCCTGCAACAACAAGAGATTTTATTTCAGTATGATATCGCCCATTGCTGCATGTGAACAAACAAACTCGAACTCAAGTTAAATCAATGCAACTTGACACTTTAAACTTCCTGATTTTGGAGCCAATCTCAGTACTACTTGGGCAGGTGGTCTCGTGGCTTTTGGATGCTGGAGTTGGACCATCCTTGCCATGAACTAGCTAGAACTGCTGTAACTGCAGACCAGACAGAAAAACACCAAAACCCCAGAGGAAAAAAAAATGCAGTTGCATGCCAGGAAGATATTTTCTTTATCAGACTATAAACAGTACTTTTCTAAGAAAAAAGCATCCTGCTCTTGGGAGGATGATGTCCTGCTAGCAACCCTATCCACTGCCTCTTCTCACGGGCTTTATTCTTGCCTCAAAATTGGCTTTGACACACATGCAACTGCTCCAGAAATTCAGACGTGAAGCAAAAAGTAAAGCAAAGCAAACACTGTCTTCCTTCCCTCTTGCTACGTGAAGCCTCACCACAACCTCCTTCCCACCAAATCCATTTACCCATACCATAAAGCAGTAGCCTGAAGCACACTTTGCAGCAGTGATGCTGGCCATTCTCATAGGATTTTTATTTAAGGTTTTGAGCTGCCAAAGCTTGATTTATGGAGACTTAATTCTCAAACTATTATAAGGTGAGATTGTTGCTTAGGTGTAGCTTGGCTGGCACCCCAGCTACATCCAAAGAAATAAGCATCTATCCCGTGACACCCAGTGGGTGAGGGTGACATGGGAGGATGGTGCTTGTCCTCTCAGCAGCCCTGAAATGTAGAGACTGCAGAAGAATTTGAAGAATTAGTCTTATTAAAAAAAAAAAAAAAAAAAAAAAAAAAGAACAAGAAGAAAAAAGGGGAGAAAAGAGAGAGAGAAGAGGTTTCTGGCCTTTTTGAGAAGAAAGTCTGAAGTTGCAAACATCAACAGCTCAATCAGCAGAAGGTAAATGTAAAAAGCCTAGTATTTATTCTTTTATTTGAAGTGCTACACTTTGTACTGAGGACCAAATGAGATTTTCCTGTCTCAAGAAGGGACTGGTAATATTTTCTTCCCTGTCATCTCTTGGCCTCCTCAATGTCCAGCATCCATTCCATACGGATGCACTTCTGGATGCTGGTTTATTTTCAGATGCACTAGAAAGCAGCTAGGAACTTCTGAGGCTCTGGCACTTATCCTAAATACCATTCACAATTTGTTGGTTTTTTTTTCCTAAGGTGTGCAAGAGGCAAAAATACAAGGTTCATTACTCCGCACAGAAATTCTCTTGTCATCCAGCCAAATTTAAAAAGAAATAGTTGCAATTTAATGTGTTGCTACATTATTTATGCAGATTCATTCAATTTGCAGAAAGCGGCTATAAAATATTCCCTTTCAATACAAGGGAAATTTATTGCACTTTTATTGTGTGCTTTCTTCTCCCTACTTCCTGCTTCTTTTGTTTCCTCTGTGTTACTTAACACATCATTTTCCAGCCACTGTTTAAGCTACTTTTGCCTTGAAAGAACAAGGGATGCAATCCAAACCCAAATCTTTCTTGGTTGTTAATGAATAAGGCTGCTTAATGATTACTAGACAGATAATCCCAATGTATCCCTTGCAATCGAGGACCTCTCCTCATTCCTGCATTTTGTTCTTACAGCTGCTGGGAAAACGATATGCACCAAGGCTGCCCAAGGCTTCAGAGTGCATATTAATTCTGCCAGGAGCTCCAAACATTCTGAAGAATTGCTAATTTAACAACAGACTGTGAAATTATTTTTTCTTTCTTTCTTAATTACTGTGCTACTTGCAAGTGTTTTCACTGCCCCGACTGTCTTTCAATATGAAGAACTGGGGACATTTCATCCTACCAGGAAATAATTGAAAGCTTTCTTCCCAGCAGTCCCTATATTCATAACTAAATATAAATATGTGAAACAAGTGCTAATAAAAATAAGTTAACTTGCTGCAGGTGTTCCTCTGTCAATGTATCCAGTTGATACTAGCAAAATCTGACAGGGAAGCACAGCAATATATTTCACTTGTGCCTTGACATTTTGTTTCTGTTTGTTAGGGTGTATGTGTAGGGATCTGGCTTTTTCTCCAAGACCTCTATAGCTGTGAGTCTGTGCAAACAGGACTTGACAAGATGTCCATTTATCAAGATGGGAAGGTAAAGGGAGGGTGCGGGGGTAGGAAGGAAAGGAGACAGCTGGAGAGACCAGGTAGACACCAGGTATCTGGGTAAAGCTGCACTGCAGTGTAAAAATGGATGCTCTTCACATACCAAGCAACTTGAAAAAAAAGAGCAGCTTGATATGCAGAATCTGAGGCAGTTTGCATGCTTTAATCAATAGCTCCTTCAAGAAAGGTGGCCAAGAATAATATAAATAGAAGGCAGAGGAGAAAGAAGACAAAAAGCCAGAGTTGGAGAAGGCATCAGCATCACTGTACACACACCCAGAGGAAGGCTTTTGGCTGGTATTATTTCTTCTTTAAAAGGAGAGAGGAAAAAAAGAAAGTTCTCCTTTGCTCCTGAGAAATTAGATTTAAGAAGAAATCTGAACAGGATGTTTTGCTTTCCAAGGTTTCCTTTTTCCAGCCTGAGGAAAGAAGCAGAAGGTGAGAAGCAGAAGCAGTCTCTTCCAGGGATAGTGTAGGAACATGCTCTTGCAAATGAAGCCCCAAATTTAGACTCAGCTTGTGTCTCACTGCAAAGAACTTTGGACCAGAAGCACGTAGACAGGTTACAATGAAATACAGTAGGAATTAGCTAAAAAAAATGAAACAATAGAAAATGAACATAACATTCAAACAAGACAGTAATCAGAGTTGAGATTTATGGTAACTGGCTGACGAACACAATGAAGGGCGATTCCTCCATCTCTGCAAGACAGTCTTCAAGAGAGGTTTAAACACAAAAGTGAACATATAACTGGAGTTAAAATCCAGAACAAAGGTATTAAATAGGTCTTTATGGTTCAACCAGGTCTTTACCTTTCAGCACATGCCAAAGTCACTACAGGGCCTCCACAGCAGTGCTGCCTACAGGCAGCACGACCAGGGGAGAGCTTGTCTTCACCTTCTTCAAGATGCATGACACCTGCTCACACCACAGCTACATCAGGCTGCAGAGAGGCATCTTCTTCTTGCCCTCTCCTTTTTCATGGTCCAAATACAATTTTCATGGTCCAAAACACTTGGTCTAAAATACATGCAACCCTTATTTTGCACCCAGTCACTCCTCAGCTCACACGGGTGCTGTTCAAATGCATCAATGGACAAGAGAGCCAGCCATCCCATGGCTATGGGAGAGTATGTACCACTATCACATATGCAGATCAAGCAACCTACGGCTCTGCCTGGAAACACTACCAAACCACAAGCCTGAGAGCTGGATCAGACAGTGCTAAAGCCACCAAATCTGGTCCCAGCACCTAAGTAGGTCTGTGAATGATCAGCCATCCCAAAAAAGGGAAGGCTGGAAAAAAGTCTGTCAAAAACCATCCAAGACAGACATCTCCAATCAGCTGTGCACCTTCACAGTATTCCTAGACATCATCTCTAGTGTGAAGTGATGAAAGGAGACCTCAGCCAAGCAGAGCTAGTAGTGCCCTACTTCCCTTGCTGCTCCACTGAGGTAGAAAATACGTATTACTGAAGCCATAAAGTGCTCACAATTATGGCCCCAAACCCAGTAATCTCCCCTGATGTAGGTAAATTGCTGACTCCTCTATCACTGTAATTCATGACGCAAAAAAAAAAAAAAACAAACCACCTTGGGTTTTCTCTGCAGCTTATTAAAACCTGTGGGGAATTCACACAAGGCTTTCATTCCTTATCGTTAGCCTTTAATGCTGAAATCTGGATTTCCTGGAGGGAAATTGAATAGTTTAGAATAATTAGTGATTAGAGTTGTTAACAAAGACACATGGTATTAAGTTACCAAGATGAAGGATTCCACCTTCTTGGTTGCTACTTTTTATTTTATTTTATTTTAAAATTCTGTATTTTAAGTCTGCTCACATTCGGCTATCGCTAGTAAAGTGGCCTGAAGCAAACAGCAAGAAGAGAGCACTAAATAGAAGGCTTAAATCACTTCTTCCTCAGTTCCCTGGCAGATTTAAAGAGCAACTTGGCACTAAGGCTTTCGAATAATATATTGTTGGACCTGACACAGCAGAGAAACTCTGCTTCAAATCACACAACAGTCCAGGTGACTGCACAATTACAATTAACCTCCTGCCCACTGTGCCTAATAACAAACAATTATGTGAATGATAGGCTCAGGAAAGGAGCCAGGTATCAAAAAAAAAATTTATAATTCCGATTCTTACATATTTAAAAAACCATTTTCAGTTAAGAAACAGCCAAGGGACACTAATTGTAGTTTTGCATCCAGAAGAAATTAATAGCCCTTGCTAATACACATACAGGCATAAGCGCTTGTTGTCAGCCTTCTAGCAGCAAGTGGGATGCATGGAAGTCTCCTATTACCACAGTCCTGAAATCTGAAAAGTACTCATATCCTGCACTGCTATAAATCTCAGTCCAGACCAGAGAACATGAATTTTGTCCATGCTGGATAAAAAAGGTAATATAATCTCAAAATAGCATGCAATATTTTTGGGCACACTTACTGGGCCCATGGAGTTCCTGTTACAAGGTTGTTAACTGGGGAGGTACCCTATGTTATCCCATCAAGTTTTGTGCTTTTTCCGCTTTACGTCCCTCTGTGTGAGGGATTTCAGTGATGGCCCATGTAGGGCCACTGCGGGAAATTACAAGCTTAAGAGTGCGGTTGTGGAATACCACAGTGTCCCAACTATGGACCACGTGGTGGCACGTGTGAGGGATTTCAGTAATGGCCCATGTAGGGCCACTGTGGAAAACCACAAGCTGCACACAGCTGCAAGAATGTGACCTTGGAGCTAGGAGGGCTGTTATCTCAGAGAGGGGAGCTAGGAGGGTTGTCATTGAGCAGTATGTTGTTGCTATCCAGGAACTGCTGTTAGCCAGCAGGGCACGTACTTGGCCGGCCTTGCTGCATGTGCTGGCCGCGCGTGCATCAACACCTGGTCAGTACTCTTCCACTGAATCTGCTGAGGGGATAAACAGAGGTGGCTCAGGGCGGAGGGAGAGAGAAAGGACACAGAGCACACTCTATGAAGAACAGGGGACACCCTGAAGGTGCTGCCTTCTCTGCTCTGACCCCACTGATAATCATCCTCCTGCTTGGCAGTGTCTCCAGCTTAGTTGGGTTGGTAAGACTCTCACAAAAGGAAAACAATACGCTGATAACTTCTTATGCTAGGAACTGTAACTGCTTATGCTAGGAACTGCTTATGCAAGGCTGTAATAGAGCAATAAATACCGGTGAACTTTGTGCACAGGAATCCTACGAACTGATTACACCTTCATCTCCTACAAAGATAGTCCCATTCTGGGAAGAGCTGAGGGCACTTGTTTCCTTTCCTATACCCAGCTCTAATGGGTAAAGAGTTTATTTGCCCCAAATGCTCTCTTAGTTAGAAGTTACTGCCTCCAGATCTGCTGGCAGAGCAGTTGGAGTGATCCCTCCTTCTCCTGCTTCAGTGAAGCAAGCTCCTTAGCTAAAATAATTTGTTACAGTTTTTGCTAATTCACTCATTCTAATTAATGTCCAGACTCGAAGGGGCAGAAACCTCCAGCTGAGGAGCAGCGGGGCTCATATGTGTGTGTAGAGATATTTTTATATTTATATGTACAGGCCATGCTTATGCCAATTCTATCCCCGCTCTTCCTAAATTTGGCATTTTCTATGTCTCCCAAGAATGACAGAAGCAATACGGACATGTCCACTGAGATGTCACCACTTGCACCTGCAAGTAGCAACTTACTTGCAGGCACTTCCAAGACCTCTTTAGAAGCAAAGCAAACCTTTACATCTTCCTTGCTCCAGAGCCAAAGGACGCAGCACCACCAGATATATGTGGGCCACACCCCCAGCCAAGGTAAATGGGCAGCGAGCAGCACTGCACTTTGGCAGACCCCTCCACTAGAGCATGTTATGGCAAGTATTCACCAATTTGTATGGCAAGCTATTTTATAGAAGCTAATCACAGACAGAACACAATTAGGAGATAAGCCTTATGATGTATAAGGGTTCCTACATATATTTATAACATCTGTTTCACCATGCCTTTAGACACAGTGTTTTCATATAAAATAAATAAATAGTGTATTCATTCAAATACTGTATTCATATACATTCAGCACTGTATTCTGGCAATTTAGTCTGATAGCTGATTAGGAAAACATTGCTTCATGAATTCTAAGCCATGACATTTCCACTAATCTCCCCATTTCAACAGCAGGGAAAGGAATGGCTTTCATATCTCTCTGCTTCTGATTTTCAAGCTGAGTATATTATCTGCTAGTCTCTGGATTTACCCAATGGCTCTTAAAAAAACAAAATATACTGCCGCGGTCTAGGAAACTTATGTATGGCTTACTCAGAGCTGTATGTCATTCTGAAGATGAACAAATGTAGAAACTACCGCTCATCTTTTTTAAAGTATGTCATAAATAACCAGATTGTTATCTGTTATTTCCCTTCAATGAGACTGCTGCTTAAAAGGTTACAAATGATGACGTTTTTGCTTTTACAGAAGGCTATGCATTAAGCTTCTCATATCGCCTTGCAGGGATCAAATACAGTCTCTGCTGTCAGATTTTGTAAGCCTGCTCTTCTGCAAAGCCCCCAGTGTAATAGTTACCACCTCCCCACATGCGAGTTTGCCCCCAAGAGACTTTACCTTGCAACCCTTGCAGCATCTCACCTTCTAATCCCCAACGTTTTAACACCTAAAATGAACAGTCACGAGCTCCTCAGCTGCGGTTTCCAAGCTACAGATTTAATTTTGTGTTAACTTCGCGTTTCTCATGGCTCAGCTCCCCAACCAGTGTAAGCTGTTGTGCGCAAAGATAAATTGTTACCTACAGTCTTACCTGGGGCTGCTCTCCAGTCACTGAGCATAAAATGTGATTGTTTGCACACTCCTAGGACACAATCCCTTGAGGTCTTGTAGTGGGTGGGAAGCACCTGCTAGAGTGCTGATCATGAACCAAAATCCTGGTTATGGTCACAAAAATACATGTAAATCCAAACACACACCTTCCCCCATATAATAAATTTATATAAATTACATAAAATAATTTATCTTCTCCATATTGCTTCATTAGGATACCTCCATCCCAACATCAGGACATCACAGAAGGAACAGTAAAGGTCTCCTAAACCCTCCTTAGATGACAGAAACAGATTTTGGGCTGCTCTCATTGCCTCTCTTTGTAGTGCTTGTAGCCATGAGAAGGCTACTAGAAGGTTACCAAAATCAGCCCTACACCTATGGCAGCCCAGGCTTGGAGTCAGCAGCCTGCCTACAGAGAAGCCGGCACCCTGTGACTGAATAACCCTTCCCACTCAGCCACACATGATCCATTATCGTTCCAATCAATTTCCTAACCTCTCCTTCACAGGGTGAGGGAGGTATATAATGCTTTCCAACACGGAATAAAAGGGTGGGCATGTTTCGGTGCCACAGCAGAACAGAATTGATGCTACCCACACAACCTTGCGTTTGGAAATAATGTATTTATAGAAGTACATTAAGACCAATTTAGAAAAGGTTGATTAGATAAAGTAATGCTTATTCAGGCAAGCCTAAACAATTTTCTTACTTCATTGAATCAGCAATAATGTACTCCTACAAATGCAATAAATATATATCCAATCATCTCCTCCTTCAGTGACTTCTCTCCTTGTTCCTTTCAGTTGGCAGCATTTGGTTTGGGTTGTTTTCAGAGAGGAAAAAAAACCCCAGTAACTCGTTTATAAAACCTTCTCATCCTGGTAATTTTATTTTCTCTCTGTAGCATAAGGCAATCTAGCAGAAACAAACATTGTTTACTTGTTAATACCAAGCCAGAACTCTTAGAGAGAGGTGATGAGACCATGGAGGAAAACTATTGTTTTCTTTGTTACTCTGTAGGAAGACCTGTGGTAATATGTCAGCCATCACCAAAGCCTATTGGGGAAAATACAAATAGTTCCTCTCTTTTCATCCATATGCATGGAAAATCGTGCTGGTCTACACTCACTAGAAGATTTCGTGCTGTCGCTCCAGCCAGCTCTCTCACACCATAACAACACCTGCTCTAAAAAAGAAAAACATCACTTCAACTTGTACTTCAGAAACCAAAGTATTTTTAAAATCTTGACTGTTTGATTGTGTTACTATATCAACTGATCATTCACAAGATACATCTCAAGAGACATGTAGTACTAACTACAGAACAGGCTTCTGTGCCTGCAGTTCCTAGCAGTGCCAGAGTCCCTGCACCCCAACAGCCCCTGGGTGAACCCCAAAAGCAGGATCTGACCCACTGGAACTCAGATTAACGAAGAAAATGAGGGGCTGCAGGCAAGTGAGGGTCCCAGCATATGCATACAAAATATTTTTGGTTTTGTTATGCTGTGACAACATTTGTTGTCAGGAGACCGGGTGTTTACCTATGGGTTTCACGGCAGTGTGATTACTTTTGATTAGAGAGCACCTTCAGCTCAACGCCCCCACCGCACAGGTATTTGGATCACAGACTCCGTCCTAGCCTCTCCTTTCTGTTTTCACCCTCTCGATTTACATCTAGTTTTACAAACAATTCATATTTCTTAAGAGCAACCTGAGGGAGGAGAATTGTATTTGTCATCTCCTTTCTATGCAAGCATTTGCTGCTGACGTACAATAGCAAGAAAATGTTGCTGCAATGATTTCATGAAAGATAAACACGAGGAAATTTCAGCCACTGGCCAGAAATTTTGCAGCTGTGTCTGTGCCCAAGCTAAATTCCCAAGTATACGCTCTGCAAAAAGCCTCCGTCAACCCCCATTGTAGAGAAAGTATGCCCTTTATGAAGAGTATTTTTCATCCCATGCTACAAATTCAAATTTAATAAAGGATACTGCTTAAGCGGGCATCTATCATCTCAGAGAGTGGTAGCCAACTGCTCAATGTCCAGGCAAGCATTCCTCAGGGGTCCGTGTTGGGCCTGGCCCTGTTTAACATCTTTGTCGGTGACATGGACAGTGGGATGGAGTGCACCGTCAGCAAGTTCGCCAATGACACCAAGCTGTGTGGTGCCATCGACATGCTGGAGGGATGCCATCCAGAGGGATCTTGACAGACTGGAGAGGTGGGCCCATGTGAACCTCATGAAGTTAAACAAGGCCACGTACAAGGTCCTGCACTTCAGTTGGGGCAATACCAAGCATAAATACACACTGGGCAGAGAAAGGATCAAGAGCAGCCCTGAGGAGAAGGACTTGGGAGTGCTGGTGGAAGAAAAGCTGGATATTAGCCATCAATGTGCACTCACAGCCTAGAACGCCAATTGCATGCTGGGCTGCATCAAGAGAAGCATGGCCAGCAGGTGGAGAGAGGTGATTCTGTCCCTCTACTCCGTTCTTATAAGACCCCACCTGGAGTACTGCATCCAGCTCTGGAGCCCTGTAGGTGTCGGTCAGAAGATCAGCATTGTCTCAACCTTGTCATCAAGGACACAGCATCTCCAGTTGGACTACAGATTTGATGTGGCCTAAAAGTTAGGCTCACAACTTGACATGAGTTGCTGCGAACAGTCTGCCTGAGACGCAGTTGCTGCTCCCATGAGTGGAATGCATTTTCCATGGATTAGTTGCTGTAAGACTCAGTTGCTCCTCCCATGGGTGGAGTGCGGTTTCTGTGGAAGCCAGAGGCATAACACTCCTGGAACGGTGACTGAATGAGGCACCGCACTCCTGAAGCGGGGACTGAGTGGACTGTCCGTTCTCCATTATGAGGGAAGGACCTGAGCTGCTAAGATAGCATAGCTGCTATCAAGGAAGATGGAGCACAACAGCCATCTCAGAACTTTGCTCAGGATAATGAACTCCGAGAAAGGCATAGATCCCTGAAGCAAAGGAAAAGCAAGGTTTGTTACTTAAGCATAAAAGGTCAACCCCTAACGACGAGACCCCCGAGAGAGAGAATTCTCCCCACCAAGGATCACCATCGATCGTGAAGACTGGCAAGATGCTGCCTGGATCTGGGACCATAGGGACACCTTGGACCTGCGGTGGTAGCTATAGTACTCTGTCCTATCTTTACTTATCTTTCTTTTCCACTTCCATTCACCTATCGTGTGCTGCTTTAGGGGCAAAATAATAAAGTTTAAGCGTATGTAGTTCAGCTCCCAGTCTGAATGCCAATATGCAGGCCATCTCTGTATCACATATGCATTAAGATCCTACTAAGTAGGATAGACCTCCTAACCATTAGCATACATTGCTCTACAAGACAACTCTGCCTTTGAGATAAACATATTTACCTCTCAAGAGCAAGCAGACATGCCGGCATCTCAAGGCAAGCTGGAACTTGCATGCATCCTGCACATCTCTGAGCCTCAGGACTCAGATATTCCACTTACTATCATAACCCAGAGTCTCTTTTGATACTGTTTGTATCTGGGAGGATGCTAGCTACTGTCCTCATGAATGTGAAAGCAGCAATCGCTCTCTGCTGTGGGCTGGAAAAATTGCTTCCTTTGTAACATCAGAAATATGCACCTTGTATCTTTGGGATCTAAAGGAGAGCTGCTGAAACATTTTCATGCAGAGACTATTAAAAATATTTTTATTTTCTCTCTGCTTTTTTTCCTTTGAGTTTTGGAATACAGGAGTCAGCGTCAATTAAGGTTTCAATTACTACTGTGTGCACTACACTGACTCCACAAAGCAAAAGCATTGCTTTCAGACTTGTGGCCTCATAACACAGACTTACATTGACTAAGACAGACTCAGCTAGTCCCAGGGAAGAGAAAAAAAAAAAAATCCATTCTGTTTATCTCCAGTGTTCTTTTCACCTGCAGGATTCATCCCTTTAAAAATCAGAATACCTATGCAAATGCGCAAGTGTACATACAAGTATATATGCACATGTTAAAATATATATAACAGATACTATTCCTTTCCCAACAAGATATTAGTTACAGCTTTCTGTATCTGGTTGTGCTGGAAAAGGAGAAGGTTTTATCTCCTGCTTTTTACTCCTGGCTTTGGTACGACAAGAAACTCAGACTGACAACTTTTCATGAAGAAATGCATGGTAAAAAGGACCCGCTTTACACAGAAGGGCTCTCCACGTGGGGAAAAGGCAGGTATAAATGGTCTCCAACACATCTGTAAAATTCCTAGACTGTTACTAAACAGTTACTAGAACTCACGTGTTTATTTTGCCAAGAGGAGCAATGGGCACTGGGGGAACTCAGACTCCAGTTACTCATCATCTGGATTCCTTTACAGTAAAGTACTGAGGCACACCTATAATTACGGTCGCTCAAAACTTTTCATTGGAAACTATTTTTCTAAATGATCTTTCTTCTAAGAATTGCTGGATAATTAATGCATTTAAATAATTTCCATTGGTTGCCCAAAACCCAGATACTTCCACTCCGCAAAATGTTATCTTAGTCAAAGTTATGAGAAGAATTTTAAAAGTTTTTAATTTAATTCAGAAGCATTCACGGAAAACACTTCATAGCTGCTCCAATAACAATGTCCACAGCAATGAGATTTGCTGATGATGCACATACTTTATATACCCTCAAAACATTTTGCTGCATTCTTCCCATACAGCACCATGGCTGCTCATTTATGTTAATTTATAGCAGCATCTGGGGCTTCTGGTCAGAATTCTCCTGGGGAACAGATCAGAAGGGAAAGCAGGGCAAGAACTGAAACAAAGCCAAACCATAAGAATAGCTTACAATGCGTAAATTAATCTTTTCAATCAGAAACAACACAGCATCCTCCAATTGACTCTGCTACAACTGGACACCAAACTGCAGCAAAGATACCAGGGCAAATTCATGATTCATTACTTTTGTGCAAGCCTGCTAGCCTCTACCAATGAAATTCACTCTCTCTGCTAGTCAAGGCAATCTAAATTGAGACTGGTGGAAGTTTCCTGCCAGCTGGGCTTGCAGACACAGACAAGAGAACAGAACATACTCCAGTATGGGAATCCACTAGGTCTGGACCTCAGGTTTGACATCCCTCTCCTCCAACCACAGTACTAAATCCACACTGCCACTGTGGAGCACCGCTCCACAATACCTGTTTATCAGCAAAGTATCCATATTTAGATCTTCATCTCCTTGCCTAGTTACGAAGCATTATGCAAATGTCATCTCTGCTGAGATCTTTTGGGGGTTTTTGTTGCGGGCTGTTTTGGTGTTTTTTAAAACATTCCTTTGCCCGGTCACTCCATTCAGCTTTTGCCAATTAGGTAATTCTTTTTCCTCCTTTTCCTTTTAAAAAACAAACTGTATTTCAAGTCCAGACCGTTTCTATGGAGGAGTCAGTTCTTATTATCAGTGGACTTCTTAATTAATGTTCACCCTGTCTTTTTCTGTTGCTATATTGAATTTCAGTGCATATGGCTTTATAGACACACCAGATGCTACTTCCCTAGGTGGTTTAGGAGCTAATGCTTCATTATTTGAAGGTTTGTTTTTTTTAAAAAAGAGAGGCTTATTATTCAGCCACCTGTTCAGAAGAGGAGACAATTCAGAGGAGCTAACTTGCCTGGCTATAAACTAAAGTCCAGAGACTTGGAAGGGTCTACGCCACTTCTTCATTGCAGAAGAAGAAAGCAGGCAGCCTGGGCTCCTTCCTTTTTTCAAAGTCTCTATCAGACAACCAACAGTGAAATAATGTCTGGCAGAAATAGCATAATTTCTCCCCACCCTTCTCCAGCCCAGGCAAGGACTGGACCCAACGCACTCTGACTTCTTCCAAGGCTGCTCCACAAGCCTCTTCCTGCTCCAGTCACTTCTCCCCATTTTACCCTCCCTGAGGGTTTGGAAGGTGGACAGAAATGTAAAAACGCAAGTTAACACACATTAGCCTTTAACAGCTGCCTCTGCCTCCCGCAGAGATACCAGCAGTCAGCCAATAGTGACATCTTGGACACATGACAAATTGATTCACTGAGTATGGTAATATCTATCCCCAACCCTCCTCCTCCCTGACCCAAAATGGTTAGATAGTAAAGTAAGCAATTCTTGCTCTCTGTTACTGATAAACTCAGAAATCTCTCCCATGTGTCACTTTAAATTCATGAGGTCACATCTGCTCATTTAAGACTCAAACAAGCAGGAGTCCAAATATCTCTGGCTGTAAGAAACATGGTTGAAGCAGTAAGGCATGTGAATGTAGGGTTAAAGTTTACAAAATATGATATAAATAGAGTTATGTAGGAAAGTACATATTGTGCATTCTGGGCATCAGAATAAAAGCTTGCAGTACACGCCACTGGATGTGGTTTTAAATACTCATGCAGGCAACATATTTCTGAAACCAAACTCATTGAAACAAAAGTCTTTCTAGCATCTTTAGACTGAGCCAGTTCTAAACACATTTTTTTTGTCTAAGATGATAAATACGGAGGATCTGACAAATCTACAATTGCCATAGATTAAAACTACAATACAGCCTAATTGCAAACACATTCAATTCCCCTTTTTGTTTAAAAAAACAAAAAACAACCCAACAACAACAACAAAAAAAAAACCAAAAAACCCCAAAACAAAACCAAACCAAACCACCCCAAAACTCCCCACAACCAAAATCAATGCCAAAAAGCCCAGCCAGGGCCCAATGCTTTGCCATATCACAGTTGCTGGCAGCAGGATAGTGCTGCTCCCAATGTCAGAAGCTTTTTTCAGTCTCTCCAGCCTTCCCAATGCCTCAGTATGCCTGGAGGAGCCAGTAGGGATGGGCTGCAAAGACACATTGTGTGACTCCTTTATTTTCCTAATTTCAAGCAGGTAGCGCAGCCCCCAAGAGCGGAGAGGCTTAAGCACTGCATACATATAATTTCTGCATAAAAGTCTTCTTTTTTTTTGGCATGCTGGCAGGGACAGCACATGTTTCATAGTTCTTCCAAAACGGAGAGGCTGATGGCACAGGGATCTACAGAAAGAACTGAATCAGCATTTCCCTTGGTTTTCTTTCATTTCACCAGGAGTCCTCCATATGAAGCAAGTCTAGAGTTCAGCTTTTTGCTTCCAAGTTAGGTTAAAGGGGACCTCCATTTGGACCAGGTGGTATAGTAAAGATGTTAAAACAAGTTAACGGGCAGGATTATATAACTTAGTGCTTATAGTAGACAAGGACTAGCAGAAGAATAGCAGAAGTCCTCTCACTCTTCAGTTCTCAGATGCTTTCTAAGCTTTCCCCCTAAAAACAAAAAAGAAATACTAACTTATAATCTTTAGGCCAAGTCAGCCAGCTCTGAGAGCTCGTTGCTAGGCTGAGCAGCCACTGCAGAAACCTGTGCTGGAGCATCTGCTCACTCTCACCCACCGAGCAAGGGTTTCACCCGCCTTAATGCTCATCGCCTCCATCAGGCAGCCTGTGGCACAATGCGGTCCAGGGCATGGGTTCCCAAGACATCTTGAGTTGCCCTTAGATGAGAGCTTGTTACTCTGCATGAGCATGTCAGGCTACAGTCTCTCTCTGGAGAGAGTGTTAAATATAAGCTGCTTTAGACTTCTTGTTCTGGAAACACAACATGCTGACATCAACATGAGGTGAGAGAATAAATTTGTGCAGAAATAGCTTATTGCAGCCCAGCCAACCACCGACACACTTTGCCTCTCTAGTGCTATTACACAGGAATCTTGACTTTTAAAAGGCAAGAGTTAAAACAGGCTAGAAGAAAAAGACACACAAAAGATCTGCAAGGCTTACAATAGTAGAAATACAGGGGGAGGGCAGGGAGAATCCATGACAAAGTCTTCACAAAAATTACACTGGCCCTGAAGAGTTTCCTGGCTGTACTTCACACAGGCCACAACAAACTCTTTTCAATGGCAGGTTATAAATATGCTGCCAAATAGATAAGGCTTAAAATTCCCACCAGTAAACCAACAGTGGTCATTTCCCCAGCCTCACTAACGTCAGCTGATCAAGAGCCACAACCTAAAGCTACCTAAAGCTTGATCCCTGCAGCCTCATTTAGGCACTTAAACAACCTCAGCTGCAAAGATGCTGATACTGGATCAGCCAGGAGGAGGCATGATCTCACAGGTCTCCCATGTTCACAGAAAAGACTATTGTAATCATTGCTTCTGGGCACCTACCTAACATCCACTGCAATTTCTCGCCCAGTGCCTTGTAGAGATGGCCCATCAACCTGCAGCACTGCTGCAGCTTGGCCCAAAGTGCCTTTATCCAAGCTCAGGCATACCCTGAAGCCACAGGAGGTGAACATCTGTTGTAGTTCAGCCCTGATCGGGCCCAGACCATGCAGTCTCTCTCTCACTCCCCCCACCCTCCAAGAGAATAGGGGGAGATCATATAAGAAAAACGGCTCGAGGTTTGAGATAAGGTCGGGGAGAAAATCCTTAAAGTTACTGTCACGGGCAAAACAGACTTGACTTGGGGAAAACCATTCATTTATTACTACAAACAGCAGGATAATGAGACAGGGAACAAGATAACCTCCCCCCACCCCTCCCTCTTCCCAAGCTTAACATTATCTCTACTACCTTTCCTCCTCGAGTGGCACAGGGGGGAACAGGGAATGGGGGTTGCAGTCAGTTCATCATGCAATGTTTTACACCACTGCTTCATAGTTGGGGGAAGAACTCCTCACATTCCTCCCCTGCTCCGTTGTGGGGTCCCACCCATATGCCACAGTCCTTCATGAAACTGCTCTGGCGTGGGTCGTCTCTTCCACGGAGTGCAGTCTCTCCAGAACGGCTGCCCCAGCAGGCCCTCCACGGACCACAGCCACCTTCAGGCATCCACCTCCCCCGCTGTGGGATCCTTCACGGGCTTCAAGTAGATCTCTGCTCCTCCGTGGTCCTCCATGGGCTGCAGGGAGACAACCTGCTCCACCATGATCGTCACCACAGGCTGCAGGGGAATCTTGGCCAGCAGCCACATTACTCCTCCTCCTCCTTCTATACTGACCTTGGCATCTGCAGCTGTTTCTCTCACAAGAAAAGTTCTTCACAACAGGCTGGCAGACACCTCTCAGGATCTCTTCACATCATCCAGCTCATCTCCTCTCCACTTCTTGCAGCTGGGCCGGGCTGAGTCGGGCCCAGTTGGCCACCTGGCGATAGGCTAGAAGGTGAGGCCTGCAAGGCCCATGAGGCCTGCACCTCTGCCTCTGCCCCCAACTCAGCTTCTTCGTATCTTCTCTCTTTTTTTTTCTGTTTTCCCCTTCTTAAATACGTTATCGCAGAGGTGATATCACGGAACATTCTGCTACCAGTCAGCTCAGCCTTGGCCAGCAGCGGGTCTGCCCTAGGCCCAGCCGAGTCCACTGAACAAAGGGGAGCGACTTCTAGCAGTTTCCTACAGAAGCTACCACCTTAGCCCCCCCCCCTCACTAAACAAAACCACACCACCATCTCAAGCTGTAGACAACTCTCCTCCCACTGGTGTTTCCTTGAGAGCCATCAGAAGCTCTGCAAAGCTCCTTCAGTCCCAGTAAAGCCTCCTCCAGCTGCAGGGTCTTGGCTGCCCAGCCATCTCTGGTGGGGTGGTTCTGCAACCACACAAGTGCCTGGGATAGTCCCTGTGCATTTCCTGCACAAGTTGACAAGTGCTAACTCTGCTGCCAAAACTAATCAGAGGAGAGTGGTCTGGCAACACAATTTTATGAGGTGGATTGGAGCTCTTGCTACCGCTAGCCTATGGTATGAGCACTTTACCGTGCTGGGATAGGAAGGCTGGCTGACAATTTGTAGAAGACTTTTAGTGGCCTTTGGCTGGTTTCATATCTGGCTACACAGCAGCCACTCCTTTGATGTACAAACTCATTCAACAGATTATTCTTCCAAGGCATCTACCACCTCTAGCACAAATCATCCCAGAGATAAGTTCAGAAACATGAACATAAGCTTGCTTTTCAGTCTGCTCCTTTAACACATTCCTGATACACATAGTCTCACAGTCCCCATCCCAGAGACTCATATGCACCATGCATCAGGGAGGTATTTTCAGAGAGCAAAACTGTGCACAAGCATAACTCAAGGGAGGGGAGTGTGCACATGTGCATGAGGAGCATGTGGGTCTGAGACGCAAAAGCAGAATGGCACTTAAAACAAGCAAAAAAAGCATCACCTTTTAAGTGCAGGCACCTAAATCTTTCTTTTAGGTCTGTATACCACAAGATCCCATTGATATCCTATCAAGCCACCAAGCCCCTTCTATGCAGTGTTGTTGCTTTTTTCATTGTTCAAGGAAAAAAAAAAATGTTTTTTTTAATGAAGTTTTTCAGCCTTATGTTTGAACAGCAAAAGCAGGAGCTGACCTCATCGGTGTTTAAGAGTTACAGGGGCTAAGAATGTTTTCTCGCTAAGCATCAATTCCATCTCTTTGAACCAATTGCCACAGATTCCAGGAGCTTGCCCACACTACAATTTTCACACTTAGCAACTGTAAAATTGTTAAAGCAATATCTTTCCACATGGTTGCTCTGTTATTAGTACTTAGTTTGGCATGCTACCTTATGGGCTTTAAATGCCACTTTCAGCACTTCCTGGGGTAACCTTGGCCATGAAATCAGAAAATCAGATCATTTTCTGGTCTGTTTTCTTCTTTTTCTCTGGATGAGATTAGATTTTGCTATGCTTGACTGACAAACCTTATTTGGGATTCCAGAGGAGGCCGAAGCCCTGACCTGCCTTAAGAAGTGGGAGGCAAAGACGTCTTAAGCTATGATGAGGAAGAAAGAGCTAATTTCAACAGGCAATTAGTAATTAATTTGCACTGAGAGACAAATATACTTGCAAAATATGTTCAGAGAGTGCCTCCCTGTCAAGTCAGGGTGTTTATTTCTCTAAAACAGAAGAGGTTTTCATCTTCCTCTATGTTATCTATTTCTGTTGTATTTATCTCAGGAAAGCAGAACTATGGGAGTTGGAGGTTTTCTTTAAACATTTTAACTAAATCCAATGAAGAAGCAACCCAACAGTGTTTTCAACAATTATTTTTAACCATGTTTAAGTGATTATTTGATCTTTTCGTTGCTATAATCTTTCAATAGCTCATTATGTTCCAAGCCTGTTATCAGTGTTGAATGCAGCATTACTTAAAAAAGATGCCAAACTGCACATCAACCATAATGAAAAACAGAAAAATGTAAAAAAAAATGTAACAGTGTTTAGTCATGCCCCTGTTGAAAGTTAACTCCACATTAAGTAGTATTACAGAATATCTTTCAAAATGACAGGGCAAAACTTCAGGTGCTCCATCAAGTAATATACTTTAAACTCTAAGACATCAAGCTCTGCCCCACAGAGTTGTATTAACTGATGATACAGAGGACCACCCACTGACACCCTGAGACTCACTGCTGATTAACTAGGAATAAAAAAAAAAAAAAAAATATCAAAGCAGCCGAGATGCTCAGCACTAAGGTTTTTATTTTGGCAATTATTCTTAACATCACCAAAGGAAAAAAGAAAACAACCAATATGCAGAGTCTGAAAATATTATAGATTAGGAGGACTAAAATATAAGGCACCCTAGAGAGTTTATAATCTTTGCATGGAGTTATTCCTAAAGCCACATCTCTGACTAGAAAGCCTGTAGTACAATCCAAGTGTTATAAAAGTACACCCAACTCTCCAGTGTTTCCCAAGAAGCATAGGCTTGCACGGCTTACCTCCCTTCAGGAAAACTTTATACACTGGATCTTCACGAGACTCCATCCAAGTTTCAACACAAGCATAAGCTGAGGAAGTAACTTCAAAATTTGTACATGTGTACTCATTTCAGGGCTACAAGCCCCAGGAAGGCTTTTTTCCCTGCACAGCACTTCAAGCTCTTTGAACTGACTTTCACAGAAAGCTATTTACAGACAGGTTTGTAGAGCTAGGAAAAACGGATGGTCTGTCCCAGAGAGCAATTCAGAGAAGGAAGGCTTTTCTGAGCTTGCAATGGGCACCATCTCTCCAAACCCAGCTCCAAAACCCCTACAAAACTGACATGCCGATTCCATGAAAGGAGACCCTGTTTTGTGCCTTCGCAACATTGCTGACAGTCAGAGGCTGCTAACTCTTCCATCGCTGCCAATTATCCCCCGGCATTTGAGGCAAGGTAAATGAGGCACACTGACAAGCAACAGTAATCAATTTTTCAGCGTGCACCTTTTATATTTACACAAGGAGTATCAAGCTAATGAAATAAACTACTGAAGTACAAAAGTGGATTACAGCATGTCAAAAAGTCTGTGAAAAGCACCCCATCTCAATGTTTTTCAGTCTTCCACTGCCACTGTGCTTTGCACCTATCGCTTGACTTTTACTTCAATGGCCTTAGCAAAGCAGGTACGCAAGAGCAAGGACTTGTTCAAACCAAGTCTGTTAGAACAGGACCATGCACTGTCAATGAGGCAACTGCAAGGAGCCCTACAGAGCTGGGAGAACTGGTTCTGGAGAGCCCCTGATGGGGCAAAATCCCATAGACACATTACAGTCAGACAACAGGAAAAGACTTCCATAGCCATGAGCTGGCCAGCATTAAACAGTAAAAACCACCATCAGTAACCATCTCTAACATCTTGAGCAATGGCTCTGAAACAAATAAGAGAATCTGACTTTTTAAAACTGAAAATCCTTAATTTTAATGGTTACTGCTTAAAATAGACACTTGGAGATCAAGGCTTAAGGGTGTCCTGTCAAAAGACGCTGCGAGTGTCGCTAGATGCACAGATATGAGAGTAACAGTAGCTGCCAAGCCACTCTCCAAGAAATTTGAAAAGTCATGGCAGTCAGGTGAAGTCCCTGCTGACAGGAAAAGAAGGGAAATATTGCACTCATTTTTAAAAAGGGTAAAAAGGAGTATCCTGGGAACTCCTGACCTGTCAGTCTCACCTCTGTGCCTGGGAAGATCATGAAACAGATCCTCCTATAAGCTATGTTGAGGCACATGGAGGACAGGGAGGAGGTTTGAGACATCCAGCATGGCTTCACCAAGGGCAAGTCCTGCCTGACAACCTAGTGGCTTTCTATGATGGAGTGACTACATTAGCGGACAAGGGAAGAGCAACAGATGTTGTTTACCTGGATCTCTGTAAGGCCTTTGACACAGTCACCCACAACATCCTTCTCTCTAAATTGGACAGATATGGATTTGATGGGTGGACAAGGAATTGGTTGGATGGTTCCATCTAGAGGGTAGTGGTCAATGGCCTAATGTCCAGATGGAGGCTGGTGAAAAGTGGTGTCCCACAGGGGTATGTATTGGTACCTGCCCTATTTAACTTCTTCAACAATGACATAGATAGTGGGACAGATTGCACCCTCAGCAAATTTGCAGACAAAACCAAGCTGAGCGGTGTGGTCAACACACCTGAGGGACAGGATGCCATCCAGAGGGACCTTGACAGACTGGAGAGGTGGGCCCGTGTGAACCTCATGAAGTTAAACAAGGCCACATGCAAGGTCCTGCACTTCAGCTGGGGCAATACCAAGCACAAATACACACTGGGCAGAGAATGGATCAAGAACAGCCCTGAGGAGAAGGACTTCGGAGCGCTGGTGGATGAAAAACTGGATATTAGCCATCAATGTGCACTCACAGCCTAGAAGGCCAGTGCTGCATCAAGAGAGGTGTGGCCAGCAGGTGGAGAGAAGTGACTCTGCCCCTCTACTCTGCTTTTGTGAGACCCCATCAGGAGTACTGCGTCCAGCTCTGGAGCCCCCCACATCAGAAGGAAGATCAGAAGTAAAGTTTGTACTGCTTTGATTGAAGCCAACTCCTTTGGCATGTTCGCCTTAATTTTGCACTTTGAGATCTCAGTAAAAGAACGATCATGAGTCCCGAGTGGACCGTGACAAGGCCTCAACATAAGGACATGGACCTGTTGGAGAGAATCCAGAGGAGGGCCACAAAGATGATCAGAAGGCTGGAGCACCTCTCCTATGAGGACAGGCTGAGAGAGTTCGGTCTGTTGAGCCTGGAGAAGAGGAGGCTCCAGGGAGTCCTTATAGCGGCCTTTCACTACTTAAAAGGGACTTATAAAAAAGATGAGGGGAAAACTTTTCAGCAGGGCCTGTTGTGACAGGACAAGGGGTAATGGTTTTAAAATAGAAGGAGAGTAGATTTACACTAGATATAAGAAATGAATTTTTTACAATGAGGGTGGTGAAACACAGAAACAGGTTGCCCAGCGAGGCGGTGGATGCCCCATCCCTGGAAACATTCAAGGTCGGGCTGGACGGGGCTCTGAGCAAGCTGATGGAGATGTCCCTGCTCCCTGCAGTGACTAGATAACCTTTAAAGATCCCTTCCAAATCAAACCATTCTATGATTCAAGGACAATCACATGATCCAAACTTTTTCAGGCAGAAGAGTCCCTTCCAAGCCCAGTGCTCTTCCTACATCCTTTAGATTTCTGTCTGCCCCCCCCAACCAATTCACCGCATCTGGTTCCAGCGCAATTGAATATTAATAGCATGAAATTTCGTCTTACAAACTTCTTTATCTGCTTCTGGTCTTGTATTTGATCTTTATCTTTTCTGCTCATCCTATGTTTTTCTTATAAATAAAATAAAAATTAGAGAGAGTAAGATAAGAAAATAAAATGAGATCATATAAAGAATATCTTGGGCATTACAGGTACAAGGAAATTAGAGAAAGATCTATAGAGTCGCATTTTTATTCAACAGGATATTAACACACTAACATCTTCAAGACCCAACTCAGAGCATCTATTTATCACTTGCAATGACACCGGAGACTGGCAGGAGAAAGAGGATGTGTCTTGTAAACAAACTGCTGAGATCCTCCTGCGATGGAGCACATAAACAGGTAAGCAATAAATATCCATTTGATTATGCCAAAGTTTCTGCCTGTTCTCAGATGTCCCCATCAGCACTGAAATCAGAGAAATCTCACTCTAGTATGGCATGATGTTAATTCCTCTCACAATGCAGCAAGAGAAGTGTTGGGAGCAGCCCTTACTGCATGGAAAAATGCAGTGATTTTGTAACCATGGGATTTGCTTTAAAAAAGCATCAAAAACTTTGCTCTAATTTTTACAACAGGATTTCTGCTACAAAAAACCATGATTCTGCTTGGTCAGTTTCAATGAGTGTCCAAGTTTTCTGCTCCCAGGTTGCCTCGTTCAAGAAGGAGGAGGTCTGATACTTTCACCATTTGCATTTTGACTTTTGTTCCTCAGCTTGTTCAAGGGGCCCATTGATAGCTCAACACTATCTTGGACAGCAGAGATACAAGGAAGACCTTGTCCTTCTGGTCCTCCCTCTACAACACGGCCAGTCTTCCTCCCGGGATCTGCAGAGTCCTTTGGTTCATTTCTGGCATCTTAAGTGATTTTTCATGAGCAGAGCTGCACTCCCTCTCCTTTTCTTACTTTTTTTCTACAGAAGAATTCAAGATCTTTTTCTTCAACTCTCCTCATTTCCATGAGAAATGCCAGAACTCAGTAGAGGCTGGCATTTATGCTTTCAAAACCAACCTTCACAGTTATTACTCTTGCAGCAAAGAAAGGAGCTAGCATTATTAGTCACGTTGCTTTCCACCAGAAATGTAAAGGAATCCAATAGATAATAAAGGCTATTTTCTTACACTACAGATAATAAATTTGTAGAAATTTTGTAATGTATAAGGCTCAGAAAGGCCTAAATTGTTGCACTCCATCACCTCTGGTTTTTTTTTTGGGGGAAAAGAGGTGATTTTCCTCTCAGTTGCAACTTAATAAGAACTTCACAGTTTGGAAATGAATAATGACAATACTATTCACTATGGACACAGCATCTTTATCTTTAAATTGACTCCATAAAAAACCAAAACAACTAACTTGCACTTAACCTTTTTATCTATTGAACATTTTATTTTTAACACTAATAAAATTAAAACTATGTGCTGCCTGTAGTATAGCACTGTATTTTTTTTAGAATAATAAACAGCCTATTCTACAAGCTACATAATTTACATATATAGTAAATCCAGCAGAGAAAGCTTACCATGATTAATAAGTTTAACATTTTTACTTAGGTCACATAGTCACGTTCCAAAGACATCAATAAAATGTTTTAGAGTTAAATAACAAATCAGTCACTGACAAGAAAATCACTGTAATGGGGAACTACTTTCCAATTACACTTTATTTTTGCAGAAGTAATTTTGGGGAAATGGCATTAACTGCCATTTGGAGTTGATAGGGCATTACCACCAAGCAGGGAGGGAGGTATCTCAGTTAAGAACCATAAATATCCTGTGTGATGCCAGCATGATACTTAAGTTGAAAACAAATCACAAGCAGTATGAAGACAGCAGGGATAATAGCGCACCCCCCCCCGCTATAACAGATGACCTAAATAAATGAGAAATAGCGTTGTGCAAGAGGTAAAACATTAAAAAAAAAAAGAAAAAAAAAAAAAAGAAGCAACCTATTCTTCCATCAAATAGCTCAGCTGCAGACCTTCTAGGACACTCACTGGCTGCAAACACCCAAAGGGATTACTTACCTGTAATGTACTTTTACTGATGGACTTTTTCCAAGGACAGGCAAAAACAAAGGAAATATGCCTGATGCCTCCTGCACAGTTATGAGATGGCCAAAAAAGCCAAACATTTCCAGAAAAGCCTCTCATGTCAAAATAACCAAAAGAGGAAAAAGTCAGGATTGGTATACCAGACCTGCTTTAAAAGATATTACAATTACCCACTGTTTTAGCAATTCCACAGTCCTACAATTTGGTGTCTTGCTATTTAATTCACGTGACACAACAGTAGAGGGAGCTATTTATAGAACAAACCTAACACAATCGGTCAAGTTAAACAGGTAAGAAACCTCAACATATTAAAGAGAGAAATACAATTAGAGAATTCAAATTAGTTAAGTTGTATCCCCAAAGCGGCACTTCCCATCCTCCCATCAGGAAGGAGCCAAACCCTTCAGCTACAAGGAGCATCCCTATCTCCCTCAGGCACCATGAGGACTGCCAGGAGTCTGGGCAGCAAAAGCACATTCTCATTATTATAGGAGGAGCCTTGTCTGCTGCTGTTGGTGGTCAGCCTCTGTGTCTCAGCAGCATAATAAACTTACTCAGTGCAGGAATAACTGAGGGGCCCTGGATTTTTTTTCAGTTCAAACTCTGATGCCTCCAGAGTTTGACGCTGCTGCACAGAGAGAACGTGGGGAAGGTATTTGGGATTTCAGACCTAGAAGATCATCTGCATCTCTTTTTAGATGCCTACATACATTTTTGGATTTGACCCCATCTGCCAACAGACTCCAGAATACACATGCACCAAAGGCTGTCAATGCAGCCATAGCTCAAGTGAGTATGGCTACCTGCTCCATCACCAAACTATGTGCTGGAGTGTGGACACATTAAGCAGTACATGAATCTGGAAGAAAACACACTGCATCCCAGCAGCCAGCCTGCAGAAAGCCAGAGGAGATGCAGAAGTCTTTCAAGATCTGTTGCTAACATGTTTGCCTTAACTCTTAAGGTAGATAACGGCTGGACTTACAAACTCTCAAAACTGAGCATCTCAAGAGGATAACTGCTTGTACTAGGAAAAGAAAGTGTTTGATTCCCTGCTCAGCTTAGGCTTTATAATAAGTACTAAAATAAAAGTAATAAAATAAAATAAAACATAAAACTCTTTAGTACGGTCTGTTGCAATAGGACAAGGGGTAATGGTTTTAAAATAGAGGGAGGTGGATTCAAATTAGATATTAGGAAAACATTTTTTACAGTGAGGGTGGTAGAACACTGGAACAGGTTGCCCAGAGTGATGGCTGATTCCTGGAAGCATTCAAGGCCAGGTTGGATGGGGCTCTGAGCAACCTGATCTAGTTGGAGATGTCCCTGTTCCTTGCAGGAGGGTTGGACTAGGTGACCTTTAAAGGTCCCTTCCAACCCTACCTATTCTAGGATTCTATGAAAATGCCCACTTGCAAGGTATTGCTTTTGTGTCTCGGTACATCTTTTTGAAGTTACTGAAAAAGGGCAAATTTCTGGACCGCACTAGAATCTGAAAAAGTTCAAATTCTTTCTCTCTTCTCCCCTAGTTTTGAGCTATAAATATTGTAAAATTTAGGATTACAGCCAGACAGGCAGCACTTAAATGCATGGGCAATGTGGCTTTCTGTAATGCAGTAAGCAGCTCCATCAGTTTACAAATTTGGCATTGTTGGGCAGCATTTCAAAGTCATATTATAAAAACTCCAAAGGAAGCACTTAGCTTGTCAACCCCATCCTCCTTCAACACAAACAACCAGCACAGTGGATTTTGCTGTTTGGGTATCGCCGAGAACACACTCCACAAACGACAGCCTGCTCTTCACCAGCAAACTGCTCATTTCCAAAGGAGCTCCTCTGATGTCTCACCCCAACAGCCGCCCTCGGGTCTCTCCACAGTCTTTCCACAATGCAGTGTTTTCACAGCGATTTCACAGGCTGTGCATTTTCAATAAATATTAGCTATCTGGGTTGCCCATGCTGCACCCCAGTGTTTGCGTGCTGCTTGCATGGGGTGCACGTGTCTGAGAGCACGTCTGACCATCTCCCAGGAGCTTCAGCAAATTCCAGACTTGGTTAGTTCACCTACTACTAATTGCAAATCTCATTTTCCAATCACTCATCCGCCTTCTCTTCTTATCGTTAATATTTTAATGGATGCAAATGTCCAGGATAAGGCAGCTGATAGCTAGCATTAGTAAGGGCAAACGGATGGGTATGCAAAAAATCAAGTGCTAAGTCTATTGTTATGTATAATATAGCAGTACAGATAAGCCCCAAATAAAGTTAGTAAATCTTCATGCCATTTGGTATACTTTGCCCCAAAAGATGGTAAGAACAGGCTGAACTGAAAAAAAAAAGGTGGGAAACAGGCAGAAAGAGACTTGTCCAAGGTCAGAAGCACTGTTTTAAACATCCCAGCCTCTACTCTTTGTGCAGAGATGGATATGTTCACAGTACACTGCAATGCCTTCCCCAGATTTACATCAATTCCCTGCATTTCCTATTTAGTCCTCAGAAATCATCCCGTGCATCTTCATCAAAATGCACTTTCAACAACACATTTGAGCCGTAATTCTCCAGAGCAAGACAGAAGTTCCAGAGAGAGAAATAGTCTTGCCCCCAATGCTGCCTTCTGCAAGGTTCATTTGAAATTAGTCTTCTCAACATATATTTGGGTACCTACATAAATCACTCAAGTAGAAAAATCCCTTGTGCTCTAGCAACTTCTACGCACTTTAGTATTAAGTCTGACTGTCAGGGTAATTGCACAGGAGTCAAAATATGGATGTAGATGACTCAGAGGAACTATTGTTTAATATTTTGTCCTGATGGTGCATCAACATTTCTTCTGAATACTTCAGCTATTTCTCCGTTAGCTTGTCACAATGGTGAGAAAAGATCCGAATTTTTAGTTTTTCCAAACAGCACTACTTCATTTTTCTTTGAATCCTGGCTGTGTTTCAGCATGCGGAAATGCTGCACAAGTAGCCACAGAAATAGATGCTCTTCCTCCCTCCTCTCCTTTTATTCCCCCTTCCCTAGCCAACCTGGCAGGGAACAAGGTAACTTAGGTTCTCTCTGCTGAAAAGGGACACCTCTTCTTTTACTGAGTGGACAAGGTGCTCTGAGCACCCAGCGTAGGCCTTAGCTGTTCTTCAGACAGGTACAGCATCCAAGTGCAATAAGAGGATCCACACATACACTCCCAGTCCATGTTTCCCAAGCACCAAACTAACTTAATACTGACAATATAAAATTCCAGATAGGTATTCAAAGAGCTACCTGCAACACAGTGCGGTTATAGCTGATTTTCAAAGGCCTAATGCACATCCTGAAAAAAGCTCTCCACTTCCATGAGCACTACAAGATACTGAGAAGTTTCTAAAACCCAGTTTCCATTTTGGAAATCTCCTCCCTTCTTGGCTTTCTCTGGGTGCACAGAGAATGACATTTTCTGCCATCAATCTTGGATAGGTAATTTCTAGACACAACGGAACATAGGAAAAAACATTGAGGTTTTATAGGCTGAATTGGAAGAGAGGCAAGTTTTGCAAAAGTTGAAAACTACATATTTTTAGAGGTCAAATAAGGACCTGAAAACAGCTTCAGTTTTCTGACTGTGGAGATTCAATTTTTGCTAGGAGACCAGTCACACGTAAGAACACTCCAGCTGGGACTCTAAAAAGCTCTCAAAAGTTTGGGTCAACTATGATTTCTCTCAAAACACAATGCATGAAATTCAAATATATGAACTTATATAAGGCCCTGGTTCCTTCTCAAAACACCACAAATCATTGCACTTACAGAACGAAGTCACAGTATTATTATACCTAAGAGCAAAAAAAAACCCACATCCACCCAGAAAGAAGCTAATTACAACCTGAAAAATAATATAATATCCTAACACACTTCAAGCAATGCAATAGAAAATAAGGATGCAGGGAGCAGAAAAATACGGCGATGTCTATGATTGCTCCTTGAGTTATACATCATTTCCCTAAAACAGGGTTTTGGGGGAAGAATGATTAGTAGAGCATACTAAACATGCAAAAAGGAATAAAACTAAGGATATTTGTATTGCTAGCACTGAAGTAATGTAAACAATTTCCACACTAACCTAGAAGCAGCATGTTTTTCATGCAGGATGAAAACACCATTTTCATTACTGTCAACAATATTGCCAGAAACCAGGTGTCTTACCAAAACTGGGTAATAGCTGTAACATTCCTATATATGTACTCATATGTGCTTAAAAATGCTACTGTAGTGAACCAAATCCATTCATGGGTAATCAAATTAAAATGTTTTAACATCTAGAACACTATTCTTGCTTTATTCTTAGGTAGTGAGTTTCTTTTGTTTTATAAAGCTCCTTTACAAAACCTTTTTATTTCCCACAGTACCAGAAACTATTTCTCACTCCTATGTTTTCTCCCTACAGTCCTTAAATTCCAACCAAAATATCAAAAAGGTAGATTTCCACTGGTTTCTGAACGAGCCACTTGAGGCTGCCCACTTCTCATCTTAAAAATTCCTCCTCAAAAAGTATTTATCTTGTCTGTCTTGCAACCATGGTTCAGCTCCCACACTCTCCCCTTCTCCTCTTTTTGCCCTTTCTTCTGCACAGAAACACTCAAAAGCCCCGAGAAAAAGCAAAAGCATGTTCCTGGAATTAAAGTAACAGTGGTTTATAAGGATGATTGAATTAGACAGCTAAAGCAAGGAAGACTCAACAGATCGGCTTTTGCATTCACACATAGGAAGATGAGTTCAGAGGATGTGGATGAGGTGATTGCTGACGGCCAGCAACACAACCACCATCCACTTCCCACACACCAACTCCCAATTACTTTCACCATAAAAGCAACAAGTATCTACTTGAAGGAAGAGGCTGGAGAGGGTCTCAGATGGCTCTTTCCTTCCAAGGAGGGCCCTCCGACTTCACTGAAAACAAAAGTCCAAAAGCAGGTCATCTGCTTCATCATCCAAAGCAAGCCGCTGACCAGAGACAGAGCAGCCAACAGCCTCCAATGGCATCAGAGAGCATGCAAAATTGTTAAATCTTTAATTCACAGATGCACTGTGGTATCTTGGGTGAGGGCTCTCAGGGCTTCAGAAAGCCCTCACAGAAACATAGGCCTTAGGACTGTGAAAGTGGGAAGATGGAAAACAGTGACCATCATTCCCCATTGTTTGCAGTATCAATTTAACACAGTTATCAGCCCCTTCTTTCGAGTAAAATCATGACAGACAGCACAGCACTGCTCCCGATTAATTCGCAGCTGTGGAGGAGCAGCTAGGAAAGCCCACGGCACAGAAATGCCCATTAGTCATGCCCATTCCTGCGAGCACCATGGTCCTCAATGCCACGCATGCCACAGACATGGTTCTTCATCACCTCATGGTCCTTCTACACAGTGAGCACTGCATGCTTCTCGTTCTCCTTCATCCCAGCAGGATGCTTCAGCAAGACCTGCTGCATTCCTCTTAGAAGGATAATCTACTGCAGGGGATCTCTCAAGGTCACATCACAACCAGTCTCAAAATAGTTTAAGACCAACCTGGGTAGCCTCCAAGACTACTGGAGCATCCAGCATCCTTTGTAGTGAAAGATGCAATGTTTTCAATTGGTATTCTTGCTTTAATCAAGAGAAGTGGGGTTTTTTTTGCCATAAGAAATCCACATTTTACAGCTTTCTTTACCCAGACATTTTCTGGCCATACTCTACTGCTGGATAATTTTCAGTACCTAAAAGGCTTTTGCAAACACACAAACAGATTGTTTTGGCAGCAAGCAAGGATGCACCACTGTCAAAATCTTTGTTTCATATTTATTCCATGCTTTCACCTTTGCCAGTTCAGTACTGGATCCTGCCTGCATCAGCATTTTCAGGATTTCAAGTAGGCTGTGAGCCTATTTAAACTTGAGAACATCATTCTCATAATATCCAGTGAATACAACCACCTTAACACCTGTGTTCAGGAAAACACGAAAGGCAGAAACTACCTTAAGTGCTTTTTTTTGAGAAAAATTTACAAACAACTCTCACCAAAGGAAAGACTGACTAGGGACAGTTTCAAGCTCATGAGGTGCCTGCAGCTCCCCATCAGCTGCAGTGCACCATCATTCAGATGGTGTGGGAAGAGACTATGCTGCAGACATCTGGAACAGTCTGCATATCCAGGGTTTGCCATAGGTGAGCTTTCAGAAGGGGGATCAGAGACCACCTCCATCCCAGTATAAAGTCTTAAAGCTGAACTTTTTAAGAAGAGAGGAGAGAAAGTGCTCAAACATTTGCATACAACTGAGCTCAAGAAGGAGCTACAGCTACAAAGAAAAACTATTGGTTATGTCAAGACTTGCAACTGCTGCAAAGAAAGGCAGCAAGATTGTTATAACTCACACACGCTCATCACTTCCCAAAATAATGAAGTGTTCAGAGCTATCATTCATAGGAAACAGAAAAACACTTGTAAAACAAGGCTAAACCAGTTAAGTCACATATGCCATATATGATACAAATAGGTACATTGACTACTTGCAGATTAATACCAACAGTGAAATATACGAAGTGTAACTCAATGTATAAATAATAATACTACAAATAGGAGACAGCTTTCAACTTTTCATAAGCAGCTTCTAGCCTGGATTGAGTTTGTAGTTTCCTGTAGACATCAATTAGTTACTGGGTAGCTAATAAATATAAATCAAAAAAGCTAAATTTTCCTTCTAGGCACATTGCTAGTCAAGCATTAAGTCTATGCTCAATTTAGAGGTGCCCACTCCCATTTAGAAAGTTTCTGTTGCTCTCCTTTGTTTTTAAAGCTGAACATTTGCTTCTGCACTTTGGCCATCTGATACTATCAGTAATATGAAGAGAAAAAAGTATCAACCTCAGGGTTCTCTACAACTTCTAAGCATTCACTTCGCCTCCACATCCACTTTAGTTTTTCCTTCACGGCTAGCTGCCTGGCCCTAGTGAAAAAAAAATCTCCTATTTGCATGAGGCAGCAATAGCTGACAAAATAATTGACTCCCAGGAGCTACACAGATACAAACACCCCTAATGTATTATTAGGTATGATGTCATCTGTGAGGCACAATTTAATGACTATTTATCATGTATGCAACACTTCATTTGGAAACATGCTATATAATTTTTCATCTTCAGTCTACTGAACAAGATAAGAACTTGCCAAGTGTATTGATCTAAAATAATTTACTACACTGTGGATATAATCTTAAGTTGCTGGGAAAGAAAAGTGACAGAACGGCAGTGCTGGGGACTAATGTTTGTTTTTCTCCAATGGAGAATTGATATAGCCTAGGTAAAAGCAGTACACATTCCCAGAACTCACCTCTGATATTTCAAGTGCCCTCAGAAGCGATTACTGATGCAGACAGCAAAGCTGATCTTCAGATGGGTACAGTTGTTCGGCCTTCTGATGAAAAAGACATTAGATGCAAAGCACTGAAATGTTAAAGCTAAATGAGTTTTATTATACTAATCTTGTCTCATCTAGTAGTGAATTTAAGTGAGAAAACCTAATCCAGATATTCTTGGAGCAAGCCCCTCAAACTGGAGCAAGCCCCTCAATCAGTATCAGCTGGAAAAGATTTGTTTATGTTCTCCTGCCACTCTTGCCAGGTCTCTTATTTTCATCACATTTGGTATTTTACATTAAATGACCCATTAGAATCACAGCCTCCATCCTTCTTTTTCTAATCAGGTTTGCAGGATTCACATTTGCCCAGTGAAACTTGAAAATGAAAACTAAAGGCTCAAGAGGCGGCTTGATCAGAAGCTACAAGATATGGTTTAGTAGCTGTGGCAGCAATGGTAGTGGGAAGATGGTTGGACTAGATGATCTTATAGGTCCCATCCAACCATGTGATTCTATGATTCTATGATAAAATCTGTGAGGCAGATCAAAGAATTCAACAAATAAGTAAGATTTTAAAATTCATGATTTTCAAGCAAACTGCACAACTTCTGCATGCATACATTTGCAATACTGTGATACTGATAACTGCAAGAAGTGATAATACACAGTCAATGCTCTACCCGCTTCCTTGCCTCTCCCTCTTTTCCCACAGTCCCGTAACTATTTATATATGGTCATCACAGGGTCATTACACCTGGTCACTCTTGGCTTGAGATAAATTGAGACCTATCAAATGGAAATGAACACCAACTCCCTAAAACCATCCTATTTCATAAATTGCATTCTGTGAAACAACCAACATGAAAAGGTTACGCAAGAGCAAATCCCAAGGCTTTTTCCACATTTTTTTCCAAAAATCAAAGACATATGTACAGTCTGAAACTTACTCTTTTCCAAGATGAGCCTCTATTAAGAAGTCTAAGCTCATGTCTCGAGTCATATTTCTCCCCTAAGTGTTGGTGTTGCTAAGACAACTCCCTTGTGGCTGCTCAACCCATACACCAGCTCTACCCCAGCGACCCCCTACTGTCCACCTGCCTCCAGGGAGAGCTGGGAAAATCCACAGAATTGTGTTTACTAACCACTTGTGACAAATACTGCTTTCTAATAATTTATTGGTTTTGTTCTACTAAGCACCACACATATTTTTAGAGATGCAAACCACTTCCCCTCCCACCAATGTCACTTCCACCAGAAAAAAAGGTAAAGTCAAAGGACAAGGTTAATGTGAAAACTGCGAACTATACACAACTTGGGCTCATAACATTTTCAGCATGAATTCTTTATGTCCGTAGTTAACAGAGTAGAAGCTCTCTTGAAACAAATAAGCTTGTATTCATTTCACTACTTTCCATGAAAATAAAGAAAAAAGAAAATTCTTGCTTTTAGAAAAAGACCAGAAAATTCTGATCCATCGAAGCTTGTGGAGAAGATAAACTGAGATATTTTTAAGTAATTATGCATTACACCTTGCTACCTCCTGTTTTTCAACACTCATACATCACTCTTGATTCTCCCATGTTATAGCTTCTTTCACCTCCAATAAGATCCCTCAGTAGTGTATTATTCAAAGCAGTATCATGACTGTTCTTTTCAACGTACTATGCCCATCTGGTTATTTTTGCAGACTCTTACTTCTGCACAGACACGCAGCCATAACAGTGGATAGCAGCATCTCCCAATGGAATTCTCCAAGCCCTGCTAACAAATCAAATAACCTCCCCTTCACTTTCCACAAACTTACCAAGAAATTAAGAAAACAGTTTCTACTTCAAGGCTCTTTTACCAATTTTGTTGCCATAAAGAGTGAAAAGAAGGTTTGTGTATTTCTTTCATGGCAAACATCTCTTGCCGGTGATGTGAAAGAACTGATTAAAAAGAAATTAATGCACAGTATGTCTGATTTCTTTCCAAAAGAGCTGGCCTTGGAGACTGATCATCTATCACTGGAAGGAAAACACCCAGGGGGAAGAAAGCTTCTTAACATCTCGCAAGCAACATGGTAATATTTCCCGAAACTAAGGTACCAACAAAAATAGCTTCCTCCAAAATTACAGTGACTTTTCCAAAGATACAAGTGGATACTTCTCAACTCCAGATAAGCAGGATAAACATTATTAAGTACTTCTATGGAAAAAGGTTTACCAACTCTGTGATGGCCTAAAACAAAAGCAGTTTAGAAGCAAACTAGCAACCAAGAAAAATTGCAAATGCTGTTTTCTTGTAAAAAGCAGAGGACCCAGCATCCCCAAAGGCCAAGACTGTACCCACACTCCTCATCCTCACATGCACCTGTGAGAAAGCTCTAGAAAAGAAAACTCAAATGCTTTATATCGTAAAGCCATCCCTTGTCCAACTTGATTTGTCCTTCTCCTCCATCACCCGCTGGAGCTCATCCTGCTATGCATATCCTCCCCAGCAGCCAGAAAGCTGGAGTTTTCTCCAGTCTCACTCACTTAGCTTGTAACAGGAGACCAGATGCTGACTCCTGCCACTCGACCCATCTGGGCTGCCTGGATACTGCTGGGAGCAGGAAGGGTGTTACATCTCCTTTCTTCCTGTACACACTGCTACCTAAGAGCAAAATTGCCTGTTATGGCCCGGAGCTGTAGCAGGTTTGTGATTCCCTCAGACTAAATTAAGGTGAACCAACACCAAACGATCGATTTAGGATTTTATTTAACATTTGAAGGAACAGCTTAACTTTGGAAACTTGGAAAGCATAAAGGAGGTTGGTAGGTGGGGCTCTTATTGGGATATTTTTAAGAAGGAAAAGGAAAACAGAAAAGAAAAAGAGGAAAAGAGGGAAAGAGAGATCACCACCCCTTGGATCCAGCAACGACGATGACGGGCAGGCGTGCGGATCCTCCGGTGGGGTGGTGGCCACGTGACTTCCAGTGGCAGAGCCGCAACGGTGAGAGGCCGTGATGGTCTTCTTGTGGGGCTCCCACAGGCAGTGTCTTTTATAGTCTAATCCCCACCTCCAGTTCTGCCCCTTGAAGCTCTGGTTCTAGAAAGTTCTGAGTCCTCTGCGCAGGTGGAGAAGCGGGTGCTAAATGTGAGGAGTGGTCCGAAGCCCCCTCCTCAGATGACCGCTGTGTGACCCCTGGCCATATTTGGCAAGTCGTTAACAGGAGCCTGGGGAGCTACACATCCCCCATGTGGCCTTCATCTCCTGTGTTGAACAGGGGCCTGGCGAGCTGCACATCCCCCATGAGGCCTCCACCTCCCCATGCAGACTGCAGACTGCACCCAGTGCCACAGCCACAACAATGTTTGAGACATTAACTCTTTCAGTTGCTGACACTGTTCCAGCAAAAAAGGCAATGATTCCACTTGCAAGGGACACTGCAAGCTGGGATCCCAGGGCAGACGGCAACCTACATCCAAGCACACTGCTCCTTCCCAACACAGATGCCACAGAAAATCTTGCCCACTAGTGGGCTTTGAAGAGTGTGGGAAGGGCTGTGGAGTGGAGGAGGGGGCTTCTCCCACACCCAGGGGCAGGCGGAGGTTGGAGAGAGGAGGTTCAAGTGCTAGCAACGAGTGAGGGGATTTGCAGGGAAAAGTAGGGCCCAGCACAAGGTACCAGAGGGTGAGCGGAAGGGAAGGAGAGCAGATACGTACTCGATAACTATAGCTGCATTGTGAGCAGCTCTGGCAAAATGCTGTGGCATATGCAACAGCACAGAGAAGAGCCACTCTGAGGAAGCTGGGTTTCACTCCACTTCTGATCTCAGGTGGAACAGGAGCAGGAGGCAGACACAGGAAGGCAGTGAAAATGAGGAATTATATTTTTGTACCTTAGAAGGAGCTGTGGATAATTCACTCCTATATGCACTTGGTGCTGCACTCCTCATGCACCACTGGGGAAGGAGCTGCATGGTCTCCACTCCTCTATCACCATCCCCAGCAGCATCAACCCTCCCTGCAGCAGCATCCACCTCTCTGTGCCCCAGCATCTCCCTGCTCCAGCAGCACCACAGACTCTGTACCCACTCTCCCATAGGCTTTTTTCCTTCCGGGACCAGCTTTCACACAGGAGGCCACCAGACCCAGCAGAAAATGTGCCGGCTGATAGAGGCCAAGTGCCACAAGGCAACAGAACATTTGCCACAGATAATTTATCACAGCTACTCAGTGGCACTGCCAAGAGAACACACACCCTGACTTTTGTGGTCTCTATCTTTTGATTATTAAAAGGGCCAATTAGCACATAAATTGAGCTGTGAATACTGAAAGGGATTTAAAAACAGTAATAATTAAAGAAAAGGACAGTGACTGGGCTCACAAGCTGCCCCTCATCTTCCCTGGCCTGCTTGCAAAGCCACTCACATATTGACGGAAGAAAAGCAGCAGTGTTCATTAACTTCACTGTGGTACCCTGGAGCATCCGTGCCCCACGAGCCCCGTGCTTGGAAATACACAAGCTCCGTACCCTATGATGAGACACAGTATTTATTTGGACTTCTCTAATTTCACACAGCATCGAGTCCCCAAGAAACCTTTTCCCCTCCACTTGCCCAAATGCCTGGGAAGGCTGATCCACAGGTATTCCCTCATCTCAGCTAGACAGTGGGACACTGAAAAGGGAAGGAGAGACTCAGCCAGGGAGAGGAAAAGTGCCAAAGCTCAGCACCCTGCCTATCTTTCCCTATGCCAGCCACCAGCTACCACCTAACGAAGAGTACATGATGATGAACAATATTCTCAAACCTTAAGCTGCTCCCCAAGGAAACCACCAGCATCTTTTATTTACAGATCGACAATCCCCAGGGAAAACAATGCTGACTCCTACATGGAACATAGGAAATGTGTATCATTTTAATCACCGCAGCACTGATTCATCTTCAAGGCTGGTACAGTTTCCACTCTTTGTTGATCCTTGCGGGGAGGGATGCCACCCAGAGGAACCTTGACAGGCTGGAGAGGTGGGCCCGTGCAAACCTCATGAAGTTCAACCAGGCCAAGTGCAAGGTCCTGCACGTAGGTCATGACAATCCCAGGCACAAATATAGGCTGAGCAGAGAATGGATCAACATCACCCCTGAGGAGAAGGACTTGGGAGTGATGGTGGACGAGAACCTCAACACGAGCAGGCGATGCGCCCTTGCGGCCCAGAAGGTCAACCGCATCCTGAGCTGCATCAAGAGGAGCAGGTTGAGGGAGGTGATGCTCCCCCTCTCCTCTGCCCTGGTGAGACCCCACCTGGAGTATTGTGTCCAGTTCTGGAGCCCCCAACATAAGAAGGACATGGACCAGTTGGAGAGGGTCCAGAGGAGGGCCACGAAGATGATAAGAGGGCTGGAGCACCTCTCTTATGAGGACAGGCTGAGAATTGGGCCTGTTCAGCCTGGAGAAGAGAAGGCTCTGGGGAGACCTTATAGCAGTCTTCCAGTACCTCAAGGGGGCCTACAGGAAAGACAGGGAGAGACTGTTCAGTAGGGCCTGTTGTGATAGGACAAGAGATAATGGTTTTAAAATAGAGGGAGTTAGACTTAGATTAGACATTAGGAAAAAAATTTTTACAATGAGGTTGATAGAACACTGGAACAGGTTGGCCAGAGAGGTGGTGGATGCCCCATCCCTGGAAATGTTCAAGGCCAAGTTGTATGAGGCTCTGAGCAACCTGATCTAGTTGGAGATGTCCCTGCTCCTTGCAGGGGGGGTTGGACTAGATGACCTTTGAAGGTCCCTTCCAACCCTAACCATTCTATGATTTTCTAATTAAGCTCCTTCAAAAATCAAAACATAACAGAAATATAACTTTTCTCTGGAACAATGATGGCTTTTGTTATATTCTGGTACAGACTGAACACCACACTACTTTTCCCAAGTAGTGTTTCATGTCATGTAAACATAAGAAAAGGGAGGGGAGGTATGTTATGACATACAGTGTACAACAAAATAGCATACAAGCACTATACACTTACTGAAGCTCATAAGTTATTGATGAGACTCTTAAAGACTAAGCTGACAAACCATTCCACTTTTGGTGATTTACATAATTATATTTTAGGTACAATTTACTTATTATTCTGCTGCCTATAATCAACTTCTGAGCAAACATTGTGTGTATGTTTTAACCTGAAGCAATCCAAATTACTCTCCAAACAGAGTTTCATGCAAGAGTACAGGTCTCCTGAAAGGCATCTCAGCTACTTGTTTTAAAGCAGTGGGTAATAATCAGGGGAAAAGAATAATACTCATCATCACCTCTTCACACTCCTGTGACCACTCATTTGTTTATAACACAACAGCACCTAAAGGAAGGGCCAGAGACATTTGCCAGTTGTTTGACAAACAAGTGTAATTTGGCCGTTTATCCACTTGCCTGTTCTTGCTGAGAAGCTGTTTCCAAACTGCCCCAGAAAGCCCTGGACACACCAGGTTACTCACTTTCAAAGCATTCATTTTCTATTATCTGACACAAAACCAATACTGTGTTCCACAACAGACTGCAAAAATTGTGCCCTGGAATTTCCTCTCCGTCCCAGCCAGGAGGAGGCAAGCAGCAAAGCTGTCACCTAAGCCGAGCGCTCTGTTCCTCCTAAAGGGAAACTTGTGAGGGGGAGAAAACAATTCATATACAAAACAAAAGGAGCAGAAGGGAAATGAGTCAGGGTTGCCGGAAAATATTTACTTGCCGATTTGAATGCAAAGGAATCTTGAGCATTCCTTGCCATCACTTCAGCAAGGCTGGTGTAGAGCAATGGATTTGTTGCTGCAGGCTATTTAAGATAATAAGTCTGCCATATTTATCCTCTAGCCATGTCAGTGCAAGTTACTGCCCTGGGCCCTGACAGCACAGCATCACTTTGCAAGGCATGCCCAGCTGTGCAAGCAGGCTACAGCATCTTATGTTAGAAAGCAAGGGCTTTTCAGGACAGCAAGACAGATCAGAGGAA
This sequence comes from Chlamydotis macqueenii, assembly GCF_036417535.1. Taxonomy (NCBI): domain Eukaryota; kingdom Metazoa; phylum Chordata; class Aves; order Otidiformes; family Otididae; genus Chlamydotis; species Chlamydotis macqueenii. The sequence continues at coordinate 23,238,035 of NC_141559.1, forward strand.
TTGCTAATGATCTTAAAGCAAGGATGGCAGAAGCAGGAAGCCTGAGCCCCCCAACTCTGTCAAAATTAGTTCGTGGGACCTTAGTCAGCTAGCCTTTGTTTTTCAGTTTTCCCTGCTAAAACCTATCTATGCACTTAATGCACGTGTGTACAGCTGACTGAAGGCTGGAAAATTCTTCCAGAAGGCAGCCAGGGTGAAGCATCAGAGCTAGAAAGCAGTAGTGAAAGACCTCCCAAAGACCTTTCAGATTAATGTTATTTTTTAAGTAGACACTGTGACAGAGAGGGATCACTGCAGCTCATTGTGTTTTCCTAATGCTGCTCTGGAAGCTCTAAGCACCTGCAGCACAGTAATCTCAGGATATGGGAGTGACTCAGCCTCCTGAATGCTGGACAAGGAAGGCTGCAGGATCTCAGAGGTGAAAGTCCCTGGCCTTCAGGGAAATAAACAAAGGGTCAGATGAATCAGAGCACCGTGTAACTCCTCCTCCAACATGACTCTTCTCTAGTGGACTCATTACCAGCTGAGGACAAGGTAGTGCTGGTTTCTTGAACTGAAAACAAAAGGCCAAACCCTATGCACCACAAATTAGCTTTTAAAGTGAAAGCCACCGTTTACTAGACCTTGTGCAAACCAGTCAGATAGCATCTCCCCTGCTCGTAGCAGGGCAGGGACCCTGGCACTGGAAAGTAGCCAAGGGCACCTCATATTTAGCTCTTACGCTTAAAGGAGCCTCCCACAGTGGCAACCCTCGGGGTGGGAAGGGAGATGCTTGAGATCTGTGCTGGGATATTGTAAGCAGCCACAGTGCCATAGCGGCAACATGACTTCAGCACTTCACGCCTGCAATGAGATACTGCTGATAATTAGCACTGAAAACACTACTGATGTAAAACATAGCACTACTGACATCACTAGTGCTATCCTCAGTTTGGGTCAGATTGAAGATGGATGTTAATATAATGGGTATCCTCTTGTATTTCCCATGGTCCTGGAGGTCTATGCCAAATCAAGCCAGAAGTTAAATATTAAAAGTATAGTCCTTTGACACCTGGAATGTTTTCCATCAGCATCAGAGTGTCCACATAATTTATATATCATAAACATCATCTGGGAGGATTAAATATGAAAATAATATATGAAGGATTTGTTATTGTAAGGGAAATCATTTGCAGCATATGACAGCCCAACAGAAAAAAAGCCTGATTGCTGTGATGAATAATGCATACTGCCTATGGTACTAATTAACCTTGTACTCCAGTAAGACATTAAGGAACAATAAGGCTAATTTGAATGTGGCCCAACACTTTTCCCAATGGCATCTGGAAATCAGTCTTTGGAACATGTAAAATTTGAATTTGTTAAACCAGAAGCCTCAATAAGCTTTCAGAAATAATATTTTTGCTCTCTGTATTTGTAGCCCATGTTGTTTGCATGCACATACACAATGTAAAACACAGAAGGAGACCCTGGAACCAGAAATCATATAGCTTAGCTTTCCATGGGCCATCACCCATCTACCAGCAGCACGCAGGCAGAGACAGCATGCCTCCAACTAAATCCCACAACACCTCTGCAGATGTCCTACAGACATAACTACAGCGTGACTGTTGCACAGTCTTGGTTTCTCCCTGATCAGAGTGGCAAAACACTTAAAACAAGCTCACTGAAAATGAACACCGACCTTTAAGCTTTCATGCTTCCAACCTAAAAGCAATGCCTCCACCTGAAAGGACTGACTCTAGTTTGGGCTAGTCTTGCTTTTCTTGTAACATACTCATTTTCTTGCTAGCCCAAAGCTACACATAATATTAAAACACATACGCCACGTTTGAAGTACTATCTTGTTAGTCACGTGCACAGCACGCACAAAGTGCAGCAAACTACTTGCACGTATAGGCGTGGCTGAAGACACATCATGCACAAGCATCTTGATAAACAGCTTTTGTAAAAGCATACTTTCAAACCTAAGTTTACAGTCATGGGATCAAGTTTTCAGATAACACTGGCCAACTGCTTTATATACCAAAGTCTGATCTAGCATAGGCTTATCTTGGGGGGGGTGGTGGGGAGAGGGGGGAGAATGACAGTGGGGGGGAAACCCACACAAAAAAATCCAAAAAACCCCCACCACACACCAAGAAAAAAAGCAGACTTGCTGGCTCTCTGCAAGCATCCTTCTGCCCTGGGAATTGCTGGGAGGCCAGCAAAGCCAACAGTACCCTACAATATTTTGAAAGGGCAAGGTCTGGCAGGGGGCACTGCCCCTCAGTCTACCAGTGCACTTAAGTGCACATGCTACATTTCAAAGCCAGTGCATGACGTGCCACCCTCACCGTCAGGATGACACAGCTCTTGTCAATGTCATTGGTGATACTTAGAGCTCAGTCAATAACAGACCCATACAATTATTTTACTTGTCCCCAAGCACCAGATTTCCGCTGGCAGCCATCCCACACACCAGAGAGTGAAAACTCCATGTAGCACACTAGCAAAAAAGCACCAGGAGATGTCTGACTTGACTGCTGAATATTGTGTTACTGACGTGTCCAGGAGGTGAGAGCCCAAAGACATCAATGATAATGATGTCAAATGCAGAGCAAGAGTCACTTGAGCAAACAGCACTGCAGCAGCAGCTTAGGGAAGGCTTCTTATGATGCACCAAGTCCTGCAAGCAAGCTTGAACGGCTGACATACCATTTTAAACTCTAATAAGAGTAAAGAGAGACTCAAAACTTCCCTACTCTTTTTGATGGAGCACAGTGCAGAAACACATGGATGAACTTCAGCCTGTGTCCCCCTGCACGAGATGAGAAAAAGACAAAAAAAAAAAAAAGACAATCACAAAGAGCCAGAAACTCTGTGTTATCTAGGAGATTTGGAGGAGATCAGGATCAGATTATTTGCTGAGAAATAGGTCTGATCTGAGTTACATCAATTATTATGAACTAAATTTCTATCCTATAGGCTGTACTCTGCTGGCAGTCAGTGCAATGCTTAATAAAGATCTAGGCCAGGAAATAATTTCATTAAGAATATATTATAAAGGATTATCATTTCCTTCCCACTAAAATCAATTATAAAATCCCCACCGACTGTAGAAAGCACAAGATCACACTGCAACTCACTTCTACTAAGAAACCCGCACCTAGATACATTAGTCTGGCAGCACTACCCTGCATTAAGGGCTCCAAGTGCTATTTCTGCCTGGCTCACCAGCAGAGGCACCAACAGGACAGCTTCTTTCTCTCTGGTACTAGCTAGACTCTCAATCTGAACTCATATGCCTTTGCACATGAATGATCAATTAAGTCTCTTGAGTATACGCTTGTCTTTGCATCTGCCTGTGTGGGCCCACACTGCTCTGACCTAAGCTGTGTACATAGGCATTACCCACTGCTGGCTTTGTCAGAGGATGCTACTGCTGTCACAACACGAAAGCAGGTCCTACGTGCCATGACACTTCATTTGTCTGGGCAGCAGAATAGCTGGAAGGATGATTGCCCTGTTTTAGTGGAAGTATGCAAGACAATCAAGGCCAGCTAAGCAAACTAGTTTTGACATATTAAATCGTGCTTGAACTGTGAGAGCAAAGAAAAATAATGTAAAAGCTCTTCTGAAAAAAAAAAAAAGACTTTTCAAATAAATAACTAATATAGAATTATAGAATTGTTAGGGTTGGAAGGGACCTTCAAAGGTCATCTAGTCCAACCCCCCTGCAAGGAGCAGGGACATCCCCAACTAGATCAGGTTGCTCAGAGCCTCATCCAGCCTGGCCTTGAACATTTCCAGGGATGGGGCATCCACCACCTCTCTGGGCAACCTGTTCCAGTGCTCTACCACTCTCATTGTAAAAAAAAATTTTCCTAGTATCTAATCTAAATCTATCTCCCTCTGTTTTAAAATCATTACCCCTTATCCTATTGCAACTGGCCCTGCTAAAGAGTCTCTCCCTGTCTTTCCTGTAGGCCGCCTTTAGGTACTGGAAGACCGCTATAAGGTCTCCCTGGAGCCTCCTCTTCTCCAGGCTGAACAGCCCCAACTCTCTCAGCCTGTGCTGAGAGGTGCTTCAGCCCTCTTATCATCTTCATGGTCCTCCTCTGGACTCTCTCCAACTGGTCCATGTCCTTCTTACATTGGGGACTCCAGAACTGGATGCAAGGGCTAGCCTTGTACATGGGAAGGGGAGAAAAGCTTTTGTCTGAGCCTGACTGAGGACTTTAGGTAGGCAGAAAGGGAAAGATTATTTTGCAAAACAGACACTTGCTTTTTTCTGCAGAGGTTTGTAGCCATTTCAATGCATTTCACTTCTAAGATGAGTCTCTTGCCGATCACCTGCTCTGGCACTGAAAGAGCATCAAGTGCTCAGGCAAAAAGTAGCCCCAAAACCAGGTAGGACAGGAAGAGTGAAATCACACTCATACACATGCAAAAGACATGAGCAACATCTGACTTGGTACTTAAGAGTTCCATTACTGCTTTTGCCACAGTACTCTGTGAGCCTTTTGCCATTTTTATCTGAAATTCCCTCTACAGACACTTTGCTCTAGAGATTTCTTCCTGGAGAGACAATACTCAATCTGCTGCAATTCAACAATTTCAATGCAGGAAACCCCACCAGCACAGGGTCACAGGGCATCCGTGGACCTTGACAACTAACCATGGCACCTTCCTGTCATCCTGAATCCTTTCCTCCCTGCTGTGGATTTCTTCCAGTAGTTAACATGCCGAATTGCTTTGGATTTATTGTAATAAAATGCTGGGTCCTGTCCTAAGATTCCATCCTCATTGGCACTTCTCAAACCCGTGCAGAGCCCCAGCAGTAATGAAGTCCATGGTCTGGGCTCTGTCACTGCCTAGGTTGCAGGCAAAGCAGCTTGGAGTTGGGAAGCTGCAACCCACAGGCTGCTTCTGCTGAATACCAAATTAGCACGTTCGCCATTCTTGTAAGGAGCAGCTTTTCTTTGGCTCTGCAGTAATTAAAAAGCTTCCTTTCCAGGCAGCTGTTGAAGGCAACGCTGTGACCTCTGTCACCGTTGCAATGGGATGACAGACTGTCTGACTCAGTGTAAGACCTCTAATGCATTATTCAGGGAATTAGTAGAGCAACCATTATGACCACGCAGGAGGCAGCCATTTCACTCAGTGGTTCCCTAGGCAGATTCACTTTGTTCTCTAGAAGAATGGTAAGTTTGTTTTTACTTCTCAATGAATCCACCTGGAGATGAATGATCCTACAAGGGTTTTAGGCTAGTTTAAGACCACAAGAAGAGCACAGGAGATTAGGTGCAGCACTGACACCTAGAACCTTGGTTCAGGCTTTAGCCTCTGGCTGGCACTGAACAACTCAGCCTCTGGCCCAAGGCTGTCATTTGTTAAAGGGGGAATAGTGACTCTGACCTCCTTCATAGAGTACACCCTTCAAGATCCGACACAGAAAAGCCATTTGTATGACCTGGAAATATTTTTAATAGTCTGTATTAACTATTCCTTTTCTTAAACTGAAACAGTCACGTCTGAAGTGCCAGCAAAACTACTCAGGAGCCACTCAAACCCTACCATGAGGATTTAACTCGGGATATACCACCAAGTCTCACTGCAAGAATGAGTCACATCCCAAGCCGACGCTGCCTCCTGTGTGCCATGCTGGCCAGGCAAACCTGCCATGGGAGCTGAGCCCACCACCATTGCCACCACAGTCAGCTCTGCAGAGATGCCAGGCTGAAGATGCAGATGTAGATGCTCTGCTGATGTGTATCCTCTCCCTCCCACCCACCCTGCTTCCAGGAACATCACCTGAGGTGGTGCAGGGAGGCATGTAGGCAGGAACAGCCTTGCTTCATACCCTAGCCATTGGATTTGTCTTGGTAATGCCACTGAGCTGCAGCTCTTAGAGCTTGGGTTTTCAGGCAGAGGGAACATTTTCCTTTGCCTTAAATTGATAACTTGTTTGACTGTCATTGACAGTGAGAAGAAAGTTATCATCTTAAATCCCAATTCTTCAATCTCCAGCTGGTTTTTTTTTTAAGGACATATATTTATAAATATAAGACAGGTATATGAAAGTAATGAGGGACATACATAAGCCTGGCATTGTCTCTTTTGTCTTTTTTTTTTTTAATCTGTTTTGAGAATATGGTTTGGGGCTTATATAACACCTGCCCTTGTTCTTCACATTTGTTCCAGTATTAACAACCTCATAGCCACCCCTGAGGGAAATAAAAAATGGAAGCACATCAGTACCATGCTCAATACAACCTTAACCATGTGTTGTTCGTGGATACTATCGTGTCTATACTAGATTAATTTCTTCAGTGATAGAAAATGAGCACACTTCCAGCAAAATCAACGGGCGTCTCTGTTTACACGAAAAGCAGATTCACCTCTTTCTGCAGACATCTGTATTGCAGTCTCTTTGCTTTTACTGCAGTCTACTGAACACTTACCTTATGCGGATACAAGTTTATCCAGCTAAAGAAATTAAATAATAAGTAAGCTGCAAACCTGTTCATAGAAGGCACAATTGTGCCCTCCTTCTGTGGTGCCTGGATTTCAACCTCAACGTTAACCCAAAGCCAGTTAAAATGATCAAAATATAAAGCATGCAGAGACAAAAGCTTATTATTGAAATGTCAGCACATACTAACTACTGCTAAGTGTTTCTAAATGAGAAACACAAAACTGAAAACCCAAATTATGAACAAAACACAGTAGTACAACTCCATTTTAATACTCCATATAAATTAGGTGGAACAAGGGTTCTGACAAACGAGCTCTGGCAGACCCTCAGCAATTTGAGAGGTTGCAGCAACCCTTCTGATAAAGATTACTGTCCAGGGATAGTGATCATGTCTTATTTGCCCCCAGGCCAGGGCATCCAGACAAGTCCTCCATCGGTCACATCAACTCATGGGCAGACTAGCCAGTTCTGCAGAGCCAGGAGCAGCTTCCAGCAATGGGAAAGAGTGGGCAGCTGGAGACAGCCATATCTTAAATCAAGGCATATAAATTCACCGTATTGCCAACCAGCATTAATGTACTTTATCCTTAATATTTCTCCAGAGTCCTTAACTGTTCCTAAAAACCACAATTAGTAAGCAAACTGTTTCCAAGCAATCCAAAGTCAAAGGTGACAATGAAAGGAACCTAACAGCACCATGGCTAACACTCCTTTTCTCCTGCAACACTTCTCCCATCCCACAATTTAAGAAATCCCCTAAGCTACCAATAGATATTCTGTATTCAAGAATGCTAAAACCAAACAAAGTCAGCATTAAGTAACTATCAGTTAGTTATCTAAGACCAGAATAAAAAGCATATCCTAAGATCTGCCCAAAAATACCTTATGGCTAAGAAGTAAACATGACCTTCACAGCTTATACTTCCAGAGCCATCTCTAAACCTTATTTTATTTGCACTGCTCTATCTATACTTTGTTGGTGGGGAACAAAGTACTCCTTAACTGTCCTTCTGAAAGACGACTGCACAGCAGCCACACTGCGAAGAACGGTAAGGTTAAGTTGATCAAAGTAATGGCCTAAAAGCATCGCTGCAGAATGGGGAAAGAGCTTCAGAGTCATTTGGGTTACAAGCATACAAGGTAGTGCAGAAGGTTACAACTCATTAGCAAAGCACGATATATTGTGCATACATGGATACCGTGCCTCCTATAATGAAGCCAAACACACATACAAAATAAAATAAAATAGAGAGTAATATTTAATCAAACCTGTTGCAACATAGTTTTGGGTTTTTTTTTCCTGTGGAAAACAATTTCCCTGCTCTTGTTAATTATTTCAGCAGCAGAACAAAACACCTAAATATATACATGCACACACCTTTCTACAGAATAAAACTGATTCCTCCTCCAGTGACACCTACCTTTGCTGAAATGTAGCATTCAAATTATTTTCTTTACATTTGAAAAGATAATACACACTGCATGGCCAAAAAATCAGCTATTCTGACACTGGTTGGTTTTGTGCCTAATTAAAATTAACTAGGCACTTCATCTTATAATTATATAAATACCTATCATGCTATACTTCTAGCCAATTTGGTTTTAATCAGAAAAACACATGAGAAGTATGAATGATGGGCAAAAACTCCCTAGAGGGGCAACTGTATTTACAAATTCAGTATTTTCCATATACTGAATATTTCCATCAATGTTTTTCTTGCTATATAATCACCTCCCAGTAGAACAATTAAATTATTCCTGGACTTTGCTTGCTTTCCACTTCACCACAGTGTAAAAGCATGCTTGCCTTATTCACCTGAGTACCAGCTGGGAAGTCTCCCACAAGACAGGCAGGATTTAGCAGTACACTGTCTTTCTAGCATCCATAACAAGGAGTTTAGAGGGAGAATTCAGCCAACCTGAGGCAGAGAGGCAAGCAAATAAGTTGTGGAGGGGGCTGAAGAAAAGTTGTCCCCTCCTGCACCTACATCAGATGCAAAACCAGAAACACTGTCTGCTTTGGAGCAAAAGCCCAAGCTCCAAAATAAGGTTACTGGTGCAGTAGCACATTTCCATTTCCTAGAAATAAGGGGACAGGAAAGGGAATTGCTGAGCTGCAGCTGTTTTGTTAAAAACACTTTTTTTTTTTTTTTATTGTAGTATCAGATATGTGTTTCATTCACAAGTCAGGCCTCTGGGATAGCTGCTGTGCAGACACAGAAACACAATACTCATCAAGTGTGGTTCTGCCATCGCTACCTTTGTAAGCCCTCAGTTCCCCCCAACCCTCCACAGATGCTGCCTTCTGCTACCCACTAGCTGAGGGTCACTACCTCTGCCTGCCTGCTCCTGCACGGCTGAAAAAAAACAATTGCCTCCGAATATCCTTGCAATAGCTGATCAACAGGGAGGCAATCACCACTCTGGGAAAGCGCCTTCAGACATCTGCGCTGTCTGTGCTGCTTTCCAAGGAAGACGAGTAACTCTGCTTCACTCCCAATCAACCAACAAAATCACCTGAGAACTGATTTGGCAGGTAAAGTTCTGATCTATGTAAGCTATGACAATTAGTTTTAATATGACAATTAGTTTTAATTATATCTGGAATAAAAGAACCGCAAACACAAGGTTTTTCTGTAGCCTTTGTTTTCTGTAAAAAATTCTCATGTCTCTTGTCAAGAGCTCAGCTGAATTGCAATACAAGTAATGAACAATCATCAAAAATAAATATTGTTTTGTAAATGCACTGAGGTATGTCCAGCAAAGTTGATTAAGGGAAGAACAATCAAACAAACATCAATTTGTAAGATAGCAGAAGGGCTTGAACATTCTAGAGTTGTTTTACAAAATATCCAAGTATTTCCTCTGGCAGAAGTTCCTTTCTAAAACCAGAAAGGCATACTCCAACCCATCGTCCCTCCAACCCTCAGTTTCAAAGTTCTTCCTCAGAAAAAGGTAAGGGTGAAGAAAGATTGCACTAAGTTTTCCATTACTTTGTCCACCTCTAACATCTAATCTTGTCCATACCTTCAAGCTCGCTAAAACCAGCTGTGTTCCTTTCGCTGTCTCTTCCAGTAGCAGCATGCACCAATTCTTGGAAAGAAGAGCCTCGTGAACTCATTACTTGCCTTTTCAGCTTTGCTTTCATTCAGTGCAGTAGGGGTTGGTTTTTGGCTTGGTTTGGTTTTTTGACTGGTTTTGTTTTGGGTTTTTTTTTTGTTTTGTTTTGTTTTGGTTTTTTTATTAAAAAAAAAAACCAACCCTCTAATATTAATTAATATGTGATTAAGCTCTGAAAGCTGCTGACAAAATAACAGGCTCTGCAAATCAGTTACATCCACAGTTACTGCTCTGCAGCCCACCCCAGTCACTAGCAGGACCTCATCACTGCAAGTGTATTTGGGTCTCATTAGCATAACATGTCAACATCCCCTCCATTCCAGCATCATAGGCCCCAGAGCCTTTAAAGGCATAAAAAACAGTACTTGCTTTTCACTGAGAACATAAGCCTCATTGAGGCTGAAGGGGAGGATGACTACAGAGAGAAGTAGCAGAAAGTGCACTTTTCACAGCTTTATTCATTTCCTGCAGAAACCCAAATGGTGAGCCCTGCTGTATACAGTAAGCAACTAAAATTGAAGTCACAATAAAATGCCAGTGCAGGAAGAAGGAAAGCCTAGACTGGTGCAGATAAGAAATTGTTTGGCCAAACCCCAAAATGGGTAAAGACAGAGACTTCAGAAGCGCTACTTCAAGTTTTACAGCATTTTAGGATCTGGCCTTCAACTTGGGCTGCGTACTGCTGACTAAGGAGGAGATCACCATTAGGAGACGTGAAAATTGGCCAAACAGACTTCAAACTGGACATTTGCCAGCTAGTGGAAACACTCAGGAACATTAAGGACCCATTCAGACAGCACTGGCTGAACTGAGGCAAAGCCAATAACCACCGGTCCTTTAGTGGCATCAAATCACCACTCTGGAAAGTGGCACAGAAATTCCAGAGCAACTGCTTTCATTTCTCTTATTAACCAGTACAGCAATTTATTCTTGTGAATTCTGAACCTTAACAGTGGTCCATTATAAACATGTCCCAAAACAGTCACAATTTACCTCTAGCTGTCCCATAGCAGTTGTTGATAAATGGGCCATGTTGCCAAAGGAAATGTAAAAATTCAAGTAGTTTGGTTTCTTTACAGTACCTACTACCTAGCTGCCTATATTAATTGAAAGAGTGAGCACAATATGTAAGGAGATTAGACAATGTCATATTTACAACCTTGTGTGTCCCCAGTGAAAGAAATTGCTCAGCTATTACTGTCAGTGCCTTCTTCAAATAGGAACCCTGCTGACAAGATGATGAATTCAGAACATCGTTGCCCATTAATGATTTGTAGGCAGAAGGGATTTCAATAGTTCCCATATGTTTGTGAGGGTGACTAGGATTTACATCACCTCTAATCAGAGAGTGTACTCTGCCCTGCCCAGACATGACACTAGAGCTTGGAAAATGTCATCTTTGCAAAAGGGAGAAATTTTAATAAACAAAGCCAGGCTCTTCTGGGTTGAAAACATTTCCCAAAGCACGGTTCACTAATAACCTGCTTATGCCTAAGTGAAAGTAAGCAGGGAGACCACTTGCAAGATTTGCTTAAGTGATTTATAAACCAAAGGTCAGAAGTTATTTAAGTACTTGTCAAAGCTACACCACAGTGTGCTGAGACCATCATTATGTCAGGCAGGAGCATAGAGCGCATTTCCTAAATACCAGTCAGGCGCTGGGGGGAAGCATCTACAAGCACATAGGACCTTTCTGCCTTTCTTGGTGCTACCTGTTCTGCTTATGGGCGACAGAGCTTAACTTTACTGTCCTAGAAAAAGACCTCATCCTTGTGAATATACCAATATCCAAACCAGAAAGCATTTTACTCACACAGTATATCAGCATGAACCCATACATACGAAACACAGACCTCCTGGATGGCCTAAGGCTGAACATCTCCTATTGACTGAGCATCTTGGAGCCAACCAGCAGGAAACGTTTGGCACGATGACCTGGGTTAAACACAGGACATCAAATCTGGGGCCCTAAAACAGACTGTGCTATAGGCACTCAGATCCCAACATCCCATTGATCTGGAGATGGAATTTAGGGCTTTTCTACAAACGAGAATTATGGGCTTTGGCAGCTCTAGAGCAATTAAAATTATAAACTCCTGGCAAGGGTGCAGGCTGTGGATAAAGTATAAAAGTAGTTTATGTGAGTATGCCTTCTGAAAGGCAGGCAAGGGAACATTGCCACAAAGCATCTTTACACTTCCAAACTGTGATCACAGTCCTACCCAACAGACTCATATATTGTAGGGCCAGATGATATCCTCTCAACTAAGAAAAATAAATTAAAAAAAAAAAACAATCCACACCCCAAAATGGAAAGCAGAACCTCAGATTACTAAAGTCGCCGAGGCAACAGCTTCGGAGCCGGCACGATTCGCAGCGGCGCGGCACAGCGCAGCGCAGCCAGGGGATTCCCGAGGCAGGGAAGCTCAGGGGGGAGCGGAGCGAGGCGCCAGGAGCCCGCAGCTCGCGCGAGAGCGGCTGACGAGACGTGGGCGGAGCCAGGGGGCACCGGCGGCCCGGCCCCTCTCCCCGGGTACAGCGGGGCCTAGGGAGCGAACAGGGCGTGGCGCGGCAGTTTGCGCAGGAAGGGCGCCGCCCCGGGGCACTTGGTGATTCACGCCGCTCAGGGCGACATGGCCAACACCCGCCTGAGAACAAAGGCTGCCCCTCCGGCCGGGAGGCCTGCACCGGCACCCCCTGCGGCGGTCGATGCCTCCGTGCAGACGGAGCAGCCGAGGGGGGAGGCTGCGGTGCAGACCTCGGGCTGCAGGCAGAGCCTGGACCCTGCTCCCGGGGCAGGGGCAGGCGGCAGCCCTGGCTGCAGAAGGTGTGCCCGGGTGGAGGAGCTCCTGCGGCAGTGGCTGAGCTGCAGGAGGCGGTCAGGAGGCTGCGGGACATCAGGGAGGCGGAGAGGGAGCTGGATACTTGGTTCCAGGCACAGTCTGCACCGGAACCGCAGCACCCAGTGAACCAATCAACCCCCCCCCAGTGACACACGACGTAAGCAAGCAGGCAGAAGATGCCACTGAATGGAAAGCTGCAAGGGCAAGGCGCAGGAGGAAGAAGCAGCAGCTTCCCCAGAACCCCGAGGTGCCCCTGCAGAACCGCTTTGCTGCTCTGCAGACTGAGGAAGTGAGACCCAGCACCTCGGGGGAGGCACAGGAGCTGTGCGAGGTAGCGCGCCCGGCTCGTGTAATAACTAGCGCTACCAAGAAAAAGAGAGGAGTGGCAGTAGTGGGTGACTCCCTCCTGACAGGTACGGAGGCACCCATCTGCCGCCCCGATGCGCTCTCTCGGGAGGTATGCTGTCTCCCGGGGGCTCGTATCAGGGATGTCACAGAGAGACTACCTAGCCTCATATGGCCCACAGACTATTATCCACTGCTGGTGTTTCATGTGGGGGCCAGCGACACAGCTGGCAGCAGTCTGAGAAACATCAAAAGGGATTTCAGGGCTCTGGGTTCAACAGTCAAAGGCTCTGGGGCGCAGGTGGTCTTCTCGTCAATCCTCCCAGTCGAAGGGCAGGGACCTGAAAGGGCCAGATGTATCTGGCAGGTTAACTCGTGGCTCAGGGAGTGGTGCTACAGCCAGGGCTTTGGGTATCTAGATCACGGGGCGTGCTTTGAGAAGCCCGGGCTGCTAGGGGCGGATGGCGTGCACCTAACCAAGAGGGGAAGAGTGTGCTTGGACAAAGACTTGCCAGGCTCGTCCGGAGGGCTTTAAACTAGTGTTGCTGGGGGAGGGGGAGCACAGTTCAGCCCACTGCTGTCAGCATGGCGCCAGTGCCAGCACCGAGGGTCCAGAAGCTGAGGAAGGATCACAGATAAGTGCAAATGAACCTAAACTGCGGTCCAATAGCACCCCTGTCGCTCCAGCCAGCAAGTCGGCTTTGTCGGGGGCCCAGCTGAAGTGTCTCTATACCAATGCACGCAGCATGGGGAATAAACAGGAAGAGCTGGAGATGCTTGCACACAAGCAGGGCTACGACCTCATTGGCATCACGGAGACGTGGTGGGATGACACATACGACTGGAGCATCAACATGGAAGGGCATAGGCTTTTTAGAAAAGACAGGAAGGGGAGACGAGGAGGGGATGTCGCTCTCTACATCAGCAACCGGCTAGAGTGTGTGGAGCTCCACCTGGGGATGGAGGAGGAGCTGACAGAGAGCTTATGGGTCAAGATTAGAGGATGGGGATGGACAGGGGACATTACGGTGGGGGTCTGTTACAGGCCGCCTGGCCAGGAGGACAGAGCAGATGAAGTGCTCTATAGGCAGATAGGAGCAGCCTCACGGTCACAGGCCCTGGTCCTCATGGGGGACTTCAACCACCCTGACATCTGTTGGAGAGACAACACCTCAGGGCACAGGCAGTCCAGGAGGTTCCTGGAATGCGTGGATGACGACTTCCTCCTGCAGGCGACAGAGGAGCCGACAAGGAGGGGTGCCATGCTCGAACTTGTGCTCACCAACAGGAAGGGACTGGTGGGGGATGTGAAACTGAAGGACAGCCTTGGCTGCAGCGACCATAACATGGTGGAGTTCAAGATCCACGGGGCAGCAAGGAAAATACATGGCAAGCTCTCTGCCCTAGACTTCAGGAAGGCGGACTTTGGCCTCTTCAGGGACCTGATGGGCCAACTGCCATGGGAGGTGGCCCTGGAGGGAAGAGGGGCCCAGGAAAGTTGGTCCATATTCAAGGAGCACCTCCTCCAAGCTCAGCAGAGGTGCATCCCGATGAAAAACAAGTTGGGCAAAAAGGCCAGGAGGCCGGCGTGGATGAGCAAGGAGCTCCTGGACCAACTGAAAGTGAAAAAGGAAGCCTAAAGAGGGTGGAAGTGGGGACAGGTAGCCTGGGAGGACTTCAAAGAGGCTGCGCGAGTGGCCAGGGATAAGGTAAGGAAGGCCAAAGCCCTGGCAGAACTGAATCTGGCCAGGGATATAAAATACAACAAGAAGAGCTTTTATAGGTGCGTAGGGGACAAAAGAAAGTCCAGGGAAAATGTAGGCCCCCTCCAGAAGGGAACTGGTGTCCTGGTTACCCAGGACATGGAGAAGGCTGAGGTTCTCAATGACTTTTTTGCCTCAGTCTTCACCAACAAGAGTTCCTGTCCCACCACCCAAGCTGTAGAAGGTGCAAGCAGGGACTGCGAGAATGAAGAACTGCCCATTGTACTCGAAGAGCAGGTTCGGGATCATCTGAGGAACCTGAAGGTGCACAAGTCCATGGGTCCTGATGAGATCCATCCGCGGGTCCTGAGGGAACTGGCGGATGAAGTTGCCAAGCCACTGGCTATCGTATTTGAGAAGTCGTGGCGGTCTGGTGAGGTCCCCGATGACTGGAAGAGAGGGAACATAACCCCAATTTTTAAAAAGGGGAATAAGGAAGACCCAGGTAACTACAGGCCGGTCAGCCTCACCTCTGTGCCTGGCAAGGTCATGGAGCAGATTCTCCTGGAAACCATGCTAAGGCAGATGGAGAGCAAGGAGTTGGTTGGAGACAGCCAACATGGCTTCACCAAGGGCAGATCGTGCCTGACCAATTTGGTGGCCTTCTATGACGGAGTGACGACATCGGTGGACAAGGGATGAGCAACTGACATCATCTACCTGGACTTGTGCAAAGCTTTTGACACTGTCCCCCATGACATCCTTCTCTCTAAACTAGAGAGACATGGGTTTGATGGACGGACCACTCGGTGGATAAGGAGTTGGCTGGATGGCCGCACTCAGAGAGTGGTGGTCAACGGCTCAATGTCCATGTGGAGACCGGTCACGAGTGGCGTCCCTCAGGGGTCCGTGCTGGGCCCGGCCCTGTTCAACATCTTTGTCGGCAACATGCATAGTGGGATAGAGTGCACCCTCAGCAAGTTCGCCGACGACACCAAGTTGTGTGGTGCCGTCGACAATCTGGAGGGGAGGGATGCCATCCAGAGGGACCTTGACAGGCTGGAGAGGTGGGCGCGTGCCAGCCTCATGAAGTTCAACCAGGCCAAGTGCAAGGTCCTGCACCTGGGTCATGGCAATCCTAGGCACAAATACAGGCTGGGCAGAGAATGGATTGAGAGCAGCCCTAAGGAGAAGGGCTTGGGAGTGCTGGTGGATGAGAAGCTTAACATGAGCAGGCAATGCGCCCTTGCGGCCCAGAAGGCCAACCGCATCCTGGGCTGCATCAAGAGAAGCGTGGCCAGCAGGTCGAGGGAGGTGATTCTCCCCCTCTACTCTGCTCTGGTGAGACCCCACCTGGAGTACTGTGTCCAGTTCTGGAGCCCCCAACACAAGAAGGTCATGGACCAATTGGAGAAGGTCCAGAGGAGGGCCACGAAGATGATAAAAGGGCTGGAGCACCTCTCCTATGAGGACAGGCTGAGAGAGTTGGGGCTGTTGACCCTGGAGAAGAGGAGGCTCCGGGGAGACCTGATAGCAGTCTTCCAGTACCTCAAGGGGGCCTACAAGATGGGGAAAGGCTGTTTAGTAGGGCCTGTTGCGATAGGACGAGAGGTAATGGTTTTAAAATAGAGTGGGGTAGATTTAGATTAGAAATTAGGAAAAAAATTTTTACGATGCGAGTTATCGAACACTGGAACAGGTTGCCCAGAAAGGTGGTGGAGGCCCCATCTCTGGAAACGTTCAAGGCCAGGCTGGATGAGGCTCTGAGCAACCTGATCTAGTCAGGGCTGTCCCTGCTCCTTGCAGGGGGGTTGGACTAGATGACCTTTGAAGGTCCCTTCCAACCCTAACCATTCTATGATTCTATGATTCTGAAAGCACACCCCAGATTGCTATCTCAGCACTATCAGAGATCCAACTGCTCTACATGCACATTAGGCTCTTCAAAGATAGTCCCAGGTTTCTAGTTTAAACCAATTTTTTGGTTTAGGGTTTTTTTGGTGTTTTGGTTTTTTTGTTTGCTTTTGATTTTTTTTAAAGAGTGCTTTGAGATATGCCATACTGTTCATGCAGTGTAGCAGGGTAGGATATGGAGGGTGACTAATGGATGTACCCCTTTTCTCCAAAAATTCTTATAGGTAACTGAAGTCAGGGTCCAGACATAGCACCCAACCAGTGCATGTTATTTTGAGACACAGTACTTTTTGCCATAATAAGCAAATCCTTGCTTATCTATCTGACTCACATCCTTCATCTGTGACAGTGTAGATTTCCTCAGGTTTGGCTAATGTTTATCTTAGCCCTCCTTTGTGCAGTATCAAACATAAACTCCAACTCTTCTTCCCCCCTAAACGAGAGAAATATCTTTATTGGCACAAGAAAAGCAAAACCAAGTCAGATTTTGCTGTATCTGCAAATTGCTATATGTGACTATCTCTGCAGAAAAAGGAGACTATCCAGGCCAAAAAGCACACTCGGCCTTCTGTTGACTAGAGGTTTCTCCAAAACCAAGCATACCTATGTTTTCTCTCCAGGTAAACCCTTGAAGAGACTTGAACTATGTAATCTTCAGGGGCACAGTGTGTGACCAAGGATGAAAGGATCAAGGCCACAGTTTGCTTTGGATACACACTGATCTATCCTTTGCACTAACACTACAAACACCAATAACAAGTGTCTGGAGTGAGGTGAAGACAAAATGCAACACCAGCTTTGGCTGGAGCAGAATCCCTCTGCCTTCCTCACAGGTTATCTATTACTAAGTGCAGCCAAGTAATAGTGCCAAGTGCATTGCAAGTACAAGGCAGTTAGGATGGGACTGATGACCAACATATAATAATTTTGCCAAAGGCAAACTGCACTGAAATATTTTTTCTTTCCCCTTCTTTTTTATGTTCAAATTGGTTTTAAGCTACTTGTTATATATCTATAGAATTGCCCTTCCATTGTAAAAACAAGCATATAATACAGCAAACCATAAAATGAGAGTATGTTGCACTTCTTTAAGAGTATTCTTTTTTAGGTCTTGAACTTCAGATATCCTAGATCTCTTAAGAGCACAAGGCCCGCGACAATTTAAGAGACCTATGCTGACCCACAACTCAGGAACCTTAGCCAGCTACTTGTGTGAAAACTTCAGCACATACAGAAGCATTTTTATCAGTGGGGCTTTAAGTTTAACTCTGAACTGCTGAGCATCTTTGTATTAAACTATTTACCAGAGAGGAAAAATCAATCAACTCAAACCACATCAAATTCCACCACCTGCCCCCACCTCTGAGTGAAAAAGAGAGAAAAACATACTCCTTTAAGTACAAAACCAAAAAACTCATCTTGGATAGGGAGATTAACTTCAAGCATTCCCTGGTACAATCCAGAAAAAAGAAACCAAGTTTCTAAAATTCATAAGAAAACTCCAATACTGAAGAAAAATAATGTAAATCTTTAAATAATAGATAAGATTGCAATCACCTCATGGACTCTGCTCCAGAGGTAATAGTGGTGTGCCAAATTCTCTTTCTCCATAACCCTCTAAGTACCAGAAGGACCCATACATAGGCGTCAAGTCCCACTACATCCAGCCAAGGCCTCTCTTTTCATGCTGTCATGGTCATTCAAAGGACCTCAGGGGAAGTGAGACCCTGACCCACCATTGTCAACTCAACCAGACATGAAGGAATGGAAGAAAACCACACATCACCTCGGCAGCCTCAACACAACACCCTCCCTGCAGACCCTTACCTTGGCAGGTGTTGTTCTTCTCCTCGTATCCTGCCTTGCACAAACACTTCCCAATGGGCACCAGCCATTCCCCCTCAGCACTGCAGTGCATCTTCGGTGCTTCATCAGTCTCTGAGTGGTTGACACAGACACCTGACACCTCTAGCAGCTGTGAGGAATCCGCCCCCGTGATGGTGTCAGGAAAGTGGGCCAGGTTGCGGATCACCAATGGGCATTTCTTGTAGTACACACGCACGGAGACCAGGGCGATGCAGGCACCCACGTCCTGGAAAGCGAGATAAAATCCCTTTTTTGTTAGGGGTCCAACATCTCTCACCTCTGTGTTTAGCTTCATAACTCTGTCACCAAGGTCTAGCTCTGTGAAGCTCTCATCAGCAGCGATGGTATCAATCTTGATATACTGGTTTTCTTTGATGTTCCTCCCACCTTCATCATCTGATTCAAAGTAATACATGTTAAAAGTTTCTTTGCAAGTCCCAAGTCCTCCAGGAAGGCTGTTACAGTCCCTCAAGGTGAATTTGAGCTCAATGAAGATACGAGATGCCCCTTCATTAGAGATCCAGCTGGTCAGAAGCCAGTTGTTCTGATTCTGTTCCATTACCTTGCATACTTGGTATGTGTGTATTGGAGCATAGTTTTCATCCACCTCACCAATTTCTTCCCACTGTATAAAAAGGAAAAGTATTACTTTTTAAAAAAAAATTACAGGTCCTGCACAATCTTGGCTTTCCCATCAAAGAGCACCTTGGGCATCAGAGGTTCAGGAGGACTTTTAGGGGAAAAAAATATCTTAAATGGTAAAGTTTTCCATACTGGAGGCTTGATACATTCCTGATAAAGTCAGATAAAACTCTTTAGAAATATAAAAAGATATCATTAAAACTAGTTAAAACTTTTTGTCTCAGACATTTTAGAAGTGGGAAAACATACTGCTAGGTTGGAGCACTAGTACTTTGTTAGGGAACAAAACAAAAGCAGATGGGGTCATGAGTTGGCCTTTTCCAATGCATCCACATAGGAAGGGAAGAAAAAAAAAAAAAAAAAAAAAAAAAAAAGAACAACCAACAAAAAACCTATTTACAATTCATCTGTCCCTGCTCCCCCAGGCTCCTTTCTACCACGTCCTCAAATCACTGCCCAATGCAGTGAGGATGACCACATTTCTCCAAGCTATTCTCCCCCACCAAACAGCCTGCCAGAAAATCAGCAGAGTGATATACGAAATAAATGGGTCTGTGCTGTCCCTGGGTGTGCTACTTAGAGGAGTTCCTGCTGATACAGAGATTAATTCCAAAAAAGGTTACAGGGATCTGCAAATCTTGACCTATTTGTGTGCTACACAAGTTTTTAAGCAGGGCTCCAGATAACTTCCTGCAGCTGTTTGTGGAAACTGTAGCAATTGTTTTCTCATTTTATTTTGGCCATGCTCTGAAGTGCATCCCTTGGAAGAAATGCTTTTTCCTGATCCAGCACACCACAGTCAGTAGCACCACAACAGAACCTACAAGAGAGAGACTCTTTGCTTTTACAACTTTAGTGTCACATTAAGAGATTATATTACCCCACATAAGTAAAGCAAAGAACTCGGGAAAACCGGTGATTTAATTTTTGTTCTCTTCTACTTTTGACCTGTTCATCTGGAAGGGTCTAACTTCCAAAGCCTCTTCCATTCTCTGCTAAGCATTGCTGCCTGCATCTAGTCACAGCTGCAGACACAGCAAAAAACAGATGCACAGAGCATAATATAGAGGTGCTCCAGTACAAGGTAATAGCTATGTCCCAAGCTATATACCTCCAAAGGCCAAAGGATAATTTTTTTTCATGGGAAATACAGCCTGAGATGAAGTTGAAAGCCTTCTCAGCCGAGATGTCATTACTGCAGAGCTGACAGGGAACACCCTCAGAGTCAACATAATGATGAAGTGGGGTTTTTTTTAAGGGAAATGTTCTTTTTAAACTTTAAATTAAAATGACAGCAACAAGTTGCATGAAAACATAATCTGCTGCTACAGTCCAAAATCAGTTTATAAACACCATCAGCAGAAAAGCATTTCCTCTCTTCCCTGACCTGTGATATGAAAGCGGGGACTTGCAATTTCAGCAAGACATACCCACCACAATGCACCGAGTTCACATGTACCATGAGTCTTCCAAGTGAGGAACCTAACCTGAGAACATTTTTGTCATGCTAAGCTGTATTTTAATTTCTAACCTTTTCTATGTCCCTAGGCTTAAACTGGCCATGACCCTACTGTGATAAATACGTACTTGTGTTGTGGTTTTGTTTGGTGGGGGGGGCCTAAGGTGGTAGCTTCTGTAGGAAACTGCTAGAAGTCGCTCCCCTTTGTTCAGTGGACTCGGCTGGGCCTAGGGGAGACCTGCTGTTGGCCAAGGCCGAGCCGATTGGTAGCAGAATGTTCCGTGATAACGCCTCTGCGATAACGTATTTAAGAAGGGGAAAACAGAAAAAAAAAAAAAGAGAGAAGAGAAGATGTGAAGAAGCTGAGTGGGGGCAGAGGTGCAGAGGGGGAAGCACAGGCCTCATGGGCCTTGCAGGCCTCACCTTCTGGCCTCTTGCCAGGTGGCCGACTGGGCCCAACTCGGCCCGGCCCAGCTGCAAGAAGTGGAGAGGAGAGGAGATGGATGATGTGAAGAGATCCTGAGAGGTGTCTGCCAGCCTGTTGTGAAGAACTTTTCTTGTGAGAGGAACGGCTGCAGACGCCAAGGTCAGTTCAGAAGGAGGGGGAGGAGTAATGCGGCTCCTGGCCAAGATTCCCCTGCAGCCTGTGGTGACGACCATGGTGGAGCAGGTTGTCCCCCTGCAGCCCATGGAGGTCCACGGAGGAGCAGAGATCCACTTGGAGCCCGTGAAGGACCCCACACCGGGGGAGGTGGATGCCTGAAGGCGGCTGTGGCCTGTGGAGGGCCCGCTGGGACAACCGTTCTGGAGGGACTGCACCCCGTGGAAGAGATGACCCACACCAGAGCAGTTTCATGAAGGACTGTGGCCCATGGGAGGGACCCCACAATGGAGCAGGGGAGGAATGTGAGGAGTTCTTCCCCCAACCATGAAGCAGCGGCGTGAAACAATGTGTGATGAACTGACTGCAACCCCCATTCCCTCTTCTCTCCCCAGTGCCGCTCGGAGGGGGGAAGGTTGTAGAGATAATGTTAAGCTTGGGAAGAGGGAGGGGTGGGGGGAGGTTATCTTGTTCTCTGTCTCATTATCCTGCTGTTTGTAGTAATAAATGAATAGTTTTCCCCAAGTTGAGTTTGTTTTGCCCGTAACGGTAACTTTAAGGATTTCTCCCTGTTCTTATCTCAAACCTCGAGCCATTTTTCTTATATTATTTCTCCCTGTTCTCTTGGAGGATGGGGGGAGTGACAGAGAGACTGTGTAGTCTGGTCCCAATCGGGGCTGAACTACAACAACTTGTCACTTCACCCTTCCTAGCAGTGCCACAGAGTTAGCTAGAAATGTGTCTGCAGCGAAAACTAGGTAGATCTGTGCAAGATTCATGCCTAACTCTGAGGACAGGCAATTAACAATTACGAAGAGTAGAGCCACTCAGAAAACACACAGGAAAAGTATGCAAGATAGCAAAAATCTGCAGCTGGCTTCTCTATGTTCCAGTAAATAGGGTGAATTCAGATACGTGAAATTAAAAAGCAGAAAAGCCCCATTTTTCAACTACTGTGGTTAATTTAAGTGCATATATGCTGTACTTATGTGCTTCTAAGTGGATTTGTTTAACATGACACTATACAAACGTGAAGTCTTATTTTTATTACAGTGGCGATTCTCCATTTGATGAAAAGGGAGGGTATCCCTCCACTTCCCCTCCTTGACCCATGCAGAGGTCCCTGCCGAATCAGGCCAGGGGACAGGTGAGCCCATCCCAGTATGGCCCAGGAAAGACCTTAATGACTTCAAACGTTTGCTTTTTCTGTCTGAAGGTCAGAAGATCACTCAAACGATCACACACATCAACCAGCATATATGGAGACATGTTAACCTCCAGCAGGTGGGGGTGAAAAGCATTTGAGGGCTGGAAATCGCTCAGACCAGTTTTAGCAAGTGAGGATGTGTATGGATGGCTACAAGGTACACAGTGTAACTCCGAACTACATTTAGGGAGCGTGTAATGTGTATTTCTTTCAGAAAACTGGTGTTTACAGTGACTGTGATGTTACAGTAATATCGTTAGTGATCTAAGTTGAAGGCATATAAAAAAACAGCACTTACTTTTTTTAATACTTGCCAGATCAATTTTCAAAGACCCAGCCATCATGCTCTCCATAGTTACAAAATCAAGCTCATTTCCATCCCTGCTCCAGGAGTTGTCCTCCAGCAACTAAATCCAGTGATTCCAATGGTTGCTTTCGTGCACTGAGAGCACTAAACACCACGAAGAGGAAGGTCCCAGCATAAATACATCAAATGAACTAGAGTCTAATCTCAGCTGCAAGAAATGGCACATGACCCAACATCTCAGGCTTCAGGATGCACTGCATTTTCAGCACTGCACCTGGGATCAGAGCAAGACCTGCCATCACCACCTGCCATCAAACCTAGAACAATCAGAGAGCAAGAGGAAAAGGAGGTGCTAATGAATTAAGGCTGCTTATCTTGGCTGTCCTCAAGGGAAAGCCAAATAGATTTTATCAGAGCAGCCACTATTGTGCAAAATCTCTGCTCTGTCATTTAATCCCATCTTTTTCTCTCCTGTCTGCATGTAGGCGTGCACCATTTATTTTTCTTCAGCCAGGTCTGCCTCCCCCCAGAGACTTCAGGCAGCCTGGTACCCTTCTGCTTTTGCATCCCTCCATGAGAAGGTGATGGGTGTAAGACCTTCTGCCTGGTCCCAGCTTCCCAATCACCTCAAACAAGTATTTCAACTGATAAAGGAATACAAGGATGAAATGCAGGACCTTACAGTTAATGAAAAAGAAAACTCATCATATTAAAGAGGCAGCATCTAGCTGAAAATATTGGCATAAAAAATTAAGTACAACTGAAAAATTGTGTAATATTGTAATTCCTCTCTGCAGCACGTATTTTGAGATATAAATCAACCCGATCTGCAGGATTAAAACAAAAATGCAACCATTAATTTGGTGCTAAATGTTTTCTCTACATTTTTAATAGCCCTAAGAAGGAAAACACAAACACATTTCAGTGGCCTGATGTTAAATCATTTATAGAAGATCTATTTCTGAGTCAGAAATTTCCAGTACACTACTGCAAGAAAATTAACAGAAACTCAGGATTGCACTCTGCTCCATCCATAAGAAGCATGCAATTCACACAGGCTGTCTGCCTATGGAAAGGCCAAAGATATCACACATCTAACAAAAAATATAAGAGCTAAGAAAGCACCCAGTGAAGCAGCCTTGTGTTAAACAGAATTTTAAAACACCTTCACCAGCTCTCTTTTACTCAGGCTTGTTTCTAATCTCTGGGATCCCAGGTAATTTGCTACCACAGCACAGTAGAAGACTGGTACTCCAAAAACAAGTGCTGACAGTGGGAATGAAAATTTCAGAGCTTTTGTTTATTTAGTTTTGGGTTTTTTGGTTTTTTGTTTTGTTTTGGCAAGGAGAATTTTTGTTACTGATCTTCAAGTAACTCACTCACTCTCTTTAGCAGCCACTAAAGGTGGTGCGGAAATTTCAATCCTCTTTCCTAAGTCCACACATCCTAGCACTGCTGAAAAAGAAATCAGGCACTTTGCAATATCCTAGGAGTTCTAAGAGGGAAAGTGAGTTTAAGAGCATTAAGCAAAGGGGTTCCTAAGACTTACCTGGAACCTTCCCAGCAGGATTCCCTCCCTCCAAGGACTGTACAACCTGCCTCTATTCCCACTGCCTATTTCACAGGCTCCCTGGTACAAGAAGCCTCATCCTCTCCCATTTCATTTTCCACCCCACCACATGGAGCTCTGCAACATATGCATGTTAATCCAGGTGTCTCCTGATGCAAAGATGTAAAATTGGAAAATGATTTATGCATTTTCACCTTTTTTTCTTTTGGAGAAAGGCAAGGCTGGCACAGATATCGTATCCGAGGCTTTGACTGTGTGGAAGCATCTGAGAGACTGCACACGCATTTCCCACAGACAGAGGAGGGTAATTTTACCCCAAAATCCTCCTGTCAAACCCAGCACGAGCACACAGTGGTGCAGACGAGAGCGCGGCATAGGGCTATGCAATCCCTATACCAAGTTAAAAGGGGAGACCTGCCGCCCTTCCAGAAGGGCAGACCAGCCCAGCATTCAGCACTCTGTTATTTATCCTGCCTTTCATGCTAATAATATTTGGGCAGTCTCTTCGATTTCCTTTTTTGCAGCTGATGCTAAGACCTAGCTGCCAAAATACTCTCCACCTCAGCTCCCATGCGCACATTCCCTCCCGCTACTCTAGTTTATCTTGCAACCTGCTCCTTTCCTCCCTTTGCTACTCTCCTTCCATCACAAAAACCAAAAACTCGTTGCCCTTTTTTTTTTTTAGCTGCCTGACAGCTTTCCATCTGCTGTTGTATTACAAAGTTAAAGTAAATAAGAAGCAGGCTCTCTGCACAGTTTCAGTAACTTCAATGAGGTCATGTAAGGCCTCTACTGAAAGCCAGGCAGAGCGCTATACATCTTTTTTTTCTGCACTGCAGAAGGTTTTGCAGGGCTGTGCTAACTGTAAAATAAGCCTGTGTCACCATCTTGCCTATTGCAAAACACCACGTACAGACACACCAGTCCCAAAATTCAACTGCTTCAAAGCCTGCTACCAATATTGCCAGTTTTATCAACACGCCCTGTGATGCTCAGCATTGCTCAGATTTTCAGCTCTGGAGCCGTATGATTAGTGTCTTTGCTTTTGCTGGAGGTGTTTCAGTCTTCATTAAAAGAAAAACGGTTTTGCTGTCTCAAAGAACGAGATGACAAAACAGAAAGTACCCAAAAGTCATCTTATTAGTAGCCTCCTCTAAAGTGAAGCTGACTTCAGGATTGGCAGGAGCAAAACAGTTCTGTTTTGAACACTGACTTTGGCAAGAGGTATATGTATAACCTCTGTGACCTACTGATTGTAGTAGAGTCCATCAGCACCTCACGGAGCAGTTGGGAAGCCTGGTCCCCTCTCACAGTGAGGAACAATGATCCAAGCCACTCTCAAGCAGAAGAAAATACAGTAACCTGTCAGATCCTGCAAATTTGCAAGTCTACTCTTTCCGATGGAGAAGCAGTGCCAGGAGCAGAGCAGAGACATGGCAAGTAGTTCAAGATCTACGGGATAAACGGTGCCCATTACATGCTACCTCCAGAGAGAACAGAAGGCAAAATGGCTTTGCCCAGCTCTCTTCCACCACTGCCAGGTCACTGGATCCTGTTTTAAACAGAGCTCTTAGGCAACAATTTTTAAGCATTTGTGCCAGTGTGACAACTCAGGTTTAAAGTTCAAATACAGCTTTGAGGCAGGATGCTTGCTTAGTGGGACAGCCCTGCAGCATCCTCCCTCCTGCCCTCAACCAGCCAAACTGTGGAAGGACACCAGCCATGGCCATGTGAGTTTTTCCAGTAAATCACAAATTTGAAATAAAAATAATAAGTAAAGCAAAGCAATTCACGCACTTGGATGAAGTTAAGAAAAGAGAGGAGTGGACAAAACAAAACAGACCAAGGGGAAAACAGTGATTTTGACAGCCTCCCAAACCATGTGTGTACCATCAAATAAATTAGAGGGCAGAACAAAAAAGAAATGAACATGAAAACTGCTCTAGAGTAACCCAAACTATTTCCTTCAACATCAAACACTTTTTAAAAATTTCAGCTACCAAAAAAAACCCAACCAAATAAAAAACGTTACTACTTGTGCAGACAAAGTTTTCTTTTCCAGTACCAACATCCACTTTTGTAATGCAAAAGGTGAACAGATTCCTAGACAGCCTCAGCCTGTTTTGGTTTTTTTTTTTTTTTTGGGGGGGGGGGGGGGGGGGGCGGGGGGGGGCCGGGGGTGGAGCTAATTTTAAGGGCAGGAGCCAGTGTCAAAAGGAAACTACAGTGACTTCAAGACAAACCATATTAGGCCCAGTGTTTATTAAAAACTGGTTTATTAAAAACCAGAAGCAGTTGCAACTGGTTTATTAAAAACCAGAAGCAGTTGCAACTACCCAGGATATTACCATTTCCATGCATCTGACACTCCCCCCACCCGAGGCTCAAGCCTCATTTGGATGGCAATTTTACAACCAAGACATTTATACATACAGACGTATGTTCCTACTGGCAGTAGTTACTAGTCAACTGAAAACCATAATGGATAACAGACACAGAGCACAGAGAGGATCTGATTAATCTCCCTACTCAGGCAGAAGTCTGGTCTAATGAAATTAATTTTAAAAGCTGAGTTTCCAAAGAAGGAACTTAACATTTTCTGGTGGTTTGGCACATTGCCTTCAATTTATCCAACTGGGAAAATAAATTTAAAAACAAACAAACAAACAAAAGAATACCACAACTTTTGGGCTACACTTCTCATTTTACTACTGGATTGCAGTTTTCTGCTTTTTCTTATAATGCCACTCTACTCTGGACACTAAAATGCATAGTCCAGTTAACACAGAGGCTCAGAATACCCTGAGGCTGATTACCTGAAGTAAATGTGAGTTATTTCGCACATTAGAGGAGATTTCCCAGCCAGAAGCTAAGGATCATTTTTTCATGAACTAAAATATAAGTGGGGGAAGGAAATTGCAAAGAGTTATGAACTGGAAATCTAAAGCATCTTTTTGAGACATGCCACATCTGACTAGTGAACTTTTTTTCTCCATCCCTATATTAACCAAACACTCGCATATTTCCTGCTATCCAACATGTGACACTTGCCTAGCAGAAAGCAAACTTTAAAAGTCACTTCCATTACACCTCCTTTGCCCCCAAAAAAAAACCCAAAAAAACCCCATAAAGAGCAAATTCTTACTGCAGTACATGCTTATGATGAAATATTTTATCTGTTCAAAGACCTGCACAACTCAAGCTGTTGAAAAAATCAAGAACCATCAGGACAAAATCACCTTGACTTTTCAGTGCTGCACACCAAGACACAATGAAAAAAAATGAAAATGGAACAGGAGTTTTTTTTCAGACTTTGATCATTTGCATGATCAATGAAAGATGTCAGGACCAGAATCCAAATGCAAGAAGAACCCAGCTGGAGGTTAGCGCAACTGAAATGAAAGGAGCGTCAGCCCCTCTCCAGCATGCGTAATCAGAGGCTGCTCTGACTCCTTACCAGAACAAAGCAATGTGTTATTTGCAAACCCTGCCTCCCCTTCTCCAATTTTCTTTCTTTTTTTTTTTTAAAGGTTTGAAATTCTCCATACATCTGAATTAAAATATCCATTTCAAATTGCAGCCCAGCAATTGAGGGTAAGAAAACAGAGATGAGCATGAAAGAGTCAATGAAGAAACACAATACCATTAAATCATTTTTCACTGCTTAATGTAACACTCATTGCAGAACAATTTAATAAATACCATAACAAAGTGTTGGCATCACTCAGTTTAACACTGGAAGACTGACAGAGACAGATTTTCAGAAGGATCCACAATATGACATATATTTTAGTTTTATAACCAGATGCTTGGATTTTCAAAGCTTTTGGGACACTGTTCATGTTACTCATAAAGTGATGATACAAAGAGGTTCACAGAACAATTTTCAAAAGCAGCAAGAAAATAAGTTTGCCGTGTTATTTCAATGTAGTCCTAACATTTAAATAAATCAAAATGTTTACTACAATTGGAATAACACAAAGCTTATTTTTAATGCCCACAACAGTGAAAATTTGCAAAAACTAAACCAAATTCTTAATCTTCATCATTGTCATTGACTATCTATAGTTTCCTGAAAATGAGGAAACATTTTTAAGAGTTTCCAGTAAAAGATAAAAAATGCTTGATCAAAAAGTGCATTTAATGAAAATAAAACAGATTAAACTTCTCAGTTTTCTAATATTTCAGGCAAAGTGATACTGTTATCCATGTGCTCTGCTGGCAAAGCCTAACCTCTCAGGCATATAACAAATTTGACTGGGTTATAGATGGCCCATACACCATATCAGACTGTCCAGCAAATGCATTATTTTGCCCCTGCTCACTGGTCTCTAATCTGCTCAAAGCTTTTCATAGAGATAATATTTCATTCTTGGCTTAGGCTTTGACAACTGCACCCATAGATCAATTTTAATTATTGCATTAATCATCCTTCTATAATCAGTGGCTATCCAGCACTAATTTACACCTCATTTCTGTTGGTCAAACAGCCACATCAGAGCTTTGAAGCTTATTCAGGCTTAAATGATTATATGTCCCTAATAAACACTGAAGTCCTCTCAGTCCAGCCGCTGTGAGTGGCATTAATGACATGCTGCAGCGGCAGGGGCCATCCAAAATCAGCCTTGTGTGATGCTAGAAGCAGCAGCCCCTACGCCAAACAATTTTTTTTTTTTGCATTTCCAATACAGTCAGACAGAAAAAATGAGAAGGATGCTCTGCCTGTGCAGACCCTCTTATGGCAACTGGCATGCACAGCAGGCACATACACCATATTGCACCTCCTCCTAACAGCTCCATTTGCCACCTTTTGAGTACATGTGGTTACCAGTAAGAAAACAGAAACCAAGATTTTCTGATTCACTCCATGCTGAGCACCTTACAACTGTCACCAAAACCAAAACAAGCTGTTGAAGTTGCGCCCTGTAGAAAATTCACTTTTCCCATTTATCAGACAGCTGTAACTTGTTCACAGCACCACCAAATTAGGTCTTAGCATACTTTTCTTTGATCATCTCAGAATTAGGCATTACATTTTTAATATCTGACTACAATTTTTTCCCCAATTTTTGGGTTGCTCTCACTGCTTTATGTGAAAAAGACTACCACTTACATGGGATTACAGTAAGCAGCTAAAACATGATCAGTTCGGGGCAGATTTTTCATGCTCTTGTCTGCAATCCCTATAGTGAAACAATTTATCCTGATTGAACAAAGAATAATTTTTTAATTAAAGATCCTTGGCAGGCCTACATTATTAAACCAGCATAAAAAGCCTCACATTGATTGCAGATTCACTTTCAGTTAAGGTCTGAGTCAGTATGCTAAGATCTAAAAATGAATAAACAGAATGAGTTTATTATGACTGTTGTTAAGTACTTACCCACTATAGGTAATAAATTATACATGTAGATGCTTGTTATGCTTATTCCACCATATAATGCAACCTTTAGTTACTTTTTATTCCATGGAATTTAATTCCCATTGTGTCAGGCTTACATTACTACTTAAATATGAAATTACAAGGATGTAAATTTGTCAGACAGACATGCAACCTGGACCTCGATGTTTCTTTAAATTGGGAATTCAAGAAACACAGATATGCTCATTTGTTTATGATGAATGTCCTATCCTAACCATCTCAGAAAATACACATTTCTGGAGAGGTTCCATACTTCGTAAGATATTTTTCCTCACCTGCAACCTCCTGCTACTCCACACTGTCTTCCAGCATCTGACAATCACTAAAGAACCGACTGAACACTAACATGCCATGGCTAGGAAAGCAGCCCAGGGCCAGTCAGAAAACCACAAGCAAGGACCTCCCATGGACTTGTGTATGGGAGAGAGGTTTTCACAGCAAGCCCATGACTGAATGCAAGCTTCTCTCAATTTTGTGCAGCTTATGGACATAACAAGGCCAAATTGCAGCAACGGTATTTTACTGCTAGGCAAGATAGTTCTTGTTTATGGCCTGAATTTCTGGTTAAAAAAGTTTTAAATAATCTTCAGGAGTCCCCAGGAGGAAAGGCACTAGGCAGTACAGAAACTACAGATAATTATTTATCCATCCCTATTCTAAGCCTTACATTCACTCTACAAAATGGACTAATTGACTACTTCACACAAACATGAAATTACAAATCCAGTTCCATAATTATTTAGCAGTTAAACCATGAAATTAATCCCCTTTCAATCTTTGTCTCTTCAGCTTCAGACTTTCAGTGAAACTGGATGCACGTTTCACAAAATGTTGACATTCGAAAGGAAAAGGATGAATGAATGCACTTTAAAACAATAAATTAAAAGTACATTTCTCAGAGGAAGAACTAATTAGCATAAGAAACAGCACTTCTGCAGGTTATGTGGTTAATTGACATCATTCTTGTTACCAAAGCACATACCCACTGGAAGTTAGACAGCTGAAGAAATGGCACTCTGATGTTGAAAAGTTGCCCCCATAGTGCATAATACATAAAGCTTTCTAATAATGTGGGCCCTCATCCATAAGTCATTGTGCACAAAGAAACTTAAAATAGTAAGCAGTGAAAGACATTTCCTACTAAGTAAAGGAATATGCCATTTAGGGGAAGGATACAAAAAACCTGTTGTTGTACCTCCATAACTTCCCCTAGCCATGGGTGTGAGTGACACAGGACCAGACCTAAAGAATTGCATCACTCATACACTCAAAAGGGGAATTTTTGTATTTGCGTAGACTGAAGCAGAGACAGCTCATCCAAGCACACAGGTAACTTCGATGCAGTCTGCTTCTCTCAGAGATGCAGAGTCCCAAAATGCTTCAGGGTATTTGGCTTTGCAGGTGTGAAGCCTTTAATTGCACTAAAGCTGATGCTGAGCCAGAACTGAATCCTACCTTTCCTATGGCTTTAGGAGGCTGCAGGGTTATATCATCCCCTGTAAACAGGAACTTGTCTTCCCAACAGAAATTATGTACATTTTATGGATTCATGTAGTAGCACAACTGTCATCCATGGACTCCTCTGACCAAATAACCAAGCATCCAGGTCAGCTACTGGTAGAGGCTTCGGCACAGCTCCAGCACACACTTTCAGGTCATAGATACATCTGGCACTGTACCCCAGCTCCTCCCTGCCACAGCATTCAGCTGAGTAGCCACTAAGATATCCCCTTCATTTCTACCTGGCTTCCATCACAAAGATGATTTTCTCCTCCTCATGATCCATTTGCTTCACAGATCAAACAAAAAGATAATACAACATTTTACTAAGACCACTTCAAGAAAGTCACTTTCATTTCAAATGATGACACTTCAGCTAGGACAAATTGTAAAGATGCCAGAAAGGAGAATCCACAGCTACTCGAGAGACCAAAAAAAATCTACTCTACAGCACAAAAATCTGTAAAAACATTTTGAAGAGGAGGCTGGGATGTGGCTTACTTGCTTGTGGCTTCTATTTGCCTGAAATGGGGTGTGGGGAGGAGGAAGAGATAGACGGTTAGTACATACCTGTAAAGTTAGCAAGAGGCATAGCAAGATCCATTGTCTGAGAACTGAAGTTTAATGGCTAAAAAGAGTAGTTTGTCTTATGACAAGGAGAGCTTGCTGTCAGCACAAGCTACAAAGGGATATTGTGGACTCACCGGAAGAGGAAGACTAAAAAGAAGAAGTCCCTCTTCAGAAGATGCACTGTAGGTCAAATCAAGGTTACAGACCTGCTGTAAGGACCCTTGAACAAGTTTCTACATTGTACATATCACAGGAAATTCAACTACACAATGTTAACAGCCCCACTGGACTTCAATTCTGTGAAGCTACAGCACCATTACCTTCAGCTCACACATGCACAAACCTGCTTTTATTTTTAAATAACGAGAACTAGTAAGTACTATAATACTGTGCTTTTTTTCAATTGATTGTTTTACTTCACCAGCAAGGAAACTATAATTCACTAGGAAGCAGCATGTCTAGAATGTTAATGATTTGCAATTAACATATTTGGACAGCAGGATTTGCCTAACTTTCTTTAATATCATTTTGATTACTTATGTATTTACTCTAATATGGGAGAAAACTAGTTCAGTTCTCAGATTTAAAACAGTGTGGAGCAGAGAATAAAGGAAATTTGCCAAGTAATAGCTTTCGTCACAGCATTGTGTGTGAAAAAAAAAAAAATCACTTTATTTTCTCTTTCCGGCTTTCTTTTGAACAGACAAAACAAAGGTTAGACAAAAGGAAGGGGGCAGTCCGTTTTTTAAAGGCAACAGTCAAGACTCTGCTAAATTAAGCTCATTCCCACTTTAAGAAAACAGAGGACATCTATGGCACTAGCACCCATTTTGGCTCTCGTTTTTTGCTTTATCCTTGATCAATGGAGACACTACATGGTCTTCCAGCAGGAACAGATGCACCAGGGAATTCATCTGGGAAAAGACCCTCTGATACAAAAAAGCTCATCACAGATTCTGGCTTCTGCCAAAGACACTCTGCAACACCTGGAGAGATACACAGGGACTTATGCACATCCAACCTCAGCAAGGTCAGCCACTGCAAACAACACTGCTGAGGAAAAACACCCCAGGTTAGCAGTGGAGGAGCTAACCCTTCAAGCAGAAAGCCTCAGGAGTACTGCTGTGCTCAAAAGGAGCAGGGAAGAGAGGAGTCCAAAAGGTTTACCTGGGCTAGTGGCATCAAACAAAATAGCTTTGCAAACACTAAGAAAGGGCTGCTTAAGATTCCCTGCTTTCTCTCCAGCATCTTCATAGCAAAAGCCTTTTACAAACATTATACAGGCAGCATCATAAGCAAATGCCCTGGACATTTGCCAGTTCTATACACTTATACGGCTCTGAGAAACAAGCTCTGCCAGACTTAGTTACTGTGACTCCAAAGGACACAGTAGCTCCAGCCTATCCATACAGCTTATCTACATCGAGACCACTCCTCTGAGTTAAATATACCAGGCTCTGAATAAGCAGCATTTTGAAATGCAATATACAGGTCTTGGGAAGCTAAGCTTATGGGCTGTGTAATCAGAACAGATATTCAATTATCATTAAAATTAATAAGTAGGACAACAACCAAATCCCCTGACAGGTTTTTATAATCTCAAACTGGTATTTATCAGAATTACTCTGACACACTGAGTCATTGGGCTCTGGCCGACGGGCAAAAGTTGCTCCTTAGCCCACTGCAGTTTCCTTCACGCTGGAAGCATCATGACATCCAACAAGTACCGCACAAGAAAGGAGATGGATATCTGAAACCGTGCAAAAAGGTTTGATTTGGTCTGAAATCCATTTCCAAGTTAACTATTCATTTCGTTCCTGTTCAGCAGCTGCACTCTGCCTTGCTGTAACTCTGCAGCAGAGCGACTGCAGCGACTGCTTTTTAAGGGAGGCACCAACCTGCTCGCAGTCACCTACCCCATCACCTAACACCATGTATCAATGACCACAACTTATTTATTTTCTGATCATCTGACAATACACCTATAATGACTGACATAACTAGCTATTATTTTCTAAAATTTCATCACTTTTAGATTGATTTTCCCAGCACTAGAACTGAAATAATCAGTGCTTTGCCCAACTGTTGTATTACCAATATCCATATTTTTAAGGATGTAAAATAAACTCCAGACTTAGTAGCAACACAAAAAGCAGATATTCTGCCATTGAAGTTAACTACACAGGAACATTCAGTTATTCAATCTAGCATTGCAAAAACTAAAGCAAACAGTAAACCAGACAGAGATTGTGTAAAAAAAGAGGTCCCAATGAAAAAGGCTTCCAGTGGAGGCAGAAGGTGCTTGTTTTTCTAAATGGCTGGAGGAAAAAATAGCAAGTCTAAGTCCTTCTCTTCAGAAATAGACAATTTTCCCACCCCACTTGGTATCTGCTGGATACAGTTGGGTCTTGGGATATCTTCCCAGCAGGACTGCTCCCTACGAGCAGCACATATGCATCACAGAGAAACCCAAATACCTAAAAAACCAATTAATTCTGAAAGACTACTTTCACTAGATAAGTAGATATTTAAATTACAAAATCTTGTAATCATCTCTTTTCCCACCTTGCCCTCACCTACCAGTTCTTAGTCTAGCTGACAGCCAAAGGCAAGGCAGGGGGTGAGGACTCACTTGAACCAAGCCTGCAGCTGCTCCTCACCACTGGAACAGAGCTGCAAATGGATTAACGGTGTACACAAACATCTCAAATCAAATTAAGAAATATTCCACGCTATCTTCTCCTGCCAATTGCATCTTCTGCACAGCATTATGGACTGTCAATATTACGGGAAGAATCACTGCTGTTACAGGAAGACCTTTGAAGACAAGGGCCAGGTCACTTGTCCCAGAATATTTTTATTGAAGTCAAATGAGAATTTTTGCAGCATAAAGACTCAGTCCTTCCCCTCCTCCAGAGCCAAAAGTTCTCATCTTTGATACTGCTAGAAAGTATCCCAAGGAGGGTAATTTATCCACAGAAAATACACATCTTTACAAGCTTCTGGTTTATCTTATTTTGGCACAGCAACGGATCTACAGGACATTTTTTCTGTGTTTCAATATATAGGTAGTTCTTATATACCAAAAACCATAAGATGCACAGTCTTAAAGTGGAACTAGGCTTTAGGAATGAATAGTTTTTCTAACAATTTAAACACATCTGCTTAAAGTAGAATAATTTGATTTTTTCTACGACTCATTTTGTCAAATTAAGAATTTAATATAATCAAAGCAGTGATCTGGCACTTGCTAGAATAATGATCACAAAAGAGAAACAACCAAGAATACACAAGCTAAATACTTATCAGAGGATTTTGGCAAGAATGAGGTATCTAATAATAATTTCCTTCTTGGAAAGCAGCAAAAGGAGGCAAATCAAGGTCTGTGCTCGGGGTGTTTCAGCCTGGTCTGACAGATGTAGTTTTTGGAAAGCCATCAGTAACCTCTACTCCTCATCATCACCACTCCTCCCCTGGGAGCTGCTCCTCCATCAACATACTGATGTACAGCTCCCACTGTACTGGTCTGATCTTGCCCCCCCCCACCCCCCACCCCACAGCTATCTGACAACTTGTCCAAGGATTATTCCTTACTAAGATCATATAGGGGTAGGTGAGGATCAAACTAACATGCAAGTGTCATTCACTCCTAACTCTAAACCACTACTACATCACTGATGTGTTTTCAGTAAACCATCTTGAAAGAGAAATAAGGAATATGGAAAAAATAATTGCTTTCTCCCGTAAATGTTCAAAACTCCCCACAGGATGGTAGGGTCTCTATTTTTTTTTTTTGAGTTTTTTTTTTGGTGGGTTTTTGTTTAGTTGGCTGGTTGGGGATTTTTTCGTGGGTTGAGGGGGTGGGGAGAGTTGTTTCCCCAAACCCTCTGGCCAGGCAGAAGCAGCAGCAGCCACTGTTCAGCCCACGGGGTACAGACAATCAATCATGGCAGCTTGGCAGCATACAGTGTCACAGTGGTAACACAGAGATGACTGATGGCTGGGTGTCATTCACCTTCCCTTCAATAGTGCTTCATCATTCTGTTGCGAAGATCCCTTCAATAGTGCTTCATCATTCATGTTGGGAAGAGCCTAAAAGCTGGTGAGAGAAGCTACCACTTTTCTTTGGAGAAGAGTTAACATACAACCCCAGAAAGGATGTATTACCATCCATGGGTACTCCTGGTATTTAATCTTCAATCTGTTTCACCACAGTATTTTCAATATTAAAACCAACAGACCTCATGATTACTGCCTGCCTTAGTCAAACACACTATATCATATAGCTCAGCATGCTTTTTCCCCCAAAATAAAGACATCTTAAGATAAATTAAGACTATAAAACCAAAATATTTTGAGGCAAAAAAAGAGCTTCCAACTAAAATACTGGCATTTTCTTCCACTAGCCAAAAACTCAGTCCCACCCTCCCGTTTCATATGTGCATATAGCCTTCAGCAACTGAAAACCATTCTGGTTTTGTGACCCACACAAGCAAAGAGAGAACACAATGCTGCCATTTTCAATCTCTGAAGATCCTGAACCATTCCATTAATAACTTAGAACAAACTTTCATCCATTTTTCAACAGGCCTAGATGTTCAACTGAGGAATTATTTCTTCAATAGCCTTTGCAGTAAAACAGAAGTCAATTAAAAAGCTCTCCTTAGATTCACAGGTTTTAAGATATATGATGGTCTTCAAAAAAGCCCTCTGTGTTTTATTGTCTTCATTCACTGTGCAATACACAAGGCAACCATTGGTCATGAAGACAAAGTAGCAGCTTCCATTTTAACACTGTTTTCAGGAATTTTGCATTTAAATTTTTCTCCTTCTAGACAAACCTACCATGTGTTTCCCTTTCTGAAGTTAGCATTAGTTTTATTTCATGGGTTTTGAGCTGGCTTTCCTGAATGAGTAACATGAAAACAAAACCAACTTTCCTCAATTATAAGAACACTAAACAAATCAAACAGGACTGCAGTCTTGAATTTAGTTACCCAAATAAGTCATCAACCTGAATAAAAACATATGCTGTCAAATGGGGCAATGCATTTTAAGATTTATAAAAGGATTATGCAATTAAGTGATAAGTAGTTCACTGATACATCTATTAAGCATATGAATTAGTAAGTAACATACTATAAAAAAATCAGCAACATAAGGTATAGAATCCTAATGCATATTTTCTAAACCCTGGGTTGTTGCATATGCGTTCTGTAATAGTGATACTTTACTCTGCAAAGTTTCAGATTCTCCATGACAGCACTACATTTATATATTTTAATTGTACGTTTACTAACTGTTGGATACCAATACTTCTGAAATTGGCACAAAAGTAACAGAGAAAACAATGGTTTTAGAAGATAAAGGTCTTCAAAAGTCTTTTATCCCCAAATGTAATTCTTAAGCGTTAGAGAAAAAAAAAAAATACTTTTTAGCATGAAAGGAGATGACTGTTTGCCCATTGAACCTGTGTGGAGGAACCTAATGCTGACAACTGTATTTACAAAACAATACACTGAAGGATCAGCCTTCATTTCTTCTATGGCGGATTTTCAAGACCAGGATAGTAATATATTATTTCAATAATACAGTTCTAGCTGAGATAATGATTTGCTTTATTCTTAATCTTACTAGTATTAATTTATTTTACAGTATCTGGGAGTACTCTAGGCATTTTAGATCTCCTTTAATAAGACCTACACCTTGCCAGATGCTGCTCCCAAATAAGGGCTTGATACATGTCAACAGCATATAAACTAAAGGGCAGCTAGCTGAGAGTGCAGAACAAGTTTAAGAGCATTCAGAAATGGAGAGAGAAGATTTAACTTCAGATGGGAAAGATATGAGAAAGGACATTAATAAAATGGTGAGGCTATTCAGTGAGAATTGTTGTCTAGCATGAGGTGCTCCGGTTTAAAAGCAGCTACATACCATAGCTAATCTATTGCAGGCATCAGGGGGAATAGATCTTAAATATGGGGTGCTGAATGAGTAACAGTAATGTTTTTTAAGTGAGGCAAGATTAAAAAAAAAAAAAAAAGAGCTCAGAGAAGAAAAAAACAAAACAGATTGCACCCTAGACAGAGTCAGAACTAGCTTTCAAATAGCAGGGCTTCAGATGTAGGGTTGGAAAACACCAGAACACATCACCTGGTTTGTTCCTCCTGAAGAGATTAATTCTGCTTGTCCAGAGTGACAGAGATGATTATTTGATCTGCTGTCAGAAACCTCCTGTGAAAGAAACCTCACATCTGCCCCAAAGATGCACCAGTAGAAAATACTTACCATCAAATGTAACCTGAATCAGTTCAGTTGAAACAAATCCTGGGGTTTTTTTATCCTACCCACTGCCAACCTGGGCAAGAGGTTATTCCTTTCTTCTCTGCATCCCTCAAGGTGGTTGTGGGCCAGTTCAATACTCTATGCGATACCCAGCTCCATCAGCCTTTCCACACAAGATGCATCTCTCCATTGCAGAGCTGACCTCTTTAGATTTTGATTGATATATTGAAGTTGTGTCAAACAAATGTAGCTCTGCAAGCACTAGCAAGGCCACCAAATCACCAGGGAAACCCATCAATTTGAACAGTAGTCAGCTGGACAAATTCCACTCCAGCATCTTCAGTCTCACTCTGGAGCTTTCAGAGTTTGAAACATGAACTCAGTGCTGCTTTAAAAAACAGTTTAGTTCAATTATCAGTTATCTGGATAACTTCTGGTGTCTTTTCAGACTCAAAGCTCAAGCTCTTTTATTATAATTATGCTATACAATACAAGCATACATGAATCACTCTGGCAGACTCAAACAGGCAGCATAACCAA
The DNA here is from genome assembly GCF_036417535.1 of Chlamydotis macqueenii. NCBI lineage: Eukaryota > Metazoa > Chordata > Aves > Otidiformes > Otididae > Chlamydotis > Chlamydotis macqueenii. Next base: position 23,276,389 of record NC_141559.1, read on the forward strand.
AAGAACAAAACATCATCATGGCCCCATGGGATATGAGCAAAAATGACCATGTAAGCACATGAAGAGCCAGGGGGAGGGTCACAGAGGACAGATGTTTACATGTATTCAGATATGGCATTTTACCTTAAGGAATCCTAGTGGAAAACAAACCCCCCACATATTTCAATTCTATTGAACTCATCATCCTACAAATTATTCATGTAAAATTCCTTTATTCTGTATGTAACAGAAAACTTTAAGTAATGCTTTGGTTTGGATTACTCAGTTTACTTCAAATACTTAGATGTGCACTGTGTTTCTTACTAACCTGTTGTGGTGGTTTAGCCCAGATCACCACACAGTTTTCTTATTCACCCTGCCCCTACCCAGTGGGATGGGGGAGAGAAATTGGGAAGAAAGGAAAACTCGTGGGTTGAGATAAAAACAGTTTACTAAAAATACTAAAAACTACAAAGCTAACAGGATATAAGGATATTAATATATACAAAATATACAAAATGAACAATGTACGATTTCTCACCACCCAATGTCCGAATGACCGACGCAGCCTGTCCTGAGCAGCAATCACAGGAACGACACCGAGCAGCAAGCAAAAGGGGGGAGAGCAAGCTAGAAAGGTAGAGGGAACGATGCCAGCAAGCAGGAAAGAAGAAAAGGATGCCAAGGGTGCCTGAATGGATACCCAACAAGAATGCCCGAACAGAAAAGGATGCCAGAAAAGGATGCCCCCTCCCATGGGCAACCCCCACTTATATACTGAGCATGACGTTTATGGCATGGAATACTCTCTTTGGCCAGTTTGGATCAATTATTCTGTCTGTCTTTTGCCCAGCTTCCCGCATCTGCACGTTAACGCGACCTTAACGAGACTTGGAAAGCCAGACACTGTCCTTGGTCTCATTAACAACAACTGGTATCATCAGAATGTTTTTATCAACATTCTTCACACACGAAATCCAAAACACACCAGCTACTGAGAAGAAAATTAACTCTATCCCTGCTGAAACCAGGACACCTGTGCATGCAACAAAAACATGTACAGATAACCAAAGCAGCCAAACTGCAGATTTTTAAGGTGTCATTAATATATTTTTTCAGCTACTTAGATATTATTTATTTCCTTCATGCTGCCTGCTGCAGTATGAATTGCATTCTTGCCATGTTAGCATATCCCCCTGATTCCTCTTCTACACCAGTTACAGTTGAGTAGCATTTGCAGGAAAACAAGCAAACAAACCAACCAAAAAACCCACACAGGCTGCCAAAAGTACTGCCCTGAAAATGCCAATTATAATAATAGCTACATGACACATCTCAATGGTGCCAAGAATCCTCCTCCTCCTTTCACTACCCCCTATCTCTCCCCCTTTATTTTGTTTCTATCCCTGAGGGCAAACACTGCCTCCAATCCAGGATTCCAGTATAAAATCTCTATCTGAACCAAGATCAACAGACAGACAGAGAACAACATGAATCTATTCACAAACCATGCTGAGTAATCTAAATAACTGTTATTTTTAACTTCAAAGAGGCACTCTAGGGTACTTGTCCTCAAAAGAATGAGTAAAAAATGCTGCTTGCAAAAAAAAATTAAAAAAAAACCAAACAAACAAAAAAACCCACCAAAACACAAAGAAAACAAAAACAAAAAATCAAACCCGCCAATGTCCTAGATAAATGAGAAGCAACTTGCAGAATCAATCTGCTTTCGATTTACACCCTAACTTTTGGTATTTGGCCTTACCAAAAGCAACAGAAATTGCTTCCCCTCTTGCCGTTCACATGCAACAAGTCATCTAGCTCTCTCATTTTCTGCAATGAATAAAGAATTATGAACATCTCCACAGGACCACATTCCTTAGTACATGTTTATTTTCCTGTCTGAGCCTAAAAAAAATAAAATCCCAGTGCAATGAGCCACAACACACAGCCAATATCCCAAGGACCACAGAGGCTTTCCTCTTCTGTGCTACAGGAAGGTCAGGGAAATCAACGGGAGGTGGAGGAGATGGGAGAGGACCACAAAAGCAAAGCAAGTGTGCGGCACTCAGATTTAGACAGAAAAAGAGTACTTCTAAGCTGAAAATAAATAAGTTTTAAAATAAACTCTGAAAGAAGGGAGAATCTGAAACAAATAAATCAGTGCTATTATAGCCACTGAAACAAAAATCAGACATAATCGCTCAATAAATCATGCCAGCAAAAAGCATTTATTCTAATCAGCAACTTCTGCAATTATCTGGATATTGTTAAAAATGGCTAGTTTTTTACTTGCCCAGACCAAATAAGACTGAACAGCACAGGTTTACAGGGGGCTATTTATAGCTTCTCCCCTTGCAATGGCTTTGCAGGGAGTCAAAAATGCATCATGCAGTCTCCTGCCAAACCAAGGGAGGAGAGGAGGCAATACAGCCTACAAACACTGCCTGACTCGGCTTATTAACTCGCAGCACTTACCATTGTTCCCACCTCTGGAAGCTTCCATATGATAAAAATGTATGTTTAGCACAGGCAAGTGCAGGCAGTTTCTGTAAGCCAGAGCTAGACAGTGTCACAGTCACGTATAACACACATATAAACCTCTGATGTGCCCAGTTTGGGTAATCCTAAGCAGCATCCCAGGAATAAATTTGGAGGTAAAAGAGACTCTCAGGCTTTGCAGACCTGCTGTACAAGCATAGGCTTTAATAAAAAAAAAATCTGACTTGTTTTGTTGATGTACTTGGAGGCTTCCTACTACACAAGAGGAACCAGACTTTTCTGATATAGCCTCTGCTAATTCCAATAACCTCCTTCAGGTTACAGCAAACTTACAGGAGCTGCAAAGCCACGTCCAAATTGTTTCTTTGGCATGTAATAACAGGATCCATTCTCGACTTGAGCTGTGGAAAAGGCAGCATTTCCATGTTGGCCACGCTCCACTGGCAGGGAGAGAGTTCCTTTTCTGAGCTCCGTGGCCATGCAGACCTCACAAGGACTTTGCTCACACTGTATCAGATAAAACTGCAGGTTTAAGTGCCGACTGCATGACTGCTGCAAGCTGCTGAACCCACACAGCCAGGGAAGGCCTCATGGGGCAGTCAGGAAGTCACATTACTAGGACTCATTAATCCTTCAGAGTAAAGTAACAGAAAGAAGAAAGTAACTTCTGCACAAGAGCCGGTTCTTCAAAGTAGGAGACGCTGTTTCAACCTCTGCTTGGCCACAGCATGTTTCAGTCACATTATCTCATCTCCATTGGTCACTCAGTAGTCCATATGATGGAAGAGGGGGATTTTTCTTACCTTCTATGGGCATGAGGGAAATGAAGGCCAGCCAGGCTGCGAGGACACTGGACACTAACAAAACCTGTGCCAAATAACCACCTAGCTAGGCAAAGCTCTGCAAAGGCAACCCTTGGCTAAAGTGCTCTTCTCCCTTCCCCTAAAGCACATCACTCACTAGATGTGCTGGTGCATGCTATTTAACAGTGGACCAAGGTCTGATCTTGTAGGGACTAAAGCAGCTGCAGTGCTTTATTTGAAATTGCAGCCATGAAACAGGTCTAACTCTAAGTCTAATCTGTTTTCAGACTGGAGGGTCAGTCTCCTTCCAGTGCACTGCTACTTTCATTTCCTACGTTAGATCACATTTCCCCATTGTGTCCCGCAAAAATGAGGCGAGCGATGGGCTAAACAAGGGCAGAAGGACTTCCCTGGAGCATGGAATGTCTTAAAGTTTTAATACACAAAAAATACCATGGCACACACCTATAATAATAATTTAGACTATCACACCTATAAATGATCTGCGAAAAGCAAGCTCATTCGGCTTGACGAGACCTCTTACTCCCATTGTTTTGGTGAGAATTTTTTGAGGTTGTTTTTTTTTTAAATAAATGCGAAAATCTGTTTTCAAAACCTACCAGACTGAGCCTTTTTGATACACAGATAACTTCTCCCAGGCACTCCCATACAACTATAAAGACTAAACACTTGCTTTCTTTAACAGCAGCTGTGCTCCTGGTGCAATCTCCTACTTCTAACAGATGTGGTTCTAGGAAAAATACTAAGTTTCCTTAAGATTAATAATAAAAATCAAGTGGAGAAGCAGCAACACTAGAAGAATTGAAGGCTGCTTCAAAAGCTAATGTATTTTCAGTCAGTTGAAACTGCTACCAAATACTTGAAAAGTAACTAGACTCTACAGGATACTGTTAACAGCAATAATAAAATAATAAAAAATAATAAAATCAAAAAGCACATGCTCTGTATCTACACACTGTAGCATTGCAAAGTGTCACACATTATGACATTTCTGTTCCTTTCCTTGATGGAGGACTATGCAGACAGGTACAGAGACTTTCCAAAATTTCCGTAAGAGGACATTGTGAGATAACAAATCAGCATGAGAATACCTCAAAAAAAAAAAAAAAAAAAAAAAAAAAAGCTTGTATATTTCTGATCTCAATGAAAGCTCCCTCCTTTTCAAAATTTAAATTCTGAAGTGAATTACTTAAAATATTTATACAAGGTAGATCTTTAAAAAAAAATTAAGCCAACAGAGTATGACTGCAGTATAGCTGATTGTACAGCAGATAAGGGGGTTAGAAAAGGAAGTTTGGAAAGACTTTTTTCAGTACTTGCAAAATACTGCTAATATATTAGGCCAAGAAAGACAATTGTGCTAACCTCATGAATTTTTATGATGTCTTACGAAAACAAAGATGATTAAGAGGAGATTTCTGGAAATTGAAAAACCAACTGCCTGATTCATTTTTTATTTGTTAAAGATAATTTAAGGAAAAAATCCTCCTTTTTGAGTCAGTAACCATTAATTTGGCATTCATGAGTGCACTTCCAGGTGCTGTTTGGAAATTGAGCTTGTAAATAAAGAAAGGTTTATCTAAATAATGAAAAAACACAACTGAGGCTCACACATAGAATATTTAACTTTTCGTTTACTCATCCACACACAGAGACCCAGGAATCTTCTCAACTCTTCAAGTCTAGTTAGTTGTCTACTGATATTCCTGTAAGGACATTGGTGTATATATAGTAATTGTGCTTTATACCATAGGAAAAATACCTAGAGGTGTTCAAAAAGGAAAAAATCTTCCATTAAGAAGTGGACACTGGGATCTTTATGGCATGCCATGGCACCAATACATCTGCTTTGCCAGCATGTCTGGCCGTGGTTATTCTGATGTCCACACATGTAAAGGGGAGCTAGTTTAATTCTTGTCTTTAAATCAGTAAAGAAAAAATATTTTATATATATATATATATATATAATTTGACTCCAATCACAACAGGATTAGATGTTGAACTGAGTTGAAGATAAACTCAGCTCCTTATGTAGCTTTTACATCTCTGCCATAACCCATGCCTGCAAGCATGCAGCTTGTCTGAGTGATGCTGCCATTTCTACAACCTTTAATCTACACAGAATAAATGGAAAGTCATATATTACATGGTGAATTAAAATCTATGTGCAGGGTTAGCTGCATTTTATATAAACAATGCCACCATTTTTATGGCAATCAAACTGGAGTCCAAGACAATTCTGCAGCCTGTTTCAACTGGTGACTAAGTCTGGAATAACACATTCCTGAGAGCTACGCTGTTGGAGGGCGCAGTAATGCAGCGTTTCTGTCTTGGGATGCTTTCTCACCTCACATGGTGCTCATGGCTTCTGGGAACTGACATGAATACTCAGCGCCATGCAGAAACCAACCTTTCAAGATAGTACCAAAGCTTTGTTACAGCACAGCATCGAGGATGCCCCAGCCGAACCAAAGATCAAAAGTCACAGCAATGACTGCTTGCACAATGCAGTCAGGTCAAGCACACACACTGGACAGTATTAATGCACCTAAACTCCAGCACTTATTTCAGGTATTAAATTATGAGGCCAGGTTCTTTCAGTTCTCTAATGGTAAGGGAGGGAGGCTCTTCAAGGTCTTTAAAACTCAACTCCTCTTCCAGTGTTACCAGCTCCCAGAATTTTATCATGAGCCTGGAAAGTATTTCTGAACAGCCCTGGTCATTTAAAGCTAACAGTAATGTCCCTGACCATGTGTTTCAGAAGAAAACTTCCAGAAAATTGTGTAGTCCATTTACCCGAAAGGCTCAAGGAAAGAACAGGAATTTATAACTTTAAAAAAAAAAATTAAATAACGTCATGGATTTTTTTTTTGGTGAGGGAAGGAATGAGGGGGCTCACTCATGATTTTTTTTAACACTTGTGGCTGACTCTACTGCATAAATAAATCAATACCCTAGCAACACTACTCCATTTTTTCAGTCACAGCTTGTTGTTTTATTTATTTTTTCCTCTCCATTGCTGACAAATAACTCCAGGGACTGTTTAAACCCGGTAGTCTACTTTCCAAACGGAAACGGTTAGTATAATTTGTGAGAGAAAAAGTAAACAAAAGCAGAGACTTACCCCATTTTTTGGGTAGGCTATCCATCCTAGATCCCCCATTACTGTGCGTGAGTCCAGTAAATTCACTGAAAATAAGAGAAAAAACTGTTAAGGAAGATGGATGGATTACAAATGTCAATACATACTTCAAGGTTTGGGTGGCTATAAAAAGGCTGTTTACAATTAACTAAGGAAGCTAGATTTTCGTAAAGCAGAATAACATGCAATAACTCCTCTAGCAATGAGGTCATGCACTGAAAACAATTCTATATATGCGTTACTTTATTCCTTTGAGATCTGACACTGAAACCAAGTTACAAATGCACTAAACTTCTGTAAAATCCAGATCCTTCACGTTAGGATCTGGTCTTTTGAGGGGAATAAATACATAATGCATACTGTGTGTTTATGTGTATATGTTAGACATACAATATATAGGTATACACATACACTCACAAACATCTATGTGTTTATACACACATTTCTTCTAAGGTGGCACATGTTTTTAGCATATTCAGGCCTTTAAGACAAAAATTAAACCAGAAATAACATGCAGTTTCCTGATTATCAGGAATTCCATTTTTAAAGTAATTTATGTGCAAGTATTACGGTATTACTGTTATCAGGAATCTATTCCTTTCTCCCTCTCCCACATTTTTCTTCAAGTCTTTGACAACTTAATTGTAAGATATCCAAGGGATCTTTTTTCTCCCCCACACAGTAATTTGGAGTAGCTTTGTAACGGCACCTAAGCAACCAATAATTTACATTAAAAAGCAAAAAACTATTCCCAAGCTTATAACACTATACTAAAAGGTATTTGGTATATATATTTACATTTTCTATTTTTATATAATATATTGATATATTTTATATATTATATAAATATATTGTATATTTTATATATATTTTATATATATATATATATTTAATGCTATACCAAAAGATATTGTGTTAAAGATCTCCTTTAAAATCTTAAGAAATATTTAAAAAACAAATGAAAATTAAACAACAGATTTAGTTTGAAAAAAAAAAAAAAACCAGTTCTCTGAATTAGTTTGGTCTTAATCATTGTACAGTATTGAAGGCTGAGAATTGTAGTCCCTTGTACAAAAAAGCAACTCAAACCACAAAAATACAATGCTGAGGTAGGAAAAATAACCCCCACAAAACAAAACCAAAACCAGAACAGTTCTCAGCTCTAGCATCAAATACTTATCTTAAGATTTGTCTATCCAGACATTTTCACAATGTATGCAAGTGTTAATGCAGCACACTATCATAAGGCATACAGGCGTTCTGTCTGGTCAAGTATATATTTGTGATGTTTAGCAAAAACATTTGGCAGCTCAGGGTTTTCATGCCTAGATTTCTTTTTCCTGCCAAAACAGAAAACAGTTGGGAGCTGGCAATACTATCGAACCACAGGTGGAAGCAATGCTCAGAGACTACACTGAACTACATCCACAGTAAGTAAACATACAATTAGGTGACTTTCATCCCACAGCCTAAGCAAAATAAAAGTATTGTTATCATCTACCATTAAATATGTCACCCTGTGACGACTAGCCTTTCCTCTCCTGAAGTCTGCAGGTAAAATGCTCATTAAGGTCTGCTGCTCCAGCTGAAGTCAAGCACCAAGTACCCAAGTGTTCCTGAATGACAGTGCATTTTCATTTTAATGGGATAAAAAGGGAGATCTTAAAATATACTTCAAAATAGGACACACATAAACGAGATATCCCGTATTATAACCGTATACTATTTTAAAAAGAAAAGGGAGTGCACTTGCCAAAATGACGTTTACCTAACTTCCTTCTATTACAATCACTGTAATTAAACTGTGCAGAACAGTATATTCCCATCTTAAGTTGCAATAGATGCAAAACAAGTATTGATCTTCATTGCACAACTTAATTAAAACTTGTCCTGGAGATGCTAATAATGAAAGTAATTAAATAGCATGCTTGATGCCACAAACTTCTTCATGACATGCTAATTAAGGAAAAAAGCAGAAGTGTTTTTATTCAAACATCAGATCATAAAAAGAACATGATACTACTAAATGTTGTATTATCTTTCTATCAATGGCAATTTTTAAATTGCTGTTATTAACTTCAATTTCAAAATAATTTTCTTCATATGAAAAGATAATACAACCTATTCAACTCTAACTCAAGTCAGTGGGAATTTTCCTACCGGTGAGTCAGCCAGCAGAGCTGAATACTAAATCTCCAGTTAGGAAAGACTCAATTCCTCCCTTAATTTAGTAGAATTCTGCATAGAGCAAAATAAATAGGACAGGATGGGATACACCTTTTGACAGGTGCCACACTGTAACCCAAATTCACATGCCAGGAAGACAAAAGTCACAAGTGACTTTAAACTCCCGCTACCCCATGCCTGGGCTGCTCTGGAGACCAGAGGGGCTCCCAGCATTGCTCAGACAGCTCTGAGGGGCTGCTAAGGTACAGCAGACTCTCTGGCTACCCTGTGGGCTTCTGCCCAGGACTGCTTTCACAGTCTATCTTCTAAAATACTGCACTATATTGATCTGCTCTGAAGTATATATTTAGCAGGTAGTTATTCTAAATTGCCTGCAAGCACAGAAACATTTTGCTTTGAGAATCCCCAAGGTTCTGGTATAAATACAAATTACCACTGCTCCATCTAGAGACAAGGTATCTGTATCTTCCGCATCACCACCCTACCTAATCATTTCCATCACTGTTTTGTTTTCTTCTGTTATTTCTCTTAATTTATTTTTTTTTGTTTCATCTCAACCCACAAATTTTGCTGCCTTTTCTTTACCAATTCTCCTCTCTGCCTGTCCTGGTTTTATTTAGTAAAGGAGGGGCTATGGTGGCAGCTTCTGTAAGAAGCTGCTAGAAGTTGTTTCCCTTTTGTCCAGTGGACTCGGCTGGGCCTAGGGTGGCCCTGCTGCTGGCCAGGGCTGAACCAATTGGTAGCAGAATGTTCCCTTATCAGGCCTCCGTGATAATGTATTTTAGAAGGGAAAAAAAAAAAAAAACAAACAAAAAAAGATGTGAAGAAGTTGAAGTGAGGGCATAGAGGGGGAGGCATGAGCCTTTCGGGCCTTGTAGCCCTCACACTCTGGCCTCCTACTGGATGACTGTCTGGGCCCAACTCGGCCCAACCTGGCTGCAAGAAAGAGGAAAGGAGATGTGAAGAGAACCTGAGAGGCACATGCTTACTGATTGTGAAGAATTTCTTGTGAGAGGAACAGCTGCAGATGCCAAGGTCAGTGAAGAAGGAAGGGGAGGAGTAATGTTGCTCCTGGCAGAGATTCCCCTGCAGCCCGTGGTGAAGACCATGGTGACGCAGGTTGTGCCCCTGCAGCCCATGGAGGCCCACAGAGGAGTAGAGATCCACCTGCAGCCTGTGGAGGACCCACATCGGGGCAGGCGGATGCCTGAAGGAGGCTGTGGCCTGTGGAGGGCCTGTGCTGGGGCAGCCATTCTGGAGGGACAGCACCCTGTGGAAAAATGATCCACGTCGGAGCAGCTTCAAGAAGGACTGTAGCCTGTGAAGGGACACCATGATGGACCAGGGGAGGAATGTGAGGAGTTCTTCCCCTGAGGAGGAGGGAGCGGCGTAAAGCGGCAAGTGATTAACTGACCGTAACCCCCGTTCCCTCTTCCCCTCCCTGTGCTGCTTGAGGTGGGGGAAGGTAGAGATAATGTTATGTCCAGGAAGAGGGAGGGGTGAGGGGAAGTTATCTGTTCTTTCTCATGATCCTGCTTTGGTTTTAATAATAAACAAGTAGTTTTCCCCAAGTCAAGTCCATTTTGCCTGTAAAAGTAACTAAGGATCTCTCCCTGTCCTCATCTCAAACCTCGAGCTTCTTTTTTTCTTCTTATATTATCTCTCCCTATTCCCTTGGAGGGTGGGGGGAGTGAGAGAGAGAGATTGCATAGTCTGGTCCCGAGAGGGGCTGAACCACAACACCATCCCACTGGAGGGTTGGGGGAGTGAGCAAGAGACTGTGTAGTTTGGCCCTGACTAGGGCTAAACTATGAAACTGTCTAGTAGCCAACTAACCCAATGTCTACTAGCCAACTAACCCAAACGCTCAGGTTCACTGAAGGAAGTAATTCAGGAAAACTTCTGTTCTGGTTTTGTTTAGTGAGGTGGGGGACCTAAGGTGGTAGCTTCTGTAGGAAACTGCTAGAAGTTGCTCCCCTTTGTTCAGTGGACTCGGCCGGGCCTAGGGCGGACGAAGGCCAAGCCAATTGGTAGCAGAATGTCCCATGATAACGCCTCTGTGATAACGTATTTAAGAAGGGGAAAACAGGAAAAAGAAGGGAGAAGATGTGAAGCAGCTGAGTGGGGGCAGAGAGGGGGAGGCGCGAGCCTTGTAGGCCTTGCAGGCCTCACCCTCTGGCCTCCCGCCGGGCAGCCAACTGGGCTCAACTCGGCCCAGCCCCGCTGCAAGAAGTGGAGAGGAGATGAGAAGTGAATAAGATGTAAAAAGGATCCTGAGAGGTGTCTGCTAGCCTGTTATGAGAAACGGCTGCAGAGGCCAAGGTCAGTGAAGGAGGGGGAGGAGTAATGTGGCTCCTGGCCAAGATTCCCCTGCAGCCTGTGGTGATAACTGTGGTGGAGCAAGTTGTCCCCCTGCAGCCCATGGAGGTCCACAGAGGAGCAGAGATTCACCTGCAGCCCATGGAGGACCCCATGCTGGAGCAGGTGGAGGCCTGAAGTAGGCTGTGGCCCATGGAGGGCCCGCTGGGACAGCTGTTCTGGAGGGAGTGCACCCCATGGAAGAGATGACCCACCCCAACTGCTGTAGCAGTTTCACGAAGGACTGTGGCCCATGGGAGGGACCCCACGATCGAGCAGAAGAGGAATGTGAGGAGTTCTTCCCCCGACAACGAAGTGGCAGTGTGAAACAACGTGTGATGAACTGACCACAACACCCATTCCCTCTTAACCTCCCCCCTCCCCTCCCTCTTCCCGGGCACAGGGTGGTGATCTTGATCCCTGTCTCATTCTCCTGCTAGTTTTAGAAATAAATGAATAGTTTTCTTTTCCCCAAGTCGAGTCTGTTTTGCCCGTAAAGGTAACTTTAAGGATTTTCTCCCTGTCCTCAACTCAAACCTTGAGCCTTTTTTCTTATATCATCTCCCCCTGTTCTCTTGGAGGGTGGGGGGAGTGAGAGAGAGACTGCGTAGTCTGGTCCCGATCAGGGCTGAACTACGACAACCTCCAACTATGGTGCTTAAGGCTTCCATACTTTGGGAGGTCTAGTGCCAGCTTCTGTACAGCTTGGGACTCCTGGACCAGCCCCAATGCTGTAGATGATCCATGAGCATAACCCAGAGCTATACTCAGTAGCCCTTGGGATGCAGGAGAGGTTACCCCACTGAAGAAGTCTCTCCAGAAGTCATTAGCAACTCTGCTTGGCCCATAATCTCAGAAGCCTCCAAAATAACAGAATGCATTTATTCCCACTTCCTTCCTCCTCATCACCAGCTAGCTTTGTCTCAACAAGCAAGCAAGAAACCTCAGAGGCCATAAGCACACCCTTTGCACCTGTATCTTTGCCAGCAAGCTTGGAAGAGGCACATACAAACATTCAAAAATGCTCATCTCTAATATCAGTGAATCCATCCCACAAGCCTTAATTATTTCTAATGCTCAGTCAAGAGGAACATGAAAACACACAGATCTATATCATCATTAACTTCCATGCCTTCAGGGTAGGATAAATGATGATTAAGTTAAAAGTCATACCACAGCCTTCTTTTTTTTTGCCTTTTTTTTTTTTTTCTTTTTTAGAACAGAATAATAGCCCAGGGAATCTGCATACACTTCTTAGACAGGCTAGTTACTATGGGTGAGCAATCAAGTTAGAATAAAACCAGAAGTGATCTCAACCTTTGTCCTGAACTCCAGCTGGTGAATTAATAGTGGTTTTTTTTTCATTCAGGAATCTCTGACAGGGAGACTGGATATGTTTTTTCAGTCAAATGTCCCTGTCACATTCAAACATCTGACATTTAGCAGCTTCACTATGGCTACACAGGGATTGTGGCTGGAAGAAAGCACAAGAAATGCCAGAGCTGATGGCATTCACTGTTGACTTAAACCAACAGTGTTGCCCACACAGCAGAGTGCCCCATCTGACACAGCCACCTAAAACAGTGCCATGTGGCAGCACTACTTTGCCCAGGCAAAAGCAAGACAGGTGTGTCATGATGGTACAATGCCTGAAGTAGAAGCCATCATTCCATGGATTTTTTTGGTCACACCACTGAAGCAAGACGGCTTGTCTGGCTCTGGTCTGGAGCAGAATTAGCTGAAGCAGCCTCATTTTCTTCACTCCAATTTCAAATTGGAAAAAAACCCAAACAAACAAAACCAAAACAAAATATAAAAAAAAAAACCAAAGAAACAAAAAAAAATCCCCCGCCAAGAGGCTAAAACATTTAGCACTTCTGGTCCTACTAGCCACACGTCCTCCAGCCATTTCAACATCTAAGGATCTTCCAGAAGAACCTTCATTGCTCACACTGGGGCAAAGTCTCTGCAGGCAGACAAAAGACTGAACTCTTCTGGGTTGCCATGGTCTTTGAGCTTGATTTCCAATAAATCCTTTTACTCCAGAGCAGTCTTGCTCTTCAGCAGCACCATTTGCAAGCTAAGGCTTACCACAGGGCACGCTCTACCAAAGTTTCTTCTGAAAAATCGCTCTGGAACAGGCAAAATGGTCAGGATAGCAAAAGCGGATGGAGTTTATGCCAGGAAGCTGTAAAGTCAAAAGAATCTTTTCTTTTATTTCACTGAAACACACCTGAAGCAGGAGGAAAGGAACATCCTCTTTGACTGAATCAATACCCTGTAACTACAGTTTCCATCATAAAACAAACAGGAGTAAAGAAGCCTTCCTTAAAGCCTGCATAGATATTTCAAAACACCACATGATTTCTGAAGTAGCATATTTTAAAACAATAATGTTCAGAATCATAGAATACTTTGGATTGGAAGGGATCTTTAAAGGTCATCTAGTCCAAGCCCCCTGCAAGGAGCAGGGACATCTTCAACTACATCAGGTTGCTCAAAGCCCCATCCAGCCTGGCCCTAAATCTACCGTCTTCTAGTTTAAAACCATTACCCCTTGTCCTCTTGCTACAGGCTCTGGTAGAAAGTTTGTGCTCATCTTTCTTATAAGCCCCTTTTAGGTACTAGAAGACCACTATAAGGTCTCCCCGGAGCCTTCTCTTGTCCAGTACCAACTCTCTCAGCTTGTTCTCATAGGAGAGGTGCTCCAGCCCTCTTATATTCGTGGCCCTCCTCTGGACTCACTCCAACTGAACTATGTATTTCTTATGTTGGGGGCTCCAGAGCTGGATGCAGTACTCCAGGTGGGGTCTCACCAGAGCAGAGTAGAGGGGCAGAATCACCTCCCTTGACCTGCTGGCCACGCTTCTTTTGATGCAGCCCAGGATGCGGCTGGCTTTCTGTGTTGCAAGCGCACATTGATGGCTTGTGTTGACACTCAAGTCCTTCTCCTCAGGGCTGCTCTCGTTCCAGTCTCTGCCCAGCCTGTATCTGTGCTTGGGATTGCCCCGACGCATATGCAGGACCTTGCACTTGGCCTGGTTGAACTTCATGAGGTTTGCACAGGCCCACCTCTCAAGCCAGTCAAGGTGCCTCTGGATGGCATCCCGTCCCTCAGGTGTGTTGACCGCACCACACAGCTTGGTGTCGTTGGTGAACTTGCTGAGGGTGCACTCTATTCCACTGTTCATGTCTCCAACAAAGAAGCTGAACAGTGCCAGTCCCAATACTGACCTCTGAGGAATGCTACTCATCACCAGCCTCCGCTTGGACATTTAGCTGTTGACTGCAACTCTTTTGAATCAAAATGTTTTGTTTTAAAAAACTGAAGCAAAATTCTGCTTTAATACATTTGTTATGAATTGAACAGGAATGTGAACATTGTTTTGAGTAACCTGAATCTGAACTCCCCTACATCCTCCTGCAGCTCCTGGCCCACTTTGCACAGCACTCCACAGGATGTAGCACCCATGGAAAGGTCAGAGCTACATTAAGGTAGCTCCAGCTCTGATCCAACACTCATAGCTTGTGGGAGCAACTGCATTTAAAATACTTGTGAGAAATCTCTCATGGGAATGCTCACACACTGCTAATTAAGCATGAGGTAAAATGCTCTGCTGGATGGGAGTCAAGGTGCACGACAAGATGCGATAGCAGTGCTTTGTACCAAACCTTCATTGGGAGGTCTCCTGAACAGCATCACAGGCTCTCTGCTAAACTTCACGCCTCTTCTCTCCTCCTCTTTCCCAAGGCAGGGGGTATAGCTGCCAAAGACATCATTAACAGAGCTGGTTTCTCTTTACACTGCATACTTCCTCATCCTTACTCCTGGAGTTCACAGCACTACCAAGACACACTGACAGCAGAGGACTCTTCATCATTACGAGTCAAAGTTTTCCTGCTTCATCAGTCTTTGCTGGTTTTATTGCAGTATTGTTGCCATTCATTTTCCAACTGTTTTCCCTGTTGTGCCAAGTATGTATTCAAAAAAAGTATAAATCCAAGGCACTTCAACAAGTTAACAGTCAAAAATTATCCAAGAAAGCAAAAAACAGATAAAAAAATAAACTCTTGAAAGAAATCAAACTAATCGGGGAGCAGATGTTTTGTATTAATTAGGTACACTGAACTGGGACAAAACACACACAGGCAAGAACCTCAGAAACATTTCCATCAGTGGAAACCAGCTACAGCAGAGTGCAAGCTTCAGCAGTACCTATTATTTATAGCCCACTGGAGGAAGAAAATATACACTACTTAATGAACTTGCAAACTAATATTAACTGCAGATTTATATTTTATTACATTGGCTTCATTATGCTCTAGGTTTTCTCATGATTCCCTTTTAATACTACAATCTGCATTACAGATTCATAGGTTTTTAAGGCCAGATGGACAACTGCAATCATAAGATCAGCCAGAGAATCTTACCCAGTAATTTCTGCATTATGTCAATAATTTGTTTGAACAAACTGTTTACAAGGGTTGTGATATTGCCCTTTGACAAAGTTCTTCAGGTTGGCTGCATTTTTTTTCCAGCAGGCACAGCAAGATACAACTAGCATCTGCAACCAGCAACCTGACAACCAGCCTGCGTGGAGAAACAAAATACCGGTGCTGACTGCAGACCCAGGGTATCATCTGCAAATGGTTGAAGGAGGCCGTCAGTTTTTCAAGACCCTACTTAAAGCAAGCACCTTATTAAGCACTCACATAAAGTCAAGCCCTAAAATCCTAACAGCTTCCTAGTGCAATCAAAACACCTGCTGGCAATGCTGGGATGAAATCTCACCTTCTTCCCTAAATTAGGGCATCACCAACTAAAAGCAGTATGGTCTCTGTTCCTAAAAGGTATCCTATAATACATGGACAAATTCTATTATGTATATAGCTAAACTCAACAAAAAGAAAGAAGTTTGGCACAGACACATCCAGAGCTGTCAAGGCTGTCAGCTTTCACTACCAGTGGACTCGCAGGACCTTACTGTCCAACACCAATAAAGCCTTCCTGTTGGCAATAACGACTACTGTGCTGCCACTAAGTTCACTCAAGTAGAAAAAAAAAAAAGGAACTGACATAATGCTTAGATAGCATTCAGGAGCGAAAAAAAAAAAAAAAAAACATTTAAGATGATCTATTGGCTTTTCAGGGATGTTAACAGTTTATCCCTTCTATTTCTGTTGAGGGAAGAAGGTGGAGGTTGCTAGTGGGAACAGCACATTGCCAATGCATTTTAGGAAGAAACTGCATGTGAACATTAGTAAAGCAAAGATGGATAAACCAAAATAAATGGAGTTTTGGATAAATTAACTTACAAAGGTGTCCTAGTTCAGCCCTGATCAGGACCAGACTACGCAGTCTCTCTCTCACTCCCCCCACCCTCCAAGAGAATAGGGGGAGACGATATAAGAAAAAAGGCTCAAGGTTTGAGATAAGGACAGGGAGAAAATCCTTAAAATTACTGTCACGGGCAAAACAGACTCGACTTGGGGAAAACTATTCATTTATTTCTAAAACTAGCAGGAGAATGAGACAGGGAATAAGATAACCCCACCCCTCCCTCTTCCTGGGCTTAACATTATCTCTACTATCTTCCCCTCCCAAGTGGCACAAGGATGAAGAGGGAATGGGGGTCGCAGTCAGTTTATCACGTGTTGTTTTACGCCACCGCGTCATCATCGGGGGAAGAACTCCTCACATTCCTCTTCTGCTCGATCGTGGGGTCCCTCCCACGGGCCAAAGTCCTTCATGAAACTGCTACAGCAGTTGGGGTGGGTCATCTCTTCCATGGGGTGCAGTCCCTCCAGAACAGCTGTCCCAGCGGGCCCTCCATGGGCCACAGCCTACTTCAGGCCTCCACCTGCTCCAGCATGGGGTCCTCCATGGGCTGCAGGTGAATCTCTGCTCCTCTGTGGACCTCCATGGGCTGCAGGGGGACAACTTGCTCCACCACAGTTATCACCACAGGCTGCAGGGGAATCTTGGCCAGGAGCCACATCACTCCTCCCCCTCCTTCACTGACCTTGGCCTCTGCAGCCGTTCCTCATAACAGGCTGGCAGACGCCTCTCAGGATCCTTTTTACATCTTATTCACTTCTCATCTCCTCTCCACTTCTTGCAGCGGGGCTGGGCCGAGTTGGGCCCAGTCGGCTGCCCGGCGGGAGGCCAGAGGGTGAGGCCTGCAAGGCCCATGAGGCTCGCGCCTCCCCCTCTGTGCCCCCGCTCAGCTGCTTCACATTTTCTCCCTTTTTTTTTTTTTTCTGTTTTCCCCTTAAATACGTTATCATGGGACATTCTGCTACCAATTGGCTTGGCCTTAGTCCACCCTAGGCCCGGCCGAGTCCACTGAACAAAGGGGAGCAGCTTCTAGCAGTTTTCTACAGAAGCTACCACCTTAGGCCCCCCCTCACTAAACAAAACCAGAACAAAAGGTAAGTATGCAGATAGTTTCGCCAAGTAGTTTCACTAGTTTGGGACATGCAAAACAGTTTTAAAAAATTATACCAGTCCACCCAGAATCATAATGAAATGCACATTATTGATGCTAAATAATTAATTTCCTTGCAGGTGTTTCTCTGTCACCTCAGAGAATTACAAAGTTCAAACTGGTTATTGTGACCTCTTTCAAAGATTAAGTGATCCAGATTAGAGAACCCAGGAGTTAATACCTTGGCAAGGCACTTTACTGCCCCCTATACCAAAATGAAGGAGCTGGCATGAAAGCCTGCAAGTCCAGGGTCCTAACCCCTCTCCTACAGACTCAATATGGGCTACACAGCCATCTAAACCTAGAAACTCTCAACTTATGTGGAGGACTGGTTTCTCTCCATGCACTCCCCACAAGGCACAGTTTGCTCAGGAACACACCAGCTGACCCCCTGCTGATGCTCAGGATCTTGTGAGGGGTAGGAGTCACCTTGTCCCTCGTGGCTGCCAGACCAGTTCATGTACATGAACTTAAATTGCGGTCCAATAGCACCCCTGTAGCTCCAGCCAGCAAGTCGGCTTTGCTCGGGGCCTAGCTGAAGTGTCTCTATACCAATGCACGCAGCATGGGGAATAAACAGGAAGAGCTGGAGATGCATGCACTAGAGCAGGGCTATGAGACGTGGTGGGATAACTTGTACAACTGGAGCATCAACATGGAGGGTATAGGCTTTTTAGAAAGGACAGGAAGGGGAGATGAGGAGGGGGTGTCGCTCTCTACGTCAGCAACCGGCTGGAGTGTGTGGAGCTCCGCCTGGGGATGGAGGAGGAGCTGACAGAGAGCTTATGGGTCAAGATTAGAGGATGGGGACGGACAGGGGACGTCACGGTGGGGGTCTGTTACACGCCGCCTGGCCAGGAGGACAGAGCAGATGAGGCACTCTATAGCCAGATAGGAGCAGCCTCACAGTCACAGGCCCTGGTCCTCGTGGGGGACTTGAACCACCCTGACATCTGTTGGAGAGACAACACCTCAGGGCACAGGCAGTCCAGGAGGTTCCTGGAATGCATGGATGACAACTTCCTCCTGCAGGCGACAGAGGAGCTGACAAGGAGGGGTGCCATGCTCGAACTTGTGCTCACCAACAGGGAGGGACTGGTGGGGGATGTGAAACTCAAGGACAGCCTTGGCTGCAGCGACCATGAGACGGTGGAGTTCAAAATCCACAGGGCAGCGAGGAAATTACATGGGAAGTTCTCAGCCCTAGACTTGAAGAAGGTGGACTTCAGCCTCTTCAGGGATGTGATGGGCCAAGTGCCATGGGAGGCGGCCCTGGAGGGAAGAGGGGCCCAGGAAAGTTGGTCCACATTCGAGGAGCACCTCCTCCAGGCTCAGCTGAGGTGCATCCTGACGAAGAACAAGTCAGGCAAAAAGGCCAGGAGGCCCGCGTGGATGAGCAAGGAGCTCCTGCACCAACTGAAAGTGAAGAGGAAAGCCTATAGAGGGTGGAAATGGAGACAGCTAGCCTGGGAGGATTACAAAGAGGCTGCGCGAGTGGCCAGGGATCGGGTGAGGAAGGCTAAAGCCCTGACGGAACTGAATCTGGCCAGGGATATAAAAAGCAACAAGAAAAGCTTCTATAGGTATGTAGGGGACAAAAGAAAGTCCAAGGAGAATGTAGGCCCCCTCCGGAAGGAAACCAGTGTCCTGGTTACCCGGGACATGGAGAAGGCTGAGGTACTCAATGACTTCTTTTCCCTCAGTCTTCACCAATAAGGGCTCTTGTCCTGCCACCCAAGCTGTAGAAGGCGCAAACAGGGACTGCAAGGATGAAGAACTGCCCACTGTACTCGAAGAGCAGGTTCAGGATCACCTGAGGAACTTAAAGGTGCACAAGTCCATGGGACCTGATGAGATCCATCCGCGGGTCCTGAGGGAACTGGCGGATGAAGTTGCCAAGCCACTGGCCATCATATTTGAGAAGTCGTGGAGGTCTGGTGACGTCCCCGATGACTGGAAGAGAGGGAACATAACCCCAATTTTTAAAAAGGGGAATAAGGAAGACCCGGGCAACTACAGGCTGGTCAGCCTCACCTCTGTGCCTGGCAAGGTCATGGAGCAGATCCTCCTGGAAGCCATGCTAAGGCAGATGGAGAGCAAGGAGGTGGTTGGTGACAGCCAACATGGCTTGACCAAGGGCAGACTGTGCCTGACCAATTTGGTGGCCTTCTATGACGGGGTAACAGCACTGGTGGACAAGGGACGAGCAACGGATATCATCTACCTGGACTTGTGCACAGCTTTTGACACTGTCCCGCACAACATCCTTCTCTCTAAACTAGAGAGACATGGGTTTGATGGACAGACCACTCGGTGGATAAGGAGTTGGCTGGATGGCCGCACTCAGAGAGTGGTGGTCAACGGCTCAATGTCCATGTGGAGACCGGTCACGAGTGGTGTCCCTCAGGGGTCCTTGTTGGGCCCGGCCCTGTTCAACATTTTTGTCGGCAACATGGACAGTGGGATAGAGTGCACCCTCAGCAAGTTTGCCAATGACACAAAGTTGTGTGGTGCCGTCAACATGCTGGAAGGGAGGGATGCCATCCAGAGGGACCTTGACAGGCTGGAGAGGTGGACCCATGCCAACCTCATGAAGTTCAACCAGGCCAAGTGCAAGGTCCTGCACCTGGGTTGTGGCAATCCCAGGCACAAATTCAGGCTGGGCAGGGAATGGATTGAGAGCAGCCCTGAGGAGAAGGACTTGGGAGTGCTGGTGGATGAGAAGCTCAACATGAGCAGGCAATGCGCCCTTGCGGCCCAGAAGGCCAACCGCATCCTGGGCTGCATCAAGAGAAGCGTGGCCAGCAGGTCGAGGGAGGTGATTCTGCCCCTCTACTCTGCCCTGGTGAGACCCCACCTGGAGTACTGTGTCCAGTTCTGGAGCCCCCAATATGAGAAGGACATGGACCAATTGGAGAAGGTCCAGAGGAGGGCCACGAAGATGATCAGAGGGCTGGAGCACCTCTCCTAAGAGGACAGGGTGAAAGAGTTGGGGCTGTTCAGCCTGGAGAAGAGGAGGCTCCAGGGAGACCTGGTAGCGGTCTTCCAGTACCTCAGGGGGGCCTACAAGAAAGATGGGGAGGGGCTGTTTAGTAGGGCCTGTTGCGATAGGACAAGGGGTAATGGTTTTAAAATAGAGAGGGGTAGATTTAGATTGGATATTAGGAAAAATTTTTTTTACAATGCGAGTTGTAGAACACTGGAAGAGGTTGCCCAGAGAGGTGGTGGAAGCCCCATCCCTGGGAACGTTCAAGGCCAGGCTGGATGAGGCTCTGAGCAACCTGATCTAGTCAGGGATGTCCCTGCTCCTTGCAGGGGGGTTGGACTAGATGACCTTTGAAGGTCCCTTCCAACTCTAACCATTCTATGATTCTATGTTGACATTCCCTGACCTGCAGTGATAGTACCTGCTACATCACCTTCTTCAGGAGGCATCTCTCATCCTTCCAGCTAGTGGTCACCTGGGCAGCTCTACCTGGTCAAAGTCCTCCTAACATACCTCCTGCACAACTGAAATACCAGGGAAGAGAGAGAGAAAAGGACAGCGCTTCCCACCACTGACATCCCCAGTGAGATAGCCACAGCATGTGCCAAATGCTCCCGTGGCAATTCTTCTAGCCCAAAACATCTTTAGTCCTCTTTGCATAGTAGAAGCAGGGAGGCTGTGCTCATATACAGAGTCCACAGCAGCCTGCAGGTCCCCGCACCTCTGTCCACAGCAGGCAACGTGCCACTGGAGCTCTGCAGATAGCCACCCGTCACCTCCCATGCCCCTAGGAGTCAAGTGCTGTGAATTGTGGTGCTTGCATCTCCTCCTGACTGCTCCCTCTCAAGACAGGGATAATTGCTTTTTACCTCCAAGAGGATAAGCACATTAAACCTTCACAGAGGCTCAGATACTGCGCTGACCAAAGCCATAGCAAATACCAAAACTGAGACTGTGAAAGATATAATAGGTCAAAGAGACAACTAGTAGGGTAACAAATCCCTAGAAAGACCTAAGCTACTGAAGATCAGTCCTCCAGTTTGCCAATACAGCTGGCTGTGAAAGGAACTGGGGCCGCAAATGCTTTCAGTGCAGCAAAACCTATCACCTTGATGTCCAGTCAGTCACAGATCACATTGAGGGATAGGCACGATGTGAACACAGAGGGCAATCCATCTCTCTGTTCCGCCTGCGCCAAAAACAAGGGACATCATAAGAACATATTTCCAATGGAAAAAAGGAGTTTCTACTACCTGTAAAATATGCAGCATTTTTACAGCAGATATCAAAGAAAATTGGTTTAGCAAAGAGCAAGTTACCAAAAAAAAAAAGTTAATTCCAATGCAATCATTAGCACAGTATATCTGCAACATTCTTAGAGTAAAGAAAAATACCTAGCTCAAGTCTATCCTGGCTGAAGTGAGTCCCCATCTCTCACTAGCACTTACAGTCAGTGAAAAAGATGCACTTTTGACAGATATTTCAATTCTGAGTTTAGATGTTTTACTATAAGTACAAGATTTTATTTTTTTTTATAAAAACCTTTTTAGTAGATAGTAGGCTGAGTATCTGCTGAAGAGTTGCACTAAATACTCTTTCCTCCATAGAAGTGAGCACTTACTAAGAAATTCAGTGCTTCTACAAAGTGACCAATCTGTGTGCATTTGTTTTTTTTACATCTCACTTTGCCCTTGAACCACATACAGGCTTAGATTTATTTCCTAAAGAGGAAGTGAGAATATTTTTTAAAACTGGCAAAAAAGTTTGGTTTTTTGGTTTTTTTTTGGTTTTTTTTTTTGGGGGGGGGGGGGGGGCCAGGGTCTCACTTCCTTGACATCTGTGAGCAATGTCTGAAGCTCATCTCTATTCAAGAATATACACACCTGCACACTTAAAGGAATGGACCACTAAAAATGCAGCTCCAAGTCAGAAAGACAGGGTGGGGGTGGGGGAGTCTAATAGCCCCAGTTCTGTTCAACAGCCTAAAGCCAACAGGGTCCAACACCACTGCTCAGCTGAGCAATCTTAGCTAGACTTTCCCGGTCCAAGGGCTTGACACTTGCTCAGCATGTGCTGGCAACAAGGATTCCTGCAGAAGCAGCACAGAAATCCTCAACAATAAAGCGTAAAACTGGCGAGATCAGAGAACAAGGCACCACATAATAACTGTCCTGGCTTTGCAATTTCTGCCAGATTTTACAAAATCCTGCTCCCGCCTTCCCCCTGCCCCCTCTCCCCCTGCCCACCCTCGAGCCTGCTGCAAAACACTTTGTACTTTAGTGCAAATAATAAACATTTATTTACAGGTGAGCTTTTATTTTCTTATTTAACAGACAGAGCATGGCAGACATGGAGATGGACTGTATACTTGAGCTAAAAAGTTAGGTAACCCTGGGAGAGTTAACAGTGGAGAGGGAAGAAGCTGTCAGACAAACCCACTAACTCTTCCCTTTCTCCCATGGTACCTGCCAGTTTACCCATCTGTAAATTGATGTGCAAATACCTGCTTTATACATCAAATTATGGTGTCAACATTTATGATACTGTAAGCAGATGCTCTGTCAGCAGTTCTGTTTAAGGCAGTTTATCTACTTTCCATTATTTATTGCAATTTTTAAGATAAGCTTCAAAAGGAAACAGATACTACCTTGGAGTCAATCTTTGCTATTGTTTATTTCCCTTCTTTTAAAAACATTTGTCACTAGGCAGCAATGCTTTTAGTCATGTATTCTAAAAGTGCTGCATTTCAAATGTTGTTTTACTGTCAAAAGGATAGTAGTTGCTATTTTAAAGCCATGATTGAGTCATTCTAAACCTCTTGAAAAGCCATACATCACACATCAGATTGATCCCAAAAAGACCATTAGACATGAGCTGTCCTTTCTCATACCAGTAATTCCACCGCAGTAAATTTAAAAGTTAATGGTAATTACTCCTGTGAGTAAAATAAACACAGGGCACCGCGACTATGCTCTGCTATCATGGAAAGTACACAGGGAACTATTCTATGAAATTAAGATACATACCTCCTCAAAGCGTCCTTACAAAGCACTGTGAGCAGATTGAAATGTGTTCAAACTTACCCCTCCTGCATATACAAGGTGTATGCGTACTAGCAGTACTTAATACCTAAAGAATTACACAAAATGCAACAGCTGTGTGAATGAATGACATAAGAAGCCAAGCTACTAAGAGCAACCTAATAAGTGTGTATTTTTTACCCAAAGCATTAGAGTACACTGCTATGACAATTAAGACTATTTGCACACCTGCTTCTACTAAATACACACAAAAAAAAAGTCTCATTGAAAAAGATTTCATTCACTGATTAAAGATAAATATTGTGATGTTATACCTAAATATGCATTTATCCCATGTGCCATGACACAGAAATTATATGTTGGTATGAAACAACACACATACAAGTCAATACACTGAGAACAGGTAGGCTCATTCCAGGCTCTGGCATGAATAATCTGCAAATTACAACCTTCCTTTGTTTTTGCCTACACTAGACCCACCCCTTTAATTGTACTCATTTGTTCATTCATTCAAATTAAAAATTATACATTAAGATATAGCGAGCTTCAAAAAACCCTGTAAGAATTAAGAGGAAGAGGAACAAATGCAGGAGTTTGTAACTACAGAATATCCTTATGGTCTTAAACCCAATGCAACACATTACAAGAAGTCATTTTGTCTCTCTCACCTTTATCTATTTAAGTCAATATGATTATTTCAAACTGTATTTCTTTTGATTTGCTTAACAATATACTTTGTTGCTACAGCACTGTCTCATCAGCATGTACTTTTGCTGAAAAACCCTAAAATGAAATATTTATTTAATGACAACTTTGTATTTAATGACAACTATGCAAGTGTGTTATGGAGTTACTTTGTTACAAGCAATCAGATGTAACCTACTCCATTTTTTTAAGGTCATCTAGGTGATGTCCAAACAGGATTTGCAAACCAACCCAAATCCACAGGCGATGTGTAACAAACCATGGAGTTTAAGTGGAGGGGAGGTCTTTAAACAATTCCTTTGTTCATTCTGTGTTTTACATATATAATTTATATAAACCACTTCCCAAACCCTAGTACTTACAACAGAAAGATTTGAAACACATGCATTTTTTAATTGAAGGAGGTGCAGGAAGCCCAGTCGCCTACTGCAGGGATGCCTCCCGCATACTATTATCAAAGGGAATACATTTTAAAGTAATAATGTACTTCTGAAATATCAGCACTTCAAAATTATGTAATACTTTCAGTGTACTCTTTGGAATATTTTCTTTGTGACTAATTTCTGAATTTGTAAAAATAGTCACAGGGAAGAAGGAAACCTCTGGGTCTAATCAATGAACTCTGCTAAAGAGTTAAAGATAATGGCTAAACAATACTTAGAATCATTGAATGGTTTGGGCTGGAAGATCATCTAGTCCAACCTCCCTGCAAGGAGCAGGGACATCTCCAACTAGAAGATACTTGAAAAAATGCATGAAATAGCATTGAGCCTTCATCCTTCACTACATGTTTTGCTTTTAGTATATAAACTGAGAAAAGGTGATTGAAATAAAAATCTGGTTTACTTCCCTATTATAGGAAAATCTGGGAAAAATTTAGTTCAGTTTTCCCAATGTATATCCTTCAGTTCATAACTGGAGATATCTATGAAAGTGACCAGGTTTATGATATAGGCTGGGCACTTGATACCTCCCCATAAAAATGGCAGGAGCTTCTGAAACTCGGCTGACCTTGCAAAAAGCTATTTCCATGTTAAGGAATGCAAACACTGAATTTACTTTTTTTTTTCCTCCAAACCAAACCTTAACCTAGGTTTTTAAATCATTTTCCCCTAAGTGCCCCTCCACTAGAGGGTAAAAAATCATGCACTGTGAATTGTTAACTGCATATATATTATCCTATGAAGTCACTCTAAATCACTATTAGAGAAACAAAAAAAAACCTTGATGACAGGTTAAAGAAAAAAGTAATTATGAGAAATTGACATCCTCTATGCGACTGGAGAGGTGGTGGAAGCCCCATTCCTGGAAACGTTCAAGGCCAGGCTGGATGAGGCTCTGAGCAACCTGATCTAGTCGGGGACGTCCCTGCTCCTTGCAGGGGGATTGGACTGGATGGCCTTTGAAGGTCCCTTCCAACTCTAACCATTCTATGATTCTATGACTATGTACACATTACACACCTACATGGCACCGGGTATCGGCTGGCTGTTTAACCATGGTGAGTAGGATGAAGGATAACAAAAAACATAACCCAGAAAGCCACTGCCACCAACTTTTGAAAATATTATTCGTAGGTCTAAGATGGCTACCTCCATCCGAGCAAAAGTAAAGTTCCTGACCAGCTGAATATGACAACAAGGGGAGGATCTTTCTCATCAGAGCCCAGAAGCAGCCAAACTGAACTTTTCAAACCCGAGATGGTGACAAGAGCCAGCGGCATACAGCTAGGCAGGTAGACTTCAGCCTTTGAGGTTTCTCATGCGTTAGGCTTCGCGTACTGCAGGGCAAGCCATTCCCAGAAGCGGAGCTGTTCAGCAGTAATTGGCAATGGGGACATGCTGTGAGAAGCACTTGTCAAATAATGCTTGTTTACAAATACATCTCCTAGTAGTAAAGGACAGCAGTTATTGAACAAGTTCAGGTCCAGAGTCAGACACACACACACCCACCCCCAGCAGTCTTTTAGCTTTGCATTTACCGAAGAGGCAAGAATTAGAGAGCAGTAATCGGAAAAGTAGAGGGAGAGAGACCCCAAAGCAAGCACTCACGCTGCTAAGCATTACTGTAATATTCCCCTGCAAACCTCCCTATAAAGACGACATTAGACCCGTTTGCTAGGCAGCTTCATCAGTTCTTTCCAGTACTGATTCCTATTGTGTGAAAGTCCCATTCTGCAACCACCTGTTCTCACAGAGGCACCTCTTTACTTGGCGAATGGTCCTGTTAACTCCATGAGCACTCTCCAAATTTCCCAAGAACTGCCAAGGATGACCAAGACAGGGCTCAGAGCATCTGCCCAGCTCTTGGGAAAAGCAGGAGGGCAGACCAGGGGGTGCCGGACGGTGTGTCTCCTCAGAGACAGGCCACCAATGAACAGGGAGAGCCATCAGGAAGCAACCATGCTGCCTGCCTGGCATCGCTCCCACGGGTGAAATCATGCCAAACTGCGCAGGGATGGTAGGATCGGGCCCACTGCTATGTCACCAAGGCAAAGCCGTTTTCACCATCCCCAAACCAATGCATTTCCTGAACATTTGATATCTTCACATACAGAGGAACAGCATTTTCCCCTTCCTCTGCACTCCCCCCCCACTCCCATCCTTTTAAAGAAAACTGCGATTCACGTTATTTTCCCTCTCCAAGATCAATTACAGATAGCTGGTTACCTCAGGCCACATCTTTGAAATTGTAGTACGGTTTTCCTTCACCAACCCCTACGTACCTCCTCCCTCCAAAGGAGTTTCACAGATAACCACGGTGCATCACGAAACCAGCCTGCTATGAGAAGCCGGCATTGCCATCAGATGCCAAACTTCTCCACCCATTGCTTTCACATTACAGCCTGCGTACGGATCCAAAAATAATAATAAAAAGCCTCAAGTAGTGCCCACACCACGTATAAAGGAAAACAAAACAAAACAAAACAAACAGTCCGGTTTTCAAACGCCTGGAAGTACCCTGCTAGACATGAAGCCTGGACACATGTTTTTGGCTAGAGGCCTCGCAGAGATTAAACGTATTAAAAAAAAAAATAATAATAAAATCAGTCCCCAGGGGCCGCACTCTGCAGCGTTGCGAGTTAAATACCGGTACCTCCGCGGCTCCCCCTCCTTTCCACAGATGTATTTTAAGGCACGAAGTAAGCGCACTGCGGCCAGCGCTTGCGGGGCTCCTCGGGCTCCGGCCGGCCCCGTTCCCGCAAGACCCCCCTGGCCCCGTGCAAAGGCACCCATGCAATACGCCACCCCCGCGCACCGGCCCCCGCCCCCCCCCAAAAGAAAAAAAAAAAAACCAAAAAAAAAAACCCCAAACACCGCAAAATGCGCCCGTGACAAGGCATCCGTGCACTCCCACCCGCGCAAGCCTGCCCGTGCCCTGAGGCAGCGCTGCCTCCCCTCTCCCTATCCGGGACCCCCAGCCCCACCGGCCAGAGCTGCCCGCATCCCCCGGCGCGGCATCCGCCTTCCCGCGGGCAGAGCTCTCCTCCTCCAAAACCCAAGTCAGACAAGCCCAAAGAGGTGCGGCGCCCGGCAGCCTCCTGCCTCGACGGGCGCTGCCCCGACGGCCCGGCCGCCCCGTTCCCGCTCACCCTCGCTGCCGGGGCTGGCCCGCAGGCTCCGGAACGCGGCGCACAACAGCAACGGCAGGAGGCACGTCCAACCGGGAGCCGGCGCCTCGGCATGGCCGACCCAGCCGCCACGGCCCCGCGGCCCCATCCCGCCACCCCTCAACGCATGGGGTGGTGGAGGCGGCTCTCCCCTGGCGCTGTCCGCTCGGATCGGGACAGGCTGGGCGGGCGGGCTGGCGGCGCGGCTCGGCTCCGCTCCCCGTCCAGCCGCCGGCGCGACTGGGGAGCCAGGGGGCGGGGACGGAGAAGGCGGCCCAGCGCCGCCGCGGAGACGCCCCCGACGGGGCGGACCCGCCATCGTCGTCGCTCGGTGCCGCCATCCGCTGCGGGGCTTGGTGCCCGCCGCGCCTCACGGCGTCTTGGGCCGCAGCGGGGACTGCACATAAAACGGCCGCTCCGAGGGGAACCCTCCCCCGGCAGAGCCACGCTGTCCCCGAGGAACCCGCTGGGAGGTCACGGGGAGCCCCAGCGCTCCCCGCAGCCGCCACGGGTCACGGAGCGAAAAGCTATCCCCCACGCCCCCTCGGCCCACAGAGCTGGGGAAGCCACAGCTTCACAGGGCGGGCAAGCTTGAGAGGAAAGCTCATTCCCGGCCAGGAAAGCCAAAAATGCCAGACACTCTGCAATGGGGTGAATAGAAAGATGGTTTTCAGGTGTCTTTTACCTCAGGACACCACCAGACCACAGCTTTGAATCCAAGCGCTGACAACTAGATTTGTAAAGTTTTCACTGAGGTTTCTTTACTCCTCATTGTTCTAGTTTTCACTATATTCCTAAAAAAAAAAAAACAAACCCAAAACCCAGAAGTATGAAAAATTAATTCATGGAGGCTTATTCACCCACATCAGTTACTCTCCTGAGGAGGCTGCCTCCAGATAAGCCCATAAAGACAAAAAGCCAGCCTTGCACGTTCACAAGCAGCAAGTCAAGGCTGACCAAAACTCTTCTCAGCTGCTGCTGCCTCCTCTATTTCACTCCACTGCCAAGATTTTGGCCTGTTTGTTTATGTTATAAAAGCAGTAACTGAAGGCTGACCACCTACAAAAGGCTCTCCCTCCAGTCAGCAGGGCTCAGGACCAGAGCTCGAAACAAGTGGCAATTAAAATAACAAAATCCCCAAAGTCAGTTTTCAGAGGACAAGTAGTTTTCAACCACTGAACTGCCGATAACACAGCTCTCTACGCTGCTGTTGCTCATTTTTTATTCTTAAGTAGCTGGACAATGTTTTTCTCTGGGCCCCTGCACTATATGCAAACCTTAGCTACTGCCAAAATATAAACATAGTCCTGATCTGTGCATGCATATTATTTTTAAAAGTGTTTGCTCCTTTTGCAAGAGGATTTTCTACCTCAAGCTATTCAACATTTTTACTGCTACCAGGAGGACAAGGAAGGGCCTTTGATTTACAAGATGAGGTACATCAGTGAAGTTGTCAGCCAAATGAAAAGCATGGCATGCATCTGTTTACATCGGTGCCCCAGATCTTTGCTATTCAAATATCCTACTAGGCTGTAGTTCAAAAGGCGCTAAGGCTTGCCATCAGACCAGCCCTGCATAAAGCTACATGGCCAGATCCTCATCTGGGGCGAATCACTGCTGAAAACATCTGACCCTAGCCCTGCATCAGATTTAGGACAGGAGTAGCACCATGTGGTATACTCATTTCTAGGGATCTGCCATCTGTAGAAGCAGCAGTAAGTTTTGCCACCCAGAAATCAAGGCAATACAGGAAAGTGTCATCAGAAGCAGCACCTTGCTAGTAAAAAGGATCAGATGGCGAAGAACAAGTAAAACGCCAAGCTGGATGGGAGCATGTGCTGGCTGAGGGGCACAACTGCTGTAGCTAGACAAGTCTCATCATAATCTTGTGTTAAACTACTGTTTGCTCCTGATTTTCAGCTGCTATTTGGCAGTCATTAACTGCTGTTTGGACTGCCAGGCTTATAATTTAGAGGCATTTCAGATGATGTGTTAGTGACATCTTAATTTTCTACGTAACACTGAGATGAGCTTCGTATGATTCATAAGCTATTTACGAATAGCCACCATACTCTAGGTTTTATCCTAACTGCCTTTTTTTTCCTGCAGGAAAACAGCTTTTATTCCAAGACGTTTGTTTTGTTCTCCACCCTGGCTGTGGCACAGGAAGAGTGTCCTATCCTCATCTCCCAGGACATCATTAAGTACTGATAAAAAAACTAAATACAGCCTTAGAAAGAGGTTATTGCCTTATCCCTAAATGGAGGGTATTGCAGCTTAGTGCACTGCTTAGTGGATCCTATTTGGTGGGGGCTTCAGTCTTCTAGAACCCTCCTCCTGGTTTTGCCACCAATCTTATTGGTAAGCTGCAGCAGGCAATTCTCTCTTGCCTTTTGCCCCACTAGTACACTCAGTGGCCTCTTTAAGAGAGGGCAGAAATTTTAGCAAAAAGTGCTGCAGCATTCCCAGTAGCCTTGATGGGTAATCAGAGAGAAGCTGGACAATCTGATGGGATCCCTTCCTTTCTCCCACCAAAGAGTGTATCTTTCTTTTATTGCTTTGAGTAAGTTCACTGTAAAAATCACAAGGTGTGGGTCACAAACTATTTAGGAACCTAAACCATTTCAAGCTCATGCCATTTCTCCCCATATCCACCCAGTATTTTCTGATAGTTTCAAATTTTTTCTTTCTGCATCTCTTTAATTCATTTCTGCCCCTTATGTTTATGCCTTTCCCCCTATGCAATCAGTATTCCCTCTTAATAATCGCTTAGTTAAGGTCTGTATTTCATCCTTTACATCTTTTTCTCATAAGTTACTCCTATAGAGTGTTAGTAATACTGTTATACTTCAAACTCCCTCCAGTT
The DNA here is from genome assembly GCF_036417535.1 of Chlamydotis macqueenii. NCBI lineage: Eukaryota > Metazoa > Chordata > Aves > Otidiformes > Otididae > Chlamydotis > Chlamydotis macqueenii. The sequence goes on from NC_141559.1 coordinate 23,307,077, forward strand.
TTCCCAGCATCTCCCTCATAACAGTTTGCCCAGAAGTGTAACCATACTAAAGTGATAATATACAGCTATCTCTGAAATGTTTTTGCTTGTAGTGTTGAAACTGAAATTACAGCTTTGTCCCATGTAACTTGCCAACTTGTATCTAATTTGCTGTCAGCTATTACACATATTTTAAACTATGTATTAAACCAGACGTCTTTTGAATTAGTTCATTTCAGATTACTTCACTTACATATGCAAAAGCTAATTTTTCCAAGTTTAATTTAGTTTCTCCTATGTATGTAGTTCCCTTCATATAATTTCTGTGTTCTGATTGGCTTCTAGTTCGGCATTGCCAGTTATTTTGTTAGTGTGCTGTTTATCCTGTCATCAACAGGATACACTTGAACAATAAATGAGTCTATCCTTCAGATTATTTCAGGAACCAAAAACTGCCAGCCAAATCAATTCCCTGCATCATTATCCTTTACTGAAGTGTAAGGGCATGATGCTTATCGCAGCTCCGTATTCAATAAGGCCACCATCTGAGAAAAGATTCAATTTCGTATTTTAAATTTGACTGTAAACAGTCCCACTAAAGCCCTGTCTTTGTTGCATTAATGGAATAGAAGCCCCACTATAATGCAACTGTTTAATTAGTTAGGCATATAAGCATTTCCATTTTCCATTCAAAAGTTCTTTTCTTTCAAAAGAGTCAGAGAAGATGACACCTTTAAGGAATACCCTCATGAAATTTTGTAATTAGTTTTTGTTTTTTCCCCACAAGCCCTTTGAAACAGAAGAATTACCTTCTATTCAAAAATGAAATGCATATTAAAAGCAAAGCAATCTGGGAGCAGCTAAGCAGCTTTGCATAGTAGATATATTTGATTTGTACCATGAATGCAACTGCAATTTTAATACAAAATGTCTGTGTTTGACGAACACCCCAGCAGCCTGTGTAGGACTGCGGAAAGCAATCATTAGAGCCCCAGTGGGCAACAGAAAAATCTCTACCAAGAGCCAGTGGGAACAGAAAATGTTAAACATCAAGTCCAGGTGGGCCACCCCTTGGCCAGACGAGGTGTATCAGTGATGGTGCCCTTTGGGCACTGCTGAAATTTTCATACTTCAGTGCGGAGAAAGACTTTAACCAACGAACTGGTATTTGTGTGAAGAGAAATGAACAAGTGGTAAATAAAGCATTGCCTGGGCAACTTCACAACCCAGCCACATATATGGCATCTGCACTGATTTGTCTTTTGCCACCCCCAAAAAACACAGGACCTACTGACAACTATGCACATAGGAAAAGGTCTGCTCACTTCATTTACAGCCTGAAATGCAATCCAAAGCCATGAAAATCCATGGGAAAAAAAATGTGAATATTTATTTCAGTCAGAAAAGGCTTAGAGAAAGCATGACATTTCAGCCTGGCATTTTATTTTGGAGCACTTCATCACCAGGCCTCGGTCCTGATAACAGTTCTTCCAAAGGCCCTTGACCTAGCAGCACACTCTCCCATTTGCAAATGCTGTGTCACTGCTCCCCTCGCTCACTGCCCTGTAGTGGAGCCAGATCCCAGGTGTTAAAAGCCCACTGTCCACCTGCACACAAAAGAATGGTCCCTGGCCCACGAGGCTCAGGGTATATCACTTCACATGCCAGTCTGGATTAGACTGATCAGCAAAATAATCCAGGTCAGATGTGGAAGTACACACTTGTGAGCACCAAGAGCAGCAGCAGATACAGCTGGCAGTACTTGCAGCCCACCCACTACTTAGCAAGTAATGAGGTGTTTCTTTGCATCACACCAGAGGAGAGCATTAAAGGGAATAAATGAAATGGCTTTGTAGAGTTTTATGGAGATTTTCTAATGCAGAAAATGGAGCACAGGAGAAAGTGCAAAGGCTAATTTGATTACATTGTTAGCCCTGTATAAATTTAATAATGGACTCACTTCCACATTTCTTATTGTAAGCTATTCATATGCATCCACTAACTGCAATAGCTCAACATGTGACGCTCTTGAATCTGTCTTCCTAACTCATCCCTGTGAGGAAGAGGAGCATTACTACTCCTGCACAGACAGACAAAAGTAAACGCGACGTTAAAGATCCAGATAAAAATTACTGAATTGATTATGGCTTCTCTAGATTAGGGGCAATGTTCTTAAAATATTAATGAAATTATCTTATTATTGTATCAGAATAAGAATCAGCAGATACTAAGAAGAACTGGCTTATCTCCTCAAGACATTCAGTCATGAGCTTTAGCAGATGCTGCAGACGTTCAGGCAAGTGACTTGGGTACATTTGCAAGTATCAGAGTGCTTTGTGAAAACCTAGCCCTTGAGCAACTTACTCAAGGTCACACAGAAGGTGTATGGCAGACCTGAATCAAGCACAAAAGCTATTAGAGCATCCATTTGCTTTTCATTCTCAGTTTTCCTTTTCCAGCATGTCATTTTGGATCAGGATCTACACTGTGTGGACATTACTGTAGTTCGAGGGTTCACATTCAGCACTCCACTCATTAAATGCACATTTTTTTCAAGGTATAAACACAATAATGGATACGATGATAAAAATCACTATATTAACATATCATTTAATAATGAAGTACATTAATCTCCTGCATACAGTTCAGAACTCAGTTCCTTTCCAAACTATGTTTCATAAGGTCAATAATACCTTCTTTAATTTCTAAGGACAGTCTGGGTGGCTACCCTGAATTTTTTTTATTATAGGCAGACCAGTTTTGTTAACTCGAGCTACTGCCCTATTATTCCACACTGAGGCCAACTGTGTCTATTCTCCTCTTGTTTGAAGAAAGCAAATCCATTTCATCTCACTTCACTCCTATGAGCATAGCTGTTTGATACTGACTTCTCTGTTTCAACCTGCCCCTTATGGTTTCCTAAGTAAATCACATCATTGTCAGTCACTTCATATCTCAAATACTCTCAAATGCTTAGCAATTTCTGTTGCCAACATATTCGTTTATTTTCTTGTGAGATGGCATCTGGATCACAGCTATAGTCTTTGAGTACTTTCCATCAGCTAATTGCAACTGGTTTTGAAATGCAGGAGCATATTTATTTCTCTCCTTCCTTTGCAGTGTGCAAATTGTGCCTTTAGGTACCCCTTGTGTTCAGAAACACTTAGCTTGCAAAACTCCAGTGTCTACTCAGAGAAGTTCTTCAGCAAGTATAAATATTTTTTTGGCATATGTTTTGTTAAGTAATTTTTAAACAACAGAGTGACAAGGTAGAATCAGTGCCAGCTTTCTGGGACAGACTGTCTCATGTGACAAATTCTGACACAAATGTTGCCTGGTGACGTACAATCCATGTGTTTCCCACTGTCACTCTTAGTTTTTGATGTTTCTTCCCCTATCCCATCCAAGAGTTACAAACAAAGTACTACTCAAAAAAGCTTGCCTGTGCTAGATTTTGAAAAACATAAAGAAAAGGCAAAAAATCTGCCAAAGGTCTTAGAAGTCTGGACAGGTCCCTGCTGACAGGAAACTAGACAATGTTATTCCAATCTACAAAAAGGGCAGGAGGGAAGACCCAGAGAACTACAGACCTGTTAGTGTAACCTCAGTTATTGGAAAAATTATGGAGATCATACTGGGTACTGTTGAAAGGCATTTAAAGAATAATGCAGTCATCAGGCACAGTCAACGTGATTCCACAAAGGGAAAGTCCTGTTTAACTAATTTGGTATTCTTCTATGATAAGGTCACCTGCATAGTGAGTGAAGGGAAAGCAATGGATGTAGTTAGTCTAGTAAGTATTTTGATACCATCCCTCACAGCATCCTTCTGGATGGGATGAACATGTTCACAGTGTGCTGGGTGAAGGACTGGCTGAAGGGCAGAGCTCAAAATGTTACAGTGAGTGAGGTTACATCTGGCTGATGACTGGTCACCAGCGGTGTTCCTCAGGGCTCAATTCTAGGCCCAGTCCTGTTCAATATATTCATCAATGATCTGGATGCAAGAGTTGAACGCACATTAGCAAGCTTGCTGGTGATACCAAACTGGGAGGTGCTGTTGACTCTTGAGGGACAAGAGGCCTTGCAGAGTGATCTAGATAGATTGGAGCATTGGGCTATGATTAATGGAATAAAATTTAACAAGTTGAAATGCCAGATTCTGCACCTAGGATGGAGTAATGCTGAGCACAAGTATAAACTAGGAGACGAGTGGCTGGAAAGTAGCCCTGCAGAAAGGGATCTGGAGGTTCTGGTTGACAGCAGGCTCAAGATGAGTCGGCAATGTGCCCTGGCAGCCAAGAGGGCAAACCACATCCTGGGGCATGCATCAAGCACAGCATAACCAGCCAGAAGAGGTGATTGTCCCACTGTATTCAGTGTTAGTGCAGCTTCACCTTGAATATTGTGTGCAGTTCTGAGCCCCACAATTTAAGAAGGATAAAAAGGTCCTTGAGTGCATCCAGAGGAGGGCAACAAAGCTGATGAAAGGGCTGGAAGGCATGTCCTATGAGGAGCGGCTAAGGACTTCGGAGAAAAGGAGGCTGAGGAGCAACCTCATTGTACTCTACAGCTTCCTGAGGAGGGGAAGTGGAGAGGGAGCTACTTATCTCTTCTCCCTGGGATCCCGTGACAGGGCATGTGGGAATGGCTCAAAGATGCATCAGGGGAGGTTTAGACTGGACATTAGGAAGCATTTCTTTTCCAAGAGGGTGGTCAAGCACTGGAACAGGCTTCCTAGAGAAGGTGGTCAATGCTCCAAGCCTGTCACTGTTTAAGAAGCGTTTGGACAATGCTCCTAACATGCTTTAACTTGATCAGCCAGGGTCAAGTCAGGCAGCTGGACTAGGTGATCATTGTAGACCTCTTCCAACTGAAATAGTCTAGTCTATTCTAAAATGCTACAGGGGCTGATCATTGCACATGGTAGCAGTAGACACTTTTGTTCTTTGTTGCTTTGCTACTGGTGGGTGTTGCAAATCTATTTTCTCCATGCTAAGCTCACCCCATTTCATTTACCACAAACTCTCCCCCATTAACTCTTCTCAACCACTACCACAGGAACTGGGCACCTGCAAGTTAGGTGGCTGCTCTGGGTCTGAGTTAGCCCCTAATCTGGAAGGTGAGAGCACATTCACATCATGTCAGCATCCATGGAGAAGAGGCTCCTGCAGGTCTGCTTGCATCTCCAGGAGAACAGAGCAGGCTTAGTTTATTTTCAGATTAGTAACTACTTTCTCGGTATTTAGGTGTCATCCTCCCATGCACAGTGGAGGCAGAAAAACACACTGAGTGGGAAAAAATTCCTAATCTTGACAGGAGAGCTACACCAGTCTCAAAATCTTGCTTGGGCAGTGTTCAACATAGGAGAAGACTCCTACTTCCTAGGACAGATTTATAAAGCTCTCTCCACTCTACAATTGACACTTTTCCTAGGACTGATCCCAGACTTTACATGAACTTCTTAAACCAACAAACCTCAATGCTTCCCAGTAAAAATACAGGCCAACTTCTGTCATTTCCTTTTCTACCATCTGTATCTGAATCAGCCCTCAGTGCTCTGCTGGAAGAAAAGCTAATGGTGACAAGAACAGAAAAAAATTCTAGATACTCAAACAAAGCAGCTATGTTTACAGTATAAACAGTAGGAGATGCAAGAGGCCACTTAAACATGATAATACCTTGTATCATACTACATTTAATGCAATTCAGTTTTTGCCTAGGTCTGTTCTTTCTTTGTCCTGACACGAAAGCAAGCTGGACTTTCTGTGGCATTGACACTGATTTGCTCTGGTTCTTAGTCAAGTCTCCCGTACTTAAATAGCTTCATAATCCATTGGCAAACTGCAGGTCATAGCTTCCTTTTATCTTCTCCATTGAGACCAAAAGTTTATCTCTATGTACATACCTAGCTCCTTGCACAACTGTCTTCTCTTAGGCTGTGGTCTGTTATCTCTTGATGCTCATATTCATCTGGGTTATACCTGGGTTCCAAAAGCAAAACCTTAGCTTAGTTGCATTTGAGTAGCAAGTCAGTTCTGTCATCTCAGTCAAGTTTTATTTTAAAAAAATTAATTAATTATCTTCCATTCTATACAGAAGTCCATTGTTCCGATCACCCTCACATTTTCTAACTTCACATTGAGAAAGCATGTGGTTGCTCACACATCAAGCAGTGCTGGACTCTAAGTGAAGGCTTCAAAGCCATTTAGAAAACAGTGTCCCTGAATTGACTCAAGTAGTCCATTTCCAGAAATTCAGTCCCAGGAGAAGGTCTGAGCCCCTTACTCAGCTCCCATTTTTTGACACATACCTCCTTTCAGAAGAGAGCTTTGTCACTCCGTCCTCAGCTCCATGCAAGCACTATGGTAAGGGCAATATGCAGCAGAACAGATTCTGTGGCAGGAGTGTGTTTACACGAAGCTGCTGATGGCAGATGCCAGCTTGTAAAATTAGCCAATAAAAATAGCAGCATCACTGTTTACAACTACTCTGACCAAGATGGGCTGCCAGCAAAGTGGAAATCATATTGCATTGACACATCAGGTTAGAGATACAGCATTTGACAAAGCATCATCATTTTTAGGCTACCAGAAGTGGGATTCTCATTCAAGTAGAAGGGAGCCAACCAAGAGCTGTCCAGTCTCAGTCCTTCTCACTTTTGCATTACAAAATAATCCTATTTAATGTTAAAACATAGAAGAACTAGAAATACTGTAACAAAGAAGCTGTATGTATCACTAGCTACTGAAACTTTTTTCTATCCTACTACTCTGGTCAAACTAGAAATTGGAAACAGGAAGCTGTTACCTGAACTTAAAACACACTCCATTACTTTTTAAAATCACAAATGTAATAAAGAAATCCTGATTCTGTACCAAATTGTTGTTTAGAGCTTGCCATGTAGATCTGGAGATGCTCAGACTGATTCTTTCAGAAGGCTAAAATAGTACTAAAATTTTCTGCAGTTAATTATCATTAATCCTTCTGAGTAATTTAAAACAATATTAAGACCAGCATTTAGGCTAAAGAAATTTAAAATCCTCAAGAAAAAAATTAAAATTATGTTTTTAAACATAACACTGCCTATAGTCAGAACAATCTCCTTCCATAGTGCCAGATAAAGCCAAGTTTTAGAATATTTTTCCCTGTCTATTAATTTCCCTGCATTAGAAAATATCAACCTTCATTAATATCTCAATTAATAATACTTGCAGCTAGGAAGCTAGTATTATAAAGGGAAATATGAAAGAAACTAATATTCAGATATTTCAGAGGCTAATTTTGAGAACAAGTTTAGTCAGCTATTTCTTTTATTTTAAGCAAACATATAAATTCAATTCTCTGAAACAAACCATTCACTTTTAAAATTGTTAATAAGCTACTGGTAACTTCTGTAAGCCTTTTGCAGGCATGAATAAGAAATTTTTAAAGGGGTAAATAAAATAGCTAGAAGTATTATAGATATTATAAGCCATAATTAAAAGTAGCCTATTTTCCTCTATAATCAAAGACTGATATCAGTTAATAACATAACATAACTTGGGAATGTGGCCATGAAACCACAACAGTAGATGAACCATATGTCTTCAATGCCTTTTCCACAAGCAATTCTGAACAGCTTCAGTCTTCTGTATTTTGAACTAACACAACCTAAATAAAACAAAAATAATAAAATCAAAGGGCTGATGTCCTAATGCTAGTGAATTGAACAAAACAAAATTCAAAGACTTCAAATTAAACCAGCACTTTCTCCAATGCATTGAAAAAAAAACTAATAAACTTGATGTACCACAACATTTAATACAAAAATAGCAACAACCAACCTTCTACTCTACAACTTCCTTAAGAGGAATAAACAAGAGCCTCTGTTATGCACACAGGCAATAAATAATATCTGAGAGCTTCCCCTAGCTGTGACCGAGCAGCAACTGGTCACAATTTCTGTAAAGTCTGCATGTGAAGGGATTTTTGCAGTTTTGCCTGTAGAAGCGAGTTAGACAGTGTGGTAAGGGAGTTGGGAGGGCTAGGCTGTAGTTTGTTCTGGAAAGGTGAGGTGTTTCCTATTCAACTCAAGATTTGTGGTAAGAAGGATTTGTGTTCTTAAATATAAAGGGCTAGGGAGCAGTGAGCTAAGGGTCTGAAAGCCTATGGAGATCCTTATGGGTTGTGGATGATATTTTATTGTTGGTTTTAGGCAGTGTGGAAACATTTACAAAAGGTGTCTGGTTGGTGGCAGGAATGTTACTAAGCCCTTTGATTTCTTCTCTTGTCAACTGAATAATTGTGGCTTTTCCATAAGCAGCTCTTGTTCATGCGTAGCTTGAGGCTTCTCAGCTGTGTAGGTGAGCTCTGCTCCTCTGTTACTAGAGCATATTTAAAATGTGGAGATTAAGAATTCTCAGTTTGGGGAGCTGAAGGAACCTTTTTTCTTACTCTTGTAAGAAGTAGAGACTTTTCTCTCCTCTTAGCTTATCCCTGAGAAGTAGTTTTGTAGCTTTTTCATCCTGAGCCATTCTTTACACTATATGCATATTTCTTATAAGTAGTAGCTTGCTTTCCCTGAGACAGTGGAAGGGGGAGAGGGTGGTTACTGGGGCTCCCTGTGATAACTGCTGTTTTGGAAAAGTAGTTAAAATTGGTTAAAACTTTGGGTCTTCCTTAGGCAGTCCAAAATCTGTTTGTCTCAGCTGGGTTAGTTAAGCTTTGCCTGCTAGGTACAGGTGAAAGCTATATGCCTGTTCAGTGCAAGCTGATTCTATGAACAGCTGCTAATATATTGACCAAGTTTTGTTTCTCTGCTTAAGCATATGCTGAATGTCATGCTGTGGGTAATTTTGTTGACATGTTTGAGGCTGCTTCAGGTGCATAAAACTAAGCATATGCAAGAAACTCCAGAAAACAGACTTGGTTCTACAGTGAGTGCAGAAGAAATGTGATCTGTCATTAACACTTGATGTGATTAATTTACATGATGTATGTTTTTGCTCCTGTAAACGTAGAGCAGTGATTCAGTCTGTTTATCACATCGTGATATGACCTACAGATTTCACTCATGCTCTATTATTGAGCTGATGTTTGAGTGCAGAACCAAGGAGTCTTAAGGTGCATGTGATCATACTTATGAGCTTGAAAGAACTGTTTAAATCCTTGATGGTCTATATGCTATCTTTCACTTTCCTGGTTTTTATTATGTCTAAAACAAGGACTGCCACCCCTTCATAAATGGTCTTTCCTAAATGAAATAGTGCAAATAAATAGTTTCTCACAGATACAGTTGCATAGAACTGAAAGGGCTTTCCTTTTGCTACTACTGTGCTGTTTTTTGAAGCCTGTAACATAATGCTTAAACCTTTCACTTCATTTTATTCTATTTTTAGTCTGTATATGTCAAGTTCTTAATCTAAATGTATAGAGATATTTGGCTTCTGAAGTCTCTAGATATTTGATTCCTTGCTCTTTTTGTGCAATGTGTGTGATAAGGTACTTCCTTTCTCAGATGCCTAAGGACTTGTGCCATACTGACAATAATTGCTAAGAGCTTTAAACTGCTCCATGAGATACATGCTCCTGGGTGGGGAGGGTGAGGGGTCTATATGTGGGAAGGATGGGAACCATAGTTCCCCAGTAGGGAAAAAAATTTTTTACTATATGAAGGGTTAGTGAATCTACTTGTCTCATCAGTGGTACAATAGGATGTATGGGACTTGTACTATAGTAGGGATGGATTTCTTCTGCTTAACTATACATATTCGTGTTAAATGGGAGTGATGGACACAGAAAACAATTTTCAGACTTCTAAGGAGTTATTGTGTCCTTAGCTGTTGAGTTTACGGAAGAAATTAAGGCTTTCCAAACAGAAACTTCTTGGAAGCTTGCAAAAGACAAGTATGGATGTACCTGAAGAATTTAAAAAGGCAACATATGGGATCTATGTAAAACTAGACAAAAGTTATTTTTGTTGCCTTTAGGTATGTAATGTGCAGCATCTGAAGAAATCTTCACTGGAAGTGCTTCTTCATGCTGGAAAACCCAGTCCCTTGTTATAGTTTAGCCCCACTCGGGACCAAGCTACACAGTCTCTCACTCACTTCCCCCACCCTCTGAGGGAATGGAGAGAGATAATATAAAAAAAAAGGCTCAAGTTTGAGATAAGGACAGGGAAAGATCCTTAGAGTTACCCTTATGGGCAAAACAAACTTGACTCAGGGAAAACTTTATTATTAAAACCAATGCAGGATAATGAGGAAAAGAACAAAAACAAGTTCCCCACACCTCTCCCTCTTCCCAGGCTTAACTTTATGTCAGTTATGTCTACCTCCTTCCCCACTCCCTGAGCAGCACAGGGGAGATTAGGGAATGGGGGTTATGGTCAATTAATCACATGTCGCTTTCCACTGCTCCTTCCTCCTCAGGGGAAGAACTCCTCACATTCCTCCCCTGCTCCAGCGTGGGGTCCCTCCCACAGGCTACACGCCTTCATGAACTGCTCTGGTGTGAGGTCCTTTTCCACGGGTTGCAGTCCCTCAGGACCAGCTGCCCCAGCACAGGCCCTCCATGGGCCACAGCCTCCTTCAGGCATCTGCCTGTCCCGGTGTGGGGTCCTCCATGGGCTGCAGGTGGATCTCTGCTCCTCTGTGGGCCTCCATGGGCTGCAGGGGGACAGCCTGCCTCACCATGGGCTGCAGGGGAGTCTCGGCCAGGAGCAACATTACTCTTCCCCCTCCTTCTTCACTGACCTTGGTGTCTGCAGCCGTTCCTCCTACAAGAAATTCTTTTCAATTGGCTCAGGCAGATGCCTCTCAGGTTCTCTTCACATCTCCTCTCTTTACTTCTTGCGGCCAGGCTGGGTGAGGGCTGCAAGGCTCATGCCTCCCTCCTCTGCCCTTCAGATTCTTCACATCATTTAGCTTTTTCTTCATTTTTCCGCTTCTTAAATATGTTATCCTAGAGGCACTATCACTGAACATTCCATCACCAATTGGCTCGGCCCTGGCCAGCAGCGGGTCCGCCCTAGACCTGGCCCAGTCCACTGGACAAAGAGGAAACTTCTAGCAGCTTCTTGCAGAAACTGCCACCGTAGCCCCCGCACTAAATAAAACCAACACACCCCTTCACAAGTTTAACTTCAAGAAACTAAAGTCATACCTGAGGTTTTCTTTGGCAGTTTCACTTCCTTGCTGGTAATGTTCTCATAGCCTTTCTTATAAAATAATTATTTCAGAAACTAATTTATAGAAGTTACTCTAATGAAAATAGACTGTTTATTATTCCTTTAATGTAGAGCTGTAATGGCCAGTTGATTTTTGAGGTCTCACCACTTTGTACTGGTCCTAGGGACTACAGATTTTTTTCTACTTCATACTAGTGCTGTAGCATGTTGTTAAGGTATAACTGTATCTTTTTAATCAAACTAAGATATACCAATTTAGGAGTTAACTCATCACATGTCAGACATGGCACAGACCCTGGAAAATGCCTCAAGGCCTATGAGTGTGAAATCTGAATCCTGTAGCAAATGACCACCTAATTCAATCTCTTCTATTTAGACCTGGGCATATAAAAAGCATGACAAAGGAGTATGATTTCCATTTCAGATGCTTAGTAATAAAATTCATCAGGTGATATTTGTCAAGTGAACTTGACACATCCACTTGGCATATGTGGATGGGGAATAACTTCTTTCAGTTGAAGTTCTGCTGTACAATTTAATATAAAAATAATGGCTCTACTTTATCTGCTTATATTACATTTACCTGTCCATCAAGGGACCAAAGTCGCATGGGGGCAACTCAGGAGAGAGCAGGAAGTTAAGCAGTAGTATGACTGAGGTTGTTGTATATGTATGACAGATGTTTTCACTGCTTTGAGGAAGCGGGATGAGTATTTATGTAGCATTGGGTTCCTTGCTTTGTGGGCAAGAAAACAGAAGTTACTATCATGGTGTCTGTGATGTACTGGGTTCTTTGTAAAAGAACCAGTTGCACGTATTTCCTCCTGTTAAGGTGCTGATTTTCTTTTGTTTCTATATCACTTTGCAGTCTGGCTTCAGGGCAAAATATTTCATCTCAGATGGTGAGAATGCTCATGGGTTTTCACCAAACTATATACTCCAACTTGAGGAAAATTGCAGAACTAGTGGTAACTGTACAATATACTTCTCAGTGAAGTGAGAAGAGATTGGCCTTGGCTTAGGAGGTTTGCTTGAGGTAACTGTTGGTTTGGCAGTTCATTGGACTGACACTTTCTAATTGTTCAATGGTTGACCCAAATACCCATGTTTTTTTTCCAAAATGGAAAATGGAATGGCTGACTGAAACTACTTGTAGTGTAGTATCAGACTTAAGCAGAAGTTGTGATGTCTTCTTCCTGATGAAATTAAATGCTCTTTGTTTTGTCTATAAAGAATTCTAGGTATGGTGAGTTAAAGGTATTTTGAGCCTCACTTGCAACAGCAAACGCGGACTACACATGTAGTTAGTTCAGGGGCATCTATAGAGTGCAGAAACTAGGTTCATAACTAAAGCAAATGACTGGCCTTTAGTTTACCCAGCGGGCTGCTTCAGAGATGGGAAGTTTCCAGTCCTTCCTGTTGAAATTTTTGCATTTCTAGACTTTTGCAGAGGTTAGAATGTCCGCTGCAAAGCTGACAGCTTTTCTGAGTGAAGTACCATGACACAATTCAAGAGTCACTGGCTTCCCATGATTTACAGAAAAATAAGCTGCAGCTCAGAGCTGGAGTAAAGTAAGATGCTATCATTGGTACTGGACTGCTCCTTGCAGGGAGGTTGGACTACATGACCTTTGAAGGTCCCTTCCAACCCTAACCATTCTATGATTCTATCATTCTGTGACTGTGCTACAAATTAACATGATAAATGTGACTCAGTAAGATATATACTGAATTAACATTAACATGAAGTTGGGTTCTTGACCTCAGGAAGTAGAAGCTGAATGAAGCCTGGTGTAGAAGTTGTATGAGGCTATTTTATATGGCTCACTTCGTTGTGCTGTCCAGGATTCCTGTCCAGTCTGTACATCTGTTTGGACAACAATCTCAAGCTCTCCAATGTGCTTGCTGTGTATAGTTAAGGCTAGAAAAGGAGTCAAGTGCAGCACCTACTTGAGTTTCAGCTTATTCTCTGGGACCTTCAGCAAGAGCTCAGCTGTAACTGAGTGTCTTTTCTGAGCTATCTTGTTTGCTATGTCTGCAGCAATGAAGGATCTGCTCTCTTGCAAGGTGGTCAATGCTAACAAGAGTAAAATTACAACAAAACTTCTTTCCTCACTATTCTGAGGTATTAAAACATGTTTAAAATATACAACAACCTAATGTCTGTCCCTTATTAATGTAATAAGTTGTAATGGTTACCTCAAACTATCATATCAGCACTTGTATCAGGAACTTCAACTTTATTTTGTAGTTTAGTGACATGATGGGAAATATCTGGTGGTATGTACTGAGCTGACCTTTGGGAAGGAGTGGAGATGAAAGCTGCTGCTTTCTTGGACATTTTGAGTTCCTTGATCTTGTTGTGAGGGTACAACAGCACTTGTGCTATCTGCAGCCAGGCTTTGTTCTGTCGTACCCATATATTTATTAATTTCATGTCTATGCTGTGAATTTTCAGGAAGTTGCTGGTTATATAACAATGGCCCTCTTAAAATTCGTTGTATGAATGAGGGGCCAGAAATGGTGTGGTCTAATACTCAATCAAGCAGCAGTTACTTCCCTTCAGTCTGCAAGGAGGTTTTGCATGAAATGAGAAATAGCCAGAAACTTCAAAATAAAACTACTTAAACTGAATTCTGGCTTGCTGTGCAGTTCATTCAGACCTTGGTCATAGAAGATGAGTTAACCTGCAGGGGTCTACCTCTTAGTTGGCAACTGCAGAAAGCATTTAAACATGTATGCAAAAAAACTACTTTGCAGGAGTACAAGATAAATAGTGGTTAGAGTGCAGGCAAGCTGCCAGCAGCCTGAGGTTTGCCACAGACTGGTATATAAGTGTAACTGCAGGACATGCGTGTCCTTAATAAAATAAAATCCTTCTTATGCTTTTTCTCATTCAAGATAGATGCTAATCCCTTAAAATCTTAAGGTAATGACTCATCAGGTGTTAGGTGCTGTATATGGGTTAACAAAACATCTTAAGAAACTTTGTTGTTAACTGTGCTCACACAAACCACCAGCATTGCTAGACTTGGATTTTACTCCAAGAGAGCTGGCTTCTGAAGCTTATAAAAAGCTTGTGTTGTATGAGTAGCAATCCTGTTCCTCGTCTTAAACATATTGGAAGTACCTATAACATATGATATAATCAGAGTGGGATTCTTGCAAAGTCAGGTTCTAGCCAGGGGCTTAGAATTGTGTTCTTAGCAGTCATGTGTGCTAATTATCTATGGTCATGCTGTGCAGAAGAAAATCATTCTCAATATGTAACTTCCCTCAAATGTGTGGCTATCCTGGTCAGTTGGTAATGTTTCTTTTTGATGGTGGATGGGGAGAAATCTTACACACTTTTCTCCCTGCTACATTTCTTTGTCTTCTGAAAATGAATTGTAAAATATGTGTTTCATTGGAAAACTGCTGAACTGATAGTTGGAGAAATATAGGTGGATAATGAGAAAGTTATATGCGTTGGGCATATGGTAGCTTAATCTGCCCTTCCATGAGTGAATAGGTCTGTCTTATAGGAATTCATCTGTGGAGGCCTGTCTTTGGTAGTAGGTAGAGGCAAGATAATTCATCTTCATTCATTAAACCAATGTCAGAATAGGCTAGTGTGTCATCTGCTGTAATCTGGGTGGTTTGCCTCAGTAGTGGAATAATGCTGATCACAGGATAGCCAGATTCTGATGGATGTTAAGGGATGCAACTTATCTGAGTGAATTTGGCAATCTGTCATATGACTGGTAAACTAGTGACTTGTCTCAAAGGCACACCACTGAAGTCTTTGGTTTTGTATCCTTTTGAAGCTTATGCTTGTTTCCACCTCACCTCTGGAGGCTGACATCTAAACTACTCTGAGCAAAATGGTGTACTTGGTCTTATTGAACCTTATGAGGGTCGCATGGCCCCACTTCTCAAGCTTGTCGAGGTCACTCTGGATGGCAATCCCATCCCTCAGGTATGTTGACCACACCACTCAGCTTGGTATCATCTGCAAACTTGCTTAGGGTGCACTCAATCCCACTGTCTGTCATTGATGAAGATATTAAACAGTACTGGTCCCAATACTTCTGGTTAATCTAGAACTTGACTGCACCTGTTGGTCATCCAGCTCATGGTGGTAGTATGTTTTTATCTGTGATATGGCTTGGCCCTGAAGAGAGACGAGGCTTTAGCTTGGCTAAAGAGTTTCACAGGAGCTTACTGAGAACAAGGAAAGCATGACCCAATCTCTTGTTTCTATCTCAGGTCCTGAAAGGAAATTTTTTTTTTTCATGGTCAGCCACTTGACTCTAGACTTGACCACATTAGGTTGCATGGTCAAGCTCTGCTGTGTCCTGGCCAGTCCCTTTGCAGGATGATCAGTCCTGTTTTCACTGGCAGACAGCTATTCTAACTTCACTTGCTCCTGCAGAGAGGTTCCTTATGTCAGGTCCAGCCTATTTGCCAATTTTAAAATAATGCCTGATATAAAACTATTTTCAGCCTGTAATTACTCAAATGAAAATATCAAAGAAATTGATTTCTTATATTCCTCACATTATATTATTCTGGATTCCTGTCTAAGTGCTGAGGGGTTAAATATGATTCATGTAATCTACTTTCCCACTAATCATTTACTCAATTACCTATTAGAACTCAGGCAAGAAAGACCAAAAAACGAAAGGGGAGAGACCAACCTGGAGTGTATATTCAATAATGCTACAAATAACAACCAATCATTATCTAATCAGCATTCTGTGAGTCTTTTAGCCATAATCTCATTACTATAACTAATTGCAAGAATAATTGCAATAATTGCAAGAATAATTGTTTACAAACAGAGCACAATACAAGTATATGCAACATAACAGCACCCAAATTAAATCTAAATCCCAGAATGAATAACAGAGAAAGCTGGAAGATATTACTAAGAGAGGGTATCATTAAAGGACATCATATTTCAGTGTCAAAATCTGGTGGATTACTTGTGCTGCAGGAGTAAATCAATAGTGTTGCATTGAAAGGACCAGGCCAGATCCACTTTGCTGCAATTAATCATAACTCAATTAGAGCTTGGAGGGGTGGAGGTGACTTCTTAGATAGTAAAAATGGAATTTTTTTTTTTTTAGTTAGTGGGCTGGTACATGTTGGCAAAGCTTCTGTGCTAGGCTAGGGGTTTTTTTGCACCTAATAGGTAAGATTGTCCAAGTGCTTAAAGGATTTAGGAGAGCTAGTCCCTTTTGTTTTAGTGGGAAAGATGTGCTTGAAAGCTTTCACATACTGTTGAATGTTCTCCCTTTGGCCAGATTTTTGTAGTCCTTCACTTCTGATAGTGGTAGTCCTACTCTGTTTTTTTTTTTTTTTGACTGCTTCTACAATAAATAGTCAAATGATGCAGACAGATCCCACAAACACCTGATGGGCTTATAGCAAAGTTATTTTATGACATTATCAAGATTCTACATCTGATATTCTAGCAGCACAATATGTTACTATCTTTGCCCTTACCAGCCTTTTCACTGTAGCAAGTATTTTGTAATCTTTTTCTCCTTTTCATTTAATTTTTCATTAATTTTTCTAAGGATCAATGCCATTTAAAAGCTGTAACATAATATATAAAACAAAGCCCCAACAACCATAGGCTTCATTGTGCCATTGATTTTTCTGAGCAGAATTCCCTGCTGACTGCAGCAGGGAGTTGCTCAAAAATATTGATAGCGTGTGTCTCTCTACAGAGAATTTAGATTAAAAACACAATACCTTCTAGTAAAAAAGATCTGTGTGGAGTGGGGAAAAAGCTGGGTTGTACAAAGAATCTAAAAAAAAAAAGCTGGCAGATTCTAAACTAGCCCTGCTAGTGGAAATGAATTTTCAGATGAATGCTGTGATGTAAGAGAAAAACCCACATTAATACCTTCACCTTTCCCTGCTGAGACCTGACGAAGTACTGGCTTGTTGTTGAAACTGAGCTCCTTGGGACAGGGTAGGAAGCAAGTATGCCTGATGGTACTGGAGGATCTCCCTGGCCTGCTGCTCAAAGCAGTGTTTGCTTTACCTGGACAGACTGGCCAAGGTCCAGACTTTGAGGAAGACTTCAAAGTATTGTCTTGTGTTGTTCCTTGCTGGCAAGTGCTACATGCCTGCCTTGGTGTGGTACCATGCCAATGTGTGAGTCAGGATGTGCTTTGGAAGGTTTGCCATTGCACTTAAATGTATTTATTGAACTCCTGAATCCAGAGCAACAATGTACTACATTGTTGAAGACTACAAATATACACATATAGCAAGTGTATTTTAATGCTAGGGTTAAATTAAACATCTTTTCTTCCCAGTAAAAATAAAGTGCACCAGCTGTACAAATTAATAATTTCCAAAGTAATAAATATTATGAATTTATTGTAAGACACATTGGGATAATATTTTTCTGGTTTTACACCATTAGCCAATTTTTACATAAGCTCTGTTTGGAATGCTGTAGAGATGGCATAGAGGTGCCTGCATGGTATTGCTTGACTTGTATCTCACATCAGCAAGCCCTGGGGAATATGTCCACTTGTCTGGCTATAGTAAGGATGCCAGGACCTTTCATAGGATGTAGGCATCACTCCACCTATACTGAGTCCTTGAGAAGGCTGTGCATGGACCGTGTTTGATTTCTTGTGCGGGGGAAGCTTTGGCGTGTGCAGAAGCTCTTCACTTGCTTTTGGCAGACTAGGTGCCTAAGCCCTTCTCTGGGTACTGGGACACTTGGAATTCAAAAGAGAGAAAATGCTCTCCATGTGGGTCAGGTGCTTGTTTAGGTGACATAGTCTAGAAAACATTTGTGGTCATATTGAACTGTACTTGTTTGCTTCTGTGCAGTGTCTGAAATTAGATTTTAAAGTTTAGGTGCTTAGGAAGGTTTAGGAAAATGTTACCTGTCATAAAAAGTAGAGTTTTGTATTGGAAATAGATATTCCCTTCCAGGTAGCAGTAATAGCTATTTTTCCTCAATGAATTACATGGTATTTTCCATTGGCTTTAATCTTGACCCTCAAAGAATAGATTTTTACCATCTGCATGATAACTGATTTTGGGAAATAAGCTTCTGAAGGAATAGTAGATGCATCATCTGTCCACGTGGGATTATTAAACTGAAATAGCTATATGCTATTTTGTCAGTTGGCCCCTATCTTCAATTTAAAACTTAGACAGCTCAGTTTCTCCATTTACAGCTTTGAAATATACTCAGGGAACTAATAAACTGAAATGACGGATGCAGAGGGATTACAGGATATCAAGCAGTATTTTTCCAAATGGGGTAACAACTGCTATGAAAGAAATGTTCTGTTGTAATAATGAAAGTTATCTCTTTACATCTTCTGCTTGCTGGTCTAGAATCACCAAAGAGATCAGAATTTCTCTTGTAGCTAAAACACTCAGCAAACCTGCTGTGGGATGTTTGCCAGTGGTTTGCACTCTGAATAACTAATGTAAATAAGCCCCTCACCATTACACTGGGAAATATTGGATATAACACTCCTTACTACTTAGGCTGACTTGAATCCTTCTCCTCTCTGAAACCTCACACTTTTGCTGCACCTGTGTTAAACTAGTGAGGTTCTGGTGAGTCTTGAGTGTTCTAGGGCAGTGATGAAGGCACTGGATTCACTCTCTGTGTCCCTCCAAGACATGGATCCTTCTGAGGCATATGCTGAAATTAGAGAACAGATTTAGTGGCTGTGCAGAACAGTCCCTTCATAAGCCCCCATGGAAACTGGGGACACTGACTTGTTGACTCATGAACCCTTGCTGAAAATAAGTGAAGGCTGAAGTCAGGGCCACCTGAGCTGAGTTGCTGTGAATCTGAGGATCTCAGTGCAAAAAGGTGCTAGCAATAGCCCTGTGGCAAGTGTGTAAAAAAGAAAAGAAAGAAAGGGAAAAAAAAAAAGAGCACCTTAGTACTGAGTTATTTTTGGAGGAAGTACTCCAAACTTAACTCTAGAAAGTTTTCCTTTGTAGGAGACTTTAACCTTTGCTAGGCCATGCTACACTTAAGACACTTAAGATCTCAGGACAAGAATACTGTTTTTTTTTTCTTGCTTGATTTCCTTCCAATCTAGAAAAGCATTATTTGAAGGGAAACTTCAGGCATAATTATAAGTACTTGCTTAACAACCTTGTGTTAATGGCCTTTTGGAACAACGGTGACTGAGTACATGGATATTTTCCTTTCTTCATTGTTCTAGTTCCTCTGGTTCTTTCACTCAGCTTGGGAAGAAGCGTAACACATTTTGCATAAAATTGCATAAGAGGATTACAGGGGCACTCCACAATATGTAAAAAAAAAATAATAAAATATTGAACAGTTATGTTGTGTTATATAGCACAAAATTCTCAAGCCTGAAAAATGTTGCTGCCCCTTTCTTTCAGGATTTATTTCTCTGTGGCAATTTTGAAGCTGTCTGTCTCTGTGTAATGAGAAGCCTCTCTGCCAAAGAGGAAGAACAGGCTTTGGGATCAACTTGGATAACTTGTATGGCTTTGCCAGTGTGTAGGGTGTCCCTTTCTTGGATTTTCAGGGCAATCATGCCCCTTTATATCTATCTGGAGAGAAATCCAGAGTCCATGCAGCTGCTCTGTAGCCTCCCTTACTCTTGAGGAAGCAGAAATAAGTGAGGAGGCAAAGATACAACTTGCTGAAGCAAATAGTTTTGGAATTTACTGGATTTCTAAATATTTGGAAGAGTTATTGAGGAATTGGGAGGTGGCAGGCTCGTTTTTAGTTTTAACTGTATTAGCTTCTATAAGTAGTTCTCCTGCTTATGCATCTAGCACGGAAAGACACTCAAAATGTTTCTCAGATGAGTGTTTCAGCTGCTGCAATAAGATGTGGAATAATCTTGCCTGTAAGTGAGCTGACAAAGTGAGTATCAAAGGCAGAGGTGGGGCATCTGACACCTCTTTCATGCTGTTCAGGTGGTGCAGGGTGTGTACTTGAAATGTCCTTTCATATTGAGCTGTCAGTTGATGTGCAAATATCATGTTGTCCTAGCCTTCTCATCAGGCTTTCTTATAAATGAGTAAACTACATTCATGGTCTTCTGCCTCTACTCTGTCATGCACTCTTTAAAGGGTCAGATCTTAGCCTCAAAGGCTTATTTAGCTCTCAGAGTCTGGAGAATAATTGTTTGCATTGACATAGTGGACATACTGTATTCTCCAACCTTCCTCCATTATTATTCTCTTCATAAGGATGTTTTTCTGGAGATAATCCCCCCCACATTGTGCTATTCCCTGAAGATGCCTTTCTGCCTTCTTAAAAGATCTATTAGCTAATGCATCTTAAATTTTCTTTTCTGAGTTTCCATCACAGTTGGAGTAGCATTGTTACGAGACTTCCTGATAACATGGTCACAGGCTAGGTATGTAGATGATGGGTATCTTAACTGTGGGGACGCAGGCATAGTTGGGTGGATGGACTACTTTCCCTTTTGCTTCTCTCCCTTCATGCCTTTCTACATATACAGACACTTAGTAATGGTGTTAGTAAGATCACCAAAAATATTTTTTACCAAGCTTTGGCCCCATGGGTGAAGGTGAAATGGCAGCTTACTCCTGCGATGACTAACAGGATTCTCAGCAGCACTGGCATACCTTCTCAGTTCTCAAGAAGTGTGTGAGAGGTTACTTTTTCCTTAAAGTTGCAGAACAGTTTACCTACTAAAGACTTAAAGGCTAGTGTTGCCCCTTCAACATTGCTTTCAAACTTTGAAATCTGAGATGGATTGCGGTTCATGCCTTATAATCTACCTGGAGGCTGGCAACAAGAGCCATACCATGCAGTCTGTACTGGAATGTGTGCTGGGGATAGAGCATGATGGTTTCAAGTTTGCAGACGATCTCTAATTGGAGGGACTGGTTAGATCCAAGGGCAGGGCTGCCATGCAGAGGGGCCTAGGCAGGCTGGAGTGGGCCAAATTACCCTGTGTAAACCAACAAGGATGAATGGCAAGTCTTGCCCAGTGGAGAATGAGCCCTTAGCAAAGACATGAGCCAAGGCCATGGCTCCCTGGCCACCCAGGGAGCTACTCTGCCAGAAAGACCCTGGTGTCTCCAGACTTGGGTAGCTAAGCATGAGCTAATCCTGTGTCCTGGCAGTGGAGGATGCCACTGGGGTCTTAAACTGTGTAAGAGCTGGTGGAAGGAGGTGATATCCCCCTCTCCTCCCTGCCTGATGGGCCGTGGCATCTGTAGTGAAGTTATCAGGAGCTTCTCTATTTAGTGAAAACTTCTTGATATCTGCTGTGATAGGTATGTCTTCAGAGGCAGTTACCCTGGGGGAAATAATTCACTCCCAGGTCAATTCACTGTGACTTGTTTCTGTTGCTGTCCTTAAATTAATCTTTTCAGGGGTACATGTTGGAGAATTGCTATTATTATACCTCTGGCAAATAGTTTAATTTCTGTTTTCTGATTTCAGTATCTCTCTGCCCCCTCAAACAGTGCCAGTGTAAGGTTGAAGCTGTCTCTACTATTCAGCTTTGTTTAACACATTCTTGCAGTAGAGTTTTTAAGAGCACGTTATCAATGCATCTGGTCACTCAGATACCTCTATCCATCAGTTTTCTTTAGCAGTATGGTATAGAATCTGTGTTATAAGACTTATGTAACAAATACAGATAAATTACAACTCTGCTACAGCAACACTTTTTCTTAAACAAGATCCATAGGTTGTTAATGTATTACAGACCTAAAAATGTTAAATGCAAATATAAAGAGGGATCTGCTTTTTTTTTAAGGGAAGAGTACTCATTTCTTGGCTCTCAATATCAGATAAGACTAATTTCTGACACATGATTTTTGAAAGTTTTGTATTGCAGGAAACCTTGCAATCCTCAACACTCTTCATTCTCTGCAAACATTTACAACATCTATATTCTTTTCCAGATGACAATTTTAATTTCAAGCAGCCTGCAAGAGGTCATTTAGCTAATTTATGTGGAGATGAGGGAGAGTTGGTGGCACAGGCTTGAGAAATTAGGGAGATATGCAGCTAGACTGCAAAAATAGTTAATGAAGTGCCATTGCTCTCAGCATTTGCAACTGTAGATTAAGGTGTTCACATCCTACTTTAGCCTTGTGCTTGGAGGCACAACATTAACCTCCTGACAGCTAGCACAGTGCATGCACTGTGGATCATCTGATCACTTTTTCCTCAAAATGTTGACTGTTTAAGTGCTGCAGAAGTGTTAAAACTCGCTGGCCATAGGCTTCTGTTCTAATTTTAAACTAGAGTGATTACATGGAGATATGGAGCTGATGCTATTGAAAGGGACAGTGTGTTGTCTGTGAAATACAGACAACGTTCCCAACTATTGTCACACATGTCAACAGCCTGTCTTCTCCTCTCCAAGCTGTGTGTTTCAGCAAATTCCAGAATAGTAAAAATTCAGACTGTGTTATCTTCTATGAGTAATTCTCCTGCTTATGTGATGTTATTCCAGGAAGGTACTCTGCCAATGCCAACACTTGGCAGAGATTTTGCTCCAACTCTTGCCCTATCTTTAAGCAAATTTTAACTATCACACGTGAGGGATATGATGGGGTGTGGGATATTTGTTTTTCTGTGACCGTTGTGTAAAATTTGATATTTGAAAGATAGCTCCTGTTATAAACCTTACTTGTATTCCTCTTGATATGAGGTGAACAATAATTAATAGAATCATTTTCTCATGCTGTGAATCAGTATGGCTTACACAATTTCCCTGAAATATTTTGTTTAAGTATGTTCAAATCCAGCCAATAAATTGTTTTCATAAAAGTTAGCCTAAATCCTGGGATTTGATGGACAGTTGATGTGAAACCCTATACATGGTTCAGTAAAGCACAATGGAGAAACAGCAGCTCTGTGCTGTTCTGCCCCCAGATGACTATGACAGCACCTTTCCTTCTCTTCAGCTTGTTGCAAATTGATCTCAGAGCAGTTTTCTGTTTAAAATGGTAAGAATTTTTTTTCCATTGGGATTTCCTATATAAGCAGGATATCTTCAACTATTCCTAGATTTCCTTGTTCTCTTCTTTGAGATGCAGGGATTTGCAGAATACTTTGATCTTGTCAGTATTTTTCTGTATGGGAAGAAAATATCACCTTCTCATTGCTCTGTTTTGAACTTGCTGGAGTTGCAGTGCTCTCCTGCTGTGGAAGAGGCTTTTTTTTTTTTGCAGAGGTGCAAGCCAGTACAGTTATATTAAGTGTAATGGTGATTCCTGTTCCTCCGCCAGCCCTTCTCCCTGTGCTAGGGCATGACAAGTGTTAGCAAGTGCATAAAAGTTCTCACCTCCATGAGGTTTCTGCTTTTATTTGGCAGCTTGCTGTCGCTAAGAAATGATTACGCTAACTGGTGTATACCTTGGATTCCTTGACCCTTGGTGTATGAGTGGTGACTAGTGAGCTCCAGGAGGATAAATGAAAATCAAAGTATCCAAGCTGGTCATGTGTTTTTTTTTTTTTTAAGCTTGTGAGCTGTGTTCAGGCTGGATGCAGCTGCTAAATGTATGCTTTAGAATTTGAGGTCCGTGAGGGAGTTATATCACTCTGCCTACCTGGAATGAGTCACCTTATGACTGAGTGAGCCACCCCCAAAGTGGGTGCTTGAGTCATCTCTCAACTGGGTACTGTCTATTGTACCATAAGGAGATGTTCCCTGCCCAGAGTACCAGTGTTATAATGCACAGGCTGAACTTAGGCCTTTTTTGCAAAAGGCACTGGAAGCCTATATATTTTTCCATGTGAAAGGACAGTCCTTGGAACTGGGTGTGTAGGCACATTAAATGTCTGATATGGAAAAAGAAGACAAAATCCTTCCACAGGGTAAAACCGCTTTTTGAGAATGACTCAGAAGCTGCTAGTGTAACAAAATGACTCTTCCACGACACAGGGAAGAGTGGGAGATGCTGTTGTAACCAGTTTTCCCTATATTCTTTTTCCCTATATTCTTTTTACCTTCAGACATCTGGACTGTTAAGCATGCTTGAGAAGCTCTGAGTCTGCTTTGGCTCAGTCTCAAGCTGTAGTAATCACAGTGCCATTATCCTGAGCCTTGCTAAGGTTATGCCTTGTTTTGCAATAAAGTAATATTTCTGGTGATCTCTGCATAGAGGTGGCAGCAAGGCAAGAGGACTCACACATAGCTATTTCTTCTAGTCCTTTACAAGACTACAGTGGCCTGATGGAGGACAAAGACAGTATTCCAGTATGATAGGTTTCTCTACCTCCCGCAGTGGAAGAGTTTTGTGCTTTTAGGTGAAGAAAGAGCGGGAACATTACAGGTATTTGAGGATTTCTTGATATTGAACAATCATTGAAAATCTCTTTGAATAATCATGCAAATAAATGGCCTTGTTAGATTATGATTCAAAGTATGAAAGAGTGCTAGTCTTTTACCATTACAATAATTCTTATTGGCTTTGGGCTTGAGATGGAGACCAGAAAGATCCAAATTCCTGTACCAACTTCACAGACTACAGCAAATGGCTGATAATTGCCTACATTTAGATTGTTTCTACATGAAATGCAGCATGGTACTAAAATTTATTACCTAACCAACTCCACACATAAAGTCAATATCTATGTTCTATCTATGGCCAGTGTTTCTTATTAAAACTTCATGTGCAGTGATTTTCAGGGTGTCAGCCTCTGTTGAGAAGTAACAGACATTACTGTGAGCTTCTGCAAACATTTGTTCAGGAGAGTTCCAGCTTGCAGATGCTGAGTGCTCTCACCCTGATTTTAGCCAAGCATATATAGCTATGCTTAACCATAAGCAGTCTTGGGTTGTACCACTGTGTTTAAATGCAAGGTGTGAATATTTGTATGTTCAATAACTGGAAATACTCTCAAGAAATACTTGGGAAGTATTGTACAAGTTAAGGTAGTCAAGAAATACTCTCAAGAACTAGGCATTTGTGTCTGTCTAAGATATTCTCATTCCATCCCTTGAAATACTGCTGCAGATGAAGTAGCGGCCTCAAGCCTGATGTACGCAATTCCTGCAAAATCTCAAGAGAAAATATCCCTGTGTTCAGTGCTATTTGCTGTAGCTGTACATAAAAGCCAGGTGACTGCTGAGGGACTTACTTAGACTAAATCAACTGCAGGGCAACTGCTTTTTGTTTTCTAGGAAAGGTAAAGCATACTGTTTAATAGCAAACAGCAGCTTAAATAACAATGAGTTCAGTATAAATGACTATTGCTAGGCTTTTGTACAGGAATTTTGTTAGTTTTCAGTTTAGTGATCATCTCATTAATCCATAGGACTGATGAGGCTGCTGTTGGTCCCTATTAACTTGTCTGTGCATCAGTGTCTACCTAAGAAAAGCCTCTCCACCCTACTTCTGACACTACTGTATAGTCCTGCCTCCCTCAAGCCTTGGTGGTCTTGCATTAAGAGGCAGTGCAGAAAGATGGTTTTCTTATAATAATTTTCTCCAGCCTACGTGGTCAAAATACTGCTGTCTTCATATGCTGCTATGTGCTGATATACATGTATGTCAATTATGTGCATATATGTATCTATATGCAGACACTACTCTTTTTTTTTTTCTGTCCTGAGACATCTCTCAACACCAAAAGCCATGTCACTTTACAGAATATGCCTGTTTCCTTTCCCTCACTGATCACCATCTTAATGCTTGTTTTAGCATATCTGTAAGCCTTCAACTACAAGTGTTTATTCTTAAATGCCTATCTAGCACTGTTTTACCTATTTGAGTTGTTTATTAATTATTTGTTTGAACAACACCCATGAGTCCTAGATAAGGCAAGTACTGTGCAAATACATAGTAAAAATCCCTGCTTTGAAGAGTTTAAATATAAACTATATTCCTTTAATCAACAATATGTGATGGACTTCTGTGCCAATCTTGTTCCCCTCTGAAGCTGTCAGGCTTCTAGTTCACCCTCTAAACTGCAGACTGGAGGCCTAGATTGACAAGATGGCTGAGGTGAGAGGAAGGAGAAAAGTAAAACAAGAAAGTGGAAACAAGAGCAATAAAAATTGACAGAGTATTTTCTATACCTGAGCAATGACTAAATAATAATGAAAAAATGACCAGAAATATGACAAGTCCATAGTTATGACTTGGTGAATGGAAGTAGGGGTAGGATGTTGCCTCTTCTAGCACAAGAGCTATAAGACATAATGGTAACCTAGTAGGTGGTTAGTAGATGTGCAGGAGGTAACCTGCCACACAACAGATAGTTAAGCTGTTGATTTTCTTGTCACAGGATACTGCACATCCTGAAAGCTTATATGGGCTCAAAGTGTGACTGAAAAAATTAATGGAATAAAAAGGCATTGCAGGCAATTAAACAGAGCCATTGCCTCTGGCACAGGTCAAATGGGAAACAACTTTCCAGTGGGCCAGGAAGTAACAACTTTGCTTTCCAGGTTTAACCCCTTATGTTAAGGGGCCCAACGTGGGGCTCGAAGGGTTGAGATAATAACAGATCTGACTTTTTTTTTTGCTTGAAACAAATTTGTTTATACATGCTCATTGTATTGGTTGTCAGTTATTGGTCATGATGTTGCAGTGGTTGGTTATGTTGTTGTATTGTCTACGCTCCTATATGTACTATGTGTTCCCAGTGGTGGTGTTTATCACCTCAGGGAAAATGATGAGAATTATCCTTCTGTTATACTATGCCATATACATCTATGACATGGTGACATCAATGGCCTTAGAGATAAATTGGTCTTCCTATGTGGACAGCTTCCCAAATTCTTTCACTTCCATGGTACTTAAACCACTTTTTGAGAACTTTGAAGATCTGGGGGATGTTCAAGCCACTCTGATGTTGTTGTTATGTACCTTGAATGTGTGCCAAGTCTTGTCTAGGGCTGCAAACCCACTTTTTGGGAATCTCCTCCCGAGATTTACCCTAAGGCAAGATACTAATACGTGGCATGGTATGAGGGAGAACAAACTGACCTGCAATGTAGGTACTCAAACTCCAGCAACAGGTATTGCAGCTGAATCAGAGGGTGAACCCGTGCTAGTATCAGTTGCCCCTGTATACAAGAAGACTTGGAAGCCGAAGTCAGCTCGTTTAGTGAGGGATGAAGAAGCTTCTTCTAAGAAGGAGCAAGAGGAAGAAGAGGAAGGATTATTTGCTTCATGCCAAGGAAGAACTCGGCAGGCAGGCTTTTCCTCAGAGGAAGAACTCCTAAAGGAGACAGTGAGCACTCGATTTCTATCCCTGGGTGAGCTGCAAGACATGTGAAAAGATTTTAGCCGTCATCCTGGGGAGCACATTATCAGCTGGCTGCTGCGGTGCTGGGGTAATGGGGCCAATAGCTTGGGATTAGAGGGCAGAGAAGCTAGGCAACTGGGATCCATTTCTAGAGAAGCAAGCATTGACAAAGCAGTTGGAAAAGGGACACAAGCCCTCAGCCTCTGGAGGCGACTCCTGTCAGGTGTGAAGGAAAGGTATCCTTTCAAGGAGGATGTAATGTGTCACCCAGGCAAGTGGGCTACCATGGAGAAGGGTATCCAGTACCTGAGGGAATTAGCTGTGCTGGAGGTCATTTATGATGACCTGGACAATTATCAGTTACCTAAGGATCCAGATGAAGTCAGGTGCACACGACAAATGTGGCGGAAGTTTGTTCGAAGTGCACTGTCATCATATGCCAACTCATTGGCAGTTATGACCTGGAAAGATGAAGAGGAAGAAACAGTGGATGAACTGGCTGGCCGAGTCTGGCAGTACGAGGAAAGCCTGTCTTCCTCCCTATGGGCCTGTGCCGGCTCTCTTGCCAGCTAACCTACCCCGCACGCACCGGAGCCCCGGGGAAAGCAGGGCATCACACGGATACCACCAAGCCAAGCCTTCAATTTAATGCTGCGCAACACAGGGTTAAATACCCGTACACCCGCTACCCATGTGAACGCACCCGCCCCCCTGCACCCATGGACCCATCCATGCCCGCCACGCACCTACCCTACACTCATGGACTTATCCGTGCCTACCACGTACGTGGACGCACCTGCCCCCTGCGCCCATGGACCTATCCGCGCCTAGCGCGAATCACCTCAGACTGCCCCTCCTGCATACATGCAGCCCTGCTAACGTTACCCCACAGGCCTGTGTCTCAGCTGTGGAGAAACTATCCCAGGAGTTCCAGCAATTCAAAGCAGATATGTCCCCTTCCCTACCGGTACTGGCCAATATTTCCACTATTAGGAGTAAACGTTTCCCTGCTCAAGAGAGATGGTATACGCGGCGGGGTACCCTGTGGTTGACCTTGTGTGACCAAGGAGAGGACATGAGGGAGTGGGATGGGAAACCTACCTCTGCCCTAGAGGCCTGGGTATGTGACTTGTGTGGAAAAACCATTGCAAATAGAAGTTCTCCCCGGAAAATTGTTGCACCAGTCTCCAATAGGCAGAGTAGAAGGAATAGCTTTAGTTCTGACCCTCTTGAAGGGACCTCTCGTGCATATTTAAAAGAAATGAACAATGAATACTGTGGCCAGGAATAAAGAGGCCCTGCCTCCAGCCAGGAGAAGAAGAGGGACAACTTAGTTTATTGGACTGTGTGGATCCAATGGCCTGGCACATCAGACCCACAACAGTATAAAGCTCTAGTGGATACTGGTGCACAATGTACCTTGATGCCATCAAAATATAATGGGGCAGAACCCATTTGTATTTCTGGAGTGACAGGAGGATCCCAACGGCTGTCTGTATTGGAGGCTGAAGTGAGCCTGACAGGGAATGAGTGGCAAAAGCACCCCACAGTGACCGGCCCAGATCCTCCATGCATTCTTGGTATAGATTACCTCAGAAGGGGATATTTCAAGGACCCAAAAGGGTATTGGTGGGCTTTTGGTGTAGGTGCTTTAGAGATGGAGGAAATTATACAGTTGTCCACCTTGCCTGGTCTGTCAGAGGGTCCTTCTGTTGTGGAGTTGCTGAAGGTGAAGAACAACAGGTGCTAATTGCTACCACATCTGTGCACTGGCGGCAGTATTGCACCAACCGAGACTCCCTGATGCCCATCCATAAGCTGATTCATCAGCTGGAGAGCCAGGGAATGATCAGCAAGTCCCACTCACCTTTTAACAGTCCTATATGGCCAGTGAGAAAATCAAGTGGAGAGTGGAGGTTAACAGTGGACTATTGTGGCCTGAATGATGTAACACCACCACTGAGTGCTGCTGTGCCAGACATGTTAGAACTTCAGTATGAACTGGAATCCAAGGCAGCCAAGTGGTATGCCACCATTGCTATTGCCAATGCGTTTTTTTCAATCCCATTGGCAGCAGAATGCAGGCCACAGTTTGCTTTCACTTGGAACGGGGTCCAGTACACTTGGAATCAACTGCCCCAGGGCTGGAAACACAGCCCCACCATCTGCCATGGACTGATCCAGACTGCACTGGAAAAGGGTGGCGCTCCAGAGCACCTGCAGTACATTGATGACATCATCATATGGGGCAACACAGCAGCAGAAGCTTTTCAAAAAGGGGAGAAAATAATTAAAATCCTCCTGAAAGCTGGGCTTGCCATAAAACGATGTAAGGTGAAAGGACCTGCAAGAGAGAGACAGTTTTTGGGGATAAAATGGCAAGATGGGCGTTGTCAGATTCCAATAGATATAGTCAACAAAATAACAGCTATGGCTGCACCGACTGACAAAAAGGAAACACAAGCTTTCCTGGGCGTTGTGGGTTTCTGGAGGATGCATATTCCAAATTATAGTATGATTGTAAGCCCTCTGTATAAAGTAACCCGAAAGAGGAATGATTTTAAATGGGGCCCTGAACAACAGCAGGCTTTTGAACAAATTAAACAAGAAATTGTTCATGCGGTGGCTCTTGGGCCAGTCCGGACAGGGCAAGAGGTAAGAAATGTGCTCTACACGGCAGCTGCGGAGAATGGCCCTACCTGGAGTCTCTGGCCCGTGGTCGACCCCTTGGGTTTTGGAGCTGGGGATATAAAGGATCTGAAGCCTGCTATACTCCAACCAAAAAAGAAATCCTGTCAGCATACGAAGGAGTTTGAGCTGCTTCAGAGGTGATTGGTACGGAAGCACAGCTCCTCTTGGCACCCCGACTGCCAGTGCTGGGCTAGATGTTCAAAGGAAGGGTCCCCTCTGCGCATCATGCAACGGATGCTACATGGAGCAAGTGGGTTGCACTGCTCACACAGCGGGCCCGAATAGGAAACCCCAATTGCCCAGGCATATTAGAAGTAATTACAGACTGGCCAGAAGGCAAAGATTTTGGAAAGCCACCAGAGGAAGAGGTAACGCGTGCTGAAGAGGCCCCACCATATAACAACCTCCCAGAAAATGAGCAGCAGTATGCCCTATTTACTGATGGCTCCTGTCGTATTGTAGGAAAACATCAGAAGTGGAGAGCTGCTGTGTGGAGTCCTACACGATGAGTTGCAGAAGCTGCTGAAGGCCAAGGTGAATCGAGTCAGTTTGCGGAGGTGAAGGCCATCGCTGAACGGGAAAAATGGCCTGTGCTCTATCTCTACACCGACTCATGGATGGTGGCAAACGCTCTGTGCGGATGGTTAAAGCAATGGAAGCAGAGCAACTGGCAGCATAGGGGCAAGCCTATCTGGGCTGCCACTCTGTGGCAAGATATTGCTGCCTGGTTAGAGCATCTGGTTGTAAAAGTACGTCACGTAGATGCCCACGTACCCAAGAGTCGGGCCACTGAAGAACATCAAAACAACCAGCAAGTGGATCAAGCTGCTAAAATTGAAGTGGCTCAGGTGGATCTGGACTGGCAGCATAAGGGTGAATTATTTTTAGCTTGGTGGGCCCATGATACCTCAGGCCATCAGGGAAGAGACACAACATACAAATGGGCTCGTGATCGAGGGGTGGATTTAACCATGGACACTATTGCACAGGTTATCCTTGAATGTGAAATATGTGCTGCAATCAAACAAGCCAAGCGGTTAAAGCCTCTGTGGTATGGAGGACGATGGTTGAAGTATAAATATGGAGAGGCCTGGCAAATTGATTACATTACACTCCCACAAACTCGCCAAGGCAAGCGCTATGTACTTACAATGGTGGAAGCAACCACTGGATGGCTGGAAACATATCATGTACCCCATGCCACTGCCCGAAACACCATCCTGGGCCTTGAGAAACAAGTCTTATGGCAACATGGCACTCCAGAAAGAACTGAATCAGACAATGGTACCCACTTCCTAAACAACCTCATAGACACCTGGGCCAAAGAGCATGGCATCGAGTGGGTATACCACATCCCCTATCATGCACCTGGAAAAATTGAAAGGTATAATGGGCTGCTGAAAACGACACTGAAAGCAATGGGTGGTGGAACCTTCAAAAATTGGGATAAACATTTAGCAAAAGCCACTTGGCTAGTCAACACTCAGGGATCCACCAATCGAGCTGGCCCTGCCCAATCTGAACTTCTACATACTGTAGAAGGGGATAAAGTCCCTGTGGTGCACGTAAGGAATACACTGGGGAAGACAGTCTGGGTCATTTCTCCCTTGGGCAAAGGCAAACCCATGCATGGGATTGCTTTTGCTCAAGGACCTGGGTGTACTTGGTGGGTAATGCAGGAGGATGGGAAAGTCCGATGTGTACCTCAAGGAGATCTAATTTTAGGTGAAAAGAGCCAATAATTTGAAGTGCTTGATGTCAGTTACTATACAGTACAGTATGTCATTATCTAGCTGTTATATGTCCTTCCTTGCTTCCTCCTGCTCCACTCCCTGAGATACTTATGTTGTGTCAAATGTATTATAGTAAAATCATCTAGACTAACAAAGAATGAACTTTAATAAAACAGAAACAATTGCAGCAGTGATGCAACCAGAACTGGCTCTTGCTACTAGCACCTACCAACAGATCTTCAGCCTGCAGACTATGAACTTGCTAAATCACTCGCACCAGATAGACTACCTGAGGAAACACTGCGTCATCTGTCCTATGCTGAGAGACTGTTATGACAGACGGAGCCCAAAGTTATGGACTGGATAAACTCAACAGACCTTTTGAAGGGATGGGCCATGGACTAAGAGAGTTACATCTGTGTGTATGCATACAAGTAGATCAAAGGAAGAAAAAGTTGATGATTAATTGGAAAGTGTAGGATCTGGGCATGATGTAGATGGTATGGAATAAGGGGTGGATAATGTCCTGGTTCTGGCTAGGATAGAGTTAATATTCACCTGAGCTGGGTGGAGAACTGAAGCTGGTGGTCCCTATGGCTGGGATAGTTAACTAATTAGCTAACAGCTGGGGTTAATTTACCCAAATTAGCCAAAGACTATTCCATCCCCTCTGACATCATGCTCAGTACATAAGTGAGGAGGGTGCTGAAGGGAGCCTCCTGCTGCTTGGAAGAAACTGGATGTGGAGACTTGTTGTAAGCTGTTATACTGTGTTTGTATTCCATGATTGTTTTGTTTTCTTCTGTCATTACTGTGTAAATTTACTTTTTGTTCAATCTCAACCCATGTGTTTTGGTTTTTTTTTTTTCCTGGTTTTCTTTTGTTTACCAATTCTCCTCCTATTCTCTCGGAGGGTGGGGGGAGCGAGAGAGAGACTGTGTAGTTTGGTCCCGATGGGGGCTGAACTACGACAGGTATATATGTCTGGCCACTGTCTCTCATGGGACATTAGTCCTTGCTGTGACCTGGTACCTCCTGGTCTTATCTTTCTATGCTTTTTCATTTGGCATTATCTTCTTGGGGAAGTCTGGTATAGTAACTTACTGGTAGCCACTAAACTTTGTTGCTGCTAAAATTGCCAGAATATTTTTTTTTGCCTTGTGAACATACACTGGCCTTTATTACTCTTTCCTCAACAACACAGTTGGTCATTTCTGTAAATGAGTCATTGCTCTTCCTTAGGCAGCTTGTCATGGTCAAACTCTTGAACAGTAAGTGGACGTGTCTCTACTGTGCCAACCAGGTTGGATCTATTCCCTCTACTGTTACCAAAGTCTATCTTCTGTTAGTCATCTTAATGTCTACTGGCCCTTGGAGCTACTGTTTTTCTTACATCGAGGCCAAAATAACTAATTCAGAGGTCTAGGAAGCCATATAACAAGGCTGTAATCAAATAAATGAAGCTGAGAAAAGACTAAAATCAGATGTAGAAATAAATTCCAGTTATGCATAAATGTGCAGGTAACTTTAGCAATGGCAGGTTTATACTGGTAGATGCATTAAGGACATAGGAGGCTGGAATAAAGGAAGCTTGCTTGGTTGTAAGACTGATTCATAGCTTGTCTCCTTTGGATTCACTGACATAAAATAAGGGAGAGCATGCAGACTTAATTCCCAGGTCAAGAACCTAGATATTTGGATGCCTCTGTTAAAGAGTGGCCATCTCAGTTGACGTAGCAGCCCTATGAAGTCCTCTACCTGCTATATTCCTCTTTTATGGGTCCTAAGCCTGAACAGCAGAAGCTTGGAGTGTCCTTCCTTGATAACAGAGGCAGCAGGGTCAATTCCAAGATGGTGATGCAGCAGGGAAGGGATGCAAGCAGATAGTGTTTACTAAAACTTGATGCATCTAGGTTGCTATCCTAGCATTTCTGTGGCAGAATTGTAGCTATATGCAGAGAGGCAAAGGAGTGGTTTTGAAAAGCAGTAGTATACGGAGGGTAAAGAAGATAGGACCTATAGAAACTGTGGAAAACTCTTTCTTCTGGAGCAGCATTGGCAGACTGAAGCACAGGAAGACACAAGTTCTCTGAAGTGGTAAGAACTAAACTCAAGTTTTGTACTGGTTAGTTATTGAGAGGATCCAGGCACCAGCATCTGTCATGGAGGTCAACAGATACTTGAAGAGCCTTGAAAATCAAGTCTTGGTTGCCTAAACATGGGGTTTGGATGTAAGCGTTTATTTCTGAAACTCTCTGCCTATGATACTTACGCCCTAATCATGAGGCATCCCTTCTGTGCAATGTACTTCACAGGTGCAAGGTGCTTGGTCCTTCATTCTGCTTCAGATGCCTGGAGGTTCCTGCCAGTTATGCAGGGAGATTGTAGAATATCCCCTGTGGAGCTGCATTTTAATACATGGACCTGCCATGCTTGCAGTTTGTTTCTGAATTCATGTATTTTTGAAGAGTTATCACTGTCTTAGCACAAGGCACAGATGTGGAAGGCTACGTAAATATCAGATAATAACCTAGAGAAAGCTGCAGGAATATAAGTAATGCAAACACTTTTCATGATAGAAATATCTGTACAGTGCACTTATGTATATTCTGCATACTGAATATCTTTTCTTCTTTGAGACCCAATGGGTAACTTTGAGCAACAGTACCTGCAGAGACAGTATAATCACAACTGTCAGTAAAGCCTACATTAATGTGTCTTGAAAGAGTGATTAATGGGTTTTGACAATATCATTGCATTTCATATTTAATCAGATTATGCATCCGTTAGGAATGGTGTGCTCTTAACATCTGCAGTCAGAACCCATGATCTGCATCCAGATCATCAGTTTGGCAGAAACATGTGGCGTGCCCTATGACAGAACTTTGACAAGTTAAAGCTATGTGCTGTCTATTGTTTTTTCTAAAATTGCATGTGTTTACCTGCATGCCTCCTATATGTGTGTATGTATACTCATAGTCTCCTTTCCTGCTGAAAATCCCACTATGGCAAAGTATAAAGCCTGAAGACAAATAGAGATGAATGTTATTTTTCACAGTTGTGGATTTACAGTGCTATTGTTCATTTGCCGGATACAGTTACATGATAGCACCCCTAATCCTGAACTTGCTCACAGGAGGTCTGGAAACACATTGACACTGAGATTGACTTTAGTAGTTTGCCTGAAGCTCCTCTGTGGTAGGATAGTCAGATACCATGACTTCCCATTTCAGACAAGAGCTGAAAACCACCTGGTTGAAGCTGCCTTATTTTCCTGTGAAGTAGAAGTGCTTGCATGAGCAGTACTACCCTGTGCTGGAAGGATTCAACTAACTGCTGACCTGGGTGTTCACATTTACCTAAAATGAGGTGTGTGCTCAGCCATAGGATGCATTCTTAGGGCCCGATTCAATTGCTCACACCTAATGCCATTAGGGAAGCTCTAGCATATCTCAGCTGACCGCCACCTGCCACCATAAAATACACAAATGCACCTCTAATCTCCCAGTCCTGTGTAGATAACTGAAATACTCTGGGCACTTTAAATAGCCCTAAATGACTATATTTAAGTAGTACTTTTTAGACACACCCTAGTCTCTCATGACTGTAGTGGAAGTTCAGGTACTTAATTTGCATGTGGAGCTCACCAAGTATAAACCAGGTTGTGATGGATGGAGGGGTGCTGCAGAATAAGGGAAACAGTGAATTAAAGCACAAGTCTTATGAGGAGCGGCTGAGGGAACTGGGGATAGTTTAGTCTGGAGAAGAGGAGGCTGAGGGGAGACCTCATTGCTCTCTACAACTACCTGAAAGGATGTTGTAGGGAGGATGGTGTTGGTCTCTTCTCTCAAGTAATAGGATGAGAGGAAAAAGCCTCAAGTTGCAGCAGGGGAGGTTTAGGTTGGATATTAAGAAACACTTCTTTACTGAAAGAGTAGTCAGCTACTGGAACAGGCTGCTGAAGGAAGTGGTGGAGTCACCATCCCTCGAGATGTTAAAAAAACATGTAGACTTCAGGATGTGGTTTAGTGGACATGGAGGTGTCTTCTATGATTCTATGATTTTACTGAGGGGAATGCCAGTGTAAGCTACTGCTAGTATGCTTACCTCAGTCTATGTGTGCCTAATGCTTGGTTCTCCGCTCTGCTATGTGCTTCTTGTGTGACTTCTGGCAAGCTGGCTGCAGGCTAATCTTGAAAGCTTGCCCTATTTTTCTCTGGACCTCATGTTCATCTCTGATTTGGTTGGTAGTGCTTTCCTATGTTGTGGAGCTGTGGGAGGATGGAGGCAATATGATATACTACAGTAGTGGAGGTTTATCTATACAATAGAATTATAAAGGCTTATGATTTGAAGATAATCATATTTGGGCAGCTCTTGAAATACATGGGAGTCTCTGCCTGGAAATACATGGAATAAAATTGATGTACTTCACCTAAAGGCGCTCTCAACACATCTTTTAAAATAATTCTGCTTTGAATTCTTTCTGAAACAAAACAAACTATGTAAGTAATATCTATATTACTATTTTCTTTGGTTTGCTGCAGCTATCAAAACACTCCTCAAACAGAGAAACTGAACATAGTATCACAAATACACGTGGGCCAATAATTTTAAATATTCCATTTACAGTATCTTTTTTGATACATACAGCATGAAGGACCTCCACAAAAGCTGCTGGGTATTTATTCCTGGAGGCTCCCGCTATGCTGTGCAGTGACTGTGTCTGAGGTATTCCTTGCTGGGCTGGAGCAGACAGGGAAAGGTGGTGGAGCTGAACACGGGATGCACAGCACAGTGCCCACAAGAGTTTTGGTTTTCCTAGGCACTCAACAGGGAGCACTCACTGAGCAGCCCCACCCCCAGGTTGGGGGATACAGCGGAGGATAAGCTGTGTTCTGGAGTAAAATAAGTTAATGGTACCATCACACAGTGAGGAACAATTGTGGCTCTGAACAGTCCCATTCTGTCTTCTTTGCAGATACATCTCAGTGGTTGAAAACAGACTATAAAAGTACCCTCCAGGGTGAGTGTGAGCAGGAGCTAAGTGTGAGCCTTTATTGTGCAGCTAGACACTGTCTCTCTAGGATTTGTTGGACTGTCACCATTGTTACATGAGTGTTACTCCTCTGCTACCATATAGAGCCTCTTCAGGGCATGTGGGAGCAGGGCTTGCAAGCGAGCTGCAGCTTTCATGGGGAAAGATGATTTCTACTTTCACCTCATTCATATCTTCTTCCTGTCAGTGACTTCATGATATGTGGGGTCTTAAGCAATACTACACTTCCTTTGGAAGAAGAGGTCCCTGCTTTGACAGACTGAGAAGAATTAATTTTCCACTTAAATACCAGCTGTCATCTCAGACTGATTGCATGATCATCTACCTTTGCAGGGTAATTTTATTTTCAGAAAAACAAGTCATCTTATTTGCTCTATGAATCTTTAAAATGGGGAATTTTTTTTTTTAAATAAACAATAAGTAGTTAAAAGACATTCCAGCCAACAAAAACAGAATAACAACCTGTAATTCCCTTGTCGTGACTATTGTGAAAAGCAGTATGTTATTGGACAGGCTTATGTCATCTCTTGGTGTCTATTTAACTTCAGAAGTGTCAAAATATGTCCAAATGTCCAGGATAAGATGCAGGAAGCTGCTTTGACTGAGGAACAATTACACACTGGTACAACAAAAAGATATCAGTAATTCATAATTTGATTAGGTAAATCATCAGTCTCAATATCGGGGGAGGGGGTGACATTCTTTTGTTCAACGATGTCATCTCCAAAATGGTCTTGAGGCTTTACTCCATGCTTCAGTCATTTCTATTGTATGTTTTTTTTTTTTTTTTTGCAGTGAGGTTGGAGCCTTGTTATGGGAGATCCTTTATTCGCCTGATGTGCAAAAGCTAACTGTTCGAATGATCTATTAGTCAAAACAAAAAGGCACTGCTGAAGGAAGATGCAGGATGAGACACCCTGGTTGAAAGAAACCATTCCTGTTCAGAAAAGCATGTGAATACCCATGTACATACTCCCCCGAGCAAGAAGCAATGCAAGCAAAATAACATAAATTATTTACTAATTCAAGGCTTCACTGGCAGTTTCTCTTAGGGGTTAAGTTTTGGGGAGGCTGAACTGTTTCCATTTTGTATTGCCTTGGGTATAATGAATAAGCTAGGGAAAATCTTGGAGAACAGAGCTTGACTGCATTTAGATCTGAGTATGGCACTGTTGTAAAGAGTCAGAAAAGATTCCAGGTAAATGTTGGCTTAGTGAACACTGTTGGCTAGGAAACCATTCCCATTTCTTTGGCATTTTTTTTTTTTTTTTTTGCCAACAGGAAAATCTGTCTGTGCGAGCTAGCCTGAATTTTGACAGTTAAGTGTGGGTACTGTGCCTGGAGGGGTTGTGGTATGTACCTTATATGCTGTTAGAGTGAGTATTGCAGCTAGATTTCTTTTCCTTGAGCACCACACTTCACTGCTGAAGAATTTTTAAGTGTTCCCAACTTTTAAAAAGAGATGGGAAAAAGCATAACTGCAAAAGCTTGCTGAATTTAAAAGCCTGAAAGCTAGTATAAAAACTGGTGCAGGGCTTCATTAGTTGTGCTTCATTCATTAACCTCTGGACTGAGTTTGCCGTGGGGCAAAAGTCTTGTGCCTTAGAGACAAAGACCTTTCTGCTTGCCTGGCATGTAGTCACCCAACATTTCAGAATAAATCATCTCTAGATTTTCCAAAGTCTCTAGAAACTAAAGTTTCCAAATCAGTAGTTAGCCCATCAAATTGGGACTTGGTCAGATATTTGACTGAAACTTGGTGTACAGGTATATGCATATGTGTCTGTTGGAGATAGATGGTCACATCCTATTTTTTTAAAGCCAGCTGTCAAAGATCCTACCTACAAATGCACGTTTATGCCCATTCTGAAATGAGCATTTGTTAAGCACCCAGCTCTGGCAGTGCTGGTGCTGTATTGAATACAGGTGAGGTCAGTTTTAGGCTGTAAGCTGTATTGTTGTTGCAGTGAGTTGTATGTTTTTAAAAATCTCATCTGCATTTTCCCTGTTAGCCTGCCTCCCTCAGGACTCAGTCTAACATTGCAAACAGCTTTAAATACTGCAAGATAAAAACTGTTTGAAGACTAACGCCTTGCTTGACAAACGTCTTGCTGGGCTGCTTAGATCTAGTCATCAAGCTCAGATTGAAATTTATTTCAAAATAATTCCAGTCTAAGACTTTGGGTGATCAATGCAGAGTTTTGACATGGAGATGAGTGTAATAATGTTCTATATGCCTAGAAATATCAGTAGACTCCCTCTGCCATTGGGAAGCAACTACTCTCATGTCCCATCAGAACAAAACACTGCTTTTATTCCTGTAACATCCTGCAGTGCTGCCACAATGAACTACTCTAAAGAAATTTGTGGGAACGTAGTCATGGACCCCTCCTGCATGCTAAGCGAAAATCATTTATTGTTACAGCTTATGTACTTATATACCCTCCGATGGCCCAACCACCACCAGGTGTCCTTTATCTTGTTTTCCTTCTCTCGAAAAGTCCCTTGTTTCTCTTTCCCATGGCTTCTTGTTTCTCATTCTCATGGCTTCTGATACTCGTAGTCCCCAACAGAAATTTATCTTTTTTTTTTTTTTCCCATTTTTTGAGTTCCTGTGAGGTTAAATTTGTGGTCCTGAGAGCCCCATGTTATGTCAAAATTTAAAAAAAATGGACTGGTGAAAAGAAGCGAAATAACTCCCCAGTGAAAACCATATGCTTGTTCTACTGTGGAGCAATATGGTATCAAGATTTTAGCAGCAGTGACTTAGTGACCTGAATTATTAGTAACACTGCACAACTGCTTATTCAAGGAAACAAAATTATCTGAATGTATTTAATTTCAGTGGTATTTTGAACTGACTTACTTAGGCTTTTCTGAAAATAGCAGCCAAAATATGAGATGTGATGCTGCTCCACCACATATAAGGTCTATGTCTGCAAGGAATTCTGCATCCCTTGATAGCTTAGATCATCCTTAGAGAAGAGAACTAGATCTGTAATTTGAAGTTTATGCAAGTTTATGAAGTTTATATGTAGCCAAATGTATTAAACTCATATTCCATTACTTCTGGTGTATTTTCTGGGCTTTCCAGTTTGTCATTCATCAGTGTAGCAGCCAAACCTGAAACTAATACTGATATTTAGCTATTAAGATATCTGAGCTATTATATGGTCCTGCAAAGCTCATCAAATACTGTTCTACTTAAAGGTAAGTTTTAGCAAATTACTAGTATTAAGAAGATATTAAGAAGATAACATTCCCAAGTTTGCTGCACTTTTTCATATTCTGAAATTATTTATCTTCTCTGAGCATTACATATATTTGTGTGTGTGTGTATATAAATATATATATAAAACAATGTCTGGCAGTTGCAAGGCTCTTATGAAAACCAAAGAGCATACCAATGTCCATTATAAAAGCTGAAATTAATAAAAGCTGCAATAGTGCAGTTATTTTCTTCAAATAAATTTTCCATAAAGTAAGAATTGTGTTTCCTTTTGTTATGAAGCTATAGTACTTACTCTGCTGGAAAACTTTGAAAAAGAATACAGAATAGATTGGACCTGAGAAAGGAACACGAGAGATTAGAGTTGCTTTTAAGAATTCAAATTATATTGACAAACTGGTTAGTTTGAGTCATGATGATCTTGTAAAGAATGTGGAAGGCGACAGTAGCAAGCTAGATATTTGGACATTAAATCCTACAGAAGTTCCTTTTTACTTTCTCCTGTTTTTTCCCCTGGTTTTATTTACTCATTAGCAAACACCGGTAAGTGACATCTTTCCACTGTTTAAACTAGGGAGAGGAATTTTTAATTTTCAAAAGGACTTCCTCTTAGGGGTTTTGTCTTTGCTTACTGAAACTCTTCAAGACACTGAACTGAGGATCTGGGGATCTGAAGTTTTTGCTTCCTAAAGGCTAAGGAAGCTGAAGGCTGCTTTTCTCACAAACCAGTAAGGGAGAGCAAAGGAGGCAGCTAACTTGTAGGGATGACACAGAAGGGCTGAGGGGAAAAGCTTGGCATACCCGTTGTGAGCATCTGGTGTGAGGCATCAGGGACAAGAACATCTCTCAGATAGTAGTGGGTGGTGGTATGGGTTGAGCACTTACTGTGAAAAGGCATTCTCGAAATGGGCAAGCAAAACTGAGTGAACTGGGTTCTCACAGTCCAGTCTTTTACCTAGGATCAAGGGAAAAACCCTGCAGTGCACAAAAGCAAATGGCAAATGCAAGCTGTTGCTTAAACTGTCCATTTTGCTTACATGGGTCTGAATCTGTCTTCTGATCCTGACTTCCTGATTTTCTTTTCATTCCCAGATGTTTAGTAAAGCAGAAGCATTGGAATGGGGTGAAAAGAGGGAATGGGAGTGAAAGACAAGAGGTGCTAATAGGTCTGAAAGTTAATGAAGTATAGCACAAAGAACTACAGCTGCAGCAGTTCCTCCTTCAGGAAGAATTTTCTGTCTGTAATTCATATTGGTATTTTGAGCCCTTACTTGGCAACTGAAAGAAGATACCTCACCTAGTAACTTTTTATTTTAGAGAGGCTGAAGTGTGGTTGGCTTCTTCCAATTAATGAAGACAAATCTCTTGGACAAAATAGTTTGGCTTCTTACAACTATCTGATTTTCAAAGGTGGCTCTTAATTTCTTTCATTGCTCGAGGAGGAATGGATTAGAAGATGAGCAGCAGATTAGGTCAGGAATACTGGCGCTGCCCTGGGAACAAGAAACGATTGGACTTCGCTCTTTTACAATTTTCACAGTGGCCCTATAGGGAGTCTTCTGAAGGCTACAAATGCCTACAAGGTACCCCAAGAGAAGGCAGGATTTGCTCCAATGTCTCACTGGATGCCCCTCCCTCCACCCATCCCCTTTAGTTTTGTGTGGGTCTTTGGCACTGGGTTAAGGCCAGGGCCACCTGCTTGCATAACTTATGTGTCTGCCCTGTTTAATGTGTCCAGCATCTTCTGCCAAGTTGTTTGAGGCTCAGCTTCAGCTGGGTCTCCCTTTCAGGGCTTTTGCAGCTGGAAACATAGCCTGAATTGAAGCTGTCTGGATTTCAGATGTAGTGTATTTTCAGCCTGCTTAACACTGCTGTGTGCTTCTCACTCAAACCTTGAGTGGATTCTTGGCGTTGTCTTGAGCATCAGCTACATGAAAAGTGAGTGCTTGGGGATATCCTTCAGTTGACCTGAACCCATGGAAACAATATGGTCCCTGCTTTGCCAGGCACTTTGGCTCTTGAGTTGAGGTAGAAACTTTTCTGCAAAACTCTATGCATGATTTACAGTATGCTTTTAAACTCTGGAGGAGCAAGCATACACCTCTACACTTTCAAGAGAGCTGTAAACCAAAATGCAAAGCATTACCATAGCTGTAAGTGCATAGGTTGGAGTATGATTTGTCCCAGCTCTCAGCAGTAGTGGGGTTGCCACCTGATGTGGCATCTGATTTTTCAAGCAACTTCTCTTACACAAAGAAGGATTTTAAAGCTGTCTCAACATGTTTTCAGTATGTGACCAGATTAGTTACTACTTTCTGCTTTTGTGGAGGAAGGCAAAAAGAAATAAGATCTCTGATCTTGAGTGCTCTATGTGTGTAGTAGTAAACCAGGGGCAAACATAGATGCACACAAAGGTGAGTTTTTAAGAAGCAAACCTCAGATATTTTATTCTAAATTACTGAAGACAAATTCTTCGATTTTTGGTTTCAAAGTATTTAATGAAGTCTGACAATTTTGTTGAATGCAATAACCTCATGTGACTTCAGGACTGTCAGTTTTTGACTGGACAAAATCCACATACCAGCTAAGTCTTTGCTATATGCAGCGGTAATCAGCACTGCTTCAGGGGGAAGATATAAGCATCCTGCAAGCAAGTTGTCTATAAAGAAAGTTTCCTTCCATGTCTAAATAGCTGTTGATTTAACTCCCAAAGTAACTTGATTTACTTAATCTTTTTCCTTAACACTGATAATGTATCGAATATATTAAAACAAATGCTGCTGTTTTGAATGCTGCTATGGTATCTGCCACTGGCATCTTATGGTAGAGCTCTGCAGATTAGTAATGGGGAAAGTGTTTTATCAGTTCTGCATCTAGCATTTTTCATTTTCACATGCACCCCTAGTCTTATTCAGAATGTGAACAATAAATCTCAGAGGAGCTGGTTTAGAGTTATCCTCTATGTAGCTGTTTTAATGTTATCATGTTTAATGTTATCACATTTTTATATAGTTGAAATTTTCACAACAAACAACATTCCTTCTTTGGCATACTTTCTTAAATATGTATCTATGAGATCTCTGGAGTTTTGTTGTTGGGGTTTTGTATGAAGACTTATTTGAGAATCACATTTTTGCTTAAAAACTATATAGTGCAGACAGAACTTTGGAAACTGATAATATTCTATTTCAGAAGCCACACACTGCAGTAGCTGCTCCATACTGACCTCATTGTTCTTCATTTACTCAGAATGGAAAGTGATGATGGTTCTTGCTTAGCACCTGCCATTGATGAAATCACTAGTGCCATTTCATGAAATCATGATTCAGACCACCAAAAATTTCCACAAAATTGCTCCAAATGGAAGAGGCTAAAAAAGCCTGGATATGTCTTTGGTTCACTATTAAATAATCTTTTTTAGGGACATAAATGCTACAAGTGAATGCTACAAGTGGTAATGACCCACAATCCAGAATTGTAAGTTATGGGAGTTAAGATGCAGTTGCAAAGAGTTCTGAACTTATATTTACTAGGTGGCTCAGATATAATGCTGGTAGCAACCTGTTGTAGATACAACACTGTGAAACACTTAAACCAACACCGCTCACCAACAGTACTGCTCTGTATCAGCTAACCTGTAGCAGTGCGCTACTGTTTCCTCTGCTTGCTTGGGGTTCATCTATTCAGCAAAATCTGCTTCTGAGGTGTCTGAAAGCCAAGAATAGTCTCTGGAAGCTGCATTGCTAACAAGTGATATGGGTCATATGGGTTGTGTGCTGTAATTTCCATGCTCCCCATATTTCAGTGTATGAAGTTTATTTACCGGAAGTTTATTTACTGGAAGAGCTTAATTAGTATTGTGCTTTCACTAAATTAATCTTTATTTCTGTTTTAGTGAACACTGAATTAGCTAGAAAATCAATCATTTTAGCCACTAGACAGTATGAATAAGCAAGAAAGAATGGCTTATTTTGTTTTGTGCAATAAGATACTATGCTATACTAAGGAATTGTATGAAGGAAGCTGGTGACAGTTGGCAAGACTTCCAAGCAATGCTATCCGTTCTTGAGTCCTATTTACAGACCACAAATTTGTATGTAGGCAAGGGATGTTCTTGTAACAGCTGCCTTTTGGTTAACAGACGTGTTTAGGAGGATGGATGGATCCACACGGCAACATAAGGAAGGAATGCATGTCAAGGCCAAGA
The DNA here is from genome assembly GCF_036417535.1 of Chlamydotis macqueenii. Taxonomy (NCBI): domain Eukaryota; kingdom Metazoa; phylum Chordata; class Aves; order Otidiformes; family Otididae; genus Chlamydotis; species Chlamydotis macqueenii. The sequence goes on from NC_141559.1 coordinate 23,351,363, forward strand.
AACATTCCTGAACAAGAGGTCTTTGGGCCTTACTGTGGAGAAGTGAATAGGAAACCCATGATGAGATTGCTGGCTTGCATTTGACAATGTCAGTCAACAGGATAAAAAAAGGTGAGATAGTGTCTGCATTTCCAGAGGCTAGCAAAACAAACCCATATCCTAAGGTACCCAAATTAGGAAGATTTAAAGGGGCTTACAGAGGTGAGAGAAATACTCAGATTTCTCTGCAAGGACCCAGAAGGTACATGGGGTGGAGAGCTCTGGGCTATTGAAAGGCATGACCCAAATAATGTCTGAGATCTGTGAATATGGAGGGAGACATGCTCAGAGGTAGGTTTGTCTTAACTATAACTGTACATTTCTCTTGCTATCCAAAGCACTGAGCAGTTGTTGGAAGCTTGAAAGTCAGTTTTGTCTGGTGCTGGCTGTGTGTCTCCAAGAGGCTGAGGAAGCAGTCATAAAGGTGACTTCTGGAAAAGAACTTCTTTAGCCCACTGATCTTGTGGCAGCAGCCACAAGTCATGGGAAAAGGGACTTTGCTTTCAAAAGAAGCGCTAGAAAGAACACTCCTTGAGAAGGGTCTTGGGAGAGACATTGATGCTCAGGTTTTGCTTAATCTCTGAAAATTTGAAACCCAGCTGTTTGTGCCGTGTTAACATCAAGAGCAGAGCTATTTCAGGCTGGTGCTAACTACTCCAGGACAGGTCTCTACAGAAGCTATTCTATAAAAATAACTTCTGACACCTTACATCTTCCACTGAAAAGAACTGCAGTGTGTTCAAGTGTGTGAGGGATTTCAGTAATGGTCTGTGTAGGGCCACTGGGGGAAATTACAAGCTGCACACAGCTGTGAGAATGCAACCTTGGAGAGGGGAGCTAGGAGGGTTGTTATCTCAGAGAGGGGAGCTAGGAGGGTTGTCATTGAGCAGTATGTTGTTGCTATCCGGAAACAACTGTTAGCCAGGAGGGCATGTACTTGGCAGGCCTTGTTGCATTTGCTGGCCACGTGTGCGTCAATGCTTAGCCAGTACTCTTCCATTGAAGCTACGGAGGGTATAAGCAGAGGTGGCTCAGGGCAGAGAGGGGGAGAAAGGACCCAGAGCACACTCTATGAAGAACAGGGAACGCCCTGAAGGTGCTGCGCCTACCTCCCTTCTCTGCTCTGACCCCACTGGTAATCATCCTCCTGCTTGGCGGTGTCTCCAGCTTAGTCGGGTTGGTAAGACTCTCATAAAGGGAAAACAATACACTGGTAACTGCTTATGCAAGACTATAATAGAGCAATAAATACTGTTGTGCTTTTAAATATCATATGCTGGGTGAACTTTGTGCATAGGAATCCTACAAACTGGTTACACCAGGGCACAGCACAGATAAGACTGGTAGATCAAATGCACAGCTCTTTCAGACTCCTTTGTTTTTGTAATCAGTTAATATCTATGGTGGGTAGCACATGCAAGATGAAGCTAACAGTTAATCTGCTGAGGGCATCGCAGGTGCAGTAACAGTCACATCCATCCTATAGTGCTATCTGGAGACAAAATGCCTAACTATGATTGGAGCACTTTCCATTGAAATAACAGTGCTGTAAGGGGAGTGATGATTACAACCTTCCATGAAAAATTAAATCTACAGATAATGTGCTGTTTGTAACTTGCCAAGTACATTGCTCATGAGCAGTGCAGCAGAATCAATTCCCTAGTTAGTACAAATTAGTATACATATTTTTCTGAACGCTAAGGAATGTGAGGTTTTGTGCATAAGGTCTTTTAATCATGGAAGGGATGTGCATGTCTCGTCAGAAAATGTCTTTTCAGATGCTAAGACGCATTTTGCAATGTATAAGACTCCAAACATGCAGAAGGAATGGAGTTACTGACATACCTGAAGCCAGACTGATAATATTTTGTTGTTACACTTGTAATGTTAGTGTACTTCCACAAAGGAATCTTTATTTGTAATCTCAAGAATGGGCAGTCAGGTTTTTTTTTGGAAGTGCTTCTAAACTCATTCTGTATATTCCTTCAGTGTCATTCACACTGCTCTTGAGCTGAAGTTGAAAAGATCTTACAGTATGATCTTTTAGTGGCTTGAATAGAAATTCAGTCCTGCTTAATGTGACTCTTATAAAATATTAGAATGGAATGTAATTGTTATTAAAAAATATCAATGCTTATCATGCTGTCTTGAAAATGAGACTGCAACTTTGTCCAAATCTGGTAGTTATTATGTATTTAATAGCAAAGGAATTTTAAAATTGGCCCAAACCTGTCCTTCCTGAAGCAAGTGGTAAATATCCAGTTTAGTCAAATATAGAGGGAAAATTAGATAAATGCTGACTGCTTGTAAAGTCCCATCTGTTAACATTCAATGTCAGTAGAAATTTTCCATACGTTCTACTTGCAAGACTAGATGACTAAGTTAACTAATTAGAAGCACTGTTAAAATATTTACTATCTGAACTTTCAAATATGTGAAAAGATTAATGAAACTCTGCTGATTTTTTTTGAGTGAGTTTTTGTAGGAAAAAAATATGTACTTTGCTAACTGAAAAATAAAAGCACTAAAACAATGCTTACCAAAACTGAATTCAATATCTGTCTCTTAAAATTCTGAGTAGCTATAAAGAACCTCCCTTCATGCCTGAATATCTGAATACTTGTGGAAGAAACCTTGAGGAGTTAAGTATTAAGAGGTCCTGAGTTTTTTACACTAAATCTTCCATCAGTGCAAACCAGCTCCCAAATTCAGGGTTAGAAGCCCTGGTGTTGATTGATATGTCTTTCATGTTCTTACTCTTGCCCATGCTCTGAGTAGGAAATAGGCTCTCAGTCCCAGGCCATGTCATGTGCTCTGGAGTTGATGCCTGTGAGCTGGTCTCACAAGTCCTAACTTCAGAAGGGGCTCCTCAGTCTCTCTGCATATCTCACCACAAGCAGCTGAGCAAGCACTTGCAAGATTACCAACTGGACCCTCAGTCTCCAAGCTGCTAGGCTGCAGATATTATTAAAAAAAAAACCCACAACCAAATAAAAAACAAACAACAAAACCCAAACCAAATCAAACAACTTGAAAGGTCTGGTGAACTTGAAACTCTTCTATATAATAATATATTGTATAATATTGAAATATCATTTGTTTTCCCAACATTATCCATATGGTATTTGTTGAAATTGATTGTAAATTACATTCTCTCTGAATGGCAAAAGAACTGAAAGCAACCAGAGGGCTAGCAGAAGTATACGGTACACTAATAGACCATGACAACTTGGTCCCATAGTCTTTCTCATTGGCAACTGAAACAATTTTTTTTTTTTCAAATTGAATATCCAAGTGCATTGGGGAAAAACGCAGTTTCTTTCGAAGTAATAGCACCATTGTTTTTAGCTGTCTTTTCCCCTCCACCTCTCCTAGAATAAGTGGTAAAATACATACCAATTTATGTTACTAAATTGTATCACCATGTATTAGTCTAAATTTCATTTTTTCCATTTGAGACATCTGGCTTGTGTCCACACACTAAACCATACTTTTTAAAATCTCAGTGAAATTGTATGTACTAGAATTTTTTTTTAAATTAACTGAGGTCAGAAGGCACTTAATCTAACACCCATTTTTTTCTCTGTGCTGAGTAAGCCAGACTCTCCCTAGGATGAGACATACTGGCCATTAGCATAATAAAAAAAAAAGTTCTTTTTGCAAAATGCCTAATCAGACTCCACTAAAGCTGTTTTCTGGGTAAAGATATCTTCTGCATGTCTGAGTGGCCCTATCATGATATAAAGCAGGTGAAAATCTGGCCCAAGGTGTCAGAAGACGCTCACCAATTCACAGGCTCTGAATCTGGCTTACAGCTTTAAACAATCTGATGACACACTGAGAGGTAGAAAAGATAGCATGAGCATTAGCTGAAGAGCTCACTGCCATATCAAATCAATGGGCTTTTTGCTAAATAACTCAGTAAATAATTAACCTACTGTGGTAAAAAAAAAAAAGTCAGTACTAAGACGAGTTCCATTGTGAGATGGTGCTTCAAGTAAATAATTTGGAATGGTTCATTACAGAGACTTAAAATGATGCCTTTCAACTTTGCAATGAAGCCAAAAAGAAACAAAGAATTAGAAAAAATAATAACCAAGATCTTTAAATAATTCAATTGCCTCAGACACCTGGTACAAGTGCTATGAGTCTTATAAAAAGAGAGTTCGAGTAATGAGTGAACTGTAGTGTCAATTTTGCTCTTTTATTGATGGAAATAGGCAAATTCCACAGGAGATTACTTTAATGATTAAGCAGAGTCTAAGCTTTAGGGAATCGGGTTTCGGTTCCACTATCTGCTGCAGGGTCCATGTAATGCTGCTATCACTTCACTATCGTGCTAAGTTTTATTATGGGTGCATCTACAAACCCTGACTGAAATCAGAGCCACATCATGCTACACAGACTACAAATATCCTGGAACAAAGACCCTCTTCCTCCAAGACCTTCTTGTGCAATTAAGCAACAAAAGGGATAAAAAAAAATAAGGTTGCACAAAACTGTATGGCAGCAATATTGAATCCTGAAGCAGCAGTCTCATGGTACCCAACTCCAGGCTGTTCTACTAGATCACACTAAAACCAAGATTTGACCCAGGTTTGCTGAGACAAATAGATCAAAATCTGAGTTACAGGGGAATCATATGAGCAGTAAATGGTCTCTTGAGGTCCCTTGCAAACGGAATCTTCCTATGATCATACCATAAGGTTTATTTGTTGCAAGCCTTTGAGGGAAAAATAAAATAGAACACATTTGCTACATTTTCTGTAGCAAGCAGCACTGAAGAAGGATAATATATTTAAAATGACTTGGCTTTGGAATGGCTGTTAAGCTCTTGCTTGACATGTCTAATACAGATTCAAACTTCAGTCACATCTGCATATACCATTCATTGCACTGATGTGCAAGTATTTGTCCTATACTGTCCATTATTTGGAAGTGTCTTGGATGCCTATCAGAATGTGGCAAATTGGTCTCCAGGAGAATTTTTTTTGAATGCTTGGGAGCCAAACTCCCTTCAAACATTTAAGTTTGTGGTGAAACTCTACTCAATAACTCCTATTACACTAAAATCAGCCAGCAGGACTTGCCTGCCCTTGCACTGTTCCATACAGCCAGTGGAAAAGAAGCAATTGGTACCAATGCTTCTTGAATACAAGAAGCAATGCTTACAGATTGGTACCAGAGTGCTGATAAGACAAAGGCGTAGCAATGCAAAAGACAGACTCATTGCAGATCTGACTTATCCATCAATCTTTATTCAGCAAAGTATTTAAGCCTTGCTGAACTCTTAAGCACGTGCAGATGATTTCATGCTACTCCGAAAGAGGAATGTAATTATGCTTTCTGCTGCAATTATTTACAGGTCATCTTTTGAGAACCCTTCCCATTTGTACAAATTCAATATCCAAACACTAGATATAGGGGAAAATATTGCAAAAGATTTGTTTTACTGATACTGGATTAGACTGACTGGTATGTGATAAAAATGTAGTGTGATACATAAAGCGCTTGCATCCCACACTGCATGTGAATGTATTGCTTAAATGATTATGGTGAATTCATAAGGTGGTGCAATAGCTGCTGAACAGCACATGAATCTTTTGTTTATGTTCATCTCACATTGGAGCCATGACAGATTGGAATTCAGAGAAGAGCAATGGCTACCTGCCAAAATTAACTATCTTTGCGCACTTAAAGGAAACAGATCCCCTGCCATGCAGCAGAAGTTGTGGCACTATAGAATGATGTGATAATGAAGAGCGACCTGCCAGACAAGAAGCCCTGTTTCAGAGTAAGGGCTTACTCTGGGACTTGCCTAGTCAATCATCTCCCATCATTCAGGCTAGTATTTGCTGAAGGAACCTGCGTCAGCCAGACTCCAAAATATACAACTCTAAATTGAAGAAGAGTTTTATTTGTGGCACTTGATGCCTTTAGCAAAATAATGATATAAAATATTATCCAAGAGAAATGAAGCAATCATTTTGGCTGAAACATAGCCTTCTACCTTGCAGTGATGTTACCGTAGCATGCCTGCTGCCAGAATCAGGTTATTTTCATTTAGTTAGGCTGGAAGTGTCCCCTCTAGTGAGGATCCTCTCTCTAAGTGGCACTCAATTTGGCTATGTGATGAAGAGGAGCTGTCAGTCAGCTCAAGGACAGGATGCTTAAGGGCTTAATAAAAATAAATATTTTAGAAAGATTTAGGTCATGGGATATGAGGATCTGGTTGAGCCTACCAAGAATCCTTAGCGCAGACATTTTGACTTCAGAACATGTTAACAGATCCTCTGGTCTGCACCCCAGTGTATCACAAGATCTTAAAACAATATGTATCCTTCCTTTACTAGGAACAGTAATCTGTGGGTAACAAACATTTCCTCAGAAAGAGATGCAGGTTTGATCTGAATTTATTGAATGATGCAACTCCACCCTTGCTCCAATATTTATTGCAATAATTAAGTTCCTTCACTCTTAAAAGCTATACCCTCTTCCATTTGAACCTATCCTCTTTCTGGTCTTAGCTTCTGCCTTTTTACATATTTCTCCATTAGTTAAACATATCTTCAATACCCAGAACTTTATCCACGTTAAGGTATTCCCTTCTTAAGTCACCTTTTGATTTTTGTTTTGGTAATTTAGGCAGATTAAACCTCTTGATGTAAGGTGTTTTTTTTTTCCTCAAACCACAAAATTCTGCTTCCTCTCCAACTTTACAGTGTCTTTTCAGAAATGCAAAAATGGCTGCATGCAGTATTTTAGTGGTGGTGTCAAATGTGTCCTAGCAAGCCCTGCTCTTGAATTGCAAGATGCAGAGCTATGCAACAGCTTTAAAGCAACTAGTTTAAAGTGTAGCATATGTAGAATGCATTTCAAAAATCCTTGAAGGACCCAAAATTGGATCCTTCTACTGGTCACAGCTCCTAAGTGCTCCTATATAACATCCCTTAACTAAAAGTACTTGCATGAACTGGTACTTAGCCCATATGCAACCTCACTGGTGTGGTGCTGTTATTGTGATTGGCTTACTATAAGGATAAGCCTTACCCTCTCCAGAAATCCCAATGCATAGGCTCTAATTTCTTTGCCAAAGTAAGAGGCCAGGAAAAGACAACTTTGCACAGGTTGAGTTTTCTTTTTTCCCTTTTCCTTACTGAGGTGGGCTGGTTGTAATTTTGGCTGGTATTTTATACAATGGAGACGCACCAGCATGACTTTCCAGTGCAGATGTGTTTCTTTCAGTGACAAAGACCTTTGAGCATTTAGGGTCTGTATTAATGCTGAGAGGTTTTCCCAGTGGCTGTCAAAGGATGTAGGAGTGCCAGGCTCACCATTTCTCAGTGGCACTTCTGCTTCTAACTTCAATGCTTTTTCAGAGCTCTGCAGCAACACACTCCCCTCATGGCAAAGGCACAAAGCACTAAAAGGCAGACAGATTCTACTGTCTTGCCTTTGTACAAAATAAGCACTGAAATTAGAAGAGATATTTCAGGACAAGGATCTCAAGTAAAGAAAAGTACTGTCACACTGGGCAAGATGCCTGTTCCTGGAGATACTGTGGGTTTTGAAAAGCTTCTGATTTATCTAGTCTGTTTTGCAAGCCACAGGGGGATGGCATGTCACGATGCAGTTCTGCTTGCTTAGACTGAGGCTCCAGCACTCTCTGCTGCTCCTGTCTGCTTGACGGTCTCTCTGGGAACCAGATTTGTGTTGTGGACAGAACGGGGTATCTGGGAAGAGCCTTTTCAGGGAGAAACAGCATCCAACCATGCATCCTTGCTGCAACATTTCTTAGGTAAACAATAAGGTCTATGTGTGGTTTTGCACACATACATTCCTACCTACCCACACATACACGGGCAAACAGAATGGTTATCACCACTCAGTTCTTTCTGGCCTTTAAAGCAGGCTGTGAACACCTCCATGAGTCCCAGTACACTGAGAGGAGTCTGTTTATGCCATTACACTAAGCCACTGCCAACTCCAACAGCCTGAATCCACCCTGCACTGTATTGCTGCCGGGGGCCTTTAACAAAATGGCCCCCTTTAGGGGCATGATATGTTTTCAGTTCAGCTTGTTATTAGGGCAAGAAGCCAGAGCTGTATTGTATGGATCCATGGAGGCAGAATTTGACCTCTGAAGAGGTCAGGCTATCTGTGCTGGGACAGCACTGTGTCACTTGCGTCAGCTGCTTATGCATATTTCTTCCCTGACTGCAGCCAGGGAATCTCTCCACTGACTTCCTAGACATGTAACACAAATCCACCTTCCCCTTACGGCCCTTCTTACCTGTTCATGCATTATCTACACAGTGCACGGTCACTTCCTCTTGTCTAGCTCATCCTTTGCTACTCCTGGAAGTATCTTGGTACTTCACTGATTGGTAGACTCAGCAAAATTCCTTGGAAAGAAATGCACAGCTTTTTCTTCTTTGCTCATATTATATGCTCTAAAATTCACACTCAGGTGACATACAGGAAAGAGTGAATTCTGGTATTGAGTCAGAGCATTGATTGAGAGCTTTGGCACTAAATGCTGTAAAGTAATTAGCAGCATGAGGCAAGTAAGCTTGCTCATACTACCTCCATGCAAGCATACACCCGCAAACCCAGAGTTGACACACAGAGAAACAATGCAATCCTGTTGATGCAAAAGCAAATTGCTCCTAATAGCATGCTCGATCTTCTGAAACCAGGCTTACTTTTGGGGCAAAAGACAAATTATGTAAGCAACTCTCAGCTATTTAAGTGCACAATCCAGCTTGAGAACTCATTAGCAGATTGCCGAGTGCAATTTGCATGTACTAGCACAGCCAGTGGTTACCCAAGCACTCTAGAGAAAACTGACACTGTAGAAGGAAAATTTTAGCTAATTGGAAAGCATTTAATCATGTGACTATGATATCTTCTGGAGTGGATATAGCAATCCCTCCCCTTCTGCATAAGCAGTGCATGGAGTTGTTGGATACCTGGAGTACCAGGGGCACTTAGTGAACAATCCAGACCGAATGGAATTGTTATGTTTGTGAGCAGCAGGCCTCAAGGACATCACTGAAGCCGCTTGTGAGAAAGTACTGAAGCTGCCTGTAAGAAAGTACTGAAGCCACCTGTGAGAAAATAATGAGGCCGCCTGTGAGAAAGTAATGAAGCTTCCTGTGAGAAAGTAAACGAAGCAACCTTGAGAAGAAGGAAAACAGCTGGCATACGTGACTGGGGGCTGAATGTGAAGCAGGGTGCAGGTGGAGAGAGCCGTGCGCATGAACATAGAGACTTAACGAATCATATTTTAGCTAGGAGCGCGTGCATGATATAGTTAACCAATTAGTAGAGAGCTTGCGCATGATACGGAATTAGAAGGGCTATATTAACTGGGATGTATCAACAATAAATTGGCATTTGCTTGATCATATTGGTTGTCAGCAGTATCCGTTACTTCCGCGTCAACATGGAGTAGCTAAGAATCACTGGGTATCGTAGAGGAAGAGAAAGCTTGCGTGCCTCTTCACTCTAAGGAGTAGGACTGCTTGTGAGGAATAGGAACTGGGATTAGATATAGGATTTAAATGTAGTCATGTGCTCTGAACCTAATGACTACATCACCCTTCCCCTCAAGCAGATGCTTCTTCTATAGTTACAACCAGCTTGGACTTTTTAGTCATGGTACAGTTCACTGTCACCGAGCTGATCAAATTATCACAGTGTCTGGTTTACAATATCACTGATTAAGTCACAGAGGAGGAAGCTAATTATAGAGAACCATGCTATTTACACACAGGTATGCTGTAGCAAGCTCTGCAGGAAGCAGATGGAAGTATTTTGAAATAAAAAAGGGAAAAGGCATATGGCAACAAACCACAATTTTCATGGAGAATGTTACAGCTTCTCTTCCTCTCCTTGAGGCATTTCTTCTATATGGCGGAGATGGTCTAAGGAGCACTCTCAGAGGTTGTGGGTACAACTCCAAGAGGCCACATTAATTTTATTCCTGGGCATGTGATCATTATGCTACAGACTAGAATAGTTCAAACTTTGCTTTAATGTCAACCTATCAGTGTATTCATCACTGTACAAGCATTACATAATTACACTGAATCACAAGATTAGAATATAAGAGATTGTTTTGGGGGGGTTATCTTAATACAGAATGATCTAATTTGTATCAAACTTTCTTTCTATAACATGTTTAAGGGTAAGTGTACTTAGGAGCCAACCACATCATAAAAACAAGGTCTGGAGTCAAATGGAGGAGAGCTGTGTTGAAAGAAGGGATTAATACTAAGGAATCAAGATGATAAACAGTGCTCAATGATTTACTAACCATTGTGCAAACTATCTGAAGCAGAAAGTCTTGCGATTCTTCACGAGAGACAATTCCTGATAAGAACCAGAGACACGAGAGACAGTTCCTGATAAGAACCAGGGACCTGCCTTAAGACCAGCTAAAACAAACCCTGCGGTTGTGCAAGAACAGAAGATTGCTGTCGGTGATGAGGGGGAGTTGCCTGCCTTCATCCCCGCGACCCTCAACGGCCACCACTGGGAGACATTGAACGGGCGCAGATGGGAGGAGTTTATGAAAATGACCCCTTGGGATTAATTTTAATACAAAGCGGGGATAAGTCATGCATATGTATAGGCATATTGCAAAACTTTATGTATATGTAACACTTGGTTGTATAAATTTAAAGTGAGTTGCTGCATCAGGCATGCATAGTTTTGGTGGGACTACCCCCCGTGCTGCCCAGCGCTGAATAAACATACCTACTTTACAATCTTATAGATTGTGGAGTCCGTTTTCCGCACGTCAGTTTGACGAGCCAGGCAGGAGAATCTCCGCTTGGCTGTGGGATCGACTGTGGAGCAGACGCTCATAGGCGCGCCCTGAGCACTTTCCTAGGAGGAGCCTCAGCTGCCAGCCGCTCACCGCGGGAGCAGACAACAACCTCCTGAAGCTGCAGACCAAACGGTATGTTTTACGGAGGGAGCCTGTAAGTCATACGCATGGCCGGGGCAGCTGGTAAATCACACAGAGACATCTGGCGTGCACCATAGTCCCCGTTGGGTGGGTACCCAGGTAGGTTTGGGGTGCCAAAGGGGGACTCGCTGGCCGATAGAGTGGCCGCTAGTGATCTTGGGGGTAGATAGAGTGAGTCTGAGGTAGCTGCTGCATCCCAGTGTCAGGAGCCAGGACGGACCTGCTGATGACCAGTATATGAGAAGCAAGATAAGGGTAAGTGGGCCTGTTGCAATTTTGAAAGATACTTGCAGCTGCTGGAAGGTTGTCAGCTGGAGCAATAATTGCATGATTTGAATGTCTGGAAATTTTATGTTAAAGGTTTTTGTGTGTGTGTGAGATCTTCTGTGCTGCATGGTAAAAATTCTATGTTGTGTGCGGGACCTTCTGTGATGTAAATGCCTGTGTTGTAAAAGCGTGAGTGAGTCCCGGGAATCCGAGCAAAGCTGCGACTGTGTGTGTGGCGTGAGGTCTGTCCAGCCGCCCCTAGCCGCCCAGATTCTTCTGAGGTGGGCTAGAAAGCAAGGGGACTTTCCTCTTTCTGAAGTTTCTTGTATGATTGTGTGACCACTATGAATGTGTGGATGTCCACGGGAGTGTGAACACTTGTGAGTACCTTTGTATGCCGGCACAAAGAGAGATTATAAAGAAGTGTAAGAGACAATTTGCGTGGAAGCAAAGAGGCAGCCAAATCAAAATTAAGGATCATTGGGAGAATTGTGAAATGGGAAATAACCATGGAGGACTATTAAAAAGAGTCCTCTGGGGTGTATACTTGCCCACTAGAAAGATATTGTTGGGACTCGAGGTACGGAAAATAAAAAGACCCTTATCAAATATTGCAATCAGTAGTGGCCGTTGTATAAGTTAGAATGCGAGGCTAAGTGGCCGCTCAATGGGTCAATAGATTATAATACCCTGTTACAACTAATGCTGTTTTTAAGCAGAGAAGGGAAATGGGATGAGGTTTTGAATGCAGATATGTTTTTCACCCTCCGAAACCATCCAGAGTGGCAAAGGGACTGTGGCATGGTACCCCCACAGGACCCTATGGTACTCGCACTTGAGTGAGATAACAACAAGGAGCTTAGGGGTAAACTGAGGCGTTGTTGTTCGGCATGTAGTATTGGACAAAGATGTACTAAGGCAAATAAGATTCACCAGGCACCAGAACAAGATTTAACTGATTTGTTTAAACCTCCCCCTCGACCACAGGAACAGGATGTGGACTCGGACAGAGCTTCGACCCTCCTGGACAGTCCCGTATCTTCCTGTACTAGGAAGAAATCCGCTCCAACAGTTTTGCAAGCACCTCTCCGGGAGGCAGTGGGGCTGGATGGTGGAACGATGTTAATTAAAGTACCCTTTTCTACTGCTGACCTAGGGGAATGGAAAAAGGTTGCAAAAGATTATAGGAGTGACCCGGTAAGTGTAACTAAGCATTTCCAATTTATTGTAAAACAACATAATCCTGATTGGAAGGATATACAGCTATTATTGGAATATATGACTGAGACAGAGAAACAGCTAATTTTAAAAACGGCAGGGAATCTGGCCGAAGACCATTATAAGATTACAGGAGGGGACATTAAGGAATATTTCCCTCTCCAAGATCCAAAGTGGGATGTTAATAGATCTGTACATATGAAAAGATTGCAGGAGTATCAGGAGTGGATTTCAAAGGGAATGGAGAGGGCAATCCCCAAAACTATAAATTGGTCAGCTTTATATGCAGTCAAGCAAAATCCTTCCGAGTGCCCATCTGAATTCCTGGATCAACTGAGGGACGTGATGCGCCGCAGCACACCGCTGGATCCTGAGTCAGAGATAGGAGTACAGCAATCAGTCACCCTATTTTTGGGTCAATCTACAGGGGATATAAGGTGCAAACTTCAGAAATTACGCCCTACAGAAAGCAGGAATTTAGAAGTACTGTTAGATGAAGCATGGAGAGTATTCAGTAACAGAGAAGAAGGATACAGACAAGGGCAAAAGAAACTGATACCCGTTATCCGGGAAAAGGGAGGAAGAAGGACTAGACGAGACCTGCCCTGACTGAGCAAGGATCAATGTGCTTTGTGTAAAAATTTTGGTCATTGGAAAAAGGAATGCCCAAGGAACAAGAAAGGTCAGAGGGCTCAAACAGGAAGAATGATAGCCCATGTGAAGGAAGATTGACGGGAACCTGGGGAATCTACCCTAGCGGATCCACTGGTTATAATCAGGCTAGGGGAAAAACAAGAAGAAGCAGAATTTTTAGCAGATACAGGGGCAACATACTCGGTTTTGAATCAAGCCTTGATGCCCCTGGGAAATGATTATGTCATGGTAAAAGGAGCAACTGGCCAAAATGAAAAGGCATATTTTTGTATGCCTATAGAATACAAATTGGGAAAACAATGGGGCATCCACAAATTTTTACATATGCCCAACTCCCCGAAAGCACTTTTGGGAAGACATTTGTTGGAACAATTGGGAGCAAAGATTATATTTGAAAAAGGAGAAATTACTCTTGAGATAAAAGATGAGCAATATGTTCAGACATTGAGTCTAACCTTAACCAGTCTCCCCTCAGAAGGAAAAATTAATGAGGAAATCCTAAATCAAGTGTACCTGGGGGTATGGACTACCAACGTACCTGGAAGAGCAAAAAGTGCTCCACCTGTCAAAGTTAAGATTAAGGAAGGCCGACAACCGGTAAGAATTAAACAATATCCCCTAAAGAAGGACGATAGAGAAGGAATCCGGCTGGTGATAGAAAAATTTCTGCAGTTAGGATTATTAAAGGAGTGTGAGTCTGAATTCAATACCCCTATATTACCTGTTCGGAAACCCGATGGGTCATATCGGGTGGTCCAAGACTTACGGGCGGTGAATAAGGTAACTGAAGACCTCTACCCAGTAGTGGCAAACCCATATAGCCTGCTGACTGTGTTAACACCTGAACTAATTTGGTTTACTGTTTTAGATTTGAAGGATGCTTTCTTTTGCCTCCCTCTCCACAAGGCCAGTCAAAAATTGTTTGCGTTCGAATGGGAAAACCCTAGAAGTGGTAGGAAGACCCAGCTCACTTGGACGGTGTTGCTGCAAGGATTTAAGAATAGTCCTACCATTTTTGGGAATCAGCTTGCAAAAGACTTAGAATCCTGGGAAACCCCGTCTGAGGAAGGAAAAGTGTTGCAGTATGTGGATGATATCCTGATCACCACCAAAACAGAGGAAGACTGTATGGTATGGACAGTGAGTCTGTTGAATTTCCTGGGACTCCAGGGATACCGGGTGTCCAAGAAGAAGGCCCAGGTAATGCAATGTAAAGTGAATTATTTGGGCTATAAAATTAGTGCGGGGCAGAGAACTTTGGGACAGGCCCGCAAAGAGGCAATATGCCAAACTCGGAGGCCTCAGACAGTAAAGGAGTTACGGACTTTTCTGGGAATGATGAGGTGGTTCCGATTGTGGATCTATAATTATAGACTGCTGGTTAAACCACTGTATGCACTGACAGCCACTGAGCAGAAACACCTTAAGTGAAACAAGGAGACTGAACAAGCCTTTGAGCTACTGAAAAAGACTTTGATGTCGGCCCCAGCCTTAGGACTCCCAGATGTGAGTAAGCTGTTTCTTCTTTTCTCCCATGAGAAGCAGGGCATTGCCCTGGGAATATTAGCACAAGATCTGGGTCCATATTGATGGGCAGTTGCCTACCTCTCTAAGCAGTTAGACGCGACTGCAAAGGGCTGGCCTGGATGCCTACGGGTGGTTGCAGCCGTGATACTGAACATACAGGAAGCCCAAAAGTTTACTCTGGGCCAGAAAATGACTGTTTTGGTGTCTCATATAGTATCAACAGTACTGGGAGCAAAGGGTGGGCACTGGCTCCACAAAGATTCCTGAGATATCAAGCTGTACTAATAGAACAGGATGATGTGGAAATCGTGGTCACTAACATTGTCAACCCAGCTTCTTTTCTCAGTGGGAACACAGGAGAACCGGTACATCATGACTGTTTGGAAACCATCGAAGCAACATACGCAAGCCGCCCAGACGTGAGGGATAGCCCCATGGAAAATGGAGAAAACTGGTTCACAGACGGGAGCAGTTATGTCTTAAATGGCAATTGACATGCGGGGTACGCCATTACCACCAGTCAAGAGGTAATAGAATCAGGGCCTTTGTCCACGAACACCTCCACACAGAAGGCAGAAATAATTGCCCTAACCCGTGCCCTGGAATTGGCCCAGGGCAAAGTTGTGAACATTTATACAGACTGAAAATATGCCTTCAGAGTTGTACACGCACATGGAGCAATTTGGAAAGAAAGAGGACTATTGAACTCCCAGGGAAAAAATATCAAACATGGAGAAGAAATTCTGAAGCTACTAGAAGCTGTTGAGCTCCCTGAGAAAGTGGCAATTATGCATATTAAGGCACACCAGAAAGTGAGCTCAGATTTGGAAAAAGGGAATGAGCTGGCGGACAGAGAGGCAAAACAAGTGGCCAAAACGAAAGTAAAAATAGAAGGGGCTCTAATTCCTGATAGGCAAATCTCCCTAGAAGGTAAGCCAGAATATACCAAGGAAGATCAGAAACTTATTACAGACTTAGAAGGGTCATATAATGAAGAGGGGTGGGTTTATACCCCACAGGGAAAACTAATCATTGCCTCTTGTTTACTGTGGCACTTGATATGGGAGGAACACAGAAAAAGCCATTGGGGAACAGAGGTTCTGTAAAAACATTTAATAAGAGAAATTGTGGCTAGAAATTTATATACCATGGTGAGACAGGTGACTCAACAGTGTGATCTTTGCCTCCAGACTAATCCTAAAAATAGCCCCAAACCAGAAGTGGGCCAGATTGGAAAAGGCAATGGGCCTGGACAACAATGGCAGGTTGATTTTACAGAACTTCCAAGAAAAGGGGGGTATCAATATTTACTGGTATTAACCGATACCTTTTCAGGTTGGCCAGAAGCATTCCCAACCAGAACAGCTAAGGCTCGGGAGGTAACTAAAATATTGGTAGAAGAGATAATACCACATTTTGGGGTTCCAGCAACCATATCCTCTGATAGAGGACCATATTTTGTCTCAAAAGTAGTACAACAAATTAGCCACCATTTGGGTATAGTTTGGCAACTTCATACCCCATACCGCCCTCAGTCGAGTGGACAAGTGGAAAAAATGAACCACTTAATCAAACAGCAAATTGTGAAATTGGGACAAGAAGCAAACCTGACATGGCCTCAGTCTCTCCCTTTAGCCCTTTTGCGTATATGAACGAGACCAAGGGCGAAGGAAGGACTGAGCCCCTTGGAAATTTTGTATGGATGACCCTATGGAATACAGAGGGGGACGTCTATGCAAGCTGGGTATGAAATGATGACTTCCTACATGGTAGCATTGAGCAAATAGCTTAATAGAATTGGAAAGCATGTAATTGGAACCTGGGGAAGAGGTCTAGATGAACCTGTGCATGATATACAACCTGGAGATTATGTATATGTAAAGTCTCTTGCAGAAAAAACCTTGGAACCAGTGGGAAGGACCATACCAGGTACTCCTCACCTCCTTTACAGCAATCAAGATCAGAGAGCAGAATGCCTGGATACACCACACCAGGGTAAAAAGAGCACCTAAGTCTACATGGAGGGTCACGCAAGTACAGCCTCAAAAACTTATATTATCATGACGCTAGTCGTTACCTTGATAAAGGAAGTCAGGGCATGGGAAGATAACACTTTTCTACAGCTTCATGGGAAAATTGCCAAGGCCATGAATTGGTCTGATTGCTGGATATGCTCACATCCGCTGAGAAGCTCGCTGCAGTCTTCCCAAACAGTTCCAAGATAATCAAAGCCTTTAACAAAGTGTCTCTTGCAGAATATACAAACATAACACAGGAAAATTTTAATTGGCAGATAGACTTAAGTTTGCTATGGAATGAGACCCAAGGTGTGCCATGTGTTCAAAAGTGCCATTTAACTACTGTCAATTCAAACTCGGGGGGAAATAACACCAATTTAAGGTGCGGAAAGAGAATATTTATAGGACAGTACCCCAATTGTACCAGTTGTATTAGACACGGAGGGGTAAACATGTAAGCAGTAAACCAGACCCGCAAGGGCTATGGGACCACCCCACGAGGATGGCCCACCCCGCTTGGATTAGGTTGGTATTGGATTTGTGGGCATACAGGATATAAAATCTTACCATTGGGTTGTGTTGGCCAATGTGCTGTGGGAACTATAGTACCAAACATCACCGTTAGATGGTACCTGACCCACCCTAACACACCAAAACTCTTAGGACAACCAGAAACCCTTTAATAGAAAGGCCCACTAGTTTTCATAATTTTGCATGGTGGTTTATTCCATGGTTGGGGGTGAGTGAATTAGAAAAGGCTTTGGTGAACATTTCAGCTATCATGGAAAGTTTCAGTAATGCGACAAGAGATGCCATCAAAGCCCTCCAGGAGGAGACTTCTTCTCTGGGGAAAATGGTCCTCCAGAATAGATTAGGTTTGGACATGATGTTTGCCCAACAAGGTGGGTTATGTACCGTCATAGGCGAACATTGTTGTATGTATGTGAATCAAGAACAAAGGATAGAGAAACACTTATCCAAAATTTGGGAACAAACTAAAATTTTCCATGAGGTAACCAGGGATAACACTTCCTGGGGGTTTTCTGAGCTGTGGGAAAAACTGTCTTCTTGGTTACCAAATTTAACATGGCAATTTGTATGACAGTTCGATGTGGCTTATGGTGTGTCTCCTGGCTTCAGCAGGGATGGAGTTAATTTTCTTCTCAGTAGCTGGTGTGTTTTGGATTTCGTGTGTGAAGAATGTTGATAAAAACACTCTGATGATACGAGTTGTTGTTACTGAGACCAAAGACACTGTCTGGCTTTCCAAGTCTCGTTAAAGTCTCATTAACGTGCAGATGCGGGAAGCTGGGCGAAAGACAGACAGAATAATTGATCCAAACTGGCCAAAGAGAGTATTCCATGCCATAAACGTTATGCTTCACCCCTTAGTGGCAAACCCATATACCTTGTTGACAGCGTTAAAAGAAAATCACAAGTGGTTCACAGTATTGGACTTATACGATGCCTTTTTATGTATTCCCCTTGACAGTCAGGCATATCATTCCTTTGAACTGGAAAATCCCACAACTGGGCAGAACACTCAGCTCACCTGGACACCTCAAGGATTTAAAAATAGCCCAATGATCTTTGGAAATGATTTTAAAATAGCCCAATGATCTTTGGGAATCAATTAGCTAAGGAATTAGAAACATGGAAAATAATTTATTCTGAAAGACTGGTGTTGCAATATGTGGATGACATTTTAATAGCCACAGAAACCAGAGAAGAATATTTCAACTTAACTACTAACCTGCTAAATTTCTTGGGCCAAAGTGATAGCAGATTTTCCAAGAAGAAAGCACAGATTGGAAAAGAGACTGTCATGTATTTGGGATTTGAAATCACACAGGGACAAAGACGACCTGGTAATGAGAGAAAAGAGGCAATTTGCCAAATGCCAGAGCCAAAAGGAGCTAAGGAGCCGCGAACATTTCTGGGAATGGTGGCTGGTGTCACCTGTGGATTAAAGGAATCGAAGGAGGGACCCCTTGTGTGAGGACCTGAAGCTCGAAAGGCATTCCAGAATGTGAAGGCAGCTCTGATGTCTACTCCTGCTCTAGGGTTGCCTGATTTAACCAAACCCTTTGAACTGTTTGTTCATGAAAGACAACACTTGGCTTTCAGAAAAATCCTTTCTCAGAAAAATGGAGAATGAAGAAGACCGGCTGGTTATTTCTCCAAACAGTTGGACAATGTTAGCCAAGGATGACCAGGTTGTCTACAAGCTGTAGCAGCAACTGTCCTCCTGATTTGAGGAGCTCGTAAGCTGACAATGGGGCAGCCAAGAACAGATTATGTACTGCATATGGAACTTTCTGTTCTGGAACAGAAAGAAGGACACTGGTTATCCCCACGCAGGATGCTCAAACATCAAATTGTCCTGTTGGAACAAGATGATGTCAAATTGAAAACAACTACAACAATAAATCCTGCCATCTTTTTAAATTCAATAGAAGAAGAAGTTTTAAGTAATGCCTGTCTACAGACCATCAAACAAGTTTATTCCAGCAGAAGTAACAGAAGAGTGAACATATACCTGATCCAGAATTCGAGATATGTACTGATGGAAGCAGCTTCATGAGATAGGGAAGAAGATTGGCTGGATATGCAATATCAATAACAACCTCTGTTATTGATGCAAAGCCACTCCTAGTTAACACCTCAGCACAAAAGGCTGAATTGATAACTAGCCCTCATAAAAGCCCTAAAAAGGACAGAAGATAAAAAGTGAATATATGGACTGATGTAAAGTATGCTTTTGGAGTAGTACATGCCCATGGAGCCACATGGAAAGAAAGAGGAATGCTGACAGCACAAGGAACATCCATTAAACACCAAGAAGAAATTCTGCAATTGCACCAACTGGTGCAGAAACCCAAAGAAGTTGCAATTATGCATTGCAAAGCCCACCAATTTGGGAATTTCCCAGTGAATATTGGAAATAAATTAGTCAATCAAAAGGCAAAGGAGAGAGCAGAAAAAGGCATCATGACCATAATACCAGTTAAAGAAATGAGATTTGAACAACAAACCCCAAATTACAGTAAGGTTGATTTGGAATTAGCTAAATCAATTCAAATAAAAATGAAAAATGATGGATGATTACTCCTAAAAATCAAGTTGTGGTCTCACCACAAAGCAAAAAACATGGAGAAATTCACTGGGAAATAGAGGCAATGATCAGTGATTTAAGAAGACAGGTGATTAGTGTTAGGATGATAAAGCTAATAAAATCAGTAACAAAAAGTGTGAAATTTGTTTAAAGAATAACCCTAAAAGTATTAAATAACCACCCCCAGGAACCACATATAAGGGAAACTTGCCTGAAAATTATTGGCAGATTGATTTTTCAGAATTGCCACAACAAAATTGATATAGATATCTATTGGTATTAGTAGATATAGCCAAAAGTTTTTTTTTTTTCCTGTTGCACCAATTGGCAAGAGAAGTGGCTAAAAATCTGTTAAAAGAAATAATATAATGGTTTGGAATCCCCAAAAGAATGTCGTCAAATAGAGGTCCTCACTTTGTAGCTGAAATTATTCAAATATTGAGCAAAATTCTGGAAATTAAATTGAATTTACACACTCCTTGAAGGTCACAATCTAATAGATAAGTACAATTTGTCAGAAAATATCTTTAAAATGGCCTTATGCTCTTCCTTAAGCACTTCTGAGTGAATCAAGATTCAATCCAGATCTAAGACTAAAATTAGTCCATATGTTAATGTATGGAAAATCTTATCAGACTCCAACCCTTGTTTAAAATGTGACTGTTACTGGGGGTAATGAAATGGAATTGTATTTGATATCCCTTGGAAGAACTCCGAATGCTTTAAAAGGATATGGAACTGCCACAGAGCCTCTTTCTTTAGATTCCCCAGTTCACCATTTTCAACCAGATCATATGTACCTGAAAATTTGGGAATCAGAATGTCTTTAATAAAAATGGAAAGAACCGTATCAGGTGCTTCTAGCAATATATACAGCCCCTAAATTTGAAGATATTGATTCTTGGATTCATTATTTGAGAGTCAAGAAGCACCGCCTCCAAAACAGAACAAATGGATTTCTAAAGAAACATGTCATTTAAAGTTAACAGTCTCTCATTTTTAGCGAATTAGACAAAATCATACAAAAATAATGACATCTATCAAAGGAATTTTAGTAGTAATGTTAATAATACTTTTTGTTTTATTGATTATGGGGATTAGTTATACGTAAATGAGACTTATTGAAAAAAAATTAAATAAGTCTTAAAGGGGGGAAACGTTACATGACATAAATGTTGAAAATTAAATATCAATATGAGGTGATTCTTGCTAACAGTAGAACTGTAGTTACATAGGTTAAATTTTATATGAAATCTATTTGTCCTTAAAGGGAATGGGAATCTTAGAGATATTATAATATCCAATTTGTTAGAAGTTAGTCTAGCATGTCTGGGGGTAATTAAGAAGGGTGTTAGAACAATGGTAGGTCCCAAACACCTCAAACACCACCTGTGAAAATAGGCCCTAAGCCATCACTTTGGAGCCAGAAAGTTTCAAGGACAGCGCAACCTTGAGCTCAAGACCATATATGGAAATTTCAAGGAGGAGTTTGACCAGTGAATTCGAGGAGGGGGTGTTCTGACGACCACCAAGACCACCAAAAGACCCTCGACTCAAAAGACTGAGCATGGGAACTGAGCAAGTGGGTGGGGAATATTATAATGACTTATTGGGAAGTTGATGTTTATGTATAATATTTCTCAGAAATTTAGTGAATACGTATAACAGGTATGTATTTAACCTGTGCTGTTGATCAAACAGGTGCGCACGCTAGGTGGAGCGATCCCCCGTGCGCCCAGCGCTGCAATAAAGAAGTGCCTGCTCCTTAACTTCTCATTGCTGTTAAGGAGTTTTATTCCGGATTTTGGTAACACACCCATTTAGCATGTGTGTAAGGCCAGAGAAAGGTACAGGGCCAATTAAGGCTAAGTTGCTTTATAAATCCTCTGGTATAAAGCTTTCCGACATGTCAACATAAGATTAAGAAAAAAAAAAATCTATTGACTAGGAATTCATGGAAGTGCTGCTTTGGCTGTACAAGAAGTCTTGTGAGAAACTGAATTGTGGGACTTTTGTCTCAAAGCTTGCTTGCATATGAAAGACAAAAGAGCATTTGTCTCAAAAGATTGCTTGGCTAAGTGAGAAAGTCTGGATAAGATGTTGGACAAGATAAGGATAATTGCATGTAAAATTATGTAACAATTGTCTGAAGGGATGGGAAGAAGAATCGTGAAGTATACAGAGATGTGCAGGTGGTCAGAAACATGCAGGTGGTCAGAAACCGCAGCTCTTGAGCACGGATAAAAGTGAAGATTGGGACAAACCCTCACTGCGATCACCCACTGAAACACTGATGCAATCGCCCACCTCCAAAGACAAACCCCGGCACGATCACCCACCACCAAAACACTGAGATATATAGACCCTTGGGACACCGATGCGATCACCCACTGCCGAAGCATCAAGAGATTTGGACTCCTGGGACACCGTGGATCCATAGCGGTGAGTATTCTTGCAGCTCTATCCCAAACAGGGATCGAACCTGCCGTGAGAGGTTGGTCCAGCCACCCCTAGCCTCCTAGACTTGTCTGAGGTCAGCTAGAACACAAAGGGGCCTTCTTTTCATCCAAAATCAGATCATAACAAGCCTGTAGAGGAATATAAAGTTATTTTAGTAGGATGGTTGGCAAAGCAGTGTTATACAATGAAGAGGAGATTTAGAAGAATAAAACACTAATCAGAATAATAAAATTATCAAATATACATCCTAGCAGGAACCCTGCCTAACAATTTAATTCTCGTATGAAAATATAAACTACTAACCTTGAGAGAAAGGACAGCAGAGTCATAAGCTTAACATAACGAGATACTTTCAGGATGCTCTAGCAGGAGCTAAGATAAGTTAAATGGGAACATTCTGAGGGGGTACAGACACAGTGGCTGAAACCAAGATAAAGGGGGCTTGAGGAGTTTAGGAGCAACTGATAGGGTGCAATAATCAAGGAAACTGGGAACCAGCAAAGATAAGTCAGCAAGAAACCACCCTGGCAGCAAGAACAAAGCAGGACAAATGTCTGAACCCACGCAGCTGGATGTAGTGATAAGGAGGAGAGAACGACCACCAGAGAGACTATGACTCCTGAGAACAGACACGAGGTGGACACAGAGACTGAGGAATAACCTGTCGTGGGAGGAAACACATGATAACGATTTCTCGGAAACCTAATTAATATATAACCAGGTCCATGGGAATTCTATCAATATGTATGTCTATGATGCATAAATACTGTACCTGTTCCTTAACACATTGCACACATTTGGAGGAGCGATCCCCCGTGTGCCTGGCGCTGTTACAAAGAATACCTGCTTAATAATTACATGGACTATTAAGTTTCTTTTATTTTAGCTTTTTCGGCTTCAACAAGCTGAGCTTTTCCAAGGGTGGAGCAAGCCAGACCTGGTTCTTGCAAAAACTGGCAGAGAAGAGTTTAACTTGCAAACTATAATATGCTACTTTTCTTGTAGGAGCTTAACAGACCAGGGGAGCTGAAGGGACTTAACTGTGGGAGATACATGAATCCTCTGCAGTCACATCATTAAGCCCTCATTAGGTCAGTAGAATTGCTGATAGCATAAGCAAAAGGAGGAATCGGATTACTCCACTTTGACTGGTTCTTGAAGGGCATTTAGCAGACATTTTCAGCTTGAGAGGATCAATTAGCACAGTAGGAAAGGGGAAAGGCCATAATTTCCTCTCTATGGGAATGATGTTAAGAAATAAGGTGGTAGGAGAGCTATAAGCATTTACTTTATGAGGGTGAGCTTTGAAACAGAGGTCCTGTATTTTGTCTCTGCTTATAGAGAGCCTAAGTAGCAGTCAGCTGGATTGTGAGATTTTTTTTTGTCCACAGCCTAGTAGGCAATCACCTAGAGGTGATTTGGTACATTGAAGCACAAAGTTTGAGGTGAACAGAAGATGAGACTAACATTTTTCTAGCTAAAGGTAATTATGTAGGAAACTCCTGGTGTAGAGAATGTCAACATCCTAATGGATTACACCTGTGGCTGTGCCACAGAGGGATCCACTGGTGCCGATTTGTGGCAATATGCAGAAGTCTGCCTCTCTGTGAGTTGTTACTCCTGAGGCAGTTTCTCTTCAGCTAGTGAATGTCTCACTTGTCTATTAGAGCAGTGCTTGCAAGTACTGATAATGGCCACATGGGCTGTCTAGTCTCTGGGCTGTTCTTTCCTCTGGAGTTGCCTATGGGGCATTATGGAAGGGATGAAATGCAGTATTGCAACTGCCCCACAAAAATAGGTTAAGTGTTGAGGTAAAATCACTTATGGCTTCCATAAGTAGGTTCAGTATCTGTGCCCTGGAGGGATGAAAAAACTGTAAGGAAAGGCATATAACTCATCTTTTCAACTTATAAAAGCAGAATTCCCCTCTAGACACCTTCTCTAGTTGGCCTGCTTCGGTGTAGAGTGCCACTTCAAAGAGAAATTAGAAATTTGATGAGTGGCATCCAGGGGATCAGGCCCAGCCAGCACGGGTTCACGAAAGGCAGGTCATGCTTGACCAACCTCATTTCCTTTTACGACTGGGTGACCAGACTGGTGGATGAAGGAAACGCTGTTGATGTGGTCTTCCTGGACTTCAGCAAGGCCTTTGACACGGTCTCTCACAGTATTCTCCTAGGGAAACTGGCTGCCTGTGGACTGGGTAGGTATACCCTTCTTTGGATAAAGAATTGGCTAGGGGGCCGTGCCCAGTGGGTGGTGGTTAATGGAGTCAAGTCCAGCTGGCAGCCTGTTACAAGTGGTGTCCCCCAGGGGTCGGTACTTGGGCCCATCTTGTTCAATATCTTTATTGATGACCTAGACGAGGGGATTGAGTGTACCCTCAGTAAGTTTGCAGATGACACCAAGTTGGGTGGCGGTGTTGATCTGCCTGAGGGTAGGGAGGCCCTTCAGAGGGATCTGGATAGGCTGGATCACTGGGCTGAGCTGAATGGCATGAGGTTCAACAAGGCCAAGTGTCGGGTCCTGCACTTTGGCCACAATAACCCCATGCAGCGCTATAGGCTCGGAGCTGAGTGGCTGGAGGACTGTGAAGAGGAAAGGGACCTGGGGGTGTTGGTTGATGCTCAGCTGAACATGAGCCGACAGTGTGCCCAGGTGGCCAAGAGGGCCAACGGCATCCTGGCCTGCATTAGAAATAGTGTGGCCAGCAGGAGCAGGGAGGTAATCATCCCCCTGTATTCGGCACTGGTGAGGCCGCACCTTGAGTATTGTGTTCAGTTTTGGGCCCCTCACTACAAGAAAGACATTGAAGCCCTGGAACGTGTCCAGAGAAGGGCAACAAAGCTGGTGAGGGGTCTGGAGCACAAGTCTTATGAGGAGTGGCTGAGAGAGTTGGGATTGTTTAGTCTGGAGAAGAGGAGGCTCAGGGGAGACCTCATTGCACTCTATAGCTTCCTGAAGGCAGGTTGTGATGAACAGGGGTTTGGCCTCTTCTTCCAGGCAACAAGCAGGACCCGAGGAAATGGCCACAAGTTGTACCAGAGGAGGTTTAGATTGGACTTGAGGAAAAA
The DNA here is from genome assembly GCF_036417535.1 of Chlamydotis macqueenii. Lineage (NCBI taxonomy): Eukaryota > Metazoa > Chordata > Aves > Otidiformes > Otididae > Chlamydotis > Chlamydotis macqueenii. The sequence goes on from NC_141559.1 coordinate 23,376,713, forward strand.
CTTTTTCTCTCAAAGAGTGGTAAGGCACTGGAACGGCCTGCCCAGGGAGGTGGTGGAGTCTCCGTCCCTGGCAGTGTTCAAGAGGCGGCTTGATGAGAAGCTACAGGATATGGTTTAGTAGCTGTGGCAGCAATGGTAGTGGGAAGACGGTTGGACTAGATGATCTTATAGGTCCCATCCAACCATGTGATTCTATGATTCTATGAAATTCAACAGTCTTCCACATGCATGTGCAGCCTGGTGCTGTCTCACACAAGCCTGCCCCTGGGAGAGCATGGATTGCTTTACCACTATGTCTGAGTAAGATTGGTCTGCTCTGCGACAGGGCTAAGAAAAACATGTGTGCAGTTGTGCCAAATTCAGCATGCTATTTAGGTGGTAAAATATTGAGATACCAATCTTCAGGTTGATTCCTTCAGTAGTAAGTTGCAGGACACCTGCAACATAGGCTTGAAAATAAGGCACATTACATAATTGTGTCCCAGTATTTAGTTTCTGAACTGGTCAGAGGATGTTTTAATGCTGTGAATGGGCTTGCTTAAATGTTCGTGAGAGTCTCAGTATTAAATCCTAATGAACAATAATCTGTCTCTAATTCCTCTAATGTAATCTGCAGTCTGAATGATAGCACTTGTATTACTTTCTATGAAACACGTTTACCACCTGCAGTTCATTTGACTGTAATTCTTTTGCAGTTTATATTTGGTTGCTTTTTTTTTTACAGTTAATAGTAACTCTATCTAAGCACAGATACATTTCTTAAAAAAAAAAAAGAAGCTTATTTAAGTAGTACCAGAATAAGATTCTTTTAGCTACAGCTATAATAACACCTTTAATGTATAACAAGCCACAAGAACTGGAAGAATAGAATAATTTACTTGGCCCATAAAAGAGCAGAAGTAGTTACATAAAATGAACATATTAGTCTGCTGTTATTCCTATTCCACACAGTTCCCCATGGCTTATTTCATTTTAGGCTTTTTTTTTTCTTTTTGAGCAAAATTAATTCAATGATGATACAGTTGCTTCTGGGTCAGGGAGAAGTGACCGAGTGACTTCTCAGAAATAGAAAGATGTTATGCTTCCTGGCTTTCAACCCTGTTACTAGGACAATAGATGGATATAAATTTCAACAAATACAAAATAAGCCAAATTGGAGAGCTACTCCAGAGGGATTCTGAAATGAGACAAAACCAAATGGTTTTATAGAGCTGGAAAACAAAATACTACATTACTTATATCACTTTTCCTGATGGCATAAAAAGATTTTTAAAAGTCATTAGCCATGCTAGCTTAGTCACCTGAGAATCTTCGGGAATGACACTTCAGTTCGACTTTCTTAATGACCATGTGGGTTTGTGGAAGTGGAAAGACAACAGAATTATTATTCTGGAGGAGTTCTGTGCAGGGAAGACGGCAAAGTGTTCGTAGCAGCTCTGAGATGAGCTCCTGCTCCAAACACACATTTAAAGGTTACGCCCTGTGTCTAATCATCGTGGCTAATTTTTCAGCCTGTGCTAAGTCTGCAGAGATAGTGCTGGCAGCTTCTGCGTAAGTCTCATTATGTGTCTAGCAACCTTTCCAGTTGTCTGACAGTTGTATGTATTCTAGTTTTATAATTGTACCTCTCTAATTTTATGCTCTTTTGGCAAACAGTGTAACTTTTGCTGCAGGGTGAAAAGTACTCCTACCCAGCTGATATTGTCATTTAGTAGTCAGAGGTCTGTCTTCCCAGGAGGGGACACTTGCACTGCATTCAGGAAGAAGTGGGCTTTGGGACCAGATGTCCCACTGCCTCTGTGAGTGCTCCAGTGGCATTACTGCCTTACAGGCAGTGCACCTCAGTATTTAATCCTATAACTCAGCTGCTATTGACTTGGATCTACTGAACTGCTCAGGCCTCTGATCGCTTTCTTTTGTGTAGAACTGTTCTGCTACTTTTCTTGGATGGTGTTGGGGAGAAGGGAATTTGTTGTTGTATATGCTACATTTTAGCCCAACCCTTTGTCCTGTCCTGGTGTAGGGGTTACAGCAAACTCATGTACAAACTCATATACAAAGCCACATTTTGTGGCTTGTTAACTGGAAGCAAGAGAGCTTGCTTTTCAAGTTTATTTGCCAGTGTGCTTTCCAACTTTTTGAGTGAAAGATGAGCTCGTGGAATCCAAGTCTATGTTTAAGGCCTATAAAACATGACACGTTAAGAGAGGGATCCCTCAAGGGATTTCACAGAGGCCCAGACTGGAGCTATCAATACGATAGGGATGTGTTTCCTTAGCTGGAATGACCAGATGAAAGGTCATCTTACTACTGAGAGTTAGCACTGCTGGTGCTTGCAGTCCTGGAAATCCTTATGGCAAACGGGATTGCGGAGAGCAGCCCGTGCTCTGTTTTTCAAGCCCAGAATTTTGATCATTTTCACGTCTCTTGCTCTACCTTTGCACAGCCTCTGAGCCTACATTTTTGCTTTGGCTCCAACTGTTGACATGTTACTAGAGTATCTACAATATCACAGACAGCAGGAAATCAAGGGAATGATAGGGCTAGGAGAATAACAATTCTGAATATAGTCTATGCTGTGCTTAGATCTCATTTGTACTGCTTCTCCTAGTCAGTTTTAAGCCCTTGATTGCCTGACATTGCTGATAATTATCACAGCTGAGACATCATTGCTGGATAATATATTGTTTCTGAAGGAGACAGAGGGGCAACAAATGAGGAGATTTGGTGTTCTGCAAATCGTGGCTGTCTCTGTACAGCTTTGCTCTACCAGGAAGATATCCTGTACTTGCCCTTAGGAGGGCATGTGCCAGGCCTGAGCACTGGGCAGGTCTTTCCACAGCTGAGGGCCATAGCAGGGTACAGACATTTCCTCTGAAGGGCAGAGGCTGCTTTCTTTGGCCTGGAGGCTTGCCTACTTCTTGTTTAGCCAAGCGTACAGCAAATAAAACTCCTCCTGGCTATGCCAGCCACCCAGAAGCAAGTTTTCAGGGGGCTAGTGGACAGGAGCTCCCTCTTAGGAGCTCCCCCTCCTCCAGCATCAAGGTACACCCCTAGCAGGGGGTGTCTAGATTCCTCCCAATTCCTCCCATCCCCAAGCTTTGGCCCTGTCCCTTACTAGCATGGTATTGCACCTAAGGTAGGTGCAATGATTCACTCTTCCACCAACACCTGGGCCTCCACATCATCACCCACTGTGAGGAGGGCCAACATCGGCAGCAGATGTGAGGCAAATGCCTCTCTGCCACACAGTAAGCTGGGGCTGGGCTGAGTATTTCTTTTCTACTTGCTTTTTTTTCCTTCCCAGTTTGCCTTGTGTTTTCTCTTACTTTTGAAAGTGCTTTTGTAAAATTTCACTCATAAGGCTTGAACTCCTGCTTCTTTTTTGCGGGGTGGGAGTGACACCGGGAGCTTCGCGGTGGCTGGAGTGAAGCTGAACTTAAAAGTTTGAGCATAGTGATGTTTCTGAAGGTGAAGTAGAAATAGAGAGTGAAGTTATTGCAGTTCTCTGAGAAACTTGCTGCTGGGTAGAGCCAATGCAGGGCTGGTTGGAGCTCCTGTTGTAAAATGAGAGCTGCTTTTTTTTTCCCTCCTGTGCTTTATTAATGGATTTTGGGATGTGTGGGACAACAGGGAGCTGTTTCTTCTTGTTTAAATTTGTCCTGGCTCTTACTTTGGACTTTAAACACACCAGCGATGCAACTGGTTATGCTTTTAATTTGTTTGAGGTTTATTGTTGGTTGTTTTTTTGGGGTTTAGTTTTTGGTTTGTTTTTTTTTTTTAAGTTAAGCCATGTCAAAAAGGATTTATATTGTTGTTAAATAATGTCCATACTTAGGCAATTAGAAGTTCTGGTGCTTCTAGGAGGACTACGGCTCTGGCAGAGCTAAGCTGCCCAGAGAACGTGTCAAACTTTCTTGCTTTCTCCAGGTTTCCTAAAATGTATGAGTTCGTTTCCTGAAGTTTGTTGGGATGAAATTAGACCCCAGGGCCTGATCCAGAGCCAGGTATTCTTTCATGTGAGTGAGATCAAGTTTGTATTTATTTTGGGGTGATTTCAGGATGTCTGTTGACATGGCACCAAGTGATACTGGAAGCAGCCAGGTGTCTCCTGCAGGGCTGTGCAAGCTGGCTCTGTCCATGTTGCAGTTTGATGTAGTAGCTGAAGGGAGAAAAACTAACAGGAATGGCAATAATCAAGTTGCTGGGGATGGGGGTAAATCCATGCCTAAAGCAGAATTTCAGTCTTGGGAAACAAATGTCAGTAAAGTCAGGCAATATTTGAGAGATGGAGAATGGACTGGGGAGGAAACAGTTGGTAGTTTTTTGCCTTTTTTTTTTTTTATGTTTTAACAATTTTTATTGCTGTTTTGTTGGTTTGGTTTTTGTAATTTTTTTAATAGCCTTCAAGTTCTGCATCTAATTTGCATGTTGGGTTACAGTCCAAATTGATTCTGAAGGCAAGATTTTATCCAAAAGTTGTATCTGTTGAAAGCAAATGGAGGTGGACTATTAATTATAAGGGCAATGGAGTGACAAGGTATCGTAATTTCAGATTTGGATTAATTTACTTGTGAGAAAACTTGATTATATTTGAGTTTTCACTGTTGCATGGAGCTAGGGAAAAGGGAGCCCAGCATAACAGCATCAAATGCGGTAAAAGTTAAATAAATCTATAGAGTAACTGTTGAGAAATGCAGAGTTTCAGTAATGGGCAATAGTATAAAGGCCAGCACAGCCTATGGATTCTGAGTAAACTTAAATTTCAAGCAACTTTTTATTCAGTAACCAGCTGAATTGGTTTCAAAATAGAATGAGGTAGATTTAGATTAGATAGTAGGAAAAAAGTTTTTACAATGAGGGTGGTAGAACACAGGAACAGGTTGCCCAGAGAGATGGTGGATGCCCCATCCCTGGAAACGTTCAAAGCCAGGTTGGATGAGGCTCTGAGCAACCTGATCTAGTTGAAGATATCCCTGCTTCTTGCAGGAGGGTTGGACTAGATGACCTTTGAAGGTCCCTTCCAACCCTAACCGTTCTATGATTCTATGAACTGAAAAGGGAGAGGAAGAGGATTCCAGACAATAAGGACTTGTCTCTGGGGGGCAGCTAAGTTCCAAATCAATTGTATGGTATTCTTGAAATGCCAGTGAATGTTTCCAAGCATTATATTAAAATTTCATGATCAATAGTGCTGATAGCTGCACTACATGCACACTAAAGTAACTGCTGACAATTCACAAGTATATGAATTTAACAAAATGTTGTTCACCAGTGTTAGCTGCAATGAACTGTCCAGATTATCCTTTTGATTAGATTAGAAATTATGTGTCAAAATAGTCCTTTTTTGTTAGATGAGCATAGATCAAAGATGGTATTGCTTGTTCTCTTGTGTATTTACTGCCAGAAATAGATGGCTGCTTATTCAAACTTGATCTAGCTGCTAAAGAACATAGCTTTTTTCCTTTCCATAAACATATTATGGTCTGCATCAAAGGAATGTCCACAGGCCCAGATGAGTTCAGGACTCCATCATTACAGTCAGCAGCAGTCTCTGCCCTAAAGACTTAAAAGTATAAATAAACAGAACCAGCAGGCTAGGAAGTGGGAGCAGGTATTTCAAAAGCAGGTAGAATGTGATTACAAAGACTACTTTAGTCATCCTTGGAAAACCCAATGAATTCAGTATTAAACTTATGTTCCAAATATGGCTTTATCTGTCCAAGATTCTTCCTAAAATGGGACATAACTCTCCAGGAGCTTCTTTAAGGATTTAGCTGAAGAACTGGATTTTAATTTTCATTAAAAAAATAAGCTTTTTAGACATCAACTTGAATATAGACAGAAGGTTTGTGTGTTATGATAGCGGGTGCTAAATTACCTAACTTTTGACTGCTAGGTAGTTAAGGTGTGACTAACTCTGTGTTTACCTGCTAGCTCAGTGGTTTGCATCTTTTCTTCTTTTCATTTCTCCTTCATGTGAAACACATTCAAATCCTTCATCTATCTGAGAGATTTTGAAAGCAACTATTTCCCAGGTCTTGCAACTATTAGACTATCTATAGGATATTCTAGGATGTTCTTACTGGCTTTGTGGAAGCTCTTCCACTTCTTGTGAATGAGCAAGTATTGGTGAAGTGCAAGTGAGGGCAGGACTGTCTTTCAGAGTGCCACCTAAGATGGGTAAAACCTGGCTTCTTAGCTGTGCTGCATAGACTATTTATATTTTTTTCATATTTCAGGGTTCTTTGGGAACGGAATGTGGAATGCAGTGACCTCTCTGCTTGAGGAATTGATTCCAAGAATGCAGGAATGCTCTTTGTTTGGTTGATAATTAGGTGCATATTATGCCATGTGAAATAATGCAATTTCAGGAATAAAGAATGAGAGCATTCTGTCATGTCTTTTTATGCCTAGAGGTATAGTATCATTTAATGATGATGCAGTCTCCTGAGATATGTGAAAACTGGATTTACATCACTGTTTATTCTTACAAGTTGTTATGTTTAATAAACAAAAAAAGAAGGAACAGTTGTGGCATACCAACACTACTGTCTTTGTGAATGTGACACACTTATGTCCTCTGAGGCATTTCATCTTCATTGGTTTGTAAGAGCTTTCAGTAATTCTGCAGCAGCTGGCAAATTCTAGATGGTATTGCCTGGAGGATGTGGGTATAGGCTTGTCCAATATTGGGGATTACATGATGATGTTTGAGTAATGCAATACAATATTATATATTTTGTACTAGGAAAATATTGCATTAACTTCAGGTGACTCTGACCGTTAGAACCTTTAATGCACTTCCCTAATTAGTCTACTGAAGCCCCTACTTTGACCAGTTGTTCACAGCTTTGGTGAATTGATTCCTTTTTCCTTATAATGGCAGGGGCTGCTGTTCAAAACAGTTCTTTTTAATGTAGTTTGTGTGTCTTGAAATACTCTGGAATTTCTTATATGGCTGGATATCTGCCCAGGAAGTATGAAGCATTAAAAAAAAAAATCTGACTTTATTGTATTTGTCAGGGATATGGTAAACCAAAAAAAAATACAGCATAATGTAGGACTACACTAACTCACAGTAATGGCCTTGAAGCCTTCTGTGGGAGACTAGTTATTATGAATTAGCAAGCAAATGTGCATTCACAAATAAGCAGTACCTCACTCATTTATTTGGACAATTATTCTTTAAATAATTTATGACAGCATTTCATAGTGTTCAACTAGTAAAAATACTATAGCAGTATCTCTTGCAAGAGTAAAGAGGGAATGGTGACACACAACTTCCTTACAGAAATTTGCTACTAAATCTTTGTTTGAGAAACAGGCTGGGTCTAGTGGGAACAATTAAGCTTGTGGAATATGCAGGATGTGCATGAATAGCAGTCAGGACACCTTGAAGACCCTGATGAACCTAGAGAGAATGCTGGGGAAGATAAGGTGTCCTGCTCCATACGGGGTCCCAGTCCTACTGTGCCACTGTCTCAGAGTTTTGGCTTGGTTAATCCTGCTTTCTGTTATTGCAAGCACTGTCAAGGTAACTGTTTGGATTCGTATTTAAAGTTATGTTTAGCTACTGCTGCTAGGTGTTAAAGATATGCATAGATGCCCTCAAAGCTCATCTTTTATTTTTTAATATAACACTGTTTTGAAAACTGTCAAGGAGACGTAGGATGGTGTAGTGCTAGAGCGCTAGCTTGGAAGACAAGCAATGATTTCCTCTTCTGCTACTGAGTTCTGTGAGATGGGGCAGGTGCCAATATTCTTCTGTGCCACAGTTCACTCGTATTTTCTTATCTCACCTGACAGGCTGGGAATAATTACGGCAGGATACTGTGTGGATGGATGCTCTGTATGTATTTTAGAGTGTGTCCAAAACTTGCTGCTAGGAGGAACTGCTGCCTCAGAAGTTGCTGCAGTTCTGAAGCTGTTAGTAGCTTTGATATCACAAAGGCAGGTTCTGTCACCTATGGGAGTCTTTGTCCAAAAAACTGGTGTTTCATTTCAGAGATGGTCTGATTTAACTAAGAGTGGAAAGCAGTCTTGGAAAACTGTTATGCCCAAACAAATGAACTGGTACTGTGATCGACCGTACCGTTACAGAATAGATAGTGTGAGAAAGGTATTTTAAAAGACAAGCACCTTCCCCCATCTCCCCTTCCTCCCCAAGTCACCAGTACAATTGCTTTGCAGTTTGAGTTTCAAAAGCAATAGTCATTCTAATGATTCAACACCATTTTTGTTGTATTTTTATTTAATGGTGTGGAAGAAAAGTGCCACTGAGAACTTCTTCCAGAATTGTTTTTGTTTAAATTTAGATTTTCTTTTAATATCGTCTTCTGATCTCAAGTTTCCACTTTAATAAAAAAAGATTTTGAGCCTTGCTTTGACACCCTGGTAGGCCACAGGAGATATCTATTCCTTGGAGAGTCCTCTGCTGGATCAAAGCATCTCAGCCTGGCAGAGCAGAGCAGTACACCATATGGTTAATGCAGAGGAGTGACACCCAGGGAAACCAATGCAGGAGACAGGGTTACATGTTGACATGCCCTAACTGTCACTTGTTCGTATATGACAACATGTATTTGACTATAGAACCATTGCAAATTAGAGACAGGTCTTCTATGAAAATATGAGTATGAATCTGTGAATTTTCTTTCTTTGGTCCGGGTGGGCTTTTTCTCTGGGATATGTGTGTGCGAATCACAATGCCAGTTGATGCTTCCATTAAAGATTTTTTTTTTTTTTTTCTGACAGTTCAAGTACTAGCAGCAGTACTAGTTGCTGAACTTCTGCTGTTCTCTGTTGCAACTGAAGACTCTAAAGGTTTTGGGATATGATGGAACGTGATAAGCTCTTCTATGCCAGGGTGATACTGATTAGTGTGCTACAATGTTCAGAGTTAGGTACCTGGCTCTTCTGACATTTTCAAGGACGTTGTACTTATCCTTTTTAACATTCAAAGTGCCTGTTTTGATTCCCATTTATTTGACTGTGGGTTCTGCAAATTTGGCTAGGACCAGAAATCCTCTAAGTTCAATAATAACTACACACACTTTATTATCCGTGTTCACACTTTTTCCCAGCGCAGCATTTAAAACCTAGGCAAGCAATGAATTTAATTATATTGTAAAATATTGGAATTATTTCCAGACTTAATATTTGAGACTCTAGGGACAGTAACCTTTTGATTCTTGAAACATAACATGCCTATTTAGGTTATAATTTCAACTACAATGCTACTTGCTCCTTGTAACAGATTTCAAGGAAGACTCAGTTTCTTTGTTTAGAGGAGTATTGTACTGTACAGCATGTTTGGTAGATGATAATCCAAACCACATAGGTTCAGAATTTCTTTTTCTGTGTTTCTAGTGATGTGGATTTACATTGTAGTGTGAATATAGTGTTTACTTGCTTGTCTGAACAATGCATTCATATTTTAGTTTTTAAAGAACAATAGCCTGTAACCTGTTAATACTTTTGTTAAAGGGAAATGGGGAGATAAAGGCATTCATGAGAGTACTTGGGTTGCTGAAATAGGACAGGTATTACTAACAAGCCTCTGGACTATGCTACTGCCATAGAGAACCTCAGGGGCAAATCTGGCTGCCAAATGGTTCAATTTTCAGGATTTTTGTGGAAGTATGTATGTATAAGGAGATTGTTCTTCCGCATATCACAGCCACAGATGAGTTGCTCAAAATAGGTAATGGTTTGCAGCACTGAAAACTTCTGTCCCTACCATTGCCCAGCATCCAGGATGTGACTTACCTGTACACTCAATTTGCACGCACAAAGCAATCGGGTGAGACTGATGATCACCTGTTAACTTCAATGGAACTGACTATGAGAAGAATGGATGTGGCATTTGGTGCTTTTTGTAATAAGAATGCTCTATTGCCTGTGGCCCACTGTTACTCAAGATGCTGTAACAGCTGCAACTTTCAAAACAGCCAAATAAGTTACAACTTGATATATTTCTCTTTGATTTCTGTGAGGATTAGGAATGTGTTTGTTGACAATCACTGATCCAGTTAGGCACATGATGCTCATAAATGTGTCCAAGCCCATACTCTTGCAGCCTTTAGTGGGAGTCAGTAGAGCATTTTCAAAGTTTGTGTGCCTATGATGGGCAGATATGCAGCAATGCAATCTGCAAGCTGCAATGCTTGTTTCTGGCAGTGCTCCAGCTGCACTGTAAAAGATTTTGAACCATGGCTCAGCCTGCTGGTAATGATGGCCAGGTTATTTGCCTGCACTGGTTATTTAGACCTTGCTACAATTAATAAGTTCAGCTGATCTCTGCCTTTGTGCATAATTGTGGGTTTTTTTGTAATTACAAGTGCTGTTCTCTTAGGCTGTTTGCAGCTTCCTCTTGGTTCTGACTACACTAAAAGAAAGTTCATGGCTTTGGCAGATTTGGTTTCCTCCTCTCCAGAAATTTTCTCCAAATTGTTAGTCCAAATGATAAATGAAGTTGTAGCAGGGAACCTTGGTGCAGTCTGAGAGCTTCTTGTAGCATTAGTGTAAATGATAGGGCTAACAGAAGCCAAAAACAGAAGACTGTCCAGCAGAGAAAAAGGCAATCAGAAAACATTTGCAGATCATCTTGTCAGTGACGGCATGTTTTGCAAAAGCTGGGTCTATTCTGCCCTCAGAGTGTTTTGATCACCTTAACTCTGATCTTTTGTTTACCACCATCTCTCCAGAGGAGTATGTACAACCTGTGCAGAGTTTGGAGTGTAAAATGCCCAAGCCATACGTTTGGTTTTTTTGTTTGTTTGTTTGTTTTTTTTTCACTGGGGCCAGGACTACATTGCAGGTGTCTGCAAAGGAATAAGTAATACGAGGAAAAATAAGGGTATTGAGAGGAAGGGAGAGGGCTGGCTGCTATGCACTACTTGTCCTGGGGAATAAAAGCATTACTTTGAACTACTACAAGAAGACCACTGAGTGTGAGCTTCTTGAATCCCTTGATGGTTAAGTAAATTATGTGCATGTGTGTAGATGGGTTATTTAGAATTATATGGTGAATTTAATTTAAATTGACCTTCAAAGGGATATCAACAGGGGAAATCACCTTTTATTGTTTTTAAATGAGAATGGTAATTAGAAGGAATTTTGGGTGAAAAATGCTTCTTGGGCTAGCTTGTTACTTCACTATTCACTACATTACCAAAGGGAAATAGCCATCTCCCCATCTAATCTGAACTCATCAACAAGTGCTCAAAAACACACTTGGCTTGTTAGTAAAGTCTAGAATTAAAAGGAGGAAGGGAAATCCCTAAGTCTAGCTTGTAGTAGGACCTGAAAAAAGGATCAGCTTTCTCCCTTCCTGTCCATTCCCTCTAAGGTTTGCATGGTGTAGTCCTAACTCAGAACTGCTGCTCTCATTGTAGGGGTTTTTTTTGTCCATGAAGTAGAAGGGCAAATAGAGAACTATAATCTGAACAGGCTAAGAAAACTAGTGCTGAGTTCTGTCAAGTCAAGAAGCAGATACTCTTCTCTAAAGTAATATGTTGTTCAAAATGTTGTTCATTGTGATCAAATAGCAAGTTCATTATTCCCTTAAGTGGATGTTCATAACTAGCAATGTGGAAGGGTAAAGGCCAGAGTTTAACCTAAAGCCCATAAAGGAATCAGAATTTGTTTAGCACTTAAATTTTAAAAGCAACTGGACAGCTAATGTCCTTGTATCTCCAAGATCTTAATCTTCCTTTTTTATGCATTTGTAGAGTGTTGACTCTCCTCCTGGCAGCCTTTTTAAGAAAAGCTGCAAAGGGGAATATATCTTATTTCAGGTGTATGTATAATACTTGGGTTCTGAAGTTCTGAGATGGCCCAGGGTGGTGTCTTGTCCAGGGTGGGCCTGGGATGGCTCAAGGGTTTTGTGGGATAATGAACTGATGCCTTGGGCTTTGTTTGATAGTCATGTTCTAAACACCCCTTGTCTATTTCCACAGCAGCATACATACATTTATCTTAAGGAGAAAATGGAGTTTTAAGTCTTTTGGGTTTTTAAAAGTATGGTTATTCATGGGAGAGGGGAGAGAGATAAAGGAGAAGAATTATTGTGGGCATCTTAACAGATAGCTGTGTTGCAAAGTAGCTTTGTCTTTCATACACAGTTCCTCAGTCCTGGCAGCAGTGACTATCTGAATAATACAAAAGGAAAAAAGGTGTTTGGGTAGGTGTGGATTTCAACCCTGCAGTTTTTGAGACATTAGTTATATTGTTAAGGTGTGCATATTCAGCACAAGATATTCATTCTTGGTTGCCCCCTCATTCATTTAGCTAATTAACACAATTTATTGGAGCATGAATATGCAACAAAAGTAACTCTCAAAAGATTTTTTCATCCATCCTAATTAGTCTGCATTTTTTCTACATGCCATTCCAACTGCTGGCACATGCTTTTTAGTCTTGTAATCTTCCACCTAATTTCTTGAATGGCTTTGATTAAAGCTATGTAATTTTCTAGTGCTGGTTATTTCTTTTGTCTATTGAAGGAGATGTGTTAGGAAATTTAATACATATTGCTTCTAAACCCACACGTACCATAATAAGTGCATTTATAGGTAGTAGGCAATACTGTGACTAACTAATGGTGTAGGAATTGCCGTTTCAGTGCTAACAACTAAGTAGAGTGGTATAAAAATCTCAGGTTCCTCTTAGCTATGGTATTACAATAGTTGTGCTATCAAGGTATGTAATTGTTAATGGTGCATTATTTTTTGTCTTGCATCACAGTTTTCAGTCACTTGAAATCTGGAAAGCACACACACATGTAGAGCAAATAAGCAGATCTGCCTCATAGAGGCATCTTAATTCAGGTGGAAATTTAGAATCATCTATATTCTACTTTTGTTTCTCTTGTAAATTGCTGGAGGATGCTGGATAGAATATAGTTTTTGTTATAAGGTTGTGGATTGTAGGTGTTGCACTTTTATAATGCCACCTTGTCAGCTGATCTGAAGAGGACTGGGAATATTGTTGGGCTAGCTAATAAATGGCTGTAACTTAAGCCTGTGAAGTGATGCCATTTTACACTTGTCTGTCCAGAGTGGGTGCTCTGCGTGCTGAGCGCTTCTGAGGAAGTAGCGTGCGCTGTAGTGGTTGGATCCAGTGCCAGCAAGAGGCAGAAGACAATTTAATAATTATGCTGTCCACACAGATTGGCCAGCTGGACACTTCCAAAGCAGGTGGCAGAGTCTTTGTACTTGAGAGAGAAAAATAAAATGTGAGAACTTTAAATTGGACACATCATCCCCTGCTGAAAAGCGATGCAAATTAGAAACCTCTCATTAAATGCAAGATTGAAGGAGCGGCCTCCTCAGATTGTGTGGTTTTGATTGAAATTATTTCATTTTGTACTGAGGTTTTACCTTTTTATAAATCACGTTTAGTTAACTTGAATATAATGTGAGATGTCTATCTCTGGTCCCTAGATAACACTGAAATTACACTAGTTACAATTTTACAAATCTGACAAATCCCTGGTAATCGTTATCTTGGTTGAAATCTAATTAATAGTAGTATAGCATTACAGTCGTACCTCCTTTGTGAAATTTAATAGTCACTTAGTGACTTTCAGACAGTAGCTGCCTGGTAGGCACACATGCTGCAGTGGCAGACTAGAAATACGCAAATCCCAAACACTTGGCAATATGCAGTTTACTGTGACGTGGAGGACTCTTAAGAAAGTTCCTATTGCATAAGGAGGCATTTGAATGAGCTTTTTCCTGTGTGGAATTTTTTTTTTTTTTCAAATTGAATATCAGTGCACCTTGGGGAAGTGCTCCTCTAGATATTTTTTTTTCCTTTGTTTCAACTCTTTGCCTGTGGCATGCATATAAATTGGAGCAAATTTTTTCCCTTTTTTATTTACAGAGCCTTATGAAATACATACCATTCCATATATTTGCAGGATTATGCTTTGCTATGTTGTCTTAAGTTCCTTAGGTACTATAAGGAATACTTTTCCTTTAGTATAGCATCTAGTATTGTTCAATTGAACTAAACATTTTCCTCCTGAATTTAGCTCTGTTTGTGCTTTGATTCAGAAAGAGAGTGGAAGTCAGATCCAGGGGAGATCCATAATAAAACAATTATTTATTTAAAGGTCAGAATTTCACTTGCTCTCCCTCTGAATTTTAGTATGTGTCTAAAACAGCACACTGATCATCAAGTTCTCTATGGAAGCAGTGAGGTCAACCTGAAGTAATGCAGAACAGGGAAGGAAAGAGGAAGGTGAGCATTCAACTCAATTTTCTGATAGTTTGAGCCCTCTTCGAAAGCTTTAGACCTTCTAGTTTGTTTTCAGTGCAGGTGGTTGAAATTTGTGTTTGTAAAGAACTTCGTCATCCAAACAGACAAACTCTGGTGTGTCTGGATTTCACTGCAAGTACAGTGCCCAGCGGCATGGGTAGATCTCAGGAGAGTTTATCTTTGAGGTGTGTATGAAGGGTGATGTAACAGCACAGCAAAGTGTTATATTGGTTTTGTGCTATTTGTGATCCAAACAGAACCATGATCCTCCTGGAAAGATTAAAAAGGAAAAAGTGAACAGTAAGAGGGAGTTGTTCTCCAGAATCTGAATCTTTCACTGTCTGCTACCCATTGGAGGTTTGGTTAGTGACCCATTTGTTACAGCTGACTGCTAGGAGTAAGCCCATGACTGAATCCCTTTCAGACTTGGATACACCCTTTGAGGTTCTTTCATTCCGGCAGTGTGGCAAATGGGAATGTGTCATGATTCTGTGCAATGTAGTCAAAAACACCTGGAAGCCACTCCAGCAACTACAGCATTGCATACTTGTAACACAATAAATAAAACTAATAGGAAAGTATAACTTCATCCACATGACTATGTTGATCATTTCTCAGTTGATCAGTTGTTGCACATTCAAACTCTAATTGCCGCTACCACAGTGTGTTCTGTGCCCTAGACCACCTAATACTGAATGCAGTATCTGGAAGGCTACCTACTCTTGCTTGTCCCCTGTGTGCTACCATTTTAAAAATGGTAGGCATTGGTTTGGTGACAAGCATCCTCTGTTAATGCAGATGTCAAGTTGGGTGCTGGAATACTGATAACCGAAGAAAACACTTCTATGCTTTACCAACAAGCAAGCTTTACATTAGATAGAAGACCACATAGCCTAATTACTCGTTGATAGTGCCTTTCACTAAGCAATTGCATCTGTCCCATTGACAGTTCAGTCCATTTCACCACTGGAATTGCTTCTTCTAAATTAGTGTTGGGCTAGAGAAGAAGCATGTCTTCACAAAAATCTTAGTGCATCAGTTTTCATTTTAGACCTGAAGCAAAACAGTAGGAAGGGAGGACATGAGAAGTAAAAAGCATAACCACTTTTAAAATACCTAGAAGGCTTTAAAATGATAGAAAACCAAAGAAAACTAGAGATAGCCTACGGGCAAACCTAACTTGTCTCTAACACACATCTAGTCTGGAATTTCATCATATCTCTGATTGAGGAAAGAAAGACCAATTATCCCAGGAAAATATGGATTGCATTACATACGCATTCACTGCCAAAGGGGGAGAATGTTGATTACTTAACACAAAAGTGCTGAAGCCATTAGTACAGCCTTTTAGAGTTGAAATAAACATGTGTATTATCTGCCTGTAAATCCCAGTGGACAGCACAACTGGTGTCATATTCCACAGTGGATCCATTAGCAACATAATGTCATCTAACCACAGGCCATGCTAATGGTTTAAATTAGAATGTGTGGGGATTTTTTAATTTATAAAAGTCACTGCTGCCTGATTAGAATAAACCTCTTCAGCATAAAGCTGCTGCTCTTGTATGAAAACCCTCGCAATATGTCACTTCAAGCAATATCAATGAACCAGAAGTTGTGAAATTAAGCTTTCTGAGTGTGCAAGAACTAACAGAGTTGAACACAATCAAATGCATCCATGTAGCTTGATAGCTTAGAAAAAAGGGCTGGAATGTCTTTACAAGCAACAGAAATCCAGTGTGGGGCCAGTTACAAAGGATGTACAATGGTATGTTTGTGCAAACCCATTTTATAGCTAAAGATAATTGGCTCCACCATACTATGGGCAAGAGTGGAAGTAGTGGTACTAATGGCCTGGGGTAGAGAGATGGACAATTGTCATGGGTCTAATGCAGAAAAGAATCTGCGTAAAGCAAAACTTTAAAAATCAAAATCATGACCTCAGCACAGACAACAGAAGAACATGTGAACTTGGACGCTGCAGCCCTTCTTTCATGATTGCTTCAAATGCCTCTGCCAGAGGTATGGAGGCTACTGCTGGGGCTTCAAACCTTTTCAGAAAACACAGCACTCATACTGTACAGCTACCCACATAATTTCTCTGTGAAAATATTTCACCAGAAGGCTGTGTTACAGTAGGATACCCATAATTCTTGCTCTCCTGTGGAGCTGAAGACCAGACTGCTAACCTTGATACTGTATGGCTAGCTAATACTACTGCTAATGGTACTTCCCTTTAAGGCTTCTATCTACATACTACTCTCCTTCAGAAAATGCAGACATGATTTCCCTCCTTATCCTTCTTATCACTTATGGGCCTAAAAATTAATGTTCCAATTAGGAGTATTGGTTGAGAACAATAAATAAAGAACTACTTAAAAAACATATCTCATGCAGTTTGGTTGGGGGAGAAGAGAGGAATGGAAATAACTTCTCTCTTGATGAGTAGAGAAGCAGGATGGGGACCTTGTGCTCATAAAACTTATCTGAAATTGCTCTCACTTCTTTTAAATGAAATGCTAAACCTGCCACGGAGTTCCTCCCCTCAGATATAGGAATGTGTCAGTCATATAAATTCTGATACCTTACAAACACACATTCTCACTGCAAAGATGATTTGATCATAATTGGAGAGGTCTCCAGTCTAAATGCAGCAGTGGACTCTTACCTTGGACTGTCTGGCCTACTGGAGAGTGTGAGCAGAGCTCACAAGCTACTTAGTGGACCACATCACAGTTTGAGCTTGCTTCCATGCTGTGCCAAGAGACACAATTTTTTCTTTTTTCAGTAAAAGCACTGTGGAGTGGCAGTACCTGTTTTCTAAATAGGTTTGCCTGGGTCAGCTTGCACAGTGGAACAAACCCATGTTGTGCTCAGAAATTGAAAACTACCATATCCCTGAGAGAAGGAGGAAAACTGTAATCCCATTTGTTGTATGGAGATGACAGCAGAAGTTCAGACAGAAGGAATGCAGGGTGAAGCATCATAAGAAAGTGATCCTCTTCAATCTACATTGGAAAAGAGAGCAAGGCAGCCTTCAGGAAAGTAAATTATGTTAATATTTCTGCAGTAAAATAAGCTCTAGACAGGTAAATCCTAACTCCTCACTGTGCAATGTCTCTTTTGGGGAAAAACTCTGTTGAATTTTGTGACACCAAAAGGATTTCCAAGTTCCACTGGCTGTTCATGTGTCTCATGTATATATCTATACATATTTTAGGAGCACAATTCAAGGGAATGTTTTAATTTCCTAGTTGTGTTAGATCTTCCATACATTACTGTTTATATATATCCTTTGGTGAAAGCCAAGTATGCCCTAGGAATTTGATCTGATGTCTGTAGGGCCTCTGATTGCAATATGGAAGGTGATACTTGCTTCTTTTTAAACACTTTCTTAAAGTCAAAACTAGCTCTCAGATTGTATGTATTTTCCCTGACAGAGCTAAAGGAAGCTGAAATGTTCATTTAGTTCTCTTCAGTGTGAAGGACGGACACTTTCTATGAGAACTGATAACAAGGGCATTTTAAAAAGTACCTGCAGTTGACACCCAGCACAGTGTGATTTCTTTTGAACAGGGTAAGAGGGTTAAATTGCAGACTTAAGTAGAGCTGCAGAATTGTACCAGTGACTCCCAGCTCTGGAGCTAACTCTGATCACTGTTGCGGTCAGCTGACAGGATTGACATGGACTTCACCAGCCCCACACTGAGCTCAGGCAAAGTGACCAGCTCTGCCCCTATTCTGCATCCCTGCCATGTGAAGCACTGTTCCATGTTATGCCCATTTAGCATTAGCTTAGTGCACAAACTAACAAGAACTCGCCAATCCCCCTTAAAAAGCATACTTTCACAACCAACCTTGATTGCTGCACTGGTAAAGGACATATCTAATCGTGTTCCTAAGGCTGTTGTGGCAGCTGCTGTCAGGTGCTGAGCTGTAGGGACTGGCTTTAGCTGCCAAGATGCTGCAGCTACCTTTCTAGTCTGCTCATTCACTAAAGAGTGTGTCCCTTTTCTTCTAAGAAATGTGTGAAATAAAGCAGGAGATAACAAAAAATGAGTAATTCACTGGCATCTCTGACCCCCTAAAGAAGGCACCACTGGTTTGCTTTGAGTTATGGCATATCATGCCTCACTGGGATCTTGCTTTTGCTGAGGCGGGGAGGTCTGTGGCTGCATTGGTGAGATTTGGATGTCCAAAGGTAAGGTAACAGTAGTTGGATAGAGCATCTCTGTGCTGAACGTGAAGAAAGTTGACTGGTTTTGAGTTGGGCAAAGAAAGGCTGTATTGCTTTTGTGATTTCTGAGCAGTGGTTTTTGAAAGCTCTTGCTGAGCCCACTTTAACTAGCTTATAGTGAATGCCCCAATGTTGTTTTCTTGATCCTTGACAGCTTCTGTTAGAGTAACAGACTGTCTGACTGATGCCAATTTCTTTTATTGTGAGATATCTTGCTACCTTGGGAACCTTGAATTTTGTTTTTTAAAATGCTGGGAAATGAAAACATGCATAAGCAGTATTAGCATTCTCTGTAAGAGAAATTGTTGAGCTAGCTGAATAAAAGTCTGGTTTGCCATTTGCTATTGCTGTTGCAGGATTTGTCACGTGACTGTGAACAGTCTCATGTAATAGACCTTGTCCTATAACATTACTTACCATATACACTTTCTGCTTCAGAACCTTACAATCTGCTTAACATTTTCAGAATTAGCAAAGGGAGCTCTATAGGAATTAGACCCCAACTTCCTGAAATGCTTAAAAAAAATAATGACTGCTGCGCATCCTGAAGTATACCCAGTATATAAGGAACAGGCTGAGTCTTGAGTTTTCTGTGAGTCTGACTTCCCATCTTTGAGTCAAGAATTTTCAAAACTTCACTGCACATTTTCCTAAAGAGGCTTGATTACTATTAGTAAAGCAGCTAAACCTGTTTGCTCCTTCTGACCTCAGCATATAATCAGCATCCAGTGTTGCTTGGAGCCTTTAAATGAGCTAGGAAATCAGTCTTACAGTTCACATTTGTAAGAAATGCACGTTCCTGCTTTTTCCTTAATTCAATAAAAGTTACAATTGAGTTTGCATTTCTCCACTTAAGAAATGTGTCTTCAGTCAGGGTAAGAAGATAAAACTTCAAAAACTGTGTTCAAAAATGGGAATGCAAAATAAAAATTGGCAGCATGGCATAGTTTGCTCATCATATTTTTCAATATCAGACATTAATGTGTAATGTAACAGAGGTGAAAATAAAACACTCAAAGTGAACATTTGGTGTTGAAATGTAGTGAAGATAACTCTGAACAATCTTTTCTGTAGTTGTCACATTTTTGCATACTGTTTGAATATTCCCTCCTCAGGAGGGAAGCTGATCCAACAGAGAAGTTTGAAATGCATTGTAAAAAAAAAGCAAAGGCCAAGTGGGTTTTTTTTTGAGAAACTCTGCTTTGCCATTTCTGCCAATTCTGATTTTTTTTTTTTATGGGGGCCGTGTTCAAAATGCCTATGTAACTCTCCCCAACACGTACAGCTCCAGTGGAAATCCTTGGCATGGGATTATTTTAGCCTGATTATCCACAGCTACTGTTCTTCACACGCAAATGCAGTCTATAAGAGGCAAATAGAGCATGTATTTGGCTTGAAACATCAAAATCAGTCACTGAAGTATATCTAGAAGATTAGCAAAATTTTCTTGTAATTGTTTTCCCCTCTTTGAGGGAAAGAGTCGACTTTTATCAGATCTTTTCTTTGGCACCTATGGGACTTTACCTGTGCACAGTAGCAGCAAGGAGGAGCCAGAGTAGCCAGGAGAACTAAGGCTTTGAAACTGCAGCGAAAGCCTAGCAGGGAGGGGGTTTGGCATGTGAAGCTGATGTGTTTCGTTGTGTTCACTTGAGGGAAAAGGAAGAAGTAAACTTTCAAGAAGCTTAGGAAGCTTAGAAACAAATTTTATTCTCTGTTTTTTATCATAGTGTGGACTGACTCAGAGAAGCCTTCAGAGACTTCACTTTCTCATCTTTGATACCCTCACTAAGCTTTTTAGAGTTGGGTTGCCCCAGCTACCACTTAGCACCATAAACAGTGAGATCATATTTATTATTTTTTGACCATTTATCTCAATGACTTGGCTTCAGTAATGATATATGGGACTTTCTCTTCCACAGTAGATTACTTCCAGTATCTGACTTGGAGAGCCTTCAGTGCCCTCACTGTAGCCTTCACTGGAGTGCCAACTTAGCAAAGACCTCTCTGTTTCAAATGATATCATAGATTGCTATGGTGATAGTACTGTTGTGCAAAGCTGCCAGCAGGGATAGGTTAGACTTAAACAAAATGGATTAAAATAAGTGAAACCAGTGCCTTGTCTTAGTTTCAAGCTTATAAGTGACAGAGTAGTTTCTTTTTTAAACCTGATTTGGTTGAAAATGGTCCCAAAAGTTCTACCTTTTTTTTTTTTTTTTTGAGCCAAGAGTTTTATGTCTCATTATGGGGCCCTATAAAGGTGCTGTTTGTGCTTTCTGTTTTGAGCTAAGGTGCAGCTTCAGAAGCACATCCAATGAGCCTTCGATTAGTTATCAAATTAATAAATGATAAAAAATTAAGTTGTGTACTTTAATTTCTAAGCTGGATTTATCCACTTTCAGTTTCTAGACCTTTGTTTCTTCATTGAGGATTTCTCTCATCAGATCTCTTCATGTAGACTGTTTCTTACTTCCTTTCTGGTTTTTCTAAACCTTAGCTTACTTATGTGGTTTTTTTTCTAAAATTCTTCTGATATGGTACACCTTGGCTCTCCCTTCTCCTTGAGTAAAGACACCTGGACTACACAGAGCATTTCAGGTAATTCTCTGGCTGCTTTCTCAGTCCTGCCTCATATCTCCTTCTTGAACACCTGGCAGTCAGGCTGGCCCTCTGCCATAAAATGAGGAAGACTTAGCTGTGGGGAATTTCTGCTCCCCTTTCTGTCTTACGGTCCTTAGTCATTCACTACGTGGCACTGTATTTCAGGATTTCACATTCTTTTCCTATCTTACGAGCACAGCTTTACATCCAAGATATTTTGTCATGTATTTGATTTGTTTAACAATCCCTACCACTCAAATTAATAATCTTATTCTGAGATCAAGTTTGTCTGTGTAACAGATTCATTGTTGTCATTATACCCAAGCCTCCCCGTTTTCAGTACAGCATGAATTCTACTTGCAAGGATTTAATAATGATCGGAAGGAAAATAATGCTACGTCATTGAATGTTTCCCACTTAATTTTTTTTCTGTACTCTACTGCTGCACTAGTGACCGCTTATGAGTTGCAAAGGTACATATTTTTCTGTATTGCCATGTGAGACTAAATCAAATGTTTTAGAGTCCTCACTGGCTGTAGAAAAAGATCAACCCTTATCACTGTATCTTTTATCTTGCCGACTTTTTCATACCAATTTCTACTATATTTAAATCAATGTCAAACTTATCAGCCTAGGAATTGCTTGGATATCACCTGGATTTTCATAGGGAGATGCAAAACATTCAGGAATACATTACTAGTACCCATTGAATAGAGTCACTACTAATATATTAATAAAGGACTACTGATGTACTTGAATGTGTTAATACCCATCTTCTTTATGCATCTCTATTCTCATCCATTCCATCCACTGAAGGGATGCCCCAAATAAATAAAAAGGACAGAGAGGACCCAATCCCCACCCCCAAAAAATTCTGATTATAATAGAATGTGAACAGGGACAGTATGATGAGTATGGTCTGTCTATGCATGTGATTGGCTTGTTTTGTTTGAAAGGAAAATGACACTAGGTGAGGAAAAGATAGCTGAAATGGACCTAATCTTCTCTGTTTCACCTGTTTAGCAATGCTGCCAGCTATGCTGTTGCACTTGTGGATGTGACTGAAGCGTTTGTTGTGGCGTTCTCCCAAATGCTACTAGAAAAGTTTGTCAGGAAGATTGTCAGGAAGACCATAAATGACAAAGAGCAATGTATTGTGTGTGATGAAGGGAGGAGAAATAGTAAGAGGCTGCTGAGGGATGAGGTGTTCCTCAGCTTTCATTAAAGATCTATGAGAGGAAGGAAACAAAATTTGACTCGGTTTCACAGATGCAGCTCTGTTCTGAAGGACTGAGAATGACGTTTAGAGTACAAAAACAAGGTAGAGGGGAATGAATGGGATTAAAAACAAGGACATAGGAAATGGAGTCCGAAAATCTAGTCTTTGTGTCTAGAAGGAAAGACAATAAAAAGCATGATTTTGTCTACAAACATAGACTTTGTTAGAGGAAAAACTTAAGCAACAGGAATGTTTAAGGAAATGTCTATCCTCTGACCAAATTGAAAAGACTATTGGAGTGTAATACGACCAGTAATGCTAATGTGTTTTTGCTGTTCTGTGTACATGCAGAGGCATCATTACACATACAGTCGGCAGTGGAGTGTGTGTGTGTTTCTAAGTAAGGTGTAAAATAAGGTGTCTTCATGCGAAAGGAGTTCTCTAATGAGCAGGTCTGTTCTGTATGGAAGGGAGGGGAGATTGTATCAGTCTTTACGTGCCTACATAGGACATAGCTTTTCTGATGCCAATCATCTGTCTAACAATTTCAGTAATGTGAAAACCAGCTTCCCAGCCTCAGCTACCAGCTGATCTGGCCTCTGCAGGTTTCCTCAAGCCCCTGTGAGCTGGGCTTCATATCAGAAAAACTTTCAAGGCACAGCGGATAGCTTGTGAGGCTGCCACTTGAGGTGCAAGTATAAGACGATGAGGAGTTTCATGACTGTGTTATGCACAACTGTAGAACCACCTCATCTTATTTGCTTTTGATTCTAGCACCTCTGGGTTTCCCTAGTGTCCTCTAGTGTCTTTATAGGGAGAGACTATGAACAAACTTTTTTCCTTATTTATTGATTTTATTTATTTGATTGCTTTCTTCAAACCTCTTATTTTTTCCCTCCAGTTTCCCATCTCCTTTGCCAGGTTGAAGAGTCCTACTTAATTGAGTATTCTTTGCATAGAAGCTGTTCCATTACTTTTGATTGCCTTTCTTGGCTTTTTCAATTAGCATAAGAATACTTAAGATTTTTTTGAAGGGAGAGAAATAGAAGTTTTTCTCCTAATTGCCACCAAATATTTGTTTACTGTTCCCTATCAATGCAAATTCAGATTTCTGAAAATTGCCCAGATAAAAGACTAGAGCAGAGATGGCCAGTTTCCATATTTTGCAAGCTGGGTACCCAAAAGCTCATTTGGCCAAGCACTGCAAAGTATGGTCTGAACAGTGAGGAACCAGGGTAGAAAAGATCTAAGAAGCTGGTTGCAAGCGAGTATCCTGCTGCTTCCCAGGGCTTAATCTCTTAGCTTACAATGAGGGAGGTACATCATAGCTTTCCAGCAGGCTCTTGCAGCAGCCTTTGGCTGTTGGCCTCACAGATGCTCTTGGGTCACTTTTCCTTACAAATAGGGATTGAGATTCCCTACACTCCAGTATTGCAGAAATGCCACTCTACATTTCTGCCATCTCTTGTACTGGATTGTGTTTTTAAGAGATATCAGAGCCCTGGTCTCCAACGGTGCATCTACAGCACAGCAAATTTGTACTCTTTGTGCTCAGATGCAAGCATGTGTTGCATACCAATATGTTGCTCCTAGATTACCTGTATAAAGTGCTTCAACTAAGACAACTTATTTTTGCTCTCTTTTTTGCCATCTACTGAAAACACATTTGGCAAACCTGCTAATCAATGTCGACTGGTCTGCTGTGTCCTGTCTTATCTATCTTTGAATATCTTGTCCATTATAATTTGTTGAATATAATTTTGTTTTGTTATAGCCTAAATTTCAGTGAAAGTTCTTAACATGTCTGCTCACTCAAAATGAGATATATTGAGGGTGATGGAAGAACACTTATAATGTGCAGTGTACTGAATGAAAATACATTCATCATAATTGCATTTGTTTTATATCTGCATTGGTAAAAGATTGCAAAGAGTCTAAACTAAGGAAAGAAGACCGCCAAAAAAAGGACAGGATATAGATTATGAAGGGATGCAGAAAATTTTCTTTTGCCTTGCCTTATTTCTGTCCAGACTCAGTCTTTTATCTCCAAGCTGCACAGTATTTATGGGTTTTCTTCTGGACCCCTGCTTCTTGTAAGGAAAACTAGTTCAGATGTCTGTCAGACTCCTGAGATTTAAGCCTTGAACAGAGAATGAGTTTTGTATGTTCTTGCTTCCAGTCATATGTAGCTGCTCTGTGGACTGGGCATAGAAGAATGGGCTTTGGGGAGAAGAATGTGACTCCATCAGTATCATGATGCTACTGGGCAATGCTAATGAGGAGAGGCTGTACTACAATCCTATCTTAACGTCTGCCTTCTCTCCCCTTCCAGCCCATTCCTGGCTCATTTGCTCTCTTGTGATATGTGAAGCAGAGATTGTCTCTTGCTATGTGTGGGTCTGGCACAATGAAACCTTGACGTGGAGGTATTGGTATCTAATAAGCATAAATAGTTCCATAGCACAGAAAAGCTCTGGCCTCGATTCTGTCTGGCAGCCTTGGGGCTCGAGGTTGTCCATGATCTATTAAGGTCTTGCTGGTACTTAAGGGCCATGTAATAATGCTAATTATCTTTTTCTATGCCTTGATGAAATATTTAGGTGCAGTTATGGTCCTTTTTTTTTTTTTTCTCCTTATGGCTATGCATGACTGTTACTTGTTACCCTTAAAAGTGTAGCTAAATTTCAGTATAGGTGGTGTCAAGTGTCCTGCACTTTTGTATACGATTCAAGATAGGTAAGAAGAGTCCTAACCTAAAAAAAAACGAAACCAAAACAAAGCCACACCACAAAATCCCCAAGTGCTGCCCAACAATATTCTTGTCATCTTACTATAATTTCTTTCGCAGCACTGAGTAATCCTAAAACTTCACTGTAGCTCTGTCATTATACCATGTAACATGGAAAGGCAGAAAGATAGTGGTACGTGAGATATGTCAAACAGAACAGAAGCATGCAACATGGCCTTGCTTAGTCACTTCAAAATCATCATCTTTCTCTCTTGCTGTACACCATGTGCAGCACCTGGCATCATGCTGTGTCCCGAAGCAGCGCCCCTCTCCCATGTGTTTGCAGAGTGCCATTCAGCAAGGGTAACCACACTGTAAAAAAACACATATTCAGATAAAATGGCATATTTTCTGCATACTTTTAGAATTTAGAAAGAGCTACTTCATTTCTTCTTGTCTGTATTAATTAGAAGTAAAAAAAAATATATAACCTAATTACCTTCTAGTAGGTGAGTCCAACATAAATAGTCACACGGACTGTTCTCCAGGAAGGGTGGCGTGGGCCCTGTGAATGGTTTGTTGTTTTTGCTTTGGGCTCACTAATCTGCTGGATAACATCAGGCAAGTGCATCTAGCACTACACTTGTCTGTCTTGTCAACTTCTTGGGGTCACGACAGATTTTTGCTACCTGTTTGCATAATAGTTGCTGGTTGCATTCCTGTGTATAAAATCACTGTGGCTTGCTTTCTTTCACTTATTAGGAGAATAATATTGTCATCTGTATTATCTAGAAGCAGGCTGGCTGTGGCTTCTCCCACTTGACTCAAGTCAGCAAGGCCTTGCTAACATGCCTTGTGTCTAGTCATCTAGTTAAGAAGTCAGCAACCTGATGATATTTAAGGTAAAACCTGCAGAGCTTGTGTTTCCATGTCTAAGCCTATTAAAGTGAAAGAACAGAAGGCTTACAGCCTAAAGCTTAATTAAACAAGTGGATTTTCAGCTAATGTACTGGAGAGAGGAATTGCTGTGTGTTAATTATAATAAGAGACTTCTCTGTTTAAAAAACAAAAACAAATAAAGGAAAAAAAAATCCTACAGAATAGCTGTCAAACTATTCTGAAAGCCACTGGTTTATGTGTTAGTCAGAGGATCCTGCTGCTCATGGCAACAGCCTTTACTGACACAAGATCAGAAACTTTTTTTTTCAGCTGTCATCCAGGGCTGTACAAATAATTGATTTTTAGCTTCAGCTGCCAAACTAAAAATAACAATAATAATAAAAAATGATTTAGAATGGATCATATATAAGACTTTCCTCCATCCAAATGGAAAACCAGCATTATTTTACGTGAATAAAATATTATATTTTGGTTGTTTTTTAATAAAAATGAAAAAAACAAATTGATAGATTCTCCTTATTGGTGTGTTAATTGGTTTCTGTTCTAATATGTCAAAGATAGAGAGTTTTAAATATTTGATACTGGATTTGAATATTTCATAATACCAAGTAGCTATAGGTCAAATTTTGAAAGCTATATGTGGCTGTGTACTATATTGTTCTCAAGAGAGACAACTTGAGCATCTGATAACATCTGATTGCATGTTCATAAGATTCATAAGGGGAAGACTGTGATGTTAAAGCTGCCTTCGAGATTTGAATCCTCATTTTCCTTTAAAGTATGCAAGTACTTGAGGCCTCTAATGTAACAAAATGCAAGTGAATGTAACAAAATGCAAGTGAAAGTGTACGACTTCTTTTCATCTCCTTGTAGGTAGGTAGGTCCAAATAACATCTTGTGACAAGACTGTGAAATCAAAGGTGGTGTTTGTCTTCAGGATGTACTAAAATGCCTTTTGAAATCAGCAGAGGGTTAAACCCTCAGTCCCTCCAGGTGCTGGCACCTGAGACTCATGAGCCTCTGTGATCCAGGGAACTACTCCAGTTGCTGATACTTCATTTCACTCACACCAGTCTTTCCAGTTGCTGGTACTGCAGACTCCCATACACACACATGCACACATAAAAGAGGATCCCTCACCCAGCAAAACAGATAGGAACGGAATTTGATAAAAAAAATAGGACAGACTGTGCTGATCAGGTGCAGGGTATTGTCAGACAAGTGTATAGAGCAGCCATGTTAACAGGAGATTGATAATTTTTATCCCCTTATCCCTCTATTTCCCACAGTTTTTCCTCTCCAAATCACTTAGAGCCATCCTTTTACCTGCCTTCAATTCCTCTCCTAAACATCCAATAATAAGTCCTGTGCAATCCTCAAATGCTTTTTGCATCCTGTAATACATGCATCCTGCCATTGTGTGTCTGTGCTCCTTTATGTGCGTGTAGATCGGCTTTTATAACATAACCTAATACTGTTATCTTGGCTTATTTTTTCAGTCAGTTCATACTTTTAAGGAGGTTATAGTGCTTCAAGGGCCATGTGCATTCTCTCTTCCACAAAAGTCTAGTGGGTTTTTTTTGCACAGCACAGATCAAGAAAATGATCTCTTGGAATGTATTGCCTGCTTTCCCTGAGACTCTGGTCTACAAAAGACTGAGATCCAGAGATGACTGAGTTTACTGGCAAATTGAGTTTAATTTCAAAGTGGCTTAAATATTTTGCCACCACCAAACTGGAATTTTTTACACTTCTGAGAAAAATGTCAGTGCTTGTCCTAAGTCTGGAAGAAAACATTGATTTTTATTTTTTTAACTCAGCTCTATTATTTAGTCCTTGTGACTTCTCGTTTCTGTCTATCAGCTGCAGATGCAAGAAAGCCTTTATATTACTTGCCTCCATTCTGGCAGATCCATCTTCTAACAGCTTTACACTACACCACTTATTGTGCCAAAAACTACATTAAACTCAGTTAGTACTAAAAGGGCTCTGGTAGAAAATTTTGCTGAAAAGTCATCCCTCAGACTTTGTGCTGTTGTTAGGAGTTTGGTTTATTTTTTTCCTCTATCAAGACTCTAGTCACTCTGTGACTTTAACTTAAGTTGGAGCCAGTGGATATCTGTTGTCTGTATCACACTGAGTTTCCAGTTATTTCTGTTGCCAGTAGTTCTGGAGACAAAAACGAGTTTATTTCTGCAGCTACCACAAAGTCACTATGCTGTAGGGTAATGAGAACTGCTGTGGAGTAAGACTGTCTAGGGACCTTTCTCCTTTCTGATCAGAATCCAGTGACTGGTATTGACTATTGCTCTTCTCAAGCAAACAGGAGACATAAAAAGAAGACACCAGTTCAGTTTGCTGTTTTGGCAAACCTACCTTTCTGTTATGTTCTTGTAAGCAGCTGTGGATGCTCCTTTTGAGCCAAAGCAGCTAACCCCTCTGTGCTCTGACCTGCACTCCCAACGTGGGTGGCTGTGGCTGCAGCCGTCCTGAGCTGCACACAGATGAGGTAGTTCTGCTTCTGTGCCATCTGCACAGATATATCTGCAAGGAACAAGGAATTTCAAATAGCAAAACAACATAAGATCAGTGTTCTGGTTTTATTTAGTGAGGGGGAGCTATGGTGGTAGCTTCTGTAAGAAACTGCTAGAAGTTGTCCCCCTTTGTTCAGTGGACTCACAGGGCCTAGGGCGGACCCGCTGCTGACCAAGGCTGAGCCAACTGGTAGCAAAACGTTCCCTGATAACACCTCTGCGATAACATATTTAAGAAGGGGTAAAAGCAGGAAAAAAGAGAAGATGTGAAGAAGGTGAGCGGGGGGCAGAGAGGGGGAGGCGTGAGCCTCGTGGGCCTTGCAGGCCTCACCCTCTGGCCTCCTGCCAGGCAGCCAACTGGGCCCGACTCAGCCCAGCCATAAGAAGTGGAGAGGAGATGAGATGTGAATGAGATGTGAAGAGCTACTGAGGGCCTCTGCCAGCCTGTTGTGAAGAATTTTTCTTGTGAGAGGAAAGGCTGCAGATGCTCCTGGCCAAGATTCCCCTGCAACCTGTGGTGATGACCATGGTAGAATCATAGAATCATAGAATGGTTAGGGTTGGAAGGGACCTTCAAAGGTCATCTAGTCCAACCCCCCTGCAAGAAGCAGGGACATCCCTGACTAGATCAGGTTGCTCAGAGCCTCATCCAACCTGGCATTGAACGTTTCCAGGGATGGGGCTTCCACAACCTCTCTGGGCAACCTGTTCCAGTGTTCCACAACCCTCATTGTAAAAAATTTTTTCCTACTATCTAATCTAAATCTACCCCCCACTATTTTAAAACCATTACTCCTTGTCCTATCGCAACAGGCCCTACTGAACAGCCTTTCCCCATCTTTCTTGTAGGCCCCCTTGAGGTACTGGAAGACCGCTATCAGGTCTCCCCGGAGCCTTCTCTTCTCCAGGCTGAACGGCCCCAACTCTCTCAGCCTGTCCTCATAAGAGAGGTGCCCCAGCCCTTTTATCATCTTTGTGATGGAGCAGGCTGTCCCTCTGCAGCCCATGGAGGTCCATGGATGAGCAGAGATCCACCTGCAGCCCATGGAGGACCCCACATTGGGGCAGGTGGAGGCCTGAAGGAGGCTGTGGCCCATGGAGGGCCCACTGGGGCAGCCATTCTGGAGGGACTGCACTCCGCGGAAGAGATGACCCGTGCTAGAGCAGTTTCACAAAGGACTGTGGCCCATGGGAGGGACCCCATGGTGGAGCAGGGGAGGAATGTGAGGAGTTCTTCCCCCGACAATGAAGTGGTGGCGTGAAACAACATGTGATGAACTGACCTTAACGCCCATTCCCTCTTCCCCCCTGTGCCGCTTGGGGTGGGGGCAGTGGGAAGGTAGTAGAGATAATGTTAAGCCCAGGAAGAGGGAGCGGTGGGGTTATCTTGTTCTCTATCTCATTATCCTGCTGTGTTTTTTTTCGCAATAAATGAATGGTTTTCCCCAAGTTGAGTCTGTTTTGCCCGTAACGGTAACTTTAAGGATTTTCTCCCTGTCCTTATCTCAAGCCTTGAGCCTTTTTTCTTATATTATCTCTCCTTATTCTCTTGGAGGGTGGGGGGAGTGAGAGAGAGACTGCATAGTCTGGTCCCAATTGGGGCTGAACTACAACAACTAAAAGGCTTTTTTTCAGCTACGTTCATCTATCCTGCTATATCAACCTCTATTATTATCATAGCTGTTATATATAATAAGTAATTTATATTAAGTAATTTATTTTTGAGCATTGTTTTACTAGCATCCCAGTGATTAACATTTGCTGCTTATTTTTCCTATCTCTTTTCTGTCGTAGTTCAGCCCCGAACAACTTCTAGCAGTTTCTTACAGAAGCTACCACTGTAGCCACCCCCCCACACACTAAATAAAACCAGAACAGTTGTGAAATGTTTTCTGCTTACTGTTTTACTAGGCTTTCTGTTAACAACCTGATTGAGGTTAGCAACCTGATCTAGGTTAGAAACCGATCTAGTTGGAGATGTCCCTGCTCCTTGCAGGGGGTTGGACTAGATGACCTTTAAACGTCCCTTCCAACCCAAACTATTCTATGATTCGGTTCTGTTCTAAATGCTTTTGGATGCATGCTATACTCATTAGAAAAACCCCTAGGGTTTGCTTAATCAGATTTGAAGGTAATGATTTTCAAAATTTCATAGGTGACTTCAGTGCATGCCTTGTAATCTAAGGGAGAAAGGTCTTTTATCTTCCTATGTACCTCAGCTGTGAGACTGGCTTCATAGTAAAGAGTTTGCTTACTTTTGTCTAAGTAAGCTATGTGTGATAGCGCTGTCTGAGAGCTCTGTTCTTTTCTCTTGCCACATGGCAGTGTTCACACCTCAGCTGTTCCTTGCCTATACATATTCAGGAAGAAGTTGCAAGATTGTGGATTTTTTTATTAATAGAAAAAAGGTTTTCACTGTCTTTGTGTAAATTTGTACTTTTTTTTTTAATAGTCACGACTGGATTTTTTTTTTCATGTAATCAGAGGAATCCAGGAGTAGGAGACTTAAGAAAAATGGAAAGCATTGTGGGGATCTCAATAAAACTCATAATGATTTTTTGAAACATATGCTGAAAGAAGGTAGATTTACTGTGGGGACATATTTCAGTGCGGACTTGCCATAGACAAAGGGAAGACTTCCATGTAATGTGTAAATACCTCACCTAGTGATAGGGATATTATATATGACATGACTGCAATTTGCTAGGCACACCTGCACTTGCTGTAAGCCTTGCCGATGTTTCTGTTTGGTACAGTGTGTATAATTTATTCTGTAATAGATGACAGCCCGTGACAGATCCTTTCTGAATTTCTCTGAGGCTCTGTCAGATCTAATCTCCTTGCAGAGAAATTTCAGGAAGTTGCCAAGGTTTTAAACCCAAGTTGCATGGGCTTCTCTCCTATCTTGCCCCTCTTTGCTACTTTTTCTTCAGGATGACTTCTGCTTTTCACCAAACATGAACTCACCTTGGCTGCTGTCCAGTGGTAAACCAAACAGCCTCATCCTAAGGAAACAGCAAAAGGAGAGATTCCAGTGACTTTCTCTAGCCTCTGAAGAAAAAGCGTGTGTTGTGCAAGACCTTTTCTTATGTTCCATAACAAATGGAGCTGTTAAATATGGTATTACCAGAGACATAACTGATTATCTCCACAGCAGTTGAAAACTGTTTCAGAGAACCTTCACAGGGCTAATGTATGTAGTGCCATGAGAGCCCCCTGTTGCTAACGGGAGTCTTTCTGTGGAGCCTATCAGCAGCAGATGAAGCTCTCATCTGTCTGCTTAGCATGTTTGACAGCAGAGAGCTCCAGGCAGCGTGGTGTGGATGTGGAAAGGTACAACTGCTCCATGATGTGAAGCTTGGTGTGGCGTGTGCAGAAGTAATGGAGAAGAAAAACCTGCTATCCCTGCAGGTCCCCTTCTCTCCTTCTGAATCTGCCCTGTGTAGTCTGAAACTCTCCTGCAGTAATAAATGGCTTTGTTTCCTGGAAGGTCCTGTGAAAATACAGGCTTAGGGACAGCTGGATACTTTTTCTTTGCTTCAGAGTAATTTTTTTTTTTTTTTTTTTTTTTTTTTTAAATAAGGAAAGTAGAGCTTCTGGGTCAGGGTAGAGGTATGGGCCATAGACTGTGGGCATGGAGGCTCCTAGATATGTGGCAAGTAACACAAAGCTGTTTGGGCTTCTGTTTGCCCTCCACTTCAAGCTGTAGCAATGTTTACGCTTCATCCCAACCCTTTGGCAGCCCCTCCAGGAGGTCAGTGACCTACAGGACCCAAGCAGGCGCCGTGTTGCCTCCTGTTGCATGGCTCTCTATATGGCCTTTAAGGCTTCCTGGTGTCTTAGCAGGCACACTGCTGGAGACCAATGAGGCCCCATGTAAACTCTGACAGCATTTCAGCTGTTCTAACATGGGCAATTTCCATTAAATGTTCTGAATTTGATGAATTGCCTTCACTTTACTTCCATTGAATGTTTCTTACCTGCTCCAGCTGGAGATATACTTCATAGGGAGAAATACAAATCCTAAGAGTAGTCTTGTAACAATAGCGGTATTTGAGAGGGCAATGTTTGCCATTTCCTCTGTGGATAAAGAGAGAGAGAAAAGCCTTATTGAAATTCAAATGTCTGTTCAACTTGAGTTGCAGTGGCTCCGAGTTGGCCTTCTGCCCTAGCCTTCTGCCCTGCACCTGTAACTTGCTCTTCTAGAGGGCTGAAAAGTAAAGTGGTGTCACACTGATGTCACTTGTACAATGGGTATATGGAAGCAGTTGAAAACCTCAGATATGAATTTGTCTGCTCTCAGCGTAAGGCTCTGCAACATGGAAAACATTTGTGTTTCTTGACAAAAACAATCTAATCACTAAAAAAAGATTATTAGCAATTAGGGGACATTGCTGGAAAAGTTGTTCTTGCAAGGTCTTCCATTGTTACACCACTGGAAACATATACCTAGTCTTGTGTCTCAATCCTTATTTACAAGAAACTTAAGGGAGTTGGATATTCAGTTTGCAACCTTGTCGGTTAGCTTACCTAATTCTATTATTCCACCACCCTAGACTTCTTTTAAAAAGATATTTGAGGTTATTTTGCCTCTGTTTTGGTGCCCAGGTCTAGATCTAAAAGTTAAAACTTTCCTTAAGCTTCAGTCAGCAAAACTGGGCAATCAATCACCTAGGCATTGCTGACTGCCTCAAAGTTTAATTTCTAATTAATCTGATATGAAGACAAAGTACGTTCCTCAGTGCTGGGGTTAGCTTGATAGAATGAGAGGATACCACATCACTTAAAATAGCTTACCGCACTTAGTGGTGAATGGTGTGGCTGAGAGCAACTTCACATTTTTTATTTTAGTGATATGCATGCTCCTAAGCTTTCTGGGGATGATTTCTCCCAGTCGCTCCAACAGCAGTAACGAAAAATGAAAGTCAGGAGAGGGTCACTGCCACTAAGCTGAAAGCCCAGCCCATTAAATGTGAAAATCCATCTATTGTTTAAGTTTTGATTATATCTTTCAGACCAAGGACAGCACAGCCATAGCAACATAACAACATATAGTGGATGTACATGGGATCACATAATTTGCAGGATGTCTCTAACTGCAGAAAATTTTGTTGGAAATGTGTGATTAGTGCCTTCAATTATTATCTCTAAATGAACAGATGTAGAAAAGGCCCACTTTGTAAGCCCTGATAAGCCTACTGCACAGCTGCTAGGAGAGTATTGAGACCTGGAGGGATTGAACTGTATTGCATTTTGTCTTTTGTAAGCATAGCATGTTATTGAAGCCTAGCAGAAAAATATGAGTGATTGTTGAAATTCCATTCCTGTAATCTGCTGAGTACTGATGTCTGAGAGGACAGAAAGGCTATTTAGCAAATAGCCCTCACATTGTCATTAGTATTAAGTAATGAGACTTTAATATCTTTAGATCGTAATAATCTGTCAGCTTAATATAAAGTAGTTAGCGTGAAGTCTTCAACTACAGTCCTACCTCCTCTTCTTCATTTATCAACAAGTTCAAATAGAAGCCTGCAACAGTGTAAATACAGTACTTATTGCAGGACGGGGGGAGCTTCCTGGCCATATCTTTTCAATCAGTAATATATGGGGTATGAAAACTGTTTGAAGATATTTTTTCAGATAAAAATACAAGTTTTAGAAGCAAAACTTTGTTTCCCCCCCCCCCAAAAAGAAAAACTAGTTTTAATGCCATTTTGGCAGTTTTTAATTTGGAATCTTTGACTTAAAATTGTATTCCCACTTTATTTCGTAAGGCATCTATCTACCTCCCCCTCTTTCCTCCACTCCCTTCCCCCACACATGCCCCTCAGTTTTTAAATCTGGAACCAATGTGTCAGGTGAAAAAAAAAATATTAAGACCTCCAACTGAAGAGAGAAAATTTTTTTTGGTAAATTTTTATCTGTGTGCAGTGGCGAGATAATTTTTCGAACATGTCTCAATGACTTGGTTGTATTTGTAAAGCAATGGCAAGATTTGGATTAGAAATAATGTTTGCTGAACCTCAGCTCCATGTTTCTAATGTAGCTAGTGCTTCACCCAAGGTGGGGGCTTTTAAAATGAAGGCGCAATCACTGAAATCTGAGATATTATGAAAAAATAAAACAGTATTTTTTACAAACCTTAATAGAATATTGGGGCAGATGGCAGTGGGAGTGAGATGAAAGGCAGTTCCTTGTGCAAATAAAATACATTACATTCAGTTTGGTTTAGTTATGGAGCACATTGCACTGAATTTCATAGCACAGTGTTATCACATAAAAAGCATGCAAATAGAAGGTTGTGTTGTTGCAACTGCCTGCACTTAAAAAAGGCAACAACCCTGCTTCGTCCCATCCACCCATATGAGGAAGCAAGTGGAAAATCCCCAAAGGGCCATTATTAACAGGAAGGTTTGGAGGTAGGAGCACTTACTTCATTGGGCTGTCATGACCAGCTATTGCATCAGGGCTACAGGGATTTGTTTTCAGCTGAGATCTCTCTGGTTTCCCTAGAGAGGCTGCCTGGTGTTGTGATTAAGCAGTTAGGTTTAGCATAGTGGGGAGTTGGGTGAGACATTGCAGAGAAACTTGGGTGGGGCCAGTACTTTAGCTTCAACATCAACATGTTACTATATGATTTCTGCAAGTGTAAAATCAGAGACACACATCATGCTGGTAGTGTAAGTTAAGTATTGATATATATATATATATGATATATATATATATTTTTATGTGGGGGTCTGGCATGCAGTCAGCACTCTAATTTCATTTCTTGTCCAATAGCAGCAGCAAGGAATTTAATCTAATTGGTAAACAAGACAATGGTTCAATCATTAGGACTGCCATATCTTGGGCCTCTCAAGCATAATTAGTCAGAAGAAATTTGCATGAGTGCAATTAATTACTTCAGTTCCGGTCAAAGGCTGTATACCTGCACCTTCTGCTGCTATGAAAGGGGGCACGCACTGGCCTGATTCATCTTAGCAAAGTATGTGGTGTTCGAGCTTGCAGTAGTGCAACACAGGCAGGTGGGTGTTCCCCACAGGTAGTTACAACTCAGCAGCAAACATCAATGCAAAGAAAAGCGGTGTCTGGAGAAAACCTCTGCTGGCTGTCCACTTGGTGCTGGCACATCCTTTCTTGAGTCTGAATAGGTTATACTTAAATGTCAGACCAACAGTGAGACAGTGTTCTTAATGTTCAAAGTGAGAGGAGAGCCCCTTGTGTTTTCTCTCCAGTGATGCAAGCCTACCATGAATAACATAGATCTGGTTTTGCGCCTTAGGTTCCTCTTCGCTAGTCATGCATCCTTGTGTGGGATCTGTTCTGGAAAGAAAGTTGATCTTCCTGCCTAAAAGGGGCTGTATAAGCATGAGGTGTTGTAATATATCCATGGAATAAGCTGCCAAGGTTAGCAATTATCTCAACAGAGGTGAGCACACTAGGTGCTGCTTGAATGCTGCTGACTTGGGGGTGGTGGTGGTGGTGCAGCAGGAATATACCAACCTGGCTTTTGAGCTAGTGGGATTTGCTTGTTGCTTATTATGTTTGAGCTCCACAGAAGTGTAATTTCCCATGGGTCTGACAGCTCAGTCAAGACCACGTTTCTGAACAAAAGAATGACTTCAGCATTTAGAGATCACATAAGTACTTCCTTATAGCAGTGGCTCCGCGGGAGATGAAAGCTGTGTTTTTAGTGTCAATTCATTAATAGAAGGCCTTTATGCCAAACTATAGCTATTTGAACGGATTTCCCGTAGATCTTTCACCATATTTTGGGATCACGGGAGAAAGCTTATTAGTTGTGACTTCATCAGAGGGGAGAGAAAGGTGAGAAAAGGTGATAGATTCATTAAATCAATTTGGCCATGCACAGCTGGTATTTAGAGAGTGAATTTTCTTTACATGTTCCCTATTTTTAATAAGCCTCCTTTACAGAAGAAACTGTTTGCTTCTGCTTTGCCTCCTAGGGTTTGTTTTTTTAAAAACTAGCCTTAAATTGCCAAAAAGTGAAGCAATAATGTATTTTGTTTGGTGAACCACTGACTTTTTCCATACCACTCTCTGGTAATGAATAACTTCAAAATAGGAAGGAAGATCAAAGATTTCTGCTTGCCGCAGAGCAGGTGGAGTTTTGTCAGAATGTGTCAAGTCTTTTCCTCTGTATGTAGTGATAGATACCCCATACAGTGATTAGCTGTCATTCTCTCCCTTCTCAATCTCAAGTGAGAGGCAGAGACGGACTGCTTCAGGCCGTGTGAGGGAATCACACTCCTGCTCCCAATGGGAAAACACTTTTTGCTACGTGTAACAAAACCAGGTAACTCCTTCCTTTGCACCGACTCATCTCTAGTCAGGATATCTACTATGCCTGAGAAAGTCTTGCAATTGACCTTTTGACCATGTCTTGTTAGACCTGCCTCCTCACAGTCTTTCATGGGGTTGTGGCTCTTGTATGTGTAATGCTTGTCTGCATGGTTTCAGCTGACTTTCTACACCAAAGCTCTACAGCAACAAACAGATCTTTCTATGTTTCTCTTAGTTTACATGGAGAAATTTGTCGCTATTTTGTTCCCTGTAGTCTTTTTTTTTTAAATGCATCCTCCATGAAGGAAATATCCCAGTCTGAAATTCATCTGTATGAATTTCAATGTGTGTAACAACTCACAAAATTATCTCTCTGAATTGACAGGTCTGTCTAAATTGGTTATGCAAAGATCTAGGGACTAGGGGGCATTAAAGGAGGCCAACAGGTTGCAAGCATAAAATAAGAGAGAGGAGATGGCTCTTCTTTGACATTTGTCTGTGGAGTCACTTGCTATGCAATGTAGTGGTTGCCATAAAAGCTCTCACTGTTTCAGTGGGACTCTTGAGCTTTGCTGAAAATAAATTGATTGAAAGATGCTAAATACATAAAACCAACATTTGATTCAGAGTCCTGGAGATCACAAATAGGTGGATGTTGGAAGAGGACTGTGAGGAAGGTACTGAACCTGCTTGTTGTGAACCTGTTCTTAATGAGTCCCTAAGGCCAGGGGTCGGGGCTGGCTTCTGTCCAAGAGTGTCTATGAGACTAGGCATGCCCTTGCTCTGACCATTCCTATGCTTTTTGCTGTTCTCAACAGTGTGAAACTTGTATTAAGAGGAGCCTGGCTAGCTAAAGAAAAGACTCTGCTAATCTGCTTTTTGAAGTTACACTTTAACAAGTTCAACAATTTCCTCTTGCTATTTTTGTTAGAGAGCATGTGCAAAAGTGAGCCAAGTCATAGGGTAATTTCTAACAAGCAAGAGCTGGAAAAAATTGAACCTTTTTTTCCTCTCCCAAACTTCAAACTGTGAAAGGGGAAAAGTACATGTTATCTGTCTTGATTTGTCATATTTTTGTTTCTTGCCTCCTGTGCTATTTTTCCTAATTATAAAAATGCAGTAGTAATTCTTAATTGGCCAAAAACGGGAGGAGAAAAATGAATTTTATTTCCTTATCCTTAAGCATGGTCTTCTTAAGCATCGTCTGTCAGCAGTCCTGGTTAACAGGGGAGGTCCCAGAGGACTGGAGGCTTGCCAATGTGACTCCCATCTACAAGAAGGGCTGGAAGGAGGATCCAGGGAACTACAGGCCTATCAGCCTGACCTTGGTGCTGGGGAAGATTATGGAGTGGTTTATCTTAAGTGTGCTCACCTGGCATGTGCAGGAAAACCAGAGGATCAGGCCCAGCCAGCACAGGTTCATGAAAGCTGGGTCCTGCTTGACCAACCTGACATCGTGATATCCTTCTATGACCAGATGATCTGTCTAGTGGATGATGGGAAGGCCCTGGATGTGATCTAAATGGACTTTAGCAAAGCCTTTGATACTGTCTCTCAGAGCATTCTCCTAGAGAAGCTGGCAGCTCATGGCTTGGACAGGTGTACCCTGCGATGGGTTAAAAACTGGCTGGATGGCTGAGCCCAGAGAGTTGTGGTGAACGGAGTTAAATCCAGCTGGGGCTGGTCACAAGCGGTGTTCCCCAGGGCTCAGTGCTGGGGCCAGTTCTGTTTAATATCTTTATCAATGATCTGGATAAGGGGATTGAGTGCTCCCTCTGTAAGTTTGCAGATGACACCAAACTGGGCGGCAGTGTTGATCTGCTGTAGGGCAGGAAGGCTCTGCAGAAGGATCTGGACAGGCTGGACAGATGGGCTGAGGTGAACTGTATAAGGTTCAACAAGGCCAAGTACCAGGTCCTGCACTTTGGACACAACAATCCCATGCAATGCTATGGCTTGGGGAAGAGTGGCTGGAAAGCTGCCCGGTGGAAAGGGACCTGGGGGTGCTGGTTGACTGTTGGTTGAACATGAGCCAGCAGTGTGCCCAGGTGGCCAAGAAGGCCAACAGCATCCTGGCTTGTATCAGGAACAGTGTGGCCAGCAGGACCAGGGAAATGATCGTGCCCCTGTACTTGGCACTGGTGAGGCTGCACCTCGAATACTGTCTGCAGTTTTGGGCCCCTCAGTACAAGAAGGATGTTGAGTTACTGGAGCGTGTCCAGAGAAGGGCAAAGAAGCTGGTGAGGGGTCTGGAGAACAAGTCTTGTGAGGAGTGGCTGAGGGAACTGGGACTGTTTAGTCTAGAGAAGAGGAGGCTCTCTACAACTAGTTGAAAGGAGGTTGTAGGGAGTTGAGTGTTGGTCTTTTTTCCCAAGTAACTTTTGACAGGACAAGAGGAAATGGCCTCAAGTTGTGGCAGGGGAGGTTTAGATCGGATATAAGGAAACACTTCACTGAAAGAGTCATCAGGCACTGGAACAGGCTGCCCAGGGAAGTGGTGGAGTCACCATCCCTGGAGGTGTTCAAAGAAGGTGTAGATGTGGCACTCCAGGACATGGTTTAGTAGGCATAGTGATGTTGGGCTGATGATCGGACTTGATGATCTTGGAGGTCTCTTCCAACCTTAAGATTCCATGTTTCTATAATTCTATGATGTGGTGTTAAGCTTACCCCTGTTTCATCCAGTTTTGTTCACCTTTCCTGCGTCACTCTATCTTACACAGGCAGGAAGCAATACTGTATTCAAGTGAATTTTGTATACTGCATTCAGAGGGTTTCTGGTTGTAAAAGCCTGTGTGTAGCAAGTGATGGAAACATTTGCATTTTGTGCTTGGAGGTGTTTAACAGGAAGACACAAAAATGGTAAGTCAAAATTAGCGATATTGATCTTCATTGTATTGATCTCACATTTTAGTGATAGAGCAAGCCTGGTCTCTTGACACTAATTCATTTCCAGGTAATCCTAAGGGGAAAGATTCTAGAGAAAATTTATTTTTAAATACTTAATCTCTTCAGCAATTAGGTGGAAATAATGTAGTGTGTGCAGGATTTGGGCTTTCAAATACTGTAAAAGGCTGTAATTTACAACTTAAATAGTGTAATTTGTGGTTACCCTGAGTCAGGAAGATGAATCCTGTGAAGGATTTAGTAGAAGTTGTAAGATGATGGAAAACATAATACCTTTATGATTCAAGTGCTTCAAATTTTTTTTGTTTGGAAATTTTATTGTACTAACACCACTAATTGCAAAATC
Organism: Chlamydotis macqueenii; assembly: GCF_036417535.1. Lineage (NCBI taxonomy): Eukaryota > Metazoa > Chordata > Aves > Otidiformes > Otididae > Chlamydotis > Chlamydotis macqueenii. The sequence continues at coordinate 23,416,757 of NC_141559.1, forward strand.
AGGCTGGAGATGGATCTTGAAAAATACTTGAAGAGCTGAAGTTCTATGCCAAAAAATGTGCATCTCAGCAAAGGAAAAAAGCTGTCTGGCTTTCTTGCCATGTATCTAAAGATAGAAAAGCTGGTGGGCAGGAACACAAAATAGGAGAGCATTCTTCCCGCAGGACTTTATTCATTCTGTTATCTCCAGCCCTAAACAGAGAAATATTGAGCAGGTACCAGAACTGTAAGATCTTCCCTTCCTCCTTATTTTCTGTCTTCACTTTCAGAAGCTCAAGGGTCTCTCCAGACTGGGAAACTGCAATTAGCTCTGCAGTCCCAGTGATGGGAAGAGAGGTAGCAAGACTTTCCTCTGTGTCTGTCTCAATGGGGGAATGGCTACTCCACAAGCACACAGGTTAGTAGTGCTGGGAGCTGCTACGGGTCATAGCAGAATAAATGGAGAAAGCAACTACATGGTTTCTTTCAAGGCAAAACTAATTTCTCAACAAAAAGCAAGACAATACCATGACTGCTGGGTATTCTGGTAACAAAAAGAGATTGTTTTTGTTAAACAGCTGAAAATGCAACACACTTTCATGTTTTATCTAAAATATTTGATAACAGGAAATTATGCATAAAGAAAAGAGATGTATTTTGGCTTTTTTTTTTTTTTGAGTGCTTACTCATGGGGAAATTTTCCACAGAAGCTGAAGTTTTACTTTGCAGTGAGAGATTTTTCCACCAGCAAATGGTGAAGTGAGGTGACTAAGGTCCTCAAGAAGGAGAGGAAATAAAATTCAGGATTCTGGGAGCTGTGTGATGTAGTGCTTTCCAAGGACCTGAGTGACTTGACATTGTTAGTGAGTGGCAAGGCAGATGCGCTTGGAAATGTGGACTTGGAAAGGCTATGTCAGCTGAGGATCAGCTCTGCTGAGGCTCAGCGATGGGGAATCAGGTCTAACTGTGGTTTGGAGACATGGATGTAAGTTTCATACTGTACCTGCTTTTACAACAAAACCAAGATGCAAGTAATTTTACAACAGTGAACCTTGTCGTGAATCATAGGCTTAAGTTGTGAGACAGAGTTAAATGGAAGTTACAGTATTTTGTTTTTTCTAAATGAAGAGAGTTTTGTGCTGATTAAGAAGGCTAGTGCAATTGTGGAGCTGTTTCCTGTGCAGCCACTTTCTTTGGTCATTTGGAAGCTTCTGTAGCAAGAACAGTGTGACTTATGAGGGGATGACGCATCATCCCAGCGCTGTGAAATCTGAAGTGGCATGTGGCATTTCCAAGTGCCCCGGCTGAAAGAGGGAGCAGTGAGTCTGCTGTGTCTCAGAAAGGCCTGGTGGAACAAGGAACAGGATTAACATGACTAGTCTGTTTGGCTCAACAAAATGGAGTGTGACTTCTTCAGGCAGGAAGGTAAAATAAATAATTTCAATTGACAAACTGTTTCATAAAAATGAAACCTTTTTTTTCCTGAACTCTTTCATTCTGAAAAAAAAAAAAAAAGGTAATGCCTTCTTGTAAGCACTTCTGTTTTCTCCTACACAGAAGAAAAAAGATTGAATTACTAGAATTTCCCATTCAATAGAAATGTTGTTTTCTGCCTCCCCTCTTCCCCCTGCCCCATGAGGCATAAGATTGGTCTTGAAACTGGTAATAAAGGACCAGAAATGGAACACTCAATTACAGTGAAGAGCTAGATACTTGTGTCAATATTGCCATTTAAACATGGATGATGCTGAAAATAATTTTTTTTTTCAGAGGTCTGCTCCTGCGGTTCCTGGTTAGCCACCGATGCTGAAATATATTTCTGCCTCTTACATTTTCTACTGAGATCTGTTTGATGTGCTGGGCATGCCTGAAAACTTCATCTTTTCACACATACAGTTAAAAGAGAATTACGCTTTTTTGAAACACTGGTTGGGGTCATGGGTGGTGTAAGGGTTGGTCAGAAAATCAGTATTGTCTCAACCTTGTCATTGAGGACTTCCAGGTGGACTATGGACTTGATCTGGCCTAAAAGTTAGGCTCACAACTTGACATGAGTTGCTGTGAGCAACCTGCCTGAGATGCAGTTGGGTTTTTTGGTTTTTTTTTTTTTCCTCCCGGGAACAGAACGGAACTGTTATGGACAAGGCCGACTCTGGCCTGACAACAAAATGTACAACATCCTTGAAACGGCGGACAGAGTGGCGCAGAGCTGCCATGGTTCATCCCTGTTGTCAAAACTGGCAGAGATAACCGTGCAGCTGCTATCGAGGAGGATGAATCACAACTGCTGTCTCAAAAACAACGGTGAGAAAGTGCCCTTTAACGGAACTTTGCTAATTATAATGTACAAAAAACACACTTCTATCCTAAGGGCCGAGAACAGGCGGAGATCCCCGAAATAAGGAGGAGCAAGGTTTGCCACTTGGCATAAAAGGTCGACCCCTAACAACGAGACCCCCGAAGAGCTCTCCCCACCAAGGATCGACATCGACATCGATCGTGAGGACCAGCGGGACGCTGCCTGGACCTGGGACCATAGGGACGCCTTGGACCCGCGGTGGTAGCTATTATCTTCTTTTTTCCCTTCCCTATCCTTACTTTTCCTTTTCACTCCCTTTCACCTATCGCACGCCGCTTTATGGGCAAAATAATAAAGTTTGTGCTGTTTGATTGAAACCAACCCCTTTGGCGTGTTCGCCGTAATTTTGCACTTTGAGATCGCATTAAAAGAACCATCACGAGTCCCGAGTGGGCCGTGACAGGTGCTGAGAGCTTTTCAGAAGCCTGGACTGAAAAGATTCACAAAACTTAATTTTGACTTGGGAGAGAAGGGAATAAGTGGAGGTAAAGGACAAATACTAGTTAACTGAATGAGTCATGCATGGCAAAGAGCAATTCACTGAATTAATGCTTGCTTGTCAGCTGGCATGTTTCGTAGGCCTGGGAGCAGAGCTGAGATCTGGAGATGGCCAGAGAGGTAGTTCTCAGAGCTCTTCCCTCTGCACATAAGAAAAGGGAAAAGAGACTGTAGATGAGAAACTGATGAATGGGATGTCCTTTAAAGTAAGAAGGACTTCAGAAAAAGGTAGAAAGGAAATTTGCTGTGATCTGAAGAGGGATGGACACAAACCTGGGAATGTAGCTAAAGGAAAGAATGATGCTTCTGCAAGTCCAAGGATGCTGAGACCCATATGGATGTGGTGGGGGCAGAACACCCTCTCCGGTGCTGGGTTTAGTAGCCATGAATAATGTGCTGGCTTAACAAATGAGGTTTGTATGTTTTTTGCAGACATGTCAGTTCCTTTACTGTCATGGCCTATCTGCAGTGGCTGGTCATCCTACCTATTGACTGAGTGCAAGGCAGAGAGATGGAGAGGCTGCAGTCAAGGTTTACTTGTCTCCAGTGATGTATTGACTTCCTTGCAGGATTTCAGTGTTTTTTTTTTCCTCCCTAGTGCAAATATGAAGTCTGAAACTTGTATGAATACACACTTCTTTTAGCTAAGCATTTGTCCAGGCACTTTCTGAATAGGTACATCAGAGACTTCTCTTGTTTAGATATCTTAAAAGGTAGTATCTTAGAACTGCAAGGTGATAGCATTCTCCTGCTATAATTCCTCTAGCCCATTAGTTTGGAAAGTGGTTTACACTTGGAGGAATTGAGAGAGTTGTCCAGCCCATACGGGATGCTGTGGCTAAAGTGGTAGAGCTATATCTGTAATGTAGCTCCCTACAGCAGCTCTGAACGAGGTGGAGGTCAAATCAGGAGAGCTTCAGGATTTGCTTTGAGGTCCTGCTTTATGTTAGTGATATGCCTGCTTAAAAAAGATTGAACAAATGTAATAAATGTTGTAAGTATCTTGCATAAATAATGACAGAATGTGCAACAGCAGCGGCAATATTACAGATGTACCAGATATACTCAGGCGGTCATTTAGTCCAGCTGTCTGCCCTGAACAGGGCCAACAGCACATTCAGACCAGGTTGCTCAGGGATTTTTTCAGCACAAGGACAGATTCCTGACTGCTCTGTGCAAGCTGTTTCAGTGCTTTATTATCTCCCAAATGAAATCAGAAAATAGGCAAGAGGCAGACATAATTTCTTGTTTGCAAATTTTGTTGTTTTGTTGATTTTGTGTTTGGTTTTTTTTTTAAACTAATGCCTCTCCCTATTTTTGTATGTTTTTGTGACTTGAAGAATGTCAGATTCCCTTTTCAGTCTTATTTTAATTCACATTTTTTAAAATGCAGTAGAGTGAAAAGCAGTAAAGAGTGAAAAAAATACATATAGAGGAAATTTCAGTTTCTTTCTTTTAAGTACTTTTCTATCTGTGCAGAGGATAGAGCAGGAGTGGAGGAGATCACCTGCTGTTTCTGACATAATCCTTTGGGATTTGAAGATGTGACAGTAAAGTCTATTTCTGTCCTTTGTTGCTTTCAAGAGCAAAGGCAGCTCTTGGAACTGAAGGACTGAGGCTCAGTCCCTGCTTATACTGAAACAGAAGCAGTTTTCCCATATTAGACTCATTCCTAATAGAAACTACAGCTCAGCCAGTGCTGACGCGGAAGTCACGGACACTGCTGACAACCAATATGATCAAGCAAATGCCGATTTATTGTTGATACATCCCGGTTAATATAGCCCTTCTAATTCCGTATCATGCGCAAGCTCTCTACTAATTGGCTAACTATATCATGCACGCGCTCTTTGCTAAAATATGATTTGTTAAGTCTCTTTGTTCACGCGCACAGTTCTCTCCACCTGCACCCTGCTTCACGTTCAGCCCCCTCCCCCCCCCCGTCACGCATGCCAGCTGTTTTCCTTCTTCTCAAGGTTGCTTCGTTTACTTTCTCACAGGAAGCTTCATTACTTTCTCACAGGTGGCCTCATTATTTTCTCACAGGTGGCTTCAGTACTTTCTTACAGGCAGCTTCAGTACTTTCTCACAAGCGGCTTCAGTGATGTCCTTGAGGCCTGCTGCTCACAAACATAACAATTTCATTTGGTCTGGATTGTTCACTAAGTGCCCCTGGTACTCCAGGTATCCAACAAGCCAGCACACTGCTGGGGGTGTGGGCAAGTCTATCACCAGGGAATACTCAAGTTGCGGTAGAGTGCTGTAGTGTGGTAGCCAAAAATGGACTTCTTAATTGCTAGGTCCCTTCCTCTGAACCAAGATGTTACTGTCTTGGACTACCACCAGAATACTTGGCCTGTGCCCAGCTACAGCCACCTTACAATCAATGGGTATTTAAAATTTTCCTGTGTATGAGACTGCTTTTATGCTGCTGCTGGACAGACGAGCTGTCAGGACAAGGCATTGGAAGGACTTTAGCCAGGCTCCTAAAGCTGAGCTGCTATAGACTATGCTATTAAAAATAAGGCAGAACTCAAAACCAAACAGTTGCAGAGCCAGCTTCTTGCGCAGAAGGCAATGCAGCGGGGAGCAAACTACTGTTTGCCAAGTAGACAAAAGGAACTGACTGGCAAGGAGAAATGTTATTTGATGGTCTGAGGGACAAGCAAGTGGAACAAACCCAAATCATTGCCTATTCATCAGAAGGGGAGGATGTGGAAATTAGAGGTGGCAGTTTGTAGCTGGCATTTTGCAATGACAGTTTTCTTTAAACTTAGCCATAATGCCCACAATTTTTTCCAGCCAAGCTTGGAACAACTTTGCTTTTGCCTCCACACTTTCTGCAAGATCTATGCAAAGCCTGGTGACGACAGGCAGATTGGTAATTTCAATCATCAGCCCAATGGGATCAGGGAACCGTGGCAGCAGTAATAAAAAAAAGGTTGCTTAGAGTAAGGAGGCTAATAAAGCCGTAGGAGCAAATATCGGCAAGTATTAGCAAATATTTGTTAGTACTGCTGCTGTTATACAGTGCAACGTGAATTCCAGCAGGTGTTAAGAGATTAAGTTTAGAGCTCTGCTGGAACAAATCATAAAGCAATAATGGAACTTTTGGGACCCAGCTGTTGGGAAACAGCTGGAATTTTCTAACAAGCTGAATTGCAGTGAGAGCAGGGTGCCCGACACCTTAGATCCCACGAAAAATTCCATCCTAAGATCTTACTTTCTGCTTTGCATCAATTCAGCAGGTAATGTGGATGTGTTCTGCCTCTGCTCTCACAAGTGGGAGCTTTGCCACATGCTTTCAGTGGGCCTGTGCTTTCACTCTGCCAGCTTTATTTGCCAGATTTGCTTTATGTTCTGCAAATGCTGAACCAATTCCTTTGGCAGATTTCTGGGCTAGTTTCAGACCAGTTATAGTTTAATATGGAAAATAAAAAAGTGGATTTCAAGTATCACACATTCTAGTATCTCTGTTTGCCAGTAAAAGAGTATGTGGAGGCACAGAGCAAATATCAACTGAAATCCAATTTTTAGCTGCCTGCTTTACCAGTGAAGGCCAAAAGTTTCTGTGATTTACCCAAAAAGGACCCTCAAAGTTCACAGACATTAAGTACCAAAGTAATTTATTGAATTCAGAGATATTCCTTGAACATATAGTGAAATCCTCTCATGTATTTATCACCCAGTATTGGATAACTCCTTTATACATCAATGACGGTTAAAAAAAAATTCTTAAGAATATAGGTTTGACAGAAACTCCACATATAGCTCCATGCAAAGCCAAATGCATACAGAAATACAACACAATCATTTTTTTTCTACATAATAAATGACACCTTCTGAGGGAATAGCTACAGATGAAAAGAACAAGCTTGCTTTCTTTTCAAAGCACCAAAGGGAAATGCATGAAACAATGAAACTGTTGAGTAAGACTCTGTCAAGATAAATATCATATATCTGAAAAGAAAAGTATCTTTAAAATCCGATTACTATAACTGGAAGAATTTCAGAAATCTGTGTACCTTACTTCAATCACCAGTTGTCTTTGTCAGAATTTAAAGACCAGAGTTTTTCTGTTTAGCTTTGCTTTCATATTGCCATACATCACTGAATTGCTACAAGGTTTTCAGTTCCAGCTGTCCCTAAAGGTGCCTTTAGGGATGATATTTCAATTTTTTAGTAGAAAAATTCAGAATTAATTAAGTTTTGATTTTTAGCTTTGGGTAGGAGAATATTGAGGTGCTGTTGTACATTTCTCTCCTCCGTCCCCTGTACAAATTGTGGATGTACAGGAAAAGAGAAAGTTTGTTCAAGATTTTGAAAAGATCCCTGCAGTAGAGTGGACTGGTTTCACAATAGCTTTCAAAGTTTCAAAACAAGTTCAAGAATTTGTGCTTGCTTTGAAAACCAGGTACTTCTGAATGTTTTCATGATACTACATAGTATCAATAGCTGTGCCTTCAACTTACAGGTCTTTCTAGAAAGAAGAGAAAAGACAGCCCTAGATCTGAGAGGTCTTTCTTTGCCAAAAGGAAAATTTTAGTGGAGGCATCTTGAATATGATGTGATTTTTGAAAACAGTTTCTGGAAAAATATTTGCCTTAGCAAAAAATATTCCAGCCAGCTCTCCTCAGGACCCATTGTGTCTAAGGGTAGATCTTGAAATTATTTCAGAAAAGATGTGATGTGTGTATCTCACGCAGGTGTCAGCGCTAGTGTTTAAACAAATATTGCTACAATCAGTCAAAATATGCAAACAGAAACTAAGTAGATAATACAAATAATAAAATGTACAAATTTTCTCTTGCAAATAACACTTCTGAGTTGCATCCGCAATCCTAATTTCTTATGTTGGCTGAAAAGTATTACAACTTTGGAATATTTACGGAGTGAGCTATGCTAATCTTCTCTCATCAGCAGGTCAAATTTGGAGGTTACAATTTAGACACTCACACTGAAATGCAGAAGGCCTAATATTTCATTACTGGGAGCTTCCTCGGTTCATTTAAACCAGGGTAAACTAACTGCTTTGATTTGTTAGTGCAGTAAACCTGTTTTGCACTGGCATAAATTAGAATGTCAGATGTGAAAGTGAACGCTGTAGTAGAAAAATACTACAGCTGAATGTGAGGGGTACAGTAAGAGTTTGTTCTCACACCAGGTTTTGATTATAGTAGCATCAAGCCTGAGAAACTCCACTGAACTTTTCAGTTTTGCTGTACTATATTTGAGCAGAATTTAATCAACCATGACTTGCATCTCTGATGTATAATCATCTTGTAGTTAATTTGTAATAGACATGTCCCTGCTAAGCAATGCTAATGGGGCTAAAATAAAGTAAATGCTTACAATAAATAGAAACATTTATCAGTCCTTCAAATGAGAAGTGAGATGAAAGTTCTCATTTGCTACTGTAGATTCCTGTCTACAGAGGTTTTGAAATGTTTTCTTCTGCTTCTCCGAATCCCTTCCTGCAGTTTTTTTCTTTTTCTTTTTGTTTTTGAAAAAGTCTGTGCTCTTCTGAACTTAGCACATGTCAGATGAATTTGTCCTGTTTCACAAAAAGGAATGCAAATTGTTGAGAGTGATTGAGAACTGTTTAAATGCCATTACTTATAGACAAAAGGGGTGCAGCTTTATTTGGACTCTTCTGTGGATGATGTGAACCTAGAGTGTGATTGCTCAGAGAAAGGCTCCCAGGGATTTTATTGAAATCAAAAGGCGGGATGCAGGAGATCGGGGAAATTACTCTTATATAGCAGTAACAACTCTTTGACACGTATCACTGACTTAAGTTCTAACTCCCGTGCTAGAGGTGCAGCAATGCCTGCAGAAGTTTTGCTATTTTGCTTAGCTTTTCCACTTTTGTATCTCTGCTCTGCATGCCATGGACACGCAGGTGTTTGGCTGGGCTCCCTCTGGAGCACAATACAGGAGATGTTTCAATCTTAGTCTTTGCTTAGGCATGGTTACTGAAGGGGATTGGATCCGATGCATATGACCTTGCTGTTGCTGTTTTCTTCTCCTAGTGCTTTAATCTAAAAACCCTGAATGTCTCATCAAGCTCCTCCTCAACTCTTATCCCTTCTCTACTCATCAGGCATCCAGCAAAGGGGGCTACTGTAAATTTTTCTCCTGGATAGCAGGCAATGGACTCTAGAAAACAGCCTGCAGGTGCAGAGCCTGGGGAGAAAGCTACAAGAGGGTTTTCTGACCAGGAAGACTGGTGCAGAGCAAGGACTACTTGGAAAAGGATGTTCTGGACAGAGACTAAGGAGGAAAAGGCAAATTGGGGTGTGTGCTGAGTGGCTGTTGTGGAGAAAGGATCCCAGGGAAGAGAAGAGGTGCTGAACAAATAGGTAAAATAACCTGGCACGACATCATAGAATCATAGAATAGTTTGGGTTGGAAGGGAAGGGACCTTTAAAAGTCATCTAGTCCAACGCCCCTGCAAGGAGCAGGGACATCTCTCAGAGCCCAACCTGTCCATCTGTCCAACCTGGCCTTGAATGTTTCCAGGAATGGGACATCTACCACCTCCCTGGCCAACCTGTTCCAGTGTTTGCTAGATAGGAAATGTTTTTGTGACAAAGAGCTGGTAAGGAAACCAGCTAATACAATACAGAAATACAAAGAGAGAGCACTTAATTGGGTGCTTAGACCAGCATATGCCCAAGTGCCTTCTTGAATCTGGATCCTGCTGCTGCAAAAGAATAAGACAACTGGATTTATCACTATTTATGATTAATCAATGTCTACTTACTATTAAGCTATCTCTACTTACTATCTCTATTTACTGTTTATTTGTTACCTTTGTCTCACTCAAAGAAATGTGTAAAGAATAAGTCTAGACTTCACTAGAATCAAGGAGATATTATTTCAGATTGTCACAGGCCAAATCATTAGAGATTTTTGTTCAGCTTGTGGTTGAAAACATTCTCTCCAGAAATCATCCTATGAATCTGTTCACCTTCCCAGACTTGTGGTTTTGTTCACACAGTAAACTAAATTAATTTATTAAGCCATGTAGTCATAAACAGAAGCTAAATCAAAACTGATCTTGGATGATATTCTAATTGGACCTAGACTCTTGAGGCAATGTGCTGTGAAGCTTGCCATTTTTCAGATGCATTGCAGCAACTCATTTTTACCTTCATGCTTTGCATGACAAAGACATGCTATCAGCCACAACTTTGACCTGCGTATATGCAAGGTTCATGGAGCTAATCAGGGTGTGAGGGAGGGAAAATAGTGAGTGAATGTGTTGCCTAAAAAGGGAAGGTAAGATGGGAGCAGAAGTTTTTTTTTTCAGATTGTTTACAGAGATTCACAATTTGATTTCTGTTTCCCTAAAATCACGGAAAAAACCTCTGGTGACTGCCCTTCTAAGTTTTAGTACGCAGCCTACCTCCACACAGCCCTTTCTTCTGCAGAAGCTGGCTGTACAGTCTGTCTTGATTAGATCCTATAGCTTTGGTATTTTTTCAAATTCTTTCTATACCCATCTTGTCAACTCTGTCAATTCATTCTTAAAATACTAACAAAACATGAAAGACAAGGCAATGTGTCTAGACTGGTGTGTAAAGCCTTCTTTGTTTTGATGTGCTATTACTCCTTATTCTTCTCCCTGTGAGAGACACAAAAGAGAAAGAATAGATAACAGATCAACAATCAAATTATAATGAGTACTTTTTAGCAGTTCGCGCTGTCATGATTCACTGTGATCAACTGTGGTACTTGCAGTGCAGAAAAGAATCATAGAATCATAGAATGGTTGGAAGGGACCTTTAAAGGTCATCTAGTCCAACCCCCCTGCAAGAAGCAGGGACATCTTTGACTAGATCAGGTTGTTCAGAGCCTCATCCAACATGGCCGTGAATGTTTCCAGGGACGGGGCATCCACTACCTCTCTGGGCAACCTGTTCCAGTGCTCTACCACCCTAATTGTAAAAAAAATTTTCCTAATATCTAATCTGAAGATACCTCCCTCTATTCTGAAACCATTAACCCTAGTCCTGTCACAACAGGCCCTACTGAACAGTCTCTCCCAATCTTTCCTGTAGGGCCCCTTTAGGTTCTGGAAGACCGCTATCAGGTCTCCCTGGAGCCTCCTCTTCTCCAAGCTGAACAGCCCCAACTCTCTCAGCCTGTCCTCATAGGAGAGGTGCTCCAGCCCTCTTATCTTTGTAGCCCTCCTCTGCACCCTCTCCGACTGGTTCATGTCCTTGTTATGTTGGGGGCTCCAGAACTGAACACAGTACTCCAGGTGGGGTCTCACCAGAGCAGAGGGGCAGAATCACCTCCCTTGACCTGCTGGCCACGCTCCTCCCGATGCAGTCCAGGATGCAGTTCACCTTCTGGGCAGCAAGGGCTCATTGCCAACTCATGTTGAACTTCTTGTCCACCAGCACTCCCAAGTCCTTCTTCTCAGGGCTGTTCTCAATCCATTCCCCGCCCAGCCTGTATTTGTGCCTGGGATTGCCACGATCCAGGTGCAGGACCTTGCACTTGGCCTGGTTGAACTTCATGAGGTTGGCACGGGCCCACCTCTCCAGCCTGTCAAGGTCCCTCTGGATGGCATCCCTCCCCTCCAGCGTGTCATCAGCACCACACAGCTTGGTGTCATTGGTGAACTTGCTGAGGGTGCACTCTATCCCACTGTCCATGTCACCAACAAAGATGTTGAACACGGCTGGGCCCAACACGGACCCCTGAGGGATGCCACTCATGACCAGTCTCCACTTGGACATCAAGCCGTTAACCACCACTCTCTGAGTGCGGCCATCCAGCCAATTCCTTATCCACTGAGTGGTCTGTCCATCAAACTCATGCCTCTCCAGTTTAGAGAGAAGGATGTTGTGCGGGACAGTGTCAAATGCCTTGCACAAGTCCAGGTAGATGACGTCCGTTGCTCATCCCTTGTCCACCAATGCTGTCGCCCCGTCATAGAAGGCCACCAAATTGGTCAGGCACAGTCTGCCCTTAGTGAAGCCATGTTGGCTGTCACCAACCACCTCCTTGCTTTCCGTGTGCCTTAGCATGGTTTCCAGGAGAATCTGCTCCATGACCTTGCCAGGCACAGAGGTGAGGCTGACCGGCCTGTAGTTGCCCGCGTCCTCCTTATTCCCCTTTTTAAAAATTGGGGTTATGCTCCCTCTCTTCCAGTCATCGGGGACCTCACCAGACTGCCACAACTTCTCAGATACAATGGGCAGCGCCTTGGCAACTTCATCCGCCAGTTCCCTCCGGACCCGTGCATGGATCTCATCAGGTCCCATGGACTTGTGCACCTTTCAGGTTCCTCAGATTCTCCCAAACCTGTTCTTCCAGTACAGTGGGCAGTTCTTTATCCTTGCACTCCCTGCTTGTGCCTTCCACAGCTTGGGTGGTACAAGAGCCCTTATCGGTGAAGACTGAGGGAAAAAAAGTAATTGAGAACCTCAGCCTTCTCCATGTCTTGGGTAACCAGCTCACCCGTTTCCTTCCAGGAAAGGTCCATTCTCCCTGGACCTCCTTTTGTCCCCAGCATACCTATAGAAACCTTTCTTGTTATTTTTGACATCCCTGGCCAGATTCAATTCTTTGAGGGCTTTAGCCTGCCTCACCTGATCCCTGACCACTCGCACAGCCTCTCTGTATTCCTCCCAGGCTACCTCTCCATGCTTCCACCCTCTATAGGATTCCTTCTTTACTTTCAGTTGGTCCAGGAGCTCTTTGCTTATCCACACAGGCCTCCTTGAATATCGACCAACTTTCCTGGGCCCCTCTTCCCTCAAGGACCACTTCCCATGGCACTTTGCCCATCAGATCCCTGAAGAGGCCAAAGTCTGCCCTCCTGAAGTCCGGAGCTTGTTGTGTAGCTTCCTCACTGCTGTGTCAGGGTCACTGCAGCCAAGGCTGTCCTTGAGTTTCACATCCGCCACCAGCCCCTCCCTGTTGGTGAGCTCAAGTTCGAGCATAGCACCCCTTCTCATTGGCTCTTCTATTGCCTGCAGGAGGAAGTTGTCGCCCACCATGCATTCCAGGAACTTCCTGGACTGCCTGTGCCCTGCTGTGTTGTCTCTCCAACAGATGTCGGGGGCAGGGGGATCTGGGCAGCGGGGACAGGAGCTGTTGAAGTCCCTCATGACGACCAGAGCTTGCGACCACAAGGCTGCTCCTATCTGCCTGTAGAGGGCCTCATCTGCTCTGTCCTCCTGGCCAGGCGGCCTGTAGCACACTCCCACTGTAATGTCCCCTGTTCCTGTCCTTCCTCTAATCCTGACCCATAAGCTCTCTGTCAGCTCCTCCTCCACCCCCAGGCGAAGCTCCATGCACTCCAGCTGGCTGCTGACATAGAGGGCGACACCCCCTCCTAATCTCCCCTGCCTGTCCTTCCTAAAAAGCCTATACCCCTTCATGCCAACACTCCAGTCATAGGAGTTGTCCCACCAAGTCTCCGTGATGCCGACAAGATTGTAGCCCTGCATGTATGCACATATCTCCGGCTCTTCCTGTTTGTTCCCCATGTTACGTGCATTGGTAAGCTGGGCTCTCGACAAAGCTGACTTGCTGGCTGAAGTAATAGGAGTTCTTTTGGTCCACAGTTTAGGTTCTCTTGCACTTACCTGCAATCCTTCCCCACCTTCTGGGCACTTGGTGCTGGCACTGGTGCCATGCTGACAGTGGTGGGCTGGACTGTGCTCCCCTCCCCCAGCAACACTAGTTTAAAGCCCTCTTGACGAGCCTGGCTAAGGACATTCTTCCCCTTCTCAGTTAAGTGTACTCTGTCCATCCCTAGTAGATCAGGCTTCTCAAAACAAGTCCCATGGTCTAAATACCCAAGCCCTGGCTGTAGCACCACTCCTTGAGCCATGTGTTGACCTGCCAGATTCATCTGGCCCTTTCAGACCCCTTCCTTTTGACTGGGAGGATTGATGAGAAGACCACCTGTACCCCAGAGTCCTTAACTAACTGTTGCTCCCACGTCCCTGAAGTCCCTCTTGATGCTTCTCAGGCTGCTCCTGCCTGTGCCACTGGCACCCACGTGAAACACCAGCAATGGATAGTAGTCCATGGGCCATATGACTTTTGTTACTCTCTTAGTAACATTCCTGATACCAGCCCCAGAGAGACAGCACACCTCCCTAGAGGGCGCATCAGGTCCACAGATGAATACCTCCATACCTTTCAGGAGAGTCACCCACTACTACCACTGTCTCCTTTTCTTGGTAGCACTGTTTGTTTATCATGTGAGCTGGTCAGGCTACCTTGCACAGCTCCAGTGCCTCTCCCAAGGCGCTGGGTCTTACTTCTCAGCCTGCAGAGTAGCAAAGCAGTTCTGCAGGGGCACCTCAGGGGAAGCTTCTTCCTCCTGCTGCCCCTTGCCTTCGCAAGCTTCCATTCCTCGGTATCTTTTGCCTGCTTACTTACCTTGTGTGTTGGTGGGAGGGGTTTTTGTTGATTGACTGGGTGCTGTGGTTCTGGTGGAGACTGTGCTTGAAACCAAGTATCCAGCCTCCTGATGTCACACAGCCTCCTGACACCTGCTCAGCCACCTGCCGCAGGAGCTCCTCCACCAAGGCACGCCTTCTGCAGGCAGGACTGCCGCCTGCCCCTGCCCCGGGAGTAGGGTCCAGGCTCTGCCTGCAGCCCGAGGTCTGCACCGCAGCCTCTCCCTTCAGCTGCTCCGTCTGCACGGAGGCATCGGCTACCACTGGGGTAGCTGGTGCAGGCCTCCTGGCCAGAGCTGTAGCCTTTGCTCTCAGGCGAGTATTTGACATGTTGCTTTGAGAGTCGGGTACAGCAAATCTCCTGGGTTGGTGCCCTGCCCTCACAAATTGCCGCACCACGCTCCTGGTCACTGGCACTTCCTAGGGCCTGCTTTATTCGTGGAGAGGGGCTGGGCCGCCGGAGCTCCCTGGCTCCGCCCAGGTCTCGTCAGGCGCTCTCAGAGCTGCGGGCTCCTGAGGGCTCGTGGCGCCTCTCTCGGCTACCCCCGAGCTTTCCCGGTTCGTGAATCCCCTCTCTGCGCTGCCCTGCCCTGCGCTGCGCTGCTGCGAATCCTGCCGGCGCTGAAGCTGTTGCCTCGGTGACTGAGGAAAGGAGGTGACATAACTTGATAAAGTACCTCTACTGTATCTAGGCTTCATCTGGCCCAAGCTTTTGCTTCATTAATCCTTCACATTGCACTACGATGTAACCTTCTTAAAAGAGATCAGTTGGGGATGCATACTCATTTCTGAAATTTTGTAGTAGTAGTGTAGTGGGTTAACACGTGTAATCTTTTTTAGTACAGCTGTTCCGCAGAGGGACTTCAAGTTAAGTTAAGGATTTGGGGTTTTTTTTCATTCTTCTTGGGAAGAAGATATAATTTATCTGACTTTGGAAGAGCATAATCAGCAAAGGGATAATGTTAGAGAACATAATTATGGTCTTCTGTGTTATTGTTGATTGTATGTGTCTGTGGAGGAGCCTTGGGTAAGGTCAGACCATGGACAGTGTTTCTCCTGACCATGTGTTGTGATAGTGGAAGTGAAATCTAGATGTAAACACTGGGTGAGAAAGCTGCAGTGGCTCTGAGTGGCTGAGTGACCGGGACTGCTTATAAATAAATGTAAGCGAGAAAAAGGCCTTCTTTGGCCTGAACTTTTGCAGAAGGGGAAGCAGCAGTGAAACAGTGATAGGACTTGTTCCAAGCAGTTGTGATAATACTAGGACTCAGTCCTGCAGAGTCCATACAAACTCCACTTCTGGACTCTACATCTCTTTAGGAGGCTGAGAGTTTGTGTTACTGGCAGTTTGTGTTACTGTAATGACAGTCAAACAAAGCCTCCTTTCCAAAGCATGTGGCTTGTGGAGGGGGAAAGGCTTCATTTTAGCTGAATGAGGCTGCTGTCTTGAAAGCTTCCCTCCCTTTTCTTCATTACTCCTAAAATGTGGATATGGACTAGCAGTGAAAAACTTGTGGTGGCTTGTTCTGTCGCTAGGAAGTGGAAGAGGTTTTACGGCTGGGATGACATTTCTATGCTTGCGTAAAAGAGGCAGTGCAGCTTTAAGAGCCCGTGAGCCCTGATTAAGAGTCTTATTTTTACATACATCATAAATAAAACTTCAAAGGTTTGAAAGTGAAGAAGGGACATCTCCCATTGACTAGAAATGTTTTTTTGCCTGACAGAACCATTTACTGAACCTGCTAAACAGCTTTGTTAAGGTGTTTATCCCACCAAGACAATTCATAGCTCTGGGCATTCAGGAGTATAGAAACGAATTCAGGCTATGCCAAGCATACAGGACAATGTTTCTGAGCCTGACACAATATAGTGGCTCATCTACATAATCCCTCCATCTTACTTGAGATGGAGGAGAATGGAAAAGCGGTAGATACTATATGTCAACCTTGACAGCTTTATTAAAACTAGAAAGTCTATTCTTCTGGTCTTGCTACTTTCCCCTTGCCAGCATTAAGCCTGGAGAGAGAGGGCTGCATTGCCCCCTCTGGGGAGTTTGGAAAAACCTGGAAGGGTGGGAAGGATGCAGGAATTTATCTTTGTACTCTCCTCCACTGTATCTGAAGATGCTGCAGGTTGTCTTTGTCACTGTGCAGGTAATATCATTCAAGAGAGAACATACGGCTGCATGGGGGGGCCTGTCTAAGGTAGAGTGCATAGCATGTGAGAAGGAGAAGCTAAGGGCAGGTTTCCAAAACTGCCAGCTCTTATTTAGGCATGTCCATGAAGTGGCTGGATTTTCAATAGACTGCTGTTCTCAGCAGGAGTTGCTGGGTGCTAAGCCCTTCTGAAAATTTGACTTCTTCACAGTATGATGCATCACTTGGTTGAAAAGATTGCTTTCAGCACCCTGTGAATAATCCATTCTGTTTGAGTGTACATAATATCCCTAATATTTCCTTTTTGGCTTTTGTGGCATACTGTGGAATTTTTTTTTTTCTCTGAAAAAGCAAAGAGAGGCTATCTCTATTTATTGGAGTTGAGTGAATAATTTGCAGTGAATAATTTATTCAAGGAATCAAGTCTTTTTCTGCTTGCTGTGTGAGGGATTTCAGTGATGGTCCGTGTAGGGCCACTGTGGGAAATTACAAGCTGCACACAGCTGCGAGAATGCAACCTTGGAGAGGGGAGCTAGGAGGCTGTTATTACAGAGAGGGAAGCTAGGAGGGTTGTTATTGAGCAGTATGTTGTTGCTATCTGGGAACTGCTGTTAGCCAGCAGGGCACGTACTTGGCAGGCCTTGTTGCATGTGCTGGCCGCGCGTGCATCAACGCCTGGTCAGTACTCTTCCACTGAATCTGCTGAGGGGATAAACAGAGGTGGCTCAGGGTGGAAGGAGAGAGAAAGGACACAGAGCACACTCTATGAAGAACAGGGGACACCCTGAAGGTGCTGTGCCTACCTCCCTTCTCAGCTCTGACCCCGCTGATCATCATCCTCCTGTTTGGCGGTGTCTCCGGCTTAGTCGCGGTGGTAAGACTCTCATAAAGGGAAAACAATACGCTGGTAACTGCTTATGCTAGGAATTGTAACTGCTTATGCTAGGAACTGCTTATGCAAGGCTATAATAGAGTAATAAATACTGTTGTGCTTTTACATATTGTATGTTGGGTGAACTTTGTGCATAGGAATCCTACGAACTGGTTACACTTGCCAAAATCTCCATTGTTCAATTACTCAGTTAAGTGCATGTGATAATTTTTTAATGATTCTCTCACGTCTCACCTCTTCCCCTCCCCATCACTCCCCCCCACCCCCCATCCCTTCTCATGGAATCAGGACAAGTTCAGTTTGGGACCTTGTTGCTCAAAGATGTTGCATAGTGTGGCAGCAGCTTCTTGATCAGATGATCACTTGTGTCTGTCATGCAGGCGTTTAAAGTGCTATTGGTTCTAATAAGCATTTGGGGCAATATAGATCAATTGTTCATAGTTTGCAGAAAGTACGTCCAAAAGGGAGAATGGAATATTTTACTGAAAAATTTCTATGACTGAGCACTGACTTCAAAACATGTTCAGTTGTATTTTGTGTGAACCTACTATATAAGCAGTGATGTAGGAGAAAGGCAAAAAAGAAATGAGGAAAAAGGTCTCAGACCGATGGTTCTTAATTGCTTGCAGCGTTCAGTTAATCCATTTGTCTTCCAACTAGTTAACTCATGTCATTAGCCCATAGAGATACTCACAGCCTAGAGTTTCCAAAGTTTTGCTTATAGAAAACTACTTAACAGGTGGGACACCAGATGATAAACCTTATGAGTGCTCATCTGCTATGCAATAATGTCATCTCCACTAGGCAGAATTTTTATAAAACCCCATTGAACGTTCTGCACCACCTGCATGCAGCCAGTAAGCGGCTCCTTTATTTTGGAGGCATCTGTCTTCGTGCCGTACTTGAACATCCAAATCAAGGCTTTCAGGTACCCTTATCCACACTATTACCAGCCCTGCTGGACAACCAGGGCATGTCCTTAGCCCTGGCTTGTTTAGTTTGGTTTGTGTAGTTTCTCTGATTATGTAGATTGCAAAGCCCTCACAACAGGGACTCTTCCTTTATCTAGTAAATCTGCAAGAGGCAGAGCAGTAGGATGGAGAGACTTCTGTGCCCTTCTTCTTGACAGCATGACAGAGGATGCGGTCCTGTGGACTTCAGAGGGCAGAATCAGACTTGACAATATTTCCAACTCCTTTAATTTCACTGAGCTGCTTAGGGAGTAAAGTGCAAGGTATCTAGTAGCAGAATTAGTCAAAAGACTGAGATGAGATGTAAAGCTAATTCACACCTGCTTCTGTAGTCGGCAAAAGGAACATCTCTGTCAGATGCTGACATGGAACTGGCAGCCTGACTGACATGTTCTGGGGCACCCTCTGGCAGTCTGATCAGTTGAATAATTTTGGCACCTAAATTAAGTGCTTAAAATGAGATGCTGTGAATATGGAGAGGAGAGGGACTTGGGAGTGATGGTGGATGAGAAGCTCAACATGAGCAGGCAATGCGCCCTTGTGGCCCAGAAGGCCAACCGCATCCTGGGCTGCATCAAGAGGATCTCCTACAATGAGAGTTGTAGAACACTGGAACAGGTTGCCCAGAGAGGTGGTGGATGCCCCATCCCTGGAAACGTTCAAGGCCTGGTTGGATGAGGCTCTGAGCAACCTGATCTAGTCAGGGACGTCCCTGCTTCTTGCAGAGGGGTTGGACTAGATGACCTTTGAAGGTTGTTTCCAACCCTAACCATTCTATGATTCTGTGTGCCTTCAATATAATCTCAAGCAAAGTGGTAGGAGATGCATCCCACCTTTTTTTTTTCCCAGTCAGTAGATACCTATGGTATGAAGGCTTTTAAGAGGTAATTGAGTCGTGGCCATGCAAAGAGTGAGCTAAGTGATACTTATCTACAGGTCCTACCTAAATTTGTGTGTGATCAGTATAGCATTGTCCCAGATCACAGGGCACCTATGCAGCAGAGGTGAAAATCAAATTAAGCAGAGTGTAAAGGCTCCATGGACACCTGGAGGGGACCTTAAATTTGTTTAAATTTTTAAACAAAAGTTAAACCTTACAGAATTTATGTGAAGATTAATTTTCTTTAGTGTTCTTTTGTCTACTTGAGGCAGTTGCCTATTCTAGCCTATCTATGCTGTTTTTCTTACTGCTGGCAGGAGGATTAGTACTTTTGAGGATTGCTGTCCTCCAAGGGCCATTTCTGGGACTGCAGGGATGGTGTCAGTGAACTGAAAAAGTGTCTTGATAATCTGCATTTACTGCAGCAGCCCTGCACCTGCAACACTTTTCTTTAATAGACAAATC
The DNA here is from genome assembly GCF_036417535.1 of Chlamydotis macqueenii. Classification (NCBI taxonomy): domain Eukaryota; kingdom Metazoa; phylum Chordata; class Aves; order Otidiformes; family Otididae; genus Chlamydotis; species Chlamydotis macqueenii. The sequence continues at coordinate 23,436,391 of NC_141559.1, forward strand.
TTTGTTGAAGAAACTAAGTAATGAACTTTATGCAAGCATTTTCCATGAATTAATGCCAACTAAATCAATAGCAAGCCTAGCTTGCTACTGTTAGCTTATTTCCTTCTCTCTATATATGTGAGCAACTGCTGACATACATGCTAACTGCACAAATAGCACAGACCAGTGGAAGGTGTCCCTAGGACGAAAGTCGCAAGCAATTGGGCAGCATGGCCATCAGTGAGTTTCAGGGCCAAGCTTGCAGTGAGAGAAGAGCATGACAAGGGCATTCTGGAAGATGCTGTATTGGGTGATGCGTCTCACCATGTTTTATGTACCCATAATTCCCAAAGCAGACTGCCCTTCAACTTCCTCTTTTAAATTGTTATAAATGAAATAACTTGAACAAAAAACAGTGTACATGACAGAATAAATTACTTCAAGTAAAGCATCCCATGTTGCTCTTAAATTCCTTCTTGAATTTTGAGTTGTGACTGTGTTGTGGTTTAGCCCTAGTCACCACACAGTTTCTTGCTCACCCTCCCCCTCCCCAGCAGGATGGGGGAGAGAACTGGGAAGACGGGAAAACTTATAGGTTTACTAGAATAGCAAAGGAAAACAAAAATAATAATAAGGATATTAATATATACAAAATGAACAATGCATGATTTCTCACCACCCAGTGTCCCAGTGACTGTCGTGAGCAGTGATCACAGAAACGAAAAAAAGCAGCAAGCAAAGGAGCAAAAGGGAGCCAGCAAGCTAGAAGGAATGACGCCAGTGAGCGAGAGAGAGGGATGGATGCCAGGAAGGCAGATATCCCCCTCCCAGCCAACCCCCACTTATCTACTGGGCATGACATTTATGGCATGGATTACTCTCTTTGGCCAGTTTGGGTCAATTATGCTGTTTGCCTTTCTCCCAGCTTCCTGCACCTGCACATTAACAAGACCTGGAAAGCTGGACAGTGTCCTCATTAGCAACAACTCATATCATCACAGTGTTTATCAACATTCTTCACATTTGAAATCCAAAACACTTCGGCTACTGAGAGGAAAATTGATTCCATCCCTGCTGAAACCAGGACAGTATCGCTAGTATCAAAACCCTTCATGTGCTTAGCCAGTTAGCAGAAGTCCTGTGGAGGTTGAAGGAATGGCTTGTGTTTGCCCAAATGACTGTGCCCATGCCTCTTAGTCAGATCAGACTCTATGCCTGTGTACTGAGACTGCAGTCTAGTCCTTCCCTACATTCCAGTAGAATGACCAATTAAAGTTCTTTCTAACATGAGAAGTGTTTTAATTCGGAAGTACTGAGGCCCCTGTAAGACAGGAATTTTGTTGATGTAAATTCACAACATTGTTATAAATCATCTTCTGTGAAAGTTTATGCCTTTGAGGAAAAAAATAGGAAAGAAAATAAATTCCTGAGGGAGAAAGATAGTATCTGATAAGTGAAATTAGTCATAACTTGGGAAAAATGTATGGTAAAACATGAAAGCAAGATCTTATGAAAGAATTTTGTAGGATTTTTTAGAATAATTTTTGTTTTCTAGATCAGGTTTTTCTTGCATAAGAGATTGCTAGTGTTTATAAAATGTTGTAATCTACTAATTGCTTACTAAGCCTTTTCAAGCTATTTGGCTGTGCAAGTGTGAGAGAAAGCTGCCCTACTAAATATTGCTCAGTGCAGGAAATGAATAATGCCTAGTCAGAGAGACCAAAGCTGAATTACTAAGCTGAAAAATCATGGCAGAAATGTGATTCTAGCCAGATAAAATGCTGCTTCAATCCCCCTGTAAACTAAGACTCAACGGTGCAAACTACATTTTTATAAGATAGTTCCCCAAACACCAGTTTTATAACTGCATATAACCTGAATGTGCATTTCCACAGACTTTCTATAGGAATTTTTGTAAGGCTTATTGAATCACACAAATACAATACTAAAATCAACATTTTAGTTAGAAAATACTCACTGGGCAACAAAAGAGAAGGGATGTGTGGGAAACCCTATTTATTTGCATTTGGTGTTTGCATTTCTTGCTGTAAGTGTTTAATACATGTCTTTTGTTTCAGATTATATAGGCCCTCAATTTGGGCTATCCAGCACTAGCTGTAGTCAACAGACTACAGAAAGAGGATAGGCAATGCTCTGGCTGTTGTAATGGCTAAATAAATTTCTGGTGTCATTTTTACACACATATTGCATAGGTGCATAAAATTAGGTGCCAGATTCTCTGCCAGCAGCGTTTACCAGTAGGTAGTTGTGGACTATTGAGGGCTATCAGGTATCAGAAAGCTGTCCATGGAAAAAGCTGTTGAACAAAACAGACGAACAGCAAGAAACACTCTTATTTATCCAATCAAGCAAATAAAGGCTAGAAGTTGAAAGTGACTCAATTTATTGTTTGTTTTAAATGAATATCATGAGAGAACTGTTGTACAGAACAGCCCAGGGTCATGGGTAGTTTACTTAAAACCCCAAAAGTGAGTTAGATTAATTCATAACACTGACAAGTATTACTGCAGAGTGCTGAATGTCACATTGGTACCTGAACCAGCAAAAGGTGAGCACAGGTTATTGTTCTTCTGATTTGGTATACGTACCTAATGTAGGCTTTAAAAGAAAGCCAGTGCTTTGTTTAAAGTGACAAAAAGTCTTGACTCTGACATGGAAATGAGAGGAGAATGAAGACATGAAGGTTTACAAGGCATCAAAGAACTGAGAATTTTGTTGGGAACTTTTGTAAATTGGCTGTGGACACTCTGGATGTGTCTGCAGGAGACAGAAATTTAAAAAGTATTTTCAATTCTTAGGAGATCAAAAGACCCAAAGAAATCTCCACTTCCTCTCACAATTAAAGATAATCAGCAAAAAGTCCAAGCCAAAAAATAATTAAGCAAAAGGAGGTAGAAATCTCTTACAGAGCTGGTTCTGCCAGAAATATATTTGTTGTAATATTCCACTAGTGGCCAGTAAAGGAAATGGAAAGCAAAATTCATGCCAAGATTAAATATTCACAGCTCTGCCCATTCTGTTCTCTGTGCCCAGAAGCATGAAGGCCTGAAACAACATCATTTTTAACATTAAACTAACTCTTGTCATATGAAAGTGGAAGATGAGATAGATCTAACATGAATATAGCCCATCTGCTACAGAAAGGGAAGTTGTATTCTAAAGATCAGACACACCTGTAGTGCAGGCAGCAAGAAACCCATGCTGCTGATATAAAGACTGACTCTTAGCAGAGAATAGTTAGGGTTGGAAGGGACCTTTAAAAATCATCTAGTCCAACCCCCCTGCAAGAAGCAGGACTGCATGGATGAGCAAGGAGCTCCTGAACCAACTGAAAGTGAAGAAGAGAGCCTATAGAGAGTGGAAGCAGAGACAGGTAGCCTGGGAGGTCTACAAAGAGGCTGTACGAGTGGCCAGGGATAAGGTAAGGAAGGCCAAAGCCCTGGCAGAACTGAATCTGGCCAGGGATATAAAAAGCAAAAAGAAAAGCTTCTATAGGTATGTAGGGGACAAAAGAAAGTCCAAGGAGAATGTAGGGCCCCTCTGGAAGGAAACCTGTGTCCTGGTTACCCAGGACAAGGAGAAGGCTGAGGTACTCAATGACTTTTTTGCCTCAGTCTTCACCGATAAGGGCTCTTGTCTCACCACCCAAACTGCGGAGGCACAAGCAAGGACTGGGAGGCTGAAGAACCTCCCACTGTACTCGAAGAGCAGATTCGGAAACATCTGAGAAACTTAAAGGTGCACAAGTCCATGGGACCTGATGAGATCCATCCGCAGGTCCTGAGGGAACTGGCGGATGAAGTTGCCAAGCCACTGGCTATCGTATCTGAGAAGTCGTGGCAGTCTGGTGAAGTCCCCGATGACTGGAAGAGAGGGAACATAACCCCAGTTTTTAAAAAGGGGAATAAGGAAGACCCAGGTAACTACAGGCTGGTCAGCCTCACCTCTGTGCCTGGCAAGGTCATGGAGCAGATTCTCCTGGAAACCATGCTAAGGCACACGGAAAGCAAGGAGGTGGTTGGTGACAGCCAACATGGCTTCACTAAGGGCAGATCGTGCCTGACCAATTTGGTTGCCTTCTGTGACGGGGTAACAGCATTGGTGGACAAGGGATGAGCAACGGACGTCATCTACCTGGACTTGTGCAAAGCTTTTGACACTGTCCCGCACAACATCCTTCTCTCTAAACTAGAGAGACATGGGTTTGATGGACGGACCACTCAGTGGATAAGGAGTTAGCTGGATGGCCACACTCAGAGAGTGGTGATCAACGGCTCGATGTCCAAGTGGAGACAATATTCAAGGCCAGGTTGGATGAGGCTCTGAGCAACCTGATCTAGTTGGGGATGTCCCTGCTCCTTGCAGGGGGGTTGGACTAGATGACCTTTGAAGGTCCCTTCCAACTCTAACCATTCTGTGATTCTATGATTCTATGGTCTTCAACTGTATCAGGTTGCTCAGAGCCTCATCCAACCTGGCCTTGAATATTTCCAGGGATGGGGCATCAACCACCTCTATTCCTCATGGTTTAGGTGCTTGTCTCAGATAAGAATAGATAAAGTAGGGAGCAACCTGTGTGTAACAGTGCTAAAGCTGCAATTCACACCGGTTGCTTAAACTGAAAACCAACAGGCGATTTTTGACTTGCCAAGGGCTGGGGAAGGCACAGCAAACGATAAGGTATCCTCGGTAGAGCTGAGATTGCCATAAGACATGGCATCTCTTCCTGCCAGTGGTCAGTAAGAAGCAAAGCCTCTTCAGTTGGAACTGTAGTGTAATGATGATTTAGGTAAGTTGTCCTGCACACCTGCAGATGAGTAGGAACTTCCTGTAGTAATATCCAAGTGTGAAGTTTGTTTCCTTACTGCACCATCAGAGTTCTGAATGAGTTATTACAGTCTATAAGGCAAATATGTATTTATTTAGGCAATTTAAAAGAAAATCTTTTTGCTCCAGTACATGGTAAAAGCTCCTAAGGAACCAGCTATGTAAATCCTTCTTTAGCTACATAAATACTCTCTGTATTTATCTTTCATGTGATGGCATGAAGGATGAATGATGATTAGCTGGAATCAGTGCTTAGGAAAGAGAGAGAACAGGGAAATGGATTCTATTTCATAAATTTTCTTATGAGACTCTAGTAATTAAACCCTTGCAAGCAGGGTAATACCTGGTAGCCTTTATTCATCACAGTATCCTGGCTCTGCCATTCAGGTTGGCCCAAGTCATATCACCTCCATTTCCTCATCTGTACAACGGGAATAAAAGTATTGACCTTCTTAATAACATCTCTCTGAGATGGAGAGAGAGAAAATGCTCTGTAAGATCTGCATAATTATTAACTTCAAGCTATGAGCAATTCCCTTAGAGTCGATGGGACTGCTCACATGTGGAGTTAGTTACAGTACTGGGAGACACTGATAGCTACAAATCATGGAATACTGGCTTTCTGGTGGATCATAAGTTTGCTTCTGGAGAGCTGTTTTTGCTTTCCATATGGGCTGGGACTTCCAGTGATACTTTAACAAGTTGTATGCCTGGGAGTTGAATGCCTAAATCCTGTTCTGGTTTTATTTAGTGAGGGGGGGGCTACGGTGGCAGCTTCTGTAGGAAACTGCTAGAAGTTGTTTCCCCTTTGTCCAGTGGACTTGGCCAGGCCTAGGGCGGACCCACTGCTGGCCAAGGCCAAGCCAATTGGTAGCAGAATATTCCCTGATAACACCTCTGCGATACTGTATTTAAGACAGGGAAAACAGAAAAAAAAAAAAAAGGAAGAGAAGATGTGAAGGAGCTGAGCAGGGGCAGAGAGGGGGAGGTGCGAGCCTTGTGGGCCTTGCAGGCCTCACCCTCTGGCCTCCTGCCAGGGAGCTGACTGGGACCAACTTGGCCCGGCCTGGCTGCAAGAAGTGGAGAGGAGATGAGATGTGAATGAGATGTGAAGAGAACCTGAGAGGCGTCTGCCAGCCTGTTGTGAAGAATTTTTCTTGTGAGAGGAACGGCTGCAGACTCCAAGGTCAGTTCAGAAGGAGGGGGAGGAGTAATGCAGCTCCTGGCCAAGATTCCCCTGCAGCCCATGGAGGTGATGACTGTGGTGAGGCAGGCTGTCCCCCTGCAGCCCATGGAGGTCCAGGGAGGAGCAGTGATCCACCTGCAGCCCATGGGGGACCCCACATTGGGGCAGGTGGAGGCCTGAAGGAGGCTGTGGCCCATGGAGGGCCCGCTGGGGCAGCCATTCTGGAGGGACTACACTCCACGGAAGAGATGACCCATGCCAGAGCAGTTTCATGAAGGACTGTGACCCATGGGAGGGACCCCATGGTGGAGCAGGGGAGGAATGTGAGGAGTTCTTCCCCCGACAATGAATTGGCGGTGTGAAACAACGTGTGATGAACAACCATTCCCTCTTCCCCCCTGTGCCGCTCGGTGGGAAGGTAGTAGAGATAATGTTAAGCCCAGGAAGAGGGAGGGGGAGGTTATCTTGTTCTCTGTCTCATTATTCTGCTGTGTTTTTTCGCAATAAATGAATAGTTTTCCCCAAGTCAAGTCTGTTTGCCCGTAATGGTAACTTTAAGGATTTTCTCCCTGTCCTTATCTCAAGCCTTGAGCCTTTTTTCTTATATTATCACTCTTTATTCTCTTGGAGGGTAGGGGGAGTGAGAGAGAGACTGCGTAGTCTGGCCCTGACTGAGGCTGAACTGCGACAGGCTCTTTTGAAAGTCCTCACAAGAAAGCAAGGGGTTGCTGTTGGAACTGCAGTCTAAAATTACAAACAAGAACATAGGGAAAAAAAAAGTGGAAATTGTAGAAGGAGGGGCAGAAAGGGGTTTAAGTTACTTTGGAAATGGAAACTTTACTAGGAAATGAAAATGAAAATTGAAAAAAATACTGACAGTTGAAAGTAAATTCTGCTTTTTCTATTCTAATGCAAATGTAAACATTTGCAACAGAGGGACACTGCTGGCTGGGGGGGAATTCTGAAGTACAAAGCGCATGGGAAAACTCATGGTTCTTTTTTTCCTTGATTGGATCTGTCTTAAATTCCTATTTGGATGGACTGAAATACAAAAATAAGTAGCCTGACTTTCAACACTGCTCTGAGCAGAGAAAACACATGACTGTAGCCACCTACTTTTGAAAACTTCAGCCACTGCTTTTCATTTATGTCACTTGCTTTCTTTTAGTTATGTCCCTACCAGAGAATCATCTCACTTGAGCCATGATTTCTCTTCCATTTTATGTGGGTAATATCCATATGCAAATTTTCTATAAAAGTCTCTTGACAAATGCAGGAGGAAAAAAAAAAAACAACAAAACTTCTTAGCAACAGCTGGGAAGAACATCAAGAAGGAATCTTTTTTTCTCAGCCTTGGAAACATGTTGGTATTCACATCTCTGCTCAGCGCTCTGCTTGAGCTGTGTGCTTATTAGTGCTCTTAGAGTGCAGACAAACTGTGCTGATTCAATATATATGTTTGTCCCATATGATTTATTGTTATTTTAAGACAAAAATCTCCATAGTGCATGCTACAGTGCTGATCTAAAGCTCAGGAAAGCTAGTCCTTGCTGACATTTGCGTGTCTTTACTTACACCTTCTTCCCTCAAAGTCCCTAAATCCCTGTGCTGTGTCCCTCTTATACAGGCATTGAACTGATCCAGAATGTCTTTGTGCTTATATTTCAAATGCTTGCTACCTGTGTGTGGTCTGGACAGGGACGAAGTCATGTGGCCTTTTTGGAGAACTGTTACAAACAATAATTTGCAAGTGGAGTGACATGCAGGCATAGAATACCTTATTCTTTATTTGCTTTTAACGTCAGTATGGTGCAGGGATATTGAGGAGGTTATCACTAGGGTAGGGCTGCAATGAGGACAAGCATAGCAGGATTTTTTTCAGCCTGAAATATGAAAAGCCTGATCCTCTTTTAAGCAGAAAAGCCCAGGAAGATGACCCTTGTAATTAATAGAAATCGGCAATTTGTCTGCTCTCATTCAGTTTAACCCATGCAAACTTTCCATGTGCAATGGATCCAGTCAGTGGGTCTGATTTCAGAGAAGGAATAGTCCATCTGATTTATCCAAATGCTGCTTTAAAGGAGGATGACTGAAGGTTTTTTTTTTCAGACCCACAGTGCGACGGCTGCCTGGAAGCTGGTTACTTACCAGCTTGGATACAAAAGATCTCTGTATTAAGCACACTGTGAAAGTAATAGTAGCTGATAGTATTAGCGGAAGCAAGCAAGTAGGCAGTGGGAACGTTGTGGCGGAGTAGGTAAGCTAGAGCTCAGCAAACTGTTTGTAATGTGAAGTGACTCACATACATGGAAGAAGAAGGGTTCACCTCTTCTGGATGGACAGTGATTTTTGTAAATAACTCCAATTTGTAAAACCTGCAGTAGAGTTTGAGGATGTGCCTTGCAGCAAAAGAGATTCAAAGAGGTTGCAAAAATGAAGAATAATCATAAGTACAACTGCATCCTCATTTCCTCTCGTGAATATGGTGCTTCTGATCTAGCTGTTCTGGTATTATGTTTCAGAATAATTAAAAGACAATTGCACCTATTTTTCTTATTCAAAATTCCCAAAGCTGCTGCTAAATATATTGTCTTGCATATTTGTCTGCCTAATTTGTGCCTAGAGATGCTTTGTCTTTATTTTTCTTTTTATTTTTCTTTGAGATTTCAGATTATTGGTCTGAAAAAAAATGGGCAGTTTGCCTTTACATTGTATGAATAGCAGAATAGGATCCTGTCACAGATGAAAGTACTATATTTGTGACTCATTATAATCCATTCATTGCTTCATGGACCCAGAGCGCTCCAGGACGTGGCACAAACCCATATAATTTTCCCAAGTGCTACATTTTGCATTTGGGTCTTTGTTTTAGCTGACAGATATGAAAAACGAAGAAAAAAAAGTACAGGAAGGCAGAGAGTCCATGGAATTGTGCACGTACAGATGTGGAGCAGCGATAGCAGCAATTTCAATTCAGACCCATCCTGTTGTGCTCCTGCTCCCTGTTCCCTTTGATGCCATAAACAACCATGAGCAGCAGGAATGAGCTTCAGGAGCTGGCAGAGATTGGCATGTCTTTAATAATAGCAGGCTGATTGCAGCAGGTGAGCATTTGCACAAAAAGTCTCTGTTGTGCTGAAGCAGGCTAAAGGAGTGACTTTACGTATCTTTATGCATTGGAATGCCATCCAGAGCGACCTGGACAAACTCGAGAAGTTGGCCCATGTGAACCTTATAAGGTTCAACAAGGCCAAGCGCAAGGTCCTGCACGCAGGTCAAGGCAACTTCTAGTATCAATATAGGCTGGAGGATGAGCAGATCTAGAGCAGCCCTGCAGAAATGGACTTTGGGGTACTAGTAAATGAAAAGCTAGACATGAGCCAGCAATGCACACTTTCAGCCCAGAAAGCCAACCACATCCTGGGCTGCATCAAAAGAAGCATGGCCAGCAGGTTGAGGGAGGTGATTTTAGCCTGCGATGGGTTAAAAACTGGCTAGATGGCTGAGCCCAGAGAGTTGTGGTGAACGGAGTTAAATCCAGCTGGGGCTGGTCACAAGCGGTGTTCCCCAGGGCTCAGTGCTGGGGCCAGTTCTGTTTAATATCTTTATCAATGATCTGGATAAGGGGATTGAGTGCTCCCTCTGTAAGTTTGCAGATGACACCAAACTGGGCGGCAGTGTTGATCTGCTGTAGGGCAGGAAGGCTCTGCAGAAGGATCTGGACAGGCTGAGGTGAACTGTATGAGGTTCAACAAGGCCAAGTACCGGGTCCTGCACTTTGGACACAACAACCCCATGCAATGCTATGGCTTGGGGAAGAGTGGCTGGAAAGCTGCCCGGTGGAAAGGGACCTGGGGGTGCTGGTTGACTGTTGGTTGAACATGAGCCAGCAGTGTGCCCAGGTGGCCAAGAAGGCCAACAGCATCCTGGCTTGTATCAGGAACAGTGTGGCCAGCAGGACCAGGGAAATAATTGTGCCCCTGTACTTGGCACTGGTGAGGCTGCACCTCGAATACTGTCTGCAGTTTTGGGCCCCTCAGTACAAGAAGGATGTTGAGTTACTGGAGCGTGTCCAGAGAAGGGCAAAGAAGCTGGTGAGGGGTCTGGAGAACAAGTCTTGTGAGGAGTGGCTGAGGGAACTGGGACTGTTTAGTCTAGAGAAGAGGAGGCTGAGGGGAGACCTCATTGCTCTCTACCACGAACTGAAAGGAGGTTGTAGGGAGGCGAGTGTTGGTCTCTTCTCCCAAACAACTTGTGACAGGACAAGAGGAAATGGCCTCAAGTTGTGGCAGGGGAGGTTTAGGTTGGTTATTAGGAACAATTTCTTTACTGAAAGAGTGATCAGGCACTGGAACAGGGAACAGGCTGCCCAGGAAAGTGGTGGAGTCACCATCCCTGGAGGTGTTCAAAGAAGGTGTAGATGTGGCACTCCAGGACATGGTTTAGTGGACATGGTGATGTTAGGTTGATGGTTGGACTTGGTGATCTTGGAGGTCTTTTCCAACCTTAAAGATTCTATGATTCTATGATTCTCCCCCTCTACTCTGCTGTTGTGAGACGCCACCTGGAGTACTGCGTCCAGTTCTGGACCCCCCAGCATAAGAAGATCACGGACCTGTTGGAGCGAGTCCAGAGATCACAAAGATGATCAGAGGGCTGGAGCACTTCTCCTGTGAGGACAGGCTGAGAGAGTTGGGGCTGTTCAACTTGAAGAAGAGATGGCTCGGGGGAGACCTTATAGAGGTCTTCCAGTACCTCAAGGCGGGCCACAAGAAAGATGGAGAGAAGCTCTTTAGCAGGGCCTGTTGTGACAGGACGAGGGGTAATGGTTTTAAAATAGAAGGCGGTAGATTTAGACTAGATATAAGGAAGAAATTTTTTACAATGGAGGTGGTGAAGCACCGGAACAGGTTGCCCAGAGAGGCGGTGGATGCCTCATCCCTGGAAACATTCAAGGCCAGGCTGGACAGGGCTCTGAGCAACCTGATTTGGTTGAAGACGTCCCTTCTCCTTGCAGGGGGGTTGGACTACATGACCTTAAAAGGTCTCTTCCAACCCAAACTGTTCTATGATTCTAAACCTTTACGCAGACACAGTGTTTTGGGCAATGGTGACACAGACCAGCTGCTTTCGATGTGGCTTGCCAATAAGCTGATTGCCGCTTTATTCAACAGCTTTCTGATTGCAGTACTCAGCTGGTGTCTTGGTGTCGTGTCTGCATAGTGGTGTTGGGACTGTCTGAGTAGTCCAGTATTAGTAGTAATCTGGTGGAGCAGGGCTGGCTTTGAGGGTCGCTTCTGTCTGAGAGCTCTTTTCTGGCTTGGTTTTACAGAGTCAATGTTTGTTTTTTTCCTTGGTGTGGGAAATAGCTTCTGAGCCGTATTTACCTTGGTCAGGTTTGGGAAGCACTGCAGTGGTTTAGGGAGGATTTTTTTTTTATTCTGATGATGTTATTCTGTGTATTAATTTACTTTTTCATTTGCAGCATATGTAGTACGTCCAGAGCTGTCCATTTCTAAGTGGAAATCTGGCTACACTGATGCCAGCCCTACTCTGTCAGTAACCCTCTGAATGCCTTCATTTGAGGGAATGTAATTGTGGATGTTTGCAACTGAGAGTGTGGGATCTCTGTTAACTGGAGCTGGCTTCACTGGGGTCAAAGTGTCACCTCTACCAATGAGGCAGAGTAGGAGAACAGAGGCGGGGTGCAAGAGACCAAAGTCAGGCCCTTGTGGAGATAAACATAGGTTGCAGTATATGAGTGAGGGGTCCAGATTTTTTTACTTCAACATACAAGATCTATTTCCTGTCTTTTCTAATATGACTTGCAATGTGATTGCCTGGTTTTGTATGGAGTCTGAGGAATTCCTTGCAGTCTCTTATTTGTCTGGTGCCTTCCACATTTATTGTTCCTGCTTCATGATTTCTCTCCTTTTTTTTTTTTCCCTCTAAACCTTGTTTTTTCTAGCCAAGAGGAGACAGTGAGTCACTTCTGATCACTTTGTGGCACTGTTAATTTTCTGCTGTTGCTTAATGGAGCACTTCACAGAAATATGCTCCATTTCATTCTTGCAACACTGTGAAATACTGTCAGGCTGTGTCTGATGGTTAGAGCAAAGAAGAAGAAATTATCATAACTCTTTCTCTAGGAAGTTCATTGCAAAGTAGCAGAGATTCTGTATTTGCCACGAATTGAAGGTTGTATGGGGTACCTGGGGAGTGCTCTGCTGTCTGGGGAGTAGAGTGGCTCTGCAAGCAGGGACGCAAGAGCACTGTTTACCCTAGACTCACTGAGGAGGGATTGCTCTTAAACCTGATATCTTTGAGAGCAGATCAGGTCTTCCAATGGCAATTCAAACCCTCTAGCTCCACAGGTTTCCCTGGAAAGTCACCTGCTGAGACTTTAAAGAAATGTCTTAATATGATTGATTTTATCTATCTAAGATTTGATTTAGAGAGCTATTCAGGAATTCAGGACACTTATGTACTGAGTAAGTATGGATTTAATGGCTTAATTGAAAGCATCCAAGTTTTAAAACATTAGACTTGGGGTAGTAATGTTTCGTACAAATACTCAGAAGTGCTTAAAATCAATCAGGATCCATCCCTTTGCTCTGCAGGCAGGATGGCAGCTGCTAGCTAGAACACAACATTGTCCATATGCACACAAATACTGCATATGGTATTCAACTGTAATCAGAATAGAAATAATGATAGCTGAGCTATGACAGTGATGTAGTTCTGGCTGATGCTTTTGACAAGTACATTTGCATGTAGAAATCATGGATGCTTCTCTGAAATGCTGTTACCTCTGGGGAAACACACCTGCAGTTACATTATGGAGAATAAGGCTGTTGAATCAAAGAGTCCTCATCCTAATCTTCTCCGCTTGGCCAGCTTTATGTATTGTGATCACTATATAGGAAATCTTTTAGATGTATGCTTAATCAGACCTCTTCAGTGAGTGAACACTCGAGTTCCTTTCCTCAACTCCACAGTTCTCATTGAAGTGAAAGCACGTAGATATGTATATGTATGCTTCAGTTTTGAGAGTAATAGTCCATTATATGTTAATCCTACTTAAATTGTGAGCAGAAAAGCCTCCATGCAGCATGACTACCCAAATTCTACTTACACTTTTGATGCTTCAGTGACTGCAGATGTACTCAGACCTCCTTTTGTAGCATGTGTAATTGGCTAGCATTGGTATATAAAATTTTGGCTAATATAGAAATGCAAAATATATGTTAACTGGGACTTCCTGGGTAGGAGGCATAATATCTAAATATTTTCAAGAGGAATTTTCACAAGTGAAAGTGAATAATCTCCCTGCAGTGCTGTTAACCTGCCTTTCAAAGGCTTTTCCTGCTTTTCCCAACTTTCAAAAATATGACTAGGCAAAAAAAAAATGATGTCTGATGAAAAAAAAATATCCCCAGTTGGTATTCCTCTTAATTTTGCAGGATTTTATTTAAAGCATGTTACTATACTTTTTTTTCGGCTAAATGCGAAGACATGGTTAGTAACTGTTACACTTAACTGAACAATCCTGAGAAATTAACCTGAAAAACTGAAAATATTTTTGAAAAATAACATTTGCTTGTACTTTGGCGGGTTTGGAACGATGTGGTTTTGCGAGGTGTTGAGGGCTAGAGTTTCTCGAAAGAAGCAGTTGTTCACAACAAACCGTAGTTGTTGTTGATCTCCCTGGGTTGTTTCAGGACTGTATTAATAGGAGTTAGTTGTCATTTTTTCACACATTAATTACTGCTCTTAGGCAGAAGCTTGAACTTACGTACTACAGACAATTTCTTTCAGAGAAAACTCTTCCTGCATAAAACAGGCTTATATTAGGTGACCAAAACTACCTATTAAGTCATGGTGAATCAAATAATTTGATCCAGCCTAACCACAGAAAAAACATCGAGTTTTTAAAATTTTGAACTCTGTTTTGACTGTTTTGGGAATAAGACATTAAGTGCAACTTCAGCAAGAGTTGAAAGCTTTCAGCCCTCGGCAGAGGAGCCCCGTTTCTTGCAGGGCTGAGGCTGCAGGTAGTACCACTGCGAGAGTAGACTCGGAGGGGTCTGCAAGAAGCAGATTGCTGTTGTGCTAGTAGCAGAAACAAGTACAGCAGAGAGTGGTGGATCCTTGTGAGGACCAACTCTTTACAGCTGTCCCCTGTAGCTTTTCTGTTGTCTACTAACCATATGGTTAACTTGTACGTATACAGCTTCTTCCCCTTTGAGCACTAACTAGGGTCTCTCACATCCCTGTCCAGCTGTTTCCAACAACTGCAGGAAAACAGTATCTTTGAGGTGTCCATCTTTCTGACAAATGCAATTAATTTGGATCAAAAAGTTCAGAAGTATTCATGGAGGATTAGTAGACAGAATCAAAGAGAACATGTCTCCAGTTTCTTTAGGAAAGCCCAGTATTCTCAACTAGAGAGAATTACTGCCTCTTAAAGCAATCTGGTTTTGTAAACACATTGCTGAAGTTTGCCTAAAAACTAAGCCATCCTTAGAAAACGAGATTCTGGGTTGGCATATGCCAATGTATTTCTGATGAGCTTGGCTAACTGACTACCCTTCTGGAGTTATTTATTTAGCCCTTTTCAAATTATTTAGATTTTTAATTAGAAGCTTGACGACATTCAGTTTTGGCAACCTGATAGCAGAAGTAACTGCATTTTCTTTAATGAAACAGCTTTCCAATTGACATAAGCCTGTGTGAGAGGGAGTGGGGAGGAGATGGGAACAGCCTTTCCCATAGTATCCCAGGAAGAAAACAACTTCATGGATTAGGAGCTTAATTAGGACTGAAATCTATAGCAATAAGTGGGGAACAAATATAGTTAATTTGATTAAGCCTCAGAGTGAATGAGTTGCACACTGCATTGATCACTTTAAAGCAAATAACAAAGGTAAGGCTGTTTACTTTATGGTACTATTACTGCAAATGAAATCAGTATCAAGCAGGTTACTGGGGAGTGTAGCTAAGACAACCTCATAACCTCATCTGCTGATAAATGAATCTTTGGCTAATTAGTAGACTCAGCATGGAGGCCACTCCAGCAGACTGTAAGTGAATCGCAGCAAGGCATATACCCTCCTAAACAGGAAGGCTAAGAAATAAACAAGCCCTGGATATGCAGTAAAGGTCAAGCAGTCTTTGTGTTGGTGAGCATTCTTCAGGAAAATACAAGTGCTATCTCAGAGAGGGCAAGAAAGCATTATATTGATTATGCCCAATGCAAGAGAGGAATTTGTAAGACTTTTAGGGGAATTTACACCAACAAATGGACACTATAATAATCTACTTAGAACAAAATCCTGATAATTTTGCTGCTGACACGAGAAGGCACAGAGTTTCGTTGAACAGTGGGAGAGCTGGAGAGCAGTCTCTCTGAGGGTTCAACACAGTATCGGTTCTCTCCTACAACTCCCTGTGGTCCTCTGTGGGGCTGGCTGGCTTGAGTGCCAGTATCTCTGCAGGCGGTGTTGCCCTGAAGACAATGCAGGACAGTTCTTCTCCTTCCCCTTCTGCTGCACTCCAATACACAGAGTCTGCACTATTCAGTGACAGAGAAACCAGCATCCTGGTTTGGTTGAAATTTACATTGATCAGATGCTGTGCTGAGAGTAGTCCATACAAAGAGTGAAGAGAGCACTTCTCCTAAGCTTCTTTTGCTGGAGTGGGTACTTCAGTACAGAATGGTGGTCCTTAACATACCGTGTTGGCTTTTAATTAGCACCAAGCAGATCCTAACTGCACAGCTTTCCCTGAGGGGATAAGCACTCTCTGCAAAGCTTGTGGGTATGCACATGTGAACAGTCCCTCCAGAGCCTTGTGCACGTGCTGCTAGCACAGGAGAAATAGTTACCCTCCCACCCACTATAGATAATTGTATTGCTCCTGCATCTCTGAAAGTGTGATAGTCGACTGCTTGAAATTTGGAGACAGGAATTCTTCAAAAGCCCCTGCATCTGTTCTCAGTCCAAGCAAACACTCTCAAGAGGCCAACTTCCCACAGGCCATCATGCATAATGTGGATGAATCCTCTTGAATTATTGATCTTGCAGAGGCATATAATTGTAGCTTACACAGTGTGTTTGCTCTCAGTGCTTTGATTTATCAGATCTTATAATAATGTTCTCACTTTTGGCACTTGTAAAATGCAAGTGGCTTGCAGTTTAATAAATATTGACTTCTAGCCATTTGCTGCTTTGTGATTATTCTTCCTAAAGAACAAACTGATTGCTTCCTTCATTCAGCTCCACTGCAAATGGTGCAGGAATGGAATGTTTTTAATATTGCATTTTCCCACCAGGGGAAGACTTGGCTCAGTGGTGCCCTTCCCATGCTTTCAAGATCAGGGCACTGTTCCTCTAACTGATGGGCACCTTAAGATATTTGTGGTCACCCTAAGGGACAGCAGGCATGTCTCCTCCCTAGAGACAGCCTATTTTCCCAGCTCTTCTTTGTGCTGTTCACCACTTTTAACAAATTAAACCATTCCCTCTTGCTCTGATTTGAATGAGGAGAATCCCTATGCTTTACCTGGTAGATCTCGTGTTCGACCCTCTCATCACTGAATTGCTGGTGTGTGCAGGACACTGGGCTAGGGCTGCTTGGGAAACTCCTGCCAGATGGGAGGAGACTCCGAGCGGGTATTTGCTTGAAGCAAGACATGTAATCCAGCCCTATCTTCCAGCAGCTGGAGAGCCCTTTTCTGCTATTGCCATACCAATCTTGGTGACATATCTTGAAGAATATTTTAGGTCATACCCTGTCTCTAACCTGAGCTTTTCATTTTCCAGTTTGCATCTATGTAGTTTATCACTGTTATGTGTCATCATATATCCACACTCCTTCTATGACTGACAATAATCATAATACTAAACTGAACACATACTGGAAGTATGTACAAGTTGACAGTCATG
The DNA here is from genome assembly GCF_036417535.1 of Chlamydotis macqueenii. Taxonomy (NCBI): domain Eukaryota; kingdom Metazoa; phylum Chordata; class Aves; order Otidiformes; family Otididae; genus Chlamydotis; species Chlamydotis macqueenii. Next base: position 23,453,350 of record NC_141559.1, read on the forward strand.
ACACCTTTCCAAGAATGCCAAGTGCTTATGTTTGGATGTAAAACCAAGAGCATAATAAATTTTTATCATTTGAGGGGCTTCTGCTGTCCTAGAGGCTTTTTCCTAGGTTGGAGACTCTTTGTGTTAGGTGGAATACAGACACACAGTGGGAGCTTCAGCCATGCTTCTTGTAGCTCAACAAACTAGAGAGCAGGGGTGGAAAGAACCCACAGATGATATCCTCAATTCCCAGCTTGATTAAATGACTTTCATGTGGCTCCTGCAGCAGGTTTGTGGCAGATCCATACAATGAATCTACATTTATTGGTCGTCAGTCTCATATTATGACCCACAAGCTCACCTGACTGCAGCTGTCAGCATGGGAGTTGGAATGGAGACTAACAATTTTAGCCAAGCCAGCAGAATTGCAAAATGTTACGGGTTGGATTTGCAACACTGCCACCACTGAGTTCTCTGACTATCTTCCTATTAATTGATGGTAATACCAGCACAGTCAGTTCAAGGAAAAATTACTCATTTTTCCCTCTTTGTGGAGCATCCTCTATCTGTTTTGTTGGCAGAGGCTACAAGACTGCTCTTTGGATTTGATTATATTTTGAAATTAGTTTTATTTAATTTAATTTATTTAATAAAGAGATATAAATTAGAAAAGATGAAAATAAAACATTAGCTATTTTTTTCTAATTGGATTTATTTTTGTACTTAATAATGTATTTCTTTCCTCTTTGCCCACTGCTGGAAAGTAGATGCATTCATCCCAGAAAATATCAAGCTAGATTCTTGTATTAGTGGAGTTTGCTTTGCACCAGGTCAGCATTTGCCTTGAGATCGTATAACCCACTTTGTGTTAGGAAATAGCAGTGTGTTTCTGTGAGCCTCTAATAGTCAGCAATGGTTTGCCAAGCTGTAGCTAGCAAGCACTGGTAGCTAGGTCCTGGTGAGGAAACATTTCCCTTCAAACATTTCTGGCTCTTGCCCTGAGAGTTCCCCAGCAGGCACTTTGTGGGCAGGGTTGAAGTGCTTAGGAGGGATGCATGGCAGGAAACCCTAGTGTTACCTCAACCTGTCTTCCAGCTTTCTGCTCCTGTTTCTGGCTAAACATAGAATATGGCAAGGGTGGCCTATATGCATTTACATTTTCTCCTGGTGTCCTGATTTTCCTTCCTGAGATCTCCTTCTCTTTCTTCCCGTTGGTTAGTAGAAAGAGGATGCTGAGCAGGTGAGAGGTAGCTCTCAGTGCTGTGCTTACCTTCTTCTTGCCTCCTGAGGCCCAGCCTAGCCCCATTATGAGAAGTGCTCCATCCAGCTGGGGCTCCCTTGGTGCCAGCATACTCTTGGACGATAAAATTGTGACCCATCCTGAGACTTTTTCCTCCTCTTGCATTGTGGCTGTAAATTTGCCATAATTTAGAACATAGAGTATGGAAGCAGACAGACCTCAAAAAGAGGGAAATTAATGTCTGCAACTGATTTGGAAATCTCCCCTGGTAGCCATGAAGTTGGTCTCAGTTTCTGTTATTGGTATAACAGGGCTGATGTGTTCTCTCAGCAAATGTAGATCTCCCCATCCACTAGATGGATGACATAAAGCAGCTTGCTTTACAGTGAATACTTTATGTCATCTTTAATCCGAAGTGTATTTCTGTAGTCTGCCAAAGCACTTTGGTGTGAATTTCTTGTTAGATAAGATGTATGTTTGGAAGCCTTGAACAGTGCTGCAGAGAAAGATTTGTCTCGGCTACAAAGATTGGTGCAGACAGACATTGATGTAATTGTATTATCAGTCCCATACTTCTCAGCATGTGTGCACAATGTGTAACTGCAGGACAGCTGAGAAACTTGATAGGACAAGGATTGGAGAGAGTAGTTGATTTTATTGTCTGTATCTATCATCTACCTGCCTGCCTGCAGTATTTCCAAGATGCAATATACAACCTCTGTAATTGAGATCTTTAGCACCAGCTAATGGATCCAAAATCTTCCACCCTTGGCAACTTTAATGAGAATGGGGCATTGAGATTTTTTTTTAATTGCTGCATTTCCCTCTGAGGATTCGCCTGATGATTGCACCATCCACATGGGTGCCATTTCCTTAAGCTGATGCAGTCTTCTAGTTTTATATTGTTAAACATTTCCTCAGGAGAATCTCTGAAGCTTAGCTCTGTCATCTCTGGGTCAGTAATGTTTTGCAAATATACCATATCAAGTTAGAGTAGTCTTTCCACGTGATGATCCCTGTTCATCAGCAAAATAGTAACCTGAACTACAGTGTGTTTTTTTCTTCTTTCCTGGCTGCAGAGAAGTCACTGCCTTTATTTTTTTTCTCTGCCTCAAACTTTAGTAAGAGATACCAGTTACATATTAGCAGCAAATTCTTTATTGTTTTTTAACAGCAAGCTCAGAAAATTTCAGGTAGCTTTTTCAAGAGTTATGCAGCATTACATCGGTGACGTGTTATAAATATGAGCATACTAAGCCTTACACATCCCAGGGGAGAATAGGAAGGTAGTCTCCTGATCTTATACAGAGGGAAACTGAGGAACAAAGTTGTTCATCAGAAATCATAAAGGATGCCAGTGGCTGGGTTGCCCAGACAGCTTTCTCTTGAATCCCTTCCTTCCAACTAAACCACAAAGACTGCATGCCCTCCCTTCTTTCCTCTGGAAATAGATGTATAGTGCAGAAATTAATTTCACAGAATTGTATATCCTTAATAAAATTCAACTCTAGTCTAGTCTTAATTAGCATTTTGCATAATTCATGCCAATTACAACATTCTCATGGATATGATTGTCAAGGTGCAGATGTGCCAACGTGCAGCTATAATTTTCTCATCTAAATAACTCTTTTGGTGAAACCTCTAATTTTTTACAACTCTATTGTGTAAGGGCCATTATTCCTGCTGTTATTTTTAAGGCATTAGAAAATGTGTGCAAATCTCACTTCAACTTCAATAACTGCAACCAGCTATTTTTCGGAAGCTTTAAAAACTGTCGTAAAAGTTTGCTCCTGGGTGAGAATTAGGCATTTTAACTTTCTGAAGGACTTATACTACCCAGTTTTTAACATCTCACAGGGAATTGTATTGCAGTTTTTCAGTTACAATAGTAAAACAAAAGCTAAATCCAGTATGTGCGTTAGCCAAGATGTATATGGCTGGATTGTTAATGGAATTGAACTCCCATTCCTTTTCAGCTGGAGATAGATTTCAAAATCCTCTGTCCTGTGAAGATCCTTTCCTTTTGTCAGAAATGTATAAAGTATTGTGTATCTGAGATTATTAGGACTAGCTTTTTGTGTACAGGAAAATCTGGCAGCTAAATAAAGGAGGAAGATGGTCATGGAAGAGTTAGGACCCCCTAACTTACTGAAATACAGGCCTTCAGAAATCAAACACAATGGCACAGAAATCAATGAGGCAGATGATCAAAATACAGTTGCATCCAACTCAACACTTCCAGGTACAACTCGTATTTTTAAAAAATTACGGAGTTCCAACTGACAAATTTGAATTTCTAATTCCTTCATTAAATGCCTACACAAATGGTATGAAATGTAATTAATTTTACTTTCATAATTATAATCTAATATGTAAATCAATTTATAGTATTCCATTCTATTAAAGGTACAAATCAGAATTATAATTTCTAAACAAAAGTTTATTAATTTCCTTAAATGAAAGGCATTTGTAATTTCCCACAGGAAATATTTATCACTTTTGGCTTTGAAGTCACAGGACATTAGGAGTTTCATGCAGTCAAGATTCGATGGAGGGGAAACCACCACCTCTACATTCTTATCAGAAGCAAATGGCACTCAGAGGAATCTGGACATACATGTTTGGATATACATTGTTTTTAGCAACTGATCCCTCCTTCCAGCATCTCCCAAAGGGACTAGCTTGCAGAAGCTTATCAGTCATTTCTAACAGGAGTTCCTGTCCAGATAAGGATTACCCTCCTTTCGGGCTCTCCTCTGCCTATTGATCTTGACGGTAAAGTAGTTGCCCTGATCGACTGGAGCTTGAATGCTCCCTTACAGTAGGACTTTTTTACTCCATTTATATTGTCCCCTGGAAATGTACGTCTGTGCATTAGGTCTCCATCTTTCCATGCTCAAGTTCCACAAAGCAGTGGTACTGAAACGAAGAATCAGATCCAAAAAACATAATTCTTCACTTTTTCCAAATGAAATGGTGAAGAAGCTTCTTGTCTGTTGTTACCACCTTATTTTAATGTTTTGGTTGCTTTGAGAACTGATATTGCTTACATCAGCTTACTCCCAAGATGTCATTAATGCAAGTGACACCTTCAGCAAGTTTCCTTTCTCTCTGTAAGGCTTTTCTCAGTCCTAACGCAACATGTGAAAGTGAATGGCACTGTCCATATATTTATCTACTAGTCTGTGAGTTGTCAGCACCCTTACCCAGTATACTTATATTAGGAAAGCTTTAATAGATTTTAACCCTGTATCTTTTAAATTGTCCCCCACTGCAATTAGTGGGGAAAAAAACCCCGACAACCCACCAAAAAACCCCAGTGAAATTATGCACTTTATTTCCCAGCGTAAGAGGAAAAATGAGTGTGAATTACTAACCTTGGAGGAGAATTAGAGGACATAGGAATCCAGCTTTCGTCCCAGCGAACGCAACAGCAGTTGTGCCTCTGGCTAGAAATAAGGAAACATTCAAACAAAACTTGTTTTCTTTATGTCTTTTTTTTTTTTCCCCTGATAGTAATACCTTGTTCATGTTAGCCAAAAGCATTTATGAATTTGGGTCAAATAGTTTCAGCCAAGGGAGGATAAGGTTGATGAGAATTTGGGAAAACCTTGAAATATTTCAGGTTCTCTTACCTGAATGACAGACATTTCACTTAAGTTCATTTCTAACTTTTAAAGGCAAAAAAAAAAAAAGACCTTTTCCTGTAGAAGAGAGGTTCTATTTTCAACTAAGTGGAATATTTTGACAAATGAAGAGTGTATAATACTGTCTCCCAAAATGAGGGGAGCAGAACCAGAGGAAAGGGAAATTGCTTTCTGTTGAAGACAAATGTTACAGTTTTGTTTTTGTCAGCCAGAGAACTAATTCTCTCACTTCAATGCTTACTACAGGAGTGGGCCAGACATATATAGCCACGGAAAAAGTATTTGAAACACTAAATTATACAGTAATTTGATCCAGTTTGTCCGTAACCTTGGAATACCTTATCACAAGCAAGCAGTTAAAAAATAAATAAATAAGTGATGTCTTCCAAGTAAAATCTGTCACTTGAGATTGATCAGAGCAGTCCACTGACTTGCTTCAGTTCTGGTTCAGGTCCTCTCTGAGCTAAAACACACTGGGGGAAATTTTCAATGTCAGAGGGGACAGTGGAGTAACCAGTTCACATGCATGGCAAATGGGAGCCTGGGAACTGACCTGATCTCCCTTGAAATTAAACTCCTCTTGACCTTGCTCTTCTTCAGTCAGCAGAATAGCACAGCAAGATGGTCTTTTGTCTATATGACCAGAGCCTGAGTAGCTCTGGTCAGAAGCTCAGAACTGTGCACTCATCAGCATGTGCCCCATGGGGCTGCTTCTCCTCTGTGGCTTTGTGAGATTGTAGGAATCCTGACCGCTTCTAGGATGTAATCATATGGCTCTGAAATATACATCTCTTGAACTCTCTGATTCATGAAAATGACACCATTCTTTTCCGTGCTGAGGACAGTCTGTGTAACAAGTTTTCACCTGATGAATTCCACCCTGTAGTGTGGTATTCACTTTCATTTTGTTTACAGTGTTGCAGATTTTGGTCTCCTGTGCTGTAAGTGTTCCGTTTGCTAGATGTTAGTGTAGTGTTTTGTGACCACTGGCATGTATGGGTGGCAAAGGTAGCACGGAGCATTTTGGATTTAGTGTCTTTTCATTGCTTCTTCCACTTGTGGGATGACAGTTTGGTGACCTTGTAAGTCCCTTTAAGGGGGACAAGTTTAGTTATCTCAAACTTCTGGTTTCCTTCTAAAATTGTCAATATATAAAACTCCTTTTGTCAAATTAATTTCAGAATCTGCAATTCAAATAAAAGCTACTCAACTGAGTCATTTGACCTTCAAGATCTGATAAGGATACACCTGTTTTTTTTTCCTGTCTTTGCCAATGTAGAAAGAGCCAAGATATCAATCATGAGAGCAAGGATTCAGAAGCTATTTAACCCAAGTTTTGAATGTGTTGGCATCCAGTGACTGTATGACAGGGCCCTGTCAATCCTTCCCTGCCAGTCCTCCAGAGATCTTTGCTCAGATGTGGCTCCCTTGAGGTAGAAAATAAAGAGGATTCTGACAGTGATGAAATGTAGGGAGTGTATATGTATGGAACAACTGAATGGCAGAGCAAGATACATGTCTGCTGTTATGCAGAGTGTCACGTTCCGATTTCGGACGAGAGGAAAGCCCCCTTGCGTTCTAGCCGACCTCAGACGAGTCTGGGAGGCTAGGGGTGGCTGGACCGACCTCTCACACACCGGAGCGTGGTTTTGTTCGTATTCTCGGGAACAGAATTAAGACTCAAAACGGAGTCAAGTGCCAGGTAACTTTATTAACCCGACAAGAAGTTTGTAAATGAAAAAGAAAAGAGAGGAAGAGGGGAAAGAGTTTCGGTTGTAATAGCTACCACCACGGAGCTGCGGCGTCCCGACAGTCCAGTTCGCTCGATGGGGGAACGATCCGTCCGGTGTTGGTCGTCTCGATGTCGGTTCCGTGGATGTGTATTCCGGCGAATGTGTATTCCGTTGAATGAAGTGAAGTGTAGAAGTGTAGAAGAAGACGTCTAAGTCTAAGTCTAGAAGTCTAGAAGTCTCCCTTTTTATGTTGGTTGTTTTCATTGTATTTCGAGAGCTGGTTTTCCTAGCCGCACCCCTCACCTGGTGGTGATATGCATGCCCATTACCGGGTGATCCATTACCGGGTGATATCTCTGGGCGCATGCCGGGGGCTAGGGCTAGATTTCTCGGAACCAGCTCTGCATTCAGGTTTGCAAGACAACAGGAGTTGCCTTGCAAGATAACGGGAAGCCATTGCTCGGGTGGTGGCCCGCTGTTTCAACAATGTTGAGACAAATTTTTGACACAGTCTTTTACAGCACCCCGTGGCTCAACATTGTTGCCTCAGAGACGGAGTTCCGTGGTGGCATAAATGATAGAGGAGAGGAGAAAAAAAAAATAAAAAAAAAAAAGAAGAAGAATAAAAGAAAAAAAAAAAAGATATATACAATTCCAAACATTATTGTTTATCAGTTAGTGTATAAAGAGATATAAATGCTAGATACTTCGATTTAATTAACAATATCTTGTCTAAGTAAATGACAAAACCAGAACATTAACATATCAACATTTATCTTACACAACTAAAAATTTGTTCCAGGCCAAGTTTGAGGCTTATGGCTCTGGGGAATCAGAAGAAGCAAGTAATTGTTTGCAAGGACAATCACAAGGTAAACAAAGATAAACCAACAAAACTATAGAATGCACAACATCATAAATGCCCCAGGATAAAGCACCATGAAAATATTAAGCATTTTGTTCATTTTTGCAACCATTTTTTTCTTTGGCAAAACAGTTCAGTTTTTGCTTTTTGGTGAGGCTGGTGACCACATCCTCATGGAGCTTGTGGCTGTGGAATTCTGGTCCACCGGAACTGGGGTCTGGATACACAGCAGGAAAATGGATTTCCCTGCCTCCAACTCAGAGCACAGTCAATAAACAATGACACTATAAATTTGCTGTCAATTTTATATCACCCTGTGGACCCATGGTAGTTCCAAAAAAACCAAACAAACAAACAAAAAAAAACAAACCAAAAGAAAACAACAACAAAAAACAACCATCCAAACAAAATCTCATATCTTTCCATCGTCTAGCGATGTTGAGACATTAATTAACCTTTTCAGTCTCTATCACAGAGTGATGGGGGAGTAAACAAATGGATAAGGGAGCAGAGCAGGGTGAAGGACATCTTGAACACACATGGAAGCATGATCGACAGACATAGCAACAAACTCATGAGCAAAAGGATAGTGGGTTGGAAAAGAAATTACAAAGGCAAGCAAGAAGCTACAGAAAATTTATTTTATGTCTACCAGGAACACTTTATAAGCAGTGTAAATTTTATTGACCTGTCCACAAATCTTAAAGCAGCTCTCAATTTTCATACTATTAAGGTGTTGTGATCATTGGTTCTGATCTCTTAGGTGGTACAGACTATTGAATATTACCCTGTGATTGGATCAAGTTTTATGTTTTTCTCTCCTAGCTTCAGAAGTAAACTTGTTTTCAAAGCCTCTCCTTAGACGCAACATATTCAATTCACCAGTTCCCTTTGAACAGTCTCCTGTATTGCTTTTCTCTCTATGGGTTTTGTGCAGGCAAGTCAAGAGTGTTAGGGACAAAATCAGAGGCTGGAGAGAGTGAAGCAAAACCTGAAGACTGTTTGATCAGTACATGCCTGTTAATTGGACAGGCTGCGAGTGCACTTTGCGGTACAACACACAAGTAAAATTGCATCTACACTGTACCAGAGTGTGTGGAAGTACTACCATAATTACAGTAGGTTTATAGCACAGACAATCTTGTTTTAACATTTTCAGTACTGTTTTATTCATTTTGCAGTCCATCTGCTTAGGCAGGACCTTCCAGTTGCAGTAGGCTAAGCAGGTATATCTGGTTGCAAAGCCAGCATATAAAAGCCTCACTTTCTGTACCTGTTTTGGTTGTTCCGATACTACCAGCATCCCTCCAGGTGACCAAGATGGTGATCTGCCCGATCACTGTGGATGTGACTGCATAAGGAACAATAAACTATTTGCCATGGGGAAGAATATTATAGTGCAACTCCTAGTAATAAATATCATTGAAACCTACCTGTCTTATTTGCACATCTCTAGCAATGTTTAGTGGGTGTGCAGTTGGTATTGATTTATTTCATCTTTTCATCTCACAGTGGCAGAGAGTGGGAAGGGCTCACATCTGTGAGAATGCATTGATTCCAATGCTGCTGTTACCAAATTTTAGAGGGTGAGAGCCTTCCTTTTTCTCAGTGGTGTCTTTCTCTGCTAATTAGCCTGTGTGATGAAAGACACTTAGGCATTAGTTAAAACATCTGATTTAAGTTCTAAGGCCTTTTCTGCATCAATGTCATAAAATGCATCTTATATTAGACCAAAATAGAATGAAGATTAAGCCAATGATGCAGTTGTTTATAAAATAAGATGCTACTTCTTATGGACACAGGGGAATCTTTCCAGAGGCAATACTTTTACAACACTTTGAATGGGCAAGATCATTTCACTGCCATTTCCATCTAGTCTTAATTTAATTTGATCCCACTAGCAGTTCACTGTAAATAAAGTTGTGGATGTTTTCTGTAACATAGAAAATAATGTTCATGTGAAGTGAAATGAGAGTTATACATGAGCAATCTTGGAGTATATTTTCAAAATGATAGGAGGAGAAAAAGTTGTAAAAGAAGATAAGGAAATATATATTCTCCGTAATTCTGTCAAAAAGGAGAGCATCTGTGCTTGGAGAAAATATGAGAAGCTTTAAAGATTGCTTGAAGTGCAAGCAAAGAGAAAACATGAAAAGTCTTTCACAATCTAGTATTGGATAATAAAGGATTTTTCAAGCTTTAATTAAACGTAAAGGATTAGTTCAGTGCTCAAGTTAAAGGCCTGTCTAATATCGTAGAGGAAAGAGGTGTCTGTACTCTCAAAACAGCACACAAAGTTGGAAGGATGTTGTGTATGTGTGTGTGTGTGCATGTGTGCGTGTGTGGGTGTTTAGAGATCACTCAAATGAACAAACTCCATTATGGTCAAGATGTTTATCATATTCAATTACCAAGCAGGAGTGGTGTTTTCAGACCCCCAGTAACAGATCTATGGATTTTTTTACATGCAGAGAGCAGGCAGTTTTATGCTAAGGATCTAAAACTCCAAACACTTAAGCACATGCTTAGCTTTAAGCAGCCACAAAGTCCCACTGAAACTGTATTTTCAAAGAGGATAGAGCAGTATACATGAACAGAAGTTAGCTCTTCTATGAGCAACCTCATATTATTGTGTCCCATAGTTTTGTAACTGGGCTGAAAAAGACACCTAAGAAAATGCAGAAAGGCTGAGAAGGGGGGCATGTTCTTCCACAGTACTCTGTGAAAGAGGTACAAGTTCTTTAAAGGCCTTTTCAATAAAACCTGGCCATTTTCTGAGTTGTTTTTTTTTTCTCGTCTATTAAGTCTGTTGGTTGGTGGTTTTGATTGTTTGTGGTTTTTTAAAAATAATTTCTTAAGTTTTATTTATTGGTTTGAAATTATACTTTCAAATGACTATTTACATGAGAAGGTGCTTTGGGAGTCCAGACCAAGTCCAGGCCAACCATTCTAGATTACTTTCCTAAAGATTCATAGAACATATCCCTGCATACAATCACTTTTCAAAAGCATAGGTTGCTCATACCTGCACAGTTGCTTTGTAAGTACAGGAGGAAATTTTGCAAGAGAATCCCATTGCACAATGTAAGCAGCATATTCTGGAGCAAAAGCATAGCATGTCTGATCTTTCCTTTTTACAGGCACCTATTTACATCTCTGCTTTTATGCCTAGAAATGGAAGTGTTGGTACAAGATTGTGAATGTTACACTGCTGATAGCACGGGAGTGAGTGAACAGCACTGTATTTTCCCCTAGCTATGTATTCCAAGAGGGCTGAACACTATCCTCTTTCTGCATGACTGCTGATGCGTACACCAGTGCTGGTATCTCCAGCAGCTCTCGAGTGCCACTCACCTTGGCCAGCATGACATCTTTGGCATGTAATTAATTTTGACTGAAAGTTTTGACAAATAGAAACACTATATTTGTTTGGGTGTCTCGTCAGAGATCTTACATTTTTTAATGTTCTGAGAGTCACGTGGGTACCAATTTAATGAAAACACTTGTCAAGGCCAAAAGCTGCTTGGATTTAGAGCACAAAGCATTGCTCCTATCTCTCATGCTAAGATATCTGAAGAAACTCAGGTGTTCCCATCACCAAGTCATTGCAGCAATCTACCTGAGGTTTGGAAGGAAGTGTGTGAGACTAACATCTTGCGGGGACTTAGGTCATCTTTCTGTGCACTGACCACAGAGTGATCCAAGAACAGAGCTCTTGGACACCATTCCTCTAATATTAATCATGTCATTAACTACTCCGGTGATTATCTGCGTCCAGTGGACAGTAAATTGTGAGAATACACATTATGGTCTGAAACTTATTACTGAAATATGAGCCTGTAGCCAGATGAGTATCTTCCAAGAAATCAGGATTGTTTTGCAAACTATGTGCTGTTTCAGGACTGAACGCGTGACAGATGGTTGGCCAGCCTCACTGACAGCTTGAGTGAGAGGAGAGAACAAGGTAACTGGTGGAGCTGTTTGTACTACTCAGATCATTGTACATATGTGGCTTGCTGGAAGATTTCACTGTCCCTAGTAGCTGTTAGATAGGCTTTTTGCAGGCACAACTGTCCAAATGTTTTCTAGTTGCTAGAAGTTTATGCTACTGTTAATAAAGTGATTCTCCCCTCAACAAGAATTTGATCTGCGCCAAAAACATTACAGCATGACTACTATTAGTTTGCTCAGTAAATCAGTGTTTGCTTTTACATCCTACCACTGAACTATTTACACAGACTGTATTCACTATGGGGCTTTCAGTACAGAAAATTCTCTCTAATGCATGATCAGAGTACTCTTGCTAAATTCCACTGGTCCAGGCTATAAAGCCCATACATCTACTGTGAAAAATATGGTTTTGATGTGCCAGATACACTCTGGCATTCATAAGCCTCTGATGGGTTATTATTTGGAAAAGAGATGGTGAACCCTAATTATGCTTTATCACAACAACCCAGAAAGATATCATTGGAGGGGCATGTTTTACCCTAAAGTGCTATTTGAACTCTTTGGAAAATGTTGAATTACCCCTACAGCTATTGCCGATTAACTACTTAATGAAGCATCTGTGACTGCTGGCATGTCCCAGCCATGTCACTGTGATGCTTGAAGGACAATGGAGATCAACTAAAAGACCGATCATGATAATTTCTTATGTAGCAGCCAATCAAATCTAATAAAGGGCACTTGGAATTGAAACTCACTTTTGAAAAACATTATTTTGCTATTATATAAATACCTCTTTTTAGACCTACACTGTTTATATTGCTTGAAAGGACCTATTCCTGCTTCAGCAATGTTAGCCCTTTACCATATGGACTAAGAGTTTTTATTTGCAGCCACTATTTCTGCCTCTTGTTTCCATTTGCTTCTCTACAAATACAGGGCCATAAGTTTAGGTGTGTGAATTTAACTGAATTATAGGTAGAAATTCCATCTAGATATAAATGCTCCATGTTATGAATTACCATAAGTAGATATGTAGCCCCATACGTCTTTATACATGTGCAGTTTATATATGTACATATGGATATGATATGATATACAGAAAGGTATGGGTTAGATATATGCACATAGATTACATATGTAATATTTTAAGCATGAAAAAATCTTAAACTTGTTTGAAGATTTAGAAGGAAAGCATGTATGCATTGATTCATTTTTATGATGGATCAAGTATTATTTTGCCATAATTTGCAGTATTACCCTGAATATTCATTGTAATTTTAGCATTAAGTGCTTTCAATGTAAATCCTACTGCATCTGGAAATTGCAGTGTTTAAATCAATACAAGCTGTCATTTCCAGAAGAGCTGCTCCTGTGTTGAAATGGAGCCTGGCTCAGGTAGCAGCTGGACTGTCTGATACCGAGTGAGCTTAAGATTGTATTGGGCATGGCATTTGCCTAGCAAGAGCGAGGGTGTATCTCCTTCAAATGTTGCTATAGGTCTCCACTCAGGGAGAAGGGGTTGACACATTTTCTGCATTGAGGGTTTCCACTCTGCCAGGTCTTACTGTAGGATTAAAGATCCCATTTTGTTCCTAAATGAGTGAGAATGGACAACGACAAAGATTTATTTATAGTGTCTTGTGATCACCTAGAGCTCACATTGCTTTCAGGAGATCTGGTTTATTTGATGCTCAGCTCCACCTGGTTGAGCAGCACCCCAACAGTTTTCTGTTATGGATATTCTCTAACCTCCACTGTAAGGAGAACTGTTGGGAGTATTGACTTGGTGAAAATAGCCAGGATTTTTTGCTTAGATTATAAATCAGTCTTCCTCTGTTTGGCTTGTATTCTGTTTTACTCTGATATGTGTGGTAGCCTGTAGTAGCCTGTGGTAACCCATTAAAATTTCACAGTCTTCCACAGCACCTGTGCTTCTCTAGCAGCAGTCATATGCCATAGCCTTGGCTGGATGTATTGGGGGTGCATGGTAGGGTTCTGCTGGTCTCAGGCTGTAGGGAAGAGCTGAGAATTTCTCCAGCTATGAGTCACTGTTCAAGCTTAAGAGAGCAATAAGGGCTATAAAGGTTGGGCATGGATGATCACAGATTTTTTGGGAAGAATGTGTCTCATGAGACTCTCATCTGGGACTTGCTCTGTCTTGGAGAAAGCAGAATTTCATAGAATCATAGAATCGTTAGGATTGGAAGGTACCTTTAAAGGTCATCTAGTCCAACTCCCCTGCAAGGAGCAGGGACTTTTACTCGCTTGTCATGGTCTCAGCTGGACCAAGGCAGGGTTTGCTGTTGCTTGGAAGAGTGCAAGGTACTGTGAGTGCTTAGGCAGCAGGGCAGTCCCTGCTATCTTCTGCTCATGGATGCTGCTTGAGTGACTGGTTGAGAGAAGGGCAGACATGACAAGGCCTAAGTTTTTCATTAGGAGGGCAGCCCTGGAGATATGTGGTAACACAGCTGGACATCAGTGGATCCCTCGGGGAGAGGCTGGAAAGCAGAGCCTGGTCTAGATATTTTTAAGCAAATTAGAAAATTGTTTTCTGAGGACCATGATTTTATTGGTGTAGACAGCACTGTCTGGAGCTGCCGTCAGATGTATGTTTTAAGGTACATCTCAAGCTGGCTTGCTTTCCATGTCTGACATGGGAGGTTCAAAATTGCCTTGAAAAAATGCAATCTTTCTGTAAGAAGACATAGTCTGTTCTGTAGAACAACAGAGCTGTCTTTGTTTCATTAAAAAAATACCCGTTCAAAGAGGACTTTACATGATTTATCATGTTTCTGCCCCCTGCTACTCACTAAAGATTTCCATGATTTCTACACAGTCATCACAGAATGTTTCTAATTCCAACAATTGTTTTTAACTTTTTTTTATTGTGTGGAACAAAACAACCTGAAATGTTAATGTTTGTTTTGGCTGTCCTTGATTGCTTTTTAAGACAAGAACAAGATTCCCGTATTATAACAATCCAAATATACCTTTCCTAGCTGAGTCACAGTGATAACTGGTAACTTGCTCTCATTTTCCCTGTGCTGACCTTGGGGTCAACTCAACTTTCCTTTCATGCATTAAAGCAGCATTGCTCTTCAAACAGGATTGAAATCCTTCACCACAGATGCACTGTTCCTAGTCGGTCACTGTGGGTGCAGAAAGAGACTGCCTTTTGTCTTCCCTCATGGCAGGAAATCAAGTTGCTCAGGACTGTTCAGGACCTACACATTGTGTCCTCATCTCAAGGAAGGCTCTGGGGTCAGTTTATCTTAAGAATGGTTTTTGGAGATGATGATAGAGAGCTGAGGAAAAGACAAATGAAGCAAGATGCTCATGGCAGGAGAGCTAATGCAGGCAATACTGCCTCAGCCTTGAAACCTCAGCGGTGATTACAGACAGCAACATGTATCTTGGGGCTTGCACGAGGATCTGCATCTTTATCCAGGTAAGAGAGGTGAACTTGTGGCAGAGCAGGTCTCTAGCATCACCCTCCTTGATGCTGCTGCTTGAGGAACTGACACTGAGCCAGGTTTGCTACTGCTGGCTGCAGCCCTACTGCTTTCTTGCCTGGCCACAGTCTGTGCTATCTCTGCCCAAACATCCTTGCTGTTTGGGGAAGAAACCATGCAGATAGAGGGCTGGCCGAGCCATTGGGGTAAGAATGTGAGGCCTGGAAGCTGGCTGATACCTGCTTTGATGCAGCTGCAGCCACCATTGGCAAGGAAAAGGAAAAGCATGTCTTCCTCTCTCGTCGCTTGTTTTATTGTGCATTGGCCAAGACTGTATAATGCTCACCACATTTCTGTACCCTCTTGTATTTGTACCCTTTGCCATGCAAGCTGCCAACCACAGTGACTCTATCTCTTCTCACAGAAGTTTCTGGCTCAAGAATTATGAAAGTGTTGGCATTTTCCATTTTCTCACTGTCAGGCAATGAGATAGATCTGGAGTGTAGTTGTCTTTTCAGTACCTCTACCTGTTGTGAAAGGATATGGTTTTGTAAGAAACCCAGAAGCATAAGTTATCAAGCAGATCCCGCTTCCCCTTCAGGCACAGTGGAAGCTTTGCATTTAAATCTCCCAAGCTGCTGAAAATTTTAGTCTAAATCCCCCACACTGCTGAATTCACTTACCTTTATTATTCTCTATGTATTTTTTTACTACATTCTTTGCTATGCCACACGGTCACAGGAATGCTTTACCTATCTGTCCTCTCTCATTGTATCACTGTCTAACTGTTCATTTCATTCATAAAAGTGAAAGGCCAGCATGAAGTTAAGATTTCAGTACCTAGAGGTTGTATAGAGGCAAACAATTTTGAATCAATTGACTTCACCTCACCTTCTCTCTTTGTGATTTGTCATAAGTATCCATGGCTTTGTGTAATAATAATGTGCTTTGATCCACTACAAATTGTTACCAGTGCCCTCACAGAAAGCACTTGCTTTCAGAAAGCCATTTTAGGAATATCTCAGTTTGTCTGTTACTACAGATTTTATTCCTTTGTCAATTCACCTGGCTCAGGTCACAGCTTTTAATTTCTAAGATATTCACATTTTCAGAGCAGAAAAATAAATGCTACTCAGTAACAGGCTGAACTACAAAGGTCTAAAGTTACTCAGAATTGATTAACTGCTCCTCAGTAAGTGACTGATATATAGACACAGCCATCTAACATTAGAGGGTATCCAACGAAAAACAGGCAATGATCATAAAAGGAAGCAAACAGACTAAAATGTGTTTAAAACATATTTAAATAGTAGCAGGAACTCCTGCTTTAGTTCATTGAGCACTTAAGCTTGTGGCTAACTGTAAACACATGAAGTAAAGAAATACTGTCTCTGGTTTACAACCAGGAAGCAGAGCCTAGACCACAGCTTGTGTTTTATCTATTTGTGTGAGAAGATAGAGAACCTCTGAGAGTTGCACCTGTGTTGCATCTCCAGGCAGTTCCACCTCAGGAAATGGGAGTTATACTTAAATTAGATTCTTGGCTTTCAGCTCTTGGCCGAAAGCTCCCCAGAAACTAGAATTTGAGAAGAGGTAGAAAATAGCGTATTTCCTAGCAATTTATCTCAGTCTCAGTGGTTTGGTGGAATATTTGGTCTTGGGCAGAAGGGACCTCGGTGTCCATGAGTAATATTGTTAGTACCTGCACATTCATATTAAAAAACTTGTATCTGTGTTTGCAGATCCCTTTAGGACTCCAGAGCCCACTCAAAATGAGAACTGAGCTCATGTCTGTGGCCTGTGTTTGTCTGCTGCTGGCTGTATGGAGGCAGGTGTTGGCTGAGGCTTCCCCTGTTCCTTCCCATTGCCTTGTGTGAGTAGGTTAAATAAAAACACAATAAAACTCTGGGCCAGGCATTTTTCACTGTAGCTCAGACAGACATTTTATTCATAGTAATTTCTTTATTTATGTCATAAATCCTTCTTCCCTTTGTGCTCCTCAAGGAGATTAAAATTAAGGGCATCACCTCTGCCATTAAGGCCTAGGCTCCTGAGGCCGAGCAATGCTTTTGCTGCTTCTGCGTGCTCTCTTACCCACCTCTTCTTTGATGTCTGATCCTTCTAGTGCATAGATTGTCTTTACCTTTTCAATTTGTACAGTGGCTCACATGCTGCACCCTTAGTCTGCAGCAACAAATAATAATACCTGTTTCCTGTTTTCCTGGTACTTACTAGCAGATGGTGTGTGCACGGCAAGGAGGAAGGAAGGCAGAATAAGCTCAGTAATAACAGCAGAAAGGCAACAATAATGCATAAAGTCTTAATAATTTTTGCTATTGTTTCTCAGAGCATGGCACAATCTGGTCCATCCCTTACTATGCCAGCTCCTGGGAGGTGAGGACTATGGAAGTGTTAGGCTTTTTTAAAAAAAAAAAAAAATTATTTATTTATTTTTGTTCACTTTATTTGTTGATTGATTTATTTAATGATTTATTTATTTTAGCTGGCAAAGCTGCATAGCAATTTGTTTCTTACAGATTTAAAACCACAAGGTAAATAAAAAACAAATGGGATCCTTTTTATTAAAATATCATGTAGGTTTTAACCAGTCATAGGATTTTAGGGGCAGAGGGAAGCTCTTTATTTTCATTCTTAGACGCGCTGAACTCCTCAAATGAGGGATGGTAGGTTCATGTCAACAAAAGAAGGGGGCATTAATAAATGGCATTGTCTTATTGCGGTTATGTCTATGAGATTTTAAGAAATGGGAACAGTTTCTAGAAAAACAGTTATTTGTGTAGCTAATAATCAAGACTGTCAGATTCTTCTGGATGAATTTTAGTTCCTTTCCTTCACAGCATTCTCATGCCTGAAAGAAGTACAAATGCAAAAAGTAAATAGGGAAAGTGATAATGTGCTAGATGTCATGGCTCCTCAGGAGTCCCAGTTACTACTGTGTGACATCCTCACTATGTCATCCTTGCTATGTCATCCTCGCGTCCTCGCTGGGTGGGTGAAGAGCATGTAGCCCTACTTTCTCTCTCTTGTCATATGCATGTGCTTGTTGCAGACCATGGACCATGGACCTTCCAAAACTTGTGCAAATTGAGGATGTAAGGAGAATATGTCAGGCAATTGAAGATAGGTGCTTTCCAGCCCCTTTGTTTCCCTTCCTGGCCAAAGAGAGTGAGCAGAATTACCCTAATTATCCTTTGGAATCCACTGACCAGTCATCTGTAGCAGATTCATTGTTCAGATCAGAAACATGCCCTTCCCAGTTGATCTCAGACTTGTATTGATTCATCCTTGCTCAAAACGGGCTTTTCTTCCTTGTCCACTGGCTTTTCCATTGCTGTTCAGGTGAGGGGTGAGTGCTTTGCTGCCTACCAGGCTGTATTTGCACTGCTGCCCCTGCATTTTTGCTCATCCCATGATCCTCCCCTCTCTTTTGCTCCCAGGCTGGGGCAGGCTGGTGGGAGAGGAATCGGGAGTTGCATCCTCCCTCCTGATGCCCTGGCCTTGTTTCACACCTGTTCCCACTGCAGTGTGACCAGTGGTCTTGGTTCCCTTAAATCTGGTATGGGAGGTCAGAGAAAGGCACTGTGCTGAGAACAGCAGCAGTGCAGGAGCACCTTTGTGTTCCATTTCTTTCCTTTCTAGAGATATACACCTGTATCTGTTTGCCTCCATGTTTCCAGTCTTTTCTAATCTATCTTTCTGTCACAACATACACTCTCTCTCATGATATATTCGTTGGTTGGGTAGCGGTTGTTTTTCTCCAAGTCTACAAAGCCAGCAAGCAAGGACCAAGTGAAAGGGCTGCTTTTTCCATAATAATTTTTAGTGACTGTTGAGTCATTCTGTCCTCTCAGCTTCCAGAGGGTCTTTTGTGGCTGAGGACAGAGGCTCCTGGGAAGCCCATTCATGCTCCCGCTCTCATGCTCCAGCTGTACAAAAAGCCCTACCTGCATACAGTGATGCCCCGGCTAGCAGAGATGTCTGCTGTCAGGGAGTCTGACACCCTCCCAGCCAGGCTGCCATTCCCAGGGGCCCCTAGCACATAGATAAGAGTTGAAGGGCAAGGCTGCTTAGAAATGATCTTTTCTTGATCTGCTGCCAGACTGCTTGGGAAGGTGATTGACAGCTGAAGGGTGAAGGGCCAGAGTCTGTGCTAATTGTCTGAGGCCCTTGCTCAAACATGGCTGGAGAAAGAGGGAGTCCCTGCAGGCAAGGGAATAATGGGAACCTTTGTGAGGCCTGACACAGTCAATGCCACCTTTGTGAAGATTTAGACTTGCTGAGGTCAGTCTTTAATGGCTTGGGATGCTCCAGTCTTTTCCTCTTTCCTTTGTCTCCAAAGGCTCCTCTTCCTTCTCTATTTCTGCTTCATGAACAAGCATTGTTTTGGTCAGGCTTGAATGCCCTTTCAGTGGCTTAGCCAAAGAAAAGATGTCCCACCCTCCTAAACAAGACTCTATTGGGGGCTGCTATTTTTTTTCTTTTCATCCTCCTTGTCTCACATGCAGTAAAGAATGCTTGTATTCTCAGAGAAATGGGATATTTGCATATTAATTTCATTGTGTATGTTTTTGCAAAACTAGTCAACTCACAGCAAACTAGCGGCAGTTATTAAAATTAATTTGCAAAGGAAGGGCGTTATTGTTTTTCAAGACAAGATTTGTCAAAGCCTTCATTTTTCTGTGTGCTAAAAGCACCTTCCTAGTTGCTTACTGCCCTTATTGGCATTACAGAATAGCTGGAGAAACTTAACAAAGTTCTTTGGAGAAAGTGATGAGCAGAGAAAGTTCTATGCAGGCAAGAGCTGGGGGGCAAATTCTCAGTGTTTTCAGTTGTTCACAGAGCAGGATTTCCCCTCTGTGGCTCAGGCCTCCCTGGCACTTACAGAGAGGAGAAAAACAGGCCCTACTGCCTTTAACAGCATAGATAAACCCAGCTCAACTCCAGTAGCATGTTTCCATAAAGTTGCTTCTAGTGCTCTCGGATATATTTCCATCTGTTTTGGTGAGAGAAGGAGTTAAAGAAATCTTAATAGATATGGCATTGATTAATTATTGCTGTGCATCCTAAGGAATCAAGTTGATAAATAGTGCTTAATGTTTTGTTAACTACTTGCTTAATAATTTGCTAACCATTGTGCAAACTATTTGAAGCAGAAAGTCTTGCAATTCTTCACGAAAGACAGTTCCCGGTAAGGACTAGGGGGGTCGCTTCAAGAACCAGCTAAAACCGACCCTGCAGCTTGAATGAAAGCCAAGGGATAACTGAGTTTGCGCAAGAACAAAAGGTTACTAGCGGTGACGAAGAGGAGTCACCTGCCTTCATCCCCACGACCCCCGACGACCACCACCAGGAGGCACTGCGCAAGCCCAGACAGGAGGAGTTTATGAAAATGACCCCTTGGGACTAATTTTAATACGAAGCGGGGATAGGTCATGCATATGTATAGGCGTATTGTGAAACTTTATGTATATGTAACATTTGGTTGTATAAATTTAAAGTGAGTTGCCACATAAGGCGCGCACGGTTTTGGTGGGACTACCCCCCTGTGCTGCCCAGCGCTGAATAAACATACCTACTTTACAATCTTACAGATTGTGGAGTCCGTTTTCCGCACGTCATTGGGCATGCCTCTGAAAAGAAACCTGTGTAAAGCTTTTTTGCTTGGGTTTGGTGGTCTGCAAGCTCAGGCACTGTGTGTGTGCATGTGTATACGCGTATATACTTAAGAGCGTGACAGCGAAACACGCCATCCACAGAAGGAATACCAGGCTGTGGCTGAAAAGACTGGCTGTCTCCCTCTGACTAGTGCAGCATTTTGTGATCTGCAGTGAGAACACTTTCTCAAACCCTCATGATGATATTCACTGGAAATATAGCGTTAGACAGGAGGAACCTTGCATCATTTCTCAATGTATTGGATTATACTCAATTTCTTCTATTTTTACCTTCTCTTTTTTCTGCTTTTCAAGCACAGAGGTGAAGTGTATATATTTTTAATTTCTGTCACAATAAGCTACAAGTCAATGTATGTTGTTATTCAATATGTGCAAAACTAAATCCTAAATACTTTTCCATGGTTATACTTGTTGGCACTTCATAATTATAAATAATATCACAGACTTGGCTACCAGCACACAGATGCACACACAAAATGGCAGAAGGTTTTCTGGAAATTTTGACAGTTCCATACATAATCCATGGATGTGACATGACCTGTGTCTGGTCTTAAAATGTATTATCAGAACTGTCACTGGCACAATATTAAAAGTAATTTAGCTTCAGACAATGCACAGAAGCATAATACATAGGTGCTTTTGCCACACTGCTTTTGTGGTATTTGCTCCTGTGTCACTGATAATAAAACTGTCAGAGTGACCTTGGGGAGGTAATAACTGCTCATTGATTTGGATTTAAAGCTTCCATAGTGTTTTTCCCACTGTGTGATATTTGTTAAAGGAAAAAAGTACAAAAATGAAGTTTGTTTCCACAATCTCCTTTAAAAGACATAGACAGGCTGTTTATAGAGATGCAGAATGTTTATTAGCTGCACAGCCCTCTGGAAACTTCCAGACACTTTGAATTTCCTGGTCCTGGGAATTCAGCAGGAGGAGGGCACTCAAGAGCTACGTACCCAGAAAATCATGGTTTCCATAGTTACCAGCCTGACAATGTGCAGGGTGCTGAGCCAGTTTCAATGGAATTTTGTTTACTAGGGTGAGTTCAAGAAAACTGTGTCTTTTCAACAAAACATTTTGGTTTTAGCAAATATCCAGATCATTTGGGTTGCATCTATCCTCCTCTTGAGAGTTAATTTCAACTGCAGGTTCTGGATGCTTAAAGATAAGCCGCTTTAAGTTTTTAATTGCTTGACACTTTGAAAAATCTTTTTACCAATTTACAAATATTAATATAAAGTTAAAAGGGGGACTGCTGGCTTTGACAGTCAGGGCATGCATGACTTGTCCCTAGCCTAGTGTATATCATGCCTCTGACCAGCTGGAAAATCTGGTGGATAATTCTGAACAGTGCCCACACTTAAGGAAGTCTTCTCAGCTATTCTGAACTAGAAATTTTTATTTCATACACCATTTCATAGGATGCAACAGTTTAGTTTGTGTTCTCTTCAGTAGCTATTTTTTGGTGGAGAATAAAGTTTTGATCACCTAGAGTGGAAGTACCTAGAGGTTTTAAGGGGAAAGGGTGGGCTGTGGGAGCAACTGTGATCAGATGCAACTGTGCTGTGGGATGGGAGTAGCCTGAGAGCTCTTGCTCAGAACAAGGCTCAGTGCAATACTATTATTTCTCATCACCCAATTATGAATTACAAGTGTCATTTCAACAATCTAGTGTGCAGATTGGGGTTCGTGGATTAGCAGGAAAGGCACATTTTAAGCCACACTATTCATGCTTGCAACTGCTTGATGTTTAGACACTGATGTGCTATTTTTAAATTGTATATTGAAAAATATTTTCTTCACAATTGCAAGTTTAAGTTCTACTTCTCCATTCCTGTTGCTACAGATTTTCTTTGATGAGGATTTATTTTTCAGTGATCTGTGCTTTTCTTCATGTCTGAAAGAAAGGAGGCTTGCTTATTTTTTAGTTGATTTGCAAAGCACAGTGGCTTATATTAATTGCTTGGGTTATTTCAGCTGAAATTTAGCATGCAAAGGGACATATGACTCTAAGAACATGTAGAAAATACTATTTCGCATGTCCTGACCATATTGGCTTTTAACATCTTACATCAAGTTACATAAAATATAGCTCTCTTTCTGATTTCCATCTTGCCACATGCTGCACTCAAGAGTCAGTCATAGTTGGATTAACTAATTTGAATTAACTACAGGGATCCTTTCCATTGTTTTCAGTGGACTGTGGATAACACTGGCATATAATACAAATTGCTGCTTCTTAATTATCCCCTCTTCTCTTATCTGATCTCTTCAAGTTACTCATCAGGTGTGGAGGAGAATAGGGACTGAAACCTTGGTCTTGTGTATCTACAAATGTCATCAAGAGTGAGTTATGCAGCTGGTATTTCTGTTGCCCTCCAGCCAAATTGGTGTTTGGGTTGTTTTGTTTTGTTTTGTTTTGTTTTTTAATGCTGGTGGAAGACTGCAAGAGAAGTAGAAAGAAATTTACTCTGTAGAATCAGATACCTACCACACAGGGGAAGCCCAGGACAGACTCATGGCACAGGAACTTGATTTGGAATTTGTTACCCTTGTCAGAGTGTGTCTGCCACTAGCTTCCACTAAGTTTTCTTTTCTTCTAATTTTTAGTAAACTGTAACATTTTGTGCTTGACCAGTTAGAATTTGGGGACCTAGAATAACAATGAACAGGGCTAAGTGCTGTCCAAGAGAGAGCCTGTGGGTTTGAATGAGGAGAGGTGGTCATCTTTCACTGCAATACACAGGATGCCCAATACAGAGGTAGAGAATCTCAGGAGTCTTTTGGAGGTGAAATTGAAGATGCAGAAGACATTGACTATGCAAACTTGGAACACTTAATATAAAAGGCCTGTCTTCACAATGCTGCCTTTTCCTCTGATAAATTCTTTGTTCATTTTACCAGACCAAACATATATTGCATGCAAAAGGGCAGTAAAATACTAAGATAACATCAGACCCCAGCTTCTATCCATAGCAAGGAGGCTACAGACTGAAATGTCTTAAGTACTGTATTCCAATGGTTTTTGGAATTTATTTTCTGCAATTACTAAGGAATTTTGGAACCTAAGTATGCTATTTTTAGAGTTATCATGGGTTTAGATCTTCATAGACATCTTACTTGCGTGGATCTTGGGGCACACAGAGGCTGTAGGTTCCTGTGGAATTTAGCGAGTGTCCAGGTGTTGTTGCTCTTTTCAGTGAGAGTTGAACTAGGTAGCACTCTTGCAATATAATTCTTTTGATCTTGAAGCACCTATCTACCTACTTCAATTTTGAAAATGGTA
Organism: Chlamydotis macqueenii; assembly: GCF_036417535.1. Taxonomy (NCBI): domain Eukaryota; kingdom Metazoa; phylum Chordata; class Aves; order Otidiformes; family Otididae; genus Chlamydotis; species Chlamydotis macqueenii. Next base: position 23,477,199 of record NC_141559.1, read on the forward strand.
GTTAGGCTGAACTAAGTAAGTTGCATGCACGTGCTGAGAGTGCTGCCATTCATATCTCATGATGTCAACACAGAACTGGTAACAGTTCTCCTTAATATGTAGGGGTACGTACTGCAGGCTGGTTGCTTCCTTGGGTCATGGGAGATTGAGCCAAACTCCCCAAGTTAATGCATACTAGTCACAATAGCAAAGATGCTTACTTGCAGGAAAAAAGAGATCTCAAAAAGTGTATGTAGCCTGCCTTGCAATAAGAAACCATAGTAAATTACTGCAGCCATTTACCTGTGTACTTTTGCATCCATTCCCTTAAAACAAATTCCGCGTTATTGATAACCCCGTTTCAGAGAAAAAATGGATGTAATGCTGTTTTGTCAATTTTCTTTTTTATTAATGGTGTTCTTGAGGATGGTATTTTAGAAAGTGCTGCACGCTTTCAAAGCCATCTTCTGTACATTGCTTCCCCATGATCTAAGAGTCACTGAGTTACTACTCAGCTGATTGTTTTTCTACTTTCAAAAGGGTTTTTTTTTTTCTTGGGGAGCAGGGATTAGGTCAGCTCTTCAAGCTTTGAATTGATTATATGCACACCCTGGAAGGTAAGAAGGGTAGGAGACAAAACTGCTTTTTATTGCCAAACAGAGATGAGCACTAAACAAAACGTAAAACTCTCCCAAGGAAAATGTGCACCAAAGAAATTTGAAAATGTATCTGATATGATGAAAAAAACCAAACCACTGTAAAAAAAAAATAAAATCATTGTAACTCTTTGTAACCAAGTATATATTAATACATTACCCTTGATGTGAAGCTGGATAAAAAGTATTTACCTTACGTGCCATAAACTTGCACATGGAGGACAAAGAGAGTGGTACAATTTGAGATCTCCAGCATATTTTCTAATGCACTATTGAGAAGGGGAGCAACATAAGCAAATTTGCAGCTCTGATCATTCTCCCATGCAGATAAAGCACACTCCATTCATACAGAATATTTTACTTAATCTGAAAGAAAGTAACACTTTCATCTTGATGCTATTAAAAACCTGTGAACTATGGAAAAGGCAGAAGTGCCTGTAGATTGATCTAATTCTGTGATTGTAACTGAAAAGACAAAATAATATTATATGTGGAAGCCTGCACTTTTTATAAGGCCTTAAATGTTAAAAGATCAAGATTATTAAAAACTTGAAGAAATGACAGCCAAGGAGAAAGAGACAAAACTGTTCTGTATAGTACTGAGTTCAGGACATACATATTAGCAGGGTCATGCTAGATGATTCAAGTCCTAAACTAGTAAATGTTAATATAATATTAGAAAATTATGATGATGAATGTAGCTGGATACCATCTGGTATTAACTCAGTTCCCAGGGCATTTAAATTTCTGATTGCACAGTTCTTTGTAGGATTACAGTGTTGGAAAGCTGCAGTGAGAAATATTGTCTTTTGTCTGGTAATCCTAGATTACTGAAAAGTCAGATGGAAACGATCGTCTTTCTTTTTTTTTTTGTTGTTTGTTTGTTTTTTTTTTTTAATAAATAACATATTTCAGGGAAAGAGCGCTTTTTTTTTCAGAAATGTTTGTAATTTTTTTTTTTTTCTTTTTTAATGATGGTGCTTTCTGGAAGCTGCAGCTCTGACACCTCAATCTCATTCTTCTTTGTAATCTAAATTGGTCTCAAGAAGCCAGGCTGTGTTTGCTGTGCTGCACCCTCGTCAGCAATGGATTTTCCTCCCTCAGAGACAGGGCTATGCTGAGTCATTGAGGACACGGTCTCACCAGATCCATGGGTGAGAATCAGCATACAATAAATGCAAACTGAATCTCTCAATCTGCTGTTTCCAACTGGACAGCTTTCAGGTTTAGGGACTATTTCTTTTTTATTTGCTTTTCATGCTCTAAATAAACTTTTCTCACAGATAAATAAATACCTTTTTCACTCATATATACTCTTTGACTTTAAAGAACCTGGTGAAAATCACTGGCTCTTGTAGGCCAGTGATGGAATAGGTAAAAATCAAGTAGTAGTTTGGTGAATATGAGTAGCCAAAACTTAAGTCAACTGAGTTTGTTAGACTACACAGAAGTAGCAGATACAGGAAATATTGGGGTTGCAAGAAACATGTGAGATTTTCTGCGGGCAGAAAGTCAGTAGAAATAGCTTCAGTGCCTCAGTCCCCCATATATTATACCACATTAAGATAAAATAAGATTCTTTAATTATAAAAACATCTGCTAACAATGTAAAATTTAAGACAATAAAAGGGGTATATTGTAGCTTGAGTGCAATCCTTTGTCCTTGAGCTTGTGTTTAGTAGAGATTTCCATCTGCAGATGTTGAAATTCTCTGACATTTAATTATTGTGCTTACATGTTTCTCCCCTAATCAGTAACTTTCTGTCAGTGTGTTTTTGGGGAATACTCCTTGCTCTTAATTGCTTACATTTGTCTTTTACATTGTTTTTTTTTCAATTCTGTATCTCTTCAATCATAATCTTCACATATTTCCTTCCTATTACTGGCACATGAATTTGCTGTGTTACACGTGTTATATATTCCATCGGTCTTTGTTTACTCATGGCACTGAGTGAATCGGCTGTGAAGTAGAAATTGTGTTGTCCATCCTTTGGACCTTTGAGAATTTGTGATTTCACTGTTAATGTGAGGTGGTTCACACCTTAATATTTGACATTGGTTCACCAGAAATTGCTGATATAAAGAGAACAGGGTGCCTACGATGCAGAACAGCTCCTGATAGTATAAATGGCCACTGGAGCACCAGCTGTCTTACTTCAGCTGATATGTGTGGTTTGGAGGGCTAGTAAGTACTCTTCTCAGCAGTTACCTTCAGGCAAAATGAAGGTTCATCTCAGCTTCAGATTGTTCTGATAAAACATAAAGGTGGAGTTTTTAGAAGCCAGTAGTGGTTTGGGGTGCCTCTGTTTTTAGGCACATGTCTAAATGTCGCCGAGGCAACAGCTTCGGAGCCGGCACGATTCGCAGCGGCGCGGCACAGCGCAGCGCAGCCAGGGGATTCCCGAGGCAGGGAAGCTCAGGGGGGAGCGGAGCGAGGCGCCAGGAGCCCGCAGCTCGCGCGAGAGCGGCTGACGAGACGTGGGCGGAGCCAGGGGGCACCGGCGGCCCGGCCCCTCTCCCCGGGTAAAGCGGGGCCTAGGGAGCGAACAGGGCGTGGCGCGGCAGTTTGCGCAGGAAGGGCGCCGCCCCGGGGCACTTGGGGATTCACGCCGCTCAGGGCGACATGGCCAACACCCGCCTGAGAACAAAGGCTGCCCCTCCGGCCGGGAGGCCTGCACCGGCACCCCCTGCGGCGGTCGATGCCTCCGTGCAGACGGAGCAGCCGAGGGGGAGGCTGCGGTGCAGACCTCGGGCTGCAGGCAGAGCCTGGACCCTACTCCCGGGGCAGGGGCAGGCGGCAGCCCTGGCTGCAGAAGGTGTGCCCGGGTGGAGCAGCTCCTGCGGCAGTGGCTGAGCTGCAGGAGGCGGTCAGGAGGCTGCGGGACATCAGGGAGGCTGAGAGGGAGCTGGATACTTGGTTCCAGGCACACTCTGCACCGGAACCGCAGCACCCAGTGAACCAATCAACCCCCCCCCAGTGACACACGACGTAAGCAAGCAGGCAGAAGATGCCACTGAATGGAAAGCTGCAAGGGCAAGGCGCAGGAGGAAGAAGCAGCAGCTTCCCCAGAACCCCGAGGTGCCCCTGCAGAACCGCTTTGCTGCTCTGCAGACTGAGGAAGTGAGACCCAGCACCTCGGGGGAGGCACGGGAGCAGTGCGAGGTAGCACGCCCGGCTCGTGTAATAACTAGCGCTACCAAGAAAAAGAGAGGAGTGGTAGTAGTGGGTGACTCCCTCCTGACAGGTACGGAGGCACCCATCTGCCGCCCCGATGCGCTCTCTCGGGAGGTATGCTGTCTCCCGGGGGCTCTTATCAGGGATGTCACCGAGAGACTACCTAGCCTCATACGGCCCACAGACTATTATCCACTGCTGGTGTTTCATGTGGGGGCCAGCGACACAGCTGGCAGCAGTCTGAGAAACATCAAAAGGGATTTCAGGGCTCTGGGTTCAACAGTCAAAGGCTCTGGGGCGCAGGTGGTATTCTCGTCAATCCTCCCGGTCGAAGGGCAGGGACCTGAAAGGGCCAGACGTATCTGGCAGGTTAACTCGTGGCTCAGGGAGTGGTGCTACAGCCAGGGCTTTGGGTATCTAGACCACGGGGCGTGCTTTGAGAAGCCCGGGCTGCTAGGGGCGGATGGCGTGCACCTAACCAAGAGGGGGAAGAGTGTGTTTGGACAGAGACTTGCCAGGCTCGTCTGGAGGGCTTTAAACTAGTGTTGCTGGGGGAGGGGGAGCACAGTTCAGCCCACTGCTGTCAGCATGGCGCCAGTGCCAGCACCGAGGGTCCAGAAGCTGAGGAAGGATCACAGATAAGTGCAAATGAAACCTAAACTGCGGTCCAATAGCACCCCTGTAGCTCCAGCCAGCAAGTCGGCTTTGTCGGGGGCCCACCTGAAGTGTCTCTATACCAATGCACGCAGCATGGGGAATAAACAGGAAGAGCTGGAGATGCTTGCACACGAGCAGGGCTACGACCTCATTGGCATCACGGAGATGTGGTGGAATGACACATACGACTGGAGCGTCAACATGGAGGGGTACAGGCTTCTTAAGAAGGACAGGCAGGGGAGATGAGGAGGGGGTGTCGCTCTCTACGTCAGCAACCGTCTGGAGTGTGTGGAGCTCTGCCTGGGGATGGAGGAGGAGCTGACAGAGAGCTTATGGGTCAAGATTAGAGGATGGGGATGGACAGGGGACATTACGGTGGGGGTCTGTTACAGGCCGCCTGGCTAGGAAGACAGAGCAGACGAGGTGCTCTATAGCCAGATAGGAGCAGCCTCACGGTCACAGGCCCTGGTCCTCATGGGGGACTTGAACCACCCTGACATCTGTTGGAGAGACAACACGGCAGGGCACAGGCAGTCCAGGAGGTTCCTGGAATGTGTGGACGACAGCTTCCTCCTGCAGGCGACAGAGGAGCCGACGAGGAGGGGTGCCATGCTCGACCTTGTGCTCACCAACAGGGAGGGGCTAGTTGGGGATGTGAAAGGACAAGGACAGCCTTGGCTGCAGCGACCATGACATGGTGGAGTTCAAGATCCACGGGGCAGCAAGGAAACTACATGGCAAGCACTCAGCCCTAGACTTCAAGAGGGCAGACTTCAGCCTCTTCAGGGACGTGATGGGCCAAGTGCCATGGGAGGTGGCCCTGGAGGGAAGAAGGGCCCAGGAAAGTTGGTCCAGGAAATGGTCCTGGTCAGGACATTCAAGGAGCACCTCCTCCAAGCTCAGCAGAGGTGCATCCCAACGAAAAACAAGTCAGGCAAAAAGGCCAGGAGGCCGGCGTGGATGAGCAAGGAGCTCCTGGACCAACTGAAAGTAAAAAAGGAGGCCTATAGAGGGTGGAAATGGAGACAGGTAGCCTGGGAGGACTACAAAGAGGCTGCGCGAGTGGCCAGGGATCAGGTAAGGAAAGCCAAAGCCCTGGCAGAACTGAATCTGGCCAGGGATATAAAATGCAACAAGAAGAGCTTCTATAGGTATGTAGGGAACAAAAGAAAGTCCAGGGAAAATGTAGGCCCCCTCCAGAAGGGAACTGGTGTCCTGGTTACCCAGGACAAGGAGAAGGCTGAGGTACTCAATGACTTTTTTGCCTCAGTCTTCACCGACAAGAGTTCCTGTCCCACCACCCAAGCTGTAGAAGGTGCAAGCAAGGACTGTGAGGATGAAGAACTGTCCACTGTACTTGAAGAGCAGGTTCGGGATAATCTGAGGAACTTAAAGGTGCACAAGTCCATGGGACCTGATGAGATCCATCCGCAGGTCCTGAGGGAACTGGCGGATGAAGTTGCCAAGCCACTGGCTATCGTATTTGAGAAGTCGTGGCGGTCTGGTGAGGTCCCCGATGACTGGAAGAGAAGGAACATAACCCCAATTTTTAAAAAAGGGAAAAAGGAAGACCCGGGTAACTACAGGCCAGTCAGCCTCACCTCCGTGCCTGGCAAGGTCATGGAGCAGATTCTCCTGGAAACCATGCTAAGGCACATGGAGAGCAAGGAGGTGGTTGGAGACAGCCAACATGGCTTCACCAAGGGCAGTTCGTGCTTGACCAGCTTGGTGGCCTTCTATGACGGAGTGACGGCATCGGTGGACAAGGGACGAGCAACGGATATCATCTACCTGGACTTGTGCAAAGCTTTTGACACTGTCCTGCATGACATCCTTCTCTCTAAACTGGAGAGGCATGGGTTTGATGGATGGACCACTCGGTGGATAAGGAGTTGGCTGGATGGCCACCACCAGAGAGTGGTGGTTAACGGCTCAATGTCCATGTGGAGACCGGTCACGAGTGGCGTCCCTCAGGGGTCCGTGTTGGGCCTGGCCCTGTTCAGCATCTTTGTCGGCGATATGGACAGTGGGATAGAGTGCACCCTCAGCAAGTTTGCTGACGACACCAAGCTGTGTGGTGCTGTCGACACGCTGGAAGGGAGGGATGCCATCCAGAGGGACCTTGACAGGCTGGAGAGGTGGGCCCGTGCCAACCTCATGAAGTTCAGCCAGGCCAAGTGCAAGGTCCTGCACCTGGGTCGTGGCAATCCCAGGCACAAATACAGGCTGGGCGGGGAATGGATTGAGGGCAGCCCTGAGGAGAAGGACTTGGGAGTGCTGGTGGACGAGAAGCTCAACATGAGCAGGCAATGCGCCCTTGCGGCCCAGAAGGCCAACTGCATCCTGGGTTGCATCAAGAGGAGCTTGGCCAGCCGGTCGAGGGAGGTGATTCTGCCCCTCTACTCTGCCCTGGTGAGACCCCACCTGGAGTACTGTGTCCAGTTCTGGAGCCCCCAACACAAGAAGGACATGGACCAGTTAGAGAAGGTCCAGAGGAGGGCCACGAAGATGATAAAAGGGCTGGAGCACCTCTCTTATGAGGACAGGCTGAGAGAGTTGGGGCTGTTCAGCCTGGAGAAGGGAAGGCTCCAGGGAGACCTGATAGCGGTCTTCCAGTACCTCAAGGGGGCCTACAGGAGGGATGGGGAGAGGCTGTTTAGTAGGGCCTGTTGTGACAGGACAAGGAGTAATGGTGTTAAAGTAGAGGGGGGTAGATTTAGATTGGATATTAGGAAAAAATATTTTACACTGAGGGTTGTAGAACACTGGAACAGGTTGCCCAGAGAGGTGGTGGATGCCCCATTCCTGGAAATGTTCAAGGCCTGGTTGGATGAGGCTCTGAGCAACCTGATCTAGTTGGGGATGTCCCTGCTCCTTGCAGGGGGGTTGGACTAGATGACCTTTGAAGGTCCCTTCCAACCCTAACCATTCTATGATTCTATGATTCTAAATGCATCGTTGGGAGGGCTTGAAATTTGGAAGGAGAGACTGAAAAAAGAAATTGTGAAAGTTTTTTTTATGATGTCTTTATTCTCCTTCATTACTCCCTGTACGCACAGATTTTCTGCTCCTGCCCTTAAAGATCCTTTCATTAGCTCTCTTTGTACATGCTTTTCAAAAATACGGAGCAAAGGAAGAGAAGCCAGGGAGTGTATATCACTGGTGGGGTAAATCTTAAGAAATGTTCCTCTGGGACAACATTTGTTTGAGTAAAAGGCTCAGGTGATCAGGCTGCTCAACTCTCTCCAAGCTGTTGCTTTAAGATCTTTCTGTTCTATGCCTCTTGCAGAACACAGTCCAACTGTCTCACTGATCGTCCTTTGCAATTTTTTTTTACACCAGTAAGGGAGTCTATGCTCAGTCCAGTGCAGGCACTCAGTTATTTCCTGCCCACCCTGAGCCAGCCACCCTGGCTATATATATGTTATCTGAATGTGTTATCTGCTAGCAGTTCAGATGCTGAAACACCATAGTATCTCCTCACTTATGTGTCTGCTAGGTTGCCACCATCAGCATGGTAATGATGCTAAGCCAAGGTGCAGACAGGCTTTCCTGTTCTGAGTCCACCTGAAAGGCTCTGCCTGCTGTCTGCCAGGACAAAAGCACATTAGCCAACTTTGTTGTGACTGCCACCCAATAGAAAGGCTTTTTGACCGTCTCTTTTTGCAAGCTCTTGCCTGCTATGGCAGATGTTCTTACTTTTTATCCTAGGCTGTTTCTTCTTTGCTGTATAGCTTTAGAGACAAGGGGTTACTCAGCTATTGGATAAATTTCAGCATTTGTTTTAAATCCATTTCACTTAAGGCCTAGGGTTTTTTCCTGAGATACTGGCTTTCAAGGGCATTTAGGCACTTGCCTATATTGTGGTGCTTTTTTCTGTACCTTTTAGTGGAGCTAAAGTGACTGTGATTCCCTCTTCCTTCTTTCCTTCTCCCCGATCCATCCCCAATTTTAATGCTTCTGCTTTGTTACAGAGGAGTGATAAATGTCCCAGAGTGGAATTTGATGAGGTCAGGTGTTACTGTTTGCTGTAAATCCTTCTTGCTTGTTGGCTCAGCAGCAATTTCTGGCCTTGGACTTTAATGGCTCTCCCAGTGGAGGAGGGACAGGAATAGTATGGGCTGTCAGCACACCAGAGTGATTTGCAGAAGGGTTTTATCTGAAAGCTTCGTGCACCTAGAAAAACTCCTCGAAGCCCCAGGAACAGAAAGAAACCTCCTAATCAGCTCTTTGTTCCTTAAGCTAGAGCGCTCTCACTTACATAGCATAGGAACAACTCATGGGCCATAAAGTTAAGCAGTGCATCAGGATTAGATGATCTCTCAACACAGACAACTGAGATACAGATATATGGAGATACTTGCTGTGTTAACAATTGTAGCTGTGTCTGTTTGAATCAGCAATATATTTACTTTGGTTGACATCTAAGCACAAGCAAGCTGAATGTGCATTGCTTTTTTGGTACTAAATGTGATAGCCCACAGTGTATGCTGCAAACAACAAAGTGTTTGGAGACTGTCAGCTTGTAAATCCAGGGTAACAGATGCCTAACTAATACTCTGCTCTCCCTGTGTTGATTCTGGCTGAAGTGCTGAAAGATAAAGGTACAGCACTGTGGGAATGGCAAAGGATGGCTACATGAACTTACTCCCAAGTACCTGTGCCACTATTCCATACAACAGAGCAGATAGGAAAAAATGAATGGACACTTAAAAATGTAGCTTGACCTATGTCCTGAGAAGTTTTCACTGGCTCGGAGTCAGCCTGCCATGGATTAGAGGATGCAAGTGTGGATGGCAAGGGAAAATGCTTCCCTAAAACCCAGTAAAATTAGTTTTGCCATTAGCTCTGCATATAGTCAATGCTACTCATTCTCCCCAGATACCATTATCATAAAATATGTAATAAATTTATATGTGTAGTTAGACACCACTTGAACAGAAAATGAAGCACATCTATTAGTGGGTGTGGCATAAATTTCTTCTCTGTGCAGAAATTTGTTTAAGATTCAGCAGAAGAGCAGAAAAAAATGTGGTTTACAGATTTATTTTTCTAGTGAGAAAAATGAAAATATACCAGATAAAGAATGCTCATTCAGAAACAGTTTATTCTACAATTAGCCAATTTAAAGAGGCCAAATTTTTGGTGCCACAATAGGGGAGCTGTTCAAAATGCAGCATTGCTCACATTTCTCATCCATTTTAGCTTTGATTTTGTTAATAGTATTTGGGTAAAATAAAAACTTCTGCCTGGCTTCCTGTGTTTTGTGATATTCTTAATATTCAAGGAGGAAAGTAATCAGAAGACTGACATCAAAAATTATGTTTGTTTATCTGGATTGCTGGAAGGTGTTGATGTCTTCTACCTTCCCTGTCTTGTTTCTTTAAACTTGCTGGATCATACAAAGGAACACGACTAGAAGAATTTGCCTCTGGAACTTTTCATTATTAATGATGCTCTATGACTAAATTGGAAATCTGCTACTGTACCCCAAGGGGGTGATTAATTTAGCAGATTAGGAGTTTTGATTAAAAGGGAACGAAATGTCTGACACACAGTCTATTTATCAGTTATTATGATATTAAAACTATCTCTAATCATTGTGGTGCCTAAATTCAGGCTTCACAGCCTAAATGTCACTTCATAGTGCTCTTTTAGATCTAGCTGTGTAATACAAGTTTATTATTAGTGGGCACATGAGAATATAAGTGTATGTAGCAGTCTTTGATAAGAACAAAGCAGTTTGGTAAGACCTCTACTCTTTACCCCTTTCCCATTCAAAGAGGAGATGAGGGAAGATTTTAAGATGTGATCTGTTCAGGCAATGCATGCAGGGCAAGATGCAACTATCCCTTGATGTCCCCAGGAGTCACGATGCAAACTTTGTCAAAACTGGACTGAGCCTACAGAACACAGAAAAACATCTTGGTAGCCTAAAAGTCTAAGTCAAAACCAGTTCCTTCTAGAAACTAGGTGTGCTCTGAGATGTTACATTCTCTGAGAGGTGAAATAATAAAAATTTCATGTCATTAAATTAAAGGTCAGGGCAGAAATCAGCAGCAATCAGTCAAGAAAGGTAATCAACAGTTGATGCTAAGAGAGTGTCATTTAAGCAAGCTGCAGAGAAGTAGGAAATGACAGCAATATGTCATGTGTTTCTGTATAAGTGCCTAAGAAATAGCTGTAAGCCACGGCTTACAGCCTGTTGTACCAGGCCTACTGCAAGCGTCAGGGAGGGAAGAGAGAGGGTCAAGAAGCACTGTGAGACCAAGGAGCACAGCGTACATGAAAGACAGTCAAGTAGTGATGGAGGAGTGGTGCTTTGTTTTAGTGAAGGCTTGGAATCAAATCAGATCAGTAAAATAATCATGTTGGCAACTCAGAATTTTTAGGCCTCAATAGGAAAAATGCTACATTAGGACTAATTTATTCATTGACTGACCAGGACGGCAACAGTAACTGTGACATTCTGCCAGAGAACTGCTTTTGAGGGCAGCAAACATAGTAAAGAGGAACAATTTCTGTGACCTCTATGACATTAGCTTGGCTAAATGTCATATCAGGGTATAGTTTTGAGTCTGCTCTTTTAGACACTATCCGTGACCGCTTCATGGAGTGGCTAATCAAGGAAACCACAAGAGCGGAAGCAACTCCTGAAAGCTAGGCCAGTGGACTGTGTGTTGTTCATAATATTCTTGTCAAAGAATATTCTTGTCTACTGCAGGGGTGGGGGGGTGGGGAGGATACACGACAATGCATTAGATTGACCATTGTGGCAGAAGCAACAAAAGCTAAAACATCCACCACTGTCATACTTAATTTCAAAAAGGAGAAGCTAGAAGAGGCTAAAAGAGTTAAATTATAGCAAGTAACATAAAGACTAAAGACAGGATGGAATCTCCAAGCAAATGTATCCCATTTATCAAAAAAAAAAAAATCACCTTGAGGAAAAAACAGAAGGAAGCTGAGATGACTAAACAGCAGGTAAAGTATATTACTAAAAGCAAGAAGGCATCCTTCAAATAGCTTGAGCCTGACAAATGAGAAAAGTAGAAAAGCTCATAAACCCAGGCATGTTATAAGGAAAAATGTGATAAGGAATGCCAGAAGAGTTGGAGAAACTTAGAGAAAGCAGAGGAAAATCCCTAATAAGTCCTATGTCAAAGACATGAACCTGGAAGCTTGCTGGAGTCTGCAGGACCAGTAAACAATACACAGGACTGTTCAGAAAAATGAAATGTTTTGTGATTTTGTTATGGAGGAACACAGGGAGATTCTCACAGTGGAATGCCTCTCCTGGCAGAGCATGGATGAAATAGGTCAAGTGGTAAATATAGCATCCCCTAGCTTGTGTTTCTCTACCAGAGGACAAGGACCAGTATAACACCATTTTTTTTTCAAACTGTTTCCTGAGAGAATCCCAGAGCTCCACAGTAGTAAACCTGATTATCTACAATAAACACATTGATAGAAACTGTAATAATAACAGAATAAGTGGGAACATCAATAAATATCACCATGACAAAGAGTCAGCCAGGGTTTTGTGATTAATATAATGATTTACTAATCTGCTGGGTGACACTGGAGGAGTCAATGTGTGTATGGGGCAGCTCTTTCCTCTTTCCAGGCTAACCTCTCCTCAGATTAGCCTGGACACAGATCCAGGAGTCGCAGTTGCTTTGATCTCCAAACTGTCCTGCACTTCATAGATATGTCTCCCAGTCCAAAGACAGGCACAGAAGTGAGTACCTTACTGAAAAAAAAACACCTAGAAATGTAAATAATTGGCAGATGGAGCTGCCTGGAGATTAGGATCTGTTTTTAAGAGAATTGGGCTGTGAAATAGAAGAGGGAAACTTCAGAGGATAAAACCAGATGTTAAAAGACATTGTGAGAGATAATAGCACTTTGCAAACAACACTTGTAAAGATGCGAGGGAACAAGGGGAATGCACCCTCTGAATTAGTGGCAGTTATGGGAAAAGGAAATTTCATCAGTCTCCACTTTCTGGATTAATTCTTCCCCTAGCGAAAAAAAAACAACAGGGAGATCTGTGAGAGTAAGAGATCTTCAGCAGAGGTTTTGTTTGTAAATAAAACAAATAGAAAACTGTCAGAAGATAAACACTTCCTTAAAAAAAGAAATGTAAACTAACCCTCAGAAAACCATCCAGCACAAACCGAACAGGCAGCATTTGCCTCCCCTCTGCAGGTGCAGGCTGTCTTGCTGCCTGCTGCTGGAGCTGCTTCAGGTGAAGATGTATGAGAGGCTGCCTGGATGCTCTGCTCCCCCCACCCTGGTCCCCCGGGTCCCCTGCTGCTGCTTGCTGCTGCATGAGAATAATGAGGACATTGCTCTGTATGTCACACCGCCTCAGCAGGGTCTTTAGGAAAGCTCTCTAGCTATTCTCCCGAGTCCTGCAATCACCTGCAGCCTGAGTAGGCAGTGCTGGTGTGTTCAGTGCTTTCCTCTCTTGTGTTTTCCTGTTGAGGGAAAATATTGCTGTTACATCCATGGTTCCTTTTAAAATGATGGAAAACAATAACATATCGAAATAAGTGGCCAACATTCCCTGCCAGGATACTGTTATACCAAAACCAAAGTACATTACTGGATTGCACCCTGCAGAGGATTCCTGGTGGGAATATTGCCAGCCCAGCAGCCAGATAATTGGGCAGTGATCCGAATGTGCTCTCAGTTCCTGATGGGACAGTTTAAAATACTCTGTGACCACAATTGTCATCCCTGCCTCTCTGCTGGGTTTTGTATAGAGGGCTTTGAATAGTGATGTTCCAGCCATTGGACTTGGAGCTTTAATGGTAACTTAAACCAGCAGGGACTGTGATGTTGAGTCTCTGAAGGGTCTTTCCCCATATGCATAGCTCAGAAATTCCTAAGTGAGAACCTTTGGCCTGTAGCCTCCTGGAAATCCAATCAGAGGACTGGGATAAAATTCATGCACTTTGTCTCATACACTGAGTTTCTATTATTTTCAGTGAGATTTAGCACAAGAAACTGAGAAAGTGTGTGAGTGAGGCAGAAAAGTGCTCAGCCTGATGGAGGCCTGGTATTAACCAACACACGGAAGTGGAACAAGTTTCTGCATTTCTCTGAAAACACAGAATTTTTTGTAATCTTTTTCAGTATCTTTAATTCATTGTTGTTTTAGTGACCCGAAGCTTGCCAAGGTGGAAATTGTTACAGAGAAAAAACCTATCCATGAGTTAGTGATAGAAATATTGCTAGCCTTTTATCTGCTTTCCTGCTTTGATTTCTCTTGAGCTTACCTGAGCTGTCTGTTGTCCAAAGGGTATTTTTATACCTGTGCCAATAAGTGGCAGAGTGCTCATGAAGGGCATAGCACAGTGGCAGCCTGTGGAGGATGCAGTAAAAGGCTTTTTTTAACACCGCTGTACGGGGGAAACCAAATTTCCAGCTGTATATATCAGCCTGGCAAGTCTTGTTCCTAGTCAGCATGCTGCAGGGTAATTGAGAATACAGTTTATTGCAGACTTTTGGTTCTCTTCCAAGATTCATTCCTTTTCATCCCTTTCTCTGCAGAGTATAATAAACAGAACAGGAGATGAAGGCAGTTTGGCTGGGGAAACAAGATTCAATAATTAAAAAAAACCCCTCAACCCCACAGAAAACAAAACAAAACAAAACAAAACCTGCTCAGTAAAGAGGTAGAAAGGTAGCTTTGTTGACAGAAGAAGAGGGAAAGTAGGAGGAAAAGAAACATCTGAGCTGTTTCTCCTGCCCTTCTCAACCAGTCTGAATGGAGGTTGTGAATAATAAAATACAGAGCTCTCACTATTTCCTACTCAGGCAGGCTAGGCTTTTTCAGTGCTCCCTTATTACTTGCAACCCTGTTAGAATGGCTGACAGCAGAGTCCCTTGTTAACCCTTCTCACAAGGAGTGAGGACACCGGCTAGGTGGGAGGTTAGAGTGTGCGGTGAATGCTTTGATCTGAGGTGTCCTTATTAAAATGAATACTGGCATTTGGCCCTTAATACCTTAATCAGCCTGGAGAGAAATCTAGAGAGCTGGAGTGTGTTGGAGAAAAATGGGGGAAAAAAGAGCAAGGAAATGAAAGAAAGGCACACTGGTTCTGCTTTCTTTGTGTGCTTAAAGCATTTGTGTACATAGAAATCCAGACGTATGAAATCTTTAAAATGCTGCACTTCTTTCAATTCCTTCCCTAGTGATGAGCGTGAAGAATTTAATAACTGCCAGGTACTCTTGTTGATGTGGGGAGAATTACTGTTTTAATACAAATGCTAACTAATACAGATGAGTTTAAGGCATTGCTGGAGTGACAAATTATCCTTCATCTCCTTATAGTGATGTTCTTGTCTTTCCTTTTCTGGACACTCTGAAACAAGAAAGTGGCACAGGTGAACCTTGGGGCTGATGTACTTTAGCAATTCCTATGTTTCCATGTTTTACCTGGACTACTGTGGCTATCTAGTACAGGTCAGACTAGCTGGAAAGGGTTAAATAGTGCTTGGTGCTGGGCTAGGGACCTGGCTCTGCTCCCCAATATCTGCTGGCAGTTTCCCATGAACACCTGGGCAGCGTGGCAGAACTGAGTATCATTCAGACACGGAATGCTGAAGGGTTCCTGCCAGGTGTGTCAGTTGTGATAATCCGCTGCCTGCGACCTCATTAAAACAGCCTGATTGGGGCTGCTAATCACATAAATAAAGAATTAAATCATAGCATTAACCTTCTACAGGGAAATCTGCCCTGGTAATACTGACAGAATTAGATCCATTAATTATTTACAGGGTCATTTGATAGAAATGTATATAGTTGGCAGATTATGAGCACTTGAAGCAATAAGTTAACCATAAATTATTGCTTTGATAAAAATCTTTTAATATTTTCCTCTTAATGTCCTGAATTAAAAGCCACCTTGCTTTTATCTCTGTAAGACAGTAGCATCACACATCATTTATCATAGGTAGATCAAACATGCCCAAACATCAAGGATTTTTTGGCTCACACATCATTTATCATAGGTAGATCAAACATGCCCAAACATCAAGGATTTTTTGGCTCTCAAGGTTCCTTGTTTTGTTAGAAATTCCATCTGTGCAAACAGAGTTTCCATAGCTAAATTCAGGGCCAATTCCTCCCTTGCTGTAAGGGTTGGAGATTCCTTGGTGGCCAAGGTATTCGGAGGACCTGAGCATCTGTCTTGCCAGTGCTGCAGAGCATTAGGATGCTTTCTGTAGTCGTTCTCTACTGGTATTAAATTCCATTAAACGCCTTGTGGATTTTGCCTTCTATCTCAGAATTGCTTGGGAAAAATGCTCTTGAATCAGAAGGGATTATGAGTTCATTGTTTTACTGATTCTACTGGGCTTGCAGGAATTATAATGGTATTAGATAGGCTTGTTTGCTGATCAGAATTTGAATATGTATCTGCAGATAGCACACAAAAGACTTGGGCATGTGGAGTGGAGGAGGGTGGGGAGACTGGAGGCAAATCTGTTATTATTTATGGAAATATCCAGTATTCATGGAGCCATCTGCTGTGAATGCTTCAAGTCTGAGAAGTGTCATAAAATGAGAAAGCATAATGTAAAAAAAACCCCCAAAACTGAACCCCCCCCCCTGAATTTCCATCACTCAGAAACCTGAACCAGTGAATATATAAACTCAGAAGCTCTCTTTTTAAAGATACTTTGTAAATTTTCTACCAGATTGAGAGATAAAGATATGATATTTCTCAGGTTCCTTTCTTCACCCTTCTTGGAACAATTAATTCCATTTGTTCATTTCCAGTCCTTTAATTATTGATGACATCTTTTCCTTTTCTCTTTCTTACTGTTCTAGGCTATAAGGCAAGTCAGGGAGTTAAAAAAAGGTGTTTAGTAGGCTGTTTAGATCTTGAAGCATTGAGAAGGTCTTTACTGTAGCCGCAGTTTTCTCTCTGATAATGAAACATCAATTTTGTTGCCAGAATTTTATCAATATTAAAAATTGTTATTACTATTAAGGCTGAGACCCCCATAGCATGCCTCTGGAGCAAGTCTCAGGCAGAGACTGGCCTGCTCCCCTGTACCGTGCCCTCTCAGGCAGTTCAGATACTTCATTTCTTGATTTGCTCAGGATGTTCTTTATACAGTGAATACAGACAGATAGTGGGGAAACTGAAGCAAAAAAAAAGAGGCAATGATTTGCACAGCCACGCAGCAAGCTACTAACAGCATCGGGAATAGACTGTATCTTTCTTGATTATTTCACTAGGAGCAGAGACCTGCTCAAAGTTCTTTCCTTGGGAACAACAGGGAATCTCTTGGTAATGTTTTTTTTTTTTTGTCTTTCCTGCTTCCATGCATTTTGGTTACGTTTTTAGTAGCACAGCATATTACTAGCAGGTGCTATTGTGTGACCGGTTCTGTTTGTCTTGTCGTACCTCCTTTCCTCTCTACCACCCTGTTATCTGTCTACCCATCACCCCTTGGCCAAAAAAAAAAAGCTGACTTAGCAGAACAACTGCTTGTTAGAGCAGAAATTTATCTTCAACCTTCCTTCCTCTCCTATAGTGTTGCAGTCCAGGGCTATGAATTTAAAAATCTCCTTACTATTGCACTCACTTTATAAATACTTCCTTGCTTTTAATTTGCTCAGTCATTCACGTCAGGTTGTCCTGACACCCTGCAATGTTCCTGTTCTCTGTGCAGGGCTGCCTTTCTTCTTCCAGTATTCCAACTTTATGCCTTAGAAATTGCATCTTCAGCCCAACAAAGCACATAAGGATGTGCTTAAGTACTACAAATTCAGTTGATGCGATTAAGCATGCTCTTAAGCACTTGCTCTTTGCCCCTTTCTTCCTATTTTGAGGAAATATCTTTCTTCATGAGAAAGCCATCAGAGCAGTGGTGCAGATGCACACTCGCTGTTTCTTTCTCAACATAGTGATTCCCATTCTCTCCGGATGCAAGATTTGTGATTTCTTGGGGCCAAGGCTTTACCAATGCAATTCTAGATTATAATCATAGAAAAAAAGGATGGGAAGGTACTTTAAGAGATCACCTAGTGTATTCTTGTTCCTCAAGGCAGGATCAGCTCTGCCTTTTTCTTGTCCAATGTATTTGTCTAGCCTTGAAACGTGAGCCATAGTAGAAGTGCAGCAATTATTCTCTAACGTTCATAATATGTCAAATCTAAATCTCCTTCAGCCATAACTACTTGATCTGTTTGCTGTGCCTATAGGGAATAGACTGCCTTTCATTTCTGCCTTTTGCAAACTTGCAAATTGTTATTTGGTCAGCTTTCTGTCTTCTCTCCTGCAGACTTGTTTCAGTTCTTGAGGAGTTTGTGCTTAGCCCAACTCTAATGCTCTTAGGGGCAAGTTTCACATCTTCTTTGAAGAAAGATGCCCTAGCTCCTGCTTCAGGAGACAGCATTTTTTTTTCCCCAGTATCTCTTTAGCTCTAGAAACAACTCCTTCCTGTTGTGTATAATTTGTTAGCCTTCAGCTGTGGGTTTTTTTCCTATGGCAGAGAAAAACTGAAGCAAGAGCACCTGGCTATGAGTTACAATGCTATATAATAGTCACCATAAGTTTTTGTACAGGTTATTTGTTCCTTTCTCTAATTATACAAGGAGTACCTCATTTAGACAGCAGCCCCTCAGTAATCAATAGGTCTATAGGAAACGATATTCTGTGAGCCAGGTAAGGGAACTTTTGCTTCCCACCACAGGCTACTCTTTTCTCTCAGCTCTATCAAAGGTTGTGTTTAGGCCAGTAATGAAAAGCTAATTGTGCGAAGACATCTGTGAAGTACACAATCGTGCTGTCTGCAGTGCACTGGAGAACAGTTCTTTGTTTGCTTGTGATACCAAACCCATTGCAAAAAGCAATATTTGCAGCTAATCACCACAGTGATTTGAATTTGCATTTAGCCATTGTGCTAACAGAGGCAGCTGGAAAAAGAAAAAAAAATCAGCACAAATAAACACAGGCATAATTATTGTCAGTTTTCAGCACCAGGAGCTGCTGAAAGTAATGCTGATGCCTCCAACCCAAGAAATCTTTTTAATGTGAAATGATATATAAGAGGCCAAAAGAGGAACACATTTTGTTGTGTTTGCTTAGACTTCAGAATAGATCTCTAAGTCTCTGGATGTAATGATTGCTTAGGCAAGTCAAACACTGTATATCACCTGCTGAGCATCTGATTCATTGACTGAGTGGAGTGAAGCCAATTTAACTAGTTGGAATCTGTAATACGGACTTCAATCGTGTGATACTGTTCTATATCACCTAGAGAATTTGGCCCAGAGACAAAGGGAGGTAGTGTTTCCTTTGGGTGACATCTTTTCTGCAAGCCAAGATGGACAGGATCTGTCTTGCGCAGCCTGGTTGTCCTAGAAGTGGTGTGTATTGCTCATGCAGTGCCATGAGGTTTTGTCGTACTATGGATCTTTTGGACAGGGGGTGGCAATCAGGGACAACAGCCCCTTTCTTCTGGCTCTATACCTCTCCTTTGCAGCTGGTATCATCTTACAGCAGTTCTGGGACTGATTCTCTGAGCGTAGTTACTCCCATTGTGCAGATTTCTGCAGGAGCTTTTGCTGCTGTGTAGCATTATTCTGGGGGAAGGGAGGAGGCTTAATCTGGCTCTCGTTTTCCCTTCCACCTTGCTCTGCAGAGAGGCCCAGCAGAGCCAAGCGGTATGACACGAAAGCATGAACAGCAGCAGAGGACAGGCAAAGCAAGACCTAGGTCTGCGAGTACTGTGACAGCCCTGGTGCTTGGTACTGTGGACATTAGAGTTATGATACTACAGTGCTGTTGCTCTTCATCGTTTTCTAGCTAAGTGACTTCATTTCACTAAATCTCTGCAGCTTTCCATATCTCCATAACTGAGAAACCAGAGGGAGAAAAGGCTAAGCAGAATTTACTATTGCTCTTTATTATTGTCATGTTTTGCCTATTTTTTTTAAGATTTATTAACCTCTACTCAATTAATTCATCAGAAGCCTGGAAAAGCTAATTGTGTGTTCATATATTTCTGTAGGCACGGGCTCATTCCTATACCAGATGTCAGTAATACCTGATCTGTGCAAATGGAGCTGGGCTGGTGGCAGCCTGCTGCCTGATCTAATTAACATTGTGACTCCAGCCTGCCCTGAGTAGTAATGGAGTTTGGTTTTTGCATAATTGTAAGGCTAGGGGTGGGCATGATTAGAAACAGAAATCTGAACTCCAGTGAAGTCCAGTGTCTCAAAGTCTAAAATCTGAAATGCCAACCCTGCATTCCTAGGGGCTCACATACAGGAAAGCAATGGAAAAGACTAACTCTTGACACAGAAGAGGGCTCAGGAGAATCTGCAGTGCTGCCCAGCCCTAGCAACTGTTTGCAGAGGCTTAATAACTTGGACTCAGGATCACATTGGGTCCCTCTTTGGTTTTCTTTGATCCTCCTAACATTGTTGTTCCCTCTGAGTTAGGCAGTGACAGACTGCCCACTGCAGAGCACTATTTCACATGCTGGGTTTTCTAGGGCAGCATCAGGACTTTGGCAGCTTGCAGGAGTGATGTTTGTTGGATAAGTCCACAGGGCCAGGACCATGTGCATCATCACCTCATCTCCTCCTCCAAGCAGGAAGATTCTCCTTTCTTTGGGGAAGATGCTTTTTGCAGGCCTGGCTGAGATTTTATGTTTTCCAAAGCAAGTCTCAGCCAAGCACGGCTTGCTTTTATTTTTGTTGTTCCTAGCCTTATTAGCACACAGCTTGTTTTCAAAGATAATGATAAGGAAAAACAATAACATCTTGCCAAACTCCTTCAGTATACTGTTTGCAGGTTGTGCTGTTTTATCAGTGTCCTACTATGCACACTGGAATGGTTTGTAAACTCTATCTTGTAAGCTACAAAGGGAATTAAAATACTGAAATAAATCTCTCCTTCCCCTGCCAAATAGACCTACCTTCTTCTGGTACTTTTCCTTTTCTATCTTTGTGCTGTATTGCAGGAATCTTGTTTAGCATTTAAAAAGCTACTGCTACACTCTGTTATCAAAGACATATTTGTTAAAACATGCATATGAAAGGATTTGTAATTGAAGTACAGCTTTGATATATTTAATAGGATGTAAAACTACCATCTCTTTTTAGTAGGAGATGCTTTATGTGCATTAGAAGTAATATAATAATGCCTCTCCACTGAGCTCTACCCATTAGCAGACTTTTTTTTCTCCCTTTCTTTTAGTTAATCTTAAAACTTTAATGTAATCTAAACACATTGATATATTTTTTTCTCCCCCTTCTGTACTTGGAAGTGCTTTGAGCGGAACTTAGGTTTCAAATAAGAGGTAGCTACAAACATAGCATCAACGTACAGTGCCCCAGCACTGCCTGGCAGATGGTCCACAAACTGGCATATCTCTTTGCCTTAGAAATGTTAACAGCAATGGGAGTGTGGCTGTATTGTGGGAGCAAGTGAGTACGTGTGAGAATAAACTTGTAAATGATGAACCACTATAATGGCATGCTTTTCTATATTCCTTCATCTCAAATGTGATCAAATCAAATACTGGAGCAGCAGAAACAGAAAATGACACTCAAAACAAAAATAGTAATAATGATCTCTTTAATAGCTGTTTTTGTGTTTCAGTCTTGGAGTGCTTTACAAAGAATCATTGTTACAATTCAGGAAATAAAGATGTAAGCGGGTGATAAAGTATGCTAAATCTGATGGATGTTTTGGGGTACTGGTTTGGGGTACTGCGATTTGGTGTCCCACCTTACACAGAGATGTTCTCTATTCCTTTCAGAACTCAGGATCATGGACTATTTTGGAAGCCGGCTAATCAGAATTAGTTGCTCTAGAAAATCTTGAATGTGACTCCAGACCTTGTCAGGGGAACCCAAGTAAAAGTCCACTTCTGATTTCTAGTCTAGTGCCACACCAACACCTCACAGTACATATTAATCATGGTTGCTATAATAATATTCACAAAATGCCTGAGATATGCTTCATTAAAAAAAATTGAGACCTTTCAAAAATAAAATATCTTTCCTTTGATTCAGATGCAGTGCTGTATTGGGCAAGATCAAATTTCCATTGCTTACTGCTTTTCCTGACAGTATCTTTTGATCCATTTATTTGCTAGTGTCTTTTAAACATGGAAACATTGTGCAAGTGATTTACAGGAGCTAAAGAACTGTGAGTCATGGATGTAGTCCTTTGCAGAGTAACTTTTTTGTTTACTACCCACTGCATATGTTCATCATGTTTTAACATCAAGGGCTGAGCACTGGCCTGGCACATGTGTGAGGAGGCATGTCGTAAAGCCCATGTTTTGGTGACTGAGGGATGCTGCTGTCATCCAGGTCTGTTTGTAGGAGGGGGTCACAAAACTGGGACTCTTTCTTTCCCAATGAATTGTTGGAAGAATGACTGTTCCTCTAGACTGACAAGGTAACTGAGGTGGTCTGTCATCCCTCAAGTAAATCAGCCTGAGCTTTGTTTATAAGAGTTGTCAGATTCTCTGCTTGGGACTGGGATTCTTGGTTGCCCAGTGCTGCAGCTTCTGTTGCATTTACTGCTTTTCTTCGGCAGTATTTTTAACCTAAGTCTTCTGGCCCACACTGGAGCCCACAAATAGTCACATTTATTCAAATGACACAGGCATCTGAAAGACCTGCAAAGCTGTGCGTGTAAATATTTGAACGTCAGAATGTATTCTACTAGTACAATGTTTTGTGAACAGACAGACAGAAAACTCAATTTCATATAGAGAATAATGATACATTCTTCTTGTAAAGAGAGGTAGTGCAATTCATTCAATTTGCATTTGGATATTGCCATTGTTCAAGTAAGTGGTGTGTATTTGGGTGCATACAAACTGCATGAATCACACAAGGCAGTTTCAATGTTTTCTAAAATTGGTTCTCTTCTACAGATAGAAACCCAGCCCCCATTTATGTCAACATCTGAATTCTAAAAAAGAAAAGTGTATGCATTAAGTGTCCAGCATATGAAGAAAACACAGCTTTTTTGGTGATGAAGCTTGTCTGCAATTTGGACTGATGTGAGTAAGGTAAGTTTAAATAGAAATAATTTTTTAAAAATATCAAGCCACAGTTCGGGGATATTGTCACTGTTTTCAGTGTCAGCACACCACTTCAGTAGGCACAGTTTAAATGCTAAGTCAATTGATTGTCATAAACTCCTCAGAATTAACTAAGTTAACTTGGGCAAAGTGCTGAACAGCTATGTTCAGTTCCAAGTTAGACAGATGAAATATTTTTTAAAAGCCTTCAAAACAAAGAATGAGATTTAGAACAGGTAGGTGGAAGAAATTAAGAAGTAGTACTCCAGTCAATGTGTCATAAAGAATTCCAGTCTGGTTTTCTTTTCTAAAAAAAAAAACCCAGCAGGTCAAGCTGGCAGGAGAGGTCCAGTGAAGACCTGGACAAAGCTAACTGCCCTGCAGTGTGAGCTCTGTGTGAGACATGAGTTCATCCCAGACCTAGCTAGACTCTGCCAGAGAAAATTCAATGTTATTTACCCAATTCAGTCAGTTTTTGGTTTACGCCTTTTCTGCATAAATTAACTCTTACCTTTTTCTTGCAGGACAAAGCCTTTGACTCGGAGCACATCACTAGCCAGAAAATGAATTACTATTGTCTGCTGGATGCAGAATGATTGTCAGTGGGACTATATCCAGTCATCCTCATAGATCTCCAGGACACCTGATGTAAGTAAATTATGTGGTTCTGGTTTTTACTCATATTTGATTCTGTACTCAGGTAGTTAAAGGGCAAACTTGTTCTTGATCAGGGATATTAAGTGTAAGTCACTACAGGTGACCTCAGTATTTGTTTGTTTAATTATCACTATATTTGAAGTCGTGCAGTCCTTTGTAAGAGCTGGGATAAATACTCCATAGAATTTTCATCCTAGCTCAGATGTTTAGTTTTTCTGTCTCCTTCTCATTACACAGCAAGTGTGTGAGGAAACTCTTTGGGCAGAGTTAAGTATAAATATGCGTAATATGTCTTCTCTACGGGTAGAGCTCATGGAGGACCGAAAGCAATACTGCATTATTCCAATATGCTTTAGTGGTTTCTTTCAGAAAAAAAAAAAAGAAAAGAAAAAAACAGGATTTACTTAAGACAGAATATTCTTAGAAAAAAAAAATAGTTGAAGTAAAGCATTCACAATTGTGTGTATGGACTACAATGGATTGATAATTGACTAATTTGATTTAAAAGAAAAGAAAAAGCTCTATTTTAAGCAACTGCCTAGTCTACTAAATGACATGGAGAGCCTACCTACTCTACTTTCATTAGAGTCTGGCCTTTGTTATCAAAGAGAATACATTTACAGAGCAAGTCATGCTTTAAGTGTGCTTCAGAGGACAACTAAATGCTACATGTTGGCCAAATACATAGAAGTGGATTCCTTAAGAGACCTCTCAGTCTGGGAAAAAAAAAAAAAAAAAAAGACTCAGTTTACCATGAAGAGGCATGTACAGAATCAGAAAAGGTGCATGTAGCTTTGTCTGAGACACATTCACTCCAGTTACTCTAAAGTTGAAGAGCCGCATTTGAAGGCACTACCTTTGCAAGAGTAAAGGGGAAAATATGGATTCAATGTCAGTTCTCTACGGAAGCACAGTGTGCAGCTCATCTGATGAACCTGTGAGTATTAGTTATACCCACAGCGCAGAGGTATGGTATTTCCAAAATTAGCACTTCCCTTCATACAGAATTAGTCTTCTGGGAATTATTTTCTTGCCTTGCTCCCCAGCATGCACAACAAATATTTTAACCTTGAAACACCTTTCTGTCTTTCCTAAGCCTCACTGAAAATACACCTAGGAGTTCTAGCCCTCATCTGTGAGGCTGAGGAGGTAGTGTATATAGTCTACTTCCACAGAGTAATTCCACCAAGCCTGACTGATGCACAGCCCTGGAATAAAGTGGTCAGTCTCCCCTGAGAAGTGATACAGGTTCAAATTGTCTCTCTTGTGTAAGGTATTAATTACTTTTTAAAAAGAAAATAACAACAGTTTATTAACTCTTTTCTCTCTTCACAGACATGTGCCACTGGAACAACCCCTCTTCATGCTGTGTCACCCACGTGAAGATTTCTAGATGCCTCAGTTCTGGTCTGTGGAAAATGAACACAAAAGCAAAAGGATGCAAGAGAATATGAATAAAGGTATGTGATGAAACAGCACAGGTGAATTATGGCAAAGCAGGTATCCAGCACTGTCAGAGGAGGGGCAGCTTCTTAAAAGCCCTTAAAGTCTCTAAGACACCACATTGCCTTTAAAAGCAGCAGTGGGTGTCAGGAGCAGGCTCTGCCCTGATTGGCTCCCTACAGCTGGGCCTGCCCAACCTCCCTAGTCAGAGGAGCCCAGAGCTGCTCACTCTATAGGCTAAGTCAATTGCCTGGGGGCAAAAAATCCACAGGGTGTTTTTTTGTCGTCACAGAATTCACAGCCTACAAGAGTGAGCAGATCTGGGCTGCTCCAATTGGCTGGGCCTGCCCAATGCCCCCTGAGGGAGCAACTCAGGGCAGGGCCTGCCCCTGACACCCACTGCTGCTCTTAAAGGCAATCTTAGAGACTTTAAGGCCCACTTAGGCTCTAAGGCTTGCTGCTCTTACAAGTACCTTGGTGCTGGAGTGGAGTTTATGAGCAGTTGCTGATTCCTGAAAGTGACTGCTTTGGCTATTTTCAGGATGGTGCTGGCAAGGCACACAGCTTCTCACCCAGGCAATGGAGAGAATCATAGAATCTTTAAGGTTGGAAAAGACCTCTAAGATCATCAAGTCCAGCCATCAGCCTTACACCACCATGTCCACTAAACCATGTCCTGAAGTGCCACGTCTACATGCTCTTTGAACACCTCCAGGGATGGTGACTCCACCACTTCCCTGGGCAGCCTGTTCCAGTGCCTGATCACTCTTTCAGGCTTTTCTCTAGCCACTCAGTTCTCAGGTTTCTGGAGGTAAGCTTGGGGCTGGGTGCAAGTCCAGGCCCTCTCAATGACTTTCTGCTAATGCTTCTTCAGTGCAGCACATCCTACAAATGCAGTAAACCACACATGTTCACTTTGCAAAGCTGTCCGTTGGTGTGGAAATCTGCCCCCACCGTGTGCCAATACAGAGGCCAAGCAGCAGATTAAGTTGGATTCTGGGAAAAAGTCAGTTGCTGTTCATGTGCACAATAGAAGCAGAGGTCCTTTCGAATCCGGGGCATTTATCTGAGTTGTTAAATGGAAGCTATGGGTCACTCATAGGAAATGGGGTGCTGTGGGTAAGTGCCTGGAGAGTAATGAGAGCCAGGTAATGGCATCCAGATAATTACAGTCTTATGTTGGCATTGTCTAAAACACCAACAGTCTAAAAGGCTATAACACTAATTCTGTAGAACAGTAAACTATTACTTTATGCTGATGATATTCTACTGTTAATTAAGGACTCTCTTGCTTCCCCTCCTGCTTATAATGAATATTGCTCTCTGAGTACAAAGTTATCATTGCACAAAATTAATGACTCTGAGACTGCAGTGATGCAGCTTTCTGGAGTTTGCCCTTCAGCCCTGCTCACCTCATGGAATCTTAAGTGGGCGCTCAAAAATATAGTACAAACACTTAGGGGCTGATATTAACAAAGCCCCATTCAATGTAATTAAAGATCATTCAAATCCCATTATCAAACAGGTAGGAAAAGATTTGGAAGGAGAGCCAAAGATAAATAAAAGCAAATATGTTTGAGTCAGTACACCGAATTCTACCCTCATTTGCCATCCCATCAGGTTGTTAAAGTAGAAATGAGGACATCATGTAAGTCAGCACCCTCAGAGTCACTGTCATAAATGATCTCATGAAAATATCTCCCACTGGCAGCAACAGTGTGTGCATTGAGCTTACTTTGAGCATAAGTGTACAGAAATAGCTATAAATACAATGAGGAATTCTAACAATTACTAATAATTATATTCTCAAGGCACATCTAAAAAAAAAAGACATACAAATAGGAATACTTCACCTACTACTGAAACTCAGCTGTTGTTTTAAGAGTACATAAGTGGATCACACAGGTACCGTATTCAGCACTACAGAGTTTAACAAAGCATAATCTGTACTACAAAGTTCACTTTTACCCAGACCCCAGGCTTCTGATGCTATAAAATAACAAGCTTCCTTATAAATCACTGTAAAACTTCCTGAATAGCTAAAACAAATACAGTGCACTTCAGGTGACAGAAATCTCAGGATGTAAGGATGAATTAAAGATGTCAGAGGAAACATTTAAAGAGTACTTATACCTCTCAGAATGAGAAATGTTAACATTCCCCCTAAATGTCTTATAATTGGCCCAATTTCATGCACCAAAATAATGAAGATTTTAATGTTTTTTTTTTTATTCCTAAAAGGGATAATTTTGAATTAAAACGGCTGTATTATAGGTATTTTATTTTGTCTTTTTCCCCCTGCCTTATACAGTAAACTAATATTGCTGTTAAACAGAAGTTGCATTTCAGCAGTGGCTTGAATGGAAATATCTTTCTGGAAAGCACATGAAATCCTTTGTGATGAAAGGAATTACACAAATGTAAATCAATTATTTTTGGAGTGGCTCAAAAAATTAATTCATGACAGTCTTATTCAAACAGTTTTCTAAACTGCATGATTTTTGGCTATTCAAAATGTTCTGTGGAATTAATTTTGTCTCTGGAAAAATGCAGATATGATCCATTCTAACAAACATGCTCAGATTTTTTCAGTCTATTTGGGATCAGGCAGGTGGGGCAAGATAGCAGAAATGATCTTGCTGGGGAAATGGTTGAAGCTGTTGTGCATGATATTCACCTAGCAAAACAGAGAGTCCATATGTGCTAGAGAAAGCAATGATACATGTTTACAATAGGATGGAGAGTTGCAAATTAAAAAGTGTCAATGAAAGAACAGTCTAGGCAGCAACAGGAAAAACTGAGAAGCCGTTGCTGGTACAAGAGTGTGATCCATACTGTACATTGATGACCATGAAGAGGGCATCATCCTGCTATAAAACAGCTTTTGTAACAGCTCTACAGCAAATACATGGAAGATAGCACTGTAAATAAGTAACAAAGTTTACAGAAAATGCTCAACACATGGAAGTTTCTCTTCAGAACTTCAGCCTGAGAGGTTGTCGTGGTTTTGTTTAGTGAGGGGGGTCTAAGGTGGTAGCTTCTGTAGGAAACTGCTAGAAGTCGCTCCCCTTTGTTCACTGGACTCGGCCGGGCCTAGGGCGGACCTGTTGCTGGCCAAGGCCGAGCCAATTGGTAGCAGAATGTTCCGTGATAACGCCTCTGCGATAACGTATTTAAGAAGGGGAAAACAGAAAAAAAAAGAGAGAAGAGAAGATGTGAAGAAGCTGAGCGGAGGCAGAGGCGCAGAGGGGGAGGCACAGGCCTCAGGGGCCTTGCAGGCCTCACCCTCTGGCCTCTCGCCAGGCGGCCGACTGGGCCTGACTCGGTCCGGCCCAGCTGCAAGAAGTGGAGAGGAGATGAGAAGTGAATAAGATGTAAAAAAAGATCCTGAGAGACATCTGCCAGCCTGTTGTGAGGAACGGCTGCAGACTCCAAGGTCAGTTCAGAAGGAGGGGGAGGAGTAATGCGGCTCCTGGCCAAGATTCCCCTGCAGCCTGTGGTGATGACCATGGTGGAGCAGGTTGTCCCCTTGCAGCCCATGGAGGTCCACGGAGGAGCAGAGATCCACTTGGAGCCCATGAAGGACCCCGTAAAGGGGGAGGTGGATGCCTGAAGGCAGCTGTGGCCCGTGGAGGGCCCGCTGGGGCAGCTGTTCTGGAGAGACTGTACTCCGTGGAAGAGATGACCCACGCCGGAGCAGTTCCACGAGGGACTGTGGTATACGGGTGGGACCCCACAACGGAGCAGGGGAGGAATGTGAGGAGTTCTTCCCCCGACCATGAAGCAGCGGCGTGAAACAATGTATGATGAACTGACTGGAACCCCCATTCCCTCTTCCCCCCTGTGCCGCTCAGGAGGGGAAGGTAGTAGAGATAATGTTAAGTTTGGGATGAGGGAGGGGTGGATGGAGGTTATCTTGTTCTCTGTCTCATTATCCTGCTGTTTGTAGTAATAAATGAATAGTTTTCCCCAAGTCGAGTCTGTTTTGCCCGTAACGGTGACTTTAAGGATTTCTCCCTGTCCTTATCTCAAACCTCAAGCCGTTTTTCCTTATATTATCTCCCCCTATTCTCTCGGAGGGTGGGGGGAGTGAGAGAGAGACTGCGTAGTCTGGTCCCGATCGGGGCTGAACTACGACAGAGGTGTACTTTTCTCGTTCCCAGATACCCACATTCACTGAGTTATATTTTTAGGAAATATCTACGTGGAAAATTGCCAGCTTTCTGCATATACATTCAAGTTGCACTGACTGTGCACCTAGAGTTAAATTAATGAGAATATCTAAATTAACAGAGACCTACAATAATCAAAGATCTCATTAAAATGTTAACATTATGCTGTTAACTGTCCCGCACGACATTTTTTCCTCTAAACTGGAGAGACATGGGTTTGATGGACGGACCACTCAGTGGATAAGGAATTGGCTGGATGGCCACACTCAGAGAGTGGTGGTCAGCGGCTTAACGTCCAAGTGGAGACTGGTGACAAGTGGCGTTCTTTAGGGGTCCATGTTGGGCCTGGCCCGGTTCAACATCTTTGTTGGCTACACGGACAGTGGGATAGAGTGCACCTTCAGCAACTTTGCTGATGACACCAACCTGTGTCGATGCCATCCAGAGGGACCTTGACAGGCTGGAGAGGTGGGCCCGTGCCAACCTCATGAAGTTTAACAAGGCGACAGGCTGGGTGGAGAATGGATTGAGGGCAGCCCTGAGGAGAAGGACTTGGGAGTGCTGGTGGATGAGAAATTCAACATGAGCAATGCACCTCAGAAGGCCAACCGCATCCTGGGCTGCATCAAAAAAAGTGTGGCCAGCAGGTCGAGGGAGGTGATTCTCCCCCTCTACTCTGCTCTGGTGAGATCCCACCTGGAGTACTGTGTCCAGTTCTGGAGCCCCCAACATAACAAGGACATGGACCAGTTGGAGAGGGTCCAGAGGAGGGCCACAAAGATGATCAGAGGGCTGGAGCACCTCTCCTATGAGGACAGGCTGAGAGAGTTGGGGCTGTTCAGCCTGGAGAAGAAAAGGTTCCGGAGAGACCTTATAGCAGTCTTCCAGTACGTCAAGGGGGCCTACAAGAAAGACAGAGAGACTTTTCAGTAGGGCCTGTTGTGACAAGGCTAGGGGTAATAGTTTCAAAATAGAAGGAGATAGATTTAGATTGGATATTAGGAAGACTTTTTTTTAGAATGAGGGTGGTGGAACACTGGAAGAGGTTGCCCAGAGAGGTGGTGGATGTGCCATCCCTGAAACATTCAAGGCCAGGTTGGATAAGTCTCTGAGCAACCTGATTTAGTTGAAGGTGTCCCTGCTCCTTGTGGGGATAGATGACCTTTGGATTAGATAACTTTTGAAGGTCGCTTCCAACCCTAACCATTCTATGATTCTGCAAATTTTGCAAGTCTATGATTATGCAAAGCATTTGACATGAATATCCTTATCTGTAAACTAGAGAGACATGGATTTGATCAATGGACCACTCAGTGGATAAGGAATTGGCTGGATGGCCACACTCAGAGAGTGGTGGTCAATGGCTCGATGTCTAAGTGACAAAGTGGCATATGTCAGGGCTCGGTATTGGAACTGGCCCTGTTCAACATCTTTGTCAGCCACATGGACAGTGGAATAGAGTGCATCCTCAGCAACTTTGCTGATGACACCAACCTGTGTGGTGCCGTCGACAATCTGGAGGGGAGGGATGCCATCCAGAGGGACCTTGACAGGCTGGAGAGGTGGGCCCGTGCCAACCTCATGAAGATCAACGAGGCCAAGTGCAAGTTCCTGCACCTGGATCAGGGCAAGCACAAATACAAGCTGGATGGAGAATGGATTGCAAGCAGCCCTGAGGAGATGGACTTTGGTGTGCTGGTGGACGGGAAGCTCAACATGAGCTGATGATGTGTGCTTGTAGCCCAGAAAGACAACCGCATCCTGGGTTGCATCAAAACAAGTGTGGCCAGCAGGTCGAGGGAGGTGATTCTCCCCCTCTACTCTGCTCTGGTGAGACCCCACCTGGAGTACTGTGTCTAGCTCTGGAGCCCCCAACATAAGAAGGATATGGACCTGTTGGAGTGAGTCCAGAGGAGGGCCACGAAGATGATAAGAGGGCTGGAGCACCTCTCCTATGAGGACAGGCTGAGAGAGTTGGGGCTGTTGACCCTGGAGAAGAGGATGCTCCAGGTAGACCTGATAGCAGTCTTCCAGTACCTAAATGGGGCTTATACAAAGATGGGGAGAAACTCTTTAACAGAGTCTGTTGTGATAGAACGAGGGGTAATGGTTTTAAACTAGACAGAGATAGATTCAGACTGTACATGAGGAAGAAATTTTTTACAATGAGGTTGGTGGAACACTGGAACAGGTTGCTCAGAGGGGTGGTGGATGCCTCATCCCTGGAAACATTCAAGGCCGGGTTGGATGAGGCTCTGAGCAACCTGATCTGGTTGGAGATGTCCCTGCTTCTTGCAGGGAAATTGGGCTAGATGATGTTTAAAAGTCCATTCTATGATTCTATGATTGTATTATTGTTTAAGGACTTTGGAACTACTTGAAGAGCCTCAAGGACATTGTATTCCCTCTTTCTGATCCATGTTTGCCTGTAATAAACAAAAGGTTCTCTCATAGATCATTGATTAATGTAATAGAGAAAAGAAGCATGAATGAATAGAGGCAGGGTAGTTCCTCCAGAGCTGATTTGGGGAGAACTGGTTCAGCTTATTGGCAACAGGTTGTGCACTACGAGGTAACAGAGTCTGCTTATTTTCCTGAATTATTCAAGGTTTTTAAACAAAAAAAAAACCCTGTAAACAATTGCAAAAAGATCAGGCAGAAACCACCAGATAAAAATCACAGATGAAAGTCAGGGTTATAAATGCGAAGTAAAGTATATGGAAAGAAATAGTAGAGACCACACATGCTCAGTGTATGCTCTAAATCAGTTAAACTTCCTTGAAAGAGACACATCAGTGTTGGTCTAAGAATTCAATAAATTAGAGGAAAGGAAAAAAAGAACAAAACAGGAGATATCACTGTCATTGCTCCAACATGTGTCCGCACCCTAAATAATAGCTGTAGTTCTGGTCCTGGTCTCAGCAAGGATCCAAGAATAACTGGAAAGGGTTTGGAGATGGATTACATTTGGAGATGGATTGCAACGGCTCAATGTCCATGTGGAGACTGGTCACGAGTGGCGTCCCTCAGGGGTCCGTGTTGGGCCTGGCCCTGTTCAACATCTTTGTTGGTGACATGGACAGTGGGATAGAGTGCACCCTCAGCAAGTTCGCCGATGACACCAAGTTGTGTGGTGCCATTGACACGCTGGAGGGGAGGGATGCCATCCAGAGGGACCTTGACAGGCTGGAGAGGTGGGCCCGTGCCAACCTCATGAAGTTCAACCAGGCCAAGTGCAAGGTCCTGCACCTGGGTCATGGCAATCCCAGGCACAAATCCAGGCTGGGCGGGGAATGGATTGAGAGCAGCCCTGAGGAGAAGGACTTGGGAGTGCTGGTGGACGAGAAGCTCAACATGAGCAGGCAATGCGCCCTTGTGGCCCAGAAGGCCAACCGCATCCTGGGTTGCATCAAGAGAAGAGTGGCCAGCAAGTCAAGGGAGGTGATTCTGCCCCTCTACTCTGCCCTGGTGAGACCCCACCTGGAGTACTGTGTCCAGTTCTGGAGCCCCCAACACAAGAAGGACATGGACCAGTTGGAGAGGGTCCAGAGGAGGGCCACAAAGATGATCAGAGGGCTGGAGCACCTCTCCTATGAGGACAGGCTGAGAGAGTTGGGGCTGTTCAGCCTGGAGAAGAGAAGGCTCCGGGGAGACCTGATAGCGGTCTTCCAGTACCTCAAGGGGGCCTACAAGAAAGATGGGGAGAGGCTGTTTAGTAGGGCCTGTTGCGATAGGACAAGGAGTAATGGTTTTAAAGTAGAGGGGGGTAGATTTAGATTGGAAATTAGGAAAAAATTTTTTACAATGTGAGTTATAGAACACTGGAGGAGATTTCCCAGAGAGGTGGTGGAAGCCCCATCCCTGGAAACGCTCAAGGCCAGGCTGGATGAGGCTCTGAGCAACCTGATCTAGTTGGGGATGTCCCTGCTCCTTGCAGAGGGGTTGGACTAGATGACCTTTGAAGGTCCCTTCCAACCCTAACCATTCTATGATTCTATGATTCTACAAAAACAATCAAAAGAATTGCGCAGCTTCTTGTTCAGAAGAGATGATAGGCTAGGCTTTGGTACTGTGGTAAAGAGATAACTGAGGAGGTTATGAGGAAAAAGGTCTCAGCTGGCAGAGTAGGGGCATAAAATAGTTACTGTTTGGTGTCTCTCACAATACGAGAACCAGAGGCTGTCACATCAAATGTTCAGCATGCAGATTTGAAACAAAGAGACCAGTACTTCTATGCATGCTGTATAATGAAACTAAACTACTTGCCACAGGATGTTAAAAAACCCCAGCATATTCTATAGTACACCAACAATTGACATGTGTGCAAAGTGTAATTGTACAAACTCATACAGGATAATAGATCAAGTGCTATGAAAGAAAGATGCCACACCATGCTCAGGAAACTGCCAAGATGTGGATCACCAAAAGCTGCAAGGATATTGCTGTACACTTGCCCTACCCTTAGTCTGGGTCTCTAGATACTACCATACTACAAATGATATGTAAACATAATTCTGTATTTGATCATCTGCCTTGTAATGGCTTTTTTTTTTCTTCTGGGCTTTGAACTTTTTTTTTTTATTTGATTGCATCCTTGCCCTAATTTCTAAGATGGATTAGAATAGCTTTTTCTAAAGAACAATCCCAAATGTCATATCTGCAGCTGATCTGCAGTTCACTACAATGGTTCTTTCCTCTTTGATTATTTTTTTCCTTTCAGATTTGAATAATAGCATTTGTGTGATGTTACTCAATCTCTCTGGTTTAATTTGAAATCCTATTTTTAATCAATTAGGAAAAAATGACCTAATTAAGGAGTAATTTAGGCCAGCAACTTAAACACTGTTATATAAAGTAGCTGCATTTAATTGGAAACGTGCTCAACTACTGCATTGTATTAGCAAGTAATTTGGAAGAATCAGCCAATGGGATCCCCTGACTGATAGTTCAGAAACAATAGTGACAAAGCTGATGTCCAAAGCAGTTTGATGAACTTGGGTTTTATTGATACCTTTGATATGAGTCTTAAGGTCCAAGCAACTACAGCCTCTTATTATGCTAGACACAAACACACAGCAGGTGACTGCTGACTCCTGGGAGTCAGCACTGAATAGTTCTGAAATGATGTGATGGATAGAAAGCTTAAGAAGCAAGAAGAACACAGAGGGGATCCTCCTTGCTCACCCACTGCCACCAGCTCAGTCAGTGGCAAAGCTAGCAATAGCTCTTGGCTGCCAGAATGCCCCCATCCAGAGAACCAGGCTGTCACTAGCTAATGCATATGCTAATAAAAATTCCTAAAAACTCCATAATGCATTTCTCTCCCTTTATTTCCCCTTAACTGGTAGAGATCCTAGCACAGGACTTGTCAGAACTTTGCCTAAAAATGCCCACGTGTCACAAAAGGCAGAAGGCTGTTTGAAAAGCTCACTAGCAGTTTTTAGGAAATAAATTCAGCTTTGGTACCCAGAGTATGTGTTACAGTTCACAGCTTTACACTGGCTGCCATTATCGCCAGTATGTCTCTCTCCCTTACAGCTGGGCTTGTCTCTCCACTGTTGCTTTTCACTGGAGCAGCACCACAACACAGATGGTTTTAGCATCAGAAAGAGCACACACCTGCCTGACATTTTTGTGTTGTCTATGCTGCGTTTTCATTCTCATTTATTATTGTTGCTTTTAGCATTGTGTAGGAACAGTAGCAGAGCAGAAGAAACAATTATGACTCTGCTCTGGACATCAATATGCTCTTGAGGAGCCACTGGTTTCCAGCTGAACACCTAAGGTTGCTTTACTGCAGAATAGGCATTGTTGGACAGACTTATCAGCACGTTATTTATTCATGCAGGCTCAGAGTTTTTCCTCAAATAACAGCTCTCAGGGAACAAAGAGCCTGTCCATACTGGCAGAGCCCTTGCTGCACGTTACTGCTTCATGACTGGAGCAACAGCATTGTATTCTATTAAAAAAAAATTACCCAGAGAATGCTTGGAGGCTCAGATCACTTCAGTTTTACACTAATACTTTTTGTCATTAAATTTCATGTAGGGCCATTGCTTATTTTCTGAATCTTTTGAGTGAAAACTGAGTTACAGAGGAAGCAAGAGATGTTGCCATCCACTTGGTACCTAAGTGGCTGTAACACCAAGGAAGGCCCAGGAGCTGCTGTCCAAGGCCCTACCAGGAACATGTGCACCTTTGTGATGATGCAGAGGGGACACTTCCGTGAAGGGGACAGAATTTTGACATTTGGGTGATTTAGTCCAGAGCTACTGATGCCTTACTTCAGGCAGCCACCAGTCTCACTTGGCCAAGCAAAGCATGGAATGACAGCCACATAAAACTCACTCAAGTCGAGCTGTACAGTAAGGCTGGTGCTCTGCCTATCACCTCTAAAATCAAGTGTGCCTGGATAAAAGAACTCACAGCTTTTGCAGTCAATTATTGATTTCCCCAGGAGATCTATTGAGGAGAGCATGTCTCTTGCTCCTTCCTTGAAGTCAACAGTAGCAATACATTATCAGATTGCCTATTTTCCCAGATACATTAAATCTAGTTTGACAAAGGTGAAAATGTTAGCTGTTTGCAGCCTGACACAGAGTTGGCAAAATCCTGGGCCCTTCGAAAGTATCAACTTTGATTTTAAGTTGTGTCACACTTCAGGAGAGAGGATATGCAGTCACCTAACCTGGTGGGCTCCTTCAGTGATAGCTTAATTTCAGCCTTCAGGCAGCGTGAGCTCTGGAAGAGGCGGTGCAGAATCCCAGTCTTGCTGAGCCATATCAGGATTTCCTTCACCAGCTTTAGAGGCCAAAGTTTTTGGTGAAGGCAGAGAAGGGAGAGAGTTGCCTCAACAGAGTGACTCCCGGTGCAAGATAATCCACTTTGGAGGCACCTAATTCCGTCTTACAGCACGGAGGATCTCTTTCTGACCATCCTACGCTAAAGCAAAGTCTTTCTAACAAAGGAGAAACTCAATCAAAATCATATTATCCCAGCTGTATAAAGACTGTCACGCTGTGGTACAATGGCTGCTGTACAATGGGAGTTTTCTGACACACAAGAGGAGTTGTCTCATTTCTATATTTCATAAGCCTCTCCACCAAAAGGACTGGATACCAGTAAAGAAAGATGTAATATGAAACAACATCTGGATGCTGAAGTCGGAGAATACCTATTTATAAAACAGGGATTATTTTTAACTAATGATAATTAACCACTTGGCAAAAGCATGAAGAGAAATAGCAGATTAGAAAAATACAATGATCCATGATAAATGGAATTGGAAAAGCAAGTCAATTGTCCCTTCTGCCCCTGAAATCAATGTGTTATCAAAACTCTCACCAGGTAGGAGAGAGTGGGTGTTTGGTTTGGTTTGTAGGTTTTGGTTTTTTTTCTCCTTAAAACTAAAAGCAATCAGTGTTGACTAATCAGTGCTAGATTAGACATTTAAAAGGGTCCACAACTGCAACCAGCAAGCACTTATGAATTGCTGTCTTGCCTGAGCGTAATGATGTTTTACAAAATAAAAACTGTGTACTTAGCTATACTTAGCAGTGTGATAGTCTGGCTGGGTTTTGTTTGCTTTACATCTGGAAGAGAAGGCTGATTTTTACACATCAGATCTGACTTTTAAAGTTAATTTGAAACCACTCATATTCAACTAGTGGCATCTAAATTGACATCAAAGCTAGTTTTTTTATTTGCTTAAATGAGTCTGCATCATTTCATTCCTACTTGTAACACAAGAGCTGCTTATAAACTGTACATAACATGAACCCTTAACAATTACAAATCCCTTGTACAAGTTTGAACCAATCAGAAAGTACAGGAAGAAATAGAAAGAAAGGTTGAATTTGTGTTGGAGGTAAACTCAGCTCTGCAGACGAACAGCTTTCCCTGCCATAATGTAGAGGTGCTGCTTCTACCTACTTGTGCTACGGACAGCAGTAGTGATGGGTGCTGGATCAGAAAGTCTGAGCTGTGCAAGGGGGAATGGCATTACAGGTGTCAGACCAAGTCAGAGAAATGTGCTCTGAATGGCTGGTGCCAGAATGCACTGGTTTAAGAGGCAAAACAAAACCAACAGGAAATAAATCCAAATGAAAAAAGATTAGATGGCAGGCAAGATTATCCTATAAACAGGCCCTCACTTTTGCTTCCTTTTAATACAGCCAGCGGCTAAGGAGACCCGTATTTCCAGTGCTAATGGGCCTAGTTGAAGGCATTAAAACCTTTTATAAAGAATGAGAGGCTGAGGGATTAGGAGTGATGGGAATTTACTGAGTGTTTGTGAATTAGCATCAAAGGATAGCTAACTCCACGGAAAGTTTGAAAAGCAGAGGTAAATGGAGATGCTATTATATGAAGGAAAATAGTGTGAACATTTTTCAAGTTAAAAACAATGTTGTTATTTGTCCTGGTTTTGGCAGGGATGGAGTTAATTTTTCCTCTCAGTAGCTGGTATGTTTTGGATTTTGTGTGTGAAGAATGTTCATAAACACCCTGATGATACCAGTTGTTGTGAATGAGACCAAGGACACCGTCCTGCTTTCCAAGTCTCGCTAATTTGCAGATGCAGGAAGCTGGGAGAAAGACAGACAGCATAATTGATCCAAACTGGCCAAAGAGAGTATTCCATGCCATAAACGTCATGCTCAGTATATAAGTGGGGGCAGGCGAGGGTGGGTATCTGCCTTCCTGACATCCATCCTTCCTGCTTGTTTTTGCTGGCATCGTTCCCCCTACCTTGCTGGCTCCCTTTTGCTCCTTTGCTTGCTGCTCGGTTTTGTTTCTGTGATCGCTGCTCGGGACGGGCTGTATCGGTCATTGGGACATCGGGTGGTGAGAAAACACATATTGTTCACTTTGTATATTTTTAATATCCTTATATTCTGTTATTATTGTAGTTTTCCCTTTTATTTTAGTAAATTGTCTTCATCTCAACCCACGAGTTCTCCTTCCTTCCCAATTCTCTCCCCCATTCCCCTGGGGAGGGGGAGAGTGAGCGAGAAACTGTGTGGTGATTTGGGCTAAACCATCACAGTCATTTTGGCGCCCAACGTGGGGCAGGAAGGGTTGAGGTAAGGACAGATCTGACTAGAGTGTGTTAAAGTTGTTACAAGTGCTCATTATTTTATTTGAGTCCCTGGTCACAATGTTGTACTACGTGTTCACATGGTTGTGTTATGTCTGTCCTAAGTTGCATCACATATTTCCTTTGGTGCTGTTTATCACTTCTTGGAAATGGATGAGAATTCTCATTTTGATTTACTGGGCACTACTGGCTTATGATATGGTATCATCACTGGTCATGAAATTAATCTGGTCCTTGTTTTCGGCATTGCTGGCAACTCTGTACTTTGGATGCCATTTGGTAAGAATTATTAATAATCACACATTTTTCTTTTTCTCCCCGGAGAACCAATCTATGGGGAAGTCAGAGGAGGGTACCTTCCCATACTCCTTTACCTTCCCTTTTTCTTTTGAGCGAGTCACATCAGCTCTCGAGAATTTTGAATATCCTTGGGATGTGCAAGCCAGCATACTCCTATTGCTCTGTGTCCTAAATGGGTTTCAGATGTTGTTTAGGATTAAACAATTATTTACAAAATTCACCCGGAGATCTACCTTGAGGTTGGAGGGGCAGGGGTGGCATGGTATGTGGGAGAAGACAGGCAGGTACCTAGAAAACTTCTCACCTCCAATGGTCTGGAACTTCACTCCCGAACAACTACAGAATCCAGATGAAGTGATCGAATATTTGAAAGAAAAATGCCATAGCTATTCTAAAGAGGCAAAGCTTACCGCTTTGTGCTGGGCACTGGCTAGTATCTACCAAACACTGCTTAACGTGCAGCACCCTCAGGAAGAAGGGACAAAAAATCAACCGACCGATACCATGGCTACTCCAGCCCCGGCTACCAGCCCTGCGGCTACTCCAGCCCCGGCTACCGGCACTGTGGCTACTTCAGCCCCGGCTACCGGCACTGCAGCTGCTCCAGCCCTGGCTACCGGCCCTGTGGCTACTCCAGCCCCAATGAGAGGCACTGCGGCTACTCCAACTCTAGCTACTGGCACTGCAGCCAAATCAGAGAACCAACCTGTGTCAGTATCAGTCGCCCCTGTACAGAAGAAGAAATCTTGGAAGCGAAGGTCAGCTCGTTTAGTAAGGGATGAGGGAAAACCAGGACCATCACGAACAGAGGAAGAAGAAGAGGAACTCATGAGAGAGGAACTCATGAGAGAGGAACTCATAAATGAGACTGAAATCACCCGATCCTCA
Organism: Chlamydotis macqueenii; assembly: GCF_036417535.1. NCBI lineage: Eukaryota > Metazoa > Chordata > Aves > Otidiformes > Otididae > Chlamydotis > Chlamydotis macqueenii. The sequence goes on from NC_141559.1 coordinate 23,516,301, forward strand.
TCCCTGAATGAGTTGCGAGACATACGAAAAGATTTTGGCTGCCGTCCAGGCGAGCACTTTCTCACCTGGTTGCTTCGATGCTGGGATAATGGGGCCAGTAGCCTGGAATTAGAAGGTAAGGAAGCTAAACAGCTGGGATCCCTTTCTAGGGAAGCAGGCATTGACAAAGTGATTGGAAGAGGTGCACAAGCTCTCAGCCTCTGGAGGCGGCTCCTGTCAAGTATGAAGGAAAGATATCCCTTCAAGGAAGATATTACTTATCATCCAGGCAAGTGGACCACTATAGAGAGAGGTATCCAGTACCTAAGGGAATTAGCTGTGCTGGAAGCCATTTATAGTGACCTAGACAGCGAGGAGTCACCCCAAGATCCAGATGAAGTCCGGTGCACACGGCTCATGTGGCGGAAGTTTCTACGGAGTGTACCATCATCGTATGCCAATTCATTGGCAATTATGCTCTGGAAAGAGGGAGAGGGACCAACAATAGATGAATTGGCTACTCAGCTCCGGCAATATGAAGACACTCTCTCTTCTTCCCTCGTCTCAGCTGTGGAGAAACTGTCTCGGGAGGTCCAGCAGTTAAAAGAGGATAGGTCCTACTCCCCGCCCATACAGAGCAGTATTTCAGCTATTAGGAGTAAACGTTTCCCTGCTCAAGAGAGGCGGTACACACGGCGAGGTATCCTGTGGTTGACCTTGCGTGACCAAGGAGAGGACATGAGAAAGTGGGATGGGAAACCTGCCTCAGACCTAGAGTCACGGGTACGTGAGCTGCGGGGAAAAACATTTGCAAATAGAGGTTCTCCCCGGAAAACTGCTGCTCCAGTCTCCAGTGGACAGTTCCCCAGACGGAATAGAAGGGCTGATCTTACCTATGATCCTATGGAAGGGAATTCTGATTCATATTCACAGGAAGTGAGCGATGAATATTATGAACAGGATTAGAGGGGCCCTGCCTCCAGCCAGGCGGAGGAGAGGGACAACAGAGTTTATTGGACTGTATGGATTAAATGGCCTGGCACATCAGACCCACGAGAGTATAAGGCTCTAGTAGACACTGGTGCACAGTGTACCCTAATGCCATCAAGCTATAAAGGGGCAGAACCCATTTGTATTTCTGGAGTGACAGGAGGATCCCAAGAACTGACTGTATTGGAGGCTGAAGTAAGTTTGACTGGAAATGAGTGGCAAAAGCACCCCATAGTGACTGGCCCAGATGCTCCATGCATTCTTGGTATAGATTACCTCAGGAGTGGGTATTTCAAAGACCCAAGAGGGTACCGGTGGGCTTTTGGTATAGCCACTGTGGAGACGGAGGAAAATAAACAGCTGGCCACCTTGTCCAAGCTCTCAAAGGACCCTTCTGTTGTGGGATTACTGAAGGTTGAGGAACAACAGGTACCAATTGCCACCACCACAGTGCACCGGCGGCAATACCGCACCAATCGAGACTCCACAATCCCCATCCTCAAGCTGATTCGTCGACTGGAGAGCCAGGGAGTGATCAGCAAGTCCCGTTCACCCTTTAACAGTCCCATATGGCCAGTGAGAAAATCTAACAGAGAATGGAGACTAACAGTGGACTATCATGGCCTGAATGAGGTAACACCACCACTGAGTGCTGCCGTGCCGGACATGCTAGAACTTCAGTATGAACTGGAGTCAAAAGCAGCCAAGTGGTGTGCCACCATCGATATTGCCAATGCGTTCTTCTCCATCCCTTTGGCACCAGAATGCAGGCCACAGTTTGCTTTCACTTGGAGGGGTGTCCAGTATACCTGGAATCGATTGCTCCAGGGGTGGAAACACAGCCCCACCATTTGCCATGGACTGATCCAGACTGTACTAGAAAAGGGTGGAGCTCCAGAGCACCTGCAATACATTGATGAAATCATCGTATGGGGCAACACAGCAGCAGAAGTTTTTCAAAAAGGAGAGAAAATAATCCAAATCCTTCTGAAAGCCGGTTTTGCCATAAAACAAAGCAAAGTCAAGGGGCCTGCACAAGAGATCCAGTTTTTAGGAGTAAAATGGCAAGATGGACGTCGTCACATTCCAATGGATGTGGTCAACAAAATAACAGCTATGGCTCCACCAGCTAACAAAAAGGAAACACAGGCTTTCTTGGGCGTTGTGGGTTTCTGGAGAATGCATATTCCAAATTACAGTATGATTGTAAGCCCTCTCTATGAAGTGACTCGAAAGAGGAATGATTTTAAATGGGGCCCTGAACAACGACAAGCCTTTGAACAAATTAAACAGGAGATTGTTCATGCAGTAGCCCTTGGGCCAGTCCGGACAGGGCAAGATGTTAAAAACATCCTCTACACCGCAGCCGGGGAGAATGGCCCTACCTGGAGTCTTTGGCAGAGAACACCAGGGGAGACTCAAGGTCGACCCCTAGGCTTTTGGAGCCGGGCATATAGAGGATCTGAGGCCTGCTATACTCCAACTGAAAAAGAGATACTGGCAGCATACGAAGGAGTTCGAGCTGCTTCAGAAGTGATTGGTACTGAAGCGCAGCTCCTCCTGGCACCCCAACTGCCAGTGCTGGGCTGGATGTTCAAAGGGAAGGTCCCCTCTACACATCATGCAACTGATGCCACATGGAGTAAATGGGTCGCACTGATCACTCAGCGAGCCCGAATAGGAAACCCCAATCGCCCAGGAATTTTAGAAGTGATCACAGATTGGCCAGAAGGCAAAGATTTTGGAATGCCACCGGAGGAAGAGGTGACACGTGCTGAAGAAGCCCCACCATATAATAATTTACCAGAAGATGAGAAGAGATATGCCCTGTTCACTGATGGGTCCTGTCATATTGTAGGAAAACATCGGAAGTGGAAAGCTGCTGTGTGGAGTCCTACACGACGAGTTGCAGAAGCTACTGACGGCCAAGGTGAATCGAGTCAGTTTGCAGAGGTGAAGGCCATCCAGTTGGCTTTGGACATCGCTGAACGGGAAAAATGGCCAAAACTCTATCTCTACACTGACTCATGGATGATGGCAAATGCTCTGTGGGGGTGGTTAAAGCAATGGAAGCAGAGCAACTGGCAGCGCAGAGGCAAGCCCATCTGGGCTGCCGCACTGTGGCAAGATATTGCTGCCCGGTTAGAGAATCTCATTGTAAAAGTACGTCACGTAGATGCCCACATACCCAAGAGTCGAGCCACAGAAGAACACCAAAATAACCAAAGGGTGGATCAGGCTGCTAAGATTAAAGTTTCCCAAGTGGACCTAGACTGGCAACGCAGAAGTGAACTATTTTTAGCTCGGTGGGCTCATGACACCTCGGGCCATCAAGGAAGAGATGCAACATACAAATGGGCTCGTGATCGAGGGGTGGAATTGACCATGGATACCATTGCACAGGTTATCCATGAATGTGAAACATGTGCTGCAATTAAGCAGGCCAAGCGGTTAAAGCCTCTTTGGTATGGGGAACGATGGCTGAAGTATAAGTATGGAGAGGCCTGGCAAATTGATTACATCACACTCCCACAAACCGGTCAAGGTAAGCGCCATGTGCTTACAATGGTGGAAGCCACCACTGGGTGGCTAGAGACCTATCCTGTACCCCATGCCACTGCCCGAAACACCATCTTGGGCCTTGAGAAGCAAGTTCTCTGGCGACATGGTACTCCAGAAAGAACTGAGTCAGACAACGGGACTCATTTCCGAAACAATCTCATAGATACCTGGGCCAAAGAGCACGGCATTGAGTGGGTGTATCACATCCCCTATCACGCACCAGCCTCTGGAAAGATTGAACGGTACAATGGACTGCTGAAAACTACACTGAAAGCAATGGGTGGTGGAACCTTCAAAAATTGGGATAAACATTTAGCAAAAGCTACCTGGTTAGTTAACACTCGGGGATCCACCAATCGAGCTGGCCCTGCCCAGTCAGAAATGTTACATATTGTAGAGGGTGATAAAGTCCCTGTAGTGCATCTAAGGAATATGTTAGGAAAGACGGTCTGGGTTATTCCGCCCCTGGGCAAAGGCAAATCCACCCGTGGGATTGCTTTTGCTCAGGGACCTGGATGTACTTGGTGGGTGATGCGGGAGGATGGGGAAGTCCGAAGTGTACCTCAAGGAGATCTGATTTTAGGTGAGAACAGCCAATAATTTGAACTGTATATAATCATTTCCATAGTTCTTGTATGTCATATCAAAGGTATTGCAGCAAGAACACCCTGATCAGTGAAGAATGAGTTTCAATAAAACCAAGAGAGATGCAACGATGATGGAACAGGAACTGGCACCCAACAATTTCCTCAAGATCAACATCTTCAACTTGCAGACCATGGACATGATACACCAGCCACGCCAGATGTACCAACTGCGAGTTCCAGATGCAGCATGCAACAGTCCCATACTACATACCATCTCTCTTGTCCTGAAAGACTGTATGACATATGGAACCCAAAGTCATGGACTAAATGAACTCAACAGACTTTGGAGGGATAGCCCATAGATTGAAGGAGTTACATCTATGTGTGTGTATATGTATACGCATGACGTAGATGGTATGGAATAAGGGGTGGATACTGTCCTGGTTTTGGCAGGGATGGAGTTAATTTTTCCTCTCAGTAGCTGGTATGTTTTGGATTTTGTGTGTGAAGAATGTTCATAAACACCCTGATGATACCAGTTGTTGTGAATGAGACCAAGGACACCGTCCTGCTTTCCAAGTCTCGCTAATTTGCAGATGGGAGAAAGACAGACAGCATAATTGATCCAAACTGGCCAAAGAGAGTATTCCATGCCATAAACGTCATGCTCAGTATATAAGTGGGGGCAGGCGAGGGTGGGTATCTGCCTTCCTGACATCCATCCTTCCTGCTTGTTTTTGCTGGCATCGTTCCCCCTACCTTGCTGGCTCTCTTTTGCTCCTTTGCTTGCTGCTCGGTTTTGTTTCCGTGATCGCTGCTTGGGACGGGCTGTATCGGTCATTGGGACATCGGGTGGTGAGAAAACACATATTGTTCACTTTGTATATTTTTAATATCCTTATATTCTGTTATTATTGTAGTTTTCCCTTTTATTTTAGTAAATTGTCTTCATCTCAACCCACGAGTTCTCCTTCCTTCCCAATTCTCTCCCCCATTCCCCTGGGGAGGGGGAGAGTGAGCGAGAAACTGTGTGGTGATTTGGGCTAAACCATCACATTATTATTTAAGTATACCTCATTATACATGTATGTTAATTTCTTTCCTGAACTTTAAGATATAGAGCAGACTAAGAATTTCTGTTCACTCTTGCTTATCATGGAAGCACAAGCGAATATTAACTTTGGTAACAGAATTAGCAGATACACAGGGTCTGGGTCTAGAGTGGGACTTCATTGCATGACTGCAGCCTACATAGCCCATACAAATACTAAATGCTGCAGCTGTGTGTGCTAAAGAAAGACAGATTGAAAAAAAAAAAAACAACACAAAAAAACCACCCAAACCCACAACTTTTATTTCAGGAAAAATGGCTAAGAACAGCAAGCCTGTTAGAAAAACAGAGCTGTACTAAGTGCAAACAGATACAGAGGAGTGTGGCTGAAAAGCCCCATGTCCACTAGGTCCCAGTGGCACTGCATCGTGATGGGTGTGCAGATGCTGAAAACAATTCCTGAACCTGTGTGTCTACATCTGTTCATTGCAAACAACAGCTCACACAGCTTCCTAAACTAATGGCCCCTGACTTGATAACACCAGAAACCAAACCCCAAACCAGTCCTTATTGCCACAGGCTGGAAGTAGCAGTCCTAGGAAACAAAGCAAGTGCTAGAAATGATGAAAAATGTTTCTCTAGCTGCAGCTCACTATCTTTCAAGTTACTGAGGTTATTCATGGTCCTTTAGCTGCTGCACACTAGCAACCAGCAGATGAAAAGCTTTAGTAAGTTGCTTACCATATCATATTTGAAATTGTAGTAGCAACAGTTTTTGGTGTATCCCCTGAACAAGGCATTCGTTGCAAGTAAAAAAAAAAAACCAAAAAGTTGGGACTGACTCCAAAAGACTTTCAAGAGGAGTGTGGCCAGCAGGTCAAGGGAGGTGATTCTCCCCCTCTACTCTGTTCTGGTGAGACACCACCTGGAGTACTGTGTCCAGTTCTGGAGCCCCCAACATAAGAAGGATATGGACCAGTTGGAGCAAGTCCAGAGGAGGGCCACAAAGAGGATAAGAGGGCTGGAGCACCTCTCCTATGAGGACAGGCTGAGAGAATTGGGGCTGTTCAGCCTGGAGAAGAGGAGGCTCCAGGGAGACCTTATAGCAGTCTTCCAGTACCTAAAGGAGCCCTACAGGAAAGATGGGGAGAGACTCTTCAGTAGGGCCTGTTGTGACAGGACTAGGTGTAATGGTTTCAAAATAGAGGGAGATGAGATAGATTTAGATTAGATATTAGGAAGAAATTTTTAACAATGAGGGTGGTGGAACACTGGAAGAGGTTGCCCAGAGAGGTGGTGGATGCCCCATCCCTGGAAATGTTCAAGGCCGGGCTGGATAAGTCTCTGAGCAACCTGATCTAGTCAGGGATGTCCCTGCTCCTTGCAGAGGGGTTGGACTAGATGACCTTTGAAGGTCCTTTCCAACCCTAACCATTCTATGATTCTATGATTCCAAGATAAAGTTCGAGAAATCATAAATTTTACAGTGGCAAGGCCAACTATCAAAAACAAGAGCCCACAGCCTAACCTTATAACAACATTGAAGCATTCTCCATCAGTAAGATTTAACATTCCACATACACATTGTTCTTTTAACAATAACATATCCAACTCTTGTCTGTTTTGTTATTTGAGAGTATTTCAGGGAAGGAATTTCAACATTTTCCTCATCAACAGGATAATCGGGATGAGTGTCTCCATACATCATATATTTGATAGACCAGGCCCACTCATATCTATTCCTATCTATGTTGTTATATTTTTGGCCTGGGCAATCAGGAATTTGTATCTCAAAAGGTTCTACTTCAGGGGCTGGAGACCAATAAGGAATTTGGGCCCTGAGTACAATTGGCGATACAGTTCTTAATGACTGTATTTAACTTATTTTCTAACAATTTGGAGAGGTTAGGATTAAAAATGGAAAATCCAATACCTTGTCCTGAAGACTTGGGAATCTCAGCACAAACCCCTTGCTTAGTATGGTTTCAGATGCATACAAATCCCTGAATTAGAGCCCAGGCAAGATTTAGAGACCCATTTCCTCTTCCCTCCTCAAGGATGGTGAAGAGAAGGGTTTTCCAAAACTTTGCACTCTATTATAATATACAAAACACAGAGAATCACACAAACAACACAAGCAACCACCAAAGGTAACAATATAAACATAAGTCCCACAAAAGTTTCTATAACAGTCTGTACATATGCATGACATCATGTGCCACATAAGGAAAAGTAAAGATGGGGATGCACAGGTAAAGAATGGTATCATAACACTTTATGTAAATGCTGTAGTCTGGTGAGATGTTCCAGCTAACCCCCTAGGCAGACTGTGGACAGAGGGTAGAAATGTTTCTATTCCGTACCCAGCCACGCAGTGGGATACTTCTCTGGTAAAACATTTATCTCCTGCAGGTCATGTTTCCCATATGCCAGCCCTGTGACATTAGGCATCCAGGTTTTGCCAAAATGAATGTCTAAACTCTTTCTAGGTGCAACCTTAGTGCAGGGCACATGCAGAATTATGAGGTGATGTGTTTGCAGTTGGCTGACCGTGTGGTTTCCCCTTCTGCAAAAACCAACCGACCACACGCTCCTGTTGAAGAATCGAAGTCAGGATCTGTATTTAACTCCTTTCCCATGTGTACATACAAAGGCATTACCTGTTTACTGTGTACTTAGGTAAGTCATCTAAGTTGTCTATGCCAATTATTTTTGCTTCTGGTTTTGTGCAGCACTTTAAAACTCTTTCTTTATTTTTCTATGTGAGATGTGACATAGAAGAAATTTGTCACATTTTGCTCTTTCTAGAGGAATGACTGTGCGGCTTCTGGTTTATGTAGGCTACTGTTTCCCAGTGTGTGACACCTGAACAAGATGTTGAGCTTTGATGACAGATTGCTGCAAAAAGCATATGACTTGTAGGGTGTCATGGCAGTTTAATTCTCGAAGCTGGGGGGATTTTCTTGTTAGCAAAATCTGCTTTGCTGTCTGACATGTGGGTTTGTATGGACTTGTTGACAAAGACATAGAGTCATACTCTCAAAAGGGCTTACACTTTACTGGTAGGATTTTGCTCTCCCAGTGATTTAAGTATCTAAATTCCATTTTTGAAGTGACTCGGGCCAGAGTCAGGGGACTATTTTGGAACCCAGAGTCATAAAGTAGCTCAGTAGAGGGACTATCAAGACAGCTTATAAATGCTTCCAAATCTGCAGCATGGGACCATTCTGGAGAAAGGCATTTGCCAACATCCTTGAGTTCACTTTAGTTTTCAAAAATTCAAGAATTCCTGGGTGAGAAAGGGATTATTTGAATATAAAGTTAAATTCAAAGCACTGAAAAAAGTTGCAAAGTTCCTCTGGAAGCAGTAGAATATGGTTGTGATTTCAAAAGAGGAGGGAAAAGGAGGGTTTTTTTTAAAAAAAATATGAAAACTTTCACACAAAATATAAATGGATCACTTTGAAATAGGTAATCGAGTCTCTATTCCTCACTTGTCTTTCCGTCGTCTCTTTAGGGGAAAAAATGACTGACGCAGCTAGGCAGGGAGCAATCGCCCACAGGGGCTGGGTACTCAAGGAGGCAGGATGGCCTTCGAAACCAGGCAATGTGTAACCGTAGCATGTTATTGCCCAGACCAGACCCACAACAAACAACATCCCTGCAGCTTCTAGACCTGTGATACACCCTGCTTCCCCATGAGAGTGAAACAGCCCCGCCAGGCACTGACTAGCTGTCTTAGCCTGGGTCGTGCGGTGGCATGACCCTCCTGTGCCATTTAATGTTCCCTGAACTGAGGGCTTCACCAGCACCACCACACACAAGCATTTGGACATGGCTTCTGTTCTCATACTCTAGCCTCAGTTGCTCATTACAGAAAGCCACGTCAGCAGCAATGCTTTCCCCATCCTTTGCTTTTTAAGCCTCTGACTAGCAAGTGCACAACTTTCATTTTCTCCTGCTGAAAGAAATACATTATTATGCATACCAGTAGAAAGAGGTAAAATCAGAAAGAATATGCAGCAATTTTCATCCTCCCTAATTACAGTCAATTTTGCTTCTCATCAGTCCTTGGTAGCTGGGATGAAAGTGGCAGGGCTGCTCCTCTGCTTGTATTTCTAACAACTACAGGGCCAACTCCTCAAGACTTGAATTGCTGGGAAGGGATATCCTTCCTCTCAAAAACAGGAGAAAGCTGTTGCGTGCCTCCTTACCTAATAGCACAGGGGAAGGAAGTAGCAGTGTTGTGTCTCTATGCTGCCTCTGTCTTTAGCCATCTGCTTTTAGCCACTGTCAAATGCTGAAGGCTGCTTGTTTATCACGTTCCCAGACCATAAACTACCTGTCTCCTTGGGACACAACTTTGTCATAGCTTTCCTTTGCTAACATCCCCTCCACACTGTCAGTACCAGCTGCATGTTACTGTAGAGATGTTTAATTGCTTGCAGAGCTCACTAATGGGGTACTCCCACTCACCTTACATTTAGCTTTAGAATCCGTTGCTCCTGCTGCAGACCACGAAAAGGCAGTCTTTCATGCCCAAAGGCATGGCTGCTTTTTTTCCAAATACTGAATAGCTTGGTTTACAGAAGATGAGAGTTAAATCTGCATGTCTAACATTGACTAGTCAGGCTCTCTACATGCTCTATATACAGTCTTTATACACTCTATACGTACTTTATATACAGGGCACTCCATATACTGCAAGATCCCTCAGCAATCTGACATGGACACACTTCAACAATGACACAGCTGACCTAAATTCATGCATGTTATACTAGTTTAATGCATGTACAAGACCAACTTGCATGACAGCAATATTAAATAATCATAGCTTTATAGCATTTACTTGTTTATTGCTTTTTAAAATATAATGATGTAATCAGTAAATGTCAGCTTTTGTTTGTTAGTACACAAAGGAAAACATCAAAGATGCTAATAAGTACGTAAGAGTTAAGTGGATGATCAAAAAAATGGGTCCTGATGGTGAAAGCTGTACACTGAAGTGTGCAAGAAATTAAATCTGTTTTTTTATGATCTTTCTATGAATCATATGGATAGTAAAATGGGAAAAAAAAACCCCAAACTGCAGGGATTATCAGTCCTCTCTGAGGCCATCTCTGCTCATCAGGTACACTATTTTACAAGAATTAAAACATTATTATAGCCACGTGGTACTGATTCTGTTTTATAGTTTCTTAACAGCCACCCCCTTCCTAACCTGCCTATTTCACATGCTGGAAGTGAACACTGATGCCAGTGCACACCAAGCACATTGGCAATATCTACATTGGGAATAAAGAGCTTTCCCCAGTGGGGCAGCTGGCGCAAAAACCTCTTCCTGGCCAAAATGAACCACTGAGAAAGGCAGATGTCTGCATCAGAAGGAGTGACTCAGAGAAAGGGGCTTTGATACCTGGAGTGGTTGGGCATGGTCTGCTGTCTGGCATCACCACTGTCACCAAGAATGTTGCTTCAGCATTTCTCCTGTCTAGACATACCAATCGTTTTGCCTGTGCAAAGTTGCCCAAGCCATCTCCTGCCCACCAATACCCTGAGAGGCCTCTGCCAGGCATGCTAGGAAGCTGCTGTACACATATGCACTGCTTTTGACAGTGCCCTTCAGAGGAGGGAGTTTTAGCATCTCTTTGCATAACAGAAAAAAAGAAAAATATACTTAAATCACTTGTGCAGAGTCCCTGGAGAGTGTGGGGTAAAAGCCAGCTGATTTCCCAGGCAGAAATAAAAGCCAAGGATATGCAGGAGCAAGGATAAAAGCACAGAAGTACCAACTAGGGGACAACCTGTTTGCAGGGCCCCTGTGCCCAAGGGCTCTCTATCCTGCTCCCTCTTCCGTAGAGGAACGTCAATTTAGTTTCAAACACATCAAATTTAGATTAAAATACAGCTCTGTTCCTCCTCGCCTGCCTTTGGTGTGATGAAGGCAGAAGCTGCTGAGCACAAAGTAGAGCTTCCCGTGTTTTGATTCAACTTTACATCTGTATATTTGATGCTGACTCTTATTGCATACCAGGTTTCCTCCTCAGAAACTGAGCCTGACAGACCTATTTAATCTTTTATACTGGCCACAGTGATAACTTCTTATTAAATATTTAATATTGTTGTACTGATAAAGAACATAAGACAAATCTTGGCATGAATGCGGTCCAGAGAAGCATCTGTTTAAAAATAAAACACTTGGGAGAATGTGGAAGGAAACAAGTAGCGATGTGGCTGGAAACAATAATAAATTTAAGGTAAGCAGGCCAAGCCTATAATGAAGCTCTTGTACAAAAAGGAAATCCAAACATTTCTACTAATCATCAGCTCCAGTTGTTTCACAAGTGACCCCTCAATATACAGACTTAGTGGTTTGTGGCTATTCTGCTTTCTAAATTCATGTGCTGCCATCTTTTTTAAGAAAGCAGATGGCTCCACAGGGCTGAGATGTAGAGAAACGCAAGTGTTAATTTAGTAGTCTAAGCAGCCAAAGCAAACCGTTGTCCTTTGCCTCGTGCGTGCCACAGTGGCAGAGTGGAAGTTGGGAGCAATGTGCTGTCATTACCAAGCATGTGCCCTCATTTAATGGGCCACAATAATCCAAGATGAGTGCAGACACTCAAAATGACCTCTGTGCTTCCAACATTAATGGGAACCCAAGGTGCAAACAGTTGCCCCACAGCAAGAGGGACCCACAGTTGAGCTAAGACAAAGCTCCAGACACACAAACCTACTGCTGCAGCTTGTTGCTGCCATCCTGTTTCACCAGGGGATCACCTATAAACTAAGTCCAGGGACTTGCATTCAGCCGCCCTGCTCTCAAACACTCCATTATAACATCCAAGGCTACAGCCATCCCTTGAGCCTTTATGATTTGTCCCAGCCATCAGGCCTGAGTGTGCCACTTGCCAGACACAGACTTGTTGCTTTCAACATGGCTCTGCCATGCTGCATTGCCCCTCACTGGCTCCAGTTCCCATGAGGGGTGAACTTGGGAGCATACCCCAGAGCACCATGGGCTCACAGCCTTCATGTGGCCAGCCTTGCCTGCCTGCCCTCCTGGATAATTTCCGCATAGCCCAACACCGTAGGCTTCAGATCCCTCTCTGTAAAAAAAAAATCACAGTTGCCAAATAAAAAAAAAAAATAAAAATCAGAAGGAAAGCTTAAAGACCTCATATTCACTGGCAAAGACCAAAAGCAAAGAAACAGCAACCACTAAACAATTAATTGAAAAATTATTGGCAGGCCAGGCCACAGTATTGCCGCTGTCTTTAATGATGAATTATAATAGGGCCAGTCAACGCTATACAGCAGGATAATACAAACACACCCTCTAGAGCGAAAGCACAAAATGAGATATACTATTATCATAAATAGATTAATTAATTAGAAACAGAACATTAAAGAACAGGGGGTTATTACCGTGCAGCCAATAGCCTGTTCCAAGTGTGAAGTTGATGAAATGCAGCGCACAAACATGGAAGCAGATAGCAGAAAAATGTTTGAGAAACTACATGGCAATTATCTCCTCCCATGGCTCCTCAGTTCAGCCACAGGGGAACTGCTGGCTTCGAGGGCCACAGGGCTCCAGCACTTAGCTAGGATCTTTCTGTTTGCATGCATGTTTGCTGAAGGTCAAAGACAGAACTTGGCCAAAATATGGTGAGACTTTTCCACCTGCCTGCAAAACACAGCTGCCTGGTAGAAAGTTTCTCAGTTCATGCTGACGAATGACTTACGATATGTAGCAGTAGTTATTAAAGTTTCAGAGAGAAACACTTTGAAAAATGAGTAACTCTCATAGTTTATTCTTATTAAGAGTTTTCCTGGTGAAAATTACACCGCTTTTCCTAACAGCAGTTTGTCAATTGTACATTTCCCATCAAGAGAAATGTTTGCCAGTTAGAAATATTGAACGAAGCTCCATGCTAGATACAGCTAACAAATAACACATGTAAATACAGAATTTACTCAAAGAAATCTCAGTCATGTTGTATTCACAGTTGACATGACAGAAATACCTATAAACAAAAATACAAGTTTAGGGCGATTACCTATCCTTCCTCCAGTCCTCTACAAACTCCAGCTCTACAACAGGGAAAGATGGATATATTTTCTCCTGGAGAGAAAATTGAAAGCACATGCACTTCATTCCCAGATGAAACAAGGTTGTTTAGTTGACACCTGACTTCATTTGGGGAAACTCTCAAGACGCAGACGTTGTCCACAGAAGGCCTGATTCTCTTCATGTGAACACTGAGGTGAACTGGGAATAGGGCTATAGACCTCCAGAGGTGTTCAGAGCTGGGACAGAGCAGAATTTAACTCCAAACCCTCTGTCTCCAGCATGCCCAGGTGGGAGGGTAAGGGGCCATCTGAGTGCATGGCCCTGGAAAGGTCCGTGCAAGTTTTATTCTTGATTTAGGAGGAGCTGTGTCAACACGGCGTACTCCTGAGGTTCCTGCATGGTCCTGCAGAAACCAGGGACTTTGTTCTATGAATAAACTCAGTGCAGGAGGCATGATCTATGTTAACAACAGGATGATGTGGTTATAATGCTAGGAATAATATTAATATTTGTTCTGGAGTTTGACAGGATTTCTGACAGGCTCTTGGGGATTCCACATTAATAATAATGGATATCAGGCAGGTTTTTTTCCATCATCTTTTCTCACTTGACATTTTTTGCTAATTGTAAATAAGGGCTCAGCATCCTTTCATGCCAGAACTGGACTCTACAATGCAGAGCCAGAGGGAAAAAATGCATTACATTTCCCGCAAATGTAAGGAAAAAAAGACCTCCAATCCCCATACAGCTGGCTTATTTCTTAAAGCAGATTCAGACCAAAATGAAGTGAAAACATACTCATATGAAACACAGACACTTTAAAAACAGTATGCTGCCATATCGTATCATTATTATTATTACAATAGTTCTAGCAGAAATCAGGACTCTCCTTGATGACAGACAGCCTGCATAGCCTTTATGGATACATATATATATAGACATACACATGCTTTTTAACATAGATGTAACTTGTGACATAGAGGGCACAGCATAAATACCTAGAGACTTTACCGCACAACAAAGAAATACATCACCAAGGCTGTTTTAATCTCATATTTAATTCTCTTTTCACCTTCTGGAGAATTTATGAAAGGATTGCAGAGATCCACAGTATCTCATCAGATATTTATTTATTCATTTAAAATATTAATATGGGAGAATCCCTTTAAAATGTTGCCAAGCAGGAAGCACCAGACAGAAGCAGAAACGTACTGCAAACCAGTAGATGCAGCTGTACGTAACACCTCCTTTACATCTTTCTGGGTTTTATTTCCCCACTTATTTGAAGCCAGCTGTGGGGAAACCTTCAAGTGCTTTCTGGTCTTGCAAGGCAAATTGTTTTGTACTGATATTTGGAGGGGTTTTTTTTTGCAGTGGACAGGGATTCAGAATGGAACTAAGACCTCTGGTTTCAGCCTCTTTAGCTTTTGAGTGTTCACCTGGAGAGGTCTTCATGGAGGAAAGCTTTGCTGAGCATACTGAATATTTGCCCTCTAACCATCTGACTCCTTCTCCAGCTCTTATTTTGAGACGAGTGTGGACCTTTTTAAAGAGACAGGGAAAAATGAGATGGTTCACCAGGGAGAGGATCCCTAATCCCAAATTTCTGAAGAGGATGCTGTCACTAGTCTATAGTCTTTGAGCTGTTAAGGCATTTAAATCTGATTTCTCCCAAATCAAAACACTCTTGAATCAGCAGGCTCACTCAAAAACATCACTTGCAAACTTAAGGAAAAAGGTGATGTTACTCTGCCTTGCAGCTCACCCTGGAAAGCCCTTTCCTCCTAGGCCAACTGTGGCACCCATCCCCCTGTTTGTACAAACTCATCCATAGGACCCTGCTGGTTTCCACTGAAGCCCTATCCCCAGTGGCACATCCAGCACTACTTTGCCAACACTCGACGCAGACCTGCAAATTAGTATCTGCAGCTTGCAAATGTTATTTCACCTGCAACAGAAGTGGGTTGGGAATCACTCATGGTGCTGGTCCTTGTGTCAATAAACTCAGGACACAACCCTGATGACAGTGAGAGCTCTGAGGGCTGGGGTCGGAAAATTCAGAATTTTTCTGGGACCAAAAAAAAAACATGCCTCCCTCCACCTTGTCAATGAAGAAGGCTGTTTATTGTCAAAGATGGCAGACACTTGCCTTCCCCAGGTTTACTCTCCAAAAGGATTTGGTGGGATCCTGATGTGTCAGCCAGGGACCCCTCAGACAGCTTTGCCTCTGCATCCCACCAAAGGCAGTGGTAATGCTGGTGCTAAGGGCAGCAGAACCCCTCTGAAAAGCTGATCCTTGCAGCAGAGCAAAAGTTGGCAGGAGTGGGGAAAATTTGTACATACTCCACTTCACTTAATTCAGTAGCATGATAGCAAATGTCTTTCACTCAGAAGTGGGATAGAAAACATAGCTTTAAGCAATTAACACAATAGCAAATGTCCCTAGCATTGCCCCATATGGTATGTAATTTAAGTCATGTATCTTGTTCTCTATAAACGCTGCTAAAATTGATACATGACAATTTTAAAGAAGCCAACTGAAGTTTAATTAATGTAAATTGCCTCAACATCTGAGATTGAAAATATTTCAAAAAATAATTAGGATCAAATAAAAAATGTTCCATTCATTTGAGCTTTTACCTTGCTGAGCTTTGCAAGGTAAAATTGGGGAAAAAAAAAACCTGATAAATTATGGCATGTTGAAGTGCAGCTCCTCACTTAAGCAACAACATCCAGGAGATGGTTCTTCTTTATCTGTGTAGGATACAAGGTGTATCCCTGAAAGGTATACCCTCTGTGTGCAAACACGACTTGCACAGGGAAATCGATGCTAGCCAGGGAAAATGGAGAGCTGAGGACATCTACACATGCGACTCAAACACCAGACAGTCTCTCTGATTCTGTTCCTGGACCTACGTGACAGGATTCAGAGAAATCCTAGGGAAAACAGAAGCCCTGAGCAGCATTTCCAACAGGTTCAAGCCCTGTAGGAAACCTGTACTGAAATGCTATATACATGGTTGTGCACTTGGCAGAGCAGGTTGAGAGGCTTCGGGAGCATGTGTGCAGAGAGGGAATTAAAATAATCCTGGCAAACCTTTGCGTCTCAATGTCTGACCAACAAATGGTCACTGAAGTATCTGAGAGTGGCAGTTCTCCAATGGCCCCTCGCCCTTACAGGCAGCTGTTATTTTTATTATTATTATTTACTACTTGCTGTCCCTACTGTGAGAATATTGCATGTAGGTGAATGAATGAAAGAGTTTAGTCAGGGCAACTCACACCACTGAAATCTGCCTGCAACATAGCTTCCCCAGGCTCTCTGTTCCTCCTTCTCTTTAAATAACCCTCTGTTCTGAAAGGAAACCCCCTTCAAGGTGTAGTCAGCCCCTGGGGTCTTCTGACAGTAGCAATATAACTGACCAGAGGTATTTCTAACTCCAAACACCAGACCAAAGAGAAAATAAGCAAAACGGAGAAAGTGAATCTGCTATCACAAGAGCGCATCTGCAATTACAAGAGCATGCTGGAAACCCTGCATTTGCCTGTCTGGTTACAACATTTTAATTTGAGCCTTTCCTCTGTTTCAGAATGCACATTTGCCACCTATTCTCTAAAACTATAAATATTTATTTCTTAGGCTTTTGAGGATGGATACAGTTCCCTGACATAAAGATTGCTGTGAATAATGGAAATGTCCCTTAATTGCTCTACTGGTCCTCCCACATGGGCTCTAAACTATCAGCTAGTTTAATTTCAAATGTACAACGATATGGCCTGTAACTCTCATTTGCAGGGACAATAAATACCATCATATCAGTTTCCTTTAAGAGTATGAATTTATGCAAGGAACAATAACAGCAGAATCACGCCAATCTACAAATGAAATAGTGACTTTGTAATCCTCATTCAGTTTTGATTCTTCCATTTCTGTGTCTTATTAATGAAGATTTTGCTGCTGCAATGTGCCTTACATGGGGTAGAATGTATTTAATTTGATATGTAATTATTATTATTAATGCAACTAAGCTTAATGTAACAGTTTCTCTTATCTCAAAGGTAAAATATGGTTCTCAGGTGAAATGTGCAGCTCTTTAAATCTGTCTTGCATCAGGACTGCTATTGATTTGAAAAGGGCTTAGTTTGAATGCATTGTGTTACTGCTCATCATTAATCAGTGTATGCTGCAAGTTCTTAAAATTTAAATTCAAATGAAAATAGTTGCCAGGTTTGGGTTTGTTTTTTTTTTTTGTTTTGGGTTGGTTTGTTTTTAATTAAAACAGAGCAAGGAGCTGCAGAGCATCATGTCCTTTAAAAACTAAAATGTTTAGATGTGCATGAACAGAAAAAAAAGAGCGTTTCATTTTTTTGCCAATATTGGCTGGGATTTTCAAGTCCATTGCTGCAATCCTAGAAGATTCAGATCAAATGCATCTGCTGTATGGGTGAAGCAGCTTTTCTAGAAAGCTATTTAATACTTCAGCATTATTTCAAGACAGATTATGATTTTGCTGCAAGCATGGACATCACAAATGTACACCCATAAAGGTACAAATTACTGTATGCTCATCTCTTTCATTAATAACTAAGTTCACTTTAGCAAAATGTAGGTCATTTCATTCCTTCTTGCTTCTCTTACTGTCAAGTTCACATGCAGTCATTTTCTCAAGCTGTCTCCTCTCTGGCCATTTGCATTTTGCTCCAGTCCCCAGATACTCAGCTGCGAGAATATTAACCCAGCCTATCAAGTGCAAGGGAGAACGGTATATTCCCTACTTCAGAATTAATTTGAAAGCATGCATTTTTGACAAGGTAAATAGTCTTGCTTAATATTGACTAGCAAATACTGACAGTTACTTACAAAGGGGAGAAAAAAATGGCAGTGACCGTGCAGATGGGACTGGCACTTACACATGAACTCATCTTAAATATCAACAACAGTACTCCTGACAGCCCTTGGAAATGCACTCTGGCAATAAAAACTTCAAGGTACTAATCTTCACTCTAAGAATATTTTTTTCCAGAACTGTATGTACTTAGATTAGAGGCATTTAAACCCCACAAAATGCCTATCACAGCCTCTATTACTTTTAAAACTAACACATCGCCCACTGCTCTCTATAGTTGGTTTTTATTCTGCCTAGGACAAGAAAATAAGACACAGTCACATGTGGCAAAGCCAGATTTTTTCCTCTTCCTCCCAATCAAAACAAATTTCCAAAGACAAAAGGAAAGCTTCTAGTGCTTGGTATTCACCCTTCACCACCCATGTATCACACATAGTCAGTAAATTAAACCTACAAATTAGATGTCGTAATTTGGTAATTATGCCACAATCTGGTACTTTTTAACCTCTTTTTGCCCGAATGAGAACATTCCACGTTATTTTTTACTACTGCAAAACACAGTACAGTTGTCTGCCTTTACTGCTGATTTTTCATTCTCAAGTGAGAACTTAGAGGGAAGTTGAAGGTTTGAAGTTTTTGCTGTTATTTTCTGCTTTGCTTAACATGTACAGCCAAGACTCTCATAAAAACCTATATTTAAGATGCCTACAAAATACAGTCAGCATACATTCTACCTCAATCTAGACACAATGTAATATGTAAATGCTTTCTGTAAACTCTTTTTAAAATCCAACACACAAAGAGGTTTTGCTTACAGAGGACAGTGGTTATAAATGTCTAGAAGAAACCCACTTCTTTTATTCTGCTGGTGAAACATCCAGTTATTATTCCTTGGCCGTGGCTTTAACTGGGGAAAGTACTCAAGCAGGCACCTCATTTTAAGCACATGAGAATTCTGAAAGGGATTAACGGAACAAAGAAATACTTGACAGCGGCACTCGCCCTCCCAGACCTCAAGTGGTGATTCTCACCATGTCCTGCAGAGCTTCTCATCAGGTTAGTTTATTTAAACAAAAGGTTTGAAAACAGAATAATTGCCTTTTCATTTCATTCCACTGCCACACCTCTTCTCACAGCATCAGGCTCTGAGCATCTCTCCATTCCTGTTGCTGGTTATGCAGTTTGGACAGTGCTATCCAGAAAAGAAGTTGTGCAATGGAGCTCTTTTTAAATACTGGTGTTAATGAACAAATATTAACTAAACAGGGCAAGGCATTTAAAATCGTTCTGGATCTATCAATACAATCAACAATCCAATTAATATTTTTGCCTATTTTTTCAAGTACACTAACTGGGAAAAGTAATTGAGAGACTTTGCTGTTCTTACTTAACAGTACCATAGAAAAATACTCATTCATTCCTTTGATGAAGTCTCCAATGGCACAAGTAAATCAAGGTCAGTTTTCCCAAACCATGACATAAAACCTGATAAATAACTGACAGCACTTTCTTTGCAACACTTTAAATGAGTGATTTCCCAAGACATCAGGAACCATGGTAAGAATTTTAAAAAGTCAAATGATAAAGGAAGCTTTTGCCTGATTAAAGTGCTTCAGAAAATATTTAGGGAAAGGTGAAAAAAAGGCTTCAGGGAAACATTCCACTTCTTCACAGTGGACTTTTTTAGTTCCAGGTTAATGAAAGTGTGGTGCTGGAAGTTATTGTTCTTTTCCTTACACATTTCAGTCTGATATCTTAAGATGGCTTTTAATGCAAAGTGTTGACTTTACAGAGAAGATTTTGGAAAACAGAAAGCAAAGAGTCATAAGTAATACTACTGCATTAATCATGGCTCTGACTTTCTGCGTCAAAGCCCTACCTTTTTAACCTACAAAATTACCCAAAGCCTCAGCAATCAACATTAGCTGGCACATCTAAATACAAAACCAGATAATATTTGCTGTTTCTTTTAAAATTGTTATTGTCTGTCCTCTGGTAACAAGGAGGAAGAGGACGAGCAACTGACATCATCTACCTGGACTTGTGCAAAGCTTTTGACACTGTCCCGCACGACATCCTTCTCTCTAAACTAGAGAGACATGGGTTTGATGGACGGACCACTCGGTGGATAAGGAGTTGGCTGGATGGCTGCACTCAGAGAGTGGTGGTCAACGGCTCAATGTCCATGTGGAGACCGGTCACCGGTGGCGTCCCTCAGGGGTCCATGCTGGGCCCGGCCCTGTTCAACATCTTTGTCGGCGACATGGACAGTGGGATAGAGTGCACCCTCAGCAAGTTCGCCGACGACACCAAGTTGTGTGGTGCCGTCGACACGCTGGAAGGGAGGGATGCCATCCAGAGGGACCTTGACAGGCTGGAGAGGTGGGCCCGTGCCAACCTCATGAAGTTCAACCAGGCCAAGTGCAAGGTCCTGCACCTGGGTCATGGCAATCCCAGGCACAAATACAGGCTGGGCGGGGAATGGATTGAGAGCAGCCCTGAGGAGAAGGACTTGGGAGTGCTGGTGGATGAGAAGCTCAACATGAGCAGGCAATGCGCCCTTGCGGCCCAGAAGGCCAACTGCATCCTGGGCTGCATCAAGAGGAGCTTGGCCAGCAGGTCGAGGGAGGTGATTCTCCCCCTCTACTCTGCCCTGGTGAGACCCCACCTGGAGTACTGTGTCCAGTTCTGGAGCCCCCAACACGGGAGGGATGTGGACCAGTTGGAGAAGGTCCAGAGGAGGGCCACAAAGATGATAAAAGGGCTGGAGCACCTCTCCTATGAGGACAGGCTGAGAGAGTTGGGGCTGTTGACCCTGGAGAAGAGGAGGCTCCGGGGAGACCTTATAGCGGTCTTCCAGTACCTCAAGGGGGCCTACAAGAAAGATGGGGAAAGGCTGTTTAGTAGGGCCTGTTGTGATAGGATGAGAGGTAATGGTTTTAAAATAGAGGGGGGTAGATTTAGATTAGAAATTAGGAAAAAATTTTTACGATGCGAGTTATAGAACACTGGAACGGGTTGCCCAGAAAGGTGGTGGAGGCCCCATCTCTGGAAACGTTCAAGGCCAGGCTGGATGAGGCTCTGAGCAACCTGATCTAGTTGGGGATGTCCCTGCTCCTTGCAGGGGGGTTGGACTAGATGACCTTTGAAGGTCCCTTCCAACCCTAACCATTCTATGATTCTATGATTCTATGAATACCCTCCCTGAATCAGTGTGAAAATGAAAACCAATACAGAAGAGAAGCTGTCATATTTGATTTAAGGATTAGAGAAAACTGAGCTACCTGCTGGGGAGTCCATGATAATGAGAGGGGAGAGGCTTTTCAAAAGCTCCTGAGTGACTGAATAAACTTTCCTGAAACTCAGTGAGTGGTCCTGGTACCCCAAGGACCCACCTGCTTTTGAAAAGTTTCCCTCCTATCAACTCCCATCTTCAGAAGCAGCTTTTTCCCATGTGCTTTGCTGCAGTGCAGCCAGCCACGGAAGCATAAGCCACTAAAGAAAAAGTAAATATTTGGCCAAGAAGATGCTGTAAAAGTCAGTCCTCCTGCAAATATATATTGCAAAACTAATCACCTCCCCTTTAGCTAAATAGCTTCTTTGCTGCAAGTGTCCCTCTCACTTCCTGTGGCCCCCTTGCCCTGCAGCCTCCTAAAACTCTCTAGGTCTCAGCTCCTGAAAATTTCTAGCATTTCGTCTTTGGTGACCCGCTTCAGCATCAGATTCAAACATATCTCCCAGATTTGCCTCCCCAAGGCCTTCGCCTGCAGACAGCTGCACAGCACAGGGAAACAAGCAGGACAGCCCTCGGAAATTATTATCCAGCCAAGCTCTCTCCACCTGGGCTTATGGGACAATCTCAGCCTGTTTTTGAAATTCCCAGAAAGCAGGCGTAGGAAGTGTAAGAACTACTAAGAGGTGCACAGATATAGTTACTCCTCATTTTGAATGCATCAGTACTGAAATACCTTAGAGAGTAGTTCCACCAACTTCACAGGACTTTGCCATGACAGTGGTTTTTCTATCCACTATGGCCTTTTCACACTCATCTCTGCCCTGAGCTTGCTGTGGAGCCTTGTCACCTGTCCTCCTCACCTCCACTAACACTTCCCATAAAACACACCATCTGGGTGAAACCAGAAGGTGTGTTCTCATGGCACCTAGGATCCCCATCATTACACTTGGATATTACACACTCTGGGCAAAAATCCACAGGCTGGTGGGAGCTGCAGCACCCGAGGGACATTTCCAGCACTTAATCTGGGTGCTACCGCAGAGCAAGGGTGGCCCCAAAGGAACGAGGAGTTTCCCAACCAATAATTAAGGGCAGTGAGACAGAAGCATTAGCCTCATGAATAAAATAAACCCAAGAGGTTTCAGCCGTTGCAAAACCTAACCTGATTTATTATTTCCTCAACCATTTTGGTATTTCCTATGGATTTTCAGTCATTTCAGCTTCAGAAGGAGAAGAGGGGGTGGAATGACCCACAGACCTTCTGCATGTTCCAGGCTCCAGAAGAAAACTGTCAGTTTTATTTGCATTTTGTTTCTTCATAGATGGAGCAAGTGAATAACCTCCTGGAGCTCAGGAAGTTAAAGGAGGGGGACACAGCCTCTGTGGTGTTTCTGCAGAGAACGAGGTTTGTGTATATCAAACCTTCAACAAATGCTCCCAAAGCTAAGCAAAACTTTACTGCAGTGATGTGCCCCTCACGAGAAACCATGGGCGATCTGCTCCCAGTGCCTTTGAACAAACCTGCTATGCTCCCTGGCCAGTGGGAGGGTGGTGGGGAGGGATCTCCATCTCTCATGACTAAAACATGAGCCAATACCAAACTGCAGGCAGAGTTACCCACTGGAGACCCCGTGTAATGCTGCATTTTGCTGGTACGGGAAGTGCTTTCACCTGAGATGGCTTTTGTGGAGGCCATGTTTGCGTGCAAATCTTCACTTACAGGAACACTGGGCAGCCGAGCCAGTGTTCATATGAGTGTAAACTTACAGCAAAAGGCAGGAGCCACTGGAGATGTTACAGCACTCGAGCCAATCAGCATGCCAAGCAGCCTCATCTTTTATTGAAGTCCTCTCCTCAGAGGAGAGCTGAAAATTCATTCAGTGTCATTGGGGAAGTGTCTGTTTTGGCTGCAGAGAATGGTTCCTGATCATGGAAAATAAAAATATCAAAATAAGCTAATGGGATATGTCTTGAAATTTGGTCCCAGCAGGCGGGGGGCTAGGTTTCCTGGGGACGTGTTAAGCATGGTTCAGAGCATCATAACAGGCAGGCGCCTTGGAGTCAAGTGAGGCTGAGACAGGCAGGGAGGAGATGCTTCAGAAAGGATATCCAGCAAGGAAAAAATAAGAAAATAAAGAAAATAGAAGAAAAAAAAAAAAAAAGATCGCCTCTTCTCTAATCCGCCAGCCAAGGGGCAGAGTGTAGTTGCCAATCAGGATTAAAGCCTGGCCAGGGATGACGGATAGACATCAGCCCATGTAAGGAGCCTGGACCAGCTCCCACTTGCAATCTCCCCAAACCCCCCCTTGCAACCCTACTCTCATATAGTTACTCTGTTTGCCCTTATGAAGCTATTAACATACATCTTAACATCGGAATTTATCCTTATCCACTGTCTTCTCCTCTTCCTCCTTTTAGATACCTTCTCAAATGAGAGGTTGACATCTAATGAATTTGAGTTTTTAAGGAAACAAAGCTTATGTGTGTGCAGTGAGGACATATTGAGCCCACTGCCCAATTTCAACCAGTTTGTCCTTTCTGTTATGCGGTTCCTACAAGTTTCCTACAAACTGGTGTTGAGAGGAGAGACCTTATCAGTGTCTACTGAGGGAAAGCTGTCAAAAGTGTTCATCTCTTATTAGATATGACAAAATCCACATGAGAGACAGCTGGACTTGACTGGGGTCTGCTAGGTCTGGACTGATGCAATTTGTTTTTCCAAACCTGGTGCCTATTTCTCCAGTTCCACTCCAGTTCCACACACCAATGACCATTTTTAAGCACCCAGCTTGCTCTCCCACACTAGATTTCATAGTCTAGTAGTACAACATGGTGTAGCAAATGATGGTGCCTGATGTTACGCAGGCAAGCAACAGGATCAAGTCCCTCCTCAGAGGAGCTTCCTATCTAAATAGGTATAATCCCATTAATGTCTGTGCTACAGTGGTTAAAATTAAAATGGGGGAAAAAAACGTAAAATCAGACTTCTAAACTATAGGTGAATAACCTGCTAGCATGGGTGAAGACTCAGGCAGAGACTCTGCAGAGGTCCTTTAATCTCACACAATCCTACGCAACAGATTCATCTTCTTTTTAATCTCTAACCCTGCTGGCCACTAATGGTTTGAACAGTGTAGCGCTTTTTTTAAAGTCGATCTAACTCACAAGCAGACTTCTTGATTATATTTACCCAACTGACCTATTTTAAAAGATCATTTAATAAAATACTCTGCCAGAACCAAGTACAAGAGGTTAAGAAAACATACATTACAGCAGTGTGGCTTTCTTAGCTCGGTACTCACTGTATATCAGCCCAAGGTCTCTCTAGCACTTATCAAGCATCCCAGCACTTAATTATTGCAATGTAAAAAATCATGCAAGAGTATGATGAAACTTTATGATGATATCTAGAATCATATAGAAGAGTTGGATCAGATATTCCGAAAGCAGACCTTAGTGAATGAATGTGCCTGCTATCAACCCAATGATACTCATTTTCAAAAGTAAATTGACTGCAATTCTTTGTGCCTGTCAATCTGCCTGATCTTTTTGGACTCTGCTGGATTTTGAAAGAGAAAAGCCCTATCTCCTTGCAATGCCTATGCTTGCTTTTAAGGCCTCCTCACAGCAAGCTCTGAAAAGAAATGTTTTCAAGCTTTTATTCCACTTTTTCTTTACTAATCAGCCATGTGAAAACAGACTGAAAACACTGAGACTGGCAACATCACCTATATTGTTGCCTGTATTTTTCACTAACATTGCTGCATTCACCAACAGCAGGATTTACAGGACAGCATTTTATGTTCCCATTTGTGCCACATTGGGGCTGCACATCCTCCTACCTTTTTTTTTTTTTTATTAACTACTGCAAAAAGATGCATGATATTGAACTAACTGCTACCTCCTTGCAGACATGTGCCATGACAGTTCTATGGGCTTCTCTGTCTGCTTTCTGATCCTTAGGTGGAAAGTGCTCTCTATGTGGCTATGATTCTTTTCCTGGCTTCTAAAGCAGTATAACTTGGCTCAGCCTCTGTGAAGCCTGCTGATCTCTGCCAGCTTTCACCAGGCAAGAACCTGGACCAGATTATCTCAACAGCTCCTATGAAAGCCAACCATGGACAACGAAAAAGAAGTATAAATAGAGCTGTTTCTCCCCTCAGCCATAAAGCAGTACTTCCAATAGTGAAAACACATCCCCATGAGGTTTTAAATTAAAAAAAAAAAAGTATTTCAAATTATTTGAATTGCCTTTTGATTTATTTGCACTGCGTCATATTTTCAAGGCTTTTCTCAGAGGATGTGGGCAAAAATTTGCTTTATGGTCACGAAAGCTGGGGTGCTGCAGGACGCGGAAGTTGTGAAGTCCCACAACGTACAAGATCTCCAGAACCAGCTACAGGGCCGACGCTTACCAGCAACATAGAAAGAGAAACAACACCAACAGAGCTCGCTAGCCAAGAGCCCAGTGGTAAGAAACCCCGCCAAAATATGCAGTGCCCAAAGGCTTGCAAACCCAGCCTGAGCCAGCAGCGAGGATGCATCTCCTCGGGGGTGGGCTTGGATGATGACATTTGCTATTTCCTTAGCATGGGGTTCTCCCTTTTACTTCTTTTAGGAGAATAACTTCTGCAGAAATCTCCATCACAGAAAATGAAAGTTTTAAAGTACTGCTGACATCTCCTTGAAAACTTTGGAAAACTTCCTAGATCACTTGAAAACAAAACAATGCCTCTATCACGCTTTTGCTTGTTCTTTTAATTCTTGCTAAAGGGCATTTGTGCAGGTACAGCAGCCAAGGTTAAAAAAAGCATATAACTAAGAGAAAAATTATTATTGCTACAGTTAGCAATTTGTTTCAGATCTTGTTCTTCCATGCTGTGTTCCCTGTGTTTCCTTTAAACAAGAAGAAAATCAATTAAAAAGGAATTTTTCTATGCTCGCCAAACTCTCCTCTGCCAAGGTAGCTTTTTTCAGGCCTCCCCCTGGACGCTGGGGCAGCTGGCTGCTGAGTGCAGGGTTGAAGGGAAGCAGAGGAAAACCAAGGAGCTGCCTCACTCCGTTGGGCTATGACTACGCCAAGCATGACCTAAATCTCTCTTTATATAAGTTTATAATTTTTAAAAAAATATGTATATATACACACACTTTTTTTGGAAGGGGCAGCCTCCCTACTACTTTATCTCTAAAACATGCTGCTTGGTCTGTAGCAATGCACCATCTCAGGCATAGCTAAGAATAAGCCATTTTGAGACATGTAAAGGTGCTCAGTGAACAAATAGAAGTCACTTAACTCCCTGATGCATCCAAGCTGCTGTTTTCTGTCAGCCTTTGCCAGTTGTCTCAGTTTTTAAACACAACATTGATAGCACCATGTATTATAACATTATAAGGCAAATCCCCAAATCCAAGACTTCAAGCATTTTGTTGAAAGTATAACATGCTGGCTTTCTCATTCATGTTCTCATTTCAGATAATTTCTTTTCCATTTTCAAGCTCATGTCCGTAGCTACATGTATGAGAAATATCTAGTTATGTCATCTTCCACAATGAGGGTAGTGGAATACTGGAAGAGGTTGCCCAGAGAGGTGGTAGATGCCCCATCCCTGGAGACATTCAAAGCCAGGTTGGAGGGGGCTCTGAGCAACCTGATCTGGTTGGAGATGTTCCTGCTCCTTGCAGGGGGGTTAGGCTAGATGGCCTTTAAAGGTCTCTTCCAACCCTAACCATTCTATGATTCTATGAGATACAAAAGTTGAGACTTAGCTTGAAGAAACATGCATATTTCAGAGAGGAGCTTTGTCAGAAGCACCAACTATTCAGGAGACATTTGCTTAAATTAGGAAAATAAAAAAGCAGCTATTGTACTGATGCATTGATCCTCCTGTGTGAACTGCCCAGCTTTTTTTGACAAGGTCTAACTAAAAGCTATGCCATATTCCTGCTGAATAGGTGTCTGCTGGCTTGCAGCCCTGGCTCAGCCAACCAAAGAAAATACTGCTCCACTTTCCTTTCTATCTCCGTCACCATCAAATCAACTTCTTGAGTTTCCTTCTTGTCCTTTTAGCTCTTGTCTGCTGCTGAGCCTCCCAAGGCTCAGTTCACTCCCTGAGGAAAGAAAATGTTAGCTGGACATCTGAGTGCAGAGATCAGAGGATGAGGAATGCGCACCCAGCCCGTTTCATAGCCTTTTAGCCTAAGCATGAATGACTCCTCAAGAAAAAGAAGGATCAAGCCGATGAACTGATGCATTTATCATGTAACCAGAAGCTCTGCTAAATAGATCTATTTTTAATTTCTGTTTTGCTGATTTTATTTCTTTTGCTTGAGAAGAATGTTCTTGTCCTTCCCTGCAAGTGCATAAACATTATTTATTTATGATCCTATGAATATCAATTTGATTC
The DNA here is from genome assembly GCF_036417535.1 of Chlamydotis macqueenii. Taxonomy (NCBI): domain Eukaryota; kingdom Metazoa; phylum Chordata; class Aves; order Otidiformes; family Otididae; genus Chlamydotis; species Chlamydotis macqueenii. Next base: position 23,544,027 of record NC_141559.1, read on the forward strand.
TTGTCCATAATTAAACTCTGCTGCTCTATATCAAATATACACTGTCCCATCCTTTCAAATATCTGTCACTGCTCCATTAGGGCTGTGTTGGCAACAGTCCTGCAAAAAGGATGCTCCTTTTTGGACATCTCTGGGCCCAGGGCTGCCACTGCGTCTTGTGCCACAGCTAGATTATCCCTCCCAGGATCCCAGCATATCTTCCCCTCCTTATTTTCAAATACATGTGGAGCCAGGTATTTCAAGAAGGATTTGCACTTGCAAGTTTGTAGACTCCACCTTCTTTCCAGCAATCTCAAAGAGGAGGAGCCCACAGTCTGGGTCTGAAACTGTAGGGAATAGTATTTGTTTAATCCAGAAAACAACAGCATCAGGCAACTGATTAAACACTGATATGGGAGGCCTGAGATTAGAATTGGTAACCTTGCCCAAATAAATATTTAATCAGAGAGGGATTATCTGGTTCCATTAATGTTACAAACTACTAAAGGGTAAAAGTTGGAGGGGGAACTCCTTTTAGAGAAAGAAAAAGAAAACCAAGAAAAAAGAGAAAGGGAGAACTTTCTTTGTCCCAGTGCATTTGCAGCAGCAGAAGGGACCTGAGTGGGGAACACGGTTTTGCTTTTTTTGGAAGTTTTGTGGGGCTGCCTGCTGATCCTGTTTCAATTAACTTTGCCAGGCAAAGAAAAGAGTTGTAATAGCTCTTCGTGCAGATGCTCACCACATCAGAAAATAACCTGTTCGATCCCTCTTCATCAGTGCTGATTTACAAGTTCTTGCCTGTATGTTATCCCTCAAAAAGAAAAGCACAGAATAAATGGTTTTGGCAGAGTTTGTGCTCAACATTTTGTGGCTCATGCTCTCATGTATGATCAGAGTGGGTAAACAGAAAAAGCAAAGCATCATCACCTGTTTATTGTGAGCAAGCTGTCCTCTCCACTTCAGCTTTTCTATTTATGTCCCAGCATACAACATAGCAGCCCATATGGATTAGAAATTAAACTGTAAATGAGCCTTTTCCATTTCCTCCCTAAGTAAGGATTAGCATATTTTAAAATGCACTATAGGGTTTTGCAGTTTCTGTAATGAAACCTGTTCAAACAGATAATTGATATGCAGCCGCTAAATAAACATCTGACTGGAGGAACAATATTCCCTCTTTAAAAAAAAAAATAAATATTCTCCCCCTCTCCGTAAATATTTCCTACCAGTGACACTCTCCATTGCAGTGGACAGTCTCCACAACAAAGCTGGAGCAGGTAGAAAAGCAGACCAAGCATCAAAGCCTGAGTAAGAAATATTGAAATCCTCTAGGAGCACAGCAGAGAGGGTAAAGAGAGTCTGAGCAGCACTTCCTACACTTTTATTCCACTGAAATAAAAACATTTGTCCTCCATGCTGTGGCATGGTGGAAAAGTCCCCATGTCTCTTTGCCCAAGGCAGCTCTGTACCTAACAGGCATGGCTGTGCAGAGAAACACAAGCCAAGGACACTTCTCCTTGGGTTTTGCCACTATTATGCTCCCAGTTGCATTAACTCCCTTCAACTGAAAAACTTTTGCAGTCCTCCCAGCCTGCCAGACCCTACTGCCACCCCTGCAAATGTCTTCTGCACACACGCTCACCCAAACAACGCAACAGCAATTACCCAAATAACACTTTGTACAAAATAACTCAGGTTGAGCCTAACGAGTTGGTGAGTGGATGAACAAACACGAGCTATCGCACGGGGAATGGGGCACCTGCTAGGCCACCGTGTCCTCTGCTTGGCCCAATTCCAATAATTAATTTATCTGTCATCTTTCATTACATTGCTATGAGGCATGTAAATATATTCCAAGTTCCACATCTAATGAAACAATGTCACAGCACCAACAGAAGCCTTGGCAGTTTGGTCCTGATGGTCTCTAAATATCCACTTTGATTCAAAGGCACTTCAGCCTCCAATTAAAATGAGACGGCCAGCCAAGATTATTCATTTGAATACAGCCATGAAGCAGTTGTTCTTCAGGGTTTTTAGGTGACGATGCACAGAAACACGGTTAGAGTAGAAATAGAAGCATTATGCACTTAGTTCAAAAGTAAGTAGCTATAACATCTCCCTTAAAAAAATGAAATAACTCCAAAATTAAAACCAGGCATCCCTGACATCCCTAACAGCAGATGTAGGGTACAAACCTTCCTGGGAAAGTCTTAATTTCCCCCATAGGCTGAACTCAGGTGCAGCATGGCCAGCAAGCAAGGCAAGAGCTTTTTGGAAAAGGGAAAAGGGCTTGCAGGCTGCGATGGTCTCTGTGGAAGTGACGGCACAGATCATGAATTTGCAGATGTCAGCTTGGTTGGAGACAACACATGCCAGCTGACAGTTGTGGCAAGTGAAAAAGCACATATTGCCTTTCAAAATGCAAAGGAGGGCTTAATGTAATTTGTGGGGGATGGGTTTTTTTTCATTTTTAATCAGAAAGCATCTGCTATTCTGTCACCAGTGCTAATGGTCCTAGCTGCCATAGTTACGTAATTTAAATGTGTAGCTGTGCTACCTTCATCCCCACTCTAATGGCGTGGGAACCAAAAGAGTCAGTTTTGGATGTACTTACTACTCTTTCAAACTCTTTACCTTAAGCTAGACAGGTAGAAATTCAACCCTTTGAAAAAGAATACATGAGAGAACAAGTTTCATGATGGAGGTGTAAAGCTGAAGAGAAAACCCTGACAAATTCAGTCAGTCTCGCAAATTGGGTGATATCAAGTTCTACATGCCCCAGAAAACTTTGGTTTACTAATGGGGCACTAGACAGACCTGAAATACCGTTAGATGTTCATGATGTATAGAAATAGCTTTTGAATACTTCTATTAATAGTGATATCATTACTTCTTTCACAAAGGAAAACATTTCCAAGGCATCTCTTTTGGGTACACACAAGAAGGACACATTATCCACTTAGACAACATGATCCTGTCCTTCGCACCAATGGCTGAACCCTGAAAGTTTGTCCTTCAGTAACACTTGTTACTTCACTCTGAAATATCTTTCTCTCGGTTGTTCCTATGCACAATAAATGCTGTGTACCCTGCATCCAGCAATGCACCCGTGCAATTGAGGAGTGAATTACCATTTGTGGTTGTGAGGCAGCTTCAGGAGCATACTTTCATACATCACAGACTAAGCAGCCAGCTGGAAACCCACTGGCATGAAGAGATGCTGAGCTACAAGAAAGCCAACTGTAGTTGTGGGGGTTTTTGTGCTTTATTATGCTTTAGGGATTTGTGTGGCACCAGTCATGACCAAAAGCCCATAAGAAGCCACTACGCTCTCCTGTGGCACAAATGACCACCTTGCAAGCTCACCTCTGCACCCAGGATTCCTTTGTCAATGCTTGGACTCTTTTTCCCTGGTCAAAAAACAAAAAAAAAAATTTCAAAGTGAGTAGATCGCATCTTAAAACACATGGCAGGTGCACCTGCTGGGACTGGCATAAAAATCCTATTACTTAATAAGAATATTTTCTATTTTATTATAAGCCCATGCAGCTATGCTTACTGGGCTTATAACATTCAGGAGAAAACACATACCTGCCACCAGTGTGCAGCAATGATGCTTTTTCCCTTATTTACTGTTCCGGACAGAAACCTGGAAAATGAACACTTCATTTTTAACCCAAGGTCAAGTGAGTGTTTAAACAATGAGATAATTTTTATTTCATATTTCTAATCACCTTTCAACTTGCCTCTCTGGAGGACATAATGTAGGCACCTGTAGGATTTAGTTGAAATCAACAGCAGCCCAGAAGGGGTTAATCCAAGATACAAAGGTTGAAACCTGTCTTGCTGATAGATCACACAAAGGCCATTTGGTGTGTCATGCTTTCAATGGTTACTTAAAGGAAATTACATATAATTAATTCACCATAGCTATCTCGCTTTATACAAATTAAATGTCTGAACACTTATTTTAATATAAGGGTTTTTTTTAAATTCAGGGTATTTTTCTTAGAAGACAGCAATATCAAGTTTATGACTTGCATAAATTCCCTTAATTACACCCTAACTAGGTTATCTTCTTTATTGCATTTCAATCCTTCTAAGAGTCAGTAGCTCTTTAATTAAGTTGAGAGAGCAAGAGGTATCTTGTTAATGGTAAATTAAATGGATTTAAATAGACAATAGATTGCAAATGGTAGATTTACTTTTAAGTGCTATTGACGAGTCGCTGGAAGGCTTCAGCATACCATCTACCTTGGTTTGTTGGCAAAAAGGAAACCATTCAAACCCTCCTACCTTTGCTTCAGAGAGATTCCCGCACACTAGTAGCCCATCAGCCTTCAAACTGCTTCTCAATAAAAATTTTAAGAAAGATTAAAAAGAAAAAAAGTCCCTCCTATTGATCTGGAACTGTGACAATGCTATGAGCAGTGCAAGCAGCCTCACTAAAACTGAAGCTTAACTTTGAACATTAATTCATTAAATTTTTCTGCAGGAGATTTTCAGGTAGCCATTGCACAGACTGCATGGTTCACTTGACACCAGTAGACCATATCATGGGTAAGTTCACCTTTTTGTGTACAATTTACTTCCTATGCCTTAAAAAGGATGCTCTGAACTATAGACATATTGAAAGATTCACATTCTTCCATGCTTATATGATATTGTTGGCACCAGCTCTGAGACCAATGAATCAGATACATTTACATACCTAGAAATAAATTATTGTTAAATGCCATTACTGCTAATCATTACCACTATGTCCCAATGTTGCCACAAAGACGAGCAGGACTATTATTCTGCACTAGGGCAAAGTGTATACCGTGTATGTGCTTTTACTTCCAAATTAGAAGTCAAATTTATCATCTCTGTCATTAGGAGTTATGGCTTATGGAATTTTATCATTCCTATAATGCATTGTGAAAATGCAATAAGGGAATAAAACAGAACAGCAACTCACAGTAATTCTTTATGAAACACAACAATATTGAAAGTGTCTAGAGTGTATTGATAAACAGATCTATTGTAACAACCAGTGGATATTATGATCGCACTAGTATTAATCTTTGTATGACCAATTTTCTTCATGGTACTTTGGGGAAGTCAGATGCACAAATCCCATTAACATAAATGGGAAATGAGGGCAGACCCATGACCAGTGTAAATCAGTGTACCTTCTCAAAGTCACCAGTCCTAGAGCAACTTACACAGGCTCAAATACATCTCTCCACTTCATGTCTCAGCATAATGCAACAAGAGGATAGCGCTGGTGTGAACTGGAAACATCTTAGACTTTTACTGAATGGCATTAAAATCAATGAACACATACATTAAATTATCACAGTTTAAGGTACTCCTAAATGTGTTAACTTGATTTAAAGAAATACTTAGCTTGAGAGGGATAAATAAGCTTAAGAGAAATAATCCTATTTTAGCATCTCTAGATAAAGCAAGCTTCTACCTCAGGAAGCACAGAGAGCGTACACAGACACACCTGTGAAGGGCTCATATACCCTCTCAAAGAAGACATAGCCAAGCAAAAATGGTCAAGAGAAGACATACACTATGCCAAAACTATTCCTCAGCATCTATAGCACAGGGAATTTTTCACCTTGAGGACCCATGGAGATGAGGACAAAGGGGAGCAAATGTTAGCATTTTACGAATTATTTTCCAAATAATTGCTGACTTTCCCTAGCTCACCAGCAGCTACTAGTGAACAATTAGCTTACATCCATTTCTTGGGCTACTCCTTGTAAAGATTTTTCCAGTTCATTCAGAAGCCTTTATAAATGGAAAACTCAAGTTTTCTCTGTAGCATTGCAAGGAGAAGCAACTCAGTGACAACTTAGTAACATTCATGGTCACACAAATAAATGGGCTACTTGTTGTAGCAGACAAACAAGAGCCAAATAACCTGAACGCCAAGTCTTAATTCAGCAGTGAATGCAGCATCTGTCCTGTGAAGGAAAGGTGTTATTGCTTCATAGACATTTATATAGTATCTAACACAATAGAACTTTCAAGTTGAGAAGTGCCGGTGCCTGGGACTGTTGCTAACAAAAGAGCCATGAGAAATGACACTGCCTCATCAGCACTGATGAAAATTGAGGCATTTTTCTGAGAGTTCTTGGTGGATGATGGTCATGGCTGGGGAAAGCAGCTCTGTCCACACGTGTCTCTCTTTTGTCCCAAGACTCTCCAAAATCCAGCCTTTGCCTTTCCCAAAGGCACTGCCAGCCATGGCAGTGCCACAATGACATCTGGACCTACCTACCCTTGCGTAGGGACACTCTGGAGCAGGGCTGGGCCAGCACTTACAGATCTGTCCCACCGCAACTCTGACCTGGACAACATTTTCTACATCTCCATAAAAGGCAAGATTGTATTTTCTAGTCTTTTTTTTTTCAGCTCTTATTTGAGGAGGACTGTGAAAAGGAAAAGATGACAGCTCTGTTAGACATGTGATTTTCAAGCTGACAGTTTTCTTTTCATTTTAAGGAGCTGAAAAACATTTCCAGTGTCTGACAGATTGAGTTTTAACAACATGACAAACAGGCCCATTTGTTGATCTCAAGTTCTCGCTATCTGTCTTCAAATAACATGGTGAAAAGGTGGCCGGCATCCAGTGTCAGACATTGCCCTCGCAGTTGGAATCAATGTTTGCCATTGATAGATCAGGAAGGATAATTTATGGTATGACACTGGGCTCACATAATCAGAAGAAATCAGGTATCTTCTGAAAATATCGCTCTCTTTCAAAATTCAAAAGTCCCTCTAAGATTTATAGTGAGGAAAGTAATCATGGTATTTTAAGGGCACAGGAAAAAAAATTGTAATGAATAACCACGAAAAAGTGCAGCTGATTTTGGAGTGAGCATAGAGCATGACAGTGATGCTACTACTGCACATGTGCCAAGACCAATTCTGTCCAGGACCTGTTCATAACATTCTGATTTAATTTGTTTCTTATTTCCTGATAAAATTAGAATTGGCTAGTCCTAATTTAAAACCTCCTCACAACATGTGAGTTTTTACACAAGAAAAGACAACAGAAAAAAACAAGTACATTTCAGAAGAAAGACAGAAAATAGCTCTAACTGGGAAGATTTCAGGATTAGTCCAGTGGAAGCCTGTGCAGAAGTTATTTGGGTAACTGTGTGCAAATCAGACATGCAGTGTACAAATACTAGAAGAATGAAATACCATAATCTAGATAGTGACATTGCGGATCATTTTTTCTGATTTCAGCCATCTAAACATTTGTTGTATCAAATGGACAGTGTTTCTTTCTACATCAAGGTGTTTAATGAGATGAAGTGTGGTTAGTAGGGGCTGCGATCCCATAAAAGACCAATTCTTCAGCTCTACTGCACATTGAAAATGTTTTTCAAGGGAGGACATTTTCTTGTCCTTATGTGACTACCCATATTGACCAAAACAGCAAGGATCCAAAATAAGCTATTTTCTTATCAGAAAGAGGATTTTAATGGTACTATTGACTCCAATACAACGATGGTAACTTAAATGCTATTTAAGATTAAGGTGCATATTTGATAGTTAAAACTAAAAATGGCCAAACTTTCCTGATGGAGTCAGCAAATCCTGAGATCTTATTTAATTTCAAAGTCCTGAGGGCTGCTTGGATAATTGGAAAGAATGCAATAGTCTAGTAACATCTAGCAGTGCAGAATGCGTACTTGAAATTCAGATTTTGTGGAGAAAATAGTAACTGTTTCTCCTTCTTTGAGCACAGACAATACAGGAAGGGTTTATAGTTAGTAAAAACTGTCCTCCTTTTTGTACAGTATCGCTGACTTAACGAAACTTATAAAATCAAAAAGAAAAACAAATCCAAATGGTATTTGGCATGTACACTTGCCAACTGTCTTATACAGCAAATTGAGCCATCTGAACATTCAAATATACCTGTTTTTCTCTGTAGGCAGAAAATAAAATTTCAGACCAAAATGTTCTGAGCAGAAACCAAGAGAAGCTCATTAAATCAGCAGTCCCAGTCATCAGTGTCTGAGCTGATGGCTGCTCTCTCAAATCCCACCCCACTCCCACCTGCCACATAGAGCTACTCCAAGGTCCCTGAGGATGATATCCCCCACAGTCAGGGGCTGCTCATCTCCTTCCCACGCAGCACTAGCACTGCGCAAGCCCCTCTTGGTGCTGGTGCGCAGAGCATGGCTGAGCTGAGCAATACTCTGGCAGGGGAGCCAGGTTATTTAACGGTGGCACCACTAGCAGCATCCAGCAACCTCCTTGGGTCAAGTTTAATCAGCTCAGCATTACTATTCTGCAACAAGTGGCTACAACCAGTGGAGGCCAGACAAACCTGTGGCATAGTCCTATGTAGACTTGCACTTTGTGATACTCAAACTTAAATATTATTGTAGGAACATAAGATACATCAAGGGTCCATCCGACCCTGCAGCTTGTCTCTAATGGCGGCCATGAGCAAACAACCAGAGAATACTAAGGACAGGATGAGTATATAAGAACCTTTCTCCAGGTACCCTCTGTTCCTCTATTTTCAGCTAAAGGGATCTTCTGAACTCATTAATGTTTCTGGCTATTCAGTGGCCCCATAAACGATCCAAACAGTCTCTTCTAAAAGAAACAGAATCATAGAATCATAGAATAGTTTGGGTTGGAAGGGACCTTTAAAGGTCATCTAGTCCAACCTCTGTGCAATGAGCAGGGACATCCCCAACTAGATCAGGTTGCTCAGAGCCCCCTCCAACCTGGCCCTGAATGTTTCCAGAGATGGAGCATCTACCACCTCTCTGGGCAACCTCTTTCAGTGTTCCACCACCCTCATTGTAAAAAAAAATTTCCTTGTATATAGCTTAAATCTACCTCCCTATATTTTAAAAACATTACCCTTTGTCCCATTACAACAGACCCTACTAATATGTTTCTCCCCGTCTTTCCTGTAGGCCCCCTTTAGATACTGGAAAACTGCTATAAGGACTCCCCAGAGCCTCCTCTTCTCCAGGCTGAACAGCCCCATCTCTCTCAGCCTGTCCTCATAGGAGAGGTGCTCCAGCCCTCTTATCCTCTTTGTGGCCCTCCTCTGGACTTGCTCCAACTGGTCCACATCCTTCTTATGTTGGGGGCTCCAGAACTGGACACAATACTCCAGGTGGGGTCTCACCAGGGCAGAGTAGAGGAGGAGAATCACCTCCCTCAACCTGCTGGCCACACTGCTCTTGATGCAGCGCAGGATGCAGCTGGCTTTCTGGGCTGCAAGTGCAGAAATACTGGACAAAATTCAAGAAAGCCGATACTAAGCAGGAAGGCTGAAGCAAAGCTTGGCTTCAGCAGAGCTGAGCACAGAGTAGTACTGACTAAGACCCATGTGGATATGTGATAAAAACACAAAGTACAGAAATTGGATAAATGAGAAGCTTGCAGTCTGGGTTCCTCACAATGCTATGAGCTGGCTTATCTTCAGAATGTGGAGTATTTTTAGACCAAAATGAAATGTAAATAAAAAGTATTAACCCTATTCAAAGCAGCACACTGTCAATAGCATCCAATACAATACCAAACCAACTAGTTCCAGCTACAGGAAAATGATAAAATTTAACTTCTGTTCATAATTAACTAATAAAGACTTCCAACATACATACAAGTGAAACCAAAGAACAATAGCTCACCACAAGAGAGAAAAGCTCCTTCCAGTATGTAGTTGAACCTCTCTCAAACCAGTTCTTCACTGTCCTGGCTTCCCACTACAATAGCTGGTGTAAATACTGTTACTGCTTTCCTTCCCCCTTTAAGTATTAACTGTATTGCCTGAATTTATCCTTCCATCAGAAGTTATTAATAAAAATGTACTAGACAAAATCTTGTTTCTACTGTATCTTACATATTTAACATAGCTCAGATGAACACTTAATCTGAATTGTGGTACCAAGTCACGCTGCACCACCATGTAATAAATTCTTATAAATTGCTTGATTAAAATAAACAACAAACTATACATCACACAGACAGGACAAACTCTTCAAAGTCAGTTTACTGATACTATGCACCTGATCCCCAATTTCTCTTGTCCTAGTGGTTTAACATTCAAAAGCGCAGATTATCAGCTTGCTCTCACTGAATTTAGCAGTAGTCCTTATAGTAGGGTGTTTAAGATAGCTGTGTTAAAAACTCAGCCCTCACAATTTAATTTTGGATACAAACAAATGATACCTAGTATTATCTCTCTGCAGAAGGAAACTCAAATGGCTGGTGGCTTTAATTATCATGAAGTAATTAGTTAAAGATCCTTTTTTTCAAAGATGCTACCTTTCAGGAAGCTCAGAATTTCAGATTTATGACAACATGCTGTGCAGACACTACTTCATGGTCGTCACCAATCCTCCTATTTTAGATACATTAATACATTTCCTCTTACTGCTCCAATTCTCTGCCCTTCACTATTGAAACTGAGCCCTGTAGCTGCGATTTCCTATGACTGTGAAGGTCTCCAAAGCACCAAGAAAGCTGCAAACTGCACATCAACATGTCTCCTCACTCATTACACCTACTGCTAGGTCCAAGCTCATGCTGACCCTGCTCCTGTCCCTTTTTTCTTCATGGATGATAGGTGGGAAAGCAACCTGGCTCATGACTCAGCCATGTGCCTGAAACACTCCAGCAAAGTTGGTTCCCTGCAAGTCCATCCCGCTGGACAACTGCCATGGGACCTGACACTCATAAGGCAGCTTAAAGAGCAGTTGGAGATGTTCACTTGTCAAATTTGGGTCAAGGCCAGGAGAACACATTTTGTCAGAAATTGATCTCCAGGACATTGCAGTTAATAAAGATACCCTTTAAGGGAGCTTGGGATCCGATTTCTACATTTCCAAAAGGGCCTCATCTCATGCAGCAAAGAGGGTGCAGAGATTGCACTGATGCCATCACTGTGCCAAGTCACAGCTCCATGACCAGCAGGGAAGCCCGCTCATGCACCCTCTGTCTGGGTGGCAAGGGCTCCTGTCCCACATGTTCATGTCCAGTTCAGCATCTTCTATCTGGGTACCAGTGCTATGGTGAAATGCAATGGCCTTGCTTCCCAAAGACGAGGGCATCTATTTCCCTTCATTTGGAAAACAGTCACTGGGTCCTCCTCACCCACAGTCAAAGCAAGAGGGTATCGCAGCATGAGTGTGTTTTGTGCTGCACAGCAGGACAGGACAAAGTAGCACTATGTGTGAGCAAGGAGATAGAGGGAGCAATAGAGATCAGCTGTGTTAAAACATACAACTGTCTAAATATGAGAACAAAATGTTTCAATTACACATGTAACACTGGGCATTTAAACCAGATCCAAGCAAAACAAAAGCAAACAAAAAAATCAAACAAACAAATTAAGGCAAACTGACCATGCAAAACACATTTACTCACAGGACTGTGTTTTGCAGTTTTTATGGATATGTAGAGACTTTAAGAGAGGTCAGCTTAGATTCTTCAGCACAGCGCACAGAATAAATATGCACTTGATTAAATATAAAAGGCATCAATAAAACTTCATTAGTAGTACTTAAACATTAACAGAAGATTGAGGAACTCAAAGTTTAGGGCTAAAGTGGCACTTAGGAACAAAGTCCTCATTTCACCTCTATAACAGCCAGAAAATATCACACAGCAGTTCTCCTATCTTGCCTAAAAATGTGTACAGACTTAGACAAATTAGTTTCAACGTAACAAATTGTCTCAATTTGAAGATTTTAAGTCCGTAAAGATCCAACACATCTGCTGGGAAACTGTCCTGATATGTGCCTGTTTTAAAAAATAAATAAATAAAAAAGCATACCTTCTTTCCAGGATGAACTCTTGTAGTTCTTTATGAACTAGAACAAGTTATACAGTTGTCTTGTTATACAGCTCCTGGCAATTAAAAAAAAAAACAACCTTCTAGTATTGGTTAGCTTCTCCTCCAGTAAAGTGCATATAAAGTAGATACACCCAAGTATCATGCTGCCTTTTACCTTTCTCTTTCTTACTGGTTTAAATTCCCAGCACTCTCAGAGCCCCTCACTCAAGAGGATTCATGAAGAGCCCTACTGACTTTTTCAAAGAATAGGACTTTTCAGTAAAAATGATCAGCTATACCAGCTACCTTCTTTCTCCACCAGGAGAGATGACATGTCTCAGAGTCTTGTTTCCACTTAATAGATAACAGGTCATTGGAGGATTTGGAAGGATTTTTCTGGGGAGAAGAGTCTGGGCCAAAGTCCTAAGCCACCCTAGGCTATGGGCTTTGGGAGACATGGTTTGGGGAAGGGATAAAACAGAGAAAAACAAGTGGCAGTGCAGAATGGAGAAGGAGGGGCAGATTAAATCTAAGAAAGATTGGTTTTTAGCACAAATAGCCAGGCAGTCAGAATGCTGTGTGCCCTAAACACAGGGCTTATGACTGCTCTGGGGTGTAATGAGGGCCACATGTTTTCATTTCATCTGACATCTGGAGGTACCTTTGCAGTGAACATTATTTCAAACCAATACATTTCAGCAAAAAAAAAGTTGTTTTGACAAATCACTACTTTGCAGTGGAAAAATACAAGCATTCAGAAAAGTTTCCCAAATAGCTCTTATCTAAGTGTGGTTAGCAAAAGCTAGCTACTCACAACTTGAAAAATGATAAAAGAAGTTTGATATTACACTTTTTCTCTTCCAATCAAGCCTGGCAAAAACATGCCTTTACATAAATTAGTAGACAATTCACACTTGCCAAGGCAAAAATATTCTATTATTTTTGAGAGCAGGGTGAAGAAAATAAAAACAGAAATCCTGAAATCATTTGCTGGCAAAATAATGCTGATTCCAGAGTTGTCTCAGGGGCATGGCTGATCAGTTGATGGGGAGATGCAATGTTGTTTTCCAGTGATTACCACAGACCTGACAGAGTGTGACGCATAGTCCAGGGGAAAAAAAAAAAAAAAAAAAAAAGAAACCATACACAAAAAAGTCTGGAGAATTAAGCACCTCTGTGCTACTGTCTGCAGTAGCCTGACTTTCAGGCTTTAACAAGTTGGCAGTGGTGTCTACAATTGTCAAAGCATTCAGAGTGGTGCAGGATGCTATATATTTAGGTGCCCAAACATAGATTTGGAAGCTCAGTGGTACTCACTTGCTCTGCAAATGTCAGCCACGAAATCCAAATCACATTCTATTAATCCTGCAGAAAAAAAAAAAAAAAAAAGACATTGAGTTAATGGGTGACTGTCTGTCACTAAGCCTGACACTTCCATGCAGCATCATTTTTCACAGTCCTTTCATCCGCACACTGTGTGCTCTCAGGCTTTCAGCCACACACCGTCTTAAGCAAATGTTGTTTCCTATTCACAGCAAGTACAACCAACTCTACTGCAATTTTTCTGTGCTGCAGAACCTACTGATAGTGGGATTTCCTAGAAACTAGGAGGAAATCAGGCAGTAGAATCCCAAGGAAAAACTACCTGATTTGGGAATCTCTTCCATTATATCTCAAATTCACCTTCTGATACTTTCTTCTATGTCCATGCTGGAATAGGCAAGCCATTAACCAAGATACACTTGAATTTTCCTGCTTCTTAAGCACTAATTTTCTATGGGATGGATTTTCAAAACTCTTCCCCATATCAGAAGCCTATTATCATTTTTTGATGTGACTTAGCACCACTGGACTTTGGTTGCTCACAGAGCAAGTCAGAGAGATGGTATGTGAACATTTAAAAATGCTCACAGGGGCCAAACTCAATTTGCAAAAGCAGGGAAGAAAATTAAGTCACATTAATTCGGTACCCCTTTATCCCTTTTCTTTTTCAGATTCATGATTTAAAATCTCCATAAATTAACATATGTTAGCAAAAATTAAAGTACAAGCTCTGCTATAGATAAATCAAGGTACTGAACTGGAAGTCATGGTTACGGTGCTTTGTTTTCTCTTGTGCCCCTGGCAGGGTTGCAGGGCCGTGTTTGGGAAGGTACTTTCCGCTCCCCATCTCTAAGCACTAGCCATAAGTCTTTTCCCCACTACCTCTCCTTAGACTAGAAATCCCTCAGAGCAGGAATCACCTCAACATATTTGTACAGCAGTGAGCACACCGGCATCCTGCCCTCTCTAGACAACGGCAGAACATAATTATAAGCAATGGTGGAAAACTCAACATAGTGTCCTGCAGCTCCTCCCAGGAGCATCAACAAAAGCAAAAGAAAAGACCCAAGGATTGTTTGTAAAAGTATAATTTCCAGCACAAAGTACTCCTGAAGGGCAGGAAATATCTGCAGTTTAGAAGTCTACATCCCTTTGAACCTTGCTAACTTGACTGCAAGGATGTATTTGCCCCAGTGTGGCAAATGGCACACTGCAATGCATGGACAGCTCTTGGGCAGCCTGCTACCCCTGAGGGTAACCTTGCCCAGATGCAGAACATCACAGTGCAAAGACACCTTGGTCTTCACCAAGAGAGATGCTAGTTTTGGTCTCCAAAAAGTGGGAACCTTACATCAATTCTCAGTGAATTTATGTCTTTTCCGCCCCAAACAGGATAAGAGCCTAAGGCAACTGGTTCTAATCCGAGGACTTCTAAACACTAAAGAGCAAGAAAAATATCCTCAAGTGGCAGATGCGAGGTGGGGGGCGGTGTTTGTTTCTAAGCCTAAGGAGTGTAAATCCACTTTCTTGACCTCTTTTGGTTCTTATCTCCTTCACTGCTATAGCTTGCCCTCTGCCTTCAGTGCCTTTTTATTTTTTTAAACAAGTCTCATGAGATCACTAAGCTAATAGAAAGTATTTGTATTAAATCTGGCAAGTCATAGTGTCATAAGAGCGAAAAATATAAATCTACTGAGCATGGAAGTCAGGAAGAAGGGTGAGTTGGAGGCAATCACAAAATGTTAATTTGACAGCAAAAGGAAAACTTTTGAAGGAAACAACAATATAAGGCAGAAAAACAGAAAAAGAAGAAAAAGCATAGCATAAGTGCTATGCATTAAAAAAAAAGCATAAGCATAAGTAATTTAGCCCAGATTGGGACCAGACTACGCAGTCTCTCTCTCACTCCCACCACCCTCTGAGAGAATAGGGAGAGATAATATAAGGAAAAAGGCTTGAGGTTTGAGATAAGGACAGGGAGAAATCCTTAAAGTTACCGTTATGGGCAAAACAGACTTGATGTGGGGAAAACCATTTATTACTAAAATCAAAGCAGGATAATGAGACAGAGAACAAGATAACCTCCTCTTCCTGGGCTTAACATTATCTATACCATCTTCACCCCTCCCCAAGCAGCATAGGGACAAAGAGGGAATCGGGGTTATGGTCAGTTCATCATACATTGTTTTATGCCGCTGCTTCGTCGTCAGGGGAAGAACTCCTCACATTCCTCCCCTGCTCCATCCTGAGGTCCCTCCCACGGGCTACAGTCCTTCATGAAACTGCTCCAGTGTGGGTCATTTTTTCCATGGGGTGCAGTCCCTCCAGAATGGTTGCCCCAACGCAGGCCCTCCACAGGTCACAGCCTCCTTCAGGCATCCGCCTGCCCCAGTGTGGGGTCCTCCATGGGCTGCAGGTGGATCTCTGCTCCTCCGTGGGCCTCCATGGGCTGCAGGGGAACAACCTGCTCCACCATGGGCGGCACTACGGACTGCAGGGGAGTCTTGGCCAGGAGCCGCATTACTCCTCCCCCTTCTTCACTGACCTTGGTGTCTGCAGCCATTCCTCTCACCAAAAATTCTTCACAACAGGCAGGCAGATGCCTCTCAGGTTCTCTTCACATTTCCTCTCCTCTCCACTTCTTATGGCTGGGCTGAGTCAGGCCCAGTCAGCCACCCGGCAGGAGGCCAAAGGGTGAGGCCTGCAAGGCCCACAGAGCTCGCACCTCCCCCTCTCTGCCCCTGCTCTGCGTCTTCACATCTTCATGTCTCTTTTTTTTTTTTTTTTTCTGTTTTTCCTCTTTTTAAATACGTTATCGCAGAGGCGTTATCAGAGAACATTCTGCTACCATTTGGCTCAGCCTTGGCCACCAGCGGGTCCGCCCTAGGCCTGGCCGAGTCCAGTGGACAAAGGGAAGCAACTTCTAGCAGTTTCCTACAGAAGCCACCACCTTACCCTCCCCCTAATAAATAAAACCAGAACAATAAGCTTATCAAAGTGAGATCACACAAGACTTAGCTGGTAGGTTTCTCTAAAAAGATAACTCATTTTCTAGATAAAGGACATGCAAGAATGGAAACTACTCAAACTTAAATAAAGCGTTATAAAGTCATAGGGGAAATACTCAAAATGGAGAAAATGTTGATTAGCAGAGGGACTGAAAGCAGCTATGAAACCAACAAAGGGGCAACAGATTGTACTGGGGAAGGACGAACCACTCTGGAAGGTAAAAAATGGTTTGGGGAATAATATTCTGTATTATTTAAATTAACAGCCTCTGCATGACTTCTGGAGCACACCAATGTGATTTGCTGACGATACAATGTTGGAATGAACTGCTATCCCATGGCAAAGTTGGCACATTTTGCAGTCAAAATCATCTGGGCAGAGGCCTGGAAGATGGAGCTGAGCAGGGTCCTGGGTGATAATTTGGGATCGCAGATGTAAAAACCTGCTATAAGTTTGCTGCTTGAAATGATGGCAGGAAAAGACTCAGGAGGACAGGCTGATCATAAAATGGTTTTGAACCACGTATCTGAAGGGGCTGTGCGAAAGTCAAACCTGCAAAGCTGACAGTGAATGATAGACATGACTTCCATGGGATGGGCACAGCCTGGAAAGCAGGAGGGAGCTCTAGCGCCACCACAGTCAAGAAGGAAAAAGGTATGCACTAGGGCTACTTGAATAAGGCTAGTGGCCAGTCCAGTTTAGGACCAGAAACTAAAATAACTTGCTATGTTTTGAGTAGTAAAACTAAAGCTGAGAGGGCACATAGCTTCTCCTCATCTCTCAGAAAAATCCAAAGATGGCTATTTAAACCAGTGTTAAAATAACAATGGCTAGATCTATCTCCACCATAAATAAATTTATCCTGAAAGCATGATGGTTTCTAACAGGAGAAGTAGCAGACCCTTGCAGTAGGAATAAATGGAGACAAAATAGATACAGATTGGGAAAGCGAAGATTACATCTTCTTTTCCCTATTGCAGCACCTCATTTTCCTTAAGTTATGGAACCAGCAGCACTGCTTCAGATTTCTGAAATACAGTGAAATTGTGACATGATTTTCTCCAAACATTTTTAAACACAGAAATTATTGCTTGTTTGAAACTCATGCTCTTGAAGACTGAGAATGCTAATATTTAAGCCAAAGGGGGAAAAAAAAAGTATCAGTGTGAAGACTTTCTGTTACACTTCTATAAAAATGACTATATTGATACAATTAAGGCTGAGGCAACCTGCACTAGAAATTGCTTACACAACCATTCAAAGATGAAGAACATACTCCTAATGTGCCCTCTCACAAAAGCATCACTCCCTCACTGATCCCTCAGTCCTGAGCCACCCAGGAGTCCTGCAAAACGCCATCCAACAGCAAACACGAGAACAGGACTGATAGCTGTACTAAGAAATGGAAAACTCAATACAGATATTAATCTTATGGATCAATATAATTTCTGCCCTCTGTAACCTTGATGTATTTCACAAGCTGTAAAGGACCTTTGTTTTCCTCCAGGAGATAAGAGGCTTATCATCTGTCTATCCTTTTGCCAATGGTCCTGCTATATATATAATATTTTCTTTCAAAGATACTTTAACTGGTACACATCTAAATGAACTTCCAGCAAATGCTTTTGGCTAATATCAAACTTTGCAAAGAGCTTTTGCACCAAGAAACATACTACTATTTTTTTTCAATTATATTAGCTGGTTTAACAAAAGATACTACTTCTGTTGCCAGCATCCTTTGACCATCAGATGGGATTGCCAACAAGATTTTCAGGCTGCAGAAAGTGATCTCTCAGGGTACGCAAACTGGAAAATTTATAAGGTCTTCAAGACAAAGATGCAAAATATGGTTGGAGTTTCCTCATTTCTCAAAAAATTCACATCTACTCTGTGGAAAAGTTTTGAATTTCTAATAATGAGTTTTCCAGGTAGGCTTTCACAGCTTCTTCCCATTACAGAGCATAATAACACCTCTAATGCTGTCCACATAAACAGAATTTAAAATAAATCAATAACAAGTTAGAGAGCTAACAACAAAAATCTGGTGTTTTGAACTTCATCTCTTATGAAAGGTTTGGGCTGCTTTCCAACTTACAGGAATAAAACACAGTAATAATCCTCCTAGGATATGGCATAGGAGAAGCTTGGGATGCCAGCACTCATTTCCTGCTTCATCGCACTTGTTTCCTGCTTCATTGCAGAGGAGTTGCTTCATTTCTTTATTAAATTTTTCCCCATACATTTTGACAGTTTCCTCATGACCAAGTCTTCAGAGGAGCTGGTAAAAATGTTCTGACCCAACAAATCATCCTCATGAAAAAATTTCAAAATAAGTAATAAATCCATTGTCATCCAAGAAAATGTCATTTTTGACAGAATGGTCAGATTTTCTGTGAATTAATGAAAAAATACTACTAAATAAATTCTGGGGATTTTCTATCCTGAATGATAGAAACTTGGAATTGTTTCCCTTTTACACATTTTTATCTGGACAGAATTGAGGAAGGACGAGAGGAGAAGGGGAAGCACAGATTAACTCTCCATCTCTCACACTGTGTTTCAAGGTGTTCTTAACAGGAGTTAAAGGAGGAAAAATTAATTATCAGTAACTTGTAATGGTCTGAAATTTCTACCATTAAAAACTATGAAGGCACAGAATTAAATGGATCCCACTTACTATGCTGTCCATTCTCCAACTATTGAAAAGGCATATAAAAAGTAAACAGTGAAACAAAAGACACCTAGGAATGCCTATTCATTTCACTAACAGCAAAGAGAAAATAGGAGAGGGTGACCAACTCTAAAATGCAAGGACACAGAAGAGAACAGGAACAGGATGTCGGGAGAGAGGGAAAACTCCAGTTTCTCCATTTCTCCTTCCCATTCTGCATACATGCTCATACCCATTTAAATAAGATTCATCTAGGAGCCCAGCAGTAGATGTGGATGTTAAGCTACAACAGAGTCCCCGTGTCCTGGCTTAATTCGAAACACTATGACCCAGTGTGGTCCCTTGAAGGTTCATATATGTACTACATTGCTATATATGGGGCAGAGACACCTACCGGTGCTAAATCCTGGGTATGGCTAGAAGAAATCTGCTTTTCTCCATGGCACAGGTTAGGATTTTGTGATATGTCATTTCCAAGTATGCTGTTTCACAAGGTTAAAAATGCTCAATCACCCACCAGTTAAACTTGGGATCAATACTAAGAGGGATTTACTACCTGCTTGTGTGCATACATCTGCAGCGATCAAAGCTTGTACTGGAAAATCTGGAACTTTGAGTAGAATTTTAATTCTTTCCATTAAGGAAAGAAAATGCATTCATGTCAAGGATACAGCCTAGATGTCAACATATGGGAACCACAGCTAATAATATCTAGATCTTCATGGAAACATAAGCAGCAATGAAGACAACCAGTGGATATTTTCAAGATGGGTAGAATTAGTAAACTATAGAGTAAACATCTATTTTTGTCTTCCTCAAAAATATCAAGTGTCAGTTCAAGTAAATATTTTCACAGAAAATACATTTTCTAGAAAATTAGGCTCACTTTTCTTAAGTTTATTATGCAAGTGTACATATATTTAAATTTTGAAAAGTTTTGTTATTTCAGTTTGGGTGCACAGATTGTTTGCAAGCAGCTGGTGGTATTGGATAGCAAAAATAATCAAAGCAAGAAGATCAGTCAGTGCTCATCACACATGGATCACCACCTTATAAATTCTCTTATTTGACAGCTGACATGAAGTCCTGTCCCCTGCAAGGCTGGACCAAGAGGCAAAGCCTTCTCAGAAAACCCACTTTTCTGCCAATAAAACCCTTCATGCAGCCAGGCTGCAAATCACAGAACTGACCTGTGCTTCTCAAAAATAATGGGACTGCAAGGACACTTGTTTACTAGAATGTTGTGCACCTGAGCACTTGGGCTGTGTGTTCACTGTTAGGACTTAGAAGTGAACATTTTGGGTTTTTTTGAAAAAAAAATGCTTTTATATTTGGTTACATCCCACTCTTTCAGAGAAAACTCCTGCTTCTCAAAGTGCTTGCTAAAGTATGGAAGACAAACACAAAGAACAAATGTGAAGGGAAGGGAGTCCATATCTGACATGGATGCTCTATGAAATTCATGCTTTCGAAAGTGCTCAGCTGTTCTTCTCAGGAGGAATTGCAGGGAGCTGAGTCCTTTTGGAAATTTGGCTCCTGCAACCACAGTAATATAAAAAAAAAAAAAGTATATTTTCTCCTGTGGTTTAGTTTCATTACTGATTTCATGGGAAACACATTTAGGCCAATTTGGACTGTTTCTCACCCTCCTCCCCGCCTCCAAACCCCACAAGTGTTTTCTCTTGCCATCTAAAGATCCGTGGCACCTTCCATTAACAGCAACTGGGGTCTGAATTCAGCTTTCCATTTTCATCTCTCTCTGCTCTTCTCTTCCAGAGGAAATACAGAACCTTACAGTTAAGTCAGGTAAAGGGAAATGAACAGATTCACACCCCCCCACACACACACACTTTTTACCAAGAGAAGATTATGTAAATCTCCATCCCCTTGCCTGGAAAAGGTGGTTCACTGCCTCTAACGAGTCTCAGTGGATAGTTTAATGAGTGTGGTCCTCTGCAGATGGAGGAGAAGGACTTCACTGAGACTTTAACTTCCTTCCTGCTCCAAATCACTCTTAAGAATTAAATTTCTCTGCCCGAAGTACAAATTAACATGCTGAAAAGAGTGACTCTGATGGGATGGAAACACAAGGTTTATCTACCGAGCCCCAAATACTCTTCCCCAACATGTATTTGCAAACTGGCAATTCCATAAGAGCAAAAGGAGCCCTAAAAAGTGCATGTGTGATAATCACAGCATAATCACTGCTGATGAAGCTTGATGTTCTTCCATAATCACTGTAATTTTAAGTGGATTGAGTGCCATTTAAGTGACAAGAGTGTTATGATGGATGAAATATATGCTTCCAAAGTTATATCAGCTTCTTTCATGGCATGGAAAGCTTAGTGGCATTTAATGTTTGTAAATCTTTAGAAAAAAGTTAAATATGTTAATTACCACTGGAAAAATCTCTCAAACTGAAGTACTCAATGACTGTATCACAGACGTCAGTGCTATATTCTCTTCTTCCTATCCACTATGTAAGCATGACATACCGGGTCAGTGATTACACTCAGGATTTGTATTTATTTTGATCTGTTAGTCCTTCTAGGTAAGCTGGCACCCAGCTCGCACTGGCTGCTTTCCCCTCACACATATTTTGTGAACCCTGACCTGCTGGCACTGCTCCTGCCTTAATCTGAGTGGGTTTATGGCTCTGCAAGGTGCTGTGTGCTCCCATCCTCATCCTCTCACACACATGGGCTGAGCATGGCAGACAGCAAGTTTCAGCAGAGACTCACAGAAAAGCAGTCCCAGTTTGCTGCTGTGCCAGCAAGCAGGGTGCAGGGCAAGCAGGGTGCGGGCAAGCAGGGTGCAGGGCAAGCAGGGTGCGGGGCAAGTCCAGCGTTTCCATCCCTCTCCCAGATGCATCAGATCATCTCTGGCTGTCACATGGGACAAGGATGTGAGACCAAACCCAGAGAAATGGCTACACTGCTCTCATTCAAGCTCAGAAAAACTTCAAGTCAAGAATGGGGGGACACTGAGTATTATCTAATGGCAGCCTGCAACATATCGTAGTCAAAATGAGTGACAGGACAAGGCTGGTATTACCAATGGCACCATTTTCCGGCATATGGACCACAAAGCAGCTTCCTGCAGAGAAACCATCTGCTAGGCACCCCTCAAAAGAAGCACTCCTCATTTCTGTGCCCCTCCGACTGCAAACTCTAGACAACAGATTTTACATCCCAAAACTGTTTCCTGCCTAGGAATAAAAATCAAGTTTCTTCAAATGTAATGTGAGATAGTTGCTCTGAACCAGGAACAGAAGTTATAAGAAGAGGCCAAGTGATGAGGGTATGAAATAACTCAGCAACATATTAATTTCTTGGCATCTTGGCAACAATTTCAAAAATTATCCAGGTGAGATTCTTGTAAGAATTGCAGGATATTAACAACAGCAATGGTAGGTCAAGGCAATTGACTTCTTTACAACTTAAAAAAAACCTGTCTGAAAATTACTTGGGATATTATTTAAGCATTTCAAAAAGAGGTAAGATGTCAAAATGAAGCAGAATGTTTTGTAAATTAAGCTTTTCCAGACTGTTGGTGATTACTTTCCCTCCTCTCATTACTGGCTTCTTTAGAAGGCAAAATTACTTCATTTTACAAAACTGGCACCCCCAACTTCTTATTTTCAAGTCAAGGCAAAGAGAGTTAAGGGTGCATATGCATGACTAGTCTGCAAGAAGCATGGGGTATCTGTGTGGCAGGTCAAGCTGCTAAATCAACTTTTTCTTTCCTTGAGTTTTCAAGAAATTTACACGCTGGGAGGGACGGATGCCATCAAGAGGGACCCTGACAGGCTGGAGAGGTGGGCCCGTGCCAACCTCATGAAGTTCAACCAGGCCAAGTGCAAGGTCCTGCACCTGGGTCATGGCAATCCCAGGCACAAATATAGGCTGGGCGGGGAATGGATTGAGAGCAGCCCTGAGGAGAAGGACTTGGGAGTGCTGGTGGACGAGAAGCTCAACATGAGCAGGCAATGTGCCCTTGCAGCCCAGAAGGCCAACTGCATCCTGGGTTGCATCAAGAGGAGCGTGGCCAGCAGGTCAAGGGAGGTGATTCTCCCCCTCTACTCTGCCCTGGTGAGAACCCACCTGGAGTACTGTGTCCAGTTCTGGAGCCCCCAACATAACAAGGTTGTGGACCTGTTGGTGCGAGTCTAAAGGGGGGGCCACAAAGATGATAAAAGGGCTGGAGCACCTCTCCTATGAGGACAGGCTGAGAGAGTTTGGGCTGTTCAGCCTGGAGAAGAGGAGGCTCTGGGGAGACCTTATAGCGATCTTTCAGTACCTCAAGGGGGCCTACAGGAAAGACTGGGAGAGGCTGTTTAGTAGGGCCTGTTGTAATAGGATGAGAGGTAATGGTTTTTAAATAGAGGGAGATAGATTTAGATTAGATATTAGGAAAAATTTTTTTACAATGCGAGTTGTAGAACACTGGAACAGGTTGCCCAGAAAGGTGGTGGAGGCCCCATCCCTGGAAACGTTCAAGGCCAGGTTGGATGAGGCTCTGAGCAACCTGATCTAGTTGGGGATGTCCCTGCTCCTTGCAGGGGGGTTGGACTAGATGACCTTTGAAGGTCCCTTCCAACCCTAACCATTCTATGATTCTATGATAAATTATCCTCAACAGGAAGGCTTCAAACAGCCCCACTCTGCTAACAGCGTGAGGAAAGTCAGGATAGAAAACCATAATCCATTTTAAGTAGCACATCAGGCACTGACCAGAAACACGGCTTGCCAAAGCCAGCCCTTAGCACCATTGCACAAAGTGACTTGAAACTCATGAAATGAGCTATTAATAAGTTAATGCACTTATTATTTGCTCCATTGTCATAAGTGTCATCAGTTATTAATTGCAAATTACAAGCTCTGATTATGATTTTTACAATCTGAGCTTAAAGCCTCGCTTTCCAGCAGCCTCATTAAATTTAGGCAGACACTAGCCTAGCTACCTGGCCTGAATCAGAGACGAGGTCTCTGATACAGGAAAGAGACTAAAAAGCAGCCTGGTTTGACAACAAAAAGCATGTATTTCATCTTGAATACAAGCTTATACCTATTTTTAAGCACATACTCATGTGCTAAGCCAAATAAAATCTTAAAAACCTGTTCTGGTTTTATTTAGTGAGGGAGGGCTACGGTGGTAGCTTCTGTAAGAAGCTGCTAGAAGTTGTTCCCCTTTGTTCAGTGGACCCAGCCGGGGCCTAGGGTGGATCACTGCTGGCCAAGGCCAAGCCAATTGGTAGAAGAATGTTCCCTGATAATGCCTCTGTGATAACGTATTTAAGAAGGGGGAAACAGAAAAAAAAAAAAAGAAGAAGAAGAGAAGATGTGAAGGAGCTGAGCGGGAGCAGAGATGGGGAGGCATGAGCTCTGTGGGCCTTGCAGGCCTCACCCTCTGGCCTCTTGCCAGGCGGCCATCTGGGTCCGACTTGGCCCAGACCAGCTGCAAGAAGTGGAGAGGAGATGAGAAGTGAATGAGATGTGAAAAGAACCTGAGAGGCATCTGCCTGCCTGTTGTGAAGAATTTCTGGTGAGAGGAATGGCTGCAGACACCAAGGTCAGTGAAGAAGGAGGGGGAGGACTAATGCGGCTCCTGGCCAAGACTCCCCTGCAGCCTGTGGTGATGACCATGGTGGAGCAGGTTGTCCCCTGCAGCTCATGGAGGCCCACAGAGGAGCAGAGATCCACCTGCAGCCTGTGGAGGACCCCACACTGGGGCAGGCAGATGCCTGAAGGAGGCTGTGGCCTGTGGAGGGCCTGCGTTGGGGCAGCCATTCTGGAGGGACTGCACCCCATGGAAAAAAAGACCCATGCTGGAGCAGTTTCATGAAGGACTGTAGCCCGTGGGAGGGATGCCAGGATGGAGCAGGGGAGGAATGTGAGGAGTTCTTCTCCCAAGGAGGAAGGAGTGGCATAAAGCGATGTGTGATGAACTGACTGTAACCCTCATTCCCTCTTTCCCCCTGTGCTGCTCACAGGGGGAAGGAGGTAGAGATAATGTTAAGCCCAGGATGAGGGAGGGGTGGGGGGAGGTTATCTTGTTCCCTGTCTCATTCTCCTGCTTTGATTTTAGTAATAAATGGTTTTCCCCAAATCAAGTCTGTTTTGTCTGTAATGGTAACTTTAAGGATTTCTCCCTATCCTTATCTCAAACCACAAGCCTTTTTCCTTATATTATCTCTCCCTATTCTCTCAGAGGGTGGTGGGAGTGAGAGAGAGACTGCATAGTCTGGTCCCAATTGGAGCTAAACTACGACAAAACCCATCCTGTAAACTCTTAGGCATGTTACATTAAAGCAGCTTCACTGACATTGAGAGGAATTTTGTAACTGGAGGTAAACTATTCATGAGGATGTTTGCAGGATTGAGTCCTAATCAATTCCAGATCAATGTGGCATTTGTAATGCTGATACTGTGTTCAGAATATTTCCCTTGTAGGCTGAGCCTGTTTCCATCAGATATAGACTACATTTTATGAGGAAAGTATTGGCAACTTTGATATGAAGAAAAATCCTCTGGGCTGTATCATTCCCTGTAATAAAATAAACTAAGACAGAAGTGAAATGGAAACCTGGAATAAGTAATGTAACTGAGCTGCATCATAAAAACTATTTACAGGCTAGAAATAATCAGACCAAAGCGTAAGTCAAAAAGTTTTGCAGTGAAAGGCACAGATTTCTAAACCAGCTCAACACAGGAGTCAGAAAGAGGTTCCTAAATGAGCCCCATTTGAAGCTCCTGTAGCTGGGTCCTTGCAGTTGCTGGTGCTCAGCACAGAAGCTGCTTGATGCTGAGCACTTCTGAAGACCCAAAGGCATCTGAAATGACAGTCTACTAATCTTTTCTCCTCCATCCTTCAGGAACAGTATCTCCCTGCACAGCAGGCACGCAGTCATATTTGCCTGTGTTGGAGCTAAGAGGAAAGAATTATTTTCCTGTTGAAGGTTGTCACCAGTAAGGCAACCCTGTCTTCATTTGTGCCCCTAGCCAAAATCTATGGACTGTTCCGTCTGCCTTTTCTAAGGCTGAAGCAGCAACTTAATTTGCTCCATCCAGCAAGCAATAAACCACCAGCTCAGAAATGGGTTTAATAACATTAACAGGAATACCAGCTGAATAACTAGCCCTTTGATTATTGCCCTTTGATTAGCCCTTTAACACACACCCTGATGCAAACATATTTATAAGACAGCAGTGAAGAAATTGTTCCCACACCTCATACTGTTTAGTAGTTACATTAAGAATGACAGAAGTACTTGCAAGACAGAGAGTTTATAGAACTGCTTATGTGGTCCCAGTCACATCAAAAGCTAAGCATGTACTTCATTCGAAGTATCTGATTTGGTCTATTGCTGTCAATGCAATACTGAATGCAAAAGCTTACAGCTACATAATGCATAAGGGATAGCCCGATCTTGTTTTCTCACAGAGTTGTATTTTTGAGAAGACAGGAAGAATAAGGTATATGGCTCATGAAACACATTACTTTAAAAAAAAGGGGGGACACACACACAAGTTGAGAATACTTTAATGCAATGTGTGATTTTCCATAAGGATTTATCATAACTCTACTGAAATCAGTGGAGACTTTGACACTGACTTTAAGAGGGATGATATTTCACCCTGAGTTCTCAGAACCAATCTGATCAGGTTAAAGTCTCAACATGTCATTTACCTGTTTGTAAAGAGAAAAAAAACCCAAGCTATTTCATTCTTACAGAGCTAACTCGCCAAGACAATTTTCTAACTTCAAAGATTTTTAATTTTAATCCTTTTCAGAAGCTAATGGCTTCATTTGATAATGTCAAAAAACTTATAAAAGAAGTCTCAGTGGTAGATTCTTAAATGTATTTATTTAAAAGTTGCATCACAATTTCTCCTCCCTACCTGTGCTTGCACCAGAGATATGGCCAAGCACCCAAAAGTGGAAAAAGAGATGATGAAAAATATTTTCCCCCCAAGGAAATCTGCAGAAAATGAAAGCTTAAAGAAAATGAGCCTTTGCAGAAAATTTAAATGTTCGTGGTTTCCATTTGTCGTAGTTCAGCCCCAACGGGGACCAGACTACGCAGTCTCTCTCTCACTCCCCCCACTCTCCGAGAGAATAGGAGGAGATTTGACAAACAAAAGAAAACCAGGAAAAAAAAACCAAACACGCGGGTTGAGATTGAACAAAAAAGTAAATTTAACAGTAATGACAGAAGAAAACAAGAGAGTGATGGAACACCAATACAGTATAATAGCTCACAACAGATCTCCACATCCAGTCTCTTCCAACTAGCAGGGCCTCCCTTCAGCACCCTCCTCACTTATATACTGAGCATGATGTCAGATGGGATGGAATAGCCCTTTGGCTAATTTGGGTAAATTAACCCCAGCTGTTAGCTAATTAGTTAACTATCCAAGCCATAGGGGCTACCAGCTTCAGTTCTCCACCCAGCTCAGGTAAATATTAACTCTATCCTGGCCAGAACCAGGACACCATTGAAATTGAAAGTGTTACACTATTCACTCAGTGAGTTTTTGGTAGTATCTTCCCCTGTCTCAGTCAGCAATGCAGCAGTAACAGTCTGCAACGTGACAGCAGGAATCATGGCCACTGCTAGTTGAGGTCTCTGCACTGCTCCTAAGAGTATTTCCCATGCTATTTTCTTAGGAAAAAATCACCAAAATTACTGAATTAAACATAAAATGAAGTCTGAATAGTTGGGGCAGCAACCAGCTTAGGAGGAAAGCTGACTAGAGATGCAAAGGGAGGAAAACGTAATGGTCTACATACACCTTCTTAAGCAGAAAGAATGCTGTTGCCTCTGCTTGCTTGTGATACAGCCAAATTTTGAAAGTGTTTCTGCAACCATAGAGAAGATGAAGAGCTTTTCTGTATAACTTAATGGCATTCAGTAGCCAGATGTCATAGACAGACGACTCGTAAGGGCCTTGGAAAATCCTAGCCGACACAACAGTGGTTGTAAGTGAAGGCACACAGCCACCAAATCTCTAGTGCTGAATGCCACACACAGATTTGGCCTCCCCGATCTAGCTGCAGTATGGGTTTGTTATCTTTACCACAGGCAGGCCTTTCTCATCCAGAGAAGAGACTGTTATCATTTATTTCACAGAGGTGTTTGAATACTACTTCCCTTGAAATAGCAGAATTTTTGAGAAAAGTCAAGGGGATTTGAATCTGAAATCTGTAATAAGAAAATATGCAGCAATGCCCATACCTATTCTCCTTTTGGTCTTGTGACCAGCTGGAGTACATTCATACTGTACCATTTTAGGTAGGGCATCATCTTTGTCAAACATGAAAATGGCTTTGGGCAAAATAACCCTGTTTACCCACTCCAATCTAATTTATAATTCTCAAAGATTATCATTAGGATAATAAAGTGGGGGAGCCCCCACGAAACCTCTAAATAGTCCCAATAAAATTCACCATGGCATCACAGCGCAGAAAATTCCCAGATGAGAAGGTGCAATAAAATTAGACCAGGAGCCTGACTGTGCTGCATTATTTTCAGAAGCGGAAGGAACAATCTCACTAGGGTAACAGGAACAGGAATTATCCTTTTCAAAGATAACTAAACTGGCAAAAATATATGGGTCCTTTCCATTAAAATCCAGCAATCAAATTGGGAAATCAGAAGAAAATATTTGAAGCAAACTACTGAATACTCACGAGCTCAACCTGTGCACATTAAAGCAGCCCCCCTTCCTGTGGGTGCAGACCAGCCCAATACATGTTACCACTGCTTGAAGTTTGAGCATTTTCCAGCTTGTCTTGTGAGTGAGGCTGGCTTGCACCACACTCCAGCTGGAGTAAAACCTGTGCTTTCATTTACTGAAAAAATACCACAGTTGTGAAATTTGCTTTTGTGGCAGGAGAAAGACAGTCATTTTGAAAGCTTTCATTACAAGATGTAAGGTAGAGCTTCCTGAACTGGCACCAGCATCCTAATTAATCAGTGTAAGGATTATGGCTTACCGCTGGCGGTTTTGACCTGGAAATGGAAAAAAATCTGAATTCTGTTTGTTCCCCCTTTTTCTTATATTTTCTCTCCCTGTTCTCTCGGAGGGTGGGGGGAGTGAGAGAGAGACTGCGTAGTCTGGTCCTGATCGGGGCTGAACTACAACACCCCTCCAGTCAGGTGAACTCAGAATAACCAAGCCTTTTTTCAAGGCTATTTTAAAATGTTGTACATAAACCATGCGTGCACACACACAGTATAGTTTCTACCTCACAATCATACAGAGTAGTTTTCAGGATAATGCTTTGGGGCTGAATACTGGAAAAACCAAGCAAGGAAAGAGAGAGAGAGAGGAAGAAAGCGGGAGGGTTGGCTTGTAAAGAAAGCGTTTTCTGAGCAAGAAATCAAGACTCCAGCCTGGGTACATTGTTTAATGGTCTCCTGTGTCCAGGCAGCTGATTAAGAGCTTTCTGGAAGCAGCAGAGCCTTAAAACATCGTATGCATGCAAAACTTTAATTTTAGATTTAAAAGCTTTCCTGAAATAGGGCATCACAGTTTATATTAATTTATTTCAAATAGGAATTTTCTTCTGGATTTCCTATGCTATCTAGAAAAAAAAAAAAGATGTAGTTTTCAGAGTCGGCTCAAATGTTTATTTTTTGGGATAAAGCCACACTAAGGCAACCATTTATATATATCTGTCCATATAACAGCTCTCTGGAATTCAATTTAATTTCTGCCCTCGCTTTTAATAACTGTTTAGATAACAGAAGAAGTTTCTCATTTCAACTGTGCCTCACTTTAGAGTTGCATTATTTCCTCCTGGCCATTAGACTGCTTTCTTTTTAATATACTGCTACTTTCAACTGCCTTTCTGAGCCTCGGGCTTTGGCAAAATTTGGCTGTGATTAACAATATGCTGTTCATTTGCCCTCCACCCTTGGATGTGTCAAAATCAGATTTTTTTATTTCCAGTCTTCACTGTGTTTGGTTTTGTTTTGTTTTTTTTTAAATTTATTTAGCAAGTCATCTAACTCTGCTCCAAATGCTACAATATTTTACAAATCTAGAAAGCAGTTGGTTTATTTTTCACTGTGAGGCACGCTTCATCCTTTAAGATTATTAATCATGGTGGCTGTCATGTTTGGCTACTGTTTAGATGATGCAGTATTCAGCAAAGTCAGAAGATTTTCCCAAGGCAAACCAAAATTATACTGGCCAGCCTCTAGCACTCCCTGTGAAAGTCAGCAATGGCAATCCTTGCAATCTCCAACAAAACATATTTTTATTGTCCTTTGCAAAGGCAGATCTGTAGCACCAGCCCTATAATTTCAAGGACAAAAAAAAATTAATCAAAGAGAAGTGGCATGCAAACCAGGATACTGGGATCATGTACACCACCAGGGGAAATCCAGATTGCCAAAACCAAAGTGAGGTCTTTGCTTAGGGCATAGTTTTGGGGAGAGGACCTGCTTCCTGTAAACCTTCCTCCTCTATGGCACACGCTGGTGGGACACTGCTGCTTGTTTTGCTTCTTGGCTGAGCAGAGCTCAGCTTTCAATAAACCAATCCGACTTCAAGTGACATTCAGTACAAACCTCTTTTTCTTCCTCTTTTTTCTCTCCCCTTTCTCCTTTGCCCATAAATCAAAGAAGAAAGGATCAAATGGACAAAACAACAAAGTGGTAAAGTGCTCACTTCAGGGTTGTAGCCAATCTAATTAATTTTTCATTTAGGTCTGATGTATTAGAGGCCAATCAATCAAGGAGTATGGTTACAGAGTTGTAGAAGGAAAGGAGACCAAGTCGTCATTTGTTGTCTGGGCTGTCCAAATTAGTCAGTTAAACGATCCTGGGGGAGATCATAAAGGATATGAATAGGTTCTTGTAAGTACCTTTCTTTTAATTACAGACCAAACAGTCAACACTTCCTGCAGTCCTTGACTTCCTGCCTGAAGGGCAGAGCTGGCTTTTTGGAAGCCAGATGGATGGTGGTGACTTCTACCACCCACCTTTGGGACAGTGCAGAGTTTCTTCGTCTCTGAGAGCATCAAAGCAGCCCATCAGGCTCAGGATATGTATCCAGCAGGAGCATGCAGTAGCTGGTGCCCAGCAGGTCCCACCAAACTCAACAGGCTCCAGTCTGTCTTAATTCTTAGATAGCAGAAAAAGGAGTACAAAACTGCAATTAAATCTCATTTTCACGACTCGTCTATATTTCCAGAAGAGTATAAAGAGGTTTTAGGGAAATCAGAGTCAAATCTGGCTATGCAGAATTTTTGCTTTTAACTTAAAAGCCCTTTTGGGGGGTGATTCAGCAGATCATGCCCACAACAGTCACACAGTGCTTTGCTATTGCAGCTTTCACTGCTTGACTTTAAATTAGAGCATCAACACAGGCCTTCTGGGCTTGTTCCCCGCAGAGTGCATAACTTCCGCAAGGTACCTGTTTTGTCTTTCATAAGTAGTATGAAGTAGTATGTAGCCAGGCTACACAGACAGTGTATGGCTCTTACAATATTAATGGTCCTTAATAGCAAAGAGTCAATGCAGTGACAACTAAGTAGAAAGATGGCTTCAAATGACCTGTTAAAGACAGGAGGAAGACCAGAGGAAGAAAGAGAGTCACTCAGTCAGTCTGACATGATCTTTTCCTACAATCATGTCACATGGCAAGTTCCCAAGGATCTTTTTAGACCCAAGATGATCATCACTAAAAAGTGATGTTCAAGAGCCAAGAGGGACTTAGGACTCCTACTGACATATACTGTTTGAGTGGGGGCAATTGTGAGGGCCGGAAAGAGTTAATGTGTGTTGATGTCTCAAACACTGTTGTAGGGCAGGGTGTAGTTTGCATAGGGCCAGTAGGAGTCTGGTGACACAGGAGGTGGAGGCTGCATGGGGGATGCACAGCTCCACAGGCCCCTGTTAACAATTTGCCATCTGTGGCCACTGATCACACTGCAGTCACCTGAGGAAGGGGCTTCCGACTGCCCCTCACATTTAGCATCTGCTTCACGCGTGCACAGAGGACTCAGAACTCTCTAGAACCAGACCATACAAGTCTTCAAGCGGCATAACTGGAGGAGGGGATTAGACTACAAAAGACGAGCCGCCCTTCCCCCCTCCACCAGAAGATCATCACAGCTGCCCATCATCACACCCCACCCCCACCATCCCACCAGAGGATCCACACACCCGCCCGTCATCATCATCGCTGGATCCAAGGGTGGTGATAGCTCTTTCCCTCTCTCTTTTCCATTTTTCTCCTTTTCCTTCTTAGAAATGTTCTAATAAGAGCACCGGCTATCAACCCCTTTATGCTTTACAAGTTTTTAAAGTTAAGCCGTTCCTCACTAATGTTAAATAAAGGCTTTTTTTTTTTTTTTAACATGATGGATTTCTATATTTGAGAACAGACCTTGTGGACACTCAGATTTGGCTTTTATCACAAGTTCACTGACTAGCCATGCTAAAAACACAAAAAGCAAAGGGCAGCAATAGCCCCAGATAGCTGCAACCCCATGCCACCTGTAAGGAAACTGGTGACATCTTCTCAAATGACTATTTTTATTTTATCTAAATCAGCTTTTCCAGCAAGGTAACTGTACTTGCTGTAGAAATATTATTTACATTCTTTGAAAACAGGGTCAACTACAATCATTGAAGTCCAGGTGCCTTGAAAATCCAATGCCTACAGACACACTAAAAACATAAAATTCTTAATACTGGAGCTGACAAAACCAGACTTAAACAAAAAAAAAAGCATTTAGAAGCATCCATACTCACTGTTCTGGTTTTATTTACTGAGGGGGGGGCTACAGTGGTAACTTCTGTAAGAAACTGCTAGAAGTTACTCCCCTTTGTTCAGTGGACTTGGCCTAGGGCAGACCCGCTGCTGGCCAAGGCCAAGCCAATTGGTAGCAGAATGTTCCCTGATAACACCTCTGCAATAAAGTATTTAAGAAGGGGAAAACAGGAAAAAAAAAGTGAAGAGAAGATGTGAAGAAGCTGAGCGGGGGAGGCGCGAGCTCTGTGGGCCTTGCAGGCCTCACCTTCTGACCTCCCGCTGGGTGGCCGACTGGGACCAACTCGGCCTAGCCATAAGAGGTGAGATGGATGATGTGAAGAGATCCTTAGAGGCGTTTGCCTGCCTGTTGTGAAGAATTTTTCTTATGAGAGGAACAGCTGCAGACGCCAACGTCAGTGAAGAAGGAGGGGGAGGACTAATGTCGCTCCTGGCCAAGACTCCCCTGCAGCCTTTGATGCAGACCATGGTGAGGCAGGCTGTCCCCCTGCAGCCCATGGAGGCCCACAGAGGAGCAGAGATCCACCTGCAGCCCATGGAGGACCCCACACTGGGGCAGGCGGATGCCTGAAGGAGGCTGTGGCCTGTGGAGGGCCTGCGCTGGGGCAGCCATTCTGGAGGGACTGCACCCCATGGAAAAATGACCCACGCTGGAGCAGTTCATGAAGGACTGTAGCCCGTGGGAGGGACCCCAGGATGGAGCAGGGGAGGAATGTGAGGAGTTCTCCCAAGGAGGAAGGAGTGGCATAAAGCGATGTGTGATGAACTGACTGGAACCCTCATTCCCTCTTTCCCCCTGTGCTGCTCAAGGGGGGAAGGAGGTAGAGATAATGTTAAGCCCAGGATGAGGGAGGGGTGGGGGGAGGTTATCTTGTTCTCTTTCTCATTATCCTGCTTTGGTTTTAATAGTAAACAAATAGTTTTGCCCAAGTCAAGTCTGTTTTGCCCATAACGGTAACATTAAGGATTTCTCCCTGTCCTTATCTCAAACCTCAAGCCTTTTCCTTATATTATCTCTCCCTATTCTCTCAGAGGGTGGGGGGAGTGAGAGAGAGACTGCGTAGTTTGGCCCTGACTGAGGCTAAACTACGACACTCACATACTACAGTGATGTGTGGCACCAACATCACAGGTCAAAACACAAATCTTGATTTTTTAAAAATTGCTTTGGATTGGTGGATGACATGTTTCTATGTTTTGTGCAACTAGTTATTTCCATGTCTAGTAAATAAAAATTGAGTTTAAGCAAAGCCTGCCTCTATTGCCCTTGTCAGGGATGTCAGCTGGGCTCTAATGACAATTAGCCCCGGGAGGAAGATGGAGAATAGCTGCAATTATTGCAGCAGGACAAGATAGTAAGTTGGGGGTCTGAATCACTCAGAAAGGAATACGTAAAAATAACTCGTTCTCAAAGGGATGGTGATGCAGTAGCAGAAGGTGTTTACCCAGGGCTTACAGTGTTTTTGTTGTAGGGTTTTTTGGTGTGTTTTGCTGATTATTTTTTTTCTTTCATACAAAGGTGCCTTGCCACTTTAGGTGAAGGTGCAGTAAATACACCAGCTGATCCTGGCTTTCAGGGTCAAGTTGTATTTGTGACTGTCATAGCTCAGCCCTGATCGGGACCAGACTACGCAGTCTCTCTCTCACTCCTCCCCCACCCTCTGAGAGAACAGGGGGAGATGATATAAGAAAAACGGCTCAAGGTTTGAGATAAGTACGGGGAGAAATCCTTAAAGTTACCGTCACGGGCAAAACAGACTCGACTTGGGGAAAAACACTAATTTATTTCTAAAATTAGCAGGAGAATGAGACAGGGAACAAGATAACCTCCCTCCACCCCTCCCTCTTCCTGGGCTTAACATTATCTCTACTACCTCCCCTCCCGAGCAGCACAGGGAGGGGAAAAAGGGAATGGGGGTCACGGTCAGTTCATCATGCATTGTTAAATGCCACTGTGTCGGGGGAATAACTCCTCGCATTCCTCCTCTGCTCCAGCGTGGGGTCCCTCCCCTATGCCACAGTCCTTCGTGAAACTGCTCTGGTGTGGGTCATCTCTTCTACAGGGTGCAGTCCCTCTAGAACAGCTGTCCTAGTGGGCCCTCCACAGGCCACAGCCTACTTCAGGCCTCCACCTGCTCTGGTGTGGGGTCCTCCACGGGCTGCAGGTGGATCTCTGCCCCTCCATGGACCTCCATGGGCTGCAGGGGGACAACCTGCTCCACCATGGTCTTCACCACGAGTTGCAGAGGAATCTTGGCCAGGAGCCACGTTACTCCTCCCCCTCCTTCTGAACTGACCTTGGCATTTGCAGCCGTTCCTCACAACAGGCTGGCAGATGTCTCTCAGGATCCTTTTTACATCTTATTCACTTCAACTTCTCATCTCCTCTCCACTTCTTGCAGCCAGGCCGGGCCAAGTTGGGCCCAGTCGGCTGCCCGGCGGGAGGCCAGAGGGTGAGGCCTGCAAGGCCCACAACGCTCACGCCTCCCCCTCTCTGCCCCCTGCTCAGCTGCTTCACATCTTCTCCCTTTTTTTTCCTGTTTCCCCCTACTTAAATACGTTATCGCAGAGGCGTTATCATGGAACATTCTGCTACCAATTGGCTCGGCCTTGGCCAGCAGCAGGTCCGCCCTATGCCTGGCCGACTCCACTGAACAAAGGGGAGCAACTTCTAGCAGTTTCCTACAGAAGCTACCACCTTAGGCCCCGCCTCACTAACAAAACCAGAACAGTGACCTGGAACTGGACCTTGTGTGACATAAGAGTGGTTGTTTGTAGACTCTTATCAATATCTAAGCAAGCATAATACATACTTCAAGCTTCTATTGCTTTAATGTGTATATTACAAACTAGAGATGGATGAGCCTCTGGTACTGTACTTCTGCAAACCGTAGGAGACCTAGCCTCATAAATCACACCCAGTGAACTCCTGAGATGTTTAAGCAAGCAAATGGAACAGGAGTCGCTTTTCCTTAGAATCACAGAATAAAATAGTTTGGGTTGGAAGGGACCTTTAAAGGTCATCTAGTCCAACCCCCCTGCAAGGAGCAGGAACATCTCCAACCAGATCAGCTTGCTCAGAGCCCCGTCCAACCTGGCCTTGAATGTTTCTAGGGATGAGGCATCTACCACCTCTCTGGGCAACCTGTTCCAGTGTTTCATCATCCTCATTGTAAAAAATTTCTTCCGTATATCTAGTCTATATCTACGCTCTTTTAGTTTAAAACCATTACCCCTTGTCCTATTGCAACAAGCCCTGCTAAAAAGCCTGTCCTCATCTTTCTTATAAGCCCCCTTTAAGTATTGAAATACCACAATACGAGCCAATTTCCTTGCCTCCTAGGCACTAGGCACCAGTAAGAGTCTGTTTTTAATTAGCTTTCCTTGATGGCCTGTGCTGGGAAATGAGGAGTCGGGTAATTCAATCCCACTCCAGGGGCTATTGTGAACCATGGTGTGGTTTTCCTCTACTAAATGGGTGTGATGAACCTTATCACATTCAGGAATAATGGTTCTGTGGCAGATGGGGGTGTCTTGGGCTTATGCAGGTGCAGCCACATAAGCATTTGTCTTGTAGGGGAAAAATGTGAATCCACAGTTCTCTGAGCAGGGTGGTAGCTGCTCAAAACCATGCCAATGGAGAGCCATAACATGATGCTGTGTGGTTTCATGTCTGCTGTAATAAGACTCACAATGAGATGGGTGTCTATCAGTCCCCAAAGCCATAATAGAAATCCCTATGGGCTCTAATGAACACTCCTCTTCCAGTCACATTAGAGTTGTAATGCTGTATAATGGGATTTTAGCCTTTTAATTATCAATCTGGAATAAAGCTTTAATTCAGTGTTCATGTTCCTCAAAGGAAACTGCTTTTGAAGTGACATTAATTGAAATTGTTGAGCTGAGAAAGTTACTTTAATCCTTGAGCATTTATACTACTCTTTTTTTAATAAGACAAAAAAAAATTGATTAAAATAAAGCACTTAAAAAAAAAAAAAAGAAGAACGAGATATCAGAGCATTAACTCTGTCCCATTTGTTATTGATAAAAAATGCTAAGGTGCCAGTAAAAAGTCAGTCTAGCCCTTCCTGGCAAGAGCTGTCAACAATGTCTTGAAAAACAGTGGTTTCTTATCTTTGCACTTAGGACCATGCAGGATGGGAACTAAGTGCAGTTGTCAAGCTAAGTGCTTTGTTGTCCTTGCTTTACTCAGTCCCCCACACACCCTCACTTCTGGATGAATAGCTGTCTATTTCCCTTCAAATCCTTTCAGCAACTACCTAGATCCCTTCCTGCCTTCCAGTCACTTTTACTGGGGGGAACATCAGGGCAACAGAGGCAGGCTTTGCCTATACTCAATTCTTATTTAGTAGATCCCAAAATAATTAGCTGCACAGAACACAGGAGTGTGGCATCTACTGATCTAAAGCAACGTTTTCTGCCTCACTCTCTTGCAAATTTTTTGCAGGCTGGCATGCAACTCACCAAGTCTCTTGCTCCTGGCGTGCTAAGAAGACAACTTGGAGTAGGCCAGGTGCAGGGAAGCATGGTCAGGGATGGAGCATCAGGTGTGCTCAAACATCAGGTGGTGTGCCATAAAGCCAGAAGAATGGGCTAAATGATGTGGTGATTGTCATGTGAAAGATGACAAGAAGCTGATGGAGGTGGACACTCCAAAAGATCAGTTTGAACCTATGGAGGTTGACTGACCTCCAACAAAGGTTACAGGGCACACAAGGGAGGTATTTCCACAGCAGGTTTGCACATGTCTCCTTGCCATCAATAAAAGAACTCTGGAGTTTCAAGCGTTGCTCAAGTTCTTCTCCCCAGTGCTGCACTGTGTCTCTCCCTAGCCCTGGAGCCTTTGGAGGTGGCTTCTCTTCTGCATGGAGTCACAAGGGAGGGGGGAA
The DNA here is from genome assembly GCF_036417535.1 of Chlamydotis macqueenii. Taxonomy (NCBI): domain Eukaryota; kingdom Metazoa; phylum Chordata; class Aves; order Otidiformes; family Otididae; genus Chlamydotis; species Chlamydotis macqueenii. Next base: position 23,581,527 of record NC_141559.1, read on the forward strand.
GAGAGGGTCTAACTTCCCTGGGACTATTGCACAGAGGTGAGAGGCCTCATCAAGGCCATTGGAGACCTGGAGGTAGGTTTTATGCAGTCTGAGGCCAAGAAGCCTCATGGGGATTGCTGCCTTCAGCTACCAAATGTGTGGCTGAAATGGACTCAGATATCCTCACTGTCCCATCATGGTGCAACAAAGAATAACGCCAGCTCAATCAAATAAGCTATATAGAACTGAGAGACAAAGAGGAGAAAAGGACACAATAAACTCTCTGCTAGACTTTCATGGTTGCAAGCCCCAACAGCATCCCCATCCCTGGCATACATAGCCTTCATTCCTAATATCCTTAACCAACAAATTCAGAATTAGCACTAATGCTGCAATGAGACAGGCATACAAATCTTACTGATTTTTAAAATTCAGTTTAAAGTATAATCATCAGCTTTGGGCTCTCCAAGGAGCAGAAGAGAGGCCTGGCTTTGAGAGACATCGTTTACTCTTGGTCCACATGTGAAAGGCACTCCTTGGAACCATAAGGCCCAAGAACATATTCTTCTTGAAAATAAACAAACATTGAATGCTCATTTCTGAAAAAATCTGATGTTTTTCACACTGGCCACATAGGCACATCAAGCAGGCCATGTGCATCTGGGATGACAGCCGATTGACATTTCTGATGGAGGACCTTATGCAGCTGCCCTGACTTGGCACATCAACGTTCTTTCATTATGAATTTAAGTAGAAATCTGCAAAACTTTACTTCTTATAACAGCATCTGACACCATACAAAGCTAAATTGTTTCTGTATGCATTTGCCTACCAGTCTTTCATCATGACTGTTCAATCCATATGAAATTGGAACAGGAAGGAAAAAATATCACAGAGATGAAAGGAAGAAGGAAATCCATTCCATGGTATGATAACCCACTTCAATATTCAATATAGAAAAGAAATTGCTACCCACCAAGGGCAGATGTTCCCTACAGCTCATAAGCACCCATTAAAAGCTAAGTCCCTGGTCATACACACACTTCCTTACAGCTTTGATTTCTAATGTTACCCATGTGACTAATTTCAGTTACTTATAATAGAACCTATAAACAGGCACCTGTTGTTATTTGAATTAGAGCAGCACATACAGATTCCAGGTAGGGACTGGGGCTCAGCTCTGCTAAGGTACATATAAGGCACCTGCACATACATAGACTTCCAAGAGCTGTAAGCTACAATTTTTTTCCTTCAGTTCTCAGAGCAAAATGGACCTCGTCCCATATGTCACAGGCTCACCCATCCTAAACGAGTTCAGAGGACCTTGTCTCCCATGCTACTTGAAATTGTCAAGTAAACTGAAAGGCCTTAAAAACACCTTTGAACATAAGATTTCCCAAAGAACTTGGTTCACACACTGTATCATCTGGCTCTGGTTTTCTATTACTAGTGCCTATTTGAAAACAAGTCCTGATTTTAATTAAACTGGATATCACATAACATGTCTGGGTGCCAGCCACTGTATACCTCATGAATGAATGAGTACTCATTTGGTGAGGTAACAAAATAGCTGAGTTTTTGCAACTGCTCAGCAATACCACTCTCCCCAGGGAAGTCCAAAGGACTGAAAGTAGAGCAGCTCCTAATATCTGGTCTGTGTCTAAATAAGAGCTGAGCTCCCAGATGGCCAGACCCTGTCAGGAGCACCAAATTTATCTTGAATTCTGACCCAGATTACATGAGGAAAGCTGAACTCCGTTAAGCTAAACACACTCATTTCATAGATTTGTGCTTTGTACATTTTTTCAATAGCAGAAGAAGCCTCTTCTATTACTAATACAGTTTTCAAAGACAGCTTTTAAAGAATGAGAATTTGGACAAAGGAAGCACGTTTCAAGCAGTTCACCATATGCAACCCGTCATCAGAAGTGATGGATTAACCAGAACATGCATTTCTTTGACAGCATGGTGAGCCCAAGTTCTTTTCCCCTCAATCACCATGGCCTCCATGAGAGATTTCTTGTTTCTTCCCTCAGCCACATTTATAACGTGCCTCACAAACTCCATGGAAACTCTTGTGCACCCAGTTAATTGCTGTTGTCCTCCCAGTCCAAAATCCATTCACTCCCAATGGCCAAACTGTGCCACCCACCTAAACAAAGCGGATCATTCATCTGGGTTTGCTGGTATCAACATACCATTTTTCTGTCTGTTTTAAAGGATATGGTAGAAGGACTGTCATTTTAAGACTATACCTCTAGCCACATCCCATGTCAGAAAGCTTTCCTGCTGCTGGACAGCAAGAAAGTTTCAGACATAATTAACCATCTGAGCCAATCCATTATTTTAATGAGTCTGCTGAAGAGCACGGTTCCCTGATAAAAGGCACGTGGAAGATGGTAGCCCTCATTATCTCCCAAATAGAAGCAAACTGCAAAAGAGGCGGGGGGGGGGGGGGAACCCTTGCACAAAACCAGAGAGAAGACATAGACTGCCTCTGATGTCATGTTTTAATCCTGTGAAGACAGAGACTGCAATGCTAAAGGTGGCAGAGTATCTGAAGCTACAGGCTTTTACAATCTCCATCCATTTGCAAAAGTCATTTTCAGAGGAAAGTTAGAACAAGGAGCACACAGGCTCACTATCAGCAGCAGAATTAATTGGCCTTGGTAAGACTAGCTCCCTCCTCTTCGTTCCTGCTCTGTATCAAAGACACATATCAAGCTTTCTCCTCTGAAAGCACTTTTGCAAAGAGATGAGGGAATTGCTTGTAACTAGGCCAGCATGAGTGGCAACTCTTTAGGGAAAAAAGAGCCTAAACTACAGCCAGACACAATGCAGGGCACAGCAGCACTGCTCACCATTCCCAGCTACCCAGCAACACTCCTGCTGAGCATCTGCCACCCAAAACACAGGGCAGGCAAAGCTCTGCCGAAAAATAGTGAAAGTGCTGGCTGTGACTGTGTAACTTCAGGTCCCCTATACAGAAGAGGAGATAAAGCAGGCTATAAGAAACATCCTTGGGAAGATATAGAAAGGAGCGAGTTGAGGGAGGAAAAACAAAGACCGAAGCAAACAGCAGTATTGACAGACTCAAAGAGCTGGAAAGACTACAGGTGGTGACCAGAAGAAAGGTCCCAGAAATCTGTGAAGAAACAGCATTTAAACAAGTGGACTCTGTGTGGACCTCTGTGTGGACCTCTGCAGTTTAACACCTCCGGCCTTCCAATACCATCGGACATCTGTTCAGAGGATTAGAGAGATTACTAAACTCTGCAAAACTCAGCAGCAACACAACGGATGCAGTAGAACTAGTGTGTTAGCAACCCAGATAAATACAGGCCATCCTCCCCATATAGTCCATGCTGGTTGAATCCCTTCAGCAGCCCTCTAAGGTGGGCTTAAACACTTTAGCAGCCAAGAAGGGTCTCTCTGTCAGCCTCACCTAGTGAGTCGTCAAACGGCAGCCTAACAAAGCAACTGGGAAGGCGCCCTAGGGTAAGGGCTGAAGAAGGCTCTTGAGTTGGTTGCAGCTGCAATTAAAGAAATTAATAAGCAAAAATTAATAAGCTCAAATGTCTGTTTTGTTTGCAGCAGATTCGCAGCGGGACTGAACCCAAGAGAGTCCTTGAAATGGTTGCCAGTGTGCCCAGGGTAATTGTGTCAGACTGATTACTGGCTGAAAGGTTAGCTAAGCAAGAGTAGTTCTGAGTGGAAGCACAAAAAGAACATGTTACAGAGGTCATAAAAGCACTAAACCTATTCTCTCAGTATGTAATAAACATCATCCAAAGCAAAGAGATTATAATACATAAGAAGAGCAGAAAATCCTGATGTGCCAAGTTATTTTCAGCTAATCTGCATTAATACAATAAACCAGCACATTAGCACAGAGGATTAAAGTGGAACCCCAAAGTCAGTCAGTTGGAAACATTTTGTTTCGAGAGCACAGATTATTGTTTCCAGCATCAGAAGAGCAAACACAGCACAGCCTACTGAGGTAGTGTCCTGCAATCCTATGTCTGAGGCAACAAATAATCTTAAATGGCTTGGCTATTCAGCTGCATGTTGAGTAAAGCAAGATAACCACAGAAAATAATTACATGAATGATCTAGACAGAGGGGCTTGCAAATAAACTTCTCTATAGTCCCAACCTCTATTGTTCACTCCAAAAGCTTTCACACTGTCAGCACGGCTTGCTCGAGGCCCTGCCCCTAGCCATGCTAGCCCTAGCACTTCTATATTTTGGCAGCAAAGGCACAGGGCAAAGACAGGGAAGGGATATGGTGAATCTGGATTAGGAATCAGCACAGTGGGATCTCCCCCGTTTCCATTACTAACCAATGAGAGTCAGGTATCAAAGTGTGAGAGCACTGCAGAGCGCCCTTTTCTCAGCTTGTGAGCTATGCACCAAGGTACCAAAGTACAGCAGAAAGACCTCCTGCCCCTGACACCTACCCAATGATGCAGCATGTCCAGCAGTAACCTCCAGCAAGGAACAGGGAAGTTAAGAGCCAAGAATCCCCTGGATTACTGACTGGGGATCCAACTCTTCCCCCTGCAAAGTCCCACATGAAATTCAGGTTCTGTAAAGAAAAAATAAGTACCAAAATATTTGTTATGCAAACAAGATTAACAGAATATGACAGATCTGACGAAATTGCTCTGGCTGAGTGAAGCTAGAAAAATTTACCTAATTCATTTACAGTTTCACTGTTCAAGTGTGTTATTTTGATTTCACTCCTGTTAGGCATTTAGAAAACTTGAAAACATCAGTATCTGTTCATCCATCTGCCCTAAGTATACAAAGAATTGAAGTTATTCTTTGTATAAAAACAGGAAAACAAGCCTATCACAGACAGTTTTGCACTCAGATCCTACAGATTGCAGCCTGAGTAGTTGATGAACCAACTCTAGGCTTCATAATCACTGCCTGGATTCATCTGTTACTACTTAGAGCTTACACTCTAGGAATGTATAGATCTCCTGCTCTTTTGGACTCACCTGCTTCTATGTAAGCTTACAGTATTTTTTTTTTTATGTTGCCTCAAGGGTACGTGCATAATATCAAGAAGTCTGCTCTTTGATGGTTATTCAATAGGCATGCAGGAACTTAGGCCAATAGATGATATATTATTTCATTCAGTCTGGTATGCAAAAGAAATACCATTTATACTATGCATTATATTAAGCAGATGTTCCTTTTAATTAACTAAGATATACAGCCTGGCCATCACTCTTAGTTCACATGTGATAAATAACTGGTGAAACTGTAAGTTGGAGGGGAGTTCTGATAATGATGAGGACCACTTCAATGCTCCTGAATCACACCCTATAAAAATCTAAAAGTGAGGACACGTGCAAAACTGCAATGTAAAGTCCCCTGAGTCATCGCTCAAAAAACACTCGTGGTGTTTTCATTCCAGTAAGCGAAATGGTATGGATTAGGCTGGTTTGAGTTTTGTTTTGTTCCTGGGACTATGTTAGAATTTTCTCAAAGAGAATGCTGAAGCTTTTCAAAACAGCTAGGACGATTTTATTATCAGAATAGAATCATAGAATCATAGAATGGTTAGGGTTGGAAGGGACATTCAAAGGTCATCTGGTCCAACCCCCCAACTAGATCAGGTTGCTCAGAGCCTCATCCAGCCTGACCTTGAACGTTTCCAGGGATGGGGCTTCTACCACCTTTCTGGGCAACCTGTTCCAGTGTTCTATAACTAGCATCGTAAAAAATTTTTTCCTAATATCCGATCTAAATCTACCCCCCTCTATTTTAAAACTATTACCCCTCGTCCTATTGCAACAGGCCCTACTAAACAGCCTTTCCCCATCTTTCTTGTAGGCCCCCTTGAGATACTGGAAGACCGCTATCAGGTCTCCCCGGAGCCTCCTCTTCTCCAGGCTGAACAGCCCCAACTCTCTCAGCCTGTCCTCATAAGAGAGGTGCTCCAGCCCTCTGATCATCTTCGTGGCCCTCCTCTGGACCCTCTCCAACTGGTTCACGTCCCTCCTGTGTTGGGGGCTCCAGAACTGCACACAGTACTCCAGGTGGGGTCTCACCAGGGCAGAGTAGAGGGGGAGAATCACCTCCCTTGACCTGCTGGCCAAGCTCCTCTTGATGCAGCCCAGGATGCGGTTGGCCTTCTGGGCCACAAGGGCGCATTGCGTGCTCATGTTGACATTCTCGTCCACCAGCACTCCCAAGTCCTTCTCCTCAGGACTGCTCTCAATCCATTCCCCGCCCAGCCTGGATTTGTGCCTGGGATTGCCATGACCCAGGTGCAGGACCTTGCACTTGGCCTGGTTGAACTTCATGAGGTTGGCACGGGCCCACCTCTCCAGCCTGTCAAGGTCCCTCTGGATGGCATCCCTCCCTTCCAGCGTGTCAACAGCACCACAAACTTGGTGTCATCGGCGAACTTGCTGAGGGTGCACTCTATCCCACTGTCCATGTCACCAACAAAGATGTTGAACAGGGCCGGGCCCAGCACGGACCCTTGAGGGATGCCACTGGTGACCGGTCTCCACATGGACATTGAGCCGTTGACCACCACTCTCTGAGTGCGGCCATCCAGCCAACTCCTTATCCACCGAGTGGTCCGTCCATCAAACCCATGTCTCTCTAGTTTAGAGAGAAGGATGTCATGGGGGACAGTGTCAAAAGCTTTGCACAAGTCCAGGTAGATGATATCCATTGCTCATCCCTTGTCCACCGATGCCGTCACCCCGTCATAGAAGGCCACCAAATTGGTCAAGCACGATCTGCCCTTGGTGAAGCCATGTTGGCTGTCACCAACCACCTCCTTGCTCTCCATGTGCCTTAGCATGGTTTCCAGGAGAATCTGCTCCATGACCTTGCCAGGCACAGAGCTGAGGCTGACCGGCCTGTAGTTACCTGGGTCTTCCTTATTCCCCTTTTTAAAAATTGGGGTTATGTTCCCTCTCTTCCAGTCATCGGGGACCTCACCAGACCTCCACGACTTCTCAAATACGATAGCCAGTGGCTTGGCAACTTCATCCGCCAGTTCCCTCAGGACCCGCGGATGGATCTCATTAGGTCCCATGGACTTGTGCACCTTTAGGTTCCTCAGATGATCCTGAACTTGCTCTTTGAGTACAATAGGCTTCATGCTCGCAGTCCCTACTTGCACCTTCTACAGCTTGGGTGGTGGGACGAGAACTCTTGTCGGTGAAGACTGAGGCAAAAAAGTCATTGAGTACCTCAGCCTTCTCCATGTCCTGGGTAACCAGGACACCAGTTCCCTTCTGGAGGGGGCCTACATTTTCCCTGGACTTTCTTTTGTCCTCTGCATACCTATAAAAGCTTTTCTTGTTGCATTTTATATCCCTGGCCAGATTCAGTTCTGTCAGGGCTTTGGCCTTCCTTACCTTATTCCTGGCCACTCGCACAGCCTCTTTGTAGACCTCCCAAGCTACCTGTCTCCGTTTCCACCCTCTATAGGCCTCCTTTTTTACTTTCAGTTGGTTCAGGAGCTCCTTGCTCATCCACGCCGGCCTCCTGGCCTTTTTGCCCGACTTGTTCTTCGTCGGGATGCACCTCTGCTGAGCTTGGAGGAGGTGCTCCTTGAATATAGACCAACTTTCCTGGGCCCCTCTTCCCTCCAGGGCCGCATCCCATGGCGCTTTGCCCATCAGGTCCCTGAAGAGGCCGAAGTCCGCCTTCCTGAAGTCTAGGGCTGAGAGCTTGCCATGTAGTTTCCTTGCTGCCCCGTGGATCTTGAACTCCACCATGTCATGGTCGCTGCAGCAAAGGCTGTCCTTGTCCTTGTCCTTTCACATCCCCCACCAGCCCCTCCCTGTTGGTGAGCACAAGGTCGAGCATGGCACCCCTCCTTGTCGGCTCCTCTGTCGCCTGCAGGAGGAAGTTGTCATCCACGCATTCCAGGAACCTCCTGGACTGCCTGTGCCCTGCCGTGTTGTCTCTCCAACAGATGTCAGGGTGGTTCAAGTCCCCCATGAGGACCAGGGCCTGTGACCGTGAGGCTGCTCCTATCTGGCTATAGAGCGCCTCGTCTGCTCTGTCTTCCTGGCCAGTAACGTCCCCTGTTCGTCCCCATCCTCTAATCTTGACCCATAAGCTCTCCGTCAGCTCTTCCTCCATCCCCAGACGGAGCTCCACACACTCCAGCCAGTTGCTGACGTAGAGAGCGACACCCCCTCCTCGTCTCCCCTCCCTGTCCTTCTTTAAAAGCCTGTACCCCTTCATGTTGACGCTCCAGTCGTATGTGTCATCCCACCACATCTCCGTGATGCCAATGAGGTCGTAGCCCTGCTCGTGTGCACGCATCTCCAGCTCTTCCTGTTTATTCCCCATGCTGCGTTCATTGGTATAGAGACACTTCAGCTGGGCCCCCGACAAAGCCGACTTGCTGGCTGGAGCTACAGGGGTGCTATTGGACCGCAGTTTAGGTTCATTTGCACTTATCTGTGATCCTTCCTCAGCTTCTGGACCCTCGGTGCTGGCACTGGCACTGTGCTGACAGCAGTGGGCTGAACTGTGCTCCCCCTCCCCCAGCAACACTAGTTTAAAGCCCTCCAGACAAGCCTGGCAAGTCTTTGTCCAAGCACACTCTTCCCCCTCTTGGTTAGGTGCACGCCGTCCGCCCCTAGCAGCCCGGGCTTCTCAAAGCATGCCCCGTGATCGAGATACCCAAAGCCCTGGCTGTAGCACCACCCCCTGAGCCACGAGTTAACCTGCCAGATACATCTGGCCCTTTCAGGTCCCTGCCCTTCGACTGGGAGGATTGATGAGAATACCACCTGCGCCCCAGAGCCTTTGACTGTTGAACCCAGAGCCCTGAAATCCCTTTTGATGTTTCTCAGACTGCTGCCAGCTGTGTCACTGGCCCCCACGCCCACCCCTGTGGCAGGAGCGCCTGAAAAAATATCAGCTCCATGCTTGTGTTGGCCTCTTTGCAGATGAGACAGTTTGGAAAAGAAAAAAAGATCTCCAGCAGATAAAGAAAGAGGCTGCAAAGGTTTTCTCCCACATTAAAAAAAAAATGGAGAAAACATTAAAAAATGCACATGGATGAGCCTCAGTGTGGCACAAGGCACGATGAGAAGATAAATGGATAGATACAGTAGGTATCCCCCATGTTTTGGGGAAAATCCCATTCCCCTGCAACTAGGTGGGATCTCAGTAGCATGCAGAGCTTTTTATGCTATTTTTCTTATGCTGTGCTGAAATAAATGTGTTTCTCTACAGGGAGATGCAAGAAACGGGAACAAGGAGGTCTTTGAATGTGGCTTTTGTGGCATTCTGCCTAATGATTCACCTATTAGTCACCTAATTTCATAGTTCATAAATTTTAAAGGTTTCAGATATGAATACATCCAATGGTCCTGGGATAAGAAACTACTTGTCTTCCATAAAGAACAAGAAAATATGTTTATGTGATGCAGCTCTCAGCTGGCTTTAATTCTCAAATGTAGGTATGTGTGAGAAGAGAGGAAACACATTCAAAAAACCCAATCAACAAAACACTCTGCCACCTGAAACAGAGAGACACCTGCCTCCATCAGTGTCATAGTTTAGCCCCACTCAGGACCAGACTACACAGTCTTTCTCTCTCTCTCACTCCCTTCACCCTCCGAAAGAATAGGGAGAGATAATATAAGAAAAAAAAGCTAGAGGTTTGGGATAAGGAGAGGGAGAGATCCTTAAAGTTACTGTTACAGGCAAAACAGACTTGACTTGGGCAAAACTATTTGTTTACTATTAAAACCAAAGCAGGATAATGAGAAAGAGAACAAAATAACTTCCCCCCACCTCTCCTTCTTTCCAGGCATAACATTATCTCTACCTCCTTCCCCCCGTGAGCAGCACAGGGGGAAAGAGGGAATGAGGGTTACAGTCAGTTCATCACACATCGCTGTATGCCACTACTTCCTCCTGGGAGAACTCCTCACATTCCTCCCCTGCTCCATCCTGGGGTCCCTCCCACGGGCTACAGTCCTTCATGAACTGCTCCAGCGTGGGTCATTTTTCCATGGGGTGCAGTCCCTCCAGAATGGCTGCCCCAGCGCAGGCCCTCCACAGGCCACAGCCTCCTTCAGGCATCCGCCTGCCCCAGTGTGGCGTCCTCCACGGGCTGCAGGTGGATCTCTGCTCCTCCGTGGGCCTCCATGGGCTGCTGGGGGACAACCTGCCTCACCATGGTCTGCATCAAAGGCTGCAGGGGAGTCTTGGCCAGGAGCGACATTATTCCTCCCCCTCCTTCTTCACTGACCTTGGCATCTGCAGCCATTCCTCTCACCAGAAATTCTTCACAAAAGGCTGGCAGATGCCTCTCAGGTTCTCTTCACATCTCATTCACTTCTCATCTCCTCTCCACTTCTTGCCAGCTGGTCTGGGCCAAGTCAGGCCCGGACGGCTGCCTGGTGGGAGGCCAGAGGGTGAGGGCCTCAGGGCCCACAAAGCACACGTGTCCCCCTCTCTGCCCCCTCTAAGCATCTTCACATATTCTTTTTTTTTTTTCTTCCTGTTTTTCCCCTTCTTAAATAAGTTATTGCAGAGGCATGAACAGGGAATATTCTGTGACGGGCTGGCTTGGCCCTGGCCAGCAGCGGGTCCGCCCTAGCGCCAGCCGGGTCCACTGGACAAAGGAGAAATAACTAGCAGCTTCTTACAGAAGCTGCCACCGTAGCCCCCGCCTCACTAAATAAAACCAGGACAATCAGCTTGCTTGCTAAGAGACTCAATGTGTCCATTTTCATACACTATCATAATAAAATTGTATTTTCTTACAGATAACAGCCTATAGCTGCAGTCTGAGCACCAGTCCCAATGCAAAGCTGGATATTTATGTCACCGCTCCCATTGTTATGGAAGTTTTTCCTTCACCGGAAAATGACCAAGTCTATCTCCTTGCTGTTTATGTATCGAGTTAGGGCATCTGAGCTGCACATTTAAAAGCTCTGTTGGAAGAGCAATGTAACTGGAAAAAAATAAATCCTAACCTTATTGGTAGACTCTGATCTCATGTTATGGGTGAGGTGCTCATGGCACGAGACTTCCTATAACCAGACAACATTAAAAAAAGTCACAATAGGAACTTATGAAGTTCACTATTCCTATTTCTCAGTAGGATTCCTGCTCTTCAGTAATCAGTAGCTTTATGAAAGCAATGACTTAAATAGGAAGAGTTAAAAGAAACTTTATCCCAGAAATGCTTTTTAAACCCTAGTAACAGTTCACTGTTAATTTCCCTGGGTACATGAGCAAAATTACTTTGAAAATGCAAGAATCTGCTGGCAAATGTCAATGGCACAGTAATGTATACATCCTGGAATTTGCCCTATAGGCAGAAATTCATTTGCTGTCATGCCTCAAGCAAAAGGTAAGCAGATGGATTAGTAAGGTAAAGGTCAACATCTGTGTTCTGCTTTGGGACAAACAGGGAAAAAAAATAATGCCCTGATGTCCCTAAACTTTTTTGGTACATTCTTACCTTCAGTCTCGTATCAGCTGCCATGACTAGGGCTAGCAAATACTTGCTCTTGGTTTGCATGACCTGCCACCAGCCAAACCATGGCTAGGTGCTGAAATGCACTGGAGAAGCTTTAGCTCACAAAGGAGCAAGAGCAGTCAAACAGAGTCTGCTTTATAAAAGGTGAAGAAGGGCAAGGAGTATTAAAACCTGTAGTGGCAAGGGGTAGGCCCAGCTGGAAAGGAAGAATTCAGAGGCTGAGGGAAATCAGTTGTGCTGAGGATCACAAAAAAAAGAAGCTGTGCAAAAAGACAGCTGTGCTTTTGTTGATCTATTCTATTGTTGACCAGAATAGTAGAGGCCTAAGGTATTTAGGAAAACCAAGCAGGCAGCACAGAGGGCAAGTGAGCTCCTACGTAGATCAATTTCTAGCACTGTCTTCCCAATTGACCAGGAACTCATGCCTGGAGCTCTTATTTGTTTGACAGAAGAGCCCCTCAGTGACTGGACAATATAAATCAGAAAAGAAACCATTACAGTCATAAACTTTTATTCTCAAAAAGTATTTTTTCCAATACTTCAAAGCATAAGATAACACCCAGCAAGATAAATACATTTCAAAAGGCTACCTGGTGAACTGTTGGTGTTTGGTCCTCAGACCTGGGGCCTTCAGAAGTCTGCTCTTCAGGAAGACACTACCCGAGTTTGGGAATATACCAAAAAATCAGTGTCTTCCATGGATGAACCACCTGATAAGCAAGTGGTGATCCACAGACTTTGGGGCTTTTTGATCCCAGTTCTTTGAGGGTCATTTTAGAGATGCACCACCACTCGGAAAGGAGGCCGAAATGATATTTCTTCTTTCTTTCTTTCTTTGGTAATGAATGATAAATATGTTTTGATGACTACTGCTCAGGAAAAGAATAATTGCCATTTAGAGGCTTAGTCAAAACTGCTTTAAAACAAGCAGTTGGATTTTTAAAAACAGACAACCATTTAGTACGACAGACAAGCCCCATTTTTCTAAATTAAACATGTTAGGTTGGACTCATAAAGCAGTATTTTGATTTTTGAGAAGCATTGGAAATCTGATGGAAACTATATTTCCAGTCCACCAATAGCTGCTGAGTTCTAATCATCTTCATAGATGGACTAGGATAGTTAGCACTGCAATGGAAAACAAATATTTTCAAAGTTGAGTTCTCAAAGGTTAAAGGAGATGCAATATTTCAGTAATGTCGCAAGTGATTTCTTGAAAACACATGCAAAAATATCAGAATAGATGCCATTTCCAAGAAGAAAATAAACTATAGGAAAGAATGTAAATTGACAAGTGTCATTATTCTTTCCTTGACCAGTCCTTGGTATCTCTCAATTGTCATACTTTTTTTAAAGATGTTTCCATAGTGATATTACAGAACCTACAAAAGTGTCCCAGCTATTCATCATCTGAGATATAAAATATATGAAATGGGTTTTAATAGAATATAAATTATACATACTGCATACCAATTTCTATTATAAAACAGGCTTTAAATAACATACTGTGGAGCTAGAGTAGCTGTCCCGCAGTTCAGGTGGAAGACTGCTTTGTATTATAAAGTCTGATTTTTCAGTCTCATTCATGGCCCTGGGAAGGAGTCATCCACTAGGAAATTTTATCTACAGGCTTTTATTCCTTGCCACAATTCTTCTGAGCAGCTGTGTCTGGAGGGAGACACGGAGTTCGATTCAGTGCCACTGCCTGGGCACCCAATGTCATTCAAGACGCTGTAGCGGAGCAGAGACATTCATGTGGGGCAAACAGAGGCAACAAAGGAGCTATGGGAGAACTTTGCTTTTCTGGACAGTAGCTGGAGGCCAGGAGTGATGCCCTAGGGCATCTTTAACAGCACTAGATGTGTCTTTTAGACAGAATGGAGCCACAGAAATGTACTCAAAAATTTACTAAAATAAATGTTTTACTTTACTCCAAGGAAAGTGACGTTAGAAAGAAAACAATCTGATTTGCTTTTAAAAAGGGTCTTGCCATTTCTTTTCCCCATGTTTAGAAGGGCAATGGGGAGTCATACAGGGAAAGAAGCCTGAAATTCCCCTCTGAATTCTTCCTTCCATCCCATAGAGTGGCACATTTAGTGACTACAAACCCAGTTTTAGTTTCTGAGCTGGAGAGAGCCTCTTTGGAGCTAACGTCTGACAAGGAAGATCTCTTCAATTCCAGGTCCCAGCCGCAAACCACCTGATACTAAAGTACACCTTGCTATGCACTAAGATCAGGAGCCCACTATGTCACCTAGAGAGAGCTGGTGTTGCATTCCAGTGCTACAGTCTGCTGGGAGTAAAAATTCCTCCAAGGGGATTTTATTCCTACAAGCAAGAGGAAGACCGAAGAGGTATAGTGGCAAAAATGTTCCCCCAAGTTCCCAGACTAGCAGAGGGCTGCAGTTGCTGGGGTGGAGATGCTTGCAAGAGCAACAAAGACCTTAGCTTGCACAATGGTGATAAATGGCTCATTGTGCAAATTGTGTGCAAATCATGCTCAATGCCGTTGAGGCACATAGGTTGCAAAGCACACAGCAGTTGCAAAGCACGCGCTGCTGCCTTATGGATACAGGCTGTGAGGTGAGCTCTAGGGGAGGTAACTCCTGTTGCCTTTTAAAGCAACATCCAGCTGTTGCATGGCTACAGAGCCAACATCTCAACACTACCACAGAGCAAGTAATCCAATAAATAACAATCATTCTTAACAATAGTTTCCTTTGTCGAGTACTAATTTTGAAGTGTCTAGCCAATTCTACACCCACTTTACACAAATATTTTGAGCTTAAAAATTACTGCTTGCAAGAATTTGGGTTGTTAAAGTACAAACACTTGCATGATCCCAAGAAACACAAACAGGGACTTATGTCTTATCAGTTCAGTGCCAGTTCCCAGGTGTTTTCATTAACAGCCAACTCTTCCGGGTGCACCTCAGCACTTGTATGACTAGTAGCCAGCCTAACAGACATGCAGGTGTTTCATACTGGAAGATTTATGCTGTTCTCTAACATGTCTTGTCAAATCGTCGGATAAGGAATTGGCTGGATGGCCACACTCAGAGAGTGGTGGTCAACGGCTCAATGTCCAAGTGGAGACCGGTCACGAGTGGAGTCCCACAGGGGTCCGTGTTGGGCCGAGCCCTGTTCAACATCTTTGTCGGCGACATGGACAGTGGGATAGAGTGCACCCTCAGCAAGTTCGCCGACGACACCAAGTTGCGTGGTGCCGTCGACTCGCTGGAAGGGAGGGATGCCATCCAGAGGGACCTTGACAGACTGGAGAGGTGGGCCCGTGCCAACCTCATGAAGTTCAACCAGGCCAAGTGCAAGGTCCTGCATCTGGGTTGTGGCAATCCCAGGCACAAATACAGGCTGGGCGGGGAATGGATTGAGAGCAGCCCTGAGGAGAAGGACTCGGGAGTGCTGGTGGATGAGAAGTTTAACATGAGCACGCAATGCGCCCTTGTGGCCCAGAAGGCCAACCGCATCCTGGGCTGCATCAAGAGAAGCGTGGCCAGCAGGTCGAGGGAGGTGATTCTCCCCCTCTACTCTGCCCTGGTGAGACCCCACCTGGAGTACTGTGTCCAGTTCTGGAGCCCCCAACATAACAAGGACATGGACGAGTTGGAGAGGGTCCAGAGGAGGGCCACAAAGATGATCAGAGGGCTGGAGCACCTCTCCTATAAGGACAGGCTGAGAGAGTTGGGGCTGTTCAGCCTGGAAAAGAGGAGGCTCTGGGGAGACCTTATAGCGATCTTTCAGTACCTCAAGGGGGCCTACAAGAAAGATAGGGAGAGACTGTTCAGTAGGGCCTGTTGTGACAGGACGAGGGGTAATGGTTTTAAAATAGAGGGAGATAAATTTAGATCGGATATTAGGAAAAATTTTTTGCAATGCGAGTTGTAGAACACTGGAAGAGGTTGCCCAGAGAGGTGGTGGATGCCCCATCCCTGGAAACGTTCAAGGCCAGGTTGGATGAGGCTCTGAGCAACCTGATCTAGTTGGGGATGTCCCTGCTCCTTGCAGGGGGGTTGGACTAGATGAGCTTTGAAGGTCCCTTCCAACCCTAACCATTCTATGATTCTATGATAACTGCAGTTTTCCTGATTGCACTTCAGGATCGTTGTGGCTTTGAAGCCAGCAAGTGATAAGGGCAAGAATGCTAAACCGACTGTGTCTTTAGCAGGCAAGTCACAATATGACTATTGTTATCTGTCACCCTGAGACATAGAATCATAGAATCATAGAATGGTCAGGGGCTGCAGGCTTCACAAGACCCAAGTGATGTCTTCCCCACAGAAATTCAGTGTCTTATGTATAGAGGGCTCACACAACTCTGGAGATACACCTGAGCTCTGCATAAGTCTCTGCGGCATTTACTGTTTTTCCAAGCAGCAGACAAATTTTTCCTGACTTGCTAGTGGAGCAATGCATTTCATTAACCTGGCTTTTGTTCATGCCAACTCAAAAGGTCAGAACCAGTAGCCTGAAATAGTTTCCTCATTTTAATAATGAGGTTTTCCTGCTGATGAGCATCAGGCACTGCTGAAACCTCAAAAAATAAACATTATGTTCATAGGTCCCTTAAGCATGGCAAAGTCTCTATCTATCTTGTGGCGGCCAAGCAGGAGAATTTCACACAGCGTCCTCTGCTTACTGCTACAGATACACCAGTTTAAAGCTAAGCTTTACCAGCTTTGTCTTTCATTTTAATCACACATCTTGTGCACATGACACATGAGAGCCCTGACGTTATTTAGGCTCATCCCAAGTCTCTTCAGGAATACATATTTGACTTGTGTCATCTGTAGGTTGTTTATGTCTGTGTCAGAAACTCATCCTAAATAAACTCTGAGCCTGAGGTTTTTGTGCTTTTATACTACCCAAGGGTTCAAAGAGACAAGAACTTCCCATTCAGAAGATGACACATAGAGCTAACAGAGTCAATCAATTTGCTTTTCTTCCTTGCCCTGTCTCATGAGCAAGACTCATGTTCGCTCTCTTAGACTACATGGCACTGTAGGTCAGCATTTGTTGCCTGAAGAGATGTAAGTAAAGATATAAACTTTATAGGAATCTCAGCCTATTTCTGGATAGGCAAAAATAGGAAAGAATTCTCCCTAAACTAGATTACAGTTTAGCTTTATGGTCTTGCCATTCTTAACCCTTTTTCAGCACCACCTTCACTAGCATTACTGGGGTCCTCAGTCTGCCAGTAGCGTCTGCTCAAAGTAACAAAGTTGTCACTTGTTGATGGACAATGTCAAGAAGCAAATTCCTAATTCACACAGGAATTAGGAATTAGAGCATACTCAAATGTGAATGCCAACTCAGAGGGTCCAAACGTAGGGGCACTTATGATAAGGATCAGGCCTCTCTTTGGTGTGATGAGTCAGGCCTCCAAAAATCTTGAGTTAACATTGAAAACTCAGGCTTGTTTTACCAGCATTATCCAATGCAGGGACAAATCAACCTGTAATTTTCCCTGGTTCTCTCCAGCTAAACTAAAAATCCCATTTACATTGAATCAGAAGTCTTCTGGAGCATGAGAAAAAAAAAAATAAAGACAAAGATGAATCAGCATTTTTAATCAACAAATTTCTCTCACACGAAATAAAGCACAATCTTGAACCAATGAACCCTCAGATGAGCCCTCAATGTGGAGCACTGACTGTCTATGTTGAGCTACTTGATGCATAGCTTGATCATCATTTTATGCACACTAAATAAATCCACATGATTCTGCTGATATTTAATTTAAAGTATCATTTAAACTGCAAAACAACTCTAGTCAACCATGTACCTTTGAATAATCTGTGAAATTTAGCTAACAGAGATAAGCAATGAAACCAGCAGTAATTTATGGAGATGTAAGGTTGACAAGTCTTCCAAAAGAATGTCTCGATCAAGTTTGAGCACTTTGAGGCATATGGGAACAGAGCCATATATATGTTTCAAGGCAAACAGAGAAAGAACAGAGGGGAAAAAAAAGGGATCATAAACTTGTGCTGCTTGGCATATGGCTGTCATCTCATCTGACTACGTGAAAGGGTGCAGCCTGGGCAGGATTCTTGTGCTGTCTCAGGCTGTCACTCAGTGGTGTCACAAAATGGTACGATGTAGCCTGGCCACCTCCACCACATTTGAGCTTGCAGTCAGCAACAGTCACCTTCTTTGCAAGTTGCAAACAGACAAACACCAGAAGAAATGATCCTGCAAAGCCATGAATTAACCTCTGAAGAAGCCTAATAGCTCTTGCAGTCAGCAAGGTACTAGGCTGCTCTAGATGATGAAGCATGTGGCTTTGTATGTATTATCAACTGCAGCTTCACTGCTTACTAAGGCTGGAGAAAGCACCTGAATAGTCACTGCGTGTTCAGAAATATATCACAGAGCCTGGAGATGAGTGTGAGTGATGTCAAATGATGGTGACCAGGTATGATATGGCCCTACAATACTGATACATGAGGAGAAGAACACGGCTTACACCAATGTACCACACTTTGGGCACAAACTGCTGCCCATTGCCCCTTAGTGTACTGAGAATATTTGCCCTTTCGCAATGCCAGTTGCTCATTTTCAGCATCTTTATTCAGAACTGCAAGAACCTCAGCCCAGGACTGCCAGGACTGGCACTGCAGACTATGAAAAGAAACCTGGTAATGACTATAAGAAATATTTGCTCTCACCTTAAGGCTATCTCATCTTGCCAAAGAGAGATGAAATGGCAAGTGGGTAAATGACAGTTGGAGGTTTTCTCTGATTTTTTTTTTTTTTAAATTAAAATTCTCACAATGAAGTTGGGCTCACCAAGAAGTGTGGGGGGGGAAACAGATTTCCTGTTTTCCTTAGCTATGTTTCTAGAAATGGTTGAATAATTGCAATCAACAACTTTTCCAAAGAATCAGCTTTAGGCAGAGAGCAAAGACTGAAAATCACAGGAACACAGGAAAGCTCTAAACACCAGCTCTTAGTTTGAAGTCTCCTGCAATGCCGAACATTATAATAAACACCACCTCATAGCATTATCGAAGCAACTGCAGCAATGTGTGCCTCCCAAGGTCCAGCACCTGGGGCAGGCCCCTTGAAGGCTTCTTTTCCTTTTTTTTTACCTCTCTTCAGGCACTGCTGGTACACATCCACATTCAGAAAACTGGCATTCCTCAATAGCAGGAGAGAAGAAAGTGCAATGCAGATGAGCCCCAAGCCCTCCTGAAAATCCCTGTGGGTGCTGCAAGGGCAAAGAGCTCAGGGAAACTGAGTTCAAAACTGTAAAAAACAGCACTTGCAGCTATTTTTGCATGCTTTAACGCTAGCTTGCCCCTATGCAAGTGACAAATGTGTCTCACTTGACTTACCAAATGGCAGTGCCCGAACTCACTCAACAGCCTCACTAGCAAGAATTTTGTGTATTTGTTGGAGCAGATGCAGCTGATGGTGCAGTGACTGGCTTCATCAAGACCCAGAAACAAGAGGTAGCGCAAGCAAACACACAACTTGTTCTTTGCATTTTTATTTTGCAGCCTCTAAACTGCTCCAGCTGTCTTTAAATCTAAGGCACATACTAATATTTCCAGCACACACAATAGTATTTGCTAATTACTAATTCTTCTACATTCCTATAGAATTCCACTGAAAGCAAAAGTTTTTTTTGTGAGTGAAACATCACTGGAATATTAAGTGACTTAAAATAGAATATACTAGATGATCAAGAACATTCTCTTAATAGATATTACCATTTTGAAGAAGACATTCTGAAATTTTCCATATGGTTAATTTGGTTTAATTGGACTTGGTTAGAAAATAGATGGAGGAAAGAAAATTCCTAGCAATGTCTAAGATACTAATTCATCTCTCCTGGAATTTAAACATTCAAAATTGCATTGATATTACAGAATCAAAAAAAATGCCACAGAGTTTTAAAGTTAAATCATTCTTCCCCTACTCCTATCAGATTCTTTCACAGTGGCAATATTTAATTGTGTGAAGAAGAAAAAAGAAAAAAAAAAACCAAAACAGAGAAAGAAGTAATCTCATTTAAATTCATATTATTTTTGCAATGGGGGGCTCTGTGGGTAGCAGCTGGGCATCACTGCTATCAGTGCAGGGCAAACATCACAAAGGACAGTCATTACCCCAACATTTTTATATTCAGGACAGCTAAGGCATCCAGAGAACAACAGGAAAGGCCGCAGATACATATGCAGAAAAGCCTATGAGATTTTTCAGGCTCTCAGTTCAGCACACCAGACTTGCTCAGGCCTACCCAGGGAGAGTGCAGAGGAAAGGAGAAGGGTACTTTTGCAGACTGCAGCTGACACTAAAGAAAAGTCAATTTTCTGAGGATCGGCACTCCAGTGATGGAAATGAGCAATCTGAGTTTGTCTTGCAACAACAATTTTTTTTTTTGCCCATGTGGTAACCAAACAGCATCTGTAGAGGTTTCCCTGATCTCATAATTTTTGGAGGATGCTGTCTATTCTCTGACGGGAGACTGGAGAGAGAGTATGTGTGGATTTCCTTCACCGTTTCTCATCAAAGGACTGAATTTCACCTGTAGTCCTAGCTTATGGTGTGAAAACTGAAACCTCAACCCAGAAACAGGACTCATTGCAGCACACACCAAAGCACTTTGTCAATATGTTACTCCCTACATCAAAACTGCAAAAGTGTGTCAGGACCAACACTGCGAGAAGTGTCTCCTGGTTTTCTAGCAATAAATCAGACAAGAGGTAATCTCAAAGTGCTTACACTGCAGCCTATTTTACAACTAATCCAAACGGCACACAGGGTAAGTTCCTCTTGATGTCATTTTACAACACCAGGGAACACTCTTTAAAAGCTCAATTTATTTACTGAGACCACAGATAATGTAAGCATTCAAATATGAAAGGCAAATTACTCCAATCTTTGTTTAAAAAATAAGGGTTTGTTCTCTCACATGTATTCAGTGAATGACAGTCATAGTGGGAGGATGAGGCCTGTGCAATATGCTACAATGTTGCTATCGGGATTATTGCAACAGACATGAAAGAAACATGGACTATTGGCCAAGGAACTCCCAAAAACAAGGCTTAAAGCAGTAGAACAAGTTATTTTTCCAGACCCTGCTAAGCATTCACAGAATCACAGAATCACAGAATTATCAAGATTGGAAAAGACCTAAAAGATCATCCAGTCCAACCATCACCAATACTTCTCAGCTAAATCATATCCCTCAACACAACATCCAAACGTTTCTTGAACACCCCCATGGTCGGTGACTCCACCACCTTCCTGGGCAGTGCATTCCAGTGCCTGACTACCCTTTCCGAGAAGTAATATTTCCTAATGTCCAGCCTGAATCTCCCCTGGCGCAGCTTGAAACCATTGCCTCTAGTTCTATCACTGTCTACACGAGAGAAAAGGCCGACCCCTAGCTCACTACAACCTCCCTTCAGGAAGTTATAGAGAGCTATAAGGTCTCCCCTGAGCCTCCTCTTCTCCAGACTGAACAATCCCAGCTCCCTCAGCCGCTCCTCATAAGGCCTGTGCTCCAGACCCCTCACCAGCTTCGTAGCCCTCCTCTGAACGCGTTCCAGGGCCTCAATGTCTTTCTTGCAGTGAGGGGCCCAAAACTGAACAGGGTACTCGAGGTGCGGCCTCACCAGTGCCAAGTACAGGGGGACAATTACCTCCCTGTTCCTGCTAGTAACACTGTTTTTGATGCAAGCCAGGATGCCGTTGGCCTTCTTGGCCACCCGGGCACACTGTCGGCTCATGCTCAGCCGAGCATCAATCAGTACCCCCAGGTCCGTTTTCTCCACACAGTCCTCCAGCCACTCCGCCCCAAGCCTATAGCGCTGCCTGGGGTTGTTGTGGCCGAAGTGCAGGACTCGGCATTTGGTCTTGTTGAACCTCATCCCATTGGCTTCAGCCCAGCTCTCCAGCCTGTCCAGATCCCTCTGTAGGGCCTCGCTACCCCCAGGCAGATCCACACTCCCAGCCAATTTGGTGTCATCTGCGAACTTACTGAGGGTGCACTCAATGCCCTCATCCACGTCATCAATAAAGATATTGAAGAGGACAGGCCCCAGCACCGACCCCTGGGGAACACCACTTGTGACCAGTAGCCAGCTGGATTTAACTCCATTCACCACCACTCTCTGAGCCCGGCCCTCCAGCCAGCTCCTTACCCAGCCAAGAGTGTACCCATCCAAGCCGTGGGCTGCCAGCTTCTGCAGGAGAATACCGTGGGAGACAGTGTCAAAGGCTTTGCTGAAGTCTAGGTAGACCACATCAACAGCCTTTCCCTCATCCAGCAGATGGGTCACTTGATCATAAAAGGAGATCAGGTTGGTCAAACAGGACCTGCCCTTCATGAACCCATGCTGGCTAGGCCTGATCCCCCGGCCATCCCGCACATGCCGCATGATCTCCCTCAAGACTATCTGTTCCATAACCTTCCCTGTAACCGAGGTCAGGCTAACAGGCCTGTAGTTCCCCGGATCCTCCTTACAACCTTTCTTGTAAATGGGAGTCACGTTGGCAATCCTCCAGTCTTCCGGGACCTCACCAGTCAACAAGGAGTGCTGATAGATGATGGAAAGCGGCTCGGCTATCACCTCCGCCAGTTCCCTCAGCACTCTTGGGTGGATCTCATCCGGCCCCATGGACTTGTGGCAGTCCAGTTGGAGTAGTAAGTCTCTGACCGTTTCTTCCAGAATCACAGGGGGGTTAGCGTGCTCCCCAGCCGAGACTACCAGGTCAGAGAGAGGAGTACCCTGAGGATAACTGGTCTGACCTTTAAAGACAGACGTAAAGAAGGCATTCAGAACCTCTGCCTTTTCCTTATCCTCAGTGGTCACATTCCCAGCCTCATCCAGCAAAGAGTGGATATTCTCCTTTGTCCTCCTCTTACTGTTAATGTATTTATAAAAGAGTTTCTTATTCCTTTTCACCCCAGTGGCCAGGTTAAATTCAAGCTGGGCTTTTGCCTTTCTGATTTCACCTCTACACATCCTAACGGCTTCCTTGTATTCATTCTCAGTTGCCCGTCCCTCCTTCCACAGGTGGTAGATTCTCTTTTTCTCCCGGAGCCTCAAGAATAGCTCCCTATTCATCCACACCGGATTCAAAATCCCAGTGTCCCATTGTTTGTAGTGAAGAGCTTAACAAGAAGAAAAGTGACACAAACATGAATCTATCCAGGTGACTGTGACTGACAATGAGCCAGTGAAGGACAGCCCTGAAAATGGATCTATGAAGAGACCACAAAACTAATTCCTTTTGTGATATAATCCTGACTCTAAGCTACAGTAGAAATGCTAATACATTAATCTATGTCTCTAATGTTACCATTCTAATTTAAAACATTACTAGAGAGATAAGTCTCTGAATACATCCCACATAAATAGAGTGCATTGTTATGATTTTCTTAATAAGCTGTGGAAAATTAACATATGCATTGCTAGAAGCTTCATATCCAATGCAAATACAATATATTGTTTTGTGGGATGTAATGCTATACACACACACAGACAAGTTACGATATTACACTAATTTTTGCAGACGGCCTTGAGACAGTTGACAAACTAGAAATGTAATATGCTATCTGATCCCATCCCTTCTCAATGCAGCTCTTCAGCATGAAGTAGAGCAGGGTTGACACAGGATCAGCAATGGACATTTTTAGCTGAAGAAGCAGGGTAGAAGATGGCAATTTGCCTTTGCATTGATGCAGCTGCAGGGTGGTGAGTTTGGGAGGTAGGGGACAAGCACACAGGCACAAGTTGCTTGCTGCCTGCTAGGGAAACACCACTCAGGTCCTTAGAGCAGGGACAGACAGAAAGTGATAGAACAAATCATGTTTCTGTTTTATGCGCTCACACAACAGCTCTCTCCTCCATTCAGCCCACTGGTGTAGTAGGAAACAGCCGCTTGTTCTAATTTTACACATGAAAAGTAGAGGAATGTTTTTGCTGATTCCAAAACATGATGCCAAGAAACCTGCTGGACTACTGGGCAGGTCTGCCCCATGGTTGGATTCTCCAAAATGGCTGGATTCTGATACAAGAAAATGTACCTTGGAGCAGGGGACACTGCAAGTTACAGCCTAGGGATGGGGCCAACCCATTAACACCCTGTAGCACCATTTTATTTAATCCCACTCTCCTCCCAGTTTGACAGTGACATAGTATGAAACAGGAAGCATCCTAGTATTACCATATAAATCCATGGCATCTTGAATACTGCAAGCAGACTTCGCTTCATATGCCAAAAAAAATTACAGTAGATCTGGACAAGGTATAAAGAAGGGCAGCAAAAATGGTGAAAGGCACGAAATGGCTTCTATGTAGAGAGGGACTTAAAAAGAATAGGGCTCCAGTCTGGAAAATACGATATGGTAGAGGTCTATAAAATCGTGAGCAGCATGGTGAAGGGTGTAGGAAATGACTGCTCAGCATTTTCTGATGCAAAAACTCAAGGCCAAAGGAAGTAAAAAAACATTAAGTTCAAGAGCAGACCAAAAGAGGGATTTCTTCACATGATGTATGGTTAAGCTGTGCAGCTAAGCCTTGGGGTACAACAGGTGCCAGAACCTTTCTGGGAATTTGAGAAATGAATGGAAGAAAAATCCTTCTCAGATTAGGAAATACAGAGGTGCTACCTGTGGCTACAGCCCAGCAGAAGCGGAGGGGCTTTGTGCCCCGGCCAAGCACTCCGAGGAGCCTGGCTGTACCAGACAGCCATTGCAATCTGGCAAGTGATGTTTCTCTACCACCATACTGAGCAATATTTAACTCTCTATGCATGCCTGAATCTCAGCTCACGTGGAAAACTGACAGCTTGCCTTCAGAGCTGTAAAGTCACCATCCTGCTACGTGCAGTCCATTTGCATGTGGAACAGCAAAGTCCAGTTCAAGGGCAGTGCTGAGATGTCAGCACATATTATGCGGTGTAAATCACAGCACTGAGAATCCTTCTCATCCTCAAAAAAGAAATGACAGACCTCCAGCTCTAGCTCAAAGAAAAGATCTAACCTATCATTAATAGCACATTTAGGCTCATTCGCCAACAGGGGCTGAACAGTCTGGTGATGGAAGCAGGGAGCCTATTTTGGGAAGAAGCAGGCTCTGCCATAAGCAGAAGGCAGCTACACTCATGCTACCCGTTTGCCTCCCTGAGGCTCATTTGAGGCTGACCTTACACCCTGGGGAAGGGATGGCAGGGCAAGCTATGGCAAGGGCAGGCACCCCAAGCACCTCTTTGCCCTGGTACCCCTCACCAGTATCAAGAGCAAAGCATCTCACTGCAGTGCAGCCCTGACAAGGGGAAAGGCTCAGAGCAGACTCTGGATTTGTGCAAATGTGATGTTTGTCCAGTTGTATATATTTGCACCCTTTCTAGCCTTACCTTCCCGACCTGCAGCATTGGAGAGATTTGCTCTTAAGACAGGTTCATGGCACAGTGCCACTGTGATGTTTCCTTTCAGGATAGCAGCACTTTCGACATGGCTTTTTCCACCCTCTGCAGATGTAGCTCTTTCAATTGCAAATATTGTTCATTTTAGGTTGAGACAACCCTTAAAGGAAAGAAAAGGTTTTGTGTAAATGGGCTCATGAATATGTTATCTTTGGAAAATATTGATACCATCCTAGAAAATGCAGATCTGCTATCTGACACAGCACCTGCTGTCTAATGCAGCAATGCATATATTAGGGGAAAAATCCTACAGCCTTCCCAGAAATGCTACTAGCTAGTACCTGGAAATAGGCCGGGGTAGCAGCACTTCTCAAGCAGCACCATGTGTAGACCACAAAAAGAAACAAGGAGGAGACCAGAATGAATGATACTGATGAACTGCTGCTCTTCTGGGATACAGGAGCACAGTATGACCCTTAAGTTAGGAATTGTTTCAGAGTCAGGACACCGTAAACAAAATGGACTTACATTTTTGTGTCTATATGTTCGGTCTTCTCTATGCCAGCGAACTTAACTTGAAAAAACAGAGCAATGTATTGCAACCCAGATATCAGCCTTTAGCAGTTTGCAGTGTTCACAATAAGTAGCCCTTTAAATGTAATGATGCTAGCTCTGCTCTACTGCAGCCTCATGACTGCTCCTCTCTGGGACAGATGGACTCAAATCTAAGAGGTTCACTGCTGAGCAGCACAGAGGTCCTCACGGTATGGGATAGTGGCAGTGCAGCATAAGGTAACAGACTGATACCTCCTTTTATCACACGTAGTGAGGAAACGCAGAAAGGATCCCTCTATAACACCAAACCTGCCCCATTTGGGTAGCACAAGTCTGGCTTTGCAGAGTCAAACTCTAGCACACAGCTGGCTGTGAAGCACTGAAACAAGCCAGGACTTCCATCCTTTCCTACACAAAGATGCAACTGACGAAGAATTAATCTGCACTTGTTTTTGCCTTCTTTGACCAAATGCTGTGCTGCCATACTGCACAGAATTCAAATCAGCAGGGCAGGTTTGATCTTTGCCAATACTATGGCAGGTTTGATTTATTCTCAGCTATAATACACGCTTGGACTGTGGCTTCTGGCAGCTTGCTTTATTTCCAGATAAACGAGAAATTATTATTGCAGAGAAGCAAACTCAGGGAGTGGATCTCATTCGCTCTCAGGCACAGAAAGCCCAGATTATTCACATATAGACAACTCTCTCTGAGTTCTGTTAGGAGTGTAATGTCTGAGTTTTGGGAAAACTGCTAAAACTGATGCCAGACCTTGAGCTGAGCCTGTTGTAGGGAGTCACTCTAATGGATCTGTTCCTCCACAAGGATGGCTCAGATAGCACCAGGCATCTCAAACAGTAGTATGTGTCTATACAGAGGCAACCAGATTACAGATGGTTATGCTTTGGAAAAATTTAACTTAAATATTGCAATATTATTGCAATATTATCTTTATTTTCTCCTGTACTTTATTTAGATCCTTTTCAAAGCCATTATATACACCTGTGGCTTAAGAGTCCCTTTCAAGGGTCAACAGGTTGCACAGCTCAGTGAAGTTGTAAAGGTGACTGCAGTAAAATTAAGGGCTATCCAAAACTGACTCTTGGGCATTATTGCAGGTGGATGGACTTTAATAATAGGTGCATAATTCAAAGCACCTGGATTTTCTGTCTCTTTATGGGCTCCAAAGTTTAAGAAAGAGAAAGATTTAATAGCAGACATGTAGAAAAAAACCCTGTATTTCTACTTTTTGTGAGACTCCTGTAATTTCAGCATTCCATTTCTATTCAAAATAAAGTGTTGAGTGTTGAAGTTTGGAATATAATACAGGCAAAAAGTCTCAAATGTTTGGGGCTGAAACATTTAATCCACCTTCCAAATATTTATCTGCCAGCATACAAAAAAAAAAAAGAAAAAAAAAAAAGGTAAGAGGAAATTTCTAAATAGAAAAGGGACTCCTAGAGTACTAATAAAAAAAATAAAAATCAAGATTTTAGTTGCTAGAAATCTGTTGTGGAGGAAGATTTTTTTTTTTTGACAGATATGTAAAAAAAAAAAAAAAGCTTCTCAGATGGCTTCTTTGAGAATCAATTTTAGATAAACTCTATGAAACCACAAGTAGCATGATAAACATGTATGCCACGTCTCTTTACCCGGCTGCACCTAGGAAACCAAGCAATAAATACTATTTATTTATTTAAATAGTATGCCTAGTGAAAGTATTACCAATATTTCCTAAGCTTAAAATAATCCATGAATGTACTTTACCATGAGGCTCAGCATTTTCATAGTAATTTACAACTTTAGAAGGCTAAGCTCTATTGCTCTCTGTCAAACCAAAAACTGAATAAGTGCAGAATGTTACCATATGAAGCATGATGAAATTTATTACTGCAGTCATTAGTACATATTGATTTTGTTTATAACAACCTAAGGGGATTACTAAACTGATTACGCCTGCACTGGGCTCTCTCTCTCTCTGACAGGACGCAGACATGGCAATGCCAGCTTGCAAACTGCCACTGCTGCTCACTTTCCTCCAAGGATGGGTTTTTGCAAGAGATCAGCATTGCTCCTTTGGTTAGTGCGTTGGGGTTTGCACCATTTGTGGCCAGTCCATGCATTGCTTCATTTTTAAGAATTTGCAGCTCCCAGATAGCCTAGGCAGCACAAATACTGATTTGTTATTAGTAAACACATGAGTAAATCATATCAACTCAAGCATGAGTTGATATGAGCCCCAAGAGGGCTGGAGTACCTCTCCTATGAGGACAGGCTGAGAGAGTTGAGGCTGTTCAGCCTGGAGAAGAAGAGGCTCCAGGGAGACCTGATAGTGGTCTCCCAGAACCTAAAGGGGCCCTATAGGAAAGATGGGGAGAAACTCTTTAGCAGGGCCTGTTGTGAAAGAATGAGGGGTAATGGTCTTGAAATAGAGGGAGGTAGATTCAGATTAGACATAAAGAAGACATTTTTTACAGTGAGGGTGGTGGAACACTAGAAGAGGTTGCCCAGAGAGGTGGAGGATGCTCCATCCCTAGAAACATTCAAGGCCAGGTTGGACAGGGCCCTGAGCAACCTGATCTAGTCAAAGATGTCCCTGCTCCTTGCAGGAGGGTTGGATTAGGTGACCTTTGAAGGTCCCTTTCAACTCAAACCATTCTATGATTATCACAATTTACAGTTTTTGGGTCATTTTACAGTGTAAAGAGTCCCACACCTAGCCTTGAACCACAGGTACTAACAGAAGAACTAGCTGAGGACTTCTCTTAAAGTTATTTAATTATTTCTGCAAAATATAAGTACAAAGACTTTTGCACAGGCAAATCTGAAGCAAAATGTGTTTTCCTGGTTTGACTTGTGTGGCAAAGTAGCATTTTAGAGAGATACTGATTTAATTTTTAACTGATCAAAGACATGATATTTCATACTTTTGTAGGAAAACTAAGTATGAAATTCAATTTAAAGAATCAGAGTTGCATTTCAATATTTAATTGAAAAAGATGTAATTATTTTCACTCCGCAATTAGGACAAAAGAGATGCTGCAGTATAGTTTCCCATATTCACATGATTTTAAACATTGAGTGTAGGTTAGAAATTTCCCCTAATTAACCTGAAAAGATTGATACAGTTATTTCATTCCATTCTTTCTACCTTTTTTACATAAAAGGTATTTCTTTAATTGAACAGAAAAGCAATTTCAGTCTTAATCACATGAACCCAGGGAATGGAGCAGTATGAAAAAAAAAATTGCTGATTTAACATGCCAGAAAAGGGGAAATCACCAGGGTAGTAACTGCAGGACCAGCTTAGGAATCACTTTCCTCCAGCCTCACTTAACAGTTGGTAGGCTACAGATGTGCTTCTCAAGCTTTAGAGTTGTGATAAAAATACCTCAAGATGTGCATTTTGCTTTTTCAGCCACATTGTGCCTGAAGAGTGATATGACTCACAGATGCACCACCCTGCTAATGGGGGTAAAGAATGGGGTAAGCACAGGAGACCTATTGACTCTAGCTGGTACAGCAAGACTGACCAGCAATGCCAAACAGCATGGACCCAAAGAGAATAAAGTATCTTGAGAAAGTAGATCTTTGCAGTTAAGGTAGTTCCATCCTCCCAGATAAAAGAACACTTCTTGTGCTTGGTTCCCTCCCTCCACCAGGCCTGTCCCATGCAAGTTTCTCATCACAGACTTGTGTTGCTATACCCTCCCTTCTCACAGAGAAAATACCTCTTATGAAACTGGTCAACAGTTGCTTGCAATGGATGGCAGTTTCCATCTCATGCCCTTAGGTTGGCTTATCTTACTATACAGAGCTATATCTCACATACTTCTATGGAGGTTGCAGGAACTTCAATTCACAAGGCAGAAACTCAGTTTACACAATCTCAGGAAGCTGAAAAAGCTCCCCACTGGCAGCTGATAGTTGCAATTTCTGCTCTAATTTGTCCTTGTCTTTGGGTTTTTTCCCCTCATTGTGCAGCAGCACAAGCAACGACCAGCACATAGAAACATAGAAACTTTAAGGCTGGAAAAGACCTCCAAGATCATCAAGTCCAGCCATCAACCTAATACCACCATGTCCACTAAACCATGTCCTGAAATGCCACGTCTACATGTTCCTTGAACAGCTCCAGGGATGCTGATGCCACCACTTCCCTGGGCACCATGTTCCAGTGCTTGACCACTCTTTCAGTAGGAAGAAACTGGGTGTTGAGATTTGTTGTAAGCCATTGTACTATATTTGTTTTCCATCACTGTTTTGTTTTCTTCTGTTATTGCTCTTAAGTTTATTTTTTGTTTCATCTCAACCCATGGGGTTTTGCTGCCTTTTGTTTACCAGTTCTCGCTTCTGTCCCACTGGAGGGTGGGGGGAGTGAGAGAGAGACTGTGTAGTCTGGTCCTGATCAGTGCTAAACTACAACAGTTATTTTGGCATCCAACATGGGGCTCGAAGGGTTGAGATAACAACAGATCTGACTTCAGTTGCTTGAAACAAATTTGTTCATACACACTTACTGTATTGGTTATTAGTTATGATGTTGCAGTCATTTATGTTGTTGTGTTGTCTATGCTTTTATATGTGTTATGTGATTCTGGTGGTGTTGTTTATCACATTAGAGAAAATGATGAGAATTAGCCCTTTGTTATACTATGCAGTATCAATTTACGACACGGTGACATCAATGACCTTAAAGATAAATTGGTATTTCTATGTGGACGACTTCCCCAATTCTTTCATTTCCAGGGTAGTTAAACCACTTTTTGAGAACTTTGAATGTATGGGGGATATTCAAGCCACTGAGATGTTATTGTTATGTAACTTGAATGTGTGCCAAGTCTTGTCTAGGGTTGCAAAACCACTTTTTGGGAATCTCCTCCTGAGATTTGCCCTGAGGCAAGATAGTAATATGTGGCATGGTATGAGGGAAAACAAGCTGACCTGCAGCATAGGTACTCAAACTCCAGCAACAGGTCCTGCAGCTGAATCAGGGGGTGAACCCGTGCTAGTATCAGTTGCCCCTGTATACAAAAAGACTTGGAAGCAGAAGTCGGCTCGTTTAGTGAGGGATGAAGAAGCTTCTTCTAAGAGGGAGCAGGAGGAAAAAGAGGAAGAATTATTTCCTTCATGCCAAGGAAGAACTCAGCAGGCAGGCCCTTCCTCTCCTCAGACGAAGAACTCCTAAATGAGACAGTAACCACCTGATCGCTATCCCTGAGCGAGCTGTGAGACATGCAAAAAGATTTTATCCATCATCCCAGTGAGCACACTGTCAGCTGGCTGATGTGGTGCTGGGATAATGGGGCCAGTAGCCTGGAATTAGAGAG
Organism: Chlamydotis macqueenii; assembly: GCF_036417535.1. Classification (NCBI taxonomy): domain Eukaryota; kingdom Metazoa; phylum Chordata; class Aves; order Otidiformes; family Otididae; genus Chlamydotis; species Chlamydotis macqueenii. The sequence continues at coordinate 23,612,290 of NC_141559.1, forward strand.
CAGAGAAGCTAGGCAGCTGGGATCCATTTCTAGAGAAGGAGGCATTGACAAAGCAGTTGGAAAAGGGACACAAGCCCTCAGCCTCTGGAGGCAACTCCTGTCAGGTGTGAAGGAGAGGTATCCTTTCAAGGAGGATGTAATATGTCACCCAGGCAAGTGGGCCACCATGGAGAAGGGTATCCAGTACCTGAGGGAATTAGCTGTGCTGGCAGTCATTTATGATGACCTGGACAATGAGCAGTTATCTAAGGATCCAGATGAAGTCAGGTGCACACGACAAATGTGGCGGAAGTTTGTTCAAAGTGCACCACTGTCATATGCCAACTCATTGGCAGTTATGACCTGGAAAGATGGAGAGGAAGAAACAGTGGATGAACTGGCTGGCCAACTCCGGCAGTACGAAGAAAGCCTGTCTTCCTCCCTGCAGGCCTGCATCTTGGCTGTGGAGAAGCTATCCCAGGAGTTCCAGCAATTCAAAGCAGATATGTCCCATTCCCCACCGGTACAGGCCAATATTTCAGCTATTAGGAGCAAACATTTCCCTGCTTGAGAGAGATGGTACATGTGGTGGGGTACCCTGTGGTTTACCTTGCGTGACCAAGGAGAGGACATGAGGGAGTGGGATGGGAAACCTACCTCTGCCCTAGAGGCACGGGTACATGAGTTGCATGGAAAACCAATTGCAAATTCAAGTTCTACCTGGAAAATTGCTGTACCAGTCTCCAAAAGGCAGAGTAGAAGGAATAGCTTTTGTTCTGACCTTCTTGAAGGGACCTCTCATGCATATTTAAAAGAAAATGAACAATGAATACTGTGGCCAGGAATAGAGAGGCCCTGCCTCCAGCCAGGTGGAGGAGAGGGATAACTGAGTTTATTGGACTGTGTGGATCCAATGGCCTGGCAGCCTGTTGTGGGGTTGCTGAAGGTTGAAGAACAACAGGTGCCAATTGCTGTCACAACTGTGCACCAGCGGCAGTATCGCACCAACTGAGACTCCCTGATCCCCATCCATAAGCTGATTCATCGACTGGAGAGCCAGGGAGTGATCAGCAAGTCCTGCTCACCCTTGAACAGTCCTATATGGCCAGTGAGAAAATCAAGTGGAGAGTGGAGGTTAACAGTGGACTATCGTGGCCTGAATGAGGTTATACCACCACTGAGCGCTGCCGTGACGGATATGCTAGAACTTCAGTATGAACTGGAGCCCAAGGCAGCCAAGTGGTATGCTGCCGTTGATATTGCCAACGTGTTTTTATCAATCCCTTTGGCAGCAGAACGCAGGCCACAGTTTGCTTTCACTTGGAGGGGCATCCAGTACACCTGGAATCGACTGCCTCAGGGGTGGAAACACAGCCCCACTATTTGCCAGGGACTGATCCAGACTGCACGGTCCCTTCGAGACCCTTTTCCAGGGTGGAACTCTGCAACAGCTGCAGTACGTTGATCATATAATTGCGTGGAGCAATACAGCATCAGAAGCTTTTGAAAAAGGGGAGAAAACAACTAAAATCCTCCCAAGAGCTGGGTTTGGCATAAAATGAAGTAAGGTGAAAGGACCTGCAAGAGAGATCCTATTTTTAGGGATAAAATGGCAAGATGGGCATCGTCAGATTCTAATAGATGTAGTCAACAAAATAACAGCCATGGCTCGACCGACTGACAAAAAGGAAACACAAGCTTTCCTGGGCGTTGTGGGTTTCTGGAGGACGCATATCCCAAATTATAGTATGATTGTAAGCCCTCTGTATAAAGTAACCTGAAAGAAGAATGATTTTAAACGGGGCCCTGAGCAACAGCAAGCATTTGAACAAATTAAGTAATTGTTCATGCGGTAGCTCCTGGGCCAGTCCGGACAGGGCAAGAGGTAAAAAATGTTCTCGTAAAAAATGCTGCGGAGAATGGCCCTACCTGGAGTCTGTGGCAGAGAACAACAGGGGAGACTCGAGGCTGACCCCTAGGCTTTTGGAGCCGGGGATATAGAGGATCCAAGGCCTGCTATACTCCAAGTGAAAAAGAAATATTGGCAGCAGATGAAGGAGTTCGAGCTGCTTTGAAAGTGGTTGGTACAAAAGCACAGCTCCTCCTGGCACCCCAACTGCCAGTGCTGGGCTGGATGTTCAAAGGGAAGGGACCTCTCTACACATCATGCAACTGATGCTACATGGAGTAAGTGGGTTGCACCGCTCACACAGCAGGCTCGAATAGGAAACCCCAATCGTCCAGGAATCTTAGAAGTAATCACAGACTGGCCAGAAGGCAAAGATTTTGGAAAGCCACCAGAGGAAGAGGTGATGCGTGCTGAAGAGGCCCCACCATATAACAACCTCCCAGAAAATGAGAAGCAGTATGCCTTATTTACTGATGGGTCCTGTCGTATTGTAGGAAAACATCAGAAGTGGAAAGCTGCTGTGTGGAGTCCTACAAGACAAGTTGCAGAAGCTGCTGAAGGCCAAGGTGAATTGAGCCAGTTTGCAGAGATGAAAGCCATCCAGCTGGCTTTAAACATTGCTGAACAGGAAAAACGGCCTGTGCTCTATCTCTACACCGACTCATGGATGGTGGCAAATGCCCTATAGGGGTGGTTAAAGCAATGGAAGCAGAGCAACTGGCAGCATAGAGGCAAACCCATTGCGGCAAGATATTGCTGCCTGGCTAGAGAAACTGGTTGTAAAAGTATGTCATGTAGATGCCCACGTACCCAAGAGTCGGGCCACTGAAGAACATCAAAACAACTAGGAAGTGGACCAAGCTGCTAAAATTGAAGTGGCTTAGGTGGATCTGGACTGGCAGCATGAGGGTGAATTATTTTTAGCTCAGTGGGCCCATGATACCTCAGGCCATCAGGGAAGAGATGCAACATACAAATAGGCTTGTGATTGAGGGATGGATTTAACCATGGACACTATTGCACAGGTTATCCATGAATGTGAAACGTGCTGCGATTAAGCAAGCCAAACTTCTGTGGTATGGAGGACGATGGTTGAAGTATAAATATGGAGAGGCCTGGCAAATTGATTACATTACACTCCCACAAACTCGCCAAGGCAAACGCTATGTACTTACAATGGTAGAAGCAACTACTGGATGGCTGGAAACACATCCGTGTCACTTCTTGGAACACCATCCTGGGCCTTGAGAAACAAGTCTTATGGCGACATGGCACTCCAGAAAGAATTGAATCAGACAGTGGTACCCATTTCCGAAACAACCTCATAGACACCTGGGTCAAAGAGCACGGCATTGAGTGGGTATCATATCCCCTACCATGCACCAGCCTCTGGAAAAATTGAAAGGTACAACGGACTGCTGAAAACTACACTGAAAGCAATGGGTGGTGGAACCTTCAAAAATTGGGATAAACATTTAGCCAAAGCCACTTGGTTAGTCAACACTCAGGGATCCGCCAATCAAGCTGGCCCTCCCAATCTGAACTTCTATGTACTGTAGAAGTGGATAAAGTCCCTGTGGTGCACGTAAGGAATATACTGGGGAAGACAGTCTGGGTTGTTCCTCCCTTGGGCAAAGGCAAACCCATGCATGGGATTGCTTTTGCTCAAGGACCTGGGTGTACTTGGTGGGTAATGCAGGAGGATGGGAAAGTCTGATGTGTACACAAAGGAGATCTGATTTTAGGTGAAAATAGCCAATAATCTGAACTGCTTGATGTTGATTACTGTATAGTACTGTATGTCATTACCTGTCTACCTGTTATGTGTCCCTCTTTGCTTCCTCCTGCTCCCTGCCCTGAGAGACTTATGTTGTATCAAAAGTATTATAGTGATTAAAAATCACCTAGATCAACAAAGAATGAACTTTGATGAAACAGAGAAAAATGCAGCAGTGATGGAACCAGAACTGGCTCTAGCAACTACCACCCAGCAACAGATCTTCAGTCTGCAGACCATGAACATGCTAAATCACTTGCACCAGATAGACTACCTGAGCAAACATTGCATTGTGTACGCTGAGAAACTGTTATGACAGATGGAGCCCAAAGTTATGGACTGGATAAACTCAACAGACCTTTTGAAGGGATGGGCCATAGACTAAGGGAGTTATATCTGTGTGTATGTATATAAGTAGATCAAAGAAAGAAAAAAAAGTTGATGATTAATTGGAAAGTGTAGCACCTGGGCATGATGTAGATGGTATGGAATAAGGGGTGGATAATGTCCTGGTTCTGGCTAGGATAGAGTTAATAGTCACCTGAGCTGGGAGGAGAACTGGAGCTGGTAGCCCCTATGGCTGGAGCACCCAGCTGGGATAGGTTACTAATTGGCTAACAGCTGAGTTAAGTTTACCCAAATTAGCCAGAGGGCTATTCCATCCCATGTGACATCTGCTTAGTATATAAGTGAGGAGGGTGCTGAGGAGAGCCTCCTGCTAGTAGGAAGCCATTGTTGTAAGCCATTGTATTGTATTTGTTTTCCATCAGTGTTTTGTTTTCTTCTGTTATTGCTCTTAAGTTTATTTTTTGTTTCATCTCAACTCATGGGGTTTTGCTGCCCTTTGATTATCAATTCTCCCTTCTGTCCCACTGGAGGGCGGGAGGAGTGAGAGAGAGACTGTGTAGTCTGGTCCTGATCAGGGCTAAACTGTGACAGTCCCTTTGAATACATCCTCCTGTGAGGATAAGCTAGCACTTCAGTGTACATTCCCCCTAATTTTTCATCATAGATGAGCATTTCCCTATAGTCTCCTAGGGAGCAGTATGCAGCAATGAAACTGGCCACAGCACACAGAGCTACGGAGTACAAGGGGGCAGGCACCTGGGGAATAGCAACTATGATGTGTGGAGCAAGCACTCATTTACAAGCAGATTAGCCTGCTTGTAAAGCCAGGCTAATCTCTGTCCCTTACTTCATACACATAATTTCTTTATTTGGGGTGCTCAGTCCAGGCCATAACCACTGGGATGTTTTAGATCAGTCTAGCAAGGCATGCTTAGGGCACATGCCTTCCTGCAGAGCCCTTTTTCCCAGAAGATCAACCAGCATCCTCAAGGGAATAACAAACATGGGCACCACTGGGAAGTTATTTGACTTGGTACATTTGCAACAGCATTTGCATGGCTACACCATACCTCTCTGGTTGGAAAATAACAACCTAAAAATCAGGTTATCCATCGTTCAGAAGATTTTCATTTTCCATCCGTCTTCTGAGATGTATTTCCTTTTTTTTTTTTTTTTTTGGTGCTTTGTTGTTGTGGTTTGGGTTTTTTGTTTTGTTTTCCTTCATTTGCTGTCATTCTTCCCTTACATACAGTAGCCAGCTGCTGGACACTCAAAATCCCTCATGAAGTCACTAAGTAATGTCACCACTTACTGCTTTCTACCTGCAGTCCCATCATCACTAATTACAGCTTCCATAAATTAGTTCATTGGTGACATCTAAAGGAAGCCATTTACAAATTGCAGTAATGCCAAGCAGCCCAGATCCCCCATATGGGTAATGACTGAATGTAAACATCATCAGACTGCACAGGAGGGATGATGTGCTGAATTTGGCAGTTACTGTCCAGCCACGATGGCACAGATTTTATCTCATGCATATAGGATTTGCCTGCGCTGCTCAAAGCAGCTTGAATTGCCAATGCTCCCTGCATTAACTACAAACTAAGGGAAAGGGAGAGAAGCATCCTGGAATTGGAGAGCTTCAGCTCCTTGGAGAAAGAATTTAGCCTATCTGTACATAAACACAGAAACCAGGGGTTTACCAGTCTTGCTTACACACAATGCTACAACACTGAGATGCCTTGAAGGGTAAAAGCAAAACTCAGGATAAAAGCTAACACCTTTTGACTAGAAGAATAGGCAGAAAAACTATTTTCTGGCCTTCTTGCAAGATTTGGCATGGAATTGCATGTCTTTGGAGACCTCAATCACTGCAGACTTCTCCAAGCAGCCATCAAGATGCAAGGAGAGGTTCATGCTGCCAGTCAAACTGCATCCAGATACATCTCAAGATACTTCCCTCCATGAGCCACTCAATGAAATCACTGTATTCTCTGACATTTCCTTACACAGCATGTGCAACAGATGTGCCCACCCTGCACCATTTTGGGGCAAACATGCTCAGGTCACCCTACATGCCCTGCTATCTAGCAGCAGCCTGACCCAAGCAGTAACAGCCACAGCCAGCTACACAGCTTGGGAAGCAGCAGCACGTGGCAGCACAAAGGCCAGTTAATATTCAGACAAACATCTGGGGAAGCTTTGCCACAATCCACCTCTTGCTTTGGCTAGACTGTGCTGAGGAGATGCAAACTTGCATTGCTAGTGGTGAGGCATCCAGGGACTGGCCAGGAAGCCCTTGCACCCTGGTTGCAGAAGGCTCCAGTGCCGTATTACCAGCCAGCTAACCCATGTGAAATGAAACCATGCCTTACACTGCAGGACTGGCAAGCACAGAACAAAGAACAGCAGTTTTCCCCTCTGAAAGCCAGAGTTAATTTGGTAAGCATTTGCTGCTTTAAACCCACTCTCCACAAACCACAGCATCAAAACAGAATAATCAGTAGGTAGTCATTCCAGGATCACCCACATCACAGACCTGCAGTGAAAGTACAGTAGAAAGAGCAAGGTAGAAAACAAATTCAGGAAAAATCCAAGTGCTAGTTTTGCCATGGATGCTGTTCTAAGAATAAGATGCTTTTTGAAAACAACTCTTCCAAGTGCATTGATTGTTTCTTGCTTGCAGAAAATCCCAAGTTAGGGCTCCCATTAATTTACGTCACATTTAAAAGCCTAGTTCTCTTGAGTTATTCCACTACATTTCAAGCCAAGCAATTAATTCTTTTTTTTTTTAAAACAAGTGTATGGAAAGTTTATGGAGTGACACACAGCACTAGAGAAATGAGTCTCTTAGAAAGATTCTAAGCATTCCTGTGCCAACATATTTCACAGATTGAACTTCTTTGATATTAGCAGCCTTTTTAGTGCATGCATGCATATGCATGACATGTCTGGAACATTTTGTCACTTTGGTGGCATTTGGATGTCTAGCGCAAGAACTTGTTGGCAGTCAGTCTGAAAGCACATCCTATTCACCTGTCACATAAGTGCTTTACATGCAGAGGTAACCTACACAAGAAGGGGTTAATTGTTTGACCACATAGATACAGGAACATTATTCTTATTCTTTCCCTTTCAGTTAAAACTTCACAGGAAAAAAAGAATTAAAGGCAATATATTCTAGCAGCTGAAATACTGATAATTGCATGCGTTGTTAACCTAGAGGAAACCGGCAGCTCTGTGCAGTGGTTTGGCTGCCATTCTCACCATCACCATCTGCAAGAGTTTTTCCCGTTAAACATCCCAGCCTATATATTTATTTAAATGCTAAGAGGAGCTTTTTCCACCACTTCAAATCTGTGCTTAAGCACCTGCAAGAGCACAAAGTACAAGTACCCTCACCTTGTTCAAAAGTACTCCCTTGGCTCTTTCTGCCAGAGATGTTCTTCATGAGTGGTCAGGTATAAGGAGCTGGCCATTAAGCTGCATGCAACATGGCAATTTCATGCCGAGTTTCAGACTACAGCATTAAGAGTTCAGAGAGCAGCCACAAGAAAAGTTACATCAACCATCATCTTTTCCCAATGCTCACCACAAGATACGAAGTGCAAAGAGTCATTTTCAGCATTAATTGGCTCCCTGAGCCAAGGACAAAAGCTGTGCTCAGAAAGGTCTTATGGCACATCCAAAAGCAAATATACAACCACTCAGGAAATGCCATGTCAGCCACCCAAAGGCATACTGTAGCAGTCAGTCTTTTCCAAAGGATATTTACCGTCTTCCATATGCCTAACTAACAACAGCACATAAAGAAACCAAATCTCCCTCCATCCGGCCTGGCTTCACCAATACAAACCTCTCACTGCTGTGGGATGGTTACATGTGTAATGGCTTAGTGCTAGGCTAACTATTAGCGTAGCGTTTGCACAGGACTCACACCACAATCAAAGTTATTGTAACATTATTAAGTGATCATTATGCAAAGAAATCCACCAAAAAAACCCCCACCCAAAACCCAAAAGCTCATGAAAATGCATAGGTGAACAAGGTCAGGAGGAGGCCCAAATCAACCTGGCACAAAGAAAACAGCATTTTTCTGATGAAGTTTCAGCCCAGCCATGCCATGCCATATGCCTCAGGTTTTCTCTGGATGCTGGAGTTTTTTATGTGTGCGTGCTTTGGAGTAAAGCCAAAAGTCACTGTGGCACACAGATACTGCCAGAAAAGCAGAGAGGTCTACCCACCTAGCCCTCCTGGATAAAGGTGTCACTCAGGGCAAAGGGAGGGAAACAGCTCCACACCCCAAGTGCACAGAGACTGCAGGTACAGGAGGAAAAAGAACTCTACAAAAGCTCGGCAGCATCCTCACCTCCGTCCCAGCTAAGCATTTCCCTATTCCCCACACACCATGGGTAGCTCACACAGCACTGAGACCCAGCTGCAGACTTATTTGCTGGGCCACCCTCAAACGCCCTACTGCGGGGCAAAGCAAGTGCAAGACAGGCTGCCTCATTTCATATCAAACAGAGCAAAATACAGTCTTTCCAGCTAACATACAGTAATAAAAAGGTCTAAATCCTTTCTAACACAGCCAGCAAGTGGTATAGAACCCCAAGAAGTACATACCTGCTTCACTTCAAGGAGCTTCAGGAACATCCAAGTCATCCTTGTACAGCCAAAGCACTCATCCAATACCCTTTCTTCCCAAGTCCTCACAGTCACTGCCTCAACCCCACAGCTCCCGTCTTCCCTAGGTGCAAATTAGCCCTGCTCTGCACAACCAGAGCCCACTGGGGCTGACTGCTCCAGCACCTCTGACACCTGTGGCTGTGATTTTACAGCCCCTACTGACATCACTGCACCTGGAAACCCAAAGCAAACCCAGGCGGAAAACTTCTAAACCAAGACAAAAACCACAAAGCTTACTTTTTTAACTGTGACTATATGGCAGTTATATGATTTGAGACAAGTGTTAAAAATCTCAGGCTGGGCAGTGCTTCTTCAGACCATGATATTCATGTTTCCCTGCTAAATAGCTGAAAAACCTCTAGTGTTTTCCCAGTAGGGAGGTTTCTTTTTTAAAACTACCCTAGCTGAATATCTTCTTTATTTAAGAGCTCATCAAAGATTCTCTTAATTTTGCATTTTAAGTTCATATTTTTAAAGCTTTTCTTTGCAGCTACAGTATCTAGAAACATGTATTTTATTTATTTGCTTATTTTGAGTGCTAGATTCCCCTGCAATTACCAGTTCTGTTACAGAAGGAAAGTCTTGCAGTTGCAGGACTCCAGCAGGCCTTCAGAAAAGCAGCAAATGCCTTGAGAGTGTGAGAGCTGGCAAGACCGCAGATCTGTCACAGTAATAACAGATTTTTTTCCCTGTGATTGTAAAAAAAAATCATGAAGTTACACAAAGGATGAATTTTACTTGTTGTGTTTTAATTTGTTCATTAGAAATAAGCCTGGAAATTCATCTGTAGGCAGATATAGGGGCTGACTATGTCTCTGAAACAGGATTGCTGGCCTTTTCATCAATGCTGCACAACAAGGAGGCCTACTGAGCTCAGCTCAGCTCTTTCCATGGGAGACCACGTCATAGGACTGGGCTCCTTAATCTGTCCTGTTTTCGGTTATTACCTCAAACATTTCTGAGGGTCCTAATGGATATCTCTGGTGAATTTTGACATTGCAGTTTAAAATAGTTTCACCCATGGAGGCCTGCGCTGGAGGCAACCCCATGTACCTGCAGAAGCAGAATTAAACCTTCTCCCAGATCTCAGTCTTTGCGTATGAATCTTCCGTCTTCATTTCAAGCACTGACACCTGGTCACAGGGCTGTGACCTGAGGCACCTGGGATACAGGTACAGATCCCCTTTGGCAACTGCATGCAAGCAGAAGAAGGCACGACAACTAATGAAGCCTTCCTCCCAATCACACAAAACACATTTATATTTGCTTTCCACTTCAAATTCAGATGTTTGTGCTGAGAAGGGTGACGAAAGGACAAGAGGATGGCCTGTTGTCTGTGGACAGGGGGAAAGCCTTTTGCAAAGAACAGTCAGAAGACAGAACAGAAGTCTGTCAGCAAAGCTTCCCTTTGATTTATGCTGACATACTTCTCCTTGCCTTCTTTTCCTGAGATCTTCAGCCAAGGTGGTGGTGCCTTTTGGAAACCATATAAATTTATTTTTTCCCCAGTTAAGACTGTTTTGCCAGTGATGGTAACTGGTAAGCATCTTTATCTCAACCCACTAGCTTTTTTTTCACCTGATTTTCATGCCCATCCTTTTGGGGAGGGGAATGAGTGAGCAGCCGGGTGGGCACCTGGCAGCCAGCCACTGCCACCCTGCCACACTGACATCATAACCACAGCACCACAGAGAGAGGATTCAGAAGGACTTCCCACACATTGAGAAAAAAAAAAAAACTAGCCTAAGAACAAATCAGTGACAAAATCTGGAGGTTTACCAGTGGCAAGCCTTTTCCAGGGACATTTGAGCTTGTGGCCCCACTGTCAGACTTGCAGCTCACTGCAGACTTGCTGGTTCTTATTTGTAAGGAGGCCAGTATCACTTTCCTTTTGCATCTGTTTGTTGGGGGACTGATGTGCAGCCTGACTTACTGCCTTACTTTAAATTCCAACACTGTGGAATAAAAATCATTTGCTGTTAGTCAACCAAAGCTGTCTTTTCTCTCTCTCTCTTGATTACTCCTGAATAATCAATTGACATTTGACACAGTCTTATTTATAATAATTCAAGTCAGCAGCAACATAATTTAGAAACTGGCTAGTAGGCATGTATTGGTAATGAATTGAATCCATGGATAATTCAAATTCATAGACTAAAAAAATTACATTTAAATAATGTTAAGGCTGTGACAACTTGACAAAAGAGTGCAAATTCATTGTGAAAACTTTTCCTCCCTCCGTGGCTGAGGGAAAAGCCTGGAGAAGACACGAGAAGAGACTGACATTTGTTGCCTCCTCTGTGATCATGCAACACCTTTGGGTTCATATCTAGGTGACAACACCTTTGTGATGAGCTGAACTGCATCCCTCCTTCTTATTCACTCATTTTCAGTGGTGTCATTTTATCCCATAGCAGAGAATGGATGTATAATTTTACACAACAGATTGCCTGGTACAAAGCCAATAGAGTGCAGTGTGTAAACCTCCCCTAGTTTTGTGGATTATGGAGCCAGTGGTGTGTTTATCCAGCTGTTGCGTGGAAGCAGGAGACACCAAAACCTCCCAGCCATTCCATGCTGGGCATGAAGCTCCCACTAACACCCAGCTCCTGTCACAACACCAGAAATGGCCTTTTTCTCCTTGTTGCACCCTGTGCCAAATTTTACTGTGACCAGTGCCTGAATCTAGCATAAAGGGCTACCCTTAAACCTGCAACGGGAGACACCCAGAAATTGCAGGTAGCAACGCTGAGCAAACTAATGGCTCCTTAAACCTCTCCTTAATCAGCTGGTTAACATGCTCATTTTCCTATTGGATCTAAAAGCCACAGAAACCCATCTGGATGGCTGGGCATACCTACAGCTAGTCCCAGAAGGACAGGTATTCCCAAGAAGCAGGTGCTGCCTGTGACTACCAGCCCTTGGCACTCCCCCATCACTGTGTGCCAAGGTGGGTTTGTGCTTTTGAATTACAATAGTGCAGGACAAATTATTTCTCTTTACTCTAAAGCTGTTCCAACAAGTTAGTATTTCTCCAAATGGAAACCACAGGGAGTGCTAGAGATCAATTACAGCATATTTTTTTCCATGGGGTTAAATAGCTAACACTTCATTAAAGCCACTGTGCAGCCAGGTCAAAATGGCAGAGTAGCCTGGCTGGGCAGAAGTCCTCACTCCAAAGCAGCAGTAGCCAGGGGCTATCTGCCTCTGCTCTGAATATATGCCTGAGACCACGTTATTGGCACCCAGCCTCTCAGGAGTGCACAATCCACAAACACATATTCTGTGAAAGAACTGGGTTTCTCTAATAAAAGTCCTCCCTGCAGCCTTGGAGGACTCTTGGAGGGTCAGAACCAAAGACTTCAGGCTAAATGCAAATCCTCTCCCCATCCCACGCAAATGGGACTAACACTTGAGTTTCAAACCCACAGCATTATCATCTCCCTACCTGCCCTATTAAGACTGAACTACACAGATAAACATGTTAAATTAATTATTAGGCATCTTAGGTATTGAGCAGTAGGTTGATAAAAGGCAGTCCTTCATGGTAACGTACCTTATATATATATTGCCACCAAAAAAAACCAGAGAAAGCTTATGGCTATGTGCTGGACTGTGAACATTATGGGCTTTGTAGTGGAATTTCAGTTATGGGAAAATGCACTGTCAAGCCCTCATTCAAACCCTCAATTACCAGCGCTTAACCACCACATACTATTGAAGGAAACTATAATTCACATTGAAAAAGACCTGGTTTATACCTATAATTAAATTAATCATTATTAATTCCAACAGTTAGTGCTCTAACTATTGGAGAAATATTAAAGAAACGTGTTGTCAGGAATTGCTTACATCACTGCTATTGTGGAAAAACAAGTGCGCTGCTTCAGATTTTCCATCAATTCTGCATCCAGATATTTAGCAAGGGACATTAAACTCTTAATCTTCATTTCACTCTTGTTTTTTTAATGTGGCCTTCTCCCCAGCCTAAGCCACGCCCAGATCTTGGACATTTACTAGGTAACATTTCTACAATCTGGCCTGTCCTGTCTGCCTAGCGAGTTTATCTTTCACTGGAGCTATTCCATATCTCTTCTGCCAACTCCAAATGCTGCCAGAGGATCATCTTTCCAGGCTGTTGTTTGAAATAACACCGCTTCCCCTTGGCATCCTTCAGCTGGACTCCTAATCCCATGCAGAAGAACCTTTCCCCCTGCTTATAAGGCTCTCCCCTCTCTGCTGTGGTACAGTCTCTTTCCCTGACTGTGGAAAATACTAATTTCCCCTCCACCTACTACTGCCTTACTGCATCTGCTGCAATTTTCTGTGTATTCTTGCCATCCCCTCTGCAGTCTCTGAGCAACACTGGGAAAAGCTAACGGCAAGGAAAACCCAGGCAGGAGGAAAGCTCTCAGGGAGCAGCAATCAGGGCTGGAGGCATGTAACAGGGGAAAGAGGGTGAAAATAAGACACAATTTCTTCTCTTTCTTTAAGAAAAATGACAGACAGTCTGAAGGGAAAGCAAATATTCCCCTACAAATTCTGGGTTATAGTGGCAGTGTGGTGCACTAAAGGATTATAGCATTTTATTGCAGAGTAATGTTAAACGGCAGGAGACTTGTCAGTATGTAGTTGTTTAGAGTGTATTCCAGTTGTTAGAGTAAAGTCACGGTCTCAGACTCCACTACAAACTAGGCAGAGAGTCCCCTATTCTTACTGTTTCCATGCTTTTATACCCATAGTTCCTCTAACCACCACCAGGTGTCCTCAATTTTGCTTCTCTTAGAAAGTCCCTTATTTTTTAATTCCAGGTCTTCTGATATTCATTGCCCGCAACAGAGGCTTTTCAAGCATCAGTGTCAAATATTGTGTAATTTGAGTAATAAACTATTAAAAGAATACAGGGCACATCACATTTCTTGACTTGCACAGTTTGCTCATTGGCTTTTATACGTGTGTGCTTTCTAATTTCACTGTCAGAATACACCAAGCTGCTTTTATTCCTTCCTTTCACAGTATCGGCTTGATTTTTTGTGTTTGAAAGGCAGCTCCTTTTAAGTGTATGGGTTCACATCCCTTAGCAGCTGTCATAATCAGGCGTCTGCCTGACTGTTGTCATCTCATCTCCTCTCCGCTTCTTGCCAAGTCGGGCCCAGTCGGCCACCTGGTGGGAGGCCAGAGGGTGAGGCCTGCAAGGCCAACAAGGCTCACGCGTCTCCCTTTCTGCCCCCACTCAGCTTCTTCACATCTTCTCTCCTTTTTTTTTTCTCCTGTTTTCCCCTTCTTAAATATGTTATCACAGAACATTCTGCTACCAATTGGCTTTGCCTTGGCCAGCAGCGGGTCCACCCTACGCCCGGCCGAGTCCACTGGACAAAGGGGAGCAACTTCTAGCAACCTCTTACAGAAGCTACCACTGTAGTTCCACTCCTCCTCCCTTCCCCCCCCCGCCAAAAAAAAAAAAATAAAACCAGAACATCAGCCTTCTAACAAATCCAACATCTTCAGGGCTTTCCATATGTCATTGGCTGGTAGAGCTGCCTGCATTGTTTTTTCTTCCTTGTAGCTCTTGCACATTGCTCCTCTGGCTTCATCTGCAGTGAAATCAAAATATTATTTGTTCTCTCAAGATTTCTGAGTGTCCCCTCTGCTCTGTGAATGGGCTCCTTTTGTAGTTTAGCACCACTCAGAACAAAGCTATGCAGTCTCTCCCTCACTCCCCCAACCCTCCAGTGTGACAGGGAGGAGAATTGGTAAAGAAAAAAAGGCAAAACTTGTGGGTTGAGATAAAAATAAAAACAAAAGGAAAATAGCAGAGGAAAACAAAACAGAGACAGGAGACAATTACAGTACAATAGCTCACAGCAGATCCTGATGCCTAGTTTTCCCCCAAATAGCAGGAAGCTCCCTTTAGCACCCTCCTCACTTATATACTGAGCATGATGTCACATGGTGTGGAATGGCCCTTTGGCTAATTTGGGTAAACTTATCCTCTCTGTTGGCTAATTATTAACCTATCCCAGCTGTGTCCCCCAGCCACAGGTGACACCAGCTCCAGTTCTCCTCCCAGCTCAGGTGAAAATTAACTCTATTCTAGTCAGAACCAGGACAGCTCCCTACGAAAACATACATGTCTGAATTTTCTAGCAAGGTCAAAGAAAGAACATTTGGTGCTTTAAGACCATCTTGCAGGGCAGATTTAAGCAAACTGCTCTTGTTTGAAGATGTGATTATTCATTAATGTCAAATTAAAGATGAGCTGAGATCCTTCACTTGATCGAGGCCTGAATTGCTTGTGCTGGGCTCTCCTGAGAAGCAGCTACAACCTGAAGTCCCTGCCAGAGCTCTTCCATATTTCACTAGTGGAAGGATTACAAAAGTTGACAGAGAAAACTGGAAGTAAAAATCCCCTGGTAGTTTAAAGGGGATTTTGTCTCAAATTTTCCATTTGTTGTAATGTCACCATCTTGTTGTTTCCATAACCTTCTGCCCTCTTCAGCCACTTACTTTGCCTATGCCTGAACGCCAAAATGTCAACAGTCTTTGTTTAAAAGATTGAGGAGATCATTGTTTTTTTCCCTGAAGCAGTGTGGTGGTTTAGCCCAGATCACCACACAGTTTCTCACTCACCCTCACCCTACCCAGCGGGACGGGGGAGAGAAACTGGGAAGAAAGGAAAACTCGTGGGTTGAGATAAAAACAGTTCACTAAAATACTAAAAACTACAAAGATAACAGAATATAAGGATATTAATATATACAAAATATACAAAATGAACAATGTACGATTTCTCACCACCCGATGTCCGAATGACCGATGCAGCCTGTCCCAAGCAGCAATCATGGAAACGACACCGAGGAGCAAGTAAAGGGGGGAGAACAAGCTAGCAAGGTAGAGGAATGATGCCAACAAGCAAGAGAGAAGAAAAGGATGCCAAGGGTACCCAAACGGATACCCAAATGGAATGGAAGCCAGAAAAGAATGCCCCCTCTCATGGGAAACCCCCACTTATACACTAAGCATGATGTTTGTGGCATGGAATACTGTCTTTGGCCAGTTTGGATCAATTATTCTGTCTGTCTTTCACCCAGCTTTCCACATCTGCATGTTAACAAGACTTTAATGAGACTTGGAAAACCAGACAGTGTCCTTGGTCTCATTAACAACAACTCGTATCATCAGAGTGTTTTTAGCAATATTCTTCACACATAAAATCCAAAACACACTGGCTACTGAGAGGAAAATTAACTCCATCCCTGCTGAAACAAGGACAAGCTGGGACCTGTTTATTCCTTCTGCTGAGACAATCCCAAATCAAAAATTTAAACACTCTAGTTTCAGAATCAGATGGTTTTCATCTTTGTTACAACTTGGGAATACATTGCTAAAAATAAATGTCTCCTCCAAAACCATCCCCCTCCAGAAACCCTTGCTATCCACACAAGCTGTGCTACTCTTACTCAGAAATCCAGAGAAGCAGGCAAAACAAGAGTCTTTCTTTTTGAAAATGATTCTCCTAGAATGCTTTCTTGAATATTTTATGTTGTAGCTTCTTTTTCTATTGCAGTTATTACTACCACATCTTGAACAGACCCTACATGCAAAGCCCTTAAGTTGATTATGAAAAAAATCTCTCAGGAAACATGTTTGGTCATTTCTACTGGTCCTTCCAAGACCATTTTCTGGGTGAAGAGACTAACCTGAGTCGAGACACCCCACAGGTGTTTGTGTAAACCGAGGAGTGAACTGCATAGGTAAAAACCCAAATCTTTCACCATTTATCTGCACTTTTTCCCAAAGGCTTTGAAAGAGAGAGGGTTTCAGTAGAAGGTAATATGTCAAGATGAACAGCATCAGTTAGCAAAGTGTGAGGTGCATGGCTTCCCAGGGACCTACACACATGCAGGTGAGAGATTTCAGCCTATGTGATGAGGCCATTGCTGGCACAAATAAAAAAAAAATCATAATAATCTTTCCCAACAGCTCAGCAAGCCAGTGTTGATCTTATGCTGCCACTTTTAAAGACAACCCTTTGAAAGAAAACAATGCAGATATATGGGTTTGGGCAAGCGAATTAGTAGAGTAACAATGACCCCTCCTAAAGTGAACATTTATCATTGCTGTTGAACAAGTCCACTCTCATCCACTGCTAGGAGGGGTGAAGGGAGGCATAAAATGATCTCTCCTACCATTGACTGCCAAGGCCTAGAAGCAGTTTGCCCATGGGATCCCATGTGTTTGACACATTTTGTGATCTGGTTTTTGCCTCGGGTTATGCTTTCCATTGACAAAGCAGGGTGCTTTCTCAGCTGATAGTACCCTCAGAGCATTGCACCTCCAGCAGGGATAGTTCCCCAGATTTCAGCACAACTACTCTGCTTCCCACTGGGTGCGACCTTGGCCCATCATTACCAGGCAAGGGGTCTCACAAAAGATCCTGTGGTGCAAGTACCAAACCTAAAAGGCAGTGGCTAACCTATTCCACAATGTCACTTTGATTTTAAAAGTACTATTAACCTTCCACCTGGAGTTTTTGTTCCGTTATTCACACATACTCTTAAGAGCTGTAATGAGCTGATGGCAGTGATTAATTATCTACAGCAGTTCTGTAATAGATGAATGCGTATGATATCTCATTTTTCAGAAAAATAACCAGTTCTTTGAAGTCCATGATCAATCAAGTGAAAAGACACAGGATTTGTTGATAATGCCAGATGCACTTAAGATGAGAAGGTCTTTAACTGGTAAGGAGACTGCTGTTTTATATAAATTATTTACTGAAAACATGAAGCTTACAGCTCCATTCTGCCCCTCTTCTTCCTCTGAGCACATTCAGCAAGCAGCCTGATTATAATCAACACATCAAACACTGAATGTGAAGGGTAGGATTTTTTCCACAAATGGAAGAATCATTTGCTTATTCCTTCCTTTTATACAAAGGCTCCAGTGGTCAGTCAAAGCTGCAGGGTTTTTTTATAGCTTCTCCAGTTTAGCTATTTATATGAGATATTACACTAGAACTCCAAGGGGACCAGGGCTCTGATTAGGTGTTAGAGCCACCTGGAGCCTACAAAGTATCTCTGAGTTCACACTTGCTAAGACGTCTGCCAGCCAAAGTCACCAAAAAAAATATGATTTAAAATTTTTTACCCTAAAACTGGACTTTCCTTCCAAGATTTTAGTCTTTCATTACATTCCTTCCTTGACAACTTGGTGAATAGGGTATTTTTTATTTTGTTCTTTTTTTTTTTATTTAGAAGATGGTTATTTCAGTGGTACATTTCAAAGGTAAAAGTAGCTTTGAAGCACCTGTTCTGGAACACCCTATTTATTTTGCTTTTCCAGATGTGAACTAAGAATGGACCTGAGTTGATGGAAAGCAAAAGGCTTGTCTTTTGCCAGCTGAATGAGCTCTGGGATCAAGATTTCATCTGAGTGACTCTTAAACTTTATATTTTATTTTGCTTTTTATCTGTCCAGGTATGATGAAACACCCTGATCTCAACAGCCCATTCCTCTTCTCCCTTCTTTGTCCACGGATGAAATATAGGCAAATTATTTTAAAACAGCAAAGCCCTCAGGAAAAAGAAGAAAAGGGAAATCTGCAGATCCTGGGGAGAGGACTGGTATGAGGAAGCTGCTATTTGCAAACAGTTTAACTCCTGGCTAATCCAGCGCGCAAGGTGAAAACACCTAATGAAGGAACATGACTGCTCAGTCATTCTCTGTAGAAAACATTATGCTCCAGGTGCTGACAATCCTTACAGCCAGAATCTGTAAGTAGCAGCAACCTGTGTCATAACCTCAGTGTCACCTCCCTTCATCTGTGCCACAGTGGTGGGATGCCCTACTCAGAGTGGCACTGGGTTTAGCTTCTGGCTTTGTCTGAGACCTTCAAATGGTTGTCTGCCCCTTTAGCCAACACAGGTCTAAGACGGGGATTTTTAATTGTACTCAGGGGCACTTAGTTTTCATGTGAATTCAGAGGGATTTGAACACCAAACTGCCTTAGCACTTACAGAAAACCAGCTCTGAGATACATAAATAGCCCTGTTAAACAGATTCCTCTGAGATTTAAAATCCTTGGGCACATCCGCCCAAGGAGCTATTTTTTCCGAGATCAGTATTTTGTTTGAGAGTTCGTTGTTACAGGGAGCTCTGCTACAGGTTGGCTCAAGCTACCCTGGTGCTTCACCACCACCACCAGGTCCCCCTTCACCTCGGTTTGTCCTTCGCATGCCATATTCCCACTCACACTTGCTCTATCCTTGCTCCACTCAGATTGGATGTTTGCTACACCCCCCTCAAGTCAGTGCTGCTTAGTGGAAAATATAATTATTTTCATGGTGGGTCCATGAGGTGAACTGGGTCAGTGCCATGTGTGACGGATGCCAAGACAGGTAGGGAAATGCATGGATATGAGCTGGCGTGGGGAGATCTCTCTGCTGGGCAAATGGTCATGAGACCAACTCAGTCACCTCACAGAAGGTTGCTCCTGGACTGTAAACACCTTTGAATGGTTTTGTTATTGTATCTGTTCATGCTGGGCACTACTCAAAGGGCCTCTTAGTATTTAAGTCACTTTTGTCTGGGATCTCTACCTGCACAGCGATACAAACTGGACTCATTTGCAGGGAGGAGGAACAGCTCATGGCAGAACTGAGGAAGGGCCCAAAAGTGGTGTATGTGTTTAGAAACATCATTAATCTAGGGCATTTTATGACAGTGTAATTAGCCCTAGAGGCTGAGAGGAGTGGGAAAATACATTTATCTCAACAAAGGCAAATGAAACCTGTAATTCTTACCTGAATTATGGTTTTCAAAACCCTCTCTAAGGAGACAGGTGTTATGCCAGACCTCGCTATTATAGATTGCATTTTTCTTGAAAACAACAAATAGCTAATTAGTTACAGATACCTTTTGCAAAACAGACAATTTTATTGCAGGGAGAAGTTTGAAAGGTAAACAATTTCTTTGCTCTGAGGCTAGCCCTTTGTCCCTTTGAGTGCACCTCCCAGTGTGCGATGATCACAAATCATGCCTACAGCAGGGATAAAGTCAGTGCAAAATTGCCATTCATTGAGATTATATCACTATATGAGAATCAGGGAACACCTGCAAAAAAGGGTACAGAATCTGATTAAAATAGAAAACAAAGCAGATCCCAAAAGGGATTAGACAAATTCACGGACAAAATGTGAATAGTGCAGTCCGTGAGAACAATGTAAGAATGGGGTCTTACCAATGTGCAGGGATACCACCTTAAGTATGCCATGCCTAATGAAGCATCCCTGTCCTCTTCCCCCCAAACACACACATGCACAAATTCATGGCTACCAGCAGTTAATGACAGATTTGTTAATTAACAGCACGAGGCAAAGCCAAGGTTGATGTTCTAATAAAGAGGTCATTAACTTTGGTAACGACCAATTTGGGAAGATGATTGCTCTTACAAACTGTATTCCAAGGCTTATAAAAAGCAGCAGTGCAGTTCTGAAATACATCTGGCAGCCAAGACGTTAACAGAGCAGTTAGTCTGAAACACTGCTTGTTCCCTGGGAAGTTATCATCTCCATTTTTCACCAGACACACTGTGTAACTGGCAATCAGAATAGATGTATTTCAAGCTACAGCAATTACAAATCCATACAGATGTAAAAATTAAAAAAAAATTAAACAGCTTTGAGACAACCGACTGGCTGTCTTTGCTAAGGTCAATCAGAAAAAATACTTGGTCTTTGTGACCAGCTTTCCCTGACACCATTCTGCTTCCATTGAAATCAGACTTATCACTATATTTCTTTTTGACGCCAAAGGACATTCCTGTCAAAGAGACTGGGCTACTCCAAGAAGACAATCAACAGCAGGGATTTGGTCCCTACCTGCAGAGAGTGGCAATGTGTGTAAGGATGGGGACGAACAATCAAGCTACCTAAAGCAGCCACAGGGAGAATGGCTTTGAAACAATAACCCAATTTCCCAAGACACAAGAGAATGGAAGGCACCCACAGTTTCATTGCACTGCAAAGTAAGCCCCGAAAAAAACCTATTTAGAATGATTTGAGATCACTGAACTACAACAATCTTCCGTATTGGGAACAGAAGTGGGCTGAGATCATGTTGCAAAAAATTCCTCTGTTTGCAGGACCTGTGCAGCTTTCTGATGTTACCAGAATAAGAACCATAAGCAAAGGGAGCTAATAGTAATGTGTGTCATGAGCCAGAGGATCCATTAGTAGCACTTCGGGGCCTTTCTGGGGGATAATTAAACATCCTGAATAACAGTCATTTAATATCCCAGAACTTAGTAATTACTAGAGTTAGTAACCAGATATCAGAGAGAAAAAAATACTCTTTCTATGGTTTACTATCAAATTATTAGAAAAAAAATAACTTCAAGTTTTCATAGAATATAAAGGTAGGTGAATGGCAATGGTAGCCCAGATTCGACCCTTGCAAACAGGAGCTGCATGGAAATGAATGGTGTTAGGGGAGCAGAGTTCATGGACTGCATACTTACCTGCAGTAAAATCAAAGCACTTGAAAATGGTTTTGTGAATTAGTCCTGACAGTGGCTGAAATTAGTCTGTGGATCTAGGGTCTAGACTTGTGTCACAGATATAAGAGGAAGTTCTGTGACTAAGTAATATTATCTACAGTAACACTGTTAAAACATGGTATTTAAAAGGCTAACACAAACTTTTCCAAAAGTGATAAAACTGAGCAAAAGGGAAATCTGGCTGTGATGATACACAGAAATGGCATGTGCTTGTGGCATGTGATTTAGACTAAGAGTGAAACTACTGTGCTTTACCAGGGGAAATATAGATGATGATTTGGGGTTTTTTTGTCATATTCCCCTCTTCCATTTCAGCCTGGCTATGTAGTGCCTTTAAGGTAAAAGCTATTTTGGAAGAGGTTACATGGGCAAAATTTAGCATAACTGGAAAAACCCCACCATCAGGCAGTTTCCACAACAGACACCTATGTAATCATGTGCAACCCTGGGAGCTGTGCCAGAAATCCTCTAGCACTTGCATCCTTGCATAGTCATTTGAATACACAAGGGCTGTTCCCCGCTAAATACTCCTATGTGCTCTTCCTTTCTGAAAAGGAATGAAAAGACATGTGTAACCACTGATTCAGCGAGCTTAGTATCATGAAAAGCTGTATGCTACCGTAGGTAGCTATATGGATTTCAAATGAAGGACCGAAAGTATCCAAGAAGCTTATTAGGATTGCTTTTATACCTGAAGAATCAGAAACAATGATGCTTCATCATTTTAATTTAAAATAATTAAAATATTGACTTCTGACTTTCAGGGAAATACAAGTGGGTTTGCATCAAAACGTTCTTACTAATATTTTGTTTCTTAAAGTGCTTAAAATAGGCTAAATAGACTAACATGATCAATTTGCTCCCACCACTTTCTAGAAATCCAGAGATTATTTATGAACACCTCTGTTATTCTTATTAAAATGCCTTCTCTTTCTGCAAATGTAGCATCACTCTAGAAGCAAAAAAACATTAATAAATTGACATGCATAAAAATGACAAGAGAGGTCTTTTTGTAAACAGACCTCTTCTGTAATTTGTGACACAAAAAAACATGGGAGTCAACATAGATGAAGACTAAATAGACAGAGACTGACTATATCCATCCATTGATACAGCACTGAAAACTCATTTTGGGTGTAGATGGGAATTTACCAACAGAAGACAAATGATCCTGTAAGGCAGAAGAGAATATTACTGAAAATAAAAGTTAAGAGATGACAAAGCACCTACTATTGCCTGATGTAGCAATCAGAGCCGACACATTCCAATTGTCCATCCTAAAAAATGGGCTTTATCACCAAATAAGGTCTCAATTCATTATTTCTTCATTGATGTTATGTCAAATATGCAGGTCACATCATCAGCCTGCTATCTAAGAGTGAGAAAAAATCTAGAGAACACAATTGAGGACACAGAATGAATAAAATTTACAGGGGTGAAGGAATTATTTTTAAAAGTCACAGTCAAGTAGAAATAAAATTTGGCAAGAAGAGAAACAAGGTGGGCAAACACTCCCTCATTTTACTGTTAAGTTCCTGACTATATAAATTGGCCTAATATTTCAAAGTGACTGGCATGTCACTTTCATCTTTGTGGGCTGAACTTGAGGGACTTACAAATAGGCTAAGCATTTGTAAAGTGCTCCAGATTGAGGCTGAGATAGCTGAAGCTGGAAATATTCAGGATAAAATAAGAGATGCAGTGTTTAACACAGAAGTTAACACTCTCCCTTGGAATACACCTCTGGATGGAGATAGTAGCTTCAATCTCTTTAGAGTGGATGGTGGGTGTTATTGACGTATAGACCTTTCCATTCTAATGGCCTTTGATTTTGCTCCATGATAATCCTTTCTTGTCATTGAGTAAGGGGAAGACTAACTGTAGAAATTTAGCATTATCAAGACCAGACCAGGAAAAGAATTTACTTAGCCCATAAATGACAATGCTGGATGAAACAAGATGCATAATTCAGTATCTTGTACACCCCACAAAGCTCTTAACACTGGCTTATCTCTGTTCATGTAGAAATTTATATCGATTTCACTAGGAAGAGATTTAAGACAACATCATACCCCAGCTCTCCTGACTCACAAAGTATTTGTTGTCTTTCTTAAAACACCTGCTCCTGGACTCATGTGATCACATAAGAATCTCAAATGCAATCAGCCCTCTCAACTATGCTTGAAAATCAGTGCGCTCAAAGAGAAAAAAAAAAGTCAGCAGAAAAAGAAACCCACCCGATTCAGGTAATTTGTGCTTTTTAGCCCCTAGATATACTCTCTCCCTGCAATGAAGCATTCATCCAAGTTATGCAAAATAGTGTGAGGCAGTTTGCTCAATCAGGGAAGGGAGACAGGTGAATGGAGGGCAGTTTGCATCTAGAGACTGTCACTTGACTTTATACAGAAAAAGACTCTTTCTGCAATACAAAGAAATCTGCAGCCAAATGAACCACTTAAACCAGAAAAGGTGCAAGGGGAAGAAGGGTAGAATTTACATTGGTTTATTTAGAGGGGGAACAAAAAGTATCTTCTAGTTTCCAAGCAGACTTGAAAAAAAAAAACACTTGGCTCAGAAACTGAGTTGGGGCTAACCACCAGTAACTGCGCTCTTCACACGAAGCTGTTCTTAGCAAAAAGATAACAGGGAAGGAGCCGACACCATTAAACACAAGCAGTGAGTGCAGGGAACAAGCAAGAACATGCCACAAGGATGCATCCATGCTTCAGAAACTGGTGCTAGGCCAGTGATTTGCAGGTCTGACAGATGCACAATACAGCATTTGGCTCTGAGATTATACCTGTGGTCATTGATAGAAACAATTTGATGGCATCTGGGAGAATTAGGATTTTTTAAAAGTGAATTAATCTTTGAAGGATTGAATGACCTTTGCTAACTTCCAAAAAATAAAAGAACTCATGTGGATTTTTATATTCAGTGTGCACTAGTTGCTCATTCTCTCTGAGGTGATTTGGGTTTTTTTTTTTTTTTGTTTTATTTGGACAAAGAACAGTCTGCATGAAAAGACAAACCAGTAGGCTTTGATGTGCTTATACAGGATTTTGCTATAGTATTTTTGGTAGGTTTAATGCTTTTTTCCAATATTTGCAATCTACCATCATTTCCATTCCAGAGAAAGAATTTATTTCCAAACATAGTTGTACACAGCCCTCTCAGACCTGACCTGTTCCCCAGCTTTCCACTGCTGTTAAAGCCAAATCACATTTATATTTAACAGCTTAATTTTCCAAATTGGTTTTATCGGTGACCCTGCTGCCCTGTGAAGACAGCACAGGACGGGAGATGAGACCTGAACTGTATGCCCAGCTGCATTGTTGACCCCCCCAGCTTATATTTCCTTATTAACCTCAGAAGTGTCACTAACTGCTCTCTCTTTCTAGTCCTGCAGTTTGCCTTTCCCCTATCTCAGCCTAAATCCAGATATTTTAAGGATATCTCAAGCCTCTGAATATTTTTTTTTTATTTAAGCCAGTAAATAATAAAGAATTGTCAGAAAAAAAAATAAACAAATCCAAATTGTATAAAGGGACATTTTAAAAAAAAATTACCCCATGACAAACAGGCTGGAATCTTTTGCTCTTGTTAGAGTGCAGAAATCACTTCTTTCTTGAAGAGTTTCAGGGACAAAATATGAATTAATTTTGAGGTGGAATTGAAGCAGTAAAGTGTAAAACAGTAGGGAAAATGCTTCTTGGTGAAACAGCAATCACTCTACAATAGTACCTGTGGTCCTGTGTACAGGTACAGAGAGATGGGCCCACAGATGAACCAGTCAGTGGTACACAGGAGCTACCTACAGCCACACCAATAAACACATGCCTACACTTAAAAGAGATACACCTCAACACACCTATTCAGAGAAGTGCTAATGAGGTCTTAATTTCCAGGTTATGCTTGGATGTCAGTCTTGCATTGACAAGAGCACCACCATGAAAGGGAAATATTTTAATCTAATGTGTGCCAGGATCCTGTCAGTTTTCAGACATCTCTATTTCTCCTCTCACAAATCCTCTTAAAATTTGTCCCTTGGGAATACTGCTCAACTACACAATGCCAACCAGGAACCAGAAAGAAAAAAATGACTGAAAAACATGCAGACCTTCAAAGGCAGCAGAGAATTATACTGCTGGAAAGCAGATTGCAGCACTGAAAGAAAAAAAAAAATCTGTGGCTTATCTGCACAGAAGAAGTCATGGGTTTCAATTCTGCCAATCTGTGCTCACCCTGATCAGCAGCTAATTGCACAAGTGCTGATGATCTCAGTGGCACTACACAGTGAGTGCTTGAAGATCAACAGCCTGCCTCAGTCTATCAAGCCAGCTGTGCAATTGCATGCTATGGAATTACTGCTGCTCTTATTCTTCTTTACAGCTCTAGTTTTGGAGCTGCTAGGACCCCTTTGAGGTGGAGACAAGAGTGAAGGCTTCTGACTGCAGGATGAGAAGAAAATGGGGGTAAGAGCAAAGGCGAGAGGCAAATTATAGGGACCTTGTCTGTATACAAGGAGCCAGGCAACATGACCCTACAATATTATGTGCTAGACAAGACAACTGTAAGCCCCAAACATTTGGGAAATATAGAGCAGTGGGAAGGATACATGGGGGAAGCAAGGAGAGAGGCATTCAGAGACGGTGGATTGTTTGACAGAAGCCAGGATAGACAGAAATGGCAGATGAGCCAGTGGGATGGCCACAGTAGGACAGGCTGCAATAGCTTGAATATGCCAAGTTCAACAAGGCAAAGTGCAAGGTCCTGCATATAGGTCAAGACAATCCCAAGCACAAATACAGGCTGGATGGAGAATGGATTGAGAGCAGCCCTGAGGAGAAGGGCTTGGGAGTGCTGGTGGACAAGAAGCTCAACATGAGCCAGCAATGTGCGCCTGCAGCCTGGAAAGCCAACTGCATCCTGGGCTGCATCAAGAGAAGAGTGGCCAGCAGGTTGAGGGAGGTGATTCTACCCCGCTTCTACGCTGTGGTGAGACCCCACCTGGAGTACTGTGTCCAGTTCTGGAGCCTCCAACATAAGAAGGGCATGGACCTGTTGGAGTGAGTCCAGAGGAGGGCCATGAAGATGATCAGAGGGCTGGAGCACGTTTCCTATGAGGACAGGCTGAGAGAGTTGGGACTGTTGAGCCTGGAGAACAGAAGGCTCCAGGAAACCTCCCAGAACCTAAAGGGGGCCTACAGGAAAGATGGGGAGAAACTCTTTAGCAGCACCTGTTGTGATAGGCTGAGGGGTAATGGTTTTAAAATAGAGGGAGGTAGATTTTATACACTGAGGGTGGTGGAACACTGAAACAGGTTGCCCAGAGAGGTGGTAGATGCTCCATCCCTGGAAGCATTCAAGGCCGGGTTGGACGGGGCTCTGAGCAACCTGATCTGGTTGGGGATGTTGGACTAGATGACCTTTAAAGGTCCCTTCCAACCCTAACTATTCTATGATTCTATGATTCTATATGACATATGATAGGGCTGTCTGAAGGAGGGATCTGCATGCTGGGATTGCTTTTACAGTTTTCAAGTTGGAGGGGACTGGGCAAAACCAGCAGGGTTCACTTTGCTTTGAACAAAACAACCTGCCCAATATACTACATTAGAAAGAGTGTTGAAAATGCATTAGAAATTTTCAATGTAAGGAATGGTAACAAACAGTCATTCCTTTTGCTCATGTTTTCTGGGGACAGAGTCACTTGCCTCCTCCAGAAATAGAAACAAACAGCAAAGGAAATTAAAATAAAACAGCTGTTTTGCTTAAAAAGAAAATGAATATTTTGACACAACCTCTTTTCTCAAAGACATTCAAGTTTTTTCATTGCAGAGACGTTCCAACTGTTTGTCCTTCAGACTGCCCCAGCTGCAGCTTTAATAGCATTTTTAATATCTTCTCTACGTAATTAATATTTACATTTCAGTAGCAGCTAGCACCTCAAACAGGCACTGAAGGCCCTATAGTGTTAGAGTGAAAGGGAGCTGTTGCTCTCTCGTCAGACAAGAACGAGAAAGACTCAGGAGAGAGAAATACAAATAGCTTATAGAAATGATTTATACAAGGTGATTCATCAGCTCAGAGACAAACCTTGGAATAAAGCTGAGATCCCCACCTCTGATGGGGAGCTTTCAGGACTCCAAACCCAGCTGCCCAAGATCAAAGCACTCCCCAAGGTCAAAGCTTTCTCCAAGTCCACTGAGTCCTCAGCCTTTTCTGAGCCCAGCCTTAAATTATTTCTTCTGAATGAGAAGGTGTTGACCCTCACAAGTGGAAACACATGAGACAGATGGACATACAGAGACAGAACTGCAACTAACTTCAGACATCCACAGTGCCAGCAGCCACAGATGGGCTAAGGTAAGTTCCTTTCATAGCCCAGGAAGTAAAATCAGCTGCTTTTAGGATGCAACTCATTTGAACTATTAAGGCATTTAGATTAAGGCAAGATCACCTGAGGATAAATAGCAGGAGAGGTTAGAAAATTATTTTCTAGACTGATGTGTGGGTCCAGACATGGATGTATCACTTCACACCAATAATACTTTTTAAGATGGATTTCCTTATGCGGATGACACATAGCAGTCCACAGGGCATCCTTACACCTCTGGTGGTCTCTGCCCTTGATGTGGTCTTGTAAAAAGGTGCTGTACTTTCCACCTCTGTCCGTGATGACTTCTACTGTGATGAAGCCACCAAAGCCCTGTACTGCAGAGGGATGGATGTGGGAAGGCTGAAGGATGGCACTTGTGCACTTTTTGTCAGGTGGGAGTTGGTTGGGGGCCAAGCCCAAATTATTGATAGATTGAGGAGAAGCTATATGCTTAATGGAAACGTTAAAGTAAACATTACTTCTGTAAGATAGGTTATTGGTTGGTTCAATGGCAACAAAAATTTTTAAGACATCATGAATCAATACCTTACTAAATTAATTACTAAATTAATTAATTACTAAATTAATTACTGTCTGTCATCCTCTTCCAAAGTAGTTCCTGGACTTGATATGTTATGAAAATTATCTAGCCTGTAGGCAATTTTCTCTATTTTTAATTTCACAAATGAGGAAGCAATCATTTGAATAAATGTACTCTCATAGTTTCCAAGAGAAGCTTGTTTTCCACAGATTTGGTGGTTTTTTTTCAAGTTTCACAACATGATGACCTAACAGAAGGGGTGCAAAATAAATTAACAGGGTCTCATCCTTGCAGATGAAGAAGAAAGAGCCACTGTGCCTTTGTGCATAACGGAGAGGGCAAATACTCCCAGGGAATATAGGTTACAGGCACAGTCAGAGGAAAGGTTGGACTGTGGCTCATAGGACCTTCTTCACTGCAATGTCCCACTACATCATTGAAAGAGATGTGCAGACCAGCATTCAACATCATTATGTCCTAGTCAAGGTCAGATTACTATGAGGGATTTGATTAATTCATAAAACGCAATCAAATTAGCTGTGTAAGGCACCCAGCTCAGATGTTTGTTAAAGAAGCTGCCATGCTCATTAGATGGAAGCAAGCCACCTAAAAGGTCAAAGCTAATTTTGAAAGCCTTGCTAAGACTCAGAGTTGCAAAACACAGTGAACCTGGCATGACAAAAAGAGAAAGAGAGAGGTGCCTCGGTACTTGAGCACTTCTGTTGGCCTCTGTCACCACAGTTTTCAGTGTGGGGCACTTGTCAGTGCCATTTATCCCACTACAGCCCTCAAAAAAGAGTTGTGTCCTTACCAGGTGGAGACCTCAGCATCACTGATTTGTTTAAGGATGCTCAGACTATGACTGAGCCTGGACTTAGTCCCAGCTAACAAAATATAATTTGAGAAAATGTAATTTGAAATCCTTGTGAAAGTAAGAGACACTCATACTCCTATTGTCCTTGACTTTAAAAGTAAAAGGAAGGAAAGTATCAGCAAAGCTTCTTTGGCTTTAGCTTGACTACACATTACATTTTGGTACAGCTGTAATTATGGAAAGAGGAAGTGAAGAAATTACTCAAAACTGTTCTAAGTACTAAACTCACACAGGTGGGAAATCATTTTGCTCATGATTTCCATTAAGCTTAGAACAGCAGGCACTAGAACAGGAATAATAAACTGTAGGGAACAAAAGGATATGGTAAGGTTTTTACTGGAATAAAGGTAAGAAAATTGCTGAATTAATGCTGACCTTTGTAAAACAATAAAGACAGAAAACGATAGAACAAAGATCATAACAGTGATGTTTAACTACCACTGAGAGTTCTTCCCCTCTATTGTATTTCACGAGTAAGATATACTAAGATAATATGAACAAAGATATTTGCCGACCAAGCTCTCCACATGGACCTGTGTTACCTGTGTCTGAAAGTGCTGGAGAACATGAATTTTTTAGCAAGTATCTGCCATATTCTGAACCAGATGTATCCATATTTGAATATTTTGGTCAAAAGGGGCCAGGCACTTGTGTGAGGGATTTCAGTGATGGTCCATGTAGGGCCACTGCGGGAAATTACAAGCTTAAGAGTGTGGTTGTGGAATACCACAGTGTCCCAACTACGGACCATGTGGTGGCACGTGTGAGGGATTTCAGTGATGGTCCGTGTAGGGCCACTGGGGGAAATTACAAGCTGCACACAGCTGTGAGAATGCAGCCTTGGAGAGGGGAGCTAGGAGGGTTGTTATTGAGCAGTATGTTGTTGCTATCTGGGAACTGCTGTTAGCCAGGGGGGCACATACTTGGCCGGCCTTGCTGCATGTGCTGGCCACGCGTGCATCAACACCTGGTCAGTACTCTTCCACTGAATCTGCTGAGGGTATAAACAGAGGCTCAGCACAGAGACAGGGAGAAAGGACCCAGAGCACACTCTGTGAACAACAGGGGACGCCCCGAAGGTGCTGTGCCTGCCTCCCTTCTCTGTTCTGACCCTGCTGATCATCATCCTCCTGCTTGGCAGTGTCTCCGGCTTAGTCGGGGTGGTAAGACTCTCATAAAGGGAAAACAATATGCTGATAACTTCTTATGCTAGGAACTGTAACTGTTTATGCTAGTAAGTGCTTATGCAAGGCTATAATAGAGCAATAACTACTTTTTGTACTTTTAAATATTGTATGTTGGGTGAACTTTGTGCATAGGAATCCTACAAACCGGTTACAGCACTCCAACCTTTTTCTAGATGTCTCCTGAAGCCTAGACCTCAGGTAAGAAAATAGATGGGATATGTATCCTTGGAGGAAAGGGAAAAATCCAGGCACTGGAGAGACATGTGTGCAGGGATTCCTTACTTTAACCATATTTATCTGGTCTATTTGGTGGCAATTTATTCCATGAAAATGAAGTTACATCAGCTCTGACTTTATACAGTCAAATTATACTGTTTGGGAGATACAGACTGAACCAAAAAGTTATTTTGAAATGGTACATTGAAATACTCCAGCCTGAAAAACTAAAGCCAGTACATTCTGAAGTCACCTGTATTTCAAAATCAAATCTTGAAATGCCAATGAAATTCTTCCCTTCTCCTTTCAACTTACTGTCAGTCTCCAGTGGAAAACAATATGCAGCTGCAAAAAACATCTCAGCAGCTCCCTTTATGAGTTTAGTTTAAGGAGCATTTCCCCAGCTCTGATGTAAAGCAAACATTTCCCCAAGCTCACTGCAAAGGTAGGAATGTGTTGCTGTCCACAGACTTCAGCCCTAAAAGAAATTTGGCTACTGCAAATGTAACACAGGGCTGAAACCTGCTCTGTCCTTACTAAATCTCCTGCAGTGAGATCATACTCTTCTCACTATATCTGTTTTAACAGTAAGGGAAAAAAGTGTAGGTTATTACATAGAAAAGCCATCCCTCTTCATGTTTATGTTTGCAATGGCTGAATTTAATATAATAGTTTTCAGTTCTTCATACACATTTCACCTCCACATGAACCTTGTTGGGGGAGGGGGACAATCACCCTAATTCTGATATTAAAATGCTAACAATCTGGAAGGTTTTTTTCTGATTCATCCAGTTCTCCCAAGATTGCTTTGCTTAAATTTGAAACATACCCAAGTAATTTCACTAGCTAAGCCACTCACAAAAATGGGTTTAGAAGACCGTCATTTTACATGGTGACCAGTCACATAACCCTTTTTCCAAAGTAGCTTTGTGTGTGTGCATGCAAGTGACTGCATGCATATATATTTTTTATATAAATATATGTACATATGTGTATATATATATCTCAGAAAATGGGCAGTATCAGGAGGAATAAAATTACAGTTTTGTGGGGAAAAATCAGAGTTGTTCTACCCTTTGTTCACCATAGCAACACACTCTCTCTTACACACACAGAGGCAGAAAAAGAGGAAAAGAAAAGCTCCTGCCTAATTTTCAACCAGGCCTTCTCCAACAACAAAAGCAAAGCTTTTATCTTCTAGATAGGGATAAAACACTATTCTAGCACTTCATTGCATAGGCATGCATGGACTTTTCAAGCACGTATACGTTTTCATTCTCCTGCCTGGGAATTTAGCACAGCATATTAGGAAATGCCTGGGTATTTCCCAACAGAAACATTTCCATGTCTTATAATGACTGTCCAACTAACAGCTTCCTACTTACCACAACACTAAGTGTGTATGCGCACCTATACAGAGAAGGAAGCTACTAACCAATTCATATAGCAGTTTTTCAGCAAAACTAAAACTGAGGAAAGGTGATAGCATTGTATTTTACTGACCATGATGTCTGTTTTGGCAGTACTTAAAGAGCCCACATGGTAGTATCGATATCACACTGTGCAAGGTGCTGGATAAATAGATACAGGGTATGCGTAAGTCAATTATACATAGCTAATCCTCCCTGAAGATCCCACAGCCTAAGCATATGAGCAGTGCCTGCTGAGGTCACAACAAAGAAATCCACTGGCATCAGCAAGACCAAATTAAGCAAAAAATATCTGTGGTTTACAAACAGGTCACTGCAACACAGGAAGGTTAAAGGACCCATTCATGGACATGCAAAAAGTTGCTTGCAGAGAGGCTTGGACATAAATCTCCCAAATTCCCCTTGACATCTTAGATGTGACCTGTTTGCCCTCAGTCAGGAACCCACATTGCTCTGTCTGCTACTTTGCTTTGTATCTCTTTTTCCCTTTTTTATAGAGAAAGCAGCTCTACTCTCTGAAATCTGCTACTAGTATTATGGAAGAAAATAATGTATTGTTCACCCTCAATCAAGGCCTGATGTCAGAGATGTTCTTTTGCAACAGCTACACCTATAATATTTTGATTACCTGCAGAAAAGCTGTAGCCAGACTACAACTGAGCTTATAATGTAACTTCTTCTGTACAAGGAATCTGATTTGCCATAGTTTTCCCGCAGTTTTAAGCTGAGGCTCCACTGACTTTTGGGATAACAACAAAATGTGGCAGTTATCAAGAAAAGTCATTAAGAAAAGGCACATCTTAATGGCCTTCTTGGCCAAAAAAAAAAGATAAGCACAATTTGCTTTCACCTGCGTGTCAGCTCCTTCCAGCCTATTGTCATTGTGAGTGCCCGGTGGTCCAATGAGACTCCAATGGTGACAATTCAGAGGAGGCAAGGTGACACTGAGCAAATCTCATCTCTTAAAAAAAAAACACCTTTTGCTGCAACCAGTGAGGCTGAGCTTGGGGGAGAGACATAACTTCCTACTTAAAGAGCCTCATGTCCCCGCAAGAACAGCACTGGCGGCTCACTTGAGCAGGTTACAAGGGGACTTTGTAGCTCTGTCCTTACCAAAGCCAGCACTACCGAAGTACTTCCCTATATCATCTAGCTTACTGCAGGCATCATTCAGATGCTGATCTACCTTTTATTTCTCCCTCACACACTAAACATGCCAGCTTGCCAAGCAAGGCAAGCCACTCTTACAGCATGGAGAACATGCCTGTCCTGCTGCTGTCCTAGCATTCAAGACAGCATGTTCATTTGCAGAAGAATGATTGATGACAACAGAAACGTGTTTCCTTTGGGTTTCGAGGTCAAGAGACAAGTCTAGCTGGCGTATAAATAGCTGAAGACAAAGAAGGACCATTTCTATTTTGATGCACAAATACATCAAAAGTTCAAGTTTTATTATTTCAAAATATAACATTTGCAGCAAAGCTAAGAAGTCCCATGGCCTTAAATACTATTATTTAACAGGTTACTTAGAACTGCCATCTGCAGCTGCAGCTCTGTGACCATGAGTTCCTGTACTGTGCATGCCATGGCATCTTGGACACATCTACCCAAACTGCATTCCCACATTGGATTGCAGATATGCCTTCAGAGAGAGAATCAGCTGATGTTCCTTTCCACTTATTGGATGGTGAATTTTTCATTTCCTCTCCTAGAAGAATGCTTAGAGTTCCTCCCTGCCTCCCCGCCTCCAACTGTCCCATCTTGATTCAACACCAAATTAAATTGCCCTGGATTTTACCTATTGCACTTTTTGAAAATGCATCTCTGCTAAGTACAAGACTGAAAGGGATTGGTAAATAATAGCACATTGCCACCACCCCAGGAATGGTGCTATTGTATTCAATACAGTCACATGTGTCACTTACTTGTAAGTTGTTATTCGTGCGCTTTCCTGTACAACACAGTGATTGAGCATTTCCTCTGAGTAAATGTGTGTATATCTTCTTTACTGATGCATACAGAGATGCACAAGGTCACCTTGAAGACATAAATTAATTTTCCTGTCTTTTTAGCAGAGTAGTTGATTTCAGTGTCATTAGCTGATCCACACTCGAAGTTCCTTGAGCCTTTCATTGAGGTAAATGTCTAGGCAAGTGAAACTAATGTTTCTCTTTCCCAGCTAGGATGCACCACTTCATTTACTTAAGTCGGACATACTAAAAGCAGTAGTCAGCTTACTTCATAGCCAAGAATTTTAAAAAGAGGTGGCCAAGGGGCACTCAGCAAAATCAGCATTAATTTTTCACCACTGCCTGGAACACAGCTAGGTCTCACAGGGCCAGAATCAAATACATACAGGACTCAATCCCTGAAATGGTTAAAGGGAATAGCACATACGGGCATGTCAGCCAAAATCAGTTTGGGTAGGTGACAGGAAATGAGTTAGTAATGAATGAAAGGATGGGATAATTAACCTCACTTAACATGGGTTTATAAGGGCAAAAGGCCACGCCAAGTTAAGGCAATACTAATTTTGGAAAAGTTCTAAGGTCAGTGTCACAAAGATTAAGCAACAGCAGCTGGAAGCAGCAGAACAGATTGAATGGATTTTAAAGGAATTAATTGACAAGTCTTGATTTTGAGGGGAAATCTTGCAGACTGGGGGATGCTGCTAGTGGGATCCTAGTACATACTTACTTGCAAGTCTTAGATACCCTGAAGACAGGAGCAAAGTTTCAATGAGAAACTTCCATCTGCTTTTGTCTCCAGCCAGGCTGGAGTGTCATATTGTGCAACTAAACCTGTCAGCGTGAAACGTCCAGCTTGTTTTCTCTGACAAAGAGGTTATGGTAAAGTTGACAACAAATGGAACATCTCCAGACTGCTGCTGTCCCAGCAGACCTCCCTCCACTATTCAATTCTGACTATTCTTAATAATTTATCTTTATGTCTTGGGTTTGATTAATACTAATTGACTGTCAAAAATGCAGCCAACTGTCCGGTGCTCTCTCTGCTGTCCCTAATGGGAACATGCTACATGAAAAAGAGTTCATTTCAATGAGCTCCAGCCTTGCCTCAATCTAAAGCATTGGTCCCTCATAGGAGTCTCAGCCCCATGGGGAGGGCAGCAGAGCTGCAGTCAGAACCACAGGATCAGAGCATAGCAGCTATTGCTGTCCTTCATGCACACCTGCAAACTGAAGTCACAGAGGGATGCAATTTTGTGTGCCATATTCCCAAGCCCCACATTTCTTAGCACCTTCCTCATCAGTAACACAGCCTTTGCCTTATTTTCCTCAGCCACCATCAATAAACAGTGATATGGGGTCCTTAAAATGCCCTGCAGGTCATTTGCAGTTGTCGCATTTATGAAAAATGCTAGTTTTGTTGCTGCAAACAGCTGGAACAAGTTCAATTGAATTTATATAAGGACTGGGTTTGTTTCTGAGCTAGTGACTCACGTTCTTGTCTCTTTCTGATTAAATATTATCCCTGTAAATGGCATACACATTTTTTTCCTATTTAATTGTCATGGCTGAGGGGATTTAATCTATGCACCAATTCAATAAAATGTTATCATTGGCCAGCTGTGCAAAATGCAATCAGAGTGCCATTGCACGCATGGCTATGAGACATAGATGTGCACTCCTGACTTTGGGGGAAAGCATTCAGATAGGCTTTGTTTCACTCAAAGAGAAAGAAGTAACTAAAAAAATCAAACTGATGCTGCATTCACAGAGGCAGATGTCTTATAAGCAAACAGAAGTCATGAGCAACAAAAGAGCAATCCCAGTACACTGTGACATTTAATTGATACAAGTTTGATGTTCAAAAAATCAGCAGGCAATTCCCACATATACGTGTTCACCAACAGGAGGAAGAACAGCTGGGGTGCTAATGGCATTATCCCAAGCCTTCTGAAGGCAATGAAAGTTATTTTCAGGTGCATCTCTGGGATTTGCCTCATGTCAAAAACCAAAGGTTTTGAGGTACTCAGGGATGGATTTCGGGCTGTCTAATTCTCACCAGTGAGGCCAGGTATACAAAAGAGCTCAGCTTCAGCTAATGCAATTCTGACAAATTTTTTTCAAGTGCCTTTTTATTAGTACGCAACATGCCAAGAGCTACTGAAGATTTCGCAATTGTATTTGCTAGTGAAGCCTGTTACGTTTAGAAATCACACCATTACTTTCCTTTCAGTACTTAAAGGGGGCCTATAAGAAAGATTTGGACAAACTTTTTAGCAGGGTCTGTTGTAATAGGACAAGTGGTAACGGGTTTAAACTAAAAGACAGTAGATTTAGACTAGATATAAGGAGGAAATTTTTTATGATGAGGGTGGTGAAGCTCTGGAACAAGTTACCTGAAGTGGCAAAGGTGGTGAATGCCCTGTCCCTGGAGATGTTCAAGGTTAGGCTGGATCGGGCTCTGAGCAACCTGATCTGGTTGAAGATGTCCCTGCTCCTTGCAGGCAGGTTGAACTAGATGACTTAGGTCACTTCCAAACCAAAACATTCTATGGTTCTATGATTCTATGATTCCATGATTACTGCTTCCTTGCAAGAGGGACATTTTCTTCACCTACAGAATCTGTTCAAGACCCTGAGGGGGTTTTGAGCCGACCAGACTCGTGCTGAGGAATCACACTGCCCTGCTGACTGGCCTGGGGGCATGCCAGCGTATCTGCTATATGGATTGCACATGAGTTGAGCACAGCCCATAGAAAAAGCTCCCACCACTCATTTCTAATGTTTGTGGAAATCTTTGCAACATGCTGGAAGAAGATAGGCCATTGCCTCTGCATGAAAACAAGTGAGAGTGATTCCTCCCCAAATCGTCTAGGGTCCAAATGAGATCAGATTGTACAGACTCTCATATGGTGGGTCCTGGGTTTTGCAACTGCAATGCATGAGGAGACAATCGTGAGTTAATATAGAGCAATGGTAATGGAACAATAAAGAATGTTTTATACAGTTTTATAATCATTATACGGCACCATTATTCCCAAATGGACCTATAAATCTGCCAAAGTGGGCAGCTCTACAGCAGAGATGCTTGTATATGTATTTTAAAAATGGGATAAAAGTCATATCAATCCTTAGCAGACCTAATTTAGTATCACACAACATTTATCATAATACCAGTAGCATTAAACTAGATGCCCACTGCATCATGAGCTGATGTCAGTTTACTGCAGACCCTATTCAGCCCTGAGGAGAAGGACTTGGGAGTGCTGGTGGACGAGAAGCTCAACATGAGCCAGCAACGTGCGCCTGCAGCCTGGAAAGCCAACTGCATCCTGGGCTGCATCAAGAGAAGAATGGCCAGCAGGTTGAGGGAGGTGATTCTACCCCGCTTCTACGCTGTGGTGAGACCCCACCTGGAGTACTGCATCCAGTTCTGGAGCCTCCAACATAAGAAGGGCATGAACCTGTTGGAGTGAGTCCAGAGGAGGGCCATGAAGATGATCAGAGGGCTGGAGCATGTTTCCTACGAGGACAGGCTGAGAGAGTTGGGACTGTTGAGCCTGGAGAACAGAAGGCTCCAGGAAACCTCCCAGAACCTAAAGGGGGCCTACAGGAAAGATGGGGAGGGCCACGAGGATGATGAGAAGGCTGGAGCACCTCTCCTACAAGGACAAGCTGAGAGAGTTGAGGTTGTTCAGCCTGGAGAAGAGAAGGCTCTGGGGAGACTTTATAGCAGCCTTCCAGTACCTAAAAAGGGCTTATAAGAAAGATGGGGAGAAACTCTTTAGCAGGGCCTGGTTTGAAAGGATGAGGGGTAATGGTTTTAAAATAGAGGGAGGTAGATTCAGACTAGACATAAGGAAGAAATTTTTTGCAGTGAGGGTGGTGGAACACTGGAATGCCCAGAGAGGTTGTAGATACTCCATCCCTGGAAACATTCAAGGCCGGGTTGGACGGGGCTCTGAGCAACCTGATCTGGTTGGAGATGTCCCTGCTCCTTGCAGGGAGGTTGGACTAGATGACCTTTAAAGGTCCCTTCCAACCCAAACTATTCTATGATTCTATGATAAAGAGAACTGGCATACCATCCAGACAGGGGCTCTGCAGCAAGAATAAAGCAGCTGTGAAGTGGAATACGGTAACCAAAATTTCCCTCTGTGTCATGGACCTTGCTAAAGAAAGCTAATGGAGGTCCAGACGCTATGGAGATTTCCAGTGCAGTCTGCACAAAGCCCTTGTAAATCCAGATCGCTTTTAAGAAATGCAGTGTAAGTTGGGATGTGGCCCCAGTGGCAAGAAGAGGTGGTACTGCAAAGGGTCTGGTTCCCACCTAGCAAAATGCTTGTGGTACAATCCAATACACATAGCAGGACTGTCATCACACATGTGTGGAGTAAGTCAGATCTGGAATGTTTTTTCCAGCTCAGGCTTTCATAGATGAATAACATCAGTGCTCACTATCAGAAAAATTTTAGAGTTGAGAGCTTGAGTTTCCCAAATTAGGCTGCAGAGAAGTGGTTCAAAATTTCCTTACAAGCTATTACTTGAGAAAAAATTGCACTTTCAGATAATCATGAGTTCATGCACAAAGGTCTGTTATCAGTGGAAAACTCCGATTTCTCATCTTAGAAATGCAGCAAATAGAGAATCACATAATGCTTCACAGAAAACACATTCCCTACAGGAAACCTGAAAAGCAGAGCCCTCAAGTACCACTTCCACTAGGCCCTGAGGTGGTCCTTCAAGACTGAGATATTTACGCTTTTGCCTGCCTTAGTATTTTATGTTTCTATGTTTCACGTAGGCAACAACATCATCTATATGGAAAGTGTTGAAGCATTTTTCCCCCACGTACATTTGAAAGTGAAGGTGTCCACAGCATAAATGGTGTGTACTGACACAAAGTGCTGCATCACACTTGCAAACATCATTGTGGATTTTATTCTTCCGACTTACATCCTTATTGGCTGTCAGTGCAATCACAACCATTCTGCAAGTTCCCAGTCAGCGCAGAAACCCTCATTTCTGACTTTACAGAGAGGTCTCTGTTTATTTTTTAGGATTATTTGCAAACACTGCTGTCTGCTGCTTGAACACCCAAGGTAGTTCTGACTAAATATTTTCACTCCCTTGTTTGTGGCCTAAGCCTGAAATGTGGGTTATTTTAAGCATTTCTCTAACAGCTGCATGTATTAAGTGAGCTGAGCAATCTTCAGAAGAATGACGGAAATGGAGAACTAGAAGGAACCAAGCTCAGCTTTAAAAATGGAAACCAAAAAACAAAGTCCCTGCTAGTATTGCTGCAGGCAATCCAAAAGGTATGTCTGAGCTGCTACTAATCATATCAGCCTTGCTCCCCAGTAGCAGGTGAGGGAGGAAGCGTGACACAAAACTGACAATCGTACCTTTTATTTCACATAGCCAGACTACCATGCTGAGAGATGTGATTTGGGCTTTTCTTAGGAAAACTCACTCCGGCCTATTGGGAGAATCATTTTAGCAACTGATTAGTGTGATTCCAATTACAGAGAGTCACCAACGCCAGTGACAAGCCCCTCAATGAGGGTTGGATCCTATACCACTGCTTGCAAACACACTTTCCTGTACCATTACTGTCTGGTAATGTACTCCTCTCCAAACCTGCCTGCCCATGTGTGCCACTTCACCAGCGATGTGCTCCATGCCGTAGTGGTGGGTGGAAGGATGTCCCCTCATGTGGAGCAAAGGGAGACTACGGAGAAGGGTCACAGACATACACAGTCCAGACTCTGCTTACGGTAAGCGGTTATATGCAACTGCAGATACATTAAAAATAATTTTAATTTAAACCAGACAAATTTGCAGCAGCTCAACAAGTGAAAGCATACACAAGCTAAATGGCCCAAATCCAGGTCTCCACTTGGACATCAAGCCATTGACCACCACTCTCTGAGTGCAGCCGTCCAGCCAACTCCTTATCCACCGAGTGGTCCATCAATCAAACCCATGCCTCTCCAGTTTAGAGAGAAGGATGTCATGTGGAACAGTGTCAAATGCCTCGCACAAGTCCAGGTAGATGATATCCGTTGCTTGTCCCTTGTCCACCGATGCTGTCACCCCGTCATAGAAGGCCACCAAATTGGTCAGGCAACATCTGCCCTTGGTGAAGCCATATTGGCTGTCACCAACCACCTCCTTGCTCTCCATCTGCCTTAGCATGGTTTCCAGGAGAATCTGCTCCATGATCTTGCCAGGCACAGAGGTGAGGCTGACCGGCCTGTAGTTGCTCGGGTCCTCCTTGTTCCCGTTTTTTAAAATGGGGGTTAAGTTCCCCCTCTTCCAATCATCAGGGACCTCACCAGACTGCCACGACTTCTCAGATACGATGGCCAGCAGCTTGGCAACTTCACCTGCCAGTTCCCTCCGGACCCATGGATGGATCTCATCAGGTCCCATGGACTTGTGCCCCTTCAGGTTCCTCAGATGCTCCCAAACCTGCTCTCCATCCTCCCAGTCCCTGCTTGTGCCTCCACAGCTTGGGTGGCGAGATAAGAACCCTTACTGGTGAAGACTGAGGAAAAAAAGTTACTGAGCACCTCAGCCTTCTCCATGTCCTGGGTAACCAGGACACCAGTTTCCTTCCAGAGGAGGCCTACACTCTCCTTGGACCTCCTTTTCTCCCCAACATACCTATAAAGTCCTTTCTTGTTGTTTTTGACATCCCTGGCCAGATTCAATTCTTTCAGTGCTTTAGCCTTCCTCACCTGATACCTGGCCGCTCGCACAGCCTCTTTGTAGTCCTCTTACGCTACTTGTCCCCTCTTCCACCTGTAGTCCTCTATAGAATTCCTTCTTTAATTTCAGGTGGTCCAGGAGCTCCTTGCTCATCCATGCAGGCCTCCTGGCTTTTTTGCCCGACTTGTTCTTCATCGGGATGCACTGCTGCTGTGCTCCTTGAATATGGACCAACTTTCCTGGGCCCCTCTTCCCTCCAGGGCCGCCTCCCATGGCACTTTGCCCATCAGGTCCCTGAAGAGGCCGAAGTCTGCCCTCCTTAAGTCCAGGGCAGAGAGCTTGCTACATAGTTTCCTCGCTGCCCCGTGGATCTTGAACTCCACCATGTAGTGTTCGCTGCAGCCAAGGCTGTCCTTCAGTTTCACATCCCCCACCAGCCCCTCCCTGTTGGTGAGCACAAGGTCGAGCATGGCACCCGTCCTTGTCGGCTTCTCTATCGCCTGCAGGAGGAAGTTGTCATCCACGCATTCCAGGAACCTCCTGGACTGCCTGTGCCCTGCCGTGTTGTCTCTCCAACAGATGTCAGGGTGGCTGAAGTCCCCCATGAGGACCAGGGCTTGTGACCGTGAGGCTGCTCCTATCTGGCTATAGAGCGCCTTGTCTGCTCTGCCCTCCTGGCCAGGCGGCCTGTAACACACCCTCACTGTAACGTCCCCTGTCCCTCCCCATCCTCTAATCTTGACCCATAAGCTCTCTGTCAGCTCCTCCTCCATCCCCAGGCGGAGCTCCACACACTCCAGCCAGCTGCTGATGTAGAGAGCAACACCCCCTCCTTGTCTTCCCTGCCTGTCCTTCTTAAAAAGCCTATACCCCTCCATGTTGACGCTCCAGTCGTATGTGTCATCCCACCACGTCTTCGTGATGCCAATGAGGTCGTAGCCCTGCTCGTGTGCACACATTTCCAGCTCTTCCTGTTTATTCCCCATGCTGCGTGCATTGGTATAGAGACACTTCAGCTGGGCCCCCGACAAAGCCGACTTGCTGGCTGGAGCTACAGGGGTGCTATTGGACCGCAGTTTAGGTTTATTTGCACTTATCTGTGATCCTTCCTCAGCTTCTGGACCCTCGGTGCTGGCACTGGCGCCATGCTGACAGCAGTGGGCTGGACTGTGCTCTCCCTCCCCCAGCAACACTAGTTTAAAGCCCTCATTTGAGGTGCATTTGAGAGGATTTGAGTTTGGCAGTTTTGGGGTTTTTCCTTGCTTTCTCATTGCTACATTTTGAGGGAAAAACTTCAGGATTTTTCTGCTCAGTGTGAAACCAGTGTAAATTGGAGCCTGTTTTCTTAAGCAGAACTCATTCTCTGCCAACCTGTGTGACATTCCAGCTCTTTAGATCTGCAGACCCACAACTGAGGAGCAAGCATTGATATTCACACAAGGTCATAGCCCCATTTAAGTGGAATTAATGGAACTTATGGTTCCCTGGTTTGCCACACATTTTGGGGGAAAATCACTTCGCCTTGATCTGAACTAACTTCCAAGTGACTTCAAGCAAGAAATAAGAGACCCCTAAATGTTTTCTGGATTAGTGTTTTCCCATCTCTGTAACAGGTTCGTATCAGTTTGGCAGGGTGAGAGGCTAAATACAAATGGAACAGGGAACCATATCAATACCCTAGAGCAGATCGGTCCCTCCTCCATCTGTGGCCACATAGGCCTATGCTAGCCCAAAAGTTTAACTCACATCACAGGGAAAAGCAGGCACCTTGAGTTCAGTGTTGCCTTCTCCATCTGTACAAGCTGCACAAAGGACAAACTCAGTGCTGAGATGCCGTAATAGGCCCAGCAATTAATCCTTATTTTTTCAGCTCTGTTAGACATGTAGGCAAGCAGGTAGCAAGGGAAGAGAAGCCGTAGCATCCCTGACAGGATAGGACCTGTTGTCTAAAGAGGATTATCACAGGAAGTAGAAAGTTGTAGAGCTGTTACTGAGATAAGCCTCATACAAACTCTAAAATTTCAGTATATATTTCTCTTACTTTAATCCCTGTTGAAAATTATGCATTCAGACCATTTGGAATAATTGTATCAACATATGCATTTCATATAAGTAATAACTGCTGTTGCAAAGGTTAAAAAATCAGAGAAGTCGGATATTACTGAAATCCATCTTCTGAAAAAATTATCAACAGCATATATATTTATCCTGTGCTTCGGGGGAATTAAAAGTACCTACAAAGCTGTTTGAGTTGCATATCCTTTTTCTTAAAAAAAAAAAAAGAAAAATAATTAAAATAATGGTTTTATCATAGTAAGGTGATCAAAATTGTATCACGGAGCTGTAAATAATGCTAAGAGA
This sequence comes from Chlamydotis macqueenii, assembly GCF_036417535.1. Classification (NCBI taxonomy): domain Eukaryota; kingdom Metazoa; phylum Chordata; class Aves; order Otidiformes; family Otididae; genus Chlamydotis; species Chlamydotis macqueenii. Next base: position 23,655,223 of record NC_141559.1, read on the forward strand.
TAAAGAAAAATGTAGTAGATTTATTTCCCAATTATGGAAACTATTCAAATAAAGAATAGCCAAATGTTACTAATTTTTCTTTCTAAGGGAGCCATGAAATTCAAACACTGTGTATTTTAAAGGGACATATTTTTCCATATACATTTGAGTATATGGTGCTACTAGCTGGCACCTTCCAACTGTCCTTGCTTCAGGCAGCAAGATATGAACAACCAAACCAAACAGCTCTTCCACTTGGCTTCTGGTATTTTTTCCAAGTATCTAAGCATCTTCTGTCATTACAGGTGGGAAATGATTGCATCCATGATAATTAGAATCAATTTATTATTATTAGCAATTACTATAATCAACACAAATCGGAAGCTTTCCTTCCTGCCACTCAGCCACAGCTGCGCTAAGGAAACATGCAAGACACAGCACCTCATGAAGTAACACAACAAAAGTAATCTCTTATCGCCTCTGGCACAACATCCTAACACTGACCTGCTCACAGACAGGTAACTGGCGGTCTGTGCTAAAGCCAAGTGCTTTAAGCAGTGCTATCTAATCAATATAAAAGACTTAGAGATACACAAAGAACTATGCATTTGATTTCATCTTGGTGATATGAAAAGGAAGCTCATGACTTACAGGAAATGACCAAGAAAATTACATCCAGGAAGGATAAAAGTTGGTTGACTCAAAGATTTAGCTATATTTGGAGTATGAAGGATGAACTGAAAAAGGCAGATTAGGAGAACCGTGACAGATGCATGTGTATACACAGATGTGAGGGGCTGAATATGTTTGTATTTATTTGCAAAAGTTGCCTTTAATGGAAATAAAATAACGCAGTCCAGTCCATGAAACTGGAACAGATTTTGCAGGAATTAGATGAAAAGTTACTAATCTAAGAACTGGAAAACATAAATAGGTATCCGTTTAAGACTTCAAAACTTCCAACAGATAAAGAAGATTCAGTACAAGACTTATACGACTGCAAATCATTAACTGAAGGGTGAAATACTATAGAAATATATTTTATCTATGTTCTAATGTAGGTTATATTATATTATGTATTTTATATTTGTATATTTGTATAAACAAGATAGAAAATTCACGGTCAGTTGTTTGCTTAATGTAGCTAATGGAGTTGCACAGAGTAGAATTGATAGCCAAACTTCATTTAGGGTATTCTATGCAGTGAATCCCAAAAAGCTGGTTTCTAAAAGAGTCCTAGCTGCTCTGCTTTTTGAAGAAGACAAATTAAACAGCAGAGGTGACAAAAATATTTCAGGCATGCAAAATTCCTCTTGTATCCTTCCCCTCCAGCTGCTGAAAACAAAATTTTTATTTTATGGGACTTCAGCCACAATAATCATGAAATAACTGAGAATCTTCCCAAATAAGATCTCTCTTCCCCACACTTCCCCACTGAAAGCTATCTCCATTGAAAGTAAAGACTCCCAGACAGAGACATAAGGAAAGCCATTTAGATTTTCAAAAATTGATCTTTTGGCATCTCACTGTCCTTACTCAAGTTTCATTTTACGACTTTGTCAGATTACATGTCTTGCATTTGGACCTTGGCAGACTGAGGGACATGCCTGAAAGCAAAGCACTAGTGATACAGGTGGCCTTTGTAGGAAGAGACAGCTGTGTCTTGACTGCTAATTTCAATTTTACAGCCTGCAACCGAATGCCAGAACAGACCTGTTTTTTCCTTGGTAAGAGGGAAAACCACACAAACTATTGCTAGAAGCAGGCCAGGCAGCTCACAGTGTGCAGCAGATACCTGGCAGTGAGGCGACCAGAACTATCATACAGGAGACAATGTTTTGCTCGTTTGGAGTGAGCGAGGATTATGCCAAACCCTAATGTTCCATATGAAGGAAATGAAATGATTCAACATATTCTACAGCTCAGGGAAAAATGTTGCTTCATTTTTCCTCAAGTGAGGTACTTAGCTCTGTTTGTAGGACATTATTAGATTTATCACCATGTAAAGTCCGAGAGCTACAAGTTCAACTCTCAATACAGTCAAAGTGCTATTTGGAGGGAGCGGGAGGAGTGTACACATTTGAAGCAGGCAGGAATTTTTTAAAAATGCATTGACAATTCCCACTGAGTTGAGCCAGCAAGGCACATTAGGAGAATGCAATCGCCTGATAGTTCAGAGGGAGATACAAGATTAGAAAATACCATTCTGGTTTAGAAACGTGCATATAGTTAAGCATAGGAAAGTTACAGCAGAGAGAAGAGAATAATGCTACAATTCCTTCTTCTTACCTAAAAGCAAGCAAAACCGCTTGGGGCCCTATGTGATTTGGAGTTGCATATGCTATTTTTGAAAGTTGCTTGGGCTCTGGATTTAAAAGAATTTAAGTCCCCAAGTGCACTGCGTTTCCTTAGTTGTGCTAGAATCGGTTATGTTTTAAATGCTTCAAGTTCAGAGTCCAATACCTATAACTCTTGCTGAGCAACACCTTACTCCACCATTTCTATGAATTTCACTGTAATTGTATGTGGAGTAATATCTAATACCCAACAGCACACTCTGCTCACCACCACAGCTTGCCTCCTCATCCATCTGAAGAGCAAGTGAAGAAGAAAAAAAAGAGTTTCCTATAATGCCTCGCTACCTTGCATGTTCTTAAGTACAGCATCCCATAATACACTTTTCATATCCCTTATAGCATCAGTGAGTGCTGTGGCAAGTCTTTGCATCGCCATGGTTACAGTGGGATACTGTAAGGGACAAGGCTGGTTAAAAAAAAAGAATTAAACAACAGACTGTAGCTGAAGATTAGGAGGTGGAGGGGCCGATTTAATGCTCGAGGGAGCAAAAGGAGGAAAATATGACGCCAGCAGGCCCAAGTTTCCCCAGCTCCCACCAGCCACCAGCTAATCACCCAAAGAGTTAATGAGAAGGATTGTCTTTGATGGTGTGGCTTGTACAAGGCAATAACCACAAACTCTGCTCTCTGTTACCAAGAGGAGCTGCTGGCTGGGGCAAGCGGGAGAAAAGGAAACTAAAAGCACCCAGCACTGGCTAGGCAGCATGAAGGACAGTCTCGATTCCACTTACTCAGTGGCTCCGCAAGCCACTTTCTGCCTTAAGAACCAAAAATCAGCACCAAAAGTCTCCAGCGCTTTACAGTCCAGTGAGAGAAAATGCACAGCACCTCTTGTGCTAATGCAGTGTCAACACGCTTTGGACTGATTTGGCTAATATCTATTTGTGTGTACACAGATGTCAGGTCTGAAATGCTCATGGTGCAGCATTTAATTCAAGAAGCAAAGGGAATGACAATTTACAAATGGCTGTAAAATCATGCTGTTGCAGGACTCAGGTGTTTTGCATCCTCCAAAGTGTTTTCCAAAAGGCTCAGAGAGCAGATGTTGGACTGCTGACCAACCCAAAAAGCAAACAACGCCAAGCATGAGGAGCGGGGGAGAGCAGGACTAATGAAACCCTACGAATGTGCTTGATGGTTTCCACAGTCATAGCACCTTTCTGAGTGACAGATAATCAATCTTTTACAAGCTCCCATTGCCTAGAGATTAGTCTCTTAGTTGTTTTCAGCTAAAACTACATAAAGCAAAGTATTTTCAAACAGGAAACCAGATGTGACAGGGCCTGCCCCAGCCTGTGACAGGGATATGTTGGCTAATTATTATTGATACCATATCACTTTTCTTAAAGCACCCACTTGCCACATCAGGTGTTTTTACTATCATTTATTGAGTGATACTGGAGATGCCAGCAACCAAGGTCTGGGGTCAAGGAGTGAATGGGAGTATGAAATAGCCAATTAAGCTTCCTCCGCTTGCGAGGAGGAGGAAATGGAAATACACATTTAGCAAAAGCCATGTAGTGTTTGGGTTTTTTCTTATTTTCATGCTGTCTTTGGTCCCACAGTGTCAGTGTTGCTGATATTGAGGAAGACCCAGACGATGAGGTAGCTACCAGGGTTAAGCTGTGGCTCAACACGGGCGAGGCTGGGAGGGGGATGCAGAGCCATGGTGCCTGCTGGGGACTGCAAAGGGGCAGTGAGCTGGCAATGACCACAACAGCTGTAAAACCAGCAGCATTTCAGACATAGAATCATAGAATCATAGAATGGTTAGGGTTGGAAAGGACCTTCAAAAGGTCATCTCGTCAACCCCCCTGCAAGGAGCAGGGACATCCCCAACTAGATCAGGTTGCTCAGAGCCTCATCCAACCTGGCTTTGAATGTTTCCAGGGATGGGGCATCCACCACCTCTCTGGGCAACCTGTTCCAGTGTTCTACAACCCTCAGTGTAAAAAACTTTTTCCTAATATCTAATCTAAATCTATCTCCCTCTATTTTGAAACCGTTACCCTTAGTCCTGTCACAACACGCCCTACTGAAGAGTCTCTCCCCATCTTTTCTGTAAGCCCCCTTGAGGTACTGGAAGACCTTTATAAGGTCTCCCTGGAGCCTCTTCTTCTCCAGGCTGAACAGCCCCAGCTCTCTCAGCCTGTCCTCGTAGGAGAGGTGCTCCAGCCGTCTGATCATCTTTGTGGCCCTCCTCTGGACCCTCTCCAACTGGTCCATGTCCTTCTTATGTTGGGGGCTCCAGAGCTGGATGCAGTACTCCAGGTGGGGTCTCACCAGGGCAGAGTAGAGGGGCAGAATCACCTCCCTTGACCTGCTGGCCACACTCCTCTTGATGCAGCCCAGGATGTCTTTGCTGCTCAGCTAACATTGCTCCTCTAAGGGCTACAGGCTAATGAAACATCTCTGCTTTCTAATGCATCTTTGAATTTGTATGAGTAAATTCTAAGAAATTAATATATATAGGAATTAGTGTGCAAACACACTTGAGTCCTTGGCATTTCTTTCACTTCTGTCCACTAATGCATATATGTGCCATGCACACTTACATACACACATGTGGAGAAACACAGATCCCCTGTGCTCAAGTTTGGTTGGTTGAAGATGGAAGAAACATCTAAATCTGGTATTTCACAAAAAAAAAAAAAAAAAAAAAAAAGGATGCACGCCTCTCATGCTTAAAATGTGCTCACTGCAACATAATGCACTTTATGTATCTTCTTTTGCATACTAATCCCCTCTACAGCAGCTTTCATATCCTTTTTTTCCCCCTTTTTTCTTAAACTACAAGACCAAGTTCAGTAACTGCTCCTGTCTGTGGTCACAGGCAAGTTATGTTTCTCTGCCTCCCAGCTGGCAAAGAGTTAAACACATTCAAGACACCAACATGAGCTAGTGCTGCTGTGCTGGAAACTGGTGAAAATACGAGCAAGTGCGCTGCTGAGCCAGGGAGGAAAGATCAGGTGCTGTTCTCTCCTTTAACTATTCATGGCTGTGTAGCACTTCAGAATTGGGTATGGCTTCGTATATGACAGCTGTAGCTGTCATCTTCTGTGAGTTACAAATACGGATCAATGGTAAATGAACTATTGAGCTTCACTTTATCGATTTCATGAGATAGGTTAATTTATTGTATTTTAATGAAAAACCAAGATAACAAAGCTCATAAATTAATAATAGAAATAAGATCTGCAGAGCCTGGTATTCAACAAGCTGTGTAATTTAATGTGTGAGGTTATTTATCCTCCAGTTCCAGAGTAATCTTTTTTTTTCTCCCCCCTCCTATTTAAACTGATCAGAATCATTTCAGGGAAGGCACACGGTAAAACGGAAGAAGCCTAAAATTGGTTTGCTCAGGCATCTTTGCTGGCTGGGGCTCTCAGCTCAGTGCCAGGACGGAAGGAGCTATCAGACAGTCCTGAAAGCTTTTGCACACTATTTTGAAGTAATTTGCATGCCATTAAGAATAAACAGAGCACAGCTGAGAAGAGGGGGTAGGGAAACTTTAATAGATATGGCATTTATTGATTATTGCTGTGCATGCTAATATAAATGGCGCTTTATGCTTTGCTAACTAGCTATTGTAAAAACTACCCGAGGTGGGGGAAGTCTTGCATTCCCCAACCGAGGGGCCTCCTGCGAGAAGTCCTGCACCTCCCGCAGAAGGACAGTCCTGATAAGAACCAAGGGGCCTCCTTCAGGAGTCAGCTAAAACTGGCCAAATGACCTCTTGGAACTAATTGTAATACCTAAATGACCTCCACAGATTGTGGAGTCTGCTTTCCGCACGTCACAGCTGGAGAACACTTTTCTTCCTACATATCCTCAACTTGAATTATCCAGCCCACCTTAGCAAATTCTATGTCCAGCAGTACATGTTGCAGAGCTTCTAAGGATGCCTTTTCTCTTTAAAACAGCATACTTTCAATTTGGGGGTGTCAGATTTGAACAATGTGGTCCTGTCACGTTCCGATTTCGGACGAGAGGAAGGTCCCCTTGCGTTCTAGCCAACCTCAGACGAGTCTGGGAGGCTAGGGGCGGCTGGACCGACCTCTCACACACCGGAGCATGGTTTTGTTCGTATTCTCGGGAACAGAATTAAGACTCAAAACGGAGTCAAGTGCCAGGTAGCTTTATTAACCTGATAAGAAGTTTGTAAATGGAAGACAAAAGGAGAGAAAGGAAGGAAAGAGGGAAAAGAGTTTCGGTTGTAATAGCTACCACCACGGAGCTGCGGCCTCCCGACAGTTCAGTTCGCTCAATGGGGGAACGATCCGTCCGGTGTTGGTCATCTCGATGTCGGTTCCGTGGATGTGTATGCCGGCAAATGTGTATTCCGTTGAATGAATGAAGTGAAAAGTAGTGAAGTGTAGAAGTCTCGAAGTGTAGAAGAAGTGTCGAAGAAGTGTCAGTCTCGAAGAAGTGTCTCAGTCTAAGTCCAAAAATGTCCATTTTATGTTGGTTGTTTTCATTGTATTTCGAGAGCTGGTTTTCCTAGCCGCACCCCTCACCTGGTGGTGATATGCATGCCCATTACCGGGTGATCCATTACCGGGTGATATCTCTGGGCGCATGCCGGGGGGCTAGGGCTAGATTTCTCGGAACCAGCTCTGCATTCAGGTTTGCAAGACAACAGGAGTTGCCTTGCAAGATAACGGGAAGCCATTGCTCGGGTGGTGGCCCGCTGTTTCAACAATGTTGAGACAAATTTTTGACACAGTCTTTTACAGCACCCCGTGGCTCAACATTGTTGCCTCAGGGACGGAGTTCCATGGTGGCATAAATGATAAAGGAGAGGAGAAAGAAAATAATAAAAAAAAAAAAGAAGAAGAATAAAAGAAAAAAAAAACATATATACAATTCCAAACATTATTGTTTATCAGTTAGTGTATAAAGAGATATAAACGCTAGATACTTCGATTTAATTAACAATATCTTGTCTAAGTAAATGACAAAACCAGAACATTAACATATCAACATTTATCTTACACAACTAAAAATTTGTCCCAGGCAAGTTTGAGGCTTGTGGCTCTGGGGGATCAGAAGAAGCAAGTAATTGTTTACAAGGACAATCACAAGGTAAACAAAGATAAACCAACAAAACTATAGCAATGCACAACATCATAAATGCCCCAAGATAAAGCACCATGAAAATATTAAACATTTTGTTCATTTTTGCAACCATTTTTTTCTTTGGCAAAACAGTTCAGTTTTTGCTTTTTGGTGAGGCTGGCGACCACATCCTTGTGGAGCTTGTGGCTGTGGAATTCTGGTCCACCGGAACTGGGGTCTGGATACACAGCAGGAAAATGGATTTCCCTGCCTCCAACTCAGAGCACAGTCAATAAACAATGACACTATAAATCTGCTGTCAATTTTATATCACCCCGTGGACCCATTGTGGTTCCAAAAAAAAAAAACAAAACCAAAAGAAAACAAAGAAACAAACAAACAAAAAACCAACCAAACAAAATCTCATATCTTTCCATCGTCTAGCGATGTTGAGACATTAATTAACCTTTTCAGTCTCTATCAGGTCCTCAGAGGGGGGAGCTCTTAGGGTGTTCCCCTAAGTGAGAGGGGGGCTCTGGGGAGTGTTTGATGCCTCTGCTGCAGGGAGATAGAGTGGTCCTGGATGAGTCCAGGGAGAGCAGAGGGAGCAGGGGGGGTTGCAAAGGGTGCCCTTGTGTCTTCCCAGTTAGCCCCATGTACCCCAGCACCCAAAAAAGCATGCATGTGAGGGTCCAGATCCCACCATGTGGCATCTCCTCAACTACCCTAGGGGTGCATGAGCATCTTAATTTGGATATTTATTCAGAATTTCAGATGTTGGCTTGGCCTATTGAAACTCAATGAATAAAGAATAAAGCTCATGTCTCAAAGTGTGGCTTGTCCGCATGTTTCTCCAACTAACTTTTCAATACTTTTTATCTTAACCTCGCAGCCCTGACATTCCTCTGCAGTGAAATGATTAGCATTGAAACAAGGGATCATTTTTAGCAGATCATCTGGGTGCGTGAGGAGTGGAAAATAAACAACTTTCACATTAGTTGCAGAGGAGTGCACAAATGAATTACCCACTGTTTTCAGCCAGTCATGAATAATTCAAATTCCCCTATGTCGGTGGATCTAATTAGTAATCATCCAAACTATTCTTAAATTATCTAGTTTTGAGTTACTTGCATAGTAACAACATTAATTTCCGATAGGATTATTAATCCATTTGCCAATGTGAGATTACCAAGGCAGAGGCAGTGGGAAGCCATAGCATCAGTTAATGTTATTAATGTTTCTTTAACAATTAACCTATCCGGTGCCCAGGGACAAACAGCATATGTCACATAGAGAGATATTTTTAAAGCTCTGTGGATACGTGTCAATCATCCTGCTGATTCAGCCACCTTGAAACACAAGGAGCTGTCATTACCAAAGGCTTGACCCTGAATATGCAAATTGCACAGGAACCAAGAAAAAATATGAAATAATAGAGTTACCAATATATCATAGCAATAGGTGAGGTGTGAATCCACTCCAAAAAGTGACTTTGCAAATGCAAGGCTCATTGGAGTACTTTTTACTGATTCCCATTCAAGTAAAAGAGATCCATAATTTGTTTTCCCTGTTGCTAATTTGAAGGCTCCCAAACGTAGCCCATGTCTGAAGCTTACTTGAGAGGCCCTTTCCCGCTTTGTCTATCCTGTGACTTGGCAGTCAGTTTTTTTTAAAGGGAAATGCCAGTTTAATGTATCTCAAAAGATGGCACAGCTGAGATTAATCAGGAAGCTGTATATTTTTATTTAGTATAATTCAGTAAATAATGACTGTATTGAGCTTTTCCTGTCCACCAGGTATTCGTAGTAAAACATGTGCTCCATGACCGATCTGTAACTGTGCAAGATTGGGGTGAGACCTATGTGTAGGGCAAATCATCCCACGTCTATTGCTGTGGGAGTTTCATATCTTATTTAGAAACACCTGGCACTGATGCTTGTCACAGATGGGATACTGGGTTAGTGAAAGCTTAGATCACAAGAAAACATATTCCCAAACTTGATTATTTTAAAAGAGGCTTTTAAAGTTACTGATCCAACATTCCCTTCAAATATATCCTTCTAGAGAGACAGTGCCAGCTTGCAAAAAGGTAACAGCTTGATGTCCCATAGAGAAGCCCTAGCTCTCAGCCAAGCAGCGTTCGGGTCCCTGTGTAGCTCATTTCCACAGCCCAATTCCCTGCATAAACCAAAACTGTCACTAAACCAATTAAACGGCAGGAGGGATGTGCTCAGGGCAGCTACCAGCCCTAACTCCATCACGGAGTGGAGGAGGGCCACCTAAGGAAGCCGCTGTGGTGCACTGGTAGTATGGCTGTAATGGTGGTGGCATGATGGCATGACTGTAAATACCAGCAACTCACTTCTACCCTTTTAATAGTTTCTACGTCACTTTAAAAGGAGTTAACTCATTTTGAAGAAAATCTTGCTTTCTCAGTCACTTCAGGGGCTTCAGTGGAATCTGATGATTGCAAGCACACTATATAAAATACTTTTAAAATCAGTAAAACCTAATAGTTGTAAGACAAAGGAGAACTGAACTTTTACTAGTCCAGGAGAAGCAAGAGACCTGTCACTATTTAGAATTGCAAATGCTTTCTCACAATATGTTGTGCTAGATCTGGCCATGTGGAAAAGTTCTGAGTGATGAAATAGCATGAGAGAGAGCAGAGCACAATTTTTATTAAATAAAAAAAAATACATTGGTCCCACCACAGGAAAGGAATAAAGTTGTAAACATATTTCCCAGACATCAGCTAACAGCAGGAGTTTACAGTCTTTCTGCAGTGGCCAAGTATAATAAAATTGATCTGTTGATTATACAGATCCATAAAATAGTTTACACAGAGTTAGAGTTATTGCCAGTTGGACCAGGAACAAAATTCTTCTGAAAGAAAGTGCCCTTATAAGCATTTTTTTTCATTACACATCATGGCAACTGCAGGGCAAATGAGGGCCAGGTTTCCTCGGAGTTTGGCACTTTGGGATATTCTGCATTTAAACAGTGCTCAAGGACCAAGTATAGGAAGATGGGCGAGCTGCAAAGGACCAAAAACCCCTTGGACATTCTCCTCCTCATGGTAAATGCAGGTTGTAGCCTTGCCTCAGGTATTGCACTTGCCTTGGCAGAGGAAACTGGTCTGTAGGGCACTTTAAACATAAATCTGATTTTTCTTTTTGGCAGGAGAGGCAATGGGAGATGCTCTCTCCTAACATTCCCAGGAAGATGACAGGGCAGAGAACTGCAGATGCAAACAACTTAAACCACCAGTGCCCATCAGCGAGTAGTGGCATTTAGTGTTCGATTCTCCTTGTTCTCAGTCTGAACCAGATGTCCTCCTCAGAACTGTGTCCCTCAGACAAACTGCACCAGACCAAGGCTTCAATATTGTTACTCCATGTAACCAATTCTGGTCTATCTTTAGGGAAAAAATAATAAATTCCTAAAAATAAATATTTTTAAATCTCACTTAAAAACTCATTATCATCCAAACTTTGATGATATACAATTCATAATCTTGATCCAGGAATCAGATTAGTGCAGATGGACACCCAAGTCAGCTGGGAATTGAGAAGCTTTTCATACAAAATCTGGGAAAAATGAATGTTCGGGCCTAGCAAAGGAGGATTACCTTCTCTCAGGACTACAAATTCATCCCTATGAGGGTGTATGTACTCCTATCTCCATTGCACATGCAAGGTTAAATGACCTGCTGAAAGCCAATGCAGAGGAAGAAACTGAACCTGAGGCTCCAAAATGTCTGGCCTAATCGTTGGAGTAGTCAATACACTACTGCAGGCTTCTTTCCCCAACATTACTCTCACGATTACTAAAGAAAATCAGTATATAAAATATGCAAAAACACAATTCATTATTTCACAACGTAATGTACACAAAATCCTCCTCAATGTGCCAGCATTTAGTTTGAAATATGCCAAGTTTAACAGCTATAAAGCAAAATCGTTATCTGCAGCAGAGTATTAATTAAGGCCCTCATGCACAATGCATTAACAATTTGCATGCAAAGGGGGCTGCAGTGGTTCTCCACAGGAGGCTGGGAACATATTATAGCTGATGCAGAGCTGGAAGATTTTGGGAAAAGCCTCGTACTGAGCTGTCTCGAAGCCCGAAGCAGGGCTTTGGGCCAGCACCAGATACCTCTCTCCTGCCCTGTGCACTGCATGAAAAGCAGTTTTTCTGGACCTCTCTGCATTGCTGGGCAGACAAGATTCCCCTGCAGGCAGGGATATACCTCAGCATCGGCTGCCGTAAGCAGCTTTCTTCCAAATTGTGCTGGCCACCTTTCAAATCCTCCTGAGAGTAAGCTTTTTTGCTTGCATGTGCTGCATATTTTTGGAAGAATGCTCTTTGATAACAGAAAATGTCTAACAAGTCTCAGAGAAGGCTAGAAATTAACATTTCTGTCATTTCCACGAATTTTGTAACTTTGGAGGACCTCCCATGCACAATACTTGAACCTTCAGCCTTGCAGGGGAGCTCTAGGACAAAGTTTCAAAACTCTCATGGGGGATGTGAAACTTGTTCATCTGCAGGTCAGGAGCATAGCTCCTGCTTGCAAATATTCACAGAGCAAGCATGTCCCTCCATCCTTCTTTATCTTGTCTTGGTTAACCATAGTATCAGATCTTTTTTTCCTATCTGTATCTTTTCCAATACTTTTTCTGTGGGAGTTACTGGTTTGGTTTTTGGCAGTTGTTTTCCTTGAACAGTCAACATTATCTAAACAAAAGCAAAGTTAAAAAAAAAAGAAAATATTTTTCCAAACAGCTGTTTTCCACATTCAAAATAGGAGCTATGGTTTTAAGCAACCACAACACACAATCAGATGTCTCAAGCAGCGTGCCCAGATTTTTATAAAGCCTCGCTGAGATCACAAAATCACAAGAAAAGGGACTAGATGGGACTTCGCGAGCCCATCACACATACCCTTTCTTCCCAAAGCAAGCTGATCTTGACTCCAATGGCTAATGTAGACCACCATGTAGAAAGACACACACATCTACAGAAGACTATTGACTTCATGGACTTTCCAGGCAAAGAAACCTGGGAAAAGTGCTTCTTCAGAAGAAAAAAGCCTTACTTTGTTTTAATCCTGGAGAAGACATCAAGATGCCTCATCTCGGGCGGCTTTCATCTGAAATGAAGAAGGTGCTGTCCTAGCAATTTGCACATATCCTTTGCCATCTTCCAGCTTGGACAGACTCATGACTTAGCTGTGATGAATCCGAGGCTCTTATTAATGTGATCCATCACCAAGCCAATGGTCAACATATCAGTCTTTTTACAGGGACTGTTATCTTGTTGCCCAATTCCAGATATAAATGATGGCTATGTGACTTGCAAATAGCTAGGTACAGTCCGTGAGGCAAAAATTAATAGTCTCTCTAGAAAATTCCCACTCTAATGAGGCCTGGATTTGATACAATGAGGGCAAAACCATTTTATTCTGGTGTTTTTAGGCTAACATTTGAGAGAGCTCACTCATGCTACAGCATGTGCAAAGATATTTGCAAATGGTGCCGGCAAAGTTGAGTGGCTTTAAGGCTTGCACAAGGCCAGGAGTGAGCTGCCTGTGAGTTTTAAGGTGGAGCTTGATAGCCATATAAACGGGACTGTACAACAGGGTTGTATGCAATCAGGGGAGACAAATCATTACCCCCTCCCAGCCCCATTCCCCAAATGTATTAAATTTTTATCCACTGGGAGCACTAGTAAGAAAATACTAAATGTCAGGTGTATTCTATTTCTAGTGGGTGCTAAAAGATATTTATTCAAAAGTTTTTTTCACCTTTTAATCATCATTAAAGCTCCCTCTTGGGCTACTTTTGGAGCTCCTTTTCCTCCCCAGCCATGACCTACTAGAAAGCAAGTATTGGTGAGGCTTCAGCCGGGGCTCAGACAGCTGTGGGCTGAGACTCCAGCCAGCGAGAACTGATGAGAAAGTAGGAAAAATAAATCTCTTCATGTAGATGCCTGCCTAGTTCATCATCTGCTGAGCAATGCCTCCCAGGGACCACTTTGACTTTTTAAGGATTTGTTCTATTTTTCTTTTAATAATGAACATGCAGATGTTCCATGTTTCAAATTACTCCCATTCACTTTTCTTTCTTCTTTCTTTTTTTCCAGCTCGTTTAGGGCAGGGTAAGCATTTGGTATGCAGCAAAGCTGCCAGTTAACAGCCTCACATCCTTCAACCCCAGGAAAAGGAAAGTACATCCCTCCAACACTGCTCCCTGACTCAATGAGAAAACCCTACCTCTTTCCCCCTTTCGACTGTGACCCCCTAATCTACCCTCTTTCACCCCTTTGGCCACTTGCATTAGTCAGTGTTCCCAGATTTCAAAGTGTCCAAGGTGTCCTTGATCCCCTCAGACTTGTCCTGCCACATACTTCCCTCACCATCCAAAAATGGAATGGTGAGGAAAGGAAGGTGTGGAGATGAAAAAGCAGGAGAGAGAACTCAATCTCCAAGCAAAGGTGGGATGTAGCAAAAAAGCTAGATCACGGCCTTGCTCCCAGTAAGAAGCCACTTTGCTGGAAGCAGTTTTTGAAAATGCAGGGACAGCATGCAAGCAACAGAGCTCCGCCAGCTAATGCCACTCTGCTCCAACCCACAGCTGCACGCAGCAGCATCACATTAGTGGAATGGTGGGGGGCGAATCTGTAGGAGGAATGAAGCACTGCAGCACCCTCGCAGCCACAAAGCCAGGTCCTAAAAACTGCAAATTGCCAGACCCTGCTGAAGTCCATCAGTGTCACACAATTCTCACGAGCTAAAGGCTTTTGCAACTGCTCACATCATCTCTAGTGCCTCTGAAACAAAGTTCCTTCCAAAATTTCCCGAACAGCAATGGAAAAGTCTAAAAATGCAATCAGAGATCCCCAAAGCACATAATACTTAGCACTTTTTAAGACAAAAGCTGTCAGTAATAGAAGTCTCAAAAGAAGTTTCACATCTAAATAATATGCCTTCGTTTCAACAGTACTAGTTGCTTCTGGGAGCTCTGTATATTTTTGTAAAATCAGGCATCAAGATGAATTGCCTGAATATACTCATTTTTATACTAAGAATCTACTCACTATGCCAAATTCTGCTCCCATTTCTACCAGAGGTTACTGGAAATAACTGTGTCACCTATTTTATCTGAGTAAGTTTAGGATTGTCTGACTCATCTTTTTCAGTAACAGCTATTCAAGTATTTTTCAGCATCTTTTTTGTCTGAAACAGGATTTTTCTTTAGCAATTAAATATTCAAAATACAGATCATTTTTTTTAATGGCCTGGGATTTTCTTGCAAACCATGTTTGTAGTGTCTTGGGCTTTTGACTGCTCAAAACTATTTTGATAATCTCTTTTGGTGACAAAACTATTTTGATAATAATTTGAATGATGCTATCATCAAAACAAAAAAGCTTATTCAAAATCTTACCATTTCCTGACAAATTTGGGCAACTACTTGGAAATAATCTACTTAACTGTTTGAAATGCTATACCCTGCTTTAAAATACTTCCCCTCTCCAGTCTGTGCTTAGATGGCTTATTACATCCCTGACCTACGATCACAGCAAAGATGAAACTTCTGATTTTCCCTGCTTCACAAGAATAAAGAAATAAGAGGACAACTGGCAACCCCAGTAAGTCCTGAAGGATAGAACATTTGGATTCAATATGGTGACCCCAGTAGCTATGTGATTCTGTAAATACTGGTGGCATTTACTGCCCCCAAATCCTACTGCAAATGCATTCCATATTTACATACTTATTTTCCAGGGTATTTTTGAGAGCATTTCCTTGGTTTTGTTTTCTTTTTATGTGTGCATTCCTACATTAAATAAAGGAAAAGTATTCCAGTACACCCAGAGAGCATCCATGAAGCTACAGAGCTGCAGAAGAGCCTTCCTGGAAGGAACTGATCCATCAGAACGACCCTCTACACTGTGTCCAAGCTTTGCAAAACTACCTGGGTCAGCGATAATTATCATCAAGGTAAATTATATTCTCTGTCATGTCATGTCACAATTAACCAAGCAGCCATAATCATATTCTATCTTACTAAGTCCCTGAGAAGGCAGTTTGCTATCTTCTTTGGGACATAAGATAGATGTCTACATAGCTGAGAGAAATGTCCTATTTTCTAGATACACACAATCCATTTCAGAGGCAATAAATGCCCAGCAGTGTTCTATTTCACTCTTTCCCATAACCTTTCTGTCTCTACAACCTGATTATCACAAGGAGTCTGTCTTCCTTCTGGCAGCAGCCCGATTTAATACACTTGCCCATCATTTCTCCAAGTATGGGCATGCAGGAGGAGATACGGAAGTGCCTGTCTTTGCTTCAAGAAATCATGCACCAGCATATGAATGTATTGCTCACAGGTGTGCCCATTGTCATTAATCAGCAGAGGCAAAGAAGGAGAGTCTCCAGTACATAAAAAGAAACCTTAGCACAAGAAAGTGCCTCCCTTCCTCAGTGCACCTACACTTAGAAGTCTCTAAACGTATCAGATTTCCTTCAGTGCAGTTTTGTGCCTCTCTCTACCTTGGCTGTTATCTGGCTTTTGGAGATCACAGCTTCTGAGATCAAAACATTTATAACCAACCTATAGCACAACCCCCACTAACAGCCAATCAGCCAGTGTCATCCTTCCACTGCTCATAAACAGCCTCAATGAGAGCAAAAATAAAAGCTAATAAATTGTAAACTTTTATAAAAACTTTTGATCATTACTCACTGGCCTCATAAATCTCTCACACATTAGAGTCAGACTAACAGGACACAGAAATTTTACTCTTAGTGCCATAAATCTTTCTCATGTTCTTTCTATGGTTATAATAATAGAAATTTATTGTTGCTTTCGTGTCCTCCCATATTCTGTGTAACTAATCTCGATGTGTTCCTGTGTACGTTTAGAGACAGTACATTTTGTGCCTGCTCGTTCGTATTTTTTTCAACAGCAAGTCCCATCTGAGTTAATATATTGTGTTACATATAACCACTGACCATAACGCAGATAGAACAAACACAGTTTCATTTTGTTGCCCCATTATTTCTGCAGTAAGTCGATATGATATGAGGTGAAGCGTGCCTTGCTCAGCACTTATTGATCCGTCTGTTTGCTCATTGCTTGCATCAAAACACTACTTGTCAGCTCTGGCTCTGTTTTGATTATCTTATCATGCAGGAAGCAACAGCCTCAAAGACTAAACGCTAGTTGACATCCAAGGTCAGGTGACACCGAGAACCAGCCCAAAGCATTTTCAGCAAGGCAGAGACAAGTAACTAACACTTCAAGACAAAGGCTCCTTTTTATTAAGGACATTTGCAATTTACATTGCAATTGGGAAAAGCAACTATGGCAGGCAGAGGAATGCTTCAACCAGCTCTTGGAGCAGTGAGGCTCAATGTAGGGGTGGTGATAGAGTCACAGTATTCCAAAATGAGAGGAACCTGTAGGACCACAAATGACAGACAAGCTGTCTTCATTTTTTTAGTAGAAAAAGGAGTTCAGACTATACCAAAAGCTTGTCCATCTTGCTATAGGGAATGCTGACTTCGTGGGAGATTCCAGTGAAGCAGAGATGCTGTGCATTGGTTTTGACTTTTTACCTTCTCAACAAGTGCCTTGTACCCTGGAAAACCATAACTCTGCTTGTTGTTGAGGACATTTAGCCAGTTTTGTGTCTGTGTGGTATATCAAATGTCTAACATGTCACCTCTCTGCATATTCAATGCACCAAGATATGGTGTTCATCCATCTTGCCCTGACCTCATATGATGCCACTTGAGCAACAAAAATCACTGCACCCTTTTTCCTATGTGTTTCTAAATGATAGACTCACACCCCCACCCCCTGCAGACCACTGCTTTTAGGTTGTTAAAAAGCTTTGAAAAATACATTTAGAAAGCCAGCTCTGCTCTTTCAGAGCATGCAGCAGGGCAGTGCCTGAATAAATGAATACAATTAGTGAATTCTGCTTAAAGGATCAACCACTTGGCCTTTACAAAGAAGAGTTGTGGGGAGACAGATGCCAACAGCCAATGTGCTAGATGCATTTTGGAGTTTTTTGGCACGGGGAAAGGTAAGGCTGTAGTGACAGCAGCGCCTCTTTGGGGTTTGGGCCATGCTGTCTTAAAAATCCAGACAGGAAAGATCAAGATTTATGAATGGATTACTGATTGACTGAAATAATCTACTCATCTACCTGGAAAATGGCAAAGGTCCACTAGCAACCTCCAGTGTACAGCTGTCCTACTAAATGGGGATCACAGTTTTAAGTGAGCAGGTTTCCCATGCTTGGGCATGTACACAGGGCTGAGCCTTCAGTGGTTTGGAGAAACCTTGTCTCTCGAAGCTTTACAGTCTCTGCAGAGAAAGGAACTTACTTAGAAGGTGATTCAGGGCAAGAAAGAAACCCAAGTATTCCCTGATACAGAGGCACTCTACGGTGTTTTGCAATAGCAGTGTGCAGAAAAGGTGAAAACCCCTCCACAGTACATGAGCATTACCCACAACCAAATTATCATTTGCGTCAATTCCATGCTTTGGAGGCACTAGGTAAGATCACGTGATCATGCCAAACACCATAAGCACTGAAGGAGGCCTCCAAGCAGCACAACATAGGGGTTGCAAACCCTTGCGCACTCTACCAAGCACCCTCTCTTTTTTGCCATCTCTTCTCTTTGGAACAACAGCTAGAGAATTTTCTGGGATAACAGTGAGGGTTGGCACTGGACCTATGTGATGGCTTGGGGGACATAAGGAGAGCTCAATCACCATTTCAGCCTCCATACACCAGGTCAGGGAGCACATAATTATGTGGAGCACATAATTTCTTCTGCTTCTTTCAGTGTAAGGCTGCAAACCAGGTTTAGACTAACTCATTTATGGCTGTACAATGCCAGCACCCAGGAACTCAACAGTCCACACAAATACAGATCCAAATTGCTTCTTGTAACATGCTTATAAAGAAGAACTGAAGAGCATTTCCATGCTCTGCATGGTTTGCATTACCGGTGATTTTTTTTTTTAATGTAATCCAATATGTTACAGCTAAATCTGATGAGGAAACAGCTTACTAGAGTCCCCAAAGGATTGTTTTCATGTGTTCCCTGATTTATGACTTTGATTTCAAAGATGCTGGATTTCTAATTGCAATGTACCCATATCCAAGTTTTAGCCCATATGCCATGCACTGCTAGTTAAAGAGCAAGGGGGGCTTGTATCCCTTTCCTCACCTGCTCTGTGGCTTGATCCTGCCCTTATAGTAAAGCCCACTTGTGGTCTATAGAACCCTATGCTTTATGCTTTGATGTACACAGTCTTCTTACCATGTCTCTCCCTTAAATTTCCCAGCTCAAACTTTTGAGTTTCTCTTTTTCCAGAGTGTCTTTTCTCTATCAGATGGTCTCTGACTCCAAGGCTCACAAGAGCTGCCTTACAGGTACCAGCAGTATTTTCCTACTGCAGTTTGCAGAAAGCATGGGCAGCATCCTTTAAACCCACTTCTCTTTTGTTATCCAGAAAGAGTGTCTTCTCCACCAAAACTCTGAGGGGCTGGTGGCCGTAAACTGCTCCCATGGCCGAGTGTTTCCATTCCCTGGTATGATGAAAGGCAAAGGTGCTAATATGATATTCATTTTGCAGCTGCAATATGCTTTAAGAGACATATGATCTAATTGGTACCTATTACTGGAGCACTTCAACAGTAAAAACAGTGACAGGAATATATGCACTGAAGTGCTTGGTTGTTTGGGGAGAGTTGATATGAGCTGTGGTGGCTGGGCTTATTGCTGTGAACTCTGATAAATTTAGATAGAAATGAGCTAAGAAAGATAAATTTGTGAACTAAGCTAAACTCTGTTTGGATCTCAGAAAAGGCCAATTATTTTCCTCTCTTATTCCTCATCTTTTCAGATTATTTGGTTCCAAAACCTGCAGCTCAGGACGTCTGATCCCAACACTTAACTTCTCAAAATGCTGGGGGGCTAGCATGGTTTGGGGAGCCTCCACTAAAATTGAACTTGTGTGTAAATCAGTGCAAGGCACTGACAGGGTGCACCAGCCACTGAGGGTCTGCTGACATCCTTTGAGGCTTTATCCCTGGGCTGAAGGGGGCGATGGGGGTACCTCCAGCCTCCTGGTGCTGCCAACATCGAGGTGGTCAGAAACCACAGCCCAACTGAGAGTGTAGAGCTGAGCCTTCATTTGAATACTCACAAGGGGAAAAAAAAACCTCTTTTATTCAGTTCATTCCTCCTATTACTCTTCCTTGCACATGCTGCGTAAGTTTTTGTCATTAGGTTTCCAGTATCTCTAATAAGATATTAATTATATGCTAATTCAACATGCAAATTACAGGAGACTGGCATGGAAAGGTTGCTATATTTAGAGCCAGAGTAGGATTTTAACGGCTGTCTTCACCCATCTTGTGCCTTTTGTCAATTGCTTCCTTACTCCACTAAGCAGCTACGCATCCCTGAAGTGCCTATGTGACACTGGAGGTTAGGACAAATGACAAAAATTCTGGACTATATAACCATAGTAGTAATGAAAAAAA
Organism: Chlamydotis macqueenii; assembly: GCF_036417535.1. Classification (NCBI taxonomy): domain Eukaryota; kingdom Metazoa; phylum Chordata; class Aves; order Otidiformes; family Otididae; genus Chlamydotis; species Chlamydotis macqueenii. The sequence goes on from NC_141559.1 coordinate 23,675,199, forward strand.
ACCACTCTACTATGTTCCAAAGACACTGTTAAAAGGAAGCCCTCCTCTTTTAAAATAAAAAGACCTTGGACCCTTGCCTGTCCAGGAGCAATAGTAAGTGGAATGGATGCCCTGAGAAATGAGATGCTTGCCACACTTCAGAGTTCAGGACTGAGGCCAGGATTGAGATGTGCCGCCATCACACAACCTGTTCTGGAGGAATAGAGGGAGAGAAGAAACGTGCATATATATCCCATGGTTCAGCAAAGGCAGTACAACCTGTCCCATGGCCTGATGAATAGACAAGGGGCTCTGCCCCTCCATCCATATTCAGAGCGGGGAAGTGTCTGCCTTGAGCTCATTGCAAGCACACCAGTAGTTCGCTTTCTTAAAACAAATGCTGTTGGAAATGTTGCCCTAAAGAAGCAATCAAGTTGAGTGCTCAGATACTGAGGGCTGCTAAATACTCAGAATGGGACCCTCCATTCCCACCACCTTCGTGTTCCCATGACATGCATCTCTTCCACAGCCAGTGCAAAAGAGTACCTTCACATATCAAACTTGAAGGCGAGCTCTGCAAGTCACACCAGAGCTCAAGCTTTCTGTTTTGTCACCGGAAAACTGCTAATAAGGATGCAGCCTTCTATGTATAAATGTTGTAGCACCACTGACTATAAGTAGAGACTTTTTAACCACAGTGCCTTTAAAGGTGCTCAAGCCTGAGAGAAGATCTAAGTACTGAAAAAAACCATGTTTTTTCTTGCCGGAAGCTGTTATTGAGTACCCTACACCACAGGAGATAATGAGAGTCTTGAATTATGAGAGGTTTGATAACCATGTTTCATTTCTTTTTTAGGGTCAGCTTTCATAGTGCTGGGACACCATGCCCTGAAGCAACAAAATTATACTTCACATCAGACCAAGGACCAAACCCCTCAAGCTGCCAACTTTGCAATGCTTTTCAGAAGAAATAGATTTTTTTTTTTTAATTCTTGTCACTGAAAGGTGCCAGCAGCAAGCTCACTATCTCATTTGCTGTCACCATGTTATCATGTGCACATCAGATGCCCCCAGCTTCATTACAGTACACTCCCAATCCCTGCTGTCCTGGTTTTGGCAGAGATTGAGTTAATTTTCCTCTCAGCAGCCACTGCGTTTTGGATTTAGTATGGGATTTGGTATGTGAAGAATGCTGATAAACACACCGATGCTATGAGTGTTGCTAATGAGACCGAGGACACTGTCCAGTTTTCCCTAATGTGCAGGTGCAGGAAGCTGAGAGGGACACCGCCAGAATAATTGACCCAAACTGGCCATAGAGAGTATTCCATGACATAAACGTCATGCTCAGTATATAAGTGGAGGTTGGCTGGTGGGGGCAGCTCTCTCTCTCTCTCTTGCTCCTTTGTTTGCTGCTCGGTTTTGTTTCCATGATTGCTGCTTGGGACGGGCTGTATCAGTCATCGGGACGTTGAGTGGTGAGAAATTGTGCATCATTCATTTTGTATAATTTAGTATCCCCAGATTTTGTTATTATTGTCATCTTCCTTTGCTGTTCTAGTAAATTGCCTTTATCTCAACCCCACAAGGTTTTCCTTTCTTCCCAATTCTCTCCCCCATCCCACTGGGGAGGTGGAGAGTGATGGAGCAACTGCATGGTGACTACATCTAAATCTCAACACCTGCCAACAGTCATTCCCATGGTTACTCACAGGGAGGCATTTTTGTGACTCACAAAAGCCTAGAATATCTTTTTCAGTCTGTAAGGAGACACACACCTAAAGGGACTGGTTTATAAAGTTACTGAGTCCCCTAAACTGGACTCCCAGGTTGTGGAAACCAGTCACAGCCTTTGAACTACATGTTTGCTTTGGCAGGCATTGACTCATTCAGTATTTGCAGACCCCCTCATATGCCAGGCTTCTGGCCCACAGACAGCATTTTTAGTATTACTCTATTTTTAGATATTACCCTGAGTTTCTTGACAGACCTTTACTTGCAGACAGATGGCCCTATGGCTCTGATGCTTCTTACATGTTTCAATCATTTGCATCAGCTGAGAACCTGGCTCCTGTTTTATGGATTTATTTTTTTTCCTCTGAATCACAGTCTCCAGACTAAAATGCTACCAAAGTCTCTGCAGACTTCTCCCTCCCCTAGTGGTTTCAGCTGTTTTCATTGCTCTGAGGCACCAGACAGTTTTGTTAATAACAGTAAATCCTTTTAGCCTCTGGATAGTGCAGGTTGTGCTGTGATTGACAAGGTAATAAAAGTGTTAATGAGAGAAACTGGCACAGGCAGAGATCAATAGTTGCCAATAAGAAAAACAATTCTGATACTTAATTTTGCCGAATTCCCCTTAAGTGTTTGAAAATACATCACAATCAGTCTATTTTATTGTTTAATAGATGTTCTCTCCCTGGTGCTCTCAGATAGAGATCAAATTAACTAGAGATTGGGCAAAAGGGCAAAGAAGGGAAGAGGATCCTCATTCCTCCCAATTCTGCAGGACTGTCCGGACATGGAGCTCTGGGGCAAAGCCATTTCTCAAATAAATGTGTCTGGGGCTACCTTTCCCAGCCAGATGATTTCCCCAAATCACTCCTTCTTTGTGTACATTTTTCTCCAGTACAAATACTAGGGGGAAACAACACACAAGGCCAGCTGTAGTGCCAGTGGTCACATCTAGGTTATGGCCATAAAATCAACCATAAGCAAAAATGTTGCATCAACTGTGCTGCCCGAAAGGGCAAAGCTACAGAGAGGCTGAAGGAGCCAGGGCAAATGCTCTTTCAAAAAAAGCAGGTTTAAGATTAGTGCCAATCTGGGTTTCTGAGAGCTAATCAGAGCGGTTAAAGCAGATGAAGTGCAAACAACCTGGAGCATGAATTAACATCAGTTGTTTGCTAACAGGCTCCCGTACACAGCACAACTGTGTGGCCCTAAACACCCTGTAATACCCTAAATCTCCTCTTACAAATATATCTGAGGCCAGATGCATATAAAAGCCTAATCCTATTTCAAGGGTAGCTGTTAAACATAAGAGAACATGTGCTGGCAGTAGGAAGCACTGCCAAACTGGGAATGCAATAAGAGGAGCACAACAAGTTCAAGAGGGGCACAGAGAGGCTGTAAGTGAAAGGGCAGAGGGGCTGCTATGCATTCATGAAAATATGGAGAAAGGGAGAAGGACCAATACAAAAACGACTACAAATACATTTTCCAGAGGCTGGTTGGATTATGCACAGACGGTAAGACTATTTGGACAGCTAACAAACAACAGCTTGTGTAATCCCACTTGTTGTGCACAGGATGTTCTAGCAAACTCAAAGGGAAACACTAAAGGAGGCCTCCCCATGTGGGCTGTGCTCATGGAAGACACTGCTGTGAAACCCTTTCCCAGGCACGACAAAGAGATGTCCAGCTCCGTTCTGAAAGCAATAATTTTTGCTACATATACATTATTATCTAATTGAAAATTTCCATTTCTACCCCTGCGTTATGAGAGGTTCAAGGCATTTTGCTGAACTGCGGAACACACAGGGACAGCAGAGGATACCAGTACAGGGCTCACTTTGGGCTCTAAGCCCAGCAGTCACCAAAATTGGTGGCAAAACTTCACCTGACTTGAGAACCAGCAGAGCTTGGGCAATATTGAAGGCTTTTGGAAATCCCTCCACCCATTATTTTTATGTTTAGGAATAATACACAGGCTCTAATATAGACTCTTCTAGCATTACACCTCACAGGTGTCTGTGGGCTTTAGGGCAGGCCTGAGGAGGCTGGGGAATGCAGATACTCTCACTTTACATCAGGAAAGCTCTTCACAGTGATAAAGCCAGGCTAATTTTTCAGCTACCCAAGTGTGCAAATAGCAGCATAACAGAGGGCTGCTCCTTCCTGAAAGCTTTGGTGCAAGCTCAGAGGTGCTGTGAGTTTTCCTCCCAGCTGGCACGAAAGGAGTTGTGCCTGAATTTTTCAGCATGGGTCCTTCAGCTTGTGACTAAAGCAATATGGAGCCAATCTGCAGGTCCAGTCAGGCACGCAAGGTCTCCAAATGCAGGCTCTGCCAAGGCAAGTACGGATTTCTGCTGAGCAAATAAAACTACAGAGGAGCCAAAAAAAAAAGGTAGCTGTATCCAAATCTGTTCTTCCTTCTCCCTCCAATCCCTCAGCATAATTAAACAAATATTCCTGCCTGTAGAGAGAAGAGAATAATCGGAATCAAGGACCATGAAGGGACAGATTAGCATGAAAGGATACCCAGATGAAACCAAGGGGTTTGGTTTATCCCTTTGGCTTTATCCCCCTTTTCTCATCCTGTCTGTATTAATGTGGTGCTAACACCTTGTATTGTCTAACTGCATTATTATTAATGGCAAGTGGTACCCCAGAGGTCAGAGTGGCACTGCAGCTTGCCATTCACTTTAATTATCGAAGCACATCACCAACTTGAGAAATAAGAAGAGATAAGGTAAGGATTATTGAATCCTATCTTAGGCTGCATGTTATCATACTCTCTACATTCAGATCAATTCCTATCAGCCTTTCTCAGCTCACTGCAGGAGGGAGTGGGAAGCAAGAAGGTCTCCTCTTTACATTTTAATTTTGCACACATCATTACAAATTTTGCCAAAACAAATTCTCACCATCACATTAAGGGCCTCAGCTTGTGGCCACAATATTTAGGTATTTATCTCTTTATATATCCAAATATTGAGGTATTTAGCTCTTTAAAAACCCAAATATTTAGATGTGTCTGCAGGAGCTGTTGTTGTACTTCAGGACTTTCACTGAGACTGGCCATGTTACTAGTACATGGCTTAGTCTCATTTAGTAGGACCAGATCAGACTAAAAACGTAAAAATGTAGATAAAATTCACCATTTTCTGATAAAACTCGGCATTCACTGTCATATTGCCCCGTCTCAACACTGAATTAAGCAAGCTGAAGCAAAACAGGGGAAGGGACGAATTTTCCAATCAACAAAAAAGATGAGTAAGAACTAAAGTGCAGTAAGTATTTTCTCACCAGAGTCTTCCCAACCTGAAAAGCAAGCTCTCATATTCAAAGAGGGAGAGAATTGCCAGTGGAAAAAAAAAATGAACAGATTCCCCGCATCTGCAGAGAGTCCCCTCCACATGGTGGGCATTATTTATGGAAATGTATGCAAAAGCTAAACAAGAGAAGCTATCCATATACACTAAGCACCCATGCTAATTTCAAAAGGCAGCTCAGAAAAAAACAGTAGCATTTTATCTATCCTGTCATTTACAAGCCACGTAACTCAGCTCTTGAGTTCCATCAGATTGCACACTCCCAGACGTAAGTCATTGTGTTTGTTGGTGATAAAACAAGATTAGGAGAAAGAGGGCTTTGAATAAAGCTTTCTATGGGGAACACTGCCCAAGCCACTATAGGCTTTACCCCATTTTCATGCAAGGCACACGTATCTTGTTAGCATTTCTTTTAATACTTCCAATTATGATCAAGAGGCAGGTAGGCCCACCACATGAGTTAAAGAAAAAGTCTTTGACAACCCCCTTTCTTTAGTGAAGCTATGAAATATATCTGCACGGCTCTGAACACTTTGCTCCCTTTCAAAGCATGATGATTACTTCTTACAAACACAATGACAAGAGGCGCCTTTGGCAATCTCAGGGTCCCCTTCTCCTCCTGAGAACTGGCAGAATGAGGGGGAGGAAAAGCCCAGAAGCCTTTTTTTAGCCTCCTTATTTTTCTTTGTCACATCATTAAGGGTTCAATGAATCTCCAATTAAATTTCCCTGACTGCTGTCACCAGTTTGATTGATAGGTGTCCTTGGATCAATCTCAGTAGGGCGTGGTGTTGTATCAGGCCCCCCTTTTCCCTTGCCATCCATTATCAGCCCCTTGTCATCATTACCTTCACAGGTCAATTCATTTACCAAAGAAAAAGTGTCACTAATAGGGGCAATAGGAAAACATTTGTTACAAATAAGGAAAAATTCTAATAAGTCAGGTTATATTTCAGTATGAAACTCATGGAGAAACAGTATTTCTTCAGCACACTTGAGTTACCTTCAAGTCTCTGATACAATAACAATATTTAAGCTACAGAAGCTAAGAGTCCTTGCTACTGACACTGTCCGGAGATTTTCTACCAAAATGGTTTTTCATCAGAAAGCAAATACTTTGTCAAAATTAAAGCTGTTTGAATGAAAAGGTCATTTGTGATTAATTTCTTATTGCAAAAAAAAAGAAATCAGGAATAAGGGAACAAGATATTCTAAGCCTCTTGAAATGAAACATTTTTTAATTTCATCTGTTTTGAAACTTGAATTTGTAATAAAAAATCATTGTTAAAAATAAATTGCACAAAGCACAATGTAAAATTTTAAGTTTATCAGAAAAAGAACATAAATTAATTCAATTTGCTTTAAAAGAAACATAAAAGTTTCCTTTTGACTTTTGCAGTCTCGGGACTGAATTTGGCTCTCTTTGGGAACTTTTCTGAAATTCAGAAAATCTACATGGGGTGGGAAAACCATTCTGTGTTTGGCACCAGTGCAAGAAGTAGTGCACACAGACCCCAGATTACATATATACCCCCCCAGTGACCTGGCTAGGACTACAGCCAGGTTTTTGCTCACTGTTTGTTCAGCATCTTGTGGAATAGAAAACAACCTGTGACAGAAAAGCTTGTCCCTGCAGTGATTTATCATATAAAAAGGTCTTTATACATTACATACCAAGGACTGTATCCCCAAGGACTGACACACAATCATTATTGCAAGCCCTCTTCTCCTTTTTGCCTCTGATCACCATCAAAGCACAAAAACACCCCTAGATGCCTGCCTATTGACAACCCAGAAGGGAAGATCTGCCCTTCAAGAATATATAAGGAAAACCAGAACAGTCTTCCTAAATTAGTTGCAAATGAAACCTAACTGCATGTGTGCTGCAACACACCATCATCTCCATCCCAGCAACAGCTCCTGACATGGGACAAGGTCAGCACACATTGCCCTGAAGCCATTAGGGCTCGGTGAGCCATACCTGCCAGTCATACAAATGAGTTTCATCCTTTGCTAGAGGTTTTTCCACCACAGTAAGGGGTAGAGATGTAAGTGCAACATACTGGACAGTTTTACTCAAGCTCCAATCCAGTCTTTACCTCTAGTTCCCACAAGCTCCATCTATTCCAAGGGAGACAGCCAACCTCACAACAGGGGAAGACTAATTTTTTCCTTAGGGGATGTTTGGAAGACCACCTAAGCAATTAAAAAGCTCTGCTGCTATTGAAATCAAGAGGTTTTATGCTCTTAAAACCCAGGGATCCTTGGTTCATCAGTCCATCAGCACACACTTTTTTTTATCTGCTTGTAACTGGTTTTAGCTGATGCACCCAGGAGCAGTAGGACAGTAGGTTCACACGGGGCAGCAGCTGTTTGGTGAGCAGAGGACGCAGGTTTGCAAAGGCTGCTCCAGAGCATCACAACACTGTGCAATGATGTATTGTGCAATTAGCGGTGGGTGCAGCTCAGTGTGCTGTTTATGAGAGACAACACTGGCGAAGCTCAGTGCTTAAAGCTGACTTGGTACTCAGGCACCTAAATAACTGCCCTGATTTTCTTCACCAATTTAAACACAAATTTTGTCTGAAAGCGAAGGTAACTTCTACAGATTCTCAGTGCTGAAAATCTTGACCAAAGACCACAAAACTATGAACTGTAATTTTAAATGGATGACTTTCAGGTAACCCTACTGTACTGTATGCAATGCAGACACAGAACAGAGACGCAGCTTACCATCAAGCCACAGTGCAAATGCTTACTATGAAATGGACATGCATAGACAAACCAAAGATGAGGGATTCCTGTGGGAAATCAAGCCATATTGTAGTTATAAAAAATAGATGCACATGGAAAAGGTTTTCAACATGTATGCACGGGCCATGATAAACACTAGGCACGTGAGGGCTGGGTGGATCACATATGGCTCCTTCCCATACCCAGATCACACTATCAGGTGGCAAAGCATGGGGTCAACATCACCTTGCAAAAGCCAATGTGATTTCAACTGCCCTATTTTCTCTGCAACTTGCTTTTTGTTCAGTTGAAATCCTCTATTTGCGGCAAAACTTTAAACTCCCAGGCCCCTCACAATGTGGATCAGAAAAATGACAGTCATGCACTGTGTTTCTATTGAGTATTTGTTCCAGTGGCTGCCACTTGCTCCCTGGATAAAGGGAGTCAGGGTGAGACAATTACTGGGGTTTTTTTTCAGACAGCTATTCCAAGGTCTCCAAGCATGCCCTACTGAATGGCCTCAAGGCAGCTTCCCTTCCCTCTGCCATTCACAGCAGTACACCTGCTTTAATTCTTCTGTGAACTATTGAAAGCCTCTAACTGAGCAAATAATTTTGTGAGGTAGAATCACTCCCCTTCAGCTAAAAAAAAAACTTCTCCCAGACCTCATAGAAACATGGGTAAAACAGGCACAGAGAAAGAGTGTCCAGAGATGAACATGAGCTTTTGGAAGATGTGTCCAGAGATGAACATGAGCTTTTCCCCATCGAGGATGGGACATGGTGCTGCTCTTATAGAATCATAGAATCATAGAATGGTTAGGGTTGGAAGGGACCTTCAAAGGTCATCTAGTCCAACCCCCCTGCAAGGAGCAGGGACATCCCCAACTAGATCAGGTTGCTCAGAGCCTCATCCAGCCTGGCCTTGAACGTTTCCGGGATGGGGCATCCACCACCTCTCTGGGCAACCTGTTCCAGTGTTCTATAACTCGCATCATAAAAATTTTTTTCCTAATTTCCAATCTAAATCTACCCCCCTCTATTTTAAAACCATTACCCTCGTCCTGTCACAACAGGCCCTACTAAACATCCTCTCCCCACCTTTCTTATAGGCCCCCTTGAGGTACTGGAAGACCGCTATCAGGTCTCCCCGGAGCCTCCTCTTCTCCAGGCTGAACAGCCCCAACTCTCTCAGCCTGTCCTCATAAGAGAGGTGCTCCAGCCCTTCGTGGCCCTCCTCTGGACCTTCTCAAACTGGTCCATGTCCTTCTTGTGTTGGGGGCTCTAGAACTGGACACAGTACTCCAGGTGGGGTCTCACCAGGGCAGAGTAGAGGGGGAGAATCACCTCCCTCGACCTGCTGGCCACACTCCTCTTGATGCAGCCCAGGATGCAGTTGGCCTTCTGGGCCGCAAGGGCGCATTGCCGGCTCATGTTGAGCTTCTCATCCACCAGCACTCCCAAGTCCTTCTCCTCAGGGCTGCTCTCTTCCTATCACAAGGAAAAACTCTGGTACCATAATGTATCTTTTACAGTATTTGTACATTTCTTTCTTTCTTTCCTTGCTAGCAAACTGAGAAGATTAAAATACAGAAATGCCAAGCCACTAAGGGGGCCAAACCAGACATCAGAGAAATAAAAATGAAATAAAACCTGACTGCACACAGCTTTTAGTGATATTGTTTTGTAGGAGATGCCTGAATTGCAGTTATAAAACTAGTAAGAGGAGCCCTCTCCATCCCTGCAGGCCTTGAATAAATCCCAGGCTGTCCTTGGGCATTGGGTGCTGCACACCCTTTTTCTTTTTTTTTTTTCTCTTAAACCACATGAATAAGATTTTACTTAAAAACAAATCAACAAATAATTAAGTCATTTTTTAAAAGAAAATTAAAAAATCTAAAAAATCAATGATAACTCATGGTCCGAAGTTCAACTTCAGTGAGAAAGATTGGCAAGCGCTCCCCTCCTCTAAAGCCAGGCTGCCGCCTCTGGCAAACCAGCTCCCCAGCCTCCACACAACTGCTGCGCATGGGCCTCACGGACAAGCAACCAGAAACAAGTTGACATGAAGGAGAATCTCAGCTCTCAGAGGACATCTTTGGCCAAAACTATCCAGAAAAGTGCTGCGTTTGAGCTGCCCTAGCACTGCCAAGCGTGTAGCAAGGTGTTGGCCACAGGTGCGGAGAGGCACTGCCCACCGGTTTCCAGGTGGCTCCACAGCAGCCCCACAGCTGGCTACTCCACAGTCCCTTGGTAGTGCCTCAGGGAAAAATGCATTCAAGAAAGAGCAAAAAGCCAAAACCAGCAAGAAGTGAGGGGAAAAAAGTGTGAAAAACAGCCCTGCAAACACTCAGGTGAGAGAACAAGGAGGAAGGGGAAGAAGTGCTCCAGACACTAGAGCAGAGATACCCCTGCAGCCTGTGGAGGAGAGGCCCATGCCTGAGCTGAGGGGTATTTCCAGAAGGTGTCACTTATTTAAATTAATCATCATTAAATTAATCATTTTTGAGAGATGGGAAACAATCAAAAGATTATTCCTGATGACTAAGAAAGCCTAAGTGCCATGAAAATTAGTTGTTCGGCATCATCACTACCAAAAATTAACTTTACTTTGGAAGTGAAATATGGCTGATGAGCATGGGTAAAAAAAATGGAAGATTAATTTATGGAAGTGAATAAAATAAGAATTTTCTGACTGTCTAGTGGCTGTTTAATAGAGTAACTGCTATCAAATGGCACATGGAGAGCAAGGAGGTGGTTGGTGACAGCCAGCATGACTTCACCAAGGGCAGATGGTGCCTGACCAATTTGGTGGCCTTCTATGACGGGGTGACAGCATCGGTGGACAAGGGATGAGCAACGGATATCATCTACCTGGACTTGTGCAAGGCATTTGACACTGTCCCGCACGACATCCTTCTCTCTAAATTGGAGAGACATGGGTTTGATGGACAGACCACTCAGTGGAAAAGAAGCTGGATGGATGGCAGCACTCAGAGAGTGGTGGTCAACGGCTTGATGTCCAAGTGGAGAACGGTCATGACTGGCGCCCCTCAGGGGTCCATGTTGGGCCGAGCCCTGTTCAACATCTTTGTCAGTGACATGGACAGTGGGGTAGAGTGCACCCTCAGCAAGTTCGCCGATTACACCAAGTTATGTGGTGCCGTTGACATGCTGGAGGGGAGGGGATGCCATCCAGAGGGACCCTGACAGGCTGGAGAGGTGGGCCCATGCAAACTTCATGAAGTTCAACCAGGCCAAGTGCAAGGTCCTGCACCTGGGTCGTGGCAATCCCAGACACAAATATAGGCTGGGTGGAGAACGGATTGAGACCAGTCCTGAGGAGAAGGACTTGGGAGTGCTGGTGGATGAGAAGGTCAACATGAGCAGGCAATGTGCTCTTGCAGCCCAGAAGGCCAACCACATCCCGGGCTGCATCAAGAGAAGCGTGGCCAGCAGGTCGAGGGAGGTGATTCTGCCCCTCTACTCTGCCCTGGTGAGACCCCACCTGGAGTACTGTGTTCAGTTCTAGAGCCCCCAACACAAGAAGGACATGGACCAGTTGGAGAAGGTCCAGAGGAGGGCCACAAAGATGATCAGACGGCTGGAGCACCTCTCCTATGAGGACAGGCTGAGAGAATTGGGGCTGTTCAGCCTGGAGAAGAGGAGGCTCCGGGGAGACCTTACAGCAGTCTTCCAGTACCTAAAGGAGGCCTACAGGAAAGAGAGGGAGAGACTGTTTAGTAGGGCCTGTTGTGACTGGACGAGGGATAATGGTTTCAAAATAGAGGGAGATAGATTTAGATTAGATATTAGGAAAAAGTTTTTTACACTGAGGGTTGTAGAACACTGGAACAGGTTGCCCAGAGAGGTGGTGGATGCCCCATCCCTGGAAACGTTCAAGGCCAGGTTGGATGAGGCTCTGAGTCTAGTTGGAGATGTCCCTACTCCTTGCAGGCGGCTTGGACTAGATGACCTTTGAAGGTCCCTTCCAACCCTAACCATTCTATGATTCTATGATTCTATGATTCTGTTGTTTAGGTGCTTGAAGTGGAAACCAGGCATTTCTGCTGTTCTGCCTCCATTCCTAGGTGTTAAGCCCATACATGTACAATAAAGATAAAGCAATCCATGAATGGTCGAGATCTTGGCACAAAACCCCTCCCTCCTTTCTTGCCCCAGGCTAGATAGTATCTGGACTAATTGCTGCCTGCATGTGTATGTCAAACTCTCCCAGATGTTTTACAACTTACTGTTGCAAAATGAAAATCAATCTAAGAATGTGTGAATTAATCCAAGGTTAATCATACTTCTGGTACTGACTACAACTTCTCTGCTGCACACTTTCAAAAATAGGGGTTCTGCCCATTTTTTGTCCTCATCCACAATGAAATGTAGGTGCCTAAAGAGTTATCTAGTTGGAATTTAAGCCATCAAAGTCTAACCGTTATCCTGAAAAACCATCACACAGGTGTTGCCTACACACAGCTCACCTGAATTCATCAGGCACCATGGTAAGTTGCCAGAAAGTTTCCAGGTGCTCCAAACCTGCTCTGCATGCTGGAAAAATTGAGGCCAAGCCACTGGGTTTCCGCTAACACACAATCTTAATAACAGCAAGGAGTGCCTCACCCATTTCCCTTGGGCCTGCTTCAGGACCTCCCGTCTCCTGAGATTTCATGCCAAATGCTGTGGAAGCTATTGCTCAGAGAGCAAGACATGGTTATATTCCTTGTCCTGTTGTGTTAGATCTGGACCCCTTCACTGAGCGATCCCAGCACCAGGGAAGAGCATAGCTGACCCTCCTTCCAAACAGTATAGTCATGCCGGAAGAAATTAAAGATGCCTTTGGCAGGCAAGTAACTGGAAAAATCTTGTATTCCTCCTTCTATTCCATAAATAACCATATGCATTGAAAAATAATGCATGATTGGACTGACCCTTTCCAGCGCACTGGATGCAGAAAAGTATTTTGAAAATTACTTTAATATATATTCACCCAATGGACCAGAATGATTCGCTTTGGCACATGAATATGCCTTATTAAAAGCTGCTTACACACAGGTTACTCAACTCAGACTTTTTTTTTCACCTCTCTAAGGTATGTATGAAATACCACGTTCATTACATGTAAGTTTGGGGAATGAAAGTTATTTTTCTTATCTCCTGCTAGAGAAAAGGAGATGCCTTTAAAAAAAAAAGCACAATAAAAGGGTTACAATTAGTGTTGCAGATGCTATAAACTGGCCAAAGAAAGCCCATCTTGTAACTGAAGCCAAACGATGAGTCAGCCTGGGGTGACAAGCCTTTGCTAGGGCCTGTTGCTATAGGACAAAGGGTAATGGTTTTAAACCAAAAGAGCATAGATTTAGCCTAAATATAAGGAATTTTTTTACAATGAGGGTGGTGAAACACTGGAACAGGTTGCCCAGAGAGGTGGTAGATGCCTGTCCTGGTTTTGACTCAGGTGGAGGTAGTCTTCTTCCCAATAGCTGCAGTGTTTTGGATTTAGTACGGGATTTGATATATGAAGAAGGTTGATAATACACTGATGTTTTTAGTTGTTGCTAAGAGATCAAGGACTTTTTTCAGCTTCCCAGGTTTTGCTAATGTGCAGGTGCAAGAAGCTGAGAGGGGTATAGCCAGTACAGTTGACCCAAAACGACCAAAGGAAACATTCCATACCATAGATGTCATGCTCAGTATATAAGTGGGGGTTGGCTGATGGGCAGCTCTCTTTCTCTTGCTCACTCTTTCTCTCTCTGCTCAGGATCGTTCCCAGATCACTTTCAGTTTCATTCTGTGATTGCTGCTCAGAATGAGCTGTACTGGTCATCAGGTTGTCGGGTGGTAAGAAATTGTGCATTGTTTGTTTTGTGTATTCTATTATTATTGTTATTATTATCATAATAATATTTTTTTATTCTCTCTCCCATCCCCCTGGGGAGCAGGAGGGTGAGCGAGCTGTGTGGTAATTGGTTGTTAACTAGGGTTAAACCATGACAATGCTCTATCGCTGGAAACATTTGAGGCCAGGTTGATTGGGGCTCTAAGCAACCTGATCTAGTTGGAGATGTCTCCACTCATTGCAGGGGGGCTGGACTAGACGACCTTTAGAGGTCCCTTCCAACCCAAACTATTTTATGATTCTTCCAACCCTCCATATAAAGCTTCCCGCAGAGGTTGCAGCCCCAGAGGTGCACAGACCCTTTTGCAACATGTTCTGAAAAGGCTCATTTTTCAGTGCAATAAGAAAACCTTTCCATTATCCTCATCCTCGGTGACAGGTCAGCCCACTCGCTACGTGAGCCTGCATTGCTTTACATGTTGGGGCCAAGTAGCACCCAAGCAGCCTTGCGGAAAAGTGCTTTAATTGATGGTAATGCAATAGCTCCGCTTAGCACCCGCAAAGCAATTAAAAAATGGAATCAAACACTTTCTGGCTAGAAAATGCATTTAGGGAGCAGCCGGCTGTGTTGGCATGTTGCTCCATTACTTAACCACATATATCTGTGACTACAGATGGCTTTTACATCCGTACCTCTTAAGCAGCATCTGATAACCATCACCGAACCCTCGCTTAAGGGGAGGGACACATCCGTTCTGACCAGAAATATTTTTTCCTTTAAATTAAACACCATCTCAGCCAAGACATGAAAAAGTTTTTCTACAGCCCTGTTGACCCATGGAAGTAGCCTTCCTCATCTGCAGCATGGGAAGCACTACCCAGCTGCAATTCAGCTGCAGATCTGCCCTGCAAAGGACAAGAACTGGCAAATAAAATGACCTTTCCTCATTGATCACTCACCAGCAACCCAGGACACCCACACTGCTTCCCATGGAGTACTTCTAGGAATGTTTCTTAATGATATTTTTCCTCCAATTACCCTTCACCTGCGTCTTTTCTTCCAGGCATCTCCAAGGTACCCGCAGCCTCCACAGATGGCTGAAAAAACATCACCATGCAAGTATTTGCACCATAAATATGCTGAGCTTAACGCTGACATGGCTATAGCAGCTTAGCTGTTGGCTGCACAGGGAAGGTAATGCAGGAGACCAACAAAAAGCTCTTTGGTCTACCTGAGCCAAGTCGGTGATAGTTCAAAATATAAAAGCAGAATGGTCTTACAATCAGATCCACAGGGCATCAGCTTATCAAGTAGCAATATGAAAGCATTACGCTATGGATACTGCTGTGGGCCAGGCACTCTATGGCACAGAGAAGAAATGGCACAGACCACAAACTCATGGCCACTGGCTTACTGTACTTACGCAGGCTTCGATAAATGCCTCGGAGGACACTTGTGGTCTCTCATCCCTATCCTACACCAGAAGTTAAACATCCAAATGTCTCAACTTTATCAGAATTACTCACTTGCTTAAATTTTTGGATGCATATGGTGAAAGATTGTTTTGTTCAAGGAAAACAATGATGGGTGAAAATTGTACAAAGCTCCTCAGGACATTTCCTTATTTGCATGCTTCCCATATAAGGGAAGCTACATATGGCAGCAAATCTTTTCCAAATCTATTATACTTTTAGAAGAATCCTCCAAATTATTCCATGTTAGTAAGAACTCAAGATGTATAAAATAAAATGTGAGCAACACCATACGACGCACTTCAGGTTAACCGAAACAATTTGTTTGCCTCAAAATCAAAATTTTCCATTCCATGTTTCATGATAGGCTTTTCACTTGGCTGAAATAATTTGTTCTCAAA
Source organism: Chlamydotis macqueenii (assembly GCF_036417535.1). Taxonomy (NCBI): domain Eukaryota; kingdom Metazoa; phylum Chordata; class Aves; order Otidiformes; family Otididae; genus Chlamydotis; species Chlamydotis macqueenii. Next base: position 23,690,689 of record NC_141559.1, read on the forward strand.
ATTAAAAACTAGGGCATTTCTTCTTTATTTCACAATTTTCACCTTGTTTCCTTACACTTCTTGAAAATATTTGTCCTTCTTTATTTCACCCAAAACTGCTTGCAAAGCTCAGCACACATTTGCAAATAAAATATCAGCCCAAAACCCCACTTTTATAGCAAACATTGTCCTCACCTCAGCAATTCTGCTGCAGAAGTGACACAGAAGCGAGGAGGGCTTTGCTTTCTTCCCATATAAATATTTAACTGTCTCAGCTCCGATTTGCATGAAGAGTTGAGCCTTCTCTTCTCATTGATTTCTCTGCTAACTTCTTGTTAGTGCTAAAGATCATCTACATATCTTTAGAAAGAAACTTGGAACAAACTTGGAAATGAAGAAGTATTTAGTGAGAAGAAAGAGGAGCGAGGCTTCAATGCTGAGAGCAAAACTGGTTTGAAATCTTCATTCTAAAGCAGGATGGGTAATGGGGAAGTTCCTGTTTGGTTTTTTTTTTTAAACTTCCCTGCCAAACATTTTTTTTTCCTATGGTTTCTTGAAGCTATGTAATGCGCTACCTCTCACTTTGGTAACAGGTCCACAAAAAAAAAGGAAAGGCTAAAGAGGTTGCAGGGGAAAGGAAAAAAAAACAGGCCATTTCAGAAAGGCCTCAAAAGAGAGGCAAAGAATACTAATCTTCTTGTCCAACAAGAGCGGGAGGGGAAGATCAGTGCAACGAAGAAGGACAGAGAACAACGATTTCTTTTTGCAACCAAAGAGTGCAATTACACATCTCCTAGGGTATTGCCTGGCAGGACTGCTCACAGAGAGAGTTAATTGAGAGAAAAAGCCAGGTTTTCAAAGAAACTCATCTCCCAGCCCCTCCCATTAACACCAGTAGTGAGGTCCTCCTTTTGAGTTTAAAGCTACAGGATTTAGATGCTGCCTCCAATCCTTTCCAAAATTAGTCCTAATAAAACACAGATTACACTAACTGGGTGGAGTTTTCAAACCTGTTGCACAGTTTGATCACGGGTACTTATTTCTGTTTCGGTATCTCCCAAAGTTGTAGCTGAACCAGTTCAGAGTAAAGAATCAGACAGTAAAGAAAATTACTCAATTTAGAAGTTAACATTTCTTACAGCTTACCACAATTAGAGATGTATTTAACCTGCCACCAGTGCTGAGGAGTGCAGCATTGTAGCAAGAAAATCTTGTTTTTTTAAAACCTTTTGTCTTGAAAATGCATTCTCAAATCCAACAGTTGGAACAATGTTTCTTGCTAAAGGAGGAAAAAACTTCACACCCTAGAAATGAAATAAATGGAATGCAAGCTCTGTGGCAAAAAAACTCATTCAGGTTAACATTTTGAACCCCAGTATTAGAAAATATAGGGTTATAGTTGCCATACAACAAATCAATTACTTTACACACAGCTATTACAATATTAAAGTAAACACATCCACAGTCAAAACTACTCTGTAGCTTCATGGGAACTAAGTTAAAATTGTTGTGGAGCCCAGAGCATGGTAGTAATATAAATGCATTATTACATTTTTTTTCTTTAATTTTTTTTGGCTTCACATTTCAATGTTTTTAAGCTCCTCAGCACCACAGTGCTGGATGTGGGGAAGTGGGATTTCTCCTCCCTAAAACCTGTTTGATTTGGCCTTTCACAGGCCTGAATAGCTACAGGGGACCCAGGTGGTAGAGACTCCGATGAGCAAGGCCAGATCTGCAAGAAGACATCAACTTTCATCAGGTCCTGCCACTCATGATGAGTCTCTCTGCCTTTATGGCTGAAGTACTTATGTGAGGATGACAAACACCTCCAAAAAGTCAGCTGCAAAGTTCAGCATGGCTCCCTTTTGCAGTGCACCTGTTATGGGATGCTATTTACACAAGCCTCAAATCCACAGGAATATCCACTAGAGCTAACACATTTTCGTTCACATCCTAATGGCTCTTGGAAGCTGATTTCTACCTGTGTTAAAAGACAAGTATCACTATGGCTGCATACTGTGTTACAGCTCTAGTCACTTTTTCTCTTAATAAGCATCCTTATGGTACAGAAATGATGACAAAAATTCCCATTTCTGAGCCAGGTGCACCCCATTCAGTCCAAATGTGGCACACTGGACTTCCCTGGGGCCAGAGAGGGGTGAGCTCAGACACATTCATGTAATCTAATCATTTGCGATGACATTCAGAAAGTCTGAAAGCTTATTGATTTCTTTTATAATCATATTGTACCTCCTTAAGAGCCAAACAAGTGCCTTTTTTAAATGATTGGCTTGATTTTTTTTTTCCCTCCAGTTCATTTTTGTGAAGGGTGATAGCACACGCTTATCACCATTAACAGAAATGCAATTTATATCAGGCTTTCAGGTCTTCTACTCTGATAGAGGCAAATGTCAAAGCAAAAGAGGATGATGCCTGAGAACCCACCTGACCTGCTTTTTTCTTAATTTTTAAACTGTTTTTTTCTTTAATTTTTCTGCCTGCCAGAAGGCAACAGTCTTGTTTGCTTCTGCCCTCCCTCATTTTGCATTACCCTGTGTCTGCACAGGAATAAGCCAGGGTGATGAGCATCAGCTACCATTTTTGTTTTAAAAGCTTATCCAATAAGCTAATGCTATTCTCCTGGTGTATTCTGACTAGTCATCATTTTCCAAACACCAGGCAAAGTGTTGGGACATGAATTTACACCCCAAATTGTTAGGTAGGAACATATAGTTTAAAAAAAAAGCATATGCCATGTGCCACAAAATTGTTGCCATAAAGCTCCAGGTAGAATCTTGTTTTCCTCATTTAATTCAATTTTTAAAGTATATCCAGAAAAAAAAAAAATATTGCCATTTTATTACAAACCTGTCTCTGTGCATCCCCTCCTCCAGCATTGCCTAGAAATGGGAAAGTGGGGCCTGGGGGTAGCAAGGGGAATAGGGGCAGCCAGCACCCCAGGGAGAGGATGGTGCTGCCACCTGGCCCTCCACCCTGGAGGATCGCTCAGGATACAGGTGGGTGCTCCGGCAAAAAGTTCGCCTGTTTTCCAGCAAAATGTCATTAAAACCTTTGAGGATATTCAGCTCCAGTTGAGCCAAATGAGCGTTCTCCCAGTGAAAAAAAAAGAAAAAAAAAGAAAAAAAAAAAGAAAAAAAAAGATGTTTCACTGGAAAATTCACAACTGGCTTTACCGTTATAATAACACAATACCTTTTTCATCACGGATCCACAATTTGTTTGCTTTTCCAAGCAAGACTATTTTCCCACTTCTTTTCCCTTGTATTCTCTCACAGTCATGTTTATCAGTTATGCACAGAAATAAAACTGCTTTATGGTGAATACTCTCATTAATGTGCTTTTGACACTGTTGACTTTAAAATGATCCACTCCAAAGCTCTAAAAGGCATTTTCGAGATTAAAAGTATCATTCCCCTTTTAGGGCAAACAATGTGAAGGTGCCAGGTAGAAGGCAGAGATAGGGGAAAACCACTTCCAAAGCTGAAAAGGATTCAGGAGATTCAGCTACAGCCTATCCAGCTTAAAATAAAGTTACAGCCCTGTCCTTTCCTAAGGCTCACTTCTCTGACAGCAACCATCATTAAAGCCATACAGCAAGACATCGCTACTTGTTCTGAATCACTGAAACCTGATGACCAAGAAAATAATGCCAGCTAATATACTCCTCCACGGCCAAGTCCTTTAGAGGATTTTCTTTTTTTTTCCTCCATTTGGGCAGGGAATACTGCTAAGGAGAAGCAGTGCAGCAGGACCCAATGTCTCCAGGTGCTGGGTACACATCCTGATGGTGGTGTCAAAATTTAGAGCTTGCCCTTGCTCTGAGGATTCAAGTAGTTTTCCGAGGGCACTAAATGGCATTTAAGCTTTCAGACGCTTTAAATCAAGTTCCTAAGATGTACCAGAATGCTCTCCTACCTCATTCACCTGCAACGAGCCTTAAACCTACTTCTGCACACGCACATGCTCAAACTGCCTTTGCTCTCAAGTTCAGCTTCCCTCTCACTAAAAAAAAAAACCAAAAAGGCAAATTATTCATTTTTATGTCAGACCACACTAGGCAACTTACATACTCAGCCCAACTTTGCTGCATAAAAGTCTCCCTTCTTTCTGTGTTTGCAGAGGAAAGCAGCTTGTAGTCCTTTCTGCAAGCCAGAGGGCCCCAGCCTCCCAGTCATATGTACTTTTTGTGACTCCCTGCATAGTTGCTTACAATTTTACCCCTAAGCCCATGCAGGTGGGCTGAGGAATCATTCCCAAGACCTGAATAAAAGCTATCCATTCCTGTGGCTGCTCCCTGCTCTTGGACTGCAGTGTCTGCCATGCATCTTCAGAGCAATAACGAAGCTGTCAGCTGCAACTAGCCTTTGTGGATTACCCACATACATTTTGTTCCTGTAAAGCCTCTATTAAGGATGCCATTCCGTGATACATATTTAAGTCAGTATCTCAGCACCACGGTTGCCTCCATGAAAGAAACTGAGAAACTATTACTGTGAAATTGCTTGCAGCTCTTGAGCACAGGAGGTAGTAACTGGCTAATAGTTTCTCAGACAGCACTGGCAGACGTGTCAGGTCGCTTCACAACTGCACACCTCGTGGGAGAGCAATGCATGCAAAGCTCCCCCCTCCCTGTGTCCCCAGCTGTAATTAATCCATAGCATCATTTCTATAGTGTCAGCAGCAGCATATGGACCAAGCACTATTTTGCAGGACTAACCACAGAGAAGTAAGATTGCAATTACGTGTCTGATTATTCTCCAGGGTGGTCAAGGATTGTTTTATAGAAGGCAGGACAATCTGAAAGGGGTGGGATTGCCACGGATGTAGCTAAGAGGAGGAGGACAACCAGAAGAAGATGAAACAGTGGATAAAATTACTTCTCATCTTCTGTACTGCTACCGTCTTAAACTGCTTCCAGTCTTGCCTACAACGTGAATCCAAAAAGGGCAGCTCTAAAATAAAACATCTTTTTGGCATTCAACTCGCCAAGTTGTCCACTGCAAGATATGTGTTGAGCGAGCAGTTAAGAAGGGTGCAAGTACACACTACTTTGATACCAACATAAAAACCTCCTCTTCCCAAAGCTTATAAAGGGCTCCAGGGAGTTCCCAATCAGAGCTGAGTGCCTGGTTTCCCACAGGTATTTAAGTCAATAGCAGTTATGAACCTTTACATTTCTAAGTTTAGGTGCAAAAGTCCTTTAATTGTCTTGGAAAGCCTAGCCTAGAAAGAAGGAAACAGGTTTTTTTTAAGACAGAACAGCCTCTGAAACCCTGTATTAAAATAATTTGGTTGGCAATTTCATTATTTACCAATTATCTCTTTAGTTTATACATCTGTATTATATGCATAATCATTTTACTCAAGGAGACAACTGAGAAAGACTAAACACTGTGTTTCACTGGCATCAGCATCACAACAGCAAAACTCACTTCAGAACCCTAAAAGAGAGGTCAGTGGGTCCTCATGCTCCCATCAGCAGCCCAAACCGCGCCGTTGGCAGGGAGGTGCCGCGTTAGCCGTGCCCTGGTGCACTAGGCAATGCATGTCAGCTGCCTCCAAGGCTCCAAGAAAACCCTGCCAAAACAAAGGAAAGTACTGTTTCCCTCCTTCGTCCCTCCCCTCGAATTTAATGTTTCATAGGAACACTTTTGTCATCAACTAAATGCAGGGGAAAAGAGTTTATATTTAAAAAATAGTAACAACTGCTTGTATTTGAATACGTCTTATAGAGACAGTTGAAATAAAGCAGTTACGATCTCTGTGACAGTAGCTACTGCTAATGCCTATCATAAAAGCCAGTAAGGAGGCAGATACGTTGATTTATCATGCAATGCTGCTCCTATATATCTACTTTCTAATATAAATCTGTGGAATTATTGCTTACGCTGAGCTTCACGTGCCTGTATTTGTATTGCTAACCTCTCCTGGAAGACTTCAAAGCTTTATTTATGGGAGGCTTTTATCTACCCCTAGGAAAAGCACTCGCAACAGGAGAATGCCTGCCCCCAAGACTCAAACACATTAAGAGTACAGATTTACACCACCCAAATTCCCCAGCAGAGAAACATGCTCTTTATCTAAGCTCTCGAGTAGAGCATGGCTCCAACTCATGCTTGCTGGCACTGAGGATACTGGTGACCAGGGATTTTTGTACGAGCCCCAGATAAGTTCTCCAGCACCATCTCTTCACACAGGACCACATGTATCACCTAAGATCAAGTCCTCCTCCTAAAGCACTTAATGTTTGTTTCACAGCCTTGTTTTTCCTCCCCAATGCATTGCTTTCTTACCTGCTTTTTAATCTTACCATATAAGTATTTTTTTGAGATTTTAGAAATTTATTTTTTTTTTTTTAGCTTTTACTACCTACACAGCATGTGCTGAGAGGAGCAATGCATTATTTTGAGCCAAACTGTCTTAATTATACTCTTCCGGGCAAAGTGGTTCCGTGTCTTTTCTCTACAATTCTTGCAGATTATGATTAATTTTGCCAGATCTAAGAACCAAATAAACATACCAAGTGCTGCGCCTAAAAGCTACAAGGTTGTGAGATGAAAAAGGTTGATGCTTTGGAGAAAAACACCAGTATTTCCCATGCAAGGCCTGCTGGAGGATGGTGATGGATGCCATGAGAAATTAATTCCTGTTTCTGCCAGCAGTTTGGAGCTGTGTCCATCCTACCATGCCCCTCTGAGCCCCCAAATTCATGCTCAGAGCACATGATCTATGTCTGTCTTCAATTGGCATGTTGTCACAGCTCTGACTCTGATCGTGGGGAAGGATTAGTGTGCAGTGCTGAGCCAAAATTACTTATTTTGGGACAAATATCCCAAACTAGATATGTCTCTTTGGAAATTTCTCTGCACTGGGATTCTCTTCCGGGTTTGGGACATAATGTCCTGTCCATGTTTTTGCAAAATCTCAGCAAGCAATTGTACAATATGTGATCTCATGGGCACAGCACTGAAGGGAACACACAAAGGACAACATGCTCGATAGATGGCATTACTTAAGGGGCTGATTTGTATAGCACCCAGCAAGCAGAAATAGAATCATAGAACCATAGAATGTTTAAAAAGGGGCAGGGAGCTCGCAATGACCACAGCAGCTGTAAAACCAGCAGCATTTCAGACATAGAATCATAGAATGGTTAGGGTTGGAAAGGACCTTCAAAAGGTCATCTCGTCCAACCCCCCTGCAAGGAGCAGGGACATCCCCAACTAGATCAGGTTGCTCAGAGCCTCATCCAGCCTGGCCTTGAACGTTTCCAGGGATGGGGCATCCACCACCCCTCTGGGCAACCTGTTCCAGTGTTCAGATCACTCTTAGCTGGGGATGAAACACAACGCTGACCAAAAAGCAGCATTGGCTAATTAATCAGATAACCTGGCTGTGTGGATTTTCTAAACCACGGGCAAGGAGAGCTCACAGCAAAAGCCCAGTATGCATATATTGGTCCCCAAAAAGGGAGAGATGCAAAATCAGCCCACCTTCACCATCGTTTCAATGTGCCTTAGGATAGTATCAGTGTTGTAAACAACCTCCTTAGAGGAGTTACCTGAAATATACCAGAAAAATCAGTCCCACTTAAGGAAAAAAACAGTAGAAATACTTGCATGCAATCAGAATCAGGGCCAGAAAATTCTTTCTTGCATTGTCCACTTACTCCCTCATGAAAAAGTATTCGCAATAAACTTTTCTACATTATATTTTTCTCTGAAATCACACAAATGCAATATTGGCCGATGGAGGATTTAGGGCCTCAAAACTTTATTTTTGCCCTTTTCTCTTTCAAAATATTTTTACTTTTTTTTTTTTCCTTTCTTTTCTTTCTTTCTTTCTCTCCCCCCTCCTCTCCTGAAACTGTTCAAACTATACCTGTCCAAACTGGAGTTAAGCAAGTCCATCTGCTTTAATGTTCTTCTTACACAGAACACAGGAGCTATTTGGGTTGCAGCTGTTAAAACAGTCTTGATGGACGTGAAGGAAGAGCTGGATTTCACAGCGTCTCCTCCACCAGTCTTCCCTGAAACACCGACAGGCCCCATTGAACTGGACTCTAGCACACCTTGAACCCTAACCTAAAGCACAGCTATGTGTACATGCTGGCAGGGACACTGGGCAAGGGTTCACACCTCTGCATAATCCTCCTGCAGCAAACAGGGTCAGGGCTGGTACCAAGCCAGTGTCAGGCATGACAACAGCCAAGTGGAAAAGCAGAGACTGAACCCCAGCTGAGATGTCACCATTTTTCAACTCTCCAGCCCAACATAATGTTTTGATGAGAAAATGCGGAGGTGAACAAGGTGAAGGTGCCCATCTTGTCTTTTTACATGGAAAATATAGAACTTGTAATCAACCTCATACAAAAAAATATACCTCAAATAAACCTTGAGGGCATCAGGAACAAGATGTACTTACTCAGTAACCCCAGCAGTATGATGTCCTGGGTTCACTGAACTCAACACATGTTTTGCTATTGACTTCAGTGAAATTCTGAGCTTTCTCATTATCATTTTAACTGCATTTTGCTGAGGCTGGCTTTGGAGAATCACTTAAAGATTACAGTTAGGTGAAGAAGGAAAACTTTATTCCACTTCAGGCCTCCAAACCAAAATGAAAAACAGTTCAAATTCAGGGAGGTTTTTTTTTTGTGTGTATCTGTTAAAAACAATTGGGTAGGGGGAAGGGGGGCGGGGAATGCCACAAACAGAAAGAATCACTAACAGTTTCTCCCAGACAAATTTTCATTTTTTATTAAATCTATTTCTGATGTGGTTGAAGATGAAACATATCAAGTCTAGGAAATAAGTGTGTGAGCAACTTCCAAAAATAATCAGGATTTACAATGACCTTTTATGCTAGACAAGCAAAGGCAAGTGGTATAATGGATACAGAAAAATGTTACTGAGAACCAAGGAAATTTGCATCCAGCAGCAGTAACAGCGAAGGGGACACTGAAATGTGCTTGCTTTGCACAGAGGGCTACAGTGCCATGTTATTGTAGACAAATGAAGGGCTTGTGTTAAAAATGCATAATTTAATCAAGAGAAAAACTAAAATCAGATGGAAATATGCAGACCTGATATTGTTTTTTAATATTAGTGTTATTAAATTCTGCTATAGTTTCTTACAGAATCATCCAAATGTAAATTAATATAAGGAAAAACTGTTAACAAAATTACAGGATGGGATCAAACATTCCTGCTCATTTGCAAGCATCCCACTGACTTGGATATTAGAGATGGCATAAAAGACCTAGTATAAAATACTACCTGCACTGACCTAATAGTATTTTCCCTGTCAGAGCAGCTTGAAATGAGCCCCGATGCAGTTGTTGGTGAATGGGAGCTGAGGTGAGCTGCCACCTCCCTGTGCCATAACCTGAGCACGGCCGGAGGGCTGCCAGCTCCACCTGAAATCAGCCCATGCTACAAGGAGCAGGAACTTATTCCCTGGGCATAATCAGCCTTCAGATTTAATATCTGCCCTGAGAAAACAGGAATGAATATTCCTCTAATTTAACATATTAAAAAAAACATTTAAAATATCTTCCATTTGCACATGCATGAATGATGCAAGAGTCATTGCCTCTGCTCAGCATCTCTTGGGCTTGTAGCGCCTGCCCTCATCCAGGGCTCTTCCACCATTGGGGCTAAAGTGCAAGTTTCCAACTTGCTCATTTCACATGAAGGCAAAACAGCGGGGCAGAAAGGGACTGTCACCTGCCAAGTGAAATAGCGCCTTGAGGTTAAAGACCCCAAGTCCGTTTTCTCATTTGAGCATTTCTGATGTGGCAAACTTCAGCAGAGAGAGATACGCTTGTCTTGAAACTCCGCCAAGGAACTAGGGGCTCGCATTTCAGACTATGCACCTGTTTTACTGTAGCTCAAGCTCCAGCAAGAAAGTCACTGTGTAACACCATTCTTCCAGAAAATTAAGAGTTATCAATATTGATTTGGTTTATAAGAGTCCCTAGAGGCCCTGGCCCCACTGTTTCAAGCAGCACAGAAACACATATATATAGTGTTTTTTTCCCTTGTCAATTAGAATATAAAAACTGTAGAGAAGAGATTCTTTCTTTTTGTTTGCACAGCACCTTGTACAATAAGGTCCTAATCTTTCAGGCGTATCTAAATGGACACAAAGAGGATCAAAACAGGTACCAAGCATTTAACGTTAACACTGACTCCCACCAACACGTTATTTGATATCCACGTATGAGAGAAAGAGAAGATGCACAGCTGGAAAGCAATGGCAATTGCTTTCCAATTGCATCCGCCTGACCCAGTGTCGGGTCCTCCATGAGCTGCAGGTGGATCTCTGCTCCTCCGTGGACCTCCATGGGCTGCAGGGGTCAGCCTGCCTCACCATGGGCTGCACCACAGGCTGCAGGGGAATCTCTGCCAGGAGCAACATTACTCCTCCCCCTCCTTCTTCACTGACGTTGGCGCCTGCAGCCGCTCCTCTCACAGGAAATTCTTCACAATTAGGCTCAGGCAGATGCCTCTCAGGTTCTCTTCACATCTCCTCTCTTCTCTTCTCTCAGCCAGGCCATCTGGGCCAAGTGGGGCCCAGACGGCTGCCCAAGGCCAGAGGGTGAGGGCCACAAGGCACACAAGGCTTGTGCCTCCCCCTCTCTGCCCCTGCTTCTGCTTCTTCATTTTTTTTTCTTTATTTTCACCTTCTTAAATATATTATCACAGAGGAGTTATCACTGTAACCAATTGGTCTGGCTCTGTCCAGAGGCTCTGACTCAGTCGGGTCAAAGGGGAAACTTCTAGCAGCTTCTCACAGAAGCTGCCACTGGAGCCTCCACCACTACACAAAACCAGGACACCACCATAGCAGCATATCCTCCAAAAGGAGAAGCCCTGCTCCCTCTAAAGTCAACTTCCCTACCATCCTGAGAAATCTCATGGGTTTAGCAGAAGCAGCCAGAGCACAGTGCTACAACCAGGCCCAGCAGCACAGCAGCGGGGAAAGCTTACACACAGGCACTGCTCACATGAGACCCCTGCTGGACAGCAACAAAATCCTAAACAATCTTCCAAGCTAATGCACCTTCATCTTGCTGTAAACATTTCTGGCTTTAACCAGCATCTTAGACATAGTTATTCCTTGCTGATTTGAGCCAAGCAACATGGGGTAGCTCTCATGGCAACAAGTGTCGTCCCAGATGGCTTCTCCTGTTTGTGACACAGAACTGGTTACCACTATCCTCATATTTGAGGACTTTTGCTGTCCCAGTCCTTCTAGTAACTGCGCAATAGAGCAGTGCTGTTACCCAGGACTGAGATTTGGCTCAAGGAGTCTGGAGGCAAAGGCACTCGTGCAGACTGATGACAGAGGACAGACAGGACCCTGCCCCTCAGCTGGAATTGGATATCATTGGCTTGGTCGCTGGTAAGCACAAAACTTAGAAAGATCTCCAGTAAAATGTAGTAGCTAAAGGCATACTGAAACTCTTAAAAGGCCAAAACACTGGTATTACCCACTGTTTCCATCGTGTTTTTGATGTTCCCTTTATTGCATGGAGACTGCTACAGTGTTAACAGCTAGGAATTGAAAATGTGTAAGGAATACATATGAACAAATCAAGTGGACAATTCTTTAACTTCTTGAAAGCTTTGAGAACAAAATATTGGAAGGCAGATTTAGCATTTGAATTCCACTTCATTAGAGGGAGAACCATTTCTAAAAGAAGAAATAATCATCAAGATGGAAATACAACAGTTGAGCAACAGGTCTGGAAGGGAAAAAAAGATGAGGCTTTCTGCTGAAAGCCTTGCAGCAGCCTTGTCCTACATTTTATTGGCCTCTAGTGGAAAACAGAAGCAACATCTTGAGATCACAAAACCTCATTTACAGAACACAGGAAAAAAAATACCATTCCCCATACACAGTTTGAATACATACCTGACAAAGGGATGCAAGGCATGCCACTAAAAAAGGACAACTATTCTGTATTAAATACACACAGTCTTGGTATTGCTATCATTCAGGGAAGACATTGAGTTAAATATTAGCTCTTTTCCATATATGTTCCTATTCAGATGAACCTCTTAACTGTCTGCCATAAAAGAAATAAAATTTCACCTGCAGAGGCACTAAGTTTGTTGATATTTGAGCTAGAAGCTCCGAGCCACTGAATGTGTTCCACTGAATGTTAACCCTTGTAGCACTCAGACCGCAGCAGTTTGGCTATAAAGTAGACTCTAAAATAAGGAGTTCCATTGCTAGCTTCTGTAAACACAGGCTCTCAAAATGAAAACTGCCTAGGTATAAATTTAGTGATTCAAAACCCACAGCTCCTTGTGGATATAAACAAGATGACAACTCTCCTCAATTAATTAAAAATATGAATCATAACAGGAACAAACCTCTGAAAAGACAAGTCAATGGAGGGCAGTAGGCTCAGCGCAGATACTGGATAACATAAAAGAGCAAGTCACCTGTTCGACACAGCAGAGCTCTCAAAAACAGAGCCAGCTAAAAAGCAAACACCGCCCTCAGCAGAACTGTGCGCACCAACAGTGAACAGATACCTCTGAGCAGAGAAGGGATGCAGATCACTGTTGGATACTAGTCTCCTTAGACTGAGTATAAATCTCTGTGCATCCCTCCAACAGCCCTGTAAGCTTGCCTTGGTTTCCTCCCTCCTCCAACGCCTGCCTTCTGGAGCCCAGGACAGTGTGGCAATGTTTGCTCCCTGGGAAACAGCATCCATCACAGCAGCCTTGAGATGGTGGAAGGCGGACGGCAGTACCGTACACATCACGAGTGGACTGCTTGACTGGTGTTCAGCAGAAGAATGGCCCTGCATCCATCTCCAAGGATGTGCCGCTGATCCTCTGCAGAGACTTGGCACTCAGCAGCCTCGGGACACAGGAAAAGGGAAAGGAGCAACAGGCACTCTCAAACCTGGGAAAAAAAACTTATTCAAAACATAGTTTTGGTGTATTTTAACTGGTTTTTTCTGTCCATTTGCTCCTGCATTCATTTTACCAGCCTCTATGCTAGTCTAGAGTACAGGGACGTCATTAGAATCTTCTTTGGAGGCTGAACTGTCAAAAAAAAAGCAAACAAGCAGAACCCCCCATACCAAAACAAAACAGCACAGCATTAATTGATTCAGAGTGAGATGATGTGAGCCATCTAACAAATCTGAAAAAAAAACCAAAACATTTTTGAAAGCCAAGTGCAGTCTTCTGACTTGTTTGTTCTGGTCAAATTGCTTGCATTGCCTGTTTACCTTCAAGAAGAGACACCAGCTGCCAAAAGTCACCAGATTAACATTTTTTGTGAGTGCAAGACAGAAATGTAACCAGCAGCAAGGAAACTCCAGACAGTAAATACCAGTACCTCTTGCTCGAGTCCTCTTGGCTCAGTGCTGGCCCAAGTGCCTTTTTTTCCGCAACATTTAGCAGAGTATCCTAAAGTAGCCTGATTTTATGCCATAAACGTAAAATAATCAAGCACAGGACTTTGAGCCCATGAATCCTCAGGGCTGGCTGAACTCCCATCTGTAAATCCTACAGATTAGTTACATTATGTTTATTTCCTTCATGAGGAAAGGAAAAAAAATATTAAATACAATCAGTCTGAACCTGCAATAGGCTTCTCTCTGCCTCTTGCACGTACTAGGATCTCAGAAAGAGCAGTAGAAAGCAGATAGGATGGCAGGAGGACTGGTGTGTGGCAGAGCTTCAGCAGGCTGGGGCAGCACAAGAAACAAAGTAAGGTTCTTGTGGCACAGGGAAGCTTTCCCCACTGTCTAGCGAGGCGGCCAGAAGAGCTTTCCACACCTCATCCTTTGGCTTTCTTTGCACAATAAAATGAATTCTGCTTTACAGTCTTAATTCCTTAGGCTGCAAAACATTTTGCACTGGTTTGATACATATTCTTTCATTTAGGCATGTATATGATAATACCTAGTTCAAAACAGAAAAGGGGAAAAAAATAAAAATAAAAATCACATGATCCTTAACAGACAAGTTAAACCTGATTATCTGCAGAGGAATGAGAGTCTTATTTTAGTAATAACTGACTCACATGAGAAAGTAGTTGCAGTTGTGTGCCAGCAGACCGGATAGCAGTGTGACCAAGTTGCTTCCTACAGGAGAGGAGGAGCCTTTTAACTGAAGATACTGGGAATACACAAGAGACTCACATGGTAAAACCAACCCTGAGCTGCCAAAGATGTGTAATAAATGTGACTTTTAACATTCTCTTCTACCACCACTGGACAATGTGGAGCTTCTGAGGCTGTTCTCAAGTCTCAGGTACAAGCGTTTAGCTTTTCATCCACCACGTCTCAAGGCACAAATGAGCACATGAGCTCAGAACTGGCTTGGTAATGCTTGAGCTCACAGCACACGTGGAGCAAGTAACTTGCATACAACGCCTGCAGCTGGGCTACAGTATAACCACTGGCACCTTTCCTTGGTCCTGGGCCACTAGATAACCTTCCTCCTCCCACTGTGCAGCGGAGAAAGCCAGCTAATCAGGATAATTTTTAAGACTAGTACTTAGCTTTTTACCCACTAAGAAGAAAAAATTAAGTTGAATTATTTTACATGCAAAAGAAATGTGAATGGTGCACTTTTTACTTGTTTATCACTTCTTACAACTCCTAAAACTTTTTAGACCTGCCAGGGACATGACAAACTTGAAACAGTACATCTATGATTACTGGGGGAACTGAAAAAAACACCACACCACACTAGCCCTCCAAAAAAAAAAAAAAAAAAAAAAAGAAACAAGACAAACATACAAGATAAAGCAGCACCTTGCTTCCTAAAAGGTAGTATTGGGTCACCGTAATGATTTTACTGGAACTGCTCTCCCTCTGTGAAGTTATGACTGAATCTAATTGGCATAGGAAGGGCACATGTTCTGATTCTTCCAGGTTAAGGTAGGTAAAAGAAAAAGATGTATTAACAATCTTCCTGCTTATCAAAATACAGTACATTATAGATATGGTTATTGCTCTGTTTCTGTTCAATGCATTGATTCGATCCAATTACCAAGAAACTATAATGGACTGTTCTGGATGAAAGCATCTCTGAAACACTGCAGTGAAGAAAACCAATAACGATTCCTTGTGTCACACCACAAGCACAAGAGCATGACTTCATCTGAACAGTCAGGATAAGGAAAGAGAGTCCCCAGATCCATGTCCTACTTGGAATTCTACAAAGCGACCTACGCAGCAGCTGACCGGAACAGAACAGCACTGAAGTCATATCAGTTTTGGGACCTCTGCAAGAAGGAAGTGCCACCCTCCCCTTCCCATTTTGCACATCTCAGGGCCACAAGCATTGTGGACATGCATGTGCTTACCCAGGCACGCAGAAGAGGCAGCAGACAGCTGAGTGCCTGAGCTGGATTCTCTGCTGCTTTAGGTAATGGCAAATACTGGAAGTGAGACAGGGCTTCAAGAACCATGAGAACTGCAAGTCAAAAGCCAACACTTCAGCAAGGCTCTCGCTGGCAAGATGCTAACAAGTGCTGGTTGGGCAGGGTTGGTGGGATTGAACGTTATAAACAGAGCTCATAGAAACTTCCAGGAGTGGAAAACCTCCCCTTCCTCTCTTCTCTGCAACATTTAAATGACTTCATACACTGACATTCATAGCATAGTACACTGTTGTTCAGGAGAAGATTTTTCCTCATCCTCTCACCTCCGAAAATTGTTTTGGTTCTGGAATTGTTTCAGTACTGATCCGGACTCTGAAGTTTTAAATGCTGGATAACTCTACAACACTTCGCTTATAACAAAAACAGTGAGTTCAGACAAGAAAAAGATAGATACTTTTTAAAAAACCAACCAACCACAACCACCAAAAAGAAATGCAACAACCATCACCCAGCACCATGCATAGTATACTGGAGTCCAATTTGGATTTTAAATCATTCCTAAGGAGACCTACTTTTAATACCCACAGTAAAGATTTTCGAGAAAATGAGCTCATTGGTGTGGAATTAATAATAGATCTATGCAGCTTGATATTCCCAGGAGATAAAGCGAAAGGGAAAAATATTAAAAACTGATGCTCCTGGCAAATGAAAAACTAATGGACCATATTTTCCCAAAGGGATGGGAGGTCCTTTCATTTTATTTCACTCTGATGACTATGCGAGACCCACCATAACAGGTAACTCTCAGAGAGCACCATCTCCAGCTAAATGGAAACACTTTGAAAATTTCATAAAGAATGTGGAGGAGAGTGTAAGTTATCACATAACAAATCTCTAGAGCACTGAATAACCACAATACTGCAGCAGAATGTAGCTGTGCTTATGATTTACCCAAAAACTAAAAGAATTCTGCAACAGTTCAACCCAGAGTTTCTGTATAACTATGGCAGGAACAGCAGGGATTTGAACTGGAACCAAAGTCACTGTCAACAAAGAGCATTGTTTTTTCAAAGCTAATCTGTATTGGCATCTGAGATTCAACAAGGCTGAGAGCTGGGTCCTGCACTTGGGTCACAACAACTCCATGCAACGCTGCAGGCTTGGGGAAGAGTGGCTGGAAAGCTGCCTGGCAGAAAGGAACCTGGGGGAGTAGGCCAACAGCCAGCTGAATATGAGCCAGCAGTGTGCCCAGGTGGCCAAGAGAGCCAACGACATCCTAGCTTGCATCAGGAACAGTGTGGCCAGCAGGAGTAGGGAAGTGATTGGCCCCTGTACTCAGCATTGAGTGAGGCCACACCTGGAATTCTGTGTTCTATTTTGTGCCCCTCACTACAAGAAAGACATTGAGTTGCTGAAGCATGTCCAGAGAAGGGCAATGAAGCTGGTGAAGGGTCTGGAGAGCAAGTCTTATGAGGAGCAGCTGAGGGAACTGGGGTTTAGTCTGTAGAAAATGAGGCTCTACAGCTTCCTGAAAGGAGGTTGTAGCAAGGTGGGTGTCACTCTTTTCTCCCAAGTAACTAGTGATAGGATGAGAGGAAATGGCCTCAAGTTGGTCCAGGGGAGGTTTAGATTGGATATTAGGAAAAAATTATTCACGAAAAGGGTTATCAAGCACTGGAACAGACTGCCCAGGGAAGTGGTTGAGTCACCATCCCTGGAGGTGTTAAAAAACCATGTAGATGTGGCACTTAGGGACACGGTTTAGTGCTGGACTTGGCAAGGCTTGGTTAATGGGTGAACTGATGATCTTAAGGGTCTTTTCCAACCTAAACGATTCTGTGATTCTATTCTATGAAAAATATCTTACTTTCAAACTCCTTTTAAGAGTTTCAACAACTCCAACAGAACAGTTGAAAGGTTTCACTGTTGGTGACATCTTTGAAGCCACTCAAGGTAACTCACATTATTTATAAATATTTACAAGTCAAACTCATGCAATTACCTGCATTTTCAAAACCACACATACTACTAGAAAATTAATTCTTAAATTATTTAGAAATCAAAGCTGATTTGTATTATTTAATATTTATTGATACAAAAGAAAAAAATCATTGGTAACAAACCATGTATTTACAATTTACACTGGAGAAAGATCTTTTACAATCAATGAAAAAAATGTGCCCCTAAAACTAGGGTGTATTTCCAAGAGGATGGTAATTATAGTGTTCTTTAGAATTCCTTTGCATTAGATGACCTTCAATTTGCAGGCAAGGTTATGGGGAAGAGGTCCCCAATAACATGCTTCTTCCTTTTGGTCTAAATTATAAAAAGACAAGAAATTAGTTCAAGTGAATACAGTTTAAAAAAAGGCTTATCTGACTGTGCCATAAAAGTAGGGAGTTACTAGACAGTAAAGTGTAAAAACCACAAATTGTGCTCAGAGCAACAAGGACATTAGACCATTCACCTACTCCAGTGGCAAATCAATAAAAATACTAGTATAATTTCAGTTATGCTCAAAAGAGTACATTAGCCTAATTTAATTTAACTAACAGTGGTCTCTAACAAATGTGTTCCTCTGTGCAAAGTTGTCAAAGCCATACCTGGTTGCGACATTGACACTTGATCTTACATCATCTCTAATATGAAACATATTTTGTGCAGGACCAAGAGGCCTCAGGAGTCAATGTGCATGTGAGTTTCACGCTACTTTTATAATAGTCTTGTGTGTATTTTAATTCATTTAAGCTCACGTTTAGACAAACGGTCCACAATCTATGATTTACAGTCCCAAAGGCCACAAAAACCTGCTGATATTAGGGAAAAGTCCAAGAATTAAAACTGTTGCCAACTGAGAGAAATAACGTCTGATGCAACTCACCACATCAAGTGACAGCTGAGGACTATTACTTCATATGCAGTTACATGGAAAAAGCAGCCACTTCATAGCCTGGACTGCACAAGATGCCAAATTTTCAAGCTGGTTTAAAGCTCACATACAGAATGAAGACTGCCGTTAAGACTTGCAAGTGAAAAATAACAGCCCACTATCAAAATACCTTATACTAAAATGTTTTGGGGTATATATGCAGAAAACTGTTAGCTAATTCCCCCAAACTGATCAGTGGACTTCTCATCAAACCCACATATGCGTCTTCCTTAGAGGGTGTCATAGTTTAGCCCCAATTGGGACCAGACTAAACAGTCTCTCACACTCCCCTCACCCTCCGAGAGAATAGGGGGAGATAATATAAGAAAAAAGGCTCAAGGTTTGAGATAAGGATAGGGAGAAATCCTTAAAGTTACTGTTACAGGCAAAACAGACTTGACTTGGGGAAAACCATTTGTTTCTTATTAAAACCAAAGCAGGATAATGAGAAAGAGAACAAGATAACTTCCCCCCACTCCTCCTTCTTCCCAGGCTTAATATTATGTCTACCTCCTTCCCCCCCACTCCCAAGCAGCACAGGGGGAAAGAGGGAATGGGGGTTACGGTCAGTTCATCACACATTGTTTTACACTGCGGTTTCGTTGTCAGGGGAAGAACTCACATTCCTCCCCTGCTCCATTGTGGGGTCCCACCCATGGGCTACAGCCCTTCATGAAACTGCTCCGGGATGGGTCTTTTCTTCCACGGAGTGCAGTCCCTCCAGAACAGCTGCCACAGCAGGCCCTCCATGGGCCACAGCCTCCTTCAGGCATCCACCTGCCCTGATGTGGGGCCCACAAGGCTCACACCTCCCCCTCTCTGCCCCTGCTCAGTGCCTTCACATTTTCTTCCTTCCTTTTTTTTTTTTTTCCCCTTGTTTTTCCCCTTCTTAAATACATTATCACAGAGGCGTTATCAGGGAACATTCTGCTACCAGTTGTCTTGGCCCTGGCCAGCAGCAGGTCTGCCCTATGCCTGGCCAAGTCCACTGGACAAAGGGGAAACAACTTCTAGAAGCTTCTTACAGAAGCTCCACCCTAGCCTCCCCTCACTAAATAAAACCAGGACAGAGGGACACCTCAGAGCAAAGACCAGAAGAAAAATGTTAAAGCTGACAGTTGGAACACATTTTAGTATGCTGTCCTGGTTTCGGCAGGGATGGAGTTAATTTTCCTCTCAGTAGCCAGTGTGTTTTGGATTTTGAATGTGAAAAATGTTGATAAAACACCCTGATTATATGAGCTGTTGTTAATGAGACCAAGGACACTGTCCAGCTTTCCAGGTCTCACTGATGTGAAGGTGCAGGAAGCTGGGAGAAAGACAGAGAGTAAACTGGCCAAAGAGAGTATTCCATGCCAAACAGAGTATGTCATGCCCAGTAGATAAGTGGGAGTTGGCTAGGAGGGAGATATCTGCCTTCCTGGCATCCTCGCTCGCTGGCATTGTTCCCTCTACCTTGCTGGCTCCCTTTCGCTCCTTTGCTTGCTGCTCAGTTTCGTTTCCATGATTGCTGCTTGGGATGGACTGTATCAGTCACTGGGACATCGGGTAGTGAGAAATCATGCATTGTTCCTTTTGTATATTTTAAAATCCTTATATTCTGTTACTATTGTAGTTTTCCTTTGCTATTTTAGTAAACTGTCTTCATCTCAATCCCATGAGTTTTCCTTTCTTCCCAATTCTCTCCTCCGGCCCTCTGGGGAGGGGGAGGATGAGTGAGAAACTGTGTGGTGACTAGGGCTAAATCACAACAGTCTTTTTGGCATCCAACGTGGGGCTCAAAGGGTCGAGGTAACAACAGATCTGACTAGAGCGTGTTAAAGTTGATAAAAGCACTCATCATTTTTAGAATCACAGAATGGTTAGAGTTGGAAGGGACCTTCAAAGGTCATCTAGTCCAACCCCCCTGCAAGGAGCAGGGACATGGCCAACTAGATCAGGTTGCTCAGAGCCTCATCCAGCCTGGCCTTGAATATTTCCGGGATGGGGCTTCCACCACCTTTCTGGGCAACCAGTGTTCTATAACTCGCATTGTAAAAAAATTTTTCCTAATTTCCAATCTAAATCTACTCCCCACTATTTTAAAACCATTACCCCTCGTCCTATTGCAACAGGCCCTACTAAACATCCTCTCCCCATCTTTCTTGTAGGCCCCCTTGAGGTACTGGAAGACCGCTATCACGTCTCCCTGGAGACTCCACTTTTGCAGGCTGAACAGCTCCAACTCTCTCAGCCTGTCCTCATAAGAGAGGTACTCCAGCCCTTTTATCATCTTCGTGGCCCTCCTCTGGACCTTCTCCAACTGGTCCATGTCCTTCTTGTGTTGGGGGCTCCAGAACTGGACACAGTACTCCAGGTGGGGTCTCACCAGGGCAGAGTAGAGGGGGAGAATCACATCCCTCAACATGCTGGCCACGCTCCTCTTGATGCAGCCCAGGATGCAGTTGGCCTTCTGGGCCACAAGGGCGCATTGCGTGCTCATGTTAAACTTCTCATCCACCAGCACTCCCAAGTCCTTCTCCTCAGGGCTGCTCTCAATCCATTCTCTGCCCAGCCTGTATTTGTGCCTAGGATTGCCATGACTCAGGTGCAGGACCTTGCACTTGGCCTGGCTGAACTTCATGAGGCTGGCACGGGCCCACCTCTCCAGCCTGTTGAGGTCCCTCTGGATGGCATCCCTCCCTTCCAGCGTGTCAACGGCACCACACAGCTTGGTGTCGTCAGCAAACTTGCTGAGGGTGCACTCTATCCCACTGTCCATATCGCCGACAAAGATGTTGAACAGGGCTGGGCCCAACACGGACCCATGAGGGACGCCACTCGTGACCGGTCTCCACATGGACATTGAGCCGTTGACCACCACTCTCTGAGTGCGGCCATCCAGCCAACTCCTTATCCACTGAGTGGTCCGTCCATCAAAGCCATGTCTCTCTAGTTTAGAGAGAAGGATGTCATGGGGGACAGTGTCAAAAGCTTTGCGCAAGTCCAGGTAGATGATGTCTGTTGCTCATCCCTTGTCCACCGATGCCATCACCCCGTCATAGAAGGCCACCAAATTGGTCAAGCATAATCTGCCCTTGGTGAAGCCATGTTGGCTGTCACCAACCACCTCCTTGCTCTCCATCTGCCTTAGCATGGTTTCCAGGAGAATCTGCTCCATGACCTTGCCAGGCACAGAGGTGAGGCTGACCGGCCTGTAGTTACCTGGGTATTCCTTATTCCCCTTCTTAAAAATTGGGGTTATGTTCCCTCTCTTCCAGTCATCGGGGACCTCACCAGACCGCCACAAGTTCTCAAATATGATAGCCAGTGGCTTGGCAACTTCATCTGCCAGTTCCCTCAGGATCCGCGGATGGATCTCATCAGGTCCCATGGACTTGTGTACCGTTAAGTTCCTCAGGTGATCCTGAACCTGCTCTTCGAGTACAGTGGGCAGTTCTTCATCCTCACAGTCCCTGCTTGCATCTTCTACAGCTTGGGTGGTGGGACAAGTACTCTTGTTGGTGAAGACTGAGGCAAAAAAGTCATTGAGAACCTCAGCCTTCTCCATGTCCCTGGGTAACCAGGACACCAGTTCCCTTCTGGAGGGGGCCTACATTTTCCCTGGACTTTCTTTTGTCCCCTACGTACCTATAAAAGCTTTTCTTGTTGCATTTTATATCCCTGGCCAGATTCAGTTCTGCCAGGGCTTTGGCCTTCCTTACCTTATCCCTGGTCACTCGCGCAGCCTCTTTGTAGTGCTCCCAAGCTACCTGTCTCCGTTTCCACCCTCTACAGGCCTCCTTTTTTACTTTCAGTTGGTCCAGGAGCTCCTTGCTCATCCACACCGGCCTCCTGGGCTTTTTGCCTGACTTGTTCTTCGTCGGGATGCACCTCTGCTGAGCTTGGAGGAGATGCTCCTTGAATATGGACCAACTTTCCTGGGCCCCTCTTCCCTCCAGGGCCACCTCCCATGGCACTTTGCCCATCAGGTCCCTGAAGAGGCCGAAGTCCGCCTTCCTGAAGTCTAGGGCAGAGAGCTTGCCATGTAGTTTCCTCGCTGCCCCGTGGATCTTGAACTCCACCGTGTCGTGGTTGCTGCAGCCAAGGCTGTCCTTGTCCTTTCACATCCCCCACCAGTCCCTCCCTGTTGGTGAGCACAAGGTCGAGCATGGCACCCCTCCTTGTCGGCTCCTCTATCGCCTGCAGGAGGAAGTTGTCATCCACGCATTCCAGGAACCTCCTGGACTGCCTGTGCCCTGCCGTGTTGTCTCTCCAACAGATGTCAGGGTGGTTGAAGTCCCCCATGAGGACCAGGACCTGTGACCGTGTGGCTGCTCCTATCTGCCTATAGAGCACTTCATCTGCTCTGTCTTCCTGGCCAGGCGGCCTGTAACAGACCCCCACCGTAACGTCCCCTGTCCATCCCCATCCTCTAATCTTGACCCATAAGCTCTCTGTCAGCTCCGCCTCCATCCCCAGGCGGAGCTCCACACACTCCAGACGGTTGCTGATGTAGAGAGCGACACCCCCTCCTCGTCTCCCCTTCCTGTCTTTTCTAAAAAGCCTATACCCTTCCATGTTGACGCTCCAGTTGTATGTGTCATCCCACCACGTCTCCGTGATGCCAATGAGGTCGTAGCCCTGCTCGTGTGCAAGCATCTCCAGCTCTTCCTGTTTATTCCCCATGCTGCGTGCATTGGTATAGAGACACTTCAGCTGGGCCCCCGACAAAGCCGACTTGCTGGCTGGAGCTACAGGGGTGCTATTGGACCGCAGTTTAGGTTTATTTGCACTTATCTGTGATCCTTCCTCAGCTTCTGGACCCTCGGTGCTGGCACTGGCGCCATGCTGACAGCAGTGGGCTGAACTGTGCTCCCCCTCCCCCAGCAACACTAGTTTAAAGCCCTCCAGACGAGCCTGGCAAGTCTTTGTCCAAACACACTCTTCCCCCTCTTGGTTAGGTGCACGCCCTCCGCCCCTAGCAGCCCGGGCTTCTCAAAGCACGCCCCGTGATCCAGATACCCAAAGCCCTGGCTGTAGCACCACTCCCTGAGCCACGAGTTAACCTGCCAGATACGTCTGGCCCTTTCAGGTCCCTGCCCTTCGACTGGGAGGATTGACGAGAAGACCACCTGCACCCCAGAGCCTTTGACTGTTGAACCCAGAGCCCTGAAATCCCTTTTGATGTTTCTCAGACTGCTGCCAGCTCTGTCGCTGGCCCCCACATGAAACACCAGCAGTGGATAATAGTCTGTGGGCCATATGAGGCTAGGTAGTCTCTCGGTGACATCCCTGATACGAGCCCCCGGGAGACAGCATACCTCCCGAGAGAGCGCATCGGGGCGGCAGATGGGTGCCTCCGTACCTGTCAGGAGGGAGTCACCCACTACTGCCACTCCTCTCTTTTTCTTGGTAGCGCTAGTTATTACACGAGGCGCGCTACCTCGCACGGCTCCCGTGCCTCCCCCGAGGTGCTGGGTCTCACTTCTTCAGTCTGCAGAGCAGCAAAGCGGTTCTGCAGGGGCACCTCGGGGTTCTGGGGAAGCCGCTGCTTCTTCCTCCTGCGCCTTGCCCTTGCAGCTTTCCATTCAGTGGCATCTTCTGCCTGCTTGCTTACGTCGTGTGTCACTGCGGGGGGGGGTTGATTGGTTCACTGGGTGCTGCGGTTCCAGTGCAGACTGTGCCTGGAACCAAGCATCCAGCTCCCTCTCAGCCTCCCTGATGTCCCGCAGCCTCCTGACCGCCTCCTGCAGCTCAGCCACTGCCGCAGGAGCTGCTCCACCCGGGCACACCTTCTGCAGCCAGGGCTGCCGCCTGCCCCTGCCCCGGGAGTAGGGTCCAGGCTCTGCCTGCAGCCCGAGGTCTGCACCGCAGCCTCCCCCCTCGGCTGCTCCGTCTGCACGGAGGCATCGACCGCCGCAGGGGGTGCCGGTGCAGGCCTCCCGGCCGGAGCTGCAGCCTTTGTTCTCAGGCGGGTGTTGGCCATGTCGCCCTGAGCGGCGTGAATCACCAAGTGCCCCGGGGCGGCGCCCTTCCTGCGCAAACTGCCGCGCCACGCCCTGTTCGCTCCCTAGGCCCCGCTTTACCCGGGCAGAGGGGCCGGGCCGCCGGTGCCCCCTGGCTCCGCCCACGTCTCGTCAGCCGCTCTCGCGCGAGCTGCGGGCTCCTGGCGCCTCGCTCCGCTCCCCCCTGAGCTTCCCTGCCTCGGGAATCCCCTGGCTGCGCTGCGCTGTGCCGCGCCGCTGCGAATCGTGCCGGCTCCGAAGCTGTTGCCTCGGCGACTGAGATTTTTATTGAGGAGTCCCTGGTCACAATGTTGTACTAAGTGTTCATGTGGTCGGGTTATGTAAATCCTGAACTGCATCACGTATTTCCTGTGGTGCTGCTTATCACTTCTCAAAAATGGATGAGAATTCTCATTTTGTTGTACTGGGCACTAGTGACTTATGATATGATAACATCACTGGTTATGAAATCAGTCTGGTCCTTGTTTTTGGCATTGCTGGCAACTCTGTACCTTTAGCACCATTTCGCAAGAATTATTAATAATCACACTTTTTTATTTTTTTCCCCAGAGAACCAATTTATGGGGAAGTCAGGGGAGGATACTTTCCCCTGCTCTTTTACCTTCCCTTTTTCCTTCAAGCTAGTCACATCAGCTCTCGAGAATTTTGAATATCCTAGGGATGTGCAAGCCAGCATACTCCTATTGCTATGTCTCCTGAATGTGTTTCAGATTTTGTTTAGGATTAAACAACTATTTAAAAATATCACCCAGAGATCTGCCTTGAGATTGGATGGGCAGGGGTGACATAGCATGTGGGAAAATATGGGCAGGTACCTAGAGAACTTCTCACCTCCAATGGTCTGGAACTTCACTTCCCAAACAACTAGAGAACCCTGATGAAGTGATATTGAAATATTTGAAAGGAAAATGCCATGGCTATTCCAAAGAAGCATAGCTTATCACTCTGTGTTGGGCACTGGCTAGTATCTGCCAAACACTGCTCAGCATTATGCAGCATCCTCAGAAAGAAGGGAGGGAAAATCAACTGACAGATACTGCGGCTACTCCAGCTCCTGTGACAGACGCCACAGCTACCCCACTCCCAGCTACCAGCACTGTGGCTACTCCAACTCCAGCCACCAGCACTGCGGCTACTCCAGCCTCCACAACAGGCACAGCAGCTGAATCAAGAGAACCAACCCATGTCAGTATCGGTTGCCCCTACACAGAAGAAGAAATCTTGGAAGCGAAAGTCAGCTCATTTAGTAAGGGATGAGGAAAGACCAGGACCATCACAAGCAGAGGAGGGAGACAAGGAACTATAAATGAGACTGAAGCCACCCAATCCCTGTCCCTGAGTGAGCTGTGAGATACACCAAAAGATTTCAGCCAGCTTCCAGGCAAACACCTTGTCACCTGGCTGCTCCGGTGCTGGGATAGTGCAGCCAGTAGCCTGGAATTAGAGGGTAAGGAAGCTAAACAGCTGGGATCTCTTTCTAGGAAGGGGGGCATCAACAAAGCAGTTGAAAAAGGTGCACAAGCTCTCAGCCTCTGGAGGAGACTCCTGTCAAGTATGAAGGAAAGATATCCCTTCAAGGAAGATATTACCTATCACCCAGGCAAGTGGACCACCACAGAGAGGTATCCAGTACCTAGGGGAATTAGCCATGCTGGAAGTCATTTATAGTGACCTAGACAGCAAGGAGTCACCCAAAGATCCAGATGAAGTCCAGTGCATATGGCTTACATGGCGCAAGTTTGTACAGAGTGTACCATCTTCATATGCCAATTCGTTGGCAGTACTGAGTTGGAAAGATGGAGAAGGACCAACAATGGATGAATGGGCTAACCAGCTCCAGCAATATGAAGAAAGTCTCTCTTTCTCCCTCGTCTTGGCTGTGGAGAAACTGTCTCAGGAGTTCCTGCAATTCAAAGAGGATAGGTCCTTCTCCCCACCTGCACAGACCAGTATCTCAGCTATTAGGGAAGCTCAGGGGGGAGCGGAGCGAGGCGCCAGGAGCCCGCAGCTCGCGCGAGAGCGGCTGACGAGACGTGGGCGGAGCCAGGGGGCACCGGCGGCCCGGCCCCTCTCCCCGGGTAAAGCGGGGCCTAGGGAGCGAACAGGGCGTGGCGCGGCAGTTTGCGCAGGAAGGGCGCCGCCCCGGGGCACTTGGTGATTCACGCCGCTCAGGGCGACATGGCCAACACCCGCCTGAGAACAAAGGCTGCAGCTCCGGCCGGGAGGTCTGCACCGGCACCCCCTGCGGCGGTCGATGCCTCCGTGCAGACGGAGCAGCCGAGGGGGGAGGCTGCGGTGCAGACCTCGGGCTGCAGGCAGAGCCTGGACCCTACTCCCGGGGCAGGGGCAGGCGGCAGCCCTGGCTGCAGAAGGTGTGCCCGGGTGGAGCAGCTCCTGCGGCAGTGGCTGAGCTGCAGGAGGCGGTCAGGAGGCTGCGGGACATCAGGGAGGCTGGGAGGGAGCTGGATGTTTGGTTCCAGGCACACTCTGCACCGGAACTGCAGCACCCAGTGAACCAATCAACCCCCCCCCGCAGTGACACACGACGTAAGCAAGCAGGCAGAAGATGCCACTGAATGGAAAGCTGCAAGGGCAAGGCGCAGGAGGAAGAAGCAGCTTCCCCAGAACCCCGAGGTGCCCCTGCAGAACCGCTTTGCTGCTCTGCAGACTGAAGAAGTGAGACCCAGCACCTCGGGGGAGGCACGGGAGCCGTGTGAGGTAGCGCGCCTCGTGTAATAACTAGCGCTACCAAGAAAAAGAGAGGAGGGGCAGTAGTGGGTGACTCCCTCCTGACAGGTACGGAGGCACCCATCTGCCGCCCCGATGCGCTCTCTCGGGAGGTATGCTGTCTCCCGGGGGCTCGTATCAGGGATGTCACCGAGAGACTACCTAGCCTCATACGGCCCACAGACTATTATCCACTGCTGGTGTTTCATGTGGGGGCCAGTGACACAGCTGGCAGCAGTCTGAGAAACATCAAAAGGGATTTCAGGGCTCTGGGTTCAACAGTCAAAGCCTCTGGGGCGCAGGTGGTCTTCTCATCAATCCTCCTGGTCGAAGGGCAGGGACCTGAAAGGGCCAGACGTATCTGGCAGGTTAACTCATGGCTCAGGGAGTGGTGCTACAGCCAGGGCTTTGGGTATCTAGATCACGGGGCGTGCTTTGAGAAGCCCGGGCTGCTAGGGGCGGATGGCGTGCACCTAACCAAGAGGGGGAAGAGTGTGTTTGGACAGAGACTTGCAGGCTCGTCCGGAGGGCTTTAAACTAGTGTTGCTGGGGGAGGGGGAGCACAGTTCAGCCCACTGCTGTCAGCATGGCGCCAGTGCCAGCACCAAGGGTCCAGAAGCTGAGGAAGGATTGAAGGTAAGTGTGAGTGAACTTAAACTGTGGTCCTATAGCACCCCTGTAGCTCCAGCCAGCAAGTCGGCTTTGTCGGGGGCCCAGCTGAAGTGTCTCTATACCAATGCACGCAGCATGGGGAATAAACAGGAAGAGCTGGAGATGCTTGCACACGAGCAGGGCTACAACCTCGTTGGCATCACGGAGACGTGGTGGGATGACACATACGACTGGAGCGTCAACATGGAGGGGTATAGGCTTTTTAGAAAAGACAGGGAGGGGAGACAAGGAGGGGGTGTTGCTCTCTACATCAGCAACCGGCTGGAGCTCCGCCTGGGGATGGAGGAGGAGCTGACAGAGAGCTTATGGGTCAAGATTAGAGGATGGGGATGGACAGGGGACGTTACGGTGGGGGTCTGTTACAGGCCGCCTGGCCAGGAAGACAGAGCAGATGAAGTGCTCTATAGGCAGATAGGAGCAGCCTCACGGTCACAGGCCCTGGTCCTCATGGGGGACTTCAACCACCCTGACATCTGTTGGAGAGACAACACGGCAGGGCACAGGCAGTCCAGGAGGTTCCTGGAATGCGTGGATGACAACTTCCTCCTGCAGGCAATAGAGGAGCCAATGAGGACGGGTGCCATGCTCGACCTTGTGCTCACCAACAGGGAGGGGCTGGTGGGGGATGTGAAACTGAAGGACAGCCATGGCTGCAGCGACCATGACATAGTGGAGTTCAAGATCCACAGGGCAGCAAGGAAACTACATGGCAAGCTCTCTGCCCTAGACTTCAGGAAGGTGGACTTCGGCCTCTTCAGGGACCTGATGGGCCAAGTGCCATGGGAGGCGGCCCTGGAGGGAAGAGGGGCCCAGGAAAGTTGGTCCATATTCAAGGAGCACCTCCTCCAAGCTCAGCAGAGGTGCATCCCGACGAAGAACAAGTCGGGAAAAAAGGCCAGGAGGCCGGTGTGGATGAGCAAGGAGCTCCTGGACCAACTGAAAGTAAAAAAGGAAGCCTATAGAGGGTGGAAGTGGGGACAGGTAGCCTGGGAGGTCTACAAAGAGGCTGCGCGAGTGGCCAGGGATAAGGTAAGGAAGGCCAAAGCCCTGGCAGAACTGAATCTGGCCAGGGATATAAAATGCAACAAGAAAAGCTTTTATAGGTACGTAGGTGACAAAAGAAAGTCCAGGGAAAATGTAGGCCCCCTCCAGAAGGGAACTGGTGTCCTGGTTACCCAGGACATGGAGAAGGCTGAGGTTCTCAATGACTTTTTTGCCTCAGTCTTCACCGACAAGAGTTCCTGTCCCACCACCCAAGCTGTAGAAGGTGCAAGCAGGGACTGTGAGGATGAAGAACTGCCCACTGTACTCGAAGAGCAGGTTCAGGATCACCTGAGGAACTTAAAGGTACACAAGTCCATGGGACCTGATGAGATCCATCCGCGGATCCTGAGGGAACTGGCAGATGAAGTTGCCAAGCCACTGGCTATCGTCTTTGAGAAGTCGTGGCGGTCTGGTAAGGTCCCTGATGACTGGAAGAGAGGGAACATAACCCCAATTTTTAAAAAGGGGAATAAGGAAGACCCGGGTAACTACAGGCCGGTCAGCCTCACCTCTGTGCCTGGCAAGGTCATGGAGCAGATTCTCCTGGAAACCATGCTAAGGCACATGGAGAGCAAGGAGGTGGTTGGTGACAGCTAACATGGCTTCACTAAGGGCAGACTGTGCCTGACCAATTTGGTGGCCTTCTATGACGGGGTGACGGCATCGGTGGACAAGGGACGAGCAACTGACATCATCTACCTGGACTTGTGCAAAGCTTTTGACACTGTCCCCCATGACATCCTTCTCTCTAAACTGGAGAGGCATGGGTTTGATGGACGGACCACTCGGTGGATAAGGAGTTGGCTGGATGGCCACACTCAGAGAGTGGTGGTCAATGGCTCAATGTCCATGTGGAGACAGGTGATGAGTGGCGTCCCTCACGGGTCCGTGCTGGGCCTGGCCCTGTTCAACATCTTTGTCGGCGACATGCACAGAGGGATAGAGTGCACCCTCAGCAAGTTTGCCGATGACACCAAGTTTGTGGTGCCGTCGACACGCTGGAAGGGAGGGATGCCATCCAGAGGGACCTTGACAGGCTGGAGAGGTGGGCCTGTGCCAACCTCATGAAGTTCAACCAGTCCAAGTGCAAGGTCCTGCACCTGAGTCATGGCAATCCCAGGCACAAATACAGGCTGGGCAGAGAATGGATTGAGAGCAGCCCTGAGGAGAAGGACTTGGGAGTGCTGGTGGATGAGAAGCTTAACATGAGCAGGCAATGCGCCCTTGTGGCCCAGAAGGCCAACAGCATCCTGGGCTGCATCAAGAGGAGCGTGGCCAGCATGTTGTGGGATGTGATTCTCCCCCTCTACTCTGCCCTGGTGAGACCCCACCTGGAATACTGTGTCCAGTTCTGGAGCCCCCAACACAAGAAGGACATGGACCAGTTGGAGAAGGTCCAGAGGAGGGCCACGAAGATGATAAAAGGGCTGGTGCACCTCTCTTATGAGGACAGGCTGAGAGAGTTGGGGCTGTTCAGCCTGGAGAAGAGGAGGCTCCGGGGAGACCTGATAGCAGTCTTCCAGTACCTCAAGGGGGCCTACAAGAAAGATGGGGAAAGGCTGTTCAGTAGGGCCTGTTGCGATAAGACAAGAGGTAATGGTTTTAAAATAGAGGGGGGTAGATTTAGATTAGAAATTAGGAAAAAATTTTTTACGATGTGAGTTATAGAGCCCAGAAAGGTGTTGGAGGCCCCATCTCTGGAAATGTTCAAGGTCAGGCTGGATGAGGCTCTGAGCAACCTGATCTAGTCAGGGCTGTCCCTGCTCCTTGCAGGGGGGTTGGACTAGATGACCTTTGAAGGTCCCTTCCAACCCTAACCATTCTATGATTCTATGATTCTGTATGGCCAGTGACAAAATCAAGTGGAGATTAACAGTGGGCTATCATGGCCTAAATGAAGTTATGCCACCGAGTGCTGCCGTGCCAGACATGCTAGAACTTCAGTATGAACTGGAGCCCACGGCAGCCACTTGGTATGCTGCCGTTGATATTGCCAACGCATTTTTCTCAATCCCTCTGGCAGCAGAATGCAGACCACAGTTTGCTTACACTTGGAGGGGTTATCCAGTACACTGCCCCAGGGGTGGAAACACAGCCCCACCATTTGCCATGGACTGATCCAGACTGCACTGGAAAAGGGTGAAGCTCCGAAACACCTGCAATACACTGATGACATCATTGTATGGGGCAACACAGCAGCAAAAGTTTTTCAAAAAGGGGAAAAAACAATCCAAATCCTTTTGAAAGCCAGTTTTGCCATAAAACGAAGCAAGGTAAAGGGGCACAAGAGATTCAGTTTTTAGGAATAAAATGGCAAGATGGACGTCGTCACATTCCAATGGATATGGTCAGTCATATATATAACAGCTATGGTTCCACCAACTAAACAAAAACGAAACACAAGCCTTCTTAGGCATTGTGGGTTTCTGGAGGATACATATCCCAAATTACAGTACAATTGTAATCCCTCTCTATGAAGTGACCCAAAAGAGGAATAATTTTAAATGGGGCCCTGAGCAACAGCAAGCCTTTGAACAAATTAAACAGGAGACTGTTCATGCAGTAGCCCTTGCGCCAGTTCGGACAGGGCAAGATGTTAAAAATGTGCTCTACACTGCAGCTGGGGAGAATGGCCCTACCTGCAGTCTGTGGCAGAGAACAACAGGGGAGACTCGAGGCTGACCCCTAGGCTTTTGGAGCCGGGGATATAGAGGCTCTGAGGCCTACTATACTCCAATTGAAAAAAAAAAAAAAAAAATATTGGCAGCAGATGAAGGAGTTTGAGCTGCTTTGGAAGTGGTTGGTACAAAAGCACAGCTCCTCCTGGCACTCCGACTGCCAGTGCTGGACTGGATGTTCAAAGGAAGGGACCTCTCTACACATCATGCAACTGATGCTACATGGAGTAAGTGGGTTGCACCGCTCACACAGCAGGCTCGAATAGGAAACCCCAATCGTCCAGGAATCTTAGAAGTAATCACAGACTGGCCAGAAGGCAAAGATTTTGGAAAGCCACCAGAGGAAGAGGTGATGCGTGCTGAAGAGGCCCCACCATATAACAACCTCCCAGAAAATGAGAAGCAGTATGCCCTATTTACTGATGGGTCCTGTTGTATTGTAGGAAAACATCAGAAGTGGAGAGCTGCTGTGTGGAGTCCTACAAGACAAGTTGCAGAAGCTGCTGAAGGCCAAGGTGAATCAAGTCAGTTTGCAGAGGTGAAAGCCATCCAGCTGGCTTTAGACACCACTGAACAGGAAAAACAGCCTGTGCTCTATCTCTACACCGACTCATGGATGGTGGCAAACGCTCTGTGGGGATGGTTAAAGTAATGGAAGCAGAGCAACTGGCAGCATAGAGGCAAACTCATCTGGGCTGCCGCATTGTGGCAAGGTATTGCCGCCTGGTTAGAGAATCTGGTTGTAAAAGTACGTCACATAGATGCCCACATAACTGAGTCGAGCCACTGAAGAACATCAAAACAACCAGCAACTGGATCAGGCTGCTAAGATTAAAGTTTCCCAAGTGGATCTAGACTGGCAACACAAAGGTGAACTATTTTTAGCTCGGTGGGCCCATGACACCTCAGGCCATCAAGGAAGAGATGCAACATACAACTGGGCTGATTATCGACGGGTGGATTTGACCATGGACACTATTGCACAGGTTATCCACAACTGTGAAACATGCACTGCAATTAAGCAAGCCAAATGGTTAAACCCTCTGTGGTATGCAGGACGATGGCTGAAGTATAAATATGGAGAGGCCTGGCAGATTGATTATATCACACCCACAAACCCACCAAGGCAAGCACCACATGCTTACAATGGTGGAAGCAACCACTGGGTGGCTGGAGACATATCCCATACCATATGCCACTGCCCAAAACACTATCCTGGGTCTTAAGAAGCAAGTCCTATGGCAACATGGCACTCCAGAAAGAATTGAATCAGACAACAGGACTAATTTTCAAAACAGCCTCATAGACACCTGGGCCAAAAAGCACGGCATCGAGTGGGTGTATCACATCACCTAACACGCACCAGCCTCTGGAAAGATTGAAAGGTACACGGACTGCTAAAAACTACACTGAGAGCAATGGGTGGTAGAACCTTAAAAAAAATCAGGAGAAACATTTAGACAAAGCCACCTGGTTAGTCAACACCTGGAGATCCATCAATCAAGCTGGCTCTACCCAATCAGAACTTTTACATTCTGTAGATGGTGATAACATCCCTATGGTGCACATAAGTAATATGTTAGGAAAGACAGTCTGGGTTATTCCTCCTTTGGGCAAAGGCAAACTCACCTGCGGGATTGCTTTTGCTCAAGGACCTGGATGTACTTGGTGGGTGAGGCGGGAGGACATGGAAGTCCGATCTGTACCTCAAGGAGATTTGATTTTAGGTGAAAATAGCCAATAATTTGAACTGTATATAATCATTTCCATAGTTCTTATACGTACTGCAACAAAAACCACCCTCATCAGTGAAGAACGAGCTTCGATGAAACTGAGCAATGTGCAGCGGTTACGGAACCAAAACTAGCACCCAACAACTTCCTCGAGATCAACATCTTCAACTCACAGACCATGATCATGATACAGCAGCCACACCAGATGTACCAACTGCGAGCTCCAGATGCAGTATGCAACAACCCCACACTACGTACCATCTCTCCTGCCCTGAAAGACTGTTATGATAGATGGAGCCCAAAGTCATGGACTAAATGAACTCAACAGATTTTGGCGGGATAGCCTATAGATTGAGGGAATGATATCTGTGTGTATAATCATGATGTAAATGGTATGGAATACGGGGTAAATACTGTCCTGGTTTTGGCAGGGATGGAGTTAATTTTCCTCTCAGTAGCCAGTGTGTTTTGGATTTTGTATGTGAAGAATGTTGATAAACACCCTGATAATACCAGTTGTTGTTAATGAGACCAAGGACACTGTCCAGCTTTCCAGGTCTTACTAATGTGCAGGTGCAGGAGGCTGGGAGAAAGACAAGACAGAATAATTGACCCAAACTGGCCAAAGAGTATTCCATGCCACAAACGTCATGCCCAGTAGGTAAGTGGCCACCCCCCACAATTGTGTGGTGACTAGGGCTAAACCACAACATATGCACTATGTCTCACTATAGGGAAAGGGAGAACAGAGGCTGTTCACCAGTGGCCAAGTGCTCTGCCACACCCCACACTCTTCTGGTTGGCACATTCAGGGCCTGCTGTGTCACATGGAAAAGGCCCTCCATTTGATGTACAGTATGAGGGTCCTTGCAACACAAGTGTAAAACTAGCTTAGAGAAGAGCAGTGTCTATAGCATGGGAGTCTCCAGTTTCACAGAATGGTTGAGGCTGGAAGGGATCTCTGGAAGTTATCTGGTCCAACTCTTCTGTACAAGATGGACCACCTAGAGCCAGTTGCCCCAGATTTAGATAAGCTCTCTTTCCCCACATATGAGCTTTTCTCCTGATCTCTTCTGAACCTCTTGAGCTCTCCCCAGCAATCACAGTGGTAAGAATGAGGATGCCAAGTTGTGTACACAAACACTCTAACGTACTTCGCAAATACACACTCCCACCCACGGGCAAGTAGGATAGAACAGAGATGGCAGGTTCTGAACTGCGTGAACAGAGCTGTTCCACATGGAAGGATATGTCAAATGATCTGGGTCAGGTGTCAGCTCTGTCTAAGAGAAATACATGAAGGTGATCCTGAAGGGCCAACCCAGCTCTTCCAGCTTATTCAGTCTAGGTTTCTCCTTAAGACACAGCAGAAACATCAAAAACCAGGAAGATTATTTTCTCCTGGCAAACCAGAAAAGTCAGGCAGCAATGGCGTGAGAGGGCATATGCATCCACATCTCCAGCAATGAGCGTGCACTGCCATGCTAGACCTCTATGCCAAAACCAGCTGGTGCCAAAAGGCATTCCCACTGGCAAGAGGAATGAAAATTTAAGGGCAGAGGAATGCTTGGACTAGCCTGCCAATACAGAATCAGGGTATGGCATGGTGCCTAAGTGATGGCAGAGCTACAGCAAGATTGTGCCAAGGCAAAGGAAGTGACCAGCACGCTGAATTACCGCTCCAAGAGGAGCAAAAAGCACAATGCTACGATGCTCTAGGATAAGCCTAGAAATGGTGCTGGGACAGATTCTTTGAGCACTGCAGGGTCAGCCTCAAAAGATGAATGAGACTCAGAGGCAACCATGTGGGCCTGAAGAGGTCTCAATTCTGCTTCTGCAGTCTGGAAAATGGCAGATGATGACAATAACAAACACCTTGCCAGTGACATCCTAAGCCTTAAAAGTCTTTCAAAGAATGGAGGCCAAAGGAAGCTTTGCATCACTTCTCTGAGTGAGAAAATTGAGAGCTTTGCCAGGCCCTGCAAAGCTTGAAGGAGAGGTAGCAAAGGAACCTTCACGCACAAGAACACCTCTGAAATAATTCAAATACCTGGAACTGAGTTAGAAAAATCATACAATCTTGGCAAGCAGCACAAAGACAAAAAATAAATCTTTGTTAAGGGAAATGCATCCAAAAAAAGGCAAGGAATTAGTTTAGGCAGCAAGACAAAATGAAGGAACAGATTTAAACAGCAGCAGCTGAGCTGAAACAATGCCAAGTGAATGCCTCATCCTGCAGCCTGCTCCAAGGGGAAGAGAAAGAAAAAAGAGAAAAAAAAAAAAAGAGACAAAAGCAAAAACATACCTTTGACAGATACTTCAAGGAGAAAACTGCCAACTTGTGTAGCAGGACACCATGCATCACATTGAGAGTGTGTGCTCACAGAATTTAATGAAAAAAAGGAATTACAGTGAACACTTTAATATATAAGGAGACCTCTTCTTTGTCATTTCTGAACTAATTCAAGTTCCAGAGAAGTGCACAAAAAAAGAAAAAAGGTGGACATTTAGCAAATTCTTAGCCCATGCATGTGTCCAAATAATTAAGACAGGTTTTGTATTTCATCAGCATCACTGTTCCATGGAAATGGGCAAGGGGGAGCACAGGAGTACTGGGGAACACACCTCATTTCCAACCCCGAGTATCTCACCAGAAATGAGCTTTTCAAGTTTAAAAAGTCATTCAGGAGTCAAATTATTTTCAGTAAAAACAACATTACTATTATAGTTTCCCCCTTCTTATTTTTTTCCATGAAGAAACAACAAGTATGTCATGCAGCGTAGGTGCAGGATGTAAGCAACAGAAACCATTTCATGACAAAGTAATGATTTCTGTGAACTTAAGTGGGGTTAGCAACTGAACAAAATGAAGATAAATAAATTCTGATAATTTATTCAATGTAATTTGTTTCAAAGGTTAAACAGGATGTCAAGGTGGACTCCATATACCAGAAAAATTAGGAGGCAAATAAAGCAACATTTACTTTGTCTTTAAAACACAGTGAGGATTTTTCACCAGCTAAAATATCATTCAAGTCTGGCAGCTGTGTTCTAATTTATTCCTGCAGCAACCTCTGCACTTTACCTACGAATTACCTCAAGAGTGCACAGTAAAGCTTAGCTGCTCAACAGGCAAATGTCTGCTTCTACTAATATGAAGAAAGTCAGCCATAATAAAAAAATCAGAGAGCATTTGCTGGATGCAAAAAGTCCTCTGCAATTATCATTTAATTGTCCTTCATGGGCCAATACTGAGAGTCTCATACTTTCCCCTTAAGGTTGATCCCTCCTTCAGCACTTTTTCTTAACTGGCTACTTAATTAGTATTCCTTCCTGGGCTTAACTGTAAATTTGTTTTGATTAATTAGCCTCAGAGCTGACTTAACACTAATAGAAATACAGGAGAAGTGCTTAATTTCTTCAGTGTATAGGCTACTGCACCCTAGGGGAGCCCCCTCTGTCACCAATAAAATTTCAAGTTCAGATTCTGTTTGACAAAAAAGCTTCTTCATAATTAACTTTCATTTCTTGTAATTGCCCCCTCTGTACTACAACACAAAAGTGATAATAATATAAAGAAAGGATAAAGTGCAGTAAGTTCAGGCCTCTAGTTCAGTGGATTATACAGCATGTTCATTAGCTGAATCCTGCAAGCTTTTTTAGATAAGACGACTTAATGCTCTTAAACACAAGTGATCATCACACTACTAGAATCCCAAACGAAGAGTGTAGGTTACCAGCATAGACAGCTGTGTTCTTAGGGCACCAACACCAGAAAGGTTTCCCTTACCAATCAGAAGAGTCACATTCTGCTCTTCCAGAAGTTATTGAATTTCAGTGAAAACCCTTTGCACTCTCTCCAGCTTTCTTGCAGGCCCCCTTTAGGTACTGGAAGGCTGCTATAAGGCCTCCCAGGAGCCTTCTCTTCTCGGGACTGAACAGCCCCAACTCACTCAGTCTGACGTCGTAGGAGAGGTGCTACAGTTCTCTGATCATCTTCGGCTTAAGGACACAGAGTAGGTCTGCAGGCACTCCTTTTAATGTATATGTTCCCTAATCTGCAGCCAACTGTTTTGACTGATGATTAACTACTGTTTTCATCTTAGAATTGGACCGTAGGAATTACTTTGGTTGTCAAATCCTAAATTAAGCTTTTTCATGCAACCTGAGAAACGTTTGGCTTCGAGATCTCTTCCAACTTTATTTGTCAACATCCATGAACTGATAGGACATTCTGAAGAGGAAACATATCAGCTTGGAAAGACTAACACATTCAGTTATAACAGCTGCCAATACCATTGACACTTCATGTACTCTTCATTTAGATGTATTATCTGCAATCAATCAAGACTTAAAGTAAATCCTGTATTACAAAATACATTATGCATCAGAGTCTATACATCAGGAGAAATGTTAGAAACATTCCTTCATGCTGAAATGCCTTTTCAGCTGTTATGAAATGAGGAAGTAGTTCTTTAGGTTTATTGCTTGCCCAAATACTAATTTTAAACCATTTGCAGGTAACTCAGGTAATTCAGCTGTGTACTTGAAAAATAGAAGAAATTGTATATGTGCATCATTTGTTTTATTGACACTGTTTATTTTTCTGTAACACTCAGCTCATATTTTCCTATTTTATGTTTACAAAGTTGTACAAATATAGATGTGCACACATCTTGACAGATTTGCAACCATTCTTCTGTTGCTTTAAACTGCAAAAAGCTTTGTTTAGTAAAACAGGAATAGCTTTCTAACCAAATGAAACTACAAAAAGATAAATTTTTCCAAAGAACATACTAACCACTGAAGTCAATTCTTTCTCAAAGGGAGACAAAGCCTTCAAAAACTTGACTTTTTATTGTGGTGGGACATTGTTAGTTAAGCTCCTTAAAATAAGCCTCTAGCTGTTACCACAATACCTACCACAGAATACACGTACCTACTAACATTAAACTGATGAAATATGTGACTCAGCTTTTGTTTCCAGCTCTCTCAATTACTGTTGACAGAAAGCAAAGAATTAATATACCAAACCAGTGATATCCTCCAGGAACAGTACATGTACCACACAGGTAACAGAAAAGGCCACCTCTCTTTCACGACAATGATCCCAGCTTCACTCCACAGCAGGTAATACTGGCTAACCAAGTTTGGCCTAGCTTCGCATAAACCTGACTCAGACCTGTACTACTATTACAGGTGACATTCCGTACTCTAGTGTAAGTAAGAAGTTGTGCCATCTAAGCTGAACATAGAAGTCATTATAGTTTATGAAATAATTTAAAAGCCGTTTTAAAAGCTACAACAGAGCCAAAGCAAGGCAAGGTAGAGGTGAAACATCAGCTGCTTCTTCTGACTAACAACCGATTCTTGTTTGCCATACTGCACAAATCAGCACTCACTGGAGTCCAGGAACTCAGAACACTCTCCTGCACCTTCTCATACTATATTCAGACTAATAACACAGAAGCAAGCTTTTTACAAGTATCAAGCTGAAGAAAAAATTTAAAATGCAATCCAGATAAACGGTGAACAACATAGATCAACTCAACTCCTGCTGTGCGCTGTTTTAAAAACCAACTTTGAGCAAGTGGCTGCAACTAGCACAACATATATAGGCTAATAGAATGAACTTAGCAAGGTTCAGTGCCAAGTCCTAATGTTAATGGAAACTGATTTACATCTCCTTACAAAAGAATTCAACTGAATTTATCTCCATCTGTAACATACTCTTCTTCCTTCCTTTCAAAAACCAAACCCTACTGAACAGACGCCAGCCGAGAACAAACAGCTGTGCTTGAAGCCCCATCTAGTGACAAACAATGGAATTGTTGCTAAACTAAAGCAACATCCTAGATACATCACCACAGTTGGCACAGTTGATTTTGCTACTTAAAAAAAAAAAAAACCCAAACATTTTGAGATGTAGTCCAACTACAAAATGTTCTCTGCAACTACACAGGACATTTCTGTCAAGAAATCGACTAGCTAGGAAGTAAAAAAAAACCCAAACAAACAAACCCAAAAAAACCCCCAAACAACCATTCAGCCAAAAAAGTTACATACTTCACCAAATCCACCCTATTCTGTTGACACTCCTAGCCACAGAATTATGAAAACACAAACATGCACTTGAACATCTACCACTTTTCAGCCTGTGTCAGGAAAAGGTCTGCACACTTACTTCTGCTTAAGAAATCATCCTGAGGGGTGTATTTCTCATCATTTACTCACGACCTAAAAGGAAATCCACTCAAAACCTTGCTGCCAAGTTGCAGTATAGTGCAGTGGGGGAAGACACATCAGTGTCTGATACAACAAAGGCAATGTATCACTTCTCATCTGAACCCACCAAACGAGAACACATTGCTGTAAAGCAGCAGGCTGCCTTGAGCTCTATCACAACATACATCCACACTTTCCTATGAGCTCCACAGTCCATACACATTCACTAACCCTTTAACAAAGTATCCTTCTGCTACCCGATCTACAGACAGGTAATGCAGAAGAAAATTTGCAGGGTATCCTCCTTCTGGCCTTTAACAGAACTAAAAAGTGGTCTTGTTCTGACTTTCAGCTGGAATCAATGAGCTGTTGGGCTCAGAGACCACTACATCCATGCCCTGACTGCTGGGAGACATGCTTCGGCGAGGAGCAGAGGATCTTTGGTCTAATGCTAGCCCAGTACTGTTTTCCAAGTGGCAAATTTCCAGACCTCTGCAAGCCTGAGGAGCTGAAAGACTTAAGACTTAAATGTTTCAGTGAGTGGAATCCCCTTAAGCAGTGGAGACAGCATGTGTGCCCATCTGGTAGCTGGCATGGCTCCAACACAGAAGGGACAATATTTGAATCTTGCTGACCTTGAAGAGACCAATCCAAGCTCAAAATTTAGAAAAGCTGCCAATATCAAATTATGATCAGCTGTAACTAAGTGATTAAAAAAAAATATTTTAACACTTAAACTGCTTACAAAAGTTGAGGCTAGGAAAAAAAAAGAAAAATAAAGGTCCTTCTGTGCAGTATGAACTTTGACAGCAAATAGTTTGTATCACGACACAGGAAGAACTAAATGGCAATAGGCACAGTTTCATCTTCTCAAGAGTCAAGTGTGACCTAGCCATGAATGCAAAGATGCCACATACTTTCTACTATTTCCACTGTCATAGGAACACATCATAGGAACTACTGCTTGAAAGAGAACCATTAAAATAAATCAATTATCTCAAATTTCCTAATGTAAAGGGTCTTTCAGACCTTCACAGAGGCATGGTTACCTTTGTGTCCAAGCCCTTCCAAAGGGCACACGAAGTTAGCAGCTGAAAGTTAAAGGGAAACACTAAAGCCAGTTCAACTTTAGATTTAACATAAGGATCACAGCCAAGACTGTTTACAAGCTCCATACTCAATCCTCAAGTCCTTAAAGTTTATGATTCCAATTCAGTTTTCCCTATCTTCTTCTCTTCTACGATAGTAATGACCACGTAGAGAAAGCACCCTACCAGAAAGCTGTAGTTTGTCCTTATCTTCATCCAGAAGGACCTTGAAGGGCCTGGTAGACAAATGCTATGTATACCATCTGCTGTCTAGACTCAGCTTCTGGAGTATACAGGATAACTACAGTTTTCTCAAAGGTCCTCATTATTATCCAGGAACACAGTAAGCAAAACAAAAGTAGATACTGAAGTAATATATTTGGCAACGATCTATCGCTGTTACACAAAATAAAGCTAGCCACAATGTTCAGAATTCCACAATGTGGCTAATCAAGCCACAGCTTCCATACAAAAGATACAACCGATATGCTCCTACTTAAAAGTTCCCATTTTACAATTTGAATTTGTAGCATGAATCATACTTCTGCAAGACAAGAAAGAAACACCTATCACTAACATATTAGAAGCCAGCTGGACCCCAACACACAAGCATTTCAGCAGCCCATCTCCTAGACAACAATTACTGGAATGCAAACAGCATGGCTCTACATTTAAATAGAGATTATTCTAAGCAGTTTGTACCAGGCACATGTTAATACTATCAGATGTTAGCTGAAGATGTCAACATTTTTTCAAGTGCTAAACATCTTTAGGGAGATTAGGCATATAAATACAGTTTGGAACAACAATGTGCTTTAGCCACAAATTTTATACATGTATCTTGCTGTCTTTGTATAACAGAGGAACAGTAACCAATGCAGAGTGAGGCCCTCCAGTATGTCATTTCAGTTTGACAGTAAACTACTGAGGCTCTTTTGGTTTTGTTCTTAACTCTTCTTTTGTTGATTTCAGGTCCTCTGTCCTTTGTAATGTTAAATTGGGCACACTCAAACACTTTTGGTATGTATAAAGAACTTCAAAACATAGAAAAACTTGAACAATGTTTCAACAAACTTTTCTACAGAAAGTTCTTCACCTGTCTTCTTTGAGTTGTGTGAAAAGTTCTTCACCTGTCATCTTTGAGTTGTGTGAAAAGAAGAACACTTTCTTTGTTCAGAAGATTACGTATGTTATATCCATTTCCTACAAATAAAAACAGAAAGTTTTCTTTAGAAGCAATTTTTGAAGCCCTATCTTCAGCCAAGAGTATTTTTATTTCATATATTTTAACAGAAGGAATATTAGTCCCAATCTAGGATGGCACTCTTACAGGCATATCATTGCATTTCAAAGAGATAAGACTAAAGCTAGTGTAATTTACTTTAGCCCGTGGTAAGAATAAAGTGCATCTCTGCTGAGAAGATTTTTACTAAAAAGAATCTAAGGAGCTTCAACTCTCAAAAAACACAGTAAGACTTTAAGGTGACTGAATTTAATTTATTCCTACAGAAAATCTCAATAAAAACTGCTCATGGAAACTTACCTGCAGATCTTCACTTGGGATTTGCATACTAACATGACCACAAATACAGAAACATCTAAAAGGCACTGAATGTCAGGAACGAGCAACATCCTAACATTCATATACAGCCACACTTGAAGGAATTACAAAGAGATCACCCGTCACAACCACTGCATTGCCCATCCATGCATACTGAGACAGGCTATCAAGAAGCAGGGAAGAATGCAAATGAAGTATAGGTCCTTATGGCCATACAGAACTTTCAACAGTTTATATAATCTTCTTTCCCAAAAAGCAAACTACAAAATTTTTTCTGCAGATCCCTAAATTTTTAAGACTAAAACAAACAAACAAAAAAAGGTTCAGAGTATTAAGCATTAATTAAACAACGATTGGACAATCAAAATGTCATGGTGAAAAGTTAATGGAAAAACAAGTGGTAGCCTGGTAGCCTCTTCACAAGAAAGCTGTACAAA
Source organism: Chlamydotis macqueenii (assembly GCF_036417535.1). Lineage (NCBI taxonomy): Eukaryota > Metazoa > Chordata > Aves > Otidiformes > Otididae > Chlamydotis > Chlamydotis macqueenii. Next base: position 23,733,157 of record NC_141559.1, read on the forward strand.
AGCTCTCTAGAGTTTCATGAACAGTTGGTTTTACAAGTACTACAAACTCTCCTGACTAGTGTGTTACCCACTAAAGGACAGCTTCCCATATGGAATTCATTCTGCTTTGATCTCCGAAGGGCAAAATCAGAGCTGTCTAAACTCTCAATAACCCACACGAAATTACAACTCATTCAACAAAGCTTTTTGCACCTTCTATATATCAAGCACAAAGTGTAAAATACGGTGAACTAATCCAAATGGATTTTCATAATTTTGGGTAGAAAAAACAGCAAACAGATGGTGACCAAAAAATTGTATTAACTACCACGATATTAAGTTGACTGTGCAATTTCTCTGACATTATAGCTAGGAACAGAATCATAATACAAAGAGAAATTCACTCTTAGAATTTGGTAGTGTTATCAAAAACTTTGAGGCCAACTCACATAAACAAGCAGTGTTTCGTATCATTGGATTCAAAGGTTAGGTCATCAACCCACATCCACTGTTGGGTCACATTCCTTTCTTCATAACCCTAATACTTTTCCGCTCTCTACTCAAACTTATCTCTTCCCATCATTCAGCTCAGTTTTGCTTCCTAGCATGCTAATTCAGTCTCACCCAGCTCCAATAAACTGGTTTTAAATCCATGTGCTCACCTGCTGGAACATAGAAGCAGTCCCCCGTAGTCAGATAATATGATGTCTTATGTAAGGTAACAATAATTTTGCCGTGAATAACGTAGAAAGTCTTAATGAAAGCCAAAGGGTTTAAGATTAGCAATGTTTCCTTTGCAAATATTTAAGAAAGTTATCCAAGAAAATACACTCTTTGCTTTGCATACATGTTGTAACAAAGATGAAAAAATGAAGAAGCTTGCAGAGCTGCAATCCCTTTTTCCCCACTCTTCTGAAAAATAAGATGCACAACTTAAAAGAGGGGTGGGGGTCAATTTTATTTAATACTTCTATCTCATCTGCAAGATATGAACAGTAAGCACACATGGACATACAGATTTAATGCAAAGCAAAGCAGGGCGACACGCATGCAAAGTATCTCTAGCGATTTTCTTTGGTTATACCTGATTTCCCAACTGAAATGATTCATTAAGGTTTCCTGCATTTATTTGCATTATAGGGGAAAAAAATAACCTGAATAATCTGTCAACTTTGTATGCCACTTCTAACCATTCTAAGATTTTCTGTTTACATAGTCCATTTTGTAAAATAAGAAAAAAACGTACTTACTATTGTATCCATGTGGACAAACTGGTGTCCCTTTTCTTTAAATGGTTTCAAAATCAATCTGCCAGTGGCAAAAGCAGATGTATTCAAATTTTTATATACTTCTACAGTTTCATCTTTGAAGAAGCATGATTGACTGCTTTCAGTGTTAACACATTCTACAAAAAAAGACCAGATTAACATTAATGCTAACACATAATTAGTCTTGTTACTTGCTCAGTAACTAGTTATTAAATCACATGCACTACATACTGTTTCAGTGCAACACCCCCAACAGCTAGACTCAATACTTAACTGAAAAATCACACTTTTTGTGTCTCCCTCAGAATTTTCTCTAGAAGTCCAATTAATATTTTAACAGATCACTTTTTTTATGCCCAATGTGGCATGAGCAATTTTTTTTCTTATTAGTCTAAACATCTTACTACATAACTCAGAAAGGCCCTTGGTAACACCCCCTCAACTCACCTAGAAGTACTTCCTGATTTGTTACTGGGTCCAGTACAATGGTTGGCATAGAAGTATCAGCCAGGGTGTGATCCAAATTTGCAGGTATCTCACTTCCTGAGGAGACAAAAAAAAAAAAAAAAAACAAAACCAAAATCACTCTGTGTTTTTAGAACTTAATTATTTAACTACCACTTCTCTACAATTTTAGATTTTACACATAAGTACTTAAATTTGTTTTAGTAAGTGACTAAACAGTGAATACACTTTCTTCAAATAAAAGGAAATAATCCATAACAATTCTTTGAAAGTGTAATTTTCACTGGAATTATTTCTGTGTGAAATAGATAAAGGATGTCTAAACCCTAAATAATTTTCCAGGGGAATGCCAACTATTTATCCTATGCTATTAATGACAGTATTTACTCAAAAGTATCTGTGTTTCAAGAGAAGCGCTTTTTTAGCAACAGGTGCTGAGAAGGTATTAAATAAGGATATAAAATACATGATGAAGTATGAAGAACAAGTTTTTTCCTTTTACCTACTGCTGATGGGCATCAGGAGACTTAAGACATAAAGTGTTCAAAAGAATAAGCACATGTTCAATTTTCCTTTTCTCAAGAAATACCATTACAGGAATCTCACTGTAAGTTGTAAATCAGATAACTCATTCTATAATAAAAAGGATTTTTCCAGAGAAGAAAATAGCCTAAGAGCTGATGACAACCTTATGCTTTCCAAATAGAAAAGACATGCTGGAGAATGTTCATGACAGAATAAATATCTCAAAGCTCTCCTGCAGAACTCTTAAGCAGACAATTTTAGCCCCACAGTGAACAGGAAATTTCTTTAAATGCAGTCAGAACAAGGCTGTCAAAGGCAAGCTATAGCACTTTATAGACACTCATGGCTGCTTAAATACTCTTATGCCAAGACAGTCAGGGGTAGGAAGAAAGTTATTGTGTTTGATCCAAGCTTTATTCCAACATAACCATCTCTCTATAAAAAGAAGCAGCAACAGGTGCTATAGGTATAACCTAGAATTTTTATTGTATCAATAAAATTTAGGAATTTGTCCTAGAAATTCTACTCAGCTGATGGTCCTTATATGCATCACTTAAAATTCAAGGATACTAGTGAAAGATTATCTCTCAGGATGAATGTCCGTTTAAGAGGAAATCCATCCCTTCTGGAAGACAGTTCAAATACACCCAGAGCAACCACTAATTCTTGTAAGATACAGTATGAACAGTCACTACCAGCTCAGTTTTACATGGACTGCAAATGATTTATTTTAAAGCATAAACTGTACTTAGATCAAAGGTTGATCTAGGCCAGGATCCTGTCTCCTATCAATGGCCAAAAGCAGGGAACGCTTCCATCTCCAAAAATGCTATAATAGAGCAATGGCACTTCACGGAATACTTTCCGCCTCTAACGTGGAGCTCACACACTATTTAGAGCTATTAACAGTTAAGATTTGTGTGAATTTATCTAGTTCTCAGCTTGAACCTAGATAAATACTTTTATCCACAAGTATTCTAGGACAATGAGCACACACTGCGAAGAGTCACCTTATTTTGTTGGAAAAACCCAGCTCTTGCTATCTTCCTTCCACATGTTCTAGTTCTTGTGGTTAAAAACAACAAAAAAAAAAATACAACAAAACAAACCACAATTTATTTATATTCCCCTTCTCCATGCCATTCATGATTTTATAGATCTTTCTCACACCTCTGCAGTATTCTCTTCAGGGCTGAGGAGCCTTCATCATGTAGTTGCTTCCTGTACAGAAGTCCTTCCCTGTTTCTGACAAGCTTTCTCTGAACCTTCTATTGTCCTACTACTTTCTTTTTTGAGGTAAGGAATAACATCTACATGCAACACTGTAGAAAGTCAGAAATTTGTACCAAAATTGACTGTTTTCTTCCTTATTTCCCTACTGATTATTTCAGCCCTGATTTGTTTTAGAACTGTGTCAGGACCATATGGCATTTTCCACGTTTGTTAGTATTTGTTTTATTTGTTCTATAACTTCCCATGGAAATGTTTTGGTCTCAAACAAAAGCTCTAGAAAGTCCCCATAAAGAATGGTTCTTTAGCATTAAAATATCTTCCACAGAGAGCACAGCAAAAATAATTTGGCTTTTGGACTTTGACTCTATCTCCCTTTTCTGAGCACTACCTACATATTTATTATCTACTGGGTACAGAGACTCTAGCAAAGCTTTCTGTTCCTGTTTGTTAAAACATAGATTTACTGTCCACTTTTAACCATTTTATTCACTGTTCTTGAAGTTTTCTCTTCACCTACCTTGTTATGTTTTTGTATTTAACCTACAATAGATTAAAACTCTATTGGCACAATATGCTTCCTTTTCAGGTGTGATATTACAGTTATCAGTAAAATGACCAGAAGTTTTTATACCATAACTGTGCATTATGAAACTAAACACATCAGCATCACTCATCGACGAGCTAAACAAGGACAGACATACAGCTTATTTTCTTCAACCTCTAACGGTGAGAACAAAGTTTTTACAAGATTATACAGCATAGCTATAGATACAATAAGAACAGATTTTTCCATGCTAAATTACGTGAACACGTCATTATAAAATTATTTTCACTAGAGAGAATCGAGTTTTTGTAGAAGAAAAATCTTACAGAAATAGGGTATTTGACTAAAGATTTTTATTTTAAGTATCAAAAGAAAAAAGTTTGTGCTCATACTTGTTTCATCTCGTTTCCGCTTGTGACCACCCTTCCTCTGTTTAATCTTCCTGTGAGATTCTGCTTCTGGACACACTATTCCACTAATCACAAGCCCTCCTGAAACAAAAGCAAGTTAAACAAAGTTCACTAACTCATTATAATTTTACAAGAATGCAGACTTGCACAACTAATGAGGGTTTCACTTAAGAATATATTTCCTTGATGTTGAACTTTTCAGATAGCTTTAGAAAGCCAGAACAAACCAAAAGGCTTTTCAACATAAAGTATTTTGAAGTGCAATGCAACTTGAGACTTTTTGAAAATAATTTGATCATATTTCAGTCAAAGAACATTTCAGAAAGCCATGACACGAGAGTCAACTTTTAAGATAAAATATCAAATTTAGAGATACAAGAAATACTATTTTCAAGCAGACTAATTAATTAGGAATGGACCAAATTAGGCTGAATTGTCAGAAAAAAAAAAAACCCTGAGAACAAGATATATTCTATCATTTAGGGAATTTAACAGGGAGACTGGATAAAATACTATAGTGTTTCCTGTGAAGAACAATCCCCACACAAAGAGAAATGCGGCAATGAATTGGTAGGTTGTCTCTTTTTCCGGTGTCCGGTTGTCCCGATCGGGGCTGAACTATGACACCGGTACCATACAAAATCTTTCATGTAATAAACCTACTAGTATAGAGAAACCATTTTGTTCTTCCCTGAACAGTTAAAGCAAGGATACTTAACATGCTGTGCTAATACCATCTCTAGCTGACACAGGGGTATCAGGAGAGAAAAGACTACACAAGAAGATCACTAAATAGCTGGAGATCATAAATAATCTACTTTTTAAAAAATTACCAAATAGCAAGCATCTCAAAGCTTTCATGGCACAAGATCAACCCACAGATTTCTCTTTACTGACCTATCAGGAGAAAGCAAATAGGTATTTTGGAACTAGTACCTGAAGGCCTCATTGCATAGTTTACACGCTCGCCTCGCCAATATTCCAGAGGTCTTAGTCGTATCCTTTTTGTCCGACGAACATTAGGTGTGTTGGAAGGCATTACTAATTTAAAAGATGAAATCATTCCCATTAAGTATAAAAGGAAAATTCAGAAATGGAAAACATTAGATGTCCTTTCCTGTTGTTCCATATCAGGATGTGAGCACTTGATACTTATATCACATTGCTATCATGACAGGAAAAAGAGAATCAAGTATTGCTAAAAGTCATCTTTTGTATGCATCAGTTTTCCACTCTCCTTTTTAACAGTCACCATGCTGACTTTACATTAGATTTTATTCTACATATCTTAGTGAATCACTGACATATGGGCATTAGAGGCTCAAGCACAAGGAGCAATAAACATGCTACAACTGTGAAGATAAAGCTCTTGACAAAGACTAAGAACCCCGCCTAAATCTGAGGAATTTCATTAGCTACAATGAAAAGGCATTGCCTTGGGTATGGCAGGAGAGGAGTAACAGAGACTGCACAAGCTGCCTCTCCTCCTCTTCCAGATTCTTAAGTCCCATCTCCAAGGTCCAGAAGGGGAGCACTTTTGCCAAGAGAAATCCCATACATTTCTAAGATTTCTCAGATATTTATCTTCAGACTTACTTATTACATAGTCTCAATTTTCAATTTTTCTAAGCTGCCATATATGAATACAGTAAGAATTGGTATTTTAGTATTTGTAAAAAAGAATAGAACCCCCTTAAGAGCAGAGAGCAAATTAGTCAAGAATATTTAAATGCTGAAAATAAAGTGGTAAATAAAAAAAAAAGCTTGCTTAAATAGTTTTTGAAGGCAGACAACTATATAGTTTTTGAAGGTAGACAACTATAGTGTTGTGCATAAAATAACAATGAAGGGAATAAAAACCAATAAAACCAGACTAGTATGGGACTACAATCCACTGCATGCCCATTGTCCCATCCTATTTGGACTCAGACTACCATAAGAGGCAGGTTATTTGCACCCTCAGTTACACTGTGTAAAACTAATTCAAACTCTTACTGTTCTCACTGAACTGTGAGCAGTGTCTTGACTCAATATTAAATGAAATATGGAAGCCTGACAGTTAAAAATATAACTGTTGAATACAGTAATAAAAAAAGAAATACTTGAAGTTTTTTAAAGTTACTTAAAAATTAGAGGAGGGTTATAGTACCCTAAAGAACTAACAAGCCTTATCTGTAAATACTTATTAACATATGAGCCCACTTCTAGGTGTTTTCCTCTATCTCCTTCAGCAAAGTTGTAAATACATTTGTAGTTATGCACTTACATTCAGATATTTTTAAATAATCTTACCTATTTTATGCCTTGCTATGTTATCTGACAGCAGATCTCTTGCTTGAAACAAGTCTTCAGAATTATCTGAAAATACATTCAAAAAACCACCACTATTGGCATTTACTATTCCTGACTTCTATTCAATATACTCACTAGAAGCAACCAAAGGTAATATAAAAGCAGAAGTCCCAATGTTAGTGTTCCCACCAATACTTTTTTCTTTACGCAGATATGAAACCTGATGTAGATAAAGAGTAAATGTAAATACTTTTTAAACAGTGTAAGCTTGAAAATTACATGAAAACTATACATTCAAGTAAGTATTCCTCAGGCCCATTCCTTTGATAAAACAAACATCAGCAAATTATAACTACATATATAATGTTCAAAGTGCAAGGTCATTCAGCTTTATCCACTCAAGCCTAACTAACTTTAGAACAAACTTCTTACCAGAACACACACAAAACTAGGTCTCTGAAGAAAGCATTACATGAACTAATAACGTTCACAACTGGCTCTCAGAAAGTCTTTTTGCTAATGTTTATCATATTCATTATGACAATGTGTGCAACTGTGTAAGGAAACTTAAAAAAAAAAAAAACAAAATATTTTTAGGCCACAAGTCCGTAAGACTGTACAATTTGGTCTAGGGTGGCCTGAAGTGATCATACATAGTACCATCACATGGTAACACACCAAACAGGTCAAAACTGAGTCCAAAATATTTTTTCAAAGTATTTCAGAAGGATAACTTTATCCTGGTAGGCTTGATGCCAAACCATGTAGTATTTGTCCTTCCAAAACTAACACAACATACAGCTAGCATAGTGTATCATATAGTTGGGCAGAAATGTGACCACAGTCGATACAATCTGTATTTCTTATTCTGGACACACAGAATACAACAGAAATTACTGTACCATCAATTACAGCTTATAAGAAGCTTATATATAAAATGCAAGAAAATACCAACTTTAAACATTACCTGAAGATGTATTATCCTGTTCACAAGATTTACTTCTAGAAGCAATTTTGTCATAATGTTCTAGAAGAGGCCCACTTCAAAGGGAAAAAAAAATACACCTGCTTGAATATGTTAAATATCAAAGGAACATTACAACACTGCCAGGAATAGCAAATTCAAGTTTTTTTCAGATCACATGGTGGGGGGGGTCCTTCTAAACATCTATCTGTACTGATTAGACACTGAAACAAATGACTGCTAGTTAAGAATCACATGTCTGAAATTCATCAATTGCTCCTCTACTCAGTTATTAGGCAGACAAACTAGTGTGCACACCTTCTCTCTAAACAGGTGTCCTAAAAATCTTGTAACTTTTTTCTTTTTTCTCCCTTCTGGAAGAAGCAGATTGTCTCCTCTCCTCTGTAGCATTACTTTTCAAACAATTTTCCAGACACCATGACTACAGAAGTGCCTTAAATAAATGTTTTACATACTATAAGGAAAGGACAGTAAAACAGTTTGTAATTGTAATTTGTAATATGTATTCTGTCATAAAATCTCCCCTATAAAATGACAGTAATTAACATGTATATAACTCCACCAGAAATTCTCTAGCAATCAAATCACTTATAACAGAACTTCTCTTACAGCCTTAGCATTAGTATCCCTAACCTTTCTTCCTTCTCCCAACTGTGGCTGTCCTTCAGTGCTTTTACCATGCCAATGAAGTTCAGCTGTGATCCACCTAAACTCCAAAAGATGCATTTCAATGCCAGATTAGCAAACCTACACAACAAATTTGTCCAATTAAGTCTACAGTAGGTTCACTTATAATTAAAAAAATAAAATTTTCAGCAGAATTACAACAGAAAAATTCAATAAATTCACAGACTGCCTCTCCTGTTTGCTTTGTTATTAAGTTCCCATCCCATGAAAGAGAAGATATGTGCATATCGACGTGCACAAACAAGTGTTTAGATAGTACATACAGTTCTATACCCTACTTAACAGCAACTCTATTAATACAGTTGTTATTAGTTTTAGGAGCACTTGTATTGCTGTCAATAATCGCACACTAATGTGGAAGCAAGCCTCAGGGAAAAAAAGTCCTCAAAGGCAAGAAACTTAATATAACCCCCTATTCATGATAGGAAGAATTTTATTAGTTTATTAACTGTATTAGCATGATATTTAAACACCTCAGGCATGAATCACGATCCCTTTTCTAATAGGTTCTTCGCTAGTAGAACACAGTAGTAGTACCAAACAGCTGTTCTGTCTCAGTGGGGCAGAAGTGGGATTAAATACAATTTTTATAGACAACTCAGGAAATTACCTTTCACGACCTGTAGCTCTCTCAGCTGCAAAGGAATCACTAGAAGAGAAAAAATTATTATTATGTTTACTGTTAAGTCAGTTGTACTTACTGGAAGAAACCTGTAAGTCAATGATTTTACATACTGAACAGAACAATAAAAAAGACTTTTTTAAATTTTTAAAGCAATGCAAAGAACAGTGATTAAAAGTTCAATTACACTGGTTAAAGGAACTTCCTCTTTTGATTATCAATAATTAGTAAAATTACTTGCACAAAAATAAATACAGTTGAAAAATTAAGCACTGTATTTTCTCAATTTATAAACAAAGTAACAAGCCTGATAGCAAAGTTATTATACAGGTGGTGGGGCTGTGTGTGCATGTGTATCTTTTTTTGTCTTTTTTTTTTATTTTTAAACTGGATCTGCTATTCCAGTCTCAAAAGAACACTTCAAAAATTCCAGTGTAAGTATCCTTATGTAGAAGCAGACATGAGATTTGACACCTGCCTTTGCAAATAGGATATTGATTACACTACTTGGTTTCTCTATTAGCTATTCAAAGAGTCTGAAACAGTCACATAGTTTAATTCGCCATCACTGCTTAAAAGTTAACATGACATGTTTAATTATCTACCAAGTTATACCACACTTGTAAGGTATTACATTAAAAGCTTACTGTAGTCCATGTTGCATGTTACATTTTCTTTTGTTACTTTTTATTTTCACATCTGATAACTTTTGGGGTTTTTTTGCCACGTCCTGTACAGAAGAGCTGTCAGAATCTGTTTGAGACTCCGTGTCCTCAGGCTTTGAGCAAACACCTTTACTGGTTCTGCAATGAATCTTTTTGGGTATCTTCCTTGAAGACTTAGCTGGCAAACATTTCGTTTCAGAATTCTTCACATTGTCTAAGACATGATGTAGTGCTTTTACAGGAGTTTTGTTATTTGCACCATCAAGTGACTCCAATGCGTGCAATACACTTTTAGGCTTTTCAGAGTTAGGCAACTTCTGAATCACAGAAGCCTGTGATTTCCGATGCAGGGGTGAGGTAAACAGTTCATTCAGTTTCACAGGCTCTCTTTCAAGCTCTTCACCAGGTTCACTGTCAGAACTCCCCTCTCTTTGTAACTGAGGATTTTTATTACTACTTTTCTTGCCAGACTTTTTAAGCTTCTTCCTTGGACTTTCTGCCAGTTTCTTAGCTACTGTATTTTTTTGAATTTTCTGCTTGGCAGTTTGTTTCTTGTGAACTAAATGCTGAGAAGCTTTTGAAGCTGACTGCAGATACATGGAAGACCTGAGATTCTTTTTTGGAGACACAGTCCGCTCTTGCTGATGCCCAGCTGAGGGCTTAAGAGAATCCTCACTTGGCATCACTGTTTTACATTGTTCTGCAATAGATGCTTTTGTTTCCAATACAGACTGTAACAATATCAGTTCTTTGCCTTCTGGTTTCCAGGATGTGTCCTTCTTCTGCTTTGGAGAGCCTTGTCTAAGTGTATCCTTTTTAGTCTTTCCTATCAATACATAAAACACTTGGACATTAATATCTTTTCCTATTAAAGCTGAAGATATATGTTGACATCTGAATGCATAAACCAAAGAATTAATAAAATAAATTAAAAAAAAAAAAGGCAGAAGTGTTACCTTCAATCTGCTTTCCAGTTTTCAGTGCTTCCTGCTACAAAACCCTTCTCAAATAATTCCTAAAAACTGATCCCCTCCAGTTCAAAGCACATATCTTAACCTCCTTTCTATGGAGAGAGGAGCAAAAGCTTGTGGGTACCTACCTTCTTTGTCTGCTCATAAGAAAAGGCAACACTGCTAACTTAATTTTACTGTCCTAACAGGAAGGGCCAGGGAAGAATGAAGACACTCTGTCTCACTGCCTTATAAACACTCAAGCTTAACTGTGCATCTGAAATATCAATTAGAAATCCACTAATGTCTCTCATCTACTTTATCCTTATTTCCCAACAAATTACCAGAAAAAAAATGCTGTAATATGACCTGGAAGTAGAAGTCGAAAGACCTGTTAAATAACTTACCCCTATGAGTACTCTTTTGCCTTTGAGATTTAAGGACCTTTCCTTCACTGTTAGAGACTGGATCTGATTCTGATGTTCCTCTGAAGTCATGTACACTGACATCCAAATCATCCATTTTCTGTTTAGTAAGTGCTTCAACATGTACTTTTCTGCTCTTGCCTTTCTTACTCTTGGTCTTCTTTTCAGGGGGCTGAGATATAGAAACAGGAGTAGCAGAGCCATCTTTTTTTGATTTTTTTTTCTTACGGGGTATTGAAAACCAAGAATTAAAAGATACACCATCGGATTCATCAATTAAAAATTCACATTCACTTTCTCTTTCTATATCTTGATCCTTCACAGGAGGAGGTGATGGCGGTGATATTGAAGCTGAATACCTAAAGAAAGGAGGGACAAAGTATTCACATCATTGAGGGGACATGACACCACCACCACCACCACATTCAGCTCTACTTACACATGTAGAGGAGAACTTTTGGCTTCCTCCACAAGAAGAGGTGATCCAACAGACTCATGATCATCCTCAGGGTCTGAAAACATGGTAGGACTTTTGGTAGGACTTTTGCATAGTGCTTCAGCATCTTTTAATGTATTATTTCTCTCTCTTTTAGACACAGGAAACACTATTTTTTTAGAATCAGCTATGTAATCATGTATTGTAGGCTTCAGGCGTGATTCATGTGACCATTCTGCCATATATATATAGAATAGGTTTAATTCTTCTACTCAAAACCTTACAAAAACTCAAGAAACAGTTACCCAAAAAAACCTTAATTTAATAATAGTGCTACCAACCTCTGCTGCTGACTGGTTTTAGTGGCAATGCACATAAAGACTCTGCAGAATTACAGGCTCTTTTCACAGAGTTCATTAACTCTGCCATCGGCTGTCGTAGTCAGTAACAAATAATGAGACAAAGTAAAATATTTGATAAAGAATCAGTATTTTGACAGGAATACAGATTTCTACAGGACATGATATAATTTCCTTCCCTTAATTCTTACTTATTTGAAGCAAAGTTCTATTTTAAATAAAGACTTCAATTTTCTATCACATAAGACTTTCTTAACTGTAATTTTCAAATAACAGGTAAAACAGTGTGTACAGTTAAAATAAATTTGCAGCTTTGAATAGACATCCTGCTAGTCCACTGGCAAGCTATTTATTCTTTTCATTAGAATGAATTAATTTAAACAATTTAATTCACCTTGATTAAGTCAGGCTGAGGTTTTGCAGGAATTACTTTGAGATTATAGGGTATTCTAACATGAGACTAAAATAAACAAACACTATTATAAAGAATGTCCATTCTCAACACTGCCATTAGTAGAATATCCTATTTTTTACCAAATACTAATAGAATCAGAATATTAAAGCTAAATATACAAACTAGATTATTGGCATCATTCTCTCAGACAGCACATTAACAAGTCCTTCACCTTGTTTCCACACTTCAACAAAGTTACAGATAAACAAAGTTATTGTGCAGATAACTGTTTATCAGTAGTTGACAAGCTGCTTTTACACAAGAATCATATTTCAATTTTACTATCCATTGGATAGCTAAGAACTGTGTCCATATATCTGGCAAAGTGACTGAGACCAATCCCAATGGAGCCCAAGACAGCCATAGCTGTCACTACCAGCTACAAGGCAAGATACTTCAACCTGTGACCATGAAAAATTTTAACTATCCTGGATAAAAAGCTCAAAAAAATCTTTCATTAGCAAAAAACCCAAGGAAATAAGCTATTAAATAAATCTAGTTAAAGAATAATTACTATTAAGGGACAACAAACTAAAAAAAAAAAATTACCAACAACTATTACAGAAGGTTAAATTATAGCCTATATACTAATACAAGTGACATGGAGCTTATTCACTCAACACTCATAACTAAATCCTACAGAACTAAACTTGTACCCAAGTGAAACTGTACCCAAAGCTATGTTGCAACACTGCCACAACTAACTTACCCTTTGGCTCTGTATTGAAGTCCTCCTCTCATTTCTGACAACAGGAGTTGAGCAATGAGTTGCACATGGAGAGCTTATTGTGAAATCACAGCCACAATCTATAACGAAAAAAACCATAAATAAAGGAATTCTTGGAATTGGCCAGGTTTCATTTAATTTAACAAGTGGCTAAGGCTCGTTAAGGTTACACAAATCCAAACAAGGAAGAAACCAGCTACTTCGGAAAAAGTTCATAAGACAGCTAAGTGTCTGGGAAGGGTGTGCTTTTAAAGACTGAGATACACACTTTATTTTCATCATTTTAACTCTGTTTTTTATTTCTATTTATTTACCACTAAATACAATACAAAGAAGAATGGAATTTTTTCTTTAAACAGCAAACTAAGCAAAACACCAAATAAAAGCTTACTTTCGAAACAATCCTGTATGAGTTTCAGTACGTTCTGACCTGGCTGTACATCAATCTTATTTCTAGAAAGAAGAGGGAAAAAACCATTTAAAATCAAAAATACTAAACATTCCTACCCTAGCAATACAAAAGTAGTAAAGTTCTTATTATTCAATATTTTAAGTTTTTATTTCCAGTAGTCCCAACTATATTTTACATACCATTTCCATGCACAGATATCTGCAAATAAACTTGTCTAAATAAGGTTTCCAGAAGAAAAAGCCCCACTGTCATAGAATATGATGAGAATGAAGAAACCTCTCTACCTAAAAGAAAATACACAACTACTGCAACAGCCCTCAGGTGAAAGAGCTTTGGGATGAACAGAGATTCTTATTAGAAATAAATAAATTTTTTAAAAATCAGTCCTCAAGTAATCTTGCCTGCAGAGCGATCCAGTCTCAAACAACCCAGAAATGAAATGTGTATGCTGTACATCTATCCCTTTACACAAGAAGTCATCCTCTGCTTCTCTTTTGACTACTTATTCACAGTTATTCTGTGCTTCTACTAAAGTTTCAGCAGCAAAAATTGGATTGAGTTATCAAATCTGTAAGCAAGCAAACAGCTCAGCTGCTTGGTTGCCCAGAAAGGTGGTGGAGGCCCCATCTCTGGAAACGTTCAAGGCCAGGCTGGATGAGGCTCTGAGCAACCTGATCTAGTCAGGGATGTCCCTGCTCCTTGCAGGGGGGTTGGACTAGATGACCTTTGAAGGTCTCTTCCAACCCTAAGCATTCTATGATTCTATCTCAAACTTCCTCAAGACAAATGAAAATGGCAGAAGTGATCCACAAGCCAGACCATGTTGATCAAAACCAAAATAACAAGAGAAAAGCCATGGAGTATTTATTCCATAATGATTATTATATGCCTTTAAAAGCTTTGGTAAGCTCATTAAATGTATGTCTAAAAATGGATTCCAGTAACGAAAAGCTCACAGACTTCTGACGTGCCTTTAAAGAAAGCTACAGCAGTACAAATACTCAAACTCATCTCTAACATTTACCAGCAAGGGCCAAATGAGCTAGAACTCTGCGTGAGCTTCATTTCTCTACCTCTTAAAAGGCAAAACATTTGCACAGACTACTGCTTCTGTGCTCAGGCAGCCTAGTTAGGGGGAGCTTAGGTATAGCTACACCACAGTCAGCTGCCTCAGCAAAGGAATGCAAAGGAAATCCTTGGCACTTTACCAGTCACCACAATTTGCTCCTCCCGCCACCAAGAAATACAAGTTTGGAAAACATCATGTGATCACTTTAATAAGATACACTCAGTAGTTTTGACATTAAGCTCTAGAATGAAACACAACATAAGTTTTCTTATCTACAATCTTATCTAAGAATAAAGTTTTAAATGTAAATTACCCTCCTCCATGGCAGAATCTTGCTCTGTAGTCTTTTTTGAAATTATTCTGTGAATAGGAATAAATTTTGAATAAGCATAATGACACTTGACAGAAAAACAAATAAGTGACCAACCTCCTGTTTCCCATGTAAGCAAGTCTCAAGGATTTTCAAACCACCTGAAACTAGTAGGAGCTACTGCAGCCCAGTTTTTCTTAGAACATCACAGTAGCTACAACCCCTGTAACAACTGCCAGAAATTCAGTTTTCCTCAAGAACCATCAAGCACCTGTCGCATTTAAAGTCAGAGAACATTACAAAAAAAACTTACATGTAAGAAATCACAGAGAGCCTAAGAATTTGCTTAACATTTCTCTTATGACTACAGAAATTATCTTTTACGTAAGAAAAAGGAATGAACTACCACAAAGCAAGCTAGGACATAACCTTACAACACATCAGCTGCTCTGTGAGAACTGCTCACATGGAGATTCTTACCCTGTGTTTCTAGCAGGCAAGATCACACCGACAGCCAGTGACAGCACATCAGCTGTTCCATGGTAAAACTAAAGTCTCGATTAACTCCCAGCACTTCCTCATATACTAGAAGCCCACGTATGTTCAAAGCAATTAGAATGGCAGACATGACTCCAGTCATCTATTACCACAACCAGTGCAGTAATAATTAAAAATATTATCAGCATTACTTTCCATACCAATAAATGAAATAAAGCCTACTGAGCTACAAACAGGCAAAGACTGTAGAGGACAAAAACAGCAAGGAAAGGCAAGTTAAGAAAAATTAAAGACCTAAGCAGAGTGCAGTTTTTCACCAATGTGACAAGAAAATGCCTCAAAACCCCCCTAAATATTTAGCTGAAAAAAAAAAATCCATGACCCTTTCTTCATTTGTGTAAACTAGAATACAGTGCACATGCAGCGTGGAGATTATCTAATCCTAATACAACAGAATTCTGCATATTTTTCCTATGTTGCCATACTGGCATTACTTTACACTTCTTTGTGATTCCTCTTTGGATATTACTTATAATAACCAAAACTACAGGATTTATTCCACTGCACGTTTTTAATACCAGCTCAAAATGGCAGGAAGAAACTCTAGGTCACACAAGAAAACAACTGACCAAAAGTAATCACTTCAGAAACAGTGCAGAACCATATTCCACAGCAAAGCAGTCACTCAGGCTTAAACTTCTCCTTGCAGCAGAGTGCAGTATCATCAACTGGCAAGCAACCGTTCATGTAAGAAAATGGAAAATTCCCATAACTGCGCTTTTAACAGTCTGCTTATTGTAATCTTCATACCCCACTACACATATAGCTTTTAAAACTTAAGCTCCCCGCCTAGCTCTGACAGAGAACGATAGGAGGAAGATGAGTACGCTTTTAGCATGGCTAGACATGCGTAACTGGTTCTTTACACGCTAACTCGTGAAAGTAAGATCTCCAGAGACCAGCAACAGGCGCAGCAGCATGCAGCCTAAGGGTAATGGGTCTCCCAACAGACAAGCCCTTAGAGCAGGAGTTATTCGTGCCAGCAACCGTGGCAAAGAGGGAGGGCACAGCACTAACACCAGCCCCACTTTTCTCAGGGGTCCAGAGCCTCACCGCGCCGTCAGGGGTGGAAGGACAGCCCCGCACAGCCCGCAGAGGCGCAGTGAGAGGAGAGCTGCGCCCCGACTGCTATGGAAGGGTACGGCCGCTGCCCGCAGCGCACTCCCTCGCCTCCCGCCGCTTCTTCCCACGCTCTCTCACCAAGGCCTCCGCCATCCTGGGCCTCCGCGACGACGACGGAGACAGCCTGGCCACCGGACCCCTCCAAGCCGCCGCCACGCCACGCCACGCCGCTTTCAAACCTCGGGCGCCTTCCCGCTGTACGCGCGTAACAGCTACGGGCAGGGCGCCGGTCCCGTCCCGTCACATCACATCCCCCCGTCCCATTGGTCGGCGACTGCCGCGCGCCAACGAGGGCGGTTCCTTTGGGCGCGCGCCCCACCGCGGGCCGTTGTCGCGGCTGCGCAGGAGCTACCGCCTTCCCCCCACCCCCGGCCCGGCCCCAGCCTCGTTGCCGCAAGCTGAGGAGTCCTGCCTCCTGAGAGGCAGCTGAGAGCAGTCTACCCCCAGCAGCAGCCCACGAAAAGTCCAGTACTGTAAGCCATAAAAAAGCAGGCTTTTCTGCCATGACCTTCAGCCAGGTGACACTCATCACAGTGATGATGCACTTCTGTACCATCATGTTCATCATTTGAGTACCTCCCTCAAGCAAACCCAAGAAGCACACTCTAAAGGAAGTGCTTTTAATCCATTTAGTCTGGTTCCCCCCGATCATACAGCAAGCAAAGAGTCAGCAGCGTGTGCTGAGCTAAAGTACAGGAGTACAAGTACAAATACTTCCTCTTCGAAGTGCTGCTTTTTTCCCCTTCTCAAGAGGCTGAGTTCTCTGTTGGGAGCTGATACGGAGCAGACTGAGAATGACGGGGGGGGGCGGGGTGGAGCCCAGCAACAGGGATACCCAGATATCCTGTTGAGATATCCAAAGGATGCTGAGAGGCATTAGGGAGCAGCCTGAAGAAAACCCTCTGCTAGCTCCCCACCAAATCATCCAGGAGAGGCAGAGGATCACCTGTCTGCCATTGTACTTCCAAGGTTACCTGTCTGCCTGCCACTCAAGATGCCACGTAAGGCGCACAGCTCTGGAAAGTGGATGTGTTGAAATACTTCTTAAAAAAAACATGTTGCCAGGTTTGTGGGGGGAAATGTTTTTCAGCACTGGGTGACATAAATGGTTGCATTGAAATAATGATATCTATTTAATTCTGTTCATATTACTTGGGGGAGGGGGACAATTAAATTAAGTTATATACGGTAAGCATCCGTATCTCCAGAATCCCGTTATGATTTACTATTACCTACTGAAATGTGGATTGAGTTTGACTGATTTCATAGCTGCCACCATGGTGAAAAGCTAATGCAATACTTTTAATACCAAGAGCAAAGTTTGACATGATTATATTGCTCTGGTGCATCCTCTGTTTACTAGAGAACAGTATCCATTCTGAAGTCTTCAGTGACACACCACCTGAAGTATATGTGAGATTCTCTACATCTTTTTTTTTCTTGTTAGCAAGGGCTGATATGTGGACTAAATGGGAAAGTAAGAGTGATTTTTTTTGACTCAAGATAACTATTTAAGATGCAAATCTGTAAATGCCTACATGCTTGTGTATGTTACAATAGCATGTATGTTCAGAGCATGTCCCTAATAAAGCTGATTGCCCCTTTTTAGCACTTGATAATGACAATTTCTGTACTTGGGGCTACAAAGTCGTTTTTACCCTACCTACACTCATGTCTCTGTAGATGCAGAAGCACAGACAGAATAGAAAAAATGAGTCACACAGCGCTAAAGGTAGATATAATCAAAGGACCAAAATAGCATGGTGGTTCACAAACACAGGAACAACCAGGTACTACAGAAAACAGGAACTCCAAGAAACAAAAAGCAGACTAATAATCTTACTATTAATTCTTCTGCAGCACTACAAATCATTCAATACATTGCTTTGTTGTATACAGCAGGAGAACACCTGCAAGTTTAATAAAGCTCCCTGTAACATTTCTTTACATAAGTAAGGAATCATCCTTTTATGTAAAACCTTTTTTTCTCCCTAAACAATCCCTCCTTCTGATATTCCGTAACTACCATATTGGAATAACAAAAACTAACAGGGTAGAGCAATAATATGCAGCCAATCTGGAGAGACTTATGTGGGACTGATGAGGTATATTACTACTTTTGAGAGACCAGACAGCCAAGAGAAACACATATTCATGGCTGTGAAATAATAACAAGTGCTGCTGGGCAGCTACTGAATGCTATAGAAATTTTACATTAGTAATTTGACAAAAACCACCAGAAAGACTAATTAGGAGCTAGCAGGGTAAAGAGCAAGGATGACCTGCAAGATACTTTAGCGAATGTTTCTCACCCTGATTTGTATGAACTATCAGACTTGAAAAGTTATTTTTCTCAGTTTTTGTGACTGTATTTTAAACCCCTACTGCAAAAACAAACAAACAAACCCATAAAAAACCACCAACAACCCCAAAACTAAACAACAAACACTAAACAGATAAGTAAATTGAAAACTATAAGAAAGTTTCTGTTTTACCGAAGTTGCCTTCCCAATTCAGTGTCCCTTAACAGCTATAGTTCTCAAGTTATTAGGATCACATGAAAACAGAAAAATCTTTCCCATCACTCTGGCATGACTGCAATAGGGAACATTTTAAAAAGTCAGACAATCATATTTACCTTGGCATGATATTGATTTACAAACTACACATGATTTAAAGACAAAGCATGTAAAATATCACTTCAAATGCAAGAAATCCAGTTAATGGGTCAGACCACTATAGCATATTAATTTGCCTCATCGAAACAAAAAAAAAAAGGAGTATTTTTTTGGCACTTGAGCTACAAATGTATCCACATTGCTCCATGATTTTACCAAGTGCTTTTTCCTCAGCTGTGCACAATGGTGAAGTTATCATGGTGTGTAACATGACTTTCATTAGGTAGCTGAGGAAAAAGTGCTTGGTGTGTGTATGGTGCACTCTGGCTGAGGGTCACAAAGCAAATACTGAGTTCTCATGTGTTTAATCTTTTTGTGATTATGAAGATTAGGATGGGGAAAAATCCAGAAAGTATGTTGTTGGTGAGAAGAACTTCTGTAAGCAGAAGCAGGACTGGCATGTCTGTCAGTTAGCCAAAGTTCTCGCAAAAAAAAAAAAAGAAAAAAAAAGTTTCAATCTATTTTCTTCTAAACAAATTCCTTTGGATAGCAGCTAGATTTTTGGTGAAAATTACAGCTCGTCCTATTTCTCTTTTCCTCTCTCCTTAGTACTTGCAGAAATTAGATACATCAGTTTTGACTTCAGCAACCAATATTTATCCAGATGAAAATGGCTCTTCACAGTTCATCTTGATTCTGTCAAATGGAGAACTAGAACTGAAGGTAAAAAGAGGAAAGTTGTGATACATAAGCCACTTGGTACTTTACTCCATCTCCTGCAGATACTCAGAGCTCCATTTTGTTATGCGCTGCCCTCTTGACATCTAAGCGTACAGCCTGCATGCAGCCAGGCAGCACCAAAAGGTAGTCACAGAGAGGGTGGCAGGGCAAAGGAATCTAACACCAGGGAAACTCCCCCTCCAGGCATTAAAAGTTTGTCTCAGGAGCATCTGGGACTATGAACTGAGCCAAGAATTGAACAAGAACATATACAAGAGAAACCAGGAAGTACCACACTGAGAGGCCCACATCACCTGTAAAACCAAGAAGGAGATAAAATACCTGACCACTCCACCATTCAGAAGCCATACAGACTATAGTGTTCAGGGAAGGTTGTATACTTGAGACTCCCCTACGGCCTTCTCCTTGGATCCACATAACCTTCTCCTTTTACTCCAACAGAGCATATGGGTTTGGGGTTTTTTTGTTTGTTTGTTTTGGTTGGTTTGATTTTGCTTTTGGTTGGTTTGTTTGGTTTTGTTTGGGTTTTTTTGTTTGTTTGTTTGTTTTTTCATACTTTCCCACCTCTGTCCTTTCCCTCTAGCTGAGCATGGAGTACTGGGGAAGTAGAGGGTTTCAGGGTGGGATGTAGCTTGGCAGCAAGGTCATTTCCAGGCATGATACTTCTAAAAGGGTGAGAGTTATTTGAGGCTTCCACATGAAATATCATACTTCTTTTTTTTTGTTGCTGTAATTGTTCTTACACCATCATTTTCTTTTCTCTCAGGCTAATGACTGGGAATGCAGTAAAGAATGGAAGGGTTTTATTTGCACTGTAACAAAGGTATGGAAGAGTTTTATATCTCACCTCATGTCAAAAGTGTCTATAAGGGGGTTCTATCTTCATGTATGTCAGAAGTTGGCTTCCACAGGCACAAAGCTCACTTGTAAGGTGTTTGCACATACTACACCGTTGAGAGTTTTTGTTGCTTTTGGTTTTTTGGTTTTTTTCTTTCCTGAGGAGAGCAAAATTCAGGCTGATATAACTGCAGCTCATCTGCAATACACACTCTGCCATGAATCATAGAATCATAGAATCACATGGTTGGATGGGACCTATAAGATCATCTAGTCCAACCGTCTTCCCACTACCATTGCTGCCACAGCTACTAAACCATATCCTGTAGCTTCTCATCAAGCTGCCTCTTGAACACTGCCAGGGACGGAGACTCCACCACCTCCCTGGGCAGGCCGTTCCAGTGCCTTACCACTCTTTGAGAGAAAAAGTTTTTCCTCAAGTCCAATCTAAACCTCCTCTGGTACAACTTGTGGCCATTTCCTCGGGTCCTGCTTGTTGCCTGGAAGAAGAGGCCAAACCCCTGTTCATCACAACCTGCCTTCAGGAAGCTATAGAGTGCAATGAGGTCTCCCCTGAGCCTCCTCTTCTTCAGACTAAACAATCCCAACTCTCTCAGCCGCTCCTCATAAGACTTGTGCTCCAGACCCCTCACCAGCTTTGTTGCCCTTCTCTGGACACGTTCCAGGGCTTCAATGTCTTTCTTGTAGTGAGTGGCCCAAAACTGAACACAATACTCAAGGTGTGGCCTCACCAGTGCCGAATACAGGGGGATGATTACCTCCCTGCTCCTGCTGGCCACACTATTTCTAATGCAGGCCAGGATGCCGTTGGCCCTCTTGGCCACCTGGGCACACTGTTGGCTCATGTTCAGCTGAGCATCAACCAACACCCCCAGGTCCCTTTCCTCTTCACAGTCCTCCAGCCACTCAGCTCCGAGCCTATAGCGCTGCATGGGGTTATTGTGGCCAAAGTGCAGGACCCGACACTTGGCCTTGTTGAACCTCATGCCATTCAGCTCAGCCCAGCGATCCAGCCTATCCAGATCCCTCTGAAGGGCCTCCCTACCCTCAGGCAGATCAACACCGCCACCCAACTTGGTGTCATCTGCAAACTTACTGAGGGTACACTCAATCCCCTCGTCTAGGTCATCAATAAAGATATTGAACAAGATGGGCCCAAGTACCGACCCCTGGGGGACACCACTTGTAACAGGCTGCCAGCTGGACTTGACTGCATTAACCACCACCCGCTGGGCACAGCCCCCTAGCCAATTCTTTATCCAAAGAAGGGTATACCTACCCAGTCCACGGGCAGCCAGTTTCCCTAGGAGAATACTGTGAGAGACCGTGTCAAAGGCCTTGCTGAAGTCCAGGTAGACCACATCAACAGCGTTTCCTTCATCCACCAGTCTGGTCACCCAGTCGTAAAAGGAAATGAGGTTGGTCAAGCACGACCTGCCTTTCGTGAACCCGTGCTGGCTGGGCCTGATCCCCTGGATGCCACTCATATGCCGAGTGATCTCACCCAAGATGATTTGCTCCATAACTTTCCCAGGTACTGAGGTCAGGCTGACAGGCCTGTAGTTCCCCGGATCCTCCTTACGGCCCTTCTTGTAGATGGGAGTCACATCGGCAAGCCTCCAGTCCTCCGGGACCTCCCCAGATAACCAGGACCGCTGGTAGATGGCCGAGAGCGGCTCGGCAATCACCCCCACCAACTCCCTTAGCACCCTAGGATGGAGCCCATCCGGTCCCATGGACTTGTGGCAGTCCAGATGGAGAAGGAGCTCTCTAACCGTCTCCACCTGTACCACAGGGGGTGTACTCGGCCTGGCATCCCAGACTTCCAGATTAGGGCATAAAGTGCCCTGAGGATAACTGATCTGCCTATTAAAGGCAGAAGTAAAGAAGGCGTTGAGGGCCTCAGCCTTCTCCTTATCCTCAGTGATCACATTCCCCGCTGCATCAAGTAAAGGGTGTAAATGCTCCTTATTTCTTCTCTTACCACTGATATATTTGTAAAAGGATTTCTTGTTCTCCTTTACTGCAGTGGCCAATCTGAGTTGTATTGGTTGTCAGTTATTGGTCATGATGTTGCAGTGGTTGGTTATGTTGTTGTATTGTCTACGCTCCTATATGTACTATGTGTTCCCAGTGGTGGTGTTTATCACCTCAGGGAAAATGATGAGAATTATCCTTCTGTTATACTATGCCATATACATCTATGACATGGTGACATCAATGGCCTTAGAGATAAATTGGTATTCCTATGTGGACAGCTTCCTGATTTCTTTCACTTCCAGGGTAGTTAAGCCACTTTTTGAGAACTTTAAAGATCTGGGGGATATTCAAGCCACTATGATGTTGTTGTTATGTATCTTGAATGTGTGCCAAGTCTTGTCTAGGGCTGCAAACCCACTTTTTGGGAATCTCCTCCCGAGATTTACCCTAAGGCAAGATACTAATATGTGGCATGGTATGAGGGAGAACAAACTGACCTGCAATGTAGGGACTCAAACCCCAGCAACAGGCATTGCAGCTGAATCAGAGGGTGAACCCGTGCTAGTATCAGTTGCTCCTGTATACAAGAAGACTTGGAAGAGGAAGTCAGCTTGTTTAGTGAGGGATGAAGAAGCCCCTTCTAGGAGGGAGCAGGAGGAAGAAGAGGAAGGTTTATTTGCTTCATGCCCAGGAAGAACTCGGCAGGCAGGCTCTTCCTCAGAGGAAGAACTCCTAAAGGAGACAGTGAGCACCCGATTTCTATCCCTGAGCGAGCTGCGAGACATGCGAAAAGATTTTAGCTATCATCCTGGGGAGCACATTATCAGCTGGCTGCTGCGGTGCTGGGGTAATGGGGCCAATAGCTTGGGATTAGAAGGCAGAGAAGCTAGGCAACTGGGATCCATTTCTAGAGAAGCAAGCATTGACAAAGCAGTTGGAAAAGGGACACAAGCCCTCAGCCTCTGGAGGCGACTCCTGTCAGGTGTGAAGGAGAGGTATCCTTTCAAGGAGGATGTAATGTGTCACCCAGGCAAGTGGGCTACCATGGAGAAGGGTATCCAGTACCTGAGGGAATTAGCTGTGCTGGAGATTATTTATGATGACCTGGACAATGATCAGTTACCTAAGGATCCAGATGAAGTCAGGCGCACACGACAAATGTGGCGGAAGTTTGTTCGAAGTGCACCATCATCATATGCCAACTCATTGGCCGTTATGACCTGGAAAGATGGAGGGGAAGAAACAGTGGATGAATTGGCTGGCTGACTCCGGCAGTACAAGGAAAGCCTGTCTTCCTCCCTACGGGCCTGTGTCTCAGCTGTGGAGAAACTATCCCAGGAGTTCCAGCAATTCAAAGCAGATATGTCCCATTCCCCACCGGTACAGGCCAATATTTCAGCTATTAGGAGTAAACGTTTCCCTGCTCAAGAGAGATGGTTTACATGGCGAGGTACCCTGTGGTTTACCTTGCGTGACCAAGGAGAGGACATGAGGGAGTGGGATGGGAAGCCTACCTCTGCCCTAGAGGCACGGGTACGTGAGTTGTGTGGAAAAACCATTGCAAATAGAAGTTCTCCCCGGAAAATTGTTGCACCAGTCTCCAATAGGGAGCGTAAAAGGAATAGCTTTAGTTCTGACCCTCTTGAAGGGACCTCTCGTGCATATTTAAAAGAAATGAACAATGAATACTGTGGCCAGGAATAGAGAGGCCCTGCCTCCAGCCAGGTGGAGGAGAGGGACAACAGAGTTTATTGGACTGTGTGGATCCGATGGCCTGGCACGTCAGACCCACAAGAGTATAAAGCTCTAGTGGATACTGGTGCACAATGTACCTTGATGCCATCAAGATATAATGGGGCAGAACCCATTTGTATTTCTGGAGTGACAGGAGGATCCCAACAGCTATCTGTATTGGAGGCTGAAGTCAGCCTGACAGGGAATGAGTGGCAAAAGCACCCCACAGTGACTGGCCCAGATGCTCCATGCATTCTCGGTATAGATTACCTCAGAAGGGGATATTTCAAGGACCCAAAAGGGTATTGGTGGGCTTTTGGTGTAGGTGCTTTAGAGATGGAGGAAATTATACAGTTGTCCACCTTGCCTGGTCTGTCAGAGGATCCTTCTGTTGTGGGGTTGCTGAAGGTTGAAGAACAACAGGTGCCAATTGCTACCACAACTGTGCACCGGCGGCAGTATCGCACCAGCCGAGACTCCCTGATGCCCATCCATAAGCTGATTCATCAGCTGGAGAGCCAGGGAGTGATCAGCAAGTCCCGCTCACCTTTTAACAGTCCCATATGGCCAGTGAGAAAATCAAGTGGAGAGTGGAGGTTAACAGTGGACTATTGTGGCCTGAGTGAGGTAACACCACCACTGAGTGCTGCTGTGCCAGACATGTTAGAACTTCAGTATGAACTGGAATCCAAGGCAGCCAAGTGGTATGCCACCATTGCTATTGCCAATGCGTTTTTTTCAATCCCATTGGCAGCAGAATGCAGGCCACAGTTTGCTTTCACTTGGAGAGGGGTCCAGTACACTTGGAATCGACTGCCCCAGGGCTGGAAACACAGCCCCACCATCTGCCATGGACTGATCCAGACTGCACTGGAAAAGGGTGGCGCTCCAGAGCACCTGCAGTACATTGATGACACCATCGTATGGGGCAACACAGCAGCAGAAGCTTTTCAAAAAGGGGAGAAAATAATTATAATCCTCCTGAAAGCTGGGCTTGCCATAAAACGATGTAAGGTGAAAGGACCTGCAAGAGAGAGACAGTTTTTGGGGATAAAATGGCAAGATGGGCGTCGTCAGATTCCAATAGATATAGTCAACAAAATAACAGCTATGGCTGCACCGACTGACAAAAAGGAAACACAAGCTTTCCTGGGCGTTGTGGGTTTCTGGAGGACGCATATCCCAAATTATAGTATGATTGTAAGCCCTCTGTATAAAGTAACCTGAAAGAGGAATGATTTTAAATGGGGCCCTGAACAACAGCAGGCTTTTGAACAAATTAAACAAGAAATTGTTCATGCGGTGGCTCTTGGGCCAGTCCGGACAGGGCAAGAGGTAAGAAATGTGCTCTACACTGCAGCTGGGGAGAATGGCCCTACCTGGAGTCACTGGCAGAAAGCGCCAGGGGAAACTCGTGGTCGACCCCTTGGGTTTTGGAGCCGGGGATATAAAGGATCTGAGGCCTGCTATACTCCAACCAGAAAAGAAATCCTGTCAGCATACGAAGGAGTTTGAGCTGCTTCAGAAGTGATTGGTACGGAAGCACAGCTCCTCCTGGCACCCCGACTGCCAGTGCTGGGCTGGATGTTTAAAGGAAGGGACCTCTCTATGCATCATGCAACTGATGCTACATGGAGCAAGATGGTTGCACTGCTTACACAGCGGGCCCGAATAGGAAACCCCAATAGCCCAGGCATATTAGAAGTAATCACAGACTGGCCAGAAGGCAAAGATTTTGGAAAGCCACCAGAGGAAGAGGTGATGCGTGCTGAAGAGGCCCCACCATATAACAACCTCCCAGAAAATGAGAAGCAGTATGCCCTATTTACTGATGGGTCCTGTCGTATTGTAGGAAAACATCAGAAGTGGAGAGCTGCTGTGTGGAGTCCTACATGACGAGTTGCAGAAGCTGCTGAAGGCCAAGGTGAATCGAGTCAGTTTGCGGAGGTGAAGGCCATCCAGCTGGCTTTAAACATTGCTGAGTGGGAAAAATGGCCTGTGCTCTATCTCTACACTGACTCATGGATGGTGGCAAACGCTCTGTGCAGATGGTTAAAGCAATGGAAGCAGAGCAACTGGCAGCATAGAGGCAAACTCATCTGGGCTGCCCCATTGTGGCAAGGTATTGCCGCCTGGTTAGAGCATCTGGTTGTAAAAGTACGTCACGTAGATGCCCACGTACCCAAGAGTCGGGCCACTGAAGAACATCAAAAAAACCAGCAAGTAGATCAAGCTGCTAAAATTGAAGTGGCTCAGGTGGATCTGGACTGGCAGCATAAGGGTGAACTATTTTTAGCTTCGTGGGCCCATGATACCTCAGGCCATCAGGGAAGAGACGCAACATACAAATGGGCTCGTGATCGAGGGGTGGATTTAACCATGGACACTATTGCACAGGTTATCCTTGAATGTGAAATATGTGCTGCAATCAAACTAGCCAAGCGGTTAAAGCCTCTGTGGTATGAAGGACGATGGCTGAAGTATAAATATGGAGAGGCCTGGCAAATTGATTACATTACACTCCCACAAACTCGCCAAGGCAAGCGCTATGTACTTACAATGGTGGAAGCAACCACTGGATGGCTGGAAACATATCCTGTACCCCATGCCACTGCCCGAAACACCATCCTGGGCCTTGAGAAACAAGTCTTATGGCGACATGGCACTCCAGAAAGAATTGAATCAGACAATGGTACCCACTTCCGAAACAACCTCATAGACACCTGGGCCAAAGAGCACAGCATCGAGTGGGTATACCACATCCCCTATCATGCACCAGCCTCTGGAAAAATTGAAAGGTATAATGGGCTGCTGAAAACAACTCTGAAAGCAATGGGTGGTGGAACCTTCAAAAATTGGGATAAACATTTAGCAAAAGCCACTTGGCTAGTCAACACTTGGGGGTCCATCAATCGAGCTGGCCCTGCCCAATCTGAACTTCTACATACTGTAGAAGGGGATAAAGTCCCTGTGGTGCACGTAAGGAATATACTGGGGAAGACAGTCTGGGTCATTTCTCCCTTGGGCAAAGACAAACCCATGCATGGGATTGCTTTTGCTCAAGGACCTGGGTGTACTTGGTGGGTAATGCAGGAGGATGGGAAAGTCCGATGTGTACCTCAAGGAGATCTAATTTTAGGTGAAAAGAGCCAATAATTTGAAGTGCTTGATGTCAGTTACTATACAGTACTGTATGTCATTATCTAGCTGTTATATGTCCTTCCTTGCTTCCTCCTGCTCCCCGCCCTGAGATACTTATGTTGTGTCAAAAGTATTATAGTAAAATCATCTATACCAACAAAGAATGAACTTTAATAAAACAGGAACAATTGCAGCAGTGATGCAACCAGAACTGGCTCTTGCTACTAGCACCTACCAACAGATCTTCAGCCTGCAGACTATGAACTTGCTAAGTCACTTGCACCAGACAGACTACCTGAGGAAACACTGCGTCATCTGTCCTATGCTGAGAGACTGTTATGACAGATGGAGCCCAAAGTTATGGACTGGATAAACTCAACAGACCTTTTGAAAGGATGGACCATGGACTAAGAGAGTTACATCTGTGTGTCTGCATACAAGTAGATAAAAGGAAGAAAAAGTTGATGATTAATCGGGAAGTGTAGGATCTGGGCATGATGTAGATGGTATGGAATAAGGGGTGGATAATGTCCTGGTTCTGGCCAGGATAGAGTTAATATTCACCTGAGCTGGGTGGAGAACTGAAGCTGGTAGCCCCCATGGCTGGGATAGTTAACTAATTAACTAACAGCTGGGGTTAATTTACCCAAATTAGCCAAAGGGCTATTCCATCCCATCTGACATCATGCTCAGTATATAAGTGAGGAGGGTGCTGAAGGGAGGCCCCCTGCTGCTTGGAAGAGACTGGATGTGGAGATGTGTTGTGAGCTATTGTACTGTATTTGTGTTCCATCACTGTCTTGTTTTAGAATCATAGAATCATAGAATAGTTAGAGTTGGAAGGGACCTTCAACGGTCATCTAGTCCAACCCCCTGCAAGAAGCAGGGACATCCCTGACTAGATCAGGTTGCTCAGAGCCTCATCCAGCCTGGCCTTGAACGATTCCAGGGATGGGGCATCCACCACCTCTCTGGGCAACCTGTTCCAGTGCTCTACAACTCTCATTGTAAAAAATTTTTTTCTCATATCTAATCTAAACCTACCTCCTTCTAATTTAAACCCATTACCCCTTGTTCTATCACAACAGGCCCTACTGAACAGCTTCTCCCCATCTTTCCTGTAGGCCCCCTTGGGGTACTGGAAGACCGCTATCAGGTCTCCCCAGAGCCTCCTCTTCTCCAGGCTGAACAGCCCCAACTCTCTCAGCCTATCCTCATAGGAGAGGTGCTCCAGCCCTCTGATCATCTTTGTGGCCCTCCTCTGGACCCTTTCCAACTGGTCCATGTCTTTCTTGTGTTGGGGACTCCAGAACTGGACACAGTACTCCAGGTGGGGTCTCACCAGAGCAGAGTAGAGGGGCAGAATCACCTCCCTCGACCTGCTGGCCACACTCCTCTTGATGCAGCCCAGGATGCAGTTGGCCTTCTGGGCCACAAGGGCGCATTGCCCACTCATGTTGAACCTCTCGTCTACCAACACTCCCAGGTCTTTCTTCTCAGGGCTGCTCTCGATCCATTCCCCGCCCAGCCTGTATTTGTGCCTGGGATTGCCACGACCCAGGTGCAGGACCTTGCACTTGGCCTGGTTGAACTTCATGAGGTTGGCACGGGCCCACCTCTCCAGCCTGTCCAGGTCCCTCTGGATGGCATCCCTCCCTTCCAGCGAGTCGACAGCACCACACAGCTTGGTGTCATCGGCAAACTTGCTGAGGGTGCACTCTATCCCACTGTCCATGTCGCCGACAAAGATGTTGAACAGGGCCGGGCCCAACACGGACCCCTGAGGGACGCCACTGGTGACCAGTCTCCACTTGGACATTGAGCCGTTGACCACCACTCTCTGAGTGTGGCCATCCAGCCAACTCCTTATCCACCGAGTGGTCCGTCCATCAAACCCATGCCTCTCTAGTTTAGAGAGAAGGATGTCGTGCGGGACAGTGTCAAATGCCTTGCACAAGTCCAGGTAGATGATATCTGTTGCCCGTCCCTTGTCCACCGATGCTGTTACCCTGTCATAAAAGGCCACCAAATTGGTCAGGCACGATCTGCCCTTCGTGAAGCCATGTTGACTGTCACCAACCACCTCCTTGCTCTCCATGTGCCTTAGCATGGTTTCCAGGAGAATCTGCTCCATGACCTTGCCAGGCACAGAGGTGAGGCTGACCGACCTGTAGTTGCCCGGGTCTTCCTTGTTCCCCTTTTTAAAAAAGGGGGTTATGTTCCCTCTCTTCCAGTCATCGGGGACCTCACCAGACCGCCACGACTTCTCAAATATGATGGCCAGTGGCTTGGCAGCTTCATCCGCCAGTTCCCTCAGGATCCGCGGATGGATCTCATCAGGCCCCATGGACTTGTGCACCTTCAAGTTCCTTAAATGATCTCGAACCTGCTCTTCGAGCACTGTGGGCGGTTCTTCATCCTTGCAGTCCCTGCCTGTGCCTTCCACAGCTTGGGTGGGGAGACAAGAGTTCTTATCAGTGAAGACTGAGGCAAAAAAAGTCATTGAGTACCTCAGCCTTCTCCACATCCCGGGTAACCACGACACCCGTTACCTTCCGGAGGGGGCCTACATTCTCCTTGGATTTTCTTTTGTCCCCTACATACCTGTAAAAGCTTTTCTTGTTACTTTTTATATCCCTGGCCAGATTCGATTCCATCAGGGCTTTAGCCTTCCTCACCCTATCCCTGGCCGCTCGCACAGTCACTCGGTAGTCCTCCCAGGCTACCTGTCCCAGCTTCCACCCTCTATAGGCTTTCCTCTTCACTTTCAGTTGGTCCAGGAGCTCCGTGCTCATCCACGCAGGCCTCCTGGCCTTTTTGCCCGACTTTTTCTTCATCGGGATGCACCTCTGCTGAGCTTGGAGGAGGTGCTCCTTGAATATAGACCAACTGTCATTACTGTTAAATTTACTTTTTGTTCAATCTCAACCCACGTGTTTGGTTTTTTTTTTTCCTGGTTTTCTTTTGTTTGTCAAATCTCCTCCTATTCTCTCAGAGTGGGGGGAGTGAGAGAGAGACTGCGTAGTCTGGTCCCCGTTGGGGCTGAACTACAACAAAGGCACACGCAAGAACAGTCCTGCTAAAAGAAAGAGGCACAAGAAGCAGCACAGGAACTCTGCACTATTGAGGTTAAAACAGAAGGTGCTTCCCACGCTACTCTTTCTCAATTTCTGGAACAGTTCTGTTGGCCCTAAATCAAGAATGTGATGCAGCTTCTCCCAGAGAAACTTCTGAGATTTGGGGAGTGCAAATAACCCCAATTCCTGTAAAAGATTAAATGTGGAAAAAGAAGAAAAGCCAAGATTGGCAAAAAGAGGACACATTGCCTGTGCAAAATGCAATGGAAAAATATTGTATTGAAATTAGACAGACAGTGCTAGTAGGCTCAATGCTGTCACTAGCTCACAATGCAATAAGCTCTTCATGTTAAAAACCCAATTTCTTGTCTACTCACTTGCAACAGTATCAGTGTCATTTATAACAAACCACAGAAACACAGGGATGCCTCACCTCTGCTGGGGATTTGAGCACTGCCAGAGAGGCGTGATACAGACCAAAAAGCAGAAAATGCAAGTCTGGGTAGCTTAAAGTTGGCATTCCTGGTTCATGCAACCCTTACAGGACTTGGAACATCCTGAGTAAGGCAGATGGGGCATTTCCCATGTTATGCAACTGAGGGAGAGCATAAATCAAGCAAACTGAGATCTCTCACACAACTGAACATTCCCACCCTTTCTACATGCCAGCAGGGGTGTTCACCAGATCCTGCTGTGAGCTACTTCGGGAAATTAAAGAAAAATAAGTTAGTGTCACTGTTGGCTAAGCTCTCTGAACTACCTTCTCTATGGGGTGTGA
Organism: Chlamydotis macqueenii; assembly: GCF_036417535.1. Taxonomy (NCBI): domain Eukaryota; kingdom Metazoa; phylum Chordata; class Aves; order Otidiformes; family Otididae; genus Chlamydotis; species Chlamydotis macqueenii. Next base: position 23,764,581 of record NC_141559.1, read on the forward strand.
CAAGCCCAGTCAGTGCACAAGGATGACAAGACTGCACAGCTGGTAACGAGGGAAGGCAGCAGCATGTGAGAACCCTGTTGATCATACCAAAGAGTTGTGGAACTCCACAAAGCCTATGGCACAGCATCCATCTTCTTGGAAACTGTGGATCCAGCCTTCAAAGCAAGCAACTTAAGTGATCAGCACTAAGATCCAGGTTTAGTATTTTTAACCTCTAAGTTCTGCCTGGTAGCTGGACTGACAGGATGGGTACCCACAGCTTGTTACATGACATAAACATTGAAAATTAAATATCAATATGAGGTGATTCTTGCTAACTGTAGAACTGTAGTCACATAGGTTAAATTTTATGTGAAATCTATTTGTCCTTAGAGGGAATGGGAATCTTAGAGATATTATAATATCTCATTTGTTAGACATTAGTCTAGCATGTCTGGGGTAGTTAAGAGGAGTGGTAGAACAATGGTAGGTCCCAAACACCACCTGTAAAGATAGGCCCTGAGCCATCATTTTGGAGCCAGAAAACTCAAGGACAACGTGCCCTTGTGCTCAAGACCATATATGGAGATTTCAAGGAGGAGTTTGACCAGCGAATTTGAGGAGGGGGTGCTCTGACGACCCCCAAGACCACCAAAAGACCCTCAACTCAAAAGACTGAGCATAAGCAAGTGGGTGGGGAAATATTATAATGATTTCTCGGAAAGTTAGTGTGTATGTATAATATTTCTTGGAAATCTAGTGAATATGTATAACAGGTGTGTATTTAACCTGTGTTGTTGGATCGAACAGGTGTGCACGCTAGGTGGAGCGATCCCCCGTGCGCCCAGTGCTGCAATAAAGGAGTGCCTGCTTCTTAACTTCTCATTGCTGTTAAGGAGTTTTATTCCGGATTTTGGTAACAAGGGGAGCTACACTCCTTCATAGTTAGTGGAGATGACTAGCTCCAGTGCCTAACTTTGATCTTTAAAAAAACCCCAACCAAATAAACTGCACCTTTTCTCTGACAGGGAGCATTCACACAGGTCGGCTGCAGACAACTACGATCTAGGCAGTGAAGCAGCTAGCACCTTCACTACACACACAGGGAGTGGTCTAGGTATTTCCAGACCAAGACTGATAGTCATGTTTCTTTGGTATCAGCTGGGAACCACAAATTAATTATTAATTGTTTCAAGGATTAGGGGAAGTCAGTCAAGGCTTGGGAAGGTTATTTTAAAAGAATGCCCATATGTTTCTAAATAATAGATTATGTGTGACCATGCGAAGGCACACCCACTGCATTTATAGAAGTACAACATAACAGGAGAAGTTAGGTATTCTCATGAAAAGAACATGCTAACATCACTTCATGAAGATGGTGCTGCTTCAGTATGCAGAGTTGCAGCTTTTCGTCAGTACAAAACTGAAACTTGTGTTACTGTGAGAAGTGGGAACTTAATACTTCTTCACTGTATCTCACTTTTGCCATGCAAAATGATTCACTTACTAGCAAGACAGTTCTGCTGGTGTTATCAATGCTGTAACTCATTACACCTTTAAGCTTGACCCTCAATAAGCTTTTCTGCAGCATGGATAGACACTTCATTGACCACATAAAATATAGCAAAAGACATCTTTACTAAAATAAATTCTCAAAAGCTATCTGGTCAAAACTTATCAACCTTTGGACAAAGGTTTAGATTACTACATCGTGCTGCAGCAGAGTATGCTTCCTGTAATTGCAAACCAGGAGATAATTAACAGGGATGGATAAGCTAATAAGGCAGCTGCATTTGGCTGAAATTCAGTTCTTTTCTTCAAACAACTGTCCTACAGCCTGTCGTAGTTCAGCCCCGATCAGGACCAGACTAGGCAGTCTCTCTCTCGCTCCCCCCACCCTCCAGGAAAATTGGGAGAGATAATATAAGAAAAACAGCTCAAGGTTTGAAATAAGGACAGGGAGAAATCCTTAAAGTTACCGTCACGGGCAAAACAGACTTGACTTGGGAAAAACTACACATTTATTACTACAAACAGCAGGATAATGAGACAGAGAACAAGATAACCTCCCCCCACCCCTCCCTCTTCCTGGGCTTAACATTATCTCTACTACCTTCCCCTCCTGAGCGGCACAGGGGGGAAGAGGGAATGGGGGTTCCAGTCAGTTCATCACATGTTGTTTTACGCCACTGCTTCATGGTTGGGGGAAGAACTCCTCGCATTCCTCCCCTGCTCTGTTGTGGGGTCCCACCTCTACGCCACAGTCCTTCGTGGAACTGCTTCAGCGTGGGTCATCTCTTCCACAGAGTACAGCCTCTCCAGAACGGCTGTCCCAGCGGGCCCTCCACGGGCCGCAGCCGCCTTCAGGCATCCACCTCCCCCGGTACAGGGTCCTTCACGGGCTCCAAGTGGATCTCTGCTCCTCCGTGGACCTCCATGGGCTGCAGGGGGACAACCTGCTCCACCATGGTCGTCACCACAGGCTGCAGGGGAATCTTGGCCAGGAGCCGCATTACTCCTCCCCCTCCTTCTGAACTGACCTTGGAGTCTGCAGCCATTCCTCACAACAGGCTGGCAGACGCCTCTCAGGATCTTTTTTACATCTTATTCACTTCTCATCTCCTCTCCACTTCTTGCAGCGGGGCCAGAGCGAGTCAGGCCCAGTCGGGCTGCCTGGTGAGAGGCCAGAGGATGAAGCCTGCAAGGCCCATGAGGCCTGTGCTTCCCCCTCTGCACCTCTGCCCCCACTCAGCTTCTTCACATCTTCTCTTCTCTCTCTCTTTTTTTTTTTTTTTCCTCTCTCCTGTTTTCCCCTTCTTAAATACATTATCTCAGAGGCGTTATCATGGAACATTCTGCTACCAATCAGCTCGGCCTTGGCCAGCAGCGGGTCCGCCCTAGGCCCGGCCGAGTCCACTGAACAAAAGGGAGCGACTTCTAGCAGTTTCCTACAGAAGCTACCACCTTAGGCCCCCCCTCACTAACAAAACCACGACACAGCTACATTGCTTCAAAAACACAATGAAAAGTTAAGAACATGAACTTATCTAAAGCCTTTACTTATGTCTGATACAAGTCAGACAGATATCCTAGCTCAAACCCACATTGTTTCAGGATGTGAGAAGCCATGATGAGGTGACAGGCCAGCATTCACAGGGGCTCAGCTGGTGCCAGAGTTGTTTTTTCTATGTAGTCATTATTCTTGAATAGCAGTTTTTGTTTTTTTTTTTTTTAAATAGACATTCACATGTTCAGCATACATAGGAAAAGGGTGCGGAAAAAGCTGAAAACATGTACTTTTTACTCCTTGTACAGGTAAATAAAGTCCTAAATCCATCGGATCTGCCAAATCAGTCTTGTTAATGGTAGCATGATCTTCACACAGAATCCTCACTATTAATCCTAGCATTAAAGAGACATGGAGATTAACCACAGAGAACAGTTGAGTGCTTAAATGCCTCCTTTTGCATGCACAAACATTCCTGCAACTATTAAGACTGTGAGAAATTAAGGGAAAGCTAGTGTAAATATGAGCAAACTCTAAGAATCTGAGTGATAAAGATGTTTAATACTGCTATAAATCTTAATCTCTGCAAGTCAACTTCTTTCAATGAATAACATTTTGAAGGAAAGCTATTCAAAGTGTTCTAGTGAAAAGATAATTCATTGCTGCAGAGATGACTAACTCTAGCTGCTCCATGGGAATACTGCATCAAACAGTCCAAGAGACACACAAGCTTTTAATTATGATGAAGAAAAAAAAAAAAAAACAAAAAAAAACCAACACCACAAACCAACCCAATTCTCACATTCCAGGAAGTGCTACGAGCCTCTGCACTGCTGGTACTGGCAGCGACAACACTGGATATCTGGGAGACCAGCACCTCAAAATTCACTTGCCTGGTTTGAGCGTTTTTTGTGTGATCATGCTGAGCATGTGCTGCGACTTTTGATAAAAAGCAGCAACAGATTAAGAAATGGGCTGTATCAAACACAAATTCACACCGAATCAATTCATTGTACTCTGCACAACCTTCAATATAAATACACATCAGCAATTCAGAAAATTTTAAAATATGAAAAACAATTTTAATGAACCACTTGACATGCACAGTTCTTCCACGTAAAGTCCTCTCTAAGTTACTACTTGTAAGATTTTACCTAGGTTATCTTACATCCAGAAAATTTTAAAGGTCTGCTAATAAATATCTAGACCCATTGTGCATTTTCAGTTTTTCCATGAGCAACTGTTCAACTGAGCAGAACTTATCCATAGAATAGACATCCACCTAACAGATACACACAATAAGAGCATTATAGAGATATAGCCATGTGTGTAAATTCTGGCCCTGATCCCTAGCAATCTCAACCTGGACTTTTTGGCAAGAGCCACATTTTAGTTGTTATTTAGAAGTGGAAACTTGCTGTCTGCTTGTGCCTCTCTGCACCCCAAAAGTGTAGTCATCTTTTCTCCCATTTCAAAAAGTTTCTCTAAAGGAAGTTCTTTAAAAAATGAAACAAGTTGGGTAGTTTAAAAAGCAGTATTATTAATCTAGAAAATTATATCTATAAACTAGACTGACCGTAAAACTATATACACCTTCCTGAAGATATACCACAGATAAGACTAAATCACAAATATTGGAATAATTCTGTTGAATCCAGCTATTCAGTTCCATACATCTTGGTGTTCAAGTTCCCAGTCTAACAGCTATTATTCCTGACTACAACTAACTGAAAAGGGAAACAATGAGAGATAAAACTCCTGACAAATAATGTTTATTAAACATGAAGATATCCCTAAAGCTTAATAAATTATGATTGAGGATAAATAAGTAGTCCATAGCTTTTGCAACAGCTGCAGGAGATAATGTGAAGTCACAATCTCTAAAGCTTAAACTCATAAAAAGGTTTTCCAGTTCACAGGTTACTATTCTAACCTCCCTTCATTCTATCAGCATTGGGAGGGGAAAAAAAAAAAAACAACAACCAAACAAAAAACAAACAAAAAAAAACCTACCAGCTCAACTATTCAGTGTTTAAGTGATAGAGAAGATAAGGTGGTGTCACAGATGTTTCTGTAATGCACCTCTGCCTCACCACAGCAGCAAAGCTAGTCCCTAGTTATGTCCAATTAAGCATATACTAGTAACTGACTGATGATGATAAAAACCTCAGTGTTCAGTGCAACTCAGACTTGTGCTGTGGACAGGTATACAACATAACCATTCAACAGAAGGAAATGGTACCAAAAGAAGCAGCTGAGGAAACAGCGTTTGCTATGACAAACATCCAGAGCCATTTGCCTTTTCCTCCTTTCAAAGTCATCACTTCCTAGAGTGTTTTCAATTTGGTGAGGGCAGAAAGGCTCAACCACACCAAGTGTTTTCTCTTTCTTGAAGACAAAGTTTTATTGTTTAAAGTGTTAACTCAGCTCTCTGATAGGTTTCCACTTTCCACATATTGCAGTATTCCCCAAAGAACAGTCTTAGTGCAGAAAATCAACAATTCCAGCTCTCTTGACTTCAGGGGAGCTGTGTAAGTTTGCACGTAACCAAGATCTGCCTCCCTATGTTTCCATGTTGAGACTGATAGAAGATAGCTACTCTGACACATAGCATCACTAACTGTTCAGAAGAAATCACTAACAGTACAATAAAGCAGTTCATCTGCTTTTAAGTGGGAGTCCAAACCTTTTGGATGGATTAAGTCCCATGTGTAGATGGGAAGATTCTTGTTTGAGAATTAAGTAACATAAAAAAATGGATTTGAGATGTTCTTAGAATATCAGGAGTATCATAAAATGGCAGTTTCCCCATTTTTCACACTCTTCCCTAAGCAGTGCCTAATTTGCACATTAGGACCATCGGTTCACCATTTTTCTTTCTTTCTTTACTCCCCACAAATTAATATAAATCTTGTTTTTAAGGTATGGACTGTACTGGACATTCCATCTCATGGAGTGATCTATTCTCCTTTGAGCAAACAGGTTTGAAGAAAACAGGAACAGATGAAACATAAATCCAGTTTATCTTCAGTGCAAAGCCACTTATTTTCACCATTTGTTTTAATTAAGGCTTCACCAAAAAGAAATATATAGTACCATCTTTAACAGCTGAAAATTAGCACACTCCATTCAGAACAAACGGTCCAGGAGTGACTTCTGTGTCTCTACCATCAATTGCCTTCCTGAACAAAGTAGTATCTCACTGGTGGCCCTGGCAAGTCTTCCTCTCCATCAGTCTCTGGAGCAAACGATACTGTCAAATCCACATACTTCTTATCAGCTGATGGTTTCACAAGCTTTTGCATCCTACAAGGAAATGAAGAACAGTTTGTTAACATATAGGAGGAAGGACTGGCAGTGGGAATTCAGGGCTAGACTAGGATGAATTTCACTGACAGCAATGAAGCCCAACATACTAGAAACTAGATTAAAAAGGAGAATAAGCAGACTTTCAATTTTGACACAAAAGCTGTTCCTCCACCTGAGGTACAGCAAATGGTATTCCTTTTCTTGATAGACTTAGCCCATTAGTGAGCTATTACATTGTTCACTAAGAAGCGCTCAGTACAAAAGCGAAGAGAAAATGGCCAGTTTTGGATCTGATTCCTCACTGATGTAATTCCTCTTTGGTGTCCTACGGAGGCACAAGGCAAAGTTAGCTTTCTGTGCAGGATTTTGGTCAATGAGGAGGAGTAAGTTCTCAGTCTACCAATAATGTCTAGTTTTAATATATTAATAGGAAGAACGACTCCAGTGCAGACACTAGATACACAGTTCTGATGGAAAGTAATTCTATTGCAGTTAAGACTCATTAAATCCTTGAATTTCAAAGGAGGGAGGAAAACCAGCCAGGATCTGGGACTTCTTCCTTCATGACCATGTGAGTTTAAATTCAAATATGAATTTAAATTAGGTAAGCGTGTCATGTCTTAGTGCAACTTCACCCCTTTGCTCTCTGCAGTCTCAAAAGCTACAGGTATTGCTTGCAAGTTGCTCAATAAAGTACTGAAGTAGAAGGTCAATTAACCTCACTTTCATTACGTACCTTTGGATGTATCAAAATTATTTTCTTGCTAACTCGGAACACTAGTTCATGAGGCCAGCTCAAATGCTAGGAGGCTGGGGGAATACAGTCACTCATTTCTGTTCCTCATAGGTCACTTAGAGAAGGATTTCCCTTCTGGCTATGCTTTAGCTTGCAGGTCAAAAGGCTGCTTCCCTCAAAATACTTGTTCCCTTGCAACAAAGTATTAGCATTTTCTCAGCAGAGATACTGAGGTCGTATCCATTTACATAAGGAAGCCCTAAGCTACAGAGCAAGGCAGCTAACTGTGTCTCTAAAACTTGCTTTTAAAGAGTATACTACCAGTCAATGCTGTAATTCTGAAATGATGAGAGAGTCTTGCAACACTTGTCATATTACAGCAAGAGAAAGCTATTTAAAGCTTAAGAAAAAAATCAAATACACAAGCAGAGTTTGCTGTGCAAATATTTTATAAAGCTTCTGGCACTGTTTGTAACAGAACCCCAAGTTGAAGTAACTAGGTGGAAAGCCCAAACAAGTCTTGTTATTCACAAGAAGGCAGCTTCACACCATGCCTTTGACTTCATTACACACTCCACTCATTCAAAATTATTTATACAGCTATAGGTGAAGGAAAACAAACAACTTATTTTGACATAGGCTGTAAATCCACATCTTAGTATGCAAGGCACTCTAAAGACAGTAACAACTTAGAAGCTCTTCTCTCCCTGGAAGTTTGAAGTAGCTTGCCCATAACACAAACTACTTTCCTGATGTTACCTACTGGCAGACCTTTGCAACAATACTGATCAACGCATCTACTTGGCTCCAGCAAAGCCTGTGCGCACTGACCAGCATACACTTCACAGGAAGTATGAGGAACAAATTTTGAGCTAAAGAAGTTCAATCCACATATAAAGTGGAACCAAACCTAGGTGAGATCTGGCCGTTACTTTGCAAAGGCCTATCAGTCAAAAGCCACTGCCCTGCCCTCATGCTCTCCCAAACATCTAGTTCATTATATCCCAATTTACTGTCAGTGATAGGCACTGCAAAGCCTTGCAAATGTTTTCATTTCTAAAAAGGCTAAAGTGAGCTAGAATCTCAAGGAACTACTATAAACTGAACAGACTTCCAGAAATCTGCAACCAATACATTAACTCCTTCCTGAATAACTGTTCTCATTCTTTCAGAGCTGAGTTGCTAAATGTCACCAACAGTTTTAAATAAATTTTAAATAGGATTGATTAGTCTTGCTCTGCTTGAATCAAGGCACATTCTTTCCCACCCCATAAAAAAACACAAACAAACAAAAAAAACAACAACAACAACAAAAAAAAACCACCACCAAACCAAAAAAACCCATCTTACTGTCAGACTTCTTTGGGTTTCTCATTGGCATTCATCAGTTAGAGTAGCATTTTGCAAGTCTCTTGTCCTCAGCACAGAAGTTAATTCACTTTGTTATTTATTTATTTATTTTTCAAAAGGAAAAAATTACCTTTTTTCCACCAGTGAACATAATTTGTACGTGCACTTGCATCCCCTCAATCCATTTTCCAGTTATACTTACGTCAGCTTTAATCTTTTAATATGACCTGGCATCACAGGAACATACAGCATTTTGACTCCCTGTACAACCATAGTTGGTTCAATTCCATATTTCTCCTGGAATTCACAAATTAAAACTTATTCAAGGACTAGGACAGATGCACAAGCCACCAGATACTACTACTGCTAATACTAGAACTAATTATTCAAAACCATAGAATACCAACCAGAAAACTTGCTAATGCACGGACACTGACAGAAGTTTTATTAAGATACATTTGAGCCAATACAAATTAACAAAGAATTGAACACAAAGGGCTCTGGCTTATAGAATCATAGAATAGTTTGGGTTGGAAGGGACTTTTAAAGGTCATCTAGTCCAACCCCCCTGCAAGGAGCAGGGACATCTCCAACCAGATCAGGTTGCTCAGAGCCTCATCCAGCCTGGCCTTGAATGTTTCCAGGGATGGGGCATCCACCACCTCTCTGGGCAACCTGTTCCAGATGTGTTTACTTAGAGATATTCTCTTTTACATTAATTCTTTCTAGAATTACTCTGTTTTGAGCAATAACTTGATTAAGGGGAGACGGGGGAGGAGATGACACCAAAAAAACCAAACCAACCCATCAAAAAATGAAAAAACCCAAACCAATAATCCAAACGAAGAAAACCCTTTCATCTCAACTTGTATTAACCCAGTACAGCAGATGTCTTACTCTGACAGCATTTATGAAGTCCAGCAGAGTAAAATCCTCTTTCCCGTAAATTGTCCACCTGTCCCAGATTGTAAATGATATTCCATTTCTGTTTTAAGAAAAGAAAGATTGTTTGTTACTTTAGGATGTGAACTTCTTTTAAACATGTACTGAAGAACTGCTATGTCTTCTAGTGACTTGCTGTTTTATCTTGAGCAAAATTCTCTTCCCTCTCTGCTGCCATTTCTCCAGCCCATTAACCTGGCTAAGAACAAGACATGGTAAGAACTCTGAGTAAGCATGATATCTGGCAATGAACTTACTGAGTTTTCAGTCCTACTGAAAAATAGCTCTTCTATAAACTAAGATACAGAAGTGTGTCCAGTCTGTGCAGACAGGATGTTTATTAATAACCATGCTGTACATTTAACTCATCTAGATTTTTGAAGTCTCACTAGCAATAACTTCCACTGAAAACAAAACTAAACTCTTAAAAACAATTTTAAAATTAGGACAGAAGAGTATGTGCTGCATTTTCCAAACAGGAAGTGCTTGAGCAATGCATTAAGGGACACTGTTGGCAGTACTAAGAATATAACTTACACCTTTAGCAGTACATCGTAAATGAATAGCACTAAGTGATTCATGATCCTCCAAGTTTAAAGAAAAAAAAAAAAAAAACATAGAATAGTTTAGGTTGAAAGGGACCTTTAAAGATCATCTAGTCCAACCCCCCTGCAAGGAGCAGGGACATCCCCAACTAGATCAGGTTGCTCAGAGCCTCATCCAACCTGGCCTTGAACGTTTCCAGGGATGGGGCTTCCACCACCTCTCTGGGCAACCTGTTCCAGTGTTCCACCACGCTCATTGTAAAAAAGTTTTTCCTTTTACCCAATCTAAATTTATCTCCCTCTATTTTGAAACCATTAGACCCAGTCCTGTCACAACAGGCTCTACTGAACAGTCTCTCCCCATCTTTTCTGTAAGCCCCCTTGAGGTACTGGAAGACTGCTATCAGGTCTCCCCAGAGCCTTCTCTTCTCCAGGCTCAACAGCCCCAACTCTCTCAGCCTGTCTTCATAAGAGAGGTGCTCCATCCCTCTTATCTTCATGGCCCTCCTCTGGACTAGCTCCAACAGCTCCACATCCTTCTTATGTTGGGGACTCCAGAACTGGACGCAGTACTCCAGGTGCGGTCTCACCAGGGCAGAGTAGAGGGGGAGAATCACCTCCCTCAACCTGCTGATCCTCTTGATGCAGCCCAGGATGCGGGTGGCCTTCTGGGCTGCAGGCACACATTGCCTGCTCATTTTGAGCTTCTTGTCCACCAGCACACCCAAGTCCTTCTCCTCAGGACTGGTCTCAATCCATTCTCCGCTCAGCCCGTATTTGTGCTTGGGACTGCCCTGACCCAGGTGCAGGACCTTGCGCTTGGCCTTGTTGAACTTCACGAGGTTTGCACGGGCCCACCTCTCCAGGCTGTCAAGGTCCCTCTGGATGGCATCCCTCCCCTCCAGCATGTCATCAGCGAACTTTGCTGAGGGTGCACTCTATCCCATTGTCCATTGCACCGACAAAGATGTTGAACAGAGCCGGTCCCAATACTGACCCCTGAGGAACACCACTCATCACCAGTCTCCACTTGGACATTGAGCCATTGATCACAATGCTTTGAGTGCAGCCATCCAGCCAATTCCTTACTCACCATCAAATCATCCATCATCCATCCATCAAATCCATGTCTCTCTAGTTTAGAGAGAAGGATGTCATGTGGGACAGTGTCAAAGGCCTTGCTTAGTTCCATGTAGATGACATTAGTTGCTCATCCAAAATAACCTTGTATATCTAGAATGTTTCACTGGAGTATGACCATGAACTGCGATTCCATCACAGTTCTATGTGAGGACATAAGGCCTTAATCTGGTTATCTGGGTTTAATAACTGTACAAACTTCACACTTGTAATGGCTCACCAAGCTCTAAGCATCAATTATCAGGTTTACAAATACCACCCTTCTGCCATTGTGCTTCCTACCTGATTTCTGTTCTTCTTACTTCAGCAGTTTCCGTAAAGACCATTATGGGAATGGCTAGGTTCAGAAAACAGTTCTTGTATGCATCAGCTGGGTAGCTACCCACAACTTTGATGAGTTCCAGTGCAACCTGCAGTAAATAAGAATCCCATACCTCCATGAGATCAAACACAGGTTTTAGGTACTGTGTTATCAACACAGCTAAGAGGCCAGCAACTACTGAGTATGTTGTTAACGAGATCAGCCTTTGTCCAATCAGCAGAGTAAATCACATCTGGAAATGCAACCCAATATCTCACAGAAGTAAATTCTGTTGCTGCCAATGGAAATAATTAGAAAGTTCAAAAGTGTTCTTAATGTAGGACTCTTCCAAAATTGTTTAATTCAAAGCATGCAGGTCTGTTGAGGTGCATGGATGTGAACTACTACAGAATAGATCCTTCCCACTCTTGGCATTGGCACTCTGATGTAAGTTAGTATTAACTGCAGAAAAACTAAAAAACTGATCTCCAACTCCTTTTTCTTGTCAGCAAATCAGAAATAAAAGCACTAAGGGCTTACCACATTTAGAACCAAGAGCCACCTCTTTTGTATTGGTTAATTTTGAAATAAACCTCTTTCTTTAATGAGGCTCTGTCAAGGTAGCGTTAATCAACATCCACAGTGGTTTTAGGCAAGAAACAATAAAAGCAAAAAGTACACAATTTAAGCATTTTAAAAAGCATACTCACCAGCCCTGATACTGCAGCAGTAGCTGTTGCAATTGCAGGAATAATCTTTCCAGCAATGCGCTTTGTTTTGAACCGGTCTGCTAGTTCGATGTTGTACATCTTGGCTCGCAAGTTTGATGCTGCTGTTATGAAATCTATATGTCCATTACTATCGTCATCTTTCTCAAAGGAGATGGGCTTCATTTGCAAGTCATCTGCTCACAGGTTAAAAAAAAAAGTACAAAAATTATTACAGAAAACTGAAGATGTACTAGACATAAGTTATAGGTAACTAGAACCTTACAATTTAAGAATTTCTAATTCTGGAGCTCGGTGCCTTACTTTCCCATGCTAGGGGCAGAAATGCCCCTATCAATTCCAGTTGTTAAAAATGAGTAACGAAAGAAGTATCAGCAGAGCTCCATGATTTTATTTTCCTTGGAACACCAGGAATACATTTTGGACAGTCCTATGGATGTTTCTTATACACTCCACCTCGCTAGAGCTCCATCCTGTGAGAATGGCCTCTGTAAGATTTGCTTATCTGTAACCGTTTCACTATGGACTCAGTAGTATAGGAGAGAGAAGTTAGGGTTGACACTCCATGGGATGCGTTAGAGCTAAAACTAATCTTTCTCCCTTGTGTTCACAGACTCAAAATGCATGCATGTTGTTGTTGTCCAATGACCTCTTCATGTGATTAGGCACAAAAATGAGTATCCTCATTTTAACATATGTAGAAGATGCTGAAGATGACTAACAGCCTTCATAATTTAGGATAACTTCAGGTTGATTTCCATAAGTAGTAACTCTCAACCTTCTCATACCAGAATCACTTTCAGTCCATCTGGGATCTCCTTAGAGTTCAATTCCCTGCTGCCTTCTCTGCTGTCACCAGGGTTGTACTTACATACAAGTACAACAGATAACCCTAAAACTTGCAGGAATCTCAGAAATACAGAAGCATAGGGTAATGTCAGGCAGTAAGGACAGTTATCTGCATAGCATTTCATAAAGCTTTAGATATCAACTATCTGCTGCTTGCAGTATTACAGAACTGTTTTATCCAAAGACCTGAACGTCATACTGTTGGCAGGGCAATTGCAAGATGTTACTAAGCTATGAAGCTAGTTTGAATTACTCACTTTCCAGAGCTTCATTGGATAGTATTGACTTTTCCAGCTGGAAAACAGCATTTCTTTCATCCTCACTGCTGACTGGAATATGATCTGGTTTTCTTGCAGTTTCATCAGTCTGTACAACCTGCAAGTGAGTGCAGTGCTTGAGTAATAAAATACATAGACTTTGTACAGCACAAGGGTGAAGCGTACTAGATTTCCTGTCTTCCTCTCCAATATTTCATCCCTGCTTCAAGAGAGACAGTGTCTTACTGGAGCAAGTCTAATCAAAGCTCACAAAGATCATTAAAGGACCTTAAAGAAAAAAAAAACAAACAAACAAAAAAACCCAACCAAAACTGTGAGGATGGTTGAACACTTGCACAGGTAGCAAAGAGAAGCTGTAGAGGCTCTATCCTCAGAGATATTCAAAACCCAATGGGACGTAGTAATTGATGACCTGCTATAGGTTTCCATTCTTGAGGAAGGGGATTGGACTAGGTAGTCTCCAGAAGTCCCTTCCAACCTCAACCATTCTGTGATTCCAAATCAAAATATTGGTTTTGTCTCACAAGGCAAGCATGCATGAGACAACACTGGGCAAGAAAATATGAAAACACCCTGGAGTATTTGCTAATTTTAAGTTATGACAAATGCTAGCCACTGAACAATAATGCTTAAGCTGTTTGAAAGTTAACACTTCAAAAATAAACATAAAAGTAATGACACTTCCTTTATATCTCCTAGAAAGAAGTAACTAGTCTTTAATTGCTTTAAGATTGCTTATGAGTAAAATTTTACTACTTTTATTATAATAGTAGTAATAATTATAATTATAAGTATATATTATAATTTTTATAATTATAATTTATAATTATTATAATTATTATAAAAATAATAATTAGAAACTCATATAAGCTTAAAAAAAAGCTTTGCAGACTTACATTCACACTCACATATGGAAAATGATGCTACAATAAGTCATTTGCAAAAGACAAAACAACCTCGTATCTTGCATTTAGCATCTGCGACATAGATACATTAGCTATATCAAGTTAAAGCAATCCTGTGCCCCACATTCTTGTTTCTGGAAAACACATTTTAATTTGTGTTCATGTCTCATCAATATCAATGCAAATAGTTAGAGATGTGTGACACTGCTTGTGGATTTTTGTTTTCTTTAAATTAAATATCACACTTACTTTGTTGGAAGGTCTGAACTCTGGTACCTTCACAGCTGAAATAATCTTCAAAATAGTTTCCTCTGACAAATCCTGTTATGGTTTTGAGGAAAAACAATTTAAATTCACAACTCAGAAAGGCTCCCACAAAAAGACTGTATATCCAGTAGCATTTCAAAGAACACCAGAACTAAAAAAAAAAAAAATCACATAAATATTCAATGACCTTTCAGTGAAACATCAAGTGACATTTCAGTTGCCACGGTGAACCAGAGTGGTGTGAAGCATCTAGCACTTTAAAACTGAACAGAACTGAAGTGTAAATGTGACTTTCAGGAAGATCCAATTAGAAAAGAAAAAGAATAACAAGAAAAACAAAGGATAAGCACCACAGAGGTTGTGAGTAGTAAAAAACCAGAACTCCTAGACTATAGCTAAGACACTTAATTAAAAAAAAAAAAAAAAAAAAAAACCAAAACACACCTTAAAGAGATCTTTGTTCAGTTATGATACTGCATAGGAAATTGGTCCATCAAAATTAAAATTCCCAAGTTCAGTGCCTACTGAAAATACCCAATACTCACTTCTTCTCTGGGTTAGGGATTTAAACAAAGAAGACTAAATGTAAGCAGTTGCTGAACAGCCAGTGCTGAAGGACAGATTACTTTAAGAATCACTTTAATCAGTTCTTGGAAAGAACTGGCAACTGGACATCAGGCCAAAACTGAACATGTACATCTAAATTTTTCAAAGGGAACAGCGTTACAGTATGGATTACCTTTTCTGCAAAAGGAACACAGTACACTGTTGCAAAGAGTTTTGCTGCACTCACAATGAAACCATAGTGCCTGAAGAAAAGAGGAAGAAAATTATTTTTGTTTACTTGGTTTTTTGCTTCAGTTGCCCAAAGGTTTGCAATCATATTCAAAGAGGTCTTGAAAACACACAAAGAGAAACAGAATTTCCACCCTTCAACACATACAGTACAAAACAGATGAGGGACTCCAGAGTTGTCCTCACAACTAAGCAAACTTTGATGAGTGAAGAGTTATTTAATGGAAACTATATTTTCCTTAACCTCTGCAGTCAAGAAAACAACTACAAATGCTCACTCGACATTAATATGATATAAAAAGCTTCACCTCAGAAATACTCTGATATTTGCAACAATCTCAGTTTTCACCCAAATTAAAAATGGCAATCTGGACAGTTTCTCAAAGCACGTGTAGATATGTGGCAGATAAATGCTCTTCAATCCTTCAGTCACATCAATTTTTGAAATTATCTGTAATAACCAAGCCACCTAGATCAGACTCAAATTGTGATGAAGAAGAAAATGTGTCCCCCGACTAGGTCATTTTAGGTCATCATTTTAATTTGGCACATCCTGCATTTCATAATGTGGGCCAATGGGGGCAGAGGGGTATGACAGCAACAACTCCATAATTCTGTAATCACACAATAAATGAAATGGGATGTTCTAAGTCATTTCATATTAGATGTCATCAGAACTTCCCACAGCACCCTCCATACCATGTGAGTGAAAGTTAAATTACCTGCAGGGAAAGGGCGAGACAGCCCACCGAATCTGCCACAGTGTAAGACTACATACTAGAACCTTTCAAGTACCAGAACAATTTCTAATGCTATAAATCCATTGCCTGGCACTTTCTGCTGTAGGGTGAGTGTTATAGGGTGCTATAAAACTTATCAGTGGCAGTACCATACTTACAAAGGATCATTAAATTCAAACTTCACTGGGAAAGGTGGCCTCTTTGGTGATTGCCAAAACAGACCTGGTAAGACACAGACTTAAGTTGAGATCCTAACAAATCAGAAACAGCAACGCACGACATATGCCAAGAATTCACAACAGGCACAAAGGGGTATTTGTACTTACTTCCATCTTTTAATCGTGTATCAAGGGGAAACGAATGAAGGAGCTGAAGAGCCTAGAGGAAAAGCCAGAGTAGCTTTAGTATTTTGTCACATACAGATTGACACAACCACACTAAATTAAGCCTTTTTAGTAATGATGTGAAATCTTGATAGGATTTTAAGATACTCCAATACATAGCTGAAGTAATTTAAAGAGTTAAGAAAAATCTAAAACACGTGTGTCAAGATGGAGAGCTTAAAGACACAAGTACTACTAGACAGAGTGACTTGCCCATTCATTCACAGGATAAAGATGACAATGCCATGTCATCTGTCCAAAGTCCAAGCAAGAGACCTAATCCAACAAGCAAAGCATTCTCCGCACCCTGCTGTCACTTTAGGGTTCTTCAATACTGATTCACAATTGAGAACACAGTGTTTTCTGAACATGACAACTACAACCAGGGCTTCCATAGACACAGACACAATATGTTTATTAATACACAATATCATAATCACATCTTTCCTACCAAATTACACACACACTTTGAGCAACACTGTGGACCAGATTCTCAAAATGACTGGCTCTTATTTCAGCCAACCTTTCTGTGACATCTTTGAGAAAATCAGGGATATGAAGATGAGTTCAGCCACAAAAGTTTAGCAGAGGAAACAAAAAGCCACTGTCCTTGAGTAAAAGACATCTGATAATCCTGCTGCTCTGGAAAAACACAATACCTAGTCAGCTGGAAAAACACCAAGAAAACCGCACAGAAACTACTGAACAGAGCCACTAGTAGAGAGTTAAAAATCAAACTTGAAAGCACTACAGTAGAAAGAGGAAGGGACGCAGCATTTTTAAGTTTCAAATACAGTTCATTATTTATGAACAGATGGAAGTGAGTGCAAAGACTTGGTGACCTAGTTATATTAGGGCTACCAAGTTTTCTAAAATCCTAACCAGTCTAGCACCACCTCATT
Organism: Chlamydotis macqueenii; assembly: GCF_036417535.1. NCBI lineage: Eukaryota > Metazoa > Chordata > Aves > Otidiformes > Otididae > Chlamydotis > Chlamydotis macqueenii. The sequence continues at coordinate 23,781,737 of NC_141559.1, forward strand.
TCCAGGTCTTACCTACCTTATGGCTAAAATACTTCTCAAATTTTACTCTTGCTAGTTCCACACATTGAGTCCAACTTCGTGGCCTTCTGCTGAGTGTTTTAATAACATGAAAACTTCCCTCTAAGCTCTCCCCTGATTTTATTCTCTACATAGAGAGGGAAACATGAAAATGTTAAAACAGACAAGATTCCTCCCAACCCAGCCAAACAGTAAGTATGTTTTTATTAAGTTATATGCACAAAGAAACAGAGGATCACTTTGTGAAATATTATCCTTTATGTGATACTCTCCACTGGGTTTTTCCCCAGGTGCTGTGCTGTGGTCTACTTCATTTATTTCCACACAGCCCTATGGACCACAGGCCATTAGACTCACAAGAAAAGATATTAAGCAATTGAGTCTAATTTATTACGTAGTCGAATTCACTTGAAATTAAGTCTTCCCTTCATTTTTCCCAGCTGCTTGCACAGCAGTGTAACATCTACTATACACTCATTAGGAATGCCTCAGTATTTCTGATATTTCTACATCATGTACAGAGCACGTAAGAGCTAGAGAAGCAGCTCCTGTGTAAGACTTTGACTTTTAATTATGAGACACACCACAAATACTGTTCCCATGAAAAAATCAACTTGATGACTTGGCCGAATAAGTCTTCAGGTTTTCTGAATAAAGTCAGAAAATAACCCATATCTCATAGAACTTAAATAGAAACAGAATCAATAAACCACTAGTTTAAACCCTGTATTTTACCCTGACAACATTAACCTACCTGTAAAACTTCTTCTGCGGACGGATAGGTTTGCCAGAATTTGTTAAACAATGAAGGCTTGTGAGAAAATGAACTTTCAAACTAGAAAATAAAAAGAAAAAATACAGCATTTTGCAAGAAGTATATCAGATCCCTCACCTTTCCAAATACACATTAAGCTATGCTGAATGCCAGTAAGCTTATTCCCTTACTTTATCTCTTGCCCACTGTATTGTATGCTCAATGGCAGCTGGGAAAGACTTCAAGGTGCAAAAAGGTATTTCTTCTTCTGGTGGATCCCGCTGTAATTAAGGAGAGTTGCATGTAAATGCAGGTTTATTAAAGTTTATTGCTAATAATAACACCAAGAATTTCTAGCCTATTGTTCTGGTTTTGTTAGTGAGGGGGGGCCTAAGGTGGTAGCTTCTGTAGGAAACTGCTAGAAGTCGCTCCCCTTTGTTCAGTGGACTCGGCTGGGCCTAGGGCAGACCTGCTGCTGGCCAAGGCCGAGCCAATTGGTAGCAGAATGTTCCATGATAACGCCTCTGCGATAACGTATTTAAGTAGCGGAAAACAGGAAAAAGAGGAGGAGAAGATGTGAAGCAGCTGAGCGGGGGGCAGAGAGGGGGAGGCGCGAGCCTCATGGGCCTTGCAGGCCTCACCCTCTGGCCTCTCGCCAGGCAGCCGACTGGGCCCAACTCGGCCCAGCCCGGCTGCAAGAAGTGGAGAGGAGATGAGAAGTGAATAAGATGTAAAAAGGATCCTGAGAGACATCTGCCAGCCTGTTGTGAGGAATGGCTGCAGACACCAAGGTCAGTGAAGAAGGAGGGGGAGGAGTAATGCGGCTTCTGGCCAAGATTCCTCTGCAACTCGTGGTGAAGACCATGGTGGAGCGGGTTGTCCCCCTGCAGCCCATGGAGGTCCACGGAGGGGCAGAGATCCACCTGCAGCCCGTGGAAGACCCCACGCCAGAGCAGGTGGAGGCCTGAAGGCAGCTGTGGCCCATGGAGGGCCCGCTGGGACAGCTGTTCTGGAGGGACTGCACCCTGTGGAAGAGATGACCCACGCCGGAGCAGTTCCACGAAGGACTGTGGCCCGTGGGAGGGACCCCACGCTGGAGCAGAGGAGGAATGCGAGGAGTTCTTCCCCTGACGATGATACAGTGGCGTAAAACAATGCGTGATGAACTGACCGCGACCCCCATTCCCTTTTCCCGCCCCGTGCCGCTCGGGAGGGGAAGGTAGTAGAGATAATGTTAAGCCCGGGAAGAGGGAGGGGTGGGGGGAGGTTATCTTGTTCCCTGTCTCATTCTCCTGCTAGTTTTAGAAATAAATGAATAGCTTTCCCCAAGTCGAGTCTGTTTTGCCCGTGACGGTAACTTTAAGGATTTCTCCCCGTCCTTATCTCAAACCTTGAGCTGTTTTTTCTTATATCATCTCCTCCTATTCTCTCGGAGGGTGGGGGGAGCGAGAGACAGACTGCGTAGTCTGGTCCTGATCAGGGCTGAACTACGACACCTATGTAAGTTTAAAACTCCACTGTTATAAAATACAAGGTGGCTTACTTATGCTTAGAACAAAATTTGGTTTATGAACACTAAAATACCACTTCCTGTTTATGAAGAATAGTCTACACTCAATACTGGAAAGCAAAACTGAACCCTGAAACACAAATAAGAGTAAATCACCAGTCAGCTTTTCCAAGATGTGCACTTTGCATTCATATACACTCTCAACATGAAACACACCCTGTCACTCAAGGCCAGAAAGACTTCTTTCTTTGTGGACCCAAGCAAGACCATTACGATGATCAAAATTCTGTCGCTGTGTCCACTTGGTGCCATTTCATGGTGTTCTCAACCACTGAATTTCCACCTTGTAAAAGTCAGTTTCACAATAACTTAAAGAGAGGGATACTGCAAGAGTTTGAAGGTTCATTTTTCCTTTCCCCATTCAAACAGAAGTGTTATGGATGCTTGTAGAAACTGGCAGACTAATTCCTATTACAGAGGCTTGTGTTTCTCCTGCCTGCAGAGTCATATTCACCAAGAAAAGAATGAGCAGGCAGAAAAACAGTTTAAGAAAGACACCCACGAGTACAAAATCAGTTTGCAGTGACATTGTGGGACTAGATTCTTATTTAGAATGGAGTTTTGAAGAGAAAAAAAAAAAACACATCAAAAAATCAGTCCCTTGGAAATGCTTCAGAATTAGGACTTTTTCCAAAGCTTGTGCTTCATGATTCATAGTAGTTGCTTTTAATTATTTGCCAATGTTGTGGTTTTGTTTAGTGAGGGGAGGCCTAAGGTGGTAGCTTCTGTAGGAAACTGCTAGAAGTCGCTCCCCTTTGTTCAGTGGACTCGGCCGGGCCTAGGGTGGACCCACTGCTAGCCAAGGCCAAGCTAATTGGTAGCAGAATGTTCCCTGATAATGCCTCTGTGATAACATATTTAAGAAGGGGAAAACAGAAAAAAAAAAAAAACAACAAAAAACAAACAAACAAAAAAAAAACACAACAGAAGATGTGAAGAAGCTGAGTGGGGGCAGCGGCGCAGAGGGGGAGGCACAGGCCTCATGGGCCTTGCAGGCCTCACCCTCTGGCCTCTCGCCAGGCAGCCAACTGGGCCCAACTCGGCCCGGCCCAGCTGCAAGAAGCAGAGAGGAGATGAGCTGGATGATGTGAAGAGATTCTGAGAGGCGTCTGCCAGCCTGTTGTGAAGAACTTGTCTTGCGAGAGGAACGGCTGCAGACGCCAAGGTCAGTTCAGAAGGAGGGGGAGGAGTAATGCGGCTCCTGGCCAAGATTCCCCTGCAGCCTGTGGTGACGACCATGGTGGAGCAGGTTGTCCCCCTGCAGCCCATGGAGGTCCACGGAGGAGCAGAGATCCACTTGGAGCCCGTGAAGGACCCCACATCGGGGGAGGTGGATGCCTGAAGGAGGCTGTGGCCCATGGAGGGCCCGCTGGGACAGCTGTTCTGAAGGGACTGCACCCCATGGAAGAGATGACCCACGCCGGAGCAGTTCCACGAAGGACTGTGGCGTATGGGTGGGACCCCACAACAGAGCAGGGGAGGAATGTGAGGAGTTCTTCCCCCGACCATGAAGCAGAGGCATAAAACAACACGTGATGAACTGACTGCAACCCCCATTCCCTCTTCCCACCCTGTGCCGCTCAGGGGGGGAGGGTAGAGATAATGTTAAGCCCGGGAAGAGGGAGGGGTAGGGGGAGGTTATCTTGTTTTCTGTCTCATTATCCTGCTGTTTTTAGAAATAAATGAATAGTTTTTCCCAAGTCGAGTTTGTTTTGCCCGTAACGGTAACTTTAAGGATTTTCTCCCTGTCCTTATCTCAAACCTCGAGCCGTTTTTTCTTATATTATCTCCCCCTATTCTCTTGGAGGGTAGGGAGAGTGAGAGAGAGACTGTGTAGTCTGGTCCCCATCAGGGCTAAACTATGACAGCTAGTTAGGAGACATTATATCTCCAGTCTGCTCAAGTTTTACTTCTGTGAGCTCTTCTTCAGAAACCAAAGAAGTAATTATTTCCTAATAGTACTGATCTTCAGCAACTCAAATAGGCCACTTATTTTAGACAGCTACATAAACAGCTCAAGAATCATAGGGTATTATGGGACTAGCTACAGAAGGTAAGAGGTGGTCTTAAAACACTTACGTGACTATTATAGGACTCTGTCAGATGGGGCACAATAACTTCCATGTGTCCTTTTGTTCCCATAGTTCCAGAGTCTATAAGAGGACGCAGGTTTGCTACACAACGACTGATATGAAAAGACACAGACTATCAGAATACATTCTTGCCTTGCAGACATTACTGGAGTGTAACCAGAATTGACTCTAGACACCTTCAGAAGAGTAGAAAGCTTATACCAAACTCCGGAAAAGAAGAAATTAAATAAGAACAGCTATTTCAAGTTAGATCAGAATACCATAAACCTGAGCCTATCTGGATTAGGAGCATTAGGGATTCTTTTAAAATGTAAATGTCCCTACTTATAAAATTTAAATACATATTCTTATGCATAAATAATTCAACACAGTATTCTTCCCCTCATCAGACCGTGACAGCTATTCATTTCCAAGAACTCACTCCAAGGCTGACATGTCAACAGTAGCAGCCACACAACAACAGAGCTGGTTTCCACCATGAGTATAAACCCCTTCCTCCCTGCAGCCAGCACCCCCATAAAGGATAAAAGATAAATCTGAGCAACTTGCTGTCAGATCTTATACACAGATGCAGAACAGGAAGAATATGAATAGAAAAGCAGAGTTCACATAAGGTGAAAACCAGCCTTCACTTCTTTTCCACAACCTACCTATCAATGTATCTCCTTGCCTCAACATTGTCCAAAGCAGTCACAATCACATCTTGATTGGTATAGAATTCATCGCTGTAAGTGTTCTCAGTGGCTGGACAAACTTTATTAATATATGAGTCAATCTTTAAGTAAGGATTGATGTTCAGAGTTGCTTCTGCTGCAGTATAGCTTTTAGGTTTCTGAAAGCATAAATACATATATGTATCAACAATACTCAAAGAACACCTGGGACACAAAAGTATCTATGTCACTTGCTGACCAGACAACGATTTACTGACAGAAGTGTTAGTATGCAAAACATACAATAAAAGAAATTATTTAATCATATACCTCCCTTAATAACAAATATCTTATTAATCTAGTTTTATTTAAAGTAGCATATCAGAGATCATAAGGTGAAAGTGCTTAAATGGTGCAGCAGAAGTGTATCAAGTAACTGACACTGATGTCACGTGCTGCCTCTCATGCTCTCAAAATGCCAAGAGAAAGGAACAGTTCATGGCTGTCAGAGGATAAAGCCATTAGTTATTGTGACTATGTCTATGCAGCACAGACATCAAACACCTGTGAATAATCACATTACTGCAAGGCATTTCACACAAAGCCAATTTCAGAAGCTAGACTGAAATAGAGTTCTTAACCTACCTGACACTTCTAACATACTACATTAATTATTTAGGGATCAGCAATTAGAACAGCAGAACTCAAGACAGTGTGGCTTCTGAAAGCTTGCAGAGTTCACCTTCCATTTATCTATCCATTCATAATGCAATCTGTTCCCAGATTTGCTAGACATAAACAAGAACCAGAAATTCAGCTGCTCAGTTTTGGGCAGAATACCTTTTCCCCATTGCTGTCTGAGCCACCTTTTTTATTTTGTGCCATGTTTGCAAGTACAGGGATATTCTCTCTGCTTCTAAGGACTTAACACTTTCCATATCGTGCATCTACTGAATGTACATGTGTTTTTGCCAAGCTATTTACCAGCTTAATGAATACCGAATTAAGTCAGAAGATAGCAACTTCGGTCAAGTTCCATTAGCAGTAACTCTTCTATTGAGAACACTTCTGCCAGTGCTGTCTATTTTCTGTTGTTTTGCTTTATTCTCCACAAATTTCAATGGTATAGTAAAGCACTCTGACATATTAACCTATATGCTTCTTATGCAACACAATATTCCTCATCCAATTCTCAAGTTCAAGAGACTCAAAGACACTGGTACAAATTAAGTACAGAACAACCAATTTTACTCAACTGACACTAGTGATAAGTGGGATGCCAATGTGGTTCTAGGTATTGTTTTAAAAGACACTGGATTTCATTACAGCATTTAAGTCTTTTCTGGACAGAAATATATACACTCACAAGTTCAGCTCTTGGTGGTGACAGGGGACAGGGAAACAGAATAATAGTCCATGAAGTCTACTGAACGAGAAAGCCTACCTGTATGTGATGAGGTCGAAAAAGAAACTGCCTGTTCAGGTTGGATTTCTCTATCAAGTCTGGATCTGTAATTGTAACCTAAGTCAGAAGGGGCAAAAGCAACAGCTGAAGTTACAATTTAACTGTAGCACTAAGCAATAACCTTGATGAAATCTCTATAGAAACTTGTCAAAACAAAGTACTCCTGTTGGCATCCACTGTGGCTAACAACTCTGGCTATAATGACCAAATTTTATTTTAAAAATCAAGATACAGCAAGACTGCTCCAAGTGTTAGTTAGTTAGTTAGTTCTGCTTCTAATTCCACAGTACTTCCACTCTATAATGAGGCCATTTTACCCTCTGTGCAGACATCAATCTGAAATAAGGCTTAGACTTCAGTTTATGCAGTTATTCCTTGTCACAGGTGAGGTTAGCAAGTGACTTACCAATCCTTTGTCTTGCCCAGTACCGACACCAAGAAGTGCAAAGTTTTTCAGCATTTCGCAGCCTATTGCTCCACAGCCAACCTAAAGAAAACAACATTTTTTTTTAGAGTCAGAAATGTAACTGGAAACCACGAAGACAAGTACAATAGACAAGTCCCATTACAATTTTGGACTATTTATTCCGCAGCGGCACAAATCTCTAGGGCTACTCATTATTTTGAAGACAGTGGACATTAGTTGTAACAACAAAGCATTGGCAAAAAGTGTCATAGTGTCAGTCATACTCACCAAGAAAACATTCAAATCATGCAGCTTCTGGCAGAGAGAGTCTCCAATACAAGCCCTCAAGGCATCATACCTATCTCCCCTATGGAGGCATAGGAGACAAAAAACAGAAGGCTAGTAAGTTGCCATTTATCACAGTCGTATCATTGATGCCAAACTGCACTTTGACATGAACTAAGAAAATCAGATCAAGTCTACTGTAATCCCTATTCCTCCCATGCTCAAATAGGACACACATTCTCAACCCTAAATCTGTCCCTCCAGCAGACGGCATTGAACTAACTTTAGAAGACCTCATCTCTGCCTGTTTGATACTCAGATGTGAACAGTACATAAACCAGTAGATTGTAGTTGTATTTACCGTGGGAGAAATTCTTCAGAGCCCATCTTTTCTAGAGGTGTTACAATGTCTAACATATCTATATATAACTGTAAAAAAAAAACAAAACAAAACAACAAAAAAAACCAGCAACACAGAACACAATAAAAACTTGTGAAAAAACATTCATGTTATTTTCATTTAAAAAACAAAGTAAATATTTTCTATGTACAGAGTCTAGAAATTTAGAAGCCTTAAGTTTTTACTGTCAGTGGAAGACTGTACAGCATTCAGTTCCCTACAGTTCACTTCACAATTTTAGTGGACAGGAAAAAGCACCTGGACACAGAGGTGGTGGAAAAAAAGCTCACTGAAACTTGAGCCACAAGCTTTTGACTTCTGGCAGGTATGTTATCCCTCCAAATTAGACTGTGAAGTTTTTAAATCAAACTTTATTCTGACACTTATCCTGAGAGTATGAAAGCACTGGTCTTATGTACAGTAGCTTAAGCTGGCATCTGGAATATATCACACCTTTGCAGTCATGCACTGACAGGCCAATGCTCTTCTTGCCTGTGAGAGAATAAATGTGATGCCTGAACCCCAAACAGGAAAATTTTAACTAAAATGGGCTGCAGTTTTATTGTACACATAAAAAAAAAAAAATATATTTTTTCCTAAATTCAGTCTCAAGTTTTTTTTTTTTGTTTGTTTGGGTTTTTTTTTTTTTTGGTGTGTGTTTTTACTCCCCATTACAGGAGTTGTTCAGGCTATCTTTACCATACAGCATTTCCACACAACCATACCTTCGGAACATCACTGTCAAAATAAAGATCCAAAAGCAAAGACAGCCTTACCCACTGCTGCAATGGAGAAAATTTTCCTGTTACAGCTTTCAAGACTTCCTGGCTAGCAACACCACCCACTGCTGCAGCCAGAGGAGCTAGAAATCCCTGAGCAGTCCTAGACAGCCATTTCACTGCATCTCCATTCACCTGAGGCTGAAAAATAAAACATAGTAACAACAGATTTATCCCTTCAATCGAGCAAGTCTTGACAGTGTCATAGATTACTATTCTTCAGTAAAAGACAGACAAGTAATTTCACTCTGACTAGCAAAAACATTTCTAGTCAAGATAGATCCACTGAATACCCTGTACTTGGGTGTTGGCTTTGTTTAGAACCTGCTAGAAATTTCCCCTTTGTCTGGTGGAATTGGCCAGGTCTAGGGTGGACCCGCCACTGACCAGGGCCAAACTAATTGGTGACAGAATGTTCAGTGATAACTCCTCTGTGATAACATATCTAAGAAGAAGGGGGAGGAGGGGGCTAAGTGAAGAAGCAGAAGCAGGGGCAGAGAGGGAGAGGCACGAGCCTTGTGGGCCTTGCAGCCTTCACCCTCTGGCCTCCTGCCAGGCCCAACTGTCTGGGCCCAACTTGGCCTAGATGGCCTGGCTGAGAGAAGAGAAGAAAGGAGATGTAAAGAGAATCTGAGAGGCATCTGCCTGAGCCTGATTGTGAAGAATTTCTTGAGAGGAACGGCTGCAGATGCCAACATCAGTGAAGAAGGAGGGGGAGGAGTAATGTCACTCCTGGCCAAGACTCCCCTGCAGCCTGTGGTGAAGACCATGGTGAGGCAGGTTGTCCACCTGCAGCTCACGGAGGCCCACAGAGGAGCAGAGATCCACCTGCAGCCTGTGGAGGACCCCACACTGGGGCAGGCAGATGCCTGAAGGAGGCTGAGGCCCACGTAGGGCCTGCATTGCAGCAGTGTGCTGCTGAGGGTCTGCACCCTGTGGAAGAGGACCCCACACTGGAGTAGTTCATGAAGGACTGTAGCCCATGCAAGGGACCCCACGCTGGAGCAGGGGAGGAATGTGAGGAGTTCTTCCCACGAGGAAGAAGGAGTGGCAGAAAGTGATGTGATGAACTGACCATAACCCCCATTTCCTACTCCCCCCATGCTGCTCAGGGCAGAGGGAAGGAGGTAGAGATAATTGACATGAAGTTAAGCCTGGGAAAAGGGAGGGGTGAGGAGACGTTGTTTTTGTTCTTTTCCTCATTATCCTGCTTTGGTTTTATTAATAATAATAAACAAATAATTTTTCCCAAGTTGACTCTGTTTCACCCATAACAGGAACTTCAATGATCTCTCCCTGACCTTATCTCAAATCTTGAGCCTTTTTGTTATATTAGCTCTCCCCCATTCCCTCAGAGGGTGGGGGGAGGGAGTGAGAGACTGTGTAGCTTCATCCCAAGCAGGGCTAGACTATAACATATAATGCATTTATCTAAAAACTGGATTCACATAGCTACAGGTTTCAGCCTTCACGTCAGGTGAACATTTGGTTGAATCTGTGCCAAAACACCATTCTGTTTCCTCGCACAGCCTTCAGAAAGCCAGCTGAACCACCTAAAGATGGATACAAAGACCAGAACAAAGGCCAACAACTAAAGCATGACCTTTAGGCAAGTAAATGAGAACATAAAAAATGACTCATAATGACCATGATTCCTTACTCACTTTGTTTTCCAGTGTTTCGCTTATAGACATGGCTAGTTTCAGCATTTCCTCAGCATCTTGAAGGCATCTAGGCACCAGAGTAGAAACAATAATGATCACTTAAACATTCCAGACTCCTTCCAGAAAAACAATCAAGAGAGAAAAAACACTGGATACAGTAGGAACAGTTTGGAAATTTATACTGGCTTTAACAATAAGCATTAAAGATGCACTTCTAAATGTTACAGTGAGCTCAAGAACAGGAGTCTCAGTGCAGAAGCCTACCTGCAAGTCCAGTGTTCAGATTTACACTTTGTAAGTGGTTTAGTCTCATTTAACTCAAAACTACATGCATCAAGAACTACAGCTGCAAAAAAATACTGAAAACGAAAAACAAATCCTTCAGACTTTTTTTTTTTTTTAATCCATAAGCTACAGGATAATTCAGGAATCACTGAAACAACTTTTCCATATTAACCCCGCAATGTGAAAAAATTGGAACAGCAAACGACTTCCTCCAGAAGTGTTTTCTCTCTACCTGGGCCCAGAAAGTGCCACTGCTATATTGGGAAAGCCCTGTTAAAAACCCAAAGATGCATTAGGTAACATTTTTCATCTCAATTTCAACTCTCCATTTCTATGTCATCTATTAAGTACCAGACAGACAAGGCACCCTGCTGCACATCAAACCAGAACTACAATAAAAGGAAAGAGATTCAAGGCCTAGCAAACACAAGAGTGCTGCATTACCCAATGTTCGGTCTGCGACCAAAGTTCTCCTGGAAGTGGTTCAATGCAAGCATGGCAACATGAATTTGCAAAGGTGCCTGTTAAGAAAACAGCATTGATCAGTTACAAACTCAAGAAAACTGAAAGAAAAAAAGCAACTATTTGAACTCTTCTGTTACCATTTAATTTCTTTGTCTCTTAACCATACCACTCCAAAAAAAAGTTTTTAAATAGCATTAAAAAGTAAATTTGAAATACCTTACACTAATGTTTTTACAAACCAGGATTGTAAAGTATTCCTCAGTAGTAATGCAATATCCTTCACACACATTCAGCACTTACTTCAACTAAGACCAACTAAACAAGTCCCTAAGAGGATTTAGTGCTGAAACTGGAAAACTAGTTATCTTAACTAGACATTAAAATGCATTGCATCTTGCCAAACATCAATACCAAAGCCCTGCATTAAGGGTCAAAAGTAGAAAATCTGAACAAGCAAGTCAGACCTTACATTATCAAACAAACAAAAAAATCATTAGATCAACATTTTTTAGTTTAAGATTTTAATGAGCCCCAGACTTACATGCGTTGCATACTTAATTAAAATTGTGTTAGAGGCAAATACTGATAGCTTCCTCTCAGATTTTAAAAAAATACCTCTGAATTATTTTTTTCAAAGAAAAAAAAAAAATATTCTTAAACTGCTAACTCCAGTTTCCAACCAACCTATGATCATTTTTTTCTGATTATCCCAGCTCTGATGCCAGTGACTTTTACCAAACATCATTAAATACAGGAAAAATCATTATGTCACTTGCAAAATTTACACTCTCATGAATTTAAGACTTACCAAAAACTGAAATTTTAAACAGCAGAGGTGGCTGAGCTATGCATTTACAATATAATTGGTGCAAATGATGGATAACAAGCCTCTATGGTGATGTAAACCATAATGCATATTCTGTGTAACCACACAAACTGATACCTCATTCTTATTTCACACTTCAAACTCATACTTAACTAGTACAGAATAGAGTTCGGAAATTGTATTATTCTACACATAAAGCTGCAAATTACATTCCATGTAGTTTTAACATTAAAGCATTTTTGCCCAAATCCCCATATACTAATTACCTCAGGCTTGCTAAAATCTGCAACAAGGCATAATGGATTTGTTATCTGCTTCTCCAACCGCTCCTGGAAAAACAGAATTCATTACAACAACACACCCACTTAAGGACATGACAGTCACTGTTTCCTGACAAAACAATACTCGCCCTTGAGAGACTAAGGACCAAATATCCTTTCTTACTAGCATTGCTATTACTCTTTCCATTATTAAAGTCACAAAAGATATATAAAATAATTATCTCCTGCAAGTTTTGTCAATCAAAATTTGTCAGAGAGACATTTCACATCCTAGTGGCAAGACCCATCTCTTAAACTGCTCTGAGTTTAGCTACCAGAGCTTTTATAGGCAACTGGCTGTTTGCTTGTAGAAATTCCCCACTCAGGAAGAACAGGAAGCTACTGCTTCACAGAGACAAGATACCGAGCTGCACATTCTCACATCAGAAGCAGCTGGTCCTCGCTCCTAGCTTTTTAGAAAAATGTTTCAGGGCAGCCAGGATCTACTTTCTGCAGGCCCAAAAAGGCACATAGCACCATGTAGCCTGCAACCCCTCTTACACAAACTCACCCAATTGTCTCTTCTTCTCAGAAGGCTGCAAAGAAACCACGTATGCCTTCATGGAGTCCCCAGCAGTACAAGGATAGGCTTCCCATAGTATTTTTTTTCCTCTACACTGGCAGGTCACTTTGAAGTATTTCCTATTCTCTAAAGTTTAGTAAATCATTATTCTTACCCAATAAAACTAGTGTAAACCAAAATCACAGGTTAGTGTAAACCCAAATCATGGGTATGAAATCATGTATCTGCTGAACTCTTCTTCCAGTGCTCAGACCATTAACACTCCTGTTTGACACCAGGTTATGTCAAATACACACTTACAAAGTAAAACAACTTGGGCGTCTTCACTTGGACAGCTATGCCTCCATGTAAATAAGGCTCCATATCTGACGTATCACCAATGCTGAAGGAATAAGGTGACACCACTAAAAGGAGAAGAGAATAAACAGTGACTGATAATAAAAAGTGTCATTGGATACTACAATTCTGTATACAATATAGTGGGGTTTTGCCAATGCTTTTTATGCTGTAATTTTGTAGTGTGCAACCTTGCTTTGAAAGTGTAAACATAGTTGGATCCTCTGAACTAACAGGATTGTCCCTCTCAGCCAATTTCTGGGCTAAAGTATTAGTTTCACATGATCTGTTATGAAATAAGCTTTTTAAACTGGCAGCATATTTAAGAAGAATTCTGATGATCACAGCTCCGCAACAAAAATGAAATCACTGGCAGTTTTTAGACTGTACATAGCAGTGTCCAGTATACTGCTCAGAGGACGATTTTAGCTGTGTGACTAGAACAGGAGGCAATCAAAAAGGGCAGCTGGAGCATTCAAGTCACATCTTTCCTCTCATACCACCTGGAGCATTATTTGGATAAAGCAAGAAGACATAAAAGTTGTTAATTTATGGAAAATTGAAACCAAAAGCTGGGCCATGATTAATACGAAGGAACTGAACACAGCATCAGCTCTAGCAAAACAAAAGGGTCCAGAGAAAACTCAACCTCTTGTTTCAAGGGTAGTGTTTTTTTGTCTCAGATCACAAAATAGTTAAAAAAACAAACAACTGCCATCCACCTGCTCTCTCTTCTGCTCTACACTAACAGGCATTCAGATCTAGGAACTGGGCAATTCTCCAGCATCTAAAAGGAATCAAGTAGTATGCCTTGAGACATGCATTATGCAGACCAAAGCAGGGTAAATATAATTCCTAAGAATCACTTCAGAAGCAAGCTTAGAAACAGATTGAATGCATCTCTGTACACTGAAATTGTCATCCTAAAAACTACAAGGCAAATGGTGATACACAAAGTGTTATTAATTTAGTCCAAAACTGTGACAGAAGCATAGGCATTACAGAACTCTCCAAAACCAAAACAGATTTATCAGCAAACTAATGACAGTAACCCCAGAAGCTGCCAGCTAGTTTCCACTGCTCCTTAAGCACAAGATGAGTTTGGAATGACTTCACTAAATGGAAATGGACTTAAGACAACACTAGGAAGACCACTGCACCAGCAAGCAATTTTTTTGTTCAAGCTCAGTGGAGATCTGCACAACCTAGCACTCCTCTGGCTAAGTGAGCTAAAACAGGCCAAAACATAAATACCTTGCAAATGAGCCAACAATGATTTACCTGTTATTTGGTGTGTGGATCCATTTAAGCACGACATTCCATTAACTTCCCGAAAGGTTAAGAACTGTCCTGTTTCAAGCCTGTGTGGATGATTTTCAAGGCAAGTGACAATACCAGGATTTGACTGAAAGCAAAAATGGCAAAGTTACCAAGGAGGAAAGCATCTTGTGTAAAGGAGTCACAATTTATCATAGACACATAGCTTTTTGCCTATTGAAACTGCAGCCTCTAGTACTTTTAGCACCTAAGTTACCTATGGCAAGTTTTTCAGTCCTGTTATTTTCATTTTAAGTGTTTTCAGTAACACAGGCTTTCTCATGTTTACCTTTTACAGTTCTCAGCATGTCAGCAAACTGCATTTCTTAGTTCTTAGCAAATTCATTGTTCTGAAGTAGTAGTAAATTTATCTCCTTTTTGCAAAACAGAAGTAGTCTATATCTACAACGAAATTTTCACAGACATTAAGTTATAGTGTTGTGAACGGTCCTTATTACTCCATGCTTCCTTTCCCTCTGATCACCTTAAAAAGGACACCCCAAACTCATTCTTGAAAGTTAGGAAGCTTACAAAGCTGGACATCCTTAAATACCGGAAAACCACAGCCTCAAGCGGATCACAAACAAGCTTATGCTTGCAGGAATCTTGGACAACATCTCATCCTCTTACAGGATGTCCCGCCAATCTCTTGTGCACACAGAGATCCCTCTGCAGCATGAGGACAGCACATCAAGACCTTGTGGTGCAGCTCAGGCTGTAACATAGTGGATTTACAAGCAAGCCTGGCCTGCAAAGTCTCCTGCCATCCCTTCCTGAGCTCCCAATATTAGAAATATTTCAGTTAAGTGGCACAAAACTTAATTACAGTGGACTACATTCTCTGTGGCATAGAAAACAGCAAATAAGTTCACCAGAGAAAATTCTTCTCTGCTTTAGGGACAGAAAACCACTTCAACTCTGTCCACAGGATAAGAAGAGCCACTTTATGGCATTTTTGCTATCAAGTCGTAATTCTGGTGAGTTTTACACTTTAGAGAGTAGAAGCAAGATACAAGTAAACTCAAGTATCAGATTATGAATCACAGGAAATATATCTAGATATATATTCATTCCTTGACATGGCAAGTAATCAGCACAAGCCACAAAACATAACTGCGTACTCTTTATGTAATTAAGAGTACAACAAGAGAACAATCAAGTCATCCATTCCCTTTTAATGGTACCAAAGAACAGGCTACCCAAATCATCACATCATAAGCTTTAATTCAAATCAAACCAAACTTGCTATACAATCCCTTCTCGCTTGGTTATTATTGGATCTAGACTGGAGATATGACAAAAGACTTGCTACTGGATGAGTGAGGTTATAGTCTGGACTTAAATAGTTGAGAGAAAGAGCTAAAGTAATTTCCATTTATAAAACAATAGTACAAGATCAAATTTACATCCTCTATAACATTCTGCACTGGAAATATTAGCAATAATATCCTCTTCTTGTCACCTCTACTTTGGTAGGTTAAAACAAACACTTAAGTTTCTTTTCAGAACAGGCTCTCAACCCCCTTGATCATCTCAGTAGTCCTGCTGTATGTGTGCTGCAGTTTCTCATTAAAAAGGGCCATTTTCATGACCTGTCTCATGGCTTCCTTAGAAAACTTAACCTATTCCCACACCAAGGTTATGTCCTCTTCTCTCTACATTTCTTCATTTCTCTCCCTCAAAAAAAGACTCAATATTGTGATGTTACATTGAAAGTAATGACCAGGAGGCATCAGTATGCTCTACAATGTTGGCACATTATCACTGACTGGTTTTAAGACATAAGAACAAAGTAACCGTTTACCTCTGCTACGCTACCGGTTTTCAACTGCTTAGCAGCCTGCTGAAGTGAAACACTCTGCTTGGGCACGTAACCAATAACAAGGTATTATTGAAAAAAAATTAAAGCAGTACAACACCTTCTATCCCTTACTTGTGTTATATTTGAAATGAAGATCTCTTTTGGCTCCTCTCCCGTTGTATCCAGCACTTCAAATTCATCACCAAAGTCACAAAACAAACGTGAACATATTCCATATACATCTGCACTGATGAACTACATGAGAAAGTAAAAATCATGAGTATCTCTAGAAAAGCACAAACAAAATGAATGATCTCTCACATTCAATCTTGTCCAAGGCTGACACATTTAACTTCTATGGTGGAAACCTGTCATGTGCACCCAGGTCACTGACTATATAACACAGCATTCATGACAGACTTTGAATGTGCATGAGCATTTCAGAACCCCTTCACAAAGAGGAATCACATCAATATGAAGTGGAATACTGCCATTTCTACTGCTGTTACACTCAGTCTCAGTATGTTCTTCCAGAACAATTATGAGTTAACAGTGAAAACTATTTAACAGAACTTCCTTTTTTTTTTTTTTTTTTTTAGGACCAAGCTATGGTTATCTGGGCTAGTACCTAAGTAACACTAGACACATGAACAGAGTAGCAGCATTGTACTCCCAAAACTCATACTTCTCCATCAACATGTAATCTGCAAAGAACTATATACCTCATAACCAGCTTTCTCCTTCTGGATAGAACATGTTGGAGGTTGAGAATGGGCAGATTACTCTTGTGTTTATTTTTTTAAATTTTTTTCTGTTACCTTAATAGGTGGCTGCTGAGCATGACAAAAGTCATTAATCTTCTTCTGCAGCAACAGACTTACTTCAGTCAGTATGACACACTGTGAACAAGAAGAGAAATAAATCTAAGACACCAAAGGCAATAAACATCTTCAGGCTATGGAAAAAGTAGGAAGTTACTCAGATGTCCTGATTCCTTTCCCCCCACACGTAACAGAGAAAGTAGTCTTCAGTTAGTTTTCTCATTACATATTAGAACAGATGAGTTACTGCTCCACAAGTTCTGGAAACAAGCTGAGTGAGAGGAACAGCAAATTCTCGCTTTTTTTTCTACTGCAGCTGTGAAACTCAAAACCTAATTAGAATACTGTTGTAGTTTAGCCCCGCTCAGGACCAAGCTATACAGTCTCTCACTCACTACCCCCACCCTCCAGCAGGACAGGGAAGAGAATTGGTAAAGAAAAGAAGGCAAAACTTGTGGGTTGAGATAAAAAAGAAAAATAACTAGAAAATAACAGGAAAAAAACCAAAACAGAGATTGAAAACAAACAAACAAACAAAATCCAGTAACAGAAAATACTGAGGCACACAGTTTATAGTACAACAGCTCACAGCAGAACCTAATGTCCAGCTTCCTCCCAAGTAGCAGAAGACCCTCCTCAGCACCTTCCTCACTTACATACTGAGCATGATGTCACATGGGATGGAATAGCCCTTTGGCTAATTTGGGTAAACTTCTCCCAGCTGTTGACTAATTAGTAACCTATCCCAGCTGTGTCCCCCAGCTGCAGGGGCCACCAGCTCCAGTTCCCCTCCCAGCTCAGGTGAAAATTAACTCCATCCTAGCTGGAACCAGGACGAATACTTATGAAAACAGTTATGGATAATCTCAGAGAAAATTTAGATCTTGAATTTTAAGATTAAAGTTAGTGAAACAAACACAAATGATACTCACCAGTACACACCAAAAAGTTTGCACAAGCTTCAAGTACCGGTTCTCATCAAATTGCAGACATACAATTTCTGCAAGCATTGGCTTATTATAGCTGGGACATTCAGAAACTTGGTGAGCTTGGGTATAAGCGATAGCCACACAGTAAAAGTTCCCAACTCAGACTGAGCCCATGCACACAGGCAGCAGACAGCTGACCAAACAACTGGAAACATCCTAATTCCACCACAGAGGAATTAGATTCATACACACATAAGTGATATTTCTAATTACATAGGCTGAGTTTCTACTGCTTGGAAAACAGCACACAAAATACAAGTAGAACATCTGTGCTATATAGCTGCAAAAAAAAGTCACAGTTACATTTTTTTGTTGTTGTTCAGAGATGAATGTCATAGTAAATTCCTTAAGTGTTGTAAGAAAGTGCTAGGAACAGAAAACCACAAGCACAACATTTCATTAGTACAAATACAAGACCTACTTCTTTACATAATCTCAAAATGTACCTTAAAGTTTGTTTTCATTTTATTTACTTGTATAAAAAAAAATCCAAGCTGTTTGCTCTGAGCAAAATACCACATACAACTGCTTTAAGAGTGACGTACCTGGTACTGCTTTAGGAAAGACAGATCTGTGGTTTCATCTAGTGGCACAGTTGATGCTGCTACATGGACATATGGATTCAGTTCTGCAATATGATGAATTGTGGCCTCAGCCCTGAAAGAACAGGAACTTTAAAGTTTTTTATGCATCCACAAAATTGTATTTTCAATACAGAATTTCATACCACACATGCCCTAAAACAGTCCCTCAGGAAGTGACCTGGCAACAGTCACCAACTCATTTATTCACACTTAAATTCCTAGTAGGTCTGAGGAAAACAGCTTTGTCAAATGTACAACAGGACTGACTGATGGTTTGGTGTCATGGTTGTTTTCTAGTCTCACATGGGTGGCTGAGAAAGCCCAAGGGAGAAATATACCCTGGTCCTCACTACAAAATTTACATTACAAGCTCCCAACTGTAAGAAGTGAGATGTTTGACTCAGACAGAACGCCAGTCTCAAACCAGACTTCCCCTAATACCTACCTGGGCACTGTACTCAAAGCCAGTAACTCCAGAGAAAAAGTTTAACCAGTATTTGATACGTATTAGCAGCTGTTGGACAATGAGCTGTTATTTTTGCTACTGATGAAACTGTTATTCTTCTCTCACTCCAAAGACTTCACCAACCTGTTCCTTTGACTGGTAATATCATCTTCACGGATGAAGAAGTTGATCCCCAAATCCCATTTTGTGCACTGCTTGGTGTCATGAACTGTGAGAGCCTAAGAAAGTTCAGTAAAAAGCATTTACTGGAAGAAGCGTACATGATCATAGCCTGCACATAAAATGCTGGAGGACTAGCACTGCAGAAGATTTAGTTGTACCATGTAGAAGAACAAACTCCTCCAACCTCTTTTCAAGAAAGGAATATACATCTACAATATGTATTTCATTAAGCATTTTCCTCCCAGCTTGCAGCGATTACAGCATTTAAATACCAAGGATGATTTTTTGCCACACTGTGATTAAGGGGCAAATTAACAGAACCCCAAAATTATAAACAAGGGGTTTTTTTGATTGGAAGAAAGAGTTTTAAAAGGCTTCTCTCTATTCAAATTAATTCCAGCAGCACAAAAGCAGTTGTTGGACTAAAACACTGAACCATTCTAACATCTACACAAAAGGATGCTGATGGATGATAGAATAGGGTAACATATTTTGAATAATCTAGCTTTTGAGTTTATACCACTCCATTTAGGAGAGGCCACTTTGTACAAAAGGATTAAATGTCTGAACAGCAGCTGGCTAAAATACTACATGAGATATTTCAGAGTGCAGTGGACATTAGCATAAGACTCATAGTACCACTAGAACATCCAGATTATTAAAAGTTTTCACCTCCATGTCCTTAAATGTTCTGTGATCCTTCTACTGAAAGACAGTTTCAGAAACTTAAGATTACCTAGCTAGAAGTGTCGTCCCTTTTCCTCCTGCTCACCCAAGAACACCCAACAACAGAACTGTTTACATACCTTTACCCCAGCCAGAATTATATTTTTGGCTGAAAAAAAAACAACAGAAAGAGAGAGGGATTGTTGCAGATTTCTTGCAAATCCGTAAATAAATAGCTATGTGGGTGGACAACACCAGTATGTCATCGCTAAGACCTTCAAAGCTTAAGGGTTTGTTCTCTTTCACATTTGACTCAAGCATTCTAGAGCACTACTGAAAGCAGAATAACATGAGCAAGGTTAAAAAGGCTCTCTACATTTGTCGTTTGTCAGCTGTTCATCCCACAAGTGTGATTACAGAGACACTCATTCAATAAACTGCAAAACCCCATGACTCTGTTCTGGCATCTGGTGCAGAGTACCATTAACCTTTCAGCCAACTGAAAGGGTAATAACTCAGGTAAGAACCAGCCAAGACAAGTCTTGCTTATAAAGAGTAAGGCAAATTGTTAAGGAGTCTCTTGCACCAGGGCAGCTATATATTTTTCACCAAATTGCATCTGTTCTCCTACCTCCCACCCCCTCCATTTCCTACATGGGCATCCATCAGGCTATAGCTGTTCCTGTATTACACTCACGGATACTGATGCCTAAAGGAATAACTTGGATTATCCACCCTCAACCTTCAGCCAAGACACAAGATTTTGGGTGAAGTAATCTGGCCCATGGAAGTACATTTTAAATTAAAACTTAAAATGTTATTCTAGTAAAAAGCTTAGGAGATAAAAGTCCAGGATCTTTCCTGCATCTGCTGTGTTACTCATACACATTATGTATATATAAATCCACTTGGATACTTCAGACATGCTTATTGTATCTAAAATAAGCTTTACAAATCTTCTGGGACAGTATGTTTACATACACTTGTGTCTGCTTAAATAAATGTTACCTAACTTACCAATCTCCACACCAAGACCACCTATACCACTCAGGAATACGTGGGACTGAGCCATCTTCTGCATTGCTGTGTCTCCAAGAACATACCTCTGGCGACTACAACAAAGATAAATTCAGATCAAAACAAGATACAAAGTCAAAAGCATATAAAAGCAAGTAATTTCAAAAAAAGTTCAGATATTTTCAGTTATTCTATCATCTCAATCAGTTTCTAATTTGCAATACCAAGTTGTGCAGATGAGTGCGTGTCACTAATGACAAGTGCATTGTTCTATTTACCAGCCCTCCGTTCAACAAGCAACTGAGGACATAACATGCGTGCATCTGAACTATACAGTGCTTTAGTAAATAAATGTATATTAAATGTAATATTTGCACTCACAATCCAAATAGTGAAATGTATTTAGTATAGACCTTTTCAGTGCCAGGTTTTAAAAAAGATAAATAACTTCCAATTTTTAATCAGTGTAAAACCTATTCAGGATAGTAGTTTTTTGGAATTAACTATTGAAAATACAAGCAAGCCAAATAATTTCTTTGTTATCAGAAATCTTCAAACCAGAGAGCGCAGCAGCTTTTGTAGACAGATCCTGAGCTGTGAAAGACTCTTAGTTTCAAACTATTCAATTAAAGTTAAACCATTCTAATCCACCACAGCAAAGTATGACTTGCGTAAGAACAGTGCCAAAAAGTAAAATGACACATACAATACAGGAAGCATTGTGATGAATTAAAAAGAAGCCTTATTTGTTCAGCATACAGGTCATTTAATTTTTTTTTTTTTAATATATATCAAGAAGCTTTTCATCCTATTGTGTTTTTCCACGGATACCATTTGTTCCAGTACAGGCTCTCTGAACTATTGCCATGCCAAGTGATCTCAAGTCACTCCCTGCTAACAAATTAAAACAAAAATAATAATAACTTTAAAATATTTTTTTAAAAGTTCTACCGAAAAAGGTCCAATAGGATAGCAAAGATACTCATGATATTCATGAGGACAGAGAAGTATGGCAAAGACTGAGTAATAAATGAAATTATGAAGGAGATATATTATATAATGTCAAAAAAGAAGGCGGAAAGAAGGTACTGAAAAAACATAAGGAACAAGAAAGAGAGGAATACCTACTTTGTCAAAGGGGAAACAAGCTAGAGGCAGCACGAAAAATCTATATTACAAATAGAAGTATTATTCCTGTTTTCCAGAAAGTACACATTATTGGTACAATTGGAACTTTTTATAATTCCATAGTATTTACCTATTCTTTTTAGTGGTCAAATACTAATAATAGTCAGAATACCTGTTATGAGACCAATAAAGGAACAGTTTTACAGAAATATGGATTCTATTTTCAATTCAACCAGTTCTCACTGCTAACTTTGCAAGAAGTGGGTTCTGTTTCACTTGCTGAAAACACTTCTGGGTTTTTGCCTTACAAAACAAGGGACACAACAGCCCAAGTACACAAACCTTTACCTAACTGGCAGTAGACAGTATTTTCAAGCCTTGTCTTTCACATTACTGCATTTAAACATAAGTGTTGCTGAAAAGTCAAGAGCAACACTTAAAATTCAGATATCCTTACCTGTACAACGCATCATCAATTTCCATAGAGTCTGCCGCCATGATGTAATATGATTTGTTTGCACTAGAAGGGTTACAAAAAGAAATAACCTAGTTACATTGCGTGCAATTTCACAGTTGCCACCCTCTGCCCCACTCATTTCTCCAACAGAAGAACTGAAAAATACAAAAAGTGATGTTACATAGGAATCACTTTGAACACTAAGAAGCCTACAGAACACCACAGCATCTAGGTAATTAATATGCACAGGAGCCAGAAGTCAAGAACCCTCAAATGTTCAACAAATTATTTCAAAACACACACAGACATTAATTTCACCGAGGAGACACAAGACTTACTTCTTGTATTTGCCAGTTAGATTTACTAAAAGTACAATTTCATTTTATATTAACAGCTCCAAGCTGTTTAACTTGCATCTAACAGATTGGTGGTTTTTTTGAAGAGAAGACAGGAGATCCCTGAATTATTAGGAATAGTTATTTACGCTGCATTATTTATGTGTTAATTGAAAATCCTTACAAAACAAGTTACTGTTTTAGCTAACTGAAGAACTCAATACCCAAAGATGTGAAAGAATGCAACATTTAACTAAGCCATCAAATTAAAACAGTTCAATAGGATGTTAAGAAAAAAAAACTTAACTTGTGCTATTAAGGCCTTCAGTCATTAGCAAAGGCTTTTTCATTGTTAAGTTACCTTAGTGAAAACTAAGCACTAGGATTAGGAACAAACTGTCACTGGGCAGCTTGTTTCTTTTTTATGCAGGCTGGGAACTGCTGCTTCCTGGACCTGGCAGGTGACTGCCATCAAATACAGGACAAGCAAAACAGACACCATGTTTGACCCAGAACATCAGTTCCCATCGCTCCTAAGGTATACACCTTATTTCAGCTCCTTACAAACTGCCTTGGAAACTAGACATGGCTGACAAACACTTCTTTTAAGAGATTGAAAAGTAAAGGCCCAGACATACTATGGAGTTTTTTCTCTGTGAGCACAGATAAACCTTAAAACAGCTTTCAAGGCAATCTTGCCCATAGGTTAACTTCTATTTACTGTTCAGATGGTATTGGCAAATATTTTAACATTTCAGAAGTGTGGTACCTGCAGCCTGTCACAACTTGGAGACTACAACATTCTGACCTGAAATTTGTCCTTTTGATTTTTTTAGGCTGAATTAGAAAGCAGTGAAGTAGCACATCAATGGACAGAGTTATATTGAAAGCAGGCCACAAATCTCACCAGTTAAGCTCTTCCACAGTTTGGATACTAACTCCTACACATAAGGTAACACACAAGACAGTCAACATGAGGCATCTCCATCACAATCTACACCATCAGTCACTTCAGTGCAGCTCTGCTCCCTTACAGAACAAGAGCTGAAGACAACCAATGCTAATGTTACTAGATCATCCAAGGACCCAGATCTCAAGCCAGAGAGCAAAACACCTCATCTGAGAGTCACAGGCTTCAGTCCCTGCCTAGGTAAAAGCCTTTGTTTCAGCCACTGCCTGGGACACAAGACTGGAAGATCCCATCAAAGCAAGCCAGTGCCATCTCGTAACAGCCCAGAGCTGTTCTGCTCCTGCATGATCATCCTCCACAAACAGCACAGGCGCTCTGGGACTGCCCAACATAAACAGATTGCGGTACTAAGGTGGGGAAGGTGATCCACCCCTGGATAAAAACACTCAGCTTCCTCTGCTGTGGTTGCTGATAGCCATCTTTGAGATGTGTGCCCTCCCAAACAGCCTTCTGTAAACAAGGATGTGTGATCAACCCATAAGAGAACCTTCTCCACCTGTATCACACCGATCCATTTGACAGTGGCTCTTCCAATACATTTATCAATTCCCAGTCCTCCCCCTGCATCCTCTGTTACAGCACTGAGTTGCTGCCAGCGTAGCCGTCAATTATGGCAAAACATCTCCTTCCAAAAGAGGACTTCGTGGCACTATTGTCAAGTGGTTCTAGCACAAAGTTTTGATAATGTATTCCTGTATCCAAATTGTATTTCTCATTTTAGTTCAACCAGTATTGAATCTGTCTTAAAGAAAGTCAGGTAATATGGGGAGAGAATCTATTCTAGCATTATGTCCTAGTTCTTAACAGATGCTCGACATTCATACTCTCTTCTGTCTCCTTTTAAAAGCCAACACTACCAGCTTTAATGCCAGGCTTCTATTTAACTGTGTAATGTCTTTCATTTTTTAATGCCTCAGCTGCTTGTGGAACACAACCCAGGGACAAATCAAGAATCTACATGTTACCAAGAAGGAATAAGATGCTCCAAAGAGCAGCAAAGGCACAGGAGCTGTAGCAACGGGCCATGTTCACAGTGTTTCTTACCTCCAAGTCCACGCAGGCTGAAGAAGTATTAATTACTTGCTGTTCAGCAGGCTGGGATGGCAGGGAGGCCTGGATTAGTCCCACCTACCCAGGGTTTCCAGAAGCGGATCCCAGTCGCCGCAGGCTCCCTGTTCAGCCGGCGGAGAGAGGGAGAACGCGCAGCCCAGCCCCGCTGTTAACTGCCCAGCCGGGCCAACAGGGGAAAAACGACACCTCCGATCTACAGCGGGGAACCGAGACAGAGCCGAGCGGCCTCGAAACCAACCCGATCCGTGTCCCAGCAGAGCCGGACCAGCTCAGCCCCTCACCTTGACGCCCTGGCTCTCGGGGCGCTGGGAACCGCCATCTCGGCGGGCCGGCCTACCCCGATCTCGCCGCCTCCCCGCCGCCTGCCTCAGCCCCCCACCCCCTCCCGCTCCCGCTCCCGCTCCCGCTCCTCGGCCCCGCCGCCGCCACCACCGCCCGCCCTCACCACCGCGGCGGCCTAGCGTTACGATCAAGGCCTGAACGCTGCTGCTGCCGACGGGAGAAGAGGCAGGAAGCGGGTGGGAAACGGCACCACCAGTAACGCTGCACTTCCCCGCCTGCGCCGACATGAGGGGCCGGGCTAAGGCCGCCCGCCTCCTCCGCCGCGGGGGTGGGGTGGGGGCGGGCGACCTTAGCCGGGGTCGGCATGGTGGCGGGTGGCGTCGGTTTCGCTAGTGCCTAGCGGGAGACGCCTAAGCCGTTAAAAAACCCACCACTTTCTACCCCAAAAGTAACACACCATGTTGTTAAAAAAAAAAACAACAAAACAATCCCCGTTAGGTTCAAGTTCAGACGATCAAGAGCGCTTCTGAGCCGTGTTCCTGAGGTAACTGTCTCCACGTCCTGCAGAAGAGCGCCAGCAAGATGTCACCTTCCTCAGAAGTAGGCAAAATTTCATTAAGTGGGGCTAGAGTGTGAAGCTGTGAAATGCTAGAGAGCATCCAAGGTCATAGAGGAGAACAGATTTGGGAAAAAGTGGTCAAAACAAAAGTATAACATCCCATGCATCCCATGCCAACGTGGTATACAGGCTTATGGAAATGTTTTCCCTTTTTTTTTTTTTTTTTTTTGGGGGGGGGGGAGGTGGGTGGCATAGCAAGCTGTGGCAACCATCGCCTCCACTGCCAAGTCAGCATCACCACCTAAAAATATTTTCCTCCTGTTTCCCAAACTGATTAAGATCCCAGCACTGCTCACCTTCCCAGGGACAGGCAGTTTAATTCTTCCCTCAACTTAAACTGTGCCTTCCCTTTGGTTATCCCTAATCATTGGGGTAGGTGAGACAAGTTTAAATCTTTCTTGATACCATTAGCACATCTTTGCTAGAATGGGAGGGATTCACACTACTGCACAAGCAATGACTGAAAAAATGTCATTGTATACAGAGCAGTCATCTTATATTTTAAAATATGTGTAACTTTCCAAAAAAAAAAAAAAACCCAAACAACTATCTGCATCCTACAGTACACAAGAGGAAAAAAAAAAAAAAGCAAGCCTTTTCTCTATCTTGATTGGGTTTTTGGGAACTTCTAGAGCCAAGAATACCCAAATTTTGTCCTCTTTGTGAGCATTCAATGCATTATTTTAGGATTTACCTCTCTCTAACAAACAAGAGTTCTCGTGACTCTCCATGTCTCCCTCAAGATTTACACCTCAGTCTGGCAATGCATGCAGCTTTTGTACTGAATTAGTAACAAAGACCAAGAGCAGCTGGACTACACTGTGCTCGTTCAAACCTGGGCTATGCTTTGGCAGGATCAGGATGAAAGTATTTGTCTGCTACCCAGCTTTTATGTGACACACAGAAATAATTAGAGAAGACAAATGTGGGTAAATTTCAAAGAACCACTAGAGGCCAGTAGAAGTTTGAAATGCGGGACTGAAAGATGAAATAAAGGGAAAAAGCAGTTCAGTTTTTCAGGATGACAAATGCGATTCTCACCAGCAAAGGAATTTATATTTAAGGCTGGTATTTGCTTTGCACCTTTTTTTTTTCACATAATACATAAAAATCAGAAAATACAAGAATAAAATTACTTGATTTATTTCAATAAAGTAATTTCAAAGAGCAATGCACGTACCAGATGAATAGCATTAACAAGAGTCCCAGCTGTAAAGGGTGGGAAAAAATGTGAAGAAAAGTTTAAAAGTAGCAAAAAATATCAGCTTTAGTTTTGCCATTTTGCTAATTTTTAGTTCAGTCAATGATTTTTACCTTTAATTTTGTGGTTTATTTCCTTAAAAATGAGCATGCTTCAATTTTTTTTTTTAAGGTTAAACTAACAATTCTTATTTTTAAGAACTTGCCAATCAGATGTGTTGTGAAAAGAAAAATCTGCTACGTACCATCTTTCTGTCCTGGTTATTCCATTTTTTAAGATACTGGTCACTTCAATATGCAGTCATCTCTTATGAAATAGATTTTGCATAGTAACAGTGAAGACTGAAAAGCCTTTTGCCTAAACAAAGAAACAGCAACATCCAGTTAATTCTCGCCTAACTGTTTAGCGGTAATTAAGCAAAGACAATTTCAGCATCAGTGAAACCATGAACATGGGCATTCTAAGATAAATTGGCTAATAAAAATGGACAGATTCTGTTTAACTCAGAAGCCAAGAAAACTGGTTCCCAAATGCATCAATTATTAGGTGTACTCAAGGTGTACTCTAGGTTGATGGTACCAAATCAAAAAACGTAATAGTTTTTATCGTATTTTCCAAGACAGCAAAATTTGAAACATCTGGAGCCATTTGACTTTTCTTTTTCCCCATAGCCTCCTCTTTTAAAAATACATATAACACTAAAATCTGAGTGAATTTGATTAAATAAATTAACTTTAAAAAAATCTCTACCCCATATTTGTACCATGTTAAAGTTAGCTGTGGCTTTTGGGATTCGCAAAAGGTATGAAGCAAGGCCGTCAGTTTACTGACTTGCTGAAGCAATGAGTGGTACATGGCTGTGGTCAGGAGAACACCACCACCTCTGGGCTTCAAGCCTATTCATGCTCAAAATCCCTGTGACTTCAGTTTATCTGCACTATTGTAGATTCATTTTGAATGCAGGTATTGAATACATCTTTAGAGACAGTATTTTCAAAAGGAGCTGAAGCTAATACAGCTGCAAATCTCCTTTCCATCTGCTGGGAAAATCCCAGCCACTTTCACTTTATTTTTTTTAGTCTTTTAATTTCCCAATTTACAGGCACGATTTCACATTCTTAATGGGGACTCCAAAGTGGGGATTGGAGGGGATGCATTTGTTTCTCTGATTTATTTAGTTAATTAGCAAAGTAGCAGAGAAAACTCTAGGTAGTTTTCTCTGTAAAAATGTGCTATTTGAAAGTACTACAGCCAACACAGTTCAGTTTAGCACACAGGCCAGTGCAGAAATTACCATAAATCCACATCAACAAACTTTAGTGGATTTCCAAACATCCTGCCATAGGCTGTGGCTTGCCATCTGCTCTTGCAGGAGCAAGGTGCTGACTGGCAAAGCTTTGTCTCCTCTCTTTGGCAAAACGTGCAGTGTAGGAGTGCTTTGCTGGCATGTTTAAAAGGACTCTAGCTTCTTAATGGGGTCGGCCAAAGGATCTTGCCACTTAAGGCTGCTCTAGCAAGTGACACCTTCCTAGAAACCATGCTAACAATGTTCTTAAAATCCTGATCGAGATAAACAAGGGCACCAATTACCTAAACTGATTCCATGCTGACATGTGCATGAATGCATTTCCAAAAGCAAGAACCAGCTTTTCTATGCACGTGCATCTCTAATGCAGGCTGCGAGTTGCCAGATAAATATTCATTGGGTTAAATAATAATGTTTGGCTCTCATCTTTTCTAATTTGTTAACAGGAGAGGCAGATATGGAATTGGAGTTTCTACAAGCTTTACTTACATAAGGAATCCCGGTGACGGATTAATGTCATTCAACCAGACCTCTTCACATTATTAGACCTTGTGCAATCAGCCTCTTATTTCTTTCCTACTTGTGCTCCAGGCTGAAAATTAGCATTGGGCAAGCCTCAAACAACCTGATTTGAATAACCAGAAGTTTGGAACATGTTTCTTGATGCTTTACATCTGCCTGGGAAATCTCAGCAGAATTGGTACATCAACTGTGTAGACCTCCCTACAGGCAATTTCCAGGAATGCCATATTACAGAGTTAAGTTTTTCCAAGGCCAGAAGCAAGGTGGTGGATTCTTGGATGAAGCTTCAGATCCATTGTCAAATCTGCATAGCACTAGCTTAACTGAAATTCACCTCTGAGTATTTTAGAAAAGCAGATGTCCGGCCTTGTCTTTGCTGAAACATCTGTAAAGCTCCAATCACTGTTAAAGACAAACAGTTTCTAGAACAGGGAATCAACATAGAGGTCTGCAGTTTTAGAATAGTCTTATATAAAAATAAAGAAGATTAGTCTATTTTCAATCGTATACCATTTTTAGCTTGGCTATTATTAAGCAAAAAAAAAAAGGACCAAAAAGGAGCAATTGTTTTTAAATACATTTAATGTTATGAAACATATTACCTTTATATTGTTTAAATCCTTGCTAAATCTTAACATCAACAATAATAAAAG
This sequence comes from Chlamydotis macqueenii, assembly GCF_036417535.1. NCBI lineage: Eukaryota > Metazoa > Chordata > Aves > Otidiformes > Otididae > Chlamydotis > Chlamydotis macqueenii. The sequence goes on from NC_141559.1 coordinate 23,810,946, forward strand.
GTTTTTAAAAATATTTTCTTTAATCACACAATATTCTCTTTGTTTTATTCTAGGGCAAAAAACAAACAGAGTCTTCATAAATAAAACACTGACATGGAGTATGTAAGACAAACCCAGGCAAGACAGTTTGCTAAAAAAATTTGTGAAAAGTGCATCTGGCTGGCTCAGGACTCCCTGAGTAAGGTAGACATTCTCCCACACACCTCTTGGCTGTTTGGCCTCTCACAAGAAAATCTGAAATAAAGGCTGCCTTTCTCATTTTAAAGGTATTACATATACATGTCACTTGCAGTGTGAGGTAGGAACCAGTTTATAGGGGTTGTATCTAATCTGGGCCTCACCCCCTTATTGTTGCCCCTCCATTTTCTAGGCAAAAAGATAGATTTAAGTGCAAGCCAAAGCCTTAGCTATCTATGAAAGCAAACTACTGTTTACTTTCAGTTGCAATTCATCAGTTGATTATAAGGAAGGACACTTGTCATGATTTTCACCTTCAAAGCAATAAGCAGCACAAAAAACTAGATGAAATTTTTTTTCCAAAGTATGCCTTCAAAAGGAGGGGACCTGAATACTAGAAGAAAACAGTGTTTCTAAGTGATCTAATCCAAAACTCCATGAAGTTTCTATTTTGTAACTGAACCTGGCCCAGAGTAAATTCTTAGTTGAAAAATAGCAGCAACTCAAAAGTGCATAAATTACAAACTTCATCAATAAATTAAGGGAATGGATTTGCTGCATCTAACTATCCTCCTAACTGTCCCAAGATCCTTTTCATTTTATAATGGACATGGAAAATCAGAACAAAGACACTACTATTTCGAAACCAAAACTAATATAAAACCTTCAGCAGATTTCTTTCTGAGATAAGGCTTCTACTGAAATTCAAAAGATATGTAGAAAGATTGGAAGGAGCCTAATAATAAGACAACCCCCTCCTCCACCACCGAGGCTTAAACATAGGCTTTTCCATCCATATGTAGACTTGTAATTCAGGGTGTAAGTTTTCAAGAAATGCCAAGCATCTCATTCCCAAGGATGCTGATTATTGGAGAGCGTGCACAGTAGGAAGGCTGAGGAGAGACCCAGTCCTGGGCAGAAGGGGAGGCAGGATGCTTTGGAGAGATTTTCAGCTGTAGTAGGTGCAGCCATGGGGCTTGCAGCTCCTTTCATTTCTCATACAGACTCCTGTGAGTCCTGCATTCACAGCCTAAGCAGTCTGGTAGCCATTCAAAGACTTCAGGAGACAGTACTGGAGTGACATTTTGGATTTTCATATTGAAGGCCTGGGCCGTAGGGAACAGTAATAGTCATGTCACTGGACCCTCTTCCACCAGCAATCCATGAGATTTCATGCATGGAGGTAGGAAAAGCACTTAATTGGTGTGTAAGGATTGCATTTACTCTGAAGTTCTCATCAGGACTATAATACGAAATTACTCTTCAGCAGGACGTTACTTGTAAGACAAGATCATATTTATTCATGGCACAGATGACTGAAGGAAGACAGTACCACTCATTGCTTTCTTTGCAGTGCGATGGTTTCCACTGGCTGGCATGCCCTTGAACTATTTCTTGAACGAAAAAGGTAGTTCCCAGTTTATTTGTGGTGAATATTTATTCTTCCATTAGCACAAATTTAAATGCTGAATTTCCTTCCAGGGAGGTTGTTTGTAGAGACACACTTGTTACAAACAAATTTAGGTAGAGCTTGTGTTTCTGTATCTTAAGCATATTGTGAGTTGAACAGAGTAGATCTAGAAAGCCACTGGTACAGAGGTAGCAGCAGAGTATTGTGATAAAAGCACTTCCACAATAGCACTTTCAAATACCTTGATCGTCACCCAATCCACCAAAAAAATTCTGTTAAAAATATGCTTTGAAAGAAGAACATCAAGAGCATCTTTTCCATTCCAATTTACTGCAAGCACAGAAATCCTCCTTTTCCTTAGCTAGGACCTACCCTCAGTCCTGGCTGACCCACTGTTAGCCATCAAGGCCAGGGTGAACATCCAGGGTCTTGGCTGCTGTCTGTGCAGATCATAGTTTCTAACAAGAATAGTAATGAAGAGCTCACTTTGCTAGAAACACAGCTGTGACAGCATTTGCTTCACTGGAGGAAGAAAGTTCAGCTTCAGACCTCAGCCATGGCTGAAGAAAAATTTGGGTTTTTTTTCCTGGAAAATGTTTGTATTTATAAAGCAGGTAAATTGGTAACTTTTAAACATTAGTTTAATGACATCAGTTCATAATTTCTGATTAGTGAGAATGTTTCATGCCTCAAAGATGAGGCAGGCAATCTCACATGTTTAGTATAAATTCTCAAGGGGTTAGGATCTCTGACAGCAAAGATAGCGTTTGCTGCGGGCAAAGGTTGCTTCAAACTACATATGAATATATATACTAAAAATAACCTTTCAGAATTACAGACAAATACGAGTTACACGTAGTCTGTGTAGTTAAATACATTTTTGATTTTGGAATTAGATGCCAGTTTTTGAGGTAATCCAGTCACGGAAATAAGTCACTCGTGTGTAAACTCCAGGTTTATTTGGTTTGGCACATTCGTCTCCCCAGCTCACTATTCCCACGAGGTACCACATCAGTCTGGAGTCTGGAGTAACCAGTGGTCCCCCAGAGTCCCCCTAGAGAAAGAGGAGGGGAAAAAAAAAGATTTAATTGATCAGAAGGGAAAATATTCTCTCCATAGACAGGGTGTGTCCAATAAGAGAGGAAGGGAAGCAGTATTTGAAGAGCTGCCATTTGTGCAGAATCCAGGCTGTTTCTGAAATTTGAGTCAGAACTCTGTGGCTTTTTCCTATTTGCCATGGAACCTCCTGACCTGTCTCTGTGGTTTTACAGTTAAAAAAAAAAAAAAAAAAAGCTTCTATTTTTTGAAACACTGCTCCCCACCTGCCTTGTCTTTCTCCTCATATAAAGTAGGGAAACACAAATATATACAGCAATCTAAGCCAATGGTAACTTTTTTTTTTTTTTTTTTTTACAATAACCACTATCCTGTCAACAACTTGCAGCAGTAACATTTCAAAAAGATTTCATCAGGAACTTGGTCTTCTAATTAGCCAATATCTCCTTAAGATGTTAGCCAACATGAAAGGCTGAACTCAGATACTTTTAATAGCATGACATGGTAGTAATAGTTAAACTGGAAACCTTACACGCTGAAAGGGAATCCTTACACAACAGATCAAATTCCCTATCTTCTCCCAAAATGCTTTACTTAAATAAACAGCAGTTACACCCTTCTGTTCAGGTCTCTTAAAGGCTAAGCCAGAGAGGAACAGAGGAATCGAGGCTCTCAGACTTATTTTGCAAGGAGTTTGGCTTTGGGCATAAATCTGCAGGACTGGGATTCTGGAAAGAGTTTATCTTGCAACAGAACTAAGGAGTACATTCTTCATAAATAACATAAATAGAAATTACCTTTTCAGAAGTTACTGTTATAGAAATATTTTCATTTGAGCATAAGCATTTCCTTGCAACATTTGCAAACCTGCACCACGCATGTATCCTTACCATTCAATTTACACCTACCTTCCTTACAGTCATGTTTGTTTCAGACAGTTTTACTTCCACTGATCTAAGTCTGTTACCAAAGATCATATCATAACAGATCTATTATGAGATGATCCAGTCCAGAATTTAGTTTCAATGAGTGGTAGTGCTTTTTTCCTGGCAGCTTAACTGCTACATTCTTGAAGTTCTTCCTTCTTAACTCTACAGATGTCTGGTCATGGCTGGTTGAGACATTTAATTTTTAGCTCATATTTAGTATTTCAGCATTTAGTATCTCTGTCAGTGTCTTGTCATATCACTTTGCAAACAAATTGTTAGTTAGATTTCACAGAAGAAATTATAAGAAGCAAATGGGCTTGTAGCAGGTATTCTGAATTACAGTATAGGAATTTAATTTCGTACTATGAAAGGTTTAAGTTTTGAACATTATACTAATTTAGCTCTCTTAGTATGGGTTTGATGTGCTAAATTATATGTACTAAATGCTATTTAATTTTACAACTTAATTCCTGTTTGAACAGAGCCTATTTAAAGGACTAATAAACTGTAAGTTAAGATTTGGTCAACCAGATACTGGAGCCAGCATTAAAATAATTTTCCTTTCTAATTTTCAGCTACAGTTACCTGACAAGCATCTACTCCTCCTTCCAAGTATCCAGCACACAGCATCCTTGGTGTTATGTCCCCATCGTACACTTCTTTTCTGTTGCAAGTGTTTGAGTCAATAAGTTTTACTGTTGCTTCCTGAAGAGCATTTGGAGCTGGACCTGAGGGAAAATATAGTTTGGGTATTTATCAACAGAATTACTTTGCAGTAATTAAGATACAAGAAGAGCTTTTAATGTTCTTTCATGGAGGACCAGCTTGGTTTGGTTTAATATGGAGGTTTTGCTTGTTGATCTGTCTGGGCTAGGCCCTTAAGGAAAATGTACATACTCATAATCTCACTTAGGAACTGTACAATTAAGACAGAAGTCACAATTGCATGGTACATAGTGCCTTAAGTGTAAAATTATATATTTTATACATGTTCCATATAATACCATGGAACACAATACCTAGCAATTTGCGCAGATGATACAAAAAAAAAAAAAAGACATCTTGGTTTCATTGCTAATTCTGCTCTTAGCGTGGCCTGATAAGAGTGCAAGCTTGAGTAAGTCACCATCTGCAGCTCACTCTGCATATTTTCCTGAAAGTCCACAGAGTTATCTGTACCTTCTAGCTAGGGCTGGAAGAATATTTTTTTAGGCGCTATTTAAACACATGCATGGCTGGACCACATGTCTTAAGAATTTACAATATGAAATGGAAAAGCTGGAAAAAGAGAAGAGTCATCTTCTTTATTTCTGCTTCAGTGGATTGCCACTCTGTCTTTGTCCAGTCTAATTTTAGAACAAGAAACTGCTGCTCACAATTAAACAAACCTATTGCTTATAGACACAGAATTAGGCTCGCTGCTATACAACATACAGCTACAGAAGAGGTATCCATTCAGCAGTAGATCAGAGCCACTGTTTATGTAACATACAGGTCACCTGGTAGACTCAGGACTCACCGTCATTGGTAAGTGCTCCCCAGCCTGTGATGACAGCATAAATATTGTACGGAAAAGTCTGAGATGGCTCAGGCAGACAAACACGGTGTATGCTACTTGTAAACTCAACTCGTTTAGAGAGCTGCACAAGTGCAATGTCATAATCATGTTCTGGGTAGCGGTACTTTTCATGAATAATAATAGTCTTGACTGATCGTTTCAAGCTTGGTGGCTTCAAAAGAGCTCCAAAAGTAGCAATCCATTTCTGAGGGTGACTCATGCTGAAAAAGGTAAGAGTGCTGTAAGTATTTAGCTGTAAATATACGTTTTTGGGACTTTAAACTTGGTAAGCACCTTTACTTTAAAGCTCCTTCAAGCCAGCTCCCAACTAGATTCCTAAGGCATCCATCACCTTCCATAACACTGAGTCCCACCTGATTGTGGGCAGCTGCTAGAAGAGGGCAATCCTGCATTCCCTCCTCAACCATGATCTCATACTCCTCCCCGCTCCTTGTCCCTGACCTAGCCATTGTGTGTCTGCAGGGTGTAATCAAATCAAAAAGCTCTTCTGCTAGAAAACTCTTCATCTCCGTTACTCTTTTTGCATGTTAATAATCCGCTGAATCAGCTGTTCCATCTTACATGCCCTGCAGCTTCACAATTGCCACACTTGAACCAGAAAAGTGCTGGGAGAGTATGGCTGAATGGAAGAGTAGGAATGTAGGATTATAACTTCTGGTAGCAGCCTGCAGTGACAGCAACCTAGTTGTGACACAAAGGAGCACCTTTAGAAATGTTTTGTGCAACAGGAAGGAAATACTCTGCCATTTCAGTCATATTACCTTTGCTCAATATGCCAAATGGCTATTGATTTCCATTCATACAATTGGCAGTTCTGCTCCGAAGAGTCTTTAATTTCTCATTGAAACATTCAAATGATGGGTCTGCTTCACCCTGACTTTTCTCTTTCAAGGCAGAAAATTTTTCCCCTGGAAAGAGCCAGGGGTGTCGTGCAAATCTGGAAAGCTACACAACTTGGTACACATGGGGCAAGTTCTGCTGCAGATTCTCTCTAAGTTGGGAACTTACTCTCTGAAACAGTGAGCTGCAGATACAAGCCATGTATTGCTGATGAGTGTTGCACCACAGCGATGGATATTATTGTACTGCAAACTAGCTTGCCACGGCCAGTCCCCGGTTTCTGCAGAAGACAATCCGCCGACTATTCTCAGTGATGATGATTTTGCCATTGACTTGACTGATCTATTCTGCCGTAACCCACAAACTGTCAAAAAGGAGAAAGAGTGTATTAGCTATTTTTCCATTTAATAAATATGTTTGCCAATGGCTGTGGAAAACATATGTAAAATTACACACCACCTAACACCTCTAACAGTATTAACATCAACAAGAAAACATACCTTCCACCAGCCCCCCAAATCATGCCCCAAATCAGAGATCCTCATGCACAACCCATTTTGTTAGAAGCCTGAATTAATAACTGACTATTATGGAAAGCCATGATGGTCAACCATTCAGGCTTAGCTGCGTGAGCAGCCCAAATTAGGAATCAAAACCCTTCACCACACACCCAGAACAATTCCCAAATACAGGGATTGCCAACTTTAATGTCCCAGGTAATTTGCCATTAGGATGAACATGGCAAAATCTAAGATGAGAATGATCCAAGCCATGGGTTTTTACCATACATGCACCCAGATTACATTAGCAAGATGTCACCTGGAAACAGGCCAGGCAGTCTGCAAATGGACCTGGAGAGGCACTGCAGGCAAAGAGCATCACACTAATCCAAGCCAGAGATGACAAAGGCATGGATACCTCCAGCATGGTATGCATCCATGACAAAAAGTATTATCCTCCAAACCCAGAGAGAAATTAAAATATCCATGGTTTTAGCCACTAAACTCAGGATATTCAGGAGCAGCTGAAGCTCCCCAGTAGCTTTAGAAACTTCCTTAATGGACAGAGCTGCTTCAGCTGTCTTCTCCCATCAAATCCATCTTACCTGGACCAAGACCTACTAGTTCTCATCCAGGCCCCGATTTCAGCTAGACATTAGGAAAGTTGACAGACAGGACTATCCCAATCCATTGAAAAAGAGACAGAGCTAAGAATTATTTGCATAGTCACAACACAATCCAAACCATTGCACTGCCTGTCTCCTGCAGACAGTGACCCGAAGCGGGACAAAGCAGAAATTGGTAGTACGTCACTGAAGAGCTGCCACCCCCAGGGCCCTTGGAGTCCTCGGAAGTGAAACACTGGAGCCATGCAGAGTGTAACCTCTGCTCCTTCCTGCTAGGATCTGCACAAGGTTATGTTAACAGTACCTCACAGTCAAAAGCAGCAGCAATAGCACAGCAGATTAAAGCTGTTCATAAATTTGAAAAACAAAACAAAACAAAAAGTCATACAATATTGAGATGCTCATGTTCTCAGTGTAGACTCTACCCTGTTGTGAAATTTAAAACCACAATGAAAGAAATCAGTGAACTCTAAATCTACTAGTCCAAAACTTTCCATGTGAAAGCAAAACTGGAGAATATACTCTGCACTAGCATGTTTCCCTCCTGAAAGCTATTTGCAATCCTAGATTAATGGTCCTAAAACTGCACAATCCTATCAAACATCTGAACAGTGAATGTTCAAAACACAGCACCACAGACAGACACAGCGTAAAAGCTGTCACTGGTACCAACAGCAACTGGATCAGGCTAGTAAATAAACAAGCGTCCTGAGCATTACAGTGCTCAGCCCTCACTGGCTAAGTCCTCTGTTTCCTAGATGGCAGGGTTTACATTTAAGATGCACCCTCCACCTTCCATACCAGCACTGCTGGAGGTAGGACCATGCCATAGGCACTTACGCAGCAGGACCTGTGTCTCCTCTCTGCCCAACCCTTGGGATTTTTATAGAGCCCTCAGCACTTGCTCTTTTCTCATTTCTCACAGAATTGCTGATATTTTTAACAGAAGGAATACCTCACTGCAAAAAAAAAAAAACTGAGCAGAGAACTCAGGAGTGGGTGTAGACTTTTTCTAGAAGGGATTTTTACCCCATCACCACTATTTTCAAACCAATCTTCCTAAGTATCCCAGAAGACACTAATAAAAAAGGCTGTCTCATGACTGAGCAGAATTTCTAAACACATAGCTCATCTGTGTGAAGTACATGGTCACATTCATTGGACAGGAGGATGAGAAAAGGCTTTTAAGGGCCAGGAAAAATGCTCAGAGACTATTGATGCTAATTAAAACAATCAAAGATTTCCCAGGCTTAAAAAGCCCTTACTTACTGTCACTGAAGAGGGCTTCTGCTGTTTTCATCTCCATATCTGAAACAAAAAAACCAGTCAGAGTAAGACCAGGACAGCACAGACAAGGTTTCTCATCTGGATAGTCATCCCACGCAACAGCTATTGGAGTACAGGGCACTGCAGGAGATATGGCTGAGGGATCTGCCAGAGAAACCAGTGTAGCTCATATGTGGTCACATTCTCGCGCTGGCTATTGCACTCCTCTCTGCAGTGCTGCTTGCTGTTCTCCAGCCAGCCAATATCCTCTGAGGACCAGGTATAGCCCTTCTCCCATCCTGCTCAACCTTGATGTTTCTGGAGGGGAGTACAGACAAAACAAGCCCTGTATTACTCAAGATCCACAATTTTGTTGTGGATAAATTTTTACAGTGGAAAGCTTTGAAGTTCTTTTTTAGCAAAAAATCAACTGGCCACATTTTACACCAGAGTGAGGGCCAGAGGAGATCTGATACTCACTCCGTGCCCTCTTTGAGATCAGAAGGCACTTACTTCACTGCAGCAATACCAGCTTACAACAGCAGTGGCTCACTCTTTCTCCTATCTTATTGAGCATCAGGGTGTCTGGCAGACTATTAATACTAAAAGAGATAGTTAATAGCAATTTATTGCATGGCACAGCAGGTTCTAGCCATACATTCCCTCCTGTAATATGCATGTTGTATGTTCATGGACAATACAGTATGCTCATGCTGATGTGATGGATGCACTTGACCCCTTCACCAAACTAGTGGTAGTCTGGTACAGGCTCCAAAGGACATAAAGGCCTGAGCCATAACCAGGCCAAAAACTCCTCTACTTCCAACCTGGTCTCTGAAAACCCATAAAGGAGCAGAGTGTCACAATAAACATCAATGCATATGAGCTTGGAACACTGATCATGCAATTAACATATGAATAGCAGGTGGCTTTTCTAAGATTTATTTATCAAGGAACAAAGAAAGTTGTGGGTACAAGCAGTCTCATACATACCTTTTCCATAGCACGTTATTTGACTACAAGCCAACCACTTTATCCTTACTCTTTCTGTATCCGGTCTCTCTGTCAATCACTCTAACTTGAGTGTAACTCAGTTTTAATTTGCATGTTTTTCCATGCAGTAATTAATAGAGTTAATTAGACTATTAATAGAGTTAATAGATTTAACTTTGTTAATTCGCACTTTTACAACATTGTATTAAAACCACTTTTCCTAATACCCTTAACAGTGCTTCTTTAAGTGATCTAGATCACCCGTTTATGACAGCTGACAATAACAAGCATTGGCTCAAGGTGTAAGTCTATTCCCCTTCTTCCAGGATACTATTTTACTAGAGCTACCATTTTAGTTGCCAGCAGTAAAACCAATTTTTTTTTTTAGACTACACTTTCAATAAAATTTTAAAATTATAGAGTGATTCTTGTACAGCATCCACAACTTCACATTTTGCAGCTGGATAGCCTTTCTCAGATGATCCCTATTCTTATCCACATACTTAATTCCTCTTTTCTCTTTGCAGCTACACAGAACAATATCCTAGTTTTGATCTAAAACCACACCAAGCCAAGCCAGGAGGAGTCTTTTTTGAACACAAAGGGCTCTGGCTCATAGAATCATAGAATCATAGAATGGTTTGGGTTGGAAAGGACCTTCAAAGATCATCTAGTCCAACCCCCCTGCAAGAAGCAGGGACATCCCTGACTAGGTCAGGTTGCTCAGAGCCTCATCCAACCTGGCCTTGAACGTTTCCAGGGATGGGGCATCCACCACCTCTCTGGGCAACCTCTTCCAGTGTTCCACCACCCTCCTTTTTCCTAATCTAATGTGAATCTACCCCCCTCTATTTTAAAACTATTACTCCTTGTCCTGTCACAACAGGCCCTACTGAACAGTCTCTCCCTATCTTTCCTGTAGGCCCCATTGAGGTACTGGAAGACCGCTATCAGGTCTCCCCAGAGCCTTCTCTTCTCCAGTCTCAACCGCCCCAACTCTCTCAGCCTGTCCTCATAGGAGAGGTGCTCCAGCCCTCTTATCATCTTCGTGGCCCTCCTCTGGACCCTTTCCAACTGGTTCATGTCCTTCTTATGTTGGGGGCTCCAGAGCTGGATGCAGTACTCCAGGTAGGGTCTCACCAGAGCAGAGTAGAGGGGCAGAATCACCTCCCTCGACCTGCTGGCCACACTCCTCTTGATGCAGCCCAGGATGCTGTTGGCCTTCTGGGCTGCAGGCACACATTGCCTGCTCATGTTGAGCTTCTCATCCACCAGCACTCCCAAGTCCTTCTCCTCAGGGCTGCTCTCAATCCATTCTCTGCCCAGCCTGTATTTGTGCCTGGGATTGCCCCGACCCAGGTGCAGGACCTTGCACTTGGCCTGGTTGAACTTCATGAGGTTTGCACGGGCCCACCTCTCCAGCCTGTCAAGGTCCCTCTGGGTGGCATCTTGTTGCCTATTGCGCTTGTATCACTTGTGTTTTGCTTGTGGGCTTGACATTCCTCCTGGTATGCAGGGTGAATTCCATGTTTGTAATCCACCATTACTAGATGTATACTCATTCATTTCTGAATATGACATTAAGCAGATTATGATAGAAAAAGGAAACAAACAGAACTCCAGTGCACATACAGGTTGACTGCGGACAACATTACAGAGCAAAGGCAGTGCTAGGGCTGCTGTATGTGCATGCAGTCGCTGCTTTATCTTGTAAGAATGGGAGATGAATTATAATTGGACATTTATATAGTAACATAGTCTTACTCAATATAAACAAGAATTGTTCACATAATAAAGATAAGTAGGTTTTACTGGTAGGTAAGCAACAACTTGTGAGGTTCTCTGTCAGTAAAAATGCTCACTTGTACTTTCTCCGTTCCTATGAGAGGAGGAAAACCCTGTATTGGGTTTGCGTGGCAAGGTTTTGGTAGCAGAGGGGCTACAAGGGTGGCTTCTGCGAGAAACTGTCAGAAGCTTCCCCTGTGTCTGATGGAGCCAATGCCAGCCAGACTCGCTGGATGGCCAAGGCCAAGGTGAAGGGATGCGGGGTGGATTGTGTGTAAATTGTCCACTTTTGTTCCGTGTTGTGATGATGTTTTTTTTTATTTTGGTGTGGGGAATTATTCTTTGTGGATGTGAGTGAAGTTTGTAAAGATTGTGTGATGAATATGGATTTTAATGATAATTCTGAAGTATGTGATTCACAGAGGCGAGGGGTAGAATGAACAGGTACTTCTGCATTTCAGGAATGTCAGTTGTATTCTGTGAATTTCCATGGATAATATGGATGGTTGTTGCCAGGATTTCCTACATCAAAATATAATAGTACCAGACAGTAAAAGCTAGGCCAGCAGAGGGATTCAGCAGTGATGTAAACATTACTGTTTGGTAACTTACAAAATAAGGAAAAAAAAAAAGGTGCTGAGCTGTGCTAAGGATTTGGCTACTTCAGCTATATGTTTATATCGACAAGAAGTGCTTTCAAAAATCTGGCCCTACTTGTTTATTTCAACTCTGATGAGTATCCAGCATTTTCCTAGAAATTCATACAACCTTCAGAACTAGCTCACCATTTGGGTCACACTAATATTTTATAGCTGGAAATTGGTAAGAAAACAACAAATTTAATCAGCAATGAAAGAGCACCTTTTACCTTCAAGTGCAATATTGATAATAATGTTTTTTAGCTCCTCTCTGGGTGGAGAGACATTTACCACATAATGCCTAATTATAAAGCCTGCAGTCAATTATTAACATTTACATTACGTTGCAAAGCTCATCAAGAAGACAAAAGGAGCAAGCAGCTTGTTAAAGTGCAGTGCCAGAAGCAATTCAATTGGCATGTTCTCACTGCACTGAGTTTTGCTGTGAGTCACACAGCTGTTCTGCAAGGCACCTGTCTGTATCCCTGTTTGCCTTTTTACGGGGCACCTAGAAAAAAGTACAAACCTCATGTGGGCAAAATTTTACCTGTTGCTTCCAGCTGTACTGACTTGTGTGTAATTGGAGAAACAAGTCTTCCATGCACACACTGCAAGTCTTAAATAGGATGTCTGTACAGCTTTGAATTTTAGCATATTTTATAATATATCAGGACTATACAGGCAATACTCTTCCACGCCCACACTGCTGAAGGAAAAAGTTCAGTGACACCTGTCAATAAATTTAATGTTGTATTCACCAGGGCAGGGACACTGCTTTGCTTTAGAGATCTTCCAGATAAAATGCCCTGACCATGTATCCCATAGCAGGAGCTGGAACATAAGTACTAAAGAAAACACCACAGCAACAGAGAAAACCTCAAACTAAAGGGAGTTTTTAAGAGGTGAAAGCATGTCTGTCTGGCAACAGACCTGTGAACCCAATGTACAGATCAGGACAGGTGAAATTAAGGACACAATATCCAGAACTCAAAACCAAGGTCCCAAACCCAGAGCACACCTGTGTGTTTGGAATCCTGAACTAACTGACACTGTTTTCAGATAAGCTGAGCCCACAGTAGATCTCATCAAAAGCAGGGAGCACTTCGGGTTACACGATACTGCTGAAAATCAGGTTGCTCACTGGTTTACCTCATTAGGGGCTTGCATTCGTTTGTAATAGCTTGACATTTTTGGCCTGGTCAACAGCAGAGCTGTTGACATTGTGCTAGCCAACATGTTGCAAGCCCTACCTTGAAGCAATCACTTGTAAGGCACGAGAGACAATTTTGCTGCCCTGCTCATTCACTAGTTGCCCCAGTTGTTTGCACTACCAAGAAAAAGCATCAATTAGTAACAATTAAAGTGTCATATCTTGTCCCAACCACATACAGCTGCAAAAATAGTTGTTTGTGCCACATTTAGGAAAGCAGGTTCAGGCATTCACTACGAAAAAAAACCAACTTGAACATGCATTGCCTACTTGTAAAATGGGACTTGCTATTTAGTTAAACCTTGCCTACCTTAAAAGAGAAAACAACTATTTAAATTAAAATCACAGCAATCTATTGAAACATGTCTTAGAGATCCTTCAGAAGAGGGCTTTATTTTCCAACTGGATAACCAATTTTGTTAATAGAGTTATTTTGCATATTTAGTAAACACAATAACCTTAAAACACACTTAAATTATTGGTCTTAATTTCCTACTGATGAGAATAGTGACTTGCAGTTACTATTTAAGATTATTACCTTATCAGTAAATAATTTATTTTTACTCCTCAGTATATGTGTTTGAGCAAACATGGAAAGAAAAGGTGACAAAGCAAGAGCAGGAGCGCGTCTTTATTTTGTGCAATAGCCACTTAAGGCCAGGATTTCTAAGGGAGTTCAGTGTCCAAAGCCCATGGATCTATTTGGCAACCATCTAAACATTTGCAGGTTCATAGTTAATTGCAGAGTGAATGTAGCCACTTACATCTGAGAGATTCAGAGCTTCCTACATAAAAATGTGCTCACTTTGCCATGCGTCTAAGGACTAACAGTGTCAGTGCATCAGAAGAATTATTCTTGTGTTCACTGCCCCATTTCATTTTAGCCACCAAAATAATTTTTTATATTAAAAGGAAATAACAGGCAGAACTCTCAGTGACATAAATGCAGCAGACATTATATTGAAGTAGTTCAAGAAAGGCAAGCAAATGCATTATTAGGGGATAGTATGCATTTTCAATGTGGAAAGGGCTGGAGATGGCTGCAAAGTTAAAGATGAGAAATCTGTTTTAAAAATCTGATACAGCTTTATCCAATTACATAATTTTTCAGAGATGGTGATTCCTACAAGAAACTTTATTTTCTTTCAAGGTTTCCACCCATGATTTTCTAGATGTCATAACATAACTGCTAGCTTCAAAGCCAAACTGTGTGTTCCATCCTCTATTATATCAAGTTCCCACATCTCGCTTGTTGAAGTTGGTTTTTCTCTACAGAGAAGGCAAGATAGAGGTTATCTTAAATGGAGTATGAAGGGAGGGGAGGATTGTAAACATAGAAGAAAAAAAGAAAAAGTACATGTTTCAGTACTAATAACGCATTCTTGGACATGCATTTGAAGCACAGCTTTGTGAAATGCACCAGGGAGCAGAGGAAGCATTTTCCCCACTGTCCTTCATCACATTTTAATAACAACTTCCTTGAAAAGAGAAAGAATTACAAAATTCTTAGCTGCATCAGAAACAGGGGGCTCACCTAGTTCAGTATTATTTAGGGTAACAACAGTGCATGCAGGCAAAAAAAAAAAGATGTGTGGCAAGTTCCAGTAGGTCACCAACCTGGACAGCCGACAGGAATGTCACAGAGTGCATCTGTCCTCCACTGCAGACAAAGATAGTGATAATAGGTCTACCCTAATAGTCTTTAATTACATTAAAGACATGAAGGCCTTGAGGTACTGGAGTGAAATGAGAATGAGAGCAGTGAGCAGCAGATTCAGTTATGTTCCCAAAAACTGTATTGAAAAGGAAATGCAGGAGTTTCCTAAAGATGGCAAAACATGAGCTTTGCGCTCAGCAGGAAAGTCATGCTCTTAAGTGGTTACATAGTGCACACAACCTAAAACATCTCCCCACTAACCTTCCAATATTCTCCCTGCTTTCTCAACAAGAATTACCTCCCTAGAGTTATGCACCCTTGTAGAAGTAGCAAAACGTAGCTTAGATAGAGGTGATGCAATTCTCATTCCTTCAATGGGGGAGAGTAATCTGGTAAAGACAAGGCAAAGGCTTTGTACCTCTAATTGTCCCTGTCAACCAGCCCTTCCTTCCCTACTTATGTCCACTGGACCTGTCCTCACATCTACGACTTCCTCCCTCCTCTCCCATCAACCATATCTTAATTCTGTCCATTTAGGACAGACAGACGTCCATACCTCACAGCATGCTTAAAACAACTCCATCTGGCTGTCCTGCAGCCTGAGGAGGGATCTGCATGGGAAACGATGCATCAGTTTTGTAGCAGGTATCCAAGCTAACACAGTTTTTAGCATTACTTTTCTTCCTGGCCTACACTCATGCCCCAGCCACAGTCAAGGTCCCACTACAGTAGGGGCAGCCCAAATCACTTGCAACCTCTGCAGGCAAGGCAGAGAAAGGGAAAAATAAGAATTGAGCAAAGAAATTAATTAGATCAACTTATCTGAGTCATCTAAGAAGTCAGGCCAGGATGATTTCCTGCTTAATTCCTTCATCACAAGCATGTCCTTGCAAAATATTCATTTAAAAATACATTTCATTCCCTCCCATTTCAGTCAGCCTCTCTATAATGTTGCAAACACTGAAATGTACCACCTTGTGCCAAATTAATGGCATCAAAGTGGAAGAATGTCAGCTCTCCACTGTATTTCTCAATGTACTGTTCCACTGGACATGTTCAGTCCACTCTCCCAAGCTGCTGTTGTGGCTAGTAAAGTACAAAAAAACCAGACTGCTACATACATCATTTGAGATGAAACATTACTCAGTCATCCAGGTCAGACACTCACCTGCACGTCTCCGAAAGAAGACTCAATAAAGAAGTGAGAATCTGTCTCCTATGTTCTGTACTTTGTGTTTGTAAGGAGCTTTAGCAAGCCCCAGATGCCAGATAGATAGAAATAATAACAGTTGACTTGTTGATCAAAACCAATTAATGACTCATTGTTCATGGTCAAAACCCTTGGCTGTGCAACAGATGGAAATACTTCCTACTCACTTTGAACAGTGCCAGTGATCTTGCCACCAGTTTCTTTCTGACGTCAGAAGTACATTCCCAAAAATACATTTTGGGAGAATTCCAACCTTCCTGACAAAGGGAAATAGTCTGGCAAGCTGCTCTACACTTTGCTTAATAGGGATCCAAGCTGTGAGGTGACTCTACTTCTAACCAAGAAACCTTTGGGGAAAAAAAAATTCGGCCTTGTAGAAGATCTCTTTGGTGTCAGAACTATACAGAGGACAAACTGCGACAACTTCTTTCAGTGCTAGTGGAAGAGCAAGTCCTACCATAGGTGTTTCCAAGTCACTCGACTTTGATATCTCATTTTGCTGGCCCTTGCACTACTGTTCAGAGAAAATAGGGCTTTGTTTGCTTGATTCTCCAATATTAGAAAAATATCTGGGCTTCTAGTGGAGTTTGTACACAAGTGCAGAGATTTCTATCACCTCTCATTCGTCATCAAAGCTATAGTAGGTGTCTGGAGATACTGCTGTCCTTGACCAGGGGACATAAAGTCTAGCTAAATAAGAAAGCAGGGACTTCAGTAATAACACATCTGAAGATATCCTGAAGACATTTGTCTGAAGACAAATGTATTTTTGCAGCCCCATGTAAGGAACATCTACTGTTTAGTCATGATACAAACCAGAGAGAATATAATTTTTTTTCCTGTAATTTTTGCACACTTGTCATTTTTTTCACACCTGTATGATCAAGCTTCTCTCTCCTTTCAAAAAAACCCTGAACTAATAAAACATTGTCAGTTTAGATTTTATCCCCTCTTTATTCCCAATACTCAAGAATGAAGAGGCAAAGGAAGTACTACCCCTGGGCTGGCAGACTACTTAGTTTTGTATTGCTGCCCTGAACTGCAGCTGAAGATCCTAAGTGTTGCACCCAATTTGAGGAGTTTGTTGGAGCTGATCCCCAAAGCAAACACTTTTAAGTGAAGTGCAAGTTGAGACATGGTGTTGAACAACAAAACTATTAGGTCCTGGGAGGTAGACTTAAGGAGGTTCTCCTTATCAGACCCTCCTAGCATGAAATGTAAGTAAGCACCTGACATGGATTGGCTCAACTAGTTGGCTATGCTTAGCTACACTAAGCTATATATTATGGCCCCCAAAGTATTTTGATAAGGTGATTACAATGAAGAGGTTAATGATTTTTTACAAGCTATTATGAAAATGTTCTGAGATTGCCTCAACCTAAATGAGGATTCCAGCTGGTAAATCCATCAAAGCTACAATGAAGGAAAATTTAGAAAGGTGCTGCAGAGCATGGAAAAATTCTAGGGCTTCTTAGCTTTCCTTGGTTTAAATACTAAAGTTGAGCAGGATGGGCGAGAGAAATGGGAAATGTAAAAGCTAAATCCCTCTCTGGACCTCCAGGATCTGTTGAAAATTGTCACTTCTCCTAGGTGTGAGGAAGAAGACTAGCTTTATAAATTGAGACCTGCATCTCCTCTAAAAGTATGGGAGTGCCCTGTTCTATACTCTTCACTTGAGTCAACCTAGTTTTCTTAAATGGCAGCAGCAACAAGAGCTTGCCTAAGCCTCATAGCATTGCTGAAATCCTGTTAGCAAAGATAGAGCCAAATGGAACCTTTTATTGTCATCTCCTAGAAATGGCAAGGTATTGTTTATGTTCCTTCGTGTCACGGTTGCACAATGCTACTCTTGTAGAGAGTAGTAGACCTAGTGTAGTCAGTGTCTTATGGTTAGGCTGGGAAACCCAAGAAAAGTAAGACAAAGTTTATCGTACATCTTTATCAAAGTAATACAGATGTGCCATCTTTTACTGAGATCAAATACTTAACAAAAACATCGTGATTCAATTATATCAGCTGATTTTTTAAACTAGCAACTAGTGCTTTACTGTAACAGGCCTGGTACAGTTCAAGGTCAACTAAAACAGAATTCTGAGTCACTTCCCACATCTTCCAGACTGAATAAAAGCAGCTAATCAGACAACTGATGAGAAGATCACAGTCCTTTTCTAACAAGTGTTTTTGTACTCCTTCCAGTTTTATCCTTTATGTAAGGCACCAAATTATACTGAAGCTTCAAAATACCAAATCATGACCTGACTGTCTTTGAAAAAAAGAAACAAAACAAAAAAAATCCAGAAAACTCTTTGAATTTCTCTAGTTGATGCCTACACACTACTCATTTCTGGAATAAATTACATGTGCACTTTCCTGAACAGGAACTACCGGCATAGAAACACCACTGCACAGAAATAGTGATTCTTTGCCCAAAGGGCTGTCACCTATCATCTCAAGCTATTCCAATGGGGAAGGCTGGTTGGCCCACCAAGAAACGATGGGTGTGTAACAACTCATATTTGAGTTTCACTGCATTGCTGCAATGCAATGTGCTCAGTTCAAGCACCAAGAAGCAGAACAAGAGGTCGCTACTGGTCATTTCTAAGAGGGAAGAAGTCTGGATCCATCCAGCATGGAATCTGGCCCAGGCTGCTTTTTCTTTCAACACAGCCATCTGGCCCCTGCAGATCTCTGCCGGTTTAAGTAGTCTAGTGTGGAAAAGCAGGCAGCAGTACTCACCCATGTGCTGTACTGTCAGCATTGTGCTAGGAGTAAGCAGAAGGTCTGCAAAAACAAATGGAGCAAGTATCTCTCCCTTCCTTTCAACTAGCAACTCATTCTTGAAAACTCTGACACCCAGAAAAAATACTGTTTACATATAACTGAAGCCAAGTCAGAGACAAGAGTCTAAGCCTGCACAAAAATTCTCTAACAGATAAGAAGTGTAGAAGGGGAGGAAAACCCACCTTTCAGTGTCTGATAATTCACTAAATCAAAAACATAGTGCTGTTAATTTTCATATCCAGCAGATGCAGGTCTGCTTTGCAAAGAAGGTGATAGAGCCTCATCTGAGAAGTCACATAGATAAGAACATTTTCCCTTTCTTTCCCTTTCCCCTGGGGAATTTGCAAGGATTCCTTGCAAATATAAATAAATTTTCATTGCGTTGGCTGTTTCTCCACTGTCATCTAAGCATAGTTTCTGCACTTTCAGGCTCCTCAGAGCAGCAAAGACATAGGGAGCATGTTTGTGTTGCTGTGTACTGAAGCACTGTGGTGAAGCTCCTACTCTTTACCCTGATACCAGCGTAAGGTTGGTAATGCAGTTTGAAGGGAGGCTAAGGCTGTACTGAGAGGCCACAAAGCAACTGCTCCTGTTAATCCGTATCTAAGTCATATTTAAAAGACTTACGTGGGGTTTATACATTGCCACTGATTTTGTTCTGACTTAATGAGCTGGAAAGTCTGTCATTCAGATGCAGTAAATAGCCACCATCAGAAGGGAAAAATCAAGACCCACCAATAAGAAAAGGGCAAGAACTACCTTTAAGAGAGATGTAATATACTTACTTGAGATGGTAGAAGATCTGACATTTATTCTCAGAGGCCCTGTGTATTTTTTCAGGCCCCTCTGTAAGATCCTTTCAACTCTTTCTCGCAATGCTTCTCTAGAATCCGTGGAGGAGAACCAGAATGTGAGCAAAGCCTCTGCCATCACACCGTCAGCATCTGGGCTACAAACCAATGAAACATAGTCTAGTTACCTTCAGCCCATTCTTGCATTTCTTAGTTTTCATCTTAGCTCCTTTAGCAATGGCAATGTAACATAAAGGATTAGATACATTTTTGAACATTTTGTACATTTTTGAGAGAAGGAATTGCCAAAAGAAATCCAAGCAAATGCTGAATGGTCGAACATGTCTTAGGCTAGAAGAAGGTATGATGTTTTCTGTGAACAAATGGCCAGACCAATGTTATAATGGAGTCTAAAAAGCAGTCACTGACTACGTGCTTAGGACACAAGAGCAGGAAGGAATAAACTGATTTGACTCTAATGAAAAGCTGGATACACAGTGCTTCAGAAACATCAGGCAGATGATTAATGGTATCTAGACAGACCTTTCCAGGGCCTTGTATATACACAGAATAAAAATTTCCAATCATCATCAATAAGGTACTTGAGCAAAGAGGAGAGATCACACAACCCAATTCCACTACTGCAACCTCTTGGGAGAATGTGACTAATAACCTCACATTATGCAACAATAAATGAAACTCAGTAGCATATCCACAATCTACTTATCACAGCCCAAGAGATGGACCACAAAAGGGGCCTTTAACACCTCACTGAAAAGTACAAGTGGCACCCACACTGGGACATACAATTCCCCAGTTTTGATGTAAGATCAGAGGAAAGAAAAGGAAGAAAAATCTTCTAACAGACTGAATTCACCTAGTAGTAGTGTTTACTTTTCCTTAAAGCATCAGATACTGCAAGAGACTGAATGCTACAGTATAAACACCAAAGAGTCTAATCTGGCATAGTAAATCTTGCTCCGTGTTTGCAGATGGCTTATCCTTGGTCATTACAGAGAGATGATAAGAGCATGCACAGAGAACCTTCTTTCCTGTTCCTCCTCCTACCTGAGCCAAGAAGCAATGACACAACCCACAACAGGTGGAATCACAGTTACTTTATACAGGGGGTGAGCTAAAAGCAGGTTGCTCTGCATCATTCAGATAGGAAAGGAGAAGATCTTCCAGTTATATTTCACGATTTTAGAAATTTGTAATTAGATAAAGAAAAAATAAGAAAATTAAAAATAGAAGGCAAGTAGCTTATACAGAAGTCATGCAATCAGGCTATGATCTTTGAAAGGAACATGCACCAAAATGAAACGGACACTCCTGCGATTACCAGTGAAGGACAAATAAAAGGTCATGTGTTATGAGCACACCAAGGCATGCTGAGTATTTCGTAGGTGAGCAGAAAGACACGTTCCTTGCTTGAAGGATCTCATAATTGAGACTTAGTAGCTCTATGTGAACTTTCCTACAGGCTGCTTTTTCCCTTTGTGCCAACTTCAACATGATTGCCACTCTGTTTATTTTCCAGATAGTATCTGATTCAACTGTGGGTGTTGCTCTGCATTTCTGAGGTGTTCCCTCACCTCTCCCCCCACTCCTCTTCCTGTGCTATGCCACACTGGAATTACTGTATCAACTCTTGCAAGCACACCACACCTCTCGAAACCCTCAGGTAAGTACAGCCTGCCTTGAATCACTCACTATATAGCAAAAGTCCAGAGCCAAAGCCACCTAGTCAAGATTCATTTTGTCTTTCTCAATGAGCAGTGGGCATTATTACTAATGCATTATTTGTACTGAGCCAAAAAAATATGCACAGTACTTTCCAAGCAAATTCACAACAATGACTTTGTTTAAAAGAGCTTGCAGTCTGAGCACTTAAAGAGGCATAAGGCTTGTATATTTGAAAAAGCAAAGAAGCTTTGGCGCATACAAATCTTGCATTCAACACAGGAAACATCACAGCAAATACCTCACTCTGTCCTTGGGAACAAGAACTACAGAACTTCTGTAGGGAAGTTCTGTAGGGAACCTCTCCCTACAGACTGGCCTCTCAGATCCTTAAATCACCTTGTCTATACTTATAACACTCTAGCTAGTATCAAAAATATTCCTAAAGCTACATTCAAATAATGAATTGTGTGATTTGCCTAACTGGGAGTTAAGGTATTATTAGCAAATGAACAGAGAATAAAAGAGAAAAAAAATTATAATCCCCACCACAAGTCTGACCCCCTTTTTTTTTTTTTTTCCTTTTGATCTCAAAAAGTAGGGAGAGCAGACTTGAAACACATATGAAGCAGGGTGACAAGGAACAGTTCCTACAAAGAATGGCTGAGCAGGCTGGGACTTTCAACTGAAAAAAAAAAAGAGTAGAGCTCATGGGGTATAAGAGAGAAAAGGGTTATGATGGGAGTGTCCAATACCACTAATTCCATGGGAAGAAGGGATAGAAATCCACTTTTTATCACCTCTTCCAGCATAAGAACTAGGGGCCATTGAATGATCCAAAGAAGGTGGCTTTTCACAAGTAACTCCCTACTAAAGGATTGAGGTCCAGAAATTTCAAAGAGTCCAGGGGAGACTGGATGAGTCCTTGGAAAATAACTCCACTGGAGGCTGCTAAACAAACCACAACCACTTCAGGAAATCCCAAGTGGTAGATAGCTGGAGGTAGGGAGCCTACCAAGAAGCATTTATCATTCATGTCTGCTGTGCTGCTACTGTTCTTTGGGCAGCTGCTTATGCCAGTTCTTTAAGATGCAGCAGGGACAAGGGAGACCTTCTGAACCAGCGCAGCTATGCTTTGGTTTTACTTGACAAGCCCAGCACAGTAGCAATACTTGACGTAAAATGACATCTGTATTATAGTGAAGGAAATAGTTTTGAAAATGCTTTTTATTTTTAGATAGCTCAATTTATAGCTGCTTTATTAGCTAAAGTTTGCTCAAGATCTGAACACAAACTTGTACAGAATTTGGACTGAGGGAAGTTTTATCTTCTGCATCAAGATCCAAAGCAGGGCATGGTCCAGAATAAGATTATGCACAACTGGGGATTATGCTCCAGTCTTACATAAAATACACTTCAGTCTATCAGATCAAATGGCTCTCTAACTGGGCTTGGTGTGCATTTCATTTTATCTCAGCTGTGTGCATTTATTATAATCTCACATACCTCACTCTGATTAAGCGTGAACGGATGTATTTTTTCCTTAAAATGGAATTGTAAAATGTCTTGTCGATCTGTTGAAAAAAGAAAAATATAAGATAACCACAAAAAAGGAGGGAAATGGGCATATTGCTGGAAGGAACATTCAGAAAACAGCATTCAGTTACAAACTCACAGCTTACAGAGCCAAGAAACATAATCCAGCCCAGCCTGTAAATAAAATTTGCCACACACTGTTTCCCATTTGGCCTAAGGCACATAAAAAAAAGTTAACTAATTTTTCTTAATATCCTATGACTACATCAGTGTGCCACTATAGTGTTGTCCCATCCACTCCCTGGCATAATAGGAGATATTTACAAGCATCCTTGAAACACACTGCTGCAATCTCCCAAAGTACAGCCTCCTAAAGATGGCCTACAGAAGGGCTACAGCATACTGTGCGCTGCACTGTAGTGAGCCGCTTTTGTAGGGCTCCTTTCTGATAGAGAACTTACCCTTGGTCCTACAGAAATGTATAGCAAAACTACCAGTGATTTGAAATTACACCCCTCAAGCACCCTTGTGATTTGCCACATGCTAGGGGAATTGTCAAGCAAGTCTCATCAGAAATTGGAAATCTAAGATTCATAAGGAATCGATTCCCAAATGACATCTTTGCTGGTGCCTGCTTAACCACATCCTGCTTTAGGCTGAATGTTGTCTCAAGATTGCATGATCAGTCTGAGACAGCGCAGTCTGATATAACATGGCATGAAATTCTGCCAGGAATAGTTCAGGAACACTGAAGAATATCTATTGAGAAATAGCAAAGTCACTAGTGAGGTATGCAGTTCCTCCTATCAGCAAGATCCAGTAAATTGAACGTATCGTGTAAACATCAAATGCATTACAGGAAAAACTACATAGAAATGCTTCACAAAACCATGCAAGTTGTCTTTTTTTTTTTCTGTAGTGTTTAGCACATAAGGGCTGTCTGATTCAGCCAAGTCTCCAGATTCTCTGTCTTCCAAAGGAAAGAAAAAAGTAATGGTTCTCAAATTTCTAGTATGTTGGAATCTTTCAGATACAGAAACAAGCATGTAAGCATGTAATGTGGGAGTGATTCCTCCAGAAGAACACAAAGCCCCTCTTTCCAGCCTTGGCTGTCATAAGATGAAGCTTCATGTCATTATACAGTAATACTGAAGCAGAATAATTTCAAGATGAAAACTGCACATTTTAATATTTTAAGGTGATTTTAAGTATACATTAGTAAGGAAAAAATACAAGTTCTTAATGGTCATGTATTGTGCTGATCTTTTATCTTGCTGTTACTGGCAGTTATCTGGAATCACTCAGGCATTTGGAACAAACAAAATTATTTGAAAAAAAAATCAACTGCAACAAGCTACTGTATATATGCAGAATACACTTTATCCTGTTACTTTGCAGATTGCCAGCTGCTACCACTACATTTTATGAGGCATACAGGTAGAAAACAAGAACGAAGTGTTTTGTTTCCTCTGCAGACTGTTCTACCAGACCTTGGTTATTGGAAGTATTTACCCTCAGACAAAAAGGTTCTTTTTTTGGTTGTTTGTTGGTTTGGTTTGTTTGTTTTTTTAGTTATATCATTTGCTTATAATTTCTGTCAGCGTTAACTGCTTCATTGATGATTGTGTAAACAGAAGCATGCAGTTAAGCAGCACTGCCAACTTCATGGCATCCAATAGCATGTGCTGTCTTTGGCTGCACTGCGTCTGAGAACTTTTGAGATCTTTGGGACAGACACTTCTTTGCAGAGTGCTTTGCAAACAAAAGAGAGCCTTGAGCTGGGCTGAGGTACACCTCAAGCTTCTACATTGCTAAAAAGTAAAGCGAAAGCAGGCTTACTTTAACCTTGGGACTGAAGAGGGCAAGAATTCACAGCAAGAGAGGGTTAAGTCAATATCACATTCCTGAATCCTTTATCTCCTCCTGGCAATTATGTTTTCAAGTTATCTGTACCGTCTCATCTCAGATTGCAAGTGGTTTTGCTACACTTTCCACCTGCATTTCTGCAGCAGATACAGGGATCCTTACTTCTGTCACCCATTCTCTTTTGTGTCTTTGCTACAGCCTGAGTAGCTCATGTGACTGCGTTTTTTTGTACTCCAAACCTGTTCAGGTTTCTCCTTTTCTCCTTACCCTGGACAACTTCCTAGATGTTCTATACAGTCTGATCAGAAACATCATATGCTGCAGCAAAGACAAAGATTTCCAGTGGCATCTGAAAACTACACACAGTGCTTTTCATGAAAAGAATCTACAAGTCCAAATGCAACTGAACAATCAGCAACAGACATTGTTTTCAGAAAATTCAATGCAAAAGGGATGCTAGTTATTTTGATAGAGAGAACAGTAAGCATGTAATTTAAAATTATACCAAAATGACTAGATTTCTGTTACTTCCATTCTCTTTCACAATTTCATATCTGAATGAGACAGTAGCCACTTTTTCCTTCCTGTTACATACTGTCACTAACTTTCCCCTCAGTACTACATCACCAACAGAGAAGAAAACAACTAGAGAGTTATTTTGTTTCCAGTGATCCTTGCAGGGGCCTTTAACACCTTCAAACTTGACCTGGTATTTTTCACTTTCGTAGTCTGCTGTATCTTATCAGGAAAGACATGCTAGTCAAACCTTTGCACTGTGGCCCCTATCTCTCACTTGCTGATGAATTAGTTTGACAGACATGAATCTATCCCAAATCTCCTCTTTCCTTCAATTATGATTTTGATAACCTGAATAATTAACAGTAATCTTTATATTCATACAGAGTTTATGTAAGAGGAAAAGATGTAGCAAGATGTCTTCAGATAATAACTTTCAGATTAATATTCTGTCTCATGTTTTTACTGTTTATCTTCTGGTAAAGCCATTCACACCCATATTAAACAGTAAACATTTCTCTCCAGCCTGCTTACAGCTTGCTTTTCAGCTTGAGTCATGACTCTGGAAGCAAAAGCAACTATAATTTTGTCCATTAACAACGTGGGACCCCATCCTGCCTGGGAGAAGCATCTACACTCATTTTAAGCATTTTGTTTTGATTACAGCCACTCAAAGATGATGTTGTCATAACCAGATCCCTTAAATTCACCATTGATTAAGCGCCTCTCATTTGTTTTCTTGGCCCTTGTCTAACAGCTTCCCAGTTGTTGCTGCAGGCAGGATGTACAAGCATTCTTAACCAAATGCTCCTTTCAAGCTCCTTTCCAGCTCCTTTCAAGTGAGCAGCATTTTCCTGACAGCCTTTATTTCAGCATTTGTCCAAACAAGAGTTTCTTTAAGTTAATGTTTGCTGGCTAGTTTAGCTTAATGCCATCTGGTATTTCCTCAATTTAATTTAATATCCTTTATCTTTTTTACAATTTTTTTTCCATGCAGTATAATTTTCTAAGACAAACGGGACTTCACTCCTGAACACTGGTCCATCTATGCCAAAACAGTAACTAATAGTGGCTAGTACCAAAGATGCAATAAGAGGGCAAAACATTCCCACCTGTAAAAAACCAGCCACAAAGGAAATTCTTCCTTGTTCCTTGCAGCCAGAAGTTGCTTTACACCTTGATGAACAATATTTGTTTTCCTATCCTATCTTGAATAACTCCGGATCTCATCATTATCCTCTTTTTCTTGTGTCACACCATGGCTAATTCTCTGAGGCCTGTAAGCAACCTACTAAAATCTTCATGATTTCAGAGTAATCCAATATACCCTGCCTCCCTGCAACCTAAAAAAAACCCAAGCTCTGGAAGTAGGTCACATGCGACAGGGATCCTATCGCTCCAGTGTAGGATGGGGCTGACATAAGCTGGGCTTGCCCTAGATGTGTAGCTGTGTCTGAAGTGACCCAGCAAGGTTGGCTGTGTTAGCCCTTGCTTTCTCACACCACACACTGGTCTGCCACTTCACGCAGTGTAACAGGGTTTATCAAAAAGGCAATCTTAAGTCTAGTTCAATAGAATTTTCCTCTGGGATATTTGCGGAACCCACTGAACTACTTGTGTGGGAAGTTCAAAAGCATTCAGTACATTTGGGAGCACAAATCCTCTTGTTGCTCAATACTACTCCTCTTTTGCCTGCTGCCAGTTTAGTCCTTCAACAGCTATCCTCATACTACATTCTTCCTCTTGCGTCACTAGCCTATTACTAGTGATTTTTAAAGCTTTTGGACCATAAATGTTAATTGGTACATACCATCTGGTTCAGTGACTCTCTCCAGTTTTGTGACAGTCATACAATATGAATTATTACTAGTCAGTTGTCTTAATTCTGTACCTAACACCCAACTTGCTGGCCAATTTGCATCCATACAACTCAGCCTGCTGAGACCTCCAGTGCTGACCATAATGCAAATTCAGTAGTACCTCCCTTGAGAACCTGACTTGTCTCCTGCCCAGGCTTCAACTGAGAGGTTGAACTCTGTTGGAACTCTGCCAGAGATTAGAGGGAGAGAGGGCAGGAGGAGAAATACAGAGAAGAACAGTAAAAACCGAACCTGGCACTGTCCCAAACCAGGATGTGGGTATCACACGCCCCTTAGAAACAGAGAGATCAATTACTCACAGCAGTGACAGCCCTAAAGCCACAGCGCTCACCTGAGGCAAAGAAAATGTACCTGAAGGAGACTAAGTGTAATGTTCCATGGGCCTCCAGCAAACCAGAAGACCAGAAACTTTCCTATCAGAAACCATACATACACAAAGACAGCATGTGTCACGGCAGGCAAGATCAGTGTGATCCCATACATCCGCAAATGGTGTCACAAACTCTTCACAGAGCTTAACTAACTGGACTGCTAAAGCTGGGAGGTAAGTAAGCACTATCTGACTTTGCACCAAAATAAGGAGCTCAGCTGGAGCTGAGCTGGTTCTTGGAGGTGTTGACTGCAAAAGAGGAATAACTGATCTGGTATAGTAATTCCTAAAAAGGTGGGTCTTTCAGATAAAAGAAATTAAGAGGACTAATACATGGGATAATGTCAGGATTTAAAGTACCATGCTTATGCCTAGTGCAACCAATTTGAAAGGCATGTAATGGCATGAGAGTTTCACTATAGCCATGTAATAGTGACAGCTGGAATTAAGGTCACCTAAGTATTCCCATTCCTACTCCCTGCTTTCAATTGTCCATAATTAGCTTCCTAAAACTTTCACACTGCCATTGAAATTTTGTCTACTTAGGGAGAAGAATTTCCAACTTTTGGAGAAAAAATCAAGTTGGGAGAGAAAACTATCTGGGCCAATATCCAGAGAAGGGTTTTTGTGTTGGTCTTGTGGGGTTATTTTTTTTTTTTTAAAGAAGTATGCTTTTCCCAGGAAAATGACTCTGTGTTTTTTTTTTAAGCAATACTTAGATGTAAGGGACTGAAATACAGGAGCAAATAGCTTTTAAGAAAAGAATAATTTTATGAAATGTAAGGAAGATCAATAGTGGTGGGTTACAAGTGCCCAAATACCATCAATCCTGCAAGTTCAGTACTGAATTTGGATTCTCACTTTTGACAACACTGTGTTCTAAACAACCACTCTCTTGTCTGGCCAGATTTTGATCTCAGTGACACCAGTTCACATCTTGAATCACTTCATTGATTTAATTACCTGTAAACAATGCAGTAATTCTGGACTGTGGGCCTATAATTAAGATAAAATCTTATTCTTAATTGCACACACCATCTATAACTGCCCTTTATTTAATTTTGAATTTCTTTTTCCTGCTCAGGTTTGCATTAGTTTTCCTTGTGCACATTTTACAGCTTTTCTTGCCATAGCAAATTAGATCTGAATTACATTTACTTATTTTGTGAGGAGTATGGGGGTGTCTTCTTATGATTTTTATGGCTTTATACATGCTTATTAGACCTTCTGCCTTGATGAACCAAGAAAAACATGAAAAAGATAAACCAGCTTGTATGCCTATTACTTGAGAAAATAACATTGTAATAATAAGTCAAAGAATCAATGAAGTTGAAGGATCGTTGAATTTAAGTTAGGCATATTGTTGATAACTAAACATTTCATCCTGGAAATTCATGCTATTTAGGTAGAGCACACTGGTGGTTTGAGATCTCACAGGTGAGGAAAAACACTAAGCTTCATGCACTACACTGCATCAGCTCACACCAGCGTTGAAAAGTACTTCATATTTTCCTCATATTTTTTTCATTCCCTATGCTACTGTGACCTGTGGAAACAGGAAAAACTGGAAACAAAAGTTAAAGCAAGAAAGTATTTCAATTTTTAAAGCAATGCAGTATATGCCTATGCCAGTGGTCTTTTTCTTCTTTTGCTTTCAATAGAAATTTCTGAAAAATGCATAACAAGTGTGATACAAGTACTTTCTGTGAGTTATTTCCTCTCTCAGTGTACAGCATGTCACCCATATCTTAAGGCCACACCTCTGTGTGTGTGTGTGTGTATATACTGACAGTCGAGTGTGCTGTCACCCTCTAATTCCAGAGTTAAATAAACAAGTCGCCACACTGTCATCTTGGCCACAGTGTAACGTTGCCATGTTTCCCAGTTCCCGGAATTACCGTGGAAAGATGCTTTCTGCTTTGTTTCTAGCCCCAGTCACCCATAGAGGGCACCCTTATTCTACCGTGCTAGCCCAAGAACAATGCTTCCTATTTGCGAGAACCATTCCTTTAATATAAAGCTTTTAAAGCAGAAGTTGTCAAATGCCCTAAATTTATTTTAGGATTTTTTTTTTCTCAAAATGCTGCTTAATCTTAAATATTTTTTTTCTTAAATAAAAGATTTTTTTTCCATGTTACAACATTATTTTACAGAATGAGGAAAAAGGGAGAATATTATTAAAAAGTCTTCAAAAAGATTAATTTTAAAAGCTTAGTTTTTCTGGCCTTTGTACTATAGATGCACTTCTAAATAAAATTGGCTTCAGTGAAGAACAAGAAGAACTCTCAATAAAAGTTCCATTCTTTTCACTTCATTTTGGTACTAGGCAAGTATTTGAGGGAGCATATACAGAGCCTAGGAATGCTTGTGTTTAAATAAGGACGTAGGTTTTAAATTTTGTATCTGTATCTGAAAACACTACAAAATCTCTTTTGAAACTTATTACAACCAGGAGTATTCTTACTGAGTTTGGTCTGGGTGCTGCAAGACTCTGAAAAGTCTTTGGAAACATTTGGCTGCTGCAGCTACCATAATTTCTCTTTCTGTGATCTGTCCAATGTATCTTCAATTTTCTTTTATTTCACAAGCTGAGTGGGGAAGATAAGTGTTTTATGGGGGGTGAGGGAGAACAGCAGACATACAGGAAATGAAGCCACATGATACTTGTAGACAGTTATACTTTTCAACTTGCTGTAACATAGAGTCACGTTAGACTCCCCTTCAGCACACTCCCTTTTCTTGGGGCACATTCAGTTATCACTCCTAAATTAGTTCTCACAGTCTGGTCTCCGAGAGCAAACAGTCTTTAGGAGTGTTTCAAAAACGTGCTGCCTGGGGGATCTGCTGCCATTGAATTAACCTCCTGACCCAAGGACCATAAGGACTGATTGAGCAAGCCACACGCTTCTGAGCTACACCTTAACACCCGCATGGAAGGTGTGACAAACACACCTCATGTACAGTTTCAGCCAACTTTGCAGCTAGCTTTGGGCTCTGAAGTGATTTGTATTTCACCTCCCTCTCTCTCCCAAATACACACACGCACACTTCTGCCCCCAAGGAAGACTTGGGTCACATCTGACCCTAAAAAAGCCAAGTGTCATAAACCAGCACTCTCAACTGTTCACTCACTGCTTTGAGTTTGAGCTCAGGTCAGATGGAAACTTTAGCCAGTATTTCAGGCTTTGGCCCTGCAGATGTGAAATTAAGCTAGACACAACTCAAATGATAAAAGGTACTTCCTAGTACCAGGATGACTGCGAGCTTATCACTGGATATAAAGTGGAAAAATCTTTCAGTTACAAGTATCCTGTTGAGGGCTAATCCATCCACCAAACAAGGTTATTAGGTGTTAAAGCTCTGCTTTCCATGGAAACATAAGTGTCTACATGGGAGTTAAGAGGGAACAAACACAAAGAAGCTCAAGTACTGTGATAAGAGTGAATAAAACCTGAGTGTGCCAAAGGAACTAGGCGAGTCCTTTCCTTGTTACCCATTGTCACTTGGAAAATTCTTTCCTGTCTCTGGGGACATCTTCTCAGGTGCTGAAGTGGCTTCATGGATTTGGCTTTTCAATTCTCTCCAACTCAATTCCCTAGCTGCACAGAGGAGATATCACATTCCTCCCTGCCCCAACAGAAGGGGCTGGGAAACTGCAGGATGCTTTGGTTATAATTGAATTGTGCTGAAGCAGCTGAGAATCTGTACCACTGAGGATGCAGAGGACAAAGTGAGCACCCATTGCACCCCACTGGTTTCCTTCACAGTAGTGGCCCAGCAGAGGCATTGGATTTGGCCAACAAGCCCTGTTTGTGAGCCACAAAGTGGCAGGGATGGTGCAGAACTGAAGAGAATGACTGAGTCCCAAATGCTGCACTTGACAGTCCTTGGGATCCTCACTCAGCAGCACAAAGAACACGAGGGCTGTAAGTGGGGAAGGAGGCACATGGTACCTGCCTGCCCTACTGCTTCTTCCGCCTTCTAGTGAGAGGAATGTGTTAACAACCTTTAAAATCATAATCTCCCAAGGGAGAAAACTGCCGCCTGCCTTACCAGCTCAAGTACAAGGATTCATCAGTGAGTCCAGCCTTAAACCGAACAAGAATAGGCACAGCCAACAGAACTATTCTGCAGCATTTTCCTGTGGTGTTGCAAGTGCCTCTGCAACACTCAGTAGGGACACTGCTTCTAAGTTATACCCACACTTATTCAATTCTCTCAGATAGGACAAACTTGAAGAGTTGTATTCATTAAAAACTTTCCCTAATATCTGTACTTAAGGACATAGAAGATTCTCTTACTATTTGAGGTCATTGAAGCAAGATATCTGTTTCTAAAAGACATATCCTGGCACACAATACTGAGTCCTGAGGCAAGAATTACTTGATGAAATTCCATTACTTCAATAGAAATATTTGAATAGGCAGTAGTTTCCCAGGGGAAGTACCCAGGTATCCTCTTAATAAAATCCCCAACCACTCTGCCTACATCCAGCCAGTTCTGTGTTGGTTTCAGATGGTTGAAGGACAGAGAAGAGCCCAGGCACCTTGTGGATCATAACAAGACAGGCGAAATCCATGTCAGTCAACTCCATGGCTTGAGGAAAGAAACAAACAGAGAGAAAACAAACACCTCACCTCTCCCCGAGCCACTCGATTAGCTATACTACACTCATACCTGAGGAGCATCCATCCACCCAACCCATGGCCTGCCTTACCATCACATGGGAGCAGAGGAGATTAAGGGATAATGGACAGGGCATGGCCCCAGAAGTAAGGGAGGGTACAGTGTCTAACGCAAAAGTCCACAAAGACACATGGACTAGGACAGGGAGAAGCGGCCCAACAGCAGGGCAGGGTACAGCTCCAGTCAGAGAAGGAGACAGGGAGATACTAGGTGTCTGGGAAAGAAGAAGAGTGTCATAGGCTGTCCTCAAAGAGGGGAGAGCCCACAACATCTAGGAGAAAGTATCAGAAAGTTCTTGTAGCAATAAAAAGAGCAGACAGGTATATTTGCAAGTCACTGATGGGCAGGGTAAAGGCTGATGTCCATTTCTATTGAGCAACCAGCCATGTACTGAAGGGGTGACATGGTGTGCATACTTGGTATCCACTACTCTGTCACAGCTAGACGCTTGCCAGCCTTCAGCTGAGACAATTCTCATTAAGATGGGCTTGATGAGGTGCTCATTTGAAGCTCTCCTCAATGCACACCTCCTTCTCTTGGGGTCAAAGATGATTTTCCACTCTGGATGCAAAATCTCTCCACCCTCTTCCCTACACATGGGGCAGTTAGTGCTGCTGCCCAAAGTAGGCAACTGGGATCATCCCAGTCACCCAGGCCTACCTAGATCTAGCTTTCTCAGTTCCCTCCACACTTTGGGGAACCACAGGGGCTGAAGAAGCAAGGCTTAGAGCAGGGCCTTGGAAATGTCCCCCGAGATGCTGTCAGTAAGAGGGTAGTTAGGGCCTCCAAGGCATTCTTGGGAAATCTGAAAGAATGAATACACTTTGTGGGAGAAGAAAAAAAAAATCCAAGTCTGGTGAAGGAGTTGGAGAAAACCAGTGGGTAAAAGTTGCACAGATTAGCCAAGCATTAAGTGAACCCACTATAAAATAGAGACTCCTTGGGAAAGGAGCCATTAAGGCTGTGACTATGCCCTTGTCCCAGTGTAAGAGGGGACGGTCTCGCACAGTGCATTTTAGCTTGGCAATGGAAGAGTGACTGGTTCAGCTAGAACAACAAGGAAGCTCTGGTAAGTTGGAATATCTCTTTCCATGGTGGCATTCAGTCAGGTCTGCTTTTTCAAGAGAGCACAAAGGGAACCCTCATAGTTACCTGCAGGAAGCCAGGCAAGGAGCAAAGACCTTTCATAATTTGTTCCTGAGTCCCCCCAGCTCCACCCCACAAGACATTTTCCAGACTTTCCAGTCAGCCCTGAGATGTTGACTGGTGCACCAGCTTCATCAGCTCTCTGGCATGATCTTGCTGCATTCCCTCCCACCTTCCATGAGATAAGAGAGTCAGGAATGTCATTCACACAATGGGTGTTACTACTCAACTCTGGAACCCAAAGCAAACATCAGGGCATTTGCTGCCAGTCCCAAGGAAGGCATGGGATTACTTCCCCATGGGAGCAAAAACATTTTTCCTAGTGAAATGTCAACTCTAAAAAGAGCTCCTTTCAGGGTTGTTCTGGGGACAAACAGAGGAAGATTCATTAGGGAGGAATCAGAGAAGGGAGCACCTGGCAGGGAGTTGCACTAACTCAGGTAATTTGAATGCTTCTGATTATCAGAGATGATTCACTTCTGTTCACTTTGCACCAAGTATTGTGAAAGACATCTGCATTTATCTGCATTGACTCACTGTTTCACAACATGAGCTTAAAGTATCTTTACTACTATGAAGATGGGAAGGCTTGGCCATCCAAAACCCTGACACCAGTTGGGGAAAGACTGCAAGGATTTTGATAAATCTAGACAGATCAGGAAACGTGATTAAAAAAACTCAATTCTCTCCTCCTCTATTAAAGAGATAGTGTGAAACCCTGAACATAAAAATGCAGATGTTCTAAGACAGCTGTCTGTCAAGAAGTCAAGAGGATATTTCTGTCTCTGGAAAGATTGCTTTGATTTTTGAGTTTTTCTTGGAGAGAATCAGACTTAGTAGGAACATACTGTTATTCATTAGTGTATGGATTCACTTTAAATAAACTTATGGACAACTCTCGATCTCATACATCTTATTTAGATGGAACACCTGGAGCTAAATCACAAAAAGACAAAGTTTATAGCAGGGGCCATTTATACCAGCTGACATAAAATTACAACAAAGAACTCAGCAAATTTGAGAGAGCAAGGCAGATGTTAATGGTTGAATTAAAGACAGCTCTTAAGAAAAGTCACAGGAATGAAGGAAAGGCAATATTGTTCTCTCTATGTTTGTTATGGTGTTACTTATAAGGTACAATTATCGTGCTCTGAAATAATGGTTCTTACTGCTCAACCAGCACTGGTATTTACTGTCACTACTGTCAGAAGTGCTCAACACCCATAGAGGATACACGGTTTCTAAAGCATTGGCTTCTATTCCAGCATCTAAATTAATAGCCATGTTCAGAGGAAATTTGACTACATTGGACACTATCTGAAAGAACTTCTTCATTAAAATAAGTGTTTCTTTGCCAAAGGAGCCACATTTCTAAAAATGAAGAGAGAATATAGTGTGAAAGGGATACAACTTTACTCAATGAAGTGTTATTTCTCAGACTTCTCCCAGCCTCTGCCTTCCTCCCACCTCAGCAATACACCATGTCTTCTTGGTCAGGGAGAACATTCCCTCTCCAAGGTCCCATATCACAAGGTTAAAAGCCTGCAATTATTAGGTAATAGTTGTAAAGTGGTAGTAACTAAGTAAATGTAGCTTATGTAAGACACTATACATACAGACATGCACCAGGAGCAGATCTTGGGAAATGTGGTATGGTCCCTGGTAGGCAAAGCTGGCAGAAATGAAGTAAGTACAGAAAAGAGGACAACTTGACTAAGATCTCCAAGGGCCTCAGCAGAGGAGTTGAGAATAGATGCTAGCAGTGTCAAATCTCTATATAGCACCCTACTTCTCCAGAG
Source organism: Chlamydotis macqueenii (assembly GCF_036417535.1). Classification (NCBI taxonomy): domain Eukaryota; kingdom Metazoa; phylum Chordata; class Aves; order Otidiformes; family Otididae; genus Chlamydotis; species Chlamydotis macqueenii. Next base: position 23,845,877 of record NC_141559.1, read on the forward strand.
TGGTGTTCTCAACAGCTCACATTTTGTTGTGGACAAGTGGCATGGCCCTAAATTAAATTACAGTGGGGAGCAAAGCATTGATTGTCCTATTAACTGAGTATCTGTGCCAGGTTGCTAAACAAGAGGTAAGAGATACGCATCAGACCCTGGTGAATGAAACACAAAAAGATACAAGTACAATCACATGCTTATTGCTGTAAAGAGCTGAACTCTGTAATTATCATCTGTGGGGAAGTGTCTCAAAGAGAAAACAAGAAAGGAAATTGCAATGTGTCTGTCTATTTCCATAGCTACTATATGACCGAGAGCCATGCAGCAGCCTTTGTTATTTGTAGGAGGGTTTCCCAACAAAACACAGCAAAGGCACAGGAAGAGGGCTTGTGTATTGTTTTCTCAACACACAGCAACAGCCTGTCAGGTAGAGTTCCCCACCCCATAAAGAAGAGGGTGTAAAAGCATGCTTTCCTTAGAGACAGTGGGGGGTAAATCACAAAGCCAGGCTCAGGGTAGGGACAGAGAAGACACACACAAATGATTACTGATGTAGGAGGAAGCTGAAAGCATTGTCAATACCTATTTCACCACTGCAAGGACAAAGAGAGGCGGCATGCTAGAACAAACAGACTGGCAAGTGCCTAGTTTTCAGGTATGATCATGGCTCTCATGCTATCCATTTCCCAGGACTAACCATGGGCACTCAGGGTACACCGGAAACCTGTGGTCTAAGAGTGTGCTGTTCACATTAATGACTCTTGTATTATCAAGCAGTCCTTAAAAACGGAAAGGCACAATGGTCCAGACTTACCAGCCTCTCAACTCTCTCGCTCAGGTCTCTAAATCTTCCTGAAGACTGTCTGGACAATTCATTATTGTACTGGATGTTGGTGATTTTTACGTTGCCACTGTAATAGAACAGCTTCTGATCTGTAAGGGAAAGAGGAGGAACAGGCAATACTCAAAGCACCAAAATGATTGAACTTTAGAGAAATACCCTGGCCTGACTGATATCCAGACGTCTAGTGAGTAGATGAGCCTTCCTATATCCAACCCATTCAAATATAGCTTCCAAAACCTAGGAGCCCAGGAGTGAGAACTCAGTTGAGTTAGGTGATCTACACCAAGTAGTCACAAAAAGCCCAGTTTCCCCAACAATTACATTTGTGGCCCACCAACAGTACTTTGGGCTTCCACAGGGTCACAAGCTGCATCTTGCTGGTCAGCTACCTTCCTTCCCGGCCTGTATGCTGACTCAGTGTCAAGTCCTGGCAGGTGACTGCTGGTGATCAGGGCAAGAGAACAGAGAAAAAGGTAGAGGCAAGGTAGAGGCAAGCAGAAGGCTGTTTGCCACTCAAGTAAGGGAGACCACAGCACTTGAATATTGACCTCATCACAGAAGTAAATCATGAGGAAGATGTGAAAGCAAGTGAAAGCCAACAGAAATTGCCGGCTCTCTTGCCAGCTAACCTACCCCTCACACACCGAAGCCCCGCTCCGGGGAAAGCAGGGCATCACACGCATACCGTCAAGCCAAGCCTTCAATTTAATGCTGCACAACACAGGGTTAAATACCCATACACCTGCTACGCACGTGAATGCACCCGTCCCCTGCGCCCATGGATTTATCCGTGCCCACGGATCTATCCGTGCCCACCACACACCTGCCCCTGCGCCCATGGACTTATCCATGCCCACCACATACGTGGACGCACCTGCCCCCTGCACTCATGGACTTATCTGCGCCTAGCACGCGAATCACCGCAGACCGCCCCTCCTGCATACATGCAGCCCTGCTAACGTTACCCCACAAGAAATCACAGCCCTAAGCCACCTTGCACAGCAGGAAATTTTTCTAAGAGATCTGCAAAGATGCTAAATGAAGAAGGAAGGACAGCTCCAGAGAAGCTGGTGGTTTTTCCCCAAATGAGCTTTAGGTAGATCGATGAAAAGCAAACTCCCAGCACTGTGTGGTACAACAAGCACAAAAGAAATGCAATAAACCTAGGACCAGGCCAAATGTAAGGTCCTGCATGTGGGTCGTGGCAATCCCAAGCAGAAATACAGACTGGGCAGAGGATGGATCGAGACCAGCCCTGAGGAGAGGGACTTGGGAGTGATGGTGGATGAGAAGCTCAACATGAGCACGCAATGCACCCTTGCAGCCCAGAATGCCAACTGCATCCTGGGCTGCATCAAGAGGAGCGTGGCCAGCAGGTCGAGGGAGGTGATTCTCCCCCTCTACTCTGCCCTGGTGAGACCCCACCTGGAGTACTGCGTCCAGTTCTGGAGCCCCCAACATAAGAAGGACATGGACCAGTTGGAAAGGGTCCAGAGGAGGGCCACAAAGATGATAAGAGGGCTGGAGCACCTCTCTTATGAGGACAGGCTGAGAGAATTGGGGCTGTTCAGCCTGGAGAAGAGGAGGCTCCAGGGAGACCTTACAGTGGTCTTCCAGTACCTCAAGGGGGCCTACAAGAAAGATGGGGAAAGGCTGTTCAGTAGGGCCTGTTGTGACAGGACAAGGGGTAATGGTTTTAAAATAGAGGACGGTAGATTTAGATTAGATATTAGGACAAAATTTTTTATACTGAGGGTTGTAGAACACTGGAACAGGTTGCCCGGAGAGGTGGTGGATGACCCATCCCTGGAAACGTTCAAGGCCAGGTTGGATGAGGCTCTGAGCAATCTGATTTAGTCGAAGATATCCCTGCTGCTTGCAGGGGGGTTGGACTAGATGACCTTTGAAGATCCCTTCCAACCCAAACCATTCTATGATTCTATGAACATTGATATGTTATGTAAAACTTACCATATGCCAGAAAATAAACTAGGAGACCAATGGTGATAGTTGCTGCCACTGCTGTTCCAATAACAATTAGAGCAATTTTCCAAGGCTCAAGATGTCTTATTTTGATGGGTGGTTGATGAATCCTGGGAGAAAATAAGAAGAACAAAAGGAGAAGATTAGTAAGAGATCCTTTTCTATTTAAAAAAAAAACAAAAAAATGAAGTTAAAGTTTTCTCTCTCAACATCAGCTGATTCTTCCCAGCAGTATTAACTGGCTTCCCACCCAATACCCTTGAAAAGGAAATCATGACTCAAGACTATTTTGAAATAGTCTTTGAAGTTGTGGAGATATGCTAGAAGTCATGGAACACAGACAGAGTTTGAGGGTTTGGGTTTTTTTATGATTAGGGCCAAATTAAATAGCAGTTCAACTAAGCACTTTCTTACGTGATCCCCAACTGGAAATTTGCAAGAATAAAACTTATTTCTCAGCTAGGTAAACTTTGACACAACAAGTTGGCAGCTTTCAATTGGTTAAACAATTCGGTTATCACAGACACACTGGCACCTTTGCTCCCAAAACTGCTTTGTGCAATAAAATTGTTTAGAAGCATCCCATGCTTTGTATAGTACATATTTATACATTATCCAAGCTGCTCAGTCCATTTCAGCCTGCAAAGTAGGGCTAGACAAAAAAAAAAAAGATATTTCAGCAGGCCAGCCTGTGCTTCCTGTTTTACTCAGACTAAATCTAAAAGCAAAAGGCAAGCACTGCTCTAAGCAGTATTTGCTGAAGTGATGAAATGACAGGGAAGGGCAGGAACATGTGAGTGGACCAGGAAACGTAGGTAGGAAGCCTCACCAGATACTTCTCTCTGCTGTACTCTTAATTACAGAGGTGCTAATCCAAATTAACTCAAGGAAAGTCAACAGTCAACAGTCAGTAGGTCAGTACTATAGTTAGACAAAAAAAAACTGCCTGAAAAAGGTTACTTACAGCAAATTCTGCCTTTGGCTATAAACGCAAAGATTTCTGAAGATCCTTAGAGCCGTTTTTCTATGATGTTATCAGCCATTACAAAATATAGAACCGGAAGCCACAATTTTTGGCAGAGTCCTTCATTCTAGAGCCACAACTACCTCATTCATGCAAACATGCACACCTTCAGGTTAATGTACAACCTCCCCCAGGAAAGCAGGCTGCAAGGATCCTCTCCTGAGAGCATGAGGCATCTCAGTGAGTTCCCACACTCATAACAAAGTACATATATCTCACTTCCAGAACACATACCTCATGAGCTATAAGATTAAATACATTAAAATAAGTTGAAAATAATCACAAGCAACCACTGCAGCTGCGTGCACAAATGACACAGCAAGCACACTGTGTACTGTACATAAATATTGATATTGGTTCTGATATTTCATTCTAATTTCATTGTACATACAGCCTTACAATTATAGCATTATTACTTCAGCTTGGAAAACAAATGACTCAGGCTAAATATCGTGACACTTGATTGAGTGAAAATGGGAATACTCATTTGTCACTCATATCTGTTCTGACTTGTCCTGGATCTCCTAGCTAGTGTTTCTTTCACTTCTGCTGTCCTCTAAAACAGCTATTAATTAACTTCTCATCTCATCTGGTTTGCTTCAAAATGCATCTATGAATCCATAGTAAGGGAAAAAAAAAAAAAAGAAATAAAACAGCCCTCTTAAGACTTTGGAGGTAAGCAGCTACTGTATGGAAGTTGCCTTAAAACTTTAACTAGAGAAATAAAAAATATGAAGGTATAAATAGTCAGAACTCTACCTCATTAAGAAGCTTATTTCTAAATAGTAACTCTCAGGTGAAACCATAAAGTCAGTGATGAGTTCAGCTTCAATTTGTCATGTGGGTTTGCTGGGAGGCTTTTTTCTGCAACTCCAGCGAGTAGACATTTGCATGGCCTATATGCTTTGCAAATGTTTCTACTATGTTTGAAGTGAGACTAAGTTACAAGAAAAGCCAACAAACCAAACAAAAAACTGCATTTAACTTGACACAACCTACTCACATTCATTCTTGTAGATACTCTCATTTATAAAAGAGTTGTCTTCATGGAGCTGCACAGAAAGAAAAACACTCAGAAGGTCTTTCAGCTACAATGGTCCTAGCATAGCGCCAAACCAAAATGCTAGGTCTGAGAAGCCCATTTGAAAGGCTGAATGCTACCTCTCACTGCAGCAGGTGAGAATGAAGAAATAACTGCCTATCATATCAGTGAAAAAGTGGTTTCAGACCAGAAGTAACATGGTTGGGACACAGTTAAATATTGAGTATTATATAATTTCAATCCTTTTCAGCATTCTTTTGTACACAGTATAACATTTTGTATAACTCTTATTCTCTATTTCTTCCTTTTGGAGTTCCGTGTTATTATTTAGCAAACAGAAACCCCAGTCCACAACAGTACTCACACATGTAATTTTACTCACACACGTGTCTTTCACCTAATTCATAAAACCTGTTTGAGAACATAATTTCAAAGAGGTGCAGAGGGGACTCAGCATCAGCTTCTAAACTGAATTTCCTCAAACAAGAACCTGTTTGATAAATACCTCTTAGAAACTCACTTAATGGGGAGGAGGGCTGTTTTGGGACTTGGGATGTCTTTTTTTCCTTCCTTTTTTTTTCCTGAATAAACTTTCCCCCTTCCTTTTAAATAACAACATGACATGACTGTAAAGGTTTAGTCTCCACTCCTTATTTGTTTTAAAAACCAAAATTGGGTTTAAAAACAAAACATATTTTTGAGTAAAATGTCTTTGGTTAGGCTCTACCATCTGGATACTTCCCCATTTGAACAGAAGTGCAGACTGAGTACAGCAGGAGGATTTCAAATTTCAGTTTTCAAAGATATCTGTGAGACAAAAAACACTAAGATTGCTGGTCTGATACTTTTCCATTCCCATTAACTTTAAGCTTTATAGCTGCTTTGCTCTGTCTCCTGAGGTTCATTCCTCAAGGATAAATTATTTCACCTGACAACATATCCCATTGTGTAAAGTGGCACAGTACTTACAGGAATTCAGTACACACAAGAGAAGTAACTATCCCAGAACTGAAACAGCTTCGATCCACATGATGATCCATCAGAGCTCGAATACTCTGCAAAGTACTCTGCTGATAAAAGTTCAACTGTAGGAATTTATTTTCTCAGATCAAGAGTGAAGCAGTCCCTGCTAAGTCCTTGGGAACTACATCTGCTCAGCAGAGAGGGAACAGGGAGCATAACCTAGAAATGCACAGCAGGATTAAAAGCACTCCAGATAAGAAGGGCACTGAAATCCTCAAGAGCAGAAATTGAGATTTTAAGCCTGAACCAAATACCAGCTGAAAGCCTCCCACTGACCTCAGTGGGCTTTCTGTCAGGCTCCCTTATGCCTGCAGCCTACAGAGTCCTCCCATCTAGCCCAGAGACTCTGCTCTTTCCTGGACAACTATGCCCATGCAGTAATCTTACCTACACAGCAATCAATGACTGGATTTCACCTCTTGGCAGAAGGCTGCCAAATTCCAGATTAAGATTTGTCCAATTAGGAAGAGGAGTGAAATATTTGCTGACAAAGAGAAACAACAAGAACTGATATAAAATTGCCCACACTGACATAACAATTTTACATGTTTGTCCTCTCTTTGTCTTCTAATAATTCCTAACTCTGTCCTGGCATTTTCGAACAGCATTCAGCTGACATTTTCCTAGAAATGTCTACTGAGAGAATTCCTGATTGGTGATTTGGAGTCCTGCATTGTGTACTTGGGTTCCCCCTCATCATGAGCACAAAGAAGCCCCCGGGAACCATTTCCTCAACAAGGAGCTCACATCAATAAACAGAGAGCCAGAGGGAACCTTCCCGTTACGTATTTTACAAGGCAGACATAAGAAGGACACAGCTAATTATGTCCATTGACTTTTAGTAACAGAGGAGTATTGGGGCAAAAGAGATCAGTCTCAAAGAAAAATTTAAAAAGCTTACCTAATATCCTAACTTTTTTTTTAAGGGTGCCATTCACATAAACATTGATTAAATAAATCATGGGTGCACTTGCCTCACTGCAGCCTGAAATTCTTAGTTTACAAAAGAAATAAGAGTATCTTTTTCTTTTTGGAATTTAGATTCACTTCTTGCACAGAAGAAGAATTAAAATTGCCTTCTACGAGTCAAACCATCTGCTTCACAGGGAAAGCCTCAGAGGTCTTCCTCATCAGGGCAGAAAACATGCTCTGACACCTGTGGGAACCCCTCCATTATCTGCAGTAAGCTTCATATCAGAGATGAAGTCAGCATGCACCATGAAAGAGAACACAGGCTCCACTTTGGCATACACACACTGACAGTGTCTGCTCCTGCTCAAGAAAGGTGCTGACAGGACAGTCTAACAGCCAAACCCAAAACAGTCATGTAGAGATGATCTCTTGTGGGCTATTAAATGTCCTTTGGTTTTAGTCCTATAAGAGAGGCATGCTTAGACAGACACATTTTCTCCACAATTTTTGACTTCATGCAGTACTTCTCTCTTATTAAGGTACTTTGAGAAAAAGAATAATAAAAACCTCTCTATCAGCCTTAGCAATAACTGAAATATATAAATACACACAATAGGACAGTGATGGCAGTTTAATCTGTTTACTGAAATAAATCAGTTTCCTGGCATATGAAATGTCACTGCAAAACAACTATACTTACATCACTCTTCAAGAATTCTGCAAGTCTGAGACAATAGACCAGCCCTTATGCCTTTGAGATAGCTTGTGCGCATCTGCGACAGTTTATATCCACTGAGAATCCGATCCAAAGTATCCAGCTTTTCCTGTAGTTTGGAAGCTTATGTTTCTGGCTGAGTAATAAGCTTTTCCTATATTTTTTACTTTATATATAATAAAGAATTGCTAGGCTGGTTAGATAAACAGTGAGATGCTGTAATCTAGCAATGTATTTTCGCTGAACAGAGATGGACAAATTTCTTGAAATGCTGTTGAAATTTGAGAAGACAAGAGGTTCAGTCAAGACTCTGAAACCCCAGGCAGAGAAACTAGACAATTCCCACATTCAGTTCTGTATGAAATCTGTCCCCCCTGTTATCACCAAATCTATTCACAGACTACATGAAGTTTTCAGATTGTCTTGCATCAAAAGCACGCCAAATTAAGCTTTGTGTTAGCTCAACTTCGTTCAGAATGAAGATCTCTGTGTAAACAGAAATACAGACATGGAAGGAGTATGGGATGGAAGCAGAATGACTTGATTTTAAAAGCTTACACAGACTCAAAATGCCCAATCATAAAACCGTCTGTGAAAAAATTAATAAAGTGAGGCACTTCTGCAACACCCTCTAACAGGAACAGCAGAGGTCAGACAAGCTGCTGGGTTTACACTGAGGCTTGCTCAGTTAATGAAGGCAACTAGATTTTTAAGGCTCAGGAGAAGGTCCTTTCTCATTCTGGTTTTCCTGTCTAAAATGGTCAGAAACTCAGAGAATGTGGCAAGGAAATACCAATTGCATACGAGTCACATCAGGTCTGGTGTGTATCAGAATCAAAAGTATTTTACTAGGGTTTCCTGGAATCAGGATCAGCCCTGCGGCAAAATGAGCAGAATAGGTTTCTGTTTGGTACCATGCAGGAACCACATCTGCCTACGGCAATAATCAAGGTTAACTCCCACTAATGCCAATGGGACATGAGTGTCCTTGCACTAGGGCTGGCATCCATTTCCTGCTACACCTCAGCAGTCTGTAATTTACACTCATTTTGCCCACCTACTGCATGACAAATTGGTGCAAGTGGCACTGCATTTCCACCTATATATTCACTTTTAGACTACCATGTACAACAACAGGTGCAACATCTTCACAAGGAAGTTGCAGGTAGGACACTGCATTTGCTTCCCAGACTGCAGGACATACCAAAACAGAGGAAGGATATGACCAGAAAAGCTGTCTACTCCACCCAGTTTTCCTTAGCAGCTTTCCTTCCTGAAGGATTTTACAGAGCACACATTCCAGCTTAGCTTGAAATGTTGTGAAAAGAGGCATCTTGGAACTGGATAAAGCTAATACTGAAGCACCGCTCTTATAAGAAACTAAGGGACAGCATGATGAGCTCAAACAGCAAGGCTTACAGCTCCACTTTCAAATCTACATCCCTGCCCAGCAAAGAACTCTGGACATTTAACAAGCTACCCAGAGTCTTTGGTTAAGACCAGGCAGTCTCCATCCCTTTCCAGATGTGTAAATATTTAACTACCAACACAGATTTCCCCCAACATACTTTAGATTTTATAATAATCTAAACAACTATTTAAACAAATAAATCCTTTCCTAACTAGGAAGCAACCAAACTGGACTCAGATATTGTTTAACTGCCCTGTAGCACACTGTTATTAAAATTATTTACACCACTGTTGATATCAACAAGACATGACAACTAGACTTGCATCTAACTAGAAAAAGGAATGGCTTTTCAACTCTGCTAGGTAGAGAACTCTCACTTAGTTTTCCCTCTTTATGTAACATGCACAAACTCGTATTCACAGCTGATGGGGATTTCTTCCTCACCTGACAGCTAGAGTAGCATAGCTTATAAGGTATGGATATTAAACAGGGCAGAGGACTTTGGATATTGAGCAGGGTACTACTAAAGAGCACAGAACCAAAAGCTAAACGCAGTTCTTTCTCCTGGCAAAGTAAACACTGTACTGACTAAAATTACATTGTCGTCCCAAAATGACAAAAACACTTAAGTGGGCATAAAGACTAAGTTTTGTCAATCCAGAAACAATGTGTCTACCTCAGCATGTCCAGAAATTATAAAAAATATCCCAATTTAAAAAAAAAAACATTGAGGATGGAGGAAAATAAGTAGTATCTTGCAATCATCCAGAGCCATTTGTCCAAAGCAATGCCAGAGAGGAGACTAATATTGTAGTCTTTATCAATCACACAAAAAAATTCAGCCATCCAGCTAAATCATTAGGATGTTAAAAAAAAACCAAACAAACCAAACCAAACCAAAAAACATTTCAGATTATTTTGGATTTTGTTTCTGAGGTCATACTTTTAAGCTTCATCAATCGCTGATGCAACAACAAAAAACAAAAGGGAGACTGAGCATCTCCTATTGCCACAACACAAACACAAACAACAAGGCTCACTGTACATTTATGACCAGATCCACACTCTGACCCAAAAGAACATAGTAGAGTGTCACAGCTGGGAGACTTATTTTTGTAAAAATACTCTGAACTTTCCAGCAGTGTCATAAATGTTGTTATAGTAAAACAAAACTAAGGACATCTAGCATCTCTAACTACACAAAATACTTTCAGATACAAACCACCTTGTAGTCACTCCCTAGAAATCATGGCTTTTTCCTTAAAAGTACTAGGGTCAAAACTGGAAGAATGAACACCTATAGTGTTCTCCTTATGTAGTTCTGCTGCCATCACTGATTTAACTGGGACATTTTGCAGGGTTTGGGGGAAATAATATTGTAACTAGACCTGACCAAAACCCATGGTTTCCCAAAATCTTGTTACTAACATTTGATTTTGACACAAAGGAGCTTCCTGGATTCTGCACTGCTGCAATAAAAGCCTGTTAGGGGCAGGGTAAGACAATCACACGGAGGAAAGGTAAGTCTCAAGCTAAGCCTTCACATCATCTTTCTAAACAAAAAACAAATCTTTGTGGTTCTGGCTATGCTAGGGAAAAATTTCCCTCTGTATTTCTCACTCCAGCCATATGTTATTCTTTTCATTGAGACCACAACCTCCAAAACCTCCCTTTCAGCTTGCAACTTACTGTTTAGCTTTCCCTCCATCTATTGCCCCTTTTCAGGCTCCACATTTCAGATGGATCCATGATGTACCCTAGATCTAAAAGGATGAAAGGGGTAGAGATGGAGCAATGAGGTCCAAGGTCAGGCAAGAGAACAAATAGATTTCTTTTCTGTATCTGTACATGTCCTTGAAATCCTAGAGCTCTCCCATAGACAGTATCCTTTACCACCATTACATCTCCAAATCAGACTTGCCGAGTTAAAACACGCCACTTACTTTTGAAGATCCCACGGTAGGTCCCGGTAGGTCTGGTAGCCTTTCTGACCGCCAACCAAGGCTTGACTAAAGTCTGGACTGCGTAGTGAATGCTGCTGGAAAGTGCAGGAGTCACATTGACTGGTGTGACAGGAAGGGAAAGGTGTTGAATGAAGATCCTTCATTGAGGCACAGCTGGTGCAACACCCAGCACCCTGTGGGTTATTGCAAAATGAGGGAGCGAACTTCAGAATAAAAACAAACAGAGGTAAGCATGGAGTTGATAAGGAGATGCAAACCTTCGGATCAGCTCTGCATCAAAGAGCTCTGCAGGCAGAGATGGACAGAGCAGATAAACCGGCCCAGGCAAGAAGGCTTGTTCTTCACCGCAGCAGAACAGGAAGCACACAAGATTTCCCTTTTCCAGCACTCCCTTTCTGTCCAACTTGTATCCCTACAGCAGGCCTTCTCCTGAGCAGCAGCACCTGTTACTGAACACTCACTGTAAAACCCACACAGGTGAGGCACCACACTGTCCACAACGCTACGATAGCCAAACACAAAAGGCCAAATACAAAAACAAATACAGACATAAATGGCTTGGTCAGCCAAGCCTGATCTCCCTCAGTGCTCGCTCCTCCACAGCTGTCCTGGACTCCCTTGGCATCAGGGACATGACAACTATAAGTATCCAGCCTCCTAATTACATGTTAGTCATGTAATGGTTGGCATAACCCCGCCTGTGGAAAATGCTTACTCTGTGAAAAGGGCCACCAATCTCCTTGGAATTCCCTTCTCCCAGCACAAACATGATTCTTCAGAGCCAGCTGGAAAGAGGAAAAATGGATATTCTCTAGCAAGAAATTCTGCACTTGCATCTAAAATCCCAAACTAGTAAGGAAACCAAACTTCTGGTTTCTAGTCTTTAATGTGCTTGAACATGTGCCAAACATTTGAAGTATTTGGTTTTCCAATGAAGTCCCAAGATTTCACAGTCATTTTTAGGGGAACACTTACTAATTTCCAGAAAGAATCTCAGCAACAGAGGTTAAAAAAAAAAAAACAGCAAGAGGAAAATTTCACCTAAGTCCTACATATTTCATACCTAGTCCTTTTCCATCTTTCCACAAAGAGGCCCATTCACAAGCACTTCAAAGCAACAGCCCATTTTTAGGACAGTGGGAAAAGCTGAACACTGCTGCACAGCATCTCCTGTTTCTCTAACATTGATCTCTTCCTTTGCTTTGATCAAATCAATTGCTTTTTTTTTGGCTTCTCCTAGCTCCCTGTAGAAAGGGCGTTGTTGCAGTTATGTACCTTACTTGGGGCTTTTCTGACTGAATAGAGAGTTATCTGTCAAGTACTAATATCCTCCTTAGGCATTCCCTTCTGCTTCCCCACTTCAGCCCCGTTATTTTCCTTTTCAAGATTAGTAAAACTCAGCAAAGTTTGTGGACAAAGAAAATCCCTGCTCGACTCAGAAACACGCACACACTCACAGGAACTCTAGCACTCAATGGAGTGCTGGAGAGCAATTCAATCTAGGAGTTAAGAAAATACCTTAGAATTCCTTGGTTTAATTTTTTTTTCTTTTTTTTTTTTGTGATCACAAAACCTGTCATTCTTACAAAACACACTCCTAGAATAGAAAAAGCTTAATTAAGTTTGAGATGTAATGCAAAGAAGCACATAGCAATTTCTGCCCAGAATGGTCAGGCTGAGGCTATGCATGTCTTCTCACAGAGACAAAATTTGGCAGCATTGTTAGTGGGTTACTAATATTAATTTCCTCATTAGTATTTAAGACGGAGTGCCCTGAGTATCCAGGCCAAGCACACCAGGAAAAGGTGGCCCTCTAAGATGCACAGAATTTTCCTTGATATGCCCAGAACTTTCAAGGCCAGCTCTACCCACCTGGGTCAGGTAAAAAACATATTTCAGCAGAAGTAGGTTTTAGCCAACAGCTAGAGTTTGAGATAAAAGTTACCTGAGATCTTGGGCTCTGCAACAAGATTTCATGGAGATGAAGAGTACTGATATCTATATACCACATTGCTAAGGGTGTGAGGAGGCAGTGCTACAGGAAGGGTTTCATTCATCATCAGATGAATGAACTTCTGGTAACTTTCAGAGCACACTAGGACACACCTTCCTGTTGTTACTCCAGATCATGAACAACAGAGATATTCCAAAAACATTATTTGATTTAATAGAATCATAGAATGGTTTGGGTTGGAAGGGATCTTTAAAGGTCATCTAGTCCAAACCCCTGGAACGTGTCCAGAGAAGGGCAACAAAGCTGGTGAGGGGTCTGGAGCACAAGTCTTATGAGGAGCGGCTGAGAGAGTTGGGATTGTTTAGTCTGAAGAAGAGGAGGCTCAGGGGAGACCTCATTGCACTCTATAGCTTCCTGAAGGCAGGTTGTGATGAACAGGGGTTTGGCCTCTTCTTCCAGGCAACAAGCAGGACCTGAGGAAATGGCCACAAGTTGTACCAGAGGAGGTTTAGATTGGACTTGAGGAAAAACTTTTTCTCTCAAAGAGTGGTAAGGCACTGGAACGGCCTGCCCAGGGAGGTGGTGGAGTCTCCGTCCCTGGCAGTGTTCAAGAGGCGGCTTGATGAGAAGCTACAGGATATGGTTTAGTAGCTGTGGCAGCAATGGTAGTGGGAAGACGGTTGGACTAGATGATCTTATAGGTCCCATCCAACCATGTGATTCTATGATTCTATGATCCTGCAAGGAGCAGGGACATCCCCAACTAGATCAGGTTGCTCAGAGCCTCATCCAACCTGGCCTTGAACGTTTCCAGGGATGGGGCATCCACCACCTCTCCGGGCAACCTGTTCCAGTGTTCTACAACTCTCACTGTAAGAAATTTCTTCTTAATATCTAATCTGAATCTACCTCCCTCTATTTTAAAACCATTATCCCTAGCCCTGTCACAACAGGCCCTACTGAAGAGTTTCTCCCCATCCTTCCTGTAGGTCCCCTTGAGGTACTGGAAGACTGCTATAAGGTCTCCCCAGAGCCTTCTCTTCTCCAGGCTCAACAGCCCCAACTCTCTCAGCCTGTTCTCATAGGAGAGGTGCTCCAGCCCTCTTATCATCTTCATGGCCCTCCTCTGGACTAGCTCCAACAGCTCCACACTCTTCTTATGTTGGGAGCTCCACAGCTGGACACAGTACTCCAGATGAGGTCTCACCAGAGCAGAGTAGAGGGGCAGAATCACCTCCCTTGACCTGCTGGCCACACTCCTCTTGATGCAGCCCAGGATGTGGTTGGCTTTCTGGGCTGCAAACACACATTGTTGGCTCATGTTGAGCTTCTTGTCCACCAGCACACCCAAGTCCTTCTCCTCAGGGCTGCTCTCGATCCATCCTCCGCCCAGTCTGTATTTCTGCTTGGGATTGCCATGACCCAGGTGCAGGACCTTGCACTTGGCCTGGTTGAACTTCATGAGGTTTGCACGGGCCCACCTCTCCAGCCTGTCAAGGTCCCTCTGGATGGCATCCCTCCAGTGTGTTGACAGCACCACACAGCTTGGTGTCATTGGCGAACTTGCTGAGGGTGCACTCTATTCCATTGTCCATGTCGCCAACAAAAATGTTAAACGGGGCGAGGCCCAATATGGACCTCCAAGGAACACACTCGTCACCAGTCTCCACTTGGACATTGAGCTGTTGACCATCCCACCAATTCTTTATCCACTGAGTGGTCCATCCACCAAACCCAGGTCTCTCCAGCTTAGAGAGGATATCATGCAGGTCAGTGTGATTACCTTACAATCAAGGGGTTTTTTTGCAATCTTCCTAGCAAAAATTGAAGTAGGTAATTTTTGTTTTCAAATTAATTAACCATTAAATTGAATTGTCTGGGAAAACAGTGGAAAATAAGAAAATACACTTGCCTGTGTCAGATTATGCAAAATCAATTTATACATACCTGTCCCCCAGGAACAATGGTACAGATAGGCCAAGAAAAGACAATTATTAAGGAACAATTTTCCTCACAATAAATGAGCAAGTTGCGAAGTGCTTGGTATTACAGGGTTATTCAGTAAGCTAAGCCAGTTACTAAACTTTTTTTGTTAATACTAGGAAAGCTTTATGGAACCTAGCTATCAAAGCATGGGGTGGAAATCGAAGAATGTGGGTGCACAGGATTTTGTGAACGAAAGTGTAAAAAGATGTAATGACCATTCTCTCTGTTTAAACCTGCAAAGACAGCCCAGCCAGTCAGACAGATTACTTGCCTAAGAATGGTAATAATAGGCTATCTTGGTTTATGTTTGCATACTTTCACAGGCTCCCTGGCTCTAGAGACAATGAATGTTTTTAGAGAAGACCATTGCCCAGCCCAATAGCAATAACATCTTCATAATGTACAAGCAAAGTTGTTTTGCATAATTGTCTACCATTTACTCAGCCTGAGCCATGAATTTTAAACCAAAGATGGTGGTCAGTCATTACTTTTAAACTAAGAAGTGAACGTTCTTGCCAGCAATGTTTAACAGAACTGAGAGAAGCACAGCACAGCCCTAAACAACATGAACTAATTAGGCCTGCTTTTTGTAGGGGGTTCAAGGAGATGACCTCTGTACATCCCTCCAGATCTAAATTACTCTGTGATTCTGTGAGCATCTGATAAGACCAAACTGGTAAACTGCGATGAAATCCTTCCTAGGACAAGTCCACCCGTTTTCCATCAGCACACCTGGACAGCTGCAGAGTTCCATCAGCACAGTTATGGCTTCAGGCCTCCGCCTCCTGAAAAACACAAAGGCATCTTGCATTTGGCCTTCAAAATTCAGGGGAAGCTCTAAATGAGCTGCATTTCTTTATACTTTTTAATTTCAGCTGTGGAGAAGCTACACAACTCTTTTGACAAAAAAAGAGGTCATGAGTTTATTATCCTATGCTTTCCCTTGCCACATGAAATTTCCAGCCATAGTTTTTAATAACTGATAAGTAGAAAAACAATCCACTAAAAGGACAGAATTATTCTCCAGAGTCACTGCCAGGGCTACAAGGGAAGCCAGGCCCTTTATCTCAAGCCTTGAGAAGTCACTCAGGGCCAGATTTTATTACATGCCCATGCAGCTTTGAGATACTGAGCACGCAGAGGCTCTCAGATGCTATAGCAATGGCACCAAGTTCTTAAGTATGCTAGATCCTGCCCCAGTTGGTTTGCAATTAGTCCCTCTTTCCAGGCCCTTAAAACAGAAACTGCTACACCCGTCTGAGTTGCAGCCAGATAGGCCAGCCCAGAATACTGACAACGCCCTTAGACAACAGAAGTCCCCCACTGTCAGAGTCATTAAAAAAGAATTCATAGCCTGTCACCCCATTCAAGGCAAAATAGCAGCATATATGTACTTGTCCTCTGCAGCTGCTCAGCCAGAGCTGCTGCTTTGTACAGTGAAACAGGCCAGCCTGCATTTTCTTCCAGGTGCTGCCTAGCAATCAGACTAACAAGCCGCTCTCTACATCCACTGCACAAATCCTCTGCTCCCAGTCAAGATGCACAGTATCTCCAAAGAGACAGGAGATCTTTATATGAATTGGACTAGGCCTACAAGGAAATAAGGCACATTACGATAAAAATAAATCCTTTCCAGGCACAGCTCAAATTAAACAAAAGAACAGCAGCATTGTTTCACGTATCAAAAGTGAGACTTACTGGGAGCGCTAACACAGGTCTCTTGCAGAAGGCAATACACTCAAAACAAGACTTTTCCTACATCTCTATGTCCCCAGAAAAATACTAGCTTGGACTTGATTTCATATTATTTGTTAGGAGCTAACTTCCCTAGTGGAAGCCAGAGTCTAGCTTTTTGAGATGCTTTCTGCCACAGCTATTACCTGCTCCAATTTGCTCTGCAGCAGCATGCAAGATCCTAAGTGTGATTCTTGTGATCAATTGCCTGATTTATCATTCACTGCCTTCAAGGCTTCTGTTGTGGTTTTGTTTGGTGGGGGGGGCCTAAGGTGGTAGCTTCTGTAGGAAACTGCTAGAAGTTGCTCCCCTTTTGTTCAGTGGACTTGGCCGGGCCTAGTGTGGACCCGCTGCTGGCCAAGGCCAAGCCGATTGGTAGCAGAATGTTCCCTGATAACGCCTCTGCGATAACATATTTAAGAAGGGGAAAACAGAAAAAAAGAAGAAGAAGGGAAGATGTGAAGAAGCTGAGCGGGGGCAGAGGCGCAGATGGGGAGGCGCAGGCCTCATGGGCCTTGCAGGCCTCACCCTCTGGCCTCTTGCCATGCGGCCAACTGGGCCCGACTCGGCCCGGCCCGGCTGCAAGAAGTGGAGAGGAGATGAGCTGGATGATGTGAAGAGATTCTGAGAGGCGTCTGCCAGCCTGTTGTGAAGAACTTGTCTTGTGAGAGGAATGGCTGCAGACGCCAAGGTCAGTTCAGAAGGAGGGAGAGGAGGAATGTGGCTCCTGGCCAAGATTCCCCTGCAGCCTGTGGTGATGACCATGGTGGAGCAGGTTGTCCCCCTGCAGCCCATGGAGGTCCATGGAGGAGCAGAGATCCACTTGGAGCATGTGAAGGACCCCACATCGGGGGAGGTGAATGCGTGAAGGCAGCTGTGGCCCGTGGAGGGCCCTCTGGGGCAGCTGTTCGGAGAGACTGCACTCCGTGGAAGAGATGACCCATGCCGAAGCAGTTTCATGAAGGACTGTGGCATATGGGTGTGACCCCACAATGGAGCAGGGGAGGAATGTGAGGAGTTCCTCCTCCGATCATGAAGCGGTGGTGTAAAACAACGCGTGATGAACTGACCACAACCCCCATTCCCTCTTTCCCCCTGTGCCACTTGGGGTGAGGGAGGGAAGGTAGTAGAGATAATGTTAAGCCCAGGAAGAGGGAGGGGTGGAAGGAGGTTATCTTGTTTTCTCTCATTATCCTGCTGTTTGTAGTAACCTTGAGCCGTTTTTTCTTATATTATCTCCCCCTATTCTCTCAGAGGGTGGGGGGAGTGAGAGAGAGACTGCGTAGTCTGGTCCCGATCGGGGCTGAACTATGACAGCTTCATAGACTTAATTAGACATAATGAAGACCAAGCTCAAGACCTCCATCCTGCAGCCATTTCAACCCTGGCTGTTCTTTAAGCCACAGCTTAGGAGCTCTGAACACAAATGCAGCATGCTTCAGGCAGGACTGCTCAGTACTAAATAAGGATCCCGCTTGGTTTTCTGCCTCCCTGTCAGATCTTCTGGCTCAAGTCACACTTGGGTAACCTGCTGTCTACCCAGGTAGCACAGAATGGATTGTTTTCTCTTCTGTGCCCTGCTATTTTCATTGATTGCTCAATCAACAGTAACAGTGCCAGACAAGCTGGGGAGAACAGCGCTAGATACTGCATCTAAGGGTCGAGCATGATGACCTGATATCAATCATCTTCTTCTATCACTGTCACAGAAACAGTTGAGGGGCAGTTAGCTCTTCTAAGACAGTACCTGCCCCTTAGCCATGGTCATGTGCCTTTCGCTGAAGCTGCCAGGCACTTTGGGAGAACAGAATCACAGAGTAGCTGAGGTGGGAAGGGAACTCTGGAGATGGTCTAGCCCAAAATCCCTGCTTAAAACAAGGGCAGCTGTACCAGGGTACTCAAGATCATGTCCGGTTGGGTTTTGTGTATCTCCAGGGATGGAGACTCCATAATCTCTCCTGACAACCTATTTCTATGTTTAATCACTCTCACAGTAAAAAGGATTTTTTCTTATGTTCTCACCACCCTCTAGCATGGGAGATACTATTTCCTAATACAGTCCCTCCATCTGGTCAGTCCACTGGGGAAGGAATGATCCCAGTAACAGCTCCCCTTGGTATGCAGGTCATCTCCACTGGCCTGGAGAACAATGCCAGACTGTCTGGGTCACGACTACAAAGGCTGCAGACTGCAGGTGATCCCAAAGTCATCTAGTCCCATGCCCCTGCAAAGCGCAGGGACATCTCCCACTAGATCAGGCTGCTCAGAGCCTCATCCAACCTGGCCTTGAATGTTTCCTGAGAAAAAGCCACCAGCAGTAAATAGCAAACAATGTATTTTTCAAATAAAGTGTCATTTAAGAATGAATTCAACTAAAAATAAAACTTTATTCTAACATAAAGCAGATTAACTGTAATTTCTTATATTTGTTTCTGAACTATTCTAACCAGATGAGTTTTGAAGTTTTCTTTGCAGTAATAATGGATCAAAGACCCCAAGCAAGCTGAAATACTAACAGCTATGTTTTATAGAAGGATCCTGGTTCAAGCACACATACGGAAGATTATGAGACTTGTTATTCTGTTCAGTTCTTCACTTCAAACCCTTTGACAGAAACTCCACCCACACAGCTCCCCCAGTCAGATACAACCACACCAGCTGAACATATCCTTGGGTCATGGCACAGCTATCCAGCTACTGAGTACTCATAAATGTTTTAATTGTCACACACACAGCATGCACTCAGTCAGCAAAAAGCAGTTTTCTCTAAGCTACAAAAAAAATAAAAATAAAAATAAATGAGATTTGTTAAAATTATGTCCTTTAAGACTCACTTTATTGCACTTGATCTAGTAAAATGTGACAAAAGGTCTACTGTTCTTTCCAAAGACAGCCACCTTCCCCATCCATAGCCAACCTGACATGTCCTGTAATAATAAAATAAAGCTGTTACATTCTTTTTTACCCTCTCAGATAATCTCAAATTACAAGACCATCCCTCCATTATAGACTAGGATCAATGAACTCCAGCATGTTTTATTCAGCAAGACCTTGCTCTTCTAGCTCAGAATATGGTGCAATTTGTACCAAGTTTCCCATCCTGACAGAAAAGGGACAAGAAGAAATCTGGGAAATGTCTTCAAGTATCATCAGAAGTTGTCAAAATGGGAGATCAAAGCAAACAGTAGCTGTATGCCACTGCAAACATCCCAGGCTCTCAGGTTCTCAAAATAACTGCTGTTCTTTGCTATCTTGTTTGCAAGAAGGCTGATGAGCTGAGAAAGTAGACTCCTGATGACAATATCTGATAATGTGCCTTTCCAGTCTACTTTTCCACAGGAAAAGGTCTGGCTGTGGTGTGTCAGAGAAGCAGGCAAAACCTGCTCAGCCCCTCGCTCACAGCATAGCACACTGGACTTAACACACTTAAAGGGAAGCATTTGATGCCAGCTTTCTGATGGAGGAAAAGTCTGAAATTCATCAGTGCTACAGAGGCCTATGCTAAAAGCTGAACCACTGTAGTCTCCTCAAACTTTGCAAGACAATCGTGTAGCATCTCTGCATCTTCAAGGCAACACAGCCATGGTGCCCTGCCCCCTAGATCCTCTACTCAGCTGAAACAGAGCACAACCAGCAGCCAAGAGCTTAAGGCTCCTACACAACACGATTCACCCTCTAGTGTCTGACACGAGACCTGCACACAAATTTGGGTAACCTCTGACCCAGGTAAGTAAATTTTGTCCAAGTCTGGATGGCGTTTTAATCTTCTAACAGTTATCCTCTTCTTCCAGTTATGCTTATCTAACAAGTCAATAAAACCAGATGGTTAAGACTACACAAAAGCCAGTACATAAATACATGGTATAGGATAAGTGTAACACGATCGAAAACAGAGGAGTCCCTATCTTACGGTTGCTTACTGTAACAAAGGAAATTAACAAGTACATGAAACAGAAGGCAAATTTTTAACAAGCTTTATTAAATTTACATATAAATTGCATTCCTGTTTGTCATGCATGATTGTATAGTTAGATACATCCCATTCTGCCTTGAGTGAAGATGTTAATTCCGATGAAAACATGGCTGAGAGAAAATTAAGCTTGTGGCTTCAAGAATAGGTGAGACTGCAGCTTAAAAGAAATACAAATCTCCTAGGCCGCCAAATAAAATGTTTTGGCTGCCTACATTGCTTCTGGTTTTGATAATTTCCCTCAGGAAAAGCCAGACAATGCTGACATCAGTGTAGTTTTTCCACGGGTAAGGGATTCAGACCTATCACATCCATCTGCACCAACATTCCCAGTGGATGAAGGATGTTCTTTCAAGTGCTCTTTTTGATAGTCCCCATTTATACTGCTTTGCATCACCAAGAGGCCTCAGAGAATGTAAACTACATTGTTTCCAGAAGAAAATGGATCAGAAGACTTGTTCCAGCCACTATCAGGAAAATTCCACAAGGCAATCCAAAATAAAGGTTCCCAAAACATACATCATATAGTTTTTAGGTCCTCTTCAGCCCCACTCCTCTTGGCTGCACTCAGAATTAGGGTGGATCAGGTACTGTATCTCTCCAAGTAGATGCTCAGAACTGGTAGCTCCTTTTCAGCCTTGTGAAGCAGAAAAGGCTAAAATAAAAGAAACTTAATAGTCCATGTAACTATCAAGCAGGTATTCTTTATTACAGCGCTGGGCACACAGGGGATCGCTCCTCCAAACGTGTGCAATGTGTTAAGGAACAGGTATAGTATTTATGCATCATAGACATACATATTCATAGAACTCCTGAGAAGTTGGTTATATATTAATAGGTTTCCGAAAAATAATTATCATAAGTTTCTTCCCACGACAGGTTATTCCCCGGTCTCTGCGTCCATCTCCTGTCTGTTCTCAGGAGTCATAGTCTCTCTGGTAGTCGTTCTCTCCTCCTTATCACTGTGTCCAGCTGCGTGGGTTCAGACTTTTGTCCTGCTTTGTTCTTGCTGCCAGGGTGGTTTCTTGCTTTTCCCAATTTCCTTGGTTATTCCACCCTATCAGTTGGTTCTAAACTTCTTACATCCCCTTATCTTGGTCTCAGCCAGTGTGTCTGTACCCCCTCAGGGTGTTCCCATCTAACTTATCTTAGCTCTTGCTAGAGCATCCTGAAAGTATCTCCTTAGGTTAAGTTTATGACTCTACTGTTCTTTCTCTCAAGGTTAGTAAATCATTGATCACTATTTATCAGCTTGATTCCTTAGTATTAACCCCTTCTTTCACTTCTGTGCAGCACTTTGGAGAATATTTACTGCAGCCCTTGATACAGAGCAAAATGCTTAAGGCTTTCTGATTTTGTACCTAAAATAAGCACAACTGGAAAGTTCACAGGTGCAAAATATTTTTTTTTGACATCTACTTACCTGTTTCGGGGAACCAGTGAGATAGCTAGGATTTGCAAGCCTAAAAATGTTAAGTTTCCAAGTTACAACAAAATCCAGCAGTATGGGGAAACCATTATACCCTTTGAAAATCCAAGTCTAAAGCACTTTCAGAACTGGAATACCATGGCATCTTGTAATGATGCTTTTCTTCACAAAGACAGAATTTTATTCACTGTCCTGGTAAGACAATTGCTACCAGCAAGTAAAAAAAGATCATATATACTTGTCATACATCACTTTTAAGCTTCTCTACAAGAAAAATACTTCAAAGTTATGTTCTGCTTAAGAGACTAAAATGAGATTTGTTGGGCTCAGACCTACAGAATCAGCCTGACGCTTTTTACTCCCTACACAGAAATTAAGCCACCAAGTTTGTTTCTGAAGCTCACAACATTCCACAAGAAAAGTTCCCTGAGAAAAGTTATTTTAAGTGACAGCTTTCTCAATATACACAAATACAGAACACACAACAGCTGCAGACCCTTCATGCCCCTCCTCTGGGCATCCAAATATTCCAGTACCTCCAGTGAGGCTCTAAGAAAACCACAGTACTCTGTACTGACAAGCAGCCAGATCACAGGATGCATGATCAAAATACTTCTGTTAACTTGATGGATTGCTGCTCTGTTTGGCAGCATTTGCAGCAAGCTGCATA
Source organism: Chlamydotis macqueenii (assembly GCF_036417535.1). Lineage (NCBI taxonomy): Eukaryota > Metazoa > Chordata > Aves > Otidiformes > Otididae > Chlamydotis > Chlamydotis macqueenii. The sequence goes on from NC_141559.1 coordinate 23,868,529, forward strand.
GTCCAGAGGGGATCCCTTGAACTGCCATTGACTATGTCAATTAACTTGTACACAATTTAGACAACACTTTGATCCTAAGACTGTAATCACTAAGTGCCTGTTTCTCCCAGATCTTCTAACCATGAGCATGCCAAAAGCCTGCTGTTTGCCTTTTCTAGCCTGGCATAAGAAAAACAATTGAGTGGCTCATTATCTAGCAACTAAGACCACAGCACTTGCTGTTGTCAGGATCAGCATCTGCACAAAGTGTTGTAAAGAGTCTGCAGATGCACCAAGGAAACCATCCTCACCAGGAGTAGGCATGTTCTGCTGCTGGGGTGCAGAAAGTGTTTGAGATCTAGCTGCCAGGTGGAAATATGGGCTCCTAGAAACATGAAGAGAGAGACACTACGAAGTTTGTGTGGTTGAGGTCAAATGAGTTAGCTATGGTCTGGCAATGAGATGCAGTCAATTCTTACTTCCTGACAGAAGAGAAAGATCTTTACATAAGATTACTAGGTCAGTCAGAAGTTCTGCCCTGCTCTGAAGGAGCAGGTATTTCCATTGTAACACAAAGGGTTGTGGGTTTTTTTTAGGATGCAGCTGAAGATGCACATATTAAATTATAAAGACTTGAGAACACCATTCACAAGAATAAACAGTTTGAGAGGGCTTTTTTTGCCAATGCTCATACTGAGATTGTTACAATCCTCCATGCTGCACAAAAAGTCAAGGACTTTTATTCAGAACAATACAATCTGAAAAGTTAAAACTGGAAATTAATTCAGCCAAATATTCTGATATGACAACAGACTGATATGAACATAAAGTGTTTTTTGGTCTTAAGTCCAGCAATCACTGTCACAGCTGTGGTAGGGGCTGTTCATATGAAGCAATGAGTGGGCGCACATACACTTGTTTAAAAACAGTGGACAGAAGCTGGTGTTTTCCACCAATTCCTTTTTCAGGACAACACAGCAAGGAAAAATTGTCTATTCACCTAAGTAACATTCACCAACATAACATTAGGAACCAGGACTTCTCCTTCATTAGAGTGCGTTCCCTGGAATGACTCAGGAAAAAGCTTAAGAATAATTCAGAAGCGCAGCAGCCTTGGAGTCAGGGGCTGGATCGTGCCCTGGGAACACACAGCAAATGGGCGGATTACATTTCAGTTATAACCTGTCTTGGATGCTGGTAAATGATTGTTTGGGCTCAAAACACTTTGCCTGAGTATAAAAGTAGGGGCCAAGACATTTGGCCACAGAGAAAAAAGGGTCAGTATATTGCATATAGACCAAGGCAGTTGCTCCTTTGACAGAGTACTTCCTGAATAAACAGCTGTTACATGGATCAAGTCTATTCCTGGCTGGCTGTAGGCCAAACCAATTTCAAGTCCTAGACTACTCCAAGCTTGCTGGTACTTGATACATGACCACAGGCTAAGCCAGCAGCTGCTTAGAGGGCAACCACAGAGCAGAATGTGTCAGAGGAATAGTCGTACACAGTCCACAAAACTTAACTCTCTGCAGGTTTCAGATGCCTGTTTTGGAGTTGATCCAGTTTCGATAGTAAGTCGCTCGCGTGTACACTCCTGGTTTATTTGGCTTGCCACATTCATCTCCCCAGCTCACTATTCCCACAAGATACCAGATTCCTCTGGAGTTCACATGCACCAGTGGCCCACCAGAATCACCCTAAGGGGAAAAATGTCAACAAGCAGGAACAAAGTAAACAGCGTTCACCTCACTAATGCAGCAAGCCTCAAATTGCTGTTACAACTGACAGATACTTGTCTCTAGACCATAGATACAATTCAACCTCCACATGGTTCACTGACAAGCCACAGGCTGACAGTCTATGTCTAATTCAGTCTCTCCCACTCCACACCCTCATATAGCTGTATTCTCTCACAAGTACATTATATATAAAACCAAAGGACAGACTTCAGCCCATGAGCCATGAAGCTCTTCATTTACATCTGTCAAGATACTGAACCCCATAACCTTAATCAAGATTCCCCAAAGTATATTTTATTTCTAGGAAACATCACCTCCCACTCCACCTTTTTCCTTTTTACTACTACCTATGAAGAGACTTACCTGGCAGGCATCCACCTGCCCCTCCAAGTATCCAGCACACAACATTCCAAGTGTTATTGCTCCGCCATATACTTGTCTTCTATTACAAGTCGTAGTGCTTATAATTTTCACTTCCGCTTGTCGAAGTTGATTAACACTATGGCCTAGAAGGAGAAGTGGCAATAGAATTTGCAGATACAGTATGCAACCTAAAACACTCCTCAACGATTAGGAGTAGACAGATTTTCCTACAGCTTTTCTGCCATTACAAGCAATGAAGGGAGCCACCCGGACAATGTTTCAGGAAAAAAAAAAGTTTCCCACACCTCTGAAGTCTTTCACTTGTTCCCAAATGTAACCCCTCTCCATCTTCCACCCTCACCAGATGCTCTTTAGCATAATGGGCAAAGAGATTTTTGTACATGCTTTTGTGTTGAATTCAACTGTAGGGTACCAGATATGTCCTTGATATCATTGGAAAGACCATTTGGTTAACTGCAATGTGGATTTGGACAATCATTACACACCCCAAGAGTCTACCATGAAACACAACCTATACTGTTCAATGGCTCTCGAAAGCATATTTATAGTTCCATCATCTTTAATCTCACTGACATGGACTAATTAGAATGAAGCTCACTTGAGCCATTGGATGAACTGAAGCCTGATTTATGACCGAAGGAAAAATAACTGATGAAAACTGTCATACCTCTATGACAAAGGTGAACGGTGAAAGAACTCATGCCAGAGCTAAACCCAGAGGGACTGGGCCAGTGGGAATGGAGAACAGAATGTATTCAACAAGCATAATGCATAGAGCAACAAAAAGAAAGTGACTCTTACTCCTGTAAGGCTAACCTGTAGGGTCTTTCCCCCATATTCCCATCCATGGACAAAGTCAGAAAAAAAGCAGCAAACTAAGTCCACAAGTGTATCATTGCCACACGCACCTATCAAACACCAAGTCTAAAGAACTCAAAATGCATTAAAACTCCATAAAACTAACATCAGTCTTCTCAGATACATGTGTGACAGGGCACAGGAAGGCAAGAGACACTCACCATCATTCTTCAAAGCTCCCCAACCTGTGACAAAACAGGAAGTGTTCTCTGGGAAAATGTGAGATGCCTCAGGAAGACAGACACTGTGCACATCACTTGTGAACTCAATAGCAGAGGCAAGTTCCACAACAGCCACATCATATTCATGATCATGGATGAACTCCCTGTATCTTTCATGAATGATAATTCTTCGGACTAATTTTTTCTGTTTTGGAGGTCTCAGCAGAATTCCAAAGCTGGCAGTCCACCTCCGAGGATCTCTTACTCTGTAAGATATTTGAGGTTATGTTACAGTCACACAAAACAAGATCCTCAAAGGAGCTTAGCTCTCTATTTAAGGATCAAAATGCAATGTGGCCAGCTTTGCCTAGTAGGACAGAGAAGAGTCAAACTTCATTATCTTTAAGCAGGGACAGACGTTAGTGGGCCACACAAGGTCAGAGCACCCAAGAGTCCTAAGGTCTGTAGGATCAGAAAGGTGCTGATGACTTACCCTCTAAAGCAGTGGGCTGCAGTCACTAGCCACGTATTACTGATCACTGATGCACCACAGCGATGGATCCCATCAAGCTGAATACTAGCCTGCCATGGCCATTCCCCGTCCCGTGCACGCTGCCCGCCAATTATTCTCTCCACTCCTGCGAAAGAGAACGTCTGTCTTCGTATTCCACAGCCTGCCAAAGAAAAGGCAACTCTGCTTTAGCTGATTGAGGGAAATGAGGATGTTGCTTTGGGAAAGGCCCTCATGGCTGCAGGCACAGGCATAACAAGGCAGGGGCGTCAAAAGACAGCCTTCACCTAAAGCAGTACCTCCAACAGGGAAAGCAAGTGTCATGGTCACAAGTGTCTCAGGATAGATGTGGGGTAAAAAAAAAAAAAAAAAAAAAAACTTTGGTAGAAGAGTCACTACCTTTTCATTAAGCCAGTTTTCATACACACAAGCCCATATGTACTCACATGGGAACTGAAGGCTATATATCTGAGACTGTTTATTTTCCCCAGTTATAACTGTTTATCTAGTTTAAAAAAATATTGCCTCTACAAACCTTGCTTTGTTTGACATTTGACCAGGGCTGTACAGAGGGAAAGGTAATATACATAGCCATTAAAGTGTCTGTGCATACAGGTAGACATACAGATTATTAGGCACAAAGACGTGCACTGATAGTTAACCTAAGCATTTTCATTCATATAGCTTTTGTAATAATGGCATGTAAGTTTCATCTAAAGACTAAACCTCTCTTGGTACTGTATGAAAAAAAAGAACATCCTTAGTTTGCTTTTGTTTTTTTTTTTAAAGACTTCTTTAAAATTGAGTATGAAAATACTGAGGAACCCCAGCATAAACAACCACCGCACTAGGGCAGCTGTAAGCTTTAATACACACATCACCTCCAAAAAATGCACAAGACAGACACTACACATCACTTGTGAACTCAGTGGAGGAAATTTGTTCCCATTATTTGTAACATTCCATCTCTATAGCAAAGGTAAGACCAACATAGTCAGTATAGCTTTAAGGATCACAGAATTGCTGAAAATTAGTTTGCAAAAAAAAAAAAAAAAACCAAACCACAAAACCAAATAAAAAACCCACCCACAAACTAAGCAAACAAAGAAAGGATTTTGACAGGTCACCTCCAGGTCAGCCTTGACAATAGCAACAAAAAAAATAGTGTCCTCTTCCTCCAGTTTATTTATAGTTACTGTGCCAATGCCACAGTCATGTATTACTTGGCTGAAAAAAGTCAGATCCAAACCAGTTAATTCTCATAGTCCATTTAAAGATGGAAAGCAAACATGCAAAGGTTCCAAAAGACCATGCAGGGGACTGACATAGTCCCTTGGAAGGGGATTTATGCTGTCTTTCTGTTTCCAGAGGAGCTTTAAGACGTCACTGGGGAGCACTGAACAGGAGAGGGACTGAGAATCTGCCCCACTCCAGGGCTGTGCAACTGCCTTGCTCTCACTGTGGACAGCTCTTCCCCCTCTCCCACTCTCTGGCTTTTCCCTGTATATTGCAAGGTTTAGCTCAAATCTGACAGATATCTATTGCCAAACCTTTCTGCAGGGAGTTGGGGGCAGGATGAAAATGTTTTTGGAAGGATTCCAGCAAGAATCTTGTCCCACAGCAACTGCAGTCCTTGTGCAAAGCTCACTAACAGCAGCTACATGCCCCTACTTCCCATAATCAATACTAAAGCAAGTGCTCCCACCACCAATTCAGAATGTCTGATTGTGCAAACACTACAGAGTCAGCCTGACTGCAAGAAAATGAGACTAAGTCCTGGCTCATGCATTGTCTACTGCTCTAGTATCTTTAACAAGTTATTTTTTCAACTTGCATCTCAAAAGCATAAGAATCTTGTAAACACAGAACCTATAGCACCATGTTGTCAAACCTTTTCTATAAAGCATCTGTACTTACAGTTGTTTAACAGGTTATCTCCCTTTTCCTTATTCAACTCTGAAATGAAAAGCAAATACCACAGTGAGTATATCTCATACTGGTACATGATCTAGCACAGACTCCCTCCCTGCACCCAGAAAAAAAACAAATTAAATGGCTTGCATTGCTGCATAGAGAGACAGTATGGTAAAAGAAGTAATTTGCTCTATTGGAGGATTAAGTCTCTGTTCCTCACTGAAAGTACAAGGCCAAAGGATACATCTTTCTTGCCTTTTACAAAAGCATCAGATGATAGCAAATAGGTCCAAGTAACATCTACAGGTGCTGGCAGCTGTACACAATATAAAAGCCCACATGCATTTGTTCAGGTTCAGTATCGCAAAGTGGTCAAAACAAGTCTTCACAAATCCTCAGTGTTGAGATTGACTGGAGCTAAACTGTAACGTTTTTGATTTCTTTCCTACAGAGATTCCTCTGATGGGAACCAGTGACAGATTCATGGGAGAGGATTACTGCCCAGGAACCTCAGGATTTTGTTACGAACATTTGCTACAGCAATCTCTCAAATAAGCAAATGAAATGGCAGGGGGTGGAGAAGGGAACCATCTCAGCCTTGTAATTTTTTAATAGCTTTAGGACTCTGCATTTCAGTACCAATTCACTGTGTGCCTTAAGGTAATCTGTGAACTCATGGTCACAAAGTTGGGCCTTTCTTTGATGAATGAGGAGCTCGTTCCACTGAGCTAGGTCACACAGAGAGACAGCCTCTGATGCACAGAGAGCTCACACTCATAAATCAGTGCCAGTATGCTTTAGTTCTTGTTATGCTACCTCTTCCCAGTTCACAGGCTGTCAGCCCTAACACGCAATTTTGAGAAGGCAAAAGAAGAAAACAAGAACACACTCCTCCCCTGCTCCAGCTTAAGGTCCCTTCCGTGGGCTACAGTTCTTCATGAACTGCTCCGACATGGGTCCTTTTCCATGGGGTGCAGTGCCTTAGGAACCAGCTGCCCCAGCATGGGCCCTCCATGGGCCACAGCCTCCTTCGAGCATCTGCCTGCCCCAGTGTGGGGTCCTCCATGAGCTGCAGGTGGATCTCTGCTCCTCCGTGGGCCTCCATGGGCTGCAGGGAGACAACCTGCTTCACCATGGGCTGCATCACAGGCTGCAGGGGAATCTCTGCCAGGAGCAACATTACTCCTCCCCCTCCTTCTTCACTGACCTTGGCATCTGCAGCCATTCCTCTCACAATAAATTCTTCACAGTCAGGCTCAGGCAGGTGCCTCTCAGGTTCTCTTCACATCTCCTCTCTCCTCTCGGCTGGGCCAGGCTGACTTGGGTCCTGGCAGCTGCCCGTTGGGAGGTCAGAGGGTGAGGGTTGCAAGGCCCACAAGGCCTGCATCTCCCCCTCTCTGCCTCTGCTTCTGCTTCTTCACTTTTTTCTTTAAAAAAAAATTTTCCCCTTCTTAAGTACATTATCACAGAGCGGTTATCAATGTAACCAGCTGGCTTGGCCCTGGCCAGCGGCGGGTCTGCCCCAGACCCGGTCAGGTCCACGGGACAAAGCAGAAACTTCTAGCAGCTTCTCGCAGAAGCTGCCACTGTAGTCCCTCCACTACACAAAACCAGTACACCCACATTTGCATACTAAAGTGTAACTCACTACACTAAGAACGGCAAATAATAAGGAACAAATTCCAAGCTAAAAACACAAACCTAAGGCACTTGCCTGTGAGTCTAAGGGTAGACTGGTCAACATTCAAGAACGTGGAGCTTGTTTTCAGCTTTCTGTGTAACACACGGTTGACGTGACCCCAGCTGACTGCCTTACTGTCAGCCGAGGCAAATTTAAATACCAGAACAACAGATGCAAGCACTCCACCAGGATCTGGGCTGCAAACCAACAAAAACAAAGTAAGTGGTGTCATTCTCTTTGCCCACTGCTCTTTGTTCTGCTTTGCACCATCTGCCTTCTTTATATGAGAACAGGTCTGGCCTGTTCTATTCTGTTTGTTCTATACATCTGGCACAGATGTATAGAACAAACAGCATAGCTGTGCACAAGAAAAGGAAGAGGATGGCATGTCGGCAGGCAGCAAAAGGCTTGGTTCTCAGTACAACAATGATCAGAGGGAATTTTCTGGAAACTGTTACAAGCAGTATAGCTGAGGAGGAGAGGAGGGATCACTCCCTTTGGCCTGCATGCAGCTCATAGTCAGCAGAACACAGAACACAGTTAGCTCCATTGTATCTAGGGGCAAAAATCTCAATAGTTATCAGAGCAAGGCATGATCACTTACTGTCTGCATGAATTATTAGGCCCAACATTTTAGACTAACAGTCTAAAAGAAAACCAACTGAAACCTGGAGGGAAAGATAGCGAAGTTGTAGCTAAGCTCGTCTGGTGCCTCGCTGCAGGACAAGGTGTCTGTAGTGGAAAAAAAGCTTGAAACAGATAGACTGTTTGGTCAGTGTAAAAGGTGTAAAGAAATGGCTTGAAGGCTAGCTCCCAAGTTCTGTAATTTCAGTTGATACACAGTAATGAGAGGCTTGTAGAAGAAATTAGCAGCATAAAACAATGTAGAACAGTTTAAGGGAATTACTCATTCCATCTACAGACAGGTGAAGGCAGGAAAGCCCAGGAGTACTGTGAAGACATTTATGTCTGGCATTCTTTACTGTCTAGGGAAAAATATTCCACAGCAGAACTGATTCTTATAGAAATACAACTCCAAACATTCACAAAGTAATGTGAAGAAGAGGGAAGCAGTAGGTCTTATTGCTGAGACCGATACATAATTACTGCACAGAGAGGAAGAACTTAAAAGCTCTCGCACAGGACCTTTGTACCTGTATGCCCCATTGGCTTCCTTCCCTTAACCAGAGGGAAGGGACAGATACCTTATCCAGATATCTGTCATTGCAATCATTTATTCCTTCAGACCTTTTCAAGAGGGAGGAGAATAGTCACCTCTTGCTGTACACCATGTAGAGGGGCAAACACCAGTCATAGGAAGTGGAATAAAGAGCTGATTCTGCATCTCTCAAGTCCTTAACTAGTAGTAAAAACTGAGATCACCTAGTAATTCAGTTACTGCATCACAGCCACAAACAACTGGTGTTTGAGTAATCAATCTGCAGAAGTATAAGGCCAAATTTCTCTTCCTTGCTGACCTCTGAAGGTAACTGAACTCTCAGTATTGTGAGCACCAAAGAAGAGCAACAACCAGCCAAGATTTAGTTGTCCTCCTGGTGTAATCCAAGCATCAACATCCAGGCACACTCCATATGGTCAAGGGGTGGGAAGAAAGGATATTTACACATCCCTTCTTATTCCTGACCTTCACATTACTTACCTTAAACTGACAACATGGGACCTGATGTACCTTTTACTTAGAAAGGACCCCTTGAATACTGCAGATACCTGTTAAAGGAAGAGAGTATGTTAAAATACATCTGCAATATATACATGCTTTCAAGATATACAGTCTTGTGAGCCTCCAAAACACAAGAAAATGCCCTCTGAGCTCCACCTCTACACCAAAACTACCGCTAAATTTCCATGAGAGGATGCAGAACCAAAATAAACAGCTGAGTTGGCTGATTCTGCTGTCCCTTCTGCTCTGTGGGTGCCTGTTCCACCACAGGGCTGCAGGAACAGACAGTACCTGTGCTTACCATTTGCTTGCGCACACTCAGAAATGCATCTTTAACCTGCTACAGCAAGGTCTGAAAGGTAAAATAAGTCTCACAACAACCTCTGACTCTTTATTTCCAATCACACAATCGTAAGACTCTTCATCATAGGTCAAGCAGAAACAAAGAAACAGCTTAGCTTACCATGGTTTCAATCTCTTCGCTCAGGTGCCTGAACTCTTCTGTGGTTTGCCTTTCATACTGAGGGTCGTACTTTACATTGGTGATTAGGAAAGATGCATTGTAATATCGGTCCTGATCTGCAGAGAAGAAAAGGAAAGATAGCTGATCTCCTTCAGTACAATTCAGACATCCACAGCACCTCACAGAACATGGCACAAATAAGGCTCCCAGGCTCTAGCTGTGACCCTGTCAGCTGTGGAATTACAGCTTTAGCAGCACTTTGGGAAAAGGGGGCTCTGGACTATCTTCTTATTCCATGGACCAACTAGCAGCTCTTTTCTACTTTGAGGACCATCCCAAGTAGCTCTAAATTACACCCACTACAACATTACTCTGGGGACCATCTTCGCATCAGCCTGAGGTGAGCACAGCACGAGACACACCAGCCCACATATGTCCCTTCTGACTCAGTAGACACACTCACTCCTCCCTAGCTGCAGTCTGGCATGTCCCTGCCCCTTGCACCCATTCAGCAGTCAGGTTAAGCTTAAAATCTGGCTCTCAGGTGAATGGTACAGAGGGTCTTCATAATATAGAGTTCGCAAAAAGCAAAGCTAGGCTGTAGCTATTCCACTGCTCTGTCTAGTGTGCTAATGCAAGTTATGGCCTCATCAACTCTTGGTGGTTTGTGAGAGCAACACGATTAGTTCCATCATAACAGGAAGGCATTTCAAAACCCCTCACACTGGTATCTCCGACACTGGGAATGGAATGGCTTGGCTTCCTTCATCTGCTACCAAAACTAGGCACTTGGCAACCAGGACTGACTCCTGGGCTCCAAAAAGTCTAAATCTCTGCCCTCTCTCTTTCTGGAACATCCTCAGCTAGAAGTGCAAGATTCAGTTTCTGAAAAAATCCTGTTCCAGACCAAGCTTACTATGCATAGTCTGAGTATTGGACACACCCCCGGCTTACACAGAAGACTGCTAGTTTTTGGTTAACCATGGACACCAGTGGAGCCACCAGGGAAAGACAAGAAACAAAAAGAGGGACAAAACTTAAATCTCTGCTTTAAGTAAAATTACATTTTAAGTATTCTTGCAGGTTTTCTAATAAATTCAGATCTTGAATAGGGTCTAGTAAGTTTTCTCATGTGGATTCTATACCGGGGTGAATTGTATACCTAAATCATCAGGCAAGACCACAGTAGCAAGTGAAACACAACTGATTCCTAAAGACTTGTGACAACAAAGAGTGGTGCACTTACCATGGCACAAAAAAAGTGTAATCAAGCCAATGATGAGGGCTAAGCCTATTATCACCAACACAACGATGATTGCTATCTTCCATGGCTCTATACGCTTCGTTGCTCTGTCCATCTGGATCACTATCTACACTGAAGAAAACAACATGGAGAAATTCAACTCTGTTACAAAGACAATAGCGCATCATGTGCCAATTCATATCTGGCACAGCTTAGCTCATAGAATCATAGAATGGTTAGGGTTGGAAGGGACCTTCAAAGGTCATCTAGTCCAACCCCCCTGCAAGGAGCAGGGACATCCCCAACTAGATCAGGTTGCTCAGAGCCTCATCCAGCCTGGCCTTGAACATTTCCAGGGATGGGGCTTCTACCACCTTTCTGGGCAACCTGTTCCAGTGTTCTACAGCCCTTATTGTAAAAATTTTTTTCCTAATTTCCAATCTAAATCTACCGCCCACTATTTTAAAACCATTACTCCTTGTCCTATTGCAACAGGCCCTACTAAACAGCCTCTCCCCATCCCTTGAGGTACTGGAAGACCACCCCAGAGCCTTTTCTTCTCCAGGCTGAACAGCCCCATCTCTCTCAGCCTGTCCTCATAGGAGTGGTGCTCCAGCCCTTTTATCATCTTCGTGGCCCTCCTCTGGACCTTCTCCAACTGGTCCATGTCCTTCTTATGCTGGGGCCTCCAGAACTGGACACAGTACTCCAGGTGGGGTCTCACCAGGGCAGAGTAGAGGGGGAGAATCACCTCCCTTGACCTGATGGCCATGCTTCTCTTGATGCAGCCCAGGATGTGGTTGGCCTTCTGGGCCACAAGGGCGCATTGCCTGCTCATGCTGAGCTTCTCGTCCACCAGCACTCCCAAGTCCTTCTCCTCAGGGCTGCTCTCAATCCATTCCCCGCCCAGCCTGTATTTGTGCCTGGGATTGCCATGACCCAGGTGTAGGACCTTGCACTTGGCCTGATTGAACTTCATGAGGTTGGCACGGGCCCACCTCTCCAGCCTGTCAAGGTCCCTCTGGATGGCATCCCTCCCTTCCAGCGTGTCAATGGCACCACACAACTTGGTGTCATCGGCGAATTTGCTGAGGGTGCACTCTACCCCAATATCCATGTCGCCGACAGATGCTGAACAGGGCCAGGCCCAACATGGACCCCTGAGGGATGCCACTCATGACTGGTCTCCACATGGACATTGAGCCGTTGATCACCACTCTCTGAGTGTGGCCATCCAGCCAACTCCTTATCCACCGAGTGGTCCATCCATCAAACCCATGTCTCTCTAGTTTAGAGAGAAGGATGTCGTGCGGGACAGTGTCAAAAGCTTTGCACAAGTCCAGGTAGATGATATCCGTTGCTCGATAGATGATATCCATTGCTCAGGTCAGCTGACAAACCTCACAGAACGAAGCAGGTTGAGAAGGACTTCTGGACCCTGCTGGTCTGACGTTCTGCTCAAACCAGGTTCCACGACAGCAGGTTCCTCCAGGCTTTGTCAAGTCAGGTTTTTAGTATCTCCAAGGACAATGATCCTCCACTCTCTCAGGAGTCCTGGTCCAGTCTCTGACCATCCTCATAGCAAAGCTTTTTCTTTAGTTAGAATTTCCTGTGTTCTAACTTGCCTCTGCTGCCTCACATCACCCCTAAGAAAAGCCTAGAGTTTGGTGCAGGTATTACTAGTAGAGATAATTTCCCATCAAGAAATATTACACAGATTTCAAGTGCAGCTGACTGCTCACGCAGGTGCTTAAACTGAACATAAATGTAATAATTCATGACTGATGAAATAACTTCTACACCAAGGATACTCTAGCTACCAAAGATGCCATATAACATACAGCTTTGAGTTATTTTTAGTTGGTGTAAGTAGTAATACTTATCAATCCCTTACAGCGTTTTGGTCTTATTGCACGAAAACCACACATACCATCCTGTCTCCTGCCAGATAGTCTGTCAGAGGGGAGAGAAATAACTACTTATGTGTAAATGTGATATGGCAACAAGACTGGAGATATGGTGATATGGCAACAGCAGACCTGCAAAAGATTTGGGAACTTGACTCCACATGGACAAAGGCACATAAGACTTTCTCCTCCATTTATGTCCTCCTGTGCAGGAATAAGCAAAAGAACATCAGGAAAGCTGCATTTTTGCGCATGTCCTCAGTAGCTTTGTTGTAGGATGATGCAAAGCCTTAAACACAATTATTTCAGCAGCCAGCTCTAAGGAGCAGGGAATTTAGCTGATCCATGTTTGTATTGCTGTGGACCAGACATACTAAATGCTATTTTCCTCTTTTCAAGCCTATGGCACAGTAATTTCTAAGCAACATCTGAGAAAATAGGGGCTGAAGGGCAGAAAGGTAGGCAGAGAGAGTACGTCTTTGTAGGTTTTCTGCCTACAAGGTGGCAAAGAAGAAATCACAGTGAAAGCAAGGCAAGATACCAGCAAAGGCTCCATCTTAGGAAATGAGCTGGGGCAGATGAGCAGCGAAGGCACAGATATGATGCACAAGTCCAAGACAGCAAAAGAAATTGAAGTGGTGGGAGAGTAGAATGGGGTTATACACTCTGCCCTGAGAGCAAGAAAGCTGAGCAAAGCTACAAGGAAGAGATGGTAAGCAAGACAACCCAGGAGGAAGGAAAAAAAAAAAGATAGAGCCACAGAGAAAGCAGTTGAGAGGTCTGCACACAGTGAGAATGTGCTCAGCAAGTGACAGGGAAGTTGGAAGCAACTCAAAGTTTAATCTCCTCACATAAAAGCTTGGTTTTGGCTAGTGAGAGTCCTGGTAGGTATCCCAGTTCATTGCTTAAGAAGGGAAGGAGACAAGTTTTCACCCACTCAAATAGGAGGCATACTGGAGAGAAAAAAAAAAAAAAAAAAAGTTAAAACAGGTTAGCTTCAACCAGCACTACAACTGCAGGTGGTCACTAGCAGCAGCTTAGTCTTAACAAAATACACAGGAGAGGTGACTAGGATCAAGCATTCTGCTTCAGAGTCACATGCTACAGAGAAGCCTAGTACCTGTTGTGCTTGCTTTATTGGGGCAAAGTTATGTCCTGGCAACGCACAGTCCAAGTTTTCCCCAAGTCTAGCTGTCTCTCCACTAGACTGGCTCAGTTCCCTGATTACTAGGCTCTTTAAAACAGACTGTAGAGCAGTTGGTAAAAGTCTGAAAGCCCAGGCTGGCCGAGATTACTTTCTTTGGAAACTGCAAGTTGCAGTAAGAACATAATATGTACACACTAGAGCTCAACTGGTTCTACAAAGGCCCTGACTTCTTGCCTCCTACACCTTCACTGTATATACTATCCATTATCCCTGAGGGTTTAATAGTTGCAGAGATGTGGAAAAAAATCTAAGACCAGTGGGACTGTCCTGCCTCAGCTTCTTTAACATGCTGCAGCCTCCCATGGAGCATTCCCATTCTCATCTCACAGCTTGGAGTCTTTCACAGTCCCAGTTTATCAAATTTCAGCATACCTCTTGGGCAGCCAATTACTGTCCTTGAGGGCAAGCCCCTTGGCTAACCAGAACATCCTGCTATGGCAATATGCCCATGCCCCTCCTTAGCTAGCCACCAATCATGTTTTAAAGATTCTGCTTTAGCATCTGAGTTCACTCTCCTCACTGGAGAGCTTTTGCTCTCCAGCCTGAGCCTCTGCCATCAGTCTTGATCAGACTGGTTCCCTGTGCTTCAGCTGTCCCCACCCCAGTGTGCTTCCACCTGAACGGCAATCAGAGCAACACCCCTCCATTGCTCTTCATACAGAGAACACGAAGCACAGCCCTGATGGCGTATTGCTGACTCTGCAGATACTGAGGCAGCAGTACTCTTGTTTCATAACCATCGGCTTTCTTGAACTGTATACAGACAGATTTCCTCAAGATGTGGCCTTATGCCTAAGCTACAAAAGCTTAAGACTCACACTTGAGAAATGAGCATCTCACTACCTGTGGAACTCATGCTCTGACAGGCAGCACTGTCCTCCCTTTCAATTTGTCTCTATTTCCTTTTTGTGAAAATACCAGCTGCATCGACAAACACTGGTGGCACAGATCCTCTTCTCCTCCAACATTTCAGAACTGCTTGCTCTCCACAGGTCACACAGACTTGCAAGGGGAAACAGATACCTTAGGAACTGCTGCAGTGCTGAGGGAAATTGAAACCCCTCCCTCTCTCCTCATGGGAGATGAGGAATAAAAACCTGCGCCACTCCTGATACTGATTTAACTTTAAAATTTTTAAAGAAAATAGTTTAAAGGAAGCACTTCCATATAGTTCTACATTAATATAGGTAATTAATTTGTATATAGGATATACAAATTAAAGTGGAAATACCTCTTCAAACCCAAAACAGTTTCCTCTCTTTAGCAGGATGTTCTTGACTTCCATCTTGCTATGGTAAGTACCAGAATAGGGGAAAAAAAAATAATCTGTTGTGCAATGCAAGCACCAAGCCTCATAACTTCCCACAGTCTACAGTTGCCAATATGTATCCTTCAACTGTGATGCTTGTGTGCAGGACCCAGCTCAGCAGCCTCCTTTTTTTTTTTTCTTTTCCCCTGTTTTATCAGCAGACCTGCTTGTCACCAGTTGTGCAGAAGGGTTGGGGAAGAAAAACTCCTGGTTTTAACTTTTTAGAAATACCTAATATTTTGCCACCCATTTCAGGAATCAGCATGAATGAGGGGAACAGATGGTCTTGCTTGGCTCCAAATCAGCTCTCTTTGAAGAACAGCTGGAGTGTGGGCAACACCAAATATGTATTGCTTGCATTAGAGCAGCATATATTCCCAGTAGTGCCTAAGAGTTCTAGCCTTTGACATTGTTATGCTAGGGTCTGTATTCACAAAACAAAATAGACTCAAAACTAGATCTGGTTTTGAGCCTGCCTCTACTGAGACCTACTAGGATGTTCAGTGAAAGACAGTTCTTGTTGTCAGGTTATGTCCACTCAATGCATTCAGTCATTAATCACACACATTACATCTCCAATTAGCTCCTTCGCTGTCCCAGCCTTTTTGCTGTTAGGCCATGGAGGGCAGGATCGTCACAGTCTACCAGAACCACCACCTGACAGGGATTCCTCTGCCTGGGACATCCAGCTCCATAGTTACATAGTTCAGTGGCAGGTGAATCCCCCTTTTGAGGAACCAGCCTTCTCTATGGTCTTCTCTGCACTCTAGTAACCAGGAAAACTCCACCCAGCAACACTCGCTGTCCAGAAGAATGCTGATCCTCTGCAATGCTGATGAATGCAGAGGCAGAGATTATCTCATAGCCTTCAGCCATAGATGTATCTTTTCTTTCTTCTTGTGGCAAAGAGGTACTGCTTAACAGATAGATGTTCTCCTCAGAAGACTCCCAGTACCACAACTGTCTGTGTAGATGCCGTCCAGAGTTGAGTGTTTTGTACAGCCTCACATTTTTTTGCTTCCTTATACCACATGCTTTGATTTTTTTACTGCCCAAACTCCAGTAAGCTGTAAATTAACAGGGGAGACAGGGGGGTTCAGGTAACAGCAGTGCTTTCATCCTCCAGCTTGGATGAGGATAACTTTCATTCCTCAAGAGCAAACCTTAACAAGACATCAGAAGCCAGACTCCACCAGGAGACCTCAAAGGCTGAGTCCTCTCTGCTCTGAAAACTACTTCCTCACAGTCTGTATCTGGCTACTTTCGGTCTGCAGTGAATTAGCAAGAAGTTTCAAACCCAAGATTTTTTAGTTCAGTAAAAAACTGCTTATTCTTGGCAATACTATGGATGAACATTAGACTTCCTCCAGCAATTCCTGTTCTCATTTAAAACATGCTTCATTCCCAAGGAGCCAAAGACAATGCATGGAGACTGCAGCATCTGACAATTTCATATTACCATTCATTTGGATCTGGAAATGCAAACTATTAAGTCTCCTAATTTGCATACCTTGGCTCTGAGTCAAAGAATGCATTTTGATCACTAAAACATTATTCCACACTGAAAAAAAAAAATCCCCATCCAAACATCCAAATGAACTCTTTTGGAAATAGTTATGTTTCTATAGAATTAAGTTATTTTAAACACAGTAAAGCTGTGTTTAGAGAGAGATATATTAAATCAAGCCTCAATACAGGATATTATAATAAGTGAAATACAGCAAGAAATAAAGCTACGTTCATCGTTACTGGCACACTAGGAAGAAGGGTTGTATTGAAATTTTATGGAGACAAAATTGTCTGGTCTTCCTTGTGAAACCAAGGAGAGAACAAATAGGATTTCAGGTTGGATTTCTGATCAACCCCAAATGAATTCTTTATCTTTCACTTTGGAACATTTACCCAAAAGCAAAAGATAAGCACAATACACAGGTGACAAGCTGTTTTTCCTCTCTTATCCTGTACTGAACTCCCAAAAAAGGTTACTAAGTTCATTCACAATGCAAGTGATGAAAGTTTAGCTTCCACCTCTGCCTGTCAGGATTTGATTCACTATATTGAGCTTATCCATCCCTTCAAGTTGAGCTACTGTGCATTATCAAAAGCCTTATTAAGAACAATACCAGAAAACTGATCAGAAAATGTCTGTTCAGACAAGAAAAGGAAGTGTAACTTTATCATCTGTGTCATAAGAAAAGGCCGTAGTCACTGAGCTGCTGTGTAAGCAGGAAACAGCTACCCTGTTCTGTTTTACAGATCTGCCCTTGACATTTTTTGACTTCTTAAGCTAAGCCCTCATAGGACCCTGACCTAGATCTGCTTTTAGATGAATCTAAACCATGTTTTCTGGCACCAGCTCTTCACTCAAGGTGTTTTACCACACTCCACATAGAAGAAAACATGCAACCTCTTCTACCTGATCTGCTGCTGCCTTCCTACAATAAATTTATTAGTATATTTTTTTATTATTATACCTCTGCTCACTGATATTCCAATATTCTCAGAAAAGCCAGTGGAAGAGCTCAAGCAGCACATCTGCTGATGAAGTGTCTCCACATCTATAGCCATGACCAGTTTTTCCATTCAAAGATGGATTTCAGGCACACCCCTACAATCACTCTTCCTAGAAATGGGACCATTCAAAAGACAACTGAACAGACTAATCTGCTGGTCTGGTGAGTGCAATTTGAAAATCCAGGCTAAGTTCCTGAAGCTATCTACTTTGGCAAGGTGGTTAGGAATGACAGCAATGGAAATACATCTTGCTTAGTCCAGGAGTTGTGTATCTAAAGCAAAGGACCATGAAGGATCACATGCTAATTGCACTCCCACTTTTGCCACAAGCAATTGCACCAACCTAATGCTTCTCCTCCACTCTTGTGGCATACTCAGCACACACATATCTAAGAGAATGGGATAACATCCTCTGCTACTTTGGACTTTGAAACAGAAGCAGCTAGTGCCTTCCTAAGTACTGCAAGACCCTTGTTTAGATGAGGTCTGTTACCTACCAAGCTCAATCACTCAATGTTTGATATCTCCCAAAGCAATTCTGATATAATGGAAGACTTCCAAACATTCAAGGGATCTGCTGAGGAAAAAAAAAATTGTGTTCTATGATGTGTCACGTTGAATCAGCTTGATCTCCCCACACCCTTGCACATCCCACAAAAACAGTAGGTGCTGCAAGCCAGCCCTCTGCAGTCAGATAAAGCATCACTAATGTATTTGCCACTTACTAACTGAGCTCTTCCTCTTAACCATCCAATTGTACCAAGGTCTTGTTGCTTCTCAGGAGCACACTTCAGGTGGGCAAAGACAACAACTCCAAATACTGTTCTTGACATTTGCATCAAGATTCAAGGGTAACGTTCATTCTTTGGGATGTGTTAACTCAGAGCTTACCAGTAACTATATTCATTATGCCAAAATGCTGCTCATTCAGGCTTCCCCGATTATTTGATCACCTTTGCAACCAGCACAAAAGGTTGGTTGTTCCTTGCTCTCTTATCCATTTTGTATACAGCTTTTTGGAGGTTATGAGCTCTTCAATTTTTGGGATAGAGCTAACCTCCTGTACTACTACAACAGTCTGTGGGACTTAACTGTAATATCCTTGATTAATAATGCATCTTTCTACAGTTCACTGCCACAGCCAACATCTCAAAAAAGACTCTCATGTTCTGAAATAAGTTTTAGTAGAACTAGGAGGACTACTCATTACATAAGCACTTCACAATGTGCATGAACACATAAGAGGCCATTCTAGTGTAAAGTACATGGCCACAGATTGCAATCAGTTTAGGATAAGGTTCTGCAACTTCTACATCATCTTTACCGCTCAGATTTCCACTTCCAGCTGTGTTGATAACAGACAAGTATCTTATTCTGTTAGTTCGGTAGTCCCAGAATATAGCAGTAGATCTCTGCTTTTCAGTCTTTGAAAATAGCTCTGCCTGCCTCTCTTCATCCTGCTTCTACTGGTTGAAATCTACTCCAGAACTGAGACACTAAACAAGCAGCTATAGTCTTTGTGGGTTTTCAGTTTGATTTTCATTCCAAGGCAGGGTGGGTGAAATGATCCGGTGCCAGATTTGGTGTGTTTCCAAGCTGATTCTGCTCAGATTAACATTTCACTGGCTGCATACAAAGCCCACGAAGATAAACAAGAGCACAATAAGCTATTTTTACCTAATTTACTCCACTTACACTCTTGTACCATACTATTAGCTCATCAGTTTTGACTGCAACACATTTTAACTGCACTAGTATGAACAGCAGATCAGAGTCGGGACTCAGTGAGATGACTCTCACCTGCTTCCCACCGCAACCTTCAGTAGCCATAGGCCACCTTGATTTGTCATCATACCATGCTGTAGATGACCTGGAGAATTCTCAGAAAATAAATGCATCTTGGACAAGGAGAAAGAGTGAAATATCAGAAGTATTACTGATGCATGGAAGGCAGCTCAAATCAGAAGTAAGCTCAGAGCTAGTGCCATTATCCCCACACTCTTGGTCAAAGATAAAACTGCCCTATAAATCTATGCATGATATAGCCATGCTGCCCAAACTACCAAGAAGCAAATCAGAAGGCTGTGGCACTCACCTCTGCGTACCACTAAGAGGTCAGCAGGAAGCTCTTCTGCCTGAGAGATGCACTGTCCCAAATGCCACAATGCACTGTGTAGCATCTCAGCATAGACTTGAGGCTTTATCTCCCGAATTAGGAAAGAAAGGAGTCATAGGCAAGTCAGAACAAACAAGTCCAGCAAGTCTCAGTGACAGAGGCTTACCTAGTAGCATGATTCCTCCCCTAAAACTATAACAATACGCTTCTTTCATCACACCTTTCATCCAGGAATCTTGAAGCCTTTTCAGAGTATTAACTACACCCTGCAACACCCCGAATCAAAAAAGCCATGAAAATTTTGCAAGGACATAGACTTTATTTCCTTCTTTGGTGTAATTAAAAACAAATCAGAAACTATGGGCATAATCAAAGCAGAAAATCTGCATGTGCTAAACAGACAGTGTTCAGTCCCAGGCCAGATATGGAGTGGACATAAATTGATGTAGATTCAGTGGCATGTGCTGCATGTGCCTCTTAACTCCCTTGAACTTCCTTGAAATCAGTCATTTGGCCAGACAAGAACTTGGCCCCCATAGCAACAGCTACATTCAAGTCTGTCATTCTTTAACTCCTTAGATGTTTATTTTAATTGTGGCCAGCCTGCCACACACACATATCTGTCTTGGAAAAATTCTTCTAGGTATTAAACATTTGTGATATAAATATTTGCAGGTTGTGTAGATAAGCATTTCTACTTGTGCTAGTTACAGAAAGTAAATTGGAAAGTCAAATAACACAAGAACAAACTCTAAACTAATGCTAAAGCAGCATTTCTCAATCTTTTCTTGGGAATCTTTTTTTTCAATTTTAAATCTTCTCAGTTCCACACAAGTTACTAGAAGATACATATGCCCATATAGCCTTACATATAGATTTGTTTCAGAGGGCAAATAAAGAAGACAGAACATCACAACAAGATAGGTGTGTGGCACATATTTGCTTTGCTGCAATAAAGTTTCTAACATCTAGGGATTCTTTTTCTCCACCATAATGACCTTCATTTGACCCCTCTACAGCTCAGGGATCACCAGCTTAGTAACACAGTGATGCAAATACATCTTACATGGCTGGAGCTCTTCCTTCCTCGTTATATCAAGTCCATAGCCATGTAACAGGAAGACTGCCTTTCTGGGAAGGCCAGCTTCTTTTGAATGAAACATAAGCTGAAAATAAGCCTCAGCTTCTCATAATTTGGATTCAGCCATTGTCTCAGCGTAATTTGTTATGAAACACAATAAATACAGTTGGTAATGATGCACATAATGTAATTGCATCTCAATACTTTAACTGGAAGCTGCATTGCCATCCCATATAGGAACATTTCTTTTGAGTCAGTCCAGATGTGCTACAGAAATGCAGTCAGAAGCCTAGCTAGAGCACGACAATTTCCAAGGGTAAAACATCAAGTGTCATATGGCTACTTGACCTGTGTGTAGGTGGTGGAAGACATATTCATTCCAGGCAGTCCACGATCCTCAGAGATAAAGCCCTTTCTTGTGACTTTATCGTGACATAGGTGGAAGAATGCATGACAGAGAGGCTTCATGGCAATCTCTGAACAGTCTCATCTGCAGGCAAAAAAATCTATTGCTGCTTAAGGAAAGAGGTTAAACCAAGGAGGCTTTTTAGGGCACTGAAAAGCTCTTCCAGACCTAGTTTTGTGGCAGGAAGGCACCAAATTGATTAAGGATGTAATAATCCCAGGCAATCGTCCTCTCTCTGCACAAAGTGTCAGTGTATCTTCTTGTACTGACAATACTTCCCTGGCACAGAAATTCCAGCTGAGAAAAAGGGACAGGCAATAACCACCAGTAGTTCAGTTACAAGTATCTAATAGGTTTGGCTCCTGATTCCAGAGATAGTGTACTGATGTGCCCACTGGTGCTACACTGACAAACTTCAAAAAAAGCCTGGACAAGTCGGGAAATTATGGGAAAGAGGCAGGAGTCGTGGTCCACCTGGGTACCACATAAAAGAAAGAAGAGAGATTCTGGAGGCACAACATAGGATGCCAAAGACTAGGACTCTCATCGTAACACAGGTGGTGGGGGGGAAAAGTCTCAATGCACGACTAAAGCAATGGCGTAAGGAAGAGAGGCTCAGGTTCATCAAGGACTGGGGAAGCTTCTGGAGTAGGTTAAGCCTCGCAAAAGATGACCAGATTTCCACCTCACCTGAGAGGAAAACTGGATCTGCACTTCACATCAGGAAGATCATACAGAAATTTCAAACTGACAAGTAGGAGAAAACAGATTGGTGCACACAGGATTTCAAATGGTAGACACCACAACCTCAAGTAAAGAATAGGACAGAAGTTGACAAAAGACAAATAGTAAACAAAAGTAGTAAAAAACAAGTCTGATATGAACAGGAAACAGCAACAGAAAGCCATACAATGCTTTCCATGTTTCACAGAATTCTCTGAGAAGATAATGACGGCACAGACCGAGAACACTTACCTCAAACAAGGATATAGACACAGCAGGTAAAAAGGAAACATGGTAGCAGGAAGGAAATGGAATGTGAAAATCCCAGGGAACTATTATTTCCAATTATTTTGATTACTCTGAAGTAAAATGTGAAATCTTTACATTGGCCACTCAGATAATAGATTTCTAGATGCCGCGAATAATTGTTTCAGGAAAAAGCAGCCAGGAAACCCACAAAATGGAAAGCAACTCTTGATTCAGTCCTGACTAGTACACACAAGTGGTTCATCATATTTCTGCCATGTACCTGAATTATATCAGCATCAGATTCAGCATTTCTACAGACCCTCAAAGCCAGAAGATCATCTACCACCATGCTCAATTTCAAAGCCAGGAATCATACAAAAGTAGAAAAATCAATGAACCTAAAAGCAGAACCTTAAAGAACTGCATGTTTTCTGGAAACAGGGACACTATTTCAAGACATCATGTTAGTCTCAGAGCAAATGCATCCTGCCTGTCAAAGGAAAAAAAAAACAAACCTGAGGAAGCCTAAAGCTAAATATAATGGTATATAAAAAAAAAAAACTAAAACCAAAACCATTGGGAGCAAGAAAGCACACTTTAGAAAAGTTGAAAAAAAAATGAAAAGATTATAAACTCAGGCACAAACTGAAAAAAAAAAAAAAAAGAAAAAAAAAGAAAAGCCCCCAAAAACCCCCAAAACAAACACACCCTGCCCAAAAGTTAAGCAGAAGCATACCAGAACCATCTAGATGACATTTCTCAGGAGTAAAGTATCAGTATAAGAAACTGGGGGGAAAAGCCAACAATAAAGTGACCAAGATCAGGTAGCCCTCAACCAGGGTGAAGGATGGAAAAACTGCATTATCGATGATGGTATGGAACCTCTCACCCAACACTTCTTTATTGCCAGAAGACCAAGGGAAATCTTTCCAAAAAATAATTCTGAAGCAAGAATGTATATCATATTACACTGTCAAAGGTTCCCCAAATAGCCACATAGGACAAGCAATTAAGTAATAAAAGTAGCAGATGTTTCTATAAATATACTATATGAGGTAGAATCATCACAGCTTTTGTAAAGCAATGTGCTGCCTTGCAAACCTACCTCAATTCCTGAGCAGGCCAACAGCTGGTGCAGGATGCAGATCTGATTGATAATGTCTGCTTGGATTTCTGAAGAAATCCAGTAAGATCTCTCACAAAAGCCTCTTAAAAGATCTGAGCTGCCATAAAATACAAAGGCTTGAGATGGAAAAACCACTTAAGAGAGGAAACACAGTATATAATTGATAATGCTTTTTGTGAAGCCAGGTCACTGTCTCACAGGAATCTCTGCTATATTCATAAATTGTCTGGAAAAAAAGAAACAGTGAGATGACAATCATCCAATGATAACTATGTACTCATTACAGTAAAGAGAAAAACCGCAACATGCTGCAGAAACATGTATTATTGAGACATTATGTAATAAATAACAGATGAACTTCAGAATGAAAAAGTATAAAGTGACACACATACAGAAAAAAATCCAGTCCTAACCTTATCTAGTAATTGTCAGGTGTTGAGTTGGTTATTCTTTTCAGGAATAAGATTGAGGCAGTCTCCTACGAGAATATTAACTCAGGAGCAGTCAAAAAACAAGAGGTATGCTAGAAACCACTTGTAAAGAGAACAGAAAAGCAAAATCATATCACAACATTAATCCACATTACGCCTCTATCCTGAATACTGTGTTAAATTCTGGTCCGTTTGCCCATCTTAAAGCCAATACAGAGGAACAATAAAAAGTCCCAAAAGAAGCAGCACAGGTGACCAAAGTAACAAAGCAGCTTCTATGCACGAGATCCCTGAATAGACCAGGATTCTTCAACCTGAAAAAGGCATGGAGGAAGGGATAGGGGTCTAGAGAGTAATGTGTGGAGTAGTGAAAGTGAACAGGAAAATACTATTCAGTTTCTTCTCATACAATAACTAGGGGATTTCAAACAAGAGCAGCAGGTTTAAAACAAGTGGAAGAAGATACTGTCATATAATATACAGGTAAGATATGTGACTTCTTTTTGCAAGGTATGTAAAATGTCAACTATTTTGCACATTTAAAGGGAAAAATCACTTTTCTGGAAGAAAATTTCACATATGACAATTTCAGAAGTTTATAAAAGACTCTCAGGAAGCACCATAATGTGACTGTTGTGTTCTCATCTTCCCTAAGTGTCTTCCATTGACTGCTCCACAAGTCTCTAGTTCATTTAGCTGCCAGATATTACTTCATAATAATAATGAAATATTATTAAGCCTGTGATAGAAGAACTGCCATCTTGGAATCAATGCTTTCCCCATCTGTCTCCCGAGCAAAATGTGGTCTGACCTGCCTAGCTAGATCAGCAGCTACAGGAAGGATGTATTGGTGTCTTTGCTCTTAGACAGTTAAGGAACCATGGCAGCCCTCTCATCAGGATAATTGGAAGGGTCCTACAATGATCACCTAGTCTAGCTGTCAAGAAACTATAGGCACAGTGTTTCCCAGCACTCAAAAGTGCATTCAGCTCAGGTCATAGAGGAAGCTTGTGCTTTGCAACAGCATGCATTCCTGGCTAGAGATTACCCTACCTGTATCGTATCTGTATCTGATGACACATCAAACTCCAGAAAGGGGCTGTGGCCTCCCAGGTAAGCTGAATGATGTTCCTCTGATCTAAGAGTGCCTAAAGGAGTGTCAGAAAAGCAACAACACCTTATGTCTTGCACATGACTAAAATATGCCACTGTCTTTCTGGAAATTAATTTCAGACAGGCACTGTCATTTTCCTAGATTCCCCCACAGCTTGGCAAGTGAGGTACAGTATTCAACAGGCACTTACCTGAAGTCAAGACATAAAATTACTTTTTCTTTCACACGTACACACTGGGATTATATCAGTTCATCAGTGACCAATAAGCCAAGCATGTTCTTCATCTTTCCTTCTCCAAAGTTGTCTGGTTACCAAGGCATCTGCCAAGGAATCACTTTACTCATAACAATTTTGAATTAATATTAGGATAGAAAAATCCTGACAGGATATTTGCATTTACAAAGGTTCTTGCCACACAAATTGCTTAGCTTTTTTTTTTGTTGGGACAATAGCTCTTCCTTCAAGAAAAAGTCAATACTGATCTGGTGCTGCCACTGCAAATATAGCTCTTGAGGCAGGCTACCTGGCAGCCTTCTTGAATAGAAGAGCTGAAGGAAACTCAGGATACACCTTTGTAGCCACAAGTTTAAGAGAGTCCAGTCCCCAATGCAGTACGCTGCGACTCTCACAGTTGTGATCTGCAGACACATTTGAGAAAGAAAGGAAGGCTGCCCACAAGCTGTACAAGTTGGAATGGAAAAGCCTAGCTCTGTATAATTAAAGTTACAAAAAGTTTGGAATGCAGCTCTGTTCTTACTTGTTACAAACAAAGTCCAGATTTCATAGCTTATGCTTTTTCTCATGGTTACACACAAGTATCTTCCAATATATTAGCAATACTTTAAATATTCAGCAAGAATATGTTTTAAAATAGTTCTTTCAAAGTATTCAGGAAAGTCATATTCAAACTTATGTATGAGGAAAAAGCGCGGTATACACTCAACACACCTTACAACTTGGCTTGTCCCTAAGTTTGAGTGTCCTTTCCAACAAGATGCATGTGGCTCAAGTGTATCTACCACTGGATTTCAGTCACATTCATTTGTCCTTACAAACATCAATTATTAGACTGTCCAAACTGGCACACAAAGCTCATCTTGGCTCACCTCCGTGCAAGTGACTTTCCGAAGAGAAAGTCTGCATACTCACACGAACACAAAATTTCCTAAGAAAGGACTCAAAACCAGGGCTCCAGACTATGGTCCTTTAAACAAGATATTTAGGAGCAGGAAACTTGTAAAGTTCTGGAATTTCCCAGGATTAACCCTAGTTGGACAGACTTCACTAAACACAAAATGGCAGTCAAAAACACAGTGTGCCTGCAGCCTCGCACACTGACTGGCGCTTGAATTCCTCTGCCCGGGCTAGCAATTAGGCCATGCGAGCACAATGCCTTTGCCTGTGCTTCTCTGAAGATCTAACTCAAATTCCTCCCCTAGTATTTAAAATAAAGCTCTTGAAAAACTTTTTTTATCAGACTCACAAAAACAATAGCTACTAAATCTTCGCTTTCCTTTCTGATTTTATTGAGCGAGTATTCTCATTATGAAACTTCAGGAAACAAGAGCAGCTTTCAACACACAAGGACCTTCCTCCACTTTCTGCTTTTTTTCTGGGTAGCACTGTTGCAGCTGAGACTGTCATAGGGTTGTGTTTGATTACAGCTGCCAGAGGATTTGTTGCTATGTTTATTTTATTAATAGTCTGTCTAATTCAAGGCAAAATGTGCTTGGAACTTGAAGCCTTCAGTCCAGCTTTGGAGCCTGCTCTAGCCTGATGCTTGGGCTACCTGGTATGTTCAAATCGGATCATCTTCCTGATGTCACATCCTTGTGAACACGAGAAGCAATGTAATACTCAGGCACAATAACTGCAGGAACTGAAGCTGGAAGAAACATTACACAAAGCTAGACAATTTTCTTTTTTTATGGTGTCTGAACAGAGATACCCTATGGCAGCAAGGCATGTATATCAATTAAGCCTGGTTCTGTTATTTAAGACAAAAAAAAATATCCATGAAAGGGTAGAAATGTAGCTGACTCCTAAAGTACGTTCACAGCTTCATCTTAAGCACCGAAGTTTCCTACATGGCATGCAAAGAGAGTGGAATTTCCCCACAAAGAGCTCACCATCCTATCTGATCCACTAGTGTCACCCAAATAACCCCAACGTTCTATGACTTCAGTCTCATTGCTTACATAAAGGATACAATAAGAAAGCCATAAGCAAAGGTAAGTGCTGTTTCAGCCTCTGGAGAGATATTTGCTAACAACCTTTTAACACACTGCTTTGATTTGTCAGTAACAAAACACTAACAGGATTAGGTTGCTCTGCTAGAACTGTAGCACAAGCTACAGAATATCCAGCATTCTGTTCAGCAGCAACAAGTCTAAATAGCTTGTGCACGTGCTGGAAATTATTCAAAGCAGAACTTACTGCACAAGCACACCTAAGTCTTCAGCTGTCCTTTTTTATTGCTGTACTACCAATTTAATTGAACTCATGTATATTGCAAGCAGATGGGGCAAAGATCCAAGGCCAGTGGATACAGAAGTATTTTTTAATGCCTGTGACGCTTCACTTTTTTTTTTTTTTAAATTATTATCTCGTTTTGCTTCCTGTGCCCTTAAAAGCAAACTCTATAGTTTCACCTAGGGCTCTGAGTCAAGCAGCATTTACTCAAGTCTCCCACTCAGGATAATCCTAAAAAAACCCTCCTCCTTACTAAACTACTGTGAAGTAATTTTCTGGTTGGAGCCTCCTGCTGCCTTGTCAATCTCTTCCCTAATTGAGAAACATACATTATCCAGAATTGCCCTGACTTGTAAAATGCTGAAGAATTGTCTTAAACACTAAGCCGTTAACAAGATCTTGCTATACTAATGTGTCATCGGAACTGCTTCAACAACCCTTACTCCTCCCTATCATGTCTGCCATGACAGCTCTAGTTTTCTTCCTCAAGTGATATTGAGACATATGCATGCCTACAGTACATGCTATCACCATAGTATTTAACCTCTCCTTGGGCAGTTCTTCTTGAAACACAGAGAAATAAGAACAATCATCTCCTATTGTAACAAATTGCCCATGTAAAAGTTAGTGCAAAACCAGAAACTGATAGGCAGGCACAGGTCTACAGCTGACTCATATAATCTTCACTGTGTTACCAGATACTGAGCTGTGCTAATACCCACTAGCTGAAGATTTCTTCGCATTACTTCAGGGATGGCTATTCAGATACAGGCAATGAAGCGTGCGCTTGGAGACTAAGCTACAAGTTTTATTAAAGGCAAAGTAAAAAAGGGCAGAAGTAACAGAGAGATTAAGAAAAAATATCCTTCCTTATAATTTGGTTTTGGATTTCTGTTTATCTCTAGGGGATGAAAGATGACTCCAAAGAGTAAAGCAATTTTATATTTGTGTTTTCTGTTTAGCATAATTGTTCTACAAAGCTAGTATTAAGATGAAGATAAATTTAGATAGATCTGCCAGGATCTGACTCCTGTTGTGAAGGATGACATTAACAACATGTCCATGAGCAGGCAGAATATTTCCAGGTTATCATTAGTCTGTAAGAAGATACTCAAGGAAATGGAAGTGGTTGTGATCTTGAGCACAGCACTGGTTTCTAAATCAGGAACGGGAAGGTGGTGGTGAGGAACAGTAAAATGAGAATCAAAAATACTGCAAGTTAGACCTTAGAACATTTGCCCATGAAGGCTGAGGCTGCCATGAATGACAATGATCTAAACTTAGCTGAGCAGAGGGGAAAAAAATAAAGACATTTGTGTCATTCTCATGCCTACTTTTAGCCTCCAGAAAGGAGTCAGGAAAATTTGATGCTACAGCAACAAATAAAGGAATATCAATGTTTGAACTGCTGGACAGCTGAAAGGAACAGGTCTTCAATACCAACCCAGTGGACCCTGCAGTCTCATGGATCCAGACATCTTCCTGCCACACTGAGGGCCATGTCACAGTGGCACTACAGAGATATCAGACTCCAGAAATACAGAGCAAAGACACCATGCAAATAGCTACCCGTATGTGAGATAGCTATTGCAACAGCCATGACCTGTTACATTTCATCGCTCCTGTCTGTGCTGTGCAGAGGTGCGCTAGACCATCACCAGCAAGAACACAGCATTGCCCCTGGTTGTACACAACTGCCTGTGCCTCCCAGCTCCAGTACTCACAGAGAGCTTATTCTTGCAGACTGATCCAAATTCTCTCCTACACCCAAAGCGTCCCAGCAGCAAAGACTAGCAGCAACCACAGATGACTTATCTAGTAAGTGTGGAGCTCCATCCTCTACAGGAAACAGAGCAAGATACAGACGATGCTTACAGTAACACTCAATACTATAGTTAGATAGTTCACACAGCGGTGGGAGACAATCCTTCCGTAACTAGCAACCTTCCACTGCAAACACTGAGTTACAGAGCTTCAAGATTTTTACTAGGTAGAACACAGAATTTTAAGGGTTATTTTTTTTCCTTCTTTTAAATATAAGAGGATCATCCCCACCCTGGTGCCAGTACTTTCACATATTTAAGTAAAATAGAAGGACACATACATATGGAATGTTTAGCTATAACAAGGTTGCAATAACAACACAGCAACATCTTTGTGCTCAGCATCTGGGTGATCTGCCTGCAGACAGGCAGGGTTTTTGGGATGCTACATCCTCCCTGCTTGCTGAGACTGGGTGGGCCGGACCCTGGTCTGAGCTGCTAATAAAAGAGAAGGCTGGTGCAGGGAGCCAAGCTTACAAAGCATTTGGGTGGGGAGATGGAATCAAACAGCATTGGTGACAACTGAGTCTCTCAGGCTGTCTGCATACTAGAAACAGTCTAGGTACCTCCCTTACTTGTGGAGAGATGAGGCTCTCGAACTTAAGTGGAAGGAGTCTCCATCTCTCCCAAATAATCTCTACTTCACACAGATACTGCTAAGCAGTGTGTGCTCAAGGAGCCAGGCCAGTGCACTCCAGCATACAGCAGCTACCAGGGGAGTAGTTTTTGCAGTGATAAGCCAGCTCCTCCATTGCACCTGCACAGGGACAAGTCAGCAAGATCATTTCCAAGACCATCTAGGTAAGGTTGGAGACCTTGGTGAAACAGTACTCTTGACATTTGCAAGGGATGCAGGGACAAGAGCTCTGAGCCAAATGGGCAGAAGTCATGTCTCACTTCTCTGCTCTAGGTTGACAGAGGAGCACAGCTGGACTGAGTGGATAGTCAAGGGCCTGCTGAACGGCCTGTTTCTGCTGCAGTCATTAACTCCATGCCTCCACTGACAGCTAACAAAGACGGTATGCACAGTATGAGACACTGAACTCACCCTCCCTTCTGGAAGCACAGTCCAGTCATCTGCTTGTAAGCTAGCAATGCTAAAGATCTTATAGGCATGATAAACCTAACTGTATGGCCTCATCAAAATGGTTACTACAACTAACGACAGAGGAGAAAAAAAAAAGTCAACTCTGAAAGCTGTGATAGATCAACATGAGAGTACACAGAAATTAAAGTGCGTCCTAGATATATGGAAACAAATCAGGATTTAATTCAGAAGTAAATCAAGTAACAAATATAATAGTATGCAATAGGGTGAAGCGCAAGATCAAATGTTTGTAGACTAAACAACTTCTCTTAAATTCTGAAAGATCATCCACTGAAAAAGGGGAAATACTTGACCATGCTGTAGGCAATCCAGAAATGGCTTGGAGCCAAAATTGTGATTAAGCCACCAAAAAGGAAAATGTAAATCTACGTGGTATTGCAGACAAGCTACTCTGAGACAGAAGTATTACGACATGCACAGCAACACAGACTCCCTCTGGAGCATCACACATAATTCTGCTGCCACAGATGAACTACACCTAGAGCAGACATGAAGAATGTTGTCAAGAGAATGAAAGCAATGGAAAGCTATTCTTTCAAGACAAGACATAGATCACAGTCTATTTTAAAAGGACATGGAGGACAAGAGCTAGACAATCAAAATCTGCTTGGGCAGTTATTCCACTATGAGACTTGGCTGGAACTAGAAACAGCTGCAGTGTTGTAAACACCAAGCCACCCAGTGGAATAACAGCCACAAACTACATGGCAAGACATGCATTTTTCTTGGAAACAGACGTACTTTGATATTGCACATGATGCAATCATTTTGTTTATGACACTTTAAAGTGCTCTTTTGCATGATATTACTCACATTCTGAAAGACAAAAGTCTTCAATGGCAGGGGGAAAACACTCCTTGACTTGTTTCTGGGGATGAGAGGGAGGAGAGTATCTTACTGGTCCTCCTGGATGGTAGCTCATCCTTAAGTAGCCAGCTCCCTCCCTCCTGACTAGTCCTTTTTTTCCCCAGACTCTCAGGACTTAAGTGGACGGAGCAGAAGAAGCAGAGGAAAAGAACTACATTTGGAAGGGAACAGAAATGGATACATGATGTTTAAAGAAAACTGACTGCATGGTTGCTAATTATGTAAACTATCTTTCAGCACACAGCTGATAGCTTGAAGCCAAAGGGCAGGAAGAAAACACTCCATATAAACCTGTCTCAGCTTATCCAACAGTTTCCATTGCTGGGCCACAGACAGAAGTACTCTGAGCTTCACCAGACTAACTATAGTGTTTTCAGGAGAGGAAAACATGCACAAAAGGTGCCTTTTCACCCTTCATTTGTAGACTGCCTCTCCAAAAGGCTGGCTTTCCTATAGAATGGCACACAGAAAGACTCCATTTCACTGCAAGGTGAGGTCAGGCCATCGCATGGCCTCACAGTCAGCTAATCAATGGGAACATCTGTGAAGCCCTCTCTTAAAAGCTTTTTTAGACAGTGAGTTAGAGTCTCAAGGTGAACATAAAGGATTTATCAGGGTCAGTGCATAATATGAATTAAAAACTGGTATTGCACTCATTCTAGAAGAAATGCTTTGTAAGAACAAGTGTTGCAAGACACATGATCTAGCCAAGAGCATTCAGGACTGTATGACTTAGTTGCTAATAGAAACAGGAAATATCTTTCCCTCCACACTGAATGATGCTTAGTAAAGATAGGCGATATTGTTAAAACCTGAAGGCATGCAAATGCCCTGTGTGCTTGATCAAAAGCTCATCTAACATACATGTTAGCACTAGCAGAATGCAAAAGTCTAGAACTTTGCAAGATTTTTAATTCAGGAAGTCAGTAAGACTCACTCACAATGACATAGTCCGCAAAACAAACACTTTGCGATTATGATGACTCTACAAGGGTTTGGCAGTTGACTTCGCACAGACTAGTGCTCATTCATTGTAAACAGTGTTTTAGTTCAAATACTCAAGAACTTCTTCAGGCCAAACCCTCAGGAAGTGCTTGTCAACCCTAAATCTTATGCTGGAGATGAGGAACATGTATTCAAGATGTTCAGCCATACATGGCATTCCCACAGGAGTCAGCAAGATGTGGGTTTTGGAGAAAGAAAAGTCTTCAACTATAAGTCTTCAATTAAAAAATTACAGCTTTTCAAAATGTCTTAACTCAAGTTGTCTCTGCCACCAGCAGCAACACCAGAATGAGTATTAATCTATTTGAAAAGGAAAACTGAAATTTCCAAAATCTCCGGATGCAGAGGGAGGGAGAAATGCTTGTACTATTAGCTATACTTCAAACATTGACACATTCATTGTAAAATTACAAGTAGTTGACATTCACAAGTAGCAACTGCCTCCCCCCCACACCTTAGCATAGCAGGTGGTGCTGCCAGTTAGGACTGGCTCTTCTGCCTTTTTCTTCAAGACAAAGGAGCCAACAACAGGAAGCTCTATGCCTGTGCTGGCATCATGCACAGGCTCCAACTGCTGCTCAGGAAAGGTGACGGTCTGCCCAAGTCCTGTGTGCCAGACCCTATGTATCAGACATCTCAGATACCCCAAAGTGTCTCAGATAGTGTTAGAAGCCAGTGTGATGACAACTGAATCAAATCCAAGGAGACACTGCTCTTTCCAGTGCAGGAAGAGGGATCTCCATTACACTGGCAGTGTAATGCAGTTCACATATTCTCCCTAAAAGTTCACCACTGCTGCAGGGAAATTAATTCCCAGATATGATCAGGTGGGAAAGTGCTGTTCATATCTTAAATAATCCAGGATCCTTACATTGAAAGCAACCTGTGGGGGCCACTGCTAAAGTAATTCAGGCTTAAATTTGCACCAAAACAAAAGCTTTCACCTGGTAGGAATTTAAGTACAAATCTCTATTTATCTACACAAACAGCTCCAAGGATTTTTGAAAGAAGCAGCTAGCTCTATGCCTAAGACCTTTGAAAGTCCTTGTTTGAAACACAAGCTTGCTTGTCAAAGCTACTCATCTTTAACCCCATATGTTATCAGTTAGGATTGCAAGGGACAAGTGTTGTGAGATGGTCCTGTAAGAAGTAAGGAGTGATGTCTGCTAACAGTCAAGTCACCACACATTAGCTAGCTACCAATTACCTGCTAAACTGTATTAACAAGTCAACTGCCAATTGCAGGGTAACCTGAACTTACTTCTAGCTGATTTATAACAACATGTTCAGCTAATACAATCTTGCTTTGTGCTGTGATGGGATAGAAACAAGCATGCAGTCAACATGACTCAGTTGAGCTGTACCATGTAGAACAAAAGCAATCCGAAGGTCACCCCTTTTTCTGGAGTCCCCAACGATCCTTCCTGTAACTCTGGGGTTTGGCACCTCCGCAGCATTACCAGTAGTTCACTATTAACCCCTTCCTCTATCCTGCAGGAAAATACACCCCAAAAAAAAAATTAGAAGAGAACATAAGAAACCTATTAACCATGATTTTCTAGTTCTCTCCCTCTTCCCTCCAAGTCCTGTATCTTTGTGGTCACCCTCACAAATAGCCCCAGGACTAGTTTACTTAAATTGTATGTAACCTCTCATAATTAATGTTGGAAAGAGGTGGAGCTGCTGTTGTAATAGCAAGAAGCAGCCTGTCACTAGCCACAAGATTTAAGATAAAAATTAACAGGCAGAATTCTCCTACACACTCTACCAAGGCCTGACAAAAATCTAAATGTAATCAGTTCAACGAAATGTAAGCTCATGTTACTCTACTCCAAGTGTAATGTTTGACAATAACATGGAAAACTTAATTGTGTGAGGAGTGAAGACTCATTTATATCATTTAAGCTACTAGGTCTTCATTAGACACTCCTAATCATTAAGTTAAGCAGCCTGCTTTGTTCTAACCATAACTCATGACTGGACTAGCATACGTTACACTGTTTTACATTCCACATAAAGGTCTCCACCTTTCTGTCTTGAAGACCAGTCTTCCTTGATCTTAGAATCATAGAATAGTTTGAGTTGGAAGGGACTTTGTAGGTCATCTAGTCCAACCTCCCTGCAATAAGCAGGGACATCTTCAACTAGATCAGATTGCTCAGTGCCCCATCCAACTTGGCCTTGAATGTTTCCAGGGATGGGACATCAACCACCTCTCTGGGAAAACCTGTTCCAGTGTTTTACCACTCTCATGGTAAAAAATTTCTTCCTTACATCTAACCTAAATCTACCCTCTTTTAGTTAGTCCTTGCCCTATTGCAACAAGCGCTCCTAAAATTTTTGTCCCTATCTTCCTTATAAATCCCTTTTAAGTATTTTAAGTATTGAAAGGCTGCAATAAGGTCTCGTTGGAGCCTTCTCTTCTCCAGGTTGAACAGCCCCAAACTCTCTCAGCCTGTCTTCATAGGAGAGGTGCTCCAGCCCTCTTACCATCTTCATGGCCCTCCTTTGGACTCACTCCAACAGGTCCACGCCCTTCTTATGTTGAGGGCTCCAGAGTTGGATGCAGCACTCCAGGTGGGGTCTCACCAGAGCAGAGTAGAGGGGCAGAATCACCTCCCTCGACCTGATGGCCATGCTTCTTTTGATGCAGCCCAGGATGTGGTTGGCTTTCTGGGCTGCAGGCGAGGATTGCCAGCTCATGTTCAGCTTCTTGTTCACCAGCACTCCCAAGTCCTTCTCCTCAGGGCTGCTCTCAATCCATTCCCCGCCCACCCTGTATTTGTGCCTGGGATTGCCACGACCCACATGCAGGACCTTGCACTTGGCCTGGTTGAACTTCATGAGATTTGCACGGGCCCACCTCTCCAGCCTGTCAAGGTCCCACTGGGTGGTATCCCTTCCCTCCAGTGTGTTGACCGCACCACACAGCTTGGTGTCATCGGCGAACTTGCTGAGGGTGCACTCAACTGAAGTCAACTGCAACACTGTCCATGTTGCCAACAAAGATGTTAAACACTGCCAGCCCGAAAACCGACCTCTGAGGAACGCCACTCGTCAGCAATCTCCACGTGGACATCAAGCCATTGACTGCAACTCTGAGTGCAGCCATCCAGACAGTTCCTGCCTCTTGCACATGGGCTACCACCACTCGGTCTTTCCACACCCTAATGAAGCAACCGAGGTTGTCCACGGCCATATTTTGCAGTAGCTTTCCACAGCAAGGATGCTGCAAAACTGGATGAAAAGATAAATCAACCTTTGATTCTTTCCAACAAAGGAGGAAACAGGAAAGAATCAACAAAAAGATAGTGCTAGAAGCAAACCCCTCGACCCTTACAAAGACTTTTCCAGGCATGAGACAGTGACTGTACAGACAGATCATGTACCCATGTGTGTGCAGAACTTTCTCTAGGTAGCTACTGGTACCTAAACTAAACCAGCTTAAAATACATCACAGTGGCTCAACACAAACAAGAATGGAAGTAGATACGTAGCACCATTGCAGTTTAACTGGTCAATTTATTCCCTCAGGCTCTTAGGCAGCTCTGGTAGCCTCTATGGAGCTCAGCTGGCCAGACATCTTCCAGAATGCAGTTTAACCAATTTAATGGTACCTGCAGGATGCCTGTCACACATCCTGTCCCATGAGTGACAGCAGCATGGGTGTATTGGACCTATTCTTAGTCTCTCCCATCAGGTCTCCACAACTAAATGGGTTTAACATTTGTAAGAAATATAAAGGTTGTTTAAGGTCACCATGCTGAAAGCCTGGACCAAGTTTATTATCCTGTGACAAAAAAAAAGGCTTTAGAAACAAGGGAAGAGACAATACAAAGCAGAGGAAGGGAGTCTATTAAGAAGATGACCTTCAAGAAGCTGGAGATATGTCCAAATGCAGGTGACAAAAATAACA
This sequence comes from Chlamydotis macqueenii, assembly GCF_036417535.1. Classification (NCBI taxonomy): domain Eukaryota; kingdom Metazoa; phylum Chordata; class Aves; order Otidiformes; family Otididae; genus Chlamydotis; species Chlamydotis macqueenii. The sequence continues at coordinate 23,904,518 of NC_141559.1, forward strand.
AACTCTTCTTTATAAAATGCCAACACAACCTAACAAAGGCTCAGGCAAAGATTCAAAAACAGTGTGATCAAACATAATCTGACTAATAAATCCTCTTCCAGTACGTCAGAGCAGGAAGTTCATAGGATCAACAGACTACTAATGGAGTACTGACAGCAGATGTATTCAAAACAAAAAGTTAAGTAAGTTCTTCATGCCAGCCTGGGGAAGTTTGTACTCTGGAATTTCTATTTAGAAATAGATTTTCTCCTATGTTCTCACCAAACTAAGTGTCAGCAAAACAGGATTTTATTCATTCTTCCATTAACACTTGCTAAGGTCAGGTAATGTTCACCCAAGCATTCAAAGATAACTCCTTCAAAGGGGAGCAGGATGAAGGTGAGAAGAGAAGCTTCCCCTCCTGAAGACAGCAGGGAGGAGGCAGATAGGAGGGAGAATTACAATATTAAAACTTGAGCTGGTTCTCGAGAAGCTACTTCCACACACGTAAGGTAGCTGGAAAATCTCATTGAGACCATCAGCACATGGCAATAAACACAAGAGCAGGAGTGGGACAGGCATCAAAATTTCTGTCAGGTTCTTAGCTAAACCTCAAGAGGGAATGGGATGAAAAATCAGAGGCTTGAAAACCTCAGCAGTCCACCTACCTAAGTGGCAAGCAACCAAACATGCCTCTAAAATAGCAGGGGACCATGCAGTGTGAGAGTTTTAAACAGTCTGTATTTTCTGGTATCTCTGCCAACATTCTCCTGCAGATTCTCCTGGAAACCATGCTAAGGCACATGGAGAGCAAAGAGGTGGTTGGTAACACCCAACATGGCTTCACAAAGGGCAGATGGTGCCTGACCAGTTTGGTGGCCTTCTATGACGGGGTGACAGTATTGGTGGACAAGGGACGAGCAACGGATATCATCTACCTGGACTTGTGCAAAGCTTTTGACACTGTCCTGCATGACATCCTTCTCTCTAAACTGGAGAGGCATGGGTTTGATGGACGGACAACTCGGTGGATTAGGAATTGGCTGGATGGCCACACTCAGAGAGTGGTGGTCAACGGCCCAATGCCCAAGTGGAGACCGGTCACGAGTGGCGTCCCTCAGGGGTCCATGTTGGGCCCAGCCTTTTCAACGTCTTTGTCGATGACATGGACAGTGGGATAGAGTGCACCCTCCGCAAGTTCGCCAACGACACCAAGCTGTGTGGTACCGTCGACACGCTGGAGGGAAGGGATAACATCCAGAGGGACCTTGACAGGCTGGAGAGGTGGGCCCGTGCAAACCTCATGAAGTTCAACCAGGCCAAGTGCAAGGTCCTGCATGTGGGTCGTGGCAATCCCAGGCACAAATATAGGCTGGGCGGAGAATGAATTGAGGGCAGCCCTGAGGAGAAGGACTTGGGTGTGCTGGTGGACAAGAAGCTCAACATGAGCAGGCAATGTGCCCTTGCGGCCCAGAAGGCCAACCACATCCTGGGCTGCATCAAGAGGAGTGTGGGAGGGAGGTGATTCTGCCCCTCTACTCTGCTCTGGTGAGACCCTACCTGGAGTACTGTGTCCAGTTCTGGAGCCCCCAACATGGGGACATGGATCAGCTGGAGAGGGTCCAAAGGAGGGCCACAAAGATGGTAAGAGGGCTGGAGCACCTCTCCTATGAGGTCAGGCTGAGAGACTTGGGCTGTTCAGCCTGGAGAAAGGAGGCTCCGGGGAGACCTTACAGTGGTCTTCCAGTACCTAAAAGGGGGCCTACAGGAAAGATGGGGAGAGGCTGTTCAGTAGGGCCTGTTGAGACAGGACTAGGGGTAATGGTTTCAAAACAGAAGGAGGTAGATTTAGATTAGATATTAGGAAAAATTTTTTTACAATGAGGGCTGTAGAACACTGGAACAGGTTTTCCCAGAGAGGTGGTGGATGCCCCATCCCTGGAAACGTTCAAGGCCAGGTTGGATGAGGCTCTGAGGAACCTGATCTAGTTGAAGATGCCCCTGCTTCTTGCAGGGGGGTTGGACTAGATGACCTTTGAAGGTCCTTTCCAACCCTAACCGTTCTATGATTCCATGATTTCCAAGCTCCTGTAGTCAGAATAAGCCTTACCTTTTCCCAAAGGAAAAAGAAAGTACCTCCTCTCGGATTTTTCTCCTTAAGATAGCATGACACACAGGCAGAGATATGACACCAGAGAGGAGCTGGGGGAAATCCATGCTAACTCCAAAAGGTCAGAAACTGCGCTGATTTTAACAAGACTATACAGCATCTGGCCTTTCCCCAGACCATAGAAGAGGCTGCTTCAGCCTACTGCAGTATATGCAGCCCAGGATAGGGATGGGATTCCCACCTGGATGTTAGAGAGTCTCAGAACAAGGTCAGCATGGTCAGCTATGTACGGAGCCTAACAGTCTCATTCCTAGCATAATTCAGAAGAGCCAGTAATGACCAAAGGATTATTACTATCATTCTCATGTTTAACTCTCATGCCCCAAAATGAACAGAGCTAATATGAATCCTCACTGAAACACCAGCTATAACAAAAAGGGCAAAACAGCTTGCCTGCTCTTTTATGTCCTTTAATCTTTCCAGAGGGTGATTACAGAGCTGCAGTGTGACAGAATCACTCTCTCTGACTTTAAATGGCTGAACTGTTTTGACTGAGTTTACCTCAAATGTATTACTGGTATTAAGAGCAGATATGGAAATAAATCACATCCAAAACTGGAAAACAAGTGACTGAATACAGACATTTACAACATGAAATTGTGAAGTGCCTTCATCTGTAACACTAAACACTGCTTCGTCTCCAAATACTAGTGAGAGACATAACCATCTACAGACTAGGTTTAAGTTCCAACACTTGGAAAATTATCTAACAATGCAAATGCTACAGGCATTTAGTGAAATTAAAAGTAATAAGTCTATAGTGGGTTTTTACACATTATACAATTACTACCTTGTTGCAGCATAGGAATGTGACAAACAGCTTTGTAATATTTATGAAAAATATAAAGCAGTTGACTATCTGGCTTTAAATAACAGGCCAGTTCTGGGCTGACATCACTCTTACTTGTAACTGCAGGGAATTTGTCTCTAGCTGTGGTTACACTGCAGAAGCCCTCACTTAGCATGTTGCAAAGCAATCAGCAAATGGGTCATAAAAACAAGGATCTCCCAAGGACATAACCTCTTGGACAACTAGCATTGGCCACTAAAAGACAAGCTACCATATTAGTTTAATCTGGATCACTGTAAGGTATAACTGTTCTGGTTTACCCAACTTGCACTTAGATGACTGCATTACAAAGACACAGAGGAAAAAAGAAAGAACAAGCATATCCTTACAGTATCTCCCTTGGCAGAAATGACCTGATCATCACGCTATATCCACTTCTAGTATTTCCGTTTTTCTTTTTAACTACAAGTGAAGCAGCAGATCTGGTTTTGGACCTGTACCAGACTGACACTGTACCCATCCTATTTGATGTGGGAAGAAAAAAAAATACCAAAGGCTCATTTCTTAGGGGAAAGTCTTCTGCAATCACACTTCCTCAGTATTTACCCTCAATATTTCAATGCCACCACATGTTAATGAAAGGGAGATTATATTTACACTCCTACTAATAGAAAGGCTTGAGTTTGAACTCAGGTTTCTAGACATCAGAGAGCCCTCATGAGCCAGGGGATGAATGACACAGCCAACGTGACTGACCAAAAGCCAGTCAAATAGAGATCCATACAAATCCGACTTCCTTGGTCTCGCTGCACACAGTTGGTGTCTGGAGAAAGCAGCAAAAATGTCGACTTTGGCTCTGTGAGCAGTGCTAGCCATCTAGCCAGACAGACAACAGGAGCTAGGACAGGCATGGAGGTACTGCTTACCGGCTAAAGCCTCTGATCTAAGACTTAAGCAGAAGGCCCTAGTCTGTTAATCCACTAGTAGTGCCTAGCTTCTAATTTGGAAGAAAGTAAAGTCCTATCTCCTGTACAATAGCATAAAAAAAAAAAAGCCATCACAATGCAGCATTCTTTGCCAGCAGGTTCTCAAGAAGCCAACATATATGCACCCCAGGGTAGCTGGGGCTGCCAAGTAGCCTGCCTGCACGCTGTGTGCTGCCACCTGTAACAGGTCTCACCTGGTGAGATGGCCTCCCTAGCTGCATCTGTCTAGACATATCCAGTAGCAAGCTAGAAATTTAAGAGAATTTTCAACTCAAAAAGACAAGCTTTACTAGAACCTAAATTAACTTTTTAAGAAGGAAAAGCAAAGTACCTATGCAAAACACAAAAGAAATAAAACAGAATTATAGACAGGGCTCTCCTAAGTGACTTCTCCCATTTTGCAGGTTTGATTCTGGTCACTCTAGTGGTTTTCTGGATTGCTGCAAACCCTATACAATCCCTCCCTCAAGGAAGTTACTCTTTCCATCACAAGAGGTTTGGCTACCTCTTCTTCAACTCTATAACATCTCCCCATCAGTGGCAGGCTCCCAGGGCTCTGGCATCCCTTTTGCCACTTACCAATCAAACAGAGATTATGCTCTAAGCATTATGCTTCACGATCTTGTACTGTTCCCCTCTTTCTTTTGAGAAAACCAAACTTCTTGTCATCTAAGTTGCCTTGATACTGCTCATATTTGTGTACACAATCTACCTCAATCCACTGAAGAGTTTTTAATTCATTGCCTAAATTAAACTACCTAGATGATACAGTCTGCTTGGTAACATAGGAACTGAAACCAGTATCTCTCAGAAACAATCCTATAAGCGCTGTAAGATGGCTGAGCCACAAAATAGGGCCCATGTAGTCTCCCGCAGAAAAAGGGCAGCTGATAACCAAGGGGTCCCCGAAAATCAGGAATGTCTATTCCAAGGAGGGACAGCCTTCCAAGATGAGGTGACAACATTGATCAGGAATCAAGTCTGAAGGTTCCTGGCTTTCTCAGTGTCACAACCTCCTTGTCAGACTTGAGACTAGGAGATAGCTACTCAAGTTAGCAGAACATCCTGAGGCCACATCTTAAAATTTCAGGCATTACAAGCAGAATAAGTGAAATTTGTTAAGTTGAAGTGAGTAACTCAGATACTGAAAATTTTTTAATGCTTTTGCCCTATAGAACAGCTTGAAAAAAAATAAAATTCAGTTTAATTTTGTTTTGGTTTTAAGAAAAAAATACAGAAGCCTTAAAATTGAAGTAATCTAGCATGTTAGAATCATAGAATCATAGAATCATAGAATGGTTAGGGTTGGAAGGGACCTTCAAAGGTCATCTAGTCCAACCCCCCTGCAAGGAGCAGGGACATCCCTGACTAGATCAGGTTGCTCAGAGCCTCATCCAGCCTGGCCTTGAACGTTTCCAGAGATGGGGCCTCCACCACCTTTCTGGGCAACCTGTTCCAGTGTTCTATGACTCTCATCGTAAAAAATTTTTTCCTAATTTCTAATCTAAATCTACCCCCCTCTATTTTAAAACCATTACCTCTCGTCCTATCGCAACAGGCCCTACTAAACAGCCTTTCCCCATGACCTTGAACAAAAAAAAACCCAAACTTTTTTTGTTCCCAAGCAAAGTTATTTTTGCTGTTCTTTTGATGGTCAAGTTTCTATCTAATATATCCACATTTGAAGCAATTATAATATCCAAGGAAGTCATAATTAAGATAATTAATCTATCATATACACATAATTAATATTTCTACTTCAATACTCTGAGAAAGAACTAACATGTTGTTACATGATACGAGTTTAAAGAGAACTTCAAAAGCAGCAGTTAGTAGGCTATAAAATAGGAGGCAATTAAAACATTCTAATTCCTTGCAGACTACTATCCCAGAAGAGTATACTTGGTCTGGTTGGGATGGAGTTCATTTTCTTCACAGCAGCCCATTATGATGTTGTGTTTAGGATTTGTGACCAAAACAATGTTGATAGCACAATAATATTTCAGCTGTTACTGAACAGTGCTTGCACGGCAACAAGGCCTTCTCTGTATCTCACTCTACTCTTCCCCTTCCTGCCAGCAAGTAGGCTCAGGGTAGGCAAAAGACTGGGAGGGGTCACAGCTGGGACAGCTGACCCAAACTGATCAAAGGGATATTCCACACCAGGTAACATCATGGTTGGCCAAAAAAAAAAAAAAACCAAACCAAAACCAAACCAAAACTGGAGGATAGAATTTTCTGAAATAGGCATTGCTTAGAGACTGGATAGGCATCCCACTGCTTGTGCAAGGTGGTCAGTTATTGCCTTTGCATCCCACACACACCCAATCCTTTGTTTGAACTGTCTTGATCTTGACCCATGAGTTTTTCTTGCTTTTTCTCTTCTGATTCTCTTCCTCATCCTGCTGGGTAGGCCTGAGCCATCAGCTGGTGGGTGCTTAAATGCTGGCCAGGGTCAGCTCCCTCCAGAGTCACACAAGGCAGAGTTACCCCTGACAAACCAAGGGAGTAATGTACGTCAGATTAAAGACAGTTTAGGACAATCTAGGGCACAAAAAAATAAAAACTACTGGTTAATTGAAAATGTATTGTAATAGCTAGGGATCTCAAGAGCAGAGAACAAAAAGAGCATGTGGTCTTCCCATTACATCAGAAGCCAGCTAGCTGAATGGTTTCTAAACTACAAGGACAAGGATAAAGCAGATAAAGCAGTGCAGTGACACTACAAGTTTTTGCATCTGCTTACACTTTAGGAGATGCAAAATGAAAGATCCTCAGGATCGTGTTAACTGTTTTCAGAAAAATTCAAGGTACTTCTGAAAAAAAGAACCAAAAGTCAAAGTACCAAAACCCACAAATATGGTCATTTGGGTCCTACAGTCCATGTTTGAGGGGTCCAAGACCTGCAAAAGGGTCCAAAAAATGAAACATTAAATCCTACATCAGAAACAAACAGACAAGTGGAGCTTGTGACCCAACAGTGCTGACAAACTCAAAAATACCCCCTGCAGATTAAATTAGACCTATGTATTATGACTCATCTGAATAATTGCCAAGCAAGCTGTGCCTGAAAAAAAACATCTCAGCATGCAAGTATTTCTACACTTGGGTCAGAGAAGGTGAGCTGTATTTAGCTGCCTTGCTTTGCAGCAGAACTTGTCACTGCCTTGCAGAGAAAGCCAGGTGGCAGAGAAAGAGCAGAAAGGAAACACAAACACATACTGTACAAGGAGAGGGAGTCATCCACATCGTATTGTTTTACAATGGTGGGGATTTTGGGGGGGAGGTGGGGGAGGCATATGTGTAATTGGGGGAAACTTAAAGGCTCCAAATGTGCAGAAGCCCTTCAGGACATAATTTAAAATATTATTAGTTTGAATGATTCTAGAGGGACATACACACAGGCTGAGAAGTGTAATCTCAAATAAGAGACATTTCTTGAATCCAATAGATGGATAATTTCCTGAGAAGGATGAACAATTTATTTGAGCTTCAACGTTTTCAGTGCTCTACTGAAACCTACTATATGAGATCAAGGCTTCAAACACATGCAATCGTGTCAATGCTGATACTGATGACTGATTCAGAGTCTAATGTTTTCATTCCACCATTCCACTTCTTCCCACTTTTCTGTAGACAAGATACTTCCTGGTAATTTAGTTTTGTTCCTTTAACATTTATGGTGAGGCAAAGCACTAAAGTATGAGTCCTACTTCTAAAACTCAAAGGCAATAGAATACCTATCCTTATGGTATCTGAGCACTTAATAATCGTCTAACCTGTTCTTCCAAGCTTCAGTTACAGATATGCTAAAGCTTCTGCAAATAAACAATCAGGAGCACTTAAACTGTAGCTGATCATGCCTGTGGTGGAGGAGGAATCAGAAGACCCACCAATATCCTTTCAGCCCCAGTTTCTATTATAGCTTTACTGTTTATCTATGAAACCTCACAGTTTTGCCACCTGACTCATGATTCTAACCATCTAATGAGGGCAACACAGATAACCATTTGACAAACAAGCAAACCCACACAGGAAAAAAATCTAACCATAACTTAAAATAATTTGAAACAAGACACTGAATAGGCAAGCTTAAACTCCAGTCCTATGAAGCACAAGTATTCCAGCAGCCCTAGAAACAGAAAAGCATTGTGATTTAAAAATAGGGTGTGATACCAGATAACAACTGTGATTCACCTGGAAGACAAGGAGAGTACAAAAGCAAGAGACAAGCCAAAACCTGCACTGTAATGACAACACACAGAGCCACAGCCTTAACAGCTCTTTTGGTGCTGGAATGAGAGGTTAAGAACAGGGCAACCTGGCTTTCATGGGAACAAATCATAGGAAAAAATATATCCATCACAGACGCAAAAGCCACTACAAACACAAATGGCTATTACCAGCTTATCCACCAATAGTGATGCACACTGCAGCCATCCACAATCAAATATAGCAAGCACTTTTTAAATCAGCACAGCTTTTGTAATTTGAACCAAGATATTTATTCACAACCAAGACTCTGAGCATAAAGACTGCAAATGCAGAGAGGGAACAATACTGGGAGCAAAAGAATTTCCTGCCACAGTAGAACATGCACGTATGTCTCAACTTGACCATTATCTGCATACTTATATGTGCAGAATGAGATAGGAGCTCCTTATGCAATTGCTAATGTCTATTTGCACACTGCCCCTTTTTTATGAACGACATAATATTTGGTCTCATTCTGTGTGGTTCATGTTTTTGGGGTCAAGAGATGGATAGATACATAACCTTTACCCAATAACATAGATATGCACACTAAACAAACATGTCTACAATTATGAGATGGATTGCATTTTTTCTTAGCTGCTTCCTGCCCTTCAAGTCCCCTCAGATATTGCTTCTAATAGTCTAAACCTCCGAGCAGCTGCTACTTTGAACCTGGTTTCTTAAAGAAATAGCATTAATGCAGACAGTGTCTACCAACAAACCCAAAAGGCTCTAAAATTTTAAGAACTTGAATGGAGTTGTGGGGGAATAGGGTAGGAAAAGAGGCTACTGCCCCATTGAGAGAAAGACATTTATGCCCACACCTTGTTAGACACCAGAAACTCCACTAAAGACAGATGAGTAACTGGGCTTTACTTTGGTTAGGCTTCCCAAATAACTATTTAACAGAAAACCCCCTACAAACACATCAAACACAAACTTCCTTCTTTTTCTAAAGATGACTTCCCAGCAACTTTATCACAATTATTATATTCAGTCTTTAATCAGGCCTCCAACCCTGAACAGCTCTCCACAGCCAGAAACTGTCAGCACACAGAAGGCCTCGCTGTACTGGACTCCAACAGTGAGAGCTGGAAAAGGTGACCTTTACAGTCTGGAACCTAAGTAGCACACAGTGCTGTCTCTCTTGTAATTCTTGTTTGAAAGTTTGTACTATCAGAAAGGAAAACCCTCTGCATTTCTTCCTCAGGCAGGAGAGAATGGAGGAAAAATAGGCTTGCATGACACAGGGAAACTTGACATGGGTTCCCTCCATTATGTTATTGAAAACTATCTGTCCATCATGTTACAGCTTTAAACTATGCTACTGCCAATGGGTGTGAATACTCATTGTGCACAGAGCACTGGACACTATTTTTGTGATGAAAAAAATTCCTTGGTTCGCTTCAGGGTGCTATTCATCTATTTCAGGGTAAGTTAAGGTAGGGCTATCTAGCTAATGATAGGGTCTGTCATAGTACCATGTAGACACCTAGTCTTGTCAAGCTTGTTCTTTAAACCTCTGTCTAATTGGACTAGACAGTTTGTACCACACATCAATTGTTCACACACTTCCAGTGAGATGACAACTGAGAAGAGAGCTGTACTTTTCAGCAACTATAAATCACAGCAGGCCGAAGAAGGCCAAATACATTCCTCACCCCTTCAGTGCAGCATAGCATATAAGCTGAGATCCTAGTATGTGGCTCATTTGCAATAAAGAGCTAACTGTAACATGATTCAGTAAGGAGCATAAGGCCATGCTTAACTTCAAGCATCTGATTAGGACCTCGTGGCTTCCATAAGGCTCAGGCAGGAGCTCTCATAGTTCTGCAAATGGCAAACTCAGGCCAAGCAAATGCAAATGTCAAAACCAGATCTCAGAAATACATCTCAGGGATGACCTTAATTGCAACTTCCACCCTTCTCTTGTTTCTTGGGAAAACAGATAGCACAAGGAGCAAAAATTTACCACTTAAAATATTACCCAGAACAAATCCTGCCATCTCCAGACAAGGTCTAGCTAAGCCAAGCGGTACTTTCATGCTAGTGATCTAGAGTGGACTCTGTAATTTCCTTTCCTCTAACCATAACCATTGTAGACCAGTTTCCTGCAGCAAAGAAAATAAAATAGTTCACCTTGGTCTAGGATCAAAATATGCACCAAATGCAAGATGCTGCCACCTCCTGATTCCGTAGGGAACTGACCCAGAAAACCCACAGAGCTGTACCGGGTTGCAGCTGGACTGAGTGCATCTAAACACTACACACTGCTGCCAAAAGGGGACAGTCACCTTTTCACTGTGTTCATTCTGCCTCTTGAAAAAGCCATTTCAACTCACGTTCTGGGAAGATATCCAGGAAAGAAAAAGGAAACTGTTTTCTTTCAGATTAGCAATTTAAATCAGGTCAGTGATGACTATGGGAAGTGGGGGCAGCACAACTGAAAGCAAAGGACAGGAGAGGTAGAAGAGAGGGTTACCACATTAGGCAGCAGAAACACACTGATCACGTCAGCTACATCATCTACATAATTTGAAAAAGCAAGTGGTGGAAAAATAGTCTACTCTTTTTTAAAATGGAAGTGCTCAAACAAGGGAATATTGCAGCAATGATTATGAAATGCAGATTCTACAGGTCTTTCCGCAAAAGCAGAATCAATGGGACTGTTCTACGACATAAAATAATTAAGCAACATAATTTTAGAATAGAATCATAGAATGGTTAGAGTTGGAAGGGACCTTCAAAGGTCATCTAGTCCAACACCCCTGCAAGTAGCAGGGACATCCCCGACTAGATCACAATATGATTTTTGAAAATTGTAGAAATATTAGGCAGTTTTTGCTATGTAACTGCAGTCACATAGGCTAGACTTCATATATAATCTATTAATCCTTAGAGAGAACTGGTAGTTTTCGGATTGTCAGGAAAATTTATTATTCTGTTTGTTAAAAGTTAGCCTAGCATATCTGGAGTAATTAAGAGGGATGGTAGAACAAAGATAGGCCTCAAAGGTGGAGTGTAAAACAAGTCCTAAGCCAATACTTTGGAAAGAAAGAAGATCAAGGAACACCGTGGCCCGTTCTCAGGACCATATATGGAGATTTTTAAGGAAAGCTCAATGAGCAGATTTGAGGAGGTCTGACGACCCCTGGAACCACCTGATGACCCTCTACTCAAAAGACTGAGCATGCACAAGTGGGTGGAGAACATTATAATGATTACTAGGAAGACTAATGACTATGTATCAATATTCCAGGAATTGTTGACGATTATGTATGAAATTACTGAATATACTCCGTGTGGATTTTTAAACTGGCATGCATGCTAGGTGGAAGGATCCCCCATGCATCTGGCACCGCAATAAAGGATGCCTGCTTCTTAATACTACATTGGTGTTAAGGACTTTGATTCCCAATTTCAGTGACAGGACTACCCAAGAAACTCAGCTTTGTCCTAACTTTCTTGTCACTGAAGTGACTATTCAACTCTCCAGGGTCAGTCTGTCTCACAACAAGCACTTCCAAAAAGGTTTTATTTATTTATTCAGAAAAATCTCACCTTCCTTGAAACCAAGTGCAAACAAATAGGTATCACCCTATCACCTTCTCAGCATGAGAGTCACATTACCTAAGGGGAGAAAGGGGAGGGGAAGAAGCCCAAGAGAAATAAAACAGCCAACGAACACAAACAGGAACAACAATGGGAAAAATAAGCCAAAACCGTATCTTTTGGGAGACAGGGGAAAAACTTGGCTTCCAAAAACTTAAGTTTCCCTTTCCCTCTCCATCTTATTAACTTACTGATTAAAAATATATTTTTGAGTAATACCTATAGTGAGTTTCCTGTTTACACAGCAGTAACTCTGTGAGCCAATAAACTCAGTGGTCTGAAGTATGTGGCCTTGACACACACTCAGTCCAGAATATAGTAATTACCTTGTAAACAGGAAGCATGCTACTGCCAATGCACTGAGGCGCAGGAACAAAAGCCACACAGAAGTTACACTTCCGCACTAGCACCTCCTGCAGCTTACTTAAAGTGCAAATCAGAAATTGAATAAAACATAAAAAATACTTTATGGCTATCTATGCCAACAAGTGTTTGCCAGCACTCTCTGCAGCTTTCTGTAAAAATCACAATAATTTACATTGTAAACATCTTCCATTGGCTGACATAGCCAAAACACTTTCAGGCATTTCAGGGTAGCTTTAAAAAGGCTTTTAGGCATAAGCAGATTAGACCAAGGTAGAGGAAATTTTGGTTATAACCTACACCTTACTGTTTCAGGGCTGAAAGCAGATGACAAGGGTTAGCACAATAAATTCTGAAAGGTATCAAACTTCACAGGAATCATACACATGGTAACACCAGCCAAATGTATGGGTATCAGAGACTTACATACCAGGCTGCAGCTACATGAATGGCTCCCTGCAGACCTGCATCATAAAAGCCTGCTTTTTGAGAAGAGCAGGAGCAGTAAACAGTCTTACCCTCCGATCTGGAGGACAAATTCTGAATTAGTGGATTTTGTATTTTAATCTAACTTAGACAATTTAACCTACTTCACAAAAATTATATCCCTGCTTCATCTTGGGTCTTCACAGTTGCAAGTTATACAGGCTGCAATAGGCCTACAAAGAAATTATTTTCAAAAATACACCTCTTGAGCAGTCAGTAACCATCTCCACTCAGTCCCTTGATAGACAGCAAAAGGCCTGGACATAAAAGGAAGACCAAACCTTGTCTCTAATGTAGGATACGATTATTCTCAGTCACCCTGGTCATTCCTCAACAGTGGCCCATCTCTAATATGCAGTCTTCAGAGAAGACCCATCCATAGTCACTTGCACAAAAAACATGGACAAATGGGCTAACACTAAGATGTTATAAAGACAATTTTAAAGGGAGAAATTCCAAGCAGCAGCTGTAAACTAGTTCTGAAAGGCATTCTGCAGATGCTAAGGGAATTATTTAACATTCCTTTTAAACAGGTTTGAGCAAAGCAATTATCTGTCCCTTGAAACAAAAGTGTATCTATCAAATCTCTGGCACAGCAAGAACTAAAAAGAAATCAACTACGAAGCTCAGCACCCTTTATTCCCTGCTCCTTTCCATTGGGATTTGCTGTTTAACAACTTTGTCAGTGTCATGAACAGTGGGATAGAGTGCACTGACGATACCAAGCTGTGTGGTGCTGTCAACACACTGGAGGGGAGGGATGCCATCCAGAGGGACCTTGACAGGCTGGAGAGGTGGGCCCATGCAAACCTCATGAAGTTCAACAAGGCCAAGTGCAAGGTCCTGCACATGGGCTGGCACAATCCCAAGCACAAATACAGGCTGGGCAGAGTGTGGATCGAGACCAGCCCTGAGGAGAAGGACTTGGGTGTGCTAGTGGACGAGAAGCTCAACATGAGCAGGCAATGCACACCTGCAGCCCAGAAAGCCAACCACATTCTGGGCTGCATCAAAAGAAGCATGGCCAGCAGGTCAAAGGAGGTGATTCTGCCCTGGTGAGACCCCACCTGGAGTACTGTGTCCAGTTCTGGATTCTCTAACATAAGAAGGACATGGACCTGTTGGAGTGAGTCCAGAGGAGGGCCATGAAGATGATAAGAGGGCTGGAGCACCTCTCCTATGAGGTCAGGCTGAGAGACTTGGGGCTGTTGAGCCTGGAGAAGAGAAGGCTCCAGGGAGTCCTTATAGCAGTCTCCCAGTACCTAAAAGGGGCCTATAGGAAAGATGGGGAGGGACTTTTGACAAGGGCATGTAGTGATAGGACAAGGGGTAATGGCTTGAAACTGGAACAGGGTAGATTTAGATTAGACATAAGGAAGAAATTATTTACTGTGATGCTTACGTCAACTGTGAGGGTGGTGAGGCACAGGAACAGGTTGCCCAGAGAAGCTGTGGATGCCCCATCCCTGGAAATGTTCAAGGCCAGGCTGGATGTGGCTTTGAGCAACCTGGTCTAGTGGAAGGTGTCCCTGCCCAGGGCAGGGAGGTTGTAACTGATGATCTTTACGGTCCCTTCCAACCCAAACCATTCTATGATTCTGTGGTTCTATGACATTGTAATATGCATGGGAATCCACAGCTACCAGCTGGTTTCTGCACTAAGGAGTCTCCCTTACCCTATAATTCTTGAATAAGAGCACATCAATAACAGAACAGCAGAATGTTTAAGTTTGGAAGGAACCTCTGGAGATGGTTTAGTCAATCTAGAGCCACCGCATCCTTAAGAAAACCATCAGCAGCTATCCTCACTGGCAAACTTCCCTCCCCAAAACATACCACAGTAAAGGTGCTAGACTCATGCTACCAATATTTGAACTTTGTGCCACATGAAAGGCATGAAACCCACCAAAAGGGCCACGCCTGGCTTTAAAGCACAGCTTTCTCCAAAGCTTTCTTGGTGTACCAGCAGATTCAAAGAGAAGTACAGAAACTGACAAAAACTGCAGCTCGATTTAGGTGCTCTTCCATCTAATTCATGTTAACGACACCATCTAGTGGACTGCAAGCAGATAAACTTTTTTTTTTTTATCAGTAACAAAACACCCAGTAAAGTAACACCACAGGGTAATTTCTAGTAAAATTAGAAAATGCAGGTATTGCTTATAAATAATGCATCCTAAAAAAAAAATAGCTGTGTGCATGCCAGTTGCTGAAAGGTCACTTCACAACAAGCTTTTGGAACTGATGTGATAGGAACACAGACACATAAGAATTGTTTCAATCTTTGACTACAGAATAAAGAGGCTAAGTGTCAGTAAAACTCCTAGTGTCAAGTCCTGTATATTTAATAAAACAAAACCCCAGAGAATGGATAAAGACTCCTCGGATGTGCAAATGTTGAACCAGTTGTAGTACTACAGCAATTCCAATGAGCTTCAATCCAATCAAGAAACCAATACGAAGTTGAAGAACAGGTATCTTTATCTCTTTCTGTAAGCTTCACAGTCACCTTGTAATTTTTGCCTCTCCACATAATTCCAACTTCTATCATCTCTGCAGAAATGTTTCAGTTCTTGAGGGGATGCTTTTATCCTCTTTTCAGGCTTTGCTTTGACAGTTTTGAAGTGAGAAAGTTAGTGTTGTTTGGCCTGGAGAAGAGAAGGTCTGGCAAGACCCTTGTAGCAGCCTTCCAGTACCTAAAAAGGGGCCTACAAGAAAGATGGGGAGGGACTTTTGACAAGGGCATGTAGTGATAGGACAAGGGGTAATGGCTTGAAACTGGAACAGGGTAGATTTCGATTAGACATAAGGAAGAAATTATTTACTGTGAGGGTGGTGAGGCACAGGAACAGGTTGCCCAGAGAAGCTGTGGATGCCCCATCCCTGGAAGTGTTCAAGGCCAGGCTGGATGTGGCTTTGAGCAACCTGGTCTAGTGAAAGGTGTGATGTTGTAACTGATGATCTTTACGGTCCCTTCCAAACCAAACCATTCTATGATTCCACAAATATCAACTAGTGCTGTAGAGTGCCTTTTGGACTGCAGTCTTCATCACTGAAAAGGAAAGGTGCTTCCTCAAGCTAACCAACGGTTACAGTGCTGACCAGACATTTTTACTAACCTATCCACTCTGCAAGCACAGGCAAACACCCTGAATATCATGAGTGAAGCATCCTGGAACTGTATTGCTCTGGAAGGAGGAATTTGAGGCATTGAGTGGACTGGCTGCACCTACTCTAGCTAGTATCTGCAGCCTTAGAAAAAGAATTGTCATTTAGTCTAGAGCATTAATCGCTTTGTTACACATCTACTTCAGTTAAGAAGAAGGAAAAAAAAACCCAACAAAACAGCAGGTAGAGTTTTGGGTTTGTTTTGTTTGTTGTTGGGTTTTGGTTTTTTTTTTTTTTTTTTTTTTTTTAACAGTAGCATGCCTGCTAAAAGGAGACAACACGGCAGGGCACAGGCAGCCCCGGAGGTTCCTGGAATGCGTGGATGACAACTTCCTCCTGCAGGCGATAGAGGAGCCGACAAGGAGGGGTGCTGTGCTCGACCTTGTGCTCACCAACAGGGAGGGGCTGGTGGGGGACGTGAAACTGATGGACAGCCTTGGCTGCAGTGACCATGACGCGGTGGAGTTCAAGATCCACGGGGCGGCAAGGAAACTGCACAGTAAGCTCTCTGCCCTAGATTTCAGGAAGGCGGACTTCGGCCTCTTCAGGAACCTGATGGGCAAAGTGCCATGGGAGGCGGCCCTAGAGGGAAGAGGGGCCCAGGAAAGTTGGTCCATATTTAAGGAGCACCTCCTCCAAGCTCAGCAGAGGTGCATCCCGATGAAGAAAAAGTCGGGCAAAAAGGCCAGGAGGCCGGCGTGGATGAGCAAGGAGCTCCTGGACCAACTGAAAGTGAAGAGGAAAGCCTATAGAGGGTGGAAGCTGGGACAGGTAGCCTGGGAGGACTACCGAGTGACTGTGCAAGCAGCCAGGGATAGGGTGAGGAAGGCTAAAGCCCTGATGGAATCGAATCTGGCCAGGGATATAAAAAGTAACAAGAAAAAGCTTTTACAGGTATGTAGGGGACAAAAGAAAATCCAAGGAGAATGTAGGCCCCCTCCGGAAGGTAACGGGTGTCGTGGTTACCCGGGATGTGGAGAAGGCTGAGGTACTCAATGACTTTTTTGCCTCAGTCTTCACTGATGAGAACTCTTGTCTCCCCACCCAAGCTGTGGAAGGCACAGGCAGGGACTGCAAGGATGAAGAACCGCCCACAGTGCTCGAAGAGCAGGTTCGAGATCATTTAAGGAACTTGAAGGTGCACAAGTCCATAGGGCCTGATGAGATCCATCCGCGCGTCCTGAGGGAACTGGCGGATGAAGTTGCCAAGCCACTGGCCATCATATTTGAGAAATCGTGGCGGTCTGGTGAGGTCCCCGATGACTGGAAGAGAGGAAACATAACCCCCATTTTTAAAAAGGGGAGTAAGGAAGACCCGGGCAACTACAGGCCGGTCAGCCTCACCTCTGTGCCTGGCAAGGTTATGGAGCAGATTCTCCTGGAAACCATGCTAAGGCACATGGTGAGCAAGGAGGTGGTTGGTGACAGCCAACATGGCTTCACCAAGGGCAGATCGTGCCTGACCAATTTGGTGGCCTTTTATGACGGGGTAACAGCATCGGTGGACAAGGGACGGGCAACGGACATCATCTACCTGGACTTGTGCAAGGCATTTGACACTGTCCCGCACGATATCCTTCTCTCTAAACTAGAGAAACATGGGTTCGATGGATGGACCACTCGGTGGATAAGGAGTTGGCTGGATGGCCGCACTCAGAGAGTGGTGGTCAACGGCTCAATGTCCAAGTGGAGACCGGTCACCAGTGGCGTCCCTCAGGGGTCCGTGTTGGGCCCGGCCCTGTTCAACATCTTTGTCGGCGACATGGACAGTGGGATAGAGTGCACCCTCAGCAAGTTCACCAATGACACCAAGCTGTGTGGTGCCGTCGACTCGCTGGAAGGGAGGGATGCCATCCAGAGGGACCTTGACAGGCTGGAGAGGTGGGCCCGTGCCAGCCTCATGAAGTTCAACCAGGCCAAGTGCAAGGTCCTGCATGTGGGTCATGGCAATCCCAGGCACAAATACAGGCTGGGCGGGGATTGGATCGAGAGCAGCCCTGAGGAGAAAGACCTTGGAGTGCTGGTAGACGAGAGGTTCAACATGAGTGGGCAATGCACCCTTGCGGCCCAGAAGGCCAACCGCATCCTGGGCTGCATCAAGAGGAGCGTGGCCAGCAGGTCGAGGGAGGTGATTCTCCCCCTCTACTCTGCCCTGGTGAGACCCCCACCTGGAGTAGTGTGTCCAGTTCTGGAGCCCCCAACACAAGAAGGACATGGACCAGTTGGAAAGGGTCCAGAGGAGGGCCACAAAGATGATCAGAGGGCTGGAGCACCTCTCCTATGAGGACAGGCTGAGAGAGTTGGGGCTGTTGAGCCTGGAGAAGAGGAGGCTCCGAGGAGACCTGATAGCGGTCTTCCAATACCTCAAGGGGGCCTACAGGAAAGATGGGGAGAAGCTGTTCAGTAGGGCCTGTTGTGATAGAACAAGGGGTAATGGGTTTAAATTAGAAGGAGGTAGGTTTAGATTGGATATTAGAAAAAAATTTTTTACAATGAGAGTTGTAGAGCACTGGAACAGGTTGCCCAGAGAGGTGGTGGATGCCCCATCCCTGGAATCGTTCAAGGCCAGGCTGGATGAGGCTCTGAGCAACCTGATCTATTTGGGGATGTCCCTGCTCCTTGCAGGGGGGTTGGACTAGATGACCGTTGAAGGTCCCTTCCAACTCTAACTATTCTATGATTCTATGATTTAAAATACCATAGTGGACAAAACAAGCTTTTATTTGGTAACTGCAAGTTACACACAGCCCTAACAAACTACTGAAGACCACTCAAGTGGCCCGGCTTCTTCATAAGTTGCCTGAAAGGGTATTTAAGATGAGATGGTAATTTTTCACCTAGGTTATGATATGAAAGATGCATACTCTAACCCAAATTTTTAGAAAAATAATTTGGATTGGTAAAGGACACTTGGTTCATATATTAACAGACACATTACAAAACAAGCTGAACATCACCAGGAGCAAGAAAAAGAAAACAGTTTTGCTGTAGGAAAAAAAACAAACCACACAATATAACAGCCAAAGAAGGTGCAGGGAACAGCAATACCTAATACTGAGTAAGGCCATGGTTACTTTCCCCGACTCAAAACCACAGCAAGAGCTCCAAACCCCCACACAACTGTCACAGCAGCACAGGAACGCCCAGAAATGCAGGCTTCCCCTCAGCTCCTTCACTTTGAGAAGCCAGGAACCTCTTTCTTCCCCTGCAGCTCTTTTCCCAGCAAAGAAAACTGCTCAGGACCACACTCTAAGACAGCCCTACCACGCAATTAACAACAGACACCAGCCAGCCAACCAACCAACCACCCACACACAAAAATGACTGACCGACCGACCACCCGCCCCTCTACTCCCGGCATCACAAGCGCCATTTCACACCAGCGCCCTGGCCTTGCCCCTTCTTCCATTGCGCATGCGCCGCCCTTTCTTCGCCCCGCCCCTCTGCCGGTGGCGCCCTGCGGAGTGCGAGGCGTAAACAAAGCGGTGCACTCTGGGAAGAAGGAAGCGTTACGCGCAGAAAGAAAGAGCCTCCATCTTAGGCGCGCGGCGCGTTGCGGCCGGGCGGGATGGCGGGTGATGGCCGGGAGGAAAAAGGTATCCGGTGTTACGGGTGGGGGCAATGGCTAGGCCCCGGGGAGGGGTCAGGTGGGGGGGGGTGCCTCCCCCCTTCCCGGAGCCCTCTTCGGGGCCTGCTTGGTTGCTGATGCTGGGCCTTCATTCTGGGAGATGTAGGTCCGTGAGGGGAGTGGAGGGACGGCGGGCCGTGAGGACCTCTTCGAGGGTGGTTTTCGTAGTCTTTAGATGTGGCGTGGGGGGAAATGGTCCTTGTTGGGTGCCGGGGCTGTTACGGCCGTTGTGCCGTCATGTGGTGCCCCGGCGGCAGTGGGCTGAGGGCAAGGGGACTTGAGAAGCGGGAGTAGGAATAAGTTTGTGGGCCGTAAGTTTTATTGGCAACGTGTTACTACTGGTTATTTTATCGCAGAAAGTATCCGCTTTTCTTTATTTCTGCTTGGATCTCTCACTGTGTTTTTTGCAGGATTTTCTGCTCTGGAATGTAGTTATTTTAGCAACCAGAAGCTGACTTTGGAGTATTATTTTCGTGATATTTCCTTGGCTTTTTGCAGCCAGTTATGCTTTCTGGGCACTGTGGGTAAATAAGTTTGAATTAAAGGATTTGAACATTTTCAGGGTAATGTATATTCACAGCTCTTGTAGCTGCTTGTCACTCTGCAGAAGCTGAATTGACCTGCATGTTGTCTGTGAGGTTATATGACTTAGTCCTCACAAAATAGCCAATTTAAGAAGTAAAAACAAAGTTTCAATGTGGAACATTAATGTTTGGTGGTTAGTGCAGATAATAGCAGTGTTATGAAAAAGGTAAAGGATCACTGCTCTTGTGGTTTGGCTTACATTGTTTTGAGTTTCTATGGAATGCATTTCATGTAAAGTTTTTTTGCAAGATAGATGTCTTTTGTCAGAGTAGTAAAAGTGTCCTGTCTCTAACATTTATTGTGAAATTAGATCAGATGGAAAATTCCCACTATTTTGTTAGAACTGATAAGTAAAATTATTTCTGGTGCTTGATTCTTAATGGTATTATTGTAAGACTCATGGGACAGGAGATGATCAGAGTGTGTTGAAATAGATGGGAGCTGCCACTGTAGATGAGCAATGAAGTTGAAATGTTTACTTTGTCATCTATAAATTTCTACTCATTCAATCATTTATCCAGATTGTCTTGAATTTTTTTTTTTTTTTGGGCTCTTTATTCTTTTTTTAATCACTGACAGTGGTCAAGTCATAAGTAGCAGACAATAAATGTCTTTGTTTCTTTTTTAATATGATTTTAATTTTTTTGTCCTATGAAAGGGATTATTCTCACTGAATAGCAGATGTTGATGCACATCTGTTTGTAACTGAACTTATTTCTACTGTAAATGCGACATTATTTTTATGCTCCTTTTGGAAGAGAAGTGCTAATTCACTGCTTAAAAAAAAAAGTGGAAATAAATCTCATATACCCTTTTAGTTTGAAATCGCCCGGTCTTATCTCCTCTGTTTGTCAAATCAGACTTTTGTTTGGACCCTTCCTTGAATAGGTCTAATGCTTGTGGCCAGCAGAGGAAAAATGGCCTCCCTAGGTTACTTGCCTGCTGTTTCAGGTGAGTTAAATTTGTTCATGGAAGGATCCAACACATCCCAAAGTCAACAAAAGATGAGTTGCAGGAGAGTTGGGAGTATCTGTAATGAAAAGGACTCATTTGGACCTTCCCCCTTAGTCAGGGATGAACTGTAGGAAATCTGTCCTCTGTCGTTTCTCTGTTTCTTTTTTTGTGTTTCTCCTGATGCTTATCTTGATCTGTCTGTGATAATTTAGCTCATCAGGTTGAACACCAACAGTGACAGTTCAGTGAGTGGAGTCAGCTTGTGGAAGTCAGTTGAGCAGTATACTCTATGCAAGGGGTCTGTGTGTTTGGATTGCCCTTTTTGCATCACAAGGCTGCTAAATAAATCTGGAAATTGATTTTTAAATTAATCAGATAGATGTATCTACAGAAGAGAGCGAGAAGGGGGAACTCATCCTGCTACTGTCTTTTGCGTACTTAAAAAATATAGAAATCAGGCCTACCTAACCCAGAAGGCATTTATCATTTAAAAGATTTTCCTTATCTTCTCATTTATTTCTGAACCAGCTGATACGTGAATCTCTTAGTACTTCTGAATGCGATTGCATTAGCTAGGTTAAATGTAGTTTACTCAAGTATGCTTGCCTCACCAACAGGGAAACAAAGCTAAAGTTCAGTGTGTGTCACCTGAGATAGATGTTATGTTTAATATTCCAATTCTAGTGCACCTGTTTTTCATTAGTCTTGGGTAAAAAAAAAACTTATGCTCTGAACTTGCCTGGTCTTCCGTGGGGAAGAATGCAAGACAGGAAACTGTATCCCATGTTTAAAGTTGTGCATCCGTGAATCTGACTTAGATATCTCATCAGTAACAGCAAGAATATTTGCTGTGGATATATAGGTATCTACAAATATAAAGAGCTCTTCCCATGAGCGTTACAATGCAGCTGAGTGTTATATTTAAATGCTCCCTTGACTGTAAACTGCTAGGGAAAGACTTGATCCGCCTCTCTGTGCGCTGCTTCCTTTGCATTAGCTACAGCAGTTTTGCAGTTCCAGGACCACTTCTACATTTCCCTACCACAGAAAATGTGAAGAAATGCCAGCAGGAAAGCTAACCCACATGCTGACTTCAGATTCAGTAGTATATAGTAGGGATACAATTATAATACTAACTTTATTTTTTCTGATGTGGATTGTGTATTTTAAAAAAATCAAGCTGTAAAATTTCTCTTGCGGAGCAGCTCAAGGTTTTGAGATCGAAGAGTTGCCAGAATCTGAAGGACTTTATTTGCTATTTTACCCTGATTTCATCCAGTACAGGAGTTTTTGCCTGCTGCTTTGTAACGTTGTACAAAGCATGTTCTACAGATACTGCCAGCTAGCTCAGTCCTTGGAGTTTTTTCTGCTTTCCTTTTCCTCAACACAGAGAATCATAGAATGGTTAGGGTTGGAAGGGACCTTCAAAGGTCTAGTCCAACGCCCCTGCAAGGAGCAGGGACATCCCCAAATAGATCAGGTTGCTCAGAGCCTCATCCAGCCTGGCCTTGAATGTTTCCAGGGATGGAAACCACCACCTCTCTGGGCAACCTGTTCCAGTGTTCTACAACTCACATTGTAAAATTTTTTTTCCTAATATCTAAACTAAATCTACCTCCCTCTATTTTAAAACCATTACTCCTTGTCCTATCGCAACAGGCCCTACTGAACAGCCTCTCCCCATCTTTCTTGTAGGCCCCCTTTTAGGTACTGGAAGACCGCTATCAGGTCTCCCCGGAGCCTTCTCTTCTCCAGGCTGAACAGCCCCAACTCTCTCAGCCTGTCCTCATAAGAGAGGTGCTCCAGCCCTTTTATCATCTTTGTGGCCCTCCTCTGGACCTTCTCCAACTGGTCCATGTCCTTCTTGTGTTGGGGGCTCCAGAACTGGACACAGTACTCCAGGTGGGGTCTCACCAGGGCAGAGTAGAGGGGGAGAATCACCTCCCTCGACCTGCTGGCCACGCTTCTCTTGATGCAACCCAGGATGCGGTTGGCAAATAGAATCAACGATAGTAATAATATAAAGTGGAAAGAGCAAAGAATTCTGGAGTTCAGGAGAAGAAATAAGAGATTCCAAAATAAATACCTTTTCTATTATTTTTCCCTTTACATGGTTTGGCTTAGTTCACTTTTATTTTAAAATGCTTTGAATATAGATCTGCTATATAAAGCTGGTGAATCCTTCTTCTACCAGAATCGCCATATATCCCCTTTGGTTACAGGCAAAGTGAAACAGAGTTGGAAACAGTGACAAACTTTGAAAGTTGTGTAACCCAATGTGGTCATTTACTGCTTCTAGCGTGAATTTTCTCAAACCTTTGATCAAGGTGAATTAGTTGTAGTGCGGTTTTTGTTTTTCAGAGCAGCTGAGAATTAATTGTGCAGCAAGTAAGTACTACTGTCCCCTTTTTCAATGGGGTGACTTAGCTTATGTTCGTGTTGTTAACTTGCCCTGTTGCATTTTTTTCTACTTGTAGGTGAACCACAAAATTTACCCTCCTGATACGGCAATGACAACAAAAATAGTGGGGCAGGAGGGGAGATAATTTAACATGCAAATTCTTCAGGCTTTTGAGGAGAGAGAGGTCCCTCCTCTTTGTTTATGGCACTACGCTATCTCCCAGTATCCTTTTTCCCAAATTCTGTACAGGCTTTTTTGTTAAGCTTTCATTTGTAGGTCAGCTTTCCTGCAAAGCTTGTGTGATGTGAGGAGCCAACTTGGACCTTATTCAGAGGCCTAAATGCATCCTGTGACGTATCTTAATTCTTTCATTGGATTTGCTTGATCCTTCCGAAATCAATTCTTGAAATTGTGGAAATAAATCAAAATAGTTTTAATTTTTGCTTTGTGGCAGATTTGTAACCTTAAAGGAAATGTTTATGTTTGTAAATGCTAGTTCTATTGTAGTTTACAGATCCAGACTTTTTATAGTTCTGTTTAACCTTGCTTTTGTTTTCAGATGGTGAACTGAATGTTCTGGATGACATTTTGACTGATGCTCCAGACCAAGATGATGAATTGTATAACCCTGACAGCGAGCAAGATAAAAGTGAGAAAAAGGGTAGGTGACTTTGGTAGTGGATCTCCTGCAGGAACATAAATGATAAGAACTGTCTTTCTTATTAGGGTTTAAGTCTTTGAAGTAGTGGCTCTTATAACCTGATTCAAAGAGTGAAAGAGTTCCAGAAGTCCTTTCATTGACATCTACTTTTTCACCTGACTTTCCAAGCAAACAGTTAACTATTTCCTGTTGTCTCAGAAGTGATTGCTCCATCTGACTTGATGTGAAGTTGTTTGCTGTTAGGAAATTACTGTCCTTTTTGGTTCGATGAAGTGAAATGGAGCAAGGGGGTCTCGAAGCTGGGTTTCAGCTTAGTTTTAGATTTTACTTTAGGCCAATCCCATAAGCATTTAATTTAGCACTCCCGTATGTTAAATTTAGAAAACACCTACCAAAGCCTAAAGGATTGCACTTCTAAAGTAAAATTTATGGTTTAGAAGATGAGCTGTTTGTAGCAAGCAGTTTTGAGTATTGTTGCAAAGCCTGCAACTGGAAGATGCTACCTATGACTGCAAAAAGGGAATTGCCCATAGTAGAGAAAGTAGATGCCTCTGCACAGTTTTTTGTTTGATACACAAAATAATGTCAAACTTGATATCCCTTTCTGTTTAAGGATCGAAAAGAAAAACTAACAGGATGGAAAACACAGAAAGCAAGAGACAAAAACTTTCTTTGCATTCATCAAGGCAGTTGATGCCAAAGCCACCTAGTTCGTCAGTTAGCAATAACAAGAGAATAGTAAGTACAAAAGGAAAACCAGTATCAGAATACAAGAATGAGGAGTATCAGAGGTCTGACAGAAATAAGCGCCCAGATGGTGATCGAAAGATGCCAGTGTCAAGCAGTTCCAGAGAACCTTATAAAGGACAACCAGAAAAAACTTGCCTGAGGAAGAGGGATATTGACAGAAGGGCAAAGTCTTCTACACCAGATGGTTCAGAGGTATTAAATATTCTTGCTGCCTTATAAATAAAGCAATTACAAGACTTTTATAAGGCATATTCTCTTATGACTGTGTGTGCATCCTGACAATGTTATATGACTGCTGATTTACTTTTTCTTTGAACATCAGAGAATCAGGCATGAGGTAGATAGAAGACCAAGCAGATCCAGCCATTCTTCTAAAGAAGAGGTGAACTCTGAGGAATATTGTTCAGATCACGAGACTGGCAGTAGTGGTTCCTCTGAACAATGCAATACAGAGAATGAGGAGGAAGGAATGGAAGAAGAGGAAGATGATGAAGGGGAGGAGGATGAAGAGGTGGAAGAAGATGGGGAGGAGGATGAAGAGGAGTATGAACAAGATGAGAGAGATCAAAAGGAAGGAAATGACTATGATACACGAAGTGAAGCCAGCGATTCTGATTCTGAATCTGCCTCTTTCACAGATGGATCGGTTAGATCTGGGTCTGGTTCAGATGCATCAGGTAGGTAACATCTAGCATGCTAATCTGAAATACCTTGCCGTTTAAAGTTTGGCTGCTTTTAAAAATAACCGATTCCTGACTATGTCAAAAGTAAGCCTTAGTAGCACAAGTTGGTAAGATGTTAATTATGAAATGCCATAGGCAAGGAAAAAATGTACTGGAAAATGGTATTTCCTAACACTAAAACTTGTAGATATCAGGATTACCATGCTGAGGATTCATAGTGTTCTTGATTGCTTTGGCCTTGGTGTTCAATGCTTTGAAACTTTAGAATTTGTATTTTCTTAGGTATCTAATACTTAGTTTTCCATACAATTCATTTTAAGTTGTTGTTGAGCTGTTCTCTATTCATCTAGGTGAGTGACCAGGTACATTGGTGTAGTAAAAGAACCATCTGCCCAGGGAAGGATAGCTGAATCTTAAGTAGTGTCTGCCTTCAGCATAGGAAATCTAAATTAAGTTGACACGACTAGCTGTTAGGGGAGACTTAGAAAGAAAGAAAGAAGTGTTTTAAGCAGAAACTAGAAACAAATGCTTTGCAGTTACATATCATAACTGGTCCTGACTTACAGATGTGAGGTGTTAATGATGTAAATACTTCTGGTTTGGCTGTTTGTGATTGTTTTGCTTTTTTAAGAAAACTGCTTGCAATCCTGTTAAGATTCCTAGTGTATCTTCCTTGTCTGAAGTCTCTGCAGGTGGTCATGCTGTTTAAAATAATGCCTTTTTTAGTTCAGTTCTGCTGTCTGGAATTAGAGAACAGAAAGGTGTAACCTAAAGACAAATTAAGCTGCAATAACTGTTCTAAAAAAAAACTCCATAGTGTTATGTAACACTTTTAAGAGAGGAAGTAATTGCCAGTGTGCCACAGTGTTTTGTTTTTGTACCTCTTGCCATTTTGTTGAGCTCTGAGCGAATGAGCCCATATCACTATTGCAGTACAGTTTGTGCTCTGTTTTGCATATTTGGCTGAAGGTTGGAGAGAAGACCTAAGCCACCCTTACTAAAACACCTAGAAGATAAATTCTGTCTCTAAACTTTGCACAGAATTACTAGATTTGTGAGGTTCATTTTCCTTTTGTGAATGAAAAGCTTGAGTAATTAGCATTTGCTTCTTTTGTGTGTGATAGTTCTGGGGGCAGCAACCACAATTTTCACATGCAAGGCAAATGCTAACTTCACTATTACAGATGTTATTTTCCTGTGTCAGTACTTTTAATCTCAGTTTTGCCTGCCACTTGATGTTTACAGTATTACTTTTACTTGTTATGGGTTGGTGGTTTTGGTATTATTTTTTTTTTTTTTTTTCAGATGAGAAAAAGAAGGAGAGGAAGAGAGCTAGAGGTATCTCTCCAATTGTTTTTGACAGAAGTGGAAGTTCTGCATCAGAATCATATGCAGGTATTCTTTCTTTTTACTGCTTGTCATCCTGACTTGCATCAAATCTTAATGTGTAATCTAAAACAGATATAACTGGCTGTAGAGGTTTATGGGGTATATAGCTTTGTATGATTTGGTATTAACTTCTGGCATGTTGTGTGTGGATACCTTTGAGGGGAAGTAGGCTTTCTTGTTATTTTAATGCTATTCTGTTGCTTAAGTGGAATTTTCACTTTTTTTTTTTTTTTCTCTCCAATCTTGGAAGATGATGATTCAGTGACTAGTTTTCTGAGTAGGAAATTGTTCAAATACTATTTTAAAAAAACAAACCCAAACCAAACAACCCAAAAACAAAACAAAAAAAACAAAACCAAACCAAAACACTCGTGCACATGGAATAGTATTTTTTGTGTGTGTGGGTACGCGCCAGAAAGCGTAATTTGTCATGAATGAAAATTGTATGTGACAAGGCTGTAGAAATTGTATATTATCTCTATTAAGGCTCAGTCTGAACAAATGTACTTTGGCTAAACACAGGTTCAGAAAAGAAGCATGAGAAATTATCATCTTCCGTTCGTGCTGTCCAAAAAGGTATAATTTAAATTTGAATTTTTAATGCATGCCCCATAGCAAGCCATTGTCTCTATTTGTTAAATTACCTGTAAGTAGTAATGTTCCGATAAATTACTTTGAGCACATAGTTGTTCTGAGCATAACAAGTTAATTTTGAGCTACTTATGCATGTGTTGAGAGCAACGTGCAAAAAGTTCAGTTGCTTTGCTCCTTGCAGAGGCAGCAAAGCAAAAAATAAAGTGCTTGCATCTGAAAAGGGGAACATTTCAGCATTCTGTATAAGACAATTCATGCGGATATAAATGTTACCCTGTATTTTTCCAAAGATTCTTAAGCAAGGAGATAAGTACTGTATATCGGAACATCACTGAATCATGCTGATTTTGTTTTATTTTTTCTTTACCGAAGTTTTAGTTTTGATTTGGTTTCCTCTGGCGTTTTGTGCTTGACAGCTTAGACTTCAAGTTTCAAGTTGGGTGGTTGACTGTGATAATACACAGGTAGGAACTGGGTGGTATACAGTGTCTTTTGAAGGAAACAAACAACTGTCTATACTCAAAGCAACACTTCTGACAAATGTAAATATTTACAATTCAGCTTATTTGATGCTTTGTTTTTTCAGACCAAACAAGTAAACTTAAATACATTCTCCAAGATGCAAGATTCTTTCTCATAAAGAGTAATAACCATGAAAACGTATCACTTGCTAAAGCAAAGGTATGTTCAATTTTCTTCAAATGGATCACTTTGTCAGTTTTCAAACACACCCACCTTACTATAGAAAAGCTTACGGATAGATCTGTTCTTTTTTCCATCACTCAGATCTTGGTAGAGGCAAGGATGGAAGCTACTGCTTCTTGGTGCTTCAAGTGTAGCTATTCTGCTTCCACTGTAACCTGGAAAAGTTTCTAGAGTATCAGGCATTTATCTTGGCAAGAATAGGATTAAAAAAAGGCCTCAAGGTCTATTTGGTAATGTCCTAAGCCAGCCTCCATTGGGAATGCTGTGATGGTATTTTCTGCCTTTCATCAGCACCTGTGTTCATATCGCTGTACTATGAGGAAGTTCAGAACGTTCGTTTGGCTTTCATCTCATGCTGTAAAAGTAACTTTTTTCAGTTGATTCAGGGATCCTGGAGCCTTATTGCAGAAGTGTATGCCTGGCAGTGCTGGGGTAGGGGAGTTCTTTGTGAAGGATTCCAGTGGGACTTCAGCTGTTGGGGAATGGCACTAAGCTACTCTGGTGGCTTTGTATTTGCATGTGTTATGTGGAATAGCTTGTAGAGAAAATAGCTGATTTGCTGTTACACAATATCCACAGAGTAGCTGATACTGTTAGTGAAGATTTTATGAAATAAACAGCATCAAAACGATTAAATGAATCTTAAAATTCCTAGGCAGATTTGCTTCTCCCTCCCAGCTTTGATCTGTGCAGTGAACACCATTCTGACTGGTGTTTGCCTGAGCTCTTCAGAGGAGTGTGTCCTTTCTGGGTGTATGCCTCATCCACACTTGGGGCTGCAACAGTATCCTTGTTCCTGGAGGAACAAGTTCTTGGAGTGGATGCTTTGTCGCATGGTGTATAGGTGTCGGTGCTTTGCTGCTGCACTTCCATGAAATTGGCCTTTGTGGTGCCAATGCAGTAAGTTCTTCTAGTTCACAGCAGGGCTTCACAAACAGCCTAAAGCAATATATATCTGACTGAAAGCTAATAGAAAAAAACAAATAGTTCTCTGGTTATTCTAATGAATTTTCAGCATGAGGCAAGCACTAATCTAAGCACAGAGTGGGACATGACAACATATCTTCAATAAAAAAGGAAGGGGAGTGACATTTTCCTTGGTAGATCCTAGGTCATATTCTCAGACTGAAGTGTGAACATACTAAACCAGCATAAGCTTCTCCTCAGAGTTGTTGCAGAGAATGGATTTAGAAGCTGATCTTGCTGAAAAGTAATACAGCAAACTGGTATTCTATATTCTCAGCTGGTACCTTAAAACAGATTAGGTTTTGTTGTGCATAGCTATTCAATGACTGGTGAAAGGGAAGAGGTAGGAATTACTGGATGGGGTTGTGGAAGGCTCAGCAAACTGGTTTGAGTTGTCTTGCCAATTCAAAATGTTCGTCTGTTGTCCTTCATGTTTCTGGTCTTTGACTAAGAGTTTAAGTCTGCAAGCTAGCCTCAACAAATCTGTCATACTAATAAGGTTACTGAAGTCTACTTGCCCACCTTTCAGTCTATATGCTGCTGTTTTTTTATAATTGGTGTGTATTATACAGTACATGAACTCCCAAGTCACTTAAAACACACATTAAAAGTACTAAAGGCAAAGATTTTCATATGTCTATCCATCATTATAATTACAAATGGAACCTTATAGATGGGCTAAATGCATCTGCAGTATTCAAAAAGGATTGAAAAGCCAATGTTTTAAGTTTTATCATAGGGCAGGCTAAAAATATTTTCTGAAGGCACTGAATTTAGCAATACCTTTCTCTTCCCATTGTTTTTTAGCCCATAACACTAGTTTGCTCTTGTTTTCCTCAGCTGTACTGTATACTTCTTTTAGCTAAATCATCTGAGATAAACTCTTATATTTTGGTGGTGGGATGGGGGTTGTTTTGTTTTAGGGAGTATGGTCGACCCTTCCAGTGAATGAGAAGAAACTTAATGCTGCATTTAGATCTGCGAGGAGTGTTGTTTTGATATTTTCTGTAAGAGAGAGTGGCAAATTCCAAGGTAAGGGAAAGTGAGCTATTATCAAGGTAAGTGTGCAATAGCTTTTCTGTTGTGTCTTTGTTACAATTCATGTGGAATCCTTTAGGATTTGCAAGACTGTCTTCAGAGTCCCATCATGGAGGATCACCTATACACTGGGTGCTGCCTGCAGGAATGAATGCAAAAATGTTGGGAGGTGTCTTTAAAATTGACTGGATTTGCAGGTAAATAATTGTTCCTTGGTGTTGCTGTTTAGTAAAAAGACATTATGACACCATGTCTGTGTATGACTCACTCGAGTGCTGACAGCATTCTTTTGAAAACTCAATTAAACCACTGATCTGTCCTCCAGTCTCCTCAAATCCATGCGTCCGTATTACTGAGTTTGAGACTCAGATCTGTACCTGCCATGCACTATACAATATATTTCTTTTTTTATGTAGACAATTAATTAATTTAGATATTTTTAACACTTGATTGTGTTCCTTCACTGATCTCGTGTACTGAAACCAGAAAACTGTATTCTGAAGTCTTTGAGTAAAAACAACTGCTTGCTTGAATAGACAGCTGTGGGTAAAAAGGAAAATAATCCAGTGAGAAGCAATATGCCTTTGACCGAACAAAGAAAATGCTACTGCTCTAAAATAGCATATGAAATAGTACAGATATTTTGAATCATGTATAGATTGTGAGCAGTATGCTCATTGATTTAATTGAGTATGTCTTACAGAAAAAGAGCTATGAGGGTGCTGAAACACTGGAACAGGTTGCCCAGAGAGGTGGTGGATGCCCCATCCCTGGAAACGTTCAAGGCCAGGTTGGATGGGGCTCTGAGCAACCTGATCTGGTTGGAGATGTCCCTGCTCCTTACAGGGGGGTTGGACTAGATGGACTTTAAAGGTCCCTTCCAACCCTAACTACTCTATGATTTTGTGATCAATCCTGTGATATCCTTTGCTTGGTAGTACAAGCACTTTGGGTTGCCAGAAAGACTAAATACAGGGAAGGTGAGACGTCAAATTGGAGAAAAAAACTAGATCGGAAAGGTCATCTGGAAGTTACTGACTCCCACCTCCAGCTCAAAGCAGTTCTAGCTTCATAGTTAGTTCAAATGCTGAGGGATTTGTTTCAGTAGACACCATGAGATGCCACCTCACAGAGGCAGGTCACAGTGTTCAGATGGTCAGATAATAAGCAAGCACAATCTCAGTACTGTACAAACAAACAAATTATTCAATAAGATAGACTGTCATAGTATGTACTGTACTAGTTAATACCAGCATAAGCTGAAGTGGAACCTTCAGTTAGTAACACTTAATATGTACTAATACATTATTTCAGAGACCTTACAATGCAAAGAGTAACAGGATTGTTTTGTGTGTAATATCCTACTATATGCATTTTAAAATATATTTTTTTCTAACGAAGAACAGAGGCAAAACTATAAATGATGTCACTTGCATATTTAGGCGTGAATTGCCGTTCACTAAGTCTGCTCACCTGACCAATCCTTGGAACGAACATAAACCAGTAAAGATTGGACGTGATGGACAGGTTTGTTTTTTGGTTTTTTTTTTCCCTATAACCCATATCTTCTAGTGTTTGCTTTCAGCTTTGTATCTACAGAAGATTTGGATTATTTTTAGATCAGTTGTTACTTGCAGTAGAGTACTGTGACAAAGGCACTTGGCTTATTTCTAATGTTGCAGAAGAAGGAAATGGAAAACAGTACGGTGACAATTCTGTTGTCATCTTTATGATAACCAGTGTTTGATGCTTCAAAAGTATGTGATACTTTGGATTTTAAATGTAACGTGCTTTGTATTGTCTGGTGCACAAACCTCTATAGCATCAGTTTTTGAGAACAAGTTCTGGTGTTGCCAGGTATGTTCTGTGTTACTTTTTTTTTTTTTTTTTTTAATTTTGAATATATTGTATTGTGTAGACTGTAGACTCTACCAATATAAAGTATATGCTAAGTAAATTTTAAGTGAGGTGGCTCTTTGTCTTGTCAGACATACCAGAGTACAGGTGTGTGCTGCTGTCAAGTAACCCAGCTGTGACGAAATTAACAGGTCCTGCTTTCTTAAGGCAGGATGGGAGTTGCATAATCCCCATACTATGTGGAAAATGTAGACTCCGTGGTTTTTTTGCCCATAGACACATTCACTTTGGGTAGCACAAGTAAAACAATATTTTCGATCTTGTTTTTAATCTATTGTGAACTTAACTGAAATACTTTTTTTTTTAACTTTGTTTCTGTTAAATGGTCAAGGAAATAAACTTTTTTGTTTCGTCCGCTTCACTGCAGAGTTTCAATCCAGACGTGGGTTTCGTCTTTTTTCATAAAATTGCTGTACTGTTAGTACTGGGCAAGCATTATCTGATGCTTGTGCTCCCTACTTTTCAGCTCAGGTTATTTCCTGACGTGGTGGTGGTTTATCCATTTACATTGTGTGTAACTCTGAATGGATCTCTCTTCTGAGGACGTGTACACTGAGCTTCTTGGGTTTACAATATCCTTTGGGAAGGCATTCTGCAGGCCTGCTAGTCATCAGGTTGAAGAAGCACTTTTTTGGTCTTTTTTGCACCTGGCTCCTGCTAGCTTAATTTGATGGCCCCGAGTTCTTGTACTGGAAGAAGGAGTCAACAAGTTGATCTCTGTCCCGCTCTACTCTGAACAACTTGTGGTGTCACACTCTCCCATTTTATCTGTCTTGTCCCCCATACCCCACATATTACTCTCTTGTTCTAGGCTAGAGAGACCCGACCCGCCTCAGTCATTGCGCATAGAAATTGTTGCACTCATTCAGTTATCCTTGATGCCTTGCTTTTAAGATTTTACGTTTCTACTGTCCCCCTATTTTTTGAGATGAAGGATCAGAACTGCACCCAGTATTCAAGGTGTGGGTGGAACGTGGACTTTCAGTGTGGTATAATAACTTTCTCATTCTGTGTTCCTTTTGTAATAATCCTGAACACACGGTCTGCTTGTTTTGACTACTGCCAAGCATTGAGCTGGTATTTTCATGGACCAGCGTACACCGTACACTGAAGAACTCACTTTTGAGTGGTAATAGTCAACTTTGTCAGGCCATGGCTTTATATCTGAAGCTGGGATGGATTTTTTTTTTTTCCTACGTGTGTCACTTTTCTTTCTGTAATAGGTGATCATTTTCTTTGTGATGAATTTGTAGCAAAACAGTGATGTGGCCTGTATGTCTCATGGGAAGATATGATTGCCCCAAGTGTTGGACTATTTTATGAAAATTCTAAGTAGTGCCTAAAGAGTGAAAGGTAATGTAAGTGAATTTTGCTGTCTCTAGTGATACTGAAGTCTCTTCAAAGTGTCATCTTTTTTTTTTTTTTTTTTTATAATGTATGCTGTCAGTGTAATTGGGGAGAGTTTCGTGTCTTCAGTTTGTAAACCACTGCTGAACTTCTAACTAATTCTAGGAAATTGAGCCGGAATGTGGAACCCAGCTTTGTCTTCTCTTCCCTCCTGATGAAAGTATTGACTTGTATCAAGTCATTCATAAAATGAGGCACAAGAGAAGAATGCACTCACAACCCCGATCAAGAGGACGCCCATCTCGTCGAGACCCTGTTCGGGACGTGGGAAGGTTAGAAACGTTCTTTGGACTGATAATAGGCACATGTATCAGAATAACGTGATGGAGGAATATGATTCGTCAAAGCTTTCCCTGCGATAAAGAAGAGAGAAAATCCTCAAATCAAGCTGCATGGACAAGTTTGTGGCTTCATTGAGGATTTCACATGGTTTCCCGGTCTGTCATTTTTCAAGAGGAAAATGGAGATCTTTGCTTTTGCAGAAAAAATGCTCTTAAAGTGCTGTCTAGTTTAGACTAAATAATTTCTTGAGATAATGCAATGTGTAATGCTAGCTGTAGGTAAGCTTGGCTTGATTATGAGCAGGCTAGATGGAGAGAAGGAAATATTTATATGCCAAAAATGTGTTAATATCTTGTAAAAGCCTTTTCTTCCAGGTGTGTCTCTGGATAAGCCTTATCAAATATGGGACTTTTATAAGGATCACTTAGAATTTTGCAGAAGATGCCGCCTCATTTTGAGGATAAAATATTTAAGTTATTTTGATATTCAAGAGGAGCATTATTGGAACTGTTTCAAATTGTGTCACCGTGATGTGTTAACCCCATTGCCAGATATTCTCTAACATGTAACCACTGAATTCATACATCTTGCTGAGCTTCTGAAAACAGTAGGTTCTTTCCAAAAGGGATCAAGTGGCCCTTGGAGACCCGGCAACAAACCAAAAAGAATGTCTGTTGCTGTGTCTGTATATACAACCTTTCCAGATGCTGGCAGTACCTGTGGACTTAAAGTATTTTTAGAGGATCGACATGGTTATTGATCACTGCTATATGAACTTAACAACACTTTCCAGAAAAAAAGGGGGTATAACTTGTTACAGAATTGGAGAAGTCTTTGCAAAGAACTGATATTAGCCCTTCTGCCAAATACCTTTTCCCCGTGTAGCCACTTTGCATACAGACTGATGTATGGTTTGGCCTGAAACCTTTGGTTAAGTTTCCTCTTGGTGGAAACATCCTGTGGTAGGTACAGATACCCAACAAGAATCCCCATTTCCTTGAGCTTAAAAAAAAAAAAAGGACACTGTAACAAGTAGGTAGGAGGAAACCTGGCAGCGCCCCCCTATTTTTGGCTTTAAAGGACTGAACACCACGATGGCTTTTGAAGTTAAGCTAAGAGGTTTCCAGTGCAATAAAGTTATATACAAGTGAAGGTTTTGCAATGGACTGCAAACTATACATATAACACCGCCACACCTTCTCAAGCCTGCCAGGGCCTCCATTTATGTATGTGGCTTACAGCTTAAAGTCAGTAGTTGGACTACTGTATGAACTGTTTCTATCATATTTTATACCGGTCGTAAATGCACTCTCAAAACTACAAGAAAGCGGTATGTTTATTCTTTACACCAGCTTTTATTTTCCTTTATCTGATTTTGCTGTAGATGCAACTGCTTTGGTTTTTGGGCTTTTTGCTCATAGTGAAGAATCTGCTTTCATTTGAAAAAGCTTAGTAACTGGGTATGGTGGGCTTTAAAGACTGAAGTGGGGAAGGGGGAGGAGAAACGAGTCTTTATAAAACTAAAAGCTACATGAGCTTGTTACTCAAGCAGTTTACAAAGGTGTTAATGTCTTGCCATAAGGAATTCTGTTGCTGGGGTGGGAGGAAGGGAATGGATTTGTAGCTGCTTTGTGTTTAGAAACACTGTTATGTTAGCATTGAAGTCTCTGTTAATGTTTATGTACTTTGGAGCAAAATTAGCAGCCAGTTTTCAGTTCTTCATACAGCAACTGGAATAGAACTGTTATGTAATCAAACTTCCTCCCTGAGAGTGAAGTTCTAAAGATAACATCTCTTCTGTAAAAGAGCTGTTTGTGTAGAAGGTAGCCCAAATTACTTTAATTATTAGGGAGCTTAAGCATTCTTAAACTTTCTGTGAAAGGCACTGGTGCATTGCTGGTAAATTTCTTAGAACAGAAATTGCTAGAAATAACATAATTGGCCTACCTACTTAGAAAAGCTACTGTGAAAGAAGCAATTTCACAAAGCATGCACAAAAGTTATGGAAATAGACCTTTCGTAGAATACTTTACCCCAGAGCTAGCAAATACAGCAATGTCCATGCGTTTTGACTGTAATGATATATTTTTGCCATCTGTTTTCCCTGTATTTAGTTCTGTAAATTTTTTGTTATCCAATAGGTTGTTTCAAAGTGTAATGTGGGAAGTGTAATGTTAGAGCCTAAGTCTGAGTTTGTTTTTGACAAATTTGTTAGCCTTTATTTGGTACAAAGGTGCAGTTGGGTAGAGTTCCTTCTTTAACTACCAAAGCTCCTGTAGCCAATAAGAAACAGTGGAGGATATTTATTGACTGTGTTCCCAGTTATTTGAGTTCAAATTTAAAGCTGTAGAACATTTTGAAGCAGATGGAATTCGGAATTATTAAATTGAGCAGCTCAAGCTATTCCTGTGAGGTATTCTGCTGTGACCAATGCTCCAAGCAACTTCATTTAATCTCTGATATCTAATTT
The DNA here is from genome assembly GCF_036417535.1 of Chlamydotis macqueenii. Lineage (NCBI taxonomy): Eukaryota > Metazoa > Chordata > Aves > Otidiformes > Otididae > Chlamydotis > Chlamydotis macqueenii. The sequence continues at coordinate 23,940,756 of NC_141559.1, forward strand.
GTGTAGGCGTCGACCTGAAGATTATGATATTCATAACAGCAGAAAGAAACCAAGGATTGACTATCCCCCTGAGTTTCACCAAAGACCAGGTTAATATCTTACTATGAAGATTTGTGTGCACCAGTTCCCAAGTGTTTTCTCTTTTAGTGTATCCTTAACTATTTTACTTTTAAATTAAATATGACTGTGATATAAAAATGAGACTAGTCCAAAGTGCTGCCTGCTGGTTTAACCCACCTCTCACAGAAGTCAGTAACACTATTTCACTGGTTTGAGAGAGAGAGCTGAGTTAATCTAGGGAGAGCACTTTTAAGAGCCTCACAATTGTGTACATTGTTGTGAATCATCCTCTCGGGAGCTTTGTTAATGCAGGTAGTTGAAATGTCTGACAGACACAAGAATTGGTTTGACCTACTTGTCAATGCAGTAATTGTCAGATTAAAATGTTTATCAGAAATTTCCAAGTAAGAAAGTCTGCTGAGAGTGCCTGACTAGCAGCCTGTGTTTAGATCTATAGTAGACCTTTGGTTGTGTTTTCAGAGAGAATTTTTTTTATAAGCTTGACATGAGGAAGGGAGGAGGAAGTTTTGCTGCATTTTGCAAGAGGGTCTAATGATGAGTTTGAGAAAGGAATTTTGTCTCCAGAAAGAAATGCTTGCAGCAACAGCACCAGTAATATTGCAGATTTTTTTTTTTTTTCTTCAGAAAGGAATTATCACTTTTAATGTACTGAATCTTGCTTGTCTGCAAAGTCTGTGTTCTTTGATGCAAAAAGTGTTGCTGCTCCCTGGCTTTTCAAGACCATTGTTTTGAGTATAGAACTTTTTTTTTTTTTTTTTTTTTTTTTTAAGTAATGGAGCTCAGAAGCATTATTTTATTAGCATAAGCATGCCTGGTGGTTTGCATCATTTTACTGAGCTCTCTGAAGTTTACTTTCTGGTATTTACTAAAGGTGTAACAATTCTCTGTCCTGTTGAGCTTTTCCAGATATTTTTTAGGTTTTTATTTTTCTGTGTAACATTGTATCCAAAATCTATTTGGAAATCAGCCTTAAAGAATTGCCCAGATTAACATGTTCTACTGAATACGTGGCTAGTAGTAGTAACAGCTATGTGCTGACTGCCAAGGGACAGTACCCTTCACACTTGTGGGCATTTACAGTTTGTTTGACTAAAATTCAAGTCTTTATTTGCTCAGATATCCCCTTGCATATTTGTACTGTGTGCAGGTTCCTATGGGTATTTCTGTATCTTTTTTTGTTACTACATTATACTTCTTTTCCTGTACTGTCTACAATAACTTCTGAGTTTTTAAGAGTTATTTGAAAAAGTTATTTGAAAGCAAGGGTAATGTCAGGTAGACACAGCTCCATAGCTGAAACAAAATGAAAGGGCAGTTTCTAATGAGAATGTTTAAGACTGTTATAATGAGATGGTAAATGGAATTAATACTGCTTGATGTTCGAACAGGGTATATAAAGGATCCCAGATATCCCGATGTAGACAGGTAAGGTGTGTTCATGTTATTCATTTTATGCCCTGTTAACTTGTCTGTATGGATAAATTGGATTTAGATCTACAAATTTTTATTCCCAACAGACGATTTTCAGGAGTTCGACGAGATGTATTTTTAAATGGGGTAAGTTGGTGCATGTGGACTTTTGGGGAACTTCTTATATTCAGCTTTCAGCGCTTCCAAAGAACGTTCATCACAAATGTTAATATTACTATCTTTCATTTTAGTCCTACAATGATTACATGAGGGAATTCCACAACATGGGACCACCACCACCGTGGCAAGGAATGGTTTGTGTCTTGTTGAATTCAGTTTTTCTCTGTAGAATATGGCTTTTTTTTTTTTTCCCCCCCTCTATAAGAGCCTAGCATGTTCGATGTCTGCTCAGCTATTCCCTTTTCCTCAAATATATCTTTGCTGTAACTGTAGAATTTTTAGGGGACAAAAATTATACCAAGTATTTTGTAATTTACTTGACTGTCAGTCCGGCATTCTAGTAAGCAGTACCGCAGTAGGGATCTGGCTTGGTTTAAACCTACAAGAAACTGAAAGCTCTGAGGAATTAGCAGAACCCTCCTTCAGGCTGCACAAGAGGGTGCAAGGAAATTTTGTATTCCGCTAAATATTCATAGTAATAGGCTTTCTCTGAAACAGCAAATGCATCAGAGAGGTGGACTTGCTGCAGAGGCTCATGGAATGGGCTGATGTGCTCTAGTGTTGTGCAGTGACTTGCTTTTGGCTATGGCAGTGAAGTGAGTAGGAAAGTAGCAGAATGTGCTGCAGACCATAATCAAATAAGTCTTGCTGTATTGCAGCCTCCATTGAAATGCACTTTTTTTTCCCAGTCAGATGAGTATATGTATGAGTACACATATCTATGGTAACATACATGGAAATTAACTGATAGTTCACTGATACAGCTGTGGTTTTGCCGTCATGTCAGAAGGAATAGTCATTATAACTACTTAGAATAATAGACTGGTTAGGGTTGGAAGGGATCTTCAAAGGTCATTTAGTCCAACCCCCCTGCAAGAGCAGGGACATCTTTGACTAGATTGCTTACTTATTTTGGTTATATGTAGTAATTCTGGCCCTGAGGGTCCTGATTTTGGATAACTGTAATGAGTCTCTTGGCACGTATGTAGTGTGAATGAGCAAAAGGCAGCTCCAGATGTAGAGATGCTACTATAGCCTCTCATTTTTCTCATCTGAAATGCAACTCTGGTTTGTCATAACTGAAGAAAGTGAGCAAAGTTGTCAGACTGTGAGGAAAATGGTTTTCCAAACACAGCTAAGCCTCCAGAAACTCCCATTCTCTTTCTCTCCCTGTTCCCCATTCTGCATGCTGTCTAAGTAGTCATCCTGAAATTCAGCACTTCTGCCTGCTTCCTTTGTGACAAGAATACAAGTAAAGGTGCTTCAGTAGTATGAGAAAAAGGCCTTGCCGATTGAAGAAATGGAAGAGAACAGACAAGAAACGTCTTGTTTAAAAATATATATATATTACCTGCTAGGCTTTTGTGAAATACTTTCTTTTGCAGAATAAGTTGTTTCACTTAAAATAGGAATATATTCATAAGGAATGGCACTGCAAAGACTCATTTCAGTAAGAGCTTGCTGGTTTAGACAGAATTTACATTCCATATGCATAGATTAAAAAAAAAAGCCCCCCACACTTAAGTAGCCGAAGTTTTATGTACAGTATCACTTTGAAGCAGACATGGAAAGAAAGTGTTCAAGGAGGGTGTTCGCCAAACTTCTAAAGAAGCAGTGGCAGAGAAGTAATAAAGCATGCCAGCATGATGAAAAATTGTTTGCTCTTCAGTTATTTAGGTGTCCTGTTTTCCATCTGAATGAAAGTAACTTCTGCTCTTAATTCCCAGCACTCAGCTTTGTGCGCATTCCTTTGTTTTAAAACACTCAACAAACTTCCTGTAACTTTCTTGTAGCCACCGTATCCAGGTATGGAGCAGCCACCGCACCACCCTTACTATCAGCACCATGCACCTCCACCTCAAGCTCACCCTCCATACTCAGGACATCATCCTGTGCCACATGAAGCAAGATACAGAGACAAACGAGTAGTAAGTGTCCTGAGACAGAGGGGGACATGAGTCTGCAGGCCAGAGCAGAAATGGGAGGAATTTGGGGTACAGATGTAGCCTAACCTGAGATTTGTTGACTTTGATGAACTACATTTTTAAGACCTGTATTAGTTTTCCTTGGAAAGATGAGTGAGTTAGGTTGACTAGGGACTTCCAGTATCTTTGAAAAGCTTCCCTCTCCCAGGTGATGTAGAAGTGCAAAATTATCAGAACATACTCTTGAACTGAGGTATGTGCTTAAAGTACTCAGAACTTTTTATGCCAAAGCCCAATTTGAATGAGGACATGCCTGTAACGTTGCTTGCGCTCATGCACAACAAATTTTTAGCAGAAAAGTTTATTTTATAACTTTTTACAGGCACATTGAAAAACAGGGCAGATCGTTAAATAACTTCTGTTAGCTGGCTTTGAAGGCTGCTTAGATTTCTGGTCTTGCTGGTATCTCGCATTTGAACCCCAGGTTCTGTATAGTGGAAGCACAGACATGGTGCTGCCCTGAAGATGAAAGAAAAAAAATAGTGTTTATGGATGCTGGACATTTTTAAATTATATTTTTATTATTATTCTTTTTTGATACTGAGCTTTCTCAAGAGTTACGGCCAGCCATATGAATAAGGGAATGGAGGGGATTTTAATCTGGGAAAGAAAATAAACAGAGCTGTCCTTTCATCACAGCATGACTATGACATGAGAGTAGATGACTTCCTTCGCCGCACACAAGCAGTTGTCAGTGGTCGGAGAAGCAGGCCTCGGGAGAGGGACCGAGAGCGGGAACGGGACCGTCCTAGAGATAATAGAAGAGACAGAGAGCGTGACAGAGGCCGTGATCGGGAAAGGGAGAGAGAGAGGATTTGTGACCGGGACAGAGACAGAGGTGAAAGAGGTAGATACCGAAGATAATCTATCTGGAACCAGTGCTCACTTGAAACAAAAAAAGCTTGTATTTTTTGTGTGTTTACAAGTAGTACATTTTATTTTCAGCTGTCTACTTAAAGTTCGTTGTGTAGAAGGATTTATAATGCCCCTCTCTATTCCAAGCATGCACTGAACTATGAACTGGAAAAACTGAAATCGGCCAAAAATAAAATAAGCGAAGCTGATGCTCAACTTGGTGTTTCTATTGGAGCAGAATGGGAAACAGCTAAGAATGTAGATATTGATTAATTCTTAATAAGTGTTCATCTACTTAGTGACTTCATTCTAGGTTTTTGAATACTGATGGGTAACTGCCATTTTTTTGTTTGTTTTTGCTTTTATGTTTTCTTCCTGTACTTTCACATGGTTCAATGGGAGAATGCTGCTATCAAGTATGCAAATATTAAAGTATGATTTTTTTTTTTTACTGTATGGCAGTGTTGTAGCAGCTTCTTTTTTTTTCTTTTTTTTTTTTTCCCCCCTCTGCCCCTGTTTTTAACCCTATCTGTAAAGTCAAGTGTTTTCAGTCTTCAGTAACAAAAGCAATATGAAGAAGAGACTATTGATATCTAATTTTTAACCTTTTTAAAAAATCTTCCCATGTTCAGTAACATTTTGGTCAATTCTCTTGTCTAGTCTCTTTCTAAAATGTACACATTGCTTGGAATGTTCACAGCCTGCGTGTGTGGAACCAGAAAATATTGCTGTATTCTACATTGCTACAAATTTTTTTATAAAAATAAATTGGTAACCATTGAAATGATTAAAACTCCAGATTGGGTTTCTTGGTCTTCTAAGCTTGCCAGTTTTGATAGATTCTGTCAGTTCTAGGAAAGCGTGTTCAAAAATATTTTGGAGGGTTTTGTGATAGGTGAAATTGATCTGAAGCCTGAATTTCGGAAAAGGACTGCTGAAATAAAAGGTAATTGCTTTTCTATTTCCACAGTGAAGTAGTCAACTTATAGCTCCTGCAGCTAAACAGGGATATTAAGGCCCTTCATGTCCAACTTAATCTGATTATCTTTGAGCTATTGATAGGCTGTCCTCAGGCATAATCATACCTGTTGCTGAGGAGTATATTAGTCCTGCAAGATCCAAACTTTTCCCCACATCTTCTTTGTAGTGATTATTGCATCACTTGTTATTCCTCTTAAATAGGAAGTACTTGAATCTAAATACCAATGGTAAAACTGTGAAAAAAGAAAATAAAACTTGTAGTGGAAGTCAGTTTCTCCAGCAATTTCCCAGTTCTCAAAAATTGTATGAGTAGCACTGCCTCTGTGTACTTCTTCATAACGTTTCTTCAGTGTCTGCTCATGTAATAAAGCCAGGTTGTAGCATCTACTTTAAAGACCTCTAACTCCACAGTGCTGGGTGCTGTAGCTGTTTGTATAAACTGCAATATAGGATTGGCCACGATGTGGCAGTTGTGGAAAAACATGATTTTTAGATCTGACAATACTTTTGGTTCTGTATATTTTATTCTACACAGCTGTAGTAAACATCTACACTTGCTAAGCAGAAAGATTGACCTTCAACATGTAAAGATATTGAGTTTTTTAAATGCTACAAGAAGTTGAATATATGTTTGGGTTCCTCAAAACAGTTTACTGTGCACTGCGAGTTACACCTATTAGCAGTAGGATTAGATCAGTCTATCAAATTCAGTACACACATTGTGTCTAATTGGAGAAATGCATCACAGACCATGTTCATTCTTTGATATCTTTGCTTTATATACAGATTCCAGAAGGAAGAGAGGGTTTTGGTTGGTTTTCTGTTTTACTTTTTAAAATTCAATACTAGATAAGCCAGTGTCATAGTTTAGCCCTGATTGGGACCAGACTACACAGTCTCTCTCTCACTCCCCTCACCCTCCAAGAGAATAGGGGGAGATATAAGAAAAACGGCTCAAGGTTTGAGATAAGGACGGGAAGAAATCCTTAAAATTACTGTCACGTGCAAAACAGACTCAACTTGGGGAAAACTATTCATTTATTTCTAAAACTAGCAGGAGAATGAGACAGGGAGCAAGATAACCTCCCCCCACCCCTCCCTCTTCCTGGGCTTAACATTATCTCTACTACCTTCCCCACCAAGCGGCACGGCGGGGGAAGAGGGAATGGGGGTCGCGGTCAGTTCATCACGTGTTGTTTTACACCGCTGCTTCATGGTCGGGGGAAGAACTCCTCGCATTCCTCCTCTGCTCCATCGTGGGCTCCCTCCCACGGGCCACAGTCCTTCATGGAACTGCTCCGGCGTGGGTCATCTCTTCTACGGCGTGCAGTCTCTCCAGAACAGCTGTCTCAGCGGGCCCTCCACGGGCCACAGCCTCCTTTGGGCCTCCACCTGCTCCAGTGTGGGGTCCTCCATGGGCTGCAGGTGGATCTCTGCCCCTCCATGGACCTCCATGGGCTGCAGGGGGACAACCTGCTCCACCATGGTTATCACCACAGGCTGCAGGGGAATCTTGGGCAGGACCCGCATTACTCCTCTCCCTCCTTCTTCACTGACCTTGGCCTCTGCAGTTGTTCCTCACAACAGGCTGGCAGATGCCTCTCGGGATCCTTTTTACATCTTATTCACTTCTCATCTCCTCTCCACTTCTTGCAGCCAGGCTGGCCAGAGGGTGAGGCCTGCCAGGCCCACAAGGCTCGTGCCTCCCCCTCTCTGCCCCCGCTCAGCTGCTTCACATCTTTTCTTCCTTTTTTTTTTCCTGTTTTTCCCTTCTTAAATACGTTATCGCAGAGGCGTTATCACGGGACATTCTGCTACCAATTGGCTCGGCTTTGGTCTGCCCTAGGCCCGGCCAAGTCCACTGAACAGAGGGGAGTGACTTCTAGCAGTTTCCTACAAAAGCTGCCACATTAGGCCCCCCCTCACTTAACAAAACCAGATCAGCCAAATTTCTGAGTAAGTTACAGAGAAGTAGTACCTCCTTAAAGTGACTGCAGAACACTTTCTCTGTCCAGCTTTTCCCAGCTATCTTCTTTCCCATGTCCTTTCTTAGCCCTATCTGACCAGTGTCTATGCGGCATGCTAGGACGCTTGCTGGCTTTCTGGCAACCAAACTGTCATCTTGGCAAATCTTCTGCTTGTAGAAACTGAATGATGTGGGCTGTTTTTGATAAAGCTTGGTGGAGCTGTAACTAGGGACCCAGCACTATGAAGACTTACAGCAAAACCTTTCAGATCTGGGGCCTGGATGTCATGGTGTTTAATTTTCTGTTCACTATGCATATGTCAATATGCATATTCCTGCATAGCATCCCATCATGACCATAGGAACAGTGTACCAAAACTTACCATTAGAAGCACTAGTCTTGTTCTAACCTCTCTTTAGTTTGGAAATAATTCACTTGAGCTTTTTTAAATGTAGTATGAAGAGATTTAAGGAGATGTTGAAACTATTGACAATGCTAATGAAGTTAATGTAGTGTAGAGAATTTTATTATGTAAACAAATATAACATGTTTTCTCAGTGTGTTCTATTTGAAAACAATTCTGCAGTATCTAGAGTACAGCAAATATCAGTTAAAACCAGGGCAGGTTCTGTCTTGAGTAAGCTGACACAGCAGTGGACTAACATAGAACAGGAGGCCTAAACTAATATCGTTTTAGTGGACTTTCATCAGCAAGTGCACCTTCAACAATTTCAGGAGTGCTGCATTTACTACCAAGAGGAGCATTATTTTCCCTCCAGCTTTTCAAGCCAGGCAAGTGACTATTGCACTGTTTCCATATATATTGCTACTTCTCTGCAAGTATCATCTCTACAGATTTTCCTGCATTTATCAATTATCATGGCTCGGAGGCATTTAGGGGGCTAGGATGGGCAAGTTACTAACAGAAGTGGTTTTCACATCCTTACAGTGTTGCAGTTAGATTGATGGCCTGTGCAGCAGGACTCCAGGCATATACTGAATGGAAAAGAGAAATGTTTTTTAGAAAAGTAATTTGTCTACTGGTTTTAGGACTCTAGTCTCCCCTAAGCCCCCAAGTAGTCAGTGCCTTTGTGAAAAGCACTGACAGGCTTCCCCAGCCACTTGCAGGTTGCAGATTATAATGATCTTGGCCATTTAGATGAGTGTTTTTAGAAGCCCGTCATCTTAGCTTCACTGTCCACTCTGGAGAGAGCTATTCTGACTAGAGAGGCATTTTGGTTGTGAATCATCAAGCCTGGATGACGTTATAGGAGAGGACGGAGTTAAGGTAAGGAGACTAGTTGCAGATTGAGGGACCCACAGTACCACACATGTGAAGGCTGAATTTATGAAATATAACAGAATTAATTTTAAAAGTTCAGTTACCAAAGAGTAGCAATTACCATTCTAGGGACCTTGTGTCATCAGCTAACAGGGTCCCAAGGGATAAAGCAACTGTAATTCAATCTTAACTAGGCCAGAAGGAATTCAGCGGCTAAGCAAGCAGCTCTGTCCCACAACAGCTTTTTAGCGTGACCCAGTTCAACAGAGTTCTTCATTATATACCCAGCTTAAAGCATGTCCATGTCCTAATAATTTTATTCGCCAAGGAATGTGCATAAATGCTCTGCTAAATCAGGCTAGAAGAAAAAGTGTTCATGGGGACAGGGTGTCTATTCTTTCTTCCTCTTTGCAATCCTGCCACATCTCTTACAGCAAAATGAGCAGCACTTGACAAGAATGAAGACAGCAGTGGCTGCACAGGTGAACAAGAATGCTAGAACATCCAGGCAGTGGTACTGGTACCAGGTGAGATGGTGAGCAGCTGGTCTCAAGTGCTTTGCTCCTTTGTGACGCATGACAAATTCAATCCAGAAGACAGCTCTGTCCAGAGGCTTAACTGGCTGGTCGTGGTGTATCTTGGATAACATTAGAGCATTTTCCTTATAGCTGGGGGAAAAACAAAGAAATGAAGGAGATATGTCACCAATTCCGGAAACAACCCATTCAACACCTGGAAGTCCTCTTGAGGAAGGTAGACAGCCCTGCTTTTAGTTTCATCAGTGTTATTTAAACATATTTGAAACTGGCCCAGTTTGCTACTGTCTGCATAAAACTGGGTTATGAACAGTAATAGAGAAAGCCAATCTTTTGCAAATAAGTGTTATTCAAAATTATTTCAGATACTCCTTTTAAAAAAAAGGAACATGGAAGCATTTGCAGCATTTTCTGTTCCAGTATAATATAGTGTGCTGGTTTTGGCTAGAATAGAGTTAATTTTCTTCAGAGTAGCTAGTATGGGGCTATATTTTGGATTTGTGCTGGAAACTGTTAGTAATATGGGATGTTTTTGTTACTGCTGAGCAGTCCTTACACAGCATCAGGAACTTTCCTGCTACTCAGACTGCCTTGCCAGTGAGTAGGCTGAAGGTGCATGAGAAGTTCAGGGCACACACACCTGGGACAGCTGACTGAAGGGATATCGCATACCATATGGTGTCATGCTTAGCAATATAACTAGGGGGAGGGGGTTGGTGGGGAGGGGAGTGGCACATGCACCAGATGTCATCTGCCTCATCATCATCCAGGTTCTTACAGATCACCTCCACCATGGCTAATTCCCTCAGATACTGGATACCTCCATCAATGTTGGTCCCTTTGCTTTGGGAATTTGCAAGTTCTTCCTTGAAGGGGTACCTGTCCTTAACACTTGACAGGAGTCTCTGCTGAAGACTGAGGACTCCTCCCTTTTTCCAATCCCTTTGTCAATGGCCCTATCCTTACCAGAGGATCCCAGCTGCAGGGCTTCCTTACTCTCTAATTTCTGACAATCAAATTACTCTTCTGTCCTTTCTGAGAAATGTTGATTCTCAGAAATGAAAGATGGTTTTCATCTGAAACAAAAACTCATGCTATTTGGTATTTTTGGTTCCCAGAAGAGCCAGCAGAATTTCTCACATCAGCAGCCCAAGATTTTAATAATCTCATCCTACTGTAAGGCAAGAACAAAACTCACGTGGAGTTGTTAATGACTGTATTCAGTGCATCAACTAGGTCCTGCGTCTTCAGCGTGCTGAAATCCAGCTCAACTGCAGCTCCCTTAGCCCTCATGTGAGCAATGTTGTCGTGCTGGTCGGCAAACATGGGAATCCCAACCATCGGGATCCCGTGATAGATAGCTTCATAGAGCCCATTGGTCCCACCATGAGTGATAAAGGCCTTTGTCAAGGGATGGCCTGTATCAAGGAAGAAGCACATGTAATAGCAGCTGTGGCAGGCTGCATTCACAGGGACGTGAGCACTGCAGACTACCTGGGCAAGTGCACTGCTGGAGAAGGGAACAGCCCTGACATCTGGATCAGCATCAAAGCTTGCATGCTTAGCTTTCACACATTCATGTTTATTTTAATGCAATGTGTGAATCAGCATGTTCCTCCAGACTACCCCAGAGTTACTTCAGCCCTTCTGCTGTTGTGCAGTTCTAGTTTTAACATGGTATCAGATTCACAGCAGCCCACTGCTGCAGCCTTGCTTAGGCCAAGAATTTTGAAGAATGAGACCTGAAGATTAACTGCAGAGGCTAAATCCAGCTGCAAAGTACATTTCTACTTTGATACTTACTCCTGCCTACAGGTGGTTCTTAGCCCTTCCAAAGAATTGCTGCTGAGCTCTGTAAGACAGAGGCTTTTGCTTTAGAGATCCATCTTCATAGCTACGTTCAAGTTGCTGCCTTCTTGAGCCACTGGTCCCTACTCCCTTTACAGCCTGGCTGTGTCTTCTATGGTTCTTACACGGCCACTCAACTTAAAATTAAAAGCAGGCTAGGAAATTAAGGCTCCAAGAGCAAACCTCTGCTGCTTAAGCTGCAAGCCACAAGCAGTGTGTGGTTCTTTCCCCTGAATAAGCCATTTTAGTGAAAAAACAAAGGAATAAACAGTTTTTCTGAGGGCACAATGCATCCCAGATATAATCAGTCTCACCAAGCAGGTCATTTTGGGGTATCCAGTCATAAATCCTGGTGTTGCTGCCCAGAGTTTCTGGTTTTTTTCCTTTGTACCGCCAGAGGACCTTGAACAAAGGAAGAATAAGATAAACATAGTGCATGTGACATGCCCTTCAGTATTATTACATGTAATGTAAGGCTAATTCAAATGGCTTTGTCTCCAGTTTAGCTCTTTGATTAGTTATTATGTGCTTATTATAAAAATTGCATAGAGTGGTTTTTATATTTTGGCCTATTGGCGCACCTCCACGTCATTTGGTTCAGAGAAGGGGAAATGCCAGAACTCCCCGTGAGGTGACACAGCAGTCTGCCTCTCTGCAGAGACCAGCTTCCCGGCTGTGGCACATCCAGCAGAGCTGTAGATAAAAACCAGGCTAGTCCAAACATAAAAGGCTCGCTGAAGGGGTGACAAAAAACACAGCAAGTTAGCTTAGACTAGAAAGGAAATTCACCTTCTGTGGAAGCTGGCTGAGGGCTCTGGCAATCACATTACTTTTTTCATCGGTTAGGTTGTAGACCATCGACCCGAGAGAGAATACCACGATGCCATGTTCCCCTGAGCTCTGAACAAATTCTTCCATTTCCTAGGAGAGGCAGAAAACATACTAAGAGTAATTATGCACTGCAGATTACACAGTGTTCTGTGAACAGACAGCATAACCTTTTTAGCTTATCAGGGAGATGATCATGAGCACTTCTACTAACAGAAGGGCTTTACAAAGATAGTTTCTCCCCAAGAAAGAGCAGGACAAGTGAAGACAGGTGGCAGAAGATTTGTCTTTTTGAAAGCAAGACAAGCAGTTTCAGGACACATTTCTTTCAGAGCACAAGCAGCAGGAATGGATCCTGGTACTGGTGTGAGAGGGCCATACCCTGTGACACCCTCCTTAGCACAGTCAGTCATGGTTCTGGATTTTCCTGGAACAAGTACTTTGCATTTCATAGCTCTGCAGGAACAGTGGCTGAAACCTGACAGAGATTTTCAGCATTCTGATCAGAGATTCATCGAGTCGCTGCTGTCACTTTGTTAGTCAGCTAGTTCTCTATTTCTTGCAATACAGCGCATGTTGCTAAACAGAGTTTCTACAAATAAGACCAACAGGTCTTCCTGTTCCTTTTTTTAATTAGTATCATGAAATAGAGCAGTAGCATCCAAAAGAGAGCGGTTATCCATTTCCCCCAACTCAGCCCCTGATACAGGGGAGTGGGAAGAGAGTTAAAAGATTTCTTTTAGTAGACAGCTTGCATCCTCTAAGGCTCCTACAGAAGTGATAATCTAGACCAGACCTTGTCATGTTGCCATCATCGGTATTTGGGAATTTCAGATTCCACCTGAATATTGCGAGTCATGGCAGAGTGTAGGCTGGAGATGCTGAGTATTTTACTCCCTTTAAGATATCTTAAACTAAGTAACGATAGAAAAAATGTTTATCCCTCGTGTCTCTGCAAGTCTTAACTCCATTTTTTCTAAAAAGTGTGTCGATTACAGTGCCTTTTTGCATCACGTATTTCAATGTTATCATGGGCTGCAAGTCTGTCTTAGAATTGAATCTAATGCTTAACTACTCTGAAGTGGCACCTATTTTTCCCAAAACAAACAATGTATTCCCTCCTGCTGACCTCAGCTATCCTCTTTTAAGACAGCAGGCTGTAAACTCAGCCCTCAGCTTGCACAAGTTTGGACAGATTGCTAAATAGCTCCATGCTCCCCACCGGGAGCAGAGCATCTTCTTTAAGAATCAGCTTTCTCAGGACATGGCTTGCATAGTCAATCAGGGAGAAAACCTTTTTGTTCTGCTGATCAAACAACCAAACAACAGCAGAACAAAGTTGGGATACCTTTGGTAATGGCTTTGCAGGCTGGCAGTGAAGTCCTCCAACGAACTCAAAGTTGGGCAGGAAAGGGCGTGGAAATTCGAAATCCCAGTATGTTCTGATTAACCATATATCTGCTTTCCCCATCGTCTCACACAGGGTTGTGGGCCTTCCTGTGAGCAAGGTACAATAGGTTTACAATATGCACAGGAGCAATCTTGTTTGCTGTAGATTGTGAAATGGGAGCCTTACCTTTGTCTTTTGGCACTCCCAGCCAGTGTAGTCTTATCAGATCATGCATGAAATTAAAACATGGACAAACCAAGACTTATTCTTTGCCCTGTCCTGTGTTTGGGCTTGGCAAGGCAATATGATCTTTAAAAGGATTTTGAACTTTCAGGATGAATTTGGAGCAGTGCAAGAGTAAGTGCTAAGCATTTAGTTTCTGTGATACAGAAGTGCAATTCTTGTACCACTGAAAGACTTCATTACCTGTGCTTGTAATAAAAATGCACTTTGAGGAAGAGAAAAAATCACATAAAATTTAGTTCCAAATAAAAAACAAATTAATCACAAAGTGATTATCTCCACTCAGGGAAGAGGAAAGTTTCTAAACAAAGTTCTGTGGCATTTTTCAAATGGTAACTGAGTCAGTGGCTGCTCATACTACAATAAAAGACAGGTACAGCCATTCCTAGTTCTCTAGGGGACTGAGTCAGCTCCTTCTGACACATATTGGGAAAATTTGGCCAAATCTGTAGATGCTTTGAATGTCATTTTATGCAAAATCCAATGTCTCTAGAAATGATAGGATAGGATAGGATAGGATAGGATAGGATAGGATAGGATAGGATAGGATAGGATAGGATAGGATAGGATCGGATAGGATCGGATCATTAGGGTTGGAAGGGACCTTCAAAGGTCATCTAGTCCAACCCCTCTGCAAGGAGCAGGGACATCTCCAACTCAATCAGGTTCCTCAGAGCCCTGTCCAACCTGGCCTGGAATGTTTCCAGGTATGGAGCATCTACCACCTCTTTGGGCAACCTGTTCCAGTGTTCCACCACTCTCATTGTAAATTTTTTTTTTCCTTACATCAAGTCTGAATCTACCTCCTTCTGTTTTAAACCATTACCCCTCATCCTATCACAACAGACCCTGCTGAAGAGTTTCTCCCCATCTTTCCTATAAGCCACCTTTAGGTACTGGAAGACCACTATCAGGTCTCCCCGGAGCCTCTTCTTCTCCAGGCTGAACAGCCCCAACTCTCTCAGCCTGTCCTCATAGGAGAGGTGCTCCAGCCCTCTCCATCTATAGAAAAAAATCTGATGGGTAAAACCATTTTACAGCTTCCCGTTTGGAAATACATATATTCTCAGGTAAAAGTTGCAAGTTATCTTTGCAGTATTTTCCCCACAAAGTGGAACTGGGGAGTAAAAGGGTTAGAAGTGTTGGTAAATGATTGTCCAAAGACAGCCTAATGCAAGCAGGACCAAGTACAATAAGGAGTGGTTACTGTTTACTCGTTATCTGCCTGAACATAGATATTCTGTGTAAGATTCAAAGTCCGTTGAACTAAAAGGTCTCTCTTTAACAGACTTTGAATCAAGCCTGAGTTGTACTAGGTTGGAAAAAAAATTACAGGTATGTATGTAGTTTAAGGAGACTATTTCAAACTCTGAATGGTGGAAGAAAAGGAAAGGTGACAGTTCTTAGCATTTATTATGGCAGAATATCATAGAATCATAGAATAGTTTGGACTGGAAGAAACCTTTAAAGGTCATCTCGTCCAGCCCCTCTGCAAGGAGCAGGGACATCTTCAACCAGATCAGGTTGCTCAGAGCCCTGTCCAACCTCGCCTTGAATGTTTCCAGGGATGGAGCATCTACCACCTCTCTGGGCAATCTGTTCCAGTGTTCCACCATCCTCACTGTAAAAACATTTTTTCCTTATATCCAGTCTGAATCTTCTTCCTTCTATTTTAAAACCATTACCCCATGTCCTATCACAACGGACCCTGCTGAAGAGTTTCTTCCCATCTTTCCTATATGCCCCCTTTAGGTATTGGAAGGCCACTGTAAGGTCTCCCCGGAGCCTTCTCTTCTCCAGGCTGAACAGCCCCAGCTCTCTCAGCCTGTCCTCGTAGAAGAGGTGCTCCAGCCCTCTGATCATCTTCGTGGCCCCAGTATGAACTCATGCTTAGCATACTGTACTACACAGGGTTGCAAGATGATACCTCAGATGATGCATGCAATGTGAATGAAGGATGCTTTTTTGCTCTGCAGTTGTCCAGACACAGCCAGTTTTCCTAGTTACAACAGGGTTAACTCCATCCCTGTGTTGTCAAGGGAGTTGTCTCCAGTGCCTTACACTTAGTTAATTAATTGTTTTGCTCTCCAACCTTCATCTGCTACCATCTTAATTGTAGAAGTGCCTGTCATCAACAGGCAACAGCTGTCCTCTGAAAGCACTAAAATGAGCATACAGCCCACTGCAAGAGCTCACCAGCAGTGCCATCATCGACAAAAATTAGAACTATGTGCTCTAAAGATCCTCAAGAGGAACTAGAGCAAAACTGCACTGGTGTCTGTTAGACTAGACCAGGCCTAAAAGGGAAATCACAGCTTCCATGTGACCAAAACAGGATTACCATCTCTGCTGACCATTGGGAAAGAGTATTTTGAGACAACAGCACTGAGCTTCCCAAACATTCAAAAGGCACAACCTAGGCAAGAGGAGAAACAACTCAACAGCTGCCTTACCTAAGACATTGCTGTAGTACCCATCCCATTTGTCTTGCCAAAACTTCAAGAAAAATAAATCCATGTAAAAGTAAAAGAGGAAGTTCCATAGTCTTTCCTTGAAGGACATCTGGTCTGTCAGCCCTGTTGTGCTAGCAGGTACAAAAGATGGTGGAGATGGGAGCCCACCACACAGGCGCTCTGCCACATTCCCATCAGAAAAGCGGAAGCTGTAGACAAAAGGGATTGCTAGGATTTCTGCTATGAGCTCCCCACCTACAGACAGGGGGTCAGCGATGAGAACATCAAACTTGGCATGCTGCAGCTTTTCTATCAGCTGAGGGTTCGTCACCAAGATATCACAGGTCTGCTTTGACATATTGGTAAAGGCCTCCAGGTCTTCTTTCATTCTCCACATAGCCTTCCAAGAGGAGAGATTAGAGACCTCATTTATCCAGAAATTGAGGAAGTCCTCCATGATAGCATGCAGGCTCTTCTGGGTAAAGGGGACTTGCAGGACCTCAAAGGTGAAGGGGGAGGAGGTGTCTTGGTAGTCGATGAGCAGATTACTTGAGGGCACCAGCACAGTCACTTCATGACCCCGGAAAACGAGCTCTTCCAGCAGCACTTTCACATTGATCCAGTGACTCGCATCAGTGGGCCAGACCACCACCTTCCCACAAAAGCCAGCGCTCCAACAGCATGCGTAGGCCCAGAGCAGCCAGGGGAACCTTTGCCCCATCATCTCAGCAGTCCATGTACAACTCTGGTCTCATTGAGCTGGAAGCAGTTCACTGCTCCGGTGTGCAAACACTTCAGAGCCAGCCTATAAAAGTGAGATCCACTTGGCGCCAAGATTGGCAAGTGAGCATGTCAGAACACCAAAAAAAAACACTTATAGGAGGACTGGGCAAGCAGGAAATCCCCTTCTGGAGTCTCCTGCAGAGCCACAGCTGATCTCAAAATGACAGCAACTCCTGTTTCTGCTCACCACAAAGTGCATTTTGCAGCATGTGAGCACCAGAAGCCCTTTCCCGATGTTGTGGTTTAATCTTGATAGGCAGCTAAGCACCACAGAGCCTCTCACTCCCCCACAGTAGGTGGGGAAAAGAATTGGAAGGGCAAAAGTTCAAGAACTCACGGGCTGAGGGAGAGGCAGTTTAATAAGCAAAAAAAAACCCAAAAGTAAAATGAATAAAAACAAGTAATGCAAAAAGAACAATTTCTCACCATCAGCCAACTGATGCCCAGCCAGTCCCAGAGCAACAGTACCCCTGGCAAACTTCCCCTTGCCCCCGGCAGCTTTTTTTTTTTGCCGAGCACAACATTGCATGGTATGTGCTATGCCTTCGGTCAGTTCAGGTCAGCTGTCGTGGTTGTGTCCCCTCCCAACTTCTTGTGCACTCCCAGTCGACTTGCTGGGAGGAGCAGGGTGAGAAGCAGAAAAAGCCTTAATGCTGTATAAACACTGCTCAACAATAACTAAAGCATCTCTGTGTTATCAACACAATTTTCAGCACAGATGCCAAATATAGCCCCATGCAAATTACTATCATAGAATCATAGAATAGTTAGCGTTGGAAGAGATGAAGAAAATTAATTCTATTCCAGAAAAAAATCAGTATACTCAGAACTTTAGTATATCAGTATACCAGACCTTCAAGGTGAAGATACACATTCCTGTACCAAGCAGGAGCTCAGGCTAGGGAAAGCACATGAGCAGCCTATGTGCCCACAGCTACGAGATTAACCCCATCTTATCACTTGACTGCAGCCTAGATTTACTTATTTGCCTACCTGTAAAGCTCATTACAATTTTTATCTCCTCATTTACTAGCTGCAAAATGTCCTGTGGTGATTTACAAGTAGCCCCCAGGGTGCTCTAGTTGTTTTCCTCTCTATAACCAGGTGCTGTGGACACATAGCATTGCTGCTGGAAGGACACAGTCCTAGTAAAGATTACTCCAGCATCAGGCCACCCCAGGAGAGAACCAGGAAGAGGTGTGGAGTACACATTTTGCTCACCTTGCTGCTTCTATGCCTTCTCTTGGGAAGATGCTGCAAACTGGCATCAGTGTACCTGTATCACATAGTCCAGGACAGATACTGCTGAGACAAGAGTCCTGACTTCTCCTCTTGACTGTATTCTGCAGATGTGTTGAAGATGCTTGGTGCTATTGATGTCTTCAGGGAAAAGAACAGGCAGCTGCTCTCTCCTGAGCAGCAGGCGAATGAGGCTCAGACTGAGCACTCCTCCAGGAGCTCAGCACAGCCACATGAGCTCCCAGTGGGGCAAGCAGTCTTTCATCATGCTTCAACCTCATCAGTTGGGAAAGCCTTGAGGTAGCTCTAGGAAAGCAGCTAGAATAATAGGTACCCTGAAGAAGATTTTCCAAGAAGAAAGAGATGGTACCTGAATACACTGCAGGAGCTGGGACATTGCCCCATTTCTGTGAAATGCTTGCCCCTTCCTTTCACACCTCCTTCAGGACAGGATACACTCCAGATCAAACCATATCACAGTCAGGGTAGAAACAGCTAAACTAAGACAGCTAACAAAACAGGTATTGCACGTGAAGCCTTAAATGCTAAACCCCACATTTAACTGTAAAAAAAGACAACACAAGATCCAAGCAGCTCTGAGGCTTAAACAACAGGAGATCAGCAAATCAGTACTGCCAGCACTAGATTTTCTAGTCGCTCTGAAACATGATAAGCAACATCAGTAAACACACAACTAGGTACTCTAATAGTAGGATATCTGAACAACTTAGCTCTCTTAGCAGCATTACATCCTACTAGTGAAATATAAAGAGATTCATATTGAAATAATATCCATTTTATCTGCCACCAGCAAAGCATGTATGTTTGCCCTGTTTCCTTTTAAACATTACAGTGATCACTTAGAGCAAAAATGTGAAAATAATTATGCAACTATTACTTGAAAAAAAAAAACAAATACAACTATCTTCTAATATTTCTTTTAGACACTTTCAGAAAACCAAACAACACTGTCTCTGCTGAAGGCCTTTTACCACTGCAAACTGGGGCTCAGCTGCTGTCTCAAGCCTTTAAAAGACTGGAGGAGGCCATTATCTCTCATTTTGAGATAAGCTAGCAAGCAAGAAGAGTGCTAGGGGAAAACAGGTAGTATTGTTGTATAGCTTTGCAAAACTATTTCTTATTTCTACTTCAAAAGGTTTAATTCAGTAGTAGTATTTGGTGGGTATATAGTAGTATTTTGCTGTTCTTAGTGTTTGTCATTATCCATCTATGAATATGACTGATGAGCTCTGTTTCAAGTGGCTTTAGCATTGTTTTACCTATCTTAGAAGTACCTGTGTGAACTTAGTGGTACTAGTGTAGCTGGTCAGGATTAACAGGTAATATTTGTACTGCCTAGCTTGTTTGAGTTGATATGGGAATTTTGCAGGAAGCAGATGGGTTCAGGGCTGTCTTGCTCCTGATTTGTGCTTTAACCTGTAAACTCTGGGTACTTACTCCTGAATGTACAGCAGGTATGATTTCCGGAAGTAAGAGCAGCCTTACCTAAAATGTCACTGTAGTATTGATCCCAGCTTCCCCAGAGAAGGTAATGATATGCAATATCCTGCATAGTGTAGGTGAAGATGTTTTTTAGCCTTTCCAGAAAGGACAGCCTATCTGTTAGGCCGCTTAGGGTGGCTGGTACGTAGGAAGGAGGGGCTGGAAGTTTCCCACAGAGCCGCTCCACTGTGTTGCCTATGGAGAATCGGATGGTGTACACGAAGGGGATACCCAGCTTCTCGGCAAATAGTTCCCCACTGGGTGCCAGTGGGTCTGCCAAGAGGACATCAAAGGTGGATGCCGTCAGTTTGTCCAACAGCGCCTCATTCTTCACAACTCTGTCACAAATTATTTTGGTTACATTCTTCAGCTTGTGCGCCAGTTGAGCTAGCTTGTAAAGACTTTCCCAGACAGGTAGCGCTCTCTCCTGGTAAAACAAAAAATAGAAAGCTTCTTCCATTAAGGTAGCCATTTCCTTTTTGGTGATCGGCACCTCAACCACCTCCACCTGGAAGGCTGAGGGCTCTGTGGAATTGAGGATAAGGAAACACGAAGGCAGCAGCACAGTCACCTCGTGACCCCGGACCACAAGCTCCTGGAGGATGTACTCCATGTTCAGCCAGTGGCTGTTGTCAGCTGGCCAGACCAACACCTTCCCCCCAGACCCCCAGCCCAACACAGACAGCAGCCACAGCGCTGCTACTCCTTTCCCAGCCATAGCCTGCCCTCGGTGGCAATGCCCCCGTGGACTTCCTTCACCCTGAGCAACAGCAACCCTCCCAAACTGGGCTGGGCATGCAGGAGCCAAGGTAGCTGGAGCGAAAACCTGTCCTGGATAATGGAATGTTTTCCTGGGGAAAAAGGTGACTGGGACCAGCTGGCACCATCTGATGGTAAATAGCTTGCTGAAGCTGGAAGATGGGCTTCCTCTGGAGCACGGGGAAGCACTGTCAGCCCTGGGGTCTCAGTCCAGCCAGGATTGTGTTCTGTTGGTCCTCCTGGCCCTCCTGCCTGTCTAACTACAGTCTCTATGTTATTTGGTAGAAGAGGTGACTTTTTCATTCTTCTGGCTCTTTGAAAAACAACTATGTATGCAGTGAAGATGTTCACCCACCCACTGTATGGGCACCCTTTTGCTGTATAAAGCCACTGAGCATCCATTTACAGTGCGCTTAAGGTGGTGATGCAGGGCTGCAGCTAAAAAGTTGCATCTCAAAGTGGATGAAACTATATGGCAAGTGATTCCAGAATCAGAGTAAGACTGTCCTCCTGTGAACTTGCATGCATCATGGGAGGCCAGAGCTGGTAGTGATGGTGTGGACTGTCCTGCCTGACACTAGGTGCCAATTATGCACTGTAAGTTGAACCAGAAAATCTGTTAAACAGTTTTACTTACGATCACCCTTCTGATATGCGATTAAGAAATAGTTAAAGTCCTATTCACTGTGCTAAAACTCATCATTACTGGGCTTCTGCCCAGCTCTGTTATGCCATCTTTTCGTAATGTTGTTGTGCAAGCCTTTTGCTACTGCTTCTAGCTTTCATTCTGCCTAGAGCGTCCTTTCCAGGATGAAATGATGAATGAAGCTGAGATACCCCATCTGCTGTGCACCTTGCATTTGTGGAGTCCTGCAGCATGCAGGTATTTGCAGGCAATTGAATTCTGAGAGATTTGCAAGTGCTCTTTTTCATGACCTCAATGTGAGGTTAGCCAAAATGACATGTTGATCACATGTGACTAATATTTAAATAAACCTATTTTTCTATGTAGTTACTCAAAACAGTCCAGAAGAAAAGACTG
This sequence comes from Chlamydotis macqueenii, assembly GCF_036417535.1. Classification (NCBI taxonomy): domain Eukaryota; kingdom Metazoa; phylum Chordata; class Aves; order Otidiformes; family Otididae; genus Chlamydotis; species Chlamydotis macqueenii. The sequence goes on from NC_141559.1 coordinate 23,962,121, forward strand.
CGGAGGAAGACTTATTGCTTTCACTGTTTGCTTTTAGGGGGAGGGTATGTTTTAACTTAAACTTGTTTTGGGCAGAGAGGATTGGTCTTATATGTCCGGTGACATAAGTGAAGTCTCTATTACTAAGCCACAATGTGTTTTAGTACTGCTACTGAGGGTGGCAAAGTTGGCTCATAATTCACCAGCTCCCTCCTCCTTGTTATGATGCTCTGGATTAAGAAAACAGCTCTGTGCTGGCTGCTTTCCTTGCAAGCAGTCATTGGAGGGGGAAATGTGTAAACTGAGCTCCCTTGCTGAGGGCCCTATATGGTGTGGAAGTTGTTTCAAACTCCAAATTAAAAATAATTTGGGCGAAAGTCAAATCCATGATTGGGATGATCACCAATCCATGTCTCCACGCAACGGCATAGCAGCACAGCACCCTGGCAGGGGAGTTGGTGCAACTAATGGACTCCGGTGGCTCATTCCCTTCTCCACATAGGGACATAATGACAAACTTCTTCATGACCTCTCTCAGACCTTAACTTTGCCACACTGCCAGGTTCCTAGCTCTGCAGATTGTAAGGTGTGTAATGAGAAGTGAAGTAGCAGAAGGCTTACCCAAGACCTTGCTGTAGTAGATATCCCATTCTCCCCAGTAGCTCTGGAAAATGTAGTCTTGCAGGTAGTAAGACACAATGTTTTTTATTCTCTCACCAAAGGACATGCAGTCAGTGAGTTCAGACAGGGCTGCGGGAGCGTAGGATGGTGGGGCTGGGATCTTGCCACAGTGCCTCTCCACGGTGGAGGCCGGGGAGAAGCGCAGTGAGTAGATGAAAGGGATGGCCAACTTGAGAGCCAGGAGGTCCCCGCAAAGGGTCACTGGGTCTGACAGCAGCAGGTCATAGCTGGACCCCTGCAGGTGGGCCATCAGCTCTCGGTTGGTTAGCACCGCATCGCACATTAGCCTGTTCATCTGGTGCCAGTTTTTGGTCAGTTTTCCCAGCTCCTTGTAAAATTGCCAGAAGGTCAAGGTGGTTGGCCTGTTATTCAGCCACAGTGCCACTACATCCTCGATCAGCTTCTCAATGGTGTCTTTCTTGAAGGGCACATTATAGACCTCAAACTTTTCCGCAGCCTCAGACCTGGGTTTAATGAAGAGGGAAGCATTGGATACCAGGACAGTAACGCTATGCCCTCGGCGGATGAGCTCCTGTATAACTATCTTCACATTCAGCCAGTGGCTGCCTTCCGTAGGCCAGACCAACACATTCCTGCAGAAGACAGGCCCTAGAACAGTGACCTGAAAAATAAGCAGCTGGAGGTATTTCTTAGAGCTGGTGGGTTTTGTGGCCATGGCAGTGCTAAGGGCCAGATAGCCTGGGAGTTTTTCCTTCCAGTTGGGAGTGCTGCACGTCTGAGTTGTGTTTGATGGCTCTTTATTAGCCCTCTTAGCAAAACCAAGAGTTTGCTGCTGCACAGGTGGGGCCTTTAAAACCCACGTTTGGTTTCAGGTCTGAAAAGACAGAAAAAGATGTTTGGTCATTCACTTTTACCTTTCTACCTTCTATCCTGTTGGTTTCCCCCTGAGGGAGCTCCTTCCCATGGTTAGCAGAGTGGCAGCAATCCCCGCTGTCAAAGGTCTGCCATCAAGCTACTCCCTTTGCACAAGAATAATTTCATCCTTTATTTTTTTTATACCTTTTGTAGTTTTTCTGAGGAATCCTTACCATGAAATAAAAGCAAATAACAGGGGTATCTTCTAGCTGTGTAATTACTGTATCAGTAAATGCTGGCAGATTTACTGTAAGTATCAGCAAATGTTGGCACTACTGCCAACAGTGAGAAATACTGAGATTTGCCAAACTGATTTTTAAGTACTCGTTTTCAACTGCAACAGCCGTAGTATCTGTATACGTAATGTTTCTATTACTTATGGCAGCAAACGTACCTGTACTTAAAGATGTATATATCTAATTCTGAGAGTTTCCAAGCTTTCTCCACTTTTCTTTTCAGAAGCAGCACAGGGGCTTACTTAGCCAACAGGCAGTGGTGCTACAGGGAGTGCTTGCTTGAAGATATTGCTAGACTTGGGGCAAAAGCCCTGGGCAACACAAGGTGGAGAGACACCTGTGCTGGGATTAGCAGTGGCAAGTTATACCATAGGCATCTTTAAGCCTCCTCAACCCTTCTGCAGCCATGTCCCTGCTGGTAAATAACAAGAATTACTGGCAGTCATGACCGAGCCTCTGCGGGCTACCTCTCCAGGCTTCACCATTAATTCAGGTTGGTGAATCTTTACAGAGGAAGAAACTGCAAGTGGGCCAGTCCCCTGGATGCCAGCTGTGATAATCAAAGAAATCAGCTGCATTGCTTCCATGGACTAGCAATACCAGAGGCAGGCCAAGGAAGGAGAGGCCACAGGGTACATGTAAGTGGCTGATGTGGAAGCGGCATCCTTTTTCAGGGTGAGATGTTAGAAGTGCTGATGTTTCCCATGCTGAGAGACAGCAGCAAATCCTTCATTTGGGTGATGATAATGCCGATATAATTTGTAGTTCTGATATGTGACAGGTGGTTTTCGACTGCTCCCAGACAACTCTTAACGCAGGAAGCTCACTGCTACTCTCTGGGGCACATCACCACCAACCTGGTCATGTTGTGGGCTCAGTTCAGGTGCCTACACATGGATCTGGGGCCCTCCCAGCCCCAAAAGGTGCTTCTTAGAGCACTCAGAGCAAAACCCACATCTTCTAGGCTGGCTCTCACTTAGAAAGGTGGCACTTGGAATGTCAGGTGCTATGTCCTGGAAGGCGCTCTTAACCATCAGGAGCCTAAAACCCACGCATACACTGATACACTTGATCCAACACAATTTAGGGAACTAATGCAATGCAGCAGAAGACTCTTACCTAGCGGAGTCTTCCAAGGTACATAACCCCTGTGCTCTGAGCTGCAAGGTGCAATTTGCTACACCAATTTGCTTCTCTTTCTTGCTGCTCACCTCTTCAGTGCCTGGGCTAGTCTGGCGAGGTTGGGTATCAGGCAGAAGGAGCTTAAATAAGCTACCCTCTGAACTGGGGTTTTCAAAAGGAGGAAGTAATACAATATGGGATGATCACAACAAGGCATGTATTCTGGGATTATTCATTGCTTTGTTATGCTCCAGTAATGTAATAGCCAAGATGGTCTTCCCATGTTACGTTATTACAGAGACAGATTCTCAGAAGGACTTTGCCTTGTGTAGCTCAGAAATATGGTGTCTGACTTCTAAAAAGATCCCTTTAGGGTCCCAGCTGGCAAAACAAAATTCCTTGTTAAGTAATAGACTTGTTTATAAACTGTCCACAGGAACAAGGAGAAAATCTTATGGTTTGCAGAGTTTTTCCGAAGTTGGTGTGTTACTTGTGCTGGGTGTGTTGCCCTTGATTTGGGAGATCTAGGCAAGTTTTTAACGACTTGAAAATACAGGAATCTAAAGATGCACCTCCATGGTTTTTAAGTACTGTCTGTAATATTCAACCTAACTTTTTCTAAACTCTCAGAATTCAGGGCAAATATGCCAACATGTTCCAACAGTAATTTGGCCTTACAGCTAGGAGTTTCACTACTATCTCTCCATAGACCTTTGTATTCACGATAATATTTCTGGAGGGCTAATTTAGCTTATTTAGGAAAGTTCTCTAAGAAACATAAAGCTTTTCCAGCAACTATTGAAAGGCCATGTTCATGTGAGCTGAGACAGATGGGAACCTGGGTTTCATTCCAAACCCCTCAGTAACTAATTCATACTAATTCATCCGTAGCAAATGAGAGTTATTATTAAGGGAATCAGAGCGTCAAATTTGTCTTGTTTCCATGACTCAGATTACTCTTAATGCAGAGAAGATAAGCATTTTGAGAAGATTAAAGGACAAAATCCAGCAAATGAGAGAAAATTGGCACTGAAGAAAGTAGATGGTGTTAAGTGTCTGTATTTCACACATCTAACTATGCAGAAGCACTGCAAACACTGATGCAACGTCCAGCCTTGTTAAGTAATGACAGGCTTTTCAAAGCGAAGATGAGTTACGCAAAAGTTAGGCAATACAAATTAGTGTTTTACACATACTGGTCCCTTCACCATTTTGCTGAATGGGGGGGATTACAGTGTACATGGCACCTTTATTTCTAGAAACCCCTGATGCCAGCCAGCACCTCAAAAATTCGGTGCCAGGGTAGAAAAGGGAAGCTTTGCCCTGAGAAGCACCAAATGACTCTGTGGTTTTCCTTTCACTTACTGCAATAAAGCAGCTTCTGGACAGGGGGAGGATGTATGGGGAAAATATCAAGGTTGGCTCATCCCTGAGTGCAGATGGAAGAGAGTGGATTGAGCAATTTTGCAGAGGCACATGTGCAAGCATTCAGTAAACTGCCCGCTCCTATATAATGCCCAAGGGTAATAGGGAAACACTGGCAAAAGTTTATGAGCTGAAATAGCCTTACCATAACCACCTTTCTCAGCTAAATTGTGTCTTTATGCCTCTGCCTTGCAGTTGTAGAACAAGAATACCATGGCCTAGGTTTATAGCATTTAACTTGGTTTTATTGATTCAGTTTAAGATTTTATAAACTCTCTTCACTGCTGTTGCAAAGCTGCAGGGACACTTTGGCATATGAACATATAGATATCTGGGTGGCTTGCACCGGAACCATTTCCACTCTGGAAAGCCAGGGGAAAAAAAAAAAGAAAAAATGAGAGAAGCTCCAGGCCAAACTTTGTGTCCCTGCTGGGAATTGTGCATTTTTGGTGGAGAAGAGGTGCTGCCCCCCATCCTTGCCAGCTCTACAGTGAAGTGCAGCCACACAGACTTGCTGAAGCTGCCTGCAGATATGGCACACCCCGGTCTCGCCAGCATCTGTCTGACCCCCAGGGGAACGCTGAGTGCTATGGAGATGTGCAAATCTGCAAATACTAAGGGTATAGACATGGTGGGACTCATCTAATGGCTCAACAGCAAGGGAAGTAGCAGTTGCTCTCTCCCTCACGTCTTCTCATGTATGTTTGCTGCTCATGCTCCCATGCCAAGTCTAATTCCTGTGCCAGATCAGCTTGCCAATGATTTCTTTTAGTGAATGAGTTTGCTGCTGGCCCAGGGAGGAGCTGGACAAAGACCAGGCTGTCACGGAGCAGGGATCCTCCTGAATGCTTGACCAGCAGCCATTGCATTGAGCCACATAGTAAGGTATTCACATGCTATAATGCATGTGTATCCTCATAGCTCTGCGACAGAGTGAGAACTAAATGAAATCCCTGCTAAATGTTGACTGAATCGGCCAACTGGACATAAAATTGCTGCTGTACTGTAGCTTCTTGGTGGTTTAAAAAAGAAATTTGGAAGCAGAGCAAGCCTTATCCCTGACCAGGGGATATTTATCAGAAAAAAAAAACGTTTTCTTACTTGAATGCAGCCTGCTCAGGGTCCTAATACACATCTGTGTCTTACAGGACCGAAGTTTTTCTGTTTGACCCTGGAAGCTGCTGGCACGAGGTTTGTACCTGGGCCTCAGTACACAAGTGGCACACCTGCCACTTGTTCCCGAGAGGTAAATCCATGTGAGAAGTCTGCACCCCGGCCTTGGCACGCATCCTCGAAGACAGCCTCCTTGCCAGCGCTGCCTGTGACAATGACTCCTCTTGTGCTTCAGCATGCAGGGAAGGTAGAGACTACTTTTCTTCTGATATTGCAGTTTTGGAGCTGATATGTCACAGCGTGGTCTGGGATGCAGAGGGGAGCAAACTGGAACTGTGGAGGAGTGTTTCTGCATGTCTGTCTGAGAGGCAACCCCTCTGCTCTCAGGAAATCAGGCCTAGAGGTTTGGACTAGGGCTTCACCCTGTAACTGTGAGGGATACCGTTTCATCCCTGGGGGTATTTCACCAGGAGAGGTTTGTGGGGAAGGAGGTATTTCACCATTCTCCTCTGTTTGCACTGGATGCAAAAGTGTGATTGTCGTGGTTTTGTTAGTGGGGGGGGGCCTAAGGTGGTAGCTTCTGTAGGAAACTGCTAGAAGTCGCTCCCCTTTGTTCAGTGGACTCGGCTGGGCCTAGGGCGGACCTACTGCTGGCCAAGGCCGAGCTGATTGGTAGCAGAATGTTCCGTGATAACGCCTCTGCAATAACGTATTTAAGAAGGGGAAAACAGAAAAAAAAAAAAGGGAGAAGAGAAGATGTGAAGAAGCTGAGCAGGGGCAGAGGCGCAGAGGGGGAGGCGCAGGCCTCATGGGCCTTGCAGGCCTCATCCTCTGGCCTCTCGCCAGGCAGCCGATTGGGCCCGACTCGGTCCAGCCCGGCTGCAAGAAGTGGAAAGGAGATGAGAAGTGAATAAGATGTAAAAAAAGATCCTGAGAGTCATCTGCCAGCCTGTTGTGAGGAACGGCTGCAGACGCCAAGGTCAGTTCAGAAGGAGGGGGAGGAGTAATGCGGCTCCTGGCCAAGATTCCCCTGCAGCCTGTGGTGACGACCATGGTGGAGCAGGTTGTCCCCCTGCAGCCCATGGAGGTCCACGGAGGAGCAGAGATCCACTTGGAGCCCGTGAAGGACCCCATACTGGGGGAGGTGGATGCCTGAAGGCAGCTGTGGCCCGTGGATGGGACAGCTGTTCTGGAGAGACTGCACCCGTGGAAGAGATGACCCACGCCGGAGCAGTTCCACAAAGGACTGTGGCCCACGGGAGGGACCCCACAATGGAGCAGGGGAGGAATGTGAGGAGTTCTTCCCCCGACCATGAAGCAGCGGCGTAAAACAACGTATGATGAACTGACTGCAACCCCCATTCCCTCTTCCCCCTTGTGCCGCTCGGGGAGGAGGGGGAAGGTAGTAGAGATAATGTTAAGCTCGGGAAGAGGGAGGGGTGGGAGGAGGTTACCTTGTTCTCTGTCTCATTATCCTGCTGTTTGTAGTAATAAATGAATAGTTTTCCCCAGGTCGAGTCTGTTTTGCCCATGACGGTAACTTTAAGGATTTCTCCCTGTCCTTATCTCAAACCTCGAGCCGTTTTTCCTTATATTTTCTCTCCCTGTTCTCTCGGAAGGTGGGGGGAGTGAGAGAGAGACTGCATAGTCTGGTCCGATCGGGGCTGAACTACGACAGGGATTTTGGCTGGGGCTGCTGTATCCTGCACCTGGGGTGTTTGGAGGCTGGAGGAACATCCTTTGCTTTGGATATCATCAGCTTGGATGCCTGGACCTCTGCATGAGATGTGGGAGCACCCTTGGCTGCTCTTACTCTGAGCACCAAGGACTTCACCTGAGCTCCTGCCACTAGGCCAGCAGCAAACCCATTCTTTGATCCATATCTCCACTCCTGGCTGTCTGTGCGCAGCCACGAGGAAGGCTCCTCGGTCTCCATCGGGGCTTTCACCAGTGATGTATATAGCTTAGCATCAACAGGCAGCAGGAAGAGAGGCACTGCGTTCATATCAAGGGATTCAAAGTCCTGGTCTTACAAGGGTATTTACAAGGGAGCTCCACTCATCCTGCCCTTACTTGCTAGATGGTCCTTTTAAGGACAAAGTTACTTCTGTGATCCCTCCTCTGGCCTGATAACCAAGCGCTTTTTTCTTTCCTGGGGTCTTAGCAGCTTGGGCCTACACAAAACTCTGGGGCACAGCATTTCAGCCTCCCCTAGCCAGTTATGTTGCATCTCTGCTAGCAAGCACCATATCTACATCGGTGAGGGGGAGGTGCTGTTAGGATTGCACTTTGAGCCCAGGGACAAAAGATACAAATACAAAAAAAAAACCCCTGATTCTCATCAAGAAGTAGTGAACGAAAGCACTTCTTGAAGCATGTTTTACGCCCCTATACACTTCACAGGAGCTGCTGTCTGAATTATGAAAAGGAAAGACCTGGCATTAAAGAGTAATCTAATAGACCAGAGATGCTTTGGGGAAACAAAAAGTAAATCTAAATGCTTCTACACAAATGCAAACATGTAAGGGGCAAAGCAGCGGCAAGTGGAAGGCCTGGCTTTATATCCAAGCAGCAACACAGAGGCATGCAAGAGGTTTAGGGAGGGAAGAAAATAGTTGGAACAAATTACAGAGGAACAAGTTTTTTACATTAGTGGAGGAGCAGTCCTTGGCAAGAACAATGAGGCCAAAACACACGCTGGTGGTGCTGAGTTGTAACAGTGGGAGTAAGAATGAAAGGAAATTCCTGTAGCAAGACGTCATGATGTCAAGGGCTGAGAGATAAACTGGCAGAGGAAATCCAGTGCCTGAACAGAATAAGATGCCTTCAGCCTGAAAATATACAGCTGGAAGAGGCTGTGTTATGAGGAAGGCCTACAGAGTCCCAAAGGATGGGGAAGATCAATGTGGATGAACTGCTGGTAGTGCATGAAGCAAGGGACCTCAACCCCCTCAAACTAAAAAAGCAAGTTGCAGGAGAAAAGCGAATCCCCGGGAGAGGTACAATGTGTGTGATGTGGTGGATGCTGTGAGAGTAAGGGCTTCAAAGGCATATTTGTAGAAGACAAAACTACAGAGTGATCAGACACAGGGAACCACGCTGGCTCAGGAGCTTTCCTATGTGGTATCTTTTCTGTACAACATAAGTGGCTGAAGCCAGCACTCACCAGTTCAGGTATTTCTGCTCTTGTCTGTAATTCCCTGAATTATTTTTACCGTCTCCTCTTCCGGCATCTCTGGCTCAGATTTGCTTGTACTGAGACTGCAAGTTAAGAGGGGACAGTGAGGTTCAGAACTTGCTGCATCATTCTGTAACAAATCAGTACAACCAAGCAATGCACAAACTGCATCATACAACACAGAGAAGCTCCCAGCATCTGAGAGAGAGCCAGGAACCATTTGCAATCATTTTATTATGACTTAAAATAACATTTCTTCCAAGGAGGGATCACAGTTCTGTATCTTCTCTTTTTCTCCTTATTTTTTTCCCCACCCATCCCAGGTATGTAATACCTATCTCTACTGCATCGCCCACCACCCCTACTTCAGTTGGGTTTGTGGTATCTAATGGCCAAACTCCAAGGATTTTGCTGAACGAGTGGACTTAACTCAGTTTTGCTGCCTGTATATTCAGACAGGTCCCACTTGACCTCCAGTCTCATTCCTGGAGCATGGCGGAGCTATTTCACATCGAATAGCCCCTGTTTCAGCGCTGGGTTGTGCCTGGCTGCATCCCTGTCACCTTACCTGTCCCCGATGTCCTCGGTCATTTCTTTTTAACCTCTTGGCCTATTTCACCTACTTCTGAGAAATAAATTTCATCTTCAGAGATGCTCCATGCCTACAAGCTATGAATATTTCCTTCACGTTGCAGGCAAGTTTGTCTTGTACGTGCACCAAACAGAAGAGAGGATGATGAACATAAGCAGGAGAGGACCGCATCCGAGGAATAGGGATCCAACAACCATCCGACTCAGTTTCCTTTTCTTACATGATTGTGACATAAAAACAGCTGTTTTAAAAGCCTCAGCTTTTAGCAATGCTGTTCCAGCCCTTAGCAGCATTATGTGCCACTGTGCTGCAGTGCCTTTTAGCTGTGGTTTTTCTGGCCATGGTGGAAGGGGAAGCAGCCAAAGGTACCCTTTCCTTTGAACCCCTTGGGACCCACCATACCTGACCGGCGATGTGGTTGCAGGAAGACTGGCACACCATAGCAGCTGCCAGGTTCTTGAGAGCAGAACAGCACAAAAGCAACCAGCAAAATCCTCCTTTTGCCTCCAGGTTTGTTGCTCCTGGGTGGAAGGATTGGTCCTAAGCTTCCCAGGCTGCGTCCATCTCCCGGCCACCCTGGGGCTGGTTTTGTCCCCATCCCACTCACCTCACCTCTTCCACATGGCCCCAGGAGCAAGGGGTGGGCATGGCCATCACCATGCCCTGTCCTGTTCTGTCCCCCATCAAAGTGTGACATCAGCAGGGGGGGTTCTGAGGTAGGAGACAGGGGGTGCTCCTTTTGTGAGCTCCAGCCATGGTAGAGAAGCGCATGTGGAAGCTGCTAAAAACTTTTATTTGTCACATGCTGGAAACACCTCTGTACCATTTACTGGCTTTTTTATTTCTCAAAAAAAAGGCCACACAGTCATATTCTACATGTGTCCTGGGGGGGCAATGTGGGGCTGGGGCGATGCAAGGTGAGATGAGGCTCCACAGTGCTTTGTAGCAAGGCAACAGCTTTCACAAATGCAAATTTGGGAGGACGACACAGAAATACAACTCTATTTTGCAACAGCCCCTCTAACACGCGGAGGTTGGTGAGACGCAGGCAGGCTGGGATGGTGCTGGAGCTGCTGCTGGGGAGCGGGATTGGTGGGCGTGGGTTGGGGGGCCATCTGGTGGTGCCTCCTCAGATCTCGGTGCGGAAGCGCAAGTCAGTGCCCGACATCTTCTGCACGTAGTCCCAGTCAAAGCGCTCACTCTGGGCCACAGTGAAGTGGTTCTTCCAGTCTCCAGTGGTGCCTGGAGCCGGGTCAGATGAGGTTCAGTGGAGGCCGAGGGGGATGATGCGCCAGGAGACCCCCCTAGGGCCACTCACCTTTGCGCATGAAGGGGGAGACACCCTGGTCCATGAGGTGAGAGGGCACTATGCTGTAGTTGGTGGTGGGGTTGTCCCTCATGGCTTCGAAGGAGGTGTGTTGGGTGATGGCATCCAGCGCCGCCTCCGGCAGCTCCCGCCCCAGGAACTGGGCCACCTTGGCAACCTCCCGGCGGAGGTCCTGCAGGACACAGGCCGATGCTCACCCCTCATGCCACACCCCCTGGACCCCACACCACCATCCACCATGGTCCCTCACCTCCTTCAAATCCTCATAGAAAAGGTAGAGGATGGGGTGATCCTTCCTCCTCTCCCAGTAGTCCTTGACATGGTCATACCAGGAGCCATATGCCACTATGTAGGGGGAGCAGCTGGGGATGTCAGTTGCAGGGCTGGAGGAGGGATATGGGATGACCTGCCCCAGGGGTGCCCTGTCCCACCTCTGCTGGCCATGAACTCCTCCAAGTACTGGGCCCACGTCCCAGGGTGCTGCTCGAACTTGTTCATCAGGTCAAAGTGGTAGAAGGAGACGGCCACGTCCTTGGCATTGCGCCCCACATAGATCATCTGCAGAGGGGCCGTGGGGTACAACAGGCAGTCCCAGGACACCCAACAGGGGGGATGCTCCATCCCCTAGGGCTCCCAACACCACCTGGGATGCTGGACAGAGCAATGGGGGGTCCCACCCTGGGAGAACCAGGGAGGTGCAATGCTCCCCAGGGTGGAGACCAAGGTTGGGGGTTACCTTGCAGCGGTTTTCCCAGAAGGATTTGGGCAGGATATGTGCAGGCAGGTGTGTCTTCACCACACGAGGCGAGGGCATAGTGGCCAGCTGGTCCGTTCCTGGGGGACCCCAAAGCACGTCCCCAGTAGGCCCACAGCAGAGTTCCTCTGGGCTCAGCCTCAAGTAGGGTGCCCGCAGCCAAGCCCCCACGCCCTGCTACCTGCCGGCATCTCCCCAGGAGCAGCAAACTCCAGCATGGGCACCCTCTCGGTGATAGCGCCCCGCTTGCACTTCTCCGGGTCACCGCCTTGTAGGATCATGTCCACGATCTCGCTGACCCAGGTGGTGCCTAGGGGAAAGGGACCAGGACGGCGTTGAGGGGCTCAGCACTGACAACTCCCCAACTTTGACCTGGCGCAGTGGGGTGAAGAGAAATCCTGCACGGGTCTGTCCCGACAGCCTGGAATGTGGTGCATCACCCCCAGGCACTGGGACTCCATACAACACACTCACCCACCTGGCACAACCATGTCTGATGGGCTCGGGGACACTCACCAGATTTGGGGAAGGTGACCACCACGATGTCCTCGGGGCGGCTCTGGAAGGTATCAATCCGTTCCCAGTTGTGGGCGAAGGCACAGACCATGGGGATGCCGTGCACCGTGCGCCAGGGCTGCCGCAGGTACGTGTCCGGATCAGCCATCCTGCTGAGGACAGGGATGTGTGGTGGGGCTGGCTGGTGAGGGGGGGCCCTCGCCCTGCCAGGGTGGCCGCCAACCAGGGCATTGCTGGCACCATGCCCGCCCGGGGAGTGGCAGTGACGCCACCGGCACGGGGACTGGAGGTCTCTGTGGAGCTGCCGCCATGCCTGCCACTGGGGATGGGCATCCTGTCCACGTGGATGGGAGCCCACCCCATGCCCCAGCGAGGGCTGGGGCTGCCCGCGGGGTGCCAGCATCACCCAGGCCAGGCGTGCCCCCCGCCCACCCCCCCAGCTTCAGCACGGCTAGGGAGCAAGGAACCGGGTCCCTGGGGTTATCACAGCAGCCCCCAGCCCAAGGTGAGGTTTAGGGGTGCTTGGCTGCACCCCAAAGTACCCCAAAGCTACCGTCCTGGACCCCGTAGCACGTGGCCCCGAGGGGCTGGGTGCAGGCAGGACACCCACAGGGCGCCCCGGCTCACCTAAGGCCGTCGCTTTGCACTGAGAGGGTGACGCCGGGAGAGTGACGGGGACGCGGGGCCCCGCAGCGGGTTTTATGCGGAGGAGAAGCCAGGAGGCAGGGCCGACCGCGGGATGCCTGCCCGCGCTGCGGCTGCTGGGAAGGAGGAGGGAGTGCCGGCAGAAGCGAGGGGACGCTGACCGGCCGCACGCCCCACCCACAGGCTGCAGGCCGCGTCCTCCGGCATGGGGAGGGAGGCCACTTCTCGCTGCCCGTGCTCAGCTGGCACCTTCCCTGCACATGGTTATGCTGAAATCCTCTGCAATCCTGCAAGCTGCCAGCAGCAGAAATCCCACCACCGCCGCAGTTGAGGGGGACGTGGAATGGCACCAGTTTGTCCTCAACCCAAGGAGAGGCCAGTGGCCCTAGGGGGATGGCTGGGTTGGAGTCAGCACAGGCAGAGGGCAGTGAGCATCCCATGAGGGGGTCAGGGAGGGTTTTATTTCTCTCCAGCAGTCCCAGGAGAAGGAGCCAGGGAGGAGCCCCCAGTGGGGCAGCGGTGCCATGGGCACAGGTCAGATTTGGGTGCCATCCAGTGGTGCCTCCTCAGATCTCGGTGCGGAAGCGCAAGTCAGTGCCCGACATCTTCTGCACGTAGTCCCAGTCGAAGCGCTCACTCTGGGCCACAGTGAAGTGGTTCTTCCAGTCTCCAGTGGTGCCTGGAGCCGGGTGAGATGAGGTTCAGCGGGGGTGGGGACGGACCATGTGCCAGGAGACCCCCCAGGGCCACTCACCTTTGCGCATGAAGGGGGAGACACCCTGGTCCATGAGGTGAGAGGGCACTATGCTGTAGTTGGTGGTGGGGTTGTCCCTCATGGCTTCGAAGGAGGTGTGTTGGGTGATGGCATCCAGCACCGCCTCCGGCAGCTCCCGCCCCAGGAACTGGGCCACCCTGGCAACCTCCCGGCGGAGGTCCTGCAGGACACAGGCCAATGCTCACCCCTCATGCCACACCCCCTGGACCCCACACCACCATCCACCATGGTCCCTCACCTCCTTCAAATCCTCATAAAAGAGGTAGAGGATGGGGTGATCCTTCCTCCTCTCCCAGTAGTCCTTGACATGGTCATACCAGGAGCCATATGCCACTGCATGGGGGGAGTGGTCGGGGGGTGTTAGTGGGTGACAGTACCTCAGTGTCCCCGCATGCACCCACGGGTGCCCTATCCCACCTCTGCCAGCCATGAACTCCTCCAGGTACTGGGCCCATGTCCCAGGGTGTGGGTGCAGCTTGTTCATCAGATCAAAGTGGTAGAAGGAGACAGCCACGTCCTTGGCGTTGCGTCCCACATAGATCATCTGCGGAGAGCTTGGTGACGCGTGGGGATTTGCAAGGTCCCAGCAGGGCAGGTCTCCCCCTTATCTCGGCAGGGTGCCTGCAGGTGTGTGCCCTCCTGTTACCTTGCAGTGGTTTTCCCAGAAGGATTTGGGCAAGATACAAGCTGGGATGTGGGTCTTGATGATGCGAGGGGATGCCATGAGCTCCAGCTGCTCCGTGCCTGTAAAGGAGATTTTCCCCAGAATCGCTCCCCCTGCTGGCAGGGTGCTCACCCTCCAAAGCGAAGCCTGCCCCCAATCCGGCACCCGCTGCCCCCCCACTGCTCTGCTACCTGCTGGCATTTTCCCAGGGGCAGCAAACTCCAGCATGGGCACACGGTTGACAATGGCATCCTGCTTGCATTTTTCATGGTCACTGCCTTTCAGGATCATGTCCACGATCTCACTGACCCAGGTGGTGCCTGGAGAGGGGAGGCCGGGCGTCCGGCTGGCGCCATTCCCACCGGAGCCCCATCTCGGGGACCAGAGGGGCATCGTCTGCTGGCGCTGACTTTTGGCATCCCCTCAAGTCCCAGCCCAGGGCCAGGGGCTGCAGGCTGGTGCCTCCCTTCCCAGGCGCGGACTCTCTCCGGTGCCTGGGGATGCTCACCAGATCTGGGGAAGGTGACCACCATGATGTCCTCGGGGCGGCTCTGGAAGGCATCAATCCGCTCCCAGTTGTGGGCGAAGGCACAGACCATGGGGATGCCGTGCACCGTGTGCCAGGGCTGCCGCAGGTAGGTGTCCGGATTGGCCATCCTGCTGTGGACGAGGACACGTCAGGGGCTGGCTGGCAGTGGGGAACATCACTGGGCCACCTCATTCCCCGGCGGTCCCCAAAATCCCTGCTGAGCCCAGCCATCCCGGCCACGGGAAGGAAACCCTTTGCTTGCTGGCATCCTGGGAGGTAGCATCTGTCTCCCGCCGGGATTTTGGGGGCTGGCTGGCAGTGCAGGGAGCACAGGGGGGCACAGCCGGCCCTGGGGGGCCCGGGTCAGTGTAGGCAGTGGGCGAGCCCCCACTCGGCGGCCAACGAGCCCCCCGCGTCCCGCCCCCCCCATGCAGCGAGGCCGGGGCACCCTGAAAGGGGCCGGAGTCACCCCGTTATCCTCCAGGCGCTCCGGCAGGGCGCAGGCAGAGCTGTGCCCGCAGCACGGGGGCGTGAATGTGTTATTTTCCCTTCCCCGCGTGGAAAATGGAGGCGTGGGGAGGCGCCGCGGGGGCAGAGATGGGGAAGGGACTCAGAGGGAGGAGTGCGGGGCAGGGGCGAGCGCGGATGGCGAGGCAGCCCCGCTGGGGACGGTCCCGACACGCCTGTGATGAGCTCTGGCGTGCTCAGCACCCCATCGTCCCGTCCCCCCTCCCCCCCCCCCACCCCCGCCCGTAAATACAAAGGTGGCGCGGGGAGGGAAATCACAGCTTCCAACAGCAGGGAGGAGATCCCAACCCACGGCCCCGCGGGGGTCTGAATATCATCTTGTCTCAATCTGGGGGTCACCTCCGTGGACGTTCCCAGCTCCTCACACGGCCGCGGGGCTCGCCAGCGGGTCGGGCTTTGGTCACCCTCCCCACTCCCCCCCCCGCAAGGCACTCAAATATGGGTCCAAAGTTTGGAGGGCTGTAAAGCACGAGTGCAGGCGAGAGCGATACCCTTGCTTCCGGGAAAAGGGTTTTAAAAAGGGTTTAAAGGCGCGCGTGGCGGTGATGTGCTTCTCCTTACCTGCTTCCCACGGGGGAATGCAAAGCGAGAGGGCGTGGGGAGAGACGGGAGCCAGGCAAGGGGAGCAGCTCCCCTGTTGGCAACCGTGAGAAAAACACCCCTGATTTGTCCCCAGGGCCGGAATCCCGGCGAGGCAGGACAGTCCGTGCCGGGCGTTCGGGTGTTTTGCAGGCAGGGACATGCTCTCCCTGCTTGCCCGTCTGTCCGTGTGCCAGCAGAACTGGCTGCCCGGGCCAACCCCGCAGGCAAAGCCAGGAGCTGCAGGAGCATGAGGATCTCAACGGCATTTTAAATACATGCGTGGAAAGGATTTATTCCTGGGGGAGAGCTCTGCTCAATAGTGCTGCTTCTCTGTAGGAGTGGGATCCGGGTTGCAGCTCTTCGGGGTTGAAACGATCCCAAGAGACTGCCTTACCAAAAAGCTGCAGCCTTGGAAACTCAAGAGCAGGATGGAAAAGGGGCATGACTCAGGAATTTTGGGCTCCAAAGCAAACCCTTGCCCCCAGTGGGACAGGGACTGGTTTGCTCCAGCCATCCCCCAGCAAGAGCTTAGCACAGCCAGGTCAGAGGTTGCAAGCTGGCTTCCTTACCCGGCAAGGATGGCAATGTGACCGAGGGCAGCACACCATCCGGGAGGCGTTTCCCTCCACCTTTGCTCTGCAAACCACAGGCTGATGAGCTCTGGCTGGGCCAGGGAGCCTGGGGCGAGTCTTGCCACCGCCCGCTCTGTCGAGAATCTTGCCGCAACCCAGAAGCATGAAAGCTCCTATGCACGCAGGAGCTGCGGGGACAGCAGGTTTGCCAGCGCATTGGGGCTTTTCTGCTCTTTGCTGATCTTTGCTCCCTTCAGACGCCTTGGTAGAATGGGGCTGGGGCAGCCCAAGGTGTTGCAGGCCAGGAGTGGTTTCTGGGAGGATGCCCACCCTCCGTGATGCTTGACCACCACCGGTTAAAAATCCTCTGCACCCACCCACCCACCTGCCCGCTGAGCATGAGGGTGCCCCCAGCCACTGCCCCCCAGGATTCATGGGGTTCAGCCCACCTCCCTTTCCCTGCAGGCAATGGCTCGCCTTCCAGCTCTCCCAATTTATTGTGGTGGAAAAGCAAATCAGCACAAGGATTCTCCACCTGGGCCCACCCTCCTCGCCGTGGATGTGGGGAGAAGCAGAGGCCCACCAGGAAGGGGGACGAGCCCCTCACGCCTCCATCTGGAAGCAGAGGTCGCAGCCTGCCATGTGCTCCCGGTAGTGCTGGTCGAAGCACTCGTTCTGGGCCACGGTGAAGTGGTTCTTCCAGTCCCCGGAGATCCCTGCGGGCGAGAAAGCAAGTGGAGCAAATCCTGAAATATTTGCAGCCACAGATCAGGGCTGCAATATAGCCCAAGGACACCCCTCCCAAGCCCTCCACTGTTGGCTGAACCCCACCTTTCCGGAGGAAGGGGGAGAGGCTGTGGTCCATCATGGTGGTGGGGATGGTCTCATAGTTGGTGGCAGGGTTCTTCTTCATCTCCTGGAAGGAGGTGTGGTGGAGGATCCTTGCCAGCGTCCCCTCTGCCACCTCCTTGCCCAGAAACCGCAGGATCTTCCGCACCTCCTGCCACGGGTCCTGCGGGGCGGCTGACATGGGGAGGCTGCCAAAAGGCTGAAGGGGAGGCAGCTGGGGTGCCCTCCCCTCCATCCCACCCTCACCTTCTTCATGTCCTCATAGAAAAGGTAGAGGAGCTGCTTCTCCTGCCTCTTCTCCCACCAGCCCTGCACATGCTCATACCAGGACCCATAGGCCGCTGCAGGATGCAGTCAAGGGGTTAGCTGAAAAGCAAGGTGGCGAGGGATGCCCTCCTCACTGGCATTTTGGGGTGGGAACCCTGGGGCTTCGCCCCCTACCTTTGCCAGCCATGAAAGTTTCCAGGAACTTGCCCAGTGTGCCAGGGTCGGGGTGTATCTTGGCCATCTGGTAGAAGTAGTAGTAGGAGATGACAACATCTTTGGGGTTGCGGGCCATGTAGATGACCTGGGGACAGCCGGGGATGTGGTTAGGGGGTTGTGGAGCAGTGTCCACTCCCTGCCATCTGGACTGGGAGAGAGGAGGGGGCACCCATGACATTACTTTGCAGCCCTTCTCCCAGAAGGAGGTCGGGAGGAGGTGGACTGGAAGATGGGTCTTCACCAAACGCGGGGACGGGGTTTTCTCCAGCAGCTCAATGCCTGTGGGAGAGGGGGCTCAGCGGTGCAAGCACCAGGGCCCTCACGTCCACCCTGGCTCAGCCCCCTCCCCACCCAACCCAGGGGGGCAGCCAGGTCGGGGGGCTCACCACTCGGCATCTCAGGGACCTTCATTTCCAGGAAGGGCACCCGGTTGAAGATGGCATCCCGCCGGCACTTCTCCACATCTCCGTCGTGGTAGATCATGTCCAGGATCTCGCTCAGCCACGTCGTGCCTGCAGCACAGGAACAGCGTGGGTGTACTTTTTCCCCCACAGAAGGGCTGGCGTCACCTCGTCCCCATGACCGGCAACCCTTCCCCAGGGCCACTCACCCGATTTGGGGTAGGTGGCAATGAGGAGGTCATCTGGCCGGGCTTGGAAAGCCTCCACCTGTGGCCAGCCCTCAACGAAGGACTTGTAGAGGGGGATGCCATGGAGGCTGCTCAGCTCCTCCCGGATCACATCTTCCCTCCCCATGGCTGATGGTGAGTCTCTGCGGCACTCAATATCCTTCCCGCTGGCAGCTGCTGCCGCGACCTGGGGACTGGCTGGATACTGGGGAGTGACTGTGCCTTGGGCCAGCGCCCAGTCAGGTGAAGTCTGCCCCGGATCACATGTGGCAGAGGTGTTATTGGTTCCCTGGCAGGATACCGCCCAAAACATTTGGTGCCAGCCACGCACTAAGCCCAAGCCACATGCTGGGAACAGAGCATGGCATCGCCTCTTCTCCTGCCCGGACACGTTTCTCCCCCTGCTTCAGCCCCTTTAAGTGGGTGCCACGGGGTTTCACAGCCGCGGGGACAGCTCTGCCACCTGGGGCCCCCCATCTCTGCTGCCTGTCGTACCCCGCCCTCCCGCCCCAAGCGGTAATGATTAACGAAAGCCGGCTCGGCAAAGGGCATAAAGAATGGGAAGGGCCAGCAGCTGAGAAGTGGTGCAGTTTTGGGGTGGGCATCCCCCGGGGAGGCCGCGGGGGGAGTGGCAGGAGCCCGTGGGACCCTCCCCTGACCCCAATCCCCGTCGGTCACTGGCAGGGGACAGGCGGTCGGAGCCTTGTTACAGGCAGGCGCGCGGCCGAGCAGCCTGGCAGGGAGAGCAATGGCTGCGGGGCCAGGCCCGAGGGGTGCGGCGGGAGGGGCCTGGGGGGAGCCACGTTGGTGTCACCGCTGCCGGGACCGGGGGTTGCGGTGCCGCCCCGCAACCGCCGGGGGCGGCGCCGAGGCTTCGCTCACCCCTCTGCGGCCGCCAGGGGGAGCCGCCGCCGCCGGATCGGCGGAGGAAGCGCAGTGGGGGCGGGAGCGGGAGCGGGTCCGAGGGCGAGTGGCGTTTGGGTACCGGGTCTGTGGCCGGCGGGGGCCCTGCCGGGCCCGGGCCCGTGCTGGGGCTGCTTCCCTGCCGCGTCTCTCCGCCCGGGGCCGAGCTTGCACCGGCGCCCCTGGGCGTGCTGCGGGCTGGGCCCGGGCCAAGGGTGCCGCTGTGCCGGGCACCGGCTGCAGCCGCGGCGGGCCCGGCTGTCCTGCCTCCCCGGGGCTTCTCCGTGCCGGCTCCGGCCGCGGCTCTCACGGTGCCGGCGCGGAGCCGGCGGGCCGGGAACCGGAGGCGATGCCGTCTCCCGGGCGGCCTCGGGGTCCGAGAAGGGGCTGCGCAAGGGAAACGGGGAAACCGGGGAAAAGCGGGGCAGTGTTCCCCAGGGCTCCATACTGGGGCCTGTTCTGTTTAGTCTCTTTATCAACGATCTGGACAAGGGGATCGAGTGCTCCCTCAGTGAGTTTGCAGACAACACCGAGTTGGGCAGGAGTGTTGATCTGCTGGAGTGCAGGAAGGCTCTGCAGAGGGATCTGGACAGGGTAGATGGATGTGCTGAGGCCAACTGTATGAGGTTCAACAAGGCTGAGAGCCGAGTCCTGCACTTCAGTCACAACAACCCCATGCAACGCTACAGGCTTAGGGAAGAGCGGCTGGAAAGCTGCCTGGCAGAAAGGAACCTGGGGGTGCTGGTGGACAGCCAGCTGAACATGAGCCAGCAGTGTGCCCAGGTGGCCAAGGCAGCCAACAGCATCCTGGCTTGTATCAGAAACAGTGTGGACAGCAGGAGTAGGGAAGTGACTGTCCCCCTGTACTCGGCAGTGGTGAGGCCGCACCTCAAATACTGTGTTTTGAGCCCCTCAGTACAAGAAAGACACTGAGGTGCTGGAGCATCTCCAAAGGAGAGAAACAAATCTGGTGAGAGGTCTGGAGCACAAGTCTTACGAGTAGTGGCTGAGGGAACTGCGATTGTTTAGTCTGGAGAAGAGGAGGCTGAGCGGAGACCCCATCGCTCTCTACAACTACCTGAAAGGAGGTTGTAGTGAGGTGGGTGTTGGTCTCTTCTCCCAAATAACTAGTGATAGGATGAGAGGAAATGGCCTTGTTGCACCAGGAGAGGCTTACGTTGGGTATTAGGAAAAAGTGTTATCAAGCCCTGGAACATGTGCCCAGGGAAGTGGTGCAATCACCATCCCTGGAGGTATTTAACAGAAATGTAGATGTGGCACTTAAGAACATGGTTTAGTGACTCGACGGTGTGAGGTTTACAGTTAGACTCAATGATCTTAAAAGTCTTTTCCAATCAAAATCATTCTAAACTGGACCATTTCCTCCCTTCTTCCCTGGCTTACTGGCTGCAGTGTGGGAGCAGGGTTACTGGCCGCTGCCCATTCGGTGCTGCTAGAAGCTCAGGTCCATGCCCTGCCTGCAGGCAGCTGCTGGGGTATCAGTGGGGCCCTGCCTCTCCCACAGGCAGTGTGGTGCTGGCCTCATCCACCCGTGGGGCCAGACGCCCTGGCTCTCAGGTGAGGGCTCTTGCCAAGACCCAGGGGTGACCCCGGGCAAGTGCCACGCTGGCTGCTGCCCACGGGGTGTCTCTGCTGCGGGAGCTGCCGCTGCTGTGCTGCCTGCCCTGCCTACACCCAGTTCCTGCCCCACTTGGGTGAGTGGTTAATTACAACTTGTGCTTGTTCAAATGGTCATAGAATCACAGAATCATAGAATGGTTAGGGTTGGAAGGGACCTTCAAAGGTCATCTAGTCCAACCCCCCTGCAAGAAGCAGGGACATCCCCAACTAGATCAGGTTGCTCAGAGCCTCATCCAACCTGGCCTTAAATGTTTCCAGGGATGGGGCCTCCACCACCTCTCTGGGAAAACCTGTTCCAGTGTTCCACCACTCTCATTGTAAAAAAATGTTCCCTAATATCCAATCTAAATCTACCTCCCTCTATTTTAAAACCATTACCCCTCGTCCTATCACAACAGGCCCTACTGAACAGCCTCTCCCCATCTTTCCTGTAGGGCTCCTTTTAGGTACTGGAAGACCGCTATAAGGCCTCCCCAGAGCCTCCTCTTCTCCAGGCTGAACAGCCCCAACTCTCTCAGCCTGTCCTCACAGGAGAGGTGCTCCAGCCCTCTTATCTTCGTGGCCCTCCTTTGGACCCTCTCCAACTGGTCCACATCCTTCTTATGTTGAGGGCTCCAGAGCTGGACACAGTACTCCAGGTGGGGTCTCACCAGGGCAGAGTAGAGGGGGAGAATCACCTCCCTCGACCTGCTGGCAACGCTCCTCTTGATGCAGCCCAAGATGTGATTGGCCTTCTGGGCTGCAAGGGTGCATTGCTGGCTCATGTTGAGCTTCTCATCCACCAGCACTCCCAAGGCCTTCTCCTCAGGGCTGGTCTCGATCCGTTCTCTACCCAGCCTATATTTATGCCTGGGATTGCCATGACCCAGGTGCAGGACCTTGCACTTGGCCTGGTTGAACTTCATGAGGTTGGCACGGGCCCACCTCTCCAGCCTGTCAAGGTCCCTCTGGATGGCATCCCTCCCCTCCAGCGTGTCGACGGCACCACACAGCTTGGTGTCGGCGGCGAACTTGCTGAGGGTGCACTCTATCCCACTGTCCATGTTGCTGACAAAGATGTTGAACAGGGCCAGGCCCAACACGGACCCCTGAGGGACACCACTTGGACATTGAGCTGTTGACCACCACTCTCTGAGTGCGGCCATCCAGCCAACTCCTTATCCACCGAGTGGTCCGTCCATCAAACCCGTATCTCTCCAGTTTAGAGAGAAGGATGTCGTGCGGGTCTTGGTCTTGGCTTTTGACAGGGCTGTAGATCAATCACTGTCATGAGAATATGAATGCTCATAATTGTACATTGTCTAAATATGGACTAATGAGTTAATGACTATTTGGCTGTTGTGTCCAACCCTTGAAGAAAGAGTGGGACAAACAAAGATGGTGTGAAAAGCACCTTTTCCCCTCCCCAAGACTACCTTTCTCAGACACTGAGTTTGGTCTGTTGCACGCCAGCCTCCCAAGCTTCGGGGATCAACACAACTGGAGCTCCAGCCACTGATGGGGTTCCACACAGTTGCCCCCATTCCAGACCCGATCTCACTTCTCCCCAGCCCCTGAGCCTCTCCTGCCTGTCATCCCCATCCCATTCCCACCCAGCTTCCACCTCACCCAGGATGGCTTCTGCCTTAGGCAAGTATGACCGCAGCCTGAGCATCCTCCAGTCCTCTCTCATCTCCTTGGGCACCTCCAGCAGCATCCCACTGCCAGGGCACAGAGGGGCATCGCCCGGACCCGCTCCTCAGCCTGCAGCAGGATGTGTTAGGAGCTGGGGGTCTCATTCCAGAGCTGTGGGAACAAGGTCCATGTCGGTTGCATCACTGCAGGGAAGACTTGGAGAGAAACCATGCTCTGAGCTCCCTGGGTGCTCCAGGCACAGAACCCAGGGCCCAAAGCCTCCCCACCTGGAGAGGCTCTCTCCTCTGAACCCTTTTGAGCACCTTTCCCAGCACTTCCCACCCACTGGGCTGGCACCAGGGAGACCCAGTGCCCCTAAATCAGTTCCAGGTTGCTGACACAAGGTGTGAGCTGCAGGCATCAGGATGCCTGGACCTCCTACCATGCGCCTGACACTAGCAGAGAGCATGGCTGGAGAAAAGGGGGAGAACCCACGAGCAGCGAGCTGGAGGGGCCCAATAAGGTGTGATGCCAATACCAATGCCCCAGGCTTTGGGCCTTGGCACTCCAGGACAATGGCATGGGTCTGGCACAAGGATGGCTCCTTAGGCAGCTCCAGGCTGGGCTCTGCCTCTTGCTAGGGCAACAGATTGGGAGAGTGACTCTTTCAGGTAGGAGGCCAGGTGGGACCTCAGGAAGCCATTCCCAAGGCCGTGGAGTGACAGAAGCCAGGGAAGGTGTGGGAACAAGTGTGTGCCTGGGGGAAAAGGAGGGCTACCTGGGGCTGACCCCTCACATGGGTGACCCCCAGCACTGTCAAAGGGAAGAGGTGTGATGCTTTCATCTTCCCGAGTGCTTCAAACAGAAACGGAAGCAGACCTGCTGTCATACCCCTTCTTCCAAGAACTGGCATCACTACTCTTCCTGGTCAATTGATTCAATCTTTCCAACAGCAACCGGGGCTGTGCATTGAGCACCAAATCCAGGTGAACAAGGGGTGTTACACATGGGCTAACAGAGAGGGAAGATCAACAGGTGTGTAACATGCTTTATTTGCAAAAGGATACTGATTTCCATCTCTTTATTCCTCCAGAACAGCTTCTGCCTCACCCCTGTCATCTAACCCCATCCACCCCCTTACCTGCCTCTCACCACATTTCCTCTCTCACAATATTTCCTTTTTATCCCCAAGAGTTCCCTGGGGGATGACACAGACTCAGACCCCTGCCTTCTGGGTGCTCTGTCTTCACACAAATAATTTGTTCCCCTTAGTAGCACATGCAATTTATTAACTGCATGTAGTTTTTAAAAGCAGTTTATAGTTATAGGCAAGAACTAAATGTCCTTCCTTCTCCTCATGGAATTTATACCCACACACAACTTGTGTTTTATCCTGCATTTCCACAATGCTCAAGTAATGCATTAACAGCAAACTATTTCTGAAATCAGAGAGGTTTGGGACAGGATCAGACTTGTCAGGGTGCACTTCTCCACCCCAGGGCAGCCCCCACCAAAAGGCTGGGATGGCCCCAAGTCGCACTAGCACAGCCCTTACGTTCGCCAGGGCTGAGGGGCTGAGAGCTGCTCCTAGCCCAATGCTTCCCATTTGCCCTGTGGCTTCCAGTGGCAAAACTACATCAATGTGGAACAACTGTGGGCTCAGAAGAGTGAGTAACTATGTGGAAAATGTAAATGGCAGCTATGTATGCCTTGTGCTATTCAGGTTCTTGTACTGATTTTCTGGGAGGCGGCTTTGTCAACCTGCTGCACACATCTGTACTGTAAATGTGATGGTGAGTTTAAACTAAAAATAAAAATTCAATTTGTACACTATTTTCATTTTACACCCTCCTATTTGATTTATTGGTGTAAATCATAAATGTCTGTCTATTGTATTCTTGGAGAACCTTTCCCTCCACTGGCAGCATTGATGGTGAGGACCAGGATAGGGATGTCCCATGAGCCTGTCGGTGGTCAAAGTGCCACCTGCTGCACATATGAGCAGGAACTCATGGCAGCTCTTCTCAAAGCAAATGCACTTTTATGTCTATTCATGCACTTATGTTTCCCCTGTTAACAGTAGATGACTTACAGGAGCACAGAGAAGAGGCTGCTATCTGGCAGGTGATTTAAATGCTGCGTGACCTTGCTTTTTGAAGAGGCATTTAATCTTTGAATTGCACTTACCTTTATGGCTTTCAATTCAACTATCTTATATACAATTGATAGAGCCCCCAAAGCCTTGTTGTGGCTTCCCACCTCCTCCTACTTAATTTGTGCTATTTTTGGCTACTCTCATCTCCTATTCCTCTGCAAAATCAGCTCCTATCTATCAGTCCCATGAAAAAAAACCACAAGCAGTAGAAAGTTTAACAAGACCTCTACCAGAGTTTTCCTACAAGTTGCCTGCTCAGACATCCCACTGCCATTACTGCAGTCCTTGGCTTCCCTAAGTTTGAGCTGTAAATATACTACTTACAGGTGGAACAGCATCAGCAAAAACACTTCTGGCCAAGTGTCAGTATTATGGCTTTCATTCAAACTTTGGGAACAGCATATAACTGATACTACAAGGACTTCCAGCTCCCAAGATCTTTAATGAAATGACTGCTAAAAAAGATAAATACTGCAAACCTCTCAAAATGCATATGTGATTTTCCAGTGTTAAAGGAGCTGGTGCTTTAAAAGGTACCTTTGGGACACAGCATTATAAAATTTCCTCTTAGAACCAACGTTACAAGGAGATCCAACTTGCAAAACTGCATCAATACCATGGAACTTGTTTGCTGAGCGCCCTTCTACCTTGCCAACACACTGTGTCTCCAGGTGTGGAAAGCAGGACCAGTTCATCACCACTGCATATGGCAGACCATATCATGTTTTCCTAAGGAAATGCCATAGCAAAGCCATTCCCACTCTTGAGAAGCCAGAGCAGTGTGGACATGCTACATGCATGCTGCTGATGGCTCCTCATGCATCATGTTCCAGGAAGCCTAGTTTAAATAAAGAAAAGATTTGCAATCATTACAAAAAAAAAATCTCTGTCTCCCAAGTACTTTGGGAGGGTCAGGCAGAAAGAATCAAGTTGGATAGAGAGGATACAAGAAGGAAACTTCAAAGACAGAAGCACATCCCAGACAGAGTGAGGAAGGGCTCCTAAAGCACCAAGAGGCAGTACTGGGAGAGACAGGGCAAGAAACGCTGCTTAACCACCACAGTTTTGCTTGCTGCAAATTTCAGCTCTCCAACATAAACGACTCTGGGCCATGTCCAATACCTTCTGTGCAGCCAAGGGGTGAACAGGAGGGCTGACGTGATGGAGAGGTGGATTCAAGCTGCTCACTGCTGTTTGAAGAGGCTGGGTTCAGAATGCGAGATCCCGATCTGCACTTCCAGCCGCTCCTGCCAGCCAAAGCCACACATGGCCTCTCCTCATTTGTAGCAAGAACATCTTTATAGGATAACTTTTGGCCATCCTCTTTTCCAAGCACCCCTCTGGATAGTGAACTGTGACTGTCCTGAAGAGTTTCTGGGGAGAAAGTAATTCTGCTGATCCAGAGATAGAAGACAGTCTGACCAGCTGGCTGGCCTTTTATGGCCCTGGGCAAGATATTGAGTGCCCTCTCTTTAAGAAATCCACTTGGCATCTGGCCCACACAAACCACAGATGATACCTTCTCACCTGAAGGGAAAAAAAGCATTTCAGCTTCCTGTACGCAACAAGTCTCTTTTGTTAAAAGACCTTTCAAGTTTAGACATCGTGATTAATTTCTGTTGGCCCATCTCTGCCAGACCATCAAGCTCAGACCATGCCCAGAGCTACTGTCCACTTCAGTTACTATTTCAGATCCACAAAACATGCAACTCTGGTCACTTCTCCAAACAAAACCTTGAGCTCAGACAAAGAGATTGTCATGTCCCCTACAATCAGAGTAACATCAAGTACTTTCTGAAGGCATCAGTTTCTCTGAAATAAGCCCCCAAATTTGTGTCCTTCTTACTGTTCTGTGTTGAATTGATCTTTAAAAACACAACTAAAAGCTTAAGGGACCCATTTCTGCTTAAAGGCACTTTTCTGACACCCTGATCTGTTTGCAAATGGCTTCTCTTTCAGGTAGTGCTTAAGAGCAGGAGGCAGTGAAGCTTAAACAGCAATTCTCCAGCAGTGTCCCCCAGTTTTGCAGTTTAACAGACAGTCCTGGTACCCCAAGGGATGAGGGCCTGCTCACCAACATCCCCCCCACCCTTCCCTTTCTGTGGCTGCCACCCCCCATGGCTTGAGGACAGCCCCAAGCCCCTTTGACTGGTAAGCTGGAATATTTCTGCTATCAGGGGGCTACTCAGAAAACATTGCCCAGATGAGATCACCTCCCCGAAAAGCCATTTTTACAAAAATCAAGAAAGCCATTTGTTTAAACAAAAACAATACAGATTTTGAACAGCAGCTCCATGCTTCTGGAATTAAAGTTAATATTTTTAGTAGAGAAAATAAAAAGTAACCAGAGAAACAAAACAGAAATGACAAGGCTTTTATCCCCAACTCCTGGTCACTGCACCTTCCCAGGGACTCCTGCTCCTGACCTCTGCTGCAGCTAATGCTATGCTGGGACCGTGGTCTGCTCTGTCCGTGCCTTGAGGTCCTCCTTGTCTCCCTGCCTACAGCTCCTCCAGCTGCTCCAAGCTCCTTTCAAGCTCTCCTTGCTGAAAGTGCATGGGGACTTCACTGCACTGGGGCTCCAGCCCAGCTCTGTCTCCAGCAGTTTTAGGGCAAGCCATGTTCAGAAGTGGGAGGATGCTTGAGACAGCCTGTCTGATCCTGTCATGGGGGTGAGATGGGGGAAGGTGGACCAATGCAGCAGATACAGTCCTGCCAAGTCTAACTTTTGAAGATTGTTGTTGTGTTGCCTCATTTCAACTAATTAAATGTGCTGTATGTGTGCTTCTTGGAAATCTTCAGTATTGTGCTCACTGGCTCCTCTACCACCTCCTTCTTTGTTATTTTATTTTATTTGGCAGAAGCCAAGCAGTTATACTCTGAAGCCGAGGGTGCTCCAAACACTTTTTGTTCCAACAATTGGGTCCCTAGAGATCCAGTGCCTCTCCTGTAAGATGGTTAATTGATTTGACTCCAGACTTTAATATATACTCCCACTTCACCCTGGCGCAGGTCCTTCTGCCATGTCTGTGCCCTTTGTACCTCCACATTACTGCCCCACCAACCCGCTCCCTCCCACCTACTGCACTATATCCTAGCGTGCTTGTTGTTAGACTACCAGGATTTGTGCAGAAGTACATGAATAATCCCACTGGCTTAATTTCCTTATAGCCTGCTGGCAACGTTTCCCAAGAGGTTGTCCAGAAAGCCCCCGCTGCCCCTGGCCAGCCAGCGACCCTGCTCTGGTTTTGGACTTCATATGGGGTTGTCGGCCTCCCAGTGTCACCAAAAGTACTGCCAACCAGCCTCCTGATTTCCTCACGTTTATCCAGATAAGATAAAGAAAAGAGCTGGTTCCAAGGTCTTTAGTCCACATTTCTATTTTCTCACTTGGCACCTTCCCAAGTGATAGGAGAACTCAGAGGTTTTCAGTGAAACCCATGGTACATGTAAGTCCACAGGCAAAAGCATAGCTGTGTGGGTGTTAGTACCTTGTCAGTGTGCACCAGACATGACCCAGCATCCTGGGCAGGAACAGGGGTGCTCCTTCTCTCCATCCACTTCACTCTGTCAGACAGGGATGTCCTGTGCCAAGCTCACCGCGTGGGCAAGGTGCATCAGTAAGATATGTCAGACTGGGAGCTGCCTCAGCTTTTCAGCTGCTGACTACCCGAGTTGTCTTTCTCCAAACCAGCTGCACTGTTAGTGCTCCCTTGACTTGCTGTGAGGTTGCCTTTTATGGACCAGAGCACCCCAAAATTCCTACTCTCACCTCAAAAGCAGAGCCAAAAGCCCTATCCATCTTTCTTTGGTAAAACGAGGCAGGTTGGGCTTTTGATCATCAAAGTTTTCCTCTTCAGAAGGAGGAGGAGCCATCTAGTCATGGGTTCATTGATTCCCTGCCCAGCAGGAATGTTTGCTTGGGCACAGCCAAGCTGCGCCTCTGATGACTGTAACAGGCAGTGCTCTCTCTCTGTTGATATACTATCAGCTGGGTTTATCAACACAACCTCCCCACTCCAGGACTCTTCCCTTCTGGCCGGCTCTCCCTGCAGAGCAGGCAGTGGCTGCGTGGGAGCTGAGCTGACCTCTTATTTCAAGGAATCTTAACAGCAGGTTTTAAGCTACTTATTTACTTTTTTGGTCTGTGCAGGAAGTCTGAGCTAAAAAAAAAAAAGACAGAAGTATAATTACTCTGGCACACCTGCATTCCTGCTCCAGGCTCAGGCAGGGAGGGACTCTTTCTTGTCGGAGCCAGGAAGAGGATCTGATCCCTGGAGATCATTGCCACAAACGTGCGTAACTGAAACCTGCAGCCATGCTGAAACAGATATTATCGGACATGTACATCGATCCTGACCTGCTGGCAGAACTCAGTGAGGAGCAGAAACAGATCCTCTTCTTCAAGATGAGACAGGAACAGATCAGACGGTGGGAGGAAAGAGAAGCTGCTGTGGACAAGGCTTCAGCAAAGAAGCCACTGGTGAGAAAAGGTAAGTCTCTGTCTCCCGGCTGCTTCCCCTTTGGCACAGATCTAGCCAAGTCAACTGCTCCCTAGAAATAGTAGGTAATGTGTCCTTAGGGTAATTTCTTCTTCCAGAGACATGGCATAGTCGTATTTCTAAACCATAACTAAACCCACCAGTGGTGGGGTAGTTTTGGCCAGGCATGCAATGGTTTTACTCCCTGGCCTAGGCACACTGTCCTTGACCAAATTGCTCAACTCCCCTAGCTGGGAAGACAGGGCTTAGCCCCCAGGAGATGCATCTCACTGTTTCCAATAAATGGGGCCTATGAATCTGTCTATAAAATAACCATGAACTTGAATGTCTGTCCTGGGGTACCAGATCTGCAGGGGGCTTCCCATTGTGCCTTCAGACCTGAAGTCCCCTTGCCAGGATTACACAGCATGCTGGCTGCTTGGAAGATAACACTCCTCTCCCAGCTCTCTGTCACGTGCTCTGTTTCCAGATAGTTCACCCTCACACAGTTTGGGGAGTGCAGTGGCAAGGAATTAGAGCAGGAAAGGAAACAGTAGTGAGTCTTCTCCCTTGCCTTCAGACTCAGAAATGCCTCCATCACTGACCTGGCTTCAGAAAATGGGAGGTGCATGCTGTGTCCCAGCTGAGCTTTCCCCATGTACAGCTGCTTTTGGAGAGGCTCTGCCATCAGCAGCAGTGGGGAGGGCACAGCAGGTGGGACACGGGCCCTGCATGGAGCCACTGAGGAAACAGTGTTTGCCAAAGAGCTGCTTCTTTTCCAGCCAACAGGAAGTCAGTGACATGGAAGCTCGGCGCTGACAATGATGTCTGGGTCTGGGTGATGGGCGAGCATCCTTCAGATAAATCATACGTGGCCATCTGTGAAGAGATACAGGCAGAAAGGGCAAAGCGGTTAGCAAGAGAGCAAGGCAAGGAGGGCAGGTAAGCACCCTTCAGCTGGAGGACTTGGTGGGCAGACGTGGAGGAGAAGGCATTTCTAGGGACCTAGAGGCTGGAGTCTTTTCTGTAGGGGCTGTGGTTACCACTGTCACACTGGACTTGCAGGCAAAAGGTGCAGGCAAAGGTTGGCTTTCTGCGCGTACACACAGTGCTGGCAGAGACCAGTTCCAGCCTGAGACTTGCCCCAGCTCATTGAGCCTCCCATAATATGGCTCCTGTGTGAGCTCCTCCTTCCTCTGCAGACCACAGGAAATGCTAACTCTGTTATCGCACCAGGTGATGAGTTTGGATTGCACTGATTCACCAACAGGTGTCCGTGTATAGCAGAAAATTACTCCCTTGAGTTCCTAAGTCCTCTTTCTCTTGCATTTCAGAGAGACTGACTCTTCTGTAACATGGTCTCTACATTCTCAACCAGGAGTCCTAGGTGAGACAGATCTTCACAGGAATAAAATAAGCACTGTGGAGGAAAAGAAGGAAGGTGGGAGAAAAACTGCTGCTGCTACAACAGGGAAAAGCCAGGAGCTCACAAAGGTAGTTTTTGCCCTTTTCTCCATAACTATCAGAAATATGTACTTTGAGATTTAGGATGTGCAGCAAATCTTGGTTGCTGTAAATAGAAATTTGAAGAAGAAAAAAAAGCCAGCTAAATGTGAAGGCTTTTCTTCTCTGTAGTCAGAGAAGAAGCCGTGCTGCTACATCCTTCCTTAGGATATGGGAAATCCAAGCACTGTTCTCAGCTGAGATAGATCTGCTGGGTACTGACAGGAAAGTTACTCTAGATTCCCTTGCTTCCATTCTCCACAAGTAAAACAAGGCTCACAGTACTTTCCCTCCTGCTCTGTGGCTGGTTTGGATGGCTTTCGGGGCAAGACCTGGGAGGCTATTCCAGGATTGGTACATGCAAGGCCACAGCCCTCAAGACAAATCATCTACTTGTATAAAAGAACAGATGAAGATAATTTTACCAGCATCCTCTGATATTCATATGTTAGGTTCTTCTTTTTTTTTTTTAAAGTTAGAAAATAGCTTATGACCTTGACAGCATAGGACAGCTCCAAATGCAGTAACTACAGTGTCTGCTTTGCTGTGGTGTTTCCTCAAAGAAATATTTTCCTCCAGCAATAAATGTATTTCTACTTTTTAACTGGCTACAAAAAGCCATTTGCAGAGAACTAAGAAATAGATGAGCTAAATTAACTACCCATGCAATCAAAATTGGACAGAAGGAACAGAACACTGCCAATTTGATGGGAGAAGTCCAATCTCATTCATCAGAGTTTTCATTCAGCCTTTTGCTGCTAACTTGTATGAGTGGATATTCTTTTATTATACAGCCACTCCATATTTCAGTATAAAAAGCATGATTACTAAAGTTGGGTTTTGGCAAAGTGCCTCTCCCACTGCTACCAGAATACTGAAGGCAATTTGGAGCAGCTGGCTCCTTTATCAAAAGCCTCCAAGTCACACGGGTTTTTTCTTAGCACTGTTTGCTGAAGTTGAGCAACTATGTGGAAGATTTTTTTTTTCTTCTCAAAGGAAGCTATTAGTCACAGCTAACAACAAAGAAAGGAAAAAAAAAACAACAAACCCCAAACCAAAAATACCACCACCACCTGAAAAAAAAAATCTAAACCCCTTTCAAAGTATTGCACATGGAAATAGAGGGAGGGGTGTATACTTTACTTTTGTTTCTGTCACTATATTATTAGTACTTTTTCCCACGTTTCTGAGATCCAGACTGAAGATATCTGTTGCGTTTGCTCGGCCTAGGAGAGGGGCTTTTTCTCACCTTCCTCATTAAAGTGGTTTCTCTGAGATCTAGTTCCTACCTGAGAGATTCGGGCATTGTGCTTTGTCTGCTGCAGGGGATGTGGGGCTGATCTAAGAAAACAAGCTGCTTCACACACGTTTGAAGTTCCTTGTTTCC
Source organism: Chlamydotis macqueenii (assembly GCF_036417535.1). NCBI lineage: Eukaryota > Metazoa > Chordata > Aves > Otidiformes > Otididae > Chlamydotis > Chlamydotis macqueenii. The sequence continues at coordinate 23,993,859 of NC_141559.1, forward strand.
TGTGAAGGAGAGAAAAACAGGAAAGCCATGTTAATATTAAATATTAGCCAAGTAGGTGATGGAGATAAAACAAAGTGTGTCCTTGCTAAGCAGCATAGCACAGTTAACTCATGACTCACTGTGCTGTGGGAGGCAGTCTGGGTCCAAAGAGGAGGTGGGTGAGGGTTTGCTTAAAGACAAGTCTAACTGTTCATTTTCAAAGGCAGGTCTGAGCTAGCGACTGCTGCCAGGGTAGACTGGTAGACTGGTTTGCAGGGACGAGTGAACACAAGATATGCAACTAGTTGGGTCACTTTGATGAGTAGGCATTTGTGGCACCCCAGCCACAGCAGCAAACAAGCAGAGGCAGGTAAAGCTGTGGACGGCAGGTTCTGCCAGGTCTTGCTTTAGAGGGAGGGAGGGAAGGGACTGCTTCCTGCAAGCACTTGGGAGCATTGCTTAGCAAATCTAGCTGTGCTTATGACAATCCTGACACCCCTGAGTTCTCCTCCTGTGGCATATTAGAACCAATGTTTCTCAGAGAAGGCTGGCAAAATTTGTTAACACAAATGTCACATCACTGCTTCTGCATTAAACATCTATTTCTCCAAAAGACAGCAATGATCTTAAAGCCACTTTTTTTTTTTTTTCTCACCGTTCTTTTCCACCACCCAGAGGGAAACCAGAGATGTTCATCAGATGCTGGCTGACTGCCATATGAGGAAGCGTGACTTCCAACAGGTAACTGGGAACCTAGGACACTCCTAACACATTGACTGGGGCTCAGACTTTATCCTAGAGTCCCAGTCAGCCTCAGAGCCTCATCTGACCCAAGAACATCCTCACCTCTTGGACCAGTCTTATCCATTGTTGCCGTGCTCCTCATGTGACAATTTGAAGATGATACAAAGCAGGCCAGACTGGCACACTGGAGAGCAGCACAGGGAGATGTCCTCATGATTTCTGGTAGACTGTTTTCCCCTACTTCCTCTGTTGTCACCTGCAGTAAAGACAGAGGGTCTGTATGTTCTTGAAATAGGAGGGATTCACAATAAAGAATGGAGTTCCCAGTATTTCAAGGCTAGCTAAAAAGCAGGGTTAATACTAGCCAGGGACAAAGCTGAACATACTGTTTCTTTCACAGACGAAGGAAGCACAGAGGATAAATTCAGGAGAAGAGACCAGAGCATCCCAGGAGGCAATACCACAGAGCCACCACAGCTCAGAGAGCCAGAGGACACTGCAGAAATTGGATGAGAATGAGCCTGAATGGCAGGAATCCCGTAAGATCTTACAATGACCTTTTCCTATGGGGCTTAAGACATTCTAGGGCTCAGTGAAGTCATCTCAATCCATCTCCTGCCACACTAAAACTGAATAATTAGTCAGTGAGTGGAGAGTACTGCCAAGAAATACAGTGCTGTATTATCAGAAATATTTCTGAGCCCACACAGCATTGAGACTAGAGCCAGGTAGGGAAATGGAATTTTTTTCCTACAGATACCATATTAAAACAAGCAACAAATAGGCACCACATGAGTATAGTCAGGATAATTAATTTTAAACTAGAAGCTGGCCTTTCGTAGGACTTTGCAGTAACCATTGCTCTTGAGGACAAGAATCATGAGTGACAGAGACTAACTAAAAAGGGCTTCCCTGTCATCGAAGCAAGATCCCACCAAAGCAGAGCCCTGCTGCACTGTCTCCTGTAATGAATACCTATGACAGGAAGGAAAATGGCAGTGTGAGACTTCCAGTAGCATCAATCACTACTGCAAAATATTTCCTGAAGGAGAACCTTGATGATTTTTTTTTCCCATTTCCTCCCCTGCTGCTCAATAGATGACAATGCTGTACTAGTAATTGTTTCCACTTCAGGACTGGGGTTTTATTTTTCTTACTGACAAAAAAAAAAACCAACCCAAAAAACCCACCCCCCCCACCCCCCAAAAAAAAACCCCAAAAACAACAACAAAAAAACCCCAAACCCTGAAGTTGACTACAAAAGCAAGGAAAGAACTAGCCTAACGCAAACCAACCAGAGCTGGTTACTCATACAGACTCCAGGATGAGCTGGACCTAAACGAACAAGGCAGTTTTACAGCAAAAAAAAAAAAAAAAAAAAACCCAGCCAAGTTCTTCACTTTCTGTAACAGTTTCAGCAACTCTCCCTCCCATCCTCAAAAAATGATTAGTACTTTCAAATCCTTCAAATACTTTATTTAGGGTCATTTCAGCAGCTTTTATTCCATACACCATCCCCCTCACCACTGCCGGCTCACATGAAAGGCACTATAGAATTCTATGTCTGAACCAGGAGTAAGCATCCGAAACAAAACTAAGTAGTCTCTAAGTACAAGGGACCTGGTGCCCAGAAAGAATCCAGGTTTTTAATCTCTTGGAGAAATAAAAACTGTATCCTGTTAAGTAGCAGATACCAAAAAGTGATGGGAGACATGGCAAATGGTGCATCTTTCAACTTATGAAACGGCTTATTCTTCCACTTCATCAAGCAGGAAGATGGCCAAAGGGCAGTAAGCTTAAATCTTGCCTGCTTGTTCGCTCCTGTAGGACTCCTTTTTTGTTCCAGTGCGGAAATCCAAAGCAGCAGATGACAAGAGACGCTCCCTTGCACGGCAAGCCAGGGATGACTACAGGAGGCTTTCACTGCAGGGCATTCACAGAGGGAAGCAGGCAGATATTTCCAAGGGTGCTGCAGCAGGAGATCGGCGGCCACTCCAATATCCGCCTCTCCCCCCTAAGCCTAAACTCCTACCTCCTGTGATGAAAAATGAGAGAGCAATTAGGTAAGGAAACCCCTGTGCACTGTGGAGGGGAGAACGGATGAGATTATTCTGCTCTAGCATGGGATGGTTGAGATGGGAATGGTTAGCTCTCCTCCTCACATGCGGAGACACCCCACAGGGAAAAATACAGAGCCTAGGCTATATTTCAGCCTAGAGTGTGATGAGGCTTATTTGTTCATCCCTAGAGAGGAAGAGGTTTATTTAGTAGAGCCTCCTAAGCCAATAGTGCATACATCCTCTATGCTAGGTGTCCACTGAAAACCATGTAATATTGCTCACAGCTGCATTAGTGTAAGCCTTCCGTTTAGGGCTGTTCTTAACATCCTGAACAAAAAGTAAGTCCTGCCAAGGACTCAAAAGCTATAATTTGAACTTGATGCACAAACCATGGTCTTTTCTAATAGGAAAGAGGGAATTCAGAGGACAATTTCCAATTGCACCGAAGAAAGCATCATCAAGTGGTTCAAAGAAGACCAATTCCCTCTCCGAGCTGGCTATCAGAAAACCACAGACACAATAGCGCCTTGGTTCCACGGTGAGTCCTGAGCATTTCTGCCCCAACCCAACTCTTTAAGGAGTTGTTTCTGCTAAGATGGCTGCTGCTACAGGCTGGGCCTGGGAGTTTTTTAAAGCTGGCTAGGCTTTCAATTTTAAATATCTATGGATGTAGTTTAAATGCCTTCAGCATTATAACAAAGGGCAAGCTAAAGTGTTAGAACAGAGGCCAGATCTTCAAAATATTCTGTATCTCTGTGCCACCCCTGCCTCCCTGTACTGGATGCATGGTCACTCTGGTAACTGTTTAGACCAGGGTGAGAGAGATTTGGGCACACCTCATTGTACTCATCCTTGGCCCCAGGTCATTCTCTCTCCACATGTGTTTATCATCCATCACCTTTCCCTCCCATTTTTAATAGGTCATCATGATCCCATCTGTCTCCCTTGCTTTGGAAACCTCTTTGATCCGAGACTACAGCAACGCAAGCGTTACTCTCTTGTAACTGGGCTTTTTCAATGCTTGCATGGCTTTCTGACAGGACCTATGATCACTGTCCACACAGCCCTGCTAAACCATGATCAACATACAACACACTGCAATGCCATTCTCTCTCATAACATAGAAACTGTCCTTTTGAGCCCTGCACATTTATAATTCACAATCAGCCAAGTCTGGAACAATTAACATAAAGCACAGTTAGCACGTGGCCATGGTCTGTTACTAGCAATGGCAATACTGTTCTTCCTGGGTTACTGGGCAAGAAAACAATGCAAGGGATGGAAGTGCCATGGATTAGTTTTAGAGTGGTAAAGTAGATTTCTTGTGAGAACTGCTCCATCCAGTCCTGCACAAATGTTTTTCTCCCTTCAGTTTTCTGTTTTGGTTTTGAACAGGTATCCTAACCTCTAAGAAAGCAGAGGAGCTTCTGAATAAAACAGTACCGGGGAGTTTTCTGGTCCGAGTCAGTGAGAAAATCAAAGGCTATGTGCTCTCCTATCGGTCTGTGGAAGGATGTAAACACTTCCTCATTGATGCCTCCAGTGATTCCTACAGCTTCCTTGGAGTGGAGCAGCTACAACATTCAACGCTGGCTGATCTTATAGACTACCACAAGGTGAACATCTAGCAATGCATTCATTAACTGTTTGTTTAGTTGCCTCAGGGAACTTCAAAATAAGAAAGAATAGATTAACTTGTTTTAAAGTGGGTAACTACATCCATTTTAGCTGCTGTTGTGTATCCTGTACGCTGCTTTAGAAGGGTATGCCAGCCTGGTGGATACATCTCAGGTGACCTAACACATCTCAAACATCTTAGACCTGACTCACTCACCCTCAAGTGCACAGAACACCTTACACATAGGGCTCAAATTACTTACTATTTAGTGGAAATGCTGATAAGGTGAGAGGTGACAGCATACTCACACAGACTCCTTTTTTTTTAGGATTCTCTCTGTGGTTGTGGAGTCCTAGCAAGTTGGGTAAGCAGAAAATCCTGCTTGCCTTCAACTTCAACATGAAAGAGAATAAGATCTCTTTATAATCTCAAGGCAGGCAAGGTGTGATACTGAGCAAAGAAAAAATAGAAGGGAAAGAAGGAGGTCAGCAGGTTCTTGCAACAATAACAGCAATGTTTACTAGCGCTGACTGCAGTTACACAGGCTCCAAGGAGGGCCAGATGGACTGTTCATTCCTTTACTGTGAAATCTACTCAGGAATAGGACAATCATTTTGTCTAAAGCTTCATTTAAAATCTGCATTTCTTTTAAATAAGTGCCTAGCCTAATACAGACACAGCTAAACAAAACCGGACATGAGGGAAATATCTATGTTCATTTGCTATATGGAGCTCTACCTGGGCTATCTAAACTTGCTTCTTGCTTGGGTTTCACAATTAAGGCTGAAATTGTTGAAAGCAGGAGCTATTGGTACTAGACCCGGAGCATTTAAAGCCTAGCTGTGCATATCTATATTAAAGATAGAGCCATGCCCACAGTCTGCAAAGAATCCTACAGTCTCCCTGCACTACAGCAGACACGGGTAAGATGAACCCACTCTGCTGAAGTGCTCTAGTGTGTTCTGCTTATCACCCACTGAATGATCATGAAAGAAGGCAAGTTCTCACCATGCATCTGCTGTTAGGGTGAAGAACGAGATGGGAAGCCAAAGAGACTGTACTATCAGGGAATTCCCTTGTTAGAATAGGGCTTGCCTGAGCAGAGGGCATGTGCTCACTCCAGGACCCACCCTTTTCCCTCCCATAAACACAGCCAGGAGCATGATCCACAACCATCCCGTTCTGCTTACCTGCATGCTGCACAGTCCTCACTCCAGCACTTTCTAGGCAGGGCAGCATTTCATGCCATAGACGCTGCGGCTGCCTACAAGATGAGCACAGCTTTTTCCAAGAACTGCCAGAGTCATGTCAGTAGGTTACTGCACCAAGCACAAACGCTGTTTTATGAAGACAGAGGTCAGCCATGTGGGTCCTTCCCTGAGTGCCTCGGAGCACTGAGCTGTGTCACACAGTGGGATGAACAAGTCCGCACTGTAACAGAGGCAGGAAGACTGCTGTCCACCCCATGATGTTGTGATAGGTAGGGTCTGTTTGAAAGCTGATGTTTAATCATATCCTATATCAACAGGATGAACCCATCACTTCCTTGGGGAAGGAGCTGTTGCTTTACCCATGCAGCCAGGAGGACCAAGAACCAGATTACATTTCTCTCTTTGAATGAACCTGCTCAACTCGCTGTGCAGCCCCATGCTTGTATTCACAAAGACTGAACTTTGAACTAGAGCTGCTGATGCTTACCTGAAACGGCTGTCATAAGAGCCTCTATGTTATATCCTTCACAACAAAACAGTGGGAGGATAAGTACTGTTTGTGGGCTTGCTGCATCAACTGAGTTCATGGATGCATCAGCTCAGCAAGCTGCAAAGCACTTGGATGTATCCTGCACACTGGAGTGAGTGAGGTGATGAAGTAATCAGTTGAGCAGGGAGATACTGCCATGTATTTTCAGTGGGTTTTTGCAGATTCCCCTGGGGCACTTCTGTATTCAATCTGCCTTTTGTTCTTGAATACGAGGTTGTGTCCCATCTGGGAAACAGATTAGTGTCTACAGTTGAATGACATCATACCTTCCTGAAGGCACAAAACAACTTGGAGAGGTGACTATGTCTTGATATAGTAACTTGCATAATGTGAAGCTTAATCCTGTAAAATGCTGTGCCCTTGGAATCAAGGATGTTCAAGCCAAACATCCAAGCAAACCCTCAGTGCCTTTCAGTGAAAGGTGTTCTCTGTGAAAAGGGATTTTCATGAAAAGTGCATTTTTTAAACTCCTTTAGCCTCTGAATATAGATCTTCACTCTTTTAACCTGTATTTAAATCCCACACTGGCCTTTCTGTATAGAAAGGGATTAACCTTTTTAAAGGGAAAGGAGAAGGGATACAGGAATTTGTATGAAATATTACCACATGCATAAAGCCTAAAAAATGTACGCAGCAGTGTCTATATCAGTATTACTACAGTTTACAGAAGAGCGCTTGCCAGTAAAGAATGCTATTTTCCAAAATTGACCTATTTATTGCAAATTGTGTCCAGATTACTGAGATGCATCTGGTGTAAACTTTAACACAGAACTTGTTCTGTCAACGTAACGTTCTCTCTTTGTATCTGTTACACTGCTCTTTAAATACATAATTCAGAATATTGGGGGACAGGCTGGACAGAATCACGTAACAAATTAATTCTTACCCAGTTGCCCTCATGCTGTTGCACGTGGCAAACTGTACAGCTGAGGGTTCTCATGTGAATCTGATAACATCATTTTTTGCAGACATGGTCCTTAAACAGTGAATAAGAGTCAGTCTTGTTTCAGTTGTTTACCTGTTCGCTTCTTTCTGTTGGATCAGGGCTACTCTGCTTAACTTGAGGAAGCAGTCAAAAACTTCAGTCCTATATTGATCTGTGTTTTGCAGAATACAGATTAAAAGATTAAAATAAATTATTGTAATAATCTGGTCTGAAAATTTACAACTATGCTGACAGGTGGTTTCCATACAAGGAAAAATGGGATAATTGCACTCCAGTTACAGCAGGTTTAACTTGCTAGAGATAAAGACTTAATGTAAGGTGAGATTCTGAAAATAGCAAGACTGGCAGGGCAAATGACGTAAGGACCTTCTTGAGCACTACATCACTTGTATCAAAGAGATTTTTTCAACATAACCTGGATCAGTCATGAGAGGGGTACTAGATAATTTGCAGGGGAAAAAAATCCCTCCTTCCTTCTTCATGAATTGGTTTGTTTTTTTTTAAATATAGCCAAAATGAAAAGTCATTCAGAGATCCTAGAGAAAAGTTAGCATCTGTTCTCATGTGAAGAACATGCCATAGCTGTGTCCTGCTGGAGATAAATCACTAAGTGTTTTGTATACCTATGGGCTGGTACAGACGGGTGCCAAAGTCTCCTTTAAAAAGGCAGTTTGAGAGGCAAGGTGCTAACTTGCAGAAGTAAGATGCAGGCTGATCTGGCATGGACACAGCAGGACTGCAAGACGTGATCAATTTTAGCTCTAAAATCAATAGTGGAACTCCTCGGGGTTGGACCTGGTGACCAGTGGACCAGTAGCTTTACATACGTTTATATTATAACTACTTATTTGCAAATGTTGCCTCAGTTAAGCCCACAGAAACCATTATCAGTGTTCACATCTACCCAACATGTTTGAGAATCATGCCTCAGTTTTTTAAAAGGCTCCCAGCTTCACTTGTCTGCTGTGAGGGAAGAAACCTGAAGTTTTATACCTACACATTTAGATTACTGCACTGACTGCAAAGGCAGCACCTTTGCCAGAACAGATACCCTCAAAACTGGCTTTTCTGTTGCTCTGAAATCTAGTTACCCTGAAAGTCCATGGGGCAAGAATAACTTGCAGGAGTTGGGAATCAAGGGTGCTAGTTTGTCTTGGGGAGTTTCTCTGTAGAATCTTTCTTTCTTCAAGGAATGCCGTACAGGGGTTACAAGAGTAGTCATGTTTGAAAATTGCTTGCTGGAAAGATCATGACACGTGGATGGATATGGTAATTTGTTTTGCCCCATGCCTCTGTGCCTTTAGCCAGAGCATGCAAAAGTTGTCAAAAACTAAAGCAATGGGTCCCCATATCGCCTCCCTGTCTACACAGGGTGATCTCTATTCCCTCCTCAACTAAGATCCAGTCAGTTGCCACTCTGAGAAAGATCACAAGCTGTTTCTGGAACAAGAAAGTTAGAGAGCTGCCTGGCAAAATCTACAGTTCTACTGGCTGCTCCCTTTGGATTTCATCTTTTTCTAACCAGTTTGGAAGACCTGTTACAGCTCCACTTGTCCCACAGAAACATAGCTAACAGCAGTCTCCCTTTCTCTTGTTGTTCTTCACCTCTCATTATCAATGCAGTCTCCACCTTTAAGAGAGCCCTGTCAGACTTCTGCTGTGATTAGCTTCTCCTGGAGGTGACCAATAACTGCGGACTGGCTCTGTCCACCATTGATTCAATCTCGCCTCTTGCCAAACTGGCTTCTGCAGCCAAGGAACAGAAACTGCATAGACAGTATCATTCCTGGCAGGAGGAACAGCATCTCTGCAGAAAAGGATGTGCAAGAGAATCACAAAAGGTGCTATTTAAAAACATAACTTGTGAAACTCTGATGGGGCCTGGATGACATGCTTGCTAAGGTACCCAGAGTAACAAAGTGTTGAATTTACAGGTGCCCAGTGCTTAGAATTAAAGCCTAACATAGGTTTGAAGTGACCTCTGCAGAACATCTGGTTTAGCTCTGCTCTAAAACATCACATTAAAGTTACATTAAGTTGCTGAGGGCTTAGGAAAACCTAAGGGAAGATTATGTAAATAGTTAAGTCTAGGCTAGAGGCAGGTTATGATTATGAAACTTTCACCCAATTTCAAATTCAGATTAAGTGGGACTGTAGGAACAACTATCACCTACAAGCAGCTCAGCTACCATAGCTCTCATACACATTCAACAAGCCATGCCTGTCTCCTCCTACTGCATAATATTTGTAAAGTTACTCCATCAAAACAAAGCCCTTTATAAACAATTTATCACATATTCTGGGAACAAAAAAGTTCTTTGGAGGACCTACTTGAGTTATTGCTGAAGTTTTATGGTAAGTGATGTAATTGGGGGTTGGGTTATTTAAGCATACAGAGTTTCCATTCTTTTTGTATTTTTGCAGTGGTTTTGAACATTTGATGATTTGCAAGGGAAGTGCAATGCAGATCATTGCATACAACAAAAGACAAACACATGTAAACGTGTCAAGGGTACTTACAGTAGCATGGTCTCTGCAGATTCTGCATGTACTACTTTCAAAAGAGGTTCATAAGCATTCTTCCTACCATACAGTGGCACAACAAATAGCATTTTATTCATTGTACAGTGCTATCTTGCATATTTCTTCCCCCAGGTTTTACAAGCCAAAAACCAAATTAGAATCTGGTTTTAGACTGTCTTGAATTAATCTGAAGCTATGAAACAAAGATACCGCTCAGAGAAATAACATTTAGGTAAGCAAATGGGATTTCCAAGCCCATGCAGTTGGCTAGGATACCTTATAAAGATAAACAGCAGTCAGCATTAAAAGAAAATGCTTTATAAGAGCAGTAACTCATGCTCTCAACAGTTTTCGACAATTGAAAAAAAAATCTATTAAGAAGGAGACTGATTTTTAGGATGCACCTATAACTATCGTAAGGTATTTTGCAGGGTCCAGTAATTCAGCACAAAAATTTATTTTGTTAATTACAAAAAGCTTGGTATGCCCTCGGCAAGATTCTGTATTTGGTTTAGAAGGAATACTTTGGTATAAAGTCAGAAAATGTTCATCAAATTCGGTATCTGACATTCAGAGTTTAAAGCCTCCTACTAAATTAGTACTCCAAGTTGATATGTATTTCCTTTTCTTCAGCATGGTAAAGCTTCTGCCTTCCAGCACCGAGGTTCTGTAGAAAAATCACTTCACTTAACTGAGTTCAGTTCCCATCCACAGGAAACACAGATCTGCAGAGCATTTTCCAAGTGTTGAAAGGCTGTACTATTTCCTAGTAAGGCTAGAAGTAGAAAACCTGAAGTATGACAGAGTAATTCCCAAGCAAAACTAACTTAATTTAAAAATAAATCTTGAGATACTTACAGTATTCTAAAGCAGAAACACACCATCTGATCCATGTGATACAGACATGGCTCATTGCTTTTGGTTCACTGTCCACAGAAGAGAACAAACACTACTCTCCAGCATTTTTGAAACATCACACTTGACCAGTAGGCTTTCTCTTCCTGAATTTTAGAAAGCACTGAGATGCCTCTTATCTCTGAATGAACCAAGAACATCCTGTAAGTGCACTGCTGCTGTCCCTCTGCCCCAGCCCCTTAAGGGAAAAAGATTTTTGGTCACTCCAGATTAACCACTGTTAATAATGAGATGTCCTTCTCAGAGCAGGAGCTCTGTACTTATTAAAAAATAGCCCTTTTTAGATCTGTAAGGATAGATGTAGAAAATAACTCATTATTTGCCCACCAAAGGGTCGATCCTTTAAATAACTGTAGACATCTTACAAATATTTCAAGGGAAGAGTACATCCATTTGTTTTTGTGAATACCACACTGGCATTCATGTAACGTTCATTGTCTCCGTGACCTTGAGTGTTATGAAGTGCACAAGTCTCCCCCAGAAGCAAAAGCTGAACAGTCAGGCTAACAGAGTACATAAAAGCCCTATTAAGAAAAAAAAAGCACTTTCCCTCATCTTCTTCTGCTGCCATCCTGCTATAATCTCCATTCTCTTTCAGTCTCATCCAGTCTTTTCTTGTTACCAACTCTTTTCCAAAACACCATATTGTCCAATTCAGAGGCTTTTTGCCTCCCTTTCTGGCTTCATGTCTTCTTACTGCTCAGTTTCTGTCTGTGCAGGTGCATCTCAATCTCTTGCTTGAAAACAAGCATCCCAAGCTGGCCATGAGAAGCCTCGTTCATGGCCTTGGACTGCATGCACATTTTGTACTGCTCTGGGGTCAGCTCATCCAGACATTGCTTTTCATGCCACAGATGGAAGAGACCTCTGACAGGCGTTCGGATCACGATGAGGTTGCTGTGAAGGTATTTGCGGTACAGATGTACATCTTCACCACCCCAGCCTTTAATGTCCAGATCAAAGCCACCTGACACAAACAAAATCCAAAATAAAACTATAAATATATACTAGCAAACTCAATGCTATTAATTGCACTACAGCTGTTCTCTGGCTCCAGTCAGCCCTTTAAAACAGCCATACTTTTTGCCAACATCAAAGTGTCCAAATTTTTTAGCTTCAAACCTTTCACTATCAGATAAAATTGCTTATTTGTACTTAGCAGCACTTAGATTTTAGTAACCTCTATGTCACCTAGGAATAGTCCGAACATTTAACCAGAGCACTGCTGCAACTTAAAAGCATAGACAGACTGGCCAAGGAAAGTGAAGCTGATCACAATTTTCTGTTTCAGTAAAAAGGCAGATGTATTGGAGTGTATTGTTCTTACCTATGTTAATAAAATCAGATCTGTACTGGCAAGTCATCCCAAAACCGAAGTCTCTCCAAAATCCAGTGTCTTTTTTAATAATCTGCATGGAGGGAAAGGAATGTTTATATGTGAGCACAAATTCTTTCAGAGTAAGCAGCAGACAAGTCCCTGAATGTAGTGAGAAATAGGAGCAACTACACTTTTATCCTTCCCCATGTAAATCCATGGCTGATCCTGAAGCAGTTTTTGTAGATACTCATTGCATTTTTCTGCCTGCACCCCCCCCGACAAAAAGCCATGTCATTAGCTGTCATGGATAACCCCCCTGATCTGGAATGATCAGGCTTTGCTCCATTCCTGCTGATCTAGACCAAGTGAAGCAACATCACATCACTCTCTGGAGTTTGCTTCTTTGCAGGCAAAGCATCCTCCAAAAGCATTAGTTTCTATGGGATCCAAATCCAATATCAGAAACATACTGGTAAACCAGTCAGACTCTGCTATAAAGCAGATGGTGGCATCTGGATCATGGACCACAAAAGCTCTGGAAGAAAACAGTGGTTCTAATCTGCTCGCATAACTGATAGCTTTTTGATTACCAAATGGAGAAGGAAATCAGTGGAGTTATGCTGTGTTATATCAGTGCCAGATTAAAGCCAGAAGGGACAGCTCCCAGCATGTCACTGAACTCTGAAACAATGTGGTACACTTCAGAAACACACTGTCTACTCACACGCAGTTTAATCACAAACTGTGGGATGGGAAAAGCCACTGTAGTTGTTCAAATAAGTGGGGGAATAACTGTGACAGCCCCTGGAAATCTGTTTTCATTGACTCATCTAAGGGTATCTATGCTTTTTACAAATGTCAGGTCTTCCAGATGCAGGCAAAGAAACTGTTCAATGCAAGGAAGAAATGAGAGCAAGATCAGGGACTCTCACCCCAAGACAACACACCATGGGGGAATTGTTCGATAATCTGAAAATCCCTTTTGGCAGAGAAGCAGACACAGTTTAAATTCTTAGGTTCCATCAAACAAGAGTTAAAATAAATGAAACTTAACTGCAGAACTCACAGTAAGGTGACTGCTGTAGTTAATTTTGCATGTGTGGTAGTCACTGTAGTCACTGTGCACAAGGAATAGGGAAATGCTACCCAAGAGCACATGCACCTTTGAAAAATGGTTTGTTCAAATAAAAGCAAGCATTCAGAGAAGCATGTACTTACCAGCTGCTGTTCTAAAGATGGGATGGAATCATGGCGGCCATAAATTATACTCGGGTTATACTGGCTGAAGAGAACAGGATAAAACACCTTCTTCCCTAGAAATGACAATGAGTTATTTTTTTTTAAAGCTATATAAAACACACTTCACACACTCACAAGATGCTGGCCAGGCCAGGCCAAATCCAGACAAAGTCATACAAGTTTTGGACTGTTCTTTGCATGAGAATGTGAGTGTGAGGATATAATTAACAAAAAGATCCTGTTCCAGAAAGCACAGGTGCTGAACACAAATTCAATCACACTGGGAGCAGGAGTGTTATAACCTTTCAAAAGGCAACCAGCAATGGAATTTTTATACATGTCTTAATTAGTTCTCTAAGCTTGAAGAACGATTTACAGCAGCTTTGTTACCAACTCAAAGGCAAGAATACTCTGATGAAGGCTGTTACACAATAGGTAAAAAATCTGTTGAAAGACAAATTCATGGGTAGCAGTACCTGGCTGTGTGTTCAATCTACAGGAGTTCAGGAATTCAGCTGTGAAGTATATGTCCACATCGCAAAAAAAGAGAACAACATTGTTTCCTTTCCAAAATCTAGCACCAACATCTAATCCTTTGCCCCTGGAAAATTCTTCATTCAACTGGATAAACGTGAAGTTCTTGAAGTTGGCTGACCTAGAAGAAGGAAAATATTCAGCAACTTATCCCGTCCTTCCAGCTCTTAATACAAGTGGGGGCAGGAACCCAATATGAAAAATTAACCTAGAAATCTGTAGCATTGCAGTTCTGAGAGCAGTTTGAGGGAAGAGATGTCCTCTTTGAGTCTTGAGGCGATTTCCACTACATCTAGATTCAGAGCTTGACCTGTGTACTCCTATACTAGAGCTCCTGTCACAGGCGTTCTTCGGGCAGACTTCACAAAAATCCCAACAAGTCTTAGAAGGACAAAAATATCTTTAGTAGGCAAATATAAAATCCCTGTGGTCATATTACTGTATCTATACAAGTGTCTTCGTCCCACGTAGAGATGATAACAAAAGGCTACACTGCCACATGACCTTGACAAACACAGCTATGCAAGCAAACACAACAGACCACATCTGGCCAAAAGCATCTACTTCTTGTGTGCTCTACTGAAATTGTCTGTACCTGCCTTTGGAAGTCAACATTCAGTCCTAATAGTTAAAGCCACTTTCAAAAGCACTACAGAAGTTACCAGTGAAGAAAAAAAGCTGAGGTAAATTCAGTAAAATCTGCTTTGTCGTTCTAAAAACCAACATCACAAAAACACAGATATGGGACTATGGAGGTAACACCATTTTTATCCTGTATGAAGGAAAAAAAAAGCCATTTTCTCCAATGCAGTTTAGAACTTTTCAGAACAACTACAAACTTGGACAGCTATCTAGTCTCCAATTCATGGTATGATTGCTGTGTATGAACAGCACAGATCAGATATTCAGGTACTTACTTGGAGGTATTTTCAAGTATTGATTTGACTTCATTCATTTGTTCTTTTCCAAAGTAAACGACAGTGAGGTGAATTCTCCTATCCTGCTGAATGCCCATTTCCCTAGAGAACAGAGACAGATTTGTGACTTGACCCAGAAGTTAGCTTTCTTCAATAACCTGTATCCACTGGGGAAGGCCATGTAGGGTGAATCTTGGAAGGCATTCCTTGGAGATTCACTGACAGAGATCCTTGTCCTGACAAAGAGGCTCACTATCTCTGTTTGATGGGACAGAAGACTATCTTTGGGTAGATTAGGAAAAAGCTCTCTAAGCAGTATTTGTTATATTAATAGGAGGACACTATTAAAAAATGCCATCCAGCCCCAGGAAGAATGACCTGGTACGCAATAACCCCAGGACTCACGAGAATACGAAAAGGGAGATTTTAAAGAAGATATACATACCCTACCTCTTAACCTTGATTTTTTTGTAACAGATATTCCAGAGTTCAGATCTTTGTCATTTTGTTAAGAAACATTTACTAAAATCTAAGTATCAATCAGAGATTAAGCCAGTAGCTTAAGGGTAGGACCGGTCTGAACTAATGCTAGACATCATGCCTTACTTGCGCAAAGTTTAGTCAGCAAGAGTTCATCTACAGTCAGCAGAGAGATCAGCATGACCAGAGGGTGATTTCTCCCATCCTAAAACAAGCATCTATCAGATGGCTAATTTAGACGAGAAGCTTGTTTTTGGATGGCTGTAATTACAAATCCCATTATAAGAGCCAGTATCTGTTGCTAACACAGTCTTTTCTGGGCAGCTATTTAAAGCTACATCTCAATTAAATTCTCCCTCTCTCCCTCTGTGCTGAAAAAAAATAAATAAAAGAAGGTTAAAGCAACTATCCTGAAATTTCAAATACAATTCCTTCTTGTCTCTTATTGTCTTAATCTTTTCTCTAACAGAGCCTGGCAAAGTGTTTGAGAGTACTAATTTCCTTTTTTCTTAGAAATGTTCCTTTGCAACTAATGGAAAATGGAATTAAAGTCTCATGTTGCCACAGTCATGTGTGCCCCAACAAAATAGATTGAGACACATAAGTCAGGTACATGCAAATCAGAGACCCTGATGACTGGAATATAATTGCTTTTACTGCTAATCAAAATGCATTAAACAGCTAAATGCCTTTCAGTGTCTATAATCTCAAAAATGGACTTCTTAGTTGCATGATGAAATATTATGTAAAACTAGCATGATTTCACCGAGTAAGGCCTTGATAACTCATGAAATTGTATCTTACTTTCCAATTAAGAAAAAGCAAAGGCAGCACCGGAATGGAAACCTACCTGAAATTCTGCATGAATTGCCGAAATTTGTTGGCTCTCTTGGCCAATGGCACAATTACATTAATAAGTGTGTCAGCCATATTGACATTTTCATTTTTCACTTTCATTACAGGACCAAACGGCCGGAATAAAACAATCTTCTTGAACTGATGTTTTGTGTCTCCTTTGAAAGTCAGCTCGTACAATGTGCCTTTGTCTTTTTCTGTACGGTAGATCCCTGCGTGAAAACAAAAGGAAGGAGATTTTTGGGCTCCTGGGGGAAAAAAGGACGCAGTCTTCATGTGTTACATCTAAGCTGAAAAGACAGCAGAGGCATGAGATATTTACTTTTAAACCAGTACCAAACCAACCATAATTTGGAGGAGGCTGTCACTCTGACAGGGACACAGCCCTGGGTTGGTTGCAGGAGCTATTTGGTGTTCTTGCAGGCATATTTCTAGGCTTGGCTGAGTTACAAACCCCTGAAGGTTACCAATTGCTCACACTCAGTATAACTCAGCAGACATACTGTCTTTGTTTTTTCAGACTGCTCCAATTGCACACTGCAGGCATGCATGGTAATTGTGATGCAGAGAGACTGCAAAAGACAGCCTTGCCTCTCTGCAATATGAGTGATTAGGCCATCTCCCAGAAAAGCAATTTCCTGATGAGCACATGAATTTTCTGCTTTCTGGGAGGTTCTCTGGAAAGTCCCAAAGAAAACTATGCAACCAGGCCCCAGCAGCCATCAGCTTCACCCACTGCCAGTCAAGACAAAACTCTCCTGTTACTCAGCTCTCAAGAGACTTCTATTTTCTTTGTGGCAATGATGCCCACTCCTGGGTGAGGAACAGTTTGCAAGGATGACACTATGGAGTTTGTCAGAGGCTAGACTCAGGACACAGTCCTGGAGACTGCATTACACAGTCTCCAACGATATTTAATTCATACAAGCATGTACTTTTTTCCTGTATGGAATTAACTTTTAACATACTCGATGGGCGAAAATGATCCCATTGGTTCCCAGGAACTACAAAAGTATTGGTCCTACCCCACTGAAACTCTACTCTGATACCTTAAATTAGATAAATTTGGCAAAATGGCTATAGTTTTTACCCACTTTAAATGACACTTCAGTGTCTATAGTGCATACAGAAATAAAACTTTTTATGGTTAAATCCTTTAGGTTTAAGAAGGAATAATTAAATATTTATTCTAACTACTTGTTAAGCCACTGTACATATCCTAACAACTTAATCAGTAGAAGAGTATAATTGCATTGCCCTCCATCTCTTGTAGAAACTCAAGAGGCAAGCAAAACATGTCTGGAAGAAAACTCTTCCACTTGACTTGTTTCTTCTTCTTCTTTTTTTTCCTCCCCATCTGGTTATGAAGAACAGCTTGACCAAAATAAGGCTTTTTTTTTTTTTTTTTCCAATCTTAATCATTCCCTGATGTGTAACATTGCTATACATCCAGCTCATAGACTGTCAGCTCTGTCTGTATTTCTTATGAAGGTCTGGGTCAAAGGTTTCTTTGAACAGCAAAGTGACATAAGCTCTTAATCTTGTATTGTAGCTTTTACATTGGTATGTCCAGAACATCCCTAAGATAAATGAGGTGTGATTTTATCTGGCCAGAGTTCTGTGGATTGTCTTATCTTCACTATCATTATGTATTTTATTCTTAATGAAGACTTCAGTTGGTTAATGCTAGATGCAGATTTACTGATCTGTTATTCACTTCATGTTTTATTTTTAATATAAATTGATTCAAACAAATGCTCCAAACCTCCCTCCAGCAGAGCAGATGAATCTAGTGAGACAGCAGCTCTATCATTCTTTCACTGCTAGTCTTCCAAAGCTGTGCCCTTGATTCCCCCTAGCTTTTTCTAGATAGTCTGCCCAAGGTGCAGACCATGTTTCCGTTATTGAACTTGAGCCTGCACTTGAGATTATCTGAATGGTGACCTGCATTTCCTCCTCCTGATGGCCAGAGAATGGAAATCTGGGCCTTTGAATTCTGCTCACTTATTTATTCTTACAGAAAGCCTGCTGATGATCTGAGTGCACTCATTTACTCAGGCAGTTTTTGAACACAGGTCTTGCCAAGGAAGTGTGTGATGTAGAAGGTTAAGGTAGCCTTTTGACATTAAGCTAAATAAAAATCTAAATTAAATCTGACTTGCATTGTCTCTAAAGATAAATAAATAGGACTGTTTCACGTCTGACACAGTGAACTGACATTTTTCATAATAACTAACATCTAAATTAAATTAAGCAATTTAGTAACAGCTACCACACAACATTGCAAACTCTTTGCTTCTATGTCCTTTTCTACCTCAGCCAAGAAACAATCACCCCACAAATACCACTTCCCCAGAGATACGTACTACATCTGTGGAATAAAGGAAGTTTTGCCAAATAAGCAAGAAGCACCTTCACACAGAATGCATGTTGTGACCCAAGGGGTCCCTCCTAGTGCTACAGGCACATGAACAGAGGCTGCCTCTAACTCTGCAGTTTTGTTCTTATTCAGGACTTCTACTCCAGCTAAAAATAAGCAGCTTAGGTGAAGGCCAACATGGTAATCCAAGAATTTATAATCCTAACATTTTACCTTGAAGAGAATTGTATGCATGTTTAATGCATGTAATTAAATGTGTTTATTCTTGATGTGCATTTAAACAATTTGTTTTACTTTTTTAACCATCTTCTTTCATTTTTTAAGGATCTTCTTTTTAGAAGCAGAAAACAAAGTGATTTGCCCAAGGTCAGGCAGTGAGCCTTGGAAGTGAGCCTGAATGTCTTGAGTCACACTGGGGACTCACCAAGCAAAACATCCTGCCTTTCACAAGATTTTTCCATTTCTGAAGGCACTACTTCATTTGTGCCATCAGGACTTTTTGATGTGTCGAGCAGCTGCAATTCTAAGAGATGAGCTATGAGGAGAGGAAAAAAAAGTAGTCTCAAAAAAGTAAAACAAAAAAAACCTTTTCCTGAAAACGTTGCTCCTGAAATGAAAGCCTTGGAAAGGCTAGATGTTCACTATGGATAAAAGAAGGTTAATTGATCATCTGTTGCTTCCATTTCAGCAGCAATGTTTCAGAATATGCACCATTTCTTTCAGAGGCAGGGAAAAAAGACAAAGCCTTTGGGAACCCAATGTAAAAAAGTGAACAGGAGCTTTGGGTTAGCAGAGAGACTGGCGTTAAGATAGAGGAAAAGGACAAGTGAGAAGTAAAAAAAGACTTGGGCTGAAGGGTTGACTTGAAGAGCAGTAAGTGTCCAGTCTTCAGAGCAGGAATTCCCAGGGCTCTCTAAAGAAATGGAAAACACTTGATATCCATTCAGCAGGGCAGGTAAAGAAGTTTCAGAAATATACATGGAACTGATAACTAGCAAACAGCAATGCAGCCTTAACAAACTGCTGTTGAGTGGATGACAATTTTAGCCTCAGTTTCACAGACCATAGGTTTCAGGTCTTCCACTGTCAAGCCCATGGTCATTACTTATATTCTGTTAGATGTTGTAGGAACCACTATTAGGATTTATCAGCATTTCTTGTCCCCATTTTAACTTAATATTACGGTGGTCTTCCCACTTCACATGCAGTAAAATACAGCATCTTATCCTTTGAGGAAGAGCATCATCCTTTCTCCCAATAAGCTTCAAGGGCAAAACTGCATCACAGAGCCCACTACCAGTAGTATCAATTTGAGAAAGCAAGGTACTCTTTTTCATTTGTCCCCAAGGCCTTATTTAAAATTCCAGTCATTAGACAGCCACGTACTTCAGATAGGAAAACTTATGATACAGCGTATTTGATAGTGCTATGGCAAGGCACTTCTGAAGCAATCCAGGGATTTTCTGGAACTGTCCCTGTTGGGAAAGAGTATCACCAGGTAGTGACTACATTCACTTATGGAGGCTTGTCAGCATCTCCAAATTATTATCTCCATCTTTGAGAAAATTAATTATTTCCAAATATACTCAGATCTGCTACCATTTACACAAATTAATGACCAGACCTTTTATTCCGCCCACTGAGCAACTTTCTACTGGAAACAGAGCAGTCCTTTGCCTGCTTGTAATACACAGAATTTTCTGATCCTTTTCATGTTTTTTCTTACTAACTCTTCATGGCACAAAAACAGCGAACTTGGTATAAAAGTAGGAGGAGTAAGGGGGAAAGGGGAGGATTATAGCAGCTGAGCAGCCCGAGTGCCTCTATGAAGAGAGAAGCAGAGCAGAGCAGCAGCCGGATGGATATGTTTCGGGCCCCTGGGAGAAGGTGTGGTTCTCTTGGTTTTGAATAAGGAAAAAATGGAAAATTCCACCACATGTCAGCTATTATTCCTGGAAGGAGAACTGTCTAAGAATCCTATCCAAATTTCATGTAACAGCAAATCTGCTGAGAAGGAGTTTAGCTAAGATGTAAGGTACTAGGGTCACAGTTTAATTCCCACACATAAGTGGTTCTGTCTAGAAATTGCAGAGGATGCAACACTTATTTTAAGAAATCTGAGCCACAGCGACAAAACATTTCTCCTTAAATGTAAGAAGTGTTTGCAGAAACATCATCTCTCTGCAAAGACAAGAATAAAGGCACAGAATGGAAAAGAGGAAGAGATACAGACCCTAATCAAATTTATTGCACCACACCACCACCCTGCCTATTGGCGTATGTTAGCAATAAACTAGTACTGAAAAAGTGATAGTAGGTACCAAATGTGACCCACAAGAACAGAATAATCCACACAAGAGCCCCAAGCAAACAAGATTAACTTGCACCACTCTAAATGCTAGTAAGACTCAGGATCAGCAACACACTTGAGTAAAGCCAGTGCCAAAGGCTTTGCTGAATAGGACAGAAACAAAGACACAAGTCTCGCATATCAAGAGCGGCAGTTCAGGTTTTGAATTCTGTCTCTGACCTCGATTACCTGATTTTCATTTCAGCACAACCCTTCACCTGCCAAACCTTAAGACAAGGGCAGTAGCTCCACCTTTAACATAAGAGACACACAGCTTTTGTGTGCTGTTATTGCTAAAGCAGCTGAAAGATAAAAAGCTTACAGGGTTAAGTGGTATTACTTTCAGTGCAGACCTGGGCCATATCTCCCTGAATGCTCCAGCTACCCTAGGCAGTTCCAGAAAATGAAAACACCTGGCTTTGCTGGCTGGGTTACGCCGCTCATGGTTGCTGTGTTGCTGGATTGGTATGAAGCTGCCAGCAGCTGCCATGGAATCCAGCATGTTACTAACTTGCTGCGTAGGCAGTGGCACCTGCAGAGCACTGTCTCAAAAACAAGTTCTGAGTACGAACCACACTTCAAATGTAGAACTGGAACATAAAACTCAGTCCCTCCTTCTCCTGCTCAAGTTATACAGAGCAGAGAATTTGTTTGTGCTTTGATCATCAGTTTTTGCCGTTCTTGGAGAATGGAGGAAAAGAGACTGCCAAGAGATGACAGAGACTTCCAAACAAATTCTGCAGGGAAATCTTCTGCCAAGTCAGCTCTTTGTTTCCAGCCCTGATACATGGATCTCTGTATTTGCAAACAAATTGGTTTGCACTGCTGAGTAAGAATGAGAATTTGTTACCTTGCACCTAGAGAAGCAGAGGCAGTGCCCTGCAAGGGAGGACAATAGGAAAGTTTGAGCTCAGACTGAGCTGCCTGCAGGACTTCAGTTTTTTGAGTTCCATGTCACATGCAGGCCTTCCTCCCTCTGAATTATTCCACCATTGTATGTGAAAACCAGCAAGGCCGTTAGTACATGAAGAACCTCCACAGAAACAGCACTGCAGTGTGCATCCTTTCCCCATGCCTTTCTGCGCACTAGATTCTGCCTCATTCCCCAAGGGCAGCACTTGTACCCAGGCAAAGACCCTTGATTGTGTATAAAGGCAAGCTCTAAGCAAAAGTGTAACTTCAATGGAGAATTAAGCAATGTATGGTAGGAAACATCTCCTCCTTTCCCCTCACCCTCTTCCCCTGAAAGAGCTGATGCCAAACAATTGTACATGCTTGTTCAGCTCCTATAATAAACAGTAGAAACATATTTTGAAATTATAAATCTCCATGATGCATTCAAATACTAGCAGCCAGCAGCACTTCCCAGTTCCCTGCCCATGCCCTGATCCCATCCCTGAGCAAGACGAATTTGACAGGTGTGGAGGAAGAGCCTGGACCTGCCTCAACAAGGCCTCCACAGTCTGAACAACTCATGTCTCTGCAATGGGAGGCATCTGTCCAGCACTGCCTCAAGAAACTATTGTCTCTCAATACCATGATCACTGGAGAAACTTATACAGGGAGTGGAAATAAACAACTTGCCATTGCACAACAGCAATAGTTCATCATCACATGGAGGATGCATTTTACTCTGTTCTATTCATAAATATTTGATGAAGAAAACAATCCACAGAAAAAACACTAGTGATTTGGGATAAGCACGGAGGCTTTTGTTCAGCAGAACAGAGCAGTCATTCCATAAAAGGTAGGCATCTTACCCACATACCCTCTAAGTCTGTAGCACAAGCATCTGAAGATGAGGATGACAAGTTTTTCCTCCTATACTAAATTCAGCTAGGCCAGCTGTGGATTAAATCTCCCTTGCAGATAACACTATTGAACAATACGCAGGGAACAGACACTTTACAAGTAAAAATACAGCACACTCATTGAATGAGAAACAGTAATGAGCCCTTGGAAACAAAATCTGTGAAATCTTGTCTTGTATCATGTTTCTGCTGCACATGTTCCTGCCATGTAAACTCAGAGCTGCCATGCAGCAGAGGCTAACCTGAACAAGTATCAACCACAGAGACATCACAACTCCTGGAATACATCTGATGCCTTTGGCTGGCTAGGAAAAAGTAGCCCGACTGGAAACAAGTAAGCACTTCAGATTTAATGACAGAAGACATTAAGTAAATGCTGGTTGCTGTTAGAAGTGGCACTTTAAAAATCCACACTTCCTGCCTCAATATGGCATGTAAGGGTAAAGACTGTTTAGCTCATTTCAGAATCCAAGGGCTAAGGTGCACCACGCCCAGTATAGGATATACCCTGTAAAGGTTAAGCTTTCCTAGTCATTTAGAGTCACAAGTGCCACCAGCTGAGTTACGGAGCTCCTCAGCTGCTGTCCTCAAAACCTGTCTTGCCACTCAGTCTCTGGCAGAGCCGTGCACATGGAAGTAAGGGTAACATTGGAGTTTGTATTTAAACTGCAATTGTCAGTCTTAACACTTGTAACAGATCTTGGATTGCAGCCTGGTCATTCACTCCTTGCTTTGTCAGTTCTGAGGCAAGCGCATAACTAGAAAGCTGTGAGCACACATTGGTGGTCACCACCAGAGGCTGGCAGGCTCTGTTGTCACAAAGTCCCACTCCCCAGGAAAGCTGCCATTCTTTAGTTGTGCATGAGACAGCATCGCTGGGTCACAGCACTAACCCCGTCCCAGACATTCGTGCTCTGAGATAATGCCCATCTTCCTCAGCAGCACAGTCACAGCAGAACCCCTCACCAGCACTACGTGGGCCTTCTAACCTCCTGTCTGCATACAAACCTTCAATGAAGTCAGAGGCTGTGTATACACGGTGTTCTGCATTGCCATCCCGCTCTGCATTGTTCAAACTCCCAACAGCTAATTCGATCACCTCTATCAACTCATCTCGCTTATCCTTCCTTACAGGTTTCTCTTCTGGATGGCGTGTCAGCCCTGTCTCCAGTTGGTACACCTTCTGCAGGGTAAAGCTCTCAAAGGGCACCGTTGCATATTCTGTGGACAGCTTAATGCCGCTGTGCACCTCTGCTTTGTCTATTTGGGAACGGAGGAAAGCCAGTAGGTTAGCCTGGGCCTTCTCTGGGTTACTGTGGTCAAGCCGGATGTTCAAGGGGTCTGGGTACTCGTTCTGCACACTCTTAAGCAGCTCACTTCTGCTCTGGAGCTCAGCCTTCAGCTGGGCAATTTGTTTCTTCAAGTTGATGATGTAGTTGCGGTGTTGCTCTTCTCGCTCTTGCAGAATAGCTTCATATCCCTCCTTCACAGTTGGACTGTGTACCCTGGGCAAGGCAAGCTGCTGGTTGTCACCCTTGGGTGTGCAAGCCAACATATAAACAATAGACACGGAGCAACAGGCCACCACCAGCAGGCCTACAAGTCGGGGGAGAAACAGAATAAATCCTCGTCGGAGAAACATCTCTCAAAAATCAGAGTCTAATCCCACACATGCAACGGTTCTTATATCCATGCAGAGCCACAGGGGTCCCTGGACTTGGAGTATTCTTACACAGATGCATGTATGTGCAGGAACTGGATGTTAGCTCCCTTAAAACGTGTGCTCTGCCTTTATATTGGGCACTCTCTGATGTTTACCCAGCAGGACCAAAAAGACAAGCTGTGAAGCAAACAGGACACCTCCTGATTCTCATGGCAACACCTATGCTGCTGCAATGTGATTAGCTGGTGGCTGATGGAGCCTGAGGATCTGAAAGACAAATGACAAGGACAGTCATTCAGGGATGTTAGAATGTGGTAATTCAGTCCAGACCATTGAGAGTGTTTTAAGAATTTACCTCATTTCTCAACTGCTCTGCTATATCTCAGAGCTGTAAAGTGCTTCCGCTAAGGCCCAAAAGGTGCCAAGACTCTTGTGCAAGAAATCCTGTATGCATGCATTTAATTTTACTAAAATGACTTGGCCTATTGTCAATGAAAAACTAGTCCAGGCCTCAAAGTCTGCCATGCTTTAGAAATATTAGGAAGTCATTATCTGTTACTTTCTAGTGGGATGTTAAGGTGCTCAGTTCATACAAGCAATGATGGCCCTCCAAGTGTTCTCAGCTCTTGGAGTGCTCAAATTTTGAAGTCAGTCAGTCCCACAGCTACCGCATACATTTCAGCTTCCAGGCATGTTTTTCCAAAACACCAGGTGGCAAATACAGTCCTGTTTGAATACATGAAGCCTGATCCGGAGCAGAAATTTGATAACCTAGAAACTAGAAATTGTTACCAAGGGCAACTGCTGCAACAAACATGTTTGAAATATCCTACCAGATGCTTCCATAAAAACCAAAGAACTAGGGATAGGATTTTTTCAGGAGCATTCGGATCAAGTCTTACTCAAAATCAGGGGAAGCTTTTTTTCTATCTAGGAGGCTGTCATCGTTGCACACACTGTTACAATTTTAAGGCCCTCTTCTGTTTCTCATGTTATAAAAAGTCTTGCAACAATGTACAGTACCGTGAACATTATAATTTTTAGTAAGACTTCCTCAAATATACTTAGAAACAGGAAAGAAAAATTAGATAACTGAACATGAATATTGATTTAGCCGTAACCTCCATTAAAACAATTGCACTGAAAACACTATCAGTGGGATTTTCAAAATCCCTCAGTTTTGGCCCAAATCCATGCCAATGCAAAGAACTTCATCATTTACACAGCTGACTCAAGGCTGAGTAACATACTAGATTATATTGT
Source organism: Chlamydotis macqueenii (assembly GCF_036417535.1). Classification (NCBI taxonomy): domain Eukaryota; kingdom Metazoa; phylum Chordata; class Aves; order Otidiformes; family Otididae; genus Chlamydotis; species Chlamydotis macqueenii. The sequence continues at coordinate 24,019,215 of NC_141559.1, forward strand.
GACACTGCATTGTTAGACTTGAACACAAACAAATTAACCACTTGACACTCTCCCCTTGGATGCATGCATGACATTATGACACTGCTTTTGACAATAGAGATTCATAGTCCTTTTAGTCATACATCCTTGCTGGCAGACCCTTAAGTAAAAACAGTTTATCTAAGAGTAAGAGTTTCAGAGTTATTTTCATTTTTTTTCTAGTCTTGAGTCAAAGTAGGACTGTTTATAACTGCTACATGACTTCCCCACCTGTGTCTTGATTCACTATTACTCTATATATAGCAGTTATGCAGAAATATTTCTGATCTTTGAACTGTTATCAATATTTCATTAGTCTGCAGAGCTTCTAGGAAAAAAAAAAAACCACTTTGAGAGTAGGAATTGAGGGGAGTAAAGTGAGCTATAAAACTACTACTGTATTCTTCTCAGAGTAATGCTGAATGACTATTATAGTATTTATAGGATTGTCCAGAAAATGTTAGTGTTCTCAAAGGAAGAATTGTTGATGCTGAAGAAAATATTCAAGCAGCAGGAAAAAGGACAGGATGAAGTTGGTGCCCTTACCTTCTTGCTGTGATCTTCTCTTTGGAACATCTTGGTCTGCTACAGCTACTTCTCAGCTTGCCACAATCATCTCCTATTTATCTCCCTTTTTATGCCCTTCCCAGAAAATGTGCATACTATAAAAAGCACCGTCAGCCTCAGAACACCTCTTCATTGCTTTCACATTTGCCAGCTGCCTACATTTTCAGTCTGTCTCCTGTGTGGTGAAAGGCTGTAGTGGAGACGCCTCCTATAGATGCTCTATAAAAGCTGGTCTCCTGCAATGTAAAGGAGCTTGTCAAAGCAGGGAAAATTAATCTGGGCATTTCTAACTCCACAACAGATCTGGCTGGAAGACTGCAAGAAGGTAGTGTGCAGTGAGACAGGGTCAGGAAGTGGTAAGTACATAAAATAACTGCTGTGCTTGTATGCTTCACTTCACACAATTCGTCCATTGACTGCATTGGCAGAAGCTGAACATCACTGAAAGGATTAGTTGTGTTAACACAGTATAAACTGAAATTACATCTCAATGACTTAGATAAACACACAATTTCATGTCTATAAGCAGCAACAGACTTGAGTTTTGGGTAAAGAGCTCTTCAAATGTTGACTGTAATATATGTAATATATGTAAATATATGTGTAAATATATGTGCATATATAGCTATCTTCACTAAAACATACTGGGTCTTCCTATGTAGTTTTCTAGTTCATAATCTCACATCTCAAAGATGAATCTTTAAAAACACTTCACGACGGCAAATTAACTGAGCTACTTTGTCCTTTGAACCACCATTCTCATAATGAGAAAATGGGGATTTCCACCTTCTTCACAGGGATTTTACCATTACAACTGGAAGCATTCTGACAACAAGCATTCATTACTTGCCCTCTGTTGCTAGATCTGTCTTATTAAATTGTACTGGTGGCTTCAGTGGCATTGCCTTACAGTGACGAACATTTAAATACACAACTCTTACTGTACTACTATCTCATGGGCATGCTTGTGAAAGCAGTTACAATCTCTGTCAGTGCCAAAATAAGCAGATTACTTTAAGTCAACACTGAAGGTGGTCACAGCTAAGGCATCTCAGCTGCACAGACAGTACCAGAAAGCTACGGATGGCAACTCCTCCTAACAACCGTTCTGTTGATTTCACTAGACCTACATACACAGTTTCACACCAACTGAGAGAGCCTGAGATGAAGTGGAGACAAACTGAAATGTCAGGTTTTTTCCAGGAACTGACAAAAACACCTCTGTATTTCACAGCAGTCAGCTGCATCAAGTAGTTTTAGTCTATTTGCAAAGAGAAGCTTTAATGAACATGCAGTGGTTAGTCTGATAGCTGAGGAAAAGGACATTAATTCTAAAAATGCTTCTGTTTGCAAAAACATCTTCAACCTCAGCTCAACCTGCTAGCCCAGTGAGAGGTCAGCCCAGCTTACAGAGATGCTTTTCACTTGTTTTCAAGGAGCCTGGGCCCAAAAATGATCTGAACACAGAAACAGGTTCTGTCACCGCTGTAAGCACTGTGTAAACAGTTCAGCACCGTGGAGGGTGCTGCACTCAGTCATAGGGAATGGCAAAACTTAACAAAATTGGTTAGTTTGAAATTTTGGATGGTACACACCCACCACTGTTACTCACCAGCATCTGGATTTTTAATGGACTGTAGAGATACAGGAAATTTATCTCTGCACAGAAAAGACCAGGTATTTAAATTCTGAATTTTTTACTCCCAAAAACCAAACTGAGAATTTGTGCAGAATATATCTCTGTATATGTATCTCCCCTCTGAGCTCTACACTCTCCTCGCTCTTCACGTTGAGGACAGAAATGAATGGCAAAAGAACAGTCACATTTACAGAGACAGTGATCTCTCAGCACGTATGGCATGGGCAACAAAAAAAGTAAAAAAAATTTTTTCTGAAATTACATTTTTCTTTTTTTCTTTTTTTTTTTTTTTTAAATAGAGGCAGTGAATGGCAAAAGCTGCAATTACTTTTTGTGTAGGTGTTTGAAACATCTTCACTGAATACCATCATATGCTGCAGTGAGATTTCACTAGAAACATATTAATCTCTAAAATGAGTTGCGGGGAGGAGGAAACAGATGTTTCACCCAGACTTCAAGGGCTTTACAAAAAAAACCAAAACAAAACAAAACAAAAGAAGACACTTTGCAGCCACTTGGTATTTGCCTTGAACTTTTTAATTACAAGGACTGCACTGCAGATGGATTAGTCTGCTTTAAACGTTAGGGACAAGATTTTTTCCTCCCTTTAGCCTCCCAAGAGAAATTTAAGCCACTCAGCAGAATGGGACATGTCACTGAGATTAAAATCTAGTCTCCCACAAGTGTTTAAGGTGCATGTGGAGGGAATGCAAAAGGAAATTATTTCTCCTTAATGTCAAATCATGATTTCTCAACTACTTCTCAGCCCATTCATCTGCCCAGGGCTGAATTCAACAAAAGGCTGCATAAAGAAAAGAACCTGTCTGATAAACTCACTGGGTGTACTTCCATAGCCTTCCTGTATTGTCCTCTGTTAAAAACAACACCATTGCTCCCTCCTAGGTTGACACTCACACATCCCAAACAAACCACTTAAGTTTGCAACTGATAGAGCGCTTGAAACAGAAATAAAGGATTGTCAAGAAACAGAGTCCAGAATGAAATGCTAAATGCTACTTGAAGACAGTAGACAACTTACTGTAAAAATCTTTGTTTCCTAATCTTGGATTCCAGAGTAATCTTCAACAACAACAACAACAACAAAATCTTACTTGCATTGCCAGACACACTCTCAAAGAGAAAAGTCTCAGTATGTAACCCTGCCCACAGAAAGACAATTACACTGTTCCCCTCTATAATTAACAATTACAATCTGATTGTCTTGCAAATAGATTAAAACAACTATTAGAAGCAGTCTTAAACAAAACAAGAAACCCTTAAAAGCATTAATGTGCCTGGAAATATCACGTTTCCTTCTTGTGAGAGAACCGCAAAGTGGCTGGTTTTACGTTCAAGATACTGCTATAGGTTTCCTACTCTGAAAGTTACGAAATCAATGCAGAAGTCATAACTTTTCCCTTTGTTAGTACTCTGGACCCCAGTGCTGCTAATTTAATTGGTTCTCTCTTACCAAGGGAAATCAGTAGCTTTACTTAACAGCACCATCTGCCACACCACTTCAGTTGAGTTCTGAAGTGCATGTGTACTTGTGCTAGACCATCCACTTGTGGTCTCAATGCTTGTGAAGGTGACTTTCCCAAAGACAGTCCAGAACAGAAACCAAGAGGCACAAGCCTTCTGCTGTTACATGCACTAAATATGCCAGAGTTGTTTCAACTTTTACAGTAGTCATTATTTCTATTACAGTAGAAATCCAGTAATAATTATTTCTTTTAAAGTATCATTATTTCTATTTAAAAAACAAACAAAAAAAAATCAACGCTCAAAAGACTCAAAAGGAGTACTGGGGTCTCTTTGTCCTCCCAGTACATACACATCCTGTGTCGGGGTGTATCAATGTGGATATACACACACAAGAGTGAAAGCGCCACTGCTTTCCACACTCCACTGTAAAGCAAACTATTTTAAAGCAGAAAACCACAAAGGTTGAACATCAATTAAGTTCTAACTACATCTGAAAAGAACCAATGTAACATCTAAAATGAACTCCACACACCAATAACATCATTGTTTATTATAAAAAAAAGAACTATTACTTGACGTAACTGCAATGACACTCCCAGAATTGCTTTCTCTCCCCCAGAACAATGTTATCTGTTAAAGATGGCAGTTATCCACAGATCAATAACAAACAATTGCAAATGTCTATATTAGGAATGCTATTTTTTGTATGAGACACTCAGATTTCCAGCTTGCAACCACAAGACGCTACTCTTCTCTGCTAAACACACTGACTTGTAGGTATATAAACCTGCACATCCTCAGTACAATTGTTAGCTGACAGTACTATGGGACACTTCCAAAAGCCTTTACAGGACTTTCCTGGAAGTTTCCACCACTCTATTTATCCTCCAGCAGCCAATGTGACTAATGCGTGCCCTGTCAAGCTCCAAAGAGAAGATGTAAAGAAGAGAGAACAAGTATGCACTGCTGCTTCAAAGATGCTGTGACTCATGAAGATTTACTCCATGCTACCACAGGAAAGAAATTACAATGCTTTTCTCTAAAGGACCATTTCTTATTAACAAGATCTGACCTGAAGTTTTAGGAATTCAGTTGCTCCAAAAGTGTTTTGAACTTAGCTAAAATGCAGGTGAAAAATTTTAGTTGACCTGGAGTTTAGCCTGGTCTTTTAAGAGCAAATTAACAAACCATCATAGTTGCCAGTCCTAAAAATTAATGTTTGGGCTGAATAGCTGAGATGCCCAACTTAGCTAGAAGATGGGCACCTTCTGAATACAATTTTCAATTTAATTTCATTTAGGTAAGTGCCATCTCAGTTTTGTAGATGCATCAGAGTAACATTTTATTCCAATCACGTGATGCTGCAACAGCTCTATACAACATCAAGGATAACAGCATGCTAATTGAGAACAGTTTCTTTTTGCATAAAACCAGCTAACAAAACAAGGACAAGCTACAGCCAGGGAACAGCTAGAATATACTACCCTAATTTACTTTATTTTAAAATCATGCATATAGAGGGCTTCCAGAAAAACTAAACTCAGTTTTAATGTAGAATCATAGAATGGTTAGAGTTGGAAGGGACCTTCAAAGGTCATCTAGTCCAACTCCCCTGCAAGGAGCAGGGACATCCCCAACTAGATCAGGTTGCTCAGAGCCTCATCCAGCCTGGCCTTGAACGTTTCCACGGATGGGGCTTCCACCACCTCTCCGGGCAACCTGTTCCAGTGTTCTACAACTCGCATTGTAAAAATTTTTTCCTAATATCTAATCTAAATCTACCCCCCTCTATTTTAAAACCATTACTCCTTGTCCTATTGCAACAGGCCCTACTGAACAGCCTCTCCCCATCTTTCTTGTAGGCCCCCTTGAGGTACCGGAAGACCGCTATCAGGTCTCCCCAGAGCCTCCTCTTCTCCAGGCTCAACAGCCCCAACTCTCTCAGCCTGTCCTCATAAGAGAGATGCTCCAGCCCTCTTATCATCTTCGTGGCCCTCCTCTGGACCCTCTCCAACTGGTCCATGTCCTTCTTGTGTTGGGGGCTCCAGAACTGGACACAGTACTCCAGGTGGGGTCTCACCAGGGCAGAGTAGAGAGGCAGAATCACCTCCCTCCACCTGCTGGCCACACTTCCCTTGATGCAGCCCAGGATGCAGTTGGCCTTCTGGGCTGCAAGGGCGCATTGCCAACTCATGTTGAACTTCTCAACCACCAGCACTCCCAAGTCCTCCTCCTCAGGGCAGGTCTCGATCCATTCTCCACCCAGCCTGTATTTGTGCCTGGGATTGCCACGACTCAGGTGCAGGACCTTGCACTTGGCCTGGTTGAACTTCATGAGGCTGGCACGGGCCCACCTCTCCAGCCTGTCAAGGTCCCTCTGGATGGCATCCCGCCCCTCCAGTGTGTCGACAGCACCACACAGCTTGGTGTCGTCGGCAAACTTGCTGAGGGTGCGCTCTATCCCACTGTCCATGTTGCTGACAAAGATGTTGAACAGGGCCAGGCCCAACACAGACCCCTGAGGGACACCACTCATCACCTGTCTCCACATGGACATTGAGCCATTAACCACCACTCTCTGAGTGTGGCCATCCAGCCAACTCCTTATCCACCGAGTGGTCCATCCATCAAACCCATGCCTCTCCAGTTTAGAGAGAAGGATGTCGTGCGGGACAGTGTCAAAAGCTTTGCACAAGTCCAGGTGATATCCGTTGCTCATCCCTTGTCCACTGATGCTGTCACCCCATCATAGAAGGCCACCAAATTGGTCAAGCACAATCTGCCCTTGGTGAAGCCATGTTGGCTGTCACCAACCATCTCCTTGCTCTCCATGTGCCTTAGCCTGGTTTCCAGGAGAATCTGCTCCATGACCTTGCCAGGCACAGAGGTGAGGCTGACCGGCCTGTAGTTACCTGGGTCTGGTATAACACCAAGTTATACCAGCTTCTGAAATGGCTCAAAGTCAGCATAATAAGATGGATAGAACACAAAATCTTTTAGTATTTTCTGATTAAAACAAATGGATAATGAAAATTTATCCTATTATTTAAGTCCAGATCTGGAAAAAATGCTGTTACTTCACTTTGAAATGTTTACACACATACAGTCAGTGATTTATACAAGCAAAAGAAAACTGACTGCCACGACAGGAATGAACAGTCATTCATTTTAAGAACAAAGATGACCACAGCCTTACAAACGTAGCTCAGGTCAGCAGCAGCAAGGTTTGTAAAAATGAAGGTATCTACACCTATGTAGGGACACGCTATGAATGATTGTGGGTTTGGGCCCATCTCTTCATTATTGTGTCACATGATTGTTACTTAAAATATTTTTTGTACAAAGTACATACTAATATAATTTCATGCCAGTAGCCCTGAGGATTTTCCCGGATGTACATCACACACTACCACAGCCAGACTTTTGATGAAATCTGGAACCCAGTGCATGTGCACAGACCTGTGACATAGGTCATGAATCAATGAAGGGTTTAGCACATATCTAATTAAGCAGGAGAGTAATTTATCCATTGATTAAAATGTGCAAACATGTACAACTAAGTTGTATTGAGAAGCAAGAAAATCTAGCTAGGCTGAGCTGCAGAGTGAAAAGCAGTTTGTGCATGTCACAGTATTTATCTTGGACTGCTTTAGTCAGGGCTATATAAGCCCTCGTATGTTTAGTTGCCATCAGACCAGCCTTTCAGCTGCACCTGAAAAGTGCAATGAAAGCCACTGCTTTGAGAAAAACTCTTAGGTGATAAAGTCAGTAACAGTGACTTAAGGTCCCTATTCTATCAAAGTCCTTGTAAGGTAGCAACATAGTTTTAAGATATCTAACAATCCAGTCTGACCTGGAGATTCCCTTCGCCCCTCTTGCCAGAAATGCCCTGGTACAGCTAGAATCCCCTGTACTAATCTAGATGGTGGACTTGAACTTCATTAACTCCAGCAGCATTGACAATAGAGGATGTCTCCTCCCTCCCGAGTCCAACATGTGGGAACTGAGGACAGACGTCTGGCTCCCACAAGTCTAATGTTACATTCTCATGGTAATGCAGAGCTCTAAATTTTGTGTTTGCTGTACTTCAAGTGAAATTTGCTGGGTAGTATGGTGTGAAGACAGTGCTTCAAATATAATAATTAAGAGTTAAAGGGACAAGAGAAAAAACAGCTTGGTAGACAAGGTATAAAGGGCTCGGTACGTTATCTAGGTTAAGCAAAAATTATCAGGATAGGGACGAAGACTGCTGACCAAGACTGCTCTTCAGCTATGGTTTACATTACATAAGAAAACAAAGGTTCAGACTACAAATTAATAACCAGGAAGTCAGAAAATAACTGCAACCCAGCTCAGTATTAAGACAGGTTACTCAAGCTCCACACGCAGCTCTAAAACATGCAACATTAACAGCTCTCATACCTCAGGTACCAACCCCCAAGCTCTGCTGATCTGCATTTCCCTATCAGTCTGGTCAGTACTGACTGACAGGAAGAGGCCAGTCCCCTGACTCAGCCCCCATTTCCTTCTTCCGCCAGGTTAGTGCTTACTAACAATGAAAAAAGATGTACCACACAGTCCCATTTAGTTAATCACCACTGTTTTGATACGTGGTTTTGGTCAAAGACCTAGCATTTCCTTAATATATCAGAAAAGTCTTCTAGCAATTCTTAGAGAAGGCCAAGCTTTTTTCTTTGTTTAAGTAAAACATTTTTGTCTTTCTAGAGAAAGCTTCCAAATACCATTTTCTTTTCTTTATTTGAGGCTCACATAATATTTAAATCAATGACTTCACCTTCATTATTAAACTAGCCAGTTCTTTATTATGGGAACTTGAAAAGATCAATCATAGCAAAGTGTCTGCAGAAAAGGTCCTGGCAGAGGGGGAAAAGAAAGGAAGGCTTTCTATGTTTAATATTTTACAGTCTATCTACTTGGTCATGAAATTCTCCTTCCAAAAAGGAATTCAAAATAAACCGAAGACAACTAAAAAGTAAAGAACTATCTTGCAAAACACAGCTATCCTCAGGGTTTTACTTAGGTCAATTGATCTCAACAGAATGAAGATGTTTATCTTTGTATGATACCCTGTCACTTATATGGATTTATTTTTAAATAAAATATTTCAACAGGTTGAGAATGTCTACTTTGTTTTAACTTAACAAATCACAGTGCTTCAGCTTTCCACTTGATGTCACACCCACAGAAAACATCGATTTTGGTCAAATGGCTATGAAAAAAAGGGGTTTTTTTTAATTTTATGAAAAATATCATCACATTTTTATATATGTTTGCATCAACTTTGATACATAACTGTTTTTAAAGGAAAATAGAGGTAAGAGAAGCTGCTTGACAGAGCAGATCAGATCAGTCATCCATTTAATGGTCTACATTGCCTCTTGCAGAGAATACCAAGTGCTTTGGAATGTGTGGAAAAATCTTGTGTAGCAGAAAAATATTTCTAATAATTGAACCTATTCCCTAAGCATAAGTTTGTATTTTATAACAGACATGCACAAGAAACAATTTTCCTTTTTAGGAATTGTTACATTTCTTCATTTCTCCTCTGGATTTTTAACACAGTTTTGACCGTCCACTGCTTCAAAATTGATATTCTTCCCTCTCCCCTACACCACCTATTCCACACAATTATTTCACTGAAGAGCTACGCATAAGCATCATTGCACTAAGCCAACTAACTTATTTTACATAATTACAGTATATTCATTACTTCAGAAGACCACAGCTCAACAGAGTGAATGTATCAGGAAGTGGGAAACCTCCTGGTAACTTTGACACACTGACTTGCCTCCTGTAAGACTAATCTGGCATCCTACTGTTTATTAATTTTATTTCTGACTTCAGCCACTTGTACGAGATTACTGGACATCATGCAACCTGTGCAGTACATCTCCAGTAAGTCAAACACCCACTCAGCAAAAAAGAGAAATAACAAAAAACAGATGTTCTTGACCTTATCTTTGGTTTTATACACCTGCTTCTGCTTTATTCCAGATTTTCTACCCCAAAATGTATACTTGATTCAAAATATAAGAAATCCAAGAACCAGGCACTGATCTGAATTAACAAGATGCTTGGTAGCTGAGGAGTCATACATACATCCATTATTACAGGTCTGAAAATACCAATCCTTTGAGAAGCTCTTAAAACAGCAAAATGTGGCATATGGATATAAAAATAATCTGTGGATGAAAGAAAAAGATGGTGAGAATCTATTGAAAACAGATGGTTAAATAAATAAAGCCATTTTGTCCCAACTTTGAGTAGCAAATATTGCCATCATTATCAGTGATGTAAGAGCCAACTGTCCCATGTGTGATCTCACTGCATTCCCTCCAGGATGCCCAGGCTCCCAGGCAGTGAGACCTGCTCCAGACGAAAGCTGCACAGATTCCTAGCACTCTTTGAGCACTCTTTAGGTATTCCTTCTATGTACACAGTAAATCTCTCCAGAACAATGATGTTTCTTACTGTTCAACACTTTGCACAGTGGAAGTCAGGTTCAGTTGGGCTCCCAGTGAACCTATTGCGACAGCAAGGCATCAAATACCTGAGAGTGGCCCATAGCTTCTTCATTCTCCCTAATGGATGCACAGGCCATTTCAGAGGACCTAGCAGAACCAGCATGGCTGGTCTGCTGAAATGACATATTAGCACTGGCAATAAGCCCAGAAACTTTAAATATGGTACAGACTATGGCTACAGCCCAGAGGAAAAGAATAAGGAAATGGTAAATACCTTGAAATACTCCACCAGAATCTCATCTTAGCCTTCAAATTTTGGAACCTAAAACTAGATACTGTGCACATATTGCAGCTACACACTGAGGTTCCTGAGCTGTTGGCAGACCTGGAATTTCACATGAATCTGTCACACAAGGGTAGACAGAAGGAATTTGAGGAGTAGATGTGAGGCAAATACCTTGGCCAGGATCTCACAGTATCACTTTATATTTTGTTCTTTTAAAGAAGTGTACGTCCTCAGGATCACTTTTTGATGTATGTACCTTTTGCTGGGTGGAGGCCCTACGCATTCCTTCTTGACTTCCAGAGGTGATGCCCCATGAAATTCACTCCCTCCAAGCACACTGTCCTTTGTAAGTAGGAAACTGTGATTTAAGGATTACAGCTACAGACAAAAAATCCAGGCTGCAGTTACAGGATGGGCCCTTCCTGTTAGCACAGGAGAAAAAAAAAGGATTCAGAGTCTAAAGGGAGACAAGAGAAACAGATGAGAAGTGGCTTCCTTAGATGCTGAACTGCACATGGAGGCCTCTCTAGATATGGGTCCCTAATATCCAGCCAAAAGGAGGCAAAAGTAAAGACAACTCACTGTAATGGGTAGAAAGACTTGCTTTTAGGCAGTCTCCTTTTCCAGAGCAATTCAAGCTAAGAGTCATTCACTGGAACACACTCCATAAAAGGCTTATGCAATAGAGCATTTCTTAGCAGCACATTCTATCCAAAGATATAAACAAAGTTTAACTGCGTATGCAGGGCAAAACACAGCCCTCCCTCTACTCAAATTCGCACTTTGGCACAATGCCACAGAATGCAGGCTTTATCCATTAGACAAGTCAGTTCTCAAATTTAATCCACTTCAGTCTGCAAAGCTGTCAAAAAAAAAAAAATAAAATCACAAAATGACCAGCAAATTCTTCCACCATGCCTGTGGAAGACAGCCCAGCCTGTTCAGTTTAAAAACTTTCTACACCAAAAGTGCATGATTTTAAAGACCCCAGCATGTCTATTTCCTGGTTTTATAAACACGTGATCAATCTCAGCTGGGAAACACTACATCCATCACTGAGAACACTGAGAAAGCTTTCTAAAGGACATACCCCTTTTTTTTTTCACCAGTGTAGCAATGATGTAACTAGATGCAGTTTCTCACACAACTGAAACACAGCATTGTCAGGCTACTTGAAACAGAGGACTTGCTAAAAGGAGATGGTGTACTGTGGAAGCACAGCTAGAATTTGTATTTCATAAAAGAGATACATGTAAACCTGTAACCAAAAAAAAGTAATCCCACAAAAAGGATTTTAATGGGATGGTCACTGGAATTATCTTCCTTTGGAAAAGGGAAGTTCCCCAAGGAGTTCAGGTAATGATGATATGCTCATAGAAGAGGAACATTTGTAATGAGTAGCACTAGTTCTACTGTAACAGAAACCACAAAGGCACACTTCCCTCTGCCATAGACAAAATACGCTGGACAAACCACCTCTGTCCCACTATTCAAAGGAACATAACACCAAGCACACAGACACTACAGCTTATTAATACTTGTCAGATAACATGAGCAAGTCATGCAGATGACTTCAGTAATTCTTCATAAATCAAAGGAGAAAGAATTTACAAATTCTAATTTCCTAGTGAAAACAACAGTCAGCTGTACTGATGGAAAGTAAATCTTTTCAAACCTCTGATTTTATGCCCGCTATGTATATTTCAAAGGCACAGCAGACACAACATGAAAACTATTTTCAGAGCCTTACAGCTGGATACATTTAGTTACCCTTTGCTACTTTTTTTCCTGTAAACATGCACTTTCTCAATAACTTTTCCCATTTATTCAGGAATTACATCAATCTAATCAGGCATCAGGACACTTTGGATTTGTCTTATTTCTCAAATGACTTGGAAGAAAAAATACAGAGAGCATCTATGTATGAGCTAAATGGAAAAATTAAATTATTACTAATGTCATAATCATTTATTGTGAAAGTTTTAGTTTCATTTTAAAGGAAGAAATTAATGAGATTCTTCTGAAGGCTTAGAACAATACTAACTGCTGAATTTGAATCTGTTTTTCTGGCACTGATTCTTTGTAAAGTATTGTGTCAGTCCAAAACATAAGTACAGCAGTAGTAACCACTACTAATGAACATTGCAAGTAGACGATCTGACAAGATGTCACAGCCAGGAGCCATTATTTCAATCAGTCCATGCTCTCACTTCGTTGAAAACTACAATAATCTTTTTTTTTTTTTCTCCTTAATTCACCTATTCAATCTCAAAATGTCAAATCCCTCTGATTATCTCAACACATACACTGTAACAGAACATCGGAAAGCAGCTTCAAAGAACACCAACTTGCTTTGTGCCTTTGCATAATGTGCGCAGTCACTAAAGAACAGAAACACAAACTTGAAAATTCATTACCAAGCCTATGCCATTTAAGCTCAGCAATCAAATTACAAACTTTGTGTACACAAGAGGGCAGATGTATCACCTGCTGTCAGTGCATAGCCATTTAGAGCATATTCCAGTTGACAGAGTCTAGTCCAGTTGTTAGAGCACAGTCTCAGACTCCACTACAAACTAGGCAGAGAGCCAACTATTCTTGCTGTTTCCATGCTTTTATACCCATAGTTCCTCTAACCACCACCAGGTGTCCTCGATTTTGCTTCTCTTAGAAGGTCCCTTATTTTTCAATCCCAGGGCTTCTGATATTCCTTACCTCCAACAATCTGCCAAGATGACATTTATACTCAAAGTAAACAAGTAGCACAGCATAGATTTCCTAAGGCAACAGGCTGTTTACAGGCGCTGATTTTCAGATGCTAAATGCTTAGACCTCACGGATGCAAATAAGCCATACATTTGTGGAAATACAAACCACATGTTCCAAACTGAAACCTTCACTCTAGGAAACAGAAGGGACTGGATTAAATTGTAGACTCTGCTGTCCTCAAGCGTTCCTCCAGGCTGGGCATAAGCACTGATATACCCAAGCTGGGGACATACAACTCCCTTTGTTGTGCTGAAGGGATGGAAAAACATGTTTAGAAGGAAGAAGTGAGGAGTAAACAAGTGGAGACAAAAGATGAAGGCTTTTGTGGAAACCACTTAGAATCATGTTGTTGCTAAAATAACTTCGCAATGTGAAGAAATTGGCTACAAGTAGGTTCACAGCTACAAAGAGCCACAAAACCTCAACGTGGCTTGAAGTTTTGCTGAAGGGAAAGAGCTGTGGCAGCTGGCTTGAATTCTGAAATGTGTTTGGGGAAAAAAAAAAAAACAAAAAAAATTCCAATGTATTCAAGACACACATATCTGCAGAGAACATCAAGAGAGCTTTAGAGAGCACAACAGGGCCTGGACCAGAACCACACCTCTTATGAAGGAGTGAGGAGTGGACTGGGAGCCCTATTCAAGTGACTCTCCTATTTTCCCTGTGCAGCAAGGGACTTTCAGCTTTTGGTCTTCCCAAGGCAGCCTGGGTTAGGAAGCTCTTAACAGCCTTCTTTCCACCAAGTATATTTATATCAGCAAGTTCCAATGGGCCTGAATCCAGCTACAACAAACTTTCTGGGCACTTGTGACTGTTATGAAATGAAGTGACTCAGCCAAGCTACATCAGAAAGACAGTATCTTTTATTTGTTCACAGAAACATAATAAGCCAAAGGAGGGGGGAAAAAAAGAAGTCAGAAGAGGCACATCCCTACATATCTTCATCTTACAAAGCTTAGCCCTTCTCTCTGGCCTTAGGCAAGTGTTGCTATCTGGCTTTCTGTCTCCTCATACACTTAGAATCATAGAATCATAGAATGGTTAGAGTTGGAAGGGACCCTCAAAGGTCATCTAGTCCAACCCCCCTGCAAGGAGCAGGGACATCCCCGACTAGATCAGGTTGCTCAGAGCCTCATCCAGCCTGGCCTTGAATGCTTCTGACTGCTCTGCCTCCCTCTCCAGACACATAGCTCTGTCCTTCAGAGACTCTTAGCCATCTGTCCAGTGATGCAGTTGAATCAAAGGTATCACTGTTTATTTACCACCAGTATTTCCCCATTTATGTTCCCATTGCCATGGTGAGCAGCAGAGCCTGAAAGATAAGGTCAAAACACAGCCTAGATATCTCCCACAAGCCATCTGTAAGAATCATTTTCTGAGGAATTCTCTGGCATGGATTTGCACTTGCTCTGTGACCAAAAGCCACCTCAGCTCAGCACTCTGGACTCCTAACTGAGCTCCTGGGACATCTGGGAACAAGAACTATACCTAAAAAACTTGAACCCAGATTCCTCTCCAGGAACTGGAGAGCAACTTTCCAGTTCCTTACAGGTTATCAGTGTTACCTCTTTGGTCTGTGTCAGCCTCATTCTGTTTCTTTCCACAGTGTGGGAGTCTAGGTCCCTGCCACATACGTGCACTGCTTTGCTGAGCACCCCAACATCACTTCATAGGAATTTATTATTTTCCATCTTTCAGAAACCTTCCAGCCTATCCTTGCAAAAATTAGAATAGTAATGTATGACAGTATATGTTGCCTCTGAATATAATATTTGTGAAGACAAAGCAAATATCTTCCCCAGCTACTATACCACTGAAAATCAAATGTCAGTCTGCATGTCTTGGATTACTCATAGATAATGCAATTAGCATCACAGTACAGTTATGTAAACTGCTAATCAAACATCAAGACAGAGGAAAAAATAGGAAATGTTATATGAACTCTGGAAAGAGACAGGCTGTCAAAACTGCACATGCTGAAGTGCTGTAGGAAAGATGACAATTATTGTGTTAAGTATGTCATGAATTAGGCCAGCCTAAGAGAGAGGCTATCCACTTGGTGAAAACCTGGACCAACGCAGATGTTCAGCATGAGAGATTGTGTCCTGGAGACAGTTATGAGGACACAAATTATAGAGCACCAAAAAGGCTGAAACAACATCAACATGTAACAGCTCTCTGTCCTATCTCCAGGAGTCAAACTTCAATCACTGGGACCTACCAGAAAACTGGCTTTCAGTATAAGTTGATATTTCTGAGCATTAAATAGGACTAATCAAGAGATGAGAACACAAAGTGCAGTATTGACAACGGTGTCAATATATCACAATGGTGATACCGCAACACAGCCTGGCATCCTAGACTTAGATGAATTATGCACTGGGCAAGACTGAAGCTTTTCAATTCTGTGTTTTCTCCTGTATCACCTGAGCCACATCTGGATTAATTTTAAGACAGGTTTTTTTGGGACCTCTGTGCTACATGAAAGCAAAAGCAGCTTCATGTAGCAGTTTTAGTTTGGGAGACTGACTAAAATCCAATTCTAACTGCAGCTTACGTGGAACTAAATGCAGACTCAGGTCTTAACTTTGACTTAGGTATCACAACACAGAGACATCAGCTGGTTTTGCCCTATGAATTGCAACAAACTTTCTGTACTGATAAGTTTTGGTGTCCTAGCTGCTTTCTGATCTGAAAAATAACACTGCAATTTGGAAATTCTTCCCCTCTATCTTGAAACACACTCTTGAAGACCCTAAGTGAAAGGTTCATTTTAATCTGGATTGCCAGCAAGATGGAATATGATCAAAAAACCAGATCAAAATTAGGAAAAACACACAGTGTGCTGAGGAAAACAATTAAAGATTTAGCCAGAAAATAGGCATAACTCAAAGGAAACTGCCCCATGTAATAGAAAAAATGTCAGTAAAGAATTGTGAATAACTCTTGCCTGCTGGCCCAGGGACTCCAAAGAAAAATGCAGTTGTCACTTGAAGCTGATGTTCACCTAGATAATAGTGCTCAGCAGCAAGAAATTAGCAGAGCACAGATATTTATCACATCAGGACTCTGATCTGTTTCATCCCCATGTTCTCTATTCCCTTGGTAAATCCGGAAAAGAGCTTACCCTTCCCTTGGACTGCCCTTGATAGCAAGGAACATCCAGTTAGGTCTTCCCAGTGGAAGGTAATTCTTATGGACCTAAGGTTCCCTGTAACAGCAAAGGTTCACCTATTCTCTCTGGTTGTCTAAAGAAGAGCACATTAGTCAACCAAGATTAAGATTTTATACAGGCAAGTATTGCCTGTATACTTTCCCCTCACACACAGTTCTCTCCTTTGCTGTTTTACGGAAGTTGAAATATTTCTGTGGGAATGTATCATTATCAAACTTCCATTAAAGATCTTTTAACTCTAGGATGGAACTCTGGAGGGAAACTAAAGAAATAGACTTAATCTGCTCAGTGAGTACCAGCACTTCTATAACACAAATATAACAGTGATTAAGGATCTCTTAGGATCCAACAGCTTTTAAACCCAACTGTACGAGCCATACAGTTCCATGGCTCATCCATCCTCTTTTCTACACCTCCTTTAACAGATTACATTTGAATCATGCATATTAGAAAAAAACATCAGGACAGTACCTTTAGCTGCACGACAAGTTGCAGAAGAACAAAATGGCATGAAATGCCTAAGCCTTTTTAATAATGATACTGCTCTCTGCTGCAGATCACCTGGCATGCACAGCTCAGCGCTCTGAAAAAAATAATGCAGTCACTCCCTGATTAAATTACTCCTGGAGTGGAAAAGACATTGAGCAGCCTGCCTGTTTCAATTGACTGTGCTAAATAAATATGGAAGTGTAGAGAATATTCTCACTGAGCAAGGGCATGCTATTCTGGCTGAGGCCTGCATGCACAACCCAGCCTTTAGCTACAGTACTGGAGATCTGAAGGTCACATAGCCGAGTACGTGACAAACAGCCACACTGCAATGAAGAAAGAGAATGCTGAATAAGATGTGCTCGCAAGTAGGGGAGAAGAACAAGACGTAGATGCTCGTGCATATTTGCATATAGCCAATCAGTCACATAGTAGCGGCGCGTGCTACAAGCCTTATAACCAATGAGTTTAAGCCTACCCTCGCGTGCAACCTTAATAGCCCTATAAATATGTAGACAAAGCCCTCAATAAACGGAGATCATGCTAACCTCTATGAGGAGTTTGTGATTAATCCGTTTGGTCCTCCACCATTTTATTTTTTCTTTTATTTTCCGACATTTTTTTATTTTTGTTTTGTTTTATTTTTACGACATTTGGCGCCTGAACAGGGACCCTCTGCTTGCAGGCAAGCGAGGGCAGTAGTTACCCTGATAAGAAAGCCCCTAGAATTCGTCTGCAATGTTCACAACGGGAACACTGTTCACGGATAGGAGCCTTAAGAGGACCGTTGGCAGAGGAGTCTGGAACAAGGACCGAAGATGGGCATCGGTATCCAGGTAGGAAGGGTCTCTACCTTCCCCCTGCCCTTAAGACCGCTGGCATGGAATTAGAATTTGCAGCGGCACGAAAACTGCTTTTAAGTATCCTTGCTAAGCAAGGGGAAGCAGTAAAAGAGAAGGACTTGGATAAGCTCTTTATATGGGCACGAGAAAATGGCTTTATGAAAGCCCCACCGTTATTGTTTGCAGTGGAGATAAGAGCCGCGGTCCCTGAGACCAGAATGACGAGAAGCACTGCTTCAAAGGAACATAAGTCAATTTTAACGATTCTAACAAAAATGTTAGAGGAACAGAACTGTGCTATTAATAACACTGACCTGAAGAGCTTGTTGATTTGGGTGTCCGCTCATGTAGCGGACATTAACATCTCTAATATCTGCACGATGGGCACCTGGGATAGTGGAAGTGTTGAACTGTGGGACTGTGTAACGCGGAGTGAGCCTGCTGTTCAAAAATTATTACCGGCGTGGCGTGTAATGTTTGAAGCCTTAAGGAAACACACGCAGAAGAAGGATTTGACAGCACCCATTACCCCGTCCGCTCCTCCGTCCATGGAAATAAAGACTAACAGCGAGCCAGGAAATTTCTTTGATCCAGGTCCCATAGATCCGGAAAAGGAGCCTTCAGTCTTTGGAGCTTCCTCATTATAGAGGTGGCGTGTTTGTGTGTGTGTCCTACCTGTCAAAGGTGTCATATTTTTGTTACTGTTCAGTGTTGTTGGTGTGGACGTAACTTTACTCCAGCTGATCTCTATTTGTGCTATAGCTGAGTGTTTGGGTGTGTGCGGTGTCGCAGATTGACCCCGTTAGAACAAGGGATACATCCAGGCTGATATTGTTGCGTGCAAGGCACAGCGCTAAGTTATAAAATCTTTAAGTGGAAACGGACAGGCAGTGCAAACAGAGAAATTAACAGATTATAGTCCGGAGGAAAGTAAAAAATTTCCTAGACAGGTATAAGCAGTCTGTGTGTGTGTGCGTATAAGCATGAAGTGAATGCTACAGAATAAGGGGTGAATACTGTCTTGGTTTTAGCAGGGATGGAGTTAATTTTTCTCTCAGTAGCTTTGGGTTTGTATGTGAAGAATGTTGATAAAATGCTCTGATGATAAGAGTTGTTGTTAATGAGACCAAGGACACTGTCTGGCTTTCCAAGTCTCATTGACGTGCAGATGCAGGGAGCTGGGCCAAAGGCAGACAGAGTATCTGTCATTTGGACATCGGGTGATGAGAAATTATACACTGTTCATTTTGTCTCTATTAATGTTCTTCTACTTTGTTATTATTGTAGGTTTCTTCTTAGTAAACTGCAGCATAAGGTAACGTGTGATTGGCCGACCGTGGCCCCCATTCCTTCTTCCCCCCCACCGCCCAGTCCCGCTCAGGGGGCGGGGGAAGGACATGGAGATGCTGTTAAGCCCGGGAAGAGGGAGGGGGCGGGGAGGAGGTTGTCTTGTTCCCTTTCTCATTATCCTGCTTTGGTTTTAATAATAATGAATAATTTTCCCCAGGTTGAGTCTGTTTTGCCTGTGACAGTGGTTTTAAGATCTCTCGCCGCGGCCACCACCAGGCGCCCCCAGCGGGGGCAGCTTACCCAAAAACTGCCATAGTTTACAGATACTCCCGTCTGAGTTGACCAGTGGTCTTTAGCAAGAAAAAAAGCTGCACCATTTGAATGAGTTAGTTGACGAGCGATTACAACTTGGACATACAAAGCTAACAGACAGTACCTAGAATACACCTGTGTTTGTAATACGGGAAAATCGGATGCTCCACGATTCGCATTTTCTGTGCCTTCAATCAATATGGGAGAACCTAATCAGCGATATCACTGGACAGTACTTCCGCAGGGTATGAAAAATAGTCCAACCATCTGCCACCGGTACGACACACAAGCCATAGCACCAGTAAGGCGCTTGTATAAGAACAGCCTTGTTTATCATTATATGAATAATATCTTAATTGCAGCACCCAATGAGTCTCTGGTGGACAGAGTTCTTAATGATATCACCAGTGCATTATCCGGATTTAAATTGGTTATTGCTCAAGAAAAAATTCAAAAGGTATGTCCCTAGCAGTATCTCGGCTGACAAATTATGGAAAAAACAATTATGCCACAAAAGTTAAAAATCCCTCAAACAGTGTTTACCTTAAACAATTTGCAGAAATTGCTGGGAGCTATCAACTGGGTACGCCCAGTATCAGGCCTCTCTACTGAATTGCTTTCTCCACTACTCCAAATACTTAAAGGAGACTGACTCCAGAAGCACAAACTGCATTACAAACAGTTTTGCTACAGATCTCCATTCATTGGCCTAAGCAACCAAAAGCTGAAATTTTTAAGAGAATTAATGTTGTATCCAGCAACTCATTTAAGTTGCACTCCCATAAAAAATGTCTTAACAATATTTACAGATGGATCAGGAAAAACACACAAATCTGTAATTGTGTGGAAGAAAAATGATAAGTGGCATCATGACGTACAATTGGTAGAAGGTTCAACCCAAATTGTAGAACTTGCAGTGGTGGTACGAGCTTTGTATAAGTGAAAAGATTAATCCCTCAATATTGTCTCAGATTCTGCCTATGTGGTCAATGTGATACAATGCACTGAATGGACAATGTTAAAACAAATTAATAATCCTTTATTGTATGACCAGTTTAAAAAAAAAAAGGTGAAAATAATAATCTGGAAACAGGTAATTGGGAAGGACCATTCCCTCTTATGACGTGGGGGAAGGATATGCTTGTGTCTCTGCAGGAGCAGTGAACAAGTGCACGATGGGCACGACCTGCGCTCCAAGCTGCCTTGGGTTCATCGGACTGTTAACAAGCTGTGTTGCAGGCCCATGGTTATCAGTAACAGAGAGAAGAAATGTATGGGTAACTATGGCTAATGCCACGGGCCAGGACACTATTTGTCTGTCTGTATCATCTGCAAATAAGCCTTTCAGAACTTGCTTGGTCAATCTGCCAAGTAACGGTGGGACGGCAACTCTGAGCAAAACAACAGCAGCTGCGAGTGCTGAGTGCTGAACTACAAGAGATGGAACTTTTGGGATCAGTAAAGATGGACTTCTGCCTATTTTCTTTAACTATTCAGGAGCTAATGTTGCTAGAGGGGTAATGATTGTAAATGTTTTAAGACCTATACATTGCAACGATACAGCATGATGTAATCACATGAGCACATATCAAAATCCAGACAGCATAAAAGACCTAAACGAAGTACACATAGCTTTGAATCTGATTGCCAAGATAATATAGAGTTTTGGAAACCAAGTGAAATTATTGCTACTTCAGTCTTTGCACCTGGTGTGGCAAGTGCCCAGGCGTTAGCTACGCTAAATAAATTGGGCTGTTGGCTTGCTAAGCAAACCAATACAACTGCATCAGCACTATCAACGCTGTTAACTGATGTAGATTCTATACACTATGCTACTTTGCAAAACAGAACCGCTGTTAGCCTGCAGAGCACCTATTTGACAGGCCTTGTTGCATGCGCTGGCCACGCATGCAGCAACACCTAGTCAGTACTCTTTCACTGAATCTGCTGAGGGTATAAACAGAGGTGGCTCAGAGCAGAGGAGAGAGGAGGGACCCAAAGCACACTTTATTTGTAATAGGGGACGCCCTGAAGGTGCTGCGCCTCCCTCCTTTCTCTGCTCTGACCCGGCTGATAATCACCCTCCTGCTCGGCGGTGTCTTTGGCGTAATCGGGTTAGTAACAGTATAGATCAGCAGTAGATTTTTTATTATTAGCACAAAATCATGGTTGTCAGGATTTTGATGGGCTTTGCTGCATGAACCTGTCTGATCATTCGGAATCTATTCACAAATGTATTCAAAACTTGCAAAAAGGAGTACAAAAACTGTAACAAAGTAATGATTTTGATATATTCAGAAATCTTTTTGGTGGATTGTTGTAAGTTTATTACAAATAGCTGTAGGATGCTTATTCATTCTTCTTATATATGTATTTTGATCTGTATTCCGTGTGTTAAAATGTGTTCAAACTTTAATAGATAAAGCGTTGAAACAAGCCTCTTCTCATAAAAAAAGAAGGGGGAGACGTGGTATTTTGCTGAGCCAGTACGGTGTCAGTGAAAGCACACTGCCCTTGGGAGAGGAACACAATCATGCTCGCAGGAAGAAAGCCATGGAATGAGAAGGGAAGCTTTAATATACAAGACATTGTTAGCAGAATTTATGGCTTGTTTCAACAGAGGCCTGCAGAAAACTAGTCACTGGCCTTTTAGATAAGAAAGTTACTGGAGTTGTTATGTCTGTAATAGTAGAAGAATGCTGTAGTAGAAAATTACTAGAAGGTCTGAAAGACTTGTAAAAGCGCTGTATGTATTGAACTATTTATGTCTGACAGGAGAAAGAGACTCCAGACCGATTTGGGTGCCCAGCAGATGGACTAGACCTGCAGTGCGAGAAAAGGAAGACAACGACTCATGATTCAAAGGAACGACTGAGTGGCATCACCGCTTCTCAGAATGGAGAAAGTGTTTTTATTTGTACTCACATTATGGGGTATTGCTGGGGCCTTACGGCCTCCAGCTTTGCCTAAAACTAACATATGGATCACGCTTGCTAACCTTACTAACACATCAACCTTGTGCTTATCTTTGGCTAGTCCCGGCAACCCATTTTCCATGTGTTTGGTAGGAGTACCGCTGGATGACCAGGCATGGCCCTGCCCTCTGAGCCTAAAAGAGGTGTGCTCAGGCAAGAACAAGACTGACAATTGGGATAGAATTATACCTCATTTACCTGGGTTAGTAGTAAAGCCACAAGAATTGGAACTTCTTGGTTCTATAAAAATGGATTACTGCGTAATGTTCAATTACAGCAGTAATACCATGAAAAAGGGGCAAATTGTCAATGTAACCTTGCCGGTATATCGCAATGCAAGTGATTGGTGCAACTACACAAGTACCAACTTGTCTCTTTCCAGCAATACTCCAATACAATTACCACCAGGAGTGTTTTTAATATGTGGAGACCGAGCATGACCCGGAGTGCCTTCTCGATTACAAGGCGGACCATGTAGTTTAGGCTGCCTAACGATACTCCTCCCTAATGATACACAAATTTGGCAACATAGGAGAAACCATAACAGAGCTAGACGAAGCACACACGCCTTTGATACACAATGTGACTCTAACGCAAAATTCCGGTCCCCGGGAGAAATCATAGCCACCAGTTTCCTGGCTCCAGGAGTAGGTGTGGCAAGTGCACTAACCAATCTGCGGAAACTGGGATGTTGGTTAGCCAAACAGAGCAATTTAACCTCAATAGCACTAGATGGTTTGCTTAGCGATGTGGATAGTATAAGACACGCTACAATGCAAAATCGGGCTGCTATAGATTTCTTATTGTTAGCACATGGTCATGGATATGAAGATTTGGATGGGATATGCTGCATGAATTTGTCAGACCATTCTGAATCAATTCATAAAGCCATCCAGATCATGAAGGATCAAGTGCAAAAATTGCAGGTTAGTGATGGCCTCGGATGGCTTAGTAAATTGTTTTCCGAATGGGGAATCACAGGCTGGTTGCAATCATTGATATTTGAAGGAGGGAGAATTCTTTTGGTCATATTGGTAAGTCTGATTGTATTAAGTTGTGCCATATCGTGTATAAAGAGGAACTTGGAACGTGTAATGGCCAAAGCCTGGGTTGTGCAAAAAGAAAAAGGGGGAATTGTAGAGAATATTCTCACTGAGCAAGGGCATGCTATTCTGGCTGAGGCCTGCATGCACAACCCAGCCTTTAGCTACAGTACTGGAGATCTGAAGGTCACATAGCCGAGTACGTGACAAACAGCCACACTGCAATGAAGAAAGAGAATGCTGAATAAGATGTGCTCGCAAGTAGGGGAGAAGAACAAGACGTAGATGCTCGTGCATATTTGCATATAGCCAATCAGTCACATAGTAGCGGCGCGTGCTACAAGCCTTATAACCAGTGAGTTTAAGCCTACCCTCGCGTGCAACCTTAATAGCCCTATAAATATGTAGACAAAGCCCTCATTAAATGGAGATCATGATAAACCTCTATGAGGAGTTCGTGATTAATCTGTTCGGTCCTCTGCCATTTTATTTTTTCTTTTATTTTCCGACATTTTTTTATTTTTGTTTTGTTTTATTTTTACGACATGGAAGTAATTGGAAATCCTAGACCAATATTGAGGAAGAGGAATATGTGACCCACATAAAGAGCATGCTGGAGTTGCCTGAAAGTAAAATCATAGTGTTATATCAAACAAGTGAAAAGTCCTTGTTATCAGGGATAGGGGTTAAAAAACAAGAACAGATTACTTCAGTAAAATGCCAGAGGGTTCCAACATAGTCGCAAAGCCTTTTCCAAAGCTCTTTATAGATTGTCATCCTAGGAAAGAGGTGAAACTGAGAATTTGTTAAATCCTAATTCCTAACTCTAATCTAGACCTTTGTATCTCTTTTGCTGTTGAGATTTAACAAGTTTACAAGAGTACTAAGCAGCTGCCAGCCAAGTTTCTTCGACTTGGACTCTTAAGTTATGATTTTTTTAGTAGTTCATAGCAAAGAAGATTCTAATCAGAATATAAGTAATGGACAACTACTTTAGAGAAAACAAAAAGCTTCACCACCAGGTAAGCCTGTTTTCACCAACTCAAGCAAATGAACTGCAAGGAAGGCAAGAAAATTACAGCCCTGCACTAACTGGAAAAAAAAATCTGTAACATACTTCCTTTAAATCTCTTTAAAAAGCCTACATTTTCCTTGGACATAGCTCATTTGCCCACCTGTGCTAACCAGGAATAACTAACACCCCAGTGTAAGAGATGCTTCTGGCAAAACAGAAGTGGTCTGCTTCCCACATACTCCTTGCAGCTGGAGTACGAGGCACGTTCAGGTATCCCGTATAGCTCTGGCCCTCCTGGCACGTATACCACTCCCTGGAATTGCTGGCAAAGAAGAGATGTTACAGCCACCTTCAGCTTCTTCTACCTGGCTGCCATAGCAAAAGGCAGATCCAGAATCAAGGGAGAAAAAGGAAGTTTAAACCACATTTGGACAAATGCAAACATACATGCACGCACAGTTCTAAACTCTTTTTGGCCACATCTAAAAATTAGGGCTACAGACTCATTACAATACGAGGTTCTGAGATGTGCTGTCAAAACACACTTTTGCATGTACTTTACATTTGCAGTGATCTAATTTATTAGTATAGTTAGTTCCTAAGGATTTTAGAGTGAAGCTTTATTTTCCCTTCTCTAATGCTACAAGAAATTTTCCTTTCATTCCTTTAACATTACATAAGTGCTTTTCATTTCCTGAACAATTCTCAGAGAAAGCTAGGATATTTGTGGTACAGCTTATTAATTCATTCATAAATATATACACTTGGTTCAATTAAGCATAACAGAACTTCACTGCTGACTTTTGTTTCTTAAGATCACCTTATGCTATCCTCCAAATTGGTAAGTAACATGTTCTTTAGGCTGTTTTCTATCCCTGTGGCTAAAATAAATCTCTACATCAGTTTCTAAGCTAGTAACCAGCACTTTCATAAGTGCCTCAGTCTAAACAATTTCTATTTTAATTTGCTAGGATTTGAGTCAATATTCTGATATGTTACATATTCCTCTTAGATAATTTTTTTTTACTTAATAGCAGTCTGATAAGAAAAAAACAGTGCAAGTAGCCTGATTCACAATATACACTACTGTATGTTTTGCTAATAACTTTTCCCACTGTGAAGGATGTCGGTACCTATATGATCATCCTAAATGTTAATGAAAACATTAGCTGTAGGATGCATGAAGGCAAAGAACCCAAATATACACATACTCTGGACTGGACGAGTTGAAATCTATCAGCCGTATCAGGGGTTGTGTGACTGATTACAAAAGGTAAAAAATAAAAATTTACACAATGAATCCTTCATAACTGGAAGCCCCTTTGTTCCAGCACTGATTACCACTGATCTTTGGCACATGCAGTTCTACTTACTGTTATGATCACCATGGCCAGCACTTTCACAGATATCTTCTCTGAAGTAAATTCATGGGGAAAAATGCTGGAAAAACCTCTTAAATTATACAAGGAATAAAATCTCATTTTTAAGACTGAAATGTTGTGCCTTGCAAGCCCTCCCAAATGTAGGTGAAGTACCACCTTGGTAGCAGTAATGGCAGTACAGGTGACATAACAACTCCTTACCTTTCATCATTCATACCCCAGCAAAAGATGTGAGTGAAACACAAACCAGTGACCACCAGTGCTGGTCTAAGTAACATGTGAAAGTCACTGAAGCCATCTGCTTTAGTGCATGTGCCTGGGAGTCCTTTGCATATTCAACTACTCCCATGGTTTGAATATTTTACCATGTAATTCTTTATCAATCCAACTTTCAAAAGCAGTGTTCACTTAGTAAACTGCGTCCAAGCCAGGTGGAGTTACAGGTGGCTTGACTGTTTTGAAAATTAAGTGATTCTAATGTCTAAATATGGCTACACAATAGAATATAATCTAGTAAACTGTCCTGGTTTCGCCTGGGAAGGAGTTAAGTTTCTTCCCAGTAGCTGCTGTGTTTTGGATTTAGTATGGGATTTGATATGTGAAGAAGGTTGATAATACACTGATGTTGTTAGTTGTTGCTAAGAGATCAAGGACTTTTTTCAGCTTCCCAGGTTTTGCCAACGTGCAGGTGCAAGAAGCTGGGAGGGGTATAGCCAGTACAGTTGACCCAGACTGGACGAAGGAAGTATTCCATACCATAGACATCATGCTCAGTATATAAGGGGGCTTGGCCAGTGGGCAGAAATCTGGAAATCGTTGTTCCAAGATCACTGCTCAAGATCATTCTAAGATTGCTCTTGGTTCCGCTCCATGATCACTGCTTGGGACAGGCTGTATCAGTTGTCAGGTGGTTGGACAGTGAGAAATTGAGCATTGTTCATTTTGTATATTCTATTATTATTATCATCATTATTAATATATACATATTATTATTGTTATTATCTCTTCCTTTGCTGTCCTAGTAAACTGTGTTTATCTCAAACCCATGTGTTTTCTTTTCTTTCTGAGTCTCTCCCCCATCCCACCGGAAGGGCAAAGGGGTAGTGAGTGAATGGCTGCATGGTGCTTAGTTGCCGGCTGGGGTTAAACTATGACATAGGCAGAGCTCTGAGCTGAAATGCAGGAGACTTAAGTCCTGCTTTTGGTTCTGCCGCTGGCCCACTGGAAAGATTTTGGGTGACTCTCTTCACCATACACAAAACAGGAACAATAAGAGAATTCCCTCAACATCTGAGCAACATTACAAACAGATGATTAATAGGGATAGCTGGTTGCAGGCTTTTGGCTTTGAAAATCTTGATCCATTTTCTCACCCTGGAGAGGAAGAGAGGATTATTCAATTTAAGAAGTGTCAACTATTTATAGCCTTAGCTATTAAAAAAAAAAAAGTTTTGCAGAAATAGGAAGCCAGAAACCTATTGCTGCCTCACCCCTCTCCAGCAGAAACATTTCCCAGGGGTATCTGCACACTGTTCCAAGGTTACTGGAATGCATATTGTTCCATGTCATCTTTCCAGTAAATTGCAGGACCACTTTCAGTCACACAATGGAGAGGAAAAAGGAAAAAAAAAATCCCCAGGATTTCACTTCAGTAGAGTTTCTGTCACTGTTCTGTTATTCTTTTATTTCCAAATAGGAGGATGATACCCACGTCCAAGCGACTGGTTTATATTTCTCTGTTATAAAGGCAATGCAACATGAAGACAATGGCTATTCATGTAAATGGCGGGGTAGCCCACTTCATCACAGGCACAGACTTGGACATCTCTTCTATTTGCTATTGAAGATGAAAACTTCCTGCAAAGTTTCTCCTATTGTTACCCCCCAATCATCTTTGTTAGATTTTGCCCAATCTAGCTCACAGACATCACTAGCAAAAACGAACTTAACTGAATGCCTGCATTACTTCATGCAATCCAGTTGTCCCTACTATGCTCTACCACCTCTGCAAGCCCCTTCTCTTGAGCTGGGAGCAGGCCACCAATTAAACTGGTAGAATGACTACATGGCTTCAGTGGCACAACAGAACTGCAAATTCATAGAGTTTAAGGCAGACTGAAGATCTCAACAATGTTCAATGCTAATGTACTCTTAAGAACACCCCCATTGACTTTAACAGTTCTTGGCGTGGAACAGAGTTAGCATATTACAATTTAGCCTAAAAACCTTAAACCATCTGACGATGATGAACCTGAAAACAGAATCCAGAACTGTAACTATTCTAGAACTGAGGAGCTCAACTTGTGCATTAAAGAAAAAAAAAACCAACAACCAACCAACAACAAAAAACCAACCAACAACTTTTCCTTTTACTATAAGGAAAAGTACTAATCTTACAGAACTGATCACATTTCTTCCATAGGTTCTAGTAAAGGCATGAAGCTATATGGTCTGGGTTGCCTTTGACAGTTTATAGAGGAGATGCAAATAATCTGCAATCCTCTCTGTCAGCCCATGTAATTATATGTAGTTAGAAGTCGTTGCACTTCTGATCCTTCAAAGCATGGACTCAAAATTAATACTTGTGAGAGAAAAAAGCACAAGAAACTTGCAAAGTCTCTACAGCCTCATCACAAATTTCTGCAATGCCTACCAGTCACGAGAAACTTAACAATAGGCATTCATACAAAGAACATCACAACTAAGAATTCTAAACACAGCGCCTGGAAGACCAGACTGTCATGCCTGTGTTTCCTAATGAAGTTGTGAAACAACAAGACAGTCTTTCTGTACCCCTGAGCCATTGCTACCTATAGCTGTAGCCTAAATGATTAGTTATTGAATTGAAACTAGTGGAAGCCTGCTATTAAGACCCTAACTTTTGCTATTTTCCTGCAGCTGAGGAATAAAGTTATTTCAACTTGATCAACAGGCTCATGGCATTTCCCAAAGCAGATGCTGACAACTGCCATTGAGATGGGCAAGCTCCCTGGAGGCTGTGGGAGACGTTCAGTGTGTGGTATTTTTATCCAAGTCTTTATTTTCGAGCTTAAACGCAATCAAGTCGCAATGAAAGGGTCTCACTCAAATGCATGAATAAGCAAAACTACTGAGGTTCACTCAAGCCCTCCAGCAGCATGGCACTCTGCCAAAGGACTCTCTTAGACCAAGACATGACTTCAGACATGACTCCTTATTAGTAATATTATAACAGTGCTTAGAGGCCCTCACAGAGACTGCAGTCACACAGTCTAAAACACACACATGACAAGATAATCTGGGTTAAATATTTGCACCCTGAAGAGTTAAAAGAAAAGCAGTTTGCCAAGTGCACTACAGATCCATTTCTCTCTAGCCCTTGGTCCTTAAACTCCTCAGTTTATGCCCCTCAGGTCTTCTATCCTGTAACCTACTTCAGTGGACCCATCATTCAGTGGACAGCAACAGACAGCTCTGTGCTATCTTCTGACAACCAGCTTTCCATCTCAGTGTCAGAAGAAAGCCACTCAGAACTCTGCACAACATTTAATATGTTAATACACTCATTGGTAGAGAATAGAGCTCACCATGAAGACATTTTTTTCAGAAACTAAGTCTCAAAGGGAGGTGAAGAGATTTATTCCCTTTTTGACTAACCAGTCAAATATAAGAAGGTAACACATACACTAACAAAGATATCTTTCAGTCTCAAATAATGAAATAATTAAGAACAACTGTGACACCTTGTCTCGATAGACACAAACGAAATGTGTTTGGAAATGAAAGACTAACAGTGCCATGTCTCAAAAAAAAAATTGTAGAAAAGACTGAATAAGAAATGAGAGGTTGCTCAAGAATCAGAAAATGGTCTGAGATACACTCCCAAAGACATGGTGTGATGCAGCTTTCTCTCATCAGAGGGGTAACTATCTGATGCAGGCTCATGAACAGGCTCTTTCCAACAGATGTTACTCGAAAGGTAAGCTATGTGCAAACAAGAAAATCCTGACAGAAGAGGATCAAATCAAGAATGGGGTAAAAACCTTTCTAACATTAAGCATTTTTGCCTTTTATTTTTTGTCTCTCTCTTGCATAAGTGTTTTTAAGTGTGTTGCCTATTTTAACTGTTACAAGTAAAAGTTCTTACTGCATTTCCTCTTTACCTGGCTTGAGTTGTATGTGATTTAGACTAACCAGACAACAACTAGCTTTTCTTAACATGGCAATCCATAGACCAGGTCACTAGGGTAATAAAACGAGCATCCAGTTAAGCTGACGCTGTTCAAGGCATGCAAGGAGAAATATAGCAAGCCACAAGCTCTGCTACATTGGCTAGGTAGAAAGCTGGCACCAAGAACATCAGGAGAAACAAATACCTTCCAGTAACTGTTGGTAAGCAAGAAGGCTGGAAACTAGTAAGATATTGCAGCGTATGCTTCAACTCCAAAGATTCCAAAGAACACACTAAGGCACCCACATCATTTATCCTCCTTCCCCAATCATGCTTTCTGGCAAAGTAATGCCAGTAGAAATGTCAACACATCATGGTGTGTTACTCATGAGATTCCCTTTGAGAAGCAGGACTGACTACCTCACAAACCAGACATCAGAAACGAAGGAATGCAGCCTAATATAGCCTTTGACAGTGATGGTGGATCAGAGATTATATCTAATTTGTTGAAAAAAGGGTTCAGAAAGTGTGTTCTATAAAGACCGCATTAGTTTATTATTCTGCTTAATGTTAAGGTTTTTAAGGCACGTTCAACTTGAGATAACTTCAACATTAGGGAATAAGCTTTTTATTTTTTTGACAGTAGAAAACAGGTTGCAGACATAAGTTGTGTCTTTGCACTGACAGGATACAGATTTATAAGTCCCAAAAATAGTTGACAGAAAATTTGGTGTGATGTTGATTAAAGAAAGTTAAGCTTCAGTAGGTTTTAAAAACACCTTTGAATTAATTTATTAATTTGAGTATTACAAATGCTCATAGTAGTAAACATTTTTTCTCTGTAGGATTAAAAATAGTTCACTGTAGCTTTTTAACTCTACCCTGTACCATTCCCTACCCCATCCCAAGTGAAAAGCCTCTCAACAAAAATGTTAAAAGACAGATCTCTTGAATGGAGTCAACACTACTTGGAATTCAAACAGCAAACAGTTTCAGAGATGTGAGGAGCCAAACAAGATAGATTAAGAACATTTTTCTAAATTAAATATGCTTCTCGACCTGCAGTACAGCATGTCTCCCTTAAAACATGCTTCCCCTTGTAATAGATGACACAAAGATTCAGATGCATTGATTTAATTAACAAAAAAAAAATAGAAAATGTGTCAAAATCTTGAATTACAAAAACTGTAACCCTGCTACAGAAAAAAAGAAAAATTAATCTCCCCTGAATCGCAAATTCTTAAATTGCTTGACAAGAAACATAAACAAGAAATAGTATTTTCTAATTCCCCAGGCACTAATCATAACTCACCAAGAGTGGTATCCCATACAGATTCTATTTTCAATGCAGTTGCATACGGCCCATGTTGCAGTGACACCTTTCAGCTACACTGATCATCATAAATAATGATTCAGCCTTTCAAAGTTATGTACTTCCTGTAACAGGCAACATCAAGTGGAGAAGGAAATAATCTGACATGAATCATTATTTTTCTATTTTATTTTGGAGTGCTGTTGAGAAAGGAATACAGCAAAAATGCACCGTGTATGTTTGAAAACAATTCTACTCAAGTTAAACATTACCATAAAAGTCATCATCTTACAAGGAAAGTGATTCACAGTGGAAACAATTTGTAATTTGGTTTGACAAAGTTTGTATAGGAATTGCCTAGGGCAAGAAATCCACTCACTCACACACTTAATGTGATAATAATAGAGGAGAAAGCCAAAGCAATTACAAAAATGATCTCTCATTGATCTAGGGTACACAAGCTAGCAAAACGTGCAGATATGTAGTAGATACTGTTGAAATAAAAATGCAGGATTTTAAGTGTCACGTAGGCAAGGAACAGCTTTGTGACAAATATATTCACATTTTCTCAGCAAGAAAAACAAATAGCAACAGGACAATCTTAGCAATTATAAATGAAAGAAATACCGCATCTACTTCATATTCTAATTTCACAGACAGGGAAAGATGATTGCCTTACCTCAAATAGAGCTTGAAGAGAGACATTAACAATATGTCTATATCCTTTCTTAGTTCCCTTGATAGTAATCTAAGAAAAAATACAAAATAGCAAATAACTATCTTCGCTGTAGACAGCATGTGCCCAAGAGCAACATGCTTCCCAGTAAAGTGTGCTGACAATAAGTAAAAAAAATATATATAACTCAAAAAGATAATCCTTGTAAAATTAAAATGCAAAAACTTTATACTTGACATTCACAGTAAAGTTTATTGCATTTTGAGGGAGTATAGACATGCAGGAATTAAATAATATAGACATATGTGATGTCACCTCAATTCTCAATAAAATATCAATTTGGTACACTTGTCTACAAAAGAAAAATGGTAAATTCATCTGTGCAGAACTCAAGTCACTAAAGACCTGAAAAGACTCCTGTTCCAGGAGTAGGCACACATGGGCTCACATGATACAACCTTGTTAACTTGCTTTTTCCTCCCAAACTACAGTGCTTGCTAAAGTTACAGTCAAATGTTAAATGCTGTGGTCAAGAGTTCATCCACTGACCTGCAATGAAAGCCTTGTGTTCAGCTCCAACATTTTCTAAGAGCAAACAAGAAAAAAAAAAGGTTTCACGGAATTAACTGTTAAAAAAGAAAATCCTCACATAAGCTTTCCCTGAGGGGGAAGAAATATCCACAAGCTTTAAATTGGCCAGGCGGATTTAAGAGGAAGGAGGAAAAAAAAAAAAAAAAGGCAGCTTGCTCTGTTGCGTCAAAGAGCCCACTGTGCAATAGGAACAGTGAACAGAGTTGTTAAACTGGCAAGCTTTTGCTGAAGACAGCTTTTCAATATGCTCTCAGCATCGTCTCCCAGGGCTGGCTGGAGACAGTCCCACTCCTCTTATATGAGCTATACTCCTTCAAGAGGTAATCACTCTTAAGGACAGTTTCTATAAACTTGCTGTTCAACTAGCTTTACTGCACATGATGAGGGTAATTACACACATATACCTACCTGCATTCAGAACATATCAGAACTGCATGCTCTTGGGGAAAATGCAGGCGTATTCAAACTAGTGATCATTACCTCAGCTTAAGAACAGGATGCTATTGATGACTGACTCACCTGCTAAAACTCTGTTCTCTGCTTATACCATTCAGTATGCTGTTGGAAGGCAATTTTGAAAGGCACAGTACTTATAGAAGAAATCTCTAATGCAATTCCATTGGGATGTTGTAGTCCAACCAGTGCTCACCAATTAAAGGAAATCAGTAGCCATATGCTCCTGACTAGCTTTGTATTTAGTGCAGAGAGCTTGGATAGCCATCAGAGACTGTAGCTACAAGGGATGAGTTAACTGTCCCTCCCAGGAATTGCTGCTACATGACTGAAGACATCTTCAGAGGCTGAAGCAGCGTATTTACCAAGAATAGAGGAAGGGAACTGAGCAACTTGGTTAAATGTGAATAAAGCCACATTCATCACCGCATACAGGGAATTACTACACAGGTCTCTGCAGCTGAGGAGACCACCCTACATCCCTTTTACAAGCCATGAAGATCTAAGCAAAGGCATTCAGAGCACAGTTCAACCTACTCAAATCCATATCTGGTCAGCTGAACTGCCTTCTGGGCTTCACTGCCTACAAAGGGAACCTATGATAGCTTTCTCAAAAGAAGGTTGCAGACACCAACATTTTCTGACATGAGTACCATTCCAAGTGACAAGGCAATGTACACCTGCAAGATGTGCATAGAAAGAACCTGCAAGGAAGAAGAATGGGATTGGTAAGAGACTGGAATGAAAAAGGGGAAATATAAACTGTGGAATACACTTTTTGATGGCAGGATTAAAAGCAGGTTAATTTAGGATGCAGCTGGTTAATTTAGAATTTCTTTTCTATTTCTACATCTTTCAGAGTTGCCACAGGGACATTATGAGCCTGAACATGTGAGGAAGGCAGCAGAAGGAAACGAGGTACATCTAGGAGATAAACTCTGCCTATCCATGTTCTTCCTCTACTAAAAAAACTTCTATAGGGAAAAATTATTTCTTTAACTGCTTCTCTTCAAATCATTGCAGGTGAAAATTAATTTCTCTCCTAAAAAGTGTTTTCATAAATAGCAGAATAAGTTTCTAGATAAAGCACACTCAATTTACAAGCGAAATACAGCACTTTCTAAGCTTTTAGCCCTGTAAACTGAAGGTAGGGCTTTATTTGTGCACCAAGCAGTGTGCTGCTCTGTTATGCTCTTACCACACCAGACAACTCACTGTGTTCAAAGCTCCAACTGTAGTGTCACTGCAGTCATATGAGCATAGCTTTGGCCATATGAGAGTATGATGATTAATAATGCTGTCCCTGCTCCGTGGAAGATAATTACAATCTGAATTAGTTTCCCAGACCTAAAAACTAGGCAAGTATTTTAACACATTTCATAATAACAATATTTCCTCATAAGACTACCTAAATGTTTCCTCCTGTAAATGCTGACTACTCATCACTGTAAAACTGTAGGCTGAAGGAAACTCATCACATTTGCTCTTTGCTTGAAATGGATTTTTGGTTTATCTTAGGACTGCAAAAGAACAGCTATTTACACTTTGAGTAAGTGGCTGGACCAGATGATCTCCTGAGGTCCCTTTCCACCTAAATTATTTTATGATTCTGTGAAAATTAAGTCAATTATTAAAAGCTGCCTCAGTCTGTTAGAGAAATGAAGTGGACTGTGGCCAACTCCAGTGTTTTGAAAACAGAATTTGGATTCAACTGCGAAGACTATAGACAACTCCAGAATCAAGGATCTCCATTCTGTCATTTCATGAGAAGCTACCAGATCTGCTGAAACATGCACAGTTATACTGACATTTCCACCTATGAGGTTGTTAACAGATACCACTCTACGGACATGGCTGTGTTGGATCCTAGACATCCCATGCTGTTCCACTCTTGGATTCCCAATCTCCTTCTGTTTTTCCTTCTGGCCTCTCACCTAGACATCCAATACACTGTTGTCGTGGTTTTGTTAGTGAGGGCGGGCCTAAGGTGGTAGCTTCTGTAGGAAACTGCTAGAAGTCGCTTCCTTTTGTTCAGTGGACTTCGCCGGGCCTAGGGCGGACCCGCTGCTGGCCAAGGCCGAGCCGATTGGTAGCAGAATGTTCCGTGATAACGCCTCTGCGATAATGTATTTAAGAAGGGGAAAACAGAAAAAAAAAAAAAGGGAGAAGAGAAGATGTGAAGAAGCTGAGCGGGGGCAGAGGCGCAGAGGGGGAGGCACAGGCCTCATGGGCCTTGCAGGCCTCACCCTCTGGCCTCTCGCCAGGCGGCTGACTGGGCCCGACTTGGCCTGGCCCGGCTGCAAGAAGTG
This sequence comes from Chlamydotis macqueenii, assembly GCF_036417535.1. NCBI lineage: Eukaryota > Metazoa > Chordata > Aves > Otidiformes > Otididae > Chlamydotis > Chlamydotis macqueenii. Next base: position 24,054,478 of record NC_141559.1, read on the forward strand.
GAGAGGAGATGAGAAGTGAATAAGATGTAAAAAAGATCCTGAAAGACATCTACCAGCCTGTTGTAAGGAACGGCTGCAGACACCAAGGTCAGTTCAGAAGGAGGGGGAGGAGTAATGCGGCTCCTGGCCAAGATTCCCCTGCAGCCTGTGGTGACGACCATGGTGGAGCAGGTTGTCCCCCTGCAGCCCATGGAGGTCCACGGAGGAGCAGAGATCCACTTGGAGCCCGTGAAGGACCCCGTACCGGGGGAGGTGGATGCCTGAAGGAGGCTGTGGCCTATGGAGGGCCTGCTGGGGCAGCTGTTCTGGAGGGACTGCACCCCGCGGAAGAGATGACCCACGCCGGAGCAGTTCCACGAAGGACTGTGGCGTAGGGGTGGGACCCCACAATGGAGCAGGGGAGGAATGTGAGGAGGTCTTCCCCTGACTATGAAGCAGCGGTGTGAAACAACGCGTGATGAACTGACTGCAACCCCCATTCCCTCTTCCCCCCTTGTGCCGCTCAGGAGGGGAAGGTGGTAGAGATGTTAAGTTTGGGAAGAGGGAGGGGTGGGGGGAGGTTATCTTGTTCTCTGTCTCATTATCCTGCTGTTTGTAGTAATAAATGAATGGTTTTCCCCAAGTCGAGTCTGTTTTGCCCGTGACGGTAACTTTAAGGATTTCTCCCTCCCTGTTCTCTCGGAGGGTGGGGGGAGTGAGAGAGAGACTGCGTAGTCTGGTCCTGATCGGGGCTGAACTACGACAACTGTCCTTCAACTCCAAAGGACAAACAAGACAATTGGTCTCACCCTCTAATTATCAGTGACTGGCAACCCAGATAACTCATCTCAGCTGTAGAAATTGCTCTGCACAAAGCCCAAGGACACAGAATCAATAAAAAAAAAAATCCACAAAACAACAAACCCTTCCCAAATTATTTTTTTTGGTGTAGACTGCACTGCACTGCTAGTGGACATAGGTCCTTTTCAGAGTTTTCAGGATCTATGTAGAGCTGTAGAAAATAGTCTTTTTTTAAAAAAAAAAAAAAAAAAAAAAAAAAAAAAAAAAAAAAAAAAAAAAAGAGATTTAGACTAGACAGAAGGAGAATTTTTTTTAAGATGAGGGTGGTGAAATAGGTTGCCCAGAGAGGTGGTAGATGCTCCACCCCTGGAAACATTCCAGGTCAGGCCGGACAAGGCTCTGAGCAACCTGATCCAGTTGGAGATGTCCCTGCTCCTTGCAGAGGGGTCAGACGAAATGACCTTTAAAGGCCCATTCCAACCCAAACTGTTCTACAATTCTATTAAAAGAGAGTAGCTTCCTTGTTACCCACACCAAACAGCAACTCCTGGTGCCCATGCCTAAGGAATGGGGTTCCAACTCCTTTCTAAGGAGTAAGTCAGGCTCACAATAAGCAGCACAGCAGTTATCCTAACCTTTGCACCTCCACATCATAGACTGCTTTATTTCATACCACAAACCCAATTTACCTGCCCCTACCACTTGTTGTTAATACACCAGTCCTGTACAAGTGATAACAGCCTACAGGACCAAATCAGGAAAGCCAGCACAGAATGGATGCTATCTGCTAGGATTATACCAATCCAGAAATTTAGAAGGGGAAGAATGACATGCAAAGCGCTCTGCCACTGTTCAGTGCCAACCTAGCACCTTCCAAACACTCTCTGTATTGGCTAGAGTCACACCTGCCCTAATGCAGCCCCTCATTTGTGGTGCAGAAACAATTTGGTGCGCTACAACCAAGGTCTGCAATACTGTCTTTGTGTGCATCATGTATCTCTGTCCCTGTGCTGCGTCAGCTACATAGCCTCAATCCACTACATGTGTTATCTCTGTTACTCAGAAGTCTTCCTCAAGAAACATGACAATCTTCCCATGGAAAAAATCAACCCTCACAGCATCAGATGACTAAACTGCCTTGAGGCCAATGCTGCCTATTTCCTGCAACAAAAGGTTACAAAGCCTCTTCCTGAAAAACAAGGCTCATGTAGGCGTTTCAGCTGGCTCCTGAATTCCTGCAGGAAGGAGGCTGTGTGTAATTCTAGTTGGCTGGCTAAAATGTGGAGACCTTCAGCGTGCCCTGCACTGTGGAAAACAAAACAGCACAATCTATGCAAAAACTCGAGAAAGCCACTTTAGGTGGAGAAGAAGCCTCAGACCCCAACGTAACTACCCCAGCCCCATCGCCATCGCCAGGCTCGGCTGTTGGGGTGGGAGATGAGTACGCAGTGTCATTGGCACATCACTGGTTCAGGTTTAGTACAGTAACAGTTCTAAACAGAGCACATCGATCCGCTCAGCTAAAACAAATAGTTTATGTTCCCAGCACCTTCTGGGATACTCCTATCTCACCTGGTAGAGACACTGTACCCATATTCTCAAAAACCACAACGCTTCCTTTCCTGTCATCCACAAATAAAACATAAGCGGTGTTTCCCGTTCTCTCACCAACATAATTTGCCCCAATTCCCTGCAATTCTTCTGATCCCATTACCCATCTCATATCTATGAGATTATCACAGAGCAAACAGTTTTACTACCTAAGTCCAGGGGTCGGGCACCCTTAACGTAAGTCCTCTGTTAGGTCTATCAGCAAATTCTTCCAAGCCTGAACACTCCTTAGATGGCTTCTACCCTCATCTACATCACCTTCAGATTTCTTGCCTGGAGGTAAATTACACTGTATGATGAAAAACTTGGACTATTATCCCCTTCTTGCCTGGAGGGGCTGAGTAGACTGGCAAACAGGTGTATCTTTAAGAATAAATGCAGACACAAGGATTTGACAAATCTCTGCAAGAGGTAGTAGAGTACTTAATTTGAAAATAAGATTATTCACAGCTTTAAATGAAATAAAAAAATCCCATAGTGTCCAGTTAACACACAGGCACCAAAAAAAAAAAAAAGGAAAAGGAGGTGTTCCTAATTCACTGCAGGCATTCTCCTTTGCCTAGTGGATTAGTTACATCCTGTTTCCAGCAGACATTGTAGAACCAGTTCAAAAACTGCCATCTTTCTGCCTAGCTGGTATCTTAGGGGTAATTTGCAGAGGACATTTTGCAGGAGACTCCTCACACATCTGGTCCTCTTCAGTCTCTTCAAAACATCTGATAACCCCCTCCCATGCGCTTCACTCTTGTAGCATTCTGATCATGGCCTCACAAGCAGCATATGGGGAGCGCCAACCAAGCCATCAGTCCTTGCTGGGCAGTTTCTGAAGAGACAGAATATCCAACCTTGTTATCATATTCAGCCCCACAATGCAAAACTCTTAAACTTCTTAAACTTTTTTTTTTTTAAAACTCAAATTTGGATCTATGCATCTGCACAAGTACTTACGATAGGTAGGATAGACCTACCCACCAGCCAGTGACTAACATTGCTGCATTTGCAGGGGATTGCAGGGCTGTGAAGTAATCTCTAAAGACCTGTGCTATCCTACAGCAGTTTGTAAATCTGATAGCAGGGGCAGGAGAGGAAGGAGAGGAGGCATCGGCTTTACGAGGAACAGGTGACTTCCTGCTATGGCTCTGTCACCTCTCTGTACAGCAAATTAATCACCTACTTTATGCTCCTTCAAGTTGCAACCAATCAGTGTATGGTGAGAGCCCTGCAAAAGGGGACAATGAACAGGACCCTGTTGCAATCAACATCAGTGATCTTAACTCAGTTGCCTCTAAGCACCATTATACCTGTAACACTGCCCACATAGCCAAAAAGACAGGTTTCTTGAAGGTAGCTTGGCAAGTCTCCTACCAGCTATCATACTAGCTGACAAAGGCTGAATAGCAGGCCCCTTTTACCTTTGCTCCCAGAGCTCCCTGTGGTCAGTCACAAGCTTTGGGTGCCCGACCAATCGTTTTGGGCTACACGAAATCGCCATAGACCTCGCTTCCCATACAAGCCCTCCTAACTCCCAAACTTCCCGCCCCACAGGCCATCCTCAGCCCATCCTAAGGTCCTTGCACCCCTGGCCATCCTGGGCTCCTTCCTCCTGCTTAGCTCCAGCCCAGCGGCGACCACAGAAAAGACACATCTCGACACCGAGAGAGCGGCAGAAGGGAGAGAGACAGAGCAAGAACGGCCCGCAAGAGCCACCCAGCTAGCACCAAGGGCAAACACCTCTCCCCCGGCTTCCAAAATAGCGACAGGCGCCCGCCCCCCCCGCCGCGCGCCGCCAGGGCGGAGCGGAGGAGCAGGAGAGACCGCCCCGGAGCAACGGGGCGCATGCGCACCGCCCGGCGGCAGGGCCTGAGCGCAAGATGTCGGCGCAGGGGGATTGCGAATTCCTGGTGAAGCGGGCTCGGGAGCTGGTGCCGGGAGACCTGTGGGCAGCCAAGGCCTGGCTCATCACAGCGCGGAGCCTCTACCCCACCGACTTCAACATACAGGTACACGGCACTGCCCCACCGGCGCAATGTAAAGGCGCGGCGCGCAGCTCCCCCACAGCGCCTTGCGGCGGGCGCTGCCTTGACTGACTGGCATTTCGGCCAATGGGGGCGGAGGGGCGGGGCATATGAGTGCCGTGGTCACGGGGACCCGGGAGCGCCTCCGGGGGCGCCGTGTCTTGTGTTACGCGCTGTGGCGGCTGCGGCGGGGCCCAGCCGGGGGGTGCGGGGAAGGGCGGCGCCCGTGGCAGGGGCCTGGCCCAGCGCACCCAGCTAGAGGCCTGGCCCAGTATCCCCAGAGCCGTCCGACCCAGCGCTCCTGACAGGCGCCGGACCCAGCGCCGGTATTTTGCAGCCAAACGCTTCTGCAGTGTCTTTGTCGTGTGTCACTGCCCCCTGAATGCAGAGGGCGGCTGTTGGGAAACGCAGAGCCATGCGGCGGCAGTGCTGCAGGTGCTTGTCTCTCACTGTGGTGTACAGTGGTTTAAAATAAAGTGGCGAGCTTGTAACTGCTCATTGTGTTTCACTGCAATAAAAACCACTCTTATGAATGCTTTGTGAAAGAGGTGAAAGTGTTGGTTTAACAAGTGAATAGAAAGTCCCTTTCTGCTTCTTGTGTTTGCGCATGATGAAACATTTGGGCTTGCTGTTGCAAAAAAAAAAAAAAAAAAAACGCATTTCTAATAGAGGTTTAAAGTACCTCTCTTGCCAATGGCTTTTGTAATAGCTTGAGTTTTTGCATTGCATTTGATTGGAAACAAACCCTGGACAAAGAAATGTTTTTATTTGTGTAAAAATAAGGCCAGCATGTTAGTATTGAGTACTTATATTACCATACAGAAGTTTATGTTTAATTTAATGTGTGATTAGATAGTCTAAACTCAGCTCCTAATTTCTACAGCAAATGTCACAATCCTTTCATTTTCTGTCATTCAGACTCCTGAGGCAAATTGGGGATGGTTTTTTAAAGTGGAAGGACTGATCTGATTCATAAATGTATTCAAGAAAGCTAATGCTCTATTCTTCCATCTGGCAGTATGAGATGTACACTATCGAGAGGAATGCTGAAAGGACGGCGTCTGCAGGCAGGTTGCTCTATGACATGTAAGTAATCAGAGCTGGAACTCTACAGTTATGCCAGGTGCTTGTCTCTATAAATGTCAGAGTTTCCAAAAATATAATGTGACTGTTTTTGGAAATCCTTGTGAATAAGTTAAGCAGAAAAGGTCTTATTAATTAAAAATAAACAGTAAAAGGAAGGTTTTATTTTTCCATTTGCCCATGCACATTCTTTCACAGGAAGGTTTTGTCTTGGAAACATGTTTTGAGATCACTGTGCATTCCTTGCCTCAAATTTTATTACAGGTTTGTGAATTTTCCAGACCAGCCTGCTGTATGGAGGGAGATTAGCGTTATTACGTCAGCATTAAGGAATGACTCACAGGACAAGCAGACACAATTTTTAAGAGGTAAGGATTCTATTCAGTGAATAGGGAGAGTCCTGAAGGAATCTGGTTACATATATAGCGTGGCAAGTAAATGTCAGTCTTTTTAACTTTGCTTGTGGGCTGCAGATTTTTTTTCTCAATTCAGCCTCAGAGACTTAATTCAGTGTGTTAGGCTTAGGAAACACAAAGCGACATGAGAAGCTGATTCCCATTGCTTTGTCTCTGATATGGGTAGACTAAATCTGCCAGAACAACAAGCACTTAGAAAAGAGATTGTGTAGGGAATAAATGGAATGGGACTTATGAATCATCATCCCGCTGATTGCAGAGAACAATGAATTATGATAAAAATGGGGTGAATTGGTACATATGAAGTGAGGGTTATGAAAATGAACAGTGACCAGAAGGACTTGGCGTTCAGTGCTGGCAACTCCAGGCAGTTTTAAAAGCAGGATCAATCACCTTTACAATTCAGACAGAGCAAGTTAAACATTTTTTTTTTTTTTTTAAGGATTATTTGAAACTCTTCCTGGTCGAGTCCAGTGTGAAATGTTGCTGAAGGCCACAGAGCAGTGTTTTAACACATTAGAAAGGGCAGAAATGCTACTACTACTTCTGCGACGTTTCCCAGAGACCGTAGTGCAACATGGGGTAAGAGAGGAGAAGCTCGTAGTGACTATTCAGAGTATTGGCATTCTGTTTCTTAAGATTTTGCTGAAATGTACCTTCCTTTGCGTAGTGAGAGGACGAGTCTTCTCATTCATGTTAAATTGTGGCTAATATTTCAGATTGCTCTGTCTTGAGGTTACCACTAGGAAAGAATTGGACAGAAAGCAAATAAAACATTTTTTTTTTGTTTTGTAAATGCAAAGAATTGTCTATGCTTTTTGAAAAAGCAGAATAGCACAAAAAAGAGTGTAGGGGGTTATTATAGTCTAAGAAGGAGTATTGCTTCAGCTTCTTGTCAGTAAACTCATTGAGGGCAAAGTGCTTTGAGGTTATGACTACACTATAACAAGCAGAGTGTTTGCTTTGACTTGCAAACTACATCTGGAGCTCTTTAAATGATGACCTACTTTATTTAAGGGTAGTTTAAAAACAGTTTAAAGACTATAAAACCTGTTAGTTCTGAGACTGACTTACGCTAACACATTCTAGCTTGTACTACCATCGGTCAGTGCACAATCAGTTACTGCAGCTCAGGTGACAAGCTGCAACTTTAAGGCCTGGTACCTCTGTTGCTTTCACTTGTCTGTGCACAGTCACATGCACAGTTTTTCTCTTGGTTTTGTTTTGCTATCTTCTAGCATTGCTTTTTACCTTTTATTAGGAGGGGATAGTTTAACTATATGTTTAGAAACTAGCACATGCAATTGCCATACAGTGAATTGCTACTCATGCATCCACTGAATATTCAACTCCATTGAATTGCAGTTCAGAAAGTTTTTTAAATCACTGGTCCACTGATTTTTACCTGTGTTTACACAGGTAGGCCTTGGAGAAACATTATTAGATGCTGAAAGTATTGAAGACCAAGAATCCCCAGTGAATTGTTTTAGAAAATTATTTGGTAAGAAAATATTAATATTCTTGTTTTATTATACAACTTTTTAGTATGGCACGATTCTGAGTTCCATGGGGTGCAGTCCCTCCAAAATGGCTGTCCCAGCGGGCCCTCCATGGGCCACAGCCTCCTTCAGGCATCCGCATGCCCCAGCGTGGGGTCCTCCATGGGCTGCAGGTGGATCTCTGCTCCTCCCTGGACCTCCATGGGCTGCAGGGGGACAGCCTGCCTCACCATGGTCTTCACCACAGGCTGCAGGGGAATCTTGGCCAGGAGCAACATTACTCCTCGCCCTCCTTCTTCACTGACCTTGGCATCTGCAGCCGTTCCTCTCAAGAAATTCTTCACAACAGGCAGGCAGATGCCTCTCAGGTTCTCTTCACATCTCATCTCCTCTCCACTTCTTGCAGCTGGGCTGGTCCAAGTTGGGCCTGGACAGCCACACAGTGGGAGGCCAGAGGGTGAGGGCCACAAGGCTCGTGCCTCCTCCTCTCTACCCCTGCTCCAGTGTCTTCACATCATCTTCTTTTTTTTTCTGTTTTTCCCCTTCTTAAATACGTTATCAGAGAGGCGTTATCAGGAAACATTCTGCTACCAGTTGGCTCAGCCCTGGCCAGCAGTGGGTCCGCCCTAGGGCCGGTGAAGTCCACTGGACAAAGGGGGAAACTACTTCTAGAAGCTTTTTACAGAAGCTGCCACCATAGCCCCCCTTCACTAAATAAAACCAGAACAGACGCTTACACTGCTGATTGAGAACCTTACTTAGGTCAAACAGAACAAAAACCTCCACAAACCTAAAGGATTTTTTGCTTTCTTTTCTATTGTAGTTTGTGACGTTCTTCCTCTAATAATTAACAACCCTGATGTTCGACTTCCTGCCAGCTTGTTATATAAATATTTGAATAAAGCAGCAGAATTTTATATTAACTATGTAACTAGATCTACACAGACAGAAAGCCAATATCAAGGTAAGAATATTTTTTGCAAAATTAACATTTCTTCGAATGTATCTTAGCGTTACTGAATTGACGTCCATAAATGAAGAATGCATTACTTTCGTGTAATGTATCCTGTAGACAAGGATTAATAGTAGTTATTTGATGTTTCTTAGTTCTTTGATACCAAAATACCTCATGATGCTTCAGCATATGTACTAAGAGGTAGGACAAAATGTCCAAGATCTCTTTATCCAGCCTATGAGCTCTCTTGTATGAGGAGGCAGAAGTACCTGCTGCTCCCTGTTAGCCTTCTCACTTAAGAATGTTTACCCTGAAAGCTCTGATGTACATTTTACATGTATCTTTCCTGAAAATAATCAGTTGGTTTGATTTCTTTACGAAGAGAAAAATGTGCTGATTTTCCTAGGTTCACAAGATTCCTCTGATATTATGTCTCCAAGCAAGCGTAGCTCTCAGAAATATGTAATAGATGGTCTCACAGAGAAATCATCCCAGATTACAGATCCTTGGGAGAGGCTATTTAAAATATTGTCGGTGGTGGGAATGAGGTGTGAATGGCAAATGGATAAGGGAAGAAGGTGAGAAATGTGTACTTCTCTGGGTATTTCTTCTCAAGGAGAATTTAGCTTTTTAATTCTTAAGGAGATGGGTTGAAGAAGGATTTTAACATGAGGAGATTTTGCATTAATTCAGTGAAGCTTTTCTTTCAATGTACAATGTAAAGCAATTTCCTCAGCCAAAACACTAAGTTTTTCATGTGTACTATGCATTCTTTCCTTTAGTTTTGGAGTTTGTGTAACATCCTGAATTCTTTTTGTCTCTCTTCCTCAGAAATTTTGGTGATATTTTGCATCGAATGAAAGACCTCTGCAGATACATCAGTAACTTTGATAGTGATGCACACACTAAATACAAGAATCAAGTAGTGTATTCCACGATGTTGGTCTTCTTCAAAAATGCATTCCAGTATGTCAGCAACATCCAGCCATCGCTCTTTCAAGGTTAGTTTCAACTTTTGTAAAGAGTTCTTTGTGATTTCATTGCTAATGTCTGAAAGATCTTTTCTCATTAGTCTTTGGAAGCTATCATCTTACAAAGTGATAGGACTCTTTTAAAATTCTCCCAAGCCATTAGTCTTAGCAGCAGAAGTAGTTCATGACAACTGTTATAGTGGATCAGACCAAAGATCAGTCTGACTTGGTATCAGGGCTTCAGCCATAATGCAGCAGACTGCAGCAGCCTTGGCTAGCATCAGTTAGTTGTCTAGCAAAGAGGAAAGTAGCAGGCCAGATGTTATGAGAAACATCCCTATGGCTGATGCCTGCTCTTCCATCAGTATCATGTTTGTTTCATTTTCTCCTCTTGATTCTTGTTTCTTTGAAGCTGACATTTTCCTGGCTTCCTTCAGTCAAAAGATTGTACAAAAAGCTTCCACAAAATAAATGAAGATATTTTTGCATTAGGAACACCCAACAATAAAATATAAATTGAATAGGAAAAGATTTCCTGAAATTCACAAGCTTCCAGCTTGGCTTTCATTGTATAGTTTAAGCATAATCTTTAAGGTGTGCTTTTCACATTAATCCTAATTTGTAATTAATTTGTACGCTGAACATTTAAAATATGAATGTTACCTGTGCTTTTTCATATCCTCTCAAATCTGCACTTGGAGCATATCCAATTGCTTGGAACACCTTGGATTACTTCTTCAGGGAGTGACTGGACTTTTCAGGGATGGCCCAGAAGCTGAGGGAAGTTCTTTAAGCTCCAGTTTGTTTCGAACTTAGTGAAATCAACAGCATCATAAAGAGGAATGTTCAACTCCTAATACTCCTGCTTCTTCACTCACTGCTGGGGAATTCCTTGCAACAATAACAATTGTCATCATAGGTAGTTAGTACTTAATAACGCTGCGGTTACTGATTCGTGATAAATTACAATTTTAATTGTGTGTTATGTTCATAAGTTTCATCACAATATCCAGTGTAGAGCAAGTGATCATCTGAGTAATTAAACACTGAGTAGATAGCTAAGCTCAGAAGACAAATGACATGGCAACTTGTATGCAAAGAACAGGTAGTCACTTTAACAAATACTGGAACTAATTGAGTTTTTTTTTCTATCCAGAGGAAAGAAGAGTTCTGGTGAGACAGTGAAATGCTTTAGCTGTGCATATAGTTTTAGCTGCTTGATTCTGAGTTGGGGAAGAAAGGAATTAAAGCACTGGTGAAAATGTTTCTTTCTAAGTTGTACAGTTGAGTATGTTAAAGCTCATGTTTTCAAACTGAACCACCAAAAAACCAGTATATACTGAGATGGCAGAGTGCAGTCCCTTTGGTCCGGCATTTTCAGTGTACCTCTGTCATTTCCTGACATGAGGAAAATATTTCCAAGATATCTTTTACTCAGTTCTGCTTTAGCATTAAAGTCCAGTGGTATCCAGTGCCTTTCATATCCTTTCTATCATTACGTTGGGGTTTTTCTCCTCTTTGGAGGGCTCACCATAGAAATGTAGAATCCTACGTATTTTGGAAGCATAACCTTGGGGAAAAAAGCTGTTCCCTTCTTAATCCAGTAGCTCTGACCTTTGATCTCTAACTTTCATCTTATGTGCATGGACTTGCAAGAAATCTTTTGAGAGAAAACTTTTCAGTGCATTTCTCTTACATAATTCATATCTGCCTTGCTGGAGACTTGAGAAATGAATGAGGCAGTTCACACCTCTCATAACTTTCAGGCTGCCTGCAGGCTTGGCAGGAGTTGCTCTTTGGGGTGATGCTTTTAGGAGTTTATTTATAACACTCTGTGCTAGAAATCAATTAAAAACTCTGTAAGCTTAGATTCTGGGGCTCAGTTAGACAGAAAAACACAACGTTGCTCTTTGTGTGGCTGTGTAGCTCTCAGTAATGTAAGAGAAGGTTTGCAGCCCAATTCAAGGGTGAGGTTAGGTTTTGTTTTGTTTTAGGACTGGGGGTTTTGGAATAAAGGCTACAATGTACTTGCCTGCTACTGAGAAGAGAACATTTATTTGGAAAGCAAAGCATTTAACTGGTATTCATTCAAATCAGTATGAGTAAAAGAAAAAGCCACTCCTTTCTTCTCAGATGTTAGAAGCAGGCAGCTCTTGAGATTCTAGTGATAAAACTCCTGCACTCCGGTACGTTCATATCTGTTTCTCATGAATACTATTTTCTACATTACGACTTGGCTCTATTTTCAGTTCACACAGGTTAGAGTCCAGCACAGTCGAACACATGATGGTACAGGAGAGGTGATTTCAATGTGTTGTAGCCCTTGTGTAGGGGACATTTCAATAGTGGTATTTAGTTTGAACCTAGACAAAGGAGATAACATTGCTTCTTAAGCATGCCAGGTTGAATGTTTCTTGTAATATTAACTGCTGTTGTAGTGAACTCCTTACACATCACTTTTGAGTAGAGGGGAAGAGCTTAATATGGGTTCTTTTATGTCAAGAGATGAAATTAATTGTCCTTATACTAAGATCTCAAATTAGTTCTTTGCAATTATGAATGAGGCCTTAGCCTCATATCTTTCTGCAGATAGAAAAAGAAGAAATGCACATACTGAAAATACTTGTCCACACGACTGTCTTGTCTGGTGGAGATTTCAAAATCTCCTTTGTATTTCTCTGACTGAGCTTTGTGCATCTATATACAACTTGATTGTGCAAAAGGATAAAATGTTTTTGGAAGGAAATATTTGTCAGTAGTGGCCATGTTCCAATGTTCTTTGAGATTGAGAAGTGTTGTTCCTATTTTACATCTAATGAAACTTAAGCACTGAGGTCCAAAATAACAGGTACCAGATCCCACCGGATGTTCAGTGACACCAGTGGAAGTAGAAATTATGTCTTCTGTGCTTCAAAATGAGGCTTCTCTAGAGGCTTTGGGGAGTGATGATGGGCTCTGGCAGTCAAAGGTTTAATTCTGTACACTGAAATTAGTGGGAGCAAAACTGACACTAAGTGTTTCTACTAGGGAAATCTTGTGATAAAATATACTCACTCCTTTGGGGCATCGGTGCCTGTCAGCATATTGCTTTGATTTCTCATGAGAACGTTTTGAGAATATTGCTGTGCTTTGCCATGTTTGTGGCTGTTAGCTTGAGAGCCATTTGTTCTGTTCACTTGTTCAATAGTTGTACTTCTATAAAAGCAAATAATGCGTGATGAGAGAACACCTGCTGCCTGAGTATATCTTGCGACTGCTCTGTAAGAAAAGGATTCAAAGATATTCTGAAGCTCTGAAACTCTTGTGACGTGGTAAAGGCATTCTGACCTTTGCCGTAAGGCTGCTTTGAGAAAACCATAGCTTTACCAGCATACTTTAAGCTTATGCAACTTAAGTGAATTAATTTCAGATTGTTTTCTCTAGCATTATAATCATTACCTGAGAAGGAAACAACCAGCTTGGTGTAGGCATGCAACCTTTCAGATTAGTTTAGAGCAATCTTGAATTAATTTATCTTTAAATCCAGGTCCAAATGCTCCAAACCAAGCCCCACTGGTTCTTCTCGAGGATGTGACCAACATCTATGGTGATACAGATATTGACCGTAACAAACACATAAACAAAAAAAGGAAACTTGCTGAAGGAAGAGAAAAAACACTGGTAATTTTTCTAGACTTTTTCATTCATAACAAGAATGGCGTTGGAATTTAGACAACAGTGGATTTCACACAGATGTAATAGACATATTTAGAGCTACTCTGGAATAGCTGTTTATGACCACAATTTGCAAACAGGTTTTTTTTTGCTAAAACCAGCAAGAATAAAACAATTTTTGTAGCAATTGCTGTAGACACATATGTTTTGATGTAAATACTTTAACTCGAAGGAGTTCAGCAGAGACTGCAGAAGCTGTTAAAAATGGTAGCTATAGCAGTCAGATGTTCTACAGCTAAACCTCCAAATTAATTGACTTTTCATTATTGGAACTGTGATACATCTATTTCTTTAATAGTAGAAAACCACTATTTTATATAATTTCTCTGCTGTTATGCACTTATACAAGAATTATATTTCCTTTGCATTATACAACTGTAGGCTTCTACACTGAGTGATAAAGTGTAAAGTATGTATGTACTTTAACAGATAATCTGTCAGAAGCTCAGTGGTGGTACGCCACATTTAACAGAATGAATTCTCTTGGGATACTGTTTATCACGCTATACCACCGAGTTTCTTGGTAGCAAAACATTCTTCTAATATTAACACAAGCTAAGCAAAAAGTCACTTAAGGCACTTAAACTAGGACCTTCGCATCTCTAGTACAGAATTGTTTTCTTATGTTCAGTGGAACTTCTATGACTTTAGAGTCCTTTAAAATAAGTATAAATTAAGAAGTGAATCTTTTTGTTTTATACTAACTCTTAAGCAGAGCTCAGATGATGAGGATCCTTCTGGGAAGGCACGAAGTCGCCATATTACAGTAAACAAGGCAGATCTCACAAACTCTATTGAAGTATTAGAGAGCTTTAAACTGGCAAGAGAGAGCTGGGAGCTGCTGTATTCTCTGGAATCACTTGACAAAGGTAAGGCTAACTATAGGCAGAGTTGCATTTAGGCTTCAGTGCTGTGCATAGAAGTAATTTTACTGTTGTTAAAATAGAATTCCTGTCGTTGTGAATCCTTAAAATGGAATTTACTTTGAGTCCTGAGTATTTTTGATCTAAGTTCCAATAAGAAGCCTTATTAGTTCTTGCATTTCTGAATATTTGGTTCCTGGATTTAATTTCATTCTTCATGCATCTTTGCTTATTCACCTCCACTTCTCTTGGAAGCAGCTTTTACTGAAGGAGCAGTTGCTTAGTAGTAGTGCTGATAATACTGAGTGAGGATGTGCTGCTAATGGCTGCCTTAGTTCATATTTAAGATGATGTGTCTTTCTAATAATACCTAGTGTGATAATCTTGAAAACAGATTTCTCTTCTAAAAAGCAGGCAAATAGTACCACCTAGCTGCTTTTAGATTTATTGGACGTTGTGAAGAGAAGTATAATGAAAATATGATTGTATAGGAGGAGATATATTTGAAAGATTTCACACTCTTATTGTTTTGTCTTTTTCATTTTTAAATTCAGCTTTTTTTTTTCCTAGATACTTTATTTTTAACCCAAATCTGTGGAATACTTAATTTTTTCTTTTTCCTTCTATGACCACTTACATAGAGTTCACCAGAATTTGTTTGTCATGGAAGACAGACACCTGGCTTTGGTTAAGAATCTTTCTTACAGACATGATCATCTACCAGGTAAAAAAAAAAAACAAACTAGGAAAAATGACACCGTTATGTTGCTCTTTGTTCTAGTGAATAGCTATTTTGATTAGCCAGTTTGACTGCTTTAAGTGTCTGCTGATTTTGTCCTTTAAAGCATGACCCTTTTGGGATGGAATCATACCATTCTTACCACAGGCTACGTACCCTACTTAGGATATTCCTGTCCCAATAGCCCTTTGTTGATTCCAACTACCTTTGGCATATGGAAGAGACTTCTGTGCCTACATCTTGATCAGTAGATATATATAGCGTTATGGAAGTAAAGTGCATTTTATTTATCTGTCAGTGAATTCTATTGGAACAAAATCAGAGAGAAGAATTTTCAAACAGCAGAAAATTATAACATCTCAATTAAAATTTATCATTCTCCTCAGAAATTAGGCTGACTCATTCCAAATACAGTCTGTAGAACAAAGCTTATTCTTTTATATTTTTCCTTTGGAGGTCTTTTATTTTTGCCTATACTTGTACCTGAACAAGAGCTATTTCAAACTTTATTAGTCTAAGTAAAGTAATGATTAACTGTGAAGAGCATGATTATTTGTTTCAGTTATAAATGTGATTTTGTAAGCAGGCTTTTAAAAATAGAATTCTATTTGTCTTGTCACTGCCTTGCAAGTGATTGATCCACATTTCTGTACACAGCACATCACTGGAGAGTGTTCTGCTAGATTAAAATTTTGAAGCCCTGTTACTTGGACATGCTCTGTTTTGAAAGCTTTCTATAAAGGAATTTTTATTTCTTTGTTTCTACTCATTGTATACAGAAGACCCTAACACTACATATTTATATCTTTTTTTAAAGGGGCAATACAAAAAAGCAATTAGCAGCCTACATCACTTGGCAGCTCTTCAGGGCTCTCATTCTCCACAGCAAATTACAGGACAAGGATCACTAGAAAATCAGAGAGCACTAATCCAGTTAGCAACATGCCACTTTGCCCTTGGAGAATATCGGGTACGTACAGTGTTCCACACACTGGTCCTTTATCATCTGGCCCTGTAATTACTGTTTCCCTTCTTCCTTTGAATTTTTCCATCAGCCTGCTTTCAACAGGGTATCTAACATAAGCCAGAGTCTACTGAAAAATCCATGCTTCACAAGGAGAAGAATTGCACTTCCAGGCACGTTAACTGACTGTCTATTAGGATCTCTCTTAAAGAGTCTGTTTGATAGTTATTATTTGGGGGGGGGGGGGGGTATTTGTGATTTTCCATAGCTATAAGTGTTTGAGTTGTCTGTAAATGTAATCTTACATTTTAATTCCTTAACTTTATTGAAACAGTTTTAAATATTAAGGGAAAATTCTTAGGTTTAGGCTTAATGTGGCAGGAGAAAGAAGAGGTTTCTAGAAAAGAAACTTCTGTGATCGTCTTAGAAAATAATGTTATCAACTGACAGTATAAGAGACTCCAGAACAGTATTGTCTGGCTTGGCCTCTGAACTTGCTTTACCTTTGCAGTACATATTTTGTGGTTTTAATATTACAGGAGTGCATGGTGGTCTGAGGTCAGTCACTGTCAGCACAAATACTAAAAGGACTTTTAGGACCTAACGTCATCCTCATACTACTGGACAAGTCCTTTTGTCCCTTCCATTTTATTACTTTTTCATTGGAAATGTGATAATATATCCCCCACAGACCTCTTATTGTCTCTAGGAAATAGCATTAAAAATTCATTGCATTTCTGTCATGCTGTCAGATTGCCATTTTCCTATTTTTACCATGGACAGAACATGCTTTTAAAAACTATTCTAAGAATTCTTTTGAAAACTTAATCCTTCAAAATCAAATAGGTTTTGATTGCAATTGTATTGATCTTACACTCTTGAAATGAAGAATGCCAATACATATTTTTTTCACAATTACAATGACTTATGTAGGCTCTCAGAGACTGTTTAATGACAGTTATGTCTTTTTGCTTAGCCAAATTAAGTAAGTTATGCCCTTAAGTTCTAGCAGAGAATTTTGTGATTGTTTTCTTCTTTTGTGATGTCTGAAATTTTTAATCATTACTAACATATCTGAATTTTAAGGACTTTAATTTAGACTTAGCATTATCATGTCTCTCTTCTTCTTTTTATAGCAAACATGTGAAAAAGTGCTTGATCTTATGTGCTATATTTTACTTCCAATACAAGAAGGAGGTAAAATACAAGAGGAGCAACCTAAAGTAAAGTCTAAATTCAGGAAAGGTATGGCATTGCTACTACCCTAAACTCAGTGTCAGCTCAATTTTAGTTCATGCATTTTGGTTAAGTATATAATTCTTCTCTTTTTGTATTATGAAAATGGAGGAAGTTCTTTATCCTCTCTTGGTTTTGTGAGAGATTTTCCTGCTGGTAGCTAGTAAAGTGTATTGGTGACAAAGTCCTACCACAGGAAAATGGCAAGCTCTCTGCCCTAGATTTCAGGAAGGCGGACTTCGGCCTCTTCAGGGACCTGATGGGCAAAGTGCCATGGGAGGCGGCCCTGGAGGGAAGAGGGGCCCAGGAAAGTTGGTCCATGTTCAAGAAGCACCTCCTCCAAGCTCAGCAGAGGTGCATCCCGATGAAAAACAAGTCGGGCAAAAAGGCCAGGAGGCTGGCGTGGATGAGCAAGGAGCTCCTGGACCAACTGAAAGTGAAAAAGGAAGCCTATAGAGGGTGGAAGTGGGGACAGGTAGCCTGGGAGGACTATAAAGAGGCTGCGCGAGTGGCCAGGGATAAGGTAAGGAAGACCAAAGCTCTGGCAGAACTGAATCTGGCCAGGGATATAAAATGTGACAGGAAGAGCTTTTATAGGTACGTAGGGGACAAAAGAAAGTCCAGGGTAAATGTAGGCCCCCTCCAGAAGGGAACTGGTGTCCTGGTTACCCAGGACATGGAGAAGGCTGAGGTTCTCAATGACTTTTTTGCCTCAGTCTTCACCGACAAGAGTTCCTGTCCCACCGCCCAAGCTGTAGAAGGTGCAAGCAGGGACTGCGAGAATGAAGAACTGCCCATTGTACTCGAAGAGCAGGTTCGGGATCATCTAAGGAACCTGAAGGTGCACAAGTCCATGGGACCTGATGAGATCCATCCGCGGGTCCTGAGGGAACTGGCGGATGAAGTTGCCAAGCCACTGGCTATCGTATTTGAGAAGTTGTGGCGGTCTGGTGAGGTCCCCAATGACTGGAAGAGAGGGAACATAACCCCAATTTTTAAAAAGGGGAATAAGGAAGACCCAGGTAACTACAGGCCGGTCAGCCTCACCTCTGTGCCTGGCAAGGTCATGGAGCAGATTCTCCTGGAAACCATGCTAAGGCACGTGGAGAGCAAGGAGGTGGTTGGTGACAGCCAACATGGCTTCACCAAGGGCAGATCGTGCCTGACCAATCTGGTGGCCTTCAATGACGGGGTGACGGCATCGGTGGACAAGGGACGAGCAACAGACATCATCTACCTGGACTTGTGCAAAGCTTTTGACACTGTCCCGCACAACATCCTTCTCTCTAAACTAGAGAGACATGGGTTTGATGGACGGACCACTCGGTGGATAAGGAGTTGGCTGGATGGCCGCACTCAGAGAGTGGTGGTCAACGGCTCAATGTCCATGTGGAGACCGGTCACGAGTGGCGTCCCTCACGGGTCCGTGCTGGGCCCGGCCCTGTTCAGCATCTTTGTCGGCAACATGGACAGTGGGATAGAGTGCACCCTCAGCAAGTTCGCCGACGACACCAAGTTGTGTGGTGCCGTCGACATGCTGGAAGGAAGGGATGCCATCCAGAGGGACCTTGACAGGCTGGAGAGGTGGGCCCATGCAAACCTCATGAAGTTCAACCAGGCCAAGTGCAAGGTCCTGCACCTGGGTCATGGCAATCCCAGGCACAAATACAGGCTGGGCGCGGAATGGATTGAGAGCAGCCCTGAGGAGAAGGCCTTGGGAGTGCTGGTGGATGAGAAGGTCAACATGAGCAGGCAATGCGCCCTTGCGGCCCAGAAGGCCAACCGCATCCTGGGCTGCATCAAGAGGAGCGTGGCCAGCAGGTCAAGGGAGGTGATTCTCCCCCTCTACTCTGCCCTGGTGAGACCCCACCTGGAGTACTGCGTCCAGCTCTGGAGCCCCCAACACAAGAAGGACATGGACCAGTTGGAGAAGGTCCAGAGGAGGGCCACGAAGATGATAAGAGGGCTGGAGCACCTCTCTTATGAGGACAGGCTGAGAGAGTTGGGGCTGTTGAGCCTGGAGAAGAGGAGGCTCCGGGGAGACCTGATAGCGGTCTTCCAGTACCTAAAAGGGGGCCTACAAGAAAGATGGGGAGAGGCTGTTTAGTAGGGCCTGTTGCGATAGGACGAGAGGTAATGGTTTTAAAATAGAGGGGGGTAGATTTAGATTAGAAATTAGGAAAAAATTTTTTACGATGCGAGTTATAGAACACTGGAACAGGTTGCCCAGAAAGGTGGTGGAGGGCCCATCTCTGGAAACGTTCAAGGCCAGGCTGGATGAGGCTCTGAGCAACCTGATCTAGTCAGGGATGTCCCTGCTCCTTGCAGGGGGGTTGGACTAGATGACCTTTGAAGGTCCCTTCCAACCCTAACCATTCTATGATTCTATGAAAAGAGAAATGAAGAAAAAATTTTAACATGTATAACTTCACGTTTTGAATAATTCATAATTTGTCTTCAAGTCTCCTCTGTACTTGAGATTTGTTTGCTCCCTTCTAATTTCTTTCAAACTTAGATAATCATGAGACCCCCTGAAGAAGTGTATGATAAACTGTTCTGTTGCAGGATCTGATTTGAAGCTTTGGCCCTGTACCAGCAGAGCTATCATGCCTTACTGCCTTCATCTGTTGTTAGCTTGTTTCAAGGTAAGCTACAGTCAAGGCTTCAAATTCTCTTGTATCTCTAAAGCTTAGTTTATGTATCTGGGATCCTGAAACTACATGACCTTATCCCAGTGGTGTCACTAGGTGGAAAGGGCTGTGCCTCAACTCCTTCTCACCTAAATAGGTTTCTGGAGGGTGGTTTTTTTGAGGAGGAGGGAGTGTTGACAGAGGAGGGTTTGTTCTTTCTTTTTTTCTCTTCTGTTTGTTTTTGTTTTGGGCAGAGGAGATAGAATTAATCTCTAAATATTTTTGTCTGTATTCAGACTTCCCTTATAGGTCAGTGGAGAAAATTCGGTATTTTGGCTGGAAATGTCAGCCTATTTTAAATGTATATATTAAGGCAGAATGAAATATGCTTCTGAAGAACTTCAGTATTTGCAGAGATGTAGCTGAGATGAATTCCATATATTTATAAAAGCAACATGTGTTTCCTGATTATGTCAATCTCAATTTCTTCCTTAAAGCTCAGAGCTTTCACAGACAGCAGAGATGATATGGCGCTGGGACATGTAGTTGTTCTGCTTCAGCATGAGTGGCCTAGGGGTGAGAACTTGTTCCTGAAAGCCATCAACAAAATCTGCCAACAAGGAAACTTCCAGTATGAGAATTTTTTCAACTATGTCACAAGTATCCTTTCTCTAACTAAAAGTGTCTTTCACATTGGAAGGTATGTGCTGGGGTGTTGAAAAAGCTGTTAGATAGTTTCAGCAGCAGCTCTTCTCTGTGAATCACATACTGTATTTCTTTCCACACCATGCAAGCCTCTTGTAATAGGTGGCAGTGCACAATGGACTATAAAAATGGCTCCTGTCACCTGTTCTGGCACTTGAGAGTACTCTTAAGTACATTGCAATTGCACTTCCGTTTAGAAAAACAGCAGCAGCTTAGGCTGTTCGTGCCAGTGATGGCAGTCTTTTCAGTAAGATATATAAGACATTATACTACAAGGTTGTTAACAAAAATGATAAAGCGGTACCTGTGCTTCAAAGAGTTGAATGATTTTGGCGATTGTTTATGAACTGCTTTGTGTGGGTAAGATTTTTGGGTTGAGTAAGATAATTAGCTATGTCAAGGTTCATGCAAAGCGTGATCTGATTTCTGTATTCAGCTATCTGGCATATGCTTTGATCAGCATACACACACATGGACAGTTTAGTGTTTAACCTAAATAGACATCCAGCCGTGGTCCCCAGGAAGGAAAGTGTCTAACTTCTAGCTGAGACAACTTAAAAAAAGCTCTCGTGTTAAAGAAGGGGAAAAAAAAAAGCTATGTCCACAGACTCTTATTATGTTGTTCTTTGATGAATGCTTGCTGCACATAATTTCTTACTTTTACACTTCCTCTAACTTTGTAAACAACACTAGTAATTTTCTACCAAATATGCATCACGATGCAATCACAAATTTTATTCATATGTTTGTTTAAATTTTTTACACATATCACCAGCACTGAAGTTACATTAATAAAATCAATCACACACCATACATCTTATTTACGTATTAACACACACCATAAACTATCAAGGAAACTCCCCTAAAAAAAAAAAAAATCTAAATAAGGGACCAAAATAGAAAACTAAAAAGGGTGGTATATGCCACCGTGGTGGCATTTCCTTCAGTCACAGCCTCAGTATATGCACTGCTTTGATAACCTGCAGTGCAGGAAAAGGAAGTAAAAACAACCAGGGAATTTGGAGAGATGAGCATTCTTTACCTCTGTCTGACTGTACACATGAAGAAATTAAGAAAGAAAAGAAATTGCCTGTGTATTTTGCACTTTAAAAAGCCATTTCTCATTAATTTGGAGGATTACAAATACACGCTGTGATCTTCTTTCTTACTTTTAAGAATGAGATGCTTCAATAGCTGTTCATTTTGACTGTCCTTTCAGCAATGTGGCTTCAGATATGAGGGATAAGAAGGAATGTTCTCTATCATTTTTCCCTACTCGGATCTTTAACGTTTTCTTCAGATATTGATATGTTGGAAGAATTTGCTTATTTAAGAACACAAGAAGGAGGGAAAATTCATCTGGAATTGCTGCCAAATCAAGCAATGTTGATCAAGTAAGGATAAAAAAGCATTTGCTGTTTTCTTTGGGAAAAGAAAAAGTATGTTCTGGTTGTCCTTGCTTTCATGTAATCTTCTGGATAGTAAGTTTGTAATGTCTTTGAGTTCCAATTTAAGGAGTTGGCTAAGGAGTTCAAACAAGGGCATGAGTTTATTTTTCTGGCTCTCCTGCTGATCTGTAAATTCTTTTTGGGGGTTCTTCAACTTTAAACTACTTTTACAGAACTTTAGGTGTTTAGAATGATTCCTATTGAAGTGATTACAGTATTGCTCTTTCAACCAGACACTTGCACTTTGTAGGAATTCTTTAAATAATTAGGCATGAGTGCAAGATGTTGCTAATTTTGCTGAACAGTAATGCTGAACAAAAAGCACTATTTGTTGTAAACAAAGTTATGAAAGACCACTGAATCATGAAAAACTTAGGTATAAAACATAAATTAAATTACACACCAGGTAAACTCTAATAACCTTTCTGTTGGAACTAGCAGGTCATCTCTTGCTATGTACCGAACAAGCTTATTCTGCTTAGCTTATTACAAGATGCTGAAGGAAATTAATAATTTGGATTAAATTCCTAGGTGTTCCTAGTTTTGAGACAAGACTGAACAAGTATCTGCTGCAGGGTTTTAGTGGCAGAATGTTTTGGAATATCCTGGTTATTAGGCCTTGTGGTATTTTGCCTTATAAAAGGGGACTGCAGAAGTTTGTTGGAATTCTAGTTCGGGTCAGTGTATTCTGGCTGTTCATTAACTACAAATGGGCTAAAGTTTTCAAAAAACGGGAGCCTAACATTAGACAACTGGAATAAAATTTGGACTAGTATATAGATTTTCCAGAGTTCTAGATAACCAACACAAAAATTAGCTACTAGGTGTAAATTAAAGTGAAGAAAAAGAAGAAATACTAATGCTTAATTATGTGACAGAATTTTCTCCTTTAAGCTCTGGAATTTCAAACTCTTACCTCAGTATATCTCACTGGTTCTAACCAGCTATATGAAAGCAAGAATCAGGGTATGCTGCACTGTGTTTGATTTCAGGTAATAAGCTTTGTCAGCAAGAGGGCTTAGCACTGAAGACTATGCCTGGTAACTTCTTAGCTGCTATCTCAAGTTAGCTGTAATAGTTTGGCACTATTTCTCTGCATCATGGCTTTTATTTTGATCGGCACGGTAGCTGTTACTGTTCTGACCCAACCAGTCAGGAAGTAGGTAGCAAGCGGTGTTTCAAGCAAGACAGAAATCTCTCTTGGACCTCATTTGAACAGTGTTATGTTTCCTGAATGATGGAAATGCGTGTAGAAGAGAGGTCCATTTATTTGTGCTTACTGATCCAAAATAGACAAATATCCTATTCAGCTTGGTAAGTTGTGTACAGTGTCTTTTACATGGCTGACATGTGTAGGACAGGAACCACTTAACCAGAGAGCTGATGGGAGGGAGAGTTAAGTCCACTAATTGGAGATAACATATGCTCCTCTGGCACCCCAGATATTTTTTTAGCTGTACTGGCTGTGAGGCTCAGGAATGGTGTCACCCAGGTGTTGACCTCAGCAGCATTGGTTAGCTCACAACCTCCCCCAGCTGGGGTTTTAGATAAAGTGCACCAGCACAGCTCTGTTTCCTGGGACAATGGTTGGTAGGCTCAAAATCTGCAGACTGGCTTTCATCTTTCAAAACTGTCACCAGTTCTGTTTGTGTAAGCTGCTGCACCATCCTCCCAGTAATTACCAGAGGCAACTCAGATACTGTTTAGTTATTCACAGGAACTCTGTGAGTTTGCCACAGCAGCTCAAAGATGAAGCAGTTGCTCATTTGCCTGATCTTTCCTTGGCCTAAATGTACATAGCAATCCTGCATCTTAATTGATGGCAAATGTATTACAGAGATCATATGTTTTTTATAAGGACAGCTTTTTGTTTTGTGACTTATAGGACATTTTCTCCCCAGGTGAATTCCACATTCTTCTTCTAGTACTTTTCCTCAGTACCTTATCCTTTATATGAAATTACATTAATTTTTCTGAACCCAGGAAAGCGAACTGTAATGTGGTTTTCAAAAGCTGAAGTAAGATTGCGGTAGCCTGCAGATTTATAATCGGGTCCTGCAAAATACATACACAGCTTGTAAGCTTTCCCTTTGCTTGTATCCATTGTTTGGTTTTAACCATGATTTTGGTTTTAACTGGTGATACAGCCAGCTCATTCTGTTTGTGGTGTTAACAAGACTTCTACAGTGAGCTCTGAATTCAACCCCTAAGTGCTTTTGAACTCCATTCTAGACAAGCCAAGTTTCATAGTTTTACTGGTTATACATGTCAGTAGTGGCAGTGTTAGCTAGTGAGGTTAAAGAGGAAAAGCACAATGTGCAAGAAATGACTGATTAATATTGTGCTCTTTTTTTTTTGATAAATCTTACTCTAATTAGTCTAATCTTAGCCTACCGAACTGCATAAACTTGATGTGAAAGCTGTTGAGTGTTCTGCCTCCACTGACATTCCCATTACATCTTCCCTTGGGGACAGAGAAGGAAAAGCTCACTTGGTTTGAAGTGAAACAAAGTAGCTTCAAAGTGTAATTTTTATTCTCATAGTGCACTTGGGTATGTTTAGTTCTGACTGCAGATCTTGCAAATAATAATGAAGACACAGTTGCACTGAATCCCTTTTGCAAACATCTGCCACCCTGGGACCAATAACATCTTGCTGTTCCTTTGTATTTTCTGTTTCCTGTGTCCATTTTTGCAAGTACTGGACTCATTCATGCCAAGAACTCTTGAAAAATTATGTCATTTGATTGAGTAATTCTTGTGAATATTTTATTTCAGGTTATTGTACCTGTATTGTAGAATGTTTCTATACTACTGAAATGTCCCATCTTTATTTGACTTCTATAAGCATAGGTCTCCACTCATATTCATTAATAAATTATAGATACTAACCAAAACACCCACCTGTGAGATCTGAAGATAGGCACCTAACTTAATATTACAGGCATGTAAGTGTGAGTTGTGCTTCTCTGCTCCCTTCTTAGCAGCTATGGGGGTGAACAATGCACTCAGTACTCAGGTGAGAGACTTAGATTAAGAAACTAGACCTGTTCTCTATATATCAAATTTTATCATTTCTCCTTGGTGCAACATTTGATTTGCTCTAGGCTGGACGTATGAGATTATTATCTTGTATTATAGATAGCACACAGAGATAAGGACTTAACTTCACAGAGTTAAGTCAAACAAAAAGACAAACTGTCTTTTGGCTGACACCTTTTGGTGGCTAGTTCATGTGGCCCTAGTCATAAGTGGGAGGTTGCTTTGAGTGGGCATTTGTGCTCTGACATTGTGCCATCCTCTAACAGCCATTTTTGTATGCAGTTTGAATTTGAAAAGGTAAAAAAGGCCATCTGGGGGCTAATGAAAAGATACTTGGGCAACCTGTAACAAACACTGTCATGTACTCAACTTGGCTGATGCCTGCTGTGCATGCACTCGGCTTGGGCTCAGCAGCAAATCCCTTTGAGCTCTCCCAGTTCGCTGACAGGCTCTTGCCAGCTCTGCAGGAAAGCCGTGGCATCTGCAGTGCTCTTCTGATTAAATCTTTTCTGATTGACACGCTTCCTGGGAAGAGCTATGACAGTTCATCATAGTACACACTGAATTGTTTTTGCACCTACCACTGTCCTTTCTCCTGGTGTAACTGTCAAAAAATATGTGTACATATTTAGACCACAGTTGCAGAACAGCCTTGCAGTGAAGTGTGGGGATATTTGCATGTTTGATGCTGTTAGGGTCCTGCACCCCTTTGGCTGCACAGTGGTCATACTGCTATGTGGTCTCACCCTAGTTCTTTGTTGTTCCTTTTTCTGGAGAGTTGTTTTGCACCAGAGGGGGAGTAGGTGTGTGAGTGTTTGAATGCTGCTATTTGCTGTTTTTTAAAGGACTTCTAGCCCTCCCATGGGGTTACTGCAGCAGGAATTCATACCTGTGCTACAGCCCAGCATACAGACTGCTGACAGGTACCAAGTGGAAAAACCCCACTCATAGTGTGCTGTGTTTTGTCAATGATGTGTTTTACTGCCCATGGTTTTCAGCAATTTGTTACTCAGTATTTATCTTTTTTTTTCCTCCATTTGTGCCTACATTGCCTGGCAAACCATGTTGTTCTATTATAATATTTATTTTTCTTTTTCCCATAAGTTGCCAGTATCTGTGTCCTTTCAATTTAATAATCATTGTTGAATTTAAACAAAAATTTAGAAATCTCCAAAAATGATACCAATGCTCAGTCATGTATTTGCAAGGGTATAACCTTGTCTTTTCAAGATCCTAGTTACTGGACCTGTTTGTAGCTACTTTTCTTCATTTAAGTTCTGAATTCTGTTTTCCAGCTGTTAAATGACACACATTTCCAGAAGCACCACTGGTGTGCTCAGTAGCTGTAGGTTGCATATTCTCCTTTAGGTTGTAACTGACCAAAGCACGCAGCTGCCAGCAATGTTTAAGACAGTGAAGATGGAAAACAGGGATTATCTCATAACGTCTGAATATGCTGAGGTATTTTCAGAGCAGTTTTGCTTCACTTGGCCTAGCTCATCAATGAATTGCCCAGCAGCCTCCAGGCTAGTCTCCTCTTTGCTTTTTCCATGTGTTACAGGGGTTTCCACTGTTTAGCAGAAAAGTCTCTTCTCAAATGCTGGACTTGCTGATTTAAGTGAAGGTGGGGTGGTGGTGTTGGTGACGGTAATTCCCAGACTTTTTCCCTTTCTTGTTTCTAGCATCTCTAGATTGGCATAGATGCCCTCACTTTTTATTTCCTTTCTGCCTTTGAGTGTGTTTGCAGAGTTTGGTCCAGCTCTTCCCTTCTTACCCATTACTTAGGACTTGTCTCAACATTAGCCTTATGTTTTTCTGTCTAATTTAATTTATGCTGCTCCTTTAGTAGTCTTAGGGCTCTCATTTCAGGACATATCTTTTGCTTCCCTTCCCAAGTAGGGCTTGCAGGTAGATGTTACAATGTCTTGCTCTTACTTTCCCGGTTCTGGACCAGTACAAGTAAAGTGTAGTGCTTTGGTGCTGCAGAACATTGTTTTATGGACAAGATTTGGGTATCGAGTGCTATGGGCCAGTGTGAGGACAAAGAACTGTTCAGAAGAATGGCCTTTATCAGGGCAGTATCCCAAGAGTTTCCCCAGCCAGCATCACTGAGCTTGCCCAGTAGCTGGACCTTTGTTCTATTTGAAAACAAGTCCTGAACTTCTGTGCAGAAGAAATGTAATCCCTGCCTGGTGTCTAGTCAAGAACTGGCTTCTACTGATAGACACACACAGCCTGGCTTGAATTGGCCTTTGTGTTGGCCTGTGAAGTGTCCACTGTGCCTTTCATTAGTCAAAGGCTTATCAGTGCCTACAGGATTATACAGCTCCTTCCTGCACTTTCCTACTGGTACAAAATGCCCTCTGCTCTTTATGGTGGCAGCCATCTACGCCCTTGCTCCAGAGAAAGCGGGTTTATCTTTTCACTCTTCGTTCAACCCCAGCCATTTATAGAAGTGATTACAAGGAGGAAGTGACCTGGGCAGTAAAGGTAGAGAGAAAAAAATTCCTTTCCCCAAGTAAGGAGAACTCTCTATATGCTGGGTTAAGGGAACACATTTTCCTGTTAGCCAGAGCAGCAACATTTTTCCCCCCTCAACAGTCATAATCAAAGCAGTAAGAGCATAAACTTCTATGGAACTTCTAACTGTTGAAAGACTTGTAAGCTACTAAACACATGATTTTAAAAAATAGCATAGCACAGGCTATTTGGCTCTCCTTATAGAAACTAAAGTATGGACAGTAGATACATAGTAAGTGACATGCAGCACCTTTTAAATTACTGTAGTGCACCTAATAACCATTATTTGATTTTGTCTGTCTCTCTTTCCTTCATGGCTTAAGGCATCATACAGTTACCCGGGGTATAAGTAAAGGAGTGAAAGAAGATTTCCGCCTGGCCATGGAGCGCCAGGTCTCACGCTGTGGGGAAAATCTCATGGTGGTCTTGCATAGGTTCTGCATTAATGAGAAAATACTGCTGCTTCAGACGCTTGCTTGAATGGACTGGACTGGACCATGATGCAATGATGGAGAGAGGGGAAGGCTCTTAATTGTATGAGCAGCAGCATGGCACTGGAAAATCACTTGTCCAGAGAGTCAAAGGAATTCCTATGAGTTTCAGGTTCTGCAACACGCAAACACTACTCAGTGTTTGTTCACCACTTAGTTTTCTTATGTGGGTAGATCAAACTTTATGAATAAAACTTTCTTTAAGAAGTCATCTGTAATGTCCTATTTGTTTTGTTTTTTTTTTTCCCCATAGCATTATATGAAGGTGCGTGTCTTAGTTCTTTCCGTCCTCATACATAGACAGAGAACATAGCAGGGTATTTCAGGTTTTTTATTAGCACTAGCTTGGAAATCACAGCATGAGTGAATTTCTTGAGTTTCCAAAAACTATGATCTTACATTGAATTGGTCTGCTCTCTCTTCCTTTTTGGCTGAATTCTACCAGTATTGCTGGTTTTCAGATTCAGGGCCCTTATGTAAATCCATTTATAAAGATTGCTTTGATCGAACTTTGGTAATATCCAAGTGATTATAAGAAGTCAATAGGAATGGGCCTTTCTGCACTCTTAGAGTGCAGCACGTGAAACTCAGACCTCATCCATGCTAGAGGTATGTAACACAAAGGCCCAGAACGTGCACAGATGGGCTGCTAAACCTGTTGCAGCAGCATGCTGATTAATAAGCCAGTGGAGGAGATCTTTGTCAGCAGGCTTCAGCAGGATCCTAAACCGAAGGTTTGGAATCAAGACCAAATCAGAAGAACACACTGAAGAACGATTGGTGGAGCCACCACTTTCCACAGCATGCTGTAGCACAGGGGTGCCCCTGAGCCTTTCCAGACAGTCACTGCACCGCCAACTGAAGTGCGGGGCTGAGGATGCTGCCAGTGCTTCAGAGTCAAAAATACAGCCAAATTAAAGGTGTGCCAGTAGCCAGAGTGGCGCAGGAATGCAGCAGGTGCCAATGGCATATACAAACCCCAGGCCATGTGAGTTAGGGGGTGCCTTGTCAGATGCAATAACTGTTACCACAGTCCCATTCTGATAACCCCCTGCAGTCACCACCCAGATCCCTTGCAGTTCCTTTTGTAAGCGCCATCAGGCTGTCTTTGACTGCCCAACTGTTGCAATATGTTTCTCTATGTGAAGGAGGGAGATCAGTAAAATATTTTAAAAATACAGAAAACAGAGAGAGGAACTGCAGCAGACTAGTAAGTTTCTGCTAAATAGGAAAATACTGTCCCTTAAGTCACATAAAAGTCTTGATAACAACTTCCATGGCATTGTAAACTTGAACTGGTATCCCTTTTTAGTAATACAGCCTAGCATGAGTGGTAATATTTCAGGCTAATGCACCTTATGCCCTTGCCCCATCAGAATGTAAGCCTGCTAAACCCTGACTACCTCTATCAGATTTTCCAGAATATCTTTCTCCTGTAAAGTAAATATGATATTATGACCCAAAGAGTTGTTGCAGTGAGGTTTTGAGTCAGATGCTCTGCGTGGGATTGACTGTCTTCCATCTTCCACTTAAAAGGGAAATAGTTTTCAAACACTTCGTGTCCAACGTAGACCAGGATTGAGTTCATTCCTGAAAGTAAGCACAGGTCATGCCATCTGAAAGAGCAGGTATGAGCTTGCTTCAGAGTAAGCAGGCAGAGGCATGCCAGGCTTATGAAACAGACTAGCACCGAGACAATAACAGCTAATCACAACATCTAATGTTACTTGCCCCAAAGATGCTACACATGTGTGTTTTCAAATATGGTCTGAGAGGTTCTCTCCTCCAAAATGTTTATTGAAAAGAAATACAGACAACCTATATGCTAAATTGAAAATGCAACCAAATCAGTTATCCTGCCATTTTATTGAGAAGGAGAATAATCAGTTATTGTCTTCAGCGTGGCTGAGTGCCAGTCTATTTGGTCAGATCGATTGCCTTTACAAACAAACGCTGATTGTCCTTCAAAGCTCTGAGATTTCTGGTAGGAGATATGATACCAGGCTGTCACCCTACCCATTTTCCTGTCCAGACACCAGACACCAAAGCTGCTGAAAGGTTCCCTCTGCTGTGGGTTTGCATTCTGTACTCAGTTGTTTGTCAAGAGCCCAGTGTGGTTAAAACCACAGTGGGATGCTTTGGGAGACAGGCTTATCTAAAAACACAGAGATAAAACCCACACAGCTGCCCAGAGGATTTAATCTTCCACATCTTCAGAAGTGGTATTTCTCTGTTGACAGGCCTTTGAGTTTCCCATTAGGTTACCCAAATCTCAACAGTCCTTTCCAAAACCAACTACGAACAAGCTGTGGTATTTTGCTTGGTACTAGGCAGCTGTTCCCTTGGGACCTTAACTTGAGACCAAAGTGAGAACAGTCATTGGGCAATAGCAGCTTTCAGCCCTCATTTTAAAATGCGACAGTCCCTCTCTCCTAAATATCTGATCTTGAGTGTCCCAGTTCTATGTAATAACTCAGCTCAAGTTAATCATTTTGGCTTCCTTCAGGTTACCTCATTCTAAATCCCAGCTATTTTAAGACAAGGGAAGTGCAGAAAACATAAAAGGATAGTATCAGTGCAGAAAGAATTAGAAGGAATACATTTTGTGCCATGATTTTACTGACCTGGGTAGAAAAACGGAGCACCTGACCACAGTCTCTTGACATCCACAAGGTAGTATATCACCAATAAGAGGACGAAAGCAAAGCAGCTCATGGTTGTCACATAGGATACTGACCTACACACATTTTCAGTAGAAAGGTTATTTAGAGAACAGATCTCAATATAAGAAAGGTAAAACATTCTCCAAGGTAAAACAAAATCATACTAAAAGTTGTATTTCTTTGCTTACCATAAGTTCTTGTTTATGGGAATAAACCCTTCTTCTTTAGAACATTTTGTCAAGATAGCAGAAATAATTCCCTGAAATAGAAAATTGCTAAAGTTTATATAACCACTGCAACATGTTTCAGAAATACTAAGTTTGCATTACATAAAAATACATGTCTATAAAAGACATAACTATCTGACTTACCGTTACTATGCTCCACATGAAGAACCGTGTCATAATTTGTTTGTGCTGGTCTTTGTAGAACAAGATAATTTTTCCAGCCTAATATAAAAATACAAAAAATGAACTAATGCCCATAAAAGTAACTACATTTCAAGAGAGAGATCTATTTGCCACTGGCTATCTGTGCTAAGACAAAGAACACAAATAGGATTTATACCAAGTGGCTGAAAGGCTCAGAATGAGAACTCTTGGCAAAGAGTGGACACAGATGGGGAAAATATATAAATGCAACCCACTCAGCAACAGAGGTGCACCTTTTCTCCCTTCCCTACTCCGCTGATGCTGAGGAAGGGAACAAGCAACTTTTTTAGGTTAACACAATGTGACTCAAGCTCCGTCTCCCTCAGTAAGGACCACACAAAGGAACAGCATCACACTGACTCCCCAGCCAGCCCCAACAGCTTCTCCAAAGTGCCACATTGCACCCTGGCCTGCTTGGAGCACACTCTTCTTAGTGGTACGTGAAAAGGAATGTGTTCTGATGACTCATTCCTCAGTGTCACACTTCCGTTTCAAGTTCTGCCTTGCAGAGATTCCCAGTCAATTTTTACCCAGAGCTACACGCAGTAACATTCCTTTCCAAATACAAGAGTTTCAGTTTGGTCAATAGCTGCTGCACAGACAGAAGAGCCAGCAATGCCTAACTAGAACTGCATCAAAAAGTGTCATGATATCCTATTTTAAACACAGTGGTGAGCTGCGAGCTTTTGATGTTGGTAACACTAAGGTGAACCCCTGCCTCCATGTCTGGGATGGTGAGCACACCCATAGCACCTATGCAAGACGGCTAATCCTGCATATCAACTGGAAAATTAGCAACGGAAAACATGTACAGCTGCGACCTTTAAAACTGTAAGTTTAAAATGAAGCCGTGAAGTCTACGCGTCTCTTGGCCCTATTTTCTAACATGCAGAGCCAGCCTACTCCCAGCATAACCTTAAAACAAGCAAAGGAAGTTTCTGGGTGGTTATTTTGCAAACTTCTTGTGTCCATCCCTTACAAAAACTGAGGAAAGTTCTTTGTTTATCTAATGCAAACTACTGTCAGGTTAGATTCCACTTCTCTTACACTCACCTCAGGCAAAATCAGCCTGAAAGCACTGCTCTGGAAAAGGTTTTGTTAGAACCAGTCTCAGCCTTAAATAAAGAAACCAAGTTGCCTCCCCACTTCCAAGATTCCTTCAAATCCTCCTATTATAGCATAGAGCCAGAAAGAAAAGAGGTACCTGCAGTCCCAGAAATGCCATTAAAATTGTATTTATGGTCCCCAGGATCCCTTCAGGATCATACGGCATCGTTGTTTGGTAAATCGTCTTGGAGAGAAAACAGATGTTACAGGGCACCTAAGCAACCAATCTCCTTTTGCTTTCCTCAACCTGCATGTATCATTCCCAAGCGCCTCCTGGCTGCTATGTTCAGTGCTCGCCTGCAGCTTCATACTGCAAACCAAAAGCTACTTACACTTGAAGAGGGATGCTGATACATATGCTTTTCTCCAAGAAGCAAACGATCGATGTAACCAGCCGCTCCTCCAGTGCAGTTGGGATAGTTTCCAAAGTCTCCAATGCCCCCAGGACCAAGATAGCCCCTAGGACAGAAGCAAACAGGTTATGGCACAAAGGTGTCCCTGTAAAGGGGCAAAGATAGAGACAGGGATGACATTGTGATGATCATATATTGCTGTACACAGACCTCAGGGAGATTTTAATCCTCTTCTTCAGAGAGAAAGGAACAATGATATCACCTTTGTAATACCTGGTATTTTAGTACCAAAGGAAAGAAAGTTTTTTCATATTATGAATGCTTCCTTTAACCCCACTGGCCTAAGAGCTCTCCTCTTCATTCTTCCTCTGTGGCTAATAAAATGTATTTTCTACTCAGAGGAAGGAAAACAATCTGATGCCCCATAGAAAGTAGTTGGAGTGCAGAGTCTTACCTGGGACAACCTGGCACAGGTAACAAAAAGGTCAGACAGAGCCAAATCACTTCTAACATCAGAATGAAAATCCACTGTGGCCAGTAGGGGAGAATATCCTGCAGAGCAGGACATGGCGTCTCCTGTGTGAGATGGAGGGAGGACATGGTATTAGCTAGCAAGCAAAAACCATGCCTTGAGGACATCCTGTACTTCCTGGCAGGCAGTCCCCCAGATAGAAGAGGGAGCTGTTGTCATTACGAATAGACCTTTCTTCTCCACATACAATTTGCAGACACTTAGTTACTTGGAGGAGTGAGAGACACAGACCAAAACAAAAGCCCACAATATTTTTCAGCTTGGAAAATATCAAAAGGAATTTTGATTCATGAGTAGAACAAAAGCCTTTTGGGAAAACAGACTCCAAAAAGGCCAAAAACCAATATTACTTTCCCCTGCTGTGAAAAAACTCTGCCAAAATGAACTGGACAAAACACAGGCCACAGGACTGAGCACAGAGATGCCTGTCCCTGGGGTCCCTTGGTGGTGGGAAATCATCAAAAGTGCCTGGGAATGCCTGCTTCTAAGCACCATCTGAACAGATCGGTGAAATCCTCACACACAGCAAAGCTAGATGTGATAAAATGCAGACTGGGACTCTGAAGGGTGCATGTTCCTCGAAATTTTTGCCTGGTCATACTGCACTACACATCAGGTAAGATGCTACATGTTTTCTCATAGTTCTTCCTGTGCCCAAACAGGAGCATTTCCCATAGTTTTGTGCCCAAACAAGAGCAAAAGCTCTCAAACCTTACTCCATTATCACTTATCATCTCCCCATATAACTCACCAAGGTCCCACTCTCATCCCCAGCTCCTGTAAACAGGAGTTCAAGAGCAGCAACCACCAGGTACGTGACTCCCAGCCTCTGGAGCACCCCAGGAATACGCAGATTATCCCAGGACACTGGAAAACATGCAAGCAATGTGGAAGAGGAGCAGACATGGGGTCTTTTGTAAATACAAAAGCTACCCTTCTCCAGGGAGAGTCGAGACCCACTGCACCACAGGAACATGGGACACCTACACTCTGCCACCCCACTTTCTGTAAATCATAACCCTGGGAAAGTCATCACTAAGACAATAAACAGTGGTCAGCACAGGGGTCAAACAAAGAGAACTGCGTCAGTGCAGAACTGAACAGCACTCTTCGGAATACTGTCAAACTGACCCATGCAACTGGTCAGTACAGCAAGGCTGACACTGTTTTCTCAACAGCCCAGACAAGGAGGCAGGGACAACAGTTGCAGAAATACTAGGAAAAGAGCAAGTTCCACTCACGTGGTCCAACGCAGTAGTTGGGATTCACAACTATGATTCCTAGCAGGACTAGCAGAAAACTCCTCCAGAGTATTTTCCTGAGCACCTTCTGCTTGGAACTTCCCCACCTCAGCATGGAGGTCAGTGACAATGATATCGATGTCCCCATGATGAACACAAACCTGGACAACAGAGCAGATGTCTCATCACATGTGTGTGACAGCAAACACTAAAGCTAACAGAGTAGCCTGCATTGGCCCAACAGAAATGCATGCATTGAGTGAAACTGGACAAAGTTTATTTCTTCTGATTGCTCAGAATTCCCAAACAATTGAGCTTGCACTATGGGACCTTTCCACCTCTTTCAGTGGTCAGTTCAGGCAAGTTGAGGGAAGTAATTGCACTCTGGTTTTTTTGCAGATACATATGCCACCAAAAAATTCCACTACACAAAACTAAATTAGCGTATTCAGAGCAGTAAAACACAAGCTGCCAATCCATGATTCAAATTCATAGCTGACCCGCTCTTCTCCTCTAGATTACAGTTCAAGTTCACAGTCCAAGTCCAGCTCCTACCTCCAAGAGTAACCACAACAGGTGTATTTTAGAGAAGCACACTAGGGGCAGATGGGATAATTGCTTCCCCATGAGACCATTCTCTGATTATAGAGAGACTAGCTTAATCCAAAATTCCCTTGGGCATTTTATCTCTGGATACACATCAGTCCAGCTTTGAATCTTGACAGACTGACTGCCTTCAACACGGTGGTGTGGCAAGGAGCTCCTTAGGGATACTGCAGTTCCACTGGCAGGGTAACCCTGGGCCTCTCACTGACATTGTGTTGGGGGAGGAAGGAGGATGTGGGGCAGCCAAAAGCACTTATCCTTTCTACTGGTTCATAAGGATGAAGCTGTTATCTGGAGGGGCAGACTCCTATCAACCATTTAAAAAAAATTTAACACCCCTCCAAATACATTTCCACATGGAGGAAACATGCACACAATGTTCTCCTTGCAACCCTTAACATAATCACTTGACACATAATCACAAGAACTATTTTTCAGGAAGACTTACCATGGAAACACCAGATCTGCCACTGTTAATCCTACAGTGAAGGAAATATGAAGGAACGCATTATTTACCTCAAGCCCTCCCTAAATTTTACCAACATTACTATCAAGTTTCCAGAGGAATTGCAGGCTGCTTGCAAGTATGTGATGCTCCAAAAT
Organism: Chlamydotis macqueenii; assembly: GCF_036417535.1. NCBI lineage: Eukaryota > Metazoa > Chordata > Aves > Otidiformes > Otididae > Chlamydotis > Chlamydotis macqueenii. The sequence goes on from NC_141559.1 coordinate 24,089,695, forward strand.
TTAAAACATGTTATAAACAAAATTTACAAAGAGCTAATCATCTTTTACCATTCTTCAAAAATCGGGTCAAAACTGATTACTGTGTCTTGGGAAAGATTTCAGGGATAGATCCTTGCTATTCTCCACTAGGGCAGCACGATGCCCGACTGCTTCCCCATGAGCTTGCCAGTCAAGGCATTATGTTTGTACAGCACCAGCTTGACTGTGGTTAATAAACAATATAGAAAAGTTAAAGATATGAGCCTGTGTCAAAAATGGAAAGGTTAGACACAGATTGTGATCTGAAACCACCCCATTACTGTGTGACAAGTGGGACTATACACTACTTTGTTCATTAACCTAACAGGCCGGATAGCCTGCTGAGGCAAACTGGCACAGCATCCCAGCCTTCAGCTGAGCAACAGCTCATTGCAGCAGCTGCAGTGCTAACTGTATCTAGATACTGCTGCAGTTAAAACCCAGATTAACTGTCTCAATTGTACTTTACCATTCCAGCTCTCATGTTTGAAGAACCAGTATTTTCCTCCTCCATAGTTAACAAACACCATAATTATCAGAGAGAGCCTAAAAAGACAACAACAAAAACACACATGAAGTATCACCTGTCAATGAAATACCTATATATGAACACACAGTTAATGTTTGACCCCATTCAAACATTTCTAACTGTGAGATTTGGTTTATTGTATTTTTAAAGTATAATTATGTACAAAGTTTCCAGCTTTGCCAACCAGGAAGCAACGTTTCAAAGATCATGAGTGGCAGTGAACCAAAGTAAGCTCGTTCACATAGCATTTTCGCACTGAACATATGTTGTTCTTTTCCACCCTCTGCCACAACTTTAATGTTTCCTCAAACTAGATCAACTGCAAAGTGTTTCAGAAAATGCAGGAATTAAAACCTTGATTATCTTCCAAGTAAAACAGACCCCTCTGAACTGTCCATCTGCTATATATTTCCATACGCTGTCAAACCATCATTGGAAAAATCTCATTCCCCTTAGAAGACCTGCTTTTGAGTAAGGTCTTATGCTTACCCTCGGAATGTGTCCAGGGAACGCAGCCGCTGCCGAGAGGCTGTGCTCCACAAACACGGGGTGGGATCACTGCTGATGGAGTCTGTTGTGTTTGGGGACCCAAGCTCCTTCGGGAACAAACCAGACACATGAAGGGCAAGTCAGCAGCTGCATCAGCTGCCTAAGAACAGAGATCAGCAAACAGCAAACTTTCACATAATGTGTTTGTCTTTGTTCTCCCCATCTTCCTCTTCCTTTTGTTTCCCCACTTGCTACTTTCTAACCCCAATAATATTTGCAGATGCTTCACACTCCACCTTTGACCAGGGTGGAAACAACAATGCAGTGAAAAGAGCCTGTGTTTGATGCTCATCAGAGCTGGGCCCAGTCCAAATGTGCCACAGACTTGCCGTTACTGTGAGTGCTGCTTTGCAACAGAGCTGAGCAGATCCAGTTGCTGACTCTCAAACAGGATCCATCCCATCAGCAATTGTCTGACACCACAGAGAGACTGTTTAGAGAGCTAAACTGCCAGAAAACTAATTATTTTAAACACGGGAAGGGTTTCTTCCCAGTTGAGTTCCCTAAATCACTCTGATCAGCCCCAGTGACAGCATAAAGAAGCAAATACCACTTGTATGGAGATGAACACAGCTATGGAGATGAACAACTACGAGAATTGCTGCAGAGCTCTGTTCCCAGTGTTTTGATTCTAGACAGGTCCTAGATGGGAAGCTCAGACTGTGATGATCTATCTATACTCTAATACAAAACATGGCTTGCATAGAAATGCCAGTTCTAGGACTGCCAGAGAAATCTTGACTTAAGTGCAAATCCTGCTAAAATTCCTGCTATGCTGGAAGCAGTCATGAATGCTGGCATTTCTTCCCTTCCCTTACATTATCTATGTCAGAATGGAACAGTATTTTCACTGACATGTTTGCTTCAAGGGAACCGAAGAGGACACAAAGCTGTGTGTTGAAGACTTGCAAGAGCTCTACTGGGAATCCACTAAACTTCTGTGGAAATCCAGTCAAGCACTCTCCATTGACATAAAATTGTCTGCCTGACACCAATACAAGATTTTCCAAGGGGAACATGCACAAGGGGATGACAAGTAGTAATAAACAAGTCCCCAGATGTCTGGATAATGTGTGTTCCTCAGAGATGAAAACACTACAGAATGCAAATTAAAGATACTGTGGTCACTCACAGAATTGATCAGACGATCAGTTTCTCTGGGGTTCAGTTTCTTGTAAACCCAGCTTCTGACTGCATCAATTCTGAAAATCAGTAAGTTTAAAACACAAAACAAAACAAGAAGTACTTTATAGCCAATTTCATCTTAACATCAACTATTTAGCAGCATAAATCACAAGCTGGGACAGTCCCTATTTCTGTTTTCCCAGCTCACATGTGTAATACGCAGATTCAGACAGTACCTGAGATCTCAGTTAAGTCCAGCTATGTAATTTTACATTGCCACAAGCTCTGGTTTGGGGGTTTTATTCCCAGGTTTTTTACAGGCAGGGATGACTCATGTAATTCAGTACACAGGATAGAAGGCTGCATGTGCTACACACGCTTAGGTCCCACTGACTTGTATTGTCAATTCAGGGCTAGACCCAGGAACAAGTCATGGAAAAGTGAGGCAGGGTGTGTGTGAGCTCAACACGGACATCAGCTGCTCTGTGGTAATCTCTCAACACACAAGCTAACAAGGCTGCAGGATATCCCTCAAAGGAAATCGTATCACTCTGTATTCACAGACAGGTATGGACATGTATTATATGGACAGGTATCACAGCTCAGCTTGTACATGGCAACCTGGTAACAGATCTGCAAGCAGGGCTACAGTGGGACCCTGGAACACTACCACACTATGATGTGGGTTTTTAAACCGGCATCCCCACTTCACGTGTAAGGAGGTATTACAATACTATTCACTTACTTTATTAAAAGGCGCCCGACAATCAGCATAGCAAGGATCACCATGTAAACCACAAAAGCAAAGAGAATAGCTACATGAAAGAGAGAAGAACACAACTTTATAAATTATCTAATAAAACCATTCATCATCCTGGGCTTGGCCAAGCGTGACACAAACATGACAAAAAGCCCAACCCACCAATCATCACACCAGCTTCTCCATGCACTATATATCCCCAGCCTAAGTCCCAGAGGGAAAAAAAAAAAACACAGCAAAACGCCAAAACAAAAGCAGGCTAGTTTCAAAATGCAGCTCAGTGACTGCACATCTCAGCATAAAAAAAGGCAAAATAAAACTGCACTGTATCACAAGGCAACGGTGAGACGAGCTGATGTGCTATACGTTCTGAAGAAGAAACTAGAGATTTAGAAACAGCCTCAACATGAAGACGACAGGGGAGAGGGTAATACACCAAGTTCGCAAGCATGGAGAATTTTTCTTTACAGCTGGAAAACTGGAAGAATGGAAGAATAACCTGATGTAAAGGAAAAGAATGGAAGAGACGTAGACAAGAGTTTGAAACAGCCCTGGAAAAGAGATGAACAAAAAAGCAAGATGTGAGGTTTAAAAGTGCAACAACAAACAAAAATCCAAACACTGTATGAATTGTTTCCTGTTTTGTAAGAAACAAGATAGAGAGAAGAAGAGGGAGGGTTCTGTGTACCTAAATAAACACGCAGGAAAACAGGAACTAACTATGAAAATATCTCCCTCCAGACACACACACACACTGATTTTTCTGGACTAATCCCTCTGCAAAAATGTTATGGTCATACAGTGCATCATGTGAAGAGGCCTGATCCTGGCCAGGGCCTCTTAGACAGGTGCATAAAACATAAGGAGGTAAGATGAGAGACAAGTGGAGTAAGCCCATGACATATCTTCAGCACAGCATGAGTGGCTGCACAAGATCTTTAGGAAGCTGGTTCTGCTCGGAGACATGCAAGTTGTTGAAAGAAAGTGGAAAACAGAGCATTACATACGGAGGTAGCTGTTGATAGGGCGTTCATTGATGATTAGGTCACAAGAAACAGTTTTGGTGCTTGTACTTAGGGTCTTTACCACAAGGGAATAATTGCCAAACTCTCCAAAATGATACTGAATCCTGCAAAGGATAAAGGAAATGAAACTTGCTGAGCCATCACTGCTACAGGCAGGTACCACAGCAGCATTTGGGGGGCTGTAAGCCTGAATGCTTATAGGAAAGGCAAGCTGAAAACTTGGCCTAACATCATGATGCAGCAAGGAGCTGCCTGGCTCTGCTTTTGCCAAGCATTACCCTCCCGTAGCCCAACACAGACGTTTCATCACACATGCACTGCCTAACTACATCACCCGTCTTCTTGGTGAGAAGAGAGTTCCCTTGTAGAGAACTACAAACTCTCTGCAAAAGAAAACAGGTGCTTGCACATGCTGGCTCAACACATACCATTTCAGCTCCTGCTTGCACCCAGATCCTTTCAGCACAATTACAATGTAGGCCACAGCAGCAGCAGCGGAAGGAAGACTGAATACAGTCAGGAAAAAGGAGGTGATAAGCAGGCAATAAATAGGTGCACGGCTTCGGGGAAAAAAAAAAACAAACCAAAACCAAAAACAAACAAAACCCCAAAAATATAGGAGAGAGCTATCCAGGTGTTCCCTAGGGCTAGCTAGGCCACATACTTGCAGAGCTCTCTGTCACCCACGGAGCTGTTGAGCAGCAGGGTGAGTGGATGCTGGGTATCGACCATTACCGCTGCCGTGCCCAGTTTCCCCAGGCTCCAGTTGCTTGGTGGGACAAACGCCAGGTACTGATACAAGCACTGTGGAAGAAGGGGGCAAAGGGAGCTCATTAGGTCCACAGGAGAGAGAAAGTGGGCCCTGCTTTGCACAGCGGCAAACACAAGGGTAGATGCCCAGGCGCTGGAGCAGCTCCCATTGCAGAACTTCTCGGCGTGCCACTCGAGGATAAAACCGAAGCCAAGCCACCGAATAACGGCACGGAGAGAGGCCAGAGGAGCCAAGCAGCCCCGCCGAGGGTCGGGGCAGGGCCGTCGAAAGCGGAGGCCGGGGGATGACACACGGCACGACCCCTCCGCTCACCTGGTGGCAAGAGCTGGAGAGGGCGCCGAGGCGGAGGCCCTGCGCGAGCAGCTCGTTGCGGACGAGCAGCAAGGCCTGGTCCATCCGCCCCGGGGGCCGCCGCTCCGCTGCCGCCCCGCTGCCGCCAGGCCCGGGCCCGCTTCCCTCCAGCTGGCCCTCCTCGTGCGACTGCGTAAGGCCTGGCGCCATCAGCAGCGCGCTCAGCGCCGCCACCGCCGCCGCCAGCCCCCCCGCCGCCGCCGCCGCCGCCATGTCGCTGCGCTCCGCCCCAGGGCGGTGCCGCCGCCGCGGCCACCAGCGGCCTGCGCGGCCGCGGCAGAGCCGGGAAGCGCGGTCGGTCCTTCCAACCACCCCCCCCCACCCCCGGCTGCGATGTGTTCCGGGGTCAAGTGGCCCTGTCCGGGGCGGCCGGCGGCCCAGGCCCTCCCATGTAGAAAATCAGGAGGCCGAACAGCGAGGCGGGCGTCGAGCTGGAAGCTGCTTTGAACATGTAGCACTGCCACGCGTGGCCTTTCTCGTAGGCAGCAGGCTCAGGACGTGCAGCGCTGCGAGGCAGCTGTGTAGCCTGCAGTGAACAAGCCCCACAGACGTTCGTCACCGAGCTGGGAAGAGGGTCCTGCTTAGCCTCTGTGTTTCACGGAGAATGCAGAAGGCACGGCCATGGAAAAGAAACCGCACTTTGTTCGGAGGGAGTTTCCTCCCAGGGAAGCACTGTCCATCTCGTTGGCATTACTGCTTGTGGCCGTCCTGCTCCTTAATGCCCTTCTCTACCTGTACCTCAACAAGTTTTACATCTCTTCAGGACGCACTGAAACAGATCCCAGCCTCTGCCCTTTCGGGTACTTCAAACTGGGAGTAGTGAAGAATTGTTCCCCATGGCTCTCCTGTGAAGCTATAAATAGGGAAGTCAGGAAACTCAAGTGTGTTGGCGAAGGCGTTGTGAAAAAGGTGAGTTTTGTTTTCTTTTCTTCTCTCCTGTAGACACAAAGCTTTCACTGTTTGCTGCATAATTAATGCCCATACAGCTGTTATAATTATCCTTGCAGCAGCTAATTCCTGTAGTCATCCAAGGGTATATGGCTACTGATGAGGTGCACAGAACAGGGAGGAGAGCGTGACTGGAGCCCTGGGCCACCTCCCTGACACCCAACAACATCCAGCTACACAAGCGAAATCACAGAGATCGGTGAAGCGCTTGTAGAGCATGGTACAATCATGACTGAGTAAGACTGGCTGGTTGGGTGGTACGAAATAATTTAACTCATCTGCATTGCCCATTCCCAAGAAAACTTAGGAAATCATGATGTAAGGGCTTGCTGTGACAGGTGTGTGGCCCTACCTAAAGGCTTGACAGTGCCTGGTGACTGTAATTTACAGTTGTGAATAAGCAGTCACAGAGGTCAGCAGCACCTTGTAGCAGTCGGTGGAAGAAGCCTCTCTACATTGTATATATCTCTTGTGTGTTCTCAGGTCTTCCTTTCTGAGTGGAAGGAAAACAAAGTGGTCCTTTCACAGCTCACCAACTCAGAGCTGAAGGAGGACTTTCTCCATGGACTGAAGATGCTGAAAGCACTTCAAAGCAAGCACGTTGTCCGGCTGCTTGGCTACTGTGAGCAGCAGTTCACAATCCTCACTGAATACCATCCTCTAGGCTCCCTGAGGGGCCTGAATGAAACTCTCCACATCCCCAAGTACAAGGGCATGAACACGTGGCATCGCAGGTTAATGCTTGCTATAGACTACGTGAGCGTCATTCGGTACCTGCATAACAGCCCTCTGGGCACCTTAGTGATGTGCGACTCGAATGACCTGGACAAGGTCCTCTCTCAGTATCTCCTAACACGTGACTTTCATATCCTGGTGAATGATTTGGATGCTTTGCCTCTTGTGAACAGGAGTGCCGGAAGGCTGGTGAAGTGTGGTCATCGGGAGCTCCGAGGCGAGTTTGTAGCTCCTGAGCAGCGTTGGCCCTATGGAGAAGACCTGCCATTTGAGGATGACCTTATGCCTCCCTATGACGAGAAAACAGACATCTGGAAAATCCCAGATGTCTCCAATTTTTTCTTGGGCCACGTTGAAGGAAGTGATATTGTGCGACTACATTTGTTTGACATTCATGCAGCATGTAAGAAAAAGGACCCAGCTGAAAGGCCTTCTGCCCAAGAGGTCTTAGACACCTACAGGAAAGTTTTAACTCTGCTTATTCGGGAGGCAGCCATGCCTAGGGAAATGTTATAGTCAATCATGAGACAAACAACATACTGAAGTTGATGTCCTTTGTATTTATTTAGCTGCCTAAAGGGCAAAATCTCTGTCCCCAAAACTGAGAAGAAAAAAACAACTGCACTTGTACCGTTTGATTTTAAAAAACAAAATAAAAATCCACCCAATGCCAGAGCTGTCCAAGTTCCTCATTGGCATGTTTAATCTATCGTCCTCAAGACAAGGAGGGAGAGAAGTGAAGTTGTTGGATGTGGGGGGAAATTTCTTCCTTAAGAAATAATTTTTTTTTTTTTGCAACATTTACACAAAAACTCTCTTAAAAAATTACAGAAAATGAGTTTAAAAAAAATATTGGTCCACTTATATTGGTATAGAGGACTGGAGAGCAGAAACTATGTCCTGCCCCCCACAAGCTTTATGTGGATTCTTGTGGCTTTGGCCCATGTCCTGTCCACAAAACCCTCACCCACTTCCCCATGGAGTAAAAGCAGTGGTCACTCAGACAGGAGTACGCCAGTTCACTTCAGATTTTGGTGAACCCCGATGCCAGAGCCCCAACGGCAGTCTCTTCTTGCTGGATGGGGAATAGGTTGTTTTTGGATCTGTATGGCCATTGCTCTGTGGGCCCTGTATCCCATACCAGCAAGCATGTGACCACTTTGTAAGCAAGCAAATTATGCAAGTCCTGAAGAGACTGCTTAAAGACACATGCTCTTGGTTTTCAAACCTTTGCCTCATGGTATTCTCAGGTGGTCTCTTTGGAGATGAAGCTGTAAAACAGGAGTCTCTCGCTCTTTTTTTAATCCACAGAAATCCTGAGCACTTTGGAAGAAAGTTGAAGTGTGTCTTTTTTTCATTGACTTATCCTTGCTGAGTGTCATCATGACTTGATGGAACAGGGGAGAACAAAGATCTGAAAGAGAATGTGACTTCCTTCCACAGGCATGAGCATTAAATGTGACTTTTGGAAAATAAAAGCTATATATTCAGAGCTCCCTTTGGTCTGAATTCAAAGCCCACTAAGCACAAATAAAGGCTGCTTTTTTTTTTTTGTTCAGTGTCTTGAGGAGAAAGCTTTTGGTACCTACATGGATGTTACAGCCTGGTACCAACAGCTGGAGAGGAAGAATAATGATGCCTTAATCCAGCAGTGGGCTCTGTTTGGTGGGATTGGGATGCACTTGTTGTCTCAGTGAAAAAAACAGGAATTGTATTCATGACAAATACGGGCTCTACCCTGAGGACTTTCTGTTCTGTGGACTAGGTCTTTGAAAGATCTAAGGACCTGAGACAACTTGACTTGAGAGGTGATTTGCAAGCAGAGAAGTACACAGTCCTTTCTGCTGAAGAGTTTGGTTCTCTTCTTTGCTGTGCTCTTCACCTAAACAAGACACTTTATGATTGCACTGAGAACATGGAATCAGTTTGTATACATTATGTTCAAATGCATGTGTGTTCTATTGCTACGGAAATTTTATTATGAATGTGAAAACTTTCTGCAAATGACTACCTTCATACCTGATTTCATACAATGCCAGCAAGACTCCTTTAAAGGCTGCTTATTATGACTTTTCTTTCCCTCTGGGCAGTCTATTTTCTTAAATTAGCTGATTTTTGACATTTTTCACTTGTGCAGTCCTTCCTTTCCTGCAAAGCTCAGAAGTCGGGGTCTCCAAAAGAGAACAGTGATTTTGGATGCTTTGTGTTTGTTTTGGACTTTGACTCAAAACACCGTAAAGAAGCCTGGGGAAAAACAATGTTCTCTCTGTTGTAATTGCATCATCCAGACAATGAACTTTTGAGTTGTTATTATTAGGGTTAGAGTTCTACAGTTCCAGCATGAATTCAGGATGTGCAACAATTGGAAAAGCATCCTGTTACAGCTCGTCAAAGCCAGGAATCAAGCTTTGAAGGGCCAAGAGTCAAATCTTTTGCATATGTCCTCAGCAATTTCTTGTTACCTCTTGTTAGCCATCCTGTATACTTGAAAGAAAAGTCAGCATCTGATGGCTGTCAAGTAAACATATCATGCGGTTTTTATGAGAGTAGCAAAGAAAGACAAGGAGAACCTGCCAAGCTTCTTATGCTGGTCTCTGTCAGTTAAGACAAGCTTCTGCTTGGATTCTTGCTCTGTTGTACACTGTTGCACCTTGCAAACAGCCATATTAATTTCACAGAGTGAAAAACAAATGAGAACAAGTTCTGGTTCTGAATAATTATCTTGCCGTGGAGATGTCTCTCTGTTCCTAGATGAAATAGTTATGATTTTTTTTAAGAAAAAGTGTCTCCCTAAACATTCACCCTGACCACTAGGTCCTCCGCATGTCTATTCTCCATTCCCTCTCTTTCAGCTTCTGTGTTGTCCAGCGTTGCACTTCAGCAGGAATAAATTACATTTGTTCTGAATACAGCATTATGGAGCTTCAGTTTCTTTTTTTGGGATGGTGTTTCTATGAGGAAACACTAGGTGGCAGCATGAAAATCAGCTTAGCATTAGTTATTAGCAGTTGCAGTCACTCGTGCCCAAACATAGCCAGGACCTGGCCTTGGAGCCAGTATTTTGCTAGCAAACTTCCATAAACCCCTAAGAGATCTCATTGTGTTTGCATTAGCGAGTCTGTAGTAACAAGACAGATAGATGTAAGGGCTGTCAGAAGAGCCACACATCCCAGTTGAAGGGACTACCTCCCCTTTAACCTTGTTCATGGTATTTCTGTGGTTTACCATCCCTTTTAATCTCAACTTAGTGCAACCTCAACCAAGCTTGAGTGTCACCTTCCAGACTTTCAGTAAAATCAGAGGAGTTTGCACCCTCTCCATCTTTCTGTGCTTGCCCAGTAACCCCTTCTACAATCTCGAGATTGCATAAATCCTGTCCTTCCCGCATTTCCAGCTTCTTTTCCATTAAAGGAAACAGGCAAAGGAAAAAGAGGCAGGACAGCCCTACATGCAGTTGCCTCCCCTCTTTCCAGTTCTCTCTGCTGGGCATTCCAGTTTTCACCACCAATGACAGCCTTGGATAAACATTCGAGGGCTTTGCTGCCTCAGTACAAGCAGGTCTTGTAAGTCTGGTGGAAAACATCAAAAGATGAAGAGCAGGAAGAGGCCTGTTCACAGCTGGAAGCCTGCAAGCCCCTCTCTCCTCATCCATTCCCCAGCCAGCTCTAGACCAGTGGAAATTACCTCCCCTGCCAAGACCATTGCCACAACTCTGCTTAACCTCAACAAAAGCTGCTATTTCCCATCTCAAGCTCAAATAAAGGGCCTCATATACCCTGTCTTTTCCCACAAAAGATGCTTCTCCTGTTTATTGCCAGGTTTCCTATTGTATCCCTGGTCCTCCATCCCAAAAGGCCAGCCAACGAAGCTGCACAAAGACGCAGGCCACACAAGGAGAAGGACTGCTACTGGTGCTCATCTCCTTCAAAAAACTTCAGAGGAGGTTCCTCAAACCACCCTAGGTGGCCAGTGTCATGGTAGATACAGTCCCAGTGGTCCCAGGGCTTTTGTTTGCTGCCATCACCAAGATGAAGGCCTTGGGTCTGGCCCCTTGCCAAGGGACAGGGCAACCCTTTTGCTGAGGTCAGTGATCTACACCACTTTGCCCTTCCCTTTTGGGCAATGCCTCCTCTGCCATCTCTGCAGCAGTCCCACAGCACATCCTGCCCACCCCATCTGACCAGCTAGACAAAGAACCAAAGCAGAGATTGTCTCCCAGACTCAAGAAATAGCACCTGGTTCCCAGACTGAATCCCCCTGGGACACTGCTGTGCCAGCAGTCGAGGAGACAGGGAGATCTCAGACATGCCAGATGAGCCTGCTGACAGTCTGGCTGCGGGTGCCAAATGTGTCAGGGGACCTGGACCCACTGCTGGTATGGCATCTTCTACCCTTGGTCCAATGATATTTCCAAAACAAATTCCCAGTGGATTTCCCAATAAAGTTTAGCTCTTACCAGGTAGGTTTGTACCACAGGATACAGAACAGAAACAGCCTGTCTCAGAGCAGAGTCCCAGATTCAGTTCAAACCCACTGCTCCTTTCTTTTTCTCCTCAGAGTCATCCAAAGAACAGCACTGTCAAGGCTACGATGTTTTCCTTCCCAAACTGCCTGCTGGCTGCAGGTTTCTAGGTGGCTCAAGTGTGATGCAGCGTTTTTTTCCTTTGTTTGCCATGGGTTTCAGACTACATCCTAAAAGTACTCTTATAACTCTAAATCCTGCACAGGTGAGCAGCCTTTACAGTAACTCATCTGTATATTCGACACTATCAGATGTAAAAAGTATTGCATGCATATCCACACCAGCTGCTATGTAGGTCTGGGTAAACATTGAGGAAATAAAATGGACATAACCTATTTAATTAACAGGTTTGTTTTTTTTTTTCTTTTTCGAATGATACTTTTAAAGTCTGTGTTATTCTGTGGTAACTGTAGAGTGGTAACTATTACAGTGGTAACTAACAGAGTGGTAACTATTAAGTGTATCAGAAGTCTAGAATACCACACAAACTTTTTGAAATTCTGTCACAAGCTCTAAAACAATATTTTCCTTTGGTGCCACATAAACAAAACATCAGATAATTATCTTTGTGAAACAGAGGCAGTGCTGTTTGCCAAATATAATTTGTGAGATATTTGGCTGAATTTGCAACTGTAAACGGATTCTATCATTATGACTATAATGTCTTACCAATAGTCAGGAGGCCCTGGGAACAAGAAAAAAGTGGTTCTCAAGTTCTTCTAGCATGATATAATGTACAGTTCATCCAAATAAATTATATGCTAGATGGTACTTTTAAAAAAGAAAAAGGATTTTATGGTTTTATTTTAATTGAAATACTGTATACTTGAGATGACCACATGATTTCCAATAATTGTTAGTCTGTGTTCTGAAGTCTGTAATCCAGTATTTATCAGGATTAAATGGTGAATACATTAAAAATTACAGTGATATTTATGTCCCAGCAATTTCTGATTCTGTTTAGCTCCGGGTAACTCAAAATCATAGAATCATAGAATCATAGAATCATAGAATGGTTAGGGTTGGAAGGGACCTTCAAAGGTTATCTAGTCCAACCCCCCTGCAAGGAGCAGGGACATCCCCAACTAGATCAGGCTGCTCAGAGCCTCATCCAGCCTGGCCTTGAACGTTTCCAGGGATGGGGCTTCCACCACCTTTCTGGGCAACCTGTTCCAGTGTTCTATAACTCGCATTGTAAAAAATTTTTTCCTAATTTCCAATCTAAATCTACCCCCCTCTATTTTAAACCCATTACCCCTCGTCCTATTGCAACAGGCCCTACTGAACAGCCTCTCCCCATCTTTCTTGTAGGCCCCCTTGAGGTACTGGAAGACCACTATAAGGTCTCCCCGGAGCCTCCTCTTCTCCAGGCTGAACAGCCCCAACTCTCTCAGCCTGTCCTCATAAGAGAGGTGCTCCAGCACTTTCATCATCTTCATGGCCCTCCTCTGGACCTTCTCCAACTGGTCCATGTCCTTCTTGTGTTGGGGGCTCCAGAACTGGACACAGTACTCCAGGTGGGGTCTCACCAGGGCAGAGTAGAGGGGCAGAATCACCTCCCTCGAACTGCTGGCCACGCTCCTCTTAATGCAGCCCAGGATGCAGTTGGCCTTCTGGGCCGCAAGGGCGCATTGCCTGCTCATGTTGAGCTTCTCGTCCACCAGCACTCCCAAGTCCTCCTCCTCAGGGCTGCTCTCAATCCATTCCCCGCCCAGCCTGTATTTGTGCCTGGGATTGCCACGACCCAGGTGCAGGACCTTGCACTTGGCCTGGTTGAACTTCATGAGGTTGGCACGGGCCCACCTCTCCAGCCTGTCAAGGTCCCTCTGGATGGCATCCCTCCCTTCCAGCGTGTTGACGGCACCACACAACTTGGTGTCATCGGCGAACTTGCTGAGGGTGCACTCTATCCCACTGTCCATATCGCCGACAAAGATGTTGAACAGGGCTGGGCCCAGCACGGACCCCTGAGGGATGCCACTCATAGAATAGTTTGGGTTGGAAGGGACCTTTAAAGGTCATCTACTCCAACCCCTCTTCAAGAAGCAGGGACATCTCCAACTAGATCAGGTTGCTCAGAGCCTCATCCAGCCTGGCCTTGAACGTTTCCAGGGATGGGGCATCTACCACCTCTCTGGGCAACCTGTTCCAGTGTTCTACCGCCCTCATTGTAAACATTTTTTTTCCTAATATCTAATCTGAATCTGCTTCCTTCTATTTTAAAACCCCCTGTCCTATCACAACAGGCCCTGCTAAAAAGTTTCTCCTCATCTTTCTTATAAGCCCCCTTTAGGTACTGGAAGGCTGCTATAACGTCTCCCCGGAGCCTTCTCTTCTCCAGGCTGAACAGCCCCAACTCTCGCAGCCTGTCCTCATAGGAGAAGTGCTCCAGCCCTTTGATCATCTTCATGGGCCTCCTCTGGACTCGCTCCAGCAGGTCCACATCCTTCTTATGTTAAGGGCTCCAGAGCTGGACACAGTACTGCATGTGAGGTCTCACCAGAGCAGAGTAGAGGGGCAGAATCACCTCCCTCAACCTGCTGGCCAGGCTTCTTTTGATGCAGCCCAGGATGCAGTTGTCTTTCTGGGCTGCAAGCGCACATTGCCAGCTCATGTTGAGCTTTTCGTCCACTAGTACCCTTCTCCTCGGGGCTGCTCTCAATCCATTCCCCGCCCGGCCTGTATTTGTGCTTGGCATTGCCCCAACCCATGTGCAGGACCTTGCACTTGGCCTTGTGGAATTTCATGAGGTTCTCATGGGCCTACCTCTCCAGCCTGTCAGGGTCCCTCCAGATGGCATCCCTTCCCTCCACCATGTCAACGGCACCAGACAGCTTGGTGTTGTCAGCGAACTTGCTGAGGGTGCACTCACTCCCACTGTCCATGTGGCCAACAAAGATGTTTAACAGGGCCAGTCCCAATACCGACCCCCGAGGAATGCCACTCGTCACCAATCTCCACTTGGACATTGAGCCGTTGACAGCAACCCTTTGAGTGTGGCCATCCAGCCAATTCCTTATCTATGGAGTGGTCCACCTGTCAAATCCGTGTTTCTCTAGTTTAGAGTGGGACAGTGTCAAATGCTTTGCAAAAGTCCAGGTAGATTATGTCAGTTGGTCGTCCCTTGTCCACTAATGCTGTAACCCCATCACAGAAGGCTACCAAATTGGTCAGGCATGATTTGCCCCTAGTGAAGCCATGTTGGCTGTCACCAGTCACCTCCTTATATTTCATGTGCCTTAGCATGGTTTCTAGAAGAATCTGCTCCATGACCTTGCCAGGTACAGATGTGAGACTGACCAGCCTATAGATCCCCAGGTCTTCCTTTTTTCACTTTTAAAAAATGAGGGTTATGGTTCCCCTTTTCCAGTTCTTGGGAACCTCACCGGACTGCCATGACATCTCAAATATGATGCAATTCATATGATGATCCATTAAAAATTATATATAGAGAGACAGAGAGACACACAGAGATTCTTTGGCCATATTTTCAAAAGAACAAGCTTGCTGTTAAATTCCAGCTTTCCCATTTTTGATATGAAGTAACTGGATATTCAAAACTTATAATATTCAGCAGCTTTCAGTGAAATTTGCAGTAGTTGCTGGATGCTAAGGACTTTTGGAAAGTGAAGTCTTTCCTTGTAGAGCTGGAAGACTCTCTTCAGCAATTCTCTTGCTAAATGTATGGGACTGAAGTGGATGCTTTTATCCAGTACACACTAGATTTCTTTGTGGAATGAACAAAGTTTGCACTTTTGTAAAAGTTGGGATTTTTTTTTTTTAATTAAACCACATAGATACATGTTTTTCTCTCTAAGAGCTGGTTCCTGTGAGGGCTTGTGTCTGACCCATAGCTGAAACTCCCCAGGCTTATTTGCTACTGTGTAATGTTGAAAATCTAGCCACTAAGCTTGGGTCCCCATTAGTTATGTTTTGCCAGAATAGCTTATGCCAATACCATATATTATTATTACATATTATTTGTTTGGTGCTTACATGCTTTGGTCACAGGCCAGAATCCTGGAGGTCAGATGCTATACAGGCACGGCATAAAATGACAGTCCTTTGCCTACAAGCAACTTTAGTATGAGAAAATAGAAAACACCTGATGCCCTCATGCATTAACAACATACACAAGCATTGGTTATCCCATCCCAGCTCATCCAAGCTACAAATAAATATGCTACATAATCTACACAGACAGGTCACACCACTTCCTGTGCATGCAGCGACAACTGCAAAGCCTGACTTTGCTCTGATCAAATCCAACCGGAGCTTGCATTCCTGTTTCTGAAGGTGCTTAAGGAGCCTAAGACTGAAACTAAAGCCCAAGCTATAAAAGGAAACAACAATGTACCACGACAAGCTAACCTAGGCTTAAGAGTCAACCAATTTTTGTATTTGAACCAGATTCCTCAAGGAAGTCACGCAGAAGGCCTACATCCCCAGAACTTCTGTTGCTACAGGCCAGCAAGTGGGACATCCCTTCTTTTTCTCAGGTTTGCAAGGCTGTCACACTCACTGCAGCGCCAGATGTTGTGCTCCTCAACCTAACCCTGTCCTACCCGCTGCTTAACATTTGCTAACTTCATAGGGGTATGTGGGGGAAGAGAATCTCTCCCTGCCTGTCTTCTAGGTTGGGGAGGAGTGGATTATCTGAGCCTTAAATAGAGCATTTATTAAATCAAACAAATCAGGCACCGGCTGAGTGAGGCAGAGTCTATTCCTGCATCCTGGAGGCTGCAGACAAAACCTCGAGACCTGAATTCATGTTTTGTGGATGCAGGCCTTGGCTTCCTGTGGATGAGAACCTGGGTGCAGAGTTCTGGGGCATTCCAGCCCCTTCCTGGGTTGGCTGGAGCAGACCTGCAGGGTTCATGCAAAAAGTGCCTTTATATACAGCTGGAATACAGCTTCTCTACACCCCATACAAGGCAGTCCGATCTCAACTGAGGTCTAGAGCTAGTAGTGAAATATAAAGAGCACTCAAATTACTTATGTTTACTCTTTGCACTATTCTTCCACAGATGTGTAATGCTTTTTTTGTCAGGCCTGTTAGCAGAAAAGTTCAACATATTAAAAAAGAAAAAAAAAACCCTCGACTTCATGAGAAACTGTTTAAAATCCCTGTGAAACCATGCTTAATTAACTGTCTTGTGTCATGTAGCATAAGTGACAGAGTCTTTTTTTTCTTTTTCTCTTAGTGGTTTCCACAGTTCTCTGCATGGGTGCCGTCCCAACGTAATGACCTAGAATTATGTCTAATTGCTGTTCTATTCTTCTTTCCCACACCATGTGGGGCAAGGAACTTTTCTCATTACAACAGCACCTTAGTTTTGTTTTTTTTTTCTTTTAATCTTGTCATTTTCACTTATATGCTTATGTCCTGATCTGAGGCCTCTTAAAATTAATCTGTTCCACAGCATGAAAAGAGAATGACTTGGCACATCTTGCAGGGAGAAAATGGCTCCCTAAAGGACAGAGTTTCCCCAGGCTGGTTGGACGTTTGCAAAGCAAGTGCCATCCAAGTGAGGCGTCTAGACTCCCTCTACTCAGTACGGGATCAGAGCACTTCCTGGGCATAGAAGGACTAATTCTGAATGTTTGACGTATGTTATATAAATCATGCTATAAAAATTACTTTTTTTTTCTCCTTATTGTCTAATAAACGGTGAAGACAAATAACTGCAACATAAGCACAAACCTGAAATACGCATAAAGCAAAGAGAGATGAACCATATCTATAATGTCTACATTATAGTAGTTCTAGTATCTGAAGGCAAATATGTTAAAAGTAAATATCAGGGCCAGAGGTGGATAGAAAGAAACAGGAGAAGATGAAGGACAGAATGCCTAATCCATCATGTAGCTCAAACATGCCACATCAGGTAGTACAAAAAAAAAAAAAAAAAAAAAAAGAGTATGTATGTGGATGATGTGTATGTGTGTGTTAGAACATCCTCTGTCTACTTAATCTGCATCTCATTAAGCAGTTCAGACAACTTTTCAAAAAATGCTCGCTCTGCTCCACCTTTTCTGGCAAAGCATAATCCTAGAACTGTGCTTTTTGGCATCTGGAGCATATGGAGCATAGGAGTAATCTGTGTTGCCCCAGTGTCTGAATATCCAGCAACTCCCATTTTGGCACACAAAAAAAAAGAGGCAGCAAGATTTTTCAGAAAGTGCTGTTTCTATTTTGACAACCTAAACTGTCAAATTAGTTCCTGTGTGAAAAGTGAAAGCTCGTGACAACCTGAACTTCTTTTTATCTTGACACCAGGTACTGCTGAGCTACATCCCACATGATTCCACTGCCACAAAGCGAGCACCAGCTCAGGCGAGTGACGGTGCTTTTGACTCCATGCTTGCCAGGCTTTCAGAGCTGCCGAATTCACACCTCTTCTGGCCCTCTACCCACCTGTGTACTTCCCCTAGACGCTGGCACCGTGAAAACAAAAAGACTGTTATATCCCCTGTGCCTGCACCCCCTGGGAGAGAAATTGTCATAGAATCATAGAACAGGTAGGGTTGGAAGGAACCTTCAAAGGTCATCTAGTCCAACCCCCCTGCAAGGAGCAGAAACATCTCCAACCAGATCTGGCTGCTCAGGGCCCCATCCAGCCTGGCCTTGAACGTTTCCAGGGATGGGGCATCTACCACCCCTCTGGGCAACCTGTTCCAGTATTCCACCACCCTCATTGTAAAAAATTTATTTCTTACGTCACCTATTTCTGCCCCCTCCCCTAGGGACCGGTACCTAGATGGGACATAAAAGCGTGTGGAGGATACGGGGGTGGAGCGGCCCGAGGCCCTCACGGCGTTCCCTCCGGGCCACCCCAACGGCAGCAGGAATGCCGACACGCAGCACCTCACACCGGCCCCGACAGCTCCCCTGACGTCACTTCCTACCGCCCGCCCGCGCACCGCCAAGGGGCCGCCCCTAACGGCCGGCCCCCAACGGCCGCTCTCCATGGCGGCGGCGGCCGTGGGGGCGGGCGGTGGCTCAGCGGCGCTAGGCGACAGCGGCGCCATCGACTACTCGGTGCATGAGGCATGGAACGAGGCGACCAACGTCTACCTGCTGGTGGTGCTGGCCAGCCTTGCCCTCCTCGTCTACGCCCGGCGGTGAGGGGCGGCAGCGGGGCGGGGGGGGAACGGCATGGGGGGGCGGGGCGAGGGCTCCCGCCGGGAAGCGGCTGCGCCGGCTCCACGTGCAGCGGGCCGGGCCGGGCCGGGCCGGGCCGGGCCTCTTTAGCGCCTCACCTCCCTCGCAGGAACAAGAGGCGGATCATGCGCATCTTCACCCTGCCCCCGGCCGCCGAGACGCCGCCCGAGCCTAACTTCTACGACAGCATG
Source organism: Chlamydotis macqueenii (assembly GCF_036417535.1). Lineage (NCBI taxonomy): Eukaryota > Metazoa > Chordata > Aves > Otidiformes > Otididae > Chlamydotis > Chlamydotis macqueenii. The sequence continues at coordinate 24,108,385 of NC_141559.1, forward strand.
AAGAAGATCCGCTTGCGGCAGCAGCTGGAGATGTACTCCCTTGGTAAGTGGGAGGAAAGAGGGAGCTCCTCTGGGCCCGTGGGTTACTGGGAACGGTTCCTGCGGGGCTGCCCTCGACCCTGCCTGTCCTCCTGTGGTGGTGACACTGGGAAGGAGCCCCGGTCCTGCAGCACCCTGCAAGGGGGGTTCTGCAGGCGCGTGAGTCACAGGATTGAGGCCTGAGGCAGCGGCTGTACGATTCTTTGCTAGCTGTCAAAACAAATCCGATGTTGAAGTTAAAAAGAGCTGGGAATATCTGAATATTGTCAAAACGTGAATGGATTTGTAAAAGTTGAGAGGACTGTGGGATCACGGGTAATTCTACTTCATACATTGAAAATAAATGAGAATTTCACTGTACCAACAAGTGTTGCCGCTCCCACCTTAATGTTGAAGGTTAGGATGATGGTAGGAAAGAGCCCTGTGCCTCTGATATTCCAGAGGTCCAATTCAGAGAAACACCTGTACTTGCTTCACATCTGCCGTACATGCACGCCTAGAGGCAATATGGGCAAGAAATACTTAATGAGTTAAAACCACCTTTTAAATGTTAAGATTTAATGTAAAGAGTCTTAAACTAGGCCAATGCATTCTGTAGGAACAAAGAAGCGTGAGCTTCCTACAGGGGAGTGCTTGCTGGCATTAGTTGTTGGCGTTTGTTCCACCACACACAACTCTGATCTCCCTTTAACCTGGTTAATTTTGAAGTCAATGTGCTTGTTAGCTTGTGGCTTGTATACTGTGGAGGAGATGAGTGATGTGGAGACCAACCGTGTGACTAATGAGTCGTTCAGGTCATCTGGAATAGTACTTCTGAAGCCAGAGTCTTTAATTTTTTTCTCAAATGAAAGGACCTAAATGGAATCATAGTTCTTTGCCATTAATTTCCTGACATTTTGCTATGAACCTATTGTTCAGCCTTTCAAAGGCCACATTCTAAAGGACTAGCTCCACGCAGTGACTGAAACTTCCCCTTGTGGTGAAATTACGTTCTCTAACCTTAAGTCTATTTCTTGATTGTTATCATATTTATACATGCATATATACAGGTATGTATACATGCACAGACATATACATACATGTATATAATAAACTGTATAATTGGTGTTGATCAGTGTTTCTTTTTTTCAGCAAGGAAGTATGAACAGCAGCAGCCATCAAAACAGACTGAAAGCGTACAGCTCTCGGTGGAATGAAGCCCACAATTGTAGGAACTCAGGACATATTTCCAGTACTGATGATAAAGAGTCAGCGTGGAGCTATTTTCAGTGCCTCTTAATTGATACATAGCTGAAGGCAAGAGGGAAAGGAAGGGGACTCTCCTCAAAACTTTGCTCGCAGTAGCTTTTCTCTGAGCCGATTGCATAGTGAAGTAAACCGATTGCATAGTGAAACACAGGGCAGACCTGCTCAGAGAAATCTCTGAGGGCAGAGAAGTGCAGTCTAACCAGTATTTTAAATTATTTCTCTGCCGCCACCTTGGAAATCAGCCAGTAACAGCTGCCTATGATTTAGTAACAGCACCCTAGAGAAAGCAAGGCAGTACCTGTCTGCCTGGAAACCCTTTTGTTCCTTGATCACACATTGCTGAATTTGCTGAATGCATTCAGTACATGTGAATGAAGATACCGTGACCTTACTGCCTAGTGAAGGTGAGCAGCTCTGAGAGCCTGCTCTCTGTCTTTATGTGGGGGTTGCGTATGCAATACTGTGAACCTTTCCTGGAGAAACTCTAAACGGAGAGTTTACACAGTGAACTGCCTATCTAGAAGACACTTAGGGCCAATACTACAATGTTGATAGCAAAGGTGGTTAGCATAATTTAGTCAAATTGCTTTAACGAATGGGATTGTATATAAAAATTTGCATAAACAGAAAGATCACTGCTTATCCAGAAGAGACATCACACCCCAGTTACTTTTTTCTTCCTAGGTAAATGACAAAATAAGTTGATTTAAAGAATACTGCAGAAATCACTTAATAAAAGCATCTAATTATGATAACTACTTGAAGATGTATCATGCTGTAATTCCTATCTTTACGTGACTTTAGTAGGCTGAGTGGGATACAGAATGCTAACAAACAGCACAGGGAGCTGGAAGTATATGCCCAGAAAGAGGGTTGTTTTCCAATTCTGTGCTAAAATGATATTAATTCTTGTAGCAGTGGTAAATGGCACTGCAGTTCCATTCAGATATGAGGAAACTTGGCTTTGTTCACCAAATCTTCTTTATTATATTGAAATTATCTCTATTTCAGTGTCCGCAGGGTGATCTGGGCTGCACTGATGGTGGCGGGAGGTGGCTGAGGGGGTTTGCTGCGGGAGAAGGGTTCCTTTGGGTGAAGCCTGGCACCCCCGCCGCCCGCGCCGAGGGCTCCCTTTGACAGCTTCCCCGCGTGGAACCGAGAAAAGCCGAAGTGTGGCTCCGCGGGGCCGAGGGCTGGCGGAGGAAGCGCCGTTCGAAGGAGGAAGGGCGAGGAGATCCGGGAAACCCCGGGCCTGCCGGCAGCTCGGCGGCGCTGCCCGGCCTCCTCCCGCTGCCTTCTCCTTCCTCCGGTGTACGAAGGTCCGGCTCCGCGTCCTCTCCCCGTTACCCAGCGGTACCCGGACGGGACAGGCACCCACCTCTCCCCGACCTCCCCGGGCACGAGTGCTGTCCCGGCGCCTCGCGACCGGAAGCGGCACCCTTCTCCCCTCCCCGCGCCGACCTCACTTGCTTCCGCCGCCGTTTCCGCCTCCGGGCCGCGCCGGCTGCCGTTGCCGCCGCTGCAGCCGTTGTCGCCGCTGCTTGCAGGGCGCCCGCCGGGCGGTGAGTGGGGCCGCGGCGGGGCACGCGCGCAGGGGCGCCTCGCCTCCGCGCCTCCCCTCGCGCAGCAGGGAGGGGGGCGCCTCACCGGCGGTGGCGTGCGGGGGCCGTTGTGAGGCGGGAAGGGGCCGCGCGAGGAGAAAGCGCGGGTGGGAGTGGGAGCGGGGACGGGGACCGCCTCCGGCTCCGCTTGAGGCTTGGGGTCAGGCCGCGTGCCGCTGGGCCGGGCGGGCTTTCTCCTGCGTCCTCTTCGCGCCCTAAGCCCGGCTTCACCCCGCGGGCGCCGCAGCCTTGTCCCGAGAGTTCGGCCCCTCCTTCCTGCCGGCCCTGCCCACCCGAGCGGCCAGCCCGGGAACGGACGGCGCCGGGACGGATCCCCTCTAATGGCGCACCTGCCGTAACGCTCGCCGGGGCTGCTGTCCTCAACAGCCACCCGCGGCTCCATGCGCTTCAATAAAGCAGCAGGTCAAAATGAACCCGTTCTTTCCCAGTTCACTAAACCCAGCCGTCTGTAGCTAATAATTTTTACAATTTTTCTCTCAGCTGAGCTGGAAGTACCGTGAAGCGCTTAGAAATCTCGAGCGGCTTGCAGCTCCGCTTGTATTCATGGACCTGAGGTAGTGGCACAGGTATCTTAGAAACTTAATTGTTGAGACAAAACATGTCTAAGGAGAAGCAAAAGCAAAAGCTTTTCCAGGCCATGTACCTTTTGCATTTACTAGTGTATTAGAAGAATGCTGCTTGAGCTGTGAGTGAAGGGCACATCGCGGTTTGTTTTCCTGACTCAAGTGCAGCTATTGAAGTTCTGCCCCAGCAAAACCATACCCTGCTTTGTTGGGGTTTTTGTGTTTCAGTTTTACCCTACAAGTATGCTTTGGGACGGAAGGTGCAGTCAGCTTTTGAAACTTTACCTCAGTTTTCTGCAGTGATTTTTACCTGTTAATTCATGATATTGCATGTAGGAAAAAAAGTGCTTTCTTTAATTGATAGTGAAAGATCAATTCGTAAAAGCAAAGGCAGATAGATTAGTGACAATAGATCTATTTTTTAGCGTTCATTCACTGTAGTGGGGCTTGTAGCAAAGCACAGGAACGGATTCTTAAACTCTTGTGGAACTTTGTTCATGCTGAATTATTAGATGCCTTGGATGGGAAAAGCCTATGACCTTTAAAAAAGCTGTGTCAAAGTTATCTTTAGTTGCGTTTATTTTTGAGAATGCTGTACAGAGGGAAATCTTTCTAGCTTACCCAATACTGTTTTAAAAGCTATTATGATACGTAGATTTAGTGGTGTCTGGTCAAACAAAACGTGTGAGGGAAGGCATTCAAAGCAGTTAAAATTTTGTATCCACAAGGTACTGCAAAAAAGCATTAACAAGTTGCTCTTAATTATAACACGGATGTTTTTGAGAATCTGACCACTCTGTTGCATCCATGGGAGCTACTGAACAGTGAGATCTTTGTAAATGCAGTCTTCAGATAAAGTTACAACTATGAGATTATAATCTTATGGAAAAACTATAATCTTCTGTTAAGTGGTGGAAAAGTTCTCTCTCTTCTCATAATTAAAATGTGACTGGCTAGGTTTTATACTCCGTGCTGCACAAATGATCAAAGCTTTTCAGACAGCTTTGTAAATTCTGTGACAAGGCTCAAGAGGGTGTTAAATATTTCTAAGCTATGAGTGTGGCTGTGTTTAAAGCTGAAGATGTTCTAAACTCTGTGGGCCTTGTTGTGAAAATATCGTCCCCTGTGCCATGAGCATTTTGAGATTCAGTCCAGTGTTACATGTCTGGGTAGTATGAACTGGCACGTGCTGGCTGAGCCCAGATGAGAACATAGCCTGTAGCAGCTGCTGTGGTGCGTTATAGCCATAAGAGTTACGAATTTCAGCAGCATGATGCTTGGGTGGTGCTAAACTTGCTCTCAAACTTCCCTTCCAAAACTGCCTAATTTGTCAAGAAGACACACAGGGGAGGCCTTTGCTGTACCACCTGTACCGCTGACACCAGTAGAAGTTCTGAAAACGGGGAGAAGATCCCAGTGCCCTCATCCAAGTATGGTTTGTGGGGAAGCTTCTTCAGTGCAATGCAAAATTATTCATTGAGAATATTCTAACCTACGATTAATCTTTCTGTAATTTGCATTTTGCATATATGATTAAGAAGCATTGGCCAAAAGCCTGGTGACAGCACAGGGCTCTGGAATGTCTCCCTGTTACCTGGGCAGTTTATTCACGTTAGCTTACTTCCGTGAGCATAATTGCTCCTTTTAAAGTCCTCCTGAATTCAGGAGTGCCGCTGCTATTGAGCAAGCTGAAATTATACACGCTGCAGAGAGAAAGGTGGGTATGTTGCAACTTAACCTGTCTTTTGGAGGAATTGAAAAGATGACCTTTGAAGGTCCCTTCCAACCCTAACCATTCTATGATTCTATGATTTTGCCCTGTCCCTAATTTCTACATTAAAGAGACTGAAAATTGTCACTACGTGCCTTCTTCAACGGGGAAGGAGCACCTTGTTGGAAAACGTGTTATTAACTCCATGATGTCTTTGGCCTGTTATGCCTAAGGAACAATAGCGTTTGGAGGAGGCTCGCTGACGGAGTGCACTATTCAGTCACGATTGCTTACGCTCCAAATCAGAAGTAGTGATCAAAAGGCATTCCTTTTTCTCTCCAAACACTTAAACCATGTTTTAGTCATGGTAAGGAACCTGGTTGATGTCACCTAATTTATAACATAGTCGCTCAAAAAGGCAGCACTTGATCTTGTCCTTGAGACAGAGCTGCCGCTGAAGAGCAGAAGGTTTCTTTGCCTCAGGCCCCTGAGAATAGAGGTAAGATCCTTTACTTTGCAGACCTGTTTCTGTTGCAGCATAAGAGTTACGGGCTAAGAACAAGTTTCTTGTAGTCTTGACAAGCTCCATCAGAAATTGGTGTTGCCTGTGCCGGCAGGACTCCCTTCTGGCTAAGGGACAGATACTGAGTATGACCAGAGATGTTGACTGCTGGCAGGACACCCCAAAAACAGTGCAAATGTCTCATGAGGAATCTGACATCGAGGAGTGGAAATTGCTGCTGCTTCTTCCATAACAGAAGACAAGAAGGAAGGAGGAAAAGAAAACCCCATATCATGTTAAGAGCAAAAGACTCAGGATTTTTTTAGGTAGGAAAAATCCTGCTTTAATAATTTTTTTTTCCCAACTCTTTGGAAAGAAAAAAAAACCAAAAAACCTGATAAAACTTGTCAGTGCTCAGTTGCCTCTATGAAATCTGCGTTTACAAGGAAAAGGCTAAGAACCTTTTTAAGAATGAAGGTGCTTTGCCTGATTTTTGCAAGGAATGTCTAAGCTTTGGGTGTTACTTTAATAAAAATAATTTCTGATCTTTTTATGGAATATCTGAACTCTGGGTGTTACTTTAATAAAAACAACTCCGAACTCCAATATTAACAGAATTGTTAAAAGGAGTTAGTTCTCAGTGAGAAAAACAATAAACTGAATTTGGAATTTCTGAACCAAGCCCTCGAAAGCAATTTGTGGCAAAACTCCATAAAAAGAAAAAAAAAAGCCCTCAATATTATAAAATAGCTGTATAGCTTCTTTCTCAATTGTAGATAGACACTGCTTGGAAAAGTGATTCTCCCCTTGCAAAGGCCTAGGAATTAGATGTTTTAGGAGAACTGGGTTTAATTTTAGTCTTAACAGTAAAATGAATTAAAAATCTTAAAAAATCTTGCTGCTCAAGAGAAATTTGAGTCTGAGAAAATACCTTACATCTGAAGAAGAACTTAGATCCTGAGTCTACAGTCTCCTTCAGTTTTTGTCGGACTGTCAGACTTGCTGGAACTGGTTTTGGACATCCGTGATGTATAAAAGGCACGTGTATAGCTTGCTCCCAAGAAAGACCACGATTTGGACAAGATTATAAAAACGTTTACTTTTTTGTAATGGAATAGAATGAGTATTTTGAAAAGACTGGGCTGGCAGGAGGGGTGTATTACTTTCCAAAATATCCTCTGGATTATCCTGAAAACATAGTTTGTAATATGCTCTTGACTGACAGCATAGGATGTGAAGCATAAATTCCTGAGCAGGAAAGATGTATGTTGGTTGTGCAATGGGAGGTTCCATGTGATCTCGTTATTTATGGCACTCCTCTCAGATGTCATTCTGGGATTCAAACAGCTGCTGTGAACTTTACCCAGCACAGAGTACTCTGTGTGTTTGAATGACTGTTTTGCTGTTGCTCAGGTCGTGGTGTACGCTCTGATGAGCAATATTAGAACCAACTTCTGTGACACTGGCTGTAAAAACAGAGCAGAACTTAGGGAACCCTTTTACTAACTGAATAAAAGCTTGAAGGGGGAAAATAGTAAGAATTTAATCTTCTGTAGCTGTAGGTGCCTTGTTGATGTCCACCAACCAATTTCTTTACACTGTAATATGGAAGGAAGAGAGGACTGACAGAAAATGAAGACTTGCTTTTTCTTTTCAGAGGGAAGGTCAGAAAGGTAGAGGCAGAGGCACAGGCTTTTTTTCAGTCTTATTTCTTTTCTTCATGACCATCTTGTTAAATGGCAGAAACCGTTGTTTGCTTTGGTAATGGCTCAGGGAGTGGTGCTACAGCCAGGGCTTTGGGTATCTGGATCACGGGGCGTGCTTTGAGAAGCCCGGGCTGCTAGGGGCGGATGGCGTGCACCTAACCAAGAGGGGGAAGAGTGTGTTTGGACAGAGACTTGCCAGGCTCGTCCGGAGGGCTTTAAACTAGTGTTGCTGGGGGAGGGGGAGCACAGTTCAGCCCACTGCTGTCAGCATGGCGCCAGTGCCAGCACCGTCTTCCAGTACCTCAAGGGGGCCTACAAGAAAGATGGGGAGAGGCTGTTTAGTAGGGCCTGTTGCAATAGGACAAGAAGTAATGGGTTTAAAATAGAGGGGGGTAGATTTAGATTGGAAATTAGGAAAAAATTTTTTACAATGCGAGTTATAGAACACTGAAACAGGTTGCCCAGAAAGGTGGTGGAGGCCCCATCCCTGGAAACGTTCAAGGCCAGGCTGGATGAGGCTCTGAGCAACCTGATCTAGTTGGGGATGTCCCTGCTCCTTGCAGGGGGGTTGGACTAGATGACCTTTGAAGGTCCCTTCCAACCCTAACCATTCTATGATTCTATGATTCTAATGAGCTGTGGCTCGTTATGCATTTTGATAGGTGGCAGTGCTATTCCTAAATAGATCCAAATCTATAGTCAGATAAGGCTTGGAATAATTTTTGTTCTTAGCTCAACTAAATAACCAAGTTCATATGATCTGTAAGTGGCCAGTGGATTTTTTTTTCTTAGGCAAAGTATGTACTGCTCGTATTGCACATGTATTTAAGCTAATTTTAGGACAACAGATTGAGAATTCTAGCAGCCAAAAATACCTTTGTTGAGTCCGTTAAAAGATTTCTTTACTCAAACTCTGTTTTTGTATGTAACAAACAGAAAATATCATATCTTTTTGACTTAATATTTGGTAACGTCCCAAAAGTGGTGAAAGCATTGCACTCAAGGCTTCCAAGATTACTTTTGCTACTGCTGATGGGAGAATTGTTCTCTATCATTACTGTCTTCTCTTTCAACCTCAGCAAATCCTGAAATGCCAAAGGCAAACCACTTGATGGCTGATCAGAGGTCCTGGAGATGCTGGTATGGCAGTGCTCTGAAACTTGTGGCTTGGACTGCTGTTTGAGCACTGTCTAAGAGTATTGTAGAAGTACCTGGTTCAGTGTGTTGTCTTTACGCATGTGAGACAGAAAAACAAGAAAGCATTTATGGCCTCTTAGAAAATAAATATTAAGGTCATCACTATGGAATAGTTCCTAAGACCGCTGCATAACTCTTAGACAGCTTAGGGAGGTCATTGATAACAATTTAACTGCCATTGTGAGATCTGTGACTTTATTGACTCTAATCAGTATATGATACTCAAATAGAGAAAAAGATTGCGTGTGGTTCTATTACTTAATGAGCTAAGAGTTGGCAAAATGGTGCCTGTTAACAGTTCTGTTTGTGGTATTTTGACCATTAAAGAGCTCCATTTTTTAATGGACCACAGGCTGGGACAGGAGTTTTTTCTCAACTGGTTTCTTGCCTGAAGATCTCTCTAAAGGGACGAAATGGTGTAATTTTCCTTTTGGTTGAGGCAAAGAAGTATTCTCTTGCCATAATTCACCAGTTCCAAGCCTGTAATCAAAACACTTGTGGTAAAACAGTGATGGCTATATTGTGTTTCTCATTGATGCTGTAAAAACTCCATCATCTTCTTGGGGGGCCATCTTCCCATGAGATATCAGCCAGACCTACTCTTTCTCTCCTAAAGACTTTGGGATTAAGAACTTGTGGCCTTGGGTCCAAAGTTTTAGCTCCAGAGGCTGGAAGAAGAAAATGCAGCCCAAATAGTTACTGAAAGCAGGACTAAGTTTTGGGGAGGCGAGAGGATCCAGAAACTCAAGTTTGCTTTAAGACTCTCCCTCTCTTGTCTGCTTCTTGCATACATAATTATATATTGTTTTTTCACCAAACTGTTGTTGAATGAAGGTGTGGCTTTGTATCTTGATGCCTGTTGCAAGCATTGTGTGAGCAGAAACAGCAGTGACTAATCGCACTGGAGCTTTAGTAGGTACTTGGCATAATAATATTGTGAATACGTCATGAGCTCATCCATAAGTAACAGCATAGGCTAAAATTACTGCACAGAGGACCTGCAGCCCACAGAAACATCAGCCAAGAGCAAAATAGGATTGGTTTTGCTTGGTTGGACGCTGTTGTTCTTTATTCAGGCATGGAGATGGGAGGGGAATTCTTTGCTCAGAGGGAGAGGTTCCTGTGTGACCTCGAAAAGCCCGGCATGGTATGCTTCTTGTCTGTTATTTTATAATGAAATTTATCAGAATCTCAGAGATTCAAAGAGCACAACACAGAGCAAAACAGTTTGTTTATAAGAGTGGCAGGTCTGGGGTGGAAAACATCAACAAGAGTGAGCTTACAGGATCTGAAAGAGGGTAGGGCCTGGTGAAATTCTGGTGAAGCTGATGGCTTCCAGCAGATCCCAGAAATTTAGCATATAGAAATACTGCTGGAAAACTGATGGAAGTTACTAAGTTATTGCCTTAAAGGCCCTGAGATTATGTTCCTGCTCTGTAACAGAGCACATTATGGCATGGGAGCTTATGGTGCAGGCCGGACTGGAGCCCTTGGAAGGGGGAATAGAGGTGGTTAATAGCTGTGCTAGTTCCCGTAGTGCAAGAACAAAGGGATATTTAAATGAAATTGAAAATTAGTACATTTGAAACCTAGCATAATTATACCACATGGTATTACCGAGGCCAAAAGTTTAGTCAGATTCCAAGCAGACCTGGACATTTATATATATAATGACAATGTCCAGAGTTGCAGTAAATAGGATTAAAAATAAATTAGGCATATAAACCTTCATGCTAATTGATGAGGTCAGGAAGGAATTTCCCCTTTGGCTGAATTTATATCATTGTTCACTACCCGAGCTCTTCCACCATCTGAAGCATCTGGTCCTGATCACAGGAGGCAGGATTCTCAAACAGATGGACCAGCAATCTGACCTGTTGTGGCAGTGGTTAGCATACCCTGCCTGTGTAGGGTCTTACTGAAAGGGATTGGGAAGCATAATTGGGGTTTTTTTTCAGGGTTCTCTGAGGCCACCTATACTGCAGTGTATGTCTGCTTTTCCAGTTTCTCATTTGCGAAAGATGACAACTGTTGACCAAGTGCCTTTAATGAATCCTGAGAAGTGCCTGCTAATACATCAGCAGCAGCTCACGTAAAGATGGAACTGTGGTGGGCACATAAGGCTGTATTGCTCTGTAGATTAAAAAGTAGCTCTGTGAGCAGCTAAACTAATGAAGATGAGAGTTTCCTGCAGCTTTCTCAGTTTTGGTGGCACTGCGATACCTTAACTATCTTCCCTTGTTTCTTTCCATTAGCACAGAAGTACCATTAGCGTCTGATTTTCCCAGCAGCGTGGTGCCTGAGCAGCCTCTCACCGCCTGATAGTTCTTAGGTGTATTTAATCAAAACACGGTGTCTCCCTGATGTTTGTGAACCAAGCATGTTGCTCAGGGGGCTGCCTCGGTTATTTATTCTGCAAGCCTGTTGTAGAAACTAAGCACCTGTGAAATCTATATCCTTTTCCATCAGGTTAGGTTGAATTTGGCCTTAAAATTTACATTTCTGTGCATATGGTAGCAGGTGGTTATGTAACTGTTGTTTCCTTGTGAAACAAGGAAAAATATCAGTCTTCCAGGCAAGTTGCCATGGAATACTTTTTCTCTCAAACAAATCAGGTGCATGAACAGTTACTCCAAATAATTGAGGCGCGTGTGCCTTTAAAACATTTAATCTTAAGACTTCCCAAGGTATAAGGAGAAGGCTTCCATGCCAAAATACTGTAATTGAGTTAACAGTCCAGGAGGTTTCTGTGTTTTGTTATGGAGCTACAAAATGATTCTGCCAGTGTTGGCTGCTATTAAGATCAAAGTTGGAAGTACCAGCCTGCCAGTAAATTGTCCCTTCAGAAGAAAACTGAAAATTCCTTGGTTGTTACAATTATTAATCTTTTTCTGAAGTTTTCTTTCTACATGCAATAGTGAGCAGCCTGGATATCTTGTAATCTGCATGGTGCCTATGCTGAGTGTAAACATCTGATTAACGAGTGAGGATGTCAATAATAAATTGAATTACTTGTCTGCGGATAATTTCTGGTGCATAGAGAGAATATGGAGTTATGATTATGGAACAGTGAAATCGTGGTTTTTTATATACATCATGATAAAAGATTAAGGGTCACTGTGGTATAAAATAATTGGGTGGTGTCTGTACCTGTTCTAGATGTCCTGCTGATGGGACATGTGTGGCTGCCTCTGCTTTTGTGCTCTGTAAGCTCTTGAGATCTGTGATAGTTGCCTTTTCTGAGTAGGCAACAGCATGTTTTTCAATAACAGGCATGATCACTGAGGCACAGGCTTTCAGAGCTGTTTGCCTCCTAAGCACTTGTGAGGGTAAGGAGCTTCTTCAAGAGTTCAGAATTGAGGGAATATATATTTTTCTTTGACATATAATCCCAGCACAGTGAATATATTTCTGTCCAGTTACTTAATGGCTATTGTTTCTGCAATACCCAGAGCATTGTCAGAGGTTTTTTTTGCTTTGACAGTCCAAGACTCAGGTGTCTTCTCTACTGCAACATGCAAGAACCAAAGCCAAGACTTGGATGGTACTCTATCCCTACAGCTATCCCTTGTTTCTAGTGCAAGAGCCGAAACAGCCCGGCCTGTCCTTCCGCAGGGAGGAGTTGGTGAAGAACTATGCTGTCTTTCTGAGTGAATTGTGCCCTGTGTATGGAACATGCTGCTGTCAAGTGCTTTTGCAAAAGAAAGGAGGATTTCAGAGAGGAGATGGAATTCTGAGAATTTGATATGGTAGCTGATAAGAGGTAGGATGTGCTCTGCCTCTGCTAGGAAGAGATTTTGGTGCTAATGTTTATTTAAAGATGGCCTTACCCCTAAAAAGGGAGAGATAAAATTGCTTTCATGCTTCTGTTTGTTCTGCCAGCCAGCTCTCAGTGAGTTTTGATGCCTGCTTATCTGCCCTGAAGGCTTCATGGCTGGGGAGGCTGCAGAGATTATTTTTCCTGCACCCCTTCATTCAGTGTTCGAGAAAAATTGTGAGACAGTCAAATGGTTTGAGCTGCTTGTTTGGACACAAGATGGCTATATCTCATTTTGCAGATGAGTCATCCCTCTGCCTTTTTGTTGTTAGAGTCTGGACAGTGCTGCTGTTGGCTTTGGGCCCACTTGACCCCGAGTTTTGGATGGCAGAAACGGATAAGCAAGTCCCCTCCACCCCAACACTGTATTTTATTATGTGATTTTTAGGGACAAAGACACATTGAAGATGCATTAAATGTTTGTCACCTTGTAATTAAACTGCTGTAATGCAGAGGAAACGTCTCCTCCGGTACGTAAGTGTGTAAAAACACAAACATGTTGTGGAATTTGCGTCGATTAAGGAGCAGCGGGGAAAGTAGAGGAGAGGCTTACATCTTCATTTTTCATCTCAGTTGTGGGCTAGAGCTCCACTTACTTGGAAAAACGGGTCCCGGGTAAAGATAACTTGCTTTGTTTTCAGTAGCAGATAAGTTAGTAGATGGTTCAGCAGTTTCTTGTAGTTATGCTGGCAGCGGCAGACTAGTTCTGCAAGCTTGGCACCCAATTATGTTTTGCACAGGATGTAAGGCTAGCCAGTACAGGATTTTTCCTGCTTATCACGTCAGGAACAGAGGTGTAGATTGGGAGATTTCATTGGTTACTCCAATTATGGCACGCCATGTTTACACACCTAGTTTGGTGAAACTTTGGTTTTGTGAAAGGAACTCTTATTTCCTAAAAGGAACTTGAGTGAAAGTTGGGATTTTATTAAAGACACAGAGGCATATTATTATTCATCTTTCCTTGCTTCATCTCTGTGATGTCTCCTGTTTTGCTTCTTGAGATACAGGTGTCATGATGAGGAGCTTCTCAGAAACAGAAGTGGATGATGAGTGGAGATGAAGAAATCATACATTTAAGAAGTTGGCTCAAGTTTCCGTTACAGGCATGGAAAGTTTCTGAGACCAAGCCATGAGAGAAGAACATGATTAAAGAAGAGGGAGATGTAGACCCAGACTTTCTAGAAGGGATTGCAGGATTTGAGAGGACGCTGCGCAAACATCACATAGTTTGCTTTCTTATTAATTTACCTGCGCCCTTGGATTGTAAATACTTTGTTTGCATATCTGTTTGGAAGTTGAAAAATCCCCTCACATCTGTGTCTTTAATATAATCGTGGCTTCAGACTTGTTTTAGGAAGAGCAGAACATTGCTGTAGTTTTTATTTGCGGATTAGGTTGCTCGTGCTTTGTACTTGAAATCAGTTTTGGTTTTCTGTAGAAACATACATTGAACGTGGGAAAGATCAGACCATGACTGTTACGAAATAGGAAATCAGGGGTTTTGCTTGCATTTAATAAACAACCTTTGCATAAAATGTGACAGGTGCATAGGTAAAAGGAAAAAAAAAGATAATGCTAGCTCTCTAATTTAGACAATTTCAGTAACCTTATAATGTATTGTTCTTATGCTGTCCTTAGACAGATGTCAGAATCAAATATTAATCGTTCAACCTTTTTTTATTTGACTGTTGGTCACAAAAAAAAATACTTCAGAGAGGTAAGATTTCTTGGCAGAGCTGTGGGGTTTTAAGTGTAGATTCGTTAGTATTGAGCTAGGGGAGAGCTTTTTAGAATGTTTTTTGAACATCTTGACTGTTAATGTGAAATATCTCCAAGGAAATACTATGCTATGCAGTCCAGCAAGTTATAATACTGTGAATAGACTTACTTGTAGTAAGTCTCTGATGCGGAGTTACTAAGACGTATTACTTTGAAATTGATGTATTTAAAATTTAAAAATTAAATATACTTTCCTGTATTGGACAGTGTAGCTGGTAGAGGCAAAGAGCATCTTTGTTTTCCTTATGAACTCTTATCTGGTGTTTTATCCTTAATCGAAGGCTATGGTTATTTTTGCATACTCACTGAATACTTGACCTTTAAGAGTATCTAATTAGACGGAAGAGTAAAAGCAGTTGTTAAAGGACTGTTTTTCTAATGAAAATAGTTTGACGACATTTAATTTTAATTTCCTCTGAGTAGATAAGTGTGTTAGAAATACTTTTACAGTGGATATAAAGGGAACAGTTGAGAGACAGTGGCTGAGAATGTGTCCAGCTATTTTTGTAGCTAGCAGTTTTATTTTTTTCAGTCTCTTTGCTTAGATATTTCAATATAATTGAACAGCTAAACTACAATTGGATACAAAAACTATTTGCACTTGGTAATATTTATATTTTTAAATAGGTATTATTGTATTAATTGATAAGTAAATCGCAATGACTGTGAGAAAATCCTGGCCTATGTTATTACTTTGATAGAAGTTTGAATATGGGATAGTACTGTCTGTATCATATAAAAATGTTTTCATGGATTTTTAGCTGCTGAAACTGAAATCAATAAACTTTAGTTACTGTTGTTAACTGGAACAAGTAAATCTGCACATTTCTGTTTTCTTCGTATCACCTCTGCCTCTACATTCACCTAGTGTTTCTTCCAGCATTACTCCTTTCATAGTATTTGCCTTCTTCAGATCATGAGGCACTCTTGGTGTACGTTTTTGCATGTTCTTGTGGAAGATTTTATTGACAGAGAACTGTGCCTCTAAGTTCATACAATTACTTTGTTTTCTGAACAAATACTAGAGAATCCCAGGCAAAATAAAATTCAGGGTTAGTAGAGTAGCCAGTGGGTCAGTTCCTAATTTTTTTTCTTATTTTAAATATATTTGTCAGTAACTGATGATTGTGTTTTAACGTAGATACAGAATGGTTTTCTGCACAACTGAATTTCACATTAGATTAGTGACACCAATGCATCCCGGATTGAATGTACATTAGTGAACAATATGGTCTATGTTCTGGATTACTTTGGAGAATGGAAAATACTTTTTGCTTAGTTGAGAAATTTTTAACACTAGAAAGGATTATGTTTATTTTAAAAACCTGCTATGTTGGATTTGAAAGAAACAAACTTGTAATATACCCCAAATTTATTGTAAACTGTTTAGTTATTTGTATTAAATGAAGTGATTCAAAGGAGTTCCTGTCTGCTGAAGTTTTTAATTCAAGGCTGAGGAACTGATTGACAGTTGGAAAAATGGCATAATTTTCCATTTTTAATTTATGTGCAGAAGAGATAGAAGAGGAAACTACTTCTATTACTTCTGAAGTTCTCAGTACCAGAAACAACCAGTTGTTTATTAATTACATATTCCTTGTTTATTTCTGTAAAAGAAAAATATTTTTTTTCTTAGTCTTCAGTATTCTTTGCATGATGACCTACTTGCTCATTTGTTTTATGGGTAACAGTGAGTGATTTTTCCTTATTCGTATGACAGAGGTAGAGTGTGGTCCCTTCCAGGTCTTGCAAGAAATCTGCTCCACTCCTTGTAGCAGCCTTCTATGACCTAAAGGGGACCTACAAGAAAGCTGGGGAGGGACTTTTCACAAGAGCCTGTTGTGGTAAGACAGGGTAATGGCTTGAAACTGGAAGAGCGTAGATTTAAATTAGACATAAGGAAGAAATTCTTTACTGTGAGGGTGTTGAGGCACTGGAACAGGTTGCACAGGGAGACTCTGGATGCTCCATCCCTGGAAACGTTCAAGGACAGGTTGGATGGGGCTTTGAGTGACCTGCTCCAGTAGAAGGTGTCTCTGCCCAGGGTAGCAGGGTTGGAACTAGATGATCTTTAAAGTCTCACCCAAACTATTCTATGATTCTATGTACGTCCATACTCCAGAGGACTCTCTCCATGTGACATGGTTGTCACACCTGGCTGCTGTAGAGTTAATTTCATTTATTATTTTAGATTTTTTTTTTTTACCTTTTTTCTTGATTTTTTTTCTGATACTTCAGCTCTCTGGAAATTTGCACCCTGCCTTGGAGTGATGTGGCTCTTCTCTCTGCTTGTATAGAGTGGAGAGGTCTGTGTCAGTGCTGTGCCTTTCCCAATCTCGGGTACGTAATTTTCTGCAATGCATAGGTCTAGAGAAGTCCCCATTCAAGCCATGCTGGGCACAGCAGGATCCTGGCACGGCTAGCTCTGATTCTTACCCGTCTGCAGAAAGGCAGAGAAGAGGGAGAGTTCCTTGTGGAATCACCTTTGCTATTGTTGACCTGTCAGCAGGATCCATGCTATCTTCTTCCTCTGGGCAACCATCGAGGTGCTGTAATGCATCACTGTCACCAGCACAGCTTAGCTATAAACACCTTTTTAAGAGAATGAGGCACACTAGCTACTGCTCTGTTTGTTGGTGCCATGTACTCTAAGAAACATCTTCTGCTATCTTAATTACTTTCTCTTCTCTTTATAGCCTCTGTGTCAGGAAGCAGAGAAATTCTAGCTGTTTGAGCTCTTGCAGCAGATAAATACACTGGCCAGTTCACTGGGCAACGTGTGTCCTGCTATCCTGCCCATACCTTTAGGAAGACTCTTTGTGCTCCACCTGGATGCAGGCACTGGACTGCTGAAGCACAAATACTAATGTTACCAGGGTTTACTCCCAGGCTAGAAAAAGCCCAGATAAAACATGGAACCATCTCTCCATGAACAGTAACTCATCAAGAGAGTTCTTGATAATAAGAACCCGGACCAAGCCACTGTACTAAGCTGGTTTGTAGGTCCGTTTTTCCTATGATTTTCAGCACTCATTCTCAAACAGGAGAAGCACTGCAGTGGAGAGAAACATTTTCCTTTGTAAAAGGTAAAGCCTTGCTTTTCTTGACCTGCACCACATGCCCTTAGTCCTCTTGGAGGTGTTTGCCGAGCCAGGTACCTGTGGGACATTCTTTGGCATGTTGCACTGGCAAAAATTTAATTCTTAGCCAGTGTGACAAGTCTGTTGGCCACCTGTTTGCTCCAGCAGCATTGTCAGCCTACAGTGAAGTAGCTGGCACGTTAACTCTGCCTTGTAGGTGGAACTCAAAGTTTTTGCTTCACCATCGTGCTCCTAATGTCTCTGTCAGGAAAGGCTACAGGAGATAGATGTGGACCATTACATGAACTCTGAAGAACAGAGCTATTGGACTTTGCAGGGGAAACGGGCCTATTAGTTGGCAGGTGCCATTCTTTGCATGGTCTCCAGACAGTATTAGGCACAGCCACCAGCCTCCTAGTGTAAAATTTGGCTCCTATTCCTTTGAAATTAAGCCAAGGTCACAGCTTTCATTGCTATTTCCACCTTTATATCTTTATTACTGCAATGCTCGTAGGAAAAAAAAACCAACAGAATTTCCATTGACACAGTGTATTGGCCTCATTGACATCCACTTACTCCCATAACCCTGGTCAGCACTTCTGAGCATCTTCATCCCTCCTCCTTTTGGTTATACCTCTGGTCCTTTCCTCCTTTTGGCATTCAGATAGCTCATTTCAGCAGTGCTTTGTCTTCTGTTGGCCACACTGATTTTGGCGAGAGCTAGCCGGTATGGTTTGGCGTGTTGATAGCTACTCTCTCGCTCCAGTTCCCTTTGAAGACAGCGAGTCATTGGACTTGGGGGAGGGTCAGCTGTCTCTTCTGGCTCAATGGGAAAAGACTCCACAGCGATTATTCTCTGAAACCCAAACTGAAATGGAAATGGCAGGCAATCTGGGGCTTGAGGTGTCAGGTTTCCTTTATCTGAAAAATTCACATTGTTGACTTTTGGCAACCGCACTCTGGCTTCTTACCAAGGGGATCTTTGCATAAGCCTCTGAATTTGCAAAATGTGTATTTTTGGATTGCCACAGGAGTGTTTCACGAGTGGTTTTTGTGTTCTGTGTGAAGTCAGTATAGGTCTGTTAGTAATTCAGGATAATGCTTCTTGAGTTGTCAGCAATACCCAAGACTTTTAGAAATACTTTGCTTGTGCTGATTACTTTCTTCAGATATGGGGCTGGGGAGGGGAAATGATGGATTAAGCTCAGGGAGGTTCAGAGCAGCAGTTCACTCCTTTCCTTGAGGTTAGTATGGACGTAGTACACCAAATCTCCACTGAATCAACGGGTGATACAAGTCTGCATTAACTGGGGCAGTAGTTGAATCAGTGTTGGTCAAAGCCTTGCTCCTTCAGAATGGGTTTGCTGCCTTTGAACTTCTGGCTTGGCGTAGGCTTGTGTTGTGGCAGGGGTTGGAGCCAGCCTGGCTCTGATGGGCACCAGCCTCGGCCTCCAGCAATTCCAGTTGTGTGTTCCTCCTTTTCATCTTCCCAGGGCTTGCTCGCTCAATAGATAAGTGCGATCTCAAGCAGAGTCATGCTCTGTAACACAGCAGCTCTCCCTGCATGCCTGTGCAGGTACAGCCAACTCACCTGGACCATTGGGAATGGATGTCTCCTAGGTGAGGTGGGATGTGCTCTCTGACAGCCTGGGGGCTTGCTGGAAAAAGAACTTTGGACAAGAGTGTGACAGAGTTTAGAGCCATCAAGAAAACCCATCCAAATGGTTTACGTCCTCAGAGCAGAGGAGTTGCTCCATTCCCAAATGCCAAGTGACTTCTTAATTTTTATGTCTACCACATTAGACTTTCCAGAGAGTCCCTGAGATGGTTTTTCTTGCAGTGAAACATGGATGCATCTCTTCCAATTCGGAGATATCCTGATAGATAACAAAATGTGTTGGAGCTTGCTACCCTATATGCAAAAGCAGATGTGCTTGTGTTGGTTGGAGCCGGCTTTTTCCAGCTTTAACTGTGCTTGCAATAAGGGTTCCCAGGCAGGGTCAGCACAAATACTGATAAGGGAAACAAAAAGTCCACAGTTCCAGCTGCTTATGCCTCATAATTTTAGAGTACCAGTAGGTATGTGAAAGCCCAAAAGCTCCCATTGTTGGTCAGTAACCTTATTTAAGTTGGCACAATGTAACTGGATCAACGTTTTGCAGCTTTCGGATGTTTTTATTGTATTTCCATTTCTGACCAAATGCAGTTTACAGGTATTCAGGTCCCAATTCTTACAGGTTTTCATGTTGCAAGATGATAATCATCTCCTATTATTTGCTACTCAAAATGTATGTATTTTAAAGTAAGTATAATTGCTTAAGTATGCAGCCTTCACATCAGAATGGTGAAAAGGCCAGTTAAGCTTGATATAAAAGTTATATTAAGTTACAAATTAACATTGTTTTAGTGGTTACTGGTAAATGAGAACCTGTGCATCTTCCAGAAAATAGCTGAGGAGGAAATGCAAAACAAAGGGGGTTTTAAATTAATTCTTTAAATCGGCATGTCCTATTACATTATTTAAACTAGGGTATAATTCTGCCTAGCATGGGTTTGTTGAATCAAACAGGGATCTCTCAATTGTGGATTTACCAGAATAAATTATAATTGAAAAAAATTTATGATATCTGATCAAGATTGTAATATATTATATTTATAATTTCTATAAATATTTGATTTTATGGGAACCAAATGGTGCTGCCATTGCCAAAAGCCAATCCTCATCATTTATTCAGTGGTTGTATAAATTTTCCTTTGCCTGCTTCTTTAGTGGTATCCCAAATTGTAAGTCTTTTTAATGGTCAGCCTATCTTGACTTGAATTTTCCCGTGCCTGAGGTCCACAATGCTGATTTAGCAAAACAGAAACTTGGAAGATATTTCCTTTTCTCTGTGCTGTTCATTATAGGCTTTGCTTTGAGTGTAGACCCGAGGTCTGAAGCTTGGGTCAACAAGAAACCACCGCTGTGGTCAGTCTGGCTCATGGGAAGTGGCACTCAAATGGTTCCAGTTTGTTGTTCTTCTGGGTCCGAGACGATTCCCACAGGTTGGGTTGGCAACTTTTGGCTTTTAAAATCGATGCAGATACCTCTCAAATAACGTATCCTTTCAACAGTCTTTTTAACTGCATTTGCATGCTGGTGATGGTTCCTCTAGGCTGAGTGAATGGTCTTTTAAGGAGAACTAGGGTGGGTTTAGCACTTACTCAGACTGTTCGGGTTTGAGCTTTACCAAGCCAGACATGAACAACTTGTCAGAGAACATGAAATAATATTTTGTGGTGTTGTTCTTTTTTTTTTTTTTTTTACTTTATAAAGTTAAATAAGTGCTCCAATAAAGTTTCTGTGTTTGTTTATTCACTGCCTTAAAACCTTGGAATCCAAACCTATAAATATAGGCTGACTTCATGTTCATAATTGTGATCACTTTCATTTGAATTGATTGAAGCTACTTGTTAAAAAAAATATTAATATGTGTTTAGATCTGCAGGAAAAGATTAATATTCTTCTTGTTAAAATACGTTGCTTTTGTACATGAGGGAAAACCAGTGTGAAAGCATCCACCTCTCTCATGTTTCTGTAACTAGGAAGCCTGTTTGCCAGCTATTACAGAAGTAAAAGGAAAGAATTTGCAACCAGACTTAAGAGATGTAGCTTTCTGCAAAGTTAGCAGCTATACTGCAAGCTTAATAGTAGTTGGGTATTGACCTTAAGTAAAGTCAGCATTTCTTACAAAGAATTGCAGCCTGATACTTATAAGTATCTTTTTTTATTGGGGATTTTTAATGTAATTTCTGCATTGCAGATTATTAGCTGGAGTTTTGCCCTAATTCTTTGTAGAAGATGATGTAGGCTTACTACTCACTAATGTGAGTTTTGTTAAGAAATGTAAACCACTTTTCAGATTTACCAAATTATCCCGAAATATCATCTGCAACTGAATTTAACCAATTTAGAAAACTTTTGCCTCTTTGTTAAGGCATATCATCTATTCTAACTTGAAAAAATAGATGAGGGCAGAATTATGTTTTCAAGTCTTTGTTTACAAATCTAAATCAATTATTTGGTTTTTTTCTCAAATGTTCAGGATGCAGAAAATATAGCCATTGAAGTTTATTATGTTGGAATATGATGCCATGCCTTTGAGTGACTCAGAATGGTGTAAAACCTAAAAGTTAAATTTCAAACATCATTTATTTATAAACCAGAAATGTGTCCAAATAAATGTCTCTGTCAGATTTTTAAAATGGGACAATGCAGTTTTGATTTACATGGCTTAATTGCATTACATACTATTAAAGAAAATATTTTATATAAAGCTAAGCTGGGTGCTTTTAGGCAAACATTATTTTTGCCTTGACATACATGCAAAAATCTTTCCCACTTAAAGGAAAGTGGTTGAAGGAATTTGGATTGGGTAATTTGAGTTGAACTGTTGAAAGCGAAGTTGCTTGCTTAGGCATCGATCCAGTCAAAACTCATGCACATCTTTAGCTTTCTGCAGTCTGTGTAGCCTGTGAGACCTCTGCTGACATGGATAAAGTAAAAAGCATGCAACGTCTTTCCCGAATTGGATGTACATACCCTACCGTCACATACACTTGAATTAAGTGTGCATTTAAGTGTGCTTGCAGATAGAAGACCTGGGGCTCCTCAGAGATTACCTGATCTCACAAAAATGCCCAGCTGGCAGTCAAAAATGAGATTTCCTTTCTTGTCTAGGCCTATGCTTGGGGGAGAAAAAAAAAAGGGGCAACGTTTTGTTGCTTTTAATATGAGCTTCATTGGATTGGTTTGTCTCCCTAGTGCAGTCGTGACGCAGTGTTGTGTTTTATCAGTGCCCACCCCCGGCAGAATTCTTTGCTTAAGAGGAGGCAGATTTTCACCTACTGAATAAGACTCTGGACTTGCATTGATGCTTCTTGGTGTTGTCTTCTGCGCTCTCCTGTGCCAGAGTGAATTTTATCCCTGGATGGCTTGGTGTAAGTTAAAGCCCTCTTTCTAGCCTCTGGAAGTTTGCATGCTCAGATGTGACTGTGCTGAATGACAGGATGTCTATTTTAGACTTCAGCCTGTATTTACAATCAGGAGGGCAAGTCACTGGAAGGACTTAGCTCCTTTTTCTTTTGAAACAACTTTTAAATACCGGGTGAGTTTTAAAGATTTCTGTGCATGACTTTTCTTTTATAAAATTTTGATAACCACGAACATTTGTTTCCTCTGAATGGATCTTAAAAATCTGTAGTGTCAAATCATAAAACCCACTTGCTTGTTAGAAATTTTCCATCACTGAAGGATTTTGTTCAGTCACTGAAGGATCAAATTGTCCTTTAGTTAGGAAGATATTTATCAGCAAATAGACATCAAGGACTTGTTGATACTTTATCTGTCTTACTTGTTTATAGTATTGCTGTTTGAAAGTGACTGCTGTCTGTGCTTTTAGTGAATGTTTTCAGAATGTTTTGACCTTTCAGTGGTGGGAACGGGCATAGGGACTAAGAAAAGGAAGCATCCTCTGGAAGTTTTGGGAGCTGGTGGTGACAGTCCCTCTCTGCAGTGTAAAACTGGATGGGAGTCCTTGGAAAGCTGTCAACATCAGTCTTGTTTCCATATGAAGTAGCAGCATGAAGTATGCTTAAACACATTGCTAGCATGTTAAAATAGGAACTGATTGATACAAAAACAGCTTATGTGGATGTGGTAATTGATTTTTTTAAAGTAAGTCAAGGGTGCTTTTTGTGTACTGGAGCATTAAACTTGCATCATGCTTGGCCTTGTGACAAGCCCTGTGCATGTAATTTAGAGCCATATAGGGATGGTCTTAGTCTTGAACCACTTGAATTAATACCACCTTTCATATAATGACTGTAGTATTAGTAGTTTAAAGTAGATCACTTGCGAGCCTTGTGGCCTGAGCACGAGCTGGAAATGATAACAACTATTGATGTGAATGATGTTAGTAGCTTTGGTTAGAAATCAGGCTTGTTTTCTATGCAGTGCTGTGCTTAGTATCAACAGACTGGAATGCCAGATCTGGTATGCGTTCACATAGATAGGTAGGAAGCCTGACAGATTGGTTTTATATAAAGAACAACATACAGAAATTAGAGAGGTATAGAAGCTGCTATGTGGTAAGCATTTTAGACAGACTTTTCAGGCACTGGTAAGTAGAAGTGAACCTGCCTGTCAGTACAAATTCAGTGCGACTGTCTATCATGAAACGTCTGCTTTTTTCAATGGTGCTAGGGGAAAAGAAATCCTCCTCCCCCATCTGTCTTGTCATAATGCAGAGTGGAGTAGTTTTAAAAGTTATCTTGAGAAATTCTACACTAGCTGCTGTCTTTTGATTTTTGCTTATATCTGGGCAACAGCAAAACAGTTAAAACTGAGACCTCGTTGAACCTCTGTCCCTTCCGGAGTTGGAGAAAGTTTTCAACTGCAGCATGGGGTAACAGCTGCATACGGTATGATTTATATACGGTATGAGCTGCATATGGTATGATTTAGATACCTTTCAATGTTTCATGAGCGCAATAGGGTCTTCCCTAATTTTCTATGAAGAGAAGATTAAAGGACATTTATGGGGTCTCTGTTTATTTCCTTTATGCCACACAGTTGGATTGCTGGTGGATAATGTACTCTGCTTCCCTAGACTTTGAACTTCGTCCCGAACTTTTATTTAACTGTTTGCCCCTGTCTGCGTTCTCTTTAGCAGCAATTTGTTTGGCAAAAAAAACCCAAAAACTGATAACTTTGTTTGTCAAATTTCTTATTATTTTTTCACTAAAAACCTGTCTAGGCTTAGAAGTGTACTGTGAATAGTTTTCAGAAGAGCTGTCCTAGTAAATGTCTGTATATAAACATGTCCTAAAATGATCTCATGGTTACCAGGAGATCCTGACTTTTTCCTGAGGATTCATTTGTTGTTCTGCATGAATCAAGGTGCTTCCTTACCTAGGTTTTGTTTTCATCTCCGCCTTAAGGAAGAAATAGCACTTTGTGTCTACAAGATGTTTAGCTAGCAACAAAATAAAGTCTGAGGGGGGTGTCTGGATCATCTACCAGCGAGGCAGAGGGACGTGCTTAGCATTTCCAAAAAACAATTTTTTCTCACTGAGGTGCAAGTTCTGTAAGTTTCTAAGTCCACTTAAACAGTTAAAAGTTTCAGCTTAGACCTCCTAGCTAATTATGGATCACAAGAAAACTGTATTAGCTAAATTAGCTTCTTACGACTTGAAATTTCATCTCTGTGTTTCCGTTCACTCTAACAGCCACCCGAGATGTACGCTCTAGCTTCAGGTCCTGCAGCTCCCTGGAGCTAATGCAGTTCCTCTGCCTGGCTAGTGCCCAAGGGTGAGTTCGCAGCATGGCCACTGCAGTGCAGGCTGGGCTGGTTCAGGAAGAGTTATCCAAAGTGTAAACAGGAAAATTAGCTTTTCCACCTAGGGTCTGCTGTAGTAGCATAGCGCACCTGACTGTGGAGGCCTTGACAGAGAGGCAATATCGGTCTGCAGGTAAATGGGAGGATTTCCTAGCGTCTAGCAGTTCAGGTTGAATTGTGTTTGGCATGTTTGGAGGCATGTTGATGAAATATAAATGAGTGCAGAAGAGAAACAGGCTAGTAACTTCCAGCTGTCATGCAGAGAGCAGAAGATCTGAGATTCCCTACTGTACAGCATTTTTTCCAGTTTCTTTTTTTTTGTCCCAGCAATAACATGAAATACCACAGGTTCTTGGGTTAGATTAGGTAGTGAAGGGCATAGCTTAGCGTGTCTGAGCATGCCAGATGTATTTTGGGCACTAGAAAGAAGCATGCTACAAGATTTAGTCTGTATTTAGTCACTGGCCTACTTTGCAGAATATTTTGCATTTCTGAAAACTTTCTCAGCAGAGATGTGCCCTTTTTTTTTCTTTCTGTTTCTTTCTTTAAACGTTTAACATCTCTTGCAGTAATTTAAGGTTGAAAGTAGTAACACCTAGCCGTTCAAATGCTGCCTGCATGTTAATATTTAAACGTGTTTATTCCCTTTGCTATTTTCATTTTGATTTTCATCCTGTCAAAGACCAGAATTAGCTGCTGCTGTGCTCTGTCATTTGTGCAAATGCAATGAATGTCAATTCGAGCCTCCCAGGTTTTGGAGGAAGCTCTATTTTGATCCATCACCTTGCACAAAATGATAGGAGGGGTGACTTCTTACTTAAAACATCCTTTTCTCCCGAGGCCGTATATCCCATTTCACAGGGAGGGAGATTATGTAGCTGCTTTTCCAAGTCCTTTGCCAAGAGCCCTGCCAACTAACTTTGGGAGACTGTTTGCCCTTCATGAGGAGTTTTAGGAGCTTGAAGTCTTCATTTCTTTGGGACCATTTGGAGATCTCCCCCCCCCCGCCCCCCCCCACCCCGCTCCCAGGGAAGCTAATAAAGGCAACCTTGTGACTTAATGGTTTATTTTGGAAGCTGCAGGAACTTGCTGTGGCTGGAGGAGCCAGATTTGGCAGACATTGTCCTGTGAACTCCATTGCGGTGGAGGAATGTCACAATACCCCTGCTCATCCTCATCCCAGAAATTGGGTCACCACAGTAAATTGATAGGTTGATTGATAAGTGGACAAAAACCAGATCTCTGTTGGGAATAAGGGTGTGCTTTCATCTTGTTGGTTTGAAGGAAGTGCGTTTCACAGTGTCTGTGCATGCATGAATGGATCTCAGTCAACTTTGCCCATTTTCAGGAGAGGAAGGTGAGGCACAGAGGCTAACTTGGCAAAGGTACTGTGTAAATCCACACAGGATGAAGAATTTAATTATTAATCTCCAGGACCAAGGAAAAACCTGAGTCCAGTGATTCATCTTCTGGTGAAAATATTATATATATATAAAATAGACATTTTTTAACTAATTAATTTAATAGAGTTTTTGACACCCTTCACAGGCAAACAAGTGCTAACTAATTGTTTTTTCCAAATATCATTAGCCTGTTCTGCCTCTGTGAAATCCTTTTCCACTCAGTGTGCTGAGTCCTCATGAATTATAAAAAAGCAACAAGCCTTCCAGCATCAAAAATACATTGCTGCTTCGTTTTCTCATGTTATCTCATAATATAAAAATCCTTGTACAAATGTTTTTAGCCACTAAGACCTTCCAAGACGTTATTTTAGAGTGTAAGGCGTTCAAGGATTGATGTCTGCTCCATGTCTGGAAAAGCTTGGAGTGACAGTTGTTCAGGCAGTTTGGAGCCTGGAGTAAGAAAGAGGGGCATCTTTTCTCATGATTATGTATCTTTAGAGAAGGCATCAGTGCTTGACATCAACTTCAGGGTTTTCTAGGAGATACTTATGTAAGAGATGTGGTATTTTTCCTGTTGGTTGTTCTCAAGGATGTAGCATCTCAGGAATATGCAAAATCTCTTCTTTTTTTTTTTTTTCCCCCCTAATTTTGCCATTATTTCAGAGGTTTCAGAGACCCTTCCTCCTTGCTGCCACAGAACCTACATTGCATTGGGTTCATTGAAAGAAATTAAGGATGGTCTTGAAACTTTGGATGTGGATATATTGTATGAGACTGAAGCAACTGTGGGGAAACTAAGAGACAGTAGGAAGTGGGCCTGGGACTTTTCATCTTATATCCCCTGGTCTCTTGAAATACTTCTTAAAATGTGTGGAGTTGGCTGACAGATATTTGCTGCTAAGTGCTCATTTGTTCCCTTGTCACCTCCAAAATTATACTTTTCTGAAGCCAAAGAGCATGGATAGGAAAGCAGAGGGTGGCATTGGATGTCTTTGTGGCGGCTGCTAGCAGAAGAGAAGGAGCCAGCAGAAGAGACAGATGGTTTTGCTTCTAGCTTTTGACCATCTTGACATGAGTGTGGGCATTACCACTCGGCTTAGAAGTCTTTTGGATGGCGAAGGTTTTATTTTTTAAAGTCCCTTTCTCTCCATCCATTTTTTTTTTGTTTGAAAGAGCTCACTCTTTTTTTTTCAGATTAGACTAATTAAGGACTAATTAAGATGTGATTCAAAAGGCGATCATAAAACTGAAACCATCAAAAGAAATACTAAAAGATATCAATAATGATGGTTTGAATATAAGAAACCTGCTAGTAATTGGTAACCATCTATAGGAAAGAACAGAGAGCTCAACTTTTTAGTTAAACTTTTTTGTATAGATTTTCCTAGATCTGCAGGGATACATGGGAATATTGTGATTATTGTGCTTCAGTGGCTGAGAAGCTGTAAGAAAATTGTATTCTTACGGCATGGGATGTGATAACAGCAGTAGATGTATATATTAATACTCTTCAGAGTATTTTCTGTGGCATTTCCTAGACAAACATACAGATAAAATAATTTCTCAAAGGAGTGCATCCCTGGCTCTAGCTGGTAAAAGGTAAGAGCTCTGCTGAGGTTGGTGGAGCTGGGTGATACACATCAGCTGAGAAGCAGGCTGTATGGTGTGGTCTTATGTCTTATATTCACTGAGTGCAAAGAGCCAAGAAGGATCCTTCTAGAAAGAGAGCTTAGCGCACTGCTCAGTAAATTCAAAGCAAACAAACCTCCCAACCTTTCTAAATCCTTTTAAATTGCTCAAAAGATTTTATCGGTCAGTGATATTGCAAGAAACATATTTCTTTGGAGGTGACCTAATTTTAACCTTTTCTGAATTGCTTTATGATTAGAACAGTCACATGCTGAGGTAGGACCCCATTAGTGGATTTAAATCATCTGTTTACTTCTGAAAACGCACATTGTTACAGGCTCTGCTGAATATTCCCCTTTTTTAAAAAAATTTTCTTTTTTCTTCTTCTTTTTTTTTTCTTTTCTGTTGCAGGACAGAACATCACAGTTGTACCAGTTTGGGAGCAAAATATGGAATGTGTTTCACTGCTGACCGAAGGCAGCCAAATGAACAGTATTTATAGTAGTTTGAAAATCAGCAGTTAGCAGTTTCTTCACATTCTAAGCTACCCAGCACTTTCCAGAGAGAACTCATTGTTTACAAGAAATCTGCTTTCCAAATCTGTTACGGTGCCCTCCAGCCTTGACTATTAACTATTCGCAAAGGGGAAGCTCATCTACGGTCTGGGGAAAGATGGCAATGGATGAGTACCTGTGGATGGTCATTGTGGGTTTTATCATTGCTTTTATTTTAGCCTTTTCGGTTGGTGCAAATGATGTTGCCAATTCTTTTGGAACGGCTGTGGGCTCTGGTGTCGTTACTTTACGCCAGGCTTGCATTTTGGCTTCAGTTTTTGAAACCACTGGCTCAGTATTACTGGGAGCAAAAGTAGGAGAAACGATTCGGAAAGGTATCATTGATGTTAACCTGTACAACACCACTGTCCCACTGCTGATGGCAGGAGAAGTGAGTGCAATGGTTGGTAAGTAGTACTTTCCTATTCCAAGTAACATTTGTTGTGTATTTGTCATCCTGTTTGTTGTGAATATTGTTAATTAAGTCTTCTAATCTTCTGGACTTGCACGCCTGGTTTTGTCTGAATGCAGGGTCCCCTATCCCTTTTTTTATTCTCCTATATTTTTAAAAATGCTTCTGATCATTTACATTTTTCAATGGTTCAGCCATTTAACTAATAGAAAAAAAAAACATGTTTAACATAATGGATCATATATATGTATTCCTAGGGTACTGAAAAAAATATTTCAGAGATTTTTATGATGGTACGTGGAAAATATGTAAGCATAGCATTTGTGACTGTACAGAAGGTCCTACAGAAATAGCAGTTTGCAATGAATACATACGAGAAGGAATTACCTGAATAGTTTTTTAAAATTATAAAAAATCCAAACATATTTGCTTAAGCTGATTGTTTAGCTGAGTGATTGCAATTAATCATACACTTCACCCTTGCCCATGGCAAAACTAAAGGAGCAGTAAAGATAAATGTCACACATTTAAGGTCTTTTTAATTTTTCTGACTCAAACCCACAGCAGTTCAGGGTACCTTAGAGTCTGCTCCACGAGCTCTTGTTTGCAGTTAGATTAATCTCCGTTTAGAACAAATAGCATATTTTGAGGTAAGTAACATTAAGCCACGGTATTTACTCTTTGTATGCAAGAGGCTTTGTGAGCTTTTGGAGAGCTCCCCCAAGGATCAATAGCAAACCTGCTTTAAAAGGGCAGGGGACAACAGGAAGGAAACCCTTTCACTGTGAGAGCGGCAGCACAGGAAAGGTGCCAGCCTGCCCATCCCACCACCACTTCTTCAGTCTGGCAGGTCTGTGGCATCCCATGCCAGGACAGTGTGATTTATACAAGCACCACAGCGTCCTCTTTTTGAAAGGGATGCTCCACTCAAAGATTTTCTTCCTTAAACCTCCTTAAGTCTAACCTAAATATTATTTCCACCTACCCCATCTAACCTCCCCAGAGTTTTCAGGCCGGACCTGCAAGTGACATGGGTGAAGCCCATGCAGAGGTCTACTACATGTGGTTATTTTTCTTTGGGGAAATGGGAAAATTTGACTTTTTAAAAAAAATTTAGTTGATCAAGATGGACATTCTGTGCTGGTTTCAGGACTTGTCTGAGGTGGCTTTGTGTGCTTGAGAGCAGGGAGGTGCTTCCCTTGGACTTTTGCTGCTCCTGAGCCTCCTGAAGGTTGGCCACCTTCCTCTATCCAAGGGGAAGAGGGGTTTGTTAGCGAGAAATCGCTGCTGGGACCACAGCTGCTTCCCAAAACGGTCCCTCTGTGAGGCTGCCAAGTTAAATCACATCAAATGTTCTTGGGCATCAGTTCCTCTTTCCCGATGTCTTGCAAGGTCAGCTGCAGATTTCTGGTCTTTCCTTCAAGCTGTAGGGTAACTTCTTAGTACCACTCCACTTGCATCATTTAGCCTTCTGCTTCCTGAGATAGCTCCATCATTTCCCATGGGCATGTGCCCAGGAGCAGCCTACATCGTCTGAAATGTAAGTGACCTGCATCTTCTGACCTTCATGTTCTTGATACTCATGGTCTCTGTTGAAGGAAGGATCCCTTTCCTTTTCTGTATCTATTTATGGCATCCTGATCCTGGCTGGGCAAAGTTTTAAGTCTCAGATGTCCCCTGTGGAGGCAACTGGCCAGAAGCTCAAAGAAAACAACTTATTTGCATGTGTATTTACAAAAGCCTGTGTGAACTTCATGACCAGTGGCATTCCCTTCCTCTACTAAGGGCATTAAGAAGAAATTCCACATTTTAAATCTCAGAATTAATCACAAGTTACAAACTGCAGATTTCACTTTTTTCCCCCCTCAAACCTATTTCCAGCTTTTCTCTGTATGTATGAAAGTTTTTTTTCTGTTTTCTCTGAGCCTTCCTGGATGTTTTCTTTTCCTCTTTCTGTTTTTGCTCTGCATTTTCTGCCCCCATTCTCTCATGCCTTATGATCATGTTTTTGCAAATGGACTTAGCTTCTGAATTTTGATGAGGCTTAAATGAATCAACAGTCTAGGAGAAACCAAAAGTCACTGTATCCTCTTTCCAGATGTTGCTGGAAGATCCTTTGATGCTTGCAGTGAACAGCAGATGGTGATTTTCAGGGTGACCTTCTCTGCTATAAGAGAAAGAAACAGGGAGCAATGGGATAAAAATTTTAAAATGTAACATTTTATAATAATTTGTAGTGTATTAAAATGTTCTTTGTTAGGCAGTTGGGAAGTTAGGGACTGTTACTGACGGAGGTAAATTGTAGTACTTCCCTAGCATTAACTAATTGTCAGGTTATTGTCAGGAATTGCCCAAGTGTTGTTCTGATGGTCCTGGTGAGAGCTGAAGTCAGCAGCTACTGCAACCAACAGAGAGAACATCCCAGCCAGGATTAGCAAAGTGAAGTACTAACCCCATCTTTCAGGTGGCATGCTACTCAACAGGGGCTTACAGCTGGCACACAGCACCCAAGCCTCAGGAGAATGGTGCCTTCAGCAGCAGGGGAGCATAAAACACACCCTGAGCCAAAAGCCAGCGCTGGCGACTCTTCGTCAGGACAGTCTAGAGCCAACCCTTTTTCTTTAGGAGATAGCAACCAGGAGGAGGGAGTGTGTGGCCTTGGTGTCAGCATGCGTGAAAAATCTGAATCTGGCACTCTGTGACAGGTCTAGTGAGCTTCCTGCTTCCTAGGTTAGTTTTGTAAAAATAAAAATTGGGAACATGCATTGTAAGTTACAGAGGGGGTCGAGCTTTGCTGTAGGTAGTTAAGGCATTGCAAGCCCCAGAGGAAAGTCCTGCTCTGGCTTGATTTGTATTTTCTTCTGTTCCTTAATGTGTTTCCTTAAACTTCTTTAGACCATGCATTGTCTTTTTCAGACCATCCATCAGTCCTCTACCACCTTCCCTCTTGCTCTCTTGTTTATTTTCAAGGTGAAGTTGATTAAACAAGAAATAGTGCCATGCTCCCTCAATTCCCACCTCAACAAAAACCCCAGCCTTCACTACACACTTGCAGTGCAGCTGTGGCTTGGTTGCATTTTCCCTGTTTTTTAGACTTGAGTATTTTGTAATTACATATCTATAGCTGGCTTATCTGATTATTTGACTCTTTACAGATATTACCATCTGTTTTCTCTTTCACCTCACTTCCACTTGCTGCTCTCTAAGTTCACGTCAAAGATTTCAAAGTGTATTTATTTTTATTTTAGTACAGGGGAAGAGAAGCAAAAAAAATAAAGAGCAGATGTTCCTTACTTGATCTAGAATTTCCAATAGCAATAGGAGTACCAGTTGTTTTAGGATTGTACCTCAAGAGAGATCAGTTTTACAAACTGGTTGACTGCCAAATGTAGCTGCGTATGATACCAGCAAATCACCATTTGCAGATGGCTCCATTTCAAGACTTTTAAACCATCCCCTTTTGTTGGAAATCAGGATGGAGGCTGGGATTTTGAGTAACAGCCTATGTTCAGTGACCTTGTTTTATCACCTGTGTCTGCTGGACGTCTGTTAAGAGAGGTGGCATGAGCCAGAAAATACGGGATCTCTTAGGGCAGTTTGATTGCTGCCGTTGGGGCCTCTTCACACATGGTGATTTAGTCTTAAGGCCGTGAAGTCTTCAGATGAAGAAGAGATCTTTCTAAGAATTCTCTAGTATTGGGCAAGATCCACAGAAAGCTTGTATCACTGTCAAAATGATTCTGGTGTCCTGAGGTTAGCACCTCAAGAGGAGCTGAGAACCTGGGTCCTCGCAATGTGAAAATGAGTCAGAGCATGGAGCTGCGTGCTCAAGGGTTTTGTGGCCAACTGTGGTCTGGTCTAACTACTGAAAGTTGGGACTGAATGCAAATAGAAGGCATCCTCCCTGGTGCTTGGGGTCTTTTTTTGTTGTTTTTTTTTTTTCCGGCACTCTTGGCAAACATCCTTCCTTGGGCTGTCTGTTGGGACACCAGACATCATATTTACTTTGTAGACCATTAGCCACTATCCCTTAGAGACTTGGGAGTGATGGTGGATGAGAAGCTCAACACGAGCTGGCAATGTGCCCTTGCGGCCCAGAAGGCCAACCGCATCCTGGGCTGCATCAAGAGGAGTGTGGCCAGCAGGTCAAGGGAGGTGATTCTCCCCCTCTACTCTGGTGAGACCCCACCTGGAGTACTGCAGTTCTGGAGCCCCCAACATTAAGAAGAACATGGACCAGTTGGAGAGGGTCCAGAGGAGGGCCACAAAGATGATAAGAGGGCTGGAGCACCTCTCCTGTGAGGACAGGCTGGGAGAGTTGGGGTTGTTCAGCCTGGAGAAGAGAAGGCTCCAAGGAGACCTTATAGCAGTCTTCCAGTACCTAAAGGGGGCCTACAGGAAAGATGGGGAGAGACTCTTCAGTAGGGCCTGTTGTGACAGTTCTAGGGGTAATGGTTTCAAAATAGAGGGAGGTAGATTTAGATTGGATATTAGGAAAATTTTTTTTACAGTGAGAGTGGTAGAACACTGGAAGAGGTTGCCCAGAGAGGTGGTAGATGCCCCATCCCTGGAAACATTCAAGGCCAGGTTGGATGAGGCTCTGAGCAACCTGATCTAGTCAGGGATGTCCCTGCTTCTTGCAGGGGGGTTGGACTAGATGACCTTTGAAGGTCCCTTCCAACCCTAACCATTCTATGATTCTATGATACTCCGTGACTAAGTAAGTCTTTTCTGTGGTTCTGACTTTTTCCAGCGCTGCAATGAGCTGCAAATTAAAGCAGTCAGAGACTCCTTATTCCCTCCTTAGTCCATTTTTCCTATAGAGGATTCCTGATGGCCACGCGGTACTGAGAAGACACATAAAACTCCCTGCCCCACAATTTGTGCCTTTATCTCTTAGCATCTAAATTTAGGAGCATGAGTGAACTACCTATAATGAACTGTTAGTGGAACAGTGGATGCCTCCTCACGCTGATCACTTGGAGGCTTCCAGGGCCAGCTCTCAAGAATCAGGTTTTCTAAGCTTGGTGCAGATGGGGAGCAGTTTGTGTGGTTAATCAGACAGGCTGTAAATACTGAAAGCCTTCAAAAAAAAAAAAAAGCAGAACTGTTGTGTAGTGTAAAGAGCTTTTAGTAATAAAAAATCATAAGTAAGATGCAGCATTCAAGGCTGCTATTAAACAGTCTTAATATCTACTTTTAGAGACAGAACTGGAACACAACTATCTTTAGGAGATCTCTGTTGTGCACATGGAGTGTAGGCAGTGCTTGTAAAAGAATGTGGGTACATTGCAAAGAATTTTCTGCATGACATTGTTATTGTTGTTGTTTATACCATACGGTTGGGGTCTTTTTCCAGGTTCTGCTGTTTGGCAGCTGATTGCATCATTCTTGAAACTCCCAATATCGGGAACCCATTGCATCGTTGGTGCTACGATTGGATTTTCTCTGGTGGCAATTGGCACACAGGGAGTCCAGTGGATGCAGCTTGTCAAGATTGGTAAGTGTTGTTTCCTTTTATGCATGAGAGTATGTGAAATAGTGTGCACTGCCTATAAAAAACATTCCCAGAAATCTACTTTGTGCTGTTAGCACTCCCTCCTTAAATTATTTTTGACCCCAGTCTTGTCATTCAGAAGATGCACTGATGCTGTGTTCATTAAGCACTGCAGTGTGTCTCCAGTGGAGAGGGGAGTAAGATGCAAGTTCCACTTCCCCAGCAGTAAGCTGATGAGACATTGTCCCTCAGTGATATGGTTCAAGGTGACATTCCTGCTCTTCTAATTCTTTTAATGGCAGCTCATACCACCTCGTTCTTGCTCTCAGCAACACTAGCCATCATGTGAATGCCCACAGTCATGTTTTTCCACCCACCAGCTTCAGGGAGGCAAAAGCTGGACGTACAGCACATGTTTAACTCAGAGCCTCCCACTGCTACAATCAGCACAGCCAAGCACGAATGTGAAGGAGTTTTCATTATTGTTTTGGAAGCCTTGTAACCCATGTCGCAGCCTAAACTCTGTTTTAAAAGCATTTGATGCTGAAGGCACAGAAATACAATTGAGCTTTAGAGAAGATGGAGCAATGCGTATTTTTTTAAATTCTGTTCAAAGTCGAAGAGAGTTTGCAATGACAGCAGAGTCAATCTGGTAACCATACCACAAACAATAAATCACTCTGGATGAGATTTCCAGAGCACTGCCCTAATCTGGTTTTATTGAAGTCAGTGGGAGTTTTGCCACCTACTTCAGTTAAATCAGTTCTGGACACTTGCAAATCTGGCCTGCAGAAAATGTAGATGCATTATTCATTACAGTTGATGCCTCCATGGCATTTTGGAAATTGAGACTTTTGCCCTGCAAGCAGCATGGCATTCTACTATATGCAATTGCTTTCCACTTGCTTGCAACATTCGTAGTAATGGTGATTAGGAAATTACAGGGCTTTCTCGGTCCACTCTGCATCAAACTACAAGAAGCTTTCCTGACGAATTTGATTTCTAAACTGGCGAAGTTATCAGGAAGTGTTTTGGCTGATGTTTTTAATAGTACCTAGCATTACTTTGATTTTAATGACTGTCAGTGGACATTGAGTTGCACCAGTTGTAAGTAAAGATACGCAACATTCATTCCAGCTGTACAAGAACTGTTTAAATGTATTGTTCGTTAACTACTTACTTAATTATTATGCAAGAATACTGTTTATTTTATGTTCCATTCTTTCTTTTCTTCAACACAGTTGCCTCTTGGTTTATTTCCCCACTGTTATCTGGCTTGATGTCAGGAGTCCTCTTTGTGCTGATTAGATTCTTCATTTTAAACAAGGTAAAGAAATCTTTATAATGAGTGCTTAGTATGAAGGCTGTATCCTAGCCTCCCATTGGAGTGCTGGCATTTCCAGAGTTTAAAGTTTGCGGCTTGCTTTTTGGACAGAGGAGCAGTCATACTTTTACAGCCATTGGAACTGTACTTGCTCTTAGCAGTTCTGAAAGCTCAGAGGAAGTAATTTGACAAGTATGGGAGGCTCAGAAGGTGCTACATGTTAATTAACATTGTATATTCTGTTTGATTAAAGGATGGCACATTGAGATTGCTTCTGGATTAGTACAAACTTGTTGACATTGACTTAGCCTCATCATAGCCATTCTGACTGTTGTTTAAACAGAAGAGCCCTCCCTTGGAGATACTCTAATTGGTATTTCATAGTTGTGAAATTTTAAGCTCTGGTTTTCTAGCACATCAGACCTTAGAAGATGGGCATCTGCATATTTCCTAGATTCTCAAGAAACCTGAATTGATGAGTTTTAGTGACCTCAGTCAAAAGTGGCAGCTTTGAGGTAGCATCAGTCTATATATCTCCAGTGTGGAAGACAATCTGCTTGCCACCCAGCATAAGCTGAAAACGAGAACATTTTTGTCTGCTCTTTGCATTTCTCTCCCACCATTCAACTTGCTAAAATGGGGGAGTGCAGCACATGACACTGACCTAAAATAAGGGACACTGTATTAGCAGTTATACAAGGAACTTAAATAGATGAAGGATTAATTCTTTTGCTATAAATAACACCACCTGTAACCTCAGCTTCATCATTCTTTATTTCTGATGTAGATAAATGTCAGCGATAAAAGCAGATGATAAATTTGATTGGACTCAGCTTTGAATTTAAAATTACTCAAGTCTTGTAAAGGATGAGGAAAAGTTCCTCTATTGCATTCAAAACCAAACCGCTTAAGAAATTAGTCATAAAAATCACATTGTCTTCTGACTGCCATCTGTGCCATTTACAAAGTAGTAAGATCTGTAGAGCTTCTGGCATAAGCAGGTAGCAACTTGCATTGTGTGCAGTTTTTTAGCTTGTGAGTCCATGCCCTGGTATAGGGGTTCATGCCATTGTTGGAAGTGTCTGCGAATAGCAGCTGGCCCTGTGGATACAGCCTGTGCTGCATCACCTTTCGGGACTGGAGCGTAGTGCAGGGCGGCCACAGCCTTCTCTCAACTCCCTTTTATAGCTCATGGCAGCAAGAAATAAAACCACATTAGCCAGCCCTTAGCTTTGCCAGGCTTTTTGCGAACACCCAAAACCCTTCAAAAGGCCAAAATAGTCTTCTCACAAAAGCTTTTTCCATGGCTCGCGGGGTGTGTTTCCGCTGCACCATCAGCTGAGCCTTTCCTTGTGAGAAGCGAGGGCACAAGAACACAGTGGCAGCAGGCACAGCAGTGTGCTAAACATTGCATACTCGCTGTAGGTATGTTACCTGTATGCTTAGTACAGCCAGACTCTTAATATGTCAGATTTCTGTTAGCTGGTGGAAAGTACTAGGCTGTCCCAGTTGAAAGTGAGAGTTGGACGAGTTGGCACTGATGCTTGTAGCCCTGCCTCAAAAATATCAAAGCTGTGTCCTGCTCAACGCCCTTCAGTCATGCTGAGTGAAAGGGACTTGGAGACAAGATAGGTAAGAAAACACTTGCAGAAAGAAACCTGTCCCCAGGCTACCCAGCAGGTCTGCAGCCAACCTGAAAGTACAACCCGTCTCCCTGGTTCGCAGTAACAGTGCCAAGCTTCCCCAGAATGCTGGTGCTTGCCAGGACCAGGATCATGGATTCGGGTGTAACCAGGCAGGTCACCATCCTTTCCTCAGCATCAATCCAGAAGCTCCACCTGCCTGGCACTGACTTGGGAGCATGTGTTTTCCTCACAGCAGTTCATGCTGACAATAATCTGGTGGAAAATCCAGCTAATGTTTCCTTTTTTTCCCCAATTTCTATGCAGGAAGACCCTGTACCCAATGGTCTCCACGCACTTCCAGTGTTTTATGCTGCTACCATAGCTATTAACGTGTTTTCCATCATGTACACGGGGGCACCAGGTGAGTGAGCCGTCTGCAGCAGGACACGTGGGAGGGAGCGTATAACAATGTTCTCCCAGCATGCTGTCAGGTAGCTGTCAGCACTGCACAGTTGTCTCCTATGTTAGGAGTTAATGAGGGCAAGAGTAGGGAGGAGTGCAGCTACAAAAAAACTCCCTCTTTAGAGGAAGGGGAAGTATTGAGCTGCTAGCTTCAACTTTGTAAATCTGAGCATATGTTGATCTCTCAAAGATATTCAAGGTATGTGCATCAAGGAGGGAAGGTTCAGAGTGGACAGTAAGAGCAGGCAGGCTGTTTGCACCCAGTCTAACACTATAGCTCCATTGAAATCAGCAGAGTCACTGTTCTAGTAGATCTGGCACAGAGACCATTAATTAAATTTACTTCTTTATTTCCCTTCAATGACAAGAAGCCATGAGCCTGTTTCTGCATTTAATGCATCTTCTTTCTTGAGTGCTGTATTTTCATTGCAACTCAGTAGGAGGAGATTATACATGTGTCCTAGTTTAGCCTCAATCAGGGCCAGACTATGCAGTCTCTCTCTCACTCCCCCCACCCTCCGAGAGAACAGGGAGAGATAATATACAAAAAAAGGCTGAAGGTTGGAGATAAGGACAGGGAGAAATCCTTAAAGCTACTGTTATAGGCAAAACAGACTCGACTTGGGGAAAACTATTCATTTATTTCTAAAAACAAAGCAGGATAATTAGACAGAGAACAATATAACCTCCCCCGACACCTCCCTCTTCCTGGGCTTAACATTATCTCTACCACCTTCCCCCCTCCCACCAAGTGGCACAGGGGGGAAGAGGGAATGGGGGTTATGGTCAGTTCATCACACGTTGTTTTACACTGCTGTTTCGTTGGCAGAGGAAGAACTCACATTCCTCCCCTGCTTCATCATGGGGTCACACCCATGGGCTACAGCCCTTTGTGAAACTGCTCCGGCGGGGGTCATTTCTCCCACGGGGTGCAGTCCCTCCAGAACAGCTGTCCCAGTACAGGCCCTCCATGGGCCACAGCCTCCTTCAGGCATCCGCCTGCCCCAGCGTGGGGTCCTCCATGAGCTGCAGGTGGATCTCTGCTCCTCCATGGGCCTCCGTGGGCTGCAGGGGGACAGCCTGCTCCACCATGGTTATCACCACAGGCTGCAGGGGAATCTTGGCCAGGACCTGTATTACTCCTCCCCCTCCTTCTTCACTGACCTTGGAGTCTGCAGCCATTCCTCTCAAGAAGTTCTTCACAACAGGCAGGCAGACGCCTCTCAGGTTCTCTTCACATCTCCTCTCTCCTCTCTGCTTCTTGCAGCCAGGCCAGAGCGAGTCAGGCCCAGTTGGCCGCCCAGTGGGAGGCCAGAGGGTGAGGCCTGCAAGGCCCACAAGGCTCGCGCCTTCCCCTCTCTGCCCCCACTCCAGTGTCTTCACATCTTCTCCTCCCCTTTTTTTTTTTCCTGTTTTTCCCCTTCTGAAATACATTCTCGCAGAGGTGTTATCACAGAACATTCTGCTACCAATTGGCTCGGCCCTGCCCAGCAGCAGGTCTGCCCTAGGCCTGGCCAAGTCCACTGAACAAAAGGGAAACAACTTCTAGCAGCTTCTTACAGAGGCTGCCCCCGTAGGCCCCCCCCTCACTAAATAAAACCAGAACAACATGTCATTTTCAGGACTTTATTTATATTGTTGTATATTTGTATATTTCATGTGCATTTATATGTTTGTGTGTGTTTATATTTGAACTTATATTTATATTTTTATATTTATGTTTGTATATTTATAGTAACACATTTTATGTTTGTATGTTTGTATATTTGCATTTGTATGTTTATATTTAACTTTACTTAAGCAGTTTAAACACACACTTGCAGCAAAAGAGTTTAAAAAAAGGATGTTCAATGCTCTCAACTACTTTATTGAAGACTCTGGTCATTAAATGTTATCTTTAGATTAGATTATTGCCTCAGAGCCACGAATGAACAGGTAATCGAAGAGAGACTCCTGAACATGCACCTGAATTAAGAAAGCAGGCTTAGAAAGTTACCTTTTTTGAATAGAAATTTGTTTTCTTTAAAACCTGACACACTAGATGTACTAGATAAATGCAGTCAGTAAACTCTACTTGATAGCATAGCATTACTGAAATTAATAAAAAGCTTGAGAAGTTCCCACTTTGAGGGTAACATAACTCAACAATTCCGTTTTCTTAAGTCTAATTGGCTACGTATCCAAGATGTTTCACAGTAAATCAGCCATATAACCAACATTTCCTCATTAGTTGTACTGCAGAAGTAGGTCAGGCACTCTGCAGTGACTCATTAAGCAAAATAAATGAAATAAGAATCTTAACGTCCCTTCTGTTTCAGCTTAGCTGTCTCCAAAGTGCATGAATAAAAAGGTGGGACTCCAGTTTTGATACTCAGGACATATGTATTTATTCTCCAGGGCTTCTGTCCTGGCAACATTTACTCACAAGGATGAATTAAGCACATAGGTTTCAAGATAGGTGTGCATATATGGGTTTGAAAGATCAGAGAGTTCAAGTTCTTTCTTCATTAAGAGTCTGATCATTTAATTGAACAAGCACAAGGAGCTCTGTTGTGGGGATACTTACCGGAACACGAGTTATTGACATGATTGTGCGTTGCAGGACTGAAACCTCAGCTCTCAAGTGCTACATTAAGCTATTATTGTAAGCAGATAATGGCTTAGATTAAGCTAAGCATCAGGCTTTATTGATCATAGCAAAGGTCAGGTAAACATTTAGCCTTAATGGGCAACACGGTTTAACATGCGTTTGTGTATAAAATCACTGCAAATTTGTTTTAGCAGTCCTGATATGGGAGTTTTGCCCCTGACTTCTTTGGAAATGAGAATATGGTGGGGTAACAGAGAATTGGAAGACCAAACCAGCAAATGTTTGCATGTCAACTAAACATTTAAATACTGCATTAACTGATATATATGCTAAAAATGATTGACTCCTTCATGTTGGTTTTGAATACATTGTGAACACAGGCTTTTCTGTGACAGACTGCTCTTCCACTGCCTGAGATAATTAAGTCATGTTAATTTATGGTCTACTTGGGTTTTATTTCTTTGTCTTCACAGTACTGGGACTGGTACTGCCAATGTGGGCCATTGCTCTAATATCAATTGGTGTATCCTCAGTATTTGCCATCTTAGTCTGGATTTTTGTGTGCCCCTGGATGAAGAGAAAAATAGAAAGTAAGTAGGTGCCTGATGAAATGTGAGTGATGTAAAGTCATGGAAATTTTCATTTCAGAGCTGGAAGTACCCTTGAGAGGTCACCTAGTCCAGTCCCCACCCATAGGCAGGATGTGCTTAAGCTATTTCTCATGTATTTGTGTAACCTGCTCTTAAAATCCTGCAGTGGCAGAAATTCAAAACCTTGTTAGGCAAACCATTGCAGTGCTTCTTCTAGAGTCTGTCAGAAACAGGAAAATAAATCCTGGAATACAATCCATTTTATATTTTATTAATGAAACATTAAAGAGGAAAAATCTGGCAGAATATTATCTTTAAGGACTTCTTTAACTTTACAGTAAGTTAGGCTGATCACAGCTTTACAGCTTTACAATGTTTTGCTTGTTTGCTTAGCTACTCTCAACAAATGCAGTGTTTAAAACTCAGATAAAAGTTTCAGATTTGACCTTGACAGGCTTGAGAGGTGGGCCGATGAGAACCTTATGAAGTTCAACAAGGCCAAGTGCAAGGTCCTGCACATGGGTCGGGGCAATCTCAAGCGCAAATACAGGCCGGGCAGAGAATGGATTGAGAGCAGCCCTGAGGAGAATGACTGGGGTGTGCTAGTGGACGAGAAGCTCAACATGAGCAATGCACGCTTGCAGCCCAGAAAGCCAACGACATCCTGGGCTGCATCAAAGGAAGCGTGGCCAGCAGGTCGAGGGAGGTGATTCTCCCCCTCTACTCCGCTCTGGTGAGACCCCACCTGGAGTACTGTGTCCAGTTCTGGAGCATCCAATGTAAGAAGGACATAGACTTGTTGGAGCGAGTTCAGAGGAGGGCCACGAAGATGATAAGAGGGCTGGAGCACCTCTCCTGTGAGGACAGGCTGAGAGAGTTGGGGCTGTTCAGCCTGGAGCAGAGAAGGCTCTGGGGAGACCTTATAGTGGCCTTCCAGTACCTAAAGGGGGCTTATAAGAAAGATGAGGATAAACTCTTTAGCAGGCCCTGTTGTGATAGGATGAGGGATAATGGTTTTAAAATAGAGGGGGACAGATTCAGACTTGATGTAAGGAAGAATTTTTTTACAATGAGAGTGGTGGAGCTCTGGAACAGGTTGCATAGAGAGGTGGTGGATGCCCCATCCCTGGAAACGTTCAAGGCCGGCTTGGTCAGGGCTCTGAGCAACCTGATCTAGTTGGAGATGTTCCTGCTTCCTGAAGAGGGGTAGATGACCTTTAAAGGTCCCTTCCAATCCTAATGATTCTATAATTCTATGATTTCATTTATAAATGAGCAGCTTGGTGGTTTACGTCAGTTACATACTTAGTTGAATTTTGTAGGAAGAAACAAAGATGCTCTAGAATTTTCTCAGATTCATTTAGTAAAGATAAGTGTTAGAAATAAATAAAGAATGTGTATGAAACTGAGCCAGGTTATTGTATCCACCTTAATCTATGCCGTTGATGCAAACAGTGGAAACATAAGCAGCAAGATAGATAGGTTGAGTTTAAAATTACAGTTCTGTTATTTCCTTAGGCCAGTTAAAGAAAGATGCTGCACTGTCAAAGATATCAGATGAAAGTCTTGATAAAATTCAAGATGAAGAAACACCAGTCTTTAAAGAGCTTCCCGGTGCCAAAGCATCTGATGAGAGCACAATTCCCCTTACTGGCTCAGTAACAGAAGCTGCTGGGGCATCAGATACTATTGCAAATGGAAACCATCCACGTGTACCGTATGGTAAGAAACTAAAGCAACACAAACGGTTTATCTTCTCTCTGTTTTGATAGAGTTTCTCAACTGCATGTGGGTCTCTGTTGTAAATGGTAAGTTAGTGTTTAGGATTTCTAGCTCTAATCCCTCTTTCTGTTGGGAAAGATGCTCATTTACAAGTGACATTTTCTAGAGAGGACTTAAAAACAACTATGTTTTGTTTGCCTGTATTTCAATTTTAGAAACAGCTGAAAACAAAAATTACTTTCCTTTTTGCTTTACTTTGTACCCTTAATGGTGTTTCTATCCTTTTAAGCAGTGGAAAAATACAGAGAACACAGATTGCTGAGGTATGAAGGTTAAATTCAGCATAAAGATTTTTAGCATACTGCCACAAGAGATGAAAAGATTTGGGCTTTAGTTGGCAAACATATGACCATTTGGAGCGTGTCCACTAGAAAAATCTCATGCATTGTTTTCTGAACGTATATTTTTAATAAGTAGGCTTGTATGCATAAAGCTCTTTTTGTTCTCCCATGTGGTGGGATCGCACCCCTCCACTTAGCCGTCTGCTGACTTTGATATCACTTTGCTAACATCTACACAGGCATGTAATTTGGTTAATAAATGTCTACTATATTCAACTGATTCTTATGAAATCAAATCATGACATGAAGCACTTTGAGTGTGTGCTTCCAGTTTAAAAATAGCTAAAAACAATTCTGAATGTTGCACAGTAAAATCCGGGAAGTCAGAAAATTAAAAAGATAGTTTCTTCAGAAATATTGCCTTAGCTGTGATGTATGTTCTACAGCATATGCTAATGTTAAATGTATACAGTGGGAATAACTATCATCATGTTCATGGAAGTAAGAGATACAAAATTTTTGAATAGCTGAGGAAATATTTCTGCAGAACATGATCTTTTTGGCTTTCTGATTTTTAAAAATATTTTTAGAAGTTGTGTAAATGTCTCTTAAGCATAGGGACTTTTGAAAGATGATCTCATATTCAGTATGACATTACAGCAAACCACCTTTCCTGAAATCCTTATTATGGCTATTTGAAGTAGCCAAAACCTCAGAAAAAGTAGACCTTATTTTACAATAAATAAATTTTTATATAGTAATTACTTTTTCAAAGGACCTGAGTATTTAACCTTCAGGTATCACCTTTGAATAGCCGATCCCAAGTGACCTGGTGCAGGTTGTACAGCGTATCTGGGGGAGACCCGATGCTGGAACAAAGCTCTTCTTGCACGAAGATGAGAGAGTTTATTTTGCAGTGAATTGAATTGTGACTTACTCATTGCATATACCACAGTTGATCTTTGTCGTATACTCTCAGACCACTGCCATTTTATTGTCTTGTGAAGTGGGAGGGAGGGTGCTTCTGTATGACATTTTGTAGAAATAAAAACTCTAAATCTCTGCCTTTTTAGGAAGGGCATTTTCGATGACGCACACCTCGGTGAAATCACCTGTTTCCAATGGCACCTTCAGTTTCGATGGCCAGATGAGGAGCGATGGCCATGTTTATCACACTGTACACAAGGACTCAGGTTTATACAAAGACTTGCTCCACAAAATACACCTGGACAGGGCCACTGATGAGAGGCCCACTCAAGAAAACAACTACAAACTGTTACGACGCAACAACAGTTACACTTGTTACACAGCTGCTATTTGTGGCATGCCCGTCCATTCCTCCTTTAAGGCAGCAGATACGTCAACTCCAGAGGACAGTGAGAAGTTAGTGGGTGACACTGTGTCCTACTCCAAGAAGCGAGTTCGCTATGACAGCTACTCCAGCTATTGCAATGCAGTGGCTGAGGCAGAGATTGAGGCAGAGGAAGGTGGGGTGGAAATGAAGTTGGCCTCTGAACTTGCAGATCCTAACCAGCCCCCAGTTGA
This sequence comes from Chlamydotis macqueenii, assembly GCF_036417535.1. Lineage (NCBI taxonomy): Eukaryota > Metazoa > Chordata > Aves > Otidiformes > Otididae > Chlamydotis > Chlamydotis macqueenii. The sequence goes on from NC_141559.1 coordinate 24,152,725, forward strand.
TCCTGTGGAAGAGGATAAGGAAGAGAAAGACACATCTCAGGTCCATCTACTTTTCCACTTCCTTCAGATCTTAACAGCCTGCTTTGGATCCTTTGCCCATGGAGGTAATGATGTCAGGTAAGAGCATGAGATCTCACAAACCAGCAATTTTATGGCTTAAGTGCTTGGAGCAAGATTTGCCAGCTTGGCCGGTCAGAAAGTGTGTTCATTTCTGCAGGCAGATTATCCTCAGGTCTGTGTTTTGCAAAGCTTGTGACACTGATGCCCATGGTGCTTTCCAGGAGTTAGGCTGCTCAGTCTATGGTTTATTTTCTTCTTTATGGTAACATCTTTGTTACTCACTGCTAAATAATTGTGCAGTAATTAGTTTAATTCAGGTTTAATTTTGTAAGCTTTGAGACACTGAGACTCCCCCTGACATGCCAACCACTGCAAAAGCAAATAGGACAGTCTCGGCCCTGCAAAGTTCACAGCATATTTTAACTGCAAGATCGGAGACCAGCAGCAGATGAGAGGTTTAGACTATTTTTGTCATTAGATGAATTTCATCTCTTGTCACATTGCGAAAAGAGTGAATAATGTCTTCATTTTGATTGCTGCAGCCCTTATAGACTTCCCTTTGCTGAATGTTTTGCTTGGAGTTTTCCAGGGGTCTAGGACCGTGTGAGGCACTGAATCACTAAATAGCCCAGAAAATCCAACAAGCCATCAAAGTCCTATTGAAGTTCATAAACTGCACATACAAGTTCTCCAGCTGCCACAGTTCTCTTTCTTAACAAAATAAGGGAGTTACCCTCGAGGAGCCCTGGGCACATTCCCATGCCCCATGCGTAGAGGGCACATGGGCTATGGTGCATCTCCTAGCACTCATTTAAGAAGCTTCCCATCTCACGGCACAGTTCTGGTACACAGTACTCCTCAGCAGGAGTTTTATCCAGAGATGCTATTGCTGTTGAGTTGCTCCTTGAGTTTGGAAGAAGCCAGGGAGTTCACCCTTCAGTCATTTAGCTTAAGTGTCTCTGTCCTTAAATCCCATGGCATTAACATCATTTCCCAGGAATAAAGGAAAAGGATCATCCTCCAGGAGTCTTTCTCTCATGTTCATATTGACTCAGACAGCTGACAAAATCTCAAAGTCGGTCTCAGAAATGTTTATCTGCACCTCTTTGCCCTCCATCATCTGGTCATACTCCCATGAGATCGTGTCTTTTCAGTCACTCATTTGATAACTTTTTTCCCTTCAAAGGCTCAACTCTGTTTTATTCCACAAAGTTCAAAACTTTTGACTGAAGAACATAGGATGTAGGCTCAGGATGGAGCATTTTATGCCTTTCTCATCTGCATTCACTTAGCTCGTCTGCTTATAACGTTACTTCATTTGCAGAGCGCTATTGCACCTCGCCATCCTGGTGGCACATGGCTGAAGGGCAGTTTGGGTGTTTTTGCTCTGTCCCTGGGAACATTGCATATTTTGCCTTGAGGATTTGGCTGGACTGCCTCTTCCCTAGGCCTGGAGCAATCCACTTGATGTTTAGTAGGTCCTCTTTCCTGTATCATAAGGTCCCCTGAGAAATCCACTCAGAAGCTGTTTGTCGAAGCAGCATTGCTTGTTTGGATTGTAGCTGGGGCCATACTGAGTCCCCTTCCTGCTGAACTCTCACCATGTTAGCTCTGCCCTGCTGGTGTCAGTTTCAGCATTTGCAGCAGGGCTTTGCAGCATTCATAGCATTCATAGTCCTCCTTAGGCATCTGGGCAAACACTGTCCCACTCAGCAAGGAGAACAGTTATTGCTCCTTGCTCTTGTCAGCCACCCGATTTAACTTACAGTTCATCTCAAAACCACTTACAAACATGTTTTCCCTCCTTGTCCATCCAGCCTCCTGGGAATTCGGAATAGGGCTTTCTGAAGAGCCTTCTTGTCTTTGCTTTTGTCTCCATTCATGTCTGCAGGGATCTGGCTGCAGGAGGGAGTCCAGGGTCCCCTCATCCTCTGGATCGGAGGGTGGTCCCTGTTGACCACCTCTGCTCTGAGCACACTGGGCAAGAGCAAAGATCCGTGGAGGCTCTTCAAGTGGCCAGCAGTGAGTGCTGAGGAGAACACAGGGAAAAGGACAAGCACCATCAATATTTGTTGTAAGGTACCCTGGGAAATACCATTGCAGAAAGTTCACAGCCTACCACAGTAGGTGCCCCTACTCATTTATTCCCTGCAGGTGATGTCTAGACATACTCCTCAAGGACTCACATGTTTATGCAAGCATCACTTGCCTTTACTGTAGGAGGCAAGGGTAGCAGAGTTTATTATAAGTGATCTTTGAGGATGCAGTCAGTTCAGAAATCCAATTTAGTATTGAAAGGAGCTGGACAGGATAAAAGGCAAGGTTTGGACTCTGTGCAGTATGCTTTGTTGCATCTTACAGCCTAATTCCCCTAGAATTCTACGTTTAGTTGATCTAGTTGAAGATGTCCCTGCTCCTTGCAGGGGGAATTGGACTAGATGACCTTTAAAGGTCCCTTCCCATCCAAACTATTTTATGATTCTATAATTTGGACTTGCTTGTTGCCTTAGCAGTATCCTTTCCTGAAAAATCATATTTAGTGTTTTGCAGATCCCTACTTCTGTCAGTGATCCTACAAAATCTGCCAGCAAGCATGCATTTTTATTAAATGCTATTTATTCCAAAAATCTCTTCTCAAGCTGAATTCATGTAATTGCAAAACTAAACAACAAGTTAGCTTCATTTTGTCAAAGCTGGTAGAAATGCAAGAAGATGGTCATGGGTGTAGGATTGGATAGGAACCCATCCTTGCAATTGTACTCCCAGCTAAGCAATAAGACCCTTTTGTATGCCAAAAAGGTTGAGAAGATAAAATACTCTGGGAATGCAGATATCTATCCTGTGGATTATGCAGCAGACACATTTTGCCAGTCTTTGTCCAGCAGAGCAGAAGACTTCTTACTGGGCTCTTGGCTCCTCCGTATGTTGTATAAAGATCTGCAGAACTCAAAAGGCGGTGCATTGTTTTAAAAATAACGCAGTAGGACCTAGCTAGTAGCACGGCTTTCTGTCCACATTTCTGTAAGAAAGCAAGCCTTGCAATCCATCTTCTAGTGAAGGCTGCTATGTTTTCATCTCCTTCCTTTGTTCACTTTCCTTCTGCTCATTTTAGGTGCTGCTGTCAAGCTCCTTCTCTATTTTTTTCCTCAGCCTCGATGCCTGTTGTTAAAATACCACTTTCCTCTAAGCTCCTCACTCGTATATTTAGGGCAGCACCTCCATTTTCCACATCTTTTTCTTTGGACTTGTCTCCTACATTTTCCTTCCCCATCCTAGAACTCTCTAATCCCTTGTTTTCTATTTTCCATCAAGCTGTTTGCTGTTCCTTGAAGGGACAGGAGCAGATAAGAGGAGTGGAGAGAGAAAAATTAAAAGCTAATATAAAAATTAAAAACTGCAGGTAGTTAAATGATTGACCTGTTTTAGAGCATGTTTAAGCACGAGGCATATGGTGTGGACTGAACTGTGATGCAGCTCAGCAACACATTATGGAGCAGAAGTGCCCCATATAGGAGGGAGGCTCCGGGGAGACCTGATAGCGGTCTTCCAATACCTCAAGGGGGCCTACAGGAAAGATGGGGAGAAGCTGTTCAGTAGGGCTTGTTGTGATAGAACAAGGGGTAATGGGTTTAAATTAGAAGGAGGTAGGTTTAGATTAGATATTAGAAAAAATTTTTTTACAATGAGAGTTGTAGAGCACTGGAACAGGTTGCCCAGAGAGGTGGTGGACGCCCCATCCCTGGAATCGTTCAAGGCCAGGCTGGATGAGGCTCTGAGCAACCTGATCTGGTTGGAGATGTCCCTGCTTCTTGCAGGGGGGTTGGACTAGATGACCATTGAAGGTCCCTTCCAACTCTAACTATTCTATGATTCTATGATTCTATAGTTTAGATAGCACTTTAGTGGGAAAAAAATCATATGGAGATTTCCCTTGTCTCATTGTCCAGGCTTTTCCCCTGGATCTGGAAGAGTTAAATCGGTGTTTTGCCTTTGACTGCAGAACTAACTCATAATAAGGTTAGCTCGACCCTAGTTTCTTCCAAGATTATGCTTTTTAGCATCCTGATGATACCAGCCATCTTTGCTGTAGGAGCTGATGTTTGTAACAGTTAAGGCTTGTGTTTAGGCTGACATCAGCAGGGATCCTGGCCGGGACAGTTGTGCCTTAAAAGAAACAGGGAGTCATGGTAACTCCTTATTTGGGTGACTGTTTTGTTCAGACCATCCCCTCCTGCCCCCCCGACGCAGAGCCTGTATGCGCTGTGTCAAGGATGCTGGAGCTCTTCCAGGGCTGGTACTAACTGAGCCGGGCTGAGAGCCTTGTGACACCATCGTGCACATGGGCTGAATGAAATCTAAAGAATTTGAAATCCCGACTAAATGTGTTGGGACAGAATTGCTGAAAAAAAATGTTGTTGAACTTAATTAGCGGCGCCAAGTGAGCAGGTCCCACTGGCTCAGCACCCAAGCACAAAGGGAGCACGTCAGGTCATTGCAAGAGCAACAGGAGAATAAAAAGGGCAGGATGGAAAAAAAGACCTGCGCCAGGAGCGTGACACAAGGAGAACTGCCAGCTTCCTAAATGCTTGTTCAGAGCCAGCTTTCCAGAGAGGCCGGGAGGCTGGGCTTTGTTGGCTGGTGGGGATTATGTGCACCTATGGTTGAGTTGGACTGAGCTTATTTTCTGTCAATATGGGTTGGTTCAGCAGGAATCATGATGATCCAGAGCTCAGCGCTGCAGCAGCCTTCCTGTATAAAGGCAGATAGTGGGAGAGTTGCTGAAGCGGTAGGGTTTATGCTGCATTTCAAAGTCTGGAAGCATGTCTGAATTACCTAGTTCCCAAAAGCCAGGGCAGTTGAGCAGGCTGTTTTGGAAATGGTTAGAGAGGATTGCTAACCCCGTAGCTATCTCCTGTGCTGGGCAGGCTGTGGCTGATTTACTACTGGGTTGGGAATGAGAAGGCTATGCACAAACAGTGCATCAGCCCCACAGCCCATCCAAGCAAACAGGAAGATGCTTTTGTTGACTCAAGCAACCTCTGGAGCTCGTTTTTCCTTGAGTTCTTGCAATTGAATTGGGATGACCCATGGAAAGATGCTGTAGGTCGATATGAGGTCTGCTGATTAAAATCTGTTTATGCTGTGTAAAAAGCCTGAGCCTTGTGCTCCTACACACCCATCTGTGCGTGTGCTTAGTCTTTTTTCTCGTACAGATTCCTTTTTCTATAAATGGGGAGCTTCTTCTGTCCCTTCCTACCCTGCCTCTGCACCTCAGGCCATCATTCCTGCTGTCACAGGAGAAACCCTGGGGGTAACAGAAGGAGCTGTGTGCCCTGGCTTGTGTGATCAGGCGTCTACCCTGGGTTCATGGATTCCAGCCATGGAGGAAGGTGGTTTATTACCATGATGGCAGCAGGAGCCGTGATGCTCCAGCTGAAGAGGGTGACTGCAGACTGCCACCCGCCCATGTCTGTGCGTGCCAAGGTGCAGGTGGGACTGAGGTTTAGCTGGTACAAAGGGAGGAACAAACCTGCTTGCAGATGTTTCACAGTTGTGTGGGTGATCTCAGTTTTGCTGAGTTCCTGCTGCATAAATTGCTTGAATGTAGCTGCTTTAATTAAATTTCACGCAGAGGACTTCAGGACTACCCTTGTGTATTCATACTTAAATGCTATAGGAGAAAGGGATCATTCATGCTAAAGTCTGCAGGTAATGCCATATAGATTTATGGCACAAGCTGACAAAGAATGGCTCTCGTATTATCCAAATGATATAGGCTATGTTACGGAAGACAGAATTTAAAAATATTTCAGACCTATAGTGAAAATGTTTAATATTTTTTATATATTTCTACACATTCTCTCAGTGGTTTTAGGGAAAGTGAACTGCTACCAGATAGGGAATTCATTGTTAAAAAAAGCAATGCAAGTGAAACTAGGAAATACCTTCCTGCCCAAAATAGATGGAAAAGAAACTTCTCCTTTCACCTCCCTACAAACTTCACTGGAGTTTTGTCAGAGCATACAAACAGCAGTGGGACTCACCTTTTCCCCTCTTCCTAAAGTAAATGCAACGGGATTAAAGGAGGGAAGGGCCAGAACATTGCCAGTATCTCACTGCACATAGAGAGCATAGTGGGATTCAGTCTCCTGGCTAAATAAGGAGTCTAAAGGAGCTATAATAAGGCTTGATTACAAAATGAGTATTTCTTATTTCCTCCCTGAAAGCTGAGTCAAGATCACTTCAAATATTTAGGAAGCTAATCTGTCCATTACGATTACTGAGAGCAGCGTGAAATCTAATTGCTTCACTTCCTAATAGCAGTCCATCCTGAAAGCACAGACCATGTCCCGAGTAGATCTGAATCTTTACTTGTGTCCTTTGTTGTGCAGGTATGTGGCATCTTTGTTGTGCCATGCAGGCAAGTAAGAGAAGAGCAGCAAGAAACAGAGGGCTGTTTCTTTCTGGGAGGATGGACTCACCCTCCAAGGCCAGCATTTACAGTACGCAGTGATAAGCTGTGAGAAGAAATATGTAGCCTTTCTGACTCATTAATGCACCCAAAGCTTGCACTTCACAGGGCACAGCTGTGACACGCTTTTATTGCACTCTGGTATGTGCACTATTTCAAAACTATCTGTCTGTTGGAACTAGGATAAAACTCTCTTGATAATCTGAGATCTCTGGTGATTAGGACATTTTTTTCCTGTTGGTACATACAGGTGTATATTCCTTGCATCCTTACTCAACTGGGTGATGTTTCCAGGTGTAACTGCAGTATATTCAGAAATATCATCACCTTTATTTTTGCAGTGGAAAGTTCCTTTGTGAAATCCTGGTTTGGGAAATACTCAAATGACAGGGGATTTTGTAATACTGGAAGCCTAGTATAGATTGCTCAGATGGCTATTTTGCCTGTCATTCAGTTTTAATCAGTGATAATGTGTGTGTCAAGCTTCTTTCACTCAACTGGCAAAAATGACTAAAACATAGTCTGCTTTTTCAAGTAGCAGAGAATCAAAACCCGGTCATCGAGTAGATGGTGGATTACAACACAAAGCTTATTCAGAGCATAGGATTCAAATACAAGTAGATTTTCTTTTTGAGCAACTCACTACTCCCCTCAAATAAGAAGTAGCAAGGTAATAGCAATGTTGCTAGTTCATAAAATATTATGATGATTTTGATGGAGTTTGTTGATAGAACATTCAGCTGGTGTCATCCTGAAAAAAAACCCTTGCTGAAAAAAAACCCTTAAGTTTTACTCATAAGTAAATAAATGGTTGCAGTCCCTGTTCCTCAAGAGAAGGGCCTGGACTTGTGACCCAAAAGTACCTAAAAATCTCTCTGCTCGTTTGTGTGTATGCATGGAAAACTGTGATTTCTAAGCGTGTCTCATAATAGCTGAATGTGGGGTTTTTTTTTGTCAGTGATACTATCTGTCTCACAGGCAAGAGGAGAAGCCAACTCTTTTTATAGTCCAGATTCACTGTCAAGTGCTATCTTTCACAACAGCTTTATAAATGGTGTGGGACAGATTCTCAATTGGCACAAGCGAGCAGAAAAAGAGAAGTAGTGCCAATTCACATTAGGCGAGAGATCTAGCGAAATCATCATGACGGTCAGACAGCACTTCAGAAACACTCAGCAGCACTTCGCTGAACCAGAGTGACATGCATCTGCAAATACAAGCATTACTGTAGATGGCATTCAGTCCTGTATTGTGCCTCCGGGGAAGGCAAACAGCCCCTATGCACCATCCCTGCTGCAAAGTCCTGTGCCCTGCAAGTAACTGGGGCTGGCGGAGCCCAGCAGAGATGGTGAAAAATACCAGATATGGAGAATGCACTTCATGACAGGTAGACTCAGGAGTTCAGCTTCTTACGCTGTAACATTTTATAAAATCATCCTAAAATTAACTCATAATGGCCATTCTCTTGTGCTCCATGGAAAAATGCATGTTAGGTGTACAAAACTAAAGCAATACCATGACAAGGGTAGCTTATCTTGGCTTTTAAACCCAATAGCTAAATAATACAGTAACAACATCCTCAAAAGCACTTCAGCTACATAGGAACCTAATGGCAGTTTTACATACAGATAGGTGTAATAGGGGTTCAGAGCCCTTGGCTGACCGTCTCAGGCTTTCTTCTTCTCCCTCTAAACTACCACAAATAAGACTTGGAGCTCCAGCACAAAGGAGAGTTAGTTAAAGCAAGTAGAAGAGCTGAGTGGGAGAGTAAGAGAAAATTACTTTTTGAAAATAGACCTGTGAAATGAGTCTTAGCCAAGTGCATGAAAGATTTGAAGTCTGCTTTCCTGCTAGTCATGTCTTGAGTCAAATGAGATAGAAGCAGTGGGAAATATTGTGAAAGCCACATCCCAGTCTAGCCAGCATCCTCATGGTTCATCTGCTTAGTCACTCAGCTGTAGGAGACATTTGTTAACCACAGAAGGTCTCAAAGTAAAGTCTCTTATCTAACAATGCCTGTTTTTTTTCTGATGTGTTGTTTCTCTCTTACTCTCCTGTTGGGACTGGTTATCTTCTACCAATGAGCTCTTCCTAGTCCCAAGGATGGTTGATTGCACATGCTCATGGTAATGTCTCAGAGCTAATATATGCAGTACCAAGATCTTTGTCTTTGCAGTTTGTGAATCGGGTGCATTCATTATGAGCTCTTGGCAGTTTTGTGGTGGGACAGGCCTAATGGCTTATTCTAGAGTTGTTCTCCGTTGGCATAGGAAGCGTTGATACCACAGGCCCCTGGGACTGGATCTACTGAACAACTCCAGAAGCCAAAGGAGCCCTCTGAAGAGCCATGATGGTGGTAGATCAGAGCCACTGGCTGCGTACCACTCCAATTTGCTGGCTGGTGGTAGCTCCCAGGTATTCAGCCTGGGAGATGATGTTGTCCCTAGGAGCTGAACATGTAAATCACATTGAATGTGATTTACAGGGAGAGGAGAAACATCTCTCTGGTATAGATAACCAGTGGTGCAGATACTCACAAATGAAAATTCAGTTAATTACCTTTTTGCCTTTCGAAGCATAAATGGATCCTGTACTCCTCTACTTTCTTTTACTACAGGGAAGGTATCAGAACTGCTGCCTCTGTGGGCATCAGTGTCATCTCTTCTGACCTGTCCTCCGAGGCTGAGCATAAGTCAGGAGAGTTTTGCCTTGCCTTCCTGCCACAAATAAGAAAATAACCTTTTCTTCAAGCATTAAGCTTAGTTGATTCACAGAGGTGTAGCATTTACAAATAATTAAAAATGGATTTTGGTACAAAGGAGCATGGTTTGGTGCTGTAGTTTTTGAACCCTTTTCCATCTTCCCATTTACATTAGGACTGACAAATATCCATCTGTAATCACTTCAGAACAGTCAGGAATCAGTGCCTGGGCTCACTCCAAGTGTACCTGTTATTTTCAACAGGGAGGTTGTCCCCATGTCATGCAGCACTATAAGAAGGAATGATCAGTTTTGCCTGGCAAAGAAGTTGCAGGTCAACTTAAAAATATTAGAAATGCTTTGATCAAGAATCTCTTCTTCCTTGAAGGTAAAATAATTTTAAGCACTAAAGACTTCTCACATACCGTCCTTTCCCTCATGCAAAAACTCAACAAATCAAATGTATACTCAGGTACAGTATCAGATCAGAATTTTGAAGTATTTTTGCTAGTGGAAATCACTCTTTATTTAAAGTCTATTTAGTTCTTCATCATACTACCCAGTGTCTTCAAACCCACTGGATTTTACTATCCATGTTAGCTCACTAATTTATTTCTAATATCTTTCTCAAAATCCATAAAAATTATTCATTCCTTTTTATATCAAAGAGCATTTTAAAGTATTTTTGTTTGCCTCACAGGTTGAATGTTGTGTGTGTTTACAAGGGAAAATTCCTTCCTAGTTACTTTGCTCTCAGGACTCAGAGCTCGATTTCACAAGGGCCAGAAGAAAGGAGGAGCTCAGCTGTGCTGAGCTTTGCAGTGCTGAGGACCCTCATCTCTTGGCAATTGGCACTCAGCCACTAGCATCTCATATAAAGATGAGATTCAAGTAAATCATTAACTGTCGGTTGCAGTGGCTTGGTTTGTACAACATTTGACTTTAAAACTGGCACTTACTCCATCTGTGTGCTTTGGAGTGAGACCAGGGACTAAATTTAGCTGGTCCTGGCTGCAGGGTGAGCATAGCTATTGGTCCTGCCTAGGGCGCTCGCTGTGACCTGCTCTCCTTATCAGTTTACAAAGAGGGGAGCTTCCTCTTTTTGAATGACATTGGACAGGTTTGCTCTGCTCTTCTCATTATTATTTAGACATAAGTATGGTGCTGCCTTGCTCCTTATGCTTTTCTGGTTGTGGATAAATGCTACTCAGCAGGGCAAGCAGCTACTCAGTTTAGCAAAACAGCTGAAAAAAAGAAAGGGATGTTGAAGTTTTTATCTGCTTTTTAGTATTTAAGCCTCTAAAGTAACTGGATACCAGCTTTCAAGTTTTATTTCTAATTCTCAGGTCTAGAAACTTCATGCATTTTGGAATAAGCAGGGTCAGAAATCTCACTCCAGGCACTGGAGACTCCAGCCACCAATATCAGGTGACCTGCATTAGGAGCAGGGACTTCAGTGTTGCTGACTTGCAGTGTTTTTCTAGATAGCAGCAGGAGGGTTGCAAAATGGCTTATGCCAGCTCTGTGTCACCGAGGAGTCCTCTCTGATCCAGTCCAACTAGCTCTACAACGTATTTGAAGAGGACTAAGTCACCTTCCCAGCTGCATTCTGATCATATCTCCAAACATTATAGGTTGCCAGACTAGATTCTATTTGTATCTTCTTGTCTGCGATGGTAATTTCATTCATTAATTTCCCTCTTTGACAAGAAGAGCTAATTTAACACTTGAGTTTTAAAGATGCAGAGCTCTTGAATTGGTAAATTTTGAGATAATTTCAGTGCAGTACTGAAAACACTGGGTTTTGTCCCAGAATAGACATGAGACATAATGAGGTATTACAGACTCTGACATTTCAAGAAACAATTTGTAAAAGAGAAATTCCTTTCAGCATTCACTGTAGTTATCAGTGATGAAGTGACAACTGAAAAAGCAACATGATAAGAGTCGCAGGGTGTTGCCTGTAGGGTCAGGTCAGAGCAGTGCTGCACGATGAAGAAAAATCACGTAGAAAATAACAGACTTCTTTTAAGGCAGTTATCTGCACTTTTATAACTCAGACAATGTTTTTCTTTTTCTCCAGCAATGCAATTGGTCCCCTTGTCGCGCTGTGGCTTATCTATGAGCAAGGTGGTGTAATGCAAGAAGCATCAACTCCTGTCTGGCTGCTGTTTTATGGAGGTGTTGGGATCTGTGTGGGTCTCTGGGTCTGGGGTAGAAGAGTTATCCAGACCATGGGTAAAGACCTCACTCCAATCACACCATCAAGGTAGGTGCACAGTTGTCATTATGGTTGTATGAACTTTGTGTGTGAACCAATCTGAGAAATTGCTGGTCCAGTACTTTGTTTGTAATGCAGTTTGCTGGATTTGCTGTGCTTTGATTTTAATGATAACCTGGCTTCAACTTTTCAGTCTGTCTAAAAAATGAAAGAAAAAAAAAGAGGAAAAGGAGAGACAGAAAGAATGATAAAAAGAAAGAGAAATAAAGACAGAAAGGGAAAAAAGATAACCCTGTAAACTAATACTGAATGTGTTTGAGGTGTGGAGGTCTACGTGAACAGTCTTCTGCTGATGACCTAATTAACATGACAGAAGGTGCATTTGGAAATGGCAAGATTAGTGCTTTCCTAGTGTGCTTCAGACTATTAAAACCTTATGTATTTATTACAGTAATTTTCATCCTTAATTCCTACTCAACCTCTGCTGGTGCTTAACTGAATTACTAATTAGGCATGATTCACTGCAACATAAAGTAGTAAAAGGCCCTGACAATGAGCTATGCAGCCGGGTTACAGATGACTACCCTGTGCCATTTCCATTATTCAGCCCTTCCTTGTTCTTTTAACTTATTCCTATGACAAAAATCAGTTGGAGATAAAGCAGTTGAAAGAAGAAACGGGTAAGACCTTGGCACGCTGCATGGTATCAGTCCGAGCTGATGCAAAGAGTGATTGTGAAGTGTTTTCTTATGCTTCCCGCAGTGGATTCACTATTGAGTTGGCTTCGGCGTTCACAGTTGTGGTAGCTTCCAATGTTGGACTTCCTGTCAGTACTACACACTGCAAGGTATGCCTTTGCCCAGCAACTGCGGTCAAGGCAGTCTGGACTATTCATCTTAAAATTGTGTCGCTCGAGCCAGCAGATAATGGCATGGTGAGGGGAAAACAGCTTCTCACGGAGGACGGTTAGGCAGAGGTGCATCAGGGCATCTCAGTCACGGCAGCAACATTGGAAAATAATAAGGCTTCCAAAAAATGCACTGGAGTTGTCACAGTATAGCTGCTGCAGTCGGGCACAGTGTGAACTCCATAGCTGTGGTTAAAGAAAAACAGTACTTACAAATATGTGACCTCAATTTTAAAGCAAACGATTATGAGGAAGAACCTGGTTTCCTCCGACGGTGCCATTTGAACCTGGTCGGGTAGCGTTTCTCCCTTGTTCAGAGGCTGCGCACCACTCATCATTTATACTTCACTTTCTTGATAAGTGCATGGCATGGGATTTCCTGCATATAACTCTTTTACTACAGGTTTTCCATCTGTCTTTTTTGTTTGTTTCTTCACAGTGGATTTTGCATTGAAGTAATGTGTGCGCTAACGGTACTTGTAGCCTCAAATGTGGGTATTCCAATAAGCTCCACCCATTGCAAGGTATTGAAGTTTGCAGTGATCGCATCAGTAAATCACATCACTAGGACAAACCATAACAAAATATGAGAGATACCAATTGTTGCAGATTGCCTTCACTATGTGATGCGCTGTGCAGACAGCAGTCGCAAAATAATGAGGACCGCTTTTAAAGCTGGTACAGATAAGGAAAGTCAGCATTATAAGTAATTGCACAAAAGTCTGGAACATCTTTGACCCTTACGTGATTATATTGAACTAATATAGACATACTAAAATAATGTAGACTCGTAGTTTGTGTGATCCTGGTTACATGTATTTGAGAGCCACCTGTGTGAAAAACATTGCTACATCATTAAGCTAATATTTTAATGTCTCTCTTGTTTTAAATCAGCTTGTCCTCACATTTGTGCATTGTAATACAGAATCTGGCCCTTGTAAATAGTTCCTTGAAAAGGTTGTTGGCTTTTTTTTTTTTTTTTAAAAAAGACCAATTTGAAGTATAGATGTAGGCTAATGAGCAGAATTGTGTCATATGATACGCTGTGTGAGAAGACTTTTGTATTGCTTGTAGGCAACAGGAAGCATGTGGACATTTACACTGCTAGAAGAACATGTGGGAATTTGGAATTTTGATTTCCAGGAAATTCTTGAGTCAAATATCCCATCTTTATTTCCGTTGTTTCACCATGGACTGCCAAGGTCTTGGACATGCAGAGCTGTCGGTATTCCTCACTCTCTGGTGGGCTGGCAAGAAGCTGGGCATCCCTGCCTGTGAAATTGACCTGATTTCCAGTGAAAGAGTCAATGAAATCCACACATCCTGTAAAATGCCCCACATTGGTTCAATTGGCCTTTTTCTAGTGAAAACCATTTCTTCAGAAAGCCTTCCTCTATTGTAAAATAATTTCTTTCTTCTGCTGTAGAGCTCTTTCAGAAGGAGCCAAGACTGAGCTGCTCTGAGAGATTGTTCAGATTTCCTGACGTTGGCCGAACTCTGGTTCCTCTGAATCAAGCAGGGAGGGGAAAAACAATAACAATGTGATCCAATTCTAAAAATGCTAGCCTGAAACTACCTCCCTTTAAGCTGACTGGTATATCAAACATGTGATGAAAATTTGCCACGGAGAATAATACAGCTTTGATTATCCCTGTTGCGTGCCTGAAGCACTTCTAGCCAACCATCGTAAAAGAGAAAATACATTTTAGTGCAGACAAATAGACTGAATTTAAAAAGATGATGTCTTGGAAGCCATAAGCTAATGAGAGAGCATCATTAGCAGGTATTAATTGGCTCAACACAGTTAAAAGCTTAGTCTTTTCTAACTGCAGAGCAAAATAATTCTTTTTAAAAAATACATCCATAAAAGCAGTTAATGTGATTAGTCTGTGTCTGCTCCCTGTAGTTTGCTGTATCTCATCAGATAGATCATTTTTAATGGGAAGATCCACTTTGCAATAGGATTAGACTGTCCCAGGATGTCATGTTATTGTAACTGACTCTGTGGTTCAGCAAAATGAGAACCTGAGTTGAAAGATCCTAAGTGATCAATACAAGATAAAGCAAACACTTGTAACAGATGTATTCCTTGTTTTCTTTGACGGCCTGGTGAAGGAATAAAAGAATGATTATGTATCATTTACTCCATGGAAAAATGCCTCTCTGAAAGTGCTGTCAGCCATTGAGACAAAATGCCATCTTAAAAAACAGCAGAAAAAATGTTTTGCCCTAGAAATCAAGAAGAAAACGGGTTCAAGGTGAGCCTAGTCCAAAGCCTCCAGCATAGGGAGTAGGAATTGTTCTTTTCCCCAACATTTGCTCCACAGCCAAAGAGCGTTTGCTAAAGTGGGAGCCCTACCGAACTGGCCTCAGTCAACTGAGCGTGCAGCAACCAGATAAACCGATGACAAAGAAGGAGTAGCCTGAAACACCTTACATGGAGGGAGAGAAAGATTCGTCAAGCCCTCTTCAGATCGGGAGTTGCATTCGGTCCTAACACAGAGGCTTCAGTGTACATGAGGTAGCTACTGACCAATATGCCTGTCCTAAATCGACAACCCAGCAGCTTTTGGTGCCTGCTGAAAGCCTGAACTGCACTTTTGTCCTTGCCATGAGGACTTTCAGAGAGGAAAGTCCCTCTGAAAGCCTCCAAGTCAAGAAGGTCTGAGGGAAAGACCTAACCTTTTGAGCCACCAAAAGAATTTTTCAGTCTAAACATGATAGCCACATTGCTCTGCCTGCACCCATTCAACCTCCCTGGGGATTTAGCACTAAAATTTCGGTGTGGTGTGCATGCATACCTTGCCTTTCTGGTCCCCAGGTAGGCAAATGATCACATTAAATCTTACACATAGTGCTTGTTATTTATGCTAAGATATGAGATGTAGACATAAACAGGCGTTTTTCAGCTGTAACAGATTGAACGTTTTCACATATGGATAAAATCAGAGTGCAGGAGTTAAATGCTTTTTCTGTGCAAAAGTGACTTTGCTGAGGTCATACTGTCAGCTCCATTTTGCTATTATTATTATGGGGTTTTGAAAACTATTCTCTGTGTTGCTATGATGGAATTATAATGTTCTGTGTGTTATTATGATATGCTATTACACAGGGACAAAAGAGCCAAAAGCCTTTCTTCACTATGAGAGTGGTGAGGCACTGGAACTGGTTGCCCAGAAAAGTTGTGGATGCCCCCATCCCTGGAAGTGTTCAAAGCCAGGCTGGATGGGGCTCTGAGCAACCTGGTCTAGTGGAAGGTGTCCCTGCCCAGGGCAGGGGGGGTTGGAACTAGATGATCTTTAAGGTGGCTTCCAACCCAAACCATTCTATGATTCTGTGATGCTATGATTTCTGTAATGCTTTAAGCAGAGCATACTGAAGGCAAACTGCACTGGTTTCAAACCAATTTCAAAGTAGATATCATCTGAAATTCTGCAGACAGTGTAGTGTCCCTACACCCAAGTCTTAGCTACTTTCCTAACCTCTAGTCCATCAAAATCACTATTAATAAACTAAACTTTAATGTTTAGAACAGATTGCCAATGCCATCATTGCTGATACCTTTTAAATTTCAGGAAGGACTCGGAGATTATCGTATCTAGACTGCAGGTTTGCTCAATAAGCAACACTTCGTGTTGCAAGCATGACAGATGGATGCTAAGGATGTGCAAAATGTAAAGAAGAGCCTAACAGCTAAGCTGCTGAAAAACCAAATGCTTTTTCCTTGGGTTAATGCTTGATATAGACAGAAGTGTGGGCACCTCCTAAATACTCTTACACCTCCTAAATAGCGTACTGTCTACTCAAGGGGTATTCAGACTAAATATTATCTAACAGATTTCCTTATTCAATCCAATTTAGACCGAGGCCTTTTCAGTCCTAGAATATCAATTTTAATTTTCCCTTGTTCTGTCACAGGCACTTTTGAGAGTCTTATTTCCTTAGAGTTACAGGGTCTTCCACAAATAACTATTTTCTCCAAAAAGAAATGTTAAGCAGTAGTTAGAAGTTAAACAGATGTTAACAAAAGATGTGGATTCAATATCCCTGCTTCCCTGTCCTCCCAGCGTTTATCATTTTCCTGGCTCTGCACATGGGGAGCAGCCCATCTTCTAATCTTTCCTATTAAGAAAACAAGCAGAGAAGAAGAGACAGGGATGGCATTTCAGGGAGCACAAGCCCAGCTATGTCTTGGAGTTTCCTTGCCTTCAGAACAGGATATTCCATCCACATTTCTTGCTGCTTTACCCTGTGCTTTGAATAGACTTGCACTGATTTACATGTTTTTGTTAACAGCATGGAAGGCCACTTCCAGGGCAGCATTTCTGAAGTTTTTGCATCGTTTTTCACTGAAAATATTTTTCTCAGTCCAATTCTTTCTTAAAAAATAATATGCTGGGTTTATACCTAAGCTTATTAACTGAAAATACATTTGAAGGAGAAAAAAGTTGTAGCTTTGCTCATGTTACAGTGTGTTTCATCTTCAAAAACCCTGACCTACTCAGCTGCCCTGGTAGTAGTGCCTTCGAAGGACATTTTGGTGGTTTATCCATTCCTCACCTGAAGCTAGATCTCTTGATGTCCTTGCAGTTTGCATGCCCCGTAGCATCAGGCTGATGTCTTTGTCCACAGGGAGGATTTTAGCTCTGGATGCTTTGCTTGGCTGGTTTGCTATGGGTGGTCCATAAAAGCTAGTTTTCCTCAGAGGGCTTGGACTGATGAGTTTGATGTAGGGCAGTTGTACTGGGTCTAACCTTGTGCTGTCTGTCTGCCCCCGGCCAAGTTACCTGTTCGTTGTTACAGGGTGGGCTCTGCTGCTTACATTGCTGTTGCTGTCCTGTTTATAGCTCGCAGTATTGAAATATATATAGGTGGTGTTTGGAGTCAGCTCCGTATGCTGGGCTCAGCATAGGTTCCTGCAAAGGTCCAGCAGCTGCTGGTTGAACAGGCAGGACATCCCAAACCAGCAAGAGGACAGGCAGGTGGAACAGGCACCATACTACCTATCCTGCCCCATGCCACACTTTCCAGCAGCGCCTTAAAAACAACTTTCCTGGTGTTTTCATGATTTAGATAGCAGTCTGGCCAGACTTGGTGGATGCTTGCCCTCTCCCTTACAGACTGACTCAAGCACTGGGCAGGTGGAGGGCTGCCTAGGTTGCACTCATGGTTGATCCAGGAGTAGGCAGGGCAGAGAAAAACCCACAAATGTATTTATTCTCCTTTGACTGACCCCAAGTCCCATGAAAAACAGGAAATCATTGAAAAACAAAGGTTAAAGCACCCTGGAATTGTTGCCCACCTGCCACCCCACCACAACAGAGCCATCATCATCGTTATCAGGGGGTCATTTATCTCAGAGAATCGCTTGGTATCAGCTGACTGGCATTGGTGTGGCCACGGGCATGTTACGGGCCCTCAGACCTTCCCCTCACATCTTATCTCCTCCTGTCTTCCCTGTGCTCCCAAGGTCGGCTCCGTGGTGGCTGTTGGCTGGATTCGCTCGAAGAAAGCTGTCGACTGGCGCCTTTTCCGCAACATCTTCCTGGCGTGGTTTGTGACTGTGCCGGTGGCGGGCTTGTTCAGCGCTGGAGTGATGGCACTGCTGATGTATGGGATCCTGCCTTACGTCTGAAGAGCCTCCTCCACTGGGAAAAGGGGAAATGGCCAAGCTACTACCAAGGAGAGAAGCGTTCCCATGAAAGAACCGGTTGGAGAGGATCCATTTTCCATATCTAACTTCTTATCTACTGTACATAACAATGTGTCATATTGGTGACATGGTGATGTGGTGCCATTTCTTATATATTAAAGAAATATATATGCATATAGTAGGTAACAATACCTAAGTTATATTATCAGTGGGGTGAAAATAATTGCCTAGAATTTAATATTTAGTGAAATTTGTAAATAGTGTATCATTCTGGTGGCAATTTTTTAATCTTTTGAAGAAGAGTATGGATTAGGAAATGTTTCTTGTCCATTTGATATAAGAAGCGAGGTACAGGACTGCATAACACATGAATTTTTTTAAAGCTATTAAGATACTGGAACAAAATAAAATGTGCAGAAGTGCTTTTCATAAAATAACTTTGTTCATATCATATTGATCTTTGTGTATCACAGTGTGATGGTTATGGCTGTGTAAATACTTTCAAACAGTAACATTTAAATGGTGCATTTCCCTTATATATTTTGGATAAGAAAGTTTAGGAAGTACCAAAGAAGCAGGGGAATAGCTTGCCGATATTATGTTGCTGTCTATGCGTGTGGGCGTGTGCTGTGTTTCCCCACCTCTAATTTAATGTTGTTTTCACCAAGCTTCCACCAGCAAGGCTGGGATAGTACTGTTCATGTCTTAATATAACTTTAGAAAAAAAAAAAAAAGCAGACAAAAAAAAGTTAGTTCTTATTACTTAGTAGGCAGATCACAGTTCTCCACATTAGCTGATAGTAGACTGACTTCATTTTGTGGGTTGAATTTGAAGTATCTCACTGCTCACCTTCTACCTTTCCCCTTCAAGTCTGAGCTCCCAGTTGCCCCACTGTCAATTCCAGTGGGAGAACAGACCATCAATCTCCCCTTTTTCTGTCCATTCAGCCACAACCACACACTCTCAGGTACAGGAGCAGGACCGTGGGGTGCACGGCACCCCCACATACAGCAGCAAAGGGCAGCAGCAGGTAGGAAACAGGCTTAGCCCTGGTTTTGTGGCTGAAGGTATCGGTGCCTGCGGGAGTGCTGACCCGTGCAGGGGCTGGCTTGAGGAGCACGGTGAGGATGCAAGCAGATGCTGGCTCCCCCCTGGCATGTCCCATCCCGTGCGACAGACTGACTGTCAACCTCCCACCGTGCTGCCGACCATGAGGAGAGGACAGGAACCTGGCCCTGTGTGGATGGAGGTTGTGTGGTAACCAGCATTTGGGATGAGATTTTTTTCACGGCAGCTCAGGGGGAAATGGCTAGCTACATCCCCTGCACGGCTTTGGAAAGCACATTTGGGTGAAGGTTACTGTTTTGTGGTGGGAGGCAAAGGGCAAGGGGTGCCTGGAGGAGGCTAGGAATCTATTACTGTTTAAATGCTGCTAAAATTTTGATAAAAAGTTCTTGGTACTCCATTGTGACTTTTCCATTGGTCATTCATACTAAATTTATAATAAAAAGATAAACAGCCCCTATCACTATTTGCCTCTTGGATTTTTTGAGCATTACTCAGCCGTGTGAGCCATAATGGGAAGGCTCCATGGGCAGCTAAAACCTACGCATTGGCATCCACCGCCTTTTGTTCTTGGTCAGGGTCGAGGGGATGAAACCGTGCTCTGTGTAGCGCTGACAAAACCTCCTTTTTCTTCCTGCCATCCCAGCAGCCCCAGCGCCCAGGCCTTGCTCTGCCTAAGGCTTGGCTCACGAGCATCTCCCTGGCGAGGTTTGCGAGCTTGGGGGCTGCTTCAGATGCATTCACCAGGCACTCACTGGCTCAGATTGCCCCTAACCCTAACTCTCCCTTCTGCGGCTCTCTAAGTATCCTCATCACTGCAGTGCTGGGTTTCCAACCCCTCTGAAACCCTCTAGAGCCATGGTATAAGTAGTGCTGCCAAACAAGTGGGACCAATGAACAGTGGCTGAGTGACCAGAGCAACCAGTGAACGCACAAAGACAATTTGGGACCTGTGGAAAAGGGTGGAAGGACTCATCCTGTCTTAGCACTTGCATAAACAAATGTCTGCCCAGAGGCCCAGCAGCTTGCCATCTTGTTTCATCTGCAGAGACAAACCAGACTTCTCTTACTCAGCCGGCAAGGAGCCAGCTGCAGCCCTGCCAGAGGCAGGCAGTGTGCAGAGGGCTGTGCCGGCTCAGGGGTATGTGATAATCCCCCAGCACATGCATTGTGTCTGTCAATACACACACTTATGAATAAAACTGTTATAAGGGAAATTGCCAGCAAGGAAGCATCTCCAAAACATCCCTGCCCCAAATACAATAACCTTTAATCTGGAGGGAGATGGAAAACCCACAGAAACTTTCTCCAGACCACAGAGGTGTTCTTTGCCACGCCAGGGAAGCAGAATCACAGCAGAGGAAGCACAGCTTCGGTGTGCAGGGTGAAATGCCCCGCAAATATGGACACAGTTAAAAATGTCCTTCACTTAGGCAGCAATCAAAATAGATACAGGTCTATTTCCAGAGCAAGAAACAGTGGGGGTTTTGCATTTTTGCAGCAGCATGGGGGCTCAGTAGGGCCCAAGAGTTGAGCCTCATTTAGCCAAGAGCTGTTTATCAAGCAAGCAGACGCTGATGGACCTTGACAGAAACAAGGGATGCTCTGCACCCAAGGGGCTGCCCCCATCCCCTGAACTCAGTGCTACAGCAGAGGTTTTCCCACTGCAGTTGAGAACCTGCCTGTGGCATGGTAACCTGTGTGTCTTGGTTTGTCCTCCTCAACGGAGCAACCCTGTTCTTCCAGCATCCTGCTGCTGGCCTCCTACCTCCAAGGTAAGTGCCCTGTGTACCAGAGTCTGGTCAGACTGGCTGAGTACTCCTTGGGGCAGGGGAGGTCTGCCCATACCACAGGTACTAAGACTTGTTCTGGTGCTGGTAACCTTGCAGGGCCACGTGTGGTGTGAGAGCCCAGAAAATGCAGCTGGGGAACATGTGGAACACAACATGAAGGCACAGGACCCTTTGTTTGCAGTAGAGAGACTTGGATTGCTTTGCGAAAGCTCCTAGCATGAACCTGAGGACCTGGGCGCCCCAGGGCTGCAAGGTTTCAGAGCAGAGGCTTTAAGAAAAAGACTTGGACAGATAGATTTTTTGGGGAACAGATAACTTTGAATGAGGGTCTTACACAATTTATGTGCTATGACTTCTCTAGGGAAGGCAACTGATGAGAAAAGTGGGGTTTTTTAAAGGTTTAAGGACCTCTGGGTTTGTTCCTCCTTTTGTTGAGCTTGCTTTAGTGATATTAATGAAATAGCCTGATGGATCTGATGGAGCATTGATTCCATCTCCTGGTTGACAAAAGAAAGTCTGAATTTCAGTAAGATTTTATTGCCACTCTAAAGCATTGTAACCTCCTCCTTCTAAGCAGTAAAGTAGAACAAAAAGGAATTATAAAGAACAAACACATGAATTGTGCTTTTTCCAGAGTTTAAAGGTGAAGTTGTACAAGTATCAGAAACTAAGCTGGCTGTGTGATATTTAGTTATCTTAGATCCTAGGAGAAAAATTGATTTCTGTTGCACTGAATTAAATTACATTTTCATACTGGTTGATGCGAGCAGACTTTGCTTGTACTTGTGTTGCAAAAGTATCCATTATCTGACTTTAGTTCTTTAAACTAGGCTACGGAACTTTTACAGTGATGCTATTTTAGCAGTGTATTTATGAACAAACACTTTCTCCAGGGATAACATTGGTCTGAAAAATCTTATATGCATATTACATCCCTTTTTCAACTAATTGCAGTTTTCAAAAGGGCATTATTTTTTTCTAAGTGAACAGTATTTTTAACTTGTACAAATATGCTGTGCTGTTACCAGCTTCCAGGTGCAGAAGCTTTTTGTGTATGTGGGTGAATGCAAGTAATGGAAGCTTGTTTCCTCCCTTAACTGCAATCAGCTTTTAAAACAAAATTGGTGCCTGGAAACCAAGCACAAACACGTTTGAGTTGCATGGCTCCTTGCATCTCCGCCAGCTGACACCAAACAGCCACCTCCAAGAACATGAGCCTCAAGTCATGACTTCTCATCTAATAAACCTCAAATTCAGGGGTGTGACAACTGCTGTTGCTTGGCAATGGTGCCACAGTGCAAGTATTTACTGTAGATCATTATTCATTGCTGTGCTTTCTCAGAGGGAGGAAAAGGAGTGGTAGGTGTCCAGCTGATGATCAGTCCTCTTCATTGCCAAGTTGTAGTCAGCTCCAGGATGGGATCTTCCTGCATAGCGGTGTGGCGCATGCCAGTTCCTTTGCTGTGAGTTGCTCATGCAGCTACAGAATTTGAGATCCTGCTAAAGAATAGGATACTCATTTCTGATTTCTCATTGTAAAGACAGCTGGGGTTTTCAGCCTCTGAAAGCCAACTCCACCAACAGTCCATATCCCTCTTCCAGCACAAAGGGAGAGGATGCTTGTACCTGTGGATGAAGTTGCCAGTGCCAGGGAAAGAAAAAGAGAATGTAGTATGCTGCTTTTAAGCTACAGGCTTGGGGAACAGTGGCATAGAAGGGACCTGGGGGTGCTGGTGGATAGCTGGCTGAACATGAGCCAGCAATGTGCCCAGGTGGCCAAGAAGGCCAACAGCATCCTGGCTTGTATCAGGAACAGTGTGGCCAGCAGGACCAGGGAAGTGATTATGCCCCTGCACTTGGCACTGGTGCAGCCACACCTTGAATATTGTGTGCAGTTTTGGGCCCCTTAGTACAAGAGGGATGTTGAGTTACTGGAGCGTGTCCAGAGAAGGGCAACAAAGCTGGTGAGGGATCTGGAGAACAAAACTTACAAGGCTGAGGGAACTGGGATTGTTTAGTCTGGAGAAAAGGAGGCTGAGGGGAGACCTCATTGCTCTCTACAACTACCTGAAAGGAGGTTGTAGGGAGGTGGGTGTTGCTGTCTTCTCCCAAATAACTTGTGATAGGACAAGAGGAAATGGCCTCAAGTTGCGACAGGGGAGGTTTAGATTGGGTATTAGGAAACACTTCTTTACTGAAAGAGTGGTCAGGCACTGGAACAGGCTGCCGAAGGAAGTGGTGGGGTCACCATCCCTGGAGGTGTTAAAAAAATGTGTAGACGTGGCACTTTAGAACATGGTTTAGTGGGCATGGTGATGTTAGGTTGATGGTTGGACTTGATGATCTTGGAGGTCTTTTCCAGCCTTAAAGATTCTATGATTCTATGATTCTAACTAAATGGAAAAGCAAGAAAACATTTTTATATGATACTAAAGCTGCTTTCCTACTGTGAATTTATCACCTTTTTTTTTTTTTTATTTGAGGAGAAAAAATATAGGAAGGTTAATCTGAAAATGTTACCTTGCTATCTTGATGTACTTTGCAATGGATAAGCTTCTCTTGGTCTTGTAAGACAATTTTGAGAATCCCCCTGATTCCTAAGGAAAGCAGGCACACCTGGAAAAGCACCTGAAACTGCCCAAATTCTCTGGCCTGAAGAATTTTCTTCATGCCTGACTCCTTCCATTCATTCATGCTTCTCATGGATTCCTGCTGATCTCTGTAATGGAAATTGCATGCGGCATGTCTTTCACACTCAAGGGCTTATCAAGGTAAAGCTGACAAGTTCTCTCTTCTCAGCCTCTGACTCTACATCACAACCTGTAATAAGTCTTGGACGCTTCCAGACAGACAGCAACTTCTGTTCCCCACAAGACCAGAGATGCTTTGTTACACTCATAAAGTGCCTGTCAGTGCTAGGGTTAAGTGCTGCTCAAATTACACCAAAAGCAATGGGGAACTGGCACAAGAAATGATGATGAAAGGGAGAAAGGAAACTTCAGGCTAGACCTAAGCATTGTGAAGAGCTTGGTCACAAATTCAATTCAGTGGACAAGCTTTGACGGTTAGGCAAAGGTGAATGCATCCAGTTTTCCTGGGTCACAGCCGTGTGCTGTGTCTACCTGTTTTCCAAAGTTTTAGATAGTTTTTCTAAGCACTGTGAACCACTCAGATACAGAAATCTGTGCCCTGAATCTTTGAGACAGCACTTCTTCAAGAGCTACATTATATAAAGGTTGGCTAAAAACCGTTCTACTTACTTGGGTTACTGTCTCTAAGCACTGCAGAAAGAGGTTAAAAGGCTATATCAATTTAAAAGGCTGTTCTCTTCCATAAAAACCTGTCCTTCTTATCCCATCTTTATCCCGAACAATGTTCTTTAAGGCAGAGTTCCCCTTCCTTCATGAAGGCTGAAGTAAACGCTGGCTTCAATATCCTTTGAGTAAAATCTCCTGGAGTCACTGAATATTATGACAAAGACTTCTTACTTGTTTGCTTCGTTCTTTCCTTTTGGGTACTTTACATCAAATCAATGTAAAGATATTTCCTTTGTTACTGAAAATTACTCCAGTTCCCCTTCATACAGGAACGTATAGAGATAAAAAGTCCTAATTTGTAAGACCCACTAGCAAATGCAAGATGTTTGCACATGGTGCTGACAAAAACCACAACTACCAGGATAAGCAGAAAGGGTAGAAATAAATGAGGTAGAAAGGACATACTATCAACACCAAAATAGCATTCAAAGATCAAAAGCTTGTGACTGAGACAGATGAATAACAGTGTACGTACAAGCTGCTGATGATTTCTCTTCTCTGAGAAGAGAAATGATGGCTACACAGGTGACAACGGCCCTCCCCTAAATTCACCAGCTTTCATGGCCTCTGTTAGAGCAGATTCAACTTGCAATCTCTGGCTTTTATTCTCATGCCAGCATTAGATATAGGGCAGAGGTGGCCGCTGACTTTTCAGATGGGGGCATAGGGAAGGTGGTCACAGAGCAAAGCGAGCAGTCTTTCTCCTGCCTTAAGCCATCTTTCAACCCACCAAGGTGCTTGCTCTTATTCTGCTCATCCCATTTCAGAAGTAGTACTGAAGGACTAAATTTCCACTTAATTTAATTGAGAAAGGGTGTAGGGCTTTAGTGTTATTGTTTAGCAAGTTTGTTTTTTTTTTTTCCTGAAGCTGCAATTATCACTGCCAATGCAATTCAGTGGGTAATAGAGGAAGTCAGGACAGTATACGCTTCAAAACCTCTCAGGTGCTACCTACGCATGACACTATTTTGTGAAGCTCACACTCTGCTACTCCATTGCTCCAGATAGAACAAAAAGCATCAGCTCTCCCTGGTTTAAACCTCTAGCCCATATTTCACCTGTGCATTTGAAGGAGTAGGGAAGGAGGGTTGAGGGAGAAGGGGAACAAATTTTAAAAGTTAAACAAGGGTAATTACAGAACCAAGGCAAGAAGTTTGCACTCACTAATTTAGCCCTCAGGGGAGCCGATGAAGCGTCAAAGTAAGGAATCAGACAGTTAAAGTCATGGGCAGGAAAGATTGTTAGCAATTGTATTGTGGACCAGGTAAAGGTTTTTTTTTTAAAAAAGATTGTGGGATTTAGGCTTCGGTAAATCCAAGAACTTTGTTATTTGTACTGAGATGTTCTCATTCAGAACTTGGATCCCAGCCCTTGAACAGAAGTTGCTCCTGTGACAGCCAGCCACCCTCTGAAGATTTCACCCCAGTCCTTGAAAGTTTTTAACATCAGAACCTGGTCAGTCATATTTGCCATTAAGATTCTGCATATAAAGAGCTAATAAATGTTTTAATACATTCTTCATGAAGTCATAAAATCCAACAGACCAGCAAGTTGTTTCTACCTGTGGCCTGTAACCATCTGCAGCATCTGCTGATGTATTTATAACCATCTAGAGATTAGTGGCATATGTGGTAACACTTCATACTCATTTATTAACCTCATATAGCTCACTGGAGAATGTTCCTTTGGTATAAAGTTGAATCATAATTTTATAACTCAGAGCATGCAAATTAATATCCATTTACCATCTAGCCAAACAGAAGATAGCATTGTTTAGTTTCAGTAGCAATTAATTGCCACGTTTGAACCAAAAGGACAAAAGAAAACCCTGAACCATGCATGAACACATGCAATGAACAAACCTGCTACAAACCTTCCAATAGAGAAAGAAGAAAATATCGAGCAAGAAAAATTTGCCAGCCTTAGAAGAAAAGGCTCCATAAGGCAATGGCAAATTTCTTAGCAAACTTACTGAAAGAATGAAAAAGTAATGGATTATCCAGGCAATACCTGGGATTAAAATTGCAAAATACAGGGCTTTCTTGGTGTAATTATTTTGTATGCTCTACTTATTCCTACTCAATACTACGGTGTTAGATTCCTTTAATCAATTAAGCAGGTACATTCATTATGCAAAACAAATTAAGTGGAACAACTTTGGACAGGATTTGCTTGTTTATTTGTCCTGCCTTCAGCCTGCAGTGTGCTAATGCAAGTGTGCCATCAAGTGGTACAGCAAGAAAACTAGGCCAAGAACAGATCCTTTGGCTTAACCCTATTAAATACAGGAGACCCAGCGTCCCCTGAAATGCCACCTTTTTGTCGGTAAATAACAAGTGACAAATATTGATATGCCACCAAAACACTAGGTGGGAAACAGCTCTAGGGCTGGGGCTATGCGGCACATAACTACAGGGGAAAATGTCTGTTAATTCAACAGGCTTTGATAACCAGCTTGTATAAAACCCTAACCTTTTTGAAGTCTGCCAAAGGACCTCATTATCCTACGGTGTGGTGTACATCCCACATTACACGACAAAGCAGCTTTTCAGTGAGCCTTCTGAGGAACTGATGAGCAGCATGACTTGTTGAGATAGATGACATTGGTTTCAACACAGCTCAGTTCAGCTCAGAAGGGAAACAGCCGCTGTTATCTGGGACTTGCTGGTAGTGCCTGGTTGGTGAAAGATCTGTACACCTACATCGGGACACCAGGAGATCCTCTATTCTCCTCCTTGCATTGCTTCCAGTCATGCTGGAGCTGATGAATTAGGCTCAGAAATGTCTGATTGGGGTCAAGTATAAGAAGGGATTAATTTAGGTACATGAAGAATCCTTGTTGGGGATTTCTGAGGGACCTACACCCCTTCCATCACCAAGTTACCTCAGTATCTCAAACCTGAATACGTCAATCCCTATCTTACTATGAGGAAATGTTTTACTGTCTTTTTCTTTTCTTTTTTTCTTTTTCTTTTTTTTTTTTTCATCCAAGTAACTTGAGCACATACAAGGGAAAAGTCATACTTCAAGAGCTGCTAAGGCACCCATGCTCAATAACTCAGTAAAATCACTAGAAGTTAACTGCCCCTAAATACCTTTACAAATATGGTATTAGGTGATATGCCTCAAAGCATACAAGTACATACATCACACAAACCCACTGTTACCCTAGCCCTAGATTTAGTGGATGGTAAGATCAAGAGCATCATAAAGTGGATCTGTTAGTTTTCAGACTAGCCTGATGCATATTTGCTTTTACCTCGTGTATATATATAGCACTTATGAATTACCACTGCACTTTCCATTCTGACGGAGCTGAGCAGCAGATATTACCCTATGCAGAATTTTTCCCTGGATATTGTCTGATGCCAAACACATCTCAACACTGCCTGCTTCCTTTGATTAAAAAAAAAAGCTAATGCAGTTGTGTTAAAGTGCAACTCCATAATATCAACAGTTAGCAGGTAATCACAGCAGTGTTGAAGCAGACATCTAAAATAACAGAATAGGAAAATGATAAGGAACAAAAACCAAATAAGCAGCAACCAAAAGATTGTTTGGAGAGCATCAGTAATTTATGGTTAACAATACAGAGATGTTTGCGCTAGGACCACAACTGTTTATTTCCCAAAAGCGAACAAAACAAACCTCCTTTCCAAAGCAGCTTGTTCTTTCAAAAGCACTAGGAAACATCCAGCTTTCCTCTTTTTTCACTAGTTGTGAAGATTTACACTCAATACAGCTATCCATAGTCAGCTGAGCTGGAGTATCTGTCTGTATTTGTGTTCTGTCACACAGTCAACTTCCCCTGGCAAAAAAAAAAGTCACACAAGTAGGTCCTGTGTTGTTGGGGCTTGGAACCGGGATCGTTTGAGCAGTTTTAGGGTTTGAAAATGGAGATCAGAAGTCCTGAGCTGTTAGGCTCAGAAACAGACACTGTCCTGTGATTTTGGGGGCCTGGAACTCAGCTCATTTGGCCAAGTTCAGGGTGCAGAAATTAAGACTAAACCCTGTGTTTTGTTCGGGAATGCAGAAACATCAGTGATGCACTTTTGGGGCTTGAAACCAGGCTCATGTGGCCAATTTGAGGGCCCAGAAGCAGAGACCAAGTCCTGTGCCTTTGGGCTTGGAACCGGGCCCCCATTGCCACTTCAGGGCTCGGCAGCAGCGCCCCGACTCCGCCTTTTCGGGGCTCAGCCTCCGGGCGGGGCCCGGGGACAAAAGGCGTTTTGAATGCTGAGACGCCCCTCCCCTCCCCGAGCCGTACCCCGGCCAGTGCTCACGGGCTCGGTGCCCCGGTTCGGGCACCGCCGGACCCCAGCCGTGGTGTGGGACCCGGTCAGTCCATGCCCGGGGGCAGATGTAGCTCCAGCGCCGGTTCCCAGCCTTCAGGCGGTGCCTACGCGGAGACACCACCTCCGTAACACCTGCCGGCCCCCGGCCCCCGGCCCCCGGCCCCCGGCCCCCGGCCCCCGGCCCCCGGCCCCCGGCCCCCGGCCCCCGGCCCCGGCGGGCGTCTCAGGGCGCCTGCGCGGGGCGGAGCCGAACGGATTTGAGCCCCCGGCGGCGGCCTTCCCCCGCTTCATCTTGTTCCCCATCATTTCGTGCTCCTCCCCGTCCCCCCCCCGCCCTAGGTGGCCCGCGCAGGGCCCAAGAGCGGAAGCGGGCGGGGTTGGCTCCCCAGTCGGGTTCGGGTGGGGGCTCGGCCCAGGGGCGTGCCGCGCCGGGGGGCCAGGGCTGGGGCCAGGAAACGGAGAAGGGGCCGCGCCGGGGCGGCCGCGCAGCCACTGACTCGGCAGACGAGCAGACCGGGCTCGGAGGGCCGGAGCCCGGTGCCCCCCATCCCCGGCACTACGGGCAGGGTTGAGGGGATTTGGGCTCAGTCCTGGGACCTCAGCCAGGCGTTTTTGGGTCTCGAGAGCCCACGTCTGCCCCAGGTTGGCCACTGGTGCAGGGGGGTGGGAGGATTGTTGAGGGGTGGGCAGAGCATGGGTACCCCCACCGGAGGTTGGTGGGTCCGGTCATGTTGGTCCCCAAAGCTTGGGAGGCTGGCGTGCACCAGGCCAAACTCATCATCTGAGACGGCTAGTCTGATGAAAAGGGGGGAAAAGCACTTTTCACACCATCTTTGTGTGTCCAACTCTTTCTTCAAGGGGTGTACAACAGCCAAATAGTCATTAACTCATTAGTCCATATTTAGGCAATGTACAATTATGACAGTTCACATTCAAGTTATCATAGTGGTTGATCTAGAGCCCTGTCAAAAGCCAAGACCATTTGAACAAGCACAAGCTGTAATTAAACAGCAGAAATGAACTGGAACTGGAGGCACAGACCAACTGGAGTTGGAACTGAACTAGAGCTACAAATAAGCTGGAGCTGAAATGAAACCAGAAAAGGTGAAACCTAACTGGAGCCTAATAGGTGCTGGAAGCAAGAACAAGCATGAGCTGGACCTGAAGCAAACCAGGGGCAGAAGAATGAGTTGGACCTGAAACAAACCGGAGCTGAAACTCACCAGAGCCATCCACAGGCTCAGGCAGAAACAAAACAGGGTCAGAAACAAATCAAAATGAGGGGCAGAAGCAACCAACCTGAAGCTGCAACCGAGCTGGAGCCATGAAGTCCCCACAGCATGTCTGGGTGGGCAGAGCTGGGTGAGTGCAAGCAGAGCTGTCCCCAGCCACGTGCTGGGCAGGCGGCAGCATTGTCCTTGGCACAGGCAGCCCAGCTTCTTCCTGGGGGATCCACACCCCACGCGGGTCTTTCTGGCAGCGATGGCTCATGGCACAGCTGGGGCTCCTCCATCCATCTGTCTGTCCCTGAACAGGCTGCGACATGGGACAGTCAGATCTCCAAGTGGCACGGCACAGCCCAAAGAGCCCCTGGAGCTGTTGCCTCTGCAAACGCTGCTGCCTCCTGGGCATGGGCAGCTCTTCCCAGCCCCTCACCAGCACTCCCTCACAGCGGTTCCCTGATGCCACACACCTGCAATGGGAGGGAAGGAAAAACAGGGATGGGACACCAGAAATGTCCCATTTCTCCCCAGAAGAGAGCCAGGATCTGGCTGAAAACACACCCACCCTGTGCAGCAGCAGCAGCGGCACAGACCGATGACCAGCAGCCCTGGGCTGGGGTTGGCACCACACCAGTGCCAGCAGGGTCTGGGCTGGACTGTGACAGTGCCCGCCAACCTTGAGAGATGTGCACTGGCACCTGCAGTGACCCACTGGCACTGCCCCACCGGTGCTGGGACCCCTCCTTCCTGCTGAATGCCCTGTGGGGAGCCCTGCTGAGGGATGGCACCTGGCCTCCCGATCCCTTGGCTGCCCCACTGGCAGGATGAGAGGCAAAGCCAAAGTGATCCGAGCCCAAAACCCCACTTCCCAAACTCTGACCAGGCTCAGCTCCCTTGCACCCGCTCAGTTCTGGTGCCCCTGGCACTCCACTCCTACAGCCAGGGACATGGCCAATGACTCCTGCCTGCCTCTCCATCCCCAGGGAACCTGCAGGGACCTGGCCCCTCCTGCAGCACCAGAGATTCCCCAGGCCCCACTGGCACAGCCAGGAGCCCCAGTCCCGCCATGCAGGTTCGCTCAGTCACCATTCCCTGCCAGCATCCTCGCGTGTGCCACCAACACCTCCCAAGTGACTGGCAGGACCAGGATGGCCACTGCTCCCCATGCCTGGCCAGGCTGGCTTCACTGTGTCACTGATGGGGCTGCAGGAGCTGGTGTGCATCCCTGGAGCGGACTCTGCTCCTATTGCAGGACGTTTTGAGCTGAAATAGAAGGCTTTGTGCAGAGCCCAGAGCCATCCCGAGGCCCTGCCATGGCAGTGCCCAGCGCTGCTGGCTCCAGCGCTTGGGCATCACCTGTGAGGACAACACTGGGCAGGGCTGAAGGGTTGAACCTCAGCAGAAACCAGTCCCTCCCAGTAGCAGCTCCCCTACTCACCAGTTTGAGCTCTCTCTGGCTCTGTCAGAGCCAGCACCAGGCTAGAGAGGTTTGTCCTGCCAGCAGCTGCTCTGGAAAAGAACTGGGGAGAAGAAACCAGCAAGGAGGGGGCACAGGCTGCCCTGGGAGATCCCCGACCATGCCAGATCTCCTTCTTCCCCAGGGAACACATCCCTCTGGCATAAATACTTGCTTTCTGTTCATGAAGGTTTCATGTATGTCTTACACATAGACAGGAAAGCAAAAAGACAGGAGGCAATGTTTTGCTGATGGCCCAAAAATATCCAAAAGGGTTATTAAGCTGTTAACAAGAGCCACTATTAGGTGAGGAGATCAGCTGGACAATTTACTGAGATATGGTAGTTCAAGGACTCCCATGCAGCACTGGAAATCCTTGTTGGTGTTTAGGAGGTGGGGGTGGGATCCTTGTGCATAGCTGTGTCAGAGCAACATGGTCGTGGGGCTCTTTGCTTTCTCTTTTGATCCTTCATCTGCAGGTTGGATGAGAATTTTAAAGATTGTTGGTTAAGTGCTAATGCTTGACCTGGTGGTCACTGCCATGCTCTGCTTAGCACTGCTAAGTGCTCCGTCACTGAAATGCTTCAGCTTTAAACAACACGTTGGCTTCCTCCCAGAAGCATTGATTTACTAGGGGACAGATCACCAAGCAACAGAGCTCCCTGGAAAGGTGTATTTTGGAAAAATACCTTGTTCTTTATGCCTAGGATTTTTATCAATAACTTCTAATGAGGTAAAAATTTTCCAGTGGAGCAAGAACTACTTTTTATAACGCCTCTTCCAGTTAGTAAATAACAAACACTAAGAAAATAAGTGTTCTGTTATGGACAGCTTGGCAATGGATGACATTTTTCAGAGTGAAGAAGTATCATTGGTACATATGTATCAACCTACACAGGAAAAGCAAGATTATGTGTCTGATTTCAAAACAGCTGTAGAAATGCAGATTTGAGAGTGCATTTGATTCTGTCATATCTGATTCACTTTGAAGACAAAAAGAAATCCTCCCAGCCATACTCAGTATGTTGTCTCTCTTGTAGCAGCAGTGAGGGCAGATATGATTAGATTCACAAAGATGGTGCCAATTAGTTTCATATTTATATGAATATATGGTCAAATTAGGTGAGGTCCTTAAGCTCCTGGAAAGCTATCTATGCTATTTCCATCACGGCATCTGGACTCCCCTGAAGAGGTAATACAGGGCCACTCACAGTGCTGCAGCCACAGTTGTGATGACTTTTCAACAAAGCACTAAGCTGTGTCAAATGAACCCCTGCTGTATTTAATCAGGTAGTAAAGATTACCTATTTCTTTAGTCTATTGTGGCAGACTTCTTTTCACCTCTTATCACACCCTTTGGCACCATTTCTTCATTTATTTTGGTCATATCCCTCTGGCTGATACTTTGAAAGTGTAAACCCTCAAAGCCATAAAGCTTTACCACATAGCAGATCTCGAAATTCAAGCTTGTTTTTTGAACAAGAAGTCTATCTTTGAATAAGGCTCCTATGCGCAAGAAAATTATTTTTCTATTAGTGCACTAAAACTCTCAAATATTATTTCTAGGTGTTCCCACTGTAACATCTGAAACAGCTAACTGCATAGGATGTAACAGCCAGCATTCTCCTTTCTGCAGACCTCCTGACATCCTGCGAACAGCTGCCCAGGCAGACAGAGTTCAGGTTGTGCATACCCAGCAGGTTCAGCAGCTGAGCGGGTGTTTTCTAATCATAGAAACATAGAATATTTAAGGTTGGAAAAGACCTCCAAGATCATCAAGTCCAACTACCAACCTAACGTCACCATGTCCACTAAACCATGTTCTGAAGTGCCACATCTACACATTTTTTTAACACCTCCAGGGATGGTGACTCCACCACTTCCTTGGGCAGCCTGTCAGGGAACATTCACACTGGTAGAAAAAATTATTCTTCTTACCGTACCGAGACCAATAATTTGTTAATGAGATGAGTTCAGACTGGTTACCTACATTTTCACAGATTCTGAAACGAGGTCCTGAAGCGTCGGCCTCCAGGAAAAGTGCAAGTGGGAAACTAACATGGTGAAGTACTAGACTGGGACTCTGGAGGGCGATGCTGCTCTGAGATCTAAGTCTCAGCTCCCGACTATGACCCCTCCATATTTCCCCAAGAGAAATACTGTTTTCAACCCTCTGCCTTTTTAAATTTCCTTAGATACAATCCTTTACAAACAGATATGACTTATTACAACAGGATTTTACAGCATTAGATGCATAGAGGTTTGCAGGTACTAATAGAAAGTAAATAGTAACGTATGCTGCCTTCATGAACAGCCTTTGTGGTTGTGGACTCTGCCACATGGGAGATCACTGATCACCCTGCAATAACATTGCCTAGTTAGATGCCTAGATTGCATAGTATTGCATGTGTGCTAAGTTATTTGGAAGTGAATTCCTTAAATTACATATTTTCAGTGTATTCTGTTCAGCCACCAAGAAGGTGCATGCAGGCTTTTAAAGAGAGCATGCATACCTGTTTTAACCACACCTACCAACAAGCTTGGAGTACAGGCCTGCATTGCTGTTGCATGCTTTCCAGAGAACTCTGCGCTCTGAAGAGCACATCACAGAGACGGAAAACTTTTCTAGGCAGGTTGAAGCAACATAAACTTGCTGGCCTCAGAATGTCATCCCACTTAGCTTTGAGATTCTTTTAAATGGTCTATGCTATATATTTATCTTCCCTCCACCTTACAAAAGAGAGATAAAGTCAAGTATTTCTTCTTCAGTAGAGGTAAGGAGAAATTAATCAAAGTTACATGATACACTTATCCAAAGTTCCAGTCTTTGGGCGACCCCTCCTCCTTTAAAGCTGAATTTGGACACCCTGTTTTCCTAAGCCTGTATTTTTTGGCTCACTGGATCATGAAGTATACCAAATAATGCAATCTGTGACAGCTGTTTTGTGGATTACAGATTTACTGACTAGGAACCGGGTTTTAGTCATTTAGTCCAATTGCAGAAGTCCTGCAAATAGGCCCTGTGGCCTATTTCAGCTAGAGCTGAAAAGGTTTCCCTTGTGCTATGGCTCTCATGAAAGGCTGTTTCTGCCTAGGCATCCGTGTGCTGCTGAACTGCACGTGGCAGGGGAAGAAGGTGCTGTAACTGTTGAGCAATTTCTGTTATACTGAAAAGGGAAGTGTTGCTCACATCACTGGCCACAAGATTATCAGCTTTTATGGTCACAAGTAATTGAATGTCCTACCCAGGATGCTGGGGGCACATTGCTACAATATACAGTTTATTGAGCAAACCAAAAGCAAGCAAGTAGAATTTAGCAATAACTTTCAGAGCCCAGTCATTTAACTCCTTCCTTTCTTCCACTGCAATGATGCTAACACAGATCATATCAGCTTGGTTGTTCAATGGGAAGTAATACCATTCCTGCCTCCAAGCCAGAGAAATCAGATATTTGGAAACAGAGAACAGTACTAAGCAAAGTATAAACTGTTTATCTCAGAAATTAATCTTTCAGTTAAACCAGCCAAAGTCAGAGCAAAGAGGAGGTTAGATAATCTCTTTGCGTGATACCCAGTACTGCAACGTTAACAACCAGAACAGGGGAAATGAGCAAAAAGGCAATCTCTGCAGACTACTTAATGTGGTCCCCCCTGCATTGACATATCTGGAAGAGCACAGGGGAAACTCAGCTCAGCTTTTAGTTGTAGCTGTACCAGAGAACTGCAAGAAATTGGTGTCAGAGCTGGAGTCCAGTCTTGCCCTCTTGCAGGCAACCATCCCATAGCACCTCTTTTGGAAACAATCAAGCTTTATCCTAGAAGCTGTTTACAGTTCTTTACAGCATCACTGATGCTACTGCTTCAGAATCTTACTCAAATGAGGGTTTGAAATTTTTCCTAGTATCTGGACTAAAGTTACTAACAGACAGTTTTTACCTAATTATCCTTCAGCAAACACCAGCCTTTCACTTAGTTTTCCCCCTTATGCTTTTGCCCTATGACTTCATTTTACCGTTACCAACAAGCCAGCTTCCCTAAGACTTTAATTTTCAGGAAATTGCCTCTGTATCAGATTGAGTTTGTTATTTTTGTCTCTCTCTCTAAAAAAATTAACAAAATTCAATGCACTGCTATGAGTTGTTACATGTCTATAGTAAAATTATATTGTCCCAAACATCCTAGGATTATATTTTCTGACAGATGCATCTTATTCTTGGCTCCTGTTTATCCTGCGTTCAGCTGAAAGTCCAGGTATCCTTTGTCACTTTCAACAGATGAGCTCTTAGAGTGTTCTCTTATGAATTCAGAATTATATGATCTTGCACATCATACTATGAAATTTACTCCACCACCCCTATTTTTTTTTTAATTCCAGGCCTTAACTTTGACACATTCTTGCATAATCTTTTGTATTGCTTCTATAAGTTTATTACATGCCTAGTTCTCATGCCACCATCACTACTGCAATATAAACAAGATAGGTGTACCGATGTCACTGTGAAGAATTCTGTAAAACTTCTTCCAGTCTGACAGCTTTTCTTTGTTTCCCTTGTCTCAGTTTGAGTTATTACCCTTTTTCTACCCATATTGTATAAATACTTTACTAATTTACAGGTAGGCTAGATCTGTCACATTTCTCCTGGCTATGAAATCAGTTATCAAAAATATATGTCTCTAAGTGTTCTGGTTTTGTTTAGTGAGGGGGGGCCTAAGGTGGCAGCTTCTGTAGGAAACTGCTAGAAGTCGCTCGCCTTTGTTCAGTGGACTCAGCCAGTCCTAGGGCAGACCCGCTGCTGGCCAAGGATGAGCCAATTGGTAGCAGAATGTTCCATGATAACATCTCTGTGACAACGTATTTAAGAAGGGGAAAACAGGAAAAAAAAGAAAGAAGATGTGAAGCAGCTGAGTGGGGGCACAGAGGGGGAGGTGCGAGCCTTGTGGGCCTTGCAGGCCTCACCCCCTGGCCTCCTGCTGGGCAGCCGACTGGGCCCAACTCGGCCCGGCCCGGCTGCAAGAAGTGGAGAGGAGATGAGAAGTGAATAAGATGTAAAAAGGATCCTGAGAGGCGTCTGCCAGCCTGTTGTGAGGAACGGCTGCAGATGCCAAGGTCAGTTCCGAAGGAGGGGGAGGAGTAATGCGGGTCCTGGCCAAGATTCCCCTGCAGCCTGTGGTGAAGACCATGGTGGAGCAGGTTGTCCCCCTGCAGCCCATGGAGGTCCACGGAGGGGCAGAGATTCACCTGCAGCCCATGGAGGACCCCACGCTGGAGCACATGGAGGCCTGAAGGAGGCTGTGGCCCATGGAGGGCCTGCTGGGACAGCTGTTCTGGAGGGACTGCACCCTGTGGAAGAGATGACCCATGCCGGAGCAGTTTCACAAAGGACTGTGGCCTGTGGGAGGGACCCCACAATGGAGCAGAGGAGGAATGTGAGGAGTTCTTCCCCCGACGATGAAGTAGCGGTGTAAAACATCACATGATGAACTGACCGCGACCCCCATTCCTTCTTCCCCCCTGTGCCACTCGGGAGGGGAAGGTAGTAGAGATAATGTTAAGCCCAGGAAGAGGGAGGGGTGAGGGGAGGTTATCTTGATCCCTGTCTCATTCTCCTGCTAGTTTTAGAAATAAATGAAGAGTTTTACCCAAGTCGAGTTTGTCTTGCCTGTGACAGTAACTTTAAGGATTTCTCCCTGTCTTTATCTCAAACCTTGAACCGTTTTCCTTATATCATCTCCCCCTATTCTCTTGGAGGGTGGGGAGAGCGAGAGAGAGACTGCATAGTCTGGTCCTGATCAGGGCTGAACTATGACACTAAGAAATAAACTCACATTATATTTTATCTAGTTTTGAAGTTTTCTATTACAGAAATAATGCATAGAGCTCATTTGTGGGAAGTCTCAAGTAAGCAATTTTAGAAAGAACAGCAACTTCTGGCTAACTCTAAGGAGTCTGGCCTTCAGGTGATCAGTTCAACAGGCAATCACTAGCCAAAAGGCAAAACTGGAAACACAAGCAAAAGATACAAATGTGCTAAACTTCCTGGAAAAGCCAAATACAGGAAAAGGCTTAAAGTTATTTTTATTCGGTTTCTTAAAGGAGAAGACTTGCATATGAAAGTATCAAAGCCCCATTATGATCACACCAGGCTCAAAAAAGATGAGCTTGCTGAAGATAAGCTCAAAAGTAAGCCACGAGGCACATAAATTATTTAAGTTCCTTGTATGACGCTCTGCATCCAGCACAAGTGAATACTACTGCAGAGATTGGTTCCAGCTGTGCACTTACCACAAACATTCCCTCTGAGGAATAGAAATGGCTTTTCTGAGACCAAGCAGGAACATGATTTAGCATGTTAAGAGTCCAAAAGTATTCAAAAAATGCTCTGCAGTAGTTAATTTTTGGAGAAAATAGTGATTGAACTGATGCAGAGAGCCACTATAAAAGCCTTCTCTAAGTACTAGGACAAATTTGCAGTTTGGCTCACACACGTTCAAGCTGTACATTGCTGAGAAGAGCTGGAGATTTTTTGAGAGACCGTACACAGCACAGCTGACATACACAAACCTAATAAAAGCTCAATTTAGTTACACAACCAATAACTCTTCAGTCCACCCAGAACTCAGTAGCCAATCCCAGTCCTGTTTGAAGTCATCTGCGGCTTCTTTTGTTCTAAACTGACAAATAACATGCTTGCATGATTTGTACCTATTTGCTTTCTCACAACGCTGCTTTTCATTGCTGAACATCCTTCTCTGTGATGCTTAAAGTCATTTGAGAATTCATTCCCATCTTCACATGAGCTTGTGGTCATCTGCAAGACACTTCTCAAGAGCAGTTCTATAAAGAGAGAAGTGCACAACCCCATAGTTAGAGCTGGGCCAGGGACCAGAACAGGAGCCAGGGAAACACCATGCACAGCTCAAGGGAGTGGCCCCTTCCCAGGGGCATAAGGTGAAGGACCTATGTTTGAAGATCCTACATAAATTAAGATATTACGTGCAGTATCTTTTTAAAAATCCTTTGTGAAGACATTTCAGACTGGGTTTTGTAGTGCCAACCCTCTAAGTAGTACAGTAGTTTCCATTTGTGTGTGTATTACTAATAGCAGAATATGAAGAGGACACTCCTAAAAGAAACAAATCCAAGGTTTAATAATTTTTTTTTTTGCCTATGACAGCTCATTGTCCACATGGGAAGGTAACAGATATTACATATCTGTGAGCTGCAACACTAGAATGGTTTTGCAAATTTATGCCGTTAATAAAGTCATTGAAGCAGGAAGAGATGAACAAAGATAACAGCCAGAATGTATGTCACTATCAACTGTTACATTTTTCAGTGGAGTGCTTCAGTGCTTTTTACAGTAATAATGGCATGGAC
The DNA here is from genome assembly GCF_036417535.1 of Chlamydotis macqueenii. NCBI lineage: Eukaryota > Metazoa > Chordata > Aves > Otidiformes > Otididae > Chlamydotis > Chlamydotis macqueenii. The sequence goes on from NC_141559.1 coordinate 24,191,266, forward strand.
CCTTGTGCCTGTGTACATCTTCAATACAGTAAGCTCCATTTCTCCTCCTTGAGATAAAATGCTTTGTAGAGTTCAGCAATGAAACAACATTGATTGAGAAACACTCCAAAGACACCCACATACATTCAGCTGGCATCTCGTGCTAGCTGCTGAAACACAGCTGCCACTAGGAATCAGGCCATCGCACAGTTCTTCAGGCAACTCTAAGATATATGGAAACCCTAGGATGTCCCAGGAGGTGGAATGAGAAGTGTTATTCATGTGTTTTCATTTTATGAAAGAATAGCTCAAATGCTACTGCGTTATTTGAGAGATAAACTATTCTATGTATTCCTTATAAAAGGCCCAAAAGGAGAAGAGCAGAAGACTACGCTTACTTTGTTTTTGAAGTGTGGAATCTGTTCTATATTAGTCCATGCAACCATGCACTTGGCAAAGGATTCCTCCTAAATCATCAGTCAGAAATCTAGGCAAAGGCTTTACAGTCCTGTAGAGAGCCAAAATTATCCTTGCCCAGGCACCAGCACAGAGATAAAGGAGAGGCAGCGTGTGACTCCCCTGTTTAAGGTCACTGGAGATCCAGGTGACTTGTCACAAAGCACATTGGCCTTCGAAACAGCACTCTCATGAAACCGTCCCGATGAGCTTTTTTTTAGAGTGCAGAAAAGCCAGGATGCAAGCTTGCTTTAAACCTGTGACGGCGTAAACCTTGCTGGAAACGCACCTTGGATCCCAGGCTGACACAGAGGTGACACAAGGACATTTTTCTGGGCAGGACTAGGAAGGGCAGGACTGCTGCCCTCTATCCCCCATCAACAGCAGCATCTAATGAGCTTTCAGCAGGACCAACAATGGGATTGAATAAAAATATATTGCTAAAATGTCAAGATGTCATAGCTCAGCGCTACTCAGGAGATAAAAATTAACTCTAATGTTCATTGAATACAAACATGGAAAAAAAACACTAGGCATGTAGCAAATAAATTAAAAGTGCTGAAAGTGGAGAGAATGAAAGATTTCACTACTTCAGTGTTTTACAGGAAACTTTAAAAAACCTTTGCTTATCGGATCCCATGACCATTAAACATCCTAATTCTGGCACATTTATTCATAACTTTGTGTTACAGGGAAGGTTATCGTAGGCTGAAAACCCTTTGAATCTTCACAGTGATTTTGCAGAGAAGGGATTCTGGTCAGCTTCTTAAAGGAGAATATAGGGACAAGGCCAGTCAGAGTGGGACCAAGAGCTGTGCTGAGGAGTGGAATATGCTCTTCCAATTACAATTTGAATTTGGCCCTGGGGACTTTGTCCAAAGCAGTACAATTGGGCATGCAGGACAAATTCTTCCTTTAGGGACTCCAGCAGTGGGGGTTATTTAGGATGCAGCAGCACGCCCAAATGAGCTCAGTCAGAAACTTGCTTTTCAATGTTACTAATCAAAACTACTGAAGAAACAACATCTCTAAAGATACAGAAGCAGAACCGATTCTGATTTAAATGGTTTCTCAATTTCCCCAGATCTCTGAAGCACTTAGGAAAGAAAAAGCAGCCTGCACTACCACTGCACTGGAAGCGAGTGCCTTCTACTTGTGAATAGATACACTTTTTTTCCTCTACTGTCTGTATCACACAGGAATTTGGAGGAAAAAAAAATAAAAGTGGCAATCAGGACGCTTTCAGAAAAGATGGGAGAAGGGTAGCGTCAAAAAGGATCTGTGCTACAAGTCTCAAAATTTAAGTGGAGGATTTAAAAATACATTGATTTTTTTTTTTTTTTGTGACAATGGAATAATGGCGCATTAATGGCAGAGCACAGTTACTCATGAAGACCTGATTTCTTTTTATGTTATCTTTAGCTTATTTTCCAGAGTTCCTTGCAAAACACTGTCATTACAACACATGGCTTAGTCTCCTGGGAAACTGCTGTGTAGCCACCACTGCACAAGTAAATTCTATTAATCTCAAGCCTTAACTTTACTTTAAAGCCTACCTGCTTCTTAGCACAGAAATCTCCCCAGTTGGTAAAGCACAGGCAGGTCTCATGAAACCCATGCTGAGTGCAGGGTCCAAACACTAGATTGTCCAACAGTCCCATCTCCACTGAGGTATACACGTGGCAAGGAACAGACTCTCCCCAAAACACGTCTTTAAAAAAAAAAAAAAGCTAGGCTAATACAGAAAAAGAAAAATTAGGGACTGAAGGAAAGTTGAAAAAAGGGCTTTTTAACAGCAATTTGTACGTACCTGTAGAAGACCTTGGCATAAGAATTTGTTAACTATGAGCCAAGCTAACTGCTAACAGAGCTCAGGCAAATACTTTCTTATCTCTCTAATCACAGATGGAACGAAGAAACTAGGAATCAAAATGAAAAAAAAAAATGCTTATTCAAACATTAGCATGCTTTTGGTTCTCTTATCTGCTAAGTATCAAAAATAAGCAATAGACTCTTAAATCTTTTTTCCTCTTTGCAACAGGAATATTCACAGAGAGACTTACTGAAGTAAGCTTAAAGGCATAGGAATGTTTGTTCTCTCAGGAAAACTGCGTCATCATGCTTTTCCTAATCATATTAGGAGGAGGACATGACCGCAGTATGCCAGAGTACATTTCCACTCTTTAACAAGAAGCGAAGGACGGTTACGTGGGTGCTCAGCTGTGTGGAGATAAGCAGAGTCTGTTTAGCAGCAGAGAGAGAAAGTCCAGAGCTCAAGGGACTGAAATGCCCAAGGAAATTAGGTACTTGGCCAATATCAGCTCTCACTAAGCACCTAACATGGTGCATGAATACAGAAAATGACAGCAAAGGAACTGCTGGAAGCTTGCTTTAAGGCTTTTGTGACACCAAGCCAGGTAGCACTATGGACACGCCAGTCTCTCCCCATGACTGGCCATCCTGTGTGCACGGGCGATCTTCACCCCCACTGGTAACAGCTATTGACAGAGGAGTGGCTTTCAATAATTCTGGGCTAGTATTAACAACTTTTAGAAAGAACATGAATGAAAGAATGATGTAAAAGGATAACCAGGGAAAATGTTCAAAATAAGGAATTAACAAGCCAAAGCACTTAAGAACTCAAATCTCATTCAAGTCAAGAAGAGACTCCTTGATGACTGACACTTAACAGAATAAGATTTTGGTTGCCAAAGGGTTTTCCTTATCTAATAACTCACCTCCTTGCTACAGACTTCTTGTACCTGGGAAGTATGTTCCAGCTAGCTTGAGGAAGATTGCTACATCAGAAAACAGAATATTTACTTTTGAATTAGGACTGAAAAATGGTCACTTTCTGCCACCCATTCTGGAAAGCATGCAAACCCATGTCTCTTGTACCTTTGTCACCCACATGTTGGTTAGCAGCTTCTTCCTCTATGAGAAAGCCCTTGACAGTTTGCCAGTGGCTAATGTGGCTCCCTTCTCACATATATTAATTAAACTGTCATCCACATGAGGACTGAAAGATGAGGCCTTTTCCCTTGTAATGCTTTAAAATGCAATTAACAGTAAATAGTAAGTTTAAAATATGCCTAGACAGACACAGGGAGGTTCCAGAAGCAGAAACATTTGCTGCAAGCGACAACACAAGGTGATGCGCCAGGGCAAGCCAAGAAACAACTGGGCTTAATTAACTTACATTTAATGAACATAAAATCTAGACACCGTACTCCACAACAGCTCTGTCTCAAACACTGTCCCATCAAATCCTTTCGGTCCTACCCCTTCTATGCCACTTGGACTCCTGCTATTTCAGCAATGCCTGGGGCTGGGCAAGACGTTTTCCTGGTAGGAGGAAAAGGTTTTTACCAGGCTGCCACTCTGGTAGCCTGCTGCACCCTTGGAAGGAGCCGGTTCACCTGAGGCTGCACCAAGAGCAGCTCCTGTCATCATAAGGGCTTTATCCAGTCACATCTCTCCTGCCACTTGGGGGTGAGGGAGGAGTTGTTTTTAATAAATTATTTGGGAAAAAGGATGTATCATCTCAACTGCTTCGCTTCCATATTAATTAGAAAATATATATAAACTAGGGCTGATATAAAGACTTCTGACAATGACATACCAGACACAAGAACATTGACTACAAGCTTGCACACAAGTTAAAAAACAGACTGGTAAATTGAGTTCCTCTTTCCCATCCTCATCCCCTTTTCATTCTCTGTGTAAAGTAGAATTGATGAAAGCTCAGTCTCTCCAGAGTGAGTGCAAAAGGAATACTGATGATTTTATACGCATTTGGAGACATTCTCAAAAGAAACTGAGCAGTTGGCAGGAGTTCAGGAAAGTTAGCAGTCTACCTGCCTGTATAAGCTTGAAACAACCCTAAGCCACATGCTGCTTGACCCATGTAGTCTCAAAATCCTGGTGCCAATCTACCAGCAACAGTCTTTTGGACCTTTCTTGGCTGCAAATCTCAGTTTGGTAACCATCATCTAAAACAACAGATAAGCACAGTAAAAAAGAAGTGACTACCAAGCATACACGTATTTTAAAAAATCCTCTCTCTAGTTTCCATCCCTCTAGTGTTAAGCAGGCACACAGTAAACCAAACCAAATATCCAACTGAAAATAGATTTTCTGCCTAGGTAGCTTTTATGAAGACTGAATGAGGAAAAAGCCCAAACCCTTGGCACAGAGAGAGGCTGTTCTAGTTAACAGCCCTAGAGAAGGCAATGCTACAGCGTGAGAGGAGGAAAGTAAACAGGGGATGAAGCTGTCAGTTCTGCAGAGGGAGCCAATTGCATCCTGGGCTGCATCAAAAGAAGCATGGTCAGCAGGTCAAGGGAGGAGAGAAGGCTCCAAGGAGACCTTGCAGCAGCCTTCCAGTACCTAAAGGGGGGCCTACAGGAAAGATGGGGAGAAACTCTTCAGCAGGGCCAGTTGCAATAGGATAAGGGGTAATGGTTTTAAAATAGAGGGAGGTAGACTAGACATACCAAAAAGAATTTTTACAATGAGGGTAGTGGAACACTGGAACAGGTTGCCCAGAGAGGTGGTTGACGCCCCATCCCTGCAAACATTCAAGGCCAGGTTGGATGAGGCTCTGAGCTACCTGATCTGGTTGAGGGTGTCCCTGCTCCTGGCACGGGGGGCTGGACTAGATGACCTTTAAATGTCCCTTCCAACCCTAATGATTCTATGTTTCTATGATTTTTCACACCCCAAACCGCATTTGGTACCTTCAGAGGCTGCTCTGGATGCAAAATAGATACGCTATAAAATAAAAGCTACTTTACACCATAATGTTGCCATTATTTGTTAACATCTAGCTCTAGTTCTTTTTTTTTTTTTTTTAAATTCAGCATAACTTGCTGTGCACTCAACCACAGAGACCTGATGCAGTTTATTAAGCTCTTGTACTGCAGTTATTTTTCCACTAGCTGCAAGTTAACTGATTTCAGTGGGTATTTGAATGCTGCCCCATTTCATCTGGGCCTACCACGAAATTTTGAAAGAAGTGAAGTAACCTTGAACAAAGCACCATAAAGAATTCACAGTTCTCATTGATGACAATACGTTTTATTAGAAAGAATAACAAAGTGCTTTCCATAAGATTCATTTAATGCAGAGTTTTTAAGAAATAATGAGTTTTCCTTTTTATATGAACAGTTTTGATGTCATGATTTCTCAGTGCAAACAGGGTTCTCCAATATTCTCCTGCATGTAGAATTTCTTCTCTGTACACAGTAGTTCAAACATTTGTGCATTTGGCGGGTATGAAACAGTAGTGAAGAGTCCAGAAGTTATGTAAAAAGCTTTCAACACGTTACACTGACCAACAGGAATTACATCACTTGTTGTTTAACACAGACTTGAGGGACACAATTCCTTCATACAGTCCTACACACAGATGCATAAAGGTGCCTTCAGTTCTATCAAGAATAATAATCATATATACCATCATAAATAACATTATCAATTTTTACTATATAGACAAAAGTGAAATTGTCTCTTTTTTAAAATTAACCTTCTGCTTTTTAGCTAGAGATGTCCTTTGAACACTTTATGCTTCCTCTGCCTTGGAACTATATCTGGACAGAAGGAAGAGAACCCAATGCAAGGACTGTTCACCCATTTCCCCCTCACTTTTGGCACATATTTAAAGTCAGATTTCTTTTGACACATATATGCATCATTTTCATGCATTCCATTTTCCACTCCTTATGTCCAATTCTGTCCCAGTCTCCTTTTTTTCCTTAACTCCTCTTTCTTTTCCTGCAAAGGACAGGGAGATAGTAAAGCAACAGCACAGAAATAGGACATATGATTCAGTGCAAATTCTTATATACAATGGAATGTATGAAACCAAACAGGCGAGGGTTATCTTCCATGCAATACATTATTTTTCTTTTTCATTTTCAGTCAACCTAACTCCATTAGGAGGGACATTTTTCTCAGATTTTTAAAAATTAAAAACTTCTATGAAGGACAAGACATAGTAAGTTACTCTTAAGAGAAACCATATAAAACATTCACCATATACCATCTTAGTCCAAAAGCTGTATTTCCCTAGAGTATATGAACATCAGGAGACCAACTGAATGACTTAATAAGTGAAATGGTCGTTGTTATGCACATAATAAAAGGTTACATGCAAATAAACAATTTCCTTACTGAACTTGTCAGTCACACCCTTGGTTCATTGCTCTCCATTCCTTATGTATAGAGCAAAATCACCACTTCAGCAAATAATACATGCCATCTCATAGCACAGTGTCTTTACACAAGAGTACCACTGCAACAAGGGTATCACAGAGACACTTCTTCCTACAGGATGAAAGGAATCGGATGAGATCCTCTGAACAGTAACTTCATTGTGGGAATAAAGGAAGGGTTTTGTTTTTTTTAATGACAAGATGCTTTTGTAGTACAGCCCTTATAGAGGAGAAGAATACACATAAACTCACCATTACATCTATACAAATATGCAAAGGTGTAAACAGATGTTCTGCTTTCTAAGGGACTTGAAACAAACCCAAAGTTTATGCCTAGGCACTTGTGAGTACAGAGCTCCTGCCTCTCGAATTCAGCCTGTACTTGCTGTTTGCTTTGGGACTTCCAGCTGTGAACAACAAACCCCTGTACCCAGGAACACCTTCTGTTCTCAAACTTTCCCCTGCCTTCAGCACAACTATTTAACTAGGTGCCAGTCAACACAGGCTGTCATCTAAGCACACAGCTGGGCCTCCGGCCCACTCCCCTGCAGTCCTGCCAGTTCAGCAGAGCCTCTCGGATCCACAGTCAAAGTCACCTGAAGATCTGGAGGGGAGACCTGGCTCCTCAGAAGGTACCTACACATTCATTAGAAAAGCGCAGACACATCTACAGATGGCATTCAGGCACATAAAGACTTTAAAGGAGCTGGGCCTTCACGTTCACTGCCCTAAAAAACAATTATTTCACTAACAGGAAAGTCTGTAACGATTGGGGCCAAGGGTCCTGGAAACAGAGACCAGCAAGCAACACAATCCATGTAGGCATAAAATTGGCCTTGAGAATCTGGTTGCAGGACTGGGACCATAGAGAAGCTACTGTTGATCTGTGCTAGTATAAAAAGGTTTAGGAAAAAAGTCACTGCCAAAGGTTAAGTAGTTTTCTGTAAATTTCACATCTTCTACTACATTGCCTTAAATAAATGCACAATTTCACTCCACCATAGATGAAATCAATTTTGCAATTAAGTTCTTACTAAAAGTAATGTACAGCAAATATTAAATTGGTAGCCTACTTAGTAAAGATCCTGTCTCACTACTGTTTTTCTTTAAATGAGCAAGTCCAACTTGGAAATATTCAATACACCCCTGGTGTGGCTCTGAATTTTGCACCTACTCTTGAATGTATCTACCCTATTCTCTGCTTTGTGTCGTCCATGACATGCACCTACAGACAGGCATTTTTGTTGCCTAGCATGGAAATGAATCAGTTAAGACTACTAAATACAATGACCACCTGATTTCAACTACATTCTTGCCTTGCATGAGGAAACAGGTGTGATTTGCTTATGTACGCAAAGCTCCCAGCTCGTGTTGGGTCCACACTGCAGCAAATTAGGGAAGCGTTGAGAGATCTGGTCTATTTGGTTGTTCAGTCACTTCACGCACGATCCAGAGAAAGCAGACAATATCCTAGTACTGCCATCTGAAATGGCAGCTCTCCAACACTGCAGCTGTAACTACCTACAAAGTCCATGAATTATCCAAATATTTATCTTCAGAAGAAGGGCTAGGGGAAAGAGCAAGTATTAAAAAAAAAAAAGAAAGAAAAATAGCAGCAGGAGCTGAGTAAATTTCCAAAACCAAGGCAGAGCTATGTTAGGCCATTTGGCCAATAAAGGACTGCTGAGACCTTGTGTGAAGTCACTAGTATTAGTATAAAAGCATGTTGCTGGCATACGTTGTTTCCTGGGGGAAAGCATGCTATAAACTATACCAATGAAAGATGCTTTTGTGTTGGGAAGTTGTATTCACCTTATGAACGTTTGTCATTGCAGGTTTGCTAGTAAACCTCCCTCATGCAGATAAAGCTTTTTAGCAAAAAACCAGCAAATTATGCAGATTCAGAGAAGAAACAGCATGAGGCCCACCCCACCCCCCCAACAGTGAAACTCACTTGATGTGAGTGTCCTCTTAAAACCAGACAGGAAATTTTCACTATGCAAAGCAAGAACATTGAGGGAAGGGGGGCAGAACAAAAAGCCAATCCTTAGACTAAGGCCCCAAGAGTGCAGAAGACAGTACAGTGGACACCATTGTTACAAACATCTTTTTTGCCCTTCAAAGATGTAGTAGGGCATTGCTGACTTTGCTTAAAATGCATAATTTTAGTGCTCCTCACCCCAAATGTGGGAAGTTCAATGAAATGCAAATTGAAGCATTTCAACTCTTGATACACCACTCATTTACTTAAACACATAAATCTACTGACATAGTGACAGTGTTGAAATACACAATCTGAACAGCATCTATAAAATTTTACTGTTGTACATAAATAATGACAAGGCACAGAACAGCAACCAGTCCAAGAGCTTGTAGGCCAAGAAACCAGAGCATAACCCAGAATAATATAATTATTACAGGTTCTACTATCCGTTCTCCAAAGTACATCCTTGTGAAGCCTAACCTGATAAGGCTTTTGTTTAGTTCACCAAAAAGAGTCCCCATCTTTTTATAGTCATCTATTACAGGTTCTGCAGTGTCGTTTCTTTCTTCTTGCTGGACCTGTGGACAGAAGACAAAATTAGGAAATATGTTGTATAATCAATTCTTATTACTGTGATTCTGAACAAGTCTCAAATGTTTGAATGCGTAAAAATAAGATACACATGCGATAAAGCTACTCAAATCAAAAACCTGAAAGATGTTACGTAACTTGTGACTTCAGTACAACATTAAGGATGACACTCACTTATCCAAACTTGGGACATCTGAAGTGATACTACAAACACATGACAGCCTGTCTCCCCTCCAGATGCCACTCTGGAGGGGTAAATCTCTAGGTCATACATCTTGCCTGTCCGTGCAACATGGATGTCAGGGCAATTAAAATGAAATTAGATGCCTGTAATTCCAGGGAGGGAATTTGACTGAAGGAGATTGGTTTTAAATAATTTCCAGAATATCTTCAGAACCACAAGAAGAACCCAAAACTATTAAACACAAACTGTAAAGTATTTCGCACCAAAGCACAGAAAACTGAAGGGCTACTATCACCACTGAAAGAGGGGCACTGGATTAGACCAGGAAGAAGGCAAACATCCATCCCAGTGTTGGCGTAGAAAGTTACAGAGTCAGGCAAAGGAAGACAGCGCCAATGACTGCACAGATGCAAAGAGGTGGCACAAAGAAGGAAAGGGGAAGGGGAAACAAGATCTGCACTTTTCCCAAAAAGAAAAATGATGGGGCAAACACACAGGAAGGCAGAGATGAAGATGCCATGTTTAAATATCACTGCAGAAAACATGCGACTGTTTCAACATGTAACTTGTAACTAGATTAGAGCTTGAAATCCCATCTCTCCTTCCCCAGTGACCAGAGATCCTTTGCATAAAATCTGATTGCCTTATGTTTCGCTATGACAGGGTGAACACACTTCAAGATGATAAACATGAGTTTTCTAATCCTTCCATCAGGCAGCAATGAAAACACATACAATGGGTACTCATAAATATTTCAGTCAACTGATCAGTAAGTCCAACAAATTGCCTGCAAACTCTATGTGCAATTAATCTACTCCTGGATTCAAAGTAAATATGTCTCTAATTGTCTTCAAAGATGAAAGCTATTCTGCATCCCTGGTTACACGGCATGGTCTCAGTGGCAAGAAACAAATGCCCTCCCACAGCAGTACCAGGCTCTCCATTAGACAGCAAGTAATAAAGTGAATTCCCATTCCCACAGAAAAACATCCAGCAAAGACCAAAGGAAGCTAATATTTTTATTTCTAGGTCAGACTTCAGGCTCGATGCAGAACCTTCTGACTGAATGAAGGTTGGATAAAGCACCACAGCTGCTACTGAAAAAAAATCCCAACAAAACCTCTACAATTCCTCCGCTGTGTGTGCTTGGGTATTTTTAAATTTGCTTATTCATAAAGATTTTGATTTAAGCTTCAGTACTGAAGCCCAGAAAGGGAGGGGTGTAGGAAGCCTAAATAGTAATGAATATTGTGTTCAATTTTTCTGTGGTTCTAGAGAAGAGCCTGAAGACGGAGAACCGTGGTATTGGACGTTACGTACTGACAGCCACCGCCTTGTCTCTTTGCACCCCACTTTTCAGGCACAGGTCAGTTTCTTCCCCTCACTGGATATGGAAATCCCAGTTTTCAGCACTTTGGCTTTAACTGCACTTTATTTAATTCCAATAAATGTTGACTCTTCTTTAATTCCAGTGTTTCAAGGTTAGCCTCCTCAAGAAAGGCAGAGCCTCTTGTAAGCCACTGCAGACTTGGCAGGACAGGGAGTGTGACACCCCAGGAACACAATGCTGTTGCAGGAACTCTCATTCCTCTATTCCCAAAGAGCACAGGAGACCAACAAAACTGTCAGCCTAAGGGGTAAACTGATCACAGCAATCAGGGAAAAGAGAAAGGATGTGCTGGAAAGGGAAAATGTATTTGTTTGCTTCCTCCATGCAAATGACCACAGGGAGCACACACACCTGTGTGGATGGCAGAGGGCATGAGAGCACAGTTCACATCAAGTGGCACAGAGACTGCTCCTGAGAGAAACAGTTAAGGTGTGCTGGAGAAATCACTACGTTGTCTAGCAAAGTAGCTTAGGCTCTGAGCCAGTGGCCAGCGCAACCAGGAGGGGCAAAACAACCGAGTTGCTTCTTTGCCTCTGGATGACTAATGGTACCCAGCAATGCACTGGAAGCCTTCGTGCAGAGCTTGGAAGGAGGCCACCAGCAGGCAACATGTCCACAAATTCCATCGCACTGGGCCAGCTAAGTGCAATGAGCTGTATGTGTCCACACCAACAATGTCTCTCCTGGTATGAGGCAGCTGCAAGACACGGGATTTCCCTAGCAGCCCCATCCTGCTTTGGTAAGCTGATAGCAAGAAGTTGCACACAGTCTCTTAAGCAGGGTAGAGAGTAAATTCCACCTTACTTAGGCTCTCCAGGTCCTTTTTATCTACGGTTTGATTTTTTTGTTTTTAAGCAGGACTTTTATCTCACCCTCTCCTTCTCAAACAAGGGTAGATTCATTAATCCCTAAAGCAATTATGCAAAGTAAGCTTCTCAGCATGGAGGCTGACAAGTGTGTATTTAATTACAAAACAAGTGTCAAGTTATTTTTCCAAATATTTTTAAGAGCTTACAAAACCTTACAGAATGATAATGGAAATTCTCAAGATTTCAAAGTCTGCTTCAGTTAATTGAGGCTGAGTAGGTCTTGCTTCAGGCAACTCAGCAAAAAACGAGTGAAGCTGTAAAACACAGATGGGGTTGTGTTTTTTTTTTCCTCACTATTGCATAATATTTCACATGCTGGACAAACACATTTCTTCAGAGGTATAACTAAAATAGAACCATTAGGGCAAACACCAGTAATGTTACAATACTCCAAATTGCTAAAAAAGTATTAAATAAGCTTTAACATGACAGCTAGAAGTTCTCTAATTTTGAGGGCGACAGTAAAACAGCATACAGTCCCACATATATGCCAGTAGCTCTCAAACCATATCCTTAGAACCAAATACTTCTTCCCCTCCCCCCCTCGCCAAAGTACTGTTCTAAATTGTTTTAGAAACTGTCTCTCTTCAGTAAGCACAAAGTTCCCAGCTGACTCTTAATTTCCACAGGACTGTTTTCATACTAAATCTCACTGAATCAGCCTGAAGACACTACCATAACAGAAAAACACAGAAAGAGAAACGTACCCACTCTGAGCAGCCCTCCTGCCCAACAAAACAGAGCTTCCTCATTCAAAAGCAAAAGAAGTTTCTGTTTCAAACTTGCTACTTTTAAAAAACCAACAACCAAGACTTAGCTTAATGGATTCTAAGAATTTTTTGTGTATCAAGAGGGAGCGGAGGGAATTTCTTTACTTGCAGTAGCCCCAGAGAAAGCATATTTTCAAGGCCTTTACAGCGGCTCTTCTCCTCGTAGCTAACACGTGCTATGTAGGGGGGACCCCCAGACTTCATCTGCCACAATGCAGGAAGAGAGAGAGATGTAAGAGAGGTCTACATCATCTGCAGTAATTTGTTTGCCTTTCCTCACTCTTTGGAAGACAGGAGCGATGAACAAATTCAGAAGGGCCGAAGGAGCAGAAGTGCAGCCAGAGATCTAGATGGATATGCGCCCAAAATACCTCCCAAAAAGAGAGGAACAGCAGTACTGTCTCCCCAACTTCTCTCCCCTCCTTCCTCCAGCTGGCTGAAAAGACACTCACCAAATGCACACATATGGGATTATTCCTGAAGAAGAAAAGCGAATGTGGCTTTCCTGTGTGAATGAAGCTAAAAAATAATGTATTAGAAATGCTGATTGCATTTGTTTTCTAACCTGATGTTTCTTACAAAATTATTGTAGTGAATTACTCTTTACCGTAATTCAAATTAATTGTAAATCTAAGTTATTTTATTTTAGACATACTGGGATTATCAACACCCTTAAAGCAAATTACAGCAGCAGATTCCTTTATACAAATGTACAACCACTGTGTACGACCTCATTGCCTCAATTTCCTTTTCATAGAATCATAGAATCATAGAATGGTTAGGGTTGGAAGGGACCTTCAAAGGTCATCTAGTCCAACCCCCCTGCAAGGAGCAGGGACATCCCTGACTAGATCAGGTTGCTCAGAGCCTCATCCAGCCTGGCCTTGAACGTTTCCAGGGATGGGGCGTCCACCACCTTTCTGGGCAACCTGTTCCAGTGTTCTATAACTCGCATTGTAAAACATTTTTTCCTAATTTCCAATCTAAATCTACCCCCCTCTATTTTAAAACCATTACCCCTAGAACTGTCACAACAGGCCCTACTGAAGAGTCTCTCTCCATCTTTCCTGTGGGCCCCCTTTAGGTACTGGAAGACTGCTATAAGGTCTCCCCGGAGCCTCCTCTTTTCCAGGCTGAACAGCCCCAACTCTCTCAGCCTGTCCTCATAAGAGAGGTGCTCCAGCCCTCTTATCATCTTTGTGGCCCTCCTCTGGACCTTCTCCAACTGGTCCATGTCCTTCTTGTTTTGGGGCTCCAGAACTGGACACAGTACTCCAGGTGGGGTCTCACCAGGGCAGAGTAGAGGGGGAGAATTACCTCCCTCGACCTGCTGGCAACGCTCCTCTTGATGCAGCCCAGGATGCGGTTGGCCTTCTGGGCCGCAAGGGCGCATTGCCTGCTCATGTTGACCTTCTCGTCCACCAGCACTTCCAAGTCCTTCTCCTCAGGGCTGCTCTCAATCCATTCTCCACCCAGCCTGTATTTGTGCCTGGGATTGCCATGACCCAGCTGCAGGACCTTGCACTTGGCCTGGTTGAACTTCATGAGGCTGGCACGGGCCCACCTCTCCAGCCTGTCAAGGTCCCTCTGGATGGCATCCCTCCCTTCCAGCGTGTCGACGGCACCACACAACTTGGTGTCATCGGCGAACTTGCTGAGGGTGCACTCTATCCCACTGTCCATGTTGCCGACAAAGATGTTGAACAGGGCCAGGCCCAGCACGGACCCCTGAGGGACGCCACTCGTGACCGGTCTCCACATGGACATTGAGCCGTTGATCACCACTCTCTGAGTGTGGCCATCCAGCCAGCTCCTTATCCACCAAGTGGTCCGTCCATCAAACCCATGCCTCTCCAGTTTAGAGAGAAGGATGTCGTGTGGGACAGTGTCAAAAGCTTTGCACAAGTCCAGGTAGATGATGTCTGTTGCTCATCCCTTGTCCACCGATGCCGTCAGCCCGTCATAGAAGGCCACCAAATTGGTCAAGCACGATCTGCCCTTGGTGAAGCCATGTTGGCTTCACCAACCACCTCCTTGCTCTCCATATGCCTTAGCATGGTTTCCAGGAGAATCTGCTCCATGACCTTGCCAGGCACAGAGGTGAGGCTGACCGGCCTGTAGTTACCCCGGTTTTCCTTATTCCCCTTTTTAAAAACTGGGGTTATGTTCCCTCTCTTCCAGTCATCGGGGACCTCACCAGACCGCCACGACTTCTCAAATACGATAGCCAGCGGCTTGGCAACTTCATCCGCCAGTTCCCTCAGGATCCGCGGATGGATCTCATCAGGTCCCATGGACTTGTGCACCTTTAGGTTCCTCAGATGATCCCGAACCTGCTCTTCGAGTACAATGGGCAGTTCTTCATCCTCGCAGTCCCTGCTTGCAGCTTCTACAGCTTGGGTGGTGGGACAAGAACTCTTGTCAGTGAAGACTGAGGCAAAAAAGTCATTGAGAACCTCAGCCTTCTCCATGTCCTGGGTAACCAGGACACCAGTTCCCTTTTGGAGGGGGCCTACATTTTCCCTGGACCTTCTTTTGTCCCCTACATATCTATAAAAGCTCTTCTTGTTGCATTTTATATCCCTGGCCAGATTCAGTTCTGCCAGGGCTTTGGCCTTCCTTACCTTATCCCTGGCCACTCGCACAGCCTCTTTGTAGACCTCCCAGGCTACCTGTCTCCATTTCCACCCTCTATAGGCCTCCTTTTTCACTTTCAGTTGGTCCAGGAGCTCCTTGCTCATCCACGCCGGCCTCCTGGCCTTTTTGCCCAACTTGTTCTTCAAGTTCTTTCATTTTATATTCCTTAAATGCTTTCATATGAAGAGTGTAATATTTTATTTAATTTTAAAGTATTTCATATTCAGTTTCTATTTTTTACTTGAAATCATTTAAAATTAGAGTTATCATATGGAACAGAAGGGGAAGTGTCTGATCTGTCCTGTGGCTCAGCATGTATGCACAAACGACGTTCTTCACAAGCCTACTGCAGTACCCGAAGGTTCTCAACAAGCACCCAGTTTCCTCGTCTTTTCAGATGTTTGGTGTTATAAAATTTCCCTCCCTATTCAAAATGGCATATTTTCATCCGCAAAGCTGTCGTCTGCTGTCTCCTGCTGTTTTTTGGCTGAAAGTCAGAATGTAAAGTTTTTCAAAGTTTGGATCTTCATTATGGAAACTTTGTAACCAATTTACCCAGCTGTTATGGCGGAATGGCTTGGGGGTTTGAATGCTTTAAGGAGAACCATGAGGTGCCCTCTCAGATGAAGTATGCCATAATAGGACCTTTTCTCAGAATGAAAGTCTGTGAGGAGGAAGCAGAGGAGATACTAAGTGCAAGTTCTGTCCACTTTGAACACAGCTGGTGCTCCTACATCCCTGAAGCACTTCTGAAAAAATCTCCCATGAAATTGAATGTTTTCCTGGACTAGCCTTAAAACACAGAAGGTAATGTCAACTCAACGCCTACTGAACTCAACAAATATCCAGCTGTGGCTTTACCAGTTATGTTCATCATCGACACAACACACAAAGTTACATGTGTTCTGACCACTAACTACCCTTGCTTATGGCAAGCTTCCACCACATTCACTCAAACTCAGTGTTGCCTAAATTCCAGACAGCACATGGTAAGTCACAAGAAAACGCTGCTCCGCACCAGTCTGACAGCAGGAACTGCTTACCTGCTTCCCATCAAGGGTGTTTTGATGATACAGAGAAACATGACATCCCATCAGAACATACCCCCCTCCCAAAGAAACCACCTTTGCAATGATTCACTACTACAGCTACTCACTAGGAGAGAAGGACAAAGTTAGCACTGAACTTCTCACAATCGTGTAAGGCTGATCCCTGTCTGCACCTCTTAAGTGTAATGTAGCCCGTTAAAGGTCTCTTCCCCTCAAATTGCTGGCAGCACACAGTTCCTGCCCGTGACCATTTGCAGATCACACCGAATAACTTTGTAAAGTGCTTGGAGGTTGCAGAACACCAATGGATCCGGAAGGGACACAAACCTACCCAACACACTTGGGAAGTTATTTTCCTTTGGCTAATCAAAGACAGCATGGAAGCACAGGTTTGGCATTTCTCTTTTCTGCTGTCAGCAACGCTAGCTCACTGAAGGACAGTATCAATCATGTCCTTACACAAAGACTAGATGTCCTTACACTGTGTCGCCAACAAGCTCTGCCTGGAAGTCCCTGCAGCTTCTCCTAGGGCCACAGCATGGCCGCTGCTGCAGCACTTTCCTAGCCAAGCGATGGAGGCCAGTGCCCTTGCTCAGGGTACCCCACACTTGCTGGATGTGGCAGACTTGCTGGCCACGCACAGATCACACACAACAAACTACTGCAACATCAGCATGCAGGTGATTCTCTGTGCTCCTCAGGGTTGCTGCTGCTGTCATCACAACCTGGCCCTCCCAGGGCTCATCCCTGGAAAGAAGACAGTGGTCTGAAAGGAGCAACCCAAGCTGCTCTGGCAGCTGCAGCCAGTGCCTCCTGCCAGCCTCCTGGAAGAAAGACAGCCCTGCTTCATCATACACACCCCTGCCGCAATGCCAGCATGATGGGTGAGGTGCTACAGTTGCCACTAGGAAAGGCAGCAGTAGGCTGGATGAATTGTCTGGGAGGACCACAAACAGAATGGCTCTAAAGCGACCGCAACATTTCTCAGTCCTGTAACCTCACCACTGCACTAGCTGTCAGAACAGGCTTAGTTACGGTCTTGTCTTCCAGGTGTTTCATCTGCTGAAGCAGCAGCTTGGTCCACGGTTTTCCACACTTAGCCTAAGGATCTTGAGATGGTTTGTTTGCTTTGGGATATCCTTATGTGTATGGAAAAAAATGCAAAGTAACTGACCTGAGTGAAATAATTGGAAGAAGTTCAACAGATTCTGTGGGAGGAGGAACCTGCTCTACTTAAAGATTCAAGATTAAAAAAAAAATCCATTCAACTACTCTGAAAGAACAAAATCCTTCAAAACAAACCAAATAACATCCCTCTTCCTATTTTTCACAATTAATAAATTGAAGAAACCCCAACAGTCTTCTGTTCCTCAGAAGAATTGAAAAATTCCCACCTTGCACTCAACTTGACGACAGCACTAGGCCAAGCACAGGCCTATTAGTTTCTCTTTTCTTGCATCAACTGGCCAAAGGGTATTACAGAAATGTGAACTCCAGCAATGAAGGAGAAAAGCCCAATGGACTGGGAAAATAACTGCTCTCCTTGTAAAAGCTTGTGATTTTACAGTCCAAAAAAATGCTGCTGGGCAAAGGTGGCAAAGAGAGCGAGGAGTAGGAAACAGGTATCCACAAAGTTCATCTCCAACACAGAAAAGCAGCAGTGTCTCCAAATTGTTTGCAACATGCCTCAGATCACAATAGGTCGCACTTACAGTTACAGAAGAAAGAAAAAGAGGTGGCATATTTAAGAGAATTAATTCCATGTTAGAAAAGAAAGCTCAGTAGCAAACATGTGTTTAACGACATCTAAATGAGACATTAAAAAAAAAGTGTAAACAAGAAATGCAGGGATATCAGGATATCACATATACATACCCATCTGCACATTTTCCTTTTCTTCAAGTAAAAAGTTTCCTCTGCAGTATTTAACTGCTCACAATCTATACTACTCCAGTCGTGGTTATTTTTACTCCAGGGAACAGGTGGTGTTTCTGATAGCTGAAGCCCATAGATACTTAAATGTCAAAAAAGCCACACAGATGTGGCTTTAGGAACATGTTTACCTACTGAAAAATACTCCTATATTTCTGAAAGCTGCAACATTAACGTTCAGAAGAGAGAGCCTTACAAATTAATCTCTTTTTAGAGGATGCAAACCAAAACTGAAAATACTTCATACTCAATCTTACAGAAAAATATGAGAAGAAAGTCAGCTGATGACAGAGACCAGGATGGAAGAAACCACAAGTTCCCTCCCCTCCAAAATAAGAGACCAACTTCTGTTAGGTGCAGATGGGGACGCATACCAGCCAACACACAACTACAGACACTTGATAGTTAGGTAGCCAACAGTGCAAGTCCCAGAGGAATGAATTACCCAATTTTGCTAGTACTCAGCCATCTGACTGCCCAGGGTGTTGCCATGGGCAGGCTTTGGAGATCTGCAGCCAACAGCAAGTTCGCAGGTTGTGGCCTCCCCCCTTCCTCCAAACTACAGCCTCGCCTCGTCGCAGGGCACCAGCACGAAACCCTGTGATGCACGGGTCAGCCAGGCACAGGCTTTCTGCCTCCTACTCCTCCACATCTGCAAACTAGACAGTTTCGTTACTCATAACACCTGGCACGTGACCAGAATTTCACCCTGTGTTCTCATACTTAAAAAGATTCCTTATGTTTAATTAAAAGAAAGTAAAATTTGCCCCAAAACAGTAAATAATTTGATTGGAAATTTTTCTGATTTTCTGCCTCTTCTGCTACAGCAGGAAGAGAACGCTATATCCCTTTGCATCCTTTGCTAGCATGAAACTAACACTTAGTATTTGACCTTGTAAATGTAAGCAGTGAAAAGATCTTGATACTCAGCCAACAGACTATTAAAAAAACAAAATCAATTTCAACCATCTGGAGGAAAAAAAACCAAACCAACAGGTTCTTTCCTCTAAGATAATTTTAATCTGATATTTAAATATGAAAAGATGAATAGATTAGGAAATGAGAAAAAGAAATCATACCTCACTTCCAGATGAAAAACAAGACCGAGAAAAGCTAAGTTTAACTTGTTCCTCCGGGGAAAAAAAAAGTAAAGGCAAGAAAACGAGAAAAATTCTTAATACCAAAAGTACTTTACAACAGCTACCAACAAAAGTGACATATTGGAGGGAGTTTAAATTAAAAATTGCAAAACAAAGATTGGGTTAACATTCATTTCACAACAAGAATCTAGACACCATTTATAAAATAGGAACAAGATGTTTCCATAGAAACAAGCAACAACGTAAGAAAAGCCACGGCACTGTATTCCCTTTAGTCACCTTTTACAGCAACCCAAATTTAGGATCAACAGTTGCTGGGTCAAATTTCGAAATATCAGGAGCAGTTTTGTGTTAAGGAGATGAAAAGGCTTTTCCAAATACTGAACTTGTGCATGTGCAGAGCAGAGAAGGCTTCAACAGCAACAGAGGCTTCCTTCAATAAACTGTGTTAGTCTCACAGTTTCAGCAGTAAATTCCCCCGCTAATAGGGCACCAGATAAGAAACAGTCGCAGACAAGAGCCCAGCATAGGAGGGTCTGGGAGGCTGCCTCTCCTCCCCATTTCAGGCTGCTGTCTGCACTCTTCCTTACGCTAATAATACTGCCCCTGTAACTTGATGCCATCCATGCTGCAATTTTACATAGCGACTAGATCAAAAGCAGTTCCTAATCCATCTTCTCCTTACACATGCGACATTTGATTTCCATAGGATTTTGTTTATCAATGTTCCCCCACTAAATTCAGTCAGCTTGACCCAGCAAAAGGCTTGCAATTCACCTTGTGTTCAGTATGGTATCAATGCACTGGCATGCTGAAAAGCAACAGCTGTTAATTCTGCCTTTTAAGGAGAAGACATTTCTATTCATTTCTACCTCCAGAATACTTTTTTCTTTAAGAAAATGGGATCTTCACATTATCCAACCACAGCATGCTATCTTACCTACTGCAGGTGCTACAGGTATGTCTGAAGGATTTTTCTTTGTTTTTCTTCAAATGCTGTCAAGTCTCAGAAAACTCACTAATGCTTTTTAGAAAGTTATTATCACATATTATTATGCAGGTGTGAACCTCTGCAGCAGAGTTAAATTATTTGTAGAGCCAGAACAAATTTGAGATTAAGCCCTCCCTGTCAGGAGTTACCATTTTCGGTTCACAAACAAATCCCAACAACTGCAAGCAGGAGAAACCTACCTACCTTCTAGCCTTGGGTACCACAGTTTCCACACATACAAGTTTACTTTAAAACATTCTTGGTCTCTACTGACTTATGACTGAAATGGTACCATTCCAGGCAACACCGCACACATCCATCCTACAGTCCAATGAACAATTAAACACTTACATGAGGGATACCACAAGGCTGTTGATATTATCTTCTAGTTTTGTTTCTGCTCATTCTTCCCATGCTGGAGAAATACTAGTGATACTGAAAACTTATTAAAAAACTTCAGGACTTAAGCGTAGCTAAGACAGCCATACCTCTTCAACATCATTCTCAATGGGAAACACCAAAAACCTTTTCTAATAGCTCCTCTAAATCTGAACCCATCTATTAGAAGATAAAATGCTCCAATTACACAGATAAAACACTGTTCAAAATAAAACTAAAACATCCCAAAGGGTTACAAAGTCAGGTTGATGAAAAGGTTATAGCTTAAGCTAATTTATGTACTTGCAAATACACGTATCATGTATTAACTCTGTATTTGGACATTTTCTAGAAGCGTTGGTTTTAGCTTAGCTGTCGGACAGCACTTTGCAGTCTACGTACCCTAAACCAGCAGGACGTGGAGATCTTGGTTGCACTAAAGCAACTGGGAATTTTGCCATTGCCTTCAACTTAGATTACAAGAGATTAAAACCTATTACAGACCAAACCATTTTCAGCACAGAAGACAGCCACAGTGCCACAGCTTTCAGGAACTGTGTCTGCTCTAACACAGCTTGGCTTCCCAGTCCCTATGGATGGACCGGGTGTTGTATCTTTTGCCCTACTGAAATGCAGGGCTTCTGCCTCACCTTTTATTATTATACATTTGCATGCCTTCTACCTTTCTATTCTTATTTTGTGGTTTAATTTATAGGTGTTGATGAGATTCAGACTGTAGTAATATGACAAAGGCTAACCTATTTTAGAAAGTGGGTTAGGGAAGGAGATTTGAGGTCCTTAACTGTAGTGATATTGAAAATACAGGACAACTTCTGCGTCTGACTAACAACTATCAACAGTTAGGAGAAAATTGTGAACTCGTAGAGTGAAGCAGCAACCTACTCCCACGGCTTCAGGAGCAGCTGACCCTTTCTGTACGTTCAGGTACCACTTGTGAACACCAGCAACGCAACGCAGGAGAGATGGAATAAACTATCCAGACTCTGTAGCTTTTCAAAGACTAAAGTCAGGGTAATTATTCTCATCTTTGCATGCAAACCTACAAAGGGTATTAATCACGTTATCGTCCAGTTCAGCATTTAAATCTAACCACTGAAGTAGGCAATTCTACAGTCTATTGCAATAATGAAATCCAAAGGCTATATATGACATTTAGTAACATATCCTTCTATTCTTTTAAAAAGGTACCTGTCAGTAATTTTGTTAAGCATGTCCCTGCTGACATAGTAATAAGCTTCAATAGAAAATTAAAGCCAGAAGGTTTGGTATTAAACAAACAGATTTATTTCCTACAGAGTACCACTCTCTTTTAATAAAAAAATTAAAAGAGTGTATACATTATTATTTAGGTCCTGCTTGTCAGGAAGGTATTCTTTTAGCATTATGTTACTAGGTATGATCTTACAGAAACTGAATTTATTGTGGAAGAAATGAGAAGAAAGAACTCGTACCCAGGTTACCAGCCCCAGATCCTCACCTAAAAAAAAAACCCTCTCAAAAAAGGCCAAGGATTTGCTCTCGTGTCGACTTTACTTTACACCAGCTGAGAGAAGTAAGAATTTACACCACCCTCCAAGCAGATTTTGACCCATTTCTTTTGCATCGCATGTAACACTAAGATGGTGCACACATTTATACTGCAGGAGAGAAGTCAAAACAGGAGAACACTGGGCTGAGGACCAGCAGTTACGTTAACAGTGCCAACACCCTCAGCAAACACAGCAACAATGCTCGGCCTCCATGAGAGACTCCAGGTAAGGACCCAGCCTGGAAACAGAATTCCTGTCTGCTGGAACGGCAGGGTTCAGCAACAGCCCCTCCATGAGAGCAGAAAGGGCAGGGGAACCCACTACTTTGAGAGAAATCTGGACATATGCATGAAAGCAAAAAAGTGACAGCACGTGACTAGGCTTGATGACCCAGGAGCCCCTCCAGATCAAGCTAAGTGTCCATGCTTCTCTTGAACAAGAGAATGAGAATCTGGGACTTTCTGTCAAAGTTTGCAGCAAGTGTGGTCCGGCAAACTCCTCACCTCGCTTTAGTCTTCCCTATACATAAAAGAGAAATATTGCTATTCAATTATCAAATTATGATTATTTTTACTGTTAGTATATATAAGATACACATTCCATATGTATATTAAATAAAGACAACTGAAATTCCTTATTTCCACATCTAGTTTATTATTTGTCCAGCTGCTGGAACCTCAGTATGTGGAAAAAATACTCCACACTACGATGGTGAAACATTTCCAGTAAACAGGAAGGATTTCCCCTTTCTCTCTCATGGCCTATTTAAAATTTCTCCCTTGCTATCCTAACATCACTCGTCAGGAAGGGGCCTGAAACGGGGCCTCATCACTACCAGTGCCTGAAAAGAGTGGGAAGAGAGTTTCTCAGCCAAGCGTGCTGGTGGCCACCCAAGCCTTTACCAACTTAATTTTAAAATGTGACTATCTTAGAAGAACTTCCAGCAGAAATAATTATAAAATTAAACAAAACTGTCTGGAAATTACTTTGGGACGTACTCCAGCAGCTCTGTTTGCCCCTGTGCCATTATCAGCAGCATGCATTTCACTTACTGAACCACTCCAGGCATTCAGAGCGGGTCAGTACATTTAAGCATCGAATAGGAAAAAGGTTATGATCTTTTTTTTTTCTTTAAAGGAAATATCAATAAAGGTGCATTAAGAACATTGTCTTTGTCTAAGCAGGGGGACAACACTGTCTACAAAACAAAGAGCATGTGGAAAGCCATTTTACCATTGACAATAGGGAAACCTACATGGCTTCTGTCACTTCCTAAGCGAAAAAAGCCCACATCCATCCACCAGGCCACAGAAAGAAAGCAGACAAGTCAAAAAATGAGTTGATCTCTTTCTCCAATTCTCCAATACATTCAGTTTTGTAAGTAATAACGAGACTGAAAGCGTAAAAATATTTAAAGTGAACGAGCATAAGTATATAAAGGAAAGACTGAGCGCTGAACCATAGCTGGATTCCGGGGATGGCAACAGTACCCCAGTTACTGCCAGCCAGATGTTCACCCCGGGATGCTGCCCGGGGACCACCCTTGCACATCTGCCCCCGGCGCTCGGCGCCTGGAACGCGGGGCGGGCCGGGGGCGGGGATCACGCGTGGGCGAGCCCCAAGCAGCTCGGCCGGGTTGCATAAGGCCCCCGCCGCAACTGGGAGCGCATGATGCCACGGAAGGTAAAGCAAAAGGCGTTTACGGTTTTCCTTCTCTTCGTTGACGGCGGGGGCAGACCTCCCAAACCCCTCACCCTCTGTCACCCACCTGCTCCTCCGGCAGCCGCCGGTACCAGTCGGACGCCGCTTCCCGCTCGCATTCCCCGAGCGGTGCCGGTGGCGGCAGCACCTCCGCTGCCGAGCCCATGGCTCCTGCGGGCCGAGCAGTAACCACACGCTCCCGGCCGCCGCCGCCGCCGCCGCCTTGGCGGGGCGGGACCGGTCACGGGGTCCGGCGGAGCGGCGGGAGGGCGGGGAGCGAAGAGGAGCGCGGGGGGGGCGGGAAGGGCGGGGAAAGAAGCCTTTCGCTGTTGGGGCCAGCCTCAAACCGCTGGGCTGATAATTATAGCAAAGAAAAAAATTACAAAAAAATTCCCCCAACAATCCGATGTCCCAATGGTTTTATTAAAACCGGTGTCACTAAAGCGTTAATTTTAGTGCCTCTCCTTGTTGGTGTGTCTCCGGGGAGGAATGCCGGACTGGCAGCGTGAGATGCCTGCTGTTGTTCCCCAGAGAAATAAAAAACACTTGGCCTCCCTCTCCTGAAGCTGTCCAAATCCCGTCCCTCCTTCCTTTCAAACGAGCTAATACACACGAAAAACAACGGCAAACCCAGAAGATAAGACTTGGTCTCCAGCAAAGCTCGGGGCGGGGCATGGAGGACAGAAATGGCACCATGCAGGGGTACTATGGAGCACTGCTGTACCTCCGCAGAGCGAGGCCCCGCTTCTGCCAACCCTTGCAGGCTTTACCCATGCTGGCCACCCCACTGTGGCACCGCGAGCGCAGCTGGGTGTCAGTGTGTGGCGTGGCCAAGCCGTGGCGGGGCTGGCGGCAGCACCCGCCTGCATCTTTTCTCCTCATCCAGATGCCAGTTCATGTGCCACGTCTGCTTCTGCAAAGCTTCCCTCAGTTTTGTGTCAACAGGCAATTCTCTGAGGTGCCAACAGGCTGTGTGGCAGTAGGATTCCATGGAAATCAGACATTCATATGAATTTTATCTGGCTTTCTGGTGGTTGGGTGTGGGCCCCATTGTTGTTTGGAGGGAATTCTACCTGCTTTTGGCTTTTCCTAGCGTTTTTGTTGGGCAACGAACAGCTGTAGCTGTAACAAAACTAAAACCTTCAGAAAGAAACACTCAGTGCATTGTAGTATAGTCACACCTTCAAGCTACAAACAAGTATTCTTTAAAAATGCGGAACAATACACAAACAACACCAACTGCCAGGCCTCTCGTGTGGCTGCCGGGGAGGAGAGCCAGTGCAGGGACAGCTGGGACAGGACAATTGTTGGCAGGGCCACTGCGACTGCCTGCCTTGCTGTGCTTGGTGGTGGCTCCCCTTCCTGACGGAGCAGCTGGCCCCGGCTGCTCCCCAAGGTGCAAGGTGGCCAAGAGCAGTTTGCTTTGATTACTTGACTGATTGCTTGCCCAGAGTTCTGGTCCTGGTTTCTCAGGAACGGGGACAGGTTTGGAGGAACGTCAAGCTGTTGAAACAGTGCCCATAAACCATTGCAATCCTGCTGGCATGGGGAAATACTGGACACCATAGAGAAAAATTCCACGGACTTCAGCACTGAGGGCCATGGCGATACGTTTCTGCACACAATGTGACTACTCAGCAACAGCTCTGTAAAACATCCCAGAGGCTCTCTGCTTCTCGGGTGGTTTGTGAAAAAATGAAGTGCCACACATAGTACTGACATTCAGTAAACTCTCTCTGGGAAAAAGGTCTTAAATAAAGAATTGATCAGGTGTCCCTTTCACTGAGCTTAATACACTTAAATCCATAAAATTTTGCTGCTTTGTGGATCACAAAAACGTATATTAGAATTTGTTTTAGAAAATGTTGATGCTGAGGCTGCTGTTGTTTTTTACAGCACAGCCTCTTACCCCTGTTCCTTCTTCAGGACGAGCAACCCTTGTGCCAGGAGTACTATAACATGCACCAGCTGGCTTGGTGCTACAGTTTCCTCCTCCCCTACCTGCAGTCCTACTGTTTTGATGTTGATCTCCCCGCAGAGGAACATTTTTCCCTAGCTTCTGCAGTGAAGCAAAGCTAATTGTATTTCAAACAAAAGCCACACTCCTCTCTATCGCACCTACCAGCCTTTGATTGCCTCTTCACACCCTGAACGACAGCCAGATGCTCAGCGCACAGGGCCTGCCTCCGGCTCCCTGGCACTCTCCGTGTGGGTAGGCACCTCTGGGGGCAATAGCCTCATTGCCCAGGGGAAGAACGGGGACTTGGAAGCCCCCACTGAGATGTCTTATGATGCAGACACCATTACAGCCTGTGCAACTTCAGTAACCTCAAAGAAACCTGTTCCCCTTCATAGCAAACGGTCATAGAAAAGGCAATGCCTCAATCACATCACAAAGCTCTTCCTATAATCAACTTTCCTGGGCTTCTTGTCCTCTGAGCACTGGTGCCTGGGCCTGTGAATGAGGCTGAGCTGCTGCAAAACTGCTCTGAGATCGGGATTCTTTCCAAATATTCACAAACATGTGGTCGCTTCATAAGGATTTAATCGCAAGAATGAGTTGAAGGATTTATATCACCAAAAGAGATCCCCGCAACTTAGCAACTTTCAAGATCACTGTCTGAGTGAAATTTCCCATACTCTAAGCCCTCTGGACATGGCTGACTTTCTGCCCACAGTGCTTTCTCCCAGTATCAATAATTTCAGAAAATGCCAGGACAAATCCCAGCGTGATTTACTGATAGGCAAAAAGCCTTGTGCCAAAAGAAATTGCAGAGATGCAAGTTAAAGGGCAGATTCTGCAAAATAGTTATTAGTTTTGCCTTGGGCAACTTGTTGTCCATTCGAAATACATGTACAGACAAAATATCTCCCAAGGGGTAAAGAGAGGTCTTCTTGCGTGACTCTGTCATTTGGGGGTCACTAAGGAGAGTCAGAACCTCATGATAAAAATCTGTAATTGATGGATTTTCTGGACAAACAGGTGCTTGTAGTAGGAGGAAGACTGAACGCTGCAGCTTTGCTCAGAGCTAGGACAGCCTGAGTGCTCTGGCCTTTCTGAAACCCTCTCTAGATCACAAAACGTAGAAACAGCTGGACTGAATGAGACTAAAACTCCCTCTCGATGGGTATCTGCTCCCTAATCGTAGCCAAGAGTAGCTGCCAGGAAAAGAGTAATAGATGCTGCAGCGATACTTCTTGAGAGTATTCTTTTGTCTTCCAGTGATTTGAGGTTCAAAGACTTCCTGTTCCTTGCAGGGGGGTTGGACTAGATGACCTTCGAAGGTCCCTTCCAACCCTAACCATTCTATGATTCTATGACTTCCCGAGCCCAGACGCCAAGTGGAATAGTGAGGGCAGTATTTCAGGGGTAGGATCAAAGGCAGCTGAGGGAAGGCATGCTACCATGGGGATGAAATGTGGCCAAGGCATACAGAGTGCTTATATTGGTCTTGTTGCCCAGGGGAATGTATCTCTTTCATCCTGCTCTTTTTTTCCCATGTCCCTGGCATCCACTAGTGTCTCCTTAGACTGCTGTTGTGGCTGGGGCCCTGAGCCCCCTCTCCAGGGCTGTCAGCTGCTCCTGCCCACAAAACTTCCTGTCCCACCTACCTGCCTCGGGTCTCGAAGGCAAAGACAAAGCCTGTCAGAGTGTAGGCTGTGGTTTGATGACACGATAAAACCAGTTTTAGGCCATTTAATTCCAGACTGAAAAGGTCATAGCCATGTAACACTGAGACACCTTACTGGTTCAAATAGGTAAAAAAATCTTTGATTGGTTAGCACTGTGTATACAGGTCTTACGCCAGAGCAGGTACTGTGTGTCCTCTCTCTCAGCTGGCAGAAAGCTGGCATGAACACCTACCACCAGCCTAAAATCGGGCCTCCTATACTAGCTGATTCAACAGATACATGACAGCTTGCCTGCATCTGCTCCAGACCCAGCTGGGCCTTTTGGGGTTATTCTCAACACAAAATTTACCATTGTGGGGACTTGGAAATGACAGGGACAAGATATAATGGATGTGCCAAGGTCTTACCTGCTTGCCACCTGCCATTTCCTATCAGTATCAACTCAGCTAACTTCCTCTAATAACTACGTGGTTAAAGGACTTCAGAAAAAAAAAAAAGACTATTTTTTTTTCCTCTTAGATGCATCTAACAGGTGTAACTGACTTCAAGATGAGATTCACTCAGATTGCCGAGTGCAGAGTTTAATCCCAAATCTTTCCAAACTCCAGAGTTCATCTAAATATTAAAAGGCTTGAAAAAAAGAGAGGTTTGTTAAACCTCTGGTAATGGAAACTTTTGTCATAACTGGAAGGAGGTCAATGTGGTTTTGTACAGTATAATGGATTTACTGATGAATGGAACATTTCAAACTCTCTGATGGGTTTTATCTACTTTATATTCCAGATGTTAATATAAGTAAATTCTCTAAATTCTCAGACAATTTGTCCAGTATGACCATGCAGCTTACAGTGGTCATTGGTGCTCTTACATGGATTTTTGAAGTAAAGCTGTTAAATTCCATAATTTCCTTAGATCTTTCAAGTATATTAAGAAATACAAGAAAAGGCTTTTCCAACACTGACTACAAAGTGAACTGGGTGAAATTGGAATTCAAAACATGAAAATATATTAGAGGATACTGAATACAAATGAAATGAAACAATTAATTTGGTTCCTTTTTCTTCAGTGTATAATGACAAAGGGACATTGAAGATCAGCCCCTACTAGCAATCTCTATTCTCCAACAGTTGATATATATCATGCAATCTCATTTAAGGGCCAAAGCAAAATATACATGGGCTCATATATATGGGCTCAGAAAGAAAGAAACAAAACAGGAATGGAGAAGTTCTATTATGAAAGGTCACCTGGAGCACTCCCAGGCATTGCAGGGGAGTTTTGTGCAGTACCTTTTCTAATGCATTTGCTAGTATAATTTTTTTTTTTAATGCCTCAAGTGAATTCTGCCATTTCCCTTGGATATTATTTCACAGTATAAAAAAATCTCACAAAAGTCTCTTCCCTGGCTATCAAGTCTACATTTTTTCCTTTTTTATTTCATTCTGTTATTAGGTTACGTTCACTTATGATCCTTGATGAAAGTCTGATTTTCTGCACAGCCTGCTTGCATGATCAATATTTACCACAAACCCTATTAGGATTAGTAAGTTTGCAAAACAGAACCTTAATTTTGCTTACTTCATTTGCTCTAATCTTTCTTAATTTATGACCTTTTTTCTTGGCTACCAGTTCAAAAGAGAGTTTTGATTTTTTTTTTCTTGCCATGAGTCCTTTATAAGCATTTACTCCACTGGAGTGTAAGCTCAAAGCAGGCAAAAAAAATGCTTTACAAATGTATAGACAGTCCAAATTTGCAGCAGTGTATTTATTTATTACTGCAGGACACTGGAAGCGTGGATCCAGTTTGCTGCTTGCTGACACTGACAAAGCTTTTGTGCTTCCAGCAGTTCTCCACAGTAAAATAGCCTTTTCTTTTTGCAGTCCTCTTTGCTGTGTTCAGTACCAAAAAAAATTCTTCTCTCAATTCATCTGTAAGTTGAAATAAGTCTGCTGGATTACTCATATGATGCTTCATCTTTACAGTGCAAACCCATTTGTGTGCCACATCAGTTTCACAAGTTCCCCCCTTCCTCTCTGTTCCTCATCCACCCCGGAGGCCCATCGCCCCCCCCCAGCTGTCCCTGCAGACTGCATAGAGGTCCGTGCTGTGGGTCTGGAGAGAAACGTATTGGTCACCTATTATAAAGGGCTCGTGATGATTCCTAGCCTAGTCCCATGAACAGTTTTGTTGCCACTAAACCAGAATGGTGCTTTGAATCACAGGAACAGAAAAAAATGGCTTGAGGCATGAGAAAGAGAAAGGAGAGGGAAATTCCTTAATAAGGCACTGGTGCTGAACACGTCACATCACAGATCTATGACCTCATCCCCAAGGTTTAATTATGCTTCCTCTCCTCCACCGAGAATCGCATGGCGTTTACAAGAAAAAAAAGGCTTTTTTTTTTTTTTTTATGTTGAGGATGAGGATTTTTAGGCTGTGGGCACTTTAACGAGTAGGGGCTTGTAAAATTTGTTAGGCTAAAATAAACCCCAAGCTTTCCTTAATGTTGCGCCTTGTGCTGTCACTTGTCCAAGTGCAAGTAAGGACAGGCCAGAATAGTAGGGTACTGTAGGGGGGGTTGTGTGTGTGTTTTACATCTCATGTGGGCAAATGAATTACGGTTTAAAATGACTCTGAGTATATAAAACTTAACCAAAAAGAAAGAACATATCTAGATGCTAGATGTGTGGCAGATGCTAGATACGTGGCCGCAGAAAAGGTCTTTTTGTTAAAACTAGGAAAGATTATGTTAATTCCTGATTAAAATCCCAAGCATCCAGGCAAGCAAAAGGGATTGCGGTAACCCGATATTCTCAAAGAAACAGTAGTGAATTTATATGAGCGCAGGGTAGACAGGATAAAATGAAGAGGAATGGCCTTAGTCAAAGTACTTAACTGAGTACTTAACTTCCCGGCACCCCAGACGGGTAGATGAACAGACATCGGGAGAAGGACTGACAAAACCCCCACACAATTCGTGTTTTGTTTTAAGCCTGGCTGGGCCTTTTTTTTTTTTTTTTTGGCCTGCAGCAGAGACAGTATTTTACTTTTTGACAATAGCAGCCTGCGAGAAAGCTCTGCGTGTGTATGCGTGTGTGTAAGACTCAAGCTAGGCCTGAGGAGTCAGGGCTATGCCTGGTGATGACTTCAGCTTTCATGGCCCCAGTTTCATTTTCTCTAATCAATTTAATCTAGCTACAAATCTGATAAAGTTCATCCAAGCGAGTTATTAAAGACTCTGAAAGGCCTAAGTGATATGCTTTAAACTTAATTTTATTTCTTTTTTAACAAAGCCTAGTTATTTGAAGCTCTCACATACTCTTGTGCTTCAGGGAAGGGAGTAATAAATTAGGATCTTTATCTTGCGCTAGTTTAAAGTTTTCCACTAAATTATGTGAATAATTCATAATGGATAATTTATATGATGAATTTTACCTCTCTTCTTTACTATTGTCCGCAAGCAAAGCAAGTTTTCCCCAAATATGCTCATTTTAAAAAGTTATTTGTTAAGTCTTCCATTTAAATAAAGTTCTAGGTCTGCAGCTCATCCATGAATAAATCCCTATGAATATCTGACAGTCATCTTGTGAGACAAGAAGGTCAAGCAGGGTATGTTTTCTTGACTGGGGTCTCTTGTTTACTGAGCACCCAAATTCCTCAGGTGGGGACCCAGTCGGAGTGCTCCAGGGGTCTCTTTTGGCTCATGCGCCCACATTTCCTTCCCAGATGTGGGGAGGAAAAAGGTAAAGTGATAAAAAACTTATCTTGTCAGCCTGAGGGTGTACCTTGGAAGTGATCTACATCCCAGTCGCACCATTGACTATTTGGATAAAATTTCCCTTATGAAAGGTAAAGATGTTTAATTCAGTGGCTGTTTCTGGGGTATATGCCAAAATAGCTGCTTAACATTTGCCTTGGTTAACACTGCAG
The DNA here is from genome assembly GCF_036417535.1 of Chlamydotis macqueenii. Taxonomy (NCBI): domain Eukaryota; kingdom Metazoa; phylum Chordata; class Aves; order Otidiformes; family Otididae; genus Chlamydotis; species Chlamydotis macqueenii. The sequence goes on from NC_141559.1 coordinate 24,222,606, forward strand.
TATCCTTGGAAAGAGGATGCGAGAGTCAAGAACATAGTCAAAGAGTGTTTAGACACCTAAGGATGCGGATAATGCCACACTGGCATTTTTAAAAGTGGCCTGAGATGTCTGTGGAATTTCCAGGGATCACATACTTGTACCTTTGGGCACCTAAATAACCTTCAAATCTGGTTAAAATCTTGTTAAATGTAATATGAACTGTCATCCTTTGACATTCTCTTGCTGTTTCTTCAAGCCCTAGCTTTCTAGATTTCAATATGACTGAACCAGGCTCTTCCTAAGGGTCAAATTATAACACTTAGTTCTTGGACAAGACGAAATGACTACAGTTCAGGTCTTTAATAATTTAAACTACAGAGAGAGCTAAAATCTCAGAATTCTCTACTGAATTGAAATAAAACAATACAAAGCAATGCAGCAGAGACCTATTGTGATGACAGGCTATACTTTAACTAAATGGCAAGACTTAATTAACATTGCCCCAGCCTGGGTTCAGAGTAAACCAAAGCCTACTATATGATTAACTCCTCTATGCTTTAATAAGAGAAAGGGAGATTGCGAATGGAAGCATCTGGCGCCTTTCAGAACTTAATTAAAGACATGCAAAGAAGCTACTATTGCTACTACAATTTCTCCTCAGGGCAACACAAGACAAACACAGTAAGTGGGAAACGAGAAACACAGAAATATGAAGGAGAAAAAACCAAACAAATCCTAAATAATTTAGTTTTTCATGGCTGTCAAGCCTTCTGTTCCTCATCTCCTGAGCAAATTGGCTTAAATATTATCTATTAAGATACTGAGAATAGTGAATGAGTTCTGCTTTGAAATTACTACTACTTTTTTTGTTTGTTTGTTTTTCCTTTCACATCAGTGTTGGAGAGCTAGTGTAAAAGATTCTTATAAACTTACACTAGAGAAATAACCATTAACTTTTTATGAGCCACTCAGGGATCGTGATTCAGCTTCAGCAGAAGTTGTACTTCGACACAATGATAGACTTACTATGCCTAGATGACTTATCATCTACTTATGAAGAGCTGATGTAGAAAAAACCTAACTGAAGCCTTTTAGCTTTTTAAACACCCTAGGATTTTTTGCCTTTTCAGACCTCCAAACAGAATGGAGCTTATTTATTGCTACCGAGGAATTGTAAGTCTGCTCCAGTACTGCATGTCTATTTTGCTTGTTAAAAAAAAGGAAAGAAAATGACTAATTCCAAGGGGAACAACAATGGAAAAGGAAGTTACCGAAAAGCTTTTCTAACAGCTAAGTTCCGTCTTCTTGTTCCTCATTCCTCCCTTTTTAATTACTTAAATTACATATATCTTTAACTCTAAAAAATATCAGAATATAATAGTACTGGAGTAAAGCTATATTATTTATTTTTAATGGGGTTTCTGCTCTGGACAGCTGTCCTAGAACATTCATAGTAATGTATAGTAAGATAGCTTATTCCAGTCCAATCTAATGGAGACCAGCTTTGCTGATCTAACAGATGCTGAAATAGCCATTCAATTTAGACAAACTCAGGGCAGTGATTTTAAGAGAGAGAAGCTCATTAAATTAATACACTTAGTCAAGAAGGAGGCAAGCTCCTGTTGTTAATCCAAAGTTTTGTCTAAACTGTATGATGACTTTCTTGGACACATTTAGCACCCTGTAGCCTTTCCTTCTAGGTGTGGTTCCAGGGTAACCTGAAAGCCAGCTGCCAGGAAGAAGTGTGCTGCTCATGCTCAATGTGGCTACAACAATAGCAATCAGAGGAGTAGTAGGCAACAGCATTGTATTGTGAGGCTTGAAGGAAATGTTTGATGCGTGATTGTTAGAGAGGAGAACTGACACTAAAAGCTACGTGACACAAGTCTAATGTGACGTTACAGTGCCTTTGACACTGCAACATCAAAAGTGCTACTGTACTTGCAATACTACATATGCAACCTCAACCTGAATTCACTGATTATAGAAATTCCTAGTTTCATCACTGTCACATCAGTAAGGGTACGACCAAGCAAAAGAATAAGGAGAACTTGTGTTGTTCCAAAGCAGCAAAGCCTGACTGTGTGAAGCAAAAAATCCTTTATTTTGGAAGGAGAAAATGTCAGAAAGTCTGAGAAATGGTTATGCTGAAATGTTCCTAAATATATTATCTAACAAAGCTTCTGATCTTTACATTTGGAAAGGAAATTAAACTAAACCCCATTTAAATTCAAATTACTTGCTCAATTCAATGCTTTTTCTGCTTTTTTTCTTCATTTTGAATTTCTTATGAAGTTATACTATCCTTAGGTTTTCAATTAGAATTCCCTGTCCTTCCTATCTGATGGGCAGTTTTCTCTTGATGTCAGCTGAGAGATTTTGTAACTTGATGGAACTTTATAGAGAGAGGCACTTCTGCAAATTGCAGTATAAAATTATGATGTTGCGTGCTAAAAAGCTGCACTGAACTTTGACTATGATTTTCATTGTTTTATGCAATTATATAGTAATGGCTATGGGATACACGTGATTCTATGAAACACCACAGAATACTTTAAAATAGCAATCAAATAGTGCATATCACTATAAGAAACCCTTTACTGATTGAAGCAGCCAAAAATGTAGACAATTATGAGACTTACTGGTGTATCAAGTTCACAAAAGCACAATACTGACACACCTCAGCTTAAACTTTGCTTTTAGTCCTAGCCTTGGCTTCAAGAATGTGAAAAGATACTGTCACTTGCAGCTCCAGGATTGTAGGTGGAACAGAGTGTTCACCAATCTCTTTCCTTTGAAGTGAGGTCTGTCTGGGAATATATGTGCCTGGAACAATATGGCAAGGAAGTTGGTCTGTGACTCCGTAGTAGAGTTGTTCCTCTGAGATCCTGGGTGAAGAGTCTGACACTGGGTGACATTAGGAGAAGTCTCAAAACATTAAGGGGACTGCCTGCTTCTTACGAACTTAAAATGTTGTTTCTGTATGTCCATGTCATAGCCTCTTCCTTACTCTCTTTTGTCACCTATCTCTCCTTTCTCAGTATGAGCACATTCTCAGCCCTGCCTTTTTTTTTTCTCTTTCCTCTTTGGAGATACAATCATAAAACTCTCAAATATTTAACTTATTTTCTTTTTTTCATGGCTCAGAGATTTGTTTGGTGTTCTGCAGTTAATCAGACCCCTGTCCAGGAACGAAGTTCTTTGGCATTTCAGAACTACAAGCTGAGGGAGCTAAAAAAAAAAAAGAAAAAAAAGGTAATCACCATGGTATCAGCCATATATTCTCAGTATTAGAGTACCATTCCTGTAGCCCTTTTTGAAGTGAGTTTGGTAAAAGGTAAGACATTTTCCCCCTTTAATTGGTTTTGTAAAGCATTCCAATATTAATTATGGGTTAAGGGAAAAGTAAAAGTAGGGTGGAACTAGCAGGATGGGAGGTATGAAGGGAGGTGGAAATGACACAAGGTTAGAAATTGTTCCCTTGCAGAAAGGTTTTACATCAGGAGATGTTCCCCCGAGATGTATAATGAAGATCTGTGCAGAGGCCCTCAAACACTGTCAGTGTGGCTGGACAGTTAGAATAATACAACTACATCTTGAGGATCTAAGGCATAGCAGATTGAGCAAATTTTAAGAGAAGTCGTTTATCTCCGTAGACAAGACCTGAGCATCAGTTTTCATTTCGCTATTTGTTTTTAACAACTGAGCTAAAACTCATCATGAGAACACTAGCAAAGTGTTTTGGAGCAGAAATAGCAACAGCATGATTCTGGTATGCTGTTATGTTTCTGTGAATTGCTCATTACTTGAAATGCTTATTTCTACAGCTGTACATGGATTGGACTTATCATTTCCAGTTCAGCGTCTGCTCCCAGTGACCATAAAGAATCAGGCAGATTCCTACTGCATAGTGTAGGTTAGCCCACATTTGCACTTCTTTGTAGAACAGCTGATTTAAGCAAATGCCCTGGAAACAGTTCTCCTTAACAGAAACAAACTGGTCATAGTAAATAGGACTTTTATTACAGTTTTCTGCATTGACAAGATTAAGCCTTTCATTGTTTTTAAGAAAAAGGAGACACTTTAGATATTGTTTTCTTGTAGGTGCTCTTACAATCATTACTTGCCCACCCGAAGCCTTTTTCCAGCTCACTTACAAGCTATCGATATGAAAACCTGCCTTTTCAGCAGGACAACACTAGCCAGGGTACAGGAAACGTTCAATAATTGTACATTTATTGCTCTAAGGAGACAGAAACTTTCATTATTTTAACATGCAGTAATGTAGAGAGGTCCTTTCAGCAGCCTCTGAGAAGCCTGGAAAGTAAATGGAGTAGCGAAGCACAAATGCTTCTAAATCACCCTTGATGCAAATGAACAGAAACAAAAGGCCAAAATGTGGATTGACTAGTCAGGAAATGAAAGCTCTTTTCCAGTTCCATGCCATCAATATGATATTCCCTAATCTCCATCTGAGGCAGGCTCATAGACCTCTCCTAGCACATCTCCTCTGTGGTCTCACTGTATTGCTTCTGGGAAAGCCATTAGTGTCAGAGAGCTGCTATGGAAAGAGAGGAAGGGACTGGAAGGGTCTAGAGGTAACGTCTAAAGTTGTCTTTCCAGGAGCTTATTGGTTGGGGATACCAGGGTGCAGTGACTGCTGCCACATGAGGTGGATCTGTTCCACTGCAGAAAGTTTCAGCTTCTATCAGCATATTGCACATCACGTACACCTTACATTCCTCCATCTACATAAACATACTCATATATAATAATGCAAACTGGGCAGAAGAAAACATTGTTAAACATTAAATTACAGTTTTTGCACCGATGACTGTTAAAAGGACAGTTTCCAAGCTCAAACTGTGCTGCCTGCACCAGAGAGAACTTTTTTCCTCATTTACACTGTACTAATGTCTTTACACTATACTAACTTCCAGCTGGTATGATGGAAAAGGAACATCACACAGTGTGTGTTGGACTAAAACTGCATCAAAAGAAAGGTTTATGAGTTCTATACTAGGATGTTTTTCCATCAGTGCTGGAAGCTCTTGCAGAATGAATTGTACTGCTTGTTTGGCTTATTCATCGTCCAAAAATCTGAGTTTGTGCCACTCAGTGATTGTCCCCTTTTCCATTTCCCTTCTCTGATGCATTAGATATAAATCACTTGCTAGCACTTTCATAGCTCTTCTAACAAATCAGAGAAAAGAAAAATAGTCTGTCTTGCACACTGCAAATGGACTTTGTTTCCCTAACACTTCCACCTAATTGAGGCCAAGTCACTTTTCTTTTAAGTCAATGACAGAAATCCCATTCCCTTCATTAAGACTAAAATCCGCTCCCCAGAAGAGAGCTGGGTGGATTATATTTCCAGAAACAGACAGATCCTTGCTCAGTAATCCTCACACCTCATACAATAACCTAAAGTTTGTTTTGCCTTCAGGTGACTTTTTTTTTTTTTTTTAAATAGAAGCCTGATAACGAAGTGCCATCTGGTGGACAAAATTACCTTTTTTTTTTTGTTTGTTTTTTTTTTTTTGTTCCAGACCTAACTTCACCTATTAAAATTTCTCCTTCCAGTAAGACCTGAGCTACAGAAGCCTCTAGGGAAGAGACCTAAATAAATTATTTTTTTTTCTATCTCTAGCTCTACATATAGACACACTGGTTTAAAAAAAACTTTTAGAAGTAGTCAAGCTGCACATCTATTACTCTTTGCTACCATAACTCCTGCCATCACAAAGAACACTGGCAGTTGTAGCAGGAGCAGCTTCTGCAGTAGGCATGCAAAATGCCAAGAATTAATTAAAAGTCTTGTAGTGTGAGTAGCTGGAAACTCATCTTCCTGAGGAGGAATTCTTTCCTCCAACTAGCTGTTGTCATTGTCAGCAGCAGTAGTTTTTACTACTAGTGTTTTCTTCTAAGCTTCTGCAAGAACCTGATTTTTTGCTAAGAAGTTGTATATTGCTGCTAGGTTCCATGGCATGGGGTTTGGAAGAAATGGGAAAACCTGGAACTCCTGAATGATTTACACTTGTTCAAGCTCAATACACTCATGGGGTTGATTTTGTGAGCTTAGCCAGGTACAGGGACTACAGCAATGAATGGGAAATAGATGCCGAGGGCTTACTGTATCTGGATCTGTTACACTGGCCAAGATAAACAGTATTCACCACCAAGGCCATGAATATGGGCCACAAGAGCTTTGCAGGAAAATGCAAGAAACTCCTCATTGGACATTCATAACACAATCTACTTCAATAATGTTTCTTTCTACCAATGACAACTGATAAATATCTCAAACATGATGGCTGAAGACCTTCTCTACAGCTCATTTTAAAAGTAATTCTATCTCAAACTGTTAACTATGCTAAAACACAGATCCTGTTGATGTTCAGACTGCACTCAGTCACTAGTAGTGCTCAACATGAATATTAGTGTCCTTCAACATGGAAATTTGTCTGGCCTACACTTATTTGGCAACACTGTTACTGTGTGGACATATAATATACATAATGCGGTTTCTAAAAATGAATGAAAATAATATTATAACATACATAACTACTAAATATCATATATAAAATATAGTGAAGTTGTGCAGCGACTCATTTAGATCTTAGCCACTAGGCGGTAGTATAAGATTAAGTCATGTAAAAATAACTGGTAGGTTTTATTCATCTTGTAGCAAACTTCAAAGCACATGCCTGCTTCATAAAAAATTTTGTAAAAACATTTTTGCATTTCTTTATCAAATCAGCAAGACACTTTGAACAAAAATATGTCTCACAAGATTCCACCGTGGATTAAATGCATTATTTGAAGCCCGTTAACCACAAGGACAAAGGGTACATGAAAACTGTCTTTTTCCCTCACCTTACATGTTTGAGATTTGTGAAGTTCAAAAAATGCAGCTTAGCCATTGTGGAATCTTATTTAGATTAAAGACTACAATATGATCAACTTCCTCACATTGTGCCATCAGACTTACACTGGAGCTGAACTGCATGGACTGACTGTAGGGTAAGTTCCTCTTTTCACAGAATCACAGAATGGCTGAGGTTGCAAGACACCTCTGGAGGTCATTTAGTCCATGCTACCTGCTCTAGCACGGCTATCTGGAGCAAGTTGCCTAGGCCCACATCCAGCTGGGTTTTGAACATCTCCAAGGATGGAGACTCCACAACATTTCTGGCCAACCTGTCCCAGTGTTTCACCATCGTCAGAGTAAAACCAGGTTTTTCTTGTGTTCATATTTCATATTTTTAAATTTTTATTTGCCTCTTCTTCTGTCAGTGAGCATGACTGAAAAGAACCTGGCTCCCTCTTCTTTATTCCCTCCCATCAGGTATTTATACACATTGATAAACCCCTCTCAGTTTCTTAATTTAATTTTTGCTAGTGTTTCAGATGAAGATGGAAATTTCCATTTGGGTCTAATATGACAAATTAATTCTATAGGGTTAGAAGCATAAAAAGGAAGATAATATAACTACAGGATACAATACTGAGTGAATTTTGTGAAGCTCCCAGCTGTAATAGTATAGGTCAGCCCGGTTCACTTCCTCTGCTGTGTTTGACTTTGGCAAGCTCATGTGATAATGTGGTTGACTGCCTTCACTGTGTGCTAAAAAGGTTATGCCAAAGTGAATTTGGGTAATAAAAAGGTTAGGTATGCAGCATTTTGGCTCTTTTTCATGCAAATGAAACAATCAGATCTTTCTGCAGTACCACCTGGGAGACCTGAATTAATGTTTTTTTGAGATCCTCATCTAATGTTCTTTTGTTCTACCAGGTATGTATAGTTCCTCCTAAAATACCTGGGGCTATTGTTTATTGTAGCACTGTACTGGAGTATCTCTTTTGGATTTACTGTTTATTGATGGAGGAATGCAGGGAAATTACCAGGAAGAAAGCCTTTTTTAGATTTTCATAATTTAAGAATATTTTCTCTGGTGGGAAGGGGAATACCGCACATTATTGGGAAGACTAAAAAGTTTCCTCAATTTATACTTGTTTTGCTAAGAAAAAACTCACTTTCCTTTCTTTCCTTTGTAGTATATTTTTCAAAAGTTTTCTTTCTTTAGTGGTTGCCAACATCCTTATCAATGTGCATTTTGTAGAGTACTGTGTAGATTCAGAGTATTGTAAAATGAATTTTAAACCAAGACTGGACATAAGCCATAAAGTCCAAAGTGAAACAATAAGGTGTTTTAATGTCAGGGTTTGTTTTAGCCTGTTACACAGAGAGGAGCCAAAAGCTACATGAGATTGTGGGATCAACCTTTTTGAAGAATAAATTCTATAAAGGTTCTCATTTGACTGAAGTTATGCCCTTTAAATACAAACAAATTCCTGAAAGTTCATGCTCTTTAATTCTGAATTCTATATATTGGTATGCATGACCTAGTGAGCATGAAACATGTAATTATACTCCAAATGAAACTACCTCAGTCTAACAAAACATTTCCCACAGATACTAATTTCTACTAGCTTATCTTCGACCTAAATTTGAACCATTCTTGATGAGTGTTTACAAAATCAACCAGGGTTCTGTGCATTTTTATTTTAGCACAATATTTTTGAATTGTGGGACCTAGTCCCTCAAGGAAAATGGAAAGACTCCCAGCACCTCTAATAGTGCAGGATGAGATCATACTGGCTAATATGTAAAAGACTTCTTTCCATCTTCTTTCATCCATTTTAACTCTGCTACAAGTAATGAATCCTTAAGACCCATTTCCTTTTTATTTTCTATTATTTTTGGAGAAGCTTCATCCCATCTGTTACATGACATAAATGCTGAAAATTAAATATCAATATGAGGTGATTCTTGCTAACTGTAGAACTGTAGTCACATAGGTTAAATTTTATATGAAATCTATTTGTCCTTAGAGGGAATGGGAATCTTAGAGATATTATAATATCTCGTTTGTTAGACGTTAGTCTAGCATGTCTGGGGTAGTTAAGAGGAGTGGTAGAACAATGGTAGGTTCCAAACACCACCTGTAAAAATAGGCCCTGAGCCATCATTTTGGAGCCAGAAAAGTCAAGGACAACGCGACCTTGTGCTCAAGACCATATATGGAGATTTCAAGGAGGAGTTTGACCAGCGAGTTCGAGTTTGACCAGCGAATTCGAGGAGGGGGTGCTCTGACGACCCCCATGACCACCAAAAGACCCTCGACTCAAAAGACTGAGCATAAGCAAGTGGGTGGGGAAATATTATAATGATTTTTCAGAAAGTTAGTGTGTATGTATAATATTTCTTGGAAATCTAGTGAATATGTATAACAGGTGTGTATTTAACCTGCGCTGTTGATTGAACAGGTGCGCACGCTAGGTGTAGTGATCCCCCGTGCGCCCAGTGCTGCAATAAAGAAGTCCCTGCTGCTTAACTTCTCATTGCTGTTAAGGAGTTTTATTCCAGATTTTGGTAACACATCTATGTCCTTCTCTCTGTTGAACCGTAACATGAAGATAGCTATTGTGGTAAGTACTGTCAGGGTGGTGAATTCACAAAAAAAAAAGCGCTATTGTTTGCTTTTTGGTTTTTCTCATGAAGAAACTTTAATTAGCATAGGTCATGGTGTGAGCAATAAATATGTGATGCTGCAGTTCCCTTTGCAGTGTGACAGTATAGCTACTTCCTGGTTTTGTAGGTATTGATATATTACATTAAAAGGCTTGAGGTTCTTTCCATAAAATTAAACCCTTGCATCTTAATATATTACCTTGAAAACTCAAAGAGTCAATAGTTATTTTAGGAGGCTATCCAAAGGTTAACCAGATAAATCTAAAATTATGGTCATAAATAATCCAAGCAATGACCAGCCATAGAAACAGATGGTGCTTCTGGAAAGCCCAAACCATTTCCACCCTTAATTCAATATAAACCACCTGTTTGGAGATCTGCAGCTAAGGTCTTTCATGCCTGCCTTTAAATATATTGTTTCTTCCAAGGTGATACTTGTGATACAATGCATGAAGTTTTTTTTTTTAACCAGAAACAATGCTAAGCCCCTGCATGCATGATTGACAGAAGAATTTGGATAGTTCTCCTGAGATCAGAGAGACTGTTATCCACAGTTACACAAATTGAACCAAAAATAACAAACCCAGTCAGCCTCAGTTTCTACTGTGGTTTGCTTAGCATTTGTTGCACCAATCAGTACCTGCTAATGGCACTTAATTGTCTTGAATTGTCTTAGTTTAAATTATCAGTAGAGATTACTCTGTGACTGAAAACAATAAATTTTGATACCCTCCTTTGACCTTTCCCTACTTTTGTTCTAGTAGAGCTTCATGTAGTTCAGTCACGGGATTGGTCAGAATTAGATGTCTGGTGCTTGAAAGGTACCAAATTACTTAGGTGAATGCTCTGAACTAGTCAGCTAAGTCAAATAACTTAAATAACACAACTCTACAGGGGTTGGTTTCTTAGACAGCATGCACGTTACCTGAATGAGAAGAAACCCACACCCAAAGGAGTATGCAGACCAGGCGGTGGTGGTGTCCTCCAGCAGATCTACTCTCACTTAAGAGGCTTTTTTTTTTTTTTTTTTTTCTGGTTCCTGTCACAAAAAAAAAGGGTGTAGGCTTAATGCTAGTATGTCTTCACTGGGCAAGTTCTTGCCAAAAGTCCTCTTTATGGAAGAAAAAAATCATTACATCATAATAATTTTAAAGAATTATGTGAAATAAGTGCAGGATATGTTCATTCCATGTAATTTATTAGTTCCTGTGCTTCATCAATCTTTCAGTCTCTACTGCAACAGCTTATTTTTTTATTTCCATGGTATTGAGGTCTGCCATTCCAAAAGGAGTTAAAGTTATCCAAAGTGGGAAAAAATGTCTGGGAATTTATGAACTAGATACATGAAGACATAAAAAAAATCATAAAAAGATTAAATCCAAAGAGGTAGTGCAATAATTACAACTCTGGGGCAGCATAAGGTAGGAATTAGAAGCACTTCCTCCTTTTTAAAAAATATATTGGAACAAAAATTTAAGAGTGAGTTGCATAAACTTAATCTTGCTCTAAAGTGGTTGATTATGGTTGTCTTTGATGTAATTCAAGAGCCAGGAATCAGCTGTATTTATTTATTTGATTGGCTTGTACCTGTTCAGGGTATTTATAACCATTGATAAAAGAAGTAAGTCAGTGGCTGGAGATATTTCATACAGAATAATGCCTAATGAGTCACTGAAAAAGAGGGAAAAAACCTTTTTGTAACCCCTTATAAAATCAGGGTAACACAGCAACATTTGCAGCTCCGAAGACTAGATCATGTTTAATTCGTATAGCTATGGAGTTTCAGGACCATTTCTTGAATAAGTTAAAAGTAAATACCTTTCAGGACAAAGAAGTTAATATGTTTTACAGAACATGGGCAGGGGGAGGAACAGAGAAAGAGAAAGAAAGCATATGTGGAGGGAATAAATCTGTCTAGACCCCTGGTGTACTCCAGAGGAGATAAGTTTTAAAAGCTCGCATAAGAACAGCTTCCAAATATTTGTGTAAAAGGCCTCTGTCACTAAGGCATCTGAACTTTAAAACAATACTAAATAAATATACCTTCACAATATTTTAAAAGAGGAGGAACTGAGCTACAGGGACACTAAAAGCCTGATTTCCCTTCAAGTAGAGCCATGGATGTGAGAGACAGCACTTCACGTTCACAGCAAGATGAGTGAGAGATGTGAGGAGCCCCCAGCCCATGCCTGGCCCTAGTTCTTTTGGGGGGCAGCTGAGAGTGCCAGAAGTGGGACAGCATTGTGTGTATGGAAACCACTGTGCCCCTCAAAGCCTGAGCTGCCCAGCAACGTTCCTCTGTTACCCTACACATGCTTATGAGCTTCTACTGGCCAAGTATTATCCATCATTGTTGTAGTTCTTGTCACTTACATCACTGTTCATTATTATCTTTTTACGAGTTAATGATGCAGAATTACATTCCAACATTCAGGATTAAATACTTGCTGTCCCTTTGAAACAACATCTTTAGATGAAAACCAGGCTGCTCTGGTGGCTTCATGGACAATATGTTCCTCTGAGAACTGAATGAGGTGGATTTTCTCTACAAGAATTATTAACTCCCAGATGCTTCAGGGCAAAATGTGATGGCTGTGTTTTACTGCACATCTCGGAGCTTAACGAGGCATTTGGTGCTCGGAGGATGAGTAATTTCTGTTACAGCAGTGATTTTGCTGAGAGCTCTGTAAATTGATGCAAGCTTTCCTAGGCAGCCAGTGTGCTATTCCTAACTTTGCTTTAGAGCCTTGTACCAGTAGTGCCTTATCTCAAGTTGTGCTCCTGTGCACTACTGGAATATATGTATTTCCTAACAATACCGTGGTAAGTCAGAATGATTCAGAGCACTGGTGGTGTTCTGAGGGAGGCCCAGGAGCTTCAGCATTTCCTTCGTCTGTATCGTGGGAGCTGGTTCTGAGAGAGCACATGGCCTGGTTTGCCTGAGTTGCCCTCAGAGTCTGTTAATTCTCCTGTGCTTTGGGGTTCTCTCATTTTGATGGCTGTTACTCAGCACAGTTGATCCAGAGAAGTGAGTTTTAGTTACTGATGACTGTTTTCTTTTGCAAGGTTATAGATATGTTTATACATAAATTTAAACACTTATATGTATTTATAAAAATATGTAAATGGACATATGTAGAAATATAGATATATATCTGTTTCTCCAGTGACCAAAGGTAAAGGAGAAGGAATAGGAAAACGAAATAATGGAATAAGCACAAAAAAAGTCAAAGAACAATGACAGATCAGTTTTTGGTTTATTGAAGGTCAACTTTGTCTTGATGACAGTGAAGTCTTTGCAGTAGCAGGAAACATCAGTCTTTTGTTTCATTGAATGAATGACTATAGTTTTTATATAGCACGTTTTCCTAGATAATCTTCCAACACGAAGGTAAACCCAACAAACAGGCCAGTAAGAAGAGTGTTAGCATTTCTGTGCAGGAAGAGAACTGTGTGCTACTTTCAACCTTACCTTTCCACTAGCCAGTCCATGCAGAAGCAGCTTAATGAGTTTTCAATATCAGTACATTGCTCCTGAATCTCCCTAGCTATTAGTATTACGAAAAATATTTAATTATTATTGCTACTTCCACAGAAAATGTGAAAGTGACTGTTCTTTTCATTAAAATGGAAAAAAAATTGAACAAAGACTAAGTAGGAACAATTTCTGCCAAGTAGGACAGCTTAAAATATTTTAAGCAGACTTGCTTGCAAAAAAATTATTCCAGCTTTAATCCCACACTAGTTTCAGTGATGTTTTTCACAGTTGTGCAAGCATTCTCACAACAAGCTTATGTGTCAATCTTATTTTCTGAAAAACAATGACCACAGGACTGTCCCAAAGGTATTTGAGATCTTCTCCTGTTCATAAATATTTCTATCACCTAAATGAGGACTGCCCAACATAACAGAGGTGTTAAGTTAGCATGAGCATTTACAGATGCAACCAGTAGAGTTATCTCACAATTATATTTGGTTAAAAAATAAAAATAAAGATGTAGTTGAAAATTAGATGAGAGAAGAATTTTCTTCTAGCATAGCTTCATTAATTCAGTGGAATTACACTGAAATTAGTAAGTTCAGCCCAATCATCACATAGTTAAAATGGAAATCACACTTCCTACATTTCTGTCAGTGTCAGAGTTACAGCTGAAACAATTACTGCATGAGATGATTTTTAGCTTCCACGAAAGCTGTGCTCACTGATTCAGCACTACCTTTGAAGTTTACAAATCTAGTGTCAGAAATCAATGCCATAATGTTCTTATGGTAATCTATGGAAAAGCCTTTTCTAAACCTAATGTACGTTGTATTTATTCCTAAAATCTCATCAGCTAATCCCTTAGAAATAAACTGTTGTGCTACAAACGTCATGTATTTTCCCATCTGTGTTTTCAATTGAAATGAATGTTTCCTTCTCTGAATTCCAGCACAGAGTATCTGATACCTCTCTGGAGCCAAAGAAAAAGTGTTAATTGTCCAGGAAGATGGAAGACTCCAATGCAGAGTTTATAATGAAAAGTGTTTATGCATGTATTACACACATTCAGCTGAGTAGATGTTGCGCACAGGTCATGTAAGTTGTTGTCAACAGACTTCCATTGGGGAGCCAGTCTGTGATAGAAGTCTAGTTGTCTGATGTATAAAAGCAACCCTAACTCATACAAAATTAATCTGGCATGGCTTCTATTTGTATAGTTCAATGGAGTTTGGATTTGCTTATACAAGATTTGACAGAAAACTCCAATTAAAAAATAGATACATCTTATTCATTGCACTGTTCCCGAGAAGAGAATGGGCAAGCATTAAGTCAAGGCCAGTTAAAGGCCAAGTTGGACGGGGCTCTGAGCAATCTGATCTGATTGGAGATGTTCCTGCTACATGCAGGGGGGTTTGACTAGATGACCTTTAAAGGTCCCTTCCAACCCAAACTATTCTATGATTCTAAGTCTACTATCATTTTAACCTAAATCACTAAAAATATTTCTTATATATGTGCATAAGCTTTCTATTGCGAACACTTGCCACTTATTTTTTTTTTTTGTGCTGAAGATTGCTCCATCTATTACCCAAGGGACCTAATTTTTCCCTAGTGCAATTACATCTTGGTCACCCGTTTATTTAATGGCTGAGTCTGAGACAATTAAAATTGCTCAACTCAAACAAGGAGCAAGTTTACAGATGGATGTATCTCCACAAAAATAATCTGAAGGTATTTTGAAAAATATATATGTGCACACACAGAATCATGCAAACCTTTTCATTTCTGAACTCTGCAAGGAAACCCCCAGCAATCCTCAAGGGGGATGCCATTTGCACACCTTGCCTCTCAATGCCCAAGCATTCACTGGCCCTGTGGCTGGCCTTTTGGTAGTGCAAGCACTCACCCCAGCTGTTAAGCTACCGTGGCTCTCAGGAAGGCAGGACCTACCACAACATATCAGATAATTTCTCCATCAAGGCTGGTATTTTTCACTTGCAAGTAGTAAATATTCAATGTTCCAGAGAAAAGTAGAAAATCCCATTGAATTAAAATGGTGTAGCAATAGAAGAACATACCAGACTGATGCTGAAATTTGACTACCTTTCTAAGTGTGCTAAACTCCATATTACAGGCAATTGGATTGGTCAATTTAAAAAAAAAGTTATACAGCTTAGCCAATGGACTCCCCATGAGAACAATCTCACTGAGATTTTCTCAGAAATGGTGAGAACGATCTACCGTTCCCTTTGTCACTTATCAACTGCACACACAAACTCAGATTCAGGTGCTAAAACTTTATTTATTTATTAATGGGCATTCAAATCCATAATTTTGATTTGGACATATCTCTAAACAGAAAAGTTATTAAAACAACTAGTACCCTGCTGAAGAGTCATCAGTGCAATAACTGAGTTGAGTGATGGTGCTTCACAGAGCTGCTTCATCATCCACCATCAGCTGTGAATGACTGATGGTCATTAAAAATGACTTTGCAACACTGATATAAAACCCTACAGGAACCAATGGGAATTGAAGATTTAGTGCAAGAAATCTTATTCTTCGTTGTTTGACAGTAAAAGGGCACATGGCTGTAATAATTTTCCTAATGGTTTAACTTGCCAGTTGTAGTGTGTTACAAAACTAAACTACCCAGAGAATGACTGCCAAAATTAACAAACTACGAGATCACTCACTTTTAAAAGAGAGAATTGAGACTCCATTTGAAGTAGAAGTTCAGACAATTAAAATGTGCATTCCAGATAGGACCACAACATTAGCATTGCTTCTTTGTGCTAGCTTAGAAGCCTATCTTTGAAAATAAATTATGTATCCATCAGTGGAGTCAGTTCTGAACCTTGTTCCATTTTAAAATTCCTCTCTATCAGGCAGCTCAGAAGCCTGAATGCTCCCATTTCAGATTTGCCCAAAAATAATGAAAATACAACAGATAAAATAAAGCTCAGTGGTATATTTGAGTATAAAATGGCCTCATATAAAATGAGGTTAGCTTGGCTTATGTTATACTCAGAGCATAAGTGAACATGCTGAATGTTTTTAATTATTCTTTTTGCATGCTGTTCTTTATATAGTAAGAAAGGCATTTATGATATATATTGTCATTTCCAGTATTCTTGCCAAGCAGTTTCTTAGTCTTTTCATAAATTTAAAGGAACTTTATAACAGTTCAGCACATTTAATAAACATACTTTATATAGAAAAAAACTTTTTGGATAGTAGCAAAACACAGTTTATCTTAGAAAGTTCAGCTTTAGCTTTGCAAAAGCAAGCTAATCAGAATCTGATTTAAGACCTTATGCTAATAATAACTAAAATGCAAATGCAAGCATGAATTATCTGCACTGATAGTCCCTTACTGCGCTTTAAAGACTGCAGATGAATCTGGAATGTGCTCAAAGACAATGTTTTAGAGAGAACTGAGAATATTTTTAAAAAATCTAAGTTTGTAACAGTGATGGGCTAAAAGTATACTATGCTGCCATGGGACACAGATTATTCAGACAAAGAAGTGAAATATGGCATGCAGTGCAGTAGGGGAAAAAGAAGTACACTCACTTCAATTCTCAGCTTGCAACAGATCTCTTGTGCACACTTTGGTGAAAAGAAATGTGTCTATTTGCCACAGAATTTCACAGAAATTAAAATCACCCAGTTTGCAGTAGGTGAGATAGCTCAGCTACAATGTAAGAAGGCCTGACAGAGAAAGCAGCGGTGGCAAGGTCTCGCATTGTGCTGGCTGGCTTCTCCTCAAAGCCCCGTGCAGCAATGCTTGTGCAGGGAATGCTTTCCCAGCATTGCTGCTCCTGCAGCAAGACCAAAGCTCTTGCCCTGTCGTTGCTCTGACTCTGTTGCTGCCCCCTCGCAGAATGCTTTCTGAAGAGGATCATTCACAAAATGGGACAGAAGCTAGGAACAGAAGGAACAAAGAAGGAACAAAGCTGCAGAAGAAGCAGCAGAAGGAACAAAGCTGCATATTCCAGACTGACTGTTGCTAGGAAAGGATCAGAGAAGACAGAGACAACAAAGACTTGAAGCTCTGCTCCTCTTTATCAATAAATGCAATCATTACATATTATTTACATGATGGGTCAAACTATACTGGGCATTGTACCCTGGATGTGCCACATTCTTATGTCTTCTTTTAATCTGCTGCAATTTGTTTTGAAGTGTGATGCTCAGGTATTACTGTATGTTTTGCCTCCTGCGTTGTTGCATTTCCACGGCTTGATTAAGCAGTTTATAATCCTCGAGAAGATGTCTACTCAAGGCTTAGTGAATGCCAAAACACCTTGCTTTCTTACGTACTCATACAAAGCTTGCAGTTTTCTAATATTTATTTTCTAACCCCCAGCAAAAAGTAAGTGCTTTTTCTGGATCAGACTTCCTTGCACCTGTTCCCTCCCAGACCTTTTTAAAAAATCTCTTCACAAGAGCACACTGGCCGTTCATCCAGGCTTAGCTATGATTCTTTGTGAACTTGATAAAAGGGAAGTGAGTGCTTTACAGTATGCATCAATACATAACATTCTGCTGTGTGATTTTGATCTGCCTTAATTAATCAACACTGTTGGTTTGAAATTAAGTAAAATCTAACGGTTACTCAGAATATACCACTTCCATAGGGATTTGTGGTTCAAGTAGGAAATAGCCTTGCTCCATTTTTACAAAGATCTCCCACCAGATGTCCCTCTTTCCCCACCAAAATGATGAGAAAAGACTGACAATTTAAACTCCCCTGTAGTAATTCAGTTCTTCATTATGCTATATATCCTCTAAAATTAGTTACCATACTTGCACTTTGACACAAATAGTAGCTGCTTTTATGCATGATGTAGTAATAGGCTCAGCCTGTAGGAATAGTATGTGATCTCAAAGTGCACTTTACATTTAGAGAGCTTGAGCCAGGTTGAGCAGATACCTCCCTGCCTATCTCACAGCACGTGGGAAATGATGGGATACTTCAGATGCCTGTTTTCCAGTCCTGGAAATTCCATGCGAACTGGCTGGGATTGATTTTAGTAATATATTTTTAGGGAAATGAAAGAAAGACAAAGGGTATATTTAAATCTTTTGGTGTACTCATTAGGAACTTTTGATTTCTGCATAGAAAAGTGCAAAAAGTTGGCTGAGCTCATGAATCATTACATAGTTTTAAAAAGCTGAATAAGAAATAAGAAATGAAATCTCAGGGGCAGAACTATCATCTTTGATACTTCACAGGAGTACTGCTTGGAATATTTATTCTGATTCATCATTGTCATTTGCCAGGATGCCAGTTAATCAAATGGCATATTTCAGCATTTACTATACCACTGAATATGACAAGCTAGTTGTTGTTCCCACTTATCCCTTTGCTAGCAGAAAGTGGGTTTTCTGACCTTAAAAAGCATGAGTCCCAACCATTAAGAGAGCAATGCAGAAATGAGAGAATATAGACTGAGAACAGAGAGGTGTAAAGTTTGACATAACAAAGCCAAAATATTTCAGAGAGTCTTCAAGAAGTAATAACATGCAACTGAAATGGGCATTGCCATGAGGGGAGAATTTCTGAAATGCCCTTTTATTAACATGCCTGGCACTTATGTCCCTAGCCACGATGGTGCACAAATGAGCCTGAAAAATTTTGGTTGCACATCTCAGCCCTGTTTAATTTCATCCGTGGCTGCAACAATCAAAATCACTCTTTCAGATATAGCTATCTTTCTTTCTCTGCATACACCTGTTTCCACTCATTCTGACAGTTTAGTACTTAATGTGGAAAGGGCAGCAGGGCCTGACCGTAAGATCATGCTTACATTCCACAGAGTCTGAGACGAACAGGAGAAATGAGTCCATGACACCTATTTCATAATGCACAGAGAGTAATTGGACATTTCTCGTGCTTGAGTTCTAGACATTGACAATTAAACATGAACTCTTATAAGAAGAAGTGTGTGTATTTGATATCTTTCCAACTAAACTGTGAGGCAAGATGCAGTGGATTTTTTCTTCTGGCACTGCTAGTCACAATGAGAGTGAAACCCAGAGGTTCAGTATGGCATGGGGTAAACTGGTTTAAGGGAGCTGAGAGCTCATGATGAACCTAGCCAGTTTTTGGACATGGTTGGGAATAGAATAGTATGTGAAAGCCACAGATGGTGGATTAACCCATTTTTCCTGTTTTCCTGTAAGCTGGAACGTCTGTGTTCCAGGTAGGATCAGCACTGTAAATACATACCACTCCTCCCCCTTGCCAAAAAGCCCAAACAAAACAAAACAAAACAAAACCAAACCAAAAACCCAACCCTGAAAGTCTGGGAGCATGAAGACAGTGAAGTATCTTTACTTACTTTGTATCCCAGCTGCTTATGTACATAGCAGAATTAAGGATATTTCCTTCATCTCATCTTTTCTCACATTTACACTGTCCCTGTACATCCCTTAACACAGAGGAGGTCTTCATCTGATAAACATATTGAATGGTTCAAGTAATAGTAATAACAAACAGTGGGGACAGCTTGACTGACATAATCTATTTACAGACTCGAGGTGTAAGGAGCAATCTTGCAGGGTGCTTATCTGCCAAATCAATGGCCAACAGTACTGAGCACAGATAGTATTTTACAGGCTTAACCTTGTAGTTAAAGAAACCTTCTCACTTTCTTCATGCAGAATTCTGTCATGTAAAATCTAACTAAACTCAAAAGGCTACATGACAAATAAAAAGGGGAAATCTGGTTAATAAAAGGATTTACTTCAGCTATTAAAAATAAATAAATTCCCAAACCTCCACTGCAATTGAAATATTCTAAGATAGACAACTCCTCAGTTGTAGCTCTGATAATTACAATATGAGCTTATGATTTGTATAAAAAGTGGCATAATTACTGTGAATATCCTACTGGATTTTGCAATAAGGAAAGAAGGAATTTTCATGCTTTCTAGGTTAAGGATAAACATAATTGATTTAGAATTAACATGAAGGTCTAAGCTTATCTTCTAAATATATTGTATTCAACAGAGAAATGATAAAGGCATTTTTCTCATTGCTGTTAAAACAGGGCATTTGCAAGCCAGAGCAGCTAGGAGCAATACTGGTGAGAGCTCCTACTAGCTGAAGGCTTGACATCGTTCATGCTAGATTCAAGTCCATCTGTTGTGTGGCAGGAGAAAGATGAACGTGAGGTCAAAAGTCTAAAGAGTAATATGAACATGGTTTTTAAAGGATATATTTAAAGTAACGCAATTAGGAGAAAACAGGTCCACATCTTCCTGTCAGTTCACTACAAATGAATTAAGCAATACTGATCAGTAGGCATTTCTTGGGAACTAATGGGACTCAGAGGTTAATAGTCCAAGCTTGTGCCCCAGACTACCAGTTCTTGCCAATGTCACATGCCACTGAAGTGGCTAGACGAAGGCTCTCATTGTAGTTTAGGTTAAAAAAAAAAAGGTTACAAACATAGTTTAAATTTGGGAAAGCTGTATCAATTATGGGGCAACAGTTATTCCTAAAGGGATGTAGGTCTGATCCTGAGAAACATAAAGATCCACCAATTCCCATCAACCCCTCTGGAACTCTGTTTCTCAGCAGCTGACAGAGGCTCTGGCAAGTCTCACTGAATCACACTCTCAATTTCATGACTGTGTTAGTCCAATTCAGATAATAACACAGAAGATGACTACATCTTCAGGCATTTCAGGCATCCTCAGCCACCATGAATACTGCAATCAAATCACAACAGTGGGTCAAATTTGACACTGCACTCGACTCCAGAAACTCTTGTGCTACACACAGCCCTCTCCAAAAAGGTCTCTTGCAAGCCCATGCAAAATGACATTGCTTCACAGAAAGTACAGAAAAAGTTCCAGAGACCTGGAAAAGGCCTGTCTTCTCACTAAATCCAGTGGCTTACATTTTAAACATCTTTCTGGAGTACTGAATAATTTTGCAGCATCCTGCCTTTTTCAGCAGCAAGGATGACTTCTTGCGCCTGGCGCCTGGTAAGATGGATGAAAAAAATATGTGTGAATCCACTGTTAGAGAAGGATAAATATGATTCTGACCATCCCATGTGACAGGATGAAAAAAGTAACTAGTTGTCATCTCTGTGTACATCTGATCCCTTACTCTCTCCAAAGGTTAGAGATGTTGTCCATGGCAGAACAGCCACTCCATGTCTATGCGGCTGGCTGAAGTGCCAGGCAGCTACAGAGCTCCCTGGCATTAACGGTTTGTGTTCAGGAGTGTCCAAACTCCAAACGCTAGTTTAACCCCGACTAAACTGCCAATCTGACTCTCACTGGCATTGATGACAGCATTGGTCAAAGCTCATTTCTTTAAGACTTCCTCTGAAAATTCCCTGCTCCCCTCCTATCCCGAGATGGTTCCTGGTAATGTATAAAAACCAGCAATTTCATGAGGTTGTTTTAAACACTATTCCTTATATCTAAAATCTCTCTCTTGTTAGCTTTGCTAAAACACATGGCACTCAAGTCCTGGGTGCCTTCTAAATGGCTATCAATGCACTCTGCACTTAAAGAGCAAATATAAAAGAACAAACTGAACACATATATCATATACCTTTTAGGGCTGAGGCATTAAAAAGCAGAAGCCTAATCTTTGGAATTTTTCAGTATAAATAACTGAGCTTGTTTATTCAACTCCTGCAAAAGTCTTCCATAGTCTTGCATGAAATCTTCTCTAGCTAGTGGTTTGAGGAAAAAAACTTCTCAACTTTCCACACTATCATTTTCACTGTTTTCAATTTATCAAAAGCAAATGTAGCCTATTAAGAAAAGTTACTCCAGTGTATTCCTCTGTTTTAAAACACAGGGAGAAATATAAGACACAGTGTGAGAACATTCTGCTTTCTTGAATAATTAACTCTTTGATACAATTCATCTTGTCCATGGTTGTTGCTTTTATTAAGAATGACCTTCCTGACTTCCCCAGTTTGACATAAAAAAATTAAGATGGTAGCCACAAAATACCACAGAGATGGTGTTAGCCTGCTCTGTCTGTTCCTTATCTCCAGAAGAATTGAAATTATGTCCACTGAATAAGGGTAGAAAGCCATATGTAATGCACTTTACTGAATGTTGATCTCTGTATATTTTTCAGAAGTCACTAGACAATGCTTGCACAGTGTTTTGAGAGTGCATAGTATGGTTTGAAAAGTTGAAAGTATTTATTAAGTGCTAAGACCTTCTCTAAGCTCGTATAGACTGAAATGGAGAAACTATTCCTTTAGAAGAGTTGTGCATGTATTCAATTTTAAGAGCAGAGTAGACACACTAAAAAATATGTGATTATTTAAACATTTCTATTTAATGATGTTGCCATACAGAATAGCAGGAAAGGAGATTTTATAAACTGCAAGCTACAGCCAGTCAACTGCATGTACTCTGCAGTTTACAGTCTCTCTCTTTATTGATTACTAAGATACATAGGCCTTAATCTACATTCTTACTTAAGCCAAGCTCCATGGCGTTTTGTTTGAATATACACTGCAAGGTTGCATCCCAAACACAGAGAACACTTGTCCTTGGGCATTGCTCCTACTCCTGCAAATGGGCCTTGCACACTGTCAGTGGTGTAACTCAGCCAGGTAGAGCTGAGTCTGTCTGTGCTTGCAGAAAAATTTGAAAATGCTTCTGAAGATAAACCTAATTTTTATTTAACTTCGCTGATGTCAGGGAATTTTTCTGAGCAATTGAGATGCGTCCCTTCAGTTGGTGACTCAGCACAAGGGATATGACCACAGCTGCTCCAAACACCAGTAACAGCCACCTCAAATGAACACAGAGAGAGCCAAGGGACCTGGATTTTGTGAACGCCTCTCACATCACATAGTCAAGTGTGAAGAATGACAGACAGTTGTACTCCCAGCTGAAGTGAGCTTCACGCAACTGTCAGATACTTTCACGTGATTTCTGAAGTATTGACTATTTCATTATGGAGTATGCATTTATTAGTAAAACTTGGTAGAAAGAGAATAAAAACTCTTAAAATATAAAAATGGAATTGGTTAGATTCGGGTTCCCCTTCTACCTTCATGGTTAATGTAAACTAAACAGTAATGTTATGGTTTTCAGCTTAAAATGTAATGTTATGGTTTCAGCTTTGCATTGACATGCAAAGTCTGTATAAGATGAACATGTTACACGTTCTCATATGCAGGAGGGTGGATATTCTTTAAAGCTGCTGATACATAGTCTATGATTTTGCTCTGGGAAAGAAGATGTGAAGCAGCAAGGGAAATGATGACCTTGGGCTTGTAATAATCCTGTAAATTCTGACACCAGTGGGTGTTATGCTTTGCTTTTCTACTCATACTCCAGAAAAAAAACTCTGTTATTCCAAATATTGTGCCATGATTTAGCATGAATGATAGATTTACTACTCATTGCTCATTTGCATTTTTTGAGGGGGAAGAAATTCTAATTCTTCCCCTATGATTAGAAAGGATGGCCAGGAATCTGACGATGGACTGGTGCCCAGGAACTGAATTAGAATTAGGATTCTGTGCCTATGACTTCTTTCCTCTTCTATCTATGCCTTTAGGAAAATCTCTACTTTACTTTCCATATGCACAAAAGCGTATGTAGCTGCAAATTTTAATTAGATGGAGTACAACACCTTCAGGATAGTAAGTGCTAAGCATTATTATAATCTATGACCTTCAGCTAATGACGAAGTGGATGTCAGGTATTAGATTGTGATACTGTTTGAGCGCTCTGTCCTTCTGACACAAGGTGTGCATGACCTAGTATGTTGGTAAATCCTTGCTTACACACATACGCAACACTGTTGAGCTTTGTCAAGATACAGTGTTTGGTACAAGTCAAGGGTGTGCACATTGTAATGTTTATATTCAGCTTATGCAAAATCAAAGCCTTTTACAAGAAGCCCTGTGACAGATTTCAAAGTAAAGGAGTATGATAACCTCTAATTTAACATATCTCAAATTACAAGTTCAAATGCAGATTTAGACAGGTTGGAAAAGAAGTTCTGCACTGCTGATGATAGCTAAAAGAATTTAAATAATGTGCTCTGGTATGGCCTAGGGACCTCTTACAATTTCTTTATTTCTGTCACTTTTTCATAGTTAAAAGATTTTTTTCCTTCTCCCCTAAAGCTCATAATGTGGTAAAGAAGCTGACAGGAACAGTTAAACCACTGTATAAATCCCCATGAGAAAGAGTCCATCACACATTTTGCATATCTCAGGGGTTCAAGGACAGTGGGCAGGAATCTGATCTGTGTTACAATAATTTAAAACCAGACTAATTTCAGTGAACTCAACTGGCATTTCTCCAGATGTCAGTTAGAATAACAGAGAGCAGAGTGTGGCTAAGGAAGTGAAAAATAAAACAGAAGACCTGTGTCTTTCACCGTTGATGCTGTAACTTGTGACAGAAACCTTCTCTGAAGCAGTGATATGCTGGTGTTCCAACCATGCTGAATTCATTTACTTTGGCAGTTTCTTGATTGTTCCACTGTCTATTTATTTGAAATGGAAACCAAGTCATGTTGCCTGCTCCTTCTCCCGGCATATGATTACACAATACATCTTCCATTTTTGTAATTAATCACTCCCAGTGCTATTTTCCCATTGTGTACCACAGCACCTGGCTTTTGGAGAGTTTTCCATTTGAACATGAGTGTAAAGGAAAAACTTAAAATTAAAAGAAAGTGTCTATGCATTTGCAATGTGTGAAGAGTGTCTACATTGTTCCATGCATTTGCTTGGTCATTTAATGACGGTTGATTTGGACATATGCTTCTCAGACGTTCAGTGTGCTTCTCAATTTTGGGTGTCAGAGCCAGAGATCTTAGTGTCAGATAAGCAAACCTTGTTTTCCAGAAAGAGTCAAGACCTGTCATGATTACAGACATCTCCTAGTTGGCTAGGCACAACCCCCAAAAGGTGTCTGTTCAATGTCAGAGATAGATGAACCAAATGTTTGGTATTCTCTGGATTCTATTCAAATTGTTCTGCAGTCAAATAAAGTAAAAACTCAAATAAGGCAGATAAGAGACAAGTCACATCTAAGGTGTTATATGCAACACTTGTTAAAAAGCATTACAAATGGAAAGGAAACATATTAGAAGGATGTCTTGATTTTATAAAGTTAATTTAGTCTAATTAAACTTTTTTTTTCTCATCTAAGTTCAGAGCTCCCACATACTGGTTGATAGAGCATCCTTAGCTAAGTTATTTTATGCTTATTATACAGATGTAGAAACTGAGGTATGTAGGCAAAAAAAAAAAAAAAAAAGCCCAAGATCAATCAGCAGGCCAGTGGAAGAGCAAGGAATAAAGTTTAAGAGACAGGAATAAAACTGAATAAAAGTAATATTTGAAACCAAAAAAGGTCTCAGAAAGTAAAACTATGTGTTGCAGGTGTCCACTGGCTTCATCCAAATGCTGATGAAGTTCAGTTCCCTGTTGAGGCACAGGTATGTCTGCCAACATCTAAGGAAGGGCATGGATTCTGTCAGCAACTGATTTACCTTGGATTAGGGCTTCATCCATCTATACAAAAGTTGCAGTAAAGCTACCTAATTGATCAACTAATCACTCAGGAAAAGTGCTTCTGTCACCAAGAGTCTGTCATTCTCAAAGGGTGAGTTTTCCTCTTTTATTCTGTCAAATCTCTCTTCTCTGCCTCCTAGACTGCTAGTGTTTCTTCTCTCTGGCCATGCTGACTTTTTGGTCCTTTCATGACACATTATCTGCTAGCATCCCTTCCTTGTCACCCTCTCCTTTTGCCTCTTTGTTGTCAGGAAGCCTACCACTGACCCAAGCTGCTGTTACTTTCTCCTCTTGCTTGACCTGTTTCATTCAGTAACATAGAGACTGACCCTATGCCCAGCACTATTTATTTGTTCTACGCATTCTACTTAGTCCCTCTGTACCTCCACTTATTTTGCTGGTAGAGAACTGATGCTTTAAGTGAGGAGCACTGCCTGATTTCAAAGCTCTTGGGGACTGCCATTGATGCCACTGTTCAATACCTCAGACAGGGGCGATGGAATCTTCTTGCATCATTCACCACTGTGTACTGTGGCCACAATCTCGCCTCTAGCTGCAGAGTCATCAAACCTTCATAAGCGTTGCAATCACACATCACTGAAGAGCTAAATTTTCTAAAGCTAGGCCCCTATCCAGCAGCTCACTTCTTTGACAGTTACAATTGCAAGGACTGCACATCCACACGTACTCCAACTGTGGGCATAAAAGGCATCTCAGACAGAACAAGTGAGATAATTTTTTTCTGGAGGAGACTACAAATCCTACAGACCTGAATGGAGCAACCTGGCAGACACTTGACATATGCACAGGGCTCATCAGGCTTAGAATAAAAGATTTGCAGTTTTGTTGCCTGACTTCTTGAAAATGATGGGACAGAGAGCTTGGGCAAATGTAACCTGGGACAGCGTCATTGCAATGGTGAGAGCTACATTATCACACTTCCTAGAGGAGCTAGTTTTATGTCTTCACTGCAGTGTGCAACCAGGTGAGCAAATCAAATGATATCAGAACTTTAAAAGGAAAAGTAACCAACTAAGAGGAAGAAGTATTTTAAAATGTGCTTGTGGTTAATCCCTTCTATCAGGGAAGACTACGACAGCTGCAGGGTATGTACATCTCACCTGCTGACATGCTTAACTGGAACTGAAAAAGCAAGGGGTGAAACCTCCACTGAACTGGCATCTAAATTGCACCTTATTAAACAGAAAGGTGACATGCACAGCATATGAGTTGGGACTTGCTTTTTTCAGCATCTGAATACTCATTTGTAAAACTAGTTCTCTCGTTATTGTGTCAAAATGAGAGATTTCCAGCAGGGTGGTTGACAGGTTAGACAAAGAGTCCCGGTCAATAAGAAAATAGTTATGCAGGTGTTCTCCAGTTTTCCCTCCAGCATTTGCACAGAGCATAGGAACTGTGCTCAGGCCTGATACAGTCTTGCCCTATCTAGAATTTGATAGTTGTTGCTATGGAAGTTGAGAAGAAGAGATGTTTGGACTAGCACTAGAATATGTGAAAGAAAATAAGAAAGTCAATAATATTTTGCTTCTCAGGAAGGCTGGTGGCATGTTCACTATATCCATTTGTTGCAGTAAATGCTGGTAATGTTTTCTGGATTAAGCACTGAATTCAGAGATTCAGTCTATTAGAAAGATCATAATTTTTCTTGAGAAACATATGGCCATCATGTGCCATAGGTACAGGCCA
This sequence comes from Chlamydotis macqueenii, assembly GCF_036417535.1. Classification (NCBI taxonomy): domain Eukaryota; kingdom Metazoa; phylum Chordata; class Aves; order Otidiformes; family Otididae; genus Chlamydotis; species Chlamydotis macqueenii. The sequence continues at coordinate 24,249,850 of NC_141559.1, forward strand.
TAACTAAACTAGGGATGGCATGCAGGCAAGTGCAGGCCATTCACAGCCAAAGCTGTTCCCTTCTTTTATGTCCTCTTCCTACTTAACAGGTGTTGCTTTGTAGTCTTATTTTCTTTCATGTAATTACAAGTCATGCCTAGTGCTGACAAGAATTTGGCTTACTTAAGGCATATTGCAGTTAAAATTGCAGGCTCCCTCAACTGGGCTTTAGAATAACCATTTCTTGGGATAAACATTCAGCCAAAGATGTTCTTAAAAAAACATTTGAAGTTCCCTGACCTGTGAGTTTCATCAGTTCCTGAGTTCTTTGAGAGTGCTGTGCACTGTTACAGCAAATTATTCAAAGCCATCTCTTCTCAAAGAAATGCAGAAGAGGAGTAACTTGACTAACATGGAGGGAGCTAGCCAGGAGCAAAAAAAGGCATACAAGAAGTGGGCCAGTTGGCATGACATTGAACAACTTACATTTAAATGAAACCTCTACTTGAAGAAAATACTCAACAAGGCCTTGAGTAATTTGAGCTAGTCTGTTCTGCTTTGAATGGTAGATTTGATTATATGACTCTGGAGGTCCCTGCTACCTAAATTATTCTATGATTCTGTGAAAAGTATGCTATTTGTTAGAGACAGAAGATGATGTTGTTCTTCTTCACTGATACAATACAAAGCTGCATCTGTTAGCATCCTGTTTCACAGACTCCTTTGGAACTGTTACCAAGTTACTAAATACAATCAGATTTTTTTTTTAAATCAGTAATATCTTGTGTTTATTAGCCATTTATTCAGTAAACAAAAGCTTCTCAGTCCAGTCAGTCTGCACATAAATGCAGCCAAAGCACTAGGCCTTCCCAGAAAGCAAATCCCTTATGAAGTGTTGCTGATACTGATGTCTAGCGTAGCGTGGTGCAGCTCAAGTATGAGTTCACACTGGAAAGCAACTGTGAAACAGTCAGTCAGTAAAGATGGAAAGTGCACTGTTTATCAAATCATTGGTGTGATCTCACAGAAATACTCTGGACAAGAGAGAAGCTTCCTATCCTCCTCTGCTTTAATCCAAATGTTTCTTTTTAGATATTATCAAATACTTCATTCCTTTCTCCTCACCTTGTTGATGACAATATATCTCTTACAGACTTAGGATGATTCCTCCTTTCCTATATCTCACTCTCTGTTATCACCAGCTCTCCAGTGGCCCTAAAATTTATCCATTAATACTCAGCCAAGCATGGCCTACACTGACTTCCAAGACCATCGCAAAACAAGTCAGAGCAAATAATCACAATATAGTAAGCAGAAATTTAAAACCGCAAGCTTTTTAGCTTCTGCAATGGTCTGTCCTCATCAGTCCAGTCCTGGCCATATGACTTGGTTCAGACCTGCAGTACAGACTACAGCCACAGAAAGTAAAGCAATTCACTGGGAAGATCTTTGTCTTTGTATCTCATGTGTTTTGAATTGTATTGCTTTTGGTGTTTGTCACCCTGCTGAAGATGCAGTTTTGTAAAAACAGAACGCACTGATACACCAAGAGGATAGGTGGCCTACCAGTAATACAGCAGGTACCAAAAGGCGACCCAATAACTATGTCACACTCTTCTGAGAAATGTCAAATACGATGGTTTTGCAAGCACTCATGTATTATGAGAGTATGCAACGCTCTTTCTTACCTGATACCATTCTCTAATAGAGATAGCTACAACCAAATGATATATCATTTCTGTCTGAAAAAAAACCTGCCGTTTGTTGTACAAAAACTACTGGTAATGGGATGGACATTCTCACATACAATTTGAAATGGAAAAGGGAAGAAATTGCTCATTCTTGCTTTCAAAACCTACATTTATATTGTATTTATATTTGCAACCCTATCAGCTCAGGTAGCAAGAAATATAACTCCCTGAATATCTGCAAGGAAATACTTATCTGCATTTGACGATCACAGGACTGGGAATGTCAACACTTACTTTCTCAAATGACAAGAACCTTTAACTGTCAGCAAAGCAAATAAAATAAATCATACATGTGTGCTGGAGGAGTGGCATGTAAGGGAGAAATGGATATAGTGATTATAGTTCCTACTGGAAACAATGGTAAATCCAGAGGCATGACTAATAGAATTTGTGAAAACATTTCTCAAGTAATCTTCTTTGTTACATTTCTCCTCTAGCATACAGGGCCAGCCAGCCAAGAAGGAAAATGAGGATGCAATACACAGCACAGAAGAGACAGGAAAGTATCTTGATGTAATGCTGGAGAACTTTTGGTGCTCTATGTAACTGAAGTAAAGCCAGACTTGCATCTGAGATAATTGGCAAAGATTGGGAACTACATAACCAGCAGCTGGGAGGAGATGAACATAAGAGTGACAATTCCAGGAGAACAAAGACATTTGTTAGTCATTAATGGGATTCTTATAATTTAACAGGCAGTAATAAAAGTTCAGGTACAAAAGGTACAAAAGCCCAGAGGGAGGAGCAGTTGATCAAGTATTACAGTGTAGTAGCCACCAATACATCTTATGCATGTCCAAATCACTGTGTACAAAGGACAAGCTGCAATAATTTAACACAAATGAGCCCAAATTCATTTAAAGAATTTAATGAAGTCCTAGACAGCCACAAAGCAAAAAGTTATTAAAGTAAATGGTGATGGATGAAAGGATAATCTAAGACAGAAACAGAACAGTAGGTTTTCCACATTGCAAGATAACAAGGAATGGGATGTATCAAGGATTTAATTTGATGAATTTAGTAAAGATTTACTTTCAATTTCTATGAACACAAAGAATCATAGGGCCACTGATAACCACTTAGATGTCCAATTAAATATCAGGCTAGAAAACATAATCATACAGACATCTGTTGAGAAATTTTAAAGTAATAGTTTAAACCCCATGTAACCACTGCTGATCTTTGACTAAAATGAAACAAGCCAGATCTGAAGACTTTTAAACTGGCATCAATCACACCTACAATTACTGCAAAACACCCCACTACTCTCCTCCATAAAATTGTTGGTACAAAAATAAAGACTAGTTATGAACAAGGTGAAAAATCAAAGCCTAGTTATTTGTTTTTGTAACTTTCAGCTATAAAAATCTACAATTATTCCAGGTACCCATTCACTGCTGTTACTAATTTTAAATATTTAAATTTCTCCCGAAAATAACAGCTACCTGAAGATACCTAACAGAATCACTGAGAAGACACTGTATGCCTTTTCTAAGGACATTTATTGCATATTTCAGGAATTAAATGCTTCCCTGTTTCTAAATATTTTTTTCCACATTGGGCTATAACACAAACCTCTATATGGGCATAAACCATAGCTTTGATGTAAAATAAATTTGTTCATAGAATTCAAGTATGTTTTATTATTGCAGCTGAAGTGTCTGCCTAAAGGAAAATAAATCTATTAAATATTTTTCCATAGAATAGTCTCCATAAACTAGAATTGTTTGAAATAAGCCTGATCCTAAGGAGATATGAAGGAGGTGCTATTTTTAACATGAGAAGCAAATCATAGCTTCCAGTGTTTGACTTCCCAAATCCCTTTTAAATTTCTCATTGAATTTCAGATTGGTCTGTTTACTAGATCTTTTTCTCTAGTAAAACTGTATTTTATATATTTGATGTGTTTGCGACATGACTTTCTGATCTTTCTTAATTCTAATCCAAACCAGTGAGGCATACTGATGACCTGAAAATGAATGTACATGATCCTTGCCTTCATTTATATGACTATGGTAAATAAATATTTATGCCTTCATAAAACAAGGAAAAACTTGCATAAAACTACGTGCGTAATTTAATCATATCCCTGTTTCCTGAAATATAAACTCTCAACTACATGGAAAAGAACTGAAACTGTTTTCTGAAGTTGCTTTTACCTCTTTCTTTCATTACTTTGACATTTACACACATACTGGAAAATGCTCACAAAAAAGTTCAACACATGGACTTTACGAGATGATCCACAGAGTGACAGCACAGTGCTGCTATGGACACCCTGAAGAGACAAGTCTAGTGCACTTGCACAGCTCTGAATAGCAGTGAGAGGAGATTATTGCAGGTAATTGTGCATCTCCACAGACTGGAGAGCAGTAACCAAGCCCTCAGCCTGAATTTAGCTGCGTACGCAAGTACTTGAGTTTCTTTCCACTGGTTGACTATTGTCAAGTTTGAGTTACAAGCCTGTTTCCTCTCTGCAGTATCAGCTCATGGATTTCCTTTTATGTTTGTGCTGCCTTGCTAGGGAGCACCTGTCTGTGCTGCTTTCCTAATTTCCTTTAAAATGAGACTAATAGATAGCAGCCTGCCTCTGAGGTGCAGTGCAGGATGTTCCTCTTTGTACAATGCTTAGATCTTGTAAAAGTCTGATTTAATACTGTCAGATCCAACAGAACTCATTGCTGTTAACGTTTGTAGTGTCTTGGAACATATGACAGAAAAAGTCTTGTTCTTAGCTCCACCAGTGCTATTGTCAAAGTAAGTCCTCTGCTTACAGTAGCACAACAGCTCTGCATTTAGACCAGGAAACAAGAATATTTGTTTGTTGTGTGAGCCTCTACTGTTTCTATTTCCAAAACTCATGGAAAAGTGTGATCTGGCCAAAAGTGTTTTTAAGAAAAATCTGTTACTCCAGGATTACAAAATGTAACAAAAATATGACAATTTTCATTGTGATAAAGTGCTCAGATCTCCAACAGTAGTTTAATCATGCCTAGTTTTTGTTACCTTCCAACACAGATGCATTAAGAGATCTGTATCTGATCTAATACAATATTTGGAGAATATGATATGCTGGCAAAGATGCAATTTTCTGCTGAGATTGATGCCAGACTATAAAATATTTAGATTATTAATAATTTTAGAAGTATAATGATATTACATATGCATCTGATGTCAGAACTAAAGCATCAGTTATGCAAAGTGCAATAGCTTTGAAAATATATTGCCTACTATTAAGAAAAAGAATAACCTTACACAATTTCAGAGACTTTTTTCCTACAAGCCTTAAAAAAAATTCTGGACAAATTGCCAAGTTTACAAATATGCACACACATTCCACATATGGATATGCTTTAGTAATCATCTTTACAAACCTTTTAGGCTACACATGGCTCTAATAAATAACCCATTCACAAACAATATATTATCATCTAAAAAAAAGGAAAAACCCCAAACTCTTTTCATATACAGCCCAACAGTTCTAGCCTTCACTTTCAAGCCCCAGCTTCATGATCAATCATTACATCAGTGTTCATTTTTCATGGTTTAGTGTTGAACAATAAATGGAAAAGAAAATGACTGAAATAATTAATATTGTCTCTGACAATAAGCAAAGCTCAAGAAAGACCTCACGAGCGACAGCTGAAGACAGTCTGCCCTCTGTAAGTTGCAAATGTAATAAAATCTGAATTTTTTTCTCTTTTCTTTTTGAACAAAAAAGAACATGGGCCAAACTGCATGATGGGAAGGCTCACATGTCAGTCCCCTTGTGTAAATAGTAAACAGCTGCAGTTGAATGTTTTACCCCTTGAAGGACAATACTTATTAGCTCAAGGTTAAGAGCCTTGCAGAAGGTCAGCCTAGCTACTGCAGAGCTGTGAAATACATCCTTTGGCTATCTGCTGGCACACAGTGAGGGGCTGAAGTATATGATATGGACAATGCAAGATTCATTGCTCAGAAGATGACAAAAAGTTGTGCTGCCCAGCCTGCAAATTATTGGGGTAGTAACAGCCTTGATCCCATGAGTCTTCTTCACTCCCAACTCTGACTGGATTTTGTTACCTCTGTCACAAAGATATGCTTCTTGTGTACATGCAAGCCAGACGACCTTTTGTCTATGTGGCCTGTTTTGTGCAGGGATGGATGCAAGCCACGAGGAGTGGTGGAAGAGTCCAGGAGCACATATGACCAAGTGGCTCAGGTTCTGTCCTGTGTGCGTATCAATCCATAAGCAGGCAGAGAAAGACAGTAGTGCTAACAGCAGCTGGGTAATTACGTCCTTCTGCATGTTTTTTTTGGAAACTGGGATGCCCTTATTGGGGGCAGTGGATGTGGCAGCTGAAGCAGGAGATACTTGGCAGTGCGGTGCTGGGATGGAGGGAGGTGAGTGCCATAGGAGAGCAAGTGCTGGAGACTACTGGCCTGAGCACATATATCTGTGCCTGATATATCTAGCCAAAGTGTGATATATCATATTTGTTCATGGTCTGTGTTACTACTCCTTCTTCTACCAAATTGCACATTAAAATAACAGAAGGTATTTTTTTTCCCACATTGTTATTATTTTTATGCGTACATCTAACAAGGATTCTGACTTCTCAGATTTGTTAGAGTTTACAAGAACATGTACCTTCTCCTTGTCATGTAAGACTCAAGCTTCTCATCTTAGTTTAAACATGCCCAATTTTTGTTTTCTTCTAGGACCAACACATTAGATATCCAGCCTACTCCAAGATATGAAAGATGTATTTACCTTGGCAAAGAAACTGTTCTGAGCCTGACTGATGCCATACCCTAGGCAGTACTGATTACTTCTCTTTTTGGTGGTATGCAAAAGTCTTTAATCAAAATGCCCAGGGCATTCAAATTCTAATATATTTTAGCTGAATGTGACCATGGTTATGATTCTGGCACACTGAGCAGCTTTTGTCACAAAAATCAAATGTTTCGCATGGCTCTATTTTCAGTCTGTATCATCATTGTTTAGCTAGTGCCTAACAACAGAGTATACCCGCCTATGAAACTCAGTATGCTTAAGAGTAAAGAGAAACTTTTGCCTTTTTGCAGGTTCTTGCAATCTACTCCAGTACTCATTTCATGTATAAATGCTCCTTGTTGGATTGATGAAATATACCTGTGAATGCAGAAGGGAGATGCACAATAAAACCAATAATTTAATAAAATTCTAAAAAAAAAATCTTCACCATAGCTCTTCCTATGTCAGATCTGACTGCACAACACCATTTCTTAGGCAAAAGAGAAAGTTAAAAGGTGTTTTGAGCTGCCAAGAGGTTTCAGTTCCCTTGGACTAACACCATCCTGATGCCCTGGGTCTAAGAACTTCTTGGGTTTAGATTGGGGTCCTGAGCGCTGCAGCTGATCACATCTTTCTCCCAACAAAAAGTAGTGTTTAATCCAAACGAATTTCTAGAGAGTGAATCAAAGTACAAAGGATGAACTTTTTTTAACAAGTGAGTAGTACTGACCCCTTGTGTAAGTTTGACAGGGATGATAAAGGACCTTCCTATTGCCAGCAGTTACAGCTCCTTTTCCTCCACAAAAAGGTTTTAAGGGCCTGGTCTCAAGTTCTGATTTTCATAAGTTGCATTGCAATAACTGTAGATAGTCTCGTATTCCTGGTCCAGTGGGAAATAACCCCAGCAAATCCAGCAGCGCTGAGGTCTGTAGCACTTAACCGGAGTAAGGCTAGAAGTGAACCGGCCCCTTTGCCTGTTGTTTACAGGGCATGAGCTCACTACGGTTTGGAGACACAGAACAACACGCTCCCTGCAGCTAATGGCATGGAGCAGGTGGGCTGCCACATGTCATGCTAGCCTACACTACCAAGTGACCTTCACCAGCAGCCCCGTGCACAACATATTGCATTAATCCTTTCTGGAGGTCACAAAACCATGGCTAAGTATGCTGCGGTAGAGATCCAAGAGAAACAGTTGCAAATGCCTAGCCGGATGCAGTCGGAAAAATGTGCTTTTCATGTAGCTGGTTCAGAAGACTGAATAATTTATTAGTGCATCACATGCTATTTTTCAAAACTATGTCACTTTGAAGGAAATAATATATTTTAAATTATAAGCAGGTCCTACTAACAAAACTGATCACAAATGCCAAAGCAAACAAACCATTGTGTGTCTGCCAATTCCATGTCAAGTGACTTTGATTACATCACTGCCAATGGACAGCTTAGAGAAAAACAGCACATCACAGTAATGAAACAATTACTGCTGCTCAGTTCAAACGTAACGTCGTGCACTCAAGCCTTGATATAAAGGCCTTGAGGTAACCCTGCCTGGAGTACCCCCAGTATCTCCACCCAGCCTCTCAGTAACAGACCATCAAAGGCTGCAGGGTGGATTAATTCCAGTGGCTTTTCTGGAGCTGAGCGAGGCTGACAAATGAAATACAGTTTGCCTGTCTCAGTGTGGGTATTGTTTTCTGCACTGTAATGCAGCACAGGTGCTGCAGGCCAGGAAGGAGATGCACTGGCAGAAGTGTGATAAGGAGACTTGTGAAGGAAACCGTGCCATGGAAAGTTGGGGAGAGGAGGCGAGGCGAAGGGCCCCACCTGGCCCCGGAGGGTACTGCTGGGCCCTGGCACTCCCCCAAGACTCACAGTGTATCTCTAGGTACCATATGGTTTGAGGATGAACTTCCTGTGCTTCTAAGGGGTGGAAGAGAAGGAGGAAGCGTCTACGTATGGGGAGAATAATTGCTTCCCTCTTCCACCCCTTCTCCCCCTGTGCCCCAAGCATCAACTTTACACCACCAGAAGAACGAGGTGCGGTCTGATCTGCCAGGAGGCATTTGTAGATAAAACCTTGACTGAAATGCATGGGAGAGCAAAGAGTAAAAAGAAGACAGGATAGCACCTGAAAAGCACATGGTGTATCTCACAACAGCAACAGCCTTACTGGTGTTTCATGGTGAAACAGACAGTGAGTTCAGAGGGCCTCAGATTATCAGAATCAGCGCTATTCTGCTTTCACAAAGGATCTGTCCGATGTTTGCACCACACTGGTTTTGTAGTCGTGCAGGAGTCTGTGCTTTTGTGGCTGTACATGCAGTGACAGAAGATTTGTTACTCTCTGCAGCCCAGCCTGCCTTATCATACAGCTTTTACTGCACAGAATCATGTCAGAAAATTTGACAGTCTTCACTAAAAAGTATATTACAGTACATGATAAGCATCATTCCTGATTGGAGCAGGATGTGAAAAAAGGAGGCAATCTTGTTGTGATGCATCACATTTCACAGAACGTAAGGATCTGTGTTATTTCTATTAAGTTAGTTAGAATTCAATTAAATTTTCAGTAGCGAGGACAGGGCACTGAGTCAAAAAAAAAAAAAGATGAAAGGGCTTGAAGTCTGGAAAAACACTGGTCTATGGAAACTCCACCTAGAGGCAGATTTTCACACACATCTGCCAAAAAAAGTAGCATGATACAGGCTCAGTGGTGGCAGTGGCATGGGTATCAGAGACATTCAGTACATGCCCAAGTCGATACACTGCTCCCTACCCTCATTATACCCCTAGTCTCCGGATCATGTATGTGATTCCAGACAATATTTTTTCATTAGCAATCTGGATATGGTTCCACAGAGAGCTTCAGCCATGTGCTAATGAAAAACAAAGAAACCCTGCTGGTGGTCAAAAGTAAACTAGTTCTCAGGAAATTAGAAATCATATGCAGTAGTGTCTGTATCACATGCTCATCTAACTTCTCTGAACAAACTTTTTATTGACAATGACAGGTGTAGTGCTCTCTTGTGCGATCTTTTTTTTTTTTTTTTTTTTATATCAGGGCCAGAATCATACTCAGAACGTTGTTAGTCTCTAGCGTGTGCTGAACTGGCATGATCTGGTCCTTATTCTAGGACAAATGTCCCCTTTGGAAGTGATGATCATTCATGCTTTATTTCTGTAGATAACCTAAAATGTGGAATGACAATTTAAAAATCCTATCTCAATGAATACACTCAATCAAATTACCTTAAACTTAAAATTAATAAAATTATCCTTATCAAATAGTATCTCATAAAGAAAGGTTATATGATTTTACATATTTTGATACAGAATTAGCAATTCAATTTCAAAGTTTGAACTCATCTTTTCACAAAAGCTGCAGTAGGATAGCTCACTTATTTTGATGTGCTTGCAATGTCACTGGAGGTGATCTTTCTGGGTCAGATTTTTAGAGCTGTTCAAATGCTTCATTTCCTATGAAATCAACCTTTAAAAAGCTGGCCCACTTTTTTTCCAAATTAAAGCAGGGAAAACAAAAAAGAAAGAAAAAAAGTGAGCCTTATTTGAGAAATGTTTAAATGTCAAATGAAACATGATAATGCAGACTATAGATCTCTTCTTCTTCTCCTTTGACTGCTCTGTTTTAGTATTCTGCCCTAGATGACAACCTTCGCCTCTGGGCTGCTCCCCTCTTTCCTCTGAGCAGGGCTATCCACTCAAACTTTCACCAGTGTGTTGGGTTGCACTCATGCTATTTGCTTATCTCTCCAGTTAAAAAGTTGGGTTTGGAATTTACATTAGCAAAGGCGTGACTGCATGTATTCTGTGTGGCATACTTAAATATACATGTCCCAATTAGTCTTTTGATTTGCTTTTACATTAATATAAGTCACAGGATTTCTTTGAAGTCTCACTAGAGTCCATCAAGAGTAAGAGGAGTTAAGCTCTTCAACCATACCTGCTACAAAAAAGGTTTTGTATCATACCAGGGAAAACAGACTCAAAGGAAAGACAGTGCAGTAAATCCATAACACATTTTCCATTTTAGTTTTGATTTTCCGTTTTTTTTTTTCCTTCTTTCAGTTCCTCTAAGAGCCATACCAAGCCCCTTCCATTGACATTTGTGGAACCTATTGCAGAAATCAAAGTAAATCTGTGGCCCAGAAGGACAATTGTCATCTGAAGGGCATTTTCCAGCATATCTCAGTTAACAGATCTGTGAACTTCACAGTTCTCAAAACTTTACTATGTCAAGCTGATGAAAGGAAATCCCTCTTCCTACTTGATTTTCTAAATATTTTTGTGTGAAGTATTTTATGCCAAGGAAGCATTTCTAAACTAAATGCATGTAAACTCTTAAGCACAGGAATTGAAAAATTAACACTGTTACATCCTTATAAAATACACCGATTTTAATATTGATTTCCTGTCTCTTTTTCTTCCTCCTCCCTTTCTTTGTCCTCCTGTTTTCCTGATTATCTGGGAGACTGAACATAAAGGTTTTTTTATAGAATCATCGGATATGTCACAGATTCACTGTATTATTGGCAAAAGCCATATGAAAAGTAGCTTCTTTCCAGTGGATTCAGCTTTCCAAATTCCAAATGTTCACACCTCTATTTACTGTTATTTTAAATAGCTTCATTTCTGTGGATGGCTGATGAGCTTTCCAGATGGAATATAAAACTTTATGTAGTTCTTGAAGTGCTCCTTTTGCTCTTTATGAAGAAAAAAAGGAAGAAAATAGCTTTCAACTGGTAGGATTTTATGAAAAATAGCTGTTCAGAAAATGAATTTTTTTTTTCAAACAAATTGACCAGCTGAAGATTTTTGTCTGTAAAATATTTGATTTGATGAAAGTTTTCAATTAAAGATCAGACTATTTTTGTGCATAAAGGAAAGTAGCGGCATGACAGTACCTGATGGATTAAATGAATACATAACATGCTCTGTTGTTTCACTGCTTTTTTTTTTCACTTAAAGCACAGCTGCTGCATGCCTAAGAGTTGCGAGGAACATGCTCTGCCCTTGCAAACATATTATTCTCATTCTTAAGAGCAAAGGAAAAAAAAAAAGTCATGTTTCTCTCTATTCCAGGAGCTTCTGATTGAAGAGCTAGAAAAATAATTTGTCACTGCAGCTTTGGCTACAACCCAAGCAGTGAAGTCAATGGAAACAATTGCAGAAGTCCAGCCTGTGATTCCACTCCCCATTATAAGGGCCCTCCATTCACAAATTGGATTTTGGGCTTGATTTTCTTTGGAGAATTCTAAAGATTTCCTGAAATTCTTGAACAAATTTAAAAGTGAGAAGCAAAAAACTGTATCAAGGTGGCATGTATGTCGGAAAGATGTCATCTGGCTAAAAGCTGTATTTAAGTGTAACGGTTAAAGGGCTTGCTCCAAAGACCACTGAAGAAAAAAAAAAAAAAAAACAAACCACCACAAAAAACCTCTTAGTGCCTTTAGTGCAGTTTGGAGCAGGACCCAAGCATCAGGAAAAAAATACTAGAGTTGCAGACTAATCTTCTGTTCACATTTGGGATTAAACTCTGCTCCATATGAGACTGCTAAGGTCCATAATAAATAGTTGGAGGCTACCACAGAGATGGGAAAGCAAGGGAGATTAAGGGGACACATTTTTATTTCATTCGTTCGTAGCACAGTCTGCAGGACAAGAAGAGAAAGGAGAAACAACTTTGTATTTATTATTATAGCTGAGCTGCATGTAATAAATTATGGAAGAAAAAAAGACTGAGGGATAATTGACTGAAAAAACAAATGTCAGTTTAAGTAAACACAGCAGTTTCCACTGAACCTATTTGTAAAAATGTCAAAGGAGCTGAGTTGTTTTCCTTCACAATATTTGTGCTGGTATAAAGGGACAGTGGTTTAATTAAATTTCCCCACGGAGACTAAGTATTCCACTAGATGTCACTTTGAGACTTTGCTAAGATGAAGGACAGCATCCTGATGAATGGATGCAGCATCCCCCACTACAAAGCGGATGGGCTGAGAGCTCGCAGCAGGAACCCCTAGAGAGGAAAGTAACACTGGGGCTGATTACAGATACATAACCACCTGCCATGAGAAGAGCTTACCTTACAGGCAATACAAGGCAAATTAAAACCATCTTCAAAAAAAGGGAAGTAGACAACTGAGCCTTGTTTTGGAACTGCCCTGTTCTTTTGGCAATCAACTGTTATTTAGTACACCAAACAAAAGATGTCAAAGTTTCTCTAAGTGTCATATGCTGAATATTGAATAACAGTAGGGAAAGTGAAATATAGCATGCTTGTTCTTCTTAAAGGCAGGTGAAAAGTGAATGACATGTCTCTGTTCCCAGTAAGGCAATAAAAGAGTCATCACAGTGGCAGAACTCTGCCTTTTTAGCCCAGGCTAAAGAGGCTTAATCACAAAAGGGAGAGCAAACCAAAACAAAACCCAGTTCATATCCTCTAACAATGCTGGCACACTAATGTCTCTGCGTGGAGCAAGACCTTGTGTTTGCACCTATGCTCAGCTGTGATAATCACACCGACTAGGCCGCTGGGACATAAAAATCCAGGAAATGTTAAAAAAAAGGCAAAAAGCACAAAGAAATATGTCTGCGCATTAAATACACTCTACCACATATACTGCCAAGCATCCCTGTCCAAAGCTCCAGCAAGCTGCATACTGTTTGTGCTGTCAACAAGCAGCAGCTTTTGTACCTATGCACATTTGTTTACTAAATATATGAAAACAATGGAGCTCAATTAAAAGTAGATTAGCCACATATGTACCAAAGGAATGTGTACTTAACAGACTACGGTGAATCTGGCTGCAATTCAATCCCCTGGAGAGGCTGCTTTGGCATGTCTGCTGAGGCCTTACTGGTATCCCATCTAGGCACAGCAGTGGTTATGGCTCCTCTAGAATATATTAAATGGATTGTATAATAACCATTGGGCAGATGTTGCAATAGCAGAAGTTTGCTGCAAAATGCACAGATGGAGTGGCAGATTATCCTGGGAAGGGAACCATCAGTTGATGGGTTCATTTCCATTATTGCTTGGCAACACACCACATGCGTCACCATGTGGAAAACCCCTTTCAAGGAACCAAAATGAAAGCTTACACAGTGAGATGATTTATAAAGGAATACTGTCAGCTGTGCAAGTCTATGGAGAGAATGTCTGAGGAAGTTTCTACTTCTGATTTTATTAACGAGAAGAAAAGCGAGCGCAAACAAGCAAAACAGCAGACTACGGAAGTATAATTGAGAAACCAAAAAAAAAAAAGAACTACTGAGCTGATATTGCTTGGGAATTATAACAGCTCCAGTCAGGCAAATTCCTCTGGTAAAAAAAAAAAAAAAAGAGATATTTATTATTCACATTATTTGACAAATTATAGAATTAAATACATCTCCTGACAAAGACTTCAGGTCCTTAGTAACCCTGAGCCCTTCTAAGCAATAATCTGAAGCAGAGTTGTGTCCAATCCAGGCCCTTTCATCTAAGCAACCCATCTTCTCAGAATATTCTAAATTAAAGATTTTCAAATAGATCTAAACTTTATGCTGACTTGGGTCAAAATCTTTCCAGATTACTGGTGGAAGTCCAATTTAGGATTAGCAACTACTAGTTTAAGAAAGCTAAAAGCCACTTCTGTGATTTCTTTTTTTTTTTTTTCAGATTCTGTTGCAAAGGGCTCAAAGAAGAATTAGATCTCACTTTCCTTCTTTCCAAATTCAAATATATGGAAGAACATTCACATAATTTTAGAAGTATTTTACTCACCAAACTCACAACTTCTATCACTCAGAAATATATGATGACAATAATTTCAGCAACACATTGATATAAAAATTTAAGAAACTGGATATGAATTATATAATCAACTCACAAAAAGTTTTTGCCTTTTTTTTTTTTTAAAAAAAGAGATTTATTGAGGAGCCAACTTCATATGTGAAAAACTTTTGTAATCCATAATTAATTGCATTATTGCTTCTGCTAATGAGCATAGTTTCATAAATGATTATGAGGCCACAGATTTGTGTGGTACTGCAGAAGTATTTCTGGTATGTGACAGCTGGTTTGCTAGGGAACCTATCCCTTTTTTTGACAACAATATTGCAACACAGATCTGCGATGCTATATTTGAAGCACTCTACAAAGAACTAACGAACCAGTTTAGCAACTCTACCACAATGTTTTTTATTTGTCCACCCAACTAAAGCAGATGAGTCAAGGAGAGGCTAAGGGATACTCCCCAAAAGAACAATTCAGTGGTAGTTAGATGTATAATCAGAAACTCATACTGTATGCTTTTCTAATGACTGAAATGAATTCTCTTTTCTTATTGAGGTAACTTAACTAAACTCCAATAAAGTCCAACAATTATCCAATATTTGTTCTAATAAAAGCTAAGCAAAAAAAAGCCCTTTCAAAGAAATGCTTAGTTGTTCCATCTATGTAGTTACAGAAGTACTTTCATTCTCTAAAATTCAATAGCTTTGGTTTTTATAATACAGCAAGAAAATGATGTGGAGGAAATCCAGGCTCCATTTAAGTCAATGGAAATTTACAGGCTTCAGTGGAGTCAGCATTTTACCATACTAGGTTTTGGAATAATGTCTCTAGGCATGTATTAAATTTGCATACAGATTTCTGGGTCCACCTTCTAAGTACTTTCCTATAAGCACTCAGTTTCCTCGGCTTTTGGCACAAAAAGTAGATAGAGTATTTTGGGGTGTGGTGTGTGTGGGAAATAGAGCACATTCATTTAGTAAGCTATGCAAATATGTTCCTATTTTCAGATTAGAAATAGTCCTACTAATTTGATAGGATTGGCTATGTATCTATAGAGATGGTGAAAGTAGAATCTTTATGAAATAAAGTAAAATGTTGCTTTGTGCATTACTGTTTTTAGGGAAACAATGCATGCATCTTTTGTGTTCTCAGTTACTGAAGAGTTTCATCAAGCTCCCACTGGAATCTAAAAGTAAAGGAGTGGACCCTAAATCAGATCTGGGCTTTTCTGAAATAGTTAGAAATGTCAACAACTTGAGTTATTTCTCTGAAGCATTTCTGCAGCAATGGTGGTATGCTTTCAACTCAGTTTATTCCATTACATAGAAGTTCTGTATAAAATTCAAGATTCCATACTATGTTTTTGGACATAGCTTCTTTCTGTCACCATATTGAAATAATATAATAAATAGCATTCCTTTTCATACAGTGGGAGATCAAATGGATGAATTGAATGCAAGTCTGCTTTCCCCCCCTTTCCCCTCCTCTTCCCATCAAGGGCTGCATATTATTCCAGTGTTCAACTGAATAAATATACAACTATGAATAAATTTACACTCACATGGATTGCCTCCATATTACTCAGAACAAAGACCCAAGACCACTCTATCACCTTTAAACCTACAGCTAATTAGCTCCTTGCTATATCTAGTATCTTCTGCAGGAGAAATGTGTCTTCGGGCACAGAAAGATGAAGGGTTAAAATAAAAAAGACATTTACTTCAGGTAAACCCAAGGGGATTATGACTTCAGTTTAGAAAAGCATCAAATACTCTGAAGTTCTTCAGTAGCTAATTTTCAAATGGATAGGAAACAGACACAAAAAAACTTGCCTTAAGTACAAAAGCTCTGGTCAAAATTACGTTGCTGTCAAATTTGGTCAAAGTTGGTCAAACTTATTCAATGAGTATTTTTTTTAAAGTGTATATACTAGAGAGTTACAGTTACTTGTCAGATCAATTGATGGATGAATGCTTGTCATTTGGAAAACTTTACTGATAGTTTTTAGGTCTAAATCTTATAACAACAAGAAAAAACTCCCAACTTTTAACCAAGTAAGAAAATGACACCTAGTTACATCTTCTAAAAGGACTAGTGATAAATTTATTGAAGAGATTTAAAACTATCTTATGTCTGATTGGTGGAGAAAATGACTGAATGACAAGTTATACAAAAGGACCTTTCATGTATACCTACAAACAGATAGAAGCACATCACATCTATACATCTTTTTAATATGCAAACACACATATAGTCCTTCAGAATAACAGTGATCTAATCAGCAGGTTTAATTGAAAATAATTGTGAAGATGAAAGACTGTATTTTAAAATGCCAAACATACTGATATTTGGTAGAGTAATATATTCAGTTTAGGTTATTATTCTAAAAATGATCGTGTTATCCACTATCAATTATCCTGTTATGTAAACAGAGAACCCTCCTAGAGACTCTAGAGGCAAACTATATTCCAAAGTATTTTCAAATTAAAAAATCAATTATTTCAAACATATTGCAGAAAAAAAAAATCTATTCCCAGATCCATTTCACTGGTTTATTCAGGCACTGCCACTGGGAAGAAAAACAACCATTGGACACTTTCCTCAGTATCCAAGGAACACCTCATCTACACTCCTTCCAGCATACGAAATAACATCTTTCATTCTCACACTGAATGATAGCCAAAAGGTAATTCTGCAGGCCTGATTTTGGGAGATGTACCCTCTCCAAGATTTTTAGATATTTCATCTCCTGCATGCTAACATTTTCTCAGTGCTTCCCCTCTCACTTCATTAATTTGTGTTTAGCCACACATACGTTTTAAAAATTGATTTGACTTGAGAACTTTGGGGTCTATCTGCTGACAGAAAGACATTCTAGTGGTTGCAATGCAGTTTCAGTCTAATTTAGATATAGGAAAATGTAATCTTGTCATACATCTACTTTGCTATTGACCTACACCAGGTCTCATCTGTTATATGCTTGGTTCATCTGAATGATTTTCTTTCAACTTAGTATATATGGGAAGTGGTTAAATGGGACCATTACATTGGTTTCAGTGACAAAAAACAGTGTAAGCAGTAAAATGGTAAAAGGTCTTTTAAAGCTTGTGGTAGACACAATTGTTGTCTTTTTCTTTTTTTAGCAGAGGGAATGATGCCTGAAGATGGAGCTGTTTACAAACTTCTGTAGGACAAAAGGGAACATCTCTATTTGTAACAGGAACTTCACTGAAACAAGCACTGTAGTTACTTTTATTATGTATAAATAGATCTGTCAGTTTCCTAAACACTGTAATAAATTTGCAAAGTAGGGATATACCATATATATACTTTTTCCACAAGTACTTATCAAGTGTTTCATTCTAGAAGTGAAGTCAATGAAACATGAAATGCATGTTAACTGACAAGAGGCTTGTATTTTTACCAGTATAATATTTATGTATGATTTTTAATAGTGCTCAAAGTCTCTGATCTGACTTCTTTATTTTTTAATCTTTTATGCCTATGTGTATGTGCGTGTAATCATACTGATTAGATTTTATCATCATAAATATGAATCATGCCAGAAAAGCTCTTATGCGGAGCTACACATGTCAATCTTTTCTTGCCTTCTGCAAATCCAAGTTTATCCCCATGAGGGAGAATTTTCAAAGCTGGTTCATTGTAGCCAGAAAGCAGTATGCTTGTGTAAGATTTTTTTTTTTTCAACATGGCCACTGGTGCAACATCTACACTCTTTTTCAGTGAACTTTCATAATTCTTCAGTGTGCATGAATGATTCGTATGCTGAAGTTAAGCAGTGCATAAATACTGGAAGAATCAGGGCCCAAGCTGTCTAAGTACACATATAAACACATTATATTGAATATTCAACATATGTAGTCTCTACTATGGTTTACAATATCTGCAAGTGCACACATATATCTTCCTAGAAACTTGAAAAACGGTTTGCCTGGGTCCCTGCGTTTGCTTCACTGACAGCCATTATTATAACTTCAGCTTTTCATGTAGCTCTCACCTTCCTTTGGATAAAACATGCAATGTAAGCACTGCCTGAAGGTGCTCAATCCATTACTTACTTTAAATGGATTATCTGCCCAGATTATCTGCCTAACTGATGTACAATTACTATTTTTTGTTGTGCTGTTAGATAAAGTTTTGGCTTTGTAATAAACTGTACTATTCGCACACAAGCATACATACACACACAATCACATGCTGCCTTTTTCTTTCAGTTGCACTATTTTAATTAAGAGATTTTAATCAAGCTCCAGTGCTGTCATAAAAAAAATTAATCTTACCCACCTATCTGAATATAAGCAAGCTGTCACCTAATTTTTTATCTAACGTTTTAGAGAGCATTGCATAAATAATTCAAAATACCATCTACACCTTGCCTAATTACCAGACTTAAATCCTGAAGCTTCATCAAGTCTCAAAACAAAAACAAAAGCAGAAACAATACCCAGAGTGTACTTTACGCTTTAGGGTAACTAGCATCAAACATACCTACAAACACTTTTTATTTTGGACCACAGCTCTATCTTTTGTGCACAGAACCAGAAAGCTCAGCGGTCATTACTGACACTTGGAATAGCTAGTGAATATAAAAGGTTAATTAGGTCAAAGGACTGTCAGCATTCACAGAGAAAATTCTGAATTCAGAACTATGCAAGATCCCATAGACTAAGTTTATTTGAGGTTTCACATTGTACCCTTGCACTTTCTGAGCCAATGTCCTTCATAAAAAATCTGGCAGCAGTTCCCTACTCTCGTTTAATTTGTCAGTACCAAGATGTATCACAACAATAGAGACACTGTAGGACAGCGACAGGAATGACTGCTGGAGAAAACACAATTAACTGCTAAGGGCCCATTGAGAGAATACAGACAATAGAGAAATCAGAGAACTGGTACCACATGCCACAGCAGCACTGTGCAGCAGCCTCCTCCTTTTCCACGGTCTCAATTTTGCATGTATTGCTAAGGTAGAGTCATGCAGCGCGCACTGTGGGAATCCATTCTTAAAGACAATGAAGATTCACAACACAGCAGAATGATCTATATCTGAAAGAAAACATTTCACTTCATCTTCTTCCCTGTCATGCTCAATGTTCTCAAGGAAGTTTACAAGCCTTAGCTTTACCTTTGGGTGGAGATCATTTCTCTGCATGTTTTAATATGTCTTGCAGATTTTTGCTTTTGTGTTCTCAGCACTGAGATGGTTTGCTCTGATTCATTCAGTTAATGAATGAATCAGTGGTTATTTGGATTTATTGAAGAGAGAACAACCGCAATCTACTGTGGCCCTTTCTTTTTGGCTTGTTATTTTTTTCTTTCTTTGATTTTTTTTTACATTTTCATATTTCAAAATAGTCCTGAAAAATCTTAGTTGCTCCATCATCATATTTTTTTGCAATTCTACAAAACCTTTTCAGTCACTGGTTTGACTAACTATTGTCCTTGGGAGATCATAGGTGGTGAGAGAGAAAAAGGAAAAGGAAGAAATTACTCTTCATAGCATAGCAGAAATCTGAGTAATTGAAAATATCTCCATAGATTTCCTTGGTCTTCTTTACAAAGAGGAAATAAATGCTATTTTACTCAGAATCTCTGACCAACTGTTTATCTTGACTGCACATCATTTCCCTTCTCTGCCTTTGTTAATACTTGTTGGATAAACATTAAGATAAACAATTTGTGCAACACTCCCAGCTACTGATAGCTTGCTTGGGTGTAATGGATTGCAAGTTGAACTGTGTTATGAGCCATAGGTGAGCCTTCTAATAGGGTCAAGGTCAATGGCATTACCGAAGGCAAAGGCAGTTGTTATCTGAAAGAACCACTAAAGAAAATAGTGTGGTGTCACTCAATATCACTGATAAACCTGTATTCAGACTTATGACATGTAATAGCCACTGGTAACTTTTTTACTTTGCGTTTTCCTTTTCTTTCAAGCAAGCAATAGGTAGTTTCAGAGGGTTCACGATATACATTAGAATGCACTAAAACCAAAAGATCAACTGCAAACTTCATCTGAAGTTTTAAAAATTGATGCCATATTCTATAGAATTCTTCATTGCGATCTTTATGTTGCAATTCACACATAGAGGTCTCTAACAAAAACATGTTTGGAAAAATATTTGGCTCCATAGTTCAAAACCAAGACCCAGTATCTGACATGATTCAGTGCTATTAGTAGGCAAGACTTAAGACAAAGTGAGGATTGAATTACATAGCCAATTATGCTATATTTTAATTTATTGCTCACAGATTCCCCAGGTATATGGCAGCTGTCAATGATATTCTGTCAATCCTTTTTTGTGATGGTGTCTGTGGTCGAGGTGAGAACTAACTTCAGGAATCCTGAATCACAAGTCAATGCCCAAGCAATTAACTGTTCTTCCTATCCTCTACGCCTGAAAAACCTAAAAATGCTTTTAACATGCATGTGTAAAAGCTTCTGAGACCAGACATTGCACTGTAAAACCCAACCCCCTGCACACCACAAATCCCGCCCTGTGTGCTCATCAGCAACTGCCGCAGTTGTTGCCGATGTGTTTATCCAAAACTTGTTCTAAACACATTTAGATAGAGTTGTTTAAGCTTGCAATGTATAAAAATGTATCCATATATCATTACAGAAGATCAGAGAGAGGAAGGCTATGACAGAGAAAATTAGCTAAATTCAAATAAATCTTCATCAGTTGCAAAGAACTGCTGAGTTCTGGATTAGTGTATGAAGTTTCCATGTATACCACAGTCAAAAGTAAACGCAATATAGTACACTTCTTTCTGGCTTATGAAGTACTGCAGTATGTTGAGTAAAATGTCTCATTCTTTAAATAGAATGCAGTTAGTATGATTCCTGAGAAAGTCTACTCTCAGTAGACTTAAATTTTATGTTTTTAAAGACAGATATAATTGCACTTGCCAGAATATAGTTTCAGCTACTTTGGGACCAAGTCTGCTTTTTTTTTCATTTCTTCCCAAGTTGTGTGCTGTGGTACAGAAAGAGGCATTTTCTCACCGTGTACTCTCACTGTGCCAATACTTAGAAGTCCCAAGCAGGATATCAGCACTCGATTATCTCTCTTTTTCAGAGAGTGCCTTTCCAGAGCTCTTTTTCCATCAATTGATTCAACCAGCCACTCCTGTACTTGCAGACTCCCTCCCTTATCTTCTTAATGGGTTCTTCATAGACTCTCTTACCTTTTACTTCCCTGCATTGATTATTGGACTAGCTCCTTTCTGATTCTCCATGCACAACTGGGACCAGCCGAGAAAATAAAATATAGCATTGAATATTGATGCAATACCCTCTCTCTTCCTCTCCAGCTCTCATATACATCCATTGAAGCCACCTGATGCAGTTCACATATTCACTGTGGAGCTTCTGATAGAAGTTTCTATCATGAAGCCATTGGTAGACATCATAGAGTCATCAAGGTTTTGTTTTTTGCTTTCATCAGATTTGCATCTGGTTGACAGACAGCATAGGCTAAGGTAACAAGGCAATTATCTTCAGCATGGTTAAGTCTTCATCAAACATTTTGCTGACAGTCATATCTGATAAGCAATGTGATTCGTTTTTCTGCACTCCCAGTCATGGCATTGGCAAAACAATCTGCACAGACATGCTCAGGAAAAGACAGTAGCAAGGCTTTGTGCTACTTGGGTTCAGGCATCCTACCCTTGCCTTCTGCAGCATTCATCACCCTAAGCAAGGCTAAGTCAGCAAGCCAGTCTCGATGTCCTCTTTGGTCTCAGCTCTCCCAGGCAGCCCAGCTAGGGCTGTAGCCACACATATCTGGTTTCTTCACCTTTCAGTAAAAATCTTCCATCAAATCTGAAGTAGCTTCTTCAGATAACTGATTTCAGCTTTTACCTGCTCCTAGATATGTTTCTGCTCAAATGTTTTCCAGTCAGTCACTAGCTCTCTAGGCATGGTGGTGTTAGGTTGATGGTTGAACTTGATGATCTTGGAGGTCTTTTCCAACCTTAAAGATTATATGATTCTACGATTCTTTAATACTCTTTCATGTTTGTCTGTGCGCAGGTCCAGGGAGGGCCACCTTCTTTACAACACAAACAACAAAGACTCTGGGGCATGGGCATGGAGTTGAATCACACTTGATAGAAAACAGCGAAGAAAGAAGAAGATTTTGCTTGCACTTTCACACTGAAAGGTTGGTACTAGGTCTATGGTTGTGTTATACCAGAAAACTCCAGCAATCAGATCTTTAGAGGAACACAGAGGTTTGTTATCCTTTTTCCTATAAGAATGACGGTAAGTCTTAAAACCCCAATAATACATGAATGAAGGAGTCTTTCCACTGTGGGCTTGGTCTTGACCACTGGCTATTAAAACCTAATGACAGATGTTTCAGCTACACTGCTTTGGAGAGCTGCCTCACCACTTATTATTCTTGTGCTGGTACTGCTCTTTAAATTTATAATTTGTCTGCATTGGAAACCAAAATATTCTGTTGAGTTATTACTACACACCTTGTGTATGAAGGCATACAGCCATTTGTCTCCACACTATAATTATTTGTTACTTCACAGGCGTGTGTGTTGTTTCATAAAGACTAAAAAGTTATGTTGCTTGTAAAAAGTTGGCTGTTATGCACCATTCTATATTTTGGTTAAGACCTTATGAATATAGGATTACTACATTCATTGTTTCTCTCTGTTCCCCTAGTGATAAAACAAATACATACTGTGAAAAGATGGGTTTCACATTAGCAGGGATGAACCTCATCCTGGAACAGCAGCTAACTTGCCTGTTTGGGGTAGAAGGTTTACTTTAAAAAAGATGGTTAAGATGAGTGATTAAAATTAGCCTTCAAGAAAAAAATTGCACCCATTGTCTGATTTCTTAAAAGCAATCATAACTTCTTTTAGGACAAAATAAAAGTTATTATACCTCCTTTATTTTATACAGATACACCTATGAAAGTGCAAGATCAATTTCTCCAACTTAAAACTGCCAACTGCCCACACACTATTAATTTACCTGCCATGTAATTATTCAGTATCAGAGAGTCTTTAAATGCATGTATATGTATTTCTTTTTCAATGTTATTTTCAGTATTAACAATAAGGGATAGGATTCAAACTAGTGGAACCTTACAAGAGATTTTGAATGCCAGCTCTTTACACAAGTCCATGGAAAAATACACATTTTGAAAGAACATTCGTTGCAAAATAAAACAATCAATATGATTGCTTACAGTGCTTATTCACATTATGCCTCAGTCCTTACCTGCATGTTCTCATACATATTTTCAATAGCCTTACTTAGTTCACAGCAAGTTTGGAAGGACACAGCATAGTTCCATTTTTACTTGTGTGATGGGAACATCTCATGATCCATTGAACATGTGATCATAGTGAATCATAGTGAATGTTCAGAATGTATATTCAGACTCACAATACAACTGAGAAAGATGCCGGTTTATATACATTGCATAGTTGAGGCTCCTGCTAAAGCTTAGAAGCACTTTGTAAGGGCATTTCAGATGGTCTTTACATGTCCCATGACCTTATATTTTCTTAATTTTAAATTCTGGAAGAAGAAAAGAACACAACATACATGCTCTGAATCTCAGCTACATTCCATGTACAATATTCACATTGTTAGATGGAGGTTCAAATGTTACTGATGTAAATACTTATTTCTGTGTTTTTGTATGATGGCAAATGTAAGAAGAAGAGTTTGTCCCAAACCAGGATCAGACAGACATTTCCCAGCCAACGTTTCATTGACATGCTGAAGAAAGGCAGATGCAGTCAAAAGCACAGCAGGTACAAATGGGACATAACTTTATATTTGGGAAGAATATGTGCAACTGAGCAGCTATTTTGGTATAGATACAGGGAACTACCTTTACATAATTTATAATATTCTCAATAGATATGTGCATTGGACAAAACTTCAGGCTCTGGGAAAAGCTAGTGATAGAAAATATTTGAGGACAGAATTAAGGTTGGTTTTTTTTTTTTTTTTTTAAAGAGCAATGGCCTTTATTTCCTTTCATAACAGCAGCAGGATTTGTGCTATTATTCATATAGCAGTGTCATTTCATACATGAAGCCTCACAAGCAATATATACATAGACAAAAAGAAGACTGACTCCCTGCCAACAGCATTACACAGCTAAAAGCCCCTTTACCTTCAAGTGGTCATACTAAGCTTTACCACAGTAAAAGTTAGAGGAGAACATAGAAAAATGACAGAACATCAGCAATAAATTAATGTAACAAGTATAACTTTTCCCTTAACGTTTTTCTCTAACCTTTCATTAACCTAGCTCATATTTTCAAGTTTGATTTCTGTTACAGTGGGTAGCTTTTATGCTACTTCCTATTCCTGGTAGACCAGCTATTCATGAGTGGGGCAAAAAAATCATACAGATCGCAGGTGGTCACATATATCTGTGGTTCAGACTTGGGAGGGCAAAGTTTAAATTTATCAAGAATACTACTCCCAGATGTCTGATCTCCAGACATTTGTTTTTCAGCAAACAGGACTTGTGTATGCAAGCCACACCTTTTGGAATAACCACAAACTTGTCACAGCAAAGCAAGAGGGGGCAGATCTAATCTTACTTGCTCATAGCTTTGACGATAAGGCAGTTGCTAGGAAATCAGACTTAGCAACACAATGTGAACATTATTGTATTAATTTCCAGAATGTAAAAAAGTTATAATGAAATATCTGCCATTCTGAATATTGAATATGATTGTTTACAGAAAGCATGTACCGATGTCAAAAGGGACTTTTCTACTCTTGAGAGAGGAAAGAAAGATTGCTATAAGAATAATCTGCAGGCAAAAGAGAAACTTCTGATGTGCAATCACCATAAAACCTATTAAAAATGCTGCAAAAATATTCCAGGCTGCATGGAAAGAGAAGAAATAACTAAACATTTTCATTTGCTGAGTAGTAAAGAAATTAAAACTTTTGTCCTGGTGAAAAAGGACAACTCTATAATATGAAAGCATTGCTTCTTTGCATATTAGAATTTTGGGGGCCAAGCTGGTGACCTTTGAGAATATGCTCCTTTCTTTGGCTAAAGAGTGACAAGCTAAAGAATGGCAAGCGGAAATCTCACTCCCTAGTAAGAACTGGTCATGTCCCTGCTAGCTCCTTGATTCATGGCCCAGTTAAACACTCCATCCCTGAGTTCTGCTGTCATGGCCCTCATGCTTTATCAGTGAAAATTAACTATATCTTTCCCACAGTATTCTTTCCACAGATGGTCAACTGTGAAATAAGAGATGTACTGCAGAGACAATGCCTCCCCATGAAAAGAATTAATTCCAAAGACTGACATGGCAATTAAGGCATGTTAAGACCCAAACAAACTGAAAAATACCTCCTTTGTGAGTAAACAAAAATAGCAAGAATTTTTGTTAAGTTACTATGATTAAACTTTAAATATGTAAAAAATAAAAAAATAAGGGAAAGTTTCACTTCTAAATCCTGTTCTGTTCAGGTTCTTCCTCCATGCCTATTTACATAATTTTTGAGTATGTTTTGTGTCTGAAATGAAGCTCTCATTGACCTTAAAGGAAAGCTAGAATATTACCTACGGTGTCCAGAATAAGGCCACGATTTGCTTACTGTGTTATTTCTGCTCCTTACATTAGACAAATATGTTTTTGATCCATTTTCCCAAGACCTTTCTCTGCAGAAGATGTGGATATTCTCAACTCTGTGCCTATTTTCTGCCATCTGAGCCATCTGCTTATGGCAGAAAAGAGAAGATGAGAAGGAAAGCCCAATATTAAAGGTGAAAGAGATTAAAATGCAAATAAATGACAGTACTTTTTAAGACTGCCATAGTAGTTTGTATTTGACAAAAAGGCAGCATGGCAGGTTTTCCCCTGTTACTGTGACAGGTCACCATTTCTAATCTCAGGGTCATGTCCAAGTTCTCTCTTTCATAATTGCTTGGGCTGACATCTATTTTGACCTTTTTTCATTCTGGCCTCCCTGAATGAGAGAGGTCACAGAACCATAGAGAGGCAGAAGTTCCATAAAACGCCATAGTGATTATGAAATGGGACTATGACCCCTCTGGCCTTTGGTATAAATGTATAGATAATGTGCCATGATATTTTAACCCTTGAAAGTTGCTAAAGTACACATATTTGCCCTGTTTTGGTACAATTTGTGAGAGCTACTTTTACAATACCTGCAGTGTTATTTGTTTGTGATGTTCTATGAAATATGTATTTAATTATAGATCCTCCCTATTTTTACCAAGGAAAGATTCATGAGTAATTAGTCATATTTGCTAAGAATTTATAGACATTACAATTAATATGATTTCATGCAATTATTCCCTCTGCTATTCTGAATAGTCCCAATATCTGTCTTGTGGGACAACACTCTCCATTTTGTTTGACTCTGTTTTCTATTTAGAAACATTAGATTAAGGTCTACAGCTTTCTGTGAATCATATATGAAGCTGGGAGCTGTAGAAATATGACACTGACCAAAATGCACAAAGAACAATTGAATCTCAGCTAGGACAGTTATGATGCATAAGCTCTCCTTCTTGATTACCAGCTACAAAGTGCTGGCTAGCTTCTTATTCACACTGTATTGTGATAAAATGCATAGTCAAATATCCATATAATGACAAATAACTGAAAAGCAACCATCAATAGTCCTTTGGAAAGGAATCTCTAAAAAATTAGTGCTTAACAAAAATATTTTCACATATATCTATCCAGTAATTTGAAGATTACATTTAAATAAGCATGTTATTATATAGTCTTACTTAAGGAACCCTCTGTAAGTAATTGATTATTACTGTAATAGTATTTGGAAAATGTAAAGACATCTAAAGGACAAATATTTCACTCATTACAGAGCTACCTGAATCCTGGAAGCTCCTTTTTCTGTTATGTATTTTATTATTAATACTATTCTCTTTTAAGATGACCTGGGCTAGGGGTGCAGCTACACAGCTCAAAACTAAAATCTGCTTAAGTATTAGTATAGGGCTGGGTGTGTGCCAGGCAGCCTTTTCTCCATTCAGTGATTCAGGATTTTGTAATGCCAGAAAGGGCCAAAGGTTTGATCAACTAGATACTATAGAGCAGGATTCTCCATTAGAGGTGGGAGCACAAATTCAGGGCAGGGTCGTGATTGTCCGGTGACTATGAGAATATGGTGAAGGGCTGTTCACACACTAGGGTTGGTGACAAAGTAGATGCTAGGGTGAGATCATGACACTGTCATTGTGAAGGAAGCACCAAGGGAAACTGAGGAGATGCAGTAGTGTTTTCAAGGAGGAAATTGGCATTATCATCTCACCTAGCTGAGCACAGAGGAAGGGTTTTCAGCACTGCCTCTTTTGTGCAGCTTCTCATATTGTAGACATGTGAGGTTGAGCAAGACAAATTTGAGCATTACAGAAGTAGCTCAGGATTTGAAGAACCCGCTATCTTCAATTTAGAGATGTGTTTAGCTTCTCAGGGCTTTATATGTAGCCCATTTCATCCTGATATTATTTTCTCTCATCTCTTTTACTCTCTCTCTCTCACTAATATCATACAGTAGCAGTAAATAGCATTATTATAATTCAGAAAGTAATTTAATGTCATAGACAACTACAAATGCAACAAAACCAATGGTCAATTGAATGTTTTGCAACAGTAGACTCATCCAAAACATGTGTGCTAACTCTGAAGTTGTCCAGCAGGCAAATAACATTCTTTTAAATAAATATAGTGCATAATCAATCACCCTAAATGATAAATTAAGAGTATTATCTGCTCAAAAAACCCTCCTATCAGTATGGTCCTTCTCAGACCAAGAATAGAACTTCTTGGAATGTGTAATTGCTGAAATGAAGTCTGCAAGATCTAAAAGCACATCAGATGCTAACACAAGATAAACTGATGTAGTTCTCTTATAAACAAGGTGCCCTTGATGTTTTGCAGCCAGGAAGGGCCTTGCCCCAAATCTGGTAATATCTGTCCTAGTTCTGGTTAGGATAGAGTTAACATTCATCTGAGCTGGGAGGAGAACTGGAGCTGGTGGCCCTTATGGCTGGGGCACACAGCTGGGATAGTTTACTAATTGGCTAACAGCTGAGGTAAGTTTACCAAAATTAGCCAAAGGGCTATTCCATCCCATCTGACATCATGCTCAGTATATAAGTGAGGAGGGTGCTGAGGTGAGTCTCCTGTTACTGGGGAGGAAAGTGGCCATTGGGATTTGCTGTAAGCTATTATATGATATTCGTTTTCTATTTCTGTTTTGTTTTCTTCTGTTATTTCTCTTAATTTTTTTTTTGTTTCATCTCAGCCCATGAGTTTTGCTGCCTTCTGTTTACCAGTTCTCCTCTCTGTCCCATTGGAGGGTGGGGGGGGAGTGAGCAGGGCTAGACTATGACAATATCCTTTACCACCTATACAAAAAAAGTTCCTCTTTGTGTTGGGGGCCAACATAAAATCATAGAATAGTCTGGGTTGGAAGGGACCTTTAGAGGTCATCCTTGTGATGAGCAGGGACATCCCTGACTAGATCAGGTTGCTCAGAGTCTCATCCAGCCTGGCCTTGAGTATTTCCAGGGATGGGGCATGTACTGTCTCTCAGAGCAACCTATTCCAGTGTTTCACCACCCTCATTGTAAAAAAATGTCTTCCTTATACCAAGTCTAAATCTATTCTCTTTTAGTTTAAAGTCACTACTCCTTGTACTATCACAACAGACCCTGGTAAAAAGTTGTCCCCATCTTTCTTATAAGCCCCCTTTAGGTACTGAAAGGCTGCAATAAGGTCTCCTTGGAGCTTTCTCTTCTCCAGGCTGAACAACCCCAACTCTCTTAGACTGTTCTCATAGGAGAGGTGCTCCAGCCCTCTTATCACCTTCATGGTCTTCCTCTGGACTCACTCCAACAGGTCCATGTTCTTCCTATCTTGGGGGCTCCAGAGCTGGATGCAGTACTCCAGGTGGGGTCTCACTAGAGCAGAGGGGGCAGAATCCCCTCCCTTGACCTGCTGGCCATGCTTCTTTTGATGCAGCCCGGGATGCAATTGGCTTTCTGGGCTGCAGGTGCACATTGCTGGCTTATGTTGAGCTTCTCATCCACCAGCGCACCCAAGTCCTTCTTCTCAGGGCTGCTCTCTGCCCAGCCTGTATTTGTGCTTGGGATTGCCCTGACTCATGTGCAGGACCTTGCACCTGGCCTTGTTGAACTTAATGAGGTTGGCACGGGCCCACCTCTCCAGTCTGTCAAGGTCCCTCTGGGTGGCATCCCTTCCCTCCAGCCTGTTGACCACACCACAGAGTTTGATGTCACCAGCGAACTTGCTGAGGGTGCACTCTATTCCACTGTCCATGTCACCAACAAAGACGTTAAACAGGGCTGGTTTCAATACTGACCCCTGAGGAATGCCACTCATCACCAGGCTTGGCTTGGACACTGAGTGGTTGACTGCAACTCTTTGTGCACCTTCAGGTTTCTTAGATGGTCTTGAACCTGCTCTTCTCTCTACACCCACCACAGTGGGTGGTTCTTAATTCTCTCAGTCCCTGCCTTTGCAACTCGGGGAATGTGTCTAAAGACCTGGCTAGTGAGGCAAAAAAAAGTTGAGTACTTCAGTCTTCTACATGTCCTGGGTAACCAGGTCTCCTGTTTCTCTTCTGGAGAGGGCCCACATTTCCCCTAGTCTTCTTTTTTCCTCAGTGTACCTATAGAAGCTTTTCTTGTTGCCCTTGACATCCCTGGCCAGATTTAATTCCATCAGAGCTTTAGCCTTCCTAACCTGATCCCTGGCTGCTTGGACAATTTATCTATATTCCTTCCAGGCTACCTGTCCTTGCTTCCACCCTCTGTAGGCTTTTTTTTTGTGTTGCAGTTGGTCCAGGAGCTACTTGTTCATCCATGCAGACCTCCTGGTATTTTTGCCTGACTTCCTCTTTGTTGGGATGCATCGCTCCTGAGCTCAGAGGTGGTGATTCTTGAACATTAACCAGCTTCCTCATGCACCTCTTTCTTCCTTCATCCCATGGTACTCTGCCAAGCAGATCACTGAAGAGGTCAAAGTTTGCTCTTCTGAAGCCTGTCCCTGCTGCCCTAAGGATCTTGAACTCCACCATTTCATTGTCACTGCAGCCAAGGCTGCCTTTGAGCTCCATGTTACCCACCAGCCCCTCCTTGTTGGTGAGAACAAGGTCTAGCAGAGCACCTCTCCTCGTTGGCTCCTCTGTCACTTGCAGGAGGAAGTTATCATCCACACATTTCAGAAACCTCCTGGATTGCTTCTGCCCTGCTGTGTTGTCTCTCCAACAGATATTGGGGTGGCTGAAGTCCCCCATGAGGACCAGGGCATGTGACCATGAGGGTACTCCTATCTGTCTACAGAGACCTCATCTGCTTTCTTTTCCTCGTTAGGTGGCCTGTAGCAGACCCCCACTATAATGTCACCTGTGTGTGATATCTGTGTGTCACCTGGTAAGTGATACCTTGTTTCTTGGTGTGTACATAAAAATATATTTTTTTTCTTTTAATCTTATTAGTAAAAAAATAGTCAAAGTTTTGCCATTTTTTTTTTTACTAGTTCTCAGCTTTACTCTGTGGAAGAGTTCACTGTCCTAATACCATACTAGTTTAGTCAGCACACAGATCATTAAGCAAAACTCATGGCATATATCCCTTCATTAGCTTTTAGTAAGGCTATATGTGGATACCAAGTGATTTTTTTTTTTTTACCTTAATCAAAGGTACTTACAGGACATGTTAGTACAGTGATATATAGATTATGCATGCAGTGCTGTTTAATGTCCTAGCCATATTGTGCTGTTTAATGTCCTAGCCAGAGAGGTGGTGGATGCCCCATCCCTGGAAACATTCAAGGCCAGGCTGGATGAGGCTCTGAGGAACCTGATCTAGTCGAGGATGTCCCTGCTTCTTGCAGGGGGGTTGGACTAGATGATCTTTGGAAGGTCCTTTCCAACCCTAACCATTCTATGAATCTATGATTTTCCACTCAGGAGAATTTGGAAAGGATCACATAACGAACACTGGAAATACCTGATTTTTAAAGAATATGACCTCAAAACATCAGTAAAATAGGGGAGCAAGATCTTGAAAAATTAGTTGGTTTGCCTTGGAACTATAGCATAGAAATAGAACTTCATAGTTCCATATAATTATAGTTAATTCATATGATATTCTCTAAGTTAAAATAGAACTATGAATGGAAATAAAACATTTTAAAGGGTGAAATACTAAGCATCTAAGCTGTCTTTCACTGAAAAGCCTTGCCTTCCCGAGAGGTCAATCTTAAATCTCCAAATTAGTTCAATGATAATGGAATAATTCTAATGTTACAATGATTTTCACAGTCTAGTTATATTTTATCAGATGTATCTTTTTTCTTTTGTTCAAGTCGCGCAATTAAGCACCATTAGGTACATTTTTGAGGTTTGATTAAGTCATCCTTAAGTTAATATTGAAAATAAGATTAATTGCTTTTCACGATTAATATGTCAGACCCTGGCAAGCTCTGGGAATAGACCTCCTGAAAATACATTGCTCCTTTGTGAGGTCATAAGAAACAATGTAAGGATGCTAGTGGTGTTTCCAGGCAAACATACCAAGACTTTAAGATAACAAGGCATATCCACTATTTTTATAGACTATACAGTATTTTTCACAGTGCAGCTGCATCCTGAAAATTACTTGCAAATAGTCCTTGCATAAATGGCTCCACTGGATTCTCTGTAACAAAGACACAGTAGTCCTTACCCAGGTGATAAACCTCAGTGATCCATGCAAGTGGTATTTTGCTAGGGTGAGACCATAGACTTTGAAGGAAAAAAAAAAAACAAAAAACATATGTTTGAAAGATGAGTAGGTTTCAGTACAAAGAATTCAAATCTAACCAGACTTTGCAGGACTGAAATAAGCACAGCTGGTTTTACACTCTGTATCTCTGGTCAATGTTTAAAACAAATGAGTGCTGAAAACAAGAAGAAAAAGTAATTTGGAGAGCTTCTTAGCTCTGTCAGTGGGAACGCTATTCTTGCTTTCTTTCTCCTTTTCCCAACCCACATATTAAAAAAGGAATTTCAGATCTGTCTGCCATGTCATTCAGTGACAGGTTTTATAACATTTGGTGAGGGCAAAAAACAGATGCCAAAAAGGCTGGTTTAAGGCATTTTTAAATTCTTGATGGGCATTCTTTGATTAGAAGTAGTAATCTCTGAAAAGGATGGACAGGAAAAAGTCCTGATTTAGCCTTCATTGCAAGGTTAGCTTTGGAGATTAGCTCTAGATGTCAGGCAGCAGGTTCACCAGTGTGGAGATGGCTGTACAAAGCTGCATGTGTACTGCCTTCCACTGGGACTCAGAGCAACCCTGGTGGGATACTATAGCTTTTGTGGGGTAGACTCCAGCTTTTGTTCAGCAGTATAGTGAGGCTCTGTATTATTTTCTTCAGAGGACTGTGGGAGAACTTGTTGCCTTCTGTGGAGCACAAAAGGAACTGTGGGAAAGTGGTGGAGGACTTTCATCAGACAAAAGGATTAGCCCATTTCTCTGTGGTAAAGCAGGTGGCTGCCAGCTGAAGTATGTGCAGCATTTGTACTCTTAATTTTTATTGCGTCTAGCCAGCTAGCTAACTCAAGTGGGAAACACCAGGATATTTATGTGACTTAAGAGCTTGCATCTCAACTCT
The DNA here is from genome assembly GCF_036417535.1 of Chlamydotis macqueenii. Taxonomy (NCBI): domain Eukaryota; kingdom Metazoa; phylum Chordata; class Aves; order Otidiformes; family Otididae; genus Chlamydotis; species Chlamydotis macqueenii. The sequence continues at coordinate 24,282,851 of NC_141559.1, forward strand.
CCACTTAAGACTGATGAACATCCAAGGGAATGAACACTCATATGATCTGTACCATTCCTAAAATGGAACTTGTACTCTGGGGGATCATATTGACATACTTCATTGCAAGTAAGTAATCCTGGATGAAAAAGGGGAAAGAGATTATATTTGAGAAAGCAACTGAAAGCAGCTCTTCTTAATCAATGAGGTGTTTACTTTTAATGGAAGAAAACAATGTCTAACATGCCTAAAATAATAAGTAATTTCAGTGAGATCTGTCCATAAACAGTAGGAGACCATGCTTTTATTGTCAAAGGTACCCCCAACTCTAACCCCTGTAGATGTCACAAGGGAGAAGTTAATTGAGCTCATCAGGATCTATGTCTTCATGCATTCTCACTCTGCAGGACTTTAAAAGCCTACTGTGCCAACTCACTCACCAGGAAGTATTCACACACATTTTATATGTCAAGGAAGTTGAGGCTCTGTCTTGATACAAAAGTGTCCATAGTTGTGGAAAACCGGTACAACTGTACTGCAGCCCTCCTGTAGCCATACAATATGGTATACAGTATTTACTTACCCTGTGTGTTCCAGGGGCATAGGACAGATGATACCCACTCTACAGCAAAGTTGTATTAGTCTTAGTGTCACTGTTCAGTTAATAGCTCTAGGCATTATTCACTGAATGTTATTCTTGATCAGCTATGTATTCTGAATGATTCATTTCCTCATAGTCCTACCCATACACTATCCAGCTGTATCACAAATATTGACCTGTCATTGCAAAGGGAGGTGAACAGGAGGTAACAATATTCATTCACGTGCTTATCCAGTTGTCCGGACTGAGAGGCACTGACTCTTGATTTCAGAGTGTATTACAATTATTTTCCCTCTTATAGTCATGCTTGACTTGGACTTCAGATGCACTTGCGCATGCTTACTGTTTTTATAGATCAGACCTGAAGGTGCTCCGTTGAATTTCAGGAATGTGAATGAAAAAGTAGAAACACCTGCTTTTAAAAAGACTTGGCTATTTGCAGTGGCTCAGAAGAATTCTGTCAAGATGCAAAAATAAAGGTCATTTGTCCAAGGAAGCATTTCCCTATAATAATTAGGTTAACTTTCCTTCCTCTTCTTGCCAGTCTATGCTTCAGCTACTGCATATTTTTCAATTCCTAAACAAACGAACCAAAGATTCATTCAAAGCTACTTTTATTCTCCCACCTCATTTCTTCCTTCTCTGAGGTAACTTCATATTTTCAATAAACCAACACAACCAAGTCTGTCTTTCCCTACTCTCTAGCTGTCTAGCTGCCTTTTCTATCAATGCTACCATGGCTTGTCACAGAGAGCATAGAATCATGGAATGGTTAGGGTTGGAAGGGACCTTCAAAGGTCATCTAGTCCAACCCCCGATGGACTTTAAATGGAAATTTAGATCCTCTGTCTAAATCCAATTCTAGACCAGGGTAACAAACAACATTAGAGTGGGTCAGGAGGCCCATTTTGCTGACATTTTGCAGAAAGCAGAAGAATGGTGAAATACTGGAATCTGGTGCTCCATTCTGGTCCATGGACAATGTTCTTCATTGGTACAATCATCCGCTGTACATATACTTTTGCTACATTACTGTCCTGGGTCCTTTCTGCTTCAGCCTCTCTCATTCTGTTCTGTCCCAATGTTCAATCCTTACTCTAATTTTCTATTTCTTTCACTTATGTCTAGTCACTGTCTAATTTCATCAAGAAGGTCTACTCAAATAGCTGAATTTGGTCTGCATTTGGATAATGAATAAACTTTGCATGGACAGCTTCAGATATATGATGCTTCCTGCAATGTCAAGGGAAATCTTAAGTTTTATACCATTCTCTTAAACCCTCAGAAACCAATCACCATGTGGTGAACTCTGTGCTGAACTGGAAAAAATGGAGCTAGCATACACCTTCCAGCTAAATGGCCTTGGACAAATAGACCTGAATAGCCGCCTTCTCTGATTTTCATACTAACCCCAGTCATTTACACTCATTATGCTGTCTAGGAACTCAGTGCCTCACTCTCTTTCAAGCTCCCATTTACTTGCTCCTAAATCCACTCTTTCTGTCCGTGCTCAGTCAGTCCCAGGAGTCCCAGTTCTCCTTCTGTTGGTTCCTTCTCCCAGTATTCAGTATCCATTCTTTGTGGCCTGTTCTTTGCACTTCTTTACTCAGTTCTCCCATAGCTCTTTACCACTTGTCCCTCTCCCTTTCCCTTGTTTCTTTTGTCCCTCCTTCCTTTCCAGTTCCTTTCACCTCTTCCAACGATTCTCTGTCTTTGTTTTCAGCTCAGTCATTCACCCCCTACTTCATTGCTCCTTCTCCTGTCTCCATGCTCATCTATTCCTCCACAGCCACTGGCTGCTTGTCTCCTTACTAGCTGCCAGGCCTTTTCTCAAACACTCCTATTCCAGCTTCTCGCTAGTTTGTTACCCCTTGCCAACAAGTCCTTGGTTTCATCAGAGTCTAGTTAAAATCTCTCATCCTAGGTTTCTCTTCTCCCCACAGCCTCAGCAGAAAATCAGTCTAATAGTTGTCCCTCTGATTCAGATAGGTATTTGACCACAGTGCTTCAGGAGTGAGAGCTGCTGAGCCCATAGAGATGACAGACTGTACTGCTGAGCTCTCCCACATGAACCAGATCCTGCAGAAAAAGTCTTGGTGTCCCAGACCCACACCTTCTCAAGCACACTGTCAGACTGGCACCTGCATTGTCCAGCCATAGAAAGGGGCTGAGAAGGGACAGAATATGCTCAGTTGGTCAATATCAATGACACATTTTTCAAAATCTTGACCAAGAATGGGGAGGTTTTCCTGGGGAAAAAAAGGCACATCTCTAACACAAAAATAATTCTGCTAAGTATCATGTTCCTCGTGCTAGCAATATAGAAGATGTTGTTGTGCTTAAAACAAATAGCTTGATTTTAGTTTCTTTTTGAGCCCTCATAATCAGAAACAGATTAATAATTTTAACTAAAAATAAAAAAGAAAAAAAGAAATATTCAGATTGTGGCAGACACTTCCACTCAAAAGCTTAAAGTTCTGAAAAGCTAAAAAACATGTGAAAATAGGTCTTACTATAAGAAATTGCAAACAGCCCATGCTACCGTAACAGAACCAAGCATCCTTCCTATGTGTTAAAAAGGCTCTTTTCAAAAGTGCAGTTGAGGGATTGGAGAGCCTGTCCTGAGGAGAAAACCCATGTTGTTTACGTAGTCACCCACCATTTTCTCTGTCCCATGGAGTTTGCCCTGCCAGGGGAACAGCATTGAATTTCTTATGCTGAATGGAGGGAGCCTAGGAAGAGATAAAAACCACCAAGTCTATGGAGTCACAGAACCTCTCCCACATGTTCTTGCAAAGGTAATAAAATGTACCAGTCCACTATTCAGAGAAACTCAGCAGTTGCCTCACATCTTTTGGGAGCACAACTTAACTGCAAAAGGCCCTAGGATAATGTGGGGGCATGGCTGTCTACTTATCTTCAGCATGGCCTTAAGAGACAAATACTTTGTAATAAAAAACAGCTGGAATCAGCTATAAATAATAAGATCCAGAAAAAGCTGTCTATACTCTTATGCATTAGTATTCTGGTAATGTTGAAGTAAATGAAATGTCTACAGTTTCCATAAGTGGACTATAACTCCAGGTAGTCAACTTCCACTCACAATGAAACCATAAAAGAAAAAGAAACTAGATGATAAGGAAGTCTGCTGTGCTCCTGACAGGTACTTTAGATGAGATAACATCATTATGGACAGTGTGGTTCATTTGAAGTCAGCTTCTTTTATTTACAGATGTCATACATCAAAATGAGAAAGAAGTGGTTTTGCCACCGGCTTCTGTTGAAATATTCTTCTTTGAAAAAAACATAACTAACCACCTCAAGGTACATTTCCCTTCATCTTCTATCCATACAGAACTCTCTGCAGCCAGAATGTTTCATTATTTTTATGACCATTTTGCTTAATTTTAGAGGTAATGAACTATTAGGAATGTTTTCAAAAAGTATCATAAAACTAGTGTTGTAAGTGCCATGATGCTGCATGCTAAATTTTAACATGATGACAGTGATTGCAGAAACATCTGAAACACGAGTAAAGAGGTGACTTGGGACCTGCAATCAACTGTAAATGTTTGTACTGACAGCACTCAGCCATAATCTCACAGCTCACACTGCAGTGATTCCTAAATGGGACAGAAATCGTTGTACCTAAGCTCTGTTCTGTTTGCTGAACAAAAAAGCCATGATCCTGATGCTTCTAAAATGCTTTTAAGAGCAGATGTTGCAAATGACGTAAAGAGAAATGTAGACCTTATTACTGTGGTATAGTAAATTTTCTTGATTTTTCTGACAGCATGCTATATAATTAAAGATGTACAATAACTCATTTTGTTAGAAGTTGTCCTCTCTAGCTCTCTGAAATAATTGGGTCTTCATCCCTTGTCTATATCTTATATATTCATTTACATCAGTGTCGATTACTGCAAGCATAGCTATCCAATAAGACCATTTTAGAGGCCAGAATTTTACACTCTTTTTTTTTCATAGGCCACTGCAGAATCAGCTCTGCAGATATGCCAGGCTGAAACTGCACATCCATGAGCCCAGAAATAAGACCTTTGAAACCAGATATCTGAATTAGGAATCCAAAGCAAAACTGAAGAAAAAATGAACTTAAATCACTTGGAAATTTCTGAAATTTTAATGCAAAATCTACCTTTTAAAAGAGTATAATCTAAGCAGCATGTTTATGAGCAAAGGATTCCTATGTTAACATCATCATCTTACATAAATGCACAACCAGTCAGTCAGTCACTATGAATCTCTGCAAGAATACCATGCAATGGAAAGGTTTTTCTTATTTCATTTTCTTCTTTCCCCACTCAAAACCAAATAAAAAAAACCCCCATTCACTTAAGAAGCGATTGTCTGTAGACCTTTGAAGCCAGGGAGGGTGAGAGCAAGGGCAAGAGGCTTATTTCAAGGGTCACATTTCATTTGCATAAGCAAGTAACCATAGGGCACTGTGGAATGTCTGTAAATGGATTTCATTACAGAAATTCAGCTTAAAGGGACTATAAATAATCCTCTGACAAACATTGTATATTGCTTCAAGTTCTTCTGTAATAAAAATATTTTAGTAACACAACAATCCATGAAAGCAGGAAATGAAACAGGAGGAGCTGCACATCTTCCCCTTTTCCCTCTCAGGGCAACATTATATTGTAATATGTTTTAGGGGGAAAAAAAGTGATATTCATATTATTTTAGCAAAGTAATCCTACGAAAACAAGGTTATATAATTCTATATGGCGAGATGGGGTGGCTAAACAAATACCCAGATCTTTACTAGCTCTTCTGCCCTAGAGATCATCAGTTCAGCAGGACAGGTGTACAGGCTGCATGGTATTCTGCCCAAAGGAACATCTCCAAATATATTTGAGTGTGTAAATCTTCTTGGATGAATTTCCCTGGAAAAGCCATTTAAAGTATACATTTTACTGGGTTGCCTTTTTTGACGACATGAAGAAACAATGACTGTCTAAGGCCCCAGTTCAGCCAAAGCATTTAAGCAACTCACTAATCTGATGCACGCTTAACTACTGTTTACTTCAGTAGGACTTAGCTATACGGTCAAAAGCTTTCCTAAATGGGGAGGGATGTACTTACATAATTAAGAGTTAGTGCATATTTAATGCTTTTATGCATTAGTCCCCAGCACTGTAGGATGTTCAAAGCAAGGTGCAGCTAGGTGGACAGCAGACCACTGATCAAATTTACCACTGAACTTCTGGGAGGGCCAGAACATTACTGGAGCTTTTGCAGTTTTCCTGTGTGCAGAAATACGACCACTGGAGCATTCCCCTAAAGAGAGTTGACTTGCCAGCTTCAGAGGGGAGTTTACGATATTATCTCATCACGACTTCATCCCCCTTGGAATACTAGCAAGAAAGAGCCCTATTCTGAAGGGCATGGAAGCTCCCCTCTGCGCTGGCAGTCACCTCTGTGGGAGAGTTTTGGCAGTGCCCCAGTCTAGTAGAAAAGCTCTCACCAAGCAGTCTGTCTCTATTGTTTCTAATAATATACTTCTAAAGACAAGAAAAATGTAGAGCTACTTCTGCAAAAGGAAGGAAAAAGTGGGCCTTTAAAGCAGTAATTTAATCAGCTAATTTCCATTTTTGTTAATTTTTGTTTCATCTTGTTTACCTTTCTAATAACTACAATTATTCTCACACTGGCATTACTGTTTTCTCTGGAATAGATGTGCTCACACTGAAAAATCCAATTGAATCAGAGCATGTAACAACAAAATGTAATCCATCATTATTAAAAAAGACAGCTTACCTTTATCTGGGTGTTAAATAGTACAAATCCATGAGAGTCAGTGAATGTTTTGAAGTAAAAATGAGGTGCATTATGAAGGCTGAAGTGGATTTGTCACTGAACTGTATGTATTACCTCAGAAATAGCCTAATACATGGTTGGGGAAACTATGTGTTTAGGGGTGGTGAAGAGAAAATAAGTCTATTTGCTGGTTTTCCACATTGCCAGAGACACTGAATGACATTTTAAATATCAGACTGTTTTGTGGCAAATTGTGAGATGAAAAGGAAGATTGGCCCTGATCAGAAATCACTGATCAGAATCACTGTTTCACTCTTTATACCTGAATGCTGCTTCTGACTATCTGTGTATCAGGAACTGTGAACCAACTTGCTGCCTGTGAAGCTAGGCAGCATGGTCACAGGTACCAACACAGAACAGTAAGTTCAGCAAGACAGTGCCTGTCTCCAGCTCTCCAGACAATTTGGTCAAATCACTTAACCGTTTTCTGCTCTTTCCACCATTAAGGAGCTAGTATGAGTTACACATCTTTATGACACACGTTAAGGACCACACACCACAAGAAAGCCACTGCGATGCTACTTGATTGTAGTACTTTGTGCATTTGTCAATCTGAAACAACAGTTGCTACGGACAGTGGAGTACACTTACTGCACCTCCGAAAATAAAAATCTAGCATAGCTCATTCCTAGACTGAGGTGATTGGTACTAGAATAGCATGAAGCACCTGGTACAAGCTCTGAAAAGAAAGCAAAATAGCTTTACTGGAAGATTTATTTAGAGAGGGCTCAGGTTACAAGGCTTGAATTCTTGTGATGCAGGTGGATGCTCAGGGATAAGGTTTTGTTTCAATTCAGAGTTGATGCAACACTGGAGCTGGACTTCAGGTGGAGTCAGGCAGGGCTTGTGAGATTTGTCAGTTTTGAATGAGATGATAGGAGAAATTTACACAAAAGTCCTTGAATTCTATTGCGGTCCAATAGCACCCCTGTCGCTCCAGCCAGCAAGTCGGCTTTGTCGGGGGCCCAGCTGAAGTGTCTCTATACCAATGCACGCAGCATGGGGAATAAACAGGAAGAGCTGGAGATGCGTGCACACGAGCAGGGCTACGACCTCGTTGGCATCACGGAGACGTGGTGGGATGACACATACGACTGGAGCAACGTGGAAGGGTATAGGCTTTTTAGAAAAGGCAGGAAGGGGAGACGAGGAGGGGGTGTCGCTCTCTACGTCAGCAACCGGCTGGAGTGCGTGGAGCTCCGCCTGGGGATGGAGGAGGAGCTGACAGAGAGCTTATGGGTCAAGATTAGAGGATGGGGATGGACAGGGGATGTTATGGTGGGGGTCTGTTACAGGCCGCCTGGCCAGGAGGACAGAGCAGATGAAGTGCTCTATAGCCAGATAGGAGCAGCCTCACGGTCACAGGCCCTGGTCCTCATGGGGGACTTCAACCACCCTGACATCTGTTGGAGAGACAACACGGCAGGGCACAGGCAGTCCAGGAGGTTCCTGGAATGGGTGGATGACAACTTCCTCCTGCAGGCGATAGAGGAGCTGACAAGGAGGGGTGCCATGCTCGACCTTGTGCTCACCAACAGGGAGGGGCTGGTGGGGGATGTGAAACTAAAGGACAGCCTTGGCTGCAGCGACCATGACATGGTGGAATTCAAGATCCACGGGGCAGCAAGGAAACTACATGGCAAGCTCTCTGCCCTAGACTTCAGGAAGGCGAACTTTGGCCTCTTCAGGGACCTGATGGGCCAAGTGCCATGGGAGGCGGCCCTGGAGGGAAGAGGGGCCCAGGAAAGTTGGTCTATATTCAAGGAACACCTCCTCCAAGCTCAGCAGAGGTGCATCCCAATGAAAAACAAGTCGGGCAAAAAGGCCAGGAGGCCGGCGTGGATGAGCAAGGAGCTCCTGGACCAACTGAAAGTGAAAAAGGAAGTCTATAGAGGGTGGAAGTGGGGACAGGTAGCCTGGGAGGACTACAAAGAGGCTGCGCGAGTGGCCAGGGATAAGGTAAGGAAGGCCAAAGCCCTGGCAGAACTGAATCTGGCCAGGGATATAAAATGTAACAAGAAGAGCTTTTATCGGTACGTAGGGGACAAAAGAAAGTCCAGGGAAAATGTAGGCCCCCTCCAGAAGGGAACTGGTGTCCTGGTTACCCAGGACATGGAGAAGGCTGAGGTTCTCAATGACTTTTTTGCCTCAGTCTTCACCGACAAGAGTTCCTGTCCCACCACCCAAGCTGTAGAAGCTGCAAGCAGGGACTGCGAGAATGAAGAACTGCCCATTGTACTCAAAGAGCAGGTTCGGGATCATCTGAGGAACCTAAAGGTGCACAAGTCCACGGGACCTGATGAGATCCATCCGCGGGTCCTGAGGGAACTGGCGGATGAAGTTGCCAAGCCACTGGCTATCGTATTTGAGAAGTCGTGGCAGTCTGGTGAGGTCCCCGATGACTGGAAGAGAGGGAACATAACCCCAGTTTTTAAAAAGGGGAATAAGGAAGACCCAGGTAACTACAGGCCGGTCAGCCTCACCTCTGTGCCTGGCAAGGTCATGGAGCAGATTCTCCTGGAAACCATGCTAAGGCACATGGAGAGCAAGGAGGTGGTTGGTGACAGCCAACATGGCTTCACCAAGGGCAGATCGTGCCAGACCAATTTGGTGGCCTTCTATGACGGGGTGACGGCATCGGTGGACAAGGGACGAGCAACAGACATCATCTACCTGGACTTGTGCAAAGCTTTTGACACTGTCCCGCATGACATCCTTCTCTCTAAACTGGAGAGGCATGGGTTTGATGGACGGACCACTCGGTGGATAAGGAGCTGGCTGGATGGCCGCACTCAGAGAGTGGTGGTCAAGGGCTCAATGTCCATGTGGAGACCGGTCACGAGTGGCGTCCCTCAGGGGTCCGTGCTGGGCCCAGCCCTGTTCAACATCTTTGTCGCTGACATGGACAGTGGGATAGAGTGCACCCTCAGCAAGTTCGCCGACGATACCAAGTTGTGTGGTGCCGTCGACACGCTGGAAGGGAGGGATGCCATCCAGAGGGACCTGGACAGGTTGGAGAGGTGGGCCCGTGCCAACCTCATGAAGTTCAACCAGGCCAAGTGCAAGGTCCTGCAGCTGGGTCATGGCAATCCCAGGCACAAATACAGGCTGGGTGGAGAATGGATTGAGAGCAGCCCTGAGGAGAAGGACTTGGGAGTGCTGGTGGACGAGAAGGTCAACATGAGCAGGCAATGCGCCCTTGCGGCCCAGAAGGCCAACCGCCTCCTGGGCTGCATCAAGAAGAGCGTTGTCAGCAGGTCGAGGGAGGTGATTCTCCCCCTCTACTCTGCCCTGGTGAGACCCCACCTGGAGTACTGTGTCCAGTTCTGGAGCCCCCAACACAAGAAGGACATGGACCAGTTGGAGAAGGTCCAGAGGAGGGCCACGAAGATGATAAAAGGGCTGGAGCACCTCTCTTATGAGGACAGGCTGAGAGAGTTGGGGCTGTTCAGCCTGGAGAAGAGGAGGCTCCGGGGAGACCTGATAGCGGTCTTCCAGTACCTCAAGGGGGCCTACAAGAAAGATGGGGAAAGGCTGTTTAGTAGGGCCTGTTGCAATAGGACAAGAGGTAATGGTTTTAAAATAGAGGGGGATAGATTTAGATTAGAAATTAGGAAAAAAATTTTTACAATGCGAGTTATAGAACACTGGAACAGGTTGCCCAGAAAGGTGGTGGATGCCCCATCCCTGGAAACGTTCAAGGCCAGGCTGGATGAGACTCTGAGCAACCTGATCTAGTCAGGGATGTCCCTGCTCCTTGCAGGGGAGTTGGACTAGATGACCTTTGAAGGTCCCTTCCAACCCTAACCATTCTATGATTCTATGATTCTATGATTCTAGGTTCAATTTTCAGAAATTTTTTCTTAAGCATGATAAAACACTTCTGTTCCTTCTAGTGCCACACATGTGTAATGAACGCCTGCCACAAAGAACTGCTGAATAAAGCCCAAACGTAGTCTTGTCTGGTTCCTCACAAATGGAATGTCTTCATTCATTCAGTCCCTGATTGTGCGTTTAGTTTCAAGCTGTGAAGTTTTTGCAGAGGAAGTGATAGAGGAAGCTTGTGGCAAGATCCTAAAGTATTACATCTCCACATAGAGGAACTTCTGCTGGTAGGCTTTGTTGGCAAAGTAGTGGTAAAGTTGCCATGATGCCTGTGAACCCCTATTGTTTAGGTTCAGAAACAGCTCTTTGCAATCTGATGGTTTACATACTCTTTGTTTTTCCCGCTGTTCTCCAATGGTGTAGCCTCACTCAAAATACTTGATGGATGTAGAGAAATATGTATACATTGTTTAGTTTTTATATATATGAAGAATTATACTCCATGGTCACACAAGCAAAGACCACTTACTCCTAATCTGAATTACTCAGTACTTGGGCTTACTGACAAGGGATGAATTTATGGAGGTACAATATTCATAGAAAACAGGTTGTGTAGTAATGTACTTATCCACTCAAACACTAGAACCAGTTCTAATAACTGCAAGACCATGACATTTACATTTCCTAGATCAAGAAGGAGCAACACAACACTGAATTTCGCTTAGGACAGGGAAGAAGCCTATCCTAAGGACTGAATGGGAAAAGGTCTCTCTAAAACCCAATTTCTCATCCCCAGAATCTTTAATTCTAAGTTATTTTCCTCTCGAATGTGGTTGGTGTTGTTGGTTTTTTTTTTTTCTTTCCTGCTAATGTAGTTTCTCTGTTCCTGGTAGAAATCAATATAGGATAGATCCATAGACATTTCTTCAATATAAGGCAATTTTGGAATGTAGAAATGCTTTCACATTGACAAGAATTGACACTAATTAAAAGAGTAAAATTTCTATGGCAGCTTACATATTCTACAAATTATTTCTGTAATTTATCTAGAAAAAAGGTACTCCTAGTAGTGACAGGATTCTCACAAATCCTTTTTTTTTTTTTTACAGATAATTCTAACATTTTTGATCATTTAACCAGGGAAGAAAATGACTAAATATTACCTTTTCTATGTGCCCACTATCAAACACACTAATGAACTTTTAGATTATCTGGAGCAGAGGTTTCTCAATAGAGAATAGATAGATGGCTGTAGCCAACTAGGAGACATGACAGGTGCCAATATTTGGGTGGCAAAGTGTCTTTTTGATCTCTAAAAGAAGATATAACTTTGTATTCTGCGTTCATTATGATGGTACAGAGGGGAAAAGTATGCACATGACTCAAAACTAAGTAATCTCACAGAAAGGCAAGTTAATGAACATAACTGTGACAGGTTGGTACTCCTGGACCTTTTTAAGATCTTCCAGGGATAGGAACATCTATGTTGCCAAAAGACGACTTGGACACTTGTCCTTGCTGGACCTGGCACTGCATTTGACACACCATGATATGCAATTTAGTCTCCCTCTTTCAAGAGCTGTTTTAATTTGGTTGCTGTTGTCTGTGAATTAGAAGGGGAAAGTGTACATGGCATATGCATCTGGAAACAGCATGCAGTAAATAAAATTATTTCTGAAGAGGAATGGCAGCAGTAAAGCTGGGAATCCTTGATTTAAAGAACAGGAAACATTGAGAAGGGATGTGGAGCTAATGTGATCAAAGAAATAGTTTTGTTAAAACACAATCAGCTCATGGACCATTTAGGAAAAAGAGGCAAATAGTAGTCAATTGTTAGCAATGAATTATTCACCCTGTTCTACTGGAACACAATGAGCCCAGAATGCTAAATTAGGAGTTAATCAGGATGAAATCTCTCACTCTTCCTGTTTGGCATTGCCATTGACCTTATTGTTAGAGAAGCTGTATATAGATACAATACAGAAATAGCAAAGCTTGAGCAGTATACCAAAATGTTTAGGTTGTAGCTGGCAACACACCTTCTATAAGTAACAATCATCAGACAAACAATGATAAAAAACCTCAATAATATTTAAATAAAGATGGGGATTATTATTAATTATCAACAAAATAAATTCAACAAAGTTAGCAATCCCTCTCTCATTTGGCATTTGGTAGAAATATCAATATACAAGAGATGAGTAAATCCATTTACAATCTCAGTAATGGGAAAATCTGAGAGAATAACTAGAAAAATATGTAATGAATCTGCAAGGTGAAAATTATCAGAGAGTTCAACAACTATTTAATCTCAGAAATTATCTAAAAGAAAGAAAGGATTATTTCATATAGAAATAAAAATAAAACGTCTGCCATGGCAGTCTCTGGCTGGCTAAGCAGGATGAACTTATGAAGTTCAACCAGGCCAAATGCAACCTCCTGCACATGGGTCGAGGCAATCCCAAGCAGAAATACAGGCTGGGTGGGGAATGTATCGAGACCAGCCCTGAGGAGAAGGACTTGGGAGTGCTGGTGGATGAGAAGCTCAATATGAGCCAGCAATGCGCCCTTGCGGCCCAGAAGGCCAACTGCATCCTGGGCTGCATCAAGAGAAGCGTGGCCAGCAGGTTGAGGGAGAGGATTCTGCCCCTCTACTCCGCTCTCATGAAACCCCACCTGGAGTACTGTGTGCAGTTCTGGAGCCCCCAACATAAGAAGGACATGGAACAGTTGGAGAGGGTCCAGAGGAGGGCCACAAAGATGATAAGAGGGCTGGAGCACCTCTCCTGTGAGGACAGGCTGGGAGAGTTGGGGTTGTTCAGCCTGGAGAAGAGGAGACTCCAGGGAGACCTTATAGTGGTCTTCCAGTACCTAAAAGGGGGCCTACAGGAAAGACAGGGAGAGACTCTGCAGTAGGGCCTGTTGTGATAGGACGAGGGGTAATGGTTTTAAAATAGAGGGAGGTAGATTTAGATTAGATATTAGGAAGAAATACTTTACAATGAGGGTGGTAGAACACTGGAACAGGTTGCCCAGAAAGGTGGTGGATGCCCCATCCCTGGAAACGTTCAAGGCCAGGCTGGACAGGGCTCTGAGCAACCTGATCTGGTTGGAGGTGTCCCTGCTCCTTGCAGGAGGGTTAGAATAGATGACCCTTGAGGGTCCCTTTGAACCCTAACCATTCTGTGATTCTATGATGCAAAATAGGTAAACTAGTGGGACTTAACAATGCACGTGCCTAGGAGACAGAGACTGGCAGAGCATTATTCATGCCCTAAGCAGTGTTGGATGGTCTCAGAAGTATCCAGCACTAGATACTAGGAGTCTCTCAGTACTAGTCCTTCATGTAAAGCATGTACACAAGATGTATGTATGTATAAGGTATGTACACAAGATGATGCTTTCCGGGACCAACAGGCTCTTCTGCCTAAACTGAACTCTTCTGTATTCCTAAAGCCTATGTTTCTTATTTTAAAGGCCTTAATCCTAAATATCGCTTTTTTTTTCCTAGAAGCTGAAAAAAGTAAGAATTTTGATTTTTAGGAATACAGAAATATTCTGTGTATTTCTCTAGGAAATATTATCACTAGGTGCTAGAAGTTACTCCATGTTTTTGCAACCTTATCTTCAAAGTGGCGTAGACTCCCATCCACATTTTGACATATTTTAAGAAAAATGAAGACATTTCTATTTGTATATTAACTGAATGTTATTTAGACGGATAAGTTTTGCCTGTCTAAAGCCCAATCAGTCTAAAGATTTGATTTCTTTTCAGACAGGACTATCACTGTGGTTCTACTTGTGTAAAATTTCTCACTTTAATAGGATCTGCAAGCATAAACCTGAAGCAAACTAGGCTTAATGTCAAGATGTGATTGCTTACTTCTGCTAGTTGGGCTCAGAAGTAAAGAAATGCTTTTATTTCTGGTCCTCAAAAATAAACCCGTAACCTTTCAGTCAATTTATTTTTCTCATTTCCAAGCACTCAAAAGCTCTTTGGGAAAGGTGTTGCACAAAAAATCTTTCCAGAGAGGAAAGGAGCGTGCTCTGAAGAAACATGTGAGACCTCTCTATGTAAATATATTTGTGCAAACAGGAAACGTCGACCCAGAGGTATACAGCAGTCAGTCTCCCAGTCTCCACTATGACACATCTTGCCCAAATCTCACTTTCCCTAAATTGTACTCTCATGTCAAGTCAGATATCTGAGAAGAAAGGGGCAAAGTTGCTCACCTCTGCTAATCTTCAGTTCTCATGGCTGGGCTGTTCTGCCAGATTCTGTTTGGATAACTGGCTTCAGCTACTGATTCAGCAGAGGGCTTGCTTTGTTGTGAGACTATAGGTACATGCTTCCAAATACTCCTGGATTTGGAAAGCAAATAAGCTTTACTCTTTTCTGCTGTCTGCTTGCTCGTGTGTCTTTGTGAAGTCAGGTTTTCTGCTTTACAATCAGTCTCCTGCTGGGTTCTGTAATTGGGCTTCCAGATAAAATAATCTGGAGTGAATAACAGCTTGGAAAGAGTTCTTAATCTTAATTTTAGTGTTGTATCTTAAGAGCACTTTCTCATTTTCAGCTCCTGTGATGAGGGCAAATTTCCCAACATTAGCTCAGATGTTCCACCAGCATATATAAAGCATAAATGAGTGGCAATCGTCATTACTAATTATCATCTAGAATACCTTAATTATGAGCAGAAGCTCAATTTCTTATTTGAGGGAATAAAAGGTAAAAAAAATGCTAATTAGAACTAGCTTTTCTCTTTGTCTTCAATGGATGGAGAAGAATTTTATGGAATAAAATCCTTAGCATACACACTGAACAGACATCTATTCCCAGCAACTTAGATGCTGGATCCAAGAGTACAATTTTTTCTCTCTATGTTTGAGCATTCTACTGTTGCTTAAATAAAATAAGTTAACATTGCATTCATTTAGCGATCCAGCAATTCTAAGAGTGTTTTTATATTTGTTCCAAGGAGAGAAAGTCACACTATGTTCTTAAATCAGTAACTAAATTCATTAGTCAACATAAAGTTCTTTTTAATAGCCTTCTCTTAATAGATTTATTTTACCTATCTACTGTACTCCAGAATAAAAATGAAGTAAAAGACTAGCAGGAAAACGTGCAATTCCACATTAGAAAAAATACAGTGTATGATTTCCTGCCACTGGAATTTACAGTTCTTATAGTATTTGGTGTAAAAGGAGAAGCATAAAGACAAATGTATGAGGACATCTGCCTACTTGGATTACTTTTATTGCAATTTAATTATCAATTAACAACAGTTTAAGAAACTTGTATTAGCTATTGACTTTGATCTTTTGTCTCTGCATACTATTAAGGAAGTCAGAATACAAACCGCATAACACTGCAGTTATCAGTTTTATGATAAGGATATATATAATGCATTCTTTTTATCTGTTAGGTATGAACCTGTTTCATGTAAGCATATCTACATTAAAGGACTCATAGGTAGTAAATTAAACCTGACTTCAAAGACAATCCTTCCTCAGACAAATTAGGCTACAGAGATAGAAAAGGGCAGCAGCAATCATTAATCTATTGAAGGCCACCTTCTGAAATGTACTGCTGTTTCTAAGTTCAGTGACCATTTCAAGATTAATTGTTTGTAATTTTACAATGTGTCTTTATAAATTATGCACTATTAAGTGATAAAATATTGCATACCAGAATGAGTTTTCCTTTATTGTACTTATTCTAGCAAGTAAATTGCTTTAATTCAAAATATATACAGGGTTAATCTGAACCCCTGAAGTTTAGAAGTTATTTTGCATGAAATATTTTTCATAGTGAGGTCCAAAAAGTTGAGTCTCCTGTGAAATGTTGCTTGGGTGTAAATGAATTACTTTATACACTTACTAGGGCTGGTTGTCTCATCATTTGCACCATCACTTGGAGTGCTATGAAGGGGGAATAGCACAATAGTTGAAAATGTCCCTGTTCCTTGCAGGGGAGTTGGACTAGGTGAGCTTTAAAGGTCCCTTCCAACCTAAACCATTCTATGATTCTACAAAGAGTTCTGATCGTATTCTAGTCCATAGCAGAAGATTAAGAACTAGCCTAACATTTTCAAGAGTGTCTTTGTCCAACCTCCAAGATTCTGTTTCAAGCTGAAGAAAATACAAATGATAGAATTATGTGAAAGATGAAGTCTTGGGTTTATGGCTAAGATAAATTATCAGCTTATGTTAAATCATAATTTCTTCCCAAACAGTTTAATAAAAGTATCACTCATCTGCAATAATTTTTTAAAAAAATTTACTGTATTTCAGCTTCAAACTTTCAAGATATTTTCTCCTCTTTTTTCTTTTTTTTTTTTTCCCTAAATGCAGGTAAGTTTTTAAAACAAACTCCTGCTGTTACAGGACATAGAAATCTAAAGATTTCATAAAAAAAAAATCCTGTAGAAACTGAGAAATCATTTGTTTATGTACGATGCAGAAAGATATGACATTTAGCAAAATATCCAGATTTCCCCAAAATGGAAAGAATCATCTGTGAAGGGGCACTGAAGTGTCAGGCACACATCCCCCAAGACATGTGAGTTGTGTGTTACGAAATGGTTACTTGCTCATGAATGCCTAACATGGGATCCAGACTCATGATCACCTTCACTTCTCAGATTGATAAGTGCCTGGGGAAACCTCAGTTATGTCAGCTGACTGGGAAAGGTGGTATGGGAAAAACCACCACAGAAACAGAAAAGATGAGAACCAGCACTATAAGGTGTCCCTCCTCTCATCTTTATTTGTAAAATGGGTCAGGTACATGATTGGAGCATGTGGCTTGTGGAATAGTTTTTATATTTTTATAAATATAAATACATTTATATATTACATATATTAAATACTCAAACATTTATATAATGTATTTTTATATATATTTCACATTTGTGAATTCTGGTTGCTCAGCAGGATGTTAGTTTTCTACACGTATTGGCAAAGCTTTGTATGTCAGAGTTTATTTCTAAATTAAGGGACTTCTACTGCCTGTAGCTAGCTCTAGCAAAAGGACTGAACTGAAAGGAACAACAAACAGACTCTCATTGCTGAATATTTTATTGTTAATTTCTAAAATATGTTATTTGCAGAAACACAGCCTGCCTGCTGATTCATTTAGTGAAAAATGAGAAAGATAGTTAAGATTTCACAGTGTTCACAGGTGGGATGGCAGAACAATGCTGATTTGGGCAGTAGAGCATGTTGCAACCATTCTCCTTTCCCCCACAGTTTATATTTTAAAAAGAAAGCTAAAAGCTTGAGGCAGTACCAATGCTGGCATATTTGTTTAGCTGATCCAAAGATGACAATGCAATATTAAAAAACTACCTCAGCTTGTAATATTTGAAACAAAAGGGACTGCAGCTTCCATTTGTTCTCCTAAGTCATGTCAGTGAAAATACAAACAGCCCTAAAAAAATTCCTGTGAATTAAATACTTAGCATAAGAATAAATGTTTTCCTAACGTTGACTGAAGTGAGTTTAAGTTATTTAAACAGCTACTTCAAAGAGTGAAACTTCAACACTTTTCTAGAGATGAGTAAGTTAAAATATCAGCAAACTCTGCATACCTAACTGTCCATACAAAATGTATTGAAATCTTTGATTTAAACTATTGCTAGCACCCTGAATCTTTTCCTTTCACCTCCCTTTAAATCTGAGTTGTATTAAACTTAGCATGGAAGATGGAGAGACAAAATAACATAAGGAAAATATATCTCCTTCCTGGCTCATGAATATTGGTGAACACTTTAAAGCCAGTATTGTGTGTGTGTGTATGTGTGTGTGGGGTCCTTCTGCTTGCCTTGGCCTGGCCAAATATTTTCCATAAACAGTTTGTAATTCATAAGTAGAAGTTAGATAAGTAAAATTATTGGAAAAATGAGAAAAAAAATGATGCCCAGGTGCACTACTGACAAAGATGGGAAAGAAAAGCCTGTCTCCCAGTGCTCTTTTCACTGGAACTCCCAGATTCTTCCTCATTCCCATCTATCAGGCAATTTTTCAAAACTAAGTATTTTAGGTAAATTACAAAAATACTCACACTCAGTTGATGTGTACTTCTGGTACATCCCTAAGCCCTTGATGGCCTACCAAGCAATTCCTTTTCAATTCCATTTGGTATTTTGAGTGTGCTGTATTTATTGACAAAAAAAGCCCCTCCAGCAATTCTATAAAACTTGCCATACATCTGTTGGATTTTTGTTTATGTATTGAAATGTAATTGTGCAACTGGAGAAAAGTGGATTTGTGAGGTGTTATTTTCTTAAAGATTACATTTAATAATGTTGGTGTACCCTCCATAATTTATTTGATTAATAATATTTGATCTAAACCCAAATTATGACTTCCCACATATATGACATAACTAATGAACTGTGAAAGGAAAGCTGTTCAGATGGTCACCAATAACCAATGCTTAGTTAATCCTTTAAATAAACCGGAGCTCACAATGTGTCCCTTTGAAGTAATAAATAATGTATATTTTTCTTTTGACTTTTAATAAGCCAGTGGAGTTCATCTTGCAGTCTCCAAACACATATATTTTATTATGGGCCTCTGCAGTTTACTTTAATTAGTGTGTCTGAGTGCTTTGGGAGACTTAGCCCTACTGAAAACAAACAGAGTCTTACCATCTATAAAACATTAGCTCCCTTTGGTTTATCCTGATACAGCCGAGGCTCAGTGAGAAACACATGGTGTAAGTAAACACTCATAATTGCATTAGAATTCCCGGGTGTATTGGCAATTCAAGCTCTGTTTCATGATATTGTTAGAGCAGTTAGAGAAGGTTTACCAATCTCCTCGTCTTGTGGGATTTCATGAAATTCCATTTGGAGAGAACTTTAAATGACAAATCTAATAGAAACAGCAACAGACAAAACAAGTCACAGGGGCTCTGAAAAGGCAGCACAGTGCTAAAAAGCCCCTTGGTGCAAGTGTGTTTTGTCCTGTCTCTGAAATTTCTCATTCCTCTAAACTCCTTGCTGATGTGTTAATTTTTGCATAGGTGGGTATGCCTGTGTCTTCTTCCACTGTCCCCTGCAGAACTTTTGGTCCAATGTGTCAAATAACCTGACATTCCTATTTCTGAGCCGATTCTTCCAGAAAATGATGCAGTCAGCTCCAAAACGAAACATATAAACCAAAACAAATACTATGGTTTTAGTAGGATGCTGATTGATAACAGGTATATTTTTTAAGATAGGAAGAAATAATTGTTGAAGGCTTTCCACTGTAAGGAGGATTTAAGCAATAGAAAATCCTTCATATGTCTATAACTTTCAATTTATTTTTACAAAAGAAATAAAGTGAATAAAATATGAAACAAACTGAATAAAAATAGAAGCAGACTGGTTTAACTGTAGAAAAAAAACCACAGCTATTAGACTTAAACCAAATATTATTCAAATTAATGTTAGTAAACAAATTCATTCTACCTAGGCCCTTGCCCCAAACCCCACATGTACTATCTTTGCATCTTCTGGAGTTCTAATGTAATAATTATAAAGAATAAAATGTTGACTTTTTTATTTTACTTCCATAATGCTGATGTAAACATAGTGTGACTGTTTAAATAGCAGGATTATGAACTCAGGATAAAATTAATTGCATGAGGTTTTACTGTTTGCCTGAAAAAGATATTTTAAAGGTACATCACTCCAATAACTCTACGACAAAGTTTTCCAAACGAAAAAAGTCTCCTCTAAAGATTTTTCAGCAACATACAACTTAGTAGCTTTACAAAAGAGCTATATTAAAAAATCGAAGGAAAAAAAATCCGATTTTCAAAGGCAGTTCAATGTCAGGGATTTTACATAAAGGATTCTGTCTTGGTGGGGCCAAATTGCATTGCCTACCACTAACAAGTGCTCCTCGTCATTTTTTTGGTAGTCTCACTGCTCATGAAATACAGACATACTTACTTCATTAAAGTGCTAAATAGTTCTGACAAATAAAATGAGAAGATACTTCATTCTGCTGTCTGACCCTTGAGATCCTCTTGAATCATTTGTACCTTTGTACTGGTACAAGCTGGTCCTTTGACATTTACTGGCATTTGTTTTAGCACAGGCTTTGTTGGCCATTATGTCTCTTTGGTTTGCACCTTCTGTTTTTGCTTTTACGAAACTCCCTTCTTAAACCTGTTAAACATTTCAAAATCTGATAATTTCCCTACAGGATGTTTATAAGTCCATGCCATTGTTTTATATTATAATGATCAGTGCAAACAGCACACCATCAATAAAACCCAAACTATATTCATTGAAGGCCTGAACTCAGAGAGAGCTGAAGGAGAGTGGCTGGAGCGAAGCTTCCTGCACCATCCCAGCGGTAGAGAGGGGATGAGCTGGGATGCTGGGGTTACCTGCAAAACACAGCAATGAGCTCTGCTGGGCGAGTCTGGCTGGCACTCCATGCTGCCACAGTAGCTGTGGCTTCCCCTCCTGTGCTCCAGAGCCGTGGAGCTTCTCCAGAGGTTATAATTTGAAGGCATGAACAAGAATTTACTGCTCATTTTCTCCTTAGAATTGCTAAGCCACTTGTTAGATGTAGCCTACCTATGCAGAGCACAAGTTTGTAAGATTTACAGCTGTATTTTAACAGTGACATTTTGCTCACCCTGCTACCCTGTCAGCAGGGAAAGGGTGTAGAAATGCATCTTTCAGTCATGTTTTTTATTCTGGAAATCAGAGCTGAAAATTATCCGCTCTATCACCATGGTATACTATTGGTCTAAAGAACAACCTTTTCTGTGGAGAATGGGATCATCTGGCCCCAAATCCACACCATTTCACATATGAATTGTGCTAAGTGATGATGGCTAGATGAATCCAGCTTGTTCTTAAACACCAATTAAACTTATATAAATATATAATCTCTGATGCTGAGACTCTAGCAAAGCTGCAGCACTAATAAGGTTTGCTGAAGCTATAATTCTAAACCCCTCTGCATGGAATATTTCCTCTTTATTATATTCATCTACAGAAGTTATGTTGAAATTAAAAAAAGACAAACCAAACCCCAGTTTGTCAAAACACACCATATTTATAATATTAAATAATCGAAGCTATAAGTAAATATATACAGTGTCGATAAAATTGAATTATCAAGCAAAGCATAATTGGGGTTTATTTAAACTGTGATTGACTCCATTCATCTGTTATTCTAGTGAATCTATAAAGATAAATTACTTTCTCGGAAATTGAGACACAGCCTTTTTTTTTAAAGATATTTTTCTTATCAGGTTTTCATTAGACAAGGCAACATGCTTTATATGTTTGTACAATTTAAGTAGGCTCTTAGTCTGTTTGTTAATACATCATGTTTATTTAAAACTCCTGAAGGAAGTTATTAATCTGTCAAAACTTCAAAGATTTGAAGCTGATAAATAAATGAACAATGCTAAATAATTCTTTGTGTTGTCTACAAAAACACAAAACAAGTCTTACTGTTCTTCTCTAGAAGGTGAAGCCTGGATTGCTTTGAAATTACTCAATATTTGCCTACACTACACAGCCTGCGCTGGCAGTTAAGTACACCCACTGGCTTAAACAAGGTGCCTTTCTGACTAGAAAGGTTGGTCAGGAATCAAAAATGTGCTTTAATCCCATTTTCAATTTCATATCACAACAGGTGCTATGGAATGATTGCCATTTGCAAAATTAAAAGACAAGCACAATTAAAAACTGAACCTCTAATCCCTCTGCCTAAGGCTTAGAATCAGAGCCAGAAGAAATACTGCCTTAACAGGTACATTTCCCCTGAGGGGAGGCACACCCTCAACTACCTAGCTGGTGAAATGAAGAGATAATAAGATGTGCGGGTGTATCAATGGTCAACAAATTGTGTGTCGGCTCCTGACAGAAAAATCTAGAATTAGCGGGTGGTAAATGCAAGCCCTGTTTTCTGACAGTGGCTGTTTCAGCATGGTGGCAAATCAAATAGCATTTTTTTCAGCTGCTCTCTCTAGCTGCCAAGTCACATACTGGGCTGCAGGAAAATCTGTGTATAAGTGACATTTCTCTAAAGAGACATTTGAAAGTGATTGAAGAGCAATGTGCACTGCTAACCACTCATTAGACTAATTAATAGTAAGGGTGCATGACAGCTATTGCTATAACACTTACGTTTTGTCTCACCACCTGAAAGAAATGTGGTTGTTAACAATTTTAGTCTGTGAAGACTGAATATATTATTTTAATACTTGGGAAGAGTGGGCTTAAAAATATTTTCTCCAATTCACTGAGAAACTTTTCTGTTAATGCAAACATTTTGCTCACTCAGACATGGTAGGTGAAAGATTTTACTTCCTTTTAGCACAAAGACTTTTTTCTTGGATCAGGTTCATCTACAAGATAAAGCCACAAATGTTTCTATTTGTCTAGATCAACAGACAGGCCATTACATCTCATTTTAAGAGGGCGCAATTTTACATTTTTCATGTAATTTCCAGTAGAAACAGTGTGTGAGTAAGATTCTGTGACCAGGCTTTGGTGCAGACTTTGGAACACTTTATCATGACAGTAACTGTGAGGTCTATCAGGTCTTCTTCTAGAATTTACAGCGTGGATCCCTTATGACTAGACAGTGCCACTATCAAATCAGGAATAGGTAACTGTAAGAAACAGCATCAGGTAGAGATGGTATTGCCAGTTTCCTCAAGTTTCTCTTGCAACATCTGTAATTTTTCAGAGCCCTCTCTGAACACAAGAGAACCTTAGCTCTCACTTTAAAATGTAAGTTACTAGCCTCTGGCTTCAGGACAAAAGTTTGAAAATGCAAACCTTAAAGGTTCATGAATCTTTTTTTTTTTTTTTTGTCATTGATTTATTGTTTTCCAATTCTGGCATTAGCAATTCTGTTATGATAGTACCAAAACATACACACTTGACTTGTTTCAGGAGACAGAAATAAAATGAATCAAATATATTGAAAATTATTTCAGCTCCATGTAATCATCTTGATCACTTGTTACAGAACTCCTAATGTTATTTGGATAGACACAATTCAGGTGCAAAATATAGTAAGTATCACACAACTTTTGTAAAGATTACACTGCAAATTTTCTATATGACAGATTGTTTCTTTCACAAAGTGTCTGTAAATAGACTGCCAGTTTTTAAAGCTTCCTTTATTTTGTGATGATTACTAATTCTGCGCATAAGCCTTGTAATAAATCGTCAACCACCATTATTCCAAACTGAACAGGCCTGTTCAGTTTGGTTCAACATGATAAGTTGAGATTGCTCTTATTTCACAATGCAATTCCCCTCCATCCCGATTTGATAGTCGTAACTCTGACACAGAAACTGTGAAAATGGTTTAATTGCCCAGGAAGAGGCACAAAGCACCTCAGGTAGCATGAGGTAATTCATTCTTACGCTGCCTTTCTCCCTTTTGGGGCTGTACTGGCCTTGGCCCATACATCTGCTCTATGAGATTTACAAACTTACTGAAGATTTGAAGTAACATTTTCTCTAAATGCTTCTTAAGAAATAACGGTGAAATCCTAGTTTTATAAACATTCACTGTACTCTTATTTCTAGGGAAGTATATGCACATGAACCCAAAAGTGAAGCTATTTCAGAATGACAGTATTCTTCACCAAAATTGTTTTTTTTTTAATGGAATTAGTCAGCAATGAGACTCAGCCTAGATTGTGCATTTTCTGGGGTAGCAAGAACTCAAGGTCACATTTTGCCGAGTATGGTCTCTGCACATAACACAGAAAACAAAGCTCACTCCGTTCAATTGTGGTTCATCTGTGCTAGTGGTGTCTAAGCCATAAACTTACAGGATAAGTGCAGTTTACAGAATCTTTGAATCTCTTCCAACAATCCAGGCAACTGTAAAATATTCCCCTTTTCCTGATGACACACATTAGTAGGTTACATTTTGATAGGACCTTATCAAATAAATAGAAAGGAGTGAATTAAAGCAGAATCCATTCTCTTTCTGTCCATCTGATAAAAGATAACTGTTCATATCATGCTTTCCAGTTTAAGGAACACATCTGTTTAAACTAATGTGTCCCATGCCAGTTCAAACTACCTTAAGGTTTTCTTGATTTCAGTCATGTTTAATTCACATGTCTGTAAACAGGCATCTTTCCTGAATGTTCACTCCTGCATTTCACTGTGTTCATACTTACATATAAATCTACTTTTCTGCACATGCTGTCTGAAATACATTTTCCTTCAGTTATATCTACATACATCTACATTTACTTAAGCATGCAAAAAGCCATAACTTTAATAAACTGACAAAATAAATTTATCCTGTGCTTATTGAGTTGGCTTATTAGATATAACCATAACACATTCCTAGATAAGAAGGGGCATTGGCTTGGCCTGGTTAAAGGAGTGGTATTTTTCAGTTATTTTAACCTGACAAAGCTTTCAGGCCAGAATAATGTGACAGTTCTCTCAAAATGAAGGCTTCCAAATGGTATGTAGGCAGCACACAACTCTTTTCCCAAGTTAAGATTTTATTGATCCAGACAACAGACACTGGAGGATATGCTCCAGTCTGTATTCAGAAAGACTGCTTCCGAAACTTATGAAAATGTCTTAGTCTTTCTCAACAACGAGTCTAAATTAATAGCATACTTTATGATTCTGGACAAATGACAGCACAATTAAAATCCATGGGAATCTTATCACTCATTTCTCTGAGACTGGAATGTGAATTTGCCTCTCAGAATGGAACTATCTGCAAATCCTGGGGCACTCATACCCAGGCAGAATGTCTTGCAGTGATTTGCAAACATGAATATCGCTTCTGAACTCTTTCACCTGGGAAATTTTTTTTTCACATTTTACAGATGGGAATATATAGAGAAGTTAAAGGTCTAATGCAGAATAGCATTTTGACACCAAAAGTAGGTGTTAAGTGGAAGTTAAGTAAATAGGATTAAAATCTTTGTAAGTTGCTCATTAATTAGCACAGTTTATTCATTTAAACCTGTAATTTCTGAAATGATTGAGACAGTAGGCCCTTTTGTAGAAGGTATTCCAACAGAATGGAGTATTACCTATTTCTTAACAAAAATATGTTTATTAAGCAGACCCGTTGTCCAGACTACAGACAATCTAGAACCAATTCCCACCACTATCTGAAGAGATTGAATTCTATTGCTGAGATACTCAACCCTCCCATCTCTCTAGGGAGGGGTGCTCCCTGCTCAGTGTATCAGCGTCTCTGGGCCACGCTCAGCACACCATCCATGTTTTGTGGCATAATCCAGGCTTCCAGATTCAGCTTTTGCAACCAAACACATAAAGTATTACATCTCAACTGTGCTTAAGCCTTGCCCTAAGGTTTCATAGACAGCCAGTGATGAGGCAAGAACTAGAGCCCACATTTTCTGGTAAACAAAACTCTTTTCTAATATTCTGATCTCTGAAAGCTTGTTCTGTGCTCTAAGCACTAGGCTTCGATGCCTGCTATGATTACATCCCAGAAATCCACATGGAATTATTTCAGAGACTTCAGCAAGCTGAGCTACTAAATACCATAATCATTCTGATTTTTTCTTCAAGCACTTGGTTATGTCATACTGGAGCTGGTGTGACAAGCTGTAGAGTATTCAATAGCATTGATAATTTGAAATGGGAAAATTAATCTGCTTCCTTTTTTTTGAACAGTTAGGAGTCTTGATAGAACTCATGTAACAAGTTGAATGCTATAAAGATGAAATTTACAGCTAACTGGGTATATGCTCCCACTAAATAAATTGTAGTGAAATCAGAGCTATCTCTACTTGAATGGTTATACCAGGTTTCTCATATGTTGTTTCTGACTCCAGTAGGAAGTTACACACAAGTTTTTTTTTTGCTGCTAATTTACTAAATAAAATTAGGTCCTCTATAGGTTGCTGGCAGAAATTCAAATACTCAAGATTGTCCATGTTATAGCCTGTACCTTGCAATAATGAATTGACTTGTAATTCTGAAGACAAATACACTCTACCAGAGAGGGGGAGTGGGAATGTGTCCTATGCCTGGAGTCTATGGAAACTATTTAACAATGTCTTTTTTTCTTTTGGAGAGTGGCACTGTGTAAATATACCTCCAGGAATGCTGTGTATCTCCCATTTTTTTTTTTCTGATTTACAATAGCAATAAGCAATATTAGCAGAAATATTCAGATAATGACTTGCGTAATAAAAGGGATGATTTTATGCTTTGTTCACTGTGGACATCACTGTCATTAGACTGTTAAGGATTTGAGGTCACTCAGTGTGGTAAAGAAAAGAAGACAGAGGTAAACAATGAAAGGAAAAAGGAAGTGGCATATGTAATGCAAATAGCTAACTGCGAGACTTGAGACATTAATGAACAAACTGCTGAATTTTTATGAGGTAGTTGAAGAAGTAAACCTCATCAGCTATCTACAATATTTCCATAGCACAGGAAGCAGAAAAGAGAGTGCTCAGCTCACTTCTGTCTTTCAGCTCAGACTGTCAAGGAAAATGGTTTTTGGCTGGAGGGCTGGAATTTATACTGAGATGCAGTGGCTCAGCTGGCTTTCCTGGGCTGGAGGTTGCCACAGAGAGGTGGAAACAGAAACCATGGCTGTAATATTTGCTAGAGTTCACCTCTCATTCCTCAGAACACCAGCTGAACCAACAAATCATGTAAGAAATCACTGGTGCTGTCTGTAAGTAGTGTTTTTAAGTATTCAAAGATGGGGAAAGTGGATTATACCTTCACTTAAAGGCAAGTAGAAGGTGGATGAAATATTTCTTTCTGCTCTCCACAAGGCAATAAAAGAATCATGGTAATTCCAAAAAGCCTGTCTCTTTTAGTCCTTTCTAAAATGCTTAATATTTCTTAAGGCACGACCTTATGAATAAAATCGGGAGTGATTCTAGGTAATTGTAGGTTGGTATAACTCAATTCTTCCTTCAGTCTATCAGCCTATACACTACAGCCATCTAGAGCCTTCTAGACAAAACAGAAATTACATCTCAGCAGGTGTCCTCAAGGTACTGAAACTGGAGCAGAGTTTGACTGTTTTAGGGAGCTGTGTAAAAGATAATACTATGGATGGCACAGCAGCAAAGACAAGAATAGGCTCATCCCTAAATGTGACTGCTTTGTATTTGAGTGAAGGTGGTTGACTGAAATTATAATTCAAGTTACTCTACTGAAGTATGAAAAGCAGTCCTGACATCTAAATGTCAGTGGTGTTTATGTGATTTTTCTAATTCATATTGTCAGATATTTTGAACCTGTGCTATGTTTCAATTCCTCTTGGGACACCAATAAAGGCAGGCAGAAAATAGAGATGTCCACAGAAAGAGAGCAGTTAAGTTTTAAAAGTGATACCAGCATTTCTAGGAAGGCTTTAAATCTCATTTTGCTAAGTTCCATGCCTAGAAGAAGCTACCAATTCTCACAGCTAAGAGAAATCATGTCAAACGCAAACATTTTGTTTTGGAAATTCATGAAAGATTCAATCTGGAGTGTTTTACTTAAAGTCATGCAGATCAGAGACAGATTTTTTTCCCCTATTTGCTTGGAGTGAGCAGTAATTTCTTCACTAAGATAAAGAAATTCTAGTATTAAAAGCCTCCAGTTGAAATAAAAGAGAAAACATTTATGAAGAAGAAAGCTTTAAACCTTTTGAGATTTCATGCACTCTTCAGTAAGATGAAAGTAACATTTTTAAGTCTTAGGCTCACTTAGAAATATTTTGAGGTGTGCTGTTACCACATCTCATCAGCTTTTTGCACTCCAGAGCCATTTCAAATCTTATTGTGGTATGTTTGGCAATACACTTAAAAGATTTCCACTTAATCTAGTTAAGTTTCAAGCAAGTGTCTGTCTGTCCATCCAGCTGCTTATTACTTTTTGTATCTTTAGAAAAGAAAGGAAATTAAAATCATTGAGGAAAAAATAGGACAACAAAGCCTGATCTCAGTTGTTCTTGCAGCTGTGAATTTTACTAGACAGACTTTTTAGTAGATGGATTATTGACATTAATTCCAGTGGGTGAAAGGCTGTTTCTGGAATACCTCATTTTCTATGGTCGACTTTATTTTAAACAAAAAATGTTTCTGGCTTTGAAGAACCAAAGTCAGAAAAAGTTTTGCCCTCCAGTTCAAAGGCTGCCTAGTGAGATCTGACATGCCTCATTTCCAGTTACCGTGGGGATGAAGACAGGAGGTAGAGATGCACTTTAAGAAGTGCACTTTAGAAGATGCACTTTAAGAAGGTGAAAGACACCTATAGGTAGAGCAGTCATCTTTATGTGACAGAGGAGTCGCTACCCCACTGCACAGCAGTCTTCTCTCTTGCCATTCAACATGTAATTCTACCTAGTCCTGATCTTGAATATGCTATTTGTTACTGTAGCCCATACAAGTCTGAAGTCGATGGATAACTACACAGATATTCTAGACTTGTACCTCAGTTGCAGCCAGATTGAGTCTGAACTCCAGATCCCCCAGTTTCTCATGTAGTTTGCTAGATATCTCTAGATATGGACTGCTTTATCTCTAGCATTTCTTAAATTTTCACCTTACATTCCTCTGTAGAGTCATTAATTTCCTAGGTTTTGCAGTGAAAAAGATAAGTAAAAATATTACATGGTCTGTATGGTAGGAATAGAAACAGCCACTAAAAATTCTGAATTGTCTGAAGAATGTCTGAAGACAAAGCACTAGAGCACCTTCTGTTGCTCAGAGGGGTTGATTCAAAATCCACCAAATGTGATGGGAATATTTCTACTGAATCCAGAGGTCTCTGGAGCTCATTCCATAAGCACAGAATTTTTAGTGTTCATACATCATAGCAGAGAGTAGTGGAAAATAACTTTCAAGTATATATTTTTTTTTAAATGTAAAACTTGTGGCATAGGCCTAGGGTACTTAAAATCTTTATAATCTTCAACAGATTTCACTAGAACACCAAGTGAGGTAACAGTACCTCATTTCTGCCTTCACACTTTGCGATATCAGATCTATTAAAAAACAAACAAAACAACAGTTGCAAACATTTTTTTTTTTGTAACCACAAAGTGTGTTAACTCTTCTGTTAAACAAAAGCAACAGTGAGTTGGAGTTTTCTGTTTGCTTACTTTTTAAATTAGGAGGTCTTAAATTGCTTTGCACAGGACAGCAATATTTTGTAGTTGGGAAAATAGGCAAACTGACTGCAACTTCACTGAATAAGCACAAAAGTGGGAACAGAATTCAGGTTTATTAGATCCCTTCCTGCAGTTCTGACCACTGGACATTACTACTGTCTAATACATATTGAGGAAAACCTTAGACACTCCAGGTCAGAATTGAAAGTGCAATTTCTGCACTGGGAAGGAACCAGGCCTTGGAAGTCTGACAATGCAAGAAATGGAAAAGGACTTTTAGAATGGAAATTGTTATGCCACTGCTACTCATTCTTTCTATATACGCAAAGGTATGTCTTTAAATAATTAAAGATAATTAAGTTGTTATACTGCTATTTTAAACACTAAGATTTAATTTGCATTAATAATTACCTGCATGTATGTACATGGTGTGATCCCTGCAAAACTTAGTAATTGTGCTTGGCTTAGACAGCAATGACAGTAAAATATTACCTGAAAGAAAGATATTGAATTCAAAATTATTTTACTTAAGCAAAGTATGCATTTTTTTTTTTTTTTCTACACAACTTCTCTATTTTCACACTAGATTTTGCGCATTTTCTTCATTGTGGAAGCTATGGCTAACTTTGCTGCAACAGCAACATACTGGTAAACAAGTATTTTACATTTATGTTTCCATGTTTTCCTTCTGGAGCTTATTTTTGTCTTCCATGCAATATGAGAGACACCTTCAAAACAACATTCTCTTCTGTGTCCTTTCTCTAATGAAAATCTGATAAAGTTGCCATCAATTGCTTTTTAACTCTCCATCCTTTTCCACTATCTGTGACAGAAACCTCTGGTGATGCTCAACTTGGTGCATTTTTTTTTTTTGCCATAAAATCCCACCCAGTATTGAAGAAAATGGAAGAAAAAGCAGGGAAGTCAAAACAGAGTCATAAAATGAAATGGAAGACTTGTATCATAAATAAACATAATATAATAAAAAAGCGAAAAGCAACTGATGTCATCTACCTGGACTTGTGCAAGGCATTGGACACTGTCCCGCATGACAGCCTCCTCTATAAACTGGAAAGACATGGGTTTGATGGGCGGACCACTCGGTGGATAAAGAATTGGCTGGATGGCTGCACTCAGAGAGTGGTGGTCAATGGCTCAATGTCCATGTGGAGACCGGTCACCAGTGGCATCCCTCAGGGGTCCGTGTTGGGCACGGCCCTGTTCAACATCTTTGTCAGCGACATGGACAGTGGGATAGAGTGCACCCTCAGCAAGTTTGCTGATGACACCAAGCTGTATGGTGCCATCAACACGCTGGAGAGGAGGGATGCCATCCAGAGGGACCCTGACAGGTTGGAGAGGTGGCCCCGTGCAAACCTCATGAAGTTCAACCAGGCCAAGTGCAAGGTCCTCCACTTCAGTTGGGGCAATCCCAGGCACAAATACAGACTGGGTGGAGAACACATTGACAGCAGCCCTAAGGAGAAGGACTTGGGAGTGCTAGTGGATGAGAAGCTCAACAAGAGCCGACAATGCACGCTTGCAGCCCAGAAAGCCAACCGCATCCTGGGCTGCATCAAGAGGAGCGTTGCCAGCAGGTCGAGGGAGGGGATTCTGCCCCTCTACTCCACTCTGGTGAGACCCCACCTGGAGTGCTGTGTCCAGCTCTGAAGCCCCCAACATAAGAAGGACATGGACCAGTTGAGGAGGGCCACGAAGATGATGAGAGGGCTGGAGCACCTCTCCAGTGAGGACAGGCTGAGAGAGTTGGGGCTGTTCAGCTTGAAAAAGAGAAGGCTCTGGGGAGACCTTAGAGTGAGTTTCCAATAGCTAAAGGGGGCCTACAGGAAAGACAGGGAAAACCTCTTCAGTAGAGCCTGTTGCAATAGGATGAGGGGTAGTGGTTTTAAAATAGAGGGAGGTAGATTCAGATTAGATATTAGGAAAAAATTTTTACAATGAGGGTGGTAGAACACTGGAACAGAGAGCTGGTGGATGCCCCATCCCTGGAAACATTCAAGGCCAGGTGGGATGGGGCTCTGAGCAACCTGATCTAATTGGAGATGTCCCTGCTCCTTGCAGGGGGGTTGGACTGGATGACCTTTGAAGGCTCCTTCCAACCAAAACTATTCTATGATTCTATCAGCAAAGCAATGACCCTAATATATTTTCTCTCATCTATACGCTAAACATTTGGATTGCACTTCCAGTTAACAAATTCTTGAAGGCTTCTATTCACTGTAAAAATAAGCACCACAAATGCAGCCAAGCTAGTCCATTTAAATAAGCATGGAAATTAGCCTATTTCTCCAGATAGACAACTATTGTAAATATTTATAATTGTAAGAATAATAATGATAAAAACCTACTGAAACAAACTACAGAAAGATATCTCATACATGCATGTGTACATATGTTTTCACCTGTTTACTATAGTGGATGTTAATAGCAAGAATGCATCAAATCTTAATTTTCACTACTATCCTTATTCCTGATCTCAAATAATAAGGCACACCTGAATCGCCTGCTTGTGGTATCAGCTTGTAGGATAGCACTGCAGGCTAAAATTGCTACCTTCCTAGAAACTGGTTACATTGATAATACTGAAAATATTCAATTAAAGATATTCTTAACAAATGTTCCTCTGCTGCATTCTAAGAGGACTTCAGAGTCCTATCTTTTGACTCTACATAGAGCTCTAGAAAACAGCTATCATATAACTCCTCAGCTATACTAGCTGAAACTTCAGAGTCCTCTATGAAAGTGTTTTTGCCCTATTGCATACTCTACTGAACAGGAATGAAGCCCATAGAGATAAGTCAGTCAAGGAACTTTTGTCTTTAAAGTTGCAGGCAGGGTTGTTTTGGTTTTAGTTTCCCTTGTCCCTGCCCCAAGAGCTGGATTTGGCTGAAGAGACAGAATCTTAAAAAGAACTTGCTCACTTCAAATAACATCTCCTACTAACTTAAGTTCTTATACAAAAATTCAGATAGGCTTTGGCAGTACATTCAGACAGTCTGTGTTGTACTGAAGAGCACATCCTGTTCTCTGCACTAAGACATCTAACATGTCTGGACTCGTATCTCAAAAGCTACTGTATTACTGTCAGGAGACTGTAGGACTCTTCCTTACATTTTATAGGAGATGGAAATGAGAGAAAATAATTGATTTTTTTCTGGTATATACTACGTGTGACTGAAGTCTGGAAAATACCTGGATAGATCTTGTAGTTATAAATCATGAAATGAAATGATCTGATCTTTTTTATTATTAAACAATATATCCATCAATTTTCATTATCCTAATGCTGAACTTCATCTAAGAGAAAGCTAAGACATTACAAAAACCACATGATGAATCATATGGAAAGAAACTTAAAGAAGAAATATGTGAAAAGTCAGTCTGACAGCACTAAAATAATAAAAAAAAGATAAGGGGAAATAGAAATTTAAAAGAACTGACAATTGCACTGATGCTGTTTCAGTATGTGATACTCATATGAAATATTGAAAGAACAGATGGTAGTGAGAATGAATCCAACAGCCATTCAATATACACTTATTTGTGCCTCTTAAAGACTATTGTTAATTTTTTCCTTATCCCCTACCACTAAGAAAGGTAGGGATAGGGGTAATCTGTTACCCCTCTAGCAATTTTCTTGTCTTTGTCACCTAAAAAGAGCTATTGATACTAGCAGTAGGCCTAAACTGTCTGATTAAGACAATGATCTGGATTTCAAATGTTCAACATTTCAACTGCAATTGGAATTGGGATTTTTCTGTTCAGTGATGTTTGGATATCTATGGATATAGAGATGCATGAGCAAAGTGTGAAACTTGAATCTGTGTTTGGACTCTGAACACTGTAGTGTTTGGAGAGTAAATAGGTGGTGTACACTTGTAGTTTGGGTCAGACTCGTCTACTCAGTAAGGATATATATGGAGGTACAACATAGAATCATAGAATAGTTTTGGTTGGAAGGAGCCTTTAAAGGTCATCTAGTCCAACCACCCTGCAAGGAGCAGGGACATCTCCAACCAGATCAGGTTGCTCAGAGCCCCATCCAACCTGGCCTTGAATGTTTCCAGGGATGGGGCATTCACCACCTCTCAGGGCAACCTGTTCCCGTGTTCCACCACTCTCATTGTAAAAAATTTCTTCCTTACATCTAGTCGAAATCTACCCTCTTAAAATCATTATCTTGATCTTAAAATGATCTTAAATGATCTTCATGATCTTAAAATCATTATCTCTTGTCCTATCACAACAGACCCTATTAAAAATTCTGTCCCTGTCTTTCTTATACGCCTCCTTTAAGTACTGAAGGACTGCAATAAGGTCTCCCTGGAGCCACGTAAGAATACGAAATAGTTCATAAACTATGTATCTGGATTATTTTTTAAAATTGGAGAAATGTAGGTACAACATGAAGAAGGGACAGGAGAATCCTAGTGCAATAGCTGTCCCTTTGGAGAAATGGATCATACAAATTGTAAATACTCTCCCAGGCATCTACTGCATTGGTCAATATGTGGCATATGACAACCTGGAGGACAGTTGCTCTGAAGTGTTTGGATTTTAAAAAGTGGAATTAATTCAAGTTAAATAAGTTTATTACTTCTATATATGCTTTTATGCCATGTTAAGCAACAGTCCTAACCCTCCTCCTCCTCCCCCTCAAAAAACTCAGAGAAAACTCAGGGAAAACAAAAAGATCTCCTTGGGTGATGAGATGAAGCTACTGCAATGAAAATACATGCCAGCCTACTCAGTCTGTAAACATATGACAGAAATTTCTCACTGTGATATAGGATCAGCTGGAAGCTGATTCATAGGAACGGTGAAATAAAAGCAAGATGGTAGTGAAAGGTAACATAGGTATCTGTTAGAGATACTTCAGCTACTTAATGCCACTACTGACTGATTCCTCATGAAGGGTTGATTGCTCCCATTTTTTAAGACCTGTACTTTTGTTAGCCAACATTAAAAAAAAAAACAAACCACAGATGAGACCTGCTAGTAGGGAGCCAACTTGCCATATCTGGAAAATATTTCCTTCTCGGTGCAGTTGAGAACAGATGAGTGACACTCAAGGGCCGAAATAGTTTTTCAGGATATCAATTAAGTTGGGAGCATTGTGCAAGCTACAGTTTATAACACACCTGTCCTGCACTCTTCTGATGGAGATACGCTTCTAGGTCCTTATTTCAGTTAGCAACAGCATAGTTGACATGCACGTGCGAAAAAAAGGGCAAGGAAGTGGGGAGACGAATTGTCTTAGTGAAGACCACGAGAGGTCACTCCAGCTATCTAGACCACAATTTCTCACAGCGTTTCAAAGGATTTGCTAGAAAGGACTGCATGTTCCTCTCTGAGCTTGGGAAAATTACCTTTTCCAAACAAACAAATGGTTTCCATCACCCAAAGGCACTTCAAAGGTTATTTACAATTGATTCATAAAATAAAGAAGCTTAAGGAAGGGTTTGTATGATTTATATATTTTACGAATCCAAAAAACAAATTAAGGACTGTACAAATATGAAGTACTTGAATTTGAATTCTAACATACACATATACACAAAGACGGCATCGTGGCTTCAGACTTGAAGAACTGAAGGTCGCCCTTCCTACTGTCTTGCTCCTTCCTGCCCTTCACTGCCTTGTGCATCCTTAATACAGGTTTGAGAAGAAATAGGCTGGCAAACACAACACTTTTCTCTTCCCTTTGTTGTGCCAGTTAGGACAAGAGATAGTGGCTGTATGAGCAGGCTCTAGTGATTTGTGACAACTAGAAGTTTTTCCCAACAGGAAGTCAACAAACTGTTTCAAGTTTTATACCTTTGAGGTGCCTGTACAGTACAAAGCCAACAAACCCGTATAAGACTCACCCCTCTAAAAGTAAACAAGCAAGCAAATAAATTACACTCTAAACAAATCCCAAAGCTATGCTACTGTTCAAAAATCACATCTAGGGATGCCTAGAGCTCAATTTTTGTCTTAACTTTGATTTGTTGAAGCATCACTTTGAACACTTAGCAGTTATACTGTGAATTTGCTAGACTGAAAAGATAGCAAAGGAAAAGTCCTGGGATTCTGGGCCTCTGTTTATTCTGAAAAGCCTACTGTACACACAGCCAATGCACCACACAGCTTACTTAGAAAAACTTTAACTCCATCCCACTGCCAGTTAGTCTTTCAGCCCTATAGCTTTCCTTGATAGTGTCACACATCTACCTGACATGATGGTAAGCTTTACAACACAATCAGTTGTTTGCTTAGACTGAAATCTCTGGTCAGCAAATAGCGTGGTAATGTAACAACACAGCTTCATAGAGCTTTAGACCAAGAGGCACAACATTGACCCCAGCTTACCTACAGAGCACAATTTTTCTAATTTCTGATTAAGCGGCCCATCAGGTCTGTTTGATAATATGCACAAGCCTGAAAGAAAGATTTCACATGAATAATTCATCATAGTTTCATGTAAGCCTTTGAAAAATTGAAATCCATAGTTAAAAGCACACATCACTCAGAAGCTGGCCACAGATCTATGTGTGAGAGTCTCAAATCCACCTCCAAACCTTGGTTTAGTTCTCAGTGTGAGCCATTACAGTTCTTCGGTCAGCATGACCTACCTGATAATCATACCATACATGCTGTACAACTACTATTCTCCAAACTAATCTGATATTAATTATGCATTTTGCCAAATCAAAATGAAGCAACATATTTATTTTGTGAGAGAAATTCCTCCATAAAAGCACAATGCAAAGAATGAGATAAAGAGTTTGTATATTACCCATGAGATTCACATGAGCTCTCTGTCAGGCCTACTTCTATGTAATATACCTTGTAGTTTGGAAGAAAAATAGCTTAATTCTAACCAAAATCATATAGAGTCACCCATTAATAAGTACCTAATAGGAAGGCAGATTTATTATATTTTTTCTGCAGGTAGGATTGCTCTCAGTCTCCAGCGTTAGCATAAACTGTGGCAACTAATACACACTCTGAGTTATCAGTGAATGAAAGACAATATGAAAATCTACACACATTTTATTCTATAGAGCGTTTTTTTTTTTTAATAATCTAACATTTACCACTGTTGTACGATTACACAACAGTAACTAGATTCTAACAATGGAGTCTGGATTTTTCCAGAATGAGACTGATAAGTAGAACTTCTTTTAAGTGATACTTTAAAGTCATTTTTTCTTTGCAATTAGCCCTAATGCTTTAAGTGATACTTTAAAGTAATTTTTTCTTTGCAATTAGCTCTAATGCTTGAAGAACATTTAGTACTGTAAAATGAAACGAATGAATGTGGACTTTACTGAAGACTAAAACTCCCTCTATCATATGAACTCCATATATCAAAAAGACAGCTGATGAATAATTCTGATATAGTGCATATGGTAGAAATGGCAACAACTCAACCCTCCAGCCCTGGGTAAACCTCAGAACGTTGGAAAGTTTTGTTTTGAACACCTTCCAGAAAATGAAATTATTATCTCAACACAGCCCAACCTCTTTGAGTCTATAAATCAAATATCTTACGAACAGGTTTTCTTGTAACAGTTTTCACTTCCTGGTCAGATAAGTTGAAAATGTCATGAGAAGAGTCTTAGAACCAGTACGTCCTAATTTTTATTTTATTGGAAATTATTCATTTACCAACACACTAGAGTTCACCATATTCATCTGATATTGTGCTGGGATGCAAAGAATGCAAACAGGCTTTGACTGCTGACATTTCATTTGACTTGTGGAATTAAAATCCTGTGCACTTTAGGATTTTTGGTTTCAGTGAAGCTCACAATTCTGTACTGAATTATGAAAACTTTTTAAAAAAATTGCCAAGAGAAGTTGCCAATGACAACTAGCTTTGCTGCAAAAATTGCCAATATTTTTTGCTCATAAGCAATGATGTTTTATTTTCAGTCTGGTCTAAAACCTTATGTTCTGGCATCTTTTCTGTTTGCATTCATGTCCAGGAACCAGAGAGCTTGTGTGAATGCAAGGGCAATTGTCATGTCTATGTCAGCTGAGTTAAAATAAGTTACAGTCCTCCTTTAGGTGTTTAACTTCCAAACATTGACCAGATAAAGTCCATATTAATCAAAGTGTGTATGGCTGAGTACTGATGAGGACAAGGTCTCACAGAGACAGGATAATCTACTTTGTTCAAAAAGTACCAACTTAGGGTGGGTATTATGAGTAAAGATGACTTGCAGTTACTACTAGTGTCTTTTCAAAAATATTGCTGGACTGAACACAGAAAATCTGTAAGAGTTTTACTTTCACTAAGGCTAAAGAATGACTGCAAGATTTTATTCTCCTACAGCAGTGGACCTGCCTTTTCTGTGAATACTCTTCAAAGGCAATGATCAACTGTACTGTGTATTTCAGAAGATGTAT
Source organism: Chlamydotis macqueenii (assembly GCF_036417535.1). Taxonomy (NCBI): domain Eukaryota; kingdom Metazoa; phylum Chordata; class Aves; order Otidiformes; family Otididae; genus Chlamydotis; species Chlamydotis macqueenii. The sequence goes on from NC_141559.1 coordinate 24,320,637, forward strand.
ACATAGTCCTGGAAAAATCTTGTGCTAATTTTGCTATTTCCTTAGAAGGTCAGGCATCTCTAAACTTTGCAACTCACATCTTAACTGAATGGTAAAATTTAAGCTTCTCAAGGCGTGCACAGCTGTAATCCAGCCTCTGGTTTCTAGGGACCAAAGGTCAGCACACTAATCTATTTGGGATAATTCATAGAACCTCTTTGGAGAAAAGAAAAACATTAACATAAAAATAAGCCATGTTTCCTAAAAATTAATCAGAACATTTCATGATATAAAACAGTATCCCAGTGATGACCCAAACCAATTACTTTAGTATGTTCAGACTCAAACTTACTCTATCCATTTTCACCCTGGATTGCAGATCTTTCGTTAAAAGATTTTTTTGGAATAAACAGTTTTGCTATGATTATGAAGTCAATTGCTTTGAAAAGTAGGAAAACAACCAACAAATGTTTCTGAGCAGCTGTGACATGAAAAGAATCAAACCATCTCCCACAGCATCATAAACAGCAACAAAACTGTTCATCACTTTAAAAACGTGTGTGAAAATTTGTTGTTATTACCACATTTGAAAATGACTGACATTTGTTTGCAGGGAGTGTAAGAGGTTTTTAACAAATGTCTTTTGAAGTGGGTGTTAGTAAAGCACTACAGAACTTTGCAGAACCCAGCCTCAAATGACTAGAACTTGAAGATGACATAATTTAGATAATTTACATCAGATATGTTATTGTTAAGACGGTATTTTCACCTAGCTGCACTTCTTCACTGAGGTTTAATTATTTATGTTTTTTTTTTTTGTAAAAATACTGCTTCTTGCTATTTTTACATAACAAGAGGTGGACGTAATTGTTCTGATGTACAGTGATCAGATTCCATTTTACAAAACAAGAGCTGCCCAGCAATGATAAAAAGAATATAGAGAAATAATCTATACAAGAATATGGGAGCGGGGAGGGATTTTAATTTTCAGATTGTGGCAGTTCTTGGCTACCACATGTGCATTTCATATACTAATAGAGACATGGAACTCATTTAGATGTGAAGTTCATTGTTAAGGTTGGGCTTACTGTCAAATTAATCCAGTTATTGCTCATAATGTTAATTCCATTGATGTAAAGAGCAGAATTGAGAGCAAGAGCAAAAGATTAACATGTGCATGTACTTACATGTGTGTATTTATATCTGTTTATGTGTGTTAAGGGGACTTCTTAACCTGTTCAGGTTTGTTTTCTCAGCTGGTGAAAGACATATGATAGCTGTGACACTTATACTATCCCCCAAAAAAGGATTATAAATAGGCCAACTGACATCTCCTCTTTCCTTCTTCCCACAAATTCTCCAAAAGCTCCAAAATTCAAATCTGGGTGAGACACAAGACCTGGACTGACACAGGCAGAACTGAACAGGCACGTGGCAGGAAGCCTAAAATACTCTGGAGGTTTTGTGGATGCATATCCCCTTCTGACTTAAGAATTGTGAATAAAAAAAAAAAAGTAATTTTGTTTTTAAACCATGAATCACTGTGATTCTGGTGATGGGAATAAACCCATTGCAAATAACTGATGACCTAGAGAAGATATTTTCCATAAAGCTAAATAAAAAAGTATGATTAGCTCATTTCCAAGTCTAAGAACTAGTGAGGAATCATACAAGTCCCAAGGAACATCAAGTTGTTGCAGTGCAGTGCAGCTAGTGCAGCAATGTAGCTAGTGCCATGTAAGAATATGCTCTCTGCATCCATCACAAATTTTGTGACAAGCACAAATGAACTGCAGTTGTTGTTCTGGGACTTTATTAGCATGGTTCCATTGTCTCCAAGGCACTTGGCTGTGCTGTGTTTTTACTGGTATGGAGAAGGACTGCTGAGAAGGCATATTCCAGAAGAGATTCCTTCTGCTGTGCAGTACCTTCCACAAGGGATCCACTAAGTCAATGAGAATTTTGCATGGCACAGCATCATTAAATATCTGAGGATTAATTCAGTTGCCTCACTATGAACTTGGTACAACTATGAAGAGAAATGAATGGTGAAGGTGACAGAATGATCTTTTCTGAATCCCTGTGCTGTCATGCAACATGGATAAATAATGAGAAATAAGTTCTTGGCAAATGCTAAGTTTGGCTCCTGAGAGCTTAGACATAATGGTAATATGATACCCAAAGAGTGCAGTGCTCAGTCAATTAGATTAATAGCCTGGTTTTGCTCATCGTTGTCCAATAAATCTGAGAACAAATGACATTAAAGAAACCAAATTATTTCTGCAAACTAGGTACTGGAACCTGGCAGATGACTCAGGGATATTAAATGATCCTTCATAGACATGCTAGTTTGGAAGGGGGAGCTGTTTGATTGGAATGCAGTGTTAAACAAGGCAAGAAGTGCCTCATGTAGCTACACAGTTAATCCAAAACCTTGTTTTGTCGTCTTTTCTCTGCTGAAAAGCTCAGTTACTTATTAGCCCTAAACCAGACTTGCCAAAATGAAGAAACCTGTTGGTCTTTTCTGCCTAGCACTATGTACTATATAGAATTCCTGTTCTGCTACCCTAAAGATAGCACACAAATAAGCTTTAACTAATAATGTTTGATCAATACACTTATATGAGCATGATCTCCTCCAGCTGCCCCAAGGCCACAAAGGGCAAGACAATATAAAAAACCAAAATTGACTTGTGCTAATTCCATATTAATTAAGCTTCTCTTGACCTGTCTTGTGTATTCTTAAGGAGACAATGGAAGATCTTTGCATGCAGAGCAGCAAACAGGGATAATTTCAATAATCTCACTATATCAGGAAGATTCATGCCCTGAATTCATGCCCTTAATCAAGCTGCAGCATGTTAAGGCAATCTAGAGAGGGTGAATAAAGCTATTATTCATTTCTGCACAAAAGCCAATATTATAGCTCACTACAAGGCAAAGGGTACAAACTTATATGTGCTCGACTAAAAGCCTTTTTTTCCTCCACTGTACAGGATACATGATCCCTGTTTCTTTACATTCTATCACAACCATTTAGGCCTGAAATATTTGCTCCAGTTATTCACACATATACTATTGTAATAAATGTAAACCAAGAATCCAGCTATCAATAGGCCAATCTGTTAAAGGTTTGTTTATGGCTGAGGTAAACACATCAGCAAATATAAGGCTGTCAGCTTGTATGTTCCCCAAACACCATCAGCTCATGCCTCTACCTGAGGTAAGGCATTGGCCTCTTATAGTGATTGATTTGGGCCATTAGCTCCAAATCAAAGTCAGTTTCAGTTCATCCATCTTTCTAGAACATCAGCAAAAATGTTGTTTGAAAATAAACACTGGCTCTTTGTCTGTTTTGTCAAAAGAACAGCAGGGAGCTGATTGACATGTCACTAACTACATCTCCATTTCTGCTGCCACAACAGCAGATTCTGGAAGTCATGCTGCTGAATTTAGGTATTCTGTCTACTTATAGTCCTGAAGTGCAGGTCTGGAAGAGGACAGATTGCACTTCTTTCCAGTCGCATTGAAAAAAATGTTTCTCATAAAGGCAAGTCTGCTGAATGTAGACTTTGACACTTAATCCCTCAGTCCAGCTGATCAACATTTGACTAGAGAGATCAGGAAGTGGAGGGAAAAGGTGATTTTTACACCACTTTTGCAAACCCTGGAGTATCAAGGCAATAACTGCTAAAAAATAAAGACCCTAGGGGATAGCTCTAATCTATAGCAACAGGACCCTAATCCCACTTTGGGTGCTGAACACATAGGGATTCAGAGGACACTGTAACCATGGTACTACCTAGACTTGACCTACAATAGAAATCAAGGTGACCTGGAATAGAAGTGACTCTGCATCCCTCGAGGATTGCTCTAAAAAGGATAGGTTTACAAATGGCTGGTTAAAATGGCGTTAGCTGCTGGAGTCTGTCCAAGGGCCTGGCCTGAACACAATTAATTTAGAGCAGCATCTGTCTGCTAAATCTGTGTTTGTAATGATAGGTCTGCAGTATCAAATGTTTGTAGGTGCTTGAGTCAAGGATTAATTCTGGGGGTGAGATTTAACATTTGTTAATTACTGAAGTTCTATCTGGCATACCCTAAGCAAGCTGAGTGCCAGGGTGGGTCCAAGCCCCAGCTGAAATGGATGCAGGAGCTCACTAACTTCTCGCTGCAGTTGTATCCTGAACTGAGGTGAGGCATACTCTTAAATCCAAACAAGCTAATTATTAGTGATCTGATGTAAGGAGCTAAATAAATGTGATAAGAAACCATCAAAGCTTGGGCATGGCTTCCCTGATAAGCTCAGGCATTAGAAAGAGAAAAGGTTTCTTTGCACACTTTGTTGCAAAAATGCATGTTGTGAACTGCAGTCAGTATTTTTCATTAGCATTTTAGGAGCTGATAATTGTTAACAGGAGGCCTTACAAGGGAAGCTTCAATGCTCTGGCTTATCCTTCTGGGCTACTGATTGGCTTGTCTCGGTAGGAAGAGGTGGAGAGACCTCCTCCTGCCTTCTGTTGAGAAAAAAGAGGATTTAGTACAAATTGAGAAGTCACCTCATACAGAGTGTCAAAAGTGACATCATCATAGCTAGTGCAGCCAGCTAAAGTCTGCTGGAGCCTGCCATGCTTTTGCTGGGTCAGATTCCTTGCCTTTTGTTATTTGAGCTTCCTTCTGAGACCCTGGGCTGCCTAAAGGGGTAATATGACATTCCCTTTCTTTGCCCTTTAATCCAATCAGAGGGGCCTTGCTTTCTCACAGAGGGCTGGGATACACTCTAAGGTTAGCTGAGCAGCTGTGAAAGTGAGGTGAAGATTAAGACTTTGACTCTGATCCTACATTTCAATATGAATGAAACCAATAAAAGGGAGATTAACTTTCTTGCTATTTCTCCAATTTCTTATCCTTGAGGCAGCACTGTTTACGCGAAGCTTGATGCAGCTGACATATCTTTGCCCTATCAGGTGGAGAAACGTTTGGTCTTCATCTTAAAAATATATTTGGGAAGAGTAGGAAGGAAGAGAGGAGAAAAAAGTGAGGGAGAGAAAGTCAGTTTTGGATGGTAGCAGATGGTAGCATGTCAAGTAAGAAATGCAGAAATACTCTTCTGGATGCAGTCAGGGACTTCAAAGCAAAATGAAAAGGCATTTCAAAGAGGATACACATTATTATTTGATTAAGATTCATCTTCCTGGATGAAATGTGCATACAATTATTAGCATGATGATAGCAGGTTTTATAAGAGAAATTTATTATCTCTTTGTTATTGGTTCTTATTAGCAGTGGATTCAACCTCCTACCCTATGTATGAACTTCCACTACTTTTTTCAGTTTGCGTATATGGATAGGGTATCCAAAACTAGCTGTATCCTTTCAGTTTGTAATACAAATCAACATCACATGGGAGGTCTACCCTCAGATTTCGGGTGTGTAGAGAAGCAGTTCTCAGACAATAATTACACAGTACCTTTGCATCCTTACTGATGGCTTTCTGCCTTCTTGCCCTCTTAGGATTAAGTTCTTACAATAAGGGTGGTAAAATACTGGAACAGGTTGCCCAGAGAGATGGTAGATGCCCCATCCCTGGAAACATTCAAAGCCAGGTTGAATGGGGCTCTGAGCAACCTTATTTAGTTGGAGATGTCCCCGGTCCTTGCAGGTTGCACTAGATGACCTTTAAAGGTCCCTTCCAACCAAAATTACTCTATAATTCTATGAAGACTTAATATGCGCGCAAAAATAGGACTTTACCTCTTGCCTTATTTCCTCACTCTGTTACCAAGAGTTATGAGAGTCAGGCTTTTTAAACTTCCTGATTTAATCTTTGGTGTCTTTAGAGATGAGCCTGCTAATATTCCTGAAATTTCTTTTCTTCAGTCCTGCTGAGGAACAGGAGGAAGACTTACTGCCTATAAAAACCAGCCAAATTCTACATTACTTTCTGTGGGGGCTACGAATAGCCTCTCTTTGAAGCTTGCCAGGGACTTTTCACTGCTTTTGACCCAGCTAAACTGAGACACTTTCAATTAGACCACAGAAAGAACTTTAGGAATTCAAAGCTTGGACATAGCACTGCATTCTGCCACAGTTCAGCTTGCAAATTATGTTGCAAAAACATAATTCTTAAAAACGTAAGCATCAAGTGGTGTCAAACCCTGCTCCCAGTCATGAAAATTTTGGAGAGATTCAATGGAAAGACTTTTGTAAACCCAAACCTGAGGGCAAAGGCAGAGACAATTTAGTTTCTGCAGGTTTTACTCCGCCACCACGGTCCCCAAAGCCTTTGCAGACAATGATAAGAAGTGTGAGACAGAACATAGAGGTTCCCGTTCTGAATCAGAACAACAGTCTATTCTGCCCAGAGCTTTTCCCTCAGCAGTGGTCAATACCAGCTCTTACTAAGGAAGAACCAACTCGTGGTCACAGATAAGTCTCTGCCATAGAAAACTGCCTCAGACCTTCTGCAAGTAGGTTAACCATGTCTAAACTCTTGTTTTCTCTCTTTTTAAAAATGTTTACTATTGCAGACATAAGTATTTTTAATGCAAATAATTATTCCCTTCCTTTCACAACCCTTCTGTCTTATGGAAAGGAGTTTCATGGGTTAATTACAGTCTTGAACTACCAAAAAAAAAAAAAAAGCTTTATTGGCTCTCAATTTGCTGCCTTCTGATTCTGGGGAAGCTCCTTTACTCTGACATTATGAAAGAAAGGACTGGAAAAGTTTCTTGTATTTACAGAGATCACTGGTTTCAACACCTTTAACATAGTTTCTCCTCCTGCAAGAGTATAAATTTAAGCAGCCCACATCTTCTCTGTTCCTGCACAGGAGTCAGTGCGACTCCATGAAATACAGACTTCATAGTGTTTTCTATGACGGAATAATGAAACACTTGGTATTTAAAACATAGCTAATTTTGGATTGCTATCATATTAGAGCTTATCAACCAAATAATATCTTCTCCTAAACAGTTTCATTTCATCTATTTCTAGACATATTGCTTTCTCCAGCCAAAAGCCAGAACAAGTTTGAAAAAAAAAGTTTAAACCACCTCAATGCGTCTTTATGTAAGAAGTCTCCATCCGAGCTCTCTGAATGTAGTGAAAAGAGATATCACAAGCAGTAAGTATGAAATACAAGCTAAAAACCACTGAGAAAATGTGTTTATTCTTAAACTGGTCCTTTACTCTTCCTGTTTTTCTTTCCTTTTAGGGACCTTTCTGTGCTTAGAGAAGTAAATGAGTTCAAATACTTTCAACAGACCTGCTATATTGTTTCTATCTTAACTGACATTTATAGGAAAACTAAAACAATCTGTGGGGGTTTTTTTCCCTTCTATCTGAAGATTTCCTAGTGACTCTACACTCCCAGTGGGACCCTTCTGATTAAAAAGATGAACTCAGTGCCTAGTGAACAGGTACTCATTTAACTGAAGCAGCCATTCAGCAGGTATCATCTGAAACTCTGTTAGCTAAGAACTGAGGATGATGCAAATACTGCATTATCCTTTCATAGAAAGAGAAGGTCCATTCAGCCAACATCTTTACGATTATCACAATTTAAAGTCTTGCAGTAGTGAATATAAATCACACTTATTCTTCTGTAAATAAGAAATGCTTAAGATTCTTTTTGTAAATACAAGTTGGTTATTTTTAATGCTAATACAGAAGCTGTATTTATCTCTGTATTTATCAGGTTCACCTTTTAACATTTTTTAAAGAAAGCAAATAATATTTGTAGTTGCATAAGAAAGTCGATGTGTGATGTCTCTTGGAGAAATCGAAGCAGAGAACTATAGCAGAAAAGTCACTAAGTTAAATGGACTTTTTTTTTTCCAAAATCATTAACATATTTTGAAGAGCATCTATAAAGTGACTGTATTTAAGGCCTGTCTTTTTATCATTCTATCTGCATGAAAGCATATTTGTATCCTTATGCAGCTTAGATTTACAGTTTCTGGCTTGATACTGTGGTAAATTTTGTATCTTGATGTGATTATTGCTTATCACCATTTAGATATGCTTTTCTCAGGTTTTTCTGTGTTTTGCTTTTATTCCTTAAGATTAGATGTTGTCAGCTTTAAGACTGGTGCCATAGCTTGGCAGCTTTTAGACGAGTGAAAGAGATCCCTGGACTCTGATGGAAGTCACCTAAGGCTTGTGTTTCTCGAATTCCTCAATGGATCTGGACTTTTCTGGTCTCTGGCTTGGAGTCCTTTAGATTCTCTGAAATACCAGTATTTTATATGTCTACTAAGCAAACAACATTTAAATGCAATGGTTTCTATGCCAGTCTTCAGTAAGCAAGAGCTGTTTGAAAAAAAGTTGAATAGGCATCTACTTCTTGGGAAACAGGAAATCTGTTTTTAAAAATCTGACTTTATAAAATCTGGGAATCCCAAATGGAAAGAATTAGAATGTGAAACCTACTGAGGACTGGACAGAATACGAGAAATACTAAGGGAATTTGTTTTCTTAGCATAGCATTATGTCAACTCAGAAAAAAAATCACTCGGCTGCTTGATTCAAAATAGCTGGATGTGAAACCACTGGTGCCATCCCCTACTTGATCCCACTGACAGATTTACTGCTTGCTGCAGAGCTGCTGCTGCTGCATGACGGAAATGGCAGGTGCACTCTGCTACAGAAGAGGATTTCTGTCTCAAACTTCATCTCCATGCACATGTGTGACTAAGAGCAGCTAGAGGTCACAGGGGGACAACTCAGTGTTTATAGTGATTTATGAAGAAATGTTGCTATTTTCTTTAATCTTCCCAAGGACAACCTCCTTGCTAGCCCATGGTTGTATCCCAGGGCAGGGAGACTGACCAACTCAGTGCCAGCTGAAATACACTAAAAAGTAGAAAGCGGACAAATAAACGATATGTATTGCATACTATTTACCAATTATCTCTCAGTTCTAAGGAAGGTTAGGATTACAAACCTATTAAAACAGCATACAGAAAAAGCCACTGGAAACAGTGGAAAAACTCTGAAATGCATTAAGTGAAGCCAAGTCATAGCTCAAGCTCTAGATAACCCCAAAAGCTTGTAAGTACTAAAAATCTGAACCTGGATTTAAGTGGTATTAACTGAAGATACCTCTTTGTTACTATGTAGATAATTACTCTATCTCAGTATGTGTCTCCCAAACTACTCAGAGTTCAGTCCTTTTACTTGTTCTGAAATGTTTGACTTGGCTATGGGTCCTTTGCAATGGAGTTTCCTCTTGTACCAATTCAAAAATCTCTTGCCTTCATCCTGGCTTAACCTTATATCCATAGAAAAGACTTTATTTGGAGTGAATTAGGTTGACAGTGCTCCTTTTTACTTTTATGTTAAAATAAACCCCCAACTGTAAAAATTTTTCACTCAAGGTCTTTTGAAGTCAGACTGAAGTCTTACATATATATTTTAGAATTATATCTGGGTTTCAAATGCCCAACATTTGCAATACATGTACAGAGTGCACTGGACAGGTTGAGTGACTAGCATTTGCCTTATTTATACTTGTATCTGCCCCCGATTTCTTCAAAGACTGGTCAATATAATTTCAATGAATTCTTGAGGCTGGTTTTGTAGCATAAAGATTCACTGGGACCAGATTCCAATCACCAATGATATTAACTTATTTTTTTTTGGTAAGCCATTCTGGCAGAAAATTATAAGGACATTTGCATACAAATTCCCCAGTGCATGGCATCAGCAATCTTACTGAGGACCCAGCAATTCCAGGATATTATAACCAAGCCATACAGTCCTCTCATTACATCAGCTTGCACCTCTTGCCCAAAAAGGGGAAACCAGAGATATCTTCAGAGCCAAAACTTAAGGACCAATCTTATCTTACACTATCTTATAGCAGTGTTATTTTGCAATTTTCAGTGAAGTTCTTTCAGTAAATTCAGAATGATACCTCTAGCTTTTCATTCTGTTAATTTTTTTTTTGTCATTACCCTTTCTGAATTAACATTCAAGCTGTGGGTAGCTTGTATATGTTTTCAATACCCATGTAGTGTTTGGTTATCGGAAGGACAGGGATACTTGTATTTGTATTGCTCCTTTTTTTGTTTGTTTTCTCACCATCCTTCCAAACACCTGCCACTACAGAGAAAAGCCTGTGAGCAGAATCCGCGTGGCTTAAACAAGTACCCAGGGGCTGCCGAAAGATGGCCAGCAGGCATATTTGGCATGCTGTACACTCTCAGCACTATCTCCGTTTGGCATTGCCCTTTATAATTGGTCATAATTTCTTTCACAAAACTCTATGCTCCATTTACTATTACTTTTTATGTGAGATGGTTATCTTTGCTCTGTACTGCATACTGTGTGGTACCATTTCAGAGTGGTGAGCAGGAGCTCAGGCTGGCTTAGGCTAGCCATGTGGCTTCGTTGCTCTCTGTCAATAGATAACTGTGCTGAAGAATGACTGCCCACAGCACTCCCCTTTCCTAGGATGAGGGAAACAAGTAGCTGACTTAAAACACACAGTCCTGTCATGAATGGCTATACTGGGAAAAAACTGAGTAACTTTGAGACACTAAGTTGTAAAACAGTCTGGCAGCTGGTGCCACTGAACTGACTCCATTTTTGACAGCACATTATCTGTTCTCCCCATTTCTGTAGGCTAGGGAAAGAGGAGGGGAGCTGCTTTCATTTGCATAAATACTTCTTTTGTAGTTATCAACAAAAAATGTAAAGTCAGATTTGAAAAAGTCTACATAGAAATTTTGATGTTTCCCGTTACACAATTGCCAAACTATGGGAAGAAAATAAATTCAGAGATATAGAGCAACTGCTTGCTTAAAAGGAGTTGCAGTTAAGAGGCAATCATGAAGAAAGTCACTTTGACATTCTCCACCCATCCTCTGGTATTATTTATTCCTAGAAAAGACAAAGAAAAAGCAGATTTCATGAACAGAACAAATGTCAGAAATGAGAATATGGCTCACTGTTTCTCTGGGATATTTTTGCTATAAAACAGAGACAAATACTTTTTACACCTTTCCCCTTAAAAATGCATCTATTCCTACCATACATCTTTCTGCCACATGTCAAACCTTACTTTCCATCTGCAGCTGCATAAGGAAGATCTCATGGAACCGGACTGTAATCTTCCTGTTAGTAGTTCCACAGCTATTTCCTTGGAATATATTGAGCGTATTGATAATTTTCAGACTGTTTTGAGTTTTAAATCTCTGAAAAAAAATATGCTGAGTTTAGAATTTTTGCTAATGATAAGTACAAATGTTTTGCAAATGATGTGTGGTATCTGCTCAAGAAGAAATGCAGCTCCGCTCAGCTAAGCAACAGATTTTTCAAACACGATCAAGATATTCATAGACAAAACCTAAACTTTTTATAGCCGAGGTAAGGCAGAAGTTATCTTCCAAACCTAATTGGAGAGAACTTCAGAGTCTCAAACTGGGTTTTTACTATATTATCAATTAAAAACATTACAAATTAACAACTACTGACTCAACAGAAAGGAAAGCCCCAGAGAGAGTTGTTTATATTTTTTCCGATCACTGTGTATTGGTAATTTCAAACCCTATTTGTAGAGTTTATAAGCCACCAAGGCCAGTATCCAGTCTTATAGTTACGAATAAGCCATGAAAAATAGGCGGATTTTTTTTTTAAAAAGGAGTAAAGAATTAGTGTGTACCAGTGGAAGAACCCCTCTGCTGAAGAGTTCTCCATCAAGAAGTGTCTGCATGTTGACCACTCTTACCTCCGAGGCAGGCCAAGGTTGAACCACCCACTGGTTCAAGATGCCTATAGGTCTGAGCTAAGAGGATGTTATTATTCTACCACCATGTCTCCTCACACACCTCTGATCTAATGCAGTTACAAATAATGCAAATAGGTTAATAGGTTTTAAGCCCAGAAAAGACCATTATCATCATTTTAGCCTAACCTTGCATTCTAGTAAGGGTCACATGATATACAGTTTTGTGTCCAAAAAAAGGCATTTGAACTGCAGCACATTTTGCATAAAGATAGACAACCCTGCTTGACTGTATACGCTATTCTTAACTAGGTAAAAGACTGAGACAGGAACTGAGCAGTGGAAAAAGCTACCAGAGCCACCTACCAGAGTCTGTTAGGAATATATGGAAGGGTGAATACTGAGACCAGAAGCTGGAATGACAACAGAAAAATGGATCCGAGTAGGATCTTAGAAGCAAACCTACAAAAGCATTTCCTCTCAGAGGCTACAGTAACGCTATCTTAAAACAGTGCCTGATTCACCGAATGAACGGCAGAGTTCCTGCTAACATCAATAGTTGAGGCCACCTTTTTTACACCATGAAGCAAGCATAAGGATTAATATATTAGGAGGATAAGAAAGGATTTGGTTTTTTGTTTTCATGGCAGAGTTAAGGATAAAGATAATGATCACAGCACACAGGTAATCTCACATGCTTCTCAGCCACAATAATTGGTCATGTAGACTTGCTTTAGCAGAAGATGTAACAATATGTATTAAAGTCGACAGAACGTGCTTTGAATTATTTACTGAATGACTTTCACTGACCTCTCTTCTTCAAGGAAAATGTATTCATTTGTGGATAGTTTTCTATCTGCAATTAGGAAGGTTTACTGTGGACGCTTTTGCAAGAGTGCACTTGAAAAGTAAAGGTTCAGTAATGCACTGAATACAGAGGCTACTCACGTGAGTAATGCTGATCTTGATATAAGACCATGAAATCTTCCAGCATGAGACTACTGGATTTTTACTTTCCTTAGGTTTTGTAATAGTCACTAATTCACACTGGTTAATATTCAAAATACAATTTGGAGAAAAGAGAAAATAACTAAATGCAAATAATCTTATCTGATTAAAAAACCTCAACTATTCCAAGAGCACTGGATATCATAGAAAGTTGTTTGATGCTAGTAAACAGGAAATAAAAAGAATGATGTGGATAGTCAGACAAAATTCAAGTCTCATAGGACCAATATATAAACATAATGAAGTGTTGGCAGCAATTTGGCATTTCTTTAGCTTTAGGGAATTGAAGGTCAGGGGTCTAATTGTGCTGCAGAGAGTAAAAGGTCTGCAATGCAGGGATGTGTTAGGAACTGTCTTAAGAGATGGAGCTTGGGAATTAGCAAAAAAAGAAAGAGAACTAAACAGTTAAACAACAAGGTAATGAAGAACAGTGATGTTTATGAAAGGCTGAGGCAAGCAGCCACTTCAATACACATCAAATGTACAAGATATGGAAATGTGAATATACTGTCAGGGAAAGATGCCATTTTGAAAGAATGACAGCTCTGAGATCAGAGATGTGCAACTAGTTTAGACAGAATCCTAAACTGAGATGAAGGTGGGTCTGCATTCTTGGGCATGCAATCCTTACAGTCAGCTCCAAAATCCTCCTATTTGCTATTATCATTAGTAATCTGCCCTGAGTCTTCTTTTATTTCTGAAGACCTGCATCACCCAGTTCTTTCCTGACTTTCTAAGATACATGCCTTGATTTTCTTCTTTCTGTAAACACAATCACGTTCTGCAGCTTCTATATCCAAACTAATTTCCTTCAAAGCACAACACTGACGCATGTGGTAGCACACTTCTTATAAGAGGACTTTAAGAATATACAACCATATATTGGCCTGGAGCAAACCTTAACTGAAAACATACATAAATTTAGAGATAGGAATGGAGTGGAGCAGAAGGGTACCTTACTAATCTATGTCAAGAACACAGAAATGCAGTCCTCATAATACAATTATTACTGCTGTATACTGATCAATGGAACTATGTATGCACTTGAGATAAATATACAAGGAGAGAAAAAAAAAAGAGAGAGAGAGATGCTTTGGGACACTTATGGAGGATGGTTGCTTCTCCAGAGAGCTTATTTTCTTAAGAATGTTGCTCAAGAATTGCTGAAGTTGACTGAAAATGTCTAGTCTTACCTTCATCTGTTCCCTGTTGAACCTTACCTGTGATGCAGATTGCAGTAACTGGAAAACTGCCACCTTTACATTCACTTTGGCCAATGGCTCTGCCCAGGGAGGGAAAAAACCAGTCTTAGCATTTGTTGGTGTATCCTTAACATGTCAATAAAAGAATAATCATTCTTAAACCTTTTCTAAAGAGGGAGTGCTAGAGCTGGAAGAAGCAGCTTTGTTAATTTAGAGATTGTCCTCTAGCCAGTCCAAACCCATAGGCCCTTTTCACAGAGAGAGCTGATTTAATTCTTTCAGACTGGGAACAACAAAAATATGGTTAATGTCAAGAACAGAAGTATTCCTCTCTCTTTTTTTTTTTTAATAGGTGCATCAAACTTGATAGATGGCAGAAGTCAGAATAAGTTTCTAAAATATGTAACTAGAATTCATGCTTTGTATAGCTTGATCCTGTTCCCAACTAAAAATCAAGAGAAGTTTTGCTGCTGACCTCTGCAAGCGGGGAACAGAGCCTTCAAATTGCATAGTAAAATATCTTTTATTCTTTTCTGTTTTAATGCCTATATAGATGTAGGCTGGAGTAGGATGAAAGTGTCAGTTTTTACATTTAAGGATTTGTGCTTTATGAGCCTTGATATGTTAATGCTTCCTCTGGGGCTATTCTGGATGAGTGCATTGCACAGGTGGCCCACTGCAATTTATAGACACAATAATTGAACAAGAGAAATAAGAGACAAGAGTGTTTTCAGCACATGGGATGCAGCTGGTTCAACTACTTTAACAGGAGGCATAACTTTTGTATGACAGAGTCCCTTTCTAAAAGATAGGAAGAGGACTTTTTTTCATGGAGACCCATGTGCTGCTTTTTGCACTTACCCTCTTGCTTCACATACCACAGCATGCTCCGAGAGTCACTTTCATGCCCTTAAATGAGCAATTTAGTCTACTATAATTTATATTGCTAAGAAACTCTTTTAAACCAAACATCTGTTAAACCAGGAGTTGACCTGAAAAATGAATAACTCCCATGAACTGAACAGTCCAATACCAAGGAGCATTAAACTTTGCAAAATGATGACATAATGCAAAAAGCAAAACAACTGGCTATTACAGTTACTATTAAAAAAACCTAACATTTTCATAGCTCTCTTATCATCTGTTTATATGGTTAACCTGGACTCTTAATGTTGGAAACTGAATGTCTTGATAAATAAAAGAAGTTTTTCTTGAGAAACCTGGAAGAAGATGTTAATCTACAGCCACTTATCTTTCTGAAATGTAAAATTATGAATAAACAAAATATTACTACTGTTACAGTCAGAACATGCTAGGAAAAATTCTAAACTAAGGAATGAAATGGAGAGCAATATAGAAAGTATCTAGGTTTCTGCTTTTTTTTTTAAGGAAAACACCAATTATATCTCAATCTTTATGTGGATTAAAAAAAAAAGGAAAAAATGTGATTTTATTCTGTTAAGCAATAGCAGTTAAAAGACAAAAATCAAGGCTTGATTACCTAATAGCATGTGTTCTGAGATTACAAGATTTGTAGAGTCTTTCAATCAGGGTTTGAGGACGGAAGCAAGAATGTATTTATTTATCTTACATGAAGGTATGCTGCCTTCAACAAATACTCCATTAATTAGTGTCCTTTTGCATATTTTGATGTTTATTAGATACAAGTTTTGGTCATAGAAACTTAATTACCATAACTCAATGCTTACTCACAAAAACTGTTCTTACTTTTAAAGTTAATTAAATGCTATATTTAGCCAATTAGTTCTGTTTTATTCACTGCTTCTTCCTCTTAAAAAGTAAATAATTAATTGCTCAATATCCAGAAATTTTAATTTGTCTATTTGCAGGTCCTGCAACAGTACAATTTTTAATTTCTCCCTGATTAAATCCAAGTTTACCCTATTGTAATATGGAGCATTACTAATTTCTGATATACTAGACATTTTGTCTTGAGAATGAAATGGGAGGGTGCTGTATTTTTTTTATTTCATTTCAAAAAATTCTGCTTTATTCTCACACTTTTAATCTAAAGAAAAGGGAAAAGTACTGGCAAATAACAAGTATTGTAATCTAGAATTTACATTAACGAGGAAAACACAGATTGGAGACATTGCTCAGCACATGTGGGATGAGGCTCTGAGTCATTGACTCTGGTGTACTTGTAGGTTTAGACAGTTGTAAACGAGCATCAGTATGACCCATCTTATCCCATCTGGAACTTAGTGCCAAATTTCCCAATCTTAATTTTGCCTAATAACTGTACAACGTATAATTTCTTCTGTTTGACCACAATTTACACACAGACAGAGGGAGAAGGACCCTATCATCTATTTTTGGCATTAAGAAAGTACTTATGCGTAAGAATTAAAATATACATTAATCACACAGTCTTCACAAACTTCACTTACATCAACACAAAGAATTCTACACACTCAAGTCAAAATAACATCATCACAACACTGACAGAGGTGGACAATTTACACACACTCCACCCCTCATGCCTTCACCACATTATAACAACAAAACTTGCCCACAAGTATTTAAAACAGATTTAAAACATAAGAAAGGCTACTGAATACATATGCTCAAACATCTTACTGAACTGGGACTACAGACAAGGAACTGAGTTTAAACGGAAAAAAAGTACACATAATTTCAAAGCAAACTTTGTTTTAATAAATAAGAATTTGCAACAGGCACGTCACAAATTTCTACAAAAAAAGTGTGTTTATAATTTTGTCAGAAGGATTCCTGCATTATCTTATTTACTCCTCAACAACAATCTTTCCATTCTTTCATTGGCAGAAGGGCAATGGAGAGAAAATTATATTCCTAGATAATACCCTGATAATTGACAGAGCTGTAGTCCGTACCATCAGGATTTCTATTTTGTGACTTTCTTTTTAATAAAGAAAAACAAATTATGGTTTCAGTAAACGATCAGTTGGAATGATGCATAATCTTCCAGAGGCCTCTCTACAAATGTGCTGGAGACTTGCTAAGGGACTGGTCTTAAAACGTGAAGTTCAGCACCACAGAAATGCCCAAGAAAGACAAAAGGACATCACAGTGGTGACAAGGTTACTGGTCTATAAATTTCCAAATAATTTAATTATTTTTGAGACCACAATTTGACAGGGTAGTCAAGCAGAAGTCTACTATTAAGCTCACAACATAAATGACACCTGCTTTGGCATCTTGCTGTTTATACAAGCTTCACTGGGCATAACATGCTTGGCAGTTGCAGGTATAACTTAAACAATCACATGTTTCTAGTCTGTCTCATGTTTTTATACGCTGGTCTCATTTCACAGGAATAGCTCTTCGCTGCACTAGGCCACCTGGGGTATATATGCTCCTTGGCAGTTGTCTTCACAACCACCACTATGACTTAATTTTCAGCAGCTCCAAGCATCTACCTTTTCTAAACAGAAGTAAAAGCCGGCCTATTTCTGCATCTCAGGCCACATCAGATGGAAGAAGAAAATGTCTGCTTAAAACCAGAAAATTTAATTTTTGTTATGTATTTATTATAATCAGCACTAAAACCACCCTCACCACAAAGTGATGACATTATTACAGTATCATATATCTGAGTGTATCTGAATTCTTTGATTTCTGTACTCAGCCATAAACTTAGGCCAATGTGCGCATCTAGTTCTAAGAGTTCTTGTAATTCTAAAAATAGATTCTTCACATTTTTCCCTGTATTGTGGTAAACTTACAATTCAGTTAAATGCTGTTTATAGAAGAGAGATGAAGCAAAGAAATTGCTCCATCTCTATGCATTCTTCTTGCTCTGCCAGAAAGCAAACAATTCTGCTTTGCTCATTGATTACCAAAATAGTTTCTTGATGACTTGTTAATTTGATAGGTCAAGCAATTTATTAGGTGTTTCCTGTGTTTCCAGCTACGTCTGCATTGCAAGGAAACAAGTAGTGTCTGTGGCATGGAAGATGAGTCTGTGTCTGATGAGAGCCATGTGTACCAAACTCTCATTTTTCATAAGTGCTGTCATTTTACAGATGTATGACCCTCTTCTCCTGGTTACAGAGGAGGGGGGACTGGGGGAAGATAATGTACAGGGTTCAGTAGAGAAACCCTTGTAGGCAGAAACACAAATCATGTCATGCAAACCAGAACAGGCTATAGGAACATCACATCTCTTTGCAGAAGACAATAACAGATAGGACAGAGAAAGATGGAGTCTAAGATGATTAGGAAAACAGGAATGGTTAATGGATAACAGCAACGTGGCGCCAAGCAGTTCATTCCATGTCATAAAGATATGAGGCAACACAAACAGAGAGCAGGTAAAAGGTCTTTGAAATTCATCCAATCAATGCAGATGCAGATTTGTGTTCCCAGTATATTTGACAGAGAATAATACAGACTGTGGAAAAATTAATGTATTTCAAATTAAGCCTTTTGTTTTCTTAGCATATCTTATTCTCAGTGTGCAGTATATCATCTCCAATTTGAAATTACTTTTTTGGTTTTGTTATTTTTTTTTAAACAGCTTTTCTCTGTGAATTCTAAGCACTGTCTTTTGCCTTTAAGCCCAGTGTTAACATGTATCTCAGGAACATAATTTCTCTTTTACATCAGACCAGTAAGCTTGAGAAACAGTCTGAAACACATGGGAGTAATTCCACCCCACTCCTCATCTCCTGTGGAGATCCCTATGGTACTACTGTTGCTGCAGAATTTAACTG
This sequence comes from Chlamydotis macqueenii, assembly GCF_036417535.1. NCBI lineage: Eukaryota > Metazoa > Chordata > Aves > Otidiformes > Otididae > Chlamydotis > Chlamydotis macqueenii. The sequence goes on from NC_141559.1 coordinate 24,339,275, forward strand.
GCTCCCATTGGGGGGCGAAGACATAGAGGGATCAGTGCTGCTAAACCTCTGACCAAGAAGGTACTCAAAACTCTCTTGCATATATATATGGGGCAAATTGAGATGTTAGACTTCCTCTGAAGTTTTAGAATTAGCAGGGAAGACAGATTAACCTCTAATTCTATTCTGCTTCATTTAAGGTATCTATTTTTATTTTCTGGTTCAGTAGAAAATGACTGACAGACCCTCAGATTTTGATTGGCATTTTGTTTTGTAGTACTTGGCACATGTGTCACAACGTACTAATCCTGGAAGTTAATTTGTGATGATATAACTGTTCAGAAATTAAGGGTTCATCGTGTTTATTATACATGAAAAGTGCTTGGGATCAGGCTATGGCTCACTTAACTTGGATGTTTGAAGGGAAAAAAAATTCCCTGAAGTTATCACTGTTCAGAAGCTTGGATCCTCGTCATACACAAATTTGCAAGTACATTGTGGATCTTGTACAACCATCAGGTTCTCAGCAGAAAGCAACAAGAAATGAAGTGAGGGCACGACAGCATCTTTTGAATCATCCAGAATTCGTCTGAGAATCCAGTTAAAGAGTTTCTGCTCTTTCTTTTCCCACAAACAGTCCTTGTAAGAAAGGCAGTAGTGTGAAGTCACTGTAAAGTGACCATCGGTAAGTGGACATAAGTAACTGAAACCTACTAGTAGTAGTAATACTAGTAGTAATACTACCTACTAGTATTGAATAAATCTTCAAATATAAATGACAGAAAATACAGGAACACAGCCAACAAGCACTGTAGCAATGTGCTTGTTTTCCACTACATCATTTAGCTTTGTTGCAAGTGTTTATCCTTACTCCGGCAACATTGACTTCAGTGGAAATTCTGACTGTACAAGGAATGCAGATTTTTTTTCCTCCTGTAAACAGAGGTTCTCCGGAATTGCAGCCTGCACATAATAAACCTCTGAAACAATTCAGACCCATCGTTTGAATTCACTGTGAACAGAGCTTCAGTATATCTCAGTTAACAATAAACACAGGCTGTCCTCCCAGACCTATTGAAATCCATGGCAAAACTCCCAGCAACTTCAATAGGAGCCGTAGCAGACCCTCGGGCTTTCAAAGACCAGATACGAAATGGTTTAGTGTTCTGCCTACTCTAACTACAGGTCAAATCTTTTGTTTTGTAAAATACAAAAGAGAAAAAGAATGCATTTTCTGCCTGGTAGATGGAAAAAAATGTAAGCCAGCACTAACAGGCACTTATAAAAAGTGCTACATGGAGAGCATGAACCTCATATAACTCAAAATCAATTTTATATACTCATCCTATAATAAAATTTAGTCAATATAATGCTTTCCCACAGGTTCCAAATCACTAAATGACAATTAAGTAGCATCATTTGCCCCAATCAATTACATATAAAAGCTAAATAGATCCAAAAAAGTTATATCTAACCTATTATAAAATAAAGAATGTTAATTATTGCAGAGTTAAGACTAGAATTAAACAGAAAATGATGCGGTTTGCTAGGTAACAAAATAAGGAAAACATACAACTAAATCTCTGTATGCATGATGACATCACATTTGATAACACTGTCCAAGATGCTGTTGTTTATTCTTTAGATAAATGTCCTAATCAATAGATACATGAAGACAAAATAAGAGTAATTAAGAGAGGTGTATTTATCTCTCTATTGGTACATATCTATTGAAAGCAAACAATTCTCATCAGTAAAAACTACTTTAAGTCTAATTTGCAGTTTTTCTTTTGATTTATAGCTTTTAGAAACATCATGTCAGGGATATGGCAAATATTCAAGCATTTGCTTAGCTAAAAGATAAAGGGTTATAAAGCCAGCTGAGATATGACACAGAAAACAAGGTTTAGTGTAGTACACTGAAAACTGCAGGTCACCTTTCTTTAAGACCAGAAGTAAAATGCCCCTCATTGCACAAGGGTTTATGGAGCAAGAATCTGTTAAATGTCTGTTTCTTTACATGGTTTTTTTTTTTTTTTTTGTGTAATTGACAGCAGTATAAAGTAAATTTTAAAAGGTGACACCTTTAGGTCATTACTCCATTAAAAAAATTGTACTAATAAAGTCTTGTAAGGGAAGTTTTCACACCTCAATCAGCATCAAGCTTCCTCTCCCCTCATCTCACCTAAAAAAACCCCCTGAGAATTTTAAAAAAATAATCAGGATCATTTCAGTGGCCTAGTTTATAGCCTGGCTCTCCAAACAGTTACCTCAGCACAGCTGAAGAGGGCACAAACTGTGATGCAGGATTAAGAAGGACAGAGAACTCTTCATGGTGGATTTGCCACTATCAAAACCATGAAAATAAACTACAACCTAGGTCTACTTTTTTACTTCGACAAACTACATACTAAACAGAAATAAGCTCAGCTCTGCTTAAGTCAGGGAGTTACTCATCACTTCAGTGCAGATTTTATATCTTGTCTTTTTCAGTGCAGGCATCTGAGGGTGATAGTATGTGTATTTTCTATCAGCTATGAGTGTAGGGCTTTCCCTGCTCCTAAAGAAAACAGCTTCTGAAGATCAGACCCAAACATTCATTTTCTGTTCAGTATCCCTGGAATGCTCTTCTGCTTCCTTCGGCTTCTTAACCATTTGCACCTTACAGAATCCTGTCCGTAAAGTGGCTGTTAAAATATCTATCTCACATGACATTGATGACAATTAATATTTATGCTGAGCTTTAGACCCTAGAATGAAAGTTAGTACAGTATAAATGCCTGCTTTTGTTCCTAGCATTCGGAAACGCTTTTACAAAGCTAATACTTTGCATTAGGAATCTTTCTGATGGACAAGGAATGAAATTAGTGAATGGAACTACTGGTGTCACATCAAAAGAGACCCTCTATTCACCCCATCTCCCTTATTTATTTTTTGGCATTATCTTTTTCCTTCCTATCTTTTCAAGGCCCAAGGCATCAAAATTTACATTTTCTTTGCATTCTACCCTTAAGAAGAAAAGAAGGCAGAGAATGGGAGGGAAAAGTAACAGACATAAAAGGAACAAACAGCTCTAGATATCAAGCAGTGTAACCAATTCCTTACAGTTAGTCTGTGCTTTTGAATATTTTATAATTTATAAACTGAAAACACATTATGCTTTGATTTTCAAACAGCAGCTGAAGTCAAATGTCTGCTCTAAACTTTCTAAGGGATAAGGAAACTGATGGAGATAAAAAATATTCACTTGTTATTTTCAGATGATCCTAGTGGTGTTCCAAATTTTTATGGCAGGTGGTGTGGAAGAGATTTAGGAAGTGATGGAGCGAAAGGATGAAAGAGATTTGGAAGGATGCTTGAGAACAGTTTTCAATCATGTGAAAATGGGTCCAGATTCTCCCCTTAATCAGTAGAATAACACCATTACCTGTTGCTTTTAAAAATCTTTATAGTTTTAATGGTGATACTGACCACAATAGCTGCTGCCAGGTATGCAAAATCATAAGACAAAGATTTTCTGTGTTTCTTCAAAATTGCCATTTTGTGAAGTCCTTCCTACTTCGCATAAGGGCTATATCTTTAAATCATTTGTGACAAAAGAGTGCAATCTGACTTGCCTTAATGGTCTGTAATAGTCAAGGTAAGTTTTGTATTATAGTCCAAAATTCATTGCATTCAGTGAAGAAAGACTGCAAAGGAAACAATACACCAGTGAAAGCAGGCCAATTACAACACATCCATCTGAATGAGAAATTCAGTCAGACATTAAGAGGGCCAGTGCCTACTAAGACGATAAGCCCCTCTATCTGTTAGCACACCAGAACAGAAGCACTAAGCATGGCTTTACATGCAAGATGTGAAATAGTTCTCTCCCAACATTCAGTCAGAGTGGCAGCATAAGAGACAGGCAGTACAGGGATACTGTAAAACTTCAGCCCTTGAATTCTACAATGATAAGGCAGACTCCCAGAATTAACAGTCCTGTCAAGGGTAACTCTCTGAAGTGCTTATTTGTTTGGAAGAACCACCTCATTCGTCATTAAGGAGTGATAGAAATGGAAGCCCTCTGACACAATATGTGAAGACTACTTGGATGTATGTTTTCTTGCTATCATAGAAAGCAGGATATTAAACCTTGATATCTGGTTTTGAAAACAGTATTAAAATGAAATATATTACTTTTGTTTATAACATCTGCTTTCTAAGATGTTTATTTTATTGCTTCTCATAGAAATATTGCAAATCAACTTGAAACTATGTACTTTAAATGACGAGCAGAAGTATACCTGTAGGAACACAATCTTAAGTACAGCAATACAATTTAATCTTAAATTAATCCCCTTTTAAGAGAGACAGCTTTTATTTTTATTTTCTCTGAACTTTAAATAGATAATTCTGATAATGAGTAACGACACTTTTCTGATAAAATTACAAAATTGATTTTTTGTTAAGCTTCATTTACATAAAAAGTGAACTCATCTAAAAATTTGTAAGATGAAAAATCTAAAAGACTCATCTGAAGATTTTTATTACATGGAGATATACCATGAATGATCCTATACTTCAAAATCAGCCCATCTTTCCTCTATATCTTACTTAAATTGGGAGGGAGGGGAAGGGAAAGGAGGGAGGATAGGGTCTAGTAGCATATTTTAAGAGCTGTCAATGACTTGTAAATACCTGGAGGCCAGAAGAATAAAATGAGGATGGTAAGAAGCAAAGGAGACTGAAGAATATAAAACACTACAAGAAGTGCTGGGAAGAAATCTCTCGCTCTGTTGGTGGTCTTGGAGATACTGGACCTAATTGGATGTTAGGAATTAAAGATATCTTTTTCTGTCATTTTGACAATGTGTGTAGTGAAGCAAACTAGGGAAGCTCTTGTTTTACCAATACAGACTCCATTAAAATACATAAATAACTTTTCCAATTCAGAAAAACTGTCATTTACTATTCAGGGCAAGCATAAGATTTTGATAGAGTTGTGCTAGGAAATGGTAATGTTGTTTTGTTCTCAGTCCTATGTTTCATAGCCTGTTACCCTCTGCTAAATGATGGGAAAAGAAAAAAAAACAACCAACCAACCAAAACTTGTATTCAGTGTTTCATTAATTTTCTCCTTCTTTTTTTTTCCTTTTTCCTGAACAAACATATATAGGGAAAACTATTTTTAATGACTGTGCACGATATGAACAGACTCTCAACCCATACAGGAGCAGTCTGCAATGGAGAATTTCACTTATTTCAATATGAGGAAAGAATTTTGCAGAATCACTATCTTCAAGACAGTAATGGTGTGACTAGAAATACAAAATCTTGTCAATAATTTGTCATCAGAGTTCATACTAGCACTCTTTTTAAAATTACTAAGTGATATATGTTGTGTGCAACATGGTGTCAGTCACTGTACATTTGAGATCACCATAGATTTCTGCTATGCTTCTGATTTTGTGGTTTTTTAAAATATCTGATTAGCCTTGACTGTTCAAGAACTGCTCCCTTAGAAAGTGCTAATTAAGATACTGAAGAGTCTCATCTAATATTTATACTTCTGGTGTTGCACTAGATCATTTTGCAGTGCATGAACAGCGTCATGAAGAAGGAATTAGAAGCAGTATAGCTTTGAGCCTCAGATAATCCTTCACTGATTAGTGAGATTCGCATCATCACCTATTCTGAATGCACTCCGCTCAGGATGTTGATAAAGCCCTTCAGTATCACAATATGGACTTCCAAGCACAGCTATGGCTTTTCTACCCAATCAAAGTGAAAACCTCAGTTCACCTGGTTAAGCTATCTAATCCTAAATCAGCTTTTAGATTGTCACTTAACAACTCTGAGGCACTCCAGAAGGATCCTGCACAAATCCTGTGGTAAATGAGGCCTAGGCTGAGTGAAAATGAACAAACAAAAAGCTTTAAAAATGGACAGCAAGTTATTTATCTAAGACATATTTTTATTTCTTTAGAGTGAGAATTAAGATGTCAGTAGTTGGACAGTTCTGTTAAATTGGTCTTCAAATGATGATGTATGCCTGCTTAGGTTTCAAATGATGACATATGACTGCATATTAAACTGCAAACTAATGCAAATAACGTGCAGAGGATTTGATGCTTTGTCATTTTTGAATGTGTGGATGACTAATAATACAAAATTACAGGTTTTAATAAAGAATTTGAAAAGTTTCAGTAGTTCAAACCTATTTGTTGGCTTTAAAAATGTCTGAACAATCTGAATTTATTGACAAACCCTCCAACAGTATGTCACTGTCTTCTGAAGAAATTTTTAGCAAAAGTTACAGTCCTGTGTTAATGGCTGTACCTTCCAGGAATCTATGTATTGTCGTCTAATCCTTAGGGGTACACACTATACAAAAAGTATTGAAAACCCTCCTTGCTCTTGGAAGAAAATAATCTCCATTGTAGGCAGGGACCAATTGTATGCTGGCAGCAGTTTGGCTGTAGCTGCCAACTGGCAAGCAGAATGCAAGATAATTCTTGTATCTGTTACCAGAGACGGGCAGTAGGTGCTGCCCAAGTAGGTTTGCACTTAAGCTTCTTAGATTTCATAGGTCATACTATAAAATGATTCAATTGAATACATAGGGATTTCAAATCTCATACTGGAATTTGTAGTAAGATAATAATACAGGAAATATGCCCTGAAATTATCTTAGAATTAAGTGATAGCTGGAAATTGAATTTGTAACAAGAATTACTCAAGTTTTAAAAATCATCCTTTTGTAGTGAAACGAGGGAACAAGATTCCTGACACTACCTGACAAGTGAAGGCACTCACAGTAAAAGCCATGAGTGGCAGACAATAAAGGTCTTGCCATCTGAAGCAGATCACTCAAGTACCAATGCCAGATTAAATAGAAAAAACACAGAGAGATCTAAGTTTATTATCTTTCATACTGAATTGTTTAGAAATAATAACTAAAATACACAAACCCTATACCACGGTAGTTTATTTTGTCTTGTGGGAAGTTTTAACAGTTTGTGGGATTAAATAGCTTTCCCCTTCTGTGAAGGGTCTGATGTAAACTCTTGTACTGAGGCTTAAAGTCTTTAGGTTGTTAGAAGTTTCCATCAGTCAGTCTGCATGTCAATGGATAAAAAGTTGGTTGCTGATCTGACCTGTTCATCATTCTCTGGAAAGATGCCATCAAACTACAGACACATTTGGCAATGCTGGGGCAGGAGGGGGAATGGAAGAGTAGAGATAGTCAGAGAGAAAAGTGAGTTCCATTATGCTTTAATGCCAGGACATTGAGACAAAGCCTTAGAAAACTTCAACCAATTTTGCACATGTGTATGCTCATTTTTAATTGAAGCCTCCACTTTATAAAATCCTAGGAATTACATATATTTGTCTGTTTAACAGAGGAGAAAAAAAAATGGCTACTTTTTACTTCTGAGAAAGGTTAAAAGAGCCTTTGTTGTTTAACATGCTAGCTCCATGATTTTGCTGAACAGTGTATGCTTGCAGAGTTACACATTAGTTCACTGCAGAACAGACTAGCAAAATGTCTAAGAAAACTGCAGCAGATAAAAATCACTGTTAAGTTAAAGTTATGTAATATCCATTCACCTGGATGAGAATAATAGTCACAGTACTTTTCAAATTTATATTGAAATAATTTTTAAATTAACCTCCTAGAATTTCTGAAAGCTGCAAAAACCTCTCAGTTAAATCCAGGATATTACTTCTTTCTCTCTTAATACGCTATGAATTTATTTCCACTGATTCAGTAACCATATTTTATGCTGACATTGTTTGTCTAATTGCTTAAATTCATCATTTTAGCTGCTTTTAGTTGCTTTTTCAGAAGCAACAAATTGTCTGATTTTGCAGGTGTCATATTGGAATGTCTTTAATGAGACTCAGCATTTTCTACTACCTGACAAACTTAGGTTGTGCTTTTGTTTCTCCTTCTTTACATCCAGATGTATCCATCTCTAAATTTATACTTGCAAATACTAGAACAATCCAGGACTAAATTCTGAAACACAATATTTGAGCAACATCCTTTCTTTTTTTCAGCAATGGGAGTCATGCCTTAAAAAGACATGAGTAGGAAGGGACTGGCAGTTTGTCTGCATTTTGGCAAAGCAAGTTTCCTGCCTCTAGTGATTCCTTTAATTCGGTTGTCAGCAGAGCATCTGTAGCAAGGATTTAACCTATAAATTGAAGGGAAATCTTATTCTGAAGCATGAGAAACAGTGGCCATTACAGGCCAGATACTGAGATTAGGTTTTACTGCCCAGAGATTAAGTTAAGGTATGTGTAGTAGGTAGTTTAATGATCCACAGATCACAGGCTGTTCTTTGCATACCAGTCCTGCTCTGCAAATTTACATGCTTTAAAGTATCAGGACCATATTTAGAAGAAGTTGAAAGCACTTCCAATTTACATATTTAAAAATATGGTGACCATATCTGGAAAAGAATAGAACAACACATAATGGTATATGTTCTGAAAAAATGCAGTTTAGCTTGATTAAGGGAAAAAAATGCAGCAGACTAGAGGTATTTTCACTGTGGCCATATATCTTGAGGGGTGTATTAATGGACCTAATGTAGGCCTCACTGTATTAACAGGCCTAGCTAGATCCTAGAATTGGATCTAGCTCACTTAACTTAAGATGTCCACATTGGAGATCGGAGTCCCAACAGACTACCTATTTCCTCTGTATAGTCTGTAAAGAGTTATAGACAATTTTCATGTGTATTTCTGATGTATTTCATTCAGCTATTTCAGACTGATACAGCCTGCACTGGTTATTTTCCTCAAAGGATACAGACTGCCAGAAGCAACCAGTGTAGATGTAGATATCAAAATGTGGTCAGATGAGTCCTATGAGTCCTGTGTGAATGCAATATTTGTCTTCCAGACTAGAATGGACAGTAAGTCCAAAGAAAAATACATTGTTTGATCAGGTTTGTAAAAGTACCCTTCCATGCTGTACAGGAAGCGATAGTAGCTTCCATAGCTATACTACATGGTCTGCTTTGTAGGCTATGGAAATTGTAGCTCACCCACTTCCAAGTAAAGTTTTACTACAAGTGAGGGACTGCCTAATGCACATGTTTTTGAAAATGGCTTTTAGAGATCAGCAGTACCTATCTGGCATATGGCAGGCATGTCACATGCCAAAAGGTGATGATGAAGGTGCTCAGGTCAGGGGTGCGTCTTGTCGCGCCCTGTTTGTAGCTGACCAAAACAAGCTAATAAAAGTTAACTAGGTTAATTTTTATAGCTCTTTCTATCAGCTGAATGCAGTGTTTATCATTCAGGAGAAAGGTAGTATCATGATAGATGGAAACCAAACATTAAGCACAGACAGCACAAACAGAAGCCAAGCCTGATTTGGTTGTCCTGATTTGGACAATCAAATCAGGCAACAACAATAGTTTAGGAGTGACTAGGGGCATAGTTCAACACACAGGACAAGTCCATTGGTTTGTCAAGTAGAATATTCTTTTGATTTTTACTGATTAATCTGTTTTTCAGAAGGAAGAGCTGAGGCGTCTTTTGAAACTTGCCAACAACTCATTCCTCTTGTCACATTTTCTAGAAAGAGGTGGAGAACACCTATCACAAACCTTTGTGATAGGTCACTCTGAGATAATCAGTATCTGATGGGGTGGAATAATCATGTTACACAATGGTGTAGGTTATAAACCCCCCAAAGAATCTAGTACAGACAGAAAGGGTCAATATACAAAGAACAAAAGAAAAACTAGGCCCAAATCACGTAACTGAAAATGGTTATAAAACAGAGCATGCTTATTTCTCATAAGATAGATATTCTTGGCCTTGATTCCTTGGAAGACTTCCCTATATGTCAGTATTGAACCAAGCACTTCGGAATAGCTTTAGGAATTTATATCCTGGAGATGCCATCTTTTAGACAAAATAAAATCAATGTCCCAACTACTCAGGATTTTTTATTGTTTGTTCCAAAATGAAGTGTCTTTATCTCCCGTCTTCAACAGATTCCAGATCCTGTCATAATTCAGTTTTCACTGTAGTTTCACTTAGATCTTCAAATATACATTACGATCCAGTTACACTGTGTATGAAAAAGTGATTACAAACTACCACTGCTCTTGTGGTACTGTATTTCTCTTCAGTAACACTGAATTTGCACAGAGTTGTATTTTGTAATACATTCCCAAACAAAGGCACTGTAGTACACTGTATGGCTACTAAAAGTATATTCCTGTAAAGTGACCATTTACAAACCACTGTTAAAAGTATCTTCTGATTTCTTTCATCTGTTTTTAAATGTTTTATATTTATGAACAGACCAAGTTTATGTGACCTGGGCTAGCATGTTTTCTTCAATGGAAAAAAAAAGAAGGATATTACCATTGTAATATACTAGTGAACGAAATTAAAATTCCAACAGGATCAGAACCTAGGATTGCTAATGTAAGAGGGAATCACATTTACTAAGTCTAAACAGACATTTGTAGGAATAAGGTGAAGGTAGTGTCCTTTAATTTGAAAAAAAAAGGAAGAGAAGAGTGTACCATTACATTCAGCATACAGTTCTGGAATAGGTAAAAGAGAGAAAACTTACTGATGTTGATGCCAGCTATATCAGATAAATTTGAGAGTTGCATGTTGTCTAGTTGATACGTGCATTTGTGCATGCCTGTATCTGTTTATTTGCATTGCATATGTTCCAGTTGTTTCTAACAAAAGATCACTTAAAATGCATAGATATGCCCAGTGAGAATGGCAGAAAATAAATTGCGGGGTTTTTTTTTAACATCGTTCTATGGTTATCTAAGCCAGAATGTACTATTAATTTACTTTGAAGCTCCTAATTTATGGAAAACTTCAATTAAATAAAATTTAGTACTGAATTTGTACTGAATCTAGGGCCACCACCACTCTATCAACGGTACAGAGATGTCAGAAATAAGACGTTTCAAGTTGGCAAATTTTAACATAAACTGGATTCCAGGTGAGATAAGTTTGTTGGGAAAACTGATTTAAAATACATTTCAAAACATGGTAAGACAAAAACTCACTGCATTATGAAGCTTCATTTTACTACATCTGTGGCAAATTTTCCACCTGAACCTGCATTTCATGGCACCAGTTAAATGAGAACCTCAAAACTCCCAAATAAATCCATGGTTTGGGAATTTTACTATAGGTGCTGAATTTCTTGTCTTTAAGAACTCAAATTATAATTCTGAATCTTGATACTTCAGTAATTGCAACATAAGGTTGCACTGAGATGTTTTATAAATCATCCTTTTCCAAACAATCTCATGATTATGTTCAGCGATTCTTGGAAAAAGCAAAAAGTCCAGACAGATAGAACCAAAAATTAAGAGAAGGATGAAAGATCCCACCTGATTTTTCAAAACCTTGTAAATAATTGGAGGTTTGGCTTACTTCAAACCCATTCTTAATCTATCTTAACTATTTTATTAATCTCTTTTTTTTTTCCTAAGATACGACTCTCCCTAGTCATAATAAACAACTGAACAGAAGAATTGTGAGAAGACAATCTGGTGAAGTAAAGAAATAACCTAAATAAGAGCAAAAATAACCCACTACAGGAATGCAGAATTCTATCTGCAACACTGGCATTCTGAAAGGCTGAAATGTTTTACAGGCAGTACCATATGCTAGAGAATAGAAGACACTCATAGGCATTTTTATGAAAGCAGGGAATTTGCCTTTGGGAAGTTTTCATGTGTTTGTGGAAACTCACAAGCTTCCTATCATTTTCAGGCATCTGTTATTTTCTTTCTTGTTTTTTGATAACATATGGAAATGTCAGTTCAAAACATGCCCTTGCATCACTATGAAATGGATATTTTATTTCTCTAATCCTCTATGGCAGCCAGACAGAAAATATATTTTAAAACTTATTGTATTTATTGTATAGTTATAGAATCATAGAATCATAGAATGGTTAGGGTTGGAAGGGACCTTCAAAGGTCTAGTCCAAACCCCCTGCAAGGAGCAGGGACATCCCCAACTAGATCAGGTTGCTCAGAGCCTCATCCAGCCTGGCCTTGAACGTTTCCAGGGATGGGGCATCCACCACCTCTCTGGGCAACCTGTTCCAGTGTTCTAGAACTCGCATTGTAAAAAAATTTTTTCCTAATATCCAATCTAAATCTACCTCCCTCTATTTTAAAACCATTACCTCTCATCCTATTACAACAGGCCCTACTGAACAGCCTCTCCCCATCTTTCTTGTAGACCCCCTTGAGGTACTGGAAGACTGCTATAAGGTCTCCCCGGAGCCTCCTCTTCTCCAGGCTGAACAGCCCCAACTCTCTCAGCCTGTCCTCATAAGAGAGGTGCTCCAGCCCTCTGATCATCTTCGTGGCCCTCCTCTGGACCTTCTCCAACTGGTCCATGTCCTTCTTATGTTGGGGGCTCCAGAACTGGACACAGTACTCCAGGTGGGGTCTCACCAGGGCAGAGTAGAGGGGCAGAATCACCTCCCTCGACCTGCTGGCCACGCTTCTGTTGATGCAGCCCAGGATGTGGTTGGCCGACTGGGCTGCAAGGGTGCATTGCTGGCTCATGTTGAGCTTCTCATCCACCAGCACTCCCAAGTCCTTCTCCTCGGGGCTGGTCTTGATCCATTCTCCACCCAGCCTGTATCTGTGCCTGGGATTGCCACGACCCAGGTGCAGGAACCTTGCACTTGGCCTGGTTGAACTTCATGAGGTTGGCACGGGCCCACCTCTCCAGCCTGTCAAGATCCCTCTGGATGGCATCCCTCCCTTCCAGCGTGTGGACAGCACCACACAGCTTGGTGTCATCGACGAACCTGCTGAGGGTGCACTCTATCCCACTGTCCATGTCGCCGACAAAGGGATAGCTTGAGCTTCCTATATTGCAACTTCAAACTTGAAGCCTCCTCATCAATGAAATAAAAATGGCTGGTAAGCACTGCTTTTGGGCTGCAACAGTTATCATGTCTGGTGCTTAAAACCCAGCTAACTTCATAACTGAAAGAATCCATCTAGGCTTTTGGATAAAAATATCAGTATCGAAAGTCTTGGAAGAAATGTGGAGAAAAAAATAATCTGTTCTGTGATTTCAGAATATTTTATGGTGTATGGCAGATAGCAGAACTAGCCTTCAACTGACCTCATTGTGTCGTGTATAAGTTATACTTCAGCAATTTATAATATGATCATACTGTAGAAAAAGTTTTGGATATAGACTAAAATGTTTCCAGGTGGAAAATATTACTGATGCCAATATGCATTACAAACACTAGGAAAATGTTGCACTTACCAGGTGCAAACTTACTGTTTTTTAAAAACAGTATTGCTTTGTAAAATTATTTTCTTTGAATTCATCACAGAGCTCTGAAGATCTCTGCATCTTTAGTTTGTGTAAGAAATAAACACCTTTCCCTCAATGTCAGCAAATTCCTATGTCATAGAGAACCTGCTAGCATTACTTATGTTATAAATATACATAAAATACAGGAATGATTATTAGTACTTATTCAAAGCGCCTCCAGTCCCTTCACAGTTTTCAGATGAAAATACAAACTCATCCACCCTGTAAGCACATTTCTCAACAAATATGCATATACTTGGAAAAAAAGTAGGGTTCTTCCATACTTCTTTTCCACTTGCAAAACACCGTTTAGGGAGAAGCAGCTAAGCTATCCTAAACTCTCAGACTGCAAACGTTACTCAGGTACTTCAGAGAACAGACACAGAAGTTTCCTTATTTTCCTTCTCACATGCTGCCTACCAACATCACTACCAAGACAACATACAGTTTGCCATTAGCAATCCATCATGCTAAAGAAAATTTGTCATAAAAAATATACCCCACAGAGAACTTGCCAACTAATTACATTGTTTTACACACTGACATTGAAACATACTTGCCTATGTGAAATGAAGAAAGCACACTTGTGATGTGTTAAGTTCAACTTATTTTTACTGTGCTTATTCATTTGAACACTTCAAACTGGAACACTGGATCACTCATGGTTAACTCTGTACAAATAATTTCAATGAAATAAATGGGCATAACAAGGCTGAGCATGTGTAGCACTACTTGCAAGCTCTTCTAAGTAACTAGTACATAATGAGTCATCTTCATTACGCCCAGAGAAATGCTACTGCTAGCAGAGATTTGAAAGTACCTACAAGAATTCATTTTTGCTATTCAGGCTTAACAGGCATAGCTCAGTCTTTGAACACACTGGGATGTTTATATAGCTGCACATATAATGTACTGAGACAAGGTAAATCCCCACTTTTCTTTCTTGTCTTTCAGGTATTTTCAGTGGTTTCTTTGTGTCTGTCAGTCTATTTGAATTTTGCAATCCTAATTCTCAAAACCAGCTGAAGAGTAAACAGAGAGGCTTCCTGATGTGAAAAAAGAGGCCAATGAACAACAGATAGCAAATAATGCAAGATTCTTTTGCAGTTCTTCCTTTAAAAAAAAAAGAAATTTAGAGTAAAAGATTTTCTCAGAAAAAAAGGAAATGCTAAAGAAAAAATGTGCAACATGAAATAATTTTAACTGGCTAAGAAAAGGCATTTGGTATCTTTGATACATACTCAAAACCCTTCATCAGGATTTTCTCAGTGGTTTTTTTGCTCAATGTCTGTGGGAATTACCTGACTATTTTCAGTCAACAGCTGCTAGAAAGGCATCCCGATGGCTCCCATGTCTGACACTACAGTCCATTCTGTGGACTGTTGTCCAGCTTCTCCTGGGGCTTCCTGGAAATAAAAATCATACCACTTAACAAATAACGCACCTTCTTTCAGTTTCTCTCTAGATGGCAGCATTTGCCTTAAGGACTTCTCTCTAGATGAACACACCTCATACAGAAGTAACAACAAGGGCTCAAGAAAAATACTGTCAGGGACCAGAAATTCTTTCACACTTACTTTGGTTTGATTTTAATACTTTTCACTATTTCTTTTGCTGGTTGTTCTTTTGGGAGCAGGCATAACTCTTCACATCGATAACTGAAGCTGTTTTAGCAGAAATAGTTAAAAACTAAATACCCCAGTGCAATTGTGTGCATGAAATCAAAATCAGTGGGAGTTCAATGATCAGAATAACAACATGCAGAGAGTAAGTAAAATATATTAAATTGACACAGATTAAAATTAATGAGTTGAAAACTTCCCTCCAAATTCCAAACACATCTGAGACAATGTTTTAAGCCTGAAAACACTTGCGCTAGCCTTGCTTTCAATTTCTGAACTCTGTATATTTGGTATAATTCAATATACTAAAAAATTCTGTTCTTGCACATTCCTGTTTTTCACACAGGCCCTGGAATAAGCAGATTTATAAAGGTCTTATTTCTAAGGATGAACACATCTTTATAGTTTAAAATCAAACTGAATCATTTCATACTTGCCGTTTGCTGAAACTCTGATCTCCTACTCTGTACATTTAGGGGAGGATGCAGGATCAGGAGCATCACTGATTTACAAGGACTAAACAGAGATCTCTGACTGCAAGCAAGGAGACTCAACTGAAAGACATAATCTACATTGTCGGGGTGCATCAAACACAGCCTAATCAGCCAGTTAAAAGATATTATTGTTCTGCTGTATTCAGCATTGGTGTGGTCTCACCTTAAGTGCTGTGTGCAGTACAATTTGAGAAGTATGAGAAGGTACTTGAATGTGTCCAGAGGAGGGCAAAAAAGCTGTTGAAAGGGCTGGAAGCTATGTCCTGTGAGGAGCAGCTAGAGACTCTGGGTTTGTCTAGTTTGGAGAAAAGAAGAGTGAGGGGCAACCTCATTGCTCTCTACAGCTTCCTGAGGAGGGGATGTGGAGAGGGAGGCGCTGATCTCTTCTCCCTGGGATCACGTGACAGGGCACATGGGAATGGCTCAAAGTTGCATCAGGGGAAGTTTAGACTGAATATTAGGAAGCATTTATTTACCAAGAGAGTGGTCAGACACTGGAACTGGCTTCCTAGACAGGCGGTTGATGTCCCAAGCCTGTCAGTGTTTAAGAGGCATTTGGAGAATGCTCTTAATAATGTGCTTTAACTTACAGTCAGCCCAGAATCGGTCAGGTAGTTGGACTAGATGATCGTTGTAGGTCCCTTCCAACTGAAAATATTCTATTCTATTGTCAAATAGACTACCATATTTGTTCTTATTATATTCCCTTATCCCACATATTCCTCATGCTTGCTCATCATTAGAAATAGCTATACACTTTGGTAGTCCTTACTGTAGTCTTATTCATCCTTTTAGTAATTCATGTCTAGGTCCCTTTCTTCTGCAAAATAATTACACTGAAAAGTGCTTAATTTTTTATTTGTGAGAGTATTAGGATGTGACATCTCTAGCCTGCATTAAATGAAAGAAATGAGAATTACTGAAAATGGGAAAAATCTAATTTACGATTAATGCACTTTTTCAAATAAATGCTATTAATAAAAAAAGGACATGTATATTATTAGGTGTATGTAACATACACTCCTGTTGGCTTTCAAGCAGCTCAAAGCTGCATTATACATCCCTCTATTAAATTTGGCCAGCTATAGCCTTCTCTGAAAGGATAAACTGCAGTCATAATTAATCTGCATTTTTAGTGCCTCATCACAAGTACTCACAGTAGGAAAATAATGCTATCAGTTGTGGTAATTTTATACTAGACATATGTAATTTATTCTCTATTTATTGCCTTCCATGTACAAGTCACTGCAACAATGTTTCCAGATTTTTTTTTCCTAACTTGTCCATCAGCCAGACCTTCACTGCTAGCTCTGTCTATACTCTGAATCTCATACAAACTAGAGATCTTTTTTAAAACGAGTCCCATCTTAATTTTTCTCATGCTTCTTCTCCTCCTTCTCTCGGTTTGCATTTGTTTCTTAGCCTCCTAAAACTTCTTGTCTGTTAGTGTTTGATCTGGGCTGGCACGCTGAGCCCACGGATCCTTGGCTGTCACAGCCATGGCATTCCCCTGAATAAGACGGGCCTGCTTAAATTCTGCATGCCAGTCTCAACTGGAATACGTCTTAAATGGCTACAATGTAAGGGGAGATGTTGGCATTTCACTACTTGTTATGAACAACTAAGAAAAGAAAGAATATTTTAAAATAAAAAACCTAAATACAGTGCAAATGGGACAAGTGTTAACTCATCTAGCAGAAAACGTTAAGCCATAAAAATTTAATGCTGTAGCAGTTTGATCCAGCCCTGCTATTTTATCTGCTTATCTTAGCTTCATTGATGAATGCCTAGCTATTCAAGAATTTATTCTCCTCTCTCTCTCTGAGGAAACTTCTGTAATTATTTTTAAAAATAGTGTTGTGGAGACTTGGTGGCCAAATGCCTATTGATCATGTGGAAAGATACATTCTTCTGACTTCAAAGACCATAGTGCTGTCCAAGGAACTAAAACTGGCAGCCAGAATACCAGGGGAGAAATAGATAGGGGTAAGGACAGAAAGACTGTATCTCAGGATGAGGAAAAGAAACAATCATCTTCAAAACCCTTCACTTAAATTACAGCAAAGGTACAAAGCTACTGCAAGTTGCCAGACTTGTTGGAATAACTTTCGAAGATAATAAGAATTATTTGAATAAATGGGTTATAAATCTACTTGACAAAAACATCTATAAAATTACAAAAGCAGCAGTTCTTTCTTAAGTTAATAGGAACATAGAGGTCATGTTTAATTTAATAACCAAGAAATTAGTGGACATTAAAACAAATGGCATACTCCAGATACATTTTCAAAGAGGGCGGAAAAAGTCATCATATTGAAATCAGATGCCATGTGCCTCACACATCATTTCTTCCTGTACTGTACTCCTGCCCTGTCCTGTTTTTTTCCAGCTTTAGAAAGCTGTTTCTGTTTCTTCTCCCTCAGTTGATAAGATCCAGTTAAATCCAAGCTTTGGAGACACTTTCATGAAACATCAGTGATTACTTGATTTCTCAGCATATAAATCTAACTACAAAACTTACTCTGTTATGAGGTAACTTTTCCAATGCAACATTTTTTCCTCAGCTGCTATCTGCCTTGAGACCTGTGTTAACATAATACTGTAAAAGCTGATCTCCATATAACATATTAAGCAATTGTTTTCCCAGAACAACCTGATAAAGCAGCAAAAGGATTAGACAGGGCCTTTCAGCTTTTCAGCAAGCAGCTTCAATTTAAGTTCAACTCCAAGCAGCTTTTAGCTTCTAAAAGTCAAGGCCACAAATAGGTTCTGTTAGATACGACCTGCTTAGACAGGAAGCTATCTCTTTAGCTTGCCACTCTGCCAGCTTTCCCAAACCCTTCTCTGCTTCTCAGGACTTTGTCTGACACTTTTACACCAAGCAATTCCTAGTCCCCCTACTCTCCACCTCACCTGACCACTGCAGCATAGATGATCTGCAGAGTGAGCAGTAAGTGGCAGGCAGCCTTCCCGATTGTTGTGGTTTAACTCCAGTCAGCAACTGAGCCCCACACACAGCCGCTCACTCACTATCCCCAGGTAGGATGGATCAGAGAGAATCAGAAGGGTAAAAGTGAGAAAACTCATGGGTTGAGATAAAAACAGTTTAACAAGTAAAGCAAAAGCTGCACAAGCAAGTAAAGCAAAACAAGGAATTCATTCACTCCTTCCCGTCAGCAGGCAAGTGTTCAGCCATCTCCAGGAAAGCTGGACTCCATCACATATTAACGGCTACTTGGGAAGACAAACGCTATAACTTCAAATGTTCCCCCTTCCTTCTTCCCCCAGCTTTATATGCTGAGCATGATGTCATATGGTATGGAATATCCCTTTGGTCAGCTATCCTGGCTGTGTCCCCTCCCAACTTTTCGTGCACCCCTAGCCTACTCGCTGATGGGCTAATGTGTGAAGCAGAAGAAGCCTTGATGTTGTGTAAGCACTGCTCAGCAAGAATGAAAACATCCACTGTTTTCAGCACAAATACAAAACATAGTCCCATACAAGCTAATATGGAAAACATTAACTCTATCCCAGTCAAAAGCACCTTACAGGTTCTTAGTGGCTGAATTAATCACAACAGGTCATATGATAAAATAAGTTAATCAGACTAAACACTGTCTCATCTCACACCTGCCCAGTTTTGTCTGTGCTGCCACCACTTCCCACAGCATGGGAGGCAGAGTTGTGCCCTTGGCTTAACAATATTGTACTGTTGCATTTCATTCTGTCTGTAACTAAGCAAATGTCCTTATTTGCAAGTATTGGCATGCCTCAACCTTTGCCTGGTAAACCTCCTCAGTCTGAGCTGAGAGTAATACTAGATTCTCTCACATTAATTTCCTAAGTTTATGCTGCCAAAAGGGAACCCCAAAACCTGAAGGGAGGACAGAAGGTCTACAAGTCCTGCCTGCTGCTGTAGGCTACAGCCAGCCATCAGGAGGACTGCAACACAAGTACCTGCATAAAACCCCACAAAACCTGAAGTCCTCTCTTCAGATGTTTATTTGCTAAAACCCTACCCTGGTAGGCAGTCAGAAAAGGCCTTAATCAGAATCTCTGATAAAGGCTTGCCATATTAGTGAGATTATTTTACTGCACACACTGCTTGTGTGGTTATTATACCCTTCTGGCTTGCTAAGAATGTTGCAATGTGGCATTTTGAACAGCAATTACCTATTACTGGATGTAAATGTTGGTACACATCTTTGAGGCCTAATTTCCACTTTGGCATCAGTTTACTGTGCAGTATCAAAGGGGTTATATATTATAGCCACAGGAGGACATATCTGAACAAGGTACTAGATTTTAATGTCTGTGAATTGTGTGGTTCTGTTAACTAGAAAATAACCAACATAAACACAAATTCTGAAAACAGGAAGAATATTAGCCGAACTGATTCACATATATTACTGAGATATTAATTTCCTGCAAGAAACTAATTTTCAAAGTCATTACAATCAATTATCAGTATCCATATCTTGCTTTACTAAATTGAATTTTTCAAAGAACTAAAAAGGATATTTTGCACGGCTTCATAATTTTGCTTGATAGTCCTTCCAAGAGCTCTAATCACTCACATTTATTGCAACTCTGTGAGAACTTTTATTATACAAATATAGAATTACTTGTTCAACACTATCCTTATAATTTACAGATATGCAAAACAGATTATATTTGTATGCAGCTGAATAATATATGCATATGCATACAGAGAAAAGTGTAAAGAAGAAAGTCCAAGTAATATTTTTTCTCTTACATAGTTCAAATAAAAGTGTTTCTGAATAACCATCTATCTCCTGATGTTTGATACTGCACTAAAGTTGAAGATAGAGAATGGAGTTTGCAAAGTAGCCACCTAATGAGCGATCTTAAAATCTGCATTTGTTTGTGCAACTTGATACACAGGATTACAGTTAACAGACAAGGCTCTTCATCACAGGCAGATGCGAGTTTAACACTCTGTGATCTTTACCAGATGCTCTGAACTGGCTCTGGTCTTGGACCTATGACAGTTTTGCCTATCCACTTTCAGATGTCACCAGCCTCCACTAGTAATTAAGGGATTGTCTTTCCTTGCAAATGTATGGTTTTTACATACTGTTTAGATGTCTGACCTTGACAGATGAAGAACTGATCCCACACCATTCTATTCCCACTGGCTGAAATGGAACTGGTGTGAATAGGTATATGTGAAATGGTTATTTGGTGCTCAGGTTGAAATGTATTAAATGCTTTTTTTTTTTTTTCATTTTGTTTAATTTTATAGCTCAGGTCTTTTTAAACAATTACACAATGTGAAACTAAAAGAAAATTATATCAAATATTTGTGTTTTTTTTTTTTTAAAGAATAATATGGGAAAAAAATTCTTTAACTTTAACAGAATGCAAACAAAGAGTTGAGTTGTTTCCTGTTTGATACTTTTCTTTACCAGAAACAAATACTTTTGACTTCTACTGTACATATCTATTAAAGTACTTATACCACCACACTGCTACATGTTCCTTAAGGCCAAAAGAGGTTTTCTTCCCCCCCCCCCCAATTTTCACATAATGAAATAGAAAAAATTAAATGAATACACCAAATACTTCTTGATTGTTATATAAAGAAGTTATTGCTTTTCAGCAGCCCTCTTACTTCTCCTCTAAAAAAAAGCTTTCAATACAGGGAACTTAGTATGGCAAAAATTGGAATGTATGATTACACAAAAACATGAGCTTGCTGATAACTGTAGTCATCAAGTGCTATTGAAATCACAGAAGCAGAACCAGAATTTAGACAGATGAACAGTGAAGTCATATCCCATATTTTCACAAAGAGTTAATTATAGAACACAAATATTAAGAAGGCAGAAGAGTTTGTTTATAAGACTCCAAAGTTGTAAAACAAATCTTGGGATTGTCCAATATATGGCATAATAATTTCCATATTCTGAATCTCTTGAGTTTTTTAAAGTTGCATTTTGATAGCTTGATCCAAGTAAATTTACTCACAGTAAACTGAGAACTCTGAAGCTTTGCAAAAGACTATAGCAGCATTTCTGCCAGTAAAAATACCAGAACAAAGTACAGACCCCACTTGGCTCAACTCCTCTTTTTTTTTCCTCCTGTTTTCTTTTCTAAAGTGCTCCTTGCTCATCTTTGCCCTAGGACATTATGCAGCAGACTGATCGCTGAAGTTCACATGCTTTTTATCCATTGATAGCCCATGCAAGAAATACATCAGCTCTTCCTGGAGCTAAGACACAAGGGTTACCAAGAGAACAGCCTGGCTGCCTGTGTGCTCCCAACCTGTCAGATGGCTCACCAGCTCACCTGAAGGCACCATCTGTGCGTCCCTCTGCAATGACAGTGACCTTGCACGGCGGCCTCACATGTCTGGTGAGACAGGTTCCCGTCTCCACTACATAGCATTTCAGTATGGGTCCAGGGGGGCTACCCTGCTTCTGAAAGAGTTCCCATGTATGCTATGGTATGGTTTTACATAGCAGTCAGAAGAACCAATAAAACTGTAAAAGAATATACCAACTTCCCCCTAGACTGTTATACGAAGGTTGTTGTTTACTGACGATGTTAAACAATGGCCTGATACTCCATAAGGGAAGACAATTCCAATCCCTTTACCCATAAATATTAAGATTAAAAAGTCCTAATCCTAGCAGTCCC
Organism: Chlamydotis macqueenii; assembly: GCF_036417535.1. NCBI lineage: Eukaryota > Metazoa > Chordata > Aves > Otidiformes > Otididae > Chlamydotis > Chlamydotis macqueenii. The sequence continues at coordinate 24,361,377 of NC_141559.1, forward strand.
TTGGGCTTTGTGGGCACAGAAGGACTGACATGCTCCATGTTTCCTAACACCAGCAAGTGATCCAGGAAGTCACTTTGGCAACTTTGACTTAATGTGGTTCTAGAGATCTCTCTGACAAATAATCACTCCCCATGATCCACAGTGGCTTCAATCAATTGAGAGGAATGAGTTACTCTAGTAGTGAAAATGTACAGAAGTTAATAGTAAACAAAAACCTCCTTCTGTGAGTCATGGTCCATTCAACTGAGTTCCTATTTTAAGTTTCAGGGTTTTCATTAAAATATAAATGAATTTTACAGTTTTTTTTTTACGCCATGCCCTTTTGGTGACCACATACCAGGCTGTCCAAGTAAGAAATTCCTTCAGGGGAGTTCTGAAAGAGCACAAAGTACAGATGGACATCTGAAGAATGTGATTTGCTGGAGGAGGTCAGGAAAGCTTATGCTGACTTTAAACCTTCCAGTTAGTGGCCTCTTGAAGTCCAGCAGTGTGGAAAAATTGGGCTTTTAAAAAGATAAATTATTCATCTTTTACCACATAATGCTTGTGACAGTGGGCTATTTTTGCATGTAGTTGTCCAGAAGACGAAGGGGTACCTCTAATTATGAGGCACTACATAGCTCACCAGAGAAGCTCTGTAAGCTCTCTCTGCTCCCTTTGCCCTTTTCTGTGCTGGTCTTCATTCTCTTTTGGTTATCTCTTTCCTTGCATCCACATTTCTCTGCTACATGTTCCAGGAGGGGAGTGCAGATTTTTGAGTGCACTGAGACACTCTACAGCAAATGCCTGTTCACAAGGTGAAAATTCACCCTTATCTTTTACTCAAATTGATGGGAAATTGTTTTCATGACATATATTCTAAACCAGGCCTCTATAGTCATAGAAATTATTAAAACCCACTCTAGCAAGAGCATTATTACGGAAGCTACTGCTGCATCTTTTGACCATTTTTTCCAGGAAAAAAAAAGGGGAAAATATCATGCCAATGTCTCAAGAATTCCTGGATGGTTTTGAAACACAAAAGAGGGAAACATAACAAAAGACTATATCACTTCATAAAAACATGATGGAGGATAAAAATCTGGGTTCTTTTTTCACATCCATGTCAAGCAGGAATGTTTTTCTACTTTTTCAGTCTTACTATATATTCAGCACGTAGCTGTGAAGTTTGTGAGAGGCCTGTATGGCATAAGCTATACAAAGTCTGTGGTACGAATTAAATTTTTAAGCCAAAGATACGGTGGTGCCTAAGCAAGAAAATTGGATTTATACTAGAAGAGGGGTGAAATTAAGGTGAGAAAGGGTCAGTGGAGTACAACACCTCAGGGAGTAACCAGAAAAAAAAAGGCTATTTTTTCCAGTACATTTACAAAAATCAAGGCAGTTTTCTGCAAGTGACTGAATGCTTTCAAGCAGACAGTTTTCTTGTACTGGGTCATACAACTTTTTAGAAGTCTTTTGATTTCTATTGCAATTTAATATTTCTTTTAAGACACTGCCTTAAGGAAAAGAGGGCTTCACTGTACTGGACATTGCGCAAAGAAAATACACAAATCTTTTCCTGATAGTTTTATAAAGTAAAACAAATTTCTTGATTTAGAGCCAAATTCTGTACTCACTTACATTCACACAAGCCCATCACTTTGCAGATGGAGGATATAATAGAACTAGTGACCTTGTGTTTACAGTTTGTGATAACCATTAACAAAGACATTAAGCAATGTTGCATATAGCATCACTAAAATTATCAATACGAGCATAGCAGCAAAAGGGTGTGCCCATTGAGTAGTAATTACTTCTTGTGATTTTCCCACATCATGCCTTCATAATGGAAAAGATCAATTTTAAGGAAGGGAACTAGTAGAGGAGTTAACTCAGGCTACAGGCTAACCATTGGGATGCAAAGCTGTAAAGGCAGGGGTTCTGGCTGCTGATTGCCCATGCTGGGAACTGACCACAGAAAGCTGTAGCTCTTCTCGAGGCAACATGTCGCATCTCATCTACATCTGAGTGAGCCTGGTTCAGTAATACAGAAGTAAACTCGGAAGTACACCCTGGTGTTTTAGGCCTTTTTCAATAAATCTCAGGAAAAAAAACTTAGGAGTGGAAGTCTTTCCACTACACTGGACTCCTGATATATGGATGTCACCCAAGCCTAAATTGCTTAAATTAGTGTCTTTAAATGGCTTCTTCATAGTTTCTCAGTAGCAGGTAAAAATGGAGATTTGTATTTCACTTAACATCAACTATACTGTAGAGCAAACCAGCAAACTACAGCTAGTCTGTGACAGCTGGTTACTGAAAGAAGCTGACTACATGTTGTGAAGTGTGGATGAATCTTACTCCCTATCAAAGTCAATAGGAACTCAGGGAGACTGAACAAATTCATAGATCAGATTAAATTATTTTTGAGGTAGTGTGTGCTGCTTTGATTCTCTACTGTGAAAAAAGAACAACTCAGTTATCTTGCCTCTTTTCAACATCTGCCTGTTTCAGCAGGTAGGAGGTAAGATTAAGTACTGCTAGCCCCAGTTTAGCAGTAAGATACTTAAAGCAAAGCACTTCTGGCGCATTTTTAGATGCCTTGAATATATCGCTGCCCATGAAGTGAGATAATCCCTGAGAAATGTCTGAAGTCACTCACTGCTGTTCTGAAATGGGATACAGCATATACAGTAGGAAAGTATGGAAAACAGGAAGGGAGTGTAAGAATGAGAGGGAATTTGCCACATTCTGCCAAGTTTCCATGAAAAACACAGTGATTGCATGCTAAATCTTGCAATGGCTGTCATCTGTAATGCTGTCAAGTAGTTCTCTGCTGCTTGTAGAGCCAGAGATGAGACTAGTTTAGAGCACGTTAGGTAGTTCTACTATATCCTATTAAGTGAGAATATCTCCACATTTTCTCTTTACTACCATAAACTGCTGGGAAGAGAACTTCTGCTTTACGTATGATAAATGAGTAAATGCTTGACAGTCTGGAAGAACACTGCTTCTGTGAAATCATCATTGTGGGAGTACCAACAGGCAGGATGAGGTGGCTGGTAAATATAGAAATGACCAGCATTAAACATCCATTGTCCTATCTAGATACTGGTTGCTGTTCTGATAACAAAGGATCTCTAGTCAGATAAATTTCATGCTCTTTACCAGATCTGCTGTCAAATACACAATTTATGTGTATACTAGAGCAGACATTTAATTTCAGATCAATGCTGATTATTTAAACTTATACAACATATGGATTTCACATTCTATGCTTTTGTGTCTCAAACTATCCATAGGCACAACACTTGGCAATTTGGCCTCAGCTGGATTATTAGAGAGCTTTTAAAACCAGGCAGACATCTTTGGTTACCCAATTACACTTTCATAATATTAACAGAATAGCACTGATACACTTAAAGACAGGCAGTGAAATAGAAAAGAATAATAAACCCATTCTTGTTACTATCTTGTTGCATTTCAATCTGATAGTAGGCATGCAAAAATCATAAACATTTCCACCAACACCAGATTAGTAATGAAAATATTTCACGTTCAATTCCCAAGATAGATGTGGCTATAGTTGGCTTTACAGACATCTAAATCAAGTCAAATACAGTTTCTTTCTACATCAAAAACTCAGCCTCTGAATTTTAGCTTTACAGTCTTTAATAACTCTAAGATCCAATGTACATAAAACTAAGTCTATTTCACCTTTGAGCTCTGTTGAAATTGCTTTAAATGCCAATCAAAGAAGGTTACGCCCGCTTCTTTATTCCTCTATATAATACGAAAGCTTGTATCATTTTTCTATTTGCAAGTCGTATTCATCAATGTAAATAAAACTGTGTATACCAGTAGTTTGTGAATGCATTGCAAATTGCAGAGTAGAGACAGTTAACGTGTATACTTTCAGCATATATCTTCCAAAAATAAACTATAATGACATAATGGCTACTGCATTTACAACTTTTGTGTGTGTGTGACTGGAAAGTGATTTTTTCCTTGTTGTTGGAACTCAACATACAATTAGTGATATGTTTGTATTTTATACATATGAAAAAAACCCCAAATTATGCTTTTTCATTGTGTGCGCATATGCACATATCTATCTATCAGTCTCTAACTATCCTCCTCTAAAGCCAGACAGGTATATGAAGGTGAAGGATGATCTGGATAAAACTTAGCCCTGAGCATTACACAATATGTGTTCTATTATCACTGTATCACAGACACCATCTGATCTTCCAGTCTGTGTTTGCTGACTATAGCTGTTCCTATTCTGAACTTTTCTTATAGCTACTATTTCTCTTTATAGAGTTTATCTATAATCTGTTAAATTCCTTCATCTTCCTAATCAATTTAGAATGGCTTACTAGTGCCCTATGTTAAGTTTCATTCCTTCTCTTTGCCTTTGACCTTCCCAGTATGTATTATTCCTAATATTATTAAATTGAATTGAGAAACATGCCAAAAAGTGTTGGGAGAAAAAAAATAACAAAACCTTTATGAAAAGCATTCTCAGTCACTACAGAAGAGAATTATGTAGAAAGCTTACTTACAATCAACATGAACATTCTAAAAATGTAACATTACTTGGAAAGTAAATAATTTAATCCAAGAAAAAAGAACCCTGTCCACACCCCTGCCCCCAAATACAAGTCTGCCAGAAAAGAGTCTCTTATTAGTATGGAATATATTGTCTCAGAAATTTATGACTATATGGACTTGATTTTTAGTAGCTCAGCGCAGTAATTTTTTAACATTTTAAAAAAGATAAGTTCCTCCTAGAAAAATTGTTGCATTATACTTAGCAAAATATAACTTTTGAGTTGTTCATCTTTCCCTGCCCACTGGCCCACTCCACCCCTCCTCCAATTGTGAAACAGCATTATATTCCGTTTGCTTGGAGAACTGCAAGCTGATGAAAGTCAACATCTGCTATTGACAGACAAATTGGTATCAGCTACATGACAAAATCTCTCTGGGAAGTGGAAGAAAATAATGATTGAGAGAAGAAATAGTGCAAAAGGAAAAAAAAAAAGGAAATAGTGCAAGAATTTCCTCTCCTTTCTGTGCTCTTCTTTATTGAAAGAAACTTGTACTTGTCTTTGGCATACATTTTTACATTTGCATTCTCAGCAGAAGTGAAACTGCTTTTCCAATCAGTGAATCCCTTCCATTTTTAACAGACTTTCTCCTCTTTCATAGAACAGGGGTGGCCAAACTGTAGCCTCCAAGCCACATCTGCCTTGCAAGCAATTCAGTTGTAACATTTGTGCTGAGACAAAAACATATCAGCAAAGAGCAGCAGTAGAACAGACAATTTGTCACTGGTAGGAGGAAATGAGCCAGCAGACACTACTATCACCGGCTCAGGCTGGGGCTCAGCCAAACTCCCAAGTGTGGCACATGTTAAATGTGCCATGCGGCACCCATCACCGTTTGCCACACTCTAGAGTGCATGGTCAAATAGAGCTCAGCCATGTGAGGATCTGGTATGTGGCTTGTAAGGTCAGACAAGGTAATGATCTTTGTTTTGCAAGGTTAACACAGTAACTGTAAAGCTAGAAAGGTTTGTAAGGAAATTAACTTCCCTGTTAGGTGCACAACTGAAGTCTGATTTAGATTACAGATAATAACCAGCAGCATGTACCCCAGCACGCTCAGCCCTGAGAGAGGGCAAATATTTCACACCCACATTGACTTGATATTTGTATCATGCTCTGCTCAACGAACAGCACATACACCTTCCAAGAACAAGCAATTCTTGAAATGAACATCTTAGAATAGGGTTCCTGCTGAAATTTCAAATCAAGGGCACTCTGTTCCCAAATAAAAGGCTCTAATTCTTGTGCCATGCACTCCTCTAACTGCAATAAATTACGAAGGAGAAAAAAGATAGTAGGGATTTTCCCCAGCACATGGCTCATTTAAATGGCATAGCTTTAGCGAGACAGCTCTACACTTAAAAGTCAGCCCAGAGTAGGGCTGGGGAATGGGTGTATTTAAAGAACTTGTTTAGATAACGCTTGGCTACAAAACAACCTTCTGACTGAGAAACAAAAACAAAAGGCAGAATTGTAATTAATCTGCCATAGTTTACATCAGAGATTGGAAAAATTTCCTCATTGTTTTGGAATCAGTGAAGAGGGGCTGTAAAGGTGGAATGCAGTCCTGTGTATCTGCTCAGCTCTGGTACAGCATGTACAAATTAATAGCAGAAGATACCCTTTTCTGCTCCAAGTCAGATTTCTGTTGTCAATCCCATCTCATTTCATTCACGAAATGGGCACCAGACTAGAATCAAGCTCAGTCTTGGATTTCCACCAACTCCAGTAGATGCTGTAAATTTGCACAGAAACTGTCTAAAACTTGGATTGGGTTCAAGTTCTTTGGTATCCTTACAAATCTATCCAGATTCACCAACTCATGTTTGCAGAACTCAACTAATTTTCATCTCCTCTCTTAGTAGTATCTACATCGTAAGCCTAACAACAGCATGATGTCCTACTGATGATCAGTTCAGGAACATCTTTCTCCCTTGAATGTCTCTGATTGAGAGACCATTTCTGTCATGCAGCCCCAGGACCAGGTGGTCTGCTTCACTTTGTTCCTTGACCTTTGGGATTTTATCTGACTATTCATCTATTTTGGAATTAGACTTTGATGAATTATTATTCACTATTGTAATTGAGCCTGTTTCAGTAGTGCTACAGGCTAGCATTGTAGCAAAGTAAACATAGATGATAGAAAAATCAATTCTGAAAGAACTAAAATTACGGCTACCTCACTCACAATCACCAAAACTTTTAATAAGAACAAACAACTAAATAAGTTATTGTTAAGCTGTAGTCAGCCTCTTCCTTTGGTATCATACAGCCAAATTCATAAAGCAATAATTCTAAACACAAATCTACTTCCCGACATGGCATTAATATCCATCCTTAAGAAACAGGTAGATCGCCATACAAAGAACCACAATGATGCTTCTGATTGGTCATAGAATATCTGTTGCACAATATCTTTTTAAAAAGTAAATAATTTCTTAACTATTGTGGAAAACAGGATCACAGGGAAACCAGAAAAAGGAAACAAGTAGAGATTAAACCAGCAGAAAAATATCCAAGTGAAATTCCTGGAAAGTAGTTCCAGCTGAGTGCTGAGTAGAAACAGTGTACTGTGTAAAGTCCCAAGAAGCCAAACAGTAAGTAATATTGCAGAATAGTTCAATAAGCTTCCGAGATTCTTTTGCCAAAAATAATCAGGATGTTTGATCTCAGCTTGACTGTAACATGCAGCTAGGAAAAGATTACCCCATTTGCTGCAGGAATTGTAGTACGATATCTCACCAATAAGGATAACAACAACTTTCACTTTGATAACTCCTTTTAACTGAGTTTTTAAACAATGTTGTATCAATTAGGGGGATGCTTAGCTGTTAAACATGGGTAAACAAATTCTCTCTTTCAAAATCACGTCTATACTTTAGCACTAAAGTGCATGGTATCATTAATAGCAACAAGTATGAGTTTATCAGAGTTCTGTGGTTCTCTTTCATGGTCGCATACAATGGCTCAACACATTTTCCCACCTATATTTCACTTCTTAAATGTCTTAAATACTGAAGAGAGAGACAATCCCACAAGAAAGATATTAAGTTCTGAATGGTGGTTGTAGAACTTCTGTTGAGATGTTTTTGACAATTATAAAATAAACACTTATGTAGATCGAGAGGTAGAGAGGGACACACTGCAGTGACTCATAGAGATCCACTTTTATGATAGATTGACCAAAAAAAAAAAATGTAATTGCTTTTTGAACTTTGCCTTGTGAAAAAAAGGTTAGTCATTTCGCTTTTTCATCTTAGCTCCGGAATAAAACACCCATAACAACAGCATTATCTCAGGAATGACATTTCAACTTTCAGCCAGCCCTAGTAGCAAATTTATTTACACATTTCTTATTCCTAAATCCCAGTCCTGATGGCTTGTCCCAAGCTCACTTTAAACTTACATGTTCCCTGCTCCTTCCTCTTCCACTTCAATTCCTCCTTTGCTTCCATCATAGATCTCATTTTGGAGAAGGGTTTCTGGATCCCTCACTCCTTTTTTTTTTTTAAGGAGAATTAAAATAAAACATGGTACTTTGAGTAACTGGTATTTCACAATATGAATTTATAAACAAGCTACCATAAAATAAAGGTGTGAACTTGCAGAGCCTTTTTATTTTGCTCTAACAACATTTGTACACAAACTTATTCCGCAGTAAATGGCAAGTAATTTTTTAAACTTCACTATGGGAACTTTCAAATGGGAACCCCCTTTTTTTCCCTGAGTGCTAAGAAGGGCATATTTCACCACGTGTAATGTCCTCCATGTAGATCACTGACAGACAGGGAAATAATCTTGGAGAGACTATTTCTCTACTCTCTGAAGCTTAAGACCTGGATTAAACTATGACGGTGGGACTGAGATGCTCTCTCACAATTTATATATACTTTATTCACTTCACATATATGAATATTAATACCTGTAGGAAATATTCTGATAACTATGACTACATTTCTCTTTGGTTTAGGGACTTAAACATATGTAAAGGGATATGGATGTGGTTTCATGGAGTTTTATGTCCTATAATTTTATATTCACTTTGAGCAGAGAATATAAAAAATTTAGGACTTAGGCACTTTGACAAAACTGGGCTACAAGGCCATTAACTGGTTTTGCATTTACAAAGAGAAAAAACTGTCAGTAAATATATAAGCTTCTCTTTTTAATGATTACATTTTTTGCCAAGCTAATGGAAAGAAAACCTTGTTACATTTCTTCCCTCTTACATTTTCCCTGTTACACATTTTTGCTTTTTAGCAAGAGTTTGAGTTCCCATGTTAAAATTTAGACTTGTAACGCTCTCCATTCTCCCTTGTAATTTCTCCATTTCTGTTATTTCAGGAATAGTGCAAAAGGCATGAGGCTACAAGCACAGCACTTTCAAAGAGGTCTATGTTCAAGGACATAATATCTGAGTTTATGATGAATGAATTTCATGTTAGAAAAACTGTCTTCACTGAAAGGGTTGTCAAGCACTGGAACAGGCTACCCAGGGAAGTGGTTGAGTCACCGTCTCTGGAGGTGTTCAAGAGACGTAGAATCATAGAACAGTTTGGGTTGGAAGGCATCTTTGAAGGTGATTTAGTCCAACTCCCCTGCAAGAAGAGGGACATCTCCAACTAGATCAGGTTGCTCAGAGTCTCATCCAACCCGGCCTTCAACGTTTCCAGAGACGGGGCATCAACCACCTCTCTGGGCAACCTGTTCCAGTACAACATGTAGATGTGGTACTCAGGGACATGGTTTAGTGATGGCAGTGTTACGTTAACAGTTGGACTTGATGATCTTAAAGATCTTTTCCAGCCTAAACCATTCTATGATTCTATGAATAATGGAAGTTGTTTCCTTCAGGCAGTGAAGAGGGTGCTGTTGTGCTTGAACACAACCCCTTGCAGTGGGAGTCTCCAAGAATTCTTTGAAGATCTAAATTTAAGTTTCCTGAGTACTGTCATGCAGGAAACTGATTAACTGGCAGCATGACTTGCGGCTTTTGGATTGTTCATGTCCTTTACTTTGCAAGCAATCACTGAAATGTAATATTTCCACTATGGGTGTGAAGGCTCTACAAAAATAAAAAAAAACTTTCAAAAGTTTCAGGACTGGTCATATATTAATTGCTTCTTTTTAAGGGGATGTGTTCTATTTGTAGTTACATAGCAGAATCCTTGTGCTTCTGGGTTTTCTCTAGAGCTATTGGTAAAGCATTTGTTAAAGATGTGGGAATCTGAATTTGGTTTTCTTTCTTCCCAAAGGGGACTGAATCTCTATCATCAGGACACTGCTGTAATGAGCATGCAATATTTTATTAGAGAGAGGTTTTATTCCCCTTCCATTACAGACAGAATCCCTTGTCTCAAAGGCTGAAAATCACTCCATTCTGGTGATAATGATGCAAGTCAAAATTTATTTGGTGGAGTGGGAAGTTTCATCAGGATGCAGTATCAACCATAGAGCATTAGAATATTTGCTGCTATTATAACTTACTACTTATTCAACAGTAACTAAGGAATAGCCCAAGAAATTAATTCGAACTGGAATAACTTCCATCTCTACACCCAGAAATTCTGGCAATCTAGTCCTTAAAAAGAGCAGTAAAATAAAACCAAATCAAAGCAAAGCAGACCTGAGAACCCTGGACCCTAGAAATTTAATGTAATAGTATGTTACTTATGTCTTATTTGCAACTCTCTGAAGAAAATTCTGTTTGTACTCCTGGTAGAAGGTGCAAAAAGAATAAAAGGCATGAAAAAATGACTTAATTTCTAAATAAAGTAGGAGAGAAGAAGTAATGGCAAGATCTTCCCTCTATCATTAGCTTCCACTGTTGCAGATTGAGAATCTGATATAAAACAGGATGCACGTTTCTCAAGTCGTGGGAGACAGCTGAAGGAATCTGACAAATAAGGGATTACAGATGAAGGTAGAGATCAGTGAAGGAGTCAAGAATTTCTGAAAAAGTTCTGAGAAATGTAGTTTCTTTCTTTTTTATGATCTTTCACCTCTGTCCTTTGAGATTCATCTGTTCCTCCCCCCCAAGTCTTTCGTTCGACACTTTCATTTCATTCTTCTCCTTTCTACCTTATAAACCTCAAGAGACTCCATTCCCCCTCACCCCACAACCTGACCTAGTGAGTTACCTGACCTGATATATGCCCTGATCTTAAAGTGTGATGTGACTGATGAGGTGTACGTCTCCAACCTGTCACCTTCTCTGGTAGCCTACTTCATTCAGATCCTGACACTTGGGGTCTCCCTGTGGTTCTCCAGAACTAATAAGATCTGAACACAGTAGCCTGCACAGAGCAGATTGCCAGCCTCTCTGTTATGTGGGGAAGGATTTCGGCATGACAGAGGGTTAAAGAGGGCTACTGGAAGTCACAGAGAGGCAGGAAAGTATTTATTGGGGCTTTAACGAATCCAGAAATGGTTTGCATTCTGTTAGTCCAATGAGATTGGAGTAGCTTTAAAAACAAAAACAAAAACAAAAATCATCTATATCAAACAAGAAGAATGATAAACAAAAAATAGTATGATGGTAAGGAGTATAGCCTGAATGAACTGGAAAGAAAATAATGGCACATGGAAAAAAGTAAACTTGCAAAGGTTTGGATAGATTTGTATGTTTAAGATAAGCATCCTGTTTGGCGAGCCCTTTCTGAATTAGACCTTTCAACCTTTTGAGTTTTGACTGTTGCAAATGTTTACCTCACCATGAAGTGTGCAAAAAAAGAGAGAAAGAGAGGGAGAAAGAGGCTGATTTATGAATCGGAATTCTTCGAAGGACAAATTAATTGCACTGTGGTACTTCTGTATGAACCAATATTGACTTAAAGGACAGCAGGAAGAGATGAAGACAATGAGTGCCTGCAGCACTTCCATGTCAGAGAAGCCCATTAACCAAATGTGTACTGAAGCAATAAATTTGTTTGGAAAAAACAAATATATATCCTATAGGTGAGTGCAGTAATAACCATTTGACAAGGTTCTATCCTTTACAAATACCTACAGGAGAAAGGCTTTTGAGATTATCCTTTTTTTTTTCCTTTTTACAATTTTCCTCTCCTTATCTTTATAAATACTTGGTTTTGACTCCTTTTAACTTCAGAGAGCTTTAGAAAAATCCCATTCATAAAATTGTATACATTCCCTTTACACAGAGTGCTATGTACCAGGCTATTTATATTAGAGTATAACTGACTTCAGTCTCCCTAGGTCTTTCATAACAATAAGATGGGTGTTCTGCTTAAAGCCATCTCCAGGAATAAAACTTTATATACAATGTTTGCTTCTCACCAGAAATGTAGAAAAATAATGACTTACAAATTGATCAAAATCTCCGCTCTCTGATGGTAATACCAAAATGTTTCAAGAGGAAATAGAAATAATATAAACCTGTATGTCTTCAAACTGCTCTCTGATTTATTAACTAAAGCCATGACTTCTCAGCACCATAATTTAGAAATCACCTCTTCCCTTCAGGCTCTTAGCATTTTCATTGCATGGTCTTTTGAATTAAAAAAAAAAAAACAAACCACACCTTAACCTGTAATAAGCTCTTACTTCTGCAAATGAGCTCATTAGGTTGTTTTTTTTTTCCTTTTTAAATACTTTGGAAAGTGAAACCTGGTGTGATTATGTGAACTGACCTTGCATAGTCTGGGTTTGAGTGTATCTGCAAAAACTTGTATGATTAGAATTGTCAGTAACACTTCCTGGAGCCATTAAACATGAACATATCTGCCAATGCATTTATTTGACAGCTTTCAGTGAGCTCACTAGAAATGCTCTGCAGACATTTTCCCTACAGGTAAAAAGAAAAGGAATTGCCATAATAGGATACTGCAAGAATATTTTTAAAAGGAGGCTAAATTCTTAGAGAAATAAATACTGTGGGGAGCTCAGTTGTTACGGAACTAAATATCTTCTATTTCCAACTGTTAAATCTAAAGCATAAAAATTTAGAAGATAGTAACAAAAAATGATATGTTACGTAACTTAAACTTGCATTTGTCAGTCACCATAAAACACCACTAAGTAAATAAATGCTGTTTGTGGGTTATGGCCTCTATGAATGCAGAAGAGTGAGAGATGATTCCAGAAGCTCTCCTTCCTGTCCACCACAGATCTTTTCCCCACTTACATGCCTTACTATGTGACCAGAATTAATCACAGGTCTGTTGCTTTGGAGAATGAGGAGGACACAAGGACTGTTAGGACTTCTAAAAACCTTTAGAGAAGACGCAGCTAGGATGCAGGCCATGGCAAAATGGCTTGAAACACTTTTTGCACCCCAGTGCAGAGTCACCTCTGGGAGAATAGTGTTGTCTGTGCCCTTGTAGTTCTGCAGACAAATGCTACAATGTAAAGCATGAGACAAATGTTCATCTTACAAACCGTTCTCAGGAAAAAAAAAAAAAAAAAGGTAAAGGAGATGAACCTCAGTCTAGAAAAGGTGATAATAACAGGAAAAAGAAAGGTGAGGAAAGAGAAGGAGGATGGGGAGAAGAAGAAGAAACAGCAACAGCCTCCTGATTATCATGACGTATCTAGCAGTAATGTCAAACATTTCTGAAATTCAATGATCGGTGATTTCTACGCTGTGTGTCATTTTTGTTGCTATCCCACTAGCTATTTGTCTATTCAAAGTTTTCTGCTTCATCATTTGTGCCTATTTATCTCATTACTATCTTCATCATCATTAATATATCTGTCAGATTTTTGCCAGCCAGAAGTTATTTTCCTAAGGTTCTTAAGTAGTTAAATACTGCAAGACCTGGACGTCCATATGTTTTCATAGAAGTTAATTTTAAGTCCATGTAAAAGTTCACTTAAATCCACTTCAAATTTTTTTTGTTAATCAAGTGAATATTTGTGATTGCTCCCATTAAAAAGCAGGTATGATCATTTTATAATGTCTATACTGGGCATAAGCAACTGAGTCCAACCTGGATGGCAGTTGTCACCTCCATACATAAATGCTTAATTAAACAATAATAACTACTGTAAATTGATGAATACAAGTTAATTAATTTCATGTATAAGTAGAAAAGTGTGTGTCAGAGAGAGAGCCTGACTCTTGATTTCAATTTATTCCACAATGTACAAATTGCATGAAGTATACTGGAAACAGAAAATTAGATCAAGCTTTGTATAATCCCTAGAATCCATTGAATTATGTTAATAAACTCCCTTCTAGAAATTCCCTTACAGATCTGATGAAGGAAATACATTTCTGACATGCCCATGTGTACGCACACATTTTGTACAGGACACACCACTTGGGGTATTCTTAGAATCCGAGTGGTACTGGTTTGACCCTCCTGCCCATCAGCTCCCTGGATAGTACAGGAAGCAGAATGTGATTGCAGCAATGCATATTTTCTGCTGGAATTACTCTTTCAAAAATAGAGCTAAAATGTGAGTACAGACTGCAATGCAGTGACTGAGCCAGGCTGGGACCCAAACACTGAAGATACAACACAATCGCTGACAACGTTTTGCAAGTGATGGATGGGCTGTACTCTCTTTCTTTTTAAAAATAAACAAGTGATGTACCTACCTCCAAGAGAGGCTTCCAGTGACAATGGCAATGTGACCTCTGGAACCAAGCTCCTCTCTACCTGGAGGGTTCTAAAATGTATTATTCTTCATTTTGAGATGAGTGGAGTTGGCTGCTCACCATTCAGAAGCTGGATATTTTACAGCTTTCTGAGGTACCAAGCCTCCACGTATCATACAAGGAAAGCCTATGGATTGCACTCTGGTAAAGCTAACTTGTAGCACTGCTTATGTCTGTTTCTGTGCTTAGCCCTGAGTTAAGGACTTCTCTCTGTAATGACAAGCTTTGCTCTCTGAGAATCAAACAACAATTGAATGGGCAGTGAAGAAAAATGGGAGTCTGATTTGCCTCTCTTATCATACACCCTCCCCTTCCCCCTGATTTCAGTAAAGAGACTACTGAAGGTCCGGCATAAGTAAAAGACAACTCTTGCCCAAGAAAAATGTTTTATAGTGAATCAACCATGTAGCTCATTAAAACAATTGGGTTAGAAGACATTGAACTAATGTATAATCCATGAATTTTTAAGCTACCTTGAGCCTTTCTCCTCCATGCAATTGCAAAATAGCTGGCGCTAAATGCAGGGGAGATTGTATCTTCACATTTCAGTATCTTGATTAATGTTGCCGTAAAGACACACACAAAAAAAACCTGTGGAATCATTTTACCTCCATTTTTTTGCTAACTTAGCACATAAACAAACCAATACTTGTAGACAAAGACATGCTATTTTGTGATGAAATGTTCCTAGACATTGTCTGCTAAATCCCTATAATTAGCATGGTCCCTGGTGAATGTCACTGGGTATTTGATGAAACAGGGCATGAACTCTGCAGCAACACCCAGGGGGGTCAGTAATGCTATCCAGAATGACTCTTGGAATTTTTAACTACTAGATAGGTTCTCCTTATCTAGGAAACTCAGGGGAGAAAGGCATTTGTCCGGTCTAATGACCCCTGTTAGCAGATTTATGCCACCTCCCTCTATACAAAATGTCTCCTCTGTCCTCCTTTCAGATATTTAATTTGAGAGTAAGTATACTGAATAGTATTTTTTTGAAAGGGATATGTCATGAAAATGGTAAAGAAGGAAACCAGCCAACTTCGTTTTTCCATTCTGCTTATGCCATTGTTCTTACTCTTCAAAACACCACAAAAGCAACAAGTTTGCAGGTAACAAAAAGAAAAATGAAAGACAGCATAATTACAGCAGGTAATTTCAAGGGTACTAGGAGAACTGAAATTGCTTACTAAAACACATTCTGCCCTAGGGAAAAAACTACTGTCTTTCACTACTATCAAGAACAGTTTTCCTTGGCTGTAGAAATACACCCACAAAACTGAAAGGTGGTTTCCTCTGTGCTGGGAAACAGTTTTCAGGATGGTAAATACTCTAAAAACTGTACAAATTTCCTTTTCCTTATAGTTCCTAGTTGTCTGCTGGTTACTAAAATCTACCTGAGAGACTGAGTCAAAAACCTGCTGCAAAACAGGCTCAGTAGCTGTAGTCCCAACCAGGGTTTTTATGTTTCAGATGAGTGCTCTAGCAGGCATTGAGTTAGCTGTTGAGACAGCCTGATTTTGAGAGAAAGACCAATGCAGACCTGAGAGGCTCTCTTGATAAAACTTCCTTTTGCCTGGCACATTTCTTGCAACATTTTTTTTCCATAATTCAGGATTTAATAGTAGTATTAACCTTGCTTTAGAAAACGTCATGCATCGTCTGTATTTCAAATGCTGATAATTCTTACATGAAGAATTATCTTTGAATGCTATGGAATTATTTAAAAAGAAATTTTGGATCAGTTTAATAATAATGACATTTTGTTTCCTAAAAAACCCCAGAAATCTATGATAGATTTATCTTTGCAAATCTATACAATTTTCAAAAATTAATCTCTCTCATACAACAAGGCATTGTTTTTTTTTTCTTTTTTTCAGCTGGGCTTGTGGGTGGATTGAATAAGAAATTCAATTTGACCTTTTCCTAATTTTCTGTCCTAAACAGTGCATGATATCAAAATAATGGAATGAGCTGCAGCTAGGGTTAGGGGGCAGGGGGGAGGCTGTCCATTGTATTAAGGACTAACTCCGTGATTAAATGTAGACTCAAAACAAATAACCTCTGTGCGCGTGTTAACTAGCCTAATTAATCTTCATGTTAGATTAACTTGATAAAATGTTGACCTAATTTGGGATTAAAAGATTACACGTAACATTTTCAGCTGAAAGCTGTAACATGCCTCATGTCAACACAATAATGACAGAATTAACCCTGCAAGCCCTCTCAAACCTGTGCACTGAATGTCACTGCTTAAGTAGAGTCTGGATGACCTGTAAATGCAGGAAGGCTGCTATATATAAAAAAAGCTGATATTGAAACACTGGCCTCTCACTCAGAGTCTCACAGGCCTGCATATACTGAGAAATATCACAAAGCTAAGGGAGGAAGTAGAGCGGCATCATCCGTCCACTCTTAGAACTTGTAAACTTCTACAAACTAAATATATACTGTGTGTTTACGTTTAAACGTAGACGCTGGAAGGAAGCACTATGAATTTGATATCATTAACAGGATAATGAACTGAAAATGTCTGAGAAATCTGGGAGATGCAAGACTTAGATGCAGGAAAACTCAAAACCAGAAAAGCACTGCCAATTGTAGCCCAGAGGAACCTGGCAGCATCAATCTGCCTGTGAACAATGGAGATCTCTTTCTTGTAACATGTTTGGATGTGATATTTCAAGCTTGCACTTCCAAAGGATATGATATTTCAAGCTTGTACTTCTGAGCTGTGTTAGAAAAATTTGTGAACTTGTGTAAAGTATGTTGGTGATCTCTCCTTTCTTTTGAAAAAATGTGGTCAAAGAGGAGAGAGGAGGGAGAGAGACAGAAACTCTCACTTCTGTAAGAAGTGATTCTTTTAGCTCATGCTATTTTTGTCTCTGAACAATTTCATATCTGCTCTTTTCATAGATAAAACTGTGCTATCTCTCACTTACCACCTTGCAAAGCACTAGGCTCAAAGATGAGCTAGGCTCTTTCCAGCTCACAGCATCATTAAGGCCGTGGTTCTTCCCACAAAAGCGACTCAGAAGCTGTGCTACCATCACGTACACACAAAATACTCTTCCACTTCCGCTATGCCTCTCAGCACTAGTTTTGTGATTACAAAATTCTGAGGTGGCTATTGAAAGAATGTCTCTGGCTTTTGCTTAGGGTGGTCAGATTAAAAATAACATTTAAAATAAATGGAGCACAAGGTTGTGGTGAACATACTTACATACTGAAAAGTCATGTCTCACATTAGGCCATGGAACCTAACAGAGATAGCATGAGAGGGAAAACTTTCCTCTGCGGTGCTTCATGTGAGAGTGCACAGCTCTTGTCTGCTCACGTAGGCTCTTCTCTTATGCACTTCTATCAAAGCCCTGGGAATGCCTCAGCTCTTGCTGCAGTACTGCAAGCACAATCAGCTGGTAAAAGTCAATATCCCTAACAGTAATCCAGGACAAAACAATACCCAGAAATCAGTCCTGGAAACACCAGGACAGAGTCTGCATCGCTAGACAAACCAGAATATTTGACCACCCTATTTATTATATGCACATTCAGATGGAAAGATCCTTTGCATGCAATCTGCAACCAAGCAGACTAGAACTATAGTTTTGATTCTGAAATAAGTTCTTATGCCTAAGAATCGTGTAAAGGGACATACCAGAAGTCATCAGGAGGCTGAGTTAAAGACAGTGTGAACTGAATGCTGGGAGAGGTCTTTCTTTTGAGGTGAAGTTTGGAGCCAACAATGTAATTTAAACCTCACAGAATAAAGGATGATACACTACAGAATAAAATACAATATACAAGTAATTAACTAAAGGAAAAATTAAGTTTTTTTCTCACTTTTTGCATGACAACTTGTTAAAGCAGTGTTAATGGTACTGGAGTCACACTCTTCCAGTAGCTTGGAAGGTTTTTTTAGCGTGCATACCTAACAAATGCTTTCATATAAATAAGTCATGCAGACTTTTATTTCCCTAGAACAGGAGGATATAGGCAATATTTTTATGGATTTATTTCCATTAAAACTGTATGCCCCTTGATAATTTACTACTTCAGTTATTTGTATGTGTTATTGTCTAACTTTTCCTATGTGAAAAAGAGAACAGGATATTAAAGTTTTCCTAAAGTTGCTATAACTAATGTCACAAAGAGGAGCACCCTGAAGTTTTTTTATTGCAGTCTGTCACTTCCCATAAATTCATGACAAAGAAATAAATGACTAATCCAAGTTTGGTCAGACAACTTGGCCCAAAGTAGACAGGCTTAAAAGCTGAGTAACAGAATTAACAGCATTTCTCTTATTTTTATTCCAATAGAATAATGATTTGCAGCCATAGCAAACTGTGATGTGATTCCCATCAGTTCTGAAAAGTTATGCAAGCCTGCAAGAGACCTGTCTTCAAGAAGGACAAACTATAGAAACATGCAGCTCCTGCTGGCCATTACTTAGGTAGTATTCTTTCCTGGGAGAGCTTAGGAGACTGATTAATTTAAAAGATACTGCAAAATGCTGTGCTTTTCTCTGTAGACTGATACTGAAGCCTTAACTATCATTCACCATTAGATACTGTTCTATATTATTGTGAGCAGCTGTTAATTAAATTCCTTGCATAAGTTATACTTGACCTACGCCTGTATGTTTCTGCAGTTTTCTTTGACCTTTGGTTGCAGTTATTGTGGATGTTTGCTGAGTTTTCACTCTAGTCCAGCAATAAATGAAATAATCACTTGACAGCTACAGATTACAGAGATGTTTAAAAGCTATTTTTGAAACATGCAGGATTAAAAATGTCCCAGGCCTATTCACTAGTGGAAATACTCAAGCTTGTGAATATGGATATTGTGAATGTCTACAGAAATAGATTAATAAACAAGTGAATTATCTTTCTTCTTTTGTATAAAAACAATGTTGACAATGTACATTATTTAAAAATTTGAACCTGTAATACTTATCTTACTGGAAAAGGATGCAAGAAATTCAAGAAAATAAATGTTCCTCATTGTGGACAATTGGTCACAAAATCGAAATATACCTGTAGCAAGGCATTTAATTTTTGTTTACCTTTTAAACATATCCTTTGCTACTTTAGCACTCTCCCTTCCAGGTACATTTACCTTTAAGGTGACACAAACAAAATTGCATTGCTGTCCTAATCTAATAGTCTGGTCATTTCAAAATAGCTGAAAAAACACTTGTAGAAAATGTCTTGATGAATCGCTGTAACTAGAACAAAGATTTATAATGTCACTAAAATTTTAATCTGGATTGAAATTTTAGAGGTGGAAGTACAATATGACTACTTTTGGAAAGCTCCCCACTGGGGAGGGGGAGGGTGAGCGAGAAACTGTGTGGTAATTTGGGCAAAAACATCACAGCTTCATTAGTTATAAGCGCTGGCAACTATGTACAATTAAATCATTGAACTTCTATCCAGAAAAAAAAAAATCCCAAAGTATAATTTTCAGATTCTACAACTTCTATGAAATACTATTACTATTTTCAAGGGGAAAAAGAAGCCCTGAGAGATTACATGGCTTTACAAGAGTTCTATCCATTCAGTGCAAGAATAAAATGCACCAACAACAGTGCTTCCAAGACCAAATGTAGCCACCCTGAGTCAGACAAACAATGAAGCACATGCACAATATTAAAAGAATACCTAAATGCTTTTAAATTTGACATGCAACATGGTTCAAATTAATCCACCCTGAATTCTACTCTGAGCTGTTGTTTCCTATTAAGGAAGTAGTTCTGAAGACCTAGAGAGTCAGCCAACAGCATATACGAGGTGCAAGGACCCAGTCAGGATGAGTTTGGGCATCAACATTTTACTCTACAGGAGATATTTTCACTACTTGCTTACTCACACTCGCAGCTAGCCAACTAATACTTCTAAAAGATTCTATGTAAGATATATGTCCTGACATTACTTCATGAATAAGCTGATGTACATATCCACACACACTTAGGTAGCATGTAATATTAAAACAGTGGCACTGTGTTACATCATCCACTCTGCTATTTTAAACTGAGGGGACAAGACTGCGGCACAGGAGCAGCTGTCCAGAAGTTCCCTCCTTCCCCTTCCCTCAGTCAAGAGATACCCTCCAGAAATTTTCTACAAAGGCCTTATTATTAACCCAAAAACATTCCTCTGTTTTTCCCTTATTAAACAATGTTGCTACTAGCCAATTGGAAATTAGTGGTTAACCTGCCAAAACCAACACTTTTATACGTTGCAATCAGAACAGTTACAACTGCCTACGAAAATGACACTCACAAAGAGATGCCTTGGTGTCTCACTGCAGCAAGGGAAAATACACCACTACTTTTAGCCAAAATTGAGTTAATAACCAAAAGGAAGTTCTACACTGATAAGTAAAAGTTGGCTACAGCAATTCCTCACACTTTTCTACTTACTTTGCAAGAATAAATGACTAAACAAAATAGCTAGCAAGACTGCTTTCAGATAGGACAGATTCTAGGGAAATATAATAGAACTGGGAATGACAGAACCAAAATCTTTCTTGTATCACTTATTAAGAGACAGAAAATGCACATTTCATACACTCACTGAAAATGAATGCAACTCACCTCAAATCTGATATAATGAATAGCCACAAAATCTGCATACAGATGTAAACAGACCAAGATTAATTAATAGACAATGTTTACTTTACTCTTCCAAAACCAAATGCATTGATTCTCCATTTGGATCATTCATAAGCAGGAAAAAAAAAAAAAATTCTATCATAGAGAAGTTTTCCTGCAAATTATTCGGCTGTACTATCACAATTCTAGTCCTAATACATTTATTAATTGTTTTACTCTGCTAACAACTCAGCAACACCACAACATCCAAAACAGCTGTAACTGATGAATCATTTTTTCTTGTATTAAGAATGCCGTAAAATGGTTTTGGCATTTCAGTAAAAATAAAGACATGCGCAAAACCTGAACAAATCTGGTATAAACCTGACTCACAAGAGAAAGCCCACAATACTTTATATAGTCTCTCCCTGACTTTATTCGATCCTTAAGTCGAGTTTATTTGCCAGTTTACATTTAGAGTGTTCCTTCTTTTTATTATAAAAGAGTAATTGTAGAAACCCCCACTTCCATCTGCCCACCCCCTCCAAGTAACTTTCTGAAAATCAAATCTGACTGAAGTTCATGA
The DNA here is from genome assembly GCF_036417535.1 of Chlamydotis macqueenii. Classification (NCBI taxonomy): domain Eukaryota; kingdom Metazoa; phylum Chordata; class Aves; order Otidiformes; family Otididae; genus Chlamydotis; species Chlamydotis macqueenii. The sequence continues at coordinate 24,382,775 of NC_141559.1, forward strand.
GCAGGAACTATGCTTCTATAGCCAAAGAAGTCATTGTTAACAAACTAAGTGGCACTTGCAAGGACAACACTACTTCAATGAAAAATGATGCAATTCTTTCTTGTGAGAAACAAAAAAAAAAGGGTTTTTTTTGTTTGGTTGTTTTTTTTTAAAATGTTCCTCCCCTCTTGTAGAACATTAAGTACTTGAGCAGTAAAATAATGAAATAACCAGATGTAGAAAAATAGGGAATCAACTGTGTTAGTAATATTGGTAATGCAATTGCTTTAATGGAAAAAATAATGACACGTTGCTTCAAATATTTTGAAGTAAATGATGATCACACAAAGGAAATTATAGAACAGGAGAAGTATATACGTTATATTTATCTTTCACCACAAAAAGACAGAGAAAAAACATCACCCCTCCCCCCCTCCCAATACTGCACTTTAAGCATTTCCAGGTGTTAACGATTTCTAGGTATTTTTCCCTTTGGTTCGTATTGTAGCATTGCAATTTTATATTTATCTTGCCATCTGTCACAAGAAAGAACCGATACAGAACAGTGGCAAAATCATGTTAAAAAGACTGTCTTGGGATAACAAAGAGAAAAGTTAATGGACGTGGATTTACAAATTATTAATGATTTTTCTTGTCATTTCTTGAAAAATGAAAGCTATGCATGCTGTCCCTTTCCCCAAACAGATTGCATTTTATTCCTCTGCAGTTTGTCCGTCAGGCTTCACTCTGACAACATAATCCAAAACTAATCCAGAGCATTCAGTTTTCCTTGTTGGCTCTCATGCACACTGCTTAGACAAATCCTACTACCTGTCAGCCCTCCTGTGTGTGCCAAACAGGCTGCCAGGTTAACCCTTGGGGAAGCCGAGAGACCTGCTGACTTAACCCCTGCTTCCCTTCAAATAATCCACTGTAAATACATGGGACGTTAACAGGCTAACTGTTCTAATCAGGGCTGGATCCCTTAAAATCTGTTTCATACACAACCCTTAAGAACTAAGGATCTAAGCATTACTGCTGGAAGAGGAAAGGATTGCTTCCAAAAATACAAGCACTAAATAAGCAGATGGATAGAACACACTGAAAGGTTTTAATCCCCTAAAGGAGTTTAAGAAAATATACACATCACTTCAATTGCCCACCTCATTCCTTATAAATTTTCCCTAATTGTCAGGACAAGGTCAGAAATAATTTAGTACAATGAAAGAAAGTCTAATTTAGTTACAATTCAGGTTCTTGATGGCAAACTTTCTACCCATAGCTTTTGTCCACTTTCATAAATATTGTTTTCATAAAAATTAGTTTCACAAAAATTAACTTTTCAGTGCTCTGCAGTCTCTGTTTGGTCATTTGCATTTTCTGGAGATCCAGACCAAATAAGTCACCAGCTAAAAGAGATTTTCATAAACAACATAGTTTACAAATAATGACATTTTAAATTACTTTACTTTCTAAAGACATATAATTATTTCCCAGCAGCACTTAAAACAATTCATTTCTAATCCTTTAAGCCTGAAATAGAGAAAAATCTGAGTTACAAATCTTTTCAAAATACTCACTCTGTACTCAAAAAACCAAAATAAACCAACACCTTCTCCTCATTGGAATTCAAGGCACATCACTCTATCTGCTGCTGCAGCATCAACAATCCACAGCAGAAAATAACTTGCGTATGCACGGCATACCGAGGAACACTTAAAAGCCACACTGAGCTTAGCGACATGAGAAATGTAATAAAACATCACACAGCTCATTTAATGTTCGAAAGGCATGATGTCCAAGTTAATATCTGAAGTGGGGGAAGGTAGAGTAAGGCATGGGGAGGGCTCCTGAACTCTGCCACAAACAAAACTGGGAAGGTCCATTGTGCCTTCTGATAAGAACATTTATTTTACCTCAATTAAATTTCAGGCATTCTCTTGAGAGGAAGAAGGGAAAATTGTTCTTCCCTCCCACACACTTACACACATTCATATTTATGCTTTATATATACATGCAAAGCACACACCTTGGTCTCAGGAGTCCTGGGAAATGTTTAAATGGTTTTATTCATTCTTAGAAGTGCTGTGCTTGTGGCAGCTAATAAACAGATCTTATAAATGCTACAGATTCCGGAGATGTTTAAAATACTCTCACTGCTTTTAAATGCAGGGATAGTTTTAAAATCTCACTCTTTCTAGATGTGTTACTCATTCTAACATTTTTTCCTGTTTTTTTCTTAATATACCAAAGAAGTGTTAATCCTTAATGAGCATTTAAATTTGCCCTTGTTACTATTTTTAGATCCCCACAAGCCCTTACCTAAACAATACAGAAACAAATATTTGTCAAAAATATTAGTTACTTCTAAAATAAACAGATCTGAAAAATAACTAAAGCAAATGCTTTTTCATTATCTGTGCTCTTTTTTTTTTTTTTCCAGCTCATCTCAAAACAACAGTTATTTTGTTGACAGAAAAGTTCATTAAGGTCTAAGACAGCAGTTTGTCTTTGGGGAGTTGGCAGCTTTTCTAGGGAGAAGGCAGTAGTTTAAAAGATATATCTTATCTCTCTGACAGATAATTTTGGTCAAAATCAGAACTTCTTTTCATTTTCTTCCCTACAAAGGCATTTTTTCAAGTAATTTATCTATTACTAGTTAAAACAAAGTTGGAAAGGTAAAATTAAGAACGGATTTTGGAAAATCAGCATGCATCCATGCATCCAATCTTTTTTACTGTTGTTTTTATAAAACCCTGATTCTCTGCAAGTCCATAACAAAACTCCAACTGACTTTCATAGGACCAAGATTTTACACAGTGTCTAGAAGGCATGAATCCTCCAGGACAATTAATTGATATATAACAAAGTTCTGCACACGAAAGCACATGCTTGTGCTTAGCCTTTCATCTACATACATTACAGATAAAATACTGAAGCAAAATAAATTCCACACAATTCCATAACAAATTTCAGTGTTATACCCATAGGATCTATGCTAAGATCTTGCTTCTTCCTAAAAATATTTTTAATAAATTCACATTTTGCAAATGTTCTTAGGGTCCATTAAATGCCCATAGCACCAGAATTTTTAGAGAACATCAGACAACTGGTAGTTTGTTAATCAAAATATAGTGCCATGGTAGTTAAACTAGAACTTACAGAGTTGCTGCTCAAGAATTTTATTCATGATTGTCAAATAACATTCAGTCTTCAGGGACACTAAGCAAATTTATTTAAAAATAACTATATCTCAGTTACCTAGGAAATGCCTGCTTTTATGATGAAACATCTCTTTGCTTTTGTACTTACTGTTTCGAACTAGGTTCATAATGGCAAGCAATGTTTGAAAAAGGTCTGTTATAAAGCTACTAAATTTATGCTATGGAGAAGTTCATTAGTCACAACTTAAAGGTCTGCCATTACACTCAGAAACAGAGTTTTAGTATGTTTGATGATCCAAATATACACGGTTCAGTAGTCAACATTACAATTGTTTAAAATGCAGTGACTAATCTGTAACTTATCAATACATTACAAACCAACGTTGACAATGCCAGGGTCTTTGTTGATAATTTTTCCTTTATATAACACCAGCTGGAAGATGTTTTCCTATTATTGATCATGCCACTTATCAGCTATTCACAACATATTTCTTTGTACTTGGTACAAAATCTAAACAGTGTGGACTTGGTTCATTAACCTTTTGATATTGGGCAAAAGGGGGAGTAAGTCAGGGAGAGGAGAAGCGCTAAAAGTAATTTCTTCGTTATTTGGATTTTCATTTTGGTCAAGATATCTGAAGGGGAAAAGGGCACAAACTTTATAGGAATGAAATAGCACTTAGAACCTAGTCTGAAATCTACAGAAGCAAAAGGAAGGCCTTCTACTGATTTAATTTTCACTGGTTCAGGTACTGAGAAAAAGGTAAATTTCAAAAGCTTCAAAATAAACAAACCCTCTATCTTATAGCGGTTTCCCTGAGGACAGACTGGAAGTGGAGCTCTACAAGGAGTTGGCAGGAAAATCTTAAACTGTAGAAAACGGAGACAGAATATATCTTGCAGTCTGAAAGTCAAAATAGAAATTCTCCAACAAACCCCAATACAGGTTTTCAGAAAATATGAACTAATTGATAGCTTAGAATATTTTAAAAGTTCTACATAAAAATTCACAGATTCAGTCTGCAGTATATTTCACATATAATTTATCAAGTGCAGGTCAGACTGTAATTTAGTTTAAAGTGTACTTACCAGATGAAATATTTACATGACTCTCTGAATCTGGTAGGGCTCTACTTATAAATACATATGCACCAGCAAGGAAACTGATAAGAACAGGAAGTTAAGGTTGCAGAGGCAAGCATAACATTAACACTTTTGAATTAAAGCTCTTTACATAGCAGGCAGCTCATAATGATCTGATTTTTTTGTCATTCCTCATCTCCTGCTCAGCCATACACTGTCCCCAGTAACTTTTGCTCTTTATCCCAGAATGAATCAGTGCTCAGATCTATCTTTTTTTTTTTTTTTTCCCCTGGAACTTCGGCATTTTTGCAAGAGGAGAAAACCAGTGATTTATATAAAACATTTTTTGTGTAGAGAATCTGTATTGTAGAAAAATTATAGTTTCAATAAAAAGGAAAATTTACATATGTCTGACTTTTGTAATATTTAATCTGAACCCTGAAGTATTTCTACCTGTCAGTGCTGTCACAGGATGCACAGGAGCTGTAGTTCAGCTGCCTTGTGTCCCTACATCCTCTTTAAGTGGAGTAGACCATCCACATCAGCCAATAATGCTGATGAAGCAGGCTCTCAAAACAAATGGCGGCAGCCACATCAGAGGAACAGGGCTTCCCAAAGGCTTTGCACATGGTACTGCTCCAGCACGTACGCTGACTCCCGCTACGGTATCACTGCGCTGAACTGGTCTGGATATTACAGGGCCCTACTGCAAGAACCCTGTGCCCTGTGGAGGCACAGGCCCCTGCTAATGCAGCCTCCTGTCTCCTTATCACAGCTGCCTCATGACCAGCTTGAAGCTGAAAAGTGTGGGTCCGCCTGTACCCATTCACACGCACTCTTTGAAGCAGTTCTGTTTTATGTCTAGCTCTCCTCCCTTTCCATCTGTTACTAGCTGCTAAAGTAATACAAGAAGCAAAAGTTTTCAAGGTTCAGCTGAAATATTTCCTTCTCTAGCAAAAATTTAGACTTTCTAACCATTTCCCCCCCCGGCTGCTCTGTCAGTCTAAGTTAAATACAAAGCCAGGACAATCTTGACTTATGACACTCTAGAATTGGGGTCTGTAATAGCAGTCATTTTGGCTTGTCAGAATTACATCTGATAGTTAGGTCTCTACACTCATAATCCAGCCCTTACTCTGGCAAACTCATGATGCTTTCTTCTCTGTCTCGTCAGAGATACTGTAGGAATAGATAGATTTCTCAGTTACTATGCTAAGGCAGATTTACTAGTTAATGCAGGAAAGCGAGGGATACACTCTCTTTTTTTTCCTTTTCTTTTATTACTTCATATCTGAGTGGGTTTTAAGAATCAGCAGGGTCTGCTCCCTCCAGGACACTGCAGTGCAATCTAGCACATGAGCATAAAAATGTGAGAAACTACTCCAAAACCAAATAATCTTCCAGACCATCAATAGCTAACCTCAGTGTTAGTCACCTCGAGTCTGCCTCCTGCCTTCTCCACTATCAACTTTTTCACTGTTTCCTCCTTTTTGACTGTGGTATAATCACACATATTTTAAGATCAGGCTTAATGGCAGGTAAACAAATTTATTGCATCAAGCATTTATTGTTTTGTTCTCTAATCTAATTAATAATACCTGTCTGCAACTTCTTCCATTAACATGATTTACATAAATAATATATGCAGAGCAAGTCAGCGTCCTAGTTAGAGGTTACTCACAGTTTAAGAAAACATCACTACTTTTATTAACTCCCTCAGCACATATACTAGCCATGATCTTTACTAGCCATGGTCTTCAAACTTATTCTGATCAAGTTTTCGCTGATGGCAGTGAAAATAAATGACATCAAGTAATATATAATGAGAATCACAGATAACACTTCCTAAGCAAATAAGGATTTATTTTACTTAAATTAGATTAATTCATTAGTTTACATTTTATGTGTATCCCACCCATTTATTTTTGTTCTACTGTGCTACTATGAAATTATATCACAGATCTAGATATGTTCTTAGAAATATACCTCTTCACATTTTTCAAGCAACTTAATTACTTGCAAACCAATAACAAATATTTCCCTGATATTGCATTTTATTATATTGCTTTGTAAATATAGCATGAACATTTAAAACACAGGAAGACTTTAGTGTATTTCTACCCATAAAGGATGAATAGTCTATCTACCATGCTACCATCATGCAGTGCCCTGAAAAATCAAGGCCAGGCTACTTCCCATGCTTACTTCAAGTCCCCTCCTGAAAATGTGCTTTTAGCTTTGTTTCCTACTATTTCCTACAGTTTCATCTAGATTTTACAGTAAAGGAAGGAGCAGGAAACAAAATTAAATCTTACTGTGACCTTCAAGAGAGTAATATGCCCAAGGACGTAAGTGTATGTTCTTTCTTTTGTCTGCTTGCTCTCTCCTTCCATGGGCTCTTTTTTTTTTTCTTGTAAAGAAGATAACAAACCTTAAAAAAAAAGGATACTGCTGAAAGATAGTAATGATTATCCTCATTTCTGTAATCTGATCTGAAGCCAAAGGAGACCAGAGTGTGAGAAATGTAATATTGGCTTTAAAGCAGCGAAACCAGCCACAATAGCTGCTGCAAGTGCTCTCTGTTGTATCTTTCTATTCTGAAATGCCCTTCGCATCCTTTCTGGCAATCTCACCATTGACGACATAAAGCTTCTCTTGTCACAGCGTGTTCCTTCCAAAATGGGAAAGCAATTCCACTCTACAATGACACGTGGACAATGTTTGGCAACCCATCTTTTTGCTCAAAGCAATATCCATTCTCACGCCCTTCACCCTCTTGCCGTAGTTTGCCCTGGCCATTCATGGAGGTTGCCTGGCAGCTGTAGGAACCCAAGTGTCCAATTCTGGAATGTTTTCCAGGACTGGAAAATCGGTGTTAATGTTGACCTATGGATTTGGTTAATTAAAGCAATATATATAAGATATTAATATCACTGGCAGATCCTAGTTAGTCAGCTCTCTAGGCCCTAATTAGATGTAAACATTCCATGATTTGCAATCAGTGGAAAACATTCTTAGCTAGTTTGCAAAGCTTCATTAAAGAAATTAGAAATACTATCAGCATCTTAAGCTGCAGTCTTTTCCTGTTGTATTCAAATGGAAAAACTGTATGTTCAATGGTTCACACTAGGCGTACTCTAGCTTAACTCATAAAACGTAAAATTGCCCTTTTCTAACTGAAAAACCCAATTAAATTATTACCATGAACTAATATTCCCACTGCACTTTCCTTTGAGCTCATCTAGGTGCTTACTGGTGCAGCTGGGTTTCCATTTTATGTTCTGCAATCTCATGGTTGTAGTTAGCTTAAGAATCTTTTGGACTAAAGGCACTGGCACATTCAAATATTTACCTCAATTCGGAAAGAAAAAAAAAGCTGCTTCTTTTATATTGGTCTAGTACATCGGACTGCTAATTTTTGCATTTTTGAGAGCAAAAAGTAAATTATTCAGAATACAAGTATTTTTACAGGGGAGATTTCTGATAAGTAGTTTTACACAAAGGGAAAAGACGAGGAAAGGGAACCATCCATTTTAACATGCAGAATAGTGCAATCACACCAGTGACAACTAATCTGAAAGTATTTTAATGGTATAAGAATACACAGAGAGAATCTGCAATACCAAATGGAAATTGGATAGAAACACAGAGTAAAACGCTGCATCATGTCACATTTGCTCTGTAACTTCAGCTAAGTTCTTAGAGTTACACTACTACAAGGTGAAAATAATTGACTGGTGGATGAGAAGCTCAACAGGAACCAGCAATGTGTCCTTGCAGCCCAGAAGGCCAACTGCATCCTTGGCTGCATCTACAGGAGCGTGGCTAGCAGTTTGAGGGAGGGGATTCTGCCCCTCTACTCTGCTCTCATGAGACCCCACCTGGAGTACTGTGTGCAGTCCCCGAGCCCCAAGAAGGACATGGACCAGTTGGAAAGGGTCCAGAGGAGGGCCACGAAGACAATCAGAGGGCTGGAGCACCTCTCCTATGAGGACAGGCTGAGAGAGTTGGGGCTGTTCAGCCTGGAGAAGAGGAGGCTCCAGGGAGACCTCCTGGCCTTCCAGTACCTAAAGGGGCCTTCTAAGAAAGATGAGGAGAAACTCTTTAGCAGGGCCTGTTGTAATAGGATGAGGGGTAATGGTTTTAAAATAGAGAGAGGTAGATTCAGATTAGATATTAGGAAAATTTTTTTTACACTGAGGTTGGTGAAACACTGGAACAGGTTGCCCAGAGAGGTGATTGATGCCCCATCCCTGGAATCATTCAAAGCCAGGCTGGATGAGGCTCTGAGCAACCTGATCTAGTCAGGGATGTCCCTGCTCTTTGCAGGTGGGTTGGAGTAGATGAGCTTTAAAGGCCCCTTCCAACCCTAATGATTCTATGATTATGTGATTCTATGACTCTCCTGCAGTAGTGATAACTATGACACAAGCATATAGTTTGCATATAAAACCTAATCCTGAAGGCCAAATTCAAAGTTTACCAACTATGAACCTAGGCCATTTATTTCATGGACTGCTACAAAATCTGTTTGGCATTTGTGCTCTGTGTAAACATGAAGGTAGCTATGAAGTGCAGTCTCCATTTTTACAGTAGCAATGTTTCTATATTCTTTTGGCAAGCATCATGCAGGCAAAGTGTCACAGCAGCAGATCTGAACTGGATGTGTGTAGTGTATTTGTATATATCAGAAGTGAAAGTTTATTTGTCTTTACATCAAGGGCCAAATGTTTTAAAGATTTTGAATTAAAACTGCACAGTGCTTGCTGTGCACAACTCAAAGTGGTAACAACTTCTTGCTGTATGCTCTGATTGGTGTTCATGTGGATTACATTTTAATATTAGGCTGGAATCTTAATTATAAAGGATTATTAGCAGATCATGAGAGTACTGCAGTGAGATAGGGTCATGCAGAGTAGAATATTAAGAGCTGTCTAATCTTTGACCTCTTTCTCCGTATCATTTTGGAATCATCATGCAAATAGAGCCACTCACAAAAATGTTCAAGGCATTTTTTTCCTGCCTTCCTCTCAAGAGACCTATTGCTGGATATCCTGAAGCAATTGCTTCAGGATTGTTTTGCTGGCAGACTTTTTGGAACAGGGACCGTGGGTTTCCTTCATGTTTTTGCATCTTGCTAAACATACCTCTGCAGTCAGACAGATAATGACATGCTTTGTATGTGGAAGTCCTATGGCAGTAAAGGCACTTTAGAGGATGGTAGATAACATGTGTGAGGAACATTTGGAGTCAAGATAAATTATGTGTGTGTAGAAAGTCTATCTGAAAATAAGTCATAATAAAATTACAGTAGAGTGTAGCACTGGTAAAAGCAGTTAAGCTTTACTTTGGTTGATAGGAGTGATCAGAATACAAGCAACACTATTTTCCTGTAAAGGGATGCAGTGTGGTCTTAAAATAGCACTTATGTTGGCTTTTGTCACATTAACTGTGGGAACTCTGGTGGAAATACATTTAGGTACTTGAAGACCATAAGTTCAGAGATAAGCTTGGCTGATACCGTGAACAGCTTGCCTGAGAGGTAAATTGCATGCAGAAACTAAACATGACAGCCAAAGATAAAACACTTATTATGATTAATACCAGAAGATGTAACAGGCTTTACTTACTGCAGCCCCAGGAAACCTCACTTTTCCCAGATAATGTTTACAACTCCAATTGCACTCACAGGGCAACCACATGCTTTCTTAGTAAATGGTCTCTTATCTGTGAAACTTCTCACTCATGTGAATTTTAACTTCTGCATTATTCATGTGAATGTTTTAGGAGATTTACAAGTCTGTAAGATTTTATGCACCTATTAAAAATTAAAACAGCCTGACAGCAAGACAAATTTTTAAGAATGCTGCAGATGAGGAATGTGACAGTCTTCCTGTGAAAGGCTTATACTTTGAAGATTGCTAAATGAACATCAGCTTATGTAGAAGGTGGCAAGTGAGCTTCACACCAATATGTATATCATCTGTTGCAAGTATCTGCACAAATGATCATACTGCATTGCTCATCTCCTATACGTACAAGTGATAAAGTACAATTTCATGTAAAATGCAGTAAAAAACCCCCCAGAAAATATGAGAAAAAATATTTTTGTTTCCTCCAAGTCAGCCTAGCATAGGTTTTTAGTTCCATTTCTGAAATTCATTTTGGTTCAGTAAACAAGGATAAGTCCCGTTTGAAAGACATTAATGCCACTTCTTTTAGCTCAGCAGAAAAACAAAATTCAAATTCTTCTTTCACTTTAAATTTTGTTCCATAACAGGATAATAATCAGCATCTATATTAGAGGACTAAGATTCCAATATAAACCACAAGAATCCTCTGAGAGGATTTTCTTAATTTTTTTTAATGTAGCAGATAAAAAGATAATTTTTGTATTTTTTTTCTTTTTTTTTATAGGATGACTAAGACTAACAATCAACATATAAAACAGTACAAAGCAATACAAAAGCGACAGACAACCCATATGGATCATTAGCAGAGGAAAGCAATTCCTACAGTATTTGAAGTATTTTGAGGTACTAGAACTACTCTACGACACCAATTCTGAGTAGCAGTTACACAAAAAATTTTTGGTTTCCCGAAGGTTACAAAATGGACCAGAAGAGTATTCTGATTAATGATAAAATGAGTTAAAGAAATTAATGAGAGGACTCTTGAACTTTTAAATGGCATTTTTACAGAATTATTTGCCTATCAAAACCGTAGTGTACCTGAAGATAAGCTAGCGAGAAGATCTCACCCTCTTCTCACACAGAGACAGACAGAGGATGTACAGCTGAAGGAGGAAGTACCAGGGAACAGAGGCCCTCCTAAAAACACTCCCAGAGCCAGGAATCTGTGCTCACTCAGCCAGGAAGACAGGCTGACAGTGGTGACGAGCCATCAGCAAACTCAAGGAGAGCAGCTACAGCCCTTTCTGTGTGGCAAATGGAAGCAGAAAGCAGATTGATAAGAATGATCCTGCCACTCTGGCAATGCTCTCGATCAACATAACCACTGCTTGAAAAACCAGAAGCAGCTAGATGATTGGAGGCTGGAGACGTCACCCCTCCACCCCTTCATCCCTCCAGCCCCCTCTGACCCCACATCGTCTGTGGGGCATCCTGAAAGTGCGGCTTCCCTGCGACCCGGGTCAGACAGGGCTGATGTCCCCATGTCACTCCCAGGCCCTTGAAAGTGTCCAGTGGGCAGGGGGCTGTTTTAGCTGATTTTAGAGTAGGAAAGCTGCATGTAAACTAATGTCTTTCCTACCAGTCTCCAACAGTCTGTCTGGAACACTGAAGAGTCTAGCAATAGCAAACCTCCCGAACAAATGCAACTCAAACTTACTGTGGTTTTAATTCCATAGGCCCATCTCCTGTGTGACCCCACAAGGTTCTCTCTCTCATTTCTATTTTCTGATAAGTGAAGCACTCCCCAAAACAAAAAAAAAATAACTCTGTTCCAATATTGGTCTCTTAAGACATTATGCATGTAGCAGTAATGGAGAAAAATCTTGTGAGACAATCTCCAGTGTTGTAGTTGGAGCCAGCAATACACTACCTCCAGAGAATAAACCACATGTAAAACTGGATTTTATTTATCAGCTTAGAGAATTGATGAAATTTCAAAATCAAACTATTCCATATCATGGCTTCTTGGATGTACAGTCCTCAAATTTTTATGCAAAAAGTAAGCAGCAATAGACAGCAAAATCCAAAGCAACGAGTCAAGTATTCTATACCTTTTTTTTCCTTGATGCTTTTTCTATTCTTATTTTTTAACCACTTGTTACTAGTTCTAATAATCTGTAAATATATCTAAGAAATTGGTTAGACTAGTAGTTAATAATGATTTTTCTTTTTTAAATAAAAACTTTTTTTTTTTTTCTCCCTCCCTTTAGGGATATATCAATTTGGCAAAACAATCCTGTGCTCCATATGTTTGTGCACTAGTTTCAAAAACATTTTCAGTGGGGATGGTTTCTTTATCTGATGCTAAACTTCTGGTCAAAATGGGCCATACGATCCACTGGCTAGACAGTCAGTCGCATAACAGCTAAGGCATTAACCTGGTATTCGAGAGCTCAGACTCAAACTCCAGCTCTGTACTTCTAACCTAGTGACCTGACCCTTATTCCCTGCTTCCTCCTGAATACTGCAAGGAACAAAATTTATTGGAATTCAGTCAGAATGTGCCAGATTCTTCACACAACAAAATGCTGTAAAGTTTATACAAACTATTTCTCTCCAAATAGAAACAACACAGTATGTAATTTCTTGGCAATAACTAAACTCTAAGACATATTTTTCTTAATTAAATTAGGCATTAAATCATTGCACTAGATTTATTTTCCTGTTTGTGTTTTTTATTAATTAAATCTGCACCATCTGCCTCTGTTTATCTGTTTCACAATCCTTTCATCTAACACTGTATATTTATATTTTAAATGCCTATTAGCTTTCATGATGGATTTTGTCACTGCAGAATGGTAGCTGCAAAGACAATTGTCACAAAAGGATACCCAAATGGTACAAAATAGCAGTGCAGAAAACACCACAGCACAGAAAAATAAGGGACAAAATCATATAACAGAATAGGTCATCAAAATCATTAAAGAGAAGACATTTAAACACAGCAGCATAATACTTAGAGACCTTCTCTTATACATGAGGAGGGATGTAGGATTAATTTAGATATACTCACATTAATAATTCAGAATATATACAGAAGAGAAAATATTCCAGATCTGTGAATCTAACAGATGAAGCACACTTCTTTTTTGCTAAAGTAGGCAGATTGCTCCCCAAAATGATACTAAATGTTTAGGTATCCTATAGTAGCATGTAAGTTACAAGTGAACCATGGGTGTGTCTAATATTTACTCATGGACTTGAGCTGACTCTCATAATCTGATATCAATTTAGTCTTTTTTTTTTCCTAGATTTTTTCCTATCTTAGTGTGAACAAAAATCTTTAAAAATTTCTTCTTGAAATTCCATATTGCATTTCTAAGTACATGGATCATTATATGGAGTACTTAAGAGCAGACCAATTTATCCTGTTGAATTTCAGGTGGCACCAGTCTCCCCAAATGGCGGAAGTCAAGCACTGTTTGCCACAATTAATAGAGAGAGTCTGGTAACGTGCTTTCAGTATGAAAAAATACAAAGTATAATAACTTCTAATGCTGAATGACTGAATAATAAAACTGTTCTAATTTATGTCACAGACTGTGATAAATTATTAACTTTTACACAGTTTTAAACTACCACAGGAGATACTGGAGTTCAGCAGAAGTTAACTATTGCAAATCCATTTCTAGCAAAATTCTGGGGTTTGTCTGCTAACCAATTTTTAATGAAGTTACATAGGCATATGAGACTCATGTTAAGAGTTTAGATCACTGTGATCTGATGAAATGCAATAAAGAAACAGTCCCCATCATCTTGTATCTTGAGAGGATACAAGTGATTTCTAGAGGTATAGGTCATAGATTTAACGGTAATAGATAAATAAAAGGCTGAGATCATAGGGGAATGGTTTCTCAACCAGTAGAATCATAGAATCATAGAATCATAGAATGGTTAGGGTTGGAAGGGACCTTCAGAGGTCATCTAGTCCAACCCTCCTGCAAGAAGCAGGGACATCCCTGACTAGATCAGGTTGCTCAGAGCCTCATCCAGCCTGGCCTTGAACGTTTCCAGGGATGGGGCCTCCACCACCTTTCTGGGCAACCTCTTCCAGTGTTCTATAACTCGCATTGTAAAAAATTTTTTCCTAATTTCTAATCTAAATCTACCCCCCTCTATTTTAAAACCAGTACTGATGGATAGAAGAGATACAAAACCCCACAGCCTTTCTCTCCTCTTTTTATACAACTCAGTAAAATTAACTTTTCATTCAGTTTAGTTTGGAGGAGGCCAAGGCTTTTTAGGTGTTTTTTTTTTTTAAGATCTGGAAAGATAATTTTTTATCTTTCAGCTGAAATATAGAAGCTCCCTTAAAAAAAAAATGAAGCAAAACCTTCCATCAAAATAACTAGACAGCGGAAGCTTTAACAGAAAACTTGCATGCAGCACAGTTCACATTTTCACTGAGCAGCTCCACGGTATCGTGAAATATTAATGAGTATGTGTTTGGAGGTGATAAGAACTGTCAGCACACATAACAGTAAAATTACCTATGAGTAATAATAACCTATCAGTCCTGTCTGACCCTTTCTCTAATAGTCCTCTTCAGGCCATTTACAACTACAAACTCAAGTTTCTTAGTTACAGGTGACTTATTAATAATAGACAGACACACACAAAATGAGCTTCTAGAGAGGTATCATCTATTTTTCTGTATTTCGTCCTCATTTTTGAGGAAAATTCCACTGAGCAAAGGCCATCCAATGAGCAATGATCAGTCTGAACAGTTCTCACATCACTGCACGTTTCTGGTAGAAAAATGACCTTGGTATGTAACAAATCCAAGTCTCCATGCTGATTTGGAGAAAGAGGAAAGTTTAAGGATTGTGCTCTGGCTCCTTATCAAGTTTAAATCTTTACCAGACAGGATTCCAGTGGAAATCCAAATCCGCAGGTTCTGAAGGATCAGTGTTTCTTCTAAATTACCCTCAGATAGCTTGAGACAGGTCTAATTTCACTAAACAAGTGCAAGCTCTCCTTCCAGTGTGCTGTTTCCATGTGTCCTGAGCTGTGAGGTACATACCACAGCCATTCTTGCACCCCCAGTCAAAGCGTCCCACAGGTGCAGCTACGGCTCTGTTGTTCAGCAAGTTGGCCAAGCAAATTCCTTTCTCCTCCAGTGCAAGGATCTTGTGTTCCTCTTGGCACACAGGAGGTTTGAACACATACTTTTTATTAGTTCAATTCAGCAGTCCATTCTGAACTGTCTTATCTAAGCATAAAGAAAAGCCAAACCTTCATACATCCAAGTTCTCCACTTTGTCACTGGCCTAACAACATCTTAAGCTCAGTTCAAGTCCTCCTGGGTAAATATACATGCAGGTTTTGTTTCTGCCTCCAAGATGTATTCTTTCTTAAATGTGGAATCATTCTAATTTACAGCTTAATCCTGTAAAAACTTGCCATCCTGCCTTCTATGCCTTGCAAGACTTTTAAAATTTATTTTCATCATAAGCACCATAAGCCTGCCAGCAGCTTTTTGAAAAACTAGGCTTGTTGAGTACTCAGAAATTATTTATCAAGTCTTAAAAAGACAGTCTTAAAATTTTATTTTAAAAAATCTACTTGAAAATTTGACATTATATTAAGATTTCTGATTTTTTTCAGTTTGTTCTTCTTCAGTTGTACTTAAGAAGTCCCATGGATTTCATTAAAGGTCTGTGGAAGAATACAGGTCAGTAATTTTAGCTTGCACAATACACTGTTCTTCTGCTAAAAATCTTGATTATTCATTGACTTTGGACACTTACCATAATCAGCATTTTTATCATAGGCAAGAATAAACTGATACAAAACCTATACCTCAAAAACTCTCCATATTTGAGATCAGTAAAACTGGATTCTAGTTCTGGATCAGATATTTTGTGACTTGAGCAGGCATTAATAATACAAATAAAACAGATGTAATAAGTAATCTGTACTTGGCTCTGCATGGGATGAACATCTTTGCTTTAGCTTTAAATCTATAAACCAGAACAACAAACATTACAATTTTGATTTTGATTTACATTTTTATTTACAGACCTCCAAGCCCCAGCTGGTGACAGAGGAACTGGGGAGCACTTAAACAGCATGAGGTTCTACTTGCCCTCTTAGAAATCAAACATCCCAACGTGGTTTTTAGATAAGCTAAAGTGTTTGTTCAGCACGGCAAATGGGCAGAATCAGACCCTCATTGACTTCAGTGAGATTAGAAAGTCAAAAGAATCTTATTGATCCCAACAGGCAAGCATAAATGAGGCCTCCCGCACATACACCCCCAAAGTAGTATACGAATACATGAGCACACAGATCATCGAGCAGGCGGAGACTGGGTTCAATGCAAACCAGCTTTCTGTACAAACGCTGGGCCCAGCTCCTCCAGGACTCTGGAGACAATCCCGCTTGGAAACCTGTAGGTTTAAGATCTGGAATTTAGAACTCCCACACGAGCACACAGGGGATGCACAGTAGCTACAGCATGCCTGACACAGCACTTGTGCACTGAAAAATCTACTGTGGAGGACAGCAGGGCCTCAGTGCAGGCCACTATGGCCCCTTGTCTCAAAGGAGAACTGCTTCCAGGACGAGCAGGTATTTCTAAATTATTTCTAGGATTATTAAAGCATGCTCTCCGTACCAGATGTGAGCTCTGCAGTGGCAGCTGAACTTTGCAAGTCTAGTGGAGTGCATTAGAAGAGTGGGAAGCTCTGTGAGCACAGGAGGAATGTGGGGCTTGCCCATTTCTGCTCAATTTCAAACAGCTCTTCTGTGAGTGTTTAGGAGATAGAGACATTTAGTTGTACATTTCTCTCTCTCCTCCCTTCACCCTTCCCCCATCTTTATTATAGTAAAGTGTTTCATGCATTCACCACAATATTTCCTTTAACAAAATTCTTCCTGTTCCCTCAGAACCACTCACAACCTGGCACTTGGGGAAAGTTTTAGGCCATTGTACCATATGTGTCATGTCTAAAAATAAATCTGTGAGCTTTTTGACTACAAAGATAAAAAGGTCATCCTGCCTTTTGTTCATATTTGAAAAAGAGCTGCTGTGAAATACTACTGTGTTAAGTCTGTTGGGAAGTGTCTGTAAATGTAAAAAATCAACTGATTCAGACCTGCCAATTAATTTCATTTTACTATATTTTTAAGTCAGCTTTCTGGCAACAGAACTTCTTACTATGTAATCAAAATCCTAGGTAAATAAGCTATTATTACTTTTAATGAGACAATGCACAATCTCTCTGTCTCATTCCTAAGTGTTACGGTGTTTCTCACAATGAATTTCTTCAGGTGAATGAACTTATTTCTGGGTGGTTTTTTCACTTAACATATTTACATATCTATTAAAATACCCTGTATGTGAGTGATAACAGTATCTTTGTGCAGACTTTTCATTTTTTGCTGATTTTACTCTGAGAGTCTGGCTAGCTTCACAAAGTATCCAGATAAAGAAAACCGATCATGTCTTGTGAACTGAGTATCTTGCAGAAACAAGTTCTGCCAATGGTTTTTGTGTATTTGTGCCAGTAAATTGTACAACACTTTGACTTTATTATTTAAATTTAAATACACTATTAAAAATAATTTATATTTATATAAATTATAAATATAATTTATATTCAATAAAGAATATAAACAAGTTATCAAGTTTCAGTTTGGGCTGAAAAAAAAGAGTTAATTCTTATTTATGCTAGAGGTAACTAATGTATCAAATTTATAGAAGCAGTCTGACTTTTTTCTGGGCAAACTAATCAAGTAAGCACATAA
Source organism: Chlamydotis macqueenii (assembly GCF_036417535.1). Classification (NCBI taxonomy): domain Eukaryota; kingdom Metazoa; phylum Chordata; class Aves; order Otidiformes; family Otididae; genus Chlamydotis; species Chlamydotis macqueenii. Next base: position 24,400,446 of record NC_141559.1, read on the forward strand.
ACAAAAATCAAGATTTTTTTGGATGTTAAAAAAGCAGTGCATCATGGGGTACTTTAGAAATTATTTAGAAAGGTTGCTCCTTTTAATTCCTTTAGAAACCAAGCATTTCTAAATAAAAGCTACATGGGCTCTTGAATGAGTTATGGCCTTTGTCAAACATTGCACTGTCAGGTCACAGCCTCCCATGAATCAAACAGGTTTGGTGAAACCTGTAAACCAGTATTTCACTCTCATCAGAAAAACATCGAGTGGTATGGGATGGAGGTTTATAATTAGGACATTACTTTTTGGCGACAAGACACAACCAGTCTAAATGACCTGGGCTTTGAAGATGGAAACTGTGAATGACAGCAGTAATGAAGGAGAACTATAAAAGGACTAGCAACCAGTTGCATGAAATCCTAGAACAAGTCTCATTCCCCACTGCTTTGCACCATTTCCTGGTCATTACAAAGCCAGGCTGAAATGCTGTCAAATTAGATAAGTTTTTACACTGATTTTGCACTGATCTCTCACACTAAAGGATGGATGAGCACTTCAGATTTAGATTTAAATTTGGTTTGGCCTTTCTCTTATTTGAGTGATATATATATACTGTTATATGGATAAATGGTTTATAGAAGTAAGAATGCTATATACAGATATATAAGATTTAAATATATACATGTTTTAAATATGTATTTATCTATGCACTATCCACTGCTGAAAATTGAAGCTTGAACAAATCTTTTTTATACAAACAAAGGAAGAGTAACTTCAGTAACTGGCTTTAGTCTGTATCTACTGGATAATTTCCGTATGTTTGCTTCTAGTTTTAAGCCATGCTTGCATATTATTACCAGTAACAGTAAAGCACACATTTGTAAGGTAATGCTCTAATCTCACAGTCAACTCCAATAATCTTGCATTGTGACGGGCTTCTGAATGAAATGGTTTTACAGTCGATATGCATGTAGAATGCAATAGTTGTGTACGCATGGCAAAAATTATAGCAGCATAATTTAATTAGAGTAAAAGGAAAAGGGTAATTAGTGGCATGCAAAACTTTGCTACGTGCTCCCGCTATATCACAGGCAAAACCAGGCTTTTGCTGCCAAGAGCCTATTCTCTAAGCCTTTGACTCCGTGGGGAACTCATTCTACATTAACTCAGTACGACTTTCCCATGTTGTCAACAGTACTTACGCATTTCCTGTGTGAGCAGCTCTCTGCAGCAGTTTTTACTCTGTTTTGAAAGTGAGATAAGCCCTCCTACCTGGAACTAATCTTATTATGTGTGCATGTGGGGATGCCAAAATACCATAGCTCATACTCCATACATTCACAGTTTACCTAGCTACATAGTAACTTCCCTGTGTTGAGAAACTGCAAAACCATGGAAGAAGACATACGAAAGAGACAGGTGGATGATTTTCTATTTGACTTCAATTCCTGTTTTTCCGTACTAACCTATAGGCTTCGATCCTTTTAAGTTTTACATGTTTTACTCACACAATCTCCATACTTGTTGTTAGCAAGCAATGGATCCTTTTGTTAACTGAATAAATTACAAGACTTCAATACAGGAGAGTATTTGTCATCATTGCTATGTTCTGCAAAGGCTTTTGCAAGTAAATTAGTCTACATTAACAGACATATGGACTTGCATAAATACATCTAGTTGCATAATGTATTCTCATTATCTACTCCTTTATATTATAATCTAATTGATGACCTAGTCTGTTACATTAAAAAACCTCTCACACTGAAGCTGGTTAAATAATGAACAGAAGATACCTGTGAATAACAGGGCAGGTTCATTCTGTCCTTTATTCAAGGACGATGCTACCTATTTGTAAGCAGATGATAGTGATTATTTATAGTATCCAAAAAGCTCTCTAATCATTCATCTCAAGGAACATGCATAATCAGAGAGAGGTGGGGCATAATACCGTACTGTTTAATGCACAGCAGAAACACTACATAGACCTCCAGGAATCATTCATATACCTTCATCCAAACTGTGTGATTAATATGGTTGAGAACATTAAGGCTAGCTTGCGAGTGACTGAGTCACAGATGGAAGACAAAAGCACAACAGCAACACTTAGCAGGTTTCAAAACCCTGCCTTCACATTGCATGGAAGTGGACACCAAATCACAGAACGGCTGAGCCCAGAAGGCACTTCTGGAGGTCTGTAGTCTAATTCTCCAGCCCAAAGCAGGCTCAGCCAGAGCAGATGACTCAGGGCCTACCTCCCCTATATCAAGTGTTGTTGGGTTTGTGGCTTTTCTTTTTTTTCCCCTTGTTTTCTTTTTCTTCTCTCAGCATTTTCAGTTCTTTTGATTTCCCTTCTCTTGTTATGAAATTGTAAAGTATGTTTTGATGGAGAACTGAAATCACATTTGAAACACAGGAGATGCTTACTAAAAAAGCCCTGAAAACTAAGATTATCATTTTTTCACATTTAGAATGTCAATTATTAGGTAAATAAAAAGAAATTATGAGACTTGCTATATAACCATGAAAAATGGCCTTACAATACAGTTCAAATAGATGGAAATTTGCATATATTCAGTGGTCTAAATTACATGACTAAAGCCAGTCTTTCAAGTCCTATTTCATATTACACCTCATTGGACTCAGAAGACTGAGAAGAAGTATTACCTTTCACCATGTAGTTTCACACTGAATTTCAGAGGAAAAGCTGCAGTTATAAACTGGGTGGCTTGAATTCAAGAAAAAGATTCAGTCGACACTGTGAGGGTTTGGATATAGCTTTTCTTGTACTGCAAAGCTCTACCAACATCTCCTACTTCCAATAACACATTTAATTTCCTTATGTTTCACAACTGGACCAGCAGGATTTGTTTGAACAAATGAGAACTTGCTCAGAAAGAATCCTCAGAGGTGCTCACTCAGAGAACTTCAAGAAAAAAAAGAAAAAAAAAGACAAAATGAGGTTCAAGGTTTAACTGGATTTGGAAGAGGGCATTTGTCCATAACCCAACATAAAGGTCCCAACATAACCCAAATTCCAAACCCAAAGTCCAAATTAGGATAATAATTGAAATGACACCATGAGTACCATGTCATTGCTCTCGCATATAAAATTCAGTCAGTAAACCAGTAATTCAAAATGGGCATAGTACCATTAAGTACTTGGCCAGTGGTGAAAGGATTAATCATCATTTAACTAAATCAATTGAATTTGTTTTAGATAAAAATAATCCTTATGAAACCTTTAAGAAGCCCAAACACATGTTTTCATCTGTGCAAGAATCTTTCCTTCAGCCCTAAAGTGATTTCCTACTTCCCAACATGGCAAGGCTTTGGACAAACACACAGAGAGATAACAGATAAGGAAAGACCCAGTCCATGAAACTGCATTATGAGAAGAAGCCTGCTGACATTGGAGTAGCCACTTGCATAACATAGGTAAGTGCTTGCAAGTACTTGTGCAGATACCAGATGTGAGGATGTCATCCCACAGTCACCACCATAGCTGGGCTAAGAGGAGCTCATTTAAGCACAGTTCATCTTGCACCTCTGTTTGTCATGAACTGCAGCTGAATCCATGACGTGCTGCCCAGCATATGGCCACAATGAAGTCTTTTCCTTGCTTGCCCCAAAGGACCCAGGGCGTGTTTGCAGATGCAAAGTTGGTTGCAGGATGAGCTTTCTAAGATGGGAGGAGAATGGAGTACCTCTCCACCCCTCCCCAACTCTGCATGGCTCCAATAACTGCTTTAACTTATGCAGAAGGTCACATGGACACAGGGTAACCTCATGAACTGAAAAATACAAGCCACCATCAATGAGTCCTCACATCTGTGTTGAATGAATTCAGCCTCAAACAAAGGTATGTGGGGGCAGAAAGGTAAAAAGAGAGCTTGCCAATGAGAATAAACACTATGAAAACTGAGTCACTTGGTGTGTTTTTCTTCCTTCCCTGATTAATATAAGCAGACAATTATATTACCTATAGCTCAAAATTTTTTAAAAGTACAGCATTTTTCAAGAAAGCTAAATGAAACTATTTGGCATTTCTTATTTATTGATAAAGAATAAGCTTGATAGTTGCTGATATAAAGCAGCAGTCCAGGACTGACATTAACCAGCACGGTCTGTGATGTCAATGTTATACATCATACATGGGAGTCTCAAGTTATGCAACATCCCACAAACATCCCAAAGCCTTTTTTTAAAGTAATAAAGTTAAAGGGTAAGTAGGTTACTTATCGCGTTACAGCACTCAGGCTTCAGCTAGTACAACACTTAAAAACATACAGATGGACACTGCAGTCTCTAAATCAACTTGTAATTTCTGAACTGGAATTATAGACCAAAGTCTAAAAAGTCACGTAGTCCTGAAGGAAACTTTTAAAAGTAAAACAGAAGAGGTATCATTACATAATTATATTTGAGAGGAAGAAATGACGTAAAATATTGTAATAGAATTCCAAAGCTAAAAATGTCGCATGAAGATTACCTGTTTTAGGGATAGAAAGGTTTATCGTATTTTTAGAGAAACTATAGGAAACCAACACCTAAATGGCTAAAGCATACTCAAAAATATGTTCCACTTCACCAGATTCAAAGTCATTTCAGTTTACTGCTTTTACTGATAGAGAACTTCAGAGTTGAATTGAATCTACTGAAAAATCTAAAAAAACCAACAACAAAACGCCAAACAAATCACCTTTCCCTCTCTTACAGGGTTTCATATATTCAGCAATTCCCTCCGTTTAAAAAGTAAGAGGTCACCTAAAGTTTCCAGGCTGCTCAGGGGCACGAACAAGCAAAAAGTAACTACCTTCATTTTCCCATATGGGAAGGGGGCGTAAAAGAGGAAGGTGAGATAGAAAATTCCCTTTCAACTGAGGAAAGACACAAGGCAAAGTAAATCAGCTTTGATCCCTTTCCTCTGCTGTATCTTCTTTACTGAGAGGGGATGAGAAGAAGGAAGAGTGCAGCTATTGGGGGATCTGGCAAAGGATGCTTCAATCTGGTGATGTAAGCAAGAATTAAAAAATAACTACGACTTCATATCAGTCATTCCTTACTTCAGTTTCATATAAAATTTAATGTTGGTAATAAATTTAAAGTTGGCACACAGCAAACGCTCAGTCTTTCCAAAATTGATTTTACTACATGCATAGAACCCAGTATTCCTATACCTTCATCATATATAGATGCTTGCATATGCAGAAAGTGTATGCATAATATAAGCAAATTGAAATGACGCATCTGTGTCTTGTCAAGGTCTGTCCTTGAGTATTAATCAAATGGAGATCTGGTGGAAGGGGGAGGTGGCATGTAGAGGATCTGCATGCTACAAGGATGTCATCTGAGGCTGTCTTTTATAAGCCAAGAAAACATCCTTCCTGTAGACAATCCCTGCAGTAGAAACTCACAGTGATTACTAAATTTATATTATTGTATTAATGATGGACTGTAACAATGAAATAAAAAGATAATTTCTGCCTGAAAGCAGAAATCTTGCCAAGTGCCCCAGAAGCTTCCTGCATTGATTTTCTTGCTTAGGCTGTTGGGTTTTTTTTCTGACTAAAGTTCTTGTGTGACCTCCTGAAATCCTATCCCTTCACGTGCTGACAGAATGATGATTATAGAGCTATTCTTAGCCTTATGATATATCTAATGACTGGTTTAGCTAATATTGCTTTTCAGATAATACAGATTCATTCTTCTAGGGCTATTGTGTCGTAAAGTTGTTGGTACAAGTTCTGAAGTATCTTGCAAATACTTGCTTTCCTTTTATGTTCATCAATCTAACACACTATTAATAATTTATAACTAATGAATATCTAAAAATAAAGGCCTCTAAAAAAGCATCTACTGACATCTTGAATGATGATGGAGTGATGCTGAGGTTTTCATTTTGGCACCTACCAAGTACAATATTAATTTTTGTGTCAGGGAAACAAGTATGATCACTCTCTTGGGAAGTGTTCACAGGACCAGGTCCCTGTTTTACCAGGTGGTGTTCTTTAAGGAAACACTGAGCTGACTGGAAGAGTATTTGCAGATCTACTCCACCAATTAAGAACAAAGGTTGGCTGCATAACCTGCAATGCTCACATACTTCTTAGAGCTTCAGTGAAATTACAGTGAAGCTCATTACTTCCCTTCTCAGAATCCCATGTTGCTGTTATTTCATTACTTTGAACAATCTATCATTTCGGAGTACAACTGGAAATTTCCAGCATATCCCGTCTCAAAATACACCTTTTTAAGCCAAAGGCTTTTCTTCAGCAAGTCCTTTGTACAGCCAGTACCTTTGATAACTATGTTATTTTGTGAAATTCAGTAGTATGGGCCCTACTTTAAGTCCTTTGCACTACATTCAAGCATAAAAACTCTTAGGATTTTTCAGTGACTCCAACTGATAAAGGTGAGATTTATTTCAGCAATTGCTAGCTCTCTTTAAATACAGCAGTTTTACAGGTTGGTTTTTTTTCTGTACTCGCTTTTCTTAAAACGAGACTTCTTCCTACCTGCTCTGGAAATTCCAGCTGGGGATTGTAAGTAGGAAATTGGTGTTCAGTTCTTTTTCCAATCCTCTGTGGTCCATGCACACACACATACTCTTTTATCCTTTCCTTATCTCTCTCTCAGCTTTGGCTCATAATCCCCACTTCAGGCCACTTCCTCATGTCTCTCAGGAAAACATGCTATTGCAAGTCTGACTTCATTCCTGCCTTCTTCCTCTGTAGCAAATGGCTTCTCCTTGACATCATGCCAGTACAGAGCCAAATGTTCCTGCTTTCTACTTGGTTCTCTAATGAAAACATGTGTTTTGCATTTGTTGTAGTAACAGTAATTTTTGCTGTTAAGACCCCTTAAGTTTTATTATTTTACTTAACTAGTAATGTCACCTTTCTTTAACATCTAATAGACCTGGAGTATTTAAGATAATTTCTCATGAGTTCATCAGTTGTTCTGCTCCCTCCATGCAACACTTCTACACCTACCACAGTTTAAACTCAGACATGTTCGATGGGACAGAGCATACTGAGTTCTTGAAGCAACAACAAAAACCCACAAAAAGCAATGATAGTAACAGAGCAACTCAGAAAAAAAAAAAGGGGGGGGGGTGAGTTTAGGTTTAGATACCTGTTTTAGTTCCATTTTACTCCAAAATTATTTTGGAGTAAATCCATAGTACCAGATGCATGGAGACCACACACTTACAGCGTAATTCATGGAATCACAAAAGACCTAGTCTGTAGATGCGTGTCATGCTACAGGAAAGTGGAGATAAAGTTACAGTATTTTCTGAGGCAACTGCAACCATCTACAACTGTCACTATCATCATATAGACCATTAAGATTATGCACAGATCATCTCCTAGACAGTCCATCTGCTCTGTTTGTGTAAATATTCTTTTTGTTTACAGCTTTCTCAGTCCCAAATTGGATTACAGCAGAAGCATTGTGCAGAACACAGAGAAAACCTTTTCTCATCAAACACTGCTCTTCCATGTTAAAGTCCAAAATGAGATGATGTTAGGTTGCACTTTTACCTCTGTCAGATGGTCCAGATCACCAGGAGTATTTGTGATTGCCAGCCAGCATTCTGGAGAAGTTTGTGAACCTGAGGACCCTGCACCACATGTATCATTCATGCAGCTACCTCCTTTTTTTGTCTTTCCAACAACTAACAAAATCCAATGACTTGTTTTACATGGCATGGTATCCTTAGACACTCAAGTCCTGTAAATTCAAACCTGTAAACCAGATTAACTTGAAACCAGATCAATATTACAGCTGGCAATCTTGCACAGCCCACAGAAAGCCTTGTAAAAGCACACTACAATGTAAATAAGGAGCAAAAAAAAATCTGTTTGAAGGGCATGATTAAACACATGCATTAAGAAAAGACACACACGTAGGCACCCTTAAAAACTTAAGGTATTTATAAATCTCCATATATATCCCCTAGATAGTTAACTCTCAGATCTGAAAGGCAAAAATCCTCCTCACAAAATTCAAGATGTATGTTCAGAGGGAAATCCTCATTCTTCACACAAAATATTTTTATCCCAGTATGTCTATGAGGCAATATAACTGTATTCTGTAGCCATGAGATGAAGTGAAGCAAAGCTGTACCATTGGCTATGATCCATGTTTTCCATAGTATAAACAGCTCTTTGATATGTATAAAACCAGGCTGCTTAAGACTTTAGGTTAAGGCTTTTCTACATCTACTTGGGTGTAAAGACATAAACAACTGTTCACAGAATTTATATTATATAAACTGAAAATGCAAAGGAATATTTTTCACTAATAAGCACCTCAATTTTACATACCTGGTTTTATTGTAAACTTTATAGAAAATACAGAACGGACTCTGTCTGCACAGAATCAATTGGTCTGAAAAGCTTCTGTAAGATAATGCACTAAATTGTTTTTGTGGTGCAGCAGCACAGCAATAAGATTGTAAACTCAAGGATTCACCAAGATATATGACAAATTCAACTGTCCACAAGAGAAGGAAAATCAAATAAGTAGAATTGTTTTTGTCTTGAGTATACCAACCAGTCCAGTGTATATCATATGAGGTTATGCTTATTGGCAATATTGCCAATAGGTAAGAGAATACAGAGGACAAATCTGGTAACACAGCAGACTTCTCAGTTGCTATTGCAGGTTTCAGCTTTTATTAAAAAGAAAAACTTCCAGCTATTATGTCTATGGAGAAAAACTGCTTACATAGAGCCTCATAAAACAATACTATGTATGTCAGTGAGTGCTAACCCAGAGTGAAACCATAATGCCATAATTTTAAAAGTCGAGTTCCTAACCATTTCTTTGTAACAAAAGCTTGTAATAAAAGAACATCACATTATGCCAGTTGACCCTGAGTGGAGCAGAGGCATAACGATGCTAGTTAAGAACGTATGTTTTAAGAATCCTGGCCTTTAAAAACACAGGAAAGGTGCAGGTGTAGATGTCATGTTTTTCTGAATCAGTATTTACTTTTCTAAGCTGCAGGAGACTTCAAGCTAAAGCATTTGACAAAGGAAAATGCAGCATCAGTACTCTTCATTTCAGTTAAAATCTTTTGTTGTTGTTTAAGTATACACCTGTGCAGACTTCAGCACCTGAATGAAGTCTGAGGGCAGTATCCCATCCTACTGATGAAGTATAAGAAGAGCAGTGATGCTTGAGTATTTCCCAGTACTAATTTCTATTTTCCTGCTGTTTATTCACTGTATATGTGTAGAACACAGTCCCCATTGTGTTATAATCTGTATAAATGAAACATAGGGGCAGCAGTCCCTACCCTGAAGCCTTGTACACCAGATATAGAAGAAAGGAAAAAAAGTAGCAGAGGTGACAGCTGACCTCCTCCAGGTTAACCATTTAGGTGTGACAAAGAAAGAAATTAAGCCACCATCAAGCCTTCAAAGAATCAGTCATACGGTCGCATTTCTAATTCTGAAATTATTATCTGTATCATATCCCCCACAACAGGCAGCACTGGATTTCCCTGTAACCTATTCAGCACGTTGGCAGCAAAACAGCTAACCAACCTTCCCCAAATAAACACAGCTCTGTCGGAAGCTCTCTTTTTGAAGCCATTCACAGTGGACGTTAGGATGAGCAGTTGCTTCCTTATAGTGTCTTCAAACAGGTTCTCAAAATGTAGCTTAGGCCCTTTGTATCCCATGGGATTCAACAAATTGCAGTTTTCTTCTTTATAGGTGGCACAGGAATTTATCAACTTGTCCCCTTCACTTGCGACAGGTAGACACAAAGAACTTGAGTCTGCTTTCCGGTCTGCACTGATTAATGGATGTGTCTGCTATTTTATTCATCTATATTTTGTATGTAATCCTCATACATCTCATGGGAATTGAAAAAGACCTGTTCAACCACACTTTGTGGAAAAGTCCTATCACAGAAGGTAGTAATAAGTCATGACATTTGGGAAAGGAAGAGCAACTACTCAACATCAAGTTAAACTTAGACTCTCCAATCCTATGAAATAAATATACAGCTTTTTAGGATTGCTTTGAAGCACTATCCAGGTAGAAGTCACAGTAACAAGAGGGTGTAAGGGAAAATCAGTTTAAATTGTCAAGGATGCAAAAAAGTCTATGAGCAGAACAAAGACTCCTGTATGAAAAAAGGTTAAACACAGATCATGGTTTTGTCTAGTGATTATTATTAGCATAGTGCTTCTTGAGAGAAAGTATACTTAGCTGGAGTTGTAAAAGCAGCAGTAGATAAAGCAGAGTGCTCACAACTTAGCAACAGCTTTGAAAGTATTGTCAATAAAGCTACAGTTTGAAACAGGGCCAAGTGATAGTACGTGATAATACTGCACAATTGAAGCAGCACTTCAGTATCTAATCTTGGTATTAGAGCAGATGTGGAGGTTCACACTATTGAAACCATGTCAAGGCTGAATTTATAGCTCTCCTTGGCAGATATAAATAACAGCTACAGATTATTGGAGGCAAACTTTGATATACTTCACCGAAAAAATGCCTATCTTAAAATCACGGAAACTTTATTTGTCATTAAAAAAAAAGAAAAATAAAATTCTCAGCTGTAGTAGATGCTGAGGCATCTGTTTCCACTATCACTGTGTTTATATGAATATTTCTAAGGATCCAGCTCCTTCATATTATGGTCTTTGATAAGTTCAGCTGAGCAAAAGACCTGGCTACAAACCAGCCTTTTTACCACACACACAAACTTCATATACATGAGACAATCATCACATTCTGCCCTGTGGACATGCAGATATTGTAACCGTTGATGTGAAATACTTAGCACAGACAAATAAATTCTGAAGTCACATAATTCCTTAATGGTAAGAGTATTTAGTTTTTATTTTTCCTTTGTTAATTAAAAAAAAAAATTGTTGTGCATACACACACACACACATATATATATGTATATAAACATCAAAAAGAGGAAAGATTTGACAGGAGGATTGGTTTGGAAGCCAGGAAAGTGAAACAGAAAAAGTAAAGCATGAAAAAAAACTTGGAAAAAACAGGGAGATGCCATATTGGAAAGTGATCTTTTAAATACCTTTTTTCAAGCTGTGCTTAGAAGCTGTCCAGGATACAGCCAAACAAAATTATATCTGTCATACCAACCTCTCCCTGTCATACTTGGTTAATATCACATGTGTGATACTCCAAGTGTAGTTACTGTTTGTTTTTCAACAGCTACATGAACCATACATTTGGCAGAAATTGTTTATAGATTTTTTTTTTTTATTTCTGTATTTGCATGGAAATTTCAAAGTGAAAATTACTGCCATAAAACATGGTTCCTTTTTTTAGCCTGACTGACAGATGCATCTGGTTGAGCAAGAACAAAACTCTACTCTATTAAACCAGTAATCCTTCCATATGACACTGTCACACAGCACAGATGTCCTTTCATAGGATTTCTGTGAAGGGGACAGCTTGCCATTCCACACTGACAGGTAGGGCTGGGGATGATCAGCAAAGAGATCAGAGATTACTTAAAATGCCTTTCATCAAATTTAAACCAACCTTTATGCAATTCACCGTGGAGCAAAATTATTGCCCTGCAGTAATTGCTTCCATTTATACACACCGAAATGCTACCAAACTTTGTGAATGTGAGAGCTTCCTAACTGAACACAGAGCACCTGCCATTAACTCCTGAATGTCTCAAGACTGAGGACTTCAAGGTAGTGATTTAAACTTCCTTGAAAATTTTTCCACACTTTTCCCAATCCCTGTTTTGTTGGAGCCTGAGTAGCTAGGATGCCTTACTTAAGATGGAAGGATACACATGATCTAAGGCAAAGGTTTTACTGGCTTGCACATGCTTTATGTAACTCACATGCAGCTTCATCACCCACAAGTATTATACAGTCACTGAAAATCCATACGGAATAGAGTATGCATTGCTGCTTCTCTATGGAGAATACAACTTTGACATTCTAGTCTAGAAGCCATAATAATGCATGCATCAGATACACAGGCAAACAACATTGCAGGACAAGGAAATGTCTCATTTGGGTATGCTTCCTTGGTGCTCTTGACCCAAAACTGACCATAGCAAAGTAGAAGTACTTTTTTTTTACCTATCCAGTATGCATGCTTTCTCAAAGCATGAGTTCCCTTGCACAATTTTTCTCTTCTTTTTTAAGAAGCTCTTAAATAAAGAACAGCACATTTCCTTATTCTAAACAAGAAAATCTCCAGGCTTATCAAGAAACAATCAGACTTTTACTTCTTTGCCCTTTGGTATAAGAGAAGAAAGCTTTCAAAAAGACACATTTCTTTCATTTGCAAGAAATTAAATCCAGATTTAAAGATTTTCTCCAATCCACTACTGTTTGCTTTCTTTGGAGGGAACTTAACAGCAGTGCCAGGTCCTGGGAAGAACTTCAACATGTGTTGGCAATCTTGCAAACTGAATTTAGAGTCCCTCAGATTCAATACTGGGATATTTATTAAGAGCAAGTCTTGCCTGAAGCTCTTTATGGGAGTTTATGTTAAACCACTGGCACTCTCTTCTAGGATGAGTTTCCTGTTGTTTATCCTTGATGATGTTTAGAGCAATGCTAATCCACTTCCTGGGGCATCCCACTGAGATACAAGTCATATTATTAACAGCTAGTAGTTTTGATTATTTTTTCCAACAGGGCCATGCATTTTGGTTCCTGGAATCTCCTGCATAGCTTTTCATTCAGACAAATTGGTGCTGGCTGGAGAGAAAAAGTAAAACCAAAATGGGAGAAACCCAGGATTTTTCTGTAGGTAGTATTTTTGTACATGACCTGTATTCCCATAAGTTTCAGCAGGACTGTGCGAAGTGTAAGCTAGAATAGATTTTTTTCCCTTCTTCTACTCTGTAAACAAGGTATACTATACAGGTAATCTATTACACATCTTAAAATACGGAAGTGACCCTGTTAGGGCTCTTGTAACAGTGGCTTGTGATCAAATTCCCAGCTAGTATGAAACTATCTCTATTGAAATCAATATTAGAATATAAAAATCAATGGAGATACACCAATTTCTACCATGTGGGTATCTATCCTATGGCTTTCACTACTAGCTTTTCAGTCTTTATGGAGATTCAAGCCTTGTATGTGCATATATATGTATTCAAAGGCTTTTATGAAGAGGAAGCAGCATGCCTGCTCATTCAGGCTTTCAGTTTTGATCACCACCTCTTACTATACTGTGGGATCGTGAAACTTCCTGGGCATACACAAGGTACCATTTCTGCCTTTGCAGCTTCATGTTTCTCAGCTTTTTCTCTTTACTTACTAAACAAGACTCAGAAGACACTTGTCCACTTCAGGGATTTGACACCACACAGAACTGGCTCTCCCAGTTTAGGGAACATGTAGGCAGAAAAAGTCAAGTTCACAGCCTTCCTTCCTCTGTTCTCTCTTTGCTTTGGAAGGAAGTAACTGCAGCCTTTGTTATGAACATTATTTTCTCACTCTTTTGCCACACTAGTCAGGCTAGTGATGAAGTATGATACTTCCATGGAGCCATTTCCTCACTGCAGAATAACCAGTTAGAATGAGGAAAAAAACCCCAATGTGTTTATAGGTAATACTACTCAAAAAATCCGCTGTGTGGCTCTTCACTCAATGTCTCTTCACTTACATACTCCGATCACCTCTTCAGTAATCAATTAAGTCAATCAGTGAAGCCAGCTGTTGTATCAGATACAAAATCGGAAAGGAACGGTGGAACTTGTACATCATTAATGACATCAGACTCTGCAGACTCAGGTATCCATGGGCATTGCTCATTTCCTACACTGAAGTTCATGCATACGCAGCCAAAACCCCAGTCTCTCAAGAGTAAGTGCTTACATGGGGTCTTGCTACTACCGGAAGCTCTCTGCATGAGATCAGACTCCAGCTGGGCATGCTGTGGAGTTTCATTCAGCAGAGCTACACAAGCTGACAGCCGCAAGTTTCTGTTTCTGCAGGCAAGAAGAGAATACATCAAACCTTGTGTCCTTGTATCAGGCATCCTTGGCTCTACAGCTCTAAACCGTTGGGTCTCACCATTATTGCTGCCTTTGCTCAAGGAAGTTTTGTGCTCCTTTCCCCTTTCAAAAGCATTTCTTTATGTAGTTTCATATTAAAGAGTATGCTTATAAAAATGGAAGTATCATTACGTGAAATCAAGAGGGTAAGGCTACAAGCAGGGTAAGTCAGTACACTAATGTTTTATTATACAGCTATGACTGCTTAAAAGAGTTACTTTGCCATAACAATCACAACAAAAGGGATTGAATTTTCCTTTAAAATCCATTGGTTTTGCCACGGTTGCCACAGCAAAACAAATTAATTTAAGCTTCTCTCAGAGGTCCACATGCAGAAGTACATATAACTCCCCTACTAAGAGAAAGGCAGAAATGAGGGCTGAAAAAGAGCATTTCTGATTCATACTATTTTTTTTTTCTCATTAAGTTTCTTTTTTTTTTCCCCCTTCCAGTAAACAATTTATGATTGTAATTGGGACAAGCTTCCTATTGGCCTTGGGGGTGTTTAAGTTTGTGACTCAAGTATAGTAGCTCCCTGTCTAGTACTAAGGTTCATAAACATCCTTAACCATTCTACAACATCTTAACTTTTCACAGGTTGTGACGAGTGGTTGTGAGAGGGAAGTTTAAAAAACAAAATCAGGACTCAACCAAAAAAATCCAACACATTCCTTCTAGGCTCAAACAGTGGATGCACTCTCAGATGACCCCTTGACATTTTTCAGTCATTGCAGAAAGGGCTGTCCTATCTCTGGAAGTAATCTAAACACTGATCCTCCTAACTGTCAGAAAAGAACCAGAGATTAGGAAAAACAGTCTATGGACTTTTTCTGATCAACAACCTTCTCTTAAAACTGCCAGTGTATAACAGAACAAAGGTTTGCTTTAACTGGTAACAAACAAATATTTGTGCAGGGTTACATCCCACAAAAGCAGAAATAGACTGTGGCAATGACATGGTTATAGGAAAGAGTCTACAGAAGTGGTAGCATTGTGAAAGTCAGATTGCCTTGTTAGGTTTTTCCCTTACCAAACTGATAGTGAAAATCTGAGGTCAACATTTATCCTCCAAGGGGGATTGAGAAAGGTTATCACCTTTACATCAAATTTAGCATAAATACATTGCAGCATAGGATCTAAAGGAAACAAAAGTACAAGTATAGTAATAAGTATAGGTAGAGATAAGCAAACAGCTCTGGTGTTAAGACAGCAATTGTAACAAAGCACTTGTACTCAGGGAAGCCTGAATTCAGAAAAAAAAAAGCTGACCTAGAACAGTACAACATATTGTAAAACTTTGGAACAGAAAAGAACATAAACTACAGGAAGGACTGAAGTGGGATTAGCTTTATGTTAATAATTATACTGGTATCTAAGCTATTAGAAGAGAATGATATTTGGTTTATAGAAATAAGAAAGCTAATGAAAGAACTGGGAGTACTCCTACTTTGTTTTTGTTGCTCCTTCCTCCTTGCACTCCCAGGGTAAGTCATCAAGCAAGGCTAATGCTTACGGCTGATATAAGCTTCATTATTCAATCTCCCATTCAAGAGCAGCATGGTTTGGATCTTAAAGGGATTTAAAAAGGAGAAACATCTTAAAATATGTTTATTCAGTAATATGCAGAATTTTCCATAACACCTACAGGACATTATTTGTAGGAATGTGTCTCAAAATTTTTTAAGGGTAGAACAGACATCTGTCAAATTTCAGTCAAGCTTCTATATATGAAGTGCTCCATGTGAACCCAACAAATACCAGGGAAATTTATGTGGAACTTTTAGTACAACTGTCAGGGTAGAATTTAAAAAAAAAAAAAAGAATTTACACTATGTCTAGATACTCTTTTATTTTAAATAGGAGGCTGTATACAGATGGAAGAAACTTTACTTGCAGTTTCTCAGAGACAGGAAGAGGCAACCATGTAGTACAACAGAGAATCAGGTCTATCCATGTACTGCTAGACTTTTCTAGGTTAATACTATGTTATTAAGCAGTGAATGTTTTTCAGTTTATAGGGAACAGTGGAACTTCTGAGACTCTGCCCTTGAAGAAAAGGCTTTAACTTGTTTAACATTTATGGGAAGATATTTGCCTCTTTGAACATTTATCATGTGACTAGTCCTTACAATTGTTACTATTTTCATCATTGACCTCTGGAAAAAAAACACTTTGTGAGTCAAAAAAGTTTGCATTACAGGTGAGGAGAAATGAACAATACGAGTACAAAATAAAAGTACAATAAACTTCTGCCAGATTTCTTTACTCTAGAATGAAATGAGAAAGAGAATCAGCTGTTCTACCTCTCACAGGATATTTGTTTTATGCAGCAAGAAAACATTGGATATATAGGTAGGATCAGAGTTCTTGCCCTAAAAAATCTGTAAGTGGTTAAAAGTTATACTTTTTCAGTTTTGCTCTTTACACTTGTTTTTTTTTTTTACTGTGAAATATGAGGCAGGTGAAGTGCCCTACAGCTACCATTGGTTTTGTGCTTTAAAGAAAAAAATCTTATAAATAAAAAGGTAGCTAATTCATTGACAATATAGCCTGAACTGCAAATTTTAATGGTGCTGAAGCCCAAAAGTAGGGGATATTTACTTTTAAAGAAAGCAGAAAATAGTAAAGAACATTAGATGCCAAGAGATGTTAGGAAATAAAATCAATAGTTGCCTGGAAATGGTTGGGTCAGCAAACGAAAAAGAAAAAAAAGGGAAGACAGATGAGACATCTATACTTTTTGTCAAATCAAAGAGGTTGGAAAAAATACTATTTGTTAAAATGCAGGCTATAAATGAGGAATAATCAAGCGCTAAAGATGAACCATGTTTTACTTCACACCTGACACTGTATGACACTATACCTTTTTTTTTTTTTTTCATGTAGTTAGAGAGATTTTAAGAAGACTTGTCACTTGAAAGTTGAAGTGTTATCAGTCTGTCTGGGAAGCGTCTGTTTGAAGGAATTGTGCTGCCTCCAAATTTTTGTCCATTGCTGTCATCAGTTGAAGTCTCATATCTCATCTCCAAGAATTACAAGACAGTAGAATTATTGAAGCTAGAGTGAAAGGAAGATGGGAAAATGTCCACTCTGCAATCCACCAATTGCCTCTTTTAGAAATGTTTGGATGTGAAGACTTACTATCTTGTACAGGGGACTACTGCTGAAAATATCAATGTATATTCTAAATCCTGGACAAGGGAAAAGCGTGGGGGATCGAATGTCTCCAAGAGATAGAGTTGGACACAAAACCCTTTCACCTTGAAACTGCAGTTTAAATCTAGTTCACATAAAGTACTAGAGATGATTATGTTTTGAAGACTTTCTATAGCTCACTTCGATATTAATTCTGCCACCTACCCTTAGCTTACCAGCACCTCAGCTGGTTGTGTCACAACATGCTTGGTACAGAGAAGGAGACAGTCGGAAACCTGTGTTTGCAGGGAAGAGGTAACATTTGCAAGTCAGTGTGAAAAAACTCATAAATTGCATAATATCAGCTTCATAAATAATCTGATACTTCTGAAGACCTGCATGTCAAAAATGAAAATGCCAAATTCCCTGATAGAAACACATCCAGTGGATTCCCAGATCTTTATTTCAGGACCCCTAACATATTTCCACTAGCAGTTTGAGCCCCTTTATGAATTTCACATGTGTAGCTTGCTGTAAAACCAACTACTTATGTGAACATTTTTTGGAGGCCATTTAAAAATAGCATCAGAAGAGTTATGAATCACTGATTAAAAGCACAACCAATTAACTTTAAAACTCAGAATTTACCTATGATAAGAGCCACAGAAAGTTAACATTTTCCAGGCATGACAATAGCATAGTACCACCTATTCCAGGACCAGAGAAAAGCAGGTACATCCATTTATGCCCCCACAGCACTTTACATTTTCAAAGTCTTCTGCAAACATTAACTAATTAATCCTCATCTATTCTTGCCAAATACACTATTGTATTAAGAATTGACCTACTGTAACCTTAAATGTTCAACAAAGCAACAGTCTACAGAAATTATAAAGAAAAACTACTCAACTAGGGAGCTGGGCGGTGCCTAATTCATTGTTTGTTTCACAAACATTTAATAATTTTCAAGATATTAGCCAAATTGATTACTGGTTGGTGTACCAGAGGTGGGGCTGGTTCACTAAATAGCATTTACCATCTGTGAGGAACTTTGCAGCATGCTGTTTCTGCAAAGCTGAATTTGATTTAGTGACAGTAGTCTCTTTGTTAGTGTTTACAGGTTTAAAGGATTATAGAGCCCTTCAGATTTCAAAACAACAGAAGATCCTGGAGGATTTTATTTTAAACTCCTGTTTATTTCCTACAACATGAATTAATACAATTTTTGGATAAGAAATATGCAGTGCGAAGTACTTGTTCTGGTTTTGCTTAGTAAGGGTGGTAGCTTCTGTGGGAAACTGCTAGAAGTCGCTCGCCTTTGTTCAGTGGACTTCGCCGGGCCTAGGGTGGACCCGCTGCTGGCCAAGGCCGAGCCGATTGGTAGCAGAATGTTCCGTGATAACGCCTCTGCGATAACGTATTTAAGAAGGGGAAAACAGGAAAAAAAAAAAAAAAGAGAAGATGTGAAGCAGCTGAGCGGGGGCACAGAGGGGGAGGTGTGAGCCTTGTGGGCCTCACCGGCCTCACCCTCTGGCTTCCAGCCGGGCAGCCGACTGGACCCAACTCGGCCCAGCCCGGCTGCAAGAAGTAGAGAGGAGATGAGAAGTGAATAAGATGTAAAAAGGATCCTGAGAGGCGTCTGCCAGCCTGTTGTGAGGAACGGCTGCAGACGCCAAGGTCAGTTCAGAAGTGAGGGGGAGGAGTAATGCGGGTCCTGGCCAAGATTCCCCTGCAGCCTGTGGTGACGACCATGGTGGAGCAAGTTGTCCCCCTGCAGCCCATGGAGGTCCACGGAGGAGCAGAGGTTCACCTGATCCACTAGTTTTCCCCAAGTCGATTCTGTTTTGCCCGTGATGGTAACTTTAAGGATCTCTCCCTGTCCTTATCTCAAACCTCGAGCTGTTTTTCCTTATATCATCTCGCCCTATTCTATCGGAGGGTGGGGGGAGTGAGAGAGAGACTGCGTAGTCTGGTCCCGATCGGGGCTGAACTAGGACAGTACTCTAGTGCTAAAGTAGCATAATCTGAAAAGTGAGGTTAGACAATGGAAACACTATGATTAATCATTGTCTCTTGTTCAAATTGCCTTTGAGGAGCAGAACAAGAATCATCTCTGATCTTTAAAAGCAAGACATTCTCTTGCACTCTGCAGCATACTCATTTTATGAATACTATATTTTACTGAAGATTGATGAAGCAGAATGTATAGGCACAACTCAAAGATTATTAAAAGATTACTATGAAGTAGAAACCTCAGTTTAAGAGAATGAACATTATCATTTTTACCTTGATGAATAACAATTATTAAAGATGCTTCAAGAGATACAGATAATAACTAGAATACAACTACATAGCTGCAAATTCGATATACATAGTAATTTAGAAATGCCTCATTTACTGTCAACACGTTAAAAATATAACAAAAGAAATTACACAAATGCATCTTTATTTTCTTACTGTAGAGTTTTCCTGTGTTTTTAATTTAATGGTGCAGACAGAAATTAGGCTATATCCTGTCAGTATTTCAAGGCTTCTGTATTCATATATGACCAAATTAATGAGCTGGTCCAATAATTAGCAATACCTATTTTAGTTCCTGAGAGATTATTTTGCAAGTTATTGGGGAAAAACACAAATCCTATAAATATACTGTAAAATTGTTCAAAAATACCAAGTCCAAAGATATAAATGCCTCATTCTGAACATTTTAGGAACATTTATGGTTTCCTGGGAATGTAAACACTACGTATTATAACTAAATCCACTGCTTCAGCAATTTTTCAAAGCTAGCCTTATAATTAAAGTCTTGGGGTTTTTTTCCTTTTTAAAAAATATTATGGTATGGCTGAGGAGGGTAACAATAAACACTGCACCCTCTGCACCATTTGTGTTGTGTGTATGCCATTGTATCAACATGACTCATACAGAAGCTGCTTCTGAGTAGCAACGGGCTTCTGTTTTCCAACATAATAGATAAATGAGTAATAAAAATTAAAATAACTACAGCAAATTCTGCAACTAGCACAGTTCAATAAATAAGAGAACAGTATGCTCTGCTAACAGTATTGTTGACATGAGGGTAAGGACCTTTATGACATTAGAATAGTACAGCATGAATGAGCTGGCTGAACTTTACACAAGCTGATGCCATTAATAGAAATCATTCAGTGATTTTTGCAACAGTAGTGTAATGAGATCAATGGTTTTCAGATTTATAACTTCAGAAAATTATTATTGATCTTGGTTAGCAACTTCCACCCAGTTTGTTTAATGCTACTTCTTACAAATAACAACTCTGTCTGTAGAGACGATAAGGCTGATATTCTAACAGATAGAATTAATCTTTTTTTTTTCCTAGGCATTTTTCAAAAGGTCTGTTTATGCTCAGATACTACACAAACTAGGACTGACATAGCATGTGAGACAGTCCTCTTAAAAGGAAGTTCCAACTCTAAGTCATGCTGATCTTTACTGGTTCAGCTACAGAAAGACCTCCCTCATTTGCTCAAATGTCTCAGTGTATTTTGGTTTGCTGCGGATGCCTCTCCTTCCACTGAAAAATTCTTTTCGTTGAAGAGGATTGCTCCTGGCAAAATCTATGGTAGGAGCACTAATAATACATAAGTCACAGACAGAAAGCCTGAGTGGTCAAGTGCCCTTAAATAAGGGAATGTATGCTATGCATACTTGAGAGAGATGTCCTGTTTGTGCACATCTGGATTTGTGTTGAGAGTTTCTTCTTCTGCTTGCTTCTAGCTATGGATAACAGCCAGGCTACAAAGCAACAAAGGTGCACAAACTCTATGTTCCTGACTTATTTGCATGTACTCTCTACACCTTCACTATGAGTAATTAGCATTATTTCTGAGTAATTAGTGTTATTTATTAATTACTGTTAAATGCAGTAGGGGCCTAAAACCTGGAGCAAATATAGAGGGATAATCTCAATTCAAAATAACAGAACAATGTGTAACATATAGGTGGGGAAACAAAGTCAAAAGTGACAATATTAGCTGCTTTATATTGTTATATAACAAGAATTGTTATAAGATCCTCAAGTTCCTGACATTGTCTCACTTCCCCTCTTCCCCACTCCATATTTATGGAGTCGTCAAATGTAAAGGTTTTAAATATGCCGAAGGGTCACTGACATCCCAGCATAACTGGGATCACGAAGGAAACCAGTGAGATAGCTGTGAAAGGATGCGGTGTACTGAAGCCAGTGGAGACAAGATAGAGAAAGCTAATCAAGAAAGATCAGGTTAGAAAAATAGATAGCAGGTACTGAAATAATAGCAACAAGAAGAGAGTGCTAGGATGTGGAGGAAGTGAGGGAATATAATCAGCAGATAGGAAAGACATCTGGATTTTTTCTTTTGCATTATTATTTTAAATATCAACTTAAGAGGATTTTGTGCAGTTGCTTGTGTCTTTGTAATTCATTGTCTGCTACTTGTGTTTTTCACATGAGGGGTCAGGAATCAGTCTCCTGCACTTCCTTCATGACCCTGTCTGCATCCTTGAGAACATCACTTTACATGCCCTCATTTCCTTATCAGAGATACATTACAACAGCAGTACGCAGCATTTGGACTTAGGACTATCAATCCATATTTCAGAACTAGTAACTACTGAACATGCACCCAGCATGTTCAAGGTTACTTCAATGTGAAGCGGTTGCTTTGGAGTTCAGTTGAACTCTGTCAAGAAACAAGGGGAAAAGGCTCACTCTGCATAAACCAGGAAGCCGGAGACAGGTCTGTTTGTGCAGGGAGGCCTCTGCTCTCTTGCAATTCAGGAGTGTGTCACTACTTTTTCACAAGGCCATCCCCAGGAAAAAGAAAAAAAAAGTTCTCTGCATATGTGGTAAAGAAGGTGGTACTCTAAAATTTCTGTAACTCTTCTTGATTATTCCCGTGTGCGTACATCCATGATAAGCACTGAACATGCAGACATGTTTCTAAATAGATAATTATCCCCCTAAAAAGATGAATAAATTCAGTGATATTTACAACCGATCACATAACTATTCTGCCACCACTGCACAATCTCTCTTCATGTATCACCAAAATATTAACACTGTCACGCTATGTAATCAATAAACTTAGATTGAACCATCTTCTCCAATATTCATTCTGTAAATTACATCAGTGCTCACTCACGCTGTGCATAATCCCTAACTTCCCAAAATTGTAAATGGTAAGAAGGACATGAAATTTACAGCACAATTCTAGATGCCTTCACACAAGAGGCAGTATTGCAGGGGACACTTATCTCATAATGACCCAAGAAAACACTGGACGATGAAACAGGCATCATGAAAATAGAGTTTTCATGATACACGACAGATGCACAAGCCCATCCATGACTGACAGATTTTGCTCTATAAATCCATTATGAGTGGCAGTGGGTGAAAATTAATAGCTGACTAACACACATCTTGGAGTGGCTTACTGCATTACAGACCACTGTATTTGGTCTAGGTGGCAATCTCTTCCTAGTAGAGGGGTGCAGGGGTGGCCTCTGTGAGAAGAGATTGGGGATGCCCCATGCTGGACACAGACAGTTCCCAACAGCTCCAGTGGACCCACTGCAGGGTACAGCTGAGCCCCTCTGCCAAGTCACACCTTTGGGAAAACGTATTTAAGAAAGGGCAAAATGCTTCACAGCGGTGGTGGGGCGGGGACATGGCAGGCAGAATGAAAAACATAAAAGTGTGAAGCAAGCCTGCAGGCACCAAGGATGACGAGGCGCTCCAGGTGCTGGAGTACAGATTCCCCTGCAGCCTGTGGAGCAGGTATGTCCCTGCAGCCTGTCGAGAGAACCATGCCAGAGCAAATACTCAACACTGCAGTTCACGGAGGACCCCACTCCAGAGCAGGTAGGTAGTTTAATGAAGGAATGGCCACCCGTGGAGAGGACCAACACTGGTGCAGAGGGAAAGCGTAAGGAGGAAGTAGAGGCAGAGAGGGTCTGTTATGGATTGACTGCAGCCCGCATTCCCAGTCCTGCTGGGCAGGGGAAGGTAGAGGAATCTGGAATGAAGGACTGAAGTTGAGCATGGGAAGAAGGGAGAGTGTGCATGTGTGCTGGAAGGTGTTTTTGTTTGTCTTTATTTCTCACTATCAAACTCTATTTTTAATTGGCAATAAATGAAATTAATCTTCCCCAAGTTGAGTTTGTTTTGCCCACGACAGTAATTGCCAAGTGATTGCACTGCCTTTATCTCAATCTACAAGTTTTTTTTAATCTTGTATTCTCCCTTTGTCCTGTTGAGTCAGAGGAGCTACAGAATGTCTGGATGGGCAATGGACAGCTGGCCAAGTTCAACACATCCACAGCTTGGGTGGCATGGCTAGAGCCCTTATGAGTGAAGACTAAGGCAAAAAAGTCATTGAATACCTCAGCCTTCTCTATGTCCCCGGTAACCAGGTCACCTGTCTCCTTTCAGAGAGGGCCTCCATTCCCCCTGGATTTCCTTTTGTCCCTGATGTACCTATAGAAGCTTTTCTTGTTGCCCTTGACATCCCTGGCCAGATTAAATTCTGTCAGGGCGTTAGTCTTCCTTACCTGATTCCAGGCCACTGACACAACCTCTCTGTAATCTTCCCAGGCTACCTGTCCTTACTTCCAGCCTCTGTAGACTTCATTCTTGATTTTCAGTTGGTCCAGGAGCTCCTTGTTCATCCATGCAGGCCTCCTGGGGTTTTGGCCCGACTTGCTCTTCATTGAGATGCATTGCTCCTGAGCTTGGAGGAGGTGCTCCTTTCCTGAGCCCCTCTTCCCTTTAGGGGTGCATCCCGTGGCACTTTGCCCAACAGATCCTTGAAGAGGTCAAAGTCTGCCCTCCTGAAGTCCAGGGCAAAGAGCTTGCTGCACACCCTACTTGCTGCCCTGAGGATCGTGAACTCCACCGTTTCATGGTCACTGCAGCCAAGGCTGCCCTTGAGTTCCACATTCCCTAGTAGCGTCTCCTTGTTGGTAAGAATGAGGTCCCACACAGCACCCCTCCTCGCTGGCTCCTCTATCACTTGCAAGAGCAAGTTGTCATCCATGCATTCCTGGAACCTCCTGGACTGCCTGTGCCCTGCCGTGTTGTCTCTCCAACAGATGTTGGGGTGGTTAAAGTCCCCCATGAGGACCAGGGCTTGTGACTGTGAGGCTCCTATCTCCCTGTGGAGGGCCTCATCTGCGCTATCCTCCTGGCCAGGTGGCCCGTAGCACACCACCACTGTAATATCCCTTGTCCCTGCCCTTTCTCTAATCCTGACCCATAAGCTCTCTGTCAGCTCCTCATCCATCCCCAGGCGGAGCTCCATGCACTCCAGCTAGTTACTGACATAGAGGGCGACATCCCCTCCTCGTCTCCCCTGCCTGTCCTTCCTAAAGAGCTTATATCCCTCCATCCCAACGTTCCAGTCATAGGAGTCATTCTACCACATCTCTATGATGGTAAAAAGATCGTAGCCCTGCAGGCGTCTGTACATCTTTAACTCTTTCTGTTTGTTCCCCATACTATGTGTTGTTAGCATAGAGGCTCTTAAGCTGGGCCCCTGATGAAGCTGACTTGCTGGCAGGAGCAATAGGAATTCCTTTGAGCTGCATTCTAGGTGCTCTCGTACTTACCTGCGAGCCTTCCCCAGGTTTCTGGAAGGGAAAGGATGCATCTGTGCTTCAGGACTGGACTAATTTAACAGTTAGATTTAAAAGTGCGTAAAGCATTTGAGACCTGTTTTTAAGGTCTCAAGGTGTGTTCATGATGGAAAGGTGCGTGTGGAAATGAGGACTTACAAATCCATCCATCACAAGTTTTGGGCCACAGTCTAAAGTAAAAAATGGCTAGCTGACAGCTGGGTATTGTAGAGATGTTCCTTTCCCAAACTGGAACACCTTATATCAGTTTAATGCAATCTTTTTCCCAAGTACTTTGATTTTACTACATTTCCTGTAGTTTGAGAAATTTTGCAAAACACATGTTGGACTACTGAAACTAGAACAACTTAAAAACTCCAACCCTGAAATTAAATCTTCAAACCCTTAAATTAAAACTTCATATGTGCCTACTCTCTGTTTTCATCCTGTACTAACAGATCATTTTAAATTTGAAGCAACTACACTGCATCCCTTTGGTGATGTTGTCTAAAGCAATGTTATTTTCCTGTCCTCTCCTCCAACCCTCAAAAAAAGAAGAAATTATTAATATACAGACACATATGTATATAAACATATATCTCAGTAAGCATTTATAGCTGTGACAAATTTATTCTTACTGTCAATTTAATACATCTGTTTTCCATTTGAATTTGATATACAGCCTGGTGTTTTCTATTAGATCATATAAACAAGTGTTTGATTTAAAACAGGATTATTTTTCTTACTGAGATTGAGAGCAGCAATAAACATCACTCTTTCTGGGAATACAAATGAGGTGGTAATTCCATTAAATGTAACGATTAAAAAAAGAAAAAAAATCATTAAAGAATTGTTTTGTCTACTGATCTTCTGGACAGAAATTGTTCTTGCATGACTGACTTCTCCAATGGATTACACCAAAATGAGGCACACTTCATTTTTCCCAGTGTGAGTGCTTGGAAAGACCACTCAGTCTGCTGTTGTTAGCAGTACTGGTGTGAAGCCTAAAGCAAGAGTTAGGCAGGCATTTCACCATTCTATAAGATGAAGTTCCCTGTCTGTTCTAGATATTTTAATCACTTTTCAGAAAGATGGTGGGGCGGGGTGGGGGGGGTGTGGAAGCACTTCCCTTTTCCACAAGCACATATTTTTGTTTTTGTAAAAGGACAACTGTAAGTCTGCAGAGGTAGTTCGGAAACTTTAAAACCTTAAAGGATTTGAGTGAGAGCATGTCATCTGACAGTGAGGGATTAGGACCATAAACAGACTTTAATGGGGAAAAAACCCACCCTCAGAGTAGTAGTATGTTCTTAAAAGGGAATAAGCTCCTCTCAGAGAGGAATGTTTCATTGTCAGCATACCTTTAGAAAAAGGCAAAGCAAATGTAGATTCTGGCACACAGACACCTTGTAATTCTGTCCAAGTAGTTGGCCCATGCAGGGGGAGTGGGCTGATGATAGGTACTACCACAGCTGCCAGCACTGCAAAAGGGAGAACACCTAAGCAAACCAGATTTCGGAGTGTGAATTGTGGTCTGGTTCAACAAACTGCACCAAAGAAAACCATTCAGTCACGTGCATGGAAAGAATAAATCACATTATTTCTGCTGTTTTGCCTCATGTCATCATTGGAAATTATTTTACAGTAGTTTTGATAATGTACATATCTAATCATAGAATCATTCAGGTTGGAAGAGACACTTTAGATCATTGAGTCCAACCATAAACCTAACACTACCAAGTCCATCACTAAACCATGTCCTTAAGCACAAAATCTACATGCATTTTAAATACCTCCAGGGATGGTGACTCAACCACTTCCCTGGGCGGCCTGTTTCAGTGCTTGATAACACTTTTGGTGAAGACATTTTTCCTAATAACCAATCTAAACCTCCTCTGGCACAACTTGAAGCAGTTTCCTCTCATCCTATCACTTGTTACTTGGGAGAAAAGTCCAACACCCACCTCACTACAACCTCCTTTCGGTAGTTGTAGAGAGTGGTAAGGTCTACCCTCAGCCTCCTTTTCTCAAGACTAAACAACCACAGTTCCCTCAGTTGCTACTCAGAGGGATTATTCTCTAGACCCTTCACCAGCTTTGTTTCTCTCCTTTGGACATGCTCCAGCACCTCAATAGCCTTCTTGTAGTGAGGGGCCCAAACTGAACACATTATTCCAGGCACGGCTTCACCAGTGCCGAGTACAGGGGGTCAATCACTTCCCTGGTTGTGCTGGTGATACTATTTCTGATACAAGCCACGATGCCATTGGCCCTGTTGGCCACCTGGGCACACTGCTGGCTTATATTCAACCAGATGTTGACCAGCACCCTGAGGTCCTTTTCTGCTTGGCAGCTTTCCAGCCACTCTTCCCCAAGCCTGTAGTGTTGCCTGGGGTTGTGACTCAAGTGTAGGACCTGGCTCTCAGTCTTGTTGAACCCCACGCAGTTGGCCTCAGCCCATCGATCCAGCCTGTCCAGATCCCTCTGCAGAGCCTTCCTGCTCTTGAGCAGATTGACACTGCCACCCAACTTGGTGTTGTATGCAAACTCACCGAGGGTGCACTTGATCCCCTCATCCAGATCATTGATAAAGAGATTTAACAGAACTGGCCCCAGCACTGAGCCCTGGGGAACACCGCTTGTGACAGGCCGCCAACTGGATTTAACTCCAGTCACCACAACTCTTTGAGCTTGGGTATCCAGCCAGTTTTTTACCCAGCAAAGAGTACACCCAACTAAGCCATGAGTAGCCAGTTTCTCCAGGAGAATGCTGTGGGAAATGGTGTAAAAGCCTTTAGTAAAGTCTAGGTACACAACATTCGCAGCCTTTCCCTCATCCACTAAGCTTTGTCATAGTAGGAGATCAGGTTAGTCAAGCAAGGCCTGTCTTTCATGAACCCATGCTGACTGGGCCTGACAATCTGGTTGTCCTGTATGTGCTGTGTGATGGCACTCAAGATGGTCTGCTCTATAACCTTCCACACTACCGAGGTCAGATTCACAGGCCTGTAGTTCCCCAGATGCTCATTCTAGCCCTTCTTGCAGCAGATGAGTGTCACACTTGCTAATCAGGCTCTAAACAATTAAACTGAGCTTCATGTACACTGTCAACCCAGACAGTGAATCATTTGGATATATATGGTGGTGGAATAAAACTGAGATTCAGCTTGTTAGGAAGAATGCTTTGACACCACCTCCGTCAGGCCCAGATCTGCTGAGCTGCAGTGATTTACAAAGGCACTACTGCTGATGGTAGACCATCTGTGATATGCAGGGGTAAAGAATGAGGGGGAAAGGAAATAGGGAATAAAAACATAGAGACAAGTAAAATATGGATAAGCTAGAACAATAGTGAAATTCAAAAGAGAGAAGATTACATGTCTTTCAGTATACCCTAGTTTAATATCAGTATCTGAAGAAATGTGGCTTCCATTAGGGTACCTGGTAAGAAATAAAGGCACAAATGAGGTTTACAACTTGGCATTATTAGGGTTTTTTTTTTCCTAATATTCAAGAGAATAAACAAAGGAATAATAATAACATAGGAATCAAAGCAATTTATAGGAACTTGCAAAGCCACTTAGTTGAGCTTGTCCTAGCGAGCAGCCAATGAGTTAGAATAAGACTTTGAAGATCTTGAAGACTGGAGAAAATCAGGAATTTTGCCGCTGTGTCTAGATACAGAATAGTGAGGTTTATATGTCTCTACAAAGCATTTTTGAATGGACTAAGTAGTTTTTGTTTACATAAGAAATGACCAGAAACAACACGTACACTGTTCCAGTCTGCACTGGAGCAGGCATCAGGACAGATCTTTTGCAATCAAAATAAAGCAGAGGTACTATGAGAATTGCAGAGCTTACTGGCCTTAGCTCTCTGCCTGTCAATCTACTCCTTGGCACTGTGGTTGAAGTAACCATTTGCAGAGAGAGGGTGGGAATAGTTCTCATCAGTTCTTAGATCCAGGAGGAAAAATACAAGAGCTTACAAACACTGGTACGTATTTTACAGTACTCTCAAAGTGTATATGAATGGCATTTTCTTCTAGCGAAAAACTCAAACAAGACAGAAATGGATATAACGCAAAATGAACCTCTACCCTCTCTACTCTTTTGTTTTGTTTTGTTTTTAAAGTTTTATCTTTTTCCATCTAAGACTCAGACTATATTATTTCCTAATGCAGCAGACAAGATGTGGAAATAAAAATTTTCACTCGATACATCACATTGGACTTACAGTCACAAGTGTAGTACTGCAAAGTTTTCAGCTTAAATGACTAATTTTTTTTTTTTTTGGACTAGCTTGATAAATTTAATCTCAGTCACCTCAATAAAATATACTCAGTATTTTCATTAAACTGAATGTTTTCCAAAGTAAAGATAAACTAGTAAAAAAAGAAAAAAAAAACCCAAAAAACAGTAAATGGGATTTTAGTTTCTAAAAAAAGGTAGTACAGCATTGAAATGTACTGAAACCAAATGGCAGTACTTTGAAACAACCTTAGGTATTTTATTTGGGAGTGTCAAAACACTTTAAATGCTCTGCTAGGACAAAAACACCTTTTCAGAATTCTGCAGGTTTTTGAGCCCCATGAAACCATGGGGCTATATTTTGTCTTGCCTTCCACTGCAGGAGTCTGCCCAGTAACATTACATGAGACAAATCCAAGGCAATAGGCTTGGTTTTCAATTTTGTGGTGTCTGGGTTCAAGACAGAGATGGAGAGAAGGTGGGTAAGTATGAATTAGAACAACCTTACATGGATTTCTTGTGCCACACTATGATCCAAACTGTTGCTTCAGGTGTTCCTGATGTACCACTTATTATTTCCTGAAAACTATAGAGCTGATGGGTATTGAAAGAGTCATGCTTTTATTTCAACTGTTTAATATCTCCTCTGCCATCCATTGTAGCAGAGAAACGGACCCTGAGAAGGTGGATGCAGAAAATATGAAGGTTGCATGGATTCCAGCAAAGACAATTTGCCTTGCTGAATCATGACTGTTAGTGATATTACAGGACAGAAAAGCAAGCTGAGTGGCAAACTGCTGAACCCTTAAGATCAACAGTTAGGGAAAATAAAAAAAAAATTGGTTTACTTTTGAGCTTGGTATTTTGACTGTGGAATATACCAGGAGAGAAACATGGAACTCCACACACTTATTCTTCATAGAGGAAAACACACTAAGGGAAGTCACATTTTCCTGGGCTACAACGTTCAAAAAACCTTGCTGCATACATCATGGAACAAAAGTACTTCCCCTGTTCCCCGTGCATATATGTCAGATATAGCAATACAAGTAATTGTTTTGTTATCCTCAAGGGATAACTATGAATACATATACACTATACATAATTTATAAACATATTAATACAAAGATAGCAAGACAAGGCATGGAATAATACACATACTCCTGATGAGTCAGTAGCTGGAACAATTTGTTTCCATGTTACCCTTGAGCTAGGACATTGGCATTTTGTACCCTTATTCTCTGTGGTCAGATGAGACAGATGTGCAAACTGTAAAGCTTCCAGTTAAGGAGGTGAAAGTCATATAACATAATGAGTTGTATTTATTGAGCCATCATAAAGATATTCTCTATATGGCAGGTAATTAGAAAAATGTTAGTTTTAACGTTGGAGATATTTTATGGTACACTGTGCCTTGCAATGCACCATTCTGTCATCAGATAGCAAAGCACCAAAGACCAAGACTTTCATGCACTTTGAGGATAGCAATTCCTCATAGTTTAAGGAGGAATGACTAATAGTAAGTATTTTTTCAACTGAAGGTTAGTATAACCTGTCCAATACAATTTGAATTGTGGTAGAAAACCTTGCACCCCACATTTTTTTAACATTAAAAAAAACCTAGAAGTTTTAGGAAATCTAAAAAGGAAAAATTTCCCTTATTAAGTTGATGACATACTAAGTCCATATGCTTCTCTTGCAAACCTCTATAATTGATAATCTGAAGCCTGAATGTGCCTTATGAAAAGCTGTGCCCTACTGCTGAGATAAAAGTTTTGTAAGTAACCTTTTGAACAGATGCATCTGTTTGCAGGAGATCTTCATATACACATACACATTTTTTGATAAACCAGAAGAATTTTACAAGCAAGTCCATAGAATGAATTCCTGATGGGTGCCACATTCACACAGAAATTGAATTGGACATTACAAACAAACCACATTCAGCACCATGAAATGCATCTAGAGTACAGTCAAAATTTACCAAACAAAAATGAATTAACTGTAGGGAAATACACTTCTGGAAACAAATTAGTTTTACTTCTCTCTTATGAAAGATGAAAATGTATTAGATGCATTCCTGGGCTTTTTTTCTTAGTCTCCACAGTTCTTCCAAAGACAGAAGTGAGTTGACTGGCAAAGCTGGAGAAATTACAACGGATGGTTGAAAGTTTTTTTCAGGACTTGTAGCTTTAATATTTCTACTAATAAATCTGCAATTGTTGTTAAATTAACTTAATATTTAATCCTACTCATAAATCCGTTCTGCACAAAACGCTTTTTTTTTTTTTAAGCATAAAAAGCCTACATACTTCAGTGAAAAAAATATGCATTTCTTTCTTTTTCTTCTAGCTAGTCCTGCAGCTCTGTCATGGAGGCTGGATTTTACTTCTGCTTGCTCATGAGAAACAGAATTGTCCACCAGGGATCTGATCTTTCAAACATGTTCAAAGTTAAACACATGAACACACTGGCTTCAGTGGGACTACTTATATCCCAAAAGCTAAGCACATGTACAAATCCCTATCATCTTACACTTGCACAAAACCAACACAAGATCTCTGTGTGAGTTTGCTCCCAACTGATGATGCTTTCAGTGAAGGAGGAAAGCATGGTTAATTAGGCTGGGTGAAAATTTAGCATGGCTGTAGCACATCTGAGACCTGAACTAGAATTTGATAATACACTATTATACAGAAACTTATTTATTGAGATCTCTACAGGACACATCACTGTGGTGTGGGGATACATAGAGACTGACTGCTTCATTACATGGTAGAGTTGAGAGTTACACTGCTTTGACCTGCCAGGTGCCTATACAACAGCAACAAGTTCAGACAGGTTAATTCCAAAACTTGTTGGAGGCACAGGTCCTTGCATTAAATATGACTCCAAAATGGACCATCAGCTTCAGTTTGGGAATCAGCTCTCAATGCATCATTCAGGCAGCAATTTATAGTATACCTTAGATAGTTTGTATTATTCAATAAAAAGTACAAATTATGAGATATAAAGATTGGGTACAAAGATGATATACAATGATTAATGAAATGAGATGCCCTACACAAATCAACAGATAGGCAAGTTCAGAAGGAAAATCAGACAAATGACTGATGGGAAAGTAAAGCCTAGCAGACAATTTTGGACCTTCACAGTAAATTTCTACAACTAAATACAACAGAGGGAAAAAAAAGCTAGAAGTGATTAGAACACCACCAAATTAAGCCAGTAATGTAACAAGAAAAATAAGGACAGTGAGCAGATCTGTCTCCAACCAATGCTGGTTACATTATTATACAATTTGTCTGATGTAATTACAGTTTCAGGACAGACATAAAGGTGAACACTCTTACATTTGAAGCAAGGAGGATTTAGAGCCACAAGACTTAAACTGACCGAAGGCTGGAAATGAAAAACACAGAAGACTAACAAGAGCCTATATAAAATAAGGACAGCAGGAATAGGATAAAAAAATCTCCCAACAACAATAACACAACAGAGAAATAAAAGCTAGGTTTCAAGACTTGCTCACTCAGACAGGCCACAGTGAAATAGCAATAAAGGCAGTGTGCTAGTAACCTCTGATCCTGGCAAATCCCGTGCTCACACAGCAATGAAAACTGTTAAATGGAAAGATGCAGCAACGCTCGTGGAGCTCAGTGAAGGATGCACTTGCCTGCAGGGAACAGCCTGGAGGTTGATCTGCACAGACGTAGTCCTCTGCATAAATAACAAGCTCACCTGTACACATAAAACATTCTCCTATATTTCTGTCCAAAACGTCCAAAGGTACTAAACACAGGTGCAAGTGTAGGAATCACATCATGCTCTGATCCTAACTCTTCCATGGCCTTTCAGAGCCCAGTGTTTTTCATTTGGATTAACAGGGAGGCAACAGGTATGGTTGCATAAGGTTTTTCATTATCATTATTCATTGGGAGAAGCAATAGCCTTCCCATTTTAGCAAGTTTTTCATACTTTAACAATTTCTCCCAAACCACAGCAAGATAAAGTCAAGTCCTTTCAAACATTTTAGAAGGAGGAAAGAATAAAGGTCAAACTAATACTCCAGTGGTATTTGTTGGCACACTTGGATTTTCTTTATCTCATAGACAAATGGGAACCTCTCTAGGTAACTTGATGTTCTGAGGTGTCTAACTCTGCCCAGAAGGCCTATTATGAACCATCTCAAAATAGACAGTATACAGATTGGTGAGTTATTCTGCAATAGAAAAGCTTTGTCAGCAAATAACTGACCAGCTACAACTAAAGTGTATTGTAGTCTCTTGCACAGCACACTGTATTTTTCAATGAACTAGAATTAAAAAAATTAAGGCTGTTCCAGTATATCTTTAAAGACTGAAACTTTGGGATATTTTGGTTCCAGATCTGCTTCTCAGGTTTGCATTAGTACTGTCTGTCATGTTCAATCAGAGGCTTATAAAAAAATCATCCAAAGGTGATGGATGCTGTTTGGGTTTAAACTGGTTGTGAGAATACACTGCAACGTAACATTAATGGAAAATATTCAATAACTCTGCAAGCGATGCTGACAAAAGACAGATGCCTGAAAGACAGGATTCTATGTACTGATATACATAGGGTAAATATTTTCTTAGCACATCATATATCTATATATATCTGTGTGTGTGATAAATGCTTACTTAGTATACCACACATTCAAATCTAATTAGAAGTCTAATTAAACAAATAGCCTAGTGATCCACAAGAGCATTTTGCAGGTAACATCGAGCCCCAAACCGCGATCGTACTATCGGGTGTCCCTGCCGACTGCCAACAGCAGCACCTGCCCGCTCCGAAACTTCTGCGTAGAGGGGAGGGAGGCCTTTTGGGGACGGCCCCTCCCGTGGGTGCCTTCAGCGACCGCTGCTTTACGCGAAAGGCTCAAAAGGGGGCGGCAAAGATTTGTCACCCTGTGCAAGCACTTGCTCTGTCTTCTCTAAGCCCAAGGATTTAAGGCATGCAGGGGCTCCCTCTGCTGTTCTTTTTTTTTTTTTTTTTTTTCCAGAATTATAAGAGGGAAAAAACCCACTCCCTTGCCATTTACCTTTTGCGGAGGAGGAGAAGAAGGAGGAGGAGGAAGAGGAGGGGAGGCTTTTGATATACTGCCAGTATATCACGAATTCTTTTTTCTGCTTCTCTGTGCCAAATCAGTCTGCTGGCCTCAATATCAGATCTCTGAATATGAGATAATTATTTGAGACAAATATGTGGTATTCATATACAAGTATTTACATAACAGATGTCTTCTTTGGACTATGAAAAAAAGAAATAAAATAACTTGGCTATACTAAAAAAGATTAAAAGGATATCTTCAGGAAAAATGGCAGTTAGCTGATATTCTACATGAGCTGGCATTTTCAAACTATGTCTTACTGTTACAGGTTTTACTAGGAATGACACTTTGGCAACTTGATGCAGGAAACTTCAAAAAGTTTTTACAATCAGTGCTAACTGTGAAACCTCTCTGGGTGTTCACTTCACACCTGCACATCTTGCGCAGCATAAAGAAGCCACATGTCACATTGAAAAAAACGTATCAGATAAACTCTCCTCTCAGTTTTAGTAATGGAAAATACAACACCGCAGCAGCAGCAGCACATCCCATCCCCCAAAATAACCAAAGCTTTCTCCTTATTTCTGTTTAAAGTTGTTTAGGCAACCATCTAAAGCAGCCTTCTAAAACCTTTTGTCTTTCCTTGCTATTTTTATTAAAGTTTCAGATAATTGGGTGGAAAATATTTGCACATAAAAGCATGAGTCTAGAATCTTTATAAATCCTTAGTCCATATAGGGCATTATGTAATGTTAACTCCAAAGACTTCTCTACATTCATTATGAGGACATACAAAAAACTGTAAAAAAACCCGAACCAAAAAGACAACAAACAAACAGTGTTAATGTAAAGAGAGGGTCAGGACTTCCTTTTTTTTTTTCACTTAAGTAGCCAGATAGAAAAGTTTAAGGTATTTGTAATTTCAATAAATTTCCTTCACTGTCCGCTAGACAAAATGAAGCAAAATAGAAAGGAGGGGGGGAAAAAAAAAAAAAAAAAAAAAAAAAAAAAAAAAAAAAGAGAGAGAGAGAGAGAAATACATTCTATCCATTTTCAACACACCTTCAAAGTGGGTGAAAATTTACCCTTGTACTTCTACCTTAAGCATAAAGTATTAATTTCCCCTCTAAGCATAAAGCTTTTTCAAAAGCCACACTTTAAAAAAAAAAAATTGGTGTGCTGTCACTGAAATT
The DNA here is from genome assembly GCF_036417535.1 of Chlamydotis macqueenii. NCBI lineage: Eukaryota > Metazoa > Chordata > Aves > Otidiformes > Otididae > Chlamydotis > Chlamydotis macqueenii. The sequence goes on from NC_141559.1 coordinate 24,435,752, forward strand.
ATAGTTTATAAAATTTTGACTTACAAATCACCTGCTTTTTAAAACCCAAAAGAAAATGACAAACCATCAGCATTTATATTGACAAAAATGTTCCTAAATGCCTTATCAGGGTAATTTAATTTTCCATCTGTCTGCTGGATTTGCTTTGCATAAAAATAATGTGTGCATTTTCTTTTTCTGCCATACTACTAAGAAAGTAACTCAGGATCCCAGAGCAGCCTTCTGCTGTAACTAATCCCTCTGGATTTGGCCTAGTCTTTCAGGCTGCACTTCCTGTCTGAACCCGCCGATGCACTCTCAAAGTAGAATGGGAAAAAAAAAAAAAACACCAAACACAAACAAAACACAAACAAACAAAAACAAAAAAAACCCAACACAATTCAGCAAAAAAGCCATTAAAAAAAATACCAAAACATTTGCTATGCAGGTTGAACTTCAAAGGACCTTAAAAAAAAACAAAAAAAAAAAACCAAAAAAACACACACACAAAAAACCAAACAGAAAAAAAAAAAAACAAACAGGAAAAAAACAATAACAGTGCAGAATCCTAGTTATTCCTTAGCTTCATCATACAGTGTAAGGGTCTTTCCTAGGATTAGTTTTGAGCCCTTAATAGTGGGAAACCCCAGCCTCTTTACAGCACTGGAAAAAACTGAAGGGTTCGTATCACCACAGCTAAAACAATTACACTGAAGCAAGGCTGGGGGTTTGATTATTTTTCCTTATGAGCAAGAGTTCATTTAGAAATCCATAAAATAAACCGAAGAAATATTTTTTATTTCTTAGTTAAAATCATCACTAAATTATTTCAAAAATATGACTCTTAGAATCATAAAACGGTTAGGGTTGGAAGGGACCTTTAAAGGTCATCTAGTCCAACCACCCTGCAAGGGGCAGGGACATCTCCAACCAGATCAGGTTGCTCAGAGCCTCATCCAACCTGAATGTTTTCAGAAGGGTAGAACTTCACTAGAATTGCATCATCAGGTATTTCTCTATATGTTTCTTGTAGTTTTAAGATTAAATACTCCTGAGCAAACCAGCTAATGATAACAGCAAAGAGTATGATACAAATGTATTGTCATGTTGCACAGTATTCGTAAATGCGTGTTTTATACCACTATCTACCACTATAAGGGGAGTATGAAACAACTGCATTTTTTGCTTCACTTTTAAAGATAATGAGACTTCTGAATTTTGTCAAAGTCCTTCTATCTGATGAAAGAGAAATGGGATATTTCCTGCAATCGCCAAAGAGGCTCATTTTGCTTGCTTCGTCTTACAGCAACAGTCCACCAAGGTATATGCTAGCCAGCACAACATCTGGAAACTGTACAGCTGAACTTGAAAGCCAGAGCATGCTGTGGCAAAATATTATAAAGTTATTTATAGTGACACTAAGACAATAAAAGAGAATACAGATCAGAGCATAGTTTCTTCATGTTTGCCAATACTATCTTTATCTGGTCTAGTACAATTATTCACTTAACAAGACTTTTATTTATTAATTTTAAGGAAAAAAGATAATAGTCTTAAGTACTTATTTACTGCAGCAGACTAAAGAGAAAAAAAAATTCCTTAAATCACATCTTAAAAACAAAACAACAAAAAAACCAACAGAAACTTAACCCACAAAACTTTTTCAAACATATTCTTATACTGTCCTAGAACTTTTTTACTCGTATTTTATAATTTCTCTGGGAAATTCTCCTTCTGTTTCTTTGAAATATGTACAACACAAATTCTAGACAGATAATGAGCAAGTAATACAAACCTATTCAGACACACGTATGTTCAGTACTAGATACTCATATATATTTTATACCATGGAAAGTGACATTCCCTGTACTTGCTGCATAGTTGGATAGATAAGCGACTAGTTGAGAGTACTAAAGAGGAAAATTATGTCTTAAAATCTGACTGAGTGATTATATTTAGACTCTGAAAAACCCACTGAAGGAGGAATCATCTGCTTTGCTAAGTAAACCCTCGGAATAAACACTGGATGTACAGTATTAGTCTGTAACCTAGCAAATCACTGCAATATAGGACAAATAGACAACAAATGTGCATCAAATGTGCATTAAATTACATATTGTTATAGAGTTTTTTCCCCCCTTAGGATGCACGCAACACTTTCCTCCTTCCTGTCTGACAATATGTTGCCATGCTATAAAAACCCTAATGCCCATTTCAACGATTAGCTGTACATCAGCATTACGACTTCAAATCCACAAGTTTCACATCAAGCATTAAATGGGATGAATATTGATCTGCTAAAGAGGATTTATTTATTTCTAGCTCTATCCAAAGATCAACTACTAGCAGCTTTTGGTGGATCTGTTGAGCTCTCACAGCACAAAGCTACTGCATACATGACACCAGACTTGACATTTCAGTTCTGGAAGAAAACCAAACAGTAAATTCACTGCAATAATCCTAGATAAATGAGATGATCACTGGAAAAGCTGAGATAGTTAAGTGGTCTATCAGAAAAGTCCAAAGGATGATATTGAACTGTTGCTACATAGTAACCTCTCTCACAACAACATGGCACAAGATCACCTTATCAGATGCCAGTATCTTTGCCTTTAAAAAAAAAAGCACTATATCTTCAGATTATCTTTGAACACTTCACAATTATGTTCTGAGCTGAAAATTGTATACTCAATATAAGTATAATTAGATACATATCAATATGACAATATTTACCCATTCATTCCTTTTTTTGCCCTGTCCAGTCAATAACACACTAGTAACTGTAAAATGCATTCAGGAAATACAGATATATATTTCAATCCTCACAGCACAGCTAGTAGGTTTCTCATAATGTTAGAGCTGTCCTCAAAATGTGATTTTTGGTATATTTTGGTAGGGATCATTTTCTACTTTTTGGCACTGATAAAGCAGAAAAGCATACAAATGAGTTGATGAGGACTGCAAGCAGACTAGAGATGAACTGGTGAGTTGCTTTGCCTTTTATACTGAAACGGCAAAGGCGCGAGAGAATGCTATGTTTTCACTAACTTTGACAAGGAGCATTTGAAATGGCAATGTAAGAAGTCATGAAATTCTTGCTGTGTCACTCACACAGGAAACTGAAAAAGTCAGTCAAAACATTGCCTCAGTGCTATGATTTCATCAAGCCGTATCATTCCAGTAGCTAATAGTGTCATCCTAGTCATCTGCTAAATGTTTCATTTTTATTTATCTGATTTCTCTTCACCAATTTTCCCTTATAAGAGCAGATTAATTTAAAGAACACATGGAAAAAAAAATAGAAAAGTGGGGATATTTGCTACCATTCAACATTGCCTCATATTTGGCTTCCCCTTATACAACCACAGTTCTCAAAAAAAAAAAAAAAAAAAAAAAAAACCAAAAAAAAACAACCCCCCAAAAAAACCTGCACAAAAAAAATCCATCAGAAAAAAACCTATGCAGCATGTTATCAAGAACAGATTTGAAAGCTGAAAACCAATGCTTCGGTTTGGTTGCTTGAACTCTGTGAAGTTCTAAATGTCCTTACCACAGGTAGCACTCAGTTTAGTTAGATTTTTGCCTGTAGAACTGTCTGCTTTGCCAAGGATCGAGGACTTTGGGCCAGTTCCAATTATTCTGAAAAATAAAATATGCTTCAACATTAGTCCTGCATTTAGACAAACCCAAATCCTCTCTTGGGTTTGGTTTGTTTTGGTTTGTTTTTTTTTTTTTTAACATATATATCTTCCATGTCATCTGTGTATAAAATAAACCATGCTTCTGAGGACAGTACTGGTGATACATGTTCAAATGTATTTCAAACGTGGAAGCTTGTATTATTTATAAAATATCCTACATAAAAAAAAAAAAACCAAAATAAGTCTGAAGAGGTAAATCTGAAATCTTTTCTGGATTATCTCTATCTGGTGAAATATCTTTAATGGCACGAAACTCTGGAGCCTCCACAAAGTTTTCTCTTCCAAAAGACTGTTTCATTCTTTTGTGAAAAAAGAATAAAACAAAATGAAACAGTGTAAGCATGAGTAAATAGTGATCGGAGAGTCAGTTATACGTTGCTTGAAGCTTTCAGGCTATCCGTATCCAGAACACATGAAACAATACTGAATTCATATCCTGAGAAGCAAGAATCATTTTCCTGTCTTTTGGATTCTCATAACACGGCTCTCACTGCCTTCTAGAAACAGTGTCTAAATTTGCAAAATAATTTGGTAAAAAGTTAATTCAAGTACCTAATTATTTCAATTTTTCCCACCACTAAATAACTTTAAAGTAATGGAATGTAATATAAGGAAAACGTATATAAAAGGATAACATCTATAAATATTTCTGTAGTTTGCTGAGAGTATCTTTCACAAGGAAACAAAATCAGAAATATTTGCTTAACTCTAGTTTAGTACATAATGCTTTTACCTAACAACAACTCCTTTCTTCACAAACACTTCATAACACATGTCAGTCCGAAACAGATTGCAAAGCTTGTGGTTTGAATATAACAGCAAAATTTCAGACATGGTGAAACCCTGTATTCTACCTTTTATCCTTCCCACGTCCTTTTGACATCCCTATGATCATTTCTGCCTCTGCAACTTGCTGTTTTGTTTCTTTAAAAAAAAGACATAACCTCTTTTTTCTTTCTGCCCTTCCTCCCACCCTTTGCACAAAATTCTCAAATTGTTCAAAAATGGTCACATTTTAAAATTATTTTACAGTAAGTTTAAAATATTTTTTTTTCTCTCTCTCGATTTATTTATTCATCTTTAGAGCACATCTAATCTGCACATAGAAAATGAAAAGTAAAGATGCCATAAAGCAACTTTCAATGTTGAAACAGAGGCACTGGTCATCACTGGAATAATCACAGACAAGGGTATGACCAAAAGCCAAACTCTCCTGCAGACCTTCCACCAAGTAACGTGAGAAAGAACAGCAGTAAGCAATGCACAACAGCACAACTTCTTCAGGCAGCAACATCTCTCAAATGTGCCATATTATCATTCAAATCACAGATACTTTTGCAAGTTACATTTCCACACAAAAGAACATTTTACTGCCCATTTAATGCATTGACATATTTCTCTTTTAGCACAAAACACCAATTTATCTAACTTTATATGTTTATTAGGAACTTTGTGAAAAATCAGTCCATCCCATCCTGTATCCCCACCACCAAGTACTCACGTTTTTAGGAATAATCATAACCCAAACAGGGCTATATGATGCACTCCATGTAATATATGGACCATGTGAAATACCGATGAAGATTTTTTTTTTTTAGGTATTGTTTTACAAGTCACAAATTCTAACACTACCTAGCAAAACTCCTAGCCGCATAAAAAAGATGTAATAAAACTCTCTAACAGTAGCTGATTTGTATGCAACGTTGACCATAAGGGTAACTCTTCAGTAAACCAGAATCTCATATATAATGCATAGCAGTTAATAAATCATAGTAAAATCAGGTGGCTTAGAGCCAACAATACCCAACTAGTAATGGAAAGGAGGTAAAGATTTATAGTGAGACAGAGTCTGTCTGGATTTTGCTTTAAAGAGGCTCACAAAGTGCACTGGGAAGATCTTGCTGTGGTTTCCAAGTGGACGTATCTGTGTCATGCTGATTCACTTCATCCTTCCCCCAGCATTGCCCCTCACTTACCCCAAGTGATGACTCTTCTCTCCAAAATCTCTCTCTTTGACCTTCCACTGGTTTCTTGTCTATCCGCTGCCCAGCATGCGAGCTGGAAAGGAGAAAGGAGGAGATCAAAATGAGATCAGAGTATTGTTCCTGAAATTTCACAAAAACATCCCACATTAGATCTCAAACTTAGAGAGGAATACTTAAAAAGAGCCTCCTAAAACTGATTTCTCAACCCTCAAAAAGCCATACTACAAAGTAGTCAGAGCGGCATGTATTTCCCAGCTTCAAAATCCAATTTTATAAAAGGGAGAAAATGGACTTCAGTGTTTATGATAGGAAGAATTTTTTTTTTCTTGAAATAACAAGGGCAAAACTATTCTCTCTGGTCTCATTGGAGATCCAGGAGAGCAGGGTATTAAAGAAGATTGCTGCTGCATGGATCTGAGAAAATACTTTTTTTTTTAAATCCACGGCGATCAGAGGCCTCTGGCCGGACAAGAGTGTTAGCGCAAGATTAAGATACAGCACCTCAAAGTTAAGCATACTTGCAGCTTCATCAATAGTGTGATGTTAACCTCAAATATATAAAAACTAGCATGATATACTTATTTCTTGAGTTAAGAATCACAGAAGTTTCACTAAACTAATGCTGAAGTTATTTAGTTTTCACTGTTACTTCTGTGTATGTCACTCACGAAGGGGAGTTTCATTATATGAAGTTTATGGTTATCATTGCTGGGAGCATCCTGGTTCAGGATTTGTCTTGGAAAAACTGCAGTAAATCTTCTAAATTGAATTAAATCCAAATCCCAGCTCCCTGCCCTAAAAAGAAAATTACAAAATGTGTTTATTTACACCAGGATTTCTAAACCCCTTTTTATCACTAAAAATACACGGGTGTCAGATGGATACTCCTCGACAAAAACCCATAAAAATCAAAAGCACCCTACAACACGAAAATCCAACGCACAAATAAACCGAGACCGCGGTACTGAAGTAGAAATAGAATTAGCAGAACCGTGAGTCTTCGCCCGTTGTGCAGAAGACAGGCCTTTACCGGGCACCTCCCGGAAGCCCCGTGAGGAGAGACCGCTCCTGGCCAACGCGGCACCGCCCCGCCTTCGCCGCCCGGCTGGGTCGGCGGGTGAAGTCCCCGCTGGCGCAAGGCGCTCGGATGAGACATTTGGGGCGACGGAGGAGACGGGCGCAGCCCCGTCGCAGGCACTAGATGGCAGCACGCGCTTGCAGAATGCCAGAAAATGGCGGCCACCGCGGGCAGGGCAGGGCCGGCCCAGGGCAGGGTGAGGGAGGAGAGGGCGGGCGGCCGCAGCCATTGGGGAAACGGCGGCTCCTGCCAAACCTCCTTTAAACATCATCTCCAGGCTGGGCTGGGCGTTTATGGGCCGTACGGAGTTGTAATAACGCCCTCAAGTACGCATGGGGGGTACACAAAGAAAATGATTTTTAAAACCCCAAACCAACCTCCCGTAAACATAGTGAGGCTCAGACTAGAAACAAAATCACTGCAACAAAGTTGACAGAAATAATGTGAAGTCTACCATTTCAGAAGATAAATATTTAAATACAACCTACCTCCAGGGAAGGGGATGGGATTTTTTCCGCCGCCCTTGCTAGCAGTAGGATTGAGTTCAGAGTAGAGGAGTATGTTTTTCAGTATTGCTCTTGTGCTATCTTGCTTTTTACAAAACAAAGTTGTTTTGTTTTTTGTTTTTTTTTTTTTACAAGACAAATTACTTACTTGCAGTGTCAAATAGCAGCAATGAGAAGTCCTTCAAAATGACAGCTAAAACCCAGTCTCACTAGTATTTATTTAGGGATAATAAGAAGGAAATTAGAGCTCTTAACATGCAATTCAAGTTTGTTCACTTTTTGTATGTAGTTCAGTTTAGTCCATTTTACAGATTTTTGATGATGTAGAGCAACACTACTAGTACAAATAGTTACAAGTTTACATAGCTTTCCATCCCTGTAGTGTTTTAAAAAGACATGCAGTTAATTTGTGCTAAATAACTTCTATGTAAAAAGGATCTTGCAAACAAACAGGCAAGCCTTGCAATCTGTGAAGGGCCTCTCAGCTGGTGCCCCCCCATCCCAAGTACCCATTGAGCCTGCTACCCTACAGTAGCTCTCCCAGTACACTGCCCCCTGCAAATACAGCTACAGGCAGAATCCACTCGTTTTTATCCAGATGATGGTGATGGGAAGCCAGTCTCATGCAGGTACAACTCACGCAGGTGCTGTTTTGTCAGAAGTGAAGGACAAGCAAGAAGGCAACCACTCAGAAAGCAGCACCCACACACTGCCCCTGCAACGAAAACATCACTGGCGGGTGCTGCAGTTTCCAATCCTCCCTACTTCATCGCACTGGGAACAGCAAGGCTGAACAGCAAGGATGTACAAGCCCAGAGCATGCTGATGAATGAAAGCACACACTTCTTACATGCACAACTGTCAACAAATAATCATAGCAAAGGTTTTTCATGTATCAACACAAGCACTGGATTATGGTTTTCTGGCAAGAAATGTAAACCTACTAACTATACTCCACATTGTCTTCACAAATAGCCAAGAAAATGTTATTCCAGAATTCATAGTCAGACTTGGTAATATTTTGCAAGGAACAGTCTGCTGGCAAACTCCAAGGATGTATAGTCTGTACAGTGTCTCGGTCTGTGGTTTGACTCTGTAGTTCTTAGCCAGAATATTCCACTGTCAATCAATACTAAACAGAAAAAGATACTGCTCTGGCTATTGAATAAAACCAAGAATATGAACTAAGAAGACATATGAAATGGATAGCAAAAACTATAAAAACTCCAGGTCAATCAAGTAATCAGTTATTGGAGAAAAGGTGTAAATAATAAACATATTTTCTCTCAACAAGATCCCCAAAACCGAAACAGAAAAGAGCAAAAATCCTAAACATCTTTTGACCAAAATTCCAGTAAAAACATTATTATTTTGATGGGCAGGAGGGAAAACAAACAAACAAACCAGCTAATATCCTGCTTTTGCCCTGCTGCCTCAGCTCCCTTTGCAAGAGCATTAGGTGTGGTCCTCCATGTTCAAGAGGAATGCCAATGACACTAAATGGGTGCAGCCTGTCTGAAATGTGTTTAATTGCTGTTTAATTCCAATTTATCACTAATGGGTGAGACACACAGAGGAAGTGGGGGCCCCTAAAATCAATATTGTTTCCTTTTGATTTTTTTTTTTAAAGTCCTTGATAGGACATGTGTAGATTGTCAAGCAGATATAAAAGATGCAAATGGAAAATAGTACATTAAGCTTTTGTATTAACTTGCATTTGGCAATGGTTTATAATATGTGCTGTTTGAAATACTGGTACAAACTCAACAAAAGATGATGTAAGATTAAATAAAGAGGGTCAGAAGCCTGGGGAGAAGCCCCGCACAGTAGCAGAGGAGCACAGCAGCTGTTTCACAGTGCACAGCAACACCACAGAATAGTTTATGCCAGGAAGCAAAGAAAATTCCACAATCCACCTGAAGCTACAGTGGGAATTATGTAGGCAAAATATGGTTATTAAAACTGGAATGTAACCAAGACTGCAGGGCCTAATAACCCATTTCTTGCAAAAGATAGCAAAAAAAACCCCAAGCATCTTCATTGGCTGCAAACTGCAAGACCACAGCTTTACATCTCTATTGAAAGACATGGCTTTTTCCATGATAAATTGTCACAAGAACGTGATCTTTCTGGGATGTGATTTCCTGGCCAACAGTCTCAATTTCCTTCCATAAACTGCAAAGAGAGTTAGTGATTTGGGGATTAAAAAAAAAAATATTGATATATATATACACACACATACATATACGTATGAAAGAATCCTCTTTAAAGCTAATGCGAGTGTTTAAAAAAATATGGGCAGTCTTGATGAACTGTAATTTGAAAGTCACAATGTGAATATATTTACTCTTTATTGTGTTCATTAAATTTCTTTATGCTAAAATTTTATTATTTCTTGCTTAGAAATTGACGTAATTTCTACAGGCCAAATATTTGCTTCAATGAGGAATTATAAGCAATTGGCAGAAAAATTAGACTACACAAAGCATGTAGTGCATTTCATGTCTGTATCTATAAAACACACACACATCATGCACAAATATGCAGGCATGTAAATGTGCAAATTCTGAAAGTACGTGTGCATTAGCACTAGAAACAATTCCAGATGTTAAACACATACGTTTATACAGTGTGTATTTGTTTATAGAAGTATGACAACAGTACATAAATATGGATAAGCCTTGTGTGTATTATACATTCCTTCGTGTGGTATAAAAAATTCTTTTACTACAAAATTTGAGATGCATGTGTTCCAAGGAAAACTAAGTAAAAGAAAGCTATCTATCTCATCCCAGAATTGGGCAGATAATGGGTGCAATTCCAATTTATCAGACCCATTGCATGCATTATACGTGCTAGAGAAAAATCTTTTTTTTTTTTTTTTTGCAAATGTTTATTTAAAACGCAACAAACTTCTTGTATTTTGCTGCATTCGAAGATATGCATCTTTTGCAGAGACATAAAGCAGCTGCAAACCAGTATGGACTGCCATTACCTCTTGCCACATAAAGAAGAAACGTACAAGAGGCATTCCATGGTAGGAACACAGTCATCTTTAAAACTGGCAACTCCTCTGTGTCTATCTGGATACATCCTGGTATCAATAAAATTAGATAGCTTAGAAACTTCAGTCAAATTGTACCCATATTTAGGCCTGCTAAAGCAGCAGAAAAAAAATCATTTTTCCTTTCTGTAAACGTAGCATGGTGAACACTGAATGTGTTTGAAAATAGTTGCTTGCAATGCAAAATCAAGTATTTGAAAGTAAGAAGATTCCACGTTTAGAACTGCCAGTGAGATCTTCTGATCTTTCTAATATATAAACTACTATAAGTCTTTAATTACATGAGAATATTAATTTTCCTTGCCTCATTCAGTGCTTTGAGTGAAAGCACCTCCCAGTACAATTAATGCTGGACAAATAGATGCAACATTCAAGCGTTTAACTTTGCAATCAAAATGGCTTTCTTTTACCCTCAAGGAGAATTTTTGTTTAAGATACATGTTGAGTAAATATATAAGTATTGGGACTATTTCACTATGTACTCCCTTCTCATAAATTTCTTGCCTTAAATTATTCTTCTGAAGCTCACACTAACTCCATAGTCCTGAGTATAATTTGGAAGTACACCTACCAGAGCTGCTGCAGTCTGTATCAAACTCTAGTATTGCCAGTTCTGGTCCATGTCAGATCTGCCAGGTAAACACTGGTGCACATGTGCTTGGCCTTCACACCACAGGCTGGCCAGGTGTAAGCCAAGTTCTGCCTGGGAATTAGGTGACCACATTAGCTTGTGTTACCACCACCCTGCCTCCTGGAGTTAGATACTTTAAGCACAGGGCTGTTTTAAAGACAGCTTTGAGTCTGGAGGTGGCTTGTAGCTTATGACACTGGCTGAGGGGAGCTCATGTTTACACGGTCCCCACTGCTCATCTCAATGTGACAACTGCTATCACGAGGTGCAATTACAGGCTTGTCTACAAATATGCAAGAGAGCGTTAGCCCAAAGGATTCTGTGTGAGAATTTGCCCTCTAGGTACAATTACTGAATTTGCCCCCCAAACTGCAGTATCAGGTGCACGCCTGAATTCTGGGCTTCATGAGCATGGCTACACACTTAGAGTTTTGAAAGTTTACCCAAAGTTCTTGAAAGCTGCTTAGGGTAGCATTACTCACTATCCTTATGTCAAAACTCTGCTAATGATTTTTGTTGCTGTTGATTTTGGTTTAAGATAATCATTCTTTTGAAGATTATGCAGAAAAGAGGCATAAATAACTAGCGTTCCATTTTATTCCTCAAATTATTTGTAGTTCAAGTCAGTTGGAAATTTACCAGGCTTTATTTGTAACTATGAATTGAGAATATAAACATTTACATGACCTTGGCATTCATACCACAATTATCTATAAATTCTGGCTCTACTCATGATTATTTATGGTCTTTGTGAAGTGTAAGCTTTCATAAGGCTAACCAGAAAAATATCCACAAGTTAAAATTGCCTTCAGCAACATTTGCAATATAAAAGTTCTGATCCTAAGGACACCTATTCCCAAAATAATCTGATGGAAATAGGTAGGAGAGCCAACTCAAAGATTATTCACACAAGGACACATTTTGAGATTGGGTCCTAGTTTGTCATTTATTACTTTGTATTGCAAAGCACAAAGTATTAGATTCCTTTGTTACTATCGAGCTTCATAACCTTTGTAATTCTTAGTTATTCGTCTTATTTTGTATTTATTTTAAATTATTTGCTTCTGCTGTTTGCCCTCTCCCCATACCAGTCATTCCTGTTTTCTTTACCTTTACATTTTTACATACCTCAAGCAGAGTTGCGATGTTTCCAGATGGCAAGTACAAGGGTGAGGGGATGAGCCCACACAAGAAGCAACTTGTTGGTTCGAACAGCAAGCAAGCAAGCAAGCTAGCAAACAAACATTAGCAGTTTTAGATTGCCTATCACAAAGCAGGAGCCTAGGCAAGATGACAGCAACAGCCTGCTTGAAAGCAGGTTGGGACCATTACTGGTAATTATAGTTAATCAGCAACAATTGTCTTGACCAAGATACAGATCAACATTGAGCACTAACCTAACAGGACCTAATGAGTGTAATGGAGGATGAAGAAAGCCTGATTAAACTTGCAAGGCACTGAATGACCTGAGCAGATGAGGCACTGTAATTCCCAGCCTCTCTCATCTCTCTCTCCTCTTCGGCGTCCCGTCCCCAGTGTGGATGGCAACAGCCCATGCGCTAAACTGTGTCGCGATATGCTGGTTATTGGTTCACAAATAACAAGAAAATGCAAGAAATTGAATTAAACCTAACGCTCAGGTATGAGTGGATATAGTTGTATGCATTTTTTTTTTTAAAGCAACCCAACTACCGACTGGTTTTATGATATATAGCTGTTGTCCTTAAAACTAATCAATAATGTTGTTTAGCAGTCTAATGCTATTGCAATACCCAGAGCACTTTTAAAAAGCATTTTTGTAGAGGTAATGAATATCTGAGCATTTAAACATAATTGGAAAAGGGTCCATGCTTTTCTGTATCCTTATTGCTATTGCTCTTTCCATTAGAGTCTAAATTGATCAGAAGATCAGATTTTTTCTCATGAAACTTGTGTGAGAACAAACAATTTTAATCCTTAAGGTCCTTGTTAAGAGTACAGTATTCTCATAAAACAGTGATTACAAGATACTGTCACTTTTGCAGGTAATTTTATATAAATTTTCATCTGAGAAGCTTCTGGTTCAAAATAAAAATCTGAGAAAAATATATTTAAGAAACATGTATTTTGGCCTTTATAGCAAAAAAATACATTGATGTGATAACTGCAAATTTTGCAAATTTTAAATTTAAAAATGTACAGCTTCTCACAGTATACAACTATACAATAAGTAGTAGCCTCATAGGAAAAAACATGCTGTAAAATTATTTTATCTATTTACTCTTCAGGGTTAAGAAAGTGAACGTGAGGAAAAAAAAAGTTCTCTAGACTTTCCCAAAATGTAAGTACAGATGTATACACCATTTACTGAAACACAGCCCTGTCAATACTCTTATACTTGAAAGGAAGATAAATTTGACCAAAAGTAGAAGAAAACCCTTTTCCTCTCATTCAAAGCACTGTAGCAACATGGGCTTCTGGTGTGAGACAAGCCATCAAAACATCTAAAAACCAGCCAGCATTTGCTACACCTGTGTTTTGTCAGGCCACAATGACACTTATTTCTCAGTCTAACCCAATTCTCACATATGCTTCACATTGCATATATTCCTTACAGGAATCCTGTAGCCAGTTTTAGCAGGAATGGATAGCTGGAAGCAGGTCCCTATTTAGAAGAGGGTCTCTGCTGCGTCTTGGTTTGTTGGCTGGTTTGGTTTTTTTTTGTCTGATATTGTCTGTTTTACTGAGCTTCTAAACATGCACAAGCCAAAAGGATGTAATTATTACTGACATAAATACTATTATGAGTTCTGCACTAAATGTGTAGCCTGGTACAGCCTAGCCTTTCTCTGCTATACCTCTTCCTCAGTCACTAACCTCTAATTTCTCCATCTAAATTCTGCCTAGTCGCTCCTAGCAGGCTATCTAGCACTGCCTGGCCCTTTGTTCTAGTAAGGCAGGCAAGAGAGTTACGGAGTCAGGACACACTACCTTTCTCCTGCTCTCTACCCCAGAATACCAGAACAAAGTGCAAGGGGTACATTCACATTGGTCATTGTGTTCAAAGTAGGGATTGTGCTGTGATAGCAGGTCTCAAACAGCTGGGGAAAAAGGAGGAGAGAGAAAAAATGAGAGGAAAAACTCCATGTTAGACCCCAAAGCCCATCCTGCAGTTACTCTCTTGTGTTGTAAGTCTTATTGAATAAACTATAAACCTCACAAAAACAGGAAGTAGTGCTATATCTTATCTTCTGAATAAAACAAGCCAGGTTATTTCTCCCAGTGTCGCATTGCACTGAAGCTTCAACCAGAAACTGAGTGAGCCAGAGAAATTCTTCCCATCAAAGGAGGAGGACTGATTATGAAGAAAAGACAGACACATACAAGCCTACAACTGTTCTCCTCTGCATGATACACTCAAGTCCAACTCTCATTTCATCAAAATGGATCAGTAGTATAAGGGTCGTAATATAATTCTCATGCTAATATACTGGCTTGTGTACTGTGAGGATTGGGCATATCACAACTATTATTCATGTGAGCTACTGTGCTCCTTTGGGCCCTCTCTCTAGGCAAAGCACTGCAAAAGAGCACAGATACATTCAGATTTTCCTGGAGATACACCATGATGAAATCAGTAAAGGGTAAGAAAAAGCAGCTCTAGGGAGGAATGGAGTTTGCCATGAGACAGCTGGAAGTCTCAATTTCAACAGCAGTTCAGGTCAGCTGGGCACCTAGTCTGCAATTGCCTTTTGGGCAGACTGGAAGAAAGGCACTAGAGACTGGGTAATCTTTAGAGAGATATCAGAACAAAACACAATTCATTTCTTTTAAGATTTGGGGCAAAAGACGAACAATAGGCTGAGGTTTAATTTTTTCACCCAAGCACCTTTTCCTTGCAAGAGCTTACAAGAGGTATAGGACAGAAAAGTGAGTGGCTGCTGTATCCTAACTCTTAAAAATAGGACCTGTAACCTACATAGAGAGACAAGGCAGATTACTTAAACTGTTTGAGAACCTCTAAAATTACTCAAGATTATTGTGAGGTGGTCCGAATCCCCCACTCTTATGAAAGATATTGATAACATGTATTAGGGGTGGCTTGAAACACATTATGCAGATAAGGCATCCCATAGTTGTTAGATTTATTTAATGAATTTAAAAAAAACAAAACAACAAACATTAATGATCTAGGAAGCATCAGTCTTTTACACTTTCCTGTAAAAGCAAGAAAAGTAACTTAAATGTGCCTGCATTAAGTCCAAAAGTTCATGTTTGAGTACAGAATTTGTTTTAGAAAATTATTTCATCTTAAATATTAAGAAGGTAAAAGATGGAGAATTGACTCCTTTGTTACTGCTGAGGTTTTTTTTTCCACAGTTCATTGTCTTAACTCAAACATTCTTAGTTTATTTTTAACTAGAAGGACATTGTTTCTTGTCATGCTTCTCTACTAGATTGAAAATCCCTTTACTGTCCAGACCTCTCCTCCCCATAAAGACATTTAGACACTGCATTTCAATTGTATCTGTGTTCCTTTCGATGAACTAGAGCTCCTTAATTCCCTCACTGCAGCACATTTCCTTTGTCCTTGATTCACTTTTGCGTCCTTTTTGCCCTTTCCGATTTTGCAACACCATTTTAAATGTGCCAACACCAGACAAGACTGGTATCACTCAGCAACAGAGATGACCTAGCCCTTGCCCCAGAGTTTTTTAATACAAAATTTAAACATTGTAAGAATATGATTTAGAGTCATGAAGCTTTCGCACAATAAATTTTTAACGAAGAAGAGACAATCCACTGCCAATGAGTCTTCAGCTATCTGTGAACAGAGCTAACATGTCATTGAACATCAGTTGTGCTCAATAAGAAAAAACTGCTTTTAAGATACAAGAGAATTTACCCAAGATGTAGCTCATAAGTCAAACATATTTTTAATGATTTAGATCATAGAATCATAGAATAGTTTGGGTTGGAAGGGACATTTAAAGGTCATCTAGTCAACCACCCTGCAAGGAGCAGGGACATCTCCAACTAGATCAGGTTGCTCAGAGCCTCATCCAACCTGGTCTTGAAGGTTTCCAGGGAGGGGACATCCACTACCTCTCTGGGCAACCTGTTCCAGCATTCTACCACCCTCATTGTAAAAAATTTCTTGCTTATATCAAGTGTGAAGCTACCTCACTCTATTGTAAAAGCATTACCCCTTGTCTTTACACAACAGCCCTGCTGAAGAGTTTCTCTCCATCTTTCTTATAAGCCCCCTTGAGGTACTGGAAGACTGCTATGAGGTCTCCCCGGAGCCTCCTCTTCTCCAGGCTGAACAGCCCCAACTCTCTCAGCCTGTCCTCACAGGAGAGGTGCTCCAGCCCTTTAATCATCTTCGTGGTCCTCCTCTGGACTCGCTTCAACAGGTCCATGTCCTTCTGATGTTGGGGGCTCCAGAACTGGATGCAGTACTGCAGGTGCGTTCTCCGGAGAGTGGAGCAGAGGGACAGAATCACTTCCCTTGACCTGCTGGTCACGTTTCTTTTGATGCAGCCCAGGATGCAGTTGGCTTTCTGCGCTGCAAGCACACATTGCTGGCTTATGTCGAGCTTCTCATCCACCAGCACTCCCAAGTCCTTCTCTTTCGAGCTGCTCTCAATCCATTCTCCACTCAGTCTGTATTTGTGCCTGGGATTGTCTCATAGTTTAGCCCTGATTGGGACCAGACTACGCAGTCTCTCTCTCACTCTTCCCACCCTGTGAGAGACTAAGGAGAGATAATATAAGAAAAAAGGCTCGAGGTTTGAGATAAGGATGGGGAGAAGTCCTTAAAGTTACTGTTACAGGCAAAACAGACTCAACTTGGGGAAAACTATTCATTTATTACTAAAACCAAAGCAGGATCATGATAAAGAGAACAAGATAACCTCCCCCCACCCCTCCCTCCTCCCAGGCTTAACATTATCGCTACCACCTTCCCCGCCCCGAGTGGCACAGGGGAGAAGAGGGAATGGGGGTTACGGTCAAGGTCAGTTCATCACGTGATGTTTTTCACCACTGCTTTGTCATCGGGGGAAGAACTCCTCACATTCCTCCCCTGCTCCATCATGAGGTCCCATGCACGGGTTGCAGTCCTTCTTCAAACTGCTCCAGCGTGGGTCATTTCTTCCATGGGGTGCAGTCCCTCCAGAACGGCTGTCCCAGTGGGCTGTCCATGGGCCACAGCCTCCTTCAGGCATCTACCTGCCTTGATGTGGGGTCCTCCATGGGCTGCAGGTGGATCTCTGCTCCTCTGTGAGCCTCCATGGGCTGCACGGGGACAGCCTGCTCCACCATGGTTATCACCACAGGCTGCAGGGGAGTCTCAGCCAGGAGCAGCATTACTCCTCCCTCTCCTTCTTCACTGACCTTGGTGTCCACAGCTGTTCCTCTCACAAGAAATTCTTCACAACAGGCAGGCAGACGCCTCTCAGGTTCTCTTCACATCTCCTCTCCGCTTCTTGCAGCCGGGCCGGACCGAGTCAGGCCCAGTCGGCCGCCCAGTGGGAGGCCAGAGGGTGAGGCCTGCAAGGCCCACAAGGCTCACGCCTCCCCCTCTCTGACCCCACTCCAGCTTCTTCACATCTTCACTTCTTTTTTTTTTTTTCAGTTTTCCCCCTTCTTAAATATGTTATCTCAGAGGCGTTATCAGGGAACGTTCTGTCACCAATTGGCTCAGCCCTAGCCAGCAGCAGGTCTGTCCTAGGCCTGGCCAAGTCCACCAGACAAAGGGGAAACTACTTCTAGAAGCCTCTTACAGAAACTGCCACCGTAGTGCCTCCCCCCTTACTAAAAAAAAACAGAACAGATTGCCTCCACCCATGTGAAGGACCTTGCACTTAGGCCTTGTTGATGTTCCTGAGGTTCTCATGGGCCCACCTCTTCAGCCTGTCAAGGTTCCTCTGGATGGCATCCCTTCCCTCCAGTGTGTTGACCGCACCACCCAGCTTGATGTCATCAGTGATCTTGCTGAGGGTGCACTCTATCCCACTGTCCATGTTGCCAACAAAAATGTTAAAGAGGGCCAATTTAAAGAAGACAATTTACTATCGTCAACATGTTAATTGCTAAATATTGTACATGAGTGCAATTCCTGTCTCTGGGCAGAATGTATTAGGCTCACTGAGGTCCACAGGAGTGAAGCATTCTCCATGGTCTTGTGGATTTTGTGCATATCACTGGTGCAGCCATCATTCTTTCATGTGCTTAAATCAGAGGTGAGTCTGAAGCAAATACAAAAGTTTTGGATACCATGTAAGCAAGTCTGAAGAAAACCTAGTCTCTTACAAGAGTTACTATAAGACCTTATTCCCAGGCATTGGCAGGATGGGAGTAGTATCAGTCACGTTTTCTGTTAAATGTTCCAACAGCTTTCACATCTTTTTCATCCTAGATTTAATTATTCTCAACACCACCTTGATTGAAATTTTACCAGCACGAGATTATTTCAGTACAATTACTCCTGACTCACATCATGTGAAAGAATATAAATGTTCACAAGACTGAATTAGTTTACATACACCTGTTTAACATGACACACAAATACTTGTGGAGATTGCTTGAAACAGTAAAGCTCCCCCTTAATACATAGCATATTTACAGAATTGGATATGTGCATTATTTGAGCTTTCACTTTCTTCCAAAGCATCAAGTATAGGCTAAAGTAAGAGTATGACGAACCTAGTAGATCTTATTTCATTTGCTAAGTAAATTAATTCGTGAATCTTGATATTTGCTTATGTGCAATTTATTCCCAGTCTAGATTTTCAGTTTATGCTCTTCTGTTTGTGGAGGAAAAAAAGAAAGGGGTGTCTGTTCACTGTTTATCAAATATGCCCATCTTGAACTTCAGTGTCTCTTTTTTTTATCCAAGTCATACTAGAATTGTACTTTCTCTGAATAACCAGAAGATTGTCACTTCTACTTAAATGAAGTGCAATTAAATTAACTATAAACCATATTTTATCATATCCACATTCTATACTTGTGAAAATAACAGCATTTGTCAGATGTTGCTTGAATAATACGTTTTTATGAACAAGACCCTTTCAGTTTTAGTTAATGTTACAAAAAAAACCAAAAACCAAAAACCAAAAACCAAACAAACAAACTCCAAACCAAAACTAACCAGCCAAAAAATCAGAGGCCCAGTGTGTTGGTTTTGTTGGGGAGGCTACAGTGGCAGCTTCTGCAGGAAGCTGCTAGAAGTTTCCCCTTTGCCTGATGGACTTGACTGGGTCTGGGACAGACCCGCTGCTGGCCATGGCTGAGACAATTGGTGACAGAACGTTCCCTGATAATGCCTCTGTGATAACTTATTTAAGAACAGGAAAAATATTTTTTTTTTAAAAAAAAAAAAAGAAGCAGAAGTGAAGAAGCAGAAGCAGGGGCAAAGAGGGGGAGGCGTGAGCCTTGTGGGCCTTGTGGCCCTCACCCTCTGGCCTCCCGCTGGGTGGCCGACTCGGACCAACTGGGCCTGGCCCAGCTGAGAGAAGCAAAGACAGGACATGTGAAGAGAACCTGAGAGGCGTCTGCCTGCCTGTTGTGAAGAATTTCTTGTGAGAGGAACGGCTGCAGACACCAAGGTCAGTGAAGAAGGAGAGGGAGGAGTAATGTTGCTCCTGGCCAAGATTCCCCTGCAACCTGTGGTGATGACCATGGTGAGGCAGGCTGTCCCCCTGCAGCCCATGGAGGCTCACAGAGGAGCAGAGATCCACCTGCAGCCCATGGAGGACCTCACATCAAGGCAGGTAAATGCCTGAAGGAGGCTGTGGCCCATGGACAGCCCACTGGGGCAGCCGTTCTGGAGGGACTGCACCTCATGGAAAAAATGAGCCATGCCAGAGCGGTTTGAAGAGCAACTGTAGCCCATGCGTGGGACCTCATGATGGAGCAGGGGGGAATGTGAGGAGTTCTTCCCCAGAGGAGGAAGTAGCAGCATAAAGCAACATATGATGAACTGGCCATAACCCCCATTCCCTCTTCCCTTCACCGTGCTGCACAGCGGGAGGAGGTAGAGACAATTGAAATGAAGTTAAGCCCAGGAAGAGGGACGGGTGGGGAGAAGTTTTTTTTTGTTCTCTTTCTCATTATCCTGCTTTGGTTTTATTAATAATAATAATAAATAAATAGTTTTCCCCAAGTCAAGTCTATTTTGCCGGTCACAGTAACTCCAATGATCTCTCCCCATCCTTATCTCAAATTTTGAGCCTTTTGTTATATTACCTCTCCCTATTCCCTCGGAGGGTGGTGGGGGAGAGTGAGTGAGAGACTGAGTAGCTTGGTCCCAAGTGGGGCTAAGATGCATCACCCAGTCGTATGTCATATGAAGAGTGAACATAGCAGAAAAGGAAAAGCCAAAAATGCAACCACAGAAACATCCCTGACTTCAAGTTCCAAGAGAAATGGGATCAAAATATGAACACTAATGCATTGGTGAATTGGAAGGGAACCTGCTTTATTCATATCTCTTGACTATTTAAAGGACTAAAAGAATGCAAATACGGACTGAATATTGTTTTCTTCAAATTTTAAATGCAGTATCTCAGAATCTGGCTTTTAAAACATAATTGACAATCAAATTCTGTCGGCTCTGCTTACATAAATATTGATGTAACAGTCCTCAATTCATTGCACCTGGAAATGACGAAATCAGCTGTTAACTTGAAAGCAAATCAGTATGATGATGTATTTGTAGGAATATATTCAAATTTCATTTTTGCTTTGTCCTTCCACAATGAATGCTTCACGGCATGGAAATAATAACTGACACACTACATATTTAGCATAGCCAAGATGCTCAAGGTCAATTGCAACACGAGTTTTTACAGGGGAGAGAGAAGGCTATCCTTGATTTTGGCTACAGGTGAACTTCAAACATGAACTTCCAAAAATAGGGGTATTCAAATTGGGTAAGAATCCAACTCTTGGTCAAACCTCTTTTAGCCTGAAGATGTAGGCAGAAGTCATGCTTCAGATAGCTTCCTGAAGGATCTCAGTTACTTTGTGCTTCAGGGAAGGACCAAAAATGCCGTGCCAGTTGCCTTTTCCCCCAAAAAGTACAGGGGATAGTCAGAGATTAAGACCACAATTTTCCTTAATTTGACACAAGATATCATATAAAGGAGAAAAATAAAAATGCAATTGGAAATCTATCCCTAGTGAACACATTAACAAAAACTGTCCAAGAGAAAGTTTCCTTTGCTTCCTGGCATTATCACAGAAGTGCAAGGTGTAGGGTGGCTGGAAATACAGGACATACAATATGAATTGAAGAATTGACCTATCGTGGACTTAACAACCTCTGCTCCTTCTTTACATTCAGAGTTGAACATTTTGCCAAACAGGAAAAAAGGATACCCTACTGCAAAATTGAAATTCAAAGCTTTTATCACTTCTAGATTTGGAAAAAATATTAACAGAGCCAGATTTACCTTCTCAGGAAGCCAAATACTGTAATTAAATGTATATTTCTAGCTTTAATTCCCAAGAACAGCCTTAAAATTTGTGCTGATACAAACCAAGGAGAAAGAGATCTTTTTCTTCAATTCCTCTCCTCCAGATAGCTGTAGCATAAATGTTTGTAGATGAGTCATAGTGTTTTAAGCCCTTCACCTCCGTCTACATTTCTTATTTGAAAGTAACCGATTTCAAATGCGCCCCAAAGCACCTCCTCATTTTTAATCTTCCTGCTGCCACAAAGTAGGCTGATACACAAGGACTGAATTGTTTTGGCTTGGAAGTAATGTACTTCTCTGCCCTGGAATTAAAAGTCTAGATCTTCATCTTGACAGCCTTCCTGAGCCTGAAATGCAGCTGCTGTTCTCAAGTCCCGTAACCTCATTTCACACCAGATCTGGGACAGATGCTAGGACAGGGAGCGGTGTATCACCTTTTCCGTCAAAACATACACATACATCCCAGCAAACACACATGCATCTCAGGAAACACAGCAGGATAGGTGGTACAGTCTGACCCCGCACCACGTCCTGCAGTGCCAGGAGGACACGAATCACTCCATCATGCCACAGACCTGTTTTGCAAATGCATCCTCAGCTCAAGTTTGCTTCTTGGAGAGGAAATGTAAGAAATTGAGGATTTTCTACCACCAGCATTGCCAAAAGGACCATATCACACTGATGGTAAGAAAAGCACTTTGAAGATATCTTTTGCTGTAGTTTCAACAGCATGTTAATTATCCCAAAATTACTTTGAGAAAAACAATACCCTTTCAGTTTAAATTGAAATTACTTTGAAACTGGCTGTGGCCAGGGAAAATACTGGACAGTTGCTACTGGTTCTTCAAAGGAACTTACACAGGAACTACTGAAGTCTACTTTCTTCCTTTGGTGGAAATAGCAACAGCAACTGAAGCTATGACAAGGAGCCACGTGAAATAAGAAGATACCATTTGAAATTAAAATCTTGTGTACGTACAAGAGTTTTTGCCCTAAACTTCAGTGGCAATGATTCATCTAAAATAAAGTAAATATAAACTAGTGCATAGAAAGAGTAATCTTATTCAGTTCATAAGTCTTATAGTGATTATAAATTCCAATTTAGCCTGGAAAAAATAATCTATTAGTCAGGTAATTTTCTCCATGTTTATAAAAACATTTTATTATTCCAAGGCTGATGAATTCTCACTGATATTAACTATACCTAGATATAGATTAAGTAGGTTATATTAATTTTAGTTTTAAGCAAACAGACTTTTGCTCACCAGTTTTCTTTTGTAAATGGAGACCATCTGTTGGATTTTTTTTCAGGTGCTAGTCTCTTACAAGTTGCTTTTTCTCACATGAGTTGAAGAAAAGCTGTTTATGGTTTTAGAAGTTCCTGACAAAGAGTCAATTGGAAATATCTGACTCAATAATAGTGTGTTCATACTTATCTAATACCCTATTAATTCAGAAATAACTAACGCTAATCCCCCAAAAGGGAGACTGCTGAATCTTCTTTTGTTTTACCCATACTCTTCTTACCAATTATAAAGGCAAACCTGCTGGCTCAAAGAGATTTGGGTTGCCATCTGCCAGTATTGTGATGCCTAGTAATTGACTTACTACCTGCCACAGCCAGCCTTAGATTCTTCCTGGAAACATTAAATATTTCAGTGTAACTGCATCCCCCTGTCCCCTCTGACATATAAACCACCCTACATTCTCTCTAACCTACTTTGAGATGCTGTGCAGCAGACTACACATCAGATTTTAGCTTAATATGTGGGCTGTGTGTATATAATTTTTCAGCTGCTTCGGTTGGTATGTGTAGAGGTAGACCAGGTCCAGTTGCCAACGTTCACATCTGAAATGAAGAATATTCTTGGTCTTGCTCTACTTGTTTGTTCTATCTGGTACATTCTGCCTGAGCGCACGGTTACAACTACATTTTACAGGGTTCTCTCCTAGTAAAGTTTCCATTGATATATTATTATTATATGGCTATTTATATAGACCTAACTGTGTTATTTCCATTTTATTGCAAGGACATAAAAGCTGGAAATCTACCAAAAATACAGAAAGAAGCCTAAGAGCCTTTGAAAGTAAATGCCTTAGGGAAATACTGGGTATTAAATGAAGTTGATTTATAGCTGTTGCCAAAATTTGTCAAAGCTTAAGCAAGCCTTAAACCCAAAGTTATCCAGAAGAGAAGGTAGAAATACTTAGGTTAGCAATACCAGCCATAACATTGTTAGATATACTGGTCGGTCATTGCCAGCATACGTACATGCTGATATGATGCATAAAATGGTCCCAGGCAAAATGCCCCCCTCCACCTCAGCCCCAGACAGTTCTTACAGAGGAAGAACTAATGGAAAGTAGAAACATGGAGGTTGCATGAACAGAAAGCACTTTTAATACAGCACAGAATAAGATCTGGTGGCCTAGGAAGGGTTTAGATTTGTAACAGAGTTTGTAATATCAGAACCAACAGCAGCATTAGACATGCAGGAAGAGGAGAATATTCAAAACTAGTCTTCATTTACTGAATAGTTTTTCTCATCCATTCCAATGAATTCTGTCTCTATTTGTCCCCTAGGGCTTGGCTGTCTAAGTTACAGTGACGGAACAGGTAACAGCAATTGATCTGTAGTAAGAAGTCACATGTAACCTCTTTGTCCACGTCAACTGCAAGATAATGTGCTTTAGCTCTTAGTAACTCATGTGATCTCATTCACAATAGGGTCAGAGCAACTGCATGGAGAGTTGAGCACAGTAGAGTGGTGTATTTGATGTGTTAGAACATGTGAAGCCATTATAATGGAATTGCGCCTCAGAATCCCGACCTGCACATCATTATTTAGGAAAAAAAAAAAAGCCTCTGCTGTTAATTACTGAATCACTTCTCCCCACATTTTTAGACATCTTTCCCAGGCACTTGTCTGCTTCTTACTTCTCACAGTCATTATTACCTTCCTTTCTCCTTAGCCAGCTCCTGTTTCATTTATACTGTTTGGAGATTGGCTTCCACAGACATATCCTTTGAAGACTTGAGTTCATAGTTGCCCATTTAAGGCAAGGAATGAACTCTTGCTCCTCTTAAGTATTCCGTTCACTGGTAGACATTGATGTTCTGTCCTTCTGAAAGCACTCTCTACAAGTCTCAAGCCTCTGGGCAATGCTTTAATGCACATAAATTAAGAAAAACAAATGATAGAGATAGGCATCACATAGGCAGAATTAATAAAACAGAGCCTAATGACTTCAAGTTGGAGGCAATCTCAACACTTAAGTTCTTAGAATAAGAGAGTTTTCTCACAGGTTAGAAGACTAATAATGTTCGGAAAATTGTCTTTTCAGAGAGCTTGGTTTAGCTTCCATTCTGTATTATGCAGTGGTTCAATTCATGCTACACACTGTATGTCTGGGACAGAGACAGCAGCAGACTTCGGACTTGCTGATAATTGAAAACAGGTTCTGGAGCAATGATTATCACACAGTAAAACTACAGTACTCCATGGGCTGCACAGAGCCAGCCAGTAACTTTAGCCATTTTCTTTTCATCTGAGAGAAGAGAACCATGCATTTGAATTTTTTTTGGCAGTCAAGCAGTAAATGCACTGTGAACTTCATTTTCAAACTGTGTTGATATCTCCTGGATTTACTAATCATTGAATATCAACTCTGCAGTAAAACAAGATGCATGGTTACAAATTCCAAGACAGTAAGTCAAAAGACTGTTATGCATTATGCAACTGTAACTTACCTAAAAAGCTTTCATCTACTTTGGCCTAGCATTTTCAGAGGTGTGATTCACTGTTTCTGAGAAAGAGGTTTCAGTCTGAATTGTATACCTGGATTTTGCAAAGCAGCTCAGCAAGTTCCTCAAACAGTCAAATTCCTATCCAAATTCACTAACAAGCATTTTCACTTAAACACCCCTGAGGATCTCCTTTAAGCATAATTCATGTCTTAAGCTTAATGCAAGAGAAACAAATAACCACGATTTCTTTCTTGGATTTGGGAGCAAGCTGCAGCTGAAAGTCTTTGGTAAGACATTTAGGAATTTGCACAGCCCTTACCTAACAACTTAGTTAAGACACCCTCTAAAGATCCAGTTTCTCCTTCCAGTACAGATGTACAATTCAGGGAAGATAATCTAAAAGTTACCACAATGGATGTCTGGAGATTGGGCTACCAGATGTTTCCTCTCTCACCTTGAGCAACTCACATAAAGCACAGCTCTGCTTTCACCTCTGTAAAACGGTATTGCAGGATCCCAGTGCACTCTCTCTGTTCATTTGCAGTTTTAAGTGCTCGCAAACCAGTAGAAAATGTCCTTTTTCCTGTCAGCTCTGCAAATTTCCATGAATGTTTGCCCTTCCTTTTTATTGCTACTACTACTCGGTATTTCAAAGGCCAAACAAGGCCACAGTTAACCCCTTTCTAATGTTATTGTCACCCATGGCTGGCAGGGACAGTTGGAAATGAGAAAACTGTTGCATGGATGATACAGAAAATCTGAACTCCTTTGCAAATTGCTGCCTTGGCTTTAAAGGGTGAGCAGGATTAAAAGGTAGTAAGAATTGATTTTCCCACAGAAATCAGGTATAGCTATCTATGCAGTGATCAGGTTTCTGGAGCAAGAGAACATAATTTGCGGAGTGACTTGATTTTTCAGGTCAGGACTGACTGCACTTGATATATGTCTGTGTCGTTTTTATCTTTGTCTAGTGAACAAAGAAGGGCGCAGCTGAAAGTTGGAAGCTTGATGTAAGAGACACTTTCATCAACAACTACTAAAGTGATCTTTTAGTATGTGAATTGAACTTTACAATGTAGTTATTTCATAAGGGGGGAGGCTGGGGGTTTTTGTTTTCACGCTTGTGACCCTAAAATTCTGACAAGATTAATGTAAACTTCATTTCATTTTACTGCAATTTATAAACCAGAGTGTGTTATAGTCACTTGACAACCAAAGGTCTTTTTTAAATATTAGCATCACACAAACAGTTGTATTGAAGGCATTTAAAATAACAGTTTTTCAGCCACTCTTAGTAGTTTAGCAAATGTGCAGTATGTTATATCAATAATTTTGAAGTTCTTAAAACATATTAAAGTGCCTCTTCTGAATTTGAGGTGTCTTTAAAGCTCTCTTTTAGATGTTCTGCTATTGGTGAAATGTGAATTGTTTTTTTCAGGCTTTCCATTACAGTCTGTAGCTGTTTCTTAGTCATAAGTCACTACCTTTGCTGGAGTGAGGTTAAAGGCAAAAGCAAAAGTTTGCAAAATTTGATCCTCTTATAAACTTGTTTTTGTTAGCTGTTCTGAATTTTGTGATGTTAGAACTAAGACAATGTGTTCAACCTCTCAGCTCTCACTGGTTTTAGGTTTTTTTTCCAGCTTATCAGTGGCTTCTGTTGCAGAGACTTGTCAACCTCATGTCTAGAGAGTTTCATGAAACATGGAAAAAAGTAGTTTTCGACTTTAATGGGGTCCTGGGTGCTTTGCATGATTTTACAACCAACTTTTTCCTATTTTAAAAAGTTTTCCGAATTTTTCCTTTCTACAGGCTTTTTCACAGAAAAAAAAAAAAGAGAGAAGGAAAGTTGGAACTGAAATTATTTGGGAAAAGAAAAAGTTTTAAATAAGCAAAGTCAATGATCTAAAAAATAATTCCACATTCTCTTGGCTGCAAAAAGCTCTTTTAAAACCTCTGATGTTATTGAAACACTAATGGATAAAAAAGTTTCACAGGAAAGTATAATTTTCTCATCTTGACAGTAGCTATGCAAATTAATAAGAATAGACATGCACCTGTTTCCACAACTTACACTGACAAAAAACAGTGGAAGAGTTAATTTTTTTTTTTTTTCTGTGCCTTGGAAATTAGGGGAACAACAGGACCCTGGAGAGATTACAAACTAGATCCTAGGATTTAACAGTCTTAAAAAGGTAAGTTCCAGCTCTGAAGTGCTGCAGCTCCCCAAGCTCTGAAAAAGAGCTACATTTGGTGGCTCCTTGGCCACAGGGACAAACCTGGGACGATGATGTGCAAATAAGGTGCCATTTACCATGTAAAATAAACACACACTCTAGTAAAAGTAGTTCACTGAGAACAGGTCAGCCCAAGCTGAAGCCTCATGTTAGCTGGTTTAGATGCCCATCACTTGAATGCACACAAGATTTTACAGTTTACTACTGCATTAGCATAGTACTGTGTGTCCTATATAACATCAGCATTTGTGGGGTAACCAGTCAACAAAATAGAGAGTATTATAACTTCTCTTCCATTTAATGGAAAGAACATAAATCACATTTTCTTTTTTTTTTCCATTTTTTTTTTCTGGAAGAAACTAAAGTTACAAAAGCAGGCATAAGAGCCAGTGTATCACATCAAGTTGCAGATGTATTAATACTTTCAAGGGATAATCATGACGCTGTTGGAAGAACTGTAGGGTTTATATTTCCTTCTGTCAGTATAGAGTTTTAAGTAAGGATAGCTTTGATTATGCTTTATTAAGCACTTACTTCATTAAGGAATTGGATTGAGGAAGTTGATAATCTGGATTCAAACAATAGCTCTACCACAGACATCCTATGTACTCGTAGGCAAACCACTTAACCTTTCTATGCCTAGGTTCCCAATTTGTAGAATAAGAATAGGAACACTTCATTATCCAACACTGTATACATTTTATGAACTTACATTGTAAGTTCTGTGGAGAAGGATTTTCTGTATTTGTATAGTGTCTGGCACAATGGGGCCCAGATAATCTACTAGAGACTGCAGATATCACCATCATACAAGTATGTTTATGCATATAGAGATTCTTAAAGGCTCTGTCAACTTACAATTCCTAGAGTACTGCCTCAAACACAAGCTCTGGGTAAGTCATATCTCCCTTTTGACAGTCTTGCAAATCCTTGTGATATGCATTATTCACTCTAGCATCATTTCTGATGTACTCGGTTCTCTTGGGAACCACCTCAGAATGTCATATTTACAGACTTGCACTAAAGTATATTGAAATAGGTATCAAGCTTGAGGGGCTAAATGCTGCAATGGGTTAATGCATTAACCTTTCACATCTGGAGACCTGAGGTGATACCCTGGTTTTGTTGAAGTCCACAGCAAAGTCTCACTGATGTCAGCAGGGCCAGGAACTGATGGTGGAGGTTCAAGCACTGCTCCAGTCATTAATAAAATAATTCTGCAGCACCAGCCGTGTCTCCAGTGAGCAACCACCCACTTTGCACTGAGCTACTAACGAGTCTGTGACACTGCAGTGATTTGGTATGGCAGCATCTTCCCAAGAGCTGGAATAGCAGAGAGGGCTTGACATTGCAACCTGAGGTACCACAGAGCTGATTTAAGAAGCCTCTTGTCTCTTACCAATATTTTCAGACTTTATGCTTTTGCATAGACACCATCCCATACACATATACACCATATCCTTTCCACCAAACGCAAATGTAAATGTGATGACTGCCTGAATGGAAAATAATTTTCACTAGAGAGAGCAAAGAAGCATACTATCATTAACTTTGAGGTATTTGATCACAAACTTTAAAATAAATTTAACACAAACAGCAGAATTTAAAGCTGCCATACATTTCACTTAGAAAATAGCGTGCATCACACATCTAATGCTAAAGCTTGAAATAATCTCTAGAGAACATTAGAAAAAACCACTCAAGATTTTTTGCATTTAAAACCAAATCATGACACCAATCTGTCCAAGACTAAGAACCTACATCACTAACAGCATACTTTCCCTCTGTGACCACTCTGTATGATTTCCATACCAAGTTCTGAGATGGACTTATTTCAAGAAAATGTACTCTAAGAAACATGAAGCTCAGAACATCACTTTCAGAAGCAAGTAATCTCCCCAATACCTTTCCTGACATTGCAGATATTCATTGGCCCAGACAACAAAATTCTTCCTTGTACATGGATAAGGTTAAGTCCATCAGGGTGTGAAATGACCTCTCTGTTCTCTATAAAATTTAGGAAGAAAACTTCTCTGGATTTGGGGTGTTTCTCTGGAAATCTTACAGTTTAAAAGGATTCCTGCAAACATAAGGTTAAAAAATATATGGATGTCTATTCATATTTAAACAGGAATATAAATTTGTTTTGCAAAGTGTTTTACAGAATGCTGTTTTGAACAGTCATTAGTTTAGTTATTTGAACAATAACTATTACTGAAAATTGCTTTCTCTCCCACACTCACAGTTAGTGTTAAATTTCTGGCATTTTAAACTGACAGCAAACTGACATATGTCACTGGGACATGTTTTTTCACCACAAGTGATTCTATTAGTTTATGTTCTCTAATCATCAATGTATCGAAGGCTTTGACAAAGACTGTTTGACGTGTATTAGACGTGAATCATCCTCTCTGCAACAGTTCTGCCAAGTGTCAATGAAGGTAATGAACACTCAGTTCATTAGCAGCTCCTTACTTTCATATGAATGAAAATGTGTGACTTAAAACCGCACCCAGAGCTGTATTAAACACTTCCGATTCTGAAAGGAGAAAAATAAATAAAAAATTTACAAGCCCAATTGATCTGTGAAGTTCTTGTTCTCTCTCAAATGCAACCTTTACATATTAGTTACAGCACGTGTTTTGTACAATTAAGGAGTACAGAAAACTGAATAATTTGTGTCACTTGTTTATACTTCTGAAGAGCATGTGAATTATTGCTGCCATAGAAGTTTCTTTAGGTTTTTCTTACAGCTAGCATGTATATAGATACACCTACAAGAAATGCGTATTTCATACTCCATCTTCCCTTTGAAAGGAGTTAAAAAAGTTTCCATTCCTATAAGGCTAGGATTCAGTTAATGGTTCAGTGATTTAATTTAGGCATGCTATATTCTGTGATGGAGTAAGCACTGATAGGAATTAAATATTAGCATATGTTAGCTTTCAGAGATGAAACAGAGGAACTGGAGTTATGGGTAGCAATGAAATGCAAACCAGGTACAGAAGTGCTGGCAGCAGCCACACAAGGGCAATAATGGCATCTACAGTCAGGTACGTCAGTTGTAGTACCCAAAAGAACCTGCTTAACAGTCATTATTAGTTGCACCCAGATACAGTTTCTGAAGCTGCACAGACCTGTTTCTCACTTTAAAATTAATCAGGACATTATTTTTCCAGCTTTAAAAAAAAAAAAGTGGTATGCCCACGTACTCAGCAGAGCTTTTTTTTTTTTATCCCAGGGAATGTCTGAGAGGAGTATCAAAAATTTGTAACCTCATGTGTCTTCTCCAGCTAAGGAGGCTGTGCCTGTCTATTTTGATAGTCATACAATTTCTTGTATTCATTTTGAGGGCAACATAATTCATTGTGCCAGAATCACAGGACCTACCAGCAGATGGAGGACGCTAGCTAAAACTGAACATCAACTTAACTGTATAAGTTGTTTTTTTTTTTTTTTTGACTGAACTCCTGCTACTCAGATTTAAATGATTCAAAATCTGAAGCTTTCACCACTTTCCTTGGGAAAGTGTATCGCACCCTGCTGGAAGTGACATCAATTATCTATATCTGTCATGGGACCTTAGAATATTTGGGGAAAAAAAACAAAGAACCACAAAAACCACAGAGGTTTTTGTGTAACAAAGTACTCAAACACTACAAAAAAGAAGCTGCACAGATGGTTTGCAGACTTTGAGTCTCAGAGGTATAACGTGGCTCATGTGAAAAAACACGTATAGCATGTTAGTAAACTGATTTCTCCTCTTTGTTTAAACTCATGCCCTTGTTATATGCCATTGAATTGCATTAACAATTCCTGTTCCTCATTGAAGCTTGCATGTCCGTTGCCATATCTGTGACACTACAGCTAGCATGTTAGGCATTGTGAAAATAACTCACCTAGTGACATAAAGTATGTATGAGAAGATATCTGTCAAATGTTTCATAAAGCCTGTGTGTTATGTTTACATAACTTAATTTTGGGCATCTAAACCACTTTTATTCATATAGTAGGTCTAAGACAAAAGTAGCGATAGTATTACACTCCTATGGACTTTATACTCAAACAGATTGCTTTGTTCTAGGTTCATCCTCACTATGAACACAGGAGTCAGAATGAGGAACTATAGTTTCTTGGATCTGGAGAGATGATTTTGAAAGAACTACGTTGCTTGAAAATCTCCCTGTTCAGCTGATGAATCACTTCTTAAGACTGTTGGCACTAAGCACTGTTACCACTAAAGCTGTCTGCTGATATGCACATACACACCATACATATATATACATATATACCCATAAAGGAAACTAAAAGAAATGAGTATTTAGCAAAGGAAATGGGAATTCATACTTTAACATTTTAAGTAAAGAAAAAACCTTCACAGACTGATTACCAGTGTGTTTATTATTTTGAAGAAAACTCCTGAATTTGATGGGGTTTCTTTGATAGCTTTGACTCAGCCAGGCTCAGAAGAGAACTCCTGGCCTGGGATGGAAATGGAGATGTTGCTGACCACACTAGACTAGCAAGTAAGATGAGCTGGGACACTGAACTTACACAGGGAATATACTGACCTCATAGGAGACGATTTCTACAGTCAAACACATGCAGGTTTTCAGGAGTTTCACGTTACATTGGAGAGGATGTAATTTCTATATCTGCTGATACGTGACATAGAGACAAAAAAAAATTGTAGAGAAGAAGCATAGAAATCCTATGTAAAAAAGCAAGTTTCCTTCCACATCTTATGCTGTACTCTGAACTGTGTCATCATATACTCCTTTTAACACAGTGGAGTAAAGTTTTAAGTGGTCTAGCAAGTGCTGCTGGTAGAAGCCTGTGCCCTTGAGGGAATTTGCCTCAGCTCCTGGTTGGGCTACAGCAGGAGGAATGGGCTTATCTGCAAATGGAGAATCAAGCTTCCCCAAGGTTTCTATCATTTACTGAACTCATTCTTCCCCAGCGATTCCCACCACAGAGCACTAGGGGTTTTCAAGCCCACATGGCAGAGGGCCCTTTGTGAGGACCCTTCACCGAGTCACTAGCAACACTTCAGGTCCCTCCAGGATGGTAGCCTGCAGAGGCAGGGGGAGAAATCCCCTGTTGCAGGGACTCCCAACACACAGGCACTGATGTGCTAACAGCAACCAGGGCTGAGCTCCCATGTGGCAATGGGAAAGTGATTCGGC
Organism: Chlamydotis macqueenii; assembly: GCF_036417535.1. Taxonomy (NCBI): domain Eukaryota; kingdom Metazoa; phylum Chordata; class Aves; order Otidiformes; family Otididae; genus Chlamydotis; species Chlamydotis macqueenii. The sequence goes on from NC_141559.1 coordinate 24,468,330, forward strand.
TGAGTGGAAATGCACCACGGGACCTCTCATGCCATAGTGTTAAAACCTAATTACCATAAAACAAAGTAAACATTCTAATGTGGACAGCAATTAGTTGTTCAGAACTGATAACAGCAGACTCTTTGCAGCCATTTAAATCCCATCTGTTGGACATTATAGACCAACCACTGCACTGTGATTAATATTTATGATAGGGACAAACTTTTCCAAAAGCTTATATATATCTCCAACAGAATCTGAACACTTCAAACATTTTTCTTTCTAAATGCCTGAAGAAAGCATCAATAATGAAGGGTCTGGTCCTGCTGCCACTGAAGTCAGTAGCCAAAACTCTCCTACATTTCAACAGAGGGAGGACATGAGGTTCTTTGACTAAGCAGAAAAAAACCAAAAACCAAAAAAAAAGTAACAGCTGGTAGAAATCAGGCTGAACATAATGATCTTTATATCTGTCAGTCAAAAAGGTCATTCTGTCCTTTTTTATTTTATATACAAAATTAGCCAACTAAATTTAAAATGCATGAACTTTTGAACTTTAGAGAAATGACTTGTCATTTTCAGAATATATTTTATAAAAAGAATTTAAGAACATTTTCATATGTGAACGTATTTTTTTCAGTGTCCTAATATTAATCCAGGTTGGTGGTGTCAAAGCAAGTATGTCTGTACAAATGGAAGATTTGTTTGTGCACTAAACAAGAATCATTGACATTTCTCCGTTTAATAGCCTCTACTATAAGTATCTGTTTTTTATGATCCAGACTCTGTCTGCTGCGTGCTGGATAATAACTGGTTGGCTGAATGCATTTATGGGGCTAAAAATTTAACAGTGAACTTTTGCTCAGCCTGTTCATTTGTATGTGGTTATATGAAGGTACGTAAGACTCAAAACATATCTTAGTAAGTGCTCTTTTTGTGACAGAAGAGTGTGTGTAAATCTTAACATTGATGAGGAGAGACCTTACAAATGTGGAAAGAAATTAAATAACAGAGTAATAGCAAAGCGAGCTGGAAGACTATGGAGCCCAAAATTCCTGGCAGAATTGAGATATCTCCTCTGATCTCTGGTATTCTACAGATCCACTCCTTAATGGAAATAACTTCACAAAATTTTGCCGCATCTTGCTGGGAACTATCATATTAAAGCTGGGAAATAAGGGGACAAGGATGACTCCAACAACAGGCATGGATTTTGGATTCTGGTGCCGTACCTTTTGCAGCTGCAAGAAAGGGTTCAGCACTTAAAGGGGTCTTACTGCTAGTTCTTGCCTTTTAATTTTGTATGTGGATTAGTTTGTTGGCTACTTGTTCTAAAAACCAACAATGTTGGTAGTGAGTGTGTGTGTGTGTTACCTTTCTTTGCAAAGCTACAGAAGCCAGTGTAGATTTCTTTATTTTTCCAATCAGTTTACTTTATTTCATTAATTCCTCAGTCCTATAACTATGTGCTTACCAAAGTTCTCAAATATTTTGAAATAGCTGCTTTAATTGACCATGTTTTGTTTAAGTACACAAAACTAAACAATTTGGCAAGCATAGTATGCTAACAGTTTTTGCTAAGTTCAGACATAAGAGCATGTCTATCAGTTACACATTTCTGCAGACCAGAGAATGAATTGCATTCTTCTGTAACCAGGTTTAGTGATATTATTTAGATACACCACTTGCACTACTTTCTGGAATCCATTAATTTATGGTCCGGTTTCATTGTAGCAATTGTTCATCCTTTAAATATGCACTCATGTCAGCACATGTAGGTGCACAAAGATGGATGTTCTTCTACATATGACACACTAGCAGAATGAGACCAGAAAAGTAAAACTATTATTCTGGAAATTAATATTCTCTTAATGAGCATAATGTAAGATGGCAAGAAGAACAACCAGTTAACTTCTGCTAGGCTATATGATAACAACACAATTTTAAAACAGTCTTTCCATGCAGTACAAAATACATGTATATGCTATGTATTAATTCTAATTCACTCCACGTTACAAAAATGTGGATAGCTCAAATGCTGAGGTTTTGTTTGCATCATTTACATGCCTTTAGAGCCACATAATAGTGAAAACCTGTTTCCTGAAAGTTATTAGATATACAGCTATATTATCTACCAAGTATGAAATGAAGAAGAAAATATAATGTAAACTTAAATATATAATTAAATAGATCTCTTTGGTGATGCAAAGCCAGACAGAAGTGCCTATTGTCTTTTACTTTATCTATTATCTTTTACACAAGTACAATAGTACTTGTGTTTAATTTTATTTCAATTGGGGAATAGAGGCATGGTACTGTATCCAAACCTTTCCCTGGAAAATCTTTATGTAATAGAGTTATTCATTCAAAAAGGGCTTAATGCTCACAAGCAGCTTTTGATTCAAAACAAGGCCTTTGCTGGTTTCACCCAACAAGTTTCACTCTGGGGCTGAACTCCAGGCCCCTGCAAAGCCGCTGCTCTCCCCGTCTGTGAGGTTGCCTGAGCAGCTCCCACCACCCTGCTCCTGCGTATGCCCGTGTTTGCAGAGGGAACACTAGACAAGGGCTTTCATTATAATAACTCACTTTGCTTTCAAATGAAATATGATTGTTCTTGTTTAATAGATATGGAAACTGAGTCAGGGACTCATCTGAAAACAGAAGGGCCAAGCACAGGATGAAATCTACACGAAAAGTCTGACAAACATTCATAGAGTTAAATCAAGAGACTTTTTTTCTGAGTTAAAATTAGCGTCACCCACTTTTATATACTTAATCTTGAACAAAGAATAAAACTTCATCAAGAAACAAGTGACACATTCATTCATCCTTCTCACCCAGTAGGATCAGTTTTGCCTCTATATTTTTTTATTAACTAGGAGCTAAATACTTTCTATGTATTTCTGCAAATATGTCCTACTTTGTAACAACTTTATGACTGGGGATAAGGCAGATATATTGTGCACAAAATTATTCTTTACATCCCCATGTGAGATGGTTGCCCATGCAATCAGTAGATAAGCTTCCTGTAAAGGCCTGTTTTCCCTAAACAGGAAAAAAAGTTCATGGTCTTGATGAACACTTCACATTTCTAAAATATCATAGTCCATCTCCTGACTCACAAAGAAAATTTAAAAAAAATATCAAAATTATGCATTACCAGTAATAAATTATATTCAGGCCAATGTATTTACCATTAAGAAGAACGCCTCTAGTATTTTATTACCTATTGATTTCCCCAAATTTGACGAAAGATTTTTATAGATATAAATGCTTATACCACATGTCTCTATTGAATCCTCAGAATGAGCTTTAATGCATAGAGATATGCATCATATCATTACAGGAAACTGTAAACACTGTGTTGCTGACAACAGTCTACTTCACTGTCTTATGATGTGGTTTGAAAGAGTTACCTAAAGTGGGAAGTGTAGCACTTTTTCCCCAGTATCATGACTGCCATATTCTTGATTTATATAAACATGTGACATTCTCAAATGCTCTCCCCTTTATAAAGCCATCCATGGCCAGCTGGGTGATGTTAACTAAGAACTAATCATAAACATCTGCTTAGCATGCATAAATGTTGCTTTTATTCCAGATTCTCCTAAAAGAAAATATACTGTCAAGCTACATGTACATATTTTAGTAATTCTTCTTTTTAAATTTTTTTTTCTTCTTTTTAACCACACAAATCCATTAATATACTTCAATCTATAGAGGTGCATATTATTTGATCTGACACAAAGACTAACAAGCGTGCTATATTTGAGTTTTCGTTTCCCTTTTCTAGCACTTAAAGAGGTCAAATCCCTTGTATCAATCTGTCCAGGTTGACAACACCTTTTTTTTTGTTGCTGCCAGTCCTCCTGCGGCGTTGCGGTCTGTGGGAGGAACAGTTGACCCACTGCCTACACCCAGCACATGCTTCTCAGCTTCACTGAAAGTGCTCAGGTGTTTTAAAGAAAGAACTCAATGATTTTTGAAACTCAGCTTAGGAATTAAATCTAGTGTAACACTATAGATCAGATACATCTCCTAATTTCTTAATGTATTACACTTTCCTATTGAGAACTACATCAGGCTCAGCCACATCTCCAGCTACATCAGCCCAGCCATGACCACGTAAGAGAGACCATACGGACCTATGGAGTTTAACTTAATCACCTCTCATGCCTCTTCTCTAGCTTACAGAGAAGGAAGGCCAGCTTGTTTCATCTAAATACGTATCCTAGCTAAGTGCAATGAACTACCTTCTGGAGACACCCAACCCTATAGGAAAGGTGCAGTAGTACCCTAAATGTGATGCCCCTGTATCTACTCTGTGTAACTGTAGAGCTCCCTAATATCCAGAGATGGGCTAATGGAAGTCCAGAGTGAAGTTCAGATGTAGCTGTGGTGGTGACAATGCAGAAGGTAGGCTTTTGCAAGATTGATTCATCAGCTATTTTCATGTGTCCAAAATTCACTTTGACAAGTTTTAATTAAATCTTCACCCTTTGAGAAGCTGGAGATTTTTCTCCTTTGCAACCAAAGAAAGTATGTTAAAGTGAAGTCTAAACCTTCCCATCCCTATTGACTATTTCTATCACAAAACATGAAAACATAGTAAAGAGTGAGAAACATCTTCAGGAAGACCCCTTCTAAGCAGCTATCACATCAGCTGTGCTGCAATTCCCTAACACAGAGTGTTACACAGTATCTTGTACTTTTTGTTTAGAAAGAAAAAAAAACCCTTTTCATTAACTGTTTTGCTGATCTACAAAGCCAAGTTGCATTTGCATTATCATCAAAGACCAGGTTGGAGAGAGAAATATGGAGGGGAGTGTGATAATATGTTATTTGCTAAAATCCCACCAAGGTAAAGTAACCTCGACATTAAATTTAGAGTAGGTGTGCTCTAGGAAACTTCTTTCAGCACATCTAATTTCTGAAGGTGAACCTTAACTTGTGCTCTGCTGTAAGAGCAAAAGCGTCCTTCATCTTTCCATGAGAAGTGCCCAGGAAGGAATATAGTCTCTGACAGTGAAGGAAAAACTTGGTAAGACTGGAGGAAAATGTGTTTCGTGTGGCTGAATGGCAGGTTGATACTTCTGGGGCATCATTAGGGCTGCTGCATCTCCAGCCTCTACTGCATTTTTGTTTGTTTTTTTTTTTTAAATCACTCTTTACTCAGACCTTGTCACCTTGATTGAGATTAGTGATTAACACTGATACAGTTTCACACAGGTTTTGTGCAACGCACACAAGGAAGACACTGGCTGTTTTCCGCACGTCCCTGTCTCGCCTCTGTAGGCAGAGTAGCAGCTGGGTGACAGACTGGTGTCCCTGGCAGCCGGCTGCGCGCTCTCTCTCACAGCGACGCTGCATAACACCACCTTTCACCTGAGGAAAGGGCAGTTTCTGCTTCATCCTCCTGACAGTGGTTAGCTTAGCCTCCTGAAACATGGCTACGGACTGCTACTAAACAGATACTTTTACATGTTAGGAAAGAATAATTATTTACAGAAGTGTCTAAATCTTTCCCGATGCAGAAGATTATTTTCATTTACTAGTGAGTTGCATTGAATGCCAAATTTTGCCAGGGAAAAGGATATAAAAATACCACTATAGGACCTTCAGGGCTAGTCAGTGTTCTGAATTCAATAAAGTCTGTTTCTTCCTATTGATGGCACACAATAAAAACCTCAAACCAAAGAGCTATCATGGATATATCACAGATCTTGCCAGCTTTGGGTTTGGGACTTCTAGAAGGACTTTTCCTTACAGTACAAAATGCAGCAAATCTCCTACTCCTTTGAAATTCAATGATGTCAACTTCCTTTAAAGAGCATAGGCCACAATTTTAAAGCAAGTGTTGTGTCTGAATGATTTAGAAAACTCATCCAACAAGCTTGCTAAAACCATTCTGTCGAGAGGAATTTTATATATGCAACAACAGAACATTTCTGATGCATTGGGTATTTTCTGAATGGCCATTTGTAGTAGAAAATAAAAAAAAAAAACCAGCCAACAACTTTCAAAGAGGACATCAAGGGCCAAATACCAGTCCCCTGAAAGCACAGCCATTCTTCCACAGATATCAATAGGACTAGAATTTGGCCCTCTACAAAATATATTTCACACTTCCAACAGCTTGGGAACACTATCTATATTCAGTGAGACAGTGCTCTCAATACACTTCAGTACCACAGTTTGCATGAAATCATCAGCCAAAATTAACTAACAAGACTGTGAAAGAAAGTGAACATGTGTCCAGCTGCTTACTCTTTCCATTTGAACTTTACTTGGTGCATTCTCTTCAGTCAAATCAATTAATCAAGCACTGTAATTTGAACTGCAGGAAAATGTATGGGGAGAATTTATACACGGGGTGTCTGCTATCAGAAAGGGCCATTCACGAAATGAGTCTTGCTGAACCCATCTCTATGTAATTCTTAGAAACTGGGGTGTGTGATGATGATTTAGTAAACATCTGTGACTCGGTGTCTAAAGCATGGTTATGACAGCCTCTGGGAGAAGTGTTACTGACTGTGTTGCCTCAAGTATTTTCCTGGCCAAAAGATCAGATGCTGAGTCAAACACCATGGGAAAAATTAATGATCCTCCATGCTTCCACAACCTGTTCTTTGCAGTTCTAGCCCACCGGGGTTTGTACATGTAATTGTTAAGTTTTGTTTACCGGTGGCTTTAAAAGCTCACGTTAGACAACCCAGGTCGGGCAGTACATTAGAGCTGCAGAAGCTGAGCACAGAGTGCATTCTGGTTTCACACTGTTTATAGGAGGCGTAGGGGTTTGTCTCCATGCCAATAACATCTCCCCGCTCCTGACACGGGCTCAGCACCACTTCAGGATAAAGCAAACTGTGTATCCTTCTCTAGAGACCGATTACCAGGTGAGGACAGTCAAATCACATATTGTCTTAATCACTCCCGCCCTTTTACCCTGGTGTGCGATCTACTGCCCTGGGTGCTTATGGGACTGCTCTGTCAGCAATATCTGCGCAGGTACATCTGTGCTGCAAACTAGTGCGAGGAAGAAACCTTCCATTTCAAAAGTATCTGCAGCAGACATCTTTGTAGTGTCTGTTCAGCTTGTGCCGCTGAGAAGATGAGGACCTGTTCTATGCTTCTGATCCACACACAAGCAAAAGAGAAAAAAACACATCATTTAATAAGTGGCAAAGTTAACATTAGATCTAAAGGAAAGGACACTTAAAGATTCAGAAAGACTATGTTTTCAAATGAATGAATGTGCATCTCAGAAGATAAATATGCAATCAGAATGCTTATGTAGAATTTGTAATTTGATTTTTAAAATTGTAATAGCTGTTTTACTAAAAAGTCATGGTAGGAGTATTTTCTCCTACTAGATGCTACACGTGGAGGTCAGCATGCTATATACAGTAGCAGCAAAAAAAAACTCAACTGTCTGCGGCTTTGCGCAAGTCACACAGGGCATCAACAGTCTCTGCAGGGCTGTCATACGAGCAGTGGCAGATCTCAAGATCGCTTACAGCTATGCTGCCGTAAGCGTGACTTGTCAAGCTCTGTGCTAATGAACAGAAGTCAAGTCAGCATAATCTTGCCCTTTGTGAAGAACAAGGTGCCACGACCTCGCCCATGCTTTCAGGAAACTCTGCTGTTTCTATTTTGCACAGCAAAGCTGAGCCTGCTTCTCTGTGCTCAGTGACGAACAACACAGCCTAAAACCTGCAGCCGTAGAAATAACTACCTGAAGTAACTAAGAAGCAGGATGGAGTAAATCCATATATTTGCAGTCATTACACTTAATCTTATTTGTCAGTGGAATAAAGTGAACTTAGGTTAAAATGCTTTATGGAAAAAAGTAGGCCCTTTCAGATAGAATCACAGAATCATAGAATACTTAGGGTTGGAAGGGACCTTCAAAGGTCATCTAGTCCAACCCCCCTGCAAGGAGCAGGGACATCCCCAACTAGATCAGGTTGATCAGATGTAGCTCAATCCAACTGTTCCATAACATGCAGGACTGGAGAAGCCTGCTTTTCTACACATTTGTGCTTTACATTCGCTTTAGCGATCCCTGGACTCAGCTTTGCCCCCCAACATCTCTTCCCTTCCAAAAGCAGTAGCTATCAAGTGGGAAAATATGCGTGTTGTGGCTGGACAGAGCCAGCTCTGGAAATAGAACACTAATTTTCATCCCCTTAATTGCTCCTCAAAAAGCTTATGCAAGCATCATTTCTGAAATCTTCAGGTCTTTGGCAGCTTGGGCCCAAAAGGGGCCAGTGGGTGCAAAACTGTACACAGAGTGGAAACAAAGGGAACCGGCAGCGAAAGGCAAATGCTGCTCTTCTGGGGAAAAAAAAAAAGTCTTAAAAAGCAAAAAAAAAAAAGGAAAGCCTTGGCAATGAGGCACACTGTATTAGTATATAGGACTCTAACATGTGAACTCCGCTTTCTGTGATCCTTCTTGGATATTTGCCTGTAACATAACTACCCCATACAGTCAAGCACATGTTTACATGCCAGTCTTTATACAGGAGAGTGAGACTGAGACAGAACAAGCTTCCCCGGCAGGACAAGGTGGGGAAAGACAAAACTGCAATGCCCGACTGCACTTGCTTCCTGCTCCTTCTTGCGAGCAGGAACTTGCACAATTTATGAAAAGGTGAGACAACTGTGCTTGTTTCTCAAGTTGTCACTTGCACATTTGTACTAGGGCTGCCCTTATACTCTATGAAAAAAAAGTGTTATCTGAATAACCACATAAGAGGCTAGATTCACTGGCTTGCTGCAACTGTTTGCAGCGCTCAGATGATGCAAAGCAGCTGCAAGCCTGGCTTACTTGGAGTGTTAAAACTGAGTTTATGGCCAGTCCGCATTACCAGAGCTAAGCTGCTGGAGCTTACCAGTGAATCTTTTTCTGTTTTTCTTTTGAACTTATGCCCAATTGCTTCTTGATTTATTATCGTTGTCCAATACAAACAGTCCTCCCTTTCCTGTATCTGTTTCTCTCAAAAACTCAAACACTTTCTTCCCCCTCTCTCAATTAGTGATTTTCAGACAGCTCTTATTTACTTATCTTGGGATATCTTTCCTTTATTTTCCTAGATCAGTTGGACTTCTTCTTCTTCTTCCTTTTCAGTCAAACTCCCAGTAAGTCAATACCAGTTTACAAAGGTGAAGATCAAGTAAAAATAACAAGGTTAAATATAATTAACTTCTAATTCACTAGTTAAGTCTGTAGTAGCACACTACAACTCCAGTATTTAGCACTTCTTGTAATATTAAAAAAAAAAAAAAGAGTAGTTGATTTCATTCGCAAACGTTGGGGCAGGTGTGCATTCATGCTTGTGTAAGTGAAGTTTTTTCATTCTTAGATGATCAAAGTGAAGACATCCCATATTTTAGAACATAACTATATCCTAATATGTACCAGAACATATGTTCTGGTGTTTACTAATCAGGGCTCTTCTCAGCTGGTATTAAAAGGCTAAGAGTAGCTATGGGGTATTATTTGGAAATCTCTTGAGTTTTTGTTTTGTTTGGTTTTTTTTAAACAAATTATTTTTGTTTTTGTAATTCATGAGTGAAAAAGGCCTCCTTCTTCTTATGAAGCTTCAAGTTGTGTAGGAATCCTATATCTACTGGCCATGCATAATCACAAGAGAATGGATGGTTAATTAGCTTCACTTCAGCTTTGAACAGTCAATGTTTAAACTGTCTCTCACATCAGTAAGATGATTGCCATGATGCTCATTAGCTGCAAACCACAACAGAAAGCTTTCAGCATTCCTGTTGACCTAATTCTTCATTTTTTTTACAGTCATCAAACCCACAGTGAAAGAATTACTGAACATTGTCATTTCCACCAATTGTTTTCTCACTGTAGTACAGTTTGATCTCTGTGCTTTGCCATGTGCTCGAACAGGAGAAAAGAGCTTAATTCTTTTGAGAGAAACCAGATCAACAGCATAAAGTCTTTGTTTATGGACCATGAAGGTGGCAGCAGAGCAAGATATCCCAAACTGCTGCTCCAAAATGCATTTGGCTTCTCCTACAAGGAAATGCTTCTTGAGTTGAAAGGTTACTTCAGATTTCCCTAGCTGATATATGGCCCATGATGTGCCCTCCTAGCAACCTGAAAGCAACTGTCATTTTGCTGTTGACCAGAAGAGCCCAGGGTTTTGCCACTGACTCTGCAACACCTGTCAAGGTGTTTTTTAAAAATGATATTTTTAATAACAATTTAAAAAAATAGATTAAGTTCTCCACCTTTTTTAATCAGGCTGATGTTAACAGTTTCTCTGTGAAAAATAATTGTCACCAGCGAACTGACCTGAGTAACCTACTGAACCTATAACCTACTGAAAAGATGAAAGGTTTTGTTTTTTTTTCTTTTCTTTTTTTTTACATACTGAAACCAATTGACAAAGGTGAGTAATACTGGTACACATTAGAGAAAAAGCGAGTATTTAAAGAGGAAAATTAAGGAAGTAAGGGTAAACTCATATATATATATTTTTCCTGTGGGTTGTACTACCCTTTCTCATTTAAGTTCTCATCTTTTGCCTTTGTTTTTCTCATTCATTCATTTGGAAAGAAGAATAATTAATTGTCCTTTCTTCTTTCTGGGTGCAGTTTTTTACACCTTTACAGTCACTTCAGCAATATTTCCTTCTTCCTCTAAGTCCTAACACATAACTTAGTCTTTTAGAAAGTCCAAATTTCAAACTCTTCCATTCATTACAAAGAGAACACACTGACTGTTTGAAAAAAATCATGCAACTTGTGAGAGCTGAACAAGTTGGCTTTGCTCAAGAAAGGTAACTCATCCCTCCAACTTAGTACAAACTGAGTAGGTTTTTCTAGTGTAAAACACAGATGCTACCTAAATAAGGAGTTGTAGACACAGAAAACACTCTACATAAAACATTTCCATCGTTAGTAAAAGGCATGCAGGTAAGTAGTTAGCAGTGTAACTTCACCCCCTTTGTTGTTGTGGGAAAGTCTACAGAGTCTGGCTCAGCATTTGCTGCTGATTTTAAATGGGAATGAAAATAAAATTAGCAGTTACCTATACCATACACTGAAATTATCCCTTAATTTTATTTTAATTAAATTATTTCAAATACTAATATCAGCAGAAAGAGTTGCCTCAGTGCAGTATTCTTCCTTTCTATTCTTGTCTGTATGATAAACTATGTGACATGCATTGTACATAAATGGGCATTAAATGTGTTTTCCATCCATGGGTTTACATAATTATGCACATGAGATAAGGGCAAAAGCCTCAGTAAAAAGATAGACTTAGATAATTTTTCTTGAGAGCATGGGCATGGAAGCCTTAGTGGCATACCACAAATTGTTAATGCTGTGCTGGAGAAATATTGAAAGTATTTAAGGCAGTAGCAGCTATACCTCATAGTGTTCCTTCACGTGCTTACCAGCCATCTGCAGAAGCTTCCACCTAAAAAGTAAGCAGTGCAAATTGAAAGAATAAATGATATGAATTTACGTATTTTGTTAGCATCAGAAAGAGAAGTGCCATATGTGCAGAATAAGATAATCTTCCTCCCTAGAATCAATCCAAAGAATTTGATGCATTTTTCTGATGTTCTGTGTTGCAAAATCTACTTGTACAGCCTCCTAAGGGGAAAATATACTGTCAGGGGAAAAAATAATCAAAGATTGCACGGAAAATGACATGTGAGGCTCTGTTGAAACTAGCCAATAGTAAGAAAACTTTGGAAAAAGGCAGTGAGTAGGATAGACTCAACCTCTAACGAGTTTCATAAGTTTCCTAGCCCCATTTTTGCTGTTGGTTACACTGGTGTATATTGGGGATCAACACTTTGAACATCATGGACATAACTCCAGATTTATACCTTGTGTAACTGAGAGCAGAATGCAACACAACAAATACGTAGAAAAGAAAGGATATTGCCTTTCTTATTGAATGTTATTGCAAAGTTTATGCTTGCGACTACACAGAAGTCCATTAAAAACATCTAAAATCACAGTCCTTGCTTTAGGACTGCAATGGTTGACTTCAGTTATATTGTAAATAAAGACCCTTGAACAGTAAATCTCTTCATAATCAATGGCTTTGGTATACGCCCAAACAAAACCTCCCAACACCTACTTAAGTTCAACTGTAATTTTTCCATCATGTCCCTTCCCCTACTCCACTTGGGATCACCACTTTTCACTGGTGATAATGTAGCAGTCACACTGCTTGCCTTTTCATGCAGCCAATTGTCTCCTCCAAACCCCAGCAGTAGTCTCAGCATTACAAATTCTTCACTTGTCTTTCACTAAAGCCAGTGAATCTGCTGTAGCTTTCAAAATTAAGCAAGATTGTAGATACTGGTAAAATTATCATGTACAAAGATTAAATTCAGGGAGAAACTTCTCAGTAATGAGTGCATAAAGCATCCACGCTTCAAGTGTTACCAAGAGCATCTTCTCTGGACTACATGCTGACCTTCTGAGAAGGCTAAGGAGGTCCTTCGAAATTGGGCTGAGGAAAAGTTTGCAGATCAGGTTTTTTCCTTGGAATTTCAACACAGAAAAGGGTATATTTCCAGGAACAGAACCACAGAAACAGATAAACAAGAGATCTCAATGATGTAAGGTGGAAGGTAAACATCAACATTTTCTGTGCACTGCTTCTTTTCCTTACTGGAACTCCTAGTTAATAACTCAAAAATGTTTCTTCCTTGCAACAAGCACCGAGTTGAAACATGGATATTTACACAGGCAGGGGTTTTGAATTAAATTTATATGAGACCAGTAACTTTGTGTAGATGTGCAAATACTATTATGAACATAAATCCATGCTTAAAAGTTTATTTCAGTGACTTCATTAGTTTCTGGCATCATCGTGTTTGGCAGTAAACAGGGAACCACGGCAAAGCCAATTACTTCATACAAGCACTTGAAAGTGTAAAGGAGCAAACAGCTGTTATTGTAAATACAAGTTTAAATTTTTATGATATAGTTTCATGTAAGAAAAAACAGCCACTGTTTCAAAGAACCAAAACCAACCTGAATAAGACCACACAAAAATTGGGGAAAATATTATGTTTATGTATAACTTGCTCTTATCATATACATCTGCTAGAAACCTAGTTAGCTAGCACTAACATTTACAACAATAAAATTTTCAATAATTCATTCACATAAATGTAGATACACATAGCTGTAAGTGGTCAATCTACATTTGCTCACACAAGAATTTTATGCCTTCATCACATGCATGGATGTCTAAGGCATCCGTATGTTGAAGATTATTTGCAGTTAATGAACATGATCCTGAAGTTTTGAGGACCCAGAAGTGAACTAGCCAATCTTCCTTGTGGTTCGCTTTGTCAAGATTTTTACTTGAAAATTTAAGTTTGTGATGCGTTGGTAAACGTATTTTTAAAAAAGTTAGTGGGATTTTTGTTAACATGTGATGTTAACACCTGCTATTAAAAAGGAAAAAACTATGAAGGTCATACCCACCTATTGCTTTATGGTTCCTTTATAACAGGAGTCTGGTTTATCTCAGCACAACTTTGCTGCCCTGTTTCCAATTACAATCCCCTGTGGGATTCATATAACAATACCAATAAAACAAATATCTGATAATCATCAGTTATGCCATTATTTGGCTCATTTGGACTACTGAACAGTCCCACCTTTTGTTAAGATTATTTATAACATTTATTTTTACTAAGGTTTTTCCAAATTTTGTCTAGTTTGACAAGCAAATGTAGCAATATTGTCACCTGCATTACAACAAAAAGGACTTTAACCTGAATGAATTGGCAGAGCCCAACACTATAACAAAACTTTGCATTATAAGCCAAACCCCTTGCTGCTCTGAGGGTATATCTAACCCTACCTAGCTTTTCCCAGGTTTCAGGGAGATGAAGCATATGAAGAGGTGCATGAGTGAGGAAGGAAATGGTACCTTGTCTCCTGTGGTTTTTAGCTCAGGAGATGTGACCCACACTGGTTAGTGAAAAAAGTTACTGTTCATTTCTAGATTTTTTTATAGATGACAAAAACCTTGTTTTCAGTAGTTTTACTCTCCCTCTCCCCACCAAAGTGGTGTGCGTATGGTGTAAACAGCTGGGGAAACTGTTTTACCTTTTATTCAAATAGGCCAGTTCAGTCACCAAAACATTTTTGGTTCCTTGAAAGGAACTAGTGTACGAAAATATTATAGCACAGTGTGGATCAGAGGATGGAGAGGAAAATTACAACATCAAAGATCATTGAAGATGACATTGAAATAGGGAAAATTGTAATTATGAATCAAAAAGAGCACACTGAATCCTTTTCCACGTGATTTGTAAGGTGTTTAGGAGCTATAGCTAGAGATAGAAAGGTATATAGGAATGTAAAATCAAAGTTGTATGTCACATAAATTGTCTTCTGCACAGTGACATGAATAAGCACAACTGCTTCAGTAGTCCAGAACCATTCCTTATTAGATATTAAGAACAGACTGAAGGAAGAAAAAAAAAGTATGCTTATACAGTAGTTTTTCTTTGTTTCCCTCCTCACAGTTCACAGCAAAATTCTGCTTTAGATGGATGTTTCTGAGCACCAGAGATGTGGTTTAAATTCTGCCTTGAAACCTTACTGCAATATGACTCGATTTTGTCAGGTATGATTTTGTTCATTTTTGTCATCTACTGTCCTACCTTTAAAAAAGTTTAAAAAGAAACAAAACAACTAAACATCATCATGGCATTTTCACAGGTTTATCTCAGACTATAATTTCTGTGGTACAACTTAGATATCTATTTCATGTAATACTGCATGAGGTTTTCCACAGTGACATATGCTTTCAATGAATTGAAAACAGCTTCTGTGGTGCAGTAGAAGCCCTGCCTGAAACACAGGGAAACCACCTGAAACATGAAAAAACTCAAACAGTAATAAAAAGCTCTATTAAGATCAGCTAATAATACACTGAGGTACTGAGTAATACATCAAGTCATAAGAAGAATAAACATAGATTAAACATAGTCTTTAAGCCTAATGACATCATGCCTCAAATTATAATGCAGATAAACAAACAGCAGAGCTCAATCATGGGCTACTTTATCATTTCTTAAACAGTAATAAACAAAATATTCCTTGTGTACAGTAAGGCAGGCAGCAGGGATTCCACGCACAGCCTTTCAGATGTCTCAATAAAAAAGTTTTATTCTACACAACCCAGCATACTATTGTTGTTGTTATGAAATACCTCTTTTCATTTACCTTTCCTAAATATTTATTGATGTAGAAGACTTGAGCCACATATGACCACTCAAGAAGTGGAATACTGGCAATAATCACATATTATGCTTTACTCCCTGAATAGAACCCATATAGTTTTAAGTGTTTGATAAGGAAGGTCACTAATATTAAAATAACTGAGTATTCAAAGTATTTTGTTTCTATGCACTATGAAATCTTTTGGCTCTGCGTGAAGCCATTACAGAGCAATGTACAGCTGATTCAAGGGACAGATTGAGCAGTTCTGCCCTTGATGTCAAAACAAGAACTCTTACCTAATGGTTTCCACAGTAATGTTCACACAGGAAAACTGTTTATCCCTTTAAAAAGCCTGCAAGACACCAACTAGCTCACATAAACAATACTGTAGGTCAAATTGAGAAAAAAATATCCCTTAATATGTCCACAAGAGAAGAGAGGCCACTACTGCCCTTTTAGCTGTGCAAATTCAGGGTTAAAGACTGGATGTGGTCCAGTGCAAGCTCCTGCATGAGTTAGAATCATTGAATAGTTTGGATTGGAAAGGACATTTAAAGGTCATCTAGTCAACCTCTATGCAAGAAGCAGGGACATCTCCAACTAGATCAGGTTGCTCAGAGTCTCATCCAGCCTGGCCTTGAATGTTCCCGGGGTGGTGGGGCATCCACCACCTCTCTGGGCAACCTGTTCCAGTGCTCCACCACTCTCATTGTAAAAAATTTCTTCTTTATATCAAATCTGAATCTACCTCCTTCTATTTTAAAACCATTACATCTTGTCCTGTCACAACAGGCCCTGTAAAGAGTTTCTCCTTATCTTTCTTAGAAGGCCCCTTTAGGTACTGGAAGTCTGCTATAAGGTCTCCCTGCAGTCACCTCTTCTCCAGGCTGAACACCCCCAACTCTCTCAGCCTGTGCTCATAGGAGAGGTGCCCCAGCCCTCTGATCATCTTTGTGGCCCTCCTCTGGACCCTTTCCAACAGGTCCATGTCCTTCTTATATTGGGTGCTCCAGAACTGGACACAGTACTCCAGGTGGGGTATCATGAGAGCAGAGCAGAGGGGCAGAATCACCTCCCTTGACCTGCTGGCCACGCTCCTTTTGATGCAGCCTAGGATGAAGCGGTTGGCTTTCTGGACTGCAAGGGTGCACAGTGCTGGCTCACATTGAGCTTCTTGTCTACCATCACTTCCAAGTCCTTCTCCTCACGGCTAGTCTTGATCCATTCTCTCCCCAGCCTGTGGGTATTTCACCCACCTTGTGCGTGGGTTTGCCCCAACCCATGTGCAGGACCTCACACTTGGCCTTAATGAACTTCAAGAGGTTCGAATGGGCCCACCTCTACAGTCTGTCAAGGTTCCTCTGGAGGCATCCCTTCCCTCCAGCGTGTCAACTGCACCACACAGCTTGGTATCATCAGTGAACTTGCTGAGGATGCACTCAATCCCACTGCCCATGTTGCCGACAAAGATGTTAAACAGACCTAAAGAGTTAAACTGACCTAACAGATATTAAACTGGCTGAGTAATAAAACCTAAAGGTTGAAAAAAACCAACAAGTACCAGAAATCAAGCATTTCCAGTTACTAGCTATTTCTTTCAGGGCTGTCATCTGAACTCTGGGAACTCAGACAGATTTAGGCACAAACACCATGAGTAATTGTTTATATGTTTTGTGCGTTGAGCGATGTTCCCTCATCTATCAGCTTCCATGCTAATTTGAAACATTTACAGTGTCAGTCCAGATGAGCACTGGGGAAAGCACACTTTCAACCATTGCAAATTGACTCTGAAGACTCAGCCTTTCACATGACCTCCCTGTAAAGCCCATCTCCATCCAGCTTCTTGGTTTTGGTGAGAACTGGGAGTGAGCTGTTGTGAGCAGCCTGCTTTGGTAGGCAGGGATTTCCATACTTTATTCCATTTTGCTTCCATGAACTTTCAAAGAGATTCCTGCAAGGGTCTCAGACCATTATACAGAATTTTAATTTTCATAGAATGGTTTGGGTTGGTCATTAAAGACCATCTAGTTTCCTTCCAAACCTCTCCCTTCACCTTAATGACAACTAAAAAAAGCTTAAGTCAGGCTACCCATGGATAAAGTCTACTTTATTTTACTGACCAGTGTCATCTTCTAGCTGACTGTCCATCCCTTCTTTGTGCTTCATTGGTATTGGGACCAGCGCTGTTTAAGAGCAGGTTGAGGGAGGTGATTCTCCTCCTCTACTGGAGTAGTGTGTCCAGCTCTGGAGCCCCCAACATAAGAAGGACATGTACCTGTTGGAGTGAGTCCAGAGGAGGGCCACGAAGATGATCAGAGGGCTGGGGTACCTCTCCTATGAGCACAGGCTGAGAGAGTTGGGACTGTTGAGCCTGGAGAAAAGGCGACTGCAGGGACACCTTATAGCAGCCTTCCATTACCTAAAGGGAGCCTACAAGAACATTGGAGAGGGACTTTTGACAAGGACATGTAGTGATAGGACGAAGGGTAATGGCTTTAAACTGGAAGAGGGTAGATTTAGATTAGGAGGATATTCTTTACTGTGAGGGTGGTAAGGCACTGGAATAGGTTGCCCAGAGAAGTTGTGGATGTCCCATCCCTGAAAGTGTTCAAGGTCAGGCTGGATGGGGCTTTGAGCAGTCTGCTCTAATGGAATGTGTCCCTGCACAGTGAAGATGGGGGGTTGGAGGAGATGACCTTTAAGGTCCCTTCCAAATCATACAGTTCTGTGATTCTATGATACTTACGGAGAAAGGCTGCTTTACCCTGCTGGCTTAAAGAAACCCCAAAACAAGAAATGAAACCCAGAAGGCTTAGCAGCTTGGTTTCATATGTGGAAACTGAGACCAGTATACAAGTTACTTTAGATTTGTTTGTAGATATTGCACACGGACACCTCTTGGTTACCCGGTGGTATGGGGCTGCTCCTGTCTCAAAACAGTGAAACTATGTAAACACGAGAGAAATTGAATAGTTTGCTGATTGGGTTGCTGAAAGATGTCTGCCTTGAACAAAGAGCCCTAAACATTTTAAACCTTCTCCTCTAAATTAAATAACAGTCTAAAACAACCTCAGGATGTAAAGAATGAACTAGGTGCCACAGATCACATATTAGCCACGTTGCATAGGACACCCTCTGGCTAGAGACAATGAAAGTCAAAAAAAAAAGAAAAAAGATTAAAACATGGGTTTTTAGACAACATTTGAGAACTATGCTTCAAACAGAAGTGTTATTGCAGCTTTGTTACTTAGACAGCTGCATGTGTTCTAGTAATTAAACATTAATACAGTATTTATGACAGATATTGAATTAAAGAAAACCAAACTTTATTAATTCTCCAACAAGGAGCTAATTCTAGACACTCAAGTCCTGGATTCAACTTTTGAAAGATACCTGTGTAAGAATATAAATATAGCATTTTGAGTGATGCACAGATTGAAATAGGAATAATTACAGGGAAAACATCTCCCTAGAAGTGCCAGAACAATATTTGGGGCAGTTTGCCAGCATTTTGACCACAAACTAGTGAGCCTGGCTTAATTACTTAACCAATAAACACACTCAGCATATTCAAATTGCCTTAATGAACACAAGAAGATCATCTCTGCTTCTCCAGGAAAAGCACGGAGAGAAATTATGGGTTTTAAATAAATGTTCTTAATTTGGATGCTGAGTAAAAATCAATAACTACTGTTAAAAGCTTTGTGACATGCCTGCAGCTTTTATTCATATTAGAAAGATTTTTCTAGAGTTATAGACCATTTTTGGCTCCTATGCACACAAACACACACACCAAGAAATTAAAGAACTGCTGCTGCTTCTCCATCTCTGCTGTACAATAGTTCAGGTGTCTCATTTGAAAATACCAACTCTTGGTGACTGCAGTTTCAAATTGATCAATGTGGATGAAATAGCATTGATAATTTGTAAGTCTTCTTTAAAAGCCAGGTCTCACTTAACACAGGCCCTTTTGTGTTTGGCTGTCAAATATCTTTGCTTTTTGTTGTTTCTTAGCCTGGAGTTAACTATGACATTAACCTATGTACAATAACTGGTAAACATCTCACGAATGGATTTTTTGCAAAAGCTCACCATCTCCGGCTAAATATAGGTACAGTAAATTCAGGCACTAGATTGAGATGTGTGCCAGGGCCATTGCAGCTGAATCACGCTTAGCTCGCACCAAGATACTCTTCCCCCTTGCAGTTCCCAGACATAAGCAGAGGGTTAACACAGACTCTGCTTCCAGAGGACTGTGGTCACCCCATCATATTTAAAGCCCTTAAATTCACCTTGTTTTTGTATGACTCTGTCAAATCAGGATATGAACATTTTCATAACTTCAACACCCAATGCATCCTGTAACACTGACTGCCATAATTTTATCATAAACTATGATTTACCACAAGTGAAAAACCAACTCTCAGCAGCTCTTTTAAACTTGCTGCTTAGTGATTTCATAAGTAGTACACCCTAGTTCATGCATTACAAGCAATATTACTACTTT
The DNA here is from genome assembly GCF_036417535.1 of Chlamydotis macqueenii. Lineage (NCBI taxonomy): Eukaryota > Metazoa > Chordata > Aves > Otidiformes > Otididae > Chlamydotis > Chlamydotis macqueenii. The sequence goes on from NC_141559.1 coordinate 24,488,062, forward strand.
GTCCTGTCTTCCTCACAGTCCATGGTTGTCCTGGCTTCTATGAACATCTTTCCCAATATGTATCTTTTTAAATTAAAAATGCAAATCAGCTAAGCCTCTTCAGAGATTGTTCTGTACCTCTTACCATTTAGACTCATTCTCAATTTGTTTGCTTCCCCATCCCACAAAAGTATTTTCCCTTTGGTCTCATGACAACTTAACTTCTTTTAGTGTTTTGTGGTTTTTTTGGGTTTGTTTTTCTCTTTTTTCCCCCCTCTCTAGTGAGTGTAAGGGAAGGCTCTCTCCCACACACTTCAGTAACTAGAACAGTGCTTAAATTACTAGGACCTGTAAACTCTCCCCAACCAAGGCCTGGAGATAGGTGCTCACTGCTTCATGCCTCCCTGCCTTAGCAAGCTTGGTGTTTGTTGGCATTTGCTTTCCATGAAAGGAAACCCAAGTGGGTCACTCGGGAGAGGCAAGGGTGGTCTCCAGCCCAGATCACTAGGAAATACATCTCCCAGTTACAGCCTGTAGCAGCTACCATCACCAACACCTTCCAAAAAATCTCCAGAGGACTAGGTTCATGGTTCCTCTCCTCCTCAGGAGTAACGCAACTATCCTTGTTACGCATTCAAAGGTGATCACTAGTTTCCTTATAACTGTACTAGATTTTTTTACTGGTGAAGTTGAACTTAAACACCCACCACCCCCTGGGTGGTTCCTGAACCTGTTTCTGAGGGCTTGGGCTGTGCTCACCATCTTCCCCTTCCCTGCACTTGAGGCCAGCCTGAAGCCGGCATCGATAACCACAGTTCACAGCTCAACAAGCTTATGCTGAGTCCCTTTAAACTCTGGGTAGGCAATGTCTGGTCCTGGTTATTTGTAATACCCATTTTACAGATTTGGTTCAAAACCCCTTTTGCTGGCACTTCAACTTGAGGCGGTACCTCTGGCACGTCCCCCATGATTCAAAGCTTCGAGGTCAGAGCATCATGAAGCACCTCCAGAGCAGGTCCTACCCCTGCGCAGACCATCAACTCACCTTTATTTACCGTGGCCTTTCCAGTCTTAAATGCTCTTTTTTACTCTTCAGTTATTGATCAGGTTTACAGGTTGTTCTGTAAGTTTGTGTCACTGGGTTTGGAACAACTTATTATTAGAAATATTCAGTCACTTGGCGAGTTCTTTAGTCTTGACCTACCTGCCCACAGACTAGTATTTTAATTTTATATAATTAAGGCTCCTCTGTATTTTTCTTTTGGAAACCCCTTCTAGAGTTTAAGGAGTACCTTTTCACCTGTAATAGATTCCTATAAAGACAGTGTGATTACTGTTCTCAGTTATATCCTGGATTAAAATACAATAATATGGCTTATTTTCTGAATGATACTGTGGCTTATCCCATTGAGCAGAAGCTGAGCCATACAAAAGTCTGTAGAATCAAAGCGCAGATCACCAGTGAGGACTGATGCAGATATGAATGTGTCTGCAGTTTCTAAATGGGACAAAAGTACCCTTCTACATGGATCAAGCCTCCTTAAAAGCATACAGTTTTTTTTTTTTTTTTTTATGAATAGCAGATTAATTATTGACCTCCCTGCCTGGACAAAACAAGACAATGCATTTTTCTAAGTTTAACTGTAAAAGCTCAATGATGTGTAAAATGAGCCTTGAGTAAGATTATTAGATGCTATCAGCTTTTTGAAGCGGCCATGTGACAAGATCTGATAATGTGTTGAGAATCAATGCATCTGTCCTTCTTGCATCTCTGCTCTCCTGGAGAGAAAGCAACTGTCAGACCTAGTGAAGAGATCACAGTTGCTGAGCAACAGTAACACCACAAATATGCTCCTTGCATTGGTTTGGCAGTAGAAAAAAAAAAAATCTGTTGAAACGATAAACACATATAGAAGAGAAAAGAAGCCACATCACACAAAATGTGTTAACACTGAAATATTAATTACACCTTCCATCAGAAATCCTGCTATAGATACAATAGTCACATGGTAAAGTGTATTCAAAGACCAAATATGACTGGTAGGAAAAACATGAAATAAAGTGTTGTAAGAGTAAACAAGAAGAGATTAATCCAAGTTCTGTGGAAGTTATCCACAGAAATTACTACATTATATAGAAATTATATAACATGACCCAGCAGAATGCCACAGAAAAATTATTCTGTTAAGTATATTCAATTTTTAAATAACCCATAAAAAGATTATAATTTGTATTGGATTATATAGGGCTTTTTTCCTAAAGGATTAGTTGCCACTTTGAGTTAAGCACACTAGACTTAATTTAAACAAGCCACAGGAGCTTGAAACCCTCTGGACTAATAGCTAATTCACATTATTTGTCATCTTCATTTCAGGCAATTGCTTGCTATTTTGTAAGTTGTGAATTGCAGGCTGATGGACGCAAGCCTCCTGGAGCTTTTCCTCAGTGTCACTTAAATTCAAAGAGCAGGACTCATTGGACAAATCTCCACATGCAAAGCAAACACATGAAAATTAAATGATCTAATGTAACAAAGGAACAAAATGAAATTATTTCCTCCAGTATTCTTTGTTTGTCTATCCTTAACTACTATCTTAGGGAAGTGTAAATTAGAAGTTGAAATTATTTATTTCAAAAATTAAATCAAGCATATGGCTTTTTACTTTCATTGTGTACTTTCTCTTCCCACTTTCTTTCCTTCCCCTTGAAAGAGCTATTTCAACAAGAGCAAGTAAATGTCTATAATTGCAAAAGAAAATGTTAATATAACATTTACACAGTTCAACAGCTTCAAAGCTGTTGCGCTAAATGAATATGACTTAAAAAAAAGACTTACACATAGAGGGCAAAAACCTACCAAATTGCTACTTCAGTGGGAAATTTTGCAGTGAAATCTTAAAGGCAGAAACAAAAAAAGAAAGGGGAGGAAGAAAAAAAAATAAATCAAAGTCTCATCTTCTACCTAATTCAAACAATTTAGGAGCTCTGTGCCTAAGCCAAGGATTACCAGTGATACCATCTCCTTCAGTATGCTTTGCCTAAAGAAAGCATCTCTCTTATTAAAAAGAGAAAAAAGTTTAAAGCCAAATAATTCAGGCTTGCATAAATCTTTAATAGGAGCTACCCTCCCAGGATTGGCTGCACTTTCTTTTCCCTGCCCAAGGGAAACACAATATGTCTTCGAAAAGAATAATAGTAACTCCATCTTGTGTGTTATATGATATCTTCCAGTAATCCATAGGATTTTGCCTTTGTCTATCATAAACAAAAGGCCACCCATACATAATGTGTCCGGGCTTTTTCAGACTCTGCACCTTAGCAGGTGACACTCAGGAGATGGATGGGGAATACTTAGCCTGCCAGTCGCTGCAGGCAACTTTACTCTCATGGCAATTTAGAAATTGAAATAAAGACCCAAGAAAAAAAGCACAGATTTTCCCTTTGTAAGAACAAACCATCATTTGCATCCCGCAGTTGTCCTGATTTTCTGGAGATCTATTTAAAAAGTTATGCTACTGGGCCAAAAACAACTCTGTGTTTTCATGCTGTTGTTTTGTCCTGAGGTTTTCGGCAGGTTTTATTTTTTTGTTTGCTTCTACTGATAAAGAAAGTTCCCTTTTTAAAATCTCACACTCTCTAAAAATTATATGTACAAATGATAGAATAAAAGAACAATTTTGATGGAAATTTAAGACCTCAAGATTGGCACTTACTGGTTAAGTACTTATATTTGAAATCAATAGCAACAAATAATAAACCTCTATTTTCCTACCACAAAGAAAATTCTCAAGGTGCTAAACAAACACCTGTAACACAATTCAGTCACGAAAATGGTAAGAAATATTGTAAAGTCTAACAAAGCATCAGCATCCAAAACAAGCAGAAAAATAAAGGAGGGGGTATAGCTTTTGAAAGGGTGGGGATGGCAGCAGGAGGAGCGGAGCAGACCCCAGCTATGCCACCCCACAGCACCCATGGCTGGAGCTCAGCCAGGACCCTTCTCACTGCAGGCTTTGCAAATATGAGTTTTTCCAGCCAAAAAAACCCCCAAAATGCTCCTTTGGAAACAGGGTTCAAACAGCACTGGGGCAGAGCTGCGATGGTAAACTGGGGTACTGGTTTCCACAGCAGACAAGATCTGCTAGGGCAGGATGCTGTTGGACCAACCTTGGGCTGCAGGGACACACACGGCCAGATTATAGCATAGAGAAGTCCCTGCGAATTTTTTAAAAAATCAATTTATGTACATATGCTAAATAGTAATTGGTGTAAAATGAGGCTTCATGGGTCTTTTGTTGACTAGCATTGAATCACCTGTTAAATTTTCAGTGACAGGCACTGCCTATCAGATAGCAACTACAGAAATTGCGGCCCATCACCCTCAGCAGCTTACATGGCAAGTACAATGTCATAAATTGGAGTAGTCTTTGAGGCTGACAACAAGATAAAGCTTTAGCACAAGTAGTACTTGTACCCTGTGACAATAAATAATTTTGCTCTTTAACCTCGAGGTGGATGGGTTCTGTCTCCCAGAACTCTGTTTCCAGGAGAAAATGAGTATCAGATTTCAGTTTTGTTTGGTTAATAAATACTAATTAAGCCACTAAACACAGAACTAACAAACTTGGATTGGACTAATTATTTTATTTCACACATTGCTCATAGAATTCTACTTAGGTATATACACTCCCTACAGCATACAGAGATTTCTCAGTGATATTGCATCTGTTGTAAACATACACATACCGAGCAAATGTCTATCAAGGAAACAAATCTTGATGTAAAAATCACAAATATTTTTGGGACTTCAAATGCTCCCTGATGCTAGGAGGATGCTTGTAAAAGCCTATACTGACAGGCAGTAAAAGTGTGGTCAAATCCATCGCACTGCCTGCCACCACTACCATATTCCCAATACGCCACCCCTACCCTTGCGCAACATCCTCCCCCAAATGTGCTGCTTCTGCCCATACTCAGAGTCCTGCAGTTCAAGTATTTGGCACATCCCGAGCTGCAGCTGGCTGAGGGAACACAGCACAGAAATGGTATGTGTGCAAATGTGGCTACAGAGCTGACTTTGTTCCATGGCAGTCCTTGAGCTTTAATCTAATCAAATTTGTGCCAGCAGCTTTACTGGGCAAATATATTGCTTAGTGAGTACTATGAAGCAGGCACCCAGAGCTGACCTTTACATCAGCTGTAAAATGGGCCCTCCTAGGAGCCAGTCCTGTATTGTTGCATGCAGGGTTTTTATGCTTGAACACTCCTGAAGATTTCAGGAGCATAGATAAGGACATAATGGCTACCCATCTATGAGGATACACATCTAGATGCGGGACTTGCAGCTATGATCATCCTTCTGTGGCTGGCTGTGACCCATTGCACCAGGTTTACAGTACATTATACTCCTGTTAGCCACCAGGAACTGCATCTATCCACACCAAAAATATTGCACTACTCAGTCTTGGGTTGAGAAATATTCACTTTTGAAAAAGAAAGTACGAATGTAATTTAATTTGTCATTCAATGTTTGGAATATCAAGTTTTGTGTGGTTGGGGCTAATTCCATTAAAGAATTGAAGTATTATGGTACCACCAAGTGTCATACTAACTCGTTTAGTTAGTATCTTTACTAACTGGTTAACTAACTTTAACTAACTGGTTAACTCTCAGGTTCTCAGTCCTCAAGCAGAGCTCAAATTGAGGCAAGTCTGCAGGCTGCTCAAACAGCCCCTGAGCTCTAGCCTGCTTCTAGAAGCATGGACTGCTAGAAGCTAGACTGCTTCTTTAAGTAATTATTTTTAATATTGGGCATAAAATGTATGCATCAGACTATGCTAGTGGCTACTTTTAGGGAACCAAGTACATTTCTCTACCAAAGGCACAGAGTTAGTTCTACTAGATCAGCAGAAAACATTTGTAGGACTTACCTCCCACTCTTCTTCTAACTCCTCTTTTTCCTCCCCAGGCGACATGATGTGGCACTGCTTTTGGTCAGAGGAATCCACTCATTGTATACTAAGTGGAAGCATGCAAGTCCTGTCATTTACTTCAGAAAGGTCAAGAAAGTGAGCAAAGTATCTCCCTTTGGAGATTACATGACCTAGGATGTCTCTTCAAGTCAGCTGAGCACTGTATCAGAGGGCATGATTTCATTAGAATGCGGAAAGCAGAGCTTTTGCAAAAAAAAAAAAAAAAAAAAAAAAAGAAGCCTTACCACTTGAACAGAAAGAAAAAGAAAAAAAAACCAAAGCAAATAACCTGAAGTTTTCTGTACTAGCATGTTTCTAACCCAAGTCTGCCAGAAATCTTCCACTTGTCCAACCCTCTGATCTGCTCTTCTGTGTTGCCCAAGTCTGTGCCCTGATAATCCAACCCAATGTAACCAAAGACTGATGCTGCCTTGCAAGGCAGACCTGCTGCCCTGTTTGTTATGTGCTGTTTGGCAGCTAACTCTTCACCTAAGACACACACTATTGCTTTTGCTCCCGGATCGATTGACTGAATCTTTTATAAACAGGAGTAGGGAACTCAAGATTGTCTTGCGGAGATTCATGGCATGAACCCTTGTATACATCCAGGGATATGCCACTCCACACAGACTTTCTTGCAAACAGAAACACTCACATAAATGCTTACAGAAAATGTTAGTGAGGCGAGTTCATCACTTCCTATTTTTCTGCACTATTTATCTTGTTCTTGTATCAACTCCCATTTGTCACAAGAAGCCTAGGAAGCACTGCAAGCTTTTCAAGGCCAACATGCACAGTGCTTGATTATGTGACAGGCACCTGGCAGGCATTAGCAGAAGAGGAGAATATCAAAACACACAAATTTTCTCATTGTTTTAAAACATTGTTGTATAATATCAAGAAAGCAGCCATAACTTCATCAGATATAAAACACAACACTAAGGGAATCAAACTGAAAAAGGTTGTTTATAATGCTTATTATTACCCGTATTTCCCCCCTCCTCCATTAATTCCTAAGTCTCATTGATGGTTTCCCCTGGATTTGGGGGACTGGTTAAATTAGTTCAGCCTAGGCATGCTCCAAGGTGTGGGCTGTGAACTCCTCCACAAGGAAACTGGGGTTTTCCTTACCTTGATCTAGTTTACCTTCTAGTCACACTAGAAGCAGAATGAAGATGATGGAGCCCTGCTGTCTGAGGCACTATTACTACCCTGTTTTAAATACCCTCATCTTCTCCTGGTCCTGTGTTCTGAGGTTCAGCTCTCTTCAAGCCACACCATATGGGCAGCTACCTCCTTGGGAAGATATTTTAGTAGGGTCTGTTTTCCTCCTCTTGGCTTTGGGAGAAGTTACAGTACAGGACTGCATCCATTTTCTTTATGAAAAGTATAATTTTCATGGAACTGATTGAGATTTTTTGTTTCATCTCAGGGTCTTCACACACCTCTGATTCCTCAGCAAGTTTACCATCTCACTTGCACATCACACAACTCTGACTTCCAGGCAAAAAACATATGAAACGATACGAAGGAAAAAGAAGGTTTAATGTGATTTATTATTTCATACTAGTAAAGCTTTTTAAATGCCAAAAAACTCAGACTCCACACTTAAATAGATGCATTATTTTCAGTTTGTTTATGCTAGTGCCTGACTTTTGAACAGATTTAAATCCACACAACACATTGTTAAGGTCCTTTTTAAATTGTGATCCACTTTTAGACTTCTGTCTCTCACAATGCATGTGCAGGAATGCAACTAAGGTTTGACAGCATAAGCTATTTCAGAAGATGAGATTTTTCAGGACAGTAGGAAACTAGAAAACTTCTGCAAATAGCAAGAGACCTTTCTCCACTGCAAGGACTGATTCCTTTATGCAGCTTAGATGCATCCATGGATTTTGTTTACGATTCACCATACTACTGCAATTATTTTATATTATATAATACATCTATTATTTTGATTTTTTTTTTTTTTGGAACACCTTAGAATTTCTCATTTTGCTAACATTGAACAAAATCTCAAGACAAAAGTTGGCCACCCTATTAAAGTCACATTCCCAGCAGGAGCTCCAAATCTGTCAATGTCTTATTTACGCAGCAAGAGAAACTGTTTAGTGCAAGAAGAAACTAATTTCTTCTTTCCATTAACAAAGTCATAGCTCTAGAACTCCTGGTATTTTCAACCAGCTGAATCCCTTAAACAGTAAAAATTAAGCCATTCATTTTGAAACCACATAGATGTAACACACCTATTAGATATTGTCAAACACTTTGGATTAATTGTGAGAAAAGTTCTGTTCAGCATGAATCATTTTATGTAACTAAGTCCCACTTACCATCATGCACTTGGCATTTCTCAAAATTTCAGCACTCAAGCCTGCCCATGCACATTTTTTGCCGTTCTATTTTAGTCAATAGTATTACCTTCACTCCACCCAGGAGCAGGTCTCAGCCCAGGAGATTATTCTCACTGCTGTAAAACCTAAGTTTTCAATTTCTTTGCCAACACTTTTTCTTTTAGTGCCAATATTACTATTTCTAGCACTGCACTGGCTTTGATGTAGCTGGGCACAGCTACTCTATAAAAACCTTTAAAAGCTTTCCTTAATTACATATTGCTACATCACCCAACATACAACTAGTATCTTCACCCTCTTCGTAACACCACCTGAAGATACCCACCAGTAATGAGCTGTGAATGCATTGCTCTGTTGTTTGGGGGTTTTTTTTGTTTTGGTCTGGTTTTTTTTTTTTTCCATTTATTTCCTGAGAACTGGGTTTTCTTTTAAGTTTGCTGTGCACATAGCTTTGTCTGCTGTGCCTGTTGCGCACCTGATTTGAAGGTAACCTGCCAGTTTTGCAGTAGCTTGAGTTTGCTGGCAGGCTTGCAATGCCCAGCAACAGTTATTTCCCCGATGACTCAGCTGTAATTAGATCATCTCTCTAGTTTGGTAGAATCTGTTTTTTGGGGGAAATTAGTCCTGAATCTTTCAACAGAAAGAACAGACTATTGCTGTGATGAGGATCCTGTAGTTTTAGTCAGGTCATCAAAATTTCTATAGAAACCTTAGGGGATGAAAAGGTTTTCATATCAGCTGAACCCAAAAATCCTGGTTTTTACTGTTTTCAGTTTTTTAAAATATCAAATACAGAATTCTTCACATTTCTCTATTTCATCTTTTTACCTCTTCCACTTATCATAAAAATAAGTGCTTCATAATAACAAAGACTTGCACTACTTTGAATGTTTGTACCTTACCAAGTACAAACATACAGACAGGGGACACTCAGCAATGGTAAGGACACTGGATGTTTCAGGTCTCGGGAAGGTATTTTCTTGTTGCTTACTCACACTATTTTTGTAGTCTTTCCCCTCCCTGTATCCTTTCATAGCTGGCCTCTTAAGAACCTGCAAGTATCTATTTGGTTCAACATCCACATTCTAAAATATTGCAGTATTATGTATGGGCTGACATGAAATAGGCTAACTTTTCCAAAACTTTTTGAAAGTACAGTCCCCCACAAAAATCTTTAGCTGTTGTTCTGAATGGAGTGCAAAAACAGGAGAGGCAGTGTGTAAACACAAGCAGCATTTGTTTGCCTTAGATGAAAGAGCTAATGCTGCACTATTTCCCCTTGTAAGGTATTTTTCAGCATATTTTTTTCTTATCTATGACTCTTCCATAAATCATTGCCATGATTCATTATACACCTATTAGTTATTTATAACAATATATTCACAGATTAACATGAACAGTTTTGGTCTATGAAATATTCAAAACATTTAATGAGCTGTATAGCACACGGAATAAGACTGGGATTGTTTGTTCCATAATTGAAATTTAAATGGGGAAATTACAAGTCTCAGAGCAAGTAACACTAAATTTTATGTTTTGGGAATCATTTCAACAGATACTTTTGTACCCTAGACAGATTCAAACAAGCCATAAATTCAGAAACTAGCACCTGCATTTAGAAGCTGGATATATTTTAGATGTTCATAAAACTTTGTTGTGCTACATGCCTCCAGAATTTTCTAACATGAAATAAGAATGCTAAAAAGTTGTTCTGCTTCACCATAAGCACTCAGGAGGAGATTCAGCATGGGCTGCTACAGGAGCTACCACACACAGCTAGAAGCCAGGTTAGAAGTAGAGCAGCCCAAACCACAAAGGGGACCTACAATAGCAAGAAGCCCACACTGGAGTAGGTGACACCAATCCCATAGCTCTCCTAGGGCAGAACCAGAATAAGAGCTGGGTACAAGCACTTTGCCAGAAGAAACTCACCCCATAGCAGAGGTGATGTTTGGGTCAGGGTACAGAGAAGCACAACTGGAAGGGGCAGCACTTGCTAAAGCAAAAGCCAAGGTGAAACACTCTGGCTGGGCCAGAAGCTGCCCTCTCTCTCCAGGGACAGCCCAGAAAGAGTGCAAGTCCAGGATAAAGCCCTTGCCACAGCCCCCTAGCAGCAATACACTAAAACCACTCACTGGCTGCTGCAGCCCATCTGTCTTGGTCAGGCACATCTCCTCACACCATCCAAGCCCTGACACATCCACCTAGGGTTCAGTTAATTCCTTTTCACATTCCTTCACCCTTTGCAGAGGATGTCACGTGAACACCTTGAAGTCTTTAACCCCACCCCAGGACTATTCACCAGAGGAGCATCACCTCCAGCCAGCCCAAGGCAGCAAAAACCACTACTGAAAGCCATCCACCACCCCTCCTTCCCCTAAAGGGCAGCTGCCCTAAATACAGCAAGCAGCAGGTGCCACCCAGGAGACTGATTGCACAAACCAGCCCCACTTTAACTGCTCCTTAAAACCTTTCAGCTGCTAATGAGCCGTATGCTTTTAATGAATGGCAATCCCTACCAGCTTTTGCTATTTTTTTTTAGTTAGGCTGGTGCTACTCAGCCTAAAACAAAGGGAAAACACAACGGTGCTGTAGCAACTGTTTGAACTATCCAAACTGGCTGAACCAACCTTGTCCCTATTTCCCTTTGCTTATGGCAGAAGAAAGCTGCTCCAAGTTTAGGGTGTGGGGTTGTTTTTTTTTTTTTTTGTTTGGTTTGGGTTTTTTTCTACAGAGTTTATTTCCTGCCTTCATAGAGTTCATACACCTCTGTGCCAAGCCAGTGCTGTCATTCTTGAGGTGGTCAACCCAGAGGCACAACAGCACAATGTCACAGACTAATCAAGGGAAAAAGCCCACTTTCAGAGTGTGCTTCCTCTGCAACCCATCTTCATTTTCAGTTTGCCACAAGAACTCAGATGGAAAAAATCTAGCCTCAACACCAGGACAAGGGAAAAGCATATTTCTAAATGAACCTCTGTGGTGCAAACTGGTCAGGTCATCTACATAGCCAATATGTGTGTTTCTCCAAGTGGTACTTTTCATATCTTGCCTTCAGGATTATCCCTGAAAAGACAGACATGCAGTCCAGCTGTAACACCACTACAGCCTAGCCTCGACTGACTGAGTACAGTGCAGCCAGAGAAGCAGCAGGCATCGCTTCAGCTACCTAGTTTCACACTGCCTAATGCAGAAGTAACACTGGGACCTTGAAGGCATCAGATCAGATTCTGGTCATACCAGGTGTACGCTGATGTGCCTGCACTAACTTCAGGTGGAGTTACCCCATGCTTTATAATGTCACAGCGGAGGCAGGAGCCGACACCAGTAATGTCACCTTTTTACAGTGTCATATTTATTAAGGTTGAAAGTAAATAGGGAATTCTGCCCTATTGCCTTCAGGAGCTGGTTTTCCTGGGGCTAGCTGGGTCTAGCTGTAGGAAAAGCATCATTCTCCCTTTTGTTTCTTTTTAGGTAAATGGCCAAACTTTACTCTGCTCACCCTTAAAGGTTCAGTGTGAAAGATTTCCATGGAGCTCATTCTAGTCCTTGTGGCAGGCATGGGAACTGCCTCCCCCTCCAAAACCCCTCAGCAGCTTTTGTCAGGAGTGGCTAGGGATTGTCCATCTGTCATTAAAGTGTTAATTCGATTCATTAACATAGAAAATATTCACCATTTCCCACTCTGGAGGAGATGGGCTGTGCCGTCCTTTTAATAGAACTCTGCTGGAAATCAAACACAATTTTTATTCAGGGGAATGATTACTGTGTCTTGTTTAATTCTTGCCTAACAAATGTCAGCACTAATGTATTACAGATTATTCAGTCAATTTGATGGTTCCAGGTGAAAGAAAGGAACACAAATCTCTTCTCTTAGTGTAAAAAGGGTCAGCTGGATGACTTCCACTGCAGCAGCCGAGATGAGGCTTGACATGAATCAATCAAGCAGGCTCAATTTTACAGTTATAGTGCCTAATGCCTAAACATGAGCATATGGGTGGAAATTAGCACCCGATTATGAGCATACATGATCTTCCCTTGGAAGACAATAATATTGGCATTAAGCTTCTCAAGAGGGAAGATGCTGCTGGTTTTTAATATGTCTTAAATTATGTCAGGAAAAACACTGGAACATCACACAAAAGCCACAGTCAGTGTATATTGCTATCTCATAGAGCTGGAGATCTTTACAACAATATTGACACAGGAGCAGGCAAGCAAATGTCAGCCAATATAACATATGAAATACTTAACGTAACCAATTTTCAGCTGTCAATCAGCAGGGAATAATGACTGATGCAAGGAATCAATACACCACAATTGAATTCCAGCTCACAAACTTGTTTCGTCCTGTGCTATAAAAGACTGTCAAATGTCACACCCCAAGAGATGCAACAGGATTCCAAAGATTTATTTATTTCAAGCTCTGAAGTCTATTAGCAATAGTGCTCCTTGTGCTATTGGAAAAAAAGAGCTTTGATGACATTAAATTTTCAGAAATGACAACTCTTTGCATTGAAGCCAATTAATTATACCATTTTACATCATATTTCAGCAATTCTCCTCCATTTTACTAATAAGTAATTACATATAATTACATTTAAACAAATTAATGTGACTTTAAAGCTGCAAATATTTGATTGTATTATACATTGTACTAGCTGAATGCTTTTAAACAAGTTGTTTTGTACTTCTGAGAAAAATTATATAAAAAGAAAGCTCCTGCTGTCTTTGGCTCCATTTCATTCAGATAGCTTAAATTAGAAGATACTTCTTTCTCAGCTGAATGAATAAGATTTACTACAGAAGTGTAAAGAGTGTGTATTACTCTGTATAATATATAATATTCGGCATTGTTGTTTTCTTTTTCATTTAATAAAGGCTATGGAAAAAAAATATTCATTTTCATACTCCACAATACTGTAGTCTGATGAAAGGCAATGGAGATATCAAAAGGAAAGGATGAGAGGATGCAAAGGCGAGGCCTGCAGGAGTCGTAATACCTCAAGAGTATATATATTGTCTATATAAAAACATGTGGAATATACCCATCATTTAAACAGAAATATACAATCCATATGAGGCTGATTGTGAAGTATTTGAAAAATAAAAATATACTTGTTTCCATAATATAATATGGTTTTCGCAATAGATGACCCATTCACTGCTCCATTGCTGACTTCTACCTATTGTACCTTTCCATTTCTTCTTTCCTACAATCCTGCCTTATAAAAGGAAAATGTGATGGTGGTGGCCCCTTCCTCTCTGGTTAGCCCCACTGAAGCTGGTGAGGCTCTGTGCAAGCCTCGTTTGGATGGTGGAATCTGGCCCACAGTTGTTATAAGACTATTAAAATTAGCATATTTTCTTTACCTGAGGCTGAGAACTAATTAAAATCTGACAGTACAACGTATACAGAAGATAAACACTACTGTATTTTCTTTCCAATACATGGATATATAGTAATTCATTTAAGACAGAGAAGCTCACGCTGTTGAATGTGCTTATTAAAAACAGCAAGGAATGTCAGGGGCAGTGCTTGCTGTACCCTTCATTTGTTCTTCACCGAAAATGATATAACTGAACTGCAAAAGTTGAGATTGAAAAGCTGCTAGCGAGTTGTCTAATTTCAGCCACAGAAGCTGCTGTGCACTCCGTGACTTTATGAGGGAATAAGATTACAGGTCACAAGAGCTTCTTTATTTCCCACCTGTAGCTTCTAACAACATTTTATTAAAGATTTTCCCATCTTCTCTCTCTGACCTACAGGGGACAAAATTCTAACAGCTGTTACAGGACCTGTACTGAACCAGCATTAACACAGATTAGCAGTTCTGGAAAGCAGTGTAATTTTATCAGGACTATATTTATGACTGCTAACTAATATTTTTACAGCACTTGAAAGATAAACAGAGCATATCATTATGTATACAGGAAAAAAGACATTTAGTACAGTTGAACATTTAATGCATCATGATTCTTTTGTCTAAAATCACAGTAAGCTACTGTTTGAAGGCTTAGTACTCATTTACAAAACAAACACTTGTGTAGCCCATGCGCTCATATATATATAGCTGTTTTCTGCATTGCATATGGAGGTTATTGATTTCTTATTAGTCAAGTAGAGTCTATGTGCACTAATACACCCAAGCAGGGGTAGAACTTCTGCCAAACATTAGGTCACATTAGTACATGCCCAGTGCTCAGCCTTTCCTTTACTACTTCAGTGCAGTTTTGCTTCTGTAGGGACTGCAAGGTTAAGATCTTGCTAGTTTATCACAGAAACAATAATATTTGTTATCTGAGTTGCTTGTTATGCAAGATTTTTTTTTTATTCACACAGATGCAATAGAGAGAAAAGGAGAGAAAGCAAGAGAAAGAGGGAGAAGAAGAAGGAGATGGAGGAGAAGAAGGAGGAGGAGGGAAGGAGAAAAAAAGAATATCTGAACTATGATGTTAGAAATTTCTAAAATGATTCTCCACAAATAATCCAACAGGAGCCTATCTTTCTATCTTCCTATGCCAAGGATATATATGATAAAGCTTTTCAGCAAGTTCTCTATGTGCATTTATGGTGGAAAACCCAAACAACTTTCTAAAAGTTTAGATTAGTCATCTTGAAGGCTGGGATAGATTCTCTTTTGACATCATCCTTCTAGCACAGCTGCTAGGCTAATCAAGTTGTATTATTATTGCACTAGAAAGTTAGGAAACTCAAAACAATGACATACAAAGTAATATCAGATGCAAGACCAAGATGCTACATATGCCTTGCATCATTCAACTAGCCACTAGTTTTACCATCCCCAGAGAAACATTTTAGCTGATAGGAAAATAAAATGTTGTAAGTTTTCACATTATTGAGACTGATAAAGGACTCGGAGGGAAAGCAGATGTGTGCAAACAGTGTTGCAAGGCTGCTGCATAGTGTGATGAGAGGTTTTAGGATGCCAGAATCATCACAGCTGAGTTCAGATTTTCAGGTCTTATTTGGGTACTTGAGTAAGACAGAGAGGTTTAAAAAAATTTGACACCTACCATAGTGAGACATTTTTAAAATCTGCCCCTAAATAAATGCCATATGATAGGAGCTGCTCAGTACTTCTGAAAATCTGGCTGTGGGTGTAACTGTGCTTAGTATTTCAGTAGTCTGAGCGATACAGACAGATGTGACCAATAACAAAACCACGATACAATAAAACAATTACACATTACTTTAAAATGTGTGATAAGAAGCAATTTGTCCTTAGACACCAGTTCAGCTCATTGCTCTCTGAACTGCCCCAGAGCAGAGTTGCCAAACTTTTGAAAGATATTTCTCAACAAGAGCATCTGGATGCTGGCAGGCGCCGCAGCCAGTTGTGCTAGCTCCTTTGGATGGGCTTCCCCACATCTGCCAGTCATCAGACTACTACTGATAGACTGTCTGGGCTGGAAGCGCCTTTTACTTACAGTTGCTCAGCCCATCACCTGTAGTTTTGATCTCTAATCCCCGTGAAAATAAATTCAGGACCAAATTCTTGATTACAGGACATTGGCAGAAGCAAAAAGAGCTGTATTTTGTTGTCCTAATGCTCCTCTTGGCTTTCCTCCTAAATTCACATCATTATTTTGAACCTTTTATCTGTTTAAATAAAGGCCCCCGATCTCTGCTGTGGAGTGGAAAATAGGATTCCTTTTACATGACTGCTGGGAACCTTTCCTGCCTTTTCCTCTGAATCTTTCTGGAAGCACCACAGAAATAACTACAGCATTTTTCTATCTGTCAGCAACAGGGATGGGTTGGCATCAGCAGAAAATGGCAAAGACATCCTTCGCCCCAGCAGGAAGTGGGAAGAGGGCAATAGCACAGGCATCATTGGAGAGGACGAGGAGGGAGCGCCTCATCCTGCCTTAAGCTGAAATGACAGATGGTGAACCAGCATGGTTTGTCCCCAACTCATGTCTTATGAAACCCTGACTTGGGCTATGACTGCTGTAGAAAGCTTGGACTGGCTCAGGTAAAGCTCCCAAAGTCTGAG
Organism: Chlamydotis macqueenii; assembly: GCF_036417535.1. Lineage (NCBI taxonomy): Eukaryota > Metazoa > Chordata > Aves > Otidiformes > Otididae > Chlamydotis > Chlamydotis macqueenii. Next base: position 24,504,391 of record NC_141559.1, read on the forward strand.
CTAGGCATCGGAGCCTGGCTGCAGCCTTTGGCCTACTGGGCAAACACCTCGCAGGGTGCCTGAGGTTTGTTTTCAGCACTTTCCTTTGGGGGTTTTGTCATTGTTGTTGCTGCTATTGTAATATTTTGGTGGGATGCAAAGTATTCCTTTGCTGCTAAAGCTGGTCCTGTTGCTGTAGGTGTGATTTATGGCTACTAGAGAAACACACATTAACATATTACTGTCCTGAAAATACAGATCTAATATATCTTCTGATATTTTTGACCAGATGAAATTGCACCCTATCTACCGGAAATCCTTGTCACAACACCTTTTCTTGCTCTGAAGTTGTTAAACCACTTCAAATATTTTGAAAGTTTTTACAAGTTTCTTGTAAAACACAGGCAAACTGCTCTATAATGGTCTTCCGTAACATCTGATTTTGTGTTAAGAAGCTGTTTTGCCTACGCAATACAAGCCATGGTGCCAGTCCAGATATTTAGGCTTTAATAAAGTTCATTGATTTTGTGGGCTAAGTCAAACTCTTATTGTTATTTATTTCATAAGTGATTAAATATTGCTGGCTGTATGTGCAGAGCGGAGAGGACAGGAGAAGTGCAAGAAATAGGAACAGGGCTTCAACTTCTTTAGCCATTTTTAGTTAAGAAGAAACTTAATTTATATATCTCTAATAAAAATTTACATATCTAAAGCTAGAAGTTAGGACTTCTGTACTATGTTCTCACACTAAAAAATCGCCAACACAACAGCAGCAAGGCATGTGAGGTCAGCATATTAGCGCAAATATTTATTTTTGTAAACTAGTAATTATTTCAGTGGATTTCAGTCAAAGCTTGAAGATTACCTTGGGCCTAATTTAATGTCCTTCACACAAAGAAACTTCCCAATGAAGTCACTGCATAAACAGCATGGGATTTAGCCAATAGGCTATCCTGTAACTAGTTAGCAATTCTTATTTTAAAATTATAAATATATTTTCTAAAGTACATGTTTTAAAAAAACGTGTGCAAACAAAGAACATTTGTTTCTGAGAACTGCTGAAAGGATTGCTTCTGTGGTTTTCGTTCTTTTTCTTCATGTCAGAGGTTTCTATAGCATCATCTTTTAGTTGACAGAAAACTGAAACATTAGTTAAAAATAAAAATCTCCTGCAAGAAGATGTATTTTTGTAGCTTTTAGTATGAAAAGACACGCAGTTCCAGAAGAACTATCAAAGAATTGCACCATCAATGACAAATAAAGATCTCTCAGTGGCAAAATATAATTATATTTTAAAAATCAATTAGTGCAGCCAATCCTTTCACCAGCACTTCAGATGTGTCGTGGTTTTGTTAGTGAGGGGGGGGCCTAAGGTGGTAGCTTCTGTAAGAAACTGCTAGAAGTCGCTCCCCTTTGTTCAGTGGACTCGGCTGGGCCTAGGGCGGACCTGCTGCTGGCCAAGGCCGAGCCGATTGGTAGCAGAACGTCCCGTGATAACGCCTCTGCGATAATGTATTTAAGAAGGGGAAAACAGGAAAAAAAAAAAGAGAGAAGAGAAGATGTGAAGAAGCTGAGCGGGGGCAGAGGTGCAGAGGGGGAGGCGCAGGCCTCATGGGCCTTGCAGGCCTCACCCTCTGGCCTCTCACCAGGCAGCCGACTGGGCCCGACTCGGCCCAGCCCGGCTGCAAGAAGTGGAAAGGAGATGAGAAGTGAATAAGATGTAAAAAAGATCCTGAGAGACATCTACCAGCCTGTTGTGAGGAACGGCTGCAGACGCCAAGGTCAGTTGAGAAGGAGGGGGAGGAGTAATGCGGCTCCTGGCCAAGATTCCCCTGCAGCCTGTGGTGACGACCATGGTGGAGCAGGTTGTCCCCCTGCAGCCCATGGAGGTCCATGGAGGAGCAGAGATCCACTTGGAGCCCGTGAAGGACCCCGTACCGGGGGAGGTGGATGCCTGAAGGCAGCTGTGGCCCATGGAGGGCCCACTGGGACAGCTGTTCTGGAGAGACTGCACCCCGTGGAAGAGACGACCCACGCCGGAGCAGTTCCACGAAGGACTGTGGCCCGTGGGAGGGACCCCACGCTGGAGCAGGGGAGGAATGTGAGGAGTTCTTCCCCCGACCATGAAGCAGCGGCGTAAAACAACGTATGATGAACTGACTGCGACCCCTATTCCCTCTTCCCCCCCTGTGCCGCTCGGGGCGGGGGGGAAGGTAGTAGAGATAATGTTAAGCTTGGGAAGAGGGAGAGGTGGATGGAGGTTATCTTGTTCTCTGTCTCATTATCCTGCTATTAGTAGTAATAAATGAATAGTTTTCCCCAAGTCGAGTCTGTTTTGCCCGTGATGGTAACTTTAAGGATTTCTCCCTGTCCTTATCTCAAACCTCGAGCCGTTTTTCTTATATTTTCTCTCCCTGTTCTCTCAGAGGGTGGGGGGAGTGAGAGAGAGACTGCATAGTCTGGTCCTGATCGGGGCTGAACTACGACAAAGTGTTATCGTCATAAAGAATTTGTAAGCCCAGCCATTCATGTTAAACACTCAGAAGACAATCCCAATGGTCTTCCTGTTGTATTTTTTGCTTTAGCACTTTTGGTATAGGGTTTTACATCCTTAAAGGATCACCAGCTTATTAAAAGGCACAGATATTTTATAATGTGCAACACTCAGTAAAACCATCTTAATCTACAACACTGTGTGCAAACCATTTCGTTCTTCTGTATGACTATGGCTCCTAATATAGGTGGATAGCAAATAATCACCTCTTTTACAGGAAATGAATTAACCAGAGGGAAATTCTCTGACCTACAGTCCCTTTTCTGGAATGTTTTTTTTTGTATGATGTGAATATACATGTGGTACTTCTAAACATGGTCATCCTTTAATTATAAAAATAGAAAACAATTACTTTAACTCCTAAATAGCACAATGTATTACACTGTGTGCAAACTCCATACATTATACACAGGTATGTTTCCATCATGCCAAAAAGATAGCAATGTCATTCTCCTACTTTAGTTTAAGAACTTACATTCATGACCTTAGGCTACATGTGAAAATCTCTTAAAGAGTGTAAATGAAATATTAGCATTTTCCAATGGGTTTAGAAGATGCATATGCAGCTTTAAAAAATCATAGTTTATGGTCTCTCCACCTAACATGTCTTAATAATGTTTCAAAAGTGTATATATTAGTAACCCTCTTTTGTAATACTGGAGGGTACAATAATACATCCAGATTTATCCTATGGGATCTAATCTTAATTGGGGAAAGAATGATCGACCATCTCCAGATACTCAGTGCTGGGAGATGGTATCTTTGGACTAAAGGAACTAAAATCAGATAAAATCTTCCTTCCTAGACCTGCCTATTCCCAACTATCTCTCCCAGCCCTCTTTCAGCCAGCCCAAGCCAGTGTAGACCATTTGTCTTTCATTGCCTTTTTAGTGACTGAGAAAATAAAGCCAAGACAAAGGCAGCAGTAGCTTATTGCTGGCTTATTCCTTCTTATGGTGGGAATAATTCATCTGTTGGCTGAGCAGAAGGCTTCTGCAAACTGTAAAGCTCCACATACGTGAAACCTGACCTGGGGACATAAACCACTTAAGGTACCCAAGTCATCCTCCAGCGATAAACAGTAAGTAAATAAAGCATTTGCTGTTCTCTCCAGCAGCATAAATTTTTACAACAGCCCTCTTTTGTGAAGCCAAAAACACATGCACGTACTCCATTTTATGGACCCAATAAACAGCAAAGCAGGTACCTAAAGGAACAGCACTAAGACCTAAAGATCACTTTCCATTTTATCGGTGTAAAATACTGAACTTAACAAAACAGACAATCTCTAACTCTATGGAGATTCAGGACTTAATTGACACAACAACAAAAAATAGTGTTTGTACACTGCATGGTTTCAGATATGACACTATGTCTAAGCCACTGTCAGGATCATCTGAAAAGGCAGGGAGCCTTTTCAGAGTAGAACAGACATCTCTCTTGCCTGTGAAAGAAAATCTAAGAGCAAATAATAAATAATATTGAATCCTGAGTTTGTTTCAGTAGAAATAATTACTACTGTCTTGATCCTCCCTAAGTCTTGTCTTATTATTGATAGGGGAAATTATGAATCTCCTTTTTTTTGTTGTTTTGTCAGTATGGAGGGAAAAAGTTCCTGAAAGCTTAAGAAATTACACTGTATGTGATTCAGATGAAGAGTGAGGGTGTTTTCAACCTGAAAAATTTGTTCTGATTATTCCATTGTTGAGACTGCACATCTAGTGAAAAAGCAAAGACTTGTTGCTGCTCTCTGGCTATAATAATCCTCTTCTCCCCTCTTCCCATACTAGCTTCACTCTTCTATGATTCACTGGCAGAGATACATCATTAGCTGAAAGAGAGCATCAGAGCAGGCTGACCAATTCTCATACAATTGCTTATTTTCTTCAGTCTAGTTCTCATCTACCAAATGGTCATTTTAATGTGTTGGCCTTGGCACTCAGTTATGGACCTCCAGGCTGTGTAATGAGGCCATGAAGCCCACGGTATTAGGCATTTTAATTAAATATACAATTCCAGCTTTCATCCTTCTTAAAATAAATACATGAAAATGGGGAGAAAAAAAAAATAAATAGCTTTCTGTCTTCTCTGCTTGCTTTCATAAATGTACAGGACATGCAACCTGGAACTTTCAGGTAATCTTCCAAGACACTGCCTAAAGTTTTCAGATGTGAATCACTTATAGGTGTATTCTATTCATTGTACCTTTTCTTATTGTTCTGATTGCTTTCAAATATGTTTATATTAAATAGAAACTGATCTCTAATACTTGCTAAAACCAGTCCACATGTACTAAAAAAGAAATTACAATTTTCACGGCATTCCATAACACACATTAGTCATGCAAAGATAATATGAAATATCCAAATAGTTTTCTGATAATTGGCATTGATCAGGTATTTATTCATCCAATATAAGAATGGAATAGATTTTCATTCCTTAATTTTAAAATTATTCACCTCAAAGCTATGAAAAATACTTTTCTTGGATCAGACATTCTATTTGCCTTCAAATAATTATTTAGAATCTAAGCTTCAAAACCATGTCAGATTTCTGTCATCTAATAAAGGTCTCTTACATTTTTGTTCGTACATCATGCATTGACTCATAACCACTAAGTATTTTTTTTTTCCCTTCCCTTTTTGCCTCAAGATTTTCTGGACAATTTTGTCTTTCTGTTTTTATTGCATTTCCATGGCATGCTTAATATTCAACAGTAGGGTTTCTGCAGCTAATATTTTTCTAAAGGTTGTCTATTTGGCTCTTTAAAAACAGGTATGGACCTAACACCTACTCTAGCACATCACCCCTCTGATAACCTATTTGCAGGTTATCACAACCCCTACAGCAGAAACTGTGGCTGCATCTCCCAGTCACTCACATATTGTATTAATATGTAAGAATACCTCCTTTTTTCCCTACACCCCATTTGAAGCTGAGGAGCCTTCTTAACAGTAGCAAAGCTCTCTGCAACTCATTGCTTAAAAGGCTTTTGCAGGTGTAAAAGAAACACATCTCACCAACAACTCATGTTCTTCGATCATCTCACTGCTGCATCACAGTGGGACTGTGCCTGCTGGTGCCCAGCAGCAAGCACTCCTGGCAGGCAGGGAGGACCACCAAAAACCACGTGGTTATTATTTGGGGGAAGAAAAAATACCACGACATGCTTTGGCAAAGCCTCTTGAAAGGCATGATGATTTGATTTTAAAGCACTTTATTGATAGCATTCAGAGTTGCATACAACCTCTCAGGATTTTACAGACATGATAACATTTTTATATGTACAAACATTTATACTGAGAGATAGAAAAAGGCACAGGATGACCGTAATAACGTAAGTCAGAACAGACACCAGCATGTGTAGTAGCCTGTAGTTTACTCCCATAAAAGGAAATCAAGGAAATCAAGCTTTTCTAGATCAGCTCTTGCTATTGCAAAAAAAAAAAAAAAAAAAAAAAAAGGAAAAAAATGAAAGAGAAAAGACCAATACGCAAATGTTCAGCTGCAAAGCATGCTAGATGAGAAAAATAAAGCTTCATACTCTTTATAGTCTATGTATAAAACATTCACCTTTAGTTGTAAATGTGCAAAAACATGGCAATTTGCCCTAATTAAATGTAAAGAGGGCTCATAACAAATAGTACACAAAAATACCTAAAGGGCAAATCTTCTGTCTTCCTCAAAATAATTAGTGGCTTTCCCCTAAGTGTATGTTTGTAGCTGTCTAAGATTAAAAGAAAATACATGGGTAGCAAGGGGCAAAAAACCAGAACATTCCATGTGGAAAAGGATGGGTAATACAGTGTAAAACTAATGGCAGTAGCTGTTATCCGAAACACTCACTCCACAGGTTTTTTCTTCATCTCTGTTGGAATGATATGGCATTTACCTACAGCAGGAACACTCCTGCCCCACTGTTTCCAGAAACAGGTATCTCAATAAGACATTTCTGTTTTAACCCATTTTCCTCCTCCAGCTGTTTCCCCAAGGCTAAGGAGACAATATCATCAGCCAGTATGCCAAGACTGGTTTTTAATTTGCACAGGGGTACAGGCAGGTAACAGGCAGTCTGCCAGCAGGGCTGTACATCCAGTCTTGGCGGAAGAGAATCTGCAAATGAAAATGTACATTTGGTTTAAAAATCTATATTTTTGCTATGCCAAAACAATGTGTTTGAATAGCAAATCACATTTAGACAGTATTAGAAGGCATGTATTTCAATATACATACTTTTGTTTTGTATTTCTTTTCTTTTTAAGCTCAAGTCCAGAAGTATTCTACCTTTAAAAGCACTTTCTCTCATTCTTCTCTGTAATGGACTTCATTGATGTACTCCCATGAAAAAAGTGAGTGCTTCAGTAATAATTTCTGATTGTAAGGTCAAATTAATAGTTTAAAACCTTAAGTTTTATGCTTTTTTCCCCTTCCCAAACACCAAAACTTGAGTTATATTTGCAGATTAAGTATGAAGAAATTATTAGCTGATCACAGAAAAAGAAATAAAATCCACTAGCTAACTTGAAATTTTTTTTATAATTCTCATTCCCTTCACTTCACCAGGCCTCTTATTTTTATTTCTGAAGTTTATTCTGAAGGAGAAAATTGTTACTATGCTGCCTTCAGAGTAAATAATTTCCACAGTAGCTGCAAATTGTTGACTAAAAGTGTTTTCATTTATTTCCCAGCAAAGAGATTATGGCTTGAGTAAATCAGTTATGTGCCAAAATTCCCAAACAAGAAAACAATAAAAGAAATAAAGGTCGTTGAGCTTTCAAAGTAGTACTTGGTATCACACATAAGTTAAGTGTCTCTTTAGACCCATTTTAGGGACTTGGCATCGAGGATCTGGCATCTAGCACAGATTCTACGGGGAATCTTCTCAGCATTAAGCTGAAAAGGGTTAAAAATTACTGGTAATTAATTAACTTTTGCCTTTACTGTATTTTTTAGTTTTCCTCTTTTAAATCATTTCATGTCTGCATTTCATGGGACCCAGAGCACTTTTTTTCTTCTCTGTCTCACTTTTTGGAAAGCATTCCTCTCCTTCCTTTTGCCTTCATATTGTATTATTTCTGACCTCTTGCTCATCTTTTATTACTCTCTGGTTCCTAACTCTATTATTCAAGCTGATATTGCAGCTGTGATTTCTATTTTTTCTTTGCCCTTTTTGGCTTTGCCAGGCATTTCACTAACAGACTCATGGGGATCATTTATACTGTCTCTCTGCCATGACAGAGTTCAGTGGGATTTACTAAAACTGATTCCTTGGCTATATCTGCTTCCAGTTACGATTAGAAACCTCTTTCCACTGAAGCATATCGAGGAGATCAAATTCAGATCTGGTGAAAGCATGCACGAGCACAGGGAAGCACAGAAGCCGTAAGCGGAGATGCAGCTTCTTAGACCACATCTTGACTTGGACCATGGCACATGAGTAAAAATCTCCCCAAATAACTACACGTTAAGTCCACACACCATTCCTGAAAGTCATCCTGCAGAACCAAATTCATGTCCCCCACAGAATAACTTGCAATATCAGAGTTTAGATATTGCGATCTGATTGTGGCGGAGTGCCACAATCAGCTGAGATAACTCATGGATGGGTTTCTATTCAGAGTTTTTCAGGTCAATATATTTATTTTTCCAAGTGAAAGCTAAACATAGAGACTTTTATTTGCTGCAGAAAGGCATGGTAGCTAAGATATTGGTGCATTCATCCCTTTTTTTGCCTTGTGTCGCATAGGTTCCTGGTTTAGTTCTCCCCTCCTGCAGCTCCCCTGCTCCCACATACCATAACTTTCTTTCTGCCTTTTTTTTCCCTTCTACCCCAGCTCCTTTGTTGCCTTTTAAGCTTACTGAAAATAATGAACTCTTGTGGCCTTCAACCTTTCTAATGTCTCTGCTTATTTCTGTAAGTTAGTTTTGGCTGTTAGGTTATGTTATAATGTTCCAGCACAGATACTCTTTTTTGTGATGACAGTAAATAAGATACACACAGACTTTTCTGTTTATTTTTTCAGCTGTTCATTTATAGTAAATTTTAATAAAAACTGTGAAACAATTTTGTTCTGTGAGGGAGGCTTGACACAAAAGTAGAACAATAATGTGCCAAAAATGCGTTGTTATGATCTTTCAGATGGGTACTGTCACTAGGAGGGGTCTGCACTTCAGTCAGTACGAACATGATAAAGTATGAACAGTACAGCTGCAAAGTCCCTTTGGATAATGCTGCAAAACATATGGAAAACGTTTCCTGACTTATGAAAAATAATATTGGGGCAGAATATAGTAAAAGGACTGGGTCAAAAGGGTGCATAAAGTGTTAGCGCAAACCTTAAGTGCAATCTTGTAGTCATAAATTCCCTACTAATGAAATGTATATGTAATTCTTACAGCCCCTCCATGCTTGAAAAATCTATAGTATTAATAAAGTGACATAGTTAGAAATCTATATGGGACTTTATTTATTCATTATTTATTTTAAGAGATGGCCCTGAACCTAAACATTCCCTTTGGGAAAGTTTGGATTGTGATTTAGGCTCAAATCTATACTTTTCTGGCCAGGACCCATTCCTATTTCTGCTTGGTTTGCACGTCCGTGCGCTGCCTTGTTAAATCCATCTTGCACAAAGCTGGACCTCGAGCTGGCAGCCCCACGAGTCCCCCTTGGGGCCACCAGCCGGGCCCGTTCTCCCTCTGGAGCAGGGGCCGGAGCTATGGCATCCCTGGCTGGAGCTCTTTGCATGCCCAGGAGGGGTCCCAGCCTTCCCCGTCCACCTTTCAAAAGATTTTGCTCCCCCAGGGCAGCACTGGCAAGGGCTAAGGGGGTCCCCTTGCGTGTGTGGTGCCCTGTACCCTCTCACTCTCTGCCAGGAGAAGCTCTGATGGGGGTAAAGCCCTTCCTCCACCTCAAGCTTGGACAGGATTTGGTAAGAGGTTGACTCTCCACACTCCACTCAACAGAGGGGTCTGGGCTTTTGATCCTCTCCAAAAGGGTCAAGTGGAATCAAAATAAGAAGTGGATAAAGTCACCTTGCTGATACGGAGGAGCATGCAAGTGCCTGGGCTAGAAGGGATGACTGCCAGATAAAAAGTGAACACAAAAGTCGCTAGCAGGACTTAAGCAGTGGGAGCCTGACCCCATGCTTGATAAGCCTGGCTGATTTAACAAATCTGGGTAGTTGCAGCAGACCCCACCTGTGCGATCGCTGGCAGGATCCGGCCCCACGACACTTGCCAGCAAAATGATCAGCAAACAAGTCAGTGTGAGGCACTGTAGGAAATACCTCTGAAGTAAAAAAACTCTCATTTCAGGTCTCGGAAGGACTAGCTCTTTTTAATGATTGTGATTGAGTATCTCTTACTTGGGGTAAGAGCCATGAGGCACAGGATGTAAGCGCTTCTCTGTACTCTAAATTGACTCTGTCACCTTTCTGTGGTTTTTACTTGTTTTATAATCGCTTACTTGATCCTACCAAAAATAAACTAGCACGATCAATGAAATAGGTAGACCGTGGGAGCAATGAATATCCACATGATTAAGGGTTTTCAGGCTTAGGTCTTAAATAATCATAATTGCCACTCTATTATCTACAGAGTTAGAGAACAGAGAAAGGTGAAGAAAGAAGTTGTTACTGGGAATTTATTATAAAAAGCCTGTTCTCACATAGAAGCTACACTCACCCTTTCAGATAACAATCATTACATTCCAATAATTGAATTAAAGTAATAAAATGTTGTAGGGTAACCAGTAGAAACAAGGAATACTCTTAAAATTAAATTTCCACAGCACAAAGATTCATCAGAAAGGTCAATTTTTGCCCAGACAGCCTGGTCTTTGGTACAAATGCTAGAGCAGGAAGGACCCCACCAAACAGAAAACATCCAGTATTAGACTTCTGCTCTGGATTATCCTCTGTGAACAGCAGAGAGATACTAGATATATACTAGATAAGATAATCTTATCGAGGCTAAATTTTTTTTGTCTTACACCTGTGGTGGGATGCTGGTAGGGTCCTGATCTGCAGTTGCACAGGTAAGAGATGATGTGGGATAGTGCATTATATAGTGCAGTCAAAATATAGTGCTAGAGTGGCCACTTTGAGTTGGTTACACCTTCCTGCTGTTACTGATGGGCATGTTCTTCCTAGTCTTATTCTCATTTATCAAATTTATTGTAAATGCCCTGTGGGAGGGCAGTTAAGAAAAGAGGTATGGCAAAGGAAGAAAGGAAGATTGGATATTACCCTCTCAGTTACTTTTTTTTCAGGGTGATGAGTGGCAAAAGAAAATACAACACATTTTCCCTCAAAGGAAAAAAAAGAATATTTTGCCCTTTTCATACTTCAGTGTGTTAGAAATTTCCTTCTTTACAGCTTTATTAACATACATATGGCCCTTAATGAAGAACATTTTTTTTTGCTGAAACTGAATAAATGAAGCAATTATAGGTTTTAAGATAAATTATTAGCAAAAATAACCAAAGCTCCAGGAAGGCTCATAGCAAGAGAATGATTAAATGAAGTCAAGTGAGATAATTGGCCTGAAGTAGGGTAGGAAACACCACTCACTTTGCTTATTTAGTTACCTATTAAGCCGATTGGCTGCCCTGTCTGTTTTATTAGGTGAACTTCACATGAATCTCTGGTTTCACATGCTTTGATGCAGTAACCAGAAGCACCTACCCAGTTGTGACAGCTGTGGGGACAGCTCAGCTGGCATGGCTCTGGGACAGAAAGTGTCACCCTGCCCAAGGCACAGGGTGCCAGGGCCCCTCACCTTCCTCCAGATTGGTCACTACTCGACCGTAATTGAATGACCAGTTAGTTGAGTGTTTCACAAGCCCATGACAGGAGCAGAAACAAAGAAAAATGCTCAGAGAGTGAGATGCTAAATCAAAATTTTGTGAATGAATCCAGCCAATATGCCAAGGACAGACTCCGAATAATTCCTTACTGCTAACAGACATGGAGGCAAAAAGGGTAAATTTCTTTACACTTGCATGGTCCTTGCAGAGAAAAATGCATCAGAGGAACACATCAGAGAATTTCTCAGGTTCTGCAAGTGACTACAGCCATATATATGCACCCTGTGACACGCTAAGGGCTATCAGCCATCACAAAGGGAAAGGTCCCTTGACTACCGGCTGGTGAAGAAATGAAGCAGTGTGTGTGCATGGAATGTGGTTGCTCTTATCCACCTAGCAGCTGTTTGCCTGTTTTCAACACTGACGGTACATGTGCTGGATGTAATGACAGCCTGCTCAGTGATACCTGTGCTCCAGAATATTTGGAGAAGCACCAGCTGCTCGCCACAGCACCCAAGTCCTTCAGAGTCTGTTCACTTCTGTTACAAATCTGACTCTCTCTGGAAGTTACTTGATCTGACTAGCACGCAGGTGCAAGGAGGCCATGATGGCAATTGTTTAGCCATTACTAGGAAATTTTAGGAATCCTAGAAAATCTTCCAGAAGAAACCAGGCAAGTTAAGATACTAGTAGGAAGAAGAAATTGCCTTTGTTTTAGCAGAGAAAAAAATGCAGAAGATAATCTTTGTCACTTAAGAATTAGTTTATGAACATCTTATGTTCATAAGCCAGGATGCTGAAATTCTGTGCCATATTGCTATGAGAAATGAATAATGGCATAATTCCTCAATTTCAAATCTAAGAGCTCCATATCACATAGGAGGCCCAGACTTAGACCTGTCAAAATATGAGACAAGGAAGTAAAGAGATGGTGCATGGGTACTCTCTTTGCTATCTCTGTTGGACTATGCTAAAACCTGAACACAACTAAAAAGGCAATGTAAAAGCAGCGTCTGTTCACAAATCAGTTTCTACATACTACTGCCCAGACTTGCAAAAACCAGGAATATCTAAAGCAGTAGGCAGGCCACTATGCCGGCATGTTCTCTGCAAGACCTGTTGAGCCTTTGTTGGGGGAAAGACAAGGAAAAATAGCTGGGAAGCTGATTTTACCAGATGCCTCAGGACCAGAGCATTGATAACCCTAAGAAGGAAATTCCAGCAACTGAGCTGCTCACGTGATGCCTCCTGAGGAGCCGAGGTACTCCCTGCAGTCTAGGATTAGCTGGGTAGAGACAAGACTCTGTGGCCTGTAACATGTTGCCTCACTTTTTTCTCCCCTGGAATTACTTCCAGTCATTTATTTCTCCAGATGGTGATTTCACAATTAACATGGAATACATTAAGTGGCTCCTTGCATTCTGTAGTTCAGTCAAGGAAATACAGAAAAACAGAGGCAGCAGCTTCTAGAAGTCAAGCTTTTTTTTCTTAAAATGAAAAGAGCAGCCTGGCTTTTACCAGGACAGTAGCTCTGTCTCCTACAGTTACAGCACGCTCGGGGACCACCAGAGTTCAAAAGCATTCTGCAAGGTCCTGGTGTTAGGGTGAGGATATTTGAGTCCTTGACTCCAGTCCTTATCCTTTTACAGGACCAAGGTTTTCAAATGTAAGCTTCAAATAGCAATTAAAAATAGCAACTAGAAGCATTCCTTAGGTATTTCATGTTGTCCTTGTTCTTTGTCTGTAATACACCTGCCATGGAAAATGTTGGATATGAAAAGTGCAGCAAGTTTTGACAAATGATTTCTTGTTTAATTGGAGGTATGTAGGGCTGACATACAATACAAGATGGAAGCCAACAGATTTGCTCATGGTACATCCTCAGAGTGCCTAGAATGTGGCCGAGCTTGTAGCTCTTTGTTTTACATGTTCATGTTTGAGAGTCCTTAGACTAAAGATCCCCAAATAATAGTTCAATTTTAAATATAAATACATGTTCCTCTTTCACAAAGAAACATCTGCCCTCACTGTGCTGAATCATGAGGTATTTCTTTTCTATTTCAAAAACCCAACAGCTTAGGACAAAAGTCAGTTTTAAAGCTGTATAGTAGAGGCTGGTTGAATTTCCTTTTCAGAGCAAAATGTTATTATAATTTATATATAACTTATACCTGCATTTGCAGAGCAGAGTCCAGCCTCACTCTTTTTGTACAGATATAGATTATACATATATACACATACAGTCTGTATATATATATTTATATCTATAAAATTATGATTTTTCTGGTCCATACACTCTTCAAAAAGCAATATGGGGAGGGACACTGGTCTCTTAGTGCTTCTGCATTATGATCTACTGACCCTGAAAATAGGGTCAGAAGGAGGTCTCGCTGCTAACTGGAAAACTAATCAATATAATTCTACCAAAGGGCTGGTACACACCAAGTAATATAGTCCCCTCCCCCTCAGCAAAAGTCTGCCTTATAGTAGAGAATATAAACATCACATTTTGATACTCGGGGAAAACGAAAAATACCAACCAAACACAAAGGTTTACGCTTTGTGAGGCTGGGGATATCACCAAGCCATATCACAGTTCTCAGATTTTAATTCTGAGCAGTTTGATTGGTTATGTTTTACAGTCTGGGCTTCATTCCTTTGTAAGAAATGTAGAATTGTGCCTTTGTTTTCTTCTACAGTTAAAAATAACAACCAATGATGAAAAAACTATGTTCTTCCTCTGTCCCTTTCCTCTCCGCTCACACTTCCCCAATATTACAGTTAAACAATGAGAAAAATAAGCCGGTCCTACGCTACGCTAAAAGTTGTACTCACAGCAATTGAGGGGAGCCCTGTGCAGCGTGAAGGGATGCGATCATACACTAGGGCTGCATTTGATTCTGATCAGGTACTTTTACCAAGAAAGAGAGCAAGACAAAGGGTAAAAGGTCACTGGTGACTAATTTTCTGAAAAGCAGCAGCTTGTGTAAGTAATAGAACATTTATTGTATTTCTCTGTCATCCCAGCAATGAGCTAGAAAATCCATAAGAATTCCCAGCACTAGCCTTTATTAAAGTATAGCCCTGGATTAGTTTAATGTCCAATTTAAAGTCACTGCCTGCACCTACTTTACTTACTTTTCTTAGAGAGCTATTTTCCCCCAGTTACTTCCCAATTTTCCAAGAAAATTTCCCCTGGAAAATTTTCCAAGAACTTTTCCCTAATAAAAAGTAAGGTTTAATTTATTTTATATATATATACATGTGTATGTATGCTGAGGAAAGAGCACCTGAGTGCTGCATTCCTACGTTACAATTAATTTCCCCACACTGAAATATTACAGAACAATTGGAGCAGAGCAAATACTACAAGATCCAAGCACAGCTTTCCAAAAAGCAACAGCACAGGAGTCACAAACTCCCTTTACAATGTTTGCACTCCTTCCTTTTGCTCTGTGTAAACATTCATATGATTTCAAAATACTGTTTCTCTGACAGGACATTCATAGAGCTCAACTCTGTCATGGACGAGACAGAAACTGTTAACCTGAGTTCCTCAGGTCCATACCCAAGCCACAGGTCTAAGGCTAATCAGCTTGAAAAGAAGGGTAAAATGCCCCTTCTCCAATGGGAAGCTGCCAAGCACATGTGATCATTGCAGTCCTTGTCCGTAATGATTTGACTGGAGACCCGAAGTGGCTTGGTACTGCTGAAGATGGCAATCAGCATTTTTGGTCAATATACTTGACAGCTATAAACACTGTTATTGGACCTTTAGTGAGATCCTTGATACACGTTAACCCCACAAAATGTAATTACCCTCTAGACTAGACTAGAACAACGAAATGTAAGCACTGTTTTGTGTCAAGTGAGGGCTCACCTCTTCCAGAAGGTTTTATTAGGCAAATGAAATACTATTTAATGAAATTGCTTATGCTCCCATATAAGTCAGTTACTCAGTGGATGTATGATTACACATGCCCTGAATCATCATGGATGATACTATTAAAAATCAAATTCACAGCTCTTTAACTCCTGCTTTTTACCATTTAGCTATTTATAGGAGAAAAAAATATATATATGGTTGAAGTAGTTAGAGCTAAAAAACCCACAGATAGGCAGATGATTTTTTCAGTATAGTTAATATGATAGTGACAATACTTCTGTGCCCTAGAGTGATTTTCACATGAACAAAAGACACAGATACAACAGGGATTTGTAAAGTAAGGTAAGTTGTCCATTTTCAGAAGTGCCACCACATGGAAATCTTTTGGATTTTCACCAGAGGAAATCTCATCAGAGAACAGACCATAAAAGAGACAACCTGTTCACCTAACACCAATAGAAGCCGATTGTTTGTTTAGGGCAAAACTCAGGAAAACTGAACCTGACAATGTGGTGACTTCAGAAAGGAGGAAATGCCTAACAAGAAAATTTCATTCTAATCTGTGTCTGATATCGTATACAGATCACACAATAAAATTGCTTTGCGTTTAATTTTGATCATGAAAACTTCCAGTTCAAGAGACAGCAAAGTGCAGTAGTTTCTCTCCCGTCCTGCCCCTTTCAAATCTCTGCTTTTCAGAGAGCAGGCAAGGCAGAGAATGTGTCCAGGTGCTAAATGGAAGTAAAATTTACCGAGGCAGGAACCCAGGAGACATTACCAGCTGGGTACAATTACTGAGGTTCAAAACCTGAGTTAAATGAAGTAAGATGGGAGATGGAACTGAGCAGGAGCCAACAATAAACTAATATGGTTTTGAAAGGAGACAGAAAACTAAGTAGAAATGGGAGTATTCAAGTACTGAATATAATCTGGGGCACATTAAGTGGAAGAAATAAATCAAGCAATAGCTTTGAGCACATGGTATAGAGCTGTGTTTTCTTTTATAATTTGTGAAATGATAGCATTTTTTGACAGAGTTTTTAAGAATCAGCTGGACACATATTGGAGATGAAGAGGTAAATCTGCAAACCCACACCACTGAAAATCTGGAAAGCCTGACAGACGTACACTTACAACAGCATAAGACCTGAGTTTAAGCAGCTTCAGGCCAATACAGTGCGTTCAGAGATTACCAAAGCATTAGGTATGACAGTTCCAGTTAAGTGTTAGCTAGAAGCAACAGTACTTTTTCATGGAAAATGACAAATAATGTTAAAAATAATTAAAAATATAGAGGAAAATATTGTGTGCAAAAATATCATGTTTTAAACATGCCAGAGAGTTTGAATAGTGTATAGAGTAGCAGTTAAGTATATATGAAGTCAGAGGGAAAAAAGAAAAATGTAATTAATGCTAACAAGAGAACACATCCTTTAAGTGCATGATAGCACTGTGATGGACTATGGCTTTACTCATGGAGCCTCTTCCAGCCATGCAAAGCAACTCACTAGAAAGAGATCTTAAACAAAAAAAAAAAAAAAATGAAGTCCTGAGCCTACTAAGTGTAAGCAGCAAAATACCCAGTGATGTCATGGGATGGGGGGAGACTGGAAAAAAAGGTACATTTTTCAATGGAATAATTTTGTTTTAGAAAGTGTCAAAACATTTTTTAATCCTGTGAAGAGAGTTCTTGATTAAAGTTTTTGTCAAAGCATGTAGAAAGAACAGCTGAACACCCAGCAGTTAGGGCATATATATGAATTGTGGGAAGGCATTAACCCCAATTTTTCTCTACTGGAGCTGAACTTTGGATAAATAATTATTTGACTAGAAAAAGATAGACTGATCATACAATGTAGTGATTTGGCCACTTATCTGGAATGGGACAAAGGTAGAAACTCCGATATCCCATATCCCATACAATCCGTAGATCTCCAATGAGTGCTCTAGCCACTAAATTATTGATTTTACTGAATTAAACTGCACATATTGAATTAACCTTACACATATATTCATTTGCTGCCTTAAGCCCCTGCCATGATACTCACAAACAGGATATTTTTTTTGAAGTTTCCAATTTTGTTCAGAGAGAAGAAAAAAATCTAGATAATTTGCTTCACAACATCATAAAAAGTTGTAAATAAAAGTACAATCATTACAGGAATAGCCAGGAGTTATTATGCATGGATTTTTTCTCAAGTATTTCAGAAGCAAGAGGTCACCAAGAAGATCATGAGGCCCCTTATGGCTGATGACAAGACTAATTTGTTGACAGAAGATTTAGTATTACTTAAGAATTATATGAATTCTTTTTATCAAAGGGAAGAATGGCTGATAGATACCAGAAACAGATTTATTTCCCTGTGGAGGAAGAAGAAATACTAAAGGAAATCAATATCAGATCAGAACAGGTGATTGAGAAATTTGAATGTTCTAGTTGCAGGAAAAAAAAAAAAAGGAGTTTCCCACGGCATTTTTTTTCTCAAAAAGACTACGATTGTGGTCTTAACATTCTTATAATTTGAAAAATGGAGAATCAAGACTAAAGAAATTAACAAAGAATCAAACTAATTCGTTTACATCAGGAGCATCTCCAGATAAATGATATTTCAAAACAGTTTGTTAAGACAAACTGGATGGGTGATTACATTTTTCACTTTTTTTTATCCACTTCACCCTATTTTAAAGAAAACAAATCAGAATGAGAAGGTGGCAGAGTTTCACAGCAAAGGACCTCCTGGGCTGGGCTTGTGATCTATCAAAAGCCAGACACTGTCAGCTGAGGAAGAAGTAGGCACAGTCCTTGCAGGCGAGCAAGCTGGAGGCAGCAGTAGTCCTATCCTCAGAGCTCATTTTTGCTGTTCACTTGGAAATCAAGCTCCTATTTAATTCTCAGAAGTATTTTCCTCAAGTTCCTTCCTCTTCCCTCCAGCAATCTCCCTCAAAGTAATTACAGGCTTTGTGTACACAGAACAGAGAGGAGGCAGATATTATTGCAGAAAACACAGGAGAAAAATAAGCCCCTTCTTATACAAACTTCTTATGAAGCAACCACTAAGGTTAAAGCTACTAGCCCTCCAAAAAGTGGAGCATGTCTGGTTACAGCATGACAGTTCTGCCCGAAACAGAGCCAAGATTTCCAAATCCACCAGTGTTTAATGTGCCTCTTCATATGAGTACTCAATATAAGGTAACTTGATCACAAGTTTTGAGCACTCCCATCACATAATGACTTCTCAGAGCTCAGTACTGCTGAAACCCAAGAGATGGCTGTTAGGCCATTTAAAGACAAATACCAGGTTTTGACACGTTTTTTGACATGTGAGCATAGTCTAGGAAATATCTACAGACTTCAGTAAAGAGGCATGTCAGCACTTGGGCTGTCCCTGGGCTGCAGACAACCCTCTCATGATGGTGTTGCTTCAGCTACCTGAAATGAGGGATCAGGTAGAGCATGGTGTGGCTCTCTTCCTCTCAGCCTATTCACCCATGTTTCTTTGCCATGGAAACAGAGGAGGGAAAGGCATTCGAGCCTTGTCAAAACAGGGAGATGGAGGCTGGTCAGGGGGCACATCTGGAACAGGATGGCCCTTGGAGGTCCCAGGGTACAGCCAGACTGTGTCAAAGAGGAAACGCCAGAGCACATCGATCAAACAAAGAGCAGTTTTGTTTCCCGCCACATGGCTGCTTTGTAGATTTATAGCTTCACAAACAATCCTAATAAAAACAGGAATTATTTCCTCACTCAACTGCTCCTCAGCATGAATAAGGAAACAGGAATCAAGCTAAGTTACCTAACTCCAGCTGGTGTTTCTTCAAGCATTTGGGGAAAACTGAAGAAGAAATATGGAAGCTTCAAGTACAACTATAATAATCTATGGTCTCATTATAATGAGCTGTCACAGAAAAATGGAGAGTATCAAGGTTAAGTGTTTCAAATAAATTTGGCTATATTGAGCACTGAGCCCTAGCTTAAGATCAAGAAAATGAAGTAAGGTGTAATAATTGTAGAATATTATAGAAATAGTAATTCACTGAGAGACTAATATATAGTCTATAAAGGCTCAATTTACCATTTGAAACTTTCGCAGGGACACAGCAGAAGAATCACAGAATCATAGAATGGTTAGAGTTGGAAGGGACCTTCAAAGGTCATCTAGTCCAACCCCCCTGCAAGAAGCAGGGACATGCCCAACTAGATCAGGTTGCTCAGAGCCTCATCCAGCCTGGCCTTGAACGTTTCCGGGGATGGGGCTTCCACCACCTTTCTGGGCAACCTGTTCCAGTGTTCTATAACTTGCATTGTAAAAAATGTTTTTCCTAATTTCCAATCTAAATCTACTCCCCACTATTTTAAAACCATTACCCCTTGTCCTATTGCAACAGGCCCTAATAAACAGCCTCTCCCCATCTTTCTTGTAGGCCCCCTTGAGGTACTGGAAGACCGCTATCAGGTCTCCCCGGAGCCTCCTCTTCTCCAGGCTGAACAGCCCCAACTCTCTCAGCCTGTCCTCATAAGAGAGGTGCTCCAGCCCTCTTATCATCTTTGTGGCCCTCCTCTGGACCTTCTCCAACTGGTCCATGTCCTTCTTATGCTGGGGGCTCCAGAACTGGACACAGTACTCCAGGCGGGGTCACATAAGAGCAGAGTAGAGGGGGAGAATCACCTCCCTCGACCTGCTGGCCACGCTTCTCTTGATGCAGCCCAGGATGCAGTTGGCCTTCTGGGCCGCAAGAGCACATTGCTGGCTCATGTTGAGCTTCTCGTCCACCAGCACTCCCAAGTCCTTCTCCTCAGGGCTGGTCTTGATCCATTCTCCGCCCAGCCTCTATTTGTGCCTGGGGTTGCCACGACCCAGGTGGCAAGAGATGATGGAGGCTTCAATAAAGCAATAATGAGGTTACAAAATACTATTGACTTTTTCAATTTGAACTCAGAAGAGTCCAAATGCAGAGAGCAGCACCAAGCCTATTGAATCAGAGATACTTCTGAGCCAAAGGCACAAGTCTGGGTGTTTAAAGGCAGTTGTACTTCCCAGGCTGCAGGGGAGATGGTCTCAGGGCAGCCAGTATTCCACCGCAAAACAAATGGTCTTTCCAAGCTGGGAAAATTATTCAAGGCAGCAGACGAGGCCTCACAACCCTGTCACCAGGCCTACCTACTACATATATATACATATCAAGTATGTACTGCTACATAGAAAGAAACCTTCCTCTGACTCCAGCTGTTCCTACTAATTTGAGATTGCATGTTTCTCTGTACTTTTCACACAGTAACTAAATTACAGTCACACATGCAAATCCTGCATAAAAGCTGCCTTTCACATCACCCTTATTAGTTAACCACTGCTGTGAGAATTTCCTTGGCTCATGATTCATCTCTTCTTGGTGGCAAGCTGATGTCCTACTGAATCAAAGATGATTCTAGATGACATGAACAATTTTAGTCTTCAACCACATTGACTGTAGAGGTTTTTGAAGAAGATCACAAGAAAATGGCTGGCACTCACTCATTATTATCTAGTTCAGATTTTCTTCACTCAGTAATGGTTAATATGCAATTACTCAAGCTTTCCTTAAAAATAATTTTTAAAAAATAGAGGAAAAATGAAACTACTACTGGAGAAATCCTGCCTGTGAAATAAAATATCAAACATTTAAGAGTACCTGAAGATTTGAGGATAGCCTAAATGAGAGTGTCAGATAATAGCAGATGCTGCAATTACTTCTTAGTCTGCTACAATTCCCTATTAAATGTTACGTTACCTCTGGACAATGGATCACCTTACTCCATGAGAACTTTCCATATGCACAAAGAAAGTCTGAAAGCCCATGCAATGGAAAGAAAAGCCTCTCTTCCTCATATCTTTTGGAAGTGTCTAGTATTTTGACAAGATCCTTCCCAAAAGATTCACACACTGACTGAAAGAACCTAATCCTTGCAGAGGATCCAAGGACAACAGGAGAAGGATGCTGCTTCTTTTTTAATCCATGGAGAACTAAGAATAATCTGGCTCTCGGGTGTCGTGATGAACATAGATGAAATTTTTGGTTTATGTTGGGACGACTCCTTATCTCCTATGCTAATAAATACCAAGATGAGGCAAGAGTGCCAAGAAAGGAAAATGGCTTAAAATCTACTGTGTCTTGCTTCATTTGTTTTAAGAGCAATGCAGTTTATAGCTTGCAATAAAGTTACTCCATTGTAACCCCATCATGTACATTGCTCCTGTCCTTATATTCATGAACAACATTAATGACTAAGAGCCACCTCTGACAAGCAAGACATTGCTACACTTTTGATGCTAACCCAAAAGGTCATATTGACTGAAACCAGCAATGGAAGTTCTTGAATCAATGGCCATGTAAATTTTTTTAACCAGAAAGCCATTAATAGCACTATAATCTGTATTTCTGCTCTTTGTCAACACTGCAGTTTCCTTGTGTCCTGTTAGAGCTCAGTTTCAAGTTTCAAATTAAAAAAAAATTAAAAAATCACTAAAGAGTCACTAGGAATCTGGGTGATGGTGCTTCATATAGGTAGATCATGCCTTACTCTAGTCATCTCTTAGATAATTTTCCTTATTTCCTGTTCTTGATATATCAAACATTTAAATGCTGTCAGCATTCCTATCACAAAATGACCTTAATGCTATAATCCCAAAATCTTTTCTGATAAGGCACCTTGCTTGGCTTTCAAAAGCGGGAGCAGGAGCACACTAAAAGATAACTAGCAACCAGCACTGATACACCAGAGACATGAAAGTGGAGGTGGGGAGGGAGGTCTGAGAGCTGCCAACAGCAGGAGGGGACCCATGTCCATCCCTCCCTTAGATATATCACAGCAGTTGCATTCACCAGTAGGTATTAAGATGTCTTTTGGGTCCCACTTTTAAAGGCCAGCATATAGAATCATAGAATGGTTTGGGTTTGAAGGAACCTTAAAAATCATGTGTTCCAACTTGTTCCAGTGCCTCACCACCCTCACAGTAAAGAATTTCTTCCTTATATCCAATCTAAATCTAGCCTCTTCCAGTTTAAAACCATTACCCCTTGTCCTATCCCAACAGGCCCTTGTCAAAAGTCCCTCTCCAGCTTTCTTGTAGGTCCCCTTTAGGTCCTGGAAGGCTGCTATAAGGCCTCCCTGGAGCCTTCTTTTCTCCAGGCTGAACAACCCCAACTCTCTCAGTCTGTCCTCATAGGAGAGGTGCTCCAGCCCTCTGATCATCTTCGTGGCCCTCCTCTGGACTCACTCCAACAGGTCCATGTCCTTTTTATGTTGGGGGCCCCAGAGTTGGATGCAGTACTCCAGGTGGGGTCTCATGAGAGCAGAGTAGAGGAGGAGAATCACCTCCCTTGACCTGCTGGCCATACCTCTTTTGATGCAGCCCAGGACGCGGTTTGCTTTCTGGGCCGCAACGGCGCATTGTTGGCTCATGTTGAGCTTCTCGTCCACCAGTACTCCCAAGTCCTCCTCAGGGCTACTCTCGATCCATTCTCTGCCCAGCCTGTATTTGTGCCTGAGATTGCCCTGACCCATGTGCAGGACCTTGCACTTGGCCTGGCTGAACTTCATGAGGTTTGCATGGGCCCACCTCTCCAGCCTGTTAAGGTCCCTCTGGATGGCATCCCTCCCCTCCAGCGTGTCGATGGCACCACACAGCTTGGTGTCATCAGCGAACTTGCTGAGGGTGCACTCACTGCACGTTGCCAACAAAGACACTAAACCGCGCCAGTCCCAATATCAGTCCCTGAAGAACACCACTCATCACTGGTCTCCACTTGGACACTGAGCCGTTGATCGTAAGTCATGTGGCCAACCAGACAATTCCTTATCCACCAAGTGGTCCATCCATCAAATCCCTGTCTCTCCAATTTAGAAGCAAGGATGTTGCGCAGGACTGTGTCAAATGATTTGCATAAGTCCAGATAGATGACAGTTGCTCCTCCCTTATCCACCAACTCTGTAACCCTGTCATAGAAGGCTACCAAATTGGTCAGGCACAATTTGCCCTTAGTGAAGTCATGCTGGCTGTCACCAATAACTACCTTAGCTTCCACGTGCCTTAGCACAATTTCCAGGAGGATCTGCTCTAAGATCTGGCAAGGCACAGAGGTGAGAGTGAGTGCCTTGTAGTTCTCTGAGTCTTCCTTTTTTTCCCTTTTAAAAAATGGAGGTTATATTTCCCCTCTTCCAGTTAGTGGGAACCTCTCCATGTCCCACAAAACTAGATCTCCCGTTTCCTTCTAGAGAGGGCCCACCTTTTCCCTAGTCTTCCTTTTATCACTGACATAGCTATAGAAGTTTTTCTTGTTGCCCTTAATGTCCCTGGCCAGATTTAATTATATCAGGGCTTTAGCTTTCCTAACCTGATCCCTGGCTGCTTGACAATTTCTCTGTATTCCTCCCAGGCCATCTGTTCTTGCTTTCACCCTCTCTAGGGTTTCCTTTTTGTGGTGGAGTTTGTCCAGGAGCTCCTTATTCATCCATTCAGAACTCCTGGCATTTTTGCGTGACTTGCTCTTTGTTGGTATGCACCACTCCAGAGCTTCAAGGAGGTGATCCTTGAGTATTAACTTTATTGAGCCCTTCTTCCCTCCAGGGCTTTATTCCATGGTACTCTGCCAATCAAATCCCCAAAGAGGCCAAAGCCTGCTCTCCTGAAGTCCAAGGTGGTGAACTTGCTGTGCACCGTCCTTGCTGCCCTAAGGATCTTGAACTCCACCATTTCATGGTCACTGCAGTCAAGGCTGCCCTTGAGCTCCACATTCCCCACCAGCCCCTCTGTGTTGGTGACAACAAGGTCCAGAATAGCACATCTTCTTGTTGGCTCTTCTATCGCTTGCAGGAGGAAGTTATCATCCACACATTCTAGAAACCTCCTGGATTGCTTCTGCCCTGCTGTGTTGTCTCTCCAATAGATATTGAGATGGTTGAAGTTCCCCATGATGACCAGGGCTTGTGACTGTGAGACTGCTCCTATCTATATAGGGCCTCGTCCGCTCGGTCTTCCTGGTCAGGTTGCCTGTAGCAGACTCCCACTATAATGTCACCTGTCCCTGCCCTCTCTTTAAGCCTGACTCATACGCTCTCTGTCAGCTCCTCATCCATCTCCAGGCAGAGCTCCATGCACTCCAGCTAGTCATTGACATAGAGGGCAACACCTCTCCCTCCTCTCCCCTGTCTGTCCTTCCTAAAGAGCCTATACCCTTCCATTCCAACACTCCAGCCACTGGAGCCATCCCACCACGTCTCCGTGATGCCAATAAGATCATAGTCATGTAGGTGTGCGCACATCTCTTAATCTCTCTTGTTTAGTCCTATAGGTTTGTGCACATCTCTTAACTCCTCTTGTTTATTCCCCATGCTACGTGCATTTACATAGAGGCATTGAAGTTAACCATGTATTGGTGGTTAATTTTTAAAAAGTAGGGGAAACAGCTTAAGCATGAGGACAATTATCTATTTAATAAGCTTACCAGGACTATAACTCATATCTGGTTTTGCTTCTGGAGTCTTGTTTTGAATCTGACCTTTAGTCTGACTGAATAAAAACCTTTGTTTTCTTTTACTGCTAAGCCAAGTTGGCCCCATACCTCTGGGGTAGTTGAGGAATTGCAAGCACGATGTGCGGACACTCCTGACAGCCCTTTCCAGCAGCTTTAGAAGGTCCAGGAGCTGGAGAGTGTTTCCCAAAGACCTGTGAAGGGCCCAGAGTACTGCCAGCTGCTGAGCCTGGGGCAGAGTTCCCTCCACAGGAATGGGTTTTCCTCTTGAGGAAGAGACAGCTGAAAGACATTACTTGTAAGCAGCTCAAATCCAATAAAGTCATCTTTCACCTTCAATACATTGTCCAGTCACTTGGCCAAAGTGATGAGTGGAGCTGTGGACAAAATAGACCCAGCTCTCTCCACTTTCTGGCACCACCAGAAAAGACATGGGATCGCTTTTGTTGGTTAACTCCTTTTGACGACAGTCACTTCTTCAAAGCAACCCTCAGCTGTTAGCATTGTGCACAGTTACATTTTGTGCCAGGAGACCTTTCTAGTTTCCAATGCCCCATATGTAGCTTTGGGAAATAACTGTAAAGAAGGTATCTACCACATATGGGTTTCATAACAGCTTTCAGAAAATGTAGCTCTGTATTCACGCCTTACCATGCATTGCCGTGCTCAGACTAAGGAGCCAAAGAGGCTCCTTATAACAGAAAGGCTGGCAAGCCTTTAGTGCAACCGTTTTCCTTCCTCTGCCTCTCACTCTCTTTCTGTAAGATGAGGATCACACTGCTGTCCTGCTTTGTAAGACTTTGAGAGAAAAAGGTCACGGTGGCAACGGGGAGGAGGTACCTTTTCATTTTAAGTGAACTGCTATGAAATAAGCACAGCGCTGGAGCAAACTGGGGAAGGAGCCGGGTTTGTTATCCCTCCTTCCACTCCTTGCTGCTGCCAACGGAAACAAAAACAGGAGAAGGGGGAAGGTGAATGCTGAGAAAGAGTTGCACACACTCAGTTTTGGAAGGCGTCCACTCCTTTCCTCTTCATCATCAAGCCCCTTGGATAAGCCCTTCCTGCTAGGTATAAACAAGGCACCCCATGAAGCCCAAGGTGCCGTTCTGGTGCAGGGCACCAGCAGGCAAGTGCTTTGCACGAAGGCTGGCTCCTCTGACATGAAAGCAAACACCTGGTATTCATATGCCTGACATCAAACATTGATTCCTCAGCCCCTCTGCCACCCAAGAAACAGTTTAGTAAAAAAATCTCTCGTTCTTACAAGGAAATAAAACGGTAGTGTAAAACAGGAGATGCAAAAAGAGGTGTAAAGACTGCAGACCTCTCTTGCCCAGGCACGTTTTTTAGAAGATGGAGCACAGATCGCCTGCTTGTCTCCTCCCTTACTGGCGGTATTTTTCACCGAACAGAAAACTGTGAAGCATTGTGAAGCACTGTTTTATTTAATCTTCCTTCATTTTAATGCTGTTTAGTTTTTCTTGTTGGTGGCATTTTTGTTGTATGCGTTCAGGCCAGAAAAGCATCACTGCTGAACACATATTCCCCGCAATGCAGTAAGAGAGATCAGAAGCAGCACTCCTGCTGTCAGTCTCCGGGACTGGGCAAGAGGGTTTTGTTAACAGGGTTACCTTATCCAATCCACCACAGAGCAATGGAGAAACCGCCAGTCCCGAATCTTGTCAGCACATTTGGTGAGGAGGGGGAGCACGCAAACAGCATTGTGCAGGTGATGCATTTTGCCATGTTGCACAAGCAACGTGCACTACAACTTTGTGTTTGTTATTGCCACGGTCGTACACCCACTTATGCTCCCCAGGAGCTCGTTCACCCCAGGGTTTTGACTACTTTAAATAACATGTGTGTGAGGGACAGGGAGAAAACTACAGCCAGTGGGAGAGGCAGGCAGCTGGGATGGGGAGCCCTATCACCTTCTGGAGGTAAGATGAAGGTCACAATGAAATATTTCATAAGCCTGGGTATCTTCTGAATTTGGTTCGGTCCCTGTGGGAGAGGAAGATTCAGGGGGCTCTCCTTTGAAGGCAAATGTTTGTCCCTGATTGCAATGCATGAATTGCTTTATTGGTCCAAAACTCTAAAGGGTGCAGCTCAAGGTCATATAATGTTTCCATGGGCTTCTCAGATTGACAATAGCTGATAGATAGGTAAAATCCCAAGGAGCCAGAAACTGCCTTGTGAACCCAAATGTGCAGATGCAGCAAAGCAAAAATTATCTGTGCTAATGTTACCACTAACCTATACTCAGAATTTTCCCCTGTAGGTTTATCTTTTTTTTTTTTTCTTACTGGCTCCCACATGTTTGTGGAGAGTACACCTAGTTTTAATTAATTCAGGACAGTTTTGTTAAATCTTCTCACATGAAGGTGGAGGATGTGAAGTGCTACGCTTCTGGAAAATTGAAACATATCAGTGGTTCCGTAATCCAAAGGCCCTGAAGGAGAAAAATAAAATAAAAATTGAAGTGATCTGTGAGGCTCATACAAGGGAATAGCCTGCTTTAAATTTTGTTATTTACTTCAACAAAAACATTGAAATCTAAATGAATGTTTATGCAGAATTGAATAAACTACTCTGAAATAATGAAAATGGTATTCCACTACTTCAGTCAGCAAAGCATACGCGGAAAAGCTGAACTTCTTCCATTACAACAGAGAGACCCATTTCTCATTAGTCACATCACGGTTGATCACATTCAGTGAGATAAACCAATGCTAATGAGTCAGCAGCTACAGACACAGACCAATGAATCTCTTTCCTTGATTAATAAGAAAAGAGGAATGTACACAGAAATCTTGCAAGAACAACGTTACAGCCCAACCATTTTGAAACGTGCCCTTTTGGTGGACCAGTCCTTGGGTTGCGAGGGGCATTTCAAAATGACATTTTAACCGCGGTTCTTGGGTAGCTGCTGCTCAAGCCTGTCAGGCGCATCACCAAGTCGCCCCCCCTTACACATCCACCCAGCTCTGCTCCCCAGCACAGAGACAACGCCGTGAACTCCTGTCCACGGGAGCCAAGTCCATCACTTGGGGACTCTCCTGACGGTCTGTTTTCACAGCATGGAAGCCATTTCACACCACCCCTCTCTTGCAGGTTTCCCTCCTCTTGGGCCTGAATAACACTACTGTGGCACTGGCTTCAATAAGTAACTTTTTATTGTGTCTAATCATGTGCAAATGTGTTAAAATTGCTAGTTTTTAGCAAACAGTTATGGAATATATTACCGTAAGGCATTTGTTCATGGCGTGACAATGATTGGCCCCATGCCACTTAAATGTTTTATTTAATAATGTGGGAATTTCAGTGTGTTTTCCTTTCATTATTTTTAACTTGAAAAGAGAAACGGAAAGCCCCTTCTTTAAAGTTAAAACTTTACTGCCTAGAGTCTGTCAAAAGCAATATAAGCATCTGGATTTTAAAAAAAAAGGAGCTTTTGCAGGATGTTAATTTAATATACTGGCATATTTCATGCATACTTTTTATGTCTTGTGGGCTTGAAGCTATCTCCTGAGTGACCACCCAGGAACAACAGACTTTTCAAAATTCAAAACTTACAAGCAAAAGATGATGTTCATGTAACATTGTGCATTTCAGGTAATATCTGCCAATTTTGGAAACCAAATGCTACGCATAACACTTCAGCTGTTCCCTGCAAGGCATTTATATAAGCCATCAGGTAAAATAAAAAGGTTTACATTGCAAACAATCTAACCTTCAGCTCCCAGAGGGTTACACTTCCAAAACAATTCAACTTTTAATAAGATATATTATGAATAGAAATATTTTCAATCTTACGTTAGTAAGGACTTTGCAGAGTAACATCTCCACACTTTTTTTGGACAAGATGCCACATTTCATTGTATGTCATGTGAGAGGAATAAATAACCAAGTACAAGTTGCTATTCTAAATTGGGAACTTCATTAAAATAAGGAAGAACACACTTCTATCTTCCCCTGAAGTTTCCTGAAAAACTTCTGCTGAGATCTTTTGCAGCAGCCCCTCAAGTGAAAGAAAGAGCTCTCCATTGCTTAATGTAAATGCTGCGAGTACAGATTCCTAGCTGGCTGGCTTATGCCTTTCAGGAACAAACACATTTCATTACAAACATAGTCTAAAAATACAGTGTGTTCAACATAAAGCAGTTCTGTTTGTGCAAGTGATTTGCTCATACATTTCCATAAATCAAGTTTGGAAGTAAAAAGAAAAAAAAACATATTTTCTGAATCAAAACTTGAGCCTTTTTTTTTTTACCATTTGCCTGTCTACAACTATTCTGTGGGCTTTCTTTGGGTAACTTTTCTTTGGGTAACTGCATTGAAGCTTCCATTTCACACAATCAGTAAGGTAAACCCATCTTACCATTCTATCGACTGTTCCATAAGAGACAGTTGGAGATAAAAGTGAAAATATGTTGACAAATAAATGCTTCTGAGAATCACCTGCCCTGATTTTTAAGGTGAATTTGAGTGATAAATACATAAGACAGCCCCAACACCCAAATTACAGGAATAGAACAGAACAGAAGTAACACAAAACAGAGGGGAAAAAAGGGATATTTAGCAGACACAGACAGACCTAGACTGAAATATGCAGGGTTACATTTCATGCTTCACCATAGACATAGACAGAATTTTTTGTTAGTTAATCTTCTTTTGGACTGTACTGCAACGGCCTTACTGTAGTTATCCAAGCATTCACCATCTCGTTTTCTACACCACATTTTATTTTATTTTTTTCCTACCATCATCCTAACCATTCTCTTCAAAAAAGGACAAACTGTAATGTAAAAACCCTGCTCTTGGAAGAGCAGAGGGAAAAGCTGCATTAGGAAGAAAGACTTGGGGCTGCAATCTATGTTCACAGGTTTACCAGCCCTTTTACCTGACAACTGGAAGGTATGCCAGCTCCACCACAACAGTTTCTGCGGTGAAACAAAGTCATTTTCACCAATCTTTCCATTTCACCCATGGAAGCATTAGCTGGAGAACTGGAAAAACTGGGAGTACTTTGGAAGCTGGAGAATCAGGAAGTGGAAGGGTTACTTGATTTTTACATTTTTGTTTTATGTTTTAAACCTAATTTGAACTCAGGCACTGAGATTCATCCCACTTGAAATAACACAGTTGAAATAATTGCACTTACTCGGAGCCACTACAGGCACTGATGGCCACAATTTAAACTGCTAAAAACGGCTGAGGTGGGCGGATTTCCAGGGGGAGGAGCACTCACTGCTTGTGCCAGAGTGACTCTTTGACCTTTTGTGGAGCACCTGAACAGCCTTGGATTTTTCCTTCTCAATCAGCCAGTAACATCAGACAAATAGAATAATTTTAAACTAATCACAATCACCATTGGTACGTTCATGTATCTGAATAAATTAGAGAAAAAAAACTCCTTGCACTTATTTCAACTTTTTAAAGAGTTGATTGTGTTACTCTAAAGAAAGTAATTTAACATATATAGTGTTTTAAAAAAACAATTATGTTATAAAATAAATATTGGCAGCAAAATGCTAAAGCAGAGGCATCCAGACTCTCTCTAAGCAAAGGCTGCATTAACAAGCTGCCAGGAGCTCGACAGCTGCATCTGATTTTCATAAAAGGGAGCAGATTGCTTCAGCTGCCCCCCGTAGGAAGGTGAGGCCCAGGGTGTATACCAGCAGGCACAACTTCTGCTATTCCAGCCATCCCACGCACAAGCAACCTCATACCATGTCCTGCGGTCCAGCAAGCCCCTCTGGCACAGAGCTGTATATTGGGATTTTCCTCCTCCTGTCCCACTAGCTCAGGAGTGAGGCTGTGACAGAAATAAGGGCACTTAGCCACTTCCTAATCCACCCGTACTCCATGGTTTCAATAAGATAGGATGGAAAATAATTATTGACTAATACAAGCCCTTTCTATGTGCTCAGAGAAGAACGGCTTCCCTAGAAGTTAATAGGTCTGCTAGGTATCGGGTTTCAAAAGTCCACACAACTTAGGCTGCGCAAGAGGGCAAAAGTTTAGGCAAGCGGAACTGCAGTGCACATCTTTCAGAGGATCTATTTTTCACCCAAGTCTAGAAAATATTATTTATGATTCCACGACTGCTACCAGTTGCTGATGATGTCATACTTGGCTTTTTACATCTTTTCTGCCACCTGAATTTCAACTCCAAGAAATCCTACACTGCAGCAAAAGGCAGGAAGATGTCAAAAAGCATGTGCTATGACTTATCACACCCCAAACATGCTGAGAACACAGACACTATGTAATGCCTGATAGAGTGCTTTCTCGTTGGGACATCAACAGTTTTCCTTTGTCAGTAGTGCTAAATGAATTGGAAGATTGCTGTGCTACAGCTTCTCAGTCAGAAGAGCTGTCAGCAGCTTTGCAATGGCCATCTGGGGAAAACAAACATTTGGCCCAAAGCAAGATGACGTAACGGGCAAGGAGCACTGGCAAGGACATGGTGGATTATATTAAAAACCTATCTTATTTGTTAGCTAGCTGTGGATGACAGCATTGGAGTTCACAATAAAATGCTTTTATGATGCTCTGTAAATCCCTTGGGTTCACCACACTTGCGTACATCTTGAGCTCATCTACTGGCCAGAAATGAAACAGAAGTCACTTATGTTTCATTCAAGATTAAAATCGTTATTTATGTGTAACTCAAATAATAGCTGCTGCCTATTGCAGAAGCGTGTTAACTATATTTTGCAATTTTTTTTGGCACACACCTTTTCAACTCATTTTCTTCATACATTTGTTTCATAAGAGATCATAAATGCTTTCCTTGCTCTACTGTGGAAAACTAATGCCATAAGTTAATGTGCAATATGTGTTATTTTTGTTTTACACAGAAAAAGATAAAACCCATAACAGCAATGACAAATGCCAAAACTCAAGTGTCTGCTACCCCAGTTTTACGAAGAAAGGGATCTTCTTTGTGCTTGGCAAGATTTAATCACATTAATTACAAATTGATCTTATTGATTAACAAATAATATAATAATTCCTACAAAATTATGATCAGTTCATTACTGTTTCACAAGTATACAAAGGTTATTCAGTTGCATGCCTTTTGATTATGCTGTTAGGGTTGGCCAGCCCATAGTGGCAGAATGGGCAAGATTTGAATCCCACTTGGTAGTTAAAGCAGAATGACTACCTTTAGTCCAGTGGAGTTTCTCCTGATTTACATCAGGTTAAGAGAGATCAGAAGCCAGCAAGAACTCCCAGATTTCTTTCTGGCCAAATCTACAGCAAAATGGCAAAACAATAATGAGGAGCATGCAGTGAATCAGCAAATCAAAGTGACAGCATCCCTCTTTTAACCTAACACTGAGAAGTTTGCATGGTTGTGCCCCAACCAGAGCCCCTCTGAACTCAAAAACCAACCTGCAGAGATGCAAAAGGCAAAGGAAGCAAAACCACAATCCTATTTGTATCTTCACTATTTAAAGAACATTCAGAAATGGACAAGCAATACATAGAGTATTTAGTACATTTGATGTTAGCCCACTCTCTGGGATGCAGTAGTCTATGCTGAGGAACCTCAGCTATTAAACTTTAATCCTAGCAGTTTCCAACACACGTGCCACTTTAGTAATAAAATAGCATAAGTTGAAATGTAGCCAGAGAGGACAGATACAGAAATCCAATGTGAGATTATTTAGAAAAAGATGTTTGCCATTTAAGTCTGCATTAAATATCAAGCTTACATTCACTCAGAAAAACAAAAGTACCTTGAATGGATTTCAGAGAATCACCTCTGCCAACCAGGAGTAAAGACTCAGATTTAATTTAGTTTTCTCAATGGAAAGGTGAACAGTACAACACATTCTCAAAAATTAAATTTTTATTATTAAAGACATTATTTATTACACGAGCTGCTCTTGGGCAATTACTGAACCTAATTTTGTTTCTTTGTACATTTCAGTATGATTCACTGAAAAAGTTTCTAAAAAAAACCACATTTGCATAGTCTATTTGCTTGGTCTGTTTGTTTGCAGTTACCATAGTTTTCAAATGCATTCCTTCAAGGAATGTCAAAATCCAAGTAATAATTAGGAGTCATAAATTCACCAAAAATTGTGGATTGTCCAAAAATTAAATAAAACCCAAAGCAAAAGAAGCACCTCTGGACCCCAGCTTCCAGCAGAAACCTGATTCTAAGCGATTATGTACTATGACTAGATCATGCACTTCTGTACAAATTCCTGAAATCAGAAGCTTTTGGGTTTTTGTTTGTAATGGAAAAGGAAAATAAAGGTTAGTTGCAATACCACAGGACAGAGATATTGCATGTAGCTGAAACAGCGAGGATCTCAGAGACAAACTGAAAGACACCATCTCACTGCTTGCAGGAAAACAGCAACAGGAAGAATTATGTCTCCATCCCAACTTCAAATTAGCTTCCATAAAAAAAAAGAAGAAAGAACCAAACAAAATCAAACACAAACACTATGTGCTGCTTCTCAAAGAATATTTAAAAGACTGAAAATATTTCATTGCAAAAATTGTACCATTCTTTAGATAACTCAGTTAAATTATTGAAAGGAGCATCTGAAGCTATGCATAGATACAATTTCAGCTGTGTTCTCTATCCAAAAAACAATCAGAACAATACATAAACCTTGCCTTTTAACATGAAAACTTCAAGTAGTATTTGATAAACAGGCTTACAAATTCCCATTTTAATGTTCAAATGGTAAGTGATAGCTGTAAAAGGCTTGGAAGGATCTCCATTTGTATGTGGGTTGCTGTACAGTGATAAAGGAAAGAAGTGGGAGATGCAAAATTTTGCTCTCTTGGCATAGTATTTTACAATTTCATATAGCTGCATAAAGGAAACACTTATAAAGAAACAGTACAAAATTCAGCTGAAAAGGCAGAAAGCTTTTTAAAGTATGT
The DNA here is from genome assembly GCF_036417535.1 of Chlamydotis macqueenii. Classification (NCBI taxonomy): domain Eukaryota; kingdom Metazoa; phylum Chordata; class Aves; order Otidiformes; family Otididae; genus Chlamydotis; species Chlamydotis macqueenii. The sequence goes on from NC_141559.1 coordinate 24,538,045, forward strand.
ATTTTGTGATTGTTCATGTGTTACTTAGAATGTTCCCATAGCTCTCAGTAGTTAATAATTCCTTTCTCCCTGCAAAGCAAGCATTTTTGCTGTGATTTCAGAGAAGGTAGTAGAGTTTAATTCCCTGGTCTGGGACTCAGGTTAGCAGAGTTCTGCTACCAGTTCAAAGCTGTGACCTTAAACCAGTCACATCTCCCTCTCTCTTTACACGCCCATTCTGTTCCTTTGCTTGTAACTTCTTGACCATTTATGGTGTTTTGTTCATCCTTGAACAGCTGTCAGTTTGCCTGCATTCCTTCTCTCCCATCATTGGGATGGTTCGAGGTTTTCTTTCTAATCACACCTAATTGGCTGTTTAAAATGCATAATCCTCTTTAGAAGATTACTGTAGTAGAGGCTTTCAGGAAATTTATGCTCTTGTGTTATTGAAGTCCTTTGGCGTAAATGGCTTGTGGCTTTCTACCCGATCCCCTCTGCCACATCATTAGAAATGTTTGGAAGAATGCACAAGAAGCTTCCAAAACTATTCTACAGCATTGCATTTTCTCTGAGAAACAACAGTGGCTGAGGGGGGAGGTAGATATTTGGGCTGATGCTTTGGAGTAGGTCATGTACTATAACGACAAATTGGATTAATTAACAGGCATTTTAACTTAATGAACTGCATTCTAAGAAGCTCACAACACATATAGTTTAAATAACTTAATTTTATAAAAAATAGAAATAAAATCAATATTTACAAGAAACTACTTATCTACCATCAATTTTTTTCCTACTCAAAGACTGAAAGATATGATACTAAGATCTAGTGAAGTCCTTAATCAATCAAGGGGAAGAGAAAAGGTGAGGAGAAAAGAGAGAAAGAGAATTACAGAAGAATTAAGATTCCTAACCTGCTAAAGATCCAATAGCCACTGTTGGAAAAGGGATATCTTCTATAATAACCACATTTATTATGCATTGCTAGTAAAATCCTGGCAGGTTTATCAAGTCATTATACAGAAACCCTACCACCAGTGCATGCTCACATACCAAAAGCCCACAATCTAAAATTACATGTTTAGGCATTCATTGGATAAGAATATTTCAGGTGGGCAGATAAGTGAAAAAAAAAAAAAAGAGAAGATATAAAAAGAAAGAATCTCCTAATAACATGAGCAGAGTCAGGCATATTTGCAATTCTTGACAACTACATTATTTCCACCATCGTTATCTCACCATTACCCTGTAAGCCCCCTGAAAATACCTTGGAAAAACTATACCTCAGAAACCACTGATCTTGTGAAACTACGAGTTTTAATTGCCTAAACCAATGTCCTCCATGGCAATTTCTCTCTTTACAAAAGTTCCTAACAGTCTTGAAGTGCCTAGGACAGAAACAGAGTTGTAGTATGACACACAGCAGCTTTAAACACAAATAGGTAAAAAAATACACCAAAACTCTGCAAGTTTTCAAACTGACTTCCAAGGAGCTGGATGTTCCGATAGATCAGGAACAATATGGATGGAAAGTGAGGTTGTGTTTTTGGAGGAAAGATTATTATGACACTTAAGGGCAAAATCTGGTTTACCCAAGAATAAGTGCTAATAAATACCTTAAGAAGGAGAATTTACCATAGGCCTCTGCAGTCATGCTAGAGACATGTGAAATTTATTGTAGGCCTCCCTGTTATTTACCTCACTAGAAGAAGCACAGTGCTAAAAAGCAAAAACAAACAAACAAGCCCACCAGTTCGTGAGGCTGTCAGAAAAACTGAAGCAGGAGATGAAGGCAGCAAGACCTCATTCAGCATCACGACACAGTCAGCGTGGTAGACACAGAGGTCCCAGTTCACAGCTCACATATCCAACTTCATGTGGCTGAGTCAGTGGAGACCTGGGAACATTAGCTTCCACCTTGCGATGCTTATTTATTTGATTTACACCAGAACAGGAGAGGACAAAGGCAAAGCAACTTAGGGCTCATGCAGAGTTTGCCAACAAAGTGTAGATGGATGCTGTTTCCAGGTCACAGAATTCAACCTAATTTCCTCGATGAATTTGCCCAAAGTCTTCCTTAGCATTGTGCTCACCAGCAGCAACTTCCACTGCAGCTAGAAGTTAGAAATCACACAGGTATGTTCTAAAAATGAAGTTCTAATGGAGAATTTTAATAAACTGACCTGAAACAGAGTCACCCATGCCTCTCTCAGGGACTTTCTTAGCAATGTCAGAAGCAGGGAACTTTATTTTTCATGCTGGCTCTGTGACAAGTCAAAAAAAAAGGTGTAGTACAGTAAAAACAAAGGACAAAGTACCATCTTTAATCTTTGCACTACAGAAGATTAGAAATATATATGTTAAAAAAAAAAAAAACAAACCCAAATGGCCAGGGTTTGCTTAGAGACCTGAGAAGTGAAGCAAAGGATATCAGAAATTTGGAAATCTACACAGAAGGATTTAAGCAATGGAAAGCATCAGACACAAGCATGATTGAAGACAAAATGGGGCTGAACCCACGTTGTAATCTCAGGACACTGGGTAAGGCCTTTCTATCAGATGGCAGGCTTTAACAAAAAAAAAGCAGCAGCTGCAAATTGAGATACCAGACTTGTCACTCAAAAACTTCCAACTTTTCCATGTTTCACTGAAGCATGTCTAGTTTTTCTAGAGTTAGAACTAATCAATATTTTACTTAGGTGCTGTTTGCTCATTTTGTCTATCCCATTTGAAACAGGAAAGCCAGAGAGCTCTTGAAAAATTCTACCACTAAAGCATTTTCCTAAAGAAATCCGTAAATATGGAAAAGAAATTAAAATGCTTCTAAGTTTTTTAAAAAACCAAAGCACTTGTTGCATGCTAGGTCAGAGATTTTTGACTGGATTGACAAGGGAAAATGATCCATGAAGAGGGTTTAGACATTGAGCCTTGATAGATGTCACAATAACTCTAATAAAGCAGCTGTTGTTGGCACTACCAAAGTTTACATATCAATTTATGACAGTGTGATGTTTTGGTATAGTATTGCTTAGTAGCAATTAGTTTTATTTGGAGTGATTAGGTGTTCAGTTACTTACAGAAGCCCATGGTGTTAGGAACCATTTAGAGTTTGTTTGCAAATATCTGCTTTGAAAAGTATTCGACTATTACATGTATTTCTTGCAACTCAAAATCCAAACAAAAAAATGATGGAAGCAATGTTTGCAATAAAAAATAATGTCAGGCAGCCTAAAATGTATGAGATAAGGACAAGTTATCTAAACCCAAATTACCTAAATGTCAGTGCTGCTACCCACTTACTGGAGAGGAATTAGCTTCAGCTGGAGCTGCAGCACCAGTGCAGCTCCAGCTGAAGAACATTTCTAAGATGTCTGCAGAGAGCAGGTCAGTAACAAATAGACAAACCAAAGAGAGGTAACCTCTCTTCTCCTATACACAGACTTCCTCCATCCTGACATTCTGATCTGTTGAAAAATTGCAGGGACTGCACAGATACAACAGGGTCTGTGCTAGTGCAGTGGATCCTGATCACTGCTCCAGGTCAGATCCTAGCCAAAAAGCCCTTGACACCAAAGCAACAGCATTACAGTAATGTTGCCTGTTGTACAAGAGGGTTGCATGCTTTCCTGTGAAGAACTCTAAATCTTAATATACAATCTTGTTTCCTAAGACAGGGGGTGTTTTAATTGTCCCATTAATAAAATCTTAAATATCAATTGCTCAGATGCCAATGATGTTAAAGTAAATATGCACTGTCAAAGTTTTAATATCCCAGTGACTGTAAGATATTTTACTGGTTATACACATGCATTTTGATGCAACTGCACATGCTTCTGGAGCGGAGGTCCTTCCCTTAGTTAAACAAGGTATGAATTGATAAGATTAACATGGTGCTACTTGAGTAATATTCGCTCTCGTATAACACTCATGGATAGTATACAGCATATGATATACTCCAGTCCTCTGCATGTTAATTCCAGGTCACTGTTTAATTAGCCCATGCATAATATATTTGAGGAATCTCTATTTGTGATGTGATTGCTTTTGTGTTCGGGTTTAATTCAAGAATCGTTTCCCCTATGTCCTGGTTTCAGCAGGGATGGAGTTAATTTTCTTCTCAGTAGCTGGTGTGTTTTGGATTTTGTGTGTGAAGAATGTTGATAAAAACATTCTGATGATACAAGTTGTTGTTAATGAGACCAAGGACACTGTCTGGCTTTCCAAGTCTCGTTAAGGTCGCGTTAACGTGCAGATGCGGGAAGCTGGGCAAAAGACAGACAGAATAATTGATCCAAACTGGCCAAAGAGAGTATTCCATGCCATAAACGTCATGCTCAGTATATAAGTGGGGGTTGCCCATGGGAGGGGGCATCATTTTCAGTTATTCCTTTTCTTGTCGGGTATCCGTTTGGGCACCCTTGGCATCTTTTTCTTCTCTCTTGCTTGCTGGCATCGTTCCCTCTACCTTGCTAGCTTGCTCTCCCCCCTTTTTTGCTTGCTGCTCGGTGTTGTTCCTGTGATCACTGCTTAGGACGGGCTGCGTCGGTCATTTGGACATCGGGTGATGAGAAATTGTACATTGTTCATTTTGTATATTTTGTATATATTAATATCCTTATATCCTGTTAGCTTTGTAGTTTTTAGTATTTTTAGTAAACTGTTTTTATCTCAACCCACGAGTTTTCCTTTCTTCCCAATTTCTCTCCCCTGTCCCACTAGGTAGGGGGAGGGTGAATAAGAAACTGTGTGGTGATCCGGGCTAAACCACCACAGTCTTTTTGGCGCCCAACGTGGGGCTCGAGGAATTTGAGATAAGGATTGAGTTTAATTGGGAGCGGTAATGGGCAAAACAGGGATTGAACTTCACAAAAGAGCAAAATGATTAGGGGAAATTTATGTTCTGATTGTGGTGAAGGGATAAGTGGTGAATTGTGTGTAAATTGTATGGTCTATCCACTGTTGGTGTTTTGAGGATATTATTTTGATTCTTGGTGCGGGGAATTCTTTTTTCTTTTCTGTTGATGTGTGTGTATTTTAATTAGAATTCTTAAATACGTAATTCGCAGAGGCGAGGGGTGGAATGTCGTGGTTTTGTTAGTAAGGGGGGGCCTAAGGTGGTAGCTTCTGTAGGAAACTGCTAGAGGTCGCTCCCCTTTGTTCAGTGGACTCGGCCGGGCCTAGGGCGGACCCGCTGCTGGCCAAGGCCGAGCCAATTGGTAGCAGAATGTCCCGTGATAACGCCTCTGCGATAACGTATTTAAGTAGGGGAAAACAGGAAAGAGAGAGGAGAGAAGATGTGAAGAAGCTGAGCGGGGGCAGAGGCGCAGAGGGGGAGGCGCAGGCCTCATGGGCCTTGCAGGCCTCACCCTCTGGCCTCTCGCCAGGCAGCCGACTGGGCCCAACTCAGTCCAGCCCGGCTGCAAGAAGTGGAAAGGAGATGAGAAGTGAATAAGATGTAAAAAAAAAGATCCTGAGAGACATCTACCAGCCTGTTGTGAGGAACGGCTGCAGATGCCAAGGTCAGTTCAGAAGGAGGGGGAGGAGTAACGTGGCTCCTGGCCAAGATTCCCCTGCAGCCTGTGGTGACGACCATGGTGGAGCAGGTTGTCCCCCTGCAGCCCATGGAGGTCCACGGAGGAGCAGAGATCCACTTGGAGCCCGTGAAGGACCCCATACTGGGGGAGGTGGATGCCTGAAGGCAGTTGTGGCCCGTGGAGGGCCCGCTGGGACAGCTGTTCTAGAGGGACTGCGCCTGTGGAAGAGATGACCCACGCCGGAGCAGTTCCACGAAGGACTGTGGCGTAGGGGTGGGACCCCACAACGGAGCAGGGGAGGAATGTGAGGAGTTCTTCCCCCAACCATGAAGCAGCGGCGTAAAACAACGCGTGATGAACTGACCGCGACCCCCATTCCCTTTTCCCCCCCCCGTGCCGCTCGGGAGGGGAAGGTAGTAGAGATAATGTTAAGCTTGGGAAGAGGGAGGGGTGGATGGAGGTTATCTTGTTCTCTGTCTCATTATCCTGCTATTTGTAGTAATAAATGAATAGTTTTCCCCAAGTCGAGTCTGTTTTGCCCGTGACGGTAACTTTAAGGATTTCTCCCTGTCCTTATCTCAAACCTCGAGCTGTTTTTCCTTATATTTTCTCTCCCTGTTCTCTCAGAAGGTAGGGGGAGTGAGAGAGAGAGACTGCGTAGTCTGGTCCGATCGGGGCTGAACTACGACAGTTATTTTGGCGCCCAACGTGGGGCTCGAGGAATTTGAGATAAGGATTGAGTTTAATTGGGAGCGGTAATGGGCAAAACAGGGATTGAACTTGGGCCCCCCCTTACTAACAAAACCACGACACCCTATCTCTACTCCAGGCAGGGCAAGACCATGATACTGCTAGCAATGACACAGCAGCCTTTTGAAATCCTTTGCCAGCAATGGGGTGGGATGAGAAGCAACAGTAGCAGAATCTTCCATATTAAATTGCCATCTTCCAAAGCACTCTCTTAAGAGTCTTGGCCAGTCTAGGTTGCGTGCCTACACATACATACTGATCCCTAGTGATTTTAGCTACTTCTGTTCCAGCATGTTAAACCCAAAATTGTTTCTAACACAAATGTCCATCTTTGGACCACAGATGAAGAGTGGCTGATTACTTTCCTAAGCAAGTTAGAACTTGTGTGTTACAGAAAACTGTAAGCACTGACACTGAAGCTTTAAAATGTTTCACAGATAATATTTTCAAGAAGCCATCCCATTAGGTCCTCTGAAGGAGTTACAAAGAGCTCACAAATGTAAAAATATTATTTTACTGATTGCCCTTTTAAAATTTGTATCTTTTGCCTTGTATAGAAATATGGTGTCCTAACTCTAGAGTAAGTATAAGATTTTAAATTATTCAAATTGCTATTATAAAGGTTTAAAAATCAAAACTTACTTATAGTCACTAGATATTAATTAATCACTCATAAACATAAATGTAATACTGACATTTGTGTCAATGTTTCTAATAATTAAGGAATTACTGACTAAATTAAAGTCATCTAAACAGTATACATTAAGTATTGTCAGAGATACAAAGTATCATGAAAACAAAAATCTAAAGAGTTTGAGGGCATGATGACAAAAAGTATAGCCATATAATTATTCAACACCAAATGTTAATCCAATGAATAAAAGCACCAAGAGTTTAAAGTAATTTGGCTAGCACACACAAGTCGCTTTGCTACAGTAATCATATACTCAGACTAATTGTGCACCTGACTCTAAAATAAACCTCACAGCTTAAAACATTAAAGAGAGGGTTAAGACACTGATGTTGAGGGAGATAAGATACAATTATGTATTCATTGTGTCTTAGGTAGGGTTGTTTCAAACGAGAACCCTGGCTTGGTCTCAGCTATCCAAGAGTTAGACTGAGCATGCTCATTGGACATTTAACTTCTTTAATATGGATTTAAGTTAGTCCCCACTACTTTTCTGCATTTCTGTGGTCACTAGTGGTGTTTCATTCTCAGACAATATTGTCCTTTATACAACCTGTGCCCTGAAAAGGTCTACAGACAAAAAAAAAAGCCACCTAGATTCCTGAAGAGGTCTTGTCTCTCCTTAAGACAACAAGATGTATATGAGCATGCACTTTAAATCACGTATCTCCAATTATAAACCATATCTTTGTTTCACTGTTTTCAGATTCTTCTGTATGGTCTTTTTTCCAAATCAGTGTAACCTGTTTCCAATAGTGAAATACCTTATTAGTCAATTGCTGTCAATTAACCTTCAGCAACTACACACTGCATTACAAAAGGATTATGAATGTAGATCAGATCACAGTCCATCACAGGGAGGGAATTAAGTGTATACATAATCAAAGTCCACTACACCATATACCGTGTGTAAATTACCACAGCAGGGCAGCACCAGTGTTTTCACTATATCTGAAAAACCCCTGGTGCATACTAATACTTGTTGTAGCTTCTCTTGTGATGAAGGGAGCTAGCAGTATTTAGTAGTCTGACTAATGGTATTAGAATTTAACTGAATTTTATTTGCCTGTCTTTCATCTGCATCTCATGAGAGGACACATGATGCATTTTTTGTGCCCAAAGAGAAATATTCTTCCCCACAAACAAACAAACAAAGAAAATCTCAATGTATTAATGAAAATTATTTACATTAACATAAAGAATTATGAACCTGAGATCACAGAAGTTATTTCACTACAGAAATTAATCCTACATTGTATTGTGTACTATGCGTGAAGAATTTGTAGGTTTCTCCTTAATTCCTATGTTTTCTTGGTATTCAGATGTCACATTTTCTTTCTGTTCTTGGGTCTGGCAGATCAACAAATATGACTGAATTTGTGGTCCATCCTAATTCCAGTGCCATGATGAAACTCCAGCAGTAGTGGTGTCACAGCTGACAATTAAAAACATAACAACTTACTGATGAGAACTGGCAAGTGATGCACTCAGCAGTCTGACACTCCTTCATTTCTAAAATGCTGCCTCGGCTCTTAAGCTTTGTGATTCCTGTTAACACCAATACAGATTGGGAAGCTGAACTCAGATGTAATGACTGCAAGCTCTTAGAGATCATAGCCCTGTTACTAGACACCAAACTGAATGGACTGTAGAAACACGTGACAGCAAAAATGTTATTAACTGTTCCCAGTAGTCACTGCCTTGAGATACAAATCGCCCTGATATTCTCTCTCTGGTCCTTTGTGATAAAACAACATGAATGAGGAAAACGATCCTTTCTCTCCAGCTGCAGATTTTTGTGTCTACCATTGTCTTTTCTTGCTCTGTTTCACTTCTGACATTCCCATGTTTCCTCATTTGTAGTGTTGTCTTGTCTAAAGAAAACTGAAAATCAAATGTGATCCCCTAATGAGTCATTTTAAAGTAACACAGGCCTCCTATATTAATGAACTTGCTGTTTAAAGGTTAACCCAGACTCATGGAAGCCAGGGACAAAGGCCACTGAAACCAATGGGGCCTAGGTCTGTCCTACATTCAAGAAAACTTACTGTGTTTTGAGGCAGTACCAGCTGCTTAGATGAGAATTGCTGTTTCACAGAGCCATGACCTGGGGACGTATCTTAGAGGAACCTCTCTCCAGGAATCCCCATTATGATTTGGCCATCTTAGAGTGGGAATGTGTCTAAGTTCTCACATGTACTATCGTCTCTTCATCTTCAAAAGCAAAACCAGACTGCATAATTTGACCTGATCCTGGCAAACTTAAGGCTAATACATTTTTTTCCATCCCCCCACACGCTTGTGGCTTCCACAGTCATAACTTACATTTAAGTACAGAAGTGTGTGGAGACAAATGAACCACATTATCACACCAACCACACTGACCTAACCCCAGATGAACTCAAGCCAGCAAGAGGAAAAAGCCAGTAAGAGGAAAAGAACACAGTATTTCTTAGGAAAACGCTATTTCTTAAGGATCAGTTTCATTTTATCAAGATATTTTTGTTTCTGAAGGAAGGAGAAAAAATGCAGTTGAAGGAAAAGGCCTGACGTATGAATGTCATTTCCACGGTTAAGTGGAGATAATATAGTGTTCCATATTTAATCCTGCTCCTCCCTGTCCTTCTGGTATAGCACAAATGAGAAATTGAAACTTTGGTAAAACATCCACAAGCTTCATTAAGTTGTAGCACTGTTTAATTATATTAGAGTTCCAAGTTACATTGTTTTCTGCTCTCTCTTCCTACAAGGTTTGTAATGTGTCTCCCTAAGAGGAGCTGAAAAAAGAAGGTTAAAGAAATGCAATGACAACTCAGGCTGTTAATTTTGCCTTGTAGTTTCAAACCACTCAGTATAGGGGAAAAAGAGTATTTTCCACACTTTCTGTTGTTTTGCAGCTTTGTTCTTTCCCCAGTGCAAACACATACAAAACTCAGTTCTGAAATCCTGCAAAATCCTGTGCCTCTGGTTCTCGATCATGTTCCTTACCTTGTGCAATTCCTGTTCCCTCTGCTTCCTGCACACCACAGCCAATCCAACCACTCACTGCCTCCTTCCTCCACAAACCATTTCACCCTGAGGCCCTCCCTCTCTGTCCTGGTCCTTCCCATGAGTGGCTGAATGGAGGCTGGCACTTGAAAGCATCCCAACATGTTACATCCCAGTTGCATAGTGCTTTCTCGTGACGACTTTGAACACACGTGTGGCAGTAATGTGCTGGTAAGGTGCATAACTGGAAGCAGAACTGCAAGTTTGGGGAACCCAACGTATGTTATAGAGGCCATAGAGGCTACTGTTTAACAGATGCAGTTTCCATGCCCCAACCAATGTCCCTGTGATCCACCACAACGCCTACAAAGAACAGTACAGCGAAATCCTTGCTGCTGCTGAAGTCAAAGGCAAAATTACCACACGTTTTGGGGGTGGCAATTCAAGGCTAGGAATTCAGTGTTTCCTTAAATTAGACCTCCATTTGCCAACTGCCTCAACTTGTTTTCTAGACCTGCATTCTCAGTTTACACCACTGTAAATGAAGGAAGAGCTATGTACTCAGTCACTCGGTTGATCCATTGTAAACCTACAAAAACAGATAGCTATACTGAAGAATTTGATGTATGTAAAACTAATTCCAATGTCAGAAAGTGCCATATATGCAATGTACACATAACTAGGCTTCAGCTGGCAAAAAAAAAATGGGCAGAAGATAACATTTGTCCAGCATGTGATACACTTCACATTGTCCTCACAAGCAAGTACTTTGGTGTTTACATCCCAAAGGCATGGATGACAACAGAACATATACAGGAGCCTGTACAATAATCCTGCTAAAAGCTCTCAGGAGAAATCTCAGAGATTGTGCAATGCTCTAGCTTATTGTTCAGCCATAGAGAGACACAATATAAGTTTATTCAGTATTAAAGCCACTAACTTACTTTGGACATAACCCTTTCCATAACCTGTCCTCATGAAATTATTTCACCACTACCTTGCTTGGAGCATTCCTCTTTCTATTACCCATAATTATTTCAATGTGCTCTCTTCTGCCCTCTTATTTCCACTAAGACAGCTATAATTATGAAGCTGTTTCTTGTCCTAGACATCTTTGCATCACTAAGAGCAGTAGACCTCCATCAGGCTGTTGTTAATCTTGCCCATAATGACAGAACTTGTAATATTCTGGAATCAAATGCATTTTACAACTTGTTTTACAGCTCCAGGGTTAGTTGTAACAGTGACATGAGATTAATGTGAGATGAGATTAATACATCTTTTACAAAACATGTAGAGCATTTGTTCTGATAGGGATTTCTGGCAGTTTTAATGTCCTCCACTACTTTTTTTTTTTTTTTTAAATAACTACAGTATTCCACACAGCAGTGCAAAAAATGTTAGTTTTCATACTGGCACCTAAAAAAATTTCTTCCCTGCAGTCTCCCTTTTTACTTTTTCTTGTCTTTTTTTTTTCCCTGACTACTTAGAGACTTAAAGACTCATTATGAAGGTTTCAATTTTAACTCTTGTTAAATCTGGTCTACAAGAAGAGATGCCTTTTATAGATTTCCTGACACCTTAATGACCTGGACTTTTAAAAATGTTTTTACTTTATTAGCTATGCTAGAAAGGAAACCAACATCAGCACTGCTTCTAATGGAGAAACAAACAAACAAACAAAAAAAACAGTTAAATGCGAATTAGACATAGGAAATTTTGTAAGTCTGAATTTAATATGCTTGTTTTCAGTGGCACACACATAACTTAAGTGCATTGAAATTGTCGCAGTGACTTACATTTATGAGGTGTGATATGAATAAAAGACCAGCCTGGATTTTGAGCAGATAGGTTCTAGGCAGCGGATCTCAATTTCTTTGAACTTTGAGGGAATTAAATGTGGGCTGGCATTTGTGGCTTTGGTTCATCTCCACAAGGTTTCACAAAACCATAATATCAAACTCAATTTCCTCAGAAACTGGAGTTACTCTCATCTATGTCTGAACTTCATGGAGGCAGTAAGTGAGTAAGGTTCAACAAATCATAGAATCATAGAATCATAGAATGGTTAGGGTTGGAAGGGACCTTCAAAGGTCATCTAGTCCAACCCCCCTGCAAGGAGCAGGGACATCCCCAACTAGACCAGGTTGCTCAGAGCCTCATCCAGCCTGGCCTTGAACGTTTCCAGGGATGAGGCTTCTACCACCTTTCTGGGCAACCTATTCCAGTGTTCTATAACTTGCATTGTAAAAATTTTTTTTCCTAATATCCAATCTAAATCTACCTCCCTCTATTTTAAAACCATTGCCCCTAGTCCTGTCACAACAGGCCCTACTAAACAGCCTCTCCCCATCTTTCTTGTAGGCCCCCTTGAGGTACTGGAAGACCGCTATAAGGCCTCCCCAGAGCCTTCTCTTCTCCAGGCTGAACAGCCCCAACTCTCTCAGACTGTCCTCATAAGAGAGGTGCTCCAGCCCTTTTATCATCTTTGTGGCCCTCCTCTGGACCTTCTCCAACTGGTCCATGTCCTTCTGATGTTAGGGGGTCCAGAACTGGACACAGTACTCCAGGTGGGGTCTCACCAGGGCAGAGTAGAGGGGGAGAATCACCTCCCTTGACCTGCTGGCCACGCTTCTCTTGATGCAGCCCAGGATGCGGTTGGCCTTCTGGGCCGCAAGGGTGCATTGCCTGCTCATGTTGAGCTTCTCGTCCACCAGCACTCCCAAGTCCTTCTCCTCAGGGCTGCTCTCAATCCATTCCCCGCCCAGCCTGTATTTGTGCCTGGGATTGCCATGACCCAGGTGCAGGACCTTGCACTTGGCCTGGTTGAACTTCATGAGGTTGGCATGGGCCCACCTCTCCAGCCTGTCAAGGTCCCTCTGGATGGCTTCCCTCCCTTCCAGCATGTCAACGGCACCACACAACTTGGTGTCGTCAGCGAACTTGCTGAGGGTGCACTCTATCCCACTGTCCATGTCAGCGACAAAGATGTTGAACAGGGCCGGGCCCAGCACGGACCCCTGAGGGACGCCACTCGTGACTGGTCTCCACATGGACATTGAGCCGTTAACCGCCACTCTCTGAGTGCGGCCATCCAGCCAACTCCTTATCCACCGAGTGGTCCGTCCATCAAACCCATGCCTCTCCAGTTTAGAGAGAAGGATGTCATGCGGGACAGTGTCAAAAGCTTTGCACAAATCCAGGTAGATGATATCCGTTGCTCATCCCTTGTCCACCGATGCTGTGACCCCGTCATAGAAGGCCACCAAGTTGGTCAAGCATGATCTGCCCTTGGTGAAGCCATGTTGGCTGTCACCAACCACCTCCTTGCTCTCCATGTGCCTTAGCATGGTTTCCAGGAGAATCTGCTCCATGACCTTGCCAGGCACAGAGGTGAGGCTGACCGGCCTGTAGTTACCTGGGTCTTCCTTATTCCCCTTTTTAAAAATGGGGATTATGTTCCCTCTCTTCCAGTCATTGGGGACCTCACCAGACCGCCACGACTTCTCAAATACGATAGCCGGTGGCTTGGCAACTTCATCTGCCAGTTCCCTCAGGACCCCCCGATGGATCTCATCAGGTCCTATGAACTTGTGCACCTTTAAGTTCCTCAGATGATCCCAAACCTGCTCTTTGAGTACAGTGGGTGGTTCTTCATCCTCACAGTCCCTGCTTGCACCTTCTACAGCTTGGGTGGTGGAACAAGAACTCTTGTCGGTGAAGACTGAGGCAAAAAAGTCATTGAGAACCTCAGCCTTCTCCATGTCCTGGGTAACCAGGACACCAGTTCCCTTCTGGAGGGGGCCTACATTTTCCCTGGACTTTCTTTTGTCCCCTATGTACCTATAGAAGCTCACTGAAGTTCACTGAAGGATTGGAAAGTTAGAAAACACCATCCCAAATGTAAAAAAAAAAAAAAAATGCTTATGGTTACAGGCAAGAAAGCCTATGGTATATACAGGGCAGAGTGCATGCAAGCATTACAAACAGGTGTGGGAAAGCTCATTTTAGATATCATGTTCCTTCTTTTTACTGAAATCCTTCTGTGAGATTTTTTTTGTGCATCATAATCTGAATTAACAAGATCCAGATACTATCAGCTTTTCTGGATTTTTTCATAGCTGTTGTATTTGAAAATGTTAGTGTTAGTGCACTGATATAAGCAATCCTTTTTACTCTGTTTCCTAGGTCTGTTGCCTTAATCAGCATAATAATATAATCAGACTGGTTATTATTCAACTCGAGAAAATCCTATTGATTTCACTGGGGAAGTATTAGACTTTGAACATTTACAGATGCTGGATTATACTGCTGGCAGATTCTTATGGATCTCTCCCATCCTCCCCTGGTTTCCACCCTCCAAGGAGCTTTCCTCTGTAGACCCATGTCCTCTATAAGGGTTTCACTCAGAAGTTTTCACTCTATCCATTAGAACCCAAATGTCCTTTGGGATGTGAGTCAGGCCAAAAGGCAATCAAAGCTTGCTCTAACATCTATTACTTGAAATTGTGCCTTGTTATGTTGAAGAGTCAATTAGCTGTCAAATATGCAATTAAATCCACCTATATTTTGTCTCATTAAATCAGATATGAAGCAAAGAACGATTTTGAATTTTTTTTTTTTTTAACAACAAAGATTATCCTTGTCTCAAAAAAACCTGAATAGCTTCCATGCATAAAATTTATCTTGGAGCTATTTGGGTTAAGATTGTCAAAATGTTATGTGCCCTTTGACTCATTGACTTTAATGAGAGCTGAGTTGCTGAATCTTTATGTACTGTTTAGAAATTTGGGAACATGGGAAAAGCGTGTCTCAATTACATGAAAGCATAGTATTGCATGTATTTTAATTGCTCTATTAGCACTTATTCATCAAGAAAATGCTGAAATACAGTAGTAAAAAAGGTAATGCCTCAGAGGAATGATGGACAATTCCTTGTACAGCTGTAGCAAAAGCAGTTCCCAGAAACAGTCAAAGCTGTTCAACTGTCGGCATATTTGACCAATGGTGGCCAAGATAGAAACTGATACAGGAATGAAACATTTATGAAATTCAGAATTTTCACAAATTTCACATGATCCAATTCAGAGGATCCTCAAGATCTCACTTTAACAAAATATCTGAGGTCTCACTGAAGACCATATCATACCTCCTGAATACCATTTATTTGAAACAATCTGCATTTCCACTGACTTCAGGCTCCAGCAGATGTAAGATCTAGCCAAGAAGCAGGTATCAAGAAACTGGGAAAACCTTCAGAGGAATGTGGAAGGAAGGCAATACTATACATTATATTTTAACGTAAAATAAGAAGAAAAATAGTATTGAAAAGGTAAATCTGCACTATTCTTTCCTTTTTTTTTTTTTTAAAAAAAAAAGGGGGTAAGGGGGAGAAGTCTCTCTAGAAGTCTCTCTTGCCTGCCAGTTACTTGTAGTAGTATCTGGTTATAGGCTTAACAAGCCCCAGCCGATTGTTAAGGACTGAAAAAAAAAATAACACAGCTACAGCAAGTAATTGAAAATGGCTAACTGGGCTTGTTTGGGCACTTGCTTGTTGTGGATTGCTGTTTTTAAACTTTTTCACTACTTTGCTTGTAAAAACACATATTTGAGAATCAAGAAATCTGTCAGGGTGACTGACAGGGTCCAGCTAGTCAAAGAGGTCTCCATGTTGCTGCACATCTTTCAAGACTTATTTTACCACATATCTATTTCAGTATTGAGTTATTTTCAATTGGCTGTTCATGAAAATCTGCTACAGAAGGCAACTTCTTAGGAAGCAAACATAAACCAAAGAGAGGGATCTGTGAGTGAGCTACAGCTCAAGGAGTACGGCAACACGATGTATGAGCACCACATCCCTCTGGTGGGAAGGAACAAGCCTCCCCAAACCTCCATCTCCCTCCCACATTGCTTCAGGGGCAACACAAAAACGCCCCGACCTTTGCCCTCAGAAGGTTGTAAGGTTGTCATCCAGCCGTCAAGGATTAATTCAGACTAATTTATCTCCCGCTGTGCTCAGAGGGGCTCATGGTTGTTCCTGATGTGCTGTCTTAATGCCATGAAATAGCATTTACCTCACCTGCATCTTGCAGTTCCTTGGCAGTTCCAGAGGAGTCACAGAGCAGGATGCAAGTCCCTGTTGCTGTGCCGGATTGTGGGCATCCCACCAGCAGAAATCCAACAGGCACTTGGGATCATTTCATTGAATGGAAGAGGCAAAAATGTCACTTTCAGAGGCTTTTTACTTCCGTCACAGGAATCCTCAATCTGACAGTCATGTTAATAGACCTGTAAATACATGATATTGTAAACTGGCATTTCTGCGGGAAATTCAGGTCTCACTAGTATTACATTAGCTTTTGTTATCTACTGGTGGTTACTGCAAGTGCCTTGTAAAACAGTGCTCAGGCAGGTCACTCAGATCATCACTTTTTTCCAGTCTGGGCTTTAGCAAAATGTTTTCTTACAAGCTCCTCACAAGTAAAATTTACCAGTTCGCAGTAAATCTGTGGAGAATTGCATCTAGGATAAACACAGCAATTTGGTGAGCTTTTAACAGGAAAAGCTAAGATGAATACATGAGTCACCTGCAGAAGGTTAGCAACACCAGAGCTTTCCATCTGAAGCCCACAGCCTTCTAGCATGCCCAGTGCATGTGGTCACAGGAGTTTCCTGGGATCCCTGTTTTGAAGAGTAAGGCAGGCGGTTGTAGATCTTGGAGCGAACGCAGCAAAATAAAGAAAATGGGTGGTATTATTTCCAACCATTGGTGCACTGGTTTACTAGGTACTGCGCCAATAATTTCATGCAGCTGAAGTGATGCCTTTCCAGGCAAAGGAATGGACAGTGAAGCTGTTCAAGGGCAGGGTATTAGCTAAGGGACTGGAAAAACATGGTGATATAGAAGTGCTCCCAAATTCCAGGTGTAATTCAGATTGTTGTTGGGTTTTTTAAAAGAATAAGCATGGTTAACTTTTACAATTGGAGGACTCTGGTTCCCACTGTTGTTGGAAGTCGACATTGTAACTGGAATTTCATGAAATTACAGAAATAACAGGATAAAACCCTTCCTCCTAAACCAAATTGCACTGGTATGAGTAAAAAATTTTAATCTTGCATTTCCTTTCTTGCTTGAGAACAGTGGAAACTGCTTTTGTCCCTCCAATATAAATGCACAGCTGCCTATTTACAGTGGGGTTGGCTGAGGCTCAGAGAAGGGTTAAATCCATGTGAAACCCCTCAGCACCGCCCCTCTGCTCCTTTCGTGTGTCACTTCTGTGTATTTCTAGTCATACCAAAATCAAACAGCTCTTTCGCTCCATTAAAAAGACAAATTCAATGAGAAACCTAGCTCAGTTTTAAGACTGGGGATTTAGATAGATTCACATCAGACATTCAGATGAGCTTAATTCAACTTAAAATGCATGTAATTTGGCCATCATATCTCTTCCTCTTTTTATCTCATGCTTATATGATATCAAGAAAAAATTAAAAGACACATAAGCAGACTCTAATGATGTGTTCCTCAGTCTGCTAGCTCTCTGCTAGCATGACATCTCTCACAAGATATCACTCTGTTTAGCATGCACAAGAGTTTTTTGTATACCATTGATAAGTCACTACATTATTTCCAACCTTGTACAACTCGAGTTTCTAGACACAAATGTCTTAGTAAACTTCGCAGTTGTCTCCACCTATTCTCAGAGCAATCTTCAGATTAAGGGTGAAATGAAAAATCAGTAAACACACTATCCTTTATTTGCTAAAAAGTAAGCCTGTCACTGCTAAGATTGTAACTTTTAATTAGGCAAGAAATAAATATAGGACAGTTGGGCAGACTATAAAGCTGTAATTACCTTTTAAAATTACTGCTAACAAGGAAATTAGGCACAGCATGGAATAGCAGCAGATCAATAGCAACAGTAAAATGAAAAAGATTTTGCTGATCTTGTATTGTCTGTGGATGCAAACTGTAAAAGAGGTCCCCACAGGCCTCACAACAATAACCTACAAAGAATGTGACACAAAGGGTATCAAGCTCAAAGATGCTTCAATTTCCCCAGGTGGTGAGCGCTTGTCCCATCAAACCACCTATTAGTCACAAACTCATACAACTAAGAACTCTCAGGCCTCTTGAGGTCTCCTGTCATCTTGAAAGAGGTAATACCAATGAGAGGCACTAGTTCCTCTTGAAGCATGTTCAGTTTATTGTTTTTCAGTGGCTCAAGCAATTTATGATGGTGATGCTGCCAACACATATAAATAAGTTTGCACATCCGCTCTTCAGCAAAGGTCTGGAGGCTCACTGCAGATTAGTTAACTCAGAGAATTAAAACAATAAGTGGGCAGAAGCACTTAAAATCACAAGATTCTGCCACAGAAGAATAAAAAAATCTTTTCTTCGCCTGCTTTAAAAGTTATTGCCTGATGTATCATAGCAATGGTGCATTTACAAATATTTTGTATTGTTGTATATTTCATAAAAATAATTACAGCTGTACTGCATCCAACTTTGCTACACCAACTTTGCTACAGTTCTTTTTGAAAATGTTGAATGATACAGCTGTGTTTTGTAAAAACATCCATTTTTCAATACTGAATACTAGCAAGGTTTGTATTGGAAAAGTAAAAAATGTTGGGTTTAGATACCTGGCAGTAAGATTTCCTTTTTTTTCTTTTACTCACTATACACTGTACCCCAAATACTGCATAGAAATAATCTCACTGAAATACCTGTTTAGGTATCCAATGATGTTGATAGATTTTCAAGAGCTATGTTCCATGTTGGCATATGTATACATTTTAGGCTTTATACAAACCATAATGATAGGTATATTTTAAAGTAAGTTAAGTACATATAACCCAAAATACTCTCTGTCAGCATGTTTGCTTATCAGCAAAGCAATAAATAGGTATAGGAAATCTTTCAGACTAACTGTAATTAACAGTGCGTTAGTTACACATAGTTTGCTGCACATCCAGCACCATCATTTCAGAGGTAAAGATGTGTTATATGGCAATGCCTTACAGTCTGCCTTTTATGTAGCCATTGCATATGTGAAGGCTGAAAGGTAGGAAAAAGGTTGATATTCATGATGATGAATAATGTCTGTTCTACTATTCTAATTATTAATTTAGAGCCATCCTGCTTACTATTATGCTATTAATCAGTCAGAGTATGTTTAAAGTGGTTGTTCTATTAGTTGTCTTTTCTTGTACAATTTACAGCAACAGAAATCAATGTATCTTCAACACAAAGCCTAATCAACATTCAAAAGACTCCTTTTAATTACCTTAATTGAGTTGTACGTTGCGTTCCAGAACACCAGAAATACTAACTGCTTTCAGTTTCACCAGATACCTTCAAACAAAGATGATTCATTGTAAATAGGTTTTAGACAATTCATCACTCCATATTTGAACCTATACACTAAGTGGGAATCTGGTAGAAAAAAAAAAAAAAAGTAGTGCATGGTCATGTATTTAAAGATAGTGGTCATATATTAAAATACACTATTTTTCTAGGAAATCTTAATTCTGCCATTGCTGCATTTTGAGCGCTTGACTTTGCAAACAAAACAAAGCATACATGTATTTGCCTGTTTTCTGCGCTTTAGAACCACTGAGGAAGCACAGTACAGTACAGTAGCTGCAGTCAAAAAAGAGATTGTAATTGTTAGAAGACACACACCCTGTAGAAAGCTGCCCACCCAGACCCAGCAAAAAATCGCTTCAGTCAACTCTTCCCCTCTTATTCTAGAAAAGGCTTACACCCTGTGTAGAACTCATGTGGTCAAGATGGGGCTGTTCCTGATCCTGACACTAACTGCCCTCTGTGCTGCCAGTCAGGGTGGTGGTGGAGTAGCATCCCCAGCAGGACCAGCTAACGTAGTAGCCAGGCTGTGAAGTCAAACACAGGACACGGCACTGGGGGGACTCCCCAAGCGTCCACAGACCCTGCGGACTGGAGGAGAGCTCTTTAAGCCTGGTCAGGCATCAGAGAGCCTGTTAAAATTCACAATGAGGGGAGAGGTGGATGAACTAGAATAGTGCAAACATCTTGGGGATATGAAAAATGCTGACTAGGTCTCAGTCAGTGGGGCAAATAATAATTGTGAATCAGAGGCTGGTATTGCCTCCACTGCATTATTCAAGGTATGCTTCATTTCATTTTTAATATAAATATCTGTGTTACGCCGTGTGCCTGTGGTTTCATATTCCCAAGAGTGAGACTGGGGAAGAAATACCTGTAAAGGTGACTACAGGGCTTAATTTTTAAGTCCCTAAAGCCTGGGAGCTTTAGGTATGGGCTTGAGCCATATGTTTTATTTATTTTAGGAAGGGTCCCCTAGACATATTATTGAACCAGCCTTGGTTACTGTTATTGATATCTGACACAAGGTTATACTTAATCACTAACATTTAGTACCACTGCTATGAGGAATCTGAAAAATCCAGTCTGACCAGCCAATCTACCATTATGGGAAATCCTTTCCAGACCCCAACAGGCAACTGCATAAATAAAGCACACAGCAAAATATCAAACCAGTGAATAAGCTGTCATATAAACAAGCCAAACAAGCTAGTAAAACCCACACTAGCATGTAAAGTAGGAGAACAGAGATCTATGGCATCAGAATGAGACATACAAACCAGGACAGCAAATGCACTTTCTTGCAAGGGATCAGGCAACGGAGGGGCAGGCAGAAAAGCTGAATTGGAGCCCTGAAGCTCCACTGGAAGCAATAAGCAGTACCTTTTTAAAACCAGCAAAGGAACAAATGTATTTTTGTAGTATATGACTTGGAAATGTGTGGGACAACAGGCACCCACCCCTTTCTTGCCTATAAAAATTTGGTGGAGGGAGTTTTTGACTGTTTCTGTGCTGGATCTGTGCATGACACATTCAGCAAGCAGGGTTTTGTCTTTATAAAATGAACCTGAGTGCAGATTTCAAAGGCTGACAAATGCTTCCATGGATTTGTAACTACTGAATCTACGTTCCAGTGCAGTGAGGGAGATTTTAGGGAAAACCCTCACCCTTCATAGCCAGCTGAATATTAGATTTTACTTTTTCACCCCTTCAGGAGAGACAACCACACTGTTCCTCCTAGAAGGAGGAATAGAACTGAACAGATAAGTGGCCAGTTCAGCAAGTACTGCAACTCTCCATCATTTGTGACAATTAAACTCTGATTAGGTTATACTGGATTCACATTTTCAAATTTTAAGAAGCCAAGGAATTTCACATTGCTGGAGAACAACTGATGCTCATCTTAGGTCAGAACTTGAAAGAGAATAATCTGACATAATTAAGTCACTAAGAGTCAGTGTGAAGTTGAGTCCACACTGTTTACATCAGCAATGTACTTAGCCCAGTAAGCTTAGCCCAGCCATCTATGTACTCCCACCACGCAGGTTCCATATTAGCCCTTTTCCAGTATCTGTATTAAATGCCATTTTTTTTTGCCTTCCAGCTTCAATGTTGCTGAATCTGCATTCCAGCTGAGACGCAAAAGACATGATATCCATTTTAGCCTTTCTGAGAATATGAGAGAAGTAGAAATCATATAGATCATGTACACCACAGTTACACTTAAAAAACATAATTAACAGCCTATTAACAGATGCTTTAATCACAGTGTTGCATATAGTAACCACTCCCTTTTCCCAAAAGCTAAGTCTGTAATTACCATGTATTTGTATGGGGGACTCATATCTTAGACATGTGGCTGTAATGACAGGTTTTTGTCTTATTTTTCCCCATTACTGTTGCTACATTTTTATTTTTAAAGTAGAAGCAAGAATCCACACAATGGCTAAAAAAAATAAACGCTGAAGTATTTTCTAAGAATGTAGTGGGCAAATCTGCCAATGGAAAGTTATTGTGTGCCACTGAGTGTGGTTTTAAAAAATAAAACCATCTATGAGATTTGTAATATTGCTCATGTGTTCTCTATTCTTCCTCCAAGAGAAAGCTAGCTAACTCTTCTTAAGAATAAGTTTCGCAAGAGTATTTTTTTTTCTTCTCACACAGAAACATGTTTGGTTAGGGAATGAAAAATTAGTTATTTGACCTGTTATGATAGATCAGACATCTGAGTCAGTACAACTCATTTCAATTGAAATCAAGTCTCTGCAAAAAGGGGAAATTATCAGTTTAAATGCACAGCTCCTGGTTGACGACTTCCTTACCTTATTTCCAGCAGGAGGCAGTGGCAAGAGCTGCATGGTATTGCAGAGAACAAAGGGTGTCCCTTTCTAGTTCTACCATCAAATTTTATGCTCTGCTTCACTATTCATCTCTAAACCAAATTCCCAAATGCCCATCTGATTACCGAATGATAGTTAGGAGCATAAATAAGTTCCAAAAGTACCTTCTGAGCATTTCATTTTCATTCTCACGTCATGTAAAATTCCTAGGTGCAGTTCAAGGCCAGTATGTAGAAGACAGGGTGAATATAGATTGATTAAATGGGTAGTTGATGAATCAGTTATGGAAGAGTTCATGAGGAGGCAGAGGTTGTACAGATAGGAGGTGAAAAGGAAAAGATGTGGATGTCAAATACTGAGAAAATAATAACCTCTTGTGGCATTTAATTATTTTGCTTTGGTATTTTTTTTTTTATTTCAACACTGGGATAAAATATGGGAGACAATACTCTATCTGCCCTTGTCAGGACCAGTTCTTGTGGCTTATGGTAGATTACAACCACCTACTCTATTTGACCTCTTTGACAATCCCAGCTGGAAGACACAGGATATTACAATCACAGAAGTAAACTGAGAGCATCACAGAGATGACTAAGCTTGATTTAAACCAGTTACCATAGGTCCCTCCCTCATAACAGCAAGGAGTTTGGTATCATCTATTCATGCAGCTTGGCAGCTTGGCAGTATATGAATATCCTTGAACAGTCATAAACTTGGTTAGGCAAGTGGTTTCCTACACGTGTTGTGGAACTTGTGTATTGCAGTCATCAACATTTCCCAATGCCCAACATGCCCAATCATGGACTCAGCATGATATCACCAGCTGTTCAGCTTTTGACTCAATTGATCTTGAGCAGTTCTTCTGCCCTTCTACTTTTTGTGGCACCTCTGTACTTGGTTCTTCTTTTATCTCTTCATTTTTTACTTTGCTTGTCCTCTTTGGCAGGACCTTTCTCATCCCTTTTCTCAGGTTTCTGGTTAAAGCTGTCCTTGAATCTCCTTTTCTCTTTATTTTACACCTTATCACTGGCTGATCCTATCCTTTCATTAAAAAAAAAAAAAACAAAAAATGCATGTAATCTCTCCAGGCTGCTGCCACACACATCTACCTTTCTGCTTTAGAGCTGACAGCCAAACTGAAATGTAACTTTTTCAGTCATCTCCCACTTCTTAGCTTTGAGCACAGTATTTTTTCTTAGAAGATTCTTCTCTACATTCAAGTGTTGTGCCTGCTTTCTACAACACATAGGTAGGATGCAGACTTCCCCATCTGCCTGTACAACGAAACTTGTGTATCTACGATATCCTTGGACAAAGAAAATGCAAGTTTGAACATCAGATATTCACACAGATGAGCATTGCTGCTAAGATAATTTTCCTAGCTTATTGCTTTGCCAATGGCTGCTTTCTCTCTTTTCTTTTTTTTTTAATTTTATGTGCCTTCACCTTCTCTGCAGTGTCAGACATAAGCCATTTGTCTTTGTTTTCAGAGTTCTTTGCCATCATCTATGTTCACTCATTATCAAATGATTGACTTCCACCTTGGGTCTTCAGTCTGCTCCCAGCTCTGGCCTCTCTCATATTTCTCTTAAGCATAGAAATACGTATCTTCGTACTTTCTACCATGCTGCACATAGAGTTGCCCATAAATACCTGTGAAATTACTTCCTTAGCCTCCTTCCAGTACATCTTTAAAGCTCTCCTTGACAGCAATTACTCTGGGGACATTCTTTACCACTGCACAGAGTGCTGATCCTTGTTTTCCAGTGCTCTCTCCTCTGTCTGCATCCACCGGTTTTCTCTCTTTTCATACTTGGGTGTTGGAAATACTTGACTGCAGGAACTTGGTTTCATTCTTTATTGGTATAGCAAGTATTCAAATAGGTTCCTGGCCCATGACTGATCTCTGATTCATGATGGTATTAAAAATAAAAAACCAGTAACATTGAGAAACAATAATAATAACAGGAACAACAATAATAAACTAAGAAGGCTTTAGGTATTTAATACTAAACACATTTCATTGCAGTTTTCTGGAACATGACATAAAAAAAAGCACTAGAAATGGCAAGGAATTATGAGGGGCAAGGGGGAAACAAAGCCAAGTGAAATAAAAATAATGTCTTAAGATGATATCTTACACTTTCTTTTTAAACTAATTCTGGTCACTAAAAAAAATAACAAAACCCACACAAAACCAAAACTCCCACAACCCAAACAAACAAGCAAGAGCTAAAATCAGGGAGGAAAAGAAACAGTCAAAGGAAATGAGAGGGAGACATGCAAATGACACACAGCATATCAGA
The DNA here is from genome assembly GCF_036417535.1 of Chlamydotis macqueenii. Taxonomy (NCBI): domain Eukaryota; kingdom Metazoa; phylum Chordata; class Aves; order Otidiformes; family Otididae; genus Chlamydotis; species Chlamydotis macqueenii. The sequence goes on from NC_141559.1 coordinate 24,562,509, forward strand.
CAGAAATAATAATACAAAGCCAGGAAATTGTTGTCCCCTAGTGATGACTCTGGCCCACAGACATGCATAGTGCTGCTTACTCCACCTTCCAATATTGTTTGGATAGTTAACTGTAATGCCTGCAATTACTTCTTTAAGGTGGATGGTGTCTCAGTGCAGAACTAGCTCACTTTTATTTCCTTTTACCTCCTCATCTCTGACATCAATGAGAAATAATCACCTGTATAGCTATCCAAATACATCTGTGAGAAAAAATCTGTGCCAGAAAATATTACACTCCTGACCAACATTCCCTTAAGCAAGGAGGTTTGGTGACACAGACATCTCTCTGTCCCTCCTCTCTGTGCTCACACAAGAGGATCAGAGACAGATGAGAACCTGACTTTGAACACTTGACTTGAATGAGACTCCTTTGGCTTTGCTGGCATCTTTGTCTCTGGTGTTTACCTTGCAGCTTGTTGTGTCACTTGTATCTGTCTGTTGGAGCAGATGCTAAGAGATTTTTCACAAAAACGTCTTGTGGAATTTACATTCATTTTTGAATGCATGAATTTTGCAGTTTGAGGGTTTGTTCTTCTGCTGAGTTTTTTGTATACTGGGCTATTATTCAAAAAGCTAGGAAAAGATTAAAAAAAAAAAGTCAGGCTCACTAATAGACTTCTGGAATAATGTATTGCTTTTAGGTTTAAAATTGGAATGTTTCACAGTAGCATTAATATGACAAACAAAAGCAAACCCAAACAATTCAAAGGACATTAATGGTTGATGTACAAACACACACTTAAAAAACAGCAGGAGTTTTGGACTAAATAAAAGCAGAAGTAAGGAGAGACAGCTGGGAGAGTGGAACAAGAAGGCTTGGAACTTTATGCCAACAAATGATAAAGTACAGTTTCAACAAGCCTACTTTCTTTATTCTCTATTCAAATAAAAAAATAAAAAAGCATTTTGCTACTGTCAGTAACATTTATGCACTGACTAAAGCTAAAAACACACCGGCTGTGTGAAGCTTAGTTTTTATTAAGCACAGCCTGTGTAAAATAGATGCAAAAAACCCTCATTTTGCTCAAACTTAAGTTTCTTTTTTTTAAAAAAAAATGTAATATGCTGACCTTGCAACCTTTCTGCACATAAGTATTCACTTCAGATCAATAATAACCATCCAGGTATTGCAAAGCACTGTACATGCATTCATTTATCAACAGGAAAACTTAAGCATGTAAAGACAAGTCCAGCAAATAAGGATTTACAGAATCAGGTCCCAATTTTTATCTGTCATATTTAAACTGACTTAAAACTAAATACCTTCAAAAGCCTGAGCTAAAATGCAGTACATATACTTATGAGTTAAAAAGGCTGTAGAAAGCACAGAAGATAAACGTAAGATGGCAAGAAGAGTAAGTTCAGTGCCTGTTTATAAGCTTTGGATTCAGCATCCATATGTTTTACAACTGCCAAACCTTTTTCAGCTTTTCAGCTTTCTTTTGCTCACTGACATAGCTGCATGTGTACAAGTACATGTGTGTGCATTATGTATATATAAATTAATATTTCTGTACAGAGTGGAGAAATTGATATAGTTTAATTGAAATCACGAGCCATGGGTTAGAATTTAGTTATATTATTAGGTAAAAAATAAAAGGTTCAGAAAGACATAGTTTAAATACAGGGGGTTTTTCGGGCCACAAACTATGATGACAGCATTTCTTAGAGTACCTCTGTACTAATAGAAGTGCATTTCTTTCTTTAGGTCTTCTTGTGCCAACAGTTTTTGAGTGGTGATTTGCTCTGCCTAAGAAATTGATGGCTTTTTTGTTACACACTACAGAGGGGTCCAAGACACACACATTGAGCTGTATCTAAAAGAGCCATCACAGTAGTTCAGAACAATTCCATAATTTTATTTCCATGAATTACACCTCTCCTTTGTTGCATTTCCCGATAGTCCAGATCTCTACAGAAAACCATTCCTCTTTTGCAATGAAGTGACACTCACAAAGAAACCTTTCCCCAGTCCAAATCTGTGCATTTGTAAGCTTTTAGTGCAAGCACCATGAATCTTGGGTGCTTTGGCTGGAGCACTAGAAAAGGTAACATTGTACTAGTGGAAAAAAAATCTCTTTGTGAGCCAAAGGCTGAAGCAACATGCACTATGGAGCCAAGCTGGCAAACGAACAAGTGGAGATGGATCTTACGTGGGGCTGTCAACGCAGTAATGAGAAGAACATTCCAAGGGTAAATTAAATCATATTGAAGCTGTATGGCAAATGGCATTTTAAAAGCATAGAAGAAAAGGAAAAACAATTACTAGTGGTGCAAGATGGTAAGCAGCACTGATAATGACAAGCATTTCATAAAAAATTGGGTCTATTATTAGCACAGGATTTTCTTATACTTGCACTCTAAATCAACACTGGCAGCTGAACATGAGCAATATCAGCCTAAGTTTTGTCCCTGCTAGTAAACAAAAACAGTACAGATCAAGACAAATTTCTCATGTTGGGAATGAATGCTGCTCATCAAAAAGCATCATGATGAGCAGCACAGGGTGACCGCCCTACAATAATCAATCATCAGTCAGTCATAGAAAGTGCTTATTCTGCCATTATACAAGGATCTTTGTTACTATATGTGTACTGCTCTCAAGAGAGAAGAGATAAAGGTTTCTTTCAATGATTAAAGCAATAGTTTTCATGCAGTAAACCACATTTAATTCTAGGGGAAAAAAAACCAAGCCAAACCAAACCTTAAAGAGGAGAAAAATACCAAACAACATAGGTAGAAGCAGTGGCATTAGTGAAGGATCCCTATTCTTCTATTTTTTACTTCATTTAAAAAATTCAAAATTATAACTTTTGTAGTTTAGGAAAGGGGAAAGGATATTATAATCTGCAGTAAAATATTCTCGAAGATTTTATAACTTAATATTCCGTTTCAAAATGACAAGGAATATTGCACTGATCCAAATTTTGACAGTGGAAACTGACCCAGTGAAATGTGTGTCCTTTCAGAGTAAAGAGAGGGCTATTTTAAGCTCCATGTGAAAAATATTGAATTATACTAGAAGTTTGACAATAATATTAGTTTAAGGTATCTAAGTATCTAAATACAATGTGTACAGTTCTGCAGTACAAATGCAAAATTAGAGTGCAAAAATGGTTTGAATCTGCAGAATTTTTTTCTATTATAATTCATAACTCTTGAGATCTGCAGATAACAATATTAAAAACCCTGGAAAAGTGGGGTGGAACAAGCAAAAACATTTCTGCTGTTTATTTTTGAAACATATGCATTTTCTTTCCTCTAAGTGAGCCTACAACCACCCTGGCACCTATTCTGCACCACTAAATAACAACTGGATGCTCATGCTTGGAAAGCTGGGTGAGGGAAGCAATTTAAAATTTATTTTCATAGTGGAAAACAGGTTTTGCCAAAATAGTTTCAGTTTATGAAAGGAAAGAACAGCTGTATTAGGTTTATAATAAATCTTTCACAAATCAGTAAAAGCAAATAGACAGCACAACTGTAACCCATAAAAGTGGAAAATATTAAACAACAGACAGTGAAGTTGTTAAACTTTCCCACAGATGCTGTTGGTAAAAAGCCTCTGCAGAATACGTACATGAAATGTGCATGAAAAGTGAACCTGAAGGAAAGGGGCATTGGAATGAGGCGGAATTACTTATTAGAGGAATATCCTATTAAGGTGGCTATTCTGGGTATGGAGGAAGGTGTCTCCAGCAGTTTCCTACTCCCATTACTGAATGTTAGTGCAGAATAATTACTTGCTTGCCAAAAATGACAGGACGTTGACCCTGCAGATTTATTGAATTCATACTGCTTGCCTCCAGGCCATGTCGGGGGTTATTCAATTTTGCCTGAGGAGGACAATCTATTATGAGAGATGAGTCAAGAAGGACTCTTCTCTGATTGCCCACCAAAACCATTATCGCAGCATAGAGGGGGCACGAGCAGTGAGTGGATAGACAAGGCAGCGCTTATCCCGATTACCAGGGGACCAGATACAATTTGCATTACGAGCAGCAGTGGAGCCCAGGGCAATCAGCTGGGGACGGGGCAGCCAGCCGCACGAGCGCTGTGCAGCTAATTGCTTGTGCTTGGCCTGGCAACCTTTACCCTCACAAGGAGGAGGCTGATTGGCTTGATCTGCAACTGGATGAATATTTTTACATTGACAAACATTTGCAAGTTATCGCCAAACGGAAACCCAAATGTTTAAGGTGCATACATTTTTACACTCCGACACCACCTCTTGTTGCTGTATAATTGTTTGACGTTGACGTTGTTCAGCTGCTTAATGAGACTGACTTAAGTCACAGCTTCATTTAAAATGAACAGACTGACAAAACCAGCAAAAATGTGTAAAAAACTCTAGAGGATTAATTTTTTTAAAAAGTTAAATATGTGAACCTTTGCAACAAGCTTGCCCCAACATCAATGGCAATCTTTCCAGGGTCTTTTAACCACTTTAAACCAGGGCCAATTTTTCAAAGGAGGGTCAGATACTTACTAGCTTTTTAAAGGTTCCTCAGCTTTGAAAGCAGCAGTGCTGTATTACACACCTGAACACAGTTGCTTAATTTATGGAACTAATTGGACATGTAAAATAAATCAATGTTTTCCAGTTCTCAAAGGATATGCTCTTCCCAACATTGCCTAGTGCTAGTGAAATTGATCTGAAACCTGACTCAAAGCAAAATGAAACGACTGGAAATGGGGAACAAGGGGGACTAGGGCAACTACAGGCCGATCAGCCTCACCTCTGTGCCTGGCAAGGTCATGGAGCAGATTCTCCTGGAAACCACGCTAAGGCACATGGAGAGCAAGGAGGTGGTTGGTGACAGCCAACATGGCTTCACCAAGGGCAAATCGTGCTTGACCAATTTGGAGGCCTTCTATGATGGGGTCACAGCATCAGTGGACAAGGGATGAGCAATGAATATCATCTACTTGGACTTGTGCAAAGCATTTGACACTGTCCCGCATGACATCCTTCTCTCTAAACTGGAGAGGCATGGGTTTGATGGATGGACCACTCGGTGGATAAGGAGTTGGCTGGATGGCCGCACTCAGAGAGTGGTGGTCAACGGCTCAATGTCCATGTGGAGACCAGTCACGAGTGGCGTCCCTCAGGGGTCCGTGCTGGGCCCGGCCCTGTTCAACTTCTTTGTCGCTGACATGGACAGTGGGATAGAGTGCACCCTCAGCAAGTTCGCCAACGACACCAAGCTGTGTGGTGCCATCGACACGCTGGAAGGGAGGGAAGCCATGCAGAGGGACTTTGATAGGCTGGAGAGGTGGGCCCGTGCCAACCTCATGAAGTTCAACCAGGCCAAGTGCAAGGTCCTGCACCTGGGTCATGGCAATCCCAGGCACAAATACAGGCTGGGCGGGGAATGGATTGAGAGCAGCCCTGAGGAGAAGGACTTGGGAGTGCTGGTGGATGGGAAGCTTAACATGAGCTGGCAATGCGCCCTTGCGGCCCAGAAGGCGAACCGCATCCTGGGCTGCATCAAGAGAAGTGTGTCCAGCAGGTTGAGGGAGGTGATTCTCCCCCTCTACTCTGCCCTGGTGAGGCCCCACCTAGAGTACTGTGTGCAGGTCTGGAGCCCCCAAGATAGGAAGGACACGGACCAGTTAGAGAAGGTCCACGTGGAGGGCCACGAGGATGATAAAAGGGCTGGAGCACCTCTCCTGTGAGGACAGGCTGAGAGAGTTGGGGCTGTTCAGCCTGGAGAAGAGGAGGCTCCGGGGAGGCCTTATAGCAGTCTTCCAGTACCTCAAGGGGGCCTACAAGAAAGATGGGGAGAGGCTGTTTAGTAGGGCCTGTTGTGACAGGACTAGGGGCAATGGTTTTAAAATAGAGGGAGGTAGATTTAGATTGGATATTAGGAAAAAAATTTTTACAATGCGAGTTGTAGAACACTGGAACACGTTGCTCAGAGAGGTGGTGGATGCCCCATTCCTGGAAACGTTCAAGGCCAGGTTGGATGAGGCTCTGAGCAACCTGGTCTAGTTGGGCATGTCCCTGCTTCTTGCAGAGGGGTGGACTAGATGACCTTTGAAGGTCCCTTCCAGCTCTAACCATTCTATGATTCCATGATTCTATGAAATGCTACATGGCTCATTTAAATCTGCTGGTTTTATCTGAACCACATTAAACTCTTTGCTTGTGAGAAAATTGAAACTTAGTGGAGGAATTCATGTGAAAAAAACAGGTGTTAGCATGGAAAACTTGCAATTTTTTCCTCAGTTCTTTTACGAGAAACATGGGGAATCATCCTCCTGGCCTTGCACCCTGTTTTCCAATATTTTGGGTAGTCTGGAAGTGTAAAACTGTGATGGGAAGCTGTTATCTCAACAAAGCAATTTAACAAATCTTAACATCCAAGAAAGCCTGAAATATCTTTGTCTAGATTTGAAAGTTAGTTAAAACCTAAGTCTACTAAGCTTACAAAATTAAAGTCAAATCTGCATTTTAATGGATCCTAGTAAACCCACTTTGCATTGTTTTGCTGTCCATGTTAGCATAAATTATCACCTTTAAAAGTAGAACAGAAAATTCTAATATTATCCATGGATCACCAAAACCAAGAACAAGGCAAAGTGGGTATTAACATAAACCAATATATTCTGCCATGGTGACTGGTCTGTCACTAGTCTGTGGGGATGGGTGGAGTGTGTATGTATCTACAAGTTATCAGACTGATTCCTTTTGAAACCACAGCTTGCATTACAGCAAGGGCAAAGGAAGATTAAGACATTGTGTCAGTCTTGTTTGCAGTGAATGAGAGCAGCCCATATTTAAGGTCTTGGTTTAAGACCTCTAGGTGCATTCAGACTAATAAAGTCAGCCCTTTCCTCATGAAAACTCAATCCCATAATTAATTGCTCTTCTTAAAATAAACAAAAAAAATAAATCCAGCTGTTCATAGTAAAAACATATTCATTTCACAAAGCAGAACAGTAAACATCAGAGTAACAATGGGGTGCATAAACAGAGATACTGACTGCCACTTGGGCTACCTGGGACTCCCCTTTCATCCAGGAGTTGCAGAAGGGTTCAGAACTCCCATCTGTCCTGGGTCATCGGTACCAGCCTCACATTGATCCCTCCAGTTGGGCTATCTATAGAGATACAAGGTAGCTCTATTCAGGCACTTGGTTCACAACATGCAGAAATAATAGGGACCTATTACAAAGCACTATGTAATATTAAGCAACCATGGAAAAGCATTCAAACCTTGCTCTGAAGAAAGTTTTCTCAATTTTCTCCCTAGCTTTTCTGGAGTGAGCATTCCTGTAACATCAGAGAGCTTCAAAGCACTGGGACAACTTTTCCCTGAAGTGAACCAAGGGACCTCTGGCCAAGATCCTCCTTGTCACATTCTCCTTGCGTCCCAGAGCACAATATCTCCCACACATTGCATGAAAAAAAGTTACTAAGTGTCGTATTACCCTAATGAGATAATAATAATAACATTTTGCATTCTCAATTGGTGTTTAATCAGTTGAAAGATAAATCCCAAGTTACATGCATGAAAGGGCTGTATTAAAGAAGACTCCATTTTAATATTTACTAACTTCTTAGTGTCTGACTTGGCAGCCCTGATAACATTTTTTCAACCATAGGGGTTTTTGAAGGCTTTGTGCTCTTTGAGCAGGATTGGGGAAAGCTCTGGATGGATTTCCTTTGTTTTACTTTCAAGCATGCTAATGAAAGAAACTGCTTTGTGGAGCCTCAAACTGACATCCAAAGGCTTCCTCAGCCATGCTGGGCTTCAAGGTACCTTGTCCATACCAGGAAGAAATGTACAGGCAAGGCAGGGGATAGGCTGCCTCTTTTTCCCCGAATCACAGCAAGGAAGGAAGCAATCAGCTGGCCATGGTGTTTTGCAAATAATTGTTAACAGCAGTGATAATTGTTAACAGAGAATCTTCCTTGTCAGCAGGGGAGAGTGGCACAAAAAGGCAATTTTCCTGCCATCCAGCTCTTCTGGGTCTGCTGGGAGGGCAAGATGTGCTGCCTGAGGAGAGGCATGGTGCTAAAATGGTTCTGCATTTTGCCAAAGTAAAGATTACCTTCCTAGCATATTTAGCACAGTCTGCTAGTGTTAGATATTAAACCCCAACTACTTTGTATAGTTTCTACACAAACTTAATCTATCCACTCTTTCCACAGAGACCACACCAATTCACATCCTGAGATCATGTCGGCATCCCTCTGATCTTTATAGACACCTGAAGATTATTCTCCAGATGAAATAAATTTTTAATTATTCATTCTCCATCATAAGCCTGCCCCACCCTAGAGAGAGATCAAAATGCTTCAGCTAAATCTGGTTTTAGTTCCATTAGAAAATATAACTACTAGCCTTCCAAACTTCTTGTAAGGAAAGATATTTAAATGCAGCTTTTCTTGTACAAGTGCTAACAGATAGATACTATAGCAGAACCACAAAATTTCTATGGCCCCAGTGGCTTCACTGGGCAAGTATTTTTCAGGTGATATTGACAGTCCGCTGTCTGTGGAGAATGTACTCTAGCACAACATGGATTGGCTCAAACTGCAGAAAAGAAAAACTGCAGGATAAACACGTACCTTCCAAAGGGCTGTTAACCAGCAATATATGGCTGTTTATGGCCAGAAAAACAAAGCTTTAATGAATCAGGAAGAAGTGTTCTCTCTTGTTTAGTCCCTGACATGGATATGTTAGATGTAAGTGCACCAGACAGATTTCTCTTTACCTGGCATTTTTTGCTTTGTTTCCTACTAGGTGAACAGCCTGACTAATATCCCCAGCACTGGATTTCTGAAAATCAGTATTTTGTAATGTTTCCTTTATGAGAGCCAGATTAACCAGAAATGACAGGACAGAAAACAGAGACACTTTACTCAACTCTGTCCTTTCCTCACAATTCTTTCATGAAATCAGTAACACTTTTGCATAACTAAAGGCAGGAAGATTCAGCTGCGGAGGTGAGGATGCTGACCTCCATCCCACACTGTGAACAGACACCCAATCCTCCATATTCTGCTGTGGCAGAAAATGGCTCTTTTAGCATTTTACATAAAATAAAGTTACAGGTCTGAGGAGATCGGACCTATATTTTCCAAAGCAACCTTCCTCCTATCACTGGAAACGCCTGGAACTCAATCAACACCTCATCTGGAAGGATTGACTTGAGACATTGATTCTTGAGGTGCTGGATTAAGGCAGCAGGAGCGAGGCAGATTCATCCCATTTGTAGATTTTTCTCTCAGTTTTCACACTATAGAAACCATTTTTACATTTTTGAACTTTTTCTGTCTAGCTTTTAAGAAAGAAAATGCTTTTCCCTGAGACCACTTTAGGCTCACAGATATAAAAGCATATCTGTGGCCATTTCAAGCAGATGATCAACTTAAAATTGAGTAGAATTTGACAATTAAATGAATTGACTAATTGCATCCAATGCTTTTATTTGTGGTTTCATACTAAATAAGGATTTTGTTTAAAGACATTTTGGAAACAAGCTCTTTTAGACCATCAGCATATTCTGCTATGTAAATTACTGTTTAGACACTCTCTTGTTTAAGAAGGTTGTTTAACTAATACAGTGCAACAAGTCCAAAAAAAAAGCTGTTAAATTTTGCTATAGAAGTAATTTGCATGTCTTACTCTTTAAAGAATGTTAAAGCTCTAAAAAGAAATCTTTTTTACCAGACTCCAAGTTACATAGATATCTTTTTGTACCAACCCACAAGAGCAAGTTACCAGAAACTCAGTGGGTCCAGTGAATGAAAAACGCCTGGGTGAAATGATGAGCAGTGCAGGACCAACAAAACATCTTTCTTCAGTGTTTCTCTGCCAGGGAAAATTTGGCTAAAATAAAAAAGACGTTTTCTTCCCAGCTATCCCTGAGTGCCAGTGCAATCCTTGGGAGCCATCATCAGCCATACGTTCAAGTAAAGCATAAACATGTTAAACCTGCCTCTGCAATGAATAAGGTCCTCTGACACTGCATATGTTACTTCTAGTCATGGACCATAATTCTGAGCTCAGCACTGTTCACAGATACACCTCCATTTGGGACAGCGGTAGTGAAAACTTAAAGGTCTCTGGTTTCCATATGATATTTTCTGGCATAGATGGATTTTGCTCTGCATTGGAGGATTAGGATTAAAGTACAGACATAATAAAACTTCATGGCTTCATTCCCAACCTGAGCTCTTCTTATTAGAATCACATGGGGACATAAACTGATCATAAAAATAGTAAACCTGTTATTATTTGAGTAATATTTATTATTTGTACATGGGATATATTGTGAGGAAAATAAATTCTAAAGATGTACCAGCAAAGTTATGTTAATAAATCAATCACCCACACTAAGTTGCCCAGAGACAAGAATTGCTTAAGCAAATAACAAAGTTTAAAAATCAGCTTTTGATTGGCTTGCACTATTCCATACTGCACATCAAAATCCGATGTAGAAGGTGAAGGTGTTTCTATGACAGTACTGTCAAGGTTTGTATGCATAAAAGGAGGAGCTAGAAAAAGTAGCCATCAAACTGACAGATGAAGAGAACCCCAATGAGAACTAGATCTGGGTAGATGAATGAGCCTCAGCTTATAACATCAGGAAGAATATTATCTCCTGGGTTTAGACATATCTCAGGTGAGAGAACCTAGAGAGAAGCTAGTCAAAGCTGGGTGGATAGACCTGACTGACAGGCTGCAGTTCAGGTCAGGCTGACCTGACTTGCCTATAGTGACTGAAGCAGGAGGCACTGGCAAGAGGAAATAGAAGTAATAGTAAATCTTTGAACCAGAGGCGATGACAAGATGTGTGAGAGGAAATGGCGAAGAAACTGGCCAAGGTACTAGCTTGAGTAGCAGAAAACAGATCCAGAGTAATGATGTAGAGGTGGTAGTTTGCTTAAATAAAGTTGTCACTCAAAAGAAAGAAATAAAGACAAGAATAAGATCCCCTGAGTGCAAATATGCACTTCTGGCCTGACTGCAACCACAAATACTGGAATAGAAAAATCAACTCAGCAGCCGTGATTCAAAACAGAATAACCAGCTTCAGTACATCAGGGAGCAAACCTTTTGAGCTCTTTGCCTCTCCTTATTTGGTTTCTTTGACAGTGTTTTCCCTCTGCCCATAGTAATTCTCTAATGTTTTCTCCCAGAAATTTCTTCTGGGTTCTTGCAGCACCACTGAAGCACATAAGAGTGTGCTTACTTATAAGAGTAAGAGTGTGCAAGTAAGTGTGAGTGTTGAGCCAAATCATATCCCAGAAGTAGGTCTCCAGCCTCGGTTGCCCAAGGAAGTATTAAATTCAAGGACATGGCACAACAGGTTAGCACCTTGCACTCAGATAACCGCAACTCAGTGGATTTCTGGAGGACATGACTGTCTTTGCTTGGTTAGAGATGTAGGAGAAAATAAAAACATCACTTTGTGTTGTTTACAAGAGAAAAACTGCAGACCTACTTCTGTGGATTCCCACACAATGCATTTGAAGGTGCAAGATAACTCCCTGACATGGCAGGCTGTATACGTCAACTGCCATGTTTAGACTTTCCATGTTCTCATCAAGTCTAGTGCTATGACTTTTGGTGACCTCTAGTTATTGGACAGCTATAGACGAACTTGCAAGAACAAACACTAGTCTTCGGACAGAGACCTTAGATAACTCTTCCTAGGGAGTGTGAACTGTGCTCACAGTGGTGAGCAGAAATAAGAAGAGAGGTAAAGTATTTTAAAATGTGGCCCACAGACTAAACATCAACAGCAGGAGAATGTGATGGGGGAGGTGAGTCAGCTCATATCATTTGCAGATGCTGCGATACATCTACTGCTACTGCATGCCGCTACTTTCCCAAATACGTGTGCACAGATCAGGGCAGAGGTGCACCATTCAGCCTCACAAATGCTGTGTCCTACGTCCTCCTCCGTGCCTGACACCTGTCAGAGTCAGGAAAGGAGTCCACCTCCCTTTTCTGCTGCCGCCATGTCTCGGGGGCCCATGCTGCATGCTGAGTTGCAGCCCTGCTGCAGCCCCTGTGCCAGCCCCAGCCCGACCCTGGGAGCCCAGAGCCGTGCAAAGCTCCTCCCTGCCACTACAGCCAGTGTCAGCTCTTCATTCATGCTCTTCTCATAGGGCCTAATACACTTTCAATTTCAAAATTTGTTTGCTACAAGCTTTCAACCTTTTGCTACCGTACAGGCACTCAGTCCATTTGCCATGTCTTGTTATGTGTTTTGAATGGCATTGAGTTATTCTAAAGCATTATTTTCTGCATTGTTTCTCTCATCTGTGTCAAGAAGCTGTACAAATTCTCAACTCACTGTCAGAAACATTCTTCCATTCAGGCCAACCATTCCTGAAAAGACCTTTTAAAGAAAAGAAAAGAAAAAAAAAATCTGCATTGTGACCTAGCAGCTATTTTCCTTTTTAATATGGGAGCACCAGCACCACTTGCTCAGTAGTTTTTGCATGATTTTCATTTAAGCGTATGTGTGAGAAAGCTGGCGTATAAAACATTAGGCTAACATTTGGCATCTGGAACAGTGTTGCAGGAATTAATAGCTCCAGCTTGCAGATAACATTCATATTGACCACTGACCTATTGAACTGTTATATTTAGAAAGATCATTTAGAGGAAAATCTCATAGGCTATTGAATTTGAAGCTGTTCCAGCTACTTTGTGAGGCTTTTTTTATCTTCCTTTTCTCTCCCCTGCAGTGGAATTCTCCAAGGCAAATGGAGTAAAATATTTTGCTAGAGGGGATACTTTACTTTCAAGATTTATTCCTTTGCACCACAAATATATCAAGGAAAAAAAATATCAAAGACAGTAGAAAAAACGTTGGAAGAACTGGAAAGTTTATTTTCAGTCTCAGTATGAGAGTTTGACAGTCAAGCAGGGATTGTTTGTTTTATTGTGTGAGGGGGGCTCATTTTTATGTTAGGCACCTGCAATCAACTGAAATAAGTTACATTACTCTCTTTTCATATTAGTTTTTTCCCCTTTGATGCCACGTCAAGGGAAGAACTGTCCTTGCTACTTATCTCAGACATGTGCTATAGAGGAATTGTCTTTTAATTATCTTGACAGATAGAACCTGCAAGTTTGTTTTGATGAGCTGTGATCTATATGACATAAGATCTATTAAACCATTATGTGTAAAAGCCTATTCAGTATGCTAGCAGCATGCTTGGTTTCTACTTTTCTCCTACCAATAGTTCATATATTGAGATAACACTTGCCTTCATATTTGCAATATGACGGTCAGACCACCATGCGTACACCCTATTACCACCTGCCTTTCTCTGAGGGAAGAAATATGTATTACACTATTTAACAGTCTGTAAAATCCAAACCTGAGGGCATATTTTGCTGGTCATTTCACCTCGTGCATTCTCCTCCTCTTTATTCCCTTCTTAAAGCATCATGCATGACTTTTCTGCCCATATCAAGTGCTGATATTGAAAACAAACAAATACATGTTATTATTAAAGAGATTCTTGCCAGGAGGCAAAAGAAAGATGTGCTCCTACGAGATTTGCTTACATATTCTGTGGATTGTAGATAGTACAGCTTTACATTTATTGAAATTGTCTTTTCCCTCGAGTTCTAAGAAAATGTGCCTAAAGCTATTATCACGTCTATCGACTCTGCGGGATTTAACGGACGTGGCTCCTGCTCCCAAGTGGTTGGAAAATGACCTCTATGAAGCAAAGTTCAAGCGGAGTGAAAGCTCTGAGACTGAGATTAGAGACCTGTCAGTTGCCTGGTAGGATGAAAGTGTAAAATTATATGTGACGCTCAGTTCAGTCACATCAAACAGCTCAGAAATGTTTACTGAATGAACTACACAGTCGCTAATTACACTTTCCCCTTAAGTATTCACATTATCATGGGCAACAAATACCCAGAGAATCTGGAAAGGGAAAGCTTCTAATAAGTATGCAACAATTACAGCAGGCATGGTTTTGCACCTTAATTTTCTTACACTGATTATTTATGGTGAAGAGGCAAATTTGGCCTGTCACTGCATACAGTATCTCTGTATCTCTGTTTCAGCCCTTCTGAAAAAAAGACATGATAAATTTTAAATCAAAATACAGCAACAGGAGCATATCTACTAACACTAAAATAAACACAACCTTCCTCACAACATGGTACAAAACATTGCTTTAACCTAGGGACTTTTAGTGATCAGGCTGTTCAGTATGGCCATATATATAATGTCTAATGATTACAGCAGCAATTAAAAACCTGATGAATCAAAGTGTGTTGAAATTACTCTTCCACTTCTTTCTGAAGGAAGTGCATTAACCTTCTACATCATGATTTTTTTTTTCTTTCTTGCAACTTCTCTATGTTAAAAATTGGCTTTCTCTTGATATTCACTAATTCCAAATTTTGTAACATAATCTAGAAGACTAATTATGAAAGGTCTTCCTTCCACAAGCAAGGACCCTGCTCTACACTTTAACTGTCACCCACAAAAACCTCTGACCATGTAGATGATCCAGAAAGCAAAAGCAAGATGCAGGGGGCCCGGGGATTTCTGAGTTGAGCTTTGTGGGGCAGTGGTGGTAGGCTGACATGAGACACTCCAGGGGAGAAGGGAAGAAAAGGCCAGGGGAGGCTCTGCTGCTGGTGGCCGCATGCTAGAAGATATGCTCCACCTCATCCACTTCCAAGCCACTGGAAGACCTTTGGGTCACCAAGGTCATTAATAAGCCCAGAGAGAGAGAAATCCGGGATGATCCATTTCTACGGGCACACAGGCAATGAAGCACTCAAGCACACAGTCACCATGCAGAAAGTGAGGTAACGGCTCAACCTGCTCCGTTTGCATGCTGTCAGTGGCCAATTCATAGTTCCTGGTTTGTTTTTGTTTTCCTTTCCTTCTTTGAAAATGCATTTTGCACACTGGGAGTCTTTTTTTACTTCTTCTCAGTGATATTTTGGAGTCATACTATACTCTGGTCAGGAAAAGAAGAACCAGTTTGCTTGAGAGAATAACTACAGCAGACAAAAAAAAAATGATACATGATAAAACTCAGAGTTATACCAAACTGCTGAGCCAGTCTGGAAGAAACTACTGTTTTGCCATCTGAATATTTCTACTGTCTACTCAAAGCATAGTTTAGTTAAACAGTTTTACATTAGCAAGTTTAGGCAACAAATTATTTCACTGAAAAATATTTGATGTTATAGATATCATCGAAAAAAAACGTAGCTTTATCTCTGTCTCTGAATTTAATGTAGATCTTTGATTTTTTTACTCTTGTAATTTTTCTCAGATAAAAATTAGCTTTTTCCTGATCTTTTTTAGTTCCAAATTTTGTAACATCATAAAAAAGCCTAATTAACAAACGCAGAACCTTAATCTTCTACAATATATTCAATAACCTGCTAGTTAAAAAAAAAATATCCTTTTTTTCCTCTCCACTTTTATATGATCTCTAAAACATGTGCTTAATTAAAATTGATCTCTCTTACTTGAAATCTTTACAGACTGACTTAGGGAAACATGGCCTCAGAGTTATTTGAATTTACATTAGCAGAAGATCTAACCAATAACATGTAATTGCTGCCACATAGTGTCATTTACACTTAATGCTACCTTCTCAAGCATTTTAATCACGACAAAGTGTACACTGTTTCCATTTTTACAGAGGACTTGATTCAGCCCCCAAAAGCACCTAAACCATGGTACCCGGCACGAGGTGAGCTGCAGTTTTACAAGAGGAGGGGTTTTTACTCAAGATGGATAATCTGGCGTGGTGGGAGCCTGGCGCCGAGTTCCGGGGTCCAGTTCACAGGCACAGGTCACAAGGGGCACATCCCACAGTATTTTTCCTGCTAGCTGATTTAGCCAAACCATGAGCATCCAGGAATTAACCCAAGATGGCAGTGTTGGAGGTGTGTGTGTGATATTCTGCTTTTTCATGCTGCAGGTTTTAAGGGTCTGTAACCATCCTTGAGAAATCTACTGTAATCAGAAAAAACATGGGGGCGGGGGGGGGGGGGGGGGAATCTTTCCTTTTAATTTCTACCTGTGTCTGACTCTAAAAAACCAGTAAAATCTCACTGATTCGTTATCTTCCCTAATCTCTTCTGAAATGTCCATTTTATTTTTGCCCAGTTACAAAACTTCACAAATGTTTCTATTTCATTGTCATAGGTTTTAGTTCTACCAAAAAAAATCCAGAAATGGATGACAGAGAAATTAAACTTGTACTGCAGCCAAAACAGGTTAAGGACACAAGGACGTGTTCCAAGGCATCCAAAGTAGCCCAGACAAAGTTGCTTATGCAGAAAAAAAAAAAAAAAAAAACTAAACATGCAGAAATATAAAAAGTACCTCTTCCACACTGCTTTGCCAGAAGGAAAAATCCCACAGCCCAGCCATTCTCCAAATTTTTAGTTTCACAGTCTCCAGGTATTTTGAAGGTAGATGTCTCAAAGACAGTCTGACGTGAGAAATGCAGCTCAAGTGACTTAACAGAGAGCCCAAGGAGCAGAGACAAATCCACACTCTGGACTGGCTGATGCACAAAACATACCTCAAGCCTCTCTCATACACAATCTGTTAATAAATGGTGGAATTTAAACATCAAATCAAGTCAAATTTTGGGTGAGGAGTGGGATCAAGATAGAATGGACACTTGGTTTACTAAAAAGGTTTGGAAATCATGATGAAATAAAGCACTTTTTAAAAATCATGCATACATTCCACAGCCAGAATTCTAAATCCATAATGAAATAAATCCTTTTGGAGGAGGTGTTTTCCTTCAAACTCTGCCCTTTATGGATAAGTTGCAGAGCTACCTCTGCGCAGAGTTTACGCAGTCCTGAATCTATTCATAACTCTGTCATTATTGATCACAAAGAAAACATAAACCCCCCATACCTTATTATTTGGAAATTAATATCCAAATCTTCCTCTCCACTCTCCTTGTTTTTTCCCTTCCCAGTATTCAGAGGGTATTAGCAATAGTAGTGAAAAATGGCTTCTGAGGCTCCTGCTAATCTCAGGGCGATGGCAAGTGGGAAGGATGCAGAGGGAGTTCAGCAGTGACAGATCCCTGAACAGGTGCTGACAGGAAATCCTTGTTTGGTGCACATTTTCTGTGGTAGGGATGCTAATGTATCAGACAACATAACGTGAGGTAGATGTAGTCTGGAACTGGATCCCCCCAAAAAACGGGTCTAGCTTTTGTTTCTGGGAGCTCTTCCTATTTGGCTTTGACAACTCCTGCTCTCTGCAATAACAGTTACAAAAAAAAAAAAAAACATTTTCAGTCAAAAAAAAAAAAGTGGAAGGTCAATTTAAAAGATGGGAAGTGTTTTCAGATGTTTTAAACTTTTGTTTCATTTGTTTTTCATAGAAATTTAAAAAAAAAAATAAAGAAATTAAGGATATGCCCTGGGCTTGACTTCCTGTGGGCTAGGAAAGGGATAAATTTTGTCTTTGCATTGCAAAAGGTGATCTTTTCTCCCTACCAGTGCTATCAGCATCTGCAGGTCTCTATCCCTAGGGAACAATTAATTATTTCCCGAACAAGTTTGCTCATTAGAGAATCTGACTACCACTTTATTTATTTCCAATAGATGGTGCCCTCTTTTTGTAGCAGATGTTAAAACTGAAAATAAGTTCCTTAAACATATGCTATTATGATTGGGGAACATCGGGTGCAGTCTGCCTCTGGTTTGTGCTGGAACCAGTATGAAGCACGGGCTCTCATTTTGGTACTCAGTGGGAAATTGTAACCGGCTAATTGATGACTCAGGAAAGGACAGGCTGAATCTTCAACAAATACTTCCTTCGTATAAAACATGAATCATACACTGAAGTCAAATGTCATGTGATGAAAACAGAAACAGATAAATGCCCATTCCCTTCGGAGATGCTCAGTTTTATTTCCCTCCTCTTGGTAGCACCATGTGCCCTCACCCACAATGCTCTTTTGGCCCAGACAGTGCCTTGATGTACAAAGAAAACAGCAATTTACAATGCCCTCTCCTGCCTACTCCGTCTCATTTTTTTTCCCTTAAAAAAAAAATCTGATTTTCTCTTCCCATTCTAAAAATAATCTGCAAAGTATTGTTTTTCTTTGAAATTCACCTTTAATAATTCCTATCCTTTTGCTCTTCCTGCACCCAGTAGCTCTAGATGCCCAGATGGATTGCTTGTACGATCAGAAGAGAGGGCACAGCAACCTCACCACTTCCCTCATCATGGTCCATTTGAGACAGTCCTCCAGGCAATTTAACAATGGCTTCTCCCCGCCACAATAAAACGCTTTATAGCATTCTTCTCCAATTCAAATTGACCTGCAGGGCACATTTCAGTAGCAGCTTAATTCACTTTCTCCCTTCCCTTGAGCTGAAAACAGTAGGGCATTAGTTGCCATATAACGTGACGTCTATGTCTTGTCTCTCCTATTATCTAGACTACGTAAATCATAACAACAGCAATATAGTTGTGCGCTGATTTAAATGAAGAAATATGGTTTGAGGATAAAATAATTATTCTAATTTCGGTGTAGGAAAGCCTCATGCAACGTATTATGTCAATGACATCCCAAATCAAGATGTGCAATCTTGAGAAATTGTTTGATTAACTTCTGTCTTGTAAAACATCTTCCCGTGGCAAGTACTTAAGCCTGTAAGAGCTGCCAAGTTCAAGCCAGGGTGGCTCAGGCTATAAGTCTTTCTGCAGTCCTTTGGGCCACTCCGTAACAAGAGCTACCATTTTGCTGTCACTGTCACTTCACATATCCAGTCTCTAAAGCTCTGTTTGTTGTTTCATTCTGTTCTATGTCTCCCTTAGGAACTTCTTCATTTTAATATAAATAGAGCGCTTCATCATGCAGTGCCAAAGACTTGTGGAAGGTACAACTCCCAATATTACTGAAGATGATGCATACAGATGAATTTGGCAGCAGATCACAAACAAAGGGCCTTAATGAAAAGGGGCAAACTTCCTAACCCAAAGGTACAGAAGGGAAGAGTTTGAAAATAATAAAGGAAAGGGGAAAAGAACACCTCCCTCTGCTAACCATTGGTTCAATTGTTATTCACAAACATCACCAGAAGCAGATAATTACGCCCTTTTGCCATACATCACGAATACATTGTATAGCATGCATATTTTTAAAGTTTGTTTTAATGTGATTTTCCTTTTAACATGAAAATTAATTTTCCTTCTAAATTGGGAGGATTTTTAAAAATCACATAATATTTCTAAGTAAAAAAATCATATATGTTTTAGCAAACTATGTTTTAGAAAAACATTAATTTTTGAAATATTAATAGTTGCTTTTTAATATTGTTTAAAACTTTGCACACTTTTCAATTTTGCCTTTTTTGTATCCACCCATTTATATGATATGATCAAGGATATGATAACAAGATATGATATCATAATATTAAAATACAAAAATTAGGATAGTATAGGATAATAGGATTAAGGATGCCCAAGCAGAGGCATGAACTTTGATGTGTTATGTGTTGAGAGAACAAAATAAAAAGGCAGCTTCTAACACTTTCATAGTAACAGTAAATAATAATAATAATAATAATAATAATAATAATAATAATAATAATAATAATAACAACAATAACAACAACAACAATGTGCTACAACCACTGCGTATCACTATATGACATGACAGCTGAGATATGATACGTTCTGGTCACCTAATACTTAGTACCAGAATAATTCTTAAATTTTTGAAAAAAAAAAGTCTCCTATAAAAGTGACACTTGAGACATTTCAGAAGAGATTAATGAAATCAGGGGTTATTTTAGTTCTGCAAATTTTACCTCTCATGTGTTAGCATATAATCCCAGAACCACTGGCAGGCTGGATCTCATCCCATTCTGTACAAAGTAACACAAGGGGATCAAATAAAATTTGAGTTTTGCCTTACCAATAGTTTATAATGACTTAATTACATTTAAACTGTCTTGTTCACAACCCATTGGCTTTAGCCTCTTACTTGAACAATGTAACTGTTTCTTTCATGTCCATATGGAAATGCATTAGGGATGGTATCAGCTCATGCTTGCATATTTTATGTGGTTGTGCCAGTTTAATAGCTTACTGAGTGACAGTTCTTAGCATTTCTGTTTCCTTTTCTGCCTTCTGCAGTGACTACGCAGGTTATCTCATATATTTACCACACTTTTTCAAACACTACGTGTGCACAAACATCCCAGGCATTTATAAACTGCTAAAATCCAGTTACAATTTCACAAGTCACAAATACGCAACCTTGAAATTCAGTAGTTACAAAGCAGAACATTTGTACTTTGTAAATTCCTGTATATTTCTTAAGTTGCATGATGGGGAGCAGCAGGTGACGTTATCCAGTTTTATGTGCACTTTACCTTTCTCTAACACCCCTCTCACTCCCTTCCCTCCTATCGATGCTGCTAAGTATAGAGTTTCATTCATTCACTTTATTGCTAAAACCCATTGTGCTGAAAAAAAACCCGATTTCTGAGAATTCAATATGACGATAGCCGATGTAGACTTATCTGGATATGTATATTTGTATAGTTATGTATGTGCTTATGTATATAGATGAGAGTGAGCACAGAAGAAGGATGGAGGTCACATTACAGTATTTAATGGAGGTACAGCACTTACCCTTTCGGCCATCTACCCTCTCTCCCCATTACCAAAGAGTACAAGCGTATTTAAGCTTGTGACACTTCTGTGAGGCAGAGGACTGTTATTACCCCTTTTTTTTAGAAACCTCAAATTCAGCCTGGAGTCAGCCAGTCAGGCCAGCGTCTCCCACTTTGCCACCCAGCAGCAGCTCTCTGGGCCTGAAGGTTTTGATTTTGCAGCCTTTCCTGCTAAACGGGAAAGTTTATCAAGACTTTAAAGCAAAACAGCGCCAAGGTTAAGGCAACTCAATTTGCTCGTAGAGGTGGTGAGTGGAGGTTTCAATGTCCCAGCTCCATCCCCTGCCCCCAGCGAGGCTTGGGCTATTTTACACTGAGAAGCGCAACATGGATCCTCTCCCTCCTACAAACCTCCCCTAAGATGAGGCTGCAGGGCTGTGAGCGCTCCCTCTCTTTTGGCCAAGGAAATCACACTCGGAAAGCTCAGACCAGACCCAGGCCTCCTGAGCTCCAAGTGTACAGCACACGGGCAGCAGAACCCCTGTATACCGGGCACCTCTCTGCCAAGGGACAGGACCCTAGCAGGGTGTTTCTCTTCCTGCAGAAATCAGTAGGTGGCAAACATCCTGTGGAAATCTGTGGAGCAAGACAAGCCAAAATGAAATTCATTTTTATGCACCATGGAAGCACTCCTAGATATGTGCAAGGGCTTTTACTATAGAAGTAACACATCTGGTGTATTAACCCTATGTTCTTCTTGCCATATCTGCAAAATTCCAGCTTTTATAAAAACAAAAAAAAACCCCAAATTACCTAAATGTTATATAAGAGATATCATAGAAGTGCATATCAGGGAAATGTCAAGTCTTGCAAAACAAACATGCACAGAAAGGAAGAATGAAGCTACTATCTCACGCCTTTTAATACATTTTAAATATAATGACCTGCTCCCAAATTACGTATAAAAAGCTGTGTAGTCTACATACTAATCACATCTCAAACAACTGTCATAGAAAATACTTGCTTGATATCTGCAAGATGCCCTTTCACTGGACCAATAAAACATAGAGTTATGTGATTATTATTTTCAAATATACAATATTCTACTTCATTAGTAGCCCATTGTATCTTCAGGCACACCACTCAGAGTAAAATGCTACTTGAGGAATAAAGGAGGATAGAACCTACCTCATAATTATACAAGACAATGGGACATAAGCAAAGGTTGGTATTTAATTATCTTATACCATAACTGATACCTTCTGATGAGGCAGAGCAGCAGACACAAGTGTATTTTTCTCAGAACGCAAAGACTAGTAGAAATTCTTAAATAACAGTAGTAAAATTCTGCTGTCACACTGCAAATTAATTGGTGGCAGAAGTTAGTTTTAGTTGTCTGAAAAAAAAGTCCTTTCTTAGTACATTTTTGGTGTATAAATAATAGAAGGTATTTTTGTGAGGAAATAGTTGTTTAACTCCTATCTTCACCCTGTTCGTGTTTTTGCCTCACCTGTGTCAAAACATCATAATCTTACAGCTGCTAATTGCAGCAGAGTGGCGCCTTGAGTTATTTTTGTGGCCAGCATGAGATGGCATGTGACATTGTACATTGCAGTAACCCTCAGTGAGGCCTTTCCATTGCAAAGATTTTAATGCAGAAAGAGGAGGGGGTGGAATCTCCCAACATCACTTTAATCTGTAAGTACATTTTTCTTGATCATTATGTAAAATTAAGGTGATCTGATTATTTCTCAGATTTACTACTTTAATGCACAGTGGTGTGACACAGTAAATGTTACATTTTAAGGCACTTCATTGAAGTAAGTGCATATCAGTTCAGTTCCGACTATGCTGGGCTTTTGCCTTAGCAGAAAACAAGTGAATGAAAGCAAGAATTTAACATGATGAGTCATACCAATCATATTAAAAGCTTACCTTTTAGGGAACACGAGGTGATATCCTGCAGCCCATATTTAGTAATCCTCTAATTGATATTGGCAAGAATTCTGCTCCGTAGGAGTTGTGTAGGAACTCTGGATTTTGGTTTGCTCTGTCT
The DNA here is from genome assembly GCF_036417535.1 of Chlamydotis macqueenii. Taxonomy (NCBI): domain Eukaryota; kingdom Metazoa; phylum Chordata; class Aves; order Otidiformes; family Otididae; genus Chlamydotis; species Chlamydotis macqueenii. The sequence goes on from NC_141559.1 coordinate 24,585,240, forward strand.
TTACAATGCTGACAGATCAGATGTGTTCTGAGAACCACAAACAAGTGATTTATTTAAAAGAGCATTTTCTAAAATCTACCAGTTTCCTAACAGCCTACGAACAGGGATATGCTCTTTCAGCCGAGAACGCATATCAGGTTTCCTGGAAACCATCCCACTAGGGCATGACTATAGCTCCAATATAAGCAGTGAAGTACTTAAAAGAGGGCTAATTAGCTATTTGCTGTACTTGACAGATAAAAGATGTATGCAAGCACAGAGAAAAGACTGCAAATATAGATATCCCTGATTATGTTATTGTCCAACATTTTAATTAATTTCTTAGACCATCTTTGTGTAATGTAAAAAGGTTTTAAAAGATGTGATAGTAACAAGGCTGTGGTGTTTCTTTAACTAATCACCATCACTGCAGGGTGCTGGAAACTGTAAAGCACGTTTTATATGCTCAGTTCATTGAAGAATTACTTTTACTTCTACTGGCCTTAATTTTTCCTTTATTTGCAGAGCAGCAATGAGAAAGGTGTGATTTGATTCAACTAGTGTGCTGCCCAGAAGACACGGCAGATGCCATTTTGGCATGTAAATCGTCTACAGAGGAGACAGACTGGCTGGTAACTACAAACAGGGGCAGATAATAAAAAATCCCTTTGGGCTCTGCTGGCAACTCTGCAACTCATTCAGTGGGTGAGGAAGTAACACAGCTTCTCGTTTTAGCTACCCATAAAATTGGGGAATCATATTTATCTGTCATTTGTGAACATTGTGTGGCTTTACATCCCACCACCCGCAAAGTTCTCTGAAAGCCTCAGATGAAATTTCCTCACAATATATTTCTGTTTCTAATTTTAGCCGGAACCAAATGCAAAGTTATGTACAATGTGAGGTTAGCTGAGCAAATAAACACACTAACCAAACCTTCTGGAAAAAAAAAAAACCAAACCCACAACATTTTGGACTAGGGTTTAAATTCCAGCAGGAATCAGGGCTCCTTCCTGGTTAACTGATACGGTTTCACAAGTTCACAAGGATATGCAGTCACCTTGGCTGTAAACTATTTTGGTGTGTTTCCATCAGTGTCGCAGGAAGGAAGGATTTGGCCCACACCACAACAAAATAATGAAGTATGCGTGTAAGCATATAGGCACCAACACAGTAAACAGCAGTACAGAAACCAGCAGCATTTTAAGCTTTGTTAATAGTGAGGGGCCAGGTACATTAAAGTAGCAGACAATTTGTTTGATAAGCAATTGATATTTGACAGGCCAGTGACAGCCCTGCTGTCAGGAGATCACTGCTCCAGTCTCAGTATGTGACTTTAAAAACTTCACTAGGGGAAAAATTACAGTCAGGCAAGCAGCAGCAAGGCATAGCCTAAGGCGCTATCTGCCAATAACTAAGTCCTAGGGAAAACTGATTTGTGGCTTCTGATCACATGAACCTATAGCCTTCACTATTGACTAATTGTGGTTCATCTGGATGTAGATCTATCTTGGCTAACAAGAAAGCACTAGAGGTCTTCATTTAGCCATTGAGCTGACTCTCTGGAGACGTGTGCAGCTGTCTTTACCTTCTTACCAATCAACACATCAAAAGCTGCAGAATATATTCCCACTTCCAGAAATGCAAACTGCAAGTGAGATAAAGTTGCCAAACTAGACTTGAAAAAGAGTGAATGATTATGACTCCACTCCAAATACAAAAGATAAATCATTTATGACCGTGCAGAACTTTGCTATCCATATAAATTTAGAACAGATACAATGGAGTCAATTTATCAGCTGGACAGCCACATCATTTTAATGTAACTGTAAAGGATGAAAACAATTTTAGGTGCCTTTTTTTCCCCTACAAAGCATCAAACTGAGGAGAACACAAGCAGACCAGGTAAATGCACACTCCCTTGCACAAAACGACCATTGAATGACGCTGTTTTGATTTGGTTTATTTCAGTGAAGAAAGCATACTTAAAAATAATCTACTTGATGCCATGAATATCAGCTGCTAATTACTATGCAAAATATCCTACCTAGTCCAAAAATTGTGCTAAAATTGGGGAAAAAAAATATCAAACACTATGACAGAAGTATTTGAAGCTAAAGGTACAGAGGAAAGAGGCTCAGCAATTTTGACTTAAATCACTTTCTTGGCTTCTGCTCAGGTTAGCTATTCATTCAACTAAAGGCAGTACTGGAAAGACAGAGAACACCACCACTGAAGGAGCTGAGCTCCCTCATGCTCCATCAATGCTATCAGAGTTTAAAAGTCCACAGCCATTTCAGGGCTCAATTACAGTTTGACTTAAACTCTAAATATGGCTTATATTGGACTTAACAGGCAGACAATTTGCTTCAGTGCCAAATGACCAGGAATTTTATGATGTCTGTTAGTCAAGGCAGGATCAGTCAGCGCTGAATATGACTTTTAGTTTCATAATATAAGGCATACCCAACCACTGCTTTTTCTTGTTTGTACTGTCTCGGTAAGTCAGGAGAAAAGTTTTTCTTGTGAGATTTCTCTTTCCTCCCACTCCAGAAGAACAAGAGTACAGAGACATGCAGAGTCCTTGCAGGATTTTGGTACCTCTGCATGTCAGCTTGACTGCAGAAGGGAAATGGTGAACATTTTTGCAATTTAACTTTCTGTCCAGTTAAATTGGGGTTGCAGCCTGGCAGAGAAGAGCAAATTGAGCACGTAAAATTAAAAGCAATGTAAAGATCCCCTTAGGATGTCAATTCTGAAGACAACTTTGCACATTTTTAGTTACTTAATGGACACCTGTTTCTGCCTTGCCTATCTTGATTGAGATCAGAGGAATCTAAAATTGGCTGAGCAGTTTGGGGCTGGGAATTATTAGAAACTTAGAGGGAGAGAAAATTTAAAGCCTGTTCTTCAGGGCAGATTGTTCTAGATAGGTAAAGCAGAAAAACTTGTAAGTGTCTTTTCAAAGTTCTTAGGGTTTAACAGAATACATTTCTGCCTCTATCAAGGTGCAGCTATTGCTGTTTATTATTACTACCAATTTTGATCTAGTACATAAATGCAATTTAAAAAAAAAGTTATATATATATATATCTCACATTTCTTGTTGTTGGACTTCCACTGTGAAGCTTTTGCCCAGTAGTCTTACAATAGATGACAAAAGTTCAAAGCAGTTTAGCCTGTTCTCAAAGCTGATGCACCTTTCTTGTTACAAGACCTTCTTTTCACATTGCTTATAATTTTACAAAATTAACTCCCAAGGATAACATTTTCCATGCTGACATAGTTACTCTGGAAAATATCTCGAGATTTTGCCTCTTGTCTTTGAAATACAGGAATGCCTCTATACTCAAAGCAGGGATGGCTTACTACCACCCATTTAAAATTCCTTCAGCTGGCCAAATTGTAAAACTTTATGAGGAAAAATAAAAAAATTAAAGAAAATCACACTTCAGTACAGGCTCAGTAAAAATAGCTTCCACTTTTAAGAGTTTTTTCAAAGTGAGAACTCTTAAAATTTCACCTTATGAACTCACTCTGGCCCACAAAAAAAAGACAAGATGGGTGCAAAGCCAGGGCAAGGGTGACCTGGAAGTGTTTCTCAAATTTTCTCTCAAAGGGCTGCTCCTCTCCTGGGCTGCTGTCAGGTACTGTAGCTAGGAGCAGAGCATCACCAGCATTTCTTGTGCTCCTTGTTAGTGCTCCCTGTGCAGGTGAGACGCCCCTGGAGCTGGAAGCCAAGGTGACGGAAAACTACAAGGAGGGAAATATGGGGGCTGCAAAAAGGAGCCCGGTGGGCATGAAGCAGAGAGAAGAGAGAAAAACTGTGATTAGTATTTTATAGAGAATGGGGTAGGGGGAGGATAGATGAGATTTAATGAGAAATTTGGAAATAAATGTTTTTTAATTAGGAAATATTGATTTAACCAGCCTGTAACTAGCCTGCAGAAATTACAGTTTTCCTATTACGTCTCGTTCAGGAAAGGGTTCTCACTTCCCGAAGGGAAACTTTGGAAGGAGAAAAAGGCTAGGGGGACAAAAGGGAAAGGGAAGAGAAAACTGATTCCAGAATAGCTCAATGCTTCAAATGTTTGCCTAAGTACTATGAGACTCCCCTCAAGGGCCTAATTCAGACCTAGACTTCAATCTCAGTCTCTCACTTTCCACAGAAATATCTTAACAACCAGTGCATAGGTTGATCCAAGGACAGTCTTTCTTTTTTTTTTTTAATGCTTCTACACAATAAACTACTCTTCAGCTAGAAAATGCCAACATCCAAAATCCCTTACTTACTCCAGTTCCCCATTCCTCCACCCCTCATGCCTTATAATTCAGCTTTTAATGATACAAACGTGGCTTGTTTTCTCAAATCTCTCTCTCCTCACTCAAGGTGCAGGACCAAGCTGCCCTGGGGATGAATCCAAGCTTTGAAGGCAACAGCTGTAGTACCCTTGCTTCGTCGATCACAGAAGTCACCATCTCTGCGGAATAGGAAGACGACCACCACATGATATGACAAGAGATGATCTCATCTCGTCATCAGAGCAGTTCACACTCGAGAATTAGCTTCTTCAGAAAAAGACATCTCTAAAAGAAAACCTTTCACAGACAGACATTAACTATGCATTTCTACCTAGGCACCTGAACAAAAGCTGAAGGGGCTGACCTGCAGAACACAGATGCTTTGTGTATTTTAAGTACATACCCTATATACTAAAGAAAATAAAAGAGTAAAACACATTCTGGATTAGGAGACATGGATTTCTTTAACCCTGAAATGTCAAATCTAAATAAAAGGTTGTTTCCATAAGAAGCAGGAGCTGATGATGCAACTGTTTGCTTACAAAGAAGTATGCACAAGACAAGGAGCCAAGTTACTGTTTTTTCTCATCTTAATCCCTCTCAAGTTTCTTGATAGTTGTTTTGCAGACTGGATAGCTGCTTCGTGAACAAACTGTCTTTCTTCCCATTTCGAATTTGAACTCTCTGTCCTTCTGGAGGAAACACCCTCAATCACTCTGATATTTTGTGTCAATTTAAAAGCAACTGAAGGAAATGCTTGACGCATCATAACATTTGTGATAGGCGTAATTTCTGAAAATACCTAAGCATAGAAGCTGGACTCTTGAGACAGCATCTGTGCACTTTTTTTTTTTCTACTCCTAAGGGTTTCACATTTTTAAATTACTAGGGCAGTAACTTCCACAATAAGACATAAATCTATACATACGATATAAACCAAAATATTTTTTTTTAAATCTATTTGCAGAACTCTGAAACTCCAGAGACATTAGACCCACATAAACTAAAAAGTAAAGCCCAACTAATTTCAGCATGCTAGAAAGGAGATTGCACAGTCTTGGCAAAGCCTTAGATTTCATCAAGGGACAGTCTTCCGAATTAGCAGATGCAGCAGTGGGCTGGCACACAGCAATGCCAGCCCTCAGGAGGACAAGTATGATGAGGACTGGTGAGCTTTTGAAAATAGGATGCAGCTGTTCAGCTCTAGCATGTCAGATCTCTTCTATCTTTTTGCAAAGAGTATTTAGAATGCTGAAGGCACCTGTAAACAGCCTCTGCCAGGGATACAGCAGCCACACATCTCGTTGGTGGACAAAGTTTATGCTTAGCTAATCAGTATAGCTGCAGTTAGAAATGGTAGCTTGGAGTTCAATCCCATTTCTCCTGACCTGGTTCCATCCTTTTGCAGGAAGCCAAGTCAGCGAGTCCTGAAGTGCTCCAGGACTTCCCCTTTTACATGCTGAGGAAGACACAGGATCAGGATTTGATATCAGGTTCCACTTGCAATAACTAGGGCACACAAGAGACTTCACATGCAGGTGTGTGTTCCCAGTAACTCATCCTCTCTCTTGTATTTTGCTGTACCAAGAGCACAGCTAAACTCCCTCTTTTTTTTTTTCATTAATAATAAGGTAATTCAAATACTTTCAGCACAGCAGACTAACCATAACGTGAGAATGATTACTCTAATATGTGCCATGATCGATAAAACCTGAAGGTGTTACCTCATGTATTGTTTCTAGAAAATGGGTGATCCCTACCTATGCTAACCTCAAACAAAAGCCTATTAAGTAGGATTGCCCTGAAGCTCTGTGGTAGGGCACGTCCCTCACATCTGTGTGGTCAGAGGAACCAGAGGCCACTGGTTCACCCCTCTCTATCTGCATAATACACTGCCACTGCTTCTCAGCCTGCCTCATGAAATCCAGAGCCTTGAGAAGAAAAAATTGGTCCAAAGCACAGAAACTGTTTATTTGATGACTACCACTAACATTCTAACATTGTTTAGGCTACATCAGGTGATTTAATGATGCTAAGCATTGTAATTGAAGATATTAATTTGAGGACTAGTACAAGTATCCTCAAAATCACAGCCAGCATGTGTGTATCACCTGCCTCATTCTTATGTGTTTCTCTCCCTTTTTCCTTAACTCTGTTTACCAAGAAACATTTCATTCCCCCACAGGTACAGTTTTCCAATTATTTTCTGCCTTATGGATTAAGCAATATATAACAACAAAAAAGACACCACCTTGTTTGGTGAAGGAGACCTGTCTTACACTTTCCTAACATTACAGACAGATTTCATGGTCATGGGAAAACAAAACACCCCAAATGGAGCAGTTATTAATTCAATAAATCCAGCTGTTCTCAGTGCTCTGGGCAAAAGGCAAAGTTAAAAGCAGCTGCTCATTGACGACATGTGCGACCTGGCCAGGGGAAGGTAGCTGTTTTAGCACATCATCCACCACTTTGAAGGCTGACTGCACTCAATTTCTTAGACAATCTACACACCATTTTCGGTTCTGTACCTCCATAATTTATCACAACAATACCTCAAGCATACAGATTGAGTTGGGGGGGGGGGGGGGAGCAGAATGAAAGCAATTTACAGTATCAAGATGAAAGAAGCTGGACGGCTCAAGAAGACCTACTATGTAAATCATATCCACAACTTAAAGGAATGTCACCATAATATTCTGGAATTAATTTTTCCAGCATTCCTATATAGGTCACACAAAGGTAAACGTAGTTTCCTCCTCCCCCTACCACTATATCTGGAGCTGTTTATCAATATGTTAAAGAGGAAATTGATTCTACCTCCCCTATTCTACATGGACAATAAGAACCTTATGTATAAAAACTTCTGACAAAAATAACAGCAATCAGTAAAAAATTAGCATGCAATCTGTCTATATGTCTTCCCTTCAGATTTTTGTGCACATCCTTCAAAAGTTACTCTTCATGATACTCAAGATTAAGAAAGGACGATAATCTTTTCCCACCAGCAGGCTAGATCACACACAGTGTATCCTGTTCAGACGTACCTCACCAATCTCACCCAACTTTAAAAGCACAAAAGTTATGTGCAGCTTTCATAACTTTTCTAACAAATTAAATATGTGATTTTACAACCGTTATTTTAAAGTTAATTTCAAAACATAGATCTATATTTTCAGACTGTTTTCTAAATTATAATTGCTCAATATGTCTGATTAATCAGAATTGTTTTCTCCAATGGGAAAATACTAACTTTCTTTTATAAGACTGTTTGCAGATAAAATTCTGGTTTTTTATTGATGGTTAGGTAAACATCTTTTGCACACAAGTTTATTTTTTTCTGTTTTCAGCAGGTGCACATTGTATCCCAAGGAGAGTCAAAACTGTGTGCAAATCCCCTTAAACAGTTTTTCATCTTCTCTCAATTATCAATGACATATTTATTGAAGAAACCTCTGAATTTAACTACATTTATTGTGCATTTCTCAGCACTTGACCTGCAATCTGCCTCTCAGTCTCAATCCCCCAGGATTTACTTTTAAAGGTACAGGCATGTTAACAATTTCAAACAGCTGCTATGGAAAAAAAAATCAGCACGAATGTTTCCTTCTTCCTCCTCATTTGTGGATTTAAATCTCAAAACACAGTGAGGCTGAATTGCAAGAAGCAGTTGCAGTTACAGGATTAACTCCAGACACCTCCTTCAGCAGGCTTGAAGTTGGGGCTTGTACCGATGCAAAGGTGATACAAGAGAGATTAATCTCTTGCTTTTCACACTTGCAGATCCTGACATTTTGGGTCAAGTAAAGTGTTAATGAATGAGAAAACTATTTGAAGTTATATTTAACTATTTCTAAGTATATGTCATGTTTTTCTCTCCTTCCAAGGAATATATTTTTAGATTTCTGGCAGCCAGTTTTAAAGAAATGAGGCTTCCACAAACTAAGACTTTATTTCAGTAGAATACGTAGTACATTTGTAATATGTGGTTTCACATAGGAAAGGTAACCCATTCCCATAAGAAAGAAATGAGATAATACAATAGCTCTTGAATGGATATAGAATTAAAGAATCATTGAACGGTTTGAGCTGGAAAGGACCTTAAAGATCATCTATCTCCAAGCTCCCTCCCTGGGCAGAGACACCTTCCACTAGACCAGGTTCCTCAAAGCCCTGTCCAACCTGGCCTTGAACACTTCCAGAGATGGGGCATTCACAACTCCAGTGCAACCCATTCCAGTGCCTCACCACCCTCACAGGAAAGAATTTCTTCCTTATATCTACCCTAAATCTACTTCCTTCTAGTTTAAAACCATTACCCCTTATCCCATCACAACAGGCCCTTGTCAAATGTTCTTCTCCAGCTTTCCTATAAGCCCCCTTTAGGTCCCGGAGGGCTGCAAAAAGGTCTCCCCAGAGCCTTCTCTCTCTCAGGCCTGTCCTCATAAGAGAGGTGCTCCAGCCCTCTGATCATCTTTGTGGTCCTCCTCTGGCCTTGCTACAACATGTCCACGTCCTTCTTATGTCAGGGGCTCCAGAGCTGGACACAATACTCCAGGTGAGGTCTCATGAGAGCAGAGTTGAGGGAGAGAATCACCTCTCTCAATCTGCTGGCCATGCTTCTTTTGATGCAGCCCAGGATGTGGTTGGCCTTCTGGATTGCAAGCGCACATTGGCAGTTCATGTTGAGCTTCTTGACAACCAGTACCCCCAAGTCCCTTTCCTCAGGGCTACTATCGATCCATTCTCTGGCCAGCCTGTATTTGTGTTTGAGACTGTCCCAACCCCAGTGCAGGACCTTGCACTTGGCCTTGTTGAACTTCCTGAGGTTCGCACAGGCCCACCTCTCCAATCTGTCAAGGTCGCTCTGGACAGTGTCTCCCCCCTCCAGCATATCAACTGCACCATACAGCTTGGTATTGTCAGCAAATTTGCTGAGGGTGCACTCAATCCCACTGTCCATGTGGCCAACAAAGATGTTAAATAGCGGCAATCCCAATACCAATCCCTGAGGAACGCCACTCATCACTGGTCTCCACTTGGATATCAAGCTGTTGACAGCAACCCTTTGAATGCAGCCATCCAGCCACATCCTTATCCACTGAGTGGTCCATCTATTAAATCCATGTCTCTCTGATTTAGAGACAAGGATATCATGTGGGACAGTGTCAAATGCTTTGCACAAGTCCAGGTAGATGACATCAGTTGCTCCTCCCTTATCCACCAACGCTGGCTATAATGCCATCGTAGAAGGCCACCAAATTAGTGAGGCACAATTTGCCCTTAGTGAAGCCATGTTGGCTGTCACCAATCACCTCCTTATTTCCCATGTGCCTTAACATAGTTTTCAGGAGGATGTGTTCTGTGATCTTGCCGGGAACAATGGTGAGACTGACTGGCCTGTAATTTCTCTTTTTAAAAATGGGGGTTATGTTTCCCCTTTTCCAGTCCGTGGGAACTTTACCAGATTGCCACAACTTCTCAAATATGATGAAATGTGGCTTAGCGACTTCATCTGCTAGTGTCCTCAGGACCCGTGGATGCATCTCATCAGGTCCTATGGACTTGTGCACCTTGAGGTTCCTTAGATGGTCTCAAACCTGATCTTCTTCTACAGTGGTGTCCTGGTTCTGGCTAGGATAGAGTTAATACTCACCTGAGCTGGGAGGAGAACTGGAGCTGGTGGCACCTGTGGCTGGGGGACACAGCTGGGATAGTTTACTAATTAGCCAACAACTGAGGTGAGTTTACTCAAATTAGCCAAAGGGCTATTCCATCCCATCTGACATCATGCTCAGTATATAAGTGAGGAGGGTGCTGAGGTGAGTCTCCTGCTATTTGAGAGGAAACTGGGCATTAGGATTTGCTGTGAGCTATTGTACTATATTTGTTTTCCATCTCTGTTTTTGTTTTCTTCTGTTATCTCTCTTAAATTTAATTTTTGTTTCATCTCAACCCATGAGTTTTACTGCCTTCTGTTTCTCCTCTCTGTCCCATTGGAGGGTGGAGGGGAGTGAGTAAGAGACTGCATAGCTTGACCCTGAGTGGGGCTAAACTATGACAGTTATTTTGGTGCCCAGTGTGGGGCTCGAATGGTTGACATAACTAAGATCTAACTTGAGTAGCTTGAAACAAAACTTGTTATACATACTTATTTTATCAGTTTAGTTTCTGATCACAACGTTGCAATGGTTGGTCATGTTATTGTGTTATCTGCATTCTATTATGTACTATGTGCTCCCAGTGGTGTTGTTTATGAATTCAGGGAAAATAATGAGAATTATAATTTTGTTATATTATGCAGTATCTACTTATGATATGATAACATCAATAGCCATGAAGTTAAGTTGGTATCTTTAGGCAGATGACTTCCCCAACTCTTTCACCTCCAGGGTAGTTACACCACTATTTCAGAACTTTGAATATCTGGGGAATATTCAAGCCTGTGTGATGTTATTGCTATGTCTCTTAAATGTGTGCCAAGTTTTGTTTAGGGTTACAAACCCACTTTTTAGGAATATCCTCTGGAGATTTGCCCTGAGGTGAGATAGTAATGTGTGGCATGGTACGTCAGAGAACATGGGTAGGTATCTAGAAAACTTTTCATCTCCCATAGTTTGGAATTTTAGTCCTGAACAACTAAAGTACCCTGATGAAGTGACAGAATAATTGAAGAAAAAATGCTGTGGCTACTCTGAAGAAACACTACTAACTGTGCTGGGCCCTGGCTAGTATCTACCAAACATTGATCTATGTTATGCAGCACCCTCAAGAGAAAGGGAAATCAGGCTGACCTGCATTATAGGTACTCAAACTCCAGCAACAGGTCCTCCAGCTGAATTAGAAAACGAACCTGTGCTAGTATCAGTTGTCCCTGTATACAAGAAGACTTGAAAGTGGAACTCAGCTTGTTTAGTGAGGGATGAAGAAGCTTCTCCTAAGAGGGAGCAGGAGGAAGAATTACTTCTTTCATGCCAAGGAAGAACTCAGCAGGTGGGCCCCTCCTCTTCCTCAGAGGAAGAACTTCTAAATGAGACAGTAACCACCTGATCTCTATCCCTGAGTGAGCTGTGAGACATGCAAAAATATTTCAGCTGTCATCCCAGTGAGCACATTGTCAGCTGGCTGATGTGGTGCTGGGATAATGGGGCCAGTAGCCTGGAATTAGAGAGCAGAGAAGCTAGGCAGCTGGGATCCATTTCTAGAGAAGGAGGCATTGACAAAGCAGTTGGAAAAGGGACACAAGCCCTCAGCCTCTGGAGGCAACTTCTGTCAGGTGTGAAGGAGAGGTATCCTTTCAAGGAGGATGTAATATGTCACCCAGGCAAGTGGGCCACCAGGGAGATGGGCATCCAGTACCTGAGGGAATTAGCTGTGCTGGAGGTCATTTATGATCACCTGGACAATGAGCAGTTATCTAAGGATCCAGATGAAGTCAGGTGCACGCAAGAAATATGGTGAAAGTTTGTTCAAAGTGCACCATTGTCATCTGCCAACTCATTGGCAGTTATGACCTGGAAAGATGGAGAGGAACAAACAGTGGATGAACTGGCTGGATGACTCTGGCAGTATGAAGAAAGTCTGTCTTCCTCCCTGCAGGCCTGCATCTTGGCTGTGGAGAAACTGTCCCAGGAGTTCCAGCTATTCAAAGCAGATATGTCCCATTCCCCACTGGTACAGGCCAATATTTCAGCTATTAGGAGTAAACATTTCCCTGCTCAAGAGAGATGGTACATGTGGTGGGGTACCCTGTGGTTTACCTTGTGTGACCAAGGAGAGGACATGAGGGAGTGGGATGGGAAGCCTACCTCTGCCCTAGAGGCACAGGTATGTGAGTTGCGCGGAAAAAACATTGCAAATAGAAGTTCTCCCCGGAAAATTGTTGTACCAGTCTCCAATAGGTAAAGTAGAAGGAATAGCCTTGGTTCTCACCCTCTTGAAGGGACCTCTCATGCATATTTAAAAGAAAATGAACAATGAATACTGTGGCCAGGGTTAGAGAGGCCCTGCCTCCAGCCAGGTAGAGGAGAGGGACAACTGAGTTTATTGGACTGTGTGGATCCAATGGCCTGGCATGCCAGACCCACAACAGTATAACGCTCTAGTGGATACTGGTGCACAATGTACCTTGATGCCATCAAGATATAATGGGGCAGAACCCATTTGTATTTCTGGAGTGACAGGAGGATCCCAACAGCTGTCTGTATTAGAGGCTAAAGTGAGCCTGACAGGGAATGAGTGGCAAAAGCACCCCACAGTGACTGGCCCAGATGCTCCATGCATTCTTGGCATAGATTACCTCAGAAGGGGGTATTTCAAGGACCCAAAAGGGTACCGGTGGGCTTTTGGTGTAGGTGCTTTGGAGATGGAGGAAATCATACAGTTGTCCACCTTGCCTGGTCTGTCAGAGGATCCTTCTGTTGTGGGGCTGCTGAGGGTTGAAGAACAACATCGCTACCATCATGGTGCACTGACAGCAAGCAGTATTGTACCAACCAAAACTCCCTGTTCCCCATCTATAAGCTAATTCATTGACCAGAGAGCCAGGGAGTGATCAGCAAGTCCTGCTCACCCTTGAACAGTCCTATATGGCCAGTGAGAAAATCAAGCGGAGAGTAGAGGTTAACAGTGGACTATCGTGGCCTGAATGAGGTTATACCACCACTGAGTGCTACTGTGCCGGACATCTTAGAACTTCAGTATGAACTGGAGCCCAAGGCAGCCAAGTGGTATGCTGCCACTGATATTGCCAACACATTTTTCTCAATCCCTTTGGCAGCAGAATGCAGGCCGGAGTTTGCTTTCACTTGGAGGGGTTATCCAGTACACCTGGAATTGACGGCCCCAGGGGTGGAAACACAGCCCCACCATTTGCCATGGACTGATCCAGACTGCACTGGAAAAGGGTGGAGCTCCACAACACCTGCAGTACGTTGACAATATAATTGCGTGGAGCAATACAGCATCAGCAGCTTTTGCAAAAGGGGAGAAAATAATTTAAAATTCTCCTGAAAGCTGGGTTTGCCATAAAATGAAGTAAGGTAAAAGGACCTGCAAGAGAGATACAGTTTGGGGGGATAAAATGGCAAGATGGGCATTGTCAGATTCCGATAGATGTAGTCAACAAAATAACAGCCATGGCTCGACCAACTGACAAAAAGGAAACACAAGCTTTCCTGGGCGTTGTGGGTTTCTGGAGGATGCATATCCCAAACTATAGTATGATTGTAAGCCCTCTGTATAAAGTAACCCAGAAGAAGAATGATTTTAAATGGGGCCCTGAACAACAGCAAGCCTTTGAACAAATTAAACAAGAAATTGTTCATGCAGTGGCTCTTGTGCCAGTCCGGACAGGGCAAGAGGTGAAAAATGTGCTCTACACCGCAGCTGGGGAGAATGGCCCTACCTGGAGTCTCTGGCAGAGAACACCAGGGGAAACTGAGGTCAACCCAGGGATATAGAGGATCCAAGGCCTGCTATACTCCAACCGAAAAAGAAATATTGGCAGCAGATGAAGGAGTTCGAGCTGCTTTGGGAAGTGGTTGGTACAGAAGCACAGCTCCTCCTGGCACCCCGACTGCCAGTGCTAGACTGGATGTTCAAAAGAAGGGTCCTCTCTATGCATCATGCAACCGATGCTACACAGAGTAAGTGGGTTGCACTGCTCACACAGCAGGTTCAAACAGGAAACCCCAATCATCCAGGAATCTTAAGTAATCACAGACTGGCCAGAAGGTAAAGATTTTGGAAAGCCACCAGAGGAAGAGGTGATGCGTGCTGAAGAGGCCCCACCATGTAACAACCTCCCAGAAAAAGAGAAGCGGTATGCCCTATTTACTGATGAGTCCTGTCGTACTGTAGGAAAACATCAGAAGTGGAAAGCTGCTGTGTGGAGTCCTACAAGACAAGTTGCAGAAGCTGCTGAAGGCCAAGGTGAATTGAGCCAGTTTGCAGAGGTGAAAGCCATCCAGCTGGCTTTAAACATTGCTGAACAGGAAAAATGGCCTGTGCTTTATCTCTACACCAACCCATGAATGGTGGCAAATGGCCTATGGGGGTGGTTAAAGCAATGGAAGCAGAGCAACTGCTTAGAGGCAAACTCATCTGGGCTGCCTCACTGTGGCAAGGTACTGCCCCCTGGTTAGAGAATCTGGTTGTAAAATACGTCACATAGATGCCCACATACCCAAGAGTCGGGCCACTGAAGAACATCAAAACAACCAGCAAATGGATCAAGCTGCTAAAATTGAAGTGGCTTAGGTGGATCTGGACTGGCAGCATAAGGGTGAATCATTTTTAGCTCGGTGGGTCCATGATACCTCAGGCCATCAGGGAAGAGATACAACATACAAATGGGCTCATGATCAAGGGGTGGATTTAACCACTGACACTATTGCACAGGTTATCCATGACTACAAAACATGTGCTGCAATCAAGCAAGCCAAGTGATTAAAACCTCTCTGGTATGGAGGATGATGGCTGAAATATAAATATGGAAAGGCCTGGCAAATTGATTATATTACGCTCCCACAAACTCGCCAAGGCATGTGCTATGTGCTTACAATGGTAGAAGCAACTACTGGATGGCTGGAAACATATTCTGTGCCCCAGGCCACTGCCTGGAACACTGTCCTGGGCCTTGAGAAACAAATCTTATGGCAACATGGCATTCCAGAAAGAATTGAGTCAGACAGTGGTACCCATTTCCAAAACAACCTCATAGACACCTGGGCCAAAGAGCATGGCACTGAGTGGGCATCACATCCCCTACCATGCACCAGCCTCTGGAAAAACTGAATGGTACAATGGACTGATAAAAACTACACTGAGCAATGCGTGGTGGAACCTTCAAAAATTGGGACAAACATTTAGCAAAAGCCACTTGGTTAGTCAACACTTGGGGATCCATCAACTGAGCTGACTCTGCCCAATCTGAACTTCTACATACTGTAGAAGTGGATAAAGTCCCTGTGGTGCACGTAAGGAATATACTGGGGAAGACAGTCTGGCTTATTCCTCCCTTGGGCAAAGGCAAACCCATGCATGGGATTGCTTTTGCTCAAGGACCTGGGTTTACTTGGTGGGTAATGCAGGAGGATGGGGAAGTCCGATTGTGTACATCAAGGAGATTCGATTTTAGGTGAAAATAGCCAATAATTTGAACTGTATGATGCTAATTATTATATAGTACTGTATGTCATTACTTCTCTAGCTGTTATGTGTCCCTCTTTGCTTCCTCCTGCTCCCTGCCCTGTGAGACTTATGTTGTATCAAAAGTATTATAGTGATTAAAAATCACCTAGATCAACAAAGAATGAACTTTGATAAAATAGAGCAAAATGCAGCAGTGATGGAACCAGAACTGGCTCTAGCAACTAGTACCCAGCAACTTGAGATTGACATCTTCAACCTGCAGACCATTAACATAAACCAGTTGCACCAGATACACCAACTGAGCAAACACTTCATCACCTGTCCTGCTCTGATAGACTGTTTTGACAGATGGAGCCCAAAGTAACGGGCTAAATGAACTCAACAGACATCTTGAATCATATCTGTGTGTATATATATGTATATCAAAGAAAAAAAAAGGTGGTATTTAATTAGAAGGTGCAGGATATGGGCATGGTGTAAATTGTATGGAATAAGAGGTGGATAATGTCCTGGTTCTGGCTAGGACAGAGTTAATACTCACCTGAGCTGGGAGGAGAACTGGAGCTGGTGGCACCTGTGGCTGGGGGACACAGCTGGGATAGTTTACTAATTAGCCAACAACTGAGGTGAGTTTACTCAAATTAGCCAAAGGGCTATTCCATCCCATCTGACATCATGCTCAGTATATAAGTGAGGAGGGTGCTGAGGTGAGTCTCCTGCTATTTGAGAGGAAACTGGGCATTAGGATTTGCTGTGAGCTATTGTACTATATTTGTTTTCCATCTCTGTTTTTGTTTTCTTCTGTTATCTCTCTTAAATTTAATTTTTGTTTCATCTCAACCCATGAGTTTTACTGCCTTCTGTTTCTCCTCTCTGTCCCATTGGAGGGTGGAGGGGAGTGAGTAAGAGACTGCATAGCTTGACCCTGAGTGGGGCTAAACTATGACAAGTGGGTGGTTCTTCATTTTCCCAGACTCTGCCTTTGCCTTCTGTGACATGGGTGGTAGGGCTAGAGCACTTGCTGTTGAAGACTGAGGCAAAAAGAGTTGAGTATCTCAGCCTTCTCTATGGCCTGGATAACCAGGTCTCCCATTTCCTTCTGGAAGGGGCTCACCTTGTACCTACAGAAGCTTTCCTTGTTGCCCTTGACGGCCCTGGCCAAACTTAACTATATCAAGGCTTTAGCTTTCCTAACCTGATCCCTGGCTGCCTGTCCTTGTTTCTGCCCTCTGTAGGCTGGTTTTTTGTGTTGGAGTTTGTCCAGGAGCTTCTTGTTCAACCATGTAGACCTCCTGGCATTTTCCTCTTTGTTGAGATGCATCGCTCCTGTGCTTCCAAGAGGTGATCCTTGAGTATTAACAAGTTTTCTTGGGCCCTTTTTCCCTCCAGGGCTTTATCCTGTGGTATTCTGCCAAGCAGATACCTGAAGAGGCCAAAGCCTGTTCTGCTTAAGTCCAGGGTAGTGAGCTTGCTGTGCACCCTCCTCACTACCCTAAAGGATCTTGAACTCCACTGTTTCATGGTCACTGGAGCCAAGGCTGCCTTTGAGCTCCACATTTTTCACCAGCCCCTCCTCATTGGTGAGAACAAGGTTCAGCACAGCATCTCTCATCATTGGGTCTTCTATCACTTGGATAAGGAAGTTATCATTAATGCATTCCAGGAACCTCCTGGATTGCTTCTGCCCTGCTGTGTTGTCCCCCCAACAGATATTGGGGTGGGTGAATTCTCCCTTGAGGACCATGGCTTATGACCATGATGCTGCTCCTATCTGTCTATAGAATGGCCTCATTCACTCACTCTTCCTTGTCGAGTAGTCTGTAGCAGACTCGCACTGGAATGTTGCCTGTCCCTGCCCTCCCTTTAATCTTGACCCATAAGCTCCCTAAGCTCCTCATCCATCCCTAGGCAAAACTCCATGCACTCCATGCACTCCATGCACTCCAGCTCATTGCTGACACAGAGGGCACATCCCCTCCTTGTCTCTTCTGCCTATCCTTCCTAAAGAGCCTGTATCCTTCCATTCCAACACTCCAGTCATAGGAGCCATCCTACCAGGTCTCCATGATGCCAGTAAGATCATAGTCCTATAGGCCTGCACCCATCTCTTAACTCTTCTTATTTATTCACTACACGTGTTTCCACAGAGATCTTTAAGCTGGGTGCCTGATGAAGCTGACTTGCTGGATGGAGTGTCTGGGGTTCCTTTGTGCTGCTCTGCAGGTGCTCTCCTGCTGACCTGTGATCCCCGTATCTCAAACCATGCTTCATCTCAAATCATTAGATAACCTTCTGCGTGCGCAACAGTCCTATCCCCACTGAATGTCTAAACATTGTATTTCTAATACCATCCTTCACGTAGGCACGTGTGTAGACCCCATAGCTCCCTACCCAATGTATTTAGCACACAGGCTATTCAATTTAATATTACCATTACCTCATCATTCATTTAGCAAAGAAGTATACAAAACTGTGCTTGCAATACTATGACTCCTGCTGAAATCATCCCTTTCCAGTTTGACTCCATCCTACCACAGAAACTGACTTAAAATTACAATTTTTTTTTCTCATCTAGTTATAACATGTCACTTTGAATCTTCAGCCTATTTTCCCAGGGCAGATCCCCTCTGCGAGACCTTGATAATCTTGCCAATAGTTAACTCTCAGCTATTGCGCTACACCTAACAATGCCATTGTATTTTGGGGACTGACCATCACACCCCATTTCTCTGAGGCTCTACTAGGATACACAGTGAGTGAATGGCCAGATTTAAGGCTCACAATGTCACAAACAAGCCTTTGCCATCTTGCTTAGCTAACTGATGTTGGCCAGAAAATGCAAATTGAACATGGAGTATTTCACAGCTCTCTTCTAAAAACTAAAAGCTGTTCAGACAACAATTTTGGCTTTCTACAAATCCCAGACAGTCTAATGTGCCTCTTTGGTCTTTACAACCATGCAAGTGTAAAGGGTTTTAAAAATACTTCTGTTAAAAAGCAGTTGATAACAACTTAAAATATTGAAAAATAATACAGTGTTTACCAGATCTCCACACTAAACAGCAAACACCCTTCTATACAGTAAGTAATCCTGTGCTAGCAAGTGACTGAGTCAATACCATTATTCATGCAGAAGTGGACTAATTGGTATCAATAAAGATGAAATTGTGCCTCAGTTTTCAGCTTCCAAATGTGCATCAGTATTAGCATTTTACTAATAAAACCACTATTATTTAACCAAAGTTTTGGAAATAGACATATTTTCTTCCTATATATAACAAATAATTAATTTAAAAATTATTAATATCTTTTCCCTGGCTTTTACGTAGAGAAATACAGAAAATAAACTCTCACCTGATCATTTCTCATCAGGCTTGAACCTGTGGTGGGTTGGGGAATGGTTTTAGTCACTTTCTTAACAACAGCAGGTTATGCTTCACAGTCTGTCACCTGCGCTAGGTCCAGGTAGACTGACGGGGTGAATTAGTGTACCTAGGGCACAGGGAGAAGGAAAGGGAGCAGCTGGCAGAGCTGTCATCACCCGTGTCCAAAGAGCAGCAGGTCAAGACTGATTTGCATGTTAAATTTACAGCATCTGCACATAATTTGTACCCTGTCTGTTCAGGTGTGAAAGACATCCAGTGACACTTGGACAGTCACCTCTGAAGAAGGGAGGAGCTGGCTGTATGTACACTGAATCTGATCAAGTCCAACACTGCCCAAGGGCTTGAAATTTGCTCTGTATTAGCAATGCCTCTGCCTGCAGGTTTTCCAGACTGTGCTGACTTTGCCCCTGGCAGTCCAGCTCAATGAAGATATCAAGCAGGTAGCAACAAACACTTCATAATTTTCTTCAAGGCACATGGCACCTTTTTTATTGTACCACATCACCTTACCTGCCTGAGTGCTAAGGGAACTGTAAACCTGCTTAAGTGAGATGTTTTAATGTGACAAAGTTTGTCATACAGGGAAAGGCAATAATGGGTGGAGAGAGGAGAAATAAGTGCTTGAGGCAGTCACTAAAGCAGGACACGAAGGTTTATGGCACTTGACCCAGCAGTTCTGTCAAAGAGCCAAAGCCAAAACAAAGCTGGTACCACAGTCCACCTAATTTTGCATCGCTCATTGAAGTGATGCGAATCTGTCTCTCCATGTTTCAAATCAACAAAGATTGAAAAGGAAGGGAAAAAAAGGAGTCTGGGGTTGCGAGGCAGCTCCTCAGGCCACCAGGGCACTGAGACAGCAGAAGGTTCCCTTGCAGTGCTGCGGGAGCCAGGAGGGAGCAGCGGCTGCCATCCCCCAGCTCCTGGTCGAGCCTAGGCAGAGGGGATGAAGGACTTCCCAAAAGCTCTCCTGGGAGGGTGGTTCACTGTTGTCCCAGCATTTTTAACATCCATCGCTGCAAAACAGAAAGCCAGAAAATGTGTACACAGTGTAACTCTTGTACTACACTCTGCAATAGCATTCAGAAGGGACAGAAATATATTCCTTTCTTCTTAGTTTGTTTTCCCATGTGGCGATTGTAACCAGTCATTTTCCATGTTCTTGGGCTTTTTTCCTCTTTTTTTTTTTTCCTCAGAAACTTCTCGAATTCTTACTATGCAATTAACAGCAAAGAGATGTGCAAAATTTGTATTACAATCATTGCCAAATAATCATACCATGGATGTTGTATTCCTGCTGTTTTAAGACAGCTGTCAAAACTTTTAAAAGGGAAAACAATTTAACAAGGAACAGTTAAAACCCTGCAGTCATTTGTGCACCTTAAGTACAAGCTGTTAGATAAAAACTCCAGTTGCAGTAGATTTTGTAATATAGAGGTTTCCCATGCAATCTCTCTCTCAGAAGAGAGAGATTCTGCTCAGGTAATTTTATAAAATTAGTAATCTGTGTTCCATGCCTATAATCTGAAATCCAGGTGTAGGACAAGCACACCTCTATCATAAGAACTTGTATTTTTATTTCTAATTACTCCTTTTCTTACAAATATAATCAAAGAGCTGAAAGTCAGCTTTGCTTTTGTTCTTCTGTTATATCAGCAATTGTAGGACAGGGGGAAATAAGCTGTGACGCTAATGCAATCTCACTTTTGAGGGACAGGTCCTTCTAGGTATGAGGAAAGAAAAACATGGCTGCATTTGACGGCATATGTGGTATTAACATGAAAAATAATCAGCTTTTTCTACAGCTGACTGAATGCCATGTAGGATCCTGAGCAGATATAGATTGGTGTATGTATCTGTACTCTATAATTACTGGCAAATAACTCCCACTAGTCAAAATAGCTGTGGGCAGTGTCATTGTAAATGACAAGGCTTGACTCCTCTATTACCATCAGTTTAAATTTGGTGTTTTGTCTGTGTGAGCCTTAAAAAAATAATAATTTCCAAGTTTTTAAACTATGTTTAATCTGATATATTGAATGTCCTTGAAGACTTCCTCTATAACAGCTTTCTTTAGAATGATACACTAACTCCTTCCCCCCCACACACCATTTTTCCTTTTCTTTTAAATAACAAATTTCTTTAAAAATAAAATAGACCATGAGACAGAAAGCTTATATTTCAAGGAGGACTGGCACAAGGGGCCAGAGAGGCCACATAATTGGGTGTGATGTGTCAGTTTCTCTAGTGACTGTAGGGACTGTTCTGTCATCACTTCCGCAGTGCGTAAGCGAGAGGACTGCACAAATCCCTGCATCTCCCGTGACTTAACCAAACACTGGAGTCTCCTCTAGGAGAAAGTTAGTCAGGAGGTGTGCAGGTGGTTTATACATTAGCAAAGGAAGCAAGGGGCAGGGCAGGGGGAATGTAAGAGAAAGGCAAAGGATGAGATAGTGTGACATGAAAAGAAGAGAGGCTTGCCAAAACCAGCTTGTTCATACCAATTTTGCTAAGCAAACTGTACTCCAAAAAAAATAAAATAATTAAAAAATTTTAAAACCCCAACAATATAAAGCTACCATAGCTAAAGGTAGCTATAGCTTACTTCACAGCTTTGGGCTACTCTGTAAACACAGCTCTCATTATTTCTCCAGTTACTTTCTCTTCCCTAAAGGGAAAACAGAAAAAACTAACAACACACCACACTTCACCTACCTTCTCAGCAATTTCTGAGTGGGCAGATAAACACAGTTGGTAGTTAAGAGACACTGCAGCTGTAGTCCTTTCTCCCTAAATGTTCCTAAGAGGCACAACGGACAGGACGCACCCCCTCTACCTTAGGTGGTAGAAATACAGACCTTCAGATTGGAGCTAGTTGTCTCTTTATATTCAAAGGAAAAAAATAAGCAGATGTACAGGATGATTCATCTGAAAAATTTTATGTATCAATCTTAAAATAATAAATGTACCCTAAAAGTGCCATTTTCTTATGGCACTTTTTATAAAAGAGTATGGACTCATAGTTCAGATGCAGACATCTACATACACAGTGCATACAGTCTCTCCATATGATGATGACTCAGTTGCTTCATGTATGAGAAAAAGAAGCATCAGCATTCAAAGGAGCAAATAAAGAAACTTCTAGGTTTCTTTACTTCTTTTTTTTAACAAATTCATATTTAAACCATACCCAGTTCGGTAGAAGAAAAGGATCATATACTGTGTTTGATTTTGCCATACTCCTCTGCACTTCTGCTGCGCTCTGTTAAATTGCAGTCCTCACTGTAAGGCATGGTCACAGTCCTTCCCCTTTCTAGTTGTGGAGCCCTAAAGGTCTGAGAAATGAAAAAATCATAAAATTAAATTAAGTTCACTGCATGCCTACTGGAACTCAATTACATAGTTTTTCTCTTATAAATGTTGTTTCTTTATCTTTGGAAACTGTCCCACATCAGAAGGAGTGGTATTAATCAATACAATTCCAATTTTATTTCAGGCACACAAGATGTGTGCCAACCTGTATCCAATCATGGACCAGAAATGCTTTATTGCCAGTTTCCCATGTACCCAGAGAACTTCTGATTTGGACGGGACACTAAGTGTAAGAGTTTATACTTGGGCCCTGTGAGTAGATCAACAAAGGCAGTTTCCCTTGTGTTATGCTTCACTGCTTTTTTTTCACCAGTGAAGCTGGCACTGCAGATGTTCACCCACACAGTACAAGCTGTTTCAGAGCCCTTGCTCCTGAAACAAGAATTCTGCCTACTAGTGCCTAATGCTGCCATGATTTATATATGCACACAAACAATAAATCCCTCAGGTTTCCAGAACAGAGAAAATTAGAGATGTACTATCATCTTTGCAGTGCCTAAGTTGTGATAGAAACTTCTGCTCTGCGGACCAACACTATTTTTCACAGGGATCTAGGAACAGAATTTCAGGGGACCATGTGCTTCTGAGTCCCACCTCCATTGTTTGAAAATCTTTCATGTTAAGGCTGGGGGGAAAAAAGTATACCCAAGAAGTTATCTGAAAATCAATCTCCTAATAAATTTACCATATGCAAATTATTTCAGATACTATTAGAAATTATCTGAAATAACACTTGAAGCTTAGACCTAAAGTTAGCCTAAATGCTCTGTTTTGAAAGTCGATTGTTTCAAACAAGTAATTTGGTTTACAATCCTTTTTTTTTTTGTTCTTGTTTTTATTATGAGGACAGGGATGCAAAACACCGAAAGGATAAACTATTGCAGTATTAATCCTTTGATCAGAACCAGGAAGCATGAGAAAACTTAGAAGAAAGCTTGTTCTCAGGAGAGGAACTCCATCTCCATTGGAGCAAAAATTACCCAGACACCAAAGCTAAAGCAGATACATGAGAAACACCATAATGAGCACAGCCTTGTATCTCGCAGTATTTGAAAGGCTTGCATTTGAAGAGCATGCAAAAACAGAAACAGATTTTCTTTCTACTCTCTCAGCATTATATATTAGATTATTATTGCCATACGTGAGACCTGTGGAATTTGGAAAAGAGTTTTCTTTATGGGCATGACAATGAATAGGATGAGCTCCAGAAATACTATGCCGTAGGCTACATGTTCTGGGACAGGTGTCCCAACCAAAGAAAATTTCTTATTTGACTTTGCTAGTCTGAAATGTACATTAATCACCTGACAGGGTCACTGCAGAGATCATAGGATTTATTAGTTCAGACATCAAACATTTATTAGTTCAAACATTTCACATACAATATGGCAGAAAATTATTGGTTTCATATTATATAAATGACTATAAGCATCCTATTTGGCTTGTGAGTCTGCAGCCACAATGGAACTGAGAAGTAAAAAAACCTAACAGCAATAATGCTTTAAAACACATTATACATGGGAAATTTTCCATTTGGAGTAGGGGGGGAACTCAAATGTAGAGAACACAATCAAATCCGTTGTTTTAAATGCCATAATTATTGCTTTCACTACGAAGTGCCTCTAAGTGTATTTCTTCCAGAAGCATTTATTCACTTAGCAATTTCTAACTTGCAAATTCTACAAAATAGTGATTTCTTTTCATTTCTATGTTTAACAGGACAGAAGTCTGCTTGGCTCTCCTTCATTTATTGTAATCTTGTGCTTAATACCAGAACTCTCTGTGTGAAGGGACTGTGAAGAAGTCAGAAGCTGTAATTAATCAGTATTAATACAGAACAATGAAACAGAAGAGAACTATACAAAAATTTTTAACTAAAGCTGCAGAATATGGCTAGTTTTGTTTCCTTTCATGAAATTTCTATTTTATATTTATATATATCTTTATCTATAAAATATAGTTTCAGTCATTTTACCATTTAGAACGCAAAAAGTTTTGTCTTAATTAATAGTACTTTTAGAAGCTTATACTCCATTTTAAAAATATATGTACATGTACTTATCTACTAATGTTTATGTTGTTACCCCTCTTGTTTAGACTAGGGATTTCCAGTTTCCATAGAGCTAATGCAGGAAACAGTTCTTAAAAAAATCTGCTGGAATAACAACTCTTGATAGACACGCTTTTCTAAAAACCTGTCCCAGTAATGAGAATTTACTGATCAATCTTGTGAGGTTGAGCCCAGGTAACACAGGAGTGAAGAAATAGTAATCAAGACTTAATTGAACTGCATACATAGGAAATACCAATGATAGAGAGATTCAGGTAGAACCCAGCACTTGAAGAGACAAGGATTTCCAATTTTGAGGAATCAAATTTCCATGGATTTTATTATTCTTGCTGAAGCAGCAGCCAATCAAAATGGCAGTCAAGCTGACATACTGTCCACAACTCAAACCAAATGTAAGGTCTGAGCCTCCAACTTAGAAGCCACCCCATGTCTTCACAAACATCTGGGGCAAGAGTCAAAGTTTATCTGAGCAAGATGAGTACCAACTGCAGAGCAAAGTTGCATGCAGGTTGACCTGCCTTTTTAATTAAATGTGTCTGCGTGCTCAGTTAGAGCAGGAGTAGAAATGGATCTCTGCACCAGGTAAACTGGCTGGAAATACCTTAATTAAAAAAAAAAATTATGGTGTCCTCACCAACAGTTTTTAAGATAATGTGTTGGAGAATAAGACATAAGGCCATATCATTGGGGGAAAAAAAGTTTGAAATAGGAAAATAGATTTTAAAAGAACCCAGCTTTCACAATGGAGGGCAGTTGTCAGTGTATTCCCACAGGAATCTGCACAGTTCAACTGCCTCACAAATTACCTTGAAAAAGAATAAATTTTGAGATTACAGAGATGCTTGACATCATTTGATTGTAGAAAGATTTCATGATGATGTAATTGACATTTTACTGTCAATGAATATGAAGTAAAATACAGACAGGAAAGACAAACTGAATTATACTTACATGATTCTATGCTGGATACTAAAGCCAAGTTTTAGGAAAGCAACTGTGGACACATTGTGGACAGTAAGCACCAGCTCAATATATGGCAAAAGAAAAAAACAGCAAACAAAATGTTCAGAATTGTTATGTAAATAATTGAGGACAAACAAACAAACAAAAAATATTATACCAGTGTAAGTCATCGGTGTAGTAGCCACTTCTTGAATACTGGATGCTGTTCTCACCTCCTCAAAAATATAGCAGAGCTTCAAAAGATACAAAGAAATGTAACCAGGATGACCAAGAATGAAAAAACATAGATGAGTCATTCTGTAGGCAGAGAAATTAATTAGAATGGGACCCTTTAACATGGTAAAAAAGAGACAGGTGAGAGAGAATTTGTTCCCTGTTTATGTTCTCAAGTAAAAATTTCCACTGTGTCTCACAACAGAAGAACTAGGGAATATCAAGTTAAATTGCTAGGTAGCCCATTTTAAATACACACTTTACCAGGAATTCTTTTTCCAGATATTCATAATTACATTAGTTGTTTAAACTAGCTTGTTGCTACATCATGCCACAAGCGTAAATAGAAGTAAAATACAAATGGGCAAATTTATTGAAAAGAGGACTATTAAGGGCACTAAAATACAACAATATGGTAAAGCCTATAAAAAGAAATCTCTAAAACTGAGATCATTAAAAGACGGAAAATATTCTCTACTGGACATGTTCTTTTACTCTTTCCCTAATCTACCAGCCACTGTCAGAAAGAAGCTAATGGGCAAAACTTACTTCTGGTGTGATTCAACACAGTGACTCTTATCTTTTTACACCAAAATATCAAGGAGATAGGATTATGTTTGTCTAGTGGGATGGAAGAAGAACTAGGCAGTAGAAAACACTGACAAAACAATTTGTTTTCACTAGAAATAAAAAAAAAAATCTGCATTTCCACCATTTTTGTTTCAAATACTTCCATTTAATGCAAGTTAAAAAACTTGCATTATGTTCAATGCAAATTCCATGAATGTTCAATTCACTTTGAACTAGTCTTAAACACAAGTAAAATTCCTCTTTGAAACTGAAAATCTCTGTTGAGTTACAAGAATAGATTAGCTGTGACTAATCTGTACTGGTTTCATGGTTGTCCTTAGGTACCTCCTTCTTTCTTAATTGTCCATGGTCAGTAAATTACTGTGCTGTATTCCTTTATAATACTTCATAAAATTCTGAAACACTAATGTATCTGGTTGATGCATGTTGACTGTGCAAGTAAGTATGTAAGATTTAAAGTCATTACAAGAATTGCTTTATTCTTGAACTACCTTTTCTGGTACACTAATGGAAGTTACAGAAGATCATAATTTTAGCTAAAAACCCACTAATCCTGGAAAATTAGAGAAATCAGCCAAGGCTTTTTCCATTGACGTATGGCTTCCAGACCTCAGAGATGCTGAACATAAAAGCAATCTGTCCACCCTGTAGCAATACTCAGCCTGATGCGTCAGGAACTCTTTTCCTATTCCCTGAGCTTCCTGGGATCATCACTACTCAAAAAGACTGACAGAGTTTGGTCATCATTCAACCCTGAAGCTGCTTTAAAGTGATAAATGCCACATTTTTACTAGTTACTTCAGTTTCCTGTGAATAAAACCTTCTATTGTCTGTGACAATTTGCAGTTTGACATTTAAATTATTTAGTTACTTCTCTTTTGATAGGTCTAGTTACAGTATCTCCTTTTTTGGTTTTAATTTTCTAAAACTTCCTAATACATAAGCAATTTCAAGCTACTTAAAGACCGCAAAATTATAGATATTGGTACAAAGTTGACTGTCGTCTTTGACACTACAAATACTCTCAAAGGACTTTCTCTTTTTCTCCAGCACATCTAGTGTGCTACTATATCTTTGTTTATTTCACTTCTGATTTTCTAAAACTTTTTACTCCTCTTACTATTTCCTTTTTTACAGGGACCACCATTATTGTTTACTTTCCTAATGTACCAATAATGACATTTCCATGATATTTTGTGGCTGAGACTGGCAACTGTCTACCAGTCTACCTCTGTAAAATGCAGAAGGGGCCAAAGGTGCTCAACTATAAGCTCTATAATTTCATTTTCATCCTAACTCATCTTTTCCACTAAGCAATTCTACTGTTTAGTTCTTACTGCCTTTTATGCTAAGGGAATTTCTTCTATTTTCCCCTTTTCTTTCTCTAATATAAGAATCACTGTGTTACATGAGACCAGTGGGTCCTTCAGTATCAATTGCAAAAAGCCTTTGCTGAAAGGTGTGGGGCAACTCTGTGCTATATGCCCTTGTAATGAGTTATCAAGTAGGGAAGTGTCTTCCTCACTTACTTTAATTAAAGGTTGACTTAAATTCAAAAGCTTGAAGATTTAAATTCCTGCCCTAAAATCTTTTCTGACCTAAGTCTGGAAATTTTTATTAGTGACATACATTTTCGTGAAACACTGGAGTCCAGAGACTCCAGGATGCAAGACACCACAACAGTTATATACACACAAATCCATAGCATATAATGTGGCACTAGAAATAACATAACATTTTCATGTGATGCTCTAAATGAATAATTTTTAAGCTAGGAACAAGATTTGTGAATGTCATGCATCTTGCAGAATTTATTTTGAAGACATCAGCAAACATAAACATTACGTAAAGCCCCTTTCGAGTAAAAGTTATGCAATTCTAAAAATAGTTTAAAAGAGAAGGTAGTGAGTTAAGTGTAGGAAGGTTTAAAAACAGGAATAAGTCTTATGGAGATATACTTTATTAAAAATACAGAAATGAACTTTAAAGAATTTTAATTATTCACAGAGAAGATTCTAGCTCAAGTGTGTATTAAAGTACTTTCCTCTTATTAGCTTTTGCATTCCATTAATTACATTCTTAACTATTTCTTCACCGTAGCCATGCATCAAGGAAGGCTGCTTCCAGTTTTCTAGTACGGATGAAGGAGATCTGCACAAATATATGTGTGCAGAATAAATGTGTGTAATTTATTACAAAAAAAAAAAATGAATAGGCGGGAAAAAATGTCTTTACCTTATTTTCCATTTGGCCTGAAACAACGATGCAGACTGGACCATGCAATTAAATTATCTGCTGAGACCAAATATTTCCTGTACCGTTTTTTGAGAAATGACCTGTCTTTCACCCTTTTCTCTTCCTCTTTCAGTACTCCTAATAAGTAACCATTGGCACTGAAGAGTTACGAAGAGTTACCACACATGCTGTCATCTGAGCCATCACTATTATGTCCATGTCTATCAATGGGGGAAAGTCTGAAGCATCAGGTACTTTCTGTGTGTATCTGCTTGTGGTATGTGCAAATACATGCATATCTCCTTTTTAAAGCTACTTTTACTGCATTCTAAGTGAATTCGTTTTGATTTCGTCTTGTTCACTTACAATGGATTTCTGAAAACTGTGCAACCTCACAGAAAACCACAGCTGCAAACATTGCCCTTATGTAGACATGTATTGTTATGGATTTTTAATTAGTAACTATACAAAATAATGGTATAAACTAAGACAGAGAAAGTAAACATTCTGTCTATTTTATATTTTTTCATTGGTCAATTTTTGTAATGTGCACAGACACCTTTATACAGTACATCTGTCTGTAGACACACTGAACACTTCAAACAGGGAACATAAAGAAATATGTTTAATGGCACAGAGAAGTAATCATCGAGCAAATCACTCCATATAACAGTTACCATCTATTTTCCATGAAGCAGAGGGTAAAGCATGTTAATGTGAAGTACAGATATTGCAATGCAGTGTAGTATTACATTGTGCAGCGAGAGCCCAGCAGTCAGACTCTGAGCTGCGGCAGTCTGAAACCGTGCACAAGTGCTTACAGCTGCAGTGACATGGTGCTAAGCATGTTTTAAGACTAGTCCCAGTCGAGCGGCATCTTATCCAACCAGAAACAATCCCACAATCCAGCTCTTTTTAAGTGATCATCCTTGTATCATAACAGATTAAGGTTGCAGCTACTTTGGATTATGGTTAATCTAACCTTTATCCGTTCACATCTTCACCTGAAACTTACAAGGACCAAGAGTCAATTGCCAGGGCATAATTCACAATGACACTGATCTCTCCTTCCTCACTCTAATTATCTGGATTAAGAATAACACTTTTGAGTAATTATTTTCACATTGGATAAACATTAAGCTTTCCTGGATTTATCTGAGCTTTTTCTTAACATGAAATAGATCCAAGCAGGCTTATAAGAACATAACTGACAGTGGTGACAGCTTAATCAAGGAAACCCTAAACAACTAAAACAGTAGGAAATGTTTGTTTCACATTGTTTTGAATAATTGAGAGCCAGAAACTTGATAACCCACTGGCAATATCTACTCAAAGACCAAAGAAAATGCAATATCCAGTCAGATCAATTACAGTAACTTGTACTGTCTTAATAAAGAAGTAAAATTTTCTCCGATGCAGTATCAGCTCAGAAGGAAACCGGAGTTTACCAGTTCCAGAAAATGTACAAGCTTGCACCGCTGCTGATTTACAGCAGCCATATTACAGAGAGGAGAAAAAACAAACCATATTACTAGTTTGCTAAAATTATAATTAAAATTAATCAGGTACCAGCTATATCACTTCTGATGACAATTTCTGAAGCAACTGCATTGTCCATCTCAGGCTACACAGGCTCCCCAAAATTGCTATCACAAGCAGGCTAGAAAAATCTTCCAACCTTGTCTTTGAAACTACCTAAGATCATATACAATTACACACTAAAATCACATCACAGAACCCAATTACACTTTGGCTTTGCAGATCCACAGATAACCTCTTAAAGAGCAAACTCCCTTACTGTGTCGACCTCTGACCTCGAGCTCTTTTTCCAGTCTTCAGCAGCACCACATGTTTCTTTCCCAGAGTGAGCCAGGACTTGGAGCCACAAGGTTTTGGAGAGGTAGCAAGTGCTCCAGCTATCATAACTTTAAGGTTAAGGGAGCACACTGCTGATATCTTGTTCGTGAACTTTAATGCATTCCTTACACTACTATTTAATTTAGTATGAACATTATTTATGAAGGAGTTTTCCGTAAGTATTTTTCCATTTGTTGGAGGCTTTTAATAATTTACAAGTAATAATTTTATTTGGCTTTTAAAAGGCTTTAAAATGTTATGCATCAACTGAGTACTTTAACAGGCACTGGAAGCTGAATCACAAACAAATGTATTTGTATCTTAATTTTAAAAATTATTTTAGAAATTTCTCAAATAAGAGGCATAGAAGATTTTGTTTAATAACTTGACTTCCCTGAGGCTCCACAATAGCAATTACACCACTGGGACCTTCTCTTCTCACACTCAGCAATAATAAACATTAAAACTAGGCTTTCATACTTGTTTATGATTTCTTCATCATGTCAAGAGGAGAACAGGAGCTACAGCAGAACATTATGAATTGTGTTCTAAAAAACAGAGGACAAAACATCACAATTCTGGGCACTTAAAAGTAGCTGGGACAAAACAATAAAAGTGATACCAGGTGCAACATCTTTCTCTCTGCATAGCAAACCCTTGTTTACTTGGAACTACATTCTGTATGTGTGTCTATAGCTATCTTAATGAGATATGAACAGCAGCCATGAACTGGTGAATACTGACATATATTCACCTGCAAGTAACTGACAACTTACCTTGACGATAGGCAAGGACACTTCAAATAACTTATCACTCCCAGTTACATAAATATATTGAGACTGTTTTTATTTCTC
The DNA here is from genome assembly GCF_036417535.1 of Chlamydotis macqueenii. Lineage (NCBI taxonomy): Eukaryota > Metazoa > Chordata > Aves > Otidiformes > Otididae > Chlamydotis > Chlamydotis macqueenii. The sequence goes on from NC_141559.1 coordinate 24,616,214, forward strand.
TGATATTTTAAGCCCTTGTAATCACAGACATTGGCATTCATCTCAGGTGTTCAGTATGCTCTCTACTTGCCGAGCACAACTTATCTGAAAAACTGTTCTTCCTCACTATTATGACTTCTGCAATGATTTGTCCAGACAACATTTCCTACTATGCTAACCTAAAGAAATTATGGAGCAATTGTGTAGGTTTGCCATCTCCTTCTCTTTCCAACAGGACACAACCTTTGCTTACTGATTGACAAATTACCACAATAAGCCATTTGGCACTGTAGCCATACTGCCTTAAATCTCCTTTTTTTTTTACTTTGAATTCAGGATGTCTCAAGTGTTTGCTCAGCTGCTTTTACTGGATATCAAAAAATGTCTCCTCATGCACTTTATAATACTTCTTAAGGGAGCAGAAGGGATCCAAAGTCTTTCAAATGATCCAAGAACGAAGAGACAAGGAGATATCTCCTGATGTGATCATAGCACTACTTTCTAATCTGTACTGTGCAAAATCTTTGTAACTGAAAACACTGAAACCTGTCACAGAATGGTTTAGGTTGGAAGGGATCTCTGGAGGTCATCTTGTCCAACTAAGTAGACATGGTACAGACAATTTGTGGATGGATTGACTACACATTTTAACTTGGAAAACATCCTGATTGCAGCAGTTATGACTGTATCTTTTTATTTAAGACCTATTCAAAATAGTCCACCTCTTAAGGTCTACAGCAATTAGTATTAACTTCTAACCAGCTCCTAGATCTTTATTTTAAGCAACACCTCAATCACCCTGTACAAATAAACTTTGAAATCTTTTGCTTTCATATCTTTTTTTTTCTTCTAAACAGGATTACTACATTATTAGGTAGATGTGTTCCTCATCCTCTTATTTACATTACAGTAAGATCACTCAGTAGCATTCACTGACTTAAAGGAATACATTCACCAGTAAGTATGCTTCTTAAATTTGCTCTTAACATGAAGCAATAAGTAAATATGCTGGAAAGCAAGTATAGACTTTAAATCAATCTTGAAAATTGGGGAAACATTCTAAAAATTAGTTAAGCAAAATGTAAGGTAGATACAAATAACTTACTGCACAAATAGAGGATGAGAAATAACTTGTTAAGGGGCGCTTCCTTGATGTGGACCAATTTCAGAGAGCTCAAAGACAAGAAGAATCATTGTCAATGTAAATAAATAAGAAATTGAGGAAAATCTGAAAGAATTTTGGCTGGGAAGAGAGGTGTGTTACTGGTCTTCAAATAGCTGAAGAGATTATTCTACTCTAAGTCTTTGGTGGATAGGTAAAGAGCTAGGTGGCTAAAATTACTTTAATAGGTTAGATATTGGAACATGTAAGGATAGTGACTGCAGTAAACTGTTTTGAGGAGTAAAGCATCTCTCCCACCAGGGATCACTGAGAAAAGATTAGACAGAAGTTTGTCAAGAACAATGCCATTACAGCTGACTCTTCTGTGAGTCAGAAAAGGAGAGTATACAGCAGCCTCTTTTAGCCCTATTTTCAAAGATGATGATGTAATTCCGTTTGAGAATGTGTGCTGGTTTTGGCTGGGCTAGAGTTAATTTTCTTCATAGTAGCTAGTATGGGGCTATGTTTTGGATTTGTGCTGAAAACAGCACTGATAACACAGGGATGTTTTTGTTATCACTGAGCAGTGATACAGCATCAAGGCCTTTTCTGCTGCACACACCACCCTGCCAGTGAGCAGGCTGGGGTGCATAAGAAGTTGGGAGGGGACACAACCAGGACAGCTGACCCCAACTGACCAAAGGGATATTCCCACACCATCTAACATCATACTCAGCCTACAAAGCTGGAGGAAGAAGGAGGAGGTGGAGGATGTTCTGAGTGATTCCATTTGTCTTCCCAAGTAACCATTAACACATGATGGAGCCCTGCTTTCCTGGAGATGGCTGCTGATGGGCAGGAGTGAAGGAATTCCTTATTTTGCTTTGCTTGCACATCTGGCTTTTGCTTTACTTATTAAACTGTCTTTATCTCAATCCACCAGTTTTCTCACTTTTACCCTTCTGATCCTCTTTGCCGTCCCACCACGGGGTGGGGAGTGAGTGAGAGCTGTGTAGTGCTTAGTTGTTGGATGGGGTTAAACCATGACAGAATGAAACATCAAATGTCCTTATAAGTCTGGTGAAAAGTATTTTTCATCAAAATTATTTTTCCCCAATTGAAAATTAACTTTTGACTGGGTATTTTCCCATAGATCATGCCTGCCTTCTGCATAGCACATTTCAGACAATCATTTTCACTGGATTTATAATTTTTTTCTGACTAAGGCAGCTGTAATTTTCCCCAGTTTTGTTTCCATGCTACGTTCCCTGACTCTGTTTTATACCTCAAAACTTTTCCAGTGTAGACCAATCTTTTTCACTTAATTAATATATGGAAAACAATGTACAATGAAGAGAAGATGCTTCATATATATTTTGTTCAAAAACACCTATGTGCAAGTTCGGTCACACAAAACTGCATGTTTGACTCAAAATTATTCATTCAAACATTCTACGGTGGAAAATAGAGTCTAAACTGAGTTTTTGGCTAAAGAAAACCATCTATGGAACTGCTTGCTTTCCCTGAAGACACAAAAACCAAACCAGTCTGTTCATGGCCATTGTTTGAGTCAACAAACAGTTGTGCTGAGGGAATGCTGATGGTTTTTTCTTGGACTTATAGGAAAAGTTTATATTTTCTGCAGGACAAAATCACCCTGATTCTCCACTGGAAAAATGAAGATTTCTCTGAACACTTCCCATCAAGACAGATATTAGGAAACTAAGAGGAACTAAGCTGGAATGGATGAGCAGTTCTCCAACAGTATTGTCATGATTTCCTAGAGGAGGAAGGTTTTTAAATTTTACAAGTACAAAGGATGTGCTTCTAATGTCAATGGAAAGAGTGCACTTTGATTTTTAAATTTTCCTCCATGTAAGTTAGGAACAAATTTATGATCAGATGCATAGATCCATTCAGAAACTCTTGAAAATGTCAGTGCTGAATTCAGATCCCCACTGAAAGATATAGAAAGGCTGAGTGGATGCTTTTTTTTTCCCTGCTTTTCTTTTTTTTTTTTTTATTCTTTGGACAGGCTTAGCACTTCTCTGTATTATTATTCTCCAGTTTCAGTGGTACAAGTGTTTCTAGGAAGTAGTCTGAAGATGGAACCTGACAGCACTCCAGAACATATGATGTTGTTAACTGACAAAAGGAAACATTTTTCTATACGCATGAGGAAGGTGGGCAGACTGATTCAGATGTAAGAAGAACTGTGCTCAAGTTAAATATTCTTTGATGATAATCTCTGCCTTCAGGGAACCCTTGAAAATGTTGCTACCAGGCTTCCAGGAGAGGAAATTGATGAGACCTCAGAGAGGATGGAGAGCTGGGGCCATTCCCAGTTCAATCACCACAGTTCCTATTCCGCCTAAGTGCTTCAGAGAGGAGCATCAGGTAGGAGCAAGGCTTGCTGGGGTGGTGTTGCCTGATACAGAAGATAAATATCCAGAAATTCTTGCTTCTACCTTGGAAGGAGGAATGTCCCACAACACAAGCATTGGAAACGAAATTGCTGACAAAACATTTCTTTCTTTCTTCAAACTCAATAGCAGAAGATATGCTGGCATCCACCATCATCTCATGTCTTTCATGTAAGCAGAAGGTGATATATCACTATCTCTAAAAAGCCCATGTAACCTTGGAGGAAAAGAAATAAAGACAAGGGTCCAGAAGCTGAGGAAGGATCACAGATAAGTGCAAATAAACCTAAACTGCGGTCCAATAGCACCCCTGTAGCTCCAGCCAGCAAGTCGGCTTTGTCAGGGGCCCAGCTGAAGTGTCTCTATACCAATGCACGCAGCATGGGGAATAAACAGGAAGAGCTGGAGATGCGTGCACACGAGCAGGGCTACGACCTCGTTGGCATCACGGAGACGTGGTGGGATGACACATACGACTGGAGCGTCAACCTGGAGGGGTACAGGCTTTTTAGAAAAGACAGGCAGGGGAGACGAGGAGGGGGTGTCGCTCTCTACATCAGCAACCGGCTGGAGTGTGTGGAGCTCCGCCTGGGGATGGAGGAGGAGCTGACAGAGAACTTATGGGTCAAGATTAGAGGATGGGGACGGACAGGGGACGTTACGGTGGGGGTCTGTTACAGGCCACCTGGCCAGGGGGCCAGAGCAGATGAAGTGCTCTATAGGCAGATAGGAGAAGCCTCACGGTCACAGGCCCTGGTCCTCATGGGGGACTTCAACCACCCTGACATCTGTTGGAGAGACAACACGGCAGGGCACAGGCAGTCCAGGAGGTTCCTGGAATGCATGGATGACAACTTCCTCCTGCAGGTGATAGAGGAGCCAACAAGGAGGGGTGCCATGCTCGACCTTGTGCTCACCAACAGGGAGGGGCTGGTGGGGGATGTGAAACTAAAGGACAGTCTTGGCTGCAGCGACCATGACATGGTGGAGTTCAAGATCCACGGGGCAGCAAGGAAACTACATGGCAAGCTCTCTGCCCTGGACTTCAGGAAGGCGGACTTTGGCCTCTTCAGGGACCTGATGGGCCAAGTGCCATGGGAGGTGGCCCTGGAGGGAAGAGGGGCCCAGGAAAGTTGGTCCATATTCAAGGAGCACCTCCTCCAAGCTCAGCAGAAGTGCATCCCGGTGAAAAACAGGTCGGGCAAAAAGGCCAGGAGGCCGGCGTGGATAAGCAAGGAGCTCCCGGACCAACTGAAAGTAAAAAAGGAAGCCTATAGAGGGTGGAAGTGGGGACAGGTAGCCTGGGAGGACTACAAAGAGGCTGCGCGAGTGGCCAGGGATAAGGTAAGGAAGGCTGAAGCCCTGGCAGAACTGAATCTGGCCAGGGATATAAAATGCAACAAGAAGAGCTTTTATAGGTATGTAGGGGACAAAAGAAAGTCCAGGGAAAATGTAGGCCCCCTCCAGAAGGGAACTGGTGTCCTGATTACCCAGGACATGGAGAAGGCTGAGGTTCTCAATGACTTTTTTGCCTCAGTCTTCACCGACAAGAGTTCCTGTCCCACCACCCAAGCTGTAGAAGGTGCAAGCAGGGACTGTGAGGATGAAGAACCGCCCATTGTACTCGAAGAGCAGGTTCGGGATCATCTGAGGAACCTAAAGGTGCACAAGTCCATGGGACCTGATGAGATCCATCCGCGGGTCCCGAGGGAACTGGCGGATGAAGTTGCCAAGCCACTGGCTATCGTATTTGAGAAGTCGTGGCGGTCTGGTGAGGTCCCCGATGACTGGAAGAGAGGGAACATAACCCCAATTTTTAAAAAGGGGAATAAGGAAGACCCGGGTAACTACAGGCCGGTCAGCCTCACCTCTGTGCCTGGCAAGGTCATGGAGCAGATTCTCCTGGAAACGATGCTAAGGCACATGGAGAGCAAGGAGGTGGTTGGTGACAGCCAACATGGCTTCACCAAGGGCAGATCATGCCAGACCAATTTGGTGGCCTTCTATGACAGGGTGATGGCATCGGTGGACAAGGGACGAGCAACAGACATCATCTACCTGGATTTGTGCAAAGCTTTTGACACTGTCCCACATGACATCCTTCTCTCTAAACTAGAGAGACACGGGTTTGATGGACGGACCACTTGGTGGATAAGGAGTTGGCTGGATGGCCGCACTCAGAGAGTGGTGGTCAACGGCTCAATGTCTATGTGGAGACCGGTCACCAGTGGCGTCCCTCAGGGGTCCGTGCTGGGCCCGGCCCTGTTCAACATCTTTGTGGACGACATGGACAGTGGGATAGAGTGCACCCTTAGCAAGTTCGCCGATGACACCAAGTTGTGTGGTGCCGTTGACATGCTGGAAGGGAGGGAAGCCATCCAGAGGGACCTTGACAGGCTGGAGAGGTGGGCCCATGCCAACCTCATGAAGTTCAACCAGGCCAAGTGCAAGGTCCTGCACCTGGGTCATGGCAATCCCAGGCACAAATACAGGCTGGGCGGGGAATGGATTGAGAGCAGCCCTGAGGAGAAGGACTTGGAAGTGCTGGTGGACGAGAAGCTTAACATGAGCAGGCAATGCGCCCTTGCGGCCCAGAAAGCCAACCGCATCCTGGGCTGCATCAAGAGGAGCGTTGTCAGCAGGCTGAGGGAGGTGATTCTCCCCCTCTACTCTGCCCTGGTGAGACCCCATCTGGAGTACTGTGTCCAGTTCTGGAGCCCCCAACAGAAGAAGGGCATGGACCAGTTGGAGAAGGTCCAGAGGAGGGCCACGAAGATGATAAAAGGGCTGGAGCACCTCTCTTATGAGGACAGGCTGAGAGAGTTGGGGCTGTTCAGCCTGGAGAAGAGGAGGCTCCGGAGAGACCTGATAGCGGTCTTCCAGTACCTCAAGGGGGCCTACAAGAAAGATGGGGAAAGGCTGTTTAGTAGGGCCTGTTGCAATAGGACGAGGGGTAATGGTTTTAAAATAGACGAGGGGTAGATTTAGATTAGAAATTAGGAAAATTTTTTTTTACAATGCGAGTTATAGAACACTGGAACAGGTTGCCCAGAAAGGTGGTGGATGCCCCATTCCTGGAAACGTTCAAGGCCAGACTGGATGGGGCTCTGAGCAACCTGATCTAGTCAGGGATGTCCCTGCTCCTTGCAGGGGGGTTGGACTAGATGACCTTTGAAGGTCCCTTCCAACCCTAACCATTCTGTGATTCTATGATTAACTCTCAAAAGAAAACCTTAAAAAGCCATTCCTGGAGACTTATTTCTTGAGGACAGACACAACCTGGCAGCTTAATGTCTCAGGTACTAAAAACAATACTTCCCACTAGAGAAAATGATGTAGCACTATTCTTAGAGGAGTAAGAAAATATTTGATTATAAGAAGCAGCAATCAATCCTATTTCTGTAAGAACAATGCATATTCAAGTCCCCATCTGTAGACAACTTCTGGAATAGTGTTTTATTCCGTTTCCAACATCCTGATAAAAGACAATCAATTCTTTTTTATTTAGGGGAAACTAAGCCTTTCTTGACACTCTCAGAGAAGATGAATAACAAGACAGAAGAAAATTTGCTGTTTCTTTTTTTTCTGAAGAATGGTGTTATTGTAACACATCCCACCCTGATACAACATTGGCTTTAGAAGTAATGATAAATAAACATCCCTGTAGCATACCATCATTATTTTTTACAGCATTAACACTTAGTGAAAATATATGCTATTTTGGGTGAGGCATAGTCAAGACATATTCTTAGTAGTCTACAATTTCAGAAGTAGGTGCAGGCAATGTCAAGTTGATTAGCAGAAACCAGGACAGAAGAAAGTTTCACATCAGAGTAGCAGCAAAGCTGGCAAAGGGATCCAAATCAAATTATGTATAGGTTGCAGCTACATTTTAGCCATTTGTACTGACACTGCCATATTTCTAAGAAGCACTGAACATTCTTATCCCTGATCAGAACCACCACCAGAAATATTTTCTATCAAAGCTACTGGTTTTACTATATTAACGTACATAGGCAAGCTGAGTAACATTCTTTTTCAATTAAAATACCATATACAGCATCTATAAGAGGGATAAATTCAACTCATATTTAGAACTGACAGTTGCTTATTCTTTCACATCATCAGCAAGTCACCCACAGGTGCAGAGAGCTTTGACTTTCCAGCCAAGAGGATTTCAGATGCTAGATTTAAAATGACATATGATAACCCAGAAATGAAAATTAAGTGTCATGTATTCCTTCATATAAAGAAAAAACACCTATCACTGAGGGGAAGACAGCATTGCTGGAGGGGAAGAGGGGGTGTTTCATTTTGTTTTAAGCCTGCTATTCAACTGCTATTTCAGTGAGTAACGTGAGTGACACTCAGCAAGTCTGTAAACATAAGGTTCACCTTTCAAATATAACCCAACATCCTTGAAGTTTAACATATGCTTCAAAACAGGGTGACTTCAGAAACATTTTGTTTCTGATACGTGCTTCACCTTCAGAAAACCTTTTGCAAAACCTTTCTTGCTGCTCTTTCCAACTCTTCTGCTTCGGGCTGCTGTTGGTTTACTATACCAGCATGACCTCATCTCTCTCAGACTCTGCCTCAGGAAGTTGTAAAACTGTGATCCTGTTTCAGTTATTAGGAATTCCAAATTGAAAATTAATCATCTCAGACTTTTAAGAAGTTGCAGCTATCATGAAAATAAATTTGAAATAAACTTTTTTTTTCATGTCCACCTGCCATCTTTGTAAAAGTCAAAACCATATGTGCTTCCTCTTTGAAGTCCGGTTTTTCCCCCTAATGATAGCCTTCACATTCCACAATATTGTTCTGTTAGCTCTAACCTTCCTTCAGCGAACAGGGGGAAAAAGAAAGAAAGAAAAAAAAATCAACAGCAGCATGACAAATGCTTGTGCAGATGTCTGATGCTGAAGTGACAAATGGCTATGGTCTATGAAGTTACAAGTACAAAATAATGTCAACAAGTTGCAATGATAAAACAGCACATGAAATATTTCAATATATGTTCAACATTCAGGGCCATTTCTGGTTTGAATTACCAATCAATTTTTTACTGGGTTGAAATGATTCTTCTTACAGAGGAGCCATTGTTTATGGGTTGCTTTTTTTCAGATTTCTGTCACAGCCTTCACATTGCTAATTCTGATTAATGTGCTCTGATTCCCTTATTTTCTCAAGGCATTGCATTTTGTTAGGAAAATGAAAGCATTTGTACTGCTTTAGAATCCAAGCCCTAGGCTGGGCAGAACGAAGCTGTCACTCCTGCAACCCTTGCGGTAAGTCACCTTGCAGGTCTTCGAAAAAGCATCAGAAGTGAACAGGTTTGCTGCCTTGTTAATGCCCATTTGTGAAAAGCACAAAATTTAGTGTTGAGTCATGTAGAACACAGGATGAATTTTGTCTCAGCAAAGACTTTAACCTAATTATAAGTTTCCTATTTTTCTGTAATGAAAATTAAAGTTCCTTGGGTTTACTTTCTAATGTTTAAAGCAGACGGGCAGGAAAATCAAATGACTAGTTGCTTTCATTTGTCTTTCACAAACTGCCAAGCTGAAGACAGAAATCTGGCACACCTATATCCTTCATTATAATCCAGTCATTCAAACATGTGAACAAGGGGAGGGGAGGAAAATTTAAAAAAAAAAACAAACCAAAAATCAAACGTTAATAAGATAGAAGCACAAAGGGTTGATCCTGCGGCTGGATACAAAAATCAGTCACACATGAAAGAATTGTATGTCCACCTTTAATTGGGAAAGCACATTTTGTCTCACATGGAATTTTTAAGCTGGTTTAGTCAAACTTACACAGGGTCTGTGCAACACCGCAGTTGATTTATACCACACAGAATTTACTTTGGTTTTAACTGAGAGGCTTTACACCTCTCTAAACCAAGTCTACTAAAGTGACTTGGTTATATCCAAGAAAATACATGCATGCTGGTTTGCAGACAAGTCACATTAAGAGATTTTATAACATTAAACTAAAGCTTTTGTATGCAACACTGTTCTGTGAAGCTTGTAGCTTTTAAGTTTTACCCCAGCGGTGGCATAGATGGTCTGGATGAATCTGAGGGGGCAACTAGCTAGATTGGCAAAGCAAGAAAACAGTGGAGAGGTTCCTTTCAAACAAATGAAGGCAATGTTCAGTGGATGGTGAGCTCCAGTATGATGGGTTTTTTAAATAGTCCCATTCATTAAAAATTTCTAATTAATAAAAATAATAAGAATAAACAGATACATTAGATAACAATAAAAGCCTAACGGCTTTTGAAGTTTAATTCAGACTTTGAGATAATCCTAGACAATCATTTTATACATGAAAGAAGGCTCCACGCTCTTCTAATGAAGGTTTAAAAAAGATAATGTTGGTTTTTGTAGTTCCCAGTGGCTGCATACTAAGTCAGCCTTACAGACAGTATTTTTCAAGTCAGTCTGGAAATAACAAAGGAAGGCGGAACAATTTTGACAATACCCTCCTTCAAAACCTGTGTTCATAGGTTATCTGTCCCCACTGTATTCCTATGAAGGTCCATTTGCTCTCTCAATTGATACCTATTTAGAGAGGGGCAGAAAAAACCTCACCCTAAAATGCCTACTTTTGTACCTCCCCAATTCTGCGTTTTGTTTGCCAAATGAGAACGAGCACATGGCAGGTGCATTTGTCTGGCATTCAGTCACATCACAAACAGCAGGGTCATTTTATCTCATAACTGGGGGCGCGGGGTGGGGGGGGGAACAAACAAAAAAAGAACAGACTGAAAAATTCCAGTTCCAAACCTCAAAAGAACAAACTGCAGGTGTAAGACATACCTGTTTTGTCTGAGTAGAACAGATACAGAAAATAGCTGCTGACCAGCAGTATTCACCTTGCAGGATGGATTTTCAGTATTCTTCAATCTGAAACTCTGTTTCTCAGTGAGGGTATAGACCTGTTTCCAAGTGTCACATTTGAAGATTATTCAATGCATTTCAATTCCTAACAACAGTCTTAGTCACCTTTTATTTGTCCACTACACATAGACCGAACCTAAATAAAAATCTATTGTTTTCGATGAAGGTATAGGGTACTAGTCATAAACAAAATCTCAACTAGAAATAAGACAATATCAAACAAATTGTGGGTCACAAATTTGGAAAATCCCTTTCATTATTCTATTTTGTATAAACCATGAAAAACATGAAACAAACACTCAAAAAACCTCCCTGAACAGGTTAAACACTTATCTACTATGCCAACTTTCCTGGCCAACATATTGGCAATAAACAAAGATACAGCTTGCTTGGGGTTCAGTTAGGTGGGAGGTATGCATATGTTTCTACTGCTTCAGCAAGGCACAATAATCTCATGATGGCACCCGTAATGTCACACACAAGGGCTCCCAGATAATTCATACAAGGGTTTCATTCAACCTGAAAATGGCAATTTTACATATGTGGAGAAATGAGCCAAAAGCTTTTTCTGAGTCACAGAGGAGGGAAGAATAAAGCCACTGTGTACATATTTGTACAAGCAAAGACAGAGAAGACTGCACATCATTTCCTAATGCTCTGCACTGCCATGGGAGCAGCAGCCGCTGCCTGGCTTTTGAGCTAGGCAAGCAGGATTGTATTTGCATGATGCATATGCACGATGTCGTGGCTCTCCAGGGCTTGAAAAGAAAGCTGTAGAACTTGGCACCGCTGGAATGAACTGTGTTTTAGCTGGAGAGCAAACCAGAGTATTTCTCAAACAAGGTGAGGTGCAGCCAGGACTCACTCTCATTTCTATCACAACTGTAAAAACTTCCAGATTGCTGACAAATTGCTTGAAAGAGCACCAGCCATTGCTAGTGAATAAGGCCTTTCCAACTGCTGTCTGAGTAACTCAGAGCTTCATCCAAGTCCTCCCAGCAGTAAATATCACAATGAGGTGCAGTGGCCAAGGGAACTAATACAATCCTTGAGTGCAGGGAAATAGCATATAGCATGTAGGAGTAATGAACTGGTATTACCCTCTGCATGTAGCATTAGTGAGACTGTAAGTAGTATACCGGGAGCTCCCCAAAAGAATTTGGTAAACTGGTGATAGTTCAGATGTGAGCCACAAAGTCATTCAACATCTTGAAAATATTGTCTTATAATGAGAGACTAAAGAAACTCAACCCATTTAGTTCATCACAGACAAATCCAAGTGGTGACTGACCACAGACTACAGGTCACAACATAAGGAAGATATTTGTGATAGCAGGAAGCTCTGCAGTCTGTCTGGGGGAGGGGGAGTGCGTACAGGGGGAAGACAAAATGACATCTTGTGGAGGGAAGCTGATATTAGAAATACTGGTTTTAACAGGGTTATTGCCTGTTGGAGCATACCACCAGAGATGTAGGGGATTCACCATTGTGTAATATCTTTAGACCAAGTAAGTCCCCTTTCTACAATTCAAACAGAAAAAAAAAACAGGCTCTCAGAAATGCGTATGTGTGGTTCTCTGGCTTGTGTAATATCACTCAGGATAGATGATCATAATGCACTCCTCTGACACCAAAAATAAATGAGCCTATATGCAAGCTATAGGCTTGACGATCACAGAACACTAAAACCACTATGTTAGCATCTCACCATTTGTTGCCATTCAATAAAAGGCTGAGACTTAAACATTTCTAAAACTTATTGCCCAGCAGCTTTACAAATAGGATATTCAGAGATGTGTTTGTAACTTCCCTGTTTCCTGCTAGTACCACTTAGAAACTCCTGTCCTTTTTTACTTCCTCAGACCTAGCTCCAAACATTCAGTCATTTTCTCTGTCTCTCAGAGGGCAATTCACTAAAACTATCCATGCAAAAAAAACCTCTCTCCAACAAATTTTTTCTCTCTTGAGATCACTCTTGTTGCATAGAAGCTGGAAGGCAGAATTTTAGCAGAATGGGACGAGAACTATGTGCCAGCAGAATCACAGATTAGAAGTGTACATTAAGAAACAAAAATCTATTTTAAAACCGAAAAACAAAGGAGATAGTTTACCTTTCCAAGGCAGCTTGCTAATTTCAATTACACATTCATTAATATTAATAAATATCTGTACACCATGATAAGTAAATGTACTGTTTTATAGACATCACTCTAAAATATCCTTCAAAGCTTATTATTCCAGGATCAAAACCTGCATCGAGATCCATGTATAGGAGGGTTTATAAAATCATATATTAGACAGCACAATAAAACCCTAATAGAAACAGAAAAATAAGAAATATGACAACAATAGCAACATGGAAAAGATACTTGAGAGACAGAAAGTGTGTGCTGAAACCAGTGTGCTGAAAGCTCTGTTTCCTAGAAATTGTTCAAAGTAGCTTTCAATACACCGTTCATCCCAATGAGAAGTCAATAATGCAACATGATGTACTCTTGATGTTAGGAAAAAAAGAAGTATGTTGGGAAAGTTTGCAAGTGCTCATAGAAAAAAAAAAAAAAGAAAAGAAAGAAAAAAGCCAGTGGTAACTTCAGAAACTATGAAAGGCAATTCTGGAAGAGACAGATGAGTAGTCAAAGATACTGAAGAAACACACACTAATTACATGGCTCTCACCACCACATGTGCTATCACTCACCCAGACCAGCACAGGCTCTCTGAAAGAAACATCAGTACATTTTCCAAGGGGCTTCACAAAAACTTAGTAAATCCAGCTTCCGCCTTTTTTTTTTTATGATTTATTACATCAATACATTGATGTTAATACATTGCAGTCACTTTTTCTGTGTACAGTCTATGGAATAACTGAAATTTAAATGTTTCCATAGAATATCCAGCATATCAAAATGGCAACAAATTAATTTCACAAGATGTTTTAGACTTAATGGAGATCTTAGCTTTTATTAGAAAGCCCAATTTTCATATCCTGACTGGAATCCTTATTTGTGGTCATATTCAGAACATGCTGACAGTAATGCATTGTGGTATGACAACACAGGTATGCTCCTTAGGACAGGTTTGCTGTCTTCCAAAGTTAAGTCTAGAAGCTTGTTTCTTTCTTTTACTCAATATTATTATTTCCTTTGTTTTAAAGGTGAGAGCCAACTTTAAATTTTGAATTGCTCTGCTTCAAGTACCTGATGAATTATGCAAGTTGTATATGTGTACATTACATATGTTTATTGCATAACTACTGTAAAATTATTTTGCCTTATAATATTATACAATTACAGGCTGGAAATCTGCCATATTTGGTTAGTTCTACATTTCTCAAACCTAGTCCCAGACAACATTTTTCCCCAAAGCTTGCAAGAACCCTTCCCAGAAAGAAAAAGAAACGAGAAGAGTGATGCATTTCAGAGGCGCACATTGTACATGTAATAGAGGGCAAAAAAGATGCTTTGCCACTGCCACCTTTGTCCAATGAGAAACGCAAAGTGAATTAAATGCAGCTGGATTCACTCTTCACTGTCGATTGACTTGGTTCCCTGCCCAGATCCCTTAATACATCGCCACTGCAAGGGTTTGTTTGGGAGCTGCCACCATAAATCATGGCGTGAAGCTGCTTCCTCTCTTCTCGCACGCACCTGTGTAGGCCATGTGCCAAGGGGCAGAATTAGGCATGCTATCAGGACTATAGGCAATACAGCAACCCCAGCAACAGCCTGGGATGGGCTGCCATAATTTAAAGCAGCCAGGGCCTTTTTTGACCTGCAGAGCAGCTGAGAATCTGGAGGATGCAAAGATGGCACAAGATTTCTAGACGCAGACCCAGGAGACCCCAACACAGGCAGCTGCTGGAGGCCCCAGGTGTGCACAGCCAGCAGCAGCAGGAGCCTTCAAATAGCGGGACCAGGGTCAGGGTACCGATGTGCCAATGAATGGCCCAGAACAGACTGAGCTGCATTTGAAAAAGCCATGGGGAGCTATAGGAAGTTGCCACATCTGCCTTCGGGATCTGGCCTGGATGCATCGCTCCCCTCAAGTACCTGGAGCTTGTTTCCATTTGAGTCCCCACATGATAGATGATTCCAGTTCTGCTGATTCCCCAGTGAGGATTAAACACAACGGAAACACCAATATTTCTTCTTTTTTTTTTTTTTTTATCCTAGCTTTGATGGCTTTCCCTGAGTCTCCTCCCCAGGGATTCCCATTCTAAGAAACATTGCTCTAGATAACAATTTAACTGGTTTAAATAACACCATTTATAATGCAGGCAGATGGTCTGCTCATCATACATAGTAATGCATTACATCCATTACACTAAATCCACCAATGTGCAATGTTCATTTGTCTCCCACCTCATTGGCTGTATAATAAATGTAGAATATCTGTCACACTATCTCAAAATGTCTGTATTATCTGTGAAGTGCTTGACAAAGCACATGTTACAAATGACTATTCATAATTAGTATATACAGATCTATTGTATATACTGTTACAGAAATGTAGTGTAGCTAGGAACTGACAGACTGTGTTCAGTCATCACAGTATTAAAAGAGAGAAAGAGAGCACTGGAGTCAAGACTCCTCTTATTCCTCCTCCTCCCCAATAGCTACCATCATCCTTGTTACTTACAGACTGTGACAAATAGGTTTGGACACTTTGCCTAAGGTAAAAAAAAAAAAGCAAACCTACACCAGGAGAGACACTGTGATCCACAGGAATTAGGAGGAAATCAGAAACAAGAAACCACCAAACACCAAGAAACCACCTCAGAGGGCTGGAGCACCTCTCCTATGAGCACAGGCTGAGAGAGTTGGGGTTGTTCAGCCTGGAGAAGAGAAGGCTCTAGTGAGACCTTAGAGCGGCCTTCCAATACTTAAAGGCGGCCTACAGCAAAGACAAGGAAAAACTGTTCAGGAGGGCCTGTTGCAATAGGATGAGGTGTAATGGTTTTAAAATAGAGAGAGGTAGAGTCAGATTAGATATTAGGAAAAAAAAAATTTACAATGAGGGTGGTAGAACACTGGAGCAGGTTGCCCACAGAAGTGGTGGATGTCCCATCCATGGAAACATTCAAGGCCAGGCTGGATGAGGCTCTGAGCAACCTGATCTAGTTGAAGATGTCCCTGCTTCTTGCAGGAGGGTTGGACAAGATGACCTTTAAAGGTCCCTTTCAACCATAACTATTCCACGATCCTATTAAATTCTACCAACAGAGAAGAATAAACCATGGATTCATTGTAGCAGGCACCTTCTGCTTCTGTGTCTCCATCTACGAAACGGGGATCCTCTCAAATAGGCACAAAAGTGGTTCATTAATATTCCCCCAGGACTTCCCACCTGCAAGGTGCTCTTGTAGCATAAAGCTAACCATTAGTTTAACCATCCCTGGCAGTCCACCGTGTCTTAGTAAGTTCTGCTTCCATTTATTTACCTCTGACTTTAAGTTCCCTCTCTAGAATCAGTTACCAAAAGGAGGGCAGTATGATCTGATTCTTAGCTATTCCCCTCCCCTCTCCCCCTCTGCCCACAATGAGATCAAGGTTCAATTTAAATCAAGCAAATATTAAGTGTAACTTTAAAGACCAGACAAGATCCATGAGAAGATTGTTTGTCTTAAGGTTCACTGCGTGGTATCCAGCATAATGAAACAAACTGGGTTAGCTCCCTGTGTTAGCATACTTAGAAATGCAGACAAACTCACATTTATAATATATATTTTGCCCTCCTAAAGACTTCCAAGGGGTGCTAACAATCCAAAATCAAAGTTCTTCACATTGGATCCTTGGCTACTAAGGGCAAAGTTCTCTTTGGGTCCAGCTACAATATTAGAATCTATTGCAAACATAAATATTGAATTATAAAATAAATTCCAGTTCAGATTCCTATGGAATCATCATTAGTAGAGCTGCCTAAATTAAAAGATAGCACATATTTCCATTAATTCTTCCAAAATAGCCTGTAATGTGCAAAAAAAAAGAAGGTCCATAACATCTTGTGGACTTAATATCCATGTTTTAGTTTTCATCTTAATTTTATATTTCTTCCTTGTCTGCTCAGCACCATTTAAATCAACTTCAGAGACTGATGTTACTGCTGTCTCAGTGAATACATGCCTACCAATCTTGCATTTTATCTAAGGTTAGTCCATTGAAATACTTTACTTTTCTTTGCTTCAAAAGTCTGACAAAAATCATTGCTCAAGGTGATGGCTGTACAAACATATTTAGCTGAGGTTTAAGCTGTCACTAAGATGGTGTAAGACTTCATCCTGTATAACACACAGAACTTAGGACATAAATGTGGCCTCAGGGATTTCTTTCATGATTCAACAAGTCTCCTTTTGGCAACAGCAGAAAATATAAAGAGGTGTTATAGTTCTGGAGGGGTTGCCTTGGAATTTCCTTTCTGCTTTCTTGCCATGTGGCCACAACACAACATGCTGAGCACAAGTCAACAAAGTCAACTTGTAAACTCTCTGGAGAAACTATAAACAATACCATTGTCTTTAGAAAGCATTCAGACTAAAAAGAGAAAAAGCAGTTGACACTTGACACATGGACTAAACCAAAGTGTTTTGAAGATTATTCTTTCCTGCTTTTATAATCCGCTAATTTCTTATTATTAGTTTTTAATCCAGTATCATGCAGAGCCTGTTTCTTCGATACCTCTAAAAGGGCTTTGGGAAAATAAAAATCTCATCTTCACACATTTCTACACCTATCCACAAACATGTAAGCCAAATGGTATAAATAGCACAATGTGTTTCCTCTTTGGATTTTGGACTTTTTCTGTCCATTGGATAAATCATTACTCCTACAGAAAGTAAACAAGAAATGTGTTACAGAGGGTTAATTTATATGATGGAAGAGGGCAACTGACTTCTTGTAAAACAGACTTGAAACAAGAACTCCAAACTACTCTTAAACATCGCTTGAAGGAATTTAGTATGGATACACACTGAGTATAACTTACATAGTACTGGACATTGTCATTATACATATTAAAGACTATAAAACAGTAACAGAGAGACACTAAAGAAAATAAATGAGTCTACTGTTGAGCCCCATGTGCTGATTATGTAAAAATTGTAACAAGTACAATAAAAAAAAAAAATCCCAAAGTATGAGACTTCTTCTAGAAATGTATGTGGTTTACTAAGCAAACATACATTGGAAATAAAATATACTAAGTCAAAACAGTTAGAGGGCATTGACTGCTCCACCTGCTTCATTATCACAGTAAAGATGTTCTGCTCTGCATCAGCCAAGGAAATCATTTTAGCACGTGTGTCTGCCTGTCTCCAGTGAGGGCAGCTCTTAGCTATGTGCTGAAATCAAGCATTTAACGAAGTATCACGTCAGCAAGGTTTAACTGTGTGATTACAGTTTGACTAACATTTCCATGCTCTCCTGAACTAGGACTGCTCCTTACTGTTAGTAGTATATAAAATGAAAATGGATTATTGGTTCTTATGTTAAAAGAATTGGAGTGTCTACGCTTTCAAACGGATAGTTAAAAAAAAATTATAAGGAAGAGAAGAAAATAGTAAGTAATATTTGCAAAATTGAGCATATCGCCCTACTTTGAGAGACCCTCTGCTGCTTAATTTACTGACAACGTTGTCAGTGTGACTTGACTGGAACCTGTAAGCATGCACATAGAAGAAAGCACCTGAAAACATAGGTTTCTCCAGTTGACAACAACCAAGGGAAAATCTCAAGCCTGAAAGCAGCTTTTGGGCATAGTCTGAAAACAATAAGGTGCATCATTTTAAGTAAAGAGTATTTGATCAATGGAACAAAATACTTAGAACTGTGACACCTTTCCAAAAATCTAAATATTTGACAAACGTGTATAAGATAACTGCTGATCATGTTCCCATTTGAACTAATTGTGTAAGAATTATTAAATAAATAAGTATCAGTTTGATTTATCTAGCAACTCTAGGAATAAGTCTGATTTTACTACAAGCACTAGATATAATCAAAAATAAAGTGCTAACTATTTGGATAGCAATTGCCAAAATTTCAGCAACTGAGTTATTTTAAAATAACTTAATAGAATTAAGCATCTCAATGACAGCACTATTCTCCTTCTGAAAACAGGAATCAAACAAACTTTTCCCTTTTCATTAGCTAAACAGAAATACAATACTACTGCTAGCCTAGTTTTATTTCTGGAGATATACTGTAGCTCAAAATATCAAAAGAATATTATACTTGATACTTTGATAGCAGCACAGCATTGCACATACAAGTTGTGACTTCCACTTTGGGAAGGATCTAAGAAGTAAAGCTTTATTTAACATAGGGACAACAAAATCTGGCATGGTGTAAATTAAGTATGATTTCTGCAACACTTTTTAAACAAATAGGCTTTAATATGAAATGGGAAGAAGAGCTTTTGAGCCGTCACCTTTATGTTTAATTATTTGTGTTTTTTTTTTCCTGTCACTGTCAATGTATTCATATTGCACAGAGAGACTTGGTAAGGGAGCCCTCCCATGGCTAATGCAAACCCTGCAAATTCCTTTGGTAGCAACCAAACACTGGGTACCTTAATGGATAAAACACCCACTACAAATTTCAAAGCAAAGCTAAGTGGCACGCATCTTACACGAGTTGTTGTGTAGCTATGGAAGTGAGCACAACTTGGAGTATGATGAATACAGGTATGTCCACAGATCACTCCAAGCAGCCTTTACCGCCAGCAGCCACAATCAGTGGCATGGTTTTTCATTCACATTTTAGGTTTTTAAGACACCTGCACCTTCTAATAGCAACCCATTCAGACATGTTCTCAGCCTACCTGAGAAAGTAGTTTCAAATCTGAAAGTGTATGTTAAAATTACAATAATATACATGTATTCATTTCTGCTGCTAATTAAATACAAAATGTGTGCCAAATCTGCCATCTGAAAAAAAGAAGAACAAAGCAGCAATATAATTATGTAGTTTAAAGGTAGCTGTCTTTGGCCTACATATCTTGTTTTAGAGTCAGTTTATGAAACTCTTACATACATTGCTGAACTCATGGAAATAGATTCAAAGTCTTCATAGGCCTTACTCAAATGAAAGCTCATGTACACATTTGTGAAGGAAAGATGGGATTATTTTCTTATCTTCTTATTAATAATTCTCCCACAGTTCATAGATTTTCAGGACAGGTGCATAATGTGACCTGAGTTGGGAAGACTCAGCATCCTCCTTTCAAATATCCCAGAGATTACGGGGTATGGGATCAGCTGAGTCAGTGTTGCACTGGGTCTCCGTTTGGTAGGGGAGGGAGAAAAGGGCTGGGGTTTGGTCAGCTAAAGCTAAGCAGTTATTTTGTTTAGGTATGCTGGATTTTTTTCATCACCAGGAACAAGAGAGACCAGTTGGTAACTATTGGCAACTATTCAGGTGGTTAGCTGAAGCCAAAATATTAACAGCAATTCAACTGTCTTTATTCCACAGTTTTCCTAACTAGTTGACACGGGAAAGGGGAAGCAGCAGATGAAAACCAACGGATGACGGCTAGATGACATCGCTCTTGGATCAATCTCAAGAGCAAGGTTTTTACAGCATGACAAAGCAAACAGATCACTGGATAAACATCTGACCACAAGTACTTCTTAATTGTCAGTGTTAAATCAGCAGGGAAGGATTAGCAATTAAAAAAAAAAAATAAAGTAATGTTTGGAAACACACAAAAAAACCCACCAAGAACACAAAACAACAACAAAAAAGAACCAATACCGATGGACACCAGTGATCCATACATACTGGGAAGTCTAATGAAATGTTAAATTTAAAGAATGGTATATTGACTAATATTAATTCTCACAGAGACTTAGAGACTTACAGTTAACAAATCAAGAGTGCCTCTTTTCTAAAAGGAAAGCATGCTACTGAGCTGCACTAGTAACAGCATCCTGCTTTAAAAAAAAAAAAAATTCACAACCCCAAATTCAAAATACTATCCCATTTTGATTAAGCTATAAACAGAGACCTAGATTCAAAGATTCATCTTTTCACAAGAAGGAAAGGGAACAAACCTAGTAATTTTGGGTGAAGAAATGAGGGATTTCAAGAGTCCCTGGCCTAAGTATCTAAACAGTAAAGTAGTAACAGTTTCACAAAATTATATGGAAAATTCTGATGGAATACTTGATGATTCTAAGAACAAACTATCCAAAGGTACAGTTTTGGAGAATTACAAGCTTTTGGGTTATTTTTCAGGCCAGACTAAACACCCATCTGTTACGGAATGCTTAGGGATAATGAAGTTAATTCTGCCATAATCCCAGGAAATGGACTACAAAATCTGTCGGGCACCTTTCACACTGAATGCTTCTATGAAATACTTCACACATTATTTACACGGGAAGAAAAAAAAAAATATCTTGGGAGCCCTCAGTATTCTAAATGGGAAGTAACAGAAGTGCAGACCATAGATAATATTGGTTCTTGTTCATTAAGTGGTTGTTTTATTGTCCCCATATGATGTTTCTTTAGGTGGAAAAAGGGACAATTACAAGTGGATTAGGGAAGCGAGTAAATTGAATGAAGTACTATAAGTAGCACTCAGAAGGCAGGCCAATAATTTTGGCATCAATATAGAGCATGTAACATTAGGGAGCAAATGACTAAGCATTCTCTGCAGTTACACTTTTATGTTAGAAGGTGGGTGGGACCCCAAGTCATCTCATGTTGCCTCATTGCATTTCCTTTAGAGCATTCCCCATCCTTAGCACATCCTATTCCCCAAACCAAGGACAACTTCTTCCCTGAGCTCTGTTTTGTGGGGTTTTGACATCCGCTCTCTTGATTTTAACTCTCCCCTTCCCCTCACAGAAAGGTTTTACCCCATTTTATTTTATTCTGACAAGTGGATATTCCCCAAGTCTCTCAACTCTACTGAAATGGTCTCTTATCAGGGTGTCTCTGAGCAGCAAGAGTTCATAACTCATTTGAATGGGAAACAGTTGGGGGCTCACCACACTTCATCCTATGAGACTGTTGACACTGTTAGCAGCTGTTAGCGTCGCTCTCATTTTTACCAACTGGGAGCATATCAAAATGTTACATGCACATTCAGCAGTGTAGTCTCTCCTCTTTCAGTTTAATGGGAATTAAGCACACACATCAAGGGGAAAATACACTCCACAGTTGCTAAGTATTTTATATGTTAATTTTCTGAACTTGTTATGGGGAAAAAAGAATTCAAGTTTAAGGCACCCCAGTAAAAACAATGCTCCCTCAAGGCCAGTTAATACCAGTAGTGGTATAACTTAACTATGCAAAACTTTATTCCACAGCAGGGCAATTAAAATCACTGTGCCACACTCTTAATTTAGGGAAACAAAAAACTTACAGCAATTTTTTATTAATCTAAAAATGAGATTGGCAAACTACATCCATTCCCAACATATTACTGTCCACATTGAAGAACTGTGGAAACTGCTGGCAGACTCCTCTGGGAGGCCAAGAGCAGAATAGCCACGGACTGTAGACACATGACCATACACAAATGGAGGAAGATGGAGATACCAGATCACTATTTTCCATAAGATACAGCTTCTTGTCCTGAAAAGGAAGTGAGAGCTTCAATGCTAGATTAAACTAACATTTTTATGACACACATAAGCACACATCACTTGAAAATAAATGTAGAAGGGACATCATCTACTATAGATGTACTTTATTTCATATCACACGCTAGCAGTCACAACTTGTAGAGCTTGACTCCAGTTTTTGTTCCACATTTTGAAAATAAAGATATAACTCCCCATTTCCGAAATCTTGGGTACCAGCAAGCAGTCAGGATAAGTAAGTTATACCTGTTATGTCATTATTTCATTGTTTACACTTACTTACATGCTAGTGACAGGAAAAAAGTGGTTTCATCAATAGATCACTCAGGGCCTGGGGTGACCCTCAGCTCTGGAGTATTTACATACTGTGATTTAAGATGTCACCACTGGCAGCTGTTACCCACCTCTAAACTTAGCAGCAGCGGGAATAATCTTGTGCCAGACCTTCAGCCACTGCACTTCACAGCCTGACATATTTCCTTAAATCACCTTCATCTCTTAGTCAATGCATCTGTGTCCCATACTCACCCACCTGCCTGTAAATGGTGGCAGCTGAAGATCTGGAGTCCATTTACTCTTACTGCCCCTTGCAAAGGAGGCAGTAGTCTTTGCTTCAGGAGTGGACAGGCAGCTTCTGCTGACAACAGCCCAATGTGCTGCCACTTGGACTACCACGCCATAACTACCATTGCCGCATTGTCCTTAGGATGCGGTCAGCACACAGTCATGTGTGCTGCAACCAGTCCCATCTGATAGCCTCCCAGGAGCAACTCTCCCCATTGTGACAGCACAACTAACAAATTCTCTTTTGGGACAAAATTTATCGCAAGCATTATTCTAAGCTATGAGCTCTCTCTCTAATCAGTCCCTTTCAGTAGATCTCAGCACTCACATTCAGTTCCAACTCTTTAAGCGTTGCAAATAAATAGAATAATTTATCATGCAGCAATGGGTGATATATAAAATAACTGGGAAAGCTGAGATTGGCTATAACACACATGCTCTGACAGCCTGCAAGAATTATTTCTGATAACACACATGCAGGCATACACATTCAGCCAAAAAGTTATGTTTGCTTGGTTTCATTTCTTTGGGATAAGAAAGATGTTTTGTTCCTTTCTTCTGCAAATAATTCTTCTTCCTTGATCCTCTGCTCCTTTTTTTTCTCCAGCTTTTTCTTTTTGAAATTAAAAGAAGAGAAAAAGAAAAATAAGAAGAGTGATTAAGGTCTGTTAGCCCTGTAATACTTAGTTACTACTGGTTTACAACTGTTAAAAAAAAAAAAAGGAAAAACGGAAAAGAAAATTGTTTTAGGACAATCTTCCAGTCCGTGGTCTACAGCTCCATGAACAGAAATTTGTTCAAGTTCTCATATAGGAATAGTAAATGCTTTAACAAAAGTTTTTGAAAACAAAGTTGTTTGGATTCAAAATGCTTCACCGGTTCCCTGTCCTTCTGCAGGTTGCTGCATGATGAACCATAGTTATTTGTAAAGAAAGAAGGAGGTGTCACTACTGTGGGACTAAGACTACCAGTTCTGCCACAGATTATGTAGAAGCTGCCTGTCTTCTTAGAAGCTCATTTCAAAGAGAGGAAAAAAAACACAGCAACAGTACTGCAAGGAAAGTATTATTTTCTTTAGAGACTGAAATGTGTAGAGTTCCTGGAGTCCACATGGAAACCAGGAAGATGTTGCCTGAAGAACCATTCAGGGAAATTATTGTCTTTATTTAAACTTATTTATTAAAACACTCCTGACTGGTTTTCCTCATCCACCTCAACAGACTGTGAATTCTCAGCAACTCTAAAAAGAGGACCTGTATTTACCAAGCACACATCTGAGCAAAGTTAAAAACA
The DNA here is from genome assembly GCF_036417535.1 of Chlamydotis macqueenii. Taxonomy (NCBI): domain Eukaryota; kingdom Metazoa; phylum Chordata; class Aves; order Otidiformes; family Otididae; genus Chlamydotis; species Chlamydotis macqueenii. The sequence continues at coordinate 24,640,070 of NC_141559.1, forward strand.
TAAGCTTTGCAGTATTTCAACCTCAGCTTAAAGTCTGCACCTTCTAGCAACTGCTAAGAAGGAACTGCAACACCCTACTTACTAACATAATCCAATCTAAAATAAGCACACAACTACACAAATGTCTTTCACAAAGGCTCAAGTCAGATTTAACATAACAGGAAACACACGGTTCTTCACTACTTTTGATAGACATACAACTTACTGCTATTGTTGGACTGCAATACCAGATGACAGCAGGCATAGGAGGAAAATGAAGCTTATATCAATAACACCTAGACTAATCCAACAGACTGTGCTTCAACCACAAAGCAGCATCTCTTTTTACTTGCTTTTTACTACAATGCATTACAACTCAGTTTCTGCACTGTGGCTGCATATCTTCACAACACCATAGCATAAACCATTTTAACCCAAAGTAAACAGCCTTCTGCCATGCTTAGCCATCCAGTGAAAGATAAGCTAGCAATTGTTCAGTTTCAGTTAGCTGCACAGCTCCTACACTATTCTTTTCCCTAGAGAAGAGAGCACTGCAGCATGGTAAGAAATATCATCCCAGAGCTCTCCTCTCTGAACCATGACCTCAAGCTTGTTTCTACACCATCCCTTCCTGCATGCTGCCATCTCTCACTATGAAGGCTGGGGCTTCCCATTAGGTCTAGTTAAGTGGTGTGTTTCCCAGGAAGCAGGCACAAAACCAATAAAGCAATTAGTGACCAATTAAATTAATTAACACTGTTTACCTACAGGAGAAAGGCAAGCTTTAAACAATTAGCAGCAAGTTTATTTTTAAGAGAAAAAAAAGCCTTTTGAAAACACCTTCTGAGTGACAATGTTTGTTTATTGACAGCCATCCAGGTATTATATTTTTCCATCCTTGCCTAACTCATTTCAGATGTTGGGAAAGCAACTGGTCATGCAAAACAGAATATGCTTGGTTCAAACAAGGGAACCATTTTTCGCAGTATCAATAGTTTAGTGCTGTGATCTTTCGCACTGGTTATGAGCTGACTTTAGGCAATGATTACACCTGCAGTCCCACTGAGAGTTACAAATTATCAGCACCTGAGCAACAGCAGACTATCAACCCTTCTGTTCAGCTCCCCAAATAGAATATAAAAAAAATATTTCCCAGCCTTTAGAAAGCATGTTGTCGGTCCATGACAAGTTTGCATACATTTTGTTACATCTTGGTGTCACCTTGGCAGACTCCTCAGAACAGAAAACAAATATAAACTACGTCTATTTCATGTATGTGACTGTATATTCACATGCATGTACTTCTGCTCCCTTGCTTTTAGGGTGGGTGAGGACAGGAGAACAGATCAGGTCTCATCAAGACCATTCTGTCTCAGCTCGGCACATAAAAACACCAGGAGTGTTTGGCTCCTGCAGTGGGGAAACTGTATGGATATTTGCTGTACTCACAAGAAAAAGATAAATATAAAATGCATTTCATGTAGGCCACCAAAAATCAGACTTTTATTTATATAAACATGGATAGGACTGAAATCATTAACCCAAGGAATACTGAATTGAACTCATTAATTAGAAAAGTTGTTAATTTCCTTTTGGCTTCTACACTGAATTTAAAGTGTAGGACCTCATAACATCTTTATGCCTCTGTTACAAACCCTTATTTTCTTTCCTAGTGTATTGAAATGTTATCTTCTAGCAGTTCTTCCCTTTGGGTCCACTGCTCTTCAAGCGATTCCCTTAAATACATGGAGGATGACTAAAGGACCCCCAGAGTTGAAAAGCCCACACAACAGATATTTCTGTCAAAATATGATCAGCAAATTCTCTCATATAACAAAAAATGAAACCAACTGAATATGGACTTCATTTTGCTGTGTAGTCAGAGTATTATGGAGTAAGTGGGACAAATCTGACCTCTGCCTTGCATCAGTCTAATGGCGTATATATTGTGCTCATAACTTTAAAGAAGCATATGACAGAAATTTGATTTAACGTCCATATATCCGTATACATACACATTAAACAGGGGTCCTGTGGATTGAGAGCCAAGCTCAATTCATTGCACTTTTGTAGGCCCTATCCACCATCTTCCAAGCAGTACTACCTCAGTTTCTCCAGCTACCCAGTAGGAAGAATTATACTTGGATGCATGCTGTAGTGATAAATATACTACAGATGCTCATCTACAACAGAAATGGCACCACAAGTGCAGAGTTGTGTGATTTGGCCTCCTTAGGCTTGGACTAGCCTGAGAACTACTCATAGTCTGGCCCTACAGTTGACATTGGGGCCTCTTCTAACTTATTACACCCTGTGGTCTCTGAGGCACATCAGGGAGAACATGTTTTGAGGACAGGACAGGACAGGACAGGACATCAAAGGCTGGAAGATCGAACTCTGCTGGAGACAGAACAAGTCCTACTACACTATGCCAGCCAGGGGTATTTAGGATATCCAGAGTTCCTTCTATAACCACCAGTGTTACCAACAAAAGCCAACCAGGAGCAGGGGTAGAATAATAATTTTAAAAATTCTTGTCTGATATATGTTCTGTTCTGTTAGTTGTCTACATTGTCCTTTATTGGTCAGGCTACAGGAATTTTTCTATGTGGTCAGTGACTTGACAGAGAAGGGCCAACATTCAGGGGTTTTTAAATCCACTGACTTCATTCAAGTGACTGTTTACACTAAAATTATTTTTGACCCAGCAGCTTGAATGGTTCTCATCTATTATTCTCATTCAGTCTTTCATTAAGCTCAGTGTACCGGTGTTCATCAATGTTACCTGTAGATTTCAATCTCCAATGTTTATTTCAGTAATGCTCTTGCTCTAATATTCTGACTGTCTTTAGTAACAGGGAACAAGAGACAACAAGCTCTTAGAAGGCAGCTATGTATATCCTAGGATTATAATTACTCCACTTGTGATATTAAAGAGATTCCAGTCCCTAAAGATCATGGATATCTGCCACATCTGTGTGGGCACATCAGAACTAGCTTTACACCAATCCTAGTCTATTGCCATGCAAAAACAGAGCTCAATGTGAGTTAACCACTTAGCTGCTCAAGCAGTTTTGTGCATATACTAGGAAATTTACCTTTTGTATACAAAGGAATTGAACATCATCACCTTACAATGGAAATACAAGAATAACAGCTGTGTCTTCTTACCTCTAATATTTAAAAACATTTTGAGGGACCACCAGTATTCACCAATAGTAAGTTAGTCTTTGAAATTTGAAGGGATTTTAAAGGAATGGATATTCTTAACAAGTTACTTAATTTAATCTGTAAGTTTGGAGCTGGCCACAGTGAAACTGGTAGGAAAAACACTTCTTGAAAAAAACAGATATAAAATAGGGAGAAAACCATCATATCAGAAGAGTTCAGGTTGACCTGCTGTTTCTGAAGTCAAGGTGAGTTTCATCACTAAGGTCAATGAACGTAACATGAGACCAGAGTCTTTTTTAAAAACCCACCAGCAAAGGAGAAATTCAGTACCCTGTTCACATGAAGTTTATGTGCATAACAAGTTTCAGTTAGTCAAACTGAATTTTAATAATAAATAGTAGTGGTATTTTTCTTCAGTGTTTCTTTCTGCATCATAACTACATCTCTACAAATATTTCACCAGAAAGTATGGGACCTATTAACATTTATTTTCCAGTGTAGCATTTGAGTAAGCCTTAGCAAGCCCTCAAAAGGGCATAAATCCAGCACTTAGTATTGCCAGAGCAATGCAGTAGAAACCTTAATCAGGGCTCTTACTCAGATTTAAATATATACTGATTAAGCGACCATCCCATTCAAGCAAAGTTTTCCTGAACCGTCACTTAATGTAAACCAAATGTCTTCTGCAACTCCTTCCTCCTACTGAAGCATTTTGACCCTTAGCCACCATATTAACACCTCTAATTGTAACTGACAGGGCAATTTCCTGGTTGCCATTGTGCGAGACAAGCAGCGAACACTAGCCACAAGCAATTTATGACCTTTGACTGTCATATTAACGCTTTTAATTGTAACTGACAGGCCAGGTAAGCCAAAAAGTGTCCCAGCAAAGCAGTTCAGGCAGTTGTGAATGTCCTGCTAAAGCAAAGGAAGGAGCATCCCATCATTAAGGTGGGGGGACTGATATGGAGAAAGAACAGGCAATATCTGAGGTTGGACCATCAAACTCCCTATAATCATCACTGACTATTTTTTGCTTCATTTTGCCATTGCATTCTCTGCTAAAACCAGAACTTCTTTTACTGAATGTGTGGAATTTAGTTTTAACTTTTGAATGAAATTTCCCAAAGCATTTGAATGAAAATTTTTTTCAGGATTCCTCCCCTCCCCACAAATATTTTCAGCTTCAACAAATTTCACATTCTTTGATGAAAAGGACAGTTCCTCAGCATTTTGTGTTTGAAAACATAAACTTTTTCACAGTGTTTAAATAAAAACAATTATCTAGAGTCTTAGAAAGTATGTAAAGTTAAGGCACCTCTGGACAACAGCTGCTGAAGCATTCTATAACATGAGACTAAATAAGGAAAAGGTTATCTCAAGTGAAAGAAAAGAGGAGTGCTGTGGGTGACTCATATTCAGTTTTGGTAAGCTGGCCCCTAGAGGGTGAAGTATCGTACTTGCAAACATTTGAGCAGGTCTGATATCATTCAGCAGCGGGTAAGGGCACTAAGCAGATGCTAGAAAGGTTCTCTCTTATTTATACTTTAGTCCTACATGCATAAACGCTGGTCATTAAATTTGAGAATTTGGTTATATTTGTTTGATCTAACCTATGGATGGGTCACATTCAGCTAAGGTAAAACTACTGAATACTTCCTTATTACAATCTATCGACCCTTTCTCTTTCTAAGGAAAAAATAAAGCACTGTTGTTAACCTGAAATATAAACAAAGCCTGGAAGAATATTATAGAAGCTATTTTCAGCTTTATATAACATATCAAATCAGCCAAACAACTTTTGTTAATTTCCAAGCACTTTCTAGCTGTCCAGGATTCCCCTTCCCACTGTGCCCCTCAAGAGAAAAGGGAGAAATTCATACTAAATCTAGAAAAACTGAATAGCCAAAGTGTTACCAAACGCAGAAAGTCAGCAAACTGAGCAGTGGAAAGATATTCTAATCCAAAGGTGCATTTACATGTACACCTCTTCTGGCAGCAAAGCTAGCTTACCCTCTACATTCATCATCTTGTTCACAGAGCAGCCCTACAAAAAGCCTGTCAGCATAACTGAGAATGAAATTGCACAGTACAGACAACATAATACCTGGCAGACACCAGTACAGGAAGACCTTCCTTCCCTTCTTACTTTCAATTACCATTCCTCCTCCAGGCTTGACCTGATCCTTCCCATGTGCCAGAAGGAGCATGTCTCTGCTCAGCCAATTCAGCTCAGTACTCCCTGCAAAAACATACACACACTTTTTGGTGGGATTACTTATCTGCCAGCTTAGTGAGTTGAATCAGCTCAAGTTCGCCTGAGACGGGAAGGGTTGTATGGCTGTCAGAGAGAACACGAGGGCAGGAGACACTGCAACAGATTTAGGGTTGCTCAAAGAATAACGTGCAAGTTTCATCCTGAAAGGCAGTTACAGAGACAGCGTTGCCAAGAAAAGTCATACATAGCACTGCATCCTCAGTTCAAGGATGTTTCATTGTTATTGTTACACAATTTTATATGTTATCTTAGCAGTAACATAAATGTCATTAAGCATTTTTAAAATTATTTTTAAGTACCCAAATAACAAAGGAGCCTATGTTTTATTTTTAGAAATGCCTTACGATGATCTTCATAGCAACATACAATCCTTCAGTGACTCCTCCTAATGGGTCTTCAGTGCCCTTGAATATGTTTACCTGCTCAGAAGTAATCATAAATGAGAAGCAGATTTGTGCTCTTTCAAATCTCTTGACATAAAAAGATACCCAGACAGTCTCCTGCACACCCTCAACTTGATGTTGCTTCCTAAATATCAGTTCATGGTTTAAGATACACTGTTATTATTTTACAACCATTTAGACTACATAACTTCATGAATACAATTGAATGAGGCAGAAGAACTTATAGTAACATAGCATCACAACAGAGAAAGTGTATTTATTAAGGCAGCTGTTTCTTGACATTATCCATTTGATCCAATTCTGGCTGTCAACATTCAGGTGCTTCCAGTTTGCAGTGCACTTTGTAATTTGTCGTGGTTTTGTTAGTGAGGGGGGGGCCTACCACCTTAGGCCCCCCCCTCACTAACAAAACCACGACATAATTTAAGGATAAATGGGATGTTGGGACGTAAGCCTTGAACTCAGCCCAGTGTAAGCAGCAAAGTTTTGTACTGGTGCAGCTTCTCAACAGTGGTTAGAACTTAGGAAAACAAAAATTCACATCTCCTCCAGCTTACACACTGAGTGGCCAGAGTTCTCAGCCATGCAGCATGAAAATTAGTGACAAACTACACAGAGAAGACCAAAACTTAGGTTTTTTATAATTACAGTTATAAGCAGAAAATAATTTGAGGGAAGGATAACCACAAATACTCACCTGCTACTGAAGCCTTTGCTGTGATCAGAGAAAGCAAATAAGGAAGCCCTCATCGTTGGTAGCATTTTCTAAAAAATACTTCTCAGTAAATCTAATATGCCCCTACCTACCTTGCTTTAGACAGTTTCAACTGAGTTCCCCCTGGATCCAGATGCCACTTTCTAAAAAAGTCTTTAAAAAAAAATCCCCCAGTATGTCTTTCTGTCAATAGCATAACAGACTACCAAATTACAAATTAGAAAAAAAGAAAGTCAGAAAGAGTTATAAAGCAAATTAAGATGAAAAACACTATTCCTCACCTTCCTCTATTCTCTCTTATAAGCCAAAATCTTCTATTTTGCTGCTTGTATTTAGACACATATATATGTAAATAGGCTCCTAATTTTCTGATTGCTATATGAGTGTGTGATAGTAATTTAACTAAGAATTTAATAGCGCCTTTGAAAAAATATGGTCTTCTTAGGAACCTCAACCTGATTCAAGTCCCTTAAGTCGGGCAAATCTTTCCATCTTTGCATTATTGCTTGAGAGAACATAAACAAACTATTACACAAAACTGTTTGACAAGGACATACTCTAGATTGCTACCTGCTTAATAAGCCTCTATGGAGATCCTAAGCTGTTTCAGATGAGAGTAGATGTTTGATCAGATGCATGAAGATTATTTTAAGTAAGCATACAACTATCTTGTCTGGTCTTTCAACAGCTAGATACTTCTACAAAGATCCACGGGAATAGAGGGAATTCTACTTTAGTAGACTTTGCAATGGTCCTGGAGGACTTGCTAAGAATGCTAAATAAACAAGGTCTCTCATTCCACCCAGCCACAAAGAGCTAACAAGCCCCCGCGCCCCCCTTGCCATCCTCTGGCAGGCTATACCTCCCACCGGCAGCCCACACTCATCAATACACAGGAGCCCCAGATATCGCACACCAGACCCTGCTGTGATGAGCAAACACCAATCAAGAGCCCCATTAGCCTCCAGAGGAAGGTATAGTTTGTTTACAGTAAATAGTAAAACACTGCCAGCGGAGGGCTGCACAGGAAATTCTGAGGAGGCTTTTCCCCCTTCTGTTTCAGGCCCAGTTTGGGGTTTGCATGCAGGGGAGCCCTCAGTATGTTTTCATCTCTTTAAAAAAGAAAACAAGACTGATGAAAATGCAATCCTTAAAAATTAACAGCAATTTAGGAGGTGTGGTGGTTTTTTTTTTGTTAAAGAGCCTTCAATTAAAGTGACTACATTTTCAAAAGCAAGTACCTTATGATGCACAATATATAGCACTTCATATGGGATTATCAAAAGAGAGTTCTCATTAACTAACCATTACCCAGTTTTATTCAGATGCTTGGTATTGTTCGACACTTTGCTGCAACACATACTAAATGCATGGGAATCACCAGGTTTTGCTTCCAGAACTGGCAGACAGTGGAAGGGATTTGAGGGAATGCTACAGCTTACAGAAGGGAGTAAGACACTGGGAGAGGCTTAGGGAGAAAGTCTGAAATCCACCCTATGGGTTGTTACCAGTGTACTGGCATATTAGGGTGACTGACTGCTCCTCTCCAGGACACTCGGGGGAAAGATTGCTTCCTCCTCCACCTATGCTTTGCATACAGCCCAGTGACTCTGCTCTGTTTGGAGACTGGATTCGCTTCTGACCCTTTGTTAACAAAGACAATATAATTAATTATTCATACATTTCTATAGTTGGAAGACGTGCACTGCAAGTAGCTGATCTCAATTCTTTGCTCAAGCGACACGTGACTTGCACTTTGTTCTGAATGTTGCTCTTTTCCTTGGAAGCAAGGATTGAATTGAAACGAAAGTCTTGGTACCCTGGCAGAAATTCACTTGAGCTTGAGCTCACGGGGAGAATTGAGTTTTTTACCTTCTTGGGCTGAGGTGAGCTGTAAAAAGGTAGTTGAAGGATGACTACTAAAGCAATCTCTGGACTGGCTAAGTACCCAGGAAAAGGTATGGGGAAACGTTTAGTTAGGGCAATGGAAACAAATCTGTATGCTTTGTTAGTAATTTTTCGGAATAAAGAACCAGCAAGTAATTTGTGCAAGATGCCTATCATGTCTTATAATTATCTTACTAATGCATTGATAAAATTCTTCCTAGCATGCCTCAATGAAGTTTCTATGCAGGACATGCATCAATTTCTTCTGAAATCCCTAAAAACTCTGAATCAACTGCCAAACATGTTTGTAACATTTCAGATGAGCCCCTCTCACAACCTCAAAAGAATGCTTTATTTCCGAAAGAGAGGTGAGGCCAAGTCTATTATTACAGTTAACCAAATAACAAATTATATGTCAGCAATTACATGACCACAGCATTCAGATGTCGGAAAATAGCTGAGCAAAAGCATTCAAATTTCAAAACTAATTTTCAAGATGTTTCAACATTGTGGTATATATTTATCTCTATGCTAAACACTTTTCCGAGTAACATTGATAATGCATTCAAAACCCTGTGTGATTTGAGTACATCAGCAGAAGCAGTTTTAAGACACAGAGATACAATGATAAATGGACAAATGTTACATGGCAAAATGTTTATAGACACTGAATTGAAAGAGCTTCTCAGTGGTTACACCTCTTCATCCACCCTTCCATTAACTTAATTAAGCTAACCTGTAGGCTTACAAGCCTGGGGGACTTAGAGAACTTGATCTGAAAAGAAAAATAAAGGGTTTAATCACCAGGCTAGGTTTTCCAAGTTGTCATGGCTCTAGTGTTTATACCCTGCACACTTATATAAACCCGAACTTCCATTACTTGCCTGAGAGTCTCAGATCAATATTACAGATAAAGGTAAAGCTTAAGGTAAACGATTACCCTATAAGATGATGGGAATAGTAATTTTAGTGAACACCAAACATATTAGGATACAGTAAGCTTGCACAGATGTAATAAATTCATCAGCTATTTCTGCTGATTGATTTGTATTCCAGTTTAATTAGCCATGAAAGAGTCAATTTTTTTTCTGAAACCTTCCCTCCCCCCTTTTTTTGTTACAGATCACTGCCACAAAGGATAATCCCCAGCTGTCAAGTTAAAGAAATTTAAAAGGTAGGTTCTAAAAAAATCATTACCAGTCATGAATTCATTTTCATATAGACCAGTTATACTTATTTCCCAATGACTTTGGTTGGAAAATCACATCTGAAAAAAACCTGATGCCCTTAAACTATTGTTTTAAAATTGGCTTTAAAATACTTTGCAAGCAGAGTAGCTTGATATAGTGGAGATAATGACATGTAGAAAGGAACAGGTGCGGTGGAGTGGCACAAAATCTATAATCTTGCAAAAAAAACTTTAAATAACACAAAGTGAGCACTGCAGATCTGTATGGCATAAGAACGGATGAAAGCATCTGTCATAAAGAGGATACTTTGTTCCTGAAAAATAAATAAATGAATAAACCAGTGCCACAAATGCCTTCAGAAAATTCACAAAGAGTATCCATGTTTGTTTTAACTTGCCACTACAAAAGAAGAGGCAAGGAACAATAGTGAGGTCCAGCTGTTGTTTTTCTTGAAGAAGTCCCAGCTCCCCATGCAGAGAAACTACACTTGAGATGAGCTGGTCGAGACAAATGTTCTGTCTACATTTTAAATGGCAGCTGGTTATTAAATGACTCCCAATAGGACGAACACTTGCTATTGACAATAAGGTAATATAAGGACCATGCAGAGCAATCAGAATGGCAATGTGAATGAAAAATCTTTAATCTGAAATTACAGCTGTCAGGGTTATATTATAAAACATGAAAGTTGCATCTGCACTTAGAATTAATGTGTCCCAAAAGCCAAGTTTCTCATAAAGTGCATCTTGCAGATACATCTTTTATAAATAGACTACTGGTCTTCCATAAATCAAACCAAACTGTAGCCTATACTAAGGAATTAAAAGGGTCATCTCTTCTGGGGTTGGTATTTGTTGAACAGTATTTGGAAAAAATGAACATTGATTTACAAAGTCCAACAGACACTGGTAGTAGTATTACTTTCTAACGATATTCACTGACTCCAATGTGTCACACAAACAACTTAAGTTCTTTTATTACCAGCCTCAATGTGTAAAAGTATCTCTTTCAAAATAAGAAAGCGTTTTCAAAAGAGCCACTATTTAACAATCTGAGTTAACAGTGTTGAACAAAAAAAATACAGTACTTTTTATTTGCACATAGTTCAGATAAATGCGGTAAGCTCCATGCACGGGCATGCTAAGCCTAGTTTGATAGAACCAGTTTCAGATCAGACATACGGAAAAATTATTTACCTAATTGGCCCCATAGCTCACAAGGATCACTTCAGTTCATTTCCCATGAAAGGCAGAGCCATTTCTGTAGGCTGAAACTTTGCATACATTTTGTGACAGCTCATCTTGTGATCCAGAGTGAGTGACATTTATGTATTTGGTCATACCTGTGTTTTAATCATTTCAATAAGCAAGTATTAAAAGGTCCCCAAAGCCAAACTGCCACTAAGAAATTCTTTAATGCCTTGTGAGAACGAACCACCTTTGATACTAGTCCAGTGTATACAGTAACAGGTGATGGAAATTAGCTGGGAAGATTGGCTACAGCTAAAACAAGCTTTAATACCAATGACCACAGTGATGCATATTATGAAGAAGATGTATGCACACTCCTACACGCTTCTTACAGACAAATTTTCAAATTAAACTCTGTAACAAATATGGGCCTAAAAGTAGAATTTCATTGTATCTACATTCTCTCCCTCCTAATTGATGTTTGGGCAATGGTTTGGTGAAGAATGAGAGATCACAAGCTTCCTAGTCCCTCTGTTCTCATTAACCAAGTCCTCTAAACTCCTGAGGAAGCTAAGGGGCTCATGTCTCAACATGTGACTTAACTTCCACCTAAAAGCCAATTTATTACCATTTAAGTTATTCCTGCCTTCTTATGCCCCATCCAAAGTGCTGTCAAGACGCAAGAACTAAATCCCTTGCAACAAATCTGCTTCTTACCCTGGAAGGAGCCAGCATGCTGCATGCCAGAATGGGTAATTCAAACTTAAAAAAAAAAAAAAAAAAAAAAAAAAAGAGCATTTCATTGATTATAATCACTAATGAAAATTAAGATCAGCTGCGTGTGCCATGAAAGGATTATACTTAAATAAATAAATAAATTAACTTTACATATACAATATTTTGTATTCAAAGTATGTATTATTTTCCCTCAACAGGAATACAATGGATACTTTCAGACTGACTGATGAACTTCTAGAACATAATTGTGGAAATCAGTTTCCTGATTGCAAACCTAGAGATCCACCATTTCTGTGATATCACAATACCAAAAATCCACTTCTGTAAGCCTGAAGGTGGTGATTAACAGAAAGAAATAATTAAAACATTTTAGAATAGCAAATTAAAATTTACTCCTGTCTTCCATGCAGCCTGATTAATGAGAGTAGGCACATCATTCTGAAATTAATGCTGAATTCAATTAAGAGCTTTTTTTCCCCTCCACCTCATTTAGAAGATTACTTGTATATTTTCTGGCATTACCCAGAAATCCCAAGCCTTTAGGATGTGGTAAACATAATTCTGAAAAAGAACCCTGAAGAAAGAGGCTCCAAAATTACATTTTTCAGAAGTTAATTTGCTCATACATTTTCAAAGCTACAGTATTTTTCTCTTCACATTCCAAATTATTTTATAGTGTCTCTCAGCTTTGTTAAACTTATCACGTTTCACCCTTGAAGTGTCTCAGACCAGGGTGTTGAGTTCCCTCTAGGTATCAGTTGAAAAGTATATTAGCATCTGTGCTGCAGGCGCATATAATCATTTTCATTTGTCAAACATTTCTCTGATAACTCTCCCTGAGAGTTATCAAATACAAGAGTAACTCAGCCTAGAATAATGTGGAACAACATCTGTGAATCAAACTTCGAAGGAAGAAATTATATTTTATAAAGAAATTAAGTTACCTTAAAAACACAAGGAAACAATTTCAGGCTTATGATAGATACTGACAAAGATCAATGAAGAAAGATAAAAATATTTTTAAGGGTTCCAACCAAATAAATGATGATAATAAGTTATCAAAGCCAGTAAATTAACACAGTCCTCCTAAAAACAGGTAAAAAAAAAAAATCCATATAATTTCATTGTTCACTCAGTTCCCTATGAAAAGTGGCTGAGGAAACCAACAAAGATACTAATTCTTTATCAAATCTCTGGGTATGAATTTATTCAAGGACAGGCAACCATGAGCATCCTTCCTATTTACAGTGAAAAAAAAAAAAAAAAGAAAAGAAAAATCCACAAAATTGAAGCTGAAAAGCAGAGAAGGCACACGTGCATTTGAGTTTTGTTACCTGGCCCATTTATTTGTCTTATCTATGTGGGAGGTCTTGTCTTTTAAAGATTTTAAGCTCTTCAGAGCGGAGGCCATCATTAGCTTATATGTTTGCTCAGTGTCTAGCATAGGAGAGGAAGACTGGCTGACAGCTCTAGGCCACAAATACAATTAGGATTTAAATAAAGAGTCAATTTCAGTTTGTAACCAGACTCATGTGAAAGGGCACTGCAGTAGTGATGCCTTTATAATAGAGAGGTAAGTAAAGACAGATTTTTTCATACTTTTGGAATACCTTAGGAATGATTTGCAAGAGTAAAAAGAAAAAATTTCAACAGAAAAAGCCTTAAGACAGCTACAACGAACAAACTTGAAGCTCTGTGAATGAATACAGTTTTTTCACCTAGCTAGTTTCTTGGGTTCACAAACACAGCTTTATTCAACATGGTCAGAAATCCATGAACCACTTAAATAAAAAAAGTAGCACTGCTTTCTTCAGAGGAGCATCAGCTCTGTCTAAAAACTAAAAATCTTACACATATGGAAAAAACCAAACTCAGACAACCAAAACCTCCAGGGTGTAGCCTCCTGTATCTCCATGAAAGCAGAATGAATCTCTCAGATTATGGTGTCCATCCTTGCATCGCATGTGTCCTTTCCCATCCTCTCTATGAATGCTACTTTGGGCCATTAGGTTGTATTTCCAAGGCTTCATGTTGTTGCTCCTTTTAGATGAGGATAAAGCTTTGTTCTACCAACATTTTAAACACTGGGTTTATCTTCCAAGAATTTTGAAGCACAAAGAGAAAGGCATGTAACTGTAATTTGTAAATCTCTTGACAGTAGGATACGTAACTGAGCACTTCCAACCAGAAGAAGCGGTCCCACATGCATTTAAGGTATCAGGCAAGCCTCACTAAGTACACAGCGATACTTGAATATTCTCTATTCCACTCAAAGCAAAACGCAGACAATTTGTTTGCTCTCTGCAGAAAATGCTACCACACAGTTGAAATATCAAAGTGCTGTTTGTATCTGAGGCATAGCTTCTTTGGACACCACGTTTCCCACTCAAACAAGTGGCCACGTTTTTTTCTTAATAAGAAAACGAGGGCCAGAAGTCCCACAGTGGGAAATGCACCAGACAAACAAATGACATGGCAAATGCAAACAAGCTCTTCCCTGCCTACATCTAAATGCTGGCTGTTATCTATTAGTAGCTGTTTCAGCCAATCTCTAACTTGAGGAAGAGAAAAGGAACAGAAAAGAGGCAGGAGCAAGGGCTATGTCCCCAACAGGACCATGGCATTGTACCACTCACTGAATGAAAAACCCAGACCATTTCTAAAATGAATTAGTTTGACAAAATGAAATTCCTTGTGAACTGAGAGGTGCGTCCTCAAAATGAGATCTGGCTCTGGAGTATATGGATGCAACAGAATAGATTTTGCCACAATAAGTTTCAAGATGAACCTCCAGCCAGAGAAAAGATTATTCCCTGCCTTATGCATGTTATCCCTTTTGTCCAGAAAAATAAGTCTGCCTTTAAGTAATATTGCACAATTCTGGCAAGAAGTACTTCCTAAAAGAACAGATTTTCAGCTTTAAAGAGCTTCTATTATTCTTCAAGGTGAACATTTTTGAAAAAACTTTTCCAACATTTTCTTAAACTTAGACAAAAGCTAAAACTTTTAGCACACCTGACAAATCTGCAGCTCCTATATGTGACTACCTGCCCACCCTTGGCATTCTCTCTTTCTTCCTTGACTGTGGTGCAACCAGAAAGAGAGGCTGCAGCTGGACCTGGTGAACAGGCATTGCTCAGCCTGCCAGCTCTGGGGCTGCTCAGCACCTCTGGAGAACCCCAAGCCAGGTGTTTTTCTTTAAAATCAGATTCCCAGAGTGTTCACTAAGGGGCTCCCTGGTTCTGAGTACTGTCATGGAAGAAAGGAAAGCAGTTGTCGGACATGAAGACGAGGAGCCCAGGTGGCCAGCATAGCGGTAGCCCAGCAGGCAGGCTTTAGAAAGGGAAGCAGGGCTCCATTTTCCGCCTCTCGACTCTCCTGCTGTTCAAGAGGCATTCACATGGAAGCGTAGGAAGAATAGCTGCCAGGGCAGTGCAGGAGGGGGAAGATGCCACCACGGTTTTGCTTCAAGTATTTAAAAAACGCCTTGTCTGAGAAAAGGATTCCTGCTCGGATTGGTATTTATAAATAAAGTTGTGCAGCCCTGCCTGGCGCACTAACCGCATTTTCCACACTGGCATAAATTGCATTTGGAAAGTAATCGTTCTGGATATCTTTTTCCAAGCAAAGTATGCCAAAAATCTTAAATACATCCAATGACATCTTACTGTGAACCAAGTTAATCCTGTAAAGTTATTGTTATTGTTTCAATTATATGAAACAAACTACTGTATGGGACTGCATTACCAAGAAAATCAATTACAATCTAATCAATACAATCAAATCTGTATTACAATTCATACTTTAAATCACTAAATGTTCTTGCATGAGCTTCAGCTTATTTTCTAAAAAGGGTTGACATGGCATTTTGTCCTGTACTCAAAAGCTATATTTTCCTATTAATTTGCTTTGAACAAACAAGCAAAAGATGAAGAAATTCAAAAGGAAGTTCTTGCTCATGCTTCTCGCACACATCTTCTGTGTGCGCAAGCAGTTAAAACATGCAAATGCAGTTTGGAGGAAATTCGACATCTCTATTATAGATGAAAGGTAAACAAAAGCAGATGAAGGATTAGTGCAATTCCAAATTTAAGATATTGCTCTCAGTGACTTATAATAAAGTGGTGTTGCATACGGTGGCATGTTTTAGATGACATTTCAATTGTACAAGCAATTTGCATTCTATCTGACATTAACTAACGTTCTCATTATTATGAATTCTGGCAGCATCCCTGTCTCCACAGCATAAAGATATGAACTATGAGGCACATCTTAATGAAGGAAGTAAGTTTTCCTGTCAATCTGAAATGCAAGACAAGGCTGTACCTGGGCTAAACCTCCAGCAACATTATTGTGAGTTGCCCACTTCTGACATAGTACAAATCTTCAGCTAAAGCATTCTTCTTATTAAATAAAGATCTATAACTGAACACATGTATCTGTAATATCAGTACAATCCAAAGAAAATTAAAAGACAGATTATGTCCAGGATATTACATGCACCACCACAGAGCACTGCGAGAATCTGGTATGATCCTGTTGCTAAGATACCTGGCT
The DNA here is from genome assembly GCF_036417535.1 of Chlamydotis macqueenii. Classification (NCBI taxonomy): domain Eukaryota; kingdom Metazoa; phylum Chordata; class Aves; order Otidiformes; family Otididae; genus Chlamydotis; species Chlamydotis macqueenii. Next base: position 24,656,179 of record NC_141559.1, read on the forward strand.
AATGCCACGGAAACAAGCCCTTCGTACTAATCTAGCACAATCCATGCATGCTTCCACATATTTTGGCAGGGGAAAGTAGGAGTCCACTGACAATGGCTTGGGATATTGCTAGCCGGTGCTCCTGAATTTATACATTTTTTATCTCTTGCTGGTAAGCTTCAGCAATCTGAGCGAAATAAGAAATGTAACACTCTGTTAATGGCATTTGGTTGCTTTATGCCATTTAAAACAAGTAAGATTACTTTTTATCCTCCTGCATAGTCAATAAAAGTTGCTTAAAAAGGTAATTATTTAAGTGCTTTTGGTTTCAAAATTGTGGTGCTCCCAAAAATGACTGCCCTTAATCTTTGTGATTTATACTGTAATATGCACATAAATGACTAACTGCATTTGCTGTCTCCATTGCTGTCTTCAAGGAGACTCTAATATAACAGTTTCTTTGGGTGCATACTGAATAAGCAATTGGAAGAATAAAGTGGAATTATTTTAACACAAATAACTCACAAGTCCATACTATTTAAAACTGCTTTGCGTCTTTAAGCCTGGCAGTAGCTCTTTGCCCAATAGACTAAAAAAAGAGTGAGGAAAAAGGAGAGGAAAAAAACAAAAAAAAAGGAAAAAAAACCCTCATGTTAAGACTAGTCATTCCATGATGTGTATAAAAATCTTACATGAAAGAAAACTGCTTCATCAAACAGCCTGGCTAGACTGTAAACTTACGGTCAAGCAATGTAAGTGTCAGAAGTATCCTTTTTAAATAAGAGAGACATGTGTCTTCATTGATGAAAAAGTACACTAATAAAATGTTCCTACTGTAAATCCAACAAGAACTAAAAAAAAAGAGAGAGAATGTAAATGCACTCCCCATCTTTTTTTTGCAATGAGATCTCTCCTAAGCATCAGTGATAGTAGCTCTGTTGAGCTCAAGTTATGATAACAATAACTTTTGCAGATGTTCATAGCTGTCAAGTATTATTCACTAAAATGTCAGAAGATGTGATAAAAAGTAAAAACAGAAGAATTCCTCTGTAGTAATCAGCTGAAGTCAGAAAGGCAGAGGTCACACATTAATCTCTAACTCTAAAACAGTGAGCTGTAGAGGAATAATGGAAATATTATATTAAAACAAGCACGCAATCGTGCATGTGTGTGCATGCCTACATGTACATGAATAAGGGAAAGAAAGAAAGATGCTTATAGTTCCACACTACATTTTCTTCCAATTCATTCATATTACAGACCTGATGCATTTTTTTCCAAAAGGAACACAGGCATCTCAGACAGCAGCACCTAGAAACTGTGTTGTTATTATTCTTCACTTTTTAAAAATTTTAATTTTTTTTTTAATTGTTTTGTACTCTACAGACTCCCAAGGTCATTTTGCAAGCTTTCTCTGGCAAGGGACCTTATGGATTCCCAGCACCATTTACAGGGTTATGATGACTGCATGTCATATCATACTCTCTATTACTGTTAGAAACAAACATCACACTCATTGATATAGACCATATAAGATGCAAAAAACAACGTACGGACAAATATCTGTTCCTTTATTCAGAATTCTTTATAACTTTTGAAGCCCTCTAGGACTTCGTTGTAGTAAAACTATTTCTGAATAACTACCTTAGGGCAGCATACAAGCGTAACTGTATTATAGAACAGGAGATTGTTCATGACAAAGAAGAAATAGATCAATAACAGGTGCAAGTATCTCAGAAACTGTTACTTCAACATAAATTGTCCCTGTAAGAAGGACAGAAAAATGTTTTTACAAACCTTTTACTTTTTTCAATTCTCACTGGAATCCAAGTCAGAAGAGAAAATGGCTGTTTGCTTAGAATGAAGTGTCTGAGCTATCTATGCGAACCTGACTGTAATGGCAAAGGATGGTGCGGATCAATATCCATCTTCTTCATTCCTGAAGTAATAACTTTCAATAGGAAAATCTATTTACTTTTACTTACCTTTATTTTATTTCATTTTGCTTTAAAGAAGTCCATTCCAGAGGGAGGGTTTAGATTGCAAACAGCAGTTAACAAACTGATGATTTAACTAAGGACTATAGGCCAGCAGGCATGTTACCTTCCCCTGTAGCCATTGCTTAGGGTTAAGAAGAAACACATTTACTTGGAAAATTTATTTATTATATAAACAATTAGTATTACAAGCCATTTAAAGTATACAACCTCCCTATGTATAGCGCATATTGGAAAGGTCAATCAGAACCAAAGGGTAATTTCTCTAATCCTTACTTACAACATGCCCAGCACTGGCCAAGCCTCTCTCCCACAGAAGCGAACACTCCCAGGAATTACATGCCCCCCAAACAACTCCTTTCCCAGCCCTGTGGGTGCAGCAGCCACAGACATAGCCTTTTCCTAGGAGCTGCTGGACACCACAGCCATCTCGTATTGTCGACAAAAAAAAAGTCTGCTGTATGCAACTGGCCAGTGTGAAATCATTTTTCCCCCCTCAAAATACAGCAGTAGATCTCACGGCTCCTCTGGATGCACTTCTCAGGTCCACATATTTTCAAAAACAGTAAATGAAACAGATGAAATGGGAAGAGAGGGAGAGTAAGACAAAGCAAACTTCTGTATTTTCTACTTACATGAACTCACTTTCAGCAAATTTGCATTCTGAAGATAAATCATATGATTGATATGACCTTTAATGTTATCTTCTTCATACCAATCAAAACAGTGTATTTATTTACTTTTCTCTCTACCTTCCAGCTGATTGCCAGAAATAAAAGAAAACTTTATCGCAGCACTTCCAGCGTCATCTGATGTTTTCTATTCTTAGGAGGTTTTATTTTCATTACACACTAAAATGGTGTATCAGATAGCACAACATCTTTCTAGTAAATACTGTTTTCAAGCTGCATTATCTAGAGCACAGTGAAAGGCTTACTCATTTTAAATTCAGTTGAGAAGCTGAAGCTTATTAGAAATTTAAAATATTTAAAAGTACATTTGTGTTTTCTGCAGTCACTGCTTTCCCTCCCTGCTGCTAAAATCACCTAAACCAAAATTAAATCAAGACTTCAATTTACCCCTTTCTTAATATTTACGAGCAACCATCTGTCTTCCCATAATACTAATTTTTGTGACAGTGGTAGCAACAGCATCCCTCACTATTCACAGCCATGTCAATATTGAAGTCCAAATAAGAGACTTGCAAAAGAGACCAGAAAGACAACACTTTATTCACACTGTGAATTTTATTAATAATAATTGCTAATTAATCTTAACTGAAGAAGCAGTGCAAAACCCCATGTCTGAATTCCAGGTTCTTACATAAATCTCAGAGCACTCAGTGTGTGTATTTCTAACTAAGAAAGAGATCACTAGCTTTAAAACCCTGCTTATATCAACTGCAGGATGGGAAATAAATTAGAGACTCTACTCTCTTTAGAATTTGAGGGGAAACATATACTAATATAGATGTAACCTGGTAAGACAATTAATTGCAAAGCAAAATTTGGAGAATACTGACTGTATTCTCTTCATTGTCACTAATGTCTGCATATTTATTGGAAAGCAGATTGTGTGAGTGTGTGTGTGATGAATAAATGAAACCTTAATTGTACAATTTTCCATGTAGGTTATACAAGTAGAGTCTTCATTTTTACATCTTTATTTTCTCTGTTATCAGGATAACAGAAGAAAAAAAAGAAATACAACCACATACAGAAATATTATTGCATATATCGCTGGAACACAGAAGACAACTATCAAAGCTAAACAGAAGACCCAATAAATCTGAAGAAAAGCCATTGACAATTTTATAAAAAATAAAAAATCGTTTCAGTTGTTAAAAGGCACCTAGGGATTAGAAAAAATATTCAGGGTCTTAAAGGTTTTAGAAGGTTGGTGGGTTTGGGTCTTGAAGACAGTAATTTTTATTCATTGGTTTTTACCTGCAACAAATTTTGTTATGAAATTCATCCACCGTTTTATTTCTCTTAATATCAAGCTGAAACTCAAAATAATTGAAACAAGGTAGAAGCATGAGGAATTAATTAAGGTTATTGCAGGAAAATCACAATATGTAATCAATGTTTCTGAGTGTAAGTAGCCCAGGTAAAGGATTAGTGCTGCTGTACAGAAGGAGCTGTGTTACAGTAAAACACAGATGAAATACCTAATAGGGTAAGTAGTAAGTTAGAGGCTTTAGACATAATTATGCTATATATAATTTAAAGCTCAACTTCAAAGCAAGTAAGTGCTATTAATTATCCTCCACCCAACACAGCTCTTAAAATGTCAAATTAAAAGAGACTATTGGTAATTGTATAAGTTATGGCAAACTATCTCCCTCCAGCAGTGACAGGAGACAGCAGGAAAAAGAAAGCAAGATATACCTTTCCTCTCTAGTATTTACAGCTACTTCTTCTTCATGCAAATCAAGACAATAATAACGTTTGCACTGAATTTCCTCAGCCCTCTTTCAGGGACTGATCCTGCAAGTAATCCCTCCTGTGAATAACAGCTGCTAGGTCAGGCTTTTATTTGGGAATTCACCAAATGCTGCTGACTCGACTTTCCTCAGCCACATCCCATGCAGGACATTCATACCTGCGTGCACAGGAAGCAGAGCGGGCGGATGCAGCGCCTGCAGCAGAAGGGGCAGGTGTAGGCAGGGAGCGTGGCCTCCTGCTCCCAACGTGCAGCCCAACTCCACTCCCAGCTCCGCTGTCCATGCCAAGGTAAGGGATTTAATTCATTCCCGTGCCTCAGTTTCTCAACGTCTTGATTCAGTTTCTCCTTCTGCAGGCGAGCAGAGCGGGAGGCACAGTGGGAAAGGCACTCTTCGGGTTCACCACACGCCTCCCTTTTCCCACTGTTTAGAAGCTCTACTGCAGTCCTTTTGCGCAGCGAGAGCTTGGCCAGATCTCAGTGCCCCATGTAAAGGAATAAATATTATAGGCAAATATAAACACACGGGTTAATGTGTACAGAAAGATTAACTTCTATAAGCATTTGCCTAAAATGGAAATACTTGCATATAATTAAATTTCAAAGGACAGAGAAAAAGGAAAAAAAAATGTGTTTAACCTGTGCATTTTTTTCCTTCTGAGGCCTGTGCCCAAATACGGGTTGCATGCAAATGAAAAGGTTTAGAGGAGCCCTCAAGCCTTGACCATACATATATTTATAAATATAAAACCAGCATCAAGTTTGTAACCTCAAGTTGTAGGGAAAACATTGTCATGACAGAGGAAATAATGTGCTGGGCAAGGAAGCTTGTGTAATACCTGCCTGAAATACGCACTATATTCATCCTGGCTCCTAGCCATTGCTCACTCATAACCTCTATAATTCACAAAAATTATATAGTAAAAGTATATAATGAATGTTGAGTTATTTTGAGCTGAGTTGCAGAGTTAATAGATGGTTGTCATCATGCCAGATTACTGGTATGGAGTAATTATATTAAAGAGCTAGCAGATCTTTATCTGAGAAGGAATCTTTTAAGACAAGGTTTCTAAGTAAAGCTGAGATGTAGAGTAACTTGTGGATATCCTCCCAATTCAGATCAATTGGGTCTTTCAGGCATTAATATTCCAGGAGGCACTTCTTCAAGAATACTATCCTGGGAAACAAGATTATTTGATGTAACTTTTGTTTGATTTCAAGGGGAGCCTGGTACCTAAAGATCTTTAAGAATCTGGCCCTTAGGCACTTCTGAAATTGAGAATTAGACGTTCCAATGCTGGATTAATGCCTAAATACCTTTAAAAGTGTGAGCTTTGAAAAATCCCTTTGGGTGCCTATCAGCACCTGTGGGCATCTGGATACCTTTAAAAATGGCCTCAAATGCCATTTTAATAGCTCACCTGCTGCAAGAGGGGCTGATGCCCCTTTTCTTTCTTCCGTGTTCCCACAGGTGACTTCTTTCCACCTCAACAGCTGCTGCAGGTGTTTGGATGGACCTCAGTGATAAACCCTCTCGGACGTGCCGTCGGGTGGGAAGCTGCCTCTAGGGTGCGCAGACGGGGCAACACGATTCTCAGCCATGACAGGCTGCACAGCCGATGGGCACAGGGCAGCACACAGTTTATTGGTCCCCAGCCTTTAATAATGGCAGGCAAGGTAGAAGGACACAGAGGAAATGTCTCTCAAAATCATAGCGCATGCCCAGGGTTCCTTTTGCCATGGCACATCTCCAGCTTTTGACCTTACAAGTCAAGATGCCTGTAGAGCACAGCTCCACCAAAATGCAGCATTCAAGCATTGCCCAGACTCAGCATGGCTACACTACAGTCTTTGCTTAGAGGGAGCATCCTACCAAAGTAACCATGAATCCTTACTTGCAATTACGAGCCTTTTTAAGGGAAAACCAAGGACACAGAAGGTCACACTGTCAGTGAAGTCAGAAGCAGTCAGGGAATGGCACCTTAACACCTTCTCAGCACTCTTGTAATTCAGCTGATTGCTACCTGCAAGAGCTCCTTCAAACAAAACCCAAGCAGCAGCCTCTGAGGATCAAGAGTAAAGATGTCATAAAAAAGCATATGCATATGCATAAAGGATTGCAGGATCTGGCCCTGTAAACAAGACAGTCCACCACATTTCTTGTGTGGTTGCCTTTTGTGTCATGCTTCCTAGCTATACGGAGTCACAATAGTCACATGCAGCTCAGCCACCTCAGACTGAAGCTTCGTCCAGCCCTAAAGTGAATACTCATTACCAGTTTCCACTGCTTTAGCTTTGATAAATGTTTCTGATGTTGACAGCTAGCAAAGAAAACAGACATGAGGATTTTAATACCTGACCAGGTCATAGAAATTGTCAAATGACCACAAACATCCCCTGATCCCAGACCTAGCACTCCTTACCTCACATGAAAACAGAGGACAAACATATTTAAGCATTAGTCTGTTTTAGGTGTATTTAAAAAATTTCTACTTCCAATGTGAATCGGTTAGACTTCCTCATGCTGCTTTCTGCACTTGTAACTCTTTAGCATGACATCTGCTGAAAATGTTTCAAGAACAATGAGTTGAGCAAGTGATGAAGAGAAAGTGAATGGTACAAGGGCTGTTACATTACCCTGCCCTTCTCACATAAAGGAGCTCTGAACATGTTGTCAGACACAGCACTTTATTCGAAGGGGTTTCACACATGCATTTTTAATCAGGGTAATATTTCACACACATCTATCATCGCTTGCAAGTGCAGCGGGCTAGTCCTCCTTGAAAACATATCAGCTCTCTGTATTTGCCATCAACTATTTTCTTCTTTGTATAAATCTACTGTTTGGTGACCCACTAGACTATATTTGATGTATTAAAAAAAACCAAAACCAAAAACAAACTGCTTAGGATGAACACTGAAAATGGCTGTACAACTCCCTTAATACAGCACATTTTTTTGGAAATAATCTATCGCCGCACAAATAGTCTTAGTAACAGATCTTAAATTATTCACTAAAATAAAAATATGATGGGTTATCCTACATACAAACTAGTTCTGACATGATTGTAAGCTATATGGTTTTACTGAGCCTACTAATTTTGTACTGTACCTTTTTTATTCACTCCCATGACTATTCCCTACACGGAACAGAAAAAATACAAAACACTTGCTCTCTGGTACTAGGAAACACAGAAGGAATCCTCCAGCACCAGATGCCAATGAACCTGAAGCCAGTGGGGAGCAAATATATAAACACATGCAAATGCTTAAATCCTTCCTGCTCTGTTTAAGATGGAGAGAATTTACCCGAATCCTTTAAGCAAAGATTTTTGGCCATGATAGAAATCCTTAAATTTCAAGTAAATGAACTAGTACCTGAAGACTAGCAAATTACTGTAATATTTACATTTGGGGCTTTCCAGAGTTAGCTCCTTGTACAAAAATTCTGCCATTCATTAGTAATAGCCCAAGGTAATAGACATTCACTACTAAGAATGGCAGCATGCTCAAACTTCTTCTGTAGACTAATGTACTTATTTCTATTTTAAAATATTCATGACTAATCCCTGTTATGAAAACTGTGAAAATTACAGACGAATGTGAAAATACAAAATTTAAAACCAAAAAGCTACTGCAGTCACTCTCACTTATTGTCCATTCAGTGGGGGGAAAAGGTTAAAACAATAATCTGAAATTCCTCATGAAAAAGGAATACAGTAAGCATAAAATTGATGGAGTTCTACAGAAATTAAGTGGGATTTTGTAGAAATTAGTCCAAAAAAAAGTAGCATTTAGTGTATAATCATATACTTTCTATAGGCTCCCCACATCCTCACAACTATCATATGGCATGCAGCGAGGATATAATTTTTTTCCTAAAAGATGATCCCAAACTCCCAAAGAATATAATAACTTTTCAAAGAAATCTCTTCTGGGAAGAATACCATTTATTTCATCATATGAAGTGAACCTATAAAGACTTTTAACATTTCTGTTGATGTTTTTCTTTTTTATTTTTCTTTCTTTATGCTAGCATTTCCCCTTTCAGCAATATAACCTTTTTAGTAAAAGAGGCTTTTTAATCTCTTGAATAGTTTCCTTTGTTCATTTGCTTTCATTTTTATTGCAAAACCACGATAACATCCTGTAAAAGATGCTTTAAGCATTAAAATGCTGCACTGCTAGGGCCTGGCATACTTCAGATTAATAAAACTTGTATCTTAAAAGAGATGCAACCTAGAAAGGATGTCATGGAAGAGTTTCAACGAAAACATCACTTCACCATGTAAAAATGTGCTGCAGCAAAGCTCTTTTGAAAAAAACTCCCTCGGCTAGGAACTACTGTATATCGAGATATGCTCTGAAAAATACATACCAACACCAATTGCACAGGGGCATTGTTCACATGAAGTAACTATATCTATATGTTGTCAAGCAACTGGTCATAAAAGCACTGAATAAAAGGGCATCTGAAATACGAGATAACTGAAAATACCACAGCTGATTTTTTTTTAATATTCTCTGATGGTTAAGAACAAAAGGAATTTCAGACAAAGAATTTAGACTCTCTACCACGGTGTTTGACTTCCAAAGTGTAATGTACAATATTGCCAAATGTCTGACAGAACAAAAAATGCACTGTAAAACAAATGCTTTTTAACAAAGACAGCACTTTTGGAGTGAATCTCTTGTTCCGGTGGAGTCACAGGATTTTTAATTACTGTATCTTAAATACTGTATCTTATCATCAACTTAATCACAACACTAGCAGGAAAAAGCAGAAGTGATATTTTTCCAGCATTATCTCTGTTTCTAAGAGACAAACAAGTAACTTCAAAATTGCAGGTTTTTACACGTATCGAATACTACAGGAAGACAGATCTTTCTGAGTACTTGCACTTGTAACACCTAGATTGAAATCTCTTTGGAGCTTCCCTGAATTCTGCTATTATATTCAGCACTATTACTCATAAGTGACTCTACAAATTTTGCTCTTCAATAATTTAAAACTCCATTTAGAAAACTTTGATCTAGACTTTCTTTCTAGGAGGTCAAATCCAGGAAGGAAAGGTTCGCACTCTTTCTCTCTAGTCTTTGAAAAACAAGAACTTCTGGTTACTAAGGCAGTCACCCAAATCCTCTCCCGTCCTCTGCAAGGGAGAAGGGGTGGTGGTCAGAGTCGGACCCCTGAGGCTCCCTGGGTATGGGAAGCCCCCACAGGAGGACTGTCAGCCTGTGCCTTGCACCAACTTGGACAAGATAACTCTTGCGGGTGTGAGCAACAACTCAGGCAAGGACAGAGTGGGATGGGAGAGCGTGGATGGAGATGAGAGAAAACAGCCCGTACTTTTGTTTCAGAAATGGCAGCAGGAAGAAAATTGGGAAAATTTGCAATACCTACCCGGGTACTTTAGCTCTTGAAGGAAATTGCCTGTGTAGATCTTCAGTGCTCAGCAATGCAGTTCCTAATGGGTTTCAAATTTAAGGCAAAGCGAATAAATTTGTCTGGCAGCTCTACCCAGGAAAGTTATGGCCAAAAAGGAAACATGAAGCAGAATATTCTTTCATCAGAAATGCAAAACTCTCATGGTCTTTTCCACTGTCCTTATCAAACAGGAACTCAAAGTATTTTAAGGGCTGGGGAGGGAGGAGGAATGTTTTCATTCGAGCTATACCACACTTACTTCTTCAGAGACCAAGCAAAGGGCATCGCAGCATTTGGCACGGACTGTATGTAGGACTGCAACCTGTTACACGTCAGCTGCCACCCAAAGTCCTGGCTCAGGCTTTTAAAGTTATAAAAGATTTGCTGTTTCAAGCTCTCCTTAGCATCACCCTCCTTGCTCTACAGTAATTGTACTGAAAGTTGACTGGCTAGCAGCACTGGAGTGGAGAATAAACACTTTTAATTTATTTTTTTGAGTTAAAAAAGAAAAAAAAAACAAACCACCAGATCTTAGCTAACTCTTCCCAAATATACTCAAAGATTTCTTTGAAGGTATGAAGTCAAGAGAAGAACGTAAGATCTAGTGATAAAACATTAGGTTAAAAACTTACTGCTACTGGCAGTGGCAGATATGCAAAATACAGAAGGAGCTTATTACAGCATACTGTTTAAAAAGCAATATTGTTAAACAATAGTAAGGAATTGTCATATTTCACATGGAGCCAATGTATCCCGACTAGTAATAAAACCTGAAAAGACTCTGGAAGACAATAAGCAGGAAGGAGATTGTTCAATGATGTTACAAAATAATAATGAAATATGACATACAAGTCCTCCTTCCTGAGGAGGAAGCACGTACTCCAGCAAGGACTTGGCGCTATTCAGAGAGAGCAGGGAGAAGAGGCACTCAGAAGGGGCAGGAAGAGTCCCTGCATGTCAAGGAGAGCAAAGTGAGTAAAATGAAAAGGAGTAGCTCACACTGAAAGGAAATGGCAGCAATAGACAACCTGGATGGGTAAAATGAAGACTAAGGAAGATCCATCATCAACATAAATGGTGGCCACTTAATGTGGCATGCAACAGCTTGGAACAAACCAACTCATTCGGTTTTCTTCAGTTTCCACTGGAAGAAGTAGATATGGCTTAGGAAAGGATTCTTTACAAGACGGTCTGGTTTCCTTTGAGCTGTCACTAGTGATGAGAATTACCAAGAAAACATAAGAAACAGATTAGGCTGTCTAGTGACAATTGAGCAACAGACAAAAAATTGGGATGAAGTGGTTACCATCCTTCTTCTCCCCCTCCCAGATTCTTTTTGACCCCATCTGTCACAGCCCTCGGAGCTGAAACTAATGGAGAAGTTATTTGTCAGTATAAAAACTACCAACTTAAAATGTCTGTTGAAACTGGACGAAAGCTTTATCCTGCTGAGGAAAATGAAAATTCTGTTATGGATGAAGTGTGGAGCCAGGTTTTTCCCTCTGTTTTCCTAGAAAGAACAGGAATCTAAGACTTCCATTTTTGTTCCTCTAAGCTTCATCTCAAGTCCTCTTCTTTTGTATTTAAGAAGGAATGTTTTCAAAGAAAAAAAAAAAAAAGAGGTGAAAATATCCATCAATCCTGGATGAACTGAACTAAATAAAAGTAACAAAAGACAGAATTACTGCAGCATTTTGTTGTTGTTGTTGCACAATCAGTCCAGAACCATATTCACTCACTCTTAGTAGGTCATTTAAAAGAATAGGAGTGTTTCAGCAAATATATCAATGGCCTTTATCTCAATCACTTAATTTTCCAGTCAGACCAATGTCTCAAGAAGAATAGCACAGCTTATTAAAAATGCTGCATCTTATCATCATTGTTGAACCAACACTCCTGAGAGAGACCATGAGATTTGTGCCTGGAGCTGTTAGTTCTCCAGTGGTGAGCTGCTTTTGGTAGCCAAAAACCACATATTATGAGCTCCAGGTGTGAAAACTGCTATGGTTTACTGATGAATTTAATTTTTATTATCATACCCTGTATCTCCACTGATAATGATACATGGGAACTGAGGGATAACAAGACAAAAGGAACCAAGAAGAAATAGATATATTATTGTAAATAATATATTTTTAGGTGAAGAGAATCCAAAAAGTGTGACTAAATATCTACAATTTTGAACAAGAAACATTAAGATTTCAAAAACTTACCAAGTATCAGTGAGGAAATGGAAACTTGAGAGGTGCAGAATTTTGGAAAATAAGAATGTTATAATGTGCTTAAAAACTGTATTACACACATGAAAGAGCAAGTTAATGTTCCTGAGCAAAGTCATTACCAAAGTATAGAAGGGACTCAGTCTGTGATCCTAACATACTTTCGTTATAGAATTTCTGTGGTATTTTTGAGGTGAAAAAAAGGGATACATAAATAAAACTCCTCTATATTCAACTAGTTGTAAACTGCACATCATCTGCTGACAACAAGATATTATCCTACTCCATTCATATATGTATTATACAAAATTCCACCTCCTCTGCTGGAAATACAAAACCACCTCTGAGCTCTTCTCTGTCTCACATATCCCTACTACAAAGGCCTTGGCACATCCCCAGAAAGCCTAAAACTACTAGCCTAGTGATAGAAAATCAGTCAAATAATTTTTATTTTCCTAGTGGGAAAAAAATTACTTCAAAAAATTAGATTGAAAACTCTTTATAAGAAAAAAATAAATCATTCTCTTTGTGGAAATAGTATCTTCAGGTATCACACAAATTTCAGAGAAAAGAAAAATATGCTGTTGAAATTGATCTTTACAATAAAAACAACTGTATTAACATTTGAGATGAAATCCTGACCCTGTTGAAGCTTAGAGGCATTTTGTCATCGATTTCAGCAGTATGTGGAATTCATCCTGTGTATAGCTTTATTCTGTGCTTAGAAGAATAGTGAAATATGATCACATAATATGAATCATTAATTAGAGTCAACACAGAGTACCATGAGACACACTCATATGCATATTACTTATGGACACATCTCAATAGGTTTGGAGGGTGGATTCTGAGAAGAAATGACAAGACAGCAAATGATTTTGAGAACACTTCTGAATTTTCATTGTAAAAATGGGGCTAGTTTCTTTCATTAGAACAGATTATAAGATTTTCTGATACCAATTTAATTAGGAACACCAGAAGAATAATTATAGCCCAGCTTGTCGTCATCATACCTCGCTGTTCTCACTGACAATAAATATATAGTATGGTAGATCAGTGTATGAGTTACTCCTAAAAGTAGGCTTCATTCACACTTGAATTTACTTCTGAATGCTCATATGTTAATTTGCTTTGAATTTGAGTCTCCTACCAGCTTAGAGTAAATAGTTCTCGTGGAGAGACCAAGGAAGACAGAACAAATATGTGGAAGAGAAATCCATTAGAAAGCATTAGATAGACAATCTGTAACAAGGTCTGGATAACTCCTAAAGTGATCAGAGGCCAAGATGACCTTAGAGCAAAGTGCTATTATAGACACTAGTTCTGTTCTTGCTCTTTCCTTGGCACACTCATAGGTCCAACATCAGAGACAGACCACAGGGCAAGTTAGATATTTTTGTTCTTCAGGCAGTACGGTCATTCTTGTTACCCACTGCTACTGTTTCAGTCTGTTTCGCCAAGGAGTCGGACCCACATCATCACTATGATCATTACAGTCTCTAACTGATGTTGCTTATTACCAGCTCTGTCTCTTCACTGTACTGAACAGCATCATTTTACACCAGATTATTTGCTTATGTCACTAATTTACTAATTTTAAGAGGAGGAAAGGCTATAGATCTAAAAGTCAGTAGTTCCGAGTTCATATTTCATACCTACAGCTTTTTACGTATATATATTTGGATTTTTGCATCTTTTGTCTGAGGAAGTAGAGAAATGAATGGACCTCTGATGGAACAAACAGATGGAAGAAATGGATTTGATGGATGGACCACTCAGTGGATAAGGAATGAGCTGGATAGTTGCACTCAAAGGGTTGCAGTCAACGGCTCAATATCCAAGTGGAGGCCAGTGACGATTGGCGTTCATAAGGGTATTGGAACTGGCCCTGTTTAACATCTTTGTCAGTGACATGGACAGTGGGATTGACTGCACCCTCAGCAAGTTCGCTCACAACACCAAGCTGCGTCGTGCCGTCAACACACTGGAAGGGAGGGATGCCATCCAGAGGGACCTTGACAGGCTGGAGAGGTGGGCCCATGAGAACCTCAGGAAGTTCAACCAGGCCAAGTGCGAGATCCTGCACATGGGTCATGGCAAGCACAAATGCAGGCTGGGTGGAGAATGGATTGACAGCAGCCCTGAGGAGAAGGACTTGGGGGTACTGGTGGATGACAAGCTCAACATGAGCTGGCAATGAATGCTTGCAGCCCAGAAAGCCCCAACTGCATCCTGGGCTGCATCAAAAGAAGTGTGGCCAGCAGGTCGAGGGAGGTGATTCTCCCCCTCTACTCTGCTCTCAAGAGACCCCCATCTGGAGTACTGTTTCCAGCTCTAGAGCCCCCAGAATAAGAACTACATGGACGAGTTGGAGCAAATCCAAAGGAGGACCACAAAGATGATCAGAGGGCTGGAGCACCTCTCCTATAAAGATAGACTTGAGAGAGTTGGGGTTGTTCAGCCTGGCGAAGAGAAGGCTCCAGGGAGATCTTACTGTAGCCTTTCAGTACCTAAAGGAGGTGTACAAGAAAGCTAGAAGGGACTTTTGACAAGGGCATGTAGTGATAGGACAACATTGCAGTGAACATGCATCTATTTGCAAAAGCTATCAAATTCAGAAAAGCTTTTTTTAAGCAGATGGCCTTTGTTATTCTGAAAGTTTCTATATCACCATTGTAATGCAAAAAAAATTTTGAAATCCAATATATTCAAAGATCCACTGAGCTGCAACGAGCATAATGATTTAACAACTGATAGTTTTAAAAATTCTTCAAAGGATTAATGGAGAACATTAAGTATTCTAATAGCCCTGGCAGGAAGCAACTTCCAATGGTCATTTAAGATGATCTGCATTCACAAGGCAACATCATGTAGACCCCCTGCCTCACTTCAGTTTAACGCATTTATACATATACTGCATTTTCTGATGTTCAGAAAACTGCTCTTAAGACATCTTCTGTTGCTCATATCATTGCACCTCTTGGTAAGTTAAGTGAAGTGCAATATGCCATGCTCATTGCCAAAACAACAATAATAAAACCTAACCTAATAGGAAAAATGTAACAGTAAATCAACTGTTGTTGCATAAGGAAGAGCAAACCAAGTTGATTTGTGTCAGATTTTTAAGGTATAGCTAATAGAATTTTTACTTGTTAATAATCCTCTTCTTACCCCATAAAAGTACCTTTCTCTAAAAATGCTTCATAACTTACTTCATAACTTAAGGGAAAAATATTATACAAGCCATCTCTGGCATCATTTATTAACTACCCTTCAGTTCTTTGCTTCCTTATACCTATACTCCAAATCCCTGACCACATATTTTTAGCATGTTTTTATTTAAAACAAGTACCACATGTCTAACCCAGACACTAAAATTTGTATGGTTTACTCAGAGATTTAGGTAACAAATTTAAAGTTTGGGCCAAAAAAAAAGAAACAGAAAAGGAGTAAGATCTATTTGCTACACAAATGGAAACATCCAGTGTGTCAATACTATTATGTGGTATCACTAGACATACACACCTTGCTGAGTTGCACTTTCCCATTTTGTAGCAGTAACAACTGACCTCAAAGAAACCACTTGATTTACATCAGAGATTTGGGGTTTAAGATTTGCTTCTTTTAGCTGTACAAAGATGATGTATAAGCTGACATTCAATTTATTTTGCCAAGTGCTACTATTTGTTAATCGCCAAATAGATCCTTTAAATTAATTGCTGATAAGATTTCCAGTTAGGAAGGAAAAAAAAAAAACAACAACAAACCACAAAAACAGTGAGTCCCCATTTCCCAGTGTTCTACCTCAGATACCTTACCTAACTATGTCTCTCCCCAGTCCCTTTTACATAATATACAGAAGAAAAGACACTGGAGAAGGAGATTTTGTATTTCTGAACCAAAGTACCCCAAATTTACAAAAGAAATGTCTGAGTGCCCCACAGGCCTTGCACACTGGATGACTGGGAATAATCAGGCTGCCATTTGCAGCTCTAAAATATTTTTATCATATTTATATTTGAGGTCCCCATGCTTTAGTTTTGTACTGATATAACCATACAAGGTTCTCGATGCAAGCTATGAAGAAGAACTTGTTCCATGACATAGGATCTGACAA
This sequence comes from Chlamydotis macqueenii, assembly GCF_036417535.1. NCBI lineage: Eukaryota > Metazoa > Chordata > Aves > Otidiformes > Otididae > Chlamydotis > Chlamydotis macqueenii. The sequence goes on from NC_141559.1 coordinate 24,672,364, forward strand.
GACCATCATACAGTGTCTCCGACACCAACTACCACATGATCAAACACAACCACTGAATTATCCTTTCCCTGCTTTACTTTACAAATTCAGGCTATTCACAGCCTGTTGCTCTTCAAGTCCAAGAATAAACTGTTGTTCCATCACTTCACCAGAGTCTCTCTCCCATTTGAATTCATAAAATAGGTAGCAACAGTCACCCAACATTATTGTGTACTTAGTCAGCAGGAAAGCTCTTCCTCTAGATGTGTTTCTTCCTCACAATTGCCAGTGAACAAATATTCCAGTAAGAAACATGAGCGGTTTCTACACTGATTGCATCTTGGTACCTTCTGCAATTGAAAACCAAGTCCTTCTCTCTGCCTGCACAGGGACAGCCATGCTTCTGTTGTCATCCTGAGTTAGGCTCAGTTTTTAGCCACAAAAAAAAAAAAAAAAAAAAAAAAAAAAAAAAGGCACAAGATTTTGTTTTGTTGGGTTTTCTTATTAAACTAAGCCTCAAGAAGTTTTCACTTTGTTGCTAGCAAATGTCTGTTTTAATAAGACCCAGACAAAGCAGCCAGCAAATGCATTTATTATTAAAACAAACTTCTTTAAAAATTCAAATCTTGTCTTATTAAAAAATATAGTGAAGACTTTTATGTAGTTTAGTATGCAAGAGTTAGATTGCTTGACCTCTCTTTTAATGACTTAATTAGCTGTACTAAAGCCCAGCTGGGCCTCTGCTGACAACACAGCTAGATATTTCAATCAGGCAGTGTTATGGAGAATAAGTAATAAATGCTACCTTGTCGCCATACAGTCCCAAACCAGAGTGCATGCTGGTAATGCTAAATTTGATCAGTATGCCTCATATTTCAATTAGTCGTGGTCTGAATCACTAAAACTGTGTAATGTGTACGAATTCCTGATATCAGATACAGAGCTACAGGCTCCCACAGTTAGAACCCATTGAGTTTGCTTTTATTAGCAGCCAATTAATGGCCAAAATCTGCATTGCTTTTAAAATTTATAACCTCTATTCCAGCTGCATCCATGGCTCCTAGTATACTGTATACAATCAGATCCATATCACTGTCGCAAGTCAAACAGCTGCAAACTGTATTCTGTCTGCAGAACTGAAAAATCCTTCTATACAGAAGTTTTTTTTTAACCTCTTAGAAGTTCTTTTCAAAGCCCAGCAGCACTAGTCACTTTGCGACAATGAGCGATTTAATACAGAAAGAAAGAAATCTACACCAAGGTAACCTCCTGGGATGTGCTAGGTTTTCAAACGAATGAAACCCTATCACTTTGGCACAGCACAAGGGCAAGAAAAGCCACTTCTCCTGACCAAGGCTAAGAAAATATAAACATATAAAACCCGACCCTCACTGAAAATTAACCCATTAAAGTCTAGAGAGTCATTAAAAGATCCTGCCAATGCAGAGATTAATATTTTAAACTAACTTCCACAAGTTAGTAACACTGGAAATTGTAATATGGAGCCCAGTGATCCTTAAGAGATCACTGCAGAGAAAGAAGCTCATGCCTGCTTCCCCCTAAATGGTTTAATGAATACTTGAAGATTTCTAGACATTATTTTTAGGAACAAGTCTCTATTTCTGTTACATGATATGGCAGGAAATTTTGATGTGATCCGATTCAGACACAAAGCATAGTAGCTTTATGTACTGGTAATGTCATGTCATAAAGCCATATGATAAAGGCATATTTGACATCTGAAATTATGCTATTATTTTTAAAAAGTAATTTACCATATGTAAAAATGAGCAGGCCTAGAACATTTTTGGACATCTGATCTTCCAGTGTTATCTGAGACAAACACCGAATGTTTCTGTTCTTACCCCTCTCTAAGCCACTGACCAAGAGGGGAGAAGGAAAACAACAAAAAACAAGAAAAAGAAAGAAAAAGGCTGTATTAAAATTCAGCAATATGGTAGTGAACAACAGATAAAAAGTATTCACCTGGTTAAGTGTCTCTGTTTTACACATGTGAGTGTGAAAAAGCACTTCTCCAACAGTAATACATGGCAATAAAAATGTTGTGCTTGGATAATACAAATTGCTGTCATGGCTATTTAAAAGACAATAAAATCCTATTTTACAAAATTCAACCACTAATAACCAGCATTCTTTCTAACTCCTTAAATACTGCAGTAAGACTCCTAATGCCACTGTGAAATCATAAGCTAGTACTTCAAAGGTGTTCTATCTGTTACAAATGTAATCTTCACTGGTACGTCACAACTTATTTCATCCCAGAAGCTTTGAGATGCAGCATAGCAGCATTTTTGTTGTCCTATGCAACCTGAACCAAACTGTTAAATACCTGTCTGATGCCCCCAAAATGATCGCAATAATACTGCTTACAGGATTTACAATAATGGCTTAAAAAAAATTGCAATTATTTTGCTCCACTTTGTTAAGAAAAGAATCAACTTGCTTGATGCTTGCTGATGTGGATGAAATACATTGGAAATGTTTTATGCTTTTAATAAGATTTAAAAAACGTGTCTTATGGAATACAGTAATCCCACAGTAGGATATTTCTTGTGTAGCTCATTCAGCTTCTACTGAAGCTAGGAGACATGGGCAGAATGTCTGCAATAATCAAATGCATCATATAAGTGTAAAACTGGTGCAAAAAGAGGCAAGAGTCACATCTGGGCATAATGAGATTGTTCTCCCTACATTACATATATTACACATAAGGACATGTATGAGATACAGTCCTAGACAGACATCTTTTTTCCCCTGAGAATGCATAACTCATATTTTCACGTTAGTCATTTGAAATTATAGTAGCAAAACAGACTTATAAAAGCATGCAAATAAATTAAATTAGGATTTTATGAGATTGGCTTAATTATCTCCCCTGCATGCTCCTATTACAGCTTTCTGAAAATCTAGACAAAACAGGTTGTTAGAAGACATGAAAGAAGCTGTTTTACTTAAAATACGATGAGACAGTACACAGACATCTCCCAAAATATGTGGATCCTCTTCACACTGTGTACACACACATAAGGAAGGACCTCCCTAAGAGAGATGGATTTTACTTAGAAGTGAACTGTTTCCTTCAAGCCTCAAAGATAGGTGCTGCTTTTCTCAAAAAAAAAACCCCAAAAAACCAAAAAAAAACCACCACCCCACAACTCACCAAATAAAAAAAAAAAAAAAACCCACCACACACACAGAAGCACAGGACTCTACCAAGTTTAGGTAGGATAAATATATGCATTTGAGACTACTTAGCTGTAAACCAACAGGGATCCCTTTGACTTCTGAATTTTTATACACATTTCAGATAAAATCAGGGAGGAAAAAAATCTAGCACTCAAGAACATCAAGTGGATTTGTGAGTCTCTCTGGAGGACTCTGGGCCCTTACAAACATATGAATGGATTATGCTGATTTTCTACATATTTAATACTTGTAATCCATATATTTTGATATATAATCTGCAACCTAAATTACAATTAGAAGAATGTTATCCATATCATAACACCTTTAGGTTATACACAAAATAAGCTAATTCAACAAAATTAAGGTTAAAAAAAATTTTACTTAACATTTTACAATTACTTTACTGCTTCAGAATTCCAGAGATAGAATGAACAAAAATGAGACTGCAAATTGCTTTTATTTAGATATTAATGAAAGTAAAATGACACTGCCGATTTGCTTACACTTTTATTGTCTTTGCTTGAAGTACCACGTACATATTTAATCAAAACCCACACTGAGTTCTTTGCTTCTATATCTCAACCTTTAAAAAAATATTTCTTTACATAGTTGATCACACTCAAGATTATCAAGATTATCTACATGTTTGGACCTTACTTATTCTCCAGAAGACTGCTACTATACAAGGAATAATCAATTGCTGTTTTTCTACTTGCCTGTACACAAATGAACTTGTAAAAAGCTCATTACAGGTTCCCTAATAATACATATGGTAACTACAAAAAACGAACCAAAACCAAAAAAAACCAACCAAAACAAAAGACTGAAATAATAGGCCACACATAAGAATAAATACAGGTAAAACCTAGCAGGATGAGCCAAAGTACAAATGTGCATAAAGATACTCCTGAAAACCTAAAAGCAGAGCAAAAAACACTCTGCTACCTTATCGTACAAAGGAATTTGAGTGAGAATGAGGAATCCTCACACATTTTCTCCTGGGCAATGCAAAAAAAAAAAAAAATCATAAACATATTGGGAAATCACTTTGATAACTAAAAATGGAGGAGGACAAGGGAATGCCTACATAAAATATCTACAATTTAAAAATAACCTGATGGGCAGTAGGTAGTATGCACATTTCATTAGGGATGTCCACGTGCACTGGCTTGACTTTGTTCTGCCATTCATGAATTATGCAGTCATCTCTAATACACGGAAATGAGAGTGAATTATGCTGCCCACTATCACATATTATCTCTCTGGATACACACACTTTAACACTCAATTTTAAGTATGTTTATATGCTGTTGTGACCACCCTGAACATAAACTTGCTCTGGGATTTTCTTTCTCACGTATGTTGCATGCACAGACACAAATGAGCTCACATACATGTAAGCGAACAAATAATATATACAGATATTTGTAAATTTAACAGAACAGGGAATTTCCTCAAAGATTTGTAAATCTGGAAAAACAGTCTAGTATAAGCACTATCCATAAAAATGTAACAGTAACTCCTTTAATACAGAACAGTTCCTGGTCATTTGTGATCTTTTTTTCTGCCGTCAAAGACGAAAATCTTACTGATATTTTTTCTGCATTCTTTTGTATTTTTAACAGCACCTAGTCTTCCCTAGCACAGCCCTAACACTGCCACAGAGTACTTTATTATGCTTCTTGTTATAGCTGCTCTTACAAGGCTGACTCTATTATCATTTTACAAGTGACTTTTTAATTACGGTTACATCTAAGATGAGATTTGGAATTTAAAAACATGCACACATGGGGCTAGGCTGGTCTTTGATTATTAAAACCTTAAGGTTCACAGCCTACAAGGGTCAGATGGGACCACAATGATCCTCTGAGGACTGCAGGACTGGAATCCACAGCCATTGCTCAGACATAGATCCCACGGAGTCAGGGTACAATCCTCCTCGGGCTGTCAGGCAAGGCCCCTAAATTCTGTGAAGGAACTTAGAAATGGACATTTTTCGATCTGTATATTTTCTGATAGGTCTTGTCCATTAAAATGCAATTCTAGTATGCATTATGAATAATTACTATTATTTGCCATACAGTAGGGATTCTTGGTGTTTAAATTATCCCCAGAATGTACAGAATTGTGCTTTTTGAAGTAATCCTTTGTAATAAAACAGAATGCATTTTGTCAGATAGCTGGGTTTTTATCTGTGCTGTAATAAAGGTGCTTTAAAAAGTAGCCTCAGGCAACTAAAGCAGGATTTCACTTCTTGAGGAAAACCAAAGTAAAATAAAAATTTTCCCACACTGCACAATCTAGTCATTAATTTTACTGTAGGCAGCCAGATATGCATGCCAATGTTTTTACTGAGTGAATGTTATATTCTCTATAACTGAAGACAACTCCTACCAAATATTTTATTTTTAATTTCAAGTTTTTCAATCAGATTGAAATATAGTATAATTTCATACCTCTTAAACCTATTATGATGAAGGTAGTTTACAGTGATAAATATTTTCTTTAATTTTAACAGACATGCAGTCAACTACATATAAATTCACATTACACTTTTTACTATTCATGCATGCTTAAGGAAACAGAAAACGGTTCTTACAACAGTTCTTTTTTTTAAGAAAATGTGTTTTACTTGCTAGAAAGTAAAACAGAAACCATGTTCAAATCCTGTATTTTTCCTCTAAGGAGAAATTATCATAATATGTGTGTGTATTTTGAATGACCAACTGAGGAATAATAAAGTACTTAGAAGAAAAAGTGCAGCTTATGCAAACACTTGCTTAAATGTATACATAAACACGTAGATCTAGCAGTCTCCTAACCTCCATTACATTTAGACATTTGTTATGAAACAAATTTTTCTGCAGATGTCTTGCTTGGTATATGCTCTCTGACATCCAAAGCCCTCCAACTGAAAAACCAGAAACAAGCAGAAATTTTAACTCTACAGAAATATCAAAAAGTAGGAATGAATTTAACAACAAAGTGAAAGGATTCGATAACTCTCTGCTATGTTATACATGAAAAATTTTCTCTCAGCTGAGGTCAAGAAAATACCAAATTAACAGCTGTAAGCGTATAGCGTAGATACAATGTGTTTATCATATGATGTACATATTTGATAGATGTACACTACTGCCATATAAACATTTCCTAAGCACCAAATATCTCATTGAGAAGAATTTCAGATAAACACGACATCCCATCATTATCCAGCACTTTCACTTACACCATAAATGAGGTGTGACCAGCAGAAGGCAGTGTTACAATAAATATATATGCGACTGCTCATTTACAAGCCAGTTTGATATTGAGATTTAGAGTTTTCCTAACTTTTCACAATACAACTACTGTTTTCCCTAGGCACTCAGTACCAAAACTGTCTTCTCAATGTAAATAAGCTTAGAGAAGTACTTAAAATACTTTGGAAACCATTTCTTTTGTACTACATTGCTTTTACTTTAAAAGTTAGCCTCCTTAACTTTTATTACATTGCATCTTTAGCTTTTTAAGTTCATCAGAGAATTGTATTCACACTTACCATTTCAACACAGCATTATGCTGAGCTCTCCCCTCATGAAACAGGACTCACACACTGTTGAGAAGATGGGCATTGCCTCCACTGCAGTTTAGCTTACATAATTCAGAGCAAAAAAAAAAAAAAAGCTTCTAACATCATTTCTTATTAACCTTTAGTGGTTTGATCATCATTTGGTAGAACAGTATCTGGTATACTTTTAGTGAAACTACTGTTGGTATCCTAGAACATACCTTAATTATATCTCCATCAAACGTTTAAGTCATAATGCCATTCAGTATGTGTTAGTATACAAAATCTGTTGGATACCTCTCCAAATTTACAAAATCCGTGTTAAAGGAACCAGCATTGGAAAAAAAAAAAAAAAAAAAAAAAAAGTTACAGCATATGTTTGGATTTTTGTATTTCAAAGTCCTGACTACTTTATCTGAATTACAGATTTAGAGCTTTGTTATGTGTGATAGTTATGATAATATGATCACTAAAGGCACAGAGACAGGGAGATTCAAATCCCTTTGAAAATCCCTTTCTCCATTTCCTACAGCTGCTGCTAGAGTTTAATATCTGATAGAATGATGAAAAAGAACAGGCCGAACTCCAGTTTTAATAAAAATTTTAACAGGTCTACATATAGTTATGAAAAATGTTATTTGCAATGCCAATCTTTAATAAAACTTTCTTAAACCAAAGAAAATTCCCTATGGGGAATCTGTTATGAATGTGTTTTTCATATGTACTATTTAAGGCTGTTTAAAGGTTATGAAAGTGACTGGCAAAATAAGTTCTACCACAGCACAACAAAATCCTATGTGCAGTCTCGCTTTTGCATTTAATCAAATAGGTAAGCAAGTCGTTCCGTTTTTCATATTTACTCTAAAACAAATATTTTCAGTTTGCATTAAAACTTTTCTCTGAGTGAATGGTAATAATTCTTAGCATGTATATTAGCTGGAAAGAGAGGTCAGCTTGGCCCGAATTTACCTTGCTGCCAAGAACGTATCGATTTTGAATACTCTTTTCAGACAGAATACCTGCAACTCACACACTTCCTAATGCAATATTTTCTGCCATAGTCAGTTTGGTACATGCTTTAATTACATTTGAATAATCACATTTAGACAAAGGGAAAGTTAAAATACTTGCAGAATATCACTTCCAAACTTTGCAACTTGTGTGATGACTATGTGTCTTAAATAAGTGCATGGTGAAATATACATGTTCTCACTGTACTATATCCTTGTTTCTCGCATGAAGCATCCATAACATTCATAAACATAAAGCATCCATACAACATTAAAAATAACACATTCCCTCTACTCAGTATCTTAAGTACTAGCAACAAATTATACTGCAATTCTTTTAAACACAAGTCCTAATAAAGTGCATCTTTAAAGTGATTGTATAAGTGTCTATATTTACTATACCTACTTTCTGTTCCTAAATCTTTTATCTTCTCCCCCCTAAAGCCTCATTTGCATGTCTATGATCATCTTAGAATATAATATTAAAGCGTGATGGGTGTACGATATTGACTTCTTCAAACAGATGGTAATTTGTGCAAAATAATTTGTTTTACAAACACAAGTCAGTTATCACACACATACAGAAGACAGAATGTGTATTCTGCATAAAGAGATGATCTTTCATTGCTAGCTCTAGACTAACCAAAGTAAGGTGTGGGGGGGAACAAGGGGAGGGGGATCACAAAAACATACTCATGAAGTTCAGTCTCCCCCACCTTAAAAATCTAACTACAGAGCTTCATTCACAGAAGTTGATCTGTGCCCATCTGTCTATGAGAGCACATGTTTCTGTATAGATTGATGTGAAATGACTGGAGCCAACTTTGAACTTTCTGGAATATTTTAAATCTTTATCTAATCAACGAAAACTGAAAACATTCAAGTTTTGGACATATAGTAAAAATTCAACTACTATAAATACGAGTGGCAAATGCAAAGAATAAACTGTCATTACCATAATTAAATAACGTTACTTAAAATAATCTACCATTTTTGTTTTATGTATTATCAACCTCTTTATTTTAAGGTTTTGATGAGGTTCATATTTCCTGTGACCTTAAGCAGGGGATTTGGAAAATTTTGAAGGAATCAAGGTAACAAAAACGTATAAAAGAGTAATTTATTGCTGTGACCGTTTTGTCCTCTGATTTCTGATTTGGGATTGTAGTGGATTATCTCTGTCTAAAACCTATTTTTCATATCCCTGTGGAAATTAATTGACATGTTCACAAACAGGAAAGCAAACTGAAGCAATCTAATAAATATTTAAATTCAAATGTTTATGCTATGATATCTTTGAAAATAAATTTTAGAAAATATTAGCTGCCTCCTCAAACATAAAGCATCCAAATGAAATTTAAAACTAGCAGTAGAAAAACCTCAAAAGAACATTTGAAATAACTAGTCTGAAACAAAAATATTTTATTAAAATAAAGCAATCTCAGAAAATGTTCAGTACCTGTACAGCTTACATTTGCCAATGCTTTATTTCTGCTGTCACTTTTAAAAAATTCTTAAGAAAGCAGTTCTTTTCAAAGAGAAGAGCAGGAATGCGATAAAAAAAATTTCTAAAGGATTTAGGCTTTTTATGCCCAAATTATACTACTTTACCGGGGGGGGGGGGGGGGGGCGGATCAGGCAAACTTATATCAAATTGGATAAACACTAAAAAAATAAATTTTATTAATAAAAACTATTGGAGATTTTTTTTTCAAATTAAAGTAAAAAGAATACTTTCATTCAAATTCTTTTTATTCATATTTTATCACTAGGAATTAACAACAAAAACATTAATATGTAAGAATCAATTAAACACTCTAAAAAACCCTTTCTTTCTGGAAAATATAAGAGATCACCACTTTTTAAATAATTTTGCAAACAAATTAAAAGTATTACTGCTCTTAGGTCATTTTAGATTACCTTTCAATCTTAAAAAAAAATATTAGCGAGCTGAAGGGGTTTTGTTCTCAAGACTGTTATAGTATGTTTTTGAATCTTTGCAGGTATGTTACTGCATTAAAATCCACTAATAAAGAAAAGAGGAACCCTGTGATCAGGCTTCTAAACGAGTATACTATCTCCATCATATTAAAAAGTGTTTCCTGACACTTGAGATTAGTTCAAGTGAATAAAGAAGACACATTAAGTACTTTTTTAAAAAGCTGTTTTCTATCAGATTTAGTCTTTGATTTTCCAGTCATAATTATCTCATAATTTAAAAAAAATAATTTAGAATTTGTTTTGGGTTTCTAGAAAACCCACTTTTTCATCAGCCATTCATTTTCCTGAGAACCTATTAAAATACTGGTTTCTTAATTGATTAGATGCCATACGATGAAATAAAGGTATCATTTCTTCCTATTTCTTTGTAGAATTTCATTAGTATAATTTATCCTCCCCTGTTTCTGGAGAGTAATAATCTTAGGATCTTGTGAAAAGCTTTGGTAACAATCTGATAATCCACAAGTGTCCCTCTTATTACTAGAAAACTGGATTTAGGAATGTAAAAATTATTTCCAATTTCTTGTTCCCAAACTGCATATATTAAAAAGTTTCCATAGCAACTACAAAGCATAATATCAGTCCCCAAGTAACTCTCCAATAATAGCCAAAAAAAAGCATCTGTGCCATTTAAATACTTGATATTTTAACACAACTTTCTCAAACAGTAGGATGAATTACTCCCTTCTCAGACACTGACATTTTAAGTTCAGGTAGCTCTGTGAAGCAAAAATCTAGTTTGCACCTGAACATAGACATCAAATCAACAATTTTGTGGACTTTAATAAATGGCACAAGCTAACAAGCATGCTTTTTAAAAGGCAATGAAAAAAAAAATTGAGCTGATTGTATGGAATTGTCCCTTTTTCTTCTATTAGGGAACTAACCATCTAGGTCGTTATCTCTGTGCAGCTATGAACACAGCTTTTCATGACTTCAGGCTATTTATGACCAAGATCTACCACACTACTCTGTTTCAATAAATTAATTTTTCTTCCATTCCTAATAAGCAAAAGATCACTTGCTTTTATTGCTTTCTACATTATTTGCCCTGTACGCTAAAGCACACATAGAGATAAATATTGCCCTTTCTTGATTTTGCTTATTTTTAACAGCTCAGAAACATGAAATGTTTATTATTTCTAATGAGAAGATCAACTCTACACAACATATGAACATTTATAAATAAAAATTTGGGAGATTTCACCCAAATGTAACAGAAAACAGAGAACAGGGAATAATAATAATATCATCCTGTCTTTTCTGGTCTAGTGACATGATTTAATGTTTATAGATTTTATACACATACACTTTTAAAAAAAAATAAAAACAAAATTAAAATTACTAGTTTTTCTAGACATGGCCTTATTCACCTTGACTACAGTCAGCAGGAATCTTTTCAGCAACTTCAGAGATTTTTGGTAGAGTCTGTGTCACTCTGCAAATTCACTAGCTTATTTTTCTCATGGTATTTGAATCCAGAGCACTGCATTTGTGATTCAATACGTGGAACAGAAACACATGTTAACAGTAAAGTTGCAGGACAGCCCCGAAAACATTTAAATGTGTCACCAACTCTACCCCTGTAAGCAACGCTGTATCATTTCTTGTGTTTGCATACATGAGTTTACTTGCATGAGTACTGACTCATTTAAACATTCACTGAACTGTGTACTAGGAATGTGTCATTTACTTCATATAGCTGCATATATATGTGGCAATTTCACAGGCCATTGCAGTATATATAATTTTGCAATGGTCCATAGAGTTTACGGTCCCTTTGAAAACTAATGCCACAATCTTGCAAGCACTTACTCATGTCCATAATCGCACTCATGTGAGTACTACTGGACTGTTCTCGAGATTAAAGTTACTGAAACGCCTAAGTGTTTGCAGGTTCAGGACCTCAAATTGTTAAGACCATACAAGTCCTGTACAAGTGCTCTGTTAAGGCGCCATCCTGAAAACACTTATTACCGAGTATATGACAGCTGTGCTCACTTCTGGGGCTAACCCCTTTGAAATCAAGAGTAGTAAGCAGTAAACTCACTACTAAATATTTAAACGACTGTACTTTGAAATGTGTTCCCTCATCCATTCAGAGAGGGAGACTAGAGGAAGGTTACAGTATGAAGAACTCAGTCTCTCATGTTTCCTCAGATAATGGAAACCTGTCTGAAGCCACAGATTACCCTGAACAAATGATCTAACAGTGTCCAAATGAAAAAAAAATTACAAATGATTAAAAAAGTAATGTTCCCCAGCCTCTCATCTTATTGAGGAAATAATCCTCTAACAGACCTCATCCTGACCAGGGCACTAAGCTCCAAGCCACTCATAAAACTGCTCATAACAACCAGTTTCTTGGGGATTATTAATTAAGAAAAACATTTTTACAGATATGTCTTATAAAAACCCAAGACTCACACGGGTAAGGCACATCAAAATTGCACTTGGAAAAGGGTAATGAAAATCCATTAGTTCTATGCTCTTCCTTACCTACCACGATAACTACTAAACTAAACTACAAGCAAAGCTGCGGTGCCCTGGGCAGCCATGCCCCTCCCTAGCACCAGCACGGCCACCTCTCTCAGCGGCTGCTGGAGTTCAGTAGCTACATCTCCTCCACTTCCATAATTTGCAATCCCTGTCTGAGGAAGCCGTCTCAGAATAACGGCCATGTGAATAACAGCGCCTGGTGGTACATACTGTTAGACTTTGTGGAACACTTCTTCTGTTTTACACCCTTTAGCAAAGCAGACATTTCTGTTTATTTGCACTGTTTGATTCTCTTTGCGGGTTTTATCTTGGCTCATAGATCAAATGCAAGCCTGCAGAGCTAGTGAGTGCAGACTGGAATTAAAACAAGATACCCGCGCAGTACTCGCCCATGACATGGTTCACCTTACTAAATATTTTATCAAAATATGTACTAAGAAAGTGAAAACAAGAGTGCTTCTTTCTTCACTGTTTTATAGCATCTGGTTTTGTAACTTTTATTTGTTTTATTATGCGTATGAACTTATAAAAAGTTTAAACATGTCCATCGTAACTGCACCAGTGCTGCAAGGACAGGCTCCTACAATACTAACATTCTGAAATTATGTGCCAGCCAGTAGCAGGCTTCATGTTGCACAGGACCAGACAGACACCCATGGTATGTGTACCCATGATACCAGTGGGAAATTCAGTGGAGAATCAACATTGCTATCTGGTTGAAGTCCTTAAATTCAGGTTTGTGCAGTCTTCACGTTTTGAAAACTGAATTTCAAAATAGATGAAATATAGAGATATGTATTTTTAATATTTATACGTTTTAAATATATATACACACACACATATACACACACTTCTAAGACATCCTGAATATTTTGTAATTTAAAAAAAAAAAAAAAAGCATTCTACCTTTAAAGAAAGATACAGTAATAATGTTATTAGCATAACTTAAGTACGAAAATTAACACTGCTCCAGACCTAGGAACCCTTTTTTTTCTTCATAAGAAGCAGCAGAGTCTGAAGTTCATCAAAAGTGCATCTGTGTAAAGCTAAACAGAACAATCTCTTGTGTTTCATGTAGATGCATTTCACGTTCTCCATCGAGTTATTTTATCCTCTGTGCTAGTTTGGATTGCTACATAACACAGTACTGTTTCTAATTTTTAATTGCTTTAGAGTTAAAGCAGTTTACATTTTACTTTACCTTTTACTAGCATCTGAATGAAAATTATCCTACTAAAAGCAGGACCTACAAAAAACTTTGAATCTTCAGCAAAGGCACAGAAACATGCACTATGTAAGAAAGGCTTTGTATGCCTATGCAATTTCATGACTGTGTCATTATTGACTCTATTTTATTTGAATACAGGTATGTTTTACCCATACAGCTTGTATTTATCTTGTATTGGTGCTATGGATGTTACTTTGTACACATGCATATCACTTGTGCTTTATCTGTTGAAATTTTTCCTTTCCTTCATTTGTCACAGGTAAAACAGAAGTATGTCCATGAGCATGGGACATTTTTGAAGAATGATTTATTAAAAAATGGTCTTTTTTTCCAAATGAATATAAGATGGCACCTAATACTAAAAGACTCTCTCTTGCATATTTAAAATTAAGGTGTTTAATTTATAAAGTCTAAAATTTCAAAACTATCCTGAAGCACTTCAAAACATGCCTTTTTTAATAGTCTCACAGGTTTAACATTGACAATTTTGCTGTCTACTTGAGCTTCTTCATACACAGGCACAGATTACCTCAGTACCAGGATCTTTATTTTTAAGCACCAAGTACCACCATTCATTTTCCTCTGAAGTTACTACACTACTATGAAGCGCTTTGGATCATAGTAGTGATAACTTCTGTATAGAAGTTCTGAAGCCTTCTACAAAACCCATGTAGAGGGGTATGGCAATGGAGGCCTACTGTTACGAAAGTCATTTGATAGTACACACATGAACAGAGTTCTTTTTATATACATAGGAGAGGTTGGTTTTGTTCTGGTTTTATTTTTTGCTACTTAATTATAAGTGCTACTGAAATAAGGTTCCAGTGGAGACCTAAGCTTTATATTTCCATTTGAATGCAAGTGGGACCAAAGAATGTAAGATTTCTCCCAGTTCTCATCTTCAGGTACATGGGGCTACAACTAATAGTGCACTGGAAACACTGGCTACTCCACTTCACATAGCGGATCAGAAAGCAGGGGTTAGAGGATGCCCAGACTGACACAGCTTTGCAGTCCACCACAGTAGAGACATATTACTATGATATAACAATATTTAAGGGTAAGATTTGCAGTATACGGCATAGTGCAGCCAGCAACGTCCCAACATATATCCTGCCAAAGGGTCTGCCACAAGAAGACCCATGTCTCTAGCCTTCTCAGACCCTCCTGCAGACTGGCAGTGGAAAAGCATTTCAGGTACAGTCAGTCCCTTCCACAGCCTCTCTCCAGCAAGCCCCCCTTTCTATTTCCTCTCCCCAGGGAGATCTGGAGCTATACAAGGATTCTCTTTGGACCTTTAAATCTCTCCATTACTTGGAGGCTCATAACATAAGCTGTGCTGTGTTGCTTGTGCTATTGAGGGTGAAATTAGCCTGGTTTGTTTGTTGGGTTTGTTTTTTTTTTTTAAATAATGGAAAAAAAAGAGAGAGATGCACAACTCCATTTACTTTCACCAAATTTGCACCCCAGAAGCTTGGTTCTGTGAAATCACCTCAGGGACCGCTGCTCCAGCCCGTGCTGTGCGTGGGTTCCCCCGGCTGCTGTGTCTGCACCCCTGGGCGCAGCTGTCCTGTTAAGTTGCTTGGACTTCATATGCAGCAGCTTGGCAAGCAGCCGAGTATGATATATTGATATCATTAACTAACTGCTATACTCTAAGAATAAGCAGGCATAAAGTAAGGAGGATTTAAAGCACTAGTAAAAAGAATGACTTAAAGAAGGATTTGCACGTTCAGCAGCAGACCTTTTTTTACAATTATATCAGTTCAAAAGCTGCATGTTCCTTCTCTATAAATTTTGTTCTTAGTCCAAGACTGTGAAAGTAACAATGCTACTGCTGGTGAAAAGTGGTGACTAATTAAAACTTTTTTTCTCAAGTGTTAAAGTCTTAAAGCAAAATATCTACCTGTAAGTCCCAGGTAAAACTCCAATAATTTTAATATCTATATAGAACATCTTTAACCAAGAACAAAAAATAGTGTTTTTTCCATATAGTTAGTGTATGCATGTGCATGAGAATATTTCTTCATTAACAACTCCCCAAGGGAGAACTTCATTAAGATACATATAAGAGTGAATTTTTGGTGGCTTTTTTTTGCGGGGGGGATGAGGGTGCGGTGACAGGGGAGTGTGTGTGTTAATCCGGAGGGGTGAGAGGGAAGGGAATCAAATCACCAGAACAGGCTTCTCAATTTCTTACTTAAAGATTTGGCAGTGAGGAGGAAACTCACTTTATTTTCACATCTCACTTACATGCTTTTTTTATCCTGCTCCCTCCTTCTTTCTTTTTCTCAAGTATGCTACTTTTTGTCAACAAGTCAAAACATTGCTGTTTAAAGCTCAGTTGTGGGTCTTAGAGAAGATTTTGCATCTGAACAGCAGTTCATTCCACTCCATTTTATAAAGGGAGTATCCCACACTACAGACTATGAGTCACTGTGGCATTGCAGCTGTGACTCTGAGACCAGATTTATTTTTTTTACAGGCAAAAAACATTGCTTCTTTGGACCATGTGCTAGTCTTTATCTATTGGTATGACCTAAGTATTTCCAGAACATCCCACCTGCTGCTTAGGGCCCTCTCTCCAAACCCATTTCTCATAAATGTTACCCTTTCTATCTCCTCTCCACACCCTCCTAAACCTCCCCCCTGTTAGGACTGACATAGGAGGAAATTTCTGCTCAATAAAATGGATCTTGAAGATACCTGTCATGCCAGGACCATTTTCCCTCATCTAGGATCAGCAGTCCTGCTGAACATTTTGGGTCCATTTCTAGGGTCTTAACCTTTTATTAGCACCGAGTCCTGAATGAAATCACAGGTAAGAAAATTGGAAATGGGATGTGCTATGATTTCAAGTGTAAATGAAACCATTTTAAACAAAAGAGACAACATAAGGACATAAGTCTTTTCACAGTACTGACCAAGTCTTTATGTTTAAGACTTCCCACATGATGTTCAGAGCCCCAACTCATACAATACCAGAAGTTAATTAAACTTCCTAACAAAGGATGGAATATTCCACATAAAGGATGAGGGGGTGGGGGGAGGGGGGAAGGGCTAAAGAAGCACAAGCATACAAATGCTTGAAATCAGTGGTACATCTTGGCCTGTCCCAAAAGAACTGGCAATTAAGTCTTATATTGGATGGGGTGGTTTTTTGTTTTCTTTTTTTATGAACTAGATTATTATACATCTTCCACACTCATATAGTCAAGGCAGACAAAACTGCTAGTCCTCCCCTCTGCAAAGAGGAATCCTAGGGGTTATTTTTACATAATTCACCACAAAGTTTCCAAAATATCTTTCAAATGCCTAGGTTCTGGCTTTAGTCTAAAGTTGTTCTTTGAAGACAAGATCAACAATTAAGTCACAGAATTACTTACATGCCTCTTAAAAGAAAAAACAGAAGACAAAAATACTAATATGTGGTAACATGAAATCAGATTAGCTGTACACAGGTGCATCATCTTAGATAAAAGAAAAATTCTAAAGCTATAAACAATAAAAGAGTTCAAAATCAACACCTCTCTTATTCTGTTCCATAAGATCTTTTGGACTTTTTGCAGTGAAACAAGTCATAAAAATCGATTCAACACACCAGCAACCAGAGAAGTTGTAATATAAATTACTGTCTATTGTAATACACAGCTAAATTTGAATATAAATTAATATATATTACAATTTAATTCATATTAAAATACATCAACCAGAATAAAAATATTTGGGATACAGCCAACTATTTTAACAATTTCTTCTGGTGCAATTATAATATTGGATGTTTTAGAATATTATTACAAATAATTGTACATCCCATTTCTACTACTCCACTTACTCATTTCATTTACTATAAAAGTCATCTTAATTTTAGTGGGGTTTTGTTTTGTTTGGGGTTTTGTCTGTTTTGAGTTTTTAAAATGATGAATGAATAAGAAAAGGAAATTATTTTCAACTACAGACTATCATGTATCAAAGAGCAGAGTAACATTAGTTTTGAAATTCTAATTTCAGAAGACTCACAGACGGAGCTGAGAAAGGTCCAAGAGTTACAGAAATATTTCTCTCCGTATGACAGAGCCAGATTTCTCGCACCAATGTTAAAGATCAGCCTCTGCTCAAAGCCTATGCATCAACGTAAATCACACCAAAATCCTACTTTGGACTTTACAAGATGTACAGCCCCTTTGCTAGACCTTTGCAAGTTGCATGAATATCCCGCAGGTCTGCTGGGTCAGCATGAGATTATCCACATCATTTAAATCCTGCATTATGGCAGCTGGAGCTGAAGGGCACAGGCAAAGCTGCCATGCAGGGAGGCTCGCCGAGGCACAGGCAGGGGTCTGGGCGCAGACTCACTGCTGAGAGTGCAAGCAGGAAAGGCGAGACAACAGGACGTGTGTTCGTGGATCCACTAGATATATTATTCCATAGCTTTGTATACTCTGATTCATTTAACTCAGTATCTCTGTATGAAGCCCAGTTATGTTAATAAGAACCTAACTAGTTTAAATGTCCTTTATTCACACAGGTTTTAATTCAAAGTTATTTTTAACCTTGAAAAACCCCTCAATACAAATAAATTGTGTATTTAATTTCTTCTCAAATAACCTTTCCACAAACTGGAACATTTCCTATGTATTTGCTGCAATAATTCAGCCATTTTTCTGCATAACACCAAATGTTCTTGTATTAATATTTTAAAATTAAAATGGTTGAAATACCAGAATGATGGCATATAGTAAGGGAAAGGCTGATGTTGTGTGAGCACAACTTCGACTTTTACCACTCAAAACTGAAAAGAATCAGTATCTTACCATATCAGCCAGCAGCACATCTAAGTCACATCCACTTGACCGCTTGGCATAGCCTTGTCCCATCAGTGGTCCATTTAAACTACAAAAGCACAAAATACAGAAATTAAGGAGCCTGTTAAAAGGTATATTTCCAAAAGAAAAGGCTTAACATGAGCCTTCTGAATCAATATTTAACTATCTAAAATAGAAGTGCCTACATTTCCAGTAACTTATTTGCATAAGTGCTGAGGACTACTGAACCCCTTCTATGGGAGCCACAGGAACTCAGCACCTTTGAAAAAAACAGAATGCTTTTAATTAGGTCTGGGACATTAATTTAAGACCCTAAGATTTAAAATTATTAAAACATGTAATTTTCAAAATATATACTTTAGAAATGTGTGGGCTGGGGAGGGGGAGAGAAAAGGTGCCAAAGTAAAGAAAAATAAAACACCTCAAGCCCCAGTGGAATCATAAATTCATTTAGAGAAATAAGTGCAATATAGATTACAACATGCTAATTGGAATCTATTTTTTGTTTGAGATAAATGATCTCATTTACCAATTGCATACTCCTATACCGCATGTTCATTAATGTTATTACATTGCTTTTTATAAATATGTGGAAAGAAAAAAGTATGAACCGCTGCCTATAATTACAAAAGCCTGAAAATCATGTTCCCATTTTCTAATCTTTTTTTCTTTAAGTCATACAATGTATCTTTACAGAACTAAGTGAAGTATAAAACTAGAGATTAATGTCATTACACTTAGAAATACACACTGTTGTAATAAAATGAATGCATAGATTCTTCCTCCAAGCTAATTTGAACAGTTTTCATTCTCTTTAGTGGAACATGTTGCTTTTAATTGCACACAGAACATGCCTGGCTTGTAGTCTCCATCAAAGAAGCACATTTTAACTTGACCTTCAGAAGATAATATCAGCATTGATTTCTAATAACGTTGGGTATTCTTCTCTGAGCTAGAGTTATGTAAAAATATTTCCTCTTCAAGCCAGAATTTTATACATTTTTACATTATTTCTCATGAAAAGACAACTGATAAGCTAGGCTGTTTTCTTTTTCTTCCTTAATCTCTCCTTCTCCTGCGTCTCGTTTTTCCTTTGTTCTTTGTCTATCTTCCCTATATTCTCTCTTCCAGCTGCTAGGAAAAGGCTGTCTCTAGTCAAATATTCTCAGCAATGCTGTTACATATCATGTATGTACCACTTTATTTACAAGATTTTTATGAACTCCTCTTTTCCTAACTGAACATATGAAGGAATAGCTTTCTAGTTTCTAATAAAAAGTCTGGAATTGTCTGCATTGAAAGAATCAGTACTCAGGTTCTGAAACAGACTAACCATCCTTAAAATTTTTTGCTCTTTTGCCTTTGTTCTCTACTTCCCCCTTATCTGTACTGTAAAAGCAGACCATTTTGCAAAGGTCTGACCTTAATAAAAACACTTCCATGTTTGTAATATTTTTGTTAGTAGGATCTTTCATTTACACAATCTGCAGAAGTGATTTTTGCTTATAAATGAAGAACTAAATCTTGTTGTTGTTGTTGTTGTTCTAAATAGTTTAATCAACTTTCGCCTGGATTAGAAGTTTTTGACCAAATCTTTTTTTTTCCACTCCTAATTACTTTGTGAAGCTCTAATAAGCTTTTTTTTTTCATAAATTAATCAGTCCATGCCCCACACATGACAACTACAATTGTTTTTAATAATACCATTTTTGAAAGTCAAATCCCCAGTGAATCAAAGAACAGTTGATATGTACATAGCATTTCTAAAGCATCAGAAAGGAAACATGCTAATTGCAACTTCCTCTGTCATCAAAACCAGTCTCACTTACCTGTCTACTTGCTACAAACACCGGAGAAGTACTAGCAGCAAAAGGAACAGCCCAAAATATAAGACACAGGAAGAGTCACTTCTAATTTCAAAATAAACTAAACAATAATAAAAAGTACTATAGAGGTGACAAGGAACTAGTGCAGACATTAGGAAGGCTATTCTCAAAGTCAAAATACAATCTTGGAGGAGCAAACACAGAACACAACAGCTTGCATTCACGATCAAACTCACTAAGTTTGTTACTTTGTAATTTCCAGGAGACTGACACGAAAATGTCTTAAGAATTGAAAAATATCATATGACTTAAATAAGGAGCATATCTCAAAGCATATCTTTTAATAAACACTTATTATGTGCTTAGAAAGAGTGTTTACATCTAAAGTTTGATGCATACTTTCTCTGTATCTCTGCATCAGTACACAAAAATTAACTGTTGACTTTGAGAACACAAGAATTGTATTGACAGGAATTACATTATTCTGTACAATGCAAAAGCTTAGATTGAAACTAAGAAAATTAGTTTTCTGAAACTCCAACAAAAAAAAAATATAGCTCTTCAAGTAATTACAGCTGAACATTCTGTTTAAAAAGCGCTACATTTATAAGCTCACTAGTTGTGTGTCATGGCATTTCTTCCATTAAATTCACTAGGTTTCCTTAACAAACCATGCTATTTCACATTCCTTCTACAAGCATATTACAGCTAATGCCTTAGAAGCTGTATCATTGATTTTGACTACTGGAGGCTCAAATATACCCAGTATTTTAATTGCTAAGTGACTACTTTTTTATGTTATTATAGAACTAAAGTTTCCCAATCATTTTATAAGGAAGAGAACTGTAAATCTAGTGTGCCATTTTCAGAACTAGTGTGGGACTCCACATTATTTTTCAACACTTCATTTATACTGAATAAACATTTCAGAAGTGCTTCAAATTTCTGTTCACAATTCTTGCTGAGGATTTTGAAGGGCTGTATTTTGTTTTCTTTATTTAATGCAAATATTACCAAAAGTGAACAGGAAAGGAAAACAAGCTTCCATTCCTGGATCTCAATGGCTGTAAAACTATTACCTCTTCTATGTTTTTGTCTCTACTCACCTGTAGGTGGTACCCCAAAATGTTTCTTCTTACATGTTACTGGAACAGGCAATATTCAACAATGTGTATCATTTTTGGGAAAGCTTATGTATCTGGTCTGCCATAGGTGTAATTTTTGTATAACTCCTTAGAGATTAGTGGAACCAGTGAAATCGCAAAAAAAAAGATTTTTTTTTTTTTTTGATTTTTTTTTTTTTAAGTTGTTCATTTCCTCCCACACACACACATTTTTTAAGTCTTTGGACACAACCCTAACCATTCTATGATTCTATGATTTTGATTTTCGGAAAAGTTCTCCCTTTTACTTTGCTGTTTTGTCTGATCAAGTTGTGAGTTACACGTCTCACTTTAAGGACAGAATACACCAAAACTTGGCTTCATTCTCTGCAGGTCAAAAGTCACCCATCGTAATTTCGAAGTATCCAGTTAAAATAGGCACTCATTTCAAGTGGGTATTTTGCATTCAGTTTGACAGAATTCCCAAAGTGTCCAAAGCTTCTGTTGTTTTATTTGCTATATATAGCAAATCTGCTACTGAGTCACAGTACAGTGACATATATAATAAATAGCCTATACATATTACAGTACATAAGCAATTCTACTTCCTTTTGGATCTATACTGGAAAGATAGTGATGTGGTGTAGAGCAACATTAACTACTTGGTGCTATATTCCAAATACATACATGAATTAGCTAAAACTGTAATATTTAAGAGGCCTCACCAACCTGCACTCAACTATCCATGTGATCTATTAAAATCATATATATTCACATTTATAAGCAAAATCATCAGATCCAGAGCTAGTGCCCCTGTTGTACAGACTCAGAACACTGGGTGGTCAGCTCTTCAGAGGCTTCAGCACATGGTTCTGCATGATATGAGACAGGATTTGTCATTTTTAGATTTTTGTTAAGCCATATGAGATTTAGAGCCAAAAAAAAGGTCACTGTTTGGAGGTTAGCTGTACCTTCTTTTTTATTTTTAAATAAGGCAACTAATGCTTGCACCTTGGATGTGTTTTTTACAAGTTATAACTTGCAAAATAATATTGCTAATAAAATTACAAAAGGGAATATTTTAATGAATGTTTACTTATGTAAGATCTGTTGCATTTTGTACAAATGAAAGTTCAAAGCAGATTTCCATGAAATTTCACGCAAACAGTTCCATAATTTAATTCAAACATATTTCATGCTAGAGATACTTTACTTCTCCATGAAATTTGGTGGCATGGCTGTTTACCATGAGAGAATGTATAAAGGTGCAAAAAACATCATCTTTTATTATCATAACACAGAGAAATATCAGCATTCAAGTAAGAAGGCATCTAACTTTTTTTGGGCTAGGTAGCTTCAGCAAGTACCAAGTCTGAAGCATGAAAACCAAAATCAAACCCAAACAAAAAAAAACCCAAGAGCACACAACTATAGAGAGAGATGGGAAGAAGCTGACAGAAGCTTGCTTTCAAAACCAAGCAAGCAGATCACGGTGCTTACCTTGCAATAATCGAGCTGAGCTTTGGGCTGCCTGATAGAAGGTACAGAGGGAGATGTAGCAAGCTGTGACTGAAGACTTTTTCTCACAAAACTGCTATACCTGTTTGTGCTGAGGAATGAGGTCAAACACCGCTTGTGATGTTCACAAGATTTGGAGAAATGGAGGTTCCTCTCCAACAGTCTCCAAATACAAAGTCTTTCCCAAAATCATGCTCAACTCCCTGCAGGTTGGCAAGGCTATCACCACTCAAACAAGCGTGTAGAAACACCCCTAGCTCTGGTTTGGCAACCTGAATGACATAACTCATGGAGGACCTAAGGACTGAAAGAGAAAGCAGATGCAAAGTGCCAGCTCGAGTACTTGTGCTCCTTGGAGGATGCAGATGCTCGTAGGAGAATGAAGGGACTAAAGTGTCCCAGTAGACCACAGTGCCTCATTTGAGTGATCTCCACTGCCATGGATCATCCTCACTACGGAGCAATCATATCCCAAGGCTGGATGCTTCTCTGAATTGAGCCCTCTATTGGAAAAGATTTTGTTACATGAGAGTCATGACTTTTTGGCTCATTGCCATAATAAAGTCCCTCCTCAGGCTGTCTTCAGTACTAATCATTTGCTACAGCTCAGAATAAAAAAGAAAAAAAAAAAAAAGAAGATACAGTATGTTTTAAACATCTTCAAAAAGTCTCTATTAAATTCCAGAGTTCAAACTACTAAACAAATAAAGAGATTGCATACAGTTAGATTAATAAAATATGAGTAGTTTTTTTCTTGCTATAATTACCTCTTATTACAAAGGGAAGGAAAAATAGACTTCTACATCTGTTTTCCCATCATATAATAAGTACACAAAATAATTATCATCTTCCCAAATGTGTTAGTTCCTACTGAGAATTTCTGAGATTGGAGGAGAGAGATCTTCTTCAGAGGCAAGCATACCTATATCCAAAAATCGTTAATACTTTTTGCTAAAAGCTGTCATAGATATTATTCCACAGTCCTTCAGGGAAATGGCTAGATTTCCATCCATCTTTACAAGTATAATAATAACAACAACTGTTATTGCGTTAGTATACTTGTTTATGCTACACAAAGGCAAACACGACTATTTACAGCAACCTATTTCTGAAAGCTACTGAGTGCCTTCCTCTCCCATCAATATAAATCGAAGATGATTACACACAACTAATCAATTATTAACTCCAGCTATTCTCATGGAACACTGAAAAACTGAAAGGAAATAAGACCAAAAATGTCTCTAAGAAACAGTTGTGGTGATGTATCAACCTGTGCCATGTTTTATACACTATTCCAGGGATGCAAACGTGCACTTTGACAGAAATAAGTGAATTGCTTACTGTGTGCATTCTGCCATCTATTTTTGCCCAGCGAGGGCAGGGTGCCCAGCCCTGCAGGACTCAGGTCATGTCATCTCCCAAGTGCTTCTTGGGGCAGGACTTGTCACAATAGATGAGCCTGCTGTTCTTATTAAAAATAACTTTGAACACTAGACTCCCAACAGCAATTGAAAGACCTGTTTCTACAGTGCTCCTCTCCTCAAAACTCCTGCCCAGGTGTATCGTACCTAACACCTGCAGTCCTACAGGACAGACCCTTTAAGCTTTAGAAATCCAGAGCAACAGGGTGGCAG
Source organism: Chlamydotis macqueenii (assembly GCF_036417535.1). Lineage (NCBI taxonomy): Eukaryota > Metazoa > Chordata > Aves > Otidiformes > Otididae > Chlamydotis > Chlamydotis macqueenii. The sequence goes on from NC_141559.1 coordinate 24,696,745, forward strand.
TAAGGTTTCCAAGATGCGCAAGACGGGCTCTCTTCCCCATCCTACATCCCTAAAGATGAATGAAGCATCAATAAGATCTACTTACAAGCAAAGTTGTTTGGCTCTTAAAAGTACTGGGTAGGGGTAGGACAGAACAGCGAAAAGATGCACAATTCATTGCCTAACCTGGAAACCTGACAGCAGCTGCTGACGTTCTTTTTTGTAGCAACTGACATTGCTCTACACCCTCTATCACACATGATTACCTGATTTACACCAGACAGCTTATGTAAAAACTGCTTTACATTGGATAATTTCGAAGTTACTACCTAAATTGTGATAAGGTCAGTGCAAAGAGAACAAGCATTGTCCTTCTGTCACAGGGGAGGAAAGGAAAGGGAAGGGAAGGCAGCACTGGATGGAATGGAAACTGAGCTCCCAGATTCTTTCTGCCCTCAGCAAGTACGTGATAACCACAGGACCTGCAGTATCTCCAAGGGAAATTCTAGCTCTTGGAAATCATGCGTAACTCCAAGTGATGACATCCTGGGGACAAGGAAGTCAGTCTTCAAGAAAATGGTAAGAAGTGGTATGCTGTTGTGGTTTAAGTGTAGTGGTTATTAACTACATTAAATACTGAGTCATTCATGATTTAAACAAGATTCAGAAGTGAAGTAAAGTATCTCATTAGGCCAATGACCTGTGTAAACAGCCATTTAAGAATCCCCATTTAAAAAAAAAGAACATTACTTAAAACATTTTTCATTAACAAGAACATCACTTTGCCTAGTTAAGGAAAACTGCATGAACCACTGCAAACACAGGCATAGACAGTGAAATGCAATAGCTACAGCAAGTACCACAACTCTGAGTGTCCTTTTTTTAATTCAAATTAAAGCAATAAAATCATAAAGGTAAAAAATATTTTGTTCAAACTCCTCATCTGGACATATCAAGTACACTTTGTTAGAATATTTATTGGAAAGTTTGACAACTGAAGCTACTTTACTTCAAATCTTTAAAACTTTTGTTCAAGTGTGTATCACATACTTAACTGGAAGAAATACAAAGGCTCAGTGAGGTTTCATAACAAGAACTGAGCACAAAATAATGAGCAATTAAGCCTATTAATGTTAAAATACAGGACACATCATTCAATAACAACCACACAGAACTTGCATCCTTGCTGTGCACATAGGCTCAGTCACCACCTGGGCACTGCTGCACTGGAGGTTGGGCCACATGTTTGCAAGTTTTACAGCAGGAAGAAAAGCATCTTAAGCATAAGCACTAACAAAAACTGCATTTGATGGTTCTCCCACTGTCTGATGTCATCACTTCCTTAGCTGAAAACACATCTCTAAAGATTAATCTTGAATGTAATTAATTTAGCCTTGCTAGCCTTTTTTTTTTTTTTTTTTAACCTCATGGATAGAGTGGTTGCCATTGACAATTCTATATAATTGTTTGACAAAACAAAACCTAGATGAAAACCAGGACAGAGAATTACATCCATGAGTAAAAAGCAGCATCAAAGCCTCAAAGTAAAGTATAGCTCTTTGTTCAAATTTACCATTACACTATCTGACTCCTTGTATCTTAAGCACTTCCCAAAATAGGCATCCTGACATTCTAGCCCTACACAGAATATAATAAAAATAAGACTCAAAGACATATTACTCAGCCAGTTGCCAAATAATACCAATTTCAGGATGGATTCATCTTTCCTGGAAAGTTCTGTTATTCAAAGCACAAGCACTGATACTTTAGCATCAAAACTCTCATCAAGTTCAAGGAAAGCTAATATCTTTGACAGTAGCACAAAGCAAATTTCCTGCCAAAACACTCATTAAAAGTATGTTTAGTTGAACAGGCAGAAAAAAGTGTTCCCAGGGAGCAATTTATTCAGTATTGAATGTAATTCTGACATCATATTCCTCAATGTGACAACACACAATAATTTATTTGGAACCAGTTGTAATTATCACATATTTACTGACCATTTTCACTGTCAGTTTAGTCTGTTATCTGCTCAAAAACATTTGTTGTTTACTTGCTGCATGTGGTATACTATTTCTGCTTCCCATGACCAGGTCCATGGTTGTGAACGCTGCTTCTAGCCATAAGAAAACCTCAAAACTATCAATATCCAGAGGTATCAACTTATCATGGGAGAAGTAAACATTTTACAAAAGAATCATATGATAACTGTTGCTATGCATGAATATACTCATGAATATCTGTGGGGTTTATTATATTTGCTTTCTGTAAACACCTTCTGAAACTGAATCTCATTCAAAAATACTTTTAAAGTTTTGGGTTTTTTTTTTTTTTTAAAAAGGAGGGAGTAGAATATAAAAAAAAAATCAACTTTGATTCTTTTGGTACACTTAATCACTTCTGATATGCTGTTGTTGCATTAATTACTCTTCTGGTATGACCTTGTATTGTATTATTATCCTTCACCTAAGGGCTTTTTTAAACTTATTTATCTGTTCCTTTTGTTGCAACTGCAATTCAACTAAAAGGCATTGCAAAAAGGCAGGTTATTAGCCAATAAAAAAGGTTATAACAAAAATAAAACTTCTTTAATGAATAATTTAGGCTAAACTAATATCATTTAAGAAAAAAATATTTGTTTAGTAAGCTAAACAGTGAAAGCAACAGAAAAAAAATTAAGGATATACATTGTAGCAAATATCTGCTGCAAGCAGCTTCTTAGAACAGCCAGTCAGCTTATGTAAAAGTTATGGATATTGCCAAAAGGATTAAGTTTTTAGGTTTGACAGGAAAAAGGGGTATGTGGCGTGAGTTTAGTTTGGTTTGGGTTTTTTCCCCTTTTTTTACATCTGCCAGGAGAGACTTCTTAACACTCTAAATTGTCTGCAATTAAACATCACATAAACTCAGATTTTTTTTTTTTTACTGCTCTATGGAAAGAGGCTGAAATTCCCAGAGAGGTTGTAAGTTTTCAGCAGCCTCATTTGAGAGCAGAGAAACAGTCATAACCATTTCTCTGACAGGTTGGGCAAGAGCTGCCAAACCCGTGAAGAAAAAAGCATTTTGTTTATATCAGCTCCCATTCAGCACATCGAAAACACAGCTGCAAAGCTGGTTCTCCTGGTATTCCAGTTTCACGTCCTTGTGAACAAAAATAGCCAATTTAAACTTGTGGAGCCACTACCATGATACACAGGAGCTTAATGAAGCAGTTATAAACAGATTTTGCGACATGGAGAGTGAAAAAACCCTGAAAGAAAACAAGAGGAAAAGGGCCAGGCCATTAGCAAGAGGATATGGGAGACTCAGGAGCTCGTGAGGCCCTTCCCTTCATAATAACACCTTGTTTGAAGTGTGGTAAGGGGATCCAATTTTGGGAACTGTGGCTGTGGTAGAGAGGAGGAGCCACCTAAAGAGAGGGCCTGGGTGGCCTTGCCTGGCAGCTGCGATGCCACCAGCACCTCTTTGGCTCCAGGCGTCAAGCCCCAACAAGGAGCATGTTCAGCCCGTGGCTCCTTCCACAGGCAACCAGCATGCCAGGCAGGCAGCTAGGAGCATTTAATTTGTTCCTAAAGCCCAGGCTGCCACTCATGGACAATCCTCTAGCAGCCATGTTGTTTCGGCCTGACAGGGCCTTCCTGCCACAGGCCCGCTCCCCCCAGAGTGACATATCCTGGTCCCCCTTGGACCTTACCTCAGCCCCGTCATGCTGCTGGGGGACAGGAGCTGGCCATTTGCTCGTCCTCCCCAAAAATCAAGACACCTCCAAGTCATTCCCCTTAAGGGAAGCTCTCCCTGAGCAGCAAAAACTTTCCAACATGGTGGAGATGGGACCTACTAAGGTCTCACGGGTCCATTGGAGAACTATTAAAAAAGAAAAAAAAAAAAAAAAATCAAATTAACCCTTTTAACCAATCCTCCAGCCCACAAGCCACTACTTAAAGCATTATGGTGTTTTAAAAAAAAAAAAAAATTAGTTTTAGTTTGCATCTGTTTGGAGCATTTGTTCCATAACCTCAGGTTTTCTCTACCACTGACCTGCCCTGGAGCAAGGCAGCGCTGAAGGAAACAGCTGCAACGTTGTCATTCCTATGAACAGTTTTACTTGTGCTTACCACTGCTCTGATAACAAACCTGGACGTGAATACTCGTGGCAGCAGGACAGGACAGATCTAACTCTCACTCCATACACTCACCCTGCTTTGCTTCCCTTCACAGCAGGGAGGAGGAGGGAGGGAAGGAATCCAACGCCTACCATGCCATCATGTAAAACTTCTCCATTAATACCAGAAATTGCCATTGTTCCTCACTCAAAATAAAAGAGTAATTATTTTTTTTTCAGAAGGCCCATCCTCTCCTCACTTTGCCATCACTTTGTTACCCTGCCAGCACGCATCACCTCTTTAGCAGCAGGGAGCTTTGTAACAGTAATGACAGTACAGCCAGCAAGGAAACACCATGGTAAGCGGCACACCTCTTCCCTGGGCTTACCCTGAGCCTCCAGCTACCCACCGTGACCCAGGCACCTTCACAGGGACTGTCGCTACCGCACCTTTGGCAAGTGAAACATGCCACTGCTACACCGAGTGCAAGGCTCCTCTGTAGAGTGCGAAAGGCAGGCCGCTTTCAGAGCAATCATTGCCATTGCTGGTGTAATTTCTTATAATCCAGTCAGGACAATGTGGGTTTAATTAAAAAAAAAAAAAAAACAGCACCACCTTAGAAATATCTGTTACCCTCCTATTTGCAAAGAGAGTCAACTAAAAGCTAAACCTGAAACTCTGGTGTATGTGGTCATCAGCCCTTTGGCACACTGGGTAAAACATGTCACACGAAGGGACTTGCTTCCAGCATGCATCTCTGCCTAGCAGTTGCCACAGGAATTCACACACATCTGAGACTGATCAGAAAAATTTCAGTCTGAGTTTATAAAGCCTAATAATCTCTAAACTGATTTCATATCTTCAGTAGTGGGCTTTCATGTATTGCTTTTACCTTTTGGAGGTCAGGTTTTAGCTCTTAGGAGGTCATAACTGTTCCACACATGAAGCTACAGTCACTCACAACTTCGTAATTTTATTTCAATTCTAGATTTACTCCCCTGGCTTTTACTACCAGACAGATGAGACCGTGAGCGTGATGTGCCACAGCTTCCACCCTACCGTCTCGGCACCTATTCATCAGAATGTCATCGCCCTTGCTGCTTCTACACGCGCCTCCTATTTGTAAGCCTCGTGGGTGGCAATAGGATCTTTTCACTGAAGGTTTCGTCCCACATAGAATATTCATCTCCCTGCCAGTGTGCAGATTGTGATTTGGTGACTGCTTTCTTTACCCAGTAATATTTGGCAGTAAGTACAGAGAAATTTTTTTTTCCTTTTAACTAAGCTGGATAGTATTTATTCAAGCATAGGTATTTGGTTGCGGCTCTCTCTAGCACTTCATTTTAATTACTTACACCTACCTAAACCTAAAATGTCTTCTCCATGGATATGAGGGAATATATTGAGCTTTCTAACACTGCCACTATAGCAATGCCACTGTCTCTTTTTATCTTCCACAGATGCAATGATTTTTGTACTTACTCTACAAGACAGATGCTTTATAGACTGAACCATTTTTCTCTATTTCCAAGCCTAGCGTATCTGGAAGCATCCCAGGCTTACAAAAACATCTCTGTTTTCTTTCAGAAGCAAAGCTATAGTGCATTGTGTACTTTGAATATGGTTTCATTTAATTTATGAGGCTACTGTGCAAATCAGTTGCTACAGATTTAATGACTTCTCTGTGCTATTACCTGAAATCTCCAGCTATGTAAAATTTTCTCTGGCATTCTGAATGCCATTTGCTTATCTCCAAGGCATTATTTTTTCATGCCACTGTATCATATCAACTGAGTTGCTGTGTTTTTGTGCTCTTGCATAAAGGGATCAGAGTCTTGTTTGGGGATTCCCTGCTACTGAACTTATTGTTCATGAGTCTTTGCTTTGCTGTTACAGCTCAAGTGACAAACAGCAACTTTTTTTTACTGTTCCCCATTGCCTTAATGCTTTATGGCTGCAAAATCATTCTCTCTGAGCAACTCAATTTCTTGTATGCCAGCACATTTTTGCCTTGCTAGTTTCATTATAATTATTTTCTCTCCAATTCATTTGAAAAATTTTCCACAGAGGCTGCTCTGGTTCCATTCTTTACTTACATTGACAGGTTCATTAACTTAGCACATCTAAACAGCACTTAGTAAAGTTAATGTACACTTTTTTAGCCTTATCCTTTGAGATCTTTCATCTTCCTTTTTTTTCCCTAAAGTACCATAAATTAATTCCTCATTTAAAGATCATCATGCACCTCTGCAAAATTGCACAACAGAGCAATCTCCTGAACTGTTTCTGCAGTTTCTTTATAACACTTGAATTAGATATGTCTTTCCATGGCCAGTCTCCTTAATCTCCAATTTAACATATCCTCAAAAGTTGACTCTTTCTGACCTCATATGCAGGGAATGAGGGGATCACCCAAACAGGGTAAAAATTGACCTTGAATACATCCTCACCCCTGCAAGCACTCTTCGGGAAGATAATTCATAGAATCATAGAATGGTTAGGGTTGGAAGGGACCTTCAAAGGTCATCTAGTCCAACCCCCCTGCAAGAAGCAGGGACATCCCTGACTAGATCAGGTTGCTCAGAGCCTCATCCAGCCTGGCCTTGAACATCTCCAGGGATGGGGCCTCCACCAATTTTCTGGGCAACCTGTTCCAGTGTTCTATAACTCGCATCGTAAAAAATTTTTTCCTAATTTCTAATCTAAATCTACCCCCCTCTATTTTAAAACCATTACCTCTCGTCCTATTGCAACAGGCCCTACTAAACAGCCTTTCCCCATCTTTCTTGTAGGCCCCCTTGAGGTACTGGAAGACCGCTATCAGGTCTCCCCAGAGCCTCCTCTTCTCCAGGCTGAACAGCCCCAACTCTCTCAGCCTGTCCTCATAAGAGAGGTGCTCCAGCCCTTTTATCATCTTCGTGGCCCTCCTCTGGACCTTCTCCAACTGGTCCATGTCCTTCTTATGTTGGGGGCTCCAGAACTGGACACAGTATTCCAGGTGGGGCCTCACCAGGGCAGAGTAGAGGGGGAGAATCACCTCCCTCGACCTGCTGGCAACGCTCCTCTTGATGCAGCCCAGGATGCGGTTGGCCTTCTGGGCCGCAAGGGCACATTGCCTGCTCATGTTAAGCTTCTCATCCACCAGCACTCCCAAGTCCTTCTCCTCAGGGCTGCTCTCAATCCATTCCCCGCCCAGCCTGTAGTTGTGCCTGGGATTGCCATGACCCAGGTGCAGGACCTTGCACTTGGCCTGGTTGAACTTCATGAGGTTGGCACGGGCCCACCTCTCCAGCCTGTCAAGGTCCCTCTGGATGGCTTCCCTCCCTTCCAGCGTGTCAACGGCACCACACAACTTGGTGTCGTTGGCAAACTTGCTGAGGGTGCACTCTATCCCACTGTCCATGTCGCCAACAAAGATGTTGAACAGGGCCAGGCCCAGCACGGATCCCTGAGGGACACCACTCGTGACCGGTCTCCACCTGGACATTGAGCCATTAACCACCACTCTCTGAGTGCGGCCATCCAGCCAACTCCTTATCCACCAAGTGGTCCGTCCATCAAACCCATGTCTCTCCAGTTTAGAGAGAAGGATGTCATGTGGGACAGTGTCAAAAGCTTTGCACAAGTCCAGGTAGATTATATCCGTTGCTCGTCCCTTGTCCACTGATGCTGTCGCCCCGTCATAGAAGGCCACCAAATTGGTCAGGCACGATCTGCCCTTGGTGAAGCCATGTTGGCTGTCACCAACCACCTCCTTGCTCTCCATGTGCCTTAGCATGGTTTCCAGGAGAATCTGCTCCATGACCTTGCCAGGCACAGAGGTGAGGCTGACCGGCCTGTAGTTACCCGGGTCTTCCTTATTCCCCTTTTTAAAAATTGGGGTTATGTTCCCTCTCTTCCAGTCATCGGGGACTTCACCAGACCGCCACAACTTCTCAAATACGATAGCCAGTGGCTTGGCAACTTCATCCGCCAGTTCCCTCGGGACCCGCGGATGGATCTCATCAGGTCCCATGGACTTCTGCACCTTTAGGTTCCTCAGATGATCCCGAACCTGCTCTTCAAGTACAATGGGCAGTTCTTCATCCTCGCAGTCCCTGCTTGCACCTTCTACAGCTTGGGTGGTGGGACAGGAACTCTTGTCGGTGAAGACTGAGGCAAAAAAGTCATTGAGAACCTCAGCCTTCTCCATGTCCTGGGTAACCAGGACACCAGTTCCCTTCTGGAGGGGGCCTACATTTTCCCTGGACTTTCTTTTGTCCCCTACATACCTATAAAAGCTTTTCTTGTTGCATTTTATATCCCTGGCCAGATTCAGTTCTGCCAGGGCTTTGGCCTTCCTTACCTTATTCCTGGCCACTCGCGCAGCCTCTTTGTAGTCCTCCCAGGCTACCTGTCCCCACTTCCACCCTCTATAGGCTTCCTTTTTCACTTTCAGTTGGTCCAGGAGCTCCTCGCTCATCCACGCCGGCCTCCTGGTCTTTTTGCCCGACTTGTTTTTCATCAGGATGCACCTCTGCTGAGCTTGGAGGAGCTTCAATGCAGCACCATGTATTCCCCAGCTCACAGCCCCTCTCCCCACCAGAGCCCTGGGACTTATGGAAAACTTGAATGGAGAAAGCCATCAGTCCCCTCTCAAGAACAGGATAGGAGGTTGGGGGTGTAGAGGAGACTGATCCATAGAGGAACTGAAAATTCCTGAGAACGCTCTGTCCCTTGTAAGATCATTTACAGATTTTGTTTCTTACTGTGAAGTTAACTGCAAGTTTTCTCTAATTTCATCACACTTTTCACAATCAGTAGCTGATTCTTGGCCACCTCCAGCACCCAAAGCTTGTCTTCACTTTTAAGCTACTTTTTGCCTTCACAACTTGCAAAGCTTTGAAGACTTCTGAAAGTGTATGGTACCAATGCAACAATCAAAAAAAAAATCTATATCTTAATATACAGAAGCATGTGAGAGAGCTCATAATAGGCGAGTTGTTTAATTATGATGTTCACTGAAGGTGGATTACTTTTTTGTCTCTCAGGCAGTTGGATTAGACAGTCACTATAGATCCCTTCCAATTGAAATATTATCTTTTCATTATTTAACTCAGAGCTACTCACAGCTGTCCATTAGCAAATGATACCATGTATGTGCTAGACAGAAAACACCTATTGTTAGCAACTTTTGAATAGAAAGCAAGAACAGTGTGTTGCCTTAAAGGGATAGGGGGCAGTTTTATTAGCTCTTCATTTCTGCAAATGCTCCCTGGATTTTGCTCTCTGATGTTTCCAAAAAAAAAAAAAAAACCAAAACACCAAAAAAAAAAAAAACAAACCCAAGAAACAAACAACAATGTGTGGAAAACTTGAATGGCCAAAACAGGCACAGTGTATAATTTTTGTGGTCTCTCCAGCTGTGTCTTCATTCCTCACAGCAATGAAGCTAGTGAAAGTGGCAAACCACCACAGCATGGAAAGAAGACCATGAAGTAGGTGGTACACATAGTACATTTGTAATAGAATGGTGCCTTATAAACGAAAGAGCTCTTTAGTTCTTACTAAAGCTCTAGGACTATATTGATAGTCACACAAGGTGACTATTGATAAAATATGCTCTTGGTTCTGGGTTTAGGAAGACAGTGCCACTTGGTTTCTTCTGGTCTTTTTACTTGCCATTGAGGCATAATTCCTCTTAGCTGGAGGAAAGAGATCCTTAAGGACTAAGGGTGGACAATTAGATAAAAGAAGCTCTTCTGTTTACAACCATCTATTCTTCCAACATTTTCTCCTTCAGGCCACAACAGTCCTTCACAGCATTCCCTCCCTCACCTTCACCTTTTCCCCAGCTGATTTTTTATTTTAGGCTTAAAACAATCAGATCCCCTGTGTGTCTTTCTTACCCAAAAAACAAACTCTGCTGGAATTATCATGAGTACAGCTGCTTTCTCGGGGAGAATTCTCTACAGAATAACCTTTCTAACATTACCTCAGCACCAGAAGACAGTTGGAACACACAACTTAGGAACAAAGAGAGTCAAGTGGCATGAGATGTTAGTGTACATGTAGTGTTTATAACACTAACACATTGCAAGTGAAAACACCAACACCAACACTAACCACAGGTCTCCAAAAGGAACTGATTTCCTAAGTAAAAGGTGGAGATCCTCAAAGGCATGCCTCAATTTCCTCACTCCCCATCCAAAATGCCCTTATGTCCAGGTCTTGACCAGCTTGCTGATTCCTCCACACAAAGAAGAGTTGCTTGTCATGCTCCAAAACCTAGGAATCTGAAGATATAATCCTCCCAACTCCCTTCCTAGATTCAAAAAACCAATTCCCAAGAAGGGCTGCTACAATGTCCTGTGTTCATCCTTGATCCACCTACATCATCTCCCCACCACACTCAGCAGCAATTCCTCCCAGCTTTGTCTCCTCACCCACTCATTTTTGAGGGGGCCACCTCTAAGCACACATTGTGCTTTCTTTGAACTCACTGGCTGTTTAGAGAGAAAGAGCTTGCACTCATAGTGGTAATGAAATGGGCCATGAGGACGGAGTATTTTACGCATCTAATCATAGCAAGCTTTTTAGTCTTTGCAAAGCAGAGAAAACAGTGGAATTTTAAAATATTAAACTATGGGGAGAACTATTTCTCTCTACGCTTAGAGTAAAATCAGCAATATGTTGTAAATGACTGGCACATTGGACTGCTTTAGGCTGTTTCTAAAGTCTGGCAAACTTTATGCAGACACAGCAGCCTGCAAAACCATGGCAGGATTGGGCCAAGGCTTGCCTGCTGGTTTCCTTCAGAACAGGGTGGCAATTCTAGAATTAAGCCTTCTGGACCAAAGCTGAACAGATATTCCAAAATAAAATTAAAACAAAACAAAATTCAACATATAAATGTTATTATTTATTAACACTAAAATACTCTCCAATAAGGTCAAACGTGTATATTGATGTTTGCAAACTAGAATTCAATATGATCTGGATATTCAAACGTAGGGTTTGAATACAGGAAAGCATTTTGCTACATGGTCACAAGCATCTGAGCAAACTCATCATTATAGTAGAGATCAGATGCAACATTAACACAGCCACAGTCACTGTTACAACTGAAATGGATAAGGAGAGAAATGCCATTTAAAAGGGAACTAAGCCAAGGCATTGTACTGCAATAAGACAAAGCAGTTGTAACATGAAATTCCCAAAACCTTGCCTGCTCCTGCTTGAGAAGAGTTCAGAAAAGCATTAGGTTCAGAAAAGGTTTTGTGCATTCCCTTGACCCTCCATGGAAACAGAGAGGGCAGTCTCCTAGGAAAAGCCTGATTTTTGTATATATTTTCCTTATGCCTATTCATGGTCTACTGCTGTCCAAGGCACATGCTACGTTGCACTTGGCCAGATGCTCAGCATCCTCTATGCCCAACAAGGAGAAGACCCTGAAAGTGCCAGCAAGAGGCCTAGGTGAAGGTACCCAACCAGGTGAAGCATTCAGGAACATCTGAAAATAGTTATGTTTAACAATAACCCACATCCATGCCTCTCCTACAGATATTATTGTGACTTTTATTCGAAAAACAGGAAAATCTTGCAAGCAGTCTGCCTGGAAGAAGCCCTCAGGAAAACCCTTTGGCTTCTCAGTAGGCAAAAAAAGTACCCATACAGCTCTGTGGCCCCCAGGGGAGATGGGGCTGAAACCCTCACTCCTGGCTTCCAACAGGGACAGTTCCTTGGTCCGGTTCATGGCATTTACTCACCTTTAATATGCACCTAAGACAAAACCTCAAAGTTCAATGTTTCCACACCGAGGCTGTATCTCTAGAAATTGTCACAACAGAGAAGCACATCCTTGCAGCCCTGTGCAGATGCTGCACCCCATTCCAGGCCAAAATGTTTTCCTGGCCCATTTCAGTTTCTAGTCAGCGATTTTCTGAAGTAAAGCAAAGGCTGTTAAATTCTGCATCAGCTGTGATGCTTGAGCCACACTGTGTGTGCATACACACACTCATGCACAGGGGAACATATGTGGTAGCTGCAGGATTTTAGAAGTGATTTTCTCATGCTTTTACATGATATCCACTTAAATCTGAGTGCTGGTCTTACATTCACTCTAAACACTGGTACATGTCACTTGCATGCCAATTTTTCTTTAAATAAATTATGAGTGAAAGAGTAAAGGCTTTTCAGTGAGTAATAAAAACCACATTTTTTTCATTTATGCATGTGCAACTTGTTTCTGTTTAGCAGGACACTGCTTGAGTTGAAGTAAAAACATGAAATGTCACTTCAGCAAAGTCTTAACACTTTTCAGTCATGACAAAATTACTACTGAAAGGTAACTTGGCTTTACTACTAGGTTGGGTTTTTAAATTTAAAAAAGAAAAAGACAAAAGCTTTTTAAAATCTTCATTTCCTCAAAACAAAGGAAAACTATATTTGTTTTTAAGCAAGCGATACTTAAACATTTAATCAGATGCCATTTTCAATAATATAATCATATGCAGAAGTTTCCAGACCTAGCAGTTATTTGGACAGCTGTCAATCAAAATGTCTCACATCTACCCTACCGTGTCAGCCATCAGCTAACCCACACTTTCCCAGGGATGTCTTAGCATGGCATCTTTGTTCTGTTTTCAGATAAACAGATCGAATTTCTCAACAAACAGACTGCTGCAGTCCTTTTGATAACAATGTAATAATTCAAAACAAATGATTCTAGGCTTTGATGATAGCACTTTTATGGGTCATGAAGAAATCCTCCCACCAACATCTGTTTGATTTTATCTACTTGAACTTTATCCTCCAGTTGAAGATTTATAAACTGAAATCATCCCAGCCTATTAAAGTCAGACTAATGTTAAAGCACTAACATAGAGAATGAAAGTGCATTTCGCAGTCGTCCACCTTTTGAAATCCTGTCGTGAGGAAAAGATATCAAAAGTTTGAGAGATCTACGTTTAAATATGCTGAAAGTCTGCATTCTGCACAGAGCCCTGCATGACTGAGAGATTAAGGAATCTAACTGTTGGCCTACAGTGGGGGCAAGTTATTTACAGAACCATTATTTAGAAAGACAACATGAAAAATACAGATGTTGTTTACATTGAAAGACTGTTTTCTTAGCAAAAACCACTATGGGTGATGGAAATTCACTCCAGATTTGTCTCCCTCTCCTCTCTCTTAATTTCCGCATACACTGTAAATAAAAAGCATGACAGCAGACTTCTTAGAGTCACTTGTTACTTATTAACTACAAGGCAACATTTAATCAGGATGCTTTTTAAATTAAAAAAAAAAGCAACACTTTTCATGAAGAGTCTGATAAAACATGTCAAGAGAAAGAGTATCACATACTTGCTACCTGTTGTCCCAGTAGTAGAACTTTTCCAAGAAAAAATTACTCTTCCCGCAAGTGTGGATGCTTCTACAAACCGCTGCAATTTAGCAGTTGTTTTCTGGAATATTCCTTTAGAATAGACTTGTTCAGTGTACTCCAGATGAGACTTCTTTTAACCTAAAAATACAGTGCCAATTAAAATATGTGTTATATCATAGAACATAAATGCACACTAAAACTTTGCACTAATAACAAGAATATGCATCTCAGCATCTCATGCATCTCCTTGCAAGAGAAAAAAAAAAGAACTGTACTGCTGTACCTTGTCTAACACCGTTTGAAAAAGAAATATGACCGTGTTAGTATTCAGAGCTGTATGCCTCAAGAAGCTTAACCTTGTGTCTTTAAATATATTTATATATTTACACACCCCTACACGACTGTGAGACCCTCTTTGTATGAAACAACTCGAACTTACTTTACACATGCTAAAACTATTTTACTATGGTAGGAAGAGATGACTTTGTAGATTAGAGGATGCCCTTATCACTGTTAATGTATACAGTACAACTGGAAATCATGCTAGCTCTGTCCTAAATAAATCACTTGGCAAGACCACTTCTCCACTAGTCTGAAGCAGCAAGACGTGTGCACACTGAACTACATTTCTTACAAAGAAAAAAAAAAAAAATCTTCTTAAATAGTATGTGCTGAGAAGCTCCAAAACCCAGTTTACTGAGCTGTAGTGAGAAGAGCAAGGAAAAAGGTGGAATAGCATCAAAGAGGAGGTGAATGGCATCCCTGGGAGAAGCTGAGAATGCCCTGGAGACACCGCTTCGCCTCCCATAGTCAGCATGTCCCAGGTGGGGACCTCGACTGCCTGCTCGGGGTGAGGGTCAAGCTGACCTCACTGCAACAGGGTTTGATTTCTCAGACGTCTCCCAGCCTGGCCCTTTCCTCTTCTCCCCATACTAAGAGAGGCAGAGAAGCCATCGCTGCTGCGAGGAGATGCACACCGCATCCTTCCACCCACAGGAGCGAGTTCCTGATGCCACTGGAGTAAGTGGTGGAGAGGCGACAGTCTGCCCACTCCAGGAATTTCTCCAGGCAATTATTTTTCTGAACTGGGAGACATTTCCTTTCTGAACAGACAACAGTCAGTTTTGCTTTGGGGATTTTTAGGGGAGAGGGGTTGGGGGAGTAAGGAGGAGGCAGAGGGGGTGTTCTTTTCCTAACAGGAGGAATAGCTCAGGCAGGCATGCTTAAAACTCAGTGGCAACATAAAGGAGCGTAACAAGAAGAGGAGGGAGACTGAAAATCCTGCATGCCTTCCCTTTGACTCTGTCTGTTGTCTGACATTTACCAGATGAGTATATGTAAAGTACTCTGTAATTAAGTTCATCTGATCATAATAACTTTAAGGAAACTTCAAAAACTATGTCAAAACTCAGAAGCCAGAATAATTTGTATTTATTCTAAGTAGATGAGCATGTTGCTCGAGCGTAAATAACACTTCGTTTAGCATGAATCATGCCAAATCATTTGGCAGGGTCATGGAACTGCATTTCAGAGGTGACCTACCCTTTGCTTTACTAACTGTGTGGAGACCCTCCCCATTTCCAACGCACAGTGCGTGCCTGCTCCTGCAGCGCCAGCTGGACCTGCAGCCTGACAGAGGAGGAAACTCAAAGAAGTTTAATGCCTTGCAGGTCATAATGACAGGTGAAAATACCAAACTCCATTTGAACTTGGTCTCTCCTCAGGCATTTCATAGCTCGTGTCTCACACAGGAACCACATTCTGCGAACACGCCACTGCCACAGCTTTGCCACATCATTGGCGTCTGCTATGGCTGCTGCACTGCTAATGAGAAACTCACCCCATATTCAGGGTGGAAAAAAAGAGTATTACTGGGGAGAATAAATTTAGACACCAGTGGCTCTAAGCAGTATGCCCAAAAATAACAAACTATAAAAGCTATAATCTCGCTAGAGAGAGAACCAAAATTTTAAAAAAAAAAAAAAAACAAAAAAAAACAAAAAAAAACACAAAAACCCAACCAAAACCATCCCTCAATGCCTCAATGCATGTGCAGGACTGAAATTCCTCTTTTTAAAATCTGTAAATGCAATTGTGCATGTGTATTCTCTCTCTTTTTTTTTTTTTTAAACTGTATTATTGGGGACTTATTGTTAAATACCACAATGTCAAAAAATGCGCAAGAAGGAATGCTGTTGTGGAAGAACAGCTACAGCCTGCATTACGCGCAGAAAGTGGGATTTGTTATATTAGTCAACTAGTTCAAATGAAACACTTGCGGAAAAAGCTGATCTATGCATCTCCATTTTCTCCCTTCATAGAACAGATATTCTGAATAAATACTATATGTTACCTAAAAAGCAATAGAATGAGAGTTTAATGCTGGAATACGTTTGTATCAAATTATGTGCCTTACACTGTAATTTTGGGAAATGGGAAAGTTAAAGAAATGAGGGAGCACAGGTTGCCCGAAAAGCAGCGGGTACACACGTAGGGCGGCAGCATCACCAGCTGTACCCCAGTGGAGCTGTGCGCTCCTCAGTGAGGATGCTGTCTCTTTTTGACCGACTTGATGTGTAAACACCTCTGTCTCTCACTTTCCTGGATCTGTAAAATAGAGACAGTGCTGCTTTCCCATCTCAGTAGACCACCCCAAAATCTGCAGATTAATTGTTCTTTATTAAAGGGAAGGGGCTGCTAGTATGCAATGTGGAAGATGCATAAAGGCTTTATTTATTTTTATATTTTGTATTTGAAATACAGTATGCCTTGAGAAGCACAGTTTGCCAGTAAGCATAAAAATACCATTAAGATGTTCAGATTATCATATCCAAAATCTGAAACTGAATCTATCATCAGCTGTGCTAGCAATGTGTTTTCTGCCAAGTTGCCACGGGTAACAGAAATGCACAATGACAGCAATAAATAACTTTAATGACTGCTGATAATATCATGAAAAGAGCTCTGTGATACACTGACATCATTTAGAGGTTTACTAGCCATTATTAAGTGTTGTATCATGCCTCAGCTTGTCAGCTAATCATAGCAAATTGCTTCTGCATACACATATTTTTATCTATTTTCATGTATATGTAAAACTAAATATTATAAACTATACGCTACATAGTTTATTCAACTTCTTTTCACTTAAGCTAGCTTAAAATAAAAGTATGCCAATTATATACCAGTGGAGGTACCTTTGGATTCTGTACAAACCAAATGTCTTTTCAAACAAAACTGATTACTATCCTCACAACCTCTGTCTAATCAAGTGATGGTAAGATCTAGCATCACGCGCCAGAGCCTGTTTATCACAGGTATTTCTCATTTTTCAGTCCTTTTTTATTTGGCCTTCTTGGAAGTTTGCAATATCAGCATCCCTATAAATAAGCCTTGCTGGGAACACCAGGAACAGGATGACAAGATATTTTCATAAATACCTGCAGTTAGAAGAGTTACATAATGAAATAAATCAGAGGTTGGCTGATCTCACTATTACCATTTAAGTCAGAAAATACTGAATACTTTACATCATATTTGACATGTCTTCCTCCCTGCCCCCACCCCCATAGGACTACTGCTACCACAAAGAAAAAAAGTTCAAGCTAATATTGCTAATGCAACATAGCCCTAAAACACAGACATTATCAAAACAAGTTTAGACATTACATATTCTTCTCATACATGTTTTCATTTCCTTAAGAAATAAAATAATTTTGCATTTTTTGCATTGGTTGTATTAAAAAAAAATCCCTTAAAGTGGGGAAAGATCACTATTTGCGGACATGAGATTGTCATATTTGTGAACCACATTAAAGTAATGGTAAAAATAAGAGTTTAAAATCCTGTTTTAAATCACATACAGCTGTCAGAAGCACAAATATGACAAGATCCCTTTAAGAAGTGACATTTAGCAATACCTATCAACACAGAAGGACTTTGGGAAGGTGACAAAGGCTTGCAGATGTACACCAGATCAAGCACTTATATTTGCCTCCTTAACTCACATGTCACCCTTTTCCATCCACCATACAATATGTGTGTCAATGTGATTACACCAAGCTGGGTTATACACCATAAAATATGTTTGCATGTCAAAAAGGTACAGATACTTTTTTTCTTCTCCTCAAGCAACCATTCCATGAGGGTTACACATCCCACAGCATTTAGATACAAGCAAGACATTTCTTTTCTAGCAACTTCCAGTTCTGAAGTGTCACTATGATCAAGATTTATATGTTACAAGCATATTTCAAGCTATGATTATTAACTATATTTGTTTAAGAGAGAACATTTGTCACCTGCACAAACTCAGGAAGAAAATTTAATGCAATTAATAACCATTCATGAGCCTAATCTGAATGTGGAGGAACACCATGCTGCATTGACTTTTATTCTTGGTTTTGGGGGTTTTTTTAAATCCTTTAAGTGGCCTGAAGAAACATGGCATAGAATTTTTTTTTTAAAAAGGTGTAAAAATAGACATTTTTTCATTGTACTGTATGCAAATTGCTGCACTCTAATAGCAAAAATCAAATACCCAAAAAAGGCCAGGCATAGTTCCAACAAATCCCAAAGACAACACGGATAGAGTGGTCAGTGCTCCTAAGGAAAGTTAAAAAAAAAAAAAAAAGAAAAAGAAAAAGAAATAAAATTTAAAAATCATTATGGCTAATTATGTTGTCTCAATAACAAGTATCTATTAAAAGAACCTGAGCCTCCATGCTGTTTCTGATAAAGCTTCTAGTACATGACGAAAGGATTTACAGCTACCAAGATTATGAGGTGGCGAGAGTCGGATCCATTTCTGCACCTCTTCTCAAGGGTCATCTAATGTGGAGGAAATAAAGCTTGTGGGGCCTCGTTTGGCACTTCTCCGGCTGAGGAGCTCTAACCGAATTAAATGAAAACTGAATTCATTAATAAGCAGCATCCCTGCTAGGAGATCTGAATGAGACTGGTCTTGTAAAGCCCATTTTGTAGCAGTCAGACTTTGTTTTCCCTCAGACTGAAGTTTTTATGGGGTCATAAGATGCCTCCAATTCTCAAACAAGAGCCTAACATCATAAGCGCCATCTCTGCCCTCCTTGTTTCAAAGGGCTCTGAATTTGTCCGAGCAACAGCACACGGAAATTGGTTAGTGTTGGCAAACAGCATGACAACTGCAACACAAACCCAAGAGGGGAAAATAAACAACCCTTCAGTCATCCCAGTCATTGGAGCCATGTGGACATTTAACATGCTGTGGGTTCCTCAGGCCTTGGAGAACATAAATTAGTGCAATAAGTGATACAATTAATGAATTTCAACAGTCAGATATAAACCCAAGTAATATATCCAGGAATAAATCAGGGATTCGTTAACAAGGAAACCCTGTTGCTTTGGGCTACCCTGAATTCCCAGGCTCTCCTTGGATCCATTCACAAAACAGAATCACTTTCCAGACAGAAACTGTAAATGTACAGGGATGACATTTCCTCTCAGATTCCTTTTTCTTCAATACACTTCTTTCCCAGACCTACTTTGCACCCCTCCCCAGAGATCTCCTATTTCCAGGACCAGAGGGAATATTTTTCTTCCTGTCTGGCTTCATGCAATGTTTCCCAACTCTAGCTTCTGCTCAAGCAAGGAAAGGATTTGCCTACTTAAACACCTAACCCTGAGCATCTGCAATTTCAGGCATCTCATCTTCCTTCTAATGACCGAATGAGGTCTCTTCCAAAATCTACTGCATTAATTTGAGATAAGTGAATGAAGTAGTTTGTGCCATACAACCCATGCCAGGTGATTCCATCAGGAGTGCAAAAAGTTCCAGATTTACTAACAAATACAGAAAAAAATACCCATATATGATCTGTAAATCATATCATTTTGATAAGTACTATCTACAGCTTCATTATCTAAAACAATGCATTTTAAGACCAGTTCTCTGTAATGTGCATATCTGCCCTGCAGATAAAAATTTGCTCTGCTTAGCAGTAGAGTGCTCGGCCCAGCTTACAAAGGGTGAAAAAAATTACCAAAGCAAGGAAATCAGATTATTACTATTTTAAAATTATTACGAGCGTGAACAGACAAATGTAGGGCAGAAACCCAGTTTGAAAAACAAATGAATTCAAGACACCACTTTGGAAATAGATTACTCTCCTGCCAATTTTATGTCAAAGTCATAACATTTTGGGTAAGAGCCCAAAACATTAGGAAAGCAACTTATCAAAGCTTGGACTTTAACCATCTGGTTTCCTTTGTTTGAAAACTTAGAGCTTTGGTTAAAACAGGATTGTGAATGATCAGCATGGATTTTACACCATTTTAAGACAACCAGATATAGTTAAAAGAATCCAAGTCCATTTGTGCTCAGCTTTGAAGGGATTTCCCTAAAATTACACCATTTTCCTTCCCTGCCAGGTGTGCTAGCAAGCCAGAGAAGTGGATAAAGCAAAGTGTAAAAAGGTGATGCTGCAGTGAAGAAAACATACATATCTTAAATATTTAGATCAGCCCATTGCAGGAAATCCTGCTCCTTAGCCTTCCTGGAAACTCAATCAATAGGGAGACCAGAGAGTGATACACCCGTAAGATGTCAAAGCACTAAAATCTATCACAAACTGACCCAAATAAAAGTGGTCTGAACTTTTGCATTTGTTTAAATCAAAATCCCTGAGATACCTCGATTTCCTCTTTGGATTTCAGGGCAGAGAATTGACAGCTCTTTGCTGTTTCTCCCACACCTGTGAGAAGGTGTCAGTTGGTGGCTGCCCTGCCCGAGGCTGGGCTGGGGGTGATGGTGGGGCATGGGGGATCTGCAGGAGCCCCTCCATCTCACACTCAGAGCTCTAAGGGTCAATATGTGCTAGGCCCACACACAGGCAGTTTTCTTCCCCATAACATCCATTTCAGAAGCCTTTGTGTAGAAACTACGAGGGGCTCTTCAGAAGCCTTCCTCAGGCACACGCAGTGTACAAAGAGGGGAAAATAGCCCGTACTGCTCCCCATCACGTCGAAGAAAGCTGCTTGCTGCTGGATCCTGAAAAGCAGTCAGGAGGCTTTCTCGGGGTGACGGCCAGCGGGGTTACCTGAGGATCACACGTACATGAGCTTTCTACCACACTGGTACAGATTCCAAACCTTAATATAGGTCCGGGCTATTGCCAGCTTAGTCCAGTAACCTGAGCCCCGAGAGGCAGCTCCTATGGCCAGCACCCTTCCCGCTGCTGGTGGCATGCGGGCAATAGCTACTTATACAGGCCCTGTTGCTGGGGACTCCCAGCCCAGCACCCTCCTGACGGCTGGTGACGCTCTCACAACACCTTCCATGCAGCCACCGTGCAGGCGGAGAGATAGAGCAGAAGTTGCTTTGCCCAGAGGCTTGTCCCCTTGGGGACATCTCTCATTCAGCTGGTACATTGCAGTGCAGTCGTCAGGGTGCTTGAACCTCAACCTGTTCCTCTGCTAGAGAGGAGACAGAATCACAAGCCCCTGATCCATGTCACCCTGGATATAGCAGTCTCCTATTCAAATCTCCACATCTCAAAAATTGCTCTGAAATTTGCTATAGAAAATTCAAATTTTGCATTAATCTTCTCTATGAAAACCGGATTCTCACTGTTAGGTAAGGGACAGTAATCTGTTGAAGAATTAAAGCTGTTGAGAACAAACAAGACAGTGCACAGCAAAGATTTCTCCTTCAGTTTCAAGGAGAGATTCCCAAAGCATGAACACACCTCACTTATTTTGGGAATGCTTCACTAGCTGGGGGTGAGGTGTTGGTTGTCACTACGTCTTCTCTCCCCTGCCTCCTGCACAGACCCTGCTCTCTTTTTATAGCAAAAGCTCACATATTTGTGATGCAGATAAAACAGTCAAGCTAAGACTAAAAATTAGGAAATGAACCTGGAAAAAAAACATAAATTACTAGGGAAAATAAGTATGTAAGAGAATAAAGAAGAGGAAGGAAATTCAAGCTTGAGAGCACAGCAGAAGGCAATGAAGCAGCTCCAGACACTAGTGTGCCACAAGCAGAGGCTCACGGCAAGGACTGAAGACAACTCTGATCATTTAGTAAGAAGAGAGGCTTCAGGACAGCCCAGCTTTTGAAATAAGACTTTTCAAGAGCCTAATGAAGACCAAGCTGAGCTCTTCCACATTCATTGCATGCAACTCTGCATCCTTTGCTTTTCTGAATCGTGACATTTTGGGTGATGGCAGTCTGCAGCATTAACTGGTCCTCATCCAGGAGTTCGCCTAGTTCTGCTGCAAAACATCACCTTGCTTAACATGTGGTTTCCTCAGATACTCCCTGCCATAAGCTGGTTTCACCAGCTATCAAAGATGCCTCTGCAAAAACAAAGCAACACCAAGAAAACCATCACCCTCCAAAATACCATCAAGGCACTCTGAGATAAGTTGATTTTTAGAGCTTCACTAAAATACCACACAAAATTGAGGTAAAGATGCATCATCTCTCCTCTGCCTTGCACAGTCCCCTTTCCAGGCCACTCATTTGGGCTCGTTACCTCAATTTTGGAGGACAACAGCTATAGCTGTCGGAAATTGTATTTGGTTTGACAAGAAACAGAAGGAACAACAAAATAGTCTGCCGATAGCAACATGCAAATACTTCAGCACCACAGACTTGTTTATCCATGCCGAGTAATATATTTGCAGTTACAAAAATGCATTACAGTGTTTCACCAAATTAACAAGACTACATCTGTCTATTACTACTATAGCAGCAATCAGTAAGACAAAAAAGAGAGATGAGAAAGGTAAGAAAAGTAATATGGTGAATTGAATTTATCTATGTATTTTATCTTTTAAAATGGAAAAGAAACCTTTATACCATATGTCTCAGTATCTCTGATTAATCACTCCCAGTACAGTCTTATGAAGGATACCAGAGAAGCATACTATTTTGCAGAGACGAATTGCTTATCTGCACATTTTTCTTAAGATTCTGGAGCTCTTGGATTATGTTTTGTAAATCAGTTAGCTTCCTAGCCAGAGATTAAGGTAAATTCTGCTAAGGACTAAAAGTTGACTTAGAGCATTAAGAAGGATTAATGTTTAGCTGTGGTGAAGCTCAAGTACTAGGTTAGCATGTTTACGCAGTGCTGTAGATCGCAATTAATCCAAAATTAGTATAAAAGATCAACAGCAACTGCTCTTGCATGCCAGCTTGGCTTAGTCCTAAAATCAAGACTTACTTTGGGGGCAATCTGTGTGCAAAGTTGCCATGCATCTGCCCTAATAGTTTTAAAGCTTTCAGAGGAATCCATGCATTTTAAATGTTTCGCTTCTTTGCCCTCTGCTTTGAGAAAATAAACGTAGAAGTCAGTACTCGAGACACTTCTGCTTTCTATCTGCGTCACAGATCCACCAGAATAGATTGGTGCTAGTAATGAACAAAAGCAAATACAATTTCCTGTCTTACAAAGAAAAGGTGCTTTAAATATGTACTTTAGTTTATCGTCAAGGATTAATAAAAATAACAGGGCTTTTCTGGCAGAAAATATTCATGCTGTACAACAACAAAAAAAAAGATAGTAAAAGTACACATAGATATCCAGATATATTCACATATATATAAACATGGGCATATATAGTTGTAGAAAAATATATCTGTCTATTCTATAACTATAGAAAGTGTATCTACAGCAATATATTTAAAGATACTAGAAGCTTATTTTAAACGGCATGTAACAACCTAGTTTAAGGGCAGAGGGCAAGGCGTTTTCCTCTCTACTTCAAAGTCATTTTAAGCAATGATTTCCAGCTCTCTCCAGAACCAGCAACATCTCTGTGGTCTTCAAAAGAGAAGCCACGCTGCAGCACACTGAGTGTAACCCAGCTCAGACTCCTGGTGCATCCAACCCATCTCAACCCCACATCCTTACAGATCTGCCCTGCTTAGCCTCAGGAAAGGCGGGCTGGGAAACACAGGGGACTACTACAACTTTGAGGCCATTCAGAGTAGCACAACACATGTTCTCAGAGGCTTAAACACAATATGCATAAGGAGACAGACTGTGTTTTGAGGCAACCATCATTGGACATGATGGTCCTACAGTCATGGAGCCAGCATGTCCAGCTGCAGGGCATTAATGGCCATTAAAGGAGAAAGCAGATGACAAATTAAGAGGTTTAACTAACCTGCAGTATGTGAAATTAAATAGCAGAAAGTTAAAACAAGCCCTTTGTGTAGAACAGAAGCCATGCTTTAGGTGTTGGATTATAAAAGCCTTGAGTTCTTATTGGGGAGGGCAGGAGGGTGTGTCCACTGCAGGTGTTTGGGGTCTTTTTGTGGTTTATTTATTTATTATTTTTGGACAGACCTTTTCACACTTGTCCAGAAATATATGTTCTCTCTTACTGTGTTGTACTACTTCAGTACATTAATTCAATCAGTACTAATTCCAAAACTCGTTGCTGAACTTGGTTACTAATTACTGATCTTTTCACCTTTATTTCTACACTAATGCCAGACTAGAAATGGCCATTCTGAGCTTCTATCTCATTGCATTAAAACACATTGAAACCAAAGGAAAAAGAACGGTGCAGTGTTGTATCAGGAAAGACATCCCATACTCATCCCAACAACACAGAAGCTGCTAATGTCAAACCAAGTGGGCTGAGAAATTTAAATCAAGTTGCTCTGCGTGTTTCACAGGTGTGACAAACATTCTTGATGGGGTGTGCCCAGCACTGAGGGCTATTTGCAGAGCTGTTTACTAAGCAATTTTTTTAGTTATGGAGTCTAGACTTACAAAAAAATTCGTTGCTTCCAGTGGCAACAGCATCAAGCTGTGATGCTGATGACACTTGTGAAACTTGATTAAACTTTTCGTTAATCCCATTCTTTATTTTAGAAACACACATGTGAACAATTTCAGATTCAAGTCTTAAAGGAAACTCTAAGCTGATGCGATGCAGCCTCCTGCAAGAAACTTGAAAATTCCCATTCTGGGGCCTGTCTCCAAGAGACAGACAGGGCTTCCTGTTTATATGACCATTCATGCCCGCAAGCTATGTTTAAAAAAAGAAAGAAAGAAAAAAAAAATAGAAAGGGATGCAAGCATAACGCAGGCACGTCCACTAAAAATTCAGACCAGCTCACTATGGGCTTGTGCTGGATTGTTCTCTTTGATTCTCACAGAGTTTTCTTTACTAAAAAGAAATATCCATCCTTTAACTCTGAGGAGCATTTGGCCCACCACACTAACTCAGGCCTTCTCCAGCTTTTCTCTTGTGCACCTGCTGGTCCTGCTGGCTGATTTTCATGCAATGACCCCATTCTTCTTCTCTACCCTTAGCCTTAAATGAACAGGAGGAACTGCCAAAATACACTTGCACACCAAACATACAGGCTAAGAAGAAAAATTTCAGGATTCATTTTTGTATCAGGAAAGCTCACCTCAGATGCATCATCTGGTTGTCAAAGAGGTCCTCCAGTTTTACAGCCGGGTGAGTGACACAGGCAAGAGGCCAGGACACTTGCTGAAGGTCACGTAGAGCTAACAGCTGAGCAGGGTTTGGAGTACTCAGCATCCCACTGGATCACAAGCCTTTATGCTCCCCACAACACTACATGCTTATAGTGTCAGTTTCATTAGCTACAAGTTTCCCAAGCAAAGGTAGGTTACTTCAACAGGCCCACAAAGCCTTGTAAAGCTCTTACAAGCAGGGGCTACAAGCAAAAGACATCTGGTAGAAGAGACACTTTTCAGGAAGCAATGCTGTCTTTGCCAAAGGTGCTTCATGAGACAAAATGAGCCCTATGGGCACACATTTATCAGCTCCACTCTCTATAGTCCTAAGATCTCCAAGAAAGAAGCTCAGATTTTCAGCACCTGCTGGACAAGTGAAAGAAAACACACCTGAGAGGAAGGGCACCCATCTAGATATTAACTAGCCTGCATCTTTGAAGAGCACATTGTTCTTGGCAATAAGACAGCACTCATCTGAAAATATTAGGTCTTCATTTCAAATAGTTTTCACTTGTTTTGTTTTACTGTAGCGGAGTTACACATCCTGATTAGAAGAGAACTACTGTTTTGTGGTTGAAAAAGTAAACATGCTTTCCTACAGATCAAAGCCATAACAGCAGAACGCACAGTGGAGCATGCCAGCTCAAAAAGAAAGGGTTACTAACCTCTGCTTTCAAGTATAAATGATTGATATGCAAATATGGCTTATGGTAATACTCATGAATGTCTGCTTTTCTGGCAGCTCAGTGCTCCCGCATGCATTACGCTCACAGATCAGGGCTGTGTGAGCAGGCTTCCGCAGCACATGTACACGTTCAGAGACGGAGTTTGCTATGGAAGCCTTCCAGAAAGCCAATCGCTGCTTTGCACCATTAAACTAGACATATATTTTAAACTCCTCAGAACCAACAGCAGCAAACAGTATATCAAATGCCTTTGGTCCTGTGCAGCAAGGGTACTGCCAAACCCCAAGCATTCAGGATAAATCCTGAGTGGGAACCTCAGATCATGAAAGAGACATTTAAAGAAATCACAAGGTAGGAGCAAAACTTGGTGTCTTTCCCAGTAACTTTTGAAAGCCCAGTTTTGAAAAGATTTGTTAGCTCATATTTTAACCCTTTTTTCTGAAACACTAAGCTTTAGCACTTGCCTTCTTACACAATGAAAGCTGTGACTCAGCCCTTGCCACTTGCCTTCAAGAGCTGGGCTTCTACTGAAAAAAAACACACAAAACAGCTCAAATTTTTGCTAAGATTGTGAACTAGCAGCAGAGAAGTTATACAAGCAACCATCCACAGCACACTCTTCTGAAGCCGGCAATAAAACCTTTGGTGCAGCTCGTCAAAAAGCGTTAAGAAACTCCAGTTCTCCCAACAAGCAAGCATGCGTACACTATCCTTAATTTCCTAAAGATTTACCTCCCCCAGTAAGTGCTCTGCAATGCAGACTGTTTCCCTTTAGGCAACTGTGTGCCACAGCTTTCCCACACACACACTCACAGCCATAACTTACCACTAGCATTTCTGCACACACAATTTCAGTGGCAACAGCAGGAGGAGGGAAGAAAGAAAAGAAAAAAAAAAAAAAAACAAGCCATAAAACCTTAAAACCAGTTACAGTACCTGCAAGCTCTGAGGTAGCACTCACGGTGAAGGCTTCCCTGAGGCAGAGAGCCCAGCACCCTGCTCCCCATGGCCCAGCTGTGGACCTGGCCCCAATATCCAGATTTAAAGAGACAGAGGAATGAAACTAAAATCCACCAGCTTTTGTCCATGTTGTTGTACAATGAAACACTTCTTTTTTGTTTTTATGGATGATCTTTAAATAGCATTTGCCAATAAAGTATCACATTTGTGCACCTTGGTCTCTCCTTACCCAACTACAAGACAACAAAAAAGTGGCGAATCACAAGTATATATCACAAGTCCTAATGACGTGAACATGTGTTTGGAGCAAATGTAAATATTCCACTCTCTGAATGAGCAAAGCTCTTAAGCATAGGCTTAATTTTATCTCTCCTCAATAAATCATTTTTAAGCATGTACCTAAATACAAGCCCTCATTTTACTTCCATTAATACTAATAGGACTTAAACATGTGCTTAAAATTAAACATGCGCTTACGTGCATTGCTGAACCTGGCCGGAGACACCGTGATTGTGTGAGTGGTAAAATCTCTACAACAGATTGCTTGCTGGACCCGGTACATGTAGGAGATTATACCTTCTACTTTTTCCACTGCAACAAAGACACATACAGATGCTGTACAGTGAAGCTACACAAAAACACAGTAGTTCGCCAAGGCTGGGCAAATAGGTATATATATACACATAGCCTACACAATGTATAAATTGCATTAACGTCAAAGATCACAATAAAGTGCCTTCTATTCTATTCACTGCTATATATTTCAGGACCATAAGATGATTTTTTATGATGAATTTTATTATTTTTTCCCCTCAAGGATTATTTTTAAGCTAATTTTAGAAGCTGCTCATTTCACAGAGAGGCACAGATATGGCCAATGCTCTACTGTGCTATATTCAGAGGTGTACCTGCCACTATGTGATATACATATGCACATCCAGCCTAGTTCTCCTGTAATGCATCTATGTTAACACAGAGATGTATGGGATTACGAGATTACTGAGATCAGGTGTGTTTGCAGAAGACCAACATGGTAGCCCTAGTTGCAGAAATGGGGATACTAAATCAAAGGATTTTGT
Source organism: Chlamydotis macqueenii (assembly GCF_036417535.1). Taxonomy (NCBI): domain Eukaryota; kingdom Metazoa; phylum Chordata; class Aves; order Otidiformes; family Otididae; genus Chlamydotis; species Chlamydotis macqueenii. Next base: position 24,724,405 of record NC_141559.1, read on the forward strand.
ATTTTCCAAATACATATTTTGAGTGAGTTGCATTACCATGGACTCACTCGTACGACTCATACAAGTTGTCCATGTCTGTGAATCCCAGCACTCAGTTCAGCCTCATGGATGTGGTGAGCAGTGAAAAATATCCTAGAAAACATCCACTTACAGTTATAAGTGTGTGCATCTCGTGCTAATTTTATCCCTCCATCAGAGAGAGCCAGAGCAGAAATAAGAGATACCAAGCCTTTCTGCTGCACTCTGCAGCACAAATCTCAGATACTGCTGGAGAGGCTGGTGGGTTGCCTAAATACAAGCACGGTGGGATAGTTCATCTTACATTTACATGGCTGTTTCATATTTAATGTTCTGCACGTGTAAATCTGCAGGACAAGTTCTGTATTTCCGTAGTTATATATTTACAAGCAAATGATAATAAGATTAAGCTGTCAGTCTTTAAAAAGCCTTGAAAATCTCACAGTGAAAATATAAGTGGACAGTATGAATTCTTGTTACCAAACTCTTACTGGCAGGTATACCCCTGAAGAGGCTGCGGCGGATAGATAAGGCTTCACTTGAGTGGGTACAACCCTAAGGGACTGCAGTCTGTGGATAAGTCCAAGCTGGAACAGGGGGAAGGGGAGGAGTTAATTGCAATGTTAAACCCTAAAGTGACCAGGAGTGGAGACTGTAATGCAAATACCTTTAAATTGTTGTAACCTTAGATTTCAGTTGCATGCTGTGGGAATTACTGTAGCAGGAACCCCTTGTTGCTAGCCAGGCTAGGAGCAAGGGGAGGAGTTCATTGCAGTTTTAAACCCTATAACCTGGCCCAAAGGGACCAGGGGCAGAGATTGTAATGGATATACCTTTACATTGTTGTAACCCATTATTTGAATTGCATGTTATAGGAATTACTATAGCAGGAACCACCTGAACCAAGGGAGGACAAGCCTTACAAGAAGCAGTGCAAATACGGCAGTGACCCGACCTGAGCTGGCTTGGATGCCCAGTAATTCCACAAAATACATCACCTCTCCTGTCCTGAGTGACCACCATAACAGATGGAGTCCAAAGTCATGGACTAAATGAACTCCATGAACGTTTTGTGGACATTTTACAGATGTTTCACAGGGGTGGTCCATAGACTAAGGGAATGATATCTGTGTGTTATATCAAAATACTGGAAGTTAGGTAGTGGTTAATGAGGTTGTATTGGATAGTGTGAGACCTGAGCATTACGTAAATGGTATGGAATAAGGTGTGGAGAATGTGCTGGTTTTGGCTGGGATAGAGTTGATTTCCTTCATAGTAGCTAGTACAGGGCTATGTTTTGGATTTGGGCTGAAATGCAGTGTTGATAATACAGGGATGTTTTCATTCTTGCTGAGCAGTGCTTACACATCATCAAGGCTTCTTCTGCTTCACGCATCACTGTGCCAGCGAGTCGGCTGGGGGTGCGCAAGGAATTGAGAGGGGACGCAGCTGGGACAGCTGACCCCAACTGACCAAAGGGATATTCCATACCATATGACATCATGCTCAGTATATAAAGCTGAGGGAAGAAGAAGGAGGCAGGGAACATTCGGAGTGATGGCATTTGTCTTCCCAAGTGACCATTAACACAAGATGGAGCCCTGCTTTCCCGGAGGTGGCTGACCACCAGCCTGCCAATGGGAAGCAGTCAATGAACACCTTGTTTTGCTTTGCTTGTGTGTTCAGCTTTTGCTTTACCTATTAAATTGTCTTTATCTCAACCCATGAGTTTTCTCACTTTTACCCTTTTGATTCTCTCCCCAGTCCCACCAGGGGGGAGTGAGCGAGTGGCTGTGTGGTGCTTAGTTGCCAGCTGGGGTTAAACTACGGCACACAGTTACGTCATTGCTTTTTTAAGTGGTTGATTTAAATACAGTGCAGCATTCTTCAGAAGGTCCACTCTTTTCTGCTGAAGTACAGCATAAATAAAATATTTTAGAATAATAAACTAAATTTTTAATTTAAATTTCAAAAGAAAGACATAGGACTTCAATTTGTTATGTTGCTAAAACAAGAATATCAATAACTCCATCACCTCAGAATTTGTTTATCAGAAAAAAAGAAGAAAACTAACCTGAGAGTTGTCTTTAAACAGCCTAAGTGTTGTATAGAGCACATTTCCATGGCAATGCTGTTAAAATGCACCTTCAGCAAGAGGTTGGAGGAGCAGGCAGCACAAATGTCAAGTCAGGGCACAGATACCCTCAGAGCAGGCAAGCAGCTCAGTGGCTTTGAGCACCTTGTGGGAATCACTGATGGAAAAAAAACCTCTGATGTTCACCAGAGACACACACGTGGCAGGAGCCGGAAGCTCATACCTCATGCCTGAGACAAGGTAGCACTGATTCAAGAGGCATGATGCTGTCAATAATACTGGGAAGCAGTGACTCCTGGCCATCACTGAGTTTCAGGGGATGGGCTTCAGCATCTGACTTGGGAAAGAAGAAATGCAGTGTGGCAGCACCCTCATTTGCAAAATGAATTAGTATATCACAGATTCTCTAGTTAATAAAAAAAAAAGTAAACTAAATGAAACCAGAGGAAAAAATGAGGCAGTACATCTGTTCCAAGGCAGATTCTTTCCTCCTAGGGAGAATGCCAAATTAAAAGGTTAATAACAGAATTACTATGGGTCTCCAGTGGGTAGGTTTTTAGACAAGAGGGGAGGCTTTGAGCCTTTGGCTCAGCTGCTCATCCAGAGCTAGAAGCATGTGTTACAACTCTTTCCCCACCTTGATCTAAACCATAGACAACTCAGGCTGAGAGCAGACGGAAGTGGGCAATGGATGCTCTTCTGTATGGGGGACCTCAGACAAAGAAACCCCATGTCCAGACAGAGGGACCCCAGTGCTAGAAGAAAAATTCAGTGACAGCCACAGACTGCCCATCCTGACTGCCCAAAATCTGGCCCCTCTCTTCCATGGTGATCCTTGCCTCCAGCATTTTCCTAGCTGACCCCACGGCATAAAGAGTATCTAAATGGAAGTGCTTAAAAAACCCTCCTACTCCTCTGCTTTTCTGGAGCTAGCTTGTTTCTGATTCCATTTTTGGTCAATCTCTGCTGTATATGCAGATCCTCAAGACCATAAGTGAACTCCATGAGGTGGAGCAACAGAAGCCATATGTGTTAAAACACTTCCTGCCTATGCTGACCTGAAAAGTATTTGTCACCGATGAGCAGGAAAAATGTTTTCAGCCGTTTCCCACTCTGAGAACCATACCTCTAAATGCCCTTTGCAGCCTAAGTGCTTCTGTTTAAATCCACAGGTTTGAGGTACCAGCTTGCCTTGAGAACAAGCCAAGCAAAAGTTCTAGCACTTCTTGAAACAATCCAGAAAAATTGTTTTTCCAGTCTAAAAAGTGCTTCTGCATATTTTTTTGAGTACATGGTTTGTCTCAATGTATTTCCTGCTGAATAACCTGTGATTTTGCCAGCAATTTAAAATGTGTAAGATGCTTGGCTTTCCTGTTGACATAACTCACAGACTGATTAATGCAGAGGAAAATGGCCTCAGTCCACAAGTTATTTGGCATCTGAAACTTGCACTGATTTTTGACACGCACAGTTTTTCCTAATGCAGGCAAAGATTCATTCTGCTGTTGTGCAATCACTCTCTTATTATACATTTACCTCAGTACATCGGCATTTTCATTTTAGTTGCCAAAATGCAAATTTGCTAAAGATCTTCATTGTATTAGTGTCCATTTAACTATGTTTACCAGTGTCAGTCTTCCAGGATGGGGAAAGCCAACAGATCTCAAGTTAGGACTGTAAAAATGAGATCATGCCACACATTAATTTACTGCATACTGCATACAGCTACTCTGCAAAGTTTGCCATGAAACATTTTTGGGGATTTCGGTGCCAAATCATCTCTGTAAAATTGTATTGCTGTGTTTATCAAGTCTGCTTTCACATATTTGCCCAATTTTACAAATAAAATAACTCTTAAGAAAAGTTTCTTCCTAAAGTTGGTTTATCCTTAGGTTTTAAGAATTGTCCTTCATCATGGTGAAAATAGGTTGTGCAATGAGGAGAAATGTGTCAGAGGAGGCTGCCAGAGAAAAGCCATCATCAGTAACGTTGCGTCTGAAAAAAGCTATGTATAAATTGTAGGTGCCCTAGGGTAGCTTGAAGTAATCTAAAATGAATCACTAGTATCTTCTCTTGTACCACAATTAGCAATATGGAGAGAAAAACTTTCACAAAAAAAAAAAATCTGAAGAGTACAGTATGGTATAAAGTATTCAATAAAATAAGTAACTGTAAAGAAACCAGTAAGCAGATATATGCCAGTCTGGAGCAGTATATGACCATAGTAATACTCAGTAACCTAAAATACTCAGCAACACAAAACAGTAACCTAAAATACTCAGTAACAGAAAAATTCTATTAAGTCAAAACTTGTATGAGATGTCAAATTGAGGTGCATGTTTGGATGTGAGGAGATGCATAAGAGCACCTCTGCGCTGCTTTGGCCGTGAAGAGCTTAAATCTGAAGGCACCAAGAGACACAAGAGAGAAATACCTGGTCTAGAATTGTGAATCTGATTTTTTTGGGTTCTTTGCAGATCAGAGAGGAAATCTCTAACCCAAGAACCCTATATTTCAGGGATGTCCACGTCACCGTGAAAGCTTCACTATGTTGATTTTTCTCTCTCTTCTGAGAAAAGGATGGGTTAATTCTAAACCACAGACAAACATCTGAGACAAGTTTGTTTCTTTAACATACAAGACTAGATTGTGGACAATGATTTAAAAAAAATAAAATCAAGATTTTCTGCTCTTCTTCTTCTGTCTCATAGCTACACTTTATGGAACTTTTTCTAATACCTTGTTGCTGAAAAACTAGTCAGTAAGAAGGGAAATTTTTTTCCATTCTTAAAATAATTCTATTCAAAAAGAATCAAAATATTGTTTTAATACACAAGTATTGTATTCAATTAGTTGCTTTGGTAAATAGAGATGTGAAAAATTTACAGCAGGATAATTAAATACTCAGATTTCAGCGTGGGGTTGGTTTTAGTATGTGATTTGATTTACAGGAAAATCATCTGAAAGCGGCTAGACAAAAGCTTGCACTTTCATTACGTGCTTAATTTCAGAAATTTCAGGAAGATTTGTCTCAGTAGCATTTTGATAAACTTAGGCTTTTCTCACAGCAGACTGTCACGTGTGTATCCTGTTCATCTGTCAAGGCATTTACTTGAAAATATTTTTATAAGGCAACATTTTTTAGACAGCTAAATTGAAAAATAGGTTGCAGTCTTCAGCAAATAATACACTAAAATTCCTTCCATTATGTCCTTATCAGCTTAAAAAGAACCAAAGAAAACTGGTACAAAAACAAGGAGACATTGTGTTATGAATGAAGGGTGGTAAACTGACTCCTTTTCAGACAAAGCTGAAAAACATCGCTTTAGTTGTGGTGAGCAGCACAACAGAACCTGCTCTAATCATATACAGATGATGGGAATTTGTCTAATGTTTTATGGTGAATCATTGATGAAGCCTGCAGAAGGAAAATTTGTAGAAATAAAATCACCTTGACAGTAAAGCACTAGGGTCAAAAAGCAAAGTAAAGTCAGTGTTCTTAGCTTTAATAAAAACAGTATGATCTGTCATCAACACAGCATTTTTACACTCTTGGACAATGCACTGTGGGAGCTCCTGCTGGGTTTCATTTTATTTTCACCAAAACACACAAAGGACAGCTTATGGCTGGTAATTCATTATGACAGCATAGAAGTTATAAAAATACATATGTTTATATCCCTGTAAATAAACAGCTCACACTCCAATTTTCAACACAAAAACTGTTAGTCAGCTAGGTAAAACACACTAATAAAATATAAAGTAGATCTGTTGGCTTGGCGGTTTTTTTTCTTTGAACTGTTTGTTTTGGCTTTTTTTTTTAACTGTGAACCTGAAAGTACAATTTTTTAAAATTTATTATTCTAGTTTCTCGAAGTTAATCTGCCTTCTGTGCTACAAGGGTGTTCAAGGCACATTTAGGGGAAGAGGCTTGGCAATGTGTAAAGAGGTATTGTTAAATACCTGAAGGGATTGTACATACTTTGCATCACTGTCTAAATACTGACTGTGCAAGATCATAAGGCAAAACAAACAGCAGAGTAATTGAAAACATCTATGAACTAGATGATCACAGAAGCAGGGTGATAGGCGAAAGGATATATAATTCACTTGTCAATGCCCGATTTTACACTGGTGTTAGTCCAGTAAGAATGAAAAACAGGTAGGAAATAAGAGAGAGGAGAAAGTAAAAAAGGAAAAGAAAAATAAAGAGGGCATCTGAATTAAGAGAGAGGAGAAAGTAAAAAAGGAAAAGAAAAATAAAGAGGGCATCTGAATTTTGAGCTTCACAGGCAACAGAGACATTTCAGAAAAACTAACCTTAATTTTCAACAGCCACTCTGGGAAGTGTGGACAAAAGTAGCTTTAAAATATGTACCTTTGCTTAAACATTTTTATTTTTAAAGCTGCAATCACTAATAACATTTTGAAACGTTAACGTATAAAGTTCACTTTAAGTGTAGTTTTTACAGAAAAAAAAGATCATCAGTACCTGCATGGATTCCTGTGTGCGTATTGTTTCCGAATCAGTACTGACGTATACATCATGCTATGCACAAAAACAGATAGAGGTGGGGGCCGGCACAAAACATTTTAAGAAGTCTGATTTCTGTGGCTAGCTTATCCACACTAGCAGGAATCCTTACAGTAGACACAGCACTACTGATCAAGTGCAATTTGACTGTTGTATCTGGTTCAGTCAGTGGTTGGGATACAGAACAACAGAGAACATCATTTTGCTAGAAGAGCCTCTCCCCACCGCCATTGCTTAATTAGTGTGATAAAACCCATGTTGCTGCCCCAGTGAAGCAAGCCAGGCCTTAGAAAAAAGAAAAACAATAAAAACTATGAGAAACCATTTTCTTATCACCGTGTGAGGTCTTTTACAATAACTTGTGCTGGACTCAGGTACCTGTTTTGGGATTCCTCAGAGTAACATGGGTAGTACAGGAGGTTTGGCCCATGCACACATGCATGTATACTGAGAGTTAACAATTACCAGCTTTCAGAGGGAATTAAGCATTCCTTCTGTCCTCATTTTCATGTTGCGGTCCAAGCCTGACTGATGTGTTCTCCGAAATCAGGTAATTTCTGAAGGTTACTCTGATCAGATATCCAAAGGCATCTAGATGTTGGGCGCTACTGAAATGGTGCACGACTGATAAGACTCTCAATGCTGTAAAAACTGGTCCTTGTATAATCTTGGCTTCATTTTTCTTCACAACTTTTCTATGAGTTTGAGAAGAATCATTGCTACCTTTCTGCAAAAGGAGAAAAGGGCTGTGACCAGCCAGCCACAGGATGAGGAGCCCCTCTACACACTGATGCCAGCAGCTCTGCCTCCTCCTGCCTGAGATTTGAGGAAGGACGGTGTTGTTGCCTTTTCAGTTTGGGTAGAACTGGCTTGTGCCAAAGCTCACTGGGTATCACTGCTCAGCTGAAGCCCCAGGGCTTCCACATGCACTCAAGCATGTGGGTACTACCAAGCTTGTCCGTGAGAAAGCATTTCCAAAGAGGTGCAAACACTTGGGCAATTTAAGGTTGCCTACCATATTGCCAGGAGCATGCAGGGCTCAGCAGCCGCTGTGCGCGGGTTGCAGAGGCATGAGGCTTGACTCAAGCGCTCAGATTCCAAGTCCTACTTTAGATATTGCAGTCCTTTTCTCCTGAGATATTTTGGTTCCTATATCATGGAGGTTCTGCAGTGCTGATCTGAGCAGTATCTAAATGCACTTTAAATGTCTATGACGGAGCAAAGAGCAATTTCCTGAGTCCCAGCTGGCACTTTACCAGAAAGCCCATGTGAAGAACCTAGACATTGATATGGATCTTACTCATATTTTTCAAATTCATTTTCTATAATGAAATAGCAAAAACCTAATGTAATACAGACATTTAAAAGAAGATTCAAATTCACTGGAAAAAAAATAAAGACAAATCTCTAGAGGAGGATTAGGGTGAATAGTGAAAAGGTGCAAAACTAATTGAACTAACTGACCTTATTATACAAATTATACCTGTCTCCCAGCAAAGACATTCTCCTCATCTTGTTCCCATCAGTTACATGGGAACTTTCATCCTGCAGTCATGTGTTTGTAAAGACAAAACTAATGGTCGTTTTTTTTTCCCAAAATTCACTGAAGGCAGGCAAGTGTGACCTCTGTTAGAAGCATCCTGTGCAGCAGTCCTGATTCATCCACTTGTGGCTGGGTCTGGTTTTTTGCTCTCTGCTTCTGAGTACAGAGAAAAGCTCTTTTACTAAACCCAAATTTCTGCCCCGGCTTTAGCTCCCTCCCTGGTTTCTGGAAATTTAATTTGCAACTGCACACACGCCTATTTTAAATATCTGAAGTATCGCAGCTTTCAAAAATGGCAACAAGCAGAAGTCAGAATTGTACATTTTCTGGCATAATATCCACTTCCATAGGTATCCATCCAGTCTTCTCCTTCCCAACCAATAAGCAAAACACATAACATTCATCAGTTACCAAGAGAGCAGAAGGTAGAGTAGATAGAAACCTGCAGCAGTGTCATTGTTTATAATTTCGCATTCTGTTGTCCCATCTCAGGTATATGCTTAGCACAAACTTGTACCAAACTTGAAGACAACTGGACAAAAGACAGAGCTGACATTATTTTTCCTCCTCTTAGGCCTCATCATCCTTGAAAGTCTGGCTTTAATGGGACTTCTGCCTCCATAACAACAGCAGAAATGGGCCCTTGTGGAACAGCAAAACAACAGCTCAGTTCGTTTCAGACCTGTGATATTTTATTGAGCTGGCAAAGATTTCAGGTGCAAGGGTAGCCCTGAGAACTAAAATAACACTTAGTAATATCCTGGCCCAATGGAAATCAGTGGGAGCCTTGCCACCGACTTAAACAGAGCCAGAGTCTCACTCACTACTTATATATGTAGGAGCAAAAGATGAGGGAAAAGATCTTAAATAAATCATCTCCCAAATAGGAATGATTGCTTTTCTTTCAGTCCTCCTGGAAGGAAAAATGATTATGCTTTTTAGCTGTCAGAACAAAACGCCAGGGTAATTCATAAGGTATTACATTAACACATATAAGACAAAATGAAAAAAGGCTCCAGAGTATGACCTTTCACTTCAGCAAAAGCTGTAGCAAGTGTATTGCAGGCCAAATTAATACCCATTCTACCAGGCAAATAAATTCAAAACAGTGAATCACTCAGACTCTCCTCAGTGTGTGGGGAAAGAAGAGTTTCAGCTCAAAGTCGACATCAATTCTGAACAGGACTCAGACCAGGAATTCAAAATGCAAACATAAAACACTGATAATTTTAAATCTTTTAAAAAAAAACAACTACAAAGAAAACCCCCACACCCCAAAACAATATCCCAATGATGTCAAAAAGGGAAGAGGGATTTTTAAAATGTATCTTATATAACTGCAGTATGGTCTGCAATTTCGGAACCAAGTCCAGGATTTTATTTTCAGCTCCCTGGATCTTGGTCTTGTATTATCTTCAGGCAGCAAGTATAGACATCCAACTTGCATATGTGCACTTGTACACACATAGTTTAAAAAGAGCCCTTTAACTGAGAGATGTGGTCTGGTAAATGGAATAGGAATTACAATAAATAATTGTGATGTGTTCCGTTAAAAAAAATCTAGTCAAATCCTATGACAATTAAAACAAAATCCCCCAAAAACTTAAGAGTAAAATAAGTTGAGTTTTTGTAAAAGTGTAATGAGGGAGCTTTTTAATTCTTAACTGAACAAATGGTGCAGAAAGTATCAATGCTTTAAGTACAGTATACTGTATAATGCCATACAAACAGAGGAATTATATTTACTATAGAGGACACAGTCTGCTATAGCTCTTCAAAAGCAGATATTTAAAGTTTACTTTCACATGGGTTTTCACTTTTTGACCTGCTCTTGACCTGGGTAATACTTGCAGACCAGTGAGTCTAAGAAGGCCTGGGATCTATTAAAAGAGTAGTAGCTTGACTTTTACTGACTAGCATGCTGATGCTTTAAAGTAAATGTTATGGTTTGTCAAAAGAACCAATTTGGTTACCGTTTGTTCTTCCTGCCCCTGCCTGCTGATATTTTTTCAAGTGTTTTTCATTCTTTAAATTCTATAAAGAAATCTGCATGCTGTTATTTTAAACTTCTGTATCTTTCTTTTGAGTAGTTCATATTTAACCACCGGGCAGCATACCCAAAGTTTAACCCAAGTGCCATTTGGTAGGACTTAAACTGAAAGTGCACTACTGTTATGTTCTTCATCTCTGGTCACTCAGTTATCATGGTAAGAGATTCCATTTATACAATTTTTAAAGGCATAGATGGCTATACCTCTTCTCCCCCTAAATTAATCAGAAGAGAAGCAGTATGCTGTGTATGTAAGCACTTTATTTAGGGAAAATACTAGCTTCATCACTTGTTTAAATTTGCACTTCAGTTATTATTGGTTTATTTTGTTAATATCACTATTTCCTGTTATGTTTTTCAAGCTTTATGCAATATGTAGGATTTTGTTAGATATATCAAAACGGCGAGAAACTTTGAAGAGTTTGGCTAGACAGGAGCCAGATCCATTCCCCTAATTTTACAAGGGACAACCTTGTTATACCTATCTCTAATTTGTTGGCATAAAAATAGTTCTATTTCATGTAATATGACAAAACAGGTGTACAATTTTTTTTTTCTCCTTGAAATTACAAGACCTTAAAATCTCAAGTCTGTGAGGAGAGGCTACGTAAGTCTTCAGTTAGCAACATGCTTGAGAAGTCCTGCATTTTGGGGGTAGGAGAGGTACCTATGAGGAATCAACCCTCAGCAGACATCAGCAGAGGCTTGACATATATGGAGAAGAGATTGAAGCACAATTTGGGTTGAGCCCTGTCCTTTCCTGTAAAGCATTAGGTTCAAAGTTGTAGGAGTTGTGTAAATCCTCTAACTTGTATTTTTTCTATATCTCATTTTTATTTGTCTCAAAACAAAGGGCTGGTGTGCCAGCAATGACTTATGTCCCAAAATGATACCAACTGTGATTATGTTCACAAAACTAATCACCTGTGTTCTGCCAGCTCAATGCAGAAGGGGATGGAGCGCAGCTGGGAAGCTGCCTCTCTTGCTATAGCAGGTTTATTGGCTTGATTCTTCTATGAATTATGTCTGATATTATATGAAGGGGATTTTCTGTGGACTGTTCTCCAATATTGTACAGTCTGTCAAACAACAGAAATCTCTAGGTTTTTGAAGTTGTCTGTATTGCACCTTTAGCAAGAAATCCAAACTTGAGAGGGTTTGTCTGAGGCAGAGCTCTGGACCGACTAGAAGAGTTTAAAAATTTGGTTAAGAAAACATTAGCAACTCTGAACAGGACTGATGAAAATATCCAGTCACAGCCTGCAAATCCTTTAGAAATGAGATGGGGTGCAAACAAACATGATGGAATTAAGCTGCTAAACAAAAAAAAAAAGATGCAAATGTTTCTTATTTTTCCTAATCATTCGTTCTTGCTAATGCAAATTCTGAAACTTTCATGCTTGCAGCAATAATTTTTAAGATCTTGTCTCCGTTTCTAAGGTATAAGCTGAAGATGGCTCCTTTGCCTCTTTTGGCAATTCGCCCTTCATAGATTAGATCTACAGAAAAACAATAAAGGCAAATTTCAAATCCTCAAAGCTGTCTTTGGACATTGCTGCTTTTGGAGGTGCTAGCATTAAAACAGACTTTAGTTTGCATAGCAACTATCAAAAGGCAATTAAACCAAAGTGCAGTTTAGGTGAATAATTTAAGGAGGATTTTCCCACGTCAGTTCTCTCATCTTTATTAACAGTAAGAAGTACCTTACCTTCTCATAGTAGCAGCGTGCAGATCTGTATTTAAAAAGTGCTACAAGTTACTGCCACAGTAACTTTACTGTGCCATGAAAAACTTACCGAACCTGCAGACAGGCTAAGAAGTATCCCACTATATAAATCACTTGGTCTTGGTTTTGTTCAAGCAAAATGCTTAATGGGAATGTGACTAACTGAGGTAGACACTGTGATACTTCAAAGAAATCCCACCCTATCCCATTCTGTCTTTTGTGGGATGTAAGATGATGTCACTTGCCTTTGTTATCCTATTTAAGTATGATTAGAAGTGAAACTAGGCTATACTTCTACAAAGCATTTCCTATTGCACTGAGACTATTTACTTGCACAAGTGAAAGTTTTTACTTGAGACAAAGCAAAACTACTTTAGATTTGGTTGGTAAAAAAAAAAAAAGCAAAACAAGGAAAAGAAAAAAAAAAGAAAACCAACCCAAAAAATCCAAGCCCCCTAATGCTTCCTAATGAAAATTAAATAATATCTGGAATATTTACATCTTCTTTTCAACTTCACAGTTTAACATTGCAAATGGTTGATTCAGTTTGCTGGTTTGCCAAAATCACTGTACAAAGAACAAGCATATATTTACATTAAAAATTTACTTAATTGTTCATCCTTTTTTTTCTTTTTAGGAAAAAAAAAAAAAAGATGAAAATTGTTTACCAGAATTTTCAGTTTTCCAAGCTGTAGACTCTTTACCATCCAACTGCTCCATCCATAGCCAAGAAACCAATCAAAATATTACCATTCACAGCTCTTGCAGGCTACTGTAATCACCCAAAGAAAGCTATCTTGAACTCAGTTCAGCTCAGCAGATCAGAAAGTCTCTTTCCCTGGCTCTGTGGAAAGCAGTAAGAAGTTTGCCCCTTATTTCAGAGTAACCAAACTTTAGTCCAAAACTCTGATGTGGGAAACACAGGTAAACTCTTTGCTATCATGTTATAGACTATGTGGCAGGACTGAGAAATGCCAAAGTATCAACAACAATAACCTTTCATTCACAAGGGGGAATTTTTTAAACAGCAGAAATGCTTAGGTTGCATTTCCTAGCCTTCTCCTTGAGTCAGTTTAGCCCCCATTTTCCTAATTACTGATTGGACATTTTTACCAGGTTCCAAACTGCAGAAAAAAAAAAAAAACAACAGTGCTAAAGTCCAAGGTATGGACTTCATCCAAGTGTTTCTCAACAGACAAAACTGCACTATCCAAGACCTTCTCTTCTCTGCTCAAGAGAAGACAAAGCCTCAAAGGGAGCGCTACAGCAAGACTGCCTAATAACCGGGTCAGATCCCACAAGGAACCTCATTTAGAGGAAGTGCATGGGGAAGAATGATGAGCAGGAAATTAAAACGAAAGAACCACCCATCACCATTTTAAATGAACCAGAAAATGGGAAATTTAAAGGATTTGAAAATAAAATGGGCTTCCTGGATCAAAGCATTGTAAAGGGGATACAGAATTTTTAAACTTTAGGTAGCCAGTTCAAAATCCAGCTGAGGTCAGGAGGGACAAAAGGTTATCGTCCTCTAATGACTCTCACAAACTTAATTAAAGTCTCCATCAAACTTTTTACATCCAAGTGCATAACCTTAGCTTCCACTGGAGACAATAGCAAAACTCATATCAACTCAGAACAGAGCCAGACTTATACTCCTGTATCTATAAATAGGCATCATGTCAACTACCAGAAATAAGGTTATTTTGAAAAAAAAAAAAATGCTGAACACACTCTAGATGTAAAGATATTTTGCATCTAGGCATGTATTTCACAATTTTAGCTGCAACTTAATGAGCAGTCTTGCTAGAAACGTGAAGCAAAAACAAGCAACAAGCCAAAAGGAGGAAAGGCCCAAATTACATTAATGCAAAGAATTAGACTGTCTACAGAAAGATGAGCACCACCAAGAGGACAAGAGAAAAAAACCTTGGATTGCTGGGCGTAAAGCTGTACTGAATCTCTGGGGGTAAGCACTTTTTCCTCCTTTTACAAATAACAGGTCTTGATCTATGGTATCATAGGCACAAGCAAAAATACTTGTTATGTCAACATGGTTTTCAGTTTTAAATCACATTTCAGCTTGCAAATGCAAATCTAAGAAGGAAATGCCAAGACAGTGTGTTGATTCAGTAAGAACCAGAGAGAGAACAGAGAGAGCCCTGCATGAGCCATAATTCTTTGAGAAAGAGATTTGTATTCATTCACACATTTTTGACACAAATACACAAAACCTGCAACATATGAGCCCATGTCTCATTCGGCTGACAGAAATTTTGCACCTAAGCTCATTATACTGTAAAGACTGCATTATGCCAAGGGATCCTGATGAAAAGATTTGTGCAACCTCCTAGGACCCCACTACTTACCACTTGGGTTTTCTCTTATTGTAAGGAACTACATGAACTAATCTTAGAACAGGTAAAATCTAGGAGGAAAAATGTAGGGGAAAGAACCTATGGATGTGATGTATTCAAGAGAAAACCAAGGAAGTTAGGAACCAAGACCCCTCTTGAAAAATCCTATATTTCAATGCATTAACATATTTTTATTTGCTGCTGGAGGCACTTGAATCCCTCCTCTAAGCTGTGTCATAGCAAAGAGAAATGGGCACAAAAAGAATGGGGATAAGAATTGAAAACCTGGCTTTTTAAAAGTGTAACATTTCAGGGTCCCACTCAGCTAAATGTCCTCCCGTATTTCATGGGAAACCACACCTCTCTTCCCCTCTGCTTTCCCTGTGTTGTTAAATGACAAATGGCATACTTCAAAACTCCTGCCACTGACACAAATTGAAGTAAAGAGATTCTTAAAGGCTCATAAGAGCTGGCACACAGACTTGTTACATTTCCTCAATAGTTTTGTGTAGTGCAAGCATTTTCTTGAATCAGAACTTGAGTGTTCAAGACCAAACAGAGTCCTCTACTGGCTTAGGCTCAGGTTTTATCCTTTACAGGAAATCTGAACATCTTGGAATTTGCTGCAAATTGAAAGGAAAACACATTTAAAATCAGCTTCCAGCACCTCAGAAGTTAAAAAAAAAAAAAACCATTAAATCTACATGTTCATTTTGAAATCTGAGGTCATAACATCAACATGCTGAAATTGAAAAAATGAGCTTACCATTTTAATAACCATGGTTACAGTTTTGTCTGTTTGGTGTTTTTTTCCCCAGAAAAATTCTAAGAGGATGAACACATATTTTTTTTAATTGGAAAACAACTCCTTATTAAACATCATGCATCAATGGAAAAACATTCCACCAAAGAATTGCACCAATCTACCCCAACCAGCTGTTCCTTTCACAGACAGGAAAAAATCCCCACACTAAAAGACAAGCTTTGTGGCTAAAAACCTTGAAAATATGAAAATGTAAACTAAAATATCTTTTTAATTATTTATTGATGTTAGAAACCAAAGTATGTGTTGTCATTTATATGCTGAACTGTTTACAGTACTTGTCTTCCCTGAGCATCTGAAGATCTCTTGAGAAGCCAATGGGGTAAAACCAGAAAACAGGACTTCATTCCCAGCATTCCTTTAAGTTTGCGGCAGGAGATACCACGGACCTATTTGTGCAAAATCTCACTAATTTTCAATAGTTTCCTACAGAAATGACAGATCATAGCGACATGAGACATCTGACGTGAGATCTGCATCACACCATCAGCTTTGGAAATGGCTATGATAGCTGAAGAACATCTGAGTTGATTCCTCTCAGGATTTATTGCATCTGCAGAATGTATACGCAACTTGGGATGCTGCTCACCCGGTGCAGCCCAGTAACCAATACTCCAGCAGTCAATGGATGAAAGAAGAACCAGAAATTCCTCAGATAATACCCTACCACTTCTCTATCTGGAAAACCCATGAAGCTTCCTGCCTCCATCTCCCCTTGCCTTAAATGCAGCGGATAACAGCAACTGCTTCACAGGCTTCAAATGCATAAATTAGTGCCGGAAAAAATAAAGCACTGTAGAAACAAAAAGCTGCACGCCTTTTCCAGTGCAAAGGAGTCCTGAATGGTCATTGCAATTTGGTACCTGTTCATAGATAAGTCTCTCTTCTGTTGTCTTTCTGACCAATCTCAGTCAGGTCATTTATCAAACTAATTGCTTTAAAGACAGGCATTCTTAGGCAATCTGTTCCCTCTCCGTATTTCCCATTACAGTCATTGAAAGTTATGTATGCAGATGAAAACGATAACAGACCTCTTGCACTCTCAGAATATTCCTTTTTTAAACAAACACTGAAAACTCCAACAGCAAACGTGGCTGAGTCCAGTCCAATCTGACAGTACTTTGACTAAGAAAATATAATAGAAATATTAATGTCAAGCAAGTTATTTCAGTCCATTTTTTACATAGAAAGTTTCGGTGCTGATTAAACAGTCAGCTTAATGTCCAGATATCCATTCCAGCAACTGTACCTGTGGTGCCAACTGAAGACAAACACTGCCACCACTGCGAAGTCCTGCAGATAGTCCTCACCTTCCTTCTTTCCACGATTGAAAGATGAAAATTAATTTGACACCAGCATGTGTGAATAACTGCTGAACTTACCCAACATGCAATTCACACTAAACTACTTGAAAAACTTAAAAAGTGGAAATATTTTTATGCAAGACTGTGAAAGATGTATACAATCTATTCCAGGGAAACAGAGCCAGCACTTGGGCTTTTGGCAAGTACTGTTCTAGCCCTCAGCCTGCAAGCATCATTGTGAATGGGAGCAGATGCGATACTTGCCATCAGGTCTAGCACCTACTTGGCTTGTCCTCAGGTGTTGCAAACCATGACTTTGTCACTGTGGACACCCTACTCCAGTACCCTTGGGACTGACACCACCCTCCCTTACCAAGGGACCTCATCTCCATTTCACAGCAGATAGAGCAGCCCAGTGCCGTCCCCTTGTTCCTTTAGTACAGGATGCAGCAATTTAGGGCTCATGGTTTTAAAGGTGGATTATAAAAACTCCAAGTAAAGGAAACTACACAAACAACAAGAGTTTCCCTCTGCTTTGCCTGCTTTTTATGGCTTGTTACTCCTTAGAAACAAAGAAACAGCCAAGTGCTGAAGTCTTTGAAAAAGATAATTGCCAGGCACATTGGCTGACCACCTTTGCTGTAGGGCTTGCTTATGGAAATGACTAAAACAAGACAGACTTAAAATTACCTTAAGGTGTTTCTCCACTACAACACTGCCTTGCTCTGAAATAAGATACCAAAAGGGACACTAGGCATGATGATATTATGACTAGCAAAATATTCAAAAGTTATATTAATAACTACAAGTAGATGAAAGAGTGCATTCCCTCAGAAGCTAAAGCACTTGACAAGACATATACATTTAAACAAAATATTAATCTGAAGGTATAAAAGAACATGTGCTTTTTTATTTCATTCCAAAAGCATCCAAATATTTTTTTCCAGCAACAGCAAAATCAAACAATGTTACAGAGTTTTTTTTAAAAGGTCCCTTCCACCCCTAACCATTCTATGATTCTATGATTCTATTAAAATATGGATTTCAATCACAAGTTTGTGAAATTGGTGCCTCTCAGCACAATTCTGCACTTAGCCTGTGTGTTGTTAGGTTCTTTTATACTTTGTAAATGCACTACAGTGACAGGATCTGGCCCTCGATGGTATTTTAATCTTCCAGTTAATGTCCAGTGATGTCAGTGGAAGGATCTCTGCCGACTTCAGTAACCCTTGAGATAGTATGGGAATATCCATAGATGATAATATATGGGTAAAATAAACCTTTTAAAAGCTTGTACACCACTAGAAAGAATTACTTGGACTTCACAGGATGCAAATAATCTGCTATGAAGTGACATTATCAGTATTATTCTATAACTATTGTAATTAAATAGCTGGAGTAAAGATTAACTGGTAAAAAAAACCAAATAACCATTTTTCAAAGAGAAGCTCTAGAGGTCTCTTGAAATTCATAATTAAGCTAAAAGACACATCTAATTTTAAAAAAAAAATCATTATGTTACTTTCATGGTATTTTTCTCTTATGTTGCATGCACTTGACTTCACTCTGGTTCATGTGTGAACAGTTTTTTTATTGGTGATTCCCCTTTTCAATTACCAAATTTATACCACCATTCAAAAAGACATCAAACAATCAGGTTGCTGTGGGCTCTCTCCTCTTGGCCCATGACTGGTAAATCCACTTACATGATACTTTTCAGACACTGAATGACTCAGTCATCTTGGTATATTTATATCAGCTTTGATGATGTGATCAAGTTGCTGACAGCTTGCTTGTGTTAAACAGACTTCCATTTCAGCCTCAGCTCAGCTTTGAGCCTGCTAGTGTAGGCTCTGTTCTGCTCCAAATCTTCTCTAAAACTGCAGGTACTGTTTAAATAGTGGCAAAACTTCAGTGAGAAGTAAGTGTCAGTATCATCTCATTTGTATTTATTTTCTTCCTTACACACATTTCAGTGTCCTTTTCCTGCTGTGCCACTAAGTTCTCTGTTCAATCTGCCCTGCAAGGCAGCTCCCACTATTTTTTCTGTCGGTCGTTTTATTCCACCTATTTCAAGCTTTGTGACATGCAGGTTAGTTTATATCTCTAGAGCAGGATTGTCTTGTTAGTTGCATACAAGGTATCTAGCATAGTTATAAATGAGTGCTTTGGGGGGAATTTCTAACCTTGCAATAGTCCTTATAAACACTTGGAACACAATTCTAAAATATATTCCCTTACATTTTTCCACACAGGATCAGACATGTCGCAGGGGCATTCTGAAATATTTATAAGTTATTCCAAAGAGATAAAAAAAGAAAAAAGCTGAAACTATCCCAAATGTTCCCATGCGTGTTTGAGTCTACTCAAAATTCTTAAGATTCTCCCAGAAAACAGTGTTCTACCAATGCAGGGTCATGGTCTTTGGCCTCTGCATTGCCCCAAGCATATTTACCATTATTATAAGACCTGTCATTCATCTCTTTAGATCTCTGGCAGAAAAAAAATGTTTAGCTATTTTATCTATTTAGACAATATCTTGATGCAGAAGCAAGCACTCCTAAGCCTGTGTGTCAGCCACAGAACATCTGCGCTGTTGTGCTGGTGATTTTGTGACACTTTTAATACACAAAGAGAAATGTCTTCCAACTTTTTCAGCAAAGATGTTTTAAATGTATTGTACAAATATAGTGAATGTGACATATTAGATGTCCCTGGTGCAAGAGGAAATCTGTGCACAGCATATAAGGAGACAATATATCCGTTGTACAAATAATTTTTCAGTATTCCAAATTTACCAGAGAATGAGGAGTTGCACTTTTTTTTTTTTTGAGGCAGTAACTGTTTCAGTTTTGTGTGTGGTGTTTAATATTTTAAGGCAATGATCTTTTTTGGATCTTCTAAGCATTCCTGTAATATAAGTAACCAATACACCGATATAGTATATGTAAAACACCAGTCACATCCAAGGCCATACTCTTTTTCTCCAGACCCACATCAATTAGTTTGGTCACTTAGCTGGATCCTCAATTTCCCTAGTGAAGACTAGTGCACTAAGAACATGAATTCAGTGCTCCAACCTTAAGACTATGCTGCATGTGTTGAAAATATAGTATGTGAGAGAGATACAGAATGAAGGATAATAGTAGCATACAGGAACTCTAACTATGTTTTTCGAAGTAAATTGAATTACTTTGGTCTCAAAGCCCACGCAAAATTCTTATCATTTCCGTATACTTTTATAAGTAAAAAGAACTGTGCATGCAAGTCTATAAGTGAGTTATTTACCTTTTATTTCCCTTGGATTTTTAGTCCTGGGGCCATAAGCCTGCCACAAGCTCTAACAGCATAAAGCTAATTTGTGAATCTATGAGTTGTTCCCTGGTTCAGTCAAAGTCAAAACCCTTTCCTGAAGGATGGAACGAAGGAGACAGACAAAAGTATGGAAAGACTCTTTTTGTCCCCTGCTTCATCAACACCAAGACAGATTTACCCATACTTCAGGATTACAAGGCAGGAAAATTACACCTTCAGCCTTGCTTTTCTGAACCCATCCTCTGGATCCTGGTGGCAACCCACTTAGAGTAGCAAAGTACAGGGAGGTTATTCCAGGGTTGGGAGAGAGATGACGTTCATTTACTCTTTTACCTGTGAGTAGCCTCAAGCCTACTAGGCCAGGCTGAACTAATCTCTGGGATTTAGTCACAGAAAATAACGAGAGATTGCATGTGGTGACTCCCTATCCCAAATCCAGCCACAGAACTTCCACCAGCTTCTTCCCACAACCAACTTTAAGTGCTGCAAAACCATTCACAGCGTGGCAGAAACGACGCTTGGTAACTGTGCAGCCAGTTGACCAAACAAAATCACATCTGCCATGTGAGTCCACATGCTTGCATGCCTCTACTCAGTATTTTGGTACTTCTGCAGCAGAAAGATGAATGAGGAGAGGAGGTCTACAGTTTTGGTTTGTTATTGTTTGAGGGCTTGAGAGGATAAGGAGCCATCAGCTACAGGATTACTGGGCCCTAAGTAATGGTGGGAAAGAGAAGGGGGTTGTTACAGTTCTAGCAAGAAGAATAGGTATCAGATACAATTTAAGACATAAAAGCAGGGTGGATCACAAAGAGAAAACTTTCAAGTGTTAAAGGGCTAAAACAGATGATGCAATCTTCATCAGAAGTCAAAATGTGAGGTGGAAATCAGGCAAATTTAGGGAACAGCAGCAAATCTGCAACAGAAAATTAACACATATCAGATTCAGTGAAAAACAAGAAACAAAAAGAAGCAAAACCTGAAATTTGAAAGCGAAGATATTTTAAAACAAATGAAGATGCAAGTAAAATGGTCTTCCAAACTAATCCTCTGCCATTTTCTCTGTATTTGTAAATTATGTGAGTTAGATTGTGACACTTCAAGGCATATACAAGACTAATTTTCATCCCGTACATTCTTCATTCTTCTTAGGCAAATTACCCATTTCTCCTCAAAAGATTTTAAAAGAGCATAACTTTTGTTGATCTGATCTATTGCTATAATTCTTAAAGGATGTGTGTAAATCACTGTGTGCATACTGATCCATAAATAATGGTAAAGACAGATCAGCTCACCTCCTGTGAGCAAGCAGAGCCACATTAATGCGACAGAGGAGGAGGAGGACATGCCATTGCATCTCAGCTAAACTGTTATGCAACAGCTGGGATGATGCAAGATCAGGCTTGAAAGTGGGAGCTGGGCTTCCTATTCCCTGTCCTGAGAGATGCAGAGCATTGCAGAGGTATCTGGTGAATCTCCGGGGATAAGGTTCAAGCCTTGTCACTACAAATCACCCTCTGCCAAGCAATTTGTGCGGCAGCTTATAACAGCAGTTAAACAAAGGAGTCATGGGGCCATCCTCTGGACTGAGGGCAAGGCAGTTGCTACTGGGGAGAGGAGACTGGGAGATAAAAGCAAAGCAAACATGCCAAAGTTAATAGGGCAGAAAAGGCTCAACCTCCCTCCGATCCCGGCTGCGTGGCAGGAAAAGACAGAGCATAGGCTATGAATGGGTAAATACTTGAGGGCATCAGCACAAACCAGCCACGCTGACATCCGTCATCTTGATTCAGTGCTTGCCCAAACAGGTGGGATTTTCAGCCACTCCACAGAGGCAGGATGCTTGCATTCATGTCCTCAGACTCTGTGCAGGAGTAACTTTCTACAGACTTGATAGAGCAACTGTAAATTGATTTACACAGGGAAAGCTATATTTAAATCAGAAATGGAAAGTATTTATCACAGGTCAGATTGCTTTCTGCAATTGTGATGTAATCACTGTCAGTATTATGCAAGAAGATATTTTTGTCTTGAGGTCTTTAAAATGAAATCTTAGAAGCTACTATAAATCATGGAAAGAATTTAAAATGTGACATTTTGGAGAATGTTCGTTTGTGCTCCTGGGATATTCCCTAATCACTCTAGGTATTTTCCAGTGTGCAGATATGGATTCAGAGCACTTGGGATAGGTTTTCCAAAGCTTGATAACCCAGAATCAGGTTGTGACTCCAGAAAAAGAAAGGATATGCCTGAGGTCCTTTCAGTGCAGTAAACAAAAATACTCAAACTTTATATACCATTCCAGATGCATTGCCTGTTTCTTTCCTCTTTTTATCTCCCTAGACACTTTGTGTACAGAGAAGTGTCTCATTCCTGGCAACCAGACAGTTCTTCCAAAAAAACTTCATAGTACACCCTACGATTCACCAGGCAGACTTGGATAAAGCCAAGTGTCCACGTACTTAGAATGGAATTTTGCAAAGTATGTGAAGATTAAGACAACTTAACTGGACCCACTAGCCACATTAATAAAGACTATGACCTACAGACCTTACAGACCAACCCAAATGAATTGTTGAAAGAAAGACCCAACATCCTGGGCAGACTGGTGTAGCCTGTACTGTACCCATAATGCCGATCGCTGTGCTGTCAGGTACCCAACCAGATTTAAAGCTCTCTCAGTGACACCTCTGCAGCTTAGACATATCCAGTATCAATATAGGGAATAAACACCATAACATTCCCTATACCATCTGGATAGTCCTGTACAGACACATGAGAACCCAGTAGGCACCAGATGGACCTACAAGAGCTGCTCTTGGTTTCCACCAGCTCAGCAGCAAGGGCACTGTAGGCAGCACAGCAAAGAGACCAAGTGGAGGAGAGAGACATCAAGGTGGTGGGCTGAGTCATATTAATTCCTATAGTTACTCCATAAAAGTGCAGTTGCTGCATGTTGGTAGATGCTGCATCTCCATGCTTCCTCTCAAAACAAGGCTACATCCATAGTTGTAGGCAAGAGGTTTTCTGTGATCACTAGGTATTGGGTTGGAGGAGGAAGAGCTCATGGCCAGAGAGTAAGAAGATATTTTTTTTGCCCCTTGATCTTCCAGGATTTACTTGTGTGCGAAAAGCAGAGATCACTCTAAGCCTGATGGAGTGAAATAAGCTTAGGGCTTAAGGGAGTGGTTTCACATTATGGACAGGTTATGAATGAAATGCAGGGGTTCCTGACCTGAGCAACAGGTAAGAGTATTTTAACTAAAGTTAAGAGTATTAACTATTAGTATTAACTAACTAAGAGTAACTATTAAGAGTATTTTAACTAAATAGTGGACTGAGATGGAATGATGCGGATAGCAAAGGAGTTGCCAAATGTTCTCCTACCCTACACCTCAATATAAATAGCTGAAACTAGGGGGTTTAGAGTCTGAGGGTTTTTCCCACTGAAAATCAGAGGCAATGGGAAAGGCAGCCTTCCTTGCCTGCCAGAAGGATTTAGCAAGTTCAGTCACTGCAGGCTTTATCAGCATGGCAGTTAGGGTAGCTAATTTTCTTCAGGAAAAGGAAAATTCTGGGTACATTTCTCAAAGCTTTTAAGAACTGAGTTAAAGGTACAATTTCAAAGACATTAATAAGAATCATCAGGAATTTTGGCAGTCTTGTAGATCTCGATCCAATAAATTAGACAACTGCAATGAGCATTCTTCTTATCCATTGTTATTTTTAAAAATGGTTTAAAATAAGGATAAGAAATTGAAATACCAGAACAAAAATTATAACCTTGTTCCAAGATTTTACATGAAATCTTTCACTTTTTATATTAATATTGAATCATTCAGATTCTATTATCATCTTGATTCATTTCTACTTATATGGAAAAATTGCAAGGCATATAAATATTACATACTCAATTAGCTAAACTGTGGTGCATCATGAGATGTTGAAACAGGAGAGAAGATATTTCAAAGGTGACAAAAAGAAACATTTTCCATCAACTTTTGTCACAAAGACAAGCTCTGATAAGATATTTAGATTTGAGCAGCTGCTTTTTGGATAGGCAGTATACTCTCAAATTCTAGTATTTATTGCAGTACCATAGTACTGGAAACACTGTTTTTTTCAAAAGTCAAGTTAAAATGATGATACTAGCTTAGCAAGAAAATGTGTTTTTACAAATTTTGCTTTTGCTATTACAAATTATGCCATAAACATGGTGTGTTCTGATAAATATAGTCAATAAAAGTTAAGTCACTTATTTATATTATGTATTAAAAATACAATAGATATTTAAAAGGAGCAAAAACTGAAATTATTACATGAAGTTTTAGCCAAAGTAACCCGTTTCCTCAAGGAACAAAGGTCCACAAATAGGTTATATTACACAGCTATTTTTAAGCCTCACTTTAGTTATAGACTGTTCAAAAGTTTTTTCATGAGTTCAGCAATTCATTTGATCGATACTACCATCATGCAATGTTGCTCCAAATTCCTGTCTACATTGCCTAATACGAAACCAGAAGCACTATCCAAAAACCGCACATGAACTATATTGTTCCAGGGACAGATTTGGTACCATTCAAGGAAACCCAGGGAATCTCCAAGGCTAGGACAACACCCTTCTCAGCAAGCACTGTTATTTTCAATTATTTACCTTAGCACCTCTGTGATACAGAAACAAAATCTATAATATTCATTATTGGCATTCCACATATAATATTAATCATTTGGAAAATTTTACACTGATCCTGTAAGCACATGACAAAAGCAATCACACATGAGTGTGTTATTTTCTAAGGGTGCTCGCCCCCACCTTTGACTCTACTTCTCTATAAGGCACGGGCATAGCCTTTTTGGTAGCAACAGGGAACTGCAAGAGGCTGTTATATAACATACGAGAAAAGATTCAGAAACTTAAAATAATCTTTGAGTGTATGTATAAAAGTGTAAAGGCCACTGTCTGAGTACATGAGTATGCAATTAACATTGACTTCAGCTGATGATGTGACCAAGACACAGAGACAGTTTAACGCCACAGTACTAGGATTTCTCTGCAGGTAAACTGCTGTAGAAGAGAATTTTAAAACAAAGTCTGGCTTCCATCCTTTACAATTGAAGCTATTGATTTTAACAGAACTAAAATGTCAGGCCCCAGCATGTGAAGTGTTGTTTGCAAAGATTTCACTCAGTGTTGCGCTTCAAAAGGGTTTTGCAGGATAAAAAGCAAAAAAGAAAAATTCCTTCATAGAACAAACAAACATACCCAATTCTTTTTCTGCACCGAAACATAAAGTTTTTATCCTAATTTAATTAATATGTTACCTTGGGGCAACAGAGCAGTTCAGAAAAAGGTAGAAGGAAATTAAAAGGGCAACAGAGCAATCTTACCCAATATTTCTCTGAAGGAGAAACATTAAGGGACTCTGACAAAAGTTTATCCTCTAAGGAGAGATAAAAGAATTCATTCAAGCTGGCTAAATATTTTTTTTTATTTCATATTACTAAAAATGAGGCAAAATCTGAAGGCAATTAGTCATCTTACCACATGGAGAATGGTTTACTAGTAAAGCAAAAAAAACCCCTATGTATGCTTTTCTTTTTGCTGCTTAGAAGCTCTTTTTACAAGAGAGAAGAAGATATATTTTCATCAGGATGCACGAGCTGTATTTTCTTTTATGGCCTAACTTCACGATTTTGCATTGTATCTCATGATACAGCACTGCTGAACCTGCATTGCTTGTTTCCTGCCGTTGAAACCCCGGTGCCGATACTTCTCAGCACCTCTGTTTCTGGGCAGTCTCATGCTCAGTCCAGGGCTTTGAATCCCCAGGCGTGGAAGTGTCCTAACCAAGGGATTAGCTTGGGGCCATCACAAAGTGAAATACAGAGATGGATAGCTTCTCAGAGCCCAGCAGTAGCATTAATCTGTTTGTCTGCCTATTTATCCTCACTTGGGTTGACCAACAACACAAGACAAAGCAAACATGGACCTGCAGTTGTTACTCATCCAGCACCAATTGCTACTGCCCTGGTCCCGCTGCACCTAAATCTAGGATATTTGGCTTAACTAGCAGCATGGGCTGTAACGCAAAGCAGATGTAGACGCTGCCACCTTTTGGTGATAGCCAATTGGGTTATTACACATTCCCCAAACACTGCTGCACCTGCCTCCCCAAGTAGTTCTGGCATGCAGAGACCCTTCCTCTCCTGACAAGTCCAGGAGGTAGGCAGAGCTTATCTTCTAGGAACTGCTTTAAAAATACAGGTATTTTTAAATGATAGTTTTTCTCAAGCCATCTTGCTGTGGCAGGAGCTGCTGCAGTGCTTTAAACTTCTTTCTGATGAGCAAGGAAGATGGCTGCAGCACGAGCCCACCCCAACAGCTTGTTTCAAGGTCTTGGCATGAAGGGAGATTGAATTTGTTACTCCCTAGGCTTCTGCTCATTAGCAGCGACTTCTAAGAACAACCTTGGTGTGTTTTTTTTTCTGCAAGTTTGCACAAGGTATCCTAAGAGGAAAGGGCAGATATACCCCTTAGGTAGCAGAAAGCTCTTAGGGAGGAACATTTCCACCTTTGTGAACTGGAAGGACCCCCTACGTCCTCACCCACCTCAAACATGAGGGCCAGGCAGGGCAGCATAACTCGCATCCTTCTGTGTGCCCAGCCTGGCCCAGGGGGAAGTTTGCAGCAAGCCCCTGCCAGGCTGCCAGCATCCCCATGCAGGAGACATCTCAGCACCCCAGCATTTCAGAAGATGGCGCTCCCTTAGGGGTCACCTCGCTCCCGGCTTGCTGCTCCTCAGATGCTGCGGTTGGGGAAACATCTGTGCCTGAGCCACCCACAGGGCCTCACTCGACACCTCTGGCACAGCACAGCAGCTCAGTGCTCAGAAGGTTGATGGAGAAAGGGAGGAGGGAGGGAAAGGGGTAAGGTGGCATGCTGGCACTTGGAGCGGCAACATGCTAGCTAAGAGGCCATCCATTTTCCTGGGGGGTATCCGGTGTCCTGCTGTCAACAGCACGCAACAAGGAGGAGTGTGCTGCTCCTTTCCAGGGCACCAGCAAAGTGCCCTCTGCCACACGTGCCCTCGAGGCCCCAACAGGTAATTCAACCCTTGTTGAGCGTGTCCCTGGAGCAGAGATCGCCCCGTGTCCTGCTGCGGGCTGGGGCACACCTCTCCTCCCGCTCCGGGGTTTCCCTGCCTGGACATCAGTGGATGCAGTGCTGGATGGGTTGAGAGGAGCTGCTGTTCAGCCACCACAGCCAGGTAAAGAAAAAAAAATCAAACTCCTAATGTTTCAGTAAAAGCTAAAATTGACCTGAAAATTAAATCAAGCAAGTCATAGTCTGCTGGCAAAAAAAAGTCAGGCAGCTTTCTGAAAGCATCTTGCTTATATACAGCATTTATTTACCAATTTTCTTCATTGTTATAGGCAGAAGAACCCAAAGTAACCTCTCATTTACCACAAGAGGAAATAATCTGAATAATAGAGAAACACACAAATAAAGGGTCTCCCAGCTGGTTACCAGGCTGTTAGCATGATACCTCTAGCTGTCACAACACATCACCCTTTCCTCCCTGATTGCTAATACTTTGTCTCAGGTTTTGAGCTCTCTTTGGTAACAAACAGCCCTGTCTGAAGGCTTTGAACTTAATTGTTAGGTTTGTAAGTGGTGATAGACT
Source organism: Chlamydotis macqueenii (assembly GCF_036417535.1). Classification (NCBI taxonomy): domain Eukaryota; kingdom Metazoa; phylum Chordata; class Aves; order Otidiformes; family Otididae; genus Chlamydotis; species Chlamydotis macqueenii. The sequence continues at coordinate 24,751,855 of NC_141559.1, forward strand.
TTGTCGCCACTACGCTGACTATCCCGCAACAACCTTGTTGAACATTAAGCTGTATTACTGCAGATGTCCAAAAAGTTCAGATATAGCGAAACAGTTAAGGATTTTTTGTATTATGATCTCTGCATGCCATAAAGTTGATGATGACTGATTAATACTACAAGAAGTAACCTTATGGAGTACCGAGGCACAGTTTTCTTTTGAAGACACATGGTCATATTTTCTTGTGCGACTGGGTGATAAGAAACACAAAAGTTCCCACAGATCAATCCAAACGTGGCCCATGGGCAAATAAACAAAACTGATATCATTTAGTGAGGGTTAACATTTAGTAAAGTCAGCTCTCACACAATACATTTTTTCCTCTCTCAAGAGCTTTACATTTGGGCTACAGCTAAAGGCTTTCATTATGTTTAAGTGAAAAACTGATTTATTTGCACAACATATTTTAAATTCCATTTAAAAAAATAAGTTTTTAATGTTTTAACTATGATTTGTCAACCATGTTTAATTGTACTTTTTTTAGACATCATATTTTTTCATAATCCTGGTGAATTAATTATATTGAAAGGACATCTAGTGCAAAAGCTTAGTTTAAAATAAATTTGAGGCAGCGATTTGTGAAAAGATACATTTAGGAGCTAATATTCCTAGGTATAATAGTTAAGTTGTGGTTCACTCAAACAATGAAATACATTTCAGTGTGCATTTTGTGAAAATATTAGTGGTGCCTCTTGACTTTCTGAGCTCAAAGTCTAACCCGAATCCCACACACACAACCATGTACGGATTATTTTTGTATGTTTTACAGGCTTTTATGCATTAGCATCCATAACATGTTACAACACATGAGTACACGAATCTTTCCAATCCATGCTTCTCTGAACAGCGCTCGTTTGCTACCTACTAAAGGAAACCAGGTGGTAGGGGAATTTAAGCAGTAAAAGCCTTCATCTTTCTTCAGTCTCTATCCACACTTTTTCCACCTTTCACACTCTCAGACAACACACAACATACCAAAGATTTGGTCATCTCTGTAGCATCTGGAAATAGGATTGTGGCAAAAATGAGTAGCAACTCCCTGCAAATTGCCTTAGCACAAGGATTACAATAATCACTTAACTCGTATAAAAAGGAACCAGGGCAATGGAAAGTAGACAAGTGGTGCCTTCAGGGCATGCCACCATTAGAAAAGAAAGACGTAAGTGGCTGGAAATGTGCGCGAGACAGCTATACCACCCGCCGGGCTAGGAACAGTGAGGGGCTCATCTTCCCCAGCAGCTGGTGCCAATCTAACCTGCTAACGCCAGCCCACTTATACTTAGATATTGGTTCATGACATTAGTCTGGTACAAAGACGGCTGAACTTCACTTCCATTCTGCTCTTAATTTTTTCCCCCCTTGACCGTATCTTACCTGCCCATCTGTGTTGACATACTAGGTCACACAGGCAGTCTAGCCACCTGTTGCACTGCATCCCTTTTGCCAGATTGGTCCGAATCTCACTGCTTACAAAGGTTTACTTATGAGGCTGCAACCATAAGACAACATGACGAGCTGACGCAGAAAGTCAAGGCCCCCGGAATGGGGAAGCCAAGACTCTTTCTCTGCGAGCAAGCTGGCCAGCTCCGTCATGTGCTGCTGCTGTAACTCCTGTGTCTCACCAGTGCTTTGGTTTCCCTTAGCAAATTTTGTGCTGGAAACTTAACACCAGCAAAGCTTCACTGCTAGTAGCAGTGGAATTAATTTTATGGTATGAACTGATATTAAGTTTAATTAGATTGTATACACATAGCACTCAGTCACTCACATCACCACCACACAGACTACTCGTCCTTTGGACTAAAAATCTGACCGCATAAGTGAATGAACCTCAAGGAGTCCAGACTTTCAGCTTTGGGGTCTCTCTCCTTTCTGACAGAAGAGAGCATTTTCTCCTCCTGTGAACAGACAGGTAAGACTCTGCGAGGTTCATGCCTCGGGTTCTTCTGGGAACGACTTCCCACGTGTAGGAAAGATGACTGGAAATTGTTCTTTGAAGTCTTTGCTGTATTCCTGCTGCATCAAATCCTCTGGTGATAGGAAATGGCATAAGGCTACTGACACTGAAGGTTTACCCCTGCCAGGCTTATTGCTTTTGTAAGAGGGTTTTCCCAGGTATGGCTCTACCTCCAGTAAGTTGATGCGCAGATATTGGCCAATATCCTCTCAAAAATAGAGTGGCTACTGTAACATTATGTTAACTCAGCCCTTCTTGTAACGTGCTCCCTTAGAAAATACTGACCTGAATTTAAACACACTGTGTTTTAGCATAAAAAAGTTACATCTCATAAAAGAATAGCTGACTTTATAAACCTACTCAAAGCCTTTTACTGAAGAGGGAATTCTTGGTTTCTGTGAAACTGATAGATTTAATGAATATATTCCTGTTATAATATGACATCTCATTTTTCTCTCTCATAAATACTTGTCAGGTTTATGATTTTTCACTCATTGGCCAGGAATTGTGTTGCACAAGCTCAGATTGTGGGTGCTCATACCAAGTTTAATTTCACTCACAAGTAGAGTTGACAAAAGATCACAGCCACTAAGCCCTGGAATTACCCTAGATATTGCCCTCTGTGCTCTGCAAATGAAATCCTACAGAAAACTCTTTGGAAAAGAAGAACATGATGGTTAACGCTCAGAAATCCATTTTGCACAGGGCAGCGTCAGTAGACAGAGCAGCACTGAATGACAGGCAGATCTGCCAGTTCCTGGATGAGAAAAGTCAGATGCTCAGCATTGCACTCTCGCTCTCTGTCTGTCTCGGGCGGTTCCTCTCCCACTTTCTCTTGCTCCTCTCTCATGCCCTTGATTGACTACCAGGTCAGATAAGAAATTAAGACCAGTGAAATCAGAACCAGAACGCACCTGTCCCCGGCACAGCCAGAAGAGAACTGAAATAAAGCACTTACGAAACTGCTGTGATCATAATCTTCAAAATGCTGAACTCCCCCAGCTGTCTGCTCTCTTGGACCAGGGCACTACAATGGGGAACTGGGCAAGAAGGCCCAGCAAGCTATTTCTGATGAAATGCTGTCACTTTGGGAAAGGCTAAAGCAGTCCACAGAGTGAAGTTCTGTTTTTAGCAACAAAGCTTCTGGAAATAGACATGACACTTTTATTTAATTCATCGGGTTACGACTTGGTCATAGAAGGATCGGTTTACTGCTATTTAGTTTGATGCTGTAAAGGGGAAAGATACTGCTGTTATGAACAGAGGACTACTCATCTATAGCAGCAATTGTCATGGCAAGAGTTTATTCTAGCAGAACATGTTTTTCTTTTAAGTAATGGAGAATACTCCAGTCTAAGGATTCAGCTACATGAGTTGCATTGCAGGTCCTGGTCCTACCTGCATATAAACTTATAAAACCACATGGTTCCACACACTCAATGCTACAGTCCTCCTTTTGTTAGTAGTACATTTCAGAACAGCCTGGTTTAACTGATGCAGACAACGGCAGTAACTAAACAACTCCTCCAGCTGAAGCACAGGTAAATCTGAACCTTATCTGATTACTGACCAAAGAGATCCTAGCACTAGAAAAAGCAGCAGGGCTGCTCCAGGGAAAGCACAACCAGACCATGACAGTGTTTAAACCCAAAGAGGGCAGGAGAATAGCAGCCTCTCTGCAAACCAAGGCAGGAAGCCAGGTTCCCAACCCCATCCTCTGGCTCCGTGACAGAGATAGAAGAGGGGAGGGGGACACCAGACTGTACAAGCAAGGAGGCAAACATCCTGCTTAAGACCCTGTTCATGTACCCCAGCAAGGGGCCCATGGGCTCTCCAAAACAGACCATGTAAATCCTTCTGGCCAGCTCTGTCAAACAATATAAATATGCACTTCGAAATGAAAGAAAGCAAATCCCAAAAGTATGGGTCAAAAACAGGAGCACATGAAAGATACTGTTCCCCAGCATCCAGAAACCTGGAAATATAAATGCAATTCAAGAAAGTGGAACAAACACTTCAGAAGTTAACTTTATATGAGCATATACAGCTGGAAACAGTATTTTTGTATTTGGAAGAAGTATGAGAGTACTGGGTATTTGCAGTACAGACAGAAGTGTTATGTATTATAGGAAAGAAGAATTACCCCAACATAAATGATGTCATGTAACGACACATTGTAAATAGGTATGGCTGGGGTTTCCCTGGTGATGACCAAAATAAATTAGTTGCTAAAATACATGGAAAATAAAAAGTGAAGCTCAAGGATAGGCATTGCTGATAGACAAGTAAGTCTTTGAAATTATTTACAAATAGCCTTCCCTGCTGAAAAATAAATCTTCCTGCAGATGCCTCTACTGTAGGTGCCATAAATTAATATTCCTTTTGTGAGTGCGGATACTCCTCCTTTATTAATTTCTGACTGTTGTCTTTTTATACTCAGCACAGGCTTCATTCAAATTTCACCTCATTCAAAATTTGACATTAGAAAATTTGATCTTTTGTTGGTCATAATTTGCTTCTCCTTCAAGGGATTTAAGAGCCCGATTTGAATCATACTGATTTACCACTTATTGGGGTGGTATCAAAATTGGCTGCTCTGTAAGCGTGCAAATTCAGAGCGCTTGAGGAAAAAAATCTTCAATTATTAATTAGTGCACAAAGGAACAAGAATCAACGTATTGCTTTTTATAGGACACACAAGCTGTGTCATGCAAGCGTTCTGCATTACAATAGCACATTCAGGAAAGATGGTGACTGAAACACCACAGTTTTAACTACACATTTACAGATCTTGCAGTGGGCTCAAGGCTGCTAAATTAGATCTCCAACTCTACTCAGTGCAAGCAGAGAACAGCATTTCAGAAGGAGAAAAAGAAAAAAAATCATTTGAGTCTCACCTGTCTAGCATTATGAAATTGTGGATGAAGTAGCAAACACAGCAGGAGATATCCTGGGCTGAGGTGTCTTTTATCAAGTCAGCTCAGGATCCAAAGAGCAACATGTTTTCTGCAGTATAACCACACTCTCTTTTGAAAAACAAGCAGGGATCAACTCCTTTCTTTGAAAGGAGATTATACAAGCCAAGGTGGCAGCAATCCCCTTTTGTAAAACCCCAGTGAGCCGAACACTAACATAGAAACAAACTCATACTATAAAAAAAGAAGGACATGGAAAAGAGAATGTCTTCCATATAGCACTCTAGGATTTCCCAAACTCAAATTCCCTTCATAAGCCCAAATATTTGCAGCTTCAGAACAAAATGAAGTTATAAAATACTCCTCCCAGTTGGAGAGAAATACTGTCAGAGGTGCAACAAATGCTACACTTTGAAGCAAGAAAGCAAACTGCTCTGTTCTGAAAGAACGAAAAAAATAACCAATCCTGAATAAAAGTGACATTTCATTAGGTAGCAGTCTGTTTATGGTTTGTCTGGTTTACAACCATAACGTAAACCCTTTGCTTATTAAGTTGTCAGAGAAACACAAATTAGCACATAGATTAACAAGGAAAACAATTACTACCTTTCTAAAAGAATTACCCATTTCAATTAATCGCTGAAGTGTGAATGAAGTCACAGGGCATCTGCAAAGAATTTTCACATACTCTCTTTTGGCTGTATGCATAGTTACACATAGTAAGATACACATAGTAAGAGACACATTTGAAGATCACCACTAACTTGCCTCTTCTGCTGGATAGAAAGTACTAAATGATGTGTTATGATGCAAATAAACCAGAAAGTACACAGAGAACAGGGAATGTCAGTGGAACAAGTGAAAAATACCTGCATAGGTATGAAAGTGTAGAAGAACAGAATTGCACAGTTAGAACTGGCTCAGGTATTTAGGTCTGCTAGTCAAAGCTTTTCAGTGGAAATTAAGAGATGGATGTATGTACAGATAGATCCACAGCAGATCATTTGTTCCTGGTTATAGGCAATGGTTATGATACTCTATTTCTACAGATCCTTCATTAGCCTAGACTGATACCTGATACCACTGTATCAATATACATGACACTGTTAAACATGTCTGTTAGAAAGCCACTTTTAAGGAGAAGGAGCATAACACTGCGATGCCTCAGCCTCAATGCAAAAATCTAGTCCAGGATTGAGCAAGTTACTGTGCCTCGGATCAAAATCAGGATAACACATCACTAATCCACTACGATTAGCTATTCTCTAGAGTTGTAAGGCACTCTGTAAATGAGAAGTATTTTAAACAAATTTGTGACTACTTAGTACTTCACAAATAGGTTCTTGAAACCTCCTCTTGCAACATATGTCCCTGGCACCTAAACTATAGATAACAACCAGCTGTTAACTGCATAAACCTCTGCCACAAACCTAAACGCTTCACATCCACCCAGCAGAGAACAGGGTGCGTGCAAGCATCACAGCAAGCAAGGACAGTGAAGCAGGCTGTTCACTACCCTTTGGGAAAAGATCTGCATGAAAAACCTACAGAACAAAGGATCTTAGTTATAATTTAAATTTGTTTTCAATCCAGAACAATAATGAGGAGAGGGAATTAAGGGGAGCACTCTGCCCCTCAGATCATCCACTCCGTATTGGGCTCTCCGTCCTTCTCTCTGTCCAAGGATACTTTAGGAAAAACTAAATAGTGTAAACAATTTTTTAGTTCACAGTGAGATTTCAGTGAGCACAATAGCAGCAGAGAAAGGTTGATGGATGCATGTAAGATTATATTTTAACTTTTGGCTCTGGACAATAGAAATAAAATGCATGTAACTCAAATTATAAGAAATTGCGTGCACTATGAGATCAGCTGTTATTGCAACGTTCATCAGTGATGGGAGAGTATCGCTTAACATTAAATAAGCTAAGCGTTCAGAAACCCTAATACTCTCAGGCTTCTCTTCAGGTTAAGACTATGTTGCAGATTCTCTGCCATTTAAAAAAAAAAAAAACCATGGATTTAAAACCAAAAAACTACATAATTTTTTATGGGTAATGCACAACTACATCTGGAAAAGTGAATTCCATTTTACAAGGCAATAGCATAGAGCAATACCTGCAAAGGGGCTCAATTTGAATAAAGTCATTTGGACTAAATAACGTAGTCATTCAGACCAAGTCTGAGTAAAATACAGACCAAAATTAAAATACAGACCAAAAAGTTCTAATGTGTGACCAGCTTTGTGCACCGTGTGATTTATCTGCCTTTGACTGCTCCTACAGGACAAGACCTAACATATGCTTAAGTCTTTGTAGGACCGTGGCTGAAACCAGCCCTGTAGTAGTTTCTTCTCTAGCTTTACCAGACATAAGCTATGATCATAAAATTCCTATGAAAGAAAGTATTTCTTATTACTCTAGTTGTGTACAGAACTGCATGTTTCTTTGAATCTGTCAAGTGATTTTTTAAACATCTCCATAACCTGAGTGCCATACTGTTAACCATGAGATCTGTTTTTAATTTCAAATAAGAAAAGGTGGGGGGAAGGAATAGGACAGAAGGGAGAGATAAATCCTGTATTTTTCTTTATATTTTACAAATTTTATTACTTCAGTCAAGAAATGTGACTGAAGCAATAAAATGTTACTGTTGCTCAGTGTAATGGTATGTGTTTGAAATGCAACCCGTTTGCTCTTCATTCACTTCATCGAAGTTTTGGCAACCACTAAAGGCTTCAAGTATGTGTGTAGAATATTCCTTATGCTATCATATCCATATTATTTCTCCACTTACCATTTCTTAATGAGCTATTTTTAACAGTTGCCCACTTACCAGTTTTCTATTTATGGCTATGTGCCTTCCTCTGTCTAAAAACCTTTAATGAGATTTGTTTATGAAACTCGTTTGCAATGCTTTGAATGCTGGCAGCAGCTATGAGAGGGAGATTAGAGACCATAGGTGCAGCTCTTCTTCCAAATCCCCGTCCTGACTACAGACTAGTGGTCACTGCCAACTCACATGAAATACGGTCAACCATGCAATCCCAGCAATTATGCAGATGACAGGACACAGCTTGAGTTTATATCATGATATTGCTTCATTGACCCTCTCTCCGACCTTAGGGACACCATCTCCAGGAATCATGGAAAGCAATGGGAAGGCTGAGGAGGTAATATACTCCAAGTTCAGTTGGGTAACTGGGGAGTTCCAAAAGGCAATGCAGCATGCTGATACTTAGCTACCTTGTTTATCCCTTGTTCTGGCTCCCTCCTGTTTATCTAGCTGTTTATGGACACCTAAAAGCTCCAAAAGCTGTTTTCTTTGGCTGTGAACTACAGTCTATAAAATACTGTTCAGTAAGAGGATCGTATTTGTGTCCTTTAATACCTAGCCAGGTGCTCTTCAGAGTTGGCAGCAGTGCCTTTACTGATAGCTTTGACTGCATTTTATGTCTTTTCCTTTACCATTACAATGCAGACTGCTCTTCAGCTATTGCTCCCTCTAAATCATGCCTGATTTTTGGCTTGTGGTAAAAGTAATTCAGAGACTCCTTCCCCGAAGCAATATGCCATATCTGCTAAAAGCAAATGAACAAAAAAGCAGGGAGTACAGAAATTTCCAAGTAATTAAAATGAGCTTGGGGTTTTTTCCTAACTTCTTCATTTCCTAAAGGGCAAGAATTGTGTTTTGCCAAAGCTTGAAAAACTCCATTTCTAAAACCAGCAGAACAAGATCAGTACAGGAAACACCGCAGAGTGGTCCTACAAGAATACATTTGGGTGTAACAATCAGTATTCTGTTGCAATCTTTCTGCAATATTTTAATTCCTAATACATCATTACTGTAAAGGATCAAAGGCTGATTTTGATCTATTTTCCTTAGAAGAACAGCAATAACACCAAGACACAGCATTTTCCTAAAGTGAACCCTCTCAGAACAACAGGGGATGAATCTCTGCCACAAAGTTCTGCAAAGAATGGGGATTTTCATTCTCACCGATTTCAGTAGTTTTACTAACACTAAGTTTCCTGTTCACTGACAAAGTTCAGTGATGATCACACCTCCCCTCCCCCCACACTTCCATCTTATGAAATGGCACATTTCAATTAGGTTGGGTTATATTGAACAAGTTATTGAACTTTTCTTTTATACTTCTTGTTTCCCCTACTGCTTCATACAAACAGCTCTGTGGATATCTGTGATATGTGACAGCTGTCAAGAAGGGCCATGTTCCTGGAATGCCGCACAGAATGCCATCCACAGCACAAGGATCATCTCTTCACATAGCCAGGAAGGGTACAGAGACCTTGGCTCAGTTCAGACGTGAGAGCTGACACAACAGGTTATCTATTTGCCAGAGTCACCTGGGAAAACTTGTGTACTATGACAAGGTCTCAGGAGGTCACTCATCTCATTTCAGAGAAGTATAATAGAACATCAGAGCCTAGGAACCACTGTAAAGGCATTGTAAATAATGTCCAAAAACCTTAGAAGAAAGTCTTGGATAGATTTTTCCAAGAATTGCCTGGGGTTTTTTTCTGCAAAGTTTAGCATAAATCAAATATGTAGCAGTGGTAAGCAACTGAATTATCGATCAATAAAAAGTGAGTAAACTCACCAGGGTGACATCGCAGGCCAAACACAAAGATAAAATAACGTTCTGTTACTGTCCAAGCATAGCAGCAAAATAGAAACTCTTCCATTTACCTTCCAGTACATCAGTGAACAACAAAAATAAAAATCTTATTTCTCATAACCAGCATGGCATTCACAAGGCACCTCTTGTGGCACTAAGTAAAATCTGTGATGTGGCACATTTACATAAATGACAACTTATGTTCAAGTCACAACGACAAACCTCGTAAGAAATGCAGAAATAACCAATTTCCCCAAAATGTTCACAGTATTTCTTTCTCATAGAATAACCTGTTCCACAAAGAGTTCTGAACTGAAAAAAATAATGTATAAGGAATACTCTAATTTAACGATAATCTCCTTCAAAGTTAAACATTTTTCTCTATTATACCAGCAGAATATGGATCACTAAAACCAGTATTTTGGGGAAAGAATGCATTGCATAAGAGAAGACCAGAATATCAGGCATGTTTGAAGCTATACAGGGGTAGATAAAAATGGCAAAATGGATAATTTCCATGACATGTATACATGAGCACTATCCCTTGTTGACCTTGGCAATATTTCAAGGGGAAGCTTTCAAGGATTAACTGTTCAATCAATCAGATTTTCTGACATACACCAACTGGCTCCACAAATGTACTTGCAATCATATTGCAGGAATAACAATAAAAAAGATTTAATCTACTGCTAGCTCTTGCACCAGAATGCACACAGGGAAGTTGCACACCTTGGCAGGAATAATCTCCGCGCTTTAGAAACTCCTCACCCGCCTCAGTCTGTAGCAAGGGTAGACTGTGAACAGCTCTTGCATAGGTGTTTGGAGGTACATTCCTACATGAAAAGTGCCCTTCTGTGCCCCACTCTGAGCACACTGAATCAGAGCTAAAGAGAACTGACCCCTTCGCAGCCAGAGAACAAAATCAGTCCTAAGTGCGTATCTACCCTCGGTGCTCCCTTTGAGACCCAAGAGAAGGCTACATACATGCAAAAAAGTGGAGAAAGCAACTTTGTGTGCAAAACAGAGTCGTATTCCTAGAATAAAAGAATTGCATCAATGAACCTTAATCAGGTCTGCCCCTGTCTGCCCCTGGAGATTGTTGTTGTATGCACAGCTATGCTATAAAAAGACAGTACTGCCCTCAAAGAGCCTAAAGCTGAAAGATCATAGCAAAGAGGTAGAGAGAAGCCTTCAAACCAGTTCACAAATAACGACAGTTATTAGACAGATGGGGATACAAAATAAAGAACATGATCTTCTACCAGCTTTTCTTTTAGCAAGTAACAATTTTAGCAGGAGGAGGGGAAGAAATCGGCTATCAATTCTGCTCTACAATACCTCCTCAGTAAGAACAGAGCCTGTCATGACTCAACAAGGTGTGCTTTATTTCACACATATAAGCAATGCAATTGATTCCACGTGATGTTAGCTTACTTCAGGTGAAGCAAATGCATAAGTGCTTTGTTGAGTGAAGGCCAAAACCCACATATTTCATTGCAAAATATTTGAGTGGGATCAGGACAAACAATAATAGTCTTCTCATGCTCAGAGAATCCCACAGAAAGTCTCACTGAACCCAGTTACCCAGTGGTAACAGCTACTTGGTATCACACTTCAGCTATTTCTAATGCTCTTTCTGTAAAAATAAAAGCAGGTAACAGAAAGCTAGCTTATTTAAGGAGTGGAGGGGAAAGATTTGGTGGGGGAAAAAAGAAGAAGTAAGGCTAAGGCTGGGATGCTCTGTCCCCAGACTGTTATCTCTGTCTTAGCCTTCTAGGTCACGGGCCAGCTCAGAGTATGAGCCTGGAAAAATCTTCCTACCTTTCTGCTTGAGTCATACCAAAATATGGAGTTAATCTACCATATTAAAAAAAATATATATCAAATACCTTTGTAATATATACACTATTAATATATGCAAATTACCCAATTTATTTTTCTTTAAAATATTAATAATCTTCATTCTAGCACTTTGTATCACATATCTTGATGAAATTAAATTAGCCAAACTTGATATCTCCGTTTGATTTGCTCCCATTCCACTAACACTGCAATTGTAGCCTGCAAGGCCAAGAATCTGAGTAGAAAACTGTTTAACATGAGCAGCAAGTAATCATTTACAGCCCATAACTTGTCCTGGATCAAGTCACCTTGGACTGCAAAATGACAGGATTGGTTTAACAGCTTTGCTCTTATATTTGTAAAAAAAGTCTTGAGGACCCTCCTACAGCCTCTACAGCTACAGCTTTCCCCAGTTTTCTGTGGGATTTTCCAGAGATCTGAGTAAAGAAAGTCAGGGTCCTTTGAACAACACAGCACCCTCTCTTCTATAGCATTGAGGAGGAGATTATCAGCACAGTCTTATCTTGGGAACCAAAATAAATTTTTTTCTATTATGTTACCTGTATATTTTTATGTCTACAGTTGATATATTCACATTGATTAAAGTCAATGCAACCATAAAAGAAAGAGATGCTGAACTGTATATGATTATACTAAATAAGGCATTCTTAAGCTGAAGGTTTGAAGCATGAGTTTATGTTGTTAGTAGATAGAAGCGAAGAACCATAGAATAAATCAGGCTTGAAGGTGCCTCTGGAAGTCATCTGGTCCAGCCTCCCACACCAGACATGCAAGATAGAAGTCATGAAAAGTGAAAGGAAATTCAAATATGCACTGATGCTACAACCCTTTGATATCCAGGATCAAATGAGAAATTTACCTCTTTTTCACAGAGTAAATAAACTAACACTTCAGATTTCTTGTTATTAGAGCAATTTTTCATTTCTGCTTTACCAGACATTATACAGACAAGGAACAATGATGTAGTCTTTGCCGCAAACTGCTTACAGTTTGGACTTAGGTAAAACTTACACAAAGTAGTTGAAAAGCTCTGAAGCAGACTTAATTTCTTGTTAAGAGAGAGCAATTAAGAGAGCCAGAATCAGTTTAAATATACATTTACATACACACACATGTACATGAGGAATAAAACACTTTTCCTCACCTCAATATATTTTCCAGCTAAACATCTTCCAGTAAAAATAGCTACCTATTGTTGAGTGATTTGTTCAAAAACTGTTCTGCATAACTGTACTCTTAAAATTAATGGAATAAGTTCATTCCTTTTGTAATTCTACTTACATTCCAGCCACTTGGGGAAGGGGAGAAGAAGAAAAAAAGAGGGGAGAGAAGTCAAGAATACTTCAAGCATACTCTTTGGCAAAAACTCTAGATCAAACTGATAAGCTTGCAGACTGCTGTGCATTCTCCATTACAGTCTTTAAAAAGTGAAACAACTATACTGTACTTCCAAAAATAATATTCAGAAAATAAGACTTGAGAGAATAACCCAATTTTACAAAAGTCCTGATAGTTTAGTAAAAAATGAAAACTGCTGCCTTGTCTTCTCACCGTGCTTTTCTTGTCACCTTACCAGATCTAAAGCCTTTGTTACTGGAGAGTAAAGATTTTTAAATTCTCACTATTACACAAGACAAAACAGTACTCCTTGACATGGGAGAGCAGCTATCCTCAGATATTCACTAGTACAAAAAATACTGCAGTGCTATGAGGTGTAGTTCAGCTGAGAAATTCCCTTCCTAGGATAAGTAATCCGTTTCTCCAGGAACACAGATACCTTCTCCTATGCTCCTCCTTTGGTTTTCTCGATACATCCTCTTACACATACAGCCAGCCTTCTGCTTCACCTCCACTACCAGAGCTCAAACGTTGCAAAAGTAATAATTTTGCTCAATTGTCATTAGTTTGTTCCTTATATACATGAAGAAAAGGAGGCACAAAAACATGAGGCTTAGTCAAATTAACATGCTGTGGGTGAGGAAGGAATAAAACTTACTTTCTGATCCCAGGCTTTATTGAAACTTCCTTCTATGATGGTTTTTACCCTGAAGTTCTTTTAGAAAGAGAATAAACTGAAGAATATTAAAGTACAGGAGCTCAGAAAAGGAAGGAAATGTGAGAAAAGGCTTATACCTAAGTCAACAATCCAGCCAGAGCTTGGGTTAAAGCCTAAGAGGTCTGCATCTCAGCAGCCCTGTGGTTTTGAGGAAGAGCTGTAATACCTACTTGCACAGTCTACCTGATCTGGCTCTGCCGAGATACCCACACACAATGACAGCCACTATCAACTGCTCCATTTACTGCAGTGGAAGAGTAGAGGATCTGAACACTTAGACAGAGCAGGTAGAATATACAGGTGACAAAATGATAACCCTTAATGGAGCTCTGCTTAGTTCACTCTGTTAAAAAGTTCTTATGAATCACATTTTAAACACATTAAAATGACACTGAGCTTGCAAAGTCAAGCATTCAAAGATGCAGGAAAACATCAGAGTTAAGGTTTTCTGTGCAAATTAAATTAGTCTCATAAGATGTAGACATTACAATGCTTATCTCTATTCTAAGGTGCAGTCTTTCATTACTTTATCATTTATTTCTCCTCTCTCCTCCCTGCCAAGGAAGATCAAATGCTGCCTGCCAAATTTCAAGTGGAAAAGCATAGACTGTAAGGTTGCTCGTTTTTTTTTTCTTTCCCCCAGTGAAGCAAGACACAGGACATTTTCCCTTTGTAATGTGAACAAAACAATGTCATTTTCTGTTGGCTCATCCTGAGAAATACACTGATTTAAGTTTGGCTGAAATCCCCCACTCCTCACCTCTCCTGAATGAAGACACTCATCTGGAAAACCTCAGCCTAAACTATTTAAGCTTTGGCAGAGTTAACACAGTTAAAAATACAACCTCCTGACTGAAAGCGTTAAGCAACCTTAAACATAGGTAGCGTTAGCAGCCCTGTCCATCGCACATAAACACAACTAGAAGAATGAGATCGTAATATTCTGAAGCTTTTACAGAGTGGGAAAGAGATCCACTGGCAGAGCTGTGCGAGGAATATGTTTAATGCCTCTTCTAGCCAATGCAATGGCACCCTTCAGTAACAGGATTAACAATATATATTTGCACATTTTCCTACGACATCTCTGCCAAAGCAACTTGGCCCCAGCCTCCCAAATCTTCTGTCGTACCCTCAATTACACTAGCTCAGCTCCAGGAAGACATAAAATATTATTTTCCTCAATATATGCTGAGGAAAAGGTTTATAGCAGAGTTTTTCTTCTGCCCACATATGTGGTTTTCATTCCCCCTGGAAGACTAGCTTTGGCAGAAGTTCAATGTGCTGGAGATCCTCTTCTCTCTTCCTTGCCTCTGTGTACTATTTAGCTGGTTATTATTCCACATCAGGTGCTGCTTTGCACTAGAACATACAACTACAGTAGTCATTCCTCCTGTGATCAATAAAAGGAGATTCTTTCTATGCATTCAAAAAACACGCTCAGCTAATTCAGTCACAAGTTACTGAACCAGCTGCAAGAATCACCAGGGAAATGCGGTCTTATGCAGCATATGTAATTAGTAATATAAATGTTATATATTAGTAATATATATGCAATTATTATGTATTAAAAATCATGTTTGTTAGTAATATATATGTAATAATGATCCCTTCTACCCTTTAGAATTATAAACCTCAGAATCTTAGTAATAAACAAATTATGCAGAAACTTGTTCTTAGGTTAGCATTACTCAATTAAGACATATTATAATATTATCAATACTAATAGGTGGTTCAGTGTTGTGTTTTGGTTTCTTTTTTGTTTGGTTGGTTTTTCAAGAGAGGAAGCACTGCTACTTCAAAAGAATTGCAGCCGAGTGAACGGTAGGAATGTGGAGGTGATCACTGATCATCAAAACTCGATACACACATAACATTTATGTCAAGCAAAGCCATGGGGAAAAGGCGTGTCCTTCCTCCCTCTCACTCCAGAACGGGTTCAAATTAGCTGAAATTGACACCCTGAAATCTGCTCTGTACCGCCACTGGATGAGGGAAGGACCAACAGCAGCTGCTAGAGCTCCACATGGGAGCTCATCTAGCGCTGCTCTCCCACTTCCTTGCACTGGAAAGGAGCTGAGTAAATTCAGTAGTGAGCAGCGGCAAGTAATTTTAAGCTTAAAGCTCACCAGTATGCATTGCTGCTGTTTCCCAGGCTATGAAGCACACCTCTCCCATCCTGCTCCAAAATCTGTGCGATTTATAGTCATCCCCCACTCCAACATTATGAACAAAGTAAGCAGGTTGATCTAGCTTGGGGACAGCTTTACAACCAAAAGCTCATTTCAAACCACCTCTCGCTTCAGGGTGCTCCCTCCATTTCCCATCAGGATGGTTCAAGTTCATGGCCTAGATGATCTCCTTGACTGTCTGGCTGCTAGGTTCATGAGCCACATCACCTGCCTCGGGACATCAGCGGAGGCCCATGAAACAACCCCCCACCAGGATCAACACCTCCAAGCAGCCTCTGTGCTGTTTCAAGTAACCACTTCCAGGCAGCCACAAGGTCATTTGGTTGAAGAGGGAAATGTTTGGTTTCTGGTAGCTAAAATTAGTCAGTGGGTGCAAGATATTCTTTTACTTCACTGTTAGAAGCTTGAGAGTAGCTGGATGTTCTAAATGGAAAAATTATTAATATAATAAGGAAATATCTTCCTTCAAAAGCACCGCGTCCTCCACATAGCACAGTGCTCATAGTTGTCCTAGGCAGAGTAGGCTTTTAAACACAGCAGGAGGACGGCTCTGGTTCATATTACTTTTTTTTTTTTTTTAATTTATTTTAACAGGTTACTGCATTGGGTTTTGTAACTATTGTTCACATAAAAGATACCTAGGTAAAGAGCTCTTAGAAAGAGAACACTAATGATCAACAATTAATGTATTCTGCATTTATTTTTTTCTATCAGAAAAAAAAAGAACAGTCAACTTTTTTTCTTCCACAGTGCTTACTCAATATTTTTGCTTCCTTGAAGAAAGCAATTATATAATAAACTGTGTGCAGAAGTGATGGAAAGAAATGCATTTACGACATAACAGAAATAAGTAGCAAGCATTTATTTTCTTGTGGTATGGTGAGGTCACTTCTTTTGCTATCTGCAGCCAGCTTAAAATCAGGTTTTCCATAGAGCAGCGTGTCGTCTCACAGCCCGCGCAGAGCTTTGCTGCACAGGCTGTTGCACTGGATGGTGGCTCTCCAAGCATGTGTGCTCACAAGTCCCAGAGCTGGTTTAGGCCACAGCAGCTTCTCTCCCCGTGGCCTCCTGATGGAAAAGCCTTTGCCTGCAAAACATGCCAGCAGGGCTCTTGGCAAAATGGGACTAGTATCATTATATTCATGTAATTTTGTGTTGATATAAGCACGTCTTTTCACAGATCTTCAACACTATGTGTTCCATAGACGTATTATTATTTTAAGGACACAGAACAGTCCATTGCAAGCAAAGTCTGGCATTTAAAAAAATAACTACTTGTTATTTCACGCATCACAAAACCAAAATGAAGATGGGCAGCCAGGTTTCTGCTCCTGCAGCTCACCTTCTCTTTGAAGTGTACCTTCTCTCTCTTTTGTGCAGTCAGTTTCCCTTGTCCTCAGTGAGTCCTGATTCCTTCAGTTTCCTGCTCAGCTGGCTGGAACATACAGCAGATTCACCTTTTCTTTTTTTTTTTTTTTTTTTTTTTAAAAGTGTTTTATTTGGAGATTTCCTGTTCTTCCTTCAAATATGGCTGACATCCTCAGAGTTCAGTCCCAAGGTGCTCCCATTCAAATGGGAGACACAAAGGCTAAGTGAGAATTTACAGGAGATACTTAACCCTATTCTGCCAAATATCAAGGGATTACACTGATGATACTGCAGCATCAGAGTTGTCAGCAGGGATTGATAATGAGCATGTGGACAGATTCCCTACATTATCATAGACTCAGGATGGATTTTGCGCACAGGAAAGGAGGGAAGCTGTTGTTTTCACTTACTAAATATGAAGTACAACACTCAGTCCAGTAACATCATGTAGATCATTTTTCCATGAATTTCATTCTTCTCTCTGAGGTATATTATTTCAATAATTATGCCCAGGATAATCCAGTATTTGGGATTAGCAGTACTAAACTTTTGAGAGCCAGAAAACCACTTTATTATGAGGCCAAGTGATTAAGAAATAGAAAAAAAACACAGTTTGACAGACTGACATTTGTGCTCTGATACATTAGTACACAATGTTGGTTTTGACATAACTTGAAGTCTTGGTGTAACTACGCAACGTCAGAAATTAATGACTTCCTATTTCTATCCCTCCCCCTGTCACTTCAGAAACTGTTTCATTAAGGGCAACCTCAAAAAAAAACAGTCAGATGTCTGACTTTTCCCTAATTCACCAAACCACACTAACTTCAACAACAATACCAAAGAAATCAAGTCAAGTCAATCTGTTACTTATTGTTCAATCCATTTCGGGAATTGGCGTGATCTAGAGCATATCGCAAACATCCCAAGTAGCAGGAGCTCTAAGGAAAAAATTGCACCCCTCAATCTTTCAATGTAAACAGAGTATTGTAAAGGTTGCTGCAACACTGACACAATTCCAGCATTACATCAGTAGCACCAGTTTTAACAGTGTGGAAAAATCAAGTCGTGGCACATCAGTTCGCCTTTATCAGCCAAGTTGCCTCCCCAGCTTTTCTCTTAACATAAATCTCAACCACCAAAATGCAAAAGTTAAAGGTGCAGTCTTCCTTATGGAAGCAACCCAGAATTTGGCAAGACTTGGAAAGCCTTAAATTGTTAATGCCACATCGGCTTCCATTTGTTGGCATTTTGAAATTCTAATGGAAAAAAGGAAAAGCTGTAAAATGGATGACAAACACGGACATCAGCTATTAATGTTTCTGTTGATTTGCCATGCAAAACAAGAATTCCAGGTTACTACTTTATTTTTAGATATTGCTTGCTCATAAGCAGCCTTGTATCCTCATCTGTGGGTTTTGAACTTGAAAAAGTTACACTGCAGATTGCGATTACGCTTTGCAGCTGCTGTAGGTATAACATTTTAATGTCATTTCAATGAATACATTGTATTGATGTTTACATTCTATCTGCAGATGTGCAAAAAGCAGAAGAGTAGTGATTTTTTTTTTTTTACTTTTTTTTTTTTTTTTAGAAAGGAGAAATGTGTTAGGATCTTTCTCTGCATCACAGAAGTTTTTGCTTAGGAAAAAATAAAACAGATGATAACAACTATAAAAGGGAGGACGGAGCCATGATAGAGATGTGTTGAAGTGCAGCTGCTATCATAGTCTTTGAGCTTGCTGGAGGGAACTATAATGGGCAGGCAACTTGATATATGCTCCTAAACTCCAGCCTGCAGAAACAGGAACCAGTAGGTTCTTATTTTACAGGTGTGGGGAGGTAAACCTGCCTTTGCAAGTCTGGCAAAACTGATCTTAAAATATTGTACATACTGGGGAAGAATAACTCCAACATTGCAGATTCCCTAAGAATAAACGATGGGATTAGTGACCACCAGCCTTCTTTTTCCACTCTGGGACAGATATGAAGGTTCCAAAATTAACCAAATAACTGAAAAGTATAACAGAAATCCATATCTGGATGCTGAAGGAAACAAATTGAAGTGAGAGTAAAGACAAATTTTTTTTCAATAGAACTGGTAGTCTGGTGATGACACAGCTATAACTTGGCATCCTCCCACACAGAGCAGATAGCTTTTTTTTTTTTTTTTTTCTGTAAACAGGCAACCTGAAAAGGTATGGAGCTCAATATACATAACAGTGAAGGGGCAAAATATAGTAACCTATAATGGCTAGGAGCTGAAAAAATCTTATTTAAATAGTCTCTTCTGAGCCTCCAAGTCTTTGAATAACCTCATCAAGTTCAAAGAATAGAGTAGGAGAAAGTTAAGGACAACTGCTCCTCTACAACACCAACTGTGGAGTTTGTTTCTCTTTTTACATAAGTGATTTTATCCACAGAACGTAAGTAGCTCTGATCTATAGCATCTAGCCATAAACCCAACTGCTTGGGGCACAGAAGAAAGTAAGTCTACTAAAAAGCGAGAAGAAACATCCACACCAAAAGAAACACAGGCTAGCCATCTTATCTTTAAGAATTTATTATTATTATTATTTATGGCCTAGTCTTATTATAGCAACATTCTGCAGATTTTTTTTCTGTGTCAGAATATTTAATAAATGTTGTATATTCTCAGACTATAGGTGCCTAGTATCAATAAACTATGCAGTGAATGTAACCTTTGCTTTCTAACCCATGTTTGCAAATGACTTTCTAGCATTTCATTGAACAGGTGAGAAAGGCACAAACTGACATGCAAGTAATGTGGCAATTGGACACTCCAGTCTAGACTACGACAGACTCAAACATATGAAAGAAGCTATTGTAGCTAGTTAAAATAATCCACTGAAGACAACTACATTTTAAAACATTTCATCTAAAAAATACATCTCATTTCAGCTGTGGGCAGATTTTGGTCCAGAAGCTGGATTCTACACTCACAAAGCAAATAAATGAGCTAACAGAACAAATAATAAAATGCTCCTAATTGAATCCCTCATCATTAAAACCAAATAAAATCTTCTTAATCATGCTGATATCTGTGATCATATCTACTTTTGTGACTTCTGAGTCTAGGTATTTTTGTTAAATACCAGCAGTCAGCCACATACAGCTCATCACATTATTAAAAAAATGTAGAATCTAATCACAAAGCAAACACTCTGCTATAGTATCTTTGCAGAGCAAAATAATACTGAAGGGCCACAGCCTCCTCTCAAAACATGCACAAAATTGCCACTGACATCTGCTGGGACTCAGTGTGCAGCAGAAGAGCAGGATATGACCTCACAAAGCTAACTGCTTCAGTGTGGTTCATAAACAGCATACCAGCATAGGGGCAAATGCTGCACCTCTTGCTCATATAGAACCCCCAGAGGTCAGCAGGATAGTTTGGTCTGGAAAAGGACTTGAGGAGTCAGATTTTTATGCCATTAGAAGTGAAATTAAAACAGATGCAGATTTAAACTTTCGTTTATTTAGATTCATTTCAATCATTTAGATTATGAAAAGTGCTTTCCTTAAAGAAAATCTGTTAAATATTGTAGTATTGGACTATGTCCCCTTTGTCCTGTACTTCGTACTTATTAAATGCTAGTAATATGAGTAATATGAACCTAACCATATCCTTTCCCTTAAAGCTGAAAAAAAAAAAAAATCTGGATATTCTCTCTACCAGCAAATAAAGATAAGAGTAGCATGCTGAAAATGCCAATCTTACTGCATATTTCAAGAGGTGATAACGCACTTTTCATGGCAAATTCTCTCTTCTCTATCCAAAGATCAGTAACTTAACCATGTTCTTGTATTGAAAAAAAGCTGGAATTTTCTGAAAATATCAATTACAAAGCCATCTCTGTATTACTACAAATTTGCAACATCTCAAGAGCACAAATAAGTTGTAGTTATGGCATAGTGGGAAACGAGTAAATAGCCAACTATTTGGGGTGGGAAAGCTTTCAGGAAAAATAAACTTATGCAAGTATACATTAAAATGCTGAAAACTAATTGAAGAATGTGAAACAAGAGAGCTTTTGTACCTATGCAAAGGTTCACATTCAGCCAAGAATTCCACTTGAAGGGATGGAGCCTACAATGAGTGAATACATGACATTTAGAAATAAAAGCAGCTGGCTATGAGGACTCTCTTAAAACTAATCAATTTTCCAATACATTTTATTATGGTTGTCAAAAATCCAATGATGCAGGTTAGTAGCCTGTAGCTATAAAAACTCCACCACGGTAGCTACATAATCTTTGCTTATTTGAAAGTCTGACAGTTTCCCTTGATTAAAATAAGGATACTTCATTAAGCATTGCTTTATGAGTTATGTAAAGTCTATGATTTTTCATTTATGCTTTAGAATCTTAACCACATTGTCTCACTTATGCATAATCCATCAACCCAGGTGACAAATAGTCTTCTATATTTACACACTAGGAATATACAAGGAGCAAACTGTATTAGCAGCTGAAACTACAAAAGCCACTGTCAATCAAACCGGCTGGCATAGGACCATATTTCTTGTCACCAAGAGGCTTAAAGCAAAGAATCTGTGCCTAATTCTCTTAAACCTTACAGGTCAAAAGGTTTTAAAATTATTTTTGACACTATTTCTTTGCTTTGTCAACAGGCCTGAGTACTTTTTAACATGTAAAGGATATTAAAAAGCTGCTCATCGGAACAGTCTGGCATTAGCAATGTATGGGTTTAAAGTCTGGAGTGCACAGCAATTCCTCTGGTATAACAGCGTGCCATTCTGGAATGAGCGGGTGGAGATGCGGCTGTAGGACTGTAAGTTTTATTAATGCAAAACCTCCAAACCAATCACCCGCACTCCGGGCAGCCAGCACTTGCTGAGTCAAAGCCACCTCAGCCTAAAGCTGCACAGCAGTGCAAAACACCCTGCTGTCGTGCACAAGCTGTCACACAGCCACTTTTCTTCACAGTAATTTTATTCCTGTTTCAAGATCTTGCTTCCCCCACATACCCCCAAACACACATATAAGAGCTCTAAATTGGCAGCAGTCATGTCTGTCCTCAGTTGCTGAACTACTCTGCACACAGATGACAACCACCACCCTTGAAAAATCAGGGCTTTTTAAAGTTTTCAGGAGCGCAGCTCTTTGAGCCTTTCTTGCTAAAGATGCTGTTTTGCAGCAGGACCAAAGATGCAGCTGAAGCTTTGACCCCATCCTGACAGGCCAGCAGAAGGAAACACAGTTCCTTCCTAGCAGAGTTCACAGTCCAGAAATTCTGAAAATACTGAATGACTGAAAAACAATCCCCCTATGCAAACTGCTGGCTGCAGCTCCTGGAGACTGTAGCCAGCATCTTCCACTCTCTGCCCAGTGCTTCCAAGACACAACCCCCGTGACCTGGTGAGCAGCGGAGGCACACCACACAGCAGGCAGTGCGGGTAAGGTCTCCCCTCAGCCTCCTTTTCTCCAGACTAAACAACCGCAGTTCTCTCCTCATAAGACTTGCATTCCAGACCCTTCACCAGCTTCATGGCCCCTTTTTAGACTCACTCCAGCACCTCAATGTCTTTCTTGCAGGGAGGGGCCCAAAACTGAACACAGTATTCCAGGTGTGGCCTCACCAGTGCCGAGTACAGGGGGATGATCACTTCCCTGGTCCTGCTGGCCACACTATTTCTGATACAAGTCAGAATGCTCTTGGCCTTCTTGGTACTTCCCAAGACTTGTTATGAGGGCTCCTCCTCTTTTTCAGGGAACGGATTTGAGATGCTGTAATGAAGGGCATTACAAAACTATGAACAGTATATGAAAATCAGCTTCTTGCACAGGAACAGAGCGGATGCCTTGATGTTAATATAATTGGCAGTGCTTTGCATGTGGTAAAGGAGGTGGTGATGATGAGAACAGGTGTTGGTGTCCCTGCACCTTTGCTGTACTGCAGAGCTATCCTTGCCAAAGACTACGTTCTTCCTCTGTTTGCAAAATACTGTGCAATACTAACCTACACTTGTCCCTAGTGCTTTCCCAAGTGTTGAACTTAAAAATAATTACTATTAATAATAACAACAGTAATATACACCTGGAAGATCCTGGCCTTGCTGGAACAGGTACCTCCACAATTCTTCCCCACTCTAACAAGAGTTAATTCTCCTATCTGCCAAACTGCTTAGTTCAGACAGTGGAGCAGAGGGAAGGGGAGGAGGGAGGACTAAAAAGAGGGGGAGGGCAGCCAAGACGACAACTCTATGCAACCCCCGGAAGTGCTCTGGGGCTGAATTTTGGCCCACAGCCCAATGCTAGCAAGTACCACTGGCTTCAGCTATATTAGATGAAATATTATCATAAGGTTACAACCATTTTCCTCCCCACACTGTATGTGTGCACTGAGTCTGGTTTTCATTTTGGTTAAGGGCAAGGACACTGCATTCAACAACCCAAACCGACACTCCTGATTAAAATAGTGTATTTCATCACAACATATGCATAGGGACATAAATATCTAAATAGACATGGATTTGATAAAAATTGTCATGAACCAAACCAAAAGAGAGACAATGAGCTGCAGAACACTATTGCACACAAGGATCACAGCTCAGCCTTCCTTAACTTTACCCTGCTTGGGCCTTGCATGAGAAGAACAGATTACTTACCACTATTAGCCCTCCCTTCCTTTGCCCCACTGTTTTACTGTGCCAGCTTGCTGCGCTGAAATTCAGAAAGCAGCACAGTCACGCGCTTCTCACATCTCACCGTAGACGAAGAGATGGCGACAAACCTTACCCCTAGGTCTGACCTTTGTAAGGGTTGCAACCTGTCTGTCAGGATAGGGTAAGTGATAGATAACAGCCCATCTTAAGGGGTGGGAAGAAGAGAGGGAATAAAATACATCTTTCATAGTGGGAAGCAGGAGAGATGAAAGGCAGAGATAGAGGATTCCCATCAAGAAGTGAGGCAAAAAAAGATACGTGTATCTTGGAAGCAGAGACTGCAAAGTTCATGAAAAGCAGGAGAAACAGAGACCCTCAGTGAGAACAGAAACAGTCCAGAAGAAGAAAGACAGCAGCCATATGATGAACCCGTTCCAACTTCAACAAAAGGAAGTACAGGAATTTCTACTGTTACTGGAGGAGGAAAAAAATATTCAGATGTTTACAAGGTAACTAAAACATCACTCTTGGTGGTGGATTACAAAATGTAGTTCAACTCAAATAACTTGACGGATTTCCTCTTCTTCCCTCTAACACTTATTTTCCCTACTAGCTTTCTCTTCCTATCCTCAGATCAATTAAATTTTCATTTTTCCATAAAATTAAAACTTGGGTTATAGTAAAAGAATTATCTCCCTTTCACTGAAACTGCAAATGCCTTTTTCAACCCTTACTTCTCTCTCCCATCTTTAACAACTCGTGTGAGTTCCAGTGGGCTCCGTTCATCCTTATTAAGTGACATTACAGATGGTTCTGCTTTAGTATAATGAAAGTGTAAGCTTTTCTGCTGATTTATAGCTGAATAATGCATATATTGCTTATAATACTACAGTTTCATATGTGATGCAGAAAAGGTTTTAGTTCCTCAGATCCTTCTTCAAAAAGTGAACTAGAGCACATTTTGCATATTAGAGGAAAGGGTAACAGAAATTGATAGAAGGACAATTAAGACACAGTTGAGGATTACTTTCCTGTACGTGCATAACAGAGCAGTCAGGTTTAGAGCTGAGAGAAAATTCAGGGAACGTCCAGGAAACTGAGAATCAGAAAAGCATCGGTCACACAATGCCCTAGTTCAGCTTTGGAGAATTACAAGTTCCTTCGTTTTGCAGATGTGTCTTGCAATTGAATACATGTCACTCCCGGTTGCTGACTTTATGTGGTGCCTTCCAGGTTTTCCCTACCAAGATTTCTCTTGATAGGGAAGTCTGGCTGTTTTCAACTCTTTTTCAGTTAAAAGAGTTGGAGCATAAGGTGCAAAATTCTTTGGAAAGGTTTCCCTTCATAAAAAAATGGTACCAAGAAGTCTTACCTGCAAGAAAAACAAGTTACAAATTGGCAACATCAGGTTTCAGTAATAATCCCTTTTCCATTCTCTAACTAATTCTGCCTAAGTCTCAGGCCTTTTGCTTGTCTGAGTTTCAGATGCTTCAGATATAGATCATGGAGAAAAAACTCCCAAACACGGAAGATCTGAAGGTAGTAGGCAATGCAGCAAGGCTGTCTGACTTGTTAAGACAGATTAAACATTGATTCAGTGTATACTTTGAGGGGGAGGGCCAAGAGCAGGCTTTCATCCAAACCTATTGAATTCTGGTTCAATTTGACATTAAGACTGAGGTTTGGACATGTTCTTATTTTTTGGGGAGTGATTCATCCAAAACTTTAAGTTATCCAGGAAAAAAAAAATGTGGGATTAAATTAATCCTAGATGTTAGTATTCAAAAAGGAAAAAACATATTTTATTATGATCTGAATGGCAATAGAAACCTGAAACCACAGAAAAATGATACATATATGGGAACAATAGCATAAATTACTAAGATTAGTGCATCTTAAACACCAAAATGTATCCAGAAACAGTCTCCAGGAGAGGGGTACTATATTCTGCAGAAATGGCTAAGAAAGCAACTCAAGTCTTGCCAGCACCAGGACAAAGCAGGAGTAAGAGGTGCTTCACCAGGCATTTACCAAATTAACCTCACTAATCCAGCTGGGTTTTGGTTGCACATGCAATACAGGTAGGCCTGGAGACTCAATTCACATTTACTCCTCTACACCCAATACCCGGTAACCCACATAGCAAAAAAAACCGCTGCAGTTTCTTGCCAAGATCCAGACTCTGGGATCTGAATCTGGGAGAGAAAAAAAGAGAAACAAAGTGAAGCCTGCAGCTAGTTTGGGTCTCAGGTAGGAAAAAAAAATTTGAGAAGCCATAAACTATTCTATTATTCAAGAGAAGATAGGCTGAAGAGTTTGGAAAGAGATTTCTGATTGCATTGGAAAGACTAAAATGATGATAACAAAATAAGTTTCAGAAATGGAAAATGGTCTGGAAAAGGAGTCTCCATATCTGCATATCTAATCTGCTTTTCTTCAGCTGTCTAACAAAATGGTGATTCTGCACTGTAGGTTCCTATTAGCAAAATCATAAGGAAGGACTGGGTGCCGAAACATTTATTTCCACAGCGAAAGGCACATTAAATGTTGAAAAAATCATCAGTTTTGTTGATGTTTACATTGTGAATAGTTAAACTGTGGTAAAGTCTTTAGCGATCATTTTTGTTATGAAAAGCAATGACAGGACATTTGTATTTTGAAAGCATCTGAGTTTATCAGATTATGATTTTTAGCATATTTGTGGTCTTTCTCTAGAGCATATTGTTTGTGTGTGCATGTGTAGCTCAAGTGTTCCTATCCTGTTAGCCAAAGCGTGTATGGAAGGAGGTACTTTTATTTTCTAACTGGGGCTGTCCCTCTGTACACCATATACTGGACCTTTGTCTCCCCAGCTGAGCCCCACAAGCCACAGTATTGGGAACTGCACTTCTCCTGGCCCAGACCAGCAACATAAGGGAGCCTCGAAATCCACCTTGCAAAAGTTCTAAACCAGCTTGGTTTACCTTCCCACCAAGCTCTCCCCATCAGTTTGTCTGAATGCACTCGCTTTGACTCACTCCAACTTCCATTCTTTAAAGATACATAGGCTTTAGAAAAAAACAAAAGAGGCCTCATCTGACCATACCAGAGCTTGTGGAAAGTATTCAAGGATTCAGCAAGTGTCGTAGTTCAGCCCTGATCGGGACCAGACTACGCAGTCTCTCTCTCACTCCCGCCACCCTCTGAGAGAATAGGGAGAGATATAAGAAATATATATAAGAAAAACGGCTCAAGGTTTGAGATAAGGACAGGGAGAAATCCTTAAAGTTACCGTCACGGGCAAAACAGACTCAACTTGGGGAAAACTATTCATTTATTACTACAAACAGCAGGATAATGAGACAGGGAACAAGATAACCTCCCCCCACCCCTCCCTCTTCCCAAGCTTAACATTATCTCTACTACCTTCCCCACACCCCGAGCGGCACAGGGGGGAAGAGGGAATGGGGGTTGTGGCCAGTTCATCACACGTTGTTTTAATGCTACTGCTTCATGGTCAGGGGAAGAACTCCTCACATTCCTCCCCTGCTCTGTTGTGGGGTCCCACCCATATGCCACAGTCCTTTGTGAAACTGCTCCAGCGTGGGTCATCTCTTCCACGGAGTGCAGTCTCTCCAGAACAGCTGCCCCAGCGGGCCCTCCACGGGCCACAGCCGCCTTCAGGCATCCACCTCCCCTGATGTGGCGTCCTTCACGGGCTCCAGGTGGATCTCTGCTCCTCCGTGGACCTCCATGGGCTGCAGGGGGACAACCTGCTCCACCATGGTCATCACCACAGGCTGCAGGGGAATCTTGGCCAGGACCCGCATTACTCCTCCCCCTCCTTCTGAACTGACCTTGGCATCTGCAACCGTTCCTCTCACAAGAAAAGTTCTTCACAACAGGCTGGCAGACGCCTCTCAGAATCTCTTCACATCATCCAGCTCATCTCCTCTCCACTTCTCACAGCCGGGCCGGGCCCAGTCGGGCCCAGTCGGCCGCCTGGCGAGAGGCCAGAGGGTGAGGCCTGCAAGGCCCATGAGGCCTGCGCCTCCCCCTCTGCGCCTCTGCCTCCGCTCAGCTTCTTCACATCTTCTCTTCTCTCTTTTTTCTGTTTTCCCCTTCTTAAATACGTTATCGCAGAGGCGTTATCACGGGACATTCTGCTACCAATCGGCTCGGCCTTGGCCAGCAGCAGGTCCGCCCTAGGCCTGGCCAAGTCCACTGAACAAAGGGGAGCAACTTCTAGCAGTTTCCTACAGAAGCTACAACCTTAGGCCCCCCCCTCACTAACAAAACCACAACAGCAAGTCAATGCAGCATGGCAAAGCATGCACTAAAAGAGCACTAAGCAGTACAAAAGCACAAAGATGACATCATCTTTTCCTCCATATGCCATGATGGTATTTGTCCCTTCAACAGCCTGCCTGAAATGGAGGACTGACACTCTCCAGGCTCAAAATTCTGGTCCCATATGAGAGTAAGAAAGTCACTCTCATATTGCCACTGGATGTGTGTGTTTGGGGCAAGGAGGCTGCGGCCAGTCACCTGACAGGGGAACCAGCCTCGCAGGGCAGGCTGAGGACCATCCACCGCCAGTGCAACTTGCCTCAGATCCCTTTTCCTCTCGAAGGAGTACACTATCCTAATATAGGACTTTTACCCAGAAAAGCTACCAAGCGCCACAGGCTGACAACGCACAGCAAAAAAAGCCCAGCTGCTGTGCAGACATCTTGTGGAGGAATGCACTTCTGTGAATATTTGTGTGCACCCAGCACATCTTAAAAACAGAGGGGTATGACAAAAACAGGCCCCTTCTTCCAACCTGTCAAGTCACACACATTCAACACGCAATTGTCTGATCTAATTCCCTCTTCAGGCTTCCCCACACTGGCCCCAAATCTTACATATTTCCAGCAGACTGCTGTAACTTTTTTCCCCACTACAAACGCACACATCAATAGAAACTGCCTGTCAGCCCGCAGAGCGCCCAGTATATCAGCTCACCGAGTGGGAGAGAGGCAACACCTAAGCAGGATCCCATATTCACGGAGGTCTGGTAAAAGGCAAGTTTTCCACCTGCAGCCAAGGATCTGAGTCCCTCCCTGTGCGATTCCCCTTGCCAAGCACACATCCCCTTCACCACACAGTCCTCATAGGACCTAGGAAGCATCCACGTCTCAGAGTCTGTCTCGCTCCAGAGTAACATAGCAGTCCCCTGGCTGCAGCACTCCACAGGAAGGGGAGAACGGTGTTCCCAGCCCTGCTCCAAGACCCTTTTATCCACCTCCATGAAATGAAAGCAGGACTGATTTTACTGCCGAAGTGTACCATTTCTGTTTTTCTAAAGGATAGGAGAGGACAAATTTCAGTTTTAACACATCACACTCAGTACCAGTTGAGAGGGTGATTTTACTGCCTTATGCCCAAATATAACAGGTGACAAGACACTTACGTCTTTCCCTTCTTGTATAAGAATAAATACTTCTAATAATAGGTCATTTTCTACAGTCTCTAGGCATCCAGCCTAGAGACAAGCTCAGCTCAGCAAAATCTGTATCACTTTATGGATATGGTTAAAAAACAAAATTTCTTTATTTAGATGAGCATGACTCAAGAGTAAATTCCTCTGAAGTGAATTTACTGTCAGCATGAAATGCAGGTCAGTAAGTGGAGAATCAGACCTTAAGGTCTGGACAGTTACTCTAGTGATCAAGAAAAGGAATCCCTGTTCCCATATTAGAAATAATACATCATCAGTCAAATCCTGTCCAGAGGCCAGTCCTCTGTCCCACACTTCCCATGTTCACTCCAGACTGGGTACAGTGGGAGCATTGAGAACGTACTGGGTCTCCACATCTGCTCCCTTCTCCCAGGTGTAAGACAGTACAGGTACTTCCCTGCTCTCACACCTGTTCAAAAGGGTCCCTGGCTATTCATTGGGGAAGTCTAGCTCGATTTTCTTTAGACACTTAGGTCAGGACTGCTCCCAGCATAGTTTTCTGATTCACTAGTTTTAAGTACTACCAGGACACCAAAAAAATAGCTGTTTAGAAACCCTGAATGTATCACCCTTAGACATTTAGGCAGCATTTAGACATCTGCACTGCCTCTTCTTTTGCAGCATATTACCATCACAAGACCCAGACTTACAGATCCAGGTGAACAAAACCAAGATTATCTCAGAAAGAAGATGTGCCCCAAAGCCTGTACATTGGGGTGCAGCCTTTTCTCTCTGAGATAATCTTAGTGGGTAAGTACACATACAAATAACAGTCTTAAGGGCTAGAGCATGAAAAATGAATTTGCAGGTGTTTACACATGTAAAACTGTGCACACAAAAAGGAGACTCTGATGAGATCCCTTTGCAAATCAGATCTTTATGTAACGTATGTTGAGAAGTAGTAAGGGAGTGAAAGAGAGACAAGGGGTGAAGGGGTATACAGATAGTCAATGCTGGCTTCCAGGGGCTGAATTAAAGTTAAATTGATATAATTTCCAAAATTCCTCAACATGTCTCTAGCAGCATGGACTCCAGGAAGTGCCAAAACACAGCTGTCCCAGTATTTTCTGTTTCCTTGACAAATCAAAAAGTTACTTTTTTCCTTTGTAATTCAGCCAGTGTTGGGTTATGTTCACCCCAAAACTCAAACAACTGCTTTCATCCAACTTAACTGATTTTGACTTCTTCCCTTCCCACCCCCATCCCCCCTGTTTATTTAAATACTGGAATTAAAGTATAATTTCCAAATGGAACTTAGGTCAAAACAAATAATACATTTTATCTGTTTCTCTCTTGCCTACAGACATCTAATATTCTAAATTCACAGTGAATTCAGTATTTACTCACACACAATCTCTTTATACTGTAAAATCAGAGGTTACAAAGACACAGCTTCTGAGAATGAGGGAGTACAGGGGGAAGGACATTCCATAAGGTTGGAAGTTGAAGTATTTGGACATATTTCAGTTAAGAAGCAACTAGAGGCACCACACAGGAAAAAAACGCTACGGAGGGAGGTATGCAAAAGATGATTACGACAGCTATTTTTCCTTATCTAAATTCAAACCCAAGAGATTTATTTAAATTTGCTGGTACCTGAACGATTCAAAATCATTAAAGAGAAACACTGGCATGCAGTATATCATTAGACCATGGAATTATATGGTGCAGGAACCAAGAATAAGAACTGAGCAATATTCAAACAGAATAGTGTAGCTGGATATATATAGGTGGATATAGAGTTAGCACCGACAACTAATTTCAGAAAGTTATTAAAATCACATCCCATAAGGTTTAAGGCAAATTTCAGCTTAAAAATAAGATAATTTCCACAATATGTCTCAAGATTCTTAACAAAAGCAGCAGTCAACTATCTTAAACTGGAACAAAAAATCAAATTATGATCAATAATTGAAAAGAAAAAAAAAGCCACAGGAGGACAGGAGAAAATTTTGCCTTTTGTGCCCAATTCAAGTCATAATCCTATTGAGTCATTGCTTATCTTTTATATCTTTACTAAGGACGTAATTTTTTTTCATTGCTTCTCATCACATGGAAAAGACTCTATTATGGAATGACATTTTAAAGAACTTCAGGGACTGTGAAAGAGTTGAAGAGGAAAAAAAAAAGCCAAAATTCTGTCTAAGAAATACTTCCCACTCACCTGCAATGGGGTAAACAGCACAGCTGGTGAAGTTGAAGATTTTGGTAGCACAGATCTTCACATCACAGTCCTGTTGAAGAGATTATATAAATGGAAAGTCCCATTTCTCATGGATCATCTCTGTTGGAAACTAACTGAAGAGTGCTAAAGCTGCAAGGCACACATGTAGAGAAAGTGCAGAAGGGATCGGTGGAGGAAAAAAAAAAAAAAAAAGGTTAGAGGAAGAATTAAGCAAAGTACAATCCTATCACTGAGCTTTGAAACAGCCAGCTCCCTGAAACTGAGGAAACTGTAAGATAACCTAACGGAAAGGAGAGATCCAGGCAGAAATTGCAACTGAACATTGAAATTCCCAGAGACATAATTAGTGAGTGAGTTTAAATGATTAGGAGGACAACTGCTTTGCCAATTCAAAAAGAGTTGATGGACTTAGAGAGGAAGAAGGGGGAAAAGGTAGTTTTTTCTGGTTGAAACTAAAGGATTAAAAATACTACATGAAGATCTGAGACAAAGATTATTTTTAAAATATACTGGAAATTTAAGAGGGTGTAGGAAAGAGGCACAGAAACATTTTAAGGACTGGAGAAAATGCTCAGACTTTAAAGGCTAAATCTCTTTAATTTACTAAAGCAGAATATACTGGTATCTTCACATAAAGAGTACTAAATCTTAAAGGAATTCCTTGAACCAATGCTAAAAGTTTTAAGTAGTATCTTGCACATAAAGCCAAGCAAATGCAGATAAAATAAAATAGCATTGTTTTGGTTTCTGAACAGTGAAGTTGATTAACCATGGTAGCAACTGGAAAAAAATTTTGTCATTTCAGATCAAGACTGGTTTGGGAAGATATGTTTCAATGAAAAACAAGCAATGAGGATCAATGCCTGTCTGTTGTTTCTGTCAGTCTTCTGTCTTGTCAAATACAAGCGGTTAGACCAGATCATACCATAATCTTTCCTAGCCCTTAATTCTCTGCATCTTGTGCCTGCAGTTCTGGCTGCATGTCCTACATGACTCCAGAACAGCCATACTTATGCTTAAGACTAATCTACATTTTACTAAACTTTTTTCCCCCTTTCTTGCAACTGGCAGATGAAATATTACCATTTTCCACTGTCCATTCAAACATTGCTTTACTTTTTGTATGCAGGTCTTTATTGTGTAAATAGTACTATCACATGTTTTACATCTTCTCCCTTTGGAAAAAGAGATGATGTTAGCAGAGATTTACACCGTCCTGTACCTATCTTCTGCTTGTATGTAGTTCAAACGGAGATTTGAAACATTATTAGGAACCTAACATGGATCCAGCTGTTAAAGTTACTGTACACATAAGCACAATATCAGGATGGCATTCAATCATCTCGGCAAACACGTAACATTGAGGCAAGATTAAGCATACCTAAATTGTTCTGTTTAAACCACTATTAAGGCCTAGCAACAGAAGGGACCCCACAGCACGTGAGGTAACCTAGTAAGGAACAGAGTTAATTACTATTAAGGGCTAGATCACTAACTGGTGTAAACAAATACTACTCAGTGGGCCAAAGAAGTCACCTAACTACACGAAAAGGTCTGACACATGGATGATTAAGATGCCTGCTGCCCCAATAGCTTCAGTCCCAAAATACAATAGCAGTGTAAGCTATTGCTATAACTCTTAGCAGCGAGGCTGTTGCCGATGCATTCCCCCACCAAGCAAATAATGAGGACAATGAGCAATAAACATCTCAGCTGCAAGTCCATCAGCATCTTTCAGGACTGATATTTGCATAAGCTGGCACTCAATTTTAAGCACTGTGCATTAAAATAGACTGTTCACCAAGTGACCTCAGCATTTCTAATTTTGCAAATTAATTGTCTAAAACAGCCAGGTTCTAACATTATGTTTCATAGGGTGAACCACTTCAGTAGCCCTGACTGATGTTCAGTAGCACCTGGGAGAAGGCCAGCTATTCTCAAAGTTCATTCACTAGACTTTAGTGGAAAGGTCATGTTATTCAAAGGAAAGCTATACCACAAGACTTATTTTTGCAGCTCACAGAGTTTCACCAAGATCCATGCTATTGTGTTGCATACTGCTCGTTTTCCTCACACTTACTTGCCCTGTCAGCCAAAAGATCGTTTGCACACAACATTTTCAGCTGGTTTAATTTGTGCCCCCACGACGAATTAGAAACACAAATCTGAATGCTCTTGTTCCTAATTACGCTGTCAGCAGCAACAGCCAAAGAATTATGGATTTAGGTGCTCAGATTTATACCAGAGTTGAAAGAAGAAAAACTGAGTGAACTGAATAAAACACCTTAGAAAACAAGTGCCAAGCTATGGAAAGAACAACCAGAGCCCCTAATCTACAAAACTGCAGCAGAACAGCAAAGTCTATGACATGTGTCAATAAGGATATACAAGTGTCCTTCACGAGATTTACAATGTACATATTTAGAAGCTGGAAGGATTTAACAAAATTGCTGTACTGACAACCTTAAAGCTAACTGCATATACTTTGACATCATATATGGTATGGCAGCATACCATACACCATAAAGAGGTGAATTCCAGACAACTCATGCCAGTGTTTTGAATAATATATGATTCATATTTACTTTTGTTTTGTATTTTTACGCAGGGATAAATAACGAAATAAAACATGTCACATTTTGTTGGCCTTCCCAGCCAAGCATGTTCTCAGTCTGCAAACATTTAACATTTTCAGCATCGGCACGTTACCACAGAAGACATCTGAAGGTTATCCTCTTCCTTTTACTTTAATAAATAATATAACTCAAAGGTTGATCAAAGCACTCTCTCAACTTGAGCAAAGTAATGAAAGAATATTTTAAATTAAAGTCATTTAAATTTCCCCAGTATTGAAAATGTGGCTATGCATGGCAGAGAGAGGGGGGTGGTTTTTTTGTTGCTGATTTTTTACAAATTTTATTTTTAAACAGACATAATCAAATCTTCTTTTAAAGTTGCAATTAATTCCTAGCTGGGAGAGGGCACAACCCATATGGAATTAAATTTCTCTTTGGAAATCATGTGTTTGCATTCCTCTTACATGATGACTTTTACCACACCAGAAACTTCCTAATTAATTGCAACCTACTTCACTATACTGAAACAGATGTAAATAAAAACTTTTTCTAGTAACTATAATCATCCTCACTAGCATGTATGTAAAGGAGGGCACTAGAATCTTTGTGCACCCACAGACTAAATTGCATTTCACCATCTCCTGCAGAATATCAATAGCTTTTTCCAGTTGAATGAAGGACAGAAGCAAGATTTCCCAAGAAGGTCACTCAGTGCTACTCTCATTCTGCTCCAAGGAAAGTCAATGCTTAGACATACCTCTTTGAGCATCACACCTGAAGAAACTGACTTTAACAGAAAATGGCTCTAAGGGATGAAATACAAAACATTACTTCAAAAAGTCACCCTCACTCTGTTGTGCTTCAGAGTCAGAGGGATATTATCAGAATCTGAGCATTTGGGAAAATCTGCCAAGTGTTTGAGCTTGGTTTTAAGTAGAAAAAGGTTGGCAGGATCATAGGAGAGTTTAAATTATTGGAGAACTTCAAAGTGAGAAAAAGTTAAAGGAGTACAACCCAATAAAAACAAAATACTGGAGATTGAAAGGAGACATGCCCACGAGAGGCAAACATGGCGCAATGCCAACCACCATCAGCTTCAAAGATGCTACGCATTAAGGAGAGAGTTTCATACTCAAGAGACTGAACACTCCAAAACAGTCTCTTACTCCATGTCGTAGTTCAGCCATGGAATCAGGAAGAGGGTAGCTCAGATGATGGATACTGCCAGTGGAAAACTCACAATAGGCTTGCTAACAGAGACTTCTGAAAAATATTAAAAAACTAAACAGGAAATTGCAATATTCTCCCAGTCTATCTCTATCTTACCATCTATTTCCCTATCTGGACGTCATCAGGTGTAAACTAATCTATTGCCCCAAAAGGACTTTCTTTGGGGTTGGAGGCCGAAGGCCTGCATAATAAAGAAGAGCTGGTCTTTTGAAGCCAAACAATCACTACTTGCAACTCACAATTACTGAGGTAGCACCCTTAGTTTAAGCAGTACCATAAAAAGTGAACCATGACTTGCAACATCACAGACTTTAATGCAGTGCAACCCCAAAAGGAAAGAAACCTCTTGTTACACAGCCTACGGCACTTCTGAAAGGAACATTATTAGGTTAGGAAAATTCAGTCAATGTGATTGGTATGAATATCTGATTTTTAGATCTCTTAAGGCACTGGATCAGGATTTGGAAAACCTGCATTCAATTTCTGTCTCTGCCAGAGACTTCCTGTGTGACCCTGGGAACATCACTCCACTTTTTTGGGCCTCTTTTACAGCTTATAGGTGAAACACAGACAATAATACTTTCCCACTCTGCCATATCTATACCGGTTGTAAATTCATACTGCAACTGTGCCAGTCACTGCCACAGCACCTCACATCAGACTCCATGGAATATGAACGTGAACACCAAAACTTGTTTTAACATCCATTATTGCAAAAAAGTTGTAGTCTTTTAAAACTTCTTCATTGCTTCAGGAAGGGGATATCTGTCCTAGAGTAATTCAACAGCTTGCAGGGTAATGCGTCTCCATGGATTTCATATGTTTTAAAGAGGCAGGCTGGCAGACCAAGGAGAGATCTGCTTTCCTAACACCAAAACCACTTCATCACACAACCTTTTCCTACTTCTTCCCTCTTGTTTCATGATATGCAGGGACTGTCTGAGAGCAGGAAGACAAACTAAAACTCCTTTTGATAATAAAATCATAAAATAATGAAAAATAGGTTTTTCAGTTGAGTACCTTGCCTTGGCTTTTATTCAGTTCCTTCTCTCACTGAGTATATTCAGGACTCTTAAGGGCTACTCCTGTGCCTTGGGATTCATACTTAAGACATCTCCTTCTCACAATGCAATGGGGTCTCACTTTCAACCACCAACACATTCCATTCCTCATCATTTGTGTCAGGGGCTGTATAAGCTTAACAGCAGTGTCTTCAAAAAAACAACAAAAAACAAAAACCACACCATGTTTAAGAATATTCAACTGTTCCACATCTGCACTGTGCTCAGCCAGACTGAAAATGTGTTATGAGTAAACGATGGAAACAGGTCACTGTAAATATTTGGCAACAACAAAAGACATAGCAGTGTCCCACTTTTTATTTCAAAAGCTAGCATGTAGCCTCCCTAATGGAAAAAAAAATTTGAGGACATGGTGATTTGCTCCAGATAGACAATCAGCATGCCTGTTTTGATGTTCAGCCCTCCCCAGAGATAGGATTTATATTTCCTCATTTATCTGATGATCAGAAAGGTCAAATATACTTAATTTCTTCAAGTGACATTAGAAGTAATGTCCTATCATTAGCATTTTGAGCTGCTGTCACTCAAGTCAAGCATTTTAACAGTAGAGTTATTCCTCTCTTCCGCATCCTATTCCTTTTAGGATGCTCCCAAAATAATTACATCAAGCAAAGTTATCAGTGTGATCATCTTTGACTTGTACTTTGAGGGAACCTAGCTTATTTTTCACACATAAAATCTACTCAGCTTGTTTAAGCACTCAGGAGAAAGAGAGCAAAAACAGATAGAGGCATTTTAATTTTGGAAGCAGCCCTTAACAATGTATAACTTCATGGTAGTAGCGCGATATGGTTTCAATTCTAACCTGGATCAGACTCTAAATATTCTGACATGGATCAAATAGAATTGCCAAAACATATTCTTCCCTTTCAAAACATTCCATTGGCTCTAGCCTCATTAGGCAGTTTAAACACTATTTCATTTTAAAAAATTAAAAATGCAATGTTAAAAGGTTACATTGAAACAGCGAAAAGATGTGGAACAGTACTACAATGGCACTTTAATTATTGTACTTTTACACTCTTTGGGGTACTATAGTGTTAGCTGTCAGATTAAAATTAAGCATTGCCCTAATGAACAGCTGTTACATTTACTAGATTCATTTCTACAAGTTATTCTGGAATTACTGAAATTAAAACCATTGTTTCTCTTATGTTGCAGGTTAAGGCAGCTTGCTATAAACACCACTATGAGAAATGCTTCAAGAACCACAGTTGGCCCTGCTTCAGGTTAGGATTGGACCAGACAACTTTCAGAGATCACTTTCAACCTAAATTACTCTACAACATCCTTAAATGTCTTTTTCCACTTATTTTTCTAATTTATTTCCCAAGTATTTTCTTGCTTGCATTGACAAATGCATTAGATTGTATCACATACAGTTTCTACTGGCCACAAAAGTTGCTCAGTCATTTTTAATCAACTCTATGGTAGCATTCAGCATTTAACAACACCACAGTTCTTCCACTGTCACAACTTACCTTTGTATTTGGTTACTAAAGAAAGCAATCTAAACACTATAAGGAAAAGCATGTTTATACTTTTTTTAAACAACAAAGGTGTTACCAGAGTGTTCTGAGGTAATAATACAACTTGCGTAAGGATCACCTTGCCCACACTTTCATCCACACAAGAAGGAAGAAATAAATACTTCACTGACATCAATACGACCATGAACTCATCACATTTCTAATCTGCTTTCCTCTCCCATGTGAAGGAACACTCACTACAGTCCTGGTCTGACCATCTTGGTACTCCATAGTTCTCAGAATGAAATCCTAAATTCACCTGCGTTTGCCATTTACCTCAATGAAAATAGCAGTTCCATACTGCAGTGACCAAAGGATGTAGGTAAAAAGGCACAGGTAAATGGAAGCCAAAAGAACTTACTTACCAGTGGCAGATTCCCCTGCTCACACAGCTGCAGGTAAATTGCTCATGTAACCATACTGACTCATGCCCCTGATTGGTAATATCCCTTACAGCATGGTCTGAAGAAATGCTGTTAGAGAACTAGAGAGAAGGTTGTCTTATAGGCCATAACTTGGTTTCGTTGGGGATTTTTTTTTAAAGAAAATTAGGGTAAGGGGAAGTAGATTACTAATCAGCTTTTATTATAGAATCCTACAAGATATTATATCAAATATTATGCACATTATATAAGTCAATAGCCCAGAAAACAGTAAATAGTAAAATGAAGAAGTAACATTTCTACTTCAAAACAAGCTTTACACTCATTTTTATGATTAAGAAAGATCTTGGAGCACTTACAGAACATTCCCCCAAACATTAGCTGAATTAGTGAGAGTATGAGCTGAACTTGACAAATTATTAGAAAAATCACTAGCAAGCAAAAAAAAGACCATGGCATGAGCTCAAGGTACACTTGCTGAGAAAGCAGGCAGGGTACACCACAGGAAAAAATCACTTCATATTTACCCTGTTTCTTACAATTCTGCCTATTCTGCAGCTCAGCAAACTCAGAGAAATTGCAAGGTCCCAAATGCATTTTTCATCTAGACCACAATGCCCATCCTTAGGTTTATCCAAGTACCCAAACAGTTCAACCACCAGAGGAATAAGACTTTTCTCTGATTTATTTTAGCCAGAACTCTTCATGCCACATTTTGCAAATTCTAACAATGACCTTCAGAAGCTGCAGAATTTATTGTGTTTCCTTGAAGTGCTTGTAGCCCAACGCATCAAGCTAATCCCATAGCTACATAATATTCAGTCACAACAAAAGTCACAGTTGGATGTTGAGAGCTCAGAAATTCACAGGTAGTAAAGGAACAGATTAAAAGTCATGACAAAAAAAAACCCTACATAAAAATTCCACCCTTTTCATGATAACACAGGTCTAAAAAAAAAATCAACCAAAATTTCTTAACTTTATTATACTTTACTTTAAATGTCTGTTATACCAACTTAAAAAAATAAACCACCACACTAAAGTAGCCTAGGCCAGTAGTACCAATTCGTCTAGTTAAATGACACCAAAATATGCTGTTCATACCACTAATGAGGATTAGCATGCTGATGGTACTCTAAATATAGCATTGTTAAATAAGCCAAATATACCCCAAGAATCGCGCTCAATATATAATGCCAATCTATGCCCATCAATTAGGATGACACATACACTGCTAAAAATACACAAATCCATAACGACCATTGGTCCTCTGAACCCAGTCCAGCTCTCTAGACCCACAGGCTATGGATACAGGCTGATAGAGGCGGCCTGTAAAGTCCAACAGTATTTGTAGTCAGCAGTGCTCAGTTAGCACAGTCTGCTTGGAGCACAATACTCTTTCTTTATCTGTAGCTCTGGTCGACTGAAAAGCTGTAGATAGCAAGTGTATTACAGTTTTTCAAAGGGGATGCTTTCACATAATTTAAAATTCATAATTGCAAAACAAGTAAACATATTAACCCCCTAAATCAGCCTTTAGAAGAGAAGGAAGCTCTGGGAAATTAGGTTAACAAGTCTCTCCTGAGCAGCCATTTGCAATAGAAGGTTTCCTGCAAGGAAACACATCCTGAGCGGCACAGGCAATACTGAAACACCTCAGCAAAACACACCATGGCCTTGAACTACACATTAGCAAAGTTGTCTTTGTAAGGGACACAACTTGATAAATTACCTGTCAAAAATGAAGGAGACAGAGGCAAAGGAAATGAGAGGAAAGGAGAAATAAGATTAAGTAGGGACTCAATTGTGCAAAACAACTTAAAAAAAAAAACAACCTGTAGTACTTTGATGCTTTCCAAAACATTCAGTCTTCCGGTCCTTGTACATGCAAAGGGGAAAGAAGAAAAAAAAAAAACCACAAAACAACAAAAAAACCCCTTGTGTTTGTAGAGGTATGGCTGGTTTAGTTTGTTAGTAGATGTGGGTACCATTGACAGCAAACAGTAAAGACAGAAAGTGAGCTGCTAAAAAAACTCCCTCATGATTGCTACCAATGCTCTGCTTCCCCCGGAATACCAGCAGAGTGACCAGTTCTAGAGAGAACAGAATAAAACAGATAAAAGCCATGAGACACAGCTAAGTAGTAATACCTGGTATGCTTCCATTCCTGGTATGGAATTCCCTCCTCGTTTCCATGAATCTCGATGCCACAGGAAGCTTAACAACAAGCCATAAATGACTGCGAATCAGTTGGTTCTTCAGATCCTTTTTCATTCTTGCAGGGTTTGAGGACAGATGCCCAGTCTATCTCTAGGATATCCACTCTTCCTCTGACAGACTGAAATAACTAACTTTGATCTGCCAATCTCGCTTGCAGAGTAGAAGCACCTTTGACTTCTTTACGTTCAGGAAAAAAGCAAAAGGCAAGACATCCAAATATACGTGTGGTTTTTCTCCTTTTCTAGCCTCACAAGGAAGGACAGCCCTGAAGAAACTAATTGAGAGTTTCAGCTAAGTAATTGATCACTATCCTTAGCTGGCCACATGCTCAGTTTCACCACTTTGGGATCAGATAAAACAGCACCTATCAGTGAAAAACAGCATCACAACCACCCTTCATAAGCACATCCAGAACACAGTTGTGTCCAAACCTATCATGATTTAGAATCACAGAATAGTTTGGATTGGAAAGGACCTTTAAAGATCATCTAGTTCAACCTCCTTGCAGCAATGCACGTTTGCAGCCCAGAAAGCCAACCACGTCCTGGGCTGCATCAAAACAAGCGTGGCCAGTAGGTCAAGGGAGGTGATTCTGCCCCTCTGCTCCATTCCCATGAGGCCCCACCTGGAGTACTGCATCCAGCTCTGGAGCCCCTAACACCAGAAAGACATGGACCTGTTGGAGAATGTCTGGAAGAGGGCCACAAAGATGATAAGAGGGCTGGAGCACCTCTCCTGTGAGGACAGGCTGAGAGAGTTGGGACTGTTCAGCCTGGAGAAGAGGAGGCTCCGGAGAGACCTGATAGCAGTCTTCCAGTACCTCAAGGGGGCCTACAAGAAAGATGGGGAGAGGCTGTTCAGTAGGGCCTGTTGTGATAGGACGAGGGGTAATGGTTTTAAAATAGAGGGAGATAGATTAGATATTAGGAAAAAATTTTTTACAATGAGGGTTGTAGAAGACTGGAACAGGTTGCCCATAGAGGTGGTGGATGTCCCATCCCTGGAAACATTCAAGGCCAGGTTGGATGGGGCTCTGAGCAACCTGATGGAGCTGGAGATGTCCCTGCTCCTTGCAGGGATGTTGGACAAGATGACATTTAAAGGTCCCTTCCAACCCTAACTATTCTATGATTCTGTGATTCTATTTAAGTGTATCCTGTTTTGCTCCGCTTCTGGGTTTTTTTTCCTTATGTTTAGGGTGATTCTCTAACGTATCACTGTTTAAGCTTTATGTTTACCTGATGTCCCCAAGTATACCATACATCTTACAATCTCTTGTTATAATGACAAGAAAACAAAAGCAAAAAGCCTGATCTTTGTGGCTTCAATGATCTGTCAGGCCAGCACTAGTCTTTTGTCCAAGCCAGTTATAAGTGTACCAATACAAACCTGAGAAAATAAGAGAATTCAGTCCCAGTGGAATAAAGGCCTAGAAGAATAATAGTGAAGTGCAGAACCAGGTAAAAAGGGTGTAAAAAAAAAAAAAAAAAAAAAAGAGGCTGAAGAGTGAGCTTTTCCCCACATATCCCAGTGCCTTCAATGTTTCCAGAAGTGTACAACACATTTCATCCTCGCCGCCACAGCTAATAGTGACCACTGTCTCTACCTTTTACTGATCCATTAAATCTCTCTCAAAGGATCCTTTGCATAGGCCCATGGCAAAGAGCTTCACAACTAAGTCATGCACAGTCTTACAAAACTGATCCCTTCTGTTTGCTTTTCAGCCTGTTGCCCTATTATTTTATATGTAACCACTGTGAAGCTTTCATGGCCAAAATTAGAGGCTTATGTGTTAAAGTACATTTTTGCAAAAAGTAGTTACAAGCACAAGATACAGGTTTTCTTTAATACATCTGTATTTCCAAATCATTAAGACACTTTATATTTAAAAGTTATTTTTAGATGTACAGAGCATCAGTAAGTACAGTTCTGGAAAATCCAGATAAATTCAAATGCTTTTTGAAACGCCAGACAATAGAGGCAATACCTAAAATAGTTCTATATTTCCAACTGGTGAAACTCTTTGATATGACAAGTACCTATTCAACACGTTAAGATTATGGTGCCAGGCATATTTCTTTGCATAAATGTAAAAAATTAAATCTTGACCATTTGATTTTACTGTAACCCAAAAGTAGCATTTCTAAAGAGAGCATTATCCCAGCACGCTGTAACCAGTTCGTAGGATTCCTATGCACAAAGTTCACCCAACATATGATATTTAAAAGCACAACAGTATTTATTACTCTATTATAGCCTTGCATAAGCAGTTACAGTTCCTAGCATAAGCTAGGAAGCGTATTGTTTTCCCTTTGTGAGAGTCTTACTACCCCAACTAAGCTGGAGACGCCGCTGAGCAGGAGGATCAGTGGGGTCAGAGCAGAGAAGGGAGGTAGGCACAGCACCTTCAGGGCCTCCCCTGTTCTTCATAGAGTGTGCTCTGGGTCCTTTCTCTCTCCCTCCGCCCTGAGCCACCTCTGTTTATACCCTCAGCAGATTCAGTGGAAGAGTACTGACCAGGCGTTGATGCATGCGTGGCCAGCACATTCAGCAAGGCCTGCCAAGTACGTGCCCCCCTGGCTAACAGCGGTTCCTGGATAGCAGCAACATACTGCTTAATAACAACCCTCCTAGCTCCCCTCTCCAAGGTTGCATTCTCACAGCTGTGT
Source organism: Chlamydotis macqueenii (assembly GCF_036417535.1). NCBI lineage: Eukaryota > Metazoa > Chordata > Aves > Otidiformes > Otididae > Chlamydotis > Chlamydotis macqueenii. The sequence goes on from NC_141559.1 coordinate 24,794,887, forward strand.
GTAGCGTGTAATTTCCCACAGTGGCCCTGCACGGACCATCACTGAAATCCCTCACACATGCCACCACGTAGTTGGGACACTGTGGTATTCCACAGCCGCACTCTTAAGCTTGTAATTTCCCACAGTGGCCCTACATGGGCCATCACTGAAATACCTCACGCACACACTCCCAAAACCAAGTCCTATAGTCTGCAAAAGCTCTAAAAAAAAAAAGGTGCACTACTCCTTATATGTGATGTAAATACTCTGATATTCAGAAGGCAAGAAGCAAACAGAAACCTCATCATGGGAAAGAGGCCACCCATATTTTGACAGTTCTTTGAGAAAGAATGCTTTGCATCTGCTTTGTCTTGCAGGAAATTTTTATTTTTATTTGTTGTACACAAGTATTCCAAAGATGCACAAATGTAACTCTGTAGTAGGAATTATGTTATATATTTGAAAATGGAAGTCTAAAAATAAACTGAAGGGCTCAATCTTCAAGTTTTGGAGGTAAATACATTATTAAATGGCTTTTCTTCATCTGAAAGAGAGCTTTCTTCCTACTACAAAAGAATAGTAAGAAATTGTGTACATTTTCTTTTCATTTAATTTCTTAGATTCTGCTGACTTTTTCTTATATAAAATAAAAATGGTGAAGCTGCCCTACTTGTTAATTTCAAATTTGCTTACTAATGATCAGTGGAAAGAACTTCTATGGAGACCACTTACTGCTTCTATGTCAGGCTGCACGAGGGACATGGACCTCATTGGAACCAAGATTCTTTTGTTTGGAAAGCCAGAACATCTGTTGCCTTAAGCCAGCTGGAAAACGCAGGAGGACAACCGCAAAATACTTTCAGCAGTAGAATTTTTATTTTTAAGAAAGGTTATTTTCTAATTAACAGTGAGTTACAGGGTTGAATTTTAAATGCCTGGAAATTAATTGGGCTGCATTAGAGAAATACTTCAGGCTGTAAGAATTAAGTAATTTTTCTCAATGTGCAGATCTGAGAAGTCATGCATGGCAGAAACACAGACTTTAAGAACTGCTAGAGATGTTGTGATAAACCCTCAAAATGAAGTAAGACCTTAGCTTCATTAGGATACAACCTAATGTCTTGTGAACAGAGACAACTCTTCAACACTGGTTGCAAAGGTAGGAGGCCATTTCACAGCTGTTAAGAGATGGAGTAGTTGCACAGTTCTGTAGGACTGTTTAATTAATGTTGAGCCTGAGAAAAAGCTGAGATTTGAGACAATACCATAAGCCTCATGAAACTGCATGAGAAGATACGGTCAAAATAAAGAAATAAAGTGCTTTCTGAATGTTTGCTGCAAATGTGTATTAGATTTAAAACCAGCAATCCGTTCCTGCTTCTTAGTGGTGTATAGCATTGCCGTGGACTGCTGAGTAGCTGTCATGCTATGCAGCCTGGCTGCTTTCCAGTCCTGAGTGAAGCAATCCCCACAGCATTTGCATGAAGAAATGATGGGTTCCTTTGATGTGACTGATCTTGAGTGAATAAAAGGTGGGTTTGGGTTTTTCTGGCGTTTATATGAATTCGTCAATGCCTCTTGCTCACAAGTGAAAACCTACACCTGGTGTCCCAGAAAATCACGAAAATATTTACGTATTCTCTGTGAAGCCCCTAGTAGAAAATATCCAGTCTTCACATCTTACGTTATGCTAGCCTTTGCAAAAGCTAAAGGCAATCCCTTCTTCAATAGCTGTTTTTCTGTATATTTAGGAATTGTTGGCTGCAAGTATACTGTGAAAAAGACAGTTCCTTTGATACAACACAAGTGGTTTTTATCAAAATGCATTTGTTGGTTTAATTTTATAGCTTTAGACAGTTTCTGCAAATAATTTTTGATAATTACTTAAATGTTATTTCATATGAAAGTCATTACTACTAAAATCTGCAGTACCCCACCACCAGCAAGAAAAAAAAAAAGAAATGGGCAAAGCTGCAAGCACAGCTCATCTATTGTTTCTGACTCAAGTGGGGTTGCAAATGCTGGAGACTGTTGCCATTTTGAAATGTCTGGAGGCTCCTGCAGTTTTCTAGAATTACACGGCATGGCTCTTGGTGCTTCACAGACGTCGCAGCTGATTTACTGACAAAAATTAAAGATGCATTTCTCAAAAATGTGTGTAGTGTGCTCCATGCCTGACTGAAAACAGGAAATCTGTACACTGATGGCGGCTTAGTCAGGCATGCAGAGCCACATGGTCATGATGAATTTAGGACAGGTATAAATTTTGCACCATAAACAACGTAGCAGAAAGGGAGTCTACAAAGAGGCTGCGCGAGTGGCCAGGGATAAGGTAAGGAAGGCCAAAGCCCTGGCAGAACTGAATCTGGCCAGGGATATAAAATGCAACAAGAAGAGCTTTTATAGGTACGTAGGGGACAAAAGAAAGTCCAGGGAAAATGTAGGCCCCCTCCAGAAGGGAACTGGTGTCCTGGTTACCCAGGACATGGAGAAGGCTGAGGTACTCAGTGACTTTTTTGCCTCAGTCTTCACCGACAAGAGTTCTTGTCCCACCACCCAAGCTGTAGAAGGTGCAAGCAGGGACTGCGAGGATGAAGAATAACCCACTGTAGCGGAAGAGCAGGTTCGGGATCATCTGAGGAACCTGAAGGTGCACAAGTCCATAGGACCTCATGAGATCCATCTGCAGGTCCTGAGGGAACTGGCGGATGGAGTTGCCAAGCCACTGGCCATCGTATTTGAGAGGTTGTGGCGGTCTGATGAGGTCCCTGATGACTGGAAGAGAGGGAACATAGCCCCCATTTTTAAAAAGGGGAAAAAGGAGGACCCGGGCAACAACAGGCCAGTCAGCCTCACCTCTGTGCCTGGCAAGGTCATGGAGCAGATTCTCCTGGAAACCATGCTAAGGCACATGGAGAGCAAGGAGGTGGTTGGTGACAGCCAACATGGCTTCACCAAGGGCAGATCGTGCCTGACCAATTTCGTGGCCTTCTATGACAGGGTGACAGCGTGGACAAGGGACGAGCAACGGATATCATCTACTTGGACTTGTGCAAAGCTTTTGACACTGTCCCGCACGACATCCTTCTCTCTAAACTGGAGAGACACAGGTTTGATGGACGGACCACTCGGTGGATAAGGAGCTGGCTGGATGGCTGCACTCAGAGAGTGGTGGTTAATGGCTCAATGTCCATGTGGAGACCAGTCATGAGTGGCGTCCCTCAGGGATCCGTGTTGGGCCTGGCCCTGTCCAACATCTTTGTCGGCGACCATGGACAGTGGGATAGAGTGCACCCTCAGCAAGTTCGCCAACGACACCAAGTTGTGTGGTGCCGTCAACACGCTAGAAGGGAGCGATGCCATCCAGAGGGACCTTGACAGGCTGGAGAGGTGGGCTCGTGCCAACCTCATGAAGTTCAACCAGGCCAAGTGCAAGGTCCTGCACCTGGGTCGTGGCAATCCCAGGCACAAATACAGGCTGGGCGGGGAATGGATTGAGAGCAGCCCTGAGGAGAAGGACTTGGGAGTGCTGGTGGACAAGAAGCTCAAGCCGGCAATGCGCCCTTGCGGCCCAGAAGGCCAACCACATCCTGGGCTGCATCAAGAGGAGTGTGGCCATCAGGTCGAGGGAGGTGATTCTCCCCCTCTACTCTGCTCTTATGTGACCCCGCCTGGAGTACTGTGTCCAGCTCTGGAGCCCCCAACATAAGAAGGACATGGACCAGTTGGAGAAGGTCCAGAGGAGGGCCACAAAGATGATAAGAGGTCTGGAGCACCTCTCTTATGAGGACAGGCTGAGAGAGTTGGGGCTGTTCAGCCTGGAGAAGAGGAGGCTCTGGGGAGACCTGATAGCGGTCTTCCAGTACCTGAAGACCCCCTGAAGGGGGCCTACAAGAAAGATGGGGAGAGGCTGTTTATTAGGGCCTGTTGCAATAGGACAAGGAGTAATGGTTTTAAAATAGTGGGGAGTAGATTTAGATTGGAAATTAGGAAAAACATTTTTTACAATGCAAGTTATAGAACACTGGAATAGGTTGCCCAGAAAGGTGGTGGAAGCCCCATCCCCGGAAACGCTCAAGGCCAGGCTGGATGAGGCTCTGAGTAACCTGATCGAGTTGGGGATGTCCCTGCTCCTTGCAGGGATGTTGGACTAGATGACCTTTGAAGGTCCCTTCCAACCCTAACCATTCTTTGATTCTATGATTCTATGAGTGATGCATGATACGCTCCAAACGTTCAGTGGCCTGCTAAAGTCCATCTCTACTCTGAAATTTACTCTTGTAACAAAGGTCCACTAGCATTAGAGGCTTACAGGAGGAGAGGAACAGCATGTCTGCCAGTACAAGCAAGTCTGCATTAAAATAAGATTCAAACCAATAATCTAGTAAATCCTTAACCTGACTGAGAGGCACTCCCAGCTTGTCAGCTTATGTTCCCTTACAATTTACTCCTGGCTGGAAGTGACACTGGCAAACCCATGCAGAAATTTTGAAAACAGGAGGACCTGGCAGCATTAAGTGTAGAAGTGGGTCAGCAGGAAATCAGTAAAGTTTTTTAGCATCTGCATAAGGCCCTCACCAGTGAGGTACGAGGCAGGGATGTCCTCACCTCTCTTTTGTGCTAGCCAATTATTATATTAGCCCTGTCCAGATCCTGACACCAGTAGGACCATCCGGGGATTTGAAGACTCAGTCAAGAGTAAGTTAAGTGTGCTTTCAGCCTCCTCACCCTGCATCTTCATTTCCACAGCTTGCGGTTCCAGTTTTTTTGTCCCTCTTCCATCTGCATTTGTGCTGTGTCAAGATGTGCACCACAGCACCTGCCCAAGCATAAGGGAGAACAGCAGCTGAAGTTTCTTGTGAGCTTGCTTTACTTCAGTATTGTGGTGCTTTTTTTTTCCTCTCAGAAACAAACAGTCCCGAAGTAATGCAACCTTTACAGGAAGACCTGGAGTTTCATCTTTTTTTCTAAGGCACTTTTCTAATCTGTTCTGCAATCAGGTTGAAGAATATCCAGTCCAACTAGAAAGTGAGCATGAACCCAAAATATTACAGAGGTCTTTCTAGGAAAGGTGTTTCTCCCAGTTTTGGGGCATGTGATTATTTTATAAGCTGAGAAAAATATATTCGTTCCTAAGGCTTTCCCAGAAGTTTAGATTCAAATTCAGAGAAGCATTTAATCTAAGAATGAACTATTGCTTCAGTAAAATGAGTCTCTGGTAGATGCAGTAATTTCTTAAGGTAAAAAAAATAAAATAAAATAAAACATTTGAAAGTAGATCTAATATTTTATGTCTTCCAGTGACTGGAAGAATGCAGGATGAAAAACAGATGAAGTCTCATTTTTTTTTGGTCTGTGATTGCAAAGGTTACAAATACTAAAGCTTTATATAAGCATGTAGATTCACATCAAAGATGATAAACCTTTCTTTAAGGCAACCACCAAAACCTAGGAAAATTCAGGCTCCCAGCTCTGTGACCAAAACAAATATCAATCAATCTCTTCAGCAAGATCAACAGAGAAAGCAGCACTGGTTACTCAGGCGCCGTAACAAATTTAGTTGTTGCCAAAATTAGTGCCAAGACACCATTCTGGCTTTAAGAAGCTTGTTTTAGCACAGGTTAAGTCAATTAAGTTAAACCTAACTGCTGGAAAATTATGAATGGGATGACCAAATAGGGCTTACCTCAACTAACTCTCAACCAACTTTAAATTTAACCAGAGCGCTTTTCTTGTTTAGACAAGACATACACACATTTCTGGGATAGCTTAAACATTCTCCAGTAAGTAGTATTTATGTTTTCAAATGCTGTAGTATAGAAAGTTTCCTGAAAAACACTGAGGCTCTTAAGTTCCTGTCAAGTCTTGGCAGTACCTTTGCACTTCCTCATTCAAGGCAAAAAAAAAAGCATTCTGAAGGTTTTTTCAGGGTTGGGGTCCATTTTAAATACACACTTACATAGCCTTATACTAGTACTCTGAACCAATTTTCTAGAATATCTTTGTTAATATTTAGCCACAAAGAAAGTTATAGTGCAGAAGAGAATGACTACATATAAATGCATTTCTGAAGCAAGGAAATAGAATAAAAGTCACAGTAAAAATGGTTGTCCAGACTTCAAAATTCCTCCACAGTGTTTGCCTCACAAGCATTTCAACACCTGAGTTTAAGACGTTTAAACTAATTTCTCCTTGTTATTTGAGGACAAGGAGACCACCACAGTATGTCTTGAAAAAATACAAATAAAATGAGCAATCAGAGCTGAATACTTATGTTATTCTTCTGAAGTGTTACTGGGGACACAGAAGTGTTCTGTTAAATGCAAGTTACCTTCAGCCATCCACAAAGCTGATTTTCTCATCCAAATCCCTTTTTAAAGCTCTCCTCTGCCAAAACCATCACAAAAAAAAAAACAAAAAAAACCACCACTGTACAACATTGAGGCCACTGAAGTGCAATTTTACATCTGTGTATACTGTGTCACTCATCACATTTTCCTTACAACCACCAACACTTGTTGCACCTTTTTTTTTTTTACCCATGTCCACAGAGAATCTTATGTAACAGAGATGTAGGTTTCATACAGTGCCATCATTCAGATGAACAATACCTTTAATCAATGACACTGAAACTAATGGGAAAGAATTTAGGAGGGGAAAAATAAGGAGGGCAAGAGGTGGAAATTAGTCAAATACTTCCACAAAAGGCTGGAAAGTTTCCACACATCTGTGTACCAAGGCTTCTTTGTAAGTGCCATTTCAGTGGTAATGGCATCAGAAAGGTTTATCCTAATAAGCATGGCTTTTTAATGGTACCAAGATATGCCCTGGTCTTGAAATTAATAAATTCAGTCCACTTTAACACTTAATACAGTGTATTCCATTTAATTGGTGGATAAAGAATGTGCCCTTTTAATTATATACAGAGACAGCTTGGATTTAAGAAAAAAATAAAGTGTAATCCAGAAACTGGAAATGGTAGGTGACTAATAGCATTTACACTTTCAATAATCATGGTCAACTTTTCTTTGTGTAGAGCTCTACGATAAACTCGAGAGATGATTACTGTAATTAAAGAATTTACAGATCTCTTTCTTTAGAGACAAGCTATTTGGCAGAGATTTGCAGTCTCTTGAATAAACTCCCTCCAGTCCTCTGAAGTCGCTATCTTCTGCTCATTAGGTTCCCAACCAACATACACATGCTGCTGATACTGGTGTCAGGCAAAGCCCTATCCAAGCCAAATAGTTCTTGCAAATAGAGATATTTTCCAGCATCTGACTTCTCCAGGCACATGGGAGCACTTCCAGTCCCAGGGGAGTAAGCAGACTCCAGCAAGCTCCAACCCACCAGATAATCACTCAAGCATTACACAGCCAGCCACTCCAGTTATAGTCCCAACTACATCTATGTTACTGCAAAGTGATTTGAGAACAGAGGAGACAAAAATCCAGATTTACATAGGTATAACTGAAATCAGACTACAGGTTCTCTGCAAGGAGTTTCCACACCCCCACAATCCAAGTCCTTAGGGGTTTATATGACACAACTGGGTTTATTACAGATACGCAAAAGCAGGTTATCCCCTGGCTGGGAAAGACAGGTTAGAGACAGCACACAAGCCTGTATTATTAAAGGTCTTCCTTACTGCCAACTACATCTCAGATTTCATCTGGGAATAACGGCATCTAATCACATGCCACAGACACTGAAGCAACTGGATACATCTTCAGATATGGTGCACTTATCAATCAATGCCTTAGTAGTGAAAGCTCCCTTTTAGCTCCAATATAGCATCCAAGTCTAAAGTGACTTGATTTCCTAATTAAACTAATACTAACTACAGAAGTCAACCAAATCAGTTGAGGTTTTTTCAGTCAGTGATTTGGATTGCCCAACTTGAAATCCCTCAAGAAGTATGATTTTGAGAAGGGAGGTGCTGAATCTCTCAGACTGTACATACAAAAAAAGTACCAGTGGCCACAGTTACTAGACTATCCTCAGTCACAAAACACAGAGACAGTAGCTGTTCTTTACATTGTTATTTAACTCTGTGAAGCCACCACATTTGCAATATACTTGAGAAGAATGGTTCAAGAGGAAAGGAGACATTCAATTACACCAGAATTTACACTGAGTTTATCACAATTCATGCAGTAGGCTCTGAAATGCACTGCGACAATAAAAAAAAAAAAAACACCCACACACAAAAACCCCACACACTACTATCCAAAGGCAGATCAAATCTAGACAGAGGTAAGACTATTTAGACAAGTTATAGTCACCAACCTAAGATGACTGCTGGAAAGGATAAAACCTCCTGCTTCAGTTTCAGCTCAATTTCTCATTAGAAGGGATTAGAATGAAATTTTCATAGAAGCCTCTAATTCCTATGGGGTCTACCATCCTCATCTCAAGCATCTGGTATGGTCATCAGAGACATGGTAGTACATTAGACAGACCACAAGCACAATCCAATATGGCAATTACTACATGTTTTCTTCTGCTTGATAAAAAGTTAAACAGTCCATCTGATGCTGCCATCAAAATGCAATCCTGGAACAAAGCACCAAATGAACATTTGTGTATGGACAAAAGACTGAATATGCTCACTAGCAGCAACAATTAATATTCAATTTAGGAGATGCAAGATTACCTACCCAGACCACAGTCCATCCCATCAATTCCTTTTGGTATTATTTTTTGAGAAGTTACTATGTGAAATATTTCTTTAGATTGCAGTGGAAACAGGCATTGTCACTGGGCTACACAGTTGGGTTAGGAAAAGGCAGAGTTCACTTATTTTTCAGATCAATGCAGGCATTTCAGTAGGATTTTGGTGCTCAGTGAGAAAGGGCAAAGGAACAAGCAGATTATTTTCTTCTAAATATATTTTCTGTTCTTTGTGGAGCAGGTAGTATTGCAATTGTCTCTAAGAGCCAAATTAAAGGGACAACAATGGATATTTAAACCCTAAAGTTACTGGAAATATGTTACACTTGAAACTCACCTTTAGCCAAACACAAAAAAGAGCAGCGGGGGCGGGGGGGAGGAAGTGGGGGGGAGAAATACCATTGTTGCTCACTGCTTTTTCCAAAACAATCACTTTCTAGTAATATGCTAAAAAAGTGACAAATATTAGTCACATGACCTCTTTAATTTCTCTTCCTCTTCCTGCCAGCACCACTGTGTAGAGATTACATATTTTATTACCTGTTCTGTCATTTCTATATAATTTATCAAAAGGACAACATAGGCCAAATGAACTGTTCTTGGAACTGAGGTTAAATTCACACTCAGACCCCAAAGAAACATAGCCCAGCATCCTGGATTGAACCTAAGCAAACTCTTTCTTAAAAGCAGAGGTGTAAGTATCCCAACCACAGCAGACCCACAACGTCAGCAACACATCTGCTCTCAAGCACTTTGACAGGTGAAGTGAGTATCACACGTTAACCAGTGTTCCAGTACAGCAGTAGCAATAAACCAATTTTACAAGCCAAATTTTAAAAGACAGCCTCTAAACATATCCATGGTATTTAATTCCTGCCACTTTACTTAGAAGAAACTGAAGTGAAATCACTTACACTGGAAAAGAAAGAATGGGGTAAAATCCTATCAGTTGTCTCAGACAAGGAGGCTTTATAGAACTTTGTAGTTCCTTTTCACCTAGAATGTGCTAAGCCATGAAAAAAAGTAATGGTAGGAGGAACAATGGAAATACATTGTTTTTCAAGTGGAAGAAATATGTTACTTGCTTAAACTGTACAACTCCGTATCTACAGTGTGGAAAAAGTCTCTGTTGATTTTGATGCATGTAGAACAGGGGAAGTCATGCAAGAAAACACACATGTAAAGATATTTTAAAATTTCAGAGAGTAAGAAGCGAACAGAAAGAGAAAACAAAACAGTGAGATACAGTCTTTCACAGCATCTTCTCTGTCCTCTAATCAGAGTCTAGAGAATGGAGACTCAGCAATGAGAGCTCTGAGAGGGTCACCTCGGCTCTCATTGCTCACCTGCTCCCCAGTCTAGGCAGGAAAATTATACTTACCCAGCCTTATAAAGTGCTTTGCAATCTGCAGGTAACAAGTGACTCTGAAGTGTTATTATGCAAGAATTGTCTTAACCAGGTATAATAGCTAAACATGTTGTTTTCTCTCAGATAGAATAATAGAATCATAAAATGCTTTAGGTTGGAAGGGAACCTCAAGGGTCATCTAGTCCAACCCCCCTGCAAGGAGCAGGGACATCTCCAACCAGATCAGGTTGCTCAGAGCCCTGTCCAGCCTGGCCTTGAACGTTTCTAGGGATGGGACTTCCACCACCTCTCTGGGAAACCTGTTCCAGTGTTCTACCAGCCACATTGTAAAAAATTATTTCCTAATATCTCATCTAAATCTATCTCCCTCTGTCTTGAAACCATTACCCCTTGTCCTGTCGCAACAGGCCCTACTGAAGGGTCTCTTTCCTGTAAGCCCTCTTGAGGTACTAGAAGACCTCTATAAGGTCTCCCCGGAGCCTTCTCTTCTCCAGGCTGAACAGCCCCAACTCTCTCAGCCTGTCCTCACAGGAGAGGTGCTCCAGCCCTCTTATCATCTTCGTGGCCCTCCTCTGGACCTTCTCCAACTGGTCCATGTCCTTCTGATGTTAGGGGCTCCAGAACTGGACACAGTACTCCAGGTGGGGTCTCACCAGGGCAGAGTAGAGGGGGAGAATCACCTCCCTCGACCTGATGGCCACTCTTCTCTTGATGCAGCCCAGGATGTGGTTGGCCTTCTGGGCTGCAAGGGCACGTTGCCTGCTCATGTTGAGCTTCTCGTCCACCAGCACTCCCAAGTCCTTCTCCTCAGGGCTGCTCTCAATCCATTCCCCGCCCAGCCTGTATTTGTGCCTGGGATTGCCACGACCCAGGTGCAGGACCTTGCACTTGGCCTGGTTGAACTTCATGAGGCTGACATGGGCCCACCTCTCCAGCCTGTCAAGGTCCCTCTGGATGGCATCCCTTCCTTCCAGCGTGTCGACGGCACCACACAACTTGGTGTCATCAGCGAACTTGCTGAGGGTGCACTCTATCCCACTGTCCATGTCGCCAACAAAGATGTTGAATAGGGCCAGGCCCAACACGGACCCCTGAGGGACGCCACTCCTGACCGGTCTCCACATGGACATGGAGCCATTAACCACCACTCTCTGAGTGCGGCCGTCCAGCCAACTCCTTACCCACCGAGTGGTCCGTCCATCAAACCCATGTCTCTCTAGTTTAGAGAGAAGGATGTCGTGTGGGACAGTGTCAAGAGCTTTGCACAAGTCCAAGTAGATGATATCCGTTACTCGTCCCTTGTCCACCAATGCTGTTACCCCATCATAGAAGGCCACGAAATTGGTCAGGCACGATCTGCCCTTGGTGAAGCCATGTTGGCTGTCACCAACCACCTCCTTGCTCTCCATGTGCCTTAGCATGGTTTCCAGGAGAATCTGCTCCATGACCTTGCCAGGCACAGAGGTGAGGCTGACTGGCCTGTTGTTGCCCGGGTCCTCCTTTTTCCCCTTTTTAAAAATGGGGGTTATGTTCCCTCTCTTCCAGTCATCAGGGACCTTACCAGACTGCCATGACTTCTCAAATACGATGGCCAGTGGCTTGGCAACTCCATCCGCCAGTTCCCTCAGGACCCGCGGATGGATCTCATCAGGTCTCATGGACTTGTGCGCCTTCAAGTTCCTGAACCTGCTCTTCCACTACAGTGGGTGGTTCTTCATTCTCCCAGTCCCTGCTTGTGCCTTCCACAGCTTGGGTGGTGTCACAAGAGCCATTATTGGTGAAGACTGAGGCAAAAAAGTCATTGAGCACCTCAGCCTTCTCTATGTCCTGTGTAACCAGGACACCAGTTCCCTTCTGGAGGGGGCCTACATTCTCCCTGGATTAACACTTGATTAACAGCTATTTTTCCCCATTTTCTCTCTACCTATTCAGTGACCAAAAACATTTCACACTTCTGCCTGTCTCTCTCATTTTCTGTTAGCTTGCAAGAAGAAAGCCTTGTTCTCCTGGCTTTTACCAGTTTTCCCTTCTGAAGTGACGTGCAGAGATTGGCGCTTACCTGCTAGTGAGGAGACCTCACCAGTATGACAAAGTCACCATAAGCTAAAGCAGAAAAACTTCCCCAAACGTGAAGAGACTCAGAAAGCACGGTCTGTGATGTTAACTTCATTCATTTCAGTAGGTGATAACTCTAATGCTAAAGAAGGCACTTCATAAACACCAAATCACATTAATAGTTTTACTGCTAAGCAAGATAGGCAGGTAAGCTTGAAGACAAATTAGGGTTATGAAAAATCAATTCATTTTTATTTCAGCCACAGGAACTTGTAGATAATCTATGCTAACTGACTAAATGTTGTGTTGCTAGCCAGTATAAGAAACTGAGGAAAGCCTGAAGCATATTTAGCATAGCCTAAAACTAAAAACATGCACAGAAACACTGGATATTTGCACATTCTCCCCAAAAGCAGATTTGTTTCTGCATCTGTCTGAAGCACTCTTGGAGGGGGTAGGGGCGGGGGCGGGGGAAGCATCTGGGCAAGTTAGAAATACATTCCTACACTCCAGAAAGCATTCAGCTCTGGGAAGGAGAGAAGAGGAGCCAGGAGAAACTAAAGATGGATAGCCTTTAGGAAGATACCATGGAGCTGGAAGGGATATGATTAATTCCATTTATTGAAGAAAGTATTCAGCTTTCTAACATATGGGGAAAAGTGGCTTATGTAGGGGGGAGAGAAAGGAGTAGAAATCAGAGCTTTTCTCAGTCAATGGGCTGATTCTTGCTCTAAGGCTACCTTTTATGTGCATATTCTGTGGTAATCACCTAAAACTTTAATGTAACATAGACTTTACAAACCTAAAATGTAATTTATGTTTTTTATCTCTGATGATCCATAGGAATGAAATTGATGGCTAACACCATTATTTTTGATACCCGTGAAATACTTCAACTGAAAGAAGTGAAACGGGAGATTTTGTACCCACTAAGCCGATGGAGCTCTCACTGAGAAATGTGAAATCATGCAAATGTAGACTTTAAGAGCCACAGAGGAACTTTCTTCTATTACGCACAGACAAGTAGGAACAAAAGTTCACACAGTGGTTAGCTAAGCTTCACAGCAAACACAGCCTATTTAGGAACCATCTAACGGTGTACAAAGACTTGACATGAGTTATCAACAGTTACAGCAGGGATGGAAATTTGTGACTTCTGGAATGACTGTTAATTCTTAGCTGATTTAAATAGGAATAAGCTGCTGTTCTTGCTGGACTCAGATGAGATAGGAAATACCAGTACACCTTGGGCAAATAGGGTTCCCTCTAAAAAGAAAACTATTTGTTTCTCAGGTCAAAAGCAAGCATAAATATGGCACACATTAATTAAGGTATCTGTCTCTATATTTAGTCATTTATGCCTATAGTTTTTGAGAAAGTAGTTTCTACATTTTTTTTTTTAAATCACATGTCTTTCTGATGACCAACTTGTGCAACTTCAGGTTCATTAAACGTTTTTTGTTAACAATTTGCTCACAAGATGAATTAGAGGACAGTGAAGTTCTTAACATGACATGCCAATTTCACATCTACCTTGTATGCATTTGAGATCACTGAGGCTAGTTCCTGTTTTGAAAGAAGCTTCTTTCACATTGGATTATATGACATTTTTGGGTCAGAGGCTTTACTCCACACAGGGTAAGTGTCTAGAATTAGCACTTTTTTTTTTTTTCTGAAGGATTCACAGAACTTTATATTCTTACAATTGTGGATTCTGTGTGCATCTAAAGGTGTAAACATAGTATACCATTAAGTGTTCTGAGATTGCTGGTTTTCATTACTTTGAAACATGGTCTAGTGCTGGTACCATATTGACCTTTACAAGTGCCTTGAAATCACAGAGTTTTATTGTATTTAAATTACCACTAAGACACAATTCATTTGCAAGAAATCCCAGACTTCATGCTGAAGAGTAAAAATAACATGATCTCTAAGAGAGAGACACTGCCCTTAAAAATGCACTATACCTCACATAGTGGAGCATATTGTGGAATTTGTTCATCCAAGTGATCAAGCATGAGTGTGAAAGTTTGAGCCAAATGCAAAAAAACAAAAAACATTAAAAGCTGATCAAATCTAATGGTTACATTTTTCAAAAGCTCTGAGCTTTAGATCCATTTAAAAAGCTAAAGCTATCTCTACTAAACAGAGAATTCTGGTAACCCACCTGAAAACAAGAAGTGGCTTATGTTCTTATTTTAACCAATAGGTTTTAAAATATTTTTTCAGTAAACAAATAAAGGATAACTTTTCTGAATAACATGATACAGTGAATTTCTACACTTTCAAAAAAGACACTTTTTTTTTTTCCATGAAAGCACAATTTTTCTGTTCTTTTCACCACAGCAATAACAACCAGCCATGCGGTATTACCATATGAGGGAGGACAGAGGGAAAGTTCACTTCCACTACTGGTCATCATGTCTTACACATCAGTTCACAACAGAACATGTGTACTAGTAGCCTATAGAGGGTGGAAGCAGAGACAGGTAGCTGGGGAGGACTACAAAGAGGCTGTGTGAGTGGCCAGGGATTGGGTGAGGAAGGCTAAAGGCCTGACGGAATTGAATCTGGCCAGGGATATAAAAAGCAACAAGAAAAGCTTCTATAGGTATGTAGGGGACAAAAGAAAGTCCAAGGAGAATGTAGGCCCCCTCCAGAAGGAAACCAGTGTGTCCTGGTTACCCGGGACGTGGACAAGGCTGAGGTACTCAATGACTTTTTTGCCTCAGTCTTCACCAATAATGGCTCTTGTGACACCACCCAAGCTGTGGAAGGCACAAGCAGGGACTGGGAGAATGAAGAACCACCCACTGTAGTGAAAGAGCAGGTTCGGGATCATCTGAGGAACTTGAAGGCGCACAAGTCCATGAGACCTGATGAGATCCATCCGCGGGTCCTGAGGGAACTGGCGGATGGAGTTGCCAAGCCACTGGCCATCGTATTTGAGAAGTCATGGCAGTCTGGTAAGGTCCCTGATGACTGGAAGAGAGGGAACATAACCCCCATTTTTAAAAAGGGGAAAAAGGAGGACCCGGGCAACAACAGGCCAGTCAGCCTCACCTCTGTGCCTGGCAAGGTCATGGAGCAGATTCTCCTGGAAACCATGCTAAGGCACATGGAGAGCAAGGAGGTGGTTGGTGACAGCCAACATGGCTTCACCAAGGGCAGATCGTGCCTGACCAATTTCGTGGCCTTCTATGATGGGGTAACAGCATTGGTGGACAAGGGACGAGCAACGGATAT
Organism: Chlamydotis macqueenii; assembly: GCF_036417535.1. Classification (NCBI taxonomy): domain Eukaryota; kingdom Metazoa; phylum Chordata; class Aves; order Otidiformes; family Otididae; genus Chlamydotis; species Chlamydotis macqueenii. Next base: position 24,810,209 of record NC_141559.1, read on the forward strand.
CATCTACTTGGACTTGTGCAAAGCTTTTGACACTGTCCTACACGACATCCTTCTCTCTAAACTAGAGAGGCATGGGTTTGATGGACGGACCACTCGGTGGATAAGGAGTTGGCTGGACGGCCGCACTCAGAGAGTGGTGGTTAATGGCTCAATGTCCATGTGGAGACCGGTCAGGAGTGGCGTCCCTCAGGGGTCGATGTTGGGCCCAGCCTTTTCAACATCTTTGTTGGCGACATGGACAGTGGGATAGAGTGCACCCTCAGCAAGTTCGCCGACGACACCAAGTTGTGTGGTGCCGTCGACACGCTGGAAGGAAGGGATGCCATCCAGAGGGACCGTGACAGGCTGGAGAGGTGGGCCCATGTCAGCCTCATGAAGTTCAACCAGGCCAAGTGCAAGGTCCTGCACCTGGGTCATGGCAACCCCAGGCACAAATACAGGCTGGGCGGGGAATGGATTGAGAGCAGCCCTGAGGAGAAGGACTTGGGAGTGCTGGTGGATGGGAAGCTCAACATGAGCAGGCAATGCGCCCTTGCGGCCCAGAAAGCCAACAGCATCCTGGGCTGCAACAAGAGGAGCGCTGCCAGCAGGTCGAGGGAGGTGATTCTCCCCCTCTACTCTGCCCTGGTGAGACCCCACCTGGAGTACTGTGTCCAGCTCTAGAGCCCCCAACATAAGGACATGAACCAGTTGGAGAAGGTCCAGAGGAGGGCCACAAAGATGATAAGAGGGCTGGAGCACCTTTCCTATGAGGACAGGCTGAGAGAGTTGGGGCTGTTGAGCCTGGAGAAGAGGAGGCTCCAGGAAGACCTTATAGCGGTCTTCCAGTACCTCAACGGGGCCTACAAGAAAGACGAGGAGAGGCTGTTCAGTAGGGCCTGTTGCAATAGGACAAGGGATAATGGTTTCAAGACAGAGGGAGATAGATTTAGATTGGATATTAGGAAAAAATTTTTTACAATTAGGGTTGTTGAACACTGGAACAAGTTGCCCAGAGAGGTGGTGGAGGCCCTATCTCTGGAAACATTCAAGGCCAGGTTGGATGGGGCTCTGAGCAACCTGATCTAGTCAGGGATATCCCTGCTCCTTGCAGGGATGTTGGACTAGATGACCTTTGAAGGTCCCTTCCAACTCTAATCATTCTATGATTCTGTGATTTTCACCCAATGGTAGCTAATGATTGAGCTTTGAGATAATTTAATTTATGTCCTAGTTCAAAGGGGATTAAGTATTTGAGATATCTTACATTATCTTTCATTAAAATATAAACTACACTATATTATAATAAAATTAATTGACCAGAGTACCTCCACTCATTTGAATAACTCCATTGCCAGACACAAACATTTCCATAAAGCTTCCCAGCTAGATCAAGTTTAAACACCAAGAATAACAGATTTATTGCTGTTATAAAAGCACCAGCAAGTAGATAGGATGCAGAAATCTGAGTTAGATCAGAAGTCTTTAAGCCTTATAGCTACCATTGTAGCTTGTCAATGAGTACAGTGGCTTTCTTGCTTTCCTCTGAGTAGTCTCCTGTCTTTCACCAGCATTTTGCAACATCACACATGTCCTGTGCACTTTAGCCACTAACCTGAAGCAATCTGCAGCTAGCTGGCAGATCACAGTGTTCTCCTACCCTTTTAGAATGACTGGATTTTATTAAAATTGCACCTTCTAAAAAAGGTAAAATGATTTCAGCTAGTTTCCCATTAGGCAGTATATTATCTATAAATACATTCAGTGGTTTAGCACAGGAAATACGAATATGCAGATCCAGCTCCCCTACACTATCCACATGCACAACTGTCAGCTTACTGCTGAAATGACACTTCAGTGCATTGAACTGGTTACATTTGTTTTGATTTTGCCCAACTGCAATTACATCTCCTGTCTTCAATTCAGTGAAACTTTATCCACTGCATCCAAATCTGGATTTCCGTTGTGATTGCACGGACACCTAAGCTTTAATGAAAGCTTTTTCTAAACCTAAGACTAATTTTTATATTGGCCAATGCACTCAAAAGTTACAAGACTAAATCCCTGTAAATCCACCTCAATAGCCTGTCTTTTATTCCAATGGCTGAAGAACTGACTCTTCAGTGATCATACACAGATGGGACTCTGGAAAAGGTTACAAAATTTGTGTCCTTGGCACTTGTATACCAATACCCAAGTTCCCACTGTACTTTTAGTGTTACATATACACAATGTTTTATCACAGAGAATGGACCACAGCTTTTTAAATATTGTCATAAGGGATATCAAGAGGTCATCTTCTGTACCTTGCTCCCAGCATAGTATCAACCATGCTTTAATCATTCCTGACGGGTACTTACCTAACTTCTTCTCAGTGTTCTCCAAGAACAGACCATACAGTCTCCCAACAGAGTATTTCAGTGTTTCATCGCTTTTATAACAGATTAAGTCACCCAAACCATACTTCTAATCCATCTTCCTGCAGTTCAAGTCCATTACTACTTGTCCTACTCACCAGAGAGATAAGACTGTTATTTTGTTTTTAGGGCAGGCTTGCAGACTATTGTGTCATCCTCTCTGGTACTCCCTTCATCAGGTTAAAGAACCCAGTCCATTCAGTCTCTCCTCATCCTACTAATACCTAATGATGCTCAGTGCTTTTCTTTCGTGTCTCTGCAGCCAGTCCAAGTTTTCCTTGAAATGTAACACTCAAAACTGGATACTGCATTCCAGCTGAAGTCTTTCAGTAACAAGAGGGGAGAAAGAAAAAAAAAAACCAAACAAAAAGTGTCCTTCCTGTTGTAGTTCTATTCAAATCTTTACCAACAGAGCAACACAGCTAAGTCACGTTTCTCTTGTGACTTACTCAGCACTGGATCTTTCTCCACAGAACTTCTCTTACCCCATTGCTTCTCATCCATATTTATGCAGGCAATTACTGCCACCAAACAATCACTCAGCCCCAGCGAATATCATCCTATACTTTTCAGATCACTTCCCTTCTAATTTACCAAACTATTTTGAATTCTAATCCCACCATCAAACACAAATGCAGCTCACCCCATCTTTGGTTCATTACAGCCTTTAATAAAATAGCCAAGTCATCAATGAAATCTTCAAACAGAATCAGGTTCCAAACAGACCCCAAGGAAAGTCTGTTTGGTAGCACCTTTCATTTTGGCCACAAATCATTGTTAACTCTTCTACGGTACAATTGCCCAACTGATTTTGAGCCTACCTTACAATAGTTTGACCTAGCTCACATGTCTTGAATTAATTACAAAAGTGTTATGTAAGACTGTTTTAAAAGCTTTCCTGAAGCCAGGATACAGAGGGATTTATTGCTTTGCCTCTATCCGCAGATATGCTGCCCTGCCATAGAAGTGGGTTACATTAGTTAAACATGATTTGTTCTTGAGATATTTTTGGCTGCTCTTCATCCTCTATTTCCTAGATATTTCCAAACTGTACATTAACTTGTTCCACAATTTTGCCAAAGATTAAAATCAGTCTGACTAGTCTACAAGGTCTCCTGCTCCTTTGCTTTTGTCAACCCCTCTCTGTTTTAAAAGATAAGCAAGCATTGTCCTCTTCCTCTGTTTTTCAGAACCTCATCCATCCTCCACAAATTTTAAAGATATCATTATTAAACAACTGAATAAATCACTCTATGGTCAAGGACAGGTCCACATGACATGTGAAAAATCCAAGGCTTACTTTCCTATCCATGCAGAAGCATCACTTCTTTTTCAGGGGTATTAACTACACTGGCTAGCAGTGTGCAATTGCCCAATTTAGTGACAATGGATACAAAACAGTTAAAAACTTCAACCTTCTCAGCATCCATCCTCAGAGGCAAAGACCAGCTTTATGTATTACATCCCAGAATTTTACTCTCCTAAACCAGAGGCAGAACAGTTCCTCTTGAGCAGCAAAATGGAAGGAGAAATCCTTCAAGCTTTCAGACCAGATTGATCACTCAAGAGACACAGCTAACTCAGATAAATGTCCAAACTCAAGGTTGCTTTCTGAATTGATGCTCTTGAGGTTTGCTCATACCAATCATTAGTCACTACCATTTATTAGCTTGCAGATAAACCGAAATAGATCCTGGGAAAGAGAGAAAAACATTCTCCCAGGACCTTGGTTATTAATTTTATTTCTTAACCAAACTCAAGCTAAGGTGAAATTAATAACTTTCTACATGTGTACCAGAAACTTGGAGGAGAGAGGGAAGCTTAGTAATACTATGTGAAAGCAGGCCTCTCCCATTTGCATACCTCTGAAGAGGTCAGCTTCTATCATAGGCCTCAAATTCAGGACCATAAAGATCAGTGAGCATTAAACACCAGGAGACAGGAGTGAGGCACGCACCAGGTTATTTGGGAGGCATGCCAGAGGACTCCACCAGCACAGCCCTCAGAAGTGACCCCTGCCACACTGATTCTCAGACCCTAAGCAAACAGGCATGCACGAAAAGACATTGAATTTCTCATGTCTGACAGATGGGAAATTTGGAGCTGACTAAACACATGCCCAACCCTATATTCTTAGCCCAGATAGCACTTTATTGACCCCTGGCTGATGGAAATGCCAGAAGAGTATCATCCGAATGTGACCCCTTAATGTAGCCCATGTGTGAAAACCTTAAGAAACAGTTCTCTTTCCAGTGGAGGCCAGGAAATGAATGAAAAACGTCCGCTGAAGTCAAGGGATTTACATTGGCATAAATCTGACACACAGAAAAATTAGGGATCCAAACTCCGTTCTCCGAACTGAGGCCAAAGGGATCCCAGGCAAAGATTTTCTACAGCACTTTCCAAATCCGTAGCCATATCATTCTGTTCAGACATGTCAAATAGCCAGTGCCATACTCTGTAACACTAGTAAATACAAAACATTGTCCTGAAAAAAAGAAAGATTATTCTAAAGAATGGGTTTGATTTGGGGGTTTTTTAATGTAGATCTAAAGGCCTTTCCAATTTAATTAAGTTTTCCAAAAGAGCCTAGGGGCATAAGGTATTTCAATACAATTTCGGTTCAATAGAAGACTGGCCACTGAATCTTATTTCAGAAATCCTAGTGTAAACTAATTATTTGCAAAAAGTGGATCTTCAGAAACATTTGCTTCACTAAATAGATATTCCCAATATGTATGATCTTTGCCAAAACAAATTTGTACTCGCGTCAGCGCAAACACATCTATACACCAGTATTTATAGATTATATCACTGTGATTCATTATCAAATAAAGTCTATTTTCCATGCACCCAGTTGAGTTAAAGAATGCTAAAATTAATTCTAACTTCCTTGTTCGTTATGAGAAGATATCCTTTTATTGACATCTTTATTTAGCAAAAATGCTTTGAGAGATGTATTTGGCAAATAATATTGCTCTTACAGATCTCACTGCTTCAGAAACATGACTTCTCTGAGGAAACTCTAGATCTTGAAACAGAAATATCTTTAAATCTTTTGGATAGCCAGTCCACAGGGAAAGGTTTAAGAAAGGATCAAAGCTTGTCCTTTCAGCTTGAATTATTCCATTACAGCTGAATGTGACATAATTACAAAAGATGTTGGATGTGGAATCTCATCAGGATTATCTGACACTCATCTTTGTTGAAAAAGTCTCCCCAGCTGTTGCTCCGATAGCACAAATGTGACAGGAGTGCAGAGCACAGAAGTAGTTGCAAGTGACCACTGCTTTGGGGCTGGTTTAGGTTCCCTGAGCCACACTGTGACTTTTCAGCCACTACAAATATTGAGACTGTTTAGGACTGACTTGCAGATGATAGGGAATACCAAGTATGCTATTGAATTTCTAAATAAGAAATTAGTTTAAAACAGCCTGTAAACCAACATCTACATTATTTAGCTGATGCATATAAACAATTAATCTTCTTTCTAACGCAAGGCTGACGTAATTCACTGAGTAGCTTCTTGGGTGCCAGATTTTTTGTTTTGTTTAAAATGCCTGCTATATTGTCCAAGTTTGTTTTCATTGACACAAGAACACAGTACTGCTTACAGCTAATACAAAGCACATTCTCTTTACAGTCTACATTTCTCTCTGCACTTGATGCACTCCAAACCAGTACATGTAAAAGGCAAAATGCACTTTTTTTTCTTACAGTGCTACTATATTGGTTTGTGTTTATGTATATATATTTTCAGGGTTTTTTTTAATTCTGTGAAAGGAGCTCAATCATAAACTATAACATCAAACATAAAATCTTGATTAATTACCCATTCCAGAGGATTTGGTAGCTGTAAAAATACTTTTCTTTCCTTCCTTGTCATGGATTACATTTCCTTCATACATTATTAATGAAGTTAAACTACTAGTAACATGCCAAATGTGCTGCATAGGAGATTTGTGCCTAATCCAGCACAAAACAGGCCCAGTCACATAATGACAGAAAAAAAAAGAACGAATGTCAACAGTTTCACACTGGGACTAGATTAAGCAGACCATACTTACTGATTCCTTACACAAGGATTATCTCACTTTTAGGGCTATGAGAAGACAAGCCACACTTCGCCCGTGTTATTAACACAGAACTGCACCTCAAAAAGACACTAGAGTCCCCAAATCTGCTTCCAGACACACACACAGATTGCTGTTTATTAAACATAACAAATTCTCCTTTCCATGGCAGATGCAAAAACAGGATACTAGAATATATATTAAAACATATATAAAACATATATATTTATATATAAATAATATAATATTTATATTATATATTTATATTATTTATATATTTATAACATATATAAAAAATGCCCTCTTACTGCTTTAGATCTCAATCCAACTTTCAACGGAATTTGTAGATAGCCCTTAAGAGAATATTACGATTAGACTCCAACTGAATTCCAGTTAAATTAAAATAACTGGTATCTATGGGGTCTACCTTCCTACCACGGAAAACTTTCTTTGGCTTAGGACCCAAATCATGCCAACAGCTAACTAAAGTTCTCAATGAAGCCAACAAAACTGTGCTCACTCTTAAGCGTTCGCAGGACCAGGCATTTGGCACAAAACCGTCTGTCAACTAAGCAATAATAATGTCCAAACAGACTAGAATTTGCATTCTTCTTTTTTTTTTAATCTCCTATCTACAAGCTATATTCACTAAACCCCCTATGGCACAGGCAGATGTTTACTGAGATCACATAGAATATTGCTTTAAGGTGCTTGCTTCTGCATCGGGAACACTGAAGCCATGAAATAGACTGCAGAGCCAGAGAAAACTTGGTTTGTCATTTCAGATTTGTTAAAAACGTTCAAGGAGTAGCTGTCCCAGCAGACTAGGGGAGATCAGGTGTCATCTGTCTACACGACTCTTAACTTCGCGCTGGATCAGGTATCGTCTCTGCTGCCGCAGCTGGCATTGGTCTGGTAGCAACTGCACAGCATGTGCTGCACCTGGCTCAGCATGGCACAACTGAGCACACACGCTGATCCAGACCTAATTAGTATTAGCAGAGATCTGGCAGGAGGGATTGTTCAACCACAGACTAAATTTTCAGCTCCAACTTGCTCTTTTACAGGTAAAAAGACTCCAGGTAGGTCTCTCTTCCAACTTTAGCCCCATCCGGTCAGAGCTACCTGGTCTCTAGAAGTTACCCACCCCTTCATTGTGTCAATTCACTTGCTTGTGAGGCTAGAATCCAAATCAGGTCTTTGAAGAGACTCCAGTTTTAAAAGTAAAAACAGTAAATGCATGATGTGTGCATGTTTTACAACCTGGGTGCTTTAGAAATCTAGACAGGAACATACAAATGGCAGTGACAACATAAGGACCTGTCATCCCCAGTAAAGTCATGCCTTAAGTCAGTTTCGATGGTACTTATGGATAGACAAGCTGTAATCAACCTGCCATCTACCTAGGGGAAAGTCCAGTCTGTTATGGGTCCTACAACAGGCATTATAATATAGAAAGCAAATAATTAAATAAGATGAAAACTTATTCAGCACACTGTACACTCTTTCTGAGCACTTTTCCCACAAGCAGAGGGAAAAGAAGTGAGTAAGAAGAAATTAGAAGGTTATCTTATAGAAGCTTTAAAGCGTTAGTAAATCCAAATAATTATATAGTCACTAGCACATAAAAATTAATTTGCTTGCTAAGATCCTGGGCTTATATTCCTTCACTGAGAGCATGAATCATTGCATTCATAAGAACTCATGCCTTTTAGTATCTTAGGGCCTCCCACTAAAATCCATGAAGAAAACTGTACATTGAGTCCACCAGACAAGCTTCCTGCATTTCTTCTGCACACACACCCTCTGTGACAGGAACTGAACAGGGAATGCTGAAGGCAGAAGAGGAAGAAAATAACCCAAGTATATGCTCGGTAGAGATGACTGGAATGCACCGATCTCTCCATAAAGAAATAATCCACGGATTGCTAGAAGGTGCAGCAGATGCTATCTCCGTGGAACCCCTCTACTCTATACCAGGCTTGACATTTGTTGCTCACATAGCATGCTCCAGACCATGTAACTCTGTGGAACTGCTCTGCTGGAGCTTCCTGCAAATACCCCGTGAAATGCAGTTTCTCACTGTAGAAGGAGGCCCATGAGGAAAATGCTAGTCAGCACCAAATTCTTTCCACAGCCTATGGACATTTACTAATCCAGCCCTTTTCCTCCCTAGTTTGGGGCCTCAGATTTCCCTAAGCTCCGTTTGGACCCCACAGGCAGCAAGAAGTGGTGTTTCTGAAGAGGCTGAATATGAAGGTTAGGGAACATCATAGCATAAAGGTTTCCTGCTTTGCAAATCTCACTGAACTGCATGACTCCATAGCATTGTCTAAAAAGGACACTAAAAAATACATTTTAAATTCAAGTTCATGTGACTTTTCTGGCACACTTGTAGTTACTTAAATATTGATTTTTTGATCCCTTAAATGCATAAAGTACAAAATGTCTGGCTTCAAAGCAACATAACACCATGAACTGTATGCTCAGCTTCAGTAAATTCTAATTCATAATTGCAGCCTATGCTTTACCCAGTTTCAAAGTAGTTACCAAATCAGAAAACAGTCATTACATTTCAGTCAGTAGAAAGAGCACATCCCAAATGAGGTGTCTTTAAAGAAAAGAAACAGGACAACTTGCACTGACAACATTTATCCTTTGTAGTACTATGCAAATCTCTCCTGATTCATCTATTGCAGCCACATCACTGGCCAACATCTGTTTGCATCTTAAATCATAGCCTTACTGTGAACTCTCTCCAGTTATGTTCCCCTAGTAAAATACAAGTCCCATTCTCATATGGTCTACTAGCAGAAGATCTAGGAGCTACTGGACAGTTGTAATATAAAAATGCCACAACTATATTTTCTGTCTTAATTGCTTTTTCACTAATTACATTTCTTTTAATTTGTTAAATTTAATATTTTGTTGTTTTACGCATTTCAGGTCAAAAAGTTCCAAGAGTAGTACTTTGTTTTAATGCAGAAAAAGACAGTTTCTGGTATTACTGCATTCTGGATGGAGGCAGTTGAAGTTTAGGACACTGGTCTTATTCATGGCTCATTTTTTTGAGCCATGGTTTTCTCCCTCATATACCTAGGCCTGCCCCAGGTATCATGTAAAAATCTTGTAAGCAAACATCTGTCAGTCATCAAGAGCATGTCAATCACTAGCTGTAGCAAAGGTAGAAAATTATGAGTGAAACAAGTTTTATCTGCTAAGATGGGAAAAAAACCTAGATGGTTAGTTACTGGAAAATATGGGCCAAGGAAGCTAACAGGTGTAGTGAACAATTATGGCTTCTAAGCTTTACAGGCTTGTAGAATTTCACCACCATTCAGGAGCTTTTAATCAGTAATTTTGGCACATGCACACAAGGTTTTTGACAACATTTTAAATGTGTATATATATATATACATGCACACACCCAGTGATGTGCAAAGATATTTCCCTGAGAAGTACAATAGGGAACACATGCTCCTGAACCACAGTACTTAATATTATCAGCCCGTATGTGGTTTCTAAAGATACAGTTTGGACATTTATGTCCCAGAGCTACAGTGCCTTGATCCAAAAGAGTTTTTCTAAGGAATTCTCTCCCTATGCCACGTATTTGCATCATTCTCTGCTTAACTCATTCCAGGAGAAAGAAGAACTGCCTCATTTTTCCTGGTTCACTCCTTACTCCCCAAGATGCAGACAGCGGAGGCAATTTCCACACTTTCACCATACGCAATAAGCAAGATCATTTGTTTTATTTCTGCAGACAGACTCAAACCAGGGAAAAGCTCTTTCCTTGAAGGAATGCTAACACAGTTACATGCCAGCCAGGAGGAGCCCCATGAGTCTTGCAGGAGAATAGGTTTCACTTGTGCTCTAGGTAACATTTCCATATCAAAAAAGCCAGGAGGCTTGCAACAAAAGGACATCTATTTGTTGAGCTCTGGTTTATGTTATACACAGTACAATAAATTAAGTCAATGAAGGTTTTACAAGTGTGATGTTAGTATTCTGAAATAGATACTTCTCCATTAGAAAATCCTAATACTTAAAATGGATTCAGAGGGACTAATAAATTGGTCCAGTAGGTGTTAATCAATAATATAAATGAATAACCAATGAAAAACTGTCACTAGTATGCCAAAGGGGAAATCATCCAAGAATGAAATTGGTGCAATAATACAACCCCCTTGTATCCTTCAACAAATACATGTAAAGCATACTGGATAGAGACCAATTCCTAGTACAAAACCATGTGCTCCTTTAGGCTGCCTCAAAATACCTAATTTTATAAGAGATTTTTTTAAAGGGATAGATCTTTTTCCAATTGTAAGCACTTATAAGCTGAATTCAAAGATGCACATATGCTGTGTTTGTGCACTGGATATTTTGTTTAAATTTCGTAGGGTGTTTTTTTTCCTTTGTAATTATTCCTGCAGACAGCTTTTTGCCAGAGCTCTGAACCCTAGAGATTTACATGAAAAAAAAGCTGGCGTTCCCTCGTATTTGCCTATTGAACACACACACAGTGACAGATTGTCAGGATGGGAAAAGCCCATCCTGTTTTAACATCTGAAACATCTGTCCAAGATCCTCAGACAATCTCCATGCATTTTACAAAGCTCTGACTTCAGTCAGGTTGGCAATGCTCATTTTAGCTCTCTGCAGCTTACAGTGCTGCCCATAGCTTCCTCAAGAGTTGAGCTTGCTGATTTTTGCCACTCAAAATTCCCCTCTCAGATATAAATTACTGGACTCCTGAGTTCATTTGGCCATCTACTTTAGAATTGCTGGTAAAAAACTACAGAACGCCTGACATAAATTTCTGTTATCTTTTAAATTAAACCAGGCCCCAAATCTATATATTAAATGCTTAAAGCTGTTGGAATGACTTCCTTTGATGACAGGGGGAAGCTGGACTGCATCCTTCATTTTCTAAGAGGGAGGGAACAAATGAGCTAACATCTTCTAGGATTATTTTTGTCCTTTGTATTAATCCTTTTTCCCCTCCCATCACCAAAAATGCATTGGCTCATTTGGCTGACCACATCTCCACATTCTCCCACCCAACAGTGCTGAAGGAGTGGCTGCTACAAAGCTGGCACAAGGAATTTTGACTTAAGATTGGCAACACTGATGCTGAATATTTGGGTTATCATCAAAAGATGGGTCAAAAATGCTTAAGATATCTAGGAAATTTTTACATCTTGCAGTACACATCCCTTGCAAGACTTGAAAGTTTTATCTTCCATGAAATGTCAATAGCTACTTTTTGCCAACTTGAGCAAGAACCAACTGAGGTGAGTTTGGGAGCAGCTTCTTTGTGTTGGCAGGGCACCACACCAAATGGGTGTGGGCCCAGCACTGTGCTGAGGTAGTGCTGTGTTACTCAGGACCCAAGCGTCACACTGTGTGTGGAGCTCTGCTGCTCTCTCAGAACTGGCTCAAATGTCCACTGAGCATGGTGTTGCATTGCCTCATGTAGGCAGGTCCTGAATGCCTCAGGAAGGCAGGTACAAGAAACTTGTAGGCTGGGAGGTAGGAGTAGCTTTACTATTGCATTTTTGTGGGTAATGGGGAAGACAGCCTATTTTGCTCAAAGCTGTGCTGGAAATTTCTATGGCAGAGCTAGGATATCAAGACATTCAAATCCTTGGAGTTCCTTATCCGTGATAACTTTACCAGTTTAATAGGCTTCAGATGCAGATACTTTGTGTTGACTATTTAGTTGGTGAGTTGCTTCACACCTGCTTTTCTCTGCATTTTTTTTTTTTTTGAGGGTGGAATTATCTGAGGAAAATTACAGATAAGATGAAGCTGAAACCTGAATAACAAATGCCAAATAATAATGATGACAGAGGCTTGTAATGGTGACAGAAGTGAGATTAAGTTTGCAGTTAGGTATGTGAGTGCCTTTTGAAGAATCACATGCGGATGGCCACTTCAGAAAAATATCTATTCAGAGAGGTGTATAGATTCAAGAATAAGAAGCATGGAGCACATCTTGAATAGTGGAGGTATGTGCTTCATTTATCAATTTAATGAAGTCAAGTTAATTAGTAAAAATTGAAGCAGGGAGGTGGTGGTAATGTTATGTCTAACTTACTTTCCTTAAAACCCAGAATGTGAATCATATTTATAATGGGATCCAAAAAAAGATTTGAGTTGAATTGTGCAAATGTTTCAGTTCATAGTCTGTTATTTATCTCCTGGACCCACATAATGAGTAATAGGGATACTAGAGACCAGCTGTCCTGGAGGTGCTCGGGAGACTGCTTTACTCTAGCTCAGAATTGTTTCATTTCCTGAATGATACAAACTGATGATTTCTTGTCACTTATTTAGGCATGTCTAAATAAGTGCAGGAAATAATTTTGCAACCATAATGTTATGATACATTTTCTATCAACAGCTGAAAACATTTCTGAATAGGCACAAGTCTCTGAAGCCCTTGAGGTTTTGAGGAATACCAAAATTGACAGTAATCAAATTTACTACTGCAGATTTTTCAAGACACTGTATGTGGTCGAGAAAAATAATTTTAATTGAAGAGGAGTTAGAGGGAAAGATTTGCGAAAAAGGAGTTGAAGTAAGGCTATGCATGATTTTCCCAGTAGGAACAGGAATTTTACAGTGAACATTTGTGTAATTGATGTTTTAAAAAGCTACTACTGGGTTTTGTTTTATAATGATGGATGAGTGGCTAAGAATGTCAGTCCAACTCAAATATGAATTTGTACCTCCAGTGTTAACATGAACTAGAATCTGAATCTAATACCTGAAGAAAATAATCGGTGTACTTATTCTGCATCTTTGTTTAAGCATAGGTTGAAATTATATTTTCAATTTATTGAATGTACAGGAATTTTATTAAAAATTGATAAAGCTCCAGTAAAGACAGGATGCATATGTGAATATTTGCCAATTCAGGAGAAGATCCATAGGTATTAGTCTGGTAGAAACATATAGATGGGGATATTCTAGCTCTTGTTTTTTCTTGAATGAACTGAGACTCTCATTCTTTATCATATATTTGTTGCGAGTCAAAATTTTAATTTAAATAGCTGTTGATATGGGAACTATAAACATCACCTTTGATGGGACTGGGGGCAATTCTCTCTAGAGTGCTAGTAAAAAAAAACCACCCACAACTTAAGTTGCATTGGATGGGAATATAAAATATAACACCTTTTCAGCCCACCTAATATTTGAATGTCTCTTATTGACTTGAAAGAATTTTATCTACCATTCCAAGTGTCCCGTGAGTGTGTGGTTATTGCTGTAGTATGTTTTGTTTTGGAGACATAATAACCACTGTTTGCAAACCTATATGGCTTAAATTTTATTCCTAAATCCAGAGATAGGAAAGAACAGAATTTTAAAAACATGGAGTGCCAACAGTTCTCTTAACATTGACTCTAGTAAGCAGCATCTTGCATGCAATCCAGTAGTTACCAATTCCAAGCATAGAAGGGCTCACAGAGTCTGGTAAATGCCTGAAATAAAGCCAGCAAATCTCTGCGCAGCAGCAAGGATGCAGAAACAATCTTAAAATCTCCTGCACCTGCCATATGTGTCCAGTCACTGCAGATCTGAGTATGAAAAGCTCGCTGGATACCTGTGGGAGGGTTAGGCACACTTGTGCTCCTGCTGCACATTATTATATCTGTGTCAACATATCATATCTGTTGCTAGATTTACATGGCATTACTGGCAAAACATACTCTGTTTGTGGTGCCTGTCAAAGGCCTCTTTTTTTTTTTTTTTTTTCCCTAGATGGGGTCTTTTGCAAGACTGCAGAAAAGATGGGCAGACAAGTCTCTAGCTTAGTTAACTAGTAGTGTGATGTAGCCATAATGTTGTCTTAACCCATGACTGGAAAACTCTGTTGACAGGAGGTCACTGGGATGGTGCTTCTACTGCCTGAAAAGGCTTCTGCTTTCCTGTTCAATGTAAGCATCCTTTCCTGAGCAAAAGTGAGTAGGCTCTAAGGTTTCAATGCACTAGGAACTCCTGGCTGCCAGAACAGGTCTCTGAGTCTATGTGAAGCTAGATGTGAACTCTTGTGCCTGGGACCGGCCCAGGGATAAAGGACAGCAAAATGTGAACACAATATAAAACTCCTGCTGCTACAAACTCTCTCCTGTGAGAAGGCACAATAAAAATGCAGCTTAGACTTAGGGGCAAGCTCTCTATAGCAGAGATCCTGCCAAATGATTGGAGATGTGGTGGGGATGAGCGGAGATAACATGAAACAGAGTGACAGGGTAAGTTGGGGGGAATTTACGTAAACTACCTTGTATATCTAGTTCAGATACAGACAGTATTAGTTGCTTTCTATTGTTTTGTATCTTATTCTTTGCTTCCTGATTGTAGGTATCTCCATCACACCTGTCTGATCCAAAGGAACATTAAAAGCTTTAAATGCAAATGTATTCATATAAGGCAGAGAAGCCCTAAGGTCCCCAGTGCAGAGAACTATACCAGTTGCTGAATGAAGAACAGTACAAGCACAACTTCTCTGGAAACATCATCTGAGATACGAACCTTCACTGACTTGAAGAGTGACATGGTTTCAAGGTGCTGAGACTAGCATTGTATACCTAACTGTATGTACATACATGTGTAAAACTACCCTGCTGCTCCAAAGAGTGTTTGTCCGTCACCACAAAGTTCACAACTTCTAGAAGTGAGGCTGCCTTTGCTGCTTTTCATACCAGCAGTCCCCTTTCTGACAAATTGCTTCTCAGTGCTTCTCAACACAAGTGTGGGTTTTGACAACTGTGGCTATAATGCTGCTGTGTGAAGCTTTAAAAGATCAAGTTTACTGAATGTGGATTTTACTGAATGGTCTATGGCTCAAGTAGACTGTGCTACTTGGCACAGCACATGTACATGCTGAAGCTGCAGCCATCCAAACATACTGCCATGGTGAGACCACAAGCTGGTCATGCACAACAAAAACACTCACTCCTATCTCAAGTTAACCTACAAGTATGCTGCTATGCAAGAACACAAGGTGATGACCCATGTTATTAGTTCAAACCACTTTCTGGGGGAACGGGTTGAAATTGTGGCTTTGACAGGAGAACCTTGACATCATCTTCATAAGGACCATCTTCTAAAATGGGATTTTTCTGATCAGGATGAAAGCATGGATATCTCAGTGATGTTTGACAAAAAGGGACAGAAGAAGGGAAGAACTTTAAGAAAGTGGACAACATTTTCTCCCCTGGCCAGAGCAAAAGATTTTAGAACAAGATGGTCATGATTTATTGAATAGTTGGAAAGTTTACCTACTTACAAGAACTGAGCAGACACAAACTTCTAAAACATGCATGTAAAAGAAATAAAATATACAACGTCTAGCCTTTAAATAAGGGGATTTAATTTTCTGAATTAACAACTTGGTACAGTAAGTCTTACAAGATCTGTAAGATTTTTATTGATAAAAAGGGAGAAGAGAGACTAGTGAGGGAGTTGTTAGATACTGTTTTGTTTATACTTAGTGTAACGAAGCAGTTATACAGTCACCAATTTCCTCCTTTCCTTCCACTCATATGCTTACCTCCCACAGACAGGTAGATAACTCCTTCAGCCACTGTGTATTTGCTTTGCTGGTAGAAGGAGTGATATAACCAACTCTCCTTACAATTGCTCCCTAATTTACTAAGTGATTAATCACCAACTGGAATTATGGCAATGCCCATCTCTTCAGTGGATTACATTATCACTACAATACTTTAAACTGCTAAATTAATGTGTGGTTCAGTTCACACTTCACTTAAACATTCAACTAATGAGAGCTTTCCCTTGGATATTGCTTGCTGTAACAGCAGCCTTTCCAGATCACAGGAAATCTCTGCCACCAATCTTTAACTCTGCAGTGGTCTTAACAATGAATTATATATCTGAGGGTTTTAAAACTACTTGTATTATTCCAGCTATTACCAGTTACTTCCAAAGCAACAACTAAAGAAGGTGAAAAGAAGGTGAAATAAGGACATGCACTGAGACCTTTGCAGGATCGACCATATTACCTCTCCCTCTGCCAACCCCTCCACCACATACACGTTGAATCAAACTTTGCACCAAGAAGTAAGGGCACGCAACAGCACTTGTTAATTAAGTCTGTAGCAAGAGCATCTGTCTGAAAATAAATTCCAAACATCCCAGCACAGCCAGTAACATTTGGGCCTACACTTGGTTTACAATATTTTTCACACATTGGGAAATGCAGTTCAATGAGATATTATTCAGTTGATCACATTATTGAACTCATGCTCAGATGCCTATGGCAGATGACATGTTCTCCATTCTCTGTCATTTAGAGCAAACAAAGGAGAGCATTTCAATATCTTTTCTGCAAAAGACATTGTCAATGTTACTGAGGAAACAAATTATCACTCACGAATAGCAGACATAGCACTGTTTGAAGTCAAACTTGGAAAAAAAATTTTTTTTACTGCCCTACATGAGAGAACTTTGGTCACTACAAGACATCCAAGCCACATAAAACTGACCCCTAAAAGCCAGCATGACATTCTGACAGTGATGCATTGCTTTTCCTTATGTCAAGGGAGTGCACATCTCAACAGCTGGCTGATGCAAGAATTGGACACACATCCTTTCACTGGAACACAACCTCTTTACAGGCCTTGCCTTCATTCCAGCTTGTCAGGAGAATTTCTTCCACTGCACCCAAACATATTGCAAGCGTTTTTCCTGTCTGGTGAAAGGAGGACTCTTCGTTTGTTTCCTTCCAGCATGAAAGATGCAGCCCCAGAGAATCTTCCTCACACATGAAGCATTCATAGATAAAAACGTAATTTAAGGCAATTGATTAAATAATAAGCTAAGTAAGCTACAAGACTCTTAATGTAAGTGGTTTTAAAAAAGATGACCTAACTCTATAGGACACTTTCCACTTCAAATACGTCGAATTGAGATTCCACGTAGAATTTTTTTTCATAAATTCAGTTTAAGATAGTTTAAAATACATAGTTTATGACAACTCTATTATGAGATTGAAAAAAGCACTTAGTAAAAGTGTTGTTGAATATTGGAATTTAAATCTCTGAGCTCATTGTCTTATGAAGTAAGTCTTTGTGTGCATAAAATACAATTGAACGTTAAGTATTTTTTCTAGTAAAAAAAGAGGACAAATCCCAGTGTAATCTTTAGGCAAAGTTATTTCAGATGCCTAATGCCTGTAAAATTACAGCTATGCCCGGTCCTAAACTTGAGGGTCTTTCGACATTTCCATTATAAAAGCAGTTTTTCAGGGGCTATAACTCAACCATAAAATTTTGATTCAGGTTTAATCTTAGCGTAAGAATGCTCAGCCTGAAATACACTTACAAGTTGTGCACACAGACATGGAGGAGTGCATTTTCATCTGGGCACAGGGTCCAGGCTCTCTCTCTAAAATATGTTACCTGCATTTACAAAATTCATATTTGTACCATTCACATACATGAGATCAGTTTCAAGAGAAGCAAGCAAGTTGCATTTCTAGCTACCTGCCCTGTAAGTCTGCGCTGAAAAAGAAAAGACCTCACTTTGTAAAGTGATGGCCATGAGAAACTCAAACAGTATTTTAACATGCTTAAAAAAATATATAAAAATGGTGACTTTCAGGGGGAGAAAAAAAAAAAAAAAAAAAACACTACACCCAAACAGGACATACACAACTAAAGTCTGTTCTCAAAAGAGATTTTCCTAATCTACAATATTATTTTAAGTTTAAAATAAGAACCACATAGATACTGTAGTAAATATCCCAAATTACTATTTTTTAAACCTGATATGGAAAAGAAAAGGGCAGGCCACCCTGATGAGGCCTTCCCACTGGTCTTGGGCAAAGCAATAAGGTAAACTGAGAAGCCAGATTCAGTCCTAAAACCTCTCTTCAACAACATGAGACTCTGGCAAGAGCAAAGGGGCAGGCTGGCTGGTTATTTTAGCCAAGTGCACGTGTGCTACTGCCTGCAGCTCACAGCTGCTGAATTAGGCAGTGGGAGCAAACAGACACATGGACAGGCATCTTTAAGCAGAAAAGGATACAAGCAGCAATGTTTGGATTCGTATTTCAAATGCACCAACATCCAGTGGCACTCCAACCCAGCATTGTGGCAGCAGGCACAGCTCTGTTTTCACTGTGCTCAGCCACAAATTAAAAAAAAAAACAACCCCACAAAAAAAATCCAAAAAACCAACAGAGGAAGTATTTGCCCACTCCACAGTATGACACCCTAGGAGACTGCCAGCTAGATTAGGATTAGGGCTGCCACTGGCTCTGAAAGCCTAGTGGGAAGAGAGGCAGCTGCAGTCGAGGTGGACGTGGGTGCCTGAAACTAGCCATCCTCATTCCCACTCTCTTCTTGTACGTTTTAAGTGTAGTGACAAGCTACCATCCAGAGATTAGCCCCATGGCATAGCAAAGAGACAGCTAATCCTCCCCCCCCCCACTTCACAGTTTACAACATAACTGGAGAGACAAAATGCATGCAAGCGTGACCAAAAAAAAAATTCACAAAGAAAAGAAACAGCAGGGATAATAATTATAAATGCCCACATGTAATCTGACTATAGGAACAACTCAAGTAACAACCAAA
Organism: Chlamydotis macqueenii; assembly: GCF_036417535.1. Lineage (NCBI taxonomy): Eukaryota > Metazoa > Chordata > Aves > Otidiformes > Otididae > Chlamydotis > Chlamydotis macqueenii. The sequence continues at coordinate 24,829,295 of NC_141559.1, forward strand.
TCATATTAAAATCAGCGGGAGACCAGTAGGAGGGAGGGAGGGCTCCGCTCAGCTATTTGGTGCTGCTTAACTTTTGCCGGTTTCAAGTGCCCTTTACAAGCATCCATCTTTTCTTTCTCAGCAACAGCCCATTTCTATTATATTTGTGGGTTCTGCTAAAGGAAAGAGAAGCAGGGGTCTGCCAAGAAGATTCCTGATCATTGCTATGTGCCAAACACAAGTTATAAGCCAGATCATATTTTTCCATTGTTTCTGGGGCCATGCTCCAGATAGCAGCAGTTGCTCCCCAACCAATGCACGCATTCTTCAAGCCTCCTCTTATCAACAATCACGTATGACATGAGTCTTCTTCCCCTCTGTGTCTGCTGGAAGGCTTCCATGCCCTGGGATGTACTTGGGACATTGCCAGGTGGTTCCTCTCCTGCCCCCCCCCCACCCCCTTTTATTTGTAGCTGGGAAATGTATTTTATTAAAGTGTAGGGACTCTATTATTCACATTTGGCACTTAGATCTTTACCTTGTTAAGCTATGGATCAATAGCTAAGCACCTAGCTGCCAAAGAGCTCCCAGCCTTTTCCAGAAATGGGAATGCTGTCACGGAAGGAAAAAAAATAAATAAAAAAAAAATTACCTTTTAAAATGGCAATTCTAAATTTTGCCATTTAGGACAAGATGCAAATCCAAGTCAAAACTGCTGCTGAACTCTCAAAAGAAAACCTACACCCAAGTTTGGGGAGGGGGAGTATTGTTTTTAATAATATAGGCAAAATGCCTCTTCTACACTTAAAAACAACTTAAAACTTAGTGGGCAGTCAAAATTCCATTCATTTCAGTAGATAGCTGTCTAAGCTCTGCTTTCCTTCTTCTTCTCCCAGGTCCCTTTCATCATCACACTATTATGCTGTATCAGTTAACATAAATAATGCCACAGCAGCTAGGTCTCCAGTAACTTACTACATATCTCACTAATGAGAAAATTAAGATGAGTTGACATATATGTTGCTAACAACAAATTCAAGATACCATCTCTGATATTTTATACACTTAAGTTAGTGTTTTACATTAAAAAGCCTATACCACTGCTGTACAAGCGTATTGTAGCAGACCTGTGTGCCTAAAGGATCTGTTGTGATTATGTACATATGGTCAAGAATGAAGAAAGGCTTATGTGCCTGAAAGTTTGTCTCTTTCATACCCCCCACCCCAACTCAGCTGCCTGGAGAGCAGGAAAGGGACATTTCTTTAGGAGAGGCAACATACCACCACTGTACTTTGGAAGCAGAGTTCGCATCCATGATAGGTCAATTAAAAGTAGATAATGAAAAGACTTCATGAGTGTCTTTTGGGCTAATAAGAAAAAAAAATACAGCACTACAGAATACATGCAAACCTATATAGGACACATGTAGCATAGGTAGCATGAGTAGGAATACCCCAGTAGTAAGTGATGCACATATAGTAAGAGCGACGATATCATCAGTGCAATCTATATAGGTACATTATTATTGTATAATAGATTTTTGCAAATTTTGCAAAACAAATTTTGCAAAGGGAATGACAAGTATTTCTCATATTTACATGGAACAAATATAGTTAGCCTACTAGAGTTTTCTTGATAATATACTCTGAAAACACACATTATTTCCTAGCTTTCTGTACGTACTGTGTCTAAATATTGGTGCAGCTAACCACACCAACCTGAGGTGTGGACTCCTAAGGATGAATTCCTCACTCCCACCCAGCTCTTGTTCAGAGTACAGACCCTCAGGAGACTCAAAACACATCCCACACATGCGACAGTATAAAGTGCTTAACAGCAGCCTGCTGGGAAGGTTAGAGAGAGAACAAAATTGGCTCTAATGTTTAAGGGTAGTACACGCTTATGTTTTAGATCACTATTTTAAAAGAAGTGGAGAACAAGGGACTCCAGAAACAGAAGATGAGGAGGGTATCATTTTTCAAGTAGGGCTGCATGTAAAGATTTCCCCTGCATCTACTATGACATGAAGTCCCACTGGCCCACAGAGCTTCTTCGTAAAAGCCTTCCTAAACTGGACCTGCCAACTTCTGACTGAAAAGTCAAGAACACAAGCAAACATTAGCAATTGACTCCATGACACAGTCATCTGGAGAGCCAATCGTTTTTATACAGCTTTTTCTCCAGATGGCTCCCACAGGAGTTTCAGCAAGGGTTTATGTTCTGGATGTGCTGCTGTACTGAACTTTGGCTAGGGGAAGGCTGTAATCAAGCCTAACTAGCAGCTTCTTGCTTCTTTATATTTCTCTTCAACAGTTGAGTTGTTTGGGTTGGTTGTTCTTTTTTTTTAAGGTGTAAAGTTCTTTCTTGAATGGAAAAGTGCCTTTCCATTGCAAAAGCAAATCATCCGTAGGTCTTTACATTTCTTGAAGCATCCTCTACATCTTCCATATTAACTGACCTCAACTAATCAATACTCAATTTTTTTATTTATTTTTTTTTTAAGACAAGCACAGATACTATACTTCCCAGGCTCTGCACAGTAGCAGCTAGATAAAACACAGGAGCATACCAAATCTACAGTGTCTTAAGCGCTGTGCATCTTCAGTCATACAGGTAAAGTCATGACAAGCCATGCTTGAAGACCACAGAACCTAACCATGGCTGTATCCTTTGTGTGATCAAATACAGATGTACTTATAAAAGTAGCATCCTGAAAAATACAAGGTAATGAGATCAAAGAGAACGTGGAGGAAGAACAGAAAGAGAAAAGGATTAGCGAGACACAAGAAAAAGAGCACAGGGTCCAAAGAGAATAAACATCAGCAACAAACTAACCAGGTAAACCTAGTGCCCTTGGACTCTCTGAGGAATCATTGCATCATCTTCATGTTGAATACCAAATTTGAACACGCGCAGAGAGGTCAGCCTGTGAAGGGCCTACTAAAGACAGACACTAGCAGGAAATTGGGCACGTGGGAGCAGGGAGACCAGGTATTCAGCATTCACTGCACTTTGAGCAGCAAAATGACTGGTTTTGCTCTGAACTGTTCATGCCTTTTTAAAAAACAAACAACTTCATTCTTCTGTGGTACAGGGTCATGTACCACTTGTCTTCAGGTGTCACATTATGGAAGTATGAAGGAAGAAATATCCTTAAAGATCATAACGGACAAAGATACTTCAGGATAGAGCACATGTGATGGCCTCACTGATCAAGAAGGACATAAAGGTGTTCTGTGACATGAAGATCAGAAGTACAAATCTCAAAATTATCCAAAAAGTGTTCAATTCCATGTTTTGCAAACTACAAAGCAGAAAGCATAAGGTCTTTATTGAAATATCTATGCATTTTTTCAGTATTTTTCTACTTGAGATGCTGCTACATTCACAACTGATTCCAACATTATGATTTGGGTGGGTTTTCTGTGGTCAAACGATGCCAGGCATTTTCTGGTTAAAACTACTCTGTCCAAAATGTTCAGAACACTAAAAATTTATTTGCCTTTGACTGTACACACACAGTGTGCATATCTTGCACTTTTGTTGGAGACATGGACAGTGGGATAGTGTCTACCCCCAGCAAATTCACCAATGACACCAAGCTGTGTCGGTCAACACACTGGAAGGGAGGGATGCCATGCAGAGGGACCTTGACATGCTGTGCAAACTTCATGAAGTTCAGCCAGGCCAAGTGCAAGGTCCTGCACCTGGGTCAGAGCAATCGCAGGCACAAATACAGGCTGGGCAGAGAATGGATTGACAACAGCCCTGAGGAGAAGGACTTGGGTGTGCTAGCAGATGAGAAGCTCAACATGAGCTGGCAATGCACGTTTGCAGTCCAGAAAGCCAACCACATCCTGGGCTGCATCAAAAGAAGCGTGGCCAGCAGGTCAAGGGAGGGTGATTCTTCCCCTTTACTCCACTCTTGTGAGACCCCACCTGGAGTACTGTGTCCAGTTCTGGAGCCCCTAACATCAGAAGGACATGGACCTCTTGGAGCGAGTCCAGAGGGCCGCAAAGATGACCAGAGGGCTGGAGCACCTCTCCTATGAGGACAGGCTGAGAGAGTCGGGGCTGTTCAGCCTGGAGAAGAGGTGGCTCCAGGGAGACCTTATAGTGGTCTTCCAGTACCTCAAGGGGGCCTACAGGAAAGATAGGGTGAAACCCTTCAGCAGCGCCAGTTGCGATAGGACAAGGGGTAATGGTTTTAAAATAGAGGGAGGTAGATTCAGATTAGATACTAGGAAAAAATGTTTTACAATGAGAGTGGTAGAACACTGGAACAGGTTTCCCAGAGAGGTGGTGGATGTCCCATCCCTGGAAACATTCAAGGCCAGGTTGGACGAGGCTCTGAGCAACCTGATCTAGTTGGGGATGTCCCTGCTCCTTGCAAGGAGGTTGGACTAGATGACCTTTAAATGTCCCTTCCAACCCTAACTATTCCATTATTCTATATGTATGTGTGTGTGTGTGTATATATATATTTTTTTTTTTTTTCCACTTCCTACCTGATAAGAATACTGCACTTGGAAACAAGTATTTACATCACAGTGCCTCCTAAGATTGGATAACTGAATTTTATGTAACATTTAGAAAGCATATAATAAAGTCAAGTGCACAGTTTCCCATGCAAGTCCACAAGAAAATTTTAAGAAATCAAATTTGTGTGGAGGTATCTGTTTACATTCTAAGAAACCTTACAGAGTTAAGTAAACATCATTACCATCAGAAAAATTGGAGTATGCCTGGAAGCCTTCATCTTTATCCAAAAGCAACAGTTTAGTAGAAGATATTTTTAATACAGTCAGTACAGTACAAATTCCCCTAACATGTTAAGGTGCATATATACAGCTTTATATAATACCACCAAAAAATAAAACCATTTAGGAGTGAATGCACAGGTAACAAGAGGTTAAACTGTGTGGTTTGGCCAATTTCCATTTTAACTTACAGTAGATTCTGACTGTGAGAACAAATCAAAATTCAAAACCAAAAACATTTTTCAAGTAAAGCCACAGTAATTTTTTTTTTTTAATACTGTCAGTATTCTTGGCTGCAAAATCTCTTCTGGCCAAAAGACAGACTGACAGCAAACCAGAACAGCAAATTATAAATATTCCTGCATGGATACCAGATTAAAGGAACCGCATCTCTTTTGGTGTGAATTACCTAGAGTAGCGTGCATCCTTATCTTATGTTCGGCCTGAATGCCTCCACTAGCCTACATTGCAATCTTTTTTTTTTTTTTTTTTAAATTCAGCACTCTTAACACATTTTAAGCAGATGTATCATCAAATGTATTACATGCCAATCTGCTTATCATTAAAATGAAAAATCAATATATCCAATTCAAGCGTAAACAGGAGTTGAATGTTGAAGCTGTCATTGAAGATGACATATAATTATAGAATATGATTTGTACTTGGCAAATCATTATTTCCTGAAAAGGGCAACAGACAGTAGCAAAAAACTTCTCACAGCAAGTCAGTATAGTGCCACTTCTAGCAGGGAATTCATTTTATGAGTGCAGAAAGATACCTACGCAGCCAAAAAGAGCAATAAGAAAACAATCACTGTTAAATTTAATCATTATGTACGTTTAGCTGATGAGGGAACATGTAGCTTTATGTTACTGGGCTGAGTCCAGACTTTTATTTAAAACAGGAGTACTGAAAATAAGAAGATCAAAAAAAAATACTACGAGGTTTCTGTTCTGGACCATTAATTTTTCAGTCAAATCAAACTATCATTTAATTAAATCCTGATGCCAAAACTTGGATTCTTCAGGAAAAACTTGAAACTAAAGCACATAAAATAATTTGTTATGTTGAGCTATTCAGCCCAATATGTCTAGGGACAGAAAGAAAAAAAAAAAAAAAAGAAAGAAAGAAAAAAAATACAAACTCAAAATAAATTAGTCTGCTTTCTGTGATGACACAGAACTAATAAAAGGAAACAAACCTTTGTCCTGGCCAAGAAACAAAGTCATTCACTACCATTTCTTTCTAGTAGATGCATAATTTAAAAACACACTTGCAAAATGACAGAAAATACTCAGCAGGAATGCAACATCTATCAGTACTACTTGAAAAAAAAAAAAAAAAAAAAAAAAAGAGAAGAACTTTCAAAGGCAACTAGCAATTTTAGGCATTCTCTTTGAGCCAGTACAAAAAATCTTGGCTTTCAGGAGGAGCAGAGAAAAATCTCCAAACAAAGCAAGCTACCTCTAAAACTATGTCAAATCAAATATTTAAACACTATGGGAATGGAGCAAGGGGCCACCTCATTGCCACACTCTTCATTTGATACGTAAAAAAGAATTCCACTTCCGAAAAGGAAACAGGAGTCCTTCCCCTCAGATTTTGAATCACAACTTACAGAAGCCTCCAAACCCAGCATTTTGGGGGCTTCAATTCACATTTTGCTCCTCCTTGCATCTCATCATTCTTATTCTCCCCCACTGTTAAGTCCCTGTCACTAGTTAGCACCATCTGCATAGCAAAAGAGGAAATTCTCTCCATGGCATTCGACGAACCAGTTGTGAACTTTTTCAGACAGACAAGAACATGCTGAAAGTATATGGCAGCCTTCAGCTGGGGAGCTGAAAGTATCCTGGTACTCCTGAACAGTTGACAGCTTCCATTTGCACACGAACCAAGGCATCTCAGTCTTAAAATAGCCTCAGTACACCAGAAACCATCTGAGATTTCAAACAGCAACAACAGAGAAGCCAGTATGCTGCTAGGTCATAAATATTAACAGAAACTTGAAAATGCCCATTGAATCTTCCTAATAGCAGTCATACAGACTAGGACAAAAGGTAAGTGGGTGCAAAAAAAGTGAGGGTGGGGGGAAAAAAAAAAAAAAAAGAAAAAATATTACTGTTCCAACCCAAACTATTCTGTGATTATGATCTTGCATTTTCCCTGCAACTCACTTGCTGCTTTCTCTGGTTAGAGAGTTCACAGCTGCAGTCTACCAAAAAAATGGTGTTTCTACTTTGCAGATAGAAGAAAACATTAGCCTCTTACTTTAACACTTTCACATGTGAATATCAGCTAGGATGACAAAGTAAAAGTAGCATTGTTATCCTAAGGTCCAGAGGAGGGCCACGCAGATGATAAAAGGGCTGGAGCACCTCTCTTATGAGGACAGGCTGAGAGAGTTGGGGCTGTTCAGCCTGGAGAAGAGGAGGCTCCAGGGAGACCTGATAGCGGTCTTCCAGTACCTCAAGGGGGCCTACAGGAAAGATGGGGAAAGGCTGTTTAGTAGGGCCTGTTGTGACAGGACTAGGGGCAATGGTTTTAAAATAGAGGGAGGTAGATTTAGATTAGAAATTAGGAAAAAAATGTTTATGATGCAAGTTATAGAACACTGGAACAGGTTGCCCAGAGAGGTGGTGGAGGCCCCATCCCTGGAAACGTTCAAGGCCAGGCTGGATGAGGCTCTGAGCAACCTGATCTAGTCAGGGATGTCCCTGCTCCTTGCAGGGATGTTGGACTAGATGACCTTTGAAGGTCCCTTCCAACTCTAACCATTCTATGATTCTAAGATTCTAATCAGATAATTAGGAAGAGTACATTTTATAGTTGTGCCACTCCACAGTAACCTTATTCCATTGAAACTAAGAGGAGCGCTAAGCACTTAGCACATCTACAGATTGCATCAGCAATACCACTGCCAGAAGTTAAGCACCAGAGCACCAATTTTGACACTTCTAAATGTATTCTTATTACATTTCTTTCCTTCCCCTCAGGTCAGACTGTTTACAGAACTGAAGGGTATGTTTTAATATCTGCATTACAGGTGCATTTAATATTACTCCATCAAAGACGCAGCAGCCTCCAGATATACCATTGATATTCTATCCTACAGGACAAAAAAAAAAAAAAAAACTATTTTCAAAGTGTGTGTTGAATTAGCACAATCAGTTTCTTTTATTCAGTAAGAACACAGAGACATGCTTTAATTTAAAAAAAACTGTTGTAGAATACTCAGAACTGAAGCTATTGTATAATACCTCTGATAACAGCTCAATGATTTAGAACCAAGCTTTGCTAAATGTCTTTTAAATGCTAGCATGCTAACAGAAGCTTAAAATTCCCTAAAATTCAGATTTACTTTGCCCAAAACCAACCTCATCTACATTACCGCTAAAACTAGGACTGTCTAACCTTTAGAAAGAGAACAGTGAAGAGTTTACATATTTAAGACAGGGATACAATAAGAAATGATAAAGAAAATTATTTTTTTCAGTTACTTGCTTTGTTACAAGAATAGAGCACAATTCTCTTGTGTATTTATTTATATGTAGACGTGGCACTTGGGGACATGGTTTAGTAGGAATGGTGGTGTTAGGTTGATGTTTGGACTTCATGATCTTGGAGGTCTTTTCGAACCTTAAAGATTCTATGATTGTATATATTCAAAGTATTAACATTAATTAAGTCAAAAAGTTAGCAATCTGGATGCACTCAGTGCAGTATCAGAGAACCTGATAATAAAGCCAGAAAGGAAGAGAGGGAGGGAAACGAGATCTACTTTACCTTCCTATCTTGCACACACAGACTAAATAAATAAATAATCAGGAAGAACAAAGAGTTGTTGTACCAAAAAGTAGAAACAAAGACACCCTAAAAACCCCAGGTTCCATCTTCCCTTGAAAACTTTACACCAACTAGAGAGCTAATGAAATGATAGCACAAAACAAGAAACTCAGCATCTCAGATATACACAGAAATTGCTAAACCTAGGACTAAGAGAGGTTTGCAGAAGTTTTGTGCATAGTAGAAATATTGCTAACTAAGAACAATCCACAGGCTTTTACCTACCACATCACCCACAGGTAAAATCCTCTCGACCACAGGTCAGCCTAGTCCACTCCTTAAGAACATGGGTTCTTCCCAACTCCCATTTTGTCACAATAGCTAGTCAGAAAACATAGTTAGCATCCCACCAGCAAGGACAGCCTGATGTCCTCCAGTTTATACAACACAGCTACTAGAAGACATGAACTAACTTGACCACCCGCACAATGAAGCCACATGAGAAACAAAGAAATAGGCCAAGATATCAACTGTATGGGTTTAAGGTATCCACAGCATATCTTCTTGAACTGAGTTACTTAGCTTTAAAGTCCTTTTCTAGATGTGAACTCAAAGCCTAATTCTACTCATTGTTAGGAATTATTAAGAAGAGTGAATAATTAAACATTACCTCAGTGGAAGATAAAAAGCTTCCAACAACCATAAAATCCATCAAAAGAGCCAGGAGTAACAGATTTTTCTGGTAAGCATACACACACTCACCCTTCATATATGTGCACAGTCACACTACTCTTAGGGATAGAGAAGGAAAGAAAAACAAACAAACAACAATATAAAACTCCACCTATAAACAAAACAAACCTTTCCTTTGCGTTATATTTTTTAGACAAAGCAAAGCTTGTCTAAACCCTTAGCTTCCCAAGATGAACAGACACTCAATCCCAAAAAAAAATAGTCCTCTCAGAGCTGGTATTTAAAGTGCCAACACCTGACTGGAGTTAACAGGTGTTAGGAGTTATGGAAATGGTGCTGTTGATTACTACCGGGTGTGTTTTCCTCTTGGACTTGCAGTTCCCTCATACTGCCTGTTGTAAGACCAGTATTTTTGGCTGTCTGTAGCAATGCTAAATTTTAACTGAGAAGGCGGAATTTTTCTGAGAAGAGAAATGCAAAATATTTTTCCACTGGTAAAAAAGTACATGTTAAAAAAAAAAAATCTCTAAGCTTGAGAAGTTTCAGCATACCTATGTTTTTTTTCAGTAATACCTAGCATTCGAGGGAAGGTGAGGTTCTGCATCAGGGTGAGTTTTCTGTATCTCTAGGAAAAATGCATAAGACTAAATTCTCATCCTCATATAAACTGTGTGTTAACATCCTCCAAATGGAAAGCTGGAGTAAATGTGTGAGATGAAAAATGTGGAGAGCTGCTGTGACAGACAGAGACCAGAGAAACATGGAAAGAGTCTGAAAAAGTGAGTCCTCTGGCAGGGTGGTGGGATAGGAAGATTATAATCAACTCTGTAGTTCATCCTTCCAAATCAAACACACAAAAAAAACTTAAGAAATGTCTAAATGACCTAAAGATGCCTTCTTTTTGTATTGTCATATCATCTGGAAATACAGGGTTACTTACTGTTTGTACCATAGCTCAGGAGGCGAGACAAACAGCCCAAAAGTGGAATGTGTTGTGTTTCATTGTGCTTCAGCAGATTAGGGAAAACCACAGACAGGTTTTCTAAAGAAACAGCCTGTCATTTGATACAGACTGGGCAGCCACAGCCTCCGCTGCACATGAGCTGACGTTGCCTGGCCTTTTCGGATACCAGGCAGACCTGGAGTTTGGCAGACAGTGATGCTGCTACCCATCACGCCCATTTCTGTCCCCACTGCTGCTATTTTGGCCTGCCCAGGCACTATGGAGCTCCCTACCTGCTTGTTCCCAGGAAAACTGCCATAGCAGCAGCTGCAGCTCCTGCTTTAGTATCTGGAAATCTTTTTCTCTCACACCCTTGACTGTGAAGTGCCAAGAAGGAGCCCAGCTGTTCAGCATTTCATTGCTGATTTCTTTGGGAAGACCGGGAGAAGCCACAAGTGGGCTGCCTTTCTTTTCTGTGGGAGAAGAGAAGCCTTTTTAACTGAAGAAAAAAAAAAAAAGAAAAGCAACTGGAGACTTTTCCTTGCTCTCTTGCCGTGTGTGAACTGAAGAATCTCAAAATCTTCACGCTCACCATATTTTGAGCCTAACTGCCCTCTCGCAGGTCTCAGAGCAGCAGAGGGAGTGTCTCTGCCTATTACTCATCGCAGAGCTATACGTGAGGCAAAGCCCATATTTCAGGCTTCTCATCTCTTTGCAGAGACAGTGCAGTCTGCTACTGAGCGCACTCGGAAGAGATCTTATCACGCCTTTTAAAAGGATTTTTCTCCCAAACCAAGCAAAGCAGGAGTGGCCAATGTCATCTATATTCGTGCCATGTTTTATAGCTCAAACATCAGATCACTCCTGCTGTAACCCAGTTTGTAAAGTGTGTTTGGACGGCATAAAACAAAGAAAAAAAAGTTTTTGTTTTTTTTGCACTGCTTGCAGATCAAAAGGCTTACATGCTGTACTTTCACCACAAAGCAAATGTTTGTGCTGTGTAAACTCCCAACAATTGTGATTATAATGAAAGCACTAACAGACATTTTTGTTGACCTACAGCTCACTTATAATCACAGGTATGTTCAGTAGCTTTTAGAATCTCAGAAGACACAAATAACTTCCTGGCTGTGCCTATTACGCAGTGTTTTGTGAGCCTCCCTGCCTTAAATAGGGCTTTCATTTCATGGCAAGGTGATTGCCACAAAGTGCTCATGGCCCCTTGTGTTCCCAGTGCTCTGAGGCAAAAAGGAACACAAATTAAAGACAAATGGGCTGTGCGAAAATGTTTGGTCTCAGAAATCAGGAGGGAAAACAATAAGCAGAATCAGCTATAGCTGCCCAGTAGCAGACAGAGACAGAGAAATCAGCTGCAGAAAGATCGCATTCTGTCTCCAGCAACTTTTGTCTGCCAAATTTAAAAGGCCTCTTTCTTTTCTCCCCAAAGGGTACATGGGGAATGTATTCATTTAAATATTGTGATGCTGAAGAAAAGAAGGCAGCATGTCTTTTATCCCCAGAAATGGTGGCATAAGTAAACCCTGCCCAGGATGGTAAAAGCCTGCAAAATAAAAGCAGCAGACAGCAGATGGAAAAAGTGAGATACGTTGCTGTGGAAAGAGTTCAGTTGTGAGATCGATGGCCATAGTTACCGCAAGCAATTCCGTAAACATGCATTCCACAATAGTCCACGAAGCATAGCTAGGTAGGGTCGACGGCGCAGGGATAGCCCAACTGAATGGAGAATTGTTTTATGTGGCATGCTGTTCTCGTGACATTGCGTCAACACTACCAGCAAAAGTGATTGGAAAGGAGCCTGCTTCTCACTGCACCAAGCCATGCTGGCGCACAGCACGGTGGTACAACGCCAGCAGAACCAGTGGGCATGCTGCTCTCCTGGGAAGCAAGGTTCCTGAAAGAAAAGAAATGTGGAAGACAAATCTGCTTGCGGGCTTTCCTCTTCTCTTTTCTTGTCTACCGGAGAGGTCTGAACATACTGAACACTTTTTTTTTTTTTTTCTCATAATTCCCAAAAATAAGTACTAAGTACATCTTACCTTTCCTCTTCAATTCTGACCTCAAAGTCAGTGTCTCTTCAGCCCGGGGGAAAGGAAGACACTCCTATAGCATACCTATAAACTTGTCTTTTAGTTTCAGGTTTGGATTGTGTGAGTTTTTTTTAACCTTGGCAATCTTTCCAACTCTATTCTGCATTTTTTAATACCCACATTCTGTTTCCAAACCCTTTTTGATAAGCTGTCCAAACATGCCTGAAAGTATGGCTTTGTGATTGCCACAATGTCATCAAGAGCCATTTTATCTAACCTACCACATTAAGCTAACTATAAATTTGAGTAGCAGATCACGTCATAAATTCCATCAGAACAAATATTTTTTCTAAAAGCATTCAACATTTTCCCTAATGGGGGATGTCAGAACAGCTTCATCTAAAAGTAGTGAAAGGGGGGGAAAAAAAAAAAAAAGTAGAGAAGCAGCCCTCAACCAGTGAAGAAAATTTATCATTATGTTTCCACTTTTTAAAAGCAGTGTGTAACAAGGAGCCAGCTCTTTGACATGGTGTATTACAGTGAGTAAGAGAGCTTGGCCACGCTCCCAGACAAAGAACGTCTCACCAGGTGCCACCACCTTTGCCCTTCCTCGAGTGATTTCCCCAAATGCTGCTTACTACTTTAACCTTTCCAAAGCACTGACACTTTCCAAAGGCTGTGACACAGCCTGACCAGCCGTCCCAACCACCGGGCAGCCACTTTGGGGTAGAGGGAGCACAGCCAAGGCACTGGCAGGGGCGCAGTAAGGCCTTCCTAGTGGGGCAGGGGCATGGGGGCCAGAGCCGCACCTCACAGCGATGGGGGTTACTCAGCCATCCGAATTAAGCAGCCGGGGTGCTTTTAAGCTCCATTTGCCTAGCTTTCAGTCAGTTCCTTGGGCACTGAAACCTATCTTGATACTGCCTGCATCCTGTCTCCTCCTGCCATAGAGGAGGGTAGTGGCAGGAGGAGGTGGCAGGAGGCAGGAGGAGGTGGCAGGAGGCCAGCCCAGGAGCAGGCCCTCCCTAGGCCAGGTGGGATTTTTCACTCATTCTCCCTACTCCACTGCAGGCAGGAATGGGGGTTTGTGATACCCTGCACTCCTGGATGAATTCTATAGATGTTCCAGCCATGGGCAAGGAGGCATGGCAGTGGCAGTGGGGCTGCTGGGTGGCCACCCCTGACATAGCCATGTTCCAGCTGGTTCCAGTCAGCTCTGAAGGACAGATGGTGGCACAGTCCTGCCATGTGCCAAAACTTGACTGTTGTGCCCCAAAATATCACGTCAAAACTTCAAAGCACATACAGCACCTCTTCCCAAACCTTTTTACCAAAAAAGAACCTGGCAGCCATGGGGTGGGACGTGCACTCTGGGGGCCTCCATGGTGAAGAGGGTGCAGGCACCCTGAGGGACTGCAGTAGTGGGCGACCCAAGCCAGGGCAGGGCCAGCTCTGAGGGTTCCGTGGATCACAGTGGGGCAGGACCAGCTTTAAGGAGTCCATGGGTGACCCACACCGGGGCAGAGACAGCCCAGAGAAAACAGAAAGAAGAGGCAACGGTTTGCTGTAAGGAATGGTGTGAGATCAGACATAGGTGGATATTTACCGTGCGCATCTGACTTTCCAGCAAAGTGTAGTTCAGCAAAGATACCAAAACCCACAAACAGGTCGATCGCTGATTGTCACACTGGATGACCACGAAGCCATGGGTGAGAGGAGAGCAAAGGCTAAGCAATGCACATTTATCTCATCTTCTTCAATAAGTTTCCTCACAATTACTTCATGCCCAATAAAATCACAATATTCACATCGGGGTGACAGCATTGGTGGACAAGGGACGAGAAACGGATATCATCTACCTGGACTTGTGCAAAGCTTTTGACACTGTCCCACATGACATCCTTCTCTCTAAACTAGAGAGGCATGGGTTTGGTGGATAGACCACTTGGTGGATAAGGAGTTGGCAGGATGACCACACTCAGAGTGTGGTGGTCGATGGTTCCATGTCCAAGTGGAGACCAGTCACGAGTGGCGTCCCTCAGCGGTCCATGTTGGGCCCGGCCCTATTCAACATCTTTGTCGGCAACATGGACAGTGGGATAGAGTGCACCCTCAGCAAGTTTGCCGACGACAGCAAGCTGTGTGGTGCTGTTGACATGCTGGAAGGAAGGGATGCCATCCAGAGGGACCTTGACAGGCTGGAGAGGTGGGCCCGTGCCAACCTCATGAAGTTCAACCAGGCCAAGTGCAAGGTCCTGCACCTGAGTCGTGGCAATCCCAGGCACAAATACAGGCTGGGTGGAGAATAGATTGAGAGCAGCCCTGAGGAGAAGGACTTGGGAGTGCTGGTGGACGAGAAGCTCAACATGAGCAGGCAATGCGCCCTTGCGGCCCAGAAGGCCAACCGCATCCTGGGCTGCATCAAGAGGACCTTGGCCATCAGGTCAAGGGAGGTGATTCTCCCCCTCTACTCTGCCCTGGTGAGACCCCACCTGGAGTACTGTGTCCAGTTCTGGAGCCCCCAACATAAGAGGGACATAGACCAGTTGGAGAAGGTCCAAAGGAGGGCCACGAAGATGATAAAAGGGCTGGAGCACCTCTCCTATGAGGACAGGCTGAGAGAGTTGGGGCTGTTCAGCCTGGAGAAGAGAAGGCTCTGGGGAGACCTGATAGTGGTCTTCCAGTACCTCAAGGGGGCCTACAAGAAAGATGGGGAGAGGCTGATTAGTAGGGCCTGTTGTGACAGGACGAGAGGTAATGGTTTTAAAATAGAGGGAGGTAGATTTAGATTGGATATTAGGAAAAAAATTTTTTACAATGCGAGTTGTAGAACACTGGAACAAGTTACCCAGAGAGGGTGCCCCATCCCTGGAAACGTTCAAGGCCAGGCTGGATGAGGCTCTGAGCAACTGATCTATTTGGGGATGTCCCTGCTCCTTGCAGGGGGGTTGGACTAGATGACCTTTGAAGGTCCCTTCCAACTCTAACCATTCTATGATTCTATTATTCTATAATATACAGATAATTTGGGGCCATTCTGGTATCATTTTTCCCCCTTCCCCTGATGAAACATTTGAAGGAAACAGCTGGAGACGACACATGAGCACTTCAGGCACAACATTTCATAGCATGAGGGATGGGCTGGCACCAACAAAGGCAAGTGAGACACAGGAGAAGCAGTCACCTGACGAGCGCGACAGAGGCTCCCTGGAGAGGGTGAGCACAAACACTGCTGCTACTCATGGTATGAGGGATGGGTCCCTCTGCACCCTGCTGTGACAGGAGGTGTGACATCTGCCTGCCTTCTAGAGGAGAGCAGCAGGGAGGCTGACACTCCAACACTGGCAGCACTGTTGTGCTGTGCCTGTTTTCTGAAAAATGTGACATCCCCTTCAGCCTACACCTGCAGCACTTACCAGAAGATCTAGTTTTACCTGGTATGGATAGAAATGAATTAAGCAACTACACAGAGGTCCCGGGTTTCCATAAGCTCTGGAAAAGGTGTTCAAAGCCATGGGGGAAAAAAAAAAAATCCAAGTGGTACCCCTTCTAGGATTTCTCTGCTAAGCTCCCAAATCCCCCAAATTTGAATCCAGCTCCTGTAAAACAACAAGGCGTGGTTTCATATTCCCTTCACTACAGTGTGATACTGACACGAAGGAGGTCCACTGACTATTGCAAAGCGTTGGGCACGTAGGGAGAAGATAAGACGTGTTGACTATACTATGCTGGACATGGGATATGAGCAAGCTATGGGCTGAAATTTCCTGTCACAAATGACTGAAGCCATACAATGAGGCTTGAAAATGAGTGCTAGGCCATCTAGTCCTTGTTGATATGTGTTGCCACCCTAGAAACCTGACCTTGAGGAGCTAAGGCTCAATAGAGTGTAAGACTCGGGTGTAACCAGACAGTCCTGGTTGCTGGAGCTGAGCAGCCGGTGATCTGCTGGAAATGGGAGAAGGGTGGCACACACCAACAACAGGGACGTCATCAGCCCTGCTTGACAGGGAGACATGAACTGGTGGGACGGGCATTTGTTCGGAAAGGACGATGCCCCTTCGAAGCTAACAAGGGTACAAAACGCTAAGCAAAACCCTACTGAGCATTCGCAGCCTGGGTCCAGCCACTGCTGCGAGGTGGACAGGATCAGAGATACCGAATTAGGTGGTAATCCCTTCCCTCAGCTTTCTGGCACCAAAATAAAGAGCAACCACACATAAAGGGGCAGAGGGGAGAGAGTTAAAAAAAAAAGAAAAAAAAAAGAAAGAAAGAAAAGAAGAGAAAAAAAAGAAAGAAAAGAAAGAAAGAAAAGAAAGAAAGGAAGGAAGGAAGGAAGGAAGGAGAGAAGGGAAGATGATGCCTATAAAGGATGGTTTGCTTTGTCCTGCAGAAACAGAAGCCAGAGCAGGAAGAAGAAGGAATGTGCATGTGTGTGCACACCATGTGCGACAAAAGCAGTGTATTTCTCTTCAACCAAAAGCACTGCTGTCATCTGTCAGCTTAGTGCGCCTGTATACAAGCAACACCAAACACTATTTGCCTTCCAGTGCCTTCGACAATAGGTTTTTCGTGTCGATTTCCTCGTTTGAAATTTCCCTGCTCTAGTTCTGATGACACTCAAGCAGCTGGCTGCAGACAAGTCACGGGCTTGCGTGTCTGGTGGAGTGTAACACCCGCACACACACAGCACCGCACGCACCCGCCTCGTCCTGACCTTTCTCCCCTTCTCCTCTGCAATCGGCTGCACTTGAAATGTTTTCTCTCGCAACTCCCTTCCCAGGCTTGGCCCCTCCACCGCCCCCGAAGGCTGCTCCCCAGACCTGTCCGGGGGTAGGGGGGGAACCCGGGGGTGGGCTCCGCCTCGGCCGCCAGGCGCGAGCGCGGTTCCCCGGCACGGGGTCTCCCCGCAGCGCCCCGCGGATGCTCCGCGCCCGCGGGCTCGCCGGGCCGGTGGACGGAGAGCTCGGGGCTGCAGGGAGCGGAGGCGGGCAAGGGGAGTTGCATGCAGGGCTGGAATTACAGCGATGGGAGCAGGAGGTAAGAGAAGTTTCTGAGTGGTTAAAAAAGTTCGGATAAGCAAACTCTGTTGCTGTCAAAGATAACCCCCTCCCTTTTTCCTTTTTTTTTTCGCTACCCCCCCTCCTTTTTTTTTTTTTTTTTATTTTTAAGGCCGTTGATGTGGTAATTAAGAATTTGGTGGAAGCCCCATCAGGTCACCTCGTTTCTCAGATCAGAGCCCCATCAGAAATTCTTTCAAGTGTCCTTCTGCGTCGCAGAAGATGACAACAGCAAATCAATAAGTGCTTGAAATGAAAGGGGTTGCTGGCTAGCCCCCGAGGCTACAGATTTTCTCACCGCCGGCCTTTTTTTTTTTTTACTCGCTCTTTTTGTCCTTTTTTTTTTTTTTTTTCTTTTTTTCCCCCTGAACTTCTCGCATTCCTTTGCACTGCTTCTCCTAGGAAGAACTACCTTTTTATCCCCAGTCTCATGACGAAGGTAAGTGCCTGTTAGCATCTCCACGGCAGGACGGGCCCCGCCGGCTCCGGCTGCACTTCTCCGCTCCCGGCAGCCGGTCTCTGCCGGGAAGGTGGGAAGATGCCGAGGGCATCCCACCCGCCCGGCGCGGGGCGAACCGGGAGGCGTTTGCGCTTCCTCTTCTTTTTTTTTCCTCCTTAAAAAATAATAATAATAAGATTAATAGAAGAGGGGTAAGGGATCTAAGCAAAGGGAAATAAATAGGGTGTCACAGCGTGGAGCTGAGGTTACTCTTTTAGCAGAGGCTGCTCCGCTCCGGTTCGCGCCGTCATCCTTAGCCCTCGTTCAACAATCTTCCCAACGACCGACGTCCTCGGGACGTTTTAATTAGGTTATTCATTAGCGAGTCAATACAGGCATTTATATATCCTTTTAGCTCAAGTGGTTAAGCGCTAATTTCGAAACGATTATAAAACACTGGAATACGCGAGGCACAGTGATTTTAATTTATATGCAAATCAACGGCTCCATTTGAACTGCTGCAATTTTTAACAATTATTGTATTGTAGCACAAGGGCGAACCGCCGGTATGTACAATTTTGAAACCAGATCTGGCCGGGAAGAAAATATTCGAGCAGCCCAACAAATCGATAATGTTTGAGTGTGTTAAACACAGACAGCCATAGGTATTTACATACCCGCTCCCTGTCAGAAAGGGGGGTGGGAGGAGAGGCTCGGGGGGGAGACGGGAGGGATCGCTTGCGAGGGCTGAGATCATAATCCGGGAACGAAGACTGTAAATGGCCGTGAATTTGCCCCATCGCCCACTTCGGAGGATCGCTCCCTCTTCCGCCGGTCCCGCAGCGCCGGCGGCCGGTGCGAGAGGCCGAGGGATGCTCGGAACACTGCTCTGCCCTCGGTCACGGCTAGACACGCTTCGCCTTTTCCTTGTTGTCGTTCTTGGTTTTTTTGTTCTTTTTTTTTTTTTTTTTTTTTTTTACCTTCACCCGTCCCCAGGAAAAAACCCTCCCCGGCTGGCAGTGGGGAAGCGGCCCCGGTCGCTCCTTCGGTCCCGGCCCGGGCTCAGACGCGAGGTCACCTCGGGAGCAGCGCCGGCTGCCTGCCAACGGATACTCGCGACAGGCGCTCACCAACACAGCGTTTTCCCCCCGTCGCGACGAGGAATATGACCCCGGCCCGCTTTCCAAGCAGTCGGGAAAGCCGGGAGGGGGGCGGGCGGGAGGGCTCCTCCCGTCCTCTTCGGGCCGCCGCTCCGCGTCTCAGCCCGCCGGGAAAAGGCTCCCCAGGCTCCTCGGGGTTTTTTAAACTGTTCTCGCTGCGCTGGCGGGAGTGGGGGAGCCAGGCTATAAATACAGCCGCCTCGGCCTTTGCCTGCCCTGAAATCTGTTATTACATTTATTGCTTTGACGGACGGGGGGGGGGGGGGGGGAGAAGGAAAAAAAAAAAAAAAAAAATCCGCGTATTAAGTCGGCTCCATAGTTTCCAGACTCCCTGGAACCCCTCTTCCACGGCAGCATGTCTAATGTATTCCCTGGTGATTCTGGGCATTAATTAGTTGTTTAATAGGAGTATGACTAAAAATGTAAAAGAAGGATTAGGAGCGTGAAACGTATGTCCAGCTCCTTCCACACACTCGAGAGGGAATGAAAATCACCCTTTATCTTATGTTTCTCCAGGAGCCGTTTGCATTTCCCACCAGCTGCTCACTTCAGCCGCTCCGGCTCCGGGGCGGCCAAAGCCCGCTGTCCCCCGGCTCGGCGGGAGCGGAGCAGCAGCGGGGCGCGGAGGAGAAGGGCGCGGAGCCGCCGCGGCCGTGCTGCTGAGGCGGGGGCCTCTCCTTCCCTGTCCGAAACGCAGTGGGACTGGGGAGTGCGGGGAAGATGCGCCCCGGGGAAACACAGGTGCGAGGCAGGAGACTCCGCTCCTTCTCGGGATGCGCGGGGAAAGCGGATTCCACCCGGTAGAGCGCTCCCGGGGACAGAAACACAGGTAGCCGAGAGCACACCTAATCCATTTATTTCTCCCTGGAAAAATAAAGAAAAACTTTAAAATTCCGCACGATTTCGTTCCTTGCCAGAGGAAGCGACCCTCTCCGCTACGGCGAAGGGCTTTTCCGCGCTCGCCGGGAAGCGGCGGTGCCGCCGAGCGCGGCTGGGCTTCCCCCGGCGCCGCCGGGAAAACGAGCCCGTTGGAAACTCGGCCGCCTCCGAGGGCTCTCTTCCCTTCTCCGGCAATAATCGCCTAGCCCCCTGCCCACGCCTAGAAATAACTAAAATTCACTCCAGGCTGAAATAATTTAAGAAAAGCTACGGACAGGTCAGGTGCAGCCTCCGAGTTAAGAAAGCGCCCGTTGTGTTTTAGCGTGGTCCTTCTGCAAACAAAGCCACGGAAACGCTGCGAGGAAAAAAAAAAAAAAAAAGAAAAAAAGAAAAAAAAAGAAGAAAGAAAAAGGAAAAAAAGAAAAAAAAAAGCAATCGCTTCACTTTGGTCTAAATAGAGATATCCGACTCCGTTGTTTTCTTAAACAAGGAAAACATCACAAAATCGAAAATAAGTTCCCCCCTGGCTCCACCTCGGTGTCGTCTGGGGGAAAAGGAGAGTGAGAGCCTGCCGTGGTGTTTTCTCGCTATCGTCCGTCCACGAGGCAGGGCAAGTAACGGAGGGGAGCGGCAAGATTTCGGCTCCCCCGGCTCTGCGCTAGCGATATGGGCACGAACAAGGACCTCTGGGATTTAAGGAAAAAAACAAAACAAAACAAAACAAAAAAAAACACAAACAAATTGAAAAAGTGGAAAAAAAAAGTTACCAAAAAGTGGGTTAAAAAAGAAAAACGAGACCTCTCGCAATGGGTTGGCGATCCCTCTTCACACCTGGTGCAAGGATAGCCGCCGGCCCGGCCCGGCCCTGGAAAGTTTGGCCACAGTTACTTGTGCCCCCCTGCCCAGCCGGGCTGGGCCAGGCCGGGATGGGCGGGCCCTGCGCGGGCGCGGAGGGGCCGCGGCCGTCCCCGCTCACCTCGGTTTTCCTCTGGCTACCTAGCCCGTCGCCTCCGCCGCCTCCGCCGCCTTTTGTCCGTCCGTCCGTCTGTCTGTCCTTCCGCCTGCCCCCTCCGCGCCCGTGCCCGTGCCCGCGCAGCGCCGCTGAGCCCCCTGCCCCGGCCCGGCCGGGCCCTGCCCCGCGGCGGCGACAAGGCGCGTTCAGCGGAGCCGGTGTGACGTCAGGGCACGGGGAGGCGGGCGGGGCGGGGCGGGGGCGCGCGAGGGCCGGGGAAGGAGGGAGCCAGCGGCGGCTCCGCGGCCCCGCAGCCAGCGCAGGAGCCCGGCGCGGCCCCGCCGCCCCCGGCAGCACCGGTACCAGCAGTGTCAGCAGCGGGGCGGACAGCGCAGCGGCCCCGGTGAGTGGGAGGCGCGGAGGCGGGTGGGTGTCGGCGGGACGGGCGCGGGGCTACGGCCCCAGCTCTCTGCACCCCGGGACAGGCGGCGGGGCCGCGGGCCGAACCTGCGAGTGTCCTCCCAGGCAACTGTGGCCCCGTTCCGCGGCGAAGGGAGCCCGCGCCTTTTCGCCGCCGTACCGGCTGCCTGGCCTCCCTCGGCGGGGCGGGCGCAGGAGAACTGGCCCCGCGGAACGGCCGCACAGGCAGCGCCTTCCCGCCGCGGAGCCGCGCAGCCGGGCGTGGGGGCGGCCGCGGAGCCGGGAAATCGAGAGGATCAGGAGGCTCTGCGGGTTCGGCGGCCGGGACCCCCCGAGGGGGGCTGCGGGCACGGAGGAGTGGTAGGCCCCGCTCGGAGCCCTGCGTTCGTTTGGGAGCCACTGACAGCGGCCGCCGGCCCCTAGCAAAAACTCTCCCGCCGAAATCACCGACCTCGCTGTTCGGAGTGTTGCTGAGATGTTTGCCAGGGGACTCTGTCTTTTGGACGGCTAGGGGTTTTGTTTTGTTTTTTTTTTCCCGCCCCGAAAAAATAGCTATAGATATCCATAAGGGAAAAAATAATAAAAATAAATCCAGTGTGACACCGCTTTTTCGTCCGCGCCGCGCAGTTGTCACAGCCGAAGTGTTCCGAGCCGGTCGCTGCTGCGCGGAGCGGGCCCCGCCGGCCGCGGGGAAAGGGACCGCCCGCACTGCCGGGGCGGCTGCTGGGGCTGGGGTGTTTCATTGCGAGCGGAGAAGTGCTCGGAGAATGGAAAAAAGTGAGTGGAGCGGCTTTAAACCCAGCCACCAGGCGGTAGGAAAAGGCTCCTCACTCCCCTCGGCCCGGCGCTGCGGTGCGGTTCGCAACAAAAACGAAAAGAGGATGCGGAGAGGAGAAAGGGAAAGGACCGGTGCAGGCCACCGAGGGCGGAGAAGGAAGAATAAACCCGTCTGGGAAAAAGCACTTTTCTCCGAGGAGACCGGGGGCTCGGGAGAAACTTCCCCTCGGCTGCCGTGCGTGTGCATGGCGCGGGGGGGTGTGTGTGTGTGTGTGTGTCTGTACTCGCGAGATAAATCAGCCGTCGGGGGAGGGCAGCTGGATTTGTCACGCAGGGCTGATCTTGATGGAGACCTATCCCTCTTGAAGGACCATCGGCGAAGAATTAAGCTTCTCCTCATCACCTTCCTCATTAATTTAGGCGCGGCTTGTGCTCTAGGCCTGGCTGCCGAGGGGAGCAGAGTTTTTCTCCTTCGGCCTTGAATAAACGGGAGGAGTGCCGATAAGCGCACCTCCCCGTTTCCCCTCTCTTTTTCCTCTCTTTTTTAATTTTTCTTTTTTTTTTTTTTTTTTTTTTTTCCCTGCCTTTTCCCCCTCCGGCTCCGTCCTGCCTGCCCGGCGGAGAGCGGCGGGGCCCGGCGCGGCGGGCGCTGCTTATCTCAAACGTGCTTCGGCTCCCGGCCGCCGCGTTTCTGAGCACCGGCTCAGAGCACTCGGCCGGTTCAGACATTAAAAAAGAGGTGAAGAAGAAGAAGAAAAGATTACCGAAATGATGGTGACATGCAAATTTTCCCCGAAATTATCATAAGTAAACATTTGAAGCCTGGACTAATAAAATCCCATCTGTGTTACTTCATATCGAGTTAGTAGAGAGCTGTGATAATGAATTTTGTAATATCTCACAAACAGACATCTCAATCAGGCACTAATCCTGTGATTTTACTGCCCGGCCTCTCGGGCCGGGGGGACGTGGAGGCGCAGGCGGGAAGCGAGGTCTCGGTGGCCGCGCATCTCCCGCCACGCATGTGGCCCAGCTATACTGGTACCCGCGACCCCCCCTGGGACAGGGGTCTCAGCCTGGCCGAGAGGTTCGGGGACCCTCCTCCAGCTCCCCAAATAACGAGGGAATGGAGGGAGGCCGAGCGATCCTAAGGGCGGGAAAACCCCCACGGGTGGGAGCCGAGATTGAGGCGAGGAGAGGGGGCACCGTGCGGGCATCGTTGGGTAGAAGTGGGGATCCCGCCAGCATCGTTGCGGGGCGGCTGGGTTTCTTGGAATTTATTTTTCCCTCCACAAATACTTGTTTTAAATCTCCGGCGCCTTCTTCTTTTGCAGATAACGGGGGATGGAGCCCAACTGCCGCAAGCTTGTCTCCGCCTGCGTTCAGCTAGGTAAGAGAGACCGCCTCTCGCTGCCGTGCGGAGCGCTGCGCGGGTGCGGAGCCGGGCGGGGCAGCCGGTGCGTAGCAGCGGGCGCTGACCGCCTCTCCCCTGTCCCGTCGCTCCCCTCGCCGTTCCCCCGTCCCCAGGGCCCGCCGCCGCCCGGTGTCTGCTCTCCAAGGAGGCGGGTATCAAAAAGGGGGAGCTGTGCCGGGGTGCAGCCTCTCCCTCCGCGCCCCTTCGCGGGCCGCGCTGCCGGGGGCGGAGTGGGGGGGGGGGGCGCAGCTCCTCGCCGGGCCGGCCTGCGCGGCGCCAGGGCGCCCCCTGCTGTCCGTAGGCGGCGCAGCGCGGCGCGGCGCTGAGCCCGCGCGCCGCTTGCGCCCGAAGATGCGCGGCCGCGGGGAAAAAGGGGGGGGGAGGGGTGCAAAGCGCCAGCCAGGCCCTCCTCGAAATCACCGCTGTCAGTGCGCCTTTCAGATACCCTCAGGGTCGCTCTCGTGTGTATTTATTTTTATTTTCTGGGTTTTTTTTTAATACTCTCGCCCGTAAACGAGGCACCGGTCCTCACACCCCGCGCCGAGGCGGTACCCTCGGAGCTCCTCCCGCACCCTGCGGGCCTCCTTTTCCCCTGCCCGCTTCAGGGGGTCTGGTAGGCGAGCCCGAGGGCTGGTAAGGAAAAACAGCAACGCAAATATATTACGAAGGAGAAAACAGGCGCTCTGCGTTTCGAGAGGCTGTTTAATCCAAGACAAACGTAATTGTGTTTAAGTAAAATACATTAACCTGAATTAATAATACAGGAAACTATAGCGAATTAATAATGCACGTATTGCTGGCCTGGTGGTTAAACACTTCCTTGCGGGAGCGAGGCGTTAACCCTGCTCGGCTGAGCAGCTCGCTCCTTCTCAAACAGCATCCAGTGGCTTCGGCAGGAGCCACCTCCCCTTTTCCCGAGTCCGTCCTCCCCCGGAGATTCCAGGAAGGATTTGCTGGCTAGACCCCCAGAAGAAGAAACGCTGAAGCTCCAGGGAGGTTAGCGAGCGAAATCCGGGGGTCACGCCAAGCGCGGCGGTATTATGAGTCGATAATGTCTAATCCCGGAAACATACGTGATATTAAATTGTGCGCAAATAGGCTTTAGCAGAGGTCTGGCACTTTTTCCCTCGTCCCATAATGAGTGTTAAATAACGTGGAAAGGAAGGGTGACATCGCTTTATATATGGTTTGCGAATAAAAAAAAGGCCTTTTTCACCCCCCTCTGCCTTTTCCTCCCACCGGACAGGTGGCCTTCATCAGAACCCCCAGCGCGACCTAATGGGAAAGTGGGGACCTTTCTGATATAATAAATTTATGATCCCTTCCACGCTGGCTTCATTGGACTGAGTATTTATAAAAGTAATATCCACATATGCTCCCTGACACGGTAACTTTCTACTTCCTCTGCGAGAAACAAATGGTTATTTTCTTAACCATCAATTAGGAACCCGGATTATTGTAGTACACGCAAAATTTCCTGCCTCGTTACCGTATCAGCCGCTTTGCTTTTTACCCGTCGGGCTGCAGGGGAAATTGCTATCTAAACACCTTTAATGCCATTAATTAAAGTATAAGTCCGAGCCGGAGAAGCAACGTGAGGGTTTGCCCGACCGTTAAAACCTTCCCATGCACGGGGAAGGGAAGTGTGGAACAACCGCGGGTGCGGATACATCCCTGCAGATGTGGGGGACATATCCCTGCAGATGTGAGGGTATACCCCTGCCGATGTGGGGCTGATCCCGTAAGCTTGTGGGCTCTGCGCGACCAGTGATGGCAAAGTCCTGAGACGCCCCGAGCTGCAGCAAATTGTAGTGTCACGGGTGTTTTTCTCGTGATTCGGGCGAGTTTTGTTGGATCTTGGCTTTGATTTGCTTTTCGTCGTGCCGTGTTCAGTGACTTTCGTTCTTGCCTGACCGGAAGGACTTCATGCTTTATGGGATTTACTTCGCCGAAAGTCCAGTCCTCGGTGGGGGGGGGTCGGGGAGGAGGGAGGGAGGGAGGGAGTGCGGGGGTGCGGGGAGGAGGTGGCGAAGACGAGCAAGGCTTGTTTGGGGACCCCCCCACCCCGTCAGAGTTCAGTTTCGGAAATCAGGAGAGCGGTCAGGTAATTTTGCGGGTTAGGCACCATCGGTAATCAGCAGCATCGGTAATAATTATAAACAAACAAACAAACAAAAACCCGCAACAAACCTAAAAGCGAATGTTCGGTCAAATCGATGCTCTTGTGAAAGGAGGAAACGAAATTCAAGTAGGAAACACTCCAAAACGAGACGGGCGCGCTGCGTTCCCGCGTGGAGAGAGGGATGTTCAGGAGAAACGGGTTCCTGGCCCCGCCGG
The DNA here is from genome assembly GCF_036417535.1 of Chlamydotis macqueenii. NCBI lineage: Eukaryota > Metazoa > Chordata > Aves > Otidiformes > Otididae > Chlamydotis > Chlamydotis macqueenii. The sequence continues at coordinate 24,854,943 of NC_141559.1, forward strand.
GGAAAGGGAAACGGGAATATATGAAAGTGTCGTTGCAGCCCGGCGGGTGTCGCGTTCACCCAGGGAGAAGGGAAAATTGCTGCTGGGTGACCAGTCCCACGAAATTTGGAAAACTCCAGCACACGCTTTGGCAACCCCTCAGCACACGTAAATGGTTGCTAGTGGGTTCATTCGAATAATTTTTGTGCAGGGCGGGAGATTCTTAAACTATTTGTGTGTGTGTGTGTACACGTGTGTGTGTGTGTATATATATATATATGTAAAAGCCTATACGATCTATTAGTTCTATGAATTCTGCTTAAGGAATCCTGTCCTGTAATCGATAATCTGGGTATTGCTGAAACAGCAGCCTCCAACATAAAACGTTGAAATTACATTCCGCCTGATATCATCGTTCAGCATCTCAAATTTGTTTTTCAACTGTTTTGAAAAAAAATAATTATTCCCTAGCTTAATATCTCTTTTTCAAAAAAAAAAAAACAACCCTACCACCACCACCAACAGGAACAAAAAAACCAAACCAAACAAACAAAAAAACCCCACAACAACAACAACAAAAAACACACAAAAAACCCAGCCCTGATTCAGTTGGAGGGACGGCAGCGTCCTCGGTGCCTTTTTTGAGCCCTGCGACGCGGCGGGCGGGCAGCCTCCCCGCCCCGCGGGAGGAAGCGGGCGCGGGTGGAGGGGAGCGGGCCAAGGCGGAGCCGGAGCGGCACCCTCCCCGGTACATAAGGTGGCCAAATTTGTCCTCGCAGTTGTGACCCGAGCGGTGGAGCCGGGCTCTCCACTTGGCCGGGGAGGAGCGCGCGCCGCCAGTGCGCTGCCTCTGCGCGGAACCTGCGCGCCCCTTCCCGCAGCCCCCGCCAAGCGCAAATTAAAAGATATCTAAATATATCTATTGCGCTTCGGATATGTAATTCCCCCCCCCCCGCCACCCCCCGGCCGTCTGAGAATAATATATGCAGCGGGTGTTAGCCTCACTCCAGGGAAAACTAAATGTATAACGAAAGCTTATTCGTGAGTAGGAATATACTAATGGAACAACCTGGTGTCTTCTTAATCCTATGTAAAAAGCTCTGTAGTCTTCCTAATATTGACTGAATGGGTAATTAATGGCTCTTCATCGAGGAGAATACCCAGTAATCCGAGATAGGCGAAAGACAACAAGCCGAAGGTAAAAGACAACAGGAGGAGCTGGAGATTTATCCGTTTAGGAGAGTATTACGCCTAGAAACAACGATCCTGTAAGGAGATAAAGGAAAAGTGGGAAAATAAATGCCCGCAGTAGGTTTGGCCGCCCACCTCCCCCACCCTGGCACCCCCAGCCGAGCCGCCCCGCTACCGGCCCGCCCGCGTCCCGCACCGGCGATCGCGGCAGCGGAAGGTCGAAAAACACTTGGGGAAGGAAAAAAAACCAAAAATAAAAAAAAAGAAGGAAAAAATAAATTAAAAGAACGGAAAAAAATTTACAAAATCAAAAAGGCAATGAAGAAGGTGGAGCGGGGCAGGAAGCAGCCCCAAATCTCCATTTTTCGCAGACGGCGGATGCCCTCCAGGCGGCCGGGGCGCATCCCCCTCCAGTCCCGCAGCGCCGGCGGAAAGGGGAAGGGAGAGATTCCCCCAAAATGGGGGGTTTTGGGGTGGCAGCCCCCCGCAGCAGGCGCGGACAGTCGGTACGCCGGTTACCCGGCCGGGGCGGCTTCGCGACCGTAACCCGAATCCGAAAGGGGATGGGAGCTTCCAGCAGGAAAAAAAAAGGGGGGGGGGGAGAATTAAAAAACACTTCTGACATTTTAATTGAAACCTTTACCGCTAATATATTGCTTGGGTGGCTACAATTAAGTTGTTTTTCGGTTGGCTGACAGCTTTTAAAATATTATTTCACTCGGGAAATAAAAGCTTCATTTCAGATTATAGGTGGGTATTTTTGGATTTACGTGATTTATGGTCACCATGACGACTAATGCTTCGTGGTAGCTCCCCTCCTGCCCGGGATGGGAGAGTTTTAATTAAAGGCATGTAAGGAAATGCCGGCACCCTCTCCCTCTCTACTGCAGGGCCCGGGCCAGTGCTGTGCCCCTCTCTTCTGGGGACGCGGTGACTGCCGGAGGGTCTGTCCCGCGTGGGGCTGGGGGATGCGGGACTGGCGCTTTTTGGGGGAGGCGTGGGAGGGCGGCGCGCTGGCCGGGCCCTGCCCCTCCTCTCCCCCTTCTCTAGGGGGAGCGGGCCGGGACCCGCCCGCCCCTGCCGAGCATCCCGGGACGGAGGGGGCCGCGGCGGGGCGGGCACCGGCGCTGTACCCTAGGGGAGCCTAAAGCGCGTAAAAAGCGCTCTGCGCCGCGCAGGCGGGAGCAGCTTTTCGGTTTGGGTCGCGGCGGAAGAAGCCAGCGTTTCCTCAAACTAATGATAAATAAATGAATGAATGAAAAAAAAAAAAAAAAAGGAAAAGCGGTAAAAGTGTTCATCTGTGAGTGGGCTGCATTGCCCTGTTGAAAAAAAAAAAAGATAATAATAACGGGGGAGGTCACCGTAACCCCTCTTCCTGCTGCTCCCCCTCCCCGGGGCTTTGCAGCCTGGGTACAGCCCCGGCGTGGGGACTGCAGAAGGGCAGGGTCCCCTCCCGGTCCCCTTGCAGCGAGTGCGAGGCCGGGAAAGGCTGGGACGGGGCGGGAGGGTGGGGGAGCATTTCTGGGTGCAGGACCACGGAGGTAGCGAGAGGTTAAGAAGAAAAAGGGACATATGATTGGTAAACAAATTGTGCGGAATGGAGCTGGATTCATGTTGACTTAGTTATAGGTCATCTGCTGCCGGTGCAAAGGGAGGAAATATTTACTTTACACATATACTTTATGATCTTGGGGGAATTAGAGGAAATTCAATAAGAAAACGGCTAGAATCATTTTAAACCCCCCATTTAAAAGACTTAAGCAAATTAGAGTCTTATCAGATTAAAATCCACTACAAATGTAAGAGCATTGTCTCCATCGAAACGCTGTGGGGTCTGAGGAAAGAGATTCTTTGCCAAATCTCAGGGATAAAAACACGTCATTTAAGTACCAGATAATGAGCAGAATGTAAATTAATTTAACCTTCTTTACTAACAGGCTGGGAAAGTACTATGTATAATTTAGCGATAAGTAAGATTGCGGGGGATGGTACGCACCTCGAACGAGCATCAGCGACTTAAGAAGGACCCTTACGGGGGAGGCCCGGAGGGGAAGCAACAGGATAGGGAAAAGTTTGGGCGCTGGGATGTGGGTGTGGAGGGCCACATCGAGGGGAAGCTTTCGGTGACTTTCTGATGCCCGTGACAGTGTAGAGGGATTGAAGACAGAGGCGCAAACTGGCGTTTTCCGTGCCTGGACTCCCTCTTACTCCCCATCTCTAACAAGGTCACAGCTCCCCGGGGGCGGGAGGCGGCTCTCCCCGCGAGCAGGGCTCGGGGATGGGCTCCCCTGCCCCGAGAGGTCCTGGCCGACACGGGAGGGCAACTTGCCCCCGCGTTAGGGCCGCTGGAAGCAGCCCCGCTCCTCCTTCCTCCTGCGGGACTCGGGCCCGCAGCAGCCTCGCCCCCTCGCCGTAAGGTGCCCGGGAGCAAGGGCTCAAATCTTGCCCCCACCCAAACCTGGGGGGGGGGGCTGTGTGTGAGAGATTTGCGTGCCGGCGCCCGGCTCGCTGCGGGGCTTGGCCAAACTCTGCGAAGGGCTTTCGTGGGCGCGGGTTGCGGGGGCCCCTCCCGGGAAGCGGGACGGTCCCCGAGGGGGTGGGGGGGACCGATCCCTGCGGGTAATTGGGAGAATGAGATGGAAAACTGGGGTGGAGCAGCCTCCCTGGGGGCTGGCTGTTGGGAATCCGGCTGCAATGAAGGGACGGGAATGGCAGTGCCGGCGAGAGGATTTTTTCCCCCGTTTTCTCCGCCTTGGGTGTGGGCAGCCGGCGAGCGCGGGGCTTATGAGTGCTGAGGGGCTGGGGTCGATACGCTCTTCCATGCTCCTTCCAGTGGGATGTGAAGCTTTCCGTGGCCGTGCCGCAGAGGTGCGGGTACTGTACCCGTTCGTGTTTAGCTGTCGTGGTGGTGGCTGTTCCTGCTACCATCGCTGTTACCGGTCAGAGATCCGCCGTCTAAGCGGCCGCACACCCACCTCGTGTGTTTGCCGCCCCCTCCACAACGAGGGAATCGGGGCTACGCCTTCCTCGCTGTCTTCTTCGAGCTTTCCGCTGCTCATTCCCGCGCGTCCGCGAGTGCGGAAGGCAGCGCGGAGCGGTCCGGGAGCCCCGACGGGGCGCCCCGTGGGCCAGGCTCTCCGGGCGTGGGTACCACCCCCCAGGGGAAGCTGGCGGAAAACGCGAGGGGTTTGGTTTTTTGGTTGTGGTTTGGGGGAAGGGGGAAGGGGGGAGCGGGGCGGGGCGCGGGGCGGGGCGCAGGGGGCGGAGGGGCGGTGCGGGGGCGGTGCGGGGCGGGGGCGGGTGACGCGGCGGCGCGGGGAAGGCCGCCGGCGGTTTAAGATGTCAGGCCAAGAGGGAAGCGGGCTGAGCTGAAGCGGTGCGGGGACGGCCGCGGCGCGGCGCGGGTCCATGCGCGGGCAGCGGAGCGGAGCGCACCGCCCTGCCGTCCCCCGCCGCCCCCGCCCCGCGGAGCCCCGCGGCCGGCCGGGGGCCGCTGGCCCGGGAGCAGCCCTGTCGCCGTGACGGCTCCTGCAGGACGGGATTCGCCCGCCCGCCTATCGCCACCGCCTCGTCCCTCCCGGGCGGCGGGGGCTGTTGGGCTCGCCGTGCCGCCCGGGCGCTAGCCCAGCGCCGCGCGCCCCGTCGAGACTCCTCGCCCGGCAGCCCTGACCCCTCTGGAGCCGCCGGGCTGCTCCGCGCCCGCGGAGGGGGCTGCTCCGCGCCGACCCGGCCCTGCTACACGTACCGACACCTACAGACACACGCACACCTTCTCCTGTCGACCCCCCAGGCGCGCACGTAGACTTTGGCGTTCTTTTGCCGATGAACTGCATGAAGGACCCGCTAAGCCTGGAGCGCCTGGGAGCGGGGAATAAGCTGTGTTCCTCCTCACCTTCCTCCTCCTCTTCATCATCATCATCATCTTGCCACCAGCAGCAGCAGCAGCAGCAGCCCGCGCTGGCCATGGCAACGGCGCTGGCGGCGGGGCAGGCGCGCTCCTCGCTGGAGCCCGCCAAGCACCGGCTGGAGGTGCACACCATCTCCGACACCTCCAGCCCCGAGGCCGCAGGTAAGAAGGGGCGAGCGGCACCGACCCCCGGCCCAGCCCTGACCGCTGGCCCCGGCAGCCCCGCCGCAGAGCCCCCCCACCCACCGCCCCGGGAGCGGCCCGCACCCAAGCCGAGACCCCTTTTATGGCTTTTTTGGGGGTTTTTTTTGTGTGGTTTTTTTTGTTTGTTTTTTTGGGTTTTGTTTTGTTTTGTTTTGGGGTTTTTTGTTGGGTTTTTTTTTTTTTTTTCCGCGTGCAGTGTCTGTGTGCCGGCGTGGGAAAGATGATGACATGTGTAAGGATGGGCTTAGTTACGGGCGAGTTACGCGGGTAGAGATAGGCAAAAATCACGGATACAAATAGGCGAATAGTATGGATACAGATCGGCGAATAACATGGGTGTAGACAAACGAATAGGGGTACTGATGGGCGAACAGCACGGATATAGACGGACGAATAGTGCGGGTATAGACAGGCGAACGACGCGAGTGCGGGCAGAGGAAGGGTCCGGAGCGAGCAGCGCGGGTTACGCGTGCACAGACGGGCGGACCGTCCGGATGCAAAACGGAGAAAATCTTCCGCGCAGCGACCGGCGAAAACCTCGCACGCAGCCGGGTGGAGGGCCGGCCCCGTCGCTCCCGCGGCGGGTTAATCATTACCCACCCCTCAACCCCCCCCCAACCCCAAGCCGCAGTCGGGGCCGAGGACGAGCCCTGCCCCAACCACCGGAGGGGAGGCTTCGGAGGCTGAGGCGCCTTCGTTTTCCGCCTTGTTGTTGTGGTTTTTTTTGTTGCTTCCTCCCCTTACAGAGAAAGAGAAGAGCCAGCAGAGCAAAACCGAGGATGCGGGTCCCGAGGACCCCTCCAAGAAGAAGCGGCAGCGGCGGCAGCGGACTCACTTCACCAGCCAGCAGCTGCAGGAGCTGGAGGCCACCTTCCAGCGGAACCGCTACCCGGACATGTCCACCCGCGAGGAAATCGCCGTCTGGACCAACCTCACCGAGGCCAGGGTTAGGGTAAGTCCCGGCACGACACTCCGGCTCCCCGCAGCGGGGGTCGGGGAGGCGGGGGTGGGGGGGTAAGTAAAGGAGAGGAGGGCCGAGATGTTCGCAGCTGCTTTCGATTTCGGTTTGTCCGCCAGCTTCAGAGCCCTCGCGCAAAAGGAGGGCAGAGCGGGACGTTTCTGTCAAAGCGAGACAGATTGGGATCTCTCTCTCTCTCCCCCCCTCTCCGGAATATGGTTTGCTGCACGTTTCACCCTCCCCGTGCAATGCGTCCTGCTCCTTTTGATCGTAACGCGGATGAGCAGAGAAAGCCACTCGGAACAGGCTGCAACCTGCGCTGCCTCTAATGAGAAAAAGATGTCAAATACACAAGGGGTTTTGCTTCACTCCGAGGCACTCCCGACGTGCCTTTCCTTGCATTTTCCTCTTTTCTTTTGGTTTCACAATTCAACGAGCGTCTCTCTCCGCCCTTTCCCCCCTCCCCTCCGAGATTTATGGGACCATCACGGTGCTGCAGAGATACCGAGGCCGGATCCTGCTGGCCTGCAAACGCTGCGCTTGGGCGGAGGGGAGGGAAACACACACACACACACACAAAAAGCCCCCCGAAACGGGCCGAACCCCCAGATTTTCGGAATTCCCACATAAACCTCTCCCCGCCGTCGCTTAAGGAAAGCGAGGCAGAAAGAACCGGGGGCTGGGGAAGGGCCGCCGGAGCGCGGAGCGGTGGCGGCGCGGGGCTTTTGCCGGGTTTTTTTGGTGTCGGGGGCCGCGGTGCCGCCAGATGGGACCCGTCCGACGGCCCCTGCCCGACTTGGCCCGGGAGGGGCTCCTGCAAACCCGCCGGGGCGGCTCCAATACACACAGCCAGGCTGTGGCCGGCGGCTGCCCGGCGGGTCAGGCACCCAGATGTGGATTGGGAAAGGGCACGTTTCCCCCATTGTCTGCGGGAAGGGTGCCTCAGATCTCACTTAGCACGTTGTTAATGGGGAAAATTTTTTTCTTCTTTGATTTTTTTTTTTTCATCTAAAGAGCAGTCGAACGAGTTTATTTAGAAAGTGATTTTCGGCTCTGGAAGCTTCCGCGCGGGAGGAACTTGTAGCTTTAACAAACTGGAGCAAGGATTTATTAGTTGCTGGCTTCTCCCTCTTTCCCCGTAATAGGAAACATCGCTTTAAAATTCCGCAGGTTTCCAGCCGTTTCGCCCTCACTTTTGCACTTTTGTGTTTCCCCTGGACGGCTCCAGTGCGGAATAAGCCAAGGAAGGAGGGGGTAAAAAAGAGAGAGAAATTACAGGGAAAAAGGAAGAAAAAAAAAAAGGGCGGGGGGCGGGATGGCTCTCCCACGGATCTGCCTTGCTAAACCCCGCGGCCCCAGGGGATGCTCGGCGGCCCCGGCAGCAGATCGCTGCCCTGGAGCAGCGCGGGGCTTCGTGGAGGAGGAGGCGAACCTATAGATGTGTGTGCATATGTACATGCACATTTTTACACGTATATATATATACAGGGACCCGCTGGGCTGTTGTCCCTGACTAACTCGAGTCTCGCATCTCCTCCCCTGCCCGCCCCTCCCTCCCCACCTTTTCCAAAGGTTTGGTTCAAGAACCGCAGAGCCAAGTGGAGAAAGAGAGAGAGGAACCAGCAAGCCGAGCTTTGCAAAAACGGCTTCGGTCCGCAGTTTAACGGCCTCATGCAGCCCTACGACGACATGTACCCCGGCTACTCGTACAACAACTGGGCGGCCAAGGGCCTGACCTCCGCCTCCCTCTCCACAAAAAGCTTTCCTTTCTTCAACTCCATGAATGTCAACCCTCTGTCTTCTCAGAGCATGTTCTCCCCTCCAAACTCCATCTCCTCCATGAGTATGTCTTCAAGCATGGTACCCTCTGCAGTCACCGGGGTCCCCGGCTCCAGCCTCAACAGCCTGAATAACTTGAACAACCTGAGCAACCCCTCCCTGAATTCTGCCGTGCCGACGCCTGCCTGTCCTTACGCTCCTCCGACGCCTCCGTACGTTTATAGGGACACATGTAACTCGAGCTTGGCGAGTCTGAGACTTAAAGCCAAGCAGCACTCCAGTTTTGGCTATGCCAGCGTGCAGAACCCTGCTTCCAACCTGAGCGCTTGCCAGTACGCGGTGGACAGACCCGTGTGAGGCACCCCAGTAGGAAACACTGCATGGGAATCCCACCCCGTTTCCTGCAAAGACTGAGAATTACACTAGGAAGTAATGGGCACTGTAGAGAAAGAGAAAGGAGGAAAATCAGAGAGAGGGAGAGGGAGAGGAAAAGAGAGAGAGGAGGAAAAAAAAAAAAAAGAGGAAACCACTGAAATAAGATAGTTCCTTTGTTTTCAAAGGACCCCCTACAGATTCTGAGATCTTTCATTCACTAAGAGTATTTCAACAGTTACAAGGACATATATATATATATATATATGGACAAATGTTTGACTGGATATGATATGACATTTTAATGTTACTATAAGCTTGTTATTTTTTAAGTTTAGCATTGTTAACATAAAAATGACTGAAAGGATGTATATATATCGAAATGTCAAATTAATTTTATAAAAGCAGTTGTTAGTAATATCACAACAGTGTTTTTAAAGGTTAGGCTTTAAAATAAAGCATGTTACAGAGAAGCGATTAGGACTTTTTCGCTTGTGAGCAAGGGAATGTATATACTAAATGCGACACTGTATGTTTCTAACATATAATTATTAAAAAAAAAACCATTGTGTGAATATCAGTTTTAGAATAGTACCTCTGGTGGATGCAACGATGTTTCTGATATTGCAACGTAAAACATGCCCTGTGCATAACATTTCGTACAATATTATTGTTTTACTTTTCAGCAAACATGAAAAAAAAAATGTGTTTTATTTCATGGGAGTAAAATATACAGCATACAGTTTTGTCTGGATTTTTATTTAATGAGCCAAGCTGCACAGCAGCAACTGGTTTGCAGTGATTGACTGATCACTGACACTGGATCTCGTTCTCTGGAAACACAGGGCAGTACTTTTCATTGCAAAACAAATAAGTGCCGGCGGTTTACACTGTTAAAAAAAGGGAAAAAAAATCCCTCACACTAAAGTTGCATGCTAGAGAAACGTGGGGCTTGCACACGCTGCCTTGGGTGCAGCAGGATCCTTATATTCCCCCGCGCAGCCCCGAGAAAATGGATTATTTGACTTCGTTGGCCTCGAGAATTCCCAGCCGCACAGTTGCTGTATCTCGAGCATAAATTTCTCCCGCTGTGAAGGAAGCTTTTATTACATTAAAGAGAGGGTGGGGGAAAAAAAAAAAAGAAAAGCCAGTTTGCAAACAAACCGCTCCTGTTTAAAACAATCTGTCCCCTTCGCCGCCCCCTGTGCTCACCTTCTCCCTTCAGCGGGGAGATCCTTCATGTAATATTGCATTTCTATTTCCAAATCCCCCTTCCAGACGTGAGGAGAAACAAAGAGCAGCCCAAATAACCGCAACCCCGCGGAGCGCGGGGAGGGGTGAGAGGTTGCCCCCGAGTTTCCTGCGGCTCCGTGCTGCAACACGTCGTTGAAGGGAAAGGTCGTGCTCTCCCGTGTTTTGTTTTAAGTAATACCGAGCCGTTCTTTCTCAACCTGCTTGTTCGTGAAATTATACAGGATTATAACTTTGGCCATCGCCGGGCGATTGAAACAAATCAAGATGAATTGCTGCTCAGCCCTCCCATCGCCTCACGCCCCGGGCGGGCAAGGAGGGGCTGGGGGCTGTGGGAGGGGGCTGAGGCGGCAGGAACCGGAGGGAAGATTGAGATAGGAAGAAACTCCGCGGGCGCGTTAGGCGGAGAGGTGCGCAGGGGACGGCAGGGAGGACATTCACAGCGGCCGGGGGGGAGGGGGTTGCGCGGCCTTTGCGCTTTCCTTGCGCGCTTTTGTCAGGCTGGGAAGAGCCGCTGGGGAAGCCGAGGAGGAGGAGGTGTCCCAAGGGGAAAAAAAATCTCCCCCCCCCACACCTGAAAGCGGGAATCCCCACCGCGTTCCCATTGTGGGGCAGGCCTTAGCCCCCACTTTTTTTTTTCCCCCCACCTCATTTTTACTACCTTTGCCCCCTTCTTTTTTCCTCATCTGATTTTTATTTTATTTTTTTTTCCCGCTTGTTTTGTTTTGGGTTTTTTTTTTTTCTAAATTAACCTGGTTTTCGGTTTTCCTTTCTTCTCTGTGTCGTTGCTAGAGGGTCGGCGGAGAGAAAAAGCCTCTGTGCTTGGGATGGGGGGAAGAGGCGGGCTGCCCCCCATCCCCTCCCCCGGCGTGCCCGGCCTCGCCGCCACCCCCACCCAGCTCCGCGCTTCCCTCGGTTTCTTCCGCACCGTGTGTCAACACCTCACCCGGGTGAGTGCCAGTGCCTTCCAAAAATGTCCCCTTCCTCCTCTTTCTCCTCCTCCTCGCTGGGCCGCGGGTGGAAGGTCTGGGGGCGACTATGGCGAGGGGCTGGCAGCCCGGGATCCCCCCGTCGGGGGCCAGGGAAGCCAGAGAAATGTGAGTGCTTTTCTGCCCAAACCTTCCCGGCAGGACGGGCTTGGAAATCAGCGAGAGGGTCGCTGCGGGTATCGGCACGGTATTTTGCACGCTCTTTTCGGCTCTCGTTTCTTCTCGGTGGCATTGGTTATTTATAGTCCTCTCTCATATATATATACATACACATATATATCTATAAAATGTCCGTGTATATATTTAGAATTTGAGTGTGCGCGGAGAAATAATATATAGAAAATATGTACTATGCGCATATACCTTTAGAAGAATATTATATACCGTTTCCGGATCCACAAAATAGTGGATCAGAGTTTTCCACTGTACTGTGTAATGGCTCAAACGATGAGAAATCAACATGACTGCTCAGAGAGGGCATAAATCACTCCGAGTGTAATCTGAATTTCTCTTTCTCCCCCTAGCTGAAGCCTTGAGGGTCATCATTTTTCTGCGGCACTTGACCAAAGATATAATGTTTTGATTAGGTCGTAAATCAAAATCTTGGGTCGTGTTTTTTCATTTTGTTTCTTTTCTTTTCTTTTCTTTTTTTTTTTTTTTTTCCCCGGGGGCTTTGCTTCCCCTTATCGGCGGTGGCAGCGCGAACCTGGAACAATGGAGGCCGTAAAGAGGTGTGGGGGGGGAAGCCACAACTAAATGAGGCACTTGCAAAATATCTATTTAGAAAAGCGCGGGGGGGAGAGGGGTTAAACGACGGGCTGGCACCCCCCTGGCCTCCTCGGGCCCGCGGGACGGCCGCTCCGGCCCTCCCGCTGCGCAGCGGGCAGCGCCGTCTGCCTCCCAATCCACATCCCAATCCACATCCCCATCCCCATCCACATCCCCATCCACATCCCCACCCGAGCCCCCTCGGGCCCCCGTCCCGGCTCGGCTCCGCTCTTTTGTTTGCGGCCGGTGCCTTCCCGCACTTTGAACCCCGGCGGCGTGCGCAGGGCCCTGGCAGCCGGATCGGCGCGCGTGCAAAGGTGAAAATTAAACTTGAACAGGGGTACTTCAGCTTTGGGTTATTTTCTGTGCGCTTCCCTCTCTTTGCGTTGCTTTTATGTACGGGTCCCTAAATCAGCTAGATACCGACCTTTGCGTACCTGTACATTTATTTATACCCGTAAAATAAAATACCACCCCCCCCGAGACTGATTAGCATTTTTTGAGGGAAATAACTTCCTCGGAAAAATAGTTGGCTTTTGGGCCCGAGGAATTTTTTCCACGAAGCCGTTTTGCCGCTGAAGGCGGGGGCAGTCGGGGGGGGGGGGTGCAGCGCGCTGTCCCCCGCTGGCAGCCCTGCGTGAGCGCGGAGGCGGCTGCGAGTGGGGTTCAAACCGAGGAGACAGGGCAGGGGAGCGGCTCAGGGCACGCTGGCGCTAATACCTACGCGTTTTCGGGGCATATAATTCACCTTGATAAATGCCTGCCTTGGTACGCGTGTGACACGCGTGCAGGTCTGAATATTCCGTACCCGACAGCCCGTCACAGTCAATAATCCACGAGCGCGGACGGATTTACGCCTTCGGAGCCCGTACAACGCCGGCCTAATTGATTGCTAAACCTGAAGTTTTCTAAATACGAGCCCTTTTCGGAATTAATTTCTCCAGTCGCCTGCATCTTCTTCTCAGAGAGGAAAAAATAAAAGAAACCCTCACTTGCAAATTTTCAGCGGTGAGCTCTTTTTTTTTTTTCTGTTTAATAAAAAAAAAGGCGTTTGAGGGGGCTTTTCGTGAGCGCGGCCCTGGAGCGGGAACAGCGCAGCCGATGCTGCGCGCCTCTGCGCGAGGGGCGCAGGGGGCTCCGCGCTGCCCGCCTGGCCTCTGCGAATTATTTCCCTCTGCTCGGCCCGCGGTTTTGGGGCTGGGGGGGTTGGGTGTTTGTTGTCTTTCTCCCCTACGGCTGCCACCGGCCCTGCCTCCTCCTCGGGGAAGGGGGTGGGGGTGGACACTGCGCCGACCCTGGCTCCGCACGGCCACGGCCCCTGCGGCCTTCCCGGCAAAAAAAAAAAAAAAAAAAAAAAAAAAAAAAGAAGAAAAGAAGCCCCAAACCACACAAAGTCCCCAGCAGCCCAGCCGGGGGCAGGACCCTGTGGATGCCTGGCTCCGGCAGTGAGGAAGAGCAGCGACGGCTTCGGCCTCAGACCCCAGCCGCGGCGCTGGGGAAAGAGCCGAGTGAGAGCCCAGTTCCCGCGTGTGTGTGCGTGTGCAAGCGTGAGTGTGGGAGAGACCCACCGAGCCGGAGTGCCGCCGGGAAAGGCTTAGATTTACGTCCGCATGTATATACGCACACGCACACACATTTGTATGTTGCACATGCACACGTGTTACACATACACGCGCACATATACACACACGCACAAGCGGGGGGATGCTCCGGCGGCTGGACCCCGCACGGCTCCGCACAGACCGCAGCGGTGAATCGGGGAATCTGGGGCTGGGGGGGCGATCGCCTTCTGGTCTCTTCTTCCGTCTGACCTTTTTTTTTTTAAAAGGGTTTTTTTCCCCCCACTTCCCTCGCTGCGGGGGCTGCGAGGCCGCTGGGCGCTGCGAGGACGGCTTGTGCCCAGCGCCAAGCCTGGCTCGCGCTGAACATTAACCGGCTGGAGCGGCCCCGCCGTGTAAAGCGCTACCTACAAAACTGAAATAATCTGCCAGGTTGCAGTAAACTGTCCTGTAAAGTCCACACATAAATCTTGGTATGCGCTTAGTGCTCCCGGCCTCATGTCTTATTCTTGCTACAGAGTATTTGCCATCTCCCCGCTTCCCCTCTCCCCTCCTCCCCCGAAATCTCGCCGGCCGTGTGCGGTCCGCACCTCGGTCCCGCATACCCGGGAAGAGATGCGGGCTCTCCCGCGGGGGGACCGGGGACCCCCCAGGTGCCGGCAGCCTCAGCCGTCGAGGGCGCCGGGGCCGTCCCGCTCCTCCCAAACTGCGGGGAGGGAGAAAACCAGGCGGGACAGACAGGACTCTTAGCCCTCCGGGGTGGTCGGAGCCACCGCGCCCACCCTAGCCGGGGCTAGCAAAGGTGGGGCGGCCCGCAGATGTCCCTGCTGCTCCCACCCCCGCGGAGGACCGTGCCCCCGTGTGTGTGATAGGAAGAGATACTCATATATGGCAGCAAGGTCCTCTAAAACTCAGCAAGGCTCCCCTCCCTGCAAATTTGTTACATATTTTACTCCGGATTAAAGGAAAAAAAAAGAAAGACTATTTAATCCGAAGGGAGTGCAGTGCTGCGCAGCCTCGGCGGTTAGGCATGGGCAAGGATCGATGAGTGCAGCAATCAACGCAGCCCACAGTTTAAGTCCGTGATGGAGGTTTATGCAGTTGGAAAGGAACCCGAGGAACAAGCCCCTGGCCTGCTGGGTGTGTACGTGGATAAATGGCAGCGCTTGGGGAAAACACGAGGGTGGAGCCGGACTCATCACTTGATGTGTATATTTAGTGTGGTGGTAGTTCCACTGGCTCACGGGGGACCACTTCCATGCTTAAAGTTATTCACATGCTTGAGTGATTTGTTGGATTGTGACCATATGTAAAGCAATAAATATAAGTGGCCACTTATGTGCAAATACAGATCCAGAGGTCTCGCAAGTAATTTTCCAGCAGATCTAGACATCGTACTCTTTTCTCTCATTCAATTAAAACCCCACCAACAATTAAGGTCACTGGGACAATACAAGCATAAAGGAGCATAAAGCCTTTGCTTTACAAAAATCTTTGCCAGGCGCTTTCAAGGCTGTGTTATCTGGAGAGGAGCAGGAATCTACAAGCCCTGCACCTCCCGAGCCACAAGTTCTTGCACCCGCTTGGTGGATGCAGAGCTAAGGAATGAAGCTATTTCTTGCCAGGCTGGAGGACGGCGTGTCAGTGTGAGAGTGGGTCCCAGCCCGTTTGGTGCTCCTTTGAAGTCAGCAGAGCCTGTGCCCGCAGCACTGAGTGAAGTTCCCTGAGGGGAGTTCCCGAGCAAGCAGAAACTCTCCCTATGATGTTCGAGGTAGTTGAATTCCCATGATTTCTCCAGGGAAGGTCATGCATGCTTCCCACTCCTCAGCCAGGATGGGAAGAGCAGTGGAGACAGAGGTGGCTCTTCTGCCCTTTCTCCTCTATCTGCAGAGCCAAAGTCTCTGGCAATTCACATTTTTTTTTCATGCAAAGTAAAACAGAGTTTGAGTAAAATAATAATATCCAGCTTTTGGCAATGCTTCTTATAAATTCATGGCTTTAGCCTGGACTGTCTCATGGCCAGACTGTAAATTTTCGCATTCTAACTCCCTGTGACAAATCTCTAGCCCCAGTCATTGTTATTTCCTTCAGCTTTCACATCCTGCTGGCAAAACCCTCCAACTCTGGTATTCTTCCCCCAAAACAGAAATTCCTACCACAAGGGCCATTACCCTGAGAGCATTTTTTAATAAACATGTTTGGAAAATGAAAACAAGACACATAAAATATATGAATACAAGTAACATCAAATGAAGACTTGGAAGCGGTTTCAAGTAGTATTACAAATAGGAAATAGCTTTCCAGAGATAAAAATACTCCATGTGTTTTGTTAACACCAACATGCAGTCGGGCTATATTCTCATGGTTTATTTGGATGTTAAGGGACACCTTTGTCCTACTTGATGTACTTGTAACCACTGGCTGAGCCAGGAGGTCGGAGACTTTGGCTTGTAATCAGTGGGTGACCGGCAACATCCCTGACAAATCACGTCGGTGTGACACGATGAGGGCGACAGCCATTCTCGCATGTCAACAGCTATGGCTCAGTGAGTCCGAGCAAAGGACGTAGGGAGAGATGTGTCATAGCACAGGTCATTTTTTTAAGTCCTGGTCCATGCAAGTGAGATGCTGTTCAAAACTTCAACCTCTGATACAGAGCAGGAAAAATGGGGTGGTTTTGTTTTGGTTTGGTTTGGTTTTTTTTTTGAAAAAAAAAAAAGGGATATTAATTACCTCAAGAAGCAGCCTCATTGCTTACTAAGTGACAGTTGTAGGCTCTCAGCATCTTATAGGGTGTTTCCTTTTAATTGTCTAGGGTGCAGAGAATGTTGCATTTTTCTGTCTTCTTAACAAAAAGACTTCTGAAACTGGATCGCAGTTCTAACAATTCTCTCAATGACAATGGAGTACTTAATTCTTGTGATGGCCAGGCACTGGCATTTGAGATCAGTCAAATCCCCTCCAGTAAAGCTGGCAATTCTGGGGACATAAATAACACAGCTTGGGAATGTGGGTGAGCATTGTTTACATGGCAATATTATGGGCCTACACTGGTCTGTGTAGTGTTTTCCTCCTTGCACTGGAAGGCGCAGAAGCTGTGACACGCTTGTTGATCCTACGGTACGTGTATGCACATGTTTAAATCCCATCGGCTTCCAAGGTAAAATCAGAATCATAGAATCGTAGAATAGTTTGGGTTGGAAGGGACCTTTAAAGGTCATCTAGTCCAACCCCCCTGCAAGGAGCAGGGACGTCTCCAACTAGATCAGGTTGCTCAGGGCCCTGTCCAGTCTGGCCTTGAACGCCTCCAGAGATAGGGCATCTACCACCAGTGTTCTACCACTCTCATAGTAAAAATTTTTTTCCTTATGACCAGTCTGAATCTACCTTCCTCTGTTTTGAAACCATTACCCCTTGTCCTATCACAACAGGTCCTGATAAAGAGTTTCTCCCCCTTTTGGTACTGGAAGGCTACTATAAGGTCTCCCTGGAGCCTTCTCTTCTCCAGGCTCAACAGCCCCAACTCTCTCAGCCTGTCCTCATAGGAGAGGTGCTCCAGCCCTCTTATCATCTTTGTGGCCCTCCTCTGGACTCTCTCCAACTGGTCCATGTCCTTCTGATGTTGGGGGCTCCAGAGCTGGACACAGTACTCCAGGTGGGGTCTCACAAGAGTGGAGTAAAGGGGAAGAATCATCCTCCCTTGACCTGCTGGCCACGCTTCTTTTGATGTAGCCCAGGATGTGGTTGGCTTTAGCATAAATCAGCACATGCTCATCTTGTACTGGAAGACAGTGGGAACGGAGCATGTGCCCGCAGGCTGTGCTGAATCAGGACCAGGCTCCATGGTTGGAAAGAAGGGCCTTGGAACAGCTTCCCTTCTTATGGCCTTAGATGGGCTCATGTAATCTCAAACGGCTGGGTGAGGAGAATAACCAGATAGATTCTACTGTGCCTGTAAAAAAAAAAACAACAGCCAACCAACCGTAAAATATTTAATCTCCTGCCACAGAAATTGATCAGTTGTTTGAGACCAGAGTATGTCTGAAGTGTAAGTGAAATGGATAAATTAAAACTGGAGGAAACCCTCCAAAGGTGCTCTGTGAAGGCTTTTCATGGGGTAAAAGAAGAGAATCTGCAGCCTGGGCTACAAAGACCATGCTGACCGTGTCTGGAGCAGACAACAATGCAGCCTTGTGTGAGAAACACATTGTATTAGAAATCACAGAGCAGTTATCTTAATTTTCTCTTCTGACTGGAGAAATGAAGCCAAAGGAGGAGTAAGAAGAAAAGATAAAGCAGCTTGAGAATAAGAAAAGAGATCTTATTCCTGGTTCCTGTGAGATTTCCTGTGCAGAGACTGTCACAAGAAGAAACATTTGGCCCACATGCCACAGAAACCAATGTATGGTCATATAAAGAGAAGTCTATGTGCTTTCTATATCAGCTCAGAGGTCATATGTTACAGGGGTGATAATTCTGAATCTCATTATTTGTTGATAATACCCAAACAATTGTTTTACTGATTTATTTTAATGACAGACTTTCACTTTCTTAAAAGAAATCTAATTGAAATAAGCTTGCAGAAGGAAAATGGGACAGCTAAGTTGTTAATATAATTCTGTAAAGGTAATGATGATTCTCATAATTTATTCTTTGCTATTCTTCGTGGCATTTGATAAATTTCACTGCAACACTTAGTTTACACACATATGCAAGAAGAGCACGTGGAGCGTTGTGGGCAGAATGCCAACCCTGACTACCCCAGAGGGTTATGAATCCCAGGCTGTTAATTAAGAGAATAGCAGAGCCTAGCACAGGCCTTAAGAAGAAACCCACTGGTCCTGTCCTGCCACCGTTTCTATTGGAGGAAACTGTGGGGTGCTCCCCGTAGAGAAGGTACCTGCTCAAGGAGTTGTCCTCAGTGCAGTGAGGTCTTCCAGCAGGACAAGCAAAAGCCTTGTTCTGTCCATTAGGGGATGCCTGATCTGAGGCTGCAAACATGGCTGTTGGCCAAATGAGTGAAAAGTATAAAATTGCAAAGAGCAGTTATTGATACCCTGGCAAGAAACTGAAGACGGCATCTGACACTCATCTATGCATAATGCTAGAGTCCAACACTACTTAACTCTTAAGGGCATGACATTAGATATGTAATCCTGGGTCTGTGGCCTCCGTGAGTAAAAACGCTGTCGTGCAATCTAGCTTAGTAACTGGTGCTGGATGCTCTCACAGTACCCCAAGGGGCTCTTGATGTTTTAGACTGCAGCTGAAAGACTCCTGCAAGAGTTACTGTGGACTGGAGACACTGTGCTAACCTGTCTTTCAGCTGCTTCCCACTCTCCCATTTGCCCTGTGAAGTGTTTATGGACGGGATCTCTCTTTCCTCTGAAAGGGAACTCTTCTCTGCCAACTCCCTCTGCGAGCAAACAGTAAAACCCCAAGGGAGCCAGGGACTGCGTCGGGTTTGGGTCCCTTGCACCAAGAGAATGAGACAGTTGCTAGACACTATGCACGTGAGTGCAGAATGACCCTGTGACTTTAGCACAGAGGATCAGGCAGACACACCACGTCTCTTGGACTCTTCTACTTCTAGGGCCCTTGGCCATGGTGTTACTGGCTCATCCTCCAAAATGGCAACTCCTAAAGCTGAGCCCAGCTAGCTGGGTATCAAACTGGCTGTGCATCTGTGGAACTCAGTGAAATGCAGGGCACTGGCACTAGTTCACATTTCAGGCACATGGGCAATGTCAAGCCACTAAGATTGTGTTAAAATTGATAGATTTGGGATGCTTCCAGACCTTCAGATGCAGGTGCACATCCTAGCTGTAGCCGTTTAGTTTGGTATAATGCTCTAAGCAGTCAAAACCATGCTGAATAGTCATATATATTCAATCACTGGAAGGAAACCAGGGATGCAAGCAAGCTAAGAGGGAACCACATGTTCCTGTCAGGTCGTTGGAGTGTGCCAGAGGAGATGAGCACCTGGAAAGCACTGGGTAATTCGTATGCCATGTAGGCTTGGTTCAGACGAACTTTGTCAGGTACCACTTTCACTGGCCCTTACATTAACTAGAGCAACAATTGTTTCCAATGTGGTGTGACAATAAAAGTGCATTGGTGGTTGTGAAACACTCATCTGACTTGGTGAGGAAGATAATTTCCGTGTATGGACAGCAAACTAAACCTTTAATTTCTGCCTAACGATGGGCACTTATTTGGCATAATGCACCCATTCATTTTTGTTAATTTTTTTTTTTTTTTTTTTTTTTTTTTTGGCATACGTAAGATTAGCAGTTCCAGCTCCAGGCCTTTTATTCAGGTGAAGAGGATGATCTTTATAAAAGTTTCTAGAGACAAAGCGGCTTGTTGGCCTATAAACTCGACATAGCCTAGCTCCACCAAGAACCACAAAAGGTTTCAATCAAAAAGGCAAGCATAGCTACGGGAGAAACTGACTCAGAATGAAGCAGCCACCTCACTGCAACATCATTAATGAAAGATTTTAATAGGCTGGGATAGATTTATAACAATTAATACAACTTGTTCATTATCTGAGACAAGGCATCTACAGTGTGTAGCATGTCTCTGCGTGAAATTGTAGACTTACTTGCACAAGTGTGGGCTGATTACATTACATGTAAGTAGCGGGCTGAAGCAGGACATTTGGTCCAAATACGTGTAAATAGAGTACCTAACAGTTTAAAGAAAGTCATGTCATGGGTGATTTATTCCTCCCCACTTTGTCAAGTCATGTTAACCAGGTTAGACCTTTTCATTTTGTCTCTCCAGGGAAAAGATCACAGCATCTTAGGGACTTGTCTCCAGAAAAAGTGCCATGGTTGTAGAGATGCAAACTTTTCATTTTCCCAGTGGGTGGTCTGCTGCAAAATCCCCAAAAGGCGAAGGATCTAGAGCTAGCCAGGGCCTCCCTTAAGCTGAAGCATTTAAGAGATTTTTATGTGTAATTTAAGAAGTTTGCTGAGAAATAGAGACTCTGATTTAACTATTTGCAGCTTATGATGTTTCCATTAGAAAATCTTAAGGAATCATCAGCACATTCCATATTTGACTGCCCACAAAATCACATTTTTTTCCCTCAAATCTATTGCCCCACAGCAGCGTCCTTTGTTCTTCTCCTCTCTTATTTGGCTTGCATTTATTTGGAAATTCTCAGAGAAGATGCTCGACCGCTGTTATTCACTCTAAGCAATACGAGTATGAGCCTCCAAAAAGATTGCTGTTAGCTTCTTTTGGGGCAATTTGCAAAGCAAGGATTTCATCTGGAAGGCTGAGTGGATTGACATCCCTGCTTGATGTTTAATACAATTCCCCCAAATACCAAAATGTTTTGCTCTGCCCTTTCTGTGCAGCACCCCCACCCTGAAGAGAAGGCGAGTGGCATGAAGCATTCTTGTACCTCCCAGTCATTCCCAAGACATTGGAGATGTATTGCAATAGGCAAATGCAACTACATCTAATTGTCTCCCTTATTTAAGTGTTATATTTTTTGTAGGAAATACATAACTTTTGTTCGACAGTGCAACAGGGTGGTCCTCTTTAAGTAGTCAAAAGAACCTGGAGCCCGTTTCCTCTCCCGCTCCACCTAGTAAGCTCTTTTTAAGGAAGTAGATGTGTGAAGGAGCAGCAGACAAGATAGAGACCAGAGCCAGATGTCCCTCTGAGAGCTGCCTCCTGACTGAGATAGAAACCCAGCTGTTTGCTGACTCAGGGGGATTCCAGGCAGAAAGCTCTGGGATTTGCTGTGTGTGTGCGAGAGAAAGGCACAGCTTGTACTCCCCTGGGCTGAGTCTTCCCAGCTTGCAGACGGAGCAGATAGGCACGTGCTTGGCTGGGAAAAGGATGCTGCGAGGACAGCGAGTGTGTGCTGAACAACTCTTTTGAGAGAAAGCCTCAGCTCCCAAAATCATGCCGATGAGGTAGGTAGTTGCATTTCTCCTGGGACTTGTATTAAGAAATCCTGCTCTGTGAAGTGAACTGCTGCCTTAAATAGCCTGGGCATTTGTGTAATTTATAGGAAGAATGTTGAGGAAATGGTTCTGCTATGGATGTGCTGCAGGCTGACAGTTTGTGCCTGGTTTGTAAAATATATTAGATATTTCTGGGCATATTTACAAACATCTTCTAGTTAGGATAACAAGCTGCTTGGCCAAAGTCAACATAAGCTGCAGCATATATTATATCCCAGACCAAAACATACCTTCCATCCAAAAATCATGGTTCAGCCTCATAACCTCCCCACTGCAACTTCTCTTCAATGCCATTGATTCTGAGCAAAGGCAGAGTTTCCCTGCACCATTGGTCAGTAGGTCACAGTTCCTAAACGAGAGTCTGGTGGGATACGGCTCCACAGGCTGTACAGATTTCTTGCTTGGAGATGTCTATAAATAATGTGCCATGAAGAAGGAAGAAAAGCCCATCCTTAGGGTGTTTTTTTTTTATTTTATACTTTTCCCACCATCCAGGAACACGTGCCACACATGCAAATGCCCTGCTAAATGGATACGTGAGGCTCTTGCATATAAATCTCGAGAGGTGCCCTGTTACTCAGGACTCTGAAAATGTGCATGGCAAGCCTCTGTACTCTGTACCTGTGCTTATTCACAGTGCGTTTTGTTATGAGACACAGCCAGTGACAATTATACACACTGGAAAAACTAGGGCAGGCTGTGGCTCTTTGCTGCCGAGCAGGCATGTCATTCAGCTGCATCTAAATTACCTCCTCAGCCCTGGGGGTCTCAGTGGGCTGCAAACCACCTGGGTTATCTGTCCTCTGCCACTCCAGGCTGGGTGTGCATGTTAAAGGGAGAGGACTTTGCTCTGGGAGGCTCAGCAGGGCTGTGTTACCTGTAAGCCTGACAGTCCTTGGAGCTGGGCACCGCTGGTGGTCCCCAGCCACTGGGATGATGCACAGTGCTGACCTGGGGCTAGGAGTATGGATGTGTGGTTAAGCATTGCTGGCAATAGAAAACCTTGGCTGCTCCGCAGGCACACTTTCACTCACTGCCAGGATTAGGAGCACCTCTCATCCTCCTTGATAAAGCCTAGCATGAGAGTGGGACCTGCTCCTAAGCTCAACAGCCACAGCCTGGCCAGCTCTGCACCCCGTATCTTCACGGTTTTGAGGCTTGCCTCCAAAAACCTGACTATAAAATGTCAGTGTTGGTGATGCCACGTCACAGCTTCAGCTCCTGGATAGGAAGAGCAGAGGAAGTGAAGTACTGGAGAAGGGGGCATTACTGCTCTTCTGTGCTAAGAGCCCCTCTGGAAAAAAAATAGCTTATTAGTATTTTATACTAGTGCTTTTAATTGGTAGTGTTACTTGTTAGCTTTGCAATACAATAATCCCAAGGAAGACGGGCTTGCATTCAGCCAAGCACTGCTAGCTAGCACAAGGTGAGAAATTCCCTGCTCAGAAAGGCTGCCATTTAAATAGATAAGGCAAATTGAGGAGGAGAAACAGAGCTAGAGAAAAGTGAAAAGACTTGCTCAAGGTCACATGGCAGATCAGTGGCAGATCAACAAAACTGTCTGGGTCTCTGAACTGCCAGTCTGCTGTCCTGCAAAATCTTTGGAAAAAAGTCTCTAATAGCTGTAGCTATCCTCAGGCCCGTAGTGAGCCTGTGCAAGCAACATATCATAACTCAAATTCTGGTATCCCAGAAATAGGAATTCTGTATTTTATGCACTCAAAGTATGATCCTGTAAGGTGGCTAATTTAAAAACAAAATAGTTTGTTGGATCGGTCATTTGTTTTTAAAAATTAACTTTTGGAAAGTGTAGTTGAAGTTTATTTTTTTTTCCGTGGTGAAAGGAACATGTTGGTGACCATAATCTTGGCTAAAATATAGGATAAGGAACTCTTCGTCCTTCCCCTCCATGTGCTATTTTGAGTTGGCATGTGTTCACAGAGATAACATTTGATGTCATAGTTGCCACATTGGACAGAGAAAAGCCTGAGAGAACCATTAACTATAGGACGACTCAGCAATCTAAGGCATCTTTGTCCTTTGTTAAATGATTAGCTCAAAGCAATGCTTCTTCTGAAGTTTCCAGCTCGAGAAAATCCTACAAACAAACATTCTAACAGCTATTATAAAATAAAGAGTCCTTTATACATAACAGAATTTTACAACAGTGCAAAATCAACTCATCTTTATTGCCCACAAGAAAAAAATATTTATTTGTATTCATTTCTAAATGCATTATAGCAACGTTAACTACAGATTTGAAAGCATCAGTGAATGAGAGAATAGAAACTAGAGACAAACAGGAGTCAGCATACCAGATTTCTTTTTCTGCTCTACCACTTTGTTACTTTGTAACCTTGGGCACATCACTTAATCTCCCCACAGCAATGCGTCTATATGCAAAAGGCAGTGATGATTTCTAGTTCACAGAAAGATGCTTCTCATTCTGCTCAAGACCCAGGCCCTAGACCCTCCCAGGCAGATATCTGCTTGTGAAGATTTTGGGAGAAGTTATTTTCTCAATGAATCCAGGTAATCCGCAATTAGCTGTGAATCCTATGGGATTATATTATTCAGTAGATTAGATGTTGCGGTCAAAAAGAAGAATTGCATGGAAACTGCATTCCTAGCATGCTGCTGGTCACAGCTGCTTTGAAAATCCTTGAGTGGAAGGACACTGCTTGTCCATGAGTAAGTCCTAGACCAAACTTTATTCTCTTAGACACCTCCAAGTAAGCAGAGGAGACACTGATATTTTTGCTCACCACTCAGTTGGTTTCTGGACTGTAAAATTCCCTCACCATAGCTGCAAGAAGAGGAAGATGGGAACAGGATAGAGATAGCTTCAGCTGTCTCTGTAGGGGAAAACAGCACGCAGGAGGTCCTTCGGATATTGGGATCTGAGCAGCTGGGGGAAGATCCCATGCTGAAGCATATTTAGCTTCACTGCTAATGGGTTAAGAAGAGCAAGATTATTTTTAACACACTACTTGTGAAACATTTTTCCTGTTCCTTGAAGAAGTACTTTGGCAAAAGGTGTGGCACAGATGCCTGTAATAGTAAACGATGTTACTGGGAAACATGGCACTACATTGCATCCATAAGAATGTAAAGTTGCCTTTTGTAAAAGACTATTTTAGACACTTAAAATTTTTCCGTACTTTCCTTCATACTAAAAACACCCATGAAGGATGTCTATCTTTGGTCGATGATTTATTTATCTTTTGGTTAAAGATTCAGCAGAAAAGGCTCAGCCAGTATTTCCAGGGGTAATTAAATTAATCTGTCATTTGGCTGGTTTTCTAAAGGGAGAAAAACACCTCCATCCCGCTGTAAAGCACTGGCTTGTATGAGGTTAGGAGCATATGAATTTGCTGGCAGGGTTACTCTGATGTCAGGAACATACCCTTTGCTTTCCTAAATAATATCAGCCAAATTTGTGAAATTCTAGTTTGGACATACTCTGGAGAGACTTTTTAGAGCTGGGCAGCTAAATCCTCTGCAGACTACACATGCTGTAGCTCTCATCAGGCTATGGCTGCTGTAGGAAACACGCATTGACATGTTACAAAGCCAAAATGCTGCAGTACGTCCCAGCCGGTTCCCCACAATGATGACGAGGTGGGAGCTGCTGCTTGCTTCACTTTCTGGAACCACCCAGTCATCTGTCAAACAGACCTGCACGCTGCACTTTTGAACCCCAGCTATCCAACTCAGGCTCCAATGGGCTGGGCAGGCTTGTCCTCGGCCAGCTTGGAACTTCTTGAGGAGTTTGTGGCCAAGCAGTGGCTGGAATCGCCACTTTTTGTAAAGCAGAACTTGCCAAAAGAATTAAGTCACCCAGGCCAGACTGAAATTTAGGGAGGGCTGAGTGCTTTCTTCATAGAGATGATGGAGAGCTAAATGTTGCTTGAGATAGAAGGGCATGCCCAGCTGGAGACCACGAGAGGCAGCACAGACAAGGGCACTATAGCATTAGGAAGAGCTGCAATGGGTTACATCCCCTCCCATTTGTGAGCCTGAGCAGAGGGCAATTGGCATGGATAAGGGAGGTGACAATAGTGGTTGTGGTTAGAGGAGTTTTTCACCGGCATGCTGGGGAAAGCAGCTCAGCCTGAGTGGCTGGGCCCTGCTACCTGCATCACCCCTGCCATGGCCGTACAAAGCCAAGTGGCTGCAGCTTCCACCCAGGAAGGGCTCAGGGCTGAAGTGGCAGCAGCTGTGGCTGGTAGGTAAGCAGGGCTGTCACCAGCAGCCAAGCTGGGAGTGTCATGCCTCCGTCCCCAGGATTTTGCAGGTAGGAACCCAGTTCTGGCCCATCCTGTTTTCTCTTCCTTCCATTTGGCAAAGTGGGCTGCCTCTGCCTTTGTCTTCTTATCCCAGGAGAGAAAAACTGTGGTTTGTTACACAGCTGAGAAGCCTCAAGCTGAATCTTTACTCATGGGTGGGGATAGAGAGTTGAAGAGCAGTATTAGTGTGCAGCATTCAGCTCCCAGACAGTACCTATGTAATCGGGATAGGCAGCACTTTAGACTTCCTCAGCACACGTACCTGTCCCAGCAATGTCCCCAGCCCACACCAGGTCAGGACCTTGCTGTGCAAAATTCCCCACACCTGACATGGAGCTGCAATAGGCCCTGGGATGGAGACCTGAGGGCATGCAGTGGCTCTGCTGTAAGTCAACATTAGCAGATAGTAGCTTATATCTATATACAAGCAGTTTTATACATATGGATGGAGATTATGACTTGCTGTTACAATAGCTAGAGAAGGCAGATGTGGGGAGTTGGAGTTTGAGGAGGCTTGTAATTAGTGCCACCCAGATCCTCATGTGACAGAGGCTATCAGAAGTTTTGACCTTGAGTGAACACTGAACATTTTTCTGCAAAATCCTTTCTTCAAATCCCATTTAGTTCAATGGAAATAATTGCTAGGCATGTTACAGGTAAATAATGTCAGTAGGATTTGTACCATGTAACGATGAGTACCTTCAGAATAAGAGTGTCACCTCTGAGGTATCCTAGTTTTGTGGAAACTTCTTCACTTTAGCCTCTCTGTGCTCATTTCACCATGTTAAAAATGACGACAATGCTTTTCCATTTTTTTATTCCCCAGGAAAGTTTCTTTGCCTTCTACCCTCAGGAAAATAGAGACAGGAACAAAAGAAAAAAGGAAAACCAAAATAAGCAAATGGAATTAGGTTTTTTTTTCCTTTAAAAACTTTGAACATTTAAAAAACCAAACATTTTTCACAAAAAAGCTCACATCTGTTATTTATAAAATTCCATTTTATGTGATTTTTTTTTTTACTGGCTCCCATTCAGATACCAACAAAACAAATCAGGCACAAGTATTACATGTTGTACCAGTAAGTGCTAGAATCCCTGAAAGAATATAACAGTGATTATTTTTTTTCCCTAAAGATTTGGCAAGGGAGATGTGTTTGGAGGAGGGATAGAAGGAAGAGAGGTAGTTTGAGAACAAAGAGAAGGGTGATTAATAGAGTACAACTCTCTTTATCTTCTTTGTCTCCAGATACCAAAAATATTCAGGTGAGTAAGGAAAATGGCAAGTAAGCATTACGTCCCTGATGAGAACCTCGGTCAAATGAAACAGACTTTCAGATAAATCCATTTTATTCTTCAGATGAATATATTCAAAAAGGCACAAGCATGTCAGCTTGGGCACTAGACTTATTTTTAAACATTTATCTAGTCAGCATGCCAAGCTCCTAGATATGCTCACAAGCAAAATTCTTAAGCCCAGTGCAGAACGGCACTGCTGTTTTTCTTGGGAAATGCGTTATTTCAGTTGTGTCTGCACACAGAAGCAGTGCCACTTCGACCACTTGTGCATAAGAGCACCAGCACAACCCTTCCCCTCTCCCCCACATTGTGACTGCCATTATACCAATATAAAGACCCCATACTGATATTATTATTCCTTTCCAGGAAAAGGAATGAATCGCAAGCACCTTCCTGCCACTGTAAGTGAATTGATACCAGGAGCTGTAGATGCAGTTAAAAGACCCCCCTCATGCTTCCCCCCCTAGGTCTCCCACACAACCAATACAGTTATACTCATACAAAATCTAGCTATAGAGCCGGCTTTCATGGACCAGGAGTCTTTACCCTTTTTAATCCACTTAGATTAACAGCAGTGCACTGCTAATTCACACAGCAAAGAGCAAAGGGCTCTCTGCAAAGCACAACTTTTTTCTTGTAGCAAAAATAGATAAGCCCACTTTCCTCTAAAGAATTGATTATTGGATGCCTTTGTGGGTTTTGTACAGCACCCTGGTTTTGTGAATTAGGTGTAGTTTGGTGAATGAGAAAGCTTAACCTCCCTTACTCAAACCATTTGTGGGGAAGGAAGGAATTTGTGTTTAAGTTTAGGATTGTAAAAAATACAACAGCTGTATATTGTTTTTTACACACAACATTTCTGGTTTTACATGTAATACCAAGCATTTTAAAATACAGAAATAGAGAGCCCTCCGAAGTTTTCATAAAATGTCTGTCATGTTAAGAATCCCAGTCTCCATTAAACCGGCAACACATTTTAATGGGAAACAAAATAATGAATTTGTTATGTTAAGGGCTAGCTTTGTCCTGTTACCATCACTTCTTGTCCAAAAGAGCCTTGGTCCATAAAGAAATTTCTTTTGAGTTAGATGACTAAATATCATGGATTTATTAAATAATAAAGGATTATGTGCACTTGGCATAGATAACTTGTTTAGATTGGTTTTTAGGCCTCTCAAGATTTTCACTAATAGAAATCAAGCAATTCAGAATCCAGACTATGCTGCTGCCTCTGTTAAGCTAAGCTGCTAAAGCAATTTTTACACACAACATATTCTCCTATGTACTATCTACCATTCAGTTACATCAGTACTATTTGACCTAATGCGATAAAGATAGGTACAGCAATAATTCCAGGAGAACAGACATATATATACACACAGTGGCAGGTGTCACCAGAAATGATTATAAGCTGGTGGAGAGGCATATGAAGGCAATTTGTACCCATGTTAATTTAATTTTCTAAAATTTCCTTTAGCAATCACAATTTTCTTATTGGAAATTTTCTCAAAGCAGTGGGAGATCCCTCAGCAATTAAACGAAGATGCAAATATTCTAAAATTTCTGGCACTGGGTATAAGTATATGAACCACTCAGTGACATTATTCACATAATTAAAGTCAGGCTTCTGCTTCAGTACTTTGCTGAAAGAACCAAACAGATTTTTCCCTGCTTGCTCAGCAAAGGAGTTACATTGGTGTTAACAAAAAGACTTTTTGTATGAACTGGTTGTTAGTCACATTCTGTCGGTCTGTCAGATTTCACTTCCTCCTTGCCTGACACCACATCTACTAAATCTCCATTCACCTGTAAAGTAATGCAAGTGTAATAAACCAGGATCTGATTTTTTTTTTTAGTGGAAAGTATTACCAGAAAACCTGTCTGGAACCAAAAATAAAAATCCTGGTGGATTAGTAGATATTAAAACTACAAAAAGTTATTTTCTCCCACTATTGAACAGAGGGTAGCCTTAAATCTACACTCACTTTCACTTGCCTTTCTTTCAAAATCTTTCAGAGATTTTATTTTCTTGACAGTAAAATGTCAGCAGCAGTATAAGACAGGCTGTTCTTCCAGGCCATGAGTGACATCAAGATTGCATGGCCCTTCTTTTTCTCTTCCCTTTCGCAGGATCTGTTAAAGTTTCTTCCCCTATCATAAATGGCACTTAGATCCAGGCGGATCCTGCTGTACCGCAAAGCGTGGCTTCCTTAAGCATAACATTGTGCTCTCCGTACTAGCATGCGGCCAGAGCTTGGGGTAGTGCAGAGCGCATACCTCCATCCAGCTTCCTGAAACGCAGTGAAGATATGGGTGTAAGCTGTCCTCTCTGTATGTCAGATCTGGAAAGCAAAAATTGATTTTGTTTTGTATAAAACAGCGCCAACATTGTCACCAAACAAAACTGTGATGCTGATGATTTCTGCTAGTAATGATAACGTCAGTCTAATATATAGCATGGCAGGTAGTGATGTTATCTTGCTTACAAATATGTTGACCTTTTCAGCTTCCATCCTGCAAATTATATCACACAGTTGGTGATCCATAGAGAGAAGTCTCATCTTTAGTGGACCAGATGGCAGATTTAGGGCTTTTAAAGGCTGTATCCAAAACTCACTAGAGCAAACAGACTCCGTCATTTTGCATCCAGCAACTCTTTGCTGAGCACATGAAACAAAGACCTAGCTTCTGCGCTCACATAGATGCACAAAGCTGATAATTTTGGCTTTGTGAGGAGGGATTAAGTCCTGGTGGCTGTGTCTCGCCTGTGGGACAGGAGCATTCCATAATACTACACCTCGTGGAGGTTGCTTAGGTTCCCTCCCAGCTCACAGACCCACTTTCCTCCCTCCAGACCAGACAGGGGGCAAAGTAGAGCAATTGCATTCCCACATTTAATCCCAACACACAGTCAAGACAGGAAGGCCCAGGAGCTAAGCGGTACTCAGGGTCAGACTGCATAAACACAGTCAGTATTAAATGTGTATTATTTGCTTTCGCTGCAGCGCCTCAGATCTCTGAGAACCTTACTGTGCCAGGCACTGTACTAGTCCAGAACAAACTTACCCCAATATAGACTTTGAATAAGAACAGATTTAGAACACAGCCTTTAAAGATATCACTAAAAATACTTAAAAACCCTGTGGTTTTTTTTTGAGCAACACCACTCCCCACCCCTTTAGAGGCGAGACCTTGTCAGGCACTAAATAAATGTTTACAGAAAGGTGTTTACGACTCAACATTAAATAATGATTTAAGATGGAAATGTTGACAGAGCCTGGGTGCTAGCAAAGCTGCTAAGAATCTCTATGCATCTGGTGATTTATTTTCTTTTACAGCCTATGATAAAAAAAAGATAATAGCTCTATCCATGTTTTAAAATAAAAGCAAAACCTCACATCAAGGGCCGACCAGAATGATCTGTAATCCCTGAAAACAGGAATCTTTCCTGGAAACAGGGATAAAACCTCTACTGTAGATGTTTCAGCAGGAAAAACAACATAAAAAATAATCTCCACATATCGCATAGATTCCTTTTTCTGTTTACAACTCATTGTTTCAGAAGTTAGGATTTTTAACTAGTCCTGTCTATTCTCTATCCCCCTTGTTTGTCTTTTTATCTTAAAATGTGTGTTTACTTCAGAAAAGTAATCTTAATTTTGACCCACTTGTGGCCTGACTAAGTGCTGAGCTAATATTGACTAATATTTCAAAATAAATTGCTCCCTCTAGTGAGATCACAGCAGTACTGATTACAGCCTGAAAACTGCCTGAATGCCCCTGCACCACTCAATTAAGCGGTTGGCTCATTATGGATTTGATTCTGCTCTCCTTACTCAGACAAAACTCCAGATGATCTGAAGAGGAGACTTGCCTGAGCAAGGAGTGCATGATAAGGCCTTTTGCATTTAAGATAATATTATTTACAAAGGCTTACGCCTCCCACACCATTAAAACCTTCCCTTAAACAACACACTAGTTAACTAGCAGACCTTTGGAGAAACACACTAGCTCGCAGAATGCTAAAGCTAAACCTATGAATAGGTTTCATACAAACAATACTGTTATCACAGTCTGCTTAATTTCTTTCAGCTTCAAGTTGTTTGAAAAAAAATTTCCAATTAAATGTAGACCTCACTCCAAACATGAGCTAGATGCTTCACAGTGCTCCCCTGCATCCAGTGGCTTTTAAAGTAAAAAAAAAAAAAAAACAAAAAAAACCCGCAGTATATTTTGTGGAATCTTCAAAAGGCTCCTGAGCAAAAAGACATTAATAAGGAACAGCATTAGGATTCTTTTCAGCATGGTAGTTTGGGAAGTAAAGCATTTCATAAGGAAATGGGTGCTCTTCCTCTTTCTAATTGATAGACCTACTCTGGGAACGCTTGGGAATAACTCCTGGAGAAGCAAGGACCAGAACGCTGGGACGCTTCTCTGCTAATTCGTGTGAGCTATTCATTAGCAGCATTATCCTGAAGCCGACTATGCAGTCTCTGCAAGCGCTGCAGACATCACCCTCCTCCTCGAGCATCTGCGCCACACAGCCTGGGGAGGCCCATTCTGGGCGGCCTCCTGGCAGCTCCCCGAGCAAAACTGTGCTGGCAGAGAAGCAGAAAACTGGTAACTGGTGTTGCGTTATCAGCCATCCCACTCTCTGCTCCCTGCTGTCCGCTGGGCAGGACAGGGGCTCCTGCTGGTGGAGGGCTTGGTTAAACCCTTGCTGCCGAAGTGGCTGGCAGCAGAGCTGTTGCCAGTCCCCAGCAGCAGCAATGGGCTTCAGGGGCCCTCGGCAGAGGTTACCAGCCAGCATGGCCGACCCAATGCTGAGAGCAGCAGCAATGGGTTTCAGGGGCCCTCGGCAGAGGTTACCAGCCAGCATGGCCGACCCAATGCTGAGAGCAGCAGCACTGTGAAGTGATGCTGGCTGCCACAGGGTGATTTCATTAGCGGCGCAGCCTGATTTCATTAGTGGGATGATTGGATTAGCATCCGATGAGTGGCTGTAATGAGAGGGGCCCCGGCCACCCACCCCTGCCCTCCCTTGCGCACCAGCGGCATGGGGGACTTGACCCGCCAAAGGTTTGGGTGTTGTCCAACCTCAGGCTGGGGGGACAGGGCAATGCAGACCACACAGTATGGCAGCAGGGCCTTTCCTTCTCCCTCTTGCTGCCCTGCGTGCTATGTGGAGAAGATGCAAACACTTGGCAGGCTCCTGGCCCCCAGAGAGAGGTCTCCCACATGATGGTGGCCTCGGGATAGTCAGGGATGTGTTGTGCCAGGAGCGGCCATCCCCTCCCTTGGGCTGAGCTCATCCCCCAGCACTGCCGCCATCCTCCACCATGGTGAGCAGGCAGAGTGGGCTGTGGGTGACCCTGCTGTGGGAAGCCCACAAGGGGAGCTGAAGCAGTGACATCTTTGGGCGTTGTGAAAGGATCTCAGTGCCCAATGGCTGGCATGAGGAGAAGCCAGAGCTGCCTGGGAGCTTGCAGGGGTGCAGCTGCCAGAGGCTGCATGCCGAGGGGCCCAACTCCGCTGTTGCCTGGAGTCCAGTGGCAGGGCCAAGGCTCCACCCGTTCTCAGGAGAAGGTTTTTTACTTTAAAAGAGAAAAATGTCAACTCAACTGGTGTGAGATGAGTATCTGGAAGAGGCCTTGGCCCCCTCAGACTGCATAAGCGCAAGGCCACCCCACCGGGTGAAGTAGGTATGAGGCAGGACATGTGCCTGAATATAGCGATTTCATGCTCCAAACCCTGGTTTCTCTCAGGGCAAACTCTGCCCCACCATCAGGCACAAGGCTTTGTTCACCACAGCCTGTGGAAAGTCAGCCGTGCAAGGGAGGCTCGTCCCTCGGGCAGCTTTTCCTCCTGGCCTGCCTGCCAGGCTGCCTGGGGGAGAGAGTCTGTGCTGCCTGTGCCAGCCGCCATCCTCCCGGTGCTGCAGGGACAGATGCCCGGCTGCTCTCCAGCCTGGGCCACTGTTTCCTGGTCTCTTGCTCTCCAGCCTCTCTTTTTAACACCACGAAACTGTCACTGAAACATGGAGGCTACAGACACAGTTATGACCATGAGCCTGGGTCCATTTTCTGTAGGCAAAGCTTGACTGGCTGGAGCAGTCCTCCGGAGGTCCAAGCAGAGCTATGAGTGCAGGAGAGCAGCCATCACCAATGGCAGTGGATGATTCGTTCTTCTGTAAATGAAGTAATGACTTAAAGATAGGTGCTAAGTTTTCTTAAACAAGTATTTCCTAACTTCTTTTCAGTGAGGAATAAAAGAACATACAGCTTTCAAATGCAATGGATAAAAAAACCCAAATGCAGGCTGGTTTTGGAAATGTTGAGGGCTTTGTTGCAGGCTACTGGCAGGCCTTGGGGGGACACTGCCTCTGGGGGGAAGTGGGTTTGCAGCACCAGCCTTGTCGTTCCCTGCCACCCCTCCAGCAGCGAGAGCTCCTTCCCTATGGCAATGTGGGTCCTGCCATGGCCCCTCAGCATTTTTCTGAGTTACCCAGCATGATCACAGGCAGATTGTTTCCACAATTCCTCGAAGCACAAGTGTGTGTGTCCTTGTAAAGAAAGTCAAGTTTGCAAGGAGAGGTCGTATCTTCTAAATGCCTCAGTTGCTACAGGTGGAAAAAGCTAACAAATAACTGGCTCAGAATGGTGTAAGGGAGTTTGTGGAAGTTTATGATTGCTGAAAATTACACATGCCTGTTTTTGCTAGGAAGCTTTTTTTTTTTTATGAGTTGCAAAAAAACCGCTTGAGGTAAAATAGCCATCATGCCAGAGTCCAGTGCACCTGCTGCATACATGTATGCAAGCTTGTCACAACTGTCTCGAGTTCGGAGTATTTGGCTTCTTGGCCCTTCACACCAGTGCCCATTGCTTTTTGAAACTTACATTTTCAGCAATTTCTGATGACTCAAACCGTTAAATGTAATCTTCAAAAGTGACATAAAACTATATTTTATGGGTTTGGGTTACTTTTTTCCACTCTTACAAATTTTAACCTTAATGATTGCCATTTATTCTAGGTTAAGTAGTCTTATGCGATGCTACTTAGAAGCACCTTTGTTTTTGGTTTTTTTTAAGATTTATTACAAATAGTTAAGCAAGTATTTCCGTAAGCACGCACGCGGCGTTAAAGCCAGTATAATTAAATGTAATGGCTACCAACTGTCACTAGAGGCTGCTCTTAATACACCGTGGAGAAATAAAAATAGGGAAAACCTACACTGCACGTCCTCTTTCTTTTACAAGAAGAAAAAAAAAGTTCATCACCATGATGTATCTGCATGGTTATCTCATTTATTTCCATTGCTAAACTGTTTCTTTAACCATAAAATCATTCTAGGTGCTACACCCCTATAAGATTAGGCAATACATAGACAAACCACATTTCCCAGACCACCAATATTCATTTTTTTTTCTCTAGTGCACACAGAAAACAGCTCAAAATTTTTGAGTTGCACTTTAAGAAGTATTTGAGCAATAGCTCCTAATTATAGTAGCAAATTTATGCTTTACTGTAGCATATGTTTTTGGAGTAATACGTTTCCCATAGTAAAAACTTAATGATACCTCACTAATACATTTTCTGATGTTCTGTTTTCTGTCCTTAATCTGCCCCACCTGATTTGTCTTTGACAGGTTGCATTCATCTCCTGTGTAAGGAGTCCTAGTGAAAATAATAAAAATCTCTTCAGTATTTTGCAAAGAACTCTTAAATACTTTGTGCATAACTGTTAACTTCTAAACCAAGTGTATTTAAATAGATGAAAACCAGGCTATTTGTGTCACTAGGACATACATGTCAAGCTGCTTTGTCAAATTAACTGCATCTCTGTTCCCCTGTCCTGCACATTGTTTCCGTGTTCATTTGGACAGCCCAGAAAGTACACAAAAAATGTCTTTTTTCCTGAGTAAACCCACCCATCCACTAGATCAGAATGAGCAGTTTATTTTGGCCAAATTAGGTGTCCTCTGTCCTTTCAAAATGTGAAGATGGCCAGACTTTTCTTGCTCTGGTCTGTTTTCTTCTAGCTGTACATCTGCAGACACGAGTAGGGGACACAGAGAGCCGTCTGGCCGGGGTGCAGAGCAGAGCAGAAGGTGTCGTATCGGTGTATTAGTGTAGCATCATCCTTGCATGAATAACATCCTTCGTCCTAGCCCTGACTTTCCTGACTGGGTCACTCTAGTGCCAACTAAGACATGCTGTTTGGCGACTACCTGATTTCCCTCTTGCAATCCGACCTTAGCTGTAGCTGACCTTCCCCTCGGTTGCGTTTCTTCAATGCTAATTACGCATTTTTGGCTCTGCTGGCTGTTCCCTTTTTGTAGTACGTGGTGACTGACTCAATGTTCATTAAAACCAGTCCCTGCTTGCATCAGCCTTTTTAAAATTGTGCAATTGTGTGCCTCTGTTTTGTCACTAGGGCAATACCTGAGGGTGTAGTTTGCTCCAGTTCACCTCCTAGTTTGTGCTGGTTCACTTTTGTGCCTGGAGCTTGTCTTTCCTCTGTTGCAGTCTGACCAGCGAGCTCAGCAGCCTGTATGTGAAGGCAACAGTTGTGTTATTTTGGGAGCACATTTTTGTTTGTTTGTTTTTCTCCTGAACTAGGGAGGAGGGGAATGAGTCTGTGCAGCTGAATGAAGCTTTGTTTTCTGCTGAGGAAATGAAAAGCTGAAATCTTGTCTCTCCTGACACAGAAATGTTCCCTTTCACAGGGCTGAGCCTTTTGGTTTGGAGTCCTTAAAGTGGTAAAGTAAAAGAAGGGCTGCATTTACAAGAGTGCTGGAGGAGACGAACACCCCTTATGTGCGGTGGTTGGAGACCTCATGCAGGAGGTAGAAGACTTGGTGAATTATTATTTCTGCTGGAGAGAATTTTAAACCACATGTCTGCCCTTTCAGGCTATTGCTCAAATCACTCTATTATGGAATGGTGCTCCTCTACATTTCTAATTACTTAGGCCTATTAATGCAGATGTGAGTTTATTAGCAGCCTCTATTGAAGACATCCATCTTTAATTAAAGTAATAATAGATACAAAGATCTGACAATCCTATATTCTCAGGTGCTCATGTGAAGCACCAAACCAGAAAGTTACTAATTCATTTTTGATTCTGGCTATTGTTGAAGTACCATGAGAGCATTTGGAAGACCAGGCCCAGTATACTGCCATGTGGAGGCGTTCATGTGCATTTCTTTGGAGGTGGCAGAACTGAGCCTTGATTTGCTTGCTTCTTCGCAAGTGCTCCAGCTCAAGAAAAAGGGGAGATTGATGACTTTTTTTTTTTTGTATCTTCAGGTCCATAGTGTTTTCTCCAGCTGAAGTTGCTTAACGAACCTGGGTGGGCCATAATTTCAGTTTGCTGAAAGTGAATATTTACTAAAATAAATGAATCAAATCAATTTTTGGCTGCCCACCAGACACCTGGAAAATCTGCTTCTTAGACTGTCACAGTAACTCTTTTGGCTCATGAGAACTTGACTTACGGCTTAACGTCTTTTTTGACATAACATTGTGCAACTTTTGCTCTGGTTAATAGCTATATTGACTACCCTCCAGAAAGCATCCTGCAGTTGTTTGGATTCAGACTCCCTTTTTGCAAAATACATAAATAATACCCCTGAGTTGCAGATCTGCTTCAGGTATGAGCTCTATAGCTCTGGTATGCAGTTCCTCGTTGGAGAGGCTTCTTCACTGATCTGCGATGAGTGAATGCATTTGACAGCAGGCCATACAGAATGGGAACTCTGGAATGACAGAACCTCATGCTCTGTGCTTTGTCTTGCACTCCTTGAAGAAACCACATCTGTGACCAGTCTCTTGTTCACTACAAACAGTTAAAAAAATTCAAAAGCGCTAGAAAAGATATTTAGAGGCCCCATGGACATTTCATCCACCTCCAAAGGAAAAATAACATCGATGTTTTAAGCTAGGATGAAGGTTGTATTGTGGATATCACATATATAACTGCAACTTCTATTCCAAATTAACTTTTTATTCTTACTACGAATAATGACCCTGTATCCCCAGCCTGCCTTTTGAAAAGTTAGGCTCCAGTCCCCTCTCATGCCTGGATCTCTTCCTTTCCCTGACTTCCTGGTTCTTGAGACCATCCGTACACATCGCTTCAGCATAATTAAACCACCAGCAAGCAGATACCAGCTTAATAGCAATCTCTGGACATCAATTTGTGAAGAGAGCGTTGATATGGAAAGTTTTCTGTGGGTGAGGGATTGCTGAAAGTAGTGAGTGCTGTTTATAAACAGTGTCTCTCAGATCCTATGTCATAGTAATGTTTTTCAGGATTTGCCCTTCCTTCACAACTTTTTAGAGTATACGCTAGGAAGCCAGAAACTCTCAGACTTATCTGAATCAAATAAATTTCAGATGCTTTTATAAACAGATTTGTGCTTTTTTTTTTTTTTTTCAAAGAGCAAAGATGAAGTTTTAATCTGGCAGTATGATATTGCTGCTGATAGCAACAGGATGAGGTCTTATCCTTCTGACCCTGTTTAGCTACTAGCTCCTGCATCCATCTAGCTAGGTTTTTCCCTTTCACCTTGAGTCTCAAAAGCTGCTGGAAGATGCCATCACACAAAATGATGGTAGCCAAGAAATGGCACTGGTCATTGCAGGCAGACTGGAGGGATACTTCCTAATCATGTCCTATTTCAACAGTGAGACATACTGTACATATATGGTATTTTTTTTATGTCTGCGTGATTTGTAGTGATCTTAACTGCTGATTTAGAAATTGACTCAGCTGGGGAGTTATAGATACCTTGATATTTGCATTGGTGCTATTCATTTTTTGTTCTGTGCAGTAATACAATGTTTTCAGTTGTTTCTTTACCTGACTCATCAAGATAAAGCATTTTTGTGTGCCTATCAGGTTTACAGCCTCCTGAGGCCCACAGGCTCAGGCTCTATAGGATGTACAGCTGTGGCTGATATGAGAAGGATTTGCAGAGCTTGTGTAAGGCAACACTGCAGCAGTCACAAGTGGCCTCTCTTTAACTCCACCACGTCACATTTTGATTACTCAAAGCATTTCTCTACCTCACTCTGTGCAATAGCTTTTGCTGTGGTACAATAGGAATACCAGAGCCTCAAAAAGCTCTGTGGATCTAAGGGGCCAGCCAGTTCTGCATTCCCTCACTTGGCTTTATCAGTGGAAATTCCTTCCTCCCTGATCGAATGACCAAGGGAAAATTATCTCTTTTTAAAACAGTTCACATTTCTTTGGATTCAGTTTCAAATTGGCATTCTTAAGCTTATCACAGACCATTTGTAAATGCACTAGTTCCTGACCGAAAGATTTAGCATGTACCAGATTTGTTATCCATCTAGGACAAAGAGTCTGAAAGAGGCACATGCCATACAGTACATTCTCCATGAGCCATTTAAAGGTAGCAAGAGCACTGCGTAATCTAGAGAACATTATTTAAAACTGACAGAACCTTTACCCTACCATAAAAGCAGCCTTCTACTGGGGCTTTTGAATTTACTTCCATGTTCACCTACTCACTTAAGATCAATGTAGAAATCCAGCTAACCCTTCTGTAACATCAAAAGTATCCAAGCATGAGCCAAATGTCTCTCTGATCCAGTGTGTCTCAGGCACAAATCTGCACGTGGTCCCTTCCTGAACAGAGCAAGAATCAAATGACAGGCAGCAATAGCTTGGTTCACTACTTTAAATCCCCTTCTCTCCTCCATTCTCTCAGGGTCACAAGCCTAGTAGTTGTTCAGGCTTGTCCTTGGCCTCTTGTCTTGGCTCTCTCTTTGCTGTGTTAGTATTTTTCAGTTGTTTCTCTCCAATTGACCTTTTTTATCTTTTCTACTACAGCGATACACAGTACTACCAGTATGTGCCTTGTCTTGAACAGCGTATGTCTGTGTGATTTGGAAGAAGCTTGCTTTTGCTGTATCTTTCCAGCACTACAGAAAATTTTTATTACTTATGTTTTCCTTGATGAAAGCCTACTACTGTAGTTAACTATGTTGGCAAGTCTGCTTTCACTCAGTGGTAGTAGGGGCTGCATGTAGCAAAGAATAGAAATATCTTAATCTTATGTCATTTCCATAGTACCCATACTTTGTACTTTTCTTCCTACAGCAAATTGTGGCAGAAGCGTATGAATGGTTAGAGGACCAATTTTTTTTTCTGCCAAATTTTATTAAATCTCCTCTGAAAGGGAAAACAACTGAACCATGTTTTTTAACATCTTCATATTGATGTTGCATTGTTACATGGCCAGCTGTAGTGAAAAACTTTCAATTAAAACATACAGCACCAGCAGTGCACAGAAAATCTTTCTGAGCTGATCATACTCTTCTATAGTCGCAGTGATACAACATGCTGATAGTCAGTACTACAGTGCAGTGCTACCAAACCTGTTCATGACCTTGAAACTGAGAGAGCTGTTGTTTGGCTTCTATTCCTTCAATTCACTCGCCAAAAACCATAAAATCATGAAGACGAGTTGACATGTGTCCCACTAAGCAAGCAGCTGCCCAAGGACAGCCTGCTTCTGTATGCTGAACTGCTGGTAGCTTGGGTGTGGGCAGCAAGAAGAAAAATGCAAAGAAATTGGCTGGCCCTTTGCCACCTCTTTACATTAAAGAGCAGCTGGTATCTGCAGTAAGTTATAATCACTGTTAGTCAAAATCTTGTCATGTTTTGTTTGCAGAAAGCAAATTACTGACATTTTCCTTTGACAGGACAACTGACTTGGTCACCAGATTTGTCTGGGCTTGTTGCAGCTATTTGGATATATAGGGAGAGGCCTGAAACAGTACCAGCCCTGAATCTCATGAGGAAGTGGGGTAAAGTGTTGCCATCTGGGACTATATATGCTTCTCTGGAGCACTCTATGCTGTACCAAGGCCCAGAGGCAGACAGAGGCTGTAGTCCAGGATTTCTGTGCATTAGAGCCATCTCCTCAGCAGCTCTAGCTTTCCCTTTGAATAGCATTGCAGGATGAAGAAAAGCATTTTTCCATGCTTCTGTCCTCCCATCTTGCTGCAGAGTTTCCTGACAACTGTGCCTAAACTCTCCCAGGGCTACCTACTGTGAGATGCTCCATGGTCCTGCTTCCAGGGCATCCAGACAGAGATTGGCTCTAGCTGGTTCCCTTCTGCTATGCATTTCCACTCAGGAGACCAGGGAGAAGGCAAGGAGGATGGAGCTGACACTGAAGTCTGATGCCTGTATGGTGTCAGGACACAGCATATGGAAATCTTGAAGCTCCAAGACATGCCAGCTGCCAGCTTGGGAGGGGCAGGCAGAGCAGTCCTGCTGCCTTCTCCAGCATCATAGTGACAGGGGGACTTGGGACCTAGAGCTGTTTCTTTGCTGCCTATACTTCTGCAGTAGACTGAATTGCAGCAGTGGGACTCATCTGACCCCCCTACCTGAATTTGTCAATTTTTTTTTTTTTTTTTCTCAGAGAAGATAATAGATTCCCTCCCCTCAAAAGTCACTGAAGCTATATGTACAGCATAGCGGGGCTATGTAACAGCTGCTTTTCTATATGGCAGGCAGTTTTACCACTTTAGTAGAAAGAGACTGAGATTTCCAGGTAGAATTTTAGATTTTATTTTTTCCTAAGAAAAGAGACAGTAAGTACTGTTTGTAGCAATGGATACCACAAGTTCTTCTTTTGAGAAGATTTAGAAATAAGACAAAAATAACCCAGACAACCCCTGCCCCAAGGTACAGAATCCCAAC
The DNA here is from genome assembly GCF_036417535.1 of Chlamydotis macqueenii. Lineage (NCBI taxonomy): Eukaryota > Metazoa > Chordata > Aves > Otidiformes > Otididae > Chlamydotis > Chlamydotis macqueenii. Next base: position 24,895,217 of record NC_141559.1, read on the forward strand.
TAATAACATTGTAAAAGAAGCTGATAATATTGATCCCTTGTGTACCGGTAGTTAAACTTCAAAAATCAATGGAAAGGGAAGCTTAACTGGCCTTTCTGCAGTATCAGAACGCAAAGCTAAATCCCAAATGTAGAATTTTTACAGCTATAAATATAGGGGACGATTTTCAGATAATGTTAAAATTACTGCTTAATTCCCTTTCCTTCAGGACAAAGCTCCTATGAGGTGCACTTGGAAAGGAATCCCTGAGTGTAGTAGATACACTTCTATGCGAACCAAGCTTTTCAGAGTGGTATGCAGAAGGAGTGAGACCAGGTTGATCAGCAAGGACCCCAGTTCTGCTATCACTTCTGCCTTGAGTAACTTTAAATATTTATCCTTGGTTTTTTTTTCAGGCAAATTCATCTCTCAAAATACAAAGCTGTTCCTGCACACAAGTGCTGTCAGGATCTGGGATCAGCAACGACACAAATATTACTCTGGCAGTGGTCTCCTGCGTGTTTGTAGGAAGAATATTAGGCCTTGGTCCTCTTAAGGTACCTAGGTAAGAAATCCACATTGCTAAATATCTCTGAGGATCTGAGTGCCCAGAATGAGTACCTGGAATTTTTACAAAGTAAGATTTTAGGGGCTTGGCTGTGCTTCTAGCCACATTCGTATTTCCTCCTTGTTTACTTTTAGCCATTCAATGTTGTTCCTCACTTGCTCAAGTGACTGACTCCTGGGCAATTCTCCTGCCCCAGCATTAGGATATTTCTCAAAGAAATTTTCCATCTGGAAAAGAGAGAGAAAAACAATTGACGCAAAGCAAATAACACCTCTATTGGGCAAGTGGCTTTTTACAGGGACACGGTCAAGGGCAGTTTTGGCTGGGAGAGTTATTTAAGCTCAGGCTAGTAGAACTGGGATAGTTCATACAGTAACTCATACTGCTTTACACATTTAGAGCATAAAAAGTCAAATTTCCTGGCCAGTATATTGTTAAATACATTGACTTAAAACCAAGAGAAGTGCTATCACTATACCTGCCAAAGCTGGAGCTCAGTGTTGAAGGTTTGGGTAATAGTTACTATTCGACCAAGGTTTCTGTCATTGATAGTGAATCTAGAAAGATAATTCAATAAATTATTCTTGATGCAAAACCATTAAAAAGAGAGAAGGTAGAAGTAATTATCTGAAGCTTAAACTTCTAACTGTGCTACAATAAACCAGATGCACTCAGATTTCAGCATTTTTGGAAAATAGTTGAAAAATAGTACTCCTGTACAATATCTGTGCTGTTCTCAAATATGTTTACTAATGGAGTGATCTCTTCTGGGGGATTTTTTTGTAATTAATGACTTATTGTCTTATGCTGGAAATTGGGTGGATTGCTGCTCAGCAACACAAATGTTGTCCAGTTCACAGCTCTAGCTTGCAGGTGTGCTTCTCTTCTGTGTCCTCTCCAATCACTTAGAAAGGAGAAGAGATGAGGGAGAAGTCACTAAAAGATGGAGGAGCAAAGCTAGAAGTTTTTTTTACTTCCACTACTCATCTGTACATCTGCTGCTTGCTATTACCACTAGGAATTAAAAAAAATTTCTATACACTGTCTTCTTGTTATGAAATCAATAGAAAGAGTGGAGACTGATTAATTTCTATGTAGCAACCAGATTTTTATGGCCTTGGTAGAACTTTCTACACTTCTTAATCACCATTTATTGGTAGCAATCATTCAAAGAAAGAACGGTTTTCAACTTAGCAGCAAAGTACTTTTTCATGGGAGACAGATAAAATTGCATTGAATACAGTTCCAGTTTTTGTTATGCAAAGGCCAGTGATTATAGCTGTATAGTGAAAGTATAGAAAAGTATGGCATATATCAAGATACACAGATGGAACTTATGTTTCCAATGAGTTCATCAGCATACCTGTCAACTAAGTACTGCCAGTTAAGTCGTATCCAGTCCCAGGCCATTGTTTTCCCATAGGCATTATATGAGATGTATCTCAGGACTGTGAAAACATCTTGGGTTTTGATGAGGCTGGTGTTGTAAATATATTTCAGATACCTAAGGGAAATGCCATAAAAATTAATGAAAGCCTTTCATGACAGATCATTGAAAGCCAATAATAAGTTAACGCTTTTAGTATGGACTTAACTGATGATGATGAGAAATAATGCAATGCTAATATCTGTATTTCTCAAGTAGTTGCCACCACCTTCTACAGTCTTTTTTCAAGCAGAAATATTTTTGTCTACAGCATTTTAAAGGTGAAGTATACTGATCTAAACCGTAAGTATCTGTTGATAACTGTGTCAAGAGATAATTGTATTGAAGAAATCTAAGCAATTAGGCTAGGCATCTCTTTAGAGAGCAAGTAGGATTTATGTCTCTAAGTTACTTTCTCAATCTGCTTGCTCCTTTCCCCTTCCTTGTTATTTTAATAGTAAATTAAGAAACAAGTTCTCCCTGCTTTAGGGGGACTTCATATTTTCTGCAAATATACACCTATCTAGCTAATTCATTCGTGTCTTAATGGTGTCAGTGATTAGTTATTGAATGGCTTTAGACTATGGCTGTTGTGGTCACAAGAATTTAGGAATACAACTGCCTCCTACCACTATTTTAATTACTCTAACTGTTTTATTTACTCTTCCTGAACCTCCTATACTGACTTGTTTCATCTTGTTTAAACTTGGAACTCTTCCAAACAGATATTGCTCCAACTTATGACATTTAGATAGGGCTCCAACAAAGTGGTGAGTGCCCCTTTTGAAGGTATTTGTCGGAATCTCTGCTACATGACACAACTACGTGCAAAGTTATCAGATAAGCTTAAAGGAGCTGGTGTGTCTATGCAGAGCAGCAGCCTGGAGAGAGGCTCGCCTCATCTGACAGCTGGACCACCCTGGGGCAGTATCCAGACTCCTCATCACTGCCACAGCAGCATGAACACAATATTTCTGGTTCTAGCTCAAGTACCTCTGCACAGAACTTCAAGGAGCATTGCAACTTCACACAGATGCCTTCTTAGGACTGTTAGTAACAATTGCTCAAGGTTGTTTGGCTAATTTTGTCTACTTAGAAGGTAGATATCTATTCTAAGGAAACTCCCTCTGTAGCCAACGGAGAGTGACTGGCAACACCCAGAAGAAGTTCTTCCCATTGATTTAAAGTCCCTTTCCTGGTCTGGGATTAACAATGCTCTGGAAGTCCTGCCTCCCTTCACTGATTATAGCGGAAACATAGAAGACTAATTTTCTCCTAATGCTTAACTATTAGGCAGTTAAAATTGCACAGGGTGAAGGCACTGTTGGAAGAGCTGAAGACTGTTGACTGTGTGCAGAATCTACCATGTGTTCAATATCTTTCCACTAAAGGAGCAAGGCTTTTTTTCTACTTTAGTACACTCTCAGAGGGGGATGTTAGATAACTGACAAAAATGATAGCACAGGAGAGGGGAGAGGGGAATGAACAAACGTTGATCAGTTGCTTCTGTAGGGAAAGAAAAATCTTTGTGTGTTTAAATCACCTGTCCAAAAGGGTGATATTCTTCACTGATGCCAGGCCATACAGCAGCTTTTCTTTTTCTTGCGCTAATGAAGTTTCTTGGTATTTTTTGAACATGTAATTCCATGATGACTCATTGCCTGAGTTCTGCATTCCATAGCGATATACCAGGAGTCGGAGATTTGCAGGAATACTGAAATAAAGAAACAGTACTTGAATATTTTTTCCCCCTTTCCTGCTTGAGATCTGTGATCAAGTCACATGCTGTGTTCTTTACCAGCTACGAAAGCCATGAGCACTCACGTTTCTCCTCGTAGCCATTGTTCAAATTGTTGAGAAGCATTGTTCAAAGATTCTGTGTCATCCATACTACAGGCAAAGTCTAGAACAGATGCCCGAAGAAGCCTTTAAAAGAAAGTGAGAGAAAGATATTTTCCTATTGCCTAGTGTTCTTTGAATCCACCAATAATATGAGAAGGAAAAAAACCCGATTATTTAACCTCTCCAAATGGCCTCCAAAATCATTCCAGTGCAGTTGATCCACAATGGGTTTTACTACGTAGCGAAAATATTCCTGAGGGAGAAAAAGGGGATTGGTTACTTGTGTATATTTCTTTAAATAATAATGTATTTGTGTTCCTAGTTTATTATCCTTTCTTTTTCTCAGAACTAGCATCTCTTAAACAAAAAAGTAACACAAACACGCACACACACAATCTTTCTAGATCACCACAGCATGCCAAGTTTGAATGCTTGCAATACTGATGCGCAGATAGGACAGAGGCAACCTGCTTCTCTCCAGCCTTGTCCATGCTCCAAAATGAAGGTTGGGGTACAGCAAGGACACACGGTCACAACTGTTTTCCAGAGATAATCCTGAGTTCAAGACATACTTATTTTAGTGACCATTAAATCATGTTCAGCATGTTAGGTCAACTAACAAACCTGCTTACCGCCACGCTAAGTTATAGCCATCCTTCATGCTGAGGACAGGTGTCAGAGATTTTGCTGCCCTACACATACTTTATTGGATGCAGGATAGCTTTGGCTAATAAATGTCTGTACTGTGACTTATGGTGATGGATTATAAGAATAATGAGGCATAATTTCTTTCCTCCAAGTGCGTAGTCCTGAATTGAGAATTCAGGTAATTCAGAGATCATTACTAAGCAGTTTTCAGTACTTTTTAAAGAGTACAGTAACAAAAAGTAAATAATGTTAGCTGAAAATCACTCAAACATCAATATTATTGCCGTTACAGATCCTGAACTGTCAGATCCAGTGGTCCCATGCAGGAATGTTTTTTCTGTTTCATCACCTGAAAACGGGGATAGAGATTTGTATCATCTTCAAGCATGTTTGCGAGGTAGGTTACAGATGATATAACTCTATGCCAAGGTAAATAGTCTGTTTCATTTCTAAGGTATTTTGTGAGCTGCAGGGGAACAGAGTAATTCACGAGTCCAGGTCTGTGGAAGGAGAAAACATAACTTCTGTTATTTTAATGAATTTGAACAACTTGCTTCTTTAGAGATACGAGAACACTATTTACTTTAGAAGATCTGAAAGAATAAGTTCTGGGAGGGGGGAAATAGTCTGGAATGTTACTTGGGAAGTGTAGAGAGACCACTGAGAGACCACTGAGGATCACCCTCAGTCAACACCTAACTGCAGGAGCTCTTACTGCCATGAGGAGGCTGCTCACATTGTGATGCCCAGAAGTGCGTAGCCCTCAACTGACTACATTAACTCCTGCCACACCAAAAGGAATTGCTAGCTCTGGAGACATCCTGAAAGGCTGAGGAGATTCAGACTTACAGGCTGTCACAGAAGGTCGCCTAAACTTTATCTGTGTCAGCATGGCTGGGTACAAGAGCTATAAGTTTCCAAGGAAGTTTCTGAAGAAGATAGCTGAGGTGGTGACATTCTAATGTCATGCTATGCATTGTAGGCATGCCTCTGATTTTTTTGGACACCTAACTTCTTCTGGATTCCTTCTATTATTGTTACTTACATGGTAAAAACACCTCTTTCTAAGAACTGTGCAATTAAAGCCCTCTTTTTTTTTTCTACTACCTAACTGAAGGGGAGCATTTCTCTTGACTGCATTGGAGTTTTATCTTTAGCATTTGATTTCAAATGCCTCCTACACTGCAAGTTGCCAATGCATGCCTGAATTTGCCCCTTTTGGAGGACAACATAAGGCAATAAACACTTAAGTCTTGTAACAAATTCAGAAATTTTCTTTCAACCGCCTGAGTTGAGTTAATTCTAATTAATAGGCAATGGAAAGTGAAAAACTTGTGCTGAAATCTCTGCAGGGAATTAGTTTACCTTGCTAAAGAAAATGCATCATCCAAAATCCCTGCACGGTCAGCAGCTGAAAAGCCCTATGGGAAAAGAGGAAAAGAGTGATCAAGAATATATAGATTATTTGCAGAAAAAAACTGCCACTACAGACCTCTGTAAAAGACCCACAAGACAGGTTAATGTTATCACTCACTTTGTGGTTGCTGATCAGAAGAGCACTTAACATGGCCCAGTTTTGACTATCGTAATTCACTCGATAGAATCCAATGTGGTCTGGATTAATGTTCACAAAAGTGTTAGAAGGTGATGATATAGTAATTCCTGCAAAACAAACAAACAAACAGTAATCGATTTGTACATCTTATATGACACAGAACTCACTGGAAATTCTTTGACTCTAAAAGTAGTGTTTGGTTTTAATGAATATATATATATAAAAAAATCCAAACCTTAATTTATTTTATTTGTTTATTAAATGGCTATAAGCAAAGATTAGTTATTAATGCATGCCAGCACTTGTCTTAGAATAATGAATTGTGGTAATTACTTGGGCCAACTAGTTTGTTAAATTTAAAATGGAGGTCATTCTGATTAGGGTGAGAATGTTGAAAATTACTAAAAAATTGCAAAGAAACAGTTCTTGCAAATATCTCTTTTAGAAAGATCTTCACCCTCATGATTGCTATTAGTTTTAATGTTCTCATACTTCATCCTCCATTCATTTCATTTTTCAGTTTATTTCAACTAACTTTTTAAGGATTTTCTTCCCTGTACTCTTCTCTGATTCAATTTTTGTAACTATAGATAAAGGAATTACAAAATAGACGGAGACTTTACTGAGGGATTCATGTTTAAGGAATTTCCCATTTAAAATGGATTCTTGAAAAATGTATCTTTCTCAGAAGCTTGGCCTGGTCCAGTTGGTGCTGCTAGTTATAAAAATTTTTCTATTGCCCATTAAAAGCAGTGATCTTCAATCTGTGGTTTGAGGGTGGCTGGAGTTAAATGCACTTTTCTGTTTGAATGATTGATACAAGGTATTTCAAAAGGCATTTTTCCCCTACAGTTGATGTGTACCCTCCTAGCCAGGATTTTTACGGATGTAGATGTAAGCACCTAATCATGCCTTTGCAGGCTTTGTTAATAGCCCCTTGCACCTCACTGTAATGTCATGTGGAAGTTAGAGAAGGAAAATTTCTTTGTGTTAATCTCTGACTTGTATCATAATACAAGACCTTTTTGTTTGCTTTCCATGGATATTAAAAGGAATCAGGTAAAAAAAAAAAAGCAAAACAAAAGACAAATTACATTTTATAGAGGTAACATTCAAACCAGTCCAAGAAGAGAAGAGCTGTTTGTGATATTTCTGAAATTCTAACATGATGAAATTTAAAAACTCAAAAAATTATTTTCTTTTTTTCCCCATTCCCCGCCCTCATTTTTTGCCACTAGAGTTGTAGAATGAGAAATTCAGATTTGACTGCATAATAGAACAATCATAGAAAATAGCCATGTAGGTATTTCCTCATTCCTAAAATCAACAATAGAAAATGTGTTTAATCATTTGTAGCTCTTCTTTTTTTAAAATGAACTCAGATTGCCAGTCTACCATGCCACAGATGTGTTCGGCAGCCTCCCACTTCACCTCTTTTCTTAGACTTGACAAAGGGCATATCTAAGTCTCATTGATTTTAGTACATCATAATTAAGATTATACTTGGATGCTTCCTTAAATAGGACTGGATTTAAACACATGCTTAAGCACTTTACTGAATTGGGCCTAAATTGGCATAATGTGTGTACAGAGGAAATAGTAATCTTAGTGCAGAAATTACTACTAACTTCAGCACAACCAAGCTGCGTGCTGGTTCCCAGATCTGAAAACTGAAAAGCACGAAAGTTAATTCTGTATTTTATCTCTTGTTAAGGATATTGAAAAGCTTTATCCATTCATTAGTCTTAAAAGAGAAGAGGAAGTTTACCTGCAGAATCTGATGTGTTGTAGAAAGTATAATTTGTTGAACTCCCAAGTGTCCATTTCACTGGTATATTCCATTTGTAACTGAAATTATTTAAAGAGAATCAAGTGACATTTGAAACCAAATGCTAAAAATAAAACTCCAATGTATCTTTAATTTGGCTTAATGCTTGCATCTTGTTTTATGAAGCCAACTGTGTGCTTATGTACATATACATTTATCAAATATCCCTTGCAACAAATCACAGCATTTTACCAATAGCTATTGTTAAACAACTTGTTTAAGTTGTAAAGATGTTTCTGTGCTATGACAGGCAAAAAAATGTCAGATATTGGTGTGGTATGATTGGGGCAGTTACATTCCCTGAAAAACAAAATAAAAAGCATGAAGTGTCTGAGCATGTTTATACTCTAGAGGTGGGGAACAGCTGTAGCTTGTCTTAATATTTTGTATTTATCTATAGTTCTCAAAATGCATCTAGTGGACTAAGCAAGGGAGTGGAGTAAGATTTTGTCCAGTGTCTGATGACATATTAGTCAAATCAATATGGTACAATGTTAATTACATGCCTAAACTTAACTGTGAAAGCAGCACAATTTATCTGGTTAGTTTTTTTGTTTGGTTGGTTTTTTAAATCAGTGGAACTGCTAAGGCCATGTACTTCTGAGTACAATCTTCACGTCTTGGTGACTCCATGTGCTGGAGAGGGTAATAATTAACCATAATCAGAGAGATACCATGTGAATGAATTTCCATTGTGCTATACTGTGTAGCTTATTACCACAGCCCTGGAACATGCAGCCCTGCTAAGCAGTATCTTCTTGTCATGTCAGATAATAATCTAGCAGGGTAAAACAAAATTGATTTAGTAAAATATGATTATATGTGGATGGTTGGTGTCAATGTTAATGCTAATGTGTCCAAGGCTTTGTGCAGACACCAGTTAATCTTTGCAATGCTGACTTGAAATAAATGGTTAAGTATTATGAAACCTTTTTTACAGATGGGAAAACTGAAAGAGCTTAAGCAACCACTCTGATATAGGCAGTAGGACCTCTTGCCTTTTCCAACCTATTTTCCTTCTCCAAGACAACCCTAATTCCTCCATTGTAAAGCGCTGTGACCTTACCTCTTGCACTTCAATTTGTTGAATACCTTCAGTGGGTAGTTGCAAGCTCCTCAGTCCAGGGCATGCCCAGGACGGAGCTGAAACATTTGGACTGGAAGGGAGCCACAGTACGGCCTGACCAAGTCCATGACTTGGCAATCAGGGAAGTAGGACAGCAGAGCATGCTGTGAGCATACCTGCACAGCCACCTGCATAGGGCTACTACAATTATTAAGCCCTTTTGAGCAGTCAACTGCTGTTACATGTTAGCATAATATAGTCCCTCCCAAGGAGATTTTTGTTCCATCTTAAATGCCCTCGTGACCAGCACTACAGGAAAACCTGAGTCGTCTTTACAACCCTCGATTAAGTGAACGGTCACTAACTTCCAGAAAATACCAAAATGAAGGCTATGGTACCTCATGCTGCATCTAGGAAGAAAGATCGCTATCGTGTCATATCTTCTAAACAAAAATATCTTAACAGATATTACATACATAAATACTTTTCTTAAGTATAAGACACAATAGCTGTGATCTGTTAACCGTGCATATTGAGGATGTGCTCCTGACATACTATGCTGTTGCTACGTATTTGCCCAGCAGCACTATTTTAAGAGTACAAAGTTTTGAACTTCAATTTCTTTGAGTGCCAGCGTGCAGGAGAGGACTTTTTCAAGCCAAACAAGCTTGGAAAAAGCATGCACCTCAGGAAACTATCCCTGCAGGGTTCAGAGAATAAAGCATACACAAGGCCTGGAGTTTTCACTGCTTAAATGAAAACCGCACACCCGAAGATGAAATAGGCCAGTCCCATCTAGGGTAGCATTTCCTCAGGAGGTTCCTCATCCCCATCCATGAGGGTGGAAGAAGGAGGTGTTGATTTCCAGTGGACTGACTTTTAGGCAAGGGAGTAAGTCTGTCCCAGGATAGATAATACCAGCATTATAATATGTATTGCTGCATTTTATTTTTAAGTAACTTATAAAAACTACATATGCAGAAACAAATTCCTCTTTCACTTTGGGAATAGCAGGGGCAGTGCACACTTCAGCTTCTTGATAGGTTAAGGTAGGAACAATGCTGAGATTTCTACTCAAGAAATGACAAATGGCAATATACTGTAAGTCTTGAAGTCAAGCAAAAATGAGATTCCTGAGTCTGTTACCTCAGACCGTGGTGCAATATGTCAAAATTTTTAACACAAAAAGGTATTTTTGACTGAATAATCTGTAACACAGGCCTTCAGATGACACAGTGCTGTAGTTTGCAGCTAGAGTTGCTTCAAAAGCCTATAAACTTTTCAGCTTATGTTGGGAGAAATACAATGGTGCAACTACACAGGTAATTATCTCATCCCTACTCTTTTGATACCAATCCAAAACTGCCAATACTGTGGGCCTTCTCGTTGCTCAGGTTTTTTCTTTTTAATCAGAATGAAATAAAGTGGCCACAACTATTTCTTAATTTTCTCCTTGTTCTTGCTCTTTGTATTAAAATAACTAGTAGAAGCTAATGGAAAATTGCATTTGGGTAGATTTAATTCCAGTTCATACAGGCAAGTTTTACTGGTTTGGTTGATAGGGCTAGTTCAGGGAATGAAACCTTCCTTGTATAGGTGTATTTGAATATCTTTCATTGAAATGTTAGTAAAGTTTTATTGCCTCAAAATTGGGACTGGCTAAAAATATACATGATGCCAGCTCTGAACCGTTATTCAGCTGGTTAATGCCACAGTGCAGCCAAGCCATTTTTCTGTGCAGGTCCACCAACCCACAAGTAAGGTTTCTCTCCCCTCAGATTAGTCATCTGTTAATTAACAAATACACTTCTATACAGTATGCTGTCTCTCTTGAGTAGGGCAGATGAATGTCTGCAGCCGGCTGCCTGGCCACATAAGAGTCCAAGATGGCTAACTCTGACTAGATAACTATCTTTTAGATGAGTAAAATTAAACAATACCATCCTGAGTTAAATAGGAAAAAAAAACCCCAGCTCTTGGTGAAGATTAATAGGATTTACACATGACTAGCTATTTCACAGTAAGTCATGTTTTTAAGACATGTAGAGAAGATCCTGTATGGTGTGTGAAGATCCTGTGATATATTATAGCTCCTATATCATATAGGAAAAGGAATAAACTATTGTGGTATAAAATACCTGGATCATGGTATCTGATTTCTGGACAGAGACAGTTCTGTGTCTGTTTTCCTTAGTCTGGCAGACTATAATTTGCAGTGGTTCAACAGATGACTTGCAATCATCTGAGCTGTCAGTGTGTGGAAATAAGATTTTTTGAGTGACCCAGTCCAATTATACTCTGCTGTGTTTCAGAAAGAAACCCTGAGACAAAGGGCTGATGCTGTCCTAAATTTGAAATATTTGTATGTAAATTCCTCCTGTTTTTTTTTTAAAAAACAAATGCTGAAATTAAGTTTAGCAAGAATGAGTATAACACTGCCTATGTGTATGTCAGTAGAAGAGAGTATCTGTACAGTATTTCTACCTGTCTGGATAGATATTTACAGCAGGATCTTACCCAAGATCAGAAGGTGGATGAGAAGCATTTGCATTGGGATCCAAGAGAAAACGTTTCTGTGTGAATACTGAATTACTTCCCATCTCCAAAACAGGATAGCCCATCTGCCTAGTCCATGTGTCCATGACTTCCTTCACAGGTTTATTGCTTGCCTGTGAATGATCGGAGAAGGTTGCAGTGAAAATGCAAATTCAGTTCAAAGAGGAAAAGAAAAGTACCTCTGATATTAAGAGGAAGAAGGGCAGAAAGCGGCAGAGAAAAGAGCAGGTTCAGTACAAAATATACTCCATCAAATCGTTTTATGGTACCTGTCATTGAAAGAAAGAATGAGTTGGAAACTTGAACTCGGACAGAGGAAATGTGAAGTATGTGGGCAGGAGACTGGCCAGTAACATGGACAAGAAATACTGAGGAAACTTTGAGGCCTTGCATGCTCTAAGATCTCTCAATTTTTTTTTCCTGAAGAAATAACAAAACAGGACAAAAATAACATGCAGAGACTTTTCAAAGCCAGAAGTCTGCTTGCAGCATGCTATGTTTTGAGTGTGAAGAAGGAGCCAGTATTAACCACCAGCAGCTGCACTAATGTAAAAATTGATCCATTCTGTGGACCGTGAACTTCTGTCCTAGAGACTGGAGCAGGAGAAAGCTGCCGCTGCCTCCCCAGAATGCCACCTGTGAGGGAAGGGAGCTAGGGTCACTGTTTCCTTCTTGAGATGAGGTAGGTGACATGAAGATGTAGAGCACCAGAGAGAGAGCAGGAAGAAGTCCTGCTGAGTAGGAAGAAGTCTGGGAACAAGGAAAAGATGAGAACTTGAAATGACACACAAAAGTACAACTTGGTCTCTGTGAGTGTCCACAGTGGTGGAAAGAAAAAAAACTATAATCAAGGGAAGAACCTGGTAGTATGCACGTGGGCTTTTGGGGGTAATAACATAGAAAGAAACAGTCCAGCCTCAAGGAAAAGGAAAAATCAGAAAATGGTGGCACAGAGAATGACCCAGCTGGGACTCAGAAGCTAGAGATGGAGATAAGCACCAAAATTACTTGGGAATGGATACTGTTGAGAACATTTAAACAGCTGAATCTGATTAAAGACAAGGGAGTGTATGTGGTTCATGTGTGTGGTGGATGAGGGGTGTTTTCACCCATGAAATAGTTTGAGTGGTGGGGGGAATATTTCAGTAGCAGGTTGTTTGTTAGCAAGGCCTCCTTTCTTATTTCTTATTCCACTCCCACAGTCTTATCCCAGAAAATGAGTAAATAATATATATTTCCTAGAAATAAGGTACGTCAGAATATACTGGGAGGCTGCCTAGCTTGTGATCTCTCATTGACAGAAAAGCTGGAAAATATAAAAAGTTTGCGAAACTGAAATTGGTGGATGAAATATGAAACATTTATTAGCAAGGGTTTGGGTTGTTGCAAAACAACCTGGAAACGTTCAAGGCCAGGCTGGATGAGGCTCTGAGCAACCTGATCGAGTTGGGGATGTCCCTGCTCCTTGCAGGGGGGTTGGACTAGATGACCTTTGAAGGTCCCTTCCAACCCTAACCATTCTGTGATTCTATGATTCTATGAAAACATACCTCTTCCAGAGCTTCCCAAAATTGTTGTGTCTTGGCATTCTGGAAATGGTGTTTCTTCAAATATGCCTAGAAAGAGGTAGAAGAGTGTGAAAAGACTACTAGGTTTTTCTTCTTTGCCTATGAAAACAGTACACCTATTCAGTTGTACAGAGATACAGAGAGTACATATCAGTTGTACAGAGTATCCACAGGCAGTAGTATTGTGAACAGGAGGATAAATGGATCGATATTCAGCTGATGAAGTTCCTCTGCTTTCCAATACATCCCGTAACACTAAAAGTTGGCATTTTCCAGTGTGACTTGTTAGTACAAAATAAATTTGTGCTTGAAGAGTTCTTTGAATTTTGTTTGAATGGACATCAGCATACCCTGTTGCAAATTTCTGTCTAATGTAAGAAGTTGTTTAAGAGGAGGAAGCTATTTCAGGTGATTTCACTAGCTGTGAACTCAGAGTGGAAGTAGGAAAGTCTAGTCACCTCTAAGTTGTGATCAAAATGACTATTACTAGGAATAACGGTATTCAGCCAAATGTTTGCACCCCCTAAACACTATTCTTGTCCTGTGTCTTACCTGGTTGCTTAGCAAGTGCTTTCCTACCCTGCTATCTGCGTCCTGGGGATGTTTAGTCAGTAGATGGTGCTGTTTGTTTCACTGTTAGCCACAGCTACCTACTTTAAAGTTCTTGAAGGCTCCGAGTAGATTGGAAGTACTAGACTCTTGTGGACAAGGTGGCTGTGGCTGTTGTTCCACATCCTGTGGAACTGTCCTGATTGAATATATGTAAGCAAAAAGAAAGGAAAATACAACTGTCTTGTAGCAGCCCATAAATGTGCTCTCCAGGAGGGAGGTAGGTAGGAACTAGTGTGGCAAACCTGTGCTGTAACTCTTCAGAGACTACAGATGTTGGTTCAGAGCAGATAACTTTCCTCTCTTTGGGAGGGCTCCTTTCTCCCATTTTTTCTTTCCATAATTTTGTAGCATCATGTTTTTTCGTCTAGAAGAAAGGACTATGAACTGTGCAAAATCTCCCTTTTCTACTGTATATTGCCGCAGCTCTCTAAGACTGGGTGTCCCTGCATCAGGGCATGGATGAGTTTACACCTGTAAGAGTGTCCCTGCATAGCAGGCTTGGGTAGGTTGGAGGATCATGGCCGTATGAAGCTGCAGGCATGCTTTACAGCTGAATGAGGAGATCCTAGCTGACAACAGGCTAACAACTGGGTGGAGGAGATTTCTCCACTAAAAGCTGTCCTAAATTTAGGCCCTCACTGGTAGGCTATAAAATCTTAATGCAGTTCACATTACTGCTTCTGTGGGAGTGTCGAACTTCTTCCCCTTAACTTTGTCCACTCAGTACTGAAATGCATTAAATACTTTTGCTACTAATACCAGGATCTCTGATATTCACTTTTTGAATAACTGCTTTGCTACTGTCATATGGGGATGGGCTGCATTTCTGGCATGTTTTGATGCCACGCTTACCTGACAGCCTTTCTGGAAGAGGTCTGGTGTAATCCAGTCTTGAAGCATTCTAAGCATCGATGCACCCTAGGGACAAAGAGAAAGAGGAGAAGGTCATTCCATGCTGCTCTGACACTGGATTTTTGTTCATCTAAAAAGCAACGTGTGAATGAATATTTTATAAGGCAAAAATAGAAACCATCCATCTGACTAAGGAAGTGGTTTTTCTGATTCCTTTGTGGCATGGCATGCCTGCCTGTCAGAGCTTAATTCTGGATCTGAGAGTTGGTCTTTAGCTGTGCTCAGATGCCTATTTCCAAGTTCAGCTGTGCCAGTGGAAGGGCTCCTGAGCCCTGCTCCTGGGGGTTACTGTCCTGCCACTCTACTGGTTCATGTGAGCGGGGCTCCCTCTTTCACTTTGAACCGCAGAGGAGTGAGGGCAGCTGTGGAACTAGCCTTGTCCAGGAGCACTCCCTGACAGAGGAGGCGACTTCGGCTGAACGCCCAACAGGTAGGGAACTCAAAAAATGCTGCAAGTCTGAGGCTTTATATGTTGGAGATGCCATCTTAAGGTTCATAATGAACTTTGCTGAGGACTGGTGTAAGAGCTTTGGGAGCTTTGGCCTCTGAAGCAGGGTAGAATTGAGGTTAGGCTAGTTACTTACCTGAGTGTCACAGAAAAAAAAAACAATTAGGATCTTGAAAGAAGAGAGAAACAAAGGAAGACAGGAGAGAGAAGCAGAAGAGTCTTGTGGAACAAAGAACAGAACCGGCACAAAATGTTGGAAAACAAAAACAGTGCAAACCCAATCTAAAATACAAAATATGATTTTAGGATTAGCATGTTTTCATTTTCGAAACTAAATCAAAGGGCAGCTGAGAGCCTAATGCTATGAATGATTTAAAAATCCAGTTGTCCCGTGAAAACAATAATGTTATCTGAATTCTCAGTAAATCCCGTCTTCCCTATTTTCGTGTCTGAGAATAACAACTTGATTGCATGAGTCATGGCAGAGGGACTTTTTGAACAGATATGCCTCAAACTACTTTCCAGACTATTGTTGTAGAATCAAAGTGGTTAGCAGATGACTCTTTTCTGATACAGCAATTTAATATGTTTGCCATGAAGTATGTTCATAAACAATTCAGTGAAGTTTAGAACAGATATCCATTTGTGGTAATCATAAGGCTGCTTATGATTAATGGTGATCATAAGGCCTTGTGTATGCACTAGGGTACCTCAGTTCCTCAAGTTTGTCTATCTTCTTATCTGATAGAACCTCTTATAGACTATCCCCTCCCATTTATATTAGAAGTTAGAGTAGAAATATGCACTTGTGCATGCATTTGGGGACAGCAGAGATTTCTGTTGCTTTAAATTGCAATATATAGTCAGCCCCTTGTATCTTCTACTACTGCTTTTCAGTCTCTTCCCCCTACTCTTGTCATTTCTCTGTAGTTCATGATGGAATGCGTTTGAGAAAAACTCATCCTAACAAAACCACTGGTTATAGGAGCTTCAGTGTTTTAATATCTTTCCTTTCTTTCAACTATTTGGGGAGGTTCAGGAAAGTGACCTTGGTTTGAATAGCTGACCTTGTACGATGGGGATGTGGGGGATGTCTTTTTTCAAGACCCACATAACTTCTCCTAGAGAGTTGTAGTAATTGCCAAGTACATGAAAAGACTTTATGTGGCAGAAATGTGGAAAGTTTATTTCTAAACTTTTTCAGCTGGGAGGTGCCAAAAATGTGGGGGTTGAAGAACAAATTTCTAGCAGAACTTATTTAAGTATCCGTTTTCTCAAAAGGTAATCGATGTTTGAACTCCAAAGACAGAAAAATCTCCTTGTTACTTTAATGGAATCTTTCAAACTAAGAGAGAGGATTAAAGTGAAAAAGAGGTGAGATGCAATTACTTTCTAAGAGCAGATTAAAAAAAAATTATATACGTTACTTGCATAGTCACCACCTCTACTCTAGTACAGTTTTCCTAGGTGCATAATGCCCTAGCGATCATACAGCTGTTAGAGGTTCCCTTATAGGACACACTGCAATGACTCCACAAACCCTTAGGCAATTCATTAGAGTTTTAGGATTGTATAAGCCCTGTAATTGCTCTGGTAAAACTAACAAGAGCATTCCAAATCATGCTTTATTTGTTTAGTGATGAATATTATCATTAAGAGATTGTTTTTGTAAGAAAAATGCAAAAGAGAAGCCAAAATAAAGCCAAAAAGAAACAAGTTAATTTTGTCATGCATTTATATATCAATACCAACAGTAATTTGAGCTAAATCTATGCAGACTTTCTCATTCAAGCCAAATTATATCCCAAGCCAAATTATATCCCTAGCAAACTGTTCCCAAACAATACATGGGTCCTCAAGTGTTTTCACTTAAAAAAAAAAAAATGAGTTCATGTAGCAATTATCTAGGCACAAAGAGATGAGTAAAAGCTAGGATTTTTTTTTCTCCATTGTTTTTTTCGGACCATGCAAAAGTATGTCTCTTCCTTAGCTCACCACTAAGATACATTTTGGTCCAGAGTATTTGATTTAGCTCTGTATGTTTCTTGACTTTTGTTAGTTTGATTTAAGAACACTGTTACACAATGCAGGTTTTCACATGGTTTATGATTTGACTGTGAGGCATTTATGATGCAATAAATACTGGTTGTATTGTTGGATAGAAGGTTTAACAATTGAAAACAGAAAACTGGTGGAAATGGATGGATCAAGTCTAGCTAATAAAAGTAATATCTATGACTACAGACTCTAGCACAGCTAAAGCTAAAGTCAGTGCAATACATACTTTACGTTTAGTTGATAACGGGAGCTTAGAGGGAAAGCAAAAAGCAGGATTTAATAATGGTGGATTTTGTGTGTTTTTTGCAAACTTGTTACGGCATCAGATAGGAAACACTGACACAGTCATATGAGAAGCTGTTAACAGAAACATGGTGTATTCTGTTCAGAAGCAACATGGGAGATGGGTGGTTGAGGAGAGAGTGAGCAGAGTTCCACCTTCTTCCTCACCTTGGTGGCAACATGTGGTGCTGAAAGGGAAGAGGGGCAGGGGTGTTTCCTCCTGTGCTTCTTCAGACCTGTCTCTTAGTGCACTGAAAAAAACAACTAGAAGCAACAGTGTTGTCAGGGCACTTAAGTCAAGGGTTAAGGCTCTTGAGTCCCTGGTTAGATACCAGGGAGTCTGGTTAGATACCAGGGAGTCTGGAGGAGATCTGTGTTGTTCCATATCTAAGAACAAAATGGCTTTGGCTATGTCTGGTATGGAGGGAGACAAGCTGGCTTCAGCCTCCTAGCCTGAATCCTGCTGACTACATTAAAGTTGGATGGCACGAGCATCCTGGCATCTTGCTGCTTGGACAAACCCTGGGTATCCTTCCAGTCAGTTCCAGCTGGCTCCTCAGAGAGCCTTTATAAGAACAGGTCCCCACTACCACTGACAGGGACATCCTCAGGGTGAGCAAAAAGCTTGTCAAATACCTAATGGGGTGTCCTCTACCACCTTCTGGGCTACCGACTACTGTATTCCAAGTCAGTCCTGAGCTCCACAACTCAGTGAAATGTGGAGCTAACTTATCTCACAGTTTAGAGTCAATGCCAGTAGAGGCTGATGTAGCCTATCTTTGCTAAGGCTTCTTGGGTGGCTGAGCTACTGTGAGCACCATGAGAAAAAGAGTTATTTTCCTGTTTTCACTGCTTGGTTCCCTGCCTTGCTCCCTCAAAATAGAAGGCATACTGTCCCAAAGCTGTGATGGCGAAGTGAGAGGGAGGACACCTAAATATCTGCCTTTGCATCATCTGCCCTTGCATGAGATTATAAGGCTTGACATAGCCGGGTGGCTTCAACACGAGGTGATGGGAGAGCGGTGTGCTTAGCATCTGATTTAGGATAATTTTAAAACCAACAGCTCTAGTGGCAGAAGCTGCTGACACTGATTTCCCTGTACCTCTGCATGCTGTGAGCAGGTTTACATGGCACACAGTTGCAGACCGGAGCTGTGGCTGCACTGCTTCTCTCAGTTGCTTTTGACTGAATCATCACCGACAGCAGTTGGGAATGTCCCAGAAAAAAGATTCGCACAGACTTAGACCAAGTGGGTTAGGAGTTACGATTATGAGCTCCCCTGACTCTTATCTCCTCTCCTAAGCCTCCACTTTCAAAGTCACAACAGGAGGATATCCTACCTTACTGTAGGATATTACATCAAACACAGAGGTGATTTCAGCTGGAGATGACACGTCGACCACAATTGGATGGGAAGACAGCAAAGAGTCATCCCTCATTACAGGAAGAACATCATCAATTAAAACCTGTTCAAGCTGAGAAAGAGAAGATGTCAGAATAGAAACAAAGGCAGGACTATATGCCTAACTTCATAAAATAAGTAGCTTGAACTACAGCTTCTCTAGGGGGCGGCAGTTGGAAACAGATGGAATTTCACCTCCTCTGAAGAAGGACTTGCAAACTCTTACTTTACATCGAGAGAGGAGGGATATCTTTTTTCCTTGACTAAGATAAATTGCCTTTTGTGAATCCTGTTTTCCCATGTGTATCATAACACGAAAACCTCTACAATAGGCAAAAAAGGGAGCCTGTATTACCAATTTCAGCAGTGTGACAATATCTGCAATGCATTATGGACTGCTCTTGCAAAAAATGGAGCTGGGGAGAAAGGGAAGCAGGAAGGAGGTAGGGTTCCCTATCCCAAGGTTTATAACTTTTTTTAAGCGAATACAATTTTTTAAAAAGCTTAAGTGGTCTGCAGTCAAAATCCCTTTACTTCCTAATCAGTATTGACCAAAAAAGACTAAATTTCTGTTTAGTTTTCCTCTTCCAGTACTCACTAGGATGATAACACTGAAATGGCTGTAGATCTCAAATGAACATGGTGTTCAAATACAAAAAGGTTTTTTTAAATTTTAGGCTCAATAATTAAATTTTTTCTTATATAGTTAGCACAACAGATCCTCTTCTTCAAAGTGTAAAAGAAGTGACCCGGGAGTAATTTTGTCCTCAGCCTCACATAACATGGATGAGAAGAGATATTTATGGGGAGCGGGGAGGAAGGCAAGGGAAGCGCCAAGTAGGCACTGCCTGCTTCTAAAGTCGCTGGGCTCAGGGGCTAGTAGATTTTGACAAGCAGCTCAACCTATGCAAAACCTGCCCTCCTTCCTTCCCCTGGCATGTGTTACATATTTTCTAGTAGCCAGAACCTCATTACACCTGAACAGCTGGGGGAAATATGCATGCTATGAGCCATCACATCTGTTTGGGAGGGGAGGAAGGAGAGAGCAAGAAACCTCTCTTTGTTCACACAGTGTTATCGTTCCTCAGAGTATAATGCATATTTAAGGCTACCCTCTTTGTCTGCAGCCCCTTAACATGACTGGAGTTGGTTTTGCTGCACAGTTAGTGCTATGGGCCATCCACTATCTCTACCTATTTTTGCACTGTGTGGAGTAGAGATTGTCTGAGTGGGAGAACTTGAAATGACACTTAAAATACTGGCAGCAGCTGAATGGGGGATCTGATATTTCCCTTGATGAATAGTCCAAGTTGTGGAGACAGGCTCAAGTTCCCAATCCTCACCAGGTAGGAAAACGATCCTACGAGAAGTCCTGTGAAGAGACACTACAGCCCAACTAAATAAATAAAAGAGAATGTCTGTCTTCCAGGGTTAGACTTTTAAACAACCTTGCAAAATTTCTAAGGCTCTGTCCAGAATCTGCCTGGGTATTAGTTGCCATAATAGTAATCAAACACTTCACTCACTTGTTAAAAAAGAATAATTCTTCCCTGCAGACTAAAACTTTATAAAGTATAAAAAGTTTCAGAGCATAACATAGGTAGGTGGAAAAGCTTAAAGCAACTTTTTCTTTATGTTACACTGCACTATGTTAGCTTTCCATAAATATAGTTTAAGTCTTCATCGTCCTTGTCTAATTTTCACTCCATTCCAGAATGCTCACTCCAACCGCGCCAACCCTCCACAAGACACAGATAATTACCATTTGCCAATCTGATTCTGCAGCATTTACTCCCAGGAACTCAAAATAACTGGCAAATCCTTCATTTAACCACAAGTCATCCCACCAGTCCATGGTCACAATATTTCCAAACCACTACAATTATAAACATTGAAAGACATAGTGTTAGCTAAATGGTAAATATACATTTCAGTATCTCATATCTCCACATAGAACATTCATTATTTCACTTTTCTTCCTATTTGCAGATGAAAATTATCATAATTCTGAGGTTTAAATAGGAATTCAGGCCTCGCCTTGTGTTAAAACATCACTTTTATTATAAAATTACATATTACTGGGGAGATTGCTAATGATTCATGTGCCACTGAAAATATTTTTAGTTTCTTTCTCTTGATTTGATGATTTGTGCTTGTAAGGATGTGTTTTCAGACAGCCTTCACAGTGTATAGTTGTCCCTGTTTGCTTGCCCAAAAGAGACATCTGCACATGCAAATTAGTTCCTTTAAGACATTTCAGACAGATTTTCATAAGCTGGCTCACAGTCTGGACCCAAGCATCTAACTTCCTGAGAAAAATTCAAAGGCAGTAGTTATGGTACTTTAAAGCTCTAATGGTGAACTGTCTTAACACAATATTTTGCAATCAAATTGTGACCACACGTAGAACGGAGTTAATGACAGTATATTTAAAATTAAAATGTTACAATTACACATGTGAAGCACTGTAAAAATGAATTGTGTCCTAAAATGTACCTGATGAACGAGTTCATGAGCTATCACAGCAGCTACTCTCTGTTTGTTGGAAGTGGCTGACTCGTTGGGATCATACAGCAGGTTTGTTTCTCTGTATGTGATCAGTCCCCAGTTCTCCATAGCACCCGTCCCGAAATCTGGAATAGCTATTTTATCTACATTGAAAAAAAGAGAACATGATTCTTACTGTATCCTTTAAGACTCTCAGTTTATCCTCTTTCTGTGTATTCACAGCCTGTTTTGCTTACCACTTGTGGTTCTGGCTTACTGCTGTGGACTGCAGTCTGTAACCTGTGTTTAAGAAGCAGGGAACTGGCCTACAGCAGCTGATAGTAAGCATCATGGATCTGCTGAGATAAATAGAGCCAGGATCTGTTGAGCTAGCTGAGGATCTGTCCTGCCAGGTGATTCTATGCCACCTCCTGGGAGCATGCATATCATACATTACTTAATTTTGGCCCCAGAAATTAATAGTATCATCTGGGGGTGTGCTGTAGGCAGTAAACCTCCTGAAACTATCTGTAGCATAATGAGGCATGTCATTGTTTGTCACACTGTTGTATTAAAAATATTTATTGACATGTTAACTGAAGTAAATCCCCATGCAGTGAATGATATCTGCTTCTACTTCTGGCAATTTGTGGGGGTCGCTCATTTATGGTCAGTAATCAATACAGGTTTAAATGAGAATTGTGGACTCAGTTGAACTGGCATTTTCTTCTGCAAATAATGACCACAGCCTTTATATATGGTTTAGTGAAAAAGTATAGATGGATTTAAAACTGAATAGAACAAACAACCCTCACTTTACCCTAGCAGAAGACAGGAATTACTTATTTTAATTTGAACAACTTGATTACAGAATCAAAGCTGATAGTCTGGCAAAGGCTTCACTGACAGTCAAAATGAGGATCACAAGGAGAATGACAATGCCAGAAGCCATAAATCAATGTGAAATGCAATATTTAAATAAACCATTATACAGAAACATATCTGATTCTTCAGTTTTGACCTAGATGGTTTCTAATATGCAGAGAACAACATAGTAAGTTAAGATTTGTGATCCAACAAATAGACATTCTGAGAAAAGCAACATAAAATCTACAAGATCATCTACCCTCTGACATTGCTGGCCTGAGTTTACTGGCCTACCCTGTAGTACGGACAAGCCCCTATCCATGTGCTAACGTGGCATAGTCATCAGGCTTTTATGGAAATTAAAGTTTGAATATGACGCATAGGTGAGATATAGTCCCGGTTATTACCGGGGATTAGTGTGTGAAAGAACAGCATATTCTACTGGTTTCCCTAATTCCGTTGTCGTTGAAGTGCAAACAGATATTTATGGTAAACTCAGATGATGTTTTGAAATTAGGAGGTAAAAATCTGTTGTTAAAGTAATAGAGATTAGCCTGATACACATATGAATAGCCAATAAAAGGTTTGCATAGGATTGTTAATAATCTTCAAAGTTTTGGGATTTCTTTCCCCATTATTTTGCCTTAACTTGTTTGTGGTTAGTATTTTTTCCAATCTTTCAAGTTCATAAACCTAACTGAATTGCCTCTTTGGAGGTCTCAGGAGGGGACATTTCCAAAACTCTGATTACATTCCCAACTTTCTTAGTTCAAACTGCACAAATCAGATCCAGAGTCCAGATAGCCCAAGCTAAAGGATGCC
Source organism: Chlamydotis macqueenii (assembly GCF_036417535.1). Taxonomy (NCBI): domain Eukaryota; kingdom Metazoa; phylum Chordata; class Aves; order Otidiformes; family Otididae; genus Chlamydotis; species Chlamydotis macqueenii. The sequence continues at coordinate 24,918,144 of NC_141559.1, forward strand.
CAACTGGGCTACTTTTTCTTTGCTTGTTTTCTAACCATGGGCAAGATTTGATAGTGTGCCCACACTTGTTTAGCTCTGGGTCTTTATTTAGCCTGGCAGTAGAAACTACAAATGGACCACATTCATCTTTCTAAGAAGTGGATACACACCCATTTTGCACTAAAGTTAATAAATAGTATGACATACTCTCTGGCAGTTTATATCTTCACTTATCTCATTGCTGAATTTTGTCCAGAAGTTCCCACGGAAGTGGTACATATTTTTCTCAAACTTCTGTCTCTATTTTAGCCCATGATGTTCCTTTGCTGATAACACTGATGCTTCCTTTGATTTTCCACAAGACACTTTAAAATAACCATAGCAGGACCCATGCTTCAGTTCAGCAAACTGAACTGTAAGAACTGGTAACTGAGACCAACTGTTGTACTGTGATATTTAAGAGTATCTTGGACTACATGGATACAGTTTTAAAACATCCCGACTTAACATCAGCAGTTAGCAACCACCATGCTTTCAGGCTGTTTTCCACCAAAGCACAGAGACCTGTAGGAGAAACATAATCATGATATTAAAAAGATAAATATTAATAATCACCTAGTTTTGGAAGAGAATAGCTCAAATTAAAGTACTCTTCAAAGAAGTCGAAGACAATTTTTGTCACATCTGCTGCATATTCTGCCGTGTGTATTTGCAGTGGCTGGGCATAAACTCTCAGCTGTAAAATACAGAGAGACATTAGAGGAGTCTTCAGTTAAAAGAAATTAGAAGGTGGAAAGTATTGAAAAGTCATTTAACATACATACTTATAACACTGCAGGTTTTCTCAAAGAGACTGGCCTGAACACTGAATTCTGTTCCCTAACACATTTGTTCAACAGTTTTTCAAATGTTGTACATAAGAGAGACAGAGTTAACATGATCTGTGTGCGCTTTCCACAGTATGCCTGAATTGTAAAACTGTCAAGACTTATGTCCAGAACCTCCCAGTGGCCAAGCTTGGAGCAGGGCCTCAGTTCATACCAGCCCCTTCTTCCCCAAGGCCTAGTTTTCTCAAGAACAAAGCCCAAGCAAGCACAGTCAAAGGGAATCCACTTGTTCTGAGCAGTTCACTGACCTGGACTGATCCCATCAGATCAATCTTTAGGAGCACATCTATCCTGAAAGGTATCTGAAGCCTGTGACACCTTATTTTCTTCAATTTCTTCCTACCTTTCCTACCTACTATCATCAAAATTTCCTCTTGTCCTTGTATGTTTGAAGATCTTAAACCCTTTGAAGATAGTATGTTTACCAGATCTGTAACTCTTCCTGGACATGCTGGCCCATGCAGGTTGAGTGGCTGTTGCCCAGGACCTCAGGCCATACAGCCATCTAGTCATAGCTATGGTGCCTGCTGGGCTTCCGTGCCTCTGGAAATCACAGACAAAATCATCTCTCTCTCTTCCCACCAGGCAGGTCCAAGAAAACTGGCACATTTGGTAGCCCTGTGGGCAATAAGTGACCATTTTTGTGATCTTCTTGCGTATCTGAGCGTGCTTTTTTCCTGAATGCAAAAAATGTTGTGTTAAGTGCTGACATTTCCAGCCCTGAGGCTTGGTGCCTGGGATTGCTTTGACTGTTACTGTGAAGTAATAGGAAACCTCAAGCTCTGAAGGACTAGAGTCCTTCTGGCAGCCACAACCATGATGAGAAGGCCTACAACTTGAAAAAAACTTTCAGGATGTTATCTTCACATTGTGAGGACAAAGTTTGACTTCAGAATTTATAAAGTCTTTTGGGTGCCTTTCCCTCAATCTCTTTGTCCCAAATATTACACAGATCTCTAACCTAGAGATCTGCCATAGCACTGGAGTGTTCACTGGCAGAAGCTGTAGGCTGTTCTCTTCGTTGTCCCGCAAAATCTTCAGTACGGAAAGTAAGAGATCTTTACATGGAGTGAAGTTTCTGGATTTAGGAAAACCAATCCATCTTATTTTGCATCTGTGTCTCTCATGAATGAACCACATTCTTCTGGCTGTGTTGGTGTGGCTTGTTTACTCCTCAGTGTTGTCTTACAGCCAGGACTTTAGTGTCCAAACTGAGCAAAGGAGCCGACCTACTCTAGGAGTCCTCTTGGAGCCTGACAACACATTGCTTTCAATACCAAGAAATTACACTTCCTCCAGCGAGAAGGGAGGATGGGAAAATGGCTGCAAATAAAACTGGAATGAAAAAAAAAAGCTCCCAAAAAGCTTATGAAATTCAATCAGGAATCCATTCCAGACAGGGGATTTCCCTCAGGGTCAGTTTGCAATTACAATCTGCAATTTCCACTTCAGTAAGCTCTTTACCCAATTTAGCAGTCTTCAGTCCCCTAGCTGATCCATATTAATGGTTTCCAAAAACTTCAGCATGCACTAGAACTGACTTTGGGTTTCATTTAATAATCTCCTCTGTGATTTTCCAAACCAGACATTTGGTACCTGACAGGTAATCAGCTCAGGAGCATCGTTTCCAGCTGTAGGCACATTTCCCACTGTTGATTCCATTAATGTCATTGTTAGGGCAATAGCTTTCAGAGTGAACGGCAGAGTTTTTAAATAATTTATCATGTCATGTAAGCTGTATGCTGTTGCTATTGTTTATGAAAGCAATATATGGATCACACGGATACTTTCTGTTAGATGAGGGATTTATTGGTAGCCATTTATACAACAGAATATGGAATGTTATTTTCTGCAGTCAGTGAACCTAAATACCTCATTGCTCGGCTGGGCTTCAAAGTTTTTAGAATGGAACTGTTTGGTTAGCAGAAGGACTTTCCAAATATCTGATTAAAAATTCTAAAGATAGCCTAGTTTTCCTGGGGAAAAGGTAATTTTTAGTGATGGAGTTTATGTGGCTCTCAATTAAAAACACTCTTACACATATACTTTATCTTTGTAAAACTATATCTATGCTAGAAGAAAGGAAATGATTATGATTTTAACCTCACTCAAAACCCAAGTTTTCTAGTGCAGGCAAGTCCTCAGACATTGTTTAGTGAATAATGTTAATAAAATATGTAGTAACCAAGTCCTGAATTAGAAGTCATTTCTTCAGGCAACCTCTGTTCTGATACGAATACCCCTGCTTCTACACACATACACTTTAATTACCACATTCAGTGAACACTCCCTTCTATTTAGAAAAGCTAACACCAGTCAGGAACATTGTGGGCTTTACTATTTTGCTTGGGGAATAAACCCAAGTATTGACTTTGGAGCCATATTCTGGAGCGTGTCATGGACAAGAAGAGAATGCTAACTTTTGCAGTAAAAATTGCAAAATAAAGAGTTTTACATACATCTTCAGTACTTTTTTTTCCTACTGCACTATGTTCTACAAAAGCTGCACAAATTCGGGTTCTTAATGTAACTAAACTCTTGAGAATATCTATCCAGACCAAATAACCAAAGTCAAACTGGGCTTGATTTGCTTGTCTAAGTGTTATCTAGCCTTAGTTATTTGTGAAGAAATATTATAAGTGTACAGCATGATGCTAGTGAGGGCATAGAGGAAGGAGGCCCCAGCACAGTGAAGGAGACCTTCCTGAAGATCAGGAAGTTTTTGTTAAGAACTGGATCCGCACTTTGGAGATTTATACAAGGCAAATTTTAACATCAGTGGACAATCTTAAGTAGAGATGGATTTACCGAGCTTTTTCAGATAGAGAAATTCAGGAAGAGCTTACTTTCTAGGGGAACAGTGATCTGGCAGGGGCTTTGCTCTAGATTCCCTGTCTGTTGGTGCCACTGCCTCCAGAAGAGGAGGAAAGTGCTGCCAGCTCAGCTGAACCACAAGACAATGTGTTACACCCCTAAAGAGAAAGGAAGGGGAAACACCAAGAGCATACAGTGCTGGGATCCTTCTCTGTCTCAGATGAAAATAAAATGTAAACCAGCAAATAATTAACAGGGGGTTGAGCACGCCAGACTAGGTTTATGCTAAGTGAGGAATTTATGTTGAGGGGCAAATTGTATTTAGGCTTTCAGGTTGTGATCCAATGTAATCATAGAATCATAGAATTGTTAGAGTTGGAAGGGACCTTCAAAGGTCATCTAGTCCAACCCCCCTGCAAGGAGCAGGGACATCCCCGACTAGATCAGGTTGCTCAGAGCCTCATCCAGCCTGGCCTTGAATGTTTCCAGGGATGGGGCTTCCACCACCTCTCTGGGCAACCTGTTCCAGTGTTCTACAACCCTCATTGTAAAAAATTTTTTCCTAATATCCAATCTAAATCTACCCCCCTCTATTTTAAAACCATTACCCCTTGTCCTATTGCAACAGGCCCTACTGAACAGCCTCTCCCCATCTTTCTTGTAGGCCCCCTTGAGGTACTGGAAAACCGCTATAAGGTCTCCCCAGAGCCTCCTCTTCTCCAGGCTTGTGTAATGTCTTGTGATCTCCTTATGCCTGATCAGGTGCACCTTCAGGAGATTTGAATCTAAGCAAGAACTGGATTGGACTGCTTGTTGCATCTAAATAAAGGAGCTATTTTAGTTTTATGGATTCAGATTCAAACATACTTCATTAGGGCACCTAACAAATATCCAGCTGTTTAGGCAGACACTATCACTTCTATATTTAGTTGTAAAGAACTTATACTGGGCAGTTGCCTTTAGCCACTGTTGTAAAATAAAAAATATTAGAGCCAAAACATAATGGCACATAGCGTTGTAGTCCTGTGTCTCCATGACTGTAAACAGGAAGACATCAAGGGCATAGATTCACACCTTTTAATCCACAGAAAACTGTAAAGTATTTGTATCTATGGCCTATTCATGTTTTGTACTCCTGGACTTGTACATTCCCTCAGAGTCTGGTCTTCAAATCAGGGATAAGGTTGGAGAAATAGTGTTCCTTCCTCACCCATGTGCCTGTATGGGAGGCACTGACTGGGATCTCACCAAGATAGGAGAATGGGAGACAGGAAAGGACTGCAAAACACTGTATGTAGTCAAGGTTAGAGGGAGCATCATGAATGCCTAATGTGATAAAATATATTTCATAAAATAGGTTATAGGAAAGGGAAAAATACGTTCCTGTTTGTCTTATAAAAAGAGAGGTTTCATTTTTTTTTTTTTAAATGCAAATCACAGTACATCTGTCATCTGAACCATGTTCAGGCTGTAACAGGACTTACAGGTTTTCCACTAGATGATATTCTCTCTATCCACTGAAACTGGTGCACCGCAAAGCATACAAGATAAGTGCTCATGGGAACTGACTTCTCAAAAGTTGTCCGAGTCCAGCCACCATCCAGCTGTACAGTTTGCTGCAGAAATGGAAAAAATAATTAATTTCATTTTTAGAATTGCAAGCACATGCAGAAAAGAGTACAATATTCCTATGAAGGCTGCAACTACATGGGAAGGATAAATCACTGCTCCAGGTTCACCTCTTCCGGCATTGCTGATGGCATGAGAACAGACAAAATGTTTTTTTTTTCTGTGATACCTCAATACACGAATTGGGAATTTGTTTTTCTACACTAAATAAGTTTAGCTGGTTCTAATTTTCATCAAGGATTTGAAATCATTCACATGCACAGGAATTTTGCCAACAGGAGTTTTTCAGGGTGTGCTAGTGTGTTTTGTTCTTGAAATATTTGCGTAAAATAACATCACTTTGGACAGATCAGAGAGGAGACTGGATTCTCTCCTCTCTTAAATACACAAGTCATGTAGGAGTCAGGGATTGCAGAGATGCCACTTAGGATAAAGATCAGTCTAATGAATCTATCCTGAACTCATTCAAATACAAATTAACATTGCTAATTGGTGGGTTGTTTAAATGTATACAAAGTTTAGTACTGATGATCATTTTTATTTTTTAAACAAATTAAAAACTACTCCTGATTTCCCCAAATGTCCTTAATTCTAGACTGAACTATATGATCAAACCTGCAACCTGTTATATGTGATTCATCCTCTAAATATTTATTTCTGCTCTTCATTATCTGCTATTGCCTGTCTGATAATATTTTGTGCTTCTGACTGGATGACTAACTTAAATAAGAAAAAAGAAAACAGCATATAAAAGACACTAACCTTCTACTAGAGATACAACACTTAATGAGATTTGTTTGTTGTAAACACAATATAAATAAAGCATAAATACAGGTAATAGGGTTCCATGAGAAAAAAAAACATTTTCACAGATATATCGTGAAAATTTCACAAACCTCTTTTCACAGAGATATTTGCAATCTACTTGTCCATTATTTGACTCATTTTGACTCTATTTTGATATCTTTTGTTCTTTCAACAAAGTCAGAACCTCCATGGAAAAAAGTAAAAAAAAAAAAAAACTCAATTGAAAAATGCAAATGAGATGCACAGGTTTCTGATTTTGCTGAGTTGATTTTACCATGTTGATTATAAAGCGCCACACCACCAAAACTACTACAGGACATGAAACACCCAATGTACCTTGCTTTTATGAACTATTACATTTCCATCTGTTGAAATGATTTCCCAAAGATCTTTCACTACTAAGAACAGAGCTACTGAACTTGTGAGCACACCAGATGAAAAAGTGCCCTGCTATTGTCTGTTAGTCAAACCCAAGTATGAGCCCAGCATAATCTACAATTCCCTGCCTGTACTTGGATTTTAGCAAATTAATAAACAAGTGGTAGGTAGCCCTTTGAAAGCTTATTTTTGTATGTCCATACTAGAGGCAAAGTCCTCATGTAAATGTGTAAAGTAAATCTCAAAACCCACTAAATCTTGATAACATCTAATCTCATTCCCTCACCTTCCTTGCTGGTACCCTCACTTATCTGAGGTCTGTGAGGAGACACAGCAAACACTCTGTGATGTTCATTAAAGTGCCTGGTGCTCTTTCAGGTATCATAGAAATATTTTTAATAACAATAGCTCAGAGCTTTAAATTTGCAAAGGGTCTGGGAGGCAGCTATGGCAGATTGGTAATAGTTCTCTCAGCTGCTTTGCTAGAGGATAGTTGAGGTTTGCGGTACTCCTTAAATAAAACAGGACACAGTAAAGCAGATCTTTTTTTTTCTGGGTGGTGGAGTGATTTGGAACATGGAAATGTCAACAGCCTGGAAGATCTTTTTTTTTTCCTTTTTTTTTTTTTTTAAACTTGGCACTTTATCTCCCACTTCAGAACATATTCATTAGAAATTATGCATTGGACTACACATTCAGTTAAACTAGTCATTAGAAACTCTCTCAGCTGAAAGCTATTCAGTCTTCTTCCAGAGGACCCAGAGGTAGATAACTGACACCATTGAATTTCATACAAAACTTGGAATTTGACCCACCAGGTCCAGAAATAGATTATTTAGGGAATTACAGTCATGATGGACTGACAAGTGCCCACACCCATGAGCTGACAGATGGGATATCAGACCCTGTATTATTAAAAATAATTGCTAGCAGGATCCTTTGCCATTAGATTATGATCAGCAGACCCTCAATTTAGATCATTACATAGTTTCAGTGACTATTTTAGACTTCCCATATGGGAAGTAGCTGTCTTCCAGAGTATTCCTTCTCATAGTCCACCTGGTTTGACTGAAGAACCTGCCATTACCTATTTATAGTCAGTACGGGATGCTCATCTAGAACATCTGAATAGAGGGCCAGCCAGCTAAAGGCAGAAGAGACGTTTCAATTATGCCTTGGGTTTGGCTCTGTATTACCATGTAGTGTGCTGGTGGACCACTGGGACTCCTAACCAATCAACCTCTCCTGTTTTATGGAATATTTGTTAACAATTAGCTTTACAGTGTCTGAGTGGTAAAGTTTGTGAACATGCAAGGACCTTGCAATCCATGCTACCTTTCCAGTGGCTTTACAGAACCATTCCACTTAGGCATTGGAGTTAGAAAATACATACCTGTACTGGCATGTTTGAAAGTGCTTGGTATGCGTCTTGATGGATGATGGATATGTTGTAAGTTGCCTTTTTGTTCGGCTCGTCAAAGCAAGGAAATGATTTCCGTGCATCTGTTGGCTCATGATCAGTAGCTGCAATGCTCCTTAAATAAACAACACATTGGCAAGCCATCATTATATACATTTTAAATCTTATCTGCAATTTCTAAGCATAATTTTTTAGCAATTTCACACACTAAACTATAAATATTTGTGTGTCCGTATCCATTCATAAAAGTAGGAGACATCAGAAATGCACAAGCTGACATCATATAGGCACGTGTAACACATATACCTCAAAGTCTGTCATCAACATCCTCTAGGTTTCAGAGCAAAAGCTAAAGAAAATTGCTTATCATCAAATATTTTTAGGAGCCAGGCAATAAGATGGGAATGACCTCTCATGGATGGTAAAAATTTTGCTCATCTTCCTGATGAACTTACCCATTGTTTTTTCTGCCTAAAATAAACTACTGATGGTATCATCTGAAAGGAAATTAATGTCCTGGTATAGGGATGTCTACTTAAGTCACTCTGTGTTGTTTACCCACTAAACTCTATCTGGAGATTGGAGTCTTGAACATCTCCTGAGAAGACACCTTGGAATTGCGTAAGGGCCCCTAAAATCTCATCCTGCTTGTGTGTTTCTTTTTCTGCAGTTACCATGTACAGTTTTCCGCCAGTGCTGTTATGCTCCCCTGACTCCTTTAATGAAACTGCTGGAGAAAGAACAGAAAGTTCGGGTAAACATCCTAGTACATAACTGGTGCTATGCTAGCTGTGTTGGGGGGCTTAGAAAGTCATCTCACTTATGCAAAAACAACTGAAGGAGCTAGACAATAGGGGTCATGTAAAAAAATAAGGTGAAGGTTGTGAATGTTCATATAATAGACTTGCTTCTCACAGCGGCATTAAGCTCCTCCATTAATGAACCATACAGTGGCAGAGCATGTTCTCCAGTGATTGATGGCAAAAGGGATCACAGATGCTTCTTCAATTAATCTGGAATGTTGAGCATTTTCTGACAGCACTTCTACAGCTGCTCCAACTGTATTAAGGTACTTTTTCTTTCCAAAAAGTAATTAAAAGTGTACATAATAAATTACCTATTTGCAGCAATCCTACAAGCTCACTTGACAACCAATTTTTCAATGTCTTTGTTGCCCTTGGCATTTCCCTGTGACGATTAAATACTAAATTGGTCATTAGGAACTTGTAGCAGTAAGGGTCATTTACAAGCCTGATGGACGTAATACGCCTCAGTTCTTACTATTCATGTTCATTAGAATAGTAACTCCAAAGTTCACGGGCAGACAGAAAGCATAATGAATATTCACCTTAAGGTAACGTCAGTCTCAACAGAGTTTCTTTTGCTTGGTAAATTGTTTGATGTCACTCTCTACTTTTTGTAGGATTTGAAAGCTGTTTCACAATTAAGTTAGCTTCAAGTCTCCAGGGCAATGCTTCAAAGCTATTGTTTAAAAAATTGGCTATATATTTTGACACATTCATATCTTGTTCCTACAGACTGATAACACTATGATATCTCAGTTGATTTATAAGGTGATAATACAGCTATCCTCATATATTTGTGGAGGCAGACAGACATCAGCAGTGCAAAAAATTAGCACTACAATTTCAATGGGGTAGATGATAAGAACTCCAGACTATGGCATGCATAGAAGTGGCACTAGAAACATGAAATGCTGTAATTTCCTTTCAAACTGTATAATATAGTTTTTAGATAAGATTTTCTTCACTGCTTGCTGGCTTCTGCCCTTCTACTTGATATTGATGTCTAGACCTTTATATGTGAACTAGAGGTGACAGTTGTAAATATCATGGCAATAAGAAGTGAAGATCTGGCTGAGACTGCATCTGGGTGTTATTCCCAAAATGAAACGGTGCTGCATTTAGAACCCTGATGAATTTCCCCCTGCCCTTTTTTTCCCCCAAAGCACAGAAGGTTAGTGCAAAAACACTTCCCCTTCAGCTAATTAAAGTATTTTTCTCCCAGTCTTTCCCTAAATTCAGATTCATTGCTGCTTGTGAGAAAATTTTCTCCTTGAGGAAGAAATCCAGGATTGCTACTTGTGTACACTAAATAATATTTTGCCTTTCCCTAATCAATAAAATCCTAAGCACAAGCCTTCCCCGTTAGAGATGTGCCCAGCTGAGTATCTTTTATAAGCCTCTTGTTCTCCTCTGACATGGTTGTATTCTCTGAAATATTAAGGAGAAAATCAAAGGGGATTTTAGCACATTCCTTGAGAGAAACTATTGAGTTAAAAGAACCCATTACACCAGGCAACAACTCTTGTTGTGCTCCTTTCCCTAATATCTGAAAACAATAAGATAGTAATATATTTATGGTCACCACATCGTGCAAAGTAGGGAAGGATGGTTATTCCCCTTTCATCAATGGAGAAATGAAATGTGCAGACAGAGAAATAGCTTTACCAAAAGACTTCAGTGCTTACAGCTGGAATCAGGCATCCACAGGAGGATCTAGGCAGGTCTATGCCTGAAATCTGCATTCTCAAAGTTTCTGTTTTCCTGCTCCCTACCTGCATGTGTACACCAATTTAAATAGTTGTGTTCCCAAGGTATGTCATGATCTGCTTCTGGGTATGTCCAAAAGTGTCTTTGTCCTGATGAGGATTGTGTGATCTGTCTGAACAGGATTCCCAAATCAGGTGTTCTTCTCCCTAAGCCTCCCAAGGATCCTAGACTTGCAGACATGTTCAGCACATGTCTACCTATTTTCCACAAAATGTGGTGGGAGATTTGAATCTAAGGAACAGCAGAGCCTGGACATGTGCCCAGTTTGTAAACAAAAGGCTTTATAGCAATACTTTGGCAAACCTTTGCCTTCACAGATAGACAGCTGGGGAGAAGCTCAGCCCTTGGAGCTGACTTTCCAGTGTTAGTAATTCTCTCAAAAGGTCCGCTGCTTCTAACACTTCCCAGAAGGGATGGAGGAGTAGGTTAATTACATTTTGGCTCTCATTTTCACCTCATCCCCTTTCTCCCTAACGCCCGCTATTAATAGGGTTGCTTGACTTTTGGTATTATCCAATCTGATTTGTATTTACTTACAACATGACAAAAAAGGAACTATTTGGGTTGAAACTTTCCAAGGGTGACGTCTACCTCAGGCAAAGGCAAAATAAAAAAGCTAATTCCAATCAGCATTGTTTTTTAGTAGAAAGCCAGGGGAAAATGTAGTTTTAATAAGCAATAAACCTTCTTTCTCTCTAAACTAGAGAGACATGGGTTTGATGGATGGACCACTCGGTGGATAAGGAGTAGGCTGGATGGCCGCACTCAGAGAGTAGTGGTTAAAGGCTCCATGTCCATGTGGAGACCGGTCACGAGTGGCGTCCCTCAGGGGTCCGTGTTGGGCCCGGCCCTGCTCAACATCTTTGTTGGCGACATGGACAGTGGGATAGAGTGCACCCTCAGCAAGTTCGCTGATGACACCAAGTTGTGTGGTGCCGTTGACACGCTAGAAGGGAGGTATGCCATCCAGAGGGACCTTGACAGGCTGGAGAGGTGGGCCCATGTCAGCCTCATGAAGTTCAACCAGGCCAAGTGCAAGGTCCTGCACCTGGGTCATGGCAATCCCAGGCACAAATACAGGCTGGGTGGAGAATGGATCAAGACCAGCCCTGAGGAGAAGGACTTGGGAGTGCTGGTGGACGAGAAGCTCAACATGAGCCAGCAATGCGCCCTTGCGGCCCAGAAGGCCAACCGCATCCTGGGCTGCATCAAGAGAAGCGTGGCCATCAGGTCGAGGAAGGTGATTCTCCCCCTCTACTCTGCCCTGGTGAGACCCCACCTGGAGTACTGTGTCCACTTCTGGAGCCCTCAACACAAGAAGGACATGGACCAGTTGGAGAAGGTCCAGAGGAGGGCCACAAAGATGATAAAAGTGCTGGAGCACCTCTCTTATGAGGACAGGCTGAGAGAGTTGGGGCTGTTCAGCCTGGAGAAGAGAAGGCTCCGGGGTGACCTGATAACGGTCTTCCAGTACCTCAAGGGGGCCTATAAGAAAGATGGGGAGAGGCTGTTTATTAGGGCTTGTTGCAATAGGACAAGGAGTAATGGTTTCAAAATAGTGGGGGGTAGATTTAGATTGGAAATTAGGAAAAAATTTTTTACGATGCGAGTTATAGAACACTGGAACAGGTTGCCCAGAAAGGTGGTGGAAGCCCCATCCCCGGAAACGCTCAAGGCCAGGCTGGATGAGGCTCTGAGCAACCTGATCTAGTCAGGGATGTCCCTGCTCCTTGCAGGGGGTTGGACTAGATGACCTTTGAAGGTCCCTTCCAACTCTAACCATTCTACGATTCTATGATTTTCTCGCCATTCTTCCTCATCTCATCCTATCACCTACCCTCAGGCCACATAGCAGCAACTTGGCTGATGGCTGCAGCACCACTTGTCTGGTGATTGCTTTCATTTCAAAGCTGTACTTGTCGCCATCATGTACATTGCCTCTTCCACCCCCACAAACAATCCGCCCAAACTTAACCACATGAAAAGCATTTCAGAAATCATCATTCACTCCTTCTTATTAGAACCCTCTCAGGCCTAACAAACAAACTCACGTGCTTGAGTTCTTTTCTGTATTCTTTCAGTCTGCTGGCTAGGATCATCTTTGCAATTGTAGCTTCTAGCATCAAAATCAAGAAGTAGGAACCCTCTCGAAGTGAGCTCACATTTTATGCTTTCTTTAGCTTATGAAGTTCTCCTTTCTTCTTGATGTCAGATGCGTGGTCCTTATCTTCCTACACTGTCTGGATCTGAGGGATAGGCACTCACCTCTCCTACTCTGTGACTCAGGAGGCTAGTGTTCTGGTCCTGTGTTCTGGTGTTGTGACAGACCTGGGGCAATTAATTTAATATCTAGATATGCTTCACCAATAAAAAGGAAGTAACACACCTCAACTTAGAAAGATGCTAAGAGGTCACACTTTAAAACTGCTGTGGAGATGTCAGATGCTCAAAGTATTAAACTAAAGCACCTTCAAAGCAATATTGAGGCAGTAGATGGAGGAAAACAAGAGGGAAAGAGCTGGCTGGGGTTTAAGCTCTTCTCTACATGGCTTCTTCCCAGATCAGATAACTGTGTTTAAGTATGAAAAATCAATGCTTGCTTTTTCCTCTGCCTCTTGGATTTGCTGCTGCTTGTGTCTGTCACTGCTGCTACTTCTGGCATTGCCTGTCAGCAAATGAAAGGAGCTGGTGTGCCTCTCACTCATGATGCCATTGTTCCAGGATGGCAAACAAGTTCCATGAAAACATATCAGTCTTTGTCTTCTTGTTCCTTCTATAGAACCTTGGAAAACTCTATCCAAGTTTATCTTCTAGCCATAAAGGCTGGAATGAGTCACTTCAAAAATAAATATTGGAAAATGGTTGAATGTCCTCTCCATATGTTAACTGTGAAGAGATGCCTCTGAGCAGTGAGCAATGACTTTTTCAAGCTTCTACCTTGAAGCAGCACAAACCCGGGAGGTGAAATTAGTTAAATGAACTGGCAGAGGCTTTGTAATCTTTCAGTAATATTGCTATATTAAAAAGGAAGAGCTGGAGCACAAAAAACCCAAGTCAAAGATAACCTTAATCATCTGGACTTTCATACCCATAATTTAAATGAGCTGCAGGAGGGACAGGGAAGTTCTAGTTTGGATATTCCTCAGGCTTACAAGATCAAGGAGGTACGATGTCAGTAAAACTATCACAAGAGCTTTTTACACCACAACTGTTACCCTGGGGAGCGACAGGAGAGAGTGGTGAGAGCTATATGCTATTTATTATACTACAGAGATAAAAACAGACCTTGATCCCACCAGGTCTCTGAGGGAGCCATTCGTAAAGCTCAAAAGTAATCCGGGACCAGTAGAGTTTTAAAAAGTTTTTAAGAATAGTAATGACAAACTCATCATCTCTTCAGCCTGCATTCCTTGTCAACAGCCAAAGGGTTTTGAATACAGCATCTTCCTTAGGGGAATGAGAAAATTAGAGAGCAGCCCGGAAATGTCAGCAAGTTGGTGAGAGATAAGACTGAAAAGCTGAAACAGGAATAGAGCAGGCCTGAGCAAGCAGAAATAGGGAAGAAAGTTTAATAAAAAAAAAAAGAAAAACTGCTTTACTTGATCTGTCCGTTCTCAGTGTAGGTGGTCCTATAAAACCCAACCAGGGAACCATTCAGCCAGCCTTGGAACTTCAGGGTGAGTATATAGGGATCACTTTCATCAGTGACAGAGAGCTTTGCTTCTGCCTTCATCACTATGTACTCTTGTGGCTTGTACTCAAAGCAGTCATTCACAGCAATCTGCTGTCCTGAGGATTTCCGGAGTGTGGGCATTTCTGTAATCTTTGTCTCTCGCAGGTGGAGCCACAAGTAGCTGGTAGATGTTTCCAAAGCAATTGAAATACTGACTGTTCCAGTGTAAATGTCGTTCTCCATTTCAGGCTTCATTTCCAGATCATAGTGGACAGGCTTGACGTAAGTGGGTAGCCTAAAATGTCTCCAGTCTCCAGTCTCATCATTTTTAGAAGGACAGGGACCCAAATCCACTGGAGGAGGAGGGTTTGGTGGCGGATCTGTTTCCTCTGCAGGTTGCTGAGATTTAGGTCTGGTCAATCCCACACCAAGTCCCACAGCAAGACCTACAACGACCACGATGCCACAGATGACAGCCACATGCTTTGTCTTCATGCAGTATCTCTTGGACTTCTCATCCTCAAAATCCATGCCCTCCATCTCTGCTCCCAGGTCAGTTCACAGAGCAAAACATTAACCACAAAAAAGCTTATTAGTCACTTCAGCACTTGCATTCAGTAAACTCAGCAGACTTGGTTTGTATTTTAATCGTGTAGCTATAGCTGTTCTCTGCCCGTCTCCCCCACCTCTCCTTCCAAAAGACACTCAATTAATTAAAGACAACATGCATTTGGAGGAAATGTGAATGATCAAAAGCAGCACAGCTGGGCTAGGAGATGGAGGGAACTGACACAGAAGAACATTGTTCCTGCCGTGCTCCCCTTATAAGCAGTGCAATCCCACCCCCAGCCCCTCCTGCTCTGGTCTGAGTTAAATATAAAACTGTGCTATGTTAATCAGCAGTTAGGAGATGATCAGACGCCAAAGCTCTGTCAGCAGCTTTCAGAAAGAGTTTGCAGACAGAGGTGTAACTACTCCAAACCCCTCAACCTTTGCCACTACTTCCTTCTTTTCCTCTGCTGTCTCTTGTTTGGGTTTTTGAGGTTTGAGGATTTTTTTACCTTTTCCTCTTGCTAGCAGAGATTTCCTTGAACTTCCACCCTATAGTTTGTGAAATGACATCTCCAAAGTCTCAAAAATACAGCAAAAATCACATACATCTTTCAAAGCCTTTTCAACTGTTTCCCCTCTTTTCTAGGCTCATTTACCTTTGCCAAGAAATTTGAGGCAGTCATGGGCAGAAGAATGCACAGTGAAACAATAAATTCTGATCACTGACTTCAGACTTTAAAACATGTCTAATCCTCTCCTCCTCTCACAGGGCCAGTTTTCCAGGAGATTGCTCATAACCATGTATGCAAGTTGGTAGACTGGGGTAGCGTTGCTTTGTTGGTCAGCGCAATTACAGTGCTGCCTGTGAACCCTTGCTGTGAGGGACACTTCTAAATATGCACTTATATGATTTATGTACTAAAGATCTAATTTAGCATTTACTGCATATCACCACAGTGTGGTGCTTCATTGAAAAAAATTAAATGAATAGAGCCTGATT
Organism: Chlamydotis macqueenii; assembly: GCF_036417535.1. Lineage (NCBI taxonomy): Eukaryota > Metazoa > Chordata > Aves > Otidiformes > Otididae > Chlamydotis > Chlamydotis macqueenii. The sequence goes on from NC_141559.1 coordinate 24,933,856, forward strand.
CTGCTTGGGGGAACTTACTGTAAGTAAGGCCTTGCTATGCCTGCAAACAAGATCTTGCTCATGCAGCATGAAACTGAGTACAGCAGTAGTCTTGACCTTGTTTGATGCTGAACTAAAGGAAAACAGTATAGAACAGAAATCTCAGTCCCTGGATCTCTTAAATCCTTTTTCACATTGGTTACAACTCTCTGACTACTTAGTCTCATTTTTTTTTTCCCTAGATGGATGAAGTTTCACCTGGATGACTTAAGCCCTAGAATCAGTCAACACATGCTCTGAGTGAGCTGCACCAAATCAGAGGAGTTTTTCCGAGACAGACTTCATCCAGTCTGTTTAGAAATGGATCTACTCACAAGCTTTATAGGTCTCCCTTTGAAATATTGCCGTCCACCATGGGGAACTTTAACCACCCAATCCACATCAGCACTTGTGCAGGACACTGCTGTTTATATAATATCTTGTTTTAAGAACAAGGTTTTCCAATAGGAATTGAGAAAAGAAAAAGTCTTTTATTTTTGCAAGGCATCAAGTTAACTTTTACTCAGATATTTATGAAAGTGTAAAACCAGTGCAAAAAAAAAAAAAATAAATCAGAAGGCTAAAGATCTGTTTCACATTGTGTCTTTTTTTTAATTGTTTCCCATTTCTCTGCTGTGATCAAAACTAGATATGACATGGGAAACCAGTGCCCTTTAATGGATTGAGTAAGAATTTAACTTCCAGCAACAGAGCCAGCATTGAAGATCATGGTCTTAACATTTAAAACAATTCCAGCTTTTTTTTGGTTCTGATTGGACAGGACAAAGAAAAAGAGTGAGAATAGGTTTTAAATAAGACTTCTTAAGCCAGAGCAGGCCATAAGTGATGAGATAGTAAATGTGCCTTGATTTCAGGTGTGTTTTTACATCACTCCCATTTTCATTCTCCTTAGCCATGAGGTTTTCTGTTACATTTTTAATCTAAAGATGAAAAATGCTGTTTGAGCTTACAGACTGCAGAATAGGTTATTTACTATAATTATGGAGGGACTTGCAGATTTCTTCACTGATAACAATTACCTCCTTCAGGAAGAGCTAGAAAATGTATGTAGATTAGCTGGTCCTAAACAGCAAAAATATATATATTTCTTACCCTAAGCCTTAAAATCAATATCAGCAGTAAAAGCCATTACAAGCTAATGAGGAGTGACAAATAAATTTTGCAGCAAGTAGCAGAGATTATTGGTGTCTTCTGCCAGTGAAGACCAGTAGTGCAGTTATATGCAAGCTTTAGCATTGATCTTCTCTTTATAAAAACTGAGGTTCAAGCCTAGTTGCAGCCAAAAATAGGTATAATATATTTCTGATAGTGGTAGTTATAAGCAGACTTATCCCTCCCATGTCAGAAGTACACTTTGCTCCTAGCTGATGCGCTGGGATCAGCTAGCAGTGCTAAGAAGCTGCCTAGCTTCCAATGACCCAATATACCCATCCAAGGATATGACAGTGCTCAAACTATTAATTCTTCTATACAGGAACAATAAAGAAAGGCAAAGGTTCCAAAGGCAGTGCCAGTGCTCTCCCTGCTTGGCTATCTCCAGGTGAAAAAGGGTAGGGAATAGGATCTGTCTCCTCAGAGAGGAGGGCACCATAGCCTTCATCAACAAGGTATAGATACTCTGTCTACTCTCCCCCCACAGGCATAAGATGATGAATCCCCATATGGAAAGTAGAAGAAAGCTCACCCCAAGCTGCTCCAGTATAAAACACAAGCATAACTACAGCCGAGTGTGGAAGGGTTGGTGGTAGCCAAGATTGGAAGGGTTGAAATTGCTTTAGTTTAATTTCTAGAAAACTGAAAAGAGATTAAAACAATCTTATGAGTCACCTGGACAATGTTAACACTTGCTAAAATTATTTGGTGTTGATTTTTAATTGAAGCACTTTCACATTAAAGTAGGATTTAGTTCTCAGTCTGCACGAGAATTACCACACTTGCTTAACCTTGCCCCTTTGGCTACCTAAAATGGAGGGGGTTATGAAGTCACCCTGCTCTGTCAGGACATTGCTGGTGGGGACATGCCTGTGCCTCTAGGAGCAATACCCAGATACCTTTTCAGACAACTACCAGAAATATAAATGGATCCTAATTTTTATCTGCAAATTTTCAGCCATGCATTTCCAATATAATTTCCAATTTTAAGTTCAGAAAATGGAGTAAAACTTCTGCAAGTGGCAGTCAGCATCAGCACTAGCACAAGCCTGCTGTAGACATTCAGGGGAAAGTCACATAGTCCCAGGAAATCCCTAATTGAAGCTGACAATGAGAAAAGAGTTGCTCTGGAAAGCATCAAAGACATGGAAATAAATGAAGTCTATTAAAAAAAAAATAAAAAAAACTCTCCACTGCAACTCACAACAAATGAAACTCCTTCGAGCCAAGTCCGTCCTTGGAATAATATGAAACACTTACTGGGCCTATGCCAAAGAGGTCTTTTGCTCCCTGTGTCCAGGCACATTAAGGCAACATGAGGGCAGCAGCGAAGCCTAAGGACCTCTGTTTTCCTTCTGTTCTCTGAGCTGCCCCTGCTACAAGATTTAGGGATAATAAATGGAGCCTCTCTGCCTCCATCAGGAGGAATTTGGCTCTCATTGTGCTAAAATAACACTCCTCATTAGATTTATCATTGCAAAAAAAGAAGTCATGAAGCAATCTGCTGTAGTGACTGCTTTCTGGCAGAAATGCACTTGTAGACTTTTCCCCTGTGGCCCTCTACCAAAAAAAAAGTTTAGGACATTAATTTGAGAAATGTAAAACTGGTTGTGGTGTTCCACCAGGTCACAAATGAACTGTGTCAGAAATAATTCCCTTGTCCAGTGTTTTTATATGTCTGTAATGACCGATTTTGCCTCCATCTTTGGCTTTGCACACCCTCTAGCAATCATTAATCCCCTAGAGTTCACAAGTCTTAGTAATTACTGGCTTGCAGTGGTCCTTCTTCCACTCAGTCTTTTCTACAACAGTTTTTAACTACAAAACAAGGCCTTTGGGTTTGTGTTATTTAGAAAAGGAATGTTTTGAACTGATTTGAGAAAGACAGTCAGGATTTCTTCAGTCATAATTGTTTCCCCATTTAGATCTTTGAAATCTGGCCACAACTGTGGGGTACTGTCATCTGCGGTGCTTTGAGAGGGCTGTGTTATTTCCTGCTGCTTACAGACGCACTCCATATATAACATGCTGGTTGAAGCATAGTGTAGTCTCACCATCTATTCTGGGTTCTGCAGTGTTGCCCCAGCAGGTCAATGCTGGATGTTTTATTTATCACTCAGGTCAAGGCTGAAGGGAGTTACCTCAAAGCCTCTCCACAAGGAAGTACTGTGAGTTACCTTTAGTAGAGACTTTATTTTCTTTCTTTCTTTTTTTCCTGTTTCAAATTCCTGGATGTAGATTCTGTGCCTCAAAATGTGAATGCTGTCTCTTATACTATACCTGTAAACAAAGCAAGTCAAACTCTGTTCATTTTCTTTGCTATATCATATCATATCATATCATATCATATATTATCTTATCTTATCTTATAATACCATTTAGTCTTCCACTGCATTCCTACCAATATGAGCTTGCTTAGGTTCTTTCACTCTAATTATTAACCTTTAATACAAAATCAGAACAATATTCTGGATCCTGGTGAATACAGCTCCAGCTTTCAAATTCTAATGTGTTTTATTGTTTTTACATTTTAATATCCTATTTCTTGTCAACACTAGTCATTAAAATAGTTACAGCTTATGACTCTGCACTTCAAAGTCTAGCTTCCCATATGAAATTTCCTTTTTGTCTTTAAAAACATGCCTGAGGAGAGTTCTGCTGTATCAATAAAATACAATTTAATTTATATGCACATCCTTTCAAACTCACTCAACACACATCTTGTTTAACAACTTCCTGAGCAAAAGTGAGAAAAGCAAAGAGCTTTTACAGTGTAACCTCTAGGATACATTGGGTCACCATCAGGTCCACAGGAAAACCAAATAATACAGTTTAGAAATTCAGGGGAAATTTCTTGATGAGGCATTTTATCCTCTTAGAGTGAAAACTTGCTTTTCAGTATCTTCACTTTTTTTTTTTGGTGAGTGAGAGTGATAGCTTAGAAGATCTCCTCTCTCCACATGCAATTCAGATCCCACTTGTAATCTATATGATGAGCTGCAGTTCCCTGAGGTGCCACCTCTGCCCTTGAGCACTGCTGTCGTTTGGTACAAGGTTGTGTCTGTTTCCATGTCTAGATAGCAGGACGTGAGAAGAAAGGCATTTAGATGCAGGAGAGGTGTAAAATTTCCTTCCTACCTTGACCGGCCCCAGCCTGAAACTGTTAACTTCCAGGGCAGGCTTATTTGTACTGCTTTCTCCTTTAGAAGCAGGGGTAAGTTTAGAGGCCAAATAAATGAAAATGAAGCATCAGTCAGCCCAGCAGTGATGTCTGCTCAGCATGCAGTGGTAGTACTACATCCAAGTGTGATACTAACTTCATCAAGCAGGTAATGGAGATTACTGGGAAAACAGTATTTTTAGTTGAATTTCCATTTTCATGTTTTCACTTACAGTAAATTGTATGTTTCTCATCTTACTGAAAAAGATATAGTGAAAATAAAAGAAGGCATCAAACTAACCAGCAAGACAAACAGAGTGGAAGGATCAATCATCCTTTTAATCAGTAAAAGAGGTTAAGACACTGAATCTTGCTCTCTTACAACTGTACATGCTGGGAGCAATTCTATAACAGTCAATAGCAAAGTGCTTGAGAATCTGAAAAAGGAACAACAGGATATGATAACAGTGTAAAAATAATGTGTAGCTTAGATTAAGATAGTTTACCTATCCTGTAATATAATAGCAAGGAAACTCACAGAGCTTTCAAAGGCAGTAAATTTGACACAGATTAGAAGAAAACCTTTCATGTTAATCTCACATACATCTCACCTGCGGCATTCATAGTGAGGGGTCATAGATGCTGTTTATGAAGGATCTAACACAAGCCCCTGACAAGCAGAACAGTGGACTGAGAAGTTTTCTGATCTATTCTGCTATGTGAATTAATGCAGTCCTTTGCGGTTGAAGGTGCATCAGAAATCATGCTAAGTCACAAAAAATAATTGCTCACATGATGTCCAGCTACAGATAAATACCATAAATGAAACCAAGTTAATGGAAGAGATGACAGTTAAACATTTTTGCTCAGTCGCTCAATCAATTGTCTGTCAACATGTATTTAGGTTACTCCCAAATTTGTTGCCTCTGCATTTGCCCTTGGTTTCCTTTTCTTGGCCAGGGTGATGAAGCTGATAAAAGAGAAAACAATTGCAGTGGCACAAACTGTTTCATTTGCTATTATATTATTTTTTTTTCCCTTTGTAAACAGGATTGTAGTTATTTTAAGGCATTTGAAAATGAATCAAGAGATTGGGGGATGAAAGAACGTTGACAATTATAGATCTGGCTTCCTCCTGTCCCTCCCACCCGGTTGAATCTATTTGCCTGCAAAGTGATTTTGGGACTTCAACCTCATTTAATTAATCTGTTTTGCTCTGCATGGAATATCTCTCTCAAGGACTAGCTCTATTTTCCTCAGTCCTTACCTCCTCACAGCCACTGTCAACAGCTGCTGCACTGGTTGGGTAGTACAAGAGATAAACAGAAACCAGTGACTGATTCCCAGGCAAGTTCCTAAATCACTCACTGCACACACTTCCACGAACAGGTGTGTATGTGAGGGGTGGTGAGGTATATGCACTGGAGTACTAGTTAGCAAGTTTGCCTGAAAGGGGGTGTCACATTACGAGGTGGGGTCTGACATGAGTGATGCTTATTTTGATTTATTTAGGAATCATGTCCCTCAGAGCAATAACCAGCCAAACATTTTTACACAGAAAGAATACTATAAAATATTTTGCTCTGTTTTAGCAAAACCAAGCTGCTTTGAGAGTATAATTTTATTGGCCAACAGGAAGACCTCATATCTAAATTAATTTTTATTATGAGCAACAGCGACCAAAATAGTAGGTGTTTCTACACAAGCATGAGGACATCTTTATTCTTCAGGCATATAACTTGTTATTTTGAGCCTGTATGCAGCAGTATGGGTTGCCAAGAGCATAAATGAACAGATCAGCAAAATTTAGCACTTGGTAAAGATTACACTGAAGAAAAAGCAGCACCAAAAAAAAAAAATTAAAGAAATGCAATAATGTAAAATCTTACAGATGATCAAAGCAATATTTCATCCTCCTTTTAAAACCAGCTAAGGAGTTGCATCCTTTATATCCAACAACAAATGGAGCAAAAGAGGCTTAGATTTAGGGAAACAATCAAATAGTGTCTTGGGCTATCTGGATCCAATTCAAGATTTTAACTCCTTGACCAAGACCTTCTCCATTGATAATCAGATGTCAAATGAGATTGGATCTTATGCATCAATTAACTTTTAAAGTTGTAGAATTGCTGCCTCTTCTGTCCCTGGAGAAGTTGAATTGCTGATATTTGCCAGGATAATCTATAGGATGGGGTATTGTTGTACAGCCAGGTATTTCCTGCAGAGTCTTCTTTCCCTTCTCACTTTAATTAACTTTAAAATTTTACTTTTCCTCAAATTCCAATGATAAACTTTAGCAGGAATCTTCCTTTACTAAAAAGAACTTTCTTCCAAGAACTTCTGCCAATAGAAGCCACAAAAAATACCAACAAACCTAATAAATGAAAATTAATATAAAAGACTACTTTTCAGCCTCTGTCCTAATGTCTTTTAGAAATACTTACTACTACTTGTATATGCTGTTTCCAGGCTACTTCTTGTTCCATCTGAAGTCAATAATAATGTTTCCATTCACTGCAGAGAGACCAAGAAGTAGAGAGAGAAGTGCAGGCTTATATTTGTTATGACATCTGAGAGGAATGCTTAGACATAGGATGTTTGATGCTTCTTCTTCACAGAACTTTTTTTCTATTTATATGCTTACATTCAGGAGCAGCCTAATGGTTTTAGATGGAGTGGAGGCTTGGTGCTTGCCCAGAGAGTACATCTGCTGGTACTAAACATGAGAAAAAAGTAGGGCAATAAAAAATGGAAAAGAAGAATGAAATGAAGTAATAGGACAATTATATCTGCGTAGCCATGCAGGCAGGTAGGTATGTGCTGTTAAGCTTGATTATTTGTAATCCAATATATGTAATTAATATTATATGTGATTCATACTACATGACAGGCTCTCATTCTGTTGGCTTGCTTCTCATAATGACACAGGACTTTAAATGAAGTTCCTTTAAATTAAATAATTCCATAAAAGTATCTACTCAGCTGAGAAGAGCAGTTATTGGGCTCTCAGAAAAAGCTATCTCCAGCTGAATTATCGGAACTCATATCTATGGTGCAATCACAGTGTTTTTCAATTCTGTTGAGTCAGGCTAAAGATTAAAAAGTCAAAGGACAAATTGTTCAGTATAGATTTACAATGATCACACCTTACTTTTCCAAGAAAATAAATTTGTTTCTAAAGCATATACTTAGGGTAAAAATAAAGCAAGGTGCAATCTGTTTAACTCCTCCCTCACATCTTTAAGTTCCATGTGATTTTCAGAAAGGAAATAACTTTTTTTTTTTTGGAGGAAGATATACTACAGTGATAGACAGCAATAAAAAGCTTTCTCAGAGACAGAACTTTAATAATTTTCTTAAGTTTATATAAAAATTTGTGCATCGAGTTGAGTATCACATAAGAGCATCTTTATACAAGTCTGTCTAGTCCAGTTGGAGGGTCAGTCATTTTCTCCCAGAAGCTATGGCACCCTCTTCCTTCCATCTAGTTTGGTCTGTAATATCTCTATTATTGACAGAGATGTTCAAATCTTCAGACATGGCCAGTAGGAGGGAAAAAATTGGAAAACGAGGTAAAGCTAATCGCAAGTTACGAAGAGGTTCAAAACAATACTGTCTTTGTAGTCAACAACAAAGTTGTTAATGTAAAAGGACACTGAAACCTATTTCCACTCTCCAGTCTTTCCTGCTTGCTATTCTAATTGTCCATTATCCCAGACCAAGACAGACACTTGAATGGCAGATATTCTGGGGCCATTTTACCTAGATTACAAAGGAATGCTTCTACGTGGAACATTTAAATAGTGCTGTTCTAACAATACCAGGTAAAAAACCCTAGATGTTCTAGATAGAGGAATGGAAAGGGCTTTTTCTGCTTTGCCAAGGTGGAATTTGGTTTTCTTAACTCTTGTGTTCCTCTAAGAGGCAGCTGCACGTTTAGTGCTGTAGAGATAGTAGAGTTCATAGCCTTGCCTTCAGGCAAACTTACTACAGTTTAACATGCTGCACAAGCTGTTCCTTATAGTCCTGTTGCAATGTTTTGGCACACACTCAGCTGAGACTCCCAGATTCACATGAAGCATTTAAACAAGTGGCCCAGATTTTCAAATGCTTCCTAGTGAACTTAAGCATCTAAATTAACTCTGAATCTTCAGGAAAAATAAATAAACAAATAAATAAATAAATAATGACCAAAAGTGTAATTTAATTTTTTTTTTTTTGGTGGAAAAAAAAAGCAAGGAAAAAAAACCAGTCAGTACCTACTTTACAAGGTTATCCTGAAGGCTTGCATGTATTACATGCTGCAGCTCTGCGCTCCCGGAATCCTATCAAAAACAGTGTTACGCCCCTGACTGTATCTCGACTTGCAGGCAGAAATACGGTTTCATTTTAACCAAAAGATGAGTTCTGGTTATGCTTGTCTGATCATTTGGGTTATTGCCATCGCCACATTAAGCTAGATGTCTGTACTCACGTAGTGCCAGCCCTTCCCCACAGTAGAGCAAGACTCAGGACTTTCTATCTCCTGCAATATACTGAACAAGTCCCACAGAGAGGAAAGTTGTTCTGTTGCTTCAGGTCGTGCAGGTGACCAGCAGCAGTGTCCAAGCTAATTCTCTCTATGGGCTATTAGTACCTTTTATCTGATGACTATAAGTGCAGGGCTCAGAGGAGGACTCTGATATCTGGCTCTCTCATTCCACCAGCAAATAAAATTCAGCACTAATCCCACAGCCTTGCCCAGGGCAAGAGCACCCAACGTAGCAGGGATTAGAGCGATTCACCCGAGTGGTGCTGATTCCACATCCAGCCCTGTATCACAGCCCCTCAGAGTAACCAAGTGGGAAAATGACTATCCCAACAAGGGATACTGTCTGTACTGTCTGTGAACCAAGTCCTTGGGAACTAGCTCAATTCAGACAATTTCTACTGTCTCTGATTAATTTCTGCAATGCTAAATACAGTGTCTCCTCAAAGCCCTTTCATTCCTCTTTTGGGGTCAGTAAAGACACTCACCAATCAATGCCTTTTGCCAGGGGAAAATTCTGAAATGCAGTTTCTCGAGTGTTTTCCTGCACATGCTTACAGCTTTAGGAATGTCAGAAATCACTGTAACAAGGGAAAGCAAGTGCTTTTATGCAGCAAATCACTAAAGCTGCCTCCCCCATAGGAACAGCATGAACTAGTCTCTCAAATACAGTCCCAAATCCCTTGATCTGCTGGGATTACAAGCTCACCCAGAAAGCGAGGGGTGAAGCCAGGCAATGACCAGGGAGAAGAGGAACCAGCCTCCACTGCTCTGAATAAAAGGGCTGGGAAGAGAGTGACCAAATGAGGATGTGGCTAAAGGAACTTGCATTCTAAGATGAGACCAGATGACTGAGTGAGATTTTTGTATATCTGGTATGGAGGATGGATATATGAAAAATATTTCCCTGGATGGGCAATTAATGAGGCAAACTAATTGGTTTTGGTTGGTTTATTTTTGGCACCTGTGTGACTCAAAGACAGATGTATAACACTTCAGATTCAATTCCCTTGTGCTAACGCTAGATGTGCAACCTCTCGTGTCCATCTTCTATAAACATAAGCGCAGCCAGGACCAGACCTATGTTTATGCCTGTCCCCAAAGCTGTGTGATTATTTCTATACTTTAGATAAGCGAATTCCAAAAGTTGTGAGGTAAGTGACCTGGCAGCAGTGGAAATGTGGCTCTGAGGGATTTTTGTATCAAACTATGATTTACTTTCCTGTTCCAGCAAGTGGAAACCCTTGCTACTTTCCTGAGCTGCCTATCTTGAAAAGATACTTTTCCTATTCTCATGAGGACAAGCCTCCATTGTCCTACTCTATGGTAACTTCATTGCTCATTTATAAATAGGAACAGATGTTTCACTCACACACCAATGAAGAACAGGTGTGGAGAATAAAATTATTTCCCCCTGATTTAGTATTGTTTCCTGTTCTTCACACTAGCTTCTCTGTGAAGATAATCCGCTCCCCTGTTGGCCAGCCGCTCAGGCTGGAGTGGAAGAGCCAGGCTGTTCTCCCTCCCATGCATTCTGGATTTAACACTCCTGTTCTCTTCAATGCCCAGAAGTACAAAACAGATGACTTTTTGCAGCTGTGTGAAGGTGGCAGTGAGGGAACCTGAATCAAGATGCCTGATTATGCAAATGGTGTCAAGGTGCTGTTCTGTTTTAGACTTGTGCTAATAGATTTGCAGTGTTTTGAGTATAGGTAGCCACAGCCGTTGGCTCTAAGAGCAGCATGTGGTGTAAATGGAAACTGGGTACTCATTTTCAGAGGGATTCCTGTGCTATGGTACTGCAATTAGTCATCTAGTTAATGAGGTTAATAGTTTACTCAGGATTGACCGGTATGTTTTGAAATGCTACAAATGGCTCTTGCTTATTACATGTTGTTGGACTTTATTCGTTCATCAGGAATGGCTTTAATGGTTGTCACATTATACAGAAATAGCATTCATGTTCTCACAAACAGAAAGTGTAGCAAGTATTAAAAAAAGACTGATATGAATGTTTATTATCACAGAAAGATTTTATAAAGTGACCTTCGGCTAAATAACCTCAACATTGTATGAACAAGGCCCTAAGCTTCAAATGCTGTTCTTTGGAGGAGATTACCCAGCACATGACTGTTAACTTCTGTGCTTTAGGTGCATCCTTCACTGATTGTTTTCGTTAAAAAGAAACCAACAGGCTAGAAGGACAGGCTCTTACTGCATCTATACAACCTCCCTCCACTCATGTGAACAGCAGAATGATAATGTTTCCCTGCCATCCCATTCTGAAGTTAGATGTTTAATATTGCTAACACTTAAAGTTAGCTTGGTCATTCTGGTTCTGAAATGTACTTTTATGAATTGAACTCTGCTACTTCTTTTTACAACCTAGCTGTTTTTACAGCCAGACTCCAACATTTAATTACTACATAAGTTAAACTGCGCCATTGCTTGTACCTGATAGCTGTAAGTTACTTCTCTGGAATGAAAAAGGAATCAACTCCATTAAAATGCTCAAAGTGCTGCCACATTCAGGATTCATTTGCAAGACAATATATAGGCACCCTGTTCATATCCATCATACTCATTCTGGTGCCATCCACGAGAAGTGCTGTACTTTCTAGAATACAACTGTGAGGTCTCAGTTTACACTTTACTGACTCTATTCCTGTTGTCATTTTTCCAAAGTGGTGAGAGGTACACTCATGTCTGTTGCTTTCTCATCTCATCTGAAGTTGTTCTTCTCAATTCCACTATGCCATGACTGTCTTTGTTCAATCTTTGAGTCCTGGTTGACAATATACCTGTATAGTACTTCTCTCAAGGTCTTAATTTTGTCTTTCTTAGTATTTTCCAGTAGGCAATATTAATGTTTCTTTCAAAGAGCTTTCAGTAGGGAGCACTTGCAGAAGAGAGCTGTTTAGTGGAGATGCTTAGAAGCCTTTCTCCATGCACAGGGCTAAAGTACTATATTTAGCGACACTTCCTGCATGGTGTACAGTAAAATGAGCAAAAAAAATTTTTTACAATGAGGGTGGTGGAACACTGGAACAGATTGCTCAGACAGGTGGAGGACACCCAATCCCTGGAAACATTCAAGGCCAGACTGGACGGGGCTCTAAGCAACCTGATCTAGTTGAGCATGTCCCTGCTCCTTGTAGGGGCGTTGGACTAGATGACCAACCCAAACTATTCTCTGATTCTATGATTCTAACTCATATTTTTAGGGAGGAGTTAACAGGAGAAGCCTGCAGGCTTTTCATATGAGACTGCACAGCAGGTAGTGCAGCTTACCCTGCCATGAAATGCCGGCCTCTAACCTAGCAAAGCATGCTGGTACTCTGGGTTAGCAAATCAGAAATATCATAAGTAGACCATTTTTTTTTTTACTGGAAGAAGAAGGATAGCAAATGAAGAAAGGTTCATGTTCACATTGACCAACTGATGAGAATCAGATACTGAATGAGAGTATAATCTGAGCAATGAGTAGAAGGAAAGAGTGCCATGAACAATTCTGTGCATTTCATAGGATCAATGTGAGACCTCTTGGCTTGCACTGCTTTAAAGAAATAATGGAGTTACTTGACATACCATTTTTTCTAAAGTTACACTAATGATGATTAATACAGTGCTTACTTTTCATATTCTGGAAGTTTCAGTGCAAAAAGAAGAAATTAGTTTACCCTATGTATGTTGACAGTTATTAAAGAAACATTCACAATTCAGGAAACCTGAATACAGTAACCTCTTAGTAAAAATCAAATCCAATCTCCTATAAGATATTCTCCTGTTATTACTATGTCTGGGTAAAATACAGATGTTACAAGTCTTCAGTTTCCATGACTTCCAATGCTTCTTTTTATAGCATATATGTGGCAGCATCATGAGATGTCACACTCGTTACTGGTAGCTTACAGCTCAGCACATGAAGGCTTCTACTGAGATCAGATATTTTTACACAACATATGTAAAAACAAGCAAACCAATGACAGCTCCAAATTGTTAAGTAGTGTTAACTGAAGACAAAAGGGCAAAATGTTATATTGTACAATAAAACAGAAAATAAGAGCATAACCTTGAAGTTTGACTACAGGTAAGTATTGCTGAAAACATTTCTTCAATCTGGAAGCATCTTAGACTTGAGATTGAAATCCTCCCTTCCTCCTGACTCCATCTCTAATATAAGGTTTGCAAAACCTTTCATGCCAACAAACCAGGTATTTGACATTTTCCAGGACTGATAATTTTTCCTTAAACTCTTACTATTTCCTTGGCTCCAATTTTGGACTTCAGAGTAGGCTGCTTTTGGTGTCAAGGAAGAAGCTGTCTTCATCAAAGTGAAAGCCACAGACTTCCTGGATAGAGCACCAAAACCTCAGCATCCCTTGAGAAAAGTCCCCACCCTTAAAAGTGAGATTTCTGACAGAGGCACCAGGGCACCACATGAGTGCCTACAGTGATGAAGTAGGGCTGAGGTCTAGTTGGGAAGTTAGTACACAGTGTGAGAGTCCTTAGCAAGGCACAGGCTGTGACAGAGCTTGAAGAAAGGAGTAAAAGCCCAACATGAACCTAAATAGGGTCCCAGTAGGTAGGGATCTGGATGGGGGTCCTAGGTAAGGCTGGTCACGGTCATAAAGGCCTGTTGGTGCACTCCATGCCTAACACAGAGGTGCAAAAAAGCCTTTTGTTTCTTGCAAAGCATTGAAATGGCTTGTGTGTGTCGGGGCAGGGGTGCGGACAGGGGGTGGGGATGAGATTTGATGTTTCTAACAGTGCCAAGATATCTTGAACAATGACTTTGATGAGGACTTTTTTTGATGATGAATAAAAAGGGAAGCTTTGCCAAAGTGCCGATTACCATGATCAGCAGCAATGACTTCAAAACAAGGAATGAAAAAATGAAATTGCTTGTTTAGCATCAAATAGGAAAGTGCTTAGCAGGAGACTCCCTTAAGAAATTCATTGTACCTTTGGCCAGGCAGCACCTGCCGAGATCTAAATTACAGATAAGACATGCACCAGTGATAAGAAAAAGCAAGGTTAGTGAAATGCATGGTGTGCAAATGACTTTGATAACTATTTGAAAAATGTATGGCAGTTACAGCAATTTCTGCATAGCTATTGTATGTGTGGAACAGCATTACAAAAGGATTCAACTCTGTAACTACACAGTGAATTGGGAACCTAGCATTCCCACTTTAGTGATGGTTTGTGGTGAGTTGAACTATACAGCACTGCACAGAGCTGCAGAGACACTCAAGCCTGAATGACCTGGTAGGCAGAGGCACCTACTTAATGGGCTGTATTGTTCCTGTTTCAAATGAACTACCTTGATTATTCAGCCGTGTGGCACAACAATGCAGCCAGGAGAGATGTGTCAGAGTGGGAATAAGAATTTAGGATTCCTTCTTTGTAGCCTTGTGATCTTTGAAGATCTAGAAATCACCATAAAGTGTGCTTCTGCTTTGGTACTGGAGGATAACTAGAAAGAGTTGGGTACAACAGGTGAGAAATCAGGACTATCAGTAGAGATGAAAGAGTGTGTGGACACACATTGCAATTTCTGTTGGGCTGCAGAAGTGGCTGAATTGGCTGAAGGAAGAGCTGCTCGCAAAGTATGCCTCATCAGGGAGCCTTGGAAGTTGGAGGATATTGAAAGCACGTGGAAGGCACAGACACCACAGAGCTTCTGTGAGTGGACCAAATAAATAATGACTTAAAGACATCTGTTCTAGGGAAGAAAAAGTTTTTTAAGCTCTAGAGTGTGTTAAGACTTCAGGGCCACAGGAAGACGTGCACAGGTGCGGTAGGACCTTACACCTGCTAAATCCCCACTTTGGGGGGATATATATGGCACACACTGTATTAGCCACATGGCCTGGAGAAGAGGGAATTGTTCAGCTCTTGGTATCTACAGGAAGCAAAAACTGTATGGATTGTTCCTCTCAAAGGAGCTCTGTGGGGGCTGGATTTCTGACACCCAAATGCAGCAGCTGCAGGAGGAGGAAGAAAACAGATCCTGCATGTTCCAGAGGGTGCTTATTTGTCCTCTGCTGCCTGCCTAAGAGGTGAATTTGGTGCTTCATTTCCACCTTGGATGTAGGACTGGTTCTTGGTAGTGCTGAGACTAGCTAAATGGGCACTGGAACAGAAGCAGCAAGGGAGGGAAGAATCTTCCTGTGCATCCTCACTTGCTCACTCACATGGCAGTTGGGAATAGCTTAGCCTTTAATATCAGTCTGCTACTTAACAGACAGAAAGAAAAGGTCTAACTAGTACTTACAGTGAGTATGAACACAAATGAACACAGCTCTAACCTTAACAAAAAGATTGGGCGTGTTTTCCATTGTTAGATAGCTCTTCCAAAGGAGACTTGCAGCTCATAACACTCCCATTATTATAAATTGGTTGGTTTCCAATGACACTAGACTTCCTTGACTTGTATTCTTCAGACTCGTTCCTCCTGTGTTATTATTGATGTCACTAAAGTACTGGACTCCAAACTTCTGAAGTGTTTTTCAGGTTATACTCAATCTGTGCAGTTGAATGTTTACACACTCCTTTCTACCAAAGTCGTTAGTGCTCTTCCATTCTCTCTTTCCTGCTTTTTATTTTTCTTCATCAGAACTACTCTATAAGATGGAATAATCAAGCCCAGCTTCATTAAGTCTGCAACCAAAGTTTTTGTTTTAGCACCTGTACCTCTCCTACTGAAAGGGCAGGGATGCTTCGGAAATAAAATGCTGATGCTCTGCTTTGGTTTCAGGGCTTCTGAGCAAAAAGTTTTAACAATAGTGGGGTTCTGCCATGTCAGTGAGAGCAGGATTTGCTATTCTGAAAGTGTTGGTATCAGGAGATGCTTGACACTTGTTCCTGGAGGCAAAGTCATTTTCTTACAGTGTGGACAGAAGCCCTAATTTTCTACCTGAGCCTTCCTCTCATTCTACCTTTGAAGATATTTGCAGGAAAGAAAATGAAGTTTCCATTTAATTAGTTATCTGCAAGATTTTAATGATCTTCCCTGAGACTAATTCCCTTTCTTCTAAAGCACAGCAGCACTGCAAAATAGATAAATGTGTTATATGCCACAAAATGTACCAATGCCAATTATTTTTGATCAAAAGGCACCTGTATGAAGTGCACATGATTAATTCACGGACGTTTATAGCTGAGCATTTTCTCAGTCTCATGACTGCAGTAAAGATGGTTCAGATCCTGTCACTGTTATGCCACTTGAGATACCAAGTAAGTATAAGACTGAGATAAACACTAAGCCTGAAGTTCCTGTTGAAGTGCAGAACTGTCAGGGAGAACAGAAGCTAACATAGATACTTGATTTCAAAAGAAAAGGTGTAGGTTCTTCACTGAAACTGGTCTGATTTGATGTTAAGGATCAATGGTACCCTTATCTGCCTCCAACAGAAAATTCTATTTATCATCTCCACTCTGGAAGCAGCAGCTCTTACATCCCGGTATACCTCAGGTTTAGTCCACTTTGCCTGAAACCATGCTTATAGGTTACTGAGTTTGATATAAAAGTTATATTACCATGCAAACTTCATGAATGCCATCTTAGTGTCTTAGATACTGCAGTGACAAATCTGTTACAACACCACTTTATTAGGCACACCTATATTCAAAATAACAGGTAAGCTTTATCTCTACCTAATAAATGGCAGTATCTCAATGGCCTCAAGATTTAGACTATCAGGCCTATGCACCTTAATATTTAATTGATACCTCTGTTGCTGAACTTACAGGAAGTCCCAGCGATGGGAAAATCAGACAATTAGGGAAGGCATTGCCCATTCTTAAGGCTAAAGTGATGGATGAACCCACAAAAGGTCTTGGTTATGTCAGCTGCTCAGTCATAGATCTCGTTTGAGCTTGGGCAAATTGCAGAACATCTCAGCCTTTCAGGGCTCCAACAATGTCTACAGTTTCTATGGAAATCTGTTAGAGGAACATACATGGAGAAACTGGACTGGGTCCTACAGATGTGACTATTAGTAATGTGATGTATTGCCACACTGTAGGTTTGTGGCTTAGATATCAGTAATCAGACTGATACAACAGACGGTTAAGATATTGCTCTTCCTGTATCACTTTTTTTGGTAGTAAATAAGTGCAGTTAATCACATTGTGTATGCAAGCTTGTTTGAGCAAGGAAAATGCTATTTATTCCACGTTTGCACACATGAGCTTCTGTGTGCATAAGAGCATTTATCTTCTTTTAAACTGCTTTGCTAACTTATTACCAGGTTTGCTCTTTCGACACTGAAGACTCAATAACTGTTATCAGTGCTCAGCTACCTTGGAATTGTACTGGGATATTGCAATTGTACCTTAGTCCCTGGGGAAATTATTGCAACAGTGTGCTTCCTGGTTCATATCTAAGGAAAAATTATCTTAGGGTTAAATAACTCTCACCTTTCAATTCCTGGATTTTGAAATAGGAAGTGCCTAGGTAGATATCTGTGTATTTACAATATCTATTTTCATATGATGTTCTCTACTATTTAAATTCTTAATTACTCATGTAAATGCAGTGCCTTCCTAGTCTCATTTCCAAAATGTCATAGTGTGATGCAGCTGAATGGCAAGAAATCTTCCCTTTTCATTCAACTGTCAGCTCTCCTTTAGCTGGAGAAGGACTTAACTACGGTGGGATGATATGGTTTCATGTGCTGCAGCTGGCAATCTGAGCTTGGGGCAGAAGATGAGCACTGGGTACAGTTTGCTTCTGTGGCTGACCTGGGATTACGGCAGAGTCCTTGCCAGTGTGGGTCACTGTCCAAAGGGGAGGAAGATCTCTGACTGGAGGTGAAAACCAGAGAAGTACAGGGGCTGTTTGCTTCCTGCTTACAAAGCAGACTGCTGCTGATTATTAGTACTACTACGTACTAGCATTGAGTGTGCTCCTTTGTAAAAGGTAAAAGAAGGGCTCTCTCAAGAGATCAGAGCACCCCATTGCCCTTGTCTGTATTTTAGGTTCCTCTTGAACACTGCCCTCTCTGCTATGCTGTTGGCTAGCTGAGAGACATGTTAACTTTGAGTACACATGCCAAGGTAGCAAGAAAATCTTCTGGAGGCAGAGGTTTGAATTTGTACAGTTATTACCATACTAAAGCTCTGATGCTTATAATTAGGCTCTTCAGACGCTCTTACAGCACAATAAATACAGAGATATTTGCAGATATAGAAAGGTATTTCCTATACGGTGCAAAGTAAGATATATACTTGTAGTGTCAAATCAATTTTTCTGTACTGTCTAAACCAAGTAATATTCATATACTACAAATTTATATTAGAAAATTCTGTTTACTTTAAACAGATGTAGTCTAGGTTTTAAAGGATGCAATAATGTTGAATTCAGTCAGAGTACATCCTGCTCTTCTTAGATATCCTTGCATTAAAGATCAGTTTTATTGCTGGCTATTCTTACAAAACTTAAAGGCAGCTATAAAAACTTTAATGTGAGTTCAGTAAGTTCAACTCAGGACCAGCATCTACTATTGCAACACTAAGAAATACAGAGATCAGAATAGAAGTCAGAGATGTCATCTGTTCTGTAATTTGCTGCTGACATCAGTTGGCAAGGAGGTAATCATTAACAGTATTAATGACTTCAGGATTATACCATCTATATGATTTTTTTTATTCTTCCCCTCATGTGACCACCTTTAACCAACTTTCCCTGCTGAAGACCAATTTAGATAAAGGAAGAGGATTACAGAAAGTGTTCTGAGGCAAGGATCTATCTCTTTGTTGATCCAGTTTCTTCTTTCTGATCTCTGATTTGACACTCTAAGGGCCCACAGAAGCTGCATTGACCTCACTCATGGTATACAGCCACTTTGTTGTGGCAATCAATGGTCTGGTGCAGAGGCAAGGGCTCTTATTGTCAGTAGTGGGTTGATCTAAAAAGCTGGAAACCTGATCATAGTGATATGAAAGGGTCAGAGAACAAATTACAGGTAAATATTCTTGTTTGTGTTTCCAGGGACCTCAGTGAAAAACATTCTCCTTATCTTCAAAGGGGTTATTAGGCACTGCTCAGCTTCCAACTATTTAGCAGGTATCCCAGACATAGTGGACTCATAGTGAGATCCCACTGAAACAAGAAGTGCTGTGACCTTCCTAGGAAAGAACTGGATCTTCTAAACATTGAAGAGGATCCACAATTAATGACATATTGCTGCTGACTTTTTTTTTTCCTGAGATTGCCAGAAATTCAGTGACAGCAGTCCATTTGCTTTAAGAGAGTCAAGAAACCCTTGTTCATACAGGGGTCTGAACATCACAAGTACTAAAGCTACTTCAACTGAGGGAGCCTTGTGTGTCTGAAACGTGAATGTTTCTCCTATAAAGAAGAATTTTAATGCCATTAAAAAACTTAGCTGTTTTCCTCATGTCAGTAGTCATAAATTTAGATACAATGTAAGGAATTTTCTTCTTGTCATGTATGAATTTTCTTGTATGTATGAATTTTCTTAATGTCATGAGGTACTGGGAAGGCAAGTCAAATAGTGCCTTAACTGGACTGGAACAGAGAAGGATCTGGACAACAAATGGTGTTTTATCTTTAAGGCTCTGTAAAGTCTTCCCAAACCAGGATGAAGGGACTATTTTAACCTCATCCCTCCTTTTTTACCTTATTTCGTCTTCTTCTGTAATTCTAATTAATTTTATCGTAGTGGGATCTTTTCCTTATTATCTCTCTTAACCTCTGGCCCATAAACCAGGAGATTCTGTTGAAGTATAACAAGGCTTTTACAAGATTTGAAGGTTTGAATAATTGTCAAAACATTCCATTCTTGCAAGAATTTTACAAACAGGCCTTTTCTAATACACTCCTAATCAGAAAACTTCAGTGGGTGTTAGTCAAAGGACAGCTAACTTTGGTGTATTCCTAATGAGTTTTCTTAGCCTTCAGGCTGGGGATAGAACCCATAATTCATCTCATTCTTGCTAATAGCAATGACCTAGTTTGGTTATTTGAGAAGGATGTTACCTTGGAGCATCATCTCAGGGTAGTGGAGATGGCTCTTTTCCTGTGTTTGATTTCTTGCTGTGACACAGGGAATACTTTACTATTTGGAGACAGGCTTTCCTCAAAGGAAAAAATGTGACCAGTTTAGAAGCTATTTTTTTAGTTGTTGAAATGCTAGAAATCCTTTGTTTCACCAATGGTCCCTTGTCACAGGGGGCTAAGCGGAGTTCTTTTATTGCTGTTTGAAGGTGATCCAACACTGGATTTCCTAAGAATGCAGAGGTAAAAGTGATTGATGCTGTGCCCAATACCAGTCTACACCTGATGGTCATGTAAGAAATGACCTTCTAAAAAACTCAGTCTAAATGGTTTATTATTACAATAACAGAAATGTTACATTTTTAACATTTAGACTGTGTGGAGCTTGTCACCCTCCATAGTGATCTGGCTTTTAGGTATGAAATTCCCTTGAAGACTGTAAGTGCTGCTAATCTGTAGCCTTACAAATGGGATGAGAATTTTCCTGAGCACTCTAAAAGGCCCAGAAAAAGCAAGAAGCTGTTATCACAGACATGTTTTAATTCAGATTATGACAGCAAGCCTGTCCTCAAGCAACCCTATACAGTGCTGGTGACATAGTGACATATTCTGGCAGTCTGCATGGAAGTATATGATATATTTAGCTGTTGGAGCTCTTGTGGATGGACTACACAGCCATACCCTGCCTGGAGGCAGATTCATGAGAATGATTTGTAATAGTTATCATGGCCACAACTATGAAGAAAAGCACTGAGTTTTCCTCACTGCTCATGCAGAATAAAGCTGTCATAGATGTTTTACGGTCAGTACACTTCTAATCTTAAGCATCTTGCCAGAATAATTGTAACACAAATATTGCCATGTGAATATTTAAGAAACTATTTTCCTTTGGTATTGTATGGCATTTGCATAATTATTACTGAAATTCATGGCAGATTCAAACTGTCAAGCCTGTTTACATTGCAGTAGAAAAGTATTTACTGATCTGTACAAATGTTATATTTGCATCTGTAATAGAAAATGCATTCCTCTTCAGTTTGCTAATGAGAAAAATTATACATCTGGTTAAAGAAACTTTGTTAGAGGCAGAGCTGGCAGTTCCCATATCCTGTTAATGTATGGATACACTTCTTTCCCCTCTGGAATTTCAGTCAACTGTGAGAACATGTTGTTGAGGAAATTGAGTAGTGTCAGAATTTATATGAAGTATTGAACCCCAGGCTTCTGAACCATTGACATAATAGTCACAGTCTCATTTGGCTGGCCAAGTAACAAGTACAGCATTAACATAGGATTTAAAACTAGAAGAAGAAAATAAATGGGACATTGTCCTTTTCTTTAAAGAGCTGACCATTCGGGGCCTCAAAAACTGAGAGAGGAGGTACATGACAGGATTTGGCAGTAGGACACTCAGTTCTCCATTGCAGCTGTTAAACCCCTCACTGATAAACTGGATGCAAACCTGCAATCAGGCTCTGTGCAAAGCAGCTCAGGTCCAGTTAGGTTTGCTAGCTTAGCCTCAATACAGATCAAATGAAGCAGTATGGGTTCAAAGCTGGCTTTGAGGGACTGTAACCTCAGACCTGGGGGAACATGATGGAGCTATACCCAAAGGGCTCTTCAGAAGTCAGAACAAGTCCAGATGGATTTGGTATGTCTGGGTTGGAGCTGGCCATGCTGGCTCTCAGCTGCTTTTGTGCAAAACGATTCAGTGTCTTTGGCCTGTGCTCTTGTGTTAACCGCACAGGAGAAGAAATCAGAGGACTTGGCTCCCTGTTGGTTCAAAGTGTGGAGTGCTGGCTGTAACTCAGTCTTCTTGTCCTGCTGGATGCAGAAGGAAAATGTTCCACTCTGTATCAGTCTTCTGCATTGCAAAAGGAAACGGAATTATTAGATTTAACCTGAAGAGGCAAACATTCAAATATCAGGGTTCAGGTTCCGATCAACATGCGTCTGGCATAGAAAAGACTAGTGTTTTGAGATACGTTAGGTTCTTCATCTTTGGAAACTTCTAGGAGTACTTGATGAAATTCCAGACTTGTCCCTTGAATTAGAAAGGCTACAGGTTTTCTTGTCATACAAGTGAACTTGACATCCCTGTTAGCAGGAGCTGGGGTGCTAAGTAATGCATCAGTATCTGTGAGACTTGACATAAAACTAGCACTGCATTCTTCTGAACTGATGACCATGTATAGTCCCAGATTGCTTGCTTTACTGATTGCCTTGAAACATTTATATGAGATATTTAACTGGATAGGTCAAAGATCGTTATCAAAATGCCCTGCTCTATTAATACAGGAGGTGTGAGAGAAACAGAAATGCTTCTTTGGCATTAAACTACTTAAGAAAAACATTCTTCTTTAGATCTAGGGTTTTATTTTGTACCAATGTCTATGCTAAACCAAGATGCTTGATTGTTTCACTTTAGCTCTCCATCATTCAAAATGATAGTCTTAAGTATTTTTCCCCATTCATAATAGTGGCCTTCAAAGTAACAATTAACTCAAAATGTCCAAGAAGTGAATCACTAAAATGTGAAAAATGTCTTTGTATCAAATACATAGAAGAATGAAGCTGCTGCTTGGCCGCAAACATTTATTAAGCTCCTTCCTTCCATGACTCTTTCCTTTAATGAATGCAGGTACCTCATTTTAGCCATTAAAAGTCTAAGTGAATAATTAGTTATTTTCTATACAAGAATATATTATATTTGTCTTAAACTGTTCTCTGTGGAAAATTCCCAAATTTGTTTCTTCCTCTCTTGGATAATAGGGCTTTTAAGTGTTCTTGTCACTTGCACACTACACTGCTATATTTTTATCTTTAGATGATGCCCGTGAAATTGCGTTTCTCTGGGGTTAAGGCAGTTCTCATTTGTGGGAATATTCACACTAGGAGCCTGTTTTATTGATGTTTTTAAATCTTCCTTTGGAATTGAATTTGTTTTCCTAACACAGGTGCTGTTTGCATCTGTATTTGCCAGTGGCTTAGGGTTTATTAATTTGAGCATGTGTTTAACCTGGAAAATTTACATAACCTTTAAAACCTTCATCTGAGTTTAAGAAATTTTTGAAGAGGAATATAATGTTTTGCTTTGTGTCCTCTGTAGTTCAAACCTGAAACTTCATGGTGTTAAGTCTCTTCTGCATTTCCTCATTTTGTTTTTTAAATTTCAACTTTTACTCATTTGTGTAACAAACTGGAATGTTGTCTCAGTCCTGAACTGGGGCCAGAGACAATCTCCATGAAGGAAGAAAAGATGTAATAGTAGAAATTTGTGACCCAAGATCATGGGGCGTGCCTCCTGCTACAGGGTTAGTGCAACAGCGTGGAAATCTTTTCCGTTCTTTCTGCAAAGTATGCAACTTTCAACTTTAATTTCCTGCTTTGCTGTAAGCCCTCTGACATTTCTTCTACAAAATTTTTCCTCCTCGGATGTGATTGACAGGTCCAAGCTTTCCCTGTGATGGAGGAATCCTGGGTCCAAGTTCTCATCTCTTTCACAGCCCAGACAAGTGTCTTGATCAGCTGGGGCTTTAGATCAGTATTTCTATAAACCTCCAAAAGAGGCTAAGTGACAGCTGTGACCTGAACATGGATGAAGAAATATCAAAATATATTTCTGGAGGTTCAGCTTATTTTTACTGCAGTGTGTCTTAGGGCTTCAGGGAAGGCTTCTACCAAAATCTGTCCAATAAATAAATTACTTTGTGCTGAGCACATTTACTTCAGATTCTCTAGTCAGTAGCAAGCTGTGAAATTTAACCTCACAGAAAGAAACTTACTTCTCTGGCTCACAGGGCATCAGGCCACTGAGGCAGAATATCTACATATATAATTTTCTATGCAGTATACAAAACCAGAACTGAAGAATGAATGGCATGAAAAGAGAAGAAAGCGTGGTGATGAACTCTACACAGTGGACCTTGACATGTCTGCAAGGGTTAACAATTGACTCTTTCTTGGGGTGAGGAGCTGCGAGTGTGACCTGAGCACGTATGAAATGGGACAGGGCCCAGACTTAGATGCACACAGTACATTTTTCAAAAATGTAGCAATTGCTGTCTGAGACCTTAGAAGTAAGCCTCCTCTGATTTGGTTGTGCTTGATTTGTATTAACAACCTCAGGACCTGACAGAAGAATTTCAGATGTTCAGGGCTTTTCTTATTATCCTGAAATTTCCTTAACAGCATTTCACTGTAGGGGTCAAAATCCTTGATTTTTTTTTTACTTGGAAAGTTTTTCTTTTGGTTCATTTGTAGGGTCAATATTAATGCCATCTGATAGGTAGAACCCAAAACAGAAGATATGGGAAGAAGCTAAACTATAAGATGAGGAAAGTGCAAAGTACTCAGGTTCTAGATAATTAAATTGCTCAGCCATGCTCCAGGAAACAAATTTATGCCTAGGCTGCACAGCAAGATGTGATTTAATAGATCATGTTGTAATTTTCCCACACCCTTTGGTCATGGAAATCTGATGCACTTCTCTGATGCCTGTGGCATGAAACCAGGCATGGTCTGAGGTATCTGAGAGCAACCAAAGCTCACTAATGGAACCTTGTGGTGTGTAGAACAAATGTGTTTATATTGCTTGTGTCCCTCTAACCAGAGAGTTACAAACAGCCAGGGTATGTACAGCACTTTTTAGGAAAGATGGTGAGGATCCTCTTGTCTCTCCATTAGTGGTTGGAGTGACAAGTGTCTATACCTTTGAGGTATACTTATAAAGTATAAGTAAGGTCTAGCTTGAAAGCCTGCAAACATTTAAATTCAAATATCCTTTTCATCTGCTCTTGTCAGACTTTTGAAAAACCAATTGAATACATTTATTCCAAGTGGAGATCAACTTTGTATTTTTTCTAGAAAGGTTAACAGTAGGAAATTATGAAGAGTCTAAATTCCGACTCTTAATAATATATAATATACTGTTATTTTTCTTAAGATGCAGTTATACTTCTGCTGTATGCATGTAGATGTAGCACATTTGCTTTTTAAAATAAAGTTCAGTCCTTTTCAGCAGGATTCTAACTCATGGTACAAATTAGCAAATTTCTGCAAAAATTTGTCAGGGAAAATCCTATACAAATTCAAACAATTTATAACTGTTCTAAGATGCTTAAGATAAAACCCTTAATTACAAAAATTGCAAGAATGAAAGTATCTGAAAATAATGAATAATTACGAAGCTAATGTTCAATGATGCCCCATCCTTGGAAGCTTTCAAGGCCAGGTTCAACGGGGCTCTGAGCAGCCTGATCTGTTTGGAGATGTCCCTAGTCCTTGCAGGGGGGGTTGGACTGGATGACCTTTAAAGGTCCCTTCCAACGCTAAGCATTCTATGATTATTATTTCTCTGTGAATGAGTGAAATGTGTATAATATGCTACTACCAAAATGGAGCATTTAAATTTCACATCAAGGAGGATGTTCAGTTACCATTAGCAATTAATTCTACAGCATTTTTCTCACTTCCACTTAGTCCAGTAAATCCATTATTTAAGCTTCCTAGCTTCTCAGCTATTCAAAATACTTCATGGAAACAGTAGACACAGGTATTTCTTCCCTATAGTGCAATAAGTTGGCCTTGCACCTAAAAACCAAAGACAGGATCAGTCACCCTTTCAACAGGATAAAAAAATTCTCTTTCCCACTTGTCCAAGAGGGTCAGAGTACAGCAATGTATGAGCAAGAGCACAGATCTCAGGTTATCTTCCCTCGCTGAAGGGGTACAGTGCATGGTCACCTTACCGACTGGAAAGCAATTAATATTTTCATAATCTCACACTTATTACTACTTTTTTTTATTTTTCACATCACTCCAAATTATGGCTGAGATATTATTGTGATTAAATCATGCAGGCATAGTATGGATGTGCAGTAATATGATATTTGCCCCATTGACAAGTTATTAATTTAAAATGTCAGCAGGAATGCATCTCTGCTGTGAGATGAGGGCCACCTCTTACATACGTGTTAAACTCAGTTTTCTTCACTCCCTGCCTCCTCCAAATACAGCAGAAAGTGTGTGAATTGCTTTCTAATGCACATTGCGACGGAGACCCAGAGGCAAACATTGCTGTATTTTGTTTCTGAAGCCCAGGAGAACAGGGAAGCCCCACGGGGCTGCCCAAATGCAGCCAGCAGCTTCAAAGTGCCGCCTGTGAAATTCTGCTGGACCTCAGCCCTGGG
This sequence comes from Chlamydotis macqueenii, assembly GCF_036417535.1. Lineage (NCBI taxonomy): Eukaryota > Metazoa > Chordata > Aves > Otidiformes > Otididae > Chlamydotis > Chlamydotis macqueenii. The sequence goes on from NC_141559.1 coordinate 24,959,955, forward strand.
GAGCACGCCAAGTGGGATACACTGAACTAGTGTCACTCTGGCTCTGCCACCTCTCAGCCCTTCTGCCTTCTCCTGAGGCTCCAGGCATCGTGGTGGGCTGGGAATGGCAGGTCTGCTGCCCTCCTTCCCGCTGGTCCTCCCTTGCTTCCTCTTACACGGTCCCTGGAGGAGATTTCCACAGCCTGAATTGCTGCTTTTCCTCTGGGTGAGAGGTCAAGCTCTCAGCATGGGTAGCCTTACGGCTGCCTTTTTTACAGAAAAGTAGTTCAGAGTGCAAGCCCACAGTGACCAAATCTATGAGGGTTTCTCCCTCAGCAGAGGGGAGGAACGGGGTGTAAGCCTGAGTCAGCCAAGCCACCCCGCAGGGAACGCTGCTCTCAGAACAGTGTAAACCTGTCCTGAGGCAGCATGGACTGGCACCAAGAGCCAGAGGTGCCCCAAGGAGAGATCGAAATGGCTTAAAAGCCCCTGTGCCTTTCTCCAAGCCCAGGACTCACCCTGGTGCAGTCCCAAGCTGACCCTACGCTGTGTCATCGGTTGTTTCTCTCATCCAAGAGCATTTTCTCAACATGCTGATGGTCCCGTGTACTCATGTCTGTTTTGTGAAAACGGAGACATCCTGCTACGCTGTCAGTAACCTGAACACACAACCCCAGTTACTCTAAGAGATGTGCTTGCCGCTAGGCACTTCCTCCTTGTTGGCAGAGCTAGCTTTGTTCAAACTTGCTCTCTGGAGAGTATGTCAAATAAATTCTTCCGGAGTGCAGCTACCTAATCTCTCACTGAAGCCCTACATTACATGTCTATGGATTTGCATGTGCTTCTATCCTTGCCTTATGTAGCCAACACAGACTTAGTTTGACCTGCAAGCGGCAGTATACGGCTTAAAATGCTTCCTTCTTCCATGGCTCCTTCTCATCCAGATTGATGACATTCCAAGGGAAGGATAATCGGAGGGCTGACTGAATTCCCCTGACTAGGGGCTTACTTAAACAATCTTCTTATCTGAATGGTGTCAAGCAGCTCCCTATTATTCCTAGTACTGCTCAAGCATCAGAAAAGACTTTGAATTGCTTTCTTTTTTCAAGTTGCTTTAAAGCTGCTTTGTATAGTAGTAAAAAGATTTCCTTCCCTGCATATTGTGAAGGCTTTCATTTCCTATGTGAATTTTGAAATAGTGCTATAACAGAAACTTAACTTGTGTGCATGATTTCTTTTGCAACACTGGTGTTAAAATTATCTTTGCTTTTTTTTTGGTAGCAGAATAAACTTTTTGTGTTGCTGCAACACTTCCCAAGCCTTTCTGCTGAGCTGACATGACAGTGGTAGAGTTAAGTCAGATCCTGTGGCAAGGCTGTGACCATAAACAGATGACATCACTCCCTTTTTTTTTCAAATCTTACTGACCAAAATGTGTGGCCACTCTTCCATAAGGACTTGCTGAAGTAACTCCCAGATGACATTAACATCTTGTACCCCTGAGATGAGACACAGAGAAAATTGGATTGATCCAAGCACTGCACAGGTTTTGTCAGCTGGAGAAGGCAAGGGACACCAAGACTGCTTATTGCCCATAGGAGCAGCCCCACCCTCAGGTAGGGCAGAAGTAGATGATTGCCCAAATTACCAGCAGGGATTACTATTTCTGTGATAGATTCTGCTAAAGACTTCCTATTTTTTTTTATGCCAATGAAATGCTTCAAGTTTGCCTGTGAAAGGTCAGGAGCAAAAGAATAGTCGTCTTTCTTCTGGGAGATGTCAGCCTGGATTCTTTATTTGTTGATTGTTACCCAAAGTTTAAAAATAGCTCTAGTGACACCCTACAAACCTCTGTTTTACAGGTGAAGTAAGAAGGCAGAGTTTATAGGTACTGGATGTCATTCTGCTGTCTCCCTCAGTCAACCCTTCCTAGGACTGAATTGCAATCATAAGCAATGGTCTTCTCTCTGCTTCCCATCCTCCCTCTGCTTTATGTGTAAAGGTGCTATGCTTCAGCCTTGTCAGCTGCAAGTCTGGTGCTTTTTCACAGACTTTAAAAATAAATCTTAAAAGAAACTCTTCTGTTCTGTTTGGCTATAAAGGATGCTGAAAGTTTCATATATAGCATATCATGCATAAAAATAATCGCTGCAACTGCAATGTACAAGTACTTATTGTTCTGAGGTAAAATCAAAAAGTGTCACAAGTGAAAAATATTACTCTGGGAAAAAAGAGTCCTTTGAGAAGTAGAGAAAAACAGCTATATCAGTGGAAAACCAGAACACAGAGAGAGTTTCATTTATAAGTCAGCCTTTTTATGGTACTCATCAGAATCCCTTTAGTACCTCATAAATATGAATTAATTTATGCTCATAACTCTTCTATGAAGTATGGAAATACTATTTTCCTAAGTTTAGAAAAGGGAAAATGGGCCAAGGAAAGAGCAAATGAATTGCCAAACATCATAAGGATCACCTGTAGTACAGCAGACTAGAAATGTAGATTTCCAGAGTCTCGGGCCACAATTGCAACCACAAAACAATCTTTCCCTCAAAGATAATTTTTGATATTTATTGCACAGGGCAAAAAAAATCAGCCCCACTTTCAGGAAAATAGAAATATAGTGAAAAGATTAAGTGCTCTATCTGGCATTCTGTGAGATTTTAAAGCATTTAGAGTGTTTAGCCAGTAAAGTTTCCAAAGGGTAACTTAGGATTCAGCTGTGTTCACAAGGTAGCAAGATTTTAAAAAATAAATTATAATACTCCATAAATTATAAGAATTACAGATGAAGAGGGAAATCATGAGCTTAGGGGGTTTTTAGGCTTTTCAAATGTACATCTGAACTCCTCAAAGCACCCATGAATATCATATTTTTAACACCATGGGTCTCCATCTCCTGTCACTTTTATGATCTTCAATTTCAGAGATGGTGTAAAACACATTTTTCAGTCAGTATGCTGATCATTTAATTCCTGTGCTAGGTCTGCCTAAACCTCAGTGCTCTAAACTCAGCAAGGACAGCCTTGAAGTGTTGAGATTTTTAGAATTACAAATATTCCTGTTTTAATTTTCTCCAGGAGTTCTCAAGTAAGAGAAGGCCTACGTTGTGCTAGATAGAAAGCAGCTGATGTGTGTTGGATACCTGGAGTACCAGGGGCACTTAGTGAACAATCCAGACCGAATGGAATTGTTATGTTTGTGAGCAGCAGGCCTCAAGGACATCACTGAAGCTGCTTGTGAGAAAGTACTGAAGCTGCCTGTAAGAAAGTACTGAAGCCACCTGTGAGAAAATAATGAGGCCGCCTGTGAGAAGGTAATGAAGCTTCGTGAGAGAAAGTAAACGAAGCAACCTTGAGAAGAAGGAAAACAGCTGGCATACGTGACTGGGGGCTGAATGTGAAGCAGGGTGCAGGTGGAGAGAGCCGTGCGCGTGAACACAGAGACTTAACAAATCATATTTTAGCTAGGAGCGCGTGCATGATATAGTTAACCAATTAGTAGAGAGCTTGCGCATGATACGGAATTAGAAGGGCTATATTAACCAGGATGTATCAACAATAAATTGGCATTTGCTTGATCATATTGGTCGTCAGCAGTGTCCGTGACTTCAGATGTGAGATGAAGTCCTGCATCATCCTTTTCCTCAGTGCTCTCTGACTGCAGCTAGACACAATTGTGGGGGTAGGGAAGATGTTCCAAAAAGGTGCGGTGTGTGTCAAGGGTAACACTGAGACAACTGCAAAGCCAGCAGTACAGCCCAGAACCCTACCTGGTTTGATAGTTCATGACTGCACTGCACTGCAAGTACTGGTCAAGTATTTTGTTAATGTTTAATGATAAGTAAGCAGCTAGCAATGGGATGCTAGCATTGGGAGAAGCTAGGTATGCATCCAGTTGCATGATAATCAAGTAACTTATACCTCAGTATACCTAAGATAGGAATGGCTTTAAGGTCAGAATCTGTGCTGGCCTGTGCCCTGAGCTTTTCTTCCACTTTGAGCTTTTCCTGTCTGTTTCCTGTCACAATAATGTTGCTAAATCCTGGTCCTTTGTACAGCTTCCTACTAATCTGAAAGTTTGGCTCGAGGCTCTTCATAGAACTTTTGAACTGGTTACTTTCATCTCAGCCCCATCTCTTTAGTGTCCTAGTGATGAACACAGCAATATTTTAGCTTTAAGACTTCTTCTAAACCTGGAATATATGTCCCTGTGAGTAGGAAGTCTCCAGGGTGTTATTAGTGGAGAAAAGTAGAAGGCAAGGTGGGAGAGAACATGTATATCTATGTAAAATAGCCAATGATGTCTGTCATGAGAGGGGGAACAGAGGGAGAGAATGTCATAACCAAAGAGTTGCATTGTTACCATAACGAAATGCTTCTTGATATAAATTTCACAAGATATGCTACCTTCAGTGAGAAGTGCCATAGGAATTTGCCTGACTGGTCAGTGACAGGAATTACAAGCAATCTCTCTGCAGCTATATCCAACAGCCACTACTCTGCTATCTCGCTGCTCTGCTACTTCAACTGAAACAAGCCTCAATTGCATGATGTTTCTTGCTCTGACCTCTTCTCTCAGGCATGTGTGTGGTGTCACATTGCATAACACACACTGTTCAACAGTCACTGCGTAAATGCATTTGCCTTGTGTTCCTAGGAGTGATGTTAGCCTACAGGTATTTCTCATGCATGTTTGTTTGTGGTGAGAGATTGATAGACTAGAAAGTCTAAAAGAGCTGTCTCTTGCTGTCACATAACAGCGCAGTACAAAGCCACTCAGTGTCTGCTTGTTTCTGCACCTACCTCTGCCACACACTGTTACCTGACAGTCTAGGAGGCAGAAGGTAGATTTTTAAAGTTTTTTTTTTTTTCCACTGAAACCTTGCAATTTGGACTCCTGGTTGAAGATGGGGCTATTGTGGTCAGCACCTAAGCAGAAACTCTTTTGGAAAGCAAGAGGTAAGGTCATGTGGCTGATTTCTTGCAGCACCAGCTGCTCAAATCTTAAAGTAATTAAGTAAGAAGCAGTAGTTCTAATTCCACTGTGGTTTGTTGTTTCTCTCTGACCATCTGTGAATGGAAGTGTCTTTTTCCCCAGTGCTGAATTAAGGGAAGATATACTAGGCAGTGGAGACCACAAGAGAAATGACTGAAGGACTTGGGGCCTACTGGGATGCTCATCACTGGAGGAGAAGCAATGGTATCTGAAGAAATACAGGCAGTACTTGTAATCTCTCTTTCTCCCTCAAAAAAATAAAAGGAAAAAAAAAAAAGTCCTGTCTTGCTCTGTCTCTGAAGGACAATAAGAAAAGACCCACTGCAGTCTGCATCTATGGGGAAGATGGGAGGATAGTAAAAGAAAATCCATGCTCTCCCAGAGAAGGATGATCACAGGCATATTGGACTGTCAGGTCTACCATTTCAGAGCATGAGCAGCCTGGAAGAATAAAGCCTCAGAGAGTCTTATGAACATTTGAAAATGCAAGGACAAAGTGGAAATAAAAGAGGAAAAACTAGGTAGATAAAAAGGGGAAAATATGTCGAATAATATGGAGCTTAGCAGAAAATTAAATGATGAAAAGAGGTAATTACTGAGAAAGGCATGCAAACAAAAAAGAAAGAAAAGATTCATGATAAGCCTTTAAAGACGAGTAGGAGCAAAAAGTCAGTGTCTTCCACAAATATTTTTGGAAGCTTTTTTTTTCTTAATTTGGTTCCCTATGCTGATCTCGTCTTTAGAGTTGATGGCTTATGCCTTTCTACCAAGAATTTTTTCTCAGCTGTGCTAACAAATTTTTTTTTGGGCAGGAATGTAGTGCTATGTTTAACATATAAAATAGAAAAGCCTACTTGAAAGACTTTAAAGATTCCTGAAACTCCTGCTTTTTGAAAAGCCAGGAGTTCCAAGTTACACTTTATTGAAGAACAATAAACTACGGCCAGCTGCTTACTGTTCATCGCTGTTTTTATAGCCAGGAGTCTGGGCCTATAGTACGGGCCTATTTGCTGAGAAGTGTTAAATGTTGCTCAGGCTCTTTTTTGACAAAAATGTACTTCCTTACAGTTTGTGTCATAGCACTTCATTGCAAAAAGCATAAACAAAAACCAAGCAGTAACAAAAAAACCTCCATATGTTTTAAAGAAATAGTATTTAATTCTGCTTTAAAGCACCCCTGAGAATCCATTATGGCAAAGCAGATTTCTCCAGATTGGTACCTCTGTCCCCATAGGTAATATTCTTTAACAAGGTCTTCAGCGAGGTATTCACAGTGCATTTGCAATAGAGAATTTGCAGTTCACATCTACTGCTGCTCAGAGAACTTGTAGGGCATGAGGTGCACAGAGATGATAAGCAGTATTAGCTGTTGCCAGAAAACTGACTAAAAGAAATCTGAGACTTTGGCTTTATCATGGATATCGATGCAAGTATTTTTGCAAGTGATGGGATGGATATTCATCATAGTGGTGAGCTCTGTTCCCAGTTAGCAGGTGCTGAAGCTGACAGCGAGTGCCTTGCGCTCTCGCATGCTCGGGGAGCAGGAGCTCTGCCAGCTGCAGTATCCTGCCAGCTCCCCAGATCATAGCCTGCAGGGACTGGAGGGATGGCACAACACAGAAACTCATTTACAAGTTCCTGAATTTCTGTATTTCAGCTGCCCAGCTGATGAATCAAGATTTTCGCATCTCAAGATATTTCAGGATCTTGTCTGAATGGGGAACTGAGAGAACTTTTCCAAATACAAGGGAAGAATTTTAAATGCAGCACACTAAAGTGATCTGCAACTAGGTGACATGAAATTTCCAGGAAGTCAAGGAAGATAGGAGTTTGTTTTGTGCACATATCTACTGTCAATACTGCATGTGCTGACGTATTTTTCCCTGACTTTTCCTGTCATCTCATGAGCTCACAGCCATTGCTCCCCTAGGCTGCAAGTGACAACTTAAACAAACACAGCTGATTCTGTCTGTGCTCCTCAGCAAGCAAAGGCTTATTTGTATTTCTGTATCATTGCTAAGTTCAGTGGGGTGTATTTCAGAAAAGGATAACTCTCCCAGCTGCAGCCTGCAATCTGACTCCATGAAAAGCTTTGGTGTCAAACCTGATCTCAGTGAACTGTGAGCTGCCTAAGTGCCTAACCCTGTAAATTTGACTGCCAAGAGCAGGGTGGGATGGATTATTGGCGAGTTGAATATAGGCATGAGAGTTTTCAAAGAAACAGATGGAAATGTGTCACAAAGGGGGAAACCAGTTTGGAAACTCAGCTATTTTGCAGTGTTAAGGGTCAAATCCTCCTGTTGTTGTGTCTTCTAAATAGCACTAATTAGCTTTCCTGGAGCACTCCAGGAGCATTTGAGTAGAAGGAGAAAGTGAGGACATCCAATCACGCCTCTACATGGGTTTGGACCAGAAGGTACTGGTTCAGCACAGAAAGTGACAGCAAATTATAAAATCTCCTGTTCCTTCTGACACCAGGAACCCCGAGATTGATGCAGTGTCAGACTAACCTATGCTCAGGGCACAGCATGCTGCACAGACTTCCCATCAAGGGCAAGGTTCACCTGCGTTGTGGGCTTCAAAGTTTTGACAGGACTTTCTTAGAAATAAAATATGCTGCTTCCTTGCAGGATAAAGACAAGGAAATGCTTGTGGCATCACCACTGGTGCCGGGTGAGAGCGACCTCCAGACTTTTCCATTATGATTAACCAGTTAAGTTTATATTTAGGGTATATATACATATATGTACTTCAGGACCTTAAGGTATATGCATGTATTGCACAGTATGGCACAGCACAGCATGTACTTGCGCCTGCTCAGGGCAACTGGTGCATGGATCACGAGCTCCTCAGTGTACAGTAGTCTGATTAGGACAAGTACGTATGTTCTGCTGTCCTAAATGGATGTGAGACATCCCTGGAGGAAGATACATCCCGTTCTGGACAAAACTTGTAAATGGCTTAGCCGTCACGGCTGGCTTTTTGTAAGGAATGTTCTGGGTAATACCAGCTTTTCCAGTGCTTTCTGCATAGAAGTGCTTATATAACAGTCATTAAAAGAGCTGTAATTGCATGGGGAGGAGTATTTCCACATCATTTGCACTAGCTGCATGCTGGTGAGAAGTCACAAATAGGCACAGGACTTGGACAGCTGGGTTGGTAATTCCCAGAAGAAAGTGCACAGGATCCAGCTTCTCTGCATTGCTTGACCCCAGCACTGCGGAGACTGCTTTCAGGGGGGAGAGGAGTGCTTTTTCTCTCTGTTTGCTTCAGTGATCTTAATCAGTATGGACACTGCCAAAGAGCAACACTGTCAGCTGGTGCTAAATCTGGGCTATGAGTAACGGGCCTCCATCCACTTAGAAAGGACAGCAGCCTGCCACCTCCTGGCGTGCAGATGCCCATGGTGAATGGTTCAAGATGGCAATGCCTCCTTTCTCTCTCTTTCCGTAGTGTGTGCTGAGCTCTTCTCAGTCTGAAGGAGCCCTTGCAACTGCTGCTCCCAGGAGAGTGATGTTTTTCCTGCGCCACTGGAGCCTCCCTGGGCTGCAGAGGATCTCCTTCCGCAGCCATAGCCACAGGATACCGAATTAGCCCTTCTAACTAAATTTAAAAGTCAGCAGTGTCTGAAAAGAGTCTCCCTCTCCAAACTCTGACCAATTCAGCTAGGAGTAGGAAACTAAAAAAAAATCCTATTGATCTCTTTTTTGTCTCTTTCCCTCTGCTGTGCAAGCGCATGTCATAAGGCTAAAATCTGGGCCATGCTGAAGCAGGTAGTAAAATGCCTATTGACTTCAACAGAGCCTGAGTTTTACTTTGGAAATAAACTGCAGAGCTATGCAATAAATGAATTCAGCATCCCAGATGCAAACTCATACATTTTACTGGTTTAAATTGCATTGCTCTGGGTTTATAGTAGTGTTAAGGGAGTGTAAATTCCTCCAGTGTTTCCTATATATTATTGAAAATCAGACGCCAAACTTAATCTGCCTAAACTCCAAAACTAGTGACACAATTAAATTACAAATTCTGTGCAAAGTGTGCAAGCTGCCAAGAGTAACTTCAGTCAAACGTGCCCAGGAGCTCAGTAATGGGTACAACATTATGCTTGCTAGTTTATTGCTGTCTGTACTTTCCGCATGCCTACATCCTTGACTTAAATTTTTACCTAACTGTAGGCTCATTTCTTTCTTCCTAAAATACTTAGAAAGGAACTGAAATGAAAAATTGAAATCATTGTCTAATTTTGTATGAGCAGAAGGTTCTTTGGCATACATCTATAGTGAAACACGCATTACTGACAGCTTTATCAAGTTTCCCATATGGACAGTTTATGCTGATTTCCAGGCAGTTACAAATAATTGAAGTTAAAGATCTCTGTAGCTTGACTGACAAGGCTGAAACAAGAAACACATATATGTCTGACTTTGGACAGCTTATTGTTTATGGTGCTTTTGTTTTGCTTCTCCAAGGAACTGGCAGGTTGCCTTCCAGCACAAAACAGAGGAGGCTAATTTGGGATTACCAGAAATGATCACAAAGTGACTTTCATAAATGGTTACATGATGCAGCCCGAGGAAAGCTGGTAATGTCAGAAAAGATGGAGCAAATTTTATGTTCAGTACGTGCTCAGCAAGAGCCTATTTCACCTGGTTTTACTGTCCTACAATCTCCTTTTCCATGGAAAATAAAAAGAGTTCTAAGGAAAGGGAAGCTTGCTAGCTCGACTAGGCATCTTTCATATGGTCAACATGGCTTCGGAAGTAAAAATCTGTTTATTAAAATCTCTGAGTATGTGTAATTATAGGGTACTGTGTGATTTATAAATATGAAGTTGGGCATGAAATAAATGGTCTTTTAGACACTTTAGGATTGCAGTAAGTGTTAAATACCTCGAAAGCTTCCTAGCTCTCATTGATAATGTATGAACAAAATGGACTTTCCTTGATGACAAAAATTGGCAAAATTACACACGATCAAATCTAATGAGCAGAATCACCACAGCAATTATTCTTAATTTTGTATGTATGACGAGGTTTGTATCATGTCTATTTTGTACGTCTGCACTACTCTTCTAAGAAAGTCAATAGGGGCAGGACCAAGAATCTACTGATAACTGATCTGTGTTGTAATTATGTCGGGTCTGGTTTATGTCTAATGATAAGATTCCTGTGTTTATATAATTTAGACACCTGAAAAGAAAAATGGGAGTTTGGAGCCTCAAGAACTGAGATTTGTACAAGAAGGGAGTTTCTCTTTCTGCTGATTCATAGAAAATAATAGGGCTGAGGGTTGAGAGGTTATCTAGTCCATCCTCCTAAATCAGTGTAAGCCCAGTGCATTTTGTGCAGCCGTTGTGGAAGGAGATGAATAGTATTTACATACTCAGAGACTGCTATCATGGCCATTTCTTCAGTGCTCTTCTTTTACACTGTTGCAGTAGTCTCTTCTACACCAGTGCTTCTAACCTTTTCTTCTTCCTCCAAAAGGTTTATAAGGGGAGAAAAGAAGTCCAGAAGCACGTACTGTTCTTGAAAAAAAAGAATCCACAGTAGATCTTTTCATTGAAAACAGATGCAAAATCTTGGATTTCTGCATCTTCTTGTCAATGGGTTCACCCCTGCATGTCAGACTGGTGCATTTATGGAAACTCATTGCCCTTGTTGGAGGCCTTTAAGGTTGGTTGGTTTTCTACAAGAAATAGTTGGGATTTTTTTCAATCTTCATTGACATGTGAGCACTCAGTGAAGCTCAGGCTTATACCTCACTGACAAGTTTTAATGGGAGACTGTACTAGAAAAGTCCACCTCCCAGTGATACCATTATGGTGCATTTGCTGGTTGTTGGGAATGATCTCTCTGAAAGAAAAGCTCTGAAGTATACCTGTTTTCTGCTTAACTTTAGAAAGATGTAGCACAGTAGGTAGGTCAAGTATAGACAAATACTATGAGAGATTCTCCATCATTTCTATCTGACTAGGGACACTTTGCCTTTTTTTTTTTTTTTTTTTTTGTGGTAGAAAAGTTGAAAATCATGAAACTGAGAAAAATGTTATCTCATTTGCCAGGTCACTGTTTCCCTTCTAAACCCATTACAATTGTATTGACTTAATTGAGTTGATGTAATTAAAAATCTGAAATTATATTTGAGCTGTGATACTGCTCAGTTCTTTGCTTAATCTCACAAATAGTCTCATGTTGGAGTTACATGTCTTACAAATGTATTACACCTTTGGTAGCAATTGCTTCAACCAGTGCTACGTATGATTTGTTTTGAATGGGAAATTTGAGGAGATTCTATGAAATCTAAGACTAGGTATAGTAAATAATAGTAGTATTTTCTTTTATACCCACAGGCAAGGTCTCCTCTTACTACTTGAAAACCTTGTCCTGGAGCTCTTCTTCCACTGGACTACTCTGATTTTATGTCTCCTCATTGCTGTGCTTAACCTTCTCAGTGTCACCTCCTAAGGCTTAGCCAGAGTTCTGTGCTGGCAATAAAAGTGCTGGTTTCTGCTAGGCTTCCCAGAGATGAATTTGGCCCATAACCTCAGAGTGCTCTCCAAAGCATGTGGCTTCTTTCTGAAGTCACTTGAATTGTCATAAAAATCTCATTTGAATATCTAAAAACCTACTTTCCAGACGCTTAAAAGGCAAGCAGTGACATAGATCTCCAGAGTTCATTCACTGCCAGAGTACAACAACCAAATATCCTGATTAGCTGTGCCTAATTGATATTTGTAGATAGAGCTAGTGAACCTTTATATGGCCAGCACATTAAAAAATCACACTGCATCTTTTCCTCTTCCTGACAAGTACAAATATGTTAGAATTGTAAACCATATTTTAAAAATCATTAAAGATATAGAAAATTAACTAACCTAGTTTTTCTTCACAAATTTGCTGGAGCAAATCCATCAGTCTCATGCTTTCACACCACAACATTTCACCTTAGTGTCTTACCACTTTCCACATCAACAGCAACTACAAAGTCTGTAATCCTTTATGGTTATGAGGATTTTCTCCCTTTCTAAGTTCAAACTTTACTTGCAAAGAGCTGGAATGAAATTCTTATTCACTAAGTGTTTTGGCTTTTAAAATAACTAAGTTTTTGTTTAGCCTAAGATTAACTTCTCAAATGTATCATCTTCATCAGATAAGACTTTGATGTCAAAGCAGTAAGTCATGAATCTCTCTTGCAAATTCAGTATGCATTTCCAGAACTCTGAGTTTTCCTTAATTTCTATCAATTATTGTGTGCATTCTACATTTAATGTGTGCTCTTTTTTTTCTCTTCCCTAAAACTTTGTACATCTTTGTCTCCTGATGGTAATTTCTTTCTTGTATTTTCTTCACTTTTTGCTTCTTTGAGGATATAAATTATCAAGTTTTTAATTAATTCTCCTAGCACTGTCATTATAATTGGCATGACCTTTGAGATTTTACAGTTGTGGCTGATATAATTGGCCAAGTGACACTCTCCTCATGTTTACTGAATTCCTCTCCTGCCTGGAAAAACCCATTTGTTTTGTCCGGGTGACAGAGTTCTCTCAGCTGCAATCCTTGAAACTGTTTCAGAAGAGTTTTTTCTTTCTTATCACTCTCTTCCTTCTTTCAGAATAAATTGTATTAATTGGTTTTTAAATCAGAAGTTTAAGGATCTCTGTGTAGTCTCATTCTTATCTTTCAGTTCTTTACACTGAGGCTGTCCTCAATTAGGTTGCAATAGCTATTTATATCACTCATAAATATGAATTATATCTTCCAATTATAAATCTGTACAAAAGGCCAAGTGTGAATTTACATGAAACATACTTCAGCAGTACTCATAATACAAATGACTGAAACATGATTAAAGAAACTAAGGGAGACTTGTGAAGGCAATTTAAGGTTCTGTTGAAGTCATTTAAGTTACTGAAGCTCTAGTAAAGTGATGAAATCAGAATATGATGCCAGAATGGGGATTTTACATTGCATTTGGAATCCTGACTGTTGGACTGTGGATTTCTTTTCTATAATATGGAAAAAAAGTAAGAACAGATCTCTTAATATTACTGCACCTAGTTTTAAAAAAAAATGTTTTTGTTCATACATGCAAATACAAATTTTGGCTTGGGCATGAATTTTCCCTAGCTACCTAAGCTGGAAAAAGCCCTGCCTGTCTCTTTTCTCCCAGCTGAGTACCCATTAACCTCAGGTGACTTTCATATGGTCAGTGTTTTTGTCATAAAGCATTTATTTTTAATTGAAAAGCTTGGTTTTAAATACCATATAATGAATGTCATGATTCATTTAATATACTAATCCTCTAGATAAAAGGTAGATGCAATCAATAGCTCGAACACAAGTAAAATCAAAGTAAATATACAAATCTGAACAAAGGGCAGTAAATTGATCCTTGGATTTCATTCTTGTTTTGTAGGAAGTATTATATGGTATCCATTATTTTGATTCTATAAATAACACACATTTACATGCTGGTGTGACTCCAAAGAATGGCTCTACACAGCAGTATTTTCTGTTCCCCATAAATAATCTGAAGATTGTCCATAGGTGTTCAAACCCTGTCAATCATCTATATGATTAATCCACAGTTGCTTTTGTCTTGCTGTTTTACTGGTATGGAATATATATGTATCCTTCAGTCAGATTCTGTTGTGGAGGCTGATTTCAGGATTTCTATAGCAATCTGGAGATATCTACTGCACTGCAGAGAATTTTAGCTTATTTCTAGACATTGATTTCACTTGGGCACTGCCTAGAGGTGTGTTGCTCAGCTATGTCAAGACTAGGGAAACAGTGAAATATCTACAGATGAAATGTGCCTCCAGCATTCATACCTAACTGCCAATTCAGGGCTTTAATTTTGGATGTAGGCATCTAAATAACACTTCACTCTTCACTCAACTTCATCTGATTTTTTCCTTCTTTGAGACCCGGGTCTGTGTGCTTCCTTGATTAGGCTCAGGGTGAGGAAATTAGTCTAACTGAAGTTGTAGGAACTAGATAGCCCCAACCAATGGTTGCATTCCCATACCTAACGTCATTGGGATCACATCAGTAATGAATTTAATGCCAGTTTAACAAACATAGCCCAACTATAAAAATGTCTTCTATACAGCTGAAAATCCCTTCACACAGTTCATTAAAACCCCTCCATATTGAAGAGTAGTTCAGTGATGCTTTTTTAATACTTGCAGCCATTTGACTCTTGCTTTAAAAATTCCCATTTATAATGTATCAAACTGTAGATCTAATCTACAGTCCAGGGGGAACTGTACAACAGCACTGAAACACTGTGGCGTCTTCCCTCTAACCACTACTGCTCTGCATTGGTTCTCTTGTGTGAGCTTCTCCAAGGGCTGAGACTGTTTTGTCTAATAATTTTCACTAGGTCACAGAATCTCTTTCCTGCTTTCCTGCTAAATAGGACCATGTCTGGGCTAGCATTGGTACCAAAGATAATTGTTGCCTGCTAATGAGGCGGCATAAATTCTTATAGAATTCTTCAAACAGCAGAACAGTCTGGGAGTTTAGGTTTGTTCATAGTGCTCCCAGAAATGTTTTACTTTTTGAAGGGTTATAGACATGATTTATATCTTCTTTATAGCTATCTTGAAATGATGGACTTCATGTTGACAATATTATTCTGCATGGTAGAAAAAAAACCAGCAGCTGCACTAATAACCCTCCTATTTCTTATACTGCAAGTCAATGTTTTTTAGACAGTGGATTGTGATCACAGAGGATCAAATAGGAAGAGTCCAGGATCTTTACAACTGAGTCTAATATCCACCTTGGTGTGACTGATGGCAATCAAAAGTAGCTTTTCTCCTGGCTTGTGTGAACACTTAGAAAGGAAGGCACCACAAAAGGAGATGCATTTGCAAAAGCTTTAAGGAATACTTCGTTAGAGTTTGTATGGAAAATGACACTCAGCTTCCCAAAAACTGGTGAAGTGTTCACAATCTAAACTTGAAGTTTCAGAATAGACTTATACAGATGAATAATTGGATGTTAACTGTGAATTTATTGAAGGAGGCTAAAAAATAAATCCTCAGGGTCTATCTGAAATGTCCTGATTGTAAATGTCTGTTTTGAAGGCACTAGTCATATATTTTCTCTTTCTTTTTGTAGATCTACACTTGTTTTAATTTAGTACGTTTAATTAGATGAACACACTCTGAGTTCTCTTGCAAGCTCTTCATGACTTTTCATCCTCTCCCTCTTTTACAAATCAAGAGGGAAATTTTCATTAATAGTTGCCAGCATTTTTCTTCCAATTTCCATATCAAAATGAATCAATCATCTCCTTTATCAACTTATCCTCCACACTTTTCCTGCCATCAGATAGCACAACAGAGCTGAGGGAAAGAAATTCGGGGCAGGTGATTATTATTTCTTTCTTTCCATTATCCTTGTTTTTGTCCTTAACAAGAAAAAGAAAAACTTACACCTGCAGTTAATGCACAACTCCGTAGAGTACTGTCTTGAGAAAATAAATCCTCTTCTATTCCTCTAACGGTACATCCGATTTCTTTTCCTTTCTTTGGGCTGTTTATTTAAGCTTTCTGAGCATTGAATCCCTAGTATGTGAATAACCTCAGGCAGTCCCATCTATCGGGAAGAACACCTCCAGCTATTTATTGTGTTTCTACAATGGCACATATGCAAAAGCAGGCTGTGAAAAATACCACTGCATAATAACGTTATATAATTGTGTTTATTATAAAGAGGGCAATGTGCTCTCTACTCTTAATTGCCACTTCCACTATAGTGTCTTGGGGCACAGGTCTCTTTCTTTCAACAATACTGCTTGTTTGCTAAAACAGTAACTCTGGCCAGATAAATATTATAGTCATCATTATTACAACCTCATAGTTATGTTGTATGTGCAGCATTGGGGCAGGATTTCAAACTACTTCATTTAGCCACGTGTATTTCCCTTGTTGTAAGCAGCTGTGTTGCTGGGAATAGCCAATACATAGGGACCGCCTGTGTTTTGTCAATAGTTGCTTTTTTGCTTTAACCTCTCTTCAGTTTTGTGGGGATCTGCCTAGAGGTGGCTGGCTGCAAAGCAAAAGGTTGGACTTTCCAAAGTGTGTTGCAGATAAAAGCTGTGTGTAGGTGTTAAGTATTACTTATTCTGTGTATTCTGTAGTCTCTACATAGTGTGTGTGATCACTCCTCTGGCTCTAGTCATCTGTCCGGAACAGGCAAAAAAAAAAAAAAAAGGAATTCCAAGGAAAAGTAAGTTGAGAGTAAAATGTGCCGCATGGGAGGCCATTTCAAACCATTTTCCTTTAAAAATAAATGCAGCAAAATTCCTCTCTCTGTATTTGCCTGAAAAAGGAGGTGAGTCTGCACAGTGCTGAGCTTTCTGCTCTTTCACATCCAACTCCCTATCGGCAAATGTAGTTAAAGTGCTTGGTGCAGTGGGCTAAGCTCTATCAATTCCTCTTAATAGAGTCATGTTGCATTGTCCCAGAGGCAAGCACATCTAGAGCTTCAAGGAGTTCCAGGGAGTGCTGATCCTGCGTTGTCTTCCATCCATAGACATTGCCTTTGCAGAGAGATTTGGCTCTCTTTACCTACTTATTTCCTTTGGGAGATCTAGTGCAATGTATTGGGAGGCCCAAACAAGACCCCAGAAACAAAATATTTAATTAGCTGAGCTCCCTAGGTCTGTTGAGAAGGTAAAGATACTTTGAGTGAAGTTTTCCTAGACAAGATACATCAGGACAGATATTCCCAACAAATTGTCAGGGGCTACCCCTGCCGTGTCATTGTGCACAAGAGCAGTGACCTCCTCCCTCTCTCAGTTGTCTCCATGACTAAGACCAGCTAAGACCTCAGGAATCTTTCAAAACCTCTCTAAATGGAATACAAGTCAGCCGTAACTAAGATGTCGCTGTTCAGGGCTATAGCTGCCCATCCTGCAGATCCTATCTGCATTGCTTTCTTTGGAATGCATTGGTTGAGATAGTAGCATGGGGTAAGCAGATCTTGCAGGATGTCCTGGAGTCTGAATCTGGGACCTTATGGGACATGCTGTGACTCCCCTCTGCAAGGGACTTAGGTTTCTTCCAATAAGAAGGACACCTTCAGCCTCATTACTGGACCAGATCCTCCTCATGCCTGGGAAGGGATCACTGAAGACAAGCGTCCTTTGTAAGGTAAGACTTTTCTGGTGGATTTGAATCTATAGCTGAATCTACAAGGACCATTGTCCTCTGTTCTAACTCAATAAACTAAGCTATTAAATCTTTAGGATTATTTTAAGAGTGATCAAAAATGTGGCTACACGACTGCTGCTGCAGGTGTTGTGCTTATTCAGTTGACTCTCTCCTGCAACTTCCTTGAGATTTATTCTCGTTTGCACCATTGAATGGGAAAGCCTCAGATTGTTTCTTGTGTTTTTAACTTGCTAGTAGGTGGAAAAGGATTATTTTAACACTTGGTCATTTAAACTCATTTATTAAATTTCTAACTTTTCATGTACGTCTTTTTTTTTCAAGAAAGAGGAAAAAAAAATTCCATTCCACAATCTTGAATCTTAATTTATTCAGCTGGGACTAGATCTCATTAAAGTACCCCAATGATATTGACTGTGCTTTTGTCCATAAAGAACATTTCCTTTTCTCACAAAATATGATTTTATAGTACATATTTGCAAAAGGAACTTGAGCTGCATTCTAAGTGGATTCTTCTGGAGAAAAATAGATAGATTTGGGATTTCTGCAAATGGAATAAAACTGTACCTGAAAATATATTTTAGTACAAGAGTAGAAGCTGAGTTAGAAAAATATTATTTTTTACAACTAGTGGGAATTAAACTTTAATTAAATAAAACAGAGAAGGAATTGTTAACTGTAATACACAACATTAAATTAGGAATGCATCTGACAAGAATACATAATATTCTGGACTATCTTCGCAATTTACAACTGTCTAGATTGTAATTTCATTATTAAAAGAAGTGACATAGAAGCAGAAAGTTGAAAGAAAAAAAGAGCAAAAGTGAAAGCAGAGAGGAAAGGAAATTAAGTTAGGCAGCAGCAGAACCGAGACAGAGGGAAGGAGGCCTCCACCAATTCAGCTGACTGTACAGTAACTTGAAAAAAATATGTTCAAGCTGTGAAAGGCAGCCCGCTGTTGGCATCATCAGTGGCCTTTAAAAACACAAGGGAGAAAAGCTGTTGTGCATTATTCCCGGACGTACCAATTCATACCTGCTGCTGGGGACAGCCCAGCTGGCAGTGGCAGCTGCCCTGGTGGAACACGGGCGCTGCTCTGTTTCGTGCCCTTTTCTCCTGGAGGTGGGACAACAGGAGCTATGCAACGGCAACTGCATGACCCTGGGTGCGCCAGACCCAGGGACTTCCCTTTCATTGGGTGTAAAGTTACTTTCTCCTCCGTTTCACCTGTCTCATGCAGGTTTTGTTGTTTATGGGGTTTTTTTGAAGCTTATGATGAAAATAGGTCATTGCAGTAAACAGCAATTATGTCAACTCCTGAAATACTATTTTTGGATACCAAAACTCCCAGAGTTTTCAAAAAGCAGCTGAGAGAAGAGCTGTTGCTGCAGTACATGATCAGCTTTGTCATCGTCAGAGCTTTCTTCTTATCAACATCTTTGATAACCTTATTTACAAAGTAGTAGTAAAAGTTAATGTTCAGCGTATGATTTGAATTCCAGCACTGTCAAAACATTACTTTTTTTAACCAACTCACAGCTACTTTTCAAGTGTTAGCATCAAAGATTCAAGGCAAGAGCCAGAAAGCAGATAATCAAAACACATATCAGGGTCTTTCGTAGGCTCCACAAGGTCAGGCGTAGAGGCGTCAGACTCTGGTGGGTGTGGAGGTGACCAGATCAGCTCCCACTGCTCTGCTCTGGGGCCTTCCTCGAGCAGATCAGCCAGCTTCTCCTCCTGCCTGCGTCATTCTGCCTACTTTGGGGTAGTGGCTGTCCCTTACCTCATGCTCCCGGTGTCCTGCGCCATGGGACTGTTAGAGACGTAACTGTGCTACGTCTGGAGTTTTGGAGGGAGTCAGGGCAGGTAAGCAAACTTCAGCTACAGCACTTTCATTTAGGTGCATTATCACCTCTTATCTCTAAGCTATATTAAATTTAAGGGCCTCTCTGCCTTATCTGCTGCCAAATAAAAAAGGAGTCCAGATATTCTGGCAAGGTTTATAGGCAGACTGTAGGATAAAATCTAAAGAAATATGGGCAAAAAAAGCTAGAGACAGCGTATTACTAGCCCCCTTTTTATTAAGTTGCTTTACTGGAGAAAATGGTTTATCTCAGGTCATTCTGTCTTTCCTCTGTCTCTCGGACAGCAGAGTTGCAGGCAGACAGTGGTAGTCGTAAATGCCATCCTCCTCCTTCCACTGAAATAGCAGAAAGGCAGCATGTCTCTCAGGCGAGTACAACAGAAGAAATTGCTGAGATGGTTTTGAAATGTTCAGCGAGATTGCAGAACCTGGAATGCCAATGCATCCGCAGGTCCCTTAGCACTACCTGACTGCTTCATTCAAACAAAGTAGTACATTTTAGTCTGCTTCTGCATATTGTGCCTGGTGATTGTACCAAAAGGTCTTTGCTACCTGTCTACATCCATTTTTAGCAGCTGAGCAGTACCTTTCTGTTTTGAGTTGGGTTTTCAAGCGGGAGACAATCTCATGAGAAGCTTCAGCAATATGAAAGAGCAGTAAATTAGTTAGCAGTCATGAGACGCTGCTGTGAAGAAACGTAATCCCCATGATTTAAATATTCAAAACACAGCCCTACAGTTTTCATCAGAAAACCATCTTTCAATTTAGATTGTGCTTCCATCCAGACAGAGGCACAATTTTGGTCAGAAGGGAGGGCCGTGGTTTTGTGTTAGCACAGATGCAAGGCAGAAAGAAACAAAGCCAAGTATTTTACTAGACTATTTCCCATTCCTTTTTTTAATAGGTCTCCATAGATTTGATGTAGTGCGGGTGCTGGAATCACCCATGCGTTTAGCCAGTCCTATAAACCTGCTCAAGGAAACAGAGTAGACCAGATGTAACTCTTTATACCTTTTGCACTCAGTTTTCTGATAGTAAATAGAATTTGCTACCTATTGTTATCTGATTGTATAAAAGAAGCTTGGTAGTACTGCTAGGCACTGATTTAAAGCTGAGATAGTCAAGGTCACAAATCCACTGTTTACTTATACAGCCTGTCAAATGTTGAGGCATATTTATGGGAAAGTGTGGGAGGAAGTTTGTGCGTTTCCAGTGACTCTCAGACTGTCGGTCAAGGAGCTTTGAATACAAAATTAATTTGATTTTATTTTTATTCCCATTCATTTCTGCCGCTGCAGAAGTGTTTGTTTCTCACATAAGCTTTTGAAACAAACAGTCATACCGAGGGGAAGACACGAGGGGCTTTCATTGGTTTGAGTCTATTGACTTCTCAGGCTCCCAATCATTCACACCGATGGAAGCGTGCAAGGAATTAACCCTGGTTCAAATTTCCATCATACTTTACTTTGAAAGCTTTTTTTTTGGTAATGAAACCTGGAAGTTGCTTAGCCGCAAATATCTTCATGTCCTGGAAAAAGCAAATGCACCTTCTTACTAATTATAGATAAAATGTTATGATAAGCATCTCTGGAGGGGTTTTTTTTAAGAAGAAAAAGATTGATAGTCAACTTTTAAACGGAAAGAGCTTGCTGAGTCAGACCAGCTTTGATGCCAAGTTCTGTAATGGAAGTAGGAGATACTATCATTTCCAAAGTATTGCTACTTTATTCCTTAATTGTCAGCACCATGCACGTGGGCGAAATCTGCCTTTCCCACTGGGACTATATAATAAGAGTTAGGATGTTGTTTTGTCAGAACAGCGGAGTAGGAGTTACGGCAGCAAAAGAGCTCTTTGCATACTTGAAGCAAGATGTAAACATCCAACAGACCTAAAGCAGAGAAGGTACCTGTTCATCCTGCAGAGAATGTTCGCTCTGGGAAAAGAAGTAAAGTGAGATTTCATTTCAAGTAAAAATATCAACCAACCAATAGTTAATAGTTAATTGCATTCCACTTAAAACACTGAAGGCGGCATTGGAATAAAACAGCATTTAGCTGTATCTAGTGTACAGTGATCTCATATAATATCCTGCAGCTGTATACAGTACCAAACTGTGTATTGGGATTTCTAAAATTTCACTCTGCAATTTGGGAGGAGAAAAGTGGGCAACAATTCCAGCAGTGTAGTTTCTCTTTAATTGCTTGACCTTTTAATATATTTTTTTTCTTCCGTTAGTAGCTTGTTCTGTCTTAAACACACAAGCAAGTACTGAGATCAGCTCCAAAATGCCTCTCTGTAATTAGCAGCAGTGTTGAGTGTTGGTCACC
Organism: Chlamydotis macqueenii; assembly: GCF_036417535.1. Classification (NCBI taxonomy): domain Eukaryota; kingdom Metazoa; phylum Chordata; class Aves; order Otidiformes; family Otididae; genus Chlamydotis; species Chlamydotis macqueenii. The sequence continues at coordinate 24,981,320 of NC_141559.1, forward strand.
ATTTATTTGGGATCATCCAGGGATAGTCAGTACTAGCACTCTCAGGGACAACTACAGGCACTGTTCTGCAAGAACAGCTAGTTCAGTCCCAGTTCTGACTTTGTTAAATTCAGCTGTCTGCTTTAACTGTGAAAAACTCTTCTTTTCAAGTATAAATTGGAGTGGAATATCTATCCCGTGATATTCACTTTACATTTTTTTTTTCTGGAAATGGAAGTGGAGTTGGGTCAGCAAAAATCAGCCTTTTGTTTAAGAATTTGCTGTAAACAGAGGTGTAAAGTGCTGTGCTTATAAATTTATAAACAACTAATGAAGTGTACTTGTAAGATACTATCTCAAAAGTAGGTAGGAAGGGGCTGGGATCTCCCTTGACATGCTGCTCTTGGCAAGGCTCCATGACTCAGCTTCCTTGATCTGCTGTAAAAATATGGCAACTCCTTGGCAGATCCAAAGCATTATTCTCCCTGTGCCTAGATGGCTCCAAAGACAAATTCAGCATGATGGTACATGCAAGCTTCTGCCTAGACTACAATCATCTCTCCCTACCTACTTATACAGGAGATGGAACGCTGTCAACATTATGTTGCATAACTGGCATCATGTTTTTCCCGTACAGCTACTGCCAAGGCAAAATCACTACTTACCCATAGACTAAAACTGTAACTTGAAGGTCTTCGTGCCTCTTAGACTGCTTAAACTGCTTGCTGAAAATGAAATTTGTAGCTTATATGGACACAGGAATTTATGGCTGACTGATGATAACAAGTCTTCAGAGAGAAACACTACGCAAGCAGATGGTAGCTGCTTTCAGTTGCCTTTAACCATGAGATGACAAGACCAGCTGGAATCTTACTAGTGCTCAAAAAGCAAAGGCATCAACATTTCCGCGACCCACCCTCTTTCCAGCAAAATTATTTTTAATGTCTGTTCTGCAGTGCAGAGTTCCAGCCAGGAGCTACAGCCCAGCGTGCAGAATGGGAAGAAGAGGTTTTATCTGCAGGGATTGACACTGATGCAGTCACCGGCCATGAGCAGAGAAGCTGATTGCCATATAGTCATATAAGACATGTCAATCTAATTCAGGAATTAATTCTTTGCTAGGCATCCCACTGACAACTATAAAGTGCTCATGGGCCTTCTACTCTGAAATACACAGTAGTTCAAAAGTAGCCAGCATGTGCCTCATACAATCCAAATTTCCCTAGTGTAGGGCGACATGCTGGTTTTTTTCAGACTGAAAACTGAACAGCAGCCTAATTTCTTTTATACATTAATCAGGAGTCTCAAAATTTCCCTGATAGTTCAGTGCTGTTTGCAAATTGTTATGGTGTGTATGAATGATTGGTTGTGACAGGGGAAAAATTGCATGGAAACTGTGACTGCTTGGAATTCAAGGACACAGGTTATTTCAATTATATTCTGCAAAAAAAAAAAAGGTTTTCTCCTTTTAATTTGGACAGCCCTCTTTCTTCACCAAGTGTATGCCAGAGCCAACGTAGGAGAAAACTGCTGTCCCTTCCCTTTCTGCTCGCAGTCTTTCTGATTACTACTGGCAGTATTTTGGCCTCTGTTGAAGTACAGATTTTTAAAGTAATAGAATGGATAATTTTGGAAAATGGCTGGCAGAAGTTCACATGTATGCGTGTGGTGGCAGTGAGCTGATATTGCTGATTTGGAAATATTGCCAGCGTCCACTTGACTGATATCTGGAGAGCAGACTTCTCCACTCTTTGGGAAGCTGTGAAGCAGGGGCTGGCGGAGCTCGGCTGCAGTGCTGTGCTCCTCCGTAAAGCCTGTCTGTAGTGTGTGCACATCATTGCATACCCAGTTGACCACCAGATGGCTTTCACAGAAGCAGGAAGGTAAGGTCAAGATCTTTATTTCCAATTTGTGGGTAGGCACCGTTTCCAGTCCTGCATAATCAGATTCTCTGTGCACCAGCTGATTTCCTAAGGCATAATGTAATCAATGAGTAGAAAATTGCTTACGTTATTATCCTCAGAGCACTACAAAGGTAAGCAACAATCCTCAGTATCCTTGCACAGAGATAGAATAGAGACATGAATTGTTACTCATGGAGGTTCTTCGTTCACTCCCAACAGGCACTGTGGGGTTGTTGTGTCTCCAGCTGGCTCAGGAGGGCTTAGTTTGCAATAGAGCAGATAACATCTGTTTGTTGTACCCACAATATCACAGAGTGCAGAATGTGCTGCAAAATGGGTTGGAGAAGCTGAATGAGTAGCAGAGTGGCTACTTCAACACCAATTTTTATGCTGCAGTGGTAAAACTGCTGCAGCAGTAGCTATCCTAAAGAGTTTCTAACTTAGATATGTCTGCACTATTCTGTCACTGTGATAGTGGCGCCTGCCCAAATGGCAGGGGCAGGAATAAAACCCAGCTCATCCAAGTCACTGTCAGGAAGCTAATCACTGAACTGTGCAACCTTCAGCATTGCTAATGATAAGAATGCTACACCTCAACCTTTACCTCTGCTGTATGTGGAAAATAGGAGTGCATACAGAACCGCACTGGAAGGAGTCGTGTCTGGTTTCCGGGAACTGGATACTGAAAAGCATTTCCAAGTGGTTCCAGCCCCAGTTAGAATTTGCCCTTCCTGTGCCACACTGGCACAAAGCTCCCACTCCTCCTCCTAGCAATCCAGTCAGATCTGGAGAATCCCAAAGCCCTCTCTACTCCCATCTCACCTTTGTCGTTGCTGCAACTCAAGGCCATCAGTCTTTGTGTGCATGCGCATATGCGTGTGTGCAGTACTGCCTCCCACAGCAGTGCCTCCTCTGCCACATACCCTGGATTAATACATGTGCTATTTTGTCATTCAGTTGTCTCTAGGGCTATTTCTTTCTTTCTCACTCTAGATGAGGCAAAGGATGCCTGCAACTCTGTATTCATGTCTCACAGAGTGCTGCTGGGAGAGAGATGTGGTGTTTCTGATTGTGCTCATTCAGCAGATGTGGTGAAAAGAGCAGGATGCTTAGGGTACTGGGAACTATATTTATCTTCTTCCTCAATGCCAATGGGTTAGCAGCTGCCTTAAAGCCTTTAGAGATTCACAGAAAAGGGCGGCCTGGAAAACACACTAATGAATTTGTATTCAGTTGTTAGCTTCAAATAAGATGGCAGGAACAGTCTTCAGCTCCTCTTCCAGGTTCAAGGAAAAGTCTGACTGAAATAGTGGTGCATTTTGCCTTTCACTATCAACCGAGACTTATGAAATGCTCTTGTATGTCCTATAACTATGGGTCATCTCTTTCACTGAAGTAAGTCACCACCAGTTTCTTGCCATTGCCAGAAATATGCCACTTTACACAAAGCACGAATGAGTAGCACTACTTCTGAACATATACATATGCAGACATTCACATCAATGCATGTCGATTACTGTATTGTTATACACTGCTCTGCCTTTTCAGTCCTCCATTTTCAATCTCTACAGATTGTAATAACGCTGTTTTCTAAATTAAACACAGCTTTACTCAATCCCTTAATACACTTTAGAAAATGAATAACAAAAGCATTAAATGCTTCATTCAGAATTAGTTGGCATTTGTGATAGCTGTAGAAACTACTCAAGATTCAGAAAAATAAAAGATCAAGCCATAGGAGCCAAGTTGAAGCGAAGCTGTTTCTCAGAGCTTCCTGGCTGGGAGAGGTTTGCCATTCCATGTAAGCGAGGAGTTTCAATTTCACAGGTGCAGGAACAGGTTAAAGCATTATATCTTTGTTACAGGACTTAAGAAAGTTGTAGGCCCAGTGAGCAGTGGAGTTTATGTGCATGCAGAAAACTACAGGTCAGGCTCTAGCAAGGTGATCATGGGTGGTGGTCTTATTGAATATGTCATCCAAAGAAAGTGGGGGCAGAGGGCTATAGGGGAGCAGCCAGTGATCTCCTGCAGAACCTGGAAGAGAGTAAGAGGTCTGTGCATCCCACTCCCAGAACGCCACCATCACAGCAAAGGAGAGGGTCATCATATATCTTATGAGAAAAGGTGTTTTTACAGTATTCCTTATCACACGCGTTGAAATGTTAAACCCAAATAATGACTATTAAATTAATAAAAGTGGGAGTCATGAACAGGAACTATTGCAATAGCTGGCTTCATGGGTCAAATTTGCTCATTCTGTGCCATCACTAATTGTTGTCTCGTAGGGTGCAACCAAGCTTTGAGTGAACAAAGCCAAGAACAAGGTATTGCATAAAACAACGGTGTGCTTTTTGCTAGGTGACAGATCAAAACCATAGTAGGTATTTATGGGGTTTTTTTTTCAGCTCAGCTTAGAGCCCTGTTTTGGCACAAAATCAGGACATACATTGTTCAGATCTTTGGTCAGCCAGGAAATTTCACCTCTGGTTTCTGACCAGCCACAGTTCTCCTCATTTCTTCTCCTTCCCTAAGCCAAGTTGCAGTTAGCACATCATGGGCAGAGACTTGGGCGCACCTGACAGCATTTAGCTCGGTGTGGAAACCATGGGGATTGCTTGCTGACCAGGACTGCTAAATAGTGCTTGGGAACTAGTGCAGAAAGAAGGAATGAGGAGAAAATGTGGAGTTTGTGTGACTGACATTCACACATACGCAAGCCTGTTCTCAGTTGCAGTAACTGCAGTTCTTCCTGCTAACAAGTCTCAGCTGAAACCCTCTGGTTTTACAGTTGACAAAGGCTGTTTGTGCAGTGTCAAATAGTTGAAATGTAACGTATTTGGGTAATATTTTTCCTTGTTTTTATTGTACTGTAGATTTTGTGAAAACAGTCTCTTTAAAATCTCCATTGTGTAAGACTGCTTTAAAACATTCTTAAGATCCATGAAAAAAATCTCTTTTAATTACATGATCAATTTCTTCCTTTAGTGTGCTTTTTTTGCATGCTACATACCTTTCTTTCTATCACATTATCTTAATGGGAGGATAAAAAACACACTATTTACAGTTCTAGGATTACAGTTCCATAAATAAAACATATAGTGAGAATTATTACATCTAAGCAGGATAAGCATTATTTTTCTACTTATTTTTAGGTGCATTATTTTTATATAATTTATTCTCACCACCCTTTCTCTAGTAGCAAAACAGCTTTAAGCTCCTCACCCTCTTCTCCCCTTCCTTTGCCAGCTGAACATTTTCTTAACACAGGAGTCAATGAATAAAGCCAGAGGTCAGGTCATGTATGAAACAGGAACTGTACCTTTTATTTATTTTTTTTATGTGAAGCCATAAATGTAAAAGTCTATATCTTTTATCCTTTGCTTGTGTTTCCCACCAGAAAACATGCACTGAATACAGCAGTTCAGATGGGGAAATGTGCCCTCTCTGAGGCTAAATTCCCAGGAGGGGTTTTACGAGCTGTGCCTGGAGTATGTTGATGGTGGGGCTGCAGGCATCTTTAGCTGCACGGAGAGCTGGGCTGTAAGCAGCGGGAAGGAGATCCTTGCTAAGCCTTGGCCTCAGCTGTGGGGAGTGTGGCTTGAAGACTTCACCTCATTTTAAATCCAGACTGGTGGGAATCCATTTGGGACACTCCAAGCAGGAACATCCCCTGGAGATAAGAACCACAACTAGCTCTCATCTTACCAAACCAAAGTGAAAAGCCCCAAAGAGTGGGTGCCTTTGCATTTCACACTGCAGGTCACCTCCCTGGAAAGGATATATGGGGGCCTCAGACACTTTGCTGGGCTTTGTGCAAGGCCCAGATAAAATGGGCTATTGGGAGATGCCTGGTGTGTTTATACAGAGGACACCTGCAAGAGCTGGTTTTGCAAGTATGATAAAGGAGCAAAAGTACTGGTTGGATTGTTCAGAGGTAATTAATCCCAGAAAGAAAAATACAGATGCAACAGGGATACTACTGCTTCCAAGGGTAGGTGCCAGCCAAGAGAAATCTTGAGGGCAGCTACCTGAAACACAGAGCCATCATTGATATTTTTGTTAGAGTGTCTCACTGTGTTCCCAGACAGACCTGAGACATCTTAGCCAAAATCTTTCTTAAAATTCTCCATTAAAATGAGAGAAATAAATTATTTTGCTTTCTCGACATCCATGAGTTTTAAATGAGCTTGTTGAGGACCTCGATATTTCTAGGATGGATTTTAAACTCTTTAGACAAAGAGCAATCTTCAGCACTATGCCAATGTTTACAGTCAGAAGATGGCATGACCCAGATGCTTTCAACTGCTGTTTCTCATTCTGACATTCATTCCTGGTAAAATACTATAAACGGGATAAAATAAGAAACTAAAGGGGAGAAATAATGGATTTATAATTATTACTTATTACTATTTATTAAAGAGCTTAAATGGATAATATTAGATTTGTATATTTGAAATAAATTTCTAGATAAAGATAGGATAAATTTGGATAGCATTGAGGATATAATGTACTTAGACATCTGGTAAGAATTTTACTAGATCTTACGTAATATTTTGAATAATAAATAAGAATGCCACAAAATTACCATAGCATGTCTTAAAGGTAAGATGGGTGACAGGTCTTCAGTCATGAGTATAAGCAGGTATCCATAAGGAAGCATATGTGCTTCTAGTTTGGTCAGCTGGTAACTGCTTCTTGGCCATTGACTTACTGCCAGTAACCAATAAGGTTTACAATGACAGCGATGTTGGGTTTAAAAGCCATACAGAACAATATCGTTCTCTGGATAAACTGAGAATAAGCTAAACAATGTTGGTCTTAACCTGAAGTTTATGACACAAATACATGATCTGGGTGCAATTTAGAATAAAAATGAGAGGAGGAAAGCTTCCTGCATCCCAGAAAGCAGTATCTCTGTAAAGGATTAGAAGCTTCTCCCTGACATGATACTGTCTAATGCAGTCCTTGAATGTATAAACAGAGGTAGCTTGAATAACAATGGAATTATGATATTTGTGTTTGGCACTGGAGAGAACACTAAAGGAATACTGTGTCCAGTTCCATCATCTGCAATTCAAGAAGGATGTTGGCAAACTGAAATGGGTTCAAAGAAGAGTTATGAGGAAATTAAGAAGCTAGAAAATATTTATTATGGACAGAAAATGCTAGATCTAGGAGCTAGAATCTATTTTATAAAATGAAATTTAAAGGGTTACTTACTTGCAGTCCGTAAGAGCTTACGAGGGAGTAAAGCTTTGGTAATGGTTCTCTGAAGTCTTGAAGACAGAAAAATGGGACTGGAAATAAGACACAGGTTTTAACAGTGAGGCTCTTTTTAAAAATTACGGTAGCAATTTGTAAAACTTTTTGTTGTTGTTTTATTTTGTTTTTCTTACAGCTACACTTAAATGAGAGTTTACATAGAGGAATACATAGACAAGTGCTGCTCGAGAGTCATTCATGTTGGCCTCTTGAGCTATGAATCTCAGAAAACCAGTGAGAGTATCTCAAAAAATACATGCGTTACCATTCACACACTCATAAATACAAGCATGGGGACAGGGTCTTACCTAAAATAAATTCTTTACACTGTTTTGAATGTTGAGAAAATTGTTCTAGACTGCTCACATGTACATAGAAAACAGGCACCTTGCAGCACACCAGCTGTCATGAGAGACGTAAGAATGTTCCAGTGTTTGAGGTTAAAATGAAAAAGGAATCCAATATTAGAAGTGAAAAGGGTTACCAGGGCAAATAACACTGGTAAGAAGTAGAGCAATGAGAGCAGCAGAGAAGCCAAGTAACTTCCTGCCACTCAAGAAGGTCTGAGAAGAGTGGAGTTTCACAGAAACACATGAGGGTGAAATGAATCCTAAAAGGAACATGGATGAGGTAGGGATTTGTGTTAGGTTCGCTTTTTATGCAGATGCCCTCATTAATGTGAAAGTAAGGGAAACTGCAGATGATGTGAAAGTATAAGTAACTGCCCTGGAGGATATAGAAAAGACAAGAAAAGCTGTAGAGGATGGACATGGGCACAGAATAACAGTGTGAGATTCGGGGTGAAAAGATATAAATTAACTCACTGTGGTAAAGGAAAAGATTGAAATAATCCAAAGGAGGGAAAAGTAGTACAGAGCAGCTATGCTGAAAAATAAGGAATGTGCAAATGTGGGAGCACAGAGCTGGTAAAATGAATGTGCAGTGTGATATGGAGGCATAAAAGGTGGCATTAGTTCTGGATTTCAGATGTAAAAACACAAGCTCAGAGTTTAGGCTGTACCTGTAGGAAGGTCTGCTGCCAGTTCCCAGGCACAGCGTCAGGTGGAGTTGCCTGGCTAGTGTTCTGCTCTCCTGGGAACAGAAATACTCCTCTGCAAGTTGAAATATCAATAATACAAGGCAATTCTAGAGTGCTCTAAATGAGTCCCAGCAGAAGAGAGATGTGAGTCGAAGTACATTTGGATCAGAATTTAGCTGGGGTATTTTGATATTTGACTGGCTGTAGCCAAACTCCCCTTTGCACCTTGAAAAGTGATGAGGATTGGATTGAGGCATGTTGCTGGAAGTTATAAGCTGAAATTGGGGGAAAATGAGGCTGAAACTGTTCTGGGGCTATTGGGGCCTTCCTTTGTTGTCAGACAGGGGATTTCCTTAGAAAATTTCTAATGACATATTTGCCAGCTTAGATAGAGCACCAGCAAAATTGTGCAATAAAGAAAAACATTTCAGAGTCAGGGAGATGGATTAGATTACCTACTGGGCTTTTTCCATCTTTAACTTGTGATGACTATATGAAAGCACTTTGTCAGCTCTTCACTAACTACTGTGTACTTAGCTCTGATCAGTCCTGTCGGACCATGGTTTGGGAAGTTAGATTTAGCTATAAATTCCTATCTGAGTCTCTCTGAAATCTAAAAATAGAATAGTTGCATGGGCTGAATCATGGATCAAATGTGTCACAGCAGGAACCAAGGACAAAATGTGTGACATTAAACTGATGCCAAAGAAAAATTCTCTACTTGACTATTTCTCTACTCACAGAGTGCATTTTTCATGCGCAGAGCTCTGTCAAGACGTTAGCTAATTAATCCTCACAGGACGTCAGTGAATCATTACTTATATCACCATTTTTCAGACAGAAAAAGAAAGTTTAGAGAATCTTTCCATGTTACAACTGGAATCAGGAATACGAACATCTTGCCCATTGCCCCGTGCTGAAGTCTCCAGTCCATACTGCCACCTAACGCCTGTCTCATATATGTGAGAAAATGTAGCAGATGCTTTGAAAAACAAGTGAAGTAGATATTTTCAAACCATGCACAATTTTTAATAGTTAAAAAAGTTGTATGATAAATAATTGATTTCAGGGAGGAAAAGCAGGAGAATGTGTGATAATTGGTTGATGGTAATTGCATGGAGAAGCATTCTTTCCCCTGTAAGAGGCTGCAGACAGCCTTCCTGACCTGGTTTTAGTACAAAGGTGACCCCTAGCAGCACAGTGCACAGCCCAGGCTCCTCCTCGCCTTTGTGAACCTCAGTAACATATCACTCTGATACCTCCTGGTTGGGGCCAGCAGTGACTGGGAGGACTTTCCTCATCACTCTGATACCTCCTGGTTGGGGTGAGCAGTGACTGGGAGGAGTTTCCTTATCACTTAGAGGGGTTCAGAATTGATATTCCTCACCATTGCTGAGGCAAGCATTGGTGTTCTGCTAGAGAGGGAAACTAGGCCGGTCCGTGCATCACAAGGCTTCTCGGAGGCCTCAGGAACCCCACGCCATCATTTGCAATTACAGCAGCTGCTTTGCCCTACATACTGATAAGGCCACAAACTTGTCATGGGACCACAATGCCGAATTGCTGCTCCCTCCATAGCAGTAACTTCTATCACATCACCAGTCACAATTTCATTAGTTTTCAGATCTGCCACGAACAGTTACGGTATCTGTTATTCACAGATTGAGCCATAGCACAGTAATATTCATAGCTAACCAGGCCTCCGTGTTGCCCCTAGATTGTTTGCAGCTGCTGAAGCGACGGACACATCTGCACTGGTACTGGACCAGTAGCAGGTATCTTATGCAGCCATTGACTGGACACCTGCAAGATGCAAGTGTCCTTGGAATAAAAAGATGTGACATACTTGTTGCACTGAGTTACCATTGCAGTTCAGTCTCGTTAGGTACCCACCCTGTAGAGTAGCTACGGAAATACGCTTTTAACTACAGCGTGCAACTAGCAGTTGCCCAGAGGCAATATAAAGCAATCATACCTCTTTTTTCCTAAAATTCTGTAGCAGCTAGAATTTTCCATTAACAGTAATATTTGCAGAATCTTGCGCTCTTTCAGCAATTTTCCTGTAACTATTGGGTTTTGTTAGTATTAGTTTAATAAATTCTGGTATTTTATTGTCCAGTCAGTGCTAACAGCGTTGCCACTGGAAGAAAATAACAAGGGAAAATAAAATGATTTTGTCATCTTGTTGCCATTGTTATGGAGGTGAAATTCTGTTTTGCTATGACTGATTAACCTTTAAATGGGGAAAAAAACAGACCTATACAAGCACTCTAAATTTTTTAATACAATATGCTGAATGTAGGGGTTTGCTGACAAGCAGGGGAGCCTTTCACAGTGAAAGCCAAGCTTTTACGATTGGAGAATATTTCTGATTGCCTTTCTGACCATAATTCAGAAATCCCTTATTAATGTAATTAGTGACTTGTCCAAAACTAGAAATCTATGCAGAGAAACATAATTCTATGCCTTTGAGGATTAGGAGATTTCACAGTTTGGTTTTGCCCTAATTCGAGTGGAAAACCAAAACATTTTGATTCCCCCATGTCAGCGCTCAGGGCATCTTTACCCTTGACTAATGTTGTCTGCATAGCAGACTCTGCTAGAGTCTTCAGTCCTGAAATTCCCCCAAATTTTTGCCTGCTGGGGACCCATATGCCAGGCAGACTAGCTTCCCTGGCATCTTTTCCCCAAACAGAGAGTGACTGGGAAGTGGAACAGGCAAGAAACCTGTCGAAGAGATCTTTCTTTCTTTCTAAATTTCACTGGCATGGGCACACATTTGCAAAGCATTTCAGGTTCAGTTAATTCAGCAGCTTGTAGTGAAAAGAGAGTTTTCTCTGTTCTGCCCTTCCCCCAGCAGTTCTAATCTTATCAGAAGACGGCTAAAATTACTAATTATCAACATTCATTAGAAAATGTCAAAGAGAAAAATTCATAGCCTAGTTTTTAAAAGGTAATGACTGCAAATTTTCCCATTGGAATGCTTATACCCCAATAAATTAGGTTATTTTCCTGTTTCAGTATCTTCCAAAATAGGCCAAATTCAGCTCTAGAGGAAGTAACTGTATTGATTGTGGCAGAACTCAAGTTCATGGGAGGTCAGTGTTTTTTTCCAGGACAACCTTGTGTTTTGTCATTATCATCATCATTATTATTGTTATTATTAATCTTAATTCTGTATGAAAGTCCCACTATACTAAGTAATACAAGAGCAGTTAAGAAAAAATACCCCTTACCTCAAAGAAGGTAGATCCCAAGCAGACAAGAGCAGAGAAAGGAGAGGAAGGGAAAGGAGGGGAAGGGAAACTGAAATTCTTACATAGGATCATGTATATAGGCCTTATTGGTTCTTATCGGTTGTCTTCCAACCTTCCCCCATTGCCACTTGAGTTTAAAAAGCAAATGTATTTGATGGCATCCACATCTTCCCCAGAGCACCACAGTGAAGGAGACGGCATGTCAGCGCTCTGCTGCCAGGTTTCCAAGTGCATTCCCAAGCAGCCAATTAGAGCAGACAAGATAGCTACCAAAGGAAAAAAACAAATATTTGTCAGCCTCCGCCTTGTTATGGAATCCAAGTGCCTGTCTCCTGTCAGAATCACTGAAAGGCTTTTGCAAATGCATAAGGGCATAAATTGTGTCTGTGTGATTACAGCTACCATTGCTCCTGGAGAAGCTCTGTGCATCTTCCTAGCTTGCTTTTAAAGCATAATAATTAAAGGCATAAGTGAGGATTGTGCAAAATTCAGAGATACTGAAACTAGAACACAGACTTACAATCTTAGCGGTGCTGCTGTAGTCCACATTTTTTGGTGGATGGATCCTCCTTTGCTAGTAATTTCCATTCAGCTGTTTACTAGGCCTAGGACAGACCGAATTCAGGCAGACACAAAATCCTGGTTTTGCCTGAGAGCGCAGACCCGACTTCTTGCTTGCACAGACAGGTAGATGCAGTAGTCACTCAAATGTTGAGACTCAGGTATGTTAAAAAATATAAAATTCTCCCTCAGAATAATACTATCCTATACCTATATAGCAGCAGACTTCAATTTAGATTATTTATATACCAGCGGACTTCAATTATATACTTCAATATTTATATACCAGCAGACTTAGAGATCAGCCATAGTTAGCATCACGGCTACATGCTAGGCTTGATAATTTTATCACCAAAGTTATGTGGATACTGTATTTGTATAATAAGAATACTATGCTTTTTGTTTTGTTGCTGTTGCTAAAAACAGTATGTAATAGTGTGATTTGTACTGAAATAGCAACTGTGGTGTGTAGACCTCCCCTCTCCCCATTAAGCAGAAGGTGGGACAGAGGATATTTTGGACTGTGATTTCTACCAAGACTTTTAATTGCTACTATTTTGTGCTCTGTGGTAGGTTAGAAAGAATATGAACCTGATAAAAGAAACTGAGATCAAATGGTTGATCTTTTTCTTCTTAACGACATTGTTGTAACTAGCTATATTACCTGGGAATGCAAAGATAACAGATACAGAAAATGGATTGGAAATGTTCTCAGAATACCTTAATGATATTATAAACAAAATAAGCATTTCAGCAACACACTGATCATCCCTTACAAAGTCACACACAACAGTTAGTGCACAGTGCAAAGTACAGGAGGAGGGAGGGTGTACAACAGTGACAAGATTCCATTAAGAAACAAAAAACTAACAACTCACTGTGTTTGCCTCAACTTCATCATTGATGAGCCTTGATAACGTCAGTAAAGTTTTTCATGAAGCTTCAGGTTTCTCAGGTCATTTTAGAGGACAGCAGGAGGGAAAATCTTTTCATTATAGGCTGTTGGTTTAAACGTAATCCCAGTTGAAAGCGACCAGAATGCATCACTGTTTGATAACCTGTCAAACAGTGCCTGTGTGCCTGTGCCTGTGCCTGCTGGCACACACAGCCAATGCTGGCAGCCCGGCTCCAATGAGGTGAAGGTCCAGGGGCCGGAGATCACTGTGACTGGCTTTTCTTGTGCTTTCAAGGATGAGTTGTAGCTGGAAACTGATCTGCCTTTCCACTTCTGGAAGCCAGTATGATCATGCACACTGCTTTTGGTATTTCTTTTCCAGAGACAGCTGGTTGGCCTTTGGTCCTGAAGTCCGAGGCTTTCAAGGACACCTTACCACCTCGCTGAAGGGGAATTGCCAGTGCAACAGGAGTGAGAGAAAGGAGTCCTCTCCATTTCATTTGCAAGTGTGCAAGGAATCTGGCTATAAAAAATAATGTCAACAGACCTTTGCAGTATGAGTAAAAACACAGTTTCTATGCTAAAATTCAAATGCAAGTTAGCCTTTTGTCTTAAAAGTTGAAATTCAGGAAATATTGACCAATTCCAACAGGGTTCCGACTATTATTAAACAAAATGGAAAATGTGTTTGCTTCCCTCAGCACTTAAGAGGAATTTAGGTGCCCATTAAAGCTATTGTTTGCATCAGCTCCTACATTTAATGGAGAAAAACATGGTTTCTCCCACGACCTTTTAACTCTATGGCTCCTTATAACTATAACCCTTACGGAGTGAGTACCCCATAATCATGCCGTAGGGTGAAAACAGGACCTCAGCTCTACCAGCTCCCAGGTGCTTTCGTGTAGCTCTTAAAAGCCTGGCACATTAGGCAGCAAAACCATGATTTGTAAAATCTGAGTTCCTGTTTTTCTGGCAGAGCTGAGAAAGTTGTTGGCGGCCAAGCTGCACAGGAGAGCATGTTATTGTTCTGATTGTCAAATACGATGCTGGCATCATTGCCTGCACGCTTCAGTGCACACCTCACAAATTATAGCTGTACCTGCACGTGAGTTTAATTAGGTACGTTCCCGTATGTGGCAGCTGAAACATCTCAGTGCTGGCTCTGCCAGTACCTATTCCCAGCACTCTGACGTGGAAAGAAAGAGTAAAAGGACTCCTTTTTACAAGAGAGAGCAGAAGAGTCAGAAAGGTAATGTACGGTTAAAGCTAGTTGGTGCTTTCCATTATAATACCTACAGTGCAGGCTGAAAGATCCAGGGTAGTAGCAGGGGTCTGAGACAGGCACAGGCGATGGGGAAGGCAGGAGAGGAGCGCCTGTGGCACCACGGGGAGCCCAGGGCAGGTGAGCGGGGTAAGGGGTCAGAAAGAGGCTGGGAAGAGAAGCAATGAGCTTGAAATTGATCTACAATGGTCTTTTTCTTTTTTTTTTTTTTTGGCAAAATAAAAGAATGGAACCACAAATGAATATTTCTCTGTTTTTCTGGTAACCAATGCCTTTAATTTTACTCTTGAGCTGAGAAGAAAAATCTTTGCAGAAGGAAAATTTGAACCTTTAGGTTTCAAAGGTGTTGAGATGAAATTTTGGATGATCCTAAAATATGTTATTGGGGGCAGAGGGGAGCACAGGATTCAACATAATTCAGCTGAATTCATGTATTATCACCTGAGACTGAATCCTCTATTACACTTAGCTACATTTGCTAACAAAATTTAATCCAATGTTGTTCTTTTTTTTTTTTTTAAAATAATTAAATTTATGGTACAACTGTGCTGATACTGTAGTCTAGATAGATCCAACATGTCTGTGCCTGGCCCTGATGTTGCTTCTCACAAATCTGCACTCCTTTTTATTTTGTATTTCTTTCTTTTTAAACAAAAATGATTTCTGATCTGAAATAGTTTCAGATGTTGAAGTAAAGATGTTATTAAAATGACATATTGCATGTTTGAGTATTTGTTTTCAGTGAAGACAGATAAGTTTAAAAAGTGTTAGCACTTGCTTTGGTCAAATTAGACCAATCTTACTAGAAGATCCATGAAATATTCCTACCTAGGAGGTAAGTGATGCTTGTAATCTCTAGAGCAAGATTTGCCCTTGAAGTGTCTTCTGCAGTATAAGGCCCTTATGCTACTTCTATTTATGAATTACTTGAATAAATGTGATGTCAACCAACAGATGATGGCTTCATTTCCTTAACATCTGACTGAGGTCACCAGTTGTCAGCCAGGCTCTGAAAATGTGAAGAGAGTGAAAAAACAGATGCTGGAGCAAGGCGGTGATTCTTACGGCCAGCAGGAGGACAGAGGCTACAGATACACTATAAAAGTCCAAAACCTGTACTTCCATCATCATACTGTACTTTGACAGTCTTCCCTGCAGCTTGAGCTACTGCAGAGCTTTTTGTAGAGAGGGTTTTTCCTGTTAGGAAAAGAGAGTGGTGACCTTCCAGGCTGAAATTGCAGATGAATGCATTTTGAAAGGCAGTAGGTAAACTGTCCTCAGTTTCAGCTGTTAAAAATAAAAGTCATGTCTACATCAGTCATGGTATATGTAGGTAGGTATATACAGCAGCGAATCAATCTCTGGTCCTACTTCATCTCAGTGTTACAAACAGGTTACTATTTTATTGCATGTTACATCGCATTTTACAAAATAGGTAGGAGATATTTTACACTAAAGGTAAATGTTGTTTACCTTTAGTAAGGTGTAAGGTAAAGTAAGGGGCACGGTTGTTTAAAACACAGGCATAGGAAATAAATTTATTTTTTCATCAAGTATTTCTACAGACAAAATCAGTGGTGACAAAGTTGAATTAATACAGTTGTTTAATCCTCTCCCAAGAATAATTTCCCTTCTGCTTCAGTTTCCTTTCTCTCTTCATAGATTCTCGGTAGTTTTTGTCCCTGGTCTTTGACTTCTAGTTCAGAGCATTGGCTCCCCTGTGGAGAAAACATAGATGAGAAGAGTTTTGCCATTCATTTCAAAAGTGGCTTGATTTGACTCCACATCATCTCCCTGGCCATCTCAACGCAACAGTAAGGGCCATAAGACAAAGTCTAGGAGCTTTTATGGAAATTCAGGGCTTTATTCTAAATGTGCTTGGGTCCAGCATTTCACAGGAAATTTCCAAAGGTCCAGCCAGGTGATACAAATCAAGAGTACAGTCTCACAGCCAATCTGACCACTTTGCTGGGGACTGAAAATGATGAGGATTTCCTTTGAGCAGTGCTAATCCCAACAAGTGCATCAAGCCTTTGAGGTTAAATGCAGCCCTTGTGAAAGCCAGTCATTAATGTCACTGGACTGGTAGCAAGGATGTATTTAGGCCAATGTGCTTAGAAAAATTTGTGGTGTACAAGTACGAAATGCCAAGTGTGGTTGAAAGGTTCTGGGGCATGTGTGTGCAAATGGATAGAAAGATGTGATTTATTTCTGCTCTGTTTGGTATTTTTTTTTATTTTATTAAATTTTTGGAGTAATAATTTATTCTTTACAGTGAGTAGTGCTGTTTGTCATCTTTATTCTCTCAACTATTTCAAAATCAGGGCTTACTAGTTTTGGGTGAATTGAGAGGTGACAGGTCTCAGGTCACTAAATCAGGAAATTAAATGAAACTGGAAAGTCCATAAAAGAAAACCACCAGGAAAAAACCCTAAAAGACTGTTATTATCAGAGAACTGAAGAAAAAATATGGAAAAAATACACCTGTGTTTCCTATTTATCTGACTGAAACAGTGACTGTGACCTACATAAGCTGTGGGCCTGATGTGGTACAAGGTCTGTTTATCTAGGCACCAACCACAGCATGGACACATATAGCACCAGCTTCAGGGCTCCTGAGGGGACACTTCAGACTGTCCATGGCAAGTCAGCTTGGAAGCTTTATTTTATAGATGCCAGAATGCTATTAATATGGGAGAATTTTCCAGTATCACTCTGCAGTTGGATCGAAATCTCTCCCATCACTATGCACAGATCACAGTAACTGTGTGTGTGCGCAAATACTAACTTTCATGGAGCACAATTTCCCTACCGTGGAGCCTCCCCTTGCAAATGCTTAACTATTCTGAGGTAAACTCAAGGTGATCCCACAGCCCTGCTTGCATGCGAGAACAGAAACTATCCCCAAAATGCAGATCACATGCATCAATAAAGTCATCTCAGAGAGAATAAGCCAGGAACACATGTTTTATTATTCATTTTGGTCTCTAGGAGGTCTTTGCAAAACCATTTAACAAAAACATGATTTGGGATATTTGCGCTGAATGCAAAGGTGAAACAGAGTCCATCTCTACATTGCTGTTAGCAGAGGAAAAAAGCTGTGATGGAGTTCATAGCAGACTTGGACCAGCTGGTGTAAACTGCCCTACCTCCACTGACTTCCACACAGCTAAAGTAGTTGACCCTCAGTAAAAAGCTGCCCCAGTAATTCTGGCACTTCTGTCTTTTATTAGCAAATGGGTTTCATGAAGTACCATCATCTGTCTTGTGCCCCTCTTCCTACCTGAACATTTTCCAGTGTAGGACAACCTTCAGTTGAACACATTTCACTAGGTTAATTCCCCTAAGGTTTATCAATAAAAAGCTGCATAGGCAGAGCTTCATATTTGCTGTATCTGCTTTGTTTAATTCTATATGAGCTGTGTTTCCCTGCATGGAGGGGAAACAGCTTGCAAGTACCTAACAATACTGAGGACATTACAAAGATGGTACTGAGTGACGAGCTCAGCACCACTCAGACACCCAGCGAAGCCTTGACAAAAGCCTCTCATGGTCTGCATCTTACACTGCCAAACTCCAAATTACCTCTTGGTGCATCACTCTTGATTCTCCCTGCCAAACTGAGGAGGAAGCAACACTGCAAGCTAGCTCAGCAGCAGGACCACTTACTGGGGTTTAAAACCTGTGTGGCCCCATCCCTGAAGCACTAGCCTGGAGAAGCACAGCCTCCCCGGCCCTAAGGGGCAGAGGCTGGTGGGAGGGAAGAGGGGGCTGTGGGTAGCTCACTTGGACTTTAGCACTGACTGGCACCTTTGCCCAAGCCTGATTTTGGGTCTGGTCCTTACCTTGGCGTGTCCAAAAAGCAGGCTCCACCAGAGGGCACAGCCACCCAGCAGAAGTGAGGAGCTGGGACAGCAGCAGCAATAGCAAGAGGAGGAGGAGGATGCTCCTGGGAGCAGACCTTTCCTCTCTGATCTGAACTACTCTTCCCCCTTGCCCCTCTGTAAGCCTGTGCAGCATTTCAAAGGCGCCAAAGCAGAGGAAAAGCATCCCTCCCTTCAAGCCAGTCTATCCAGGGGAACTGATGTACGCCCTTCAGGGAGGTACAAATCAGTAGATGTGCCCTCCTTGTGTGAGGGAGAGCTCAGAGGGCCCTTCCTACTATGATACCTCCCATTGCTCGTTTTAGCTCTGCATTCTCCCCAGTCAGGGCTCTCACTCTGTGGCATAATTAAAAACACACTTGAGTTTTCTCTGTTTGTCTCAGTAGATCATCGCAGCAAGTGGAATCCTCTCATTATACAATGTGGCAGTAATTAACACCTAGCTACAGCACTATGGCATCTAGATCTTTCTTCATTGATGACTGCAAATCACAGACAGGTGTTTATACTACCAACAGTATGACTATGAGACATTTTAATTCTGTGGACAATGTATGTAGCAGATAAGCAACATAATAATTATGCTTTGTACATGAAATCACACTTTCCTTCTCAGGCTCTCCAAACTTTTAATACTCAATAATGAACTTAGTCTTACTGTATCTGCTGTGATGGGAGAGTTATTAGTTTTCCTCTTCAGAGAAAAAATGAAGCAGAGAAGTGAAGCATCTTGGAAACTCTGCCAGTGACCCACTTAGGCTCAATGAATAAAAATCTTTTAAGTTCACAGTTTTGTGGTATAACCCTAGATTGTGTTTGTGCATGTCTGCTTCTGGGGCCTGACTGAAGTCCAGCAAATATTCTGTTGATTCCTGTAACTAAGAATAGGCAGTTTGATCTTTGAAGCCTAAGCCATGAGTTTCTGGTGACCCAAGTTATACACTTATGAAGCAAGTGATTAAATTTCCTGTCTCCTGGGTGTTGGTTTGAACAGATGAGGTGCTCAGATAAGAAATGCATTGATCCACTGTCCTTCCTAAGGAAGTTAATGAAGAGCCCTTGATGGAAATGCAAAGAACCTTCCTTTGGTCAGGTCCTCATGGTGATCAGTGGTCATATCTGACCTCTGCGTATTCAAACCTTCAAATGATACTCATATAAGCATGCCAGAAAACTCATCTCTCTTCTTTGGAGTGTCCTGAAAAAGGGAGAGGGAAATGACTAAGAAAAGGATAATGGGATCAAAGACAGTGGCATAGTTCTTTGTCTTCCTATGGGAACGCAATTCTTATCCCTGGAAAGATCTTTCCCAATATCTGCATCTTTAAAAATGCTAAAAAAAAAATCATCATTCTCAATTTTATCACCCTTTTTTTTCCATATTCAAAAATACTTAAACAGATACATTAACATCCTACCTTATGTCCATGTGACAACTTATGGCTTAACCCCTAGTACCAGAACTTGGAAACCTCTGGGATCACTTCAAACGGAGGCCTCTCCCACATCGAGCACAAGTCAACCAAACCGAGTAAACCTGAACTTGCCTCTTTCTGGTCAGAATAGCTGGCCTAGGGCCAATCTGTTCCAAGCACTCTGCTCCTATTAGTGAGAAGTTGCTTCTGCTGTGAGCTTGCACTGCTGCAGCCTTATCCTTGGACAACACCTGGCTCTAGCAATATGCATTTCCCAACTTCAAGATTGGTAGATAGATGACCACTGAACATAAAAACAAGATAAAAACAAGCAGATAGCTGAAAATGAGAAACAACCTGTCTGGTCAGGAATGTAGGAAACCCGAAGAGAATTACCACTTCACATTTTAGCACCCTTGCTATACTTAGCAGGTGATCTTTCTTCTCCTGCCCATCCCACAGCCCCTGGGCCAAGCGCACTGTTGCAAAAGTTGGCCACTGCCATCCGCTTGGCCCCTTTGAGAGAGAGTGCAAAGGGGCATCCCAACTCCAGCTCCACCGCCAGCCATGCTACTCATCCCCTCCATGAGCCAGACCTGACCCTTCAGGAAGCCAATGTATTTAACTACACAAACTATTTACTTTCTTTTTTTTTTTTTTTTAGGTGTCTTACCCACCCTCTGTAGTGAGCTGAATCAGCTGATGGAGGGGTCAGGGGAGTGCCAGGCATGGGGGAGCAGGGGTAGTGCATGACCAACAGGAAAGCAGGGAGCAGAAACTCACCTTCTGTGGCAACCAGGTTGGCTCAGCCCTTCCACCCAGGCAGTCTCTGCCTGCAAGTGTGGCAATCGGTTGGAGCGCAGAGAGCAGGATGACCTGTTATTTTGGAACACTCCCTAAACAGCATTCATTCTCCAAATGACTGGCAGCCTCCAGAAGAGTCATTCCTGTGGCTCCTCTGTTGGAACGCAAACACCTTGTGGCACCCGGGCTGTACCCAACTGCAGGTGTCTGCTTCCACAGGTAGGTGGGCTAGGGTATCCAGCACATCCCTGGGGCTGGCAGATAGGACTTGGGAATTAGAAGAACAGCTACTGGAGGCCAGGAAGAACACTGGAGGATATTTCAAACGGCAGTACCAGTCTCTCTGAACATGAGTTGAGACTGAAGTGACTAATGTTGGAGTCCTCAGCAATGACACAACATAGCTCCCACTGCACTGATAAAATTGCCTGGGAGATGGGGTACTCCTGGGCTTGAGTAGCAGTGGCAGAGCCCATCCACAGACTTCCCCACACCTCTGAAATAGTAACAGGGGATCGCACGTACAGCTGGATACAAAAGCTTACCCTTGACTCTACTGACTTCCTACAAAAACCCTGGCAGTTTTGTTATAGTCTTAATTTGTTCTTATCTGTTTGTGTATTCAATCTAATGCCAACATAGAGCATTTTTGATGCCAAAAAAAAGGACTTCTGAGGCCAAAAAAATACCTGTGCAATCCAGAAGATGTTCACAGATCTGTTTAAAAATTAAAGGCAGCCCTTTAAAAAACAGATTCTCTGTGCAACCACTTTTCTGTATGGCTTTTCTTTCTTGCACTCTAAAGTGCATGCAACTCCAAATTGCAAAGTAAAGTTCTTTTACAGACTATTTTTGCAGATTCCAGATGGCACAGAGCAAGTGACTTTGCTATGTAAAGCTAAAGATTTTAGAGGTGACTATAAAGATTTACTCAGCTTTTGTACCCCCTTCACCACTGACTGCAGGATTAGTCCAACTGACGAAGTGAAAGAAAGAAAAGAGCTCAGCAATCATTTCCCATTTTCTGTTTTGAAGAATCAGCCCAGGCATCATTTTGGGTTGGTTTTTTTTTTTTGGTAAATACCTAAAATAGAATACAATCAATATTTGTACGGTTAAATGTCACATTGTTACATGGAAGAGCAAGACCTTCTTTTTCCCCTTTCTAATCAGTCAGCCTTTGTGCATGCCTCTATGATCTTGTCAGCACCCGGGAGATTATGCAGCATAACTGATGACTGAGTCCTGTCCTTCATGTTAATAATCTCTGCATGGGATTTGTGTAGCACACTCATATTTCATTTAATAACAGTGGTAAGTAATAATAATCTTAACCAAAATAGTTAAGCAATAATAAACAGGAATTAATCCTGTTATTGCCTTCATGCTGAAGGAGCCCAAGTGATGGCTTTCATCTTTGAATAGGCAGCGAGCGGGCCGAGCGCTATTTTCAAATCCCATTGCTGACTCCATTGCCTCAGAAAGCAAGTGAGACACCCCATCTTGTCCCTGCTGGGACCTTAAGGTCAGCAGGACTTTCCAGGGCCACTGTAAGATACAGCACAACACCCTGTAGCAAAATCACGATCCGTATGTACTACAAGCTGTGGCAGCTGGGACAGAGCTTATAAGCCATTTGGCAATATCACTGTTGCATTATGAGTTTTTTTTAAGGAAGGGAGTGAACTGATTTGTTCAGGAGAGATAACAATATCAGTTGTGCTGGCTCTGGAAGCAGCTAAACCTGTGCAGAGCAGAAGCAGGTGAAGAGTCCAGGCCTGCTTGATGACACTTTCCTAACCGCAGTTGGTAGGCAAGCTCCATGCCAGAGGGTGAAACCATTAAGAGAAAAATCCAACCACAAGATTTTCAGTGTGCTCAGTGTTTTGCTCTGCGGTCACTTCATTGAAGTGCTTGTCAGCTTTTTGCTTGCTTTCCAAGATCTGAAATGCAGAAACAGGCTTTCAAGAAATTCAAAGTATAAAAAAGTACGGAAAGTTAAGGTTGAAGTACACACACTTGTGTTATCTTTCCATCTCTCCACTCCTCACCCAAAATATACACATACCCACCCATAGTAACAGCACTAATCACTTGAAGCAGTGCTTTCTGCTTCTGTGGCTCTTTTGTACTGTAATGTAAAATTAAATTAGTCTTGTGCATGTGATTGCACAACCACCTTTTCAATTTTTAAACTAATTCAATTAAAAAGTAATATGCAGGAATGTCAAGCAAATACACAGGTTGACATTAAAGACCATAAAAATTGGTCCCTATTCCAATCTCTACCGTAGACTTTTAGCATGACCTCAGCATGCAAATTTAGGTTGTTCAGGGTAGGAATCCAGCTCCAAACTGACGTGCCCATGTTTGAACTTTTTGCCTTTCGCTTCTCCATCTTGTCTCCTTCCCTTAAAAACCAGATTATTTTTGTTGACCTCTCTGCAATGAAAGCTGATTTATTTTCTGATTTGCTAATTTTGTCCCACCCAAGCTTGTAGAGAAGGAAGTATGCTGTCGGTGTCGTGCTCTGCCTGACTTGTCAGGATGAAGCACTCCACAGGTCTGTAGATGTACTGGCAGATAATGTAGAAAAAAACTCGTGTCTTTTGCCTATGAATGAATACCATCTGGGATATGCTTAGAACTGCTACTAGTGTATGCAAAGATGGGAAATGCAAATTCTGATTTATATGGAAATGGCTATAATGAGGGAGGTCTTGCTGTTGGATTGCATTTTATGCACAAGACTTAATGTGCTTTGAAACCATAGAGATTTTCCACTTCTTGCCACAAACCATGGCCTAGAACATCAGCACGAATTGAAAAATGCTTCTGCTTCTCATGGCTATGAAGAAAATAGTGAGAAGGGCTGAGGAGGTGAACCATGTGAAGATAAAGTTATAATTACCCCTCTTACGACCACAGTGAGCTTTTATCGAGGCAATCTAAGTGATAGGGCCAACAGTGAGGAGGGGCAGATTTCCATCCGAGCTACGCACAAGGGCTGCACCCTGGAGCTGCTGCCTGGCCCCTGCGGTGCACTCTGCAGCATGCTCCTGCCCATCATTGTTTCTGCTGTAACTGACATGAGCTGCATTCAAAATATTGCAGAAGAGCTTAGATCCAGGTGCTTTCAGAGCAGACGGGTGATTTTTAAGTGCGTGATCAAGCTGAAGTCACTGGAGACTGTAGAACGATGGAACGGAGTTCCATTGGGAATTTTATAGGGTTATTTTATAGACCTGGGTTATAGACCTCAAAGATGACACAATAATTCTGCTTTAGATTCCTTTATAACATTTTAGTTCTGATTAATGCTTGGTATTGATTTATTATGAGCTGACACTTCCCAAGTACAACAATTTGTTCATAGGGTTTGCTTAGGCTTATCACGGCATCCATCCAAGCAGCTTCCCAGCTGCCTGTGGTGTACAGGCGTAATGCAGCGGTACAGACTAACCCGATTTGCAGGCCTGACTTGCCAAGTAGGCTTGGGCTGCCCAGGAACATCCCTTGGCTATTTTTTGTTTATTCCCTGGCACTTGCTGAAACCTTTCTTTTTGTTAGGACCAGTCAGGACTGGCTAGTTGTCCTAGGGATTTTCGATCCTAACTCCCAGTATGTTATCCAAGGGCACAACCTAATTTCTAGATTACGAGGCATATAGGAGAACCCAGTATTCCATGGCTTCCATTATTTGTATGTCGCTTTGCTTTCAAGTATGGCAAAATCACAGAGAGAGAGATTAAATCCTTTAATGCATTAATTGATACTTTGAAGCACACAAGTCTTGTTTTTGTTTGCTTTAGTAATTGATGTTATGTTTAAATCACAATGTCAACTCTCATTGCCACTTACTACACCTTATGTTGACTTGTCAGCAATATAGCATCTAATTTCCCAGCAGCTGCCTAGAGTTTCGTTGAGACTTAGCTATACATCAGTACGACAAACTATTCAAAATCACTCTTTACAGCAATAGAAGCCTAATGGGTTTTGCAATAAATTAACACTGTGACAGGGAGGAAAAAGTATTTGCTTAGTAACAGGAATGATAATGGTAAGGTGCTCAACCTGATTAAACAGTTCTATGTAAATCCTAAATGAACCGCCTTGCATTATTCAACTAAAGGGTCTTGAGTAAAACCAAAACAGCATTAACAGCTATCTGGTATCAAATGCAGCATTTAGCTGCTATGTCTTCTATACAGCTTTAGGAGACATGCTAAATAAGGGGAATAAAAAGTAATGCTTAATAACTATCCACTTACTGAATGAGATGGGCACCCCATAGAAAAAAAATATAAAGGTATGCGCAGAGGGACTAAGGTTGTAGTCCCTGTTTCTTGAAACTGTATCATTCTCCCCACATCCTGTCTCCTGAAAGGTATTTACAACTTTCGTTTCAAGTTCCTGCTTTTATGTGAATATTAATTACATTACTTCAAAAAGAGTTATATAAAAGTTATTTCCCCTTAAAATAGACTATATATTTTTTGTTTACTGTTCTTGACTGCAATTGATATAAGCAAGTAGAAGCAGGGCTTACTTACAACTCCTCCAGGACAAGAAAATTTTATATGTTCTTCCATTGTCCATGCAGATTTTGTAAGTGAGCCTTGAGATTTGGTATTAGCCTGCAGATAGTCACGTGCTAGGGAGAATTTTCAGGTAGCCCCCATGAGACTGGAACAGGAAGGGAAGAAGGATTCATTGCAGATTTTTTAACCTATGTAGAAGACCTGCGAGCTACAGAAAACCTGAAGAAGTCCCTGGTGAACTTTTGAGACTCATATGAATCCCCATAGGATTTAGCGGTTTGAGGCTGTTACTGTACTTCCTGAAACTGTTACAGCTGATTTTCAAGTATTGCTGGGATTTAACTTCCGTGTGATTGATGCCTTGCACGATCAGCACTCCTGAATGAATGCTGAACACCGCACGGATGCTGTGCGAGTCTGAACGGCAGCCAAGCTCCCCGGGGTAGATGTTTTGGGACAGAAACCCTGGAGGCAACAGTCAATGTAATCTGAAGCCCCGTGGCCATCCTAACCCTGGAGAAGCCCTTGCCATAGCATTTTATAATCTTCAGCTTCATCCTGTGCACATTGCCGGCTCTGGCACCAACCTTAGGAAGCCCCCAGTGTAAGGGAGCAGGTCTCAGACCTGGCTAATCTGTCACTTCAGGCTTTCTAAAGTCCATCCATGCATTCTGGAAGCTTTGCATTTGGGGCAATTCTGTTCTGAACAACGGTTTTCTGAGGGAAAGAAACTCTCAGACCATAAACTTCAACCCATCAGATACTCATGACTTAATCGGATGGGATAAGCCATTAAGCCACCCAAGTTTCTAATCCAAAATACATTGGAGTTGCAGAAAAAAGGATATTGATATATTTTTCCCAAAAATTAAAATTTCTGGTAACTGTCTCTCTGTAATAGCTCCACTTTTAAGACAGAAAAAAATGTTTTCCCACTCATGGCAGTAAATGTACCAGACACACAAATATTTTCTCAAAATTGAGGTCCAGATTTCCTTGTTTATTTCCCAGTCATTTTTTTACCAAACAACGTTGACATACACCAGCATTTGTTGTATCACACATTAATTTTTCCGCATCTCTGTATTAAAGATATTTTTCAGATGGATGAGCAATATCACCTGAAGCCTTTACTGGAGCAAGTGTGGACGCATGCTGCGGTCAGGGCACCACCAGGAGATATTTCAGCTGAAGGTGGCACATCTGTGTATAATCCTACAGGAAGCGTCTGGCAGAGGAGCAGGGGATGCAGGCCAATATTTGCCATGGGGCGACATTTATAGAATCATAGAACAGTTTGGCTTGGAAGGGACCTTTAAAGGTCATCTAGTCCAACCCCCCCTGCAAGGAGCAGGGTTGCTCAGAGCCTCGTCCAACCTGGCCTTGAATGTTTCCAGGGATGGCGCATCTACTACCTCTCTGGGCAACCAGTTCCTGTTATATGCTGGCATGATGGCAAGGAACAGTCCCATGGCTCAGAGCCCAAGAGTTGCAGCTGCAAGGAGCCCTTCACCTGGTGCTTCATCCAGCCACACAATGTCATCTGTGTCATCTGTGATTTCTCCACCCCCATCTGCCTTTGGGTCCTCATCCACTGAAACTGCCTGCCGGTGGAGATTTGGAAGACCTGCGTCTTTCGGGGAGAATCTTTTGAAGAAGGAGCACAGATGAAGTCAGCTTTGCTGAAACACCACTTCACTGGCCAGTTCAGTGGTCGTGGAACGCTGATGTGAAGCAGTTTTGAAAACCCCTGCAGCTCTCTGAAGTGGAAAGCAAGGCTGGGACCGTTTCTCTTCCCCTTCATCTTGTCTACACAGACAGTAATCTCTTTGAGAAAAGGACTATGGGACCTTGATCTGTTGAGGGCCTCCGGCTACAATAGTAATAAATAGTAATTTAGCACTGTCTTGCAGTTCCAGTGTGAGCAGCGTGACATTTGGTGTTTTGCTTAAAACGCCCAGTCAGCTGACAGTGTGAGAAACTCAGCCCTCATTAGGAAAAAAAAGAAAAGTTGTCAGGAAAAAAGAAGAGAAAAGCTGAAAAACGTGACTCGGAAGAGAATGATAGTCAAAGTGCAAGCAGGAACATCAGACCAGTTAGCTGTTGATGTCCCACAACTTGAGGGCTTTCTCTTTTATTTTTTTTTCCTCCTCAGTGTGTATGTTCAATGACATTAAAAACTTCCATGTCAATGAGAATTGAAGTCCACGAGACTCAAAAGCATGCTGACCTGTGCTGGATCTGCTCATTTATGGCTGCCTTTCCTGCTGTGGAAGCTGTTCTCCTCCTGCCTTCAGACTGCAAGCTCAGTGGGGGCTGGGACCGCTATTTTAGCCCAGCTCGTACTGTAAAGCATGTCCAGGGTCTGCCGGAGTTGGGGGAACTCAGCTGGAGACATCAGCATGTGGCAGGTGAGACGGGAAGGCAAAATTAAGGATATGTGAACACCGTGTGCCCCAGCTGCGAGAGGAGCTGAGGAAATGATAGTTCCACTCGGGGTTCCTGCCCCATGCTCCACCAGCCCCGTCCACATCCAAAAGTGGGTCTGCGCACAGCGGGGAGCCTGGAGGGGTCGGGGGGAGGCTGCCTGTTTGCAGGTACAGTGCCCCCCGCGTGGGTATGCCCAGCTGCAGCTCCCGGGGCCTGGCCAGGCAGTGGGGATACAAGGATCCACGCGCGAGGTGGGGGTCTGCAGTCACAGCAGGTGCATATTGAATGTAAATGTAAAAGGGAGGGTGGTGTAAGGGTTTTTTTTTGGGGGGGGGGGGGTGGAGGGTGTGTATGCATTTGCTTTTCTGGCTAAGCCTCTGTTTCCCGGGAGGGGTGCACAGGGCGCTGCGGTAGCAATTCAACACTTCAGCACAGGGGTGGGGGCTTCCGATTTTTGCAGTTGTATTTTGACTACCCGGGGAGGGTTTCCTCCGCGCCAGTACGGTTCGGCTCGCCTTCGCCCGCCGGGGTGCGGCGAGGGGCTGTGGCGAGGGGCGGCGGCGGCTGGGGGCGGGTGTCCCCGGCGGCGGCGGTGGCGGTGGCGGGCGGGCGGGCACTAAGACCGCGCCGCCCCCGGGCGCTGCGCGGCGGCTGCAGAAGAGGAGGAGACCGGCGGGCCCGGGAGGAGAGGCGCGGAGCGGAGCTATGCTCAGCCCGGGGTACCGCTGAGGCGGGGCGGGCCAGGCCAGAGGCGGGGGCTCTCCGGCGGCGGGCGCGCAGGGCCCCGGCTCCCCAGGCGGCGGCGGCAGGCAGCATTTCGGCGCGGGGAGCGGCCCCGCAGCCACCGGGCCAATGAACATGTCAGTGTTGACTTTGCAGGAATACGAATTCGAGAAGCAGTTCAACGAGCATGCGGCCATCCAGTGGATGCAGGAGAACTGGTGAGTGGCGTCCACGGGCCCCGCCGCCCGCCCGGCTCGGCGGGGAGGCGCTGAGCCCATCCGGGTGCGCGCGGTGCGGCGCGGGTGCGGTGCGGCGCGGCTCTGCGCCGCCCTGCGCGGTCACACGGGCGCTGCCGCCAGCACTACCTGCGCGCCCGGGCTACGCAAAGCCGGGGCATCCCGCCTGCGGTGCGGTGCGGGCCCCGAGCCCCGCCGCCGCCCCCTCCGGCTGGCCCGGTGGCGCAGAGCCGCACACGTGCCCCGGCTCTGCCCTCTGCCTCCCCTGCCTCCGTCCCCGCCCGGCCCTCCCGCTGCCCGCCCTGCAAAACAAGTTGCGTGTGTGCCCGCGCTCCCCGCGGAGCCCCTCTTCCTGCCCCCTCCCCTCCCCTGGCTCCTAATAAAACTTCATTTGCAGCCATGCGGCTATTAACTTTCCCACTGGGGCGAGCCGAGCCGCGGCGGGACCCGCCGTGCCGGGATGGTGGGGGGGGGGGGCTGTGCAGAGACCCGGCGAGGCTTTCCAGGCGGCGGCGAGACGGAGCTTGACGGACGCGGACACGCACAGGGGTACGGACACACGCACAGGGACACGGCCCTGCGCGCCGAAGGGGAGCGCTGTGCCGGCTGCCTCGCACAGCTCCAGGCGCATCCCTGGTCCCGGGCGCGGTCCACGCCACTCCCCGGGCCTCGGCCGGCAGCGTGGAGGCAGGGGCGGAGGGAGCGCCCCAGCTGCCCCTGCCCCCTCTCGCGGGGTATCCCGGGCTGCCCTCGTGGCCGGGATCCCCCTCTCCATCACGCCCACCCACACCTTTCTTCAGGTCCTCGCACTGGCTTCATCCACCTGCCTGGGCCTTGTGTTTGCACCTTGCCCGCGTTCCCCTGTGCCTCTGTGCTGCACCGTCCCTGAGCACCCTTGCCCAGTGCCCAGTCTTGCCCTTTCTGCAGCTCCCGTGATCTTTCTCCCCAGCTTGCCCCCGACTTTCCCATTGCCCGTGTGCCCTCCCACAGTGATACTGCCTGCCCTCTCAGGCTCCCTCATCCCCAGATCTTCTGAGTGAGGACCTTCCCCATGCCACCCTTGTGTGATGATGGCAGGATAGGACTGTCTCTGGGTCCAGGCTTTGGTGCCTACATTTGCAAGGCAGAATGGTCCTAGATAGTAGGTGGATCTTGGCTAGGTACTTGCTAGAATCCTCCAGTGACTCATTTGGGGACTTTTAAGGGCGGTAGAATTAAAATTACCACTTGAGTGTGTGTACGTCTCCCTGTGTTCTCCTGGAGGTGAGCTCATTAGCTCTTGAAGGGTGCCTATTGTCACTCATGTTTCAGGAGAAAGGGGACCACATAGATATTCTTGGGCTAGGAGTGTTGAATGCTTCCTGTTTTGTCTGTGTTCCACAGGAAAACTGGCATCAGAACAGGACAAACTGGTACAAGAGGATCGAGGGGTGATACCTGAGTGTGTAAGAGCCAAATAGCCCAAGAGAGATGCAGTTTAGATTAAGGAACATGACTAGGAACCGGGACTCCTGTGTCTTCTTCTTGGCTTTCCTGCACTTCATAACATGACCTTGGGAACATTATATAACCTCTCCCTGGCCTCAGTTTCCCCAGCAGGGAGAGAGTGGGGGGTGACAATGCTGAAATGGCCTCATGAGGTGCTTTGATGACTTGGGTAATGTTTGCCGAGTGTCTCAAAGATGTCAGGTACTGTGTAAATGCTAAGCGGCATTATTAAAATCTCCCTGGCAGTCTCATGTACTGCAGAGTTTGCTGGCTGGGACTCCCGGAACGCCAGGCTCCCACTTTCCAGGTTCAAAGGAGGAGACCATCAGTTTTACACTGCTGCTGTACAGCTAAAGAGACATGATGATCCATGTGCACGTGCTTTTTGATCTAGTTTCACCTTCTCTAAGGGAACTGATGAATTAATATGTTTGATTCACATGAAATTAAAGGAGGAGAGCAATCTGCTTGTGGCCTGGGAACGTTTCTGAAAACGGCACGGAGCTGTGCGTGCTGAGGTGTCTGTCATGGCAGGCTTTTCCTTGGAATGCCGGTGAAGACTATTCTGAGTTTCAGGCTAAAATGTGTGGGTTTTTTATTTTCAGGAAATTCACTCGCTTAATGAAACAAGTCCTGTTCCAGCACTTGATTTTTGCGGGGGAGCTTAGCTGGTAAAATACAGCAGCTAAGGGCTGTAAAAGAATGCTTTTCTACTTCATCTCAGGATGATGCGATAGGTTTGCTTATGCAGACATCAATGGTAGTACATGGCTTCTTGACTTTGTAGGCATAGCCTTAACGTATATACACATCATTAATGGAAGAGCATCCTAGAACAAGGTTGTTAAGTAGTAGTTTGTAGGGATAAACACAGTTGTTCGTTCTTTGGGTAGAAAGATGGACTAAGTGGACTTGCTTCAGGAGAGCCTGTGGCAGGATTTTATACTGTAATCGCCATTTAAATTAGGATGCAGTACTATTACTATGCATAACATGGAGGTAAACAAATTCTATAGGTGTGGCAGTTGTTATTTTACTTCTGTCTCAGAAGTACTTCTTGATACTTTATAAGGCCGAAAAAAAAAAAAAAAAAAAAAAGACTGTGGTGCTTTAGGGTTTAGGGGAGATGAAGTGGCTCTAAGTTGACCTTGTCTTTTAGATTTTGAGAAGTGTCTTTGGAGTCTGACTAGGTCGCATATGAAGACGTAGACCAGTTTGAGGCAGGACATGCATCCCTTTACATACCTTCTGGGTTCTGAGCCCTGACAAGCC
The DNA here is from genome assembly GCF_036417535.1 of Chlamydotis macqueenii. NCBI lineage: Eukaryota > Metazoa > Chordata > Aves > Otidiformes > Otididae > Chlamydotis > Chlamydotis macqueenii. Next base: position 25,012,295 of record NC_141559.1, read on the forward strand.
CTTTTAATTATAACTGCATAAGCCTAAAGCTGGAAAAGCTTGAACGCAAAGCCTAGGGGTAGTGCCATACCCCTTGGTACCAGTATGGTTGGTCTGGATGGCTCATGGTGTGAGGAATTAAAGTGGCTGGTTCTGTTCAGCCAGGGCTCATCCCTCCATTGCCTCTTTCCTCTGAGCCTGCTCCAAGCTCCATTGCTCCCTAGGGCAAGTGCATGTCTCCTGCGCTCACCGATTGCCGGCACCCAGGCTTTTCTTCACCACATCTCCATCCTAGGGTTTGTTTCCTCAGTCCCATCTACCCCTGGAAATCTTTCATCTGAGTTTGGTGTGAATGGAGCCTGTCTGACGATGAAGAGGTCTAACAACAGTGAACGAGGTCCTCCTTGCTTCGTTCCTGATGTTCCTGCTTTGCTTTAGGGGGGCCTCCATCCTGCCATGTGCATTGTCCTGGGACCTCTTTAGAGCCTGGGCCTAGATTAGCAGTGCTGTAAAGAGGCTACTGGTTTGACACCGAGGGAAAAAGAATAGTCTGTTCCCTGATACTTATAAGCTGATGAGTTTCGTGCCTGCCCTTATGGTTCAGCCCCCAGACTGCCTCGTTCTCCTGCAGGGAGGCAGGAGTGGCAGAGCGAGGTTGCAGGCTGCAAAGGCATGTGTGCAGCCTGCTGCTCTCTGAGGGTGAGGGCTGCCAATTAGTTGTCTTCTCTAAAAAAGCAACGATGGGTTTTGAGGAGGGTAAAGAACTAACGGGTCCATTTACTTCCATGAAACTCCTTATGTTTTATGTTGCAGGAAATCTTTTCTTAATGTACATTTATGTATAGTGCCCTCAGGTAGGTAGCTTTTGACATATGATACCATGTCACTGTGATCTTATTGTGCTCGGACCATGGGAGGTTCGATTTCAGTAAAACTGAGATTAAGTCAAATGTTTATTAAAATAATTGCTTAAAATGATTTCTGAAACCAAACTCTTCCAGCGCCTCCTCACAAACTTCTTCAAAGAGAGATGAAGTAAATAATCTGCGGGGGATTTTTTTTTTCCTTAATTTCCTTTATTTCTTGCGAATAAACAGTGCTATTTTTGCAGAAAACTCGCGATTCAGTCAGACATGCAGCAAAAAGGGGTTGCAGCCCCGAGATGCCGATTCCCGGCTGCAGCCGGTGAGGTAGGAAAAACCCGGTGCTTGGGAAAGCGAAAGTGACAGGAGTGCGGGGGAGGTTGGGGGGGAGGGGGGGGCCGAGCGGGGAGCGGGACCGCCGGTGTCCCTCTCCATCCTGTTGCAGAGCGCCGGGTCCGGGCACCGGCACCGAGCGCCAGCCCTGTTCCTGTTATAATTGTCTGGCCAATAATAATTATCTTCAGATGTCTGCTGACGAAGGGCTCGCCAATGGGGAGGCAGGAGGCCTGTGCTGACTGCGCCGAGATTATCTGGGCGTGGTGACGTCACGCGAGGGCTTGCCTAAAAATCACAGAAACTTTTTCCTCTGCCGCTCCGGCGGCTGCTGCAGAGCCCGGGGCACCGCCACCCTCCTGCCCTCCGGCCCCTCTCTCTTGTCTCTCCTGGCTTTTTCCCCTCCCGTTTGGCCCAGGTTTAACCCTTGGCAGAGCGGGCTCGCAGGCGACAGCGGGAGCCGACCTGGAGCGGAGGGGGACTAGCAGGGTGAAAGCGGAGCGGCTTGTTCCTGCGGCAGAGCCCCGCAGCATCTTCGGGGCTCTGTCAGTGAGCTTTCAGTAAGGAGCGAAAGGCCATGTAAGGGCCCCTGGGCTTAATTTGGTTTTAAAGGGCGCAAACTCGGCTCCACAATTAACTTTGTGAACCTTAGATGAGTATAAATGTTTGTGTATTTGAAAAAAGAAACATCCTGGTGCAGGAAGTTATTTTTAACCTTTTCTTACCCAAAACTTTTCTGTGGCAAGAGGCAGAAAGTACAGCCAGTGCTGAGAGAAATGTATCCTTTGGTGTGATTCTCTTTCCAGTCAACACTGGAGATAGATGTGGAAGAGCAAAAGGTCAGCTAATTTGGATTTGAAAATGCGCTTGACTTTTAATAATTCACACAAGCACAATCATCCTAGACAGGTTTGTTTCTTAAATGCAGAACAAGCTTCCCTCATCCACTTAAGCTATTCTTACCTCGTGCAGAAATCAGAAGTCAGAGGCTGTGTACTTACCTCTCCAGGCATATGTGTGTGGCAGCCAAAATCTGATGTAAATTACATCTCCCCCCCCCTTCCCCCGAGCTCTTGCTAAATGCCAGTGAAGGATGTCGAGGGGATGCTGCAGTAACCCTGTCCTTCTCTATGTGCTGTGGCAAGGACTCAAAGGGAAGATGTATGAGTTGCTTTTTACCACAGAGACAGTGTTTTACTTGAGCAAAATTCAGTCAGTCCAAGAATTTAGCATACCTTCATGTTTAACCCCTGAGTATGCCTTTTCACTGCTCTCTTGTCCAAACTGGCCGTAAAGCTGATGGGGCCGCTGGTGCACAGTAGCTTTGGTGCTGCAGAGATTAGGGGATACCTACTTCTTTGCCTTTCCTGCATCCCGCAGGCCTTTCAGAGCAAAAGGCCGATGTATTGGGGTATCCCAGAGCTTTGGCTCCTTGAAAACAGAAGGATGGAGGCTATGGGGACTAACAGTACATGTCCTTTCAGAGTTCAAGTATTTTCTGTCTGTGTGTGCTTGGAGGAAAAAAAAAAAAGGAGAGAGAAAGGTGGTGGCACAAAGATGTCATCCTGAAGGTAGATACAGTGGTGTCTTCTGGATTCAGCCAACATTGAAACCTAGGCATTGGCCTTTTGCTCACCCTGTCCCTGGAGTACGAACATATCTCTCATCATGTTGCTTCATTAATTTTTAAGCCTCTGGGAGTGAAGGCATCTCTTCTGCTTTGTGAAACACCGTGTGCTTGTGGGAATAATAAACTTGTAAGAATAGAGCAAGAAGTAATTTAGGAGCTTGCCATCATTTTAAAAAATGAATATGGACATTCAGGAGCATTTTGGTTTGGGATGAAATGTAGGATGCTGAATTATTTTGGCACTTTTGAAAAAGTGCCTTTGTGGATGCTTTTTGTGGGTGGGCACTGGAGCGATGGGAAGAAGCTGATTTCCCCTGGGACTAGGGTGGTGCAGAGTGCCCAGCTATCTCCTTCCTCCTCTAATCTCCCTGGCCCCATTGTATCGCAGGGAATTTTTCCCCTGGAAAGAGGGAGCCACCTCTGTGGCTCTTTCTGCTAGCTTGTGGATACAAGCACCGATGCAGAGACAGACAGAGACCTTTGTCCTTCGCTGGTTAAATCCACGTGGCATCAGTGGGAGGAGGCACCCTGCATGCTGGTGCAGCTTTCCAGTCTGCCAAGTCTCAGCTTCTCAAAGATGTGATGATAGGGCTGTTGGGGCAGCAGGAGGCGGATATCCTTTCTGTTACATGGTAGCATCTCTACTTGATCAGTCCTGGTGAAAGTGAGTGCAAACTGAAGTCAACTTCTGTGGGCTCTTCTGCACCCTGGGCAAAGGCAGCCTGAGTGCAAAGCGTATCTTTGGCCAAGGTCATTGCTCCATGTTGAGAAGACAGCAGTTTGTGCGTTGGCACCTGAGTTGCTGTTGGCTGTTTTGCTGTCAGGTTGCACATGTTTCTCAGCTCTTCCTACACACTGCAGCAGCATTTGTTTCCCAATTGCCAGTTTTTAATCATTCCTTGATGACGAGCCACTGTTGTTGAGGTTTGTGTGTTTTTTCCTCCTGTTAGTTTTTCTGAGGTGGACACTACATGTGCGTGTCCCTTGCAACCTAGAAATCTGTGAAAATGTGTTCTTTAAAAGCAGTGAATAAAATTTATGTGAGGCCAGCTTCCATTTTCTCCTCCTCCCTCAAATATGCGGAGTCTGGTTGTCCATAATCTGGTGAGAGAAGTACTGTAGATAGGCTACAATAATTTGTTAGATCCTGGTCTTTTAATGGACTCCATGCTGGTAGATGTTGCCCTTTAATGGGGCTCAGGGTAAGCAGGAGATCGCTGTGTATAACTCACTGCATGATTAGGGGTCTTGATTACTCCATTTTCGGCAACGCCTAACATAACTGGCCTTTTGCCTGACCCCCCTGTTGAAAACGCAGTGAGCATTCATGTCCAGTACATCTACTGCTCCTTAAAAAGTCAAATGTGGTCACATTCCCATTGGTCTCAGCAGAGAAAGGTCTGGCAGAGTACTTAACTCTCAAATTTATGTGCTGCGTTTGCCGTTGATCTCTTTTTCCACAGCCACCTATAGTGGTACTGGGAATAAAAGGATGTTTTGTACTATTTTTAATTCCATTTTGTCATTGCGCAATCTCTGCACGTTGCTCAAGGGTCTGACTTTGATCTGCTGACTCTTAACAATAAATATAGAGATAAAAAGGGGGAAAATTTATAAGGGAAAGGCTGTAGTGTTTCTGTTTTCATGAGTGTGTTAGCATTGGCAGGCTGATACCCCTGGGGCATTGGGGCCCCAGGGAGGGGGACAGACTAATGGGGAATGTAGAGACCCTTCTCTGCAAAGGTGTTGTCAGTACAGAGCTGAGGATGTTGGAGGGTACAGAGCTGAGGTTTCTTTTTTTGCTTCGAGGGTAAACTTTTACTAGTGTTTATGGAGCTTTCCACCGCTTTGAGAATGATTTTGTAGTACAGGGTCCACTGGGACTGCATGAGGCAAGATGTCGTAAAACACTTTTTGGAAAGATTAATCAGAGAGAGTTTAGATGCCTTGTCTTTTAATGGAAATGGGCAGAGGTTAAAGCATATTATTATTATTAAATATAAATTAGCATCAACTAAAATGTAAAATAAACTTTTCACTGACTCAGACTATAGCAACACGAGCTATTTGTGTAACTACATTATCTGCGTACTGCTACCCAATACTTTTTTTTTTTTTTTCTTGCAAACTGTTTTGTCAGCCCACTTGAGCCTTGTCGTGGGTTGAAGTAGAAGGGTTTTGCATTTACTCTGTGTCTACACAGGGCCTAGCACAGCGGTGCCCAGTCCCTGACCAAAGCATCCCCAAACTGCTGCTATGACAAGCCATGCTGTTTCTGTTCGTGTCACAGCGTCCCGTTCCCTGGGGCTGGGTTTGCTGAGGGTGGCCCGTGCAGCCCGGTGAGGTGCTCTGCAGGGACATCCGCGTTAGCCTTATGCAGGCCAGTAGCAGCGTGGGAAACCATGGGGCTATGATTGCACCCAAGCTAATCCAAGGAGAAAAGTGTATCATTTCACGTGCAGGGTTTGCCAGTGTGGTCATTATTGCTTTCAGATACAAAGTAGCAACAGTAGATGATACTGCCTTGCACTATGTGCTCTATTGCAAACCTTGGGTGCAAGTCTTGTTGACTTTTGTGAGGACATCTTACCCTTTGATTGCCATGAGTCTTACAGACTAGCAACAAGGTGGAAGGACTCCAAAGCCAACATGACCTCGGTTTGGCTAGAGAAGGGACCCAGATCCTGCAAAGTAGACATGCCCTGAAATGGTGAAATGATGGGCAGAACTTGCATCTGCTTAGCAGTCCTTGACCTCCTGTGGGAAGAGCTGGTGTTTGGAGTGGGGAAGAAGAGGGGATGATGCAAGTAAACGTTTTACTTCATGCCAGGGGACCTGGGGCTTTGCAGAGTACACGTGGTTTATGCACTACATGGCATGCAGGGGAATGATGATCAGTAAATCTCTGGGGATGTAGGGAGCCTGACTTCAAACTGAGTGCAGCCATAGCCATCTTGTACAAGTCAGTTATAGAATCGTAGAATGGTTTTGGTTAGAAGGGACCTTCAAAGTCATCTAGTTCCGACCCCCCTGCCCTGGGCAGGGACACTTTCCATGATTTCAGTGGAAATTAGAGACCTGTGTCGTCTCTGAAAATTGCTCTTTGTGCTTCAGTTGTAAAATGGGGAGCAATTCCTTTCTAGGGGTATTCAAAGTTGTTTTTTTAACCATGTCACAAAGGTGATTCTGAGGTGGTAAGACCCATATGAGTAATTACATTAAAACAGTACAGAAAACACAATGGTCTTGCAGTAATACTATGCAGCTTCACACTTGTACTAGCACCGAAGAATACTTCATTCTTGACAAGGATGTGGGGCAAAGTTTGTCTCCTTGATTGTGGGAACGAGGAGTAAGAAGAGCTGCTGTAATATCAGAGGCAAGGCAGTTTATTGTTGGTATCATAAGATTAAACCAGAAAAGTCCAGACCATTCTTAATTGCAAATTTAAGGAAGGAACTGTCCTTCAAATAGTCCAATAAACCTTCAGACTATTCAACATCTTCTGATGATAACTTTAAAATTAAATTTTAAAAATTTGTTGGTAATTAGTTTCAGCATATGAAGCCTGCAATCTGAGTGAAAAATGAATTGGACATCATTCATGATTATGAGCTCCTCAGATAGAATGCATTGGTTTTGACATCTGATGGCATCAGATACCCCTGGACATGAAACTTAAGGTCGGTCAAGAGCATTATTAAGGACAAATATCTGCCCTGTATGTCTTGAGCCATCAGTAGTATAAATACACCTGGAAAGAGCAATCCCAGGGAGTGCCAATTAATGTTTCAAGGGGAAGAAACAATGGGCCAAGTTCATCTCAGTAAAAATACCAGAATGTTATTATTGAGGAGTCTGATCTTCTGGGTAATAAAATCGTCTGATTTACTTTTTCTTTTTTTTCCCTTCTTTTATTTTTTTTTATTTACAACCATTAAGAGGTACTTGAGATGACAGTAAAATCCCCTAAGTACAGGCAAAAGCAGGATGGCAAAGTTATTGTTCTGTACCGTTCAGATAGTGGGTTTATTAACAAATTTTTACAAAGTCTGGCTTTTTCCTTATGTGATTTTTTCCTTTTAGCTTTCATTGGGAATTTTCCCTCTAGGTTTCCTGTTGTGCATCTACTGAATGCAGGTCCTCCGTAAACATTAATGAGGATTTTGTGGTTTCCAGCATAGGAGATTTCCAAGCAGCTGAAAGTCCTGGGTTTACTTTCTTTTTGTTCTCCCTGGAGGGGCTGGCTGTCCAATACCTTTGCAAGTCACAACCGAGAGGCAATGGTTATAAGCAGGGAATTCTGTGGACGAATGTAATATTGGAGGCAAGGCGGTTTATCATTGGTATCATTCTTACATTTCAATTCCTCACTTCTTATTTCTTCATCTTCAGCTTGACAGCCTAGCATAAAACTCCAAACTATTTTGTACACCACAATGATGTCTAGATCCTAGTCTTCATTAGCTACCTTCGCTTTGACAAAGACTTTTGCTCTGCTGACACAGTAGCTCTGGGGCTGATGGCTGCCCTGGCCCGTGTTAGACCTCAAGACATCATTAGGGGGCTTGCTGGATCCCCTCTCCCAGGTGTGGATGGGAATCTGGCCCTTGTTTGGGGGCATCTCTCTGCTCCAAATCCAGCAAAACGCACTGGTAATTTTGCTGCATGTCCTAGGTAAAAGCTGAAGCTGTGAGGATGTGCTAGGTGGAACTGCTAATGAGAGTGCACAGCATTGATTGCAGACCCCTGATGAAACAGGTTGTTTAACAGGTAGAAGTATTTTGAGATGCATAATGTTGTCTTTACATTATTTTGTGAGGGTATTGCCCCGTTACATTTTTTGATAAGATACTGCTGTTTGCTGCTGTCTGCAACCAGATATTGACCTGTTTCAACTTTTGATCTGACCTGATCACTCCTGTGTACTTAAATGTCATTTTTTTGGTCACATGCCTGATAAAGAAAATACTATTTTTGGTACCACTCACACCAGAACTTTCTGGGAGTGACATTCTCTCTTGCAGTGGCTCTGTGTACGCAGACCATCCGTTTATTTTGTTAAATCATTATTTGTTGTTTCAAAACTCTGTAAATATTGTGGAGTTAAATCCAATATTTTAAAATCTTACTTGGACTGGCAATTCATGCTGAAAATGCCCAGCAATCCTACATACTGGGGGTCTGATGCTAGATGAGATTCCCACTGTGCAAGGTGCTGCCCATGGATATTGTGAAAAATTCTATATTGCCCCTAACAGGTTGTGGGTTTAGTTTATAGTCATATACCCAAAACTAAGTAGTACCCCAGGCAGACAAATCTCGTTCTTATTTTTGAAAAGATTTGGATCACTTGGACTATGACAGACGCATATCTGTACAGCCACATTGCTACCGTCTCTGTGACCCAGTGGAGAGTTTTGCATCTGTCCCAGTGGAGGGAGGGTGGCTCCAGACAGCCAAACACCCTGGGTAAAAACAATGTTAGAGCACTGAAAGGAATCTGCAGTTAATGTGTCCTTCTTCACTGACTTCGAATATCACATCTCAAATGTATTTTTTTTCATTTTTAACAATTTGCCATAAGCTTTCCAGCGTTTTCCAAAGGCTCCCCTCCTACCTCAGTGCTTACATCATGGACAAATTTCAAAATTTAGTTTGAAAGATAGGATCAACACGAAGTATTCCTATTGCAACACTTGGAGCCAGACTGTCACAAGGCTGTTGTACACAGGATGCTTACACTTGTTAGGAAATGAAAGAAAATGTTTTACTGAAAGAAACATTTTGAAAACCTGGCCCTAGGTGTTTGTGAGAGGTGGTCCTTGTGTAATGGTACCCCTGTATAAAGGTGGTAGTTACAGTGCATGCCTTTCCCAGATTCCCCCACGTGTGTCTTTTGATACTGCTCGGGAGGTCTGCATGTCTGGTATCCTGGTATTTGGTGTGTACAGTTTATATTACTGTTCATTTATTCCGTCTTTGAGCACCCTGCAGGCACTGGTGATGGGATTTGTCTGACCACACATAGTCGCTTGCTACGTAAGATGTCTGAGTCATCTCATCCTGAAATAGGGAGCTGAGAGAGATAAGTTGCATCCTAAAACCACTCCCTTCTCTGCACTGAATATAGAGAGACTCCAGGGAGCTAATTGAACCATAATTATTTCCAACCATCCTTCTTCCTTCTCCCAGCAGCATGCGTTTTTCCTTTTTTTTTTTTTTTTTTTTTTCCAGATATCTATTTGTTTTTTTCCTTTTTATTACCCTTTCCCCCTGTCCTTTCATTTTCTGTATATCTTTTTCCCATTTAGGAACAGTCAAGCCCACAGAGTGCGTGGCTGGGGAAGCCCTGTATGCTTGTGCAAAACAGCCTGCTCAGTGGGAAACAGCTGGTGTGTGTTTTGGTGCTGGGCTGATGGAGCTGGGCAGCACTGGCCTGGCCCTGAACTGTTTCCAGATGACCAGAAAAAATACCACATTGGGATAGTCCCAGTGCCACCTTCTGATGGAGGTGCTTGGTCCTTGATTTCTGGAAAAGGACAATAACAAGAAAACTGCTTGCTGATAGCTTTCCTCAGCCCCACCATATCCCAGTATAAAAGGGGCCTCTATTTTAAAAGACACTTTCTAGTCATTAGCTGGAAAAATACTAAATAAAGTCTAAAGCAAAACTTCTGTTGGCTTCAATATAAGCAAAACTTGAATGTATTGGCTAAATGTAACATAGCATCTGCTATGTGGAACAATTATGACAATTCACATGTTTTGAAATAGTCATTACTGTGAATGGAATAATTGGAAAAGATACTAGAAAAAATATTAAGAGAAAAGAGATGTGGCTATGTTTAGGAAAAAATACACACCGGGCTGATAATACAGGCAATCGAGAGATTAGGGAGAAATAGTAATTATAAGAACTATCACAACTTTTTACTGTGTGGTGAATGGGCAGAGCTCCTCCCTGTGCTTTCTGTAGTAGCATGCCCTTGATTGAGAAGAAAAATGGACTAGGATGACAAAAAAGGATCTGTTAGCATCTATCGTATATCTGCGTTAAAGCTGGGAATGCAGATTTTGACCTCAGGCTTTCCAAATGCTCTTTTTGTTTTAGCAGTCCCCGTGACTTCAGCTGTCGTGGTGTCGTGGAGCATCTTCCCTAATGAAATGCCAGTGGCTTCAGGGTAAGCGTGCAAAGTATGTGAGATACTAAGAGTGGTCCTTTGGTTTATTCCGATGAACTCTTGTGAGTACGGTGAGCAGTTTTGAATTGCAGCAATTAAAATGGCGTATACAATTAAGGGAGGCTTTTGACAGACCACAAGTATCTTGCCTATGCTTTTATTTTACGATTATGTTCCAACATTTTATCTTCATAGGCTGTGTCCTGATGATCTTAGTTATGATCTGTATTTATGGCAGGCAGAGAGTAGACCCCCTTCCATTAAACTAGATCGTGTTGTATTTCTTTACAGGGGACATGAATTTGGTTTCCTACTTCTTTAAGCCATTTGCCTTGTTTACATTTTCAAGAATGAGTTTTGACTCGGTGAAATTTCGAGTAGCTCTTGCCTTGTTAAAATAGCTATCTATCTTGAAAGAGGGACACTTGTGTTCACTATATTACCATGAAGAGTTATGGTATTTTAATATCCTTTTACCCTTTGCTAAGGGTCACATTCTTGGTGAGTTAGATGCTTTAGTGACAGAAAGCTCTATAATGTAACATTTCTAACAACAGGAGGGATGCCTTGAAAGTGGAGGACCTGCACAGCTACTGGGGCTGCTCTGAGAGCTGCCCAAAGCCATTGCAACTGGAAGTCTTGCCAGATCAGAATAACCAGTTCCACTGACTTTCAGCTGAGGTCTCTCTTCTTAGCTCACAAGTCTTATATGACATTAAAAGAAAGCAAGACTGATTCCCAGCACTTTTAAGTGCCTCCCATTGCACATACAGTAAGCCAAAGCACATCAGACATAAACTTGGTACCATCATGTGTTCTCCCTGGCTGCTGGATAAAATTCTGCCCCTTGAAGGTCAGCCAGCCTGTGAGGCAACAGGGACAGCCAGGTTGCATAAGGGGGTGATGTCAAGGTGGGTTGCCTTGGGTTTGCTGGCACTGGAGTAGCTTCCAAGGCTGAACTTTTGCCCCATGCCACACAGATCAGCCACCGCTACAGTTAGGTGAACTAGCTGCCTGTGCCAAGGCTGCCTGTCATGACTTCTTCTGGGGCTGTGACCTCCCACGATGGAGTGGAAGGGACCAACGAAGGTAGTAAATCATCAAACTGCCCCAGTTGCTTTGCCTGGAGGCTGCCTGTATGGCCTTCCTGAAAGCAGTCCTGGAGACAGCACGGCGTGGAGATGATGTGTCTTTTGGTATTTAGGACCCATGAGAGCATGTATCCTGAGGTACTCGTGACTCGTGTATCCAGAGTGCTGCACCCATGCAGTCTGAGCAGTTTCCTTCTAGTTGTATGAGTGGGGATAAACACTCCAAATTGTGAATTAGACAAACATCCTTCTCTAGCTGGATCTTGCAGTCTGCTGTGATAATGCCCTGCAATCTGGTCCCCAGACTATCCTGCTCAAGCTGCTTCATTCAAAGAGTGAGTCCAGAGAACTACAGACTTTCAAAGACCTTCACTGTTCAAATTAGCATCTGGGATTCATCCAAGTCTGTGGGAGACATAGCTGTGACTTGAATGGGAAGAGGATGTAAATTTGCATGCATGAGTACATGAGGTGGCTCTAGCATTAGCCATAGCTTTGATTCAGAGAGAGATATGAGTGCTGCTGGAGTCGGAATAAGCTGCCATCCCGCTTCCTGCAGGAATGCCAATGAGGAGGATGTAAGTGCAGGATGTGGCTGTGGAGTAAATGGTAGTGTGTGGAGGATCACTAGAAAGCATGATGATGAAACTGAAAAGAGACTGGCTTATGTGCAATCCCCCCTGTCAAAGTGCTCCTCTTCCAGAATAAAACGACCTGTCTCCAGTTTTGAACCACTTAATGCGGGCAGGGGCTCAGGCTGCCTTCTGCCATTCTCTGGGGCAGTGGCCGTGTGCTGGAGAAGGCCTTACAGAACAGAAAGGATGTGTTGACCCATAGGAGACATTTTGAAGGTTATGGATATATGTTAAGCAGGTATTAAATAGCTCTTGCTTTATCAATATCATTTACAAAAGTGAGTGTCCTCTTCAGAGCACCAGAGCATATATGAATATGAGTTAATTAAAGTCTACGTTTTCAAAGTGGCAGAAAAACAGGATTTAGATCAGAAAAACTGCAAAATTTTGCTGGTCACTTGAAATCCAGTGACTTTCGTAAAACATCCTGGCCTTGTACCTTGCTTTTTCTCCCCACTCACTGCTTTCTGGAGATACATCCAGGGAACAAAATGTAGTTGTTTCTGACTTGTGTGCCCTGAGAGAGGGGAGGTTCGGACCTGCTGACCGGTGGCAGTTTGCAGAGAGGCAGATCTGCCTGCTGGTGGGGGCACATGGCAGTGGTATGCTGAGGGACTAAGTCACTTGTTTTGCAGAGAAACGCGAGCTGGCAGGAGGATGAGCCAAACCACAGGCTAATTTCTAAACAGGCTCAGTGGAGCATTTCATGGCCTGCAAAGTGACCAGGCTAATGCTGGAAACCTGCAGCCTTTATTGTGACACCTAGCACAGCAGCACGGCTGGCCTCCCCCACTCTACCAGATTTCCAGACTCTCTGTCTGTCTAAACATGGCACAGATTTTTTCCTTTCCCACACTTAAGAGGTGAGAGGGGAGCGATTGAAGAAATCTATAGTCAAGCATTCCCCAAAACAGTATAAAAATGCAGAGGCCTCCTTGCAAAAGGGAGGGGGCCCTTGCGCCGAGGTGACGTGTCATCCAGCGTCTCAGGATGTGACTTTGTCCACGATGTGAATAACCTCATGGTGTGTTCAGAAATGCTCGCCTGACTAACATATTGCTTGCTTTTGCTGACTCACTCTTGCACTGCCTTTTTATTTCTTGTTCCCTGGATGTGTTGATTTTTATCTCTGTTACTAGGGCTGTGCCCCAGACACTGTATAATCCGCGTGTTTGTGATGGTGGGAGGTATCTACATTTGGATACAAACATTAATATAATTCACCCGTGAGTGTATAATAACAACAAAATATAGGGGCCCAATACCCCTAAGGGTGGGAGGGAAGGCTGTGAAGTGCTGCTTTCGGGGCAAGGCCAGCCCGGCATCAGTGCCTGGGGCTTCACACCACGACCTGCATTCAGACTTCAGGTCCTGCCCCCAATGCTGTTTTGATCAATTGATTTAAATTCAGCCTCGTGATTTCACCAGTAGAAGACACTCTATAGGGTGCTCCTGGAAGGGCTTCATCTGTCTTCTCCTCTCTAGCTGAGCTGCAGCGGCCCTGCGGCCTGGCAGCCTTGCTTGCTTTCCCACTTCCATCTTTCACCCAGAGCCATTAAGTGTCCGTGTCTCTTGCCACTTCAAAGGTTGTCTGTTCAGGATGTGCAATATTCGTGTACTTAGAATGGTTAGAGTTGGAAGGGACCTTCAAAGGTCATCTAGTCCAGCCCCCCTGCAAGGGGCAGGGACATCCCCAACTAGATCAGGTTGCTCAGAGCCTCATCCAGCCTGCCCTTGAACGTTTCCAGGGATGGGGCCTCCACCACCTTTCTGGGCAATCGGTTACAGTGTTCTATAACTTCTGGAGGTAAGGCTCATTTCCTGCCCGTCTTCCCAAGTACCAGGGCTATTCGGGTCTTAAGTGACTCTCCTAAAATCTTTGAGGATCCAGGTTAGTATGCAAGGACATAGGCTGTAAGGACGTTATGTCTTCAGGTTTTTTCACTTACCAAATGTTGTCTGTGGGTATCCCACATGGTTGCAACTGTCTTGTGTTCTCATTCTCTTCTGAACAGGTCACCATTTATTTTTCTTGTCCAGCTTGGTTAGGGCTAGTTTCAAGTCCATCTCATTAAGCTGCAGTCACATAACACTCTTTTCTCTCTCTTTTTTTTTTTTTTTTTTTTAATCAGATGATGTTCAATGTTTTCCCAGCAGTCCTAATGCAAGGAATGACATTACACATTACATGGCCAATTACCATGGAACTAATTAGCAGGCAACTTGTTCCCTCATGGTTCAAAGAGCGTTACATACTCATTCCCAGGAGATTGTATCACACAGCATCACCTTGCAGCAGCATTGCTGCAAATGAAGCGTGCTTTTTCCCTCCGTCCCTTTTCCTGCTTATCAATTTTGTGTTGGACTGAGAGCAGACAGACAGTACTTCCCAGTGTCACCAAGCAGAATCCAGCATTGACAGTGCCTTCAAAACCTTCCCTGCGTTGAAACTACAGCCCCTGTGTGGTGATTCTTCATGGTGGCAGCTGAACAGAGGCACTCTTCTGAGCGCCCAGGCATGGTAGCTTTGCTTTAAGAAACTTCAACCTGGAAAGGGCTACCTTTTTTGGTTCTTTTTAGGCATGATTGCTTTTTTTTTTTTTTTTTTTTTTTTTCAGACTAAACAGTATTTCTGGCATTTCTTATTGCAGGTTTCAGTATTCCATGTTCAATGATATCAGTGATATTTAGCATTTGCAAACAGAAATTCTAGGGTTGAAAATCTTGGCATTTTTGATTGTGACTTTTGTAAGTGCTAGAGGGCATTAAACATGCAGCTTCTCTGGTGTTTTCTCCTGTTAGCTATTTCTTCATAGTGGAAATGACTGTCAACTTCTTTGAACCAAGCTCTGAAAGCCCTCCAGGCATTTCAGTGGCAGTGGTGACAACTTGTGACCAACTTTACTTACTTTTGGATTTACATTTTTGTCGTTGATTCTGAACATGTTTTGAACCAAATATATAGGCAAACAATATCAGGAGGATGTCTGCCTGTACTCTTCCCACTTGTTTTTATTGATTCTCAAAAACAGTGCCCCACACCTTAGACCTGTGGAGTGAGGAACAGGTGATGAACAGAGCTGTTGTTTTATGTTAAATCAGTCCATCTTCTCTATCTCAGCTTCCTCTGAATTTGTGTTACATTTACTGACAAAGAGCAGCTGGCATCACCTATTGTAAATTATCAATTTAGATTTATTTTACCCATGTAAACAGAAACCAGTCCCAGAACAGACAGTAATACAAGAGCTTTAAAAAAGATTCCTTATCTTTATCAGTAAGTGGTAGTGTGTGCTCTGTTGAGATCTGCTGTTCTAAAATACTTCATTTCTGTCACCTAAGGGGAGCAATAAGCTTTTCCTTCGGCATGGCACTCTGTCACAGAACGAGGTGAGCAGTGGTACTGGAGCAGAAGAACTCTCTTCCACCTCCAAACTGCAGCACCTGCTCCCACTAATATTTTTATGTCCCCTTGTGCAGCTGCATGATGAATTTCTGGGATGAATAGCTGCTTCAGTGCAGAGCTTAAAATGGAAACCAGGATTTTGCCACCCAACTTTCAAATCCCCGCTTTTAGGGAGTTGAGGAGGAGGCTTCGTTGCCTTACCAGAGTACCGTGGCAGTCTGGAAACCTGAAGCCTGCTCCTGCCCTGGCTGGCCCCCGAACTGCTGTCCCTACTAGCTTCGTGCCATATCCCCTCCCTGGCCCAAAGCTGGCCACTTGGCTTTTTGCTTAAGATAAGGGAAGAGATGTGTACCTCTGGAAGATGCTTTGGGCTGTAAGCAGAGTTAAGGAAGTATCCATGTATTAGTTATATGGATAGTTAGGCCAGATTTTTCAGCTGTTTATTTTAGAAGCATGTTGAGATATCTTAATGCAGTTAGAGATTATTAAGTCTAAGTCGTTAAATTAATTTTAATGACTTTAATAGACCTTTAGCATTCATGTTTAATCCAGCGCTACTTATTGGCCTACATGGTATGTTGATGCTTTTTAAAGCTTCAGACTTGGCAGCTCTCTGAAAGAGTACTTATATTTCCCAGATACTTGGATGAATTTCTTTCTGCTATTGTTAACCAGTGTAGACTTCAGCTCTGCATTTGGACTAAAATTTAAAACTGCCTGCAGAAGGGAGCCTGATGCTGTAGCTGTAAGCAGCATGACTGGCTGACTTTGAAAAGGGTGCCTATATGTGTCTGCCAGGCAGAGGCACTGGTTGGAAGGCTGATGGAGAGACAGAGAGAAACAGATTTGGTTTGGCTCAAACGAGGCATAAAACATTGTACCAGCCAGGGAGATCTGAGAAGCTGCCCAACAGACCATTCACTGAAATGAGGCTTCCAGTTCTGGATGCTTTCAGCCCTCTTCAGGTTCCCAGGGAGAAACATCCTGCTGGTTACAACACAACAGAATAAGTATCAGCCACCACTTTTTTTTTCTGAATTGTTTGAACATCTTTTCTTTTGGCATAAGATTACTTCTCCAGCAATTCAATTTTAAGTCTCAAAGTTTCTGGACTACATTAACGTTTAATCTGCCCTCTACTAGCTGGCAATTTCTATCCTGATTTGTAGAGATTAAAAATTAATCCAGCTAGGATTTGGTGGTACTCCAGGATTCAGGCATTTTGATCTTGTAAGTCAGGTTTTAAACTAAATGCACGTTACATATACCTCTGCATTATTTAAAAAAGCAGATTCAGTGTTTCATCTTTAAAGTAAAGATTATTAATGATTTTCTGGTTTATTGATAATTACAGATGTATCATTGCAGCTAAACAATCAGAGAGCATCTTCCGATTGACTGTTCATCTCTTTGGAGGGATACTTTTGTGGTTGGTATCAGAAACATGTTCAAAAGGAGCTTTTCAGTCTCTACCTGTAGCTGCTGTGTTTTTGCTGTTGTGTTTTAGGAAGCCCTGCCATGCTTTGCTGAGGCAAAGCTTCCACTAGTTTTCTTCTTTACCATGAGCAGCTGTAAAAGAATGCTAACTTAAAAAGAGAAGAGATTCAAAGACATACAAAGACTTGATTCTCTTAAAGAGATCATCCTTATGCGATTTTCCTAAATATTTTGTTGGGTTTTTCTGTCTCTTGTTTTCTTTCGTGTACATTGGCACTAAATGCCTGCTGACCTTCCTTGGATCAGCTTTCATAGTCTAATAACTCGAGGTAATGTGTGCAAATCCTGGGATTTACATATTTCACTGATTTATGAGTAAATACCTCTCAGTCTCTGTTCAAATCTGCTTAAGTCTAAAGAGATGCTGATGTGGATACCCCACACATGTATTGCAGTCATATTGCAGGTGCTTGCACATGACAGATTTTGTCCATTAACTCTTCTGCAACTATGGCACAGTACTTTTGCACCAACTGGAAACACCAGTTCGTGTATTTTCCATCAGATTGGTGCAGTTTTTGCGGAAGTTGTACTAAACCTGTTCTTCTGCAAATACTAACACAATTTCTTTTTTTTACAAGTGTACCATAATTAATATGCCTGTAAATTCTTCCTACTTTATTAGTGCATAAACCGCTACAGCATTTTCAATGGTTAAATTCAGTGGTTAAGGCGTATATGATGAAACTCATCTAACCAAAGCTGGAGTCTTTGGTTCCTGGTGTCGATGCTCTGTCTGTATGACTTTCGTGGTTTGCTCCTCACCTTTGTCGGGTTATAATCTGTTTAACCTGAAACATCTTTTGATCTTTGGCTTGTAAACAAAGGCAATAAACACTTTTGTAAGTGTCCAGGGCTTTATGGAGAGAGGTTTCCAATTGCACCATTAGGTAACTGTTTTCTGAAATAGCTTACCCAAGTAGATATCAAAATCTATTTAAATGGTAAGCCTATTTCTAACCCAAGATAGGTAAACCATAAAATCATAGAATAGTTTGGGTTGGAAAGGACCTTTAAAGGTCATCTAGTCCAACCCCCCCTGGCAAGGAGCAGGGACATCTTAAACGAGATCAGGTTGCTCAGAGCCTCATCCAACCTGGCCTTGAATGTTTTCAGGGATGGGGCCTCCACCACCTCGCTGGGCAGCCTGTTCCAGTGTTCCACCACCCTCATTGTAAAAAATTTGTTTATTGTGTCCAGTCTGAATCTACCTCCCTCTATTTTAAAACCATTACGAATAACTATGTTTGTATTTGGACTCCTCACCAAAGGTTAGTGTGTTATCCAGTAGGCTGCAGCCACACTAATGACATTGTTTTATCACCATGCAGTGCCTCAATATTATGGCACTGTTCAAAAACAAATGGAAGAAGCATGGCTTTGTAGAGGCTTACCACACCCACAGTCACTGGCACAGGGGCATAAACTCCCATTTCCTCTTCACTATGTGTTGTGTGTACTCGGTGTTTTACAGCGTCGCATTTTATTCAATACCAGCTTGGACTGTGGTCCTATGTGAGGCGGTACCCTTTCGCTCACTTCTGGGAGCTGCTTCTAAGTTCACCTCAGGATGAAGAACCAGCAAATCCACATGCACAAAGTGAAAGATTCAGGCCCAGGTTTCAACTATATTCAAGTTTTTGAATATTGAAAATCTTTGATTTTGATTCTTGTTAATCTCTTGCAGTGAATATGAACTAGATCTAAAAATCTCAACATGCTGTACATTGTAAAGTTCAGATAAGTTCATTTCACTGAATTCAGAGAAGATTTCAAACCTTTCAGGGTTACTTTTTCCAAATGAAATGTAGAACAACCACTGTTACTGTTCTTTTCTATATAATTTTATTCTGTAACTTCTTCAGGAATACATTAGGACAGTACATTTTTGGTGTCACTTGGGTAACTATTCTAAGTCTCGTAAGAGTTTAATTTGGGAGACCTAAACCAAACCTTAAATCTGTGCCATTGTAGCAATGTGGGCTGGAATATAGTAGCAAAATTTTCTGCGTTTCACTTTAATGCTTTTCTGAAGGTAAATTCATAAGTCAGGACCAAGTTTTAAGTCAAATAAGTAGGAGGTGAAGCGTAAAGTACAGAAGCAAAAAGCGTAAGACCATTCAAGTTTTAATGACATGTGAAATATTCTCACCTTGCAGAAAAAGCTCTCCAAAGAAACATCACCGTTGTCTTTACGTTATTCTGTGGATAGAGTTGTACTTTCTCTGCTGACAGATAATCTCTAATGTTCAGTTATAAAAGAATCATTTTACTTGAGACGCTAAGGCTTTCTTCTCTTATTCAGTACTACTTCTTTTTGTTCTCCATGGATGGGACCATAATAGCTATCCTAACCATACAATAGACATAGCAGATCAAATATAGGTGCAGTAGTCTTTTCCCAAAGCAAAGGTTTTGTCACAGATCGAGTAAGGTAAAATCAGATAACCAAGTCCCTGGGAGCATTGAAACTTCAACACATGACGTGGGAATCTGACTGCTCTGCATGGCACTTTGCATCAGAGTTAAGTGTAGAGACAGACTTAGCTCTATATTTAAATGGTAACCTTTAAAAAAGTGGTAAAATAATATCTTAGGTTTTACATAAGCATTTCTCAGTAACAACAGATGATGCAGTAACCTACCCAGGTTGGTGTGACCAGACTGGAGTACCCAATACAGAATTACAGTAATGCTGTTCTTCACCATCTGTTAGTAGAAGAACCATGGACAAACCCAGCTGCAAACTCATGTAGACACTGTGTGCACTTTCCCCAGTTCCATGCCTGCAGGACTGCACAGAGATCCATCTGTTCTTCTGTGCACTTCAGTGTCTGTGTGGGGAGAGAAAAATCACAGGTTTGTGATGTTTTTAGGGTCAGTCACAGTTTTCACAAAAGACAAATTTTGAAGTCAGTTTAGAAGATGATAATGAATGAACCAACTGTCTCTGTACTTTTTAATTGTTGTTCATAACAACAATTGTTGTTGTTATGAAATTACATATTTCTATATTAGATTTAGTTCAATTCATTCTAGTTTAGGCAGTTAAAGTAGCTGGGAAATAAGCAGGAAGACTGGAGAATGAGTCCAGGAAAAAAAAAAAAAAATCGCCAAAACCCCCTGCTCAACATCTCAAAGGCTTTGCAAAGGACTTGAAGCTGTCGTTTCCTGCAAGGCCAGGAGGAATTCGCTGTATTTGTCTAATCTTTTTGGATCATTCCTCATGAGTCCCACATCTAAAAGTGGCTAAACCTAAATGTGCTTAGTGGTCAGTAGAAAAGGGCCTTGTCTATTGAAACCTCTTCCTCTGAGTCCAGGACAGAGAGAAAAAGAGGCATAGAGAGTCCAGGACAGAGGCAAGAAGAGAGTCTTTGCGGCACAGTCTGGACTTCTCTTTGCAGACCTGATTAACCTGGGCAGCACTTAGCAGTTATGATGTTTGCTTTTATAGGGCCCCTTCAATGCTGGGTTTCATGTAAACAGGAAACAATTAGAGAAGAAATGGTGGTGCTTTATTTCCATTGTATTTCCTGTGCAAAATTGTGGGCTGAGCTGTTTGGGAATTTTTCCCTTAATTGCATCCTTGCTTGTGTGACATATGTTGATTGACTTCACATGATGCCCCCACACACCTGCTTGGAACTGATTCAGGCAACCTGCTTTGTGTAATGAAAGGTGTTTCAGCTCAGTTTGCTATCTAAAAATATTGAGGGCTGGATTCAGTCCTCGGTTACGCAAGAGGAGTTGCAGAGAGATTGTGCCCATCTTGCCAGCCATGGGAGGGAAGCGGGACGCATGACAGTACGGGCTTGGGCTCGACATCCGTCTTCCTTGCAGGCATTCCCAGACAAGGATCGGCGTGATTATGGCTTGTGCTGGCTGCAGGGAGTCACACTGCATTACTGGAGAACTCGAGCTGCCTGCCCCAGCCCTTTGGTCACCCAGGATGTTGTGTGTGTTGCACAAATAAACATTATAATGATAATCCTCTGAGCCCTGAAGAATGCACCGCTCTTCTTGCCTCAAGGCTCCCTCTGTGTTGCCATGTCACAGTAGTAATGATGTAGCTCCAAATCAGAAGAAGATGAGACCACTTGAGGCAGGCAGGTCCTTTGAAAGCTTAATAAGTGTCAGTGAAATGAAACTATGACATCAAGATATCCATAAACCCTTGAAAGTTCAAGGAATTTGTGCATAATTAATAGCAGTAACCAAAGCAGAGCAGCAGGTGAATGTCATTCGCTGTTTTCTTCTGGCAACTGCTTGGTATGTCCATTTCCTTGACTGACAAGTCGCAAGACCAGAGGGAGGTTTAAATGCTATCAAACTCCACTCAAGATGCCACTGGTAAGTTTTATCACTGGTGAAGATCTCAGAATTGTATCATACTTTCATTTGGTCTCAGAGATGCGTTATCTCGGAGCCATCTGATAGAGGAATTGCCTGCATATACATTTTCTAGAATTGCCCAAGTGGACTAAGATCTTTCCAGAACCGTGCAGTGCTAATTCAGAGCAAGACACAGGCAATGGTTCTCTAAGTCCCTTTGTAAGCCTGCAATTAAAAACTACAGGTTTTTATAGTGCTTGCTGGATTGTTCATCTGGATTATTCAGCATATGTAGCTGTGATGGATGGATGGGTGCATATGTGTAAACTTCTGAAAGGCAATTTTTGTAGAGAAACAATGAAATAACACCCTAGGGGGATTACTGCCAAAAAATGCTTTGTAAGTCACAGAAAGGGAAAGAACAAAGAAATACCATGTTCTAACTCAAAATCAGGTTTTTATTCTTTTTATTTGGTGGGTGATACATACACTCTTTGGCGGTGTGAAGAAGGTGATTCTTCTCAGTATTATTGAGATACGTGTGTGAAGATACTGTGATTGGGCTTAGAAGTTTATATGTGAAGTGCCACTTTGCTTCTGTCCCATAAATTTTCATTAAAAAGCGTTTCATGATCATCCAACATGAAATATGAGATTGGATTTGTAATATATCCACAGCTACAGAAGAGGATGTCTTTTGAATCTATGTGTGTGGTGCAGAATTAATTTTTTTACATAGTTGTGTTGGAGGGATGGTATTTTAGTTAGAGCCTAGGATAATTAAAGGAAAGCAAACAATTACATTTATGCATCTAACATTTTAGAAGTTCACATTTCTTTCGTCTATTTACTGAATAAATGTCACCTTGCTGGAACTTGCACAACCAGGTGATGTGTTCACTTGCACAATCAGGAGCAATTCAAACATGTAAGAGGACGAAGATAAAATTGATTTTGTAATGATAAAACCGAAGGCCTTTATTTTTGTGCAATTAAAATTTCACCTCGAAGTTGCGTAGCGAGTTGTTTGCACAGCATTTCCTTTGATTCTTCAGCGTCTTACCCCGAGAAGGATACAGAGAAGGTGTGTTAAGCAGGTACTGAGCTGCTATTTCTTTGGAGCCCTTCTGGGCATTGGTGCTTACTTCTGATGAGGCAGTGGTTAAGATCTTAGGCTGTGCTTTTAGTTGTAGCCATCTTAAGTTTTTCTTCTTTGGTATTTCTTCCCAAGGGCTGAGAATGACCTTCAGTCAAACATTTGTGGGTAGCTTAACCGCTTTTCAGTTTATCTTGTGCCGCTTAGCCGATGAGTGCTTTGGTATTTGTTTTTTATAGGCAACAAAGAAATCTCAGGTTTTCTTGATGGTTTTCATCTTTAGTAAAGCACGTTGTAGAGAAAACAAGCACACACAGCCCGTGTTTATGGGCTTTAATGGTACATACAGGGATGCTTGGAGGTCCTGTGATTTCAAACAGCTTTTTTTTTAAGGATATGCCTGTGCATCAGCAGTTATTGTCTTAGGCAAGTTAGGTTTTTCCTTCCACAGAACATGCTTGAGTTGATGTCCAATAAGGCAAACATGGAAAAAAGGTGAAAGATTGTTTTGAGTATTGAAAAAAAATTATGCATGTTTCCTGCATTGATAATGTTACTGGGAAGATTGGAGATGTCATGAAAGAGCTTGCAGATGATTCAAGGGCCACTGAAGATGCCCTCTGAGGAAAAATTTAAGCGTTTGTCTGGTGATTTTATCCAAAATTGGCATGTTAGCACCAGAATGGAAAGAAAATACTGAGCACTAAAGAGCTCTTCTATCTTAAAAAGGGAGGCTGAGAGGTGAAGTCCTGTGCACAGCAATTGTGACTAGTAATAAGTCTGATTATGCATTGGAGAAAATTAGTAAGTGAATTGGTGTGTTCTTATCACTGGATTTCATCCTCTCAAGGGCAGATGTCTCCCTGGAAGATATGTCTTAGCCAAACCCAGTTTCTTGAGTTCAGTGTAGCAGTTCCTAGGTGAAATGTGAGGCACCTCAGGGAGATAAGACTCGTCACCACATAAGCAGCTGCTGGAGACAAGCTGCATCTCTTTCTTTGCTCTTGCTCAGTCATTCATGGGATCAGCTTAAGTGTATGTTTATCTATTACCTACGTAGTTTTATTATACGCTACGGATGTAGCAATACTTATGGATACCTTTGCCTTGCATTTCCTGCTGGATTGTCATGTTCATTTACCTTTGCCCAAATAAATCAGCCGGAAGGTGAAGCTCTGAAAATGAGGAATCAAAAAATACTGTGGCCATTGAACTTTGGTTATGGATAGCAAACCAGTTTTTTTTTTTTTTTCTGAAATCAAAAAGTGCTGGCAGTGGGTAAAGCCAAAGGATGACATGTTTTTAATCAAATACTGCTCCTCAGAGCTGCCATCAGGGCTTCAGAAAGGAAATTTTCAGATATGATAGAACTAAATCCTTGAAAAGAAAATGATTAAACTCTTGTGAAATAAGTTTGCATCAACATGCAATTTTCTGCCTGATAACTTGAACTGAATTGAGTGCTGCCTAGTTTCTTTTCTATAAGATACTAATTCTGAAGTTTAGTGATAGCAATTTAAAGGCATCTTTGCTGATTCCTTTGTGGGCAAACACAAAAGAAGTAGGCTGGGGGCTTCACATCTGAATGCTGTCTACCATCGCAGGAGTGATGAGCTGAGTCTGAGAAAATAGTTTTGGGGGATTTTTTTTACGATTAAATGCCCTCTCCTCCCTGTACTTCCCAGTATCAGTATATAGACAGTGTGTATATACAGTCTGTGTATCTATTCTGCACAGTGCAGCAGACATAGATGGTCCAGATAGTAAATTCTGTGAGCTTATCTTTCCTAAATATGTCTGTTAATAAAAAGCCCATTATTGGCCTCTTCTGGAGCAAGAGCAGGGAAGTTTATGGGAGGCAGAGGAGAGGAGCCTGCCTCTTATGTAAAAGACATGTCCACAGTCCGGCTCAGCTCCGGGCCGTCCCCGCTGGTGCTCTGATCTACCAGCAAGTGACCTCATGCTCTCTACAGGGACGCAGTGACTCAGTGGCAGACGGATCCCGTACAAACACCATAGTGCTGATTGGCAAGCGGTCAAGCACAGCAGCCGGCAGAGATTTGAACACAGTGTCTGCTCTTGAGAAAATGAATCAGAGGCAAAGCAAAAAAAAAAACCCCTAAATTACTGGAAATTAGAAAAAAAAACCACAAACCAACCCACATAACAACCTTAGCACAACATTGATTTGCTTATTGAGATGATGTCCATGTCTGTCTCTCTTTCTAGTAATCTCATCCACTGTTGTCTGATATATCTGATTTTTTTAAATACTAGGATTTTTTTTTTTTAATAAGAAGCTAACAAAATCACTGTGTTAATTAGTAAATTGTTGTGGAACCAGCCTGCTTATTATAGTTTATTGTAGGAGTGAAATATGCAGTTAGGTCAGCAGAGACTAGCTAAGCCTTGTAAAGCTGCTTACATTGTATTAGAGAACCTGTAAAGTAAGGGGAGGCTCATTATTTCTTCTTCAAAGTTATTTCAGGAATGTCACTGTGAAGTGCAGAAGATCCCATTTTAGAAGAATCCCAAATACTAAAAAAAAAAAAAAAAAAAATTATCACTGTAAACAGCAGTAAGATTTATCAATAGGAAAACAGTGCCATAGCTTCCTGTTTGGGGAGACGTATACATACGGAATAAAATGCCCCATTTCTAGAGAATCAAAGTGTAGTATTCAAGCAGTGCTATTAAAAGAGCACTTTTTTCCTGTCAAGTCTTTGACTTCAGACAGATTGAGTTTTGCTACATTGAGGTAATCCTTCTGTCGCCTTTGCCTTGTGATATCAGTATGTTTTGGAAGCTCCCATGGAATCTGTTTGGATTAAGTATTAAACTCAATAAACAAATAATTTGAATGCAGTTGTACTTAAGATGACAATGCTGACTGACAGTGTGGCTTCCTAAATGAAAGTACTAGACTCTCATCAAGGTGCAGTAGTTAGTCAAAGGTTTGTTGGTTTGAGCCTTTTTTTAGTGTTGAGGGTTTTACTGAGGGAGGCTGTCCCTGACTGGGTACAATCAGGCTTTTACTCAAGGACCGCGGAGGTGACTCTGTATCCCAACTGGAGATGGTCTAGTGAATGCACAGAGGGGCTGGGTTGTTGCTGAAGGGTGCATGCATAACATGGGGAAAACCAGATTTGTTTATGTTGGTGTGGGATTTGGAGGGTTCTTAACTAATTAATGAATTATTTGTTTGGCTCTTATGTGTGACGTTCCTTACTCTGCTGCATGTGTTTGTGTGAAAGCTGGAAATGGAGGAAAAAGACAGCTTCCCAGTGGGCAAATAATTGTGGCGTTAGGGCTACAGGATGTAACGTGAAAGTTTCCCTTTGAAATGTGCGTGAAGTGAGATGCTTAACCTTGCATATCCATTGCTGTCTTAAGGTTTCCAAATAGGTTATAAAACCTCCCCAGTAAGTTCCTAGTCAGAAACACCTTACGAGAGTCTGGTTTGCTAAAGGTACTGAGCAGCTCCACTCTAAAAAACAGACTTGCTGCAAAGATCTTCGCATCTGAAAGAAACAGGCATGTACGGTCACTCTCCTCTGTGAAATCTAAGACAATGCTGCTCAATCAATTCTTCTTGACTCTTTCATGTATTGTTAATTATTGATGCAAGCCCAATGATATATATATGTGTATGTATGTATACATAAATATATGACAGTTGCCCAGTTGATTTTTATCCAAGCTGCCACCCCTTTTTAAGAAAAAGAATAAGTATATGTACGTAAGAATAAGTATATGTATAAGTCATATCGTATATGACGTGACTTTCAAAAAAAATGAGCGCAAACTGAAACCTAAGTCTGATCATTATTTAAGGAATTTCAGGGAATGCCAGCTCCCTACAAGCATTTCATTTATCCTACATCTGCACACATGGCTGTTTGAAGACTGTAGCCCGTAACTACATATGAAAGAGTGCTCTCGTCATAGTGTCAAATCTACACAGACCTGGGTGCCACTCATCAGTTTTCATTTCATTTTCTGTGCCCAAGATGAATGGTGAGGGTTTGTGAGATCTCTCACCACTAATCTCTTGCAGAAGATAATCTAGCCCAAATACAACTATATTCTTAGGAGACTAAAGAAGGGGAAAGCTAAGGTGAGCTAGGGAATTGCATTTACTGCATATATTGCCTGTATTTTTTGCATATATTGCCTATTTGTTTCAAAATCAATGCTTCAAGGGGTGGCTTGTTCAGGATTTGTTATACGGCTGCGTTGTGACTGAATGTAAAGACAGGGGTTAGGTGGCAATGCGAAGGAATATGGTGCTGGAGGTGTCATCCTGTTAGGGAGGCACGTAACCTCAGTCGAGCTCATGTGCAGTCATAAGAGAAGGGTTGCCAACTTGAGCGCAGTGTTTGAATTTCTGTTTGAGTAATTATTTTGTGCCTACTCTTCCTAAAGTTCCCCATGAAAACTTAATCAGTCCCAGTTCCTCTTGAGTTCTTGAGCAAATAATTTTGTTGCTTGTCCCATTTTACTGCCTGTGAAGAGGTAGTGAAATTTTTTAAGACTTGCACTGATGTGCTGTCAGGGTGAATTTATTAATTTTGGGATGTGATTATGTATGGGCTGTACTATATCACTACACAAACAGAAGAGCATTGTTTTTTAAAAGAGTGGATACAGTATGTGTTAGCCACTATTGAAGGTTGCGTGTGACCTTTTGGTTTGCTGTAGTGGTGATACTGCACAATATACCAGGAGTGACATGGTTGGTTTACCTCTGAAATGCTTTTCTGAACCTAATGAGTGACTGGCTAAAACTTAGAAAGACCAAATATGATATTTTTTGGGGTTTAGTATTTGTTTGTTTTTCCTCTTCTCTTTAGACGTGTGCTAAAAGCAAACAATCTGCAGCAGTGAGTCAGAGGGGCTAATTGTGTCTCGCACAAAAAACCCACAAGTTTTTTCAGCTCAAATAGTTTCTCTTCTGCCTTCAATGAATTCATTGCTGGTGAAAGGTGCTGGGTGAACAGTCTTAACAACTGAAATTTTCTCGCCGCAGCTCTGTAAAAGTAGCACGCTGCAGTGACCCTTCTCCACTTTGCTTTTCTGCTGAGAGCACATTGTACAGCTGTCTTGCTAAGCATGGGCCTAATGCTACCAACTTGTCTCGCACAGATTATGAAATAGTCTTCAGGTAGTAATGGCCTTTGATCGTGGTGGACATGGGTCAGATCTGAACTAACAAACTGTAAAAGGATCTATATCCCATTACCAAACTACTATCCGGTCTGGCTCATTAACATTTTAGTGGCAAAAGTTCAGATGAGTTATTTCATTAATAGTCATGAAACTAATTACATTGAAGCGCACCTATCAGTAGCAAAGGCAACTGACTTCTGTGCTTCTGAATAAATTCAGCCTGCATTAGGAAATGTTATTCTGCCTCTAAATGAGAGAAATACATTGCAAATCATGAAGAGGTATTAAAAAGGAGAATGCAGATGTGTCCTAAATGTGATGTGCTTGATGCTGCAGTTCCCTAATGCAATCAATTAATGAAATGAATAATCATAAGTGTATTTGAGTAGAGGAAGGGTCTCGGGCAGTATTCAGTGCAGACACTGAAAAGTCTACAAGGTAAGAAAGGTTGTGAGGCAGGAGGGTTGTCATTGACTTGGATAAAATAAAACTCAACTGAGTATCAAGATTGGTTTGGATATGTAGAAATAAGCCATGAGTATACTGAGGAGATCTGACCACAGTCCACAAGGTATCTATTCAAGTGATTTCTGTGAGAATTTGGTGCCCGATTATGACTAAGGACATGGTCAAGTTTTCTTTGCTTAAGATCACAGGAAAGTTTGTGATGGAGAAGCTCTAGTTTCCTGAGCACTGATCTGGCAGCCCAACACTGGAATGACTTCAGTTTGCTGAGAGTGTGTGAGTTTGTCGGGTCTTGTCCCACTGCACTGCCTTCTTTCCCACGTCTTCCTGAACCTGCGTGTGCTCCACAAGACGCTGTGCAGGCACACACTTGAAGGTACCTGCTGCTTTTAAAAATGAAAAAAAAAAAGTCATTCTCATTTTGTGACCATTTATGGTCCAAGAGGTGTTTAGCCAGTGCAACAACCTGTTCCTCTACTTGTGTGCAGGTAGGTGGGGGAGCAGCTCCATGCGAGACACAGGAATGGGTGTAGGCTGAAAGTGATTTGTAGACAAGTCTCATTAAGCTGTTCCTCTGCAGTCACAGATTGAGAGTTGGCTGGATTGACCCCAAAGAGAGAGTTCTTTGCTAAGGATCATCCAAGAGCACTGTACATACCGTCTTAGAGCCTATGAGAAATTGCTCTACAGTCAAAGATATGTTTGTCTCTTTCCTGGGATAAGTGAGTGGAGGAGGAGAAAGAGGAAGAAGCCATAAATTCTACTAATTCTTGCCACTGAACAGCATTCCCCCACAGAAGGGACTCAAAAGCAAAGATGGGAATGTGGCCAGTTCTATTTTTGTACCATAGACTACTGTCTGTAAAATGGCATTGTCCTTTTCTTTAATGTAAAAACATTAAAGAGTTTGAGCTGTAATGAGATTACACAGGTACTTAACGTGGATGAATCAGTTTGTATAGTAATTAGGGCCCAAAGTCAGTTGCATTTCCAAACAGCCCGCTGTTAGGAAAAGTACTGTGTATGAGTATGTTGTAAAAGTAACTGCTGGTTATGACTGTGAATCTATTCGTATTAACATGTCTTTATGTGTCTCATAATGCTGTGGCATCCTGCACAGGTACAAGAAGTTAGGGAAAAAGATAGCTTTTCTTCTTGGCTTTACTATCTGTTGTTTTTGTGTTGTTCACAGGCTCTAGCAAACACAGTTGTATTACATGCACATTGCGGGAGATGGTGTCTCCAAAGTTTAAGAAGACAAGGCAGATATTGAAAATATCATTATATATTTTTTTTACATCTGGGCAACTAAATTGAAATAACTCAAGTGACCTACAATGAACTTACTGAGGTGGTACTTACCTATGGGACATACATGCTGTATCCAACGAGCTGTTGTTGTAAACCAAAGATTAAGCTTAGTTACTTTTGCTCCTAATAAGTTCTGGTTTTATTTTTGTTCTTTAGACGTACTCTAGAGAAACCTGCACTAGAGTAACTATGATGAAGGAGTTATTGGAGGCAGATTCACAACACAGACAACCTGGCACCAGTGCAAATATGGTCTTGTAGCACTGCCACGAATGCCAATGAAATGGACTATAATGTTGATCGGGCCAAAAATTAATAGAGAGAGACAATTGAACTTTTTCTTTAGCAGAGCATGCTTTGCTCTTACTTTGTGTGGGGCATTCCTCAGCAGCCTGGCATCTTCCCAGCTTGTCTTGAGAGGTAGCTAAGCCGAAGCAGTACCAGGGGTGACACCACCTGCGTGCAGTGAGTGCGAGTCACACAAGGGTGATCTGCAGGAAGGCGAGCCTCCAGTGATATCTGTCCCCTTCTTGCTCCCTGCTAATGACTGTCTTAAGAATGTGGAGGTTGCAAATAGCTTGAGTTGACTCCTGGGTTGACCACAGCAGGAACGTGGTCAGCTGTGTAGTTCCCCTCTTCAAGTACCTTTGTTTAACTCACTCTTGGAAGCTGGGCCATGTGAATTTTTAAGATGAGGAATAGTTTTTTCAAATGTTTCCTTTCCACTTAGTAAGCAATATAGATATAGTCAACACACCCACATAGGGAGTGGCAGTCTTGCCAACCAAATCGGCAAATAACAGTATTGAACACTTTAGAGATACCGCAAGGAGCCCCGGGGGAGTGGAACAGACTTATTCAACCCATTTCTGCCCATGAAGAAGTCATGCAAAAGGATAAATCACTGAAAGCTGCTCTGTCCTGTAAGAAAGGTTGCTTAATTAAGAAAAAAAATATTCGGGGAGGGACGTGGAGGAGTAAGAAAAAAAAATAAAATAAGATTGTTAAAGCTGTCGAATTCTGCTGGGCTAGGGATGGCAAATGACAAAAGCAATATCCACCAACTGACATGCAACTTTTCTGAAGTGCTCTGGAATTGCAGGGCATTTTCCATTAGTGCCCCTGAGCTCTGGACCAGACTTAAGCCCTTCTCTGGCAGTAAGAGAGAGGTGCAATCTCTCCTAGCTTCTGTTCAGTTTCACCGTGTATTTTGGCAATGTTTGGCCGCCTCACTCTGTTATTTCCCACTGGTGCTGTGCAGATAAAGAGGACAGGATACAACTATGTTTGTTATTTGACAGCACTAGAGAGGCTTTGCCTGCAGTGTTTACGTTTGGCTCGCAGCTGCTGAGCTCTGTTTCTCAGCTGTAGAAAAAGAAGCCTTCTGCCTGGCTTATGCACTAAGCAAGGGTTGTTCCCTCCTCTCCCTGCCCAATATGTTGCAATAACTTATGCTACTGCTGATTTGTCTTGATATATATGGTCACGGATAGACAGCTACGTGGAAAAGCACAGAGCTTGCTTCTACTTGTGCATTTACAACTGATAGCAAACACCAGCTTGGCAGCCGTGTTGACTTCCCCTGCTGATCAGCGCAGGTCTCTCCGCCCCACCTCCGCTGTGACCTGGGCTGACCTGACCTGGAGTGAGAGAGTAACTCAGTTAATTCCCCTTCAGCCCTTTTGGCAGCTGCTGCAGCGATGGCTGAGGCTGCCAAGTGCCATCAGTGCGGTGCTGTCCTGTGGGAAGCGGGGGTCCCTTGGGAAGGGGGTTGAGACTACACAAGACTGTCAGCATCAGCTGGTAAAAACTTTTAGTCACCAAGACTTGCAGCTCGGATAAATACTGTTATCTCTAAGAGCCAGGCTCCCTTTCTCTCTCCTTTCTGCACACACAGTATAGGACCAAACCCTGAAATCTTTACTTTCATCTGTGGTGATGCGTAACGAATGTCACTGATCCAAACCAAACCAAACAAAAATGTGCTCTTATTACAAGTAACACATTTACTAGAAATGAGCTAGCAAATACCTTACTGTTTAGTTGCCAGAAATACACTGTTCTTGGCCAGATCAATGCACTGATGCAGCAGAGCATTTCAGCAAAATAAATGAAAAGCAGGAAGAGGAATCCGTGCCTGCACACAGCTTGGTGAGGTTTTCCATGTGAGGTGTTTCAACATTTCACTCCAAGTTGCCTTCCAAAATGGAGCCTTTTAAACTGTTTGTGTAGCTACAGGGATGCACAGCACTGAGTAAAGCTGGGCTTGGCTTGGGGTGGTGTGGGAGCCTGGTCTTGGGTAAACTGCAGTGCTTTGTTCGTTCTGCCGGCAAGGGAGGTGAGCACATAAGGGAAGGGAAGCACAGTCCAGTGAAAAGACTACACTTTGGCTGTGAGTCAGCCCCAAAGGAATGTTAATTTTAATTTATTTGTTTTGGGTTGAGCTACCACTGTTTATCCGTGCAGCCAAACCCCATGGGTGTACCGAGCGCTGTGCTGGAGGCAGGCTGGGCACCTTGCCAGGGACCACTTTGGGGTCCCCGCTGCCCCTGCTGCGAGAGCAGCTGCAGCTGCTCCAGCCGTCTCAGAGTCCAGAGTAAGGACACGTGCCCCAGGCTTCCTCCCAGCTCCTGGGCACCGTGTCAGGGTGGTTTAGACAGCCCTGGTCTTTGGGGGCCCTGGGGACAGAGACCAGCCTTTGCTGCTGGGGCTACAGGGATGCAGAAGAGATGCAGAAGAGGATGTAGTGACTGGGCTGGGTTGACTGTCACTATATGGCTGTGCAAGGGCAGACTTAATCTCTCTGTCCTTTGATGCTTGCAAACTTTATTTTCCTTTCCTTCTTTCCTTCTCTGAGTTTCTCTTCCTTGCTGGTAACTCTGCAGGTCTCTTCAGGATGCGGTTTGTAGGAAGGTGCCTGCACAGAGGATGGCTGTGTATTGCTGTTTCTCTGCTGTTGCACTGTGCAGGAGTCTTGGTCAGAGTTTCACTGTGTACATCTTGCTCAACAAGTCCCAGCCTTGCAGCCTTGGGGAGGAGTGGGTTGTGTTGGCACTGCAAAAGCAAGCAAGGGAGAAGCTTTTGCAAATTAAAGGTGCCAGGTTTGCATGCTTACTCTACTCTGTAGTAGAGTAGAGGTGAGACTTTTCTGCCATCTCTGTGCATCACACCCAGCTGTATACTGAGCCTTTCCTCTCCTGGGTCTGTGTTCCCAGTGACCACTTTAAGTACAGTCATCCTGAAAGTGGTGGGGTGCAGGCAGGAGTGCCCAAGCCCAGTTTTATTTTGTAAGGGATCTGCAGGGTCATGCAGACCCTCACCTGGTCTTTAATTCTTTTCCGCAAACTTGCCAAGCCCCATCTTTGAAGCAAGCAAACCTTTTTGCACTTGGAAAGCTAAGTCTCCCGGAGTTTGGATGTCCTAATGGTTGGGAGTCATCTTCCTGCCTACACCTAGCCATGGCTGGCGCCTGCGGGTTTGTTCTGATGCCAAGAAAAGTGGAGAGACTGTAGACCTTCCTCACCTTCCCTCTTGTGTGAGAGATAACTCAACCTGTCAGGTTTTTTTAATAGACATGTAGCTGGGAAGAGTTCTGTGAACCTATATAAGACATCAAGAGATCTTTTTTTTAAAAGAAAAATGTAAAGCATATGTGGTTAGCACACGCTGAGGCTCAAGATAGTCTTTCAGACCTTGTGAGATCAGCCACCCGCTGTGTTTGTTGTGACAGATTTGCCCCAGCCTGCATGCTAGAGACTTTCTCACTGTTATTTTGTTAGTGTTTATCATTTAATATGAATGCAGAAATCCTCGATCATTTGAGACACTTGCTTATTCCCCCTCTCCCTCCCAAATTAAACAAGGCTGAAAAGTAAGACTGTGTTTAAGCAGGGGCAGCAAAGCCTTTTCCCAGTCTTAAGAATGGAAATGGCTTGCTGGGAGCTGCGGTATTGTTTTTTCAAATGCAGAGAAGCATATTTTCTCTTCATTTGTTAATTATAAAATAAAATTCACCAAGCAGAGTCTTGTTAAACAAGTCTGACATTGAAGAAGAGAAAGAAAGAAAAGAAAGGGACCTGCCTTCACACTGTAGCTGGTTGACCCAACTTACAGCCATGACCTGAATTTGGTTTCCTTCACATTTTTGTTCCCATGTTTTTCCTCCATTTTTTCAGTCCAGTCCTGACAGCTTCAGGAAGGATGGCAGACCCCTGTATTTTGTCCACAGGCACAGAATAAAAATGACAATTTAGAAACTTAAGCATCAGCTATGACCTTATTTCACAGGACATGCACTTAGAGCCCAGGGAGACCAGAGCAGCGGTGGGTGCCCCTCTCTGGCAGATGGCTGTGGGGACTTTCATTTCCCAACCTTCTCGCTGCCTGTCTGCCATCCTCTTCCTCAGACCCATCAGAGACAAATATTTCTCCAGCCTAGCTTACCTCTTTGTAAAATGAGAAAAAAAGCAGAGATTTTTTTTTTCCAGGCATGCTAAGAGGCAATGGGGGTTGGAGCATTTGAACAGTGATGGATGAGCTACCCTTGTAGGAGGCCGATTGCCTGAAGTCACTGAATCGTCTAATGCAGGGCTTTGACTTGTGTGAGGAAATAACTACAGCTCTTGGTCTAAAATTGTGCCCTCAGAGAGGCCGCTCAGTGAGCTGATGAGTTTTGCTGGGGAACCAACAAGATAGTGAAGGAGCCCTCCTCATGGGAGGAAGGATCCCTGGTCATGTTGGGTTTGGGAAACCTTGGATGTGGAGAGTTTTGCAGGACTGTTCAAGCTGTCCAGAATGGCCAGCATACAAGAACAAGCCATGCCATCATCTCTCAGGACATCAAGCCTGTATTCTGTCACTTTTCAGTTATATTAGCTGCAGGATGATTTAAGTTTCATACAAGGACTTCCACACTTTCATTTTGGCTGCAGGATGTATGCCAGAAGGCTGCTTAATATACCACCCTTTTGGTTTAAACCACCCCGTGGTTCAAAATGCTTCACTATACCATGGTGGGAAAGAGAAACAGCTGCTTGAGAATGTTTCTCCATTGCCCTGTTGGATAACTGCAGCCACTAAATTCACGCAGGCACATCACTGGCAACTTTTTTAGCACTAAAGTAGAAATCCCAAGGAGCACCTCAAGTCATCTATAGGTTTTAGGAGGTCTGGTAGAACCAATTCAGAGAAAAGTGTCAGCCTAGCACAGGCTGTGAGCACCAAATTTAGCTGAATCATTTGAATGTAGTTTTACTTAAAAGTTTACAGTCTTTTCATGAATGCAAATATAGCAGTGCTGTTGGGTTAAGTTTCGATTACATGAAGCCACATTCTCACATACTTAAGTATTTGGTGCATGAACTCATTTTCTTTCATTGTTATTTAACAGGATCATATAGCCTATTGCTGGTAGTAGTATTGTCAGTATTATTTGTTTTTTATCAGTACTGTTGATATTATTTAACAACAGTGAGTGGGAAGTAGAAGTGGGATTTATTTTTCCCACCATCCAAGCAAACGAGTGCTGCTGAGACAGGAATAAAATGTGTTACAGTGCTATAGGGAGTTTGGTGTATATCAGCACAATATTTAGAAGGAAACACAAGCTGATTTAAGTAATAAGGACTGGTACTGTTGTGAAGTCTAGTTAGGTCCATCCTCTGGTTTGTAGCCATGTAACACCCTT
Source organism: Chlamydotis macqueenii (assembly GCF_036417535.1). Taxonomy (NCBI): domain Eukaryota; kingdom Metazoa; phylum Chordata; class Aves; order Otidiformes; family Otididae; genus Chlamydotis; species Chlamydotis macqueenii. The sequence goes on from NC_141559.1 coordinate 25,046,972, forward strand.
GTTTTATTTAGGGTAAAAGCTGCCAGAGGTGGGACAGAATGGGTGGAGTGGAGCACATAGCACAGATCCAGCATTTTTCAGAAATGTGTATGAGAAGCTCAGAGCTGTATTTATAAGAATTCAACCCCCAAAAGAACAAAATTCTGTTACTGTAGGTCTGATACATCTTTCAACAAGTCACCGGTGTCATGTAAGATTGCTGAATCTCTAAGGCAGGGAAATGTTGATTCTTTTTGCTGATATGCGTGGTAGCTAGAGGGACTAAAACATAGATTGTAGGCTGAAAACAAGTAATTTGCAATGAGTCACAAAACTGAATTTGTTTTTCTTGCTAGCCTCTGTTGGGTGAGGGATGCGGGAGCTCTGCTGGGGTTGCTGGTCAGGGCACTGAAGCGGCACACTGGGCTCTGCCCACTGAGGAGGGGCTCTGCTCCAGCCGGACGCTGTGCTGCCAACAGGGCTGAAACTGCTGAACCTGAAGCTGCTTTGAATATGGACTTTGTGCCTTCTCAATGAAAGTGGGAGGACTGGAACATTTTTCATCAGAGATCTTCCTGTGCCACTGCTCCCTCTGCACATGCAGTCATCTCGGTGACGCCGACTTGTGAGAAGCAGCAAAACGAAGGGCCATGTTGGAGATTTCCATGTGAGCCGGTGCACCTCTGCACCGTACTGACCATGTGGAGATAGCAGCTCAGAGCCTCAAAGCAGCAAAGCAAAGGTCGTGTCCAAGACCATTACTGCTGCCTCTCAGCGCGGGTGCAGATCGGCACCGACACAGCAGTACCGCAGCCAGGATGCAGGCGAACACAGGGACATGTGTCTGCATTTGCAAGTCATTATTAGTACAGGTCAAGATCTCCAAAATATTTTTGTTTTCAGTGGGCTGGAGTCCCAGTAAGCCAGAGAAATTAAAGTAGAAAAAACCTTGGAATGGGGAGGGAGGGGAATCACTGGCATAGCTCCCTAAAATATGAGTAAACTCTTTCCCCTTGGCGTTTTGTGTTCAAGACTGGCAGCCTTTTGGAAGACATGCTGGAGCGAAATCTCGGTCCAGATGCAAAGTAATTGTGCAGTTCTCTGATCTACATTTATAGTGTGCTTACACTTATGAATCTCGAAGCACGCTACAGCTAAAGGAAAAAAAAAAAACAAACCAAAAGCAATAAATGGTAGCAAACTGCCATTTGTTCTAGGGTATCATGAAAGTGGAAAAACTTGTTGAATACACAGTGTTACCACTTTTTCTCTGGGTGCTTAGGTTAGCTGGCTGGCAAATATGCAGTTGCGTTGATCATTACCAACCTCAAAGAGATAGGGTTTATCTTTTTCAAAGAGAGAGGCTTGTAAAAGCAAGCTATTGTTAATGTGTACTTAATGCACAGAAATGGGAGTGCCCAGCCCGCGGGGACTGCGATAGGCGCTTGGATTGCACTGGTTTTAGTAAGAAGGCATCAAGCTGCCCAGCCTCAGCATGTGCAAATTGTGTGACAGGGCTGCCACGTGCAGGGGCAGCGAGGATGACTGGTGCCTGGGCAGTTTTTTTTGGTTCAACTGCTGCCACGGGCTATGGTTGTAACGCTGCAAAGCGCAAGACATTCTCTGGGAAAATAATATCTTTGGCAAGATCACTTTCTTTCCCCTCTATGTTGCCCACCAGATCCTGCACACAAGTGCCTATGAACTCTTATATTCCCTTTATAAATGAAAGAAGAAGCAGAGCATCCTTGAATGAGATACTGATGCAAATGGGTTCATGGATAGTTACAACACCTGGAATTGGGCAAAGCATTTGCCAGTGTCCTGACTGACATCCTTGTGTCTAAATTGAAGAGACATGAATTTGACGGATGGACTGCTCAATGGATAAGGAATTGGCTGAGTGGCCACACTCAAAGAGTTGTAGTCAACAGCTTGATGTCCAAGTGGAGACCAGTGATGAGTGGCGTTCCTCAGGCATCAGTATTGGGAACCGGCCCTGTTTAACATCTTTGTTGGCAACATGTACAGCGGGATAGAGTGCACCCTCAGCAAGTTCGCTGATAACACCAAGCTGTGTGGTGCGGTCAACATGCTGGAGGAAGGGAAGAGATGCCATCCAGAGGGACCTTGACAGGCTGGAGAGGTGGGCCTGTGCCAACCTCATGAAGTTCAGCAAGGCCAAGAGCAAGGTCCTGCACATGGGTCGGGGCAACTCACAGTATCAATACAGGCTGGGGGATGAAGGAATTGAGAGCAGCCCTGTGGAGAAGGACTTGCAGGTACTAGTGTATGAAAAGCTGGACATGAGCTGGTAATGCACGCTTGCAGCCCAGAAAGCCAACCACATCCTGGGCTGCATCAGAAGCAGCATGGCCAGCAGGTTGAGGGAGGTGATTCTGCCTGTCTACTCCACTCTTGTGAGACCCCACCTGGAGTACTGTGTCCAGTTCTGGAGCCCCCAACATAAGAAGGACATAGACCTGTTGGCGTGAGTCCAGAGGAGGGCTGTGAAGGTGATCAGAGGGCTGGAGCACCTCTGCTGTGAGGACAGTCTAAGAGAGTTGGGATTGTTCAGCCTGGAGAAGAGAAGGGTCTGGGGAGATCTTATAGCAGCCTTCCAGCACCTAAAGGGGGCCTACAAGAAAGGTGGGGAGAAACATTTTAGCAAGGCCCGTAGTAATAGGACAAGGGGTAATGATTTTAAGCTAGAAGAGGGTAGACTTAGATTAGACATAAGGAAGAAATTTTTTACAGTGAGGGTGGTGAAGCACTGGCACACGTTGCCCAGAGAGGTGGTAGATGCCCCATCCCTGGTAACATTCAAGGCCAGGTTGGATGGGGTGCTGAGCAACCTGATCTGGTTGGAGATGTCCCTATTCCTTGCAAGGGGGCTGGACTAGATGACCTTTAAAGGTCCCTTCCAACCCAAACTATTCTATGATTCTATGATCTGGTCACAACACAAGAAAGACAGTGGGTAGATGCAAGAGGTAGATTTATTGGTACTCTTACAACAGCTGCATGAAGGAAAAGAGGTAAGCATAGTTGATGAGAATTGAGGGTATTATATGATACCAGGTGTGTGATGCAGTAATTAATTTAGGATTGGCCTGGCTTTTTACTAGAAAAGGGGGAGGGGGGTTACTTCTTTATAGGCCAGCCATAAGTTAGCAGACCTGCCATGGAGCAAAGTTTGAGCAAGATCCACAAGTTGCGCAGGTAATTGGTGGTGGACAATCCAATTGAGAAAAAGAATAGCAAAAGGAATATGTTTGGAGATGTAAAACAAATTTTCGTTATGTGACCTTTGGAAAAAACAAAGGTCAAATCTTTTATTGACTTTCTCTGCTTTCGTGAGAGGCTACTTTCTGTTTAAAAAAAATCAGAAACTGTATCATTGACATGCCAACGGGCTTTCCTATTCATTCGCAGTAATGTGGTTCTCCCTTTTGTCCCTTAACGATCATGGCCATCAAATTCTGACTGTTGTTGTATTTGAATTGCTTAAAAATGTATTTATTTCCTTCCCTTGCTCCATTTGTCTGCCTATCCAGAAGAGCTGAATGTCACTTACTGCCGGGTCCTGGTGATGCTCCTTCTCCTTCTCGCAGTGTCATGGTATGCAGCCACTTCCTCCGTAGTCCAGATTCATCGCCCTGTTTGTCTGTGGTTTCTTTCCTTTTGGCATCTCCTATCTTTTAACAGGTCCCCTGTGACCAAGATTTAGCAGAGACTAGGACAGGCAACATTCTGTGTGTATATAAGACTTTAATGTTATACTTGCTAATCCTTTAGTAACCTGGGCTCTTTATACCATGATGGAAAGTGAAATACTGCTAAGCAGTTTAGTATCCCATCTAATTAGGTGAGGGGGTGGCTAAGGGCAGGATGCAGTCGGCTGAGCCCTCGTGACTAGAAGTGAAAAGAAAGCCCCAGACTCTTCAGTTCAGGAGAGCTGGTGGGTCCTGCCACTGCTCAAGGGAGGTGAGGGTGCCCATGCCAAGTGTGAAGCTGTAGGCAGAGGTGGAAAGCCAGAACAAGCTGTCACAAACATATTGCTGACAGGATAGAGATAAGCTACATTAATGCCGTGTACTTTGTACTGCCTTGTGCCACTCCTGCTGGTTTTTTCTTATGTGTAGGGCTGGTTCAGGATTGCAAGTGGGATGTCTGCAGGAAACGCCCAAAAAACAGCCAGGCTGTGACATTTAGTTGAGGAACGGGTGCTGGGGATTGTACAGTGTTTGCTACGTTCCTCTGTCTCATCTTCATTTCTACCGCAGGTTTAGGAATGTCATCCTGCCTCTTAAATTTTCTCCACATTGGATCCTGAAAACGCTGACAGTAATTAGAAAATTACTTCTACTGCTTTATCACTTGTAGTATTTCTCATGGTGTTTTACGTTCTCTCCTCAAATAATTTTAGTTGGATTCAGACCAGTTTGCCTCTCCCTTTATCTTTGGAAGGGTCTGCTTTAAAGGTACTGGCTTGAATGGTTTCAGGTAGAGTGGTTTTGAATTTAATGAAGAAGCTATAGGTCATGGTCAATGACATGGAAATTGTGAAGAACTGAAAGTACTGGGAAGTTTATTACCAGATTAGTCTGGGGACTGAAGCCTCCGCTGGGAATGAAAAGCATAAAATACTTCTGTAAGTACCGGTGAGGTTTAGTTCATGAAAATGCCATTTGATAATGATGAGGTAGCCAGCTGATGCACAGGGTTACCTTCTCCGCTGGTGGATGCGTTGGACAAGCTGCAAAGCATTGTGTTGTAAGGAAGTAGCAACATGTAAAACCTGCCTTCTGGCTACTCCAAACTGCTCCCTGTTGCAAGTTTCGAGCACTGCTGAAACACCTTTGTGTTTTTCCTGACCTGCTTCCAAGTTGATTGAGAAGGAAGATGACTGTTTGACAGGGCTCTTTTTTTTTTTTTTTTTTTTTTCAGAGAGGTGGTTGAAAAGATTATGGCAAGATTGCCCCATTTTTTTTTTCTGGATTCTCCAGGTTTCCTATCAGTCAAGAGTTAGGTCCAGGTTCACTGCAGCTTTTCCATTGGCATCCTTTGTCACTTGATCTCTCAGCGCTAGACAAAGGTCGGATGTTCTTGAAGATTTTATTAGATACATCAAGCAGTCCTTGACATTGTGTATCAAAAAGTACTGCAGGACCAGTCAGAGCAGGCAGTTGTTCTCCAGATTACCTGATTTTTCTTCATTAAAGGGTGCCAGAAAATACTCTTTCATTTACTTGTCTACCAAAATGTCCTTTTTTATGATCTCCATTCATTCCCTTCTCTTCCACTGGGCATGTGCACATTTAACAGGCTTTGAAAGCAAGACATTTTGTTCTACAGTTCCATTACTGCAATGTCACTTGTACCGATATCGCTTTTTAATTAAAGCTAGGCCACAGAATGGCATTGTTGGCTTGCTCCGATCTGTCTATATGGTTTCAGGTCTTTAGATGGGGGAGTGATGGGTAGTAAGTGTATATTCTGATTTATTATGCTTTTCAATAATCCCCTCAGTTTGCTTTTCCATAATTTAATGTTTTTAACTGAAAGAGTTATTAAGTGATCCTTTCCATAAGGTGGTCATCAAGCCCTAGCTGTAAGGGCTTATTTGTACATGACTTTTGGCTGTCCTATTTCTAAGGTTGCACTGTGCTCCATGGGAGAATCTTGCATGTCTTTTTTTGGCTGGGAACACACTTGGGAAAATCAGAATGGTTTTTGTTTGTTTGCTTTTTGCAGTCCACTGGCAGTTGTAGCAACATCATTTTATGAGGTTGTATTGCAGAAGGCTGGAAGGGAGCAATGTCTGCTGGAATGTCTTTTAGGGCAGATAGAAAAACAATGCATTGCTTGTTTGCAATCCCTGCATTTTCCATTTTTCATTTTGAATTACTGCTTTTTTCTCTATTTAAATATCTTTTGAGATCCAACAGACATCATTTCCAAGACTGTTTACATGTTGCATTTGTAGAGAGACCTGACCGTGTCACTGTGGTGCATAGGCTTTCGTGCAGATGCAGGGGCAAAGGTAGCTTTGGTAAAGTATTCTTGTTGATGTGTTGCTTGTAGTGTTGTGTCCTGTTAAATAACAAAGCAGTGAAGAAAGCAGCACTCGTCTGTATAAATAACATTGGTGAGTTGCTTCAGGGATCTTCCTGGATCTGAAGGCCTTACATTGATGTACTCTTTTTAAGTGTAAACTTATTATTTTAATGAGTGATTTGATCAGATAAAGCAAATCAGATTAGTAAGGCACCATGGAGATCTTGTCCTTTTCATGTTATGTCTATATGAGGTACCTCCTCCTACCTGTGCATCTTCGTTAGCAGCTTTCAGGTGAAACGTGGGTACAAATAGAATTCCTTCATCTGGGAGAGATGTAGGTTAGTAGTCCCCAGTTGTGATTACTAGCTCCAGGTTTTTACTGTGGTGGCCAGAGGTTTAAATTTACATTGATGAAATTAAAAGTGAAAGTACTGTAGCTTTTCATCAGAACTGCAGTGCCTGTGACCTACATTAGCTTCCCTACTCCCTGCTGTCTCTCTACCGACTGAAAGCCTCAGCAAAGCCTGGAGAAACCCATGGTGTGTCCACAGGGACACTGGAACACCCTACTTTGTCACCTGTTACAACCCCAAGTCTTTGTCTAAGAACTAGGTATGATACAGATGAGTTTCACAGAGGATCTCAGTAGAGAAGGAGTTTCTCTGACTACACTGATGTGCTGTGAAGACTATTAACAGGGACAGGGATGGTCACCATTTTGCCGGTAGGCTCCGATGATTCAATTCTTAGCTCTGGTGACGCTGATTTTGGGATGTTTGTGGAAAAATGAATGTTACTTGTGATCAGTGTCGGTAACAGCAAGATCAGGTGCTGCCCCATCCCTGGAGTGGAGCAGAGGCCTTGGAGATGGGGTGACGCAGGCTTCGGGGCAGGCTGAACAGTGTCACCCAGGATGGCAGCTGGATACCATGGGGCTCGCACCAGCAATCCAGCCCCCTGGGCTGCAACTTCCACTGCTGTCTGTGTGAGGTGGAAACTCAGGGATGGCTGTGCACTGCGAGCACACCATCACCTGCCATCTCCACTGAGTGGGTCCCCATTCAAAGCATAATTTAAAAGTGGAGAAGATGTAGGACAGAGCCAGAGACAGAGCTGATTTGCCTGCAGTGATAACAAAGTTTTGGCAAGCTGGTTTCAAAACCCAAAGTTTTGAAGGTGTTAGGTTTTTTCTGAAGCATTTTACATATGAGGGGTAATTTTCTCTTGTGATGTTGTTTATATTTGGGATTGTAGCTTATGGGTTTTTAAGAGTTTATGGTTTGTTCCATTAAGCCTATATGAGGCTTATAAAGAACAAGGGACTTCATGTACTTCAGAGCTGCATTTGCATCTTCTATCTAGGAAAAAAAAAATTGTCCCTGAATTTTAACTTCATTTTCTCATCCTCACACTTCTCTTACATTTTCCCACTACAAAGAGGAAAATTTGCTGCTGCTGTTTTTGTTCCTAGCTGCACACATGTTAGTTTATGTCTAATAACACATATATTCTACAAGCATGAGTGTGGCAAACTACTGGCAAACACATTTCAGCAAAACAAATGCAACCATCAGAGAGGTGCGGGACATGAGCCACCTTCCCCCATGGCTCCACACTGCCATGCCCTTGTTTCTCCTCTCTGTAACTTTAGGGCTGTTGTCTGTCCTGCCAACGACATGACCCAGGAGTCCTTTCCTGCTCATGGGTCTGACTGAATGCGATGGTGCGGAGGCTTGGGTGGGCACAGCCCCTTGCTCCCCAGTGAGAATGCCCATGCAGGTTGGCTGGTGGGGAGCTGGGGCTATATCTAGCCGGGCCTCTGGCTAGACCACCGTGGGTTGTGACCTGGTGAGACATCATAAAAGAGTAGCTCCTTTACTTTTCAGAGTACTCTTTCCCGCTCCCATCTGGGCTTCAGGCTATGCCTTGGCTCAGCTGCTAACGCTCATGGAGGAAGTCTTTCTCCTCCTCCATCCTTTTCATATGACTCGAGCTTGGAACAATTCCTGCAGCTGTCCCTCTGGTAGCCTCCCAGCACTGTTTTTGCTTCCTTTCCATGGGTTAAGGAGTTGGGCCGATGATACAGGTACTGTCTGTCAGTAGTCAAGTGAATTGGGTGACAGGATCAGGATTCCAGAGAAAAGGCAGATGTGGCGGAATAGCAGTCCCTGTCCAGGATGTCTTCCCAGGGCCCTGACTCCTCCTCATTTACTTCCAGCAGGGAGAAGGGTGCCTGGGGAGCTGCTCCAGCCTTCGGAGGAGCACAGACCTGCGTATCCGACAGTACCTGTCATGAGGAGGCTGAAAAGGTCTTTTGAGAGGCAGGCTTTAGAAATCGGGGGATCAGATGATCGGTATAAGATACAACCCTGTTTACTCTCTGATAGCCTGTTACGTCAAAGACCGTCATCAGTGAGTCACCTGCCCGTGTGTGACTGTTGTTGTGGCATCTCTGAATATAAATGTCGAAGGATATTGAGCTGTAGGAATAAATCAGACTGCGTTGGCATGTGTGAATCAGACAGGTTCTCTCTTCTTCATGTCCTTCTCTTTCCAGTATTAAGGCTGGTATGGTCAATGGGAAACAGCTGCAGAAACCCAAATCAAAGCCAGCAGTACAGGTTATATTGTCATATGCAGATCTGGCACATCCACACATTGTGTCTCTTCTTGCTGGTTCTGTCAAAATTATACCTGGGAAAAAAGGGAGAAAGGTTGCTTTGACATTATTTCTGAGGTAGAAAAACAGAGAGACTGAGAAGCATTTTCACACTCTTTTTTATACATACAGAATGTGTGATTTTTAGATAAGCATCAGAGAGAAAGTAACTTTACCAAGGCTACCAGCCACTGCTTGTAAGCCGTGGACATGGGTATGCTTCGTGATTACAGTGGTTCAGGATAAAGCACTTCAATTAGACTCTCAAGTTAGGAGTTCCAATTATAAACACAAGTGGTTGTTTTTTTTCTGTTGAAACCTGGGAGAAACCATTAAGAAAAGTCCCTCGTCTTTCATCTTATTGAGCATCCTTTTTTTTTTTTTTCCTAGCAAAATCTGTTTTTTTAAGTCAATGAAATGATGATGAGGAAGGCTAAAAGAAAAACATCGGGAGCCTGAAATTGCCTATTTACTTGCCAGAAGTACTCTGCTCTGGCAACTGCAGTGGGTTTTTTTTTTTTCACCTGTTGTGCTCCCTTTACAGCATATGAAGAAGTGGTAATAAATTTAAGAATGAACTCTGCCTGTGCAAATTAAAGACAACTTGACTAAAAAAAAAGTTTTTAAAACCCTATAGAATGTAAATAGAGGGGGCTAGCACTGCTTCACTTTACTACTCCCCTACTGAATGCTATTATGAGGATAATCCTGTATTACATGATAGAGGATAGTTAAAAGATCTATGATAAGGCTGTCCTTCATGCATTTCTGTAAAGATTTTTCTTAATGATTGAAGAAAATCCTATGAAAATATTAAATTTTATAGTGCATATCTAGATCTGTTTCAGTTTACTCATTAACATCAGACAATACAATAATGAGTCAGGCTGCTATTTTCAGGGGAGAAAATGACAACAGTGCATCTAGGCTGAAGCCACCTCCTTCAGCGGCACTGCGATATTCAGGGCTATTTCACTTTGCATCTGAGACGCCAGGATGTCTCGCACTGCTGCACGTGAGGCTCGCCCTCAGGCCTTGGCCTCTTATTTTAGAATACTGTGGTAATTCTTACACTTTCGGTATTTTATAAATAACGTACTTCTGGGGGAGTCAGGATTTCTTACTCCTTAGCCATCTGTTTACCGTTGCTTTTCTCTTTAGATTATTTGCTGCCCCTTTCTGTGTTGTGTTTTCTTGCCTGAGGCTGGATGACTGATCTCCCCTGTCGCTCCTCCATGCCTGAGTGGGCTTTGCTGGGGTAGGTCTGCCTGGCCGCGAACGAGGAGAAGCTTTGTTTCTGGTGGGGTGCATTTCTTCTGTCTTCCTTCATCACCTCCAGTTTTCGCCTCCCTCTTCTCAGTTATATTTTTCCTTTTCTTGTTCCTTGTCGTCATTCCTCTACCGTAGGACAGACCTAATAAAGGATTTCAGCTACTATAAAGCACATTGATGCCCAGACTTTCATCCACCCTTGATAAAATACATCACCTGCCTGTGGTTTACACAGCACAGAGGGACAAGCAGAACCCTGTAGTCTAGGAAGTGATAATGCCGCCCATCCCTGTTGAAGGATTTTTGCAGAAGAGTGACTTGAAACTCTGTGTTCAGCATGTGTAGCCTGAGCCCGTTGGTGTGCCCATGGGTGCAAGAGGCATCCCTCCAGGGATTTCAGCAGGGAAAGGACTTCAACCTCCTTGCCTTCCGTGCTGTCCCAGCTTCAAGTCCACCTCTTGGCCTCCAGTTCTCCTCATTTGTTACCATGCTTACTGTTCATCCTTCCTCTTCTGTTTCTCCCATTGTGTTAGCTGCTTCTGCCTGTCCCCTTGCCTCATAGAATCATAGAATGGTTAGGGTTGGAAGGGACCTTCAAAGGTCATCTAGTCCAACCCCCCTGCAAGGAGCAGGGACATGCCCAACTAGATCAGGTTGCTCAGAGCCTTATCCAGCCTGGCCTTGAACGTTTCCAGGGATGGGGCTTCCACCACCTCTCTGGGCAACCTGTTCCAGTGTTTTACAACTCGCATTGTAAAAAATTTTTTCCTAATATCTAATCTAAATCTACCTCCCTCTATTTTAAAACCATTACCCCTCGTCCTATTGCAACAGGCCCTACTGAAGAGCCTGTCCCCATCTTTCTTGTAGGCCCCCTTGAGGTACTGGAAGACCACTATCAGGTCTCCCAGAGCCTCCTCTTCTCCAGGCTGAACAGTCCCAACTCTCTCAGCCTGTCCTCATAGGAAAGGTGCTCCAGCCCTCTTATCATCTTCGTGGCCCTCCTCTGGACTCACTCCAACAGGTCCACATCCTTCTTATATTGCTGGCTCCACAGCTGGATGCAGTACTCCAGGTGGGGTCTCACCAGGGCAGAGTAGAGGGGGAGAATCACCTCCCTCAGCCTGCTGGCCACGCTCCTCTTGATGCAGCCCAGGATGCGGTTGGCCTTCTGGGCCGCAAGGGCGCATTGCTGGCTCATGTTGAGCTTCTTGTCCACCGGCACTCCCAAGTCCTTCTCCTCAGGGCTGGTCTTGATCCATTCTCTGCCCAGCCTGTATTTGTGCCTGGGATTGCCATGACCCAGGTGCAGGACCTTGCACTTGGCCTGGTTGAACTTCATGAGGTTGGCACGGGCCCACCTCTCCAGCCTGTCAAGGTCCCTCTGGATGGCTTCCCTCCCTTCCAGCGTGTCAACGGCACCACACAACTTGGTGTCATCGGCAAACTTGCTGAGGGTGCACTCTATCCCACTGTCCATGTTGCCGACAAAGATGTTGAACAGGGCCAGGCCCAGCACGGACCCCTGAGGGGGTCGTGACCGATCTCCACTTGGACATTGAGCCGTTGACCACCACTCTCTGAGTGTGGCCATCCAGCCAGCTCCTTATCCACCGAGTGGTCTGTCCATCAAACCCATGTCTCTCTAGTTTAGAGAGAAGGATGTTGTGCGGGACAGTGTCAAAAGCATTCCACAAGTCCAGGTAGCTGATATTCGTTGCTCGTCCCTTGTCCACCGATGCTGTCACCCCATCATAGAAGGCCACCAAATTGGTCAGGCACAATCTGCCCTTGGTGAAGCCACGTTGGCTGTCACCAACAGCCTCCATGTCCTTGCTCTCCATGTGCCTTAGCATGATTTCCAGGAGAATCTGCTCCATGACCTTGCCAGGCACAGAGGTGAGGCTGACCGGCCTGTAGTTGCCCGGGTCTTCCTTGTTACCTATTTTAAAAATGGGAGTTATGTTCCCTGTCTTCCAGTCATTGGGGACCTCACCACACCGCCACAAGTTCTCAAATACGATGGCCCATGGCTTGGAAACTTCATCCGCCAGTTTCCTGAGGACCCGCGGATGGATCTCGTCAGGTCCCAAGGACTTGTGCACCTTTAAGTTCCTCAGATGTTCCCGAACCTGCTCTTTGAGTACAGTGGGCGGCTCTTCATCCTCGCAGTCCCTTGCTTGTGCCTTCCACAGCTTGGGTGGTGAGGCATGAGCCTTTATCGGTGAAGACTGAGGCAAGAAAGTCATTGAGTACCTCAGCCTTCTTCATCTCCTGAGTAACCAGGACACTGGTTTCCTTCTGGAGGGGGCCTATATTCTCCTTGGACTTTCTTTTGTCCCCTACATACCTATAGAAGCCTTTCTTGTTCCTTTTTATATCCCTGGCCAGATTCAATTCTGTCAGGGCTTTAGCCATCCTCACCCAATCCATGGCCACTCGCACAGCCTCTTTGTAGTCCTCCCAGGCTACCTGTCTCTGCTTCCACCCTCTATAGGCTTCCTTCTTTACTTTCAGTTGGTCCAGGAGCTCCTTGCTCATCCACGCGGGCCTCCTGGCCTTTTTGCTGGACTTGTTCTTCATCAGGATGCACCTCTGCTGAGCTTGGAGGAGGTGCTTCTTGAATATGGACCAACTTTCCTGCGCCCCTCTTCCCTCCAGGGCCGCCTCCCATGGCATTTTGCCCATCAGGTCCCTGAAGAGGCCGAAGTCTGCTCTCCTGAAGTCCAGGGCAGAGAGCTTGCCGTGTAGTTTCCTCACTGCCCCATGGATCTTGAACTCCACCGTGTCGTGGTCGCTGCAGCCAAGGTTGTTCTTCAGTTTCACATCCTCCACCAGTCCCTCCCTGTTGGTGAGCACAAGGTCAAGCATGGCACCCCTCCTTGTTGGCTCCTCTATCGCCTGCAGGAGGAAGTTATCGTCCACGCATTCCAGGAACCTCCTGGACTGCCTGTGCCCTGCTGCGTTGTCTCTCCAACAGATGTCAGGGTGGTTGAAGTCCCCCATGAGGACCAGGGCTTGTGACTGTGAGGCTGCTCCTATCTGCCTGTAGAGGGCCTCATCCGCTCTGTCCTCCTGGCCAGGCAGCCTGTAACAGACCCCCACCGTAACGCCCCCTGTCCGTCCCCATCCTCTAATCTTGACCCATAAGCTCTCTGTCAGCTCCTCCTGCATCCCCCTCATGATATGGCTGCCTGTCTCTGTGCCTGTCTCTGTGCTAGTGTCCTGGAAGATCTGCCTCACATCTTCAGCAACAAATTTCTTCTAGCCCCCAAGCTCTTGCCTCCCTTTCTCCTAGTAACCCCAGCCCAAGCAGAGCATTTTATAGGTTCGTCCAGAAAATTCCCTTGCCTCCCTTTTTGGGGAAAGAGCTGGCAACTTTCGATGGGGAAACATCTAGTTGTATTCAGTAGAGACAGTAGTTAGTCCCTGAAGTCTCAAAATGTAGGAAGGTGGGAGACAACTGTGAGAAACAGAAATGCCAGAAAAATGTGGAGGCTTTGGCAGCTCTGTCTTTATGTCTACTGTGTTATCCTGCAGAACAGAATTGAAGACAAACATACAAATGTGCTAACGTTCAAGTTATTGGATGCAAGTCTGCTACTGAATGACTTTGGGGGATTTTTTTGGGTTTTTTTGTTTTTTTTTCTTTTAGTTTCAAGATTAATTTTTTTTTTTGTCATTCTGCTTTATTTAGTTTCTCTTCAAATAATAGCAATGAAAAGTTACAGTGCTCCAGAACAACTCCAAAGCTCTGTCTTTAAAATTGTTCATTTGATATTAGCCTCCTTTGGCTAAAACTGTATCAGGTATAATTGAATGCTGTCAGATCGTGATTGCTTTGTGCCACCAGCCCAGGAACCAGACCAAAGTCATGAACCTTTCAGGAAAATCCATCATAAAAACACTGTTAGGAAGCTGGTTAATACCAGTCTAATGCGGTTAAACAGATTATCTTAAGAGTACATACCTCTGCAACCCCTTTATAACTGTATCACCTGAGCTATCCAGTCCTTTTAACCATTACTATGCTGCAGAGAGGAGAAAATTGAAAGTCTTTTGGATGCAAAAAGTTATCAAAAGTTGTCAGAAGGTGTCAAATCAGATTATTTCAAAATCAGTCTAATCTTTATTCAGTATTGTGCTTACCTCTGATAGGAGATAATACTACTGCGTCTCTTGTTGTCTGAAACTGCTTACATCTGCTCTCTGCAGTTCGCATCACGCGTGCAGTCAAATCTTCTCATGTCTGTGGTGTATACTGCGGGAATACCATTTGCCATCATTGCAAATAATGCTGAAGTCATTACAAAGCTGTTAAAAGTGACCTAAAATTTATCTGTCCTAATTAGTATAATATAACTGTTAACCTCATTAGACTGACAGAACTCACAAAAAAATATTTTCGGTAATAAGAAGCAAAATGAAATGTTACTTAGTATAAATATATGGAGTGTCTTGCCTAGGAAGAAGGGAGTCAAACACAGCACAGACCTGAGCTGCTCACTCATTCAGACTCTTTTTTTTTTCTTGAATTGGAACTGAAATCAAACCATTACTTTGAAGTCTTGGCTGTGTTTGATCCAGAATAGAATTGCTGCCTGCCTGCCCGCCTGCCTTCCCACAAGGTATCTCTAGTTACTGCTCTTAAATCCTCACCTTCTCCCATCCCAGCCCCTGTAGCCTGCATCCTGTTGGCAGCTGCATGGCAGCACTGTGTTGCAAGTCCCCTGCACCAAGATGTCATCCTGCACTGCTCCAGATGTCATCCTGTGCTGCTCTTGGTTGCTTTGGAGCTCCGTGCATGGACCAGTGCAGGACAGTGTGGTGTGAGGGACTCCCACTGCAGTGCCCATCATGGGATGTGGGGGGATTGCACCTCCCTCGTGGTGTGGGGCCACTACATGACCTGGCTTGAGTGGCTCTATGTGTGCGTGCGTATCTCGATACCGTGTTGCGTGCATTGCTGTCTGTCTGCTCTGAGTGCTGTAAGCCCAAACTTTTGTGGGCTTGAAGAGGCAGAAGCATGCAGCGCAGACACCTCTCCCAATGCTCTGGGGCAGTCGGGACAGCACTGCCGATTGCGGTACAGCCCATCATGCTCCCTCTGCCTTCCCTCATCCACACCCAGACTGGCCACCGGCTGCTCTACACACCACTGCTGAAGAGGTGGTAGAGGAAAGGAGATGGGAATGTACTCCAACCTCACACTGAGAGTCTGCTCCTGTCCCATAAAGCATAAATCTTGTCTTAACAGTTAGGTAGTTTGGTATGAGCAAGTTTGAGGTGGTTCATCACTACCCAAACTGGTTAACAAATATTTACTGGCCTCTAACCAACCTAAACTGCAACCATACCATCAAATGTGGTAATTCTTCCCCTTCCCTGACTGTGAAATACAAGACCATAGAAATGAAAATTAATGTGTTTTTTTTCTTATTATGAGATGAATAAGGATCGAGGTTTTGTGGTTTTCAAAACCTGGTTGTCATAAACATTGCCATGGCAATTAGACAATCTCAGTGCACAAGGTGAGAGGGCACTGGCTTTGTAGTTATCCTGGTCTTCCTGGGGCTTGTTCCCAGTGCGGATGCTAAAGCTCACCCAAGAGACTACAGGCCCTGGGTCCTCTACAGTCTCCTACAGGACAGAGCCCTGGTTGGATTTTCATGCGGTTACCTGTGTTTTACAGCACAGAGCTATAAACATGTCCATAGAAGCAGAGAAGTTTCTAAGTGGGCAAAAAATGTCATGTTGCTGCGTGCATACTGATATGCCTCTGTTTCTTTGGACTCTGCTTTTACTTGGGTTTCAAACTCATATATCTCCAGTGAAGGCTGCATTTACTTTCTTCATGCTTCCAGTCAGATGTGCTGCTACAGCTTTTCTTAGTTTTCATGCACCTCATGGAAAAATCCTTGTCCATTGAGGAGCTCGTGAACCACGTACCAGTTGCCTTGAGCAGGCACAGACACATGCTGTACTATGCTGCACATATTGCTTGGCCTTCAGGCCCATGCTGTGCTGCCTGTATCCCTTACCATGGGGTACCCTCAGCTAGCGGCTCGTAACGGAAGTCTGGAGAGCGGGCCATACCCTAATTGCAGGCCTGTCTGACGCTGCATCATCTTGGGGTTCCAGGGTCAGAAGGAACTGGCAGCTTGCTGCCACCTTTTCTGGGATATTAATTAAGTAGTTACCTTTCTTGAGATGTTTGTCTTTCTTTTTTGGTGGTCCAAAAGAAACCAGCACCTCTTGGTGCAAAGCCATAGTCCACTGATATTTGTGAGTATGATTATAGATTTTCTAGAGAAAATTCTGTTCCTAAATATGCGCCCATCCAGTTAGGCCACCATTAATGCTGTACATCATTAAGTCTTAGTCAGTGTAATGTTGTGCTGTGTGGGAAGGAATCCCAGGCTAAATCTATTTTTGACCTCTAATGATTGATTTACAATGAGTTATAGCAGCAGAGTTCAAATGTTTGCTGATTATTGCTGATGTGGACTACTATCAGGCAGTTTTAAAAATAAAACTTGTAATTCTAAGAGTTTCACTGGAGTTCCTTAACAGACCCTTGCTTGACATTTCAGCAAATTCACTCAGAGTGCTCACAGACAGGGGTTGTGCAGCAGGGTGATGCTACCCGGTGTGTTCGCTGTTAATGGGGCTATTGACCTCTCCTTGCTGGTTCTCCGCTTTTCATGTTGTGTTGCAGTGCTCAAGATCTTTAAGTGTCTTTTTAGAGGAAACAATGGGAAACTAAATTGCCAGGTAGTAACAAGCCTGCAGGAAACAAAAATTGGTATGAAAAAGATAAATGAGCCACAAAACGTCATCAGCTGATTCAAGTGTCAATTGTGTTGTGCTTGTGGAAGTGTGTCTGGGCTCTACAAAATCTGTTCTGTTCCTCATGGAAGTTCAGTCTTCAGAAATTGGGGAAGAATGGGAGTGAAATTTGGCTGTCCTTTTTCAGAAATTCCCCAGGGTCAGTTTTACCTGCATCTGGTTCTGGCCCTATGTGCAGGCATGTAGGTTCATACACTAACGATGCTATCAGCCGGGCTGCAGGAGTATCTTCAAAGGAGTTTCCTTTCAAGGAAACGCACAAACACTTGGTATTTATGTCCAAATGTGACTCTGCTGTGTATCTAATACTAATTAAGTACTTGACAGACGTTTTTTTGTTTTGTTTTGCAGGAAGAAATCATTCCTATTTTCAGCTCTGTATGCTGCCTTTATATTTGGTGGTCGGCACCTAATGAACAAACGAGCAAAATTTGAACTGAGGAAACCACTAGTGCTGTGGTCCCTGAGCCTTGCTGTCTTCAGGTAGGCATTTCTTCACACCAACTGCCTTTGACAGTAGTCCATGAAGAGGGTTTGGGGTTCTTCACATACAACAGCACTACTAATCCACCAACAAGCTCACCCAGAAATGCCATTTCATTAGTTCTGCTATTCAGGGTTATGTCCTGATCCACTCCTCACCATTGGAATCATCCTCTTTGACTTGCCAGATCATACAGCATTTGAAGAGGAGAGAAATCAATAACACTCTTGAAGAACAAAGGTGAAAATAAAGTGAGGACACGAGAAAAAGTGCTTATCATTGCAATAAATTTACCATGCAAGGTACAAATGGAAATAAACACATTAAGATGTTAGTCTTGTTCTCACTTACTGGTTAGTATTATGTTTATATGGCTGCAGATACGGAATATTTAGTCAAGACTCTGATCTCCGTTACAGCGAGGTAAACTTAAAGTCACTGCTTTGATAACAGGTAAATTAGGCCACTGTAATTGAAATCAGAATCTGGCTTCTGGTTAATCCATCACAAAAAGCTTGTGAATGTAGCAAAAGGGTGGCTCCACAGGGAATGGCTATTTTTTAGTGATGTACATCTCTGTAGTTGTATGTTGACTGTATCCTCGAGTATGGGGAAAGTCAGGTTCAGATTCTCAATAGCTGCTGAAGTCAGGAGTAAAACTGACCAACCTGAATTCCACTTTATCTGCTTATGCTAAGTTTTAATGAGGCTGAAGAGAAATGAACAAATGAACAAACACTTACAAAAATAACCCTTAGAAACACCCAAACTTTTGGTACAATTTACTAATAACAGTACATGGAAGACCTGCGGATTATCCTTCATTTTGGTGCCTATTTGGAGTGTAAGTTATAGTTCACTCAACAGTATAAAAAACATTTGCAAACCATTGTCAAACACTGACAGCAGTATCTTTTTCTAATATCAGTATAATAATTACTGATTATATTAGTTCAAAAGTACCTATAACAGATTTGCTTACTGAGCAGCTGTGAACAAGGCATGATTTTTCACAGGATGGGAATAGTTTGAGCTGAAAGTTTCTACACAGTAAAATAAAGCAGGAGTGGAGAAGTTTGCTTTCTTTTGTGGCTTTTTGTTTTTCCTCCAAAATTGTTCTATCACATTGACACTTTCTAAAACTCTAGCAAGGGAAAATAAATTGTATTTATAAGTTGTCTCATCCAGCTAGCACATACTAACAGAAGAACTTTATGTTGGCTTGATTTTAATAGTTCATCAATACCTTTAAAAAAAATTGTAGTGCAAACTTTGAGCAGTCTGGATAACTTTGAGAGTAAGTTCTAACACTTTGAAAATTTATAATTTTCAACTGGTTGCTGTACTTCTGGCTGTGTGTCTAACATAGTTTTGCTGGTAGGGTCCTGTAAGCGATTGTTGTAGTTTGTTGCAGAATTTCAGCAGCTGTTGAATTGGTTCTGAGATGGCATGTCATTTGTGGAACAGTTTGTAAAGTGATCCCAAAATGTATATTGCAATTACACTTTCTTATTGAATGTAGCCACTAGAAAGTAACTGACTGACACAAAGCATTTATAGTTTCATTCCCGGTCCGAGGAGGGGAGCATGATTTCAGAACTGTCCTTTGCATAAGGTTTCCAGGATGAATTTTAAAATCCATTATTTTGAGATGAGTCTGTGGCTGACTTTTACAGTGTGGGGCTTTTAAGCAATTTCACTAATTAATTTCCTCCCAAAATCATAAGCAATGCACCGATCAATGAATAGCAAGAATATACACTATATTGTGAAAGTACTGTCTAGATGGACTTTGACATCAACACGTTAGTTACTTGCCAGTTGGAGTTTTGTGTCATAAGCATATGATATGAGCAACCTGGTCTCGTTGAAGATGTCCCTGCTCCTTACAGGGGATTGGACTAGATGGCCTTTGAAGGTCCCTTCCAGCCCTAACTGTTCTATGATTCTATGAAATAGCTAACACTTGGCCAGGATGAGCTGTTGAGTGACATTGGGTGAAATGTGAAATGTGGACTTCGTGTTTTTGAAGCTACGGGTTGCCAGGATTAACCTACCACAGAGACCACTTCTTGCTCTGCCACACATCGTGGGCACTTGAGGTGAGCTCGACTTGTGCAGATAGAGAAGCAGTGGCCAGAAGGGCGCAGTTTGAGAGGGATTCACCGATGCAGGGTTTGCTTCCTCCATCAGCTCAAATAGCACTGTTCAGGGACAAGGGTTGCCCAAGCACTGCAGAAATCACTCTTTCCTCTGCGTGTCGGGAAGTGAGACAGCAGGGTGGAGGGGAGGCATGAACTGGAGTGTGAGGTGTTTGGACTACACAGAAGCACTTGAGCATTTCAGCTGCTGGATTTGATAGTGGGGACCAGTTGATTATAAAAATTATATGGCTATGCTTAGAAAGCTTTGCTCTTCTGAGGCACTGAGTAGTATCCAGAAGAGTGAAATAAGGAAGGGAAAAAAGACCCAAAATGTTTTCAGTAGGACAGAGCTTGAAGCCTCTGTAGCTTTCATAGTAATATGCAATCCCATACAAAGCCAACCCAAACACAAAAAACCTTGACTGTTTGCCTGGAAAACAGAGGAAATGCAGAATATTCATTAAAATCTGAGATGAAGACTTCTTATAAGAAGTGTTAATTGGAACATCCATTTCCTGATGTTTCACCACCACTGTCCTTTCTAGGGCCACCGGTGACTCCCAGCCTTATTGACTCTCTTAGAAAGCTGCACTAGACTTTGAATGCTGTGAACTTTCCAAGTAACTTGGATCTATTTTTCTGGCTTCTTGCATAACTAAGTGTTTCATTTATGTATGTTTGGCCTGAAAAACATTTCTACTTCCTCTGAAGGTCAGTTCAGATAGATTTAGATGCTGCTGTTCTGTCTGTAGACTTACTATGGATCCAGGAAAATGCTCCTTACTTTAAAAAGATGACTTCTTTGGCTTTCTGGGATGCTAAAATGCTATGACTTTTGTGATAACCTTGTAGAAATTCTAAGTAATGTGTTTGAGTGGTTGTACTGAGGACGAAAAACCTGCCTGGAGAGCCCTCAGTATTCTGCCTCAAGGTAAATGTGAGGCTTTTTTCCAGAGTCCTTGTTTATCTCCCTTCTAGCACTCCTGCCATTTTACCTGCTTCAAATATCCTCAGAAATAGCAGCACTTAGCAGAGGCTGGAAAGATGTGTTTTCGGCTTAAAAAAAAAAAAAAAAAAGGAAGTTGCTTGCCAGGCAATGACATGGTCCTTCTTCAGAGTGTATCCTGTACGCCTCACTCTTGCCAAGATCGTTTAAATGTGGTAGAAGCTACAGTAGGAAACTTGCCACGCTTATAAATAAACAAAACAACTACACCACCCTACTGAGCTTGCTGAGCATTCAGGAGCTCGGTCAAGAGTGAGTTTTGTGTCAACACTGGCAGCCAGCAGGATTTCTGAGGCAGAGAAGCGGCTTTATTTCCCTTTGGAAGCATCGACTGTTTTTGAACATTTTGTCTCTGGAATAAGGTTACCACTTCTCAGTGAAAACTTTTGTAGGAGCAGTGACAGTAAATCTTGCTTTTCCCTTGGAAACTGCTGTGAAAACATAATCCTCTGAAATCTTTTGCTGAGAAATTAGTTTGGGATATTTTTCTTGAGTTGTTGGGTTGTTTTTTTTTTCTCCCTACCAGGTTTGTTGACTTGTTTCAAGAATTGAATATTTATTGTTGTCTGAAATGTTTTCAGTCTTTTGTTTTGTTTTGTTTTTCTACACTTTAATTAAGTGGTTTTACCCAGCCTAGTTATGTACTGAGGTCCTAGGGGAGAGCTCTGTGCTGTTCCGTGTCAACAGGAACCTGCTGTTAGGAAGCTGACACAGAAGTTCATTTTTCAGTCTCGTGAGACCCCAAGGAAACTGCTGCTGATTCACCTCCACATCAAAGTGACAGTCAGCCCTGTATTTCTGAATATTTCCTGAGATTAAAAATCTGCCAAAACACATTGAATCTGAGTTGCCAGTTTTATATTCATGCCACTTTGAACATAAAGTTAGGGTCATTTGTTGAATTTTATACTTGGAGAGTATCAAAAGTGTCATGCTGGCATCTCTAGGAATCAGCAAAGCAGAGATCAGGACTCTCACAGAAGGATGCAAAGTTATTAATTCATGTTTCCATTACATCTCAGCTGGGTTTTTGCAATTCCTTTTATAGGCTGTAAAGTCCGTGTATGGTAGCATCTCTATCAAGGAGTTTAAACATGTATTTGATTGCGTTGTCTTCACACAAGACAGCAGCATGGCACCATTTTCACTTGCTCTCCATCTTTAAGGGGCTGCCAATGGAAGTCTCAGGGTCAGGGCACTAACTAATAATAGTAAAAAGTTATCTTCCCTAAGGAATACTGTCACATCAATATGGGAGACAAAGAAGCTAAAACATCCAGCATGATGCAATCATTTGTAGGCAGAGGCTGAGACTGGCCATGCCTGGTGCAGTGAGAGGAGGGATTTCTGTTTGTCTAGCCAAACTACACAACCTTAACACAATTATCATCACCTGACATCACTTAGATTCTAATCCAAATTCAACTCTGCTTTGTAGTGGTGGTGGAAATCAGTTGATGTCAACACAGGGTTTCCAAATGTCTTTCTCCCTGGGAAAGTTTATTCCTGTTGTGATAGGACATGGGGTAATGGTTTTAAAATAGAAGAAAGCAGATTCAGACTTGATATAAGGAAAAGATTTTTTACAGTGAGAGTGATGGAACACTGGAACAGGTTGCCCAGAGAGGTGGTAGTTGGCCCATCCCGTGAAACATTTGAGGCCAGGTTGGATGGGGCTCTGAGCAACCTAATGTAGTTGGAGATGTCCCTGATCCTTGCAGGGGGGTTTGACTGGATGACCTTTAAAGGTCCCTTCCAACCCTAATGATTCTATGATTCTATAAAACACTTTCTCTCAAAGTAGTAGAAATGGTATCAAATGTAAATGAAAGGTCACCAGCTGCTTGCCACAAAGCTAACTGGAGCCTCAAAAGCAAAGTATCCCAACAGCAATAGGTCTTATATTTGAAGACAAAACCAAAAAGACTCATTGGCAGAAAGTATCTTAGTTTGCTTTTATGAGACTGATGTAATTGATTTGTTACTGCAAGCATAGCAGCATTTTATAGAAGGATTTGCACTTGTTCTGCAGAGAGCCCCTAACAAGGCAGTCCGAAACATGTCTTTATGTGAGGAACTCTGTCCTGAGCTGAACTAAATGGAAAAGACTAAACATAAGTTTAAAGAAAAGATTTCAGTTGCTTGGATTTGTGACTCTGAAATACATTCTGGTTTTCATGCTTATAAATAGGAAAATTGATGAAAAATGAGTCAAATTTACATCCTATCTCAAGACCTGCCATTCACAGATACTTGCCATGGAAATTAAAACACAACTTTATTTCATATGCTGCTGAGCAACCCATCAAAATCTTAAAATATTCTGAAATTTTATAAAGGTCTTGACAGAACATTCAACTAGAAAATGAATTACTGAAAAGAGCAATATTTTTCAAATTACTTTGAAATTAATAAGCAGCATTTAAAGTGAATTAATAATCTTCTCTCTTATAAATTTAAAAGCAAGCTAATTCCATGTGAAACATTTCCTATATTTGTAAAGCATTAATGCATATTCTCAGTAGGACATTTCTCTGAACCCAAATTAGTAAAATGCCTAATATATACCTAGTTAACATTTATTCCTATAGCACCATGTCCATCTTCATGTACTTAACCTGATTTTCTTACATAACAGATATTGGAAACATCTTTTTAATTACAGTTTTGGAGTAAAAGTTGAAAGTTGGGTGAACAGTAGGAATTCAGAATGATTGGAGAGAAGACAAAAATCCCTTGAATAAGACTTACGAGTTTAAGAAGAGAAAATTATTTTCTGTCAGCTGAACTGTAGTCCCAATAGGGAAATGCAAACAGTGCTATGTAGGGTGAATATTGCAAAACAAATGCTAGCTGGCATTAAAAAAAAGTTTAGAGGTGATAAAAATATATAGACTAGGAGCAATGAAGTATTGTCAAGAATATGTATCTCCGATATGTACCTTATTTATTCTAAGTAAGAAGTGCATCCCACGACAAGTATCTTTATTCCCAGAATTCTAATTTATGCCATGTGAGAAGATGCTGTGCTCATCCTTTTCTGAATTCTCACCTCTTCATTCACTCTGCTGTTACTGCTTTGGACTCTGTTGTGTCCATCAAAGTCATTTTGAATGTAAACTGATTTTACTGTTTTTACCTACTCAGGACTAATTAAAAGTAAACCAGGCTTTCGCTGTGAGACTTGACTGGTGCTACTTTACAGGAGATACAATAGGACTGGCTAAAAATGCCTATGAAATATCTTTTTTTCAGTGCTAAGATGGGCCTCCTTTCTCTAAAAACTTTTCCTTTTTTTCTCTGACTGCTTGCTTGCTTGTTTTTCTTTATTGCTGGAAAACCAAATATCTTAGCGAAGTGAATTCAGTACCTTATTTGGAAAGCAGCTGTTGTGCTCATTTTGCCCCTATTCCCTCCCCGCTCTCACAGTCAATGGGAGTGTTGTCACTCAGTTTGTCACCTTGAACTATGCCTTTCTCATGAGATCACCCTAGCCCAGCCCATAGGAGCCCTCAGCATGAATGTCGTACTCAAAGCAGAGCCCCCTGGGAGTGAGACTTTTCCTCTCCATTTTAAATGGGGAGCAGACTAAGAAGTGTATTTGAGGAATAAAGAACATCTGTCTGGTGGCTTAAGGAGGGAACTATACTGGAGAGAAAGTAGATAATTTGTTCAAAAGAAATCACACCTCCCATCTGTCCCCCTGGGGCAGCACCTCTGTGTTTTACTCAGCCTCAGAATTTGTATTGTGTGCCTGGTAAAAGATTTTCCCCAACGTAGAAATCTCTGAAGAATAGAAATCTCCATGTATTTTCTTCTGAGTACATCCCCAACGGCTTGTGCTTGTTGGAGACAGTGGGAATAAACCAGTGAGAGGTGTTAACTTGCATGACCTATCGAATCCAGCGTTGCATCTGTGGATGAGCGTGTTAATAAGTGCTGCCAAACTGAGCGGTGCTCACACGCTGGGTTGCGTGCGGGTGTCAAGCCATGGCTTAGCGAAGTCACTGGTGTGTGATGAGTTTAACTTCTAAACAAATGTGCATCCTCCTGCCTCAGTATCTTGCCTAAGTTGCTGAATAAATAAGATATATTTATTATTTACCAACTGTAGGCGAATCTCTGAGATCTGAACTTCTCTAGGTGCTTGCAGGAGTTTCACAGAGTGAAAAAGGAAGATTAATGGCTCCAGGCCTGTAATTGCCGTTACATTTACAGATCTGAGCAGCTCATTACAGCTGTATTATAACTTTTAGCTTCTTTAAGCCTTCTTTATTCTGTCAAATGCTAGTCTTTTCCTGTAACTTAGATTTTGCTTACTTTATTATCTGCCTGTTTTACATCTGTAGTGGTGGCTAGCTCCATTGGCTAGTTTGATTCTCTGCTAAATCTTTTACTTTATTACTGTTTGCCTTTATTTGTCTAGGATAATTTCAAGCTCCTGATAGAGACATTTCAATCCTATACGTGCCAGTTACTCCATGAACTTCATACATTTGATCCTGCAAGTGTCTTTAACTTATCCTGCAGAAATAGATATGAGACTGTTTTGGATTATCATTTAAATCACAGCAATATTACAGTTATTCTAAACTTTCCTTGAGATAATGTTGGATGCTGAGAATAATTTCAGTAACGACACAGGAACAAGAGCAAATGCCCCTGAAGCATTAATTAAGGATTGCTTAAGGGTTACACTGTGCTTATGAATCCTCATGGGCTACTTTAGAAATCCTTAGATGGATTCCTTAATTCTTATGAGATTTTGCACTAAACACAGGGCTTAAGTTGAAAATTGTTTTTTTTTCTTTTTAGTAATTTAGCCACAGTCCAAACTTGTTCAGATAAATATATAAGAACTAGGAAATGTTTCCTGACAGAAAAATATCTCACCAAGTATACAGCCTTCACAGGGTGCCAGGGATCTTCAGCTGCAACAAAAGTCCAATTATTGTTTAGTGGTGGAAGAGTGAGTTATTGCTCAAGAAATAACAGCTTTCATCAAGAAATATTGTTCCTGCAAGTTCCTATCCTCTGTGTGCCAGATAGTCAAGGAACAGTGTCAGGTAACAGCACATTGAGGAGAGCAAGACTGCATGAGAGGTAATTAGTATTGATTAGCTTGTAACTGACTCTTTGGAAGTCAGATGAGATGCAGGGATGCGTGGGTAGAGCTTAAAAATTATTTTCCTTTCATTGAAAGAAAACAGTTACATGTAAGCAGCTCATGCTATTCTCTCATGTTTCTAGGGTGATGATTGAGTGCAACTGCCCTTCAGCCTGACCACTGCTCCTTGTTTATCTCTACCAAAACCCAACGGGCCTCGTATAGCCACCAAGTGCTCTGTATAAGACTCTCTACATGAGTATAACCCTTTTTATCTCAACCAATTATCATCTGCTCTGTTGCAAAGACTACTTGCAGGAATCTAGCCCTGGCATTTGTTTTTCTGCTGTGCTTTTATAAGTGGTGCAGGTTCTTCCACCGGCTCGTGGAGCTTCGCTTTATTGATTGTTTTTGTACTCTGCTCCTCAGGGTTGTCTGAATATTGCTAATCCCAGTCATAAAGAAAGCAGTTCTAGGGGATCAAATTGCATTTCCTGGAGAGGGAATTCAGGCTCTGTGAGGAGGGACTGGAAGATGGTAGCTGTGGTAGATAGATTTTTATCCACACATATAAATAAGCCTTCCGAGTAGTAGTTGCAGCAATTGGCAGAAGCGTTGAGCTTGCCACTTTAGCAAGGGAGAATCAGATGGATTTTACTCTGCTGTGGTGTTAATGTGATTAAAATCTCCAGATGACAGTGTCCATTGATCCAGAGCCCTGCAGAGATGTCCCTGTTTGGGTATGCTTAATGAGGTCCCTGGAGAGGGAAGGAAATAAGTTAAGCTTGGTTTTCTTTCCAGTTTTGTCAATAAAAAGGACAAAGAAATGGTTTTGGGAACCAGGAAATCTGCTGACGAGAGGGAAGGGCTGAAGAGAGGAGCCCCAAGTCAAGGGATTTATTGCCAAGGAGGAAAAAAAGACTGATGCAAGGAGCACAGTATCTGCCCTCACTTGAAAACCACAGAGCAAGCTGTCACTTTAATATACCTCATTTCCCTCCCCAAAATTTATCACATGGGAAAGTAATAACCACCCAGGCATGTATGTGTATGTTTATGGGTGTATAAATGTGCACAAACGATATATTATTTGTTAGAGCCATGTAAAATATTTGCACAATTTTTAAATCACTCTGAGTTGGCCTGGCTTTAGGTTTTGGTCCCAACTGAAAACTCAAATGATTTGCATTGAAAAGCTTGCTAGAGAGACATCTGGATCAGATACAGTAGAGGGGTCTGAAAAGCAGGGCTCTGTATTTGGTTTAGTGATGGGAGGTTTTTTTAGAGATGGAAGGGAAATTCTCTCAAATTTTGCTTTGGGATTTTGATAGGATGGAACCCAAACCTCAAAGTATGCATGAACTTAGGCAAAGAAAAGTCTTCTGTCAAAAAGAGTGATAAAACTGCAAAGATCAGCACAACTTCTGCTCACGCACGTGGTACTGAGACCCTAGAGCATCCCATTATAAAACACTTCCAGTACTGCTGACTAACAGGTTTTAGGGTAAGTGAGCACCACACTGAGAAAAGCATGTGTTATTCCTCATCTCCCCCTTTTCTTACCTTTCTCTTCACAATTCTGTGGCTTGGACTCCGCCCTGAATGGGATTCCATCACCTTCCAGGAGGGCAAGGTAGGACTCTGGGTGAGCTGCCAGACCCATCTGTTCTCCCCTCTGAGAACAACAAGGAGAGAGGCTGAGGAGCAGCTAGGCAGCAAGATGTTAGAAAGAAAGTTTTGCTGTTGGGGCTTCTTTAATTGCTGTTGGTGTTCTTGTGCCTTTGCAGAGATGGTAATTATTTGAGTAAGTATGTTTTGGAGGTGTCCAATTCTGTTATTCAGAGCAGTGGATTATATATAGAGAATACATATATGTTGTGATAGGACGAAGGGTGATGGATTTAAAACAGAAGGAGGCAGATTCAGACTTGATATAAGGAAAAAATTTTTTACAATGAGGGTTGTAGAACACTGGAACAGGTTGCCCAGAGAGGTGGTGGATGCTCCATCCCTGGAAACATTCAAGGCCAGGTTGGACAGGGCTCTGAGCTACCTGATCTGGTTGGGGATGTCCCTGCTCCTTGCAGGGGGATTTGGACTAGATGACGTTTGAAGGTCCCTTCGAACCCAAACTATTCTATGATTCTATAATTCTAATATATAACAAGCATATATAATGGGAATGGAACTTAATACAGCATCGGTATGGTTCCTGCTCCATTCTCAACCATATCCTAAGTGTATTTCCAACCTTTGAGTCAGTCCTAGGATTTTCTGTCACCCTCTAAAGGAAACATATTTGAATTAAGATCCAGCAGAGAGATTGAAACCAGTGTCTTAAATGCTTTTTCAATGGCTTCCCAGAGCAAAATAGCTGCTCAGAGCACAGTGCCACATTTTGAAGTCAGTAGTGCCAAGGCTGGCTGGAAGGACTCCTGCCTTACCTGGTCTTTATTTTCCCTGGTGTCACTGAGAGCAATGAAGTAATGTCTTAAAAAAAAAGTGGAGGAGAGACTATTTTAGCTGCACTGTTTACCAGTCCAGTTAAATAGCACGGCCATGCAACCAGTCAAATCGGCACAACTGGGCCGGCAGCAGCGAAGTGGAGGCAGCAGCCTGCCTGTGGAGTGAGTGGTGGAGCAGCTCCACTGTGGGAGGACCAGCGGAGTTCACTGTGGGATGCGCAGATAACAGAGACTCAAAGCAGAGGAGCCACAGAGAGACCCCATCGCTAGTTACAGCATGCACCTCGGAGAAAATGAACATTTTCAAATCATACATTCTCTCAGCTGGAGAGGTAAAATTGCACTGGGAACAAAAGCATTAGTCATTTCAAACTTTCGGGGATTTTGGGAAGCTAAAAACATTTCTTAGTCTAAAATATTTGTGAAAATTGTGCTCTTAATTACAAAAGTTCAGTCATTATGAAGAATATTGTACAGCTGTTCAAACACGGGCTGAGGAGGATGAGTTCTGTGTTTTTTTAAAGAATGAGATAAACTAACGTAAGTGCTCTTAGAAGACGATTCTGTTGATTTTTGAAAATGTGCTTTTAAAGATGTTCAGTTACCATAGGAAAAAGGTACATCATGGGACCAAGGCGCTTTTTCCATGACTTTTTCTTGTTCCTACCCATTGTAGAATAAATTATGGTCCCAAATAATTTTATCAATAGGCTAGACCCTGGAGGACACAGGAGCACATGGGATTTACTGTGCTTTCAATTATCTGCTAGCAACTGAATTGTGGTAACTGAGCACATGGTTGTCTAAACGCGGTTACAAAGGGGTAAAATATTGTAGCACTAACCTCCTTCTCTGATATTACAGTTTTACACTGAAATATAGTTTTACACTGAAATTGCCTTAGACAGGATAAGCGCATAAATAGTTAGTATAGTTAATCAGTACCAGGGAAGACTTGGTAACATGTTTTCATATCTGTGCCCAAAGTTAGTTTTGTTAAAGGAAAATACAGGAAAATGATAGCCAGTCTGTGATTGATTTATTTTTTTTTTCCCAGTGAAATGCAAACAATATAGAGCAGAAAGGAGTTCAGCTGAGGTGCACAGTAACGACATGATAGTCCTAAATCTCAGACATACAAAACCAAAGCATTGCAGTCCTCTGCAAGACTGACTTTGAAATAATGAGATTTTTTCTTTTTACAGTGAGAGTTTTGGTTTCTGCTTTTGTCCGTAGCTGACTGACAGGTTATGTCTTCAGGGTTTTTCTTCATAGACTTGGGGAGATGGAACAAGCCTTTAACTTCCCACAGAATCAGTTGCTGCTGAATGGGATTAAATACCTGCATATTTGTAGTTTTGTCAACTGAGGGCATTAGTAAAGGAAAACAGGATTTTTTAAAAGAATATTGCCATTGAATTTTCCACCTCATTAGTGTGGGTTTTTGTACTTGCCCATGCCACAAGGAGTTAGGTGTTTAAAGCCACCCCCCACTGTGGGTTCTGATCCATACCTGATTTTCTTCTGGAGTTCACTGGTGCGAGTAAGGGGATCAGCAGGGAGCATTAATACAAAACAGTCACAATAGTTAGAACAACTGCAAAAATTCCACAAGGGAGAAGATTCCAAATATTTTCTCCTGTGGCAGGGTTGGCTGCTGGGGTCTGGTCCTATGCAAATTCAGGGGGTCGGACAGTGGAGAGGAGATAGAAGCAGAGGTGCTCTTAAAACTCACTCTGTAGGTTCACATTCTCTGTGATTTGTGTCCATCTATGTCAGGCCAAATCCATACTGGTATTTGCCTAATACATCAAGGAAAAACCAAGAGAAAGCAAGAGTATGACTGAATCTGTGGAAGGCATGTATTGCTCTTATCTGGTCTTCCAGATAGGTCAGGAAGTTTTCAGCTGTTTGTGTTTCTAGGACAACACAGCTTTGTAAACTTGCACCGTATCTCTCCACATATCGCTCTGTATTTTTAGGTCTTGAAAGCATGCTGCCAAAATATCAGATGTGCAGACAAAGAAAATCTAATGTTAAGAGGTGTAACAGCAGCTTTTATGTCTGTTCTTTAAACATATAGGTGTACCCTGGGTAATTGAGATGGAAGGCTTGGGACTTGAAGGTTTAGAGAGAAACTTTTAAAAATTAAATGAAAATCTATAGTAGATCTCTCTAAAGAAAATTCCTCCTACTGGAGTGTGTCTACTGTTAATTCAATAATACTCTTTTCACTGATGCAGAGTGAGGTCAGACCTCTTTCTGCTTACATCAAACAGACCTCATGAACACTGAGGACATGAATGGACCTCAGGATACTGAACCACGGCTCGTGATGTTGCACATCGTTTCTCATCCTGACTCAGGCACAGATTTTTGACAGGACACATATTTCAGTTTGCCTCACCTCTCTGTCTTTCAAATGGATCTTATGCTTAGACACCTTATGAGGCTGTCACAGGGGTAAAAAGGCCATTAAGGACTATGAAATATTCACAAATGAAATGCTAGGGGCCTTGGAAATGGCAATACAGACAGAAGAAGACTGAAGGAAGTTAGCTCTGATCCTGAAGAGAACACAACTTATGAACAGGTTTGTACTTAGCAGTTCTTCACACAAGGATGTCTGACCTAAAGCAGTTGCTGCCCTGAATATTGCTGAGGCATTGGTAATTCTGGGACAGCACAAGCTGGGGATGGTAGGTCACTTGGCTATTGGAAAGCAAAGACCAAAATTTTGGTACAGCAACAGAAAGGTCTGCTCTGTGGAGGGAATGGAGATGTTCTTTTCATCACAAGTGGATTCAATGAGGAGACAGAGTCTTTCAGGGAGGTACCTGGATCAGTTCTGGGAGGTAAAACAGGGAAGTGCTTTAAAAGTGTTTATAAGAACAGTCTTTCTGCAGGATGTGGTCTCCCTCTCTCCGTCACTAACCTTGGCGTTGCTTGAAAGCACTTCAGGAATGTTGAAGGATGGTGAAACAACAGCCTAATTACATTAGTTTTCTTTGCTATTTCGTATAAAAATAACAGTTGGGCTAAGTTAATCAGCTGTAATTTGAACAAGTGTCTCTCTAGGGTTTGAAGGTAACTCACTGTTAAGCAGTCCTCTCTTTTAAATGCTTGTAAAATGCCTCATAAATGTTACATATACAGTTAAGAGAGACAAAATCTGTAGTCAGTACTATTCTTTTTCAAACTTTTTTTTTATCAGATGAATACCATATTGCTGTGTATCCTTCACTGACCAAGAAACTGATTCATTTAATTTTGGAAAATGTAACTCTCAGTTCTACAAACCTAGCAAAATATTTTTAATAACCAGGTGCAGACTTACAAAGCTGGTTCTTCTCATCAGTTATTAATATATGTGAATATTTCATATCGACTGTCCTCGTGTCACATTGACCATTTAGGATGTTGGGTGTCAGATCCTTTTCAAGGCTGCTTTTCTGTGAGATTAGAGGACATGTCATGTTGCACTAGCTTAGCCACAGCTCTCAAGAATTAGCTCCTTGAGATCGAAATAAGAGCCATTAATTCCATGTAGGTCACTGAACAACAGCCAAATTATGTCTTTCAGTCATTGCCTGCATTTCATTTGTACTTAATGATCGGTTTCTTAGTGTATGGTTTCTCACCATACATAAAAAATATCATGATTTTGCAATCAAAGATAAGCCTAAAGCAACCTTATTGTTTCTACATCTGTTTAAATGCAAGAAGATCCAGAATTTTATGGAACTACATTTGAATACAATCAAGACAAACTAAGACAAGAGTCACATCTGAGAAAACATTTAGGTAGTCTGAAACCTTTTAGTGAAACTATATATTAAAATTGTCATAGAGTTAATTAATTCCTCCTCTCTTTTGGAGAATTTATTCCATCTGGAAAATCTGGCTTTTTTTTAAATATTGCACCATCACGTATTGCACATTGCTCAGTGAAGGTAGCACTGCTCCTCCCTTCCCTCTACAAAGCTGGCCACAAACACCCAAGAGCAGCTTGGGTGTCAGAAAGCAGAGCAAAGCGATTGCAAATTCTGGTGGGTCGTGCTGCTCCTTTGCTACATTCCTGTGCAGGTCCTCCCCCAAGAAAAGGCAGCCTGCAGGACCCACATTCGCTCTCTCTGATACCCTGTGAACTTGTGCCTGTGGACTCTCAAAGTTTAAGGAAACTTAATTAGCTAGGAAACATATTTCTCACTCAGTCTCTGCTTCCATACTCTGGAAGGTTGGTGTGTGACAGCAGGTCTCGCCAGACCCCTCCCCACGGTGGAATGAATGCCCTCTCTGTTGGGCAGGCTCTCAGGGAGGCTACTTTCATGGTTTTAATTCTTCTTCCAGCCTGGAAGAAACAGTCTGGCATGTCTGGCAAAATGATTTCAGAACAACAGGCTTTAAATAAGCACGCAGACACCAGTAAAGGTCAGTAGGCTGTTGGTCCATAATTCTGGTCAGCACAAACCAGACCCTAATATCCTTTCCTTATTTGACACCACCAGGATAACCACTTTAACCTAGACATTCCCTTTCATTTTAGCTCAACTTTAAAAAGAAGCTACCCTCGCTACAGCCATATCCTGGGACAATTGGAAAAAATGCAGTTTCATATTTTTTTTACAGATTATGAGGGCAAACTCCCATAAACCTCTGGGTTTTGCTACTCAATTTTGTTTGTCGGTCTTCTCTTTTTGACACAAAGATTAGCAGTTCCCCAGAGTACTCTACTTCTGCGGGACCTGAAGCCACTGCAAAATTTAAGCACAGATTTTAGGTTTGGGAGCAGGCCAACAGATCATTAAACCTTCCATGTTTCCCACTAGTTTCATAGTGTAACCATCGCAGCAATAGCAAAGCAGCAAGCATGCTGTTCTCTGACTACCTCACAGATAATATACACAGATGATAGTTTAGATGTATCTTCTTATGGTACAACTGTATATGTAGTGGGTGGTCACCATAAAAATGCGTGTTCCTGGAACTCCTGCCCTGTTTGCTAGGTAGGAGTTGTCCTCCTGTGATTCCTCCCTGGAAAGGGCCATTTCGCAATGCTAGTCTGCCAACTTTATCCAAACTCACCTAGGAAAAGATAATTCTGTGGCAAGCTTGGAAAAAAACCTTCCCTCTATCAATACTTCCAAAGAACTACAAAACAAACCTGCCCGTTGTGTTGCAACATTCCTTTGTTACAAACTTATTTTTAGGAATTAATCAAAGAACTCAGCAAGCAAATGACTGAAAGATGTGAGATGTTCTTTCATGTGGAGATGCACCCTCCTCGATACATGCTGCTTGGTAATACTGGGAGTTTCTGAGTTTCTTTACTGATCTGGGGGGTTACTGCCCTGTTGGGGAGTTCAGGGCTGTCTGATGAAGGTGGCTTCAGCTACTTTTCTTTTCAAGAAACTTAGTTCAAGAATCTTAGTTCAGAGAGTTGTTTCTCTTACAGATGCTTTCTCTGTGCATTTTCCCAGTACCAGTTCATATTTTTCATGTTTTCTATTGCTTGGCTAAGCATAGAAGTATTCTGTTGCCCTTTTTCCAGGAACTGCTTTCTCTAGTGTGCTCTCAGACTACCCCGCCGCTCTGACCTGTGAGGTACCCGAGGGGTCGCTGTGCTCCTGTGCCACATCTTTAGCACCACAACTTGTTCCTCTTTTCTGAGGACCACCAGTTTTAAATCAGGAGGGCACAGAAAGGCCATTTTACTGTGCTAAGAGACCAGCTCTTTAGCAGCAGAAGGGAAACTTGGTATGACCACTGAAATACTCCTGCTGAACGGAACAGAAAGGTGAATGCGGTTTGATCTGTCATGAAGGAAGGTGTAGGAGGCTCCATGTTCCTCACCTGCTGACCTTTAAACATTTATTTCGAATTCAGAGTGCTTCTTCTGTAAATATTTTGCATGCTAAAATGAAAAAAAAACCAACAACGGAAGAACCTGCTTCCCTATTTTCTCGCCGTTACGGTACAAGCAGGCTGCAGTCTGTGGGGCTGTGACTTCACATGTGAGGTGATCTCAACTGCGCTCCCAGGACCACCGTCTGTTCAATGTGGCTTTCACTGAGGAGGACTATGCACTCTCTGCCACCTCCCTGTGCTCCAGGGCCACAGACTCACCTGCTGGGACTCCTGTGAGTTGCCATGTAAGCAGGTTGGGGCAGAATCAAGATGTCTTCTATCCTCCAGCCAGGCCCCAGGCTGGGAACTGGAGCCGGACCCATGGGAGCTCCGTCTGGGTGCCCGGCCGACTCGCTGCCAGACTAGCCAAGCGCACCTACAGCAGGGGAGAGTCCGACACCTTGGAGACAGGTTAAACCAGCTGGGCACCTCTGTTTTGGGCCATGCTGAACAGCCTGGGTAAGGAAGGCTCTGCTTGAAGTCCCTGCCAGCCCAGTTTAGCACAGCACAGCTGGGTCTTGCTGTCTGCAGGCTCCCTGCTGCTCTCTGCCGGTGCTGTATGCGCAGGATGGCATGCTTTTGAAAACAAAGATGCTTCACTTTTGACATGCAGCTTGTAGCTAATGTATTTTAGGTTTACCTGAGCCATAGTCAAGACTATGCCCCTTCAATGCCACCTTTACCTAGTTTCACAGATGCAGTTTGCGTGATGTGTTTGCTTAGTTTAAGGGTTTTTTTAAGATGCAAACTGAAGCAGAGAATTTCCACTCTGTGATTATCACAGCACTAAAATCCTTTAGGAAATCTTGCTATACTCTGTGCTGAACTTTTATTTATTTCTTTTTAATGTGGAAGTCACATTCCCTGCTCAACTCTGCAGTGTTGATCCTGGACCGGGATGTCCAGAGGTGACAGGGGCCAAGTGCAGGGACGGGTCTGCATAGAAAGCAGCCCTAGCAAAACCTGGGCAGCGTCTTACTCACTGTGAGGAGGAGGTGAGCCTGCTACAGTGGCAGCTGGGCTTGAACTGGGGCCTTGAGCTACCTGCTGCCCTCTCAGGCTTTTGAGAAACAAGTACTTTACTCCCTCTTGTTAAGTAGGATGGAGGGAACAGAAAGCAGTAATAGGTTTCTGCCACCTGCTTGGTCTTCGCATCAGCTAGCTCCCCAGCCCTCAGTTTCCCTGCTTAATACTGCGCCTAACCCATGCATGGGGTGTGTTTTGAAGCCCTTGTCTGAAAATAGGTTTGTGAGGGAAAAGTACTAGTTTTTATTTTACTCATGGATACATTTTGATCATATTGCAGGCAGTAAAATATCAATTGGGCATTTGTTAATCTACCAGAGAAGTCACTGCCTAAAGGGAGGAGAATGTAGGACATTTTGAGTCTGAATAGATGAGAAAGCTGCATTATCTGGTACAGTTTGTTTCTGATCAGTCTCTCTAGTTGCAAAAGGCTGTAATTGTACGGTAATTCACTGCTACCTTATTTCTAAAATCCCTGCAGATGATTCCCACCAGACAGACTGCTTTGGTAAGCAGTTCATTTCAATACCTCACAAAAGCTACAGCAGAGAGCAGGGTGAGGACAAAATGAAGCAGAAGTGATTTACTGAGCAAGCAATGTCATCACTCTGCTGCACATCATGTCTTTGTGAGATAGAAATTTGTTGGTTGATCTTGCCTTACAGAACAAACAAGATTAAGTGGCAGAGGCACAAAAAGCAGTCCTGGCTCTCTGGATCCAAGGCGAATTTGCAGGCATGCATTAGATCTTTTTCTGTCTCTGGTGGCGTGTGCTTGTTGGCAAGATAATGTTTTGGCATGCAGAACATCTCATAAACAGCTACCTGCTCATGGCTCTATTTAGGCAATTTAATCAGTTACTTTCAGTTTGCCATCCTCCTTATTTACAAAGCCTTTTCTTGTGAATTATATGAAAATATAACTTGTTTTTTACTGATTAAAAAATTCAGATTAGTCTGACTCACACCGTATAGAGTGGTAGCTGGAGTCACTTCTTCTAGAGTCATGAACTAGAGGAAGCCACTGTGCTGTGGAATTATGGAAAAGTGAGGGAGAGTGAGTGTGTGTGCACGCACACTCCAAGGAAAGCTGTGCTGCAGTTGCTAAACAGAAAGACAGGAAGAATTACAGCGTTATAATCTCAAGGACAGCAAAGTGACACTGTGTAATCCCCCAGAGGACAAGCACTCTTTGGCTCTGTTCTCAGAGATTAAGTCACTTGATGTCCATACTCAATCACTTACAGTTAAGTCAACGTTTGCCTGTTGCTCAAACAGGTGCTCTTCTCATGCAAGTTTGTGTTCATGGCACAGAATTCTCTTTAGTTTTAAAACTTTAATAATAAATGATATTTTCAAAAAGCAATACAGCTTCTCCACAAGGAAAGGCATATTGCCTCCAGCTATTTGATTTCATAATTTAGCATTTCCTTTTTTTCCCCCATTTTAATGCCAGCACTGAGGTATTTGCTAATGGGAGAACCAGCATATCATTAGATATTCTGCCTGATCTTCCTCCACCCAGTTTTGCCACCACCCAAAACGTAGGAGCAAGCAGCAGCCTGCCCTGGCTAGCTTGTGGAGTTCACTGCCTCAGGAAGTGATCAGATCACATCTCTGTCAGGATCTCCTCTCTTCTTGGGAATGGGAAATGCAACTCCTGAGAAAAAGAAAAAAAAAAAAAGGCCATCTGTTAAACGCCAGAAAGAAGACACAGAACGAGTTGCGCCTCATTTCAAAACTCCTCCTGCAGGCTTTGGCACTCTCTGCCCAGTTAAAAGGACCAATCCCTGAAAGACGTGAGAAAAGCACGATGAGAGCAGTTCTGGGAGGGATCAACCCTAAGCAGAGTGGATGCACTACGGGCTGCATAGATGCATGAATGCTGCACTGTCTCTTCTGTATGCAGGGTGGATGAATGTGAGAGGCTGCAACGGCTGTCTTGAAGAAGCCTGCGAATATGTGCATTGCTTTGGGTAGTGCTAGTGGGAAACAGAGACTCAGCTGAACTCCTTCGGTAAACCTGTACTGCAGCAGGGTGGTTTTCTATTTGCACACAGCGCAAGAGGACTCATCTGGCAGGAGAGGCCATGAGCAAATACCGCCATACAAGAAGCAGATAGTAATAGTAGCTTCTTAAGTGCTTGCTCTTGTCTAAATTTCCTGATAGCACAGTGAAACCTCATGCATCAAAATGTAACAGTGCGGGAGTCAGGACCTAACACTTCTCTGCGAGCATGACCTGACTGTAGAGCCCCATCTGTGATGCCACTGACAGAGCCCAAAGAGCACCAGGCAGTGTGGTGCCCGGCTCAGTTGCAGAGTGCATGCAGTGGAGCGGGGAGAGCAAGGTGCAGTGCTGCTTAGCAGCAGGCAGGTTGACTGGGTACATCAATGCTGCAGATTTGGAACTCTAAATACTTCGTGCAAAAATATAAAAACTTAGGTCAACAGTTGTTCTGCTTGGCAGGCTTACTTGAACAATCTAGACTGAACAAGTATCGTAAGAGCTGCCATAGATCTCAACTTTTGAGGCTGCCTTGATAATTCTAAAACACATTTTTTAAAGAATACTGACTTCACGAGACAAGGATAAGTAACAGAGAATTTATAACTTCAGATGAACTGTTCCTTATTTCACATACTTTACATTGGCCACGTGTTTACACATCAGTTTTAGGTAGCTTGGTTTGCTTGCTGCCATGCGACAGTGATGAAAGACACCAAGGCAGAGCAGGAACCACAGAATTCATGAGTAGGATAGGGGCACAAAGAAGTTAGAGAGGAGATAAGATGGAGCTGGGCAGAGGCACGGGGTCATATGATGTAGACATAAAGTAAGATACACTCAGCCTCAGTGGAGACTGGGTCTTTCTTTGGTCTGTTTTTATGAAAGCTGCTTGTTTCACCCAGTATTCATCACAGCTTTTGAAGGGCCAACAAGCTATAATGGTAGAAAATGAGCAAGCATGTTCTTGCCATAGAACAGTGAGGCAATTCCTTCTGCAGAGCACCTCACTGCTGAGACAGAAGCCTTTGTTCTGTACATCAGTTGGATGTCTTTTATTATCTGAACCTGTCCACTCTGCAGTTGTACTAATTAATACCACTGCAAATCTCTTGATGTTTCTCATTTACAGAATGCTGTTTCCTTGCATCTCACTTTGATGAGTGAGGGTGAATCTGCTGTTTATGACTTGATTCAACTAGTCAGTTCCTCTGTTAGCAATGGCATCTCTGTTAAGAGATGAAGTATGAAGTCAACACATGCACCAAAACACCAGCCATGACTGAGACCCCTCAAAAAATCTGTGTGCCCTACCTGGATTTCTCTCTGCTCAGAGCTCCTATGGGTGTAACAAGCACAGGGAGAGACAAGAGAAAACTCAGAGGAAGCCGGAAGAGGGAATTGGTCCTGATTAGGTTGATGACAGCTCTTTGTCAACTCATTTCTTGTAGTCTTCTAGCCATCAGCATCGAAACTCTGCATGTTGTTTTCAGCTAAAGTAGATGTCTCCCACTGCTTCTGAAAACTGAGGGATCATTCCTGTAGTAAGGAAATAAAATACAGTGACTTTACCATTCCAGACTTTTACCAGGGGATACAGCTATGGTCCAGTTTACAAATCTGAATTCAGAATGGCTTTCTAGAAGCCAGCAGAGTTGTTACAGCTTTAAGGCTGTCTCAAACTTATTGTTTCAGCACATTTATGGCCTTTTTCTCAACAATTTGGAGTATGGCACGTAGATTTCAAGTGTCCACTCAACATTCTTTGTTTTCTCTTTTTGTTTTCAAGTATATTCGGTGCTGTTCGAACTGGTGCTTATATGCTGTACATTTTGATGACCAAAGGCCTGAAGCAGTCAGTGTGTGACCAGAGTTTTTACATTGGACCTGTCAGCAAATTCTGGGCATATGCATTTGTGCTAAGCAAAGCACCTGAACTAGGTGAGTACCCTCTATCCATTCCTCACACTACGTGTATTTAGAGCAGAAGTGTCTGCAGGAGGCACAAGAAGGGTCTCAGTGCTGTCAAAATTTCATTTTAGTCTTAGAAAAACTTAGTAAATAAAACCAACCCCCAACTCCTCATGTTTTAGTTTCTAGAGATTAAGTCCATCTTGTCTAAAGTTAGAGCAATGTGCAGTTGAATAAGACCATTCCCAGCCCAGGAATAAACTGCAGTGATGATACACAGCAGGGCAGTCAAGAGGTAAGAGCAATCTGGTCCATCTCTCTTCCTTAGCTACCTGTAGGGAAATACAAGTAGCGTAATCAGCAGTCACTCATCCCATGGTTTCAGAAGTGGAGTGGGCTACAGCAGCTGTCTCAGTAAGAAGCTTTGAGTCAAATTCTGCCTCTATTCTGCAGCATTTGTTGTTAAATGCACTGTACAATTATGAACAGAAACATGCTTCTTCTCTAAATATTGAAAGTTGTGACTGTCTGCTTCCTCCAAATACAAACCAATTTCCCATAATATCCCTAGCTTTGCCAGTCCTGATTCTTACGAACTCTTCTCTTTCCAGCAATTTTTTTGGTAAGGATACTTACGATATACATGCCCAAGCCAACTTAATAGCCAGTCTACAGGTGTTCTCTTCCTGTGGCTTGTAAGTGTAAGAAAGGATTGTTTCAATGGGAAGGAGGAGGCAGTGATTTAGCGGCCCTCCAGCTTTCATTGCAGAGGATGCCCTTACTAAACCTCAAAGGGCTGTAGCACTCACTGTGTACAGCAAATATAGGTTTTTACCTTTTAGCAGAGAATTTGATTCAGCAAATTACAGGATAGCAATTCATCAGCATAAAAACTGGAAAGAGACAGACACCAATTGCCTTGCTGTGTCAGAATCCCTTGGTTTCCTGCTGCTTAAATTACTGCAAAATAATGGAAATTTAGTTGTTAAAACTGGAAAACATCAGCTAGAACTGCACAGCAACAATAAACTGAGCATATTATTACTTATTAAAATATGAGTCAACATCTTGCAGCTAATGAAGTGAACAGTGGCATTATGGTTTATTACAGACCTTGTGCAGACAGTGCAATTTTGGTTCCACCCATCATTAATATTCATTATTTGGATTTCCTGGGATACATATACGTAGAAATAAGTCTCCAGGTTCAAATCTCAGGGATCTTTTTCATAACAGTGTCTGTAACAGTAGAAAAAAAGTAGCATACATATATCTAATTGAGGTGCTCAGTGCAACCATGAGAGGGAGAAGGAAGAAAAATGCAAGAAAGAGGAATAAAATTTACTTTTCTACAATATCAACATGAATTTGCATAAAAAATGTGCATTTCAAGAGAAAACATTGCTTTCTAGAAACATTTTTTCTGGCAATTACATATGTTTCAGTATTGTAGCTTGCATATTCAATAGCTTTTTGCACAGTAGCTCAGAAGACTACTGAATTGAATTAAGGTCAGTTTGCAGGTAGACATTTGAATAGGAGTACACTGTGCTGCTTCCTGTTCAGGTTTTCTGCTCTCTGTTGAGCTGCATTTCTCTTGCAGTTGTAGTATATAATGGACAGTCTCACAGTCAGAGATGATACGTGTACATCCACCTACCTCACCTCAGAATTTCATGGGTTCTGTTTGCAGCAAAGGGCTACTAAGTAAACCTATGGAGTGTTCAAACAGTGGTTATTCACACAGAAAAATGTGAATATGATGGTTTTCCAAAGATTGTGTAGAGATTAGGAGCCAAGTTGACTCTCAGATCAGACAGGCTCTCAGATCTAGAGCTGAGGTGGTATTTCATGCTTTAAAACAGCGTATACTCCAGAAATAGCAAAGGGAAGAGAGCATTGCAGTAAGCACAGAATTGTTCAATATATTTCTCATTTCCTCCTCTCCCTTTTTTTTTCTTTTGTTTTGTTACAGGTGATACAATATTCATTATTCTTAGGAAACAGAAGCTCATCTTCTTACACTGGTACCATCACATTACTGTGTTACTTTATTCTTGGTATTCCTACAAGGACATGGTGGCTGGCGGTGGCTGGTTCATGACCATGAACTATGGAGTACACGCCGTTATGTACTCTTACTATGCCTTGCGGGCTGCTGGCTTCAGAGTCTCACGCAAGTTTGCCATGTTCATCACCTTGTCGCAGATCACTCAGATGTTGATTGGTTGTGTGATCAATTACCTGGTCTTCTCCTGGATGCAGCAGGGCCAGTGCCATTCCCATGTGCAGAACATCATCTGGTCCTCTCTCATGTACCTCAGCTACTTTGTGCTCTTCTGCCATTTTTTCTTTGAGGCCTATATCGGCAAAACCAGAAAAGAAAGGAAGGTTGACTAGTGGTAGCAATGAGACAGAAGCCATAGCTCAGGGTCATCAAGAAAAATAAAATTATAAGAAAAGAAAATGGCACAAGGAAACACATATATGTATGGTGCAGCTAAAACTTGGCAGCTTAGGGAAAGTTAGCTTGGTTTAACCCAGTAAGTTTATGATCCTATCATGGTGAGGACTCACTGAATTCTACTCTATCTCAAAGGACTGCTGATGAAAGAAAACTTCCTTCTTGTACCTGTCTGCTCTAGAAAAGAAAGGAGAAAAGAAAGAAGAGAAACAAGAAAAGAAAAAAAAAAGGAAAGAAAAAAGAGAAGAGAAAAAAAAAGAAAAGAGAAAAGGAATAATGTTGAGGGGAAAAAAATACATTAAATAAGCAGTGTTTCCCCAGGGTGGAGGAGAGACTTTTCTTTAAAAAGAAAAAGTTTGTAAATCCTTTCTAATAATTTTTCAGCATTAAACTTGAACAAAACAAAGCAAAGAGGTGACAAAAAAATCTATCTACGGTAACAGTAGGATTGCAAAACAAAAATCTTTCCCATAGAAGATTGATACCTTTAGCCAAAACTATACCCAGAGGGATGTTTCCTGCGTGGAAAGTGGCCGAACTCCACACTGCAGTCATGAACAGAAGAGAGAAGAGATTGATTTCTTCGCTATGTACTCTGCCGAGGAAGCAGATTTGGGACGCAGAGTCGCCTCCCTCAGAAGGCAGAAAGGAACAGTGCTTTTACAAGGGTTTAATGTGAAAAGATGCACTCTTGCAATACATATCTCAGAGAGTGCATTTTCCAAGTGCATTTTTCAGTTAAAGGCAAGGAATTTCTGAAGCAGGATAAGTCATAGAGGGTCAAATCAATCAATATTTGCTAAATTACCAGGGACTAATAGCAGAGGGACATTCAGGAAGGAGAAGGAGACAACTTCCCTTACGTGATTTTTTAGGAATTATCCATTAATCTCAATTTAACTCGCAGTGACACTGGGGGAAATCAGAAGAAATCCGAGTTAGCAAGAAGAGAGTAATATATCTGCCCACTGTTTTCAGAACAAAGCCCTGTGGTACAGTGTGGATTCTGTATTTTTGTGGACACAAGGCTACCTGCCTGGGTGGGAAGAAATGGCAGGACTGCACGACATTGGGTAACACTGTGCTTCTGCATCTGCCTCCTGGGCGATGCAAAGATGTTCAAAGTGCCCTCCTCTGGTCATGTGGAGATTCTACTACAAAACATACTTGGAATAGATTTTTCTTGAGATTTGTATAGAAAAATTAGTCTAAAGGAAGTAATTTTGCTGGAACAGCTTAACTCTAAAGTCCAGAGAGAATTATCCTTCATTAAATATATATATATATCTCTCTCTGCAGAATCTGTACTGTAACATCAGACTGACCACTTAAGAAGACACTCTTTCTTCTCTGAAGTCAGCTACAGATATAAGGAGAAATGTATTTCACTCTGAACCTTAGAGAGTTAGTTGAGAACAGCCATATTATTTCAAAGACAGGTAGATTGCATTATCTGTGATATTCCAGTCCTTACAAAGCCAAATAAAATGTGTAAAAGTTCCTAGTATTTCAAAGACGCAAGTATGTAAACTTGATGTTAAATGTGTTAATGTAGTATTCTGAATTGTATCAGTTAGGTAGTTTAACTAAACAATTAGAAGAACTAGATCAACAAAATAGGGACTGCTGTTCTGCATAAGATATACACACACCTATAACTACACCCATATATACATTCTGTGAATTGTCAACAAGAAAAAAAAAAAGCCCAGTGGCAGAGAATCACGTTTCCTGGCTAATGCAAAAGATTGTTATTATCTTTCGTGCTTTAATTTGAGATTGTACAGTACAAAGGGTTTTTTTAAAAAAAAAATATTATTTTTAGCTTTAATTGTGCTGTCATTCATGAAACAGAGCTGCTTTAGTGTCCTGTTAAGAGATGACAAGGGCTTTCGGTGTCTCATTATATACAAAAGAAAAACAAATAAAGTTACATTCCATGTTATGTGAATGGTCTTACAAATCAAAAAGTCTTTGCAGGCTAAAATCATAATTATAACAAGCAGAAACGAAGTTTACATTTGTGTTATTTAAGTTATTGATGTGCTGACATTATTTTATGGTACACAACAAATAGCAAAATGTGATATGCAGTAATGAAGCTGTGATATTCATTAATAGGACTACTGTATATGTGGAAATATTAGACAAAAACAATTAAATGTGTAACCATTTTGTTATACAGCTTGAGAGTAGATAATTATAACGCTGAATAGGCCTTTTTCCTCATGCTTATTTTGCCCTGGTTAAGAAGACCTGTTAAGAGCAGAAGAGGCAAAATTAGAGTTGATTGCATTTAGATGAAAAGCACTGGTAAAAGCCCACCATTGTGCCATTTAGACCTTCAGTCCTGTTTGTCTTAGGTCTCTCAAATAATGCAAGAGGGAGTGGAAGTGGTCTGGTATGTGGAGCTGAAGCTGGAGCAGAAATCTTGGACCCTGTGAAGTCAGTGGAGGCTTTGCTCTGCTTTGAACAGAGCTGCTGTGTCCGACTGCCTTTTGTCTGAGCAGGGGAGAAGGAAACACACACATCTCCTGCTAATTTGAGGCTTAGGGTTAATGACTTAAAAGCCCCATAAACTTTACTAATAAGAAGCGACGCCACAGCAAGGCAAGGACTTGCAGCCTGAGTTTAACATGGGCAGAAAAAAATGCTGGGTTGCAAACAACCTAACCGTGTTTCATACACTGTTTTCTGTAATTCCATAAGAGAAAAAAACCAAACACATCCATGCATGCTGGATGGCAATGCTGGCAATGCTGACACTGACTTCAGTGGAACAAGAATTTCACTCGCTCTTACCCTGTC
This sequence comes from Chlamydotis macqueenii, assembly GCF_036417535.1. NCBI lineage: Eukaryota > Metazoa > Chordata > Aves > Otidiformes > Otididae > Chlamydotis > Chlamydotis macqueenii. The sequence continues at coordinate 25,091,123 of NC_141559.1, forward strand.
CTCCCAAAGCCCTCATGGGTACCCCTGCACTGTTCCCACAGCCTGCTCCTGACGTGCCCACTGCCCTGCCAGCTGGGGCCAGCCGGGCAAGGAGCACCTTCCTTACTGTCTGGGAAGCGGCTCCAGTGCAGAAACCAGCCCAAGCAACCTCCTCGCAACACAGTGTGGGTGTACCTCTGGCGTGCAGGGGGAACTCTGCACTGAATTTGGGGGATGTCCTGATGGGTGACTAGGCTGCAGGCAAGCATGTGCACAGGAAAGGGGTGGCAAGATCCTGCATGTAAGGGACAGTGTCAAGTTAGGGTACATTTATCGTCAGGCTGGAAATTAGCTGTCACGCTGCCATTTGCTTCAGGAGATGACACATCAGACATGCATTTACACAGGCCCTATAGTGTTCTCCTACTGTACCATTGGGTTTTTCTTCTAAGATTTTCCACAGAACTCAACTGTGATAATTGGCTTTAAAGAAATTGAGGATAAGACCAAAACCAACATACACTGTTTTTCTTACTTTTTTTTTTTTTAATTCCTAAAAAATGCACGCATGATATTTAGACATCACATTTAACCCACTCCCATGTATTTAAACACTCAGCCAGTCAAGCCTGAAATAATGACACCTCAACAATACTCCAGCTGTTCCAACCTATTTCCCCTGGTTTGAGCCTTGGGGTCACACTTTCAAATTTTTCTGTCCACTACCAGAACCCTTTTTTTCCTAATTATTTTAAAGAAAGTTGTAATTCTGTTGCATTCACACATGCCAGGGTGAATTCAAGCTTTATGTAAATTGCCAAGCATTATGGGACCTGTGACAATCACCAGAGATACTGGAAATGCTGTTACAGGATTCACTGTTAAAGTCAGGAAAGTTACACTGGTGATAGGGTCAATCTGCCAGGGTCGATGTCTGTGTTTTGTGTTTTGATACATTGATCCAATGTGCTGAAATAAAACCAGAAAGGGTGGTATGGATTTATGCTTAGGCAGTTGTGAGCAGAATTTGGCTCTTTCTGAGCACTACTTCTGTGTAATGAATGCTTTAAGGAAAATATTTCCAGCTAGTTAGTTAACAAAATCTTGAGTAATTCTGCAGCCTCTTTGAATTGTGCCTGTGATAAGAAGGAAACCCTTCGTGCTTACAGACCTTCTGTAGCTCAGAGTCACAATTTTTTTATGTCTGGGCTCAGTGGTGACTCTCAACTAAGACTAGTTGGCTCCAAAAGAGACCTCTCACCAGAATCCCACATTAGACTAATGCAAACTTTTACTTACAAGATAAAGGGCCAAAGCATGCAAAAGGCATCACTCAAAAGAACCAAACCGGGTAGTAAGAATAAAGTATTAAGCACAAGCTGCAGGAGAGACAAGGAGGGAGAAGACTCATTCCATATCCCAGGACAAAGTATTTCCAGACTGAATGCTCACTCCTTGCCAAGATGAGGAAAGACAAAGGGGGAGGAGGGTGGGTGGATAGTGCCAGGTCCCCGGGATGGGGTGGCTGATGGAGTAAGACTTGCGTGAAGGGGTCCCTCCTGCGGAAGTTAACTATGCAGTGGCTCCCTGCATGCAAGCGTGGCAGGTCTGTGGATTTGTTCAGAGGAACATCCATGGTCTAACAACTTGTGAACTTCAAGGCCTCGGTGTATTTCATTTTTCTCTCCTCAAAGTAAAAACTTGGGACAACATTTTATTTGAGAGCAATAGTACCTCAGGGATCAATATTCAGGTGGTTTTCAGGCAACAAGGAGCGTAAGATACCAATTATTGTGACCGTGAAACAGCAGCCTTTGTAAGCAGTGCCAGATATAACATATTAGTGCAGTAATATCTCTAGGAGTTGTAGTCTATCCTGCACTTCAGAACCAATAATGGACATATAACATGTTTATATACAAATTGTAACTACAGACATGCTTTAAGTAATAAAAATGGCTTTGATCAAGGAAGAAATCAAAGCAAATTGCAGGCCATACTGCATAAGTTCAGGACTTGGTCCAGTGCCTACTGAAAGTGAGATTGTTGGTGAGATATCCAGTGACTTCAGTGAGCTTTGCTTCAGCCCGCTGCAGCCCGGTTGCAGAGGGCGACGCAAGACCTAAATCCCTTTGTTGTTTACATAGCGGTGACATGAACCACTTGAGGCATCAGTCATGTTTCCCAGCCTAGCGTCAATGAGCCTTCTAAAAGGGAAGAGTTACAACTCAGAATTGTCAGCAGGTTTCTACTGTTTTATTTCGATACATTTTCCATTCCATTTATTTTATTAAAAGCAAGCTAAAGGACAAGTCCCTGATCCTGCTTTCGTAAATGCCCCATTGTAGTCGGTGCATTAACGCATGGGGACAGAAACCTTTTGCTTACAGGGGTAAAGGCAGGATCAGTGCCTCGTTACAGGCTTAATTTCTAGTAGAGCAACCACCACAGGCTAGGATTTGATTTCTTAAATTAAACCAACTGCACCAACACAAATAAGATTGGATCTACACAAGAACTCGACAACTAAGGGGAAATAGGGCCTTCCCCAGTACATCATAAAGCTCAATAAAATGCTGCATGAAGTGGAGTAAGAGTGTGTTTCCCAAAATGGGTGTAAAATAGTATTGCCCTGAAAAAGTGACCTTCCTGAGAAGTCTCACTTCTGTCCAGTTCTGGACAGCTTCAAACAGGCCTGTCTGCTGAAAAAACACAGCTCAGATTGACTTATCTGCTTTCTCAAAAGAGCCACTACATGCTTTAGGCTTTTTGGAGCCTTAAAGCTCAAGCTAGATTTATATTCAGAAAAAAAAAAACCTTAAATATGTGTACAATAACTAGGAGAGAATAGTATGAGAAATATCTTTATTTTACCATTTTCAAATGGCTATTTCACTACATAAAAGGAAGTTTTTATTTTTTTTTTGGAGTATATTGATATTCCAAATAAAATTTTAACTTTTGGTTCAAAATAAAATCTGTGTGTGTGTTTTATTGATCTGTAACAGACATTTCATTCTCTATGCTGCCACCAAGTCCAACTATTGAAAAAAAGAAGCAGTTCTCCAGCTATGAGATTCCAGCATGGTTACTCTGTCTTTCACTTCACATCAAGTCTATGTCATAAAGTTCATATTTTTGTGTACCACATAGAAGCATTATATGGTTTTTCCTTTGTGTGTACGTATGCACATGCATCTGTATGATGTGAGTACATATCATACAGATAATCAGTGCTTGAATGTCTTGTTTCTACATGCTTACACTTTGGAAATCCTAATCTCTGCCTCTGGGGTAAGAAACAAAATCCCTGTCTATCGTGATACCTTCTGAGCAAGGGGACGGTGCAAACACAGCAGCACTTGCCAGTGAGCCCAGCCAGCACCATCATACAGCTCCCGATGACACTGCTCTGCAACATTTCTGCACCTGGACATCACTTTTACCCGCCTGTCTGCCTGCAGCACAACGCATGGAGATGTGCACCCATGTAAATGATGGGCATAGCCATCCCCATTCTGCACAGAAAAAGCATTTCATGGGCTTGTTCTGCTCTTAATACTTTGTAGTTGAACCAAAGTAGTCTATAAAGAAAAATAAAAGCTTTGTTGTCCCACATACACAAATCGATAAAGTGGTTTGCATCTATGGCAGGACTAACCAAAGACTGAGGCAGGACTAACCAAAGTGTAAATGTTTGGGCTGCAGCATATCCCTGCTGAAAACCCTGGAAAGGTTTCCAGCCCCACAACAGGTTTCTGAGTAAAAGCAGCATGAGGTAGAGAGAGGAGGATAAAGCGGAGCAGGAAGCCCACGATGGATACACATGGGGCTATGAGTGGCCTTCCTGAGGACTGGTTTGGGAAGCAGCCCAAGGAGCAGGCTAGAAGTGGAGCAGCAAGAAGAGAAAATTGGATATATAGACCAGGCAGCGCTGCCTACCATCTTCAATATTATGATAGGGAAAGTGGAAGAGCAAATGTAATGAAGCAGAGGCGGATTTCCAAGGTAGGTGTAGCTCTGCTGTTGGGAAGAACTCTAACAATAACTGAGGAGAGAAAAAAAAATAGGATGTGGGCAGTATAGGATTGTTTCAGGCTTATGGTGGAAACTACATTTCCTTGGCTCCCCTACCCACCTCTCTACGTTTCTGACACCTACCAGTGACCCAGGCTGGATTACAGCCCTGTTTGAGATATGAGTGGAGCTGAAGCATGCAAATCCTTCTTTTATTAAGATTCTGTGGAAAGCAAAAGGGTACAGTTTTGTGGACGTCCTATGCACTCTGCCAGTACCTTTGGCAAGGATATGGGTAGGGAGGGTCATCCTTTATACCCTGAGCAGAAATGAGCTCTCCTTTCTAGTTTCCTTTGTCAAGCTGCCATGACTTGCAATGACCTTGCGCTGAAAGCCCTCAGCAGAATCGGTCATCCTGACATCCCATCAAATGTGGGCTGCTGTGTACCCAGGAAGATTATATCAGGACAGAAGCAATTGCATCATGCTTGTCCTTTAGCATGGTGTGGCTAGGTGGGTATCCATCACCACATGGCTTTAGCAGCGCTCTGTTTGTTGCTGTCCTGGCAAGAAGAAACATTTTCTGGCCCAGAGCAGGTGCAAGGCATGAAGGACTGAAGCTGACTCCATGCAGGAGCCCAGCCACAGCTGAGGGGAGCCAGGGTCTGTGGCTGCCATGCTCCTGCCTGCTTGTTGAGGAGCACAGCACAGCCTTATACCTTCAGCTATGCTTTGTCCCTCATGCATAGCAATTGCCTCAAAGACAAAGCTGATGCATTTCACAAAGCTGATGGTAAGTCATAGTGATGCCGGGCTTGGCCAAGGAGTTTCTCGAGGCTTTGCCACATCACTTAATGTGAAAATGATGAATAAAGATTCTTCATCTGTTCTCCTCCAAGCAGCTTGGTGCCCTCTGTCCTCCCTCAGAGTGATGAGCCCACAAAAGCTCTTCTGGGAAAACCCACATAAACACCTTTAGCTGTACCTGCTCTGCCACCTTCCAGCCCTTTGGAGGCCTAAGGGCTTGGCAGGGAGCAAACCCTTGCTGCTGCTCTGTCACAAGCTCACCAGCGAAGGCTTAAAAGGTGTTATTCAGGTCTTTCACAGCAAAGGAGTAGGCTGTGTTGCCTAAATTACTGATCTGGGGAAGACAGGTGAAGCCAGATGAACTTTGCTGGAGCTCTGTGCTCTGTCTTGCCTCTCATCTACACCACTTTTCATCTTTCCTCTGCTGTACGCAATGAGCCTAAAGACAGCCCCGGACCCTGCTGCTTCAAGGATTTTGACGATGTGCCTCTTTGGCCCAGGCTGAACTCCATGACTTTGCTCAACAGATTTGTCCTCATTCCTGAGCTTCCCTGGGCTAGCCATGAAGCACTTTTCAGTCGATCCACGAGAGTACCAGCTTCAGTCCCCATCCCACTATCACGAGCTGCAGTTCCTTGAATTGCATTTCCAATTCATTGATGCAGTCACTGCAATCCTTCACCCCGCAGCAATGCACCTCAGCTGCTGCCACCCAGTGCCACTGGCACCTCCACCAACCCACAGGGCAGATTGGACTAAGCTTCTCCATGTCATGTTTTGCACCTCCATTAGGAATAAAATTGCAGAGTGTGGTGTCACCTGTTCAGATCATGCTGGCTTAGGAACATCAGTGCAATTCACCATTAATAGAAACACTGCATGTTCATGCAAAATTATTAATGGAATATCAAGACTTAACTGTGTCAGCTGCAGTGTCAACTGATCATAGAATCATAGAATAGTTTGGGTTGGAAGGGACCTTCAAAGGTCATCTAGTCCAACCCGCCTGCAAGAAGCAGGGACATCTCCAACTACATCAGGTTGCTCAGAGCCCCATCCAACCTGACCTTGAATGTTTCCAGGGATGGGGCATCCACCACCTCTCTGGGCAACCTGTTCCAGTGTTCCACCACTCTCATTGTAGAAATTTTTTTCCTTATGTCCAGTCTGAAGCTACCTACTTCCCTCTATTCTAAAACCTTTACCCCTTGTGCTGTCACAACAGGCCCTGCTGAAGAGTTTCTCCCTGTCTTTCCTGTAGGCTCCCTTTAGGTATTGGAAGGTCACTATAAGGGCTCCCTGGAGCCTTCTCTTCTCCATGCTGAACAGCACCAACTCTCTCAGCCTCTCCTTATAGGAGAGGTGCTCTTATCATCTTTGTGGCCCTCCTCTGGACTCACTCCAACAGGTCCACATCCTTCTTATATTGCTGGCTCCACAGCTGGATGCAGTACTCCAGGTGAGGTCTCATGAGAGCAGAGTAGAGGGGCAGAATCACCTCCTTTGACCTGCTGGCCACACTTCTTCTGATGCAGCCCAGGATGCGGTTGGCTTTCTGGGAAGCAAGTGCACTTTGCTGGCTCATGTTGAGCGTCTCATCCACCAGTACTCTCAAGTCCTTCTCCACAGGGCTGCTCTTGATCCATTCTTCCCCAGCCTGGGATTACCATGACCCATGTGCAGGACCTTGCACTTGGCCTGGTTGAACTTGATGAGATTTGCACAGGCCCACCTCTGTCAAGGTCCCTCTGGATGGCATCCCTCCCCTCCAGTGTGTTTACTGCACCACAGTTTGGTGTCATCAGCGAACTTGCTGAGAGTGCACTCTATCACACTGTCCATGTCGCTGACAAAGATGTTGAACAGGGCTGGGCCCAACACGGACCCCTGAGGGACGCCACTCGTGACCGGTCTCCACTTGGACATTGAGCCGTTGACCACCACTCTCTGAGTGCGGCCATCCAGCCAATTCCTTATCCACTGAATGGTCCATCCATCAAATCCATGTGTCTCCAGTTTAGAGAGAAGTATGTCGTGCAGGACAGTGTCAAATGCTTTGCACAAGTCCAGGTAGATTATGCAGAAGTTTAGTTTTACTTGTTAAAAATGAGCCAAGTGTCGGCATCTAGCTCATCTAACCATAGTAGATGAAGTTATAATAAAGAAAAAGAGTAATAGAAGATATTGATTTTGGAATGCATTATATAAAAGAATTTATTTTTGCTAGAAGACCTGTAAAGGTCACACACAAAGGATTTTTTGGGGTCAGTATTTTTTTCTTTTAAATTTTACTAGCAATTCCAGGGACTCTAGTTTTGGTCAGTACAATGCTGGTGCTTACACCGAAATGGTGGCACTGAAACTACTGAGGGTGTTTAAGTCGTTTTCCCCAAGTATTCATTAAGCAGACAGCTAAATAAAGTTAACAAAGATTTTGCTGTTCACTTCTTCTGCTTTCTCTCTAAAGTTTTTCTTTCAACATGGCTTTATTTATATTAGATAAACTGAGCATACGTAGGCTGATGACCATTCAGGTCATCTGTCTGTAAGAAAGGTAAGGTCATCTGTCTGTAAGAAAGGTAAGGTCACAGCTGGTTGGAGGCATGCTGTTTGCTTGGGAACATTTTTTCTTGCTGTGTAACAGAGGCTAGGCTTAGGGAGATAAAAGGAGTTCAGTTCTCTTATCACTTAAGAGGGTTATGCGATTCATGAATGCTACTTCGTGCCTTTTCACGACTACAGACGCCTGTAGAATTTTAGAGTGGAAAGATGTTACGTCACTTCAACAATAGCTCATATAATTTTTGCTTCAGGTAGAGCTTTTGAAAGCCCCAAGTAAACATCACCTGTTCTGCCCCACATCTTGCAACCAGCATGATGCAAGCATGCAGCCTGGAGCCACACGCAAAAGCTAGAGAGAGTGTCTCAAGTCTTGGTCCTAGCTGAGTTCCTCTGGGAACTCCCACCCCACTTTCCACCACTGCAGCCAGCCTTGTCAGTACAAAACTACCCAATGTGATACATCTTGTGGGGCAGGAGAAAAGTTTGTGTTAAACATTTTTAAATATGACTACAACCAGAGAATAAACTTCCAGAATATCTGCTCATATGCAGACACCTTTGAGCTGCTATTTTCTCTGCTTGATCCTAGACTTGTTTGAATTACATCAGGCAAAACCTGTTCCTTCAAGCAAAAAAAAAAAAAGAATACAAGAAATGAGATGTGGCAGTTGGCCAGGATCATTGCATGTGGTGTATAATGTCAGTGGCTTGTATGGATTTGCATACAGAGGCTGGGAACACCTGGCTTGCTCAGATGAGAGTAACCCTTGGTAGACAACTACCAAGGGCTCACAGAGCCTTGGCGTGAGGTTGCTTTCTTCCCTGCAGCTGTAAGCAGCTTTGACCTTCCTTTGCTAAACCACTCATCCCTGCTGTCGTAGGAGGTGGTGGGCAACATGTGGTAGCACTCTAGCACCCAGGGGCTGCTTGCTTTTTCCGCTGCCTTGACAAAATATTACTCACTTTCTGCTGTGCAACCTCAAGATGTAGTCTCTCTCAATGCATTGGTGAGTGAGGCAAAGAGCTTTGCTCTGAGCAGAAGAAATGATTCATTTGTAGTAGTGAAGGAGGTGACTGCTGTGTTAAAGCTGTGTACTGTCCCGGGAAGCAGCAGGGAAAAAAAGTGGCTGGTATTTGGGAGAGTACAAACAAGTCGTCATCATTACATGGATGCTCTGTCCTAAGCCTACCTTTTCATAATTGCAGATGCAGCAAATCTGACCAAAAATCTCTGTCACAGCTTGGAAAACCAGCACGTGCTGCAGCATCACCCATACCGTACGTTGTCACAACCGAAGCCGCCTGCTTGCCTGCGCGCCCTGGGGAGACTGAGGAGCACCTGTGCCAGGCTCTCTGGCTGCCCAGCCTACCGGCACGCATCGCTCCTTGACAAGGAGAGGTTTCCCGTCTCTTAGAGGACTGAACTTCAGTTGCATGCAGCTTCAGAAAGTCCAAGCTGTACGAGGGTCTTTAGGAGATGCTCTTAATTGCTCTCAACTGTGTGGGTTTCTTTTAATTTTCTTTATCTTCTCCCACTTTCTGATCCTCCTCTGTGTAAGGTAGTTACAGTACAAGACATCAGGAGCTAGTTTACTGCTCAAATTCTGCAGAAATCTAGAAAACTCATCAAAATTATGTGTGCATTTATATAAAAGAGTACCAATATTTTAACTAAAAACATCTCATAGCTGAATATTTGATGTATTGAAGTTTTTGGAGTTATTTTCTTAAAAGATAACAGCTAAGTTTGTTCTTAAAATAAGGAGATTTTTAAAGGAACATATAACTTCCATTTTGAATGACAGCTCAATGCTTGAAAGTATCCTATGCAAACTCTGAATTTGCAGTGGTGCAAGCAGAGCCATGAAATGGCAGCCAAAGTATAAAGTAAGTTTACAGAGCACAGTTTTGTTCGTGATGCTGCCTTCTGAAAGGGCTTGTGTGACTCCATATGCAGCATGCACTCGCCACTCCTCCATTAAATCATCCTCCTGGTGTGAAAGGTCTCAATAGTTTAAAACCCACAGTGCTGGTCAGATGCCTGCAGAGTGAAGTGTGTTCATTAGACATCAACAACTTAGTTATTTTACAGCTGTCCCTTTTTAAAAGTTAAACAATAGTGCCAGTTTAAAAATAACAAGTCCAGGCTATTTCTTAAAGTAAACGGTCCTTCACTCCTACTGATAAGCTTAATGCTACAGTATGGCAGACACTCCAGGTTTAAGATCTATATTGTATTTATGTAGACCTTCTTCTGTAAACTCTTATCCACTGTAATTCTACTCATGGCCTCCTGTTCCTGAGCCATCCCCTGCTGAAGAGGAGTGAAGTGCACAGGTTACACCTGGCTTTGTGTCTGCTACTTTGAGCAAATGCTTCTCCCAGTCTAGTTCCTCTAAAACACGCTGGCAAGTCTAAAAAAGGGGCAAAGGGGGAAAGGAAATGAGTTGTTTTTCCAGATTATGCCTGATGAAATAGTAAAAGAGTCACCTGAACTCCCTTCACGTGTCTGAGGAGATGCAGGTATGGAAGCTGCACTTTGTCATCACCAGGGGTTCTGAAATGGGGCATCCACGTCTTCAAAGCAGGTGCCTGGACTGCCAAAGGCCCGGGCTGGCTGGGCACTTGTGTCCTCTCTGCTGCGAGGAATTAGAAAAAGTGGGTCTGAGGCATGTCCACAAGCAAAACACAGGGATGAAAGTGCTAAGAATAACAATAAACAGAGCTGTGATGGTGGCATTGCAATGTACTGAACCAGTTCACTTACCAAAATCTGGATGTAGGATTATTTATATCCATGGGTTAATGACTCTGGCTGCTTGGTGAGATGCATGTAAGTGCTTGTAGTGAACCTGGTTAGTTGTGAACCTGCTGTTAGCCACAATATGTTTGTTAATATATTATTTTTTTCTTGTTTTTCCTCCTGATAACACTGGGCTCACATGCACTTACTGACGACCTCTCGGCACTGATGGCCCCATTTATATCAGTGTACTGAACCTCATTATCTTTACCCTCACAATCAGTGTTAATTAGACAGGTTAAACTTTTCAGACTTCCTAATTTTTACTGAAATCGCCTGGATAAGACAGACACCGTCTAGGTAAGGCAGTGGTCGTAGTTCCATGGGTCTCCAGAGCTTAAAGTATTTATTTAACTTTTTCCTCAAGGTTCTGCTCAGGCATCTACAAGCTAACTCTTTATTTCATCACTTGTTATTCCTTTTGTTGGCATGCTCCATTTAGATGCTTTTCAGTGGTTCCAAAAAGTAATATAATATTATTCACTGACTTCCATAATTCTTTACAAGAGCTGTAAGCATGAACCTTCCAATCCTGCTTGCTGTTTGGTTGAGTTATTCCAAGTCACACTTCCCTGTACCTGCTAATGCCCACGGCAGAAGTCATAAATTGGGCAAGAGTAGTACAAATAGTCCTTCTTGATTTCTGTTTATACTGTTAAGCAACATATACCTTACAGGGATTATAACTCTGTAGAGGGAGGAATAGTTGGAATAACAAAGTCAAGTTAAACTACAAAACTTTAGAAAATGCTACTTTAGAAAGTAGCATTTGTTAAAGAATGACTCATCAGTGCATTCTTTAAGCATCTTCCACAGTTGCAGCCTTAGCTGAGTACTGTTATAATTAGTATCAACTGGGAAAGCTTCCAAAGCCAATAGATGGAAAGACACAGAGGAAAATATTTTGATATTTTAACTAAAGCTAATCTCTCCATTGGTCATGTCTACAGTAAAGTGGGAGCCGATGTTTTCCTTAAAAAAAAAAAGGAAACTTCAGCAGCAGGTCTTATTTATGAGTCCTAAACTTTGGAGTAACTATTGCATCAGCACTTCTTAAACTTGTTTTCAGAGACACAAAATGGAAATCTTGATGTCATAATTAGAGAGTAACACATAATTACAGGATTTGTGTGGCCTGCTCTCCAAGCATGAACTCTCTTCTAACAAAGTTCTTGCCACTCATTACTTAACTCATGTTTCACTTGAACGTGGCTGTCCTCACTTATAGAATCATAGAATGGTTAGGGTTGGAAGGGACCGTCAAAGGTCATCTAGTCCAACCCCCCTGCAAGGAGCCGGGACATCTCCAACCAGATCCGGTTGCTCAGAGCCCCATCCAACTGGGCCTTGAACTTAGTCTGACAGCTCTCCATTTGGAGCCAGCTAGAAGTTGTGCATCACAAATGCCTCAAAGAGCCTCTCCTGGCTTATGAGAGGCTGCACTGGTATTACCAGTCTCTGCTCTTCAGTGCAAAATTACCACAGATACACAGTCCACGTGCAGACTTTCTACCGACTGACCTGCCTTCCTCCGTCCCTTCAGGTCCTTCCAAAAATGGGATTTGAGTGGCAAAGGCACTGAGTATGTTGCAATCTGCATGTTCATGTGCTGAGCACAAGTGAGAGTGGGCTCTGCAATGGGCTGCAATCCTACGTCTGGATTGTACCTGGCTGACCTGTGGCCGTTGGTCTTCACAAGTTCCTTCTCTCCAAAGATGGCATTTTGGGGAATGAAGGGGTATTTAACTTCCTCTGCCAGCTGGACTTGAAAACCATAAAAAGAACTTTTTCCCCTTAAAAATGTCTGGAATCTGCCATTTCAGGAAAAATACCTCACAGCTTTCATTGCAAGCCTGGATCCTAAGCTACCAGGTTTTCAACTTTCTGAGCCTGAACTTTAAGGGAAGCTTAGTTTTGTTCTTGTGTTAACTCTTCTTCCCATTCCTCTGGCACCAGAGTTTAATGGAAACTTTGAGAAAATTATCTTCAAGATTGAAAGGAAAACAATGTCTATTCCTGCTTGAGCATGACTGAGTGAGAAGCTAACAAGTGGGGTAACAGACCTGTTGAGAAAGGTATTTACTTCAGACACAAATGATGTGGAAGAAGTTGGCCTCCAAGACCCTTTTTCTGAGACGCTTTCCAACTGAGAAATACCATGCCCTTCCCAGCATCAGCTTCACTTTTGCCACACAGTGTGAAGGCGAAGCCTCAGTGCCAGCCTCCCATCTCCTGTTAGCAGCACAGGTCAGCACGAGTCCGTGCCTTGGCCTTTGAAAAGCCTTGCTTCTTGCTGCCACGGCAATGCATGCCAGGGGACTGTCCATTGCCGGCAAGCAGAGCCCATGTCGCTGAGTCACTGAGCAAAGAGCAGCAGCAGCAGCAGCCGATGGGGCAGCTCATAGCAGTAAGGACCGCTGTGGACTGGAAAAGCAGCCCTTGGTTTTGACAGGCAGTACTTTTCCTTCCTAGAAATACATTTCATTGCTAAACTGTCGTAGTTCAGCCCCAATCGGGACCAGACTACGCAGTCTCTCTCTCACTCCCCCCACCCTCCAAGAGAACAGGGAGAGATAATATAAGAAAAACGGCTCAAGGTTTGAGATAAGGACAGGGAGAAAATCCTTAAAGTTACCATCACGGGCAAAACAGACTCTACTTGGGGAAAACTATTCATTTTTTACTACAAACAGCAGGATAATGAGACAGAGAACAAGATAACCTCCCTCCCTCTTCCCAAGCTTAACATTATCTCTACTACCTTTCCCCACCACGAGCGGCACATGGGGGGAAAAGGGAATGGGGGTCGTGGTCAGTTCATCACGTGTTGTTTTACGCCGCTGCTTCATGGTCGGGGAAAGAACTCCTCACATTCCTCCTCTGCTCCATCGTGGGGTCCCGCTCATATGCCACAGTCCTTCGTGAAACTGCTCCGGCGTGGATCATCTCTTCCACGGAGTTCAGTCTCTCCAGAACGGCTGCCCCAGCGGGCCCTCCATGGGCCACAGCCACCTTCAGGCATCCACCTCCCCGAGTGTGGGGTCCTTCATGGGCTCCAAGTGGATCTCTGCTCCTCTGTGGACCTCCATGGACTGCAGGGGGACAACCTGCTCCACCATGGTCATCACCACAGGCTGCAGGGGAATCTTGGCCAGGAGCCGTATCACTCCTCCCCCTCCTTCTCAACTGACCTTGGCATCTGCAGCTGTTCCTCCACAACAGGCTGGCAGACGCCTCTCAGAATCTCTTCACATCATCCAGCTCATCTCCTCTCCACTCCTTGCAGCCGGCCTGGGCCCAGTTGGGCCCAGTCGGCCACCTGGTGAGAGGCCAGAGGGTGAGGCCTGCAAGGCCCATGAGGCCTGCGCCTCCCCCTCTGCGCCTCTGCCCCCGCTCAGCTTCTTCACATCTTCTCTTCTCTCTCTCTTTTTTTTTTTTTTTCTGTTTTCCCCTTCTTAAATACGTTATTGCAGAGGTGTTATCACGGAACATTCTGCTACCAATTGGCTCGGCCTTGGCCAGCAGCAGATCTGCCCTAGGCCCAGCCGAGTCCACTGAACAAAGGGGAGCGACTTCTAGCAGTTTCCTACAGAAGCTACCACCTTATGCCCCCTCCTCACTAAACAAAACCACTACATAAACTCTTGGCTAAAAGCGGAGGGCGTCAGTCCTAAAATCACAACGTGCTTAGAGTTTTGCTGTCACAGCTTGGGAGGAGAGGAAGCAAACACTCCAGCCAAACTCCCAAGGCAGTTATTTCAGAGGAGCCAGGAGGCCCGGGGTTGCTGCTACAAGGGGAGATTAATAGCTTGGGCAGGCCAGCCTGTAAGAGGAGAGCAGCAAGGCAGTGCACAAGCCTCTGCAGTAGGTATCAAAAGGGCTTTAATTTGCCTGCCCTGATGTCATTTCATACACTGTTTCATGATACTCAGTTACAGGACGGAGGAAGCAATACTTCCTCGGGCTGTGGAAAGGGGTTGTCGTATGTTTTCATTTGTATGAGCTTTCAGGTAGGTAAAGGGATATTAATGTGGAAAGTTTGCCCTGATGGAAGGAAGCATGTGGATACTGAGCAGGAACGTGGCAGGGAGGAAGGAGTGTTTTCTCTTACATATTCCTTTTCTTCTTTCATCCATAAGGCTATTTGAGGTTTTCTGGACAGAATTTGAAGGAGAGAAAAAGAAGCAAGTTTCCTTCAGGAGCACTGTGTTACAATGAACCTGTACTGTGAAAATTAAAAATGAAAACCAATGAATGCAGTTCTGTACTCCTCCCTTACATTATCTGCCAGGCATTGCAGAGTGGGCAACTGCAGGCTGTGAAGCACTGGGAGCTTGCAGTGCTTGAAGTACATACCTGTGTGCTTGTGTGAGTGAAAGCCCATGGGCTGCCTTGCTTTCCTATTATCCCTTAAAATAAGGGTTAGGCAGGGAGGGAGTTGCATTGAGGACCTGAAGGCTCCTCCCTTCAGAAGGGAGGTGAGAGTCACCCATCTAAGCGACACAAATGCTCACAGATGGTGCAACCACAGCCCTGCATCTGAAAAGTGACCTGCATCAGAAACATGACCTGCCATGGAGCCAGCCCATGCGATGTGCCCAACACCCGCCCAGTCGATCGCTGGACAAAGCTGGGCTGTATCCCCACTCTTCCATAGCAACGTGGTCAGTCATGCAGTGCAATACTGTGAAATGCAAAAGAAATCTCAACAGTAATTTGGATGTTCTGTGGGACATCAACTTGAGTGCAGAGACCCTGCTAAAAGCAGTGTGGGTGTGGAAAGTGACAGCTGCTCTGTTTTTCTTTTGCATGAGTGAAAGCAAGACTCCTAAATTTGCTAACCAGCCTACTTCACTAGTTAGTAAAACATCAGTCCCTTGAATAAAAAATTACAGCCTTCAAATTTTAAAAAATTCTTTTTTCTCCTCCTGCCTGCAGACTTTTTACACTGGAGTTCTCAGAAATTCTGCTGGAAAAAAAAAGGTTAACTAAACTGATTTTCCTCTCTAAATCCTCATGAAGCAGGACAAGGTGACAGGCACTAAATGTGACAAATCCAGAGAAAGGGAACCGCATAAGTGCTGCCTCAGTGCTTCTTGCCCCATGACTTCCCTAAGCATTTTCCAGTTTCATTTTTTTTTACACACATTAAATAGCTACTTCATGCTGGATGGTTAAAATTTGTTATTCAGAAGACCAGAGAGAGTTTGCAATGGAGTGGCTCGCTGGCTGGCCTAGTGGATCCGGTTTTCCTGTGTAACTGACCATAGTTCACACTCCTGCTCCCATAAGTACATTTTGTATATAAAAGGGAAGGACTCTGCATGCAGAAGCTGTGAAGAAAACCTGCTCTGCTCACTCTCTTTTCAATTAGTAGCCTGGGGGTTTGTCTGATTGATGAGTAACGTCTTTTTTTACTAAGTCCGATATGAATCAGAGTGGTGTCTGGCAGCAGCATTTCCCACACCTCTGGGAAAGCCCTGCTCAACAGCCATGCTGTCTCCCTCCTGCTGTCACCCTGCTTGGTCACATGTGGCAGCCCCATGTGTCCTTTTGCAGGTGGAGCAGACAGGCGGGAGAGCGGGGAATTTCTCCCGGGTGGTGCCTCTGAGAGGCTGGATCTCTCAGCAGAGGTCTGGCGGTGGGAAGCATCCCCAGTGCCCCCTGCCAGCATCCTTCCCCATTAAGGAACAAGGCAGGAGGACATGGACGTGAATGTTGTCCACTTGCATGTAAAGGGATGGACAAAATCGTTCTCCAGGGATGGTTATGACTATATGATTTATTTGGCAGCGTTCAGAACACCAGAGGGAAAACTGCAAGCCAGGGAAAATTGTAACAGCTTAGAGTTGACAGCATGGTGGAAACATCCTCAGCTGATACGGTGGTGTGTCAGGGTCAGGTCCCTCTACGATTCCTACTAAGACTGTGCATTTCAGGTACATGTCCTTGCTCCCACCTGTCATTCCTTCATGCTGGCTCCCTTCTCACTCCTTCTGTCCGTTGCCCCAGGCAAGCATACCAGGAGGAGATTGCACATACATGATAGATGGGTCAACCCAGTGGTTCTCTTCTCTTCTCTCATCTGATGCATGAAACAACATTTCAGCTCCCAGATATCACTTGTGCTTTTGGGTTAGTCCTCAACACCTACGAAGTACAAACAAGTATGAGCTAGCCCCAGGAGTTTCTCCACATTAAATATGGTGTTTATGTGATTTGGGGGAGTGTTTAACAGAGTAGGAGATGCTTATGTAGTTTAGCAAGTCAGTGGAACCAGCTAATAGCATCAGAGCAATAGATTTGATCACTATGGCTAGGGCCAGCTGTTAAGCTAAAAGAGAGGAGGCAATGCTGACATATTTTTTCCCTCACGCTGCATAAGTAGTGCAGGCCAGGCAGCAAGTCAAGGGGGAACTGCTCACTCGATGCAAATTGGCAAAGATGACAGCACCCCCTTGAGAAGATTCAGAAAATTACATTGAGGCAAAAACGTTCCTAGAGTAGTTTCTTCCCATTCGCTGGGGATTAAGGGTTCCTGTGTCACTTTTCTTAAAAATTTTTTCAAGCAAAACTTCTTGATATTTCATAGATTAATATTACATACTGCTGTCAATAATGTCTCGTGAAACTTAGTCCTTGAAGGAGGTACCCAGAAAGCCAGCAACTCAAAGGGACAGAACAGCCCTTAGGAACTGGTAAAGAGAGAAGTGGGGCTAATCCTCTAAGGGTGTAACCCTGTTCACTCAAAGTCAAGACAGAGGCACTGAGACTGGAATAAATATGAAGAAGGGCAGCGTGAAGAGCAAACAGAGGCTTTAACTAGAACTTGGCCGCTAAGTGTTCATCCCACAGCACGGGGCCAACTACCAGAAACTGCTCTCCAGCACTTCCCATCCCTTTCCATATTACATCTCTCCTGTCTTCTCTTTTTCCTTCTGCACCAGGGCGAAATTGCTAGCAGGGCTTCCCAGAAGAGGAGGAAAGGATTGTTTTGGTTTTGGTGGTTTTTCTTTTTTTAGACATAGTGGAAAAAAAAA
Source organism: Chlamydotis macqueenii (assembly GCF_036417535.1). Classification (NCBI taxonomy): domain Eukaryota; kingdom Metazoa; phylum Chordata; class Aves; order Otidiformes; family Otididae; genus Chlamydotis; species Chlamydotis macqueenii. Next base: position 25,108,331 of record NC_141559.1, read on the forward strand.
CCCCACCAACAATCCTAAATGTGTTTAAGAATGATGAGAATGAGGAGCTCTTTGGAGAAATTAGTCTGAAGAGGTGCTATGGGAACTTGGCTCAAATGCTGTAAAATTGTGCTATTTGCCAATCCTTTTGTTCAGAACTTGAATTTGTAATTTTTTTTTCATTCTACCTAAGAGAGAAATGAAGCAGGTTGCTGCAATACCTGCACTGTGTGTGGATAGTACTTTTTTCTTTTAATTTGAGTTACAGCATAGGACAAACTCCAATCACAGGAGTAGCAGTTAGAGTTTGATTCAGGAGTTAAAGTGTCCGAGAAAATAAGTAAGGAAGAATACGAATTAATATGTGATTAACAAAAAAAAAAGAAAAAAAGGAAGGGAGGAAAAGATAAATTAGTTTCCCTCAATTTAGGAAGAGTGCTATTGGCAGAGCAGTTATGCAATGATGTAAAGAATTTTAGCAGGATTAAGTAATTTTTTTTTCTGAATCAAGGGAGTAATATTTGGTCCATCCCTCCCAGAAAGGACCAGTACAAACATGGTAAAGTGTCTGCAGAGTAGCATGGATGGCTTGCGTTGCTGTTAGGCAATATATCAACCAAGAGTCCAGCCTCCTGAGAAGTTAAACCCTTGGTTCTACAGGGGTTTGCCACTAGAAGAATTGTCATAACCAAATTTCTTTGCTTCAACTCACAGTGCCAGGAGACCTTTCAGGATTTTCTTTCCTTCTCATTTTCCTTTTTCTCCTTTCTGAAGAGTCTTTGTTTGTATCACACAGCTTGAGAAGTTGTTAAGGCCAGAAGAAAGTAGAGCAAATCAATCATTTCTCCATCCTTAATGAAGTGATCAAAGAAAGAATGAACATACACACTCAAAAGGAAGTGGATGCTCAGAGGTTTCAATAAGATAGACTCTTGTTTGGGAATAGAAACCACTGTTTTTCTTTCTTATGAAGTAGTTATTTATTTTCCATGAAACTATACTGAAGCAAATATATCTTTCCTAATAGCTTGACTACCACATGGAATTTCAGCGGCTATATTAAAAAAAAAAACCCACACTATATTATTGATCTAAAAAACAGCTTAAAATGACAATACTAAAAAATGATGAAATAATCCTTATTCTAAGACTTCACTCAATTACTGTTAAGACTGTAAAGATCTTACAAATGGAGCAAGATCAAAGACCATCACTAATCAAGTTCAGAGCATTAACTATGATATCAGTGTGTAAAACACAGAAAATTAGAAGTGGTTTGTTTGACCATGCCCCAAAACCCTTCTTCATTAATAAACTAGCATTGCCTGTCCTTCTATTTTTAATCCAGAGAAAAAGAGTGAGGAAGAGGAGGACATCTGACTCCTAGGCCTTACCTCTAACCCGCCAACCCCTTAGCACATTGCATATTGCAGCAGACTGGTGTTGGAGCTTAGTGGGTAATCTGCCACAGTGGTAACGGGGTCTTCTCCTCTCTTTTAATCCAGCCAGGCAGTGCATCCGCAGCAATGCTACGCAGCAGGACTGCACCAGCTCAGCCAGGCTCTGAGCAAGTATTTGACAGTTGAAGTTCCTCCTCTGGTGTCTTTGCTCTCAGTGCCAGGCTGGTGGAATTTTAGTCAGTAGGGTCCTTCTGGATCTAGGCATCAGAAAACTTTGAAGTGCTGAAGATGCTCCCTGCATAGTAAGCCTCTGTGTTGAATTAGCATTTGCAAGCCTCATCTAAGCTGCAGGGCTGGCTGGGCTTTGCAACTAGATGGTCAGGTCTTTAGTTGCCCACTGCCCAAAAAAGGCTATTTGTTTTTATGTCAAATTTTGATGGTATTCTGATAGTTGTATAGCAGGCATGCTTTGAACATATTTTTGCCCCCTTTGTCAGTGTACCAAGCCATAATGCAGGCTGAGCTCTTCTGTGAATTCACTGTGGTATAATTTTTCTCTTTAGGTATCAAACCACAAAAACAGCTTATAGAAAATCTTGGAAAAGTTCCTCTCATTTATCCAAACACAGCAACTATTCATTGTGATAAAGAACAAACAAGGATCAGTGGTTTGCTGCTATTCCTAAGTTACAGATAGCAACTCAATCAATAGCTATTTATGTATCAGCTGAGATTTGAACTTCTTTCCCTAGTGATCTTCTTCCTTTACCTTAATTCTCTATAAACATGTCCTGGGGATAAGTAGAAATTTTGCAAAGGCAGCAATAGTTTTAAATATATTACAGTGACTCTCAGTCAAAATGACTGAACATGGTGGGATATCCTGTTCTGTGCTGTTAAGTCATTCCAAAACTTTGTGAAATACCACTCATGGAGCTTCTTCTAAATCGTGTAAACCACAGAGTGGCTTCTTCTCTGGAGATGAATAGGAAATTAATCCTGTTTTCAAACATACACATGCACATATATGCAAGTTGCAATGTTCTTTTTCATTTCACTGGATGTGCAAAGGCTTTTCTTTTGGGGGTATTTTTCACTACTCACAGTCACATTGTCATTTTCTAAAATGAAATCATGTTTCTTGATCATGGTCTAGATTAATCGTAAAACAGAAAGCCCCGGCAATTTCAGTGATGCTGGTTTTGCAAAACTGCCATTTTGAGGAAGGTCGTTCAGAAAGTCTTGTTCTGAAACAGAGAGGTAGTTTGACCTTTTCAGGCTCATCTGTTGTATTTCAAAGCATCCACGGAATGAGTGAAGGATTTACAGCATGCACTGTTGCAAGATTAGGCACAGGGTAGTGGCAAGCAGAGAGAAGTACTGCAGTGTATTGCAGGGCAAGGCTGTGGTGTGCTGTTTCCATCATTGGAAATATTGAAGAATGTATTAGGAAGACATGATATGATAAGAGAACACAATATTATTATAAAGGTAATTGGCCTTGTGCTGAAGCAGAAAGAACGAGGCAAACTGTTGGATTGCCTTTCAGCACTGTGCGGCTTCTATGATCTTTTATTGCAACTCTCAATGGGTTTTCTTGGCATTTTCTTCCAAGCTAAAGCTATACAAAGCATTTGCTAAGAAACATAAAACTCATGATTATCAAGTTGTGTGCTTGATAATAAAGATGCAAAAGTTCACTTTCTAAAAATGAACAGATGGGTTTTATTCCAGAGGATCAGATATGACCAAGAAAGTGTACTTAACTTGCAGAAAATGGCCGAAAGAAACCTGCAAGTAGCAAGTAGGGAAAATGGTATTAAAAGCATAATCAATCTATATGTCATATATGAAATCAATAGCAAATTGTAGTAGAAAAACAGTAACTCTCTAAAAAGTAACTGATATTTCTCCAATAGTCACTCTGGGCCAGTGACGGTGGCAGAATTTATATGGATTTTCAATAGCAAGTGTTAATGTACTCTATGCTAGGCATAAGATTAGGTTTTTTTATATATATATATATATAATTTTTTACCGTAATGGTGTATCTTGATAGATTCCAATATTAAATTACAATGCATGGCCTTTATGCATCACTGAAAACTTACTATGTTAAAATAGCATTTTCAATAAGTAAAATTTGTTTACTTGCTTGCACAGGAAGTTTCAGAGTTTTGCTACTTGCAGTTGGAAGGAGAAAGTAGGAGGAGAAAATTTGAGTTAGAAAAAAGAAGTCGACAGAAGCACGGTCATATTTTAATTACTTCAAACTACACTGTACTAACTCGTTATTCTTTGTGACTATGCTATAATTCATACAAATATGGATTCCACTTTGTCACAGGGACTCACATGCTTAAGAGGGAGAAAGGGGTGCCAAAACATGCAAATTGCTCAAGCATTTTTCCCAAGCAAGTGCATTCCATTTCAGTTTGGACATCATATCCTTTCTCCACTGCGCAAGCAGCTCACAAACTTAACCTATTTCACCTGCATTCCCTTGTATAAATCCCTCTGCTTTGCAGAATCCTCAGTCCAAAGTCTCAGGTAGTTTTCTGGATTTTTCCATTGGTATATGGACTTCCTGATTAAAATTTTTGCCAAACTGATAATGAATACAATGCACAGAAATGTTCAAGGAAAAAAGATCACTCTGAAAGTGAGTTGTAAGGAAAAGTTCTTATTAACTGCAAAATTTCACTTTCCTATCAACTCTTCCATTGCAGCAGCTGTGCTTTAAGGATGTCCCACAACTTTGTCCTTCCCCCCTCCCCCCGCACTTTGTTGCTGAAAAACATTTTTTCTTCATACCTGTCTGTTAAATCATACTTTCTTCTTGTTGAATCTAATTCAACAATACTCTATTTGAGGAGTCAGTGCCAAGAAATATGCAGGTTGCAAACCAGTTCAAATGAAAAGGCTGCGTTCATGGAAAAAAAAACCCAAACAAACCGGCAAGTACAAAAAATTAAGACAACTAAGATGTTAAGATGAGTCTGCCCAGCACGCTTACCACTGTATATGCAGTAGTATATAGAAATCTTAGGCAGTTAATGGTTTGCAAGCAGCAGTGCAGAGGAACATACAAAGCCAGTGGGAATCACATCTGGATTTCAATAGCCGGGGTCACTCCACAGTAGAAGCCAGCTGAGCTGAACTGTTGTTTCTCACTCTGCATCTAAAATTATCTATACCAAACCTTCAATCATGCTGGAAATATCTGAAAACATATTAATTTTTTTCTTGTCATAACTGAGACCTGCCTCTCTGTGAAATAAAATAGCCAAGTTTTTAAAAATGTATCAGTGGGTGAATTTCTAAGGGCCAGTCATGCCCAAGGAAGAGCTTGCCCATGGCTCTGCACAGAGAGTGGCTGACGTGAGGAGGAGTCAGGAGCTGCTATAAAGTACATGTATGGCTATTTGCAGGTCTTGCACATGATTTTGAGATGTATAAATGAAATCTGAAGAAAGTAATGTACTGGCTGCAAATGTACTGGCAGTCAAAAACAAGGTCATAAGCTTCTCTCATCCACCGAGGCCCTGCTTGCACAAATGACCAATTTTCATTTCATAGGGTTTTAATTTTGCATGTGCAGGCAACTAACTTAAAAAATCAAACAAGACATTTCAGAGCAAGAAATAAAGATTATTATATGTAATACAGGGTCAATTCTAGGTGCTGCAAAAATTTAATTTTACAACCTTTTGAGGTTTTAGGTCATTACATCCTCCAAGATCGTATCACTGCTGCTACATTTCAGCATGAGCATATTTTATAGTAGTTATTGAAACATCCTTTGACTGGGAAGGTGGAGTGACAACGGGGGAATATTTTGTTATCAGACATAACAATACTGTATTAGTCATCTTGACATGACTGGTCCAGGGAGAAATAAGAAATGTCAAATGTCTCCTGCATCACAAATTTAATCTAATAAACCCATCACTGTGTTTACATGCTAAGCGCTGTAGGTGAGTCTGGTCAGACTGCTGTTTCCTGCCGCAGGAGTACTTGCACCTGGGTGTCAGGAGCTGCGCACACACGTCTGTGCAAAAGCCCCCTCTGCTGGACCAGCCTGACATGTAAGCAATACGTAAAACTACTGGATCATCCCCCTTCTCCCTAAAAATGGGCAAGTCGGTGAAGCAATTCTCCGTCTGTTGCCCCTTCTGTAGGGAGCTCTCTTCTTGACCGATGCGATACGAGCCACAGAAGTGGCCAGGTTTTCTGAAACACAGCATGCTTTGATGAACACATACCTTATCTATCCCACTCATGAGGTGAGCAGAAGGCCTTTTCTCCAAATTTTGGAGGACTCCCAGGTTTCAGGCTGTTGCCTGATGTCATGCTGCATGCCAAGGAAGTTCTGATCTGGCCAAGGGAGATGCCAATCCCCCAGAGACATCTTGTATTACCAATCCTTTTGTCTTCATGGAGATGATCCTCCAAATACTAAAGAATATCTAAGCTGGGCGAGATGTCAGGAAGCTGGAGAATAAAACCAATGTGTCCCAGTGAATTGAGCACACTGCTCTGCCACCTTGAAATCCCTTAGCATCAGAGTAAAATTAAAGATGGTTATTTTCCTAAATATGAGGTTAAAGAATCATTTACTCTGTTCAGAGAGAGATACTGAGAAGTAAATCTGTAGCACTACAGCCTCCTTTTTCTGTTTTAGCTCAGTTTTGTGTGTCCCCTTCACCCAAGAGCCTCTGAAGCCATAACACCTCCCTGGCTACATTTGATAAATCTCCATGGCCTATGATTTTTCTTTAGAGAAGCTCCATAATTATGGGTTGCCTTCTTTTGGCTGGATCCTGACTCCAAGGAAAGCTTCTCAGTTGCCCTTTCTTCTTGCTGGGGCCCCCAGCTGGTATCTAAGCTGTACCCAGGGATGACTTCTGTCCAGGTGCTCGATAATGCCTTAGGACATCATTCAAAACACTTATTTTCAATGAGCTGCTGTCTACAGCAGGGGTAGCTTTTAACCTGCAAGCAGTGGAAGACCTCTGGGTGCTTACTGGACAAAACTGGATGCCATTACCACCTAACTTGGTAGTAAACCAAGTTATGCTATACTGTCAGTGTGAATTTTCCTGTCAGGCACTTGTACTTAAGCAGTTGGTACGAATCTCTGAGTTCAGCATCTAGCCTGGCCATAACAAAGTCATTTATACAACTTATGTGAGGTTCTTCCTGACGGCTGGTGAGAGGAATTTCATGTTTCAGAACTAACAAAATGGATTATCTTCACCACGCAATGTTTTATAACACATGCTGAAAATGACATTTAACACAAGCTTGTAAGTGAGAGCCAGTGATGCAGCCACTCACTCTGACTTGATAGAGGCTAAACACAACAGCAACTCAAATAAACACGGGGACTATCGTTAGTTTGTAATAAATCTCTCCTACATGTGGCTTGCTGAAGCTATGTGACATCATCTCACAAAGACGAAAGAGGAAGCATCCCCAGTGAGCAAAGTGAAGAATTGGAGAAGAAAGGTCCATGAACCATTGAAAGGTGAGAAAAAAAAAAGTAGCTGAAATACATGACTGAGGAGAAAGGATCCCTGCAATATTGTGAGGACTTAAGTGAAAATAACATGAGGCAAGATACTAAAGGAAAGGCTTACAACTATAGTTTTGCAAATTGAGTTATTAGTAGAGGAAGAAATTTAACCAACACTTTCAGTGCAGGTGAAAAAATCAGAGGGGCATCAGGATGTGGGAGAAGAGTGAGACTGATTAGTGTCAAAGAAGTGGCACAGTTTCATGGATGAGCATCACAGGGTTGGAGGTGGAGCGGTTTGTACAGCTGTCCAGACTATCCGCTGTGAACAATCACACCTGGAAAGCAATGAAAATAAACAATGTCCTTTTCCTTTGGCAAGCATATGGTAAATAAATATATTAATCTGAGCCCTCACGTGACTTATTTTTTGGAATGTGTGTTCCACGTGGGCAAAGTGTGAGATACTGAGACTCAAATTCCTGCCTCAAATACGCTTCTGTGACAGTGGGGAAAAGTCACTTACTTTTTCTCTTCCTGACTCCCCGACTTGTAAAATGAGAATAATAGTACTATCCTGCTTTATCAGACCTTCGCAAGGATAAATACTCTGAGATTGCAAGGGCTCAGGGTCAGTGATATCCTGAAACAGCTGAATACAGAGCACTCTTACCAGGCCTTCTGCTTCAAAAATGAACATCCCACCCCTCTGAGACAAAAGAAGAGGCACTGTTTTCCACTTTGCTGTTGTAGTCATCATCTCTCCCTGCCAGCCGATCTCAGAGCACTGGTGGAAATCAAATAAATGCACTTCAAAGTGTACTTTTAAAGCTCACTGACCTTTTGACCAAAAATGCTCACAAGTCTTGGTCAGCAGTGTTAGCTAACATGACATTTCCCAAGTTCCTTCTTTAAATTCCTTGAAACGGGAGGCAAAAGAAAAATGAGGCAGAAGATGATATGACCGAAGTTTTCACAGCTCAGCTCCTTGACCTCCAAAGCATTTGCAGAAGTATGAAACAGTCCAGCTAAATTTACCCTTTTGTCTTCGCCTTCTCCCTATGCACTCTACAAATTCAGCTCTTTCATTCCCTTCAAGCAGTTTCTTGCTTGGACCAAGGCTGTGTCAAAGGGATCCCATCCCAAATCATTATCTCATTTCAGCCATGTAGAAACGGCTCTTTTTCACTTCTGAGCTTTCACCTACTTGAATTTTAAACCTCACAGTTACAGCTCTGTGTAATTTTTGATCAGTTTAAATTCTGTCTTTCATCCACAACTGGAGCTGGAACAACTGATTCTCAACAAATAACGCATCCTGTGACATAAGAGTCTTCCCATCTGCAGAATATTTGAGATCAACAGTAATTTCCTCAAATGTATTTCTTGTTCTACTACTGCCGAAAGAATTATTTTGTTCTGTAAAGTTTTAGTTGTAAACACCATCCTCCAAACATCTATTTAACTGTTTAATCTACCAATTTCAATAAGTACATGTATAATTATCTACCAAATGAGCTTTTAAGCAAATCCATAATGTTCCAGGTTGAGGCTTGCTCAGCTGTTATTGGTCACACACACAAGGGTTCCAGCCCTTGGCTGAGAGAGCAAAAATGATTGTGGAGCTTATACACATTTCTGTTTCACTGAATACTTTTACATTAGAATTTGAATTTAACTCTTCTTATATATTTCTCCAATAAAGGTTTTTACCAGAGAACAGTCAAAACCAGACATAAAACTATCTGTCAAAATTCACTCAAATGTTAATTCATGGCAAACATATTTTTGCAACACCCACTTTCAAGCATACGGCTATACATCCTCAGTCAGCAACAAGGCCTCTCATTGATAGTGCTAAGGTCAAAATCTTTGTGATTAAATTACAGTATTTATACCAGCCTCCTTCCGAGACAATAGGAAGGTTTGTTAACAGATTCATAAATCTAGGTGAAAAGATCAACCCAGTCATCTAGGCATATACATTATTACTGAATACGTATGTTTTTAGAACATCATAAATAATCAGATCTGTGTTTACTGTTATGTGCTGAATTCAGATTGGAGTCACTCTTTCCCTATACATTAGGGGATATATATTAGATCTTGAATACTTATCAGCATTATACTTCAATATAGCTTTTATTCTACTCAGCTCCTGGATTCCTGATTAAATCAAGTAGTGAGCAGAAGTAACACGTGAAGAAACCAGCTCTCCATCTTAGCGTGCTACAGAACTTGCCTTCACACATCTGAAGTGACAGCCCCTCTGGGTATACACTCATGTCTCTCCTTTATTTGAATGCTACAGCTTCTTTTCTTTAAATGTGCTTACTCTTGAATGGAAGACTAAACAACAGCTGTTACATCCTAATTTAATCTGTGTAAAACCTCACATCTAAAAGGTTTAGTCAATAAAATTAAAGATGTTAGCACTGGAGACAAGTGCCTCAAACTAAACCCCAGCACACAATTCTCTTACAAATGAAAACGACATAACATGCCTCCAACGGAGTTTACAGCCCAATTTCCTGGCCTCTCTGCAAGATATGCACACTGAAATCTTGAGACACACTGAACCCCTTGGCAAACTAAACAGCTAGTTTTATCAGAGATACAGTTAACTCCTGGTTGTCCATGGACAGATTGTCCAGGTTGTGGCTCAGCGAGGTCCTGCTTTCCCAAAAAAAAGGCCTTTGACCACCATTCACAGCCCAGCATTTGCACCAGTCACCATGCTGCTTCTTGCAGTTTATAGGGGCTCTTAATAACTACCAAAATCTCTTTATAAGGTTTTTAAACATTATAAAGATTTATCCACTGTATTTCCTATTAGCCCATAGGATTAAGGACTAGCTGTGACCAAATACTTTTTGAATGTTTTGAACACACAAAAAATGCTGTAGATACCTCCTTTCCCAAAAAGGAAAAAAAATCTGCACAAATTCCCAAACATATTCTGGGCTGTTACTATGCATTTTCTCAAATATATGTCAAATTGCCAAATTCTCCCAACACTTCCCCAAAGGTTTGATATGAGCTTTGGGAGGAACATTGCATAGGTTTTTAAGTTGCATGAATTAGTTCACATCTCTCTGTTTAATGGCACTGTCTGGCAGCACTACAGGCTGGGGCTTTTAATAATACCTAAATAAATAGCTGTTAAATAAACAGCTTCAAAGGAAAAGTTCCCTGGTTTTGCAACCTGAAGTTGTGCATTTTGACATGTTAGTTGTCAATACCAGAAACGCTTATTACTTGGGGAAAAAAATAAAGGAGAAAAGAAGGGAGAAAAGAGTTTGTAGTGCAAAGACAATGTGAAGCACCTGAGATGTCACTACCTTTACATCAAGCTGCTGCCTCAGAGCAGTTTTTCTGATGCTCAAGCTGTGTTACAGATGCAAAAAGTTAGAGTGGTAACCCAGGAATGAGGGAGAGGATTTAGAAATGAAAAAGACTCATTCTCAATAACAATACTTCACAAATCATTTCTCTGATGATTCCCTGAGTTCATGGAAAAGCATCTGCTGGAAGAAAACCTGTGCCAGTCCCTAGCTAAATAGTCAGCCGCAGGCTGTGATCCTGCCATGCTTCCCTTATCAGACAAGCCCTTGAGCTTCCTCAGATACACATCAAGCAGATGAAAAAAAAACCCAGAAGTGTGGAGGACCACGCTCAGATTCAGTGAGTTGCTGCTGACCAGCTCTCTGACTGTGCTCGTGCTCTCCGGCAGATGTGCCGCCTGCACAGCCGAGGAGCATTGCCCTGATGATCCATGCAGGGACCTGTCTGAGGCTGCCACAGCTCCTTTCTCTCCTGTGTGCTCAGGTTTCCATCGCTCAGAAACCAGGGTGCCAGCAGTATGGATGAGTGTAAGTCTCATCGAGACATGGTGACAGGTATGGCTGAGGCAAGCAGGAAACTTAGGAGCTGGGAAGTGCTCCTAGTTTAGACACAAATCCAAGTGTCATGAGTGACTTTTTTTTCTACCATATATGTCTATTTGTGGAAGTTCCAGCCCAAACAGGAACCACTGAAAGCAGTGAAAATGGATGATGAAATCTGCAGAAGTAGCAAGATCTTTGATAGAGTTTGCTATTTTTACTTTAAGTGTGAGATCACTGAGGACAAGGAGAGAAGGACAGAGGAGGTTAATGCCAATATGATCCATGAGGGTGCTGTTAAGCCAAGGGCTCATTTTGGAAGGGATATCTGTGCCGGCTGAGACCTCCCCACAGCAGCCTCCTGGTTCCTGTTCGGGGATATGCAATAGGTTTAATGCATTAACTCACACAAATAACTCTCTCTGTGCCTCAGGTGCACAGTTCATAAACACAAACAATATTCCTTTCCAGCCAGGATTCATCAACATCAGGAAAGCACTTAAGAGTTCGGCTGGAAGTGTTTTCTCTATAAATATAAATAGAGGCCAATCATACTGCACACTGAGCTATCACTCCTCTAAGAAATGTAACTCAAACACCTTTAGTGAAGTAGAAAGGTTTCTGGGGGCATCTATATGCTTTCAGAAATTTCAAAAGGACTCAGAGAGCAAAGGCTATGAGCTGGCTCTGCTCCATTAATGTAAGCCCTGCTCCATTAATTTTGGTCTCACTTTACTCAGGCAAGTTATCAGATGTAATTTTTCCAAGACAGCAGTGGACATGTGACCCAAAATATTCGTTTGTGAAGTTAACACTAATAGTCCATTTTGCCAGAAGCCCTTTACAAATGCACACTAGAGAAAACAGCACCAGTAAATTTAAAAGGGCTGTTAGACACCTTGTAATATTAATCGGCATTTTATAGCTCTTTATCTGTTCAAACAACATGGATGAATGACCCAATTAATCCCAGATGCTCAGGATTCTCCTCCTGCTCCATCACACTGGCCGGCTCCATGTCCGCCCGTGCAGCCCAGGACTCCGCGCCAGGAGGAAGGCTGATGGTATGACCATGGGTATGCTGGCCAGCTGCCTCAAGCCCATCCAGCCACGGGCCAGAGGAAGGGCCTGTTGTATTCAGTCAAGCCAAAGATCACTTTGTCTAGCAAGCTTTTCCACACACGGCCACTTACCAGAAGCTGTCCCTTCCGGGGCTGTAAAGCAGCACAGAGGTCTTGTGTGCGGGGCAAAGCCAGACAGCAGCTTGCAGGACCGGCTAAATACCCTCAGAGCCCCTGGCTCCCTCCAAGTCACTCAGGGCATCGCTGTGGGATAGGAGACTGCTCAACCTGCAGCAAAGCACAATTTGAAATTTACACTCTCTAAGACCACACACAGTCTCCCCAAAGCTTTGCCACTCTTACCTGTCCCTAGACATAAAGTTTCTTTTCCTAATGCAAAGTAAGATTATAAACAGGCTGAGCTGAAAAGAAGCACGAGTGTCCCCTCCTCTCCTCTGGGGAGAGGGTAAGAGTGGGGGTTTCTCCTTTTTCTCAACAAACAGATGTGTCTGGGCAGCTAAATGGGTTAATGCACACGGCTGAACCACAGGGACCATCCACATTGAAGAAATAAAGCAAAAGCTTTTAGCCTAAACCTCGGCAGAGGAGATTTGTCCTGTCAATGAAAACTTTGACGAATGTGTCCTGCTATCTTTCTTCAGTCCTCTGTTTTGGTGCCAACTGGGCCTCGTTTTGCAGCATTACGTAAAATCTTGGTACAAGTTACTGATCTCTGGCTGGCTTCCTGCATTGAATACACACACAGAGCTACAGATAATTCATTTTTTAAAATAGCAAATATTTAAATAACTGAAACGATAGCACATCAAGATTAAGGGCCAAATTGCCTTTGATTTTAAGAGGAACAGGCTTTCATGACATGATATGTATTAATCTGTGATAAACTCACATGTTTTAATTATTGAAATTAGTTGAAGTAGGAACAGCTTGTCTCAGATCTCTAAAGATTCCCTAAATATGGGTCCCCAGATCCCTATTTTGTGGGTTCTCACATTAGATCACTGTGATACTTCACCTGCTTCTGCTTTAATCTTATTACAGTGTTAGTGCAGAACTGCAGGGGTAAGGAGTTGTCAGTGTTTGGGCTTTTTAATCAAATTTGAATAAACTTTAACTGTCATGCAATCTAGGAATATCTAGCAAAGGCACTTAAATATCCTAATTCATAAACTACTCAAGTTGTACCAAATTCAGACCTTCAAATTAAACCCTGAAAACTTCCTGGAGCAGTTTCAGTTGTGACTCCAGCTCTGTGACCTGTGCTGAAGAGCAGATCCCAAATTCCAAGGTACATTTTTGCATGTAGTAGTGTACAGCACTTGCTAACAGCACCCCAAATGCCCTGCACACAGGATTTCAGAAGTGATCCCAAAGCCTAGTGCAGGTTCAGTGACACTGCCCAAATGACAGAAGGATCAAATTATGTCCCTTGGTCTATCTCCAGAAGCAATGACATTGGTGAGTTGCACAAACCCCTCTTGAACAGGTAAACTGAAGAAAATAAATGTGCACACAATTTAAGTACTTTAACTGGTTTTTACACTTTCACTTGAAAAAAAAAATAAATCAGTGCTTATGCAATTTAACATCTCCTACTGTATCTTTTTTTCCCAAACTAACACAACAGAATTTGATATGAAGTTAAAAAAAAAGAGGTCTCATTTTTCTCTTGCTTATGGCAGAGCTACATTGCTGCACTCTTGTTCTGATTCACTCCTTGCATTTTCATTTCCTGGCAGTGAATTTTTTTGAATGTACAAACATGTAGACTGGCTGTTTAGAAAAGTAAACTTAAATACTCAATTTTTGTCTTTCTCTGTTTGCCCCATTCTGTCTTGTCCCCTCAGCTTAAGACTCTAATCCTGCTTGCAGTACCACCCAAGAAACCACTGGCAGTGCACAGTTGAACATCTACATAAACCTCTCCAAGGCTGAGGACTGAGCCCTCACCAGCTCCTAATCTATGGTTCAGCACAGCATTCACAGCAGGGCACAGGGCGAGGGATGAGTGGAGGCTGACAGGAGCATCGCTCTGTCACTGTGCTGGGGGCTGTGCATTGGTTTCAGGAACGTGCTCAGCCACTACCCCACAGAGAGCCCTAGGAGAGCTGTTTCTGCCGGAGAGAAGTCTCGCCACTGAACCACGCTCAGTTCTTCACAGGGCCTCACGTGTAATACTAGAAAGTGCCTGTCAGCCCTCACCTCACTCAAAGCATTTAGTGCCTCACGCTTTCCTTCAGGACATTTCTTACTCCTTGTTGCTGGTGGGAGGTGCAGCTCCAGCAGCTCAAGAGGCTATTTACCAGATACCATGGGGCAATCTAGAGGAAAGTAATGAAAAATGGATTTTTGTAGCTCAAAAGTGAGTCTGTCCAACTAAAGCCTGACAGTAGATTTGCCTAGTAGAGAGTGCAAGAGCTCTTAGTGGCAAATGTATATGCAATGTGACTCCACACTCACCTGTGTTTTTCCTCCAATATACTCTTTGCAGTTGCCACAGATATTTGCAAAGCAGAACGGAGGCAAGGGTCAGACCTGCAGGTACCATCCTGGTGTAATGGGCCCATATCTGGTCAACGAGGTTTACCCATTTACAGCAGATATTCCCCAAGGAAACTCATTCTGCTTCTGACTGCACCTCATATGATCTACAGAAACACATTTTATGTGGCTAATCCCTTATCATGTTTACAGGAGCTTCATATTAATTATTCAGTGAAATATAAAATATTTTTTATCTATTAAATCTTCACTATCTGCAATTATTCCCCAGGGCACAATAGATAGTGAGTCAGCAGGCACAGATTTAATTATCAGTTTTTACTGTAAGATGATGATGTTTATTGATATCACTATCAGACAGACACTGAAACGAAGCAGATGTTAATCTGAGGTTAAGCTCCAGGAGGCGCCTAGCAGTCTGACCAAGGGGACTGATGTTCATCAGATAATAAAAGAGGAGACCTCCCTCCCTCCCTCCCTCCGGAGGCCTACACAGAGCTCACAGAAGTACCGCCTTATTCTGTGAATTCCTCCTCACACCATTTCCAACACATTCAACAAGCGGCTTGCTGCTTAATGCAGATCTTTCAGTCACTTCTAGCAGACTGTTTAACCTAATATCCTATTTTGCTGACATAGGAACTTAATGGTTGGGTTTGGTTTATTTTTCCCCAGCGTGTCCTGAAGGGTGATGTCAGAGAAGTCGAAAACAGAAGTGAAGTGGTCACAAAGTTGTTGTGGTATCACTGTTGTGAGCAGAAAGTCTGTCACTGATTCCCATCGCACCAATGCCTGCTTTAAGGAAATCCACAGCAAGGCAAAACACTCCTCTCCAGTTCAAATGACACAACATAAAGGAAAGGAACCTTCAGTGGGGAAGGAGAGGATGAAAAAATAACAGCAGCTTTCTACAGTTCTCAGTCTGCCATCACTTTCCAGTATTGAGAGCAATGATGCAATAGACTATATGCTAATAAAAAATATGCTGGCAGCTGACACTCACTGAAATGTATTAATGTTTAACATTAGAACCTGCAACAGGACTAGTGAGCTGGTGCAAATGATGGTTTAGATGGGTAGTTTTCATAGCTATTTCAGTGGTACACTTTTTTCCTGTTCTCAGTGGAAGATAAGGGGTTTTTTTAAATTGTATTTTCTAGATAATTGCTGCAACACTATGGATTTTATTTTATTATTACCGTTTGTGGATCAGATAGGCCATTTTGAAGTCATACCATGTTGCAGCACCATCATCCAGGCTCTCTAGGTCTGCTCCAAACACAGTAGTGTCATGGCCTGGCTGCATGCCCAGTCTGCTGTGCCAACGGGGTGATCTTGCTCTGGCCCTGGCTCAGGTAGACCTGGCCAAGTCCCTAGGCACAGCACTGCAGGGCATGGCGTAAGTAAGCTTTGCACAAGAGCATAGTCCCATGAACCCAAAGAACTGACCGTCTCAAGAGGCACAGTCAGAGAGGAGAAAAGAGACACAGATAAAGCACCACATTGTCCAACATCAAAGAGCAGTCAAGCGGTGAATCTGGGACCAGAATAGTAAGTTACTGGATTATTTTCGTTCATGCAGTTCCTTAGGCCATATTTTCTCTGTTAAGGTCATAGTCAGAAAGAGTTTGACAGAACATGTAGATCCCCTCCTTGAGGTCCTGCTCTTACCACCACCCCCAACTTGACACCTGGACACAGGACCCTCAACAAGTTGACATTGGTGTATGTTTAAAATTATGTAAAAGGGTTGCTTTAAACTACTAGGAAGAGAGATTTAATACCACTGGAGACTGGCAGAGTTAATGAGGTGGGGAAACGATGATCCTTTTTTCCAATTAAAAAGAGAAAAAGAAGGAGAGAGACCAATCTTTGGAATTTCGACATGTGAGAGCAGATCATTTGCAAGACAGCCACGCTCATTCTCTGTGCCTAGCTGAAGGGGATTTGTGCTTTCATTTTGGGCCCTTTTGGACTGTTTTTCATGTCAAAATTACATATTTGCTATAATTTGTCTCTCTTCCAAGATCTACTGAAACAAAGGAAACATTTGAATGAGATTTGAGACAACTTCTTTCTCACTCGTCAGGAAGGTAATCCCCAACCTTCAGATAAATGAGAGCATGTGGTTTCCAGTATTCTCACTCCATATCTCTTCACAAACACCAAATATATCTAACATAAGAGGACGGTTTTTTTCCCCATAGATCAAAAGGTTACAGTGATGGACCTTGCCCAGGATGATCCATACTTTCATCCATATAATGCCTTCATTTGCATTCCCTATAGGCATACAGACTCGCTGGTGCAGAAATCAGGAGACACATTGAAGGCACCATACCATTCCAGCACTTCCTGTCTCAGCCATATCAGCTGTAAAGTGGAACAAAAGCATAATGCCCAATTTAGGAACTGAGCTTTACAGGTGAGCAACCACAACATTTTAACTGCTGTTACTCTGAAACGAGGAAGACATTTCATGGTGATGTTCTGTCCTGACTCTCATTCCTAAAGAAAAATGGTATCTGATGCTTTGCATCAGCTGTCTTCCTCCAATATTTTGGAGTAAACTCTATAGAGTAAACATTATAGCTCTTAAATCTGCTGCTTACATGTTATCCTGCTTGTGGTTTTGAAATCTGCCTTCATGTGCTGGTGTTCACACTGGGTTTGGGGAAATATCAGTTAAAGCAGAGGGAGTGGCTCCTGCAAAAGACCAAAAAGGAAAGACGAGCAGAGAAAGCCAAGTTCGCACCACACCTCACTGCCTGCCCCAGTTAAAGGAAAGTTTAATTTGTGCATATGCATTCACACGAGGAGTCTTTGCCAGTTTTCCAGACACAAACCACACCTCATGGCACTCTGACCCCTGTTTGTACAGTAGGTCCAGCCCTTGCCTTACCCCAGAGGCAACAGCTTCCCCTGCTATAAAACACAATATAGAGTGAGAACTTGGGGCACCAAGCTCGAGCAGCCTCGGCGCAACCAAAGCCTCATTTCCTATATGAACTACCGAGTCTGGCACTGGCATGAACAGGTCAGACAGAGGAAAGGCAACTGGACTGACAGCTGGCAGGTCGGCTCCACCGCTTATTGGCTGGGAGTGCATCTCTCGGTGCTTTTGCTTTTCTTGCCACATGGTTGGATACCTTCCCAGAACAGGAAGACAGAGGGAAAAAAGAAAAAAAAAAAGGAAAAAGTGCTTTACATGAGATTGTCCCTTTGGAGAAGGATGTGGATGTGCAATTAATTCTTTCCAAGAAAGCAAATATTGAGATAAGCACAATTTTCTTCTAAATCCCATTGACACACTAATGCCACATTTAGCATGTAATATAGAAAAGTCTGTATTCACACTGTGGTGTTTCTTTCTCTCATAAACGGTCAGAAGTTATACATAATGCAAAGCCATAAATGCCAACATACTTTTGCAAGAATGTTTACATTTATTTTTCATAGTCCTGAGAAATTGATCTGCAAAGACATCTTGTAAGAGACTGCATTTGGCCCTGAAATATTGTCCTGAGAGATTGTGTTTCTCTCTTCCACCTGACACATTTTACAGAGGGTATCAGCATATGGATTTGCACCTCAGCTGTGTCACGAGCAAAGAATTGCTATTGTTTTAATATGCTACACTGGGACATTTAAACATTGATATTGTCAGGTACTACTTTACAATTCCCATTAGATTAGCTGTAAAGCACACATTTATGAAATAAAATATTGCTGTATTCACTCATAAAAATCTATGTTATAACAGCACCGAGCATCTGGTTTTAATCACAAGTCAGGAAATTCACAGTTCGAGCTGGAACTCCATCCTTTCCTAAACTCATTGTGTTTAACTTCTGCAACTCAGATGTGAATATATTCTACAAAAGTCTCATTGCCCTACCGAAAGCTAAGTACAACAGGCAGACAGGTTTGGAGTTAGGTAACATATCAGTGCAATTCCACTTTTTGAGGCTTCCTGATGGAGCAATTTGAAGAGCAGTGGTAAAGCAGGACAGAGACAACAGAAACCATCATTGCTAATAGTTTACACAATGGTGTTAGTGTTGCGAAGTAGGCACATCTGAACTCAATTTTCAAATCCAAGCTCTATCTGAAAATGGTTCAATACTTTCTAAGATTCTGTTTATATTAATTTAACACTTCCTTTCTCTAAAACCACAATAGGGATTTCTCTGGTAAAATACAATCAGGATTGAGCAGCAAAATAATTTTTTAGTGTAAATCTATTATAAATCATTTGGTTCATAAATGAAGCAAAAATCCATAGGAGCAAAGAAAATAAATCAATGTAATGCACATTAAAAAGTGGTTGAATTAATGTTGGACAGAGTTTAGAATGCAACATTTAATAATTTTGAATTGATCAGCTTTGCTAGTAAATACACGTATTTGTGTATTGGGTGTGGGGGTGTGTGTGAGTGTTTTACTACATATACAGCATTCGCTTGTTCATTTCATTTCTTTTTTTTCTGGAGCCTTTTGTCTGCTCCTACAGCTGAGGTGTGCCCTAAGCTAGAAGTTTAATTAAAAATTAGACCTCAAAAACCTCTCCAAGAAAACAAATGAGGTTTTAAAGTATAGGAAGAAAGTTTAATGAATGCAAACACTCTTAAAATCTAAAAACAATTTGAGAGTTCTACAAAACCAGGGACTCCAGAATTCACCGGATACTTAAAGGGAACCTTGACAGGTTCCTTTCAGCTATGATCCTATACATTCATGACTCTTCTCTGAAGTTTAGCTGGACCCTTGTGATCTGCAAAGTTCTGCAAGAAAAAAAAACTTTTCAGAAAGTCTGGAAGGAAAAAAAAAAAAAAAAGCAATAAGCTGAAAATATCATACCCTGCAGGACTGGAGCTGTGACTGGAAATCTTGCATATGTTTACCCAGCCTCTCAGGTTTTGCAACACTGACTATGTATGTTCAGAGCGAGTGAGATGCTACCACAAACTTCCTGTCACTCTTCTATCCAGTAGCCAAGAAGACAAATCATACACTCACAGTCGTATTTGTCTTTTAGAGTTTTAAAGAAAAATGTATCCTACAGCTCAGATTATCAGTAGATAGATGCCATTTTCATCTAACATCTGAAATACTGAAGCAATTCACTGCTGTGTCCATTTCACCTGATAGGATGGAAAATATTAAATTAAGTTACACATTTCTGGCGATATCTAAAGTTCCTGCTTGAGCAAGTGTCAATTGTTATTGCTTCTTAGACATGGTGGTGAAGAAGACAAATGATCTTCCTACATACATCTGTGTGTTTCAATGTGCCTAGGTGGTCAATGAGTAAGACAGACAGTACATGGTGAGTAGATACAGTTCAGATAGATATCCTACAAAATAGCATGGATATTTGATATAAATTCTCTACTAGCTTGAGTGCAACACTAGGCATGTGTGTAAAGCAGAACCCAGTGTGAAGAAACGTTACAGAGCAGCTCGATCACCACCCTACTCAGAGGTACAGAACCACTCTGGTAGAACAGACCACATTCATCCATGGGCTGAGGCAATAATGAGACTCTGTACCCTTGGAAAGAGCTTAGTTCCTCTGAACAATGCATTCAGCTTTGTGATATTTCTCAGATATATCCATTGTCCATTAGTACAGTAACATAATCTGTTCTATTAAATGCTTAAACTAATTCGTTATTTGCTAATGTAAAGACAGAAACACACAAACATGCACACAAAAGAACCATAACACATTGCACCAGAAATGGTCATTTCACACACAGAAGGAGGTTTATAAAGATGAGTTTAGATGAATTTATGTCATATGAGAGATAATCTATATTTGTCCTCAGAAAGGTCTGTTCTGATAAACCATTGCCTTTGACCACTGCTTCTTCATTCCCTCTCCCTCTTCTAGACCATTTGCAGAATGGTTAAACTCCCTATTTTGTTCTTATTTTTATGATTAGAAGATTTGAAAACTTTCAGCCATTGTCTTTTAAGATGTTTCCTGTCCTTCTGGGCCTTTGTTTGACTTTCATGATTTTGAAGCAGCAAACTGTTATCTATGCACAGCATGCAGGATAAATGTGAATGGTTAGTAGTGTACTAAATATGACCCTTTGATTTTGCAGATGGGAAGCAGAGGAATACTACCTGGGTTACAAAGCCATCTAAACATAAGGTTGAATGACCTATAATAGAACAATGGATGGTGAAAAAAAGTATCAAAAACCAAACCAGAAGAAAAAATACACATTAAACTAGAAAAAGGTGAAAAGTGAAATCTATCCCTTTTCTATAAACACATGTGGAAAGAATAACACCTAGCCTTTTAATTCTTGGCTGCTTTTTTTTTTCCTCCCCTCCTTTACATTCCAAGAGAAGATCTGCCAATTTTTGGCTGTATCTGTTTCTATTCTGTTGTTTGCTGGTATTAGTGTACTCTAGCACACATTCTTTCCTAAGACTTCAAAACGTGGCATTTGTTAGGTCTCACTATTTAAAGAACCCAACCACCCTTCCCTCCTTTACTCATAGCAAGCTGGGTGGTATACGGCACATTCACACACCCCAGCTTACACGCTATGGGTTTAGTTGAAATCTCTAATTAACGAGAATCTTGAACCAGACTTCACATTGCATGCCTTGTGTTATTGTAGATCAGAAGACCTCGCATCGATACATTCAAATGCTTCTAATGCTCCCTTCATCCTAAAACATACACTGAGGCAAACATACTTGTGTTATGCTTATTGAAGCCTCCTGATGCAGAGCTTCAGTACTTCTGTTCTGTAAAGCATTTCTAAAATCTTAGAACTAGATCTGCTTATCATTACCCATATAAACAGAGGGTGAATTCATCTCTACACAAAAGGTTAGCAGAGTTTAACTGCTTTAGGATTTATATTGGACGCTATTGTGAGCAGGCTTTAGGCAAAGGGCTGAGTCTTACCAAGAAAGATCAGTTATCATCACTCGAAAATCAAATTGAGTGAGTTAGGGTGTACAATACCCACACTTTGCATATAATGATGTGAGAATGGGGTTAGGTTCAGATATGGTGTAAAATCATAGAATCATAGAATCACATGGTTGGATGGGACCTATAAGATCATCTAGTCCAACCGTTTTCCCACAACCATTGCTGCCACAGCTACTAAACCATATCTTGTAGCTTCTCATCAAGCCGCCTCTTGAACACTGCCAGGGACGGCGACTCCACCACCTCCCTGGGCAGGCCATTCCAGTGCCTGACCACTCTTTGGGAGAAAAAGTTTTTCCTCACGTCCAATCTAAATCTCCTCTGGTACAACTTGTGGCCATTTCCTCGGGTCCTACTTGTTGCCTGGGAGAAGAGGCCAAACCCCTGCTCATCACAACCTGCCTTCAGGAAGCTATAGAGTGAATCAACACTAATGACTGTGCTAAAACTGCGTCCACTTTGAAAAGGTCTTAACCTGTCTCTGGAGCAGCAAGAAATGCAAATCTCAACCAGCTTGATTCCAAATCTGATTATTTTAATGTTAGCTTTGTTTATAAGAATAGGCCTTCTGTGGGAATTTCTTCCAAAAATCAAAAAACATGCCACACTGAGAGCTATTACAGTATAGGTAAGAATTATTGTGTCCTTCTCTTGCTCTCTTTCTTTCCATCTCTTTTTATTCAAGCAGGGAGGAAGCCTGCAAGGACCTGCTAAGTTATTTGCCTGATCCCACTCCATGAGTAGTGGAGTGAGGAACAGAATCAATTGCTTCTGATTGCTCACTACCACTCTGTAATGTAGCAGCATCCTCAGCCACAGAGCTCTAAATTTGCATTTGAGTGAATGATAGATGGGATGCAGAAGAACAGGAGGGAACCACTGGCTGGATGAAGACTTCAGATTTGGTTTATTATTTCATCCAACCACAAGGTACATCAGATCCAGATCTAACTGCCTCAGCATTTGGTAATGTTCAGCTCTGGGGTGAAGGTTCACTCACTATTATGGAAATCGGCTCATGGTGTGTTTTGATATACTCACTTCCGACACATTATTAGGTATAAGAAAGCAGAAACTATTATGATTGTAACATATAATAAGCAGTAGAGGCTGCCTTGTTATATATCTCAGTCTCCTGAAGGTAGTGTTTAGCACATTTCTGTGTTTAGGCTAAAAAAATTCTCTTAGAGGTCAAAAATCACTGTATAGTGATTAAGGATACTGACAAAGCCAAAAAGCAGTCAGTTAATACCATGTTTAGGTTCTCATTTGGGAGATTTTGCAAAGAAGAGTGTTACTTAAAACTAACTGCTGTAGACCATTGGAGAAATGAGGAGAAGATACTATAAACTTATTCAATCCTAGCTTTGGTCTGTTCCCTTGACCTGGATTAACCTTTTTCCTTTTATCTGTATTTTAATTCCAAACACCTCGCTTGAATGCGACTGTATCCGGGTCTCTGCTAAAACCTTTAATGAGCAACACTAAGGTCAGCGGAAATAATTTTGAACTCTATTATTATTTCATACAAATGCTGTAGGGATCCTTGAATCTCCCATAATAGTTAGTGATTTTGGTCTCCAGTGAGATGTTCTGCGTCTGGCTGTATTTAGCCTATTGATCTCTTTTTTTAAATGGTTACATTTCAAGAGCCATTTAAAACACATGTTTCTTCTTCCTAACTCTTACTATTTACAGGCACGCACACTGCACAAAGGCCGCACAGAACTGGGCTCAATTTTCTTTTGCAAACAAGAAGTAAACAGCAAAAACGGTCATGAAAACTTTAGTCTAAGTATTTCTATTTCTTTCTTGAGAAAAAAGGATAAATTTATACATAGCACACTTCCACTTCTCATATAATGATTAACTGCTGTTAATAGACTAATGAAATATCAACTGTGCATTCTCTCCATTTGTTATAGCACACTCAAATATATTGTTTTGTGCAATCAATAGTAACAAAGATCATGTCAATTAAAATGTGCACACAGTTCTCTATGCTGAATACAGCACATAAACCTTCTTGGGTTTAATCAATAAAACGCCCAGAGCTGCACAAAAATTGCTGGGTCATGAAACTACGAAGCTATTAAACTGGTTTTTTCTTAATAAATCTCTTTTCTATATGGGCATGAGTAGCTAATTCTTTTATAAATTATTAAGTATTCTTTTCATTGTTTGCACTAAATTAATACCTAGGGGACTTACCAATGAACCAGGACTCCAGCTGTTCTGTTTCCAGTAGCTGCTCACTAAGTGAGCAATTCCCTTACATCGTATCTTTGACTTACTTTTAAAACTATTCCAAATTGGTTTGGATAAAGACCATGTGGTTAAGGCCAATACTGCTACATGGACCAAAAACTGGCTGGCAGACAGGATCCCATGACCTGTAATGAGCATACACTGAGGTTCAGACTGATGGGGCCAGATTAGGGGTAACATAGACAAGACTATCTGTGGACTGAAGCTCCTGGAGCACGTGTGGTATAAAGCTGGATGCCTGGAAAGGCAACAATGTCGTGCAACAGTGGGTGCAAGCAAAAACAAGAGTCTAGGCCTCAGATGTTCTTAAAATTAATCTTGGAGACGTATCCTGACTTCTTATCTGTAAAAAAGGCAGCTGCCAGACTACAGGATCTTGATGTATGAAGTGTAGAAATACCTTCTAGGCTTTGTTTTAGCTTCTACTTATATGTAATAGAAAGAAAGAGTCAGAATTATCCCCTCAAAAAAGAACGTAGACAGGGAGAAGACATTTTGCTTGTAACACCTACGCTTAAGGAGGAAGATGTGATAGTGGCCAGGGTCCCAACACAAAAGGGCTTCTGCATCTTTATAGATTATTATTGCAGCAGTTGCCTCAAAAGTCAAGTTCCAAAGCCTTGAAATTGCAGGATATTGAGGCCCCTAAGGCTGGTTAGAAGGGACTAAGGCTTTTCACTGGTCTGAATCAAGTCCACCTCAGTACTGAGGACTGCCTGAAAGTTAAGCCCATGATGAATAGTCTTTAGAAAGCTGGCTGTTCCTGGGCCACATCAAAACTGGCATTAAACAGCAGTCTCAATAAAAAACAACTTAGGCTATCACCCTTCTAGATTGTGTTTGGGGTGCATTCCTGGGGCTCTGGGGGACACTTCTAATGCCACTAACATCTTTCCTTTTCACATGCACAGAGATAAAGATGGCAAGTTATCAGGGAGTGAAACAATAACACCAAGTGTGTCCTGAAGACTAACTGAACAGCATAGGCATCACCTTGAAATAACATGAGATAAAATTGCTCCCAATAAGATGAAAACACAATATACGTTAACAAGGCAGAGGCTTCCCCTAATCCCATTCTGAATATTTTTTTACTTTTTTTTCCTGTAATTTTTTTAGAAATATTTTCATCCTGAAAGAGATTACCAGGATGGAAAAATTTTGCCTGAACAGATAAACTTCTGCAAAGCTGCAAGTGACTGCAAAAGGGACTTAAAATAAGATGTGTCATGCGTTCCCATGACTAGGAACCATTGCATTGCCTATATTCATTACGAATGAGCATGAATCATTCCACACTTGTTTACAATGAAAATATGGCTTTAGAAAACTGAAATGTCAATTTCAATAAAATCAGGATTTACTAAACTAAACAAACTCATTTTCTCTCTTGCTCTTTAGAATTGCCCAATAGTTTTCTCACTTTGGACTTGCCAAGCTTTTTCCTTCTTTGTTTCTGGTTTCCTCTTTTACAGCTTAATATAACACATGCTAATTTCATTTTTAAAAGTCAGATTATACCAGTGGGATTTGAGGTCAATACTAAATTAACTACATACCCAGAAAGTCTAATAATTTTTAAAGTTTTGGGGGGATTTTCTGTATACCTGAAAAAAATTTAGCCAAAAAACCTGGGGATTCTCCAGGATTCAACCATTTGACTTCAACTGATCTGCTTGTAGCACCTGAGAATAACATCTTGGAGACCAGTTTGAAAACATATTGTGAAGCCATGGATAATATTTCTAGACAAACAAGCAGCAACATTCCTAACAGAGCTATTTAAACGTGCACAAAAAGGAGTATATGGCTACTACTGGTTTATGGGAATGCATAACTAAAATAATAAATAAAAACTTACCATATTCAAGATGGGATCTACCTGTGAACTGCAGAAGATAATCCTCACTAGTATAGATTCTCTGAGCGGTGAAAGAAAACCCCATGATACCTGGACGTGCTGCACCAACCCATTACACAGTGTGGCTGTATGAAACCAATGGAGCTATCAAAAAACATGGCATGGGTTACCTGAAACCAGAATTTTGCATTCTTATTTTAAAACAAGAGGGACACCAGGGATTTTTTTTTTATTTTATTTTATAAATCAATAGCTTTATAAACATACAGATAAACCAAATATATTATATTTGTGTTGAAATACCATCTCAAGATTTTACACTAAACATTATTTTGAGTTTAGAGCTAAGTTTAGGAAACATTTAAAACTCAAAGCACCCTAATTACAAAAATATTCAATTTTCCTATCTTATTCTGTAAAGAACACTACCAAATTTAAAATTAGATCCTTAGACTGAAGGAAAGTAAAGTAAACAAAACAAGGGGTAGAATATGAAACTAACTTGTAAGGAGTCTCAAACACCTTTGTTTAGA
The DNA here is from genome assembly GCF_036417535.1 of Chlamydotis macqueenii. NCBI lineage: Eukaryota > Metazoa > Chordata > Aves > Otidiformes > Otididae > Chlamydotis > Chlamydotis macqueenii. The sequence continues at coordinate 25,134,322 of NC_141559.1, forward strand.
CATGATTCAAAGTTACAAATCTTTATTTCCTTTGAGCAGGGAAACTTCCTTCTAAATGTTGACTGTTGTTCAACACAGCACTTTGATTTTAAGCAAACAAACATATTTCACCAGAGATAATCAAAAAAAAAAAAAGTGCAAGGCTCAAAGTAATTTTACTCTCTAGCTCTCATAGAAATAAAATGCTTTACTGAATCAGGGCTTTTATAGCTGGACTTTCTTCCCATCAAAATACACAAGATCAATGATGAACTGTGAAAGACCTGGGAATCCAAACTAGATGTTTTTAACAATGTTATTGAAATCAAAATATACTGAACTTAAAATAAAATCTACCAAATTCTAATGGTTCAACCCAGTGGTTGTCCTCTCACGAACACAGTTTAGTATGCCAACTCTTCTCAACCACTTCTCTTTCCATGTAAGCACTCCCATTGCCATTCACACAAGAGAATGCGTCTTCATTGCTACTGGTTCCAACTGACCTCTGGAAATGCCTATTTTACAAGTTTATTCTGAATTCAGAACTGATGTGACTACAAAACTCAGCAATTCAAAACCACTAGTAAAAATCACTTTAGAAGAGAAACAAATGACAACTCTCCACACAAGAGAGCATCATGTTTATTGTAATTCAGACCCCTTGGGCTCAATATTCTTACTGCTTACACCAAAGTAAATCAGAACTGATGCAGCAAAGTTACTCAGATGTGTAACTGTTTGGAGCAGAGGTATGAGCCTTGCAATACTCCTTCCCATCATTGGCATACAGACCTGGTAACTAAATGACAATATCCCATACCTTCACGGCAGGATTCTAAAAAACCAAAAAGCAGGATAGTAAGCACACAAATTAATAACATTGGCCACTATTATCCAGCTAATGAATTACAAGGAACACAAATGGTGGGCACTGTAGCAGAGTTTAAAGAAGGTGTCCAATAGTTACAGTAGTAGGCTTTAAAGACAGAGGACTGAGAGATCCCCATTAAATGCATTAAAATGTGATAAGTAATATAGCTGATTTCCAGTTATCTTCCAAAACCTTCTGAAAACAGCATTATGGAGTCAAGATCAGTGGTGAAAATCACTTGAGATTATAAACAACTAAACTACAACTCATTATAAAACAGAGCTTTATAAGTGAATTAGTTCTTAGTAACTAACTGGAGGGGGAGTGTAGTTGTTAGAAAGCCAGTTGCAAGAAAAATTGGTGTCATTTTCCAATACATCCCATGGATTTTATCAGGCAGCACAAACCAGTTACATGGAAGTCAGTTCAAACTGAAGTGGGTTTATGTTTGTCCCACTCCTCCTGTTCTTTTAGAGCAGCAACTGTCTGGACTTCTTTCCTCACACTAAGTCCTATATAATGGACCAAATTTTGTTGCCAGCCACGCTTCTGTGAGGCAAGGATAGCTCCAGCACATGCTTCCTCACAGGGCTGAACGCAGACTCAGGCCCACTGCCTCAGCCCAGAAACAATCCTGTAATGCTCTGAGGGACCAGTGTAGACTTGAAAATTTAATGGAAGAATGTTACCTCTCACTTAACAGACATGACCATCATTAATACCATGTGCTCACAAACAATCCTCCAGCTCACTGAGCCTGAGAAATGCAAGACCCCATTTGGTGCTCACTTATAGACGCAGATACAAGAATCTCTCTGGTGAAGTCCAGGAAGTTACACTCGCCTGAGAGCACTGCTGGGAAGAGGTTTAAAGTGCCCATGAACAGTATTTTAATAAAAAGATTCATTTTTAATTCATTTTCCTGCATTATTTTCCATTCCAGTTTCTCTGCAGTTGTGCTTGTGACCCATTTTCTAGGCAGTTTTCCAGACTTTGTGTGCATATGTATAAAGACCACCACTTGCAATAAAATCCATTAGAAATTACTTATCTCTGAAAAATCACCCACTAGTCTGTTTACCACCCAATGTCCTTTTAGCAGGAGGTGAAGTTAGCAGCAGTGACACTTACAGTGATATTTATAGAGGACTCATTGCTAATACATTGCTCACAGTAATTCTTCCAAGCAGAGATGACAGGGAAGGAGTGGTAAGGACTTCTCTGTTCTGTTTCTATTCGTGTTTTTTTCTAAAGCAGATTTTAACAAAAAAAAAAAAAAAAGAGGGTTGCTCCAGTGTTTCACAAGTTCCCATTCTCTACTGACTTCATCCTTCCTCCTTTTCCCACTCAAACCCCAGCTGCTTCTAGTCTGGCTGCATCAGCAGGCTGGCTGGAGCAAGCTCGCAGGGCTCCCTTTCCAGTCGGTGCTTGAGAAGTCGCATCAGCCCATGGGATTTCTCACCAACAGGAACCTCTTGTCAACAGTCTTGTTCTTTCTCCTCTTCTGCCAACATCTCTGCTGCTTTGTCGTATGTTGTAGGCTGTTCTCCCACTGGAGAAAATGAGCATGTATTAACTGAAAGCCATTTGAGAAACTTCACAATAACTAATCTAAAAGAAAGCTAATGGCAACTTTGAGAGAGGAAAACTATAAAAGGAAAAGCAGAATAGAGTTCAGAAAATTACAAAACCAATTCATGTCAAAAGAACAAAAAAGAGGCAAAGTCAAGAATTTGCTTCAGATTTTAAGATATTACTTGTCCTAGGCAAATTTCATCATTTTCTGTTTTGATATACAAAAACAAGAAAATGCATACCTGTGACAGGAAGAGTATCTGCCTGGTAAAATGAAAACCCCTGCTCCAAAGTCAAAAGAGTTTTTCACTGGCATGGTATAAGAACTTTCTTTAACACGTTAGAAAAGACAGCAGATTATTCACCAGTTTTGTTCTCTAAAATGGTTGAACCACTTTTGCTAAAATTTTCAACTAAGAAAAAAGTTGGACACCTGTCATGAGAGATTTCTCTTCCAATAGTTGCATCTGATAAAACTATAAATGAAAACAGAGCCTCCTAATGGAAAACATCAGGCTTCCTTCACTGAAGGATACAGTTCTACACATGTTCACAACATTAGTCCAACCAAGTAAATATGAGGCATATTTTGTACTGGTGAATGAAGAGACTTCCCAACATATGTCTAAGGACAGGATGGGCAATTTTGAAAATCTTGCAGGATGTCTGCCCATTCGAGTATCCTCAAATGTTTGTCTTTGCAAATTTCTAAATGACTGATGCAAACTCAGTTCTCTAATAACTTCTGTAGTTAGGAGTTATATATGGCAAGTAAGACAAATGGTTAAGGATATTAGTCTTTCTCCATCATTTCTCACCGTCTCATTAATTAGGAAATTCAGTTGCCATCCACAAGGCAGCATTTCCTAAAATTCAGAGTGGTCCAGCTGGTAACCTGTGGGCCATGGAAGCCCATCGTGTGCTTCTGTGCTGCCTGCTGCCTTTGCACCAGGGATGGGAGGCACATCTCCTTCATTCATCCCATTTTGTTTAAGCACCAAACACTCCCCAAGCAGTTTAACACAAAAAGCAGAATTGCAGTTGCTGCCACAGGGCAAAAGGTTTCTGGGGAGATCTGTTAGTTATCCTGCCTGAATGATGAAGGAGTGTCAAAGCACATCTTTCCATGGATATACATTCCCCATCAGTACGATGGCTGTAACTCACTTGCTATGAAGCAAACCTGTGAAGTTCTATTAAATGTAACAATATGGTATTATTACTATCATGAGAAGCATCAGGCTTCTTATGAATGTGGAAGCACCTTTGTAGTGTAATTTCTCATGAATAATCTGCAAAGTGAAGAAGTGAAGTCTCTTCACAGCAATACAAACATGGCTTCTGCTGTGCACAGCAGCTGTAAACAGCCCAGAACTATAATTTTGATTTCTCTGTCTCCTCTATCAGCTGCTGCTGCTGCTGGTACAAAGGTGAGGAGAGATCTAATAAGGACAGAAATCCTACTCACCATATTCTGAAGGACAAGCAGGATGAGGATCTGTTGTCTCACACTCAATTAGATCAATTGTTTTAGTCTCCAGAGAACTGTTACACTCCTTAACAACCGCAAACTGCAAATACATACAATATGGACAAAATATACAAAGCTCAAGTTAATATCAAACGAACTGGTTTTCTAAAACCCAAGAGGCAACTAGAAGGACCACACACTCCAACCACAGCAAGGGGAAAAAGTCTTCCTGGCTTCTGGGATGACCCTTCCCCTGCAGATTATTAAACACTTGAGTTGATGACAGCCCTGGTCTTTCTTTGGAAAGTGTCCAGTCCCGGTCTAGTAAAGAACTACCCATTCTCTTGCCTTGCAAATCAACCTTTCCAGATGCAAGAAAATCAACCCTCTCCATAGTACTGAGGGACACTTTTAAAGTATTACAGAGACCCACAGCCAGACAGCAGAAAATCCTGGCAAACACAGGGAAGGAAGTGAGCCTCCTTTTCCGGCTCTCAGCACCACCTAGGGTGTGCGATTCCATCATCCCTCAGTGACAGTGGAAGGGACACCTTGGAAGCAGAAGATGGAAGCCTCTAGGGGAACATGTTGCAAAGATCAGAGCAAAAACGGGAAAAACAGGGGTAGAGGAAAGCAATGTGAAGCACTGTGCTGAAATGGTAGAGGGGGAAAGAGGGAAACCCAGTAAAAGGGAGATGTTTAAAGAGTAGAGACAGGGACAAAGAGAAAATATCTCTAAATAAGATGTTCCAATAGAAGGACTGACAGATTCTGTGGTCCGAGTGGAGAATTGGTAGATCTACGTGGATCGATCACAGATGTAGCAGGTGTGGTTGTTTAGGCATCAGTTCATTTACATAAAATCTGTAGGCTTACAGCTGCTAACCCACATGAGACAGAACCCCTGAAGAGATTCAGCTACACACAGTTCTGCAAAATATCTTTGGCTGTGCAAAGCAGTACACTTACTGGATGAAAATTCTCAGGATACCATCAAAATCCAGGCACGTGTGGAAGTTTACCAAGGCTTACACATCCCTACAACAAACCTAACCTGGCTTATAGAATTCTAATACAAATGTGAAAAAATATCCAGGCATACCCTCAGCTAAATGTAGCCTCACCCAGCAGAACAGAGGGGAAAACTGAATGAAATTTAGACAACTTATAGGTATAGTTTCAGTATCACAATACCTAGCATTTGATGTATGTGATAGCATAAAAGCTCGTTATCCTCTACGTTAACCTAGATGGGCAAGAACAAGAAACTCTTTGTGCTCCCTCTCCCCAGTCTCACAAATAAGCAGTAGCACTGTGGGCTACAAAAGGAGTGAATTTTGTGAGCTCTTTACTGCATACACATCATCCAGCCCTCATACAAAGTGCTTCATTAGGATTATTAATGCTGTGTAGATTGACAGCACCCCAAAAACCTATTCCAGTACCTACACCAGTCCCTGGTGTAGTACAATCTCTTTTTTTACATTAAGCTCCCCAATAATCCTCTTTAAGTGAACAGGAGAAATTTGCCTGGCAAATCTACAGTTTCTAACCTGAGTGCATGCATGCACGAAGCCCCAGTAAACTTAATACTCTGTGGCTACATCAGCACAGAGAAAATCGCATGCATGAAACCACAGGACTCCATTACTGTGCAAGCAACAATAATTAGCAAAGGGTCAGTGATTTCCTCTTCCAGTCTGCAACAAGACATTTGCAATAAATTACTTTATTAATGTATTTGATGTCTCCCAGTGCAAAAATGCATGGTGAAATTTAACACAAGTGTGTAATAGATGAGTAGGTTGGATTTGGTTTTGCTGATTCAGTCCATTGCTTAGCTGTTTAATTACTCCTGTATTCAGCAAAAATGTCACTGACTACTAGCATTAACTGTGAGGACAACAGCAGGTGGGGACAGAGCTGATGAGCTGCAGGCTTCCTAAAGCATTTCTCCCAGGCAACGAGCTGTTCTCAGTCCCAACAAATGTTTCTGATTTTCCCAGCCTCAGATATTTCGCAAGCTGTGGGTTTTGTCTCTGCTGTGAACAGATGACATCGTCACGATTCAGCACTTTTGCTGTCCAGTACCTGGAGGAACAAAGTGTTGGTAATAAAAGGTCCATAAAGTATGCAGTTGACCAGCTAAGGAACAGTATTTCATAACCAAGGTCACGTTAATTCAGTACTCCAAACATATATTTGATAGTGTGTTTCAGTGGCCACCTGCTCACAAATCCTGCCAGACACTCAGTCTAAACCATTTGTGAGGCCTTCTTTGGATTGATTAAGAATCCTTGGATTTGCACTACAAATATTCCAACATACTCAACCCCTTGAACAGACTTCCTAGTAGAACAAATTCATGTCTTTCTGGACTCGAAGATTTGAAGCAGAGTCAAACTTTTTGTGACCGTGACTACTGTGCACATGATTCTTGTACCTTTCCAGCTATGGCTGACTGTGGAAGGCTTCCAAAGCTTTCAGTAATACCGATACTAGAAAGACTGTGCAGTTAGACCAGCAAAAAGATATGTGCTTCACTAGACTTTATTGCCAATCCCATACAAGTATAAACTCTTCCAATAGTCTTTTCCACTAGCGTAACTGTGCTTGTTTTGAAGACCATATGCTGCTTAGCTAATCTGATGCTACCTGGACAAGCATGGTGATACCTGCACTACAACAGCTTATTCAGAGCTGAATGATATGTGTGTGTGGACTGGCTCTCAGGGTAAGTCATGCCATTCTGAGAAAGGCGTCTCAGGCTGGGCAGAGAAGGAGCCACAGATGCCAATTATGTCACTTTTGCCAACTTCAAGTTTCAGTTGCTATCACCCAGCAGTGTAATGCCATTTTAATGCTAGTGAGAATCAGGTCCTTAAATCAGATCTTATGGGGCCAAATTCTCTCATGCAACTTCAAGAATGACAACAGAAACAGGCCAGTACAACCAGGTCATGATGTCATTTCTACCTACACCAGTGCAAAATTTGTATTTTATATTCCCTCCCAAATTGCCTGATAACATCTTGCTTTCCTTTACAAGGCAGCAGCCTCTAATATAAAGACATTTAATTTCAGCAACCGCTAAAATAAAGTTCAACATCTCATGTAGCACACACACTTGACTTCCAAGGAGCCTTTTTTACGGAGGGCATACATTCCTGTGAAAATAACTCTGTGATATGCCATGTCATCACATCGCCATTTCCTTAATTTAGAACACAGTTCCCCAACTGTTGTGTTCAAAGCTAACAATAACACTGGCTAATGGTTGCAATACATCCAGGCAGCTGTGAACTTTGAGGGATAACAATGAGGTAAGATGAACTAGGGTTCACAGCAAAGCACTTGATGACTCTAGCAGTTATTTAATATATTTAAGATGTGAATTATTTGATGGATAATCTCAAATGGATCCCTAACACTCTTTGATCCTTTCTGCTTTCCTCTTCACTCCACATTAATACAGTTACCCGAGACTTGTTGCTAGTAGGTGTCACATTCTCATCGTTATCGTGGCTGCTGGCATCTCTTATCCCTTCTGCATAGAGATTCTTCTTATACAGGTTTTGACTTCTGCAACAGAACAAAAGCTGAAACAAATTATTTTGCTTTGGGAGGAACATATGCTGCTTCACGTCATGCGTTATTCTATAGGTAGATACAGAAGGGACATGTATTTTGTTTTCTTTCACTGGTTTGAAAGGGTATATGACTGTCAATTACTGCACTGTGGTTAAAACAAACAGCTTGACAGAAACAGAAGTCAGTAAGAAGTGAACAAATGTTTGTTCTAATGTCCTAACTGTAAAGGGTCATTAATTTAAAAAAAAAACAACAATAGGTCTCATAATTTTAACTACCTGCTTCCATTTTCTTGTATTATTCTCTTTATGATACATTCCTCTTATAGAAATTTAGGTTTTAGCCAATACAATAAACAGCCTTTGCGGGTGAAGCTCAGAAATAAAAATCTGACTGTATTTTTGTACACCGTTGATAGTTACAATTATGAAAGTTGCTTCTGCATTCATCTGCATCATTCATGAAAAACAACAATATAAGAAATTTCTATGAAATAAACTGAAAGCCTCAAAAAGCTTTTTTTTCCAGGAAAAAGCATGACCAACAGGCTCAAGGGGAAAAAAAAGCCAAGAGTACAACCTGGAGCTGGAAGAGGATACAAATAATCAGCTCTAAGTGGCTAGTTCCATAAATTCAAAGCCTGTTATTTTTTGCAGTCAAACAGCAAACACTTGTAAGGCATTATTAAAAGCCTATATAGGTCCCAACATAGAAAATGTGATCATAAGAAAAAGAGCTTATTTACACTGCTTGATATCCAAGTACGTTTTTACTGACTTTACATACAGGTTTTTTCTCCTCCTAGACACCAGCTAACAAAATCAATGTTACACTCTTCAAATTCTGGAAGTCTCAAGTTATAACATCCTTTTACTTGATCTATTTTAAATGAAATTTAATAGACATGTACCAAAGAAAACAGGAATTTTCCTTTTATTTCTACATCACTTTCATATACTAACTGGGAAAGTGCATCTGCCATGATTATCATATCCTGCTCCCTTCATGAAAAGATAATGTAAATAAAATCTACTTTTTGCTAGGAACAAGAAAGATTTATCTCCACCATGGATTTTTCTCCCCAGATTCTCTATAACATGTTTCTGTGTTTTCAAATTTTTTTTAAAAAAGTAACTGTCTCCAGTAGAGGATAAGACTGGGACTACTATTACAAAATCAAATAGATGTCAGATCTGAGGGTATATCCACAGAGCAGAATGCCTGAGAAAAAAAAGCCAAATTAGTCCATTTTGACTTTTTCTGACACTGTGGCAAGGCTGCTGTTTATGTTTTGTCACTTAGATGTGCCCATTCTGCACTGCAGCTCACAGTGCTGGCAAAACTCAAGCCCATTATTCAAGAGTTATAAAATCCATTACACAGAGGCACGATCCTCAGCTGGATGCCCTGCTCAAAAGGATCACTAATTCTACATCTTACTTTACAGCGTCTAGAGCAACAGATTCCAGATGGACTCAGAGGGCATGGAAGTCTTTGTGTGTGATGGAGAACAACCAGGCAAGGCAGTGCAATCTGATTGACTGAGCATGGGCAGGAGGCCAAGAATTCCTCAATCTTAATCCCAGTCCTACGGTTGACTTTTGCATGGCCTTGGTCAATTGAGGTGGAGGGAATGTGGGTGTTAAATCTGTAATTCAGATTTTTGTTGTTGTTTTTGTTATTGGAAAAGTTCTGTTTCCTTGGGAAGCAAGGAAGACAGGAAACTTGGCATAATATACAGTCAGACTACATAAACCTAACATTAAGAATAACACAGTGCTCTTCAGCAGACTACAGTCATTGAACAAACCAACACAATACTTTGGTATTTTTGGCCTCCAGTTCACACATTTTTCAAATTGGCAGGTGTAGATCTCCAACTTCATTTTCTCCAATTAAAAGGAGATAGGTGTCTCCATTTTACAGGGGAAGGAACAGAACTATTACAGACTTGATTGGTATGTTTCAAAATACAGCAGATTATGTGAAAAAGCAGTATAGTAATTTCAGCCCAAATACTGGTTTCCAGACTCCACTTAAATAGGAATTTTAGGTCAGTGGTTTCATTTTGATCTAGTTAGACCAGTAACAGCTGCAGTACAAATTCAGTCAAGTATGTAATTGAAAATTTGTTGTTGAGGTAAATAGTTATATTGCTCAAAAGCATTTGGCAAGAAAGAAAGGTAAATTAGAGAGAAATCACAAAAAAAAAAAAAAGAAATTAAGGGAAGAGAAATAGTCTTCACAACTTAAAACCAGCCATATTCTGGCTATTTTTTCATGATAGTTTATATGATATATATGGGAAATATAAAAATCTCACGATTTGTCTATTCTGTGTGTATCATTCCACTGATTAGTTTCTGAATCCCAGGTCATGAGAACAAACCAGGCTGCCCTTAACTTTCATTCTGGAGCTGTACCCTTAGTTAATAGAAAATAGGAAGCATGACAGCTTCTCTACTTTTATAGATTAAATATGCTAGGAATCATTAAATAAGAATGGAAAATATTAGCTTCCATAGTTAACTTATTTTGTATCTTAACTTTTTATGCCTAGGAGAGTCTAATTTTAAAATTAACCTAAGCCACAAAGAAAACACCTGCACGTGGCGGGCAGGTCGGCATACAGCAGGAGACTCTTGATTTTGCTGCTGTCTGGCTTTTTGTTTGTTTACTTTAAAATATAACTATGCATTTAAACAAGAGCCTCTGAGAACATATATCTGCCAAGGTCATGGCCAAAAGACTCTAACTTATTAAATGATGACTACTTTCCAGTCCAAGGGACATAGATGACATTTAATTTCACATCAGACTGGGTTCTTAAATAGTGACTGTACAGATTCTTTTTGCCATGAGAAGAATCCCGAACCTGCGCAATTCTTTACAGCCATGGAAAATGCTAGGGAGTACTTTTACAATAGATGTGCCTTAGGCTCCCTCATTTTACTCTTTCTACTGCCAGGAAAGCTGCTTTCATATTCATTGCTGGTAGCATCACTGTGGAAGTTTGTTATTGGAAGGTTAGCATGCTGTTTTTCTCAACAGCAATGAAACTTTCAGGTACCACTCTACACTGAAAGGGAAGCAAAACCAAACTAACGGACTAGCTAGCAGAAAAGAGCCAAGCCCTACCATAAGAGTTTCAGACTTCTAGAGCTCTTAAGGAAAACCAAGGAAGAAATAAATAGCATGCTCCTGAACTCTCTCTTCAATATAAATTATTGCTCCTCTTCAAAACTAATAAGGTCTGTTTTTCTTCCCCCCAGACACATGTCACTCACTAACACCAACGTGCATACTGCAGACAAGGGACATGCTGGAACTTTCTGAATTATTCATAGATCCAATTACTGAAAAGCAAAAGAGCAGGAAGCACAATATGACGATATCCACCAGCTGAGGAAGAGTCCGTGTTCTCCTCCATGAGCTCCCTGTGAAAGTCAGCAGGAGCTCGGTCCCTCTGCTGCACACTCACAGCATGTGTTTGGAAGCACTACCTGTGGCAGTAGGCGGCCAGGGACCCCAGCAGCAGCAGGAGGACCAGCACCGCCACACACACAGTGATGGTGATGTTCTGCATCTTCACCCGCTCAGCCTGCTGCTGCTCCCACCACTCCAGATCGCTGAACTGGCACCGCTCCCCAACGTAGCCGGTCACACAGCTGCCAAAAGGAAGTGAGCATGCTTTGTAAGTGATGGCAGAGGAAAAACCCCAGATCATTGTTTCAGTCACCTTGTATATTGATTTACCATCAGCAACCACTACGGAAATATCTGGTTGAATTTAGTAGTGGTGACGACAAAATTACTCTAAAGGAATGGCTGTCGAAGCCTGTAGAATTCAATATTAAAAGACTTTTTTTTCACCGTAGAGCTATAGAATGAGATTATAATTTCCAGATCCTAATAGGTAAAGAATAGAAAAAATAATTTTCTCAAATCCTGCTGCATGATTAGTATTTTCCTAAGATTTTCTATTTAACTGTTTCCAGTAGCAAGCTCTCCTTACTTTGTAATAAGCAATATAGGACTTACTCATGTTTTCAGAGTGATTTGGTTAAGGGAATCAAATTTTAACCTGAATTCTTACTTTAAAAAGAAGATGTATGAAAACATTTTTTAAAATGTCATTTGGATTAGAAATATCTTTGTAATTTGGTTTTAATAGAAGTTTCTTTTGCTGGCAGGTTTTGTTTATTTGGTTTTTTCAACCACTGTAAAACTCAACATAGAAATATCTTATCAGTGCATTAAATCCCCCAACCGAAATTACTAGAAAGTGAGAAATATATCAAAAAGAATCTCAGCCTAGTTTTACTGTCCAAGATGAGAGGCATAAAAAAGGAAATAATATACATAAAAAATGAAAAGTCTACTCAATTCATAACAATATCTCAGGAACATAGGCTCAAATCCTTCTCATAATTCTTATCAGTCTAGTTTTACGCAAGAAGCAAGATTTGACCTGCAGCAGCTTTTACCTAATGTCCTGAAAACGTTATATCAGCATTCATTATTAAATCAGGCACAAGCACTCTCATTCTGTCACAAATTAGAATGCACATATGTTGAAAGGCAGAAAAATGCTATTTTTTTAAATGTAAGATCACCATAAATTCCAAACAAGCTAGAAGATCTACTTTCTAGTGTAAGAGCTTTCATTAATTAAAATACAAATCACATCTGGTATGTGATTTTTGCTAGATAACATTTTTCCAGACTTCGTTCTGGTGTTTAAGATGTTACAGCCTACACGAGTGAATGCTGCCATCTAGTGAGAACTCAGCAATGCGAGAATCCAGCAAGGGCCACAGGCAAACCCTGACTCCCAAGAACACGGCTAAGCACGGCTGCTTCTTAATTTTTTAAACTGCTTCCACTTCCGGCACTGAAGAATATGTACACTTGGATCCTTATTACGCACTAACACCTAATAAATAAAGGGAAAAAAAAGATGTGATCTGATTTGAAATTTCTGCAGTTGTAGGCCCTTCAGTTTCAATAGGAGAAACTCAAGGAGGTGGAAAAAGATAGTTTTCAATGCCTCTAAAATTTACACTAAAAACTCATAACAAACACGAGGGATGACCACGAGTCCACCTCTTGTAATGGCTTTGCCCAAGGGCTTTGCTGAGCTTAAGAAATCCACAGCACAAAGCATCCACTTCATTCCCATGTATGTACATGAGACACATTCTTTTCATATTCCTGCAGGTACAGAGGTCTGTAGGCAGGGGAGATCACTCATATTTAAAAATAAGAAGGCCTAGGATTTGACAGTGCTTGCAGGAATGGCCTTGTACAGAGGTTCCTGCAGTGCAGTACGAAGAAGATCTGGGGGAACAGTGGGTCAAAGAAACTCTTCAGCACAAAGCTTGCTCTCCTCACTCCAGGCTCGTATCAGGGTCACCCACGTTACTAAGACACAGAGGGAGATTTATGTACTACAGAACAGCATCCATCACCTGCACAGGTCCTCACTAGGGGAGGAAGCAGGCATTAGATTTGTCCCACTGCAGACACTTTTATGCTTAATTTTGAAGAAAGATGTAGCACAAATTCAAATATAATCAAGTTACACAACTAAACTCCACCACTAGCGGTTTTGAAGAAATGATTACCCCATGGCATCAGGCTGTCACATTGATCAGGCCAAGGCTGAATTCTGGAAATATGAGATTCTTTTCACTTTTATCGGTAGCTGCATCTGGGGAACTGGAGTTAGGCTTCATAAAAATATTAACAGGAGGAAGGAAGTCTAATTTTTGAGGTCTCATTTCTACTCTCCCTGTTTTTAAGAGGACCCTCATGTCCTTTCATGACCATGACCCTTTCAGCTAGGGACCAAGACTCTTGAAACTGTAAGGGAAGATGCTGATGCCAGAGTTCTCCCTGGTCCCAATCAGAGAAGACAAGACAGAACTGTCCTTTTCCACCCCAGAGAGTGCTACACACGAACAGCAAGGCCAACGGGGAGATACAAGTCAGCACAATACGTACAGGAGAGACAGTAAGCACCTCTTATAAAGCCATGAGCACTAAGTCATTTAACAACTTTCCTCACATTTCCAAACCAAAGAATAAAGTGCTTAGGGAACAAATCCAACTCTACTATTAATTGCAATGGGTGTGAATGGAGTGACCACTTACAGAAACTTACAGCGATCACTTACAGAAAAGAGCAGAGTCTAATGACAGTTGCTAGCATGAATGATGAGCAGATAATTTCTGTGCAAACAGTTCACTGTCTGCACTCAGCTGAGGCCTGAGGATACCATTCATCAGCACAGACAATACAAATTTCTGTACCTACTTGCAGGCGTAGTCTTGCAGATCAGAAACATAATTGCACACTCCACCATGGAGGCAATATGACTCATAGGAAGGTGGGCATCCTACAGAATCACTTTGCATGGGATGCGTAGAGTATTCGTTGCTGACAACAGTGGGGGACACTGTAGATGCTGAAACACAGGATTTCACAAAGACATCTCAAACTTTTGGCTGCACTGGCAGTGTGATCTTACAAAAGAGTTTCAGAACTTCAAGACAGGAAAGTAGATTAAAACCTCCAGTTTTGACCAATTACTTGTGTTTTACATATTTGCTTATGTTGCTTAACTAATTTAAGCACACAGAACTTTAAATCAAAATACTAAGTATGCGTGATTCTAGATTTGCAATGAAAGACCCACAGACGTTGGCTGTGGTCTGTCTGTTTAGATGTGTGAGTATAGCTCAGAAGATGCACTGGCTGTCTAGCTACTTACACTTAAATTATTTTTGCAACTTCTGCAGCTTTAGGATATGGTAAATCTCTGCCATGCATAAAGCACCAGAGTCAGATGTACAGATGAAGGGTGACTATATTTCATGCACTTGTATCTCAGAGTGAGAAGTTTTCACATATATGTTGTCGTTCTTGTACAGATTATTTCTACTCTGCTGCCATCCAGTTGATTCCATCTGTGTATGGCTGCAGATCCCATTTTTTTATTGTTTCAGGCTAGCTCAGGTACAGGTAACAGCATCACTGGGGAAGCGGGGATTGACCTAATTCTTCAAGGGGTTCTGTAGCCTGCTTTGAATTGCACACACAGTCACCTACACAGATCTCCAAACTAGCTAGTTTTAAAGATAGCTCTAATAGCTCTGCACAGCATGACCTACAGTGCAGATGCGTACTTACAGAAATAGGAGCGCTTGCTTGCCTACTTTGATGCTACAGCAAATCTATGTCAGAAACAAACATCTACATGGCAAAGAGATTCTAGCTGCATGGCTTAGCACAAACACTCTCATACATTTATGGGATCAGTTTTATGACTCACACCACTTTTATTGCAACATGACCTTCAATGACATTTGTTTTTTTAAATTTCATTTGCAGGAGAACTACCATGGCAAAGAGCCTGAATGGAAAGGGATGAGTGATTTTTGTGAATCCCAGGTGTGACTGCATTCTGCAAAGAAAATTTCAGCTTGCTAAAAGAGCTTATTAGGCAAAGAACTAAAACAGTGTGTTAACACATGTGAAGACATGGGATCAGATTTACAGCTGAGGGACCCAGAAGGCATTACTTCCAAGTCATGCATCATTTAAAATCATCATTTCCTGAGTGACATCTGAAACTACTGAAAGCTTAAGTAACTGAAAAGGGAGTGAGGATCCTGATAGGTATTCTACTTTAAAAAGCCATAATTTACTTCTGTTTTTCTGCAGAAACAGATCTGTGACAATCACACAGTGTATCTCCATCATCAGACAGTCATTTGATCTGGAGTAAAATTCACCCTGATGAAGGGTGCTGGAACAGAGTAAGACGATGAGTCACTCAGTCCCACATTTTCAGAGAATGCTGCTGTCACACTGAGGCAGTGAAATGGGAGTCAGACAGTCACTAGTGCTGACCCTTCAGCAGCTCCCTTTGTTAAATTGGTAACTAGATTTTCTAAAAGAGTTTCAGTAGCCCTTTTGAAAAATTAGCCACTGGATCTGAAAGACTAGCTTATTCTGAAGAATTAAATGAGACTTAAATTATGTGCTAGCCTTCTGCAGAAAGAAAGAACGCATAGAGATTTTGAAAAAATGACAGACTGAAATCACCTCCAAAAATTTTATATCCAAGGAGCATTTACTTCTGTTGTTGATTGTAAAGGCCATTAGACAGATCTGTCATTACATTTCAACAGTAAAAATTAGCATTGAACCTTAATGTAGATATTTCCAGATTAAACCCGGATCTGGTCTCCTTAGCCCACGTCAAAACAGCCTCCTAAAGCAATGCTAAATGGATCCACCAGCTGCCCAGTATGTTACTGTACAGGGCTTCTTTAATTCTCAAGCATAACAATTTATCCAAGAGCATGGTTCTTAGTTAAGGGCCACTTGATTTTAATTGCTCATTCCATTTACTCACTGCAACCGATGCCAGTTCCAGAAGCACCATCTGCACATGAGCAAGTGAAGTTTCCTTCTGTATTTGTGCAGGTTATGTTCTCTCTACAGGTGTGGGACCCCATCTTGCACTCATCAATATCTGTCACCCAAATAGTCTGCAGTTAGAAGAACGAAATGCCTCAGAGCATCGGTTTAAAAGGGCAGCAGTTGCAGCATTGCAGTCTCCTGGCAGTGGGGAAGAACACCAAAGACCTTCCCTTTCCAAATATACCTTCATGGAAAATGTAACAGAAAAGCAACCTCAAAGGTGGAAACTTTGAAAGGGTTCACATACCAGAGCTTGGGAGCCTCTGGTTCATTTTACGAACTGTCAGCAGAACACGCGTGCCAGATCTACTATGGGGAAACAAAATCAGAGATTTACCATCCCAGTTTGTGTGAAATCATTGCTTAAACCACTGGGACTTTTTCTACAGTAAAATTAACAGGATCTGGCCCAAAACAGTATAGAAAATTCAGAGCCCTTTTAAAAGCAAAAACACAGGAACAAAACTGTTGTTGCGTATTCCAAGAAATGTGGTTTCGACAGCACAACAAGAACTGATCTTGTATCGTCTCTGGATGTGCTGACACATTTCTGCACTCTGTGCAAGCATGCAGGTGTCTAAAACCGAAGTACAAAATAACTTCCCAGTTTCTGTTTTTTATAGTACATTTCAAGTCATCAAACACAAAATTAGTTTCCATTCTGTTTACATCATAACAACATTGTATCATTTAAAAAACACTGTGAAAACATATCTTACCATATTCCAGACTTAAAGACTTCAGGAAGAGAATGGACTGTTTTTCAATAATAGTGGTAGGTACCACAGCCATTCTAGCTGAGCAACCACAGCACAGGCTGCCTGGGGACATGCCTTGTGGGTGGTGCTGGGACAGCAAGAGGAGCTGGTCACTTCTGTCTACACTTCCAAGCATCCTCAAAGACATGAGCTCTGGATCTCTGACCACTGTAGGCAGAATGCCTTCTTGAATCTCCTGCCTCTGATACTTTCTGCACCCTGCCCATAATAATTATATTGTTCTTAATTTTTCAGTCATCCTTCTCTGTGTCAAAGAACCAAAGTCTGGTAAAGACTATGTAAGAATTGTGTCAAATTTAATGAGTTTTGATTTAGGCTATAAAGGAGAAAGGAAGAAGAAAAGGACAAAAGAGAATCCAAGATTCTCATAAAGCTCTGAGCAAACTGTGTGCTAGTCAAATACTGGGGGTAAAAGCTTCCTGTTCCTCCATATTTACTGCTAAAATGGATTAAAAAATTAAGAAATGTAAGGAATGAACTAAAGACCTGGCATTAGAGCTGGGTGGGAAAATCAGTGGATCTGATTATTAACAAGATTCTAAATGTACTCAAGTTGTCAGTGTCAACACCTTGAACCTCATGCCTATTAAACAGACCTGGAATTATTTGATTTTACCGGATTTTTCAAAAAGAACCAGAACAGGTCATTTGACAGCTTCACAGCCTGATGCAAGGTTAGCCCAAATCATAAGACATATCTCTTGGTCATTCATCCTGCCCCAGCCTTCCAGACACAGCACAGCCCTCACACGTGCCCATACCATAGCAATGGACTCCATCTCCAGTGTAGCCCTCCAGGCATTTACAGACGTAGCCTCCTTCTGTATTGATACAGGCTGACACACTTCGATTACAGTGGTCCATATTTACAGCACACTCATCAACATCTGTGAGACAAAACAAGGAGATGGGACACATGGCTCACAAAACCATCAGGTAAATCAATAAAAAGAAATGTCTACATCATGAATCATCCTCAGACTATGCTGTCACTTTTAATTTGTGCATATGAAGCAAGTGGGAAGAGAAGGGCTTTCTGGTCTTTTCTTGGTGTGAAATTAGATGGGGATGTTCTAAAGAGCCCAAGACAGTAAACCAACTACTTTCAACTGGAGACTTAGAGGTTCAACAAATCTTGCTTAAAAAAAAAACCCAAGCCTGTTTGGAGGGAATGACCCTATTCAAAAATTTTGTTTTGAGAAAGAACATATAAGCTTAAAAAAAGAGTACCACAATGAAAAATGTACACTCATTTCACCTTCCAATTTTTTTTTCTTTTCCATGGCAACATAGACTCCTGTGAGTCTCCATGCTTAGCCATCAAATGGTAAATTGTTGTGTTTCATTAGAAACACAACAATTCTTCCTTTCTTAGCCTTTATGAGACAACAAAGTGCTTCCATTTACGTTGCATGCAACTCCAAAAACTTAAAGATCACTCTGAGCAATGTGTTGTCTCAATGTTAGAGTCTCTTTCTAGTGCTAGGAAGAAACAAGTGCAGCACTTTTATATAAAACATTACATTCAGGAATACAAATTTTTAAGAGATTCCTTAATACATACTTCTAAATTACCATCAACTATCATGTCTATGGACTGAGCTTTTATAATTAGGTAATTTTTACAAATAAATACGTTATGCCTTTATTCCCATTATCCTCCTTATTGCTTGTTAATATTAATAGTTTTAACACTCATGACTCGGGAAAATAAGGCATGTGATAATTAGCCCTTTCATCTCACATGCTCTCTGCTCATCATCGCTTTCAAAACAAGCAATACCGTTGACCTTTCTGTGATGGCTCACGCAGCAGAGCTGCCAATGTGAGAAAAGATAGATTTCCTTTCTCTCCTCCAATCTACAGTTTTCCAGAAGGTTGTATTAATGTTTTTTATTACCATAGCACGATTTCCCCCTCCTGGTAAATCCTTTCAAACACTGGCACATAGAACCATCTTCCAGCAAAACACATTCTGCATTGACATCACATTCTAGTGCAGTGCAGTCATCTTGATCTATAGCACAAACAAAACAAAACAAAAAAACCCCACATAGATGCATTTGAACAGATCAAGAAGGTATTGTGTATAAAAAAAAAACATCCACCAACCAGCTAACAAAAAATTAACAGGAAAACCAGAACATACAGTCAAAGTTTGAAACACAGCTCTGTAGGGTTAACAATGACAAGCCAATACAATCATTAGGGCTGTTGTCTTTGTCTAGATGAAGTGTCATTTAGTACCAGGATTTCTCAATATTGTGTACAAAACCTATTGTTCAATTTAATGATCTAGTGTCATTGAACACACATAGAATTCAATGGTTTTACTGCAGTTTTGTTCAGAGGAACTGAATATACTTGTAAAACCTAAGGGAGAGACTTTCACAAGTGTTCCAAATCAGAAATGTTTGTTCACTAGACCTGGATAATATTATGAAGTTTTGTTGACATAGTGAAGGAACATGTAGGCAAATAAACAAAAAAGTTGTCCTGCCTGACATAATTGCATAGACCCAACTTTTTGTAAGAGGGTTAAGAGCATGAATGCCACCAGTCTTGACACCAAGCCTTTTTCCTTTAAGGCCTATGATTTCTTTCTCTTCTATAAACCTGTTCAGAGCCTCACACTAAATAGAAGGAAGACAATCACCAGACTCTACCTGATACCATGATTTCAGCCATGAAAACGTTGATTTTCTTCTTTTCCCCGCTGTCCACATCCTTGGATATCCCACTGCTTTTTGTGTTCTGAAGCAAGGTCTCTGGTGTTGACATTGGCACTGCCTCCTTGTTCACAGAGATACTTCCTGAAAAAGACAAGAAAAAAGTGACACACACTATTTCAATTTACTGAACTAAGTTTCTGATTTTCTATCACTTGTCTACTTTCCAAATAATAATGTCAGTTTCCTTTTAAAATAAATATCAGTATCCTTCCAGACTAACCTGTTCTCGGCCTCAAATTATTCCTGAAACCACTCACTGGTGGATTTTCTCAAATACAGAAGACCAGGAATGCAATTCATTGCTCACAATACCTGTCAGCACTGCACACATCTCTCTTACTGCTAACAGACCAAGGGAAAAATTACAACCATCAGATAACATGCTACTGTCCCAGTACAACACTCCGGTGTTTTCATTCTTCAGAGAAACCATCATTCATTTTGTAGAGCATGGTGAATGTTTTCCAGTGCTATCTGTCAGGATCTTCAAGGGTTTGGGGACGGTCTTTTTTGAAACTGGAGGATTGTACCTGCTGTTTTGTTGGAAGCATGGAGAGAACGACAGGATTTTTCATCTTGAGTTTTCCCAAATCCTGGGTGGCACATGCAATGGGCAACTCCAAAGTTGTTCTCACAGATCTGATCACAACCTCCATTCTCATAAAGGCAAGGATTTGCCCCTAAAGCAGAAAAACAGGCAACTTAACAAGCTGCTTCTTCAGTCAACATCTCCTTGTAGCTGTGCAGAGTTAAAGCACTTGGAAAATGATTAAGGACTGACAAAAAAATAGAATATCTTTTTTTTTTAATTAAAAATAGATGCATATAGTAAAGCATAGATATTATCACCTAGTCTCTGCCAGGGAGCAGATTCACATACTCTCTATCTAATAAATGCATCACTTAAAAAAAAAATTATTTTACTATTTCTCCTTTAATATTTAGACTCCTAACATTCTATAAAAGAACATTACAAGGTCATAGGGAACCTGTGATTACCTTCTCTCAATCCTGGTTTATTGAATCTTTTTTCTGCTTACAGGGACATTGTTCCTAACAGAAAATCAAATTATTTGATCCAAAACTAATACATCTTACAAAACCTTCCTCTGTGTCATTTGTTATTATTTGTGCCTGTGAGGGGTGCTAATAAACTAGGATAAATAGGAATTAGAAGACTATGGTAGCCTCGTGGCAATTGATCGGCGTCTTGGGCAGGATCATAAATATACAAAATCTGTTAGCATTCCTGGGACACATGCCTGGGTGATGCTTTCAATAATTGCCAGTCTGACTATGCAAGGCCTTTTAAAGACCCTGTTTCTGAGAAGATAATCCTCTCCCCAGGGACATCTATTCTACTGATATTAGTGAATAAGAGGAGGCTGGAAGGAAATGACTGCTTGATTTTTGCAGTATACCTGGTTTCGCCAAAGGATGAACTACAACCATTGATGAGGGTCTCAGCATGCTGCCTCGAAGACGTACCCTATTTTGGCCGGTCTTCTTGTCCACTCTCATTAGCGATGGCCTAGCCCAGTCAGAAAACCAAAGGTGATCCTCAAACACTGCTACATCAAAAGGGTGGCCTACAAAGAAATTAGATTTCTCATTTCCACATCTGTAGATCATACACAAGAGACCATGTAAATAAAAGCAGGATCTGCAGACAAATCTACTTACAACACAGTGGTATAGCAATAGCCACTTCTCAACTTTGATGTCTCATGGGGAGGGATAACTGTCCATAAATGAAGGGCTATGGGCACATGTTGCCTATGCTCTTAGCAGAGGAGGCTAAGACACTTGCCTGCCTCAGTACAGACTCTGTACTGCTGGTGACCTCCAACAAGATCAAGTTTACAAGATGCTTCTACCTCAGACATCATCATTTTTTGAAGCAGGATTGAGTCTAGCCTTTCAGAAGTAAAGTGCCTCCCTCCTCTACCAGTAAGTGGCCCAGCACAGAGCTGCTGAGGGACACAGCTTCTTTGGCAGTCTTCACATAACAGGGAGGAGAGCAGCTCATGGCACGTGTCATCCTGCATAAGTGTACCCACACAGGACAGCCTGGGAGTTACAGACACTATAGCCACTGACTCATGGTAGGACCCCAAAGCCAGTGTGTGGTGTCTGCAAGTGCCAAAAGTACACACCAGTGCAAAATCATGGTCCACACGTGGACCATGTACAGGCATGCACCAGCCTGTTCAACACAGTGCAAAATTCAAGAGGGGAATACATTGTCCTCACTTCAGCCAACTAGCAGCAGTAGGCTGTCACTAGTTAGTGTCTGCTAGCCGTCTAACTGACAGTAACAGCTAACACAAACCACAGGATGCAATAGATCATTCAGGTAGCTTCCTCTCCTCTCACTGATTACAACAGGAAGCTAGACATCAGCTTAGATCAGGCACCTAACACTTACATGACTAACAGTAAGAGAGAAATTCCACCCCAAGATCAGAGTACAGAAATTTTCCCTTGGTAGCACAACATTATCTGTGCTAGGAAAACTCAGATCCCCAGTTTGACTTCAGAGAGAAGGTCAGCAATTCAGAACCCAAAGGACACTTTCATATAGAAGAGCAAACATACTTATAAAGATTTTTGCAAAATGATTCTGACTCTTTTTAATTTCTGTCATGATAGAAAATTGTCATTAGTCCACATGGGATTATGCATTATTTCTATATATTTAGAAATCTCCTGCTTTCAAATAGCCTTTGGGCAAGTTTTTTGCAACGGAAGGTGAGAACCCATACTGTTCCTCCATGGATGTCCACCTGATTTCAGAGTGGGTGCCTCCTGGCTGAAGCAGGTTTTCTTTGTCTCAGCTCTTACAATCTGAATATGCACCTCACTTTGTACCACTGCAGTCTGAGCCCCTCTGAAAGGTATATTTTGTAGACATGTGATTTTATGATCTACGTTTTTTGGTTTTGATGTAGATCTCAATCAGGTGATGTTTAATTTCATTAATGAACACGGGATCCCGAAAGGAATTAGTTTAAAAAATAAAAAATAAATGAAAAAAAAAACCAAAACAAAGTCAAGTGGATGAAATAACAGATAAATTAAATTCTTGGAGAAGGAGTATGTGTTGGTGTATCTTAAATATACATCACAAATAAACTGAAAAAAACCCACTCCTAAGACATCATTTAAGTGCTCTGAAGTGTTAAGCTGAAGAGCATATTCTTATTTTGTTAGCATTTCACTGCCTTCACTGAGCCGTGTTTAATGACTGGGCATAGTTCTTAGTTTTTCTTTCCACTAAATTTGAGCAACTAGCCTAAGATCTAGATACTGTCACCATCCAAATATTTACTTACAATTTTAGGATTTATGGCTTGCACTGTCAACAAACAACACCCTGCTTTGACCAGCAATTCCTTAACCTCTTAACTTATAAATACATTAAGGATTAAATATAGAAGTGTAGAGTCATCAATGGAGATAGTAGAAACAGTAAAAAAAAAGAATAATTACAAGAACCCTTTCCACAACAGTGCAAATCCAACCGATTGCATAAACAAAAGGAATGGTTGTATTGTTCACTGCCTTGGGCAGGTGCTTACAGGCTATTTTGCTTACATGTGGTTTTACTTACAGCTGAAAATGGGGTTAGCAGAAGAGTAGAAATAATTTTACCTATTTAAACGCAGCTATACTGCATGAATTCTCAGTACAGGAGCACTAGAGGGAGCTGCTGGAATAAAAATCGATGTTACAGCACAACACCTATGAAGAGGTGCCACCTCCCTGTCCTCCAGTGTACAGTTGCCCAAGAACAGAAGCTGAATTCTGGTCTCACTAGCAGCGTTAGCAAAACATCAAGATATCAAGTCTCTCTGCGTCTCTAAGACCCCTGCAAGTCTGTGCTTCTTTCTATACAGGTGATAACATCCTTTTCTCCCACCTCCAAACAGCCGTATCTGCTCCAAGCCTATCTCCTTTCCCATAACCTGTGTTTCTCCAGCTCTCCTGTTTTATCCTCATAAGACACTGTCTCATTCCTCGTGGAGAGACAAAGTGAAACTTTCAACAGGGTTCAAGGTTCTCCTTTCCAGATTGGTAGTGAGGTGGAGTGTACAGCATGCACAGCAGAGGAAAAGGGGAATGCTGGAAAGTCACTCTGCTCGGGGCTTTCAATGTCTTATAACTGGAGAACACTGCTCTCTCTGAGATCTCACTCTGCTCACCTTCAAACAAGTGGGAGAGCATCTGGCTTAAGAGATGAACGCAGGCCTTCCCAAACTAGAACAGCAGCTGCTTAACAGGGTAACCGTAAAGTCTTTACCCATCATAGTCGTGGTAGTGAGCCACAAGTCTTCATTCTGCCCATGTTTTGTATGCACACCTACAAAATGGTCCCCAGAGGGATATTACACACAAAGGGAATTGTCTTCTCCAGAAACTAATTTGCCATGTACGAGATTCCTAAACACATGGTTTACTTTAGATGTGGTATAACATCAGTTCCTCATTGCTAATAATTCTGTTCTCTTGCTCCAAGAACAGCACAGTTATGTGTCAAACAATAGAAATCTCAGCCGTAACAACTACCAGTGTATGGCATAAATAATTTTTCCATTCAGTGTCTATTGTATATTTAGAATCATTCCAGCTCTTAACACTGTAGATGCAGGTTCTTTGCTCAAGGACATTAACGGCCAAGATCAGTTCTCTTCCAGCTTACATCAATATAGTTCACTGGTGCAATAAACACAGCAAAACCTGAATTACACTAAGTAGCCATGCAAGGAAGAAGCAAACAACATTTTAAACTTTTTCCTTTTCATTTTTCTGTGAAGGCAGAGAAGTTCTTTGTACAATGCAAAGTGGCTGATTAGTAAAAGCAGAGTGTTAGAAAGGTGTTCTTTTGCTTAAATGAGTAAATAAAAGTCAACTGGGTAACAGAATAAAGAACTAAGTGATGCCATTAACCTCAACACAGAGTTGCATAGGATATACAGCACAGTCACTAGTTGGTAATTTATATGCATATATGCAGATATACATGCACACTGACAAGCAGCAGTAGGTAATTATCAACCCCAAAGCCTCACCTACATCATTCTGTGCAAGAATTTGGCGACCAGAACCATCCAGGTTTGTGCTCTCAACCACCAACCTCTTAGCATCACACCAGTACACCTTGTCAGCTAAGTAGTCAAGAGCTATTCCACTGGGCCACACCAGACCAGTGCTGGCTATAACCTGGCGATCGATGCCTTCTAATGAAGAGCTGTCAATCCGGGGATTGACCCCCATATCAGTCCAGAATAATCTCCTTTAGAAAAGAAAATGCACACAGAAAGTCAGTAAGTAAATGTTTGTCCTCCTCTCTGTGGAGTTTTTTCAAAGCAGAAAGATCAGATCAGAGCAATACAGGCCTGAGACACGTGAGGAAAAAGTGCACACTTCAAGCAAATATATTGCTGTTGATCTTTTCACGCTTGCCATAAGACTCCAGGTGATTACACTGGGACTTATGCAGAACCCCCACTCTGTTCATTGGCACAAACCCTTTGAAAAATAACTTCTGTCTATGCTAACTTCCTACCCTTCATATCTGCTTTTCATGTTTTCTACCAGACTGAAGATAGCAGTTTAGCAAACCCAGACAACAGAAGATGATGCACTAGCCAGCCCCTTGTCTAAACATGGGTGTAACAATGCACAAATGGAACCAAAATTACCCACCACCCGTGGAAAGCAAGCAGGAGTCTTTAGGTTATTTTGTTTTTAAAAAACAAACCAGTATCAGGCCCAGTCTCTTTTCTTTTTTTAATAAAAATCATTATTCTTAGGGTCTGCATCTAGAGTCCTGAGTGTTACTCTCTGAGTGCTTACTGTTTTTCAATGAACAGACAATGCTAGATAGCAGTTCAAAACGGGGATAGCCAAAACCACAAATTACTTCTGAAGTTTGGACTCCAGTCTTCCCAGGCATCAGCTGCCTCTCAGGTTTACAGAAATAACCCACAGATTTGCTGAACAGTTTGGCTGTACCCAATGCAGGGATCAGTATTTTCAACAGCCTTAATTGTGCCTCAGATCCCTCTTTAATACTGACTTTACAATTATGGACATTCTATAATGTCTGTTCCTCGTTTCACCATTAACTCTCTAATAAGGAAGGTTTTAGTGATGTTTCCTCCTCCCTTTCCCCTTGTAGCCTTTGCTTCTACCAATAATTCTAATATACAATCTCCCTGAACCTACCTGTTCTTAAAAGTTTTCCTGCAAAATGTCTCTATCACGTTCAACCTCTACCAATTCTTTCAGGTCTTTTATGTCCACAGTGAAGCTAACAAAACACCCTCCCCAATTTAGCTTCATTCCTTCATTCATCAATACTTACTTATAGCAGGATATGAGCATTAGGAAAAAAAAAAAAAAGAAGAAGAAGAAATCAATATATTTTAAACCATCCTACTACAAGCATATTGACTGAAATGCACAGGGTTTTGCCATTGATTAAAATGGCCAAAATTTCATCAAGAGTTTAAACATCCAAAACTCCTGTGATCATCACAGCACTACATAAGAAGATACAAGGTACATTTAAATCAACAAATCTCCACAACAGTAGATTTGGTTTAGTTTCCTCAGAAACTGAAACATGGCCAAAAAAGTCCTTTATAAGCACCCATGGTTAAAAGTGACTACTTTCTTCACACTAACAGATACGGAACCATCAACAATTTTAGCGTGGTGCTTACAGCCATCAGGGTGACTTCAGTTGTTCGTGCTTTTCTTTAGCTTAAACTGTGTACAATATCTTTATGGCTTCTGGTATTTTTTTTTAAATCTATATGAGAAATGAAAACATCCCAACTCACAAAAGATACCCAGCAATAAAGCATTGCAGTTCACACAGCTCTGCAAGGCAATGACTATCCTAACGTGAGACTAATGCACTTTTTGACTGCCAAAAGGGCAAGGCTGGCATGCTCATTTTTTAAAAGCCTCCCCAGGTATTACACAATTAACTGCATTTATCACTCCTTACTTAGCAAATGGATGAATGGCAATCCCTCGGGGCTGGGATATATCCTCCCAGATGATCATTTTTCTTTGCATTCCTTTCAGATTGCTCCTTTCGATGCATGCCTTCCTGCAACACACACACACAGCACTGTTAGGTCCTCTCTGCTATCTTTTTAATTACCTTCTCAGGCAGAACGTGCTAAGTTTTTGCATTGCTTTAGTTCAATACTAAATTGTAAGACATAACTTTACAATGACAGGAAATAATCCTGCTGATGTGAGGGGTCTAGTTGCTTTATCAAGAAGTAATTCATGTTACAGCCTCATTATCTGGCATGATGATAAAATACCTGCAGCTCTGCAGGACACATGAAGTTCTCCTTTTTTGGGCAAATAATAAGTTGGAAGTATGATTGCTAATAGATAAATTTTAACTTTAAAGGGAGTCAGGAGGAAAATAAGCTCCTAACTGAATAGCATTATCAAATGTATAAAGAATTTTTTTTAAAAAGTACTTTTACATAGCATTTTTCATCCAGCAATCGCCAAATATTTCACGTATTATATCTATTTTACAGCAAAGACTGAAGCTAAAGTCCTTATGATCACTCATAAATCTATGGCAGAGTCAAGTACAGAATATACACTGCCAGTCTCCCAATCTGACTTGTTTTCTAGAAAACTGTACTTACTGCTACAAACTTCACCTTGCCAAACAGTATCAACCTCTACCTGAAAGCAAGCCTACAGCCTTCCATGCCTATCTGAACCTGCAAAGAAAGGCCACACAAAATTGGAAGAGGAAATATTTTCGTGCAAATGTGGAATACAAACAGGTAAATGCAGTGAGTAAGAAGGAAGTGGCAGATACAAATTCACAGCTTCACCCCTGACTCATCTTACAGACACGAGCACCACAATTTCCCATTTCACAAGAAACACTGGCATATTTGTACAGCAGCACAATCATGTAGACAAGATTGTACCTAATAGGAAGGAAGTGGACTGGCAGTGTATTTAAAAGGAAGAAGACGGATTATTTGGGCATTCAAAACTGCTTTTTATTGGCTAATAAATTATGGGTCATACTGAAACATCATGACGGCTCTTCAAGGAGTCTTCATTATGTGCTCTGATCTGACACTGCCTTTTCACCAAAGGTCCATTTTGTTTCTCTATGCATGTAAGGTTAGGTATCAGCTGATATGTGAAGTCATATTGTCTGCCAGTGATCATTCCTCTTTTATCAGAGATAATTGACAAAGACTCTCCGTTAGCTTAAAGGGGCATGAGTCTAGCTGTCAACAATGCTCTCTTCTGCCCAAGATGTACCTGGTACAGTAATACTCCTTATTGGTTTTTTGTATATATATATAAAGATATAAAGGTACACCTATATATACACACATGCAGTGAATGTATGTAAATACAAGTGTACACATATATGTTCACATGCACATGTGCGTATATGTATAGGTATATATGTAGAACATGCTTAGATTTCTTGTAACTGAGTCCAAACCCTTGCTTCTTGGAAAGACAAAGACAAAAATACAACAGCAGACTCAAATTAAACTTCCAGCATTTCATTTGTAAAGAACCTTCCAACTGTATATACTCAAGATTACAGCTACCCAGTCAGAATGTGAAGCATTACTCAATTTAGAGTGATATCTCAGCTATTTCTGTATCACCAGTCATTTATTCCAAATATTTTATGGCATGCTTCAACATAAATGCACTGTGGATCATGTACCCTCTGTCTGTCCAATACAACTTGCGGTTAATCCAGTCCACAGCAAGGCCTTCGGGTATATCTATAGCTTCATTAATAACTTTTTCGCGATTTGAGCCATCCAGATTAGCTCGTTCTATCCATTTCAAGGCAGTGTGGGCAAAGTAGATCTGTGAAGAAATAACAAATGAGGTGTTATTAGTTCCCATTGCATTTTCTGCTCTATTTCCCTTGTCTAATAGCTCCACTTCTGAAATAACTTTTTTGTATCGAAAGTTCTCCGGACTGCTTATTCACAAAAAGCTGCACAGGTATCCTGTGATCCCTGATCGTGTAAAAAGGCACTTATCCTTCAACCAGGATGACTTCTAAAGGCAGCTTGTGCTTAGCTATAAATCCTGACTGGTCTATATTCAGCCCTCTGAATATCTTGTGGTTTTGTTTCACCGAGTAGCTACCTCACACAAAAGATGGCTGAGGAAGCAAAAGTGGGAGCACGCGAAAAGAAGCAATGTTATCATTTTACTGGCTGCTCATTTTAAAAAGGAGGAAGGGAGGAGTAGGGAGAAGAGACTAGTAGTGTATATGTGTCAAGTAGCTGGGAAGGGAAACGAAGTTACATAATCTGCTTCTATTTTTAACTCTTTCAGCCTGCACATATCTTATTTTTTTACCAGCTGTCTATTTTGTAAGGCTCTAGTATTTTCAGAAAAGGCTTTTCAGTTTTGTGTTGAAGTAAAAAGTTCTCTGCTGGTGGGTAAATTAGGTTTGTATTTTCCAAGGACGAGGAAAAAACCAATTGTCTTGGATTTGATATCCAGAGGGAGGCAAACACTGTATGGCAGAACTATATACAAAGCAATGCTGAGGCTTTCTTTGCAAATGGTAGCAACGAAAAAATAACTTTGTTTTGATGCTAACCATGAGGCCAAACAAAGCAGGAGGGAGGCCTCTAGCACGAAACCATCTAACTCACTTTCCACAGGAGCACAGAGCGATGCTGAGCCTGTTTTCCTCGCGCCTCAGTTCTGTGGCAGCAGAACCAAACTGCTGCAACCTGGCTGGCCCACTGCACATCGCCCCACCTCCGCACGGCCGACCCCAGCGGTGTGCAGAGCTCTTTCCAGAAGTCAAACAAGAGTGCCCACCTGGTGTCATCCACGCTGCTGAATCATATTCAGCACGGCAGAGAACAACAGCTAGTTTCCTGGCAGGGCCCTATTTCAGGAGCAAGTGGCGATGTTCCAGCAGCGCCTAAAATGATCCTTCTGGAACTCAGATCTGGTCACATTTTCATGTGTTTAGCTGTGTCCATCCAAGCCTTGAGATGTTTCCAGCAACTAAACTGAGCTCCTCATCAGCTCTCACTGTATCATCCCGTATCTTTCTGTAACACTCATACAGTATAAATAAGTCTCACTGTGTGAAAAAATAACTATCTGCCACAGAAGATTTAGCAAAGCACAGCTGAGCTCCTGTTCTTCCCAACTCTGTGAGCAAGGCGTAGGGTGCTGGGATACACCCACACGGGCAAACAACTCTCTATGCAGGGAAGACTCCCATTTCCAACAGCACTGTCTAGTAATATGAGGAATACATTTCGTTAAGAGCAATAAACCCAGCAAGCATTCAGCAGTTTTGTGCAATAATGGTAGGACATGGGAAATAATTCTACATTTAGTAAGGATTGTGGGATGCAGCTGTGCAGAAAAAAAAAAGATACCGTTGCTTTTACAGCTACCCAGTGAAAAAAAAACCACCACAATGCATTTCCAGAAAACTGTACTGAAAACTTAAGGAATAAAACTATTAACCACACAAAAGTTCTTTGAAATTGAAATAATGCCTGAAATGAACTTAGAAATCCAAATTCTCTGTGCATTAGCCATGTCAATGTACAAAGCACATTCAATCGGTAAATAAAGGATGAAACTCTTCAAACTAGTGTTTGGCGTCCCATACTGGTTGTGGTCCTGGACAGGCAACAAAATAACGAGCAGCAAACGTGTAATCTGGATCACTGACAGCAGAAAAGGTTAAAGCACATGAAAGCCAAATCCATTTGTCCTTGCAACACTTCAAAATCCTCTCACTTTTAATACCTTACCTTATTTTCCACCGGGTCAGAGTCCAGTGCTAAGACTATTCCCATCTGCCAGTCAAGTAAACTTCTATAATCAGTTCCATCAAAACTGATCTGGCGGATATCTTGGCCATTTGCAAATAACAAAAATGGCTTAGGACCTGTTGATGAAAATTTGCACGCATGTTAATTCCACTAGGTTCAAAGTGATCTCTAGCCTGCATCACTACCTAGTTAACATTGTAAGTAGCAGTAGAAAACAAAATGCGGAACAGAAGCACAAAGAAATGAAGGCTGTTGTCCTACATTGCACTTGCCTCAGAAATCAAAGATAAATTTGAATACAGGTTTTCAGTGTCTGTGTCTTGCCAAAGATCAGCCTCAAAATTTGTGATAAAGGCAGGCACTAGCACCACTGCATTTCATGCTGAGTGACTTAGCCTCAAGGCAATCTTCCCTCTGCGTTTCACAGCGTCGCCGCAAATGCCAGAATGCTTGACTTTTGCACATGCAAAGTCTTTCACAGTAAAAGCAAGAAAAATATTGTCCTCCAAAAAATAAAGCTTTTCCTTTATTCCTGAAAAAAAATCACAAAATTGTCTTTCCTCTTCTCTCTCATGCAATTGCTTGTATCTTGCTGCTCACCAGGGCTCTTCTCAGAAGAAACAGAAGGGTCTGGAACCCAAACATTATATCAAATACCTGGCCTTCCTCAGGCCAATGGGGGAGAAATATCCTTGTAGGGAAGGTCTTTCAGGAGACTATTTCCTGCTCTGTTCTCCAAATGTAGATATCTCAACCACAATTCTGTAACACTGGGCAGAAACTATACCCACATTTGTATGAAGGCACAAAAACCTGAATACTGCAAATAGACCTCCACAGTACAGAAGTCCAGACTGAAACGCAGAAGTTGGATAACAGACTGAATCTTCTGTGAGGGAGACTGAAGCATATACTGGTGCTGGTTCTGATGTATTTCCAAAACAGGTTATTTTTCCAAACAAGTAATACTTCCCAAGTTTCACAAAATAACCTAAAGCCAGTGCAAAATGGATCCCAGTTATGCAAGCCACTGTAAAAGACTCTAAAATGTTTTTGCTTTTATTGGCAGAAATATGCAGGCATACCTATAGCAGTGCAGTGCTTTCTGTCTCTCTGAAGCTTATATCCAGGAAAACAAGCACACTCCCAGGAGGATGGACTTAAAGAAGAGCATATCTGACTACAGCCACCATTATCTGGAGATGTACAACCTTAAACAGAGCATTTGAAAAATTTAACTTTGCCATTGTAAGAAAAAAATACAGCAAAATCAGAGGTATAAGCAAGGGAACGATTCACTCTGCTTAGGATTTCTACAACACAAAGCATTTCAGTGACTGGTAGGTTTACTGAAAGGCCTCCTGCTGAAAGCAGAACTCTAGTGAAGCGAAAGCAAATTAGCAGTAACTTCTTCCAGAGTTTTTCCTGAAAATTCACAACGCAAGATGACGTGGTCGGATATATGAAGAGAGCTTCCATGTGTTCATTATTTCAGAGAACTCTTTCTCCCATGCAAATCTCATCCCATCTACAACAGAGTAACAATTTTTTTCAGACTTTGCACTCCATGCATAGAAACAGCAAATTAATACCATTATCTCTAGAAGGCTAACATGGTGAACTGATGAAATACACCAACTTTCTATATACAACAAACCAAGATTTAATCCAAAAAGAAACTATTCTTTCTTTTTGGGGCTGTACAACGGTCACATCCAAAATGCCAGCCTGAGCTTACTCTGTGGAGTGTCCCTAGCAAAACAGCAACACTGACTGAATCTGTGTATACAGTAGGGTCCACAGTACATAAAGGAGAAGGGGATTTTTAAAGGTCTAAGACTGGCATTAGTGGAGCTATTTTGACCCCTAAGACTGAAAAGATACACTTGAAAAGCTACAGTCCCCTGAATTTGGAAAGCTTGCTGGAACGGCGAATGACAAATTAGTGGGGGTAGAAGCTTCAAATATTCTGACTGCAAAAATTCGATTTGTGGGTAATTAGATGAAATTGCTATATGTTAGAGTGACTCTGAACCTGGGTTGCATGATGTCAATAGTCATCTTCAGATTTCAAGCCCTAATTTTGTACCTATATTTCCACTCAACTATACATTTTTATATGTCTCCTGCAACAAATATCTAAGAGGTGCCTTGATCTATGCTGACAACTAATTAATTTCTCCTGCAAACATTGGATGTTGCTGCTAAGAAACAGCTATTAAAAAATGAAAATTAAGATTACTCGTCTCAACACTCAAAGAGTCTGACATTCCATTGTCTTCTATCTTGTACAATCATTTATAGCTGTGCAAAATGAGTGTAAAATGCCATCATTCACTTCTGACTCTCAGGGCCAGGAACAAACAGTTTGGCAGTCACTGCAGCTAGTTATGTTACATACCCGTGCATGATTTCCCATCCACTTTGAGTACAGATCCTTCAGGACAAAAGCAAACAGGCCCTTTGGATGTTTGAAGGCAACCATGGCTACATTCAGTGTTGTTACTTGTACAGGAAATTAGCTCTACAGTAATTTAAGGAAGAAAAAAAATATAAATGATGATAAAAATTTTTACTAATCCCCCCAAAAGAGATGTTATCATTTTCTTAAATAGCAAAAGAAAAAGAAAGAAAGAAACAAACAAACAAACAAACAAACAAAGAAACAAGGGAAGAGGAAAAAAGAGAGAGAGAAAGAGATAAAGAATAAGAACAAAGAAAAAGAGAGAGAGAAAGAAAGAAAGAAGGAAAGAGAGAGAGAAAGAAAGAGAGGAGAAAGAAAGAGAGAGAGAAAGAGAGAGAGAAAGAAAGAGAAAGAAAGAAAAAGGAAGAAAGAAAGAAGGAAAGAAGGAAAGAAAGAGAGAAAGAAAGAAGGAAGGAAAGAAGGAAGGAAGGAAAGAAGGAAAGAAGGAAAGAAGGAAAGAAAGAAAGAAAGAGTTATGTTGAGAGTACAACACTTCTGTGGTCTTTCTGGGGTTTTTTTTTTTGTTTTTTTTTTTCCAAAACCCTTTTTCCCACCTTCTCCTAATTATAGCAACGAAGAAAGCCAAAATTCTAGGTCCTGAAGCTATTATACTGATCAGCTTTAAATTTTCCAGAATTCTATGAGGAAGCGTTATCAATATAGAAATAATTTAGAAAGCTTTCTTTTTTTTATATTTCGTCAAAAATAGATCAGGTTTTGAAAACTACAAGGAAGTTATACTGAAAGAATAAGTATAAAACACAAAGAGAATGAGGAAAAACTACTTTCCTGCTACTCCAAGGGTAACAGAGCTAGAATCAATGAAAACAGGAGAGGAACCTTCCAGAAATACAACTATGTTCCTTAGTGGTAATTTTTGAAGCTGTAGGGGCAAAGCCATCTGGGGACCTGGCAATAGCTTTTCTTTACTTTCCATTATAACTGTTGGAGTGCCAACATTTTTTTTATAATTTCTTTAACACGGTTTCACAAGATATCTTCCTTCCACCGGCTGCACTGCAGTACATGCCAATTCCAGTGCCATATGGCAACACCCACTAGAAGACTGGAACTAATGCAGGTTTCCCACAGCTGCATCTTTGAATCAGCTGCATACGCTGGCTTAAATGACGCATAGCTGTTGCAAATATTGCTTCTCCAGGGCAACTGCACTCTAGACTGGAGTGTTCTAATAACTTAAGCATAGTGAAGAGGGTCAAGAAACTGCTATCGTTTCTTTCTGACCAGAGCTTTTGGCTTTAGATGAAGAGCTTTGTACAGGACTTAGAGGGCAGAGCATCAAAATGTCTGGTCAGCATGTGGACTTCTCACCTTGCATCTCTCAAGTTGCGTAGATGGTGACATATCTGCCTTGTGCTGCAGTAGTTAAGGAGTTATACTGTCCATGCTGCATCCCTAGCCTGTGTTAGAAAAATATTATTTTCTATCTAATTTGAGCCTTGAGTGGCACAGAGTAGGCATAATAATAGTGGCATAGTAGTTGCAAAAGGTAGGCATGTAATTCAAGTTAGTCATCCAGAGTAGGACTGAATTGCACAGTGTCTTAAGTGTTGTTTTCAACAAAAAAAAAAAAAAAAAAGATATCCCAATAGCCTCTGGCTGGAGGACTCCCATATGTCTTCTGTCACACCTGGCTGCCTTCTGCAGCTGTCACACATGCCCTGGACCTCCACGTTTGGGTCACTGAATCCTACTCCTGGCTCCCATGTAACAGAGAGGGAGAAGTGACTCTGGGAGGTGTAAAATAGATAGACTGACTGCTAGAGTCTATTAGACTCTGTGCTCTCTAGTAGCCATATTTACTAGGCCCTAAATCTTCATCCTGTCGTGATCCAGACTGAACTCATTGGTGTGCACTGGCACTTCTACTTGGGGCATATACCAATGTTTTGTTTCCATGGAAACAAGGCAGAAGGAGCCTTTGCTTATGCCTAGGATTCACTCCATTATGAAAAAAAAGAAAAGTGGCTGGGAAAAACTGGTGGAAGCCCCATCCCTGGAAACATTCAAGGCCAGGCTGGATGAGGCTCTGAGCAACCTGATCTAGTCGGGGATGTCTCTGCTCCTTGCAGGGGGGTTGGACTAGACAACCTTTGAAGGTCCCTTCCAACTCTAACCATTCTACAATTCTATGATTCTAGGAATATCCCAGAACGTCAAAACTTTGATGCATTTCACATTTTTATGTTCTACAAGTCTATGTTCTAGACTTACTTGAGAAAGGCTTCATTCATTTATAAGCTGAATATACACAATGCTACATAAAGGGAGAACAAAAACCTTCACCTTTACTATGACTAAATTGAAGCTCAGTGACAGACAGGTTGTTATTTTTTCCTTCCACTTCTCTGTGTTCCCTGCATTTATTCTGTTCACACTTATCCAGCTTCAGATTGCTTCCTGGTTTACACTCCTATGTTATATAGGAATAAGTTCTCTCAGGCATACTTCTTATACATAATCTAATTGATAAAAGAAGAAAAAAAAAAACACAAGTGCTGCAGTAGTCTCCCAGAATAAACAACTTTATGAGTAGTTCCCTGTGTCTTACTCATTGTAAAAAGATGCACATGAATTTAATTTCATTAATTTCTTGCACATTAGAAATGCTATCAACCCTGATCTGAAGAGGAAAAATGATGATGTTGTAAGCTGCTCATTCAGAGACTATGCAAATCATTATGCAGGTTAGACAGAGCAAGCCGAATTCAGAGACCACATTTAAAAAGATATAATTGCTTATCCACCAATTGCTTATCCAATGTGCCGCAGAGCCAAATCTGAGCAGAGATGTCTCTAGAGACCCAACTCTTTTATTTTTTGCTTCTGAAAAGGCTCACAATTAACTACTCACGTGTAACTTACACTTCCTTAAACATGGCTTCTGAATTTGGTTCACTCAGTCTAAGCTGATCCTACT
The DNA here is from genome assembly GCF_036417535.1 of Chlamydotis macqueenii. Taxonomy (NCBI): domain Eukaryota; kingdom Metazoa; phylum Chordata; class Aves; order Otidiformes; family Otididae; genus Chlamydotis; species Chlamydotis macqueenii. Next base: position 25,170,084 of record NC_141559.1, read on the forward strand.
TACGTAATAAGGGATTGGAAGTGAGCAATGCGACACACAAAACTTTCAGTGGTTCCAGTGTTAAACGAGGACTCTCTGCAATACCACACTGGAGGCGTTTCCGTATTACTGCTACTTACCATGACACGTTTTCCTGTCAGGCAGCAGAACAAAACCTCTCGGGCAGGTGCAGTAATAGGAACCAGGGATGTTCACACAGCCCAGAGTACAGCCATGATTCCAGAAGCCACATTCATTGATATCTGCAAAAAGAAGCACTTGCTGTGTCAGAATAATGTTGTCAACCAGTGCCAGGTAATTAAACTAATGAAACGAACTAACAATCTTCAAGAAGCACCTCTTTTTCTTATTCATTTTACAAAAATATGCTGGTCCTAATAAATGCTAAAAAAACACATTTGCAGACCTTAATCAAATAAGCTTTAAAAACCTTCTAGCAAACCTACACAGGCTGCATCTGTCCAGCATAGGTGCCTAGAGGACTTTCAAAAGTATGCCTTCACATACGGATTCCAGTGTCGGTTAAATACTGTACGCACCCAAAAAATTTACAGTTGACACACTCTTCAGATAAAAGGTCTTTTAAAAAATGTGGCTCCACTATGACTTAAGTAAAAATCTCAAAACACAGACGTGGTTTAGAAGTTCAAATTCAGAGAGAAATCCTGTTGCATTTCCTGAGAACTGGGTGGCTGCTGCTCAGGCAGGTCTGTAAATCCTGTAAGCTAGGAATTTTGATGCCTTTATGTCTTTTCAGATCTGGTCCTGTAGTGAAAAAAAATGCTTCTAAAAGTGATACATTAACTATTATTAATATTATTATTAATAATAATAGGGTTTGATTAAAACAATACAGATTAATATATTCAGAAGTATGTTAAGAATTTGTGTCATTTTTGAAAGTGGGACTTAAGACAGCCATCTTGTTGAGGATTTTTCAATGTTTCACCTTTGGTGATATATCTGTTTTAATTTTTATTTAAAAATTAAGTAAGCACCCGTAAGTACATTTACTTATCTGAAGCTCCTTTAACTACTCAGGCTAAGACCAAAATTTATCACAAGAATAGCACTTGTAACATTTTCATAGGTCTCCTTTAGGCTATTTCAGAACCTGGAAGGACACAAAATTGAAATGGCACAACCAGAATTTTTAAGACCTTGGAGTGTTTTTTTGTACACATGATACAAGTAAAGTAAAAGAACTGAAGAATTTTTTCATCTGATGGAATAAATCTGAAGGGAGATTCACATATTACCTTCACAAAACTGTTTATTTCGACTTAAAATAAAGCCACTGGAACATTTACACCGATGAGTCCTTGAGTCTGGCCTGCAGATTCTTCTTCTGCACTTTTCTTTGTTCAAATCACAGGTTTCTTTTTCTAGAACAAATATAATATAAGCATAATGGAGTTCTTACCGTATCAGCCTTCAAGGAGGAAGTATTCTGAGGAAAGATGCTCAGTGATGTGTCATCTTCTCAACAACTACTTGCTCAACCTGAGGAACTTCTTATTAATAGAAAATAACTTCTATTATATTCTATTGGTAAAATCAGGCCCAAAGTCCCTATAAAAAGGAAAGCATTTGGAGGACTAAAAGTAGGTCCATGTGAATGATCATTTCTAGCTCTGTGTCAGCACAAGCAGATCTAGAGAGAGACTGAACTAGGGGATGGTTTGGTTTGGATGCATACCTATAGTGACTATGAAAGGGAAAAACCTGTTTAGCAGACTTCATATGCAGCCGGCCCTGCACAGTATCCTATGTTACCAGGCTCTGTAAAATACTCAGAAAGACGAGAGAGACAGAGAGAGAAGACACATGTGAAAAGAGAGAGAAAAGAGAGAGCGAGCTCATTAAGATTGGAAATTATTAGCACAAAGTGGTGCTCAAATCTGACATTACTTGACAACACCACAGCTACACAAGTCATAATGACCATATATTTCACCTGGACAAAAAAAAATTAGCACAGTCTAGAGAATCTTTGTACTGGAATGGATCCTGGTTTCTGGCTATGAGAAATAAAAGTGTTGTAAATATTGAACCCAGATTTAAAACTCAATCTTTCTGATGCCCAACAAGATATGCTCCAAGCTTCTTCAAAGGAAGTAAAAAAGAGTACCCAACAGATCCCCAGAAACCTTCCTATTTCATCTGCTTCACAGAAAAAGGCAAACAGGTGTTTAAGTATCTTTTTCATGAGAAAGATTTGCAGAGCCTTGTGTCTGTGCTCAACTACCTTTTAGAGCTGATGCTTTTACAGATATGCAACACTCATGGTCTTATTTTTATCTCCCAAACTATTATTTTTGTTTAATCTTCCTAATCTTCTTCTGGGGTTGCTTGCCCCTTTTCCAAGCTAAGAATAGCTGAACTGCTGCTACTGAATGTGGGTATGCAGCCACCCACACACAGTACTGTCTTTGTCCTGTGCTGTCTGTGTAACATAAGAGAAATTATGGACCCATACAGGCAGAGAAATTCATATGTGAACAATTTTCTTGTGCTATTTCCAGTTAATCCTCTAAATTGCAAGAGATGGAAAGCAACATAATATTTAAGTTTGACATTTAGTCTTCTGCTAGCCACAACAGAGAAAATGCTAGCCATTTGGTGGAATGACAGATCACATTTATTAAAAAGTGAATTAATTTCACAGACAGACACTTCAGCTTGACTTAAATCATCAATATCATACTTATTTGCATCAAGCTGATTAATTATTTTCTGATAAATGTTTTATCACTGAATGAAAAGTTATGAATGGATGACTAGATAGTATTATCTATGTTATTAAGCATGTAAGCTTTTGAGAGACTTGAATTTTGCAGTTTTAGCTGAGCCTTTCTTTCTGTAGAACTAGTTTTGAACTGTACCCTTAATCTTTGTCCCTACTGCAACTAAACCAGGAACATACAGTACTGAGGTGTCTAATCTCCAAATACAGAAATTATTAGAATGACAAAAGTGTAAGTACATGCAATCTCAAAACAACACAAAACAGAAACGAGACCACATTCAACGTTGCATCTTGTGTTTACCACTGGTGCTAGTTTTTTGCCCCTTGCTCAGACCATTATTGGTCTAATGAGACATAAGACACCCAGGAAATACAGAAGAAATAACAGAAGCAATAATTTTGATATCTGGGCAATCTCAAGAAGATACTCTTTTTTAAACTGAATAATTATTAGAAATCAATATTGCCAAATCAGTATGTTAAAAAAAAAAAATCACATTTCAAAACTTAAGGTGAATAATGACTAAATTATGAATCACAAAGTTTTTAAGGTAATCTTTTCTGGACAAACAACCACTATGAACCACACTTTCTAGTTGGTTTGGTTTTTTTTTTTTCTCCTCCCATCATCTCTCATATGGAAATGAGTGTTCTCAGATAATAGCCTGATGCTAGTATCTTACACTGGAAAGAAACACAACATAATTCCTCCAAAAAAATATAATGAGTGTACTGAATATCATTAATCTGTCAGAGAAGACACTTAAAAAAAATTCCAGAGGCAGTCTTTCAGATTTTAAGGTAATTAAGATATTTTATGAGACATTAATAAAAGTGTGAAGAACATTCCAGCAGGCATTTATAAATACACATACTGTCATCAGATCTAGGGTTAGCTGTCAAAGAGAGTTGAGGTAAATTAGAGGCCATCTTACAGATACTGCCGTACTAAAGTTGTTGTGTGGGGTTATAGCAAACCCGTAGCTGAATTAATGCTCTACTCTGTACTTACTGGCCCTGACCAATCCAGGAAAGTCTTTTGAAAGAGAAAGGGAAGAAGGAATATGAAAAATAGAAGTAGAAAAGTAAATAATTCAAATTCCAGTAAAAAAATCAAATCATGTCAGTTGAGCACTTCTTGTCAGATCCCTTTTCATCTGAAGGAACTCACTTGCTATCTGCTTTAAATAAGGTCTGATAACTCACAGTTGACACTACATTGCAACATACACTTTCTTAGCTTGTACAGAGAATCCAATTAGTCTAGGTATGCTTTTATCTCCAGCCTCCTCTGTTGTAAGATCAGCTATAAATCTCATTTGTACTCCAGGCTCATTAGTCCTCCTTTCATCCCAGTTCTTGCACTGGATAAGCCAAGCAATGTACACACAAAGTCCGAAAGGTACATCTGGATTCAGCCTGTTAAGCTTCTTTCTACTCCATCACTTCCTAGACATTTTTACAAGAAGGTATTTGGAATACAAAAAAGGCCTACTGCTGACAACGCTTAATGTCGTACAGAAATCTTGTAAGTGTGTTGCAAATATAGGGGTATATACTGCAAGGCATTTAAAAACAATGGTAGTTTATTTATTTATAAAGGTAGGGAAACCCTCTTTCCAGCGGAAAAAGAAACACCAGAAAGTAGCATGTTGTGGTGGAAGAAGTGGAGATCATCTTCTGAGAGAAGAATAAAAGCTAAGTGCCCGTTATTCATGAAATTATGCTAGATACTCTTATGGAGAGGACAAATGTGACAGAACCCCTGAGGTTCAAGAGACCACTATAATGAACTACCTTTCTTGGTCATTGTTTCTTCCCCTCTGTCTTCACGAGTAAGCAGACATAGTGACAGACACCCAAGGAAGCCTCATGAGATCTTCCAAATCTCATTGTAACCACCCTGAGATGTGTGGATGTGCCACTGTCTGCACCACAAACATATCCTTCCCTAGTTACTCTATGTGAGAGCACCACCAAACACATCAGTTGAAAAAAGTGCTTCCATTTGCCAGGATGACTGTTTTCCTTGAAGGAAGCACAGAACAGGCCTTGTCTCTGAATGGAGGCTCCCTGTGTTTACAAGTATAAGCTTGATTTCCAGGAACACTTTCTCTTCTGCATCTCAACAGTTCTTTGTACTGCAAAGAAAGCATTTGAAGGGGAAAGTTCCCTTGAAGATTCTGATTTTCCCACTCAGATCAGGCTTCAGGAAGGATAGATAACATGATACTGTATAAAGTTGTTGGTTGGTATGAAGAAAGATGAAGCCCATCATATAGTAGATATTTCGATATGATTCAACACAGAGATTTACAGCTTCATTTTTGCTGAGAAGAAAGAACACTATTTGCTCCTCATGTCTTTATACCACCTATACCTCTGGGAACCCATGGCCATCTTTCCTTCAGAGTTCTGCAACTGTTGCTCAACACACAAATGCCTCTATGCTCTTTGGTCAGTTGTTTGTATCCAAGCAAACTGGTGAAAAAAGATATTTCATTAAAGCAAGAGTATTCTATGTTTGCTTTCCAGAGATCAGAGAAAAAGGTATTATTTTCCCTGGACACTCCCAGCTTCCTACTGCCTCAGCAGGAATCCTGCTGATAGGTGAGCTATCCATAGTCAACTACCTTCATTTTCTGATCCACAACAAAAGGCCACTGACTGTAGGCCACACTGTAGGTTGCAACCAATGACAACTAAAGAGACTCAAGGCTCTTATTTTCATAGTTGTTAGGGCACCTCCAGGTCTGTTTAAAAAAGGCTAACTCTTAATCCAGCCATTTCACAGCAAAGCTGAGACATCCACAGTATCACTTGTAGGATGTACTATGCACTTAAAAACCTTTAGTGCTGTAGTAATCAGAGGTGTTTAGATGCACACTAAAATAAAACTTCCAGAGGGGATCAGATACTTGATGAAGATCATCTACATGGAGGATTAAAAAGCTGTATAATTTGTGCATTTAGCAGTAAAGTATAAAAACATCTTTGTGTAAACAAAAGGAAGAGAAGGAGAAAAGCACGTTTATCTGCATGTGTATTCAGATTAATGAAACAAGCAGTTCATGCCTAGCACACTTCCAGACTGATACTCCAGCTGGAGTGACCCACACCAAGTGGAACTGCGTATCACTGAAATTAAAGGGAACTTATTCCTTGACTTCACTGAGGCCTGTAATTTTGCCAAAGAAAATTATTACTGTGAAAAGTCAGATGGTATGACATTATTATTCTTACACATACAACAGTATCATTACAGTTTACTCACCAAAATCCTGAGAATCTGCTCTTGCACCTGGCTGTTTATATGGATGCACCACTTTTATCTCCACTGGTGGAAAAAATGATGGCTTCAGGCTAATTGTGACTACAGCTTTCCCAGTATACTTATCAGCTCTCCATATCATACCAGATTTCAACTCTGAGTAATACAGGTGCTCAGCAAAGACAGACATACCAAGAAATTGATGTCTACAACGAAGAGAAGATAACACAAAGTGGCACGTTACCTGATCCCTATACATGTACTCATTCATACATTTTCTGAGCATCTAGGTCAGTCAAGTTCGCTGTAAAAACATTTTCTTTTTCTTCTTATGTATATTTTATATTATCTTATATGTATGAGAATCAGATGAGGCGCCAGAGACATTCCCAGATAATCCAGCACCTGGAATCCTGTAGATTTGCAAGAAATAGATGCAAAATGGATAACCTGGATTTCCCACAAGTTATATGAGCTGTTGTCCTGGTCTGACTCAATTGACAGAGAAAGTCTAGCCTGGCTTCCGGTGAAGCCAGCAACTAAAATGGACACTTGCTTTGTTGAAGGATGTAGGCCAGGTAAGTTCCCCCATTTCCCAATTTCCAGTGCCTGCTCTGACACTTCTGACTGTCCCAGTAAATCTGGGTGGAGATGGAGGCATAGGAGTAGAGCATTCCTAAAATCCATCTTGCTGCTTCTCCTTTCTTAGGAATTTAGTTTACGTTCTCTGGTCAGTTATAGCAGCCAGCAAGAACCACAAAAAGGCTCAGTTTCAAATAAGAAGGAAAATAGAAAAAATAGTGAAAAAGTGGATTTTTGGGCTCCACTTTCCAGGATGTATTCCAGGTGGAAAAAGGAGAATGTGTATCATCCAGGCTCAAAGGGAAAGTGTTGATGCCCTAGTGAACACCAGCCAACTTGAGGGAGAAAGGGGAAAAGGGTAAGGAAAAATTCAATGTGACAGCTAGCAATGTAGGGGAAAACCAGGTTTGTGTTTATCATATGCAAATGATTTGCTGCATCTTTAAATCAGTAGGCCAGAACACCCATGTATTTTTCTCATTTTGCAGTTTGCAATTCCTATTACATATATGCTGACCCAGCCATACCAACAGAAACTGCAGTGATATAGGGTAATACTTCCTGAGTTCTTCACTGAAACCCTGCACACCATGGAGCATCCGTACCACTGCAAAGTGTGAAGGCCAGATGTTACAGGCACTCAAAAGCACATGGGTCTAACAGCCACCTCAGCCGTGCTCAGCCCTGGCACTGGGGAGCAGAGGGGAACGAGTCTGTTGAATAGGACAGTTTTGACCACATCTGCTGATGCTTGCTCTAGAGCCTGAGCACAGGGGGTTATCTGAGCCTCTCCACCCAGCAGCTAAGGAGGACAACAGGCTTAGAGGAGGATAGGAAAGACCTGATCTCGCTCAGTCTCTTGAGCACAGCTCAGACACCTGAGCTCACCCACTGTGACCTTGGACAAATCATTTAATCTCTTTGCTTCTGGCTTCTCTATCTGCAGAAAAAGGCCACTAATAAACACTCAGAGAGGATTTCTGAGGATCAAGTAGTTATCATTTGCTAAAAGCTCCATTGAGAGTACTGAGTGGCAGTATTATCCTTACAACAGTGACTTTTTTCCATTTTCCTATCAGTAGTTTGAAATTTACAATTACAGGCCATTTGCACTATACTTTATACTCCTTATTGTTTTATGAACTGACAACATAAAATGGAGAATGAGGAAGAACGGTTACTTGCATCCCCAGGAAATTAGTGTTTTATTTCTGACAAGCTCAGGAAAACTCACCGGACAGAATTTTTAAGGAAATTAATAGCTCCGCCATCATAGTCGCATGATCCAATATGGGAAATCTCTTTCCCATGGTCATGTTGGATCCAGTAGAGCCGTGTGTCAACCAAATCTAGTGAGATGGCCTTTATTTTTTCTGTGGTTCTTAAAACATTTTTCATATCACTTCCACTGAGGGATGCTCGGTGTATGCTGGAAACTGTACCATCTGAAGACCAAAATAATAGCCTGCAAGAGAGGTATGTTTTGGAAAACAAACAAACAAACAAACCAAACCTCACATTTGCAAGATTACATCAGTGCTACACACTCCTTGTTTAGCTGTTCTGGTATACAGAAGTTTTCACTCTTATCACAGTACTTTCAAAAGCAAAACTAATAACAAAGCAAGGGAATTCCTTAATACACACTCACCTATTTCTGGAAAATCTCATATACATCTCCCCTTAACATAGCTCTGTTAAGAACAGAAATAATTTTGGACAACAAAGTGTTGTCTGTTTAACAGAAGCAATGATACCACTGAAGTCTTGTTACAGTTATTTTTTAATTTCAATAAACGTGTTTCTATCAGAGGCCGTATGACTCTGTTGAGGAAGCAATGAGATCCTTACAATTTCTCTCATGTAGGTCAAGCAGGAATCAGCCCAGCTTAACCACAAAGCACTATTGTCTGTCTCTCTGCTTTGTTCAGCCTTGCACTCAGAGAAGAAAACTGGAATAACCTCTCAAATCTACAGGGAAGTCCTGCAAACTTGGGGCAAGGCACATCTCTGAGGTAGATACGCATTGGCCTCTGCCTCTGGGGAGGAATCTGTCTCCAGGAACTCTAGTTGAACACATCACTTAAGTGCTGAAATTAAAAATACCATTTCTATTATTATTCTCATTTCTTTCTATCTTGCTGCTGGTTATAATAGTCAGACCATGCTGCTATTAAATTAAGACACAATCAAAACACAGCTCCAATACTCAGAACAGTTGTGCACTGAAGCTACTTGTATGTCAGAACCCAGATTTACCAATGTGACTGAGATTAACAACAGTTCTTCCAAAACAGCAAGTTATCACTCATTCAGATATATAATATTTTTTAATGTTCGGGTTTAGATTCTTTGCTTAGGTTTCTGATGCACAAAAATTCCAAGAAGCATCGTAATTTTGCCTTGTCTTCACAAAATTGCAGAACTTGTATGTACAAAACAATGTAGCATAAAGCCAGCATTACTATGTTTATGTTAATTTTTTCAAGGCCCCAAAACAGGTTAGCTCTTACTAGCAAGGGACCATACTAAACTAGTAGGAAGAATCAGCCCTGGCCTCACAGCCTTTCCGTCACTATTACACACCCTACAATTATCATAGGTTATTATTGTATAGGTGAAAAAACGGTTCCAGGAGGACAGCCCAATTTTATACTGCCATTTTAAAATACTTTATTAATAGCTGCTTGCATTTCTATAGCACTTGTTATTTAAGAACTGTCACTACTCTCTAAGTTTTGATAAATGCTAGGATTTACTTTTTACAGTTAAGGAAACTAAGAAACAAAGGTGGTTACAGCATCTATGTACAACTTTTGTCGATCAGTGTAGGGACAGCGTATGATATGAACAAACCGGAAGACACTAGGAGAATGAAGATTAGAAACTGGCTTGAGTAATTATTAGCCTTTACTGTATTTTCCCTCTATTTTTCTTTAGTTTTAATCCTTATTTTTGGCATTTCTGGACACTATTAAAAATTTTAAATCAATCTTACAGCAATTATCCTATCACTGCTAATATCCAGACAAGTCTTCCAAGAAAAACTCTATTATTAGGGTATCACATAGACCTTCATTACTTAAGAGGCACACACATTTGAAGGAAGACGTTGTTAATATCCAATATAGTTCATGTTTATGCCTGCGCAAATAAACATACTGGGGGTTTTAATTCACTTCATATTAAAAATAGAGCACTCAGAGTTTTCATACAAGCAAATTGCCATAGGGCATAAAAATGATGTTAGACTTGTTGAAGTCTACTCTCTTTACAGTTTATTACTTGCCTTACTGGCCTCCCTATAAGCACATGAGTGCAGGTTTTATGCATGGTGAATCACACCTATGTGAATATACGCACTTGAGCCTCCCCGAACTTTCACATAAGTTCAGCAAATACATCCCTGTAATGCCATTTGTAACGTGTTTCGATGGCATTTGACAGTGGGTTTGAAGACTTGTGAATATTTCCAATATTGACAAATACTACATTCAAAAGCAAATCAGAAAAAAAATATAAATATACAGGCTGATGTTCAGGCCTTTGAGTCCTGCCCAAATGACAAGACTCCGAAGAATACTAGTAATGCTACTAGGATCAGAAGATTGATTTATATACAAATGTACTAGGAAAGGATACATAAGCCTTAATATTAAGGCAGTTTCACACACTGCTGAACAACTTTACTGCAAATCAAAAGCAGCAACAAAACCATGCTTTTGCTGTGTGAAACAAAAGCATCTCCTCAAGCATCTCCTCAAGCTTTTATTTTTGTAAGTTTAATGTAAGCGGTTTATGTGTAAAGATAAATTAGGATGGAGAGACCACTGTGACAATTCATATTGGTAACTCATGAGGAGGTCAAATCTCTTTTGTGAGCATGGTTCTCAATGTAAATTGCTTGAAGCTGAAAGAAGCATCTGTATGAAGATCAAATTACCATTGACACAAATTAGCAGCAGTAGATTCAAAATCAATCTTCAGAGAAATTGACAAGAGCAAAACTAAGTTCAGATCTTTTTTTCAGAAAATATACCAATTTGTATTCTAAGTGTGCCAGGTTTGGAGCACAAGGGACTCCCAGCATTTGCAGGTATCATTCCCCTTGCTGCTCCAGTCCTGCTTTCTGCTGCCCTGAAACTTTGCTGTCTATGAGAAAGGACCAGCAATACCTCTTTTCCCTCAGCAAAATTTTCCGTGATGACCAAGAGGTGTAGATTCTGTATTAGGCTTTGGTGGGCTTTTTTCATGCACTTCTGTATTTATTTCTTAAATGCTTATTAATATTTTACCCTATTTCGTCAAAGTTCAAGGAGGTATTGGACTATAGAAAATACAATCTACATAGACTAGGTCAGCAGCCTATAAAACACAATCATAGTACTTTGCATATTTTGACTCAATTTCAATGAAATTACTAACCTAGTTAAAATTACCTTTGCTCGGCATCAATTGTAATCCTTGTGGGATGACCAACATCTCTTAGAAGAACTCTGCGTTTCTTCCCATTCATGTCTGTCACTTCTATGGTTGCTTTCTGTCTATTGGCCCAGAGAATGTCTTGATTTACCCAGTCAATAGCAAATCCTGAAATGCCTTTGTCTATGTAACATAGCCTCTGTAAACAAAAAAAAAAAAAAAGACAACAAGAAGCATCCTAATGATTACTCTAAATTTGATTTTCAATATAGGGAATAGAATGTCAGACTGAAGCTCCCTATTTCATTCCTTCACCTGCTTAATTTTGTCTCGGACCTGTAGATATTTCTCTTTCCCATTCTTTAATCACTTTCATTTGGTCTCTATAATTATACGTACCCCTTCTGAACTGAGTGACCCCTTGTGAAAGGGGAAACTGTTCTCCACGAGAAATACACTGAACTAATCTTTTAGCTACAACGTCTTACATTTGGCACACTATGCAGCACCCAGACCAGTACTGTTACAGATGGAAGACTTCTAACACACTGTTCCTAGACCCTGATCCTTAAAAATCAGCGTAAAATACACCTGTGAAGATGTGCATGGTTACACACATGAGTAAAGGAACACTGGCAATCTCTTCCAAACAAAAGAAGGCTCTCACAGAATTAAAGTTCAGCCTGTCTGGCCTTCAAAATCACCCAGATGCAATGAACTGCATAGCTTTTTCTGAACAAAGGATGAAGTGCTAAAAGAAGCATTTATGCAACCATAGAAACCAATGAAAGGTTTGAGGAAAAATGAATAGGAATTCAAGTACATTCTTGTCATATCATTCGTGCCAGTTTGAGTTAGAGTAATCTGGAAGACAAACTTCCATAATGCCAGGGATTAATTTAAAACTGATAGAAACATTATTGTCTTCAAAGCTTTAGTTTGCATGAATTTCCTCTCCTTCATTTTTAACTCCCTTTCACTTTATCCACAGAAAATTCTGAATGTACTGTGAATGTCAGTAAGACAGCCTAAACTTGGGACCATAATTATTACGACAGCAAAAACTTTTCAATAAATCTGAAGTGCTAATCAATGAGCAGGAACAGCAAAATTGTACCCAAAGAGCAGGTGGTTTCCATGGAGGGTTTTATGCCCATTAACTTGGAGAATTCCAAAGAACTGATTACTTTACCTCTTGTTTTGTGCCATTCAGGTGAATTCTTTGAAGTAGTCGCCTTTCAGAGTCTACCCAATACAATTTCTCTTCTATGTAATGAAAATCCATAAACGTTGACTGACCAGTATCAGCCACCAGTCTTTCGTGATTGGTCCCTTCTGTGTCAATTCTAAAGATGGCATTTCCATGGCTAAAAAGTAGGAATGGTGCAGGGTCTGGTGTGGAGAGAACAAAAAAAGACCAATTAATAGATAAGCTTTGCACTTTTGCTGTATTAAGTTCTCATTAATATTACACTAGTGAAAGAGAAAGTTCAGGATCTAACCATCTCTCAGATTTTAGTGATAACTTTCCAGGCATATCACAGAGAAGCAGTAAGATACAAATGTAATTGTCCTTTTACATTTAATGCTGAAAGTTAAGCTAAAAATCTGAGTCATGAAACTGAGATTGCAGTGGTTGTTACTGCTAATCCCAAAACCTACAACCTAATCAGAGAACCATTGCATGCATGCCAACAGAAGCTGGAAGAATTATGCCATGAATGTGTCTCCAAGCTGAAGATTGCTTCCAACCATTGCACTCTATCTTTTATCACAGAGAGGTGATCTGGAGTCTCACTTTAACTATCCAAATGGGGAAACTGAAGATCCCAAGACAGGGCAAAGGAAGAAGCTAGAGGCTGTAAATGTTTCTTATGATGCAGAGAGCTGAAGGAAACCAAAACATCTGTACTTAAAACTCCCACAGCTCAACAGCAATAACTCCTTCCATACAAAAAGTGTATTCATATTGAGTGTAGGGTAAGAGTGAAGAAGCAGCTTAACATAAAAATATGTTAAAATGAAAGGTGTTCCAATTATAGTGTTCCAAACTCTAGAAATCCAATTAAGGTTGAAAGCAATGAGCAACTAGGATGGTCCAAATAGCTTTAATACAGCCTTAAAACCAGGTGATAAGTACAGAAGTATGATTACTAGGATGTAATGGTTGGGGCCGCAGATTGCACTAAGACAGTTTTATCAAGTCCTCTTTGTTATTTTTATGGTATCACCATAGGACAGGGTTAAGATTGGCCAAGGAATCTTAACTACATTTCTAAACCACAATGGTTTTCATTTAGGCAATTTGAGTATTACGGATGTCTATCAAGCGTGTAGTAGAGGAAAGGAGATTTTATATAACTAGTTACTTTTTACCCTTCATTTTAAAAAGAAATGTGGGGTTTTTTCTAATTAAAAAAAAAGGGGGGCAGGGGGAGTATACAGTCTAGTCTTTAATTTAACACTAAAACAACGTTCAAAGAAGAAATTCCATTGAGGTAGTAATGGCGGGGACATATAACTTAGTTACCTGAAACAAGAGATTACACAAGCAGACGAAGCGCTCTATAGGCAGATAGGAGCAGCCTCACAGTCACAGGCCCTGGTCCTCATGGGGGACTTCAACCACCCTGACATCTGTTGGAGAGACAACACGGCAGGGCACAGGCAGTCCAGGAGGTTCCTGGAATGCGTGGATGACAACTTCCTCCTGCAGGCGATAGAGGAGCCGACAAGGACGGGTGCCATGCTCAACCTTGTGCTCACCAACAGGGAGGGGCTGGTGGGGAATGTGAAACTAAAGGACAGCCTTGGCTGCAGCGACCACGACACGGTGGAGTTCAAGATCCACGGGGCAGCGAGGAAACTACACAGTAAGATCTCTGCCCTAGACTTCAAGAGGGCAGACTTCGACCTCTTCAGGGACCTGATGGGCCAAGTGCCATGGGAGGCGGCCCTGGAGGGAAGAGGGGCGCAGGAAAGTTGGTCTATATTCAAGGAGCACCTCCTCCAAGCTCAGCAGAGGTGCATCCCGACGAAGAACAAGTCGGGCAAAAAGGCCAGGATGAGCAAGGAGCTCCTGGACCAACTGAAAGTGAAAAAAGGAAGCCTATAGAGGGTGGAAGTGGGGACAGGTAGCCTGGGACGTCTACAAAGAGGCTGCGCGAGTGGCCAGGGACAAGGTAAGGAAGGCCAAAGCCCTGGCAGAATTGAATCTGGCCAGGGATATAAAATGCAACAAAAAGAGCTTTTATAGGTATGGAGGGGACAAAAGAAAGTCCAGGGAAAATGTAGGCGCCCTCCAGAAGGGAACTGGTGTCCTGGTTACCCAGGACATGGAGAAGGCTGAGGTATTCAATGACTTTTTTGCCTCAGTCTTCACCGATAAAGGCTCGTGTCTCACCACCCAAGCTGTGGAAGGCACAAGCAAGGGACTGCGAGGATGAAGAACTGTGCTCGATGAGCAGGTTCAGGGTCATCTGAGGAACTTAAAGGTACACAAGTCCATGGGACCTGATGAGATCCATCCGCGGGTCCTGAGGGAACTGGTGGATGAAGTTGCCAAGCCACTGGCTATCGTATTTGAAAAGTCGTGGCAGTCTGGTGAGGTCCCCGATGACTGGAAGAGAGGGAACATAACCCCCATTTTTAAAAAGGGAAATAAGGAAGACCCAGGTAACTACAGGCCGGTCAGCCTCACCTCTGTGCCTGGCAAGGTCATGGAGCAGATTCTCCTGGAAACCATGCTAAGGCACATGGAGAGCAAGGAGGTGGTTGGTGATAGCCAACATGGCTTCACCAAGGGCAGATCGTGCTTGACCAATTTGGTGGCCTTCTGTGATGGGGTTACGGCATCGGTGGACAAGGGACGAGCAACAGACATCATCTACCTGGACTTGTGCAAAGCTTTTGACACTGTCCCACACGACATCCTTCTCTCTAAACTAGAGAGACATGGGTTTGATGGACGGACCACTTGGTGGATAAGGAGTTGACTGGATGGCTGCACTCAGAGAGTGGTGGTTAACGGCTCAATATCCATGTGGAGACCGGTCACGAGTGACATCCCTCAGGGGTCCGTGTTGGGCCCGGCCCTGTTCAACATCTTTGTCGGCAACATGGACAGTGGGATAGAGTGCACCCTCAGCAAGTTTGCCAATGACACCAAGTTGTGTGGTGCCGTCGACACGCTGGAAGGGAGGGATGCCATCCAGAGGGACCTTGACAGGCTGGAGAGGGGGGCCCGTGCCAACCTCATGAAGTTCAACCAGGCCAAGTGCAAGGTCCTGCACCTGGGTCATGGCAATCCCAGGCACAAATACAGGCTGGGCGGGGAATGGATTGAGAGCAGCCCTGAGGAGAAGGACTTGGGAGTGCTGGTGGACGAGAAGCTCAACATGAGCCGGCAATGCGCCCTTGCGGCCCAGAAGGCCAACCGCATCCTGGGCTGCATCAAGAGAAGCGTGGCCAGCAGGTCGAGGGAGGTGATTCTCCCCCTCTACTCTGCCCTGGTGAGACCCCACCTGGAGTACTGTGTCCAGTTCTGGAGCCCCCAACATGAGAAGGACATGGACCAGTTGGAGAAGGTCCAGAGGAGGGCCACGAAGATGATAAAAGGGCTGGAGCACCTCTCTTATGAGGACAGGCTGAGAGAGTTGGGGCTGTTCCGCCTGGAGAAGAGAAGGCTCCGGGGAGACCTGATAGCGGTCTTCCAGTACCTGAAGGGGGCCTACAAGAAAGATGGGGAGAGGCTGTTTAGTAGGGCCTGTTGCAATAGGACAAGGAGTAATGGTTTTAAAATAGTGGGGAGTAGATTTAGATTAGAAATTAGGAAAAAATTTTTTACAACGCAAGTTACAGAACACTGGAACAGGTTGCCCAGAAAGGTGGTGGAAGCCCCATCCCTGGAAACGTTCAAAGCCAGGCTGGATGAGGCTCTGAGCAACCTGATCTAGTCAGGGATGTCCCTGCTCCTTGCAGGGGGGTTGGACTAGAGGACCTTTGAAGGTCCCTTCCAACCCTAACCATTCTATGATTCTATGATTCTATGATAATAGTCTAACCAAGTGACTTTGAAATGCAATTATTGATATAGATCCAACAGAATTACAAGCTTCTCTAATCACTTGTTAAATTGATCTTCCTGCAATGCAGAAGTGACTCTCCATTTATTGGGGATGGATGTATCAAAGATGAACTATTATCAGTTTTCTTGCACATATACTTTTGAAAATTAAACCAGCTTTATTGACCAGTTTTGCATCCTTTTAACTAAATATCTTTACTATTAGCATGAAACATGAGGCTTTGAACTCAATAGCCATCACTTCTACAATTTTTACCCAGATGCTTCACCTTCATCATGGTTGCAAGGTTGTTTGATTCAATTGCTTTCACAGCAGAGGAATGAGATCAATTTTGATTCCTCCAAGTGAAGAGCAATTTATGCAGAACGTTCTGACAAGCACCCAAGATGTAATTTTCATCTGTTCACAAGGAAGATGATCAGTACTCTGTTTCTATACTAACAGACTGTTTTGTATTTCAAGTTTTCAAGGTGTCACTCAGTTACAACAGCTGCTTGTAGGATTTTAGTGACTGCCTTTTTTTTTGCTGCTATTTGCACTGAGCAACCCCATGTGAGAATATGAAGACTTGCTTTACGTAAATGGTAAATGAATGGTGAAGTGTAGCAAGGTTGATTTATCTCCAGAATTTGACAGCTGTACTGCCTGCATTTTTGTGAATTTGCCCTTTCCACTTTCTGAATTTTCTGTCATGTGTACATGAATAAGGGCTGTAAATGGAACATAGACTGAACATATATAACTTTGATCGCAGATAGGCACCAGTCAGATTTGAGACTTAATTTTATCAGGGGTTTAATGAACAAGTAAGCCACACCTGCATCAAAAAGCTTCCTGTCTTTAAAGCATGAGGGTATTTCACTTGGTGTACCCCCTACTGAAGGGTGTATACCTACTATAAGAGTCCCTTATCCATCACAGTAGCCCCTGAACCATCACTAACTTTCTACTGGTGCTATAAAAGTTAGTAATAACATTTTTAAAAGTTGAAGTCCTCCAATATTAAGAGAGGATTTTTCTTTGAAAGATAACTATGCACATATATCACTGTGAGGTAAAAAGGTTTTTTTTCATTTCTCTTCAGTTCAGAAGTGAAGAGTTTAAAAAACATTTGATTTAAAAAAATAAGATCTGTTTAAGGGGTTAGAGATGTTTAGGCAGGACTAGAAAAAAAAATCCAGCTTGGGTCTTTGTGAGTCATATGTTGCTGTCAATAACGATGATTCTAGGAGCTGACTGAAGTAATTACATTGGTGCCAATTTGGGAGCTGCACAGAATACTTCTTGTTGTGTTCATGGTCCCAAAGGCTATATGTGCAGGGACTCAAGTACATCTCCTACTTCTTGGGTCAGAAACATGTCCTGTCACATCTCACCTCTGCAATAGCAAGACCCCCAGGTAAACATTGGTCAGAAAAAGAAAATCTGAGCTCTGGATCAGAAGGGAGATGTACAATATCCCCAACAGGAATCAAAAGCAAACATTCAGGAAACAAAGGTGGAGAGGTAAGAGCGCTTCAGAGCGCTCCTGCCTCTTAGTCTAGATGCAATACAAGGTTAAACCAATCAATAAAATCCACGTAGATTTTTTTCCCTAGGTAGCACCAGCTGAGGACAAAATGAAGGTTATTCAAAGGCCATAATTGTGGATATTTTCCCCCTAGGAGGGCTAAAAACTTTAAAAATTTTAATGCATCTTACACATTCAGAAATCAATTTATACACTCAGACAGAGGAAGGCAGAGATAAAAACTCACAGTAGCACTCATGTTTATTAAGAAATGCCAGTGAGCCAAACCAAAAGCAAGGGCTTCCTGCTTACAATATCACAACACTCTTCCTAGAACTTAAACACACTGGAAAGACATCAACGCCAACAGACTGAAAGAGGCAAAGGTAGCAAAAAATCTTGTGTACTGTGCATTTTCCTGGAAGTAGTACGGATGGGATAAGGGAGTTTACAGTTCCAAGCACACATAAAGAGTATGTCAGCTGAACAGGAAGTCATTGTTTAGTTTTATTTGTTTGTTTTCATATGTTCATTCATCTTCCTACTGCCATACTTACCATTCCTCACCATCACTCTTCTGTAGCCCCTGCTTTTGGCCTTGCCACTTACCCACACAGTAGAACAGGCAGTTTTTCCATCAGTGAACCAGAGTATCCCGGTCGCTGTCCAGTAGGGAAAATAATACTAACTAAATCTCTAAAGCTCTTTCTTAGTCATAAAAAAAAGAAAATTACCTTACCGTTCACATAGCAAGACCATTTATCAATATCCAAAGTGTAGCCAGGCAAACAGGAGCAGATGTAAGACCCTGGAACATTGATACAGGTTTGGCCACAGGTTCCCAAACCGCCTTCAAGGCATTCATCGATATCTGAAACATATTTTTGAACGAATCAGGAAAATACAGCTAGCAAAAGCAGCAAAGAAAGAGAAATAACACTCTTGACATAATTATCTAATAATAATTTGGTCATAAAATTCAATATCCCATCATTAAAAAAGGAGAGGGTGATGGCTGTAATCCTTCATAGAATCATAGAATCATAGAATGGTTAGGGTTGGAAGGGACCTTCAAAGGTCATCTAGTCCAACCCGCCTGCAAGGAGCAGGAACATCCCTGACTAGGTCAGGTTGCTCAGAGCCTCATCCAGCCTGGCCTTGAACGCTTCCAGGGATGGGGGCTCCACCACCTTTCTGGGCAACCTGTTCCAGTGTTCTATAACTCGCATCGTAAAAAATTTTTTCCTAATTTCTAATCTAAATCTACGCCCCTCTATTTTAAAACCATTACCTCTCGTCCTATCGCAACAGGCCCTACTAAACAGCCTCTCCCCATCTTTCTTGTAGGCCCCCTTCAGGTACTGGAAGACCGCTATCAGGTCTCCCCGGAGCCTCCTCTTCTCCAGGCTGAACAGCCCCAACTCTCTCAGCCTGTCCTCATAAGAGAGGTGCTCCAGCCCTCTTATCATCTTCGTGGCCCTCCTCTGGACCTTCTCCAACTGGTCCATGTCCTTCTCATGTTGGGGGCTCCAGAACTGGACACAGTACTCCAGGTGGGGTCTCACCAGGGCAGAGTAGAGGGGGAGAATCACCTCCCTCGACCTGCTGGCCACGCTTCTCTTGATGCAGCCCAGGATGCGGTTGGCCTTCTGGGCCGCAAGGGCGCATTGCCGGCTCATGTTGAGCTTCTCGTCCACCAGCACTCCCAAGTCCTTCTCCTCAGGGCTGCTCTCAATCCATTCCCCGCCCAGCCTGTATTTGTGCCTGGGATTGCCATGACCCAGGTGCAGGACCTTGCACTTGGCCTGGTTGAACTTCATGAGGTTGGCACGGGCCCACCTGTCCAGCCTGTCAAGGTCCCTCTGGATGGCATCCCTCCCTTCCAGCGTGTCGACAGCACCACACAACTTGGTGTCGTCAGCGAACTTGCTGAGGGTGCACTCTATCCCACTGTCCATGTCGCCGACAAAGATGCGCTGGTTTCAGAATTATTGGGTTTTTTTGTTGTCTCAAGCACAGTGACTTTTACTTTTTTTTAGAAGACTGTCCAGAGAAATTGCCATTCTCCCTAGTGCCAGGACACTCTGGTCTCTGATTGCCCAAACACAAGGAACAGACTTGTCTTGTACTCCATTTCTGTGATTTGCATTATCATCTGCTATGCAAATGCTGCCTGCAGCTGCTTCATTCTATCTTTATCTCTCTTTCCACAGTAATAATTTTGCTAACAAATTAACAAAATTTGCAAAATTTGCTATTGCAAAGGAGCAAATAGACTGCTATGTTACTGAGTTCCACGTAAAGCTCATTTTGGTTTGAGTCAAATCACAAAAATACATATGAAACACTAAAACTCCCACTATAGATCTGACAGTAGCAAGCTCAAACAAAGGCAACATGCAAACTAATTAGAAACTTGGCTTTTAACTGGTAGATTAGGCTAGAGCCTTTAGGAATTAAAAGATATTAGATGTTTTTATGGTGTTTTATCAGGGCTTGAGGCAGCAACTATTAATTAAGTCCTAAATTAAGGACTTTATTTTTCGAAAAAAGGTCACCACTGTGGACCATATTTTACACTGGGTGGAAAGAAATTAACCCCTTTGGCAGTACCATGGATGACTGTCCTTGAAAATTTAGATAAACTTCAGATCCTACTGAAAAGAAATGCGTCTGATAGTAACTTCCCAAGGTGCTTAACATCTGGCAGTACCATATCATATCCTGGTATATTTCTCATATAATCCTGGTGAGGGTTGCTCTAAGGAGCAGCTTTTTCCCTGCCCAAGATCTATTTCATGTCAGTGGCTTTTGTTCTGGGTTTTATCTGATTTCACACATGCAGGAAAAAGGGAATCAACACAAATTATTTTAAAGAGACACATTTGATTAAGTCATTAAAGGACATTGATTCATAATCAAAACTACATGTATGTATTGAGTTATTCCATGTATACTTCATAACGTTTTGGTTTTTTTTTTCTGTATTCCTGATCAAGAATTTAGGACAACAGAAGAGCTTCTCCTTGGATAACTTCTCTTAGATGGTCACTTGAATCAAGTGCAAATTACCACAGTGCTTCAGGAGGTCTGTGCATATGAGGTAGATTACTAGGATTTCCCTAGTTCAAAGAAGGTCAGAAATGGCACCTCATGATAACTACAAGGAACTGAACTTTAATCAAGTCACACCATGACTGAAAGAAACTTTCTTTCTCAGTAAGCTAGGGAGAGCTAAGAAACCAGATCTCTGGTATTCCACAGGTCTGGGAATCTATCTCCTTTAACTGCTTTAAAAAAACTGCATGTAGCAGAAGTGTTTAGGGTTTCTTCTGTGTCAGGGATTGAATTTGTTAAAAAAAAATGTCAATGCTTTATAGCCACCTAACTTGTCTGCACAGACTATTGAATATTTCCATGTTGTTTCAGAGTTTTCCCACAGCTTTGTTCCACATAGCAGATGAACTAATTAGTCAATGTATGAAACGTGATCAGAGCACATGCAACTGATTTCTGTGGAAGAGATTATGAAGGTAAAGTAGAAGCATTTTCAGAAACTTAATTCCATAAACCACTCTAATTCTAACCCACAATCTTCTTCAATTAGCTTTCAGGAGCATGTTTTCCCACATGTACTAGGGTTGTACATGCCATTCTCCACAGCATTAAAGGAGAAATTCCTCCAAACCCCCTCTAGAAATGTTTGACTGGTTCAGAAGTTTGTTAACGGGCTGTGAGCTCCAGGTTGCCAGTTTAAAACTAGCTGCTCCTGGCTAAGGCTGCCTGGATGTCATTAAAACCTTTGGGCTCTGGGATAGCCCATACAGGAGGGCTCTGGTGACCTCAGCTCGTTGTCACAGCTGCTGTCAGTGTTCACAGAGACGTGAAGGAGTCTGCAGGCATGAACGCTGTTTGTATCTTTCCCTGATACACTCTTTTTCAATGGGAGAAGCTGGTTGACTAAGCCAGAACAGTTATCTGATCTAGTCATCAGTACAAAAGCAGTGGCAGCACTGTTGATGAAGGCTATAACGTAGCTCATGGTAGTCAATATACTTTAATGGTAATAATGGCTGATGATATTTTTCAGAGAAGATCACTAGTATGGTTGATAAAGGCAACAGTGTAGATGTAAGATTGGTAAAGACAGAGGTCATTTGACTAAGCATGTGAAACACTGATGAAAGAACTATTATTCAGTCTCAACGAAGAACACATTAAATAAGAATAAGAAAGACGGGCCCGACCTACAGATTGTATCTGGAAGACCGCTTACTCTGAAAAGGAACTGTGATCATATTGGGTAGAAAGATGATCTCTTAGCATGTTACTGAACAGGAAAATTCAATCAGAACACATATGAACAAGGTAAATGAATGACAGTGGGGAAATAATTTTACTTCTGTACATGGCAGTGGTCAGACCATATTGGCATGTTTTTTGTGTTTCTCAGTTTTGTATTTATTTCTCAGTTGTTAAAGGATCCTGAAAACTTAGAAAGTGTATACAAGAAGGATAAAAAGTTTGATCTGAGAGTAAAGAAAAGTGCCTTTCTGTGAAGCACTTAAAGAGCTCAGGCTGTTTAGATTATCAGAAAGAAGTGTGGGAGAAGAATTGATCATAGTATATAAGTACCTT
This sequence comes from Chlamydotis macqueenii, assembly GCF_036417535.1. Taxonomy (NCBI): domain Eukaryota; kingdom Metazoa; phylum Chordata; class Aves; order Otidiformes; family Otididae; genus Chlamydotis; species Chlamydotis macqueenii. The sequence continues at coordinate 25,192,343 of NC_141559.1, forward strand.
CACAAGGTTCACAACCTTCATAAGGTTTTTCCTTATATTATCTCTCACTGTTCTCTCAGAGGGTGGGGGGAGTGAGAGAGAGACTGCGTAGTCTGGTCCCGATCAGGGCTGAACTACGACAAGAAAAAATACCAGATTTTCTAAAGGAAACCATAATCTTTTGCAGGAAAGATTTAACTAGGCCCAATGGCCAAGAACTGAAGTCAGGGAAATCCAATTTAGACATTAAGTTCACATTTTAACAGGAAGTGTGATTCATCAGGGGAACTACCTACCAAGAAAAACTGTGAAGGTGTGAAAAATGTCAGTGGATATTCTCAAGTCAAGACTTGAGAAGACATGCTTTAGTCAAACACAGGTTACTGAGTTATGTACCAAGGTAACTGCACAATGACCAGTTATTTACAGGATGGATTTTCCAGCTTTGTATGAGTGTACAAAACAGACTCTCCAAAACAGAGCATGCTGATTGATCAGGCTATGAAGAAAGCATTTCAGGGTTATCAATCAGCTCATTTTCATCACCACAAGAGTTCGCATAATAAAGCAAATCTCACAGATACTGAAAAGCGAGCAATCGCCCCAGCTGAAGAAAGGATATAGTGGAAGAATAACTGCCCGATAAAAGACGAGGGGTGCAACAGCGACAGGCAGCTCGGCCACCAGAGCATGTCCCTTCCAGCGGTAAACAGGAAGCACTGACAGACACAGAGCTATTGTAAAACACGCCACAGCACTGTGAACATTCAGCTTTTATGGCACAAACAATGGAAGAGGGTCCTACGCTTAAAATGCTATATTCTTTGCTCAAAGTACAAAAAAAAAAAAAAAGTAAAAAAAAAGGCTATTTCTTAAGGTTTAGGAGAACTCGATCATAAAACCATCCATCAGGTGTAACTAGCAGTGCCTTCACCTGCACTCGTAGTGCCAAAGCAAAGCGCAAAGCTGCATCCTGCTGTAGCTGTTTTACGTCTCCTGGCAACCGCTTCCCCCAGTGGGAACTTTACCCTGTGAAAGAAATCGGCTTAGTGAACACAAAAGCTGTCTGGAGTGCCCTGACAGCCAGCCCTGAAAGGAAGAATGAGGTTCTGCTCAGTTCTCAAAGGCTTCTTTATGCAAAAAAATGCCTTGAGAATCAGCAAAAACGATGAATCATGTCATCGTGATGTTGGCAGCTCTCAATGACTTTGCATACAAATATGCTACTTTATTGAGAGTCCTGAGAAATGCTCTGACTGCAGAAGGTGAACTATTAGTATGCCTGGCAGGGATACAGAGAAACCACAGTGAGCCAGAACTTGCATTTCATTATAGCCCCAAACACATACATTATATACATAAAATATACATGTGCAGATACATACACTCAAATAACCTCACTCAAATCTGTTTCCTGTGGAGTTGGACTGGAGATTAATTCAATCTGCTATATCTAGCCACCACTGTAATCTTTTCAAAAAGGTTGAACATTGAATTTTAACTGAAGTACAAAGAAAGTAGCCCATCCCTTTTAACTATTTTTTCAATAGAATACAGTTCAAAGAACAGAAGATAGCCAGAAATGAAAAATATATGCCTCATCTATCAGCAGGTCACAATAAAATCGGTGAGGCACAGCTGAGTATCTTCTCTCTCTAATTTTAAATGAAGTTTTAAACACAACCTGATCACTCACAATTTTTGAGAGGATAGAGGCTGCAAAGTGCCCAGTTACTGTGGCAAGAACCACAATGTGAATACAATAAGGTGGTTATAAACTCTGGGACTCTTCCAGTCCAGAGACACAGAGGTGACCACATGACAGATATGACAGCAAGACTAATCATACGATTTAATCAAGAATAAAGTAGAATCAAATTTAGAATTGAAACAAAATTCAGAAATCACTTGCAGACATCATGAAGAGAAATGGCAAAAATGATCTCAAGGGACTACAATATCTTTAGTTTTCTACCTTTCTGGACTCAGATCTCAAGAGTTTGGGCACTCAAGGTTTAGGGTTAGGGTTGGAGTTAAGGTTAGAGGTTAGGGTTAGGATTAGGGTTAGGGTTTAGGGTTAAGGTTAGAGTTAAGGTTGTTGAGGTTAGGGTTAGGGTCCAGGCTTAGGGTTAGAGTTAGGTTCATTAGGGTAATGGTTAGGTTTAGGGTTAGGGTTAGCTTTAAGATTTAGGGTTAGGGTTAGGGTTAGGTTTAGGGTTAGGGTTAGGGTTAGGTTTTAGGGTTAGGGTTAGGATTTAGGGTTAGGGTTAGGTTTAGGGTTAGGGTTAGGGTTAGGTTTTAGCGTTAGGGTATAGGATTAGGATTAGAGTTAGGTCCATTAGTGTTAGGGTTACTTTCAGGGTTTAGGGTTAAGGTTTATGTTTAGGGTTAGGTTTAGTGTTAAGGTTAGGGTTTAGGTTTAGGGTTAGGGTTAGGGTTAAGTTCATTAGGGTTATGGTTAGGGCAATGGTTAGGTTAGGGTAAGGGTCAGGTTAAGCATTTCTGTTTTGTCTTCGAAACAAATACTATGTGTCAACTAGTGACTACAAAATGTACTTCTACTTCCCAGGTCAGGCAACTTTCAGCATACTGTTATGTGTTTGTTTTTCAAAGATTAAGTTGTTGATGCTGTTCTCTATCCCTTTTTAAAAGGCATCAGCAAATACTTTTGTCCAGCTTCTTTTAAAATCACATTTCAAATTAGCTACTAGAAAGTAGTCAGTTTTCTTTAAAATGGAATACAAAATTAATATCTGCTTCTTTCCACTGAGCAAAATAATGAAGGATCTTGTAATATTAGCCATTGGGCCTGGAGTCTGTCCTTTAGCCCTCTTCAGGATTAAGCTTCATCTGATATGGGATGTCATTTCTGTCATTTCTTGTAATATATTTGCCTCCTTCCTATTTTGATCCAAGTTTTTACAGCTATAAAGAGTATTTGTCCACATTCAGCAGGATCCAATTTCCAGAGAATACAAAGAGAATCATCTCATGAATTGGTCTGTAGGTTCAGACTCATGTTCAAGAATTCCTGACTATTATTGGTAACAATATTTTCAAGCATCTTTCCCCAACACAGTCTAATATGAAGTGAGCTAGCTAGAAGACAGGTACTGAAAATAAGCAAAGAAGCATGCCTCAACTGCCACTCTTCTGAAACACAGAGGGATACGGTAGGGTCTCACAAGGTTTATCCCTCTGTCATGATAGGAGTAGACAACACAGTTCCCTATTTCATTGGCTTTTACTGCTCCTTATGCGATACTTGCAAAGAAAGGATAGCTGTGAATTAGTAAGGTTTTGGCATTTCATATTTCTCAGAATACAATATAAGAAGTTTTAACAGTGTGTCTTCAGAAGGCTGTAAGGAGCAAACTGAAGCCAAGATTTAGCTAATTAAGGTGAATTTAAAGATGTAATACAAAGAGGAATAACTTAATATTCCACATCACCAGTGCTCCATGGCAGGAGAGTGAACAGCAAGAAAGAAAGGAGGAAAGCTTGAGACACGGAAAGAAGTATCTGACCAAAAGAGCTGACCTAGATAGGTAGCAGTCGCCACCTTCAATTGCAGGGCTCTGTAGGAATGTGCAGCATGTTAGCCCTGAAGAAGTGACAAGGACTGATCAGTTAATGTCAGAAGTCAGTAAAGATATGCAGAATTTAAGAACCTAAGATTAGGTATAACTTCAGTAATGTGAGTTGTGTGTTGCCTTCTTCAAAAACTTTTTTACAATATTGTTAATTTTTTTCTAAATAGCTCAGTATCTTCCTTCACTTTTAAATCCTACAAAGTGAGTATTCAAATTCAACTCTGAAGTGAAGGTACACCTCCAGTCTTGCAGTATTCAGAATAAATATTTACCTAGGGTAGCCCAAGACTAACAGGCACTAGCGTCTAGTCTAAAATTCTAGGGGCTTCTTCAACTAAACAGTGCCATGAGGGAAACTTTTTGGCCTCAAGTGGGAAAGCATCTATACACCATGAGAGAATAAAAAATAGTGTTGTTAAAGTGGTACTTCAGGAGAGTGTAGTCAACTGATTCCAATGTCCTTGAGTGTGTTAGAAATTAAAGTTCTCCTAGGATCAACCAAGCACACATTTTTACCTTGTAGGAAGAATAACTCCTATGTAGCCCAGAGCACTATTCTTTAGAGGTAGAAGGTTCTATGTTTTCACTGAGGTCTAAGGAAGATGAGTTACTTAACGGTAACTGAGACTGAGACTCCAGTGCTAATATCAGCTTAAAATAAATGATTAAATCAATATGTCAATGTCAAGAGTTGAAGAAATGCTTCCAATTCTACCATAACTTGTCGATACATTTGTATGCTCATTCACCAGACTAGTCTTGTTCTGACTTCATGATCTATTCGCCCATACTTCCTTACTTATAAGCCATGCTGTTGTGGGAACACGGCCCCTCTGAAAGGCATCTCCTCTCTTGGCATACCAAGTCAGGATTCAAAAAAATCTGTCTTAAAATAACTGTATAAAATTATGTGAGACATTTAGGGTTAGATTTAATTATCCTTCCACAGGATGAGAAGGTCTTTGATCTTTGAACATCCCTAGAAATAAAAGGAACTAATTAAGAAGTTAGTTATTTAGCAATGTAAGAAGAGCATGACCTAGACCTTCATCTGCAGTGGCAGCATGGAAAAAAAAAATCTAGAAAAGTCTACACAGTTTCCAGTAAGCATTGCTTGTAACAGCTCACTAACAGAGAGCGGACACCTTCTCATTTCGGGGTATTATTTCTGGCTGGCAGGATGCCACCACGGTCACAGATGACAAAGAATATTTTATAATTTGCATATTTATTACAGCTCACCAAATATGGTCGCCAAGCCACAGTTCAGCTTGCTGTCATTGTTCACAGCTCAGTGGTATGAGTCATGTCTCCCACTCATCACATTTATCCCTACTATTACCTTCAAAGCCTGCCTCCAGCTTCCTACCACTTGCTTCCACTACACCCTCTATCTCACATAATTAAAGAACTAGAATATCATACATCCGGTCTTCGGGTCAGAACATGACTTACGTATCCAACACACAGAGGAAAGAACAGGGGAGATCTATTCCATAAAAGCAGCCTTCAGTCTTAGATTTCATGTCAAAAACGCCTTTGCTTAATCCCCTGCCATCCAGTGCTCTCTAATTAAAAAAAAATACCCTAGCACATCTATATTTTGTTTATTTTATGTTACACAGAATTGCTTAGAATATGTTGTAGTAATGTTAGCTCTTATGCAGAAGACTACTTCTGTTACTATTTCTCACAAAGTTTGCTGATACCAGACATTCTGTTTTCATGCTTTACCTAAAGTCCCTCCATTCATACAGCACTTGAATGTATCTAATTTTCCACAGAAAAGACATAATGGGCAGGTTATGTCTCCATTAATGGAAGAGCAATTTACATCAATATGTGAAATATGTCAACTTAAGTACAAAAATGCATCTTTGTAGCCTTTTAAAAGTCAATATTTAAAGTGCATTTTGACTCATTAAAAAGTAGCCAAGCAATCCTCTTCATATCAGTAGGATTCTCCTGAAGTCTTAGTTGGGTAACTCTATAACGTTGAAGTCATAACTAATGTACATCCTAATCAGCTTGTGGAAGCTACATACATATTAGCAAATAGTGTGGACCTATAGGAGAGACTGTGTAAAGTACAACAGTTGCTGAGGATAGGACATGCACGTTGCATATATTTCAGGTTGATGTTATGGAGAACCAGGTCAAGTCTGGTCCTATGCACTGAATAGCCATCGTCAGCAGAGAGGATAGATGCTCCCCTGTGGGAACACCTTCTGGTTTAGGTTGGCGTAAAGGGAATCCAGCATGAGACTGCTCTGCAATGGGAAGACAAGCATAGGAAGGGGTGGTAGTATGGAGATTTATTGCAGAAGTATGCTTATCATTTAAATTCAAGCATCAGAGTGGAAGCACCCTAGGTGTTTTCGGTTCTCAGATAAACCTTCGGTCAGGTTTGTCATCTGTACACAAAAAATGCCTAGCTCCTCCTCTCTCAAAATGAAAGCATTTAATAGGCATACTTCTATTTTCTGCTTACAAGTTGGTATTTCTTGGCAAAATGCACAGGGAGGCACCTGTTATTAAATCACTGGAATCGTGTCAAGAACTGAGTCAGCGCTTCTGAAGCCCAAGCAACCTAAGGCAAAAGCATTAACTCCAAGTATTAGGTCTGTTTGCTTGAATTCTTACAGAGTGTTTCCTCATCTCCTTACTGCAAAGTCCACGACTTCATTAGCTCTGTCTTTCTAAAAAAATTGGACTTCAGGGTGGCAGGGTGGGGAGAAGGATTCTGTCTTTCTTTCTGTTACACTTTGTAAAGAACAGGAATCTGCATTTTACGTGTTCCAAATCACTGGAGGTGATTACACACATATTAGTATCATACATTTCACCTAGACTTTGGTACTGCAGTGTTAAACACACCTGTGATTCATGTACTGTATGAAATGAATTATTAAATATAGTCACACATATCTACATGCACAAATAGACATAGAAAGAGTAGCTTTTAAAGTTATCTAGCCCACATGTAAGTATATACTAATATATAACCATTAAAATACTCTTTCTATATACATATAGAAGTACAAAAATACACCCATACAGAAATTGTTCATAGATAGAAGCACAAATACGTATGTGCACATGCATTGAAAAGACAGGGACACTAAAAGCCAAGGAATTTGGGTAACTAGGGAATAGTTCAGATCTCTTAATGATCATATAAATGTTTATCCTGCTTTCTGATAGTTAAACTGACAGACAAGTGACTGATTTCTTAAAAATAAACTAAATAAAATGAGTTCTGTTCATTATGGAAAGCAAAAGATATTGAGAAGGTGATTTATCAATTCTGCCAGTACAACCCAAAAGCAATCTGTGAAAAAACTCATTGAAAATTATAAAGCTTAATTAAGAGAATACAAATGCAGTTTTCTTAATCTGTGAATGTTCAGCAACTTACCTATACAACCAGAGTTTTCAGTCTGTAATCTGTATCCATTAGGACAGTTCCAGTGCTGCAGAGCTGAGAGGCTGACAAAACCAATTTTAAAAACCACTGGCAAGAAAGCAACAAGGAAGAGAAACATAATCTTGAGGAGTTTCTGAACTGTCACTGGAGAAAAAATAGCTTGTATTCAGTCATATCCAGGACAAGATGAGCATGTGTAATCCCAAAAGGTTTCTGCAGTCTCCCATATTACACTCAGGCATCTTATCACAATACCAAGTTTTATCTTTGCCTTGCTTTTCTTGTCACTTTAGCCTTACTATGTCCAACTACAACCTTGAAGAAATTCCTGGGAGATTTCTTCCTCACAGACGTCAGGTTTTTTTTTTTTTCTTCTCTCTCTTTCGTTCCTTTTTTTTTTTTTTTCCTTTTTCGGAAGCCAAGTATGAAATGCCTGACACTCTTGCCACAAATTTAACACAGCTTAAAAGCAATGCTCGCAAGAATCACTGTGAATATCCCCGCAACAACTAAAGCTGCTGTTTAAATCTTAAAAGCAGCAAATCTGGAAAACTGTTCACCATAGCAGTAGTGGGAGCGAGATCTCCAGGTACCATGCTTCTCCAAAACGCAGTTGCTTTTTACGTACAAACTTGGACAGACTCCTCTTTTCTTTTTAAAGCTCTGCTTGCCCCACCTCTTCTCTTTTTAGTACCACTTGAGTGAACCCTGTGTTTGCAAATAGTAATGTGGTCAGTTCATTACTACAAGGAACTGAGCCAGAATGCAGATACCCAGCCACCCGTAATAAATACAGTCTATTTAGAAAAGTAGCCCCTCCTGCTTGAGAAGTACCTGTGGCATGCCAGCTGAGTTTATTTCTCAGAGATTGCAGGCAGGTTTATATCATACCTGTTCAAGCATGATTAGTTACATTCATTTTAATAATGTCTTGTGCTTTACCAGCATAAACAAACTTTGTCATCAAAACAGTCTATGCAAAATGGGAGGGGAAAAAATCCCTCCAATTTCTCCTGTTTATTTCAACTGGAAATACAAATTGGCTTAAATTCAGATTCAGGTGGAGGGTATGTGTTTGTAATTCTGATTTCAAGGAAGTTGCAACCATCTCTCTCAGCTCTGAATTTGGCCCTTCTGCAGTTCCAGGGAAATACCTGCTGTCAGAGACCAAGGCAATGTGTTCCAAGTCTGCATTCTCTCACACATGTTGCAGTCATTTATATGCACACACCAGCGCTGTAAGGGGCTCCTGTTGTGATGCAGTGCTCTTTTACACTTGTTTTGCTGAAGCATATAAACCAGAGAATTTCCAGGTGCATCAAGCTCGTAATTCTTCCAGTACTGAAAAAAATTTCCTATTCCCCAGTCCTTTGGCCCACATCAGCAAAACTCTAGAGCACAAGCACAAGTGATTTGCTGAATTTTGAATGTGCTGAGATTGAAGTAGGTATTTAAAAGGTTGCCAGGCTGCGCCAGGCTTTGTTGAGCCTCACTAATGTGAGGCATTTGGTTTTGTAGCTTCTTTCTTTCCTTTTTTTTTTTTTATTTTTGCAGTGTCGTGCTAGAGTAAATACTAATAAAACAGCTGGGAACAGCAGCAGCATTAGATGGTAACCTACAGCTGTACAAGTTCTGTCCCTGGGAATTCCCACCAGCCCCCCTCCCCCATATTTGTCTGAATCAATAAAAGTCCAGACTTGCACTGTCAGAAAATAAGAATCATGAAACCTGATTATAGATTGGGTCACTCTCCACTAAAAGCAACTGTTTCTTGGTGTTTTTTCCTGTGTGTACCCACATTCTGCTCACTCATTCTTCACCGCTACAGCTAATGCTACTAATTAAATCTGCACTGACAAATGGCAGCTAGGTTTCCATATACTCTGTTCAGAATTGAGTCTCTATTCTGTGTGCTATAAAATACAATAAGAGTAATGTAAATTATGCAGGACCAGACTCATGCCAAACAACATTTGCTTCTCGAAATAGTCCCCTGGAATACAAAAGGGCAACCAATATGAAAGCACAGTATAATGCCACCCCATCTAGGATTACAGGATCCTGCCCAGGAACTGCGGTACGTTCCACGTGCACCTTCTTTTACTAATTCTGCAGCCATCGGTTCCTCCTCATACAATTTTCTTCAGTGTTCAAGCTGGGAGCACACAACCTAAACAGCTCAAAAGGAATGTGTCACTTCTTTGTGAGCAACCACGGGCAGAGTGTTTGCTAGACCGTGAGGGTGACCGTCCCAGAACAGCACTGACCTCTTCCAGGGAAGACTCAGACAAACTCACTGAAGGAGACAAAATGAATTAGTTTTCCTTTTCCTATTAAAATCCAAAAGCAATTTCTGTCTTACATTCTTTTAGTCTCTCATTTATGCACATCATCTTTTTTGAACATCACCCACAATCTTCCCCCCTCCCCACTGCATTTCCTCTTTTTGCCTTTACTCAAAACACAGTCAAAGGCATGTCTCAGAACTTCTCTTTTTTTCTCTAAAGTAAAAGTGAAAACAGAACTGTCTGACACATCAATACCACAATGATCTTTTCTGGAAGAGGAGATCCCTTCACTGCAGTCAGGTAGAGTGGTTAATAGAGTCATTAATTTTACCATCCTAGAAGTACAGGAATGGTTTAAAAACAGGAAGAAAAAAAAACTCTTATATAGTGGTATTGCCTTTTTTTTTACTTTCAAGAACCAAATATGGCTCAGAGCAGAACTAAACCCCAGACCTACAATATGATATGATATCATCTAGGCCTAAGGATGTAAATAAGTTACTTGAAAGTGGATAGGACCTATCACCTTCCTTTATATCAAACCAGAAAGTTCTCAATAAAGTATGAAATGCATCAGGCTGTACAATACCTAAACCTTTCAAATATACTGTTTTTCACCAAGTGGTTCAGTATACCACACACAATAATTCCTTCACATCTACAGTCACTTAGCATTTAATAAGTTGTTCAAACATGTTTCTACAAAGTACACTATTGTGCTCATCTGCTGGTATTAAGAACAGCAATTTATTTTAGTCTAGCACTCATATGATAAATTAGACTAAAATAGCACAGTAGTGTCGTTTGTAGAGCTCATCATAGAATCAGTCCAAATGATCTTAAAATTATCATCTCTTCCAGTGTGTCAAATGCAAAGAACTGACTGAGTTTCATTTGACCTGCTGACTCAAGAGACTGATGAACTAACAATAACTAAACATTTTATTCCTTTATTTTGAAATTCCTGCTATCTCAGCTAGCTTTGGAAGGCTTTCTTTGACAAAGCTGGTAAAGATCAGCTAGCAATCCAAATGGAGAGGGTCTTCTCCCCTACTTTGACAAAGAGTTGCCATTACTTAGTTGAATGACAGTATGTTCTGGCTGTTTCTAAACTGTGAATGAAACAGAGCCCTCCCTCAGTTTCCCAGGGCTTGCAGTATCTATATTGTATCAAATTACCACATTGTTTAAATTGTATATTAATTTTTATTCTTGCTTACTACAGATTACACTAGCTTGTCAGCACTTTGACTTCTTTTTCTGTCACCCTCTGGAAGTTTGATTCTGGCCATAAGCACATTTTAATCTGGTTAAAATTCTATTTTATAGTCATCAGCATCCCAATCACTGCCAATGCAGGTTAATGATTAAATGCAAGAGTTCACTGAAATAGCATAGGAAATGTGTAGTGGTTATTTCTAGTACAAAGAGCACAGAACAATGAGGAGCACTCAGACCCCACAAAAACAGCTTCCAGATCCTCCCCAATGGCCCCAGCGAGTCTGCCAGCCCCTGGGTCAACGTGCTCACGGACATGTTGTTCTGTCAGAAAAGGTATTGCCACCAGAGCAGTGGCTGATTGACACAAGAAACTTTTTCAAAGATACTGGAGATTTCTGACAGCCTTCAGGAAAAACACACAACATTTTTGTAAGGCATGCCTTACACTTACTTACTGAAGCATGATCTCAGGGTCAGTGTGGGGACAGCTGGACTCTGATCACCATGCTTTCTCTGGCATGGCAGTGCTTGATTCAGTAGTGCTAACGTCACTTCAGCAGGTTGAGCTTGCGTTGGGTATAGTTCTGACAAAAGGCACATTATGTGATATTAAATCGCATGTCAGACAGAGCAGAGGAAGGCACAGCGTGAGAGAGTGGCATATTCTAGGCATATTCTAAAAGCCAGGAGAACCTGAAATCTCCTCCCGAGGTATGACAGCCATTCTGGTTCTGTTCTCAAGCATGCCACTCATTGTTCTCTTCAACTATTTGGAGATCATATTTGGCTGCTGGAATGACGTCATTTAACTTATTAGTAAAAGTAAATAAAGAGTGGGGCTTTAAAACATGAAAGTTTTATGAAAAACAAGTGCTATTGTAGGTAGTCTCTTTCCAGTTGTCCCAATTTGTTTCACAGCAGCAATTACGACAAATACCCACTGGGGCTTTTTTTGGCAGTTTGAGTCCCATGTCTTTTCTGCTAGAGTTACATTTCTTCCTACTGCAATCTCATCTTAAGGAAAAGAAAAAGACAAAAAAAAAAAAAAAGACATGTTAAAACTATGCTAATTATAACCAACACTATCTTTTTAAAGTAGTTTTATGTTTAACATTTCAACATGTACCTTTCACCAGCTGCTGTGCAGTGAATACTTATTTCATCAGCTAGACCACACTGGAATCCACAGAAGGATCCAGAAAGAAAATTTAATCTTCTCTCTCTCATATCCAGACAGTCAGAACAAGAGCGAAACATTCTGGGGAAGCCACATAGCACATTACTGACTTATGACATTTATCAGTGTTAGATGACTACATTAGGCCTCTATGTTAGCAGATATAAAGGAGTAGTTAAAATAGCATATTATAACAGTAATTTGGCTCTGTGAGGTGCAGATAAAACTGAAGATAAAGCAAATAATTTGTTACCATGAATAAGGTCTATGCAGCTTGCTACATGAGAAAGGATCTTAGTAACAGGTACGGCATCACTTCACCATCCGGGTCAAAAAATGAATCCTCCCCATGGCTTCTTGCTGTATTTCCGTCCCAGGAATAGCTCTGTTTCTCTCACACCAAAATGATTTCTAGTGCATATACTAGAACAGCCACTCTAACAGATCTCTCAGAACAAAGGCACCAGCTGAAATCTGATTTCACTGATTTTCAGAGTTGCTGAGCGCTCAACTATTTCCACTGATATCAGTAAGAGATCAGTATTTTAAGTATCACCCGTAGGTTCTTATTTGGAGTTCACCTATCATAGGTGTTGCTACTTTTACTTTTTTTATCCCATCCGTTCTGGGCTGGGACGGTGATTAATTAAAACAACTTTTCCAGCCAACTCTTGTCTCTGCATTACAGACCTTTTCAGGTGGTTCATTCTTCTTGTGACCATGATGCTCTTTAGAAAAATAAAGACCAGAGAATATTTTATGGTTTTGTTTTACAGCTGCCTCATTGGCTATGTGGAACAGAATCACTGCATTTACCAATTTAATTCACTTTGTCAGACTAACCTCACAGTGTGTCCATTACAGCAGTTTGGCATACCTACACAAACACACACCTGCATAAACTTCTGTCTGTGGATCACATCACAAAGGCAGAATCAAACAAGATGGACAATAAATAGGAGCAGAAGTAGAAACAGGCATTGTTATAGTCAGATTTCCAAAGCAAAAGCAGCTGAGATGAGCTCAAAAGACTGGAATTACCAGAGACGTTGTCAGCGCCTGGTACTGAGCTCCTGCGAGCAGACTGCAGGATGCTGCCAGTGCTGCCAGACTCCAACACTCTGAAGGAGGCAGTAACTTCCTGAGCCTGCTGCAAACCTCATTCTCTTCATGGAAATTTACATTTTCCTGTACGTGGCCATGCAGCTTGTGCCAGAGGGATTCATCAGTACATTGGTGGGCAACCAGGAGCAGGTGTAATAAAATACATTGCTAACTGCTGGGAATGTTTATTTCCCTACAATCTGTAGATTCGGGAGATTCAGATTCCAGAAGCAAAGACGGCCTAATTCACAAATATTTGAGCACTGAGAATCTCCTGGAGAATTTGTGCAGAGCCTGCTGAAAGTAAGCTTGCACTGGAAGAGCAAGTTTTTGATGTGATAGCATTTACTGTGTGAGATAATGTTACAGGCATGGTACAGCACTAAAGCAAAACAATGTGGTTGTCAGACCCTATGCGCAGTGGCCACAAGAGTCCTGCACGTGGGTTTCTTATACCGTATCAGGAAGTAGGTGCTATGGAAAGCGATGAGCAAGGGGCTCCGCCATAGAGGAGGCAGCTTGACCCGACACCACCTCAGGGAGAGCCTCACAGCTGCAGGCAGCGCAATGCCAGAGCCTATCACAGACCCAAATGCCACTGCAAGAATGATATCCCAGCACGCGGCATCCAAACCTTGCAGCTACCAAACACACCCTGCTTGGGGCCACAGCTGTCGATGCTCCATCTAGGCAGGGACAAGGAGAGAAGAGCAGTGGGGAAAAAGGCAGGCGTACTAAGCACAAGCAATAGCCCACAATATATTTAACTTTTAGATAATGGTTCTGCATACTCCAAAGCTTCAGACAGATCCTGTATTGCTGGTGGGAGTGTGAATACAGAGGCTCCAGTGTCAGTGGTGATTTCAGAAAGGATGGAAACAGTTCTTTGCAGCAGTCCCTTTGCCTCTGGAGCCCTGTAAAACACTACTGCACTACAGAAATCCTCTGAGAATAGCAGTATTATTCCCAGTGGCTTTGAAGAAAATGAAACCACTTAACAAAGGCTTGGTCTCAGGGACTGATCAAGCCACTACTAAGCACTGGGTTAAGCATTAAGGATCAGTGAAAGTAATTTTGTAACAGAGCAGCGTACAAGTGATTGCATAACCAACAAACAAACAGCAAGCAAAATGGTCATTAGCAGTCACATTCATTCTTACAAAACATCTACTTGGCTGCATGGCAACAAGGAATGTCTGCCTAGCTGAAGAGTGAGCAAATAGATTCCTGAAAGATACAGCTCCCTCCTGTATAGCTTTTTATAATAAAAAGGAACAGTACTTCTCTTTCGCATGAAGGAGGGTTAATTAATTTAATAGCTGTTATAAAGTGCAGTGAGATCCTTGTATGTGAGATAGTATTCAAAATTGCAAAGCAATTGTTAATTTGTTACTGCTCAGGTCATAAAGAGATAACAAATTAGGCCAAAAATAGAAGCAAGAAGAGAAAAATAATTCAGGTTTGTACACTAGTTACATCAGAAATAAAAACCAATCTTCTTGCCTAGTAGTGTTGCAAAGCACTGAAAGATTTGAGTACAATTTGTTACTCTCAGGAGGCAATATCCGTTTACTTCTACACAGGAAAGCACAATAAAAATACACTTCCTTCGAATGAGATATGTTATTGTTTACTTCATGTCTATCAAAAATCATTACACTATATTTTAGAAAATTTTGTTTCTCAAAGTGCAAAATGTTTATTATAATAAAATTCCTATTAGTGCTGTGAGTTAAAATACACAGAAGCCTTCTGTGACTTCACTAGAACTGACGCGCGACATCAGTAGGAATACACCAGATAGCTTAAACTAATAAGAGAGCATTTCTGAGACTCATTGAATTATACACTCTATGAAAAAATCCTTCACACTCTCAAGTTGCAAACTAAAACCACAATAATAATGAACACAGTAGCTAATCCAAAATCACCATCTATAAGATACATCTCAAACTATTATAGCATCTTTATTAAAAATGGAATGTTTCATGGCCGTTCTATATAATATTACAATCCTATTGCAGTTAAGGTCAACTGGGTATTGGGACAAAATTATAAAAGGGAGTATCCACCCAAATCCTTCTCAGCAATGCCCGTGGGAGAGAGTTTTGTGTACCTCTTGGGCAGAGATTTGAAAATTGGCCATAGGTGACCAGTTTTCCAAAATGAAACTAGAGTCTAGTAAGGGGAGAGGGGCACAGGAAATCTATTCTGAGAGTTTGCATGTGTTTCCCAATGCTAAAGAAACCTCTCCATTTGCCTGTTTGTATTTGACTGCCTTATTTAGAACTTGACTGGCAAGGCAGAATGTGTCATCAGAAGAAACATAAATACCTAAAATATCTGGGCCAAACAGTAAAATACTAAAATGATCTATATATGTCTAGAGAGACTTACAGAAGGACCTACTTCATATACATTGGCATAGAAGTCAAAGACGCTTATTCCTGTAGACATTGTCAATGCTCATAGCTGCTCATTGCCCTAAACATGTGGACCAAGGGCGATGACTCTCCTCAAATGCTGCTGGATCACAGGCTCATCTTCCCATTCCAGGATTAAATACCGAGAGTGACAGCTCTTTGCTTCCAAACATGAAGGAGAAACTGATCCAGAACTCACTCAAGTCTATATAAAACTCCCATTGGCTGCATTAAAAACATGGGACAAGGCCTATCTTGACAAAGGGACAGATTCTTAACTGTCAACAAAGCTCTAAATAAGCACATTTCTTTTTTCTCCCACAGAAATCAAAAGAGATTAGGTTCTTGGGTAAGAGAATAACTATACCATTTGCTCTCCAGGAGCTACTTAAGTATTTTTTAAACCTGTATAATTTAACTTAGGCGCAATATTCAGAAATATGAGAAATATTGAAAAATATTTCTAATATTTTAGAAAATATTAGTAAAAGTAAAGGCAAAATAAAAGGATGATCTGATTAAGGTTTCAGAACATGCTTTTCATGCTATGCACTCTTACATCTGTCCCAAATACAAGTTGCTGCTGCATAAGCATATGAAATGGACATTTCTCAATTTTAAGTCTATAGGAGGTTCCAGTAGCAACTGTTAACTAGCAATTGACATCAACATTGTGTTCTGGTTTTGTTTGGTGAGGGGGAGGCCTAAGGTGGTAGCTTCTGTAGGAAACTGCTAGAAGTCGCTCCCCTTTGTTCAGTGGACTCGGCCGGGCCTAGGGCTGACCCGGTGCTGGCCAAGGCCGAGCCAATTGGTAGCAGAATGTCCCGTGATAACGCCTCTGCGATAACGTATTTAAGAAGAGGAAAACAGGAAAAAAAAAGAAGGGAGAAGATGTGAAGCAGCTGAGCGGGGGCAGAGAGGGGGAGGTGCGAGCCTTGTGGGCCTTGCAGGCCTCACCCTCTGGCCTCCTGCCGGGCAGCCGACTGGGCCTAGCTTGGCCTGGCCTGACTGCAAGAAGTGGAGAGGAGATGAGAAGTTGAAGTGAATAAGATGTAAAAAGGATCCTGAGAGGCGTCTGCCAGCCTGTTGTGAGGAACGGCTGCAGACGCCAAGGTCAGTGAAGAAGGAGGGGGAGGAGTAATGCGGCTCCTGGCCAAGATTCCCCTGCAGCCTGTGATAACGACCATGGTGGAGCGGGTTGTCCCCCTGCAGCCCATGGAGGTCCACAGAGGGGCAGAGATTCACCTGCAGCCCGTGGAGGACTCCACGCCAGAGCAGGTGGAGGCCTGAAGTAGGCTGTGGCCCATGGAGGGCCCGCTGGGACAGCTGTTCTGGAGGGACTGCACCCCGTGGAAGACATGACCCACGCCGGAGCAGTTTCACGAAGGACTGTGGCCCGTGGGAGGGACCCCACGATGGAGCAGAGGAGGAATGCGAGGAGTTCTTCCCCCTGACGATGATGCAGTGGTGTAAAACAACGCGTGATGAACTGACCGCAACCCCCATTCCCTCTTCCCCCCTGTGCCACTGGGGAGGGGAAGGTAGTAGAGATAATGTTAAGCCCGGGAAGAGGAGGGGTGGGGGGAGGTTATCTTGTTCCCTGTCTCATTCTCCTGCTAGTTTTAGAAATAAATGAATAGTTTTCCCCAAGTCGAGTCTGTTTTGCCCATAACGGTAACTTTAAGGATTTTCTCCCTGTCCTTATCTCAAACCTCGAGCTGTTTTTCTTATATCATCTCCCCCTATTCTCTTGGAGGGTGGGGGGAGTGAAAGAGAGACTGCGTAGTCTGGTCCTGATCGGGGCTGAACTAAGACACTTTGCTATTTCTCTGTTACCAATAACAGCCACCTGTTCACTACTACACAACAAAGCAATTATACCTTCAGAATTTATCAGTTATTGAAAATTCTTCAAGTCATAGTGTTCTGTGGATCAAGTATTCTGCTACCACTAATGCTTTGGCCATAAGATGAACAATCTATTAAGTGCAGAACAATTAAAAAGAGGAGAGCATTATAAGTATTTAAGGTTGAATGGCTTGCCTGTACTGCTGCATGGCTGTTGAGAACTTTTGCTACAGGCACACTCATGATGGATAAAAGATAACGTTCATATTTCACATCACACTGCTTTTACCAGGACCCCATCAGATTAAGCACATTGTTTAAGTCAGACAAAAGTACAGGCAGGAAGACTGCCATATCCAAGCTTCATGTGTTTAATATAGATCAATTTATGGTGAAAACTTCCCTCCGAAGTTGTCAGGATTTCTCCTGACTAACCAACTGGACTATTTCTAGAAGTAGTGTGGTCACTATTCAGTAGCTTAGAAGAAAAAAAAAAAAGCCAGACTTTTTGATGCAGCAAAGCTCTTGGCAATCAGTGCTCAGGCAAAGTGGTTAGGGCTTGAATGAATACTCTTCAGACTGGAGGGCTGAACTTAAAGCAATTGCTTTTCTGTGACCAGCTGAAGTGCAGAGTTACTGAGAAGCAGCACTTCCACAAAACTAGAAAAAGTAGTCGCCCAAGACCAAAGAAGGAGATGATATGCTACACTGTAAACTGCATTCACTTTACTTTTCTGCAGTCTTGCTAGTTAGGCAGTGGATACGCTAAGCTCTGTGAGTGGCAACTTCATGGCAGCTGGCAGGGCTGTTTCTCACAAACTGCAGACCTCTGAGAATGGTGAAACTGCTGTGGAACTGCCACACAAAAACAAAAAGCTCCCCATTCTAGCACAAAAGTGCCAGGTGGAGCCCCAGTCCCTGATGGCTACTGAGGCCAACTCAAAAAAAAATACATGCAGTTTTCGTTCCTCTGTGGTCATCAGTAGTTACTTATATACACTGGGTTTGTGCAGGGATGAAAGGAGGAGATTTAGTTGCATCTTCACAAGCTTTTTTATCATGCTGAAAATCTCAGTTATCGATAGTCTCCTTAATAGATCATAGTTATCCTTAGAGATTTTCCTGGTATAATAATTTTTTGAGATAGGTTTGAAACACATTAGTAAGAGGCACTTTGTCCGACTATTACTAAGCAGTAATAGTTCAATACTATTGAACAATAGTTCAATAAGAAGTGGCTTACAATCTATCTGTCACTTTGCTGACATTATCAAGATGCAGAAGCGCCTTCTGAACCTCTCCCATGGCTCAACCTCTCAACAGACACTCTCACTATTTGTACATACTTATTCTTGGTATCTGAAAGCTGCCTGAAACCACATGTGACAGGACTCACCTCACTGTAACTGGAGTACCACTCCGCTAAATCTTAAGCTACTGGCATTTGCTGAAACAGCTGTAGGCTTAGAAACATCATCAAATGCCAGTTCCCAGGATGTGGTCAATAAGTTATTTAGAGTATCTTTTCAGAACTCATTCCTATGTTTTATCCCCAGCCCACGCTAGGTTGGCATCACACAGTTCATAAAGAACATGGTCTTTTATGCAATTTACTCCAAATGTTCATCCGAGGAAGAAATTTCATCATTTCAGATATATTTTTAGGTGGTGACATTTGACTTCAACTTCCTCCAGGCCTGTCCCCCTGCCTTTTTGATGAATCACAAGTTATTTGTACTGTAATGGTCTTCCTATAGTTAAAGTTTTGTCAATTCATTCTGCCCAGAACTTCCTATGACTGTGAAGGATCAGAAAGATATGCAAGGATATGTTTTAACTACAACAGGTCCTATAAAAGTACACATCTTGACAGTTTATTCTGTTTCAGTATTCTTCACAGTAAGACTGAATATAATTCAAGCAGTGCTGGCCAAGCTCATTCCAGTTATCTTTCTAGCTGGCAGTTGCCACCAAATACTGTCATAGCTTTTCCCACTTAACATGTGGCCCATCTCATTTTTACAGTTCATTTAGACTCCTTTGATGGCAAAGGTGTCAATCACATGGCTCTTTGTCTATGTAGCCTCATCAGACTCAGAAAGCCAATCTTTTTCTTTCTCTCAGCCTAAGTCTAGGGTTTCCTCTTCTATGAGCCTTGTTACAAAGCAGTTACCTCAACTCCTAAATTAATATTAAATATAATGAACAAATTCTTCCTTCTTGCAGTTCTCGCCTGTGATTTTATAAGTTGTAAGACTGGTGAATTGGGTCTTTCCACTGAGGTAACTGAGTACTCTTCAGCAGGGTGTTTGTATTCTGTACTTTACTTAATCTAACCTCTGTGTTTTCTGTAGGAGTTTCTTCTTTGGTACTCATGCATTCCCCTTCGCCACAGCCTTTTTGCTTGTTTAGAATCTGTGTTTGATCACGTTGCAAATTCAATGCACTCTTCCAAGGCAGACTTGCACAGGAATGGTTATACTAAAATTTTTTTTTCATGTCTCAGCCACCAAACTATCATTTCTGTGTTCTGATTGTACTGAGCACCTTCCCACCTGTTTATCTGCCAATTCTGGGCCTTTCCAGTCTTTTATAAAATTACAAGAGCAATTATTTAACCCTTATTCCTTTTTTTTTTTGGCGTAATTTTTGGCTGATCAACTTGTAAAAGAACTTTCGTGACCGTTCTTCTAATTTCATTATGAAGGTCAATGAGCTTTAAGATCCACCATTTTTTCTCTCGTATCATTTTATCCAGACTTAATTTCTGTGTGAATCTTCAGTTGTGAGAATCTGAAAACTTAATCATCTAGTGACAGGCTGAAGTTTTGTTCGTACCAATTCGCATTCAGGCAATCTCTAGAGCTAAGTCATTGTTAAAGACACAAGAAAATGTCACTTTTTTCTATCAATAAACAAGGGAACTTTATTAGTTGCCTCTCCTCATGAAGTCCTTGTTACAGTTTCAAAGACACAGTTCATATAGATACTGGACATAATATCTATTCAATCATTGTGCCTGACCAGAACAAAGACCGTTATTTTTCTGGCTTGTGAAAAACGTGGCTTGCATTGTTTCTGCTGCTGATTAGCCTATCCAAAGGGAATGTCTGCTCCTCTGTCAAAGAGTAAAGAATGCTCAAGCAAGCTAAGGAACAAATAAGCAGCACTTCTGTGCGCAAAAATATGCCTCTGCCATTCTAGAGAGCTTCTTTCCTAATGCTGAGAAACAATCTGGGGCAATCATCTACTAAAAAATATTATGCTCAGATTTTAGGCTGAATTCAGAATGATTGGCACAGAACTCCAGGAACTGAGTATTTTGTGGATACTGCTGCAGTGCAGGCATGACAACAAACACTACAACTGCAAGGTATATGTGATCCTCAGCTCTTAAGTTTGAGTCCCAGAACAAGCAGGAGTGTTACGATTCCTGTTTCACACTCCTGGTTCAGCAGGAAGGAAATCACTCCACCATGTTACTTTTATGCTAACGAACAAGAAATACCAAGTATTTTTCTTTTTTAAACCGATCAGTGAGAAACCCGAACAGGTCACTCAAAACCTGAGAGCATGCTCTACAAAAATACCCACAGATGATGTCATTCATGTGTAGTAATCTGAAGCTAGCAGTACACTGCAGGATTCCTCTAACATAGAAGAAGGCTCTATCAAAAGTCAAGTAAGTATAAAATTTAAAAGACAGAGAAAAGTAACTTTAAAAGAGAAAGTAATATTTTCTGAATTTAATTTGTCATGCTCTATTGTTGGCTTCTTATCATACTCTTATATTGTCCTCTTTCTCCCTCTGTGAATTAACTTCCACACAATCTTAAACACAGGGGATTGGGCCACAAAACAAAAAAGTATAATTGGTACAAGTTATTTCTGGAGGCTCAAACATTTGGAAAAATCTTCAGCATAAAATTCAAGACACATGACTCAGAAGTCGATCCGATCAGCCCATGGCATTAGACTTTAGTGTCATTAATTAAATCAGGTTCTTACAAAAAAAAAAAAAGTACTTATCGTTATTGGACTTAATTTCTTTCTACAAATGTGTAATTGTTTTAGAGACTGGAAAATGTGGCTAATCAGACTATACATACTATTTTGTTCCTGTTTTCCAAAATGATATTAAACTGGAAAGAATAAGTGAGAAAGAGTTAAGCCAGAACATGATCTGGAGATTTGTTTATTAATTTACTTTCTGAGTCACAGAATCATAGAATAGTTTGGGTTGGAAGGGACCCTTAAAGGTCATCTAGTCAAACCCCCCTGCAAGGAGCAGGGACATCTCCAACGAGATCAGGTTGCTCAGAGCCCTGTTCAGCTTGGTGTTGAATGTTTCCAGGGATGGGGCATCTACCACCTCTCTGGGCAACGTGTTCCAGTGTTCCAGCACCCTCATTGTAAAAAAATTTTTTCCTAATTTCTAATCTGAATCTACCTCCCTTTATTTTAAAACCATTACCCTTCGTCTTATCACAACAGGCCCTACTGTTTCTCTTGTCTTTCCTGTAAGCCCCCTTGAGGTATTGGAGGGCCACTATAAGGTCTCCCTGGAGCCTTCTCTTCTCCAGATTGAATAGCCCCAAATCTCTCAGCCTGTCCTCATAGGAAAGGTGCTCCAGCCCTCTTATCATCTTCATGGCCCTCCTCTGGACTCTCTCCAACAGGTCCACGTCTTTCTTATGTTGAAGGCCCCAGAGTTGGACACAGTACTCCAGGTGGGGTCTCAGAAAAGCTGAATAGAGGGGCAGAATCACCTCCCTCAACCTGTTGGCCATGCTTCTTTTGATGCAGCCCAGGCTGTGGTTGGCTTTCTGGGCTGTGAGTGCACATTGTTCGCTCATGTTGAGCTTCTCATCCACTAGCACACTCAAGTCCTTCTCCTTGGGGCTGCTGTCAATCCATTCTCCGCCCAGCCTGTACTTGTGCTCGGGATTGCCCCCAATTGCATGCAGGACCTTGCACTTGGCCTGGTTGAACTTCATGAGGTTGGCACGGGCCCACCTCTCCAACCTGTCCAGGTCCCTCTGGATGGCATCCCTCCCCTCCAGTGTGTCAACCGCACCACACAACTTGGTGTCGTCGGCGAACTTGCTGAGGGTGCACTCTATCCCACTGTCCATGTCGCTGACAAGATCTTAAACAGGGCTGGTCCCAATACGGATCCCTGAGGAACGCCACTCGTCACCTGTCACCACTTGGACATTGAGCCATTGACCACCACTCTCTGACTGTGGCCATCCAGCCAACTCCTTATCCACCGAGTGGTCCGCCCATCAAACCCATGTCTCTCTAGTTTAGAGAGAAGGATGTCGTGCGGGACAGTGTCAAATGCCTTGCACCAGTCCAGGTGGATGATGTCCGTTGCTTGTCCCTTGACCACCAATGCTGTCACCCTGTCACAGAAGGCCACCAAATTGGTCAGGCACGATCTGCCCTTGGTGAAGCCATGTTGGCTGTCACCAACCACCTCCTTGCTCTCTGTGTGCCTTAGCATGGTTTCCAGGAGAATCTGCTCCATGACCTTGCCAGGCACAGAGGTGAGGCTGACCGGCCTGTAGTTACCCGGGTCTTCCTTGTTCCCCTTTTTAAAAATGGGGGTTATGCTACCCCTCTTTCAGTCATTGGGGAATTCACTAGACTGCCAAGACTTCTCAAATATGATGAACAGAGGCTTGGCAACTTCATCCGTTAGTTCCCTCAGGACCCATGGATGCATCTGATCGGGTCCCATGGACTTGTGCACCTTCAGGTTCTTTAGATGTTCCCGAACCTGCTCTTCCACTACAGTGGGTGGTTCTTCAGTCTCCCAGTCCCTGCTTTTGCCTTCCACAACTTGAGTGACGTGGCTAGAGCCCTTATCGGTGAAGACTGAGGCAAAAAAAAGTCATTAAACACCTCAGCCTTCTCCATATTCTGGGTAACCAGGTCACCCGTTTTCTTCTGGATAGGGCCTACATTCTCCCTGGACTTCCTTTTGTCCCCAGTGTACCTATAGAAGCTTTTCTTTTTGCCCCTGACATCCCTGGCCAGATTCAATTCCATCAGGGCTTTAGCCTGCCTTACCTCATCCCTGGCCACTCAGACAACTTCTCTGTAATCCTCCCAGGCTACCTGTCCTTGCTTCCACCCTCTGTAGGCTTCTTTCTTGATTTTCAGTTGGTCCAGGACCTCCTTGTTCATCCACACAGGCCTTCTGGTGTTTTTGCCTGACTTGCTTTTCATCGGGATGCATTGCTCCTGAGCTTGGAGGAGGTGCTCCTTGAATATCAACCTATCAACCAACTTTCCTGGGCCCCTCTTCCCTTCAAGGCTGTATCCCATGGCAGTTTACCCAGCAGATCCCTGAAGAGGGGGGGCCAAAGTCTTTCACATCAAAACTTCTATTTTAATTACTTCTTTGAAAAGGTAATAAGTTTAAGATGTCCTTTGTTTAGCCTCTTAGATATAGCCCACTGCTGTTATAGACATTTTCATGGTAGACAGAAAAGAGTTTTCTCTCTTAATCCTCCACCTATGAAAAGTAGGAGAATGTGATGACAGTGCAAGGAATACGAAGTCCACTGCGAGCAACAGCAAGGACTAAAATAGATACATGGATGCCTAAAGTTTGGCTTAGTAAGTGCACATTGAAGCCAGGAGAGTGGTTAACTATGACAAGTACTGACACTCACTAAAGCGTTAAGTAAAAATGAGGTCTGTTTGGAATTCAGCTCACCTTACTCCATTATTTCATGAACTATCCAATTTTAACACACTTATTGTAGGTAACGTATAAAAAGGGGTCTAAACTTTTTGGTGAAATGCAGGATGAATTGAGCTAACAAAGTGCAAAATATATGAAAGGCAGTGCATAAACACTGGTTAAATCCTCTCCAAATTCTCCTACCAGGCAAGCATAGGTTACAGTCATCACTGTTCATAGTGATGACTGATTCAGTATTGCATTTCAGAAGCTATTATACAGACTCATTATGGATGATAAAACCTAGCTGATAAAGATTCTATCATGATCATTAAGAATTTACAGTGCAAGAATTTACATCTGTTACCAGAAGTATGTCTTCAGCTCTTTAATTACACCAATCCTGGGTGACGCAGCGCATATATATTTATTCTGCAATTTAGACTTTGTATCAAATTCCTATCAAAATTCCCCAGCAGATTTGTTGTTTTGACATGAGGTACAGAAGCATGTCCAGGTTACGTAACTCGTCTCAAGAACTGTGGAAAAAATAACATATCTTGTGTTTTCTTGAAAGAACATGCCCTTTACAATACATTCCATCTTTGATATACTGACAGCACATGTGGTCACAGAGATTAATTTCTAACTTTAGGACATGCTAATTCCACAAGGGTTAGTCAAACCGAAAAGGTTTCACATTTGCAAGTGAGCTCTCTCAAACGAGCTGTGCACCACCTCAGTCTAATATACTGATATATCACCTACAAGTCAGGTGATAGCGCTTTTGAACTCCAGAATTACATTCGAATTCCTTGCAAAGCTTTAAAACTGAAATCAAATATTCTCCAGGAAGTAAAAATAAATGTTAAAATAATTGCTCTCATTAATGACAAATAAAGTGCTTTTAATTAGAAACACCTTCAGCAATAACTACTGGCTGCACTATCTATATGGAAAATAGAAGGCAAACATTGTAACACTTTGGGTCCTGTTAAAAATGTAGTTTATCATAAACTGCTTGTCAGATGAACCTTGGTTTTGACACAAAAAGAATCTGCTTTCCCTAAAAAATCCCAAATTTCAAAAAACCTGCCAAAGTAAAAATATTCCACTCAGAAAACTAGAAACATTTTCACTGTAACCAAAATCATCCATGGAAAAAGAAGAAAGACTGCCTTTTAACCACACATACTGGTAACACAGAAAGGAACACCAAGATTAATTCTAAAAGGATATGCAGGTAAGCTAAGTCTGCACTTCTGAATGTCTCACATGCTTCCTTACTACAGCTCCCATGGTCTCAAGTACTCATGGTATTATTCCTGACCATCAAACACCATCATGTAGTTGCTATGGAGATTTTTCGACGCATTCGTTTTCAGCTATGATTTTATGTTGGAGATTTTTTGACAAAATGTTTTCCTCTTGCCAAGCTACAGCTTACAAGATAAGCTCTCTAACATTCCAGCAGGCAAAATTTAATCCTGTACTAGTGACATCAAGAAATGTTACTATTTTAGAGTTAACTGACTAAACTTTGGTTTGTAGCTTTGAGTAAAACTTCTCCCTCTGGAAAGAGAAGATTCCCAATTTCTTAGCAAAACAAAGAGTTCTTCTGGGCATAGAAAGGTCCAAGAAAACAATGCAGTTGCAATTTTTAGGAAAAACTGTGATTCTCAATTCATGCAACTTCTAACCATGACATAGGAACCTGAAACAATAAAAGCTCTTCTTTACTTCAAGCCATGAAGAAGCACCCTCAGAACAGAGAATTCATTATTATCATTAAAAGGCAATTCTGCATTCACCTTCATTATTAATATTAATACCCGATTTTTTTAAACACTGGGAAGAATGCTCACAATTAACATTCACTGTGCTTATTAAACTATACACATCCAACATGACCTGAGGACAAGACCTCCTCTTACTATATCTCAAAATGTATTCTGTTACTACAGTGTAGTACACAATATTGTGCAATATCTATGTGATATATAGGTATGTAAGAGTGTGTGTTGTATTACACAGTACCACAAAATTTTCTATACAGAGATTTCTGAAATTGAGGTATTATAGACATATGCATCCAAGTAAATTCTAAGGCTGAGATTTTGCAATAAAATCATTTGATGTAAATTAACATTATTAATATCTAGCAACTCTCACAGAGTTACTTGTAATGATATCTTACCTGAGCTTCAGAATACTAAAGAAGCTTCTCTGCCATAGCATCTGCAAAATGACAATACGATGTGCATTGCACCTCTCAAGAGTCCATAAGCTGTGGCTACCTAGCTTCAGACTTGATTGGCTTGATATCACTTCCAGTCCAAGATACTGTACAAAGAGAGTTGTACGACATCTCAAAGCACAAGCTGATATCAGAAGAAAACTTGTATTTTCAAATAAAATTTTGATCTCAATAGAAACAGTTTAAACTCTTTTGCTATTACTTTTAAGTACATAGTTTTTATGAAGGTTGTGATTAATGTTCAATACACGCAACTAACACATCTTACAGTAAAACAAGAGGAGAAAACAGAATTATGTTTTAATGAAAACAAAAAATAGCAGATCTTTAACCAGGCAACCATTCCATGGTGTATTCATCTTTTGAAGAACGTCATTTCTTCGCATCCAAACTCACAATTACATTTGAAAGAAAATAAACAGGCAACATTTTTCTTCTGTTCTCCCTCCTACCCACCACCCTACCAATCCAGTAGACTGTATTACATCAGATAATATATTCTGATCTCCACCGAGCACCAACCCGCTTCCAGATGCAGTATCAGCATTCATTAATTCTACCTATTGCATATTACATCTCCTCCATTCTCACCTATCTTCAACACAGATACTCAGACCTAGAGCCCTCGCTTTTGAAGGTCATTTGAGAATCCATGCTTGACCTAGAACAAAGAAGAAGTCTTTCCGACTCATCTGTGTACCTTCGTGCCCAGAGCTGCTCTCCTGCATTCACTGTTCGAGGCTTCAGAGATAGTGTTTCAAATTTCACATAGGTCTCTTTTGCAAGGTCAGCTTCTTTTGCAGTTTTCGGTTTCACATGAAGTTTTAAAACTTTGTAGAGTAAGAAAAATATCAAAGGTAAAACAACCACACATGCTGCACTGCTTGCCAATATCAGGATAGAAAACTGAGAGCTGCTTTTATCATTTAACCTATCAGTGGAGAAAACAATGCACTGCTCTTTTGTAGGTGGCACTCCTTTGGGCGAGACACATGCCATATATTGAGTACTAGGTTGCAGACCATCAATTGTGACTTTGTTTTTGCTAGAATCGGTGCTCAGAGGCAACATATCTTTCTCACCATACTTTGAGTATAACACAGTCACCGCAGCGTTGCTTGTGGCATTGACAGTTTTCCAAGTTAAGGTTACTCTTTCATCACTTTCACTGATCACTCTTAGGTTCTTTACAGTAACATTTTCCTCAGGAATACCTGCAGTATTCAGTGCCGTCTCCTCACCTTTCCTGCTCATCTCCCCAGTCTGCTTTGTCTCCTCACCTTTCTTGCTGATCTCCCCAGTCTGCTTTTTGTTTCCATTTGTCACTGCCTTTGAATTTTTCTTTCCATCGAACATGGGTCTGGATTGCTTCTTGTCAGTAAACCTGACACTTGTCGATCTTTCAGTGCTAACCAGTGCTGTGGTAGTCGATGTGGCGGGAAGAGGTGTGGTTGTCCTCTCGGGTTCCTGCTTGGATTCCTCCTGAGTGGTGTTCTGTCCCTCCGCCTCTTGCTTCCTTCCATACTTCTGTGGTGACACAGTTGTAGTAACTACACCAATCACTGTGACAGTAACAGCAGCTTCTGACATTCCTGCTAAGTTCTTGGCTTTACATCTGTATTCTCCTGCATCCTTATATGAAATCCCTGTCAAGCTTATTATGGACCATCTGACACCCTCTCCAGGTGTTTCTTGAATTACTGTGGGAAAATGCAAAGAGTAAAACATTACTAAAGAGAAAGTAAACATTATTAGACTACTTCTTCCCTTAACTTATTTCTATCAGAAGGAATTATATGGAACAAACTTCCTTAAAAAACAAACACACACACACACACAAAAATAAAAACCCAAAACAAAACAAAACAAAAAAGCCCACCAAAAACCAAACCCCACACACAAACTATGGAACTCCCTGTCAGATTGCAGAAAAGTGCTTAGCTTGGGTTAAAATGGAACTGAACATCTGGAGGAATCACAATATAATTTGCAGTTTTGCTAACAAAAACAGATGACGAGAAGTCAAATGGCTTAAAGCTGCTAAGTGACTAGGAAATACAAGTTTCACTGACTTCAGGTAACACAACACATTAGCCATTCAAAACATTTTTTGAAATTACCTTCATCTTAAGATATTTCAGTACTTTAGACTATTACCTTCTTCAGATCTACAGTTTAAGATAACTTCAACTACTTGGCACTAGCAAGAAGGATTTTTTTTTGTATTTAAGTAACTACATAAATATCTATCATATCAGCTATCAGATATCAGACAATCACAGCCTTTAGCATCCAAGATGGGTGTTGCAAATAAACAATAAGCATTTGCACATAACACAGAAAACCTGATTTTGGAAAACCCTGTGTTTACAGTGCTGAGTTTTAAAGTGGCTCAGTTATGGCCTCACTAGCTTTTTTAACATGAACATTTTGAACCAAACTGGAGATTCCAGTAATGAATTCTCCTTTTTCCTTTTCAGCTTCTGAGTTAGGGTCCAACTATCCCAACCCCCATTTTCCTTTATCGTTTCCCCACTTCATTCAGTTCCCCCCTCCACACACACTGTTTTTATTACAGACCACAGCCGGAATCAGAACAGTCTATTGGACCTGCTCAGACCAGACAAAGAATTTCGTAACAGCTGTTGCATAGATACAATTGCCAGCTTGGTGCAATACTTGGTCCACTGTTACTCTTTATAATTATCTTAAAGCATAAGCAATCCAACAATTTCAGGCTCTCCCATTTCCTATAAAAGAGCAATTATACCTGTGTAGTTCACTGGTATATTGTCTGACCTAGTCCAAGTAAGCTGCGGTGTTGGGTACCCAGTCGCATCACAGCGCAGCAGAACGTTGCTTCCTAGTGGGGAAGTGATTTTTGTTGCTGATGTCATCACGGATGGTTTAAGACACTGCTCTAACTCAGCTCTCTGGAACAAGATTCCTGCTAGGCTCTCAGGTCCACTACATGAAACCAATGGATCAAGAAGTACAACTGAGTTGTCCACAATTTTGGAAAACTCAATTAGCTTTGAAATCCGACAGTCACAAAACCATGGGTTGTCCTGCAAACCTGAAGCAGGGAGAGAAGAAGGGAAAGAGGAAAAAAAAATGTAGTCAGGCAACATATGGATGTTGTGATTACAGTATGATGATGCATGGTTACCACCAAGTACAATCAAGGACAACTATTGACCTATTCTGAGTTAATCTTTTCTCTTTCAATTTGTCTTTTTTGTTCAGCTGATTGATGGGAGTTTTTGCAGAGGTGAGGAACAACAGTATGAATGTTTATTAAGCTAAACTTTTCATTCACAGAAGTTTACAGGAACATAGTAATATACTGGCACTACCTTTGCTTAACTTTGCTACTTACCTAGGAAAAACACTTTGAAGAGATGTCTTAAGGCTGATAATACATTTTCACTTGCTTTTGCCTTCTGGAAAGATAGCTGCTCAGGGATATTGCATCCTGTCACTCTTCTCTGCTCTAAGTCCTTCTTTGGGCTGTTACAGTTTCATCTGCTTAGACCCTTTTTCAGTGCTTGCAGAGAACACAATGATTTAGGGGTTTAGAGCTTACACCAAAATTTCTGCCCCTTGAAAAAATGATGAGGGCTAAGGAGAAAAAGCTTTAGGCCAATAAAATTCTTATCTGGCTCTGAACTATACTACTATTCTTACAAATATAGCTTCAATTTAGGACAACCTCTGAAACACATTCAAAAAGCATAGCAGAAGAGCAGAAAATGGGAAGGACCCTGAAAAAAAGTTCATGACTACAGTATTTTTATGATGGCACACAAGAATGTGTGTCTATAAGGTCTCCCTGGAGCCTCCTCTTCTCCAGGCTGAACAGCCCCAACTCTCTCAGCCTGTCCTCATAGGAGAGGTGCTCCAGCTTCGTGGCCCTCCTCTGGACCTTCTCCAACTGGTCCATGTCCTTCTTATGTTGGGGGCTCCAGAACTGGACACAGTACTCCTCTTTTGTTAGAGGCTATAACATTTGCTTCTTGATTCCAAAGTCTTTGAATGAGAGGTTTCTCACTCTTGGTGAACTTATTATGGTGAAAGAGAGTAGGCATTTCTGAGGAATAGAAGCCTAAATCTTCAGCTGGTACTGATTACTCCACTATGTTGACCTTCACAGAGCAACAGCAGCTTCACCACGTAAAACACCACACAGCACATCACTCATGAGTTCAAATGCTTTCTCCTTTGACTTATACTTTTGGGCATAACTTTTTCATTTTTTTCAAGTATTAACAATAAACAGAACTTACAGTCTGAAACGAGGAATGGTGCACAAGAACCCCTCACTATTGAATTTCCTGATTACTGCAACAAACAAGTCATATTAATTAAACCAAAATGAAGAGGAAAAAAAAACAAACTGAAACACCTGCTAGTATTGTTCAGTGTGTGTTTTTTAGGAATTATCAAAACAGCTAATGGAAAAATCATGCTCTTTGTTCTGGAAGAAACCTATAGATGAAAGAATATGTGAATAATTAACTACTGCTTCCTTCTGTCGCCTGACCAAGATTAGGTTATTTTAAGCACAATGGCAGTGATTGGTTAAAACTGTGGTAAACCCCAATTAATCCCCACTCTTTAAAACAAGACTTGACCTGAAGAGACTGACATCACAATCCAATTTCATCCCTTCAAGACATAAGAGATACTGCCTGCTGGAATGGAGAAGAAGAGACCAAGGAAACTGTATCAGCAACTGCTTTTCTTTAAAAAAAAAAAAAAAAAACAAAAAAACTCCAAAATATAAAAATCTTTCCTGTGAACTTCACACATATATTGACAAGCAAAAGAGATACCATCCAAATGTTTTCCATATATCTAGGCACATCAACTGTCTGAGTTAATAAAAATTCTGCCCAAGCAAGCACATGTATATAAATATTTGTGCTCATCTTTTAAATTAGGAAAGCTTTAGTTTGTAGTTAGAGAAAGTTAGAGACAATATTCCTGTAACGTTTTGTTTTTCATTCTTATAAGGGGTCAATTTTCCTCACTATGTTAAGAAAGAGACTATATAAGCATTTTAAAATTAAATTTCCCTAAGCTATAAGAGGTAAGACAGAATTCCCTTGAAACGTGGCCTCAACTGCCAGAGTTCCTCCACAACAAATGCTGCTAAATCACACGTGAACTCACAGCAC
This sequence comes from Chlamydotis macqueenii, assembly GCF_036417535.1. NCBI lineage: Eukaryota > Metazoa > Chordata > Aves > Otidiformes > Otididae > Chlamydotis > Chlamydotis macqueenii. The sequence goes on from NC_141559.1 coordinate 25,223,537, forward strand.
GGCCTCTGTGCTATCTAGAGGACAGAAGCACGGGGCAGCTGTGCTACAAGCAGGCAGCAGGGTAGGAACTCTCAGTTCACAGCCTTAATCAGGACAGATTTGCAGCATCAATACGGCTCCCATCCCACATACCAGGCAGTAGATTCTCCTTTACATTGAACACTACTGAAAATATTTCTTCTGTGACTTTTCTGCATCCTACAAGCTTTACCGCAGGAAAGGATGGGGTTTATTGATGTTTCAAATACTACTAGCAGCACTCAAAGGCCTTTCAAACACAATCATAGAATCATTTAGGTTGGAAAAGATCTTTAAGAACATCGAGTCCAACTGTAAACCTAGCCCCGCCAAGTCCATCACTAAATCATGTCCCTAAAGACCCTACATGTCTTTTAAATACTTCCACAGATGGCGACTCCACCACTTCCCTGGGCAGCCTGTTCCAATGCTTGATAATCCTTTTGGTGAAGAAATTTTTCCTAATATATATAAATACATGGCCTTCATATTCTCCCAGTGTCCCAGAGAAGACCCAAAATTGTTACAGTATCAGAAACTGACAAAACAGAAGGAATGATGAAGCAAAGATGGGTAGTCCTTAGATTGGACGGTTTTTTAGTCCAGTCTGGGACACAGGTTTGACCACCTCATCTCAGAAGGCCTGGTTGCAGCCTTGGAAGAAAGCTATAGTTTCAGAAGACTCTCTACTTCTGTGCTTTAGCGCAAAGAAAGAGTTATTTCAGTGAGTCACTTAATCTCTCCCATCCATTGTTCTTCCCAGTGGAACTAGCTAAAGAAGCAGGACTTACCTAAATGTATATAATATATAGATCTTCCTTGCCTCTACAGCTCATCCCTTCTATTTATCTCTGTCTTGCCAATATCTGGCAGCATTCACACTATTTTTAGTAAACTTGCACAGCCATTGTAAGTCATCAAGTCGTGTGAATTCCCAAAATGAAAAGATGAAAGCACTACTGAGTTGGAAGCAAGGATAAAACACTAAATTTGATTATACTTCAGTTAGCTATTGAAGAGAACAGAAATGGAAATGTAAATCTAGTTTCCAAACTACAAAGGGCTTTCTGAACTTTAACAGCTTGTGCTTACAAGATAGTAAAAGTGAGAACAAATACATGAAAGAATAAAGAAAAGGTTAAAAAAAAAAGGAAAAAATTAAGAAACCAGAAAAAAAAAGGGAGCTTTAATAAACAAATGAGATGTAATCCCCTCAGGAAAATAATTTCCTAAGAAGAGAAAATAAAAATAATGATAAGTCTCCAATAGCATGCCTATCTGGTGGAACACCAAGTCTTTTTAAATCCTGGATTATTTTGTAGAAATATTAAGGCAGCTTGTTGACCTGAGAAAGAAATACTAACTAAGGCAAAACAAATGCTGATAACTATTTATGCATTGCAATATAGCAATACAATGTGTTTTAACATTAAATATGTATTACAAATTGCTCTAAAAACCATTTAGCATGGTTAAAATTTAGTCTCACATATTTATATGTATGCTTGTGTGTACAATGGCAAATATGTGTATATGTGTGCCTATGCATGTACATTTTTGCAGTCTTCTCAGTAAGCAGAGTTTCCCCATGCTGTGTCAATATGGACTTTAGCATTTGAAACAGCTACGAGCGAAATTTCCTTTGTAAATCAGTAACTAGTCTCAGACCATAACTTGCATAATACACTGCTTATCAGCTGCTGTGAAGTGGCAGTATGTGAAATAGTCAAGTTTTGGGTCAATGGAAATATTCACCACAGCTTGGGCCAACCTACGCAAGGGTCTCTTCCAACTGAAGCTACAAAGCTTTTGATTCATGGTTCTAAACAGTAAAGCTCACCTCCCACGTTGTGTCCCAGTGTTTCCTATACACAGTAATTGCTAGGGAGGAGCTTCACGAAAAGCAGCATCTACCCAATGGCCCAGTATAATAGCTGGAAGCCTGATGGACCTGCAGCATTTCAAATTTTTGGCACCTCTACATGCAATAGAGGCAAAATCTCATCTAGCTACCACTCTATCAAATCCTGGATTCCTTTGTTCAGTGACTCGCTAGATGTAACTTTCCATACGGAAAATGTTGCTGCCATCATTCACATCAGAAATTTCAATCTCTGTACAGCAGCCAATGCTGAAACTCAGCTGTGATTTGGATCAAAGTATTAGGCTATAGCTCCAGAGCTAACCAAGAGAGGGACAGATGAACCCACACACTGGACCCTTGATTATTTCCACTTCTTAATTGTCAGCTCACTCCACAGCTTTGTTTTGAACAGTTCCGAAGGGTGCTCTCCAAGACAAAGCCAAATGTGGCTGCAGGGACACTTCACATGCCAGGGACGCTCCCTGAAGGGCTTATCCATAAGACCACACCAAGAACAGCTGTCTCTATCCTGTTCTTTCTCTCAACGTAAGTGCAGCAGGCTTTGCACCTCCAAACTATCCTATATGCCTACCAACCATCAGGCATGCAACACACCTTTGCTATTTTATATTACAAAAGCACAATTCTATGGGTTGCAATGTGATTCTCCTATTACTTCAGGCAGTTTGAACTGAATTAAAAATACCCTCACCCACATAGTTACATTATAGAGTCACTGCAGCATCCCATAGAGCCCAAAGAAAATCAAGGGGTAAATCTTAAAAAGTGTGGAACAGCCAATCAGCTTTAAAGAGAGCTGGCCCTAAGCTGTGTGGATGAGAGCCAGAGCGAGCCACTTGGCCATAGGACCCTGACCTTCTTTCATTCAGCATAGTGTCCACACAGGGGAACATCATAGGAGGTAATAAAAAACCCCAGACCCCTAAGTACAGAGATTATGAATTGGAATAAGGAGATGCTAACCTGCCAGTCACCTGGCAAAAGTATTCTGTGGGTCCTCCAAGAGTCCTTGAAGTAAACATGGGGAACCTGAACTTTCTCTTACATGCAGCCCTCTTGATGTTGAGTCAAGACACTGAAGACAAAATTGCTTCCTGGTGTTAAAATATATATATATGCACAAACATTTGAGCTTGGGGATTTGCTGTTGTTTGTCTTGTTACACAAGTGACAATCTTGTTTTGCCAGAACTAGTAGAGAAAACAACTCAAGTCATAATTGCTTACACTTGGTAGAATCTGACTGCTGTTTTCCTGACTAGACAAAACCAGCATTTATTTGCTGTGCGTTTCAGCTTCTGTGTGTTTCAGCAGAGCTCTGGCTGCAGTTACCATTCCATGTAGGCACACAGGTCAAGCTGAACGCCCCCACAGAGAACAGCTGGAGAAAATGGGACACTCTTGAGCATCAAAGCAAGCGCTGTGTGCAATTATGGGCATCACATTTTAAGATTTTTTTTTTTTTAACTCAAAGGAGTCCAAAGGGAACCAGTAACTATGGCAGAAAACGAGAAAACACCTTGACACTCTATCAGAAACCGGTGAAAGACACAGTGCAATTAGTTAAGGCAGCAAACAGGGAAGGAAAATGATTGAAAGGTTACTGTAAGAGATGGTAATTAGTTTTTCAGTATGTCCATCTCATGTAGGACATGAGGTAAGCAGCTTAGTTTGCAGTAAGAGAGATTGAGGTTAGATATTAAGAGAAACTTTCACACTATCCTGATAGATAAGCACTGGAAGAGGTTACCAGAGAGGGCTCTGGAGTGGTACGGCTGCAGTTTTTAAGAGAAGCACTGACTTAACCAAAATGGTTCAGTTCATCTGTCTGGATCTGCATCCCAGGGGGCTAGAGGCCTTTTCAAAATCCTTCCTGATCACAAATCTCTGTGATCCTTATCTCCACCTCAGAGGAGGAAAGTATCCATGGGATAGATACTTTCTCCTCCTTCATGCTCCAGCCATCCCAGTAGATACAGGAGGGGTGTCAGAGAGGAAGAAATACCACCGAGCACATCTTGCTCCTGTCCTTCTGAACAGACATCTCCTACGGCTGGAACATTATAGAGCCATCTCAACTTCTAGGTCATCTTTCTAGCCTGATAGTTTCTATTGACCATACATTCCTGAAAAACAACCGCTTTGTAACAGTCCATCAACAGCCACCTAAGGACAAGCCTCTGGCAGTGAGCGGCATAACTACAACTTCACAAGCTCCAGTAATATAGATAATAAAACTAACACTTAGTGGAGACTAAGCAAGCTTGTCAAAATAACCCATGACATAAAGAGCACAGCACTTTCTAATCTCCAGAGGAAGGGGATGTTTTTTTATTCACTACAGAGTTTCTTATATAGCAAGCACTGTCTGTCTGCATTGGGATATACTCATCAGAAGGCTATGATGTCAATGAAAGAATGTTCGGTCAATTATTCACAGCTTACCTAAGCTAGATTTACTCAACACAACAGAATGAGCGTACTACCTGGTATTTTGTATTCTCAGATCCAAATATACAATGACATCACAGAGCCTCTCTCAGCACATAACATTAAAAAAAAAGAGAAGGGCATTGTTTGAACCCAGTGTGTATTCCCCAGTTCAAACCCAGTTGTAATTCATAAATGAGAATGATCCAAAGGTCAGATCCCAAGTCCCTAGAGAACTCGGTGCTAGCACCAGAGGGTTTGCCAGGGCTAGAGGAGGCTGACAAAGTGCCTGCACCAGCAAAGCCTGCAGATGGTTGCCGGGGGAAGGGGAGGAGAGAAGGGTGTGTGTGGCTTGGGGTTTTTTTGGGGTTGGTTTTTTGGGTTGTTTTTTTTGTTTGTTTCTCTTATTTTCCTTTTTAAGTGGTAAGGGCTATGTCAGAGCAGGAAACCAAATAACCTCTGGGACTCTCACATGAGGTCATCGGGAGGATTATAGCTTGCACAGTCAGCTCCTACTTCACTGCCTCGTGTCGCCTTCAATGTGGGGACAAGGAAAGGAGTACTGAGCTGGACTTCTACAGCTTTTTCTTATTTTTTAATCCTGAATAAACCAAGATCCTATTAATGCTGCAAACCTACACTTACTATGCATGTGAGGATCCTGTTCAGCCTACTTGCATCTATTAAGTTACTCATATACAACCTCATCTGAACAAGAGTTTCAAATTGCACCTTCTGCTGTGAAACAAAGCAGCTGAACAAAGGAACACAGAACAGTGGGCATTTAGACCAGGAAATTGGAAATACTGGGCAGTACAATGCAGGGCAGATCTTTATCTGTGGGTATGGAAACACTGCAAGTAGTTTATGGAGAGCCAGCTGGTTTTCCTCCCATCTGCTACACTACACTACACAAACATCAAAACATGCACTTATACATAAACAGCGACAGAAGAGAACACTATTGATAGAGCTGTTCCAGCTATGTTCTGAAACTGCAGAAGACAGAGGGGTCACCTGCAAGACCTGCAGGAAGTGTAGAGAAAGTGTAAGATAAAGCATAAAGTTGTAAATAGAATTGATGTGATGGTATACGAGAGAGATGGAATGAAGTTACAAAGAAAAATCAGAATCTAGACAAACTATTCTTAAATACTTACCTTAAATACTATTAAAAGTACTGTTGTAGGGATCTGGTTCCTATTCTCTCTCTCCTATTCAACATGTAAACTGGGAAAAACTTTAGGATAATCAGTCAGCTTTAGAGCAATGTCAGGGCAACAGGAGTCGTGGGGAGAGCAGAGATGCCCTCTTTCAAGCCACCAACACTATTTGCAGCACTGTGTCTCAGGACAGGCTTCATACCAGCATCAACTCTAGCTACTTGTGTTTGGCTTGTGGGCCATTGGAAAAAACAGTTGCAAATGGACATGCTTGTGGTTGCAACCACATACAGTGATGAGTGAAATGTAATCAGAAACTTTTTTTTTTTAAAGTCCTGCATTTAGATGGATATTGAATACTTCTTATGGCTTATATTCCTGTAGACTGGAATCTTGTAGATTTTACGTAGTTTTATAACCTTGAGATAAGAGCATACATGGAGGTCTCTATCCTCATTTTACAGTTTTCTGTCACCAGCAGAAAATAAACAAACAAATAAATAATCACAGAGCAAAACAGAAGACTGACTTGGATAAAACCCACTCTCCTGATTCCCAGGCTGGTTCTCTACCTGCTCTCACTTGCAATTAACATTTAAGTATGTTTTAATAAGGAATGAGACAGGCTGTTTAACATACCCAAAATTACTCTCTGGGTAGCCAGAATGTCTGTGTTCTTGGACAGGACAGCTTCTGAGAAGGGGGGCCAAATATCCATTAAGTCTGACGGCAGAGTGGTTAGCTTGTTGCTGGATATGTCCAGATAAGTGATGTTTTTCAGGTACCGGCCAGCATCAGCGGGAATGCTGGTCACTTTATTGTTGTGTAAATCAAGGATCCGTAGGTTGGGCATCTCTGCCAGCGATTCCCAAGGGAAAGTTGAGAGCAGATTACCATCCAGACGTAGCTCATGCAGTTGTTTCAAGTTATAGAAACTGCTGATATCAATGTTGGCTATGCAGTTGTAAGTTATCCACAGGTATTTGAGATCTACTAGGTAGTAAAAGGCTTCAGTTGGAATCTTTCGTATGACAGTTTTCTCTATACGAAGTTTTACAGTATCCACAGGAACATTCACAGGGATCTCATACATGTCAGGATCATTACAGAGCACAGACCTAGCATTAAAAAAAAATAAACAAACAAACAAACAAAAACCCCAAACAAAAAAAAAATCCACAAAAGAGTGATCAGCATTTCTTTATCAGAAATTTGTATTTCAGATTTAAATGCAAATACTGTTACTTTCTGCAACACTACTAGCAGAATAAAGAATGTCAAACCGAGAACAGTCCTCTGCATTTAAAAATTGAAAAGACAGATATGGATTTTCTAACGAGAAAAAGAATAGAAAATAGCAATGACACTTTCACATGAAATCTAGATTAGCTTTATTCTAAAGCATGTAAGCACCACCTTCTGTCCATCATTCTCCTGACAACTGAAAAACAGAAGCCATTGTATAAGGAACAATGTTGTTCATTGTTGTACATGCATGTATCTCAAGTGAGAATTGCATGCCACCTGTTTTACCAAAATTCAGAATATTAGATTTCTATTTTTTCCGCATGATGAAGATTCAAAGTATTTGTGTGTCTACATTTACCTTTCAGAACAGACTGAAAATTGCAAATGTTAGCCTGTTTCTCTAAAGGAGAGCTTTCTAGCCCCATTTCTGGTGTCTACACAGAATTTACCTGGTTTTCAGAGATGCTAAGAACTTTCTTCTCCCATTGATTTCAGTGAAATGGGATTTCTCAGTATTTTCAAGAATCATTGTGTTTCCACTTCTTTGGGGTACTTTGTTTGCACATATCAGCTTGAGGATTCCCCTATAAGCCTATTTTCTGTTTCCCCCCACCTTTTCTCTATAGTATTGCTCTATTGTACTTTCTCCTCATGCAGCTTTATACTAGATCCGTTGTGACAATAAGTAGCAATGACAAACGGAATGTCCCAAATTTTCAGGACAGTACCCAGATCATCAAATTTCAAATTAACCTCTTTATTACCAAAAATTATATTATTTCCCTGCAGATTAAAGAAAAAAAAAGGAAGAAACTACTGTATTTATTTAAACCAGAATCACATTACAGTGAACAACTAGCTAGACACTATAATAAGAGAAAAATCACAGAGCAGAAAGAAATTGCCTTCTGCAAAACCTGAAGATTTAGAGTATCTATTTGCTAAGTACAAAGCCATAATCACCATCTGCTCCTATTCAGGAACACTGCTAGCCATATAAAACCAGTGTAAAATATGGCTTTATTTCAACTATGCTAGAATTTGCAATGGATGAGAATGTTATTTCCAATTGCTTCAATTGTTTTCCTTATAAATTGCCTTGTATAACAAATAATAAAATATATACCTTGTTCCAGTGCCATCACTTCTGCCATGGTAAACGCAAGTGCATTGTGAAGGACAAAAACCACACGCTTCTTCAAAAAAGCTCATTAGGAGGTAGAAGTAAACAAACAGATACATGGCTTCCTCCCAGCAGAACTGATACAAAAAAATTTGCAAACTTGATTCCTAGGCACTCATGTGCACTGTGCTACGAATGTGAATGTAGACATCCATTTAGTAACAGCAGATTACATCAGATTAGCTGAGATCTGTAGTTGCTTAACCTTCAAATGTATCCTGAAAGGGACCAGTTAAACCAGCTGATTCTTTATTCTGTCAGAAGAACACACTATTCAAATTCTATCCAGCACGTTCAAAGGCTATTTTAATACGTAGCTTGTAGGGTTAGTATGTAATAAAGCATCTCTTTGCTCCTTCTGAGAGGCAGTGCATTAGTCACAGTCCATAAAGTGTTTCAAGGTTCCTGAAAGAAGTCTAGTACAGCATGAGGATATTGTATGGCATTTTCTTCAATACTAAAAATTACAAATTAATCAGAAGTCTAGATTCCAGAGATTTTAGAAAATCCTGCAAAAACAGTTTTTACCAAAAAAAACCCCCTACATATATTTTAAATAAGTTACACACTGCAAAACCAAACTTCAGATGCATGCAGCATACATAATAATAGAAGATATTTATTCTCAAACTCTGAGAATCATCAAGAGTACATATATTACTATTCATAAATAGATCTATAAACAGTCATCTCTTCCATCCTGAATAAATCCATTGCTTACATGACCAAAGGTGTTGACTTAGAAATGATGAGAAGTGACCATAAATATTTACTCAATTTTATGTGACACTCCAGTGCCAAGCTTTAGTAAGGTTAATTTTGTCCCATTTTCAGGATTTGCTGTGCAGTCACAAGCACTAGAAATGTACTACTACTAAAACAAAAGCTGTTTTTCCTACAAATTCATTTGTTTGTGCAAGTCAAAACTTTAAAAATACATTAAATATCCTGAAACTCCTTCAAAATCCTAACAGTTGATAACAGATTCCATAGGGTTTGACTAGATATTTTGATATCTTAATATATTCACAAAAACAGAACTTTGCAAGGCATATCAACATGGACACTTGGTATAGAAATATATTCACACCGGAAGAATCTATAGTATTTCAAGTCTGGGAAACTTTCAAGGGAAGTGGATGGAAAATAATTCATTAAAGGAATTACAGGTGCAAAATCTATGTTACTGAACCTAAGCAATTCCTGCTTTAGTCTCTCTCTGTCCCTATGTCACCTTGTCCAACCCTGTAAGAGTCACAGTGCACACTTCACTAGCCTTTTTTGTTTGGGACAGACATAATGGGCCATAAACCTCACTCTCAAAAACTAAAGTCTTAGCGGTTTTTGTCTGTCTTTCTTTTTAACCTATCTAAAAAGAATACTGTTATTAACAGAAAACAGCTGGCTGCCTGGGGTAGATTATTCTTCCAAAAGATTAATCTTCCAAAAGATTAATTAACTTTAACTCCTTTCCATGTAAATTATGCAGGCAAATGACATAAGTTCTATGATGTCAGTGCACTTTGAGATACACTCATGGGCAAGGCATTGTTTATAGTTATCTCTTGTCTTGTCTGACATCGCACCATTGCCAGGATTGCCCTCCGAAACCTGTAAAGGACAAGAAAGTGAAAGCAGAAAGATGATTAACTGGAGAACCAAATACAAAGAAAAACTGGGTAAGCTGGCCTTAAGTACTACAACAGTTTTCAATTTTAGTAAAACTTACTTAATAAAAAAATAGCGTATTTGGAATTCAAAAGGACCCAAGTCTTTTTCACTTCCATGTACAGTAATAGCTCAGTTAAGTTCAGTGTTGCTTCTACAACAGGGGTCATAGCATCCTTTGCTTATCCCAGGACAGGGTATAGCAACGACAAAGATGATCTTACAGAATGGGGAAAAAATGAGGTGATTTTTCATTGACTCCGCAGGATCAGATAAGGTCGTCTAGACAGAGCTTACAAGCTCTGCTTCTAGGTTGGTAGTAGTGACAGGAAGGATGCCTTTTTGCAAAACCCAGTCCCCACTCAGAGGCACCTGGCTTGGTTAAAGCATTTTATATGCTTGCTCAAAACAGAAGAATAGACTTGGCTTATTCCCTTTAACAAAAAGTGTCAATCCATCCTTATCAGTCAAAACGTGACACATCCCAAATCAAGCAAGGAAATCCACAGAACTTACATGTCATTAAACTGACACACATTCTGATCACAGTCATTAAAACTAGTCTACTGCTGATGAAACCCAAATTCCGTAATGAGTCCCTTTGAGAAACTGTCTTACAAAAGCTTCATTAATACACTCTCCAAAATCTTTATCAATTCAATGTTCTGATGATGATCAAAACCATTTATTTTAGACTCTCCTGTCCAGAAGGTCATCTTTGGTAAATCAACAGTGGCTTACCCTTTGAACTCTTCACTAATCAGTTGTCATATGCTACAGATAATGATTCCATAGTTACATGATATGCTAAAATTATGAAGTAGACTGGTACTAAACTAATAAACTTACTTTTTGTTTGCAATTACATAAATGCAGGGATTATAGAACGTGGAGGATTTTGCAAATAGAGGAGCTATGATGGCCATTGCAGGAGAAATTTTCTTTGGGTCTCCAAAGGAAGACCATAAACACACAATAGAATATGGAGACCACGCCACCAAGAACATGACAATCATCACAACAGACATCTGTAAAACAAGAGGAACAGACACATAACCAGTACTACCTGAAGATGAAGACCTCACAACCTAACCTCAAAAGTGCATGCACCTGCGTGAAAATATCCAGAACCAAATAACAACATGTAAATAACCACACCTGACAAATTTTGACAGGTTATAATGAGACCTCACTTTGGGGATTTAATAGCACATCACACTGCCATGTATTGTGGTATGCTCTTACTTCATCAGGTACAATCTTCCTTCACAGTCAGCACTACTGATTATGTTAAATTTGTCCATTAAAAGCTTAAATGGCCAGAGAGAACTTCACACACGAATTATGATCACCACTTCAGAACTGAAAATGCACCACAAGCTATCAGCAAGTCCCCTCCTTCAAACTGCAAGTTACTTAACTGTATTACTGTTTTCATTATCATATACCTGAAGAGCTGCAGTCTGTTATCCACCAGAGGATGGCTATCCATCCCTAAGAAAGAAAATGCTGCATTTAAAAATGATCAGGTAATCAACATCACCTGAGCCATAGAAGATACCAAATTTTACATAAATCACCTTAGTTTAACCACTCCCTAGCTACTTCCTCTCTTTTCTGTTCATGTGTTAACAACCTGAAATCTACTTTCTGACCTTGCTACAGAAAATACAATAAACCACTTCTTGAAGATAAAATGCTCTATCAGAATGACAGATTCCCTTTCAAACTAGACTTGAGACACACATCAAGAGAAAGATCTTTCAATGTGACCTCTTTTTGCCATTCTGGATAGCCCAGGTAGAACGAATCCATCAAAATCAGGTCATTCTGGGATGCTATTATAAACAATAAACATGAACAGAGAAAAATCTAAGCCAATCAACCAACCTCATAAAAATGTTTCATAAGGCTTAGCTATGGTACAGAGAAATAAAAGAAAGTAAATGTTCCAGGACACAAGGAGTCAGCCCATATACTTAAGGAACCCAGAAGTGTCTGCTTGGTTTAATGAAGCATGACAGCCATGTTCAAACATCACACGGAGAGATCTGAGCAGTCATCTGTCTTCTCTGCCTGCCTGTCACAGAGAAACAACGTGGACACGTTGGGGCTCACAGCCCAGAACACACCACACCACAGCTAGAACTGAACAGCGACAAACTGGGGGTAGTGGGAGAGCAGGAGAGGAATCAACCAGGACAGACTTTTCCGGCTTTTGTCAGGGATGTGAGTCAGTAATGAAAACTGGAATGGAAATCTCAAATTAATCAAGGACAAAACACCTCACCAGAAAACAAAGCAAAACTGCAGGGCTCTTTGTATGTACAGGATTCCCTAGTGTTGTTTACCTATACCTTTATTCAGTCTTTCAGTGATGAACAAAATGAGAAACAACAAGTAAACGGCTACTTTGTATGAGCTGTTCTAGAGCATAACCAATAAACAAGCAGTGACTCTCTCCACAGAAGATTCCTGTTTAAATACAAACACCATATCTATTTATAATAATGTAAAGAAAGAACCCCTTTGCTTAGAAGGTTTTTTTTATGGTGCATAGACAGCTTAAAAGATGCTAATTTGTGAAAAAGCAAGTAGTCCAATTTTAAAGAAGGATACTGCTTAAACTCCAAAGCTTTAATATTTTTTTTCCTTTTTCAAAAAAAGAATATATATAACTCAGTGTATTCAACTACAAAACATGAAACCTGCATTTTCTTCACAAATGTGAGTCTGAATTCTCAGTTTCAAGCATTCTGAAAGTTCTTCAGAAGAGCAAAACACTCAAATTATTATTTTTAGATAAAAATATCATTTTTCAAAATTCAGCAATAAGAAAGTTTTCCAAGGAATGTTAAGTTTGCATTGATAAGTAATTCAAAAGCACAGGTACGCACTCTTCTGTCCAATTCTCTCCCACTTTTTTTATCATACTCAACCATAAATCATACCTTTACACAAAATCAAAGGAGCTAGTGAATGTAAAGTTTCCTCAAGGACTTTTATACATTAAAAGAATGTGAACCTTCCAGGCAGGATACATCATCTTATGCCATAACTCACATTTGCTACTGTTTACATAAGAAAGAGATAAACTCAGCAGACTGAAAAGAACAAGGGATCAGAATCACACAGCTCGGGAGCTTGGAAATGCACTTTCACTTCTAGGCCATGAGTTCAAAATAGCACTGACTGATCCATTTCAGACCAGATACATCTGTGAACCCAGCAGAAAACCTAAAGACTCTGCAAACACAAAAAAAAGTCCTCCCAGGACATCCCTGAGGTACATTTCTATGTAATGACAGAGGGCAGAGGCAAGGAAAATTCACATTCGTCTCAGCCTTCAAAGTAGCTATTCATCTGGAAAGAGTATTAGGCCAAAAGTAAAGAAATGTTAGTGTTATAAGTCAAGCCAAGAGCTTTTATCAAGGCTAAACTTCAGTTAATATTCAATATGAAAGGAAAAAGGGGAATGTAGGAAACAGAAATGCTTAAAAGACTGCTCTGTTCCTTTGCCCCCAAGATTTTAATACAAAATAACATGCTTAAAAAAAACATGCTCTTATTTACCATACCTTCGTCACATCTACCTGGTCGGACCAATCTATGTTGATGCTCTCCAGGCAGTTACTGCTGGCATATTTTTTCATTGTCCAGGAAACATTGTAATAACAGTAAAACATGACTGTTAAGGGTACAACAAAATTAACAGCAATTACAGTCATTGTGTAGGAAACAAAGGACCTGATAAGACAGAAAAACAAAATACAGTAACTTACAAATAGCCATCAGGAAAAGTTACTAAAGAATTTGATATTTTGATTTTATTATGAAATTTTAAAATAAGCTTATGGAGAATTAAGAAAATATTCTTTAGCCTTAATTTTTTATTAGCAACTACAAGTATTGCAGTTTTCAAGCATGGCTCAATTCCTATGCTTTTTCTAGACTTGCTCTATATTATTTCCGTTGTTTTAAAATAATTTTTATAAATTGGGCTTCATACTTCAGAAAGAAGACTTTATGCTCACATAGTGGTGAACTAAATAATCTTAGCCTTCAATAAGACAGCAAATTTAAAAGAAAGAGTGAATGGGAATCTTACACATCATTTTTCCTCCAATTTACGGTGCACGTTGCTCCAGTTGGATCCGGAGCGTAGCTAGCCCACCCTACAGCAGGCATGGAAGCCCAAAAGACTGCATTTATCCAAGCAGCAAGGATTAGAGCGGCATAGCTACGGGCAGTCATTCTTCTTCCTGTGGCCAAGCACATACAATCACAAAACATTGTCATCTTTTGCTTCTTTCCAGCATTGAATGACAAGCGGTTTCCAGCAAGCGCATACCAGGGTGATAATGATCCTTTCAAAGGCCCACACACTGAAACACTGCAGCACACCTGTTTCATACTGTTGAAAACATCTCCAGCTTTCCAGCTGTAAACACCACTTAAACATCATCACCCATTCCAACTCACAGCATGCAGGCAATACCTGACCCTAACCCCATGCCAAAAAGCTTATTATGCAACAGTGCATTCAAGTACATCTTTCCATGATTGCAGGGGGAGGAATTAACTGTTCCAATACAGCTGTAACAGGCAGGAGAGGAAAACATCCAGTACAGTGTTAACACAACACTAGAGGCACACACTAGCTTGACAGTGGTCAAAACCTCCCACAGCGAGAGGCTTTTCACGTGCTTCTGTATATGTATGTGGCCCTCTACAGACTGGAAATAGCCATGAAAATACAAGTTTTAAACAGAATAACAGCCTAATTCTGAAAATTTCACTTTCACAAGCAGTACCATCCATGCCAATCAGATAACTTACTCAGCCAGGCAGCGTAGGATCATGCCCTAATGCCCTAAATTCAAATTATGCCCAGCACTGTAATCATGGAGTCATTAATGAGAAAACAATACAATTAGACTCTGATTTCATAGAAGCCCAAGAGTGAACAATTTTTGACCATAAGTACAGTACCTATATCAGGCCTGCAGATTGTCAGATAACGGTCAACTGCAACAACAGTGAGCAAACCAATACTCGCCATCCCAAAAAATATATTTAAGGCAGCATAGATCTGCAATTAAAACAAACAAACAAAAAAATCCTTTCTGAGAAATCTTTGACAGGTACAAGCACAGAGTTGTGGACCGAATCAAAGGCACTACGATATATTACATTCAGCCAGTGTTGTCTTTCATAAGCAAAGTACCAAAGGAACTAATTCAATACAGGCAATTCGGAGCAACATGATTGTGTGCACATCAGAAATCCTAAGACAGCAGTCTAAAAAGCAAACACATACCATACTTCAATAAGTGAATTTTTAAATTCAGAGATAAAGAGTTTGGAGGTTGGGAGGGTTCAATTCATGTTTTCAATATGTTAAAGAAACCTGAAGAGCATTTGATTCATCAAAATAGTTACAGCTTTAGCAAATATGAGGTCCTGAATTGTCACTCTTTCCTCTGCTGTATAACTACACTTATTTCACAGATATGGTACACTGATTTTTCCCATTGGCCCCCATTTCTGGCCAATGCCTAGTCAACCCATGGACAGCCTGTCTAAAAAGGATGAAAGGGAGGACTGTGCTACCACTGGTACCCTCAAAATGCAGAGCCCTGTGCCAGACCACATGCCACCAGAGGTTATAATAGAACCACATGACATTCAGCCATCTCAGTTCAAAGAATGCATTCAATTTAGGTTGACATGAGTTGTGCTTCAAGTGAACTCCCAAAGCATTGGTAGTGAGATTTCACATCAACTTCAACCCACTACAAGTCAGTCTAGATCCAAAGATGTTACAAGTGAGGCTTCCTGTCAAACAGTAACTGAATTTTGAGCTCGAAGTAACTGTATGCTCAGGTAAGTGATGTCAGATTGTTATAAACACCTATTACATAAAGGTAAAAAATGTATAGTGTTGTTAATATTTTCCTTGAGTCATGTTTTCAGCATACACCCTCATATTATTAATTTTCCTGGGCCCTTAAACCCAACAGGCTTTTTAAAATATAGATTTAAATCACAGTACACAGCGATCAAAAGGCACCATCTGTCTGCTATGGAAGTATAAGTTTTCAGTTGGTGTATTTTTAAAAACAGACAGCTATTAAAACTAGACTAAATCTTTAACGGAGACCAATAGCCTTGCAGGCCTTCATTTTGGACATCCTAATAGTCCCATCCAAAATAACATGTATTTGCCAAGTAGAACTCATTAAGATCTGTCAAGCTCATCACCAAAACAGTAGCCACATCCAAAGTCTCCTAACTATCAAATAAGTCATCAAATGTGCATGTGGTACTATAACCTTTTTCATTTGGGGATTTAATATCCTAAGCCTACTTAAAGCTATTTTAAACTCTCCAGTTGATAAATATAAGGTTACATTTTAATGTTTTCAGATTATAAATATAAATTTGGAATAAAATTTACACCAGATCCTATATCTAGAAATTGTTGACATTACAGAATATCAGCTTCAAGTCTAGAGTCAAATTTTGCATCTCCATCTTGTCTCTTAAAAGAACTAATATCAAGTAGAGCTACTACTTATTTCTCTTACTTTACTTTCAAGTGCTCAAAACTTTCTCTCTAACTGCATTGCAATACCTGGCATCCAGTATATCCAAATTTCCAGCTTCCATGCAGGTCTGAGGCAGCAGACATAGGGTAACCAATGCCACTAACACCAATGTCAGTAAAAGCCAAGTTGATAATTATTGCGTTGGTTGCTGTCCGAAGCTCTTTGTACTTAACAAAGATGCCTAACACAACAATGTTACTGAAAATGCTTATCACTCCTGTAAAACAGAAAAAGGGAAACTTTACGAAAGATGCACATCAGCCAGTAATATACATGCAGAAGAAAATGCAGCCTATTGTAATATCTAAGTCCTAAACAAGTTTTATTTTCACTCAAGCACAATTTTGCAAACAGGATAGACACCTGAAAAGGAGAGAAAACCTTTTCTAATTAGGTAACTTGCACTTGGATTCAGTAAGGTCCAAAAGCGGAGTGTTCTGCCAAACCTGAGACTGCTGATGCAACAACAAGCATAGCAGAAACTCAAAAGCATCTAGGATAACAATTCAAATACTCCAGCCACTGAGCACAGTGCTGTCTTCCATGGCAAAAAAAAAAAAGAATGCAGGTTGGTGATTGGCAAAAAAAAAAAAGCGGGGCTTATGATTCTCCTGATCTAGCAGAAGGCCCCTGCCACCACCTGAGGTCTTCATTTCTCAGCAGAGGTCTCTGCTGTGCACTCAGACAATAATACTGGGCAAAAGGAATATAGAAGCTTCAACTTTGCTACTACTATCCTAGCCAGACTAATTCCCCTCTCTGCTCAGGAGGTCCCAGTTCTTTGAAAGCATCAGCGTTGGCTCAGGTTGTTGCAAATTGTACCTTCTAAGCCTTGTCAAGCAGCTCAGATGATCCGCACAGCCTGCCATGGTGGCATGGCTGGGCCTGCACCAGAGCCTTTCAAGCACCCAACAAGCTCTAGGCTTGTCTAGCTCACAGCCATGGTAAAAGTCCAGCTGTGCGCTGAACTTACTCCTGTCTTGCTAACCTGTGCATTTTTAAATGTCTTTGGCCTGGCTTGACTCAAACTGTGTCTGAAGTCTATTATTAGGCAACAGAAGAAACAGCCAGTAACAAAGAGCTGTAATAAAGAAATACAGTCCTGAAGCTAAAATGCACATTCTCCTCTCTTCATGTCCAATCCCTCTGGAATTTGCTTTGGACTTAACAATGCTCTCCAAGGTGTCCAGGACACCCTTCAGGACCCTGTGCATCAGCAAGCTTTCTCTGATCCTGGTGACCTCTATTAAAATCTTCAGGGCCTCTTTTTCTCCTGCCATTCCTCCTTCCTAGCCAAATCCTACTGCATGGCTCTTGCAATGAGTTTACATGGCATTCCCACAAAACGGGATTTTTTTTGTTGTGGTTGTATTCTCTTCACTCTAGCCTGTTGCAGAGACATCCAGAGCAAACTCCTACCCATTAGACTTTTACTAACCTACTATTAATTTGAGCTATCAATAAACAGCTAATAAGGTTAAAAACTCTCCCTTGCACCTCAGCAGAGAAAGACTCACAGCCCTTAGCAATAAAATGGAGAATGCCAACATGTTTAAACAAACACAGCCATTAAAAAAACAACTTGTAAACAATAATGGGAGTTCGTAAGCTGTCCATAGATTCCCTATTCTGGCACAGCTGTCACAGTATCACTGAACCAAATCCTAAACTTCAAGCACTTGTATAGCCTGGAGACCTTAAATTACAAGCGCATGGCAGAATGTTATTTTGGTGAAGTCTAACAACACATTATCCATGGAAATGGCCTCAGAATTTTTTCTTTTATTTAAAAAGCTTCACCCATGAATCAAAACACTGTACTTTTCATAATCACAGATCTGAGGGATAGTTCTGCAAGGAGCTTGAGTGAATGGCTGTCACATTGAATGTGGACTTCCAAAAGCAGACCCATCTTCTTTCACAGTCACTGCCCACCCTGCTCCAGTTCCCTGGCAATTCATCACCCTCACTGATGGGATTCCTGCTTCTCTATTGGCTCCACTAAAAACCTGACACACACGGCTTAGATTTTGCTGACATGCCTCTGTGAAAAGGGTAATAAGGTTTTTAAGTACTATACAATGTTCATCCACCTGTCACTGTCAATGCTGCAGCACAGAGTTAAAAATCTCTAACATCAGTTTATAGTCAGACTACAAACATGCTGCAGTTCAAAAAAACCAAACTCAAATCAGCAGGATTAGAAAACCTGACGGCAAGAATCAGTTTCAAGCACTTCAGCTCTACAGTTGAATTTTGAAGACTCCAGCTGTTATCAATATGAAAATTCCTCCAAATCATGGAAAGTCCTGTGGACTTCACCACCAGCAGTCCACAGGAACACAATCCATAGATTTATAAGTACCAGCACGCATTCCAGTGCATCAAACTGAGGCAGACATTTCTAGAGTCGAATACACATCAGAAGTCCCATCTGAACCACTGTGCTCAGCAAGTGCTACATTAATACCAGGACAGACACGAAAAAGGGCAGCAGGAAAGCCAGTGCAATCACAATAACACACATAAAAATACAACAAAAGTTGATACTTTGTATAATGGACACTAGGGACAACACCAGTTCCTGAGCTTTTAAAGGGTGTCCCTCCATTTCAATTATGTAAATTGGTAGCTTTTTTATTATACCTGTAGCTCACATAAGGAGTTTCACTGCAACATTTTTTAATCAGTACCGATCTCCTATGCTACAGAAACACTCTTAACAGATTCAGTAATTTTAAAATCAAATAAGGTAAAATGATAATTAATCCTTGCTTCTCTTCATTCCATTCTCTTTTAAAATCACCAAGCATGTCTGATCTCAGGTGCAAGTCTCCTGCTCAGTACATAAAAACTACATTAAACATGATGTTTGAGGTGCATAGCCACATGGATGCCATCAGATATAATATTCACATATTCACACAATTCAGGAATGATGCTGTGATGTCATGAGACCCTAAAATGAACAAAGGGAGGAAGCCGAAGATCTGATCTGAAGACAACACCATAGTAAAAGCACTCGCAGTACCAGTTGTGTCAGCTCTACCATTGGCAGGTTGTATGTCATCTCTTGGGAGAGAGGAAGGAAAATAGAATTACAAGGTTATAAAACAGCACAACCTTCTTATGAGGCATGCTTTTACAGATATTACAGCTACCAAGAATGAAACTGGAAATGAGGACTGTAAACTCATGCCCTCAGGGTGAGGATTCCTGCTAGGCACACTTAAATTTTGTGCTTCGGAGCCCAATTTTAAAATGAAGGGAGGTGGGGGGGACACCAAAACAAAACAGGGAAGGGAAAGTGGAAATTGTTAAGCCTATATTCATTAAAAATTTCAGCACTGCTAAAACAAATTAATAATGCAGCCAAAAAAAAAAGTGTTCTGGGGAGCAAACTGTAAGAAAGAAGACAGATTCCATCTTGAACAAAGTGAGAAAAAAACATGCAGATTCAACAAATGCACTCTTCCCTGTTTCTGAGAATCAGGTCAAGTAGAAGAATAAAAGTTTCTCCGGGCAGCAGCTAAGCAGTGCCCATTTCTTAGAGGACAGGGAGTGCAGACCAAGCCCAAGACTTTCAGTAACTTAAAATAATCAGTTGGGATGAACTCATATGATTCAGAAAAAAAGCATATGGATGCTGCCACTTGGCCTGTGAAACATCTTAGGGTTAGACAACTATTTCCATATTTCTTAAATTAAACCTTGTAGTTTTGTGAAGATGAGGATAAAAACCCTCACAACCTGATCAAAAGCAGAATAATTTCCTATTTTCCTTCTTCTCAGGGAAGCAACAAAAACTAAAGGCACATCAAATGCAAACACAAGCCCTAACAGAATTAAGCAAGATCCATGGGCCATAGCATCAAAACAACGAAGGTTATGTCCGTATATAACATGGAATTTACTTTTCCAGTTAGCATTTTAAAATTATACCAAAGCATTTCACCATTATAAACTGAAGGATATCCATGAGACAGCATTGCTTGCTGCAGCCCGAGTATCCCTGCTGTCATCACTAAAATTACTGCGCTGACTACTGTACTTAACAGTTACTTCCTTCTCAGAAAACAATGCAATTATTTGCAAAAGAAAGAAACATTCAAACCTTTTAAAAAGCAGCATAACAGTGAACGCTGTACCTGTACTTCATTCTTATTCTTAGACATCTGCTTATTAACACAGTTTAAATCTTCCAGATGTGAGATTTGCCACGGTAAGACATTTGCAAAGCAATCAATCATACTTTCAAAGACATTATAGACCTTACTGTCAAAAACAGTCCTCATTAAGAAACCAACGTCCAAGCTACAGGTGAAAGATTTACTAGACTCTCCCAATTATAATAAGAAAAAAAAACCCCAAACCATCCACAAAATTGTTTGTTTTTTTTTTATAAAGACATTTAATTTCCATGCAAGATTAAGAAAGAAGAGTTGGCTTGATCCTGGCTAATCCCACCGATCACATAGGATGGCTTCTATCCCTAACAACAGGTGGTCAAACTTTCTGAAAAAAAAACACCTTGTTACATACAATATAATAAATTTTAATTAAAATATAACAAATATCATACACATTCGCAGCACGATCCAGTTACCTGCAAATAGTGTGGTAGTACTGCAGAGTGTATCTAGTCTTCCTATAAGTGACCATCATCCACCTCTACAGCTTCTTAACAAGTTTACCAATCAGTGTAGTTATTCTACCAATTTCTGTAAAAACCTGAAATAAATTACTGGCTTTGCATGCAAAAATAACCTCTTTACGAGAACACCAGTTTGATACTTACCACTTTAAACAGATAGGCTAACTAAAACATGACCATCAGCAACACTATTTCATATAAACCTAAAGCACATTAATATATTCAAGTAATTTAAAAGCTAACAATAACATAGAAAATGTATGGTACCATCTATGAATAAAGTATTTATAAAAACTGATTTAATTTTCCATAATAAAGGTATACATGGCCTATTTTTAAACACAGTAGGTTTCAGTATCTGGTCAGGTTGATATTTCATTGCTATAGCACTCTGCTTCAGAAAAACATTACTGAAGCAGCTGCAGTTATAACAATGAGAAAATTTTCAAGGAAAAAAAATAAAATAATTCCATAATCATTCAAGTGTAACCAAAGGCCGTTGCAGTCATAGGGAACGAACACGATGTCAAACCTTCCAGCACGCTTTTTCTAACACGTGTCATTGCTGAAAAATACAGCTGCAACTGGAGTCTGCTCTTCTCTGATTAATGACCAGCTCCCTCCCTCTAAGTCACATTCCAACCCTTCCCCTCACATCCCCCTAACAGACACCCGCTCACATGCTCAGACTACACATATATTACTACGAACATGTGGCCCGAGAGAAATCTCAAGATAGCTTCGAGCACATCACAGAAAAATGCAAGATGTGACAGCTATGCCCTATTTTTATCTCTTTTGCAAGCTGGCAGAAATTAATTCTCACTCTCTTCTATAATTACATATCAACAAAATATATTTTTGAGACACAATGCTGCCTTCAAATATAGAGCAGAAAACTTAGATGTTTCTGCACACTTCAAATGTTTCTGCACACTTCAGTCAGTCTGCCGATTGCTAACTTGCCAGTAAACTATGGAGAAAAGCCACCAGACATCTGTGTAATACAAAATGAAACACCATCTCTGTTACTACACAAAATGAGCATTCAGATCTACAGTTCTATTTTTACAAGTTATGCAACAATTTGCCAATGCCCATACCTGCTGTTATTAAGTAAGCGGCAACTATGTTGTGCT
Source organism: Chlamydotis macqueenii (assembly GCF_036417535.1). NCBI lineage: Eukaryota > Metazoa > Chordata > Aves > Otidiformes > Otididae > Chlamydotis > Chlamydotis macqueenii. The sequence continues at coordinate 25,245,535 of NC_141559.1, forward strand.
CAGTCTGTGTAAAGGCTGAATGAGCTTCATTGTCACTTTCTGAGGAATTGGATGAATCATTCCAGTGCATTTTGAACAAAAGAGACTGTCGTCTATCCTCTGCAATAATTCATCACAACAACGAAACACTACAAAATCCTGTCAGGCAAACTCTTTCATTATTCAACAGACTGACTGAATAATTAAAAATGAGGGTTAGAGGGGGAGTTGCCCCCAGCATTGACAACCTCTAAGCATGATTTAATTGGACTAAAGTGCAAAGAAGTTTACACTCCCAATCTATGCAGGAGATTGTTAATGAAAACAAAGAGCAGCACAGAACTGAGTACATTTCCAACAGTACGCTTAAACTTCATTCTTACTGCTAAAGAGATTAACTGTCACATGCCTCCAACCTTTTTCCTTCAAATCTCTTGTGCAATTCTTCGGAAACCTCAACAAAAGTTGGCTCAGGTCAGTTGGTCATCAGCCTGGCTTGGAATTAATTCCCATCATCGCACTGAACACACAAAACTGCAGCACAACATAAAGACACAAATGTCTATTTCTTTAAAAAGCAGGATACGTTTACACTAAAGTCCATCCCTTCAAATCCTTGAAGACCTACTTCTTCAAGACTCTTAGTTTGATTTAAACTCCCAAGCTGACACAGACACAAGAACAACACAGTACAGTATTTTCCGAAGTCAAGCATGAATTTCAGAAAACTCAATTGCTGCATTTTTAAAATAGCCTGGTATGCAGAAAACAGTTGTTGAATATACCTTACAAGTCTGAACACCCTCCCTCTCCCAAACACACCCACATAAGCTTACTTTGGGCAAATTTTCCTAAGCATGTTACTGGGCAGAAAATTATTCAGCATTTTCCAAAGCCTTGAAGACCAGAAGCTCATGTTTTCTTCTCTGCAGTGACGAGGTAGCAACACACCAAAGACCTTTTATAAAATTCCGCATAAATATTAGCTGCAATAAACCCTTGCCCAAAGAGCTTATAAGCAGTATCAGTATAAGCAATCAAAGCTGTTTCCTACAGTTCCCTTTCATACAATTTTTGCTTCCAGTTTTGTACTCATACTGGGCATAAAAGTGTCAAGGATGAGCAACCAGCAAGGTTCTTCAGTTGTATGCAGGTCACAAGCACTCAAGCAGGCTCCCAGGCCAGGGCTGTGTCTTCTGAGCAGCAACAAAGATGCAGTGACACAGGCACTATTGAGGAATACAGCCATCCCATAGAACGGAAGTATACCAGAAGAGCTCTCTCTTCTCTAACTCATGAAACATTCAGAGAGTGTTCCCTCCCACTCCTCAGCTTTCCAGAACAGACATCCTGCATCTGTCACCCATTTGAATCTAAATCTAAGAAAATTTTGATATAAAACTTGTGCAGTCATGACATTTAGTCATCATTACTACAGATGATCATGTGTCACATTTCTACCAGAAAGCGTTTTATTTAATGCCACAGATCTACACTCACTCTTACAGTTCTCAGGGTACTTGTATTATTATGGTATTTTTCCTGTCAGAAGAGGATTAGGCAGGAACAAGGTGGGAGGGTTCCGAAATGAAAGATGATCTGTTTGGCAGTGAAGCCACTTCCCTAGTGCCCCACAGTCCTGCCTCGAAAGATAAAAGCACAGTGATAATTTGATATCTTTGCTTTCCTCCCCTGAAACTTTGGCAAGATTTTCAAAAGCATCTCAGATCTTGCAGCTTCCAATGCCGAACATCTCAGAAAAGCAAAGCAACATTGTTTTTATTCAGACAGGATTCCAGACTTAGAGTAGCAGTTAATGAGACCCTGCAGACTTTATACACACTTGTTGGTTAAAACATAAGTCTCTAATATGCGCAGTCCATCCTATGTACTATCACATTGTCTCTGTCTCCTCTTCTCTTAAATTTGGATAATTTTACAGCAACGGGAATTGAGATAAAAAAGTCAAAATTACTTAACATTGACCTAAAAGTAATTTTTTTCTAGAACACTGCAGTTCATAAAACAAAGCCTAAAAGATAAAGCAAGGAATTAAAGAATACAAATAATCCAGAAATTTGGAACCACAGTTCCTAAACCAGATAAAATATGGCTTACCACTTTGCTTTTTAATACTGGCATAAGAAAAAGAGAACTCCAAACCTCAGACTGTTTTTATGTTTTTATCCTCCAATAGCAGATAGCATTACTAGTGTCAGAGGGGCACTTTTCAGGTGATGCTTTTCCTTCCCACTTGTCACAGATCAGTAGCAACAAAATGTAGTTTCTATTTAAGTTCATTCTTCAGTTTGTAGGTATCTGTATAGATATGGGACAATGCAAGACTCAGTAAAGGGCTTAGCAAGCTGCTTTCAGTTATGTGTAAAGTATATTTTAACCCAAAAGTGATGGGAATAGAGAAGCTTACCTTTGCATTTTAAAAAATTTAAAAATTAAAAAACAAAACCAAAATAAAATATCTTTCCTATTTTCAGTGGTAACTGCACTAAAATAACCAAACGAACCCTCCCGCGTTTATTAAGCACATCACCACCAGAGGGCTCCGTAAGGCAGAACTTCCCTTTAATCTTATTTTCACAAAGAGATGCAAATAGTTCAAACCCAATGGAAAAAAAAAATTACTTTTTTTCCTCCCTCACAGAGACTTCTACTAATTTAAAACTGTTGATTAGAAAAGTTTGACTCTAAAGAGATTTTCAGCTGACTGAAGAAAATGCCTTGAAAAATATGTGACTCCACAAAGCTTTTTACTTGCCATACTTCGTGCAGTAGCTGTTTTCTTTTAAAGGAAACATTGTTTCTTGCCAAGACAATGCACTGCACAACTGCAAATAACTTTGCACCAGCATATCTGTGACTATTCAGCATTGCTTTAGCCAAACATCCATAACTTTGTGTCACTGTCCCCATTATTTTCTGTACTTCATCAAATTTCTTGGTCAAACAGCAAATCTATGAACTATATTGAACCATCCTTTCCCAATAACTACAGAAAACACAAGGAGAAAAAAAAACATCCGTCCAAGAAGGAATGCAGGAGCACTAAAGCCATTCTCAGTGGGTAACAATTTAAGCTTTACAATACACCTCCATGTATTACCCTCTGTTTAGCGAGGATTTAGATCCCACATAAAAAAAAAATATAGAACCAGAATTTTAGTGTGGCAAGGACAAAAGGCTCAAGGTCTTCTAAATACCTTTAAGCAATCCCATCCTAGTGATTTACCAGCTGTCATTTTCAAAATCAGCTGAAATGACCCTATGTCTAGGTCAAATACTGCACTGGCTAACACATGCACTTGCAACTGTATTTTGAAAAAGGGACTTGGTCGTTAAATGCTCTGCCTCAGACAACAGTGAGCACATGCAGACACTGACAACTGGACAAGGACACAGGCAGGCGTCACCACTACTGCTGTGTCCTGTGTGGGAAGCCAAGCACTGTGGGGTGCACTGAAGCCTACCTTCTTCCTGCGCTTCAGAGGAATATGAGGGACAGCAACCCTCTTCGCACTGCTGGAGTGGGTAGCAGGTGAGAAGTTCTTTAGGTGGCCCAGCCATCTGCCTCAAAGGCTGCCACTGAGGGGAAACCGAGGGAACACCAAACTGTCATTGAGAGCCTACACCTTCCCCCCAACTCCCCTCACTTCAGACTGCACCATGACTTTTCCTCCGACACTGCAGCTACTTGAAACTTCCCATTTCTGACAACACACCTATTTCCATCAGGGTGCTGGTAAGCCCACCTTTCCTATTCTCTGCAGAAAAAGGCTAGGATATATGTAAGCATATATGTAAAACTCTTCACTTACAAGGATCAGGAACATGGAGACAGAATCACAAACAGCATTTGAATAAAATGTCAACGAAAGAGGCAAAGGTGTCATATAAAATTAGAGAACCTGTTCATTGCAGCATTACACTGCAGACAAGACACGTTGTCTTAATTTTTTTAAGACATTGAATTTTCATCTATTACAGTTAGCGACTACTTGCATTAGGAGGGCAGTCATGCCATAGCACAGAGAAGACAAGGCAGAACAGTGACTGGGTTGGCCTTGCCACAACCAAACACCAACCTTCCCCAGAATGGGGTAGGGGGGGGTGGAAAAAAAAAAAGCATCACCGCATGGCAGACATGTCCAGACACTGCTTCCTCGTTCGTTTCACACCCCATCACTAAGGACATTCTTCGATCAGCATCTAAATGATCTACAATTTCCACAACAACCTAAGATTATAAATTTTGTCTGGATATTTGTGTTAATCTCATCCAACATTGTTTGGACACGTAGGACATGTCATAATGCTCCTTGTGCACTTGTCAGCTGGGACTGCAATCCAGTTTCCTATAACCAAGAGGCCGATCTTCCCTTTAGAACTGCAATGGATATTGTTCTTCAACCTCTCCGCACACAGATGTAAAACTCTTTGCTTTGGCCTTGTAATGGATTCAGGCTGACTCATTGCTCCATCTGCTGTGAGATTCAAAGCATACGCTTCTTGTCCTAGGCTGCAGGACAGCAGGTACTTCATGCAATTGAAACACCTGCTGTCACATCACGCAATTTAAAGGTGATGGCAGTACAGTCTTCTGATATCCTGGGGAAAAGTACATCCCTAAAGCATGCAATGAGAATAGCAGAGCAGAGCATGAATTTGGGTGTAAGAGCGGGAACTGTGTTATGTTAGTCTTCCAAAGTCAGAAGAATAAGGAAAGATCTAAGTCAGCTGCCCACAACCAGCTACTGAAGCATCCGTGAAGAAATACAGCACAGCAGAGGATGCAATTACAAGCATGACAAAAGCAATGACAATTCCAGCTTCACTGCAGGTTGATATTGTTCAACTGCAATGTGGTACACCAGAGATATGTCTCGCATGGGATTTTGTCTAGATTAAGTGCAATTCTACAATGCCCCAAGTTGGAGGCCTAAATCACTTAGGCCTAGCAATATACAGCAAGAAAAGTCTAAATATTTTTAGAGGTCTGGATTTAACTGACCTGGTTAAGGCTAAGTCTGTAGCAATATCAGAAAAATAATCGGTATCCCTCAATTCCTGATTGTGCTGCGGTTGAACAGTAGACTCAGTTTCTTCTCACCTAAGCAGATCCAGCAGACATTCCAATGTTTTATGGTTTGTTTTTTTAACTTGAAGAACATTTTTATCTATTATCCTATGCAGCATCTGTTCAGACTTAAATTAATTCTTGAACATTTGCTTTGCTACCTTGTTTCAAGTTTTGCTCCAGAGACTATTCAAACTAACAGTCACATTTGTTAAAATGACCAGTAACTGTCCAATCCCGGTGATGACAAATTACCCATTTCTTTTTGTTAAGCAGAAGGGTAATATAACTCATTTGCCTGTTACTGCATTAATTAATGAAACAGTGTAACAGTAAGATCAATTCTGAAATGTACCTCTTTCCACATTGAACAAGATGTTCAAAATATCTTCACATAGATTATTCTACAGATCCCTTTTCAGAAGTGCTTGGTATGAGAGTCTGTGAATGGACTCCTGGCTCCGGATGAAATCCAGAGAGATCCTACTTTTCTACTCTAATTTTACTTCCAGAGTTAGAGAATCATTCTGTTCTCCTCGATCCTTAAAAATAGTTAGCTTTTTAACAACCCTCAGAATGCATCCCATTAAAGAGACCAAAGACTTGTGCATATTCTTCCATGTCTTTTTTAAGCAATACTTACCTGAAAGCACGGTGCGCAGAGGAGCCCTATGAAGGGCTAGCCTGAATCTTAGCCCTATGCAAGCTCAGAGCACCACAAAGGTGCAGTGCCAGGACATCAAAACCTCAAGAGAAACAGGCTAAAAGGGAGGTGCAGTCAGTTAAAAGCTCTTAGTGTCAGTGTAATCAGATACAATTAGGTGACTTAAGAATAGTATTAACTTTGACTTATTCATTAGACAGCAGCTTCTAAGAAGATGCCTTAATGCCTTTGGCTTTCATTGAGATTTACACAAAAGAAATCCACAAAATATCCTTTGCTATCTTTCTTTCCTTTTACACATTATTACATATAAAAAAAATACAACACAGAATTTTGAAGTTTAGTTTGTAAAAACAGGTTCACAAAGGTTGTTTAAACGCTATGTCCACTTTAGAGCAACCCAGAAGATTCAATACAAAGAGAGGATGAGAACTAGGGATCAGTCACACATAGGTAACGGGTTCGTACTGACAAATGGGCATGTAGTGAAACCCGTAGGGTTTTTGAAAAAAAAAAAAAAAAAAAACATTTCTATTGATTGTTTACTCCAAACTCCAACAGGAAGTCAAGTATTGACTACGCCACTTGTCAGAAATAGTTTAAAAATAACATTGAATCCTGACTTTTTAAAAAAGTTCAAAGTATACTCTGAGTAGTCTTCAGTTGTTCGCCTGGGGCTATGCTCTCTTCACATGTTGAGTCATTAAATGTAAAAATAACTTCATTATACAGCTTCAAGTTCTTCATAAAAAGAACTTTTTCAGGGTCCTTTACAAAAATTATTCCTTGTTCTTCATTTCTGAAGATGATATGGTAAGACAGCAGGGAGATACTGATGGCTCCATTTTTAATGTCCTCTTCCTATTCAAAGAGTGAAGAAAAACACACCGAACAATTCACATCTTAGATGCATTTAAAGCAAATAAATTGTATATATAACACTAAATGAGTTGACAGAATAAAATAATTTATCATCATTGTCTGTTCTCACAGTCCTTTTTGAATGCAAAAAACTAGCATGGTCTTACACAAGCATAAAGAAAATGCAGAATACTGCACTTCAGCTTAAGCTAGCTACTGTGATGCACAGAAACTTTTTGCATGAAACTATAAACATCTATAAGAGATTAAAAAAATAAAGCATTCTGTTTAACATTTAAAAACTTCAGATATCAGAAGCCATTCTTATTAATAAATGTAAAAACCGCACACTCACCCCGAAAGCCGCCTCCACCACCTCTTCCTCCTCTGAATCCTCCTCCTCCACCTCTTCCTCCTCTGAATCCTCCTCCTCTTCCTCCTCCAAAACCTCCTGAATATAGAAAAGAAATTACACTTGAGGAGATACAAATTCTTTGTTATGCATGACAACTTTTTTCATTGGCCGTTTCTGAAACAAAAAGAACAACAATAAACCAGAAACTGTCACTTGCTGGACAGTTACTAGGTCAATTATTACACTAGTGCCTTGTCTCTTCTAGGGATCATCTACAGCATTTTAAGTATTTTTTCATATCTGATACACAATGTCCAAAATTCTAAAGACACTAACAAAACTCTACAATAACCTTCTTTCATGAGAAAAATCAGCGTACTCTCCTCCCTATGCTTTGGAGCTATTGCTTAGCTAGCTACAGAAGCCTAGGTCTTGCCATTGGAAAGATATCCCTGTCTCTTCCATTGAGTCATCAAACAGAAACACGCATAACATTTTTCTTTCCAAGACAACTGTTGATATTCAAGTACTCAACTGCAGCTTTACAAAAAAAAAAAAAAAACAAAACACCAAACACAAATCCAAAACACAAACAAAAAAAACCCCAAACAACCCACCTCACACCGAAAAACCCAACATTCTGCATCTTTCATTTCTGAGATCTTACCTCTGCCACCGCCTCTTCCTCCTCCACGTCCACCACCACGTCCTCCTCGACCACCTCCTCTAGGAGCACCTTTTTCTCCAGGAGGCCTTGGCAAAAATCTCTGAAGGGGTAGCAGCTTTGCTGGATCAATGTAAAACTGCAGGAAGAGAGCTCCATTAGGCTTTGAAAATACCAAGGCTGAAGTGCACATTAGTATCTCCGTTTAACAAATATCCATAATTTGGTCTTAACCCTTTATATCAAATTGTCCTGTGCAAATAGCCAAATAAAGAAATACATGACTGTGTTACAAAGTTATTAAAATACAGATTATATTTGCATGAGTTTGATTTGTTACACCTTTTTTGTGGGGTGGGGAGAAGGAAGAACAAGGCAGATACAAAAAAGTGAAAAGGAAGAGGAAATTATGTTTACAAAGGTCAACTTACTTTTAAAAGTTAATAAAAACTTAATAAAGCTTTTATTATCTGATAACATAGAGTAGATTTACCTAACTGATGATATATAGTTGAATTCTATTATTGAGATTGGCTAACCTTTTGCATTTTTTTAAACGAAGAGGCTCTCATGTTCTCAGACAGTTTCACTGAAAAATACTGTTAGTTTCTTTAAGGAACATAGCAGGGATAAAACATTAGAAATAGTAATTTTGTTACTGTATGAAAGGCACATTCGGATATTTTCTAAATTAGTATTTTTATACTGAATTAGTATTTTTATATGTCAGGCTGGATGAGGCTCTGAGCAACCTGATCTAGTCGGGGATGTCCCTGCTCCTTGCAGGGGGGTTGGACTAGATGACCTTTATAGGTGCCTTCCAACTCTAACCATTCTATGATTCTACAATTTTATAAATGAAGCTAAACATAATCAGCACAAATTAAAAAATACAATTAAAAGATCAATTTTTCTCGGGGTTTTTTTCATAGTTAAAAATATGGTATTTTGTGGTAACATCGTTTTTCCTTCCATGTATTAAGGCATAAGGAAGAATATACCACTGGAAAGAGTACATAAAAAAGTAATTGTAAACAAACAAACTCACTATTTGTATAGCAAGTGTCTACCCCTTTGGCCCCAGGGTGACATCAAGGCATAGATGTTGCAGGGGGTCTGCTACTGCTGCTGCTGGGTAGTACAACTCCCTGGCTGTGAAAAGATAAGAGTCAGCAGGGGCTGCTGGGCCAACCACACGCCCATCCTCATCCTACAGTGAAGAGACAGACACTCTCTGTTTCCCCACATGCGGTCTTGTATGAATCCTTTAGCTCTCCAGCGTGCAAGGACTTTGGTATGCAGTTCCTAAGATCAAATAGAGCTGCTGGCCAACTCTTGCTTAATTAAAATTCAAGATTAAAATGGGGAAGCACGGAGCTACAAAATGCAGTAGCACATTTTCTTAATATGTTATTGTAAGAAAAAAAAAACAAGTTTCTGAAATTCAAATAATTCTGATACAAAAAGAAAATCTGTACATGAATATATTCAGAGCATGAGAGTGATTTAAAGTTGCACGTTTTACTTTACATTTAATGTGGGAGAGGAGAATGCATGCAGCTAGTTACAGATGCTCAACCAACCAACACAGGCTAAGTTGTACGGTCATGTTAAACGGTTACTCCCTGAGTTGTCCTGTTTTTGTCATGCATTCTGTCAATCTGGTAGCGACAACAGAACAGACTCAGCACCTCTGTCTCAACAAGCTTACTTTGCAAGAGGACAGTCTAGCATAAGCTCACTTTTATTGGCAGTTTAAGTAATAAGCTGGACAATGAGCAATATGACGTCCAAGCACTAACTCACTTTTATAATTAAGTCAGAGCATGAGCAAGGTCACCTAACGCACAAAAAAAGCCCCTCTCCCTTGATCCAACTTTGCTATAGGTGAGTAACTTACAGCAGAAAATTTGGTCAAGTAGCTAGAAAAACATCTGCTAGCACTGCTACTGACTGAAGACCTCTGCCTGACATAAGATACTGTGTCACGCTGAAAAAGCTTTAAGGTAGGCACTCAGCATGAATGAGGCACCTACTGACACCAGGAGTTGCAGCTACACTTATGACTGTTCACACCTAACTGGTAGTCAAGCCTTGAACTATTTTGAAATCCTAGAGAAATTACATTTAAAAACCAGTCAGCCTCTTAAAAACAAATATGGAACATCACACATTTTTTTGAAGGATACAAAATCTCTCAGCTGCCCGAAGATTTCATCCACTTTGCCAATCTGTTCCTTATTATCCAAGTAGACTGGGGCATTGAAATAAGGCACCTTGTTTTCTTCTGTTTTACATTTACAAACAAGGTCATCTTCACACGGATGCATGAACTCTCCCAATACTAAAATAAAGAACAAACAAGCTAAAGATCTGGAGCAGCCATTCTAAATTAAATAAACATAAACTTTTCATGTAACTTACAAACTACCCTTTCTGGAGGCCCCTGGTCATATCCGCCTCTGTTGAAGCCTCCTCTTCCACCTCCCCGTCCAAAGCCACCTCGTCCACCACGATTAAAGCCACCTCTGTCACCGCCACCTCCTCCACGATTGAAGCCACCTCCTCCACGATTGAAGCCACCTCCTCTTCCTCCTCCACCTCCTCGTCCACGAAAAGACATTGTCTACAACCTCCTAAATTGTGGGCAAAAATCACATGGAAAAGATATTTCACATTGGATTTGGTGTACGAGTTAAGGTGTCCTGACAGCCTTGTTTGTGAATTTAACGCTTAGCCGTTTCACTCCTCACTAAAAACATGCGGGCGCACGAAAAACCAAGTTTACACCTAAAAAGTCACCCACTGCAACGCCTGCCTGTAACAAGTGACTTAGCAGGGACGGCGCGTTTTTCACTCACATCTGGGGGGGCTGAACGTGGCGCTCTCCAGCCCCAGCCCCGCGAAGGAGCGGCACAAAGCGAGAGCACACCCGGCACCCCACGGGGCACCAGGGGGATCCCCGCGAAGGCCGCCCGCCCGCCCGCAGCCCCCGGCCCTCCCGCATGGCTGCCACCAGCCCTCGGGGCTGCGGGGCGGGAGGGGCGGCGCGGCCCCGCCGGCACCCGGGCGCTCAGGAACGGCCGCCAACGGCTCTGACCCCTTCCCGCCTCTCGAGCCCGACCTCCACGCGCACGCCGTCCCTGCCGCCGCCACACTGCCGCTGCCGGAAACGAAGCTGCCTGCCGTAAACGAGGCGGCACCTCCGCCCGGCACTGTCGCAAAAGGGGCCCAAGGGAGGCCGTCCCCCCGCCACGGCGCGATGCGGGCCGCCCGCAGGGACGGATTCCCCGTGGGAAAGGGGGTGCTGCCGCAGGGAGCCGGGGCTCCTGACCCCTGACCAGAGACCTGGTTCCGGTCCGAGCGCAGGGGGGTGATACCCAGAGCGAGTGCCTCTGCCTGCACTCCCCCCGCCCGGGTGTCGGGGAGCAGCTCTGCTGCCGCCCTCCGCACTGACCGGCGGTTTGGGGGGTAGGGGTAGCTCTGCTGGCTGTAATTAAAGGTTTCCTGGAAACCCACTTTGAGAAGAGTACTTCAAGCGTTTGTCAAATACTTGAAAATTCTCTATACAAATGGTGTGATACGAGCGTCTAATCCAGCTGAGTACATAATGGACATTACATGGATATGAGTGTTCCTCTCTCTCCATATACAGCATGACATATATATCTCATATAAAAACAGATTTATCTTTTACAGTAATCCGGCAAAGATAAATGGCTACAAGCAGAAGAACCAGTGTGATGATTCAATCAGTCTCCTCTGCAAAAGAAAGGATATGTGTACCCTTAATAAGTGCTTCCTTTTAATCATTTACTTTAAGGGCTCTAATTCTGTTATCTCATCTTGCATTTACAGTAAAACCAGTTAAATTAAGGCGGGATCCTTTTGGAGAGACCAGATTTATCAGTTAATAGTTGAGGCTCCTGAACTTTATTTCTAAACACACTTTAAAATATTTTACTAATGGTTAAAAATTAAACACAAATCTAACAACTGACATTCAAAAGAATCCCAGCCAGAGGAATTTGTCTACAAAGAGAGATAACATTTCATCATGCGAGTGGTCCCAGTTTTCTTGGTTTTCTTGTCTCTTTTATGTTTTTGTGGATTACAGGTAAGAATTTATTTTACTGTGGTAGCAGTAATTTATTTTTTTAAAAAGACAGTTTAAAAAGCAGTTTATTTTTACAGAAGTAAAGCCAGTTGATTTTTTTAAGTTTCCTTTCATGGTATTTGTGTTTCATACATTTGTTTTAGCCCAGGTTGAACATTAGAAGCGTGCTACTTCTCTTTAATGTATTGAATCTATATGGGGTTTATGCTAACAAGCTTCTGGAAAAGATTTTAGTCATGATCCTATCCTAAACCCAGTCTGCATGTGTGGTTGACCACAGAAAGGTGCTGCAATTTTCCTTGCCCCCCTTTTCTGAGAAATGAGATTACCATCTTCTAACATGGCAACATGGTATATTGTACTGCCTGAAGTTTTGCTGCGGAATCTGTTCTGGCAGAAGTGTCCCAGAAATCCCAGAAAACCCACCTCGGCTAAGCGTTCAGCATGCCCCAAGTCTTTTAGAGAAACCCTTAGATAAAAATCAGCACTTTTGTTCCGATTCAGGAGAAACTCCTAGCACAATACTGGAGTTACGCCAAGACGGATCTGGCTCCCAGTTTGGATTCTACTAACCTGAGAACAGCAGAAAGACTTTAGTAAGATTATACAACCATTAAAAGGGGTTTTGTTGGATTAAATTCTGCCCCAACATCACCCCCACTGACTTTACTGTGGCCAGGATTTCTTCCCAAGAACTTTAAACTTCAGCTCTATAGATTTAGTGGACACAGTCAAAGCTGATAAATCATATTTGAGGACTAACTTTTCTCTCCCATTTTTTTGTACAAAGTCTATCCATATATATTTTTTTTTATGTTTCAACATTCTTCCTACCCATATTTCTCAGTGAGCAAAAGCGTTCAGCCAGCAACAAAGTCACCACAGCGCTGCACGAACACAGGCGCAGAGTCACTGACCTAGACGGTCAGAATCTGTACTTGCAGTCCAGTGACAACCAGCAACCACACTGCAAATCCACTGCTATGCAAGATAGAGGAAAAAAGCTGATAAGGAAGTGCAATTAATTGCCAGATTTCTTTAAGATACTTATACGTGTTACTTCAGCAGTCACACAGTGAAACAAATAATTAATTTTAGATTTCTTTATTTTTCTGGTGTTTAAGTCCCCTTATGTTTTCATTTGTTTACAATCTCATTGCTGTGGTGTGTTACCATTGGCTTAAAAAAAAAAAAAGTTTATAATCTGCTGTGCACTTCAGCTGATGTTTGAAGAGTAAAAAGTATAGTTTGTGGGAGACCAGTAAGAGTGAAGATCACAGCAGGTGAATGATCTGAAAAGAAAAAAAAGTCCAGAACTGAGAAAGACGAGGTGACCCAAGACAAGGGAATAAAGACTATAAACGATATTCAGCACTTTTGTGCTCGTAAGATAGGAAAAGGCTTAAGAACAAACACTTTGTTAAGGTCAGTAAAGTGATCTGCAGTACTCTTGGTGCAATTCCTAATCTTGCTCCCTTTTTAAAAAAAAAAATTTTGTGCCTTGCAGAATGCAGCATCTAATGCTGAAGAAAACCAGTTTCAGCAGGTTGAGTCTGCCCAGCCAGCTAAGCAAGACACATACCTCATGGGAGAATGCTTAAGCAACCAATACACACACAAGTCCTGTGAGAAAGTTTTTTGTCACCCATGGGAACGATGTGTGGAGGGAAAATGCCTTTGTAAGCTTCCCTACCAGTGCCCAAAAAATGGCTCTTCAGTTTGTTCTACCAATGGAAAGTACTTCCATACTTACTGTCACCTAAAGAGCTATGAGTGTCAACGTCCTGAAGCAAAGTTTCTGCACAAGGGAAAATGCGTGCTTACAGGTATTAACACCTCCTTTTCCAAAATATATCAGTCAGTCATTTGTGGCCAAGGAGATGCTTACTATTTACAGCTCAGGAAGTCTGTTTATTTCCTTGTGCTAGTAAAAACATGAAACAGAAAATGAGAAGTCATTGAGAGTGGGCAGTATCTGTTGATTTTCGTAAAATTAAAGTGATTGACAGGGCCAGGACGCCCTGCTGCTGGTAGGTTGCTCAAATCATCAGGTAGAAAGGGAAGAAATAGACACAGGAAAGAGCCCAAAGGTTACCAAGCAGTGTTGATTACGGTGGGAGGCTCAGTGGGAGACAACAGTAGCAGAGAGGCTATCTTTCGGAGGGGGACAGACCTCACAAGAGCAAGAGTCCAAGAAATGAAGTCAAGCTGCTGAGGTGTGTCTGGGAGTGCATGGGGAGAAGGTGTGCCATGTTCACCTCAACTGTCTTGCACGCTGTGGCTTTCATCAAAATAGAACGCTATTGCCCTGCAAACCAGTGACAGTTTGTGCACTGACAAGGAGATGTTTGTTCTCGCCTGCTTTTCAGGCTGAACCAAGCTGCTTTGTCGGCTCAACCTCTGTCTGAGTGCGGGGAGAAATGGCTCCTAACTAGGCAGGTGGCCTCTCTTAGCAATAGGAGTGGCTATTCCTACCCGTCCACCAGTCCCACCTCCACCAAATGCAGCAGGAGCAGCAAGCTGGGCCCAGGGCTCCCCTGGCCAGTCTCTGTCCCAGTACCATCCCTCTCTTTCCCCACAGAAGCAGCAGTTCAGCTCATGACCCTCAAGGTGGCAAAATTCAGTTCTGCCTATCACACTGAAAGGGATCAGAGCCTCCATGTGTTCCTAGTGCACTCTCTATGCAGCTTCACTAAGTTAAGCTGAGAACCTTAGCTCCACCATAAACAGTGGAAGTTTTGCTGCACGGGTACCAGAAGCAGGATCTGGCTGTCACACTTGAAGTGTTACTGGTTGGTTATCAAAAGTCCTCTAGTGAAAGACATTATACTAAGATGCAACATTTCCTTGGTAGGCCTCCAGGTACTCTTAGCTGGTAGGAACCATCACCCTCATTTGTCCCGAAAGCGGTATATTTTGAAAAAGTGGCAGGCTCAAAGCCACAAAGTTAATCCTTAGAAAAATCAGGAATAATACCTGAAGCTTCAGATTCCCAATCTACTCTTCTTTTAATTTGAACTTTAGCTCTGTGGTAATTCGAGCTAAACCATCACAAGCTGTCAAATCCTGATTTGTTTCTGTGCTATCTTTCCACTAGACACATCTCTATAATATGATTTTATTTGGGATTTTTTTTTTTTTTTTTTTAGAAACGTTTGCAATCTCCGTGGGCCAAGGAAATTCAAGTTTGCTTCAAGTAAAACCTGTGAATCAAATGAACTATTTTTTTGTATGTGATAGTGAGTGGACTATGAATGAAGCAAACGTGGCTTGCAAGCACCTTGGCTTTGAATTGTAAGTTGTGGGTATTTATCTCTGCATAACTGCAAGGGATCTGAAAAAGTAGCGATGCTTCCATAAGCGTCAGTCACAGTCAGCCAACAGCTAAGACAGAAAACTAATGAACAATGTATTTGCTACAATATTCTGATAAAGCTTCTTAAATTTACATCCAATAGTGAACGCCAAAACATTGATTTCTGTGTTGTATAACAGATTACAACTATACAAATCATAATTGTTTTACTTTTAAAATAAAGCTGAAGACCAATGCACAGGTTTTCTCTCAGGTCTATGTAAGGGAAAGTGCATAGATGGACCACTCCCAGGTAGCTCTGAGCAATAACCTGCATGCAGAGAAAAGTTTCTTACGCTACCTGACAACAAGGTACAGCTCCGTTTTGCCACTGACACCAGGCAGACTAACATGAACCGGAACACAGCTGTTTGTTCTTCACCCATTGCCCCTGCTGCCATTGCTTGCTTTGTTCCCCAGGAACAGCTGAAGCCATGCAGAGCTTGTTCTTTTTTCTGTGACCACACTGATGACCTGAGTGGCACACCCAGCTCGCCCCAGAGTCAGCTCTATGTCCTGTACATAATAATTTTACACATACACAACTAATTCAACCTAGTCAGGTAGGGCTCCCTCCCAAACCCCACCTGAAGACTAAAAATGCTAGTGCAGTGCCCTCAGTTGTCCCCTCTAGATAAGAAGCAAGTATTTCCTAGTCTTGATCAGTATCTCTTTAGATAGCAGAGAAGGGTTTGTCCTGGGACAGAGCATTCAGCCCCGGAGTCCCATTGTAAGCCTCTCTAGTTACTTATTTACTTGATCTGTGTTTCTTTAAGGTAGGGTACACATACACTGTTAGGAGGATACCGCTCAGGTAAAACCAAGGGAGATAAAATTTATTCATTCCAACCTTGCAGTGGCCTGAGCTTCCTCAATATGCATTGGCTTTGACGACACCAAGGGTACTCAACCCTATGCAGGATGGTTTCCAAATTATGGCTCACGCAGAGAGAGATCTGAGCTTACAAGTTTTGCTACATAAGG
Source organism: Chlamydotis macqueenii (assembly GCF_036417535.1). Lineage (NCBI taxonomy): Eukaryota > Metazoa > Chordata > Aves > Otidiformes > Otididae > Chlamydotis > Chlamydotis macqueenii. The sequence goes on from NC_141559.1 coordinate 25,261,606, forward strand.
AGACTTTTCTGTCCATCATGATACACAGTGACTGTCATAGAGCTACATATGGATTTAGAAACAGTTCTATGCAGCAACCTGCAAAAATCAGCATTTTGTTTTACTTTTCCTTGCAAAGCAAACATCTCCTACTTACCCCTAGACCATTCCATGGGAAGTTTGCTCTTTCTCTTAGCCATGACGAAAATCCTTTAACACTGAGGAAAATCATATAAATTCTAAACAATAGAAGCAGTAGACAATCCATTGTGAAATTATATAATTTGTTATTATTATTTATATCTTCACAGAGGTGCTGAACATTACCAAGCCAAGTCCAGCATTACTGATTCTGCCTTAAATTTGTTGCACTGTCTGCAAATAACTTGCAGGGGCCTAGAGACAAGTCTTGCTGAATGTCACATAGAGATGAAATCAAGATATAGTAATGTGGGATTTGTTAACCTCCAGTGCCAGGAAAAGCTCCGAGGTTAGTAGCTTTTTTTTAGTTTTATATCTGTTTGGAGTTCCTACATTTTAAGATTACCTTAAATAATTGTGACGTAGTTTGCTGAAATCTCCATCACAGCAAACCTGCACTGAAACCTTTTGATTTTTTTAAATAATCCTTTTGCAAACTTTAAGACAATGGAGGCACTCTTGAGTCAAGACAGTCTTGAGTTTATGAGTTTGGAAAATCACAGATTTTTACAGATATTTACTAAAAGCAAATATATTTCACCCACAGTTCTGTTTGTTCCCCCATTCCTTCCAAGGGTACTGAGGTATATTGTATCCCACAAGTCTTGTCTCTCACAGGTTAACTGGTGAGGAGACAGGTGACAAACTCCCACTAACCACTTTGTCTGTGAGGGAGATCAATTGGGACACTAGTAGCACTGTAGTCAGACAAGCATGACTATGGTGGAACTGCTCGTGTCTTCTGAAGAGTTTTGTGACTCCCCAATTTCTCACTGATATAAGGGGAATCAAGTCCTTGTTTTGACTTCTAATAGCTTTATTTTCTCTGTAGTGGGCTTTCTTTGGCACTGATAAACATCAGCCTGAGGCTAGGAGAGCTATGAATCATCTCAGGTTTTTCTTATGCCACAGACTCTTGATGACCTCCTTCTAGAGGGGGAACTTCCATCATCTTAATCACTTGAACCATTTACACTGGGTTTGAACTGATGTTTTCTGGTTTAGTCCTTGTCTGGAAAAAATTAAGTTCCCTTTTGCCAGGCTACTGCAAGTTGGAGGAGGAAAATAAGTGGTTACATAGCTTGATGAGAAGGCGATTAAGACAATAAAAGAGACTCCTATTTACATTACTGGGCCCCAGAATGCCTACTGTTGCTAGGCCAAACTGCTGATAGAATAAAATGCACAAGCAGAATATTTCTGTGGGCTGCTAGGAAGCTATAGACATTTCCACACTAACTGCATTTTCATCATGCTGCACAGCTTGTTCAGATGGTGAGTTTCATTGTGTCAACAAGAAATGCATTTCTCTGAATAAAACCTGTGATGGAATCAATGATTGTGGAGACCTAAGTGATGAACTGTGCTGTAGAGGTAATAATTTCCTTTCTCAGCTCTTTCAAAATAATTTCAGCAGAAAGCCACCCCAAAGAATTTTTATAGTAATGTAACAGCTAAAGTCCTAAAGTATCTCTTTTCCAGTAAGTGACTATATTAAAGCAATCAAACCATAGTCTATGTATACACAAGTGCAAAAGAAGTAGGCAAAATACAATTTTTTGAAGCAGGCAAGTGATCTCTGAGAATCTGGACTTCCTCAGAGGATGATGAAATACAATGAGATTATTTAGGAGGCTGTTAAACATTGATACAAAAAAAAAAGAGACATGTTAGAATAAAAATTTATTTTGAGCTGGGAAAAATCAATAGTAATTAAACAAAGGGACTGTTTTTCCAATGAACTATCTTTAAACCAAAATAAGATCTCTCTTAAATTTAATACTAATGCAAGATTATCCATAGAATATCTGTGAACAGTTCCCGTCACATTGCTTGTTCATGAGCAGTCATTCTTTCAGCATCTGCAATTTCAGCTGTAACAATTTTGATTAGAAACAAGGAAAGGATCTAGCATGACCTGAATGCAGAATACTTTCAGAAGTTGGGCTTCAGGTGCCAAATGGTAACATGGGTTACAAATCTCATCATTACCCCTAAATAACCTTAATTTCGTAGTTTTACAATTGTCAGTAAATTTAATCTGATAATAGTGGAAATACATTCACAGGCATTTTAGAAAAAAAATAATAAATACCCGTGGCTTCATACATTTTGAGGACATTTATTTAGATTTCACTCGACCAAAATAGTGCTGTTTCAGCTGTATGGGCTGAAAACAATGCTTCCTGGAATCAAAATAAGTCTTTCAACTGAGCTCATTGGTCTTTGGATCATATTGGGACATCTGGATACTTTTAGAGAACTATCTTATTTTCTATTAAAGACATGTCCTTAAATAGTAGATTGACATAAGATTATAAAGTAGCTCAAAAAACTCTGCCATAAATTCAAGCACTGCTTTGCTTTTAATAACAAACAAAGTGATCACAGGAATTGAAAGGAAGGAGGTTCTCAGGTTTATAATAATGTTTCATAGAATCGAGAATTTTAGAAGAACTTACTAAATCCAGTATCTTCAAAATAGGGCTCTTGATTCCTAACAATGCATTTAGGCATTTAGTTCATTCAACCAAAAGCCAGCTTGGACTCTGATTTTGAAGGGGAAATTGGACCCGAGCATCAAAAATTCCTCATTTAAGATGATCAGTAATGCTGGCAAAACTGGAGGTGCTTTAGCTGAGGTTAAATGTGTTGTAGATTAAACTGGTAAGGAGTGATACCAGGTCTAAAAGTACAGAACTGAACTGGTAACAGATCCAAATTTTTTAAGTCTTAAAATTTCAAGATTGTAAAATGAGGAGAGCCAAGTATTAATTTCGTGTTATACTTACAGAGCCTGCTTTTGTGATCTATTTGTGAACAGCCAAGTCCCATATAACACGGATATTATATTGTGTTTATATTTTAAAAAGCTCTCTGACTGTGTGAAGTTGCTGAATCATATGATCCTGTGATTTACACTTGTAATTTTGCTGTATTACAGAATGCAGAGACAACAGTTTCCACTGCCGGTCAAATATCTGTATTCCAAATAAGAATGTCTGTAACAAAGAAATTGACTGCCTCACAGGAGAGGATGAAGCTCGAGTTCTCTGTGCAGGTTTCCTTCTCAAAGATGTTTTTGTTTCTTTCCTTTCGTTCTGCTCTATTATAACCAGTGACTACACAATGCATATTATTAAAATATTTAACAGATTAGCAAAACCAAAATGCATGCAATAGTCTTCCCAATGTTATGTTATGCATAGTAGGAAGAAAAAGTTATGTAATTTTCCTCCTTTTCCTTCTAGAAAAGAATAGCAAGAAAACTAAAGGAAGGAAGAAACAGATGATGTTTTAGGAGGCTTAAGGCAGATTATGTCTTTTGCATACATGGCCATCTGTCAAACTGGTATCTCCTGTTTGTGAAGAAAGTGTAGACAGAGCAGGCAGGAATATTTCATTCACAGACGAGGAATTCAACTAGTTTGTCAAAATAATATTTCTTCTGTGCTGCTCCCCTCACTGTTGAAAATATTTTGCTTTGTTTTGAAATCAGAATGTTTTTTCTTGCTCAGATAAGAGACAAAGTCTAAAGCCAGAAAGTAAACACTATTGGTAAAAGGTAATTGGTAAAGGTAAACTGAACTCTAAAGGTAAACATTACTGTCAGTAACATGCAAACAGATCCAATCCTCAACCTCCATTTAGGAACTGAATTCAATGGGCATTTTTTTTTTAATAAAAGTTGACAAACCAGATTCAGGAAGCATTTAATTTACCTCTCATGTTTAATACCCTCTCTTACCCTGTTAAAGGAGGCACACACGACACAACAGCAGCATCTAAATTGGAAAAAAAAAAAATCCTGTTACTTAATGCTCCTTTGGGCTTTAGAAAGCTCCAAAAGGTTGATGGGGCAGGAGGAGGAATTTCTGTTTTTTCCTAGTGGAGGAGAATGGGATATATTTGCCAACATTTTTAGTATTTTGTTATTCTACTACAGGCAAAGACAAAGGTGCTGAAAATCACAGTATGGATGAAGGTAAGTGTAACTAACCCTCCAAAAACAACAGCATACCCTCTTATTAGTGACTTTCTAGCTACCAGCCAGCTGGCCAGATCCAGAGCACTCAGATATTTGGACTTAGTGATTTAGTAATATGCACACTGGGGCTTACTATTTGTCTCGCTTTCCAGTAATTTCAAGAATGCCAGAATAATTCATCCTAGCTGAGGACCCACATCTGCATGTTTTGGCAACTGGTGGACATAAACTCTCAGCAAAACTAGAGGAAGTGCTTTAAAATAATTTGCTTGAACGCAAGCAGCAGTGAAAAATGAAGAGAAGTAAAGTGGTGCTAAGACACAACCCATCTTGCAAAAAGCGAAAACAGATAGCAAAATTTTTGGTCTTTGCTTTCCTGCTACTTCAGCTACTGGCATATTCACAGCTCTCAGATTTTCAAGATAAAGATAAACCTGTCTCCAAATAGAGAGAATGGATACCTGAATTCTGAGGCACATTTTTCCTTTTTGTTAAAGAAAGAAAAAAGATAAAGACACTTCTTCCCCAAGTACACTGCGGTCTTACAAATCATACATTAATTCGACGGAAAAGAATCATAGGTGGAGAGATTGCAAGAAAGGTAAAAAAAAACCACCTTATGAGATATGAGTTAATTCAGCATCAATTTAAATGGGCATTATTGTCCTTCTGTTAAAATGTATGGGAATTACAAAATCAGCTACAAAACTGATTTCATGTTTTGCAGCAGTAGTGGCATTGCACTGAACAAAAATAAAAAGAAGCACAATTTATAAAGTAAAATATGGAGTTGCAAAATTGAGCGTTACAGTACAAGTACACATTGAAAATGATTCAGCAAAATAATTAATACTATATCTTTAAAATAACAATTCTGACAAAATGGAATTGAAAATGCGCCTTTGAAACAGAATACAGTCAAAAATGCTATACTTGATTATACCAGGTCAGATTCTATGGCTGTTCCTCTGGCTACAAGGGATTTCATGACAGAAAGCTGGAGGACCTCGCACACAGTCAGAAGATTGAACAAAACTACTGCATTTTAGAATAGATATCCTTTATATCAAATGGAGCCCAATTCACAATTTCTGGATAGCAGATTTTTTATTTTCAATCAGATCTAGTCAAGGAGTTGAGGTGATACCAAGAAGTGTGTTTCCCTTTATGCAGTAAGAATAGTACAATTATATAATTTCACATTATTTGCATGTTTGTTGTTTGAATAGGGTGAATTCCCTTGGCAAGTGGCAATTCGAGATACTAGCAGTGAAGGTGCAACAGTGTACTGTGGAGGAGTTTATATCGGTGGCTGTTGGGTTCTGACTGCTGCGCACTGTGTCAGGTAAAAACAACAAAATGGGAAATTATTTTTGTCTTGCAAGGCAGAAAGATTGATTTGGATATTATTGCCCTTCTTAGCTACCTGTTTGCTAATTCCTATTTGTCTATTGAATAAAGCAATTTAAAACACTAACTCACCCACATTAACGACAAGGAAGATTCAGAGAAAGTAGAATATTTTGTCAGTGAATAGAAAGCTGAAAAAGTAATGTTGAGTTTGAAAAGACGGGGGCATTCTTCAGTCAGATAGTAGGCAGGCAGCAAGGGTTCACCATAAACACTTTGCCTGAAAGGGAAGATCCAAGGGACCTCCTCTCTTCTCCATCTCTACCTTGGGGAAGTCCAGGATCTATTCCCTGAGAATGTCCCTGGGGTCATATGTTCTCCAGAACAAGCAAGAGCAGACAGGGAAGATTTGCCAGTCCCAGCATCCCATCCACATCTGCTCGCTCCTCTTTCTTTCACTTGAAATCGGAGAGGCATAAATGCCTGCTTTCTCTTTGCCACAGCACTAAACACAGAGGCTGGCCTTCAATTTTTTTTTTTTTTAATTAGTTGCAGTACTCAGCAGTGAGTTTCATCTGGCTTGTATTTGCTACGCTTCAGAAAAACCTGGACATCAACTCCAGAAAGAAACTATATGGATATAATATGATTTTTTTTTCTAGAGATACTTTGATAAAATGCAAAAGTTTACAGCTAGTTAAAATATACAGTGCTTGTGTTAAGTACCAAAACATATTTCATTTCACTATTTTTTTCCAGGGCAAATCGAGTTCATCTGTACCGTGTCTGGATTGGAATGCTGGATACAATACTGCACAACAAAGAGACAGATACTTTCAGACTAAAACAACTGATAATCCATGAAAATTATAATGCATCAACTTATGAAAATGACATTGCTCTGCTGGAACTAAGAGGTTCTGTGACAGGAGAATGCTCACTGCAATACAGCACACCTGCCTGTATCCCCTGGTCAAAGTATATGTTCAAAGATGGTGACAGATGTAAGGTTTCTGGATGGGGACTAGAGAAAGGTATTTACTTTACTGCTTACTGCAAGAATGTATTATTTGTATCACTCATTGTCTAATTGTGGTGAGCTTTCATTTTGAAAAGGCTAAACAGTAGTTGCGCACAAAGCACTCAGAAGAGGCTGAGTACAGAAAACACAGGCTGTGGTTTGGCATTCGGCTAGCACTACTGGTTCTCTGTACTGTTTCCTCTGCTGTTTCAGTCACTTAGTAAATTGATCTGGAGGACACCCCTGGCTGAAAACTACCCTGACAATAAGAAATGTTCTTTTTGCCAGTCTTAAGATTTATATTAGTTGTGGAGATACAGTAATGATATTTAGCAAGTGGAAGTGAGTAGCTCACAGTGGCCCATAGTCACAGCCCGTCCTCTGTCCCCTGCCCAAGAGGATCTGAGCTGCAGCCAACAGTTACAAAACTCAGCATGTCTTGTCTCACCTGCATTTGAGTTTAGCCTAGAGAAGGTTGCACACAGACAGATAAGACAAATGGAATCACGCTTTCAAAGATTTAGGAAGCATTTGTTTTGTACCATAGTGATTACAGTGTGGCATTGGAGCTACCGCATACTGGTTGTGAGGCTTCTCCTGTCCATACTCAGTAGCAGCTCATAAAGCAAATGCAAAGTTGGGAATTACTATCAAATGGACAGAAAACAAAACAGAGAATCTCCTTAGCATTGTGAATACATAGTTCACTTGTATCTTCACTATCTGGTCCACTTACCCCCAAAAAAATAGTAGAATTGGAAAAAAGGTAACAAAGATGAGCAGGGCCACATGTCCATTTCATAGAAAACAATATAACAGTTTCCCAGTGTCTGAAAACCTTGATATGGAAAACACAGAAAAAAAATGAGGAAAGCAAGGAAAGGGAAAGGGTGAAAATGTCACAACATGAAAGTACTATATTTAACACTCCAATTAACCACTCTGCTTTTATGGGCAATGTACTGCAATTCATATGGAGTGTTAGTAGAGTTTAAGGTATCTTGCTTATAATACTGAAAATTATATTCTGTAGATAAGCAAATACATAACTTTAACTTTATAATATTAAAAGTGTCTAATATGTACTTACCATTTTTAATTTAGAAAAGTTTATTCTTTTCTTTTCTAGGTTATACCAAACAATATGTCCTCAAGTGGGGCAATGTTAATTTATTTCAGAATTGTTCTGTATTGTATCCAGGACGATTTTTTAAAAAAATGGCATGTGCAGGTAAGCATCAGTTTTCTTACTATAACTTCTCTACCATCAAACACACTCTTTATAGGACATACTGGCTGGGAATCTTTTAGACTTGCGAAAGACATTAAACCAATTGCCAAAGTATCACCATTACCAAAATGCTAGCCATTGGAGCTTAGATGCATGCACCATCATATATCAATTTATAAACAGAATTAAGATGGCAGTATGCCAAGTTCCTATGATTATGTGGGCAAATTTCAGCATGCAATTTGATTTGTTTTCTAAATACATGTGCACTTTACAGCCCACTGAACTTCCTACCTTTACTATATTTGATTCTGATTTAGCAAGATATTTAAGCAAATGCCTGTCTTAGAGCACAGTAGTAGTGACTATTCATCTGCTTAGACATTTGCTACTACCACACTGCACCACAGGAAAAATACTATTAACTTTTCAAACTAAGATTAGTCTGGCCAGGAAACCAGTTGTCACTCCTAGTATGAAAATAAGGATTTTTAATACCCATTTTTTGCTTCTCAAGTAACAAAAGCTATCACCAAATACACAACTAAAAAAAAAAAAAAGAGTATTCAACTTACAGGGCTGATAGTTTCAACTGTTCTTTAAATAAAAAATTAAAGGTACTATTTAAATAAACTACTTAATGAGAAAAATAATAACTGACTACAAAAGCCAAATCATTTGTGATAAATTCAACATGACACCTGTAAGATACTGGGTTTGTCTACTGTGCATTTTCCATAACTTATCTTCTTATCTTCAATGTATTTCAACTGATGATACTTTACCATTAAGGAACAAAGACAGTATCACATGGGACAACATCAGAAAAGGGGTATCTGGGGTTAGCTTCCCCTCCCTGATGTAAATACAAACTTTGGAATTAAGGGCTAGTATCCATGTGAGTTAGTTATAGAAGCAAATATTAATTAAATGGAGTACAGGCAATAAAATCTTGTTTTACAGGATCAGTAATTCCAACTCTGAAAAGTTCACAAAACTCTCAGTAATGCAGAGATTCAAGAAAGACATTACATTTTGAAAAACTTGGAGACTCCTGCTTAGTATGGGTTCCTTCATGCTAGGTCAATCAACCGAGCAGAAAAATGTAGAGAGGGTGTTGTTAGAAATTAATAAACTTTTACTGACGATATAGGACAAAGCATAAACCATATTCTAGCTCTGTACCTGTGTTTCTATCACATCCATCACTCCATTTTTTCATTAGCATTCTATTTGCTGAACTGCAAACAAGTAGTTCTGTGAGCACTGAAAGAGCTCTGGATCCTACACACTTGTGCCGCAGGGCCGCTATCTGATGTTGCAGAAGTTTCACACTGTGAGCGAGATCTTGCAGTGAGGGCACTTACAGACAGTTGCTCTCCCTCCCATCCCAGCATTCACATGCTCTCCTTCTTGTACCTGCCCACCTATTTTCACAAAGCTGGTAGGGAAATTAATTTTGAGGCCTGTGCCTCTCTGTACAGCTCTGATGAAACTGGCCAGTGAATCACTGGGTAGAGAGGACATCAAAGGCAGACATGTAGGGATACACATATTATGATATGTCATTTCCATAGGAATCAGCCTACAAATCTTTTTACCTTTTTCATCCCACTTTTGTTAACTTTTTATGAGCTACTTCTAATTATATAGGCAATATGGCTGAATTATTCTCTGTTGCACAGGGCAAAACAAGACTTACATCACTGACATCAAAGCAAATGAGGAGAATTTGGGCCAGCCACAAATGCAAAGAGAGGCCCTGCACTTAAAAAGAAATGAGAAGTAATAGACTGAAGAGGTTAGGAACCTCCCTTACTGGTGACCATTAGGCAAACATCTGTCAGGAAGTGACATGGACCTTAAAAACCTCCTGAGCTCTGTTTTGTGTGCTAGCTTGTATATGAACTTGGTTTTGCTTTTTATTTCCTCTTCTGCTTCAGGTACTTACGATGGCTCCATAGACAGTTGCAAAGGTGATTCAGGAGGACCCCTGGTCTGTTTTGATGCAGAAAATGTGGCATACGTCTGGGGTATTGTGAGTTGGGGCGAGAACTGTGGGGAGGCTGGTCACCCTGGCGTGTATACCAAAGTTGCCAGCTATTATGATTGGATTAGCCATCACGTGACAAGGGGTCTCATTTCACGGTATAATATCTGAAGCTCAGAAAATTAAATACTTCCTTCATATCAACCGTGCAAAAATGAACACTAATCCTTTTCTACAATCAGCAGCCATGTAACTTAGCAACTATCAGTACAAATCTTTAAATAATATATTCTGAAAATTCTTAACACTCTATGAATACCACAGTTTTGCAGAAGCCTGTAGGAAGAGAATTTTACAGTCACAAGAGTCCGCAGCAAAAGTCTCTAATAAAAGCAGGTAAATTAAAATACCTTTTTGGTTTTGTTACTTTGGGGTTGTTTTTTTTCCCCACCTTTCACATTGTATTTCAGTTGTGGTTGTTTTTTCATTTGAAATGGACAACCATACTGAAAGCAGTGGTTGGAAAATGACTGCACTGGCAATATGTGAACTTCACAGAAGACAGCAACCAGAGTACTTTAAACTTCCATCATCTCAAGGTGTGGGTCACTAGAAACCCTCAGGATGCTACCTTGCTGAATCCCCACCGCCAAGATTTGCTATTTAGGAACGCATTTAAGCATATTCCTACACGGGAATTACTTTGCTGAATTAGGGCCTTTGTAATCCTAGGGAAAAGCTGGACAGGCTAGGAAGAGCTCCCTCTTTTGTTTGACTTAATTAGCTTCTGTAAAGAACTTTTCCCACCTATTTCTTCAGTTAACTACACGTAATTAAATTCTGAGGCTGAAAAGAAAAAACAGTAGAATATTTACCATGTATCTTTCTGCTCTGCCTGTTGATCTGGAGATCTCCCAGTTTTCTTTCCATTTCCTGCTCTTCTTTTCAGTTAACTTTATCCTGAAGCCTAATATTACTATGTCCTGAGGGATTCCACGTCTTAAAGCAAAGATTTCATTACAAAAATTAAAACAAATTCCACAGGGTTCCACTTCAGCTCATCCATGAAGCACCTAGAATTTAAACACAAAATTAATATATTTAAAAGAAAAAAACAACAGGGTGTTTTAGTAAGTGAGTTCATTTTGGTCAGATTTTTTTTTCCAGTGAATTAAGACTGAGCTTTTACTGTTTAACAGATATACTTTAATTCTGCCTTTTTTTACAACCCTATCTTGCACATTTGATGTTACCTGAAACTGAATCATTCACGTGTGTAAAGGTCACTGGATCAGTTTCCTTCACAGTGATCATCGTAAAATTAGGTTAAAATTTTAACACTTCAAGTACATATTCCCTACTGCACTTTTTTGGTGTCTAAACAAGCGTGCTTTCCAAAAGGTCGTGTTTTTTCTAGCTGTATTTATTAATACAAGCTCTGCCCCAGTGTGGTTTGGGGCACACTCCTCCCATAGAGCCACCGCGCTAAGCAAGCGGCTGGCACTAACCCTGCCGTGCCTTCCGCTCAGCCCCACGGCCGCAGTATCTCAGTGGCTGGCTAGAAAACTAGCCTTTCTGTCCTTCCTCCAAAATGCTATTGCCTTCACATTTAGCAATGCCAAGTTCACCACATCTAACGCAGTCATCAAATAGAGCTTTTCCAAATAAAAAAAGGCCTGGGGTTTCATATTATCGGATAGCACCGGCACCTGCCATGGCCCTGCGCGGCCAGCACCACCGGGCTCGTTCCCTACCTTACTGGCAGACAGTTGTTCTCCCGGTTTGTATCTGGACAGGTTTGGAAACGGTCCCCCGTGGAACCAGGGGCGCCGTGACCTGCTGGAGATGGCGGCATGGCTCTGACCAAACAGCCCGTGTTGTAACAGGGCAGGTGCTAGGCCGCGTCTTGCAATGCCTCCTCTCGCCGTCTGTGGGCGGGGGTGAAAGGCTCTGCTTCATTGTGCCCCCCTCAGAGCCATCACTGATCCTTCTCTCTCTAACCCACCCCCATCCTGTCTCTGACAGGTGACTCTCAGCATTAGCCCAGGGAAAGGCAGCCGGGATCCCCTTCGCCCCCAGGGCCCCTGCGGGACGGACGGACGGAGGCGCGGCAACGGAAGGCCCCTCCCCGCCGGGCGGCCGGGGGCGGTGCCCGCAGGGACGATGGCGACGGAGACGGCGGGCCAGGCTGGGCTGGCGAGGCGCCGAGGGAGCGGGCGGCCGGCGGGGGCTTAGCGGGGCGGCCGGCGGGGGCGCCGCTCGGCATGGCCCGCGCCCCGCTCCTGCCGCCGCCGCCGCCGCTGCTGCTGGTGGTGGTGCTGGTGCTGGTGGCTTGCGCCGGGCAGGGCCCGCGGGTGGCGGGGTGCCAGGAGGCGCCGCAGACGCCCGACTGGCGGATGACGCTGAAGACCATCCGCAACGGAGTGCACAAGATCGACGTGTACCTCAACGCGGCTCTCGACCTCCTCGGCGGCGAGGACGGCCTCTGCCAGTACAAGTGCAGCGACGGTGAGGCGGGCGACGGGGCGGGGGGCCGGCCGGCCCGCGGCGACCCTTGCCCTCCCTCCCGCCGGTCGGCCGGCTTCGGGCGGCCCGGTCCGGTCAGACCGGCCGGGGCTGCGAGGGCGGGTGGCCGGCCCGAGGCACCGCTCCCAGGGAAGCGGGGCGCAGCCGCAAAGGAAACCTCAGTGACAAGGTGTTACACCTATGTGTAAATATATATATATATGTGTGTGTGTGTACATAAAAGCCACCTGCCTGGAGGCGGCTCCCCTGTCGTCCCCGGCCACCGCAGAGGGGTGTCGGGGGAGCCGTGCTGTGGCAGGGGGTGGCTTCTTGCCCGGCTTTTCACCGGCGCTTCGGGAGCGCCCCAAAACGGAAGATTCACGTCGATCCTCTTGGTCTCTGTCTTACTGGGCTGGATTATTTCTTGAGTGTGGCGGTGGCACTCTGACTGGCTCCACAGGAGTGGCCGGGGCACGGTGACATTTCCGGTCTCTACCAGAATGTGCACTTTTCAAACACGTTTTTTCTTTACTGTTACTTTTAATTGTGGCCTCAGTTTGTTTCCAATACCGAAACAAGGTGAAGGGTCACTTTTCAAATTAACTCCTCAACCTTCTTCAACTTGGGATGCGGATTTCCCTGTCTTGCTGCACTAGTAAGTGTTCAAGGAGAGGCGACTTTGGCAGTCTCTACTAATTTAAATGTTATTAATGCAGTTATGTAATGTGTTATTAATGTCATGTATTAAAATCAGAGCACTACTCTTGCTTGCATATAAAGCATAGAAGTTTTAATGAACTTACTCTAAGTACTAAGTTCTCTAAAGTACTCTGTTTTTTAATGTAATCCTACATACTGCACACTTAAATGACACATCAATTTTAGTAACTCAAAACTTTTTTTTTTTTTAAACTTGGGAAACTAACATCAACCCTTGCCCAGATGTCCCCATTTAAAAAAAAAAAAATGCTTAATACTCCTAAGTTGTAATTCAGTAAGAATTATTGATACTCATGCCTGAATGTATGTTTAAGTTAAAAATAAAACTGACACTGTCTTAAGCCCAACAGATGCCTGTGGTAAGTTTTGACAGTACTAAAATTCTGTGAAAAAAAATCTATTTGAGGCATGATAAATTACCTTTTTCAGGATCAAAGCCCTTTCCTCGCTACGGATATAAACCTTCACCACCAAATGGCTGTGGATCCCCTCTATTTGGAGTTCAGGTAAGTATTTGCATTTTGGGGCTTGTGTGTCTTTCACACATCAGCTTTCCTCGATGTGGGCATGTTTTTCCCTCCCCCATTCTAAGGCTGAGGCAGCATGCATGTATAGCGTCCTTGCTTTTATCAGCTCCAACACATGCTTTGGTAACAACAGAGGGAAAATGTCAGTATTATAAACAAACATAGCATAAACATTTTCGTCATTGACATAAAATATTATAGGGATAAAATTGAATGTCAATGATTAATTTCCCGTTTTTTAATGTCTTGTTTTAGTGTTTTGTTCTCAGTCTTGAAAGTGATGAACAACCCAGCTGTAGCCCTGTGAGAGTGGAGGGTTTGGCTCTGACTCTTCCTGTCCTTACAGATGCTAATCCATTTTCCTCACTGCTAGAAAGAAAATATGGGTTAGCTTATGTACTGGATCTGGCTGGGATGGAGTTAACTTTCTTCATAGCAGGCTGCATGACACTGTGTTTGGGAATTTGAGCTAAAATAGTGTTGGTGGTTTTGGCTCTTGCTGAACAGTGATTGCACAGTTTTGTGACTTTATCTTTTTTTCCCACTCTGCCTGTCTGCCACCCCAGAGCATAGGCTGGAGCTGGGCAAAAGATGGGGAGGGGACACAGCTGACCCAAAGTGGCCAGAGGGATATTCTGTTCCACATACAGTCATGCTCAGTAATAAAAACTGGAGTAGTGGAAGGCGGCAGGGGGGTCATAGTGCGTGTGTTTGGCTTCCAAGGTGGCTGTTGCAGAGAGACTGGCTGGGCATCCATCTGCTTGTTGGATCTGGTGAATGATTGCTTTTGCACTGCTTATTTTGGGACACTTTTTTTTTTTTCCCTTTCATTCGTCTATTAAACTGCCTTTATCTCAACCCACATGTTTTCTTGCTTTTGCTCTTCCTATTTCTCCTCCATTCCAGGGAGGGGGGTGGAGGGTGAGCAAGCAGCTCTGTGGGTGCTTGGCTGCTGGCCAAGGCCAAACCACCACAGCTCACTAGAGGTGAACAGCAAAATAGGTAGTAAGTGAGTGACAGCTGGATTGATTGCATTAGTTTTTAATTTCAAACTGTCACAGTCCATTCATAGGCTATACCCTTCTTAACTTGAATACCAATGGAGTGTTGGGGGGGGGGTTTCTTCACAGTTTGACATCGGTATCCCTTCAATGACAAAGTGCTGCAATTACCACGACAGATGTTATGATACTTGTGGCAATAAAAAAAATGATTGTGATGAGCAGTTTCAGTCCTGCCTCTCCAAAATTTGCAGAGATGTGCAGAAAACACTTGGAATCTCAGAGAGTGTCTCAGGTAAATGTGAAAAGGCCTCTTTTTTTTTTTCCAAGTTTAACTGAGCTTATTTGGCAAAGAATCTTTGTGCAGTGCACTAATGACACATTTTCGTAAGCTGATGCTATTGCTGAAAGATGTCTTGTTTTGTCCCTGTGCAGCCCAGACACTTGTACAGCAGGGCAATGACACACCATAGGAAAATAATCAGGGTTAAAACTAACCTTGAGGGGAAAAAATAATACTTCCCATTTAGGAGTATAAATATGGGAATACAACTTGATCAAAATGCATGTATAATTCTTGCATTTATTGTAGTATAGCTGAGTATTCACTGTTCTGCTGGGTGATTTCTCAATGTCTATCTACTATGTGTGACTGCTAGTAAACTGTAGGAAAATACTGACTTGTTTCCTTTTATGAAATAAGATGTTAGAGTAATATATTGTCATAGTGGAAGTAGTTAATCCTATCCCTTAGTGAATACATTTTAAGTTCTTAAGTAACAGGCTGTATGATACTACTCCTGGTTGTTGGCCTGCATCTGATGGATATATGACATAACCACACTTTTTAACTTGGACAATGTCATTCTTACAGTAAGCAGTCCCACTGAGAGCAATACATTTTCAGAACAAGCCTGTGTTTGAACTTCTCAAATTAATTTAGTTTTGTTCAGCATATGAAAAATCTTTACTCACAATTTAAATAATTCTGTATTGGTTCAGTTTTTAATTTGACAATCTATTTGTTATGCCCAGTGAAGATTGCTTCTTTCTTAGAATCATTCTCAGTTTGCCAGAGTAATTTTTGGTAGTTTCATATTCCACTCAAAGAGTACTTTTAACTGAACTCTTCTTTGCTTGCAGCTTGTGAATCAACTGTTCAACTGTTGTTTGATGCGGTTATACATTTAGGATGTAAACCATACCTGGATAGCCAGAGAGCTGCATGTATGTGTCAATATGAGGATAAGACAGATCTCTGAAAGAAGATACTGAGATCTCATGGTGTAGAATAAAGTCAAAGACTCAGCTGAAGTGAAGCAAGTGTTTGGTTACAAAGCTTTACACTCTTCAGACAGTAATATATTGAACACCGACATGAACATACGGGTTTGAAAGTCACTATGATATTCTTCCCAATGTAAAAAAGAAAGCAAGTCTTCCTTCTCCTCCCCTTTATGCCAGAAGCTTGGAAACTGAAATTAGTTTCCTTTGATGTATGTACAATCAGGGCATGCTACTGTAAAACACTAGTGCCATTTTAAAGTTTTTAAGAAAACTCCATAATGGGGAAATCAGAGGCACAAAGAGTTGTATTGAATTATTTCTGATTTTTAATATAGGTCAAATTTTAGGTTTACTAGCAGTTGATGCATCTGATGGATCCAACAAGGAAGAACATTTTATGTGTATTAATACAGCATCTTAAATAGCCTGTACTTTCATGCGTGTTATTTTATAAATGAATCAAATGTTTATTTTTCAAATAAAACAGTTTGTGTTGTGTATTATATGCCCAGAAAGGATATATTGTTCAAAGAAGTTGATCTATATTTGTCTTATAGTAGAACTTGGTTACTGTACTCATCTTTGCTTTCATTTAGTCCATTCTGATGAAAACTAAGAGAAAGTTCCACAGTTAGGGTCAGTATGCCCAAAAACCTTTTTATTTAAAATGCCCTCTGTGAGGCTGGCAGATATTTGCACCTGTATTTCTGTCATCTGTTCCCATGACCTCTGTGAGGCTGAGAAACATCTGAGTTTGCACTTCTGTCATCTGTTCCCTCTCTGACTTCTCTAGCTGAAATCCCCTGATGTCTGAATTATTTGGGGTTTGTTCTCTTTACTGATTTTTCATTGCTTATCTGCAGTTGTCAGTCCTTAGTTAACTTTTACATTAGGTCCTCTGTCATAAAGATTTTTATTTGCTCTCCTGCTGTCCTGATTCTGCCTTAGAAGTCCACAGGAGGAGAGGACTGAAAATCAAAATACTCCATCTGTGAACAGGGAGCGGAAACCATGCTAAAAGCCTAAAGTTTACCAGACTTGTGGACTATAATGTAATTATCCCCTGGAAGTACTTTTATATGTTTTTTTTCTTTAACAGTTATTTGTGGTACTTTTGTTTTCTTTTTCACTGGAGCTTACTGTACCTGACAGTGAATGTGAGTGCCTCATAGAATAAAGTTCCTGCTAAAGTTCTTTGGCCATGCTCCGTGGTTTCTTTTTGTATTTCTGGATATGAAGTAGCACTGCAAGAGAAGTATTACTAATAGAGTTTTACAAAACTGTCCTTGAAGAACTTGTGGTTCCTCTAAATCTGGAGAAATTCATTTTCTGCCATAGAATTGGAACAACTCTGAATTACCCTGGAATTCCATGGTTGGAACCCTAAAAGTTTTTTAGTACCAAAGCAGGGAATGGTAATGGTGTTGCTTGTTTAAAGTTAAAAAAAAAAATAACACAATGAGTCCAAAATACTAGATGGCTGTTGAGTTGCATTGAAACAAGCTTAAACTAGATGCTTAAATGAAAAATTTTCACTGTTGGAAGGAGTTGGGTATTGTTCCTTCTGTACTGACTTGTAAGTACACCACAAACGCCTTCCAGAGTTTCCTTCAAACCATTTAACACCAAAAAGAGCTTTAATGCTTCTAGATAGTACAACAAATGACACTTTGATTAGTTCTGCTTGCAAAGCAGAGGAAGCATTTGACTTCTTCCAGGGAAACTTGACTTTGCAAAAGCAAAAGGATTTCTGTAGCAGAAATCCTTGATTATAGTTACCTGCAAACTATACAAAATGCATTTTACAGGCCACAGCCTCAAAATGAAGGCTAGCTGTCGCCCCCAGGATTTATCATACCATTTAACAACTTACATATTTTTAGATATATCTACATTAAAAAATAATACTATATACAGCAGCTCTTGGCATTTGACTCAGTACTGCATGCTTTTATGTAGTCAGTAATACTCTTTAAATATTGCAGTGAATTTTCTCTTTTTTACAGGTTAAAGTCTTAATACAATTGCCTTCCTTAGGTTATTTTGCTTTTCTGGATGATCTGAATAACAGCAGTGTGTCCACAATCAAACTTCCTTCTTTGAACTGCAGTTCTGATACATCTATAATGCTTTTTCCAAAAATATCCACTTATAGTGGAGCTACTGATGATCTGAAAGTGATTCAAAACAAGTACGTGCATGTATTACGAAAACTTTCATGTACTAAAATAAGCCGGAAATGCACAGCCGTCAAGCACTACCTTAGGCTTCACGCATGTGATCATGTTACTGGTTACTCATCTGAACACAGTGGCTGAGTATGTTCTTAACCTACAGCAAAACCAAGTGGAAAAGAGGTTTGATTGTCTTATTAGGACCTAAGCTAACTGTTAGACTGAGGAACATGGCTGATACAAGTTTAAACTGCTGAACAGAAAGCTGTTCCAGTCCTAGACTTAGGTTCTACAGCTGCCACCTCACGCAGGATTCTTGCTGCCACTGGTTTTAGTGGCAGCTCTAGTGTGAGCTGAGAGATCTGGGATTTGCAGTTTGCAAAAAAAAAAAAAGAATCTGCTTGATAAGAATCTAAATGTTTCACAGTGGAAGACACAAAACTCTTATAATAGTATCATATTCTAACTAAAGGGTATACAAAGACAATTTAAATGACAGTTTCATCTTGATCTAGCTGCCTACTGGCAGTCTGAGAATAACAAGTCCAAACAAGGGAAAAACAAGCAAAGACAATTAGAAATACCTATAGCTCCTCTAACCAAAAGAGAGACGTCTTGTCTAAAAGATGTAGTCACACCAGAAGCCTGTGTCAAAACAGGTCAAACAGACTGGGTAAAAATTCCTAAAAATCCCACTCTAAAGCCACCTCCTTTTGTGCTTGTAACAACAATCTCTGAAAGCATAGTCACACTTTAGTTTATCCTAGAGCCTTCCTAGAAATAGGCTGGATAGGAAATTCAGATCCATCCACTGTACAAATCTGCAAAGCTCTTCTCCAGAATGATGGTTTTAGTCACTGGCTTTGGTTTACAAACTGTTGTTTTTTATGCTGTCAGTGAACGGTAAGTGCCATATAATGAAAAGGCTGGGAATATCAGCATTTGTTAAGATAACCTGGCACTCTCTTCAATACCTTGGTGCTTTCTTCACAGTTCTAAGATAATAAAAAAGAACTGATGCAAGAATAGAACAAAGTTGTAAAATTATCTACATCCAGACCTCTCAGGGGTTTATTGTTGGGATGAATGAAGATGCATTTTGAGTAACAGTAATCTTACAGCAAAGGCAACAGTATGTGCTTTTAGGGGGACTTCTAGTACAGTTTTGAAAAATCTCAGTTCCATAAACACAGCAGCTTCTCATTATATTTCAGGATGATGCCTTTATATATGACAGTTCAGTTAATGAAACATGGTCACTAGAGCACCCATCACAGGAACACAGATAACTCCTGACAAACTTAAAAAGCAACAGGAGACGCCTACAGCCCCCGCAGCGGGCCGTCCCCCTGAGCGGCGGCGGCGGCCACCTCTCCGCTCGGTGCTGCTGCCGCCGCTGTCTCCCGCCTCGAGCACCAAGACCCCCGCGGCCCTCACGGCCCCGCAGCGTTTCCCCCCAGAGTCTGCCGCCCCGTTTTTGCAGAGGAGACGAAAAGGCGACAAGTTCTCTGTCCCCGAGGGAGTGCCTGGGCCGGGCCGGGCCGAGGAGGCGGGCCGACAGCGGGAAGGCTGGGCGCGCACGCACGGTGCGGCGCGGAGCCGGGTTGCCTCTGTCTGCGGTCATGTCGGGGTCGGAGCGGCGGCGGCCGGCAGGTAGGTGGGTGGGTGGGCAGGTGGGCGAGAACCGAGGGCGGCAGTGGGTAATGGCAGCCGCCCGCGCCGATGGGGGCGAGCCTCCGTTGTTGGGCGCGTGCCGGAGCTGAAGGGCGCGGCCTCTGTTAACGTGCGGAGCCGTTAACGGCCTCGGCGGCCCGCAGCCCCCTTCCCTCCCCCCACCCCCCCCCGCCGCGAGCTCTGGCGCCTGGGGCAGGCACGGTGCCGATCGACCTCGTAGGGGAAGAGCGGGGCAGGACGGGGGGTTGTCTTTGCGAAGGTAGCGCAGGGAGAAGGGCCTCCCCCCGCGGCTTGACCGAAGCGACGGAGCAGGGGCCGTGCCTGGAGGAGCGCTGCCCGGAGGCGGCTGCCGGCCCTTGAGAGAAGGAAGGGGAGCGGGGAAAGGCGTCAGGCCGGGAGGAGGCCGGCGCGGCGGCCGAGGCAGCCGACGCGGAAGTAGATTTGTAGATTTGCGCGGAAAATCCAGCGCGGGCCACTGAGGGGGAAAGTCCCCCGGCGTCCCGCCACAGCTGCGGGAAATGAGAGAGGGGGGTTAGCGACGGGGAGCCCGACCGCCCGGCCCCGCCGCCCCGGGACAGCGCGGCGGCTGGGGAGGGGGTGAGAGCGGGGAAACGGGGTTGCGTTGTCAACACAGAAGAGAAGCGGCTAGCATCATAAAAAGAGGGGGAAACACCGTGGATAGCCAGGGTTCACGTGCCCAGGAAGAACAGTGATGTGTAACAGAAGAACAAGAGAAGAGAGGAACAGCAAAACTCTGTGGGTTTGGTTCCCGAAGATGCTGTTACGCTTAAGTATACTACTTTTTTTTTTTTTCCCATTTGGTTACTGGTATTTTCTAAATGCCATGGCCTTTGGCCCAAATTATAGACCTATTGAGATTAAAATGTATCTAGGGAAACATGCTAGCAGGTCACAGTGTGATCCAGTGCATACCTGATCTTTGATTACTTTGAAAGGATCCATCTCCACACGATTTAAGACAAGTAGGTAGTCCCACTGAGAACAATCAGTTTTTAGAACAAGCCTCTGTAAGACAAGCAGAACGCTTTTCATAAATCATAATAATTTAAGTAGTGTTTACTTGAATGAAGCTGCAGTATGACGGTGGCAATGAAAAGTGAAAAACTGGGAACTGACTAAACAGGATTAAAAGAACAGGGAAACCATCTTTCCCTAGTTTCCTTTGGCCCAGGAATTCTATTCTTCTGGTGTCTACACAACACCATTTTGTGTCTAAAAGTTTGATGACTATAACGTCTTTATGGTCTGTTGGTTTTTTGGGAGGTAGATTTCCCCCTCCCCTCTTTAAGTTGAAACAAAAGCATCAGCCACATCTCACGTACACAAGCAAAAAAACACAGTGTAAATTTAAACATACACATGCACTCTTAAAGATGTTTCATATTATGAAGCCAGAGCCATAGGTATTGTTGCTGTATTTAATCTACACTGATTTTTCAGCATTTCTGTCATTAGTCTGACCTATATGTTATGTTTCATGCAAACTGAAATAGCTTTTTGGTGCATTCAGGTTAATAGTGGTAATTGTAAGACCCAACACCTGGAAAGCATGATCAGTATTCGCCAGTGGGAAGTTTATGTGTAAATAGTGACATGTGACTTCCTTTGAGCCACCTCCTCCTGTGTTATGGTGTTCAACATAAAAACTTCTAAAGCCAATTCTAGTTTTCTGCAAGTTTATTCTAATGTCTTTGTGAACTTTTCTCCTTTATCAGCACATAGCTATGTTAGTTTGTTTGCCAAAAGCCTTTAATGAGATGTGAAAAACAGATAGGAAAAGGTAATATCATATATACAAAATAGTTTCTAAAATATCTGTGTATGTGACCCATCTCTTGTAATTGCAGGCCACGTCCAGCTGGATAGCAGACCTACATTAGCCACCACAGGTATAGTATAGTACATAGTTTTCATAATGTGGTAGTTAGTCTCCACCAGTAGCAGCAGGAGCTGTGATTTTGTAGCCCTTTGAGATGTTTAAGCAAAAAGAATTAATATTTTGGCCTAACTCTCTTCAAGTCTTTAGTTCTGCACATTCCTAAGATGTGCGTGTTCCCTGTTATTCCCACAACCTTTGTGTGCGTTCTGTTACTGGAGAGACTTATTTCTATATAGTTTATCAGAAGACAATCTTGCACCTTCGCAGCTGTCCTTAGCTATACATACTGTTATACTGCCTGCTATGATTCATATGCTGCATCCAACCTCAAAGAGAACACTCAACTTTGCATTAGCAGCATTACTAAATAAAAGAAACACCAGTGTATTTTTAGATTATGTAAAATCGTTAAGACAGCTAGCTAATTAGTTATATAAAATGATGATCTCTGAATATGTCTATATAGATACAGATACACAGGCAGATATAAAATATGCCTGTCTTGACCACCTAAAATTCAGATTGTTGGAGTCAGAACGTTAAGAACAGCCTCCAGAAGCTATGGGTGCAGACAAATGCTAATAAAGCTGTTTAACTGCATGCTTACTTACCTAACGTGTGAATGAGCTTTTGGTTCACATTAACAGCTAAATTTTAAGGCTGGATGCAGAAGTTCAAATTGTTTCTTTTTAATGAATGATTTAATGGCTAAATCACTTTCTGATCTCTCTAACAGATGGAAATCAGAACATCACAGAAGTAGATGCACTTGATACAAGGTAAAGTTCTGATGGCAGTGACAGAGAGATGGCCCGTGGCACTGAGGTCAGTGCAGGGTTTTCTGATTTTTAAGAATGTGACTGGATTATTCAACTCAACTCCACCCACTTACAGAACATGTTTCTAGTTTTAGCTATACCAGATGTAGAGCCGCCCTTCTTATGAAGGCATGCAGAAGGGACTCTAATGAGTGGACTCCTTTGATGTTAGGCAATGTGCAGAGACTGTGGCAAAACTAACATCCCAATCTAAGGGACCACTGGGCAAAGTGGTAGAGTGTTGCACAGGAATATATTCCTCTAGAAGGAGAGTAAAGGAACCGTGGGACAGTGATTCCATGAATTTTTCCTTCTCGACCTTACAACATCATCTAGCCCTGGAAAAGGTAAACTACCTGCTCGATAACTTCCTTTGCCTCACCCAGGGAACCATCCTTTAATGGTCGTTCACAGGATCCAGGGACCTAACTGTCCAGAGTCCCTACTAGCCCTGTGTCTTGCCAAACCCTAAGCAAGATAAATTGCCAAAATCCAAATAAACTCTGGTACTGGTACAGGTGAAATATTATTCATAATTACAGGGCTAAAGTTTATAATCTTTGCATTTTATCATGCTAAGTACTCAAATTGGGGAGAGGGTAATAAAGCACCCCACTTCACTTTTCTTACTGGTTATCTAGCCAACATCATAGAAACCCCCAGACTTTGAACAGTTTGAATTCTTATGCAGACATTACAAAAAGATGTTTTATTAAGGAGCTGCCCATAATAAAGTGGAGAAGCAGCAATGGTTTATAGATAACTTTGGTCATTTTGTAGCGAAGCAAAAGCATTTTGCTGATTAAACTGTGATCTTTGAGTAACGAATGCAGGCAAATATTCTAAGCAACTTTTTCCACCAATTACACCAAAACTTAACATTCTATAGCAGGAAAAAAAACCAGTAACATGCCAAAAAATATGGTTCTGACTAGACCCAATCCCAGGGCAGCATGACCTGGACTGTCATTCTCTACATCTATAGCACTGGCCTTGGCTATTGCCAGAAGTGCTTTAGTTTCTATTCCCTGCACTGATACCTCTGTCTACAAAAGCAGTAAGATTGCTTTATCTCTTGAAGTACAGCCATGCCAACACTTGGAAACAATCTTTTGGGTCCAAGAGTGCAGCCCATAGTGTGCTATCACAGACTTCTCTGCTGTGTTTTGATCATAAAACAGTAAAATTGCTGAATGCTACCCCAAACACACAGGTGCTCCATACATTTGTTGCCATGATAGTTTAAAGTCCTCTACTTAGAAGCTGGGTCAGTCATTTGTTCTGTCCTTTAGACCAACATTGTCCTTCAGCTTTAGGATTTTGGTGGCTGGTTGCTAAAAACTTAGATGAATGGTTGTATTGTCACAGCTTTCATTTTGTTAGGATAAATAATACAAATTAGTTCTCCTTTTGCCACATACACTATGCATACCACCTCATCACCAGTTTATAGTCTACTGGTTATGATGCAGTGCTTGGTTTAGTTAGAAGAACTTGAAGCAAATCTCAGACAGCTACAATTCCAAATAAGTATATATGCACTATCCAATTATGTTACAATATTTAGCTAAACACATGACAGAATTGGAGCCAAGTCTAAAGTGCACTGTTAACATGCCCTACTGTTACTGAGACAGCCTTCTGGCAAGAGAAAACACAAATATGTTGTAGAAAAACTGTTCAACCTACCTAATAGAGCCTAGTACACACTAAATGCTTGTTTTTACCGAATTGCTTAACATGCCTAAGCTTTTCAAAAAGACAGCAATTTAGGCTCTTTCTAAAAT
Organism: Chlamydotis macqueenii; assembly: GCF_036417535.1. Lineage (NCBI taxonomy): Eukaryota > Metazoa > Chordata > Aves > Otidiformes > Otididae > Chlamydotis > Chlamydotis macqueenii. The sequence continues at coordinate 25,285,759 of NC_141559.1, forward strand.
ATTGCATATTTTGAGGTCTTGTCTTCTGAAATTGGATCCTCAAGTCTCTAGTCAATTTAAAAAAAATCTCAGCTAGCAGCAATACAGGAAGGGAACTCAATTAGCCATTAACTCATTTATCATGAATGTTTTCTGTCTCTGGCAACAGACAAACACTTGATCCTGCATTGCAATACAAAATGAACCATCAAAGAAGAGGAGTTGCGTTAATCTTCAATCACGAGCACTTTTTTTGGCATTTGAGGCTGCCAGACAGACGTGGGACTCTTGCAGACAGAAACAATCTGAAATGCAGGTAAGAAACTTGGTTTCGCTACTCAAGCTGAAAAAGCTAAACTTCAAAAATCATGGTCAAATAAGCAGTTACCTAAATCTTACATGTAAATGTAAGAAGAACCTTTTGTAGAACAAAAGATTTTGCATGCATCAGCATTTATGCAACCTTGACAAAGAAAGCCGTAATAAAAAAGCTTCAAGGCATAGTCCTTTGAGTCACAGAAATGGCTGGCACAAGTCCTATAATTTCATTGTGTCCAGACCTCTCTTAGGACAAACTCTTTTAAATAACCTCAGGTATTACACCTGCACTTGACACCAGTTCAAAATCAAGTTTAGTAGTTTTTTCATAAATAATGCATAAACATGAATATTCATTCTCTCACAGGAAAAAAGAAATGAGTTGGTAGCAACTGACATAATTTGAGCAAGATTTTTACTGATACTGATGTGTTTTAACAATAGCTTGACAGACCTTGGATTTGAAGTCAGACATTTTGATGATCTGAAAGCAGAAGATGTGCTGCAGAAAATTTATGAAGGTAGGAGACTACCTATTGGTTATGTCTAACTATTTGTAACAAATTTCCATATATCTTTTCTTCCATTCTCTCTGTTCATCTACCTTAAAATAATTTTTGTGCACAAGGGAGTTGTTCAACATTAGAAGGACTTAAGGGTTAGACTTCACATTATTTTATTGCAATGTAAGTGAAGTTTCTGTGGAGAGAACTTATGAAGTCGCTAAGAGCTGAAAGAAAGTACCTGTAGCTGTGAGAAGTTAATAACCTTCTTTTTACTTGTCGTGGCCCTTATCTTATGCAGTGCTGAATCATTGCACCTTCAAATCTGTGCAGTGTTACGCTACCTGAAAATAGGGTTCATCTGAAAAAGAACTGATTGGAGATTAAATTATACAATACAAATGTGCAATGTTTTTTAAACCTGACAATCACTGTTTGCTCATCTAAACACCACATGACTATTTCAGCCTCTAAGGATGACCACAGCAGTGCTGACTGCTTTGTTTGTGTGTTCCTGAGTCATGGCGAGAATGACCATGTTTATGCATATGATGCCCAAATCAAAATTGAGACAATCACAGACATGTTCAGAGGAGACAAGTGCCAGAGTCTGGTAGGAAAACCAAAGATATTTATCATTCAGGTAAGATGTCTGTTTCTGAATTCAGTGGAGTTAACATCGACCTATGTCTTTTTTAATACAGAAGTCAGTTTTCCTGATACAGTTTTACACAAGGGGATGTTTTTGCATCTTTGGGAAAGAAAGTATGGAAAACTGTTATTTAAAGGCATTTCAGACAAGAATTCTTGTATTTTTTTAAAAAAATCTTTATGTACATAAGTTAATATTATTATTCTAACTGTATTTAATAAGAAGTAATTTTATGAAAAGCAACCCAAACTGTCAGTGTATATTTAATGAGAGACAAGACAGTATCAGTTGTTGTTTTTTTTTTTGAGAAAGTTGTGTACAGCCTCAGATCAGTTCCTGCTGTTCGCACCTCAGAGCCTTAGGCTAGGCTGTAGAAGGCTATGAAACCTCCTTACTTTCACTGTTTCCTTTCAGGGAAGTCCCTTTACTTGAACCTTACAGAAGTTGTTTTTTGTGGGAGTTTTTTGTGGTTTTTTTTGTTTGGTCAGTTTTGGTGGTGGTGGTGAAGTTTTTTCTGTTTTTCTTTTTTTTGTTCTGTTTCTTTTCTGTCCATGACCACTACTTGGCACCTCTGTAGAATTAAGAATCAATTTAAGGTTTTACTGTCTCAGAAATTCTGCTTGTGCTAAGTGGTCAGATAAAGCTTCTGCTTCACTTCTTGGTTCACTGGATAATGGAAGTTGGAAGGAACCTAAGGAGGTCTGTGGTCCAGCCTCCTGTTCAAAGCAGGGTCAGTTACAGGGTCAAACTAAGTTACACGGGGCTTTATCCCATCTTTGTCCAGATTACAGTTAGCAAATTCAAATGAGAACCTGGCCTTCAGTAGATTGTTACTGTAGTAGTTTATAGAGTAATTCTAAGAGTTACCTTTTTTTTTCAAATGAAAGCTTCCTTAGGCACAAGGCCACTGCAAGAATCAGCGCATTGTTAATTCATCTTTCATTAGGCCTCATTCAGGTTTGATTTTTTTTTTTTTTAAATCAGGTGCCAAAGATGGAAAAATATTTACATATTTCAATTTTAAGTTCTAAGTAATATTTGCAAATATTTACAATACATACTCATCAAAAAACAAATTAACTTGGTTCAGTTCATCAACTGAGTTCTTTTACAGCACAATTGGCATAGCATTTATCTTTGGAAATCAGAGGAAACACCAAGTATGGAACTTCATCACAATGAATGAAAGAAGATTTTCACATTTCTTTCTTTAGTTCTTAACCAATTCTCCTTACCTACTTTGTATCTTTTGAGTATGTTCTTACCTTTTTATTGTCCATGTGTAGCCTTTCTGCAACATTGACAATACTGGGCTCACTTACTGGCTTGTCACAAAAAAAAACCCCTCCCTCAACTAACACATTTGAGACTGAACTAAGAGCAGAAGTGTAACAGCATATAATGATGGCTGTGCTTCGGAGCATTTATTCAATGCTGCCTTGCCAACAGGTCTGAGGAATGTGATTCTTCCTCTCTACTCAGCACTGGCAAGGCTGCATCTGAAGTATTGTGTGCAGTTCTGGGTTCCCCAGTACAAGAAAGATATGGACTTACTGCAGTGAGTCCTGCAAAGGGCCACAATGATGGGGACTGAAGCATCTCCCAGATGAGGAAAGGCTGGGACTGTTCAGCTTGGAGGAGATGGCTCAGGGAAATCTTACCGATGTTAGAAACGCCTGGTGGAAGGGAATAAAGAAGAGGGAGCCAGGCTTTTTTCAGTGGTGCCCAGTGACAGGACGAGAGGCAACTAGCACAAATTAAAACACATGAAATTCCATCTCAACACAGAACAGGAAAACACCTTTTTACTGTGAGAGTGGTCAAACACTGGAAGAGGTCACCCAGAGAGGTTGTGTAATCTCTGTCTATGAAAATACTCCAAAGCTGATTGGACATAGTCCTGGACAACTGCTCTAGCTAACCTTGCTTGAGCCAGGGGGATTGGACTAGGTGATCTCTAGAGGTCCCTTCCAATCAGCAATTCTGTGATCATCTCAGAGCTTTCATTGGACTTTATCACCAATATTTTAATTGACAGAGAAGTAAATGGGTCTTTGTGAATCCAGACTCATAGTAATACGGAACACCTAGCCGAACAGAAGTCACCTCTGGTTAGTGTCAGAAGTATCATATTAACGTAGGTGAGCTTGGCAGAGATGAAAGCATAACAATACTTCTCACCAACAGGCATGTCGAGGTGATAAACATGACGATCCAGTTATTGCTCAGGATTCAATAGATGGTAGCAATGAATCCATTGTCAATGAGACTGAAGTGGATGCAGCTGGTGTCTATACCCTGCCTGCTGGTGCAGACTTTATCATGTGCTACTCTGTGGCACAAGGTAAGTTCTAACATTTTACATCTGGTGTCTGATACTTCACTGTAACAAGCTTGAACAATTCTTCACTTTGCAGTCAAAATAATGAGTACAGTTCCAGGTCATCTCGACATGTCTGATAAGTAACATCTCATCTGGGAAAGAGCCTCACATGTTATGGAAAAAGTGAAAGTAAACCATCAAGGTTGCAGTTAAGTTGTCAAGCAGAAACATTCTCATCATAATCTTGCTGCTGAGCTGTCTACTGACAGCAAGCATTCCCCTCTTTTCCAGTATTGTAGGATTCTGGTGACTTACAAATTTTCTTGCGCTACGTGGCTGTTCTCTCTAGTCCTCCACGTATCTTCTTCTCAGTCCCATCTGCTCTCTTGTAATGTGCAGATACAATCCTGTAAGCTATCGGTCCCTGAACCATGCTTCTCTTGGCTGAGGACTATAAGTGATCTCAAAGCCATTTCCCATCTACAGTTTCCAGCGAAATTATGTAATTGAGGAATAAGAGTTATACCCATTAGTAATCCCTTACGGATATAGCTAGCAAGCAGTAACTAATGAATATTTTTGAAGTGGCATCACTACTTACATTTGGATATAATTTTATGTTCCTGTTCTACAACAGGTTACTTTTCTCATCGTGAAACTGTAAATGGCTCCTGGTACATTCAAGATTTGTGTGAGGCGCTTAGGAAGCACGGCTCTTCCTTGGAGTTCACAGAACTTCTTACTGTCGTTAACAGGAAAGTATCTCATCGCAAAGTGGATATGTGCAGAGACATTAATGCTATAGGAAAAAAACAGATTCCCTGTTTTGCCTCAATGTTAACTAAAAAATTGTATTTTTACCCAAAATCTAAGTAGATTGTTATTTAACAGTGACAACCATTAACTAATACTCCATGCAGAAGTGAAAACTACACCACCTTAGTTCAGGAGACTAATATTCTACAAGATTGTTTGCAAAAAAGCTGAGATCAAACGTTATCGTTTGTATATATAATAGTTTCTAAAATCTTAAAGCAGTTTTAAAGCTCGTATTACAGCTCTGTTCATCTCAGGGAACTTGGGAAAATGTGACTCATGCAAAACTATTAAGAGGTGCTCAGATTTTATTGCAAGTAGTACTCTAGATTCCTTTTTTTCTTTTAAGTTTTTTGCTTGATTCCTAACTATGGCACATTTTACTATTTCCAAGACATTTCAAATGTTGCATTAGATTAGCTTTTCTTGCTTCAAGAGCATGGTTTACAGGGAATATGTTTGCAGGACACAGAATCATAGAATCATAGAATGGTTAGGGTTGGAAGGGACCTTCAAAGGTCATCTAGTCCAACCCCCCTGCAAGGAGCAGGGACATCCCTGACTAGGTCAGGTTGCTCAGAGCCTCATCCAACCTGCCCTTGAACGTTTCCAGGGATGGGGCCTCCACCACCTTTCTGGGCAACCTGTTCCAGTGTTCTATAACTCGCATCGTATAAAATTTTTTCCTAATTTCTAATCTAAATCTACGCCCCTCTATTTTAAAACCATTACCCCTCGTCCTATTGCAACAGGCCCTACTAAACAGCCTCTCCCCATCTTTCTTGTAGGCCCCCTTGAGGTACTGGAAGACCGCTATCAGGTCTCCCCGGAGCCTTCTCTTCTCCAGGCTGAACAGCCCCAACTCTCTCAGCCTGTCCTCATAAGAGAGGTGCTCCATCCCTTTTATCATCTTCGTGGCCCTCCTCTGGACCTTCTCCAACTGGTCCATGTCCTTCTCACGTTGGGGGCTCCAGAACTGGACACAGTACTCCAGATGGGGTCTCACCAGGGCAGAGTAGAGGGGGAGAATCACCTCGACCTGCTGGCCATGCTCCTCTTGATGCAGCCCAGGATGCGGTTGGCCTTCTGGGCCGCAAGGGCGCATTGCCTGCTCATGTTAAGCTTCTCATCCACCAGCACTCCCAAGTCCTTCTCCTCAGGGCTGCTCTCAATCCATTCCCCGCCCAGCCTGTATTTGTGCCTGGGATTGCCATGACCCAGGTGCAGGACCTTGCACTTGGCCTGGTTGAACTTCATGAGGTTGGCACAGGCCCACCTCTCCAGCCTGTCAAGGTCCCTCTGGATGGCATCCCTCCCTTCCAGCATGTTGACGGCACCACACAGCTTGGTGCTGTCGGCAAACTTGCTGAGGGTGCACTCTATCCCACTGTCCATGTTGCCGACAAAGATGTTGAACAGGGCCAGGCCCAACACGGACCCCTGCGGGATGCCACTGGTGACCGGTCTCCACATGGACATTGAGCCGTTGATCACCACTCTCTGAGTGCGGCCATCCAGCCAACTCCTTATCCACCAAGTGGTCCGTCCATCAAACCCGTGTCTCTCTAGTTTAGAGAGAAGGATGTCATGTGGGACAGTGTCAAAAGCTTTGCACAAGTCCAGGTAGATGATGTCAGTTGCTCGTCCCTTGTCCACCGATGCCATCACCCCGTCACAGAAGGCCTCCAAATTGGTCAGGCACGATCTGCCCTTGGTGAAGCCATGTTGGCTGTCACCAACCACCTCCTTGCTCTCCATGTGCCTTAGCATGGTTTCCAGGAGAATCTGCTCCATGACCTTGCCAGGCACAGAGGTGAGGCTGACCGGCCTGTAGTTACCTGGGTCTTCCTTATTTCCCTTTTTAAAAATGGGGGTTATGTTCCCTCTCTTCCAGTCATCGGGGACCTCACCAGACCGCCACGACTTCTCAAATACGATAGCCAGTGGCTTGGCAACTTCATCCGCCAGTTCCCTTAGGACCCGCGGATGGATCTCATCAGGTCCCATGGACTTGTGCACCTTTAGGTTCCTCAGATGATCCCGAACCTGCTCTTCGAGTACAATGGGCGGTTCTTCATTCTCGCAGTCCCTGCTTGTACCTTCTACAGCTTGGGTGGTGGGACAAGAACTCTTGTTGGTGAAGACTGAGGCAAAAAAGTCATTGAGTACCTCAGCCTTCTCCATGTCCTGGGTAACGAGGACACCAGTTCCCTTCTGGAGGGGGCCTACATTTTCCCTGGACTTTCTTTTGTCCCCTACGTACCTATAAAAGCTTTTCTTGTTGCATTTTATATCCCTGGCCAGATTCAGTTCTGCCAGGGCTTTGGCCTTCCTTACCTTATTCCTGGCCACTCGCGCAGCCTCTTTGTAGTCCTCCCAGGCTACCTGTCCCCACTTCCACCCTCTATAGGCTTCCTTTTTCACTTTCAGTTGCCAGGAGCTCCTTGCTCATCCACGCTGGCCTCCTCGCCTTTTTGCCCGACTTGTTTTTCATCGGGATGCACCTCTGCTGAGCTTGGAGGAGGTGTTCCTTGAATATAGACCAACTTTCCTGGGCCCCTCTTCCCTCCGGGGCCGCCTCCCATGGCACTTGGCCCATCAGGTCCCTGAAGAGGCCGAAGTCCGCCTTCCTGAAGTCTAGGGCAGAGAGCTTGCCATGTAGTTTCCTTGCTGCCCCGTGGATCTTGAACTCCACCATGTCATGGTCGCTGCAGCCAAGGCTGTCCTTTAGTTTCACATCCCCCACCAGCCCCTCCCTGTTGGTGAGCACAAGGTCGAGCATGGCACCCCTCCTCATTGGCTCCTCTATCGCCTGCAGGAGGAAGTTGTCATCCATGCATTCCAGGAACCTCCTGGACTGCCTGTGCCCTGAGGTGTTGTCTCTCCAACAGATGTCAGGGTGGTTCAAGTCCCCCATGAGGACCAGGGCCTGTGACCGTGAGGCTGCTCCTATCTGCCTATAGAGCACTTCATCTGCTCTGTCCTCCTGGCCAGGCGGCCTGTAACAGACCCCCACCGTAACATCCCCTGTCCGTCCCCATCCTCTAATCTTGACCCATAAGCTCTCTGTCAGCTCCTCCTCCATCGCCAGGCGGAGCTCCACACACTCCAGCCGGTTGCTGACGTAGAGAGCAACACCCCCTCCTTGTCTCCCCTGCGTGTCTTTTCTAAAAAGCCTATACCCTTCCATGTTGACGCTCCAGTCGTATGTGTCATCCCACCACGTCTCTGTGATGCCAATGAGGTCGTAGCCCTGCTCGTGTGCAAGCATCTCCAGCTCTTCCTGTTTATTCCCCATGCTGCGTGCATTGGTATAGAGACACTTCAGCTGGGCCCCCGACAAAGCCGACTTGCTGGCTGGAGCGACAGGGGTGCTATTGGACCGCAGTTTAGGTTCATTTGCACTTATCTGTGATCCTTCCTCAGCTTCTGGACCCTCGGTGCTGGCACTGGCGCCATGCTGACAGCAGTGGGCTGAACTGTGCTTCCCTTCCCCCAGCAACACTAGTTTAAAGCCCTCCGGATGAGCCTGGCAAGTCTTTGTCCAAGCACACTCTTCCCCTCTTGGTTAGGTGCACGCCATCCAGCCCTAGCATCCTGGGCTTCTCAAAGCACGCCCCGTGGTCTAGATACCCAAAGCCCTGGCTGTAGCACCACTCCCTGAGCCACGAGTTAACCTGCCAGATACGTCTGGCCCTTTCAGGTCCCTGCCCTTTGACTGGGAGGATTGACGAGAAGACCACCTGCACCCCAGAGCCTTTGACTGTTGAACCCAGAGCCCTGAAATCCCTTTTCATGTTTCTCAGACTGCTGCCAGCTCTGTCACTGGCCCCCACATGAAACACCAGCAGTGGATAATAGTCTGTGGGCCATATGAGGCTAGGTAGTCTCTCGGTGACATCCCTGATTCGAGCCCCCGGGAGACAGCATACCTCCCGAGAGAGCGCATCGGGGCGGCAGATGGGTGCCTCCGTACCTGTCAGGAGGGAGTCACCCACTACTACCACTCCTCTCTTTTTCTTGGTAGTGCTAGTTATTACACGAGCCAGGTGTGCTACCTCGCACAGCTCCCGTGCCTCCCCCGAAGTGCTGGGTCTCACTTCCTCAGTCTGCAGAGCAGCAAAGCGGTTCTGCAGGGGCACCTCGGGGTTCTGGGGAAGCTGCTTCTTCCTCCTGCGCCTTGCCCTTGCAGCTTTCCATTCAGTGGCATCTTCTGCCTGCTTGCTTACGTCGTGTGTCACTGGGGGGGGGTTGATTGGTTCACTGGGTGCTGTGGTTCCGGTGCAGAGTGTGCCTGGAACCAAGCATCCAGCTCCCTCTCTGCCTCCCTGATGTCCCGCAGCCTCCTGACCGCCTCCTGCAGCTCAGCCACCTGCCGCAGGAGCTCCTCCACCCGGGGACACCTTCTGCAGCCAGGGCTGCCGCCTGCCCCTGCCCCGGGAGTAGGGTCCAGGCTCTGCCTGCAGCCCGAGGTCTGCACCGCAGCCTCCCCCCTCGGCTGCTCCGTCTGCACGGAGGCATCGACCGCCGCAGGGGGTGCCGGTGCAGGCCTCCCGGCCGGAGGGGCAGCCTTTGTTCTCAGGCGGGTGTTGGCCATGTCGCCCTGAGCGGCGTGAATCACCAAGTGCCCCGGGGCAGCGCCCTCGCTGAGCGCCCTTCCTGAGCAAACTGCCGCGCAAACTGCCGCGCCACGCCCTGTTTGCCCGTCCTGTTCGCTCAGGAACAGGATCTGTGGACAGCAGTATCCACCTCTCAATTTTTGTGGATTTATAGCTTTTTAGACATTTTTTTTTAAATTTTCTCTCAACACTAAAAAGGAACTTAATTCCTTGAGTACAACTGTAGCATTAATATAGATAAAAGTCGTCTTTTTGCTTGCACATCATTTATGTTTGGGGCACAATTAAAGCTTGCTGGTGCTTTGCATCCTTAGGAGAAAAGCAAGCAGTAGTGAAATGAGACCATGTACAGCTAGCTTAGCATGACTTTGGGTAAGCTCACCTTGTACATCTCTCTAAAGCTAAAGCAAATCACTTTAAGGTTTCAGGCTCACTTACAAGTGCTGGACATCTCTAGGCAGCTCTGCAAAATACAACATATGCAAACCTTCATACTTCAGGCCTTGGTGTTGGATCAGCCTCTTCCTCCCCTTGGCCCCAGAGGAGATCAGCCATACACTGTCACGGTGCATATAAAAGCAATAGTCCTTTTTCACCACAGGATGTCTCAGCATCTTAGGATTGTTACTACTGCAGCATCACTACTTCAAATGATACTTACCAGATAGAAGCGAATATTTGTTTTTTTTTTTTAATTTTTACATTATTGGTGCATATGCTTAACTCCCGGGGACAATGGGGAACTCAAGCTGAGAAAAGTGTCTTAATACACTTTCCTGGGTATAAAATAATTGATTTATTGTCTCTGCTTTAGTTAAGTCTTTCCATATACCATGTTATGAGTTACAGCTGTTAAGTCTTACTATGTCTACTTTTAAGCTTTGTATAAATCATGAATGTATAAATTTGAATGTTTTGATAAAGTCTTTCAATAAAATGCAACAGTGAAACATAAATGATTTTACAGTAAATGAGTTTGATATATCTTACTTTCTCAGCAATATCTACTAAAAAAGCTTACTTGCAGTGCAAGTCTAACTTCCACCAATGATGTTATATCAGAATCAAAGCACAGAGCTAGGGAAAGGAAAACATTAATTTCAGGAAAAAAAATCCTTAATACTCAATGCAGAAAATTATTCTATGAGCTACTGCTGTGCTATAGTAAACAGTCGTAAAAGGACAGCCCTTGTTCTATAAATCATCCCTGTCATTTTACCAGCAGGCAGAACGCCTCCATTTTACTAACAAGATTTGACAAATACCTTGAAGAACTTTGCTTCAGCAGCTTCTTGACAGTATTTAAAAAAAAAACCACACCAACCTAAACCGTCAAGTGACCATATCATTTTTGTAGATGTTTATTGCAACTTTCAAAACGGTACCGGTCAAAAATATCCAGTTTCTATAGAGTAACTAAATGTTGGTATCAGCTTTGAAAGGGCAATTCTAATACATACAAAAGCAAAGTCAGTCCTTGTCATTGATCTCCTGGATTGGAAGCCTCAGGTGCAGAGGTTGGCGCAGACGCCTCAGGGATTCTTCTGCCTGCCAGAGCAAGAAAGAGTGAGAATTCATCCTTCTGCAGCCCACCGTCCTCTCCTTCTCTTTCACATATCCAGTATTTTGCCCTTCTCAGAAGGTACTGGTCTTACGTAAGAAACCAAGCTAATCAGATGGAGGACACTGAACATTTACAGACCTGCTCAGGTCACTCAGCCAGTCTCCAGAGAAGCACGTGCTGTGCCTGACCACCCACTCACCCACACCCCAAAGCATTATTTTCCTGAAATTACAGTTACAAAATTCACACTCAAAGACTATTGAAAAAGCATCAAACTAGCCTTATGCCAAATGTGGCTCATGAAATGATACCCTGAACCACAGATCTTGAACTAAAATTAGGAGTAGTTTCTACTTTCTTTTATGAGACATTGAACACAGGGCTGGGGAGATGGAACAGGGGAGTAAGATTTGAGGAGTGGGATCTCCTACGTTTTTTCATGAAGATAACAAAAGTTTCTCACAGGCACCTTTTAGAGAATACAGGTGACTGGATGGCAAACTGAGTGGTTTATTTGAGGTACAGGATTAAGTTGTCAAATGCTGAACTCTGCAAGACAGTTTCCTTCCAAGGAACGGAGAAGACTGTGTTACCACAGCAGTGCAGCAAACACACTGTCTCCGAAGGCCATGCAGCTATTCTATTAAAATGGCTGAAAATGCAACATATTTGAATATGCAAAAAATTGATGTGTAAGGCTGATAAACTGAGTTATTTGGTTTAAATTAGATTTATGAAGGTCTCCCTTTCTGATGACTTACTGAAGGACTTTTTACATCAATGGCAAACATTGTATGGTTATTTAAACGGCTCAAACTGGCTGAAAAAGCAATACACTGTTTCGAATGTAAGTAACAAACCTTGAGGTCAATTTTCTGTTAGCTGAGAGTTTACTGAAAAAGTCTTAAACAGTGAGGTAGCCTCTCGGTTAAGGACTGTATTTAAATACCTCTGCTAGGTCATCTTTGAGTTTGTTATATCGTTCCACGTTAAAATGCTGGGTTTTGGATTTTCGATAGAAGTAGTGGAGGAGCTGCCTGTCTTTAGCGTCCGGGTAAACGTAATCCTGGTGAAGAAAGCAAGGGTTAGCAAGAAAACTGGGTAGAGGTCAGATTATCTGCACAAATGAGTTTTCAATAGAAATTCAGCCTGTTTCAGGAAGATTCATCTAGGTCAACACACACACATATTGTGTTAAGAGGCCACATATGAAGTTATGCCCTTACAGGTCACATAAGGTCACCCTTCTAAACACATGGTAGAAATCATTTCTATCACATCTAGTGATCATAATAAAGTCATAGGGTGATTTTCATGACTGTAGCCACCTGAGTTAACGGACATGACTTCTAAGGAGTCAGAGAAAGTTTAACTACTATTTCTCAAAGACCTATTTGAAAGTATCAAGCAATGGTGCCAGCAGCTGTTCAAAAAAGCCAAATAATAATCTCTTTATCTACTTATATACAAAAAGCAGGAATGTCTTAGCTCTTCTTAAAAATCAGTGAGAAGGAGTAAAATTCGCATTCAGAGCCAGCTGTTCATAAAAAGGCACATCTCCCCTTTTCACTAAAGGAACCTGACGTCTTACGGGGTCTATAGGTTCATTATGGAAGGAAGTGTTGGCTACCCTTCCACATACCTCCATAACAAAAAGAGTTTTGCATCACAGAAAGTTCGACATTGAGATGTCCACTTTGGGAGTAAGGTACAGAGCTAAAACAGAAAAAAAAAACAAAAAACCAAACAACAATATTCCTTGAGGTCTTACAGGATTTCAGGACAGGTCTGTATTATGCAGCTCAGTTAAGATGTTTTTTTGTCACCCAGCAGAACTTTTTTTCCTTCCAAATAAAGCCTGTTTCTTGCCCCATTTAGCTGCCTAGATTTACCTCTATTCATTCAAAGTCAAGGAAAAGCAGTCAGATTATGAAGAACAAACCAATAATATTTTTTTTCAGGCACTAAATTAGGCATATTTCAATAATGCAACTGCCAGATTTCCAAACTGTTTGGCACCCTGCACTATTTATATGTAAACTCCAGCAAATAAAAGCTACTGTTCAGTGATTTGCTTCCTGGCCTGCTGTAAGGCAGTGTTCACAAGCTGGCACAGCACTGTCCTTTACAGCAATGACTGACGTGCTGTTTACTATTCAAAGTGATCTGCAAAAATTTAAAATGAAAGAAGAGACTTCTTTCATCACTTTTCCTTCCCTAGGTCATGAAATCTTACAGATAATAGTTCTGCTCAGCAGCTGGTCTGCATTCATGTGTAACAGTACCTAGCTTGACTTCGCATAATGTAATGTTCATATCCAGCCCTATTAGGGATCAAACAAGTCCCTATCTAATGGCAAGGCTACTTACTGAATTATATTTTCATCAGAGCCCAAACATTGTGATTTTCAGAGTCAGTTTTCCTCCTTTACAATACTCCAGACTTTTACAAAATGAGGGCTTACCTGTTTAGTAAGAACAAAGTAGGCATAGAAAGCCATGGCACTCCCATAAGTGATGAAGTATGTGACTGGCTCCATGATGTCCCACGAATAGACCCACCACGTGAGCCATGCCAATGCTCCCCCTTGTGTTGACATCAGAGCTAAGCCAACCCACAGAAGCCTGGAGGTCTTTGCATCTGCACTGTGCGTGATTCTGGCTTTCATCTAAGGAAAAGAAATATAGATCAATGAGCAACTGATGAGTGGCTCCTCAATTCTTTTTCAGGATCTTTTACTGATTTCTCTTATTGACTTACCCTGCCAAGAAAGAAAAGGACTGAAATTCAAGGGCAAGCAGATCTCTTGGCTGTTGTGCACCAAGAAATGCTGCTTGTAATCTCCCCTTCCCACTACTAGGGATTTTTGCCTACTGGATTCCCATTTACCATTCAAGGCAGCTCTGGTTAACACTGAGGCTGGTCCTCACAAAGCAGATCTGAAGCCAAGGAAAAGTTTGTCCACTTGGTCAGGCTGTTTCTGACTTCCTTAACCTCTGCTGCATTAGCTTAGCCTGCCCTAGATCAACATACCTTCCCTTTGTGGATTATGGTAACCATTAGTTCAAAGAATTTGCCTTGCTGCCTTGGTGATACAGAAAACCCTAGTCTAAGCCACAGATTATTTCCACCTCATTATTGCTTTTTCTGTAATGTTTATTTGCTCATAGCAACAGGTGAGTAAGAGAAATTTCAATCCCAATACTAGCCATGCTGAGGCTTGTTCACGACAACTTTCTCCAGATGTTGTGGTTTCTACCCAGGGCATGTGTATAACAGGAGGGAAAATAACTGAATTGAAAATAATTTTAGTTATATTTGAATTGACTGTCATTTGTGTAGCAAACAAACCAGACATAACCTAGCCATTCATACTGATTTTTTTTTTCTATCACAGGACTTACTCTTGATGAGAGGAAATACTTTTGAGTTTAAAAAAAAAAAAGCAACCCCACTTTCCAACCTGTTCAAGAGGGAGCAGCTCTTCTTTCAGATGGTCCAGCTTCCGTAGCAATTCTCTCTCTTTCCTAATCTGATGATCTTCTAAATGCAGAGCCACAAACAGCCTGTGAACCAAGGATTTGATGTCTTCCATTTCAGTAGCATGCTCACTACTCAGCTTATCTGAAAATGTTTGTCATATAAAACATTTCAAGAACCTACCCTTCTTCATTCTCTCCCTACCCCCAACCCCCAAAAGCAGGACTATCCAGTGGTAAAAAAAAAAGATAAATTCCTTTCTCCAGACAGGTGCCAGTTTTCTGAGACCTGCTATGCCCTTCACTAGGTGAAGTAAGATAATCAGAGTTATTAAGCATCGCTCTTACCTTTTACAGGAGGTGACACACTGTATGCTGTGTTGTTGATAACAAGCTTAAAGTCATTCATCAATAAGATCTCCATCAAGGTTGCATCAGAGACCTTGCTACCATCTGCAGAAGAAAGATTTAAGTTCTAAATCATTTATCATATGGAATCTTAAACATTAGCCGATATCCCTTTGGAAAGTGCTAGAGTTCTTTATTAATAATGTTTGGAAGGGAACTGTACTTCTAGTAAAACTGGTAACTGATACTAAAAAGTAAGGAGGAACACATCAACGCGGAGTGTGCATCTGAATCCATTCTCTAGCAATGTCATTCAGACTCGCCACTAGTATCAGCAGACTTGCATTTTCTTGTGTTACAATTATGACCCACTGGCAAGGGGAGGGCAGAAGAAAAGTATTGCATAAACCATAATGAATTGCAACATAAAGATCTGCACTTTTGTTTCTTCATCCACACGCAAGTTTGCATCTTCACTAGGACAAAGCATTTTGGGAAATTAAAAGACCTTCAAAGCCTCATGTTCAGTTATAGATTTATGTATTTCTTTAAACAAGCTCTTCTAGTCAAAAGGAGCAATTCTTCTGAGTAGCGATATTCAGATGTTTATTAGTGGTACTTGCAATCACTCTGTTTCAATATCAGTTGTGACTGGAAGTTAAAAAGTAGATAGCTAGACTGTCCAGTAGAAGGCAGACCAGGAGCCAAAGAGGCATTAGTCTAAAAAGCTCTGGAGAACCCTTTTCTACTTTTCTTTTTTATGCAAAAATGTACATGAATGCTACCCCATAGGCAACACAGAGAAAAAAAAAATATTTTTTTAATATCAGAGACAAGGGGGCAACGGTGATGTTCAATCAGGAAAGCTGGTTGTTGAAGATTTTATCCTGCTTTTATATTTATTCCTTCTTTTAATTCTCTCTCTACCATTTTTCTTTGCCAAAGGCCCTTTCACCAAATAGGCAGTATCTGTGTCTGCCTAGGGCTTAGAAAAGATTTGCCACTGGTAGACAGACCACAACTTCAATATATGAAGAAGCTCTCATCCAACAGCATGGACACATTGCAGCTCTTCCCAGCGCGTTCTTAACACAGCAGATCTTACAAGATTAGTACTGTGGCAACATTGCTGATTTCCTGAACAAAAGAAAAAATAGCTGCATCCAGATGAGAAATGGATTCCTTCCTATGTTTCTTTAGATTCAGATTACAAATTAGGTAAAATTTTTTTACAGTGAGGGTGGTAGAACACCAGAACAGGTTGCCCAGAGAGGTTCTTGATGTCCCATATTTGGAAACATTCAAGGCCAGGTTGGATGGGGCTCTGAGCAACCTGATCTGGTTGGAGATGTCCCTGTTCTTTGCAGGGGATTTGGACTAGATGACCTTTAAAGGTCCCTTCCAACCCTAACTCTTCTACGATTCTATTTTACATTCAATACACAAAGGCAGATGTAATCTAAAATCTCTGCTGAAATGTAAAAGATCTGTTTTGTCCCATCTCTGCTTTTTCTTTCCCTGTTTAAAGGGGCTTGAAGTTTGTAAATAAATTCTTTTCTTCAGTATATCACTATTCTTCCTGCCTGCTGGCTTTCATGTCTCCATTTCACCATCCACCACACCTCACCGCAGCTAAGACACAAAGGAACACATCACATCCCACAGCAAGCTGAAGACACTAAAAAGGAGCTCCCAAGAGTCATTAGCAGCAACATGTAATGGTGGATCCTCAGAGCTCTCACTGGCCCAAGTCCAGCAGATCCTAGAGCCATCCAGTAAAACCAGCCCACACAGGGGGTTCAGGTGGCCCAAGAACCCCTGGAGCTGCACACCATTGCTACCGGACACATTGCTGTGGCATGGGGGGTTCAAAAGCCACAAAGCAGCTGCTCCATGGTAGCTGTTTGACCTGGTCTCCATTTCCTCTGCACAAAAAACCGGGCATCTTCCCCTGCCCCTGCCAAGAGGTGGGCAGCAGCAGAAAACAGCAGCTTTACTGCCGAGATGAATAATGATCAGGCTACAAAATATGAAGGTTTTTGTATGCAAATATTTGTCACAGTGCTACTGCCCCAGCTCCTCCATTTGTCCCCACATGCCCACTACAGAAAGGCACTCCACACCTGCAATTATTTATTCACTGGAGCTCTGTTCTCAGGCCCCATCTGCTGAGGCTGAAACTACTGAACCCCATGAGCTAACACACCAGCTGGCTCCCCGACCCACTCTCTGTGGGTAGCAAAGCAAATCTTCAATCCACTTTAAATCCACTTTCAACCCAAAATCTGAAATTTTAATGTGCCCATCCACTCCTTTCTTTTTTTCTCTTTTTTTTTTTTCTTTTCCACAGTGTAATAAAACATCAAAGCTCATTTGCATTTAAATTATTAAGGTGACGTTTATAAAGTGACATTTAAGGAAAAAATGCTTTTCAAAAGAAGTACCAGACAGGCTTTTTGTTCTGGATCTGATAAAACACCGATTTATTAACCTGTCCAACCTTTAATTAACTGGAAAGCAGAAAAGTTTCAGGGGAAGGGAGGTGTTTTGTTTTAGAAAATTTCACACAGGCTTTCAGCAAAAGGCTACTTTCCTTCCTATACCTAAGCACAAGTGTTCAAATGCGGACTAAGGGCCATTTTCTATCTACAAAAGTTTTGCAGGACCAAAATCAAATCCACAGAAAAATAAAGTGAGTCATCATACATAGCACTAATGCTCCCAATTAAAGGTTGGGTTTCATTTAATGGCTAAATGACACAGAAGAAGTGACTGCACTAAATCAGGGCTTCGTAATTTTTCTTTAATAATAAATGTTTAAATTCAACACCCAGTACTTGACCAATAGTTTCTCCTTCCAGTATCAGTTTCCTAATAAATTAAACATCTAAGCTGTTCT
Source organism: Chlamydotis macqueenii (assembly GCF_036417535.1). NCBI lineage: Eukaryota > Metazoa > Chordata > Aves > Otidiformes > Otididae > Chlamydotis > Chlamydotis macqueenii. The sequence continues at coordinate 25,303,260 of NC_141559.1, forward strand.
CTAACACTACAATTACCCAGCATTTGAAAAATACAGAGCAGAGAACTGTTTAACAGTCATTGTTTTAATCAAAGTGGACCATGTTTCTATTTCTAAGTGGAGAGGGCAGTGTTAAACAGATGAGGTGAGGTGAAAACGACCCAAATTCCTTTCCACTTTGGAACCTGCTGCTGGTCCAAAAATGCCAGACTTGTAGGTTTCTTATAGAAATTATCTTATGCTTCACAAGTGACCGATATTTGCACTGAAGCAGAATGAGTAGTTAGCTTTTGCTGACATACCACAGAAGAATGGAATTCAGCAATGAATCACAAATATCTGTCATGGATGTCTCTGCACAGACAGCAGTACTCAGAGGCTGACTGTTTGCTACTGCATCTTCTTGGCTAGCCCTGCCCCTCCCCACTAAAAAATCTTTTCTAGGGAAAACTTCCATGTTAAGGGGAATACAAACTGCTGACAGCAACCATTTGTTACAGTGGCTTCTGAAGATCTAAGAGTCTCTTGCAAAATTTACTTTCTCAAGAGAATTTTCTACCTTTTCTGCCTAACAGACATAGCATTAAAAAAAAACCAAACAAACAAAAACAAAAAAAAAACCAAACCAATCAACCCCAATGTTCCTGTGTACATGAAGCTCATACACACACTGGGATCCACACAGATCACAATCTCCATTGCTCTAGAAAGTATAAATATATTGTTCTGTGGGGTAGAGCTCCTTCTATCACAAGGTGACCTGCTTAGTGGATGGGGGAAAGGCTGTGGATGTTGTTTACCTGGACTTTAGTAAAGCCTTTGACACAGTTTCCCACAGCATTCTCCTGGAGAAACTGTCTGCTCATGGCCTGGACTGGTGTACTCTTTGCTGGGTAAAAAACTGGCTGGATGGCCGGGCCCAGAGAGTTGTGGTGAATGGAGCTAAATCCAGCTGGCGGCCGATCACAAGCGGTGTTCCCCAGGGCTCAGTGCTGGGACCAGTTCTGTTTAATCTCTCTGTCAATGATCTGGATGAGGGGATCGAGTGCACCCTCAGTGAGTTTACAGAACACCACCAAGTTGGGTGGGAGTGTCAATTTGCTCAAGAGCAGGAAGGCCCTGCAGAGGGATCTGGACAGGCTGAATCAATGGGCTGAGGTGAACTGCATGGGATTCAAATGGCCAAGTGCCAGGTCCTGCACTTGGGTCACAAAAACCCCATGCAACACTACAGGCTTGGGGAAGAGCGCCTGGAAAGCTGCCCAGCAGAAGAGGTCCTGGGAGTGTTGGTCACTTGATCACTTCCCTAGCCAGCAGGACCAGGGAAGTGACTGTGCCCCCATACTCAGCACTGGTGAGGCTGCACCTCAAATACTGTGTTCAGTTTTGGGCCCCTCAGTACAAGAAAGACATCGAGATGCTGGAGCATGTCCAGAGAAGGGCAATGAAGTTGGTGAAGGGTCTGGAGCACAAGTCTTCTGAGGAGTGGCTGAGGGAACTGAGGTTGTTCAGTCTGGAGAAGAGAAGGCTGAGGGGAGACCTCATTGCTCTCTACAACTACCTGAGAGGAAGCTGTAGCGAGGTGGATGTTGGTCTCTTCTCCCAAGTAACAAGGGGCAGGACGAGAGAAAATGGCCTCAAGTTGCACCAGGGGATGTCTAGATTGGATATTGGGAAAAAATTATTCACTGAAAGGTTGTCAAGCATTGAAACAGGCTGCCCAGAGAAGTGGTTGAGTCACCATCCCTGGTGATATTTAAAAGAGGTGTAGATGTGGTGCTTAGGGAAATGGTTTAGTGGTGTGCTAAGTTAATGGTTGGACTTGATGATATTAAAGATTTTTTACAACCTAAATGATTCTATGATTCTACTATTCTAGGGGGATGAGAGGGGAAAGGAAGAAATATATGCTTTTAATTAGCCAAATTCAAGTACCTATTCTACCAGATTCAGACAAGAAAGCTACGTCTCAGTTCTACTTTTGAGACCAAGTCCTTCTCTAGGACCAGGAAAGGGGTTGCAAGACTATTCAGAGTTGCTGTGGAAAAACTACAAAGCACCGCCAAAATACAAACGAAGTTGTCTTGGAAATAAAATGAAAAACCAGTTTGACTAACTGTTAGCTTTTATCAACCAGCAGACCAAAGAGACAAAACGCATGAAAACAGTGAGCAGAGCTTGAGAAAATTACCTGAAGACTTGGAACAATGGGATAAACAGTATGCTACAAGGAGGAAAGACCACATCAGTGCTAACATATCAGTATAGCTTTTTCTTTTCAACCAAAGGGCCCCGAAGTACTGTACTTCAGCTGATGAATGAAACCTCCCAAAAAGCTGCACACAGTGTATTACTGTGTTTCAGAGAGTGCAGTGTGTACCACTGCACACACTATCTGGTTGCTTAGGTCTTAGTAAATTTTCCATATGGGTTCAAGTTTGTAGTGAGGCAAATGGATTCTTCCAGCTCTGGGTGACACTGAACAACTGGCAGACACCACATTCAAAAGCCCCACTGGTTGTCTTCAAAGAATGATCATGAAGGACAAGGAAAGAAAAAGATATCAAGGAAATCAGAAGAGAGATACTTATTTAAAGATAGCACCACAAAGAGAAGCTACCTGAAAAAGATAATAGAGGACACTACTGGGATATAGGGAAGGTTACAGTACTATGTTCAATTTTGCATTTTTGATCAGCCTTTCCAAGAGGACTCAGATATTAAATCTGAAACACCAATAAACCCCAGAAGCATTCAGGAACTACCTGAACAGCAACAATGTTAAATCTGACAGAGAACTGAACTCATACTTGAGGAGATAAGTACAGTCCATTTGAAAAGGAATGTGTTCATTTTGAGTAACAACAGAAATATAAGATACCTGTTGTAAAGACTTCCGCCCTCTCAATTCCTTTATCTTCCTTCTGCACATCCTGCAGGAATGCCCCTACGGTGGTCACCATAGGCTTAACAGTGAACCAACAGCGTTCACTTCTTGTGGGCAGCGTCAGAGTTATCACAGGAAGACCATGTCTGTAATTAATAGTTACTCCTGGGAGGGGAAGGGGAGAAAGACTAAATGAAAAAGTCATACTGTAAGTTGTAGTTTAATTTTAAAGCTGTTTTTTTTAAAACACAAAGTCATAGTATCATAGAATCATAGAACAGTTAGGGTTGGAAGGGACCTTTAAAAGTCATCTAGTCCAACCCCCCTGCAAGGAGCAGGGACATCTCCAACCAGATCAGGTTGCTCAGAGCTTCATCTAACCTGGCCTGGAATATTTCCAGGGATGGGGCATCCACCACCTCTCTGGGCAACCTGTGCCAGTGTTACACCACCGTCATTGTAAAAACATATTTTCCTTATATTCAGTCTGAATCTGCTTCCTTCTATTTTACAACTGGCCCTCCTAAAGACTTTCTCCCCATCTTTCCTGTAGGCCCTCTTTAGGTACTGGAAAGCTGCTATAAGGTCTCCCCAGAGTGTTCTCTTCACCAGGCTGAACAGCCCCAACTCTCTCAGCCTGTCCTCATAGAAGATGAATAAACAAAACCATTTAAAGCATTCTAGATTTCTTTAATGAATATAGTACTTCTATTTCTGGGGGGGAAAATAAATAAATAAATAAATAGAACATGCAACTAATGTCATCTGACTGTACTCCCACAAAATAAATGAAAAGCTTGTTGACATTAATGGGAAGGGTGAAAACCTGCTGGGATCACTTACCATCAGATGGAACGGGCATGCTGTAAGGCGCTGCTCCTCCCTGGCCTCCCTGCACATGGGCAGGTCCCCACAGCCGCACCTGCAGCAGACAGACAGGGAGCTTGCTGTAGAGAGGTTAGGATGCAAAGTCCACCTGGCAGCAGGACCGAGCCTGTCACAGGGATCTGCTTCCGTGTGATCTGATAGCAGAGGTGTCCTCCTGAAGAAAAACCCCTTGCTTACCGATTTCTGTTTAGAAGATGGAACCATCCTTATAGAAAGCATAAATGTTGCCAGCAGTATTAAGATACTGCCTATAGTCTAACTTTTAAATAACTCAAGGGAAAATGGAAAGTGGAAGGAAAGAAAGGAAAAAAAAATGCAGTGTTTCTGAAGTGCTTCATTCAACTCTTACAATAAACCCTCTCCTCTACCCTCAAAGCAGCAGCTTGAAAGATCTCTGCATCATGGTGCCTGAAGGCAGAGGTGTTCTGCATCAGTTCAGAGTCCACAGTGTAACTTAAAACAGTGTGCATGGTTTCAGTGACGTCTTTTACTGCTAATCATAAACAGAATGGCACTCTTCATAATCTCAAATAAAATAAAAGCCAAATGCAGACTGAGGTCGCTCCTCTTTGCTTCATAATTATATATCATAGTCCAAAAGTTAACTGTTGACATTCATGGTGTTAAAAGACAATAACAACAACGTGGCTTGCCAAAATATGGAAGATATTTTATCTTTTAAATCTGAATATCTGTTTCAATTTCAGCTGAGATGCTGCTGCAACTAAGAACAGCACCAGCCTCTGGTCCGACATCGAAGGAGACAGACCCAGATGCAAGAAGTATGCCCTACACCCTTGGGACAGTGCTGACAGTGGGTTTTTGAACCTGCATGGTTCATGCTCCCAAGCCCATCCCTTCCAGGGGCATTGGTGAGAACCATCAAGATGCTTCAACATGGCCATGTCAAAACAGAAGACAAACTGCTCTGATTACACCCATGTACTTAAAGCAGGCCAGCCATGCTGTGGAAGATGCAATTACTCCAACACAAAAGTACTCTGCCTTGTGCCTCTCTGCACAAGGAGAGGAACAATTTTATTGCAGTGACTCCCTCAAAGCAGGCATTACTGCTATAAATTAAGCGTAATAGGCAGGAGTGGGAAGGGAAATCACATCCCTGACTAAGCTGGTTACAAAAATTGTGTGTGGGCTGGATCAAGGCATGGGGTTTGAAATATGATATCTGGGGGAAGTGGAAAACAATATGGGGAGAGATGACAAGGACTGGTTCTCCCTCTAGTGAGCTTTATAGCTCACCTTTCTGAAGGCCACAACATTTCACAGTCTGCAAGCTGATCTCCTTCAACAAGGCAGGAAAGGAAAGCGACAAATGCAAGAGGCCTCTGCCCATTCACTACGCCAACCACTGCTCACCACATTCATGTGATTTACTTGTTTTTAAAGAATCATAAGCTTGATCGTCTGGATAGGAATATCCTAATATCCTAATAGGTTAAATAAAGAATTCACCTATGTTTCAAAGATGCTGATCTTGCCCCAGCTTTCTACCTGGAACAAGCACTTTTCAGGATTTGAAGAAATTAAAACAAATCACACTGGTAGTTTCCAACACTGAGAAATTTGTGTATTGTAATCTTCAGGCATCAAAGGCACTCAGAAAGCTAGACTAAATAGCAAAATACCTTAAACACAAGAGCACTGTCAAAAAAAAAAAAAAAAAAAAGTAGACACTAGGAGTGGAGGAACGCCAAATGGCCACCCAGAGCTAGGACACGAGTGGTAACTTGCTTGTTTCTCCAGCAGAGCAAGAGACTTGCCCTGGAGCAGAGCAGGGCACACAGCGCAGCTCACCAGTTCTCACCCCATCTACGGCAGGCATCTACAGCCACAAACATTCAGAAATACACAGCCCAGCAGTAAGGAGACAACATTCAACATGCGATCTGTTTTTCCACAATCACAGAATTGTTTATGTTGGAAGAGATCTCAAAGTTCATCTAGTTCCAACTCCCCTGCCATGGGCAGAGATACTGTCCAGTAGATCAGGTTGCTCATAGCCCTCTTTTGGTGAATTTGAGTATCTACTTTGCTTATGAAAGAAACAATGTATTCAACAATTAACACATACTAATATATTAAAATATTTAGATCTATTAAATATATTAAGTTAAAAATATTTATTATATTAAATTCCATTTATTGGAATAAGATCTTTAAGATATTTGATTGGATTGTTCTTTAGACTTTGACATTTATCATTCATGATCCATGGAAAAGAATCTCTATATACTGAAGCTTTTTTTTTTTTTAGACTGTCTGTTAATGCAGGCCACCCATAAAATCACCTGCAAAGAATATGTGAAGTAGAAGAGAAGCAAAAGCCACTGAGCCATGGAGTTGAACTGAGTTCCAAGTAATAAATTCTTTCTATACAAGTTCTAGGTTGATTAGCTGGGAAGCATGAAGGGACGAGTTACCTTTCTCCCTATGTTTCCAGTTATATCTCCAGTTATAGTGATGTTATTAAACCATTATCTTGTGCCCTACAGCCAAATCCCTGTGCCCCTTTTGAGGCACTTGGAACAACCCCTACCCTGCCACTGCAACAGAAATGAAGTCGGCGACCACCACAGCTAAAAGGAAGACTTGAACTACGGGACCAAACCAATGAGATTGCCCTCATAGTAACATCAGTGAGAGCCAGAACAGCAGGAATGTACCCTGAATTAACTGCATCACAACTTTAACTTTGAGATACTGTAAGGAGAGACGCATACTACTAACTCTAATAGCAGAGAAGTTGCCACTGTTGAAGTCAGAGTGGAAATTTCAACGATCTGGTTTACAGCACAGCTTTAATGTAGCAGCATAACTGAGCTGGAAAACTAAGCAGCCAGACATTGGGGTGGGAGAGACAGAAATAGCAATACTGCATTTTTCACTTTTGACAGTGGCAAACCACTGAACCTACCTAGGTTGTGTTTTCTGGAGTTAGCTGTTGCAAACAAGCAATCTCTTACAATGTGGAGTGGCTGTTGCTGCAAACTTAAACTCAAATTTATGTGTGACCAGTTATGTGCAAAAATTGATATCATCACCAGTAGACGAGGTGGCATGAAAGCCTCTGATCTTCCTCAGCACTGCATATGCAAATAGAAACCTCATCAGGAATCATAATTTCTGTTTGGTGGAAAACTGTGATGTGGGTGGGAAGGGAGAGAGCAAGAAGTAAAAATATTTTTCTCATGAAAAAGTGATCTTGAAGAAGGAAATCCACAAAAAGATGTCATTAGGAGACTTTCTGAATTATTATATTTGACATTTAGTTGATTTATTTCATTTTGACTTGCCATACAAAAAATGTTGTAAAAAATCTGAATCAAAACACAGCTAGCCAACAATCATATATTTGAAACTTTGCTTATATAAATCTCAGAAGATTCGGCAGTCTTGGTTTGTAATTTCAACAGCAAAAATAATGTTATACTCCTTCAACATTCAAGTCCCTATTAATTTGCATTTGTGCAGTGGAAAGCTTTTCATTTCAGCTAAAAGATACAGTCAGCTCAACTCTGCACTCTGTCTGTGCTCTTCTTGAAGTGTTATGCAATACTGGAACTGAAGTATTATATTCCTCCAGTGTGGGATGCTGTCGATAATGCCTCATGTCAAACTCATAAGCAGCCTTCACAAAAAACTATTACCACAGACTCTTACTATGAATGCTATGGTCTCCCATACTTCCTCCCATATAATTTCCTTCCTTCCAATACAATGATAAGAATCTGAAAAAAAACCCATAGCAATAAAACACACTACTCCACTAAGCACAAGCTTTTTACCTGTATTTAATTACACTGCAGCACACACTCTAATTAAAATGTATCTTGCAACGTGCTTTTCAACAGTCACGCAATGTTCCAGTTTTTCCCTCAGCAAGAGAGGAGAGCTCAGTCCTGAAGTCCTCATCCAACACCTCCCTTCGCACGGCTGCAGCAGAGGGACTGGGAGAAAGGAACAGAAGGGAGAAAAATAATTGGGGAAACTAGTACTTGCAATGCCTAAAAATAAATTTTGGGACCTCTGTTTCTAAGTGTTACTAGACAAGCCAACATCACTGGTATGCATCGCTCTCCCCATGTGCTGATCTTGCCCAGTCTGTGAAGGATAGGGCAAGACACTAGCTAAATAGCTTTTTATATTTTCCATATTGACATATATGTTTTTCTATCTCTAATAAACACACCTAGAAGTTCTCTGCATATGAATGATGTTGACTCATGTTTGATTCTTCAAGGGAAACAAACCAAGCAATTAATTAGTTATGGAGTAACAAACTGCAATTTCAGAATAAACCATCTACAGACATTTCATTTAAAACCAAGGGAAGAAGGAAAAAAAAGCAGGTGCTGTCATAGTCTACTAAGTTTGCAGAACTCACACAACCAAGATTACCAAAAATGAATGAGTATTTAGACCAAGTTTACAATAACTACACGTAAGATATTTCCCTTTTTAAAACGAGTCACCAAGGCCATTTTGTAGATACCTGCTGTTAAATTTCTGTGCTGTTTTTATAAGCAATCCCACATGAGCAGGAAAATAAGAAATCAGGAGCCCTAATATCCATCTAGAACCATCTTACAAGCTCCCATTTGAGCTACAGAAACACTGTCTCTCTCATTAACTTTTCAGTAATTTGTCTTGGTTACACTGAAAGGATTTTCATTGCTTCTTCACTGGTCTGAGAATGGATTTAGACGATCATGCAACAACAGCCTCAACACAAACAGCAGTTTCAAGGCACAGTGCTCAGATTTAGCAACATCCTCTGGAAACCCAGCTTAAACAAACAAAAACCCTGCAATAGACACATCACTCATTCTGCCGTAATACCCCTTTATCCAGAAAAGGGTTTCAGCCAGGGAAGATACTTCTGACACTTGGGAGTATTCCAGATATATTTCCCTTTCCTTCGGGGGAGGGGGAGAGAGAGAGAGAGAACAGATCTTCATATCTTCCTGAGACACAGCTTTCCTGTCTCAATACAGACCATGTGCTGAATACCTTCTCCCAGCTCCTCCACAGGGCGCTAGAAGAACTGCACTGCAACATTTACATTTCAACCCTGCAGCTTATTCAAAATCCACAGTATTTTTAACACCTTCCTCAGTACAAATCAAAGTTTAAAAAAAGTAATCAAGAGGTTTCTTGCAGCAAAGCAGCAGTTTCAACATGAGTATGCATGTTCCAGTCATCTTGAAGAAGCAAGAGCAATACAGCATTCACGTGGCTTTCCTTCAAAACTCACTTGTCTTACAGCACTGAAAAAAAAAAAAAAGTTTGGTTTCCCATGCCTGTTGTTTTTTGGGTCTTTATCATCCCTGATGACTTTTCATTCCCTGCCTCTGCTCAAGTTCCAAGAACAGTTGGCACTAAATTTAAGCAGCCAAACACTACCAATGATCAAAGTGACAGCTGTGATGAGAAGCACATCTTGACGACTAGCCACCAAGAACCCCTTTTACGAAGGCTGGTCAAATCCACCACTGCAGCATGGCTTCACCAGGGAGACCTTCCACCCAGCCTCTGCTGAGCAAGCACACACCCTCCGCTTGACTTCTGCTCACTGTTCCTTTGTGCTATCTCGCCCACTCCTTGCCCAAACTCTTCCTCCACCCACACACATGCACACTCCCCTTCCACTCAGCGTACGCAGGTAGGGGAGAGAAGCTGTTACACAGCCCCTGCAAGTCATGGATGATCACAGGGGGCAAAGTCCCTCTTCTCACATCGTATGCCACTGAGGTCATCTGAACCTCCACCTGGCAGATGAGGATGCAGAGCTCCAAGTATTTAGGGAAACACCTGGATTTGCATTCATAATGGTTTTATAAGCCATAAAATAGATGCAGAAAACACTGACATCTAAAGCAGGCTGAAACTAAGCCTCACCCTCCTCTATCCAACAGCATGATTTCAGTAACAGTGACCCTCACTGGAAAGAAGCAACACCACAAAACGCGGAGGAGATGAGAAGGATGAACGCCAGCTGACGTCTTCTGCCTGCAGTGTCATCTGGGCACTACTCTGACGGTACAGATAATCCTCACTTCTCAAAGCAAGCAAACTTCCAAGCAAGCATAAGAACAGGCCTAAAAAACCAAGACAAATACACAAGCCAAGTGCATTGTTAGGAGGAACACCAAGAACTGTGTCATTATTTTATCAAACCTTCTTCTCCTTCCCTTCCTACAAAGAGAAGCAGATCTAAAGTCTCCTGTGAGTCTAAGGTTTTAAAGTACTGGAAGTATCGCATCTTCACCCCGTTTCAATAAAGCCTAGCTGTCTGAAAGTTGCTGTTATTCCCAACCTACTTTATTTTCAGAATGGAAGATGGGATGCAACTAGAAGGAAGTTTGCAAATCAAAGAGGGAGGTATTATAGCATAAAAATGTATTTGTGCTTTATCAAAAGCAAAAGCAAGCCTACATTTGAGAGATGTGCTATCTGTTCCCCAATGACAGTCTTGGTCACGACATCCTTCTCTCTAAACTAGAGAGACATGGGTTTGATGGACGGACCACTTGGTGGATAAGGAGTTGGCTGGACGGCCGCACTCAGAGAGTGGTGGTCAACGGCTCAATGTCCATGTGGAGACCAGTCACGAGTGGCGTCCCTCAGGGGTCCGTGCTGGGCCCGGCCCTGTTCAACATCTTTGTCGGCAACATGGACAGTGGGATAGAGTGCACCCTCAGCAAGTTCACCAACGACACCAAGTTGTGTGGTGCCGTCGACACGCTGGAAGGGAGGGATGCCATCCAGAGGGACCTTGACAGGCTGGAGAGGTGGGCCCATGCCAACCTCATGAAGTTCAACCAGGCCAAGTGCAAGGTCCTGCACCTGGGTCATGGCAATCCCAGGCACAAATACAGGCTGGGCGGGGAATGGATTGAGAGCAGCCCTGAGGAGAAGGACTTGGGAGTGCTGGTGGACGAGAAGCTTAACATGAGCAGGCAATGCGCCCTTGCAGCCCAGAAGGCCAACAGCATCCTGGGCTGCATCAAGAGGAGTGTGGCCAGCAGGTCGAGGGAGGTGATTCTCCCCCTCTACTCTGCCCTGGAGAGACCCCACCTGGAGTACTGTGTCCAGTTCTGGAGCCCCCAACACAAGAAGGACATGGACCAGTTGGAGAAGGTCCAGAGGGGGGCCACGAAGACGATAAAAGGGATGGAGCACCTCTCTTATGAGGACAGTCTGAGAGAGTTGGGGCTGTTCAGCCTGGAGAAGAGAAGGCTCCAGGGAGACCTGATAGCGGTCTTCCAGTACCTCAAGGGGGCCTACAAGAAAGATGGGGAAAGGCTGTTTAGTAGGGCCTGTTACGATAGGACAAGAGGTAATGGTTTTAAAATAGAGGGGGGTAGATTTAGATTAGAAATTAGGAAAAAATTTTATACGATGCGAGTTATAGAACACTGGAACAGGTTGCCCAGAAAGGTGTTGGAGGCCCCATCCCTGGAAACGTTCAAGGGCAGGCTGGATGAGGCTCTGAGCAACCTGACCTAGTCAGGGATGTCCCTGCTCCTTGCAGGGGGGTTGGACTAGATGACCTTTGAGGGTCCCTTCCAACCCTAACCATTCTATGATTCTATGATTCTATGATTAATTTGTCAGCACAGACAGGATTTTTAATTTGTCCCACAGAATGGATCTTTGCTTTTGTGCTGTGCCTTCTTGGACATTGCAAAATTTTCCTTTAAAGGTAACAAGAGTGACTTTGCTTTTGAAAATATGCTTATAGTGTATCTCATTAGATAAGAAAATGGGCTTCTTTTCATATGCAGGTCTTAGAAAGAGTTATCTTAATGTATGCAGTTGCTTTCGTATCTCTCTCAAAAGAAAACCACTCAAATGCATCTGTAGGAATAACACTAATTTTTCAAATTGTCAGCCAAGAAAAAGCTTGTTTAAATTTCAGCTGAAACGAGATAACAAAAGAGAGATAAGGATTCAAAGTCAGATGAATGCACTTACAGGTTTACCAAAGTTACAACCAACTATAGCTTGTGTCTCACTGAGCTTCTCAGATTGAAAGCAGTGGGCAGATTGTGGCATGCAGGAAAAAGATGATGTAACTCAGAAAATAGAACTGCTTGTCAACATTTTCATTTAGAATGGACACTTCTATTTACAATATCAATAACCCCACCCTCCCAACAACAACCACCACCGCTCAGGTTTCTTTTACATCTGCAAGGATGCACTTTGTAATTTTTATGATTCTTGTTTTCCCAGGCTTTTCTTTACTCAACTGTGCAAATTTCAAATGCCTTAAGGTATTTACAGCCTGGCTATAAAAAAAGAGTGCACCTGGGAAATTTGATTGACTCAGGACTTAGAATTAGTAGCTGCACCGCTGCTGAAACATGCTGGGCAGGGAAAGCTGGCTCTTCTCCACAGCATCCCCTCCATCCCCTGCTTAGCTACCTCTCCAGCAAATTGTTTCCATCTCGTCTCTGCTGAGTGCATTTCCCACCTTGTCCCCATTCAGACCTCTCTAGGGTCTGACCACAAGCGATGAGGAACCCCAGTACCCTGCAAAATCAAAGCAACCACCTCTGCTGTTGCATTGCTCCATCTTTTTTTCCCCCTCCCTAAAAACATAACTGCACTATTCCTATGTAGTAGTAGTGAAATTTTGCTATCTCTTGATGAGCATTTCCCCACAGCTAGGAATTTCTGCTACCCAAACACCATCATCCCAAAAGTAGAATGTTTCTTGGCAATGCAGACTGTTAGCTGCAGATCCAGAGCCACCTGTGCCAGCCTCAGGCCAGCTCTGTGGGCCCATCTTTGAGACCGGCAGAGCGGCAGGCAGAGCCCTTCGCCTTTCGTTCGCTCTCAAACACTCCCGCAGTCACCTTAGAGCAGAGGATGCCGCCCCAGCAAGAAAAAGCAGATCAAGAAATCTTGCACTGGATTCATTCCATTTCCCCACCCATACTGAGCAAACAGGCTTTTTAATTAAATAATCAATTTGGAGGGGCAGGAAAATGTTAAGGATCAAATCTAAGGCAAGAGAGGACAGTAAAAGGAGAGTACATGCTTGGTCTTATGTCCGTATCTGGCTTAGTCCCAGTATAATTTAGAGCAAATCTAGGTGCAAGTATCTGAATGCTGCACTCTCGGGGAGGAGGTTTCTCCTTTTCGCCATGACATTCTACAATAATTATTTGTCTATATAATTATTTTAACATAGTAGACCATAAAAAGATGTTTTTAGAAACATCTCCATATCTCTGTTACTTCTTTTTTGTCGTTGTTCTGGTTTTTTTTAAAAAGGACTGCAGTTAGATCAGCCCAAATACTTAGGAACCAGTGTTTTGTGCAGGCAGCTGTAAACAGGTACTTTTTCAAAGGGAAAAACAAATTTATTTTGATTGCATAAAGAAAAAAAAAGAAAAAAGATAGGAAGAGAAAAATTGACAGATTAGACAAAACCAAAACCTTTTCTCTGTTAGCGGTAGGTATTACTATGTAGGTACAATGATTTACATCCCTTGTAACAGACAGTTAGAGAGTAATTCCCAAAAGGAACTTAGTATTTATATTCCAGCTGTATATGCTGTTACACTCCTGTGGATGCTCAAATTACTTCCCAGGGAGTGCAAAATATACTTTTTCAGCCTTGTTAGAAAGTAAACAAGAAAACAAAGGCATAAACAGCCAAGTAAACAGAGAATCCTTTCCCTTTCTATAGCTCCTGATGAACAACAACAATAAAAATTTCTAGGGCAGATAGCATAAGAACATCTATAGCCAGTAACCAACAGCAAACTTAAGATCACAATTTAATAGAAACTTCAACAGGTTTTGTCAGCAACTGTAAAGCTGCCATTAACTAGATCCTGGCAGCAGGAAAATAGAAAATACATTTTTAACAAAATCAGACAAAAGCAAAGAAAGTAAACATTTCTAAGCAACAAGATCAAAGGGGCCACTACAAACACATCACTACCAACGTGTTCAAGAGCTTCCATCCCTTATGCACACTTACTTCACAGAATGGTTGCAACAAGCTGGGTTTAGCAACACTGTCGTAGCAACAGCAACACTTCACCTGAGAAGACAACTTTGTTCAAAGTCCCTTATTAGAGGTCTACCTAGATGTTTTTAAAACCACGAAGGTCATCTAAGTAGGCAAACTTAAACCATCTATTTGTTTTCCTGGAAAAGAGCTTTGCTGGGAGAAGTATCCTCAACGATGTTCTTACTAAAAGGGTAGCTACAACAGAGATGCCTAGAAAATCCAACCACTGTTCTGGCATGAAACAAAACACAGCCATGCTGTTGAGTGTGCAGAGGCTTCATTAACCCAAGAGTTCAGCAAAGGTCCTGATGAGCACGTTCTGGCACTTTAAGACTTTTGTCTAAGGACTTATCACTCTCAAACACTTTTGGACAGAGGTCTCAAACATTGCTGTAGCCCAATGAGACACACCGAAGTGTTGCCAGATGTCAAGAAATAAGCATTTTTTGTTTATTTTCTATTTTTCTTTGGGAAATCTATCTCCTCCTGTTGCTGTTCAAGAAGCTATTTTAATCTAAAAACATCAAACGGCTGTCACTTTGCTGATGCTGCCCACTTCCATGTTTCATCTGTTGACATCAGTGTTTTTAAAACACACCTTAGCTGAAATAGTGACTCAGTGCATTCATTTGCAACATTTCTTATCAAATCTAGCATAGTCTGATTTTCACCTTCTTCCTTCCTATGTACAAAGCATACAGACAGCAATGATATTTGGAAATCAGCAACCAATACTGGCTGTGACACACTGAACTATCACTCTGCCCTTCAGTCTTTACTCTGTACAACAAGCCTGTAGACTTGTACCTTTCTATAAAGCAGGTAAAGCAAACAGAAAAACTAAAGATTTCCTTTAGAGGTTTCTAATGGCTTTTTCTAAGGCTTATTATCATGAGAAAAACAATTAAAATCAGTACAAGAAGATGAAAGGCTCTGTATGCCCCGCACGGCCAGCATCTATGTTCCGATGTGCCTGCTGTGCCTTCCAGGGGCGCTGGCAAATCTGCATGTTAGCTGTACACTTCTCACCCCAAAGCCCTTGAACTCCAGCCAATTAAGAGTTTTTTTATTTCCTCTTCCTCTATTCATTCACTTAGGAAATGCATTTGAAAGACTGATGCAACAAACAGGGCAAGAACATGCATTCTCTAAATGCAGGGTTTACCATATGTTTTTAGGAACCCCTTTGAACACTAAAGCAAATAAGAATTTAATGCCACACAGAACAAGCAATCAACATGCAAAAGCTCCTGCTCTTCTCCTCAGGCCCACAGTAACATCAATACATACTGGATGTAGTCATCTGGTCTTCCAACACAAGCAGATTGCTATAATGCAGTGACTGTAAGGCAGAACCTCTTAATCAGCTCCGTAATTTGGGACACATTTAAATGAAGCTGTCACCAATGAATCAGACTCAAGTGGACACCAACACCAACAAAAGTCTGTTTTCTGCTAGCAAGTTATCTCCAACAAATCCTCTCACCTTCTTCATTAATGAAGTTTGCTGTTAAAGCCTAGTTTCGTCCCCAGACTTGCTCGTAACTGAATGGAAGCATATCATTTGGGGAAAGTGTTACTAAAATAAAACTCTAAAATAAGGTAAAGAAATCCTGCAGTGTTCCATGTCAGGTTGCTGTGTTTATAGCCTGTACTCCAGAGCAAGCCACAACACTGGCCCAGAAAATTAATAGTCTGTGGTCATACTATTCACTCCACCCTCAATGTGCACCCAAATCCATACATGAATTCTATTTAAAGTCAAATTTCAAATAACTTGTTATAATTATTTTGAGTTTGACATATTAATCATTAATGCTGTACTACTCAGAGCAAGCAGTGAAACATATGAACTTCTCACATTCAAAGGACCTGAAAACTGTTTAGTTCTTAAGCTTGGAATTTTAACACAGGATCACTACAAAATTAATCATAGAATCATAGAATGGTTACAGTTGGAAGGCACCTATAAAGGTCATCTAGTCCAACCCCCCTGCAAGGAGCAGGGACATCCCCGACTAGATCAGGTTGCTCAGAGCCTCATCCAGCCTGGCCTTGAACGTTTCCAGGGATGGGGCTTCCACCACCTCTCTGGGCAACCTGTTCCAGTGTTCTACAACTCTCAGTGTAAAAAAAATTTTTCCTAATATCCAATCTAAATCTACCTCCCTCTATTTTAAAACCATTACCTCTCGTCCTATTGCAACAGGCCCTACTAAACAGCCTCTCCCCATCTTTCTTGTAGGCCCCCTTGAGGTACTGGAAGACTGCTATCAGGTCTCCCCGGAGCCTCCTCTTCTCCAGGCTGAACAGCCCCAACTCTCTCAGCCTGTCCTCATAGGAGAGGTGCTCCAGCCCTCTTATCATCTTCGTGGCCCTCCTCTGGACCTTCTCCAACTGGTCCATGTCCTTCTTGTGTTGGGGGCTCCAGAACTGGACACAGTACTCCAGGTGGGGTCTCACCAGGGCAGAGCAGAGGGGCAGAATCACCTCCCTCGACCTGCTGGCTACACTCCTCCTGATGCAGCCCAGGATGCGGTTGGCCTTCTGGGCCGCAAGGGCGCATTGCCTGCTCATGTTAAGCTTCTCATCCACCAGCACTCCCAAGTCCTTCTCCTCAGGGCTGCTCTCGATCCATTCTCCACCCAGCCTGGATTTGTGCCTGGGATTGCCATGACCCAGGTGCAGGACTTGGCCTGGTTGAACTTCATGAGGTTGGCACAGGCCCACCTCTCCAGCCTGTTGAGGTCCCTCTGGATGGCATCCCTCCCTTCCAGTGTGTCGATGGCACCACACAGCTTGGTGTCATCAGCGAACTGGCTGAGGGTGCACAAATGAATGCATTCAATTTATGTTGAAGACAGCAAAGAAATTAATCCTCAAAACACTAACACAGACGGACGGTCTATATTTTTCATACACAATCTAAGCCATTTACTGGAAAGCTATTAATTGTAAAGTGACCTTGTGTAAGGTGCACAAATTGAATGCAACATGTTAGAATACCTGTTGGCGTGTGTCCGTCCATCCCCTCCAACCCCCTCCCCCAAATTTTTTTCTGCATATATATAATGTTTTACAAAAGATGACAAATTTGATATTCTTTGATTCTTAATATCAAAACATAGTGGCAGAATATTTTCCTGGTAGGAAATCTCTTTGCATGCACACACTTACATAACGGAAAAGGAGTGCACCCTTCCTGGCAGCAAGCTTGCCACTCCATACCACCAAAACAACAGAGAAGAGCAATGCTGCTGAGGAGCAAGGGTGAGCATATTCACCCAGTACCCTTCTAGCAACAATAAATTTGTTTTCAGAATAGTTTTAAGATGTTATTCTGCACATATGGACAAAAGCACCCCCAACTAACCAAAAAATTAAATTCTGCCTCTAACAACGTGTAAAGACTGTCATCCTCCACAAGTAGCTTTAGCTCCACAGCGAGCACTGGAGCACTGCAACGCTGCTCTTCAGAGCCTGGCATCACTGCCAAAGCCTGAATGCTGGCAAGGTAAGAGCACTGAGGGCACCATATTCAAAGACATGTTTTTTAGTGCCTTTCTTAGGAACAACCAAATTATAACAAAGGTGTTGTCAGAAGCATGGAAGAGATGTGCAATCTATGGTGAGAAATAACTGTTCTGTAGGAAAATGACTTTATAAACTGCTTAATGCATACGCAGGTACTTCCTCTCCATTTTTGATGCGCTTTTCAGTTTTTTTTTCCCTGAGTCCTTTTGCAAGCTCTTCCCAATCCAGTCTGCCCTCAGCCAGAGACAGCACAGACTGTTCCTGGAGTCTATTGTAGGAGCATATCTATCTTATCTCAGTAAAGGTACCAATTTTAACATCCATAAAAGCAAAAGAACCACACTGATGTATTCTCTGCTGCTTTACAGTGCAGCAATTTTCTTCCTGCTGGCAATGTGAGCAGGTGACCTGGAAGCCAGACCAGCTGGTAATTCGGCTTCTGACTCACTGCGCAGACTTGGCAAAGTCACTCATGTCCAAGTTTTCAGACAGAGCACTAACATCAAAGTTTTTTACACCTGAGGTATTTAAGTCTGGCATCAAGCATCCAAAAGTTACCACAGACTTCAACCTCAGTCACATCTGCCTTCCCAACGAGCACCCCAAATCCATGTGCATGTCATAAAATGTTGGGTTATTCAGCCTCTAAACTTCAGCTTTACAGCAGAAGTACACTCTAAGACTTTCATCAGACCATGGAGCCAATCATAAATCGCTGTGATCTATACCATTAGAGGTCAACACAAATCCACTTCCACATGAGGATGAGATTTAAGGAGACCTGTCCCATGGATTTCTATCCAGCACACAGAGTGCTGTAGTAATCAGAAATGGAGATTTCCATATGGACACCTACAGGGATTTGTAAGACATTAATCACTTACAATGTTTATTGCAAGTGGGATGAAGAGATTCATTGAAAACATACATTTGTGCATGTTTTTATATCGGTGCGACATTACAGTGTAATATCTTCCTTAAAGTCATATTGATGTACTCTTCTAAAACCTTTCCTTTTGTCTCAAAATGTGTGTGTATGGAAAAAAAAAATACTAACCTCAATGTTACTGTAAGATATTTTAAGAACTTTCTCCAGAAATAAAACCAATCTGATTTTGTGCTACAGGTCATTACAGTCGTCTAGATTTACATCTTCATTAACGGATACCCTCACTGATAATACTCTGTATACTCAGCTTTGCAGGAAAGTGTAACTGTTTGATGTATACATGACAAATTGTAGGGAAAACAGGCAAGACAACATTCTTGGGTTTTTATGAGACGTAATCAGCCATCTTCATATTTTTGGTAATAATATTCTTCAAACTACAAATGTTGATGTTCAAGATTTACTTTTTGAAAAAGATAAAGCAGATAACTTACTCAGTACGCTAATGGCTAGCTGAGAGGAACTTCAGGATGCAAAACAATGAAAAGTCTAGTCATAAATGCCTATCACAAATGAAAAGTTGGTGAATTTAGAGGAGAAACCAGAGAGCAGAGGAGAAATAACATACAGATCCACTGGTACCGCTCAGTGTGGCTGAGAGTGACAGAACACCGCTAACAATATGTGAATTATTTTTTTTTTTCTCTCCACATTTAAAATGCCATGAATAAAACTTATTTTTTAAATTAAGGTTGAATGCTCAACACCAAAGAGATGCACCAATGAATTTGTTCAGGTAGTGCCCAAACACGATATCCTATATATAAGTAAATTAAAGTTCATGTAAACAACCACACAAAAATCAATCCATGTCTTTACAGCAATAAAAACTGAATACAATCAAACATCTGGTTTGATCAGCTAAACAACACATGAGGAGAGTAAATAACTGGTTGTTTTTAGCTTGTATCTTCCCACATTTTAATTAGAAAGAGACTTGCGTAAGTGTCACGATATATTAATACTGTTTATGTATTTCTGATACACAAGCAGCCAAGAGTGCAACCTTATGTAAACTGCCTCAATGCTATTTCAGCTCAGGGACCTCACAAGCAATCAAACAGAGCACAGAAAGGCAGGGACTCTTATTTCCACAAAAACATACTTGTTTGGGGGAGGCAGAACAGAGAAACGCATGGGTAACGCTGCACGTCAGAAAGGAGCCGAGCAGCGCCCAAGCCACAGAACGAGCGCTCACTTCCCAGGTCTCTGCAGCACACACTGGGATGTTACGTTGCAGGGCCCATGTCTTCTGCACAGGTAAACAACCTGCTGCTCTCACCAGAAAATACACCTCTACCACCTAATCACAAGCCTAAATTCCAGGGAGATGTTTTCTTAGTGCTGGCTGTCAAACAAGACAAACTCCCTAAATTCTTGCTCTGTTTAGCCCTGTATATATTTTCACACAGAGCATTCCCATACATCACTGAACCTTTATATTGGCAACTGCATCATATTGAAAGGAGAAGAGAAAGAGTCTTAGCAGCTTTTTGTTTGGTTTGGTTTGTTGTTGTTTGGGGTTGGTTTGTTTGGTTTTTTTTTTTGCTATTCAGTTCAGTTATTAAAAATAGCTAGGGAATCAAAATAGCAACAGTACGGATCAGAAAACACACCCAGAGATATTAAGGAGGGAATGGACCAACAACATGAATCCTGTCTGATATGCCGCATGATACAACACAGCAATTTCTCAGCAAAGCTCAGCCTAAGGTGAAATGCATTTTATCAGAAAATGTCTTTGGCTTGATTTAAAATATTTTAATAGATGGATGTTGTAGATTTTCCATAAATCAGAGGTGACAATTATAAACTAGCATAGTAAAAAAGAAACAACCTGGGTACCTCTAGAAGACTGAAGCAACAAATCAAGGAATACTTACTAGTCAGAGTTTCATGTTAACTGGCAAAGGCAAATGACAGGTCACTCTGTAGAGACTCATACTCCTATTCTGCCTAGAGCAGAGATAAGCACCCCAAGCCCTGAGCTATGGGAAAATGACATCAGGGCACCATCATGATCTTCAACTAGCTATTTGGCAGATATATTCTTCCTGTGCTTGGCCTGAATTAGAAAAGATTGAAAACCAGGTGGATGTGGTCAGTGAACTCCCCAGTTCATTTAAAAATTCTCTTCTGGTAAAGAACAGCAATATTATTTCAGGTTAATCCAACTTGATTCTATTTCTGTTTTGCTTCCTAACAGTGCTCATTACTTGCAGAACCTTAACATTTGCATTCCAGCCTTACTATCTGGAATCATCCCAAAGCCCACAGCAAGGGGGAAATCCTGTGTGTTGTTTCAAGTCCACTAAGAGCGAGGCAGCCAGGGCAGAGCCACCCACGCGGCTGCACGGGGCTGCTGATCCTCGCCAGCCAGAAAGAGCAGCTGATTCCCTAGCAAGACTTCCTGAATTTCCAGTAGCCTTGCATGGAAGTTTGTTAGATGAGAATAAAATTGAGAAGTATCAAAAGAGGACTTGTAAGCAAGCTAAGAGCTTAGAAGTTTGGGGATTTGTTTTTAACCAGCTGAACACCTACTCTGGTAGTAATGGTAAGCAGCTCTCCTCCCTCTCAGCCTCCCAGGTTTCCGAGGCGGTCCTCCAGTGCCTGTCACAACTGCAGAAGATCCTCACATTCCTATCATTTGTGTTATCTCCACAATGTACTGAACCATGTAGCTTTTTCTCTGGTGTTGACAAATTGTACTTTACACTGTATTTTTGTTAAACTTTCTGTAACACAGTTCTCAAAAACTAGCACAGTATTTATACATACCAACCATGAATACAAACACAGGCATGGAGACCACCTTCATGGAGTTCACAAAGTGCTTTAGTAGACTAAAGAGAACTTTTTTTTCTTTAAAGGAAGTCTCTTACACTCTTATCAGCATGCTGAACAGCTGCACATGGGGACAGAACCATCATGTATCCCAGTACTCCTGACCAAAGTGGTCAAAACAGTAACAAATAAATTGAAAAATGGAAGAAAATAATCTAAACATAGAATTAAAAAGATTTCCATTTGCCATCTGTTCTTTTTCTCCAGCATGCTGCTGCACTGAGCAAAATAGATTGTCCTTGCTGCCTATGAGATGAAAAACAAACAAAAAACCCTCTGGCTAATGAAGTTTTCTTCTAAAATCAACAACACAATTTACATCCATGTAAAGATACACTGGAGAAAAGACTTGAGCCCATGGTTTTAAGGGCACAGAATTGTTTGTGCCAAGCCAAAAATTATATTTGAAGCATATGCAGAAGCGGAGACATCGCTCTTCCTCCCACCTTAGCCACTCTCTACATGAGATCACAGTGTCTAATCCCCTCCAACAGTACTTCTTAAGATAAATTATCCACTTTCTCCACTCATTCCACTGTACCTATGCACTGTGATCACAGCACAGGTTTATAGGAAGCAATACTTCTGCAAGAAAGAGTTGCCTGTTCTCCTTACCCTAAAAGTTTCTGGACATGCTAGCAAATTTCAATTCAGTCTTGAGAGGTAGTAGAGGTCTCAAGGTTATTATGTTCTTGCATGTTGCATGGAAAAATTGGAGGCTAAATGGAAGAGAGAGATGCAAATTTACAGTCCCAGGGGTGAAAAGGTAAGGACTCACCCATTCCCAGAGGCAAGCACACAGACAGCCCTTGCGTTACCTGCCGGGGACCTGCCAACACCTCCCACTCCCTGCCTGACAATGCAAGTCTTGTGGGCAAGGTCAAGGATGACTGGGGGAATATTTGTCACACGTCTGCAAAAACCAGGCTCATTAGGTCTATGAGCCATGTAACTATGACAGCTCGTCCTGTGCAACCTGTAATCACATCACTACAGGCTACCTGCATATAAACATCAAGGAAGGCTGTTAAGGGATCTTTAACTCTGCATCAGTTCTGCACATCAAATTTACAGAGAACAGAGAGTTCCCACAAAGCGACACTCACATTTCCTGGTGTTCCAGAGCAATTCAGCCCAAAACAAAGGAGATATTTAACAGAAAGCATGATAACCAACTACTCTCCCATTTTAATTTAAATAAGGAAAATCACACTTCCTCATACTCCAAAGAGTTAATCCAAACCACCTGTAGATTTAACAAAACATTCTGCAAATCCAGGAAGGAAGGGGGTTGCTGTAGTTATAAAATGGATCAAGCTTTCACAGTATGTTGCAGGCCTAAAGGTATAAAATCGAAGTACATTAGCTGTAAAGCTGTTTTCAGCAATGATGTATGTATTTTCTGTACTGTTATAATTCTATCAGAGGGGAGCTCAGCAGGGAAGACGTGATCAGCATCACAACACTGAGCTATGGCACCAGAGACTCGCTGCTTTTCTATCCACAACTCCTTACGTACCTCAACCATTCGTCCTGCGCCAGAGACACCGTGGTGACACCTCCCTCTGACTCTCAATTTGCATTTTAATCCATCCCTAAGATCTCACCTATATTTTGCTATTACCACCTCAATTTTACAGGTATTAAGTACAGCCTGTGTTTTCTCTAAGAGAGCCTGAGATGTTAAAAAAAAATAAACTGCAAATTAAGGGTTTAGTTTCTTTGTTTCTAGACTTAATGTTTGACTATTGAGAGCAACCCAGGGTGGGCAGACCCTCCCCTCCATAGTAAGGATAAACAACCTTTCTGCTGCAGCTCTGCAGGGCAGGAAGGACAGACGCCCAGGGGAGGACAAGAAAGGCTTCGAGGAATCTCTGTTGGAAGCACCGCTCTCCATCTCCAGTACTTCTGCAACTCCCTCCGCTAGCCTGGAGGTGCATGCAAAGATATTTCCTCAGCTGAGCATTCAGGAATATCAGGACAATTTTGTTATTATCTTAAGGAGATACAGAGTGCAGGTCACAGCAAAATGGCTTGTCCCAGCTTCGTCACTACAACCAGCTGATCAGGAAACTGAGCCAACTGAAAATCATCCCAAAAAGAGAGGAAAAACAATAAAAGGACAGAGTAGGAAGAGGAGAAGCAGGAGATTAAAGCAGATTCACTCTGTAATCTGAGCCCAAAGGAACAGGCAGAAAAAAAGTAACCAGAGGAGGAGTGTCTTAGGCTAAATTAATCTTGAATAAGTTGTCTACAGGAAACTGTATCTTAAACTGGATCAGAAAACAAACAAACCAAAACAACCAAGTAGGAAGTCAGTTGTCTTCTGATGGAAAAAAAAACAAAAACAAAAACAACCAAAAAAACCCAGTCTGTGTCCTAAAAAGAAAGTCACAAGAATAGCTGAATTTTGCTGCAGTGGTAACTACATTGTATTCTAAATAGATTATATGGAAAGCATTGACTTTTATCTGAAACACTGAGGCTGACAGCAATTTAGTGGTTGCTAGCAATGTAACAGCAAAGCTGTGGAACAGGAGCTCACCTAAGGAGGGACTGAGGTGCCCACACAGCTCACACAGATGGTGCAAGAAGGCCAGGGGATGGCAGGGTGCAGAGCAGGTACTCAGAGCTCTGCTTCATTCTTCTCTGCCTGAAATCTTCCTCTGCCACTGGAATTGCACACTGTAAAAGATGTCCCTAGTGACCATAATCCTGTCTGGTGACCTCGGACAGGTGACCAGCTGACCCATCAGTTCCCCAAAAGTCAGGCCAAATATCAGAGTGGCCCAAATGAAGATTTGCAGACATGGATTTAGCAGGCTGGGACACGCACAAATGCAGGAAACTCCAGCAAAATCCCAGAGCAGCAGAACCGACCACCATCTGCATGCTGCAGGGAACAGAGACTGCCTGCTCCTTTCTCATCTGACGCATCTGCTTCCTCATGAGCTGGGCTTTCTCCCTAGTGTCTCTGCCCCTTACTTCTCTCATCTTTATGGCTTTCATTCAAAGCTATAGAGAAAAAGAATGGCCTGGAAAGAACAGGCAAAGGAAATTAAAACTACTGCAACAGAGAAAAGCAGTCAGCAGCTATTTTAGAGGTAGATACTGCATAGTGGCAAAACCACAATATCCTCATCCCTCCTACACAGAAGGGTGATGTTCCGTTTGCAGCTTTGGCATATTTCTCTAAGTTGCTGTAAGGGTCGGTCAGAAAATCAGTATTGTCTCAACCTTGTCATCGAGGACTTCCAGGTGGACTATGGACTTGATCTGGCCTAAAAGTTAGGCTCACAACTTGACATGAGTTGCTGTGAGCAGCCTGCCTGAGATGCAGTTGGTTTTTTTTCCTCCTGGGAACAGAACAGAACTGTTATGGACAAGGCCGACTCTGTCCTAACAACAAAATGTACAACATCCTTGAAATGGCGGACAGAGTGGCGCAGAGGTGCCATGGTTCATCCCTGTTGTCAGAACTGGCAGAGATAACCGTGCAGCTGCTATCTAGGAGGATGAATCACAACTGCTGTCTCAAAAACAACGGTGAGAAAGTGCCCTTTAACGGAACTTTGCTAATTATAATGTACAAAAAACACACTTCTATCCCAAGGGCCGAGAGCAGGCGGAGATCCCCGAAGTAAGGAGGAGCAAGGTTTGCCACTTGGCATAAAAGGTCGACCCCTAACAACGAGACCCCCGAAGAGCTCTCCCCACCAAGGATCGACATCGACATCGATCGTGAGGACCGGTGGGACGCTGCCTGGACCTGGGACCATAGGGACGCCTTGGACCCGCGGTGGTAGCTATTATCTTCTTTTCCCCTTCCCTATCCTTACTTTTCCTTTTCACTCCCTTTCACCTATTGCACGCCGCTTTACGGGCAAAATAATAAAGTTTGTGCTGTTTGATTGAAACCAACCCCTTTGGCGTGTTCGCCGTAATTTTGCACTTCGAGATCGCATTAAAAGAACCATCACGAGTCCCGAGTGGGCCGTGACAGTTGCCCTCTTTTTCAGTCTGCGCTTAATTTCATAATATACCCTCTCTGAGATCCCAGATGAGACTATTTCCACATCCCATTCCTATTTTCCTTAGGGAGTGAAAGGAAGACCTTCCACACAGAGCCAAGCAGCCCCATACAGTAGCACTATTTCCTTTTATTTCCTCCATCTGAAAAGTAGAACTGTGTTTAAGAAATCAGATGGGAAATAGCTGACCTCAACTGCTGCATATCTACCCGTGGGTACTTAACCCATACTACTATTAATATGACAGTCTCTTTTGAAAACTTTAAAACAATAAGCTTCAACCACTTGCCTGCAGACAATGCGGTCAGGCAGTTAAGCTGTATAAATTCATCCATCACTCTGTATTTTTTTTGCAACCCACATACTGAGTCATTCATCTATTTCCTCTTTCTCTCTTCCTTCGCAAGGAAAAATAGTTAAAACTCACTAAAAATCATAGACAGATTACAAGTTTGGACATTTCAAGATCCTTTAAAAAATACAAATGAGAAAGAATTTTTATTTATGCATTTCTTGAAAATGATACAAAAAACAAATAGTGCTGAAATTTATGAAGTGGAACACTCCAGCCTGGAAGCCACCTGACACTTCTCTGATAGCTATTTCTTTATCATTATCAGGCCGGTTGTTTTGACAGCTTCACTTCTGAGCTGACTGTAAATCTGCGAATTTTTCACTGATAATTGAACTGGAACAACTACCAACAATACCCATTGGCTTGGAGTGTGAAGATTTAGCCAGGCTCCAGCAGGCAATAACATACCTGTATATGAGTCAAAGTGCTGAAAACCTGTATTTACTTTGCACTGTGCAGTTCACTGGGATTTTATAAAGTAATTATTAACTATCTGATTAAATTAACAATGTGCTTCATGAGTTCAACCCTTCAAGAGACAGCAGCATTTACACAATAACAAAACAGCTTAAATTTAGGAAAGAACAAAAGCTTTCTTTTAATTTGAAGATTAAACTGGCAACAACAGCAAACATCTTTATAGGGCTGCAGGATTCCTAGGTCTCTGTGGGGTGCTGCTTCTTTACACCACACCGTTAGCTTTAGTTCATATTACTGTTTAGCTCCTATCGTGCACAGTCATGCTCCTATCTCACTACAGCTGATCCCTGAGAAGAAGTTGCTCCAGTAAGTCCTGCTCTTTCAGCCTGTGACAGTCAGGAGCTGACTGACACCTGCCAAGAAAGAAGGGGGTGCCCCAAGACAGCCAACCCTTTGCAGCTCCTCGCTTCACCTTCTCTGAAGGATGCCCCTACTTCAACAGCCTGAACCCTACACAGTTGGCATCCTAATCACAGCTGGCTTCCTAAATATGAAACAGAATGAACATTTGGCATCTTAATCCTTTCCAGTGTTTTATTTTCAATTGCTTGGTGTTCAGGCACAGATAGTAAAGAGCACCTTGTCCCAGAGCATAACAGCTGTTAGTATTCACTGCTTAACAACAAAGCAGTGAGACTGGCAAAATATTTTCTTGAAAAAAATCACTTTGGAAAAGAGGGAAAGGTTGGAGACAGGAAACATGTTCTTATCTTTTAGAGCACTTCCAGCTAATTTGATTATAAGTCTCTTCTCCACACTATAACTGAGCATCTCTCTCTCTCTGATCCTCAGACAACTGCTGCAGGCTGGGAGGTACAGTTACTTCTTTATCCAGACTGAAAAAAGAACAGAGTCTAAGTGACTTGCCAAAGGTAACACACAAAGCTTATGGTGGAACAAATAACAAAACCTGTGTATAAATACGATCTCTGCATCACATATGAAAGAGTACCATGTGAAGAGTACTTGGCAGAAAAAAACCCCTACCAAGATAAACATTACATTGTAAACTATCTACCTACAACTTTTTAATTTTAACTCTACAATGTGTAAATCCTACTTTTTTAATAAGTGCACATTTTTTTCTGATTTAACTTTTTTTTTTACCAAAGGACCTTGGGTTTTTTGGGGTGCTGTCCCATCTGCTGCCATACTTTGGGGGCATAGCACATCAGATGTCAAGAACCACAGTGAAACCAAGACCTGATCTCAGACCCTACAAATGGCCATCATGGTCCAGACAAGAGTCCAGCTAGGTCAACATCCCACCCCCGACAACTGTCAGTGGGCATATCCTTTAGGGATGCTGAGGGAGGAGTGAAAACAGGGCAAAAATGTTTTCATTCCCTTTCACAGCATGTCTCCTCTTTGAAATAGCAAAATACAAGTGCATTTAACATGGGTTTCACAAAGTATGGCAGCTTGATGTCCTTGTCACATTATGATTCTGCTTTGTGTCACAAATATAACTGTAAAGATCTTATGTATTAAAGACACTCAGCAATTTGGGTTTAGGAGATCCAATTTCATAGCCTTCAGCTATTTTGCTAAATACAGAAAACAGCTGCAACAAGTGGAAGCAACAAGTGCAGCACACAGCAGCTGTACAACAGCCAACTCTATTAGACTCCGGCTCGTTTCAGGAAGGCTTCTGTGTTGCCTGCATACCTCGGTGATTGTAAGTAGCAGAAAATACAACTGGCACGTTCTCAAAAGGTGAATCCCAAGGAAGAGCAGCAAAGTTTCAAGAACAAGCCTCTGGCAAAGGAGGAGTTGTTACCATTTAGCTTCAGCCTAACCATCAGATGGGTAGGCAAGTCTGAGAGTCTCTCTGTGCCTGTTCACTTAGCTCCTGCTCAGATTTTGGCTAACATGCAGCCCATCCCAAGGCCTGATGTATGCTGGGAACAGTGGGATTAGGTTAAAGTGAGAGCAATGCACTGGCAGGACACAATGGGCAGGAAGGGCTAAAGGTCATCACTCAGCTGTTATCACCTCACATGTTATGGCATGCAGCCATCATCCTTGCATTTCAATTGTCTGACATTTTTTTCAGAATCCAGTAACCTATGGAAACCGTACAGACCCAACTTCCTCAGCTTACCTACCCCAAAAGCTTTTGAAGCAGATCCAGCAGCAGCCGGACTGATGAGGTTTTTTTGCTGCCCAGTATGACACAGGGGATGCCCGCACCATGCGGGAGGAAGAAGGATGAGCACTCTCACCCCCACCGAGGTAACTGCTTTGCTTGCAGGTGCAAAAGTTACAAATCAGAGAACTTGGGAGTCAGAACCCTCGTGAATTAAGTGATGAATTAGTGAATTCACATATTAAACTAGTCTGTATAAAGGAGATTAAGCTTGTTCAACGTGTTCATTTGTTTTCCTTCGTAATGAGCTCACTGAATAGTTTAATTTACAGAGTACATGGTCTTGTAAATTTGAAAGGACATTGACACTCCCCCTCCCTCAATCAGGTGTTCAAGGATGAAAACCGAGTGAGGTATTTTTCAGGTTTATAAATCCACATTCGTCTGTAGGATTCAAGACAGTATGGTTAACTTTTGTTGTGTTGCATGTCCTTCGCCATAGATTCAAATAATGCTGACAGCTAACATGACTAATGTCACAAGATGACACCAGACTCAATACATACCTCTAATCACCCTAAAAGGACAGGATTTTTCTCAGTACATATTTATTAGATTTCCCTCTAGCGTAGCTCTGTGTACGTCAAGTAATGAATTCCTGCCCTGGGGTTTTAATATCTCAGATCATTTCACTCTCAGGAAGTCACACGTAGGATACTCAAAAAGTTTCCACTTCAGTCTTATCCCTAACTATAGACATAGTTCTTTACTTTTTTTCTGTGCTTGCACCTCTCATGCTTGTTAGATTTATGAACCCCTGCAGTCACTGCTTAGGCAAGTAATGAATATTTAATTCTTAATTTTTTCCTCATAAATGAATTTCTACTGCTTCTACCCATTTACTGCTTTCAAATTTCCTTCAGTGATCAATATCTTTATGGAAATAGGAGCACTGAAGTCTAAGCACCTTTCAGGTACTGTCATAGCAGTACTTTTATTCTCTTGTCCCCTGAAACAATCCCTCCCACACATACAACACAAAATTACACTGGTCTTTCCTACCACCCCAGCATATTCACATGATTTCCTCAATATTAAAACCTTTTTTTTCAGGAGTGCCAAAATCCAGTGAGTTTTCTCCCAAATAGCTATTATATTTGCTCTTTTCATCTACCAATTTTTTGTGTAGCACTAGAGAGGGCGGCTGTAAACTGCAATATCAAGCAACTTAAAATTTACTTTACTACAGCAAAAATTATAAAATAAGTAGTACCTCAATCCCTCTAAAGCCTGTCACTTTTATGTTACTCTTCAGATGCCTTTCAGATTCTCTCTCAACATCCATGCCAATGGATTTAACTGGGACACAAGAGGAATTTATAGTTATTCATTCCTTTTATCAAATGGCTCTATTTTTTCAGCACCAGTGAGACAGCAAGGCCTAGAAAAAAACACACCAGCCACTTCAGAACTTCATCTTGTATTCTGCATGTGCAAAACACAGAGTACACATAAGCACAGTCTCTATTCAGTGGCAGCAGCTGCAGGGTGATGTTAGCAGCTGTGTTAAGACACAGCAGGCATTGCCATAGTGCCACTGCTCTTCCCCTCCCATGTAACACGGACTCTGGACCTCTGCAGGAGGATTAAAGATTTCAGGCCAGAGAGAGAAACCAGGGTGAACATGATGGGGGCTGTGAAGGAAGACAACACCAAATCAAGCCAGCAAACTCCTGACTGTGCCTGCAAAAGTGATTTATGATAAGGAGAAATGCCTTGCATAATCACTGCACCCATTGATACAACACTAACACAAACCACCATTGAGACGGCAGGCTTGAAAATGCCTTCCTTTACAAACAGCAGGCTAAAAAGAGGTAAGACTGGCTACTGAACTTGCAGCTGATAAACAGCAAAATCCAACCCCATCAAAACACTAAATTCATCTCCAGTTTAACAGCCACCCTTTTACAGCCAGCACCTGTCCTCATACTCGCAGAAGTGAACTCCCTTACGCTGTGCTACACCAACCCTACAGCTCAAGCAGAAACTTTGTTTTCCAGTAACTCTCAGCAAATACCTACCACATTCTAGTTTGTTTTTCTAAAGGAACCAGACACTAATGCTGGTGACAGCATCGGTGGATAAGGGACGAGCAACAGACATCATCTACCTGGACTTGTGCAAAGCTTTTGACGCTGTCCCACATGACATCCTTCTCTCTAAACTAGAGAGACACGGGTTTGATGGACGGACCACTTGGTGGATAAGGAGTTGGCTGGACGGCCGCACTCAGAGAGTGGTGGTCAACGGCTCAATGTCCATGTGGAGACCAGTCACGAGTGGCGTCCCTCAGGGGTCCGTGCTGGGCCCGGCCCTGTTCAACATCTTTGTCGGCAACATGGACAGTGGCATAGAGTGCACCCTCAGCAAGTTTGCCGACAGCACCAAGCTGTGTGGTGCCGTCGACACGCTGGAAGGGAGGGATGCCATCCAGAGGGACCTCAACAGGCTGGAGAGGTGGGCCCGTGCCAACCTCATGAAGTTCAACCAGGCCAAGTGCAAGGTCCTGCACCTGGGTCATGGCAATCCCAGGCACAAATACAGGCTGGGCGGGGAATGCATCGAGAGCAGCCCTGAGGAGAAGGACTTGGGAGTGCTGGTGGATGAGAAGCTCAACATGAGCAGGCAATGTGCTCTTGCGGCCCAGAAGGCCAACTGCATCCTAGGCTGCATCAAGAGGAGTGTGGCCAGCAGGTGGAGGGAGGTGATTCTGCCCCTCTACTCTGCCCTGGTGAGACCCCACCTGGAGTACTGTGTCCAGTTCTGAAGGCCCCAGCATAAGAAGGACATGGACCAGTTGGAGAAGGTCCAGAGGAGGGCCACGAAGATGATAAGAGGGCTGGAGCACCTCTCCTATGAGGACAGGCTGAGAGAGCTGGGACTGTTCAGCCTGGAGAAGAGGAGGCTCTGGGAGACCTGATAGCGGTCTTCCAATGCCTAAAGGGGGCAAGAAAGATGGGGAGAGACTCTTCAGTAGGGCCTTTTGTGATAGGATGAGGGGTAATGGTTTTAAAATAGAGGGGGGTAGATTTAGATTAGAAATTAGGAAAAAATTTTTTACAATGAGAGTTGTAGAACACTGGAACAGGTTGCCCAGAGAGGTGGTGGAAGCCCCATCCCTGGAAACGTTCAAGGGCAGGCTGGATGAGGCTCTGTGCAACCTGATCTAGTCGGGGATGTCCCTGCTCCTTGCAGGGGGGTTGGACTAGAAGACCTTTATAGGTGCCTTCCAACTCTAACCATTCTATGATTCTAATTGTCCTTGCTCAAGAAACAGGACCATTTGCAGCCATCTCGCCGGAGAACAATGATCTGTGCATGGTTTATTACCACATTACATTGATGGGTGAAGAAAAATGAGACTCTAAGAACAGTCTGCTTCTGGTAAATATTTAACTACTAGAATCATGCTAACATGATTCTCAGCTTGATTCTCCTTAACTATACTTCAGCATCACGCTTTCACCTTCCCCTATGGTCTGAAGCTGATAGTGTATCATGTTAGGAACATAATCGTACCCCACCTCCCCCACCGTGATGTGAACAGATGCTACTAATAGATTACAACAGTGTTTAATCTGAAGCGAACTTCAGTCACTTCTCTTATCTGTTCAGATAAGGAATAATCTGAATGTTTGTTGTACGCTTGTTGCATTATGAGCTTCAGCTTCACAAGTTAGAAAAACTTGCTCTTTTCTCAACTATTAGCAGAGGGGGAGAACAATTCTTATTCTCTAAAATTATTTGGAGGAGACAGAGGGATGGCATTTCACAGCTGTGGATCCACTGTTCTCCAGCTGGGTATAAACCAGGGCAGGGAAGCGCAGACATGGAAAAAGTCGTCGGCCAATTCCAGGGCCGAGCAGCTACAAGGAAAGCTCAGTATCAAGAGCAGAGCAGCCCAATTTATTGCACGTCCCTGAGGATGCCAAACGAGTCCCGGCCACTGACTGTTCCAGTCAGAGAGTGAGTGCCCACAGCTCCACACACCAAAAATTACAGCACCTGAGCATCCCCTTCCCTAGGGAGTTTTGAAGAAGGGAGTAGCTGGAGTTATAACTCTCACTTCTGCCTCTCCTTTGGCTCTTTCCTTCTGTCCTGAGCCTGTTAAAATTATACTTAGAGTAGCCAGTGCATTCAGATCTTCCTAGGAAAAAAGAGTCAACTGAATCATCTAAAGTTCTGCTCCTTCTGTCAGCGTTCAAAACTGAAAAAGGATCACGGGAGCAGCTTGCAGAAAAGAGCAGGCTCTACCTAAAAGAGCTGGAGTTACAGGATCCCAATCTGTAAATCTTCTTGCTAAGAAAATCATGTGCATTCATACTGATTAAAATGCTACACAGGTATCAAATCCAAAGGGCCAGTCTGAAGAGCAGTTCTGGACACATCTAAGAGTCTAAGCAACACTGCAATTTCTTTTTATGTCTTTCAGGTGCCACTACAAAGACAGGACAAAGCAGCTTTCATTCATATCTCTGATCTGCAGAAAAGGCTCTTGCTAGACCATTTTCAGCAGAAGAAATGGTTTTTTAATGAGAATTCTGAACATCACATTTCTGTAACTCCAGCTCTACTGTCACCAGCACCATTAGAAGAGTAATGCCAGGACTGTACTCCCAAATATACCTTCGGATCCACAGCAAGCAGCAGGTCTCATTATTATACCACCTGTTTCATTTCTATATTCCACTAAGAATGCAGGACTCACTCTGCAGGCATTTTATTAGCATGCGTTAAATTTACTTCAGCATTAGTAGCAACAGAAGAGATTATTATGTTGCATTTGGCAGTGGGCAAGAAAAAACAGCTTCCAGTTTGGCCTCTCTCCTTTCTACAAAGGAGAAATCAGCATCCCATGGTGCTGGTGCAAAACGATGCACCTTGGCTAATGCTGAAGACCATGCTGGCAGGCTGGCACAGGACCAACGTCCCAGTGTTTTGAGAGTTGTTAGATCCCAGCTCCTGACTCCCACAGAGCTCTACACTGAACAGCAACTGAGAGTCGCCGCCTTGCTTAGAGGAAAGATATCACCAATTAACTGGCTGGCACCATCTTGCTTCTTTGACAGTTAGTACTTCTGGCTTCTGCTGAGTACCAGTCAGCATGCTTAACCTCTGCTCTAGCAGAGAAAAAAGACAATTTGACGTGTTATTCTTGACAAGCTGCTCACCTTGATTCACAGCATCACTGGATAGATGTGATTAGTGTCCAGCTGCCTCAGCACTGGATTTAGCTCTTGCCTCACTATAATTAAGACCTTAAAGATAGTTACATATTTTTTAAATGTTTCCACATTAGGTGGAAACTTCTCATTGTCAACATGAGAAGGAGGGTATTGATATAGCTATCATCAGGAAACATCTCAACAAAGACACAAGAGATAAATAAATAAATAAATAAATACATATATATATATATGGGAGGGTCCTTTAGCTACTGCTACTAGCTCTGAAGTGTCTAATAAAAATCACTAATCCACTCAGCTTTTCTTCCCTATTAATTATCAAAGCTATCAGCTGCAATATAGAAAAAAAATCAATGAACAGCAAAACCTAGTGACAACTACACAGCTAGATACTGGGTTGAGACTTCCCTGTACATTTATCAGAGCATCACTCCTCACACTCTTTCATCTTCCTTATAATTTTAAATATCCAACTCCAAATTAAATGTGTATGTTAATATTATGATAGCATGCTATTCAAGGTATTTTGAGTTTAGAATTTTCAAAGTAAACAGAATACAGCTGACTAGTAAATGCTGTAAATTAAACACAAAAACTGTGGTTACAATATTATGTCTCCTGTTACGGAAAATTCAAAGTGTCCACGAAAAAGACTATGTCACTTCTACGGAGAAAGATTTGTAGCATAGTTATACCAACAAACCTCTCAGTATAGAAGCATCTCATGTATGCAAAACAGGTAAATAATTACACTGATTCTTTTTCCTTCAGAGATATTATACTAGGATTAACATCTGTTCCTTGGCTTTCACCAACTCTAGGACTTCTGCTAGAAAATACCTGCTGGTTACATGGTTCAAAGGGCAGAATTCCTACTACAGATGGAGCTATACCAGCAAAAGTAGTCCTTTGACTGGTACATCTTTCTTAATTTGAGCATTTTGTAAATTCCACTAGCAACACAATGTCTGCTCAAGCAGACTTTGTGTTAAATCATGCTACTACAAATTAACTGACTCTTTCCTTATGCAGGAGAGGCTGAACACTAAAGCTGAAAGTATTTTCAGCTTTTGAAAGAGATAAAAAAATATTTTGATATAAAATACCTGAAACATTATCAGGCTTCCTTCATTGGTAAAATCAGTTTGATGCTGAAACTCATTCCCTTGTGGAACAATACCCTTCACATTCAACCTTCAAGCCAACCTTTAACTTAGGTCAATACTGCTGACCAAGTTAAAAAAACAAATTAAGAAAGTCCAGTCCCAGACAGCAAAACATATTCATCAGCTACTCACAGACATACACACGCTCCAAATCCTTGTGCTATTTTTTTCAGATCTTCTGTAATTACTTGTCTACAGAATAAGAATCTGTTTTCATAAAAGAATGTATTATCCTCTTGCCTATGAAAGAGCTTGAAAAAAATCCCAGCTATTCAAATAGACTTCTTAAAGGCTCAAATCCCAATGGAAGGCAAGTACACAGAACCATAATAACTGTTTAGAAAATAGGTGCCTAACATTTCTGAGAAGTTATGACATTAAGAAAAATACATACTCAAACAAAATATTCAAGGACTGCTTGCTGTCCAGCAACTGAACGTGGACACAGAAGGCATTGCTAGAAATACAGAGGGAAAAAGTCTTCTGTACCCTATAACCTACTTTGGCTAAGGATTTTTTTTTTTTTGTGTTATCTTGTGAATTTGACACTCATAAAAAGCTGCATCCTGAAGCAAGAGCCTGAAACAAGCTCTGGCACCACCACTCCTTTCCCAGCACAGTGAAAAGATGCATGCTAGATGTACACTGCACAATACAGAAGGGCTTTCTGGTCCAGGTGCACCAACACACTGAGCAGCTACATGCCGCTTCCAGGATCCCAGCTAGTCTCTCCATATGGACAGCATTTTCTGGATATAACAGCCCACTCAGAACAAGCTGCAGTGAAAAGCATAATCATGTCCACAGAGCCCAATCTGCATCAGCAGTCAGCCATCTGCAATATGAAATGCAGATACCCAGGGCTATCAACTCACCATTCTCCTCACTAAAATGGAGAAAATTGAATCAGCAGTGCTCTCAGACTGTCTGTCACTTTGTTGTGAGGAAGAAAGTGGGAGTTGAGCCGAGTTCCCCACAAATACACAGTAAAAGAATTCTTGTAAAGCTTTCTCACATTATAAAACTTTCATCTTCTTGATAAAACTGCAGTCTGGAGAAGCTGCAGTAGCTTATAGAAAATGCCTTGAGGGCTCAGTAAGAGTTTTCCTGGAGTGCAAAATAGTGTCTGAGTTTTTTCAGTGATGGCTTACTAAAAGCCTAGCAAATTAGAAAAAATATCTGATTAACAACAAGTGAGCAATAGAGACTGATAACCATGTTTGCAATATGTCATTCTGGAAGAAAGTACATGGGAAAATACAGTCAGAATCTCTGACACCACCATATTTTGCTGCAATATGCTTTTTCAGTGTGCCAGTTACAAGAGCGAGGATTTGACATGGATTAATAAATGTACTGAAAAAAACCTTTCCTCACTTATTTTGTGGCTACACAGAGTATAAAGAGACTGATCAGTCTCTGTAGGTTGTTTCCCCATACCTTTATTTTCTTTCACTCTCAGAATAAGATGATTGAAGTTCAGTTAAAAACTTACCATCTGCCATATTTACCTCTTCCGTGTTGCTTCAGAGACTTCAGCTGCAAACTACTCAAATTTAAACAGAGGCATTAATTAACACTATCAAATAATAATTTAAACAAAAAGGGATAGTCTGACTAGCTTTGCACTGATGATGGGATACAAATACCACTGAGCCCATGTTACACCAGGGAGAGCATGCTACAACGAACCAGTAACAACAATGCAGACAAACTACCCACTAAATATTGATAGTCTGGGCTAAACGCAAGTCCAGCAATTCTGTACTTTCACCATTTCCTTTCAATAAACGTTGCTGTTCAACATTTCCCTCCCTCCAAATACGTGCAGTTGAGGTTCAACTGTACTTTCCTGAACTCACACATCGGATTTTTCTGCTTTCATCAACGGCGGGGGGACATGGACAGAGCATGAAAGCAGGGAACGAAACAAAACAAATTCCTCCAACTATGTCTTCTCCCTGAAGTGGATTCCCTGAGAACGCTGAAAATCACATCACGACCCAATACTGGCTGAGAAAGCAGCACGGCAGCAGCACGACCCTCACCGCTCCGCAGGGATTCGGGCTACACCGTGCAGTGACCCCTCCAGTGAAAGGGCACTGAGGTGCCTGGAGCAGGAGCTGGAGACAGACTGAAGGTCAACTGCACTGGGCTGGGCTACGCGGGGTGTCAGCAACACTAAGAGAGGTAAACTGGGCTTTTTTCACTTTCAGTGACAAATACTAGTGAATTTCTAACTGCAGCAAGGAAGCAACATTTCAACCACCTGATTTAAATACGTCTGACTTGCCATCCCAGTTTTGAGTTTGGCTACAAATTAATTAAAAAAAAAAAACAGCAGAGAAGATAGCTTTGCTCTCAGCGCCAGGCCTAGGAATATTTGCTGGTTGACTATTTTTTATGATGGCCACACCCAGAACTTTGTATTGCTTGTACGTATGGACTATTTCAAATTTGCATCGTGGAAAGACATTATTTTTCTCTTGCATGCTTGCAGATAAGATTAACCTGTGCCATAGGAGCATGCACTGCCTTGTGAACCAGCACATTGCCACTGGCTTCTAGTGGATCTTGCTGGTCTGATTGCTGCCACAAGGTGCTGTGTATTTTTCTTAAAGCTCAAGTCCTTGAGTCGTGGGATTATGGAACAGGCTGACCCACCGTTGCAGAGTCTCAGCCGAAATTAGAAACTACTGGGAACACCACAAAGCCCAAGAGCAGTATCTAAGGGTTTGAATTCTAAATGTTATACAACATTCAAAATTACTAACACCATACGAATAATCAACATCAGCATTTTTCTTTAAGCCTGTTAATAACTTTTGACAGCATCTACCTTACTATGTAACTTCATATATTACTTCTTGTACTGCTTGTGAATATTCATAACTTACACAAAAGCTTTTGTAATATGTCAAGAAAACTATTAACTACTTGTAATTAGTGCCAAGTAAGACAAGATGTGCTATAATTGTTAGCAGTAAACAGTTACAAAATCTTACTTCCCAGCAACCTAAAACTGTATTTATATTTGAATGCCAATGAGATCACAGCTTTAATCAGCTGGCTCAGGGGAATCCCCAAAAACAGTTACATCCTCATTCATGAGAAAAACAACACGGCCACTGCAGAAGGAAAGGTAACCAACTCAGAAGCTACAGTATGTACAGCATTATGAAATGCTGGAGCATGGCAGCACTATGATGGTTCGCCCAGATTAAAGTCATATCAGGGTCTGATCTATAGCAAAATATACTTACTTTACACTTCCACTGCCATGAAGAACAGCTTGGGGTTACTACTCCAGGGAGCATGCATGGTTTAACAGCTATAATTCAGTTTTAGGGCCTGGGCTATTTGATATCTCTTTACCGCACTCCAACTCAGTCACAATTCCAGTGGGCTTATCATTACATGGCACTGCAAGACCAAGCCTGACACGTCAGCCTTCAACTGCAATCTTCTAAGCACACCTGATTTTATTACACCAGAAAGGCTACAGGCACTGAGTACACACCTTTGGCTTCTGACTAAAGAACACAGACCTAAATATGAACCATAGTTTCACATCCTACAGCATGTCAAACTTTTTTGCTTCAGATAAATAATAATGTTATTTCTAATAACTACAATAAAGAATGCTGGAGAATGCTCTCACAACCAACAAATTAAAATGAGAAAAAAAAGTTGTAGAAAACTCAGTGCAGAAATTTCAGTGCCTGCACATTAAATCAGGACTAGCCCCAGCTCTGCAAAAAACAGTGTTACCTGCTTCACAAGAAACTGCTTTTGACCAAAAGCCACTGCAGCTAGTTGAGAAACTGTACCAGTCAGAACTGATGGCAAGACAGCTGTGCTGCCAATGCCTGGGAACACATTCTGGCAGGAATCTTGTCTCAAGATTTTCATTAGATTTTTCTTGGTTTAAATGAGTTGCAACTCATTCTGTAGTAGGTCATGTCCCAAGTCAACTGAGGGCAAAACCCCCAGGAATCTCCCTATTCTGAACCTTCACTGTCCCTTTGTGTCACGCCTTTAGCAAGTCTCATGTTTTGGGGTATTACAGGGAACACACTCTGGCTTCAAAAACTTTTCCAAACCAACAAGCAAATTGCCAAAAGGTATGCCACAAACACAAGTAACATGATGCCTGAGTAGTCCAGGACTCATTTAAAAACAGCCTTTGGGAAGGGGCTAATAAGAATCCAGGATACCACCAGCAGTATGTGAGCTTAAAAGGGAACATGAAAAGTAAAAACAAGTCTCATCTAACACAGATACAGGGCAGGGTTGAATCATAGCATTTAGTTACTGAGCACAAAAGCTCCTCACAGAAGAGTTCCAAGGACTTGGTTCAGTTTTCCTGCTTAAACACAGTTCGGGGCCATCCAGCAGTCAAATCAAAGCAGAGGAAGGCAAAAGAGACAGCTCACCCCCTCGCCTCTGGCAGCAGAAGAAAACAGATTGCTCAAGATCACTAATTGCTGTGTCTCCATTCCCTCCTTCCTCAAATTTCAGAGACTTCCTGCCTTTAGTTAAAAATATTAGCATGAGTAGTGCTCTGAAAAAAACAGTATTATTTACAGAGCTGGGGAACTCATCTCCCTCAGTTCTGTCAATTCACGAGCACAGTGTAAAATTTTAAAACTGTTGCTGTATTTAAGAAGCTGGTGAGTTGTTAACATCTTCCTGGTAGTTTTATCTGGAATTTTAAAATAGTGAAAAATCTGCAGGGAGAGGGAGGGAGGGAGGGGAAAGGGCCAGTAAATTGAAGCTGATCTACTGAGAAGCTTAGAGAAACTCCTAACCTTGCCAGTTAACAGGAATTCATTCTACTTAAACCACATAAAATATACAAATCAGATACACAGCTCTTACAATATAGTTGTGAAAGACTACTGCCTTTAAGTTTCAACTATTTTATCTATGTAAACAGCATCAAGTATTTACCTGAGCCACGGATCAAGATCTTTGACTTCCAACATCCATTTGCTTCAGAATTGCTAGCCTTCGGGTATAGCATTCAGGACAGCAAGACCATAACTTCAACTTCTCACATAGTATTTTTTATTTTATTACAGGTATATTTTTTTCCAGTGGGGTTATATCTTTGTGATTGTTTTCATTTTGCTGTTTACAAGCACTTCTTTCAGCTTCTTTCCTTGTCTAGGACAAGGCAGAAACAGTAGCTGCATAAAAGGAAGCTGAACGATCTTGTGGTTATGCAGTGGATTTGCCATCTTCTCAAACACTTTTAGACAGTTTAATCCATCTTAATTTATTGCAATTAACTTAAAACTTGATTACTTGCTAACATACTTATTCAACCACATACCCTCGGCTGGCCAAAATCTATGCCCCACTGCCAGCTGAACTGTCACCTCAGTACCCAGCCTCTAGCTCAGCCTGGTGATTAGCCCACTGCTGCACCAGCCCTCCATCCGTCACTGCAGCCCTCAGAGGCGCCCCAGTCGCAAACCCGCATTTGTGCCAGCTTTGCTCCTTGGATCAGGAACCCTGCCTCAGGTGACCGTGTTTCACATGAGGGACTCCAGCCTAGATGGGGCCAGATGAGGAGCAGCTGGGGCCACAGAAGTACCTAGGAGTGTAGGTACTGCTGCACCTCAGGGGCCTGGTGCCTTTTTATTTCTCTTTAAAACAAACACGTGAAGGTAAGGAATATGTTTTATTAAAAAAAAAGATATTTCTTCCACAGATAGCACCATAGCACATATTCACAGCTGGGCTGTCACAGGCAGAGAGAGGCCAATTCAAAAAGAAAGTTCAGAACATCAAATAATGAATAGTTTGCAAGAGAAGGTACAGGGAAGGTCAGGTCAGGCCCTAGAAAAAAGAAACCTCAAACAAAACTATAGGAATGTTCTGCGAACGGCATGGCATAAGCACTTTAAGTAAAAGAGGCGACTGCACCATATGCGGAGAGCACTCATCATTTCCCTGGCACAGCAGTCTGACCAAAGTGATGTCCTCATGATACACTGTTTGATTTGCCTAGAAGAAGAACAACGTAATTTTTCCTTCACTCTGGCAAACATATAAGACATTTAAAGATGCTTTTGTGATCTCTAAATCAACTTCGTGGTCTCTTACTAAACTTCTAAGTACCCATGGGGAGATACTAAGAAGATGAAATAGCTGCCTACTTCACAGATAAACAAACCATTTTTTAAAAGAAGATAATTTATTTCTCTCCATCTGACTAGAATGTGAAGACTGAAGTAGTTTTGATCTAAAATGACCAGACTGTAAATGTGAAGATAATTGGTTCAAAATTATTTATCTGAAATAGGAAAAAAAAAGTAAATTACATCTTGCCTGTGTATAATGTATTTTTCTGTCCTTTTGAAGATGTACTGCCTGTGTTCATCATGATAAAAGCAGCTTTTAAAATTTCCCATTTTTACAGTAAACATCTTTTTTCCATTTCAGTCTGAGGGAGTACTGAATGTTTCCTCATCAGTAAGGGGAGGTTGTGCTTGCCAGTCATCACCAAACAAGCGCAAAGCTGCTTTTTATTCATTGTGCTGGGTTGACCCTGGCTGAACACCAAGTGCCCACCAAAGCTGCTCTGTCACTCCCCTCCCCAGCACAGGGGACAGAAAATATACCAAAAGGCTTGTGGATCAAGATAAGGACAGGGAGAGATCACTCACCAATTACTGTCACAGGCAAAACAGGCTTGACTTGGGGAAAAATCAAATTAATTTATTACCAATCAAACCAGAGTAGGATAATGAGGAAGGTGGATCTCTGCTCCTCTGTGGACCTCCATGGGCTGCAGGGGGACAGCCTGCCTCACCATGGTCTTCACCACAGACTGCAGGGGAATCTCTGCACTTGGAGCAACATTACTTCTCCCTCTCCTTCTTCACTGATCTTGGTATCTGCAGGGCTGTTTCTCTCACATATTCTCACTCCTCTCTTCAGCTGAGGTTGCCTTTGCACAGGTTTTTTTTCTCCCCCTTCTCAACTATGCTATCCCAGAGATGCTACCACTGTCACTGATGGGCTCAGCCTTGGCCAGCAGTGGGTCCGTCTTGGAGCAGGCTGGCATTGGCTCTGTCAGATGTGGGGGAAGCTTCTAGCAGTTTCTTGCAGAAGCCAGTTTCTTGTAGTCACCCCTGATATCACAACCTGGGCATGCAAACCCAATACATCCACACACCAACTGCTGACACCTGACACTTCTGCAGAGACAGTAGTAAGCCACTTACCCCGGCCAGCCCCACTTGGATGAAGGAGAATTGGTTTATGGACTACAAAAGTTAGCAGTTTTAGTGGGCAGGCAGCCGACCAATGTTTGAGTTTAACTTCTGTTCCCTTCTCCAGCTGTTGTGTTACAGTAAATAGAGTCACTCTGACACGAGGGATTTTACTAGTGATGGACCTGTCCTTCCAGGTCTAGATCCCCACTTTCGTAACACTTGGGGATCAGGGACTTTGGGTCAAGCATTCCCCATAAGCCACCTATCCTCACCATGATCATGCCACAGA
Organism: Chlamydotis macqueenii; assembly: GCF_036417535.1. Lineage (NCBI taxonomy): Eukaryota > Metazoa > Chordata > Aves > Otidiformes > Otididae > Chlamydotis > Chlamydotis macqueenii. The sequence goes on from NC_141559.1 coordinate 25,345,283, forward strand.
TTCCTCATACGCTGTATCAGTTACAAATGAGTGTACAGCAGTACTTTTATAAACCAAGTCACTCGCCTCTTATCACAGGAATTGAAGAGCAGCCTGCCTGGCAATCACAAAGTATAGCAGGGACAGCATGTCAGAATACAAGCACTGAAAGCAATTTCAAGATGATCCAGGACCCTTCGGTCAGCTGAGGATGGAAAAAGTCACAGCAAATAACTTGCAGGCCTGAAAACTGTCCTCCTCCTAACCTCCCTGTGCAAGTTTATGGAACAAATGGCTTAATTTAATTGTTCATTGGGCTCCTCAGATTAGCTTGGGATACCAGAAACAACACAGTGAGCAGTCATAAGAGTAGCAGAAATGGCCGTGTAAAAAGCCACCTCATCTCCACACAAACCTAATCACCAAGTTATTGCTCAATATTTGACAGCAAGACAGAGGACAAGGCAGCAACACACAGAACCTGTCTCTCCTTTTCATCTTTCTGGAAGAGAGCAAAAAAGAAAATAAACTAATCCAGAGCAAGAGCCGCTGTTACATGCCCTTAACAGACACTTAATTAACATCCTATCATAACGAAGCCCAGAAGCGACTGTGAAACACCTCCAGGCTCAAAAGAGCTTACTGCCTTCTCATCTCGCTGTAGGAATCTCTCCCCTCACCACTGAGGAACCCAATGAAAAATCTACCTTTGCTGCTAACTTGCAAGTATGCTGTCAGGGTAAAGAAAATTCTAGAGAAAGCAAGCCTAGCTCAAGCCCAGCTATTCTGTTTGTTTTCCTTTAGCTCATTTCCCCTCAAGGGGAAGGGAGGAAATAAAGATTTTAATGTTTAACTAGATGTTGAGAACAAGTGTGCTGTTTGCTTCCTCTCTGATGTGAAAAATCTTACTGTGTAATAAGGACTTCAGAACACAAAGTCCTCACCACAAAAACAAAAAACAACCAAACAAAAAACTCCTAAAACTCCCTTTCCTTCCTCTCCCACTCTTTCAGAAATTAAGAAATTATAAGCTCTAGAATAAAGTCTATGTTTTTACCCTGTAAGTTTTAAAATATTATTTTAAAATATAAAAACATAAAAAGAAAAAAAAATCATCATCAGAAGAGACTCATATTCTTAAAGCATGCACTAGGTTTGTAAATAGCATTAAGTACTCAGCACTTCAGTGATTTGTGGTAAATCTTCAGAGCATCTAAGACATTTGCAAAGCAATTTTTTCAGACATCCTCTAGAGGTTTAATGTTAGTGTCTTTGCAGGTACACAGAATCTGAGAGTAAAGGCCCTGCCCAGAGTGCTAGAAGGAACAGCACCAGGCTTAGATGTTCCTTATCTCATGAGCAACAAAAAAAAAAACAAAACTTGTACTCACAGCACTGTTTGTATGACCATAGCATCCACTTCAAATGAAATCACAGCATCATTTTCTGCTTATTAACCACAGTGCACCCAATAAAGGTATCACTTCATGGTATGACTATTCCACTTTCTGAATTTAAAAAAAATAAGTAAAATAAACAATATCACTATGGTTATCGACAGGAAGTTAAACAAGCATTTATTTTCCTTTATGATAAGCCTGTTGCATATATTTGAAGTAATTTACTTCCCAACCTTTGTGAAGCACAGCCTACTACTCCTCTGTCACGTATGAGAAAGCTCTTCGGGAAGTTTGCTAAAATATTATACAGATTCTGCTATAGATAGTAACGGTATACCAGCATTTCAGTTTTAGGGTTTCTTTAAATTTTCTGCAGTACCACACAGCCTCTACTTAGCACACAAAAGCTCCCACTTCTTTAAGCTTGTGATCCTGAAGAGCATGACTGCGCTCTTTCCAGCCTTGCAGGAGCTGGTTTTCATTTTCTTTCTTAGAAATTGCCGTATTCACACAAAGACCAAAGACACTTATTCAGAATAGGCAACAAACCATCCTAATATTCTGTGCAAGGAGAGCTGATTGCATCTACACATCCCAATTTGCTGTTTTTCTGTCATCTGTCCCGTTGTAAAAAAAACACCAACAATTTGAGGAAGTCACACTGCTGATGCCAGTTTCAAACACTGAGTGAAGCTGGTTATTAGACATTTCCTAAACCTCCAAGGAAACTAGTGTTTTGCAGGTAATTATACACGCACATACAACAGTAACTCACAACCCACAGTTACTACAGAATCTGTACTGGAAAAAGACAACACAGAAGAGTAGTATATGAGAGTAAGTATATGGTGAATTTCTGTGCTACGTATCACATCTCTCTGCAAAAGTGTATTTCTCTGAGCAAACATAGCCATGTCCCAGCTGCCAGATGACAAAAGACAACAGCAAACCGCTAGCAGTCCTTCCCAGTGTCATCCTGTTATTCTGGCATAGATGCAGTATCAAAGGCAAATAAATGAACTTGCTGAGACAGGCACATTTCCCACAGCCCATGCTAGATGGAGATCTTCTAAATGGCCTTTTAAGGCGTTTCCAAATTAGTATTCGTAAGAGCGAACAGTACTTACATACACAAACAGTTTAGGGGGTTGTATGTTTTTGTTGACGTGTCAGTATAAGCACATGGTTTCTGTTTAGAAAACGTTACTTGATCAACAAGCTATTTTTTTTTTTGTGCAAGGCTTTCAAAGTGAAGGAAAGATGGGGGGAAATCGGCCCAGCAGCTACAAATTACTCCCAGTTTTTGGCTCCATAAGGACTCGAGCAGGCTGAAAATACAAAGTAGGGACTTAAACCACATTCACGTCTAGCTGCACAAGACACTCAAAGATAATCCACTTCCCTGTAGATGCCTGGGATGTCCTGGGGTTGCTGCTTTGACAGAGCATTTTAGAAAACCCGACAGCAGGGTATGTGCAAAAGAGAAAGGGGTAAAATTAAAAACCCAAACCCAAATGAATGAACACATTTCAAATTATCCTGTGGTTATTTGGATACATTTAGACCTTTGCTTATAAGACTATATAAAACTGGAGGACAAACTGGATAGGTATAATAATGGGATATACAGTAATTTGGGAGTGAGAAGAATAACTATAAAAACTAATAGGAAGGACAGGAAAAAAGTTCAAGCCAGTCTGAGGAACTGGGTAATCAAGAGCTTCTCAGCTGAAAGCATTAAAAGAAACATTTTTGACAGATATGGAAGACACTGGAAACTGACAAAAACAACCCCAAAAATAAACCCCTCTCCACTCTGCTTTCTGCAGATAAACAAAACCAGTGACTCTCCTACTGGCTGCAATTTGCAACTGGGAAGAAAATTCCCCTCAGCAACAAGCATATGTGATGTCCTGATTAAGGAAGAAAACAAATCTGTGATGTTTTTCACCAAAGCCTTTGCAATTTGATCTTCCCAGCTTACACACAAACTTTCCCCTCGCCAATGTATTTCAGAGGCACAATTTTGAGAGAACTTTGCATACAAAAATGGAATGCGTTCGGAATTAATGATGTTAAATAAATTCATATTTTAAATAAAATAAAGTTTTAGTTCCCTCACTCACAGTTGTTTACAGCAAGCCTTGCCTTTTCCAAGAGACAATGTCACCATTCCAGCATCTTCATACAGGATAGAAACAGCTAGAATGGGGCTGTGCAACTGCAAAGCTAGTTTTAAGCTAAGAGAAACTGCATAACCCAGGCTTCATTTTCCACAGTTGCCACCCATCCCCAGTAACGTAGGCATGCTGGTACAGATTTCCGTAGTATGGACTAAACTGGGAATCTCATGTATATGAATGGCCATAACAAGCAACATAATTTGAAATCAGCTGGATTCAGCACTACAGAGAAACTAACTAGGATAATCTAAAAAATAATTGAAATTAAATCCAGCCCCTTCATCTTTCCTGGTTCATGAATATACACAAAAACCGCCAGTGATTTTAAGCTTTGATTCCACGTTACCGCTTCTGTTCTCTGCGGTGATATGGTGAGGGGAGCCTTTCCTCCCAGAGAGCAGTGCAAGCAGGGCATTTCTCTCAGGAAGAGCTGCAGGAGTTAAAACACACAACTGAAGAGGAAGCAAAAGAGCTGGCAAACTTTAGGTTTCAGCACATGCAAAATAACTGCAGCATTACAAATCCAGTTCTAGCAAAATGAACTGCACCCTTTTGGGAACAAAATTATGTGTAGTAAGAAAGCCTGTCCAAAGAACAAAATGTAACATGCTTCAGTTAGTTTGAAAAACTGTGTAAGTACTAGCCACTTCTTAAAAACAAAACATACAAAAACCCCTCACATAACAAAAACCTCAGCTTTAAAAAATCAAGAGTAATTTGTATAAGCATTGCTCCAAAGGTAAAGCAGCTAATCGCAATTGCCAGAAGAGTTGTGGATTTCATCTAAAAGCAGAGCTGAGAAGATAATAATTAAGGATAGAGTTCTTTAGGACAGCAATCCCTGCTTTTACAGAGGAAATACAGCAAATTATCCTTTGCTAAAATGGTTTGTCTCTACAGCAGTGTATTTATTAGCCTAAAACATAGCACACAAACACACCTCATACTTACACATCTCCCCATCAATACTTTAATATTTCGCCATACGTGATGTAGGGACACGTACTACAACCCCGTGCAGCCACTGAAGTATCACCTCCAGCTTTCGAAACAGAAACCTACAGTCAAGACCCCAAAAAAGGCATTTGAGCAAACTGATTCCCATCACCAAACAAGCTGGAGATCATGGCCTGTGATGACACCAGACCACATCAAGCACAAAGGCAACACGCTACCGAGCCCTGCTTTCCTCAGACCGACACAAGCACTCCAACCTCTCCTTCCAGAGCTAGAGGCAAAAAATTTGTTCATCCAAATAGGAAACAGCAGAGCTAGCAATACACAACAGCAACGGTAACAACAACAACAAAAAGCTAAACCAAAAAATACTGCTGAAAAAAAATCAAATAACCACAACAGTGTTTGCACTGGACAAGAGGTACACGATCTGATATTCCGCATTACATGGAAATCTAAAGAGCTAAACAACTGCAATAACAATTGGGACACTTTTTATTTTCACCAGCCATTCATTTAGTGTTTACGACAACAAATATTTTAACTGCCTGAACTCTTCTGCAGACACATAGTCAAAAAACTGAAAGGTACTTAAAGATGAAAACAGAAAGGGGGAAATCAGTAAACATGCTTCATTATCTGTCATGCTAGCAACTCTGCAGGAAAACTGGAACTACGGATTGCATGTATAAAAAGCATTTTATATTAATTTATTCCAAAAATTTCCACTTAAGAAATAAAAAAAAAACCCCTTGCATTAAACACTTTCCCAAATAGAATTTTCCTCAACAACAACCGTCTCCTTAACCTATTTGGTGCAAGAATTTAATTCCTGAGTCACATCACTGCCTTGTTCCAACCCACAAAGTAACAGGGTCAATCATTTTTCTGCCAAAGCAAGAGCTTTTCCTCCTCCTCCTCTCCTTTTTGGTGTCTCTTCTTGAACCTTTATCAGCTTTCAATCTCATTTTAGAGCCTTAGAAAAGCACAAATCTTGTCTGCAAAGCAGTACCCCAGAGAAGTTAGAGGTGACAAACTGAATTATGTAGTATCAGCGTGTGCTGAATTACAGTGTAAATGCTCTCAGTAAGGCGCAAGATGTTTTTAGCAGATTGCATTTGAATGTTAGAATGCATGGCCAGCAGGTCGAGGGAGGTGATTCTCCCCCTCTACTCTGCCCTGGTGAGATCCCACCTGGAGTACTGCGTCCAGTTCTGGAGCCCCCAACATAAGAAGGACATGGACCTGTTGGAGAAGGTCCAGAGGAGGCCACAAAGATGATAAAAGGGCTGGAGCACCTTTCCTATGAGGACAGGCTGAGAGAATTGGGGCTGTTCAGCCTGGACAAGAGAAGGCTCCGGGGAGACCCGATAGCGGTCTTCCAGTACCTCAAGGGGGCCTACAAGAAAGATGGGGAGAGCCTGTTCAGTAGGGCATGTTGTAATAGGATGAGGGGCAATGGTTTTAAAATAGAGGGAGGTAGATTCAGATTGGATATTAGGAAAAAATCTTTTACAATGAGGGTTGTACAACACTGGAACAGGTTGCCCAGAGAGGTGGTGGAGGCCCCATCCCTGGAAACGTTCAAGGGCAGGTTGGATGAGGCTCTGAGCAACCTGATCTGGTTGGAGATGTCCCTGCTTCTTGCAGGGGGGTTGGACTAGATGGCCTTTGAAGGTCCCTTCCAACTCTAACCATTCTATGATTCTATGATTAGGGAGGCCAAGCCAATATTTATCTTAAATTCCTTTCTGAAGTGTACTCATATACACACGTGATAAAGAAAAGAAGGGCCACTCACATTAACAGAGGTGGGGCAATTCAATACCGTGGAACCGCGCAAAAGGGTTTTTGAATAGTTTGCAAAAATTCTTAGCAAAAACCACAGTGTGCATTCTTCACAGCTCCTCAACTCCAAGTGCCACTGCAGGTTTTGAGATCTGAGCTGCTCAGTAATGGGCCCCAGAACGCCCTGCGCCTCCTTATGTGGGTGTCACCCCGTTCCCCGGCCATTTCCTCGCTAGGAACATGCCCCAGACGCAGGGACAGAGTTTTATTGTGTTCCATCTCAGCCACCTTTGCAAGTGTATATAGCATCTCTGCTACTAAAACCAATAATCAAGGACTAAACCTCCTCCTCTCCCAGCTCAGGACTCTACAACCACGTTGCCCTACATCCCAGCAGATCTTTACTTTTAAAGTCATTGTGCCTTCTTGTTTTCTGTCATCCTTCCTGACACTTCTTCAAGCCAAGCGAAGCTCAGAGGCAGATGGACTTCATTATTCTTTATAGGCACAAGACACTTTCAGGAGAGGACGTAAGGAAAACTTTTTCTTGCGCTCCCATTTGGTTCCTCGCACTTCACAGCCGTAACCCCTGATTCACCCACCGCTCTCCGACCAGCCCGGAGTCGGAAAAGCAACGCCACGCCTGGAAAGTTACTCCCGGGGCGGAGCGGGCCGAGGCCCCCGCCCAGCCCGCCAGCCAGGCCCTGGCCCCAAACCGCCCCCGCCAACAGCCGCCCCGCCCGGGAGACACCGGGCTGCAACCTGGCCCCGTTCCCCAGGCCGCGGGGAAGGGAGGCAGCAGCGGGACGGCCCCGCGGCGGGTCCCGGCAGCTCCTCCGGCTCCAGCCCGCCCCGGGTAACGCCGCCATGGGGCCGGACTTCCCTCAAGGTTTCTCCCCCCGCGCCCGGCCCGCGCCCCCGCCGTCCCCTTACCTGCGGCGCTGAGGGCGGCAGGCAGCCCTGCCGCCCGCCCCGCGCTGCTCGGCCGCCCAGCAGCACCGGCGCCCAGCCGCTCCGCACCGCCCGCCCCAACCCCGCCAGCATCCTCCCGGACCCCCTCCTCCTCCTCCTCCTCCTCCTCCGGCGGGGACCGGGCCGCCTCCGGGCGCGCTCGGCTCGGGGCGGGCGGCGCTGGCTGCCGGGGCGGGCGTGGGCGAGCCCAAGCGGAGGGCGTCTCCTCCTTCGGCGGCCGGGGCGGTTTTGTTTATTTTCCCTCTTCTCCTTCCCGCCAGCCGCCGAGGAGGGGCCGGGCCGAGCTGCTCGCTCCGTCCCGCGGGGCGAGGCGATGCCGGGGCGGCAGCTGCTCTGTGTCCGTACTGCCGGCCGGTAGCCGTGAGCGCGGGGGGCGGGGGACGGCCCCGGTCCCGGTGGGCGCGACCCAGCGCATAGCGCTGCTGTTCCCGTCTTCTGCTTCTTTCTTCTTCTGGCACTTGAAAATGTTTTCAGTAACTATATTTGTAAGTCAGAGTAAGGGAATCGTAAATTCCTGTCTTACCTGAAGACCTGCCTCTCATGGAGCCGAGTATTAGACGAGTTACGTTCCAACTCGCCTGCTTTCCAGGAACACGACTAACGCTACTCCCCCTGTTTCAGTGGAATAAACACATCCCGGTACTACAAAAATGAACAGCAAAGCACAAAAGGAAAACACTGATCTCAGAGTTCCTTATTTTACACTAAAGTTTTGCTTGCATGCTTGCAACGGTAGAGCAAGCAGCAAGGCTTAACCCTTTTCGAGTCAGTCATTTGTCTGATATCGCCTTATCCTGCAGAAACCCCACGCTCACGAATTTAGGTTTTTGTGTTCAGTACAAACCACCGAAGCACATCAGACCCACGGCGTTACATCAGGGAACCACGGGGGAAAGCATTATATTCCTCCGCTTTCTCTGCCGTTTATTATATTCTTCCAAAGCAACACTGCACAAAACAAAAGCAGCTTCACCCAATAACGACAGAAGGATCTTAGAAACTGTGCTGTTCCAGATCTGAAAGACTGTCACTATCATGGAAAACTCCACAACTAATTGCATGCTTGATGGCTCTGGGGGCCTAAATAAAACTCCACTTGTGTCCATCTTCTGAGCTCTGGAAGGGAAACCTGACACAGCTGAGGTCATTGAGATGCTCATTCCCGTTTCAGGGTCTCTCCCTTCTATTAAAGTGAATTTGGTCCCAGGGAACAGCAGAAGTTGCACTGTTAACAGGCAGTGAGTCCCAAAGGCAATAATGTGTGATACAATCACAACTAATATTTGTCATAGCAAAAAAAAAAGCCCTAAATTTTATTGCAGTAGTTTTGCTTTAGCCAAAGTAAGAATTAATTTCTGGACTTATGTACCTTATTAAGTAAATCATATTAATATCCAGGAAGGTGAAATAAAGGATTAAAGAGTTAAATATATTAATTCAAGATGGAATATTTATAGATTCATAAGCAAAGGTAACTATGTCATGGTAACTGGCTTTTTTTTTTTTTTTCTTTCACTACTCCTACCAAATAGTGATGGTCATCTTGGGGAGGAAAAATCAGTATCAGGACTAGAAAAGAGATCATTTAGATTTGGTCATTGTGCAGTGCTACACTTAATTTCTGTACTCTGCTTTACAAGATCAATAAGGAGCAAGGAAGCACCGCCACTCACAGTGACTTGTGGATGTTAGCTTCTACAGAGGACTGGGAATGGAAAAACTCATGTTTTTTTTTTCTATAGGCCAGGAGAAACAAGAGAACATTTTACTAGTTGGGCCTTGAGTCACTGCCAAGTTTAAAATGATGACTTAGACTTTTTGAAAAACCTATCCTATATCTACCTTTCACACCCTTCAGATTGCCTCATGAGGCAACTCCTGCTTTGTTCGCCAAGCAACCTCTTTTGTGTCTTACAATTTCCAGGGTAAGTACTCACTGTTCCCTGTACCTTAGTTTTTTTTTCAAAACATACCTCAAAATGTATCTATAACATACTTCGCTTCTAAAGTAACCTCATACATAATTAACACTTGACAAAGAAAATTCTACATAAAACTGTCATCTGTTCATATCTTTTGAATAGAGCAAATATTAAAGAAATCCTGTAAAACATAACTACAGTCACAGATACCATTAAAATAGCTTTAAAATGCAGTGAATAGTGTTTATTCAGTGCAATCACAAAAACAAGGTCTGGACCTGAAGGCTGTTCAAGGGGGATAGCTTTTAGGATGACTTGCTAGTTCCCAAATTTTTGCCTTCTTTCCCCACTCCTGTGCTCACAATGTAGTTGGGAACAAGGAGCTGAAGTATGTTAACTTGAAACAAGCTTTGAATGAGCTTCTTTCTTCCGTGAGACACAAATACATCTCTTCCCTTCTTGTATCTATGTGCTCTGCCAATAGGAAATGGCACTTCAAGGAAAGTGGTTTGTGCACGTGGAGCATTCGGGCTCTTGTCTTCATATCATACGTACATGACTGACTTCAGTTCCAATAAGAAAATGGTTAGGAAAACAAGCAGATCATTACAGACTTGAGACTTACGTTTCAAGTTGTATTCTCAGGGACATTTCTTAAAGAGGAAACTATTTACTAAAATAAAACCAGATGGAGTTCTGGGGAAGCATGAAACTAAGGGGGAATAAGAGGGACCCTGGCCACAGTGTTTCCAAGAGGCAAATGGTCTGTCTCATAAATCTCAGGGCATTCGTTTCAAATCTTTGTTAGGGTGAAAAAACAAAACAAAACAAAACAAACTTTAAGGTAGGACAGAAGGACACAGATGAGCTTCTGAATTAAAAACTTTTTCCCTGGCCAAAGTATCAAGCCCTAGGAGAGCACCCTAACTCCAGACATGTCTCACCAACTCAACTGTCAGAGGCACAAAACTGCAAGAGCAGAGATCTCTACCCTCACCATAGAGAGGAACGTGACCAAAGAAAGGTGCTGTGCTTTGTATTCCAAATACGCTCAGAAGGGGAATGTACACAGCCTAATTACAGGGTAATCCTCTTCATTAGCCAGCCATAGAAGTCTGATGACAGAATGAATCAGGACTCTGATTACCAGATGACGTTCCCATCACTCAAGGAAACAAATATGTTTAGATGTGTCGTAGTTCAGCCCCGATCAGGACCAGACTACGCTCCCCCCCACCCTCCGAGAGAATAGGAGGAGATGATATAAGAAAAACAGCTCAAGGTTTGAGATAAGGACGGGGAGAAATCCTTAAAGTTACCGTCACAGGCAAAACAGACTTGACTTGGGGAAAACTATTCATTTATTTCTAAAATTAGCAGGAGAATGAGACGGGGAACAAGATAACCTCCCCCCACCCCTCCCTCTTCCTGGGCTTAACATTATCTCTACTACCTTCCCCTCCCAAGCGGCACGGGGGGGGGGAAAGGGAATGGGGGTCGCGGTCAGTTCATCACGCGTTGTTTTACGCCACTGTATCATCGTCAGGGGAAGAACTCCTCGCATTCCTCCTCTGCTCCAGCGTGGGGTCCCTCCCACGGGCCACAGTCCTTCGTGAAACTGCTCCAGCGTGGGTCATCTCTTCCACAGGGTGCAGTCCCTCTAGAACAGCTGTCCCAGCGGGCCCTCCATGGGCCACAGCCTACTTCAGGCCTCCCCCTGCTCCGGCGTGGGGTCCTCCACGGGCTGCAGGTGGATCTCTGCCCCTCCGTGGACCTCCATGGGCTGCAGGGGGACAACCCGCTCCACCATGGTCTTCACCACGAGTTGCAGAGGAATCTTGGCCAGGAGCCGCATTACTCCTCCCCCTCCTTCTTCACTGACCTTGGCGTCTGCAGCCGTTCCTCACAACAGGCTGGCAGACGCCTCTCAGGATCCTTTTTACATCTTATTCACTTCTCATCTCCTCTCCACTTCTTGCAGCCAGGCCGGGCCGAGTTGGGCCCAGTCGGCTGCCCGGCAGGAGGCCAGAGGGTGAGGCCTGCAAGGCCCATGAGGCTCGCGCCTCCTCCTCTCTGCCCCCCCGCTCAGCTGCTTCACATCTTCTCCTCCCCTTTTTCCTGTTTTCCCCTTCTTAAAAACGTTATCGCAGAGGCATTATCACGGGACATTCTGCTACCAATTGGCTTGGCCTTGGCCAGCAGCGGGTCCGCCCTAGGCCCGGCCGAGTCCACTGAACAAAGGGGAGCGACTTCTAGCAGTTTCCTACAGAAGCTGCCACCTTAGGCCCCCCCTCACTAACAAAACCAGAACAAGATGTAACATCATTACATGGAAGCCAGAGCCCTTTTCCCCATCCTCTGTCTTGTTTCCTTCATCACAGTTCTGTGGTGGTTTAGCCCTCGTCACCACACAGTTTCTCACTCACCCTCCCCCTACCCAGTGGGATGGGGGAGAGAAACTGGGAAGAAAGGAAAACTCATGGGTTGAGATAAAAACAGTTTACTAAATTAGCAAAGGAAAACTACAAAAATAACAGAATATAGGGATATTAATATATACAAAACATGCAAAATGAACAAAATACGATTCCTCACCACCCGATGTCCAAACGACCGACACAGCCCGTCCTGAGCAGCAATCACGGAAATGACACCAAGCAGCAAGCAAAGAGGGGGAGAGCGAGCCAGCAAGGTAGAGGGAATGATGCCAGCAAGCAAGCGAGATGGAAAGAAGATGGATGCCAAGGATGCATGCCAAGGAGGTCAGAATGGATGCTCCCTCCCATAGGCAACCCCCACTTATATACTGAGCATGACGTTTATGGCATGGAATACTCCCTTTGGCCATTTTGGGTCAATTATTCTGTCTGTCTTTCTCCCAGCTCCCTGCATCTGCACGTTAACGAGACTTTAATGAGACTTGGAAAGCCAGACAGTGTCCTTGGTCTCATTAACAACAACTCGTATCATCAGAGTGTTTTTATCAACATTCTTCACACACGAAATCCAAAACACACTGGCTACTGAGAGGAAAATTAACTCCTTGTTTGTTCATGAGTACCTTTCCAGAGTTGGCGAGTAAAGAAAAGAGAGCATAAAAAACACAATGACAAAATTCCAAGTACCCATCTATCCAACAATACCAAACCCACAGCAGATAGCTGGAAGCTCTCCCCCTAAGGCAGTTCTATGCTGTCCTCCTTCAGCAAGCAGGATCTCCTCCCACTTCCAGCATTCCCCTGGAACAAAACTTTCCAATATCTTACTTAAAAACCAACAGCTAGAGGTTTTTCTTCTAACTATTGCATACTACAGTTCAAAACAGAAAATATAATGGAATGGAATAAAATTACGTGATACATCTTCCAAAACCCATGTCTCTACTGAGAGATATCTCTCACATCTGATGATGAGAAGCTGCTGCGAAATGTTTCCTCTTCAGCAGCAAATATGAGCTAAGATCTCAAGCCTTGCTTGCAGAATTCCAGGTAAGGCCATTACAAGTCGTTACTAAACGCTCTGAATTTCCCCAACAGTCACAAGGACGAAACCCAAACTCCCATGTTTTCATGAAGTGGAGAGCATATAGAGCTCTTTCTCTCCGTCTGGACATGGTAACAGCACTGGCTGTTCAATGTAAAGAAAAACTTTTTCACTGGGGAAAGCTATCTTCCCTCCCAGTGCACAGAGAGCAAAAGTCTCTCTTCAAAGTATAAAAGATGAGGTCATTGCAAAATTTTAGGTCTGCCGGTACTAATACAGTAATCCTCCTGCTCTAATAAAGGAAGAATGAGATGAGACCTATCAATGACTTGCATAGAACACAGACAAAAGCTCTCTATTTTCTATGAAGTGGTGGATCATGCCCAGAAGATTTCCTTAATAAACTGCTGGAAGGCATGATACCACATGGGAAAAGACCTGGACTCCAATTACAGAGACAAATTCTTACTCAAGGAATGAAAAGTGCTGAGCCTATGCAGAGGATTGTAAATTACACTCTTATTGCAGAGTTGCCAGGCTGTCTAAATGGCACTGGAGCTTTAAGTCAGGAGAAGAGAGACCTGAGTCGTGATTTATAAGGAGGATGCACCATCCACAGTCATCATTTTTTTCTGCCTCTTCTGAGACTTTTATTGTGTCTCCTTGTTTGCTTAGACTTTTTTGTGTGCTTTCTCTTGCTTGTAAATTTATCTTTGACACACCGTACGCAAAAAATTTACAAAAATAATTCTTGCATTTAGGAACTTAAAGCAGGACTGAGGATCATCTGATAGGCACAAAAGTTTCAAAAAACTATCACAGCTAAGCAGCAACTGATTATTCAGATCAAGATTGCATGCACAAACATGGCTTGCACTGAGCAGGCAATGAGCGCACAGAAATGTGGTTCAGAGCCTATCTCCAAAAAAAAGTTCAGATGAAGAAAGAACTGGCCCAAGAGGGAAAGACTCCAGCTGGACATCTAAATTCACCCCAGTGTGGTAACACAGGCCAATTCACTAGGAATTCACTTAGAATAGCATCTACGGCAAAGAATGTTGTTTGAGTACATTAATTAATATTACAAGTCACAAGCTCAGTGTTAAGTTTGTTCTAGTTGTGGAAGCAGCATATCAGTCTTCAGTTTCATGTTCCCAGTAAAATTTTAGCAGCTCATTAGGCCTTTGTGCAGGAGGTACCAACACCAGCACACCTCTTCAGTGAAGAGCCTTCCTTATGATCCCAGGGGTGCAGGTCCCAGGGAGAAGAATCCTGCTAGTTCCTAGGTCCCTATCACTAGCATCTTTTCTGGAGGATAAATAGAAGTTCATATTCCCCATCCCTCAAGGTGCTGAGCACATAGGACCTTGCAAGAACAGTCAGCTGAAACAATAGGAATGGTTCATACAGGGCAATATGAACAGCACATGAGTCTTTGCAGAGTTTATTTGGCTGCTCAGTTGTGAATACCTGTGTCTCAGGACAAGCAGTCACACTATCTTTGCTGCTGGCACAAGGGAGGCAGCAGGAGCATGTGGGGACAGGGCAGAGATTCCCCTTTTACCACCCTCACACAGGGCAATGATCCCAAGCTGTCACTGGAGCCACAGCTCCGGGGAAAATACACAACCAACACACTGGAAAAATATGGGTAGAGATGTCTTGTTTAGGGTTTCCTAATTCTGGAGCCATTCCAGCTCCTGCTTAAGTCAGGACAATCTGTCATCAGAGAGCAGGAGGACGATGGAGCAGTTCAGCTGTTCCCTCTTCCCTTGATACACCACCTGCATCAGCCCGAGCTTCAGCCAGTTTCAGGCTCTGGCTCTGTTTGCACCAGTTTGCCTCAGAGACAGAGCTCAAGTCTTTAGCCTGGCACCTGCAGCATTAAAAAGAGTTTGGAAACTCTATAATACATAAGTAGTTTTCCTCACTCAGGCAGTCTTAATGACCTGCACTACACTTCTGAATGACTCATAGCTTAAAATGTGAGAACCTGTAAATTTAATGTCATCGATGTGGGACATGAAGCAACGGCTGTTCAGAACACAGCCCAGCGCAATCCTTCTGGTCAGGCGTCCTCGGGGAAACCCCTGCACAAGCACTCAGTGCTAGTAACTTAGAGTTCATACAGCCATGCACAGCTCGACACATTTCACTCAAATACACGAAAGAGACTGTGGGATCAAAGTAAAAGACTGGAACTGAAATAAATACTTTACAGTCCAAAAACTGCAAATAGCAATAACAAATGTCTCCTGAAACAAGCATAAACATTAATTACACCAGAGGAAGCCATGCACACCTAGATACACGGGTTCTTTTTGTCTAAGTCATTTCACATTAGTCCTTACAAATGAACACCAGAGCTGAACACAAAATCACAACTATATCCGTTCTAAAAACTCTGACGTACCGTTTTATGCAAATATTCAGGGACCTGAGCAGCCACTCCAACTCCACTCACTTCCAGGAAATTATACTCCATTCACCTGTTCCGCAGAGCACATTTGTGCAAGGGTTTGTGGTAATATTCTTTGGCTGGGTAACAGTTCTCTGTCCCTTTGAGGTGGCATCATGTTGTCTGTCCTGTAACTGTTTTAGGCTAAGGAAGAGAGACTGCCAGGAGCATGGCAACCTGTTGGAGAAAAGGCTGGGTTCTAAGCCATCTTATATTTGATTCATGTAAAATTCACAAGTTACAGCTGAAGGACGTTCCTAGAAGTCCTGACTTTTGCTTCTGTAAGTCCTGCAGTTCTGCCTAGACCTTTTCCACAACATGCATGGTTTCTGAAAGATTTTGGTTACTTCTAGTTGTTTTTTAAGACAAGTCCTAAACTCTGAAGTAAGGAGCTGAAAGATTCTTCCTGCTACCTTGGAAACTGCCATTGAGGAAGGAAGATAGTTCACAGGGTTTGTTTCTTTTTTTTAAACTTATGCGAGAAGCCATGTAACAGAACTTATTTTTTTTTTTTAGAACATACTTATTTAAAGAACTAGGTATCAGTGTCAAAGTTCACTGTCACAACAAATTTGGATAAAAAAAAAAGAGTAGAAAAGGAAAAAAGCTAGTAATACTCACCTTTATATAAATCAATTCACGCAACACTGTTTGTGATACCTTGTGATACCAGTCACCCTATCTCAAGTATAGCCTTAGCAAGTGGCATGAGAAGACAGATGAGCACCATCAAAAATTTAAACATACTGAGAAACTGAAAGCCTTAGAAAACAAATTAAGGAGAGGAAGCATTCCGCAACTTTGAGAAATAAGAAAAAAAAAAAATCTCCGCCCCCCCCCCCCCCCCCGGTCATTAGATTGCAAACCTTTTCATTAGAAGAAATGACTCAATCTAAGGTCAACAATACTCAGTTATTCTCATTAGCAAAAATACCAACAGGCTTTCAAATGTCAAGTTGATCTCTAAATAGGTAAGGTAGGAGAGGCAACTCAGGGTGGGACAACCTGCACACTGGGGATTTCTCATGTTTCACCCCAGACCGCCCGATACCAGCCACTCTTAAAGGAGACAGGATACCAGAGCACCTGTACGGGCAACATCACCAAAGATTTAGCTGCAGTTTGACAGTAATGGAGCACCTGAGAGACCCCTTGCGTGCCGCTTTTCTTAACGGCTGCATTCCTCCTGCAGAACCAACCCACCCCATCTGCACTGGTAGAGATGCCACAGTCATGGATGCAGAGGCACTTTCCACTCTTTTCCCAGGAGCTTAAACTTTCAAAATACATGTTTGGAAGGCTGAAAGATTTTGTGCTTGCTCTCCAAGAATAAATTACACTTTTGTGTAAACAAAGTATGTTTGGTAATTAGAAATAATAGTTTCAATGGGGGAAAGGGGAGAGCTTGGAAACTCAAATGGCTTTTTATTTTGGATAAAAATATAAGGCACTTAGAAGTACAGCCATATCACAAGAAATTGCTGAACTCCAATATTTGGATAGACAGCCAAAGCACCAGTCTTTCAGAAGCTATGCACATGCTCAGCAAGCTAGATTAAGACATCCAGCACACATACCAGTGGTTCCAGTTCTACTTTTACTCCTGGCTTTCCCTAAGCTCTGCTCTGGGTAATGAAGGCAGCATATTCAGCTGCCAAAGAGACAACAAAAAGCAGAAAGAATTCCTCAGCTACAGATGATTGCTACACTTTTTATTCTTTTTTCTTTGCTTCAGCATTAGGTCATCAGGTAACTTTTAGTAACATTTTGTATTCAGAAAAGCTGGGATTTACAGCCTGTAGAATTTTTTGAAGCATCCTATCTACAGAGTTATTAACAAAAGACAGTATTTTCCTAAATTATGTTCTAAGATTAAAATAAAATCTTCTGTTAATTTTTTAAACATCTTTTCAAACAATTTATGACAATAACATTTCCTGTGGCTAGCAGATTACCAAGATGGTTAATTATCACCAACTCTTCCTTATGCTTGAGGATTCTTGTGCCAGTAAACATCTCACTCAAGAATCCCACAAAAACTCAGTGTCTCACAAGCAGAGACTTTCTACTCATGTTGTTAGACATAAGAAAAGAAATATTACTACTTGCTAGCCAAACAGTACTTCCTTCAAACACTCTTGACCTTTTTAAAACCGTCACTTTTCTTTTAATGGTAACATGATTAAGAGTGTAATTGGAGATCTGTATTTGCTGATGCCTCAAGCACGGTATTCTCTTAGCATGTGAAAAATCAAATACAACCCACATAAATAGCAGGTGCAAGAAAAAAAACAGATTAAAAACTCATTCTCCTTTTCCAAATATTTTTTTTGACATGTTCTGAAATATTTCCAGGAGCTTTGCCATGTCTTCTATTTATCTTCTCTAGAAGCATGCATGATTGATAGTCCGAATTAGGCAGCTCCATCACTTTTGCTAAGGACTTTCAGAGGAAAATAAGATGAAATTCTGTGAAGTACTTTCTAGTTATCAAAATTGTAAAGGAAAAGACATCAAAGGCTCTGCAAGTGGAAATCAGTAAGAATTCAAATTTGGAGCATAAATTGAAGCAGCACCTATAATGTGGTTATTTGAATTTTCATTCTCTTGTAATAATGTCTTTTACACAGCACTAATAATGTGAGAATTCTCTTGATACACTCAAACAAGTACGATGCCTTTGGATTTTTCATAAAAAGGCATCGTCAATAGCCTGCAAGTAAAACCAAAAGGTTCTCAGGAGACTTCAAATCCCAGTTATTTGCAACAGTTGTAACCACACTTTGCAGATTCCTGCATTTGAATACAACATAATGTCAGTTTAAGTAAAGGCATGCAAGGCTGCTAGAAATGTGGTTTTTTAAATTGTAGGAACTGACAGGTAAAGAAAAATACATCAATAAATCATTACAGTCTGCTCTCCCCCTTTAAAATTCCCCAAAAAATGTACAAAAAAGGCCATTGTGCCAAATCTCTGAATTATCTGGGTCGAACAGCATTAGTATTACATTCTTCTAGTTAGAACTTAGTCTTTGTGATTCTGAAAGAATGACTACATTCTACCTCATTTACGAAAAACTGAGAAGCAATAGTGTATGTAGATCCCTCTCCACTATTTTTTTTAAACAGAGTAAACTCCAGGAAGAATTACGTAAAAGATTTAACATGTATTAAAATCTGAAGAACTGCTTTTAAACAAAAAGACACTTTGACACATGTTTGGGGTATTCCATAAATTCATTGCCAGTTAGAGCCTCTGACCGCCAAACTCACTATTACTAAAACTGGCTGCTAAGCTTTTGCAGGGTTACATCCTGCCTGTGATCAGAATGCAGCACTGAGACAAAATATACTCTAAAACTGAAATCAAAATGAGATATTTCAGGACTCTCACACATTAGTTAATACTTCTAACTACAGAAATCAGTGATTGCGGTTGTAATTATTTTCTCATAAATCTACTTCTGTTTCATACCTTGAAAAATTTTGCATAAAAATCCTAAAATGTATTTGGCCTGAAGAAATGTAAGGCTCTAGATTTAAAATTACTGAAGAGCTCTTGACTTTCAGGATTACTAACAACTGATTGTGGCTTTTTAAAAACAACAGTAATGACAAAACCATATTTTCAGTATCTGACAATACATACAGAAAACCAAAGCCAAACAAAGTCACCTGCATTTGGCCATCTTTTCTCCATTGCCATGAAGCTCTACATCAAGATTAATGAATAGGCTTATTTCTAATAAGCTCAAGAACATAATACAGAATCAAGTTTAGTAATAATTCTCCGAGAGCTGCATCAAGCATCCTACCATTGTAAGAGCTTCCTGGACTGTAATTTCTCCAACAAGAACTCCCATACTACTTAGTTGGTAGAAGAGGTGTAAGATGTTGCTTTTGGAACTAAGATATGGAAAGGGAAGCCCGCTGTCAGTATTTAAAATGCTGAGAATTTGAACTGATTCCCCAAAGACTTACTCAGCTGGGGCTGGGAAATATTTTCCCCAGTAAATCCTAAATTTCTCATTAAACAGGCAGTGTTGAAGGTGTTTTGGGAACAGTTCAATCCCTAAAATGGCTAGAGATCTTCTCTGGACAATTTGGCACTTTATTTAAACAGATACGAAATCATATCCCTTATCTCTCCCCCAAAATATTACCCAGTAGGCAAAAAGCTTATTGAGCTTTACAGTGCATCTGTTAGGTAGGGATTCATATTTTGGTGTGTATCTTCTGGTACAGTGGTGTGATCCAAACAATTGTAAGTAAAACTGTCCTTTAGATACTTTTGCCATGCCTACAGATACCCTACTATTCAAAACACTAAATCCGGAGATGTTTAAAAATCAAAATATTTCTGAGACTGTCTTTAAAAAATTTAAACTAAGTATCAGTCAGAATGAAGATGTGCCCTATAATTAGTAAAAAATAACTAGATTCACTGTGCCGTGTAATAATTTTACTGAACAAACAGCTCTCAAGATGTACTTTCCATAATTTTTATATACAAAAACCAGAAGAATAAAGCTTTAAGTAATGGTTTTACAGAATAAGTTGCAATTAGTCATGGCATAGTATGTTCCCAGATATTCAACATCAAGATCACAAGTCAGAAGCATCTATCATGGGGCATTTACAATTGTAACATGCCCTTCTCAACTTCGCAACTACAAATGATTTTTAAGATGCCCCGCTCCTCCGCAGCACTTAGCTTTCACCCAGTGTGAATTAATCTACAAACAAGTACTGAAATCCTAGAGGTCTGATTTAGGGACAACATTCAGCATCACCTCAGACATTTATTACATGATAAATTAATTTACTAAATGGAAAGTTTCTCTTAAGTAATCTTTGGGTAACTTAAACACATTTAGTTAAGGACAACACACAAATTTAATGTATAAGGAGTCTTCTCCAAACAATGAGTGTGTGCTAACATGCAGAATAACACCACTTGCAGAATTTAATTAGTGCAGCTTTTAAAGCATTTGCAAACCATAACTAGTAGTTTTTTCTTGACTATTTGATTCAGGGGCTATGGCGGTTAAAATGTAACGTTAGCTTTTTCAATGCTACTTTAAAATAAAATGTAATCATACTAATAATAATTTACTTTTTTGTACTTAGCTATTTCATTGTAGTCACATTTAGTTAAAGCAAACAAATGAAAGAAGTTCAGAATAGTAAGTATGAGTGACTGTGCTTTATGAATTATTTCTCATGTGCCTCTGAAAAAACCAAACCAAACCAAAACCATCCCAACTTAACAACCGAATTTAAAAATCTGGGATAAATCTATCAAAAAGCCCAAACTATTGAGTTACCAAAACCTTAGCAAGAATAAGGCTTCAGAAAGATGCAATAGTGTGATTACATTTTGAATGTTGACATTTTAAAGCCTTTACTTCCATTGATATGAAGTAATTAATTTTTACACCCCTCTCTTTTTTTTTTTCCCCACAGCAGAAATCAAATCAAGTGTGCATGAGTGATTACCCATGCTTACTCTAAATGGCAGACAACACAAGTTACAGAAACCTGGACCAACACCACAGTAGTTTACAAAACATAAACAGGGTTAACAGATATGCCTTCTTTGTGACAATACATAAGAAGGGTTTTAGGAACTTAATATCAATAGCTCATTCCAGACTATGCAGTGTTTTCTCCTCCCTTCCCGAGGTCTGTGAAATAAAAGTGGTAAACATGTTCTCTTCAATATTCAGTTCAGTAAGAGTTTAGTTGCAAACAGACTACACTTGCATAAATATAAAAACACATGATAAAGCAAAATATTTTTAATTAGTAAGCCAATCATAAATAAATTCACCTAAAAGTAACAGAAGAAGCAGTTGTGTTCTTTCTACATGGATGCTTTTTTTAGCATGTTTTAATAGTCAACTTCATTGTCTAGCCTGGGACAAAACAATTCATCATTGAGCACTCAAACAATTCTGCACACTGAGCTAAGTCTTTTTTTTTTTTAGTTACATTTTTTACATTTTCTTTACAAATGTAATACTTATGTACATTATATATCTCATTTCTACAGTTGATGTATTTTACTGAAACTCTACAACTTTCACAGGGAATTTGCTGAAGTCTTTAGTAAATATGAATCATTCCTTTTAAAAAGAAATTCATATAAACAACCAACATACAGCACTGCCCTTGACATCTCTGTTAAGAATTTGGATCTGGAAGGGCTACTATAATAAATGTAAGAAAGAAGGCTTTACCTAATTGTACATTTTGTTAAGAAATATCATCCCACATAGCTACATAAATCCACCAGCTTGCAATAAACAGAGCACCATACCGCTGCACAACTGGAAACATGTATAAACCAATTTTTTTACTAGTGAAACAGCTTCATCACTCTTAGCACTTTTAAACTGAAGTAAATCTGCAAAATTATTTTGGAAATGTATACTACTTTAGTTGTAAAGCTTCCAAAACAGTGCTGGTCACTGTATATTGTGAAGAACAAGCATCCACTTCTGTAACTTTGCATATGCTTCTCTCAGCCCACGCTTCTACCTGAAGTCAGGATTTCTCTTCTGTTTATTTCTTGTTCACTTACAAATCTGCTGTTGAATATTAAGTAAGAATTCATAATATGAGAAAGCTGCTTCTGTCCGATCCTCAATTAAATGCTGAAAAAAATCTGTTTTGGCAGGGTTCTCATCTCTGAAAGAAGAGAGGAAGGCATTTTAGTTCAAACAGCAAGCAAAAAATCCACAGTAAATTCAAGTAGAGGCATAACTTCTAATGAATCCTAGATTCAGTCCAAAGATACTGCAAATAATTCAAAGTTTAGGAAAAAAACCCTGAAGTTTGTAATACACTATCAAAAAACAGCATCATTTTAAGAATTATAAAATAGTAGAAGAGTGGGTGAAACAGCATTTAAAATATTTTGCAGGAACACAAAAAAGGAAACATAAAAAGGATTTTGTTTTAGAAGTTAACAAATAAGCTGGTGGCAATGAATTCTGAAAAGGTTAAATTAAATCCTGATAAAGATTGAAAAACTGGAAAATTTACATCTCTGGTTACGTGTAATGTCGATCCTCTTGCCAGTTTTTTTTTTTTTCATTCGGACAGAGAATAGAGAAGGTAAACATGTCAAAGATCTAGTATCCAAAATTATTGCCCCAATAAAAATTTGCTGGGACACAGCAAATATTTGCTGAGGCACAGTCCTCTGTACTGGTATAGCACAGCCTGCAGTACAGCTCTGCTATTTACTGTGGTCTCTAAGCACTAACTGCAATTCAAGCAGCAGCCACAACACTAATCGGTGAAGAGATTCAGTCCTGTGTTTCAACACTATTTATCTGAGTAAGAAAGTCATCATACTCTCTAAAAGGTGATCTCTCATCAGGCTCAGTAAATGAAGTACTCCAGAGAAGACAAAAGTAAACTCAAGCATAAACATTTCATAGAATTTAAACTTCTTTAAGCAGGTCACAGCTAGAAAAGGCTTCAGAGCTTGCCTCACATGTCATAAATCAACTGCTGTCCTATGCAGCTCAGTAACAAATATATACAATTACTAAAGCATGTACAGATTATTAACCTTACTTGATTTTTTTTATGTATGCATTGAAGTTATAAAAGCTATACCAGAAATTAACCAGGTTAACTCCAGTGATCATAAGGATATCCACTACTTTAGTATATTCTTAACAATACAAAAATAGGCAACTAATTCCTACCAAGAAAACTATCAGTAACTGAATTTGCACTAGATTCAAAGATGACCTCTGTTGCTAAGGGGTAACAGCACTGTATCTCTCAACTGTTATTTAATTTCTCTTGGGCCAGATATTCCCACTTTTCATCCTTGTCAATCAGGAATTGTAAATACAAGTTGCCAGTATTTACAGAATTACTCAGTATCTAACAGAAATACTTACTTTATTACTTGAAGAACTGGACTTAAAGGTCTACTGTCTC
The DNA here is from genome assembly GCF_036417535.1 of Chlamydotis macqueenii. Lineage (NCBI taxonomy): Eukaryota > Metazoa > Chordata > Aves > Otidiformes > Otididae > Chlamydotis > Chlamydotis macqueenii. The sequence goes on from NC_141559.1 coordinate 25,368,390, forward strand.
TAAGCCAAGATATAAAAGATCGTGTCCTTTCTGAAGAAAGTGCATCTACCTCAGGAAGCTGTGTCTGGTTGAAGGCAATTGAAAGAAGTCATAATCTTTTATTATCAAAATTATTTTAAAAAAATAGATCCTGATAGTTGTAACATGACCCAAGGCACAATTTATATAAAGAAATTACCAACCACAGATTACATATATATGCTTAATTCTTCAGTTTAAAGTACAAAAATTCAGTAAAATCTGTTCTGTAGGAAGCAGTACATCTTTAACTTAAACTGTCCTTCAAGTGCAAAAGATTTTAGAAAGCAAGCCGATTTTAGAAGTCATCTTTGCAAAATGCTGCTTTCGTAGTTTTCTTGCGTTTATCTTCCCCTGTCTATCAAGTTCCTACACAGTGCATTTTGCATCACTGAAAAGATGAACAAAAAAATGAAGTGAAATTTGAATTGTAAACAAATTTCAGCGCAAAGATTATACTGGATGTGTTGGGTTTTGGTAGCGGGCTACAGAGGTGGCTTCTGTGAGAAGCTGCTAGAAGTTTTCCCTAAACCCTGCGGAGCTGGTGCCAGCTGGCTCCAGGGCAGCAGACCCACCCATCAGCAACAGTGGTATTGCCTCTGGGATAGCATAGTTAAGAAGGTGAAAACAAAGCAGCAGCGCAGGGAGGGAGAGGAGGGCGGCAGGAGGCTTGCCTCTGGCCTCCTGCTGGGCAGCTGTCTGCATTGGGGCTGGCCCAGCACAGCGGTGGGAAGAAAGTAGTGAGAATATGTGAAAGGAACCACTCTGCAGATACCAAGGTCAGTGAAGAAGGAGGAGTAAAGTTGCTCTAAGTGCAGAGATTCCCCTGCAGCCCGTGGTGCAGCCCATGGTGAGGCAGGCTGTCCCCCTGCAGCCCATGGAGGACCCTATGCCAGACAAGGCAAATGCCTGAAAGAGGCAGGACCTGTGGCCCTGTGGAAAGAGAAGCCCACGCTGGAGCAGGTTTGCTGGCAGGACTTGTAACCCCAAGCGGGACCCATGCTGGAGCAGTTTGTGAAGAACTGCAGCCCATGGAAAGGACTCACGCTGGAGAAGTTCAGGGAGGACTGTCTCTGGTGGGAGGGGCCCCACACTGGAGCAGGGGAAGAGTGTGAGGAGTTCTCCCCTCAAGGATGAAGGAGCAGCAGAAAGCATGAGATGGACGGACCGCAACCCCCATTCCCTGTCCCTCTGCACCACTGGGGGAGGAGGCAGAGAAATTGGGAGTGAGGTTAAGCTTGGGAAGAAGGAAGGGGTGGGGGGAAGGGGTTCTTAAGATTTGGTTTTGTTTCTCATTACCCTACTCTGGTTTGACTGTTAATAAATTAAGTTAATGTTCCCCAAGTTGAGCCTGTTGTCCCCATGATGTTAACTGCTGAATGATCTCTCTATCCTTATCTTGACCCACAAACTAATACTTACCACCAGCTGATCAGGGGAGACAGTTTTAAATTGCTAATACAAGCAAAATGCATAACTCTGAACAAGCAGTCCAATTTTATACTAGTCTTAAAGCTGACCACTCAACCTGTTCTTATAATCACCACTTGTCACTTACTTTTCCCCTTCACACTATGCAAGCTTTATAAGCAGGAAATATGTTCCTATGTGTTTCTACAATGACATTTTTGTACCATTCAATTTTGAACTTTTCTAGAGTATCTTAAAAGGGTCCATCCTTACCAGCCACTTGTTGATATTTTAGAATCACTACCCACAGAAGAGGGGTCTTTTCTTTAATTGCTGCTCTGTTTCACACACAAGACTATAGATACAGTTTTATGTTATAAAAACCCCTCCACCAAAACACATATCCAAGGGTCTTTAATGTTCTAATAGCTAAAGGCATTTCTTTTTAACACTGACTCAAGGCTTGGAAGTTGAGCAAAACTTAACTCTTACCCGTTACTTACAGGCCTATCACCTCATACCATAGACTTGGTATCCTACACCAGGTTCAGAGAACACAAGGCTTCTGAAACCCATTATATCAATAAAGTAACTCTAATCTTAATAATTCACATGTCTGAATAGATAAGACTTGTATTCATTCTATGAACTTTCATCCTATTCTTGTGAGCCCACATGTATTTCCATGAAAATAATAGAAGTGGTAAAGTCATAGAAGTAAGTTTTGGCATTCATAGAATGCAAAAATTTACATGTTGACATTCTTTCCTTGAAAGCATTTGACAACTTCTATCTGACTCCTGTGAAGATGGCAAGAGGTTAGAAGGTACCCAATAAAAACCCTTAATCCATAGTTACATAATTAAAAATTGAAAATGCAGAAAAAATAGATTAAATATAGATTCCAAATGTAAGCATTATACAGCACAGCTTATTAGAACACCTACCATTTTCTGTGGTACTGATGCATAGTTTGGGTATCCAAGGACATCTTTTATGAAGTTGTTATCACAGTTTTTTCCAATCCAAATGTAAAAAATCTGTAAGATGTCAGAATCCATTTTAGTAAAAGCCTTGCATACATTTTAGAGAAAGAGACAAGTGGTGATGTAATTAGAATAATATCAGAATAACACCTTTCAGACAAATGAATCACTTGAGAGCTCCAGTTGCATTTCATATATACATCTCTATATTCATTATTTGTACATTTACTTATTAATACGTTGGTAACATTTGGAATAAAATCATTAACTGTAAAAAAAACATAGTTACAATGCAAATACTAGAAGAACAAAGATGCAGGACATATCTATACTGCACTAACTTCCCATGTTACCTCCTAAAATGAAAGCTGTAAAATTTTATGAAGTCACACCACTGTGTCAGTTACTGCACACTGACTTCCCAATCTAAACAAGTCATGGTAAAATATCAGTTATCAAAACACATTATAGTAATTATTTCAGACATCTTGAGACAGAAGCTAGTCTGACATTTACACTCAGCCCCTGAACTCCTACAAGGCTTAAAGCACTTTCTAGACTGCCACTACAGTAGCATGTTTTTCAACATTATCCGAGTAGCATAATGCTTTATCCGATGAGGTGCGTTCTAGTGTAATTTCTACGAATACCTTAAACTGTATCTACAGATTTTGTTCACTCCCCACAATTGCCTCACTCTTGCAACTCTTACATCACAAGCCACAAATCATAAAACCATTTATATTTCTGCATAACGGAGAGGGTTCCTGCATCAATGAGAAGTGTTTTGTTAGAGACGCTTCAGTACATACAATTTAATAATCATTAAGAGAAATTTTGGAAAACCGAAATTCATTATTTCTAGAAAAAAAAACCAACTTGATCTGAACTCTTTGTATTCTGATCAGCCAGGCATGAAAAATATTAACCTCTGAAGCATTAATTTGCAACTTTGAATATAGTCCTCTGATCAAAACATGAAAGTCTTTCACTGAAACAGATTACTGTCAGGTTACCTGGAATGCTGATTCACTGCACTGTTACTGCTGAGAGTTGACAGCTGTAAATAATTCACTATGCCTTGCTTTTTTTTTTTTTTAAATGAAAAAAAAAAGGATATGTGAAACTGGTAACTTACTGAACCACAATCCATGAGAAAAGCTCCTTCTCTTGTCAGCTTCTCTGCAGACAACTTCTGAAGAGGCGGCTGAGGAACAACTCTGTCATTCACGTGTATTGTACTCTGTAACAAAACCCAATACTTAATTACACTAGAATATAAACAAAATAAATTACACTAGAATATAAACAAAATAAAAACAAATTTTTTTATCTTAACCAGGTACAATACAACAGGAAAGCACACTATTAATCTCTAGTAAAATTTTGAGGATTCTCACGTAACAAAATGCCATGTTAAGCCTAAAACGATTATATACATTAAACAATTCTAGAATATTACTTAACCTAAAGGATACTTTATTACCTAAAAAAAAGAACAATGCAAGTTCATTTAAGTTGTGTATGTAACATTTCTTATGCCATAGATGCCAAACTTTCAAAAGAATTCTAGTGTTTACAATTAAATTTTCTACAAATAACCTCCATAGATTTTTTTCATAGCATTCAACTTCACTAGAAACGTTGCAAGAGCAGAAAAACATCAAATTTTACTCCCTGTAAGGGTTCATTATTTTACTGCAATCAAGTAACAGGAAGTTCCTTGATTTAACATCCTGCCTGAAGTGATACATGGGTTTGTCCACAGAGCACTGTGACTGATCTGATTAAACAATCTGGTTGTTAAAAAATAACCCCCTTTCCTCCCCAGCAATAGAACCCCCTTTCCTCCCCAGCAATAGAACCCCCTTTCCTCCCCAGCAATAGAACCAAACAAAACCAATAAACCCCAACTTGCCAGTATTTTCAGATTAAAGTTGCCTCCCTCTCCAAAACAAAAATAGGCTGAATATACATGAAAAATCTGTGAGGCATACTGCAAATAATGTAAGGGAAAAGTAGTCTAGAGTCTAAGCACATCTCCACATGATAAAAGATTATTTTTTTTTTTTTAAATCACTATTTTAAAAAATCTGTATTATAAAACAATATATTAGAAGCTTTTTTTTTTTTTTCAGATTTATACACAATTAAAATAAAGCTACTGAATTCCACTTGAGAAAACTCCAGGTTTTACTCAATGATCTCAAGAATCAAGTGTTAAGGGAAAAGAAAGTCAACAAAACCAAACATTTTTTTAAAAATTCTGTAATACACATAACAGAATTTTCCAAAGAAACAAGAAATTTAAGAACAGCCTCTGTCACAAATACTTTAAACTGAAGTAGTACTAAATAGCAGATTAGCACTCAGTTATACTATTTAAAATGTGGTTTCTCAACTAATTTCAGTAGGTCAAATAAGCCCTATCTTCTATATTATTCTACTAGAAATAACGATCTGAGACCCTTTCCTATTAAAACTGGATCTCTCAAAGACACTGCTGGTTCATTACAGCACTCACACACTGCATACAGTGTTTCAGCACAACTTCCACAAAAAACTTAACAAGCTTAGTTGAAGAAGTTGGCTTCTCAAACACTGGGGTGGAGGGGAGGGGAAAAGTATAAAAAGACTAACTATCAATTCCACTGAAGAACACTGAGTTTACATTTGCATATGTGAGTCTACAAAATACCTTAAAAGAAACTTAGAGACTATAAATACCTCAAAGGTTGTGCTGAACAATACCAGCTGCCAAGAAACTACTCAAGTTACCACACAATATTGTATGACACTCCTACATATACTTTTCCAAAGCTAGTGACTAACAAGCTCATGAAAACTTACTTAAAAAACCAACTTATTTCTGCAATTACAATTAACTTTGACCTTAAATAAAATCCCATCTTACTTCTTACTAGTAAAAAATGCATCGACTTCCTAGGCTACCTCTGTAAAAGGCAAACTAATAAAACCTAGTTTCAACATACATGAAGTACTTCCTCATTCTGATCAGGACCATGTAGAAGTACAATTCTGTTTCATCTACATCAGTCTGAGAAACCACTGGAAGTTTGTTACTGCAGGCAACTTTATCTGGTTTCAGTATACAAAACCTAGAATCCTCCACCAAGTCTACCTCATCCATTTCCCCCTAGACAGTTCTAAAACACAAAACCACACTGGAGATGTTTCCAATGCATATAATCTTCTCTGCTTTCCTTGCATAACAGAAAAACATGGAATTATTGTGCTTACTGAAACAAGGTGAAGTAAAACCACAGTTCTGCTCATAACACACTACTGTACTTGCAACTCAAAACCTGAGAATAAATGTTTTTCTTTTTTTTTTTATAACTTATTGAAAATGCTCAGTTTAGATTACAATAACAACTTTAATTATCACAGCACATCAAGTTTAACAGACAATTAAAACTAGAGACTGTTATAAAACAAGCTTCATACATCACCTCATCAATCAACTTGTCTATTCTGTACAAGTTGGGATGTATCATTTTCATCAAATGAACAAGAGGCTGGCTCTTCATCTGGCACATTGCATATACACGATCATCCAGGCGTGTACTTGTGCCTGTTCTAAATGCTTTCTGTAAGAGAACAGTGTTGCTGCTCAAACAAATCTTGTATTTTATGTGACATTTAAACAAAATATTTCAGATTTTTTTCAAAGTGTCAAGCGAAGATGAAAAAGCTTTTGTAAAGAAATGTATCTTACTAAGACACACCAGAATCTTAATCAAATACAACTTGAATACAATACCTTTTAAAATGTAATCCACTCTCCCTCCTTATTGATGAAAGAGGATAAAAAAAAATTCCCCCTACTTTGTGTAAGATTTGTATGACTGAGCTACTGTTTCTTCTTATTATTCTTGACAAATAGTACTGGCCTGTGAAACTCACCAATGCAAGATATTACAGGCAGATATGAATCGAACAGAGTTCAAAAAAGATACTTCTGTGGATAAGATTAACTCTGATTTTATATCAGACAGACTTAAATGTTAAGGACAAGCTTTGAAAGGGAAATATACTTTCATGTTTTATAGCAGAAACTAGGCTCTCATAGGATATAATTTATTTAGTAACTCTCTTTCCTACTGGATTTTTTAGACGTCCTTTAGAAGCAACCAGTAAATGATCTCCATTAGAAGCAACACCATGGAGTAAGCACCATATTCTGATTCAGTGAAGAATATTCCTATAATCAAAGTTCATATTCACTTCTGCAACAAAGCTAAGTACATCAGTAGTCTTCTTGACTGCCACAAGCATTTTGGTTTTAGTTTCTCTATGTGCCAGGCTTTTTATTATTGTTAACAAAGATAATAAACCCCTCCCCCCAAACAACTTGATTTTCTCAGTCATTCTTACTTCTGTCTTCTACACAGCTCCTCTTGATAATAAATGGTCTTTTTTCCCCCCCCACGTTAACTGTATTACTTTTGCAAGTACCGAAGAAGTCCTAATCAGTATCTTAAAAACTGATGTAATCACTAAGCCAAAGAAAATAAGTTATTATGATAAAATTTCTTACCAAACTTATATAAAGGTGTATTCACGATAAGAAAACAAAGAACTGTCAGACAAGAAAATCTTTAAGCTGTGAGACTTAATGTCCAGTAGTTCTCTTTTTATTTCTTAAGTATGATGGTTGGTAATATATAGATATTAAAAAAAAAAACAAAACAAAACACTATAACTACTCCTATGTGAACTTTAAATGATACCACTTTAGTTTCTGGAAGAGATTTCATTGTATCTCCATGGAAACTCATTTTCCTACTCATTTCTGTTGTACTTTAAAGTACAAAGTATATGCATTGAAAAATATTTGACTTGTTTTTTCTTCATAAAATAAAATTGAAGAAGTACTAATAAGCGGCTTCCAACAATCTTTATGGGCAACACCAATTAACTGCCAAAATCCAAGAAATGATCATTGTTATAATACATATTTTTTTATTTTCATTGTAAAACAAAAAAAGACAAAAATGTAAGAAATTCAAAATCAAGTAAAGAATAAACTGTTCAGGCACCAATCATTTAAAATAAGCTAACATAGTCATCTTTTTGGTGAAAAGCCTGTAAGTATAAAGAGGATAACCCAATTTTCATAATTTTATAAAAGTGCAGACATTGCCTGACCTGGAGTGGAAGAATTCCTTAAATGAAACAATTAATTAAATATAAAACATTAATCCACTAGATTATACATACCTGTTTGAGAAGAGCCAAAATATACAGTGGAAATAGCTTCAGAGAATTTGGTGCTATCAGCATGGACTGCTGCAGATTTGAGGCAGTTGACATGTATGCTGCCAAGGAGTCTACCACAGCATTAACTAAGGCATCTCTTGCATCAGAAAGACTAGATGAAACTGCGCGATCCACAGCTGTTGGGTTAGAAGGATACAAGAAGTTTCTAGAGTAGGTCACATTCATTCCCTTGAATTTTGAAAATATTAGTTGTGCTTTTGAGTGATATTTCAAGATTTAAAAAAACCCCCACGACAGTGGTCCTAACTTTTTAAAGAGTAAATAAGACGATTGCCCATACAGAAACTCACTTTCATCATGCCTGAAAAATACAGTGTAGCTGACCTCTGCTCTGTACTTCCTACTCTTGGAGAATTAAAAAAAAATTGTTTCAAGCTGTGGTATACACTTGAGACTAAATATAAATCTTGTTTTAAACCTTATACAAATAACTTAGCTATTGATTAAATTCTCTGCTGTGCTACTTCCAAGATAATATTTGCAGCAATTATTCTTCCCCCCCCCAAGAAATGTCTTCCATTATTTCAGTGGTATAATTATGATTAGTGTAAATGAAGCTTAATCTTTCTCTGCTGAGAAAGGGCTGCAAATCCTTTGGTTGGAGGAAGCCACCTGCTGGACTGAATGTTTATTTAAGAGCAGATACAGAAGTACTATTTATTTATTCTAATTTATTTGACTATTAATTACAACATAGCATATAATAAAATGCTGCACAAAGCCATACATGTTCAATAGCAGATATCAGTCTATGAAACAGCTACTTACAACCCACAAGTAGGGGGTAAGTAAGAATCCTCAACCCAGCAAGGACAGGATAGAAGCACAGAAAACTGATGCACACTTTGGATACACTGTTGCCAGAAGTTCCCTTTTGATCTCCAGCTACTCACTAAACTGAACCACTCTGTTTCTTAGGTAATCCTAGAACACTAAAGTTTTAGATAACAACCATGACGGTAACAATAGAAAAATATGAGTTTTGATCCAAGTGTGTTATGAGTCTTTGTCCTTTAATAAATTCTAGATAACAATGTAAGAAGGCTCCTTTTGAAAGATTTAAGTATTCAGAATAAGGAATATTCCAGTTAATAGTTTTGGTATAACTTTGATTTTGTCATCTTTCGTATTCTCAGGCTTCAGTGTGCTCCACTCCAACCTATTTCTACAACACCCAGGATTAACCTACTATTTCATTTACATGTCTGGGAAAACTAAGAACATACAAAAACGTATTTGAATCTTCCTGGTCTGTACTCACCCATGTTTGCTAAAAGGCATACAACTGCTTGTACATCCGCTCCTGCATACACATCAGCCAGTGAACTTACTACAGGCAAGCAAAGTGTGTGTACTCGAATTCGACGTTCACCTAATAAAAATAAGTAGAAACCATTATGCAGTATCTCTGGCAGAGATATAAAAATTCAGTCACTACAGCACATCTCCTCTCATCTAAGCTGTGCCCATTTTGTAAAAAAACACCAGTCAGGAAATTGCTGTAACTCTACATCTTGTTCCTGTCTCTTAACCTGTTCAAATTCTGCAACGCTCTAAGCATTCAACTTATCAATTAGCAGAAGTTCATAACAAACTTATAAACATCCACAATAAGTGTCTTGATCCTACAAATGAAGTACATTGATTTCTGAGCCAAAATTTTGTGGCATCTTCCACAATAGAAAGTAGCAGCTATTCTTTATGACCACCCAACATACTAGCAACTTGCTCCAATCCATCACGGGTCTGTGATTTTGGACAAAGGGTGTGCCAAACATGTTATTGCTTATAACAACAGTACGCCTTTTAAGTAAAGGAATCTTGCTGAATCAACTCTGCGTAAGATGGTGATAAACTACACTTTCCCATCAAAACAGAGTTTATAAAGATGTGATTAACTGCCAAGTAGGCTCACTAGCTTTGACAAGATTCTCTTAGGGTTTAGAGAAAAACAAAAAGCTGTGAAACTAACTATATGAACATTATGTTAGAAAAAGAAACCAAAAGCCCAGTGGCCAATTCATTTGAATTTATTTACCTTTGCTGGAAGTATACAAAAGAGCTGTTTGAAAACAAACCAAAGATGTGTCAGTCAGACTTTCCTCAATGGACATTTGTACTGCAAATCCAGCATCAGGATTGACATTGGCAAGGGACAATAAATCAGTAGATCGTACAAAAAAGTTCCCATGAAAAGTGTGTATTGAAAGACCTAGAAGCACATTAAACAACTCAGAGTGAGGTTATAATAGCAAGAAAAACTCCTATCCATAATTAAAACCCACAGCCCTCAAGATACGTTTAAGAAAATATAAAGTAAAAATACTTATTCTAACTATCATATGGAATCAATTGTGTGAATTATTAGACATTTCAGCCTGATCCTGCAGAGTGTTCAATACTGAACACTCCAAACTGAATTATGCCCTTACACTACACATGTCAATTTAGTTGAATTGAGATGGTGCTATCTGAAAAAAAAACAACAAACCAAAACAAAAAAAAATACAAAACCAAGGCAAAACAAAAAGCCCAGATAAGCAAATGGCAAAAGCTAATGTAATATACATAAAAGACGGCAACTATCTTACTCTTCAGTGAAAGAGAAATAACCTGAAATATAATGTTGCTAAAGACTAAGCACATTCAAAATTATTGTTAATATGTTTAAATCAACTTTTCCATATAAATCAGTATTTAAACCGTACCTTTTGTACATCTTATGCGCATAACTGCTTCAAATCCTATCTTCCTTGTAAGGTATCTTTTAAGATCTTTTTGCAACTTTTCGGCCTGAGCAGGATTATGGCTACGATGGAAAGATGGATAGTAATAGATGCATCCAGCAGAATACTTGGAAATGCAGGCTGTGAAAGAGAAAAAGATACGGTTAGAAGGTAAAAGCATAACATGAAGTCAGGACATAAAAATTGTGTCCAAACTTCTGCGAGTCACAGCTATGTTTATCTTTTGTCTGATATGACCCACATCTGTAAAAGATGAGAACTGGCCCAGACTCAGGCCACTGAAGACAGTGACAAGCCACTCCAACACACAATTATCTAATTATATACTTACTTCAAAAAACATCCTGCCTTTGCAGCTAACACAGGAGTGCATGCAGAAATATTTAATTACGTAGAGGCAAAAATAAGTGTGTGCACAGAGACAAATATTGGTTTAAAACTGAAAGATAAGAATTCTGTTCTACCCCTATGCTTAAACTTTATTAATTCCTTGCTATCTGGCTGTTTCCTGCTCTTGAGCAGGAGAGTACCTTCTCGTTTAAAACTGAAATCCCAGAATAAGTTGTCTGATATCATCAATTCAATACTCCTGTTCTTAACTGCTATCAATTTCAAAGACAATTCCTTTGCAGTATTAGCTGCATTTACAGAAGTGCAAGAAGATTTACATCATTTAAGAATTCCTGAAGTAACCTGTACTTCCGAAGACGGACAACTGTGCGGAAAGAGTGAATGCATACATTAGGTACTCCTTACCAAGAGAAGCTAGATCAGAATATTGTGAACTTAAGAGAAATAAATCCACCGCAGTCTGCTGGCCTGAGCAGTCCAGTGCCAACTTCTTATAAAAATCTGTTGCTGGACCAAGATGCTGGACCACCTTTGGTAAATAAATTATGCAGGAAAGAGTTAAGACAACGATCATGCTCTCAAGACTTCATGGAACAAAAACCATGCTATTCAGTAGCAAAGTATCATAAGGAAGTTTCCTTTAAGCAATAATTCACAGGCATTTCCACTCACAGAAATTATTTTCCTTATGCTCCATATTCTTTTAGTTTGTGTTTACAAGCAGTTATAATCCTACTTTCAAGGAAGTTTATGTTCTCATACAAACAAACATTACACAGTTACATATGTAACACTTACTGGATGCTGTAAACTACAAGGCCATAAAAGTAATAAGAAATCATGTTTTAGGTCTACAATTTAATATATCCATAGTTTGGTTCAAAATCCAGGTTCATATTAACTGAGTCAGAGGTATTCACAGCTTCTTTTGCTTGCCAAGGAAAGCTATCGATTAAAGGCCCAGAAGACAGCTCGTGCACTTCGAAACAAGTAATACCACACATACAGATATAAATTTGTCATCTTAAATGCACAAACGTAGACATTGAATAATTAAAACTTAGTGAATTGCTATAAACAAAACCCAAGAGTTGATCTGCAGAACTATGCAAGTCAAAGACATGGCCAGTCCCTGATCTCATGAGATTAATATTGAAGGAAGTTTTTGTACCTTTGTGCTTGACCTTTGATTGGGATCTTCTCTAGAATGCAAAAGCCCTGCTCCTAAAGATGGTAACTGAGTTTGAAACACAGATATCCGACCTCCTGTTGGAGACATCAGTTTAAATGCAGCCTGAAGAGCAGGGCCCAATGCACTGTGTGTTTCTCTTGTATTGGTGAACATACTTGGTAATGCATTCAATAGATCTTTTATCAGCTGCGGAACAGGTTGAAAAGTGTTTAGGAAATTTTGCAAGCTTGAGATTTTCTACTATTTCTAAAAAGTTGTATTGCTATAACTGAAGTGCAACAATTAGTACCAAATACTTCTGCTTAGTTTCAACACACTAAGGAAAACAAAATGATAATTTAAAAAATATGATGCAAACAAACAACCAACATGTAATACTTCTATAATTAAAAAGTATAATTGGAATGACGTATTATGAAGATAGGCTTGAATTCAAAGTTTAAAAGGAACTTCTAGTTTGAATATTTAACTCTAAATTTAATTATATATTTTGAGCAATCATACCTCTTTGCTTTCATGGAGATTTACAAGTAAACTATCTGGTGTGGGTAGGAAAATATCTGTAGGGAGAATGGAAGAAAGCATTTTATTAAAGAAAAAAAAACATTAAAATAGAACAAAACATTTCACTGCCCACTGCTATACATACCATGAAATAGTCAAGTTTTTTATACATATATTAGAAAGAATAATAAAGTCTATATGAAGCTTGTTTTATTCAAAGCAATATCATCACATAAATTTCACTTTTTAAACATCACCTACTCCGTAGTTAGTGTAAGATTATTTTTAAAAAATATATTCCCTATACATTCAATAAATTTGACCTAATACCGGAATATTTGAGAGATTCTAATCTTTCTTCTGAGGAAAAAAAAAAGTAACTTCTCAAAAACTTAGTTTTCTTTTTTTCTTTTTTTTTTTACTTACCATCAATATCTGAGACAATTAGCATCTGAGGCTGAGATAAACCTTCTTGTAAGTTGTAAAAATGAACAGTGCTGTCAAACGTTATGAACCCTATTCTCGTTCTTGAGTCTCCAGGCAGCCTGAAGCGTTAAAAAATAAACCATTAAGCCCCAAATTTCCCTCTCAAGACACGTATAAACACACAGCTCCTGCTGATGTTAGCAGAAACTCAGCTCATGTTTACAGCGGTGAAGGGAGAACAAAAGAAAGGAGATCTGAAACATGAATACAAGTAATATTTCTCCAGCATTTTCTGAAAAGCTGGGATAATGATAGCATTTACAAGACTAAGTGTTACGGAGAAGCACTCACTAATACATTGATGTTTTGTTCCAAGAGCGAACCTTGTAGGTTCATTTAAACATTACACTGACACATGAAAGAAGATAGCTTTCTCCATTCTTCAACAGAAAATAGTGCGTTCTGCTCTTTCACAATTCAAAAAAACCCATTCATTACTGTAGTTACGCAGTACTTACAGCTCTAAATGAAAATCCAATGACTCTACAATGCAACATACTTATTTCTCATGTGGACAAAATTCCTATGTACGGCATTAAAAATACAAAAGAAAAAACTGAACAGGATTTCTCAAATAAAATATAAAACATCGACAAGTGCTGAAAACCATGACAGTCAACAAAAGCAATGTTGTATATAAATTAACTATATGTACTGATTTTCCTGTAGACTTTGCATGGCATTTTATGAGTTTTCCTAAGATAATTTAGTATGTTTCTGAGAATCTGTTAACAAAATACCTGTAAAGATCTGAAGACAGACAGACTACATCTATAAATGCAAGTGAAGAATTTCATTGTAAATGTTGGTGTTTTTATCAGAAACTAAAATCAAGTTTCCTTAGAAAAACTTGTAGAAAACAATTTTCAGAGTGAGGCCTCCACAGGATGCAAATTAGTTTTCAAAAGACATGAACATAGTGAAGTTTATCAGCACTCCCTCAGAAAAACCACCAGCAGTCCCATACATGCTGTTCCAGTGCAAAAATTAGAAAGCGATACAGAAGGTACAAGTAGATTTAGGCAATTGTCATCTAAAAAAATAAAAATTAAAAGAAAATTAAAAAAAAATAAAACTGACAAAACAATTCACCTAAGCAGTCTCACACTAGTGGTTGCAACATTTCAGTATGCAGCACATCAGCTGTTTCTGTGCAAGAATCAATTTGATCTCTGTAATTCAGTTATTTTTGTTGATCTTGGTGGGGGGGGTAGAGTGTACTTTATAGATGTTTATACAATCAACATGTTGTTAGAAGTTACAGCAAAATATTCTTTGCAGATAAACTAGTAAATGGTTTGCAGATCCACCTTTAATCATATGCAGGGAAGATAGCTCTCATGTAAATTGCTTCAACAGCTGTTGTTTAGGGGAGCTGGTTTTTTTGCTTGGTTGGTAATTTTTTTTTTTTTTTTTGACATGTAAGTTGCATTTCAGAATCTCAGGCAGCAGAACTTCTGTCATTTAGTACAGAATGTTTAAACACTATATGCAAGTTTTACGCAAAACTGTAGGTTAGTATTGTTCATAATAACAGGTTAGCTCATTCAAAAAGGTTATTTATATTCTTACTTGTCTAGGTTTTCCAGCAATGACTGGCAGACTATTGTCAAATATCCAGCCTCCACTGCATTATGAGACACATCTAAAACAAATAAATATACCGCAGGCTGAGGAGGACGAAGCTACAAAGTAAAAAAATAAAAATAAAAAAATGTTCAAAAATCATATCTAAAGAAGTGTTAAAAATGATTAGTCATTAGAAAGGGAAGTGGGAAAAAGGAATACTTAAAAAAATGCAAGGTATACATTATGCAATAAAACAGAACCGATTTACTAACTTAGAGTCATGCAGATAGACTTAAAAACAACTTCCAGTGGTTAATAATTCCCATTTGTAGTAAGCATACAATGTTATGCTTCAGAACAGAAATTGTTTTAGTCTCTCCTTCCAACAGTCAACTCAAACATGACTCTCTGATGTACTCTTCAAAACACCACTGTTAATTCAGGATGTGGACAATGTGATCCATTAAATGAGGTTAAGATGTTCTACCTACATCCTTTTCCCAACCATATAACAAGTTGTATTTATTCATTGCCAAATATCTTGGCCACAGTGTTTCAATTCAAAGACAAGAGAATAATTTATTTATGCTGTTGTCAACAATGTCATTATGAACAGGGCCTTTTCCCAGGCCTTGTTTATCTTTCTTGGAAACAAGACTACTATCACAGCAATTGTAGGCTGACACCTAATTAGAACAGTTTCTGTCACAATTACTAAAAAACACAAAAATTGAATCCAATGTAATTCTATTGTTATTCCATTACTAGTCTTTCAAAACCTATGCCATACTAAACTACACTATATGATTACACGTGTTGCAACTGTCTTTAATTGACAAGCCTCTGAATATCTACATTTGCCAAAATTCAAAATCAATACAAATTTTTACTATCCTTTGGTCGTAAGAGAACCTTCACCGGAAAACTAATACACACCACTGGAACAATATGCAGCATTAATTTCAAACGTATTTATATTAACATGAAATTGTTGTTGAAGTTCTCATGAAAACTTTTTTTTACCATGTAGTCTGAGGAAGCAATGAATTCCACTGTAGAATTCTGGACCTCTGGCCGTTTGTGAGGCTCTCCATAAGACCGCGTCAGAGGATTATACATAAATTCTTCAGGAACTATTAAAAAAAAAAAAATTCCACATAATAAATTTATATATTTCTCAACAAATAAAAACCATTATGGCAGCTACAATCACACTAATGCAGATGTATTTCAATTCTCACTAACAACAGAAAATATTCATATTAAGGGTATGTAAAACAAAGGAACATTTCAAGTATCCCAAGCAACAGCAAAGTTAAATAACGGGAAACAAAAGAAGGTTTATTTTGAACAGCAATATTTCCCCAACTTTAAAACACCAATGCAAGTAGAGCATTTCAAAACAAGCTTCAATCTATATTGTTTCTCAGTCTCTGGCCTGGATTGCAGACATTATTAGCTGTCATCACGTTTCTATTCACATATTGCAACAACACTCAATGGAGTAAGTTGATTTCATTATACAAGTAATTAGGATAATATGATTACATTTTCTTAGTCTCTCAGAAAATTGTGAAATAACCTGTTGCTTCAGAAAATGCAGAGCACATTGGACTTATGAGGATAAAAAAAATCTTAAGAACACTGTCATTTTAATCTACGTTTTAATCTAAAGTATCCCATGGACTGATAGGACACACATACTTGAAAGATTCTACAAATACAAGCATCTCCTGCTACAAAAAACTTACCATCATTAACTCTGTAGCACAGATTGCATTTCCACCTCCTTTGATCAATGAAAGAAACAAAAGGGTTGATATATGTCCTGCAGGATCTGCACCTCACTATTGTGCTTGATGTTATTACTGGTAATTGCTAAAAAAAAAAAAAAAAAAAAAACAACCCAAAAAAACCCAAACAATGGAAAGCTGTAACAAAGGTACATAACACATTTTATGGAAAACATTACTATACAGTACAGTGTATAAAAGCTTCATAAGACTAGATATTCTACTATCTTCCCTTGTATTTTTTAGGTCATTTTCACACAAAGTAATAACGACGCCTATTAAAAATATCCTGCCCTTTAAAATCAGAAGAAATAAAATTTAACTATTGTCTTAATGCAATCTCACAAATCAAAGACGTAGTAAGATCTTAAGGAAATTACTTTAAATTACAGAGATACAATAAAACAGCTACTATGTGTAAGAGGAATTATGAAAGACAGGACAACTTTGGTTGACTAAATAAGACAGGCAGCAAATCTTACACAAAGAACACGTTATACAAAAAAAAAAGTAGTACCAGACAGTTACTCACCTTTTTACATAAATACAAACAAATTAGATGAAGAGGAGCTGCTTAACAGCTATGAACACAGCTTCAATCTTACACTGTCCTTAGCTTCTACTGACAGCATTTATCACAACTGTAACACATTAAACATAAGCACCTCTTTTCAAGAGGGCACTGTAAACACCTTTTCAAGACGTATTTGACAGTTTTGAGCTCTACACACAGAGCAGTAATTCAGACCTTCAGAGAACCACAGGCAAGCAAAGATTTTCAACAATAAGGACAAAATTTTGAAAGACTTATCCAAAGCTTTACCTTTACGACTTTCAATGAAGCTGCAATTTCAAGACTTTTTTCCCCTCCTCCTCTCTAAGTTCCACCAATTTTTTGCTACTGCTGTTAAATTTAAGACTTGCAGTTCATTATATTTCATTGTTTGAATGAATATAGGACAAATGCATATATTAAAAATATATTAAAAAAAAAAGTGACTTTACCGTTAGGTCCCTGAAGGGATGTAGCAACAAACCCAAAGGAAGCTTAGCTTTGTTTAACAAAGCCTGTGTCTGTGGAATATTTGTCAGTGTACATCGAAATGAGCTGAAAAGAAAAAAACATTACGTTGAAAATGAAATTTTAAAAGATGTTAAAAACATTGTGTTAACATTTGATTTTGGTGAGGCCCCCGATGACTGGAAGAGAGGGAACTTAACCCCCATTTTTAAAAAGGGAAATAAGGAAGACCCAGGTAACTACAGGCCGGTCAGCCTCACCTCTGTGCCTGGCAAGGTCATGGAGCAGATTCTCCTGGAAACCATGCTAAGGCACATGGAGAGCAAGGAGGTGGTTGGTGACAGCCAACATGGCTTCACCAAGGGCAGATCGTGCCTGACCAATTTGGTGGCCTTCTGTGACGGGGTGATGGCATCGGTGGACAAGGGACGAGCAACGGATATCATCTACCTGGACTTGTGCAAAGCTTTTGACACTGTCCTGCACGACATCCTTTTCTCTAAAGTAGAGAGGCATGGGTTTGATGGACAGACCACTTGGTGGATAAGGAGTTGGCTGGATGGCCAAACTCAGAGAGTGGTGGTCAACGACTCAGTGTCCATGTGGAGACCAGTCACGAGTGGCGTCCCTCAGGGGTCCGTGCTGGGCCCGGCCCTGTTCAACATCTTTGTCGCCGACATGGACAGTGGGATAGAGTGCACCCTCAGCAAGTTCGCCGATGACACCAAGTTGTGTGGTGCCGTCGACACGCTGGAAGGGAGGGATGCCATCCAGAGGGACCTTGACAGGCTGGAGAGGGGGGCCCGTGCCAACCTCATGAAGTTCAACAAGGCCAAGTGCAAGGTCCTGCACCTGGGTCATGGCAATCCCAGGCACAAATACAGGCTGGGCAGGGAATGAATTGAGAGCAGCCCTGAGGAGAAGGACTTGGGAGTGCTGGTGGATGAGAAGCTTAACATGAGCAGGCAATGTGGCCTTGCGGCCCAGAAGGCCAACCGCATCCTGGGCTGCATCAGGAGGAGCGTGGCCAGCAGGTCGAGGGAGGTGATTCTCCCCCTCTACTCTGCCCTGGTGAGACCCCACCTGGAGTACTGTGTCCAGCTCTGGAGCCCCCAACACAAGAAGGACATGGACCAGTTGGAGAAGGTCCAGAGGAGGGCCACGAAGATGATAAAAGGGATGGAGCACCTCTCTTATGAGGACAGGCTGAGAGAGTTGGGGCTGTTCAGCCTGGAGAAGGCTCCGGGGAGACCTGATAGCGGTCTTCCAGTACCTCAAGGGGGCCTACAAGAAAGATGGGTAAAGGCTGTTTAGTAGGGCCTGTTGCAATAGGACGAGGGGTAATGGTTTTAAAATAGAGGGGGGTAGATTTAGATTAGAAATTAGGAAAAAACTTTTTACGATGCGAGTTACAGAACACTGGAACAGGTTGCCCAGAGAGGTGGTGGAAGCCCCATCCCTGGAAACGTTCAAGGCCAGGCTGGATGAGGCTCTGAGCAACCTGATCTAGTTGGGGATGTCCCTGCTCCTTGCAGGGGGGTTGGACTAGATGACCTTTGAAGGTCCCTTCCAACCCTAACCATTCTATGATTCTATGATTTTAAAGCATGTTAAAATTTAAGAAATCCTGTTTTACAAAGCACATTTAATTTAAAAAAAAAAAGGAAAGAAACTAAAAAACGCCTCCTAAAGAAACAAACAAAATACTCCCCGGCTTCCCAGCTTAGTAGTTTAGCAATGCAAGTACACCAAAACAAACTTGCTACAAAGAGATAAAACTGCTTTAAGTACAACGTTCAATGTAAAATGATGTATTTTTAATTCATTATAAACGTCTTTTGGGTGAAAGAACTAAAGAAGGAATACAGTGTTTACTAGTTCTCCGAAAGTAACGTTCATATAAGAAAATAATAGAAAAGGATCTCAAATACTGAAAGGGTCAACATCTTTTCTTTTGTGTATGTAAAATGGAAGATGGACCTAAAGCTAAATAAAGGGCATTAAAAAAAAAATCCAGTGCACCAACAGTGCTGTCCAAAGTGTTCCGCATCCAAGAATGATTTTGAAACTCCCAGTTTTCTGATTTCTGTTTTCTGGTGGGACCATTGTCACTAGGGCAGGAAGCCAAGTTAATTTGGGGCAATGGATAACATTTCTTTTGTAATTAGAATTAAAATCTTTGGGAGAGAGCAATTTCCATTGTACCTAGCTGCACTTGACTTGGGCTAGTAGATAATACTACTTAACGTTAATTAGAAGTTAAAGGATATATCATAGTTGCAGGATTACCACAGTGAAATATACTCACAATTTATTCACTGTATTTAGGCATGATCATGATTTTCTGGAAAAAAGTCCTATGCAATATTACAAAAATATTCTATGACATGTACTGAAAAACTTTAAGGTGTTTATTAATAGATTTTTTTTTTTTTTAGATGGATAAACCAAGGCAAAGATTAGCAAGTTTCTTGATGTATTAATAAGTGAGCTACACTTATATTGCATATAACGTATTCTGATGGCAGGACAGTTTCAGTATTTGTGTAAGGATGCAGAGGATAAACTTACTTTCAAGTGAAAGGTGTTATATTAGCTCATCACAAAGATTTAAAGTCAGGAGTCAGTTCAGACTTTTTTTTGACACTTTGAATAATTATTAGTCACTGAAAAATGTAAGATGCTCCTCAAGACACAGTACACTTACTCTGGGCTGCAGTTTAATTTCCTAAGATCAGAATTCAAGTTAGGCACAGGTGCTGGAACTGAAGATACAGGCAAAATATTTCTATCTTGCGTAAGGTTTACTGGTCTCAAGCTTTCTGGCTGCTGAGAATGTTGTAGACTTAACCCTCCTAAGGAAGCAGACAGCTGGTTCACACCTGGATATTGCTGAAAAAAGTAAGAGCATTGTAAATGGGTAAACACACAATCATGTTTAAATAATAATCTTAAATCTTCTTGTAATCCCAATTCTTCCACACATGTATTAAAAAAAGATACAGTAGTAGTTAGTAACAAACCCAAACAAACAAGGAAAGAGTTGTATGGCAGAAAGTTAAAAATGCTAATACAAATGTGACTTATCTTCCAAATATGTATCATTGGACAAAATTCAAATTCATTATACAAATCAACATCAGAAGTGACATGTAATCAAGCTTCAAGCTTCCCAGACATAAGAAAACAAGTTAGTAGAAAGTCTGACAATTTTTTCCCTCTCTTGAAAGATGTTACAATGTAACTTTTCCAAGTTACAGAAACTGTTTTTAATATATTTGTTTTTAAATTAAAACAAAACTCTGGAGAAGAGGAGAAAAGGTTCGGTTGGAATACACCTCTGAGATCTGTTAGCGCAAACCCCTGCTCAAGTAAGGCTAACTTCAAAGTTAGATCAGTTTGCTCACAGCCTTGTCCAGTTGAGTTTTGAAAACGTCTAACGACCGAAGATTTCACAGCACAATCCATTCTACTGCTTCCCTGCTCGCATTGTGAAGAATTTTCTCCTTATATGTCCAATCAGAATTTCACTTGCTGCAACTTGTAACTGTTGGTTTCTGTTCTTTTACTGTGTACTCCTAAAAGAGCCTAACTCCATCTCACATTATAGTGAAGATGAAGATACATCCTTTGACTTAAAAAAAAAATTAAAAATTCAAACATTTCTGCCAGGTCACATTTTACATTACCTCCACAACAATCAAAGGATTCCTGGATATTATATGCTAACTTATGGTATGACATCAGGATCAGTTTTTTTTATCACCTACAACAGCTTTGATACATTTGCCAATTGGGCCTTATTTCAGAGAGTGGATTTGTTAATCAGTAGGTTTCGTTTTCTACACCACGTCACACATATACAAACGCTGAAGCAGTGTAGAGAAGTGTTTTGCCTCAGCATCTGCCTCCTCTTCAGATCTCACTGCTCTTGGGTGACTCATATGCATAATAAGAACCAGGTGATCATACATGACTTCTTGGATGTTTGGTGCTTTCTTTTCCAGGAAAAGAGAGCAGAGGCAGGCAGCCTGCCCCACAACACACCCAGCATAGGCTCTACAGAGCTCTTTCGTCTGGACCCTATGCCATGACTTGCTTGTAAGGTGATGTAATGCTTGAGACCATAGCACACAGTAGTGCTCTGAACAAATGTGTACTTGCTGATGAAGTACTTCATTATGCTTCTCCTATCAATAAAGCACAGCTGTTTGAAATATCAAACCTTAAAGCTGTGAATGCTAGTAACTGGTGAAGCAAACTTGTTAAGCCTAACTATTTGGAGATACACTTTAAATTTTAATCCAAAAGCTTTATAATAAATTAAGATCCAGAGCTATGACATCATTACTAAACGTAACATTTATTGGCCTAGAAATTACAAAAATAAAGTATGAACATATGTAAAACCAGAAATATACCATGCAGAAAAGACTTTTCCCATGAAAAGTTACTTCATGACGTAACTTTAAAATTAAAAATACAAACCTGTGGATAGTGCTGAAACCCAGGAGGGTGTCCTGGATTACTGGGCTGCACAGGAGTAGGTGGCGCTGCATTTTGGTAGCCAGGTTGCAGTGTTGGGTATCCATAACCAAAGGGCTTAGAAGCTTTTGATGTCTGGGGGACTGGTGCAGCAGGAACTGGACTGCTGGTCACAGAACGTGTCTCTAAAAGGAGAAAGAAAATCCCACAAGTATTGAATATATTGACAATTTATTTCTTAGCTTAAATATAAACTCCTAAATGCTTAACAAACAATACTTTTCCCATTTATAAGTTTTTGCATTATCTATCAAGTTGTTTATTTGCACTGACCAAATAAATTAGCAAGGAAGATTACTGCAATTATGCTGATAAAGGGGGTAGACATGGAAAGATGACCATAGACTTGTGTAACTAACAAAACGCTATTTTATAAAAAGTGCAATTTTTTTTTAAAAAGAAGTATTTTAACTGAATTTTAAAAAAGAAGAAATAAAAAACTAGAACCACATTTTATTTCAAGATTTGCACTTGATATAAACCACAAAACAGACCATTCACACTCAGTCTCTCCTCTACCACTTACAAATACTTTTAAAATATAAGGCTAAGGCAACAGAACTATTCTTTACAGGTACACATAGAGCTTTTCTTGAAGTAATGCAAGTCCCTCCTGTATATCCCTGCAGTACAGTTTGGTCCCACTATTTTTAAAGGCCAAATTGAAAGTAACACAAATGAATGAAAAACTTAACAGTTGTAAAGAGATTAAAATACTCTTTAGAAATGTCTACAAATGTTGTGGGAACAGAGAGTGCAGCACAGCTGTCTGATATTGAAGAATTTGAGCTATGTCCTTGAACACCACTTGCTCAATAACAAAAAACAGCAATTAGAACAAGATAAGTAAATACCAAAGGCAAAAATAGTAAAGACAACTAAAAATCTATAAACAATCCAAATGAAGTTTAAGGCACGTGAACAGTATATTGCTAACAATTGAATTAGATGATTAAGCGCGTGCATTCCGCGTGTAACTGAGAAAAGATATAAAAGACTTAGGCTGACGGACAATGAAGGTCTCCGGTACACCATCCATGGAGTCCGTGTCCTTATTGCAACAAAATGTGAGCTCAGTTTCACAAGAATTTAAGCTTGGAAAATTGGAAAAATCCACTGGGAAAAGTGGCAGGTGAAGAAGCCAAACACTCGTGAAACAAACCACCAAGAAACTATGTTTGGCACAAGCACTCTGGGGCGGGAGGAAAAAAAAACAAACCCACAAACCAACAGATCAAAGAAATTTAAAGTTGATCCTGTTACCCCTTACGGGAAATAAAAAGAATGAGTTATTTGTAGAATATGCCTTCAGCAGAACCAAAACAAAATGGCTAGTTATTAGCTGAGAAATTAGAATTCTTAATCCTGTAGCTGTGACTGCTACCCACACTGCATGAGCTTGGCCCTATTTGTATAGCAATATTGGCTTTTTACTTGACAGAAATTTCATTTTACATAGGAACCCATCAAACTACACAAACTACTGCGACATTCTCAGGCATCACAGCAATGCAAAAGAGCTAGAGGTGGAGGCTCCCCAAATTAATCCAATTATCATTTAAAATATTAGCTAACATAGAATCACAGAAATCTTAGGGTTGGAAGAGACCTCCAAAATCATCAAGTCCAACCATCAACCCTACACCACCCTGCCTACTAAACCATGTCCTGAAGTGCCACATCTACACATCCTTTGAACACCTCCAGGGATGGTGACTCCACCACTTCTTTGGGCAGCCTGTTCCAGTGCCTGATCACTCTTTCAGTAAAGAAGTGTTTCCTAATATTGTAAAACCTACACCTCCCCTGCTGCAACTTCAGGCCATTTTCTCTTGTTCTATCACAAGTTATTTGGGAGAAGAGACCAACACCTGCCTCCCTATAACCTCATTTCAGGCAGTTGTAGAGAGCAATGAGGTCTCTCCTCAGCCTCCTTTTCTCCAGAATAAACAACCCCAGTTCCCTCAGCCACTTCTCATGGGACTTGTGCTCTAGACCCCTCACCAGCTTTGTTGCCCTTCTTTGGATGCGCTCCAGCAACTCAATGTCCTTCTTATACTGAGGGGCCCAAAACTGCACACAGTATTCGAGGTGCAGCCTCACCAGTGCTGAGTACAGAGGCATACCTACATTGAATAGCATCTTTTACACCTGCTCTCAATATGACTGCTCTACAGATTTCAAGACTGAGGTAGTCTGATAGTGGGTTCATTTAGAACAAACCTGACACTCCAGATGTTTTTAGAGATAAAAGGAAGCAAAAGAGCAGGCACTTTCTTTAATTTAAGAAAAACAGAAGAAAATAACCTGATCCAAGCATCTCTGCAAAGTGATATTGTTGGTCTCTCAAAACTTCAGTGGCATGTCAACTATTATCAGCTACTAATGTCAACACAGTCAGGCATACAGTATAGCATGGAGAAAGATGTCTGCTTCACACAGAGCATACTTTCAGCACTACTTTTAATATTACAATGGAAAGTATGATTTATGGTACAGGGAACTTTTATTAAATGTTTACTTCAACTTCAGTGTTAAAACCGTGACAAGTGATTAAAAAAGCTCTGCAAGTTCTCTCTGATGATTTCCCCCACTCCTTTCATAGGCATTTCCTTTCACAAACTTGTTAATTAACAATAAACACCACCAGAAATAGAATAAAAAATAATAAACAGTAAACATTTAAGTCTTTAAAGAAACAATTCAGAATTAACATGTGACAAACTGCTTACCTGAATAGCCACCACCTTCCAGGGCATCGTAATTGTTCAGAACAGGAGAGGCACTGCTTGTAGTAGAGGAACTATCAATTGCTGGGGGAGAAAAATAATTTGAAGTTAGATGCTTTAGAAATGGCAGATTTTTGAGATATAAGAGACTGAGGTTTTTTTTCTGAAAATTTTGTTAAGAAACTATCAAGAAAGATATCGGGGGAAAAAAAGACCGCTTCAGCCCCGAGACTTGGAAACTACTACCACTGCAAAGAGCATGGGGGAGAAAGAGATAAACAATCAACATGATTTTAAAAAAAAAAAAAAAAACCAAACAAAAACCCCAAAAAGCACATGCCCAACAAACAGCAAGAGAGAGATCAATGGGAAAAGGACAAAAACAATGACAAAGGTTTCCTGAAAAAAAAAAAAAAATTCTATTAAACTAAAAGTTCTTTCTAGGCTACATCAAGTGAAGCAATTTACAACATTTCAAAAATAGTCTCTGTGGTGACTTCCTTCACAACTGCTAACAGTAGAAGATGCGCAACATCTTTGGAGTGATTATGCACCATCCCCACCTTCAAGCAAAACTGACAAGCATTTAATTCTTTCCTCCTTTCTGTGCTGTTGTAATTCAAGGCTTGTTTTCTTTACAATGTAAAGCTTCTATTTGCCATTCAACTTTGACAAGAGATCTCAGCTTCAGTCAGAATAAATAGTTACTTTTGGTAGAGTCAAAAGTAACTATGTAAAAGTAAGCAATAAAAGCTAACTAGACAAAAGTAAAAAAGCACACGGGCACATACATAACTGTTAGTAGTAGTGAGACTCCTCACGTTTAATTTTTTAGTTTAACCTATGCATATATCTTGAATATCTTACTGTAAAACATTCCAAACAAAAATATATTTAAAAACATTTATTCCAGTGCCATTCCACATACATTTCTAAAGAAAAAGGGCCGAGGAGGTTAAAGGTATTTGCCCCTTAAAACACCCCAAGCCATGAAATGTGATAGAAAAAAATCTATTTAAGAACTCAGAAGAGACAATATATATATATATCTTTTGTGGCAGAATAGACCCAGAAGAGATTCAGTGATAGTGTTCTACTCGGAAGGATCAACCATGGCCACACATCCCATTGTGAAGTGGAAAGTATTTCAATAGAGAACTTAAATGGTAGAACATTTGAGCTTTGCTCCCCCTTCAACTGAGATTTTCAAGTAAAGAAATTCCTGCATATAGGAACATAACATCACTGAAATTTGGGACACATTAATACCACGGCAGCATCATGATTGTATAGATTATTACTGAGCATTTTGCCTTTAAAGCATTCAGCTAAGAAACAAAAAAAAACTGTTGCAAAAAAACATAACACTAATAATAGATTTTATTTTAAATAATATATTAACACTGTGAAAATCATACAACGTTAGTTTTCAGTTTGTTTTTCACTAAGTTTCCCTTTGTTTTTCTGACGTTTATAAAAGACAAAACTACAGGATTTCTTTTTCTATCAAATTTTATCTATCTTTCTATTCTAGAAAATGAAGGAAACTGGATTCATTTTTTTTCTCCCTGAACAGGAACACAGCTTTTAAAAGCTGGGTAAGTCCTACTACATCAAAGCCAAAATATACTTTTATTAGGTCAACAAGATCAAGATGTAAGAATTTTCAAGATGTTTTTCTTGTCTGACCAGAAGTTAGTTCTGCATTTTAAAAAAATATCAAGAGGATATAAGCACAGTTGTGAATATACAAGACACTAGTCCAAGCTTTCTGACTTAACCACTGTGTCACTCTTTACAGAGCTTTCCAACAACAATGGGAAAAATTTATTCACTAAATGATATCCACTTAGAAAATAATTCCGTACAAAATCAGTTTGCTCTTTTCACTAGGAAGATATTAATGACAAAGTGAGCTGCAAAGAAGAAATATTATATATTCCTCAAGCTCTGCTGCAAAAGGTAAAAGAAACCAAATGGATAAATACATGAAAAAACACATTTTAGAAGCATACTGTAAGTAAAAACAATGCAGCTTAGTTGTACTTCTACTACTACTACAACAAAAAAAATCTATGCTTCATTTCTGACATACAGAAGAGTTCTAGTCAGAAGATAGAATCTCGGGTATTTTGAGACACGAACAAGGCCTGCATAACTTAAAATAAGAAATACTATTACTGAGTATTCCATATACTTACTGAAGACCTTTCACTTAAGGTCTTTGCTTTGCTCCTGAAGACCTTTCAAATTTTTTAACACATTCTTGAGAAGTATCAGAGTTCCAATGCCTGTAAGAATTACGATGTGCCCTATTCTACTCTCCCCTGGAAAACAAATACTCTCCCCTGGAAAACAAATAGTTGACTCAAAAATCAATCAGTGGTACAGTTTCCTGCAGACCAAAAGTAGCTTCAAGCTCTAAGCCGGTCATACGTGTCATGGAAATCTCACGGGTTCTCCATCAATAAAACCCACAAAAACTTCACAAAGTTAATCAACAATTCTCCTATGCTTAAATTAAGCTATAATACAGCGATCAAAGTCTATTTTAGCATAATAAGCACCAGACCAGAGAACATATTAGGAAAACATAAGAAAAAATACTAGAAAATACTGCTTAGACAAAAGTAGTACTTCTAGCATGCTTTTACACTTAAGTAACTATTTTACCGATGTTACTCCTTTCAGAGTTCTCAAGAACTCTTTTGCAACACAGTTAAAGACGTAATCGCTAAGAGCGACAAAAAATTGAGAAGCTACCCAAACACAAGCAATCAGATGTCTAACACCTATTTTTCATAAAACCACTGGCATAGTCAGCTAGAAACCTGTCTACAGGATGTGTTTAGGATTTACATTAACTCCTAGTGACATGGCATAAAACAGGATGCTTATTAATCAGGGAGCCTACATATTGAATCTGGGTGCCCTTTCCATCTTTTCCATAAGATAAATTTAAATACAATGATAGTTCAAAGGCTACAGGCTTTAGCAAATTACAGAACTTGAGTGAGAAAGACAACAGGGAGTATGAAAACTTTGTCTCTGATAGGTTTAGGGAACAAAGTAAGGAGAAAAAGGTTGCGGTTGATTAAAAAAGTAAAAAAAAATAGAAATCTGACATATTCTTTGACAGAAACCTTGGCATTGGATTAGGCAAAGATAATTATCCTCAGAAAATTCAATAGGTAGCCCTGCAATAAAAAAAAAAAAAAAACAAAATGCTCTCCTGGCTCTTTCAGTCTACTCTATTTAGAAGGCAGAGTTCAAACAGCAGCTGCATCACAACAGCCAAAGCAAACTTTATATCCCAAAGTGGAATTGTTTTCTAGCTGGTGAAGCCTAATTAGACTCAAAGCATTAGAAGAAAACCTGTTATTTATAATTAGGAAGTATCCTTAGATTTAAAAAGAAGAGCTATTCAAGAGTTACTATTTTAATATTAATACTCAAGCCTGTTGAAAGATCGAATGGTTTAGGACACAAAAGGGTAAGAAAGTAAAGAAACTGAAACAATAATCAGAAATAGCAAGAATTACAGAGGATATGCAAAGTATCCTAATACTGGTTTCTTTACTTTCTTTACTAGGGGTGGGGGTAATAATATCACTTATATTGATACTATTGCACCCTCCAAATATTGTCCTTCTCTAGCTGTAAGAATGACAAGTGTCTTTGAAAATGCCTGCCTTCCTTAGAAAAGAACAGCAGCAACTATTTTCTTGTAATGTTCTACTAAAAATTCAAATTAACAGTTGAATCAACATTATTCAAATTGATAACATGAACTCATCATACTATTCTTAATTATGACCTAGATGTCATAATTGTTTTGCTCCGTACTTCACTGTACCATTAAGAGCACACAAAGTTATTTTCATAGTATTCTAGTTTTATCATTTAATTATTTTAATCAAACTGAGAATTACATGGCACTGATTTTTTTCTGCCTAGTTACAATATGAATAAGGTCAAAGGAAAAGTTACAGTCTGTTATCCCAAATTAATATTCAAAGCCAGCACACACAAATGAGAGTAGTCTATCAAGCACAAGGTACATGCCATTACTTCCACCTATCAACAAGAGTAGAAGTCTAATATTTACCCTCAAAAAGCTTTTTACACTATTCCCACTCATATATAGATTGTAAAGACTTTAAGTTAGAAGAAAAAAAAGTTACCATCCAAGAAACTAAGGTGGTAAGAAACATTAAACTCACAAAACCAGGCCATTCTGACAAAATCCTTGCAACAAAGAATGTAACTTTTCAATTAATCAGGGCAAACTGCTTCTGAAAAAAAAGTGAACAAACTTTTAAAGTTCCCTACAAATAAGCTGGTTAAAAGTGAACCTATGTGCCTGATCATAGACACATATCTTAGAAGGAGAAAAAAAAGGAGCACAGATTAATTTACTGTCTTTAAAAGTACACTTACTACCTTTCAATATTTTCTTTACTACCTTAATTGCAGGAGTTTTCTATCTGTAAAATGGTAAAGAAAGTAAACAATGTTTAATGTAATGATACGTATGGCATCTAGCTGCTTAATTTAAACAATTATCAGTCTAAGTTCTAGAGCTAGTTATTGTCTGTTTTAAACCCACTGCAAATTAAAATATTAAAAATACGGGAGTCTTGCAAGTTGCGTATATTACTTTGTTAGATATAAAAATAATCTGATATTAATAAAAAAAGGATTGTTTGTTGATCACTACTGGACTCCTTTTTGTTCACTATACTAATAACAGCTGAGAAATTTTTAGTTAACTTGACATATGATGAGTCAGAGTGACTTTTTGTCTTAAAGGAAAACAAGTTTCAGGGGATGGAAATATGGAACAAAACTTGAGTAGGAAGAGAACAAGATACTGGTGTAAAGCTAAAGCCAACCTGCTTCCTCATCCTCCTCATCCTCTTCCTCATCATCTGAACTTGATGACAAGGGAGCTGGTGCAGAGCTAGCTTGGTTATTAACATATCCACCATACTGCATGCCTGTGAAGTGGAAAGCACAAACATGAGAGTCAGACAGACAGGAAAGATGAGAAACGAGTCACAAATCATTGCACTGAAAGTAAGAAAGAGCAGCCATTTTAGAGAAAATCCCAACATGCAAAAAGAGTTAAATCTGCAACCCTAAACTATAAAATGTTCATATATGAACTATCTAAGCAGTACAGCAGAAGCAGTTTTTAGTGGGCTAGTTCAGCAAAATATTAGTAGCACATGGAAGTTAGCATGAAATTTTGTGTGCGCGCGCATGTGCACATGAGTATCAGGAAGTTAAACACACGCAGACTTTCTATATACGTATTCAATATTGGTTTGTCCACTGGAATACTTGTGAATAGACAGAAATACATGAGTTCCCTCTCAGATATATTAATGTTTTCATAACACAATTTGATTTTTTTTTCTTGGCACACCTGCTCCTTTTAACACAGGAATAATTCATGTTGCAATTTTGAACACACTGTCAGAAATTAATGAAATGTACTGCTTCTACAACATGCAAGAGTACAAACATATACCTCAGCAACACAGTCAATGAAATTTAAGCTAAGCTGAAAACTTGGTTAGGCTTATTTTTAAATTAGCCATAATTCAGGCTAACAGACCCACATTTAAGCATCTAAATACACTATTGACTTTTAAGATCTGGTTTTTTGGTAGTGTTTTGTTTTGTTTTTTTCCCCACAATACCTACTCTAAATGTATGTGAACAATACAAAAAAAAAAAAATCAGCAAATACATATATAATTGTAAAACAGAGTAAGACATGCCACAATGACTTATAATTAATTTCCTACATTATTCATTATTGATGCAACTTCAGCATCTCGAAGAAATCTTAAATTTCTCGTCACGGGGCAGGATTAGCAAGGATTTTAAATATGCTTGCAATCAGGCAGAGACATCCCAAATAAATGCAAATGACCGCTGTTTCTCTCTTAGCAATCCAATGGATTGCTATAGCAAGAAAATACCCTAATTCTTCAAAACTTTTCTACATTTTTCAGACACTTGAGAGTTTGGGATTTTTTTTCCCCTGTAGAAGCACTGTGGCATCATTAGTGTTCTTTAATACTATAAAGCACTACAGAAGTGCTGTATGTTATAATCTGAAACCATCACGGTAATTAATAATCTTCCCATGTACAACAAACTATAACAACCTTTATTTTATTTAAACTATGTACTAAAAGTGCTGTTAGTTTCATGCCTTTTTAAAAAAGGCTGGCAAATGAACCCAAGAGGACCACTTCGGTTTCACTTAAGAAAAAACAATAGAATGAAGGTGAACAGTATCTATTCAAACAGCAGAAACAGAAAGAAAACAGACTGAAACAGTATTACAACATTCTTGAGAAGGTGAATTTTTATGGAGGTTAGTGCAAGAAGAGACTGACATTATTTCACTTTATCTAGCCCGTTAATACCACAATTCCAATCATGTTTCTCCACAATACAAGTAGTCACAATGATGAAGGCAAAATCATCCCAAGTGCAACTGAGAAGGTACAATGCTTCAGTTTCTCCATGCTGCTAAATCAGAGGACTAACTGAAGTGATTGACAGTCCCATCTTTTACAAAGGCTACCAGAGGCACATGATAAGTAGGATATAAGAAAACCATTATCTGTCCACTACGCCTTTTCTCAAGCCTGGGAGAGCTACCGAGGAATAAGAACAACTGCATTATTGTGAAGGAGAAAAAACGACTCAAAATAATTAAAATGGAAGTGAAAGGGAAAAATGTCAGAACAACAAGATGATGCATTGCAACACTGACAGTCAAAGTAAGAGAAGATGTGCACAGTGTGAGAGCGCGAAGATAGACCTCTAACAAATGTAGTGTACACAGACAGGAGAATAAAAAAAGTAGGTTTACCTGGAAAGGGCACGCTAATGCAAAAATTTCAAGCATGGGCAGATGAGAGAAAAAGACTGAATTAGTCATTCTACTAATGCTACTTTGGAGTCTTTTGAATGGGTTGGTTTTTTTTTTTTAAATAAACAAACTTCTACTTTTCTTCCATTTCTTCTACTCTCCCTTTTGCAGTCACTGGTCACATCCATAAAGGATGCATGTGTTCCGAACGAATACAGAAAAAGAGATTAAAAAATATGCTAGTGACAAAGAAGTTTAGGAATCATTAACTATGTCACTATGAATCCTCTGGAGGCAGGGCTGGTTTGACTCTTAGCAGCCTTATGAGTTTGCATTAATTTTTTAAATTTTAATTGCCAGCAGTACTACAAATTCCTGTCTTTAGGGTACTCCTACGTTGTGCTAGCACAATTCTTGAGCCACAATAAACAAACTGAGAACTGATCTGGCTGAAAAATAACCTATTTTAAAAAGTCATTCTCAAGCGGAGAAGCCTCCAGTTCTGGTTCACCACCCAGCAATGCCACCATCTTTTACAGAGTTGCTAACAGCATTAAAATTTCCCACTCTTAAAACTGCAAAAGCTTATTTTGAAATAGTCATTTTGAGTGAGATTATTTCATAGGTCTGGTTTAAAATACAACCTCCTAATTTAACTTGTCATAAATTTCTCAGACTGGAAATTTCTAAATCCTGCTACCAGTGTACCTGTAATGTAACAATATCGCACTCTAAGGTTTATCCCACTATATCTTACAGACACCTAGAAATGTACGGAGGAGGACATAAAAGGATAAACTGGGATAAGAATTCATTTGCCTATGAAAAAACCCAACTATTTAAGTACTTTAAGTACAATCACCCATATCATGAAAGACTTCAAAACATAAAGTGTATATTTTATGTGGCTAAAGTTTCATAATAGGGACCCCACCAAAAATGAAGCTGAAATAACCAGATGCAAAAATAAACTATGCTCTGAAGTTCTTTAACTGGCTCTCTAGCATAACCCTCATATTTTCAATGAATTTACTACAGTATTAAGATCTTATTACAAATAGTAGTTCTTACAAGATGAACCCTCCTCTTCTCCATTCTTAAACTCTTTGCTTTAAATTATTTTCATGTACTTATCAGCTCCTCTCATGAACAAAAAACCTAAGGAAGTCTATAAATAACATCCAGAGAGGATACACTTTCTCAAAGTTCATCTTTAGGATGTCCTTTTCAAGTAAATTAATTATTCATTTATTAATTTGTATGGATATTTATGTAAGATTAAATAGACTTTAAAATATATAAGTTTTTTGTCCCATTAGCCAAACAATTAGAATATTTTAACCCTGTATAGGAATGCCCACACAGGAGCTTAAAACAATGAAATCCACTTTAAAAATTAATTCCATCTGGTTTTCCAGAATGCTTTCATGCAGACAACATGACTTTATAAGAAAAATTTAAAAAAAAAAAAAAAAAAAAAAAATCAGTCCATTTAATCTCTGCATAAGAAACACCTGAAATTCTAACAATCCAGACAGCAGATGTGTTCTATTTTTTCAGTAGGTCAATTTCTACAAAAGTTATCACACTGAATTGTTGATAAAAAGGTATTGCAAGGGTACATTATGTATTCCAGACTCCTCAAATGAAATGAAATGAAGAGAGTTTGAAGTTTTCTAATGCTCATGAAAATATCATCTAAACATAGAAACATATGTTTGTGATGACATATACCTGGATTTATTATTGATTATATTTATGTCAATACAGCCAGAATGATGCAAACTCCTGACAACTTATCTATACATTCCTGACACAGGTACATTGCCGGTTTTAAAGTGTGCTTATTCAGTTACACATTGCATTAATCTTCACTTGTAAGTAAGTATTTGAATCTAATGAAGAGTTCAACAGCGACCGCAGTGATTTGTATTTAACGTACCAAGTGTTCACACATTATACAGGATTCACTGCAAGAACATATATATTGCACATCAGGACAAGCACAGTTAAACTGCTAAAATCCTTTTCCTCATCAGAAATCCGGTTATGCAATTTTTTTGGAAGATGAAGCAACAGTACAAATTCTACCCAGTACCAAAATCAACTATAAAACTGTACAAGAACCAAGCACAGATTCAAAAATTGATTTATCATGTTCCTTAAAATGGTACTCTGTCTATAGGACTTTACAGCAATGAAGAATTATCCTTCTGCTTGTAAAATATACAGAGCTGATTCACAGACAGGTTATTTCTTTACATTCTCCACT
Source organism: Chlamydotis macqueenii (assembly GCF_036417535.1). Classification (NCBI taxonomy): domain Eukaryota; kingdom Metazoa; phylum Chordata; class Aves; order Otidiformes; family Otididae; genus Chlamydotis; species Chlamydotis macqueenii. The sequence continues at coordinate 25,402,215 of NC_141559.1, forward strand.
CCACCAGTAAAAGGAGGAAATGGAGGAAAAGGGGAAATTTAGACATTTATGTCAGAATAGTTTGAAATTTAAGAATAAAAAGCACGCTGTGATGGTCACACATCATGCTTCTGAGAAATATTTTTAACACTAGACATATCATATTTTCTGGACAAAATTAAAGCCTACTTTCACCTCACATACTGAGTTATTTTTCCATAAGAATTTAAAATTCTGAAATTACCAAGAGAAAACAAAGCCCACTCCTCCACACACACCGCACCCCCAGTCCCCCAGATCAGGCCAGTAAATTAGATTTGGAATACTAGATATAGGAACATGTAACAGTCAAAAGGCAAGTGAAAATGTCAAGGCAGAATTAACACAGCTGAAGAAAGCTCAAGATCCAACTAATTTCTTTGTCAAGAGGCTACCAACATCAGAATAAGAAGGAGCTTATACAATAACTCCTCTGTTCTCCCACAAGAATTTTCACAGCAGCTTTCCATGGGAGCTTACAGCTAGAGAATGAGAAAACAATTCTATCAGTTTGAATTTAATCGTCAAACTCGCTCTGTTACCCAGTCCTAGTGCTAGCAAATTACTCATTTATACCTGATTTTTCAATACAACCGATTACAAAAGCTACTTTTAAGACCTTCTTCCAGGAAGTTAAAATAATGAGTAGCTTTTTAGAAGAATAAGGGAACTAGAAGAAGGACTTTTTGAAGAAGTGACATGTAAGACTGCCAACAAGACAAACACACCAAAGATGATATATAGCCAAAGGAAAGGAAATAAAACAGAAGAGCTAAGAGAAGCCAGAACCAAGGTGGTATAAAACAAGAAAACTAAGGGAGCCTGATGAGATGCAAGAGATGTTCTCCACTCAGACAAATGCAGAAGAGCAGCAATAAAGCTTCCAGCATTCATGTGTGAATGTCAAACAGGGAAGAAGTTTGTACTGTAACTCCCCATTCCCATTTAGTACCTTCCTGAAGGGCCGAGTCCAGTGACCGTGTAACAGAGGGTGAAGATCGTGGCTGTGAAGAAAGGCTTGGAGCAGGTGTCCTTACTGATGAGACCAAAGCAGAGGAAGCAGATGTTCCAGTCTCGGGCTTGGTAAATGGAAGGCTCTGGCTCACAGAGTGCACAGGCTGTGAAGAATCAACGCCACCTGAAAGCAACAGTAAAAAGGAGGAATACTTTGTTTGCATTTGCACAGGCAATTACACAATGCAAGCAATCACATTGATTTCACAATAACTATATGAATCCAATACAGTACTTCAAAGACAGGTATATACGGAACAGTTGGTTGTTTTTTAAATTAAATATATATATTGTTAAAACTCCATTAAAATGAATAAATTGCTCTGACAACTAACAGCAAAAAGAAAAGCATGATGTAGTAAGATTATGCTGAAGCTAAATTTTTGATCCACCCCACAACTCCATGCTTTCACAGGTTCCTCCTCCCAGGTAAGAGGAACACAGTTCATGTGGGATAGCTCCCTCTCAATATTCCTCCCACAGGCAGGAAATCCCAGTCAGCTGTACAGTAGACCAGTATTTTGCCCTCCTCACAGGGCAGCACTTCGCAATTTTGGTACTCAATTATGAGACCCATATTCCAAGCAATCTCTTTCAATCAACCCTGAGTATTCTGTAGAACCTCTGATGTGTTTTAAACATCTGGACCAGATATAATCGGCTTTAAAAAGTTAGATTAGTGCTTTGAGAGATTTAACACAGTTCAGCTGAAATTCCTATCAGATAAGGACAATATAACTTCAATTAACTTAGCTTTTAAGAGTGTTGCTCTTTGTTTATAAATTAAAAAATTAAACATATTATGATTCTTTCTAAAAAAACCTGAGAGATCAAACTGTTAAAAATAAGAGTAGGAAGGAAATTATTTGACCAACACTACTCAGTAAACAAACACAGAAATTAAGCAAGAACAAAATTCACTGTAGCTGTAGAGAGTTAGTAACTATCATCACACAGAATTCACTAGAGGATGCATAAGTAATATTAACTTTGCTTCCTCTGCACATAGAGCAGTCTCTAACTTTTCCTTAAGTAATGGAGTCAATATTTGGAAGAAATTCATGGGGAAGCTGAGGCTTGTTTTAGAGGTGGAAGAAGAGGCAGCCTGAAATGATCCTTCTGTTTTTCTAATTTACTTTCAAAAATAACAGCATACACTTTCACTAATTTAATGAAACTATTACTTACTGTAGTTTAAAATATAACATTGAGCATACATACTGCTTTTTTGCAATTGTCAGTAAAATAAAAATTAAAGAATGTATTTCTCCGAAGTACATGCAGACAGCATTTTCTATTGAAATGTACTTGCTGTAACTTCTGCTTCTACACATTATGTCCTGTAGACTCCCTACTGAAGCATCAGCATCTGTCAGCAGAAATATTCTTGTTAGGGTAGCTACACAGCTTTCTCAAGCAACGTATGCAAGACAGCAAAGGAAGTTCTTTGAGACATTAGTGTGCTTACCCAGGTTTTGTAGCAGAGAGAGCTGTTCACAGGGTTATGGTATTTTCCACACTTCAAGTCAAAATAGCAATGCTTGCAGCACCAAGCACTGCTGAATAGCATGCCAAATGCTATAACGTCACAGTGTCACATGTTCAAAGCCAAAACCAATTTACACTCAGATTAGTTGATGATGTGTTATCTTCCTGCCAAGTACAAGTATCTATTCTCAAACAAAAGTTACCCAAAATACCCTTCAAAATTACATGGATCCTTTACGCATATTGTAAGAAAATGTTTTTAAACTGAGAAAAAAAATTACATAATTTCTTCTTTGTACAAAAATCTAGCCTGCAAAATTACATGTTAAACTTTATTTGGTGACTCTGGATTCCAAAGTTTTTGAAAGCCATAAGTAACTAAAACAAAAGGAAACACTCGGACAAAGTTAAGCTTTAGAAATACATTGTTAATAACTACCATCACATAAGGCAGTCTATGGTCATGGCAATTATGCTATCAATTTTTTTTTCCTCTGGCCACTAAGAAGATTGCACCCTGTCATCTAAATACTCATCAATTTCGGATGGTGTATTTTAGCTCAAGACAAAATTGGACTGAACATCAGTTTAAAGTACTAGTTTCCCTATCAGCTTATACAGGATAAGCCTGATCAGGCCATACAACATTGCCACCAAATGATATCACGAGAAGCCAAGAGCTTTGTCATGCTGCAATAAATATAAAACCCAAACTCAGTGACACGGTATTTTCTGTTTTTCACCTTCCACTCCTCTCGTCTTTAAAGTGCGCTGAAGTTTTCCCTTGTACCTTTCAACCACGAACATCTCTCGCTCTAAAAACAACCAAGTATACCACTTGGTTACAAAAGTTATGCACCAATAAAGATCTACAGCTAAAAGGTATGTTACAGAAGAAATTTGCAGAACTGTGCAAATTAGCAGTGTAATTCATCATTTTTCCTATACACTATTATTTAAAGCTTTTATTTAACTTTCAACTTGAGACCTACAGGTAGTATTTAAAAAGCATATCAACACAGTATCTTCTCAAGTTTTCGGAAGAAATGCAAGAACCATCCCTTCTGAGTTGCTACAGCTGCAATCTTTTATTTCTGGCCCCTTCCCCCTCCGGCACAGCATGCAATTTCTACTGAGAGCTTTACCACCTCCCTGCAGCTTGGTTTTCAACAGCATGCTATTTCTCTGAATGTATCTTGGCTGCAGTCCTTCCCCTTTTTTAAACTACACCTATATTAGCAGATTTACAGGATTATAGCCTACATTCCTATGGAACTGGGGCACCAAGGACTTTAGATCCTGATCTGACATAAAGGGAAGTATGTGCATGAGATAAAGAAATTAAAGCGTCTCCTGCTCAAGCAGACTGTCTACGACCATAGGACAGTAGACAAGATACAGTAAGCAAAGCAACCCCCATCGTATACCCACAGAAGGAGTTCTCTATCTCCTGCTCCTCAGGGAGGTGTCTAGTAAAATCTGGGCATCCTGGTTGACATCCACATTGACTGGAAAGTACCAAGAAAATCCAGACTGCACTGTTTTCCATTGAAATAAGTTTGAAAATAAGGAAGACTACTGACCTAGAAAGACAAAAAGCCTAAACAACACAAAATGTGTTATTTACGTAGCATAATACCATTTCTGGACAGATTTATACCAACACTGGTCCACTGAAATACAGAACTTAACACTAGAAGAGGGCATTTTTGCTATATAAAACTAGCTTAAACCAGCAAGAAAAAAAAAAAAAATCTCAATTTATATATTCCTCTTCTGCTTTATTTATACTTCCTAAAGCAAAGAAAATCATTCTCACTGGCTGCTATTCATCAAAACAAGTCAACTTCCAGCAAAAGGCTCCTCCTAAAAAAAAAATAAATTATTTTCTTCTAGTGAGATCTCAGCAAGCTTCACTGAAAATACTTCAGTGACTTCAGACAATGGCTGCCAAAGTTTTTAAAAAAAAAAAAAATAAATTGTTGCAGTTCTATGTCCTCAGTATGTGACATACAGCAAGTCAGGGGCTTGATCTTAACAGATGCATCATTTTGGGGGCCTTCCAAAGCCCTACACAAATTGGTTTACTTAAAAATCCAATTTTAAGTCCAATACTTAGAACTTTTCTGATTCAAGTAGAAAACAATTCATAAATCAAACTTCTGAAAAGCTTATGCTAGCTTAAGTTTCCTGAGTAAGTCTTGTTTAATCACACATTTTATTAAAAACATGGCATTCTTCTATATAAATATTGTTTCATTTTCATCAGAGAGAGCTTTCAGTGTTCACTGAATGCACAAAACTGCTATTGAAAAATACATTAAGACAGTAGTATCCCAAGTTACAGTCTTTCTAAGATTTGCTTGTTGGTAATTTAAGGATTGTAAGGGGTCTTCTTTCACAGCACAGCAGCAATGACAGCAACTGTCTCATTGGCACTCTGTCTATATCAGAGTTACCATATCAAAATTTCTTTATGTGAACAGTCACAGAAAGAACACTTAGGAATGTTAGTATATCTTAAATTTCTTTCCAAGCAATTTTGCTAAAAACTATGCACAGAACGGACTGCAACTGTTTTCCGTCATCGTTTCCTTCTGGAGAACAGCAGGGAGGACTAAATATTATGAATCATTCATTATTTCCTTAAATTCCGTGTGTTGTACACTTTCCAAGTACACACAAGAAATGGTAAATATTTTTCAAGATACAACAACTTTTATTAAAGGCTGCAAACATTTAGAATTCTATATATAAAATGACTCCATCTAACAACACTAAGACTGCACTGGGAAATTTAGAAAGCATATCAGTGTTCCAAAAAGTAAATCAATTATGCTAGGACCAAACAATTATTTGCCGTCTTTTATTAGCCAGGTGTTGTTGCAATTGAATTTTTAATAAATTTTACCCAAAGATGTTGAATTCTAGACCAAAAAGAAGTTGCATATTGTTTGAGGCAGTCTTGTTTAGCCTCAAATTTCAAAAATGGTGTAAGTCTTTAGAATTTAGTAATAAAACAGCCTGGCTCTTCCTCCAGCCTAGCTACTGGTTGCTGCCTTCTTTATTCTTTTCCAGTCAGTAAATACAGAATCATTTGTGTGCTGAGGATGAACCAGGATTCAGAGGGAAGAGAAAAAAGTTATTCTCCAGATAAATCAGTTCCACAATCTGGTCCACTGTGCAATGAAACACAGGGCACTCTTACCTCAGCAACTTTACAAGCTTAGAAAGAGTGTGAATGTGGTTTAATTACTTATGTTTGGCAAACAAACCAAGTACTGCCCTATTACTCAAGTTTAACAGAAACAGAGGATCAGTGTTTATTTTCACAACTGCAAAGTATGTACTTATTACACACCACTACCACAGTTAGTTCTATCATCACCTCTCTGAAATTCAAATGTAATATTACTACTTTTTCCTGAAGCCATGTATTAACTCAGCCACTCCCTTAAAGCAGCACTGAATGGTTCAGAAATAAGACTACTCATCGCTCATATTGCTCTTCATGGTGTGGTCAGCTCCACTGTTTCACCTTTAAAACAGCTGTTCCTTACAAAAAAAAATAAATATTGTTATGAACAAATAATAGATTTCAAGACACCCTCAAAGGAAATAAAATTAACAGGCATTTAAATTAAAAACTTCTGTAAATAAAACACTAACAGTCCAAACAAACAGTAAGTTTTTTCATATGACTACTGCAAATCTTACTATTCTGGAATGATACCAGCATTCTGTTAAGCCCAGATTCTGTGTGCAATAGAATGAATTTTTTTGTCCAGAGTTTTAAAACTTTAGTCCTTGAAAGAATTAATTTTATGCTCAACCTCGAAACTACCATTAACTTCAAAAGCTTTTTAAGAAGCTCCCCATTTTTCTTTCTGAAATAGTATTTTGTTTCATGTTTTTGAAATACTAAAGAAAATTGCAGAGCACCTCACAGAGACAGAATTGAAATCTACTAATATTCAAACTACTACAACTGAGCTGAAGGATGACACTCTACATCCTAGTCTTAGGTGGCGGGGGGGGGGAACAGAATTGAAACTAAATTCAGCCTTGGTATTTATTATATGAGCTTGATTTAAGCTTAGCTGGTTTTCCCTGGCAAAGTTTCACTACCATGTTCTTTCACAAGTCCTTGGTTTTAGAAAACCTCAGCTACAAGGACTCTCAAAACAATTCCAATATTAAAATACAATCTGAAATATCTGGCATAAAGAAAAGAAATATTCTATAGGTCTCTAATATCTGCTTCATCAGAAAAAGAAAATCATTAGTCTTGCACAGCTTACAAGTCAAAACTGCATGAAGTCAGAAAATTACCAGTACAGAAAGAAACCCAGAATTTTCCTGCACATGCTATTGCTCTCAGAGGAAGAGCAAGATGTTTCAATGTGGAGGCACCTGCACATCTCTAATACCTTCCATTTTTCCTACCAAGCACTGCCTACCCTATGAACTTGTACTCAGTTTTCCCATGAAGCAGAAGGTGCAGCTATGAGTAAGGACTGAGCATATTTGTTGTCAACTGGCACCTTCGAAACTTCATCCTGTATAGCTACATCCATAATGAAAACATCAAGTTGGCACTTAGAAAAATCAGCTAAAAGCACTAAAATTGCTCTCTCATTCAAATACTTATTAAAAAAAAAAATAATTAAAAAACCCCAATTGCCTCCAAACTCATCTAGGTTTCCATTTTTCCTGAAGTTTCTGAAGAAAAGAGTACATGCATGTTCCTTAGTTAAAATTTCAAGAATCAATTAAGAGCATAACTAAAAAAAAATCTCTAGCCACAAAATGCAAAAAGTATCTTTGTGACTAACGTATTTCAGAAACTGCACATTCATTCAAAATTGCATGAAAAAATTCTGTTCCAAGGCCACTTATGTGAAAAAAAGAAAAAAAAGCCCAATAAACTAAAGCTATCCTCCAAATAGTGCGTTTTTCTGTATCTCAATAGAAACATACCAGTGAAATGATTAGCTGCAATTGTGTGGTAACCAAATGAAAAAAGCTTCAAGAATAAATAAGGACAGAATTCAAAATTATGATACAGTATTTTGCAGTGGACAAGAACAAACCAAGAGAAGCACATGATTTCTGATGTTCCCCAGACACATCAGGAAGTTCACCATCCTTCAGATAATACCATACCTGTATTTATTTGGTTGTTTACTTTAGCAACTGATCCAGTAAGATTCCTGCTAAGGTTGTCTTGAACAGACTGAGCAGACGAAATAGTTGTTAACATTGAATTATATCCCACAGGAACATGCTGCTGAAGTGAATGAGGTACTGATGTACTCTGGTTAGAAAACGTATTTGTCTCTTTGAACTGTCCCACAGCAGGTAAGCTCTGAGAGGTAAATGCCTGCCCATACACATTGCCAGCAGCCACAGAAGGATAGGAAACATTAGGATACATGGCACTAGAAACCACAGGCATGGTGTAGCGATCAGAATTAAGGGGAAATCCCTGAGATTCAACTGAAGAGCTGACAGAAGTGCTGTAGTGATTACCAAACGCTGAATATGATTGCTGAGCACTTATATGCAAGTAGGATGCAGATGATATTGCTCCTTGAATAGGTCCTTCAGCTGACCCCACCGTATGGGGAAGAGTTTTGTTGTACAACTGCTGTGATTCCTGTGTATTCAACACATTGGTACTCACAGAAGGTGTTATAACATTTTGTGCTGGTGCTGAATAGTAAGCAGGGTAGTAACTGGTGTTATACTGATTATCCAAATGTGAAGCAGCAGCTTTATTGGGCACTTGGGAATAGTGTCCTGAGGGTGCACTATAGTTTGGAGGATACGAGCCATAGCCAGACGGGAACTGCATCCGACTCTGCACAGGACCTGAAACAAAGAGAAAATATCACAGGTATTAAAGGGGCATCTGCTAGTAGTGCCAATGGATTCTGCATTCACTCTTAACTAACAAACAATTGGTTTCTTCTTGTTTTCTGTCACTATTTTTGAGGTCAATTTCCATCAGCAGGAAGAGAACAAACCAAGTATAACCCATGCACAAGACAATATTTTAAGTAATTTACAAACACACATAGAAGTAACAGAAAAATTGATTGCTTCCATTATTGAAAGATGCTTCCATGCCAAGATCGTATGCCTCACATTTGTACTTTGAATATTTTTAAAGAGTTTTTAGGAGATTAATATTTAAACAAATAGTAAATAACAGTAAACACCAAACTGAGGTTTCCAAGTGTCTGAATGCCTCATGTCAGTATGCCTTAAAGAAAATGATTGAATATGGAAAATGAAACTCTGCAGTCAAACCAATATGTCAATATATAAAAACGTAGGTACTCTTATTTACAAACCCTCAATAAGACCAAGATAAAGTGCCGCAGGGCAGTTATTTTTGTCTTCCATGTTCTTTTGTATTATGCTTTTTAGGAAACTCAACATCTTCATGAAACTACAGAGTATCTGACAAGACACTTCATTGCTGTTTACTGCCTGATACTTATATCAGGTATAGGAGATGTTGATATCAGAGAAACTGACCTCTGCTGTCACTGCAACTGGCTGTGCAACATAGAGGTTAATTACATACTGGTCCAGCCAGGGTCAAGCAAGTACTTGTTAGCTAGAGATCGAACGTTGTCTATGTCCAAACTGGTTTTTTTTCAATGCCAACTATCAATGGTAAATCTGAAAGTTCTTCCTTAAGTTCTTTTCCTGAACTCTACTTTTATTTTCTAGTGAACTACAAATGCATTTTCCTGGATAACTTCCTTTCTTAAAATTACCACATCTTATTGCTTACGATATGCTGAATGACTATGGTGTTACTTCCCAGCCCCCAGTGAACAAGCACAGCACTGGGCCACTCACAAATTTAATGGTTGATTTCCTCCCTCTTATATTTACAATTTATAAAATGCAAGTATTATTTCTCATCTTGAAATTCTGAAAAGTCACTGTTCGCAAAGTAACACATAGATGTTCTACAATTAACTTGCAAGGCAATTTCAGTAACAAATTTGTTAACAGAATCCTGTAAGGAAGGAACATACTGTCCAAAATTGCTTTCTGATAAATTAAAAATGCCTTTTCATAATTGACAACCCAAAGGGTTGAGTAGAAGAGAAAGGAGCAAAAAATTAACAGTACCTTGGACTGCTGGGTCAAAAGACTGAAAGACGCTCTGGGAGAAAGCATAAGGAGCTTCAAACAGAAAAGGATAACCTGAGTTTTGATAAGAGTATGTGTTCTGGTTTTGTTAGTGAGGGGGGGCCTAAGGTGGTAGCTTCTGTAGGAAACTGCTAGAAGTCGCTCCTCTTTGTTCAGTGGACTCGGCCGGGCCTAGGGCGGACCCGCTGCTGGCCAAGGCCGAGCCAATTGGTAGCAGAATGTCCCGTGATAACGCCTCTGCGATAACGTATTTAAGTAGGGGAAAACAGGAAAAAGAGAGAGGAGAAGATGTGAAGCAGCTGAGCGGGGGGCAGAGAGGGGGAGGCGCGAGCCTCATGGGCCTTGCAGGCCTCACCCTCTGGCCTCCTGCCGGGCAGCCGACTGGGCCCAACTCGGCCCGGCCTGGCTGCAAGAAGTGGAGAGGAGATGAGAAGTGAATAAGATGTAAAAAGGATCCTGAGAGGCGTCTGCCAGCCTGTTGTGAGGAACGGCTGCAGACACCAAGGTCAGTGAAGAAGGAGGGGGAGGAGTAATGTGGCTCCTGGCCAAGATTCCTCTGCAACTCGTGGTGAAGACCATGGTGGAGCGGGTTGTCCCCCTGCAGCCCATGGAGGTCCACGGAGGGGCAGAGATCCACCTGCAGCCCGTGGAGGACCCCACGCCAGAGCAGGTGGAGGCCTGAAGGAGGCTGTGGCCCGTGGAGGGCCCGCTGGGGCAGCTGTTCTGAAGGGACTGCACCCCGTGGAAGAGATGACCCACGCCGGAGCAGTTTCACGAAGGACTGTGGCCCGTGGGAGGGACCCCACGCTGGAGCAGAGGAGGAATGCGAGGAGTTCTTCCCCTGACGATGATACAGCGGCGTAAAACAACGCGTGATGAACTGACCGCGACCCCCATTCCCTTTTCCCCCCCCGTGCCGCTCGGGAGGGGAAGGTAGTAGAGATAATGTTAAGCCCGGGAAGAGGGAGGGGTGGGGGGAGGTTATCTTGTTCCCTGTCTCATTCTCCTGCTAGTTTTAGAAAATAAATGAATAGTTTTCCCCAAGTCGAGTCTGTTTTGCCCGTGACGGTAACTTTAAGGATTTCTCCCCGTCCTTATCTCAAACCTTGAGCCGTTTTTCCTTATATCATCTCCCCCTGTTCTCTCGGAGGGTGGGGGGAGCGGGAGAGAGACTGCGTAGTCTGGTCCTGATCAGGGCTGAACTACGACAGTATGTAACTATGCTTCCAGTTCACTATTTTCTTGAAAAAGTGGGAGCTGCTTCATAAAGCTCTATGGTTATTCTCCTTTAAAGGAAAATGAGTTAGCAAGTCATTAATAGCTATGGGACCTTTTGCAGACTTGCAACCTGCTTTTTTTTTTGAAGTCCAAAAGTGCAAACTCAAAAATACACCAATAATTTATGTCCGTCAAGGCTTACTGCTTTAAGCAGTTATATCATCTAAGACAGTAAGAAAACACATTTTGTCTGAAGAGTGTGTGCACAAATACAGGCCAGGCGAAGAATGGATTGAGAACAGCCCTGAGGAGAAGAACTTGGGGGTACTGGCGGATTAAAAGTCAGACATGAGCCTGTGATGTGCGCTTGCAGCCCAGAAAGCCAATCGCATCCTGGGCTCCATCAAAAGGAGCATGGCCAGCAGTCTGAGGGAGCTGATTCTTCCCCTCTACTCTGCTCTCGTGAGACCCCACCTGGAGTACTGCATCCAGCTCTGGAGCCCCTGACATAAGAAGGACGTGGACCTGTTGGAGAGAGTCCAGAGCAGAGCAATGAAAATGATCAGAGGGCTCGAGCACCTCTCCTATGAGGACAAGCTGAGAGAGTTGGGGCTGTTCAGCCTGAAGAGGAGGGTCTGGGGAAACCTTATAGCAGCCTTGCAGTACCTCAAGGGGGCCTACAGGAAAGATGGGGAGAAACTCTTTAGCAGGGCCTGTTGGGTAATCGTTTTAAAATAGAGGGAAGTAGATTCAGACTGGATATAAGGAAGAAATTTTCTACACTGAGGGTGGTGGAACACTGGCACAGGTTGCCCTGAGAGATGGTAAATGTCCCATCCCTGGAAACATTCAAGGCCAGGTTGGATGAGGCTCTGAGCAACCTGATCTAGTTGGAGATGTCGCTGCTCCTTGCAGGGGGGTTGGACTAGATGACCTTTAAAGGTCCCTTCCAACCCAAACTATTCTATGATTCTATAATTTGTCCTACTAAAATATGCGGAATAAACTAACCAAGCAGGTATAATTTAGACACTTGTTTAGAAGCATCTGACTCCTAAATAAAAAGTTGCATATCAAATAATCTACTGCAAAGTCTTGCATTATCTAGCTCTAGTTTAAAAATACACATCATAAAGACAGATTAAATTACCAATACAAGATCTCAGTCTCTACATTATAGACTTCTTGAGTCACCTTTATCCACATTTTTATCTAGGAACATCTATCAATTTAAAACTACACATGAACACCCAACAGTATAAATTCCATTAAGACCTTCGGCAGACACACCTAACATTTGAAAAATTGTATTTTTGATTTCAAACTCCTGGTCTTTTAAAGCCACGATTACATATCAGATGAAAGATTATTCCTGTTATCTGAAGTGAGTTTTTTTGTCCATTTGATTATAAAGAATGTGAGTAGAAAGTAATTTTTGTACTGCAATTAGCAGCTGAAGCTACTAATGATGACTAGATAATTGGACAGTTTTCAACACTGGCAATCTGGGTACATCTGCAGTGCCATTTTGAAACCTGGTTAATTGCACAATCTGTCCTGATGTCTCAGGTACTCTACCTTCCTTCCAAAACACCTGACAAATCTCTTTCAAAAAACTCCATAAGAGGAGTTGAAGACCTCAGCTGCACACAGAAGGTGATCTGCTAAAATGCCATCTCTTTAACAGAACTAGTGAAGCTCTCTTTCTACAGGCAAATTAATACTTTGTAACTTTATAATGTTATAATGTGTATCTAGACAGACATTAACAGGTCAACTCCAAAAGCAGTGGAGAACTCCACTTTTTAAGAGCAGGGGCAGGGGAAGCCACAACAAAAAACCAAACCAAACAGAAACAACCAAGCGCTATGGCTATACCAGGACATGAATTAGTAAATATTTGCTTGCTAGTGTCATCTTTATTTGGTATTTTATGAGGATGCATCCTCTCACCTGAATAATGTAGCCGTCTGCCTACCATGCAGTCTATATACCCTACCCTCCCTTCTAGCCAAAAACACTTGTTATTTTTCTGTAACTTTTAACGTCCCTTTATACACCACAGACCCCTCACATATCCCTTACGGGATGGACAGGGGACAGCACTACTCTGCCTTGTTAAGCTCGGCGTGCCCTTAACTGCAGGCAAACAAGACAGCAAATCAAGCCACTGCTGATGGAATTAATCATGGAATTAATGTTTAGCTCCTTCACTTGCCCAGCTTCCTATTTTCGCAAAATATTCAGGGATTTCGTACCTTTCAGCCCTCCATCCTCTTAATCAAATTAATGAAAGATCTAAAGTCTGAGGAGGAATGGAAAACAAGGCTAAATAACATCAAAATGAAAATTATGGTCCCAAAATGCCAGTAGAAATTCTAACTGTAATCTTGCAAACCAGTTGTAGACAACACTAGACAAAAACCTCCTGCATGGGGATTCAATACAGTTATCCTCTCAGTGTTACATTTTAATACATGAAATTCTTAGCACTGAAGTCCTCCATCACTACTGCAAAAACACATCATCTTTCAGTACTGATTTAACTAGCAGCATTTTATTATGCTGAAACTAGGAAACAGGTGATTTTTCCACTTAGACACAAAGCCATCTGCAAGACTACTACAATAAAAGCTTCTCAAACTTGCAACACTTTATTCAGAATAATTGTATTTTAAAGCCTCAGACTCATGCACAACATCCCAAACAAGGGCTGATTTTTTTATAACACTTAATTTCAGTGTGGGATCAAACTACGAGCGCTATAAGAAAGAAGAAAAAGAATAATCAAACACAAACAAGAATTTAAAAAAAAAAAAACAAACCAAAAAAACAAAAAAAAAACCCCTTAGGTTATACTAAAACTAAAGTCTCCAAGAGTGTCAAATGCACTTAAGTCATTGGACTGGACAAAACTTATTAAAAACACAGCTGAATATCCTTTTTAGTATCACTGTGCATGCAACAGGTTGCTTTTTTTCTACAAAAATGAGACCCTCTTCTATAAGATCACACTAACTTCTAAGTTTTACCTGGAAAATTCCACTTGTTATGAAACTAAAACACAGCACTCTAAACATCTGAAAGGATGCACTGCAGTGTTTCCTTTCAGCCAATACAGAAATAGCTGTATTCACTTAAGTGTCTTACATTTAAATTTCATTATACTGATGTAAAATCAAATTTCAAAAGCAATTACAATCTTCTTCATGAAATGTAGTTGCTATCGGACAGAACGGAAATTTCCAGTAGTTTTTTTCTGTTACTATTCCCCTCTACTCCCCCTCACATTACAATTATTAAAAAAATTCTCAAATCCTGTGTTATAACTTCAGAAGATTAATGCTTAAAGAAGACAGACACACTAAACTAAATTCTAAAAGGCTATTGGTTAATGATACAAAACGACAACTTCAGAGTTCTTGCCTGTAAGTAATTAAATACACATCACTGTAAGCTATCTTAAGGAACACAGAAGCCAAAGTTAAGTTGAGTAGTTAGCAAGTTATACAATAAATATTCAAGACTATTATTGAACAGTCTATAAATTTCTCAGAATTAAAGAAAAAATACCTCTCAGAAAATAAATGGTCTACTACAAGGTTTTAAAGAAGCTGTTTTTCAGAACATGAACAGCAACATGGAGTTAATTAATTAAAGTAACAAATACTAATGATGGTTCTTTAAAACTACAATTTCATTCAGTTAAAAACAGAAGGAGAAGATATCATGTCAGTTTCTCTTTGTTTCTGCGAAACACACTTCCAGGTTATTGATGCTGTAGTAGCTGTTCCCTGATAATGACATGGTATTTATTAAAAGCTATCTAAGTTGGCATTTTCTGAATAATTTTGACAAAACTCTGCATTAGAATACTTAAGTTTGGAGAACACATCTGAGGCATCAGCATCTCACTAAAACCTACCATTTAATTACCTTCCATTTCATTTACTTCAGTGACTTTTGCATTATCTGCAAACTGACTCAAAATCTACTTCACAGGCATGTTAGTGCTTATCATCTAACTACTCCTTTGGACATGAGAAACATTTCTGAGTAAAAAATTTTGTAGGTCATTATCTTGCATACTGACCTGTGCTGAAAAACCTCTCTGCACAGAACAGCCTGGCTACAAAATAAAGGGGTCAGCAGTAGGAGCTAAAACTCTATGCAAGTAAGAGGCACAATTTAGATACCAAACCATCATTAGGTGAGGACCAAGATGATACTTGCATTCTGGAAAGTTAACAAGGTGTATTCACAAAAAAAACCCAGATTTTATAGCTCACCAATTTAAAAACGCGGAACTGCACACCAATTATTTTAATTCATAGTGCAGTTAGTCTCAACACCTCTCCATCTGAAATGCAAGTCAGTATTTCGTGACTTTGAACTATCTTACCTTTGTTTTTCAGTGACCCACATTTCAGGGGTCCAATCTTGTTTATTTAACTCCAAACCTAAGATTCAGTTGTGTGAACGCCTACCCACCTAATACTTCTAAGTTCATAAACATTTATTCTTAACTTGTAAGTACTTTCGTCTTCGGTACGTGCTTTTCTGTCCATACTCAGGCACGACTGCCAGAGCCGAGGCCTGGAGGAGCCCTGGCCTCCAGAGCATTCCCGAAACGCCACAAAGCAGGCGCCGCAACACCCAGCGGATCCAAATCCGCGAGGAGAAGGAAGCGGATACCCTATCCCTCGCTCCTTTAGCGAGGCCGGGAGAGGCTGCCCCTTCTTAAAAGTTAACTCCGCAGGTAGCGGAGAGGGCCCGCGGCGGGACGCGCCTTTCCCAAGCGGCTCCGGCGGGTTCTGCTCTTTTTCAAAGAGAGGGCTTCGTTAGCCGCCGGCTCTGCCGCGGCCCATCGGGGCCCTCCGCCGGACCGGGGCCCACGCCCGCCCCGCAGAGCGGCCGCCTCGCCGCCCTGCACCTCCCGCCACCCTCGGAGAAGCGAAGGGCCCTCCGCCCCGGCACCCTCCGCCCGCCAGGCCCCCGGTGAGGAAACAGCGCAGCTCGCGCCGGGGACCCCGCGGGCGGCCTCTCCCCGCCGCCATGGTCGCCAGCGACAGGCCCCGCGCAGGCCGCCGGCCGCTCACCGTTCTGGTAGCGAGGCGCGCCGCTCTGAGGGGCCGCGGCCTCCCGGGAGGCGCCGGGCCCGCCCGGGTAAACGGCGGCGGCACCGGCGGGCCGCGGTGGCAGCCCGGCGGGCGCGGACATGGCTTCTCGCAGCTCTTCCTCGCTCCGGCCCGCTCCTCTTCCTCCTTCTCCTTCTCCTTCGCCCCGACCGCAGCCGGGGGTCGCCAAGGGGCGGGAGGCCGCAGACACCCCAGGGGAGCGGGGAGGGCAGGAGCGCGCAGGCGGGCCCCAGCGCCGCTCCCGCCGTCGCGGCCCGGCCGCCCTGAGCGCCGCCGCCGCCCACAGCGTCCCCTGGCGGCGCCTCCGGGGCACCGCCTTGCCCGGCGTGAGGGAGGCCGGGCGCCCCGCCTCCCGCCGCCCTCCCCGGGCTCGGTTCCCGCCGCGGGCGGCCGCCGCTGCCTGGCTGGGCCGTTCCGCACCCTGGGGAGGCGCTGTCCTGACCCGCTCCGGGCGGGGAGCGGCCGGTATGGCAGGGAGAAGCGGCGGGGCCCAGCCAGGCCCACTTAATCTGTGGGTGACGGGGGGACATGGCCCATCGGTAACCCTGTGGGTGCAGCCGGACAGGCCTGGCGGGGAGACTTCTCCGTCTCTGCCTTGTACTTATACTATATATGTGTATATATATATATACACCTGCTATCATTTTGCCTAGCTGAGGCTTTTCTGTCTGTATAAATAATACAAACTATTTGTATCTTTGCAATATATGTGCTCTAGAACACATACAGGTAATTCGTGTGCTCTGCTTGGGGGGAAAAGGCCTCACCAGGTGAGAGGAGGTGACAACTTTGTAATTATTCTGTATGCATACAGAAAAGCCTCAGTGAGGCAGAGTGAGCTGAGGCAAGGCTTCTCTTTTTGTAAAAGGAGCGCGCGCTGTTTATTCTCTCTATGCACAGTGTCTGTATACTATCTATATAGACAGAAAGGCCTTGGCAAGCAAGAGTGGGGTGAGATAAGGCAAGGCTTTTCTGTCATCTTTCTACAGAATATATACTATACAATCTCTAAGCAGAAAGGAAAGTGTTGGTGAGCCTCCCATGTTGGCTACTGTTGGCAAAGGATCTCCATTCAATTTAGTGCTTTCTGCAGTCAATCACACACTAAACCAAATTAATTTTGACTGTAGCTTGTCCCTATCACCTGTCATTCACTCAGACGCTATTCAAGACTGAATTAATTGCTCAGGTTCTTTCATTCATCATGTAAAGAAGTTGAAAGCACAATAACATATACTGGTGATTGTATTGTTAAGATCAAGTCCAATGACACTGAGTCATCTTTACTTCTTACATATATTTGACCAATCCCTTCCCTGTTTGTATGCTGGTTTTCCTAGTGGTTATCATGCATGTCTATCATTAAATACTTCAATACTTTTAAAATTACTTTGCCTGTATGCTAAGCATATGGTTCAGCTCTGACTGTTACTGTTATTATGAAACATACAGGGCATCTTTAAATATTGGAGGAGCTGACTAAACTTTAATGTTTCTCAGCCTTCACACTCTATCAAAGTACATAGAGATGTCTTGCACAGGCCTTCATTAGTCCTTTGATAGACTGTAGATCCATATCAGAAAGAGATACTTTCTTCTCCATGTCCTCATAAGCTAGGGCAAATAATAAATGGGCACAAAATGCAGCAAAGTTCAGGTGAGCTATTAAGAAAAAAAGGTTACCTTAAGATACTAAAGGACTAGGTGACATGGGAATGGCGTGATGTTGTCATAATTGAAGGATTCTTAACAGGGGTTACATAAACACGTCAAGAGTCAGATTGTCATCCAGCTTTGGTGCAAGTGATCTCTTGAAGTTCCTTCCAGGGCTATATTGTTGTGATAGGGTTAATAAATTCCACTGTTAAAGCTGTTTTCTTCTTCGCAACCCATCCTCCATCCCACACAAAGTACTTGGGTGAAATGAATGCATGACAGGAAAATAATTTAGAAACATGAACAATCAGTTGGTTTGCCTTTTCATTCTCAATGCCATTTTAGAAGGTGTGTGACTGCTTTCTTGGACTACGAGTATCTTTTGTCACAGTGTACACCATGCGTGAATGTGTGTTTTGACAAAGAGTTTCCCTTTCCAAAGTCTTGCTTCTCTAACTGCTGGTACTGTAAGACCATAAATATATCCTACATCACAATCTGTGAAAATGACACATTAATTTCAGATCAAGCACAAGGGGATATATATATAATTGCGTTAAAAGCAAGAAGAGGCAACCAGGAATTTTCACATTGTTTTGGATGCTTTTACAAAACCTTTTACACAGCTTAATTATTTTCTGCAAACAACAATTACACTGCAGTCAAACCCATTCATTCCTAGGAAATCCAGATGTGTTCACAGCTAGAATACAAGCCCCTAATGGAAATCCACTGTAATTCAAATCTATTATTTTTTTTTTCCTCATTTATAATTAATCTGAATGCATTAGCAAGAAATGAGTATTAATGTCTGCTGTTTATGCTATCATGCAACAAATAACACGTGAGCTGGCTCACCTAGGCCATTGCTTCCACTTAGTCTAGCAACAAGCTTATATGAGTAACAAATACTTTCACCAGTTGGTGAGGCTTAATTACTAATAGATCATTTGACCTTTGGTGCAGGAAGTTTTGCAGTGACACAAAAGGGTCCCTCTGTGGTTTGAGTCTGGGGGAGTAAAATATGAAAGTGCATCTTATTGCCTGTAATCTCATAAAACGGGCATTAAATCTCCAAGTCTAGAGAGCAAAAGCTATTTTTGCAAGGAGGAAAATGTGGGAACAAAATAATTATACACTGAGTTAGAAATCATTTTGACCTTTAACATAGCTAAGCCAAGTCTCTTCTACTTTGCATGCATTTCAGAAGGAGAATGCCAATATTAGGCGCTTTTATGATCTCCATCAACAAAATACATCTGTGGGTCACTGTAGCTCACTAATAAATTACTAATTATTCTCCTGCTTTCCCTATAGGAAGTGGACCACTTCAGTGCAAAGTAATAAAGCTTCACTTTTGCACAACCAGAAGTCCAAAATTGTGTTAACATCATTGTATTTGGGTAAGTTGCCTGTAGTAACTATAGTGCAATTGCTTTCCAGAGTGAGAAAGGCAAATTAAGGCTCTTCATGTCACTATAAAGTGTGCCTCTGCTTGGGTGACTGCCGTGTCTGACTCAAGGATCAATCCCTGCATCTCTGCTATGCTTCATTTGTAGCTGGCTAATTAGTAGAAGAGGCCCTAGGGTAGCCATGCTCCACTTTAAATAAAAATATTTCAAAGATCTAAAACCTGCCAGAGAAAGAGAAATCAGTTGTGATGCAGCTCAGCTTTCTTACACATGTACAGATTTACTTTCCATGCAGTTTATTTCCTTTATTAACTAGGTAACTCCAGAAGAGTTCTTTGTCTCAGCAATGAGCAGGGCTTCTGTTTGTCCACTTGAAGCACTTGGCATATATTCAGGTTGGCTACACAAGACTGAACTGTGCTTAATTTTCATGCCTTTTTTTCTCCCCCTCCATTCTTTTTTTTCTGGGGTATTTATACCTGTAATGGAAAAGGCTCACAAGGCAGCAGGATCTGCCTGGCTGTGGTTTCACCAGCTCTAAGGAAAACCTTGCAGATGCACATTCTATGTGGACACCCTCTTTACAGGTCCCCATGCAGATTATAGGATAAAGGGGACTGTGACTGCCACTACCAACCTACTGGTGGAGATCCAGCCGCCTTTGACTACCTTGTCATCAACAACAGTCTAATTGTCATCATCCTAGAGTGGCTGTAACTGATGTAAGAGAATTATTTAGCCCTGGACCAAGGCAATGAGCTCTGCTAACTGCTACAGCTGATAGCTGCTGGATGTAGGCAATCGTTACGGTCTCTGTATCTGAGACTGAAAAATCAGAGGTAAGTTCCATCTTGCAACCCCCTAACAATGGGTCTTGTCCCTGCTCACAGTCTAGTCTATAATTTGTGTGATTCCTCTTCAAATCTGGAAATATGACATAAATTCTTACTTAAATTGACACTCCTGATTGGCAATTATTCCTGGTAAGCCCCTTGCGTATACAGTGTATATAAACATACATATCTAGATCTAGACTTGTAATACTCCTCAGTGATTTCATCAGCTGCAAACTTAAGTCTACAGCATTAGTACTTAGAAATCACCAGGCAAGCTATGACTTGAGATCTAAGTATTTTCATGAAATTGTGTTCAAAGGGAAACTCCAGCCACAGGCTTTCATGTGACCTTGGAGGACAACTAAACAAAAGTGAGGGAGTCTGGGGAATTTTTGCAGCTGGTGTGCCACATTCCAGCCGTAGAAGCATAGCTATGCTGTGATCCAAACAGGCCAAGCTTAAGCTCATGAAACCTTTTCAGTTTTCAGCTATTAAAGTTTTCTGGTTTTCCAGTAATTTTTATAAGACCTGTAAAACTAATAAACCCGTGAAAGATCTATTATTCTCTGGCAGTTTGATATTTTATAGGTTTTCCATTAAGATGAAACAATGACTCGTTTGAAACATTGGAGCTCCTTTCTTCCTCCTGTGGCTCCAGGTGTGCTGTTTGCCCTCAAAGCAAAGCTTGCCATTACTTCTGAAAGTAAAACATGCTGCAAACATAGGAACTTGTGTCCAGAAATAGTTTCTCATTTTTTTCTGGATATCCATGTCACTGGTCCCCACTCCATCTTCATATGGGCAGTACCCACAGACCCAAACCAAAAGACATGGTTCCTGCTCTACGTTATACAACTGCGCAGGCTCTGCTATTTATGTACACCATAGGTCCTGAGGAGCTCAGTCACATGATAATACCCTTAGCTTGAAAGGATTTCTCATGTGAATAACGGCTCATGTGAACTGTAGATTAAACCATCCAAAACAAAAATAGAAGACAATTAAACCACTGAAGCACAATTAAAATGTAAAAGTACTATGCTGTGGATTAGCAGCTTAATGACATAAACCTCAAGGACTTTGCAGTAGCACTTTGAAAACTCTGTTTTTCTGTGTACATTTGAAAAAACGTAGGAAGCTGAATTGCCTCTATCCTTATCTGAAGAGACTGCTGTCCTTTGAAACTAATTGAAAAATTCCTTTCACAAGATGTTTTGGCAATATTTGGGAAGCTTGTCACACCAATTAAATATTATGGACTCCGGCTGACCAGGGCCAAACTGCACCGACTGCCTTGCCTTCTTCAGTGGCACTAACTCTGGAGGAGGCACATGAAGCTCCATGCCAGTAGGTAGGAAAAACATTACTCAAAGGCATCATATAAAGTGACATATTCTCCCTTTACAGCCATATAGTCATAGTACTCCATCAAGTACTACTTACTTGAAGTCAGATTTTTTTTTTTTTTATGAGTAGCAGTGCATTGTTCTTAGCCAAGGGAACCTGGAAAGTGCTTTTCACTGTGCAGAAGAAAAAATAAATCTAATTAATAAAGAGCTTCTGGATTGACTCATATAGCATTATATGCACCAAAAAAAAAAAATTAAACAGCAATGCTCAGTTTAATTTCCAAGCACAAACTAAAGTAGTAGCATTCATGGAGAAAGACGTGTTTATTTAAAATGTTTTCAGACATACAAACCACCCATCTAAAAAACCCTTTTGTGCTTATAGTTGTTCTGACAGCCTTACAGTCTCAGTCTTACTTTGAGCTTTTTAAACTGTGGCTTTTGACCTATCTGTAGCTTCTTCCCAGCAGTTGCCTCCTAATTTAATTTCAGTCTTCATAGTGGGTAAAATTAATCTTTTATTTTTACACCACTGACTTCTGTTGAAATAAGTGATGGCACTATAATTTCAAATTTACCTAAACAGGAAACAGTAGAGTGAACACCTCTGTTTAGCACATCTTTTGCTAAGACTGCAACATTTACTATCTTACAACATAAAATTACAGAAATAACAATAAAAGTCAGTGACTTCCCATCAGCAATAAAGTGCCTACATCTGAATATTTTTCTAATACAGAATGTAAATTTTCATGCACAAAGATCCACTTACTTTTGTTGTGATGCTTTTGCTTTAAAAAAAAAAAAGTGAAAATAGGTCTCTGCCATCTTATCTTTTAAGAGCAGCTTGTGCTGTGTGGTTTCACATTGTACTGGAAATAGAGCAGATGCAGATCACACCTGCAAGGACAAAGGGGAAGCCTTTCATCTACAAAAGAAGAAGTAGCACAATCTGTGGCATTATTTTATGAGGCAAACTATTTTTCTGTAGATGCTTGCTATGACTTGGGACAACCAGACATTGCTGCTTCTTAGCCCATAGTGAGAGGCATCTCTGGTTTTTCTCCTTTGACCTCTACTTAATTGCTTTCATTGTACCTGAGATCCCAGTTTAGGGTCAGTTCTAGAAGCAGATTCACATTTGCTGACAGATTATTTACTACCTGCAAAGAAAGCAGCTCTAGTCTAACACCATTTGGAAATTCAATTAAATATTTTCAGTTTCAAAAAGTACTTTTGTTAGCACTTTTGACTGCTATAGGATGCTGTCATAGTTCAGCCCCGATAGGGACCAGACTACACAGTCTCTCTTTCACTCCTCCCCCAAACCCCACCCCCCCACTCCAGTGGGACAGAAGGGAAAATTGGTAAACAAAAAAAACCCAGCAAGAACACATGGGTTGAGATGAAACAAAAAAATAAATTTAACAGCAATAACAGAAGAAAACAAATACAGTATATAACGGCTTGCAACAAATCTCCACACCTAGTTTCTTCCAAGTAGTAGGAGACTCTCCTCAGCACCCTCCTCACTTACATACTGAGCATGATGTCAGATGGGATGGAATAGCCCTTTGGCTAATTTGGGTAAATTAACCCCAGCTGTTAGCTAATTAGTTAACTATCCCAGCTGGGTGCCCCAGCCATAGGGGCCACCAGCTCCAGTTCTCCTCCCAGCTCAGGTGAAAATTAACTCTATCCTAGCCAGAACCAGGACAGATGCAAAATAAGGAAAGGTGATTAAAAGACTGGTAGCACCTGCAGTGTAGCTAAATTATCCAGATTGGGTTCAGCTCCCCTCACCCTTCTTTTTCTTCTTTATGTCAAAAAGCCTTTTGTTTTCATATCAGGCTGACTCCAAAGATCTGTTTATTTATTTTCATTTTGGCCAGAAGATGGAAACAGCCATTTTTTTGTATTCCTTTTAGCATGTAAACAAGTCTTCTGCTTCAGAAACATGTGCCCACAGTTAATTATGTTTAAGTGTCTTCTAGATTAAGGATGGTTAAGCATATGTCTGAGTGTGTTCCTGTGTAGTTTCCGAGGGCAAAATACTGCCAGAAAAAATCAACTGGACAGGTCCTGTTCCTCCATTTTGCTTGTTCTTAAGAGTGGGGATTACATTTATAGGAGATAAATTAACCCAGGGTGATCTGAGGTCTGGGAGCACTCACATGTTCATCCCTGAGAGTCTGGAGCTGTTCAGGAAGCTGTGAACGTCGTCATGCAACTGTTTTTTTCCTTCCAGCTATTTTCTTTCCAGCTCTAGGCTAGACTTGAACAGGGCAATTGGGGTTAAACTTAGCCTTCCTGTTCAAAATTTCATGCTGTTAACTTCCTGTAGCTGTAACAACTTCGGTTGCTCTTCTTGCACAGTGTTTGCTTTTTATACACCAGGGTTGTGTCACAGGACCAAAACCTTTATGTACATGCAGGGTGGAGAAAGACAGAGAAATGAGGGACCTCTTTTCCCATCTCCTTGGAGACCTGTGAGCTGAGAAGCCTGTGCTCAAAGATTTTATTTTACTATTCCCCAAGTAATTAATGAAGAGGGCTGGTCAAGCACAGGGGGGATCCGTAAATAAATTGCCTCCTGAGAATAGTTGCAGGCATCCACATTTCCCAGCTGCAGGAGCTGTAACCAAGAAGCATTCTGCTAGCTTTGGACATGAATCTATCCTCAGGATTCACATTTAATGTGCTGAGGTCATTAGTTCTTAAGGATTTCAATTAGAAAAAGCACTGATTTTCAACAAACGGCAGGGAATAATAGTACATTTTTAAATTTTTGTTTTTCAAAGTTGGTCATTTATTTTCAGCATTTAAAAAAATAATGTGGGATTTGCTGAATTTTTAATTTTTTTTCTCTTTCATTAGTGTATAGCATGTCAGAAGCAGTGTACAATATGGCAGCATTACTGGCAATCGAATAACAAGAGAATCAGTATGATGTCCCATATTTGAAATAATATTTGAACTGAAGCAACATCACTGGTAATATTGGTTGCTAATAGTACATAGAGGCTTTTACTTGCCTAATTCGACAGATTGCACAATAGTTCAGAGAAAACTGATTGCTCTGCAATCTCTGCAGCAGCTTCCTCCCTCTTCATAAGGTCCCCAGAGATAATCCTGCTCCCTTTGTGCTGCAATACCTTCTTTGGGCTTTGAGGAAGAAGAAAAGTATCAGTTTAGATTTAGGTGGGATTTTCCTACCTGTCAGAATACAATACGGCTTAACAGAGGAGTTTTGGTGGGGAGAGAAGTGGAAAGGATGAAAAGGAGAGTACTGCGAATCCTGGGCTTCAAGATCACATCAGTGCTTAATGCGTTGCTACTTAACACATTCCTTCTTCAGACTGAAGAGATATGCAGTTATTTTCAGGATTTTTTTTTTTAATTCCACCTGTTAAGGAGCACCAGCATCCAGTTCTCTTTGATCCCCTGGTTCTTCAAGTGTACTTAGTTTTTCTGGGTGCAATGAAAACAACATTTTCTCTGTCTTTTCTACTTTGCAGTGGAAACAGTATACATTTTCCCCCCAAATACTGTTCATCTGCTAAGCATTTCTATATTAATCCAGCAAAATCCCTAACATTTAAGCATAAATGGTGAATTGTTTGAGGTTCACGTATTGGGCTCTGTCTGGTCAATGACTCTAAATTGTGTTGTTTTTCCAGGCTGTGAGACACTTGAGACAGGGCCTGTGTCTCACTCCAGGTATTGTAAATGTCAGTCACACAGAAAGTGCTCAATAAATAAATAATGCGGGTTTTGTTACTGCTGTATGATGTTTTCCCTTGCCAGAGAAATGATAGCAGAGCAGAGATCAAAACTCATATGAAGCGAAAAAAGGAAGTACTCTGATTTATTTATGCAGAGGACAGGAAACTGTGTGAGTGCACTCCTGCACAAGTTTGATGTTACTTCTTTGGTTTTTGGGTTTTTTTTTTTACTGCTGGAGGATGAATACTTGGTCTGTTTAAACGTTCTTCATCAGGCTTCACAGAAAACAGTACTCAAGTTCCAAGCAGTTGTGGAGTGGGGTAATGTAAGCATGGATATAATGACCAGGATTAGGAATGAATTCGGTAGGGAAGTTCCCTTCCAAATAATGGACTTGACTCGATTCAGGCAAGTCCCGAAATATGTGCCTGACATTTAATCTTGACTTCAAGAGGAGCTAAGCAGCTGCTTAAGCTGCCCTGAAAAGCAACTGTCTCTCGAATATGGGCTTTTTGTGCTGTGCCCAGCAGTGGCAATGGCCGAAGGAAATGCAGCGGGTGTTCAGCAGCTCAGAGGATTATACCCATCCTGTGAGCATTGAAAACACTGTACTTGGGTCTGTACACACCGATGAACCCAGCTCAAGCCTGCTAGCTGCAGATTAGAGCTGAAATGTTAACAGCATCTCTAACCTCTCAGCTGCATTTAGCGTACTGAAATCCTATGCATCTCTCTAACCTTTCTGCAGAAAGTACTGAAGCATTTCCCCACTTCTTTGTAAATTGTTGCCTATCTGAAAATTATCCACAGTACTTCTATAACTTCATGCAAGCACTTCTCTTTTTCCAGATAAAGTTCATTCTTCATTATGAACTGCTTACAAAGTAAGTAGACCCCTTTTTCATTTAAGCTGATAAAAGTCAGGAACTCAGTAGAGTTACACTTGTATAAATTAGTGCAAAATTAGACCTGCTATCTGATTCAAGCCTTGGAGAAACTCTTCCCACAAAGGACCCTTGGATGGGGCCGTTTGGCGAAGCTTACCTAGCCTCTCTCAGCAGTGGGTGGGAAGGACGATGACCTTCACCTTGCCAGATCCTTCTGTAACTCAGGCGCCAGCCCTCACTTCAGCAAAGGTAAGTACTGCTACGCAGCATTAATGCCAAGACCTGATCCTAGCCGATGCCTTTTATTGCACAAACCCATGGAAATGTAGTGAAACTTTTTGGGAAACACAAATTCCCCTGCTTGCTGCCGTTCCGACCGAGCCGGGGCAGTGTGGCCACTAGGAGATGCTGCTCTACGCGGAATACGCAGAAGACAAAAAGCAAAGGAAGAAATACTTCAAACCAGGCCTGAGCCATGACTGGTTTCTTTTTTTTTTTTTTTGCAGGCATTTAGAGAGGAAATTTGAGACAGAAATATGTACAAGACTGTTGTGTTGAGTGAAACAGTAACTCACAGTTTGCAGAAATTTGGGAGGACTACTTCAGCACTTAAAAAAAGGCATTGCCTTTTAGTTTGATATAAATTACTCACCCAGGAATTTAGTTCTCTGATGGAGAATATTGACTGCTGGGATTTGGGTAACAAAAAGATGTGTGTTTCTGTACGTGGAAGAGTTTAGCCTACTCAATAATATGACTTAAACATATATTGAAAAAAAACCTTCTAGGATAAAATGAAGTTAAAATTCAGGGATGTAATTAAAGAGAGAAATTAGAAATACGCCTGGGAATTCAAGTAAGGAGATTTTCTATGTCTAGGCAGAAACTCGATAGGTTTAATGGTGATTCCAGTTCAAAACTAAGGTGTTGGAAAAGCTTTTGCTGGACCTGTGTTGAAGGACTTCCAAAATATGAAGATTAACTGAAAACTCCATTTATGTGTTTATATTTGCTTGTTGCTGTAGCAGAACTCCAGCTGCTGCGTAGCTTTATCACTCTCTGCAGTGACTAGGGATGCTGTGAGTGCTTGCGTTGTTCATTTGCTGTTAAATTGTATTGTCTTCTGCTAGCTTATAATGATTGCTGCCATAAACTGAAGAATGTTAAAATTAGGAAAACAAAGTCAAATTTGTATTGTCCTTTGGCAACATAAATGGCTATTCATCCACAGGGAGCCCAGTTATCAGTAGTGATCTTTCTTCTGTGCCTTTCTTGACGTGCTCACTCAAGTCTCAGAATTTTTGTGAAGGCTTTTTTCTTTTGTTTCGTTTTGCTTAGGGCTCTTTAAGGGGTGCGTGGGAGAACGATACTTTTTGGAAGTATTTTGGACATATAAGTTGCTGCAGTTCTCTTGGCCCCATTTTATAGGATATGTCTAACATCTTCATACTTGTGTGTTTATTTTTAGATACCCTATTTCCATATTTAGTAAATGGCAGTTCTCAGCCTTGCAGAAAAAGAGGCCATTTATTTGGGTATCTAAATATATAGAATTAAGAGTCCAGAATAGCGTATAAGCAGCTCAATTCCCAGTCAGACTCAACTCTGTGCATTTATGCCCTCCCACTCCTCCTTATGGGTATATTATATTGTGCACCTAAAGCAAATGTATATTCTTTAAGGTGCCATTTTAGGATAAATATATTCCTCAGCCACTGCCTCCCCGCAGCTTCCATCGCTGGCGCTGCCACTTTTGCAACCAGTTCTCACTTGTTACCTCTGCTGAAGGCAGGCATGGCAGCTACTGTCTGGCAGCAGCAGCAATGGGAAGCAAGGCACCAGTCCATGGCAAAGCCAGCAGCATGAGAGGTAGGAGCAGGATGTGAGGAGTGGAGATCTAAGGTCCCAAAGAAGATGGAAATTAATGTGGTGAAGAGGACACATGCACTGCATGATACATTTGATATTTTTGTGTAGGTCAGCTGTAATCAGGTGTTACGGCACAATTCCAGGTCAGCCTTGCCAATAAGCCAACTGTAATTCTGCGGGGCTTTGCAGGGAGAAGACAGGGAGATAAATACACACTGAAAGGATAAAGTAACAGTTTAAATTTAATTGGGTAAGCTGAAAAGCTTGTTCTTGATCAGAAAGCCTATGCTGATAAGCCCTACGCTTCCAGGAAAAGTATGTCTTGTAGAACAGGGAGCATAATGAAAAATAGTTGAATTTTTGCTATTTCTATTGTATAAGGCTTGCAAATATTCCTTGTATGAGAAGTGTACTTGTAAGGCTTCCAAGCATTCCTATAGGCAATAGAAAGATTTCCTTTTTTAATTTCTCTAAGAAACTGGTTGGAAGATTGTGCTGGCTTCTTCAGCCATTCCACTGGCAGGACCAAGCTGGAGGGTCTGCCATCAAAACTTGATCCTAGCTTATATCAGTTTCTGGTTGCTTTTTGAGGGGAAGGAAGGGGACGATCTTAAGATACACATACACTTCACAAACAGATGGAAGACTAGGCCCTACTACAGGCAGCACAAAGTCTACTTTAGGCACAAGTTGTTGATATTACGTTACCATAAAGTGAGTGCAGATGTTATTGGTGAGCAGAGGAACATTGGAAGCCTTTCAAAGGAAATGCGTTTAAGGAGGGATTTGAAGGAGGAAGTGGCAGGAGCTTTTCACGTGAGAGGTTATGATAAAATGTTTAGACTTGATCCGTAAATGACAGGTCAACATTCAGAACAGTCTCACCAAGCAAATCATAGGATATTTGATCTCCAAGTGTCAAGTTCGAAAAGTCCGTTGGCTGCTTGTGAGCATTTCACAGTGAATTCTTACAAAAGTTAATCTTAAATGTGTGGCTTCCTTTGGAAGGAGGATTAACAGTGCTCCTAGAAGTATCAAAATGGGAGACATACTCAATTGGACAAGAATCTTGATTAACCAGTCTACAGTCGCAGAGGGCAAGAAAGAAACTAAAGATAGTGGTTGATGTCAATGCTGCTCTTCTTGCAGACAGGTCCACTGTTGTATGAAACTTTTTGTATGAAATTGATTTCAAAGCTAGCACTGGGGAAATGGAAACCCCTTTAATGTGCAGATGGTGATGTTTTCAGGGCAATCAGGAGCTTCTTGGAGCTGAGTTTGGACACTGTTTCTTTGCCTGGTAGGAGAAGGCCAGCACTACTTTAGCCTTTCTAAAAAGCACATATTTCCCTAGTGATTAATTTGCAGAAGAAAAATACACAGACTGATTGAAGGAATGAAATAAAATGTAAGAGGAAGGAAGGAATTAGAACAGTTAACTGGAGGCTCTGGTCAAATCCATTCTTCCCAGCTCTCCCATTCTCTACTGTTTACTCTAAGTGCACCCCACTACAAGGTTCAGTTCAGCATGTATGAATTTGCAGGGGATCTCTTCTCTATTTTTAATACACGGATGTATCTAAACACCTTTCCACAGGAAAAGGGGGAATCTGGACTTACAAATGCTGCTAACATTAATTGAAGCCCTGCTTTTCTGTCCTTTAATTGCCTTGAGACTCTCCAGACCAGGATCAGATCCCTGTCTCCTATCAGTTTTCTACTGACCACTCACCCAAGTGAGTTACTGCAGGCTTATGCAAACAGAACTACGGAATTGGACCTTTTGGTTTTCTGCATGTACCCTCCTGCGTTGACAATTAGTCTTTTTAAAATAAAGCGGCATGAGATAAGAGCAGTAAGCTCTGCTAACACAGCCAAGCCGTGTATGAACTTTGGGTGATACACTCCTCTTAAATCACTGCCTGATTCTTTCAATTACTCAAAAGCCAAACTCAGAAACTAATCTATCTATGGCCAAAGTATTTCTGTTCCTAAAAAAGCCAGACGGTGAGCTCCATATGCAGATTTGGGGCTTTTTTTGCTGTTATTATTTTAAGGTGATGTCTTCTGAGTAGCTGCCATTTCTCATTGCTGTCAGAGCAGGCTAGTAGTTTAGGCTATTGCTGCTGGCACTGTGCCTTGTTGCAGAAATAGTTTATTTGTATAGGTTTCTGGTTCTTCATATGTAGGAGACCTAATGCATTTTATTCATTCTTCTTCTGGCTGAAGGTGGCCAGTTCTCATTCTCCTTTTATAGTCTGCATGTAGTTAACAGCTACCAACTGCTCTCGTGGAATGAGGATGAGGGGTTTGTAGTAATTCTCTCCGCAAAGAGCTTGCTGGGTCTGCGCCAACTTCTTCAGTGCTACCCCACTGTGATCCGACCACTTGTGTTTCACATCCCTTGGTCTCTTCTTTGCTGTCTAATTCCATGCACTTGCTTCCTGGTGAGGTCCCGCAACAACACAATACTGCGGAGCGAAGCTGACTTCCTCCACGCTAGGTTTTTTTAGGAAAAGTTGAAAGAGCCTCTCTTATCTTGGCAGGCCAGTGTCTAAAAAGTGGGAATGTTGGCAGCTCGCTCTTGGATTGGCCATTCTGGGGAAACTAGCTTCATCTCACTCTTCATTTTTATGCCTTTCACAGTCTCACATGTACAGAGTTTTACTTCTTTTCTTGGCGGAATAGATTAAGAACTGTTGATTGGACAGAAACTCCATCACAGTTGGTTGAAAATCAAAGGTCAAGATTTTAAAGATGTTTAGGAAGATGAATAACATACTTCCTTCATAATTAAACCAGTGGCTGAGCTGCTGGAGCACAGAATGTATGTAATTTGGGCCATTTATCTGAGCTCTCAAGTGAGACCTTTTGAGGTAACTTTAGGTACTTCTGAAAAAAATCTTGGCCAACCATCAACAACATAATCAACAAGCAGAGAAGTTAGTTCTAAGTAGACCACCCTGAAACAGTTCTGCTTTTGCTGGCAATTTATACCATTCCCCCCTGGATCTCTCCTTTGAGTGGAATATCCTGTTGGATTTATTGTGGCTTCACCACAAATATTGGAGCAAAGTCCCCTCTAAATTTACTCATGAGGAAGGATTCAGCTAAAAATGAGGAAATAAGGTGTTGCAGATAGCATACACCTTGTTTATAACCTTTTTCTTGAAAGTAAATATCTTCCACCATCTTTGAGCCCTACATCTTGAATTCCTTACCCTGCAGAGCAGGCAAAGCTCTGCTAGGCAAAGCTGTTCGTAATGAATCAATAACATATATTTTGGCCCTGGGAAGGCAATGTATCTCAGTTGCAGTGGAAAGAAAAATATGCTTTTAGAGGATATTTAGACTTCTGTGTTACAGCTGGGAGCTGCTCACCTTCTTTTATGGAAGACAGAGGAGCACTGAATTCATCTAGCAAACCCACAGGGTAGCTTTTAGTACAGATGTTTCTGATGCTTTAGAGCAGGGGTATTGAAATGGGGCAGTCTGGCTGGTGAGGATCTTAAGCATAGTTTGCCCAGACCTCACTGAGGTCTCAGTCTGACATGTGGGAAATCTGTTTTTATTGCCAGACCCTACAGGTCTCCCAGGGGGCAGCTGCAGTTCCCTGCCTCAGTCCCCAGCTGTGGAGGCGACGTGTGCTACATTTCCAGGAACCAAACCTCAGTAAAACTAACCAGCTGGCCTTGAGTTCCTCGGTTTTGGGACTTTTCTTGTGGGCCAGTGTTGGGAATGTACCAATGTTAGTTTCCCAGGGGCCATGAAGAGTTTTACCATTTTGTTAAACAGTGCTAGGTTTAGTAGATTATATCCGGAAATGCAGATGTAAACTTGGGCTTCCACTAGATTTAGAACAGCAGTGGACTACTTGTTTTTTGATGAGTATCATGCAGAGGCATTAGTATTAAGTGTTGGAGGGATTACATGGTCTTTCCTTTATTGCTGGAAGGTAAATCTGTATTAAAGGGATCTTGTGATGGAAAGGTTGAGAGTCAGACAATTGGCATTTGGTGCTGACACAAAAGTCATAACTAATGAGAACAAGCAGGTATACAAAGAAACCTATGATAAGTCCCATAATAATGGAATTTAGCACTAGTATGGTGCATATTCATACATTATACCCCTTGAGGCTCTAGTGCTGACATAACTACTCACAGCCAGAAAAAAATTCACTAGTAGGATGTGAGGAATTAGTTTCAGTACTGATAGAAATTGCACCTCAGGTGCAAAATGCTTGAAAAGTAGATGTATGTGGGAAAGCAGCGTTATTTGCACTAAATATTTTTACGGTAATGCATGTGAAAAAAAATTGTGCTGTAAGGATGGGTGAGTTTAACAAGAAGACAACATAAGATACTGCCTTCAAATAAATCAGTCTTCCAGACCCACATACACCTTCTTTTGTTAGTTGATTTTTACCTTTCTTCTGGCCTCTGATTAAGTTGGAATCCATTTTGGCGTCTTTTGCATCCACAAAATAGCAAATCTGAATTTACTTCACCATTTGCATCTTTGTTTTTTTCTACTGATTTACACCTTAGTTATAAGTAGCAAACCCATTATTGTCACTGTTTATTTCAGTTCAGATATTGTGTGTATGTTGCAGGTTCCCAACACTCTCGCCACTCCACATGCAGAAAACGAACAACAGCTAGGAAAGAGGTGGGTGTAGAGAAACTGTGTTTTGCTTCATTTCTTTTTAAGCAATGACTTTTACCATATTTAGACATGAATTTGGATGGAATAAATTTGATTCCTATCAAAACTGATTTAGGTTAAATTGTTTCAATTGATAGTAAATCAGAGAAACGCATTCATCAGTATTAATCTTCTGTTTCCTAACACTATACGTAGCTGTAACACAATAGTGGGACAATGACTACTTATTTCCCTGAAGTTTTTTGAACTCCCAGGGCTGCACTATAATCTTCCCAAGGTTTAACATCCATTTACTAACAGCATAAGTTCTATCCACAAAGCATACGATTAAAAAGTGCTGAAAGAAATGTTGATATTTAATTTCCTTTACATTAGCAGTGGCATTCCAAAAAGAAATAAAAC
Source organism: Chlamydotis macqueenii (assembly GCF_036417535.1). Lineage (NCBI taxonomy): Eukaryota > Metazoa > Chordata > Aves > Otidiformes > Otididae > Chlamydotis > Chlamydotis macqueenii. The sequence continues at coordinate 25,435,072 of NC_141559.1, forward strand.
TTAAGAGTTGAGAAACTGAACAAGCAAAAGAGAGACTTGGGGGAAAGCTACAGTTTTCTACTGTGCACTCGAGTTTACTTAAGGAAATGTGATTTTCTTATGTGTGTGGAGTGGGGAGGCAGCAGTACTTCTCTCTACAGGATCCTGGACTAATTGTGCCCAGTTCCTGGGTATGTCATTGCTGGACGAGTTAGTTGCAAACTCATTGCGTTGCTTTTATCTGGTGTCTTTGCAGTTGCAGTCTGAAGCAAGCTTGGCTAAGCAATAGGCAATATGATATCCACAGATGTTAGCCAAAGCAGTAAAAGCTGATAGGAATGAGTTAATATAGCGTGAGTGAATAATGTAGGTGAAATTGAGGGCTCTGGTTTGTGATCCCTGTCAGGTCTGGCAGTGGCGACTAAATCTTAGCTACCCCAGTTGGCTATCCTGCTCTTTTTTTAAGGTTACTGCTCCTGTAGCAGAAGTGATAGAGTGGGAGATGTACCTGCTCCTCAGCAGCAGTGCACTGCTCAGAATTTTAACAGGAAGCAAAATCAGGGGTTCTTTCAGTTGGTGTGTTGGTTTGCACACTGTGCTGTCAGTGGACCTGACTTGTTGTCTGCTATGCTGTCTCTGCCATCGGGGCAACAAAGGGACAGAGAGGATTTGAGGAGCAACAAAATTTTTGGATGGCATTGCTATACATGCTGGGAATTGTGTACCGTATTACTAAACTGGAAAACAGCAAACTAGTGGAAGAGAAGGAATATGATTGCACAAACTCCCTATTAGTGATTTATTAGATCATTATAGAAGCCTTACATTTTCACTAGGTTTCCTATTGTCTTCATCAGCTTTGAAAAGTGGTTTAACAGGTCACAATCTAATAGTGGAATTCTACTTGAATTCCCTTGAATTTTGGTTTCCAAAGGAAATTGGCAAGGCTATTCATTTATCACACTCTGCCATTTGCCTGACTTCGTCACAAGTGTTCACAGCATTTTGCAAGGAAACCAAAAGCGGGTCTTAGCTCTGAAGGGTTTATTATCCCACAGTCAGGCCATGACACAGAACTAAATTAAGGGAGGGATACAAGTCTTTCTGAACAGCACAGTAGACAGCTTGCCACAACCACATTTTTTGAAAGATAAATTCTATGGCTGCAGAGGAGCTCAGGCACACTCAGGAGGGAACGAGTTGACCCTTCTACACTACAGATCCAGCAATGGATTAAGCATTTTGAGAAATCCATCTGAAGACACATTGTCTGAGAGCTGAGGGAAAAAAAGAGGGGGCCCCAGAGCCAGAGCAGAGACAAAAGACATCCTAAAATATGGGGTGCATTTCTTGTACCCAGGTTTCACAAAGCTTTAGGGATACAGGAAGCTGAAGATGTTCTTCGACAAGAGAATAAGCACTGTTCTTCCTTCAGCCTCGGTAAATAGGACAGAAAGTACCTCCTCCTTGCAATCTTTCCCATGAGAGTGAGTCTCCACTTTTGCCCAGTGGAGACATAGATGGACAAGCAAATATATTTAGATAGCAGAGGGAGGGTGAAACTCACAACTGTAAACAATCATAATGCTCTGAACTACTGTCTAAGCATGGAATTTATTTTACATTCCTTGGAGGTGTACAGAGTGTTCAGCAGTGCTCTTTTCTGCCTTTGAAACTCAGCAAAACTAAACTAAATGAAGAATCTGCAAGAGCAAGTCCAACATGTAGAGCAAATGGGGTTAGTGTGGGAAAGCTAAATATAGATAGTGTCTCTAATCAGAGTTGGAAGGCCAGGAACGAAGCAGCATGGCACACAACATGCTGAAAGATACTCAATTAACCTTAATTCAAGTTCCATGTTTCAGTCTGTGCTGCTCGGCTTGCTGAGAGTGTGCGTCAAAGTACCCATGATATTTTGGTGAGGGCATTGCGATCTGTCGAGATTTTCACAGCCCACATCTAAAATCTATTTTTAGACTTCAGCTCTTAAAGGAAGGAAAAAAAAAAAGGCAAGCTAAGCCAATTTTCTAACAAAGTCTTAGAATACTATTCATTGCTGGGCTGACAACCTTAATGGCCAGTTACGGATGAGCTACAAGCCCCGGAAAATAAGGCTTATAATGGAAACTACAATTCAACCATGTAACGATAGCATTGCAGATGGGATATGGCAACACAGATCCGTTCCCTGCCTGAGTGAACTGGCTGCCTTGGAGTTCTGAGGAACTCACCTTCTCCATACCCATCTTCTCCAAGCTGGAAAGGAAGCAGCAGCAATCTCCTTAGATGCTAAGCATCACAAATGTCAGCATATCAAGTAGTATCATGGTTAATTTCAGGCCTGGAAATAAGAGAAGGACATTTGGAATAGACTGCAAGTAGTTGGCAAACTGTAGAATAGGCCACTAGGAGAGAGGGGAGAGGAAAGAGTAAAAAATCAGCACTTCAGTGGCTTAACCCATGCCCATAAATAAGGGACAGATGTTTCCTATTGGAGCATCTGCTTATAAAACAGCTTCCTCCCTGCAAAGTGGCACACTGCAGCTTCTATATATAACTGCAGTACAACACAACATAGCTGAATGTTTATAGAAGCAAGTTTATTTGTAAAACATTAAGGGTAAAACCAGATAGAGTTAGGAGCAGGTGGGATGTCTCTTGATAAGTACCCAATATTTCCATGTACAGCAGCACACTTTTTTGTCTGCCTTCGCAGAAGATGCCACAATATTCCTGTGGCCAGTGCTGCTTGTCAGTTCTGAATGCTACTTTTTGCATTTATGTAAGACATGAAAGCATCCAGAAGGCTGAGATTTAGGCCGTCCAAGGCCAGATAATTGAGGGCTAATGTACTCTCCGTATCCTTAAGTCTGTTTCCACTGTTGCCATTACGGTGTTTCATTACCAGATCATATAACAGTGTGATGTGACAATGTGACATGCTATTCAGCAAAACAGGAAATGTTGAGAAACCTTTCTATGTTATTCACATCAGCAGCTTTCAATAATAAAAGTGACACGCCCTCCATGATGGAATGAGTTTGGATGCATCAGTATTCTTCATAGACCGTCACTCTTGTCATTATGGTAGTGACAAACTTTGCATGCTTAACCTATCACTTATAAAATGAGTATGGTTTTTTTCTATAGAAGCAGATTGTTCTCCCCCTCATGTGTACTCAAGTAAGCAAGACAGTTCCAGGATTAAGGGTCTCAGCAACGTCAGTAGGATTAAAGTGAACATTTTTTCAGAAGTGACTGGGATTTGTTAAAAGCCTCTTTCTTTAAAGCGATATTTTTATGCATTCCAGCAAGCACAGTTTTTACTAGGTTCATCACATACTGCAGTGCCTCAGCCACAAAATTGGGATCCAGATTCATAGCTGGACCAAAGACTCAGCTCTTTCTGTCCTTCTGCCCTTCACAGAGCCAAAAAAAACCAGTGTTTTATGACAGCCAGATTCCCTAAGAGCAGGGCTTAGTATCAGGAGATTAGGGGTCCATTTTCAGATGTCATCTCAGGTACATAATTTCACCTGTATTTCAGTTTCACAGTTTCCAACAAAGAGGTAAATGAACTTTTGCATCTGGTGGAAAGAACTCTTATTTATAGGACACATAAAGCATACTAGCAAGCATGTATTCAAAGAGTTACTTAATAATATAAAATAGTTCTGGGATACCTCAGAAAAAAATTCCTGGGGATACCCTCCCAACCTTATAAAAAAGTCCAGACCTATTTGTTTCACAAACATCCCTGTTCAATCCTTGTTAACGATTTCTGCCCACAGGTTTGCACAGGCAGCCCTGCCCCAATATGGCATCAGCTTTCGGAAATGCCTTCCCTGACTGCATGTCTCTTGAAGTGCCCCTTGCTGAAAATGCACTTCTGTGTGATCAACAGGGGCCGGCCAGATGGCGTTTGCCGGAGTGTGAATTTGCAGCGCATTAGCTGCTCTACATTAACTCCTGTAGTAAATGTGTCATTGTGCTCACAAAAGCATTCTTAGTGCAGATTAAGGCTATCCACACAGGAAGCTAGTGCAGAGTAGCCAGGGCTGTATAAATTCACACCTTAGCTTAGTTGGTACTGAATTTCCCCTGTAGACAAGCCCGCCGTCCATCCACCTACTTAGCTGGTGTGTCTTGTAATGCCGCTTTCCTCAAGTGCCTAATTTCTGAACATACTTGCTGATAGGTCTTCCTTTTTCCCTTTGAGAGCCATTCACTACGTACTACCCACCGGGCAAACCTTTAGCTCCTGCAGCTGCTTGCGTGCAATACCAGCGGCCTCTGAGCTCTCAGCACTAGGTTTGGCTGCTGGAAAACATGGATGCTGTAGGCTGATACCTCAACTTACACCCACTGCCATATTTCCAACTGCTGCTGGTATTCCCTCTGTGGCCACCCTCCTCTGTCCTCCACAACCAACTTTATCTTCCCCTGCCTCCTCTGCAGCTCTTTGTAGCTGGCTTGGATTAGAGTCGTGTGAGAAAAGCAGAGTCTTAACGCAACCTAAGAGTGAATTGACTGACTTACCCCATATTCAGAGATCAGCATGCTCAGAAGACCACTTGGAACAGTGCCTGAGCAGTGCGTTATCATTTAATTAGTCATTTTACAATAAGATCAACACTTCTAAATTGTTTGGACGCTTTTGGTTTGGTATAAAGCCATCCATTGTAACACAGAAATGCTATAAACTTCCCTTTAGCACTTCCTCCGCCTCACTGCTCACTTTAATGTTGCTCAGGCTGGTTGCCTGCTGGTTGGATGGTAAGCTGTTCGGGACAGGATCAATGCCTTTTATACTTCATCAGGTTTGAGCAGAATGGAGGACCCCTATCCTGTTACACAGGGGCATAGCTACAGCACAAGTGATGGTGATTGTGATTACAGCTGACAACTGAAATAAATGGCACTCTGCAGACCTCTTCCACTTCAGCTGCATTAACGCAAAGGGCAGAGAATACAACCATGATCCCAATGTTGAAAGCCAGGATCAAACTGGTAGTGTTATAGTTGTATTTTCCCTCCCCTTTTCACGACTGGATTACACACCTTACTAAGAATATTTTCCTGCATGCTTTTTGTTATTCCTTTGCCCTCAACAGTGAAGGAATGCAAGAGCAAGCCTAGCTTTTCTGTGCTTTCTCTCTTTTTCCCTCACTAAAGCATGTGGGACTTGATGTCTAATCCATACGGTTTCTAGGGCAGGCTACTCAAAAAGAATACACCATTATTAATAGAGGACAACACCAAGATACTTGAACAATGCCCCATTGTGAGAATGGAGAGAGGTTGTTGATGGTTTAGCTCCAAACCTTGAATTCCCTCTCCTAACCCCACAGCTGACCCGCAGGAACCTTTTCTCCTTTCCTGCTACCCCTCTCTTTCCTGAAGAGTCTTTGTTGCCTCTGTATTAATAAGGCTCCTTGGTATACTCATTTGCATGGCAATTTGCACTTCCAGCTCACAGATAATCCATAGCCAGGATGTTGCTTGTGTTCTAGAAATAAACAGAAAGGGTCCAGAGATGTAAAATATTCTATTCAAGGATGTGCTTTGCAGAGGAGAAAGAAGATTGTTCTCCCTCCGCTCTCAGCTTCTGCACTGTACCCCTTTCAAACACAGGGCTATTAATGCAGTAAGTGGGAAATTCTTTCCAAAATCCTCTCTGAAATCTTAATGAGGTGTATGCCCACTTCTCTGTAACTCAGACAGGATACTAACTTTTTATCACAAGGCCATCATAAATAACGGATTTTAGGGGAAGTTGGAACCATTGCTAGGAAGTCTTACTGCTCCATAACTGCGCATGGAAAGCTCTTTAGGGTGGACACCTTGTACTTATTTCCCTGCTGAAAACCTTCGCAAATGCAGATTTTGGCTTTCTACCCAGAGATTTGAAGAAATTGCTCTAACAAAATCTCTCCTCATCTCCCCAAGACTTTTTTTTTTTTGCCTAGAGCTACCAGTGTCTCAATGCAAGTGAGTGTAGCCAGGGTATTTAGCAGAGCAGGTATTTGGAAGAGAGTGTACCTAATTCTCACTTTTGACCCTGCAGGCCTGCACTCAGGGGCTAAAATTACAAGCTGCCTTAGTCAAATGCAGCTTTTAAGCAGCCAAGTGAAAAGTGTGTGTGTGTGATGATTCCTAGTTTCTGGTTAGGTCAAAGTAGGTAAGATTTATGACCATCTGAACTTTTAATTTCCATGTTCCAAGTAAACACTTGTTACTAGTTTTGTAACTTATGTCATAAATAAGTATGTTTTTGAGGTTCTGCAACCTTAACTTCTTTGATAATCTTGGCTTTTGTTGTTTTTTTTTTAATAAGTATACGCAGATTAACGACTATGAATGTGAATGTTTGGAATTATTGATTTGGCAGGTTAATACTGACCTCTTGTCTTGGTCAATATTTGCCTAGGAGGATATTAAATCTTAGTGTCTGTTTCAAAAGTCAGTACATATATTGTAACCGGAACAGAAGAAAATTGAAATGCTAGAAGTTTTATTAACCAATAATGAAAGTTTGGTAGAACTAATTATTTTCAGGTTAAAATGAAATTAATCAAACCATTGGGGTGCTTTTTTAAGAGTGGTCAAGCACCTTGACCTGCAATTTGAAGATGCTTATTTTCAATTTATCCAAGTTTAATAAAGGAAAGGGAGATGGGGAACAGCCAAGATGTTTAATTTATAGTTAAATAAAGCATTTTGTTTAACCAGAGATTAATATAGAAGAAGATATTTGTTTTCATGTGGACAAAGTGCCCATCAAAGGAACAAACAGAAAACCACAATCCTTCTCTTTTCAATTCAGCTAACAAATAGAAAAAGTGATGCTTTGAGCAGTGCTTGTTATTGCATTGGTTATACACACTTTCACTGAAAGTATCAGGAAATTTCTCTGTATTATGGCAGTCTCATTTAGATTTTAAGAAAATGGGGAAAAAAAGACAGACAAACATTTATCTCCAGGGAGGAAACAACCGATTCAGCTGCAGCCAGCTGTTTCCATACATTTACCAGAGTACATTCCTCCAGGGCTCCCACACTGCTGACCTATAAAAGGTGAGCACTAGCGGCTTCCCGACGTGTTATCTTTCCAGGCTAGATGCAAGACTGTTAACATTAAAAAGGGAAATAGTTTCCCCTGTTCTCATTGCTGGAGGAGCCATTTTCCTTCTTCTAAAAGGTTTCTCACAGATCCACTACTTAATAAAAAAGGAGATGACACTGATGGCCATCACACATTCTTCCCAGTTCTCTGGATATTGGTATTTAACAAAAAGGAATATTCCTCTAAAGTTTTGTTTAACTCTTCTCTGAATTACTGCTCATGCCATTCCACAGCTGTTGTCTTGTTTACATAGTGTGGTTTAAAAGGACATTCCCATCATGGGACATATGGAGCATGGATGTTACATATTGCATTCTAGAATAAGGCTACTTAAATCCCACTTTTATGGCTTGAGTTTTTAAGTCCCTGTGAGACTTTGCTATAGACTGACAGGAGGGACAGGTGTATTGTAGCTTCAGCCTGGTGACAAGTTTTCACATTCAGCTGCATTCTTCCAGCAGCAAAGGCCTGAGCAGCTGGCAGCCCCTGAGCCTCCCTGCCTTTGCGGGAATGCCTATGGCAGGGAGAAGAATGTGCTGTATCCCTCACCCCGCCACGCAGCCACATTGCAACGCAGGCATGGCTGCTGCTCCCCCCCATCAGGTGAGGCCTCCCTCGGATGCAGCCTCAGCCACACTTATTTACCCTGAATGTGGTCCTGAGGTCCTAACCCTGAGAGATGCTCAGTGCTTTTCGGCAGCGAGCAGATCTCATAACGAAGAATATGCAAAGAATAGGGCTTGCTGAATTCAGGTCTCTTCTTGCGAACAGAAAAATTTTCCAGTTTTGAAACTGGATGGAAACTAGACATAGCTCGTGTTCCCTTGCCTGCTTAAACATAAATTCTAACAGGAATGAATTGCACCAGTTTTTGCAGGATACAGTTTTAAAAAGGTCCATCTGAAGCCCATTCAGCATGTAAGCAAGGTAATTCCATTAAGTGAGCACTCCTAGATGCAGACACCCTTTGTGTGCCTATTTTAGGAAGCTCCTTTGAGGAACAGACATATAACACAACTGAGAAAGCGGAAAAGCAAACGAAGACTGGGTTTCTTTTGGCTGCAGCTAAGGGCAACTAGATATGAAGCAAAGGGCTAAATTACACTTTGTCCTACATGGATGTGTTAGGGAGGAGAGTATGTCCTCACCACTCCCTTTCTTTTTCCTGGTGTTGCATCCCTCATGGTCTGCAGAAATGTTTCTTCACAGCTCAAGGGAAGGAGTTGGCACTGCTGGCCAGGACTAGACATTTCTGTAGAAACATCATGTAGGGGTCAGCAAGCTAGGCATATATACTGGCTACACTGACAGAACGGGCGTCGCGAGGGGTCCCAGCATTGCACTTCCACCAGCTTTCACCTGGCCAGTGCCTCCTCCTCTTCTGCATGTTTGTGGTGCTATGGCAGCGAGCAGGATGAAGTGCTGGACTGAATTCCTATCCTAACTATTCAGGCTACAAACCCAGCCTTAGGAAAAATAGCTAAGAAAAAGCAGAAACCAGTCACCTCCTCGGGTTGTAAAAGAGGAATGGTGTGAGAAACCAGGGTGAAGTTCCAGCCCCCCACCCTGACGTGTGGTATAGCCGGCAGGCAAGCGCTCTTCAGAGTCTTTTCCTGCAAGATGTGTTATAGGTATTTCTGCATACAAGCTATTTCCTCTCCCCCCCTGCACCGCTTTGAAGGTCACTGTAAGGGTGAGCTGCATCACTGCACAACTCAGCAAAGGCAGGTGCTGCAATTACCTAGTCTAAAAAATCATGCAAGAGCATTTGCTCTTTTGCAAGGAGAGCAAGCATCTGGAATCTTTCATCTTTCATGGTAATCTCATTTACTGTGAAATGAATGAATTCAGATCCCAGAATTTTCCTCTAAGACTATCTTTAAGTACCAGCCATCTGATCTGCAGCAATCTAGAGGGTGGGGGTTAAATAAACCTCCTGCATTTACAGCCACCTTCCTTCCACTCTCCCCCAAAATAATATTCTCTCCCTCCTGATAGCAGCAGCTGTGATGGATGCGTCCATCCAGTGGCACGGAGGACAACGTGGGTCTGAAACCGCAATGTTGCTTGGTAACCACCTGCTGAGAGCATCAGAGCCAGGCGCTGGAGCCCATGGCGTCGCATCTCTCAGACAAATGGGTGCCTCGCAGTTGGCCTGAGGATCAGCAGCGCTCAACGTGGACCCCTCCTGTGCAGCAGCCGTGGCGTTATGCACTGGGCTGTCTGGTCGTAGCATTTGAGAAGTTTGGCTCTTTTTCTCCTCTCTGCAATTGATGTTGTGCTCTTCACACGTGGCTTTGGAGCACTCCAAGTCCGTCAGCACGGTGCAAACGTATTCTGCGCAAACGGACAAGGACCTGACCCTGCATCCTGAGCACTGTGGCAGAAGGACTCAATGGCACAAGAACTCATTTATTTATGAAAGCATTCCTATTTGGATATATTTATCATATAACTTTTCATGATGTTCTGGGACTCTGTCATGTGGTATACTTAAAATATATTTTGGAATTCTGACATATTTGAAGCTGGGTCAGATGTGGAGCTTGGCTCCAGATCAGATTCTCACTTACGTTAAGTCTAGTTGTGGTATGAAACCCTAGACTAGGATTTGTATTCAATTAAACAATACTAGAATCCTGCAAACTTCTTCTAAGAGCTCAGCTATATTTAGTGGCTACCTGAGCAGCTGAGGCTTTAAATAAAGTCAGTACCACTTGCTCGACTTTACCAGCATGATCAGAAGTCCTGTTAAAAAGAAAAAAAAAAATTAGGCTTTTTTTTTTTAAAACCTAACTGGAATATAAGCTTTTCCCTAAAATAAATTTAAAAAAATGGCCAAAGGTTTGAGTTCATATCAGGGAATTAAATTAATATTTCTTTCAAAACTTTCCTTTCTCTGTATTTTACTTAGCAATTCATGAGCCAATAACCTAATGAAGGGAAGAGGAAGGATGATCAAACATAGCCATGAAGTATCACGTGTCTGATGATGCTGGACACTGATACAAAATTTGTTATTATGCACTTTACTGGTTTAAAACTCAGAAGCAAAATCCAAACCAGAATCAGAATGTAGCAGAACATTTATTTTGGCACATTAAACACGGAGGCACATATTTAGAACAGCTTGTGGAGGAAGAGTCACACCTTTAAAAACAAAACGAAACCTGTGTTCGCACCTCACGTGTGAAAACTGGACCGAAAAATAACATAACAGTTTCGCTACATTAAGCACACTACAGCACATGGAGACATCAAGAACTCCATCAAGATCTCCAACCCATTTAATACCTGCCTCTTGCCATGATCCCTGCCTTGTCATTTTCCCCATGCATAAATATACATTGTCCCACCTTAGGCTCACCAAGAGGTGCACAGAGGCTGTGCCCTCCTGGCAAGCAGTGCACACAAGATGAGCAAAGCTGCAGAGCAAAACCACAGATGCTCCTGACCCAGCACCGATGCTGCACAGGCATCAGGGGCTTCGTCCCCAACCACATCATCCCATTTTGTCCCAGCAGGGAGGCATCCAGTCTCAAGTGCCCAGATTGCCAACCAGAATGTGGTAATGGGGGGTAATCAGGCAATTCACTTGAAAAGCATGCTCCTGGTCTGATGCGGCAGCAGCTGCTAAGCACCTCTTATTGTCGCTGTAGGCAGGGGCATTGCCCGAAGATGCCCCTCTCCCTTTCTGCCTATCTTTTGATGATCTGGAAACATAGAAAAAACTTAATTTATTCACACCTTCCCTCTGTATGCTGTGCTCTCAGTGCCACTGTACATACTAATGGCAGGTTAGTGGAGCTCTGCACGTGCTTATGAAGCACTGCGGGCAGTACAGAAATGCTCTGTGCTATTTTTGACAGTTACACCATTTTATTTAATAGTGCACTGACTAAAGGCTTTTCTGGATGCTGTAGATAATCCCCCCATATTCCAGCCTGGTAAATCAGGAGGGGTCAACTTGTTTCCTCCTCGCGCTGCTTCCCTCACAATGCTGCTGCCTGTGCAGATGGTCCACGTGCTCTCCCCTCAGTGCTGCTGTGAGAGGCCCTGTGCCTGCCAGGTCAAGGAGGGAGTCTTTTCCCCACGCCAAGCTCCTCGCACCAGCCAACAGCTCAGCCGTGACATGGTTCTGTGTAACTTTCAAACAAACCTAACCCCTCTGCCTCCTTACGTGCAAGAAGAATCCATCTGCCAGCATTAGTAAATTTGTTTGGGGTATCAGCAGCAGTGAGAATGAACTAAAAGGTAAATCACTTGTTCTACCAACAGGAAGGACTCAAAAAGCATGAATCCAACAGGTCTTCATAAAAAGTCATGAGATTGGCTGTGAATCTTCAAAGTACACAAACCAACTCCTTTTCAAGTTCACTTATGGTCTGAGCCTTCAGTATTCATATTTTCAAACTCTTCTGAGATCTAGAGGGCAAGAACTTATCTCACGCTCTTTCTTCTCTTTGTTTAAACGGATTCTCACGTAATCCTGACCCTCAGCACCGGGCGGCAAAGAAGCGGTCCCTTCCTGCCACCCCACCTCAGGCAGCTTCCCCTGCCACACTGTCTTGCAGAGATGGACCAGGGGAATGTGTTTAGTTCTGAGACATTCCCAGACTGCTAGATACACAGTGTAGCTCAACAGCTAAAGTAAACACTAGTGGCCCAGAAAGAAAGTAAAGACATGAACGATGCCTGAGGAGGAAGACTGCAGCATTGATGACTGGGGTATCTTTGACTTCAGGAGGAATAGGAGAGGCCAAGGACAAGACAGCGTGTTGGCCTGCTGGTGATGGTTCAGAAGGCTACTTCTGCCATCAGTTTTCCGGAGGCTGCCCCACTGTGCGAGTGAGAGGCTGAGGTGCACGGGTGCTGCCATGCCCCATTGGCTGCAGAGGAGCCGCCTCTGGCAATGAAACCAGCCAGGGGCAGCCCTGCAGCAAACAGCTGTGGCAGTTTCAAAGCGAACGCAAGCCAAAACTCTTACTTTGTGGTGCTCATAAGGCCACTGTTAGAAGGAGGAAGAGGAAAAAAAAAGAGTAAAAAGCAAACAGTTATGTGGTAACTTTCCCCTTAACACAGACGCTGTTGGTGGAGTCCCTATGTATGGCTCACACAGCCCCTTTATTATGCACACTTTTTAAGAGCTACCTTGTGTGATAGGGTCCTTGTTTTCTCTCATTCTCTCCTGCTGTAAGTTTTCCAGAGGAAATTATACTTTTTTTTTAAGCTCTCCTTCATTACACTATCAGCTACCTCACTCACCTGGGAAATAAAGGTTAATTGGCCCTGTGCGATTACAGATTCAAATCACAGGCACTTGAGATAGGCAAGATTAACTAACAGTCATTGCAAAAGTGGTGGTGACTAAGCTAGAGACTTTGAAATTGTCACTCAAAGCTAAAAATTGTGACTAACATACTACTCAGGTGACTGTAAATGATGAAGTTTTACAGACATTTTTGGAAGCTATTTACACACAATTGAAGTATCTTCTGTGATAAATTGCAATATCCTCAAAATCTCAAATGTTAAGTGCCTTCATTTTAAGATTTCTAAGCCATGGCTGATATATCCTCAGATTTTCTTTTTTAAACTAGATTGCAAGTGACCTTCTATCTTTCTCCACCTCAATATTCTGTTTCACATTGTTAGCAATTAGTACTACAGAAAATACATCTTTAGCTCAGAACAGATTTTCAACTCATTTAGCAGTTCATTGCTGGATGATGGAAAAAAATTGAAACAGAAACTGATGCTAAACAGTTCATATGAGTGCAGAAATGCTGTTTACTCTTTTGGAGACATGTAGAAACAGCACTTTCTATCTCAGGCCATCATTCCGAGAAGGAAATAGCACATTAAGCTAGTTCTAGTAGTATCTTCATAGTATCACTATGGACTAGTTCTGTCCACTGTAATGGGTTAATAAATAAATAAGTCTTTGTGGTAGTTATAGAACATTGTATGGCTTCAGGCAAGTACATGTTCGTTCTCAGGGCAAAACAGAGGAGAAGTAGTTTTTGTCTCTGAATGGAAATGCATTTAGAGAGGAAGCAAACTGTGTCTCTTAAATGGAAATAAAAAAGAAAACAGTGCAAAGAGCCATGTGCCTGGCTTCCTTGAGAGTCCTCAACAGGTGAACGGAGAAAGTCTTTTTAGAAGGGTGAGATGTGGTCTGTGCTTGTATAGACAGGGAAGTAAGAAAATAGCTTCAAGAAGTGAGAAATGCCAAAGAAATAAAATAGGTATGGTAAAAGAGGTGTTTAAGAGGCTTATTCTTCCTCAATGTATTCCCTTAAATCCTATTTAATATTAATGAGACTTGAATACACAGCTTGTGGGGAAAGAACAGTGACCTTTGTGGGCTTAAATAGGATCCCGCAAAATTTGGAGCCGTGCAAGAGGTAGCCGAAACAAGTTGCTTAAGTTCTAAAAAAATTGCAAGTACAAATGCACAGAGTAAGACTTTGGGAAAACAAAGTGAAACCAACAGAACAGAGGAAATAAAGAGACAGTTGATTTGAGAGCCATACCCTAAACTCAGGTTGCTACCTTGCTGCTAGTAGATCTCATTGACCTGTAGTAACGGCATTAGATATGTAGCCCATAACAAGAATTACTGCTCATTCCAGCCAGCAGATAACTGCAAAGATATATACGACTTTGGGCAGCACATTACTATAAAGGGTGCTCCTTCTCCTTTTTGCTATGCCATGTGACAAATCCCATGATTAAATACACCTCCTTGCATGGTTTTTCATACAGCCACAAATAAATAGGTCAAGAGGCAGCATTGCAAACATTTGTACAGAGCTACGATTCTGCTGGAAGCGTTTGCAAAGATGTAGCAGGTAAGTCCTCAGCGAGTGTTTGGCAGTAGAGCTCCACAGAAACCTACAGAGCTTGGGTGGCATGACAGGACAGCTGCAGTCAGAAAGTGGACAAACTCTGCTGCAAAGAAGGATGCTGTTTGTGAACTAAGCGGAAGATGAGACAGGACTTTAGCCGGGGGGGGATGACAAGAGCCACAGCAAGAAACAACGAAGGTGGGACGTAAACACAGAAGGTGATTACTTTTGATGGGTCCCATCTCCTGACTGCAATAAATCAATACATGTTAGCCTCAAATTCTGGCAGAGGCCTCTGAAGAGCTGATTGCTCCAGCACGCCCTGATTCACAAGGTTATGAATGGCAGTGACGGGAGGGCTACGGCAGTAAACCTGCCCACGGCTTATCTGCGTTTCTTTGTCAATATATCTTTTCAAATCAGCATCTAGTGAAAAAAAAAACAACCAAAACCCAAACAAACTAGCCTGCAGATGAAATTGCTAAGGCAACACGCAGCTTCCCTAAGAAACAGAGCAGGAGTTAGGTTATGGTGAGTGCTGAGGAGCAGTTATCCTGCAGCACAGCTCCCTAACCGAGAGGCTGCAAAGACCCTCAGACTCTCACATCGGTCCAGGAAGCTTTACATCATAGCTGTAGCTCATGAGGTTTTACAGCTGATTTACGGTATTGGTCTCAGAACTCTTCACTCTATTATAAGTGGATGGGACTTTTCCTATAAACACGGATTGAGGAGAAGGCTTTGGAGTATCTTTTTACACATTGTAATCATATACAGGCATGCTATCACTTGCAAAAAAAAATTATATTCCCTCTCTCTACGTATAAATATATATATATCTACTCCATTTTATTTTAAGCATATGGGCTGGTATTCCTGTGCGTAAACCACCTAAAAATTAGTTCCAGAACAGACACGTTAATGGAGACTCAAATAACTAAAACATATAGTACAGCTGATGAAACCTTGGCAGCAAAATATTTGAGCATTGCCAGAAAAAAAGTAGATCCTCACCTTATGGCCAAATCTTATTACCCTTTTGGTGACCAATACTACCATTTTGCTTTGGTCTTAGTAACTTTTAAGTATTCCTTACGTTCTTGAGATTAGTATATTGTTGCCTAGAACTGTGACGCCATCAGATTTCTTTGGTTAAGTGGGGGTCTGACAAGCTTGGTGCTTGGATTGGGCATTTCATGGGCACCCATGGGTGGCTGTGATGAGCCCCCTCCCCGGCAGCTCAGCATGCCAGCCTGGTGGAATCATTTCTGAGAGCACTGCCAGTACCATCTTTTCCCATGTGGCAGAAAGCTGCCGGGCACTTGCTCACACCCATTAAAGACTCCAGGAGGCATTTTATAGATGAGTGAGTTATAGATGCCTGTTTGCTGGCTTCCTGAGGGGAGCTGCTCTGATGCTGGATTTTATATTCATCATGAAGTTCATTGGAAAAGGTATCTTCACTTCCTTTCGGGTCTGTTTTGTGAAGCATCTGCTATGTTTCATGCAGGCTAGGGCTGATTTCTGTGGAAGGGAGTGATTCCTATGTAGGATTTACACGACAGCAGCAGGCAGAGTGTTGAAGGGCAGGCTTAATCCTCAGCTGTGCTCCAGCTGATATCAAAGAGATTTTATATTTAATAAGTCTCAAACACTTACAGTCACAGAGGACAGAAAACACAGAAACATACAGTAGAATCAATCTATCCTCCAGGGCAAGATGAAACAGAAAATTAAGAGCACAAGATTTCTTAAATGTGTAGAAGTCTACATTCAATAATAATGAAGAATTATACACAAATCATCCTGCTGTTTCAGGAGGGCAGTTTATCTAAATATGATGTCAGGCAAAAACCACTGGAGTGCTGATGTTGGGTAGGTATGTGTCAGAAAGCAGACATATAAGTGTGTACCCTGGGAGAGGACTTCTCCGCAAACGGTTTTCCCTCTCTTTTTTTCATCCAGGAGAGCAAACTACGCATCTCTGCTCACCCACCTGGCCTTCCATATCAAGCAGAAAATACTTCAGCTGCAGCGATCAAACACATTCCCTTTCCTGCCCCACCAAGGGAATGCTGCTCCCAAAGCCTGCTGGGGTCTGTTTCTGTCCCTCTAACACAAGGGCAATTTTAATTTTAGACCCGAGCTGTCCTTAACCAGAAAGATCAGAAAGACATGTTTTTAGAGGTTTAACTAACCCAGAACAAAACTCTCAGCTGGAAAACAATCTTCTTTAAGTCCATTGCACACATTCTTGCTACAAGACATTCCCAGCGCCGTGCACAGGGCAGCTTCTCCACATGCAAGAGGCCACCTTCTTGATCTCAAGATCTGTCAAGACCAGATAAGATGGCTTCATCCTGTCCCCCAGCTAGCTGGCAAAACACAGACTTGAAAGTTCCTGTATTTCCTCACAGTCCTTGTATGTATAAATATGAAGTGTTTTGTGTCACCATGATAGATCTTTTCCGGCCTTCTGCTTTGTCATCCATAGTGTTATCCCCCACCATCAAAGCCTATCTGTTCTCTTCTCTCAGTCCTACTTCTGCTCCATCAAGAAAGAGCCTTTAGGAGCATTACCCTCAACTATAAAAGGCCGTAATTAATTCCCTTTCCTCATATTTCCGCCAAACACTACTGCTTTCTGCAGTGTTAACACAGGGTTACCCTTCTGTCCCAGCTTCCTCCTCCATCAGCCCCCACCATTACTGACACTTGCTGTTGATCCTATGTGACCAGTTGCCGATATAGTCCTGCTCATCTATAAAAAGAGTATCTCCCCCAACTCCTTGAGAGACTGAGACAGAGAGAGCATTTAACACATGTGTAACTTTCAGCTGACTGTATTTGACAGTGTAAGCTTGGAAAGAGAAAGGAAAAGGAAAGCTCGTGTTGACTTTTAAGCAGACATCTATAATGCAGCTGTGCAATTTTTCTGGGAAGTGTACACGTGGAGGGCTCTGGGTGAAGGAGAAACATAAGCAGGGCTATGGAAAATGGAAGCCCTGCAGAAGAGATCAATGGCTAAGAAGCATGATTGTTACTTAGGATGGTAAATTAAGAGGTTATCTAGTGGTCTAGTGGTCTGTTTCTCCTTTAAGTCAGTACTCACTGGGTTAAACCTCCATAGCCAGCATTATCATCAAAGGCTTCAATTTTCTTACAGGCATGGCAAATAGGGAAAACAAAACAGCTTGACTTTACGTTTGGCATAAAAATAACACAAGGAGCGAAAAGAATATGACAGCTACAAGAGGTCTATGACAGTAATTTGAAGAATCTGTGCTCCTGAAAGATGCAGTAAAGTCTCTGGCAGCTGGAGGCCTGATGGAGTTGAGATGATGCAGACACAAGGCTGGGACCTGTAATCCCAGGCAGCCAGGCTATTTTATTATGCTTATTCATGTGAATACTTGTGAAATCTACAGGAGATCTATGGATTCTTTAGCTGATAATATCTCCTGACTGGCCTCCTTTATCTTTCTACTCTTGGCAAGGAAAAATGTCCTAAATGTTCATGATCGGGTTTCAGATGCTTCTCTGACTACCAGCTTACTTTTTTAGCTCTGTGATTCTCCAGAGGCTGTGCTCAGAAACACCTTAGTTCCGTAATTTTCATGATAAAAACTTAATTTTTGCCCAGATATTACAGGTATCTTACCCCATTCTCCTTCCCTGAGAATTTCACACAGAAGAGGTTACAGTGCTGTTCATAGATGGAGACACATCGGAAAGAGACCTTTAACATTGATTTTTGGATGTTTGGAATCAGCCTTAATGGTTGACCATCCTATGCCCAATAAACCACCCTTTCAAAGCTTTCACAATTGTGCAGCCTTCAAGGAACTGGTTTTTTTTCCCCCTTTCCCGCTGTAGAGAGAGAAGGAGAAGCCTAGAGACTCACAAAGCCAGAAGCTCTGGGAAGCTTGCTCGCCATCTTCATGTGCTCTCGCTCTGCAGCACACACGGCAGATCCAAGCCCATTGCAAGGAAAAGGGAAGGGGGTGATCCGACAGCTGGCAGTTTGGTGGGGATAAAAGGTCTGAGAAAACCAGGGTGGCTTCTCTGACATCTGCAAAAGAAGTTACATCCATAGTACACACTTCTTTTGCATCCAATAGTAACCCTGTTGGATAGGTTTTGTGATGTACTTACAGGCAGCTTAAAGTTTACTTTCTTCTGATCCAGAGAAACTAACTAGTTATTTTGCAGATGCAGATAAGCCTGTTAGAGTAGGGGTCTCTGTTTGGTGTTCTTGGTTGTTTGGTTTCTTGGGGTTTTTTTTTTTGTTTTTTTTTTGTTTGTTTGTTTGGTTGGTTTTTTGGGTTTTTTTACTGCCTGGGGTTTGATGTAGTTGCACATTTTTATCTCCCTAGTAAAGGAATGGCTATACATACCTGATCTGAGCATGATCAGGAAGGAAAGATTTATCTTCTGAAAATTTGTATGAACAAGCAACCATTTCCCAGAAAACTTTGTTCATGTCCTTCAAAAGTGGATTAAAATCTTCAGGTGCTAATGGCATAGCATTTTGATTTTGAAACCCTATTGAATAACTGGGGAAGGGATTAACATTGAAAGAGGTAGTTAGATTAGGGATTAGCGTGGAAAAAAATTTTGAAAAGTAATAAAATTGGGATTTCTGTTGAATACAATTTGATCTGTTCAAATGTTTGTATTTTTTTCTGAATCTGTCTTCAGTGGTGGCTGAATTCTGATTGTCTTAAGAAGAGTAGGATAAATTTGCCTGAGATCAATTGTTCTTTATTTAAAAAGATACATTTAATTTATATTAACATTTAATTGAATTCTATAACACAGGAAACCAAATCTGAAATTAAATTAGTTCTCTGATTTTCCTTTCAAGATAGAACAGCTTTGAGAGTTATGACAGAGCACTCATGCTTGGACTACTGACTTTTTCACAACTTGCTGAACAATGTGACACTTTTTTCCTGTGACGTGACTGACTGGGGAGGTAGCAGTGAGCATGTAAGCATCTGTGCTTAGACCTTGCTGAAGTAATGAGAGATTCAACAACTGTTTGGAAGAGACAAATCCTCAGAGCCCAGCACTGCCTTCTTCTGACCTAGCAACATAAAATAGAAGCCTCGAGAGGACCGAAGAATCACTAATAGCATCAAGAAGGGAAGCTGAATATAACTAAGGGTACTGGACAGCCTGATAAGGATTTTCACTTGATATCATTGGTTAAACAGAGAGGGGAAAATGGCCCTGAGCAGAGTTGTGGAGCTCAGTTTTTAAAATGAAGCACTGATACTCAAATACGCAGTGATCGTAAGAAGATATTTCCTTCCATATAAATTACTTGGAATATACTCATTCCAAACTGGGGAAAAAAAAAAATCACCAAGCTTTAACTGTCTTTAAGTCACTTGGAGGATGCCATCCACTGAACCAAAGGAAGAATTCCTGCTGCTACTATCTCCCTCATTCTCTTAAAATCCATACAGTGATTTTTCTTCTACTTGCTTCCTGGCTCCTTCCTTTTAATTTGGTAATCAAATAATCTTCCTTCCATCTGCTGCCTTTTTCTGATTCCTAATTGTCCCACGATAATATTTTCCATCTTTGACCCACAATGTCTCTAAATTTCAGAACGTTCAGCCTGTTTTAAGGAAGTAAATCATTGACAGTGCTTATAGTCATGTTTATCTGCATTATAATGATTCTGTGATTCAACAGATTGCCAATGTCCTGTCCTCTTCACCTTTACATTTCTCGTAAGGTTTTTCTTTGTGTTGGGGCACATATAAAAATACTCTCAGAGTTATTGTTGCCTTTTTCAGTGATGGCTTCCACTATGATCTCTCAGGAGTATACCCTTTATTGTAATAATTTCTCTGAGAAATAACATAACTTCTTAAAAGTAACTGCTTCTGCATACAGAAATTATTTAGTAATGACCTCATGTGAAAAATATAGGAAAGAAGAAACCAGAAATTTGGAATTAACAAGATGTAGAAAATTTCCCTGCTGTATAATTAGCTTGTTGTGCTGGAACCTACATCTTGACCCTCATCTTGGCTTTTTTATATCCGCCAAGTACTCCAGCACATGTGAAAGTTTACTTCCGTGACTAATCCTATTGACTTGAATCAGACTACTCACCTGAGTGAAGTTATGAGTTAATATAGGACTTTGCAGGCTCAGAAACTCTTTGTCTGAACCTCGTCCTCCCAGCCTTTTGCCAGGACCCATGAATTTCAATGGTGTTCACTCATATACAAATAAACAAACCAGGGAACCAAGGGATATTGGTTGGCTGGAGCCAGGGCAAGGATGTATTTTTTTCAGTCTGAGGTTCTCAAGTTTGGCCTCCTTGTCCCGTTTCTGATTATGGTTCTCCATTCAGTAAAATTCTTACTGGGGCTTCCCAAGTGTCACCTGTATTTTAAAGCAAGTATTTGAAGCTATGACAAATATAAGATAGTAGGTTTATCTGTTATGGAGTGTTTTGTAATAAATTCACATGAAAAATGCTCATGAATTTTAGTAAAGAATAACATACAGGGTCTGAATTCTGTCTTGAATCAGTCAATTTGTAGGCCTAGGAGAGCTGGTTTAATCATGTTGAAAAGGAAATCCTGTGAAATATATTAAAATCCAGATGCAAGGGTTTTTTTTTTTAGAGGGGTTTTTTTTATTATCAGGTTTGCCAAAATACCAGTAAGGTTATGGAACTAATAAACTAAATCCTATGCTCATGTGACTCAATTGCCTCTAGTCTGAAGATAAGTCTGACTTAAAGATTCAAATATATGAAGTGTTTGTACAGTAGATGTGAAATGTGTATATCTAAGTATTAAATCACGAACGTGTTATCCATCTGCTAAGTATATTAATATACTGCATCATGTGTACTGTACTTTAATGTGCTTATATTAAATTTAAAGTGACAAAAGGCAATCAATTCAGATATATGAAAGTGAAAGCCCATTCGAGCTTTTTTTTTTTTTTCCCAAAACAGTGAAGTTGTTTTCTGGGGTTTTTTGGTGATTCTGGGCTATCTTGGCAGATACTACGAGCAGCTCAATGACAAATACCATACTACCTAACCTTGCCAGAGGCAAGTTAAAGAAGTGCTGGATTCTGGTTCTACTGTGCATTTTACCCGTGTAAGCATACAAAAGTTAGGTAAAATCTCATTTAGAGTGCAAAATGCAGTCTAATTCAAAGGCTGAACTGAGCAGAAGTGAGAGGAATGGAGGAAGCAGTAGAATGCAGGTACAATTCAAGTCCATGTATAATGAATAAGCTCCACTGGAAAGCAGGAACATTTGGAACAGAAGGTTTTAACTGTCTTGGAGCATGCATGACCATTATTAACCACTCAAGCTTTTATTTCCTTTTGTGTGTCACCTCAGCTCCAACACAGAGTCCCAGGCTCCAGTTTCTACTTGCATTTATTCTCTGCCTTCTGCTGTTCTTGACCATGTATGCAAAACATTTAACAAACTGAATGTCGCTTGTCGTTTCAGTAGATGACTGCTTATTTTTCACCTATGTATTTTTGCGTATTTCTAATCACAAGCTTATATTGTATCTGGTAAAGAAATCCAGTAGCGGATTGTGGATTGGTCAGCCAGAATACAGCACACTGTAGACATAGAAATATGGAAAGAACTCCAGGCACTAGTCCTGTCTGGTGGAAAATTGTTATCTGCAAACACCATCCACATCTTCAAACACAGACCCACAAAACGCAAACAGTAGCATCTTGTGTCAATACCTTTGGCCTGGTCATGCACGAGATCTGCTGAAACGTGGCATTTGGAGATTCGAATCTTCAAAGTGAGAGTACTCGCCTCCTGGTGGGAAGCGTGGCCGCCTCGGGTCTGTGTGCCCAAGCACTTCAGCAGACCTTATTTAAAATTCTCCCCTTTTTTTTTTGCTACTGTTTGAGTTGGAGTGCTGCAGATCTGCCATTTCTTACACTCCACCTGCACGTGTTAATGGCCAGCTCAATCTATCTGGGGTACAGTTCTTATTTCAAGCTGCTTTATTCTAGCTACCAGATACAAGACAGGCTTTTAAAGCATTGTAAGTGTTTTGTAATCTGAACTTGCGTGGTATATCACCTTAAGTGTGACCAGCAACGCCTGAGATACAGTTCCTGACGGCAAGCAGTTAAATTACTGCTTGCCCATGTGAACAGCCATCTGGTTTACTCCTGGAGTAGGAGTTTGACTCCTTAGACCAAGTTACTCTGTCTAATTCAAAACCTATAAATCTTCACCAATAAAAAATGTGAAAAACAGTGGCTTTTTTAAAGAGAGAGGGGAAATAAAAAAAAAAAAGAAAACCAGTTCTTTCATTGCATGGGTAACATTCTCCAAAGTGCTACAGAAATCTGTTTTCAATCTTAGCTATGATCCTCAGTAGATGCCTTCTTGATTGTGGCACCATCATGGCTGCAAAATAAGAAGCAGGCTTACTGGCACTGAACAAACACATGTCCTGGCTTCGCTCTGCCTCCCACTTGTGGAAAGCCAGCAAAAGCAACAAGGCTGTTTACTTTATATGTTCACTTTGTTTTTTCTTCACACTTTTTTTTTTTTTCTCCAGTTTATTGTGTTTATATAGGGTAAGCATACTGCAAAGCTGCTGGTTCTCCACTTGATGGTATCAAGTACCTGAGCACAGAAGGGTACAGCTGCTTAATGCTCTCTATTCAGGCAGACATGACCAGATAATTTTAGAACAGGTAAACCAGCTGTGTTCTGTTATTCACCTACACAACCAACTCCTGTACTAGATGTAATCAGACTGTGTTTAATTTAGCTTGCTGCTCAGATTCTTTAGTCCAGTCTAGTCTATTCTGGACCAGCCCTGCTGTGAGGTGGATAAATATGCCTCCATCAGGAAAATCACCATAGTTTTCCCATAAGAAAAGGACACAGCTAATTTGCATCTTCAAAGCTTCTCTGCTATCTATTTCTATGTGAAAACACATTAAAAAAAAGCTATCTGAGATAATTTATTCTCAAATCCTGTCACTTCTAAGCTTTTTAACAAACTTCTAGATGGCATCTTTACCAGAACCAAGCTTTGGCAAAAAAAAAACAAAAAGTAGCTTTAAGCGGGAGCGAGAAGCAAGGCTTGGCACTAGTCTTTCTTGTTTCACTCTTCTTCATCATGTTTCTCTTTCTCTGAGGACATGTGTGAGCAGACGGACACACAAGTAATAGATGAGCCTTGTCTATTTTCAGAGGGGAGACCAGGCAGGGCTAACATTTCTCTCAGGTGTGTAGAGGTACTGCAAAAAAAAAAAACCTTTTTTTTTTTTATATTTCCAATTTTTTTTTTTTAAATATATCAAATTTCTTGGAGATTTTAAAGTTGTTCTTGCCAGGTTTGGGCTTTGATTCTAGTACAGCAGAGTTTTCTATTTGTCCCAGACAGAAAAATAAAGGTTTCTTATCACACCTCTTCAGAAGAAACATCTAGCATGAGATTTGCTATCCAGGAGGAAAGTGGCTTTGCATTGCGTCCCGCAGAAACATGGTGATCCGGCTCATTTAGCAATCTTTATGATGGCTAGTACGTGTAAATCTAATGCAACAAGGGACCTCCTGTCTCAGGCTGTTTCATTTCTGATGTGGAACATGCCTTGTCCAAAACAAACGGAGGGCATGATGCTGGGTCGGAAAGATGCTTGGAAAGAAAGACTGCATCTGTCAGCCAAGCAAAACATTAAGCCAGGTCACATGGATATATGGGTACACGGTTGTCTGTGCCCTGCATGGGGCACTGAAGCAGCCAGAGAACGTCCATATCTGCACTGAAATAAGAGGAGGTGATCTCGGGAGGAAATTTCACTCTGGCCTAGACGAGGCAGCACCCACTTGAACACGGTAGAGGCAGCAACAGGGTGCGGGCAGCCGTCCTGCCTGCAGTGGCACCTCAGTGACCGCCCGCATAAACCAGAGAGGATAATAATCACATCCCGATGCTCAGCTGGATGTCACGGCGAGCGGGGGTGAGTAATGGCGCTGGCTGCTGACAGCAGGGGGTAATGTGAAGGGCTGGAGCTGGCGCCGATGGCCCGCCAGCCACCCCGAGGCAGCCTGGGCACTGCTCATACCACGCTCAGGGAGTCCATGCCATGCACCAAATAAGAGCATGTGGGTACTATTTGTTTTCTTCTGTCAGATTATTCATTCCAAATACCATTTCATCTTCTTATTGCCAACAGATAGTCTGTGTGCAACTCCATGTTTTGAAAAGAGCAGTTGTTATTCACAAGTCCTGATCATAAGGTATGTGTCGCTTGGAGGAATTTGTTTGCAAACTGTCCATTGCAACTATTAACTGTTTATCGAGAAGAAATTATCACCTAGGGCTATGTCATCATGATTTCTTCTCCCTGACTACAGTCTGTGAAATTTTTTTTTTTATAAAGGAGAAAGACAAATTACAAATAAATGGCTAGCTACGAACTTCTGGTACGCTTTATTCAAAGTCTGAGTAATTATACTGGAACCCACAAAACTTTTTGGATTCGCGTCTTCATGGCAGTTGTGATTGCTTGAATACTTGGGAACAATAGGTAATAAAACTGCACAAATACAACTCCATAAGGAAACTTGATCTGTAGTACAAACCAGTACACTCAGTCTTATCTGAGAAGCACCACAGTTGGACAAATCTCTTTTTCACCCCATTTTTATATCTTGTAAGTAGTCAAGGGAAGTATTCACCTAAGTAAATGCCAACCAGGGTCATCTACATGTTCCATCGGGGTCTGGTCTGGGAAGTTTCTCCGGTTTGAGAAGTTTGCTGGGCCCAAGAACTGCCACAACATAGGAGGTGCACTGTGGTACTGCCAAGATGAGCACCAAACTGCAAAGGATAAACGCAGCATTTGGAAGAGGCAGAGGGGAGAGGAGCAGAAACCAACAAGCTTTCTACCAGGCTCCTTGGACATCGATGCTTCTTTTCTGGTTGTAGAAACCAGGAGCAATGAAAACGCATTGTTGTCTGCAGAACAGCCAAGAAGCAACTTTGTGAATAAACGAACAGAAATAAAGTCACCTAAAATTAAACCGACTCCATGCAAGGGGTGGGTGGCGGTGGGGTGGTCAGTGCACGCTGCCCCTCCGGGCGCCAGCCTCCGCGCCGCGTTTGCGCCCGCCGCGGGCTTACAGCGTTCACCTCTACAAACCGCAGGGGCCGAGTGTTACGCCGTGACAGCCCCTTCGCAAACGGCCCTAAATGGGGGCGAGGTTTCCAGCGCAGCCCCCGGGCGGGCAGCCCGCCTCCTCCAGCCCCTGCCCTGTTCGCGGCGCTTGTTAGGCTAATAACCCGCGCGCCGTGCATATATTATGCAAAACAGCCCTCTCCTCCGCCTAGGTGAACACATTATGCTAATGACAGCGGGGAGGCGGAGCGGGGGCTGCGCGGCGGGCAGCGCGGGCGCGGGGAGCTGGCGGCCGCCTGCGGGCTTTCCCCGCCTGGCGCGGCTGCTGGGCGCCGGCGGGCAGGTGCGGGGGGAGCAACAAGTCCGGCGGTGGGGAGAAGGGAGGGTGGGTTGTGGGGGAAGCGGCAGGCGCCTCCCGCCCCGCGCCTGCAAACCCGTCTGACAAGTGGCGAACCGCTAGCAGAGCGCGCCGCTCCCTCCGAAGGGCGGGTGGACGCCGCGGGGGCTCGCCCTGCACCCAGTCCTCCCGCCTGCTTTTGGCTCCTCGCACCCACCCCCCCAACTCCCCCTCACCCCTCCCCGCCGCGGGGCTGAGTTGCGACCCGCTGCCGGGCGGTGCGGGTTGCGCCGCCGCTTCGCCCTGAAAAGTGTGCGAGCCGGTTGCGGGCTTTTCTTCGACTTGCCGCATTTTTTTTTTTTATTTTTTTTTTAAATACTGTTATTTGGACTTTTTGTTATTTATTTTTCTTGTGCTGCCTTGTTATTATTTTTGCCGCCGCGGTTTGTAAACTAACTGCCTCCATGGGGGGCGGAGGAAAGGAAACCCAAGCCGCCGCAGCCGCAGGGTGCGAGGGCGCGCTGGGGAAGGGCCGCGGCCCCGCGGGGCGGGAGGGCGGCGGGAAGCCCGGCTGCGGCGGGGCCGGCTGCCCCCGGCGGGCCGGGCCCTGCGGCTCGGCGCTGGCCGCTCTCCTGTCGGGGCTGGCGGCTGCCTCCTGCGCCTACCTGGGGGTGCGGACCAGCGACCTCCAAGCTAGGGTGGCGGCCATCGAGGGGGCCCGGGTGGGCTTCCCTACCGCCGCCCCGCTCCCGCCGCTGCCCGGCTATTCCCTGGAGCAGCTGAACGCGATGATGCAGGAGAAAGTGGAGCGGCTTCTCGCCCAGGTGTGCGGGACAGGGGTGGCTGCTCTCAGCCTCTGTGTGTGTGTGGTGCCGGGGATGGGGGGGGGAAGGAGGTGATGCGTACGGGGCGAGGGGAGGCCGGCTGAGGCGGTGAGGGGGGCGGCTGGAGCGTCTCTGGGGGCGGGAGGTGGGGGAGAAGCAGGGAACGGGAGCCCGCACCCCCGGGCGGAGGCGAGATTGGCGGGGAAGCGGGCAGGGGGCGACAGGCGAGGGCAGAGGTCGGGGGGTACCCCGCGCGGACCCCGCCGCCGCTTTTCTCATCCGCTACTCCGGAAAAAAAAAAAAAAAAAAAAAGGACAAAGCAGTAGCCGAGGGGCACTTGAGGGAGCGATGGGAGAGAGCCGGCAGTGTCGGGCTTGTTTTTGCTGTTGCGGGGGCGGAGAAGGCGATGAGACGCATTGGGTCGAGTCCGAGAGAAGAAGTCATCGCTGGTTGCGGGGCCTACGGAGCGGCGGTGAAATCCGCAGGCGGGCGGGGAGCTCGGGCTGTGGCGGAGCGAGCTCTCCCAGTGCCCTCACCGTGCTTCTCTCGCCCGCAGAAATCCTACGAGCACTTGGCAAAAATACGAGTGGCCAGAGAAGCGCCTCCAGAGTGCAGCTGCCCACCAGGTAACAGACACGGCCTGGGAATCGTCTCTCTGGGGCTCCTGACTCTGGGGGTCTTGGCGTCCCGTGTTTTTAAAATACACACGAGTCAGATCCAGGGGGTGCCTCTACAATCAACGGCTGTACCTTGGGTGAAAAGATTTAAAGCCCAGAATAATTTTTTTTTTTCTTCTCACCTGTGGCAGTGAGTTAAAAACCTCAGTTAGGCTGAGTGATGCCAAACAATAACGCTTATGAAGAAGTTAGTGACCTACCCTAGCAAGAAGAAATATATTGTGTCTTAAATGGGGTAGTACTGAATCAAGGCATTGTGTGCTTAGCTTGGGAAGGAGAACAAAAGTTCCTAGTAAAAATATCAAACGATTTATAACATGGATTGAAATAGGTGGAGAGTCCATTGCAAGTTACCAGTGATATATACAAGAGCTTTTCAGTCTCGGTTTTCTGTAGTTGTGGATGAAAGCAGTTCCCCTAGGAAGGGATTGCAGGTTTCGTACTGAGGGTTCACAACTCTGTGTGTTTATACAACCAGTGATGTTGCTTGACTTTGGGAATGGGGCCTCCTAATACTGGGATTGGTTGTTCATACACACACACTCCGCAATGTTTCCTGTGTTTTTCACGCTTCTTTTTGACAGCCTGATAACTGTCAGTGTTGTTTTAGCTTTATGAACTTCTACTAATATGTACCCAAGTTCAAATGGCATCTTAAAAGTTAAGAAAATAATGCCGATGTTTCACAGGGTGATGTAGGAGTTTCAGCATCCTCTGTGTAGACACACAGTATGCTTTACGTATACTGTCACTGTGTATGAAAAACCATCTCCTTTACAGATGCAATACTGGCTGTCAACAAGACTTAAGCTGATGATGTTTGCCAACGGGCTGTGTGCTAGCACTGTGTGTATAAGGAAGGAGCCCTTCTCGTTTAGGGTTTAATTCCTGCCAAACTCAGTCTGAAAGGACTACTGAATCTTGATGTCAAAAGTGACTACGATGGTTGGTACAGTATTTTGCTGACGATACAACTGAGAGCAGAGTATTTACTGGCTGGTGTAGTTCCCATAGCTAGCATGAAGAGTACAGTGTATGCAGCTAGGACTGTTTTAAAAGAGTGCATAGAATCACTTAACTCCGAGCTAGTTTAGGTAAGAAACATTGGTTTCCTGCTGTACTATATATAATTTTTTCCTTTAAGGCTAGCATGAGCATACAGTGTTGATCTTATTTTTTTTTCTCTGCTGCTTAACTGCAATAAATTACAAAATGCAAGTCTGTGCACTAAAAATGAGTTGCTCATTGTGTTGTATGCGAAGATGTATTCTGTCAGCCTGAAACATCATTGAATTCCATGCCAAGCTCTCTCCCTTTTCTTTCTACTTGTTTAAGTTCATCTGTTAAAATGTTTTCACTTAACTGTTTTCATACTAAAGGTCAGTACCTACTGTTTCACAGTTGGTGTTACACACTGCTTTACTTCCCCATTACCACTAGAGCTCCACATTATACCAGTTTTTACCTGACCTTTTTTCATAAGAAGTATGTTTTATCAAATAGATAATGAGCAAGAGACTGTTTCTCACATGTATTGTGAAAATTCTCGCTAGATGAAAGTCAAAATAAAGGGACCTGGAAATCATTTGCAAGGGAGCAGGATTCATAAGGTCAGGAAAATTTATGTGAATTGTTATAAAATAGAAAAAAAAATGCGGAGGGGATGAGCTGGTATGGGGATTAGAAATGTGATACGGAGCTTTTCACCTCTGGGTAGCTATTTCAGTTTGGAAGCAGGTTTTGTAGTGACTGAAAGATCTTGCCATGTGATAGCCTCATTTTGGACAGCTTAAAATGAGTTGATGCTCTCATGCTTGTTGCCAGTGGACAGGTGCCTACCTCAAAATGGCATCATCTTGGGAGCCTTATCTGAGAGAACAACGGCTGAGTGGCACCACCCCCAAGTGCTCTGCCCTCCTAGCAGCAGGCATTAGGCAGAGCAGGAGGGGACAGAGAGAATAAACGGTTGTTTCTTAATTTTGTTTGATAGAATTGCTTTTGGACTGGACAGAATAGACTTTTATTTTCATCCTTAATACAGCTATTATAAACTTGGACTACTGTGTTCAGAAAGGCATTTGGTTTAATAGGAAAAGTATCATGGAAATGCCATGGTTTTTCTGTTGCCTGCTATTTGTGAAGCCAAAGAGTAAATTGCCTCTTTACTTCCCCGCATGATTCTGTTTTGCTGCTTTATTCTGCTCAGCTTCTGCATTACTTCCCTGGGTTTCTGTAATAATAAAATACATAGAATGTCTGTTAGAGATGATTTTGGAAGGCCTTCATGGTACAGAGGTGATTTTTGAAACATTCCTATGTTGTGGGGAAAGGTTGCTGCCAAATGGCCACCAAGGCAGTTTCCATCATCCTGTTCTTTAAAGAGAAATAAAGATTATTTAGAAATAGGTTACATTGTGCTCTATCAAAAGAAGAGAGGGAAATTCAGTCTGCGGACAGCAGGATGGGAACGTGGCCTCTGATTTAGGATTACAGTTATGCAACTGGCGTAGATCTTGTTTGCTTGAGACGTTCATCTCCTCATGGCTCTCCGTGGCAGGAACTCGTGTGTTTGAAGGCAACTGGGTTTGAATGACTTGGATACCAAATGCACCCGGATTCACAGCTCTTCATAGCTTGCAGAGCTGTCCACTCATAGCTCCTTTTAATTCAACGGTAGCCTTGAACTTTGTCTAGAGTGAAGGGCTGGTCACATTTCTCTTATAAAACTTTGTTTTTGCAAAACGTGTTTTTTCTAATTGTTATTTTCTATTAAAAGAAACATGACATGAGGAGATATTAGAGTTTTGATTTTAATTCTGCAGGACTAAAACCAGATACCAAAGATTTTGTAAATATTTTTAAAAAGACAATAGCAGGCATTCTTTCTCCTCTTAAAGCAGAGTAATAAAGTTTGAAAAGTAAATGCATGCTGACATTCCTCTTAAATTACCTCAGCTCTAACAAGAGTGCCAGCTTAAATCCCGTGCTTGCAACTAGTGCTGCAGTCACCGCTGGCAGTTAGCCTTCTGCACATAGGACTTGGGGGCAAATTGAGTGGCTAAAGTTATTTTAAGTGCAAGAAATTAATTTTCCTTTCCTAGTTTTATTATTTATTGTAAATAAACATTTTTCTACTGTAAAAGATGAACAAAAAAGTAGTTGTGTAGGTAATTATTTAATATGTTTGAATCTTCTTTTAAATGGCTGTGGGAGCATAATCAGCTTTTATGAGGAACAGTCAAGCACAGTGATGGATGCTTCTTACCAAGTGCCAAGGATTATACTGTTGTGGAAAGAGTAACACTTACAGAAAGCACAGGGATACTCCCAATTCAGCAGAGTTTTAAGAAATTCCTAGGTTTTCAGAGATTCTTCGGACTCTTCTCTTCCAGAAAGCATTTATGTGAATACCTAGGACCTGTAGATGTCAACGGAAATTAACATATGCTTGCATGTTTTAGTGAATTGATCCTTTATATATAGTAAGGGTCAAGTTCTGACACTTCTGGTCATGTGCTGTGATGTCTCACTCTGTAAGTGGTCCTCAGAGCCCACTTGTGGAGTCAGATGATATTGGCAGGAGTAGGAATCAATTCGCTTGGAACAGAAAGTTCAAACTTGGTCAGCAGGAAGGCTAGCAGGTGATTATGTATGGTTCTGCATGTTCCTTTTGACCAATTTTCAGAAGCAATTACTGTTTTTTTCATTCTCTTTTGAGGAAGAACTTTATGATGAATTTATTCCTTTTTTAAGAAAAAAAAAAACAAAACCAAAAAACAAACAGTATTCTAGAAGTAGGAATGCCCATGTGTCATACATTTCTTGAATTCTGCATTGACAAAGGATAAGGTTGCATAATACAAGATGTGGTTTTTTTATCTCTTAACTGCTACGACACAGTTTGTATGTGTGTTCACTATAGCTTGCACATAAAATGGAGTTTGCAGGTTTGGTGTTTTATTTGGGTTCTTTTGTATTTTTTTTTTTTTTTCTCCCTGGAACATTAGGTAAACTTCACTGATGGGTACCTGTCAAAGTTGACCAAACAAATTTGTTTTGTTTTTTGTTGTGCCACAGGCAATGTTTGTTCCTGTCCTCTTTCTGTTGTATTTTTCCCATCAAGAAAATGGCAGTTTTCTTCCTCTTGTGTTTAGATATGTGTGGCTTCAAACCCTTTCCAGGCATGGATGCTGTCATCATTCCTCTTCTTAGCCAGCTCTTTTGTACCGTTTTTGTAACCATGTCATCTTGATTCTCCATTCCAGTCTTAAAGAGCTTTATGGTTTGGCATTTGAAGTACCTCCTATTTCACTATGCAATTTGCTGTGATCAGATTATAAAGCTTGTTTCAGTGTAGTTGTGTGTATATATACCTGTTTGTTCAGGAGATTAAATGCCATAAGCCAAGGGATTTTTGGGGGGATAGAGAATACCAGTTGGTCTTATTTTGATTATAGTAACTCTAACGGGAAAACTGTGTTCTGCAGCTATGGTTCTTCAGTAAGATGACGAGTCTGCTACATGTATTTTGGTAGCAGCATGGATGGGAAAAATCAATGTATTTTCTTAGCATCCCAGTAAGCATCTAATATTTATTTTGACATACAGTGGAAGTACAATTTAGGCACTCTTTCATATTTTCATGTTCCATAAGAACTGTTTCCTGGAGCGTTTTGAGTAGTGATGCTGAAAAAATGGAGGAAAAATCAATTTAGAGGATTAAAAGAATCCCAAAATAGGTATCAGCAGGGTCTTACTTTTGTAAAAAAATTATTATTACAGTGAATCATTTCGGTAAAGACTGAAGAGGTAAAGAAAAGAGGAGCTGACTTAAGTGTTTAGTGGTAGAGAGACTAAAAGAAAATAGACATAGATACAGAAAGTATCCAAAATGTTTTTCCCTGTTTCTTAAAATTCCAGAGTGTACTATCTGAACCTAGCTCCCAGCACTACTTATTTCTGCCATGTCTGTATCATCTATTTGCTGAATGCAGTGCTCAGCTCTAATTTTGTAATTTTTCTGACAGGGCTTTGAGTTCCCCTTTCATACCTTCACTGATTTGATATTTTTCATTTCAGTTCCTAGATAAAGATGTTTATTGATGTGCAGCAGCATGCAACCTTCTGAGTAGTCTGTTGTCTTGTTTGGATGACTGTTTTCTCCCCCCGAATAGCTAAATATATTTTATTGGCTAAGATATGACCTTTTAATTCCCTTCCCTCTGGGTAAGGAGGTAGGGTGTGCAGCATGATGAATGAAACATGATGTGGCTCAAAGGAGAACTGATTGACAGCAGACTGCACCAGATTTCTGTCTTTTGTAATATTATTGATGTCAGTGATATTGTAACAAAGGTTGATTTCACTGCAAAAGTGTTATTAACAAAAGTTTTTTCTATGACTTGAATTAAAATTTACTGAACTTGCAATTTTGTCAAACAAGGCATATTAAAATGAAAGTTTGATTATCTGCTTTAAGTGTTCTTATAATAATGAAATTAATATTAAATATAAGAACATATAAAATATGTTCTTATAGATGTTCTTAGATTTCCTTCCATGTGGCAGCTGTCCATCTCGAACTGCTGAAGTGTCAAAGCAGTTCACGTACAGTGAGTCTTGCAGTATGAGAAGTGACTGTTAAGCCCACTTCTGGAACAATACTTTTAGTGAGGGTGTGTGTGTTTTTTTTTCTTTTTTTTTTTTTTCTTTCTTAAATCATTAAAGATATGCATCTATTTCCTTTAAGAGTCTTCAGAGCTTGGATAACTGAGTTCTGTTCAGCAATACTCACCCTCTGCCCCTTTACTTGGTCTAGTTGGGGATGTCCCTGCTCCTTGCAGGGAGGTTGGACTAGATGACCTTTGAAGGTCCCTTCCAACTCTAACCATTCTATGATTCTTGGGAATGTGTTACCAGAAGAACAGCACTGCTGCAACTGCATTACAGCACTCATCCGCCTTTTCATTCCCTTTTAAATTTACTGGCTGCAGCTTACCTGTCTGGGGTTTTTTTGTATCTTAGTCCAGTAAAAATCAGCTAGCTTTGAAAATGGCATGACTGACAGAAGCTTTCTTTTATAGGGCCTTTTAGCTTACCAGATAGAATCATATAATTGATATGTTCAAGTTACCAACCCTGTGAAACCACCCATCTCTAATGCACACAGAACTAGTGTCACATTGCTAACTACAGCCTCTTCAGGAAGGCTTGTCTACACGGAACAATTTTCCCCTTCGTTGTTTCAGCTAATTTCCTAAGTCAGACACGAAAAGGAAATCTGACTGCTTACTTAGAACTATTAAGAAGATGTAAGAAGGCATAAAATAATAGAGGCTGGAAGAAACAATTTTCATCCTATACAATTAAAGCTGCAGCTTGCAGTTAGATGATACACATGATGGTGAACACGATGCTGCAGGCTCCGTTTTCTGAACTTTGTGGACTGTCATGTTTTTACTGATTAAACTTACAGTAGAACGGTGCCTGCTTAAATTCATCTGCTAGGGTCTTTTCATGAGATTAAGTTAAGCAGAAGAGGCTGTTTGTGAGAGCTTAAAAAGGAACGTCAGGAGGAATTTTCAGAACTGAGTGCCAGATTTGAAAGTTTAAGACTCCTATGTGTCTTTCGTGCAAATACAGCTATTTTTTCTCTAGGTAGACTTGAACAACTTTAGAAATACAGGTTGGATTGATACCCCAGGAGATCATCTTATTCATGCTTCTGTTCTTTGGAACAAATGTATCTAAGCCATCGTTGTCAGGTAGTTACTTCCATGTGGTTCACAGCTGCAGTGCCTAGTCAGTCACGGCTCATCAGGTTGTTGGATCTGCCTTAATTTTGTGGTTAAGTGCAGCAGCATCATGTAAATAGTCTACTCAGTTAAAAATGTGCTGCTTGGTAAAGAGGTAAATGTGTAGTGCAAGAAATTGCAGATGCTTAGATGTGCCTAAGCTGAAATAATCTACTGTTTAAATATTTCCACAGGTTGCCTAGCTCTTAGCAGGCAAGCTACAATTGCCTTATTTGTGAAATGAACCACTTGGCTCTTCCTTTGTGTTCATGAAGAAAACCTGATCATTGTGCTCTCCTTGAAACAGCTTTTTAAGTATGTTGGAAGACAGTCCTGTCTGTGATGTGCACTGTAAAAGTACTTGTCCTTCTTGCTCCTCCTCTGCTCTTCTTTTTTTTTTTTTTTTGGAGGAGGAGGGGCGGGGTGGGACTGTGAGGTTGTGTTAAAATTGATTCTCATTTATAGGTACAGATGTATGTTTGTAGGAGCAGGCATCTACATGCAGTTGCAAATATTGCATGTATATTTGGAGAGAATTGTTTCTTGTGCTTGTAAAACTTTGAAAAAGATGAAGAATTCTGGCAAGCTTTTTGAAGAAATATAAAGTTATTATACACCCATTAAAACCTTTTTACTAGAAATATATGTTCTTGTCATAGTTCAGCCCTGATCAGGACCAGACTACGCAGTCTCTCTCTCACTCCCTCCACCCTCCAAGAGAATAGGGAGAGATAATATAAGAAAAAAACGGCTCGAGGTTTGAGACAAGGACAGGGAGAAAATCCTTAAAGTTACCATTACGGGCAAAACAGACTTGACTTGGGGAAAACTATTCATTTATTACTAAAACTAGCAGGATAATGAGACAGAGAATGAGAGAACCTCCCCCCACCCCTTCCTCTTCCTGAGCTTAATATTATCTCTACTACCTCCCCCCCTGAGCGGCACAGGGGGGAAGAGGGAATGGGGGTTGCGGTCAGTTCATCACGCGTTGTTTTACACCACTGCTTCACAGTCAGGGGAATAACTCACATTCCTCCCCGCTCCATCGTGGGGTCCCACCCATATGCCACAGTCCTTCATGAAAGTGCTCCGGTGTGGGTCATTTCTTCCATGGGTTGCAGTCCCTCCAGAACAGCTGCCCCAGCGGGCCCTCCATGGGCCACAGCCTCCTTCAGACCTCCCCCAGTGTGGGGTCCTTCACGGGCTGCAGGTGGATCTCTGCTCCTTCGTGGACCTCCATGGGCTGCAGGGGGACAACCTGCTCCAGTATGGTTGTCACCATGGGCTGCAGGGGAATCTTGGCCAGGAACTGTATTACTCCTCCCCCTCCTTCTGGACTGACCTTGGCGTCTACAGCTGTTTCTCTCAGAAGAAAAGTTCTCCACAACAGGCTAGCAGACACCTCTCAGAATCTCTTCACATCATCCATCTCATCTCCTCTCCACTCCTTGCAGCTGGCCTGGGCCGAGTTGGGCCCAGTCGGCTGCCTGGCAAGAGGCCAGAGGGTGAGGCCTGCAAGGCCCATGAGGACAGCACCTCCCCCCCTGTGCCTCTGCCCCCGCTCAGCTGCTTCACATCTTCACTTCTTTTTTTTTTTTTTTTTTCCTGTTTTCCCCTTCTTAAATATGTTATCGCACAGGCATTATCAGGGAACATTTTGCTACCAATCGGCTCGGCCTTGGCCAGCAGCAGATCTGCCTTAGGCCCGGCCGAGTCCACTGAACAAAGGGGAGCGACTTCTAGGAGTTTCCTACAGAAGCTGCCACCTTAGGCCCCCCCCTCACTAAACAAAGCCACAGCAGTTCTTATGGTTATCAAAGATAAGATGACAGCCCTTTGTAGGGCAAAGAAACAGTAAATGGAACAAAGAAAGAGTGTAATAAAAGAAGTAATAAAACGGGGATGTTACTTTTTCTTTTAGAATGTCCTGAAAAGGAATGCATTGATTTCAGAGACTTCTGCTTAGACACTCTCAACCAAGAAGCAATGTAGATTTTAAGTAGCTTGTCCTACACTCTCTTAAATTGAGCAGCAAGTTGTCAAGTATAAGGAAGGTGTAGTTTTCTTTAGAATGTGTACAGATGAATTAGATGAGGAAATAGACAAAGATCTATTAAAATCAGTCCTTTCAGTTTAGTCTCTCTTAGGCATTAGAATTACCATCTTAGTTTTGGTTGTGTGTGAAACTCATCTTACAATTGTTGTGTGTTGGGCAAGTATATTGGAAAATTTATTTAATGATTTGCACATTTTTTTAAATGCTTAGGAATTTAAATCTAGGTTTTTAGGAATTTGAGTTTTTCATAGCTATTTACCTTTACTAATATGTCTTGTTTGGGCTCACAATGGAAAGCGGATCACAAATTCACAGATTCTTGGGAAGGTTGAAAAGGAGGCTGTACAGAGAATAATGATGGACGTGAGTTCCTCTAAGGAGCTTCCCCTACCCATCTGTGGCTTTTCTACAAGGTCAGCTGAAGAAGTGTTGAGGAGAGGAAGAAGGCTATCAAATGATCTTTCTCTTTGATCTTTGATCCTCTTTGTAATGCAGTACTCTGTACTGTATAATATATAGCAGTATGATGTTTTTGGTAGTCTTTCACACTCTGCCGTAACACAGTAGGCTGCCTGCCGAGTCACGGTGATATAGCATAAAATATAGCTCACTATAACAGGGAAAACCTGCATAAAGCCAGGTGGCTGATCCGCTACTTTCCGCTCACTGAAATAGCTGGCTTGTGCTGTTTCTTGGTGGTACTACAGTCTGTGGGTACCTGGGAGGTGCTTCCGCAGAGCAGCGGAGATTTGTGGGAGGGAAGTGTTTTATTTTATCTTTTTTTTTTTTTCAAAAAAAAGTCTTTATTTTATCTTTTAAAAAAAAAAAGAAACAGAACCAATTACCTCATGAGCTTGACTCTTCCTACCCTTTTGAAGAGTTTTAGGACTTAGGGGCTAGAGTGTAAGAGCTGTAAATATTATCGGTGGAAGACTAGAAAAGAAATTGTTTTAAGGCCTTTGCTGTTCTGCCATTTGCAGTTCATGCTGTCTTAAGAAAAATCAATTCATTTTACCTTCTACTTGAGTATTTTCAATATCCCTTCTCTGAATATTGTATCACAGAAAAAAAATCATACCACAAGTATATGTTAAATGTTTAGCTTATGACTGAGGTTCCTCCTATAAGTATAAACTTAATTGTAAGCACAATGTGCTTAAGATTGTGCTGAAAATCTGCTATTTGAAAGATCTTCTTTAAAATTATGGAGGGGGTTGGAGAACACAGAATGAGTTTTGAAACTGGCAAAATGTATTCAAAATTGGAGACCAAAATCTTTTATCAGAGGTGTGGCTGCCATTGCAGTGACAGATTTGTGTATGCATATCTGAAAGCAGAGCAGCATCCTGTAGTTTGAAGGACACTAAATAAACTCTCTACAAAGGTATTTCTATCATTAAGATAATGTACAGTCTTTAAGAGCATAGCTGGCTACAGACTAAGGCTTAGCTTGTGCTGGTAGCATTAGTTGTGCTGTGAGGAAAATGGTGTAAGGTTTCTTATATATCAGCTCTTCAGCTGGATGATGGGTTTTCATGGAGGACTGCAGTGCTGAAAGTCAAAGTGTATGCATCTTAAGTTGAGGTATTTCCTTTAACTAGCACCTCTAATAATCTCTTAAGAATATGAGAACCAGCTGCTCGAAGGCATTTCTCCTCTTCCTCCCCACTCTGTGCCCATACCCTCTGAGTAATCTCCTGTTCTTATTCCCTTGATGTTCTTAGGAGAAGCCTTGATACCTGAGCATAGGGATATGGCCACAGGGGATTAAAAGGATAAACTCCATGGTCTCGGTATTGATTATTATCTTCTTCAGTCACAGAGT
Source organism: Chlamydotis macqueenii (assembly GCF_036417535.1). Classification (NCBI taxonomy): domain Eukaryota; kingdom Metazoa; phylum Chordata; class Aves; order Otidiformes; family Otididae; genus Chlamydotis; species Chlamydotis macqueenii. The sequence continues at coordinate 25,472,708 of NC_141559.1, forward strand.
TTACATCTAGATAATGCCCAATGGCATCATTATGAAAAATACTGTTAAGTGTTGGCTGGGGAGTTTCTGTACTGTCAACTCTTCTGCTGCTTTTTATCTAATGTTCCTTTAACGTTTGCACCTCCACTGCTGTGCTACTGGTTACTGCCGGCTGAAGGACGACAAATGCTGAGAACTGTCACTTCAGCTTGATGTAGAGGTGATTAATGTCCTATCAATTTCTCACCCTTCACCTCTCAGACAGGATAGTTGTCTCAAAATTCAGTAAAAATACCTCCTGACTCATAATTTGGTCCTTGTACCAGGAGGTGTGCTCTGTGCAGACATACTCAAGTGTAGACTGAAGTGGGGTCACTGTTCAGGTGGTCCTTGGGGCAGTGCTGAGCTTGAACTCTGCTTTTCTTTGTTCTCTGTCCTGGTGGATGCTTGATAGTTGTTTGTGTCAGTTAATAATATGCAGCTTGGGATGTGTCTTTAGTTGGTGCTTACAAATCAGTGCAGTGGTATCACAGAAATGGACCATGGTGTTTGCTGTAGCTATCTATGTGTTTTTATGAAGAAGTCACAGTTCAGTAAGGATCACCTTGCCTATGTTTCTGAAGTGGTTCCTGGCAGTAGGCACACAGAATACCGATGAACTGGCAAGGCTGAAAGACACAGTGACATGGCATCAGTTTAAAATGAACCAGTGCTTAGGCAGCCACTGTCAATACTTACTTAGAGTTGGTGTCTTTTTGTAATGATGACAGCCGTGTTTGTAGAAGGCTGGAAATGTTTCTGTATGTGAAGATGAAGTGTTTTTCCAGTGCAGCAAGCATGTAAGTGCACTGTGTTTCTTTAGTGCAGGGAGACTAATCTTAGTGAAGAGATTAGTATTTAAGTCTGACAGTTGTGGATTTCGCTTTAGGACAGCTTTACATAATTCCTGAGTTTGAATTCCAGGCTAAGCAACATCCTAATGTGCGGTAGGAGGAGGATTTTTAGCGCATTCAATTAAGAGGCAGCGCATAAGCTGTTAAGAGTGGCCAGTTAAAAAGAAGCATGAGCCTTGAAAACTGAGCCACCAGCAGTGAGGCAGAAATACAGCAAGACAGAAGGCCTCATTTTTCTTTTTCTTTCTTAAAATTGATTTGCTGCTACAAGGTGGTCTTTTGATGTATTCCAAACACTTCTGGTCCATTTTAGGATACTAGGGAGAAATTAATCTGTTTTCAGTGTGTATTGTAACTCTGGAAACACTCTGGAAAAAGTGCTCTCACAGCAAGTTTAAAAGAATGCACCGTAGAGGAAACATTGTGCTTCATGAATTACAGCAAGGACAACTAAGTAACAGTTCTGTGTTGTGATTGTATTCCTATATAGGATGGTGAAGGTGGGGTATAGAATGACTTCTTATTTGACTTCTTCCATCTGTAAAATAGAATTGATGTAAATACGTTAACCGAAGTGTGCTGAAGACTTACAAGTACAAAGTATTCATTGAATAAAAATTTTGAATAAAATTACTGTATTGAGGAGCAGAAGTTTCTTTCTCTCCGCTGCATTCCTCTCCTTTTTAATTTTGGTAATCACTTCTCTATGCTCCATTTTTGTCAGTAGAACAGGATGTAATCAGATGGAATTTGTTGAAGTATCATTGCTGGCAGTCGCATGTTCACTTTCTGAGGATACTGAAATGGGATCTTGTGTAGTGCTCTTTCTTCTTCCCTTAAGTTGCTGAGTCGTTACATGTGAAAGTAGTTGCAAATACATCAATTTGCAACTGAAGTAAACTTTCAGGAACTTTTTTGAAGGATGTTTTTGTTTTAAAAAACAACCCAACCCTGAAGAATCTTCTTAATTGAACAGGTCAGCTAGGATGACTTATGCAGGGATGGAAGTAGCTTCTTGTGCGACTACAATTTCTGACGTCCAAATGTTGTTTTACTTTTAACTGATTGTAGGTGAAAGTAGCCTTTATCTGGAATTCTGACTGACAATAATCAAACCTGATATGGGCAAATACATTACTTTAGGCACATTAATAGTCCCACAGATTATAACTGAGATCAGTAGTTACTCTAGAATCTGAGAGCTGAGTGTGGCCTTGGGGGTTTTGGTTTTTTTTTTCTTCCCCCCTTTGGATCCTTGTGCATACCTGTTTGTATGTGCAGCAACTATCATCTGCTTTAGCTTTGATATACAGTTCTTTTTCCACCGTACAAATACTATATTTTATTTATTTACTGCTCAGTTTGTTATTTATTCTTTCCAATCTCTATGAGAGAATGTTATGTCTATACCTACTTCTAGGAACATAGAATTAGTTTTGTAATGTTGTAAGAGTTCTGGCTCCACTTGGGGACAATCTGAACAGTATAAATTATTAAATGTGTTTATCTACATATTCTCACATCTCAATTGATAGTTTGCAGACCCAGTGAGTATTGTTCTGAGGACTGTACATTGTTTAGAAGTTATTAGATAAAGCTACTAAAAGTCTTACAGAAGTGTTCAAAACATCAGTTCTGAGGGACAGAAAAAAAACAGACCCCTATATACAGCTGGACCTTCATCTTAATTTCCTTACCAACGTGACTGAATTCTGCGTATGCATATTTTTTTCCTACTGAAGTAGATTTTTTTTTTTTCATACTTGCTCAACAGGTGATATTTCTGTTCAGCTCAGACTGTTGTTTGAACTCTGTGAGCTAGCTCTCTCATTCCCTGCTTTCATGATGCTATGCTTGAAAAGTCACTATTTGCTGAACCCAAATATTTATTTCTTTTCTTTATGGAAGCGCTAATTAACATTTTGCATATCACTGCACTTTGTAAGTTTCTTTGCATGCAGTTGTATGAAAAGATTGAAGATCTCTGGGCTGTCAAAATATGGAATAATCATAGAACCATAGAGTATGTCAAACTGGAAGGGACCCACAAGGATCATCAAGTCCAACTCCCTGCTCCTTGCAGAACTATCTAAACCATGTGACTAAGAGCATTGTCCAGCTGTTCCTTGAACTCTGGCAGGCTTGGTGTCATGACCACTTCCCTGGGAAGCCTGTTCCAGTGACCACCCTCTCAGTGAGGAACTTTTTCCTAACATCCAATCTGAACTTCCCTTGGTGCTGCTTCATTCAATTTCGCTGGGTCCTATCACTGGGCACCAGAGAGAGGAGATCAGGACCTCCCTCCTCCACTGCCCCTCTTGAGGAAGCTGTAGACTGCGATGAGGTCACCCCTCAGCCTTCTTTTCTCCAAGGTGGAAAAACCAAGTGACCTCAGCCCCTCTGAAGTCTTACCCTCGAGACCTTTCACCACCTTGATCATTCTCCTCTGGACACACTCTAATGCTTTGATGTTTTGAAGTGCCCAAAACTGCACACAATACTCAAGGTGGGGCTAAACCAGTGTGTTGTAGAGTGGGACAGTCACCTCCCTTGACCAGCTAGCTATGCTGTGCTTGATGCACTCCAGGATGTGGTTGGTCCTTTTGGCTGCCAGGGCTTGCTGCTGCCTTCAACTGAGACCACTAGATCTCTTGCCTCCCAGTTTGTATGCATACCAGGATTACCTTATTCCAGGTGGAGAATCTGGCACTTGCTCCTGTTAAATTTCATGCAGTTGGTGATTGCTCAACTCTCTGGGCTATCCAGATCTCTCTGTAAGACCTCTTTATCCTGAAGGGAGTCCACAGCTCCTCTTAGTGTAATATCATCGACAAACTTACTTAATGTACATTCAATTCCTGTGTCTGGATAATTTGTAAAAACATTAGAGCACTGGCCCTAAAATTGAGCCTCTGGGGAACCCCATTGGTGACTAGCCACTGACCTGATGTAACCCCATTAACTCTTTAAGCCTGACTCATCAGCCAATTGTTCACCCAGCATACAATGGGCTCATGTCTCTAGTATGCTGGACGTTCTGTCCAGAAGGATAGTGTGAGAGACAGTGTCAAAAGCTTTGCTAAAATCCAAAACCACATCTGCTGGTTTCCCTTGGTCAACTAGAGGGTGACTTTGTCATAAAAGGAACTTAGTTATTTAAGCAAGACTTTCCCCTCACAAACCCACGCTAGCTATGACCAGTGACTGCATTGTCTCTCAAGTGTTTTTCAGTAACTCCCAGAATAACCTTCTCCGTAATTTTACCAGGCACTGAACTGAGACTAACAGACCTGTAATTACCAGGGTCTCCCTTCTTACCCTTCTTGAAAACTGAGGCAATATTTGCCAGCTTCCAGTCAACTAGGACCTCTCCAGACTCCCTAGACTGTTGAAAATAATGGAGAGGTCATGTTATAACATCAGCCAGCTCTTTAAATACCCTGGAATGAATTCATCAGGCCCCATAGATTTGTGCACATCCAGCTGGAGTAGCAAGTCTTGAACAAGTTCAGAGTGAGCTGGGAGTTTATCATCCCCCCCAACTCACAGCCTTCCAGTACAGGGCTCTGGGGAACCTGGAGTCCATCACTGGTGTTGAAGACAGAGGTGAAGAAGGCATTAAGTGTCTCTGGTTTGGCTGCCTCTCTGTTTGTGAGGTGAACCACCTTATCAAGTAACAGACCAATGTTATCTCTAATCCTTCTTTTGCTGTTAACATATTTTAAAAAGCCTTTTGTCTTGTCCTTCACAGTGCTGACCAGCCTGAACTCTAACTGAGCATTGGCTGCATGAATTTTCTTCCTACAGTGGCGAACAGCCTCACTGTAGTCCTCCCATGTCACCTGTCCTTGCTTCCAATGTCCATACACTTTCCTTCTAGAAGAATATGCCTGCTTAGGCAAGCTGGCCTTCTGCCCCGCTTGCTTGGCTTCTGACACTTTGGAATTCCCTGCTCCTGTGCTCTGAAGAAGTGGCTCTTAAAAAGTGATCAGCATTCATAGATTTCAATACCTTAAAAAGCATGTTCCCAGGGGTTCAGCAGCCCAAAGTCTGCTCTCCCCATATCCAGGGTTGAAGTTTTGCTGGCAGTTTTTTTTCCTATTGCTAACGATTTGAAACTTAACTACTTTGTGGTCCCTGTGGGCAAGACAGCCACCAATCACCACTTTGCCTACAAGTCCCCCACTGTTTACAAATGACAGATCTAGGAAGGAACCTTTCCGTGTCAGGTCTCTTAATACCTGCACCAAGAAGTTGTCTTCAGTGTGCTAGCAGACAGGAGAATACCTCAGTCTGTGTTGTTAAAAGAAGCATTCATACTCAGAAGACAACTCAGTTGTCAAAGACTGACATAAATGAGGGGGAATGCACCCTGGTAGAGACAAGGTCCATGGTTTGTTCATAAAGAGTCTCTTGAGATAATCTCCCAAGATAGCCTAATAAAGAAGAATTAAGGATTGACACAGTCTTAAGAGGAAAAATAGTAAAATAGTCTTTTAACATTTTCCCATACAGCTTTTCTCTGCAGCATCTGGGACAGGTTAGCTCAGGGTGGACTTTAGTATTCTTGAGGTTATCTCAGATAGTGCTTATTGCTCACTCAGTCTGAGCAGTGGATGTCAGTGAGGTATGCTCAAGTGCAAACTGCTAAAAGGGCTTTTCAGAGCTTAGCAAATGCGGTGATATTGAGAGGAAAAAAAGGTGACATGTCTGTGGGATGTCTTCTGCTGAAGCACACTTTGTAGACATTGTGTACTCGTGTAAGATGTCCAGATTTGATGTCTTAAGGGACAGATTGGCTGAGGACTTGAATAGTGGCACAAGGTTGGATAAGCGTCCTTTATTTCTGGACTGTCTCCTAGATCATGTTTATAGGCAAGTAGTCATTGCACACCCTCAGCTTTTCTTGCAAAAGGGGGGCAGGGAGAATGCGTAGCCTGGATGTTGCCCTCCTGACAGAGGGTGTTATGCTGCTGTGTGGAGATGACAAGGAAGATAGAAGCTAGTGTGAACTACTAGTAAGTTATTTCCTAAGCAAGGAAGAGATCATAACTCCTTCCAATTCTACATCACTCTCTTCTGGTCTGATAACAACACTACACAAGCAGAAGCATGAAAATAGTGCATGTACTGGCTTCCCCTGTGCTTCCCCTTGTGTTCCTCAAAGCCCATAAGATCTGTCACCCTCTGCATGTTATTCATCTCTGTTGAAACATATTATAGTGTCAAGACCAGTGGTCTGTGGTAGAAGTTGTTGTTGAAGTCCTAAAGGCACAGGCATGGACTTGATTTATTCCAAAAGCTGTTATCATCCCTCCTTGCTTGATCATGTTGCTGTCAGGCTTTTATCTCTCTTTAGTTTCCTGCTTTGTGTAGAGCAGGAAGGACAACAGTTAGGACGTGAACTCTGATCCCTCCTGTGGACTGGTGTTTTGCTAGAACTGGACTTCAGTTATGGTCCCAGATTTCTTTTGTCCTGAGGCATGTCATTTATATGTTTGGCTTAGTTAGCCTAGCAACCACGTATTCCAGTCACATGTGTATTTGTCTTGTGAACTGTAAGACTTTACAGAAAAAGATTGGTGGGGCACAATATTATTATGTTGCCATTAATCATACTTTGAGATGAACTGTAATTGTTTTACTTAGTCAGTTACTAATAATAGCACTTGGATAGGGACTAACGCCACCAAAATTTTTCTGTCTCTTTGGGAAAATTCCTGCTGGTTCTAAAGAACGCTTGTTTTCTAATGAAGACAGATATCTCCTCAAATTCTCATCTTTCTTTCAGATGCCCAACCATTTTCTCTTCGACAGTCTCCAGTGTTCTTTGAGCTCGATTGCTGGAGACAGCGAAGAGGGTTACTCACATCTCTGTATTGCATTGTGTTCAAACACACTGATCTTTTTGTTGGGCCATGATCGGTCACCTCAGTCTAAACCCTATGAAGCAGCCGAGAAAAAGTGCCTTGAGGAGGACTTTTTGTGACAGCCAGCAGTTTAAAGCCTGGGAGGAAACTATAGTGGTCTGCGAGGAGAGGTTCATGGGGGTCCTTTTCATGGCAAGTCGACAGATGGTTTTCTCCACTTGAGATCACATAGAATACACAATAGCACTGGCATTCGCATCCCCACCAAGTGAGATTGCATGGTGGCTTCGTGATGGGAGCATACACTTTCCATAGATACAGTAGGGGAACATTTACTTGTTGCTACTTTCCTTTCTGCTGCTTTGTTGAGAGAATAAGACTACCCTTTTGTGAAGCAAAATAGAGTTCCTAGTGAAACAACATCTTCATAAAGGATGCCATTATATACATATATACCTTCTGTACAACTAGCCCGCATTTTCTTTCTGAAGTGCAGTCAAAAGGAAAGCTAGAATCAGTAGTTCCAAATACCTGTTGTTTGTGTTTTGGTAAAATGCAATTATTTTTTTTAATTGTGCTGTCAAATGATTGAACTGAATAAAATGTCAATTTTTTTTTTCCATAGAGGAAGTTAATTACATGCTCTTTGATTCGCAAAGAAGGTACATAACAAATCAATTTTCCTAAATGTACTGCAAATAATATAACTACTGATGTATTGACTGGCAGCAGGTGCCTCATGTTCATTTGCATTCATTAAATATGCTTCGTTTTACATTCAATTCACTTTCTTTTTCTGTTGTGTACAAAATATGATCTTATGACGTTAGCCTTTTTAGAGTCTAAAAATGCCTCTTGGTTTAACTGCGGGGAGAAAGAATCAATTTCTTATTCTACTGTCAGCTAAGAACAGTTATAAAATAATGAGATGGAACTTGGGAGTCTTTTTGTCCCTACACAACATACTTAAAGTTAGTATGAATTTTTTCTTTTTCTATTTCCCGAGTGGAACATCTCTTATTGTGGTCAGTGACAACATCTTTTAGCGATAGTATGTTAATATCACTTTTATTTACCCATTATTACATGCATTGGGAGTAAGAGTAAATACAAATCTTGCTGGATTACTTGGTTGCCAACAGCCTAATACATTTAATGGAAACAATGGTTCAAAAATTTTGCCCCAAAAGATGAACTGCAGGGTCAAAGTGTTCTTCGTAGTGTGGTTAGCAATAAGGTCTCTTTCTAACCTGTTCTCACATTGAATGTATTTTTCAGTATTTACTGCTCAAAAACTTGGAATTTGAGCTAGGGTATATGGTTATGTATTATAGATAAACCAAATTTTTCTCCTTAAAAAAAAAAAATCACTGAACAGACTAGCAGTGGAAATTTTGTTAAACAAAAGCAGAGCTAGCAAAAGTTTTCCACTCCTGGAAGTTGTAGTATTCTTATAAAAATTTGGAACATGAAAAATCTTGGAGCCTTATTTGCCAAGAAAGATGGTGAAAAACTGCAGAAAATCTGCAAACAAATACCTCTTTTGATTTTTCTGATGTGAAGCTTTAAAAAAAGCCCAAACAAACCAAACTCAAAAGCCCCAACTTTTACAAGAAAGTTTTTCATTAAAAGTTTGATAAATGACTGAGTGAAACAGGAGATTGGCTATAGGCAAAGAAGCATCCCTCAGTGCTGTATGCATTACTAGATGCTTGTGGTCTTACAGGATATCAGGGGAGTAGAGGAATAGAATGTTTTGAGTTTTATTATTTTTTCTTCTAGCCTTTTTACAGAAGCTGTTGTCAGTATTATCCAAGTGTGTCCCCTTAAGGTGAGAGGAAAAACAGTTCCTTGCAGCTAACTTAGTGAAATTTTATCTTCTTTCCATTAATATGGAATGGAAAGTGATTTTTCTCTGGAGACTTGAACTCCTGTTACTTGATTTGGTAGAAATATTTTCATTTTAATTGAGAATTAGATAAAGTTGCCGTCCTCTGTATGGTGAACATTTTCAGGATTCTTGACGTACACCACAGTTATTGAAAAATATTGGCCTATATTCAGTGGTGTCATTTGCTTTTTGTTGTTGGATGGACACAAACTAGATATTCAGAGAGTATCTATCTGATGAATCCAGCCTTAAGGTTTTACATATTTAATGGTTGGTGATGGGGTGCAACTCATACTGAAATACTTTATTTTCAAGGGTTTCAAGTCTGTTTTGCACAGTGTACAAGAATCTGGGTTGTTACTGAGCTGGATTTTCAGTGCATTGTACTTATTCTAAACCTCTTAAACTACTACATTAAACATCTTAAAATAGCTCAGTGTGTTCTTCCTGATGGACCTGTGGTACTCCACTACTACACCTGCTAGACTGACCTTGATTTTGAATTAGAGGCTGTATTTGTTTTAACTAATTACAGTTAAGATATATGAAAAAAAGTGACTTTGAAAAAGTGAATTCTGTGTCTTCCATACATGTGTTTCTTTTGCAGATAAGAGAGGGTTTTTTCTTTCTGTTTGACAGCATTGCAACTAATGCCGATAAGTGAAAAACAGAGCTGTATTCAGTGTAAAGGTCTCTTCCTCCCACCAGGAATCACTGTTAGTAATAGTTTTGAGTTAGGGCTTCTGATGAATCAGGAGGTAGAACATGCCATTTGCACTTCTGTTGTTTATTTGGTTTCTAGGAAGATGCTTCTTTGCATATGGAAATGGCTATTGAGGTGTAAGGATATATAGGCCAGAAGTAAAGCCTTGGTTAAGAAAGTGAGACTTTCCGAAGTTACTTTCTTCTTGTCCATTAAAATAACAATTGGACTCCGTTTTCTAGAAAGAAGGTGCAAGTTCCCCAAACACATCTATATTGATGGCTGGATGTGTTAATAGGGTAGATATTACATATATACGAGATGTTAGGTCCTTAGCTACTTATTTGAGCTATACAGACATCGGTGCACTCCTGTCCGTGTATGTATACTTACAGCTCTTCTTTTTTTCTGAATTTCTTGCTTTAAGAATTTAGATAAGCACTTAAATCTCCAGTTGTCACATCCAAATTTACAGATTTCCCCTGCCTTCCATTAGTCTTGAAGTATTTAAAAAAAAAAAAAAAAGGCAAAAAAGCCATATTCCTGTGACAAATGTAGCCTGGATCATATCTCATCTATTGCTGACATCTATCAAAGTTGGCTTTTTCCTTTTTCTGCTTAAGTAAGTAAAAATTTAGCAGGTCAGATTTGCATGATCCTTTGTTGTTCCACTGGATTTCTGAACATCTTCCAAATGACTAGGCTTGTAACTTATATCAAAGTTTCTAATGTACTTTTTCTGGAGGTTTGGTGGGTTCTCATAAACAAATGGTGACAAGTGAATAACTTTTTATTTTATGGTGATATTTTAGATATTTCTAGTTACTTAGAAGTTAATAAAATAAGTTACGTTAGGATAAAATCAGTTCTGTTTAAGTCAGTTGTACTTTTAAAACTGCATTTTTCCTGTATATTGCTTGTTTTTGTGAATTCTTGTCTGCCCATGGTGTAGTACCAAAAATAAAAGAGTGAACTCTGTTCTTATAACAAACTATTTGTTTTTTCTTTATGTACCATATTCTCACTAGAATAATTTATGCCATGATTTGTCTGTTTTAACTCATCTACACATTCTTTTTGTCTGTCTAGTGCTACTTTGATTGTTGGTTTAACAGCTGAGCTAGTTAGAAGTGTTTTATCACATGCTTAAGAATTTAAATTGAAAGGCAGTTTGCCTTTTGGTCTTCCTTCTACTGTTAATTTCTGTGTGTCTTAGTTTCTGGAACGACAGCCTGGGAGGATCTGCAACTGTATTTGAGGACAAAAAAAAGAATTCAGATGTCTCACAATTGAAAGGTTTACAAGAACCCTTCAGTGTAGAAATTACCTGAAAAAAATAGGGTACAGTTGAGTAAGGCTGAGTACAAAATACTTTGAATGTAAATAAGCTTGCTGTCTAGAGATTGATGAAGTAGCTATTCTGAAGAAACCTCTGGGGTTTGTAGTCAATCACAAGCTGAGCATAAGTTAAGTGTTCCACTCTTATGAGAAATGTCAAACAGCATGCAGGTATATTGAAACAGGCTATCTATATGAAATAACTTCCACTCTGAACTGGTAAGGTATCGCTTGCAGAATTTTGTCCAGTTCTGGGAAGCATTTAAATACAAACATGGCTCAAATGAAGAGAGCCCAGAGCACAGCTAGAACAGGTATCAGAACAGTCTGTAGATAAAAGGGTGTTTGAGAACTGATGTGGTGTAGATTAGAACAGATACAACTGAGAGAAGGAGTAAGTTTTCAAATAACTAAAAGTCAACTGCAAAAAAAAAGAAAAAGGAAAAAGCAAGCTGTGTATTTTTTTATTTCTTTTTCTCTCTGCGGAAGACAAATGTAAGCAGTAGAGCAGATTCTATTTGATGGTTATAGCATCTCCATCGCAAGGTGTTTTTAAGAACAGACTTGTAAATAGAACAGGTTGCTGAGAGAGGTGGTGGATGCTCCATCCCTGGTAACATTCAAGACCAGGCTGGATGGGGCTCTGAGCAACCTGATCTGGTTGGAGATGTCCCTGCTCCTTGCAGCGGGGGGTTGGACTTCATGACCTTTGAAGGTTCCTTCCAAACCTAACAATTCTATGATTCTAAATATCTGTCAGAAATGATATTGATAAATTTTGCCCTTCCTTTATGGATGTGGTCTAGATGATCTTTAGAAATTCCTTCCAGTGTTGCTTCTCAGTTGCTCAAATGTTAAATGCCCTGCAGTTTAAATATTAATTCATTGCTTGTGGCAAAAATCATTGCTTCATCAATTCCTTTTGTAGATGTGCTTTTTAAAACCCCAGGGTTTGTTCATTCTCATCTTTACACTTGAATTCAATTTAAAGTAAAGACTGCCTCTAGGTATAGGTGTAACCTTGATATCAGAAATGTATATATTTTTTTTTTTTCCTCCCAAGATCAGAAAGGAGAAACATAGCTCAAAAGCTGGAGCTAAGAAGCACTACTTGTGTATGAGAGAAAGGTCCTGAGGAGCTAAGAGATTGGCAGTACTCCCTTTCCTGGTTGTCTGTTGTTGCATAGAATGTTAGTACTGAAATATTGCAGTCAAATAATTTTATTTCAACAAATTCGTAGCTTTTAAAGTTGAAGGGTAATTTTCTAAATTTCTAAGATAAAAAATATGTTCTGCTGCTAATGCAATTTGGGGGATGGGGAGTGCTTTTTGGATGTGTAATTGCTTTAGTAGCATAGTGATTATATTTTTGTAGACCTGCTTGCTAGTGTTTGGTTTCTTTCTGTTTGGCATATATGTGGGGTTTTTTTTGGTAAGGATTTTTACTTTGTTTTCAGTAAGACTATGTCTCTTTGGTGATATTTTTACATCCAAATCAAGCAAGTATGGGCCTAGTAAATACTTGGTTGGTAGACTGTCAAGTAAAAAAAGTAAACATGCCATAGCAGATGTGAGAGTGAGCGAAGTCTCAGTAGTGTGTTTTTTTTTTTTTCTTTTTTTTTTTTCTCTTCCGTGCTGTTGCTGACTCAGTAGGTTACAGTAGTGTTTGGAGAAACTGTGAAGTTAGTCTTTTTTTCTTTTTTGACATGGTGTACACTGAAATTGTGACCACTGATATGGTAGATGCCCCTCTGTTTATAAAATAAACAGTAAAACATATTAATAAAAGTTAGGATAGAACATACCTCTCTAAATCCTCAGTACTTCTGAAATGGTTAGGAAATCTGTTAGGGGAACACTTGTAAAAGCTATCTTTTTTACATGTGTATAGAACTTGGAATGGATCTCCTCGCAGTATTTTTATTCCTCTTTCCCCACAACCCTTCTTTACCTGACCTGTTCTTCACAAATAAACTTACTTTAGTGGGAAGACTTCTGCAAGATTTAACGGAATCTGTCTCTGATGTGTTTTTCCACATTCCTCTCCATGTCTTCCTTAAACCTTTAAGAAGCTGGCATGGCTAGCTAAATGTTGGAATAGTGGATGAATGCTCCTTAGGTTCAGAAAAACCACGGGCCTCAGAGTAAGGGGACCCTCTATTTGGTTTGAGTTGCAGTTTGATCAAGCTTGGTGCTTTCTGTGTGCTTTTTTTTTTTTTTTTTTGAAAAAAGGTTGCAGTCAAAAGCATAGTACTGTTGGCATGGTTTCCAGATATACAAGGGCAGCAGTGATTGAACAAACATGACTTTAAAGCATGGCTGAATTCTAAAAACTGACTTGTAAAATTAACACCTTCACTGACTATCTGCTCCGTATGTGTATGAAGACACAAAGTATAATTGATTTAAGTGACAAAAATGTGATTACTCCTAGTCCTGTCAACAGCAGGGTGAGCTGGCTACTGTTTCTCCTTAGGCATCATCAGAGTTGTTGCATGAGTTACAAGGCTAATCATTCTCACCCGTGATAACTCTCATAAGTATTGCAGAGTCTTTGCCAGTGAAATGGCTGATGGTTTTGACTTGCACAAGCTCTATGGCAATAGTGTGCATGAAAATAAGAATGATCTTGTTTGGTATTATGGATTTTCTTTTTAAATAGGATTTTTTTTTTCTTTTTCTTTCGAACATCTGTACATTTATTGCTATATCTTTTGCACGGTAGCAGATCTGCAGAAAAATGTACACTGAATACAGATATATCTATGTGGAAATCAGAAACATAAAACTAAATATCACTGTCAGCTGTGAACACACAGCAATTTTTGGCCAAAGCACACCTGCAACCTCTGATAACTTGCTTCTTGGATTGGTGTTCAGGTAGAGATGATGTCTTTTGTGGCAGGCAGTTACAGCTTAGCATCTGAACTGGTATCCAAAATTATTCTTTAAAATTACTTTCACTTGAAATAAGCTATTCAGAGGCAGTTACTGACTGCAAAAACTTGCTGTTTGCCAATCAGTCAGCACATGGGATGATATTTTTGAGAAATTATATTGCTGTTGCAAACTGTAGGGATCAGAATATCCCTGTAAACCAAATAAGCACTCTTATGTGCACATATAAAATGAAGCACAAAGTGTCTTAATGAGAGTCGTGTTTCAGACCTGGGAAATATATTTAGGGATTTCATTGACAATCTGCAATTTGAAAGCTAGCTGCCAATTTGTAGATGAGCCTTTCTATTTTGAGAGTCATTATCAGAATGACAGCAAGTTCTTGATGAAGTTTAAGCTTTGTTGTTGCTGAGGATTATGCTATTGTTATTTATGCTTTTAAATTAAGGTTTTCAACATGAAAAGAAATAAAGCTTCAGAGGCAGCTTCTGGGACTTCATCCTCAGAGGAGTAAATCCAAGATGGTGGGCGGGTCCTTTCAGGACCCTGCTGTTTGTCTCATGGGTTTGATTTGCCTTTTCAAAGGAGACAACTGTATATATTACACTAATTAATATATTTTAATAAGAGGAACTGTATTCCCACTAGTTCCTCTGAATTAAAGCACTTCATGATAACCTTGGACAAAAGAAATGCTGTAACCATTTTTATTACAAGTGAGTTTGTGCACTTACAGATTTTACGGGGTTCTCCTTGTGTCTCTGTTTCTCTTAAGAGTAAGATTAACATTTCTGCAAGAGAAGGCCTCCGTTTGGCCTCATTAGGTTTGCTTTTTGGCCTTTGCACCCCTGCAGTGATGGGAAACTTGTCTGTAGTCTTTGGGGGATTTGTTAGTGTGAAGGGGGAAAAGAGGAAATGTCTTTGTGGTCTAGGTTCATTCAAATGGGGATGATTGCTATTTCTCTTTTATGAAAGTGCAAAGGTGCATAAAAATTGCGTGAATATGTCAGGAGGCTGTTTCTTGTAACCAGTGGGTTATAGTCTGTCCTTAAGATTTAAGCAATTTAACTTTTAAAATGAATGATAAGGCATATCTTAGAACAGCACTTGTAATTTTATATGACCTTAGAAATGTGAGTCTGAAATATAACAAACATCTTAATTATGTTGTAGCCGTATTGCAAAGGTAGGTACTGTCAGCAGTTCTGGTGTGGTTTTTTTTTTTTTTTTTTGTTTTTAATACAGAGCAGAATGTTGATGCTATTTAGTGAATTTTAAAAAATGCAGCAGCTACTTGATCACATAGAAGTGAAGTGATTTCCCACATTGTACCTGTGCACTGCCAAGGAAACTTTCACATGTCATCAGTAACTTTTTGTGTTAGGAAACCTTGATTACTTTAGATAACATCTTTACCATTTCCCAAGACCTGGACTATTCTACATTGTTAGAAGAACCCTAAAAATTATATACTGTGTAGCGATTGATAGCTGTTGACTGAAAAGTTTACTCATTTCGGTGTATATTCTATCAAAAAAATCCCCAAACTAAAACCCACACCAAAAAACCTACCACATGCAAATACACTGTTACAAAACTTGAGTTGCTTCATTTGTGAGTATATAATTATGATATTGAATAATCTTCTAATCCTGCTGAGTATAGTTGGCAATAAGCTGCTAACAGGAGGGATTTTGAAAGAACAATCCTAACTGCTTGCAGAGGTAGGAATATGGTCTTAGTAGAGAGATGGTGTATTTCTACATACAGTACTGCATCATGTTTCTATTCTAAATTCAGTTTACATTACTAGGAGGTGCTTAAGGTGATATTTCCTATATAGAACAGGTTACAACAGTGATCAACAGGAGATATATAGGTATAGTCTTATGTAGAATGTGCTTATTCCTTTCAGTATTACCATAGTGCTTAGAAGCTCTGCTGGGACCAAGATTGTGTTGCCTCAAATATTGTGTGAACATAATGGGGAGGTGGGGGACAGGGAGGCAGTCTCTACTCCTTATAGTTTGCAATTTAAGTGTGAGATAATAGGAGAAGGTAAGGTCGATACAGGCTCATGGGAAGAATATGCAAACAGTGTGGCAATATTAGTTAGTGTAGTGGGCAGTCGTTTGATCAAATTAGCACCATAAGTGCTATGAAATTGTTTTATTTGATTACGTTATCTTGTAGCAGGGAAGTAAAGAGTTTGTCTTTTTAAGTGGAACTTGAGGGAAGATAATAAGGAAGATTTGCAGATCTTTGAAGATATCCTACAAAAAGGGAAGAGCAGGATGGGGAAAGCTATTTCGAGAGGTATTGCTTTGAAAACTAGAAAAAACAAAGGTAGGCAGACACTGCTATTTGCTGTTTAGGCATTGAGGCTGATGTTTTGGAGATGCGATTATATGGAATGTGGAAGAACTTGAAAGTAAGCATTGATCCATTAGAAAAAGGAGTGCCAAGAGAGACATGGAGAGAGGAGAGATGTAAACACAGTCTTCCATACAGGCCCTCACATTTGGCTTGAATCCAAGATGATGTGCAAACTATGTTCCTGAATGACCAGGAGTTTATGCACTGCCTTTGAGCTGGGAGACATGGAGAGAAGTCTTGTGATGGAAGGATAAGGATGGCTGTTTTTATGTTGAAAATATTAGAGTAACTCAGTGTTGAGTTGAGAAATAGAAGATAGCTAGGCAGATGCCTGATGTTATCACTGAACTCTGAAGTGACTTCAGTATCGGCTTCTCCATCTTGGTCGTACTATTGAACTGGAAAAGCTGGAGAATACCTAGACAAAATGCATGGAGGTAGAAATAGTAAGGATCAAAGAAAGAGAACAGAGACTCCATCAGCCAGCCTGGCTTAAGGTGATAAAAATATTTCAGTGTCCTTTGAATTGAACCTTGTTCTTTAGCATTGTCTGCCTGTAACAGATGGGTGCTTTACTTATGCAGTTTCCAGGCTTTTGTTTCTATAAGTTTTATGTTTTCATAATAATATTTTTTTTTTAACTGGATACGATAAAGTTACTACTTTCTGTGTAGTTCCCAATTCTTCTGAAGTGTTATATGACCAATAATTTTAATGCAAGTAGGAGACCTAGAATTTTAAATAGTAAGAGAGGGCTGGATTTCTGAAGGTATTCTAGACCCTGCTTCTCACTGACTTAATTGAAAAGGGCACTACTTGCTGAAATCAGTCTAAGTGCAAGTTCTTACTATGATGATGTGTGATCTTACCTTATGAACACATACAAACAGACACACTTAAATGTTTCGTTAAACAAAAGGGACCAAGACGTAATACAGTAAGAGCCAAGTGTCTGTTTTTTTTCATCAGATATATGAAGAATACACTGAGATACCCTTAGCAGTCTCACACACAATTGAAAATTGCTATTCCATTGGCAATGATACTGTGCCTGTAGTGCAGCCCAGTTGTACCAGACTTTATGAAGCATCAGAAGCAACCAGAAGCATCAAGCCAAGAGCGTTTAGTTAGACTCTGAGCACTTTGAACTCTTCCACTTCCAGAATATTAGAATTGGTCAATGGTCTGTGAAGACAAACAAGAAATAGCTGCACAGATAAAGCGTAGTTAGGCCTTAAAAATTCTGATTATTTAAAGTAGATACTGGCATGTAACAGGGCTATGCTGAAATGAGTAAATCTCAGACCACTCCATCTTAGTGACATTGCTCAAATTGAAAATGTCAGAAATGTCACCATCTGAGCATGGTGCATGAACACGAAACTTTAATTATATTTCTTAAAAAATGATTTTACAAATGATCAGATTTACTTGGAATTATGATGAAGTCCTATTGCTATTCAAGACCATAATGAGTCATCAGTTTATTTGCTGAACATTCACACGTCCTTCATGCAACACAGGCAACATGATTTGCCCAGAAACAGTAAAAGACATTTATCATTTGAAGACGGAATGCACTTCAGAGGTTGGCACACAGTGATGCATAGGCACATGACCTCAAACTACTATTTCAAGGCCTGATTCTGAAGACCAGTTGCAGATGAAGAAAATATTTGAGGTTTTGGTTTTTGGGGTGGTTTTTTATTTTTTATTTTTTAATTTTTTTTTAATTTTGAAGGGGGATGCAAATGTGGCTGAGCTTTGCAGTGGAACTGCAGTGTGCTTACTCATTTTTCTTGGGCTGTAGAGTTCTCAGAGTGAGTGGAATAAGAGGATTTGAGAAAACTATAAAGAGTTATCCACCCCCTGCAGACCTCAGATTGTGCATTTAATCCAAGCAGTATTAAAAGCCTCTGAAAAGCACTTTTTGTAGGAAGATGTTGCTATAAGACCTTTTGTGAACATGCATGTTAGCATGTTAGTGTTTTTTCCTGGCTAGGAAACAGTCTGGCAGTTTAAACTCCCCAGTCTCATCTTCTTTGATGAATAATGTGATTTGATTTCTGAGGTGAGTTTTGTGAGAATTGGAGCAAATGTGTATTTTCAGCACAATGTGGTAGTTGCAGTTGAGACTTTTTGTTTGTTTGTTTAAGCTGAAATTTGAACCCCAACTCTAAGATTGAACACTGATAGATTAACTCACCTCGATCTGAAACAAATTGGCACAATTTTAAGAAACCAAAATTATTATTAAAAAAGCCCCCAAACCAACACAGAACTTCTAGGGAGTGTTACTAGCATTTCATTACACCTGAAGTATGTGGTAGCTTCTGATTACAATGTTGAGAGAATTTTTCTGAAGTTGCTTTACCAGAGTATTTCCATCTGCCTGAGCAAAATGTCTCTAGGAGTTATTTTCATCCTATGAGATGAGAAGTTGATGTTAGCAATAGAGGCAGTAGGAGAGACTGTCGTGAAAACCGTCAGTCTAACAAATGAAGAGAAGCTAAAGGGGAAAGATCGTGACAAAGACGTCTTGTCTTGTGATCTGCAAATTTTCAACTTCATTCTGCTTCTTAGTGAAACTTCTGGGTTTGCTTGAAAGCAACAACACGTATTGCAGGCAAACTGCCTTTTTATTTTGCTCTCAGGAAACTTATGAAAGCTATTGTAGAAGTACCTGTTTGCAAGCAAACACCCTCCTCCCCTCCCCCCTGCAGCTTATATTTATCTTATATTTATCTTAAAACAGAAGGATGCACTTGGAGTAGCGCTGTAGTGAACCAGACATGTTCTGTGCAGGACTGTTTCATTGATCCCAGTTCTGGAACCATATAATCTTTTTCAAAAGTAGTATGTGTTAAAGATAAGTCCCAGTATTTGTTTGTCTGATAAGATTGCTAAATTTGGGATTGTTTATAGATAAAAGTGCTACTTGTGAAGATAAAAAGGGAAACTTGTATTACTGGCTGCAATTCCAGATAAATCTCACAGGTTGTAAAATACACCAATGTGCAGGTGTTCTGCACACTTAATCTGGTGTCATCACTACCTGATGCACTCATCTGTTTCTCTTAGAATATTAATTGCAGTAATTGTTCAGGTGTGTGGAATTTACAAGTGTATATTGCTTTTTCAAGTCTCAGGGTTGTTTTGCTGAGAGATAATAAAGTTTATTCAGAGGAGTCTTTTGGCTGGAAAGGAAAAATAGTACAAATTGAACCTTGTATGTAACTGTGGGTATGATTGGCTGTAAAATGGGGACACTCAGAGTTAAGATGGGAGGATACAATCACAGTACTTTCTCAGAAGTGAAAGAAAATAAAAAGCCAAACTAAATAAAACTTCTTTCTCCTCCTACATAACTGCTCCTGATCATTATTTGCCATAGTACTGCTACTTACTGATGTGATTGCAGAAGGTCACTAAGTGATCTGATTTTGCAGAAATGGCCAATAATCGAGAGGTGTTACACTTTTCTGTCTATGTATGTATGTTTCGGTATTTCCTGATGTTGAAGAATAGTTCTGTTGTTCCTCAGAAGTTATGTGAACTTTGGAGGGGAAAAAAAAAAAATCCTTTACTGGCAGTATTTTTTGGAACAGCATGTCTGTACTGTAAGTGGATTTGCTGTGATTCTTATTGCCCATACTAGTACTATAGCTT
The DNA here is from genome assembly GCF_036417535.1 of Chlamydotis macqueenii. Lineage (NCBI taxonomy): Eukaryota > Metazoa > Chordata > Aves > Otidiformes > Otididae > Chlamydotis > Chlamydotis macqueenii. Next base: position 25,492,325 of record NC_141559.1, read on the forward strand.
TCCTACTGGTTCCAGATGTGTAAAATACAATATAGAGTGGGAGGAGGGAAAAGTATAATGAAAAACTTCTGGATTTTCCTATCATAGACAATTGCTGTAATTTTGCAAAGAAACTTTACAGAAGTGCATATGGTATTTAATGGAAATGCAGTTATTTGATTAGATTCCTTCAAGAAATGTAGAGTAAAAACCCCTAATTCTGGGCCCTCCATATAGACGATATGAGTACTACCAAATAGTTTGCCTGTAAAAGCAACTTCCTTTATATATGAAAAGGAAGAGAGAGACTGTAGGTCAGAAATTGTTGTATTGTAGCTGGAAATGCACCTCAAAGGGTTCCTGCACTATGAAAACATAGAGAAAGCTAATGACAGTTATTCTCCTTCCCTCTGCCTCCAGTTCTTTATCAAACTGACGTTCTCTGGATGTGCTGTTTGTGTCCAAAGGCTTTGATCTTGGCTGTTTGTTGGAGATGTCTCTAAATTCAGTCGAGGTTGGTAGAATCACCTGAATCTTTTGGTCCGTCAGTAATGAATGTGAACTTCCAAGCAATTTGAAAGATGCCTTAATGTCCTCCTATCAGATGATGAATACATCCACCAAATCTATTTACATATGTGCACTTTTTTTTTGAGAACATGTTGTTTCAAGCTTATTGCATTGTATTCAAGGACAGTGAAAGCTAGGTTCTCAAGCTGAAAACAAAGCAAACTCCCATCCCCACCCCAAAATCAATCACCAAGAAAACCAAACAGCCCTCATACGTGAGCAGCCTCAAATTCAGAGGGGTAACTGCAGAATGGAGGTTATCTTCAAAGCAGCTGACTCAAAGCATAACACATTGGTCATACTGGCAGAGCAAATTGCTATTTTACTGAGGGCATCCTCCTATTGTACTGAGGGCATCTTTGATACATAGCACTCAGTTTATTTTCTTGCTTTTGTACTTATTGTTGAAGGACAGATACTTTATACTAAAGTAATTTGAGATTAACCTCCTGAAGTCGGAGATCTATCTGATCTAATACAGAGATGATTTGCTTAGTTCTCACCTGATTGCAGGTAACTGCTCATCGTCCCTGATCAACAGAAAGGTGCAGCCGTTTCTGCTGTCATTTCTACAGCTGTAATTTTGGAATATTGCCTTGTGTGTCGACAGCATTAGTCTGTTAATTTACCAGAGACTAGAATTGAGCCAAATGTACACACTTCAGAAACACTGCTGATCAGTAGTTCAAATATTTAGATTAACCTGGGCCTGCTTATAAAACAAAACAAACGCATCAGTTTCCACACCACTCAGGCTCAGCATTAGGCAAATTCAAATGTACAATTCACTGAAGAAAAGCTAAACTGAATTGCAGAAGGAGCTATAGCATCCCATCAAACATATTGGAGAACTGGGGAAAAAACAGCTTTTAAAATCTTATGATCCCTGGGAACCATGTACTTTCTTCTGTAGTCTTTAAAGATAGATCTACTTAGATTTTGGGTTAAGTTTTAATATTAGATGTAGATACATGAAGTATCTTGTATGAACTTCTCAGCTTGTTTATTAATGTAAAAACATAATTATATAATCCAGTCAGCCACTGCATGTGTGTTTTATGTCGTGGACCAAGATTTCATATTATTGGTCAGGGGACGGGGAGAAAGTGTGTTTTTGCTTTGTATAGCTGCCATGCACATTAATGGCTTTAAAATGCTAAAATAGCACTTGAAAGTGTTCTTAATGTTTAGCTGATTTACTTTTTAAGTGCATTTCAGAGGGCAAAAGTTTGTCTTTGAGTTCAACTGTGAGACAGCTTTCAAGTTTAAAAAAAAAAAAGAGCAACTTCTGAGATGACAGGTTATAGGACTCTGTCTGTCATTATTCAGTGAAATGAGGCTGGCTTAGGTTACACAACTCTTTATATTGGATATACTGCAAAAAAAACAAGTGATGCTATGAAAAAAAAAGATAGTAAAGGGTATAAAACTGCAGAAGTCGTTTGCTTAGAAAATGATTTGCCTGTAAATGAGATGCTTTTTTTTTTCCTTGAAATATCTGTGTCCTAAGATGTTTTGATGATCAAACAGACTTTAAAGATACTTTATTCTAGCAAATGAAGGAGCTGGATATAGGGTGCCTTTCAGATCAGTCTTGGTGAGATGTTTCCCACTTTTTACTTAGACAAAAAGAGGGGCCTGTAGGAGGTAATGCTTTCATCAATTCAGACACAGATTATTATTCTAAGCATCTCAGGTGGCCTGTGAGCACTTAAAAATGAGTCTTCAGAAACAATACATAGTTTTGATACTTTTAAAATGGTGTAGCATAGAGTAAAATAACCATAATTTGTCTTCATTAGCATTCTGTGTGTTAAGCATGAATTTCACTGTATTGACTAACGTGACTCCAGGGAATTTCCTTTATACTTGTTGGTTTTACACATCAAAAGTGATTGCAGTCCCAAAACTGTTTCAGAAAGCAAATTGGCTGTCAGTATTCTCCCTGGAAAGCAGAAATGGAGCTCCTTGTTGTCAGAGGTGGTGTGGGGGTGCAGAGGATAGGGGAGGGAAAAATAAAAAATGTTAAAAAAAAGTCTTAATATCATGGGTTGGACATTATGTTTGAATGCTTTGGGTGCTGCCAAGGAATCACTCCAATACATTTGGATGATGATATGCATTATAATACATTTTGAGATGTATGAATTTTCTCTCTGAAAGTGTATGCAAAAATATCTGTCTGAGGGCAGGTGAAATGTGATGCTTGTGATTCAGGAGACGACGGCTGTGGCTGGCACTCATCTTTGCAAAGGAACCAGCAGAATAAGTAGGACTTTCATTCAACTGCTGTGGTACTAAACTGACAGTGATGAATTATTGTTCTGGTGTTTGGCCCATGTGGGAGGCAGAGTAACTGTTTATTAGGCTGCTAGCAGTTTGTGACCTACCAAAGGCCGGTGAGAATGCTCTTGTGAAACCACTGGAGTTATGTTGTGTAAGGTTTAGTGGGAAATAGCTTTAGGGATGTGGTTAAAGGAAACTGAGTTGTGTTGGTATGTTCAGGTCTTCACTGTGACTTTGTAAATGTAAAATTTCAACCCTGATAACAAAAAGAATATCCATCTACAAAAGAGACATCTAATACAGTAATTAACAAACATGTGCTTAGTTTTTAACATCTTAAGACCACTTCCTTAACTGTCTCTTGTTTTCTTTCTATATGCTTTGTGGGAGTTTGGAAAGGAGAGTTACTTCTGTAGCTTGTTGTGTAACCCTTTCATGAAAAAGAATTTTCCCAGCAAGTTCCTTGCCCTTATAGAAAGATCTACTAGAGAGAAAAGCAGAGGCTTCAACTCTTGAAAGGAAATGGGCAGTTTGAACCATGAAGGAATGATACTGTTAAGTCATCAAAGAGTACTTAAACACAGTCTCTAAATCACTGGCAAAACAAAATCATTCTTTGATTCTTGTGGGTTGTGGGAGTCTGAATTTCAGGTGCCACTCTTCAGGGTCTCAAGTGGGAAAGTTGTCTGCTTTTAAGAAAGGAGAAAAAAATATATGTATTAAAGTTTGTGCTGTAGTTAGGCATCAAGGATTGCAGTGAATTCCTTTACTGAAAGATCATTGTTATTTCCATGAAAAATCAGTGGCTAATATGTGGATCATGTATATTTGGTTATTGCAGAAGCTTTCTATTTTGTTAAGAATAAATTCATTTGCATCAGTTAAAAGTGCAGCAATCAGAAAAATCTAGACCCCACTAAATCATATTTAATTCTGACATTGATTAAGAGCACTGAGCTGTAATTTTTTTTCATAGGAAGGAGGGTTGTGGAGAAAATAAGTAAGCAGAACAATCATTCTCCAGGATATCATCTGATAAATAATGCAGAATTATCAGCCATGTTAATATTTGAGGTCATGTCTTCACTTTCAATAAGTAAAAGCATCAAAAATGCAATAAGTTGGTAGAGTAAATGAGTAGAAACTCTTCTTCCTGGTTGTTTGCTTGAAAATTTTTAGTTGGGGTAGTTGTAGAATATAAGAAGCTTGGACATTGACTTGAAAAAAATATGAACTGAAGACAAAGTAGTATTTTCCATGCAAATGCATATGGAGAAGCAGTTCTTTGCTCAGCACTTCAAGAGGTTGTTGAAATGAAGAGACTGAAGAACTGTTGGAGAGGGTCCAGAGGAAGGCCACGAAGATGATAAGAGGGCTGGAGCACCTTTCCTATTAAGACAGGCTGAGGGAGTTGGGGCTGTTCAGCCTGGAGAAGAGGAGGCTCCGGGGAGACCTTATAGCGGTCTTCCAATACCTGAAGGGGGCCTACAAGAAAGATGGGGAGAGGCTGTTCAGTAGGGCCTGTTGTGATAGGATGAGGGGTAATGGTTTTAAAATAGAAGGAGGCAGATTCAGACTGGATATTAGGAAAAATTTTTTTTACACTGAGAGTTGTAGAACACTGGAACAGGTTGCCCAGAAAGGTGGTGGATGCCTCGTGCCTGGAAACGTTCAAGGCCAGGCTGGATGAGGCTCTGAGCAACCTGATCTAGTTGGGGATGTCCCTGCTTCTTGCAAGGGGGTTGGACTAGATGACCTTTGAAGGTCCCTTCCAACCCTTATAACTCCCAGAGTGTTGGGTACGTTTGCAAGTTATATGTGTGTTTATTTCCATGCTCCAAAAGTACTGTAAATTTACTGTATGCTTAGTGTGTTTGTGTATAGTCTTTTCCTGACTTCTGTAGTGGGAAGGAATTTGAGATTTTTCTTAACTATACATGTATGTGTTCTCATAGCAGTCTCTCTCTAACAGCAGAGAACAGGAAAAAAAGATTTAATATACAAAAAAGCCATATCTTAATGGTAGTTTTACACACGATTTTCAACATGTAATCCTCAATTGTGACAAGCTGAGGGAATTTACTCTTCTGAAACATGCTTTTGCCTGATAAGATTCTCTCAAAAGAGCAATGCTGACCTGGAGGATGAGGTATGGCTGAACTGTTAGTGCTAGTCACTTTAACTTGAAAACTAAATTTTTTATTTCATTAAATTTAAAAAGAAAATTGGGGCAATATATGTTAATTGTCAAGGATTTAGAATTAATTCTGCAAGGGGAAAAAAATAGTTTTTGGGAAAAAAGTCTCCATTCAAGAAAATTTGTAGAAACATAGAATAGTTTGGGTTGAAAGGGACCTTTAAAGGTCATCTAGTCCAACACCCCAGCAAGGAGCAGGGACATCCCCAACTAGATCAGGTTGCTCAGAGCCTCATCCAGCCTGCCCTTGAACGTTTGCAGGGATGGGGCATCCGCCACCTCTCCGGGCACCACCCGTGTTCTACCACCCTAATTGTAAAAAATTTCTTCCTCATATCTAGTCTTAATGTACCCTATTTTAGTTTAGAACCATTACCCCTTGTCCTATCACAACAGGCCCTGATAAAAAGTCTTTCCACATCTTTCTTTTAAGCCCTCTGTAGGTATTGGAAGGCCACTATAAGGTCTCCCCGGAGCCTCCTCTTCTCCAGGCTGAACAGCCCCAACTCTCTCAGCCTGTCCTCATAAGAGAGGTGCTCCAGCCCTCTGATCATCTTTGTGGTCCTCCTCTGGACTTGCTCCAACAGCTCCACATCCAATTCATACATAATCTTATGAAACATTTCCTGGTGGTTTTTTTTTTTCAGTTTCTGTAATAAGCTATTAATAAATTTGTACCTATATTTGTGCAAAAATGAAGCATTATCTGTTGTAAGATATAGGTATAAATGGACTGAAAATCTTTTATTGGTTGATTATGCTTTGAGTTGCTGAGCTGTACACATGGCACTCTTTGGCTGTTTGCTTATAAGAAAAGCAGACTGATGGGATGCCTGAGTATTGTGTTGCAAAGATGTATGGTATCCCGCTTAGATGCTTTGGAGCAGTGACGTCGCTTTTACAGAATGTGGTGTGCTTGAGAGAAAAAGCAAGACTGCCAGTAATATTCCAGACAGGAAGTTTGTTGTCTACATGTGTTAATCTCTATTTGCAGAGTTGAAACATCATAAAGAAGGAAGATGCAAGAATGGAAGGAAATAAATACTTCTGTACGTGATTATACATATTTTATGTGAAACTTATTATTCATTTGGGGGGTTAAGGTACCATAGAAGCACAGAAAAATTGTTATAGTAAAGAAGACTTATGAGCACAACAGGAACTTGAGTAGCTAGATTAAAAATATTGATGTACCTGTCCAGGGGTAAGATTTGGGTCATTGGGGTTTCACTAACACTACTTCAACAACAGTTTCAAAATGTCTCTTATGCTGTAAATTAGAAACTACTCTATTTTAATTAAGACCATATGGAAGCTCAAAAGGGACTGAAGGTTGGGGAAAACACCGAGGTGCAAGTGGTATTTGTAGCTGCTTCTATTCAAGGAAAGAACCTGTCTCTGCAAAGCAGCATGCTGAGTAGAATGAAATCATTAAATGTTATTTTGCAGTCAATATTTTTTTTTCATTATATAATATTAGAAAAGATGAATAGGCAATTTGACTTGACTGTATTTGGGGAGAATGTTGTGTGTATTCGCTTTAGATAGTGAGTAACTGAAATTTAGGTTTAATCCTAAGCAGTACTAGAGTAGTACAGGACAGTGCAAAAGGCTGTGTAGGTATTTTCAATACCTGCACTTTGAAAAGCATAAAATTACAAAATGAAGTTGATTCAGGTTGAACCAAAGGCAGTGTTTCATTTTTACGTGTTTCAGGATGGAGAGGTAAAAGTGATGCTTTGTTTGACACGAAATAGTTTGTCTGACTAGAGACAGAATTTTGGAAACTCTGTGGAGAAGTGAATAAAAAGGGAGATTTAAGCTGCTGAGATAGTTCTTCTGGTAGTTTGAGCTTTGTGTTAGCTGCCCTGGATGTGCTAGGTGGAAGCCCAGGATCCCATGTATCCACAGTGCTCTGACTGAGCTATTGGGTAGAGAGGGAACAATGCCAGCCTCTGAGGGAGGTTTTATGACATTAGCTCTTAGTTTGTTTTTCCCCAGATTAAATTAGTCTGTGAATTTGACCTGGTGTCGTTAATCCTTTCAAGCTGGCTAAAACCACATGTTTACTGAAGAAAACTCTGCCTGCTTGAGTCAACTGTCCTTGTCTTGGTTGCAAAGGGAGTAAAAGAAAATAGCTCTATGAAATAGTCACGGCTTCATAAGATCAGGTCCAGCACTACTGCCATCCTGTTAGGAGAGACAATTGGGTTGAACAACCTCTTATCTAAATGTCTGACACAAATTCTCACTTGTAGCCCGTAGTGTATCTAATGCTGAGAGCACTGTACTGTTGAGAGATACTTTTATTAATTTAGGTTCAGTAGTTTGCTTATCCTGCCGTAGGAAAACACGGCCATAGGTGATAACTTCACACGGAAACTTGAGCCTTTATAAGTAGAACAGGAAGTATTTTAAATCTTGTGGATATGAAGGATGATAGCATTGCTCAGTTTCATGTTAGTTTAATACTGGGGAATTTATTTTGGTTTTGAAGTAAATGCTAATAACTCACTGAGTTTGCAGTTGTAGTCCATGAGGTTGTGTCTGTGTGTACATGTGCACATATGTGTGACTTGAAGATTATTTCCCCATTTTACAGATTGTGTGCTAGGATCAGATTCTCAGCTAAGAGGAATTGAGATACATCCAACTTTAATGGTGCTATACTGATTTAAATCAGATTAACTTTTGTGTCTTAAATCACTGGCTATTTAGCTCATGTTCCCCTAATATGTAGTCTAAACTTATCTTTCTGTTACTGCTGCTACATTTGCAGGTGCACCTGGGTGTTTGCCTCTGTCAGTTCAATGGGTAGGTGCAGGGTTACAAGAACTGATGTACAGATAAATGGTTTTATGAATGCACACAGCAGGTATGTGTGTGTCCCTCGAGCCATGTAGAAAAGATGAGTCTTTCTGTGATAGGAAAAAAAAAAAGAAGGTACAGACTGACCTCCTCATTATATCATGTAACGAGACACATTCATGATGTAATGCCTCACTCCTTCTAGCACTGTGAAGATCATATATAGTTCTGTTCTTTCACCTTCATCTGAAATTAATTTATGGACTTTCAAAGCCTTTTATACGTAGTCTAGTACGTATCTTCCTCTGCTAGATCAATGAGAGTCTAAGCTAACTCCACGGAAGACTGTGGCACAACTAGGTGCAGAGGACAAATCTTAATGAATTGTTTTCTCTGGAATTGCAGTATACCATCACCTCCACTAAGAATGGGCGCAAGTACAGATGTTGCAATCTTAAGGAAGAGAAAGGTGGAGCACCAGAAAAATGCCATAACTGTCACTAGATGGAACACAGAATTCCTCCTATCTTTCAGTAGGAAGAGAATAGCTTTGCTCTTGTGGTGGTGCCTGGCTGTATTTCTAGGTGGAAAATTCTGTACTGTTTACACGTTGTCACAGAGCACTTCAGTCAGTAGTGGTGCATGCAGGTTCCATTGCAATAGTAGGGATGTAGATAAACTTTTCACCTTGAGTACTTAACATGAGGCACGCCACTCTGTATTTGGACACTTACGTAAGCAGTTGATTTCAAAGTGTTCCTATTGACTTCAAAGGGAAAATATGTCTTTTGATGTATGCTTAGATTCCTAACATTTGGTATCAAAGCTCTTACAGAACTATGTAGTCATTGACATCTCTAGCATATATATTTATACATATGTAGGAACAAAGGTCCTACCTCCCAGAACCTGCTTAAGCAGATGCAAGACAGAGGTCAGAGTACTTTTACCAGCAGTGTAATCTTTTATGGGGATATGAGTTTTTCAGAAAGTTATTTTTCAGGGGAGGAGTCAAAGGAGAAGGCATGCATTCTTGATGTTGAAAGCTTGCTTGTGCTTTTTATGTTGACCTTTTTCAGGAGCAGTCTATCCATACATAAAGGAATGCAATGCTGACGAGTTTAATAAAGTTTGACTGAACTGCTTTAAAAGAGGTGATGGGGAAAAAAAAAGATGCAGGGACTACTTTTCCCTCACAAATAATTTAGGAAATCTTTCTCATGTTTTGTTTTCTGTCTGTAATACAAGGTGATCTTTATTTCCCCCTCCCTTTATTTTATTTAATTTGACTGTATAACTCTCATGCAATGAATTCTGTTGCAGTGAGTTCCATTTGACCTAGCCCTGCAATTGCTTGTGTGGTGCATGCTCCAGAAGTTGGCCCGATTAAATTTAGTAAATCTGTTCCTCTGCTGTAGCTTACAAAGTATACAGAAACTGAGACATGTATGGAGAATGGTGGCTGAAAGGTCCTTTTGTTTTAGGCAATGTTACTGCAGCTTTTTTTCCTCTGTTATACTGAATGTGCTTTTATCTGATGTCCCTTATCTGGTCAGAAAACCAAATTACCATTGGATGGAAAATGTAAGTGTTTAAGAAAAAAGTGCAATTGTAGCAGTCTACCACGAAATGCATGTTCCATAAAATTTAGATGTAATCACATATTTCATGGAGATACAGTTGAATTCTTCTGTTTCAATCTTCTTGAACTGTTTTTAATATTTAATTATAGTGAAAACATTCAGTACTACTAATAATTCAAATTACTCTTACACTTTGCAGTTTGACGTGAGCTGAAACTACTGTGGGAAATATTCTGATATGTAACATATGTACGTGCTTGTGCACTTATCTTCATTCCTGATATGAAGTGGAAAAATGGAGTTCAGTTCACACATTAGATATAGCAAAGTGTCTATAAAATATTTTGATTTTGAATAGAATAGTTCTGTTGGAAGGGACCCACAACAATCATCTAGTCCAACTGCTTGTCCAGTTCAGGGCTGACCAAAAGTTAAAGCACGTTATTAAGAGCATTCTCCAAATGCCTCTTAAACACTGACAGGCAGGGGGCATCAACCGCCTCTCTAGGAAGCCAGTTCCAGCGTCTGACCACTCTCTTGGTAAATAAATGCTTACTAACATCAAGTCTGAACCTCCCCTGGTGCAGCTTTGAGCCATTTCCATGTGTCCTGTCACAGAATACCAGGGAGAAGAGATCAGCACCTCTCTCTCCACATCCCCTCCTCAGGAAGTTGTACAGAGCAATGAGGTCCCCCCTCAGCTTCTTCTACTCCAAACAAGAATAACTCGAAAGTCCTTAGCCACTCTTTATAGGACATGGCTTCCAGCCCTTTCAACAGCTTTGTTGCTCTCCTCTGGATGTATTCAAGGACCTTCTCATCCTTCTTAAATTGTGGGGCCCAGAACAGCACACAATATTCAAGGTGAGGCTATCCCAATGCTAGATACAGTCAGATAATCACCTCTTTTGACTGGCTGGTTACGCTGTGTTTGATGCACCCCAGGATGCGGTTTGCCCTCTTGGCTGCCAGGGCTCACTGCTGGCTCACACTGAGCCTGCTGACAGCCAGCACCCCCAGCTCCCTTTCTGCTCTCCAGCCACCCCTCTCCCAGTTTATACTTGTGCCCAGCATTACTCTATTCTAGGTGCAGAATCTGGCATTTGGACTTGTTAAATTTCATCCCATTAATCATAGCCACATGCTTCAATCTATCTAGATCCCTCTGCAAGGCCTCTCGTCCCTTGAGAGAGTCAACAGCACCTCCCAGTTTGTTGTCTTTAGCAAACTTGCTAATGGTGCATTCAACTCCTGCATCCAGATTGTTGATAGAAATATTGCACAGAACTGGCCCTGGAATTGAGCCCTAAGGAAAACTGCTGGTGACTGGTCATCAGCCAGATGTAGCTTCATATATCAGATACTGATATAACCACATGTTTAATGAGAAACTCTGTGTCAAAATATTTGTGATCCACGCAGCGAAATGCTTGTGCTCATCTGTCCAGTCAGATAAACTCAGTGTTTGCTGGGAGAGTTTTAAAATCTTTTTAGTGGACCTGCTCTAATTTGCACTAATTTACAAGAGCTAGCACTGGCCAAAAGCACAACTGAAAAATGGCACTGCACAAAGGTTGTTTGGAAGTCCTTTTGCTGCTGGTCTTGTGTTTTCTTTCCTATGCCGGAAAGTTATATCCTGATGGAGGCTAGCTGTTACAATGAGGTGATCCTCCTGGGGTTGGTAGAAAGGGCACTTGCCTCATATTGTGGTTGATGGAGCATAGAAGAAAGGTCAGGAAAGATATGTGGGAGCAATTGGCTTGAGTCTGTCTTCAGAGAAGGGTGGAAAGTGTTTTTTCTGACTTTTAACTGAAATTGAATTTATTCAGTATGTATAGCCATTGTGGCAGCAGTAATAGAGATGATAATGATAGTAGTAAATATCTGAAGTCTGAATCACAATATGTTCCAGAATGCTTTATAAAATATATACGTATTTATTCACTTAAATGAATAAGCCAACTTCTTTTTGTGCTCTTACTGATGTATATAGATAAATTAGCTTACGTGTACCAGAACTAATTCAAGGCTTCTCAGTGGTAAGAGTGATGATCATCTCATGGTAGTGCAGGCTGGGCTGTGGGTGAGGTGCAGTGGCTGGCTGGAGAAGTTGGGTGAATCCCTGCCAGGTGAGATGGCCTGGAAAATGCAGAGGGGTTTTTGAGTGGGAAAGAGTACGGGAGCAGGGCCTGGAGTTATGCACTAGGCTTTATGAAGCTATGGGTATGAGCATGGGGGCCTTGCATAGTGTATCCACCTCTCCTCTTGCATTCGCTGGGGTATGGACCTCCTTTGCATCTTTTCAGCCACAGAATGACAGGTTCCCTGCTTTGCCCATAGGCACTGGCCTGCCTCCACCCTGTCCACCTCACAGAAAGCATCACTCACACCACCTGCCTCTTGGGTTGCTGGGAAGGAAGAGAGATGGGAGGAGAAGGGGCTAGAGCCATAGCTGAGTTCTCCTTTCACAGGAACTGGAGAGCATCAGGTGGAAAGCAAGGGTCTGAGGCAGGGAGCCTGTAAGTCCCATGGCTGGAGAGAGGGTTTTCTGTTCCTGGGGTTGCTGGGGGGAGAGCAAGGAAGGTGGTTACTCCTGCAGCAGTTTTTGCCACTGTGCACATTGCCTTCTTCCTAAGTACTCTGTCAGTAGGCAGGGTATGTCAGCCACCCTTTGGTCCCTCAGGCATAGGCAGAGGAGGATATAGCTTTCCGGCATAGGAAAGAAAACACAAGAGCAGCAGAAAAGGACTTCCAAACAACCTTTGTGCAGTGCCACTTGTTAGTTGTGCTTTTGGCCTATTCAGGCTGTTCCTGCAGGCGGCTGTATTGCTGTGCTCGTGCCTTAAGTCAGGTCCGATATTTGCTGGGGAAAAAAAAAATGAAATAAAATAACCTTGGGGCTTTAAAAAAAAAATAATTTTCAAATCTATAGCTGTGCAGAGTTTAAATTGCATCTAAGTTCCTACCTGCCAAATGGCAACCCAACCATCTGCACAGTTTGCCTGCAGGCCATGCTGCAGAATGGCTTTAGTATGAACTGTGAATCATCAGTGATGGCTCTTGTAGCTCTCTGGTTACTCTGAAGAAGTAATAACCCAGAGGAACTGTTTGTGAGGTCTGAGGAAATCATAGCATCTCAATCTACAGCCTATCTCTTTCATGTAAGGAAACATTTTTTTTTTCACTGTTACATTGTTAAGAAGATGCGTTTTCTTTTCCAAGATAATGGACTATAATAATCAAGGGATTACCTGAAACCTTGAAATAAAAAACCCAAGAAAAATGTTTCAACAGCTTGTTTTCATAATGTACTGTCAGAAGTTATTTGATCTACTGTTCATCCTTAATTCAGAAATGATTTATCACAATGTGTCCCTCCAGTTTTTGTGCTGTAGTGATGTTCATCTGATAGTCACCTCCAGCAAACCAGAGTTGTTCTTCTCTCTAAGAAATATATTAGACTTAAAATATTTTTATGTGCAACTGTCTGGTTACCAATTCAAGAAACAGAGGTATTGTTATCATACTCCCAGGACTATGATAAGAGTTGTAAGTAAAACACAACACAAATGTAAGTTGTTCTCTTCTCATGACTGGTTTGGATCATACTGATTCAAGTTTGTTAAGGCAGATGTGTTTTCCAGAATGACAAGGGTAGGTCATATGGTAGTGCTTTACACAGTTTCATTTATCTGGACCCCAGTTTACAAGGACCTGAAACAATGTCAAGTTACTTTTTGTTCTAGTGAAAATGCTTAACTTCAATAGCATGCGATGGTCTTAGCATTCATTCACTTCATTGCTGTCCGATAGTTGAATTGGAATGACAGAAGCAAACTAAGTGTTTTTAATTCTTTCCTGAGGCTCAGGATATTAAACAGGAAAGATATCTAATGTCGTGAGTCAGATTATCACTTAGCACAAATTGGAGTAATGTCACTGAAGTAAAAGCGCTGATTTACACCTGCTGAATGTGTTTCCATAGCCTGTGCATAAGAGCACCAGTTCCTCCAATGCATCACTTCCAGTTCTTATAATAAATTTTGATTCGCAGATATCAGCAAGGGGAATTTCTACTGAACAATAAACTAATTCTCGTGAGCAATAACTTATTTTGAACACTCCATCCTCCAGAAAATTGTGGTAGTTTAGGACTAACATCCTCTAGAGGCTTTCCATATTCAAGTTTTGATGTAAACTGATTCATCTGGTGAAGAGTTTCCTAGGATGTGTGCAGCTTACTAGTATCCTCTAACTTTCTGAATTTACAACACGTACAGGTCTAGTGGGCAGAGATGACTGTTGGCAGAGCTTTTAAAAATATCTGGGAAGTTACAGCTGTACTGGGAGTTTTAAATCTCAGTTGAAAGTGCCTCGCCAGCCTCAGTTTTTAGACAGTCAGAGGACTATAGATCTCTTTTTGAAAGAAAATCAGTTTTATATGTCTCTTCTGTAATTTATTCAAACATTGCACTAAACCATTTTTTGTCAACAACAAAAAATGTAGTCGGTTATATATAGGCATCAAGTAGCACTCTGACAAGATGAAAAGCGGGTGCTGTGACAAAAGTTCAGAGTCTTTAAAAAGTCTTTAAAAAGACTAATCCCATTTTGAGTGTGCATTCAAAGCAGTTGCAGGCAATTTTTAAACGTATTGTTCTACAATGACACCCTTTCTTTTGAAATATAAACTGTTCAACCACTTAAATGTAGGGTAGAGAAATAGTTTTTTAGATGACTGAAAAATACCAGGTTGGTGGTTTTTCTAATTTGTGTCAAATGGAACACCTTGACTTTTTATTTAAACTCTGTCTGTGGGCTAGAATGTGTTTTTTGCTGTGTGCCTGAGTTGAGGGGGCAGTGCACAGAGGAAGCTCCAGAGACACAATGATGTCCCAGAGGCATAATCTTTCCTTGGTGCCACTAATGCTCTGAGTAATGTCTTAAAAAGGTGCGGGGTACTTCTTATAAGTTCAGCTTGATGAGGGTGCCTGTACTGCAGCTATGCAGAGTAGCACACTGTCCCTGTGTGGACACACACACACACCATTTCGCAGCAGCAAGACCAGGAAGAAGATCCTGCTACAAAATCCTAGTGTTCAGGTAAGTCAGGAAGGTTGACATGGCACAAAGCGAAGCAGTGAAGCAATATTCTCCTTTGACCTAATAGCCAGAACAACAGGTTGGTTTCATAGCAGGAGCATGCCGTGCTTTCTAACAGGCACTAAGCACAAGGCTAATTCAGGTTCTGGGATATATTGTCTAGGTTCTGGTATATATTGTGTATGAGATCCTGTATCTCCTGAAGGAGCCCTCTGTTTTAGTTTCTGCTTCTGTAGTACGTAGGCTCCACCCTACTCTCTCACACCGGTGCAGTGAAGACAGATGTACAACATAACTTTCAAATAGTGATTGCAGTTCTATGAAATACCCTGGCTACCTGGGAGATAACAGTGAAGTGGGGAACAATGCTAGGTGATTTCTGTGGACCTTGGGAAGATTTTGCTACTGATGGCTTTGGTTTCTTTTTATTATCAGTCTAGCCAGTTTCAAAATAGGTTAGATATACCTACACGTGCCATAGCTGTCCTGTGAGACTGGATTTACTCTTGAGTAATTAGTTGTCATCTAACTACTGCGGAGTTGAATGAGTGTCCAGAGTTGTGAAGAATGTGAGATTCTACTTGGGAGGCATTTATTATCCAAGCTGACAGATAATGTGTACTGAAGAGTTTACGTTAGTAACTCCTATTTTCCTGTTTTATGTAAAGTCATGAACTCACCATATTTTTAATGAGTATAAAAACCCCCAACACTTGCTTTCTGCATTGATGCTGAGCAGTCTGCCGTACATACTGGATGCATGCATGTGTTCTGTTCATATTTCATGCAATTCTTTAGATACCTTCCTGCTCTCCTGTGGAGCAGGCTCTATGTTAAGCTCTGAAAAAACAGTTCCCAAAGACTATTGCAGATTTGGAAAGAGCTGAAAAAGAAGTAAGGATGTGTTGAGAGAGGAAAAAGGGCTCATTTGGAGAGACTGAGACAACTGATGCCTGCTTCAGCACATCATCATAATTAGTTACCTGAAGCTGGAAGCCTAAACCCAAAGATGTGAATGTCTCCCTGTTGTGTATGCTTGTTCCACCGCTTTTATCTTTGTACTGAGCTTTTAATTCCAAACACGTATTCTGGAGACCACCTAAGAGTCAGCTCTCTTAGGGCAGGGAACTGTGTCTCAGAAGGCTGCAGGACTGAACGCTGGCTCTGCACCTGGAGGTTCTACAAAGCCTGTAAAGAGCTGTGAGCCTTTAGGTTCATTCTTTCTCTCTCTCTGGACCTCTGTTAACTGTTAGCAAGTCTGTGACATTGGCAGTATCTGGGAAGCAAAAGTCATGTCTGTCTACATTTGGATGGCCCCACATTCTGTCTCATTCCAGCAGTCTATTACTTCCTCTTTCTCACTTAAGACTGCAATTAGCACTTTTTTATGACTTTGAAATATTAGAAGGGGGAACCATGATGGATAGTAATGTAGATGCTTGAACTTTTGGGGAACATTCTTTTCACATAGTGGTCATGCCAGCTGCTTCTTTGGCTCTGTCTGGCTAATACTTTTTCTTTTGATAGTTTTTAAACGTGAATGCATGCTGAAACCAAGACATCAAGGTTATTTTCAGTGTAACCAGTGGTAGAATATATGGCTCAATTAAAGTGCTGTGTTCTTCAATAAGGGCAAGAAGTTTTAGGGCTTGACTTTCAGTGGTCATTACCCAAAAGGCTAACTAAATACTATATCAAGTGTAATATGCTACAATATTTCATATATTGTGGCTATTAACTCTTGCATCTAAAACCATTCTAAATGTGGGAAATTAAGAGGATCTCCTGTAAGGTGTTTCATTGAGGGATGTGATTCCCTGAGCTCTAACTTTCAGTTTGTCAACCTGACATGTCTTGATGGTCTCTTTAATTCGATGTCTGCCACCTTGGTTCACAATACATAATGTATCGTCTATACGTGTTCTAATTCAAGCATCAGACTTACTATTTTTCTCACAGTTAAAATTGCCAGTTTCATTCCAGTATGTTAAATAAAACTGCCCTTTCTGTAAGATAATTTATTTTTTAATAACTTGGGTTTTAAAATCAGAATTGCATGTGACAAAAACTAGCTCAGGATACTGGCAGCTGTTCTGTTCTAACTTCAGGTGCTTAAGACTGTGATTACATAGGTTTTTTCTAATGCTGAAAATTGTACTGCAGGCACTTGTACTGCAAAGGTGCTTTTGATGTTTGAGGAAAAAAAACTTAGATAATGAGAAGCTGATGTAGAAATAATACAAAACTTTATTTTTCATGAGAAGCAGGGCAGAGACATTACAGAGGCTCAGGGTGTGGTGGTGATGAGAAAACTAGTTAGCAGTGTCTTTAGTTGGTTGTTCAGGATGCTGATAATATTGAAAGACATGAAAAGACTTCTGATTAACTTTATTGTACATTAAAAGTAACTGAATATTATACATTCATCTTTTGTTGATTTCATTGTGAACGTCGTATCTAATTTTTGTGGTATTATCTTAAACAAACTATGTTAAAGTGAATTGCAGTGTGAGAATGTTGCTTTGACACAGGAGGTGGGAAAATAAGTTTTTGTGGTGAAACAACATTCCCCTCCTGTTAATGCAACATTGTGTCAAGTGCAGTGACATTGTAGCATAATAATGCACAGATGCCAGGTAAAGATTGGGTCATGTTCATTCTTCTGATCTGTGGGAATAAAAGGCCATGTTTGGAGAAAAATGCTATCCTTCAGTCCAATTTGAATTAACTATGTGGAAATATTCCTGTAGAGTAATAAAGCTTAGATTGATGCTGGACTATTTCATGTGGAGAAAAAGGAGCTGCTATACATTTTACTGGGGTTAGATATCAATGAGATCTGATTACTGTCCTTATAGCAATGCATGTTAGCGTAATGGTTGAAGAGCTGAGCTACCAGGACAGTACATCTTCATAGCTTAATATTGATGACATCAATTAAGATCCAAGTTCAGGGGAAAAAAAAAATAAAAGCCCCATGGCCCAACCTTCTTTGTGGAATTGAATAATTTTACTCTCTAAGGGCTCTTGGCAGATCTAAATATCAGCTACATTATTTGAAAAGTGCCTGGTGGCTAAACAGTAACAATATGTTAAAAAAAAAAAAAAAACAAAAAACAAACCAAAACCAACCACCATTGTTTGAAGGGGATAAATGTGTTTCTTCCTTTGGGGAAAGCTGTTGTTGATAAGAAATCAGTCTAATTACTGGGCTTTTATTTTTTTTTTCAAAGCTCAGTAACTGTACCTGTTAAGCAGGGTAAATATTTCATGAATATAGCTCTCCTTTACTTATTCTGTGAAGTACAGGGTGGCTTCTGTTACTAGCTCATTCTAATTCTAGCTAATAACATGCAGCACTTTAAAAAAAAAAAAAAAGATGATGATGTCCATTCCATGTCTTAGCATTAAAAAAAAAAAAAAAAAAAAAGTGTGGTTGCATTCCAGGGTGCTCAAGAAAAGATACCAAATGTTAATTCTTCAGGCCTCATCTGTCTGTCTCGGCTTTGTTTACTCATACGGGGACACAGTGTTTTGCCCACTGGTTCTGTGTCCACAGAGGGTATAAAGCAACTTTTCATTAGTAGGCCATTACTTTCCATGCTGAAAAAAACCCCTGTATTTATCAACTTTCACATTGATGTCATAACATTGAGGAATTGCATGGAAAAGTACAGAGAAAAGACCTCATAGTTTCATGGCATAATTCCTTAGTGCATATGTAGTGCTGGTCCCCTGTCTCAAAAAGGATGGGGTAGAATTAGAGTCCTAGAAAGGTGTGAAAAGCTGAATGAAGCTATGGAGCTTGTTCTGAGTAAGGAGTGATGAAGACTCTTGATATTGAGAGAGGTGCATATATTGCTGTGTGTAAAATCTCAGTTGATCCAGAGAAGGTGAACAGATAATGACAATTCGCTTCTCTCCTTAGTGCAAGGTCAAGTGATCATCACACAAAACCGACTTGCTCACAGTAAGCAGACTTTTGTGCAATGTACGGTTAGTCTATGGAAGTGCTTGCCACAGGAGATGGATGCTGATGGTGTCCATGGCTTCAGAAAGGAACTTTATGAATTGATGAAAGGAATGTTTGTCTGTTAGGCCTAAACCCTTGCTTCACAAAATGCCTGAGCTGCAGTGTTGCTGGAGTTTTCTGAGAAAAATATCACTGTGTGCTACTTTTATGAAAATATCTATTAGATACCATAACAGGCAAAGAATAGTCTTATCTAATATTTTTCTTCAGCGATACTGTTCTTGTATTGCAATAGTATTTCTTTTTCAGTATTTGGGGGCACACACACACACAACCTAAAACCCCTCCCTGGGCCCCACCGGACCTCTCCAACTCCTCTCCAACTCACCAACTCCTAGGCTTTTGCAAATGGCACTACTGGCTCGTTACTCCCCAGTTAATTTAAACAAACATTAGTAGTATTTTTTTTTTTGTAAATCAAAGGCAAGTCTGACCTTAGGTATCCCCAGAATCTTTTGCAAAATCTTGATCTTTGAGGTCTTAAAACACAATGGAAAGTGAGATAGGATTTTAAAAAATGAAATAAGAATTATCAATCCTCAAAAGAAAGCAGTAAATCAACAACTGTTTCTCTTATTCCTGTACGGCAACATGTGCTGTTGAGGAGTTGCATGACTCTCAAGTTACTAATTTTTAATTTAGGTATTTCTTAGGTGTTAAATTTGAAAACTACATGGTGCATAAATGTTTCTGCTGGCTACTATCATCAGAATGTAACTGAGTAAAATTGATTTAGCTTTCTTCCCACCCACTTTGAAATCTTAATGGATTTAAAAATCTTGCCTAGGTGGTTTTATTTTAAGGAGGAAAACCCATTTGAGGTGTTCAATCCCTTTGATTCTTTTCTTCCTTAGAAATGACATCATATTTTTAAAATTTTTGCTCATTCATTCATTTCTAAATGTTTCTAAATCATTGGATTTTCTCTTGTTGAATTAAGACTTAAAAGAAAATAATACTAATTAAACACTGGAACTTATTTTTTGATTCCATGGATTTTCCAGCACTTGAAGCACTTCAGTCAAGATCAAATGACTTTACAGAAGATATGCTATAACTCCAGTACAAACTATGGGGCTGTTGAAAGCATCAGTTGGTAAAATTAAAGGGATCCAATGAGATGGATAATCATAATGCTTTCTTCCAGGCTTCACTATCTGAATTTATTGACATTATTACTGGGTTATTTGTCAGCCAGTTCAGTCAGATTTCTTGAAAAAGTTGATAGACTGGACAATAAGCCATCGTAACAGCCATGGAAACGTAGTCCGGGGACAGAACTCCCACTGGCGCCCTGATTATGGCGTGAATAAGGATTTGCTTTCTGGAATAAGACCTAACAAAGTGTGAATTGTGCTGCATAAATGCATTTCTAGTGTGGGGTTAGGCAGGAGGTCAAAGGATGAGTGCCATTCACGTAAATATGAGTGTGAAGTAAAGAATTATTTTCGGTTAACTGTGCACAAAGGAATCAATGGAATTATTAATCCCAACAAGCCATTCATTGCTATTTGCCCTTTTAATGGCTTTTTTTTTTTTGGTTTTTTTTTGTTTTTTTTAAAGGAGAAATACTTCCAACTAATGAAACTCTTGAAATGATCTCTCTCGAATATTTTTTTCAGTATATTTTTGGATCATATTTTCGGAAGTGTTCAACTTTGGTTTGATAACAATCGAAGGCTTCTAGTGTCTCATATTCAGAAGGTAAGTAGAGGAGATTTTGAAAATAGAATTTATTTACTTGAATAGATGAACAGGTGCATAGGGGAGTGCTGGGAACCTGCTTCACTCTCAACACCAGCTGCAAAGTGGATGTACAATCTGGACGTATACTGGTGATTATTTTTGTAACAGCCTAGTGTAAGCTAAATGAGTTTTGAAGGACAGCTAATGACATACCTGTATGACATACCTCTATTTCTCTGTCACATTTTAGTTGATAGTGAGATCTCCTATTACAGCTAACCTATGTGCAGTTCTCTGAAGCACAGGTCTGCCCTTAAGTAGGCTATTATGCTGACTTCAAAGTTTAGTGTTTTTTTTTTTTTTTTTTTTTTCTTTAGAATGGTGCCTGGACTTAGGGACAGATTGCTTAATTTACCCCAATTATGCTAGGACACCTGAATTGAGAGAGTGTATTAACATTGTGTGTTGATGGGTACATGCTCATTATGTCTAGCAGTAATGGACTGCATAAACACTTTGGCATTTCAGCTGACCTACAGCTGAAAAAATTATTTGGAAATGTGTAGCAACTTACTGTATTAGCTGGGGAAGCTCAGTCCACAAGGAACTGAATTGTAGGTGTATAATTTTATCTTGCAGGTACCTTTATTTCTTTATATATAGCTTGCTGAACTTCACTGTTTTGCAGATCATGGTGATGCTTTGTTAAAACTGGACATACTGGAACCTCATGCAATCAGGCCAATAAAGCGTGAAACAAATCAGGGTTAAAGAAGGCCATGTGCTTGCCCTACAAAAGGGAAAATTGCTTCCATCTGCTCAAATTAAATGTCGATTTAGACCTCATTTTCTGAAATGTAAACCATGCTTTTGAAAACTGCTTGGTAAATACTTTTGGTTTTATTATATGGATTTAGAAATAAATTGGAGAGAACTTCAGGACAGTCCTTCCTTCATGGGGAAAAGGTTTCATTCAGTTGAGCAATGTATTTCAGCATAAGTATATACAATACAGTCCCTTTTGCCATGCTTAGCACTTTGTATACCTGATTGAGGGCTATTAAACTCAAATTTGATGCACTGGCAGAGTAAGCCAAGTCTTGTTTAACATAATTAAAATTCTGTGGTCAAAGTTTTTTTTTTCCCCCTGCATTCCGCAGCCAAAAAAGCCAATGCGGGCTTCGTGAATGGCCTTTGTAGACAATCTGTTTGTCTCTACTGAACTGCTTTTGTTTTTAATAGATGTCTTCTGTATGGTCATTTCTGAATGTCTCTTCAGTGCGGGTTAAACTGCTAATACAAGTACCTAGAGTGATCTGGAGGTCTGTTCAATCTCAAGGAGCTTTAAGGTTCAAACAAGGGTCTACTGAAGAGCAAATCAGTTAATGGTTACAACAAAATGTAATGAGCCAAATAAAGAAACCACAGTTCACATAGCTGACATCATCCTATAATATCTCCCAGACAACACTGTGCTTTATAATGTGTTTGATGCATTTTTTTTTTCTTCTGTAGACACAAAGATTTCAATTGACTTGAGTGTTCCAGAGGCCAAATTCTCAAAGGTATTTGGGTATTTAAAGGTATGCATAGAAATTTCTTGGGATTAAAAAATAATGCCTAGGCACTTCATTCCTGTTTGTGATTTTAGGGACATCTATTTGCATTCCTAGGTCCTGAAATACTTCAGAAGTCCAATAGGCAAGAAGGTCTTTCGTTTTCTGAGGTCTGTCAGGCACCCTTTTGCTTGCTACACAAAACATCAGTGTGGAAAGAGGTGAGAAAAGAGTGGAAGCTGAAGAGCTGATGTTACTGAGCTTGTTTACCACAGTGAGCAATGCATTTGACACGTTTGGTGCTTGTTTATAGTGATACTATATATGGGATGAAAAACTGTGACTTTCTGATGTTTAAAACATGGCTGAATGCTTGATCTCTGACATTCTTAGTGTTTGTGTTGACAGCCAGTGTATAGAGAGAGATCTCAGACATTCCCTTCCAGCAAAGCCTCCTCTCAGAGACCAGAATCACTTACGAGGCTTTCACCAGCTCTTTTCTTGGATGGTAGAGATGCCATTTTTTCAGAAATACCCTATTCCCTCAAATGGTGGTGAGGTAATTTTCTGTCAGTGTGTTCTCTGCTATTTTTTGTAGACCGGATTGCACCCTTTGAAGAGAAGATGTTCTGGAAAGACTGTAGGAAGGAAAAAATGTGAGGTGGTTTCTTTCCCAGTAGGCTGAATATTAAAAAAAAAACCAAAAACAAACCCACCAAAAAAAAAAAACCAACAAACCCAAAACCCCCCAAAAAACAAACAAACAAAACAAAAAACCCCAACCAAAGAAAAAGAAACAACCAACAAAAAAAAAAAAACAAAACCCAAAAACCCAAACATCTGTGTTAAGGTGTTAAAAAAAACCCACCTCTTTGTCTAGGTATTTTCTCTGTGTTTCCCAGGCTGAGTGTTAGTGTTTGCATTTGCAATGACTGGTTTTAAAACTGTTGCTGAAGTTCTGCTGCACAGAATTGTATGTCAGCCTGGGAGAAACCCACAGTTTGAGAACACTCCTGCCTGTGTGCCTGAAGAGTACTCGTGTGGCCACAGATCAGCTTCATTTATCTAAGACAAGAATGCTATATGTAGTAAAAACTTTGATCATCTTTTACATTAGGTTTGTTGTGATTTTATGTAGTCATTTAATGTCCATGATCATGATAAGTGGCATGTGATTTTGATGCTGGTTACTTAGGCTAATACTGCATCATTGTGATGGTAATGATTAACTCCATGTCTAGAGAGTGCAAAATAAAGTCTTACAGCAGTGATGAATTATACTGCATAAACTGGAAAGTAGTTTAGCTATCTGCCTTAAATGTTGCAATGGTATTCATATATTTGGAAATGAATTGATAGCAATTATTTAGCAGTCCATTTTGTTACAATCTCTTTATGATGTGGGTCAGATTTTGTATCTTTAGTGCATTTTTAGAGCCCTATAAACTTTTTTCCTTAGTTAATAGCCATGATACTAATTAACATGTAAGATTTCTGAGTGTAATAGAACCCTTGTGAGAAAGCAGAGTCTTAAGGAGACAGGAAAAAACATTTAGTAGGAGCCTATAGTCAGAATTGTCTCGCTTCTCTAGAAATGAGGCTTCTAATGCTGGTTTGAAATTGTGCTTGGTGTTGAAGAGAGGGTGCATTTAGGGGAATACAGCTTTTATTACAAAGGGCTTTGCGTATGGAAAATTGGAAAATGTTCCTCTTAGTGATTTCTTGTAGAAAAATCTAAGTACTGTGAGGGGAAAAAAGCAGATGACTTATCAGTTTGGTATTCCTGTAGCAAATCTGAAGGGAAAGCTAAAGTCACCAACACAACTGTAGAGCTTACCAAAGCCCAAAGGGTTATTAAAGCATCTCAGCAGTATTCTACTCTTAGTCCCACCATGCTTAGGTGTATCTTCCAGCTAGCTATACTGATCACACTCTGCGGTGGGGTGGGCGGGGTGGGGGGGAGGTGGGGGAGAGAATCTGGGGAGAAGCAGAAGGATATATCAGGATATTTAATCAACTTAGATAACTTGTTTAGAACTGCTTTAATAATAAACAACTTAATGAATTCAGTCTTTTTATCTTCCTAACAATGAACTTCAAGGACCAGCTCCTGCTTTGGTCAGTGCAGAGAATTTAAGATTTTGCTTTTAAATGCATCAGTCAAGACTGAGATTCTGTAGTAACCACTAGAGCAGCAAGAGAGAGAAGTTGCTCCTTCTTTGAAAAAGTGACTCTCTTGCTGTGGGTGGGTATATATGCTGTATGTTGCTGCTTTTCTGTTGCCTTGCTGACCATGGCCAAGTTGCTAAACTTGATCTCATTCTTACCTCATAATCATTAGACAGTCAAATCTTTTTTTCATCTGTGGGTGAAGATAAAAAGTACAAAGTGTAGATGGATGTAGAAACTGTCTTCTCAAGATCAGCTCATATCCGCAGCCATTACTAGCTCAGGTAAAATGCTGTTGTAGAAGCAGACTACCAACGTTACTCTACTAAGACAGGTATTATGGAGCTCAGTCATTGGAATGTGTATATCTCATTCTTAAAATTGAAATTCTGGCAAGTACAGCTTAGACTCACCGGTATGGTATGTGGACATCAGCATATGTATTGAGAGTTCCCACCCAGTGAAGGTGTTTGTGTTGAATCTGTTGGAGGAAAATGCTCATTTATCTATTTTTAAAAAGTTATAAGTAGATTCTGTTTACTTAAGCAGTGCAGTATGGGGAATTACAAATTTAGGATAGAGCCAGATAGTGAGAACGTCGAGCTTTGTGAAGCCTAGTTTTTACCTATTCCCTATATGGCTGCAGAGTATTGCAGGGGAAGCTATACAGAATTGTCTGCTCTTTCCTTCATTAACTATTTTCAAACTATAGCAGCTGTGAAATGAGAAGGGTAGGTAGTATTTTGGTTGGCTGAATGGCTCTGGATTACTTCCCTTAATACTACTGTAAACTGTATGACTTCAGCTCTGAGATCAGGGAAATGCGAAGATAATAGTTGAGGATCAGGTCCCTGTTTTCGGCATCAGCCTCATGTGGAAAATACTAACATCAAATCTGCGAGTCTCCTCCTGAGGAGAACGTATTGAATATAGGAGCTTACCCCACAATGTGCTTTATAAGGCCGTCATTAGCTAGAAAACCCCAGCATGTCCTAAACATGGCAAGCAGAAACATGAGACTATTGTACAGCCTGTGCATACAGAACTCAACTTAGGTGAATTCCTGAATAAATGGTTCCGTATACACCTTCACTTAAGTTATGCCAGCATGCTGCTTTTCCAATTTTGTTCCTCTTTGGAACTTTTCCTGATATTTTCCTAACTATTCATCATTCAGAAGCAATAATAATAATGGTGACTAACCATGGAAAAGACCACAAGAATAATGGTGCTGCAACTCCAATTAGAATACCATGAAGGTTCAAGTTTGGCTTGTAATTATAGTGATGCCCTCATTGTAAAAGGCTGCCTTTTATTCTGATGGGAAGGACATAAATTTGAGCTCATTTCTCTTTCACATTTTCTTTTTCTCTGAAGGGAGGTGGAATCAGAATTCAGAAATGAATTTTTAACATGTATTAATAGGTAACATCACAATCTTTGAAAGGAAACATATGGTAATTTTATGTTAAAATGGGAAGGAATGGAAGGATATACAGTCCAACTGGGAAACTAGGAGGGAGACACTGTACTTTTGATTGATAGAGCCTTAGAAGTTTTTTACAGATGCTGTAGTAGACCTCAAACATGAGCATGTGTAAGAAAGGGATGGCAACTGTTTAATAGTAAGACCTTGAATGTCCCTTTTGCTATTCATGCAGGCACTGATATTATTTACGTCTCTATAACCATACTTTAGGGCTGTGCCAAGATTTTTAAGTCTCCGCCCTCCAGCTAATTGATTATCTGATGTGGGCTGCTTTGGCTTGGCAGTATCATATATACACAGAATGAGGTACAGGGGCAGCTGGCATGCTCATTTCTAATTTCAATGTTTGGCAGCTTCCGAAATCAGCACAGGGCATACTGAAATACTTGGCACTTCACCCAAAAGTAATGAAGTCTTTCGCTTAACCCAGTGTGAGGGTAAACAGGATGTTAGCCAGAGTTGCTTTGGTGTCAGGTGTCAGATTAAGGATAAAACGCACAATAATTTATGGACTGAACTCAAAGTTCCTCTTTTACCATTCCACTTTGTGTTTACATTATTAATAATCCATTTATATGTTTTCTTCATAATTAAGTTGTAAATTATTACCTGTATAGGACTATGAAACAATAACTGAAGTATTTCTTTAATATAAAGCTAATTTCTTCTTCCACTTGACAGATTGAGGAGATGATAAACAGTTTCCCTGGTAGTAGATATGCTGTGGCTTCAGCATTCTTGCCTAACCTTGTGTGTCTCAATTTTTGCTTCTACAGACCCTTGCCAAATTTATTTTGCATGAAATATGAGACTAAATTCTGAGAGAAAGAGTTGTGAAATGTATGGATGCACATAGTGTCACAGAATAAGAATATTGGTTTATCAACTAATGCATTTACTAGTACTAATAAAGTGATTAATAAACTACTGGGAGAGATTATACTGAAAATTGCTCTGTAATGTAATTGTCTTGTTGAAGACAGAAGGTATAATTGGTCTAAGGTGGACTACTAAGCATTTGGTAAGGACCTGAGATATTATTAATTTAGCTGTAGAAGATGGGGTTAATTCTGGAAGTACGTGTAACTAAGTCCCTAGGGAGACAACAAAATTTTACAAGGATGTGTAGTGTAGACAGGATTCTACAATTCTGTCCTCAACACAATTTTATTTGATATTTTAATAAATAGACTTAGCACAGAAATGCAGAATTCTACCTGTACGGAGGGAAAAAAAAATAGCATCAATCCAAAGACAATCAGAAAACCGTGTATAGAGAACTGAAAGACCTTAAGGACTAGAATAACAAAATAGAGATAAAACAGTCTAGTTCAAAGTGAGAGGTCATGCATTTGGGGAGTTAAGAGTCATCATAATTTCCACTGTAAGATGGGGGGCCAGTGAGTAGAATTCCTAAAAAAAAGAAGAAAGACTTGAATTTTATTCAGTCAGTGAAGGACTGAGCTTTCAATGTGCCATGTCTGTGTTTAAAAAAACCAAACAAACAACACTCTGCCCCTCCAAAGAAATAATAGCAAATATCAGGAGAGAATGCTAATACCA
Source organism: Chlamydotis macqueenii (assembly GCF_036417535.1). Taxonomy (NCBI): domain Eukaryota; kingdom Metazoa; phylum Chordata; class Aves; order Otidiformes; family Otididae; genus Chlamydotis; species Chlamydotis macqueenii. The sequence continues at coordinate 25,519,347 of NC_141559.1, forward strand.
TTGTGCAGGGTATTACTAGAGCCGTATCTGGAGTAGTGCATCACCATCTTCAGAAAGGTGAGTTCATGCTGGAGCAGGGGCATACAAATCACTGTAGGGGAAGAGAGCTTGTCTTAGGAGAGTCTAAGAAAGGTGGCCTCTTTGATCTTGCAAAGTGAAGATGAAGAAAAATGCTTCCTGCCTAGAAATGAATTGAACAGGGTTAATCATCAGGGAAGAAAAAGATATTTAAGCTCAGGGATAATGTTAGCAAAGGAACAAAAAGGTATATACTGTCTACAAATGAAATAATGCAGGAAACCAGGAGTCTATCTGTGTGTTCCTTCAGTAGAAATAGGAACAGGAAAAATAGACTAGGTAGTTAGATCAGCTTATGACAAGGTTCCTTGGAGCTTTGAGAAATTGTATTTGTTTGTCAAAAGGACATACTGAGCCAAAAGAGTTCTTTTGAGACCCATACTTTTATGGTGAAAGTTCAAATCTCTGATCAAGCACAGCCTGATTTCTATGACAAATCTAAACAGATGAATCCCAGTCTTCCTGTTTCTAGTCTAATCTCTGATAAACAAAACAAATAAACAAAGACCTCTTAGGTTTCCATCCGTTTCCAGTGTCAAATGCTTTCTTTGGCTCTGGCCTTTGTGCAGTGTCTACTTTTCTGTGGCCTTCAGCCAGATCTCCTTAATCTGTGATTTCGCGATCTTGCAAAGCTAGCTTGGTCCCTATGTGGCTAGGAGATTTCCAGGAAAAAACTGATTTTCAGTAGGGTATATTTGCATTTCAGTAGGTGGCACTCTTCACTTCAGGTCTTGCCCTAATACCTATTTTTCCTCAGGAATGAGGGGGTTGCAATTTTGCCTGTGGCCTTAGCTAACTTCTGTTTTGGCAAATGTTGTTTGGTCTCCCTGAATTCCTCTGTGTTGTTTCCATGCTGTGAATTTACTTCACTGAAATATTTGGTGTAAAATCACCCTAACACTGGAGTTAGATCAGGAAAGGACCCAATAAGTGGGACATAATCTGCTGCCTCTTCCATAAATGTTAATCTTGTAATAACTCAATGGTTTCCATTAAATTGTTCCAGATGGATTTGGATAGAGCTGAACCATAGTCATCGTTACTCCTTGATAATATTTTGTATGCTGTCCAGGCTACTGTGATTGGTGCCACAGTATTCAGCCCGTAGTACACCTAAATCTTCACACTGGTGGCCTGTAAAGGAGCCAGCCTCGTTTATCTGACATTCCGCTTTGGCACTGGGTCTTGGTCTAATGTAACTTCACAGGAAGGAGAGTTTGCAGTTAAGCTGCCTTTAGAGCTCCCTAAACGCACTGGCTCAACTACACCACTTCCTAAAGTTCTAATGTTCTGGAGCATGGTTTTTCAGTTCACCTTTTCAGGAAATGTAGTAACTGAAAAATATGGCTTTCAGAAAAATGCAGAGATATCCAATGGATTTTGCTTAAATCTGTACAAATCTTGTCCTACCAAAGGAAAATTGATATGTACCTCAGTTTCCTCATTGTGTATTTCCTGCAGTTTGGTCTTAAACAAAGTTCCTGATCCCTTTGCTTGAATCTAATTTATTATTCTTAATTATACTTATCTGTCTTAATCATTGGTGCTCTCCCTCTGTAGTTGGTCCTCTAGTAAAAGTGCTTCCCCTAAATAAGAAGAGGAAAAAAAAAAAAGGAGAAGAAGAAAAAATGCTGCTTCTTTTGCTTCTTTTTTTGCCTTTGATTTTTTTTTTCAAATAATGTCTTATCTGTGTTACCTTCTCTTATGTTTTGATTATATTCTAAATCCTGCTGCCTGCTAATATGAATGAAAAGATAAGATTTTAGTTTGAGGGCACTTAGTCCCTTTTCTGCCTGTTTTCAGAACAATACAAGGTAAATTGTTTCTTCTGTTTATCTAATCTGTTCTTCTGGTTGCAGTCAGTGGTATAGGATCTCCTCAGGCCTTGCATTGTGTATTCAACCCTGAGGCATACAGTCAAATAATGTAGTAAGCTGATGTTGATTAAATAGCCATGTTTCCCAAAATGATCAATCTTTATTTTCTCTCCTGCACTGCTGTTTGATGTTCTTTGTGTGTTGCCAAGCAGTTTTCATGAGGGTGATAACATGAACTGAGCTGCATTCTGTGCAAGAGAAGACACTGTACTGATGACAGCTGCTGTTACGGTAGTATTTCCATTACTCTAACCTCTCAAAAGCAGTGTTTAGCTTGTTTAGAAATTCTTATTTCTGTCCCCTACAAGAGGAGAGTAGAAAGAGTATATATGACTTGAAATAGTTGTACCTGCCGATGTGGTTCTAACCGAAGATTTTTGGACATCTGTGCCTTGAAAAATGTCTGACATTGTGTGAGACTTTGTAAAGCCTTCATGTTCTTTCTTACTGGCTTTACCTGCATCTAACCAGTTATACTGTCACTTTTTTCATCTCTGTATCATTCATTGTATGAATTAGGCTGATGACATGAGAGGTCAATATTCTCTCATCTTCCCCCGCCCTCCAAGCTTTGACTTTATTTTTAGAAGAGTTTCCCGATACCTCAGCACTCTCACTGTTGATAAAAACAACACATTTTGTGTTGCTTGGCTGGAGCAATGTGGGTCCAAATTTTGCTGTGGCAATGGAAGTTTCTCCTTGGTGCACATTTACTGTAACACAGTGACAGATGAGTTTAGGCTGTATCCTTGTAGCCATCAGCTTCTATACAGAGACTTTGTATTGCAGCTCTCTTGTGACTGATAGCTTTTGTAGTGTACACTGAAAACACTCTGACCTTCAGCAATTCCCCCTCTTTCAGAACAAAGGAGATGTCTGTTAATTCCAGCCTGCATAAATTCTACATTTGCTTTTAAACTATTTCTGTATGTAAATGTAGATTTAAAACCTTTAGAACACGCTTTTAAGAGCTGACAAAAAAAAAAAATTACTTTCTAGGACAAGAATATCTGCAGAATGGTAGAAAAATAACCAAGTTTTCTTTCATTTGCTTTTTTTAACCACTCTTTGTTAATGTTCCTGTAATAATGTGATTACGCGACCAGCTCGTTCTTTACTGCTGTCAAAACATTTTGACTCTAGGCACTCTGAGTTGTGGATTGAAAATACATGCTTGCTGGAAAAGTGTTCTTACACAATGCCCCTTGCAAATGTTTGGCCAGATCCTTTCGCAGTAAGCAGACAGCTCCCCAGAAGTACAATGTCAGCTCTCTGACCATCTTAATTTCATCTTTAGATGACAGTTTTATAGTTCTTGCCTTTCAGAATCCCTTTTAGACCTTATAGAAGTTGCTTCTGTCTTTACTGGAAATTTTGATCAAGCAGATCTGGATGGGACACTAGTCTGGTTTGCTTTAAAATTACAGGTAAGTGAAGGATTGATGAAGTAAATCCTTTTTGAAAGGAGTGGTTTTGGTTTTGGGTGTTTCTTATGCTGATTAAAATGGTTAGGCCTGCTGGCAGGGGAAAAAAAAAGCCAGTGATTTTGTATCCTCTCTTTGTGGTGTAACCTTCTTGGAACACTTTGTTATAGCTTGCATTTCCTTCAGACCCCACAGAATCTTACAGGAATCTCTTTTGCTAGACTGTGCTTTTCAGTAGATTGACATGTAATCAGGTAGGTTTGAGGTTTATTAAAACCTGTTTTCTTGCGGAATTAAAGGTCTCTTCATAATTGCAATTCACTTGGAAGAGAAGTTTAAAATAAGTCATATTTTTTCTCACTTGTTTTTCTAGATTGAAATTTATTCGGTTACATCTAATTTTTCAGATTGAATTTTGTTTTCATTTTTGGATTATAGATATCTGAAGTAGCTTGAGTAGCTTCCAAATAGGCTTTAACAAGACATGAGTAAGTTGCGTCTGCAAATTAGAAAAACCTCCCTCATCATTAAATCAAAGGTCTGGAACCGTCTTCTCATTAGAGAGTGATTGGGTCAAAAATCCCAAGGTATTTTGAAATGGAGTTTGTTAGGTACTGTATGATAGCAGTACGGCACTGAACTTGATGACCTAGGAGGGCTCTCATGTCCTTGGTTTCTTAAATGTATCCTGTGGTAGCTGAAAGCACAACTTAACCTAGTTGTTAAAGTAAACTGTTAACTGGAAAGGACAGAGTAATTCTATTTTCCAGGTTCTAATTGTGTTTCTGAGGTGTGGGGAGCTATGCTGGCTTGTTTACTTAAGACTCCTGCTGCATGGTTTATAAGTGACAAGGAGATTGTGCATACCTTTACAGCTGGAAAAAAATAAAATAAAATAACTGCAAGCAAATTAGGAAGGAAGTAGAACACAACATGTGAAAATATGGAATATTCTTTTAAGAAGCCTGAATACTTCCAAGTAGCAGAATGTTCTTGCATTAAACTCATATGGAAACAAACGGTCATTGGAGATAATACCTAAATATTACTGAATATAGCTACATGTATGCAGTAATATATGTGCTGTTCCCTGGAGGATTTTAAACATTCAGAGAAGTCGTCTGACAGTAGTGCTTTACAGTTTCTCAGATCCAGAGATGGGAAACAGCAGAGGTTTCCTTTGCCAAGGGTTGTATATCTGCATTGTAGCCATACAGGCTTGTTAGTTCCCTGGAGCTAAAGTGGCGCTTTGAGCACCTTCTGTATCATGTGATTTGGGTAGAAATAGTGCTTTCCTGAAATTCATCACAGGACTGGTTGGGTCTCTGTAGCTGATTTAGCTGTCTTAAAATTATATCCTTGAATATTAACCAGAAACATATTTTCAGTAGGTATCATTTATTGCAGCTGTCTGTTTTCAAACATGGATCTGTTCCTGCACAACTGAAGATTTTTTAGCTGCATTATGAATAGTTTCTACAAGTAACTTCTGTGTGCAGATGCATACACAGTTGTGCTGACATACTCAGCCTACTTTTAGACTCATTAAAACTTTACAGTTAATACAATTAGTCTTTAAATTATATGTGAATAATGAATATAAATGTGCTAGGCAATAATTACATGTCAGTGATTGTAGGCTATTAGATTTGTACCTCAAGCATGAATGCTTGCTAAATAGAAGTGTGAATAATCAGGTGGTATTTAATGAAGGAATTGGGTGAATGACTTATGCTAACAACACAGAAATAGCCTGGCAATTTTTATGTTTTAGTAACTCGTTGGTATTTTGAGTAGGAGCTCATATACTGGACAAAGAAATCTAATCTAATATCAAAATTTGTCTTCAAAGTTTGGCATTAAAGTGTAGGTTTTGAAAGGTGATTTAGATTAATCAGATTTGTACCTAAACTGTACTTGGTTTAGTACTAAAAATAAGACGCACAGTTTTATTAATCTCTAGTGTTTACACTCTTATTTTGAATATGCTTTGATATACGGTTCAGTGGAAGGAAGGTACTGTATGGAATAGATCGTTTCACCTGTAGGCTTCCATCTTTGTTCTTTAACCTGTTTCTATGCTTTGTATGGGAGAGCTGTCTAATGGTTGTGTTTTATACAAGCGCTTTACAAAACAAAAGTACATGCAGCAACTTCCACTTTTGTAGAAGTGAAATGCTCTGGGGTAACAATGGTTGTATAAAGGGTCCCCTGAAATTCACTGAAGGAACAGCTTAACTTGCTGGAGTTATCTGTTGCACTTTCCCAGATGGCACTTCAGTCAGTTGCATGTAATATGTAAATGTGGGTGTGTATATATCCTTCCAGAAGGTACGTACTTACTGTACATATGGTATCTATACAGCACATAATTTTGAGTAAATCAAATTTCTTTCTTCAGTGTAAACTTTTAGGTGATAGCCAAGCTGTACAGTCATCTTTATGTTGCCATTTTAACCTCATTAAGGGGAAAGGGAAAGCTGCCTGGCTCTACACGCTGTCAGTTTTCCGCTACTACCGTGTATGCATACCAGGGTCTCTAAGTCCAGCTTCCTGTCTTGTTGATCCAGCTTAATATTTAAAAAATACATGTACAACATGTATGTGTTCTGTTTACAGTACGCATGAATGTGTCTCCCTGTGTGTGCTTCACTGCCAGAGTAGCACCTTCATTCAGCTTTGAACAGGGGACTTGGGTTTGCTATTGGCTTTGTGTGGGAGTGAGGACACACCAAGAAGGCAGAGGAATCAGGGCTGCAAAGATGGGCACTAGCTCCCCTGCTCCCCCCCCCCCCCCCAGTCTTAATAATAAAAAGAATATGGACAGAAGCCAAGTATATTATGTACCAAATTCACTTCCTCTGCAGAATATAGTTAAATGGAAAACATATGGAGTAGCTTGTTGAGTTGATTTTTCTTTTTTTTTTTTTTTTCTGTGCTCTGTCCTGGTAATGGATTTGTTTTCAGAATTGAGAGTTCTGCATGTTTCTTGGTGGATGCTAGTAGGCTTGGAAATATCACAGCATGTGGGACCCAGTAAAACATGAATTTCATTTGTTTTCCTTGGCTTCTGTGTGTCATGATGTGTTCAAGATGATAGGGTATGGAAAACTGTAAATTTTAGTTGGGTCTCAAGTACAAGTCCTGAGCCTTGTCTTTGTCTTGCAGAGGAAGTCTGGTGGTAGGAGGAAGGCTGTTGCTCATGAGGGTGTACCGCGCAGCCTATGTTTTGTTGACATTAAAGGTATGCTGACAAAGCTGCTGGCTCTAATATTGGACTTAATAGTTCTGTTTGGGTTTGCAGTTGTGTCTTGCTGTCCTTTCACTCTGCCTGCTTGCAGTTCTTCACAGAATTATATACTGCAGCAGCAAAGCCCACTCCAGTAACCCTGCTGAGGCTAGGATTCTGGTATATTTCTGTATTGTCCTCAGAGTTTGCCAGGCAGGTTGGAAAGATGGAGATAAGTGGATGGGCATCTGTGTGTTCTCATTGTTTTGTGACCATTTAAGGAGCTGTGAACTGAAATGAGCCATATGACTATTTTCCCTTCAGCCTTGTTCTTGAAAAAGAAGAGTTGGGGAGGGTGAAGATAGGGTTCCACTACCTTATCAAGCTAAGATACATAGTTCAGAAAAAAAAAAAATCAAAATTAAATTTTAAGATCTTGGAAGGTGGACTTTTCATAAGGAATGTAAAAAGAACCCCAAACAAAAAATATAACAAAAAAAAAAAACCCAAAAAAACCTCCACCACACCCCAAACCTGAAATACTGTGACAATACATCTTAAAAGATACATTAAAGATTCAAACACTAGTTGCTTAATATGCGTGTTTTAAGAACAGCTGCAATTGTCAGCGACTGTACCTAGCTCCTGTGGAACCAAAATGATACCCTGCCCAGCACAGAGTCCTGCTCTTCAGGACCTTGATTGTGCAAGGCATGGCACCTGTGGGAATCCTTTGTAAGGCAAGGTCTTAAAAAGACAGACTAAAGCCAGAGAGATGATGAAAATTGCTAGAGAGAGGGGAGCTCTGACTTTTTAGTTCCTCCAAATTTTATTTGAACAAAGGACAGTTCATGGGGGAATTGTATGTCGCTTTTCTATTTCGTGGTATTTTGTTTACCAAAATAAGTACATGCTTTTAAGTAGATTGAAAATTTTAGTCCATCAGCCTCTCATGTGACACATTTGATCCTAAAATGTGAATGTTTTTTGTGGTCTAATCAACAGGTCAGATTAAAGCACAGATTGTCCCGTCTATCTATGTCAACCTCTGTGCAAAGCTGACTGAGGTCACAGGTGAAAGCCAGTTTGCAAGTCCATGTCCTTAACTGATGGTTGCAAGTCTCTACTTTTGTTGAAATGCAGTTCCTTGTTCTGGAGTGTGTAGGATTTTCCAACATCTCAGATAGGAGTTTGGTATTATAGAGAAAGGCAGTGGTGTTGCCAGAGAAACTGCACTATGAGTAGCTTTCATTTGATCAGCTCTTAGCTTCTGTCTATTGCTGTAAGTCCTGGAACTTTGAGTAAGGTATTTTCTTAAGTTCATCCTGATAGACTGGCTGGTTTTTTGTTTGGGATAGTATTTTTATGGGGGTTATAAAGGAAAACCAGATGTAGTGTTTGGGCACTGGAGGAACTTTGGAGTCTGCTTGCTAGGTTGTGAGTACTTGGCCTCTTCAGAACAGCTGCTTAAGTTCATTTAACTTCTCCGTTTCTTGTGGGTGATAAGTAAAATCTCTCTAGGGGAGAGAAGCAGAGAGAGAATGAAGAGACATTGGGGTTCATAGCCTCAGCTGTTGAAGTTCATCACCCAAATCAGATAACTAGGATTCTCTTCTGAATTTCCCACAGGATGTTCTTTCTGCCAGCCTACAAGGTCATATGTATAATTGGGTATTGCAGTGAACTTCAATTTAAATCTGCTCTGGTCATGTGAATAGTAATCTGAAAAGTGACTTCTGTTCAGCCTGATAAGTCGATCAGCCTACAGTGAGACTAAGCTCTTCAACACTTCTCCAGTTTTCATTGCCAGGAGTTGTTACACTGCTACAAAATACGTGCAGAGTAGTTGACGATTGGATTTCCTGTGTGATGATGCTGTCTCTGCAGATAGTTAAACAAGCCCAATACCAAAGATTTGCAGCTGTATATTGTAGACAGAATGGTTTGACTGGCTGGTTGTAACAGTAGATGGTAGGGCAATGAAACCGGTCCTTCTTGTTCCTTGGTATAAGTAACAGTGGTTCAAGAAGTCTACCTGCCCTCAACATTATAGCCGCCTTCTACACACCTGTATGGGCACAACTTGCATTGCTCATTGCCTAGCTTCACAGATTTTACTGAAGCATGCTGAAGATGGGCTATACAAAAACCCTATAAAGCACAGGGTCTGCAGTCCTGCAGTGCCTTCTAGATTTAATGTTGTATCCTGCTACAATGGCTTATCTGCAGTTACCACTTACAGACTATTGTGATGCAAAGATGTCACTACATTTTAATGGCTCCTCAGCTGGCATTACTTGGACAAACCCCAGTGGTGAAGCGGGATGACACCAATTTGTGCCAAGTGTGGATTTGTACACTATGCTCATTCTGGCTTTAAGCTGAAAGCTGTATGAATTACATTCTTTCAAGACTGCAAAGCGTGGCATTTCTCCATATTATTAAGTCTAGCAGATCTAGTGGGTAGTGCTCTGTTTACCAAAGCTGGAAAATTATGTGGAGCGGGTAGTTTCAAAGGTCTGCAACATCAGAGCAGAACTTGAGTAATGGCCCCTTGTGGTTTTCCTGTGTAATGGCACTATGTTTTTACAGGAGTTTAAACTATAGGAGAAAACAAGAGTCAGGCTTGTGTTTAGATAACTTTTAAAAATTTCTTTCAAGCAATAAGTTTGAGTTTGTTCAGCAAAGATCCGTTATTTTTAGAAGGTTCAGTTTTGGAGACGATATGAATAAGATACACTGTAGAAATCTAGAAAAAAGTAATTTCAAAATTTAGTAACAATAAAGTGTGCCTTATTTCTTAAACTTACATAAGCATTTATCTCACTTTTCTTGAATTTGATACTAGCTTTCTGTTCTACAAGGAGAGCCTCTTGTCAAGTAACTGGGGGTTAACAGAATATTGTTATCAAACTTCAGTAGTTATCTGCTCTTTGACATCTAATTCAGCAGCTTACCCTGGTTTGGATTGGTGCTTAATTACACTTCTAACCATAAGCCCATAGTAAATCCCACTGCTATTACTGGGGTTTTTACCACTTGTGAGCATTACCTTGGATTATTTTGAGTTATGAAGTTCTTGTACTTCTGAATATGTTTTTCAGAGATCAGCTATTGCCTCTTCAGACTGCTACATTATTGTTTTGGCATGCGGAATTTTGTAAAGGCACAAGATAATGAGGACAAGATTAATATTCTGAAGGAGGGAGGAAGACTTTTTTTTTTTATTTATAGTACTGTATGTAATGTTTCCTGTAATGAATCTGCTTACCTGGCTGATAAAAAGATGACATGTGGAATGACTTATTTTTGGCACCAGCACAGCATGGTAAGGGGCACTAGCCACAGTCTGACACACAAATTGGCATTTTGGCACATTTTTGCTCTTTTGGTAGCTGCAATGAGACCCAAACTTTATCCCAGAAAGGGCAGTTACACCCACTGGATTTGCAAGGGAGCCCTGTTGTTTGTGTTCACAGGTAGATTGCAGTTTCCCCCCTCTGTGTAACTTCAAAGTAGGAGTAACAGACAGGAGGGCAAGGCATTAGAACAGTAGCCTATATTGTGCCTGTTTAAGGTTTGTAACAAACAGCACACTGTCCTACCCTAACTGTGGCTTTAGTGTTATGGGGGAGCTGATGGAATACAGACTATCCAAAAATTCAGAACCCTAAATGGCTATTGCACTCCTCTTGTGGCTACCTAGGTAAGGTAGTCAACCTTAAGCTTTCAATGTACTTGCTCCCAAGAGTATGCAGATTTCAGTATTATAGGAGGGCAGAAATTTGCCTTTTAGCTTGGAGGTTAGGGGTGGCTAAATCTCATTCTGGTTAAAAAAAACCCAAACAAACAAAACAAAACCAAACACCATGTCCAGCACTGACTTTATGCAGTTTGGCTACTATTCATACAACTCAATGTCTTTAACAGATGCTTGCTTGCAAAAAGGGATCTCATACTTGGAAATAACACTGTAAGCACGTGCCTAGTTGGAGCCTGTGGTGAAAGAGATCTCTACCCAGACATGATAGAATCATAGAATAGTTTGGGCTGGAAGGGACATTTAAAGGTCATCTACTCCAACCCCTGCCTGCAGTGGGCAGGGACGTCTCCAACCAGATCGGGTTGCTCAGAGCCTTATCCAACCTGGGCTTGAAGGTTTTGTGGGATGGAGCGTCAACCACCTCTCTGGGCAACCAGTGCCAGTGTTTCTTTATGTCCAGTCTGAATCTGCTTCCTTCTATTTTAAAACCATTACCTCTTGTCCTATCACAACAGATCCTGCTAAAGAGTTTCTCCTGTCTTTCTTGTAGGCCCCCTTTAGGTACTGGAAGGCTGCAATAAGGTTTTTCTGGAACCTCCTCTTCTCCAGGCTGAACAGCCCCAACTCTCTCAGCCTGTCCTCATAGGAGAGGTGCTCCAGCCCTCTGATCATCTTCGTGGCCCTCCTCTGGACCCTCTCCAACTGGTCCATGTCCTTCTTATGTTGGGGGCTCCAGAACTGGACACAGTGCTCCAGGTGGGGTCTCATGAGAGCGGAGTAGAGGGGCAGAATCAGCTCCCTGGACCTGCTGGCCATGCTTCTTTTGATGCAGCCCAGGATGTGGTTGGCTTTCTGGGCTGCAGCCGCACATTACCGGCTCATCATACCCATAAGTATCCCTGTTCTTTTTTCCCATTGCTTTGGGAAGTAATCTCTTACTGAATATGGAATCTGCATTTGACATGGTGAAGTATGGCCCTGAAGTTACTGTAATCCTGATCCTATTGAGTTTTCCAAGTAACTTGAGTTTTTTCCTAAAACTATGACATGGAAGCCTGTTCATTCTGTGCTTCAGGTAGTCATGACTGGTTTTAGTTATAAAAATACCAATATTAAGCTTGTATACTAGACATCAAGGGCCTGTACAGGAGAATTATTTTCTGCTCAACCCTATAACACCTCATTAGAATGGGGATGTGGTCCTCTGACTACATGCCAGTACACACATTTTATTCCAGTGCCAAAAATAAAAAAAAAGAAAAAAAAAAACAACTAGGCTGTTTTATTGAGAAACTTTTGGAAACACCACCTGACTTGCACAGAAGATGTCAACAGGCATTCTGTTAGGGTAATTTCCAAATAAAACCAGACATTCCTAAACTAATAAAATGCATTATCTGTCTTAATGTTTAGTTCACTATGATCCTACAGACAATATTCCTTCAAGTCTTAGATCCGGAACTGAGCCATTTGCATGGTCACAGGACCTCAAAAGCCAGGAAAACCACAGCCTGCCTTTTCTGGGGTGTGTTTCAAAAGGGTAGGACAGTGAAAACATTGTATCCTGGTTGCTGCAGAGGTGATATACTTAATCCTTCCAGTTTTTAAAGGAAGGTATCATGATGACCTTTAAAGGTCTCTTCTAACCTAAACTGTTCTATGATTCTATCCTTCCAGTACCTAAAGGGGGCTTATAAGAAAGGTAGGGAGAAACTCTTCAGCAGGGCCTGTTGCAATAGGATGATGAGTAATGGTTTTAAAATAGAGGGAGGTAGATTCAGACTGGATATAAGAAAGAGATTCTTTACAATGAGGGTGGTGGAACACTGGCACAGAGAGGTGGTAGATGCCCCATCCCTGGAAACATTCAAGGCCAGGTTGGACAGGGCCCTGAGCAGCCTGATCTGGTTGAAGATGTCCCTGCTCCTTACAGGGGGGTTGGACTAGATGACCTTTGAATGTCCCTTCCAACCCAAACCATTCTGTGATTCTGTCATCATCGGAGCGAAATCCAGGCAGGAATCTCAGCACAGTACACTGATGCTGATGCAGTTTGTTAGGGTCAAACCATTAATTTCTCTCTCTTTTTACTCCTCTGATGACATAATAGTGAGGGCACAGCAAGGTTGACAGCTGAGAAAATAGGCCTTGTATAGAGCCTCCCATGTACATGAGGTTGCTGGGCAGGTGAGCTCTGAAGTGGGAACAGGATGCAACGAAGCAAATGGGGAGACAGGAAAACTTGGCCTCACTGGTGAGTTGGGAAATGAGAATTCACACCTCAGGGGAAGGGCCCACAAATCCTTTGCCCAATGTTTTACAGGGATGTAAGAATCCTGGTGTTGGTCTTTCTTGACATCTTGTTATCGGCAGTCTTCTCTTCATCTTCTGTTCCTTAGTACAGCAAAAAACTGGCTCAGTATTTAGCTCAAAATGCTTAATTTATGAGCACTCACTAATTAGCCAGAAAGTCTGACAGCTTTTTTATTTGCTTTTAAATTGCTCATACATTTCCTAATCTCTACAATAGGACTGTCATGCTGAAATAGCCAGACACAGAAATTGAGTCAGAAAATAAGTGGAGCCTACTTTTGCTGTTCTTTCATAAAAGGGATGTACTTTTAATACAGAACATGGCCAACCTCATGTAAGTATAAAAAGGCAAGGAGGCATACAGCCTTTGTAAGTAGCCAGAACTGCTAGTAGACTTTCCAAAGTGGATGGATAAAAGAGGCAAGCACTTGACCTGCAAGGTAAGATTCAGAATTCTTGAAGGACCAGCAACAATCCAACATTTTGCGTAACCCTCCCCAGCTGTACTTGCACCTTGGCTAAAGAGATGCAAGAGATGGAAGAGGAGGAGAAGTATTTCTAATATTAGGATTTATTTTTTAAGTTGTTCATAGATTTTCAGCAGATATGACAACTAAATATACTGCAGCTCAAGTCTTACATAAGAGTATCAGAGAGTGATATTAAAAGGGGAAAAAACTTTGAGTATGAAAGTGTGATGTGGAAGTTTGAATCAGGATTTAGTTTCTGAAGTCTGGAGAAGATGTAGCAAATGTTTGGGATCGTGACAACATATCAGAAGTCTCGGATGACCATGGTATAACCAGGATGAGACCAGCATGCATAGTTTAACCGTACAGGGCTTTGAAATCAGTAGCACTAGCTGGAGCTGTCCAAACAGTTGTTGTGTCAGGTGCAGCTGGGGCCAGTCACGGCAGGTTGTGTGGAAGGCAGTCTGTGACGTGGTGGAGGATGTGTTTTTGCCAGTTTGGAGGAATTCCACAATCAGCTGCCCAGCCCATGAAGCCTTTAGAGTAGAGATGGTGACTGTCACCTTTGGTGGTCATAGTGCAGTGAATGCTAACTTGCAATGAACGAAAAATGCTAACAAGGTATGAGGAAATAAGAACATGCTTGTATGAGGGTGGGAGAACACGTTCTTCGCTTGTCAAACACAAGGTTTTCTCTTGTAAATGAAATAAATCTCTAAATGAAGCAATAAGTTAATCATGCTGTAACGTACTCTTTTTTTTTTTAAAAAAAAAAAAAGAAAAAAAAGTCCAAACTCCTGTCAGAATTAAGACAGATTCCTTGAACAAAAGTTGGTCATAATTTGTGGAGGTCTGAACACACAGCCAGTTGTCCAAAGCATAACATATTGTGGAAGAGAGAAACAAAAAAATCCCCGAACCCTTATGGGGCTGCATGTGTATTTTTTCTTCTTTTAATAGAATGTTAATTCAATGACTGTTCTTTCTACTCCAACTGAACTTTTACTACACTACCTTTCTAGCACTGTGCCAATCCTCAATGGCATGTGGAAAGATTGGAGTAGTTACAAAACTCATAACAGTTGCCTGTCCATGTCTATTAAAGTATCTAATAAAATTGCAAATCTTGCTATGTCTGAGTTAGTGATTCATGGAAGTATGTCAGACTGATTCTAATCCAACAAGTAGTATTGAGATGCTCAGAGTGTGCCTGCATTCCTAGCTTAATGTTGAACCAGGGATTTGCATCAACATCAAAGCACCTAAATACAGTGGCCTGCTGCTGTTTGTACTGGTTTTGAATTTAGCAATTCTTCAGTTGGTGCCAACTGTTCTGAGGAATCAGGCTGGTGTTATTCAAATCTGGCAACGCTTTTGTAATTGAAAAGTGCTACAAGTTCAGTATATTGAATGTTTAAAAACAAAACAAAGAAAACCCCAAATTCACCCTTAGGTTAAAAACTCATTTTGAGCTGAAACAGATGTGAGTTCATGACTGAATTTTCAACAGTATTTGGGATTACCAGACTTCAACTCCTGCAGTTGAGGATGGATTTGTCAAAAGTACTTGTGTGTAGGCAGGCAGTTAATGAAGGGATTTTCCAAGTTAGATTAGTCTAACTAGTTCGAAGGGCTTGCAGTAATGGCACAGCGTGACATGATGTGACCTATTGCAAAAGCAAGTGTCCTAGGTATCTTTTTCTTTGCTTGTTTTGAAGCACCTCTTTGATTAACTTCTGCTTTCCTGGGTTGATGTTGTTGAGGATACACTTCCACAAGCAAGATAAAAGGAAAATAAGAATAAGCATTGTCTTTGAAAAAATTCAGGACATATAACTTTGTTTTCATCTGCATCAGCAAGACTGATGACACTAGCTCTAATGTTTTAAGTACATTTCATATATTCTTGATTTGGAGCCTTCATGCATTTCTGTGAATGCTTAGCTTTCTTTCAAAGATAAAGGGTACTGCTGACTAAGTTTAAGTTGGCTTTGAGGACTCTTACTTCTTTTTCCTTTTGCATTATTTATAAAGTTAGGTCTGATGACTATTGTGCAGTCAACAGTGTTTGTAGTAGTTGAATGTAGATTCTGCTGGCACCATAATTAAACAATGAATCGTGTTATCTGGCACACCAAGCTCTGAAGTTTTAAATTATTCAAAAATGTTTTTGTTGTGAGCTGGCATATTCTCATTAGCATGGATCTGGTCAGCCAGGCTGAATCAATCATGCAGGGAAAATTTGTGAACTGCCAGGCTTGTCACCTCCTGTTAACTCAGAAGAGAAACTTGGCCTGAAATAAGTCTCGACTGGGGAATGTGTGGACAGTATTGATAGCAGATGGTACCCACCCCATTAGCCCTGAAGGAACTCAGCTACACATTGACAGGTTAGGCTGACGAGTGAGGATGCGGTTTAAAGAAGGTTTTTTACTCCTTTGAACATGAAGAGATAAAAAAGAGAACTTGCTGCCTTGTATTGCTGAAAATTAACAGTTCAGACTTTAATGATGTAGGTACCTGTTGCTGACTGACTGAATACAGTGCTACAGTGGAGAAAAGTCATGAGCACAGCTGTGATCAATGTGCCTAATTTTTCTGGAACTGAAGAGAATATTTAACCTTTTTTAGGAGGAGATTGCTTAGCATTTTTACTGTTTTGAATTTGAAAGAAATCCATTTTATTCTTGTAACTTCTATCTAAAGCAAGCATTTTCTTGTTTGTTTTTGGCAAGGAAACAAGAGCTCACTAGCCAAGTCTAACTTTCAGAGGCATCACAACTAGGAAACAAACAGCAAAGCTCCTTTACTTTGGTGCTGGCTTTCATGATGCATAGGAGTATTGATACATTTGGTCTATAGCATGAAATTTTGGTAGTCTTGAAGTCAAGAGGCTTGTGACAATGATTTAAGGGTAGGGGGGGAAACCAGGATTTCATCCCAGAGATTACTGTTCCCAGGACCTCCAGGATTTTCGACTGAAATGACTCACAATAATAACAAGAGAACAGTGTATGTGTTAGATGTGTAATACTATAGGGTAGAATTATGCTTTTGCATGGTATTTTGGTCTGCTTCAAAGAAAATGGTGCAGAAGACCAGATTTTTTTTTTTTTAATACTCCATCGTTTTTTTTTTTCTGCTTCAGATTTCATTTGGTGAAGCTACACCTGTGAATAGCTCTGAGACTTAATTTAAGTTTGATGGCTGACTCTGACAGAACTTGATATTTTATCAACAAATTCAAGCATGAAATTTAAACTTTGTTTTCCTTAAGCAAATAACATTTCTGTGTTGCAGAGTTGTGGCAGCTGCCCACAAATGAATTTTTGTTCTGTCATCTAGACTTTCCTTAAGCTTTCTTTCAGGTTACATAGGGAGCAATTAAATGATTTTTTTTTTTTTCTACAGCAATATCAGAGGCTATAGAAATATTTTTCAGGACCTGGTCAGGATCATAAGAGAGAGTGGAAGCTGTGGCAAATAAGCCAAGCAGATTTTTAGGGGTGATCTAAATAGGTAGGAGCCAGGTCACTGGTTCAAAAGTGATAGAAAGCTCACAGAAGGCAAAATGAAAGGACTAAAGTAAGGCAGTGGCTTGTGTATCCATAAAAGAAGCTGGCTTTGCAATTTGCAAAGGATGGAAACTAGGCTTGAATTTCTTACCCATGATACTTGCTTCTGTTGCTTAAGTGTTGTTGGTTATAATACTTTAAATAAACAGAATGGTACCAAAGAAACAGCTAACTTAGTAGTCACATACTTCTCTTCATATTTGGTATAGCCCAACAATATCCTAAGGTTTAACTAGTTTCTTGGGCTAGTGAGCAACTGTATACATATTATTACTGAAAAAAGTTAGTATTCAGATTATTTTGTTGACACTAATACCTCAGATGCTTTTTCTGCTGTAGCCAGAATAGAGAATAGTCATTACTTTTCAGACACTGAAAGTGGTTGCTAGAGAGTATTTCAAACGGCAATCTTCCTGAGTTGAGAAAAAGAATAAAATTCCATAATGGTGATTTGGCAGTCTGAGATAACCTCCAATCTGAGCTTGCCAAACCAAAGTTGGTTTTTAATACGAAGAGAAAAATTCAAAGCAAAAATTCAGTAGAAATCTTGTATTAGGTGTCCACACCAGAAAATGTGGTATTACTGATCATAATTGGATTTTAAAGTAGTAAATTATTATTATCCTGAAAGACAATATTCATAAATAGGATAGCATCAATATTGGTTCAGTCAGTCCAGCTTAATGTAATAGTGCATGTATCTAAAGCCATAGATTTGTGTTGCGCAGCACTGTTAGATATCTGACTTATGCAGTCTGTCTGTCTCACAGTGATTTTTATATGGAACCCCTGAGCAACTGATCACCTATTACAGCTCCATTGCCATGAAACTAAATTAATGCTGCCAGATGAACAAGCAAATAACTTGAGAAAAAAATTTCACATGGCCTTGGGTTTTTTATCATCCCACATTTTGTCCTGCTTCTAAAGTCTAGGAGCAGAATCACTAGGTCAAGGCAGCAAACAACTGTTTAGCTAGTGGATGTTCTTGATGTGTTTCAGGGGAGCATTTTTAAATGTTTTTCTAGAACACCTCATAACTTCATCTGCAGGAAACACTGACAGCTGTTTTCTAACTCTGTAAAATGCTTCCATAGCAGAAGAGCGTAAGCCTACTGAACACTATATGAATGGTATGCTCTTTGGAAGACTTTTTTTTTTTTCTCCTCCACACTTATGGAATTTGAAGAGACCTGATAACATGCACTTACCTATAATGATGAGTCACCAGTTCTTTGGTTTCAGAGGGCTAAAAAGCCATGTTCAGGATTGATTCAAAGGGGTTTTAAATCAGATCCTGTAAGAAGTTATGAGTTCAATGCGTACATTTGTCTTATTGTACATATGGTTACTGGTAATATCTAGTGCTGCTTCTTTCAGAGAAGCATGAAATTATAAAATAGATGTGTGAGTACTCATACAGGATAAGAATTAGGCTAAAAATAAATACTGTGGTTGAACTACAAGTACTTAGCAAAGGAGGTATATTACCATTGTGAAAATGTCGTGGATGGCTAAATCTTTATTAGATATGAGAATACATAATTCAGGAGGCCTCTCTGACCTTTACTTTGGTTGTAGACTCTTTTGTTATATTAAGCATAAATATATCAGAAATATGGAGAGCATAAAGAAGTGAGAACACTCTTTGCTACATAAAATAACATGACTTTTTCATTTAAGCATCGATCATTCTCAGTGCATTAACTGCGTTTTATCAGGTTGTTTGACCTTTACTGTCAAGGGAGTAAATGTAACTTTACTTCTCCGTAATGAAAATAACATTAGGAAATATATGCAAGAATGCTTGTTAAATTTCCTCCTCCCTGCATTCTTTCTCTGGAAAATTATGAACTGTTGTCTCAGTCCTATGAAACATGTTTTACTTGATCTTGCCTTTAAAATATGAACACATTTGTTTTTATTTCAGGATAAAACAAATTAAGTTGCTTTTAAAGAAGGTAATGAAATTTGTATCTCACTACTCCGTGAGTGGAGTTAAACTACTGCTTAGTCTTACATGTTTAGCATTTCTAGATTTAGACAAATGTGTGTGTCTGTATATGCATTTTATTTTTAACAGATTATTATGAATAAGATAAACTAATACCAAGTGGTGGTAAGTTAAGTTAAGTGATGTTTCTGTGTTCTAGCACTAAGTTTCTGTTCCTGCATATATCTGAGACAATCAGAGAGCAATCTGAGATAATATGAGCTCATCCTTCTTGACTTAGGGGAATTGAGAGACTCTTAAAATAAAGATATAATTAAAATGAAAGGGGAGAATCCTAAAACATAGGGATTTCAGGCTGTTTGGAGAAGTGAGGCAGGAAATCTGGAAGAGGAGATACTTTTGGAAGAGACATGCAGAAAATACTAAAAATACCGAGTGATAATGAGAAGCAAACATGTTATGAAGTCCTGATATTGTATGCTTCATCAAAGTGGAAACAATTTAAATGACCCACCCCACCCCTCCTCCCAAAACATCATCTGGAAGAGTGGCTCTTGTGGTACCAGGCAATTGCTAGGGAGGCAAAATGTCTGTTCACTAAACATGTTATGGATGTATACTGGGCAACTTCTGGTGCCAGCTGGTAAATGAGAAGTGGTGTAAGAAGAAAAATTTGAATGTTGAGAGAAAGATTTAATCTGAAGTAAAAAGAACATATTGTAAATATGACACATTCAACATGGTGATTTGATATTAGGTGGCAAATAACATGATGTCGTGTCTACACTACTATACTAACAGCTGTTTAATGGACAAATGTAAGATATCCAACAGAGCATATGACTAAGAGTGAGGTAAGAAAATGGAAAATCTGGGATGAACAATTAATATTCTGTCAAATGAATCAAGTGATTGAATAATTTCAAGGAAAATCATAGAAGTTGTATTACTAATTGTGGCAGATTAGCCTGAGCTAGCAGCAAGATGCCCACCTACCCACTCTCTCCCCCACTCTCTAGTGGGACAGGGGAAAAATTGGAAAAAAAAACCAAAAAATGAGAGAACTTGTGAGTCAAGATAAAGGCAAGGAGAGTGCTTATAAATCACTGTTGTGGGCGAAACAGTATTTGACTTGAGGAAAATTAACTTGTTGCCAATTGAAATTGATTTGAGTAGTAGGAAACAAATAAATGTTAACCTTCCCCTCCTGCTCCCTGATTCAACTTCAGTCCTTCACTCCACACTCCTCTACCTGCCCCAGGTGGCACAGGTGGGATTTGGGAGGGGTATAGTCAGTAAATAGCAGGTCTTTTCTCCTGCTCTTTCCCTCATGCTTTTCCCCTGCTCCAGCATAAGCCCTCTCCATGGGCCACCTGGAGGAAATATCCACCAGCTCTGGCGTGGGATCTTCCATGGGCTGCAGCGTGGATATCTGCTCTGATGCCTGGAGCACATCATCCTTTTACTTTGGCCTTGGTGTTGCTCCTGCTGTTTTTGTTTGGGTTGTTTTGAGGTTTTTGGTTTTGTGTGGATTTTTTTTTTTTTATTCTGCTCTCCCTGTATAGCATTTTCTGCCCTTTCTCAGAAGTGCCACTGTCTTGGCTGGGGGGCTTAACCATGTCCTGTCGTGGGTCTGTTGGCATTGGCTAGACCCAGCTGTGTCTAGCATGGGGCAGCCCCCAGCCTCTTCTCAGAGAGGCCAACCCTGCAGCCTCCCACTGCCGACCCTCTGGACACTTGCGCTCACTTAGACATTATCTTCTGAAAAACTGTAAGGAAATATGCAGTAGGTAATTAAGTTGTTTGTCTTTGGTACTTTATTTGGTATTGTTAGTGTACACCCATTTTGTGGATAAACTGTAGTGGGGGAAGGAAGAGTGTTTTGTGTCAGAGTGGAGAGTGTCTGTTATTGTAGATGTATTATGAAGGAAATGGTTTTGGCTTTGTATTACTCTCAGCTTTACTGTTTTACAAATGACAGAAGGATTGACTCAAGAGAAGTGTTTCACCTTAAGCAAGTTAACGTGGTCTTCTAGTCCCTCGTACATAAACTGACCAGGCAGGTAGGTGCAGGCACTCACCATTTTTTTTTTCTGCTTGTTTATTTTGTGGTATTTCCTCCAGACTGTTTCTAACACTCCAGATGCTCTGCACAAAACTTTAAGAAATGTTAATGTCATTTTGCGTATCACTCCGCTTCTGTTTAAGCTGCACTTTGTAGACAAATCTTTAGTGCAAAGTGATTGCTCAGGTGGCATGTTTCTGTAAAATCTCTGGTTTATGCACTTTATTTTTGCTTTTCTGTAGATACTGAGCAAGAGGCAACATGTAGCTGGTCTGATTTTGGAGGATACAGGAAGTGTTTATTTTTGTTCTGATCTCCTCTTAACTGCAGTAGGTAAACAACCTGAATAGACCAGGAACCTGCCAGGTATGAACATCCCCAGGCAGGGTGAACTTTCCACTGCTCATTCTTGCTTCTTTTTGTCAAACTAAAAGGTTACAAGATAGGATCTCAGCCAGCTTTCCTAATTCACATCACACTATAGCCCTGCATGTCCGGTCTGTATCTGTACAGTTGTACATCTCCATGGAAGAAGGCAATAAGAATTACATGGTGCAGAACAAAAAGTTATTAACAAAAGCTTCAGACATGATTTAATTGTATATAATTTGTTGTGGTTTAATTCACAATGGATGAAACATATTATGTCCAGTCTGAATCTGCCGCCTCCTATTTTAAAGCCATTACCCCTCATCCTATCACAACAGGCCCTGCTAAAGAGTTTCTCCTGTCTTTTCTGTAGGCCCCCTTTAGGTACTGGAAGGCTGCAGTAAGGTCTCCTTGAAGCCTTCTCTTCTCCAGGCTGAACAGCCCCAACTCTCTCAGCCTGTCCTCATAGGAGAGGTGCTCCAGCCCTCTGATCCTCTTTGTGGCCCTCCTCTGGACCCTCTCCAACTGGTCCATGTCCTTCTCATGTTGGGGGCTCCAGAACTGGACACAGTGCTCCAGGTGGGGTCTCATGAGAGCAGAGTAGAGGGGCAGAATCAGCTCCCTGGACCTGCTGGCCATGCTTCTTTTGATGCAGCCCAGGATGTGGTTGGCTTTCTCATCCACCAGTACATCCAAGTCCTTCTCCTCAGGACTGCTCTCAGTCCATTCTCTGCCCAGCCTGTATTTGTGCTTGGGATTGCCCTAACCCATGTGCAGGACCTTGCAGTTGGCCTTGTTGAACTTAATAACGTTTGCACGGGACCACCTCTCCAGCCTGTCAAGGTCCCTCTGGATGGCATCCCTTCCCTCCAGCGTGTCGGCCGCACCACACAGCTTGGTGTCATTGGTGAACCTGCTGAGGGTGCACCCTATCCCACTGTCCACATCACCAACAAAGATGTTAAACAGGGCCAGTCCCAACACGGACCACTAAGGAACGTCATTTGTCACCGGTCTCCACTTGGCATCGAGCTGTTGACCACAACTCTTTGAGTGTGGCCATCCAGCCCATTCCTTATCCATTGAGCAGTCCATCCATCAAATTCATGTCTATCCAGATTAGAGACACGGATGTGTCTCTAAAAGATGGGGATGTGTCTCGAAAAGAAAAATGGGGAGAGGCTGTTCAGTAGGGCCTGTTGTGATAGGACGAGGGGTAATGGTTTTAAGATAGAGGGAGGTAGATTTAGATTGGATAGTAGGAAAAAATTTTTTACAATGAGAGTTGTAGAACACTGGAACAGGTTGCCCAGAGAGGTGGTGGAGGCCCCATCCCTGGAAACGTTCAAGGCCAGGCTGGATGAGGCTCTGAGCAACCTGATCTAGTTGGGGATGTCCCTGCTCCTTGCAGGGGGGTTGGACTAGATGACCTTTGAAGGTCCCTTCGAACCCTAACCATCCTATGATTCTATGTTGTGCGGGACAGTGTCAAATGCTTTGCCACACGTCCAGGTAGATGATATCAGTTGGCTGTCCCTTATCCACGAATGCTGTAACCCCATCATAGAAGGCCACCAGATTTGGCATGCACGATTTTCCCTTAGTGAAGCCAAATGTTACAAAAGCTCCCAGCACGGGACTGTTTCTTGTGTCTGGCTGTAATTTCAAAATTAATTCAAGAAAAGGGCAAGAGGTCTAGATTTACTTCTCTGGACTATAGATTCTGCAGATCTCAAGAGGCTTAGTCTTTCTATACAGATTCAAATTCTTATGGTCTGTGAGCAGCGGTCCACATCTTAAAAAGCTACAGTTTGTAGCCATCCTGTTTCTAGCCATATGTCAGGCAGAGAAAACATTGCTTTTTTTTTTGTAGTCCTATGGAAGTAATTACTGTGGACTCTATCTGTGAAAAGTGGATGTAGCTGAGGGCACTGTTCTACCAGGAGAGTATTTGTAAGCAAATGGGGCTTTATGCTGCCTGTTTTCAGGATTCATTTAGACCTAAAGGTTTTTTTTTTTTCCACAGAGGTAGAACAGGTTCAGTAAATTGAGGGTTTGATGTTTGTCTCTGCCTAGATGGGCTTCCTAATAGAAGTGTGTACTCTGTAGTCAATGTAAGGTTGGTAACTCCAAGGGCCAAGTGGTGAGCTAGTTATAAATCTGTGCAGTCTATTGTCATATGTACTTTGAGAAGGGATTACTGGATGGGAAAGATGACTGTACCAATTTTCCCTCCCCTTTTCCCTACAATTTTTGCTCTGATTAGATAGCTGCTTCTGTCCTTGCTATGTTACACACAACCCAAGTAAATTCAAGAGGAAAAACATATTGGTAAAATACAGCTTAGTAATTTAATTGAGAGAGAGAAACAGAAAGGGTGACAGAGTTACACTGACCATACTTGTGACACTCTGATTTTACTGATTTTTTTAGAGTCAAAACCAAAGCATGAAAATAGTGCTGTCATTCAGTGAGAAAGAGGAGGGTGTGGGGGGGAAGGAACTGAAGAAATGTATTGCAACTAAATTGGCAAAAAGAAGCTAATGAGTTACAGCTGTATTTAAAAGAAAAATCTTTCAGGTTTTGAGAATTAGCTAGTGATGGATGGATGGAGGCTGTGACAATTGATATAGCAGTGGTGCCAAGTGAAACACATTTGTTACCAACAGGGAATAAAATATATGCTACTGAAACCTTTTAGCACAGCCTGGAACTTAATATAAATAACGTATATTTTAAAATTATGCCAACTGTTATTCCCAAGAAACAAATTCACTCTCTTTGATTCTTTTTCCCCCTCTCTTCTGCATCAATTTGTGCATACATACATGTTTCTGTATTATGTTTTAATAAAGAATTATGGTCAGATTTAATAAGTCTTACATCCAGGCTGGGGAGGCACTGCATTCAGGGATGTGTATTAGATATTCATTGAGCATTCAAACACAAAAGCTGTCTTGAAGTGTTGAAAAGTCACCTTCCAGTTGGTTGTAAGTTATCAATAATAGTCCTAATAATTTTTTTTTGTACTGTGGAAGTGCCTAGAAACTCTAGTCATAGGCTAGTAGCACACTGTCAGGCATGGTGTGAACATGGTACAAGAAAATGGTAGTTGTCCTATAGAGCTCACAATATAAGCTCCAGCCCTGTTGTGTTCTTTCTGTTAGAGTTTGCTTTTTTAAAAAGGGATGTATTTTGTTTTATTTTGCAAAAGTCTTCTCACGCCCTCCTCCAATCAGAACAGGATTAAAAGAGAGTAAATAATCTAGTGCTGTTAGATCTGGTATTTCATCACTGTGGCACCTAAGTTTGAATTTAACTCCTGGTTGCTGCACTGTGATTTGAAAAGATGGATATAGCAGGCTGAAACCAATTACAGAACATGCTCAATCTCCAGGGCTTTGGAGAGGGAGAAATAGGAGACAAGAAGGAAGAGAAAGTATGCTACTTGCTTGTTCTTTTCATAGACAAAATATACCTAATGGAAGTAGTAAAATATCTTAAATCTGACTTCCGCTTTTTAATTATAGATTGAATATTTAAAGTGCTATGAGACATGCAGTTTATGTCCAGTATTTCTAGTGAAAATGTAAAAATCAAGACTAAAACAATAGCAATGATTAGGGCAGTTTCAGAAGCTTTTAAAATCTTATTCCATGGTTGGGTTCTGTGTGCCCAGCAGCTGTGGCTTCTGTCTGTTGGTAAACATATGTTGGATTTGAATGAATTGATAAAGCTCATGATTAAGTGCTGCACATCTCTATCATCCAGTAAGTAAGGTTTAATGTGGGATGCTCTTAACAGTACCTGTCTGCTGAAGGCTATTAAAATGGTATCAATGTATTTTCTCAAACAAATCCCTTGGCAATATGAACGGATCTTATGCCCAGGAAACATTTAAAACAAGTTGCTAATAGATAGAAACCTTTCAAGAGATATGACTGAGCCTAATCTGCAGTAATGCTTTATATTACTTAGGCTGTATTTTTACTTTGAAGAGGCTTATTTTCTGATTAGGGCTTTGGATTGCTTGTTTACATCTGTGAAATGAGTACATAGGATACTGATTGCTATAATAATAAAAATGATGACATTTTTTTTCCTGGAGTTTGCTTATCAAGAAAATATAAGGTAATACCATTTTTTTTTAAACAAAAAGGAACATGTCAAATGACTGTGTGAACATACAACTGGATATTGTGTTGGCTCCAGACCATGGGAACGCCGCAGGCCTAACACACTTAGCATTATTTGAGCTGTCTAATGGAAATGAGTTCAAAACAATCACATAAAAAACTAAAAGCAAGATCTCAGTTATTGGAGGGGATACAGAGAATGATGGTGAGTGCCACTAGTGTGACTAAGCAAGTGTCTCTTTCTTAAGGTTTACATGAACTTACAGAGCTGTAAGAAATTGGATGGACATGACTGAGACCACTCTTGGGAGGACAGACATATGTAAGAACTTGGAGAAGTTCCATTTGAGATGTTATCTCTGTTACTCTATAAGTGAAAATGTGAAGGGTTGGAGGGTGCTTTCAGCTACATGCCAGTTTAGATGGTTGCAAGCTCTTAATAGTGTCTGCATGTTAGCAGTTCTTTGAAGGCTTTCTATCTAAAACTCGATTGGGGATGGGACGGAAGGATGTGAGTACAGATTTATAGCCATATTCTGCCTGCGTTCATCCTTCAAGGTAATAGTATGATGTGTCTGCTGCCATATTGATATAAGTGAGCTGATTCACAAAATGAACAATAGATGCTTCAGCTGGAAAAGTTAGGGGGAAAAGAGGAATAAAACATCATATAATTCAATGTTTTAAGAAAAATGAAGACTAGGTTATGGTGCTAGGGAAGGCAGAGTAAGGTGTGTTTTCTACTGTCTCCTAGTCCTGCTGTGGCCTTTTTTTTTTTTGGAGGAGAGAATTTTAGAAGCTTTCAGCACTCTGGAACAGGGAGTAGGAACTCAATACACAAAAAATAAGAAACCAGGTAATTAAAAGACTAATACTGAGTAATGACTCAAAACCAATTCTGACATTCTTTTTCACTCTGAAGCCAGTTTTTATAGAGCAGTTTTAATCCAGTATATGAGCCCATTCATATAGACAGGTTTGGAACTACAGATGCAGAAAATGTCAGGGGTTTAAACTTTTATAAAGGTTGACAAGACAGAGAAGAGAGAGCGGTTGATAAGGGCAGCAATCTTGAAAGGGAACCTTTTAAGCAAAGATTTCCTGAAGATAGTCCAGACATTAAAAGTTGATTTTTAGGGGGGGAAAAAAAAAACCCAAAACCATAAAATGAACAAATCTTTCTAAAAAGAAAAAAATGACTAATTTGACCTGCATGTAAGAGCAAGTAAACATTCACACTTTGATATTTTCATGCTCAGTTTGAGTGATTATGCATAAAGACACTACAGTTGCATTGGTATTTCAAGAGTTCAGATTCCTAAATGTAATTTTCCTTTCCAAAGCAAGGAAGTACATATGAGGACTTACTTTTTTATTTACTGCTATTTTGTTAGAAGACTGTAAGATAAATCTTCTTACATTACCTGTAAGTACCATTTGAGTTTAAATAAAACTAAAAAAGAAAATTTATACACTATTTTATGTACTATATATCATGGTTAACCTTTGACCCAGCCAGGTCTGAATGGTCAGTTAACCTTTACTTCTGTAGGCTGCGTAGCATTTTTCTGTGAGAACTTAATTACTGACCTCATAGAAATAAAATACTGAACTCTTGGACTGAATACAGTATTTCATGATTCTGTATTCACACTTTTGCAGTGGATGGATTCTCCATTAAACTCTCCAAGTAACCTTTTTTTAAATTAGTCATAAGTTGTGGAATTGCAAACTCAGAACTGTTATCTCCATGGGTGTAGGCAGAAGGGTATTACTGGTGACCTCTCTGACTTGAAAAAAAAAAGTACAGTAAAATAAAATAAAAATATTTGTGAGTGTTAGGTAAGAGAATAGCAGGTGCCCAATTATAGCAATTTCTCTAGTAGTTCCACAAATTTTCTACCCAATACTTCTAGAATTCTAACAGATTTTGACTTTTTTTTTTTGTTTGGTTTTTAGTTTTTTTTTTAGTTTTGTTTTGGGTTTTTGTTGTTTTTTGGTTCTCCAGGGATATATTCTTCCTGACGACCTTTTAACAATGGAAAGGTCTTTTGGAGACATTTGCATATGGTTATTGGGTTGGCTTTGGGACTCTTGTTATAGCATATGCTTTCTGACTGTGTTCTATAAATGGCAGAGACCCTGACCTTGTCCTAGGCCGTGAAACCTTCTGGTGTGTAATCATCCTGTGACCTAGAGCTCCCTTAAGGCTAGCAGGTGCTCTGCTCATCCTCTATAAGGAAAAAAGATGTTTAAGAGCAAAAATTTATCAGGCCTGATTCTGAATTCAGTTGCATTTAAATACAGCAGGTGCGAAGTACAGCACCCTCATGTAAATTTAGTGCCCAGTGATTTCAGATCTCAAAGCTGAGTGTCTTCCTGTTCACTGGCACATGTGCCATAAATCCTATAGTTAATTGCACAGTTATCTGTCGATTAAATGTTGACTTTTGGTGGCTAGGAAAGACCAGAGCTTTACTAGGGTCTTCAGGGCTTTATCTCTTAATTTTGCTGTCCCTTTGCAGAATAGAGAGGTTGTGAAAGTGAATAGGGTGGTCTTGCCAACAACATTTCACTTAATGGTCAATATTAGCAATGCCCTGTCAAGAAGTTACTGGCAACTCTCTTGTGTTGTGAACTTGTGAGAAACAATATATATAATTTTGCCTGTGTTGTGTTAGAGTGAAGGTTGGCACTCATAATGCTGAATTGTTCAATTTTCGGGATGGGCTGACAGAGCAGATTGCTAATGCACTGAAAACAACAAGAGACAATTGTCTCAAGAAGAACTCAAAAAAGCATGCTTAATTGTCTAACAATTTCATCTTGTTAATTATCTCTTCTTCTTCCTTGGAATTTCAATTTTTGCAAGTTTTACTGGGATGCGAAAGCAAAGTTCGCTAGCTGGGACCCAAAGTCCAGTGTAACAAGGAGTTATGAAAGACATCTTTGCTTTGCAGGTGAAATGTATTCTAATGATGTACAATTTTATTCTGAGAAGCTTAATTTGAATTCCTACACAAATCAGAAATTGTCCCATGTAAGTCCCAGTTACAGCAAAGAGGATTAGCAGTTGAAAAGACATCTGATATCTGCAGGTAACAAAGCTAACTATTTGGGGCCTGAGGGTTTTTTGTTTGAGCAATTACTCATTTGGCCTAGCCTGGGAAAACCATTAATCATAATGACTGTTTTAAAGTACTCCCTTTCCTTTATGGGCTGGGCCACAGAGGTCATCACCTAGTCATTCAGGTCAACAGAAAGGTCACGTCTCCTCCTGCTTGACTGCTGGCCTAGTGTGTAGTTGACATTGGGTTAACAAACGGGTGCTCTTCTCCTAATTGTAGGAAATGTACTAATGGACAAGGTTCAGACTAAAAGGGACATACAGGTGGTAGCTGGGCCTGTTGTTAAAAGCTGAAACAACAATGTAGGCCAGTTGAGTTTCACCCTCACCTGAAGAACCTAGAATTTTCTGAGTGACATATTGTTTGGCAGTTGCTTCATCTTTGCTATAAATATGGTACAGAGAGAAAATTCCCCTAACAGTTTAGATTGTGTTCAGTTTTGGTTTTTATTTAGTATTGAGACTCTGCCCCCTTGAAGTTTTAAGTATCATTTAAAAACTTTGCTGAATGATGCCATTAACAATACTTGGTTTTACACATACATACATACTACATATAAACAAATGTGTGTATTCATCTTAATAGCAATGTTTGATTTCAGTAATAGGCCTTAAAAGAGGATATTAGTCATACAGTATTGATGAATATGCAAAGAGTAAATAATATATTATAAGCATGATTTTAGGAAAAAATTCTAAATACTGTTTGTTTATGAACTTATATTTAAGATGCGTAACTTCATGTTGGTTTTGTTTAAGCTCCTGGCTGATAGAAACATATGGTGGGAGGAAAAAGAAGCTCAAGATTCTGAATTATCTTCCCAGGGTTGATTAGATGATCTCTAATTCCCTGTATCATATGTGTGCCTATCATTGTGTTCTAGCAATGTAGGTTTCCAACAAATATTTATAGTCTGTAGGGTCAAATCTTGAGTGAAGTAATGTGGGAGCTTGAAAGAGCAGTGTTAGAAATGTGTTGTAAAACTGTATCTTACTGCTTTGTGTAGCGTGCTGTGGTGGCCCTGTAGAGGACTAGTGAGTTGTTTAACATGTGAATAGAA
Organism: Chlamydotis macqueenii; assembly: GCF_036417535.1. Classification (NCBI taxonomy): domain Eukaryota; kingdom Metazoa; phylum Chordata; class Aves; order Otidiformes; family Otididae; genus Chlamydotis; species Chlamydotis macqueenii. Next base: position 25,548,788 of record NC_141559.1, read on the forward strand.
GAGCTGTCAATGTGTGGGTGGAGAGCACAAATTCTGCCATGGATTGCTGGTCTCCCAGTTACATGGTCAGTCCCAGACATGACTTGCTTAGGACGTGAAGTGAGAGCTGGATTTGGTGCCAGTGCACCACATGCTGCAGATTCTGATCTTGCAACTCCACTGCTGCGTGTAGTTTCATTTTTACTTGGCTTGTCCTTTTATTCCCTGTATAGCAGTTGTCTGATAGTTAAGACTGAATCGCAGTTTAAATTATTGTACTCATTGGGGAGCTAATACTATATCTCGTCACCTGCAAATTGCCTCAGCATGATGCAGGTCATCATTTCAAATGTGAATTTCCCTATCAGAAAGAAGCTGCATGGATTAAGCTTTCTTTCATTACCTTGAGAAACTTGTAAAGCCTTTTTTTCTGTAGTCTACTTTGCCAGCCTCTGCAAGGCGGAAATATATTTTGCAGGAAAATAAGCTGCAGACAATGTGTGATATTGGGTGCTTTGAAGCATAAAAATAGATTTGCCAAGATGTATGCATGTGTATATTTGCGTGTCTAGATACATGTTTATGTGCTTTTGAATCAATCAGCATATTTTACTAACTTTGGAAGCTTGCTTTTGAATTGTAATCTGCCTCTTCTTTCTGATATAGCCATTTAAAGATACTCATATAATTCAGTGAGTTTACTAGTTGACCTGGCTGGCTTTGACTTCACATCTGTTTGTGGCTCTCACAAGAACAAATCAGTACTATTTTTACTCCAGTGAAGCCCGCACAAGTCAGAATGACAGTGTAATGAGTGTGTGAAAGTGATTTGTGCGTAATCTTGTGATGCAAGTTTTGTCCAGATAGGTTAGACCCAGACTCCTCTGTAGTATCCAGCAGTTTTTAATCTGCACTTTACAGAAAAACTAATGATTTTGCACAATAAATGCAAGTTTCTTCCACTGCAGAAGAAATAAATTCTGGAAAGGTTGGGGATTTTCTTAGAGGCAATAATTTAACTCAATATACACAGTAGGCTTTGGGGTTTTGTTCAAACAGGACAGAATACACATCAACACTGTGATTTTTTTTCAATCCAAGTGTAAATCTTGTGATTTAGTGCAGTCATTAGTATTCACGGGATGCTGTAAACATAAAGGGTGTTTAAAGAATCAAGGGCAATGAGCCTTCAGTTTTTTTTCACAAACTAATTCATTGCTTTGTGGTTAATGGCTAACTGAAAACTTTCCCTCTGAGCAATCCCATAACTTTCTTTTTGCAGGTGTGTATCTCAGTCAACATTCCAAATCTACTTAGATCTGAGTTGCTGCTATTTTGCTGTTTTCCATAAATTGTGAAGTAGTTCTGGTAGTACTTTTCCATCCCCAAAATATACAAATTAAATGACTGTGACTTTTTTTTCTGTGCATAATATATTGTCTATTATGTAGCATGTAAAAGACATTTTTATAACAGGTGAACTTGGCTTATTCCTCAAAACACTGGGGTGCATGAGTTGCTCTCTGCATGTGAAAGATCTGTGTTGGTTTTTTTTCTTTGGGCTTTATTTTGTGGTCTTTAATTGTATAACTTTCTCTTGTGACAGTCTGTTGCTTATACCTTCTCTTCTCCTGCTGTTTTTCTTGTAGTTTGTTCTCTGGCCTACCTGACCACATACACTGTCAGTCAGCTTCTGTAGTATTTTGGTGTCTCTTCAGAAGTTTCCCACTTGTAACACTTGAACCTGTTCAGAAACATTTTACTTGCAAAGGAAGACCCTAAGTTCAGTAAACCTGTAATTCTACAGTCTATGATTTTATCTGTAGTTTTCTTATTCCTGAATAGGTTCTGTGTTTACAAAAGTGTTTTTACTTCTACATTTTTACAAACTCAAAATCAGACTTGAAGTCTCCTGTTTTTACCTTTCTTCTGGCAGTGGAACTACCTAGGTTAGAGTGCAATCGGAACATTTTACATAAGGCTTAGATTATATCTAGGCTGCACAAAAGATGGCCAAGCCCATTTAAAATCTCGCAAGCTGAGTACAGTGGTCTGTGCTGGGCCTCTGTGCCACTTCAGTCATCAATAAATAACTACACCTTCAATATTGGGTTCTTCATCACTAGTGCAAAGCTTTTTGTATTTCTTTCTCTTCCTTCTTTTCTTGTTTTCCTCTTCTCCCTCCTTCTCCAGTAAACAGAGGCATCCTACAAGGCATGTTTTTTTTTACTGCAGAAACAGTGAGAATGGGACCGCTGCTCCAGGACTTGTTCAATGTTCCTGTCTCTTCCAGTCTCTGTTATGTGTCTCAAGCTCTCCAGGTCAACTTGTTCCTAGCTCTTAAGAGTGGTAGTCTTTTCTGGTTCTGCCTATTTAATGGTGACCATCTGCTAATACTTATTATCACATCCCATGTCTGCCAATTGCTTGGAACTGCTGAATGTATCTCAATTGTGTTTAAATACCTTCTTCTGTAGAGTAACTTATATGCTGCAGAGAAATTGTAAACCCTGTTCTGTTTTAAGCACAGACTTTCTAAGACGTGCATTCTTACTACATCTATGGGGAGAGACAGTGAGAAAGTCAAGATAATAGCTATTTACTGATAAGCTCTTACAATATAATGCAATCAGGTGTGTGTGCAATTAAATCCACAATTTAAAAATAACAGAGTTCCTAGATATGTCTGCATTTCATGGAAATGAGGGCCATTTGTTAAAATGGAGATCTTTGGGATTAGAATGCAATTAAAAAGTGCAAGTTAATTTTTTTAAATGTGGATTCGTAATTGGATATACAGTCTTCCACTCCTGGGTCACCAGTTCAAATCTATCCCAGGTCAGTAGTCACTGAATCCTGGTACCATCTAACAGCTGGTGGTTTATGTGAAATGAGTAGCCTGTCTTACTTCAGTTTGTAGTTGAACAGGTGTCCACACTGCAAAAAAGCTGCTACCGCAATTGTTAGCTTAGCTGTCAGTCTTTGTGTGGGAGTAAAAATCTGGGTTACTGTAGAATTAAACTGCCCTGCAGCATTTGAAAGAGATTTCTCCAAACTGGCACTGAAGTTTATTTGTGGGCAAGATAAGGTTTATCATTCTTATATTCTCTCCCTCAACTGCAAATAAGGGGAGCTAGAACACTTAATATGGTGGCCAAGGTGGCTGTGTCAGAAAGCCTAAATTACCTTTGTAAAAAGGAAACAGGAAGATGACAGCCTTATCTAAGTGTCTAAAGATCAGAAAGCACCCGATATCAATGTATGGATTTTTTAATGCTCTACAGCATTGCTATTAAAACTTAAAAAGCCAATGAATTAAAAAAAAATATCAAGGAAGTTCCTTGAAATTTTTTCCTGTTCTGTGTTGTAATTCTCATCTGATATTGTCTCCTAGATCACTTTTCACAATCCTACAATGTTACAGTGGTATATGAGCATACTGAAAAGCAACTGCAAAATATTAAAAAGTGATATTTTCAACAGATATACACCCTGCCTATAGGTGAGAAAACCTTTGATAGAGAAGACTCTGAAAAATTAAAAAATGAAAATCCTTAGTCATAGAGATGGATCATGAAATAGTTTTATCTTAGCCAACCCTCCTGCCCCACAACTCAGTAATGTGATATACGGCCTGTGAATTTTTTGAGAAGCTTCTTTTCCCATAGAGCTCCCATTACAGTAAGGAACCTCTTCTCTTTCTGCCCCTATCATTTTGTCCCATTGCAACAAATGTGAGATTCGGTGCTTGTGGGAGAGCACGCAACACTGCTGGAAGGGATGGCAGGACCTGTAAGTTCCCAGGCAGTGTGCCCTGGCCGAGCAAGGCAACATGCCTCTTGAGCCAGGGCTGTTGCAGGGTTCCAGCAGGCATCGTGTGCCTCTGCCCTGCCCCAGACACACAGCCATGGTGATTCACCCACAAGGACTGGTGTGCTGGGGAAAAGGAAAAATGTCATGAGGACACGCAGTAAAAGGTGGCCTCACAAGGGCACAATGTTGCACAGTTTTTCTTCAGCCTAACAGGTGGCTTGTCAACATAAGTGTAATTTTATATAGAGGTATTCAGAAGCTTTAGAGACATAGACTATGGCATTTCAATTATGTCCATGCCTTTGATACTGGCGCTACAGTGTTGGGAATGGTATGGCACTATTTAAACTCGGTCTGTGTCAGTGTTGGCTATGAGGTTGTGTGCCTGGTGCCAGCTCAATACTTTCTTGTGTCAATGACTGCTCATACTGTGCATGCAAAAGCAGCTGGAGTAGTAAAGCTTGAGTTTCACAGGTTTGTTGATAATATGGATGAACACTGTGTTACAAACATCACAAAAAAAGCTCTTGCTAATGCATGATGTTCTGTCGGCTGACTGTATGGGTTTAGTTAAGTAGATAATCTCACGTGGTGTAAAGTCTCACATTTGTTAATCATTCTGGTCCATGCAGACTACATGAGTGTGTGTTCTATTTCTGTTGTCTCTCAAGAAGAGCTGTATTACATTCTCGACAACATTTAGGAAAAAACAGGAAGACTTTTTTTTGATTTGAAGAGTGGCTGAAAGAGTATTGGATTAAAACAAACAAGCAAACTTGAAATCTTTATGATTTTTTTTCAAATTCATAAAGAATATTCTCTTTTTTAGTTTGGTATTCTGACAGATGATTTCTTTCTCATCTCATTTAGATTGAGTACCTCTGCTGACTCTCTTGATTGGTACCAGTATATGTGAAGGAATAGCATGATCACAGATATGTACTTTCACTTCTGCCGTATTTTCATTCCTATGATAACATCAAGGGTCCTTGATGTGTTTGAAGTCTGCTTACATCTCTGTAAAAGAAATTGATTAACAATGAGCCTGATGTTGCTTCCTGTAAGCTGAATAGGGCTTTTTGCTGGTGATGTCAGAGGCACTTGATACAGGCTATACTGTTGTGCCTTTTTTTATGAAAAAGAAACTGAGATTTATATTCATTACACCCTCTACTCATCAGCCTGAAATAAAATCATATTAACTTCTGATTTCCAGCAGTAGGTGAACAAACAAACAAACTCTGACAACTACTCATCAAGATTTCTATGGCAAAAATAGTTACTTGTCTATTTTAGACTGATAATTTCCATTTATGTATGAACTGTGAGTTGTCCAACAACATAAATTTCACTGAAATCTTTATCTGCTCTTTAAGGTATCTTGGATGGCTCTGGTACCCTTAAAATCTTCTATAGTAATATCTAACTGCAATAACACTAGATTGTTAATTTATAGTCACTGAAATAACAAGTAATCAATTCTAATATTTAGTCTTTATTTCATTTGCTCTCAAATTTTGCGTAGTGGGTTGTTGATGGTCAACTGTGTATTTGGTAGTAGCTTCTTCCCTTTTCCCTTGCTTCTTTTGATGCCTTGGCAATGATAAGAAAAAGAAAGAGAACTAATTGCTTAGGTCTTCCCTAGTGTTGCTTGCCACCTTAAGGGCAGGGAAGTGGCCTGAGAAACCACTAATTTGAAATGAAGTAAAACCCAAACACCAACTTGTTGTCAAGTCTGGAGTTTCAGAGGAGGGAAAGACTGGGCTTTCTTTAGGTATACTGAAAGCAGAACAGATGCAGGAAAAAGCAGTGTGAGGGTACGTGAATATAGTCAGAAAAGTCCATCATCCCCACTGATTAGGACATCAGGAACAACATAATGTTTCTTCCTGTCTGTTTAAAGCACTGTATCAAGGAGCAGGAACACCAAAAGGGAAGATAAATGAGCACCTTAAGCCTGTGCAATGGAGCAGTGCTCAGTGCCATCCTCTTCTCCTCTTCGTTATGCAGCTGCTCAGCAGGGCAACGAGGAGAATGGTGAAATTGCACCTCTGACAGTGGATGTTCTCTTCCCACTGCGTGGAGCGGCTGGAGTGCACAAAGACAAGAACCAGAACCGCTGAGCAGCAGAACTAAGACACACAATCTAAAAGAAACATACATGTGTTGACCCTTGTGATAGGGTGGTGATATGTTCTAGAAAACCCGTTTCCTTTCACATGGGGGTGTTGGAGACCTTGGCTGGTGTTTGTAGTACAATGAGTAGGACTGCTCATTGCTATGCCAGTTGGACTTTTTTTCATCAGCAATCTAGGGCCACCCTTTCCCACTGCAGCCACTGGATTCTGTACCTTTAAGTCAGCAGAAATCAATGGTAATATAAGAGGCTAAACAATATGTCAGTTAACTAATTCAGGTGTCACAGGAGCAGAATCCTAATTTCATAATTTGGTGCATGTAATAGCAGCCCTTTAAGTGGAATAGATTTGATTGTCATAAATGGTCACATCTGGAATTACTGATGATGTTCAAGAATACAGAGCTAGAAAAATACCAGTGTTTCAGTTAAGAGCATGGAATGCATGATCTATTATAGCTTATGTTTGCTGACTTATCAAACTTTCCTCCATAAAAGAGAAAATTGTGTCTGGATGTTGATCTTGTGCTAGCCAGAGGTATAAAGTTTGAAGACTGCTTCAGCTTTAGTGAAAGCAGTAAAGAGCTGTGCACTTGGGGATAAAAAACTCCTGAATTGTTAACATTGCGATATAGCAGCTTTGGAAAAAAAAGACACTGGTCAACACCTAAGAACAGACTGAGGATTACGGAGTCACAGTTTATCTGGGAATTGATAGAAGGTTTACTTCTTTGAATACTGCCACAGTGTGTGCCACTCCTGTACGAAATTATTTACTATTGTTAGAGCAATCAAGAAAGGTTGAAAAATGAAAAAATGCCGTCCGTAAGATTTGTCAGAGTTCATCAGAATTTCAATGATTGTGTAAGATTGTGATATAATAGGAGGTTTGTTTTCAGACTTAGCCTTTTCACTGCACTATTTAACACTAAATATGTTCACCTAACAAGGCAAATGTGCTTTAAAGAGACATTTTATGTATTTTAGAGACAATGTTGTAAACACAAGAAAAGAGATGGGCAGGATTTTATTGTTTGCTTAAAGTTTTCCTAAATAATGGTGAATGTTGCAGAGTTACTTACCTAATCTCAGACGCTTTAGAAAAACCTGTAGAGGCTGTTTGTCTCATGACAGATTTCTGAAAATACCTTCCAAAATAATGACTCGGTGTGCTGACAGTAGTTAGCAATGCCTTTTATTTAATTAGAAGTGGCTCCCTTTATGCATCAATCTAACATACCAAGGTTTATCACAGAAGAGCTCGATTCTTGTGTTACCATAGTAAAATAATGAACAGCAAGCTAAGAAGTAACTATATTTCCAATGGTTCTCTGCTCAACAGATATTGAGAAGGACCTGTGTAATACTTCCATGATGGTTAAAAAGATAGTCGCATCGAATATGTATGTGTGCCATTCAGCTCCCCCACCTCCAACAATCCTTTAAGCTTATACATCTTCTTAGTAGAAGGTAGGAGGGGGAGTTTACTCTTATTTGTCTATTTTGTGTGTTGACTTCGGTGTCCACACCTCAAAAATTAAAACCAAAAAATCCCAAAATAGTATTGGGCATATCCTCAGGTTTGGTTTTTTTTTTTTTTTTGTGAAAATTACGTATTCAACATTTCCTATAGATTGTCCTTCTTAATACCATATCTCAAACTATATTAATCACAGAGACTGTTCTCAGTTGGGATCATTAGTGGATTACATTGCCGTAAAACTACTGTAGAAAGCATTGAATGTGTAATCACTGGAAGCAAGTATATCCTATACAACTGTTGAAGAAAAAATGTGTCTTATTGCCATAGTCATTCAGCAGCAAAGGATACTATTAAGACTTTTTAAATTTTAGTATTTTAAAATAGTATTTAAAATGTGAGTTTTATGTTTTTTTTTTTTTTAATGTAAACTTTTGTCTTCTTTAAAGATCACTGAGTTGATTCGGTAGAAGCTATTTAATATTCTCAGAAGCTTCCTTGTTGGACTGTATCATTTCATGTTACTTTAAAGATAAAGAAAATACTACAGAAATGACAGTTGGTTTGTTTTTTTTTTTTCTTTACCCAAGTGAAGACAATGACTCTAAATCGATTGTGCAGTTGGTTAATACACACTACTATATATTCAATATTACATGGGTGAAAAATTACAGTGGAAAATTACTGTGGAAGCACAGGACAGAGAATGGTTGTCACCACAACTCTTAGCATCTGATAGATTTGGCTTTTTATGCTTTGTCTAGAGATCCATGTGTTTAAGGATTCATTGAGAATGATGAGAACCTGAGTGGGTCACTATCTCCCACTCCACCCAAGGAGACCATGGAAATTTCATTTATTTTGTGAAATTGGTGGCCTAGCTACTAAAATTTTCAGGCTGCGTGACTATATAGTTTTCACAGAGTTCTTGGTCTTGCTCATACAAGAAAAGATAAGAAGTTTTGATGTTCTATTTATCACTGTTAGCCTTTAACAAAGAGGATTTTGTAAACAAAGCTGTGCTTAAATCCCTCTGTCAAACATGAATGAATACTTGAAGTGGGGATTTGACTGGAAGCTCAAGAAGATGTTTTCTGACTGCTGAACTGCATCAAGTAATCTGTGTAGGTTTTTGAAAGATGTTATCTGTGCAGTGCTTTCATTTGGTACTCATGTTAATAGTTTTAAGAATATTATTGGAAGTAATTAAAAAAGGTGAACCAAAAATGTTTTGGAAAAAAAAAAGGGCTTAAACATGCTTCTCGCTATGTGTCTCAGTGTAATATGTGTTAGCTCTTGCTTCAGGAGCTGTGGCCAAACAGTATTCTGGTAATGTCATATCCAACTTCTCTCATTGCAACAGTTTTTCCTTGTCTGACAGGACTGAGTTAAAAAGGTGTGTAACTGAAATATTTTTCTTTTCTTTTACTTGTTTACAATATGGAGCTTACAGTGATATGGATATTGTGCAAAATTATGTCTTGTCTTTTGTAGGCCGACTTCATGCATCTGTATGATTTGGCTATTGATGAGGCATTGCTGGCAAAGATGCTGTTTCAGAAAATAGAGTGGAACCGATGCATATGTCTAAAGTTATCTGCAAAGCTGTGATGCTTCACAGTAGAATATGAATGTAATAAAGTACAACTTCAAGGTGCTTGGAGATGGATCACAGATGCATGAAGATGCCTTACTGTGTTGTTCCTTGTTTGATTGCTCTTTAAATAGTTACAGGTCATGTTCCTGTTTCCTAGAGTTTTTGGTGTTCCCTTGGAGGAGAGGGGGTGGAAGGAGTGAGGTGGGGGGTGAAGAGTCAGTGGAAATGATCTATTTCGCTCTTGTCCATGTTTTAGTCCTGGGAAGCCCACTTCAAAAGCTGGGTCTTTAAAGGTCTTTGCTTTTATCTGGAACACACAAACCCCTTTAGAAAGTTTCTTTATCTTTTTGTTTCACTTTACACCTACACACTAGGTTAGCCAGTGTCCTAAACAGCAATGTCTAAATGCTTCCTTTTATGTGGTTCTAATTGCAGCTTTTTTTTTCAGAAGGGTCAAATTAGAACTTGCACTCTCTGTGGCAGTGACAGCTGACAGGATCAATTAAGTTCTGCCTCTTCAGGCAGACGTTTGAAAAAGCATCTTTTTTAAATGTTACCCCAGTAAAATGTCTTATTCTGAAAGTGCATCTGCTGGACGTGTTTTTGTTTACTTTCCCATGAGCTGTTTTATTACCTTAAATATAATGGGGTTTTTGGTCCATTTGGTGAGAACTGTATAAAATGTGTATAGTTTCTTAGTAAAATTTGAAGGAGTGAGCATGGGTAGGTGTGTGTGAGAGAGAAAGAAACAGAATGGAAGAGGTGGATAGTTCCCTGAAACTTGTAAATGCTTTCATTGTTCTCATATGGAAGAATACTTGCACTTTTTTTCCTATTTTACATATACTACTATTATACTGCCGTTCTAAGCAGAATTGCTTTCGGGTGTTGTGAATGCATTTTGTGAACAAAACTAATAATATGTTGTAAAACATTAGACTACTGGATCTGTCTAGCTAAGATACAGAATTAGCACTCAGATTATTATGCAGTTTCAAGATCACTTAATGGAAAACCAGTGGAGTTACTCTGGGTATGGAAAGGGAGAGCTAAGAGTAGAATTTAAATCTGGAATTTATACCTACAGTGTTTTTGTACTTCATCACATGTTTGAAAATACGTTAATAAAACTAGAATAACAGCATAAAATAGCTGGATCCAGAAGGGCAGGCAGGGTCAATAAAATGCTTTGTTTGGATATATTCTGTTAGTCCTTATGATATTGTTCAAGTAGGATCAAACCTTGCTACCAAATGTTGCTTTGTTTTTCTCTGCAGCAAGGGCACCTCACTTATGAATTACAGCTGTTGAAACCAGCTCTTATAATAAGCAAATTTGGTGGAGTGGTATGGTGTTTAAAATTGATACCTAAGCCTGAGTAAACTTTCTGGACTTTTAATATTGTACTGGATTATAACCCGTTGTTTTATAGCACTGAAAGTAATTTATGACAGTTAAAATAAGTGATAAATGGGGGTTTGGAATGTGCTGCTTTGTCCCAGTAGGCTAAGGATTAGATGTGGATGTTAGACATCTTGTACAGACAACCTTGCGTTTTCTTTAGAATGCTGCAGTGCTTCTAGTTTGAAACAAACCAAAACCCCAAACAGGCTAGATGTGTCAGAACAACTTAAGAAGTTGCTTCAAGGGCCTTTTATCATTTCCTAGTCTAAATTTTCATTAATTTTTGCCTTTTTTCAACTTTGAGTAAAAATTTTTGCCACTAAAGTTTTGGGGAAAAGTTTTAATTTTAAAAGTATTACTGCCTTGTATTGTGAATTGCCCAGCCTGTTGCCTCTGACAGCATCACTGAAACTGCAAACTGTGGTCTTAGATTTTTATTAAATGTCAAATAGTGTATTAGTTTCTGCTTGGGGATTGTAGGAATTAAAGACCAGAAAAGCCTCAGAAGTTTATCCTGAGTGTTGTTTTTCTGAGGCAGGATGCTTCTCTAAGAACATGTTGTCCAATCTTGTTTAACTTGTTCTAGTGCTAGATTTTTTCCGTTTTCATTGGTAATGAAAAACCATTCTGTGGCTTTTTCCTTGTTTAGCTATATTCAGTTGTCTTTGTGGATTCAGTCCTTTGTGATAGGTCTTAGATAAGAGTCACAGATGAGACGAGTGACTAGAGCAGTTCCTTGTATTGATGGAGGACAACTGTGTTAGCCTGCAGTGGAGGATGGGTAGCCAGCCTTGCATCCTGCCCTTCCATCATGTAACCAGTCATCAGGTGGCTGGGGCAGGCTCTTGGCAGTGAAGACCTGTATTACATCCAGTGGTACCATTGCCAGACCGATGAAGGATTATTTCAAGCCTATTCTCAGCTTGCTGTCGCAGTAGTGGCAGAGTCTATTTTCAGACCCTAGTGAGGCATGTTGAATATTCCTCCAAATGTAAACACTTCTTCTTCAAAAAAATTCTTGATGGAAGCTGCATTTTTCTGTGTGACCTTTCATTTTTTTTCTAGGCCAAATGGGCATAAGTACTGAGGCACCATCATTCTCAGTGCATAGATTCTGCAGAGAGAAGCTGCTGATAAATACCCAGATAAATACTTTTGTACATGGTAGGACATTAAAAATAACATTTCAAGTGAAGTAGCAGTTGCAAGTGACTCAGTTTTATTTGTATTGAATTTTGAAGCAGCCATGGGGTTTAGTTTCTTTGTTCTGATTAAATGTTTCCAATTCTAACAACTGTGCTTCTTAAGATCCTGAGACAAGGAAGTACAACAGGAGATGGAAATACTTCATTTGAGAATTAAATTATTTACTAAATGACAGAGTTTAAAACTAGTTGTTTCAGTATTTTAATAGTAGCATTGGTGGGATAGTAATTATTTCAAAATTATATTTGGTATGCTCTCCTATGTATTGCTACGATTATTAATCAGTGTATTACTGAAGCTAGTTGGATCCTTTGTTCTGTTCTTAAGTGTATAATGTGAAGTTCAAGGAGTCACAACTAATGTAACTTTTATCCCAGTGGAACATCATCTCTAGGATATTATCAAAATAAACAGTAAGGCTAATGAATGTCCCCCTAAGTTTATTATTAAATTATTTCTTAATTACACATTATTATGCTACCAGTTTTACATATATGGTAATTATGCTTTACAGCAAACATTTTATATGTTATAAAACAAACGTGCTTCAAAACATGGACCATTGTCTTTAAATGCTAAATGGAGATAAGCATCATACGTGCTAGAAAATAGCTTACCTTGTAAAATATTTTCTAATTAAATGCTGAATAACCAAATTACTTTTAAAATGTGGGCTGAATATGACTTTAGTACTAAGTTAAGACTGTTCTCCAAATTTCAGTATTAACCACCAGCAGAATCTGGTCTTGAATCATAGACGCTTCAATATTGTAACTGGCAATACGTATATACCTGCAGTAATAGCAAGATGTCATCTTCTTCCCATGACTCCTAAAATAAATATTCTGAAATGCCATCTCATCAGCCACTCACTCTCTTTGTGTAAAGCAAAGCAAGTTGATGAAGGTGTGGGAGCTGCATGCAGCATCAGGAGCCAGTGACAGTTCTAGTTTTGCTGTGCAAAATTGCACAGACAGCGGGACTGAACAGGCTGTGGTTTTCCTGAGCAGGTGTGGATATATCTAAGGTGGGTGCCCTCTGAGAACGTTTCCTTCTGCCTGTTCATATAGTATGTCTTTGATTTTACTGAAATTGAAGGAAAAAGAGATATGATAGGACATGGACACATGTGCTGAAGTTTATTGAAGTCAGCAGCCATTTACCTTGTGCTTGTGTGATTCCTTGTGCAGAGCTGTATTTACATATTTGCTTAATTGCTTTTACTGAATAGGAACGTTTATTGGCAGCACAGCTTTAAAGCAGGCAGCTCCTGCCAATCTACCTCAGCCACGTTGCAGAATGACACTTTCCAGGACTCTGAGGGCAATTCATTCCTCATGTCAGTCATTGGCCTCCCTGCTCAGGCTGCCAGTAAGCTGCCGATTATGATGGTGGTTTCTGTGAGGTTAACAGGTGTTCTTGAGGAATTAGACCACCGAATAATTTGACATAGTAAGGGAGAGAGAAACGTGAGTATCACTGTATGTGTAAATGTATTGCTATATATTTTTAGTGTTTATACACCATATTATGAGTTTTCCAGGGAATGTTTTTAATTGCTACAATAAAATGTTACAGCTGGCTATATATTCTGTGTAAAAACTAAAAGGCTGAACTAGCATGACAGACACTTACCATTTGTTGCAATTTTTTTCCCGTGCAACACACTGCAGAAATAGCCTTGATACCAAGAATTCACAGTAGTCATCAAAGACTGTTTTGTAGCAACCTACTTCCTCCTGTTTCCTCTCATGAGCTTTCCTGTTGCATACCATCCCTAGAAATGAAGATGAGTGCATACGGGCCACCCAAAGAGGTTTCTGTGAGGGTTCAGCAAAAGGAAGGCAATGCATTGGTGACCACGTTCTTCCTCAGATTCCCCTATTTTCCCCAAGCCTGGGATGAGGGACAGCCTGGCTCATGGTTTAGGACAGAATTTAAGAATACGTGGCCTTGCCCCTTGGCGCTGTAAACCAGTTCACATCTGATAGCATGGCACTCTAATACTACAGTGTTTTGAATGTGCTCTTAATTGGTCTCTCAGCCCTCTTGTGAACCCAGATTATCACTATGTGTTTACACCAGCCAAATGAACTGCAGGCAGGAGTCAGAACAATAATGCCTTGAGTGTTCTCTTCGCACTTGCAGTAGGGTATAGAGAGCTGGAGGAGTCCTGATTTGGGCTTCAGATACCTGCACATTTTGTCTTGAAGTTGTGGTTGACCATATGAAGTATGTTGTAGGAGTGGAAGATTAAAACGTGCTTGCTTTTTTAAAAACTTCCGTGTGTTTCTGTAGGTAAGAGAGATTTCACAGCCTGACGGAATTCCATTCAAAAACTGAGTTAGTTGATGACTGACTTTCTATGAACAACTTCAGGTGTTATCTCATTAATCTACAGCTGTCTGATAGGAAAGTAACTCATTATTTTGAATAATGTTGGACTTTGTGACAATGAAGTCATTTAAAAGTGAGACTCATGATACCTGTTAAGAAGTTGAACAGCGTGTGGCTTAGAAAGTAGCCATTACAGAGTTCTTTCTTTGGTGTTTCCAAATCTAGTAATCTGGTTCCAGGGATTTGCCCACTACTGTCCTCCGTATGCTGCTTGCCAAACACTTGGTTTTGGAGTGTGGGGCCATAGTGAATTACTTTTCTTTAGGAAGGAAACAGAAAAATCTGTGTCATCTTCATTTTATCTACCCCGAAAATCATGGCCAGCATTTTGAGGGAGGTGATTCTCCCCCTCTACTCTGCCCTGGTGGGACACCACCTGGAGTACTGTGTTCAGTTCTGGAGCCCCCAGCATGAGAAGGACATGGACCAGTTGGAGAAGGTCCAGAGGAGGGCCACAAAGATGATAAGAGGGCTGGAGCACCTCTCCTATGAGGACAGGCTGAGAGAGTTGGGGCTGTTCAGCCTGGAGAAGAGGAGGCTCCAGGGAGACTTTATAGCAGCCTTCCAGTACCTGAAGGGGGCCTACAAGAAAGATGGGGAGAGGCTGTTCAATAGGGCCTTTTGTGACAGGACTAGGGGTAATGGTTTTAAAATAGAGGGAGACAGATTTAGATTAGATATTAGGAAAAAAATTTTTACACTGAGGGTTGTAGAACACTGGAACAGGTTGCCCAGAGAGGTGGTGGAGGCCCCATTCCTGGAAACGTTCAAGGGCAGGTTGGATGAGGCTCTGAGCAACCTGATCTAGTTGGGCATGTCCCTGCTTCTTGCAGGGGGGTTGGACTAGGTGACCTTTGAAGGTCCCTTCCAACCCTAACCATTCTATGATTCTATGATCCTGTATCACCATGGTTGATAATATGCTTTGAGATCTCTGGGTGTAATATATACTGTGTATAATAGTATGCTATTTCTAGTGAATATTAGTATAAGCACTTCTACGCTTGTTTGTGACTTTAGCATACTGTGAAGGTTGCTCCTTGGAGTTATAGTGTAGGCTTACAAAAGTTATTTCTTCTTTTAGCATTTAATTCAATTTCCCTGCTTGTTCTTTTTTTGAACTAAATTATTTCTGATGCATGCTGTTAAAATAAATTAGAAAGTTGCAAAGATGTTTCTTCAAGTACATGTATTTATCTTTTTGCCAAACAGAGTACTGTTTCATAGATTCACTCCTGGGTCTTAAGCCACGCATAAAGACAGGGTCATAATTCCTTGAGTACTGTGAAAAAGGGATTTTCAGTCCTCTCAGAAGAACCCTTAGGAGGTATTACTTGATTAACTAAGTTGAGGAGAACTGCCAAAGACTTTTGAAATTCAAGAAGCCTAACATTTATTTATTTTATTTTTGGAACTATACTGGGGTAAGCCAATTTTCAGAGTATCCACAATAAGATTGATTTTGAAGTATATCGTTATATTATCTTGATGGTCTATGAATGAAACTTTGTTTTTCCACAGTTTTTCATATTAGGCTGTTGTTTGAGATGACCTGGAGCTATATTTCATCTTTCCCACCAGAATTCATATATAAATGAGATTGCAACTTATATTCTGATATATAGATAGAATATCATTAAATGGGTGTGATTTAATGATATTTTGTCATCTTATAGAACAGTTAAATGCTCTTGTTCATACTTTTTTTTTTTTTTTTGCTTTTTCCTCCTTTTCTGGTTTTGCCTCTTGCCAGTAGACTGAATGTAGAATTTGACTGACAGAGATGCAATTTTTTTTAAGTGTTGTAGTGCTTTATTGTAAACCTTTTTATCTACTGGCTCATGGTATCTCTATTTCAGATTTAATTATATATAGCAAATACTTATATGTTGGGTATGATTGCTAGACAGTAGTTTATTCATGTGCCTGCTATACTCTGTGAGGGCTAATGAGGGAAGGAATGTTTTGACTGAACTATTCAGCAAGTTGCTGAACCTTATGCTCAGTGTTAAAAACCAGAAAATCTGTTCTATCAGACAAGCTGCATGTACCTAGAAAACAGCAGGTTCCAATGCTGGGAAAGACTTTAACGGTGAAATGATCAAGTCCTAGGGCTATTAAGGCACTTTCCTTAATTTTAAGTCCACCCTAGCTTAGTAATGTTAAGTTTAATAGTATATGGAGGTGTTTATTATTTTTCATGTCTTCCCCTTGTCTTTTGCGATTTGGACTAGGAAAGATTTTGAAATAGCAGTCTGCTGGTACTTTAGCATGAGAAGGATGTACTTTGCTCAGGTGCATACTTGAGTCAAATTTGAAGTCTTTGACTCAAAGATAGTCACACACAAACTTGCCATGGAGAATTTTTTTTTGCCCAGGCTGAGTGATTAGTACCTCCATACCGTCTGATTTAAACCTGCCTTAGATATGCCAATATAAGTCAAGATCACTGCTGTGTATTCAGTTACATGGGTCCCTTAGATTTACATTTTTATTATCCCTTGTAGACCTTTTTAACCGGGAAACATGCCACCTACATTTGTGTCCTACTGGTTTTTTTCTGCATCATTTATAACAAGAAATACTGTCTGTTACTCTGTCTCTCAAACCCAATATAGATACTCAAGCTGTATGATATGTTACATTAGATTTGATTGATTTGTCTCTGTTGCAGCCTTCCTCAAATCTTGCCCTCAACTTATGCCACAAAATAGTTGCACAGACAGCATCACAAAGGCCAAAAAGAGACTTGTTCTGAACAATCTGTCTCATGTTATTCAAACAGTATATATGAGATGAGAGTATCCTTGTGTTCTTAGATTTTGATAATTTTCCCCTTGAAAAGGGAGAGTTTAGCCAGAAACAGTTGAGCAAGAGAAAAAAAAAAAAAGTTTAAGTAGTCAATGTAATGGACATGGCAGTTGCAGAAGAGCATTAAGGGCTTACAATTATGTTAAAAATCACAAATTTATGGAGTTCTAAATTTTTATTGCTTTCAAAATAACACAGTTTTTTTTTTTTTTTCCCCTTGGGATCTGTTGTGGCAATGTGATGTTATGGCCTCAGACCCCCGATTCCTCAAAATCTGTACACAATTAGATCCTTCTTTTCATTCTTCTTCTATAGAAGACTTGCAGGAAATCTCAGACTGTCTTTAGATCAAGATGCTGATCTGAAAGATGAACAGAAAACCTGTAAATAAATAAAAGGAAAAGGCTAAATACCTTCATTTGAGCAAATAATAACACTAATTTTTATTAAGAAAGCATATATATAGAGAGAAAAAAAGTATTTTAAAACCCGTTTTTTTGTATCTAGCATTTATATTGCCATAAGCATCTAAACACTGCAGACATATCCTTGCTCTAGATTGACTGTTGTTTTTTTTTTTTTTTTTTTAATATTTCTCTATGTTCTTAAAAAGCATATTTGCAACCTGGCAAACTTTCATATTGGCAGACTTTCATAGCAATACAATGTTTTCAGTTACCTAAGAAAATGCCTTTTTTTTTATTGTCTCAAATTGCTTTACAAACAGTCCATGAATTTATGCTCACTTTAATCTGAATGCCATTTCAGTGCATTGAAAAGCATTGATTTAATTTTTATAGTGGTTCATTATGATCTTCTTGTATGAACTGGTGTATAAACAGGTCTGTGGAATTCCCCAAACTGGTTCTTCCTTTAGAAAAACACTCAACTGGATTTTACATGTCATCAGTGATATGCTGTCTGTCACAACTCTGGGTTAATTTGGGGTAAATTTAATGCCATGTTATATAAGTTTTCTTTATCATACCTCTGACTTCCTGACAGTGCCTTGAAACAGTGATAGACATGGATTAAAATGGAACTTCCCTAATTTCTCAGCTGTGGAGCATCTTCAGCCTAATATTGACTTCAAAAGTAATTGTGGCTGTTAAATGTTTCCCAAGTTTTGGAGTTTTCTGCAGTGCATGGCACAATGCAGTATAAGATAGAGGCATGGCCGTGTACTATCAAAGAGCTTGCTTACCTACTAAAAGAACTGTAGTTATGTTAGCACAGTGCTTAGCTAATTAGTTCCTCCCTGCCACCTGCCATCATGACAAGACTGCTGTGATGCCTGAGCTAGCACTGTGTGATAGTTTCTAGCTTAACTTTATTAAAGCATTTCCCAACTCCACCCATCTCCTTCTGCCTCCTTTGAAATTAAGGCATATGAGCTCACTCACCACTTTGGTCGGGGAAAAACAAAACAAACAAAAAAATCCCAATTTGAAAGGATTGCAGGAATACTGAAACCTAATGTGACAGAACACTAGTGTACTCTAAGTCCTAGTCTCATGGCTGAGCATCACTGCTATACTGTTACCATTCATCTGTACACGTGTACTTGTCCTTGCATGTATGCATTTCAAATAAGCTTCTGAAAAGTAACCCAATTTCATTATTTTTGGTCAGGATTTGAATTCTCAGGACGGCATATAGCAGAACTCATACATGGTCTTGTTTTTGAAGCCGTAAATCTCTCTGGAATGATCTGGGCTCTGTGGCTTTCACCAGCTCAATGGAACTTTGTTTCTTCTGAACACTCTTTTGTGTTAGTTTTATCATTAAGTGCCTCTTACTTTCTGAAAGCTTCTCAAGCACTCAAGACAAATTTTGTCTGTGGGACATTTCCATATGTCAGAAATCATTGATGAGAAGTCCTAAAGTCTGGAAAAGCGTGTGTGTGTGTGTGTGTGTATTTTAAGGGAAGCAAAATGAAGGAAATGAGAAAAAGAAACCCTAGGCAGAGCAAGTACAAGGAGAACTCTCTGTATTTAAGGGCAACTGTTTTGTCGGGACATGGTATGCATCACTGCTGCCTCTTGACAGGTTCACTGTGGAGAGACACAAATTAAATTCTTTCAGTTGCAGTTTTGAAGCTAAAAGTGTTTGACTGGTTCAGCCCCTGAATGGTGTTTAAGGAATAAAGGGAAAAAGAGCAGGAAGTTCTAATTGGCAAATTACTTCTTGTTATTTAGTTTGGCTTCCAAATTGGAAATTACAATAATGAGGAGCTTTGTGGGACTTGCCCTTGAAGAGGGCCAGGCAGCTTTTTGTTCAATTACCATTTAATGTGAAGATATTCAAGGAACATATTGTAGCATTTAAGCCATCACTTTCTATTAAACAAGTATTCTAAGGTAATGATTTTTAAATCTCTCTCTGTGGATGGCTTTTGTGATTTTTAAGATGCCTAAGTGAAGTGTAGATTGCAAACAATGGCTGGAAGGATTTTCTTGTTATGTAATATTTAGCAAAGTGACTTTAAATATATTTCTGAAGATGTAATGAAGAATATAGTGTATGTATAGTGTATGCAATGATACAAGGACTTCAACATTAATCTCAGGATAACTGTCACGGTGAATATATACATTTTATACGTAACTTTCATTAATTCTATTTTGTGTTACGATTTCTTAACAACAATTGTTATTGTTGACTGAAAGCAAGATCATTGAGAAAGATCTGATACTGGAAATACATATGTAAAAAGTGCCATTAACTCATGAATTTTATCCTGCAGATCAAGGCCTGAAACTTTAAGTGTTTGGTGTTACATATATTCAAAAATACAAGGAAAAAAGTCCGAAAATAATAAAGAGGAGATGTAAGAACTCGGTCCTCTGAGAGGAATATAGTGTGAATTCTTAATTTTTAAAACATGCTAATAGTAATAAGTTTGTGGATAGTCAGAGTGCAAACAGAAAAAAGTCAGTTTATGGTTCCACAGACAGTGGACTGGGATTATATGCTGTGACTTATTGCCATTCTCCCTCTTTTGTGCTTTCTTACTGCAAATTGTTCATTCCTTTTCTGTGTCTTTGAAAGATCTGTCTTAGCAATCTTATCTACTTTTTATTCTATAGAGCAGTCTACAAACAAGCTTGGGTAAAAAATCTTAGAGGTTTTTAACCTTCTGAACAAGGAAACAGTGTTGACAAATCAGTTAACAAGTTTTATTCAAAATCTAATGGTAAAAACTATTCAGTGATGATGCTTTGAATAGATGACTTAAAAATAATAGTTTTAGGATATTAAGAACCATTTCACACATGCACATATTTTCTTGCTTATGGTTCTGTTGTTAACTCTTCCCTTTAAGCTGCAAGCTCAGAACAAACAATCCGAACTAGCTGACTTTTCACTTATCAATATTCACATTAATTAAAATGGTTAAGTAGAATACTGGAAGAGAGTTAATTTGTTCAGCATGTTTCCTTCTGAATAGATTCCTTTCAACCCCAAATTTGGCCTAAAGCAAGTGCACTTAATGCCATTTTTTTAAACCTCTTAAAACAGATGCATGTAATAGGAACATAGTTCCTGAACTCTCGTGATGGTGCTGGACGCTGTTCTCAGACTGTCTATTATTGTTTCGGTATGAGTGGATGACCAGTGGATGATTCATAGTCTCACCCTCCTGTCCAGCATAGAGAGCTGTTTGAGAGCAAACCCACAGGCAGTTTACTTCATGTTTTTCTTTTCAGTTAAGCTGGTCCAGGAACAAGGAAACCAATTAATTTAAAAAATAAAAAAGAAGTTTGTTGGGTATGCTATTTAGTTACATTTATATGTTAATTCGTGTGAGCCCACAACTGTTTACCAATGTATATACAGATCCATATGTACATACAGGTGTACGTACACATACATGGTACTAATAAAGGAAACATCAGCAGATTATAGCAGTAAAGTACTTCATTTTCTGCAATGGTAGCCAAAAGTATTCTTTGGAAATAGTCCCTTTAAAAATATGGTAGTTCATGTCAAAGTTTCATACTAAGGCCAGGAAGGGACCTCTAGATAACCTATGCTCCTCCTCCTGTATGTCGCAGGCAATACATTTTACCCAGAGACTGTAATTAAAGTATTTTATTCCTTGGGATGCTGCATGCCATAAGCAGTAAGCAAGAGAGACAAATGTATTGGTGAATATCTGAGCCTTCTGTATTGTCCAGGTTGTATAAAGTATATCGCAGTGGCCCTAGGGAAAGCCTGTATTCTGTACTGGATGGGAGAATAAGGAAACAAACCAAAAGCTCATCTAACACAGGAGAAATATTTTCATCTTTGAATGGCCTGGTGATCAGTGATGCCTTGAGCATGTGAACTGGTCACAGACCAGTCAGGTATCTCAAAGGCGGATTCCTGTGGCAATTCTTGAACAGTGGGTTGCTTTATCTCATATCTGCTTTGAACCTGTGGCTAGTCTCTGATGGTCCATGGGAAGGCCTGTCCGAATACAGTGAACTGCAGAATAGCATTTGTTCCTGACCTCTCCAACATCTGGCTGAAGCCCT
Source organism: Chlamydotis macqueenii (assembly GCF_036417535.1). Lineage (NCBI taxonomy): Eukaryota > Metazoa > Chordata > Aves > Otidiformes > Otididae > Chlamydotis > Chlamydotis macqueenii. The sequence goes on from NC_141559.1 coordinate 25,570,135, forward strand.
GAAGCGTGAGATTCAGTCATGCTGAGTGTCACCAAGTGTTAAGAGCATTTGGAGGTCAATACAGGCAATCTTCTTCTCCCCTTTTGGCCCTTGCTAGACAGAGATAAGCGAGGAGGGCATAGATCATCAAGTATCAAAGCTAAAAAGGACAGCAGTGTCCCTGCAGTAGGGCCCTTCACAAATAGACCATTGTTTGTGTATTATTTTTTTCTTCCAGGAAGTGGAGGATAAAAATGTCTTAGATATTGTATCTTTCTTAGAAGATTCCTGGTAAGCTCTTACAAAGTTTAAGATGTATGCAGATAAAACCAAACACAAGTTTAAGTAGACCTTGCTTTAACATTCAGAAGAGACCTAGATAGACAGTGTGTGGGTAGTTGACAATTCAGTTTATCTTGGCATTTCTTCCCTCCACATCTTAATTTAGTCTTGAGTACTAATATGCTCTGCTAGTGGAGCGCAGTCACAGTTAACCTAAATTACAACTATTTAAGGACAGAGCATGAAAATACTACTCAGTTCTTCCATTGGAGATGTTACTGGCACCGAGGTCAGGTTGACAGGCCTGCAGTTCCCTGGACCCTCCTTCTAGCCCTCCTTCCTTCTTGTAGATGGGCATCACGTTGGCAAGCCTCCAGTTGTCCGGGTGGCGTAGCACGTCAAAAACTGCTTCCTCCTGGATTGTAGGGGGTTCCATTATGCTCTCCGTTCCCATATTCCAGCTCAGGGGGCTGAACGCCCTGGGGATAACTGGTTTAGTTATTAAAGACTGAGGCAAAAAAGGCATTAAGTACCTCATTCTTCTCTTCGTCCTTGGTGATAATGTTCCACCTTGCATCCAATAAAGGGTGGAGATGCTCTTTGGTTCTCTTCTTGTTGTTGATGTATTTGTAGAAACATTTCTTGTCCTTAACAATACTGGCCAGATTGAGCTCTAGCTGGGCTTTTGCCTTTCTAATTTCCTCTCTACATGACCCTGTGAGCTCCCTGTACTCTTCTTGAGTTGCCTGCCCCTTCTTCCAAGAGCAGTAGACTCTCCTTTTTTTCCCTGAGTCCTAGCAAAATCTCCCTGTGCAGCAATGCTGGTCGTCTTCCCCCACTGGTTCATCTTACAGCGCATGGGGACAGCCTGCTCCTGTACCTTTAAGACTTCCTTCTTGAAGAATGTCCAGCCTTCCTGGACCCCTTTGCCCTTCAGGACTGCCTCCCAAGGGACTCTGTCCACCAGTGTCCTGAACAGGCCAAAGTCTGCCCTCTGGAAGTCCGTGGCAGCGGTTTTACTGAGCCCTCTCCTTACCTCTCCAGTAACTGAAAACCCTATCATTTCATGGTCGCTGAGCCCAAGGTGGCCTCCAACCACCACATCTCCCACCAGCTCTTTTGTATTAGTAAACAGCAGATTGATCGAGGCACTTCCCCTGATAGGCCTATTCAGCAGCTGAGTCAGGAAGTTATCTTCCAGGCACTGCAGGAACCTCCTAGGCTATTTCCTTTCTGCTGTGTTTTATTTCCAGCAAATGTCTGGTAAGATGAAGTCCCCCATGAGAACAAGGGCTAGTGTTCATGAGTCTTCTGCCAGCCACTTTTAGAACACCTCATCTGCCTCTTCATCCTGGTTGGTGGTCTATAGCAGACTTCCAGCAGGATGTCTGCTTCATTAGCCTTCCCCCTCATCCTTACCCATAAGCATTCAACCCTTACCATCACCATCGCTGAGCTCCACACAATCAAAACACTCCCTGACATATAGAACCACCCCACTGCCTTTCCTTCCTTGCCTATCCCTTCTGAAGAGCTTGTAGCCATCCATTGCAGCACTCCAGTTATGAGGGTCGTCCCACTGTGTTTCTGTGATGGTGACTAAGTCATAGCTATCCCGCTGCACAATGGCTTCCAGCTCCTCCTGCTGGTTGCCCATGCTGTGTGCATTGGTGTAAATGCACTTGAGCTGCGCTATTCATTTCACTCCCAATCTTGGCATGTCACCACTAGGCTCATCTCTAGTGAGCCTGGTTGTACCCCATTACCCCTTTGAGCTTAGTTTAAAGCCCTCTCATTTACCCCTGCTAGCTCATGGGCGAGAATCCTTCTCCTCCTTGAAGACAGCCGAACTTCATCTGCTGCCGGCAGGCCCAGTGCTGTGTAAATCTGCCCAAGGTCAAAAACCCCAAAATTCCAACGATGGCATCAGTCTGAGACACACATTAATCAGCTGAGTTTTCCTGTTCCTCTCAGTGTACTTCCCTGCCATAGATGGGATTGAGGAAAACACAACCTGTGCTCCCGATCCTTCAACCAATCACCCCAGTGCCCTGAAGTCCCTTTTGATCTCTCTTGGACTTCTTTCCTCAACCTCATCGCTGCCAACCTGCACAATCAATAGCGGGTAGTATTTAGTGGGGTGGACCAGACCAGGAAGTTTCCTAGTAATGTCTCTGACCCGGGCCCCAGGAGACAGCAGACTTCCCTGTAGGGAGGGGTCAGGTCAGCATACAGGGCCCTCTGTTCCCTTCAGAAGAGAGTTGCCTACGACAATTACCCTCTTTTTTTTTTTTTCTTAACAGCGGCAGTCACAATGTGTGGGGCTGGCTGGCTCACCCTAGGCAACTCCCTGGATGGACCTTCGCCCACATCCTCGTTTGCCTGGTCCTCAAGTTGCAGAGCCCCGTATCTGTTGTGTAAGGGCAACTGGGGAAGTGAGGGAGGCTGGGAGGCGATTTGCCTGGCGCCCCGAGCAGGGACCTGTTTCCATTCCCCTCTGTCTCCTAGGTCCCCTCCTCCTGCATGGTGGCAAGAGGACAGGGGATCCTCTGCTTCTCGTGGAGCCTCCATCTGCTGCTGCGGCCTCGGGGATGGTAGGATGTGGCTCCACCAATCTATTTCGCTGTCATACTCCCTGATACCCCTCAGCCTTTCCATTTCCTCCTTCAGCTCTGACACCAGGCTGAGCAGATCATCCACCTGGTCACACCAAAAACAGCTGTTGTATCCGCTGCCCTCCGGTACGAATGACAGGCTCAGGCACTCCCTGCAGCCAGAGACCTGGATGTCTGCATCTTTGTATGGGAGCGCTGTCTAGGTCACCACGCTCCTTCTGGCGATGGCTTTTGGGCAAGTGGAGACCATAGCTGGGTCCTCTCCTGGGAGGGCAGTGACCACCAGTACCCTCTGGAGCCAGGAGAGGGGACTGTGCCCTGCCTGCACACCCTGCCCACGCGAACTGCCACGCAAACTGTCACGCCACACCCTTCTGACGCTGTTTGTCTGCTCTGTTTGCCACGCTCCGGATCGCTTGCATTTCCTCGGGGTGGCTCTTGTGTGTTCTCTGTTGTGAAAGGACCAGGGGTAATGGTTTTAAAATAGAAGAAAGCAGATTCAGACTGGACATAAGGAAAAAATTTTTTATAAATGAGTGTGGTGGAACACTGGAACAGGTTGCCCAGAGAGGTGGTGGATGCCCCATCCCTGGAAACGTTCAAGGCCAGGCTGCACGGGGCTCGGAGCAACCTGATCTGGTTGGAGATGTCCCTGCTCCTTGCAGGGGGGTTGGACTAGATGACCTTTAAAGGTTTCTTCCAACCTAAATTATTCTATAATTCTATGTTCTCCATTTTAAGTGTAATCTTTTTATTACCGGATGCTTGTCAGGAAAATGTGTTATTGTGGAACATGGTGCCCAATGCAGAGGTACATCATACAAAAGGAGTTTTCCAAAGATGAGTAATATAAAATAACTCTCTAGCTTTAGCACTCTAGAAACACAGTATGCATAATTAATTTTATTACTAATTGTGCTGTTTGTTTTCCATTGTAACTTACTTTCAACCCAAGACAATTGTAATATGTCTTCACAGTAAAATAGAAAGTAAGATAGAAAACTGAGATTTTTAATCCTCTTTTTAATAGTCACTTATATCACATCTAACTTTGATTCTGAGTTTCTGTTCAGAACGAATGCACGAGAAAGACGGTATATTTCGTGACTCTGCTGAAACAAAGGTGAAGCAGTTAAATCATTGTCATCCCAATAGAAGATCACATGTCTCTTTCGCATAAATCTGAGATCTGAATGCAAAATCCAGCAAGCAAATCATCCCCTGTCATAGTGATGCTATCTTTGAGAGGGTCATTAAAAAGTTAGTACGAATCATTCATCATTCAAAAGTTAGTATGCTTCATTCACGGTTGTAAATGAAGATGGTTAATTGTGCTATCAGTAATCCTTCTGTAACTCCAAAAGCAGCAATGACACAAATGTCAGAAAGTTAAACTTGATCTCACAGGGGCAGTGAAGCAAGAGCACACTGTCCCACACAACAGGCCTGTTAGTAAAGTGAAAGACCTGTCACTTGTGATTTATTGAGTGAGGCATACCACAATTTTGGAGCCAAGAGGATATTTTTTAATACACCTTTAGTGATGCTGTATCATCCTCTGTAAAATCCTACTGTCGGAACTGCAATGTGCTACATCATCTTCTGGCAGGCAGAGAAGGTGCAAAGGACAGAGCGTAACAGAGCCGTGCACATCTTGTGGCTTCTGTTCTGAGCAGTGCACATGTAGTCACAAGCTGGTAAACAGCCAGATGAATAGCAGGGGAACTGAAATCCTATAATAAAGGGAGTGCAGTGAAACAGTTCCTTCTTTAGGGTGAATGAGGTCAGAGGGGCAAACACGTGCTATGAACCTTGTTGCTCCAGCAAGAATTGTGCTTCGGAAGTACTTACTGTCCACTGAAATCTCAATCCTTTTTTTTGCCTGTAGGTAAAATAACAGGCATCTAAGGGATTTTAGACGCACTTTTATTTATTGTTGTGAAGTTACATCTTACATAAAGTCATGATCAAACTTCTCACTTGTGCTTTCATGGGATGATGCTCCCTTGGATGATAACAAGGAAATACTGAATGCCTACCAGATATGAAAATTATATTTACCAAAAATTATTATTAGTTCTATGCAGTAAAATTTCATCATCATTGTTCTGCATAAATAACAATAAAACATGTATTCTAAGGAGCCAAACAGAACCAAGCAGGATCTCATGTTTCAGAACATGTTTACAGCATTTTTTCAAACTCCTCAGTGTATTTTTAGCATAAGAATCACATAAAATAAATTACATTGGCTTTATTTTTTTAATACATTGTGCTATTTATTGCCTTCTCATATCCTCTTTGGCAGTTGTTCTGAGCAGGGAGTGAGAGTTCAAAGGAAGACAGAGCTGCTTTGTCAAGGCAGATCTTAGTGGTGCAGAAGAGTTCAAGAGTGAAATAGTTTTTCTTGCTGCTACTCTAGTGAAGGCATACAGAGAAACTGTAATGTGCAGCACTGTGAAATGTCACACTGCTTCGTGTTACCTTGTGATCAATGTGTTAAATTGATATTGCAGAGAGAGAGGAAAGAAAAGGTGCCAGGGCCTTTAAATGTTAGGTATCTTGCTGTTCACATTTTATATCTCTGTTACATTGTTCGTTAGGCCAGGGAGTTTCATAGTGAGCAAAGTTTATTCTAAAAATGTTTCAAGACTGGAAGCAAAATTCTTCATTTTGTTGAGGGTTTTTTTTTTTGTGCGTGTGCACATACAGGCAAGTTTGCACATCCACATATCTCTGTCAGAGCTTTAAAGTGGAATTGATTTGAGACAGAATATAGATGAGATAATGTAGTTGCCTTCTTTCTTTGACAGCTCCTTACTGAAGTGTAACTGCACAGTAGGTTCTGTTGATCAATTTGCAGTCTGAGGTAGAAATGCCACTGTAATGTGAAGGCTGTGTATGTCTTTTGGTGGTAAGGAGACAGTTCTTTTCTTCTGATAACATACCATATAATTTCTTCTGGTAAATACCTAATGAGACAATGCTTTATGAATAAATGTACCACAAAAAAAAAAGTCTGTCTTGCCTAATGCCATAGGTCATTAGAATGGTTAATTCATCTCACTTAAAAATGTATACCTTCACCTTGTTCCCAGCTCTTGGATCTAGCCCTGCGTTTCTCTGCTAGAGTAAATGACTGTTTAATCTGAGGAGTCTTTTCATGTGTAGCTACTTATAAACCATAATCAGGTCACATCTTAACCTTCTCTTTGATAAAATAAATAGATTAAGAGCTTAAGCTTTTCACTCTAAGGCAGATTTCCAAGCCCTGAATAATACTATTTAGCTGTTCTCTGAACCGTTTCCAAACTGTCAGATTCACATTTTAAAATTGATAGCGACCCCTTTATTTCAGTAATGATCTAACTAATGTTACATGTAGCACTAGTATTACCTCATTATATATATATGTGCTAGAGTTGCTTCAACTGCAGCATCTACGGATGCTCCTCTTTACTTGGTTAGTAACCATAACCATGGAGGCCTCTTCGAACTCATAACTGTCTGTGATAAGGTCGTAACACTGGTGTGCTTTGTTCTTGAAGATATGACTTTGCATTTGGCAGTGGTCCAGATTTTTTTTTTCAGGAAAAATTTGTATGTATGCAGTTGTTGATTCAATCCATTTTTACTCAGTGACTGAGAGCTAAAACCATGTCATAACAGTTGGGGTACTCTTCTTGCTGACTAATACCAACAAAGTGATCCAGTTAACTCCACAGTGCTGGAAAGAAGGTGAATTCTGTACGTGATCTAAGCAAGTCACCTCTAAGAGGAACCCTGCTAATGATCAGGCTTGGGAGATAGCTGGAGCTTTTGTTATATTTAAAGCATACTGAAATATAAAGCTGATCTCCACAATGGTAAGTTCTCATTCCTAACTGAAAGAGCTTTGTAGTTGTTAAGTAGCAATTCTGCATGAAGTTCAGCAACAGCAAAAGAAGTTTCCAGATGCCTGATAATGAGTATTCAGAAGCTTTAGCATTGATCTGATTGTGTTTGCATTGAGTTTGTGCTCAGCTTTAGAGAAGTTCGTTGTAGTCAATGGCAAAGGCAGTTCAGCAGCTTTGATACGGAGCTCCGTGCATGACAGTTTACTCTGCTCAGAAGTGCAGAGCTCCATGCCAACAGGGCTATATTGAGTCTTACACCTGCTATGGGTTCACTTAGAGCTAGCCCCTGTATCTCTACCATGTACATTAGACCCTCTGGCTCTTTAGAAGATCCAACCTGTGCTGTAATTTGAGATAAGTTTCTCCTGGCATTTATACAATGTTAAGTTCTTTAAAATCTATTTTAAGTGTTCAATGATTATTAAAATTATTCTCTTTGAAGACTTAATATTGATACAGAGTGGGCAAATACACATCTATACACATGTGCACATGCAGACATTGGCATGTGCATGTACATGTGCACATACACATTCACACAGAGCATACTTCTGCAAACCCACTACTTTTTATAGCCAGTAGCATACTAGGTTTCACGAACCCGTTATAATACTAGTAGGTCCCACAGGCAGCTTTCTGTGGAACTGTTACTGTCATAGCACTGTGATTATACAGTGTTGATAGTCCCGGTGTGGGCAGAGGTGGTAATGACATTGAAGCAAACACTTAACGGTGCTTAGTCAGCTGTGTATTAAATGTTATGTATCAGCATACCTTACTGTTTGAAGATTTACATTCTTGCTGGTACTGACATGCAGTGGCCTGGCTTTAAAAGGAGATAGACGTAAACAAAGCATATATGTAGACCAAAAGTGGAGTATGTATGTGAAATATTTGTGTGCTTTTAATTTGTTAAAAAGTGGAACTCTGTCTCCTTGTTTATAGGGCCAAAACCAGAGCCAGCAGAGTTTGTCTCATCACCTTTACTGAAGGATTTGTTTGTGTTGTAATGGCATTTGCTTAGTTTTCCTTGCACAACTGGAGCAAAGGATATGTTTTTGGTTACATAGCTGGTGGCAGGGAAACACCAGCATCAAGAGTGTCAACAAACTTTGAATATAGATGCACCTTAATTTGGATGGAAGCTATGATTTTTTTTTTGTAATTATTTGTGAGTATACTAAGTATATTATATATATATATATAGGCTAAGTATATTAATATACTAAATCTCTTGTGTGTAAAACTGAGTCTCTGAACGACTGCCTTTTCTGGTGTCTCTGCTGAAAACTTTAATCCTCTCTCAGGGAATTAAGTGAGATGTGGCTAAGTGAAACATTGACATTTTGATGAAGCAGAACTGTTTTCTGTGTGGATTAGCTGAGAGCATAAAATTATAGTAATTTTCACCACTTAACCCTAAAAAGAGTTGAAGTGTTTGTGCACGGACTTCTGCACTTTACTTCCCTTGAAGTGAGCTGGGGAAACAAGGGTGCCGTGGGTGCTGTGAATGGCCCGTTAGGAAGAGGCTGAGGTGCCTGGCTGCTGCTGGGGGTGTCAGAGCCAGCCGTACGCAGTACGGTGGGGAGCTGGGGGTGCATCCCTGCACCTGGGACCAGGCTGTGACCTTCCTCCTGGCTTTAGAAAGTAGGGGGCCGCTGCTTTTGAAAGCGTATTTTGGATCAGAACAAGCTGCGTGTGGATAGACAAGGGCTAGATGAATCTGAAACTATTGGTTCTTAGACTTTTAAGAGTTTGGGTATGTGTTTGGTATGCATTTTTGGAGCTATAATAACTTTGAGTTTTATTTTAATAGACCAGGAGGATTTGAATTTAAAAATATGTGTTGTCTTGCATCTGGAGGAGCTGGTATGTCTCAGAAGAGCATGGCTGTTCCCCTTTATTTCAGTGATAGCTTCTGTCATTTGAGGCTCGTTCCCTTGAAGTGATGCTATTGAGGGGACAACTGCTGGGGTGTTCAGAGATGTAAGTAGGGGCTGAAGGTGTTGGCTTGGCTTTATTTGCACCTTAATTTGAGTTTTGGGTGATGAACTGAGTCTTTCCTCAAGCAGTTTTGTCATTTTGCAGCTTTGAGGTGTGCTAGCTTAGTCTTTGGAGTAAAAGACTAAGATCTGTCCCCATCCCCCACCAAATTAGGTTCTTTGTGAGGAAGAGAGGCAATACTATCTTTCAAACATAGGTAAACTTGCAGAAACAGGAAAACAAAAAAATTAAATGCTTTTTTTTTTTTTTTTACTTGGCAGACTAAGCTAATTGTTGTAATGAAACTGTATGTAGTCAGTGGACAGCTTCTGAATAATACGAGTAAAAAATACTTTCCAAATAATTTTGAAAGTCCTGCAAAACCCACCTTTTCCCTAAAAATATTGACTTTTATGTGGCAGCATAGATATATGTTCAGTAAAGCACTTACTGGGTATGAACACTTTTTTTTCTGATCCTCAGTGATGTACCACATTTCTTTTGACAGAGGTTTCCATTATAGTGTTACATCCTGAAGGACTGCTCCCGTCCACTGAGGATAAGGTACGTGTTAAATAGATTATAGAATTTACAGGAATAGGTTTTTATTGGTGTGTTCATTAGTCATGCAGACACATCAAAGTCTTTCCCCTAATGGATAGCTGTCTGGATTCTTTTCCTTCTCAATGCCTAGGAGTAAGCAAGGAAAACTTAAATTACAAACCCCTTGGATATACTTTATGGAAAATAAAAACTATTTCCCTCAGCAACCGTACGTAAGCTCTTCTTGGAAAGTATGGTGATCTTTTTTTTTTCCCCCATAATTTCTTGTTCTCAATAAGTTGCCTTTTGCTTAATTTGTCCAAAATATGGTTTTAACTGTAATCATTGAACTATTTCTTCTGAGCAGTAGTAGTGGAGAGAATAATATGGTTAATTTGCACAAGGATTTCTTACTTTTTCTATAATTCTAATGATTTGCTACATGAACTGCATTTGAAATGTAAGCTTTATAGGGCTCCTTTATCAACCACCTGAGCCTCTGGATTTGCACTAAATCTTGAAAACTACTGCTGTTTGATGGAAATGGTTAATAAGTATATATGAAACACTTGAATATGCCCTATTGTGCAGATGCAAATGGCAAACAGTAATCTCTTACATAAACGTGTCTTCCAGAAGAAAAGGGGCATTTTCAAATAGAAAATGAGGAAATATGAGAATAGTTCACTAACTCTGCTAGCTTTTGGTAAGAGTGGCTTGGTTGATGAAGGTTTTTCTGGTAAGAACTCATCCCTTTTGTCAGCCATGCCTATTATATTCATAGCTTTTAATTCTGTGGATAAAAGGGATGGGACTATTCTTTTTTTTTAGTGTTGAACCAAGGCTGATGTCCTTGGGCTACCACATGCCAAAAGAGTAGTAGTAGAATTTTAAGTGATTAGGCTTACTTTAAAGGTCTGATACTGCAGCAATATAGAGAGGAAATACAAAACCGTCTCTTTTAAATTGTGCATTGATACTGCTGACTTTTAACACACTGTTCCTGAATATTGTTTTCATTCTTGTTTTTAAATAGTAGGATCTGTAGAGCAAAATAAATGTAGTAACATTGAGCAAGATTATTTGGAAAATTTTATTCAAATTTTAATTGGCAATTGGGACAAGGCAAAGTCTGTATGCTTCAGTATGAAAGTTGTTCTCGTGTTCTTCATTAATATAAAATACTTTGCATCTCTCAAGAGACATCAGAACACATAATGTATGATCATATGAGTCTTACTCCAGAACTGTATAGAATTACTTAGGGCTTTTCCATACACCCTCTCCAAGAAATCAGGGAGTTAGGTAGTGTACTGCCATGGGATTAATCCCTTATCTAAACCACAAATGCTGTTCTGCTCCTATCACCGAAGGGAGACAAGGCACTGGATGCATTGTAGAGAGTTGCAGTTGAGGCTTCCCGTCATGTCTACTTTATGGTGTTGGAAGTACTGCTATGGTCTTGATCGGCTGTGTCTACTGACCTGCAAGGCAGGTAGGGCCACATCACACTCACCTCCTTGCCTCTTGTATTGCAAATACCCAAGTCAGAATGATTACGTGACACCTTGAGTTGCAGCTGTGGTCTTGCCTCATCCCTTTCCCCTTCTCTTCTGCCCTATCTTTTTTTTTTTCTGAAGTAATTTTGGTTATTCTTAGGCAAGTCTAACACTGAAGCTGAAGAGTGAAGTACCAGTAATTTTATTGGTGTTATGCTAGTGTACCTTCATTAGAATTGCAAGTTAGGTTTTTGTACTCTCTGCTGTTTGTAGATGTATGGTGGGAAGGATGATGAACATCTTCCCAGGTACATGGTAGTGTTTGTGAGAGAGAGGTGCTCTTATGAAGTAGTGAAAGTTGAGAAATGCTGAGAAATAATTGCTTCCTGAAAGACAGTATCACTTCGTAAATTGACAGCAATGGGTTGATAATAATCCATTTGTTTATTAATCAGAAAAGCAGCAGTTAGAAGAACCCTCTAAAGACAGACATAGAAGAGAGTAGTATGCATTTGAATTTGTTAGTGTCTGAGGCTCCACCATGAGGCTTAATATAAATTATATTTTCATTACAATGTGCTAGAGCCAAATGCTACTGAAGTGGGAAAACCACTATCAAAATCTGTTTTACTGCAGTGCTTCAACAAAACATGGCAACTCCTGCAACCTGTGAGTATCCTTCCAAGGACAGCATATGGTCCTAAGAACTATGTATGCATCTTGGGTTTAGATATCACAAACTATTTGAGTTTCTGATTACACCGGGTGTAATCAGACCCTCTTGATGTGTGTGCGTGTGGACATATAGTTTACATTTACTGGTGAAAAGGTTATGCTCTTCTTGCTGCAGGCATTCAGTTGTTGGTATGTTAATGGAAGCCTTTGTATAAATTGAGTGGAAAATGTGAGTCATAGTTTCCTTTCTTGCTGTCTATATACCCTGTACAATACCAAGGAAGGCATATTAATATTTAATGTAGAGTGCTCTTTAGAATGGAGATTCCTTAGTGTGTAGCTTCCTTCTGTCCTTGCTGTGGTGTAAATTATTTTATCAGATTATCAGAGGGAGGATGGAGGAAGTAAATTAGTACTGATACAGTTAAGTGATGATTTCTGACGTATGTTATTCTCTTACTGTGTTTGCATAATGCAGGAAGTTATATTCCCCTTTCTCTAACACCGTATCTAATGACACTTGTTGGAGCTCTAATTTTGCCTACAAAAGGGTGAAGAAAAGCTCTCTGCCCTTCCAGCTTGTAAATTGCTTCATTATTTAGTTTTAGCTGGCTTTTATTCTCCAGGTGGTGATCTTGTAGGTGTCAAGGTATGTTTCAGAAACATATAGAAATTAGCACTTGTACTGGCAACCTAGAGACTCTTCCTTCTTTATCAATGACCATTTTCTACCCCACTCCTCCAGCATGATGTCAATTCTTATCCTACTTGATCACCTCCTCAGAACTAATCTCAATCTGATGTTCTGTCAGGGGAAAGACAAGAGTCACACACTGGATTTTTCTTATGCTCACTTGTCTGTCATAGTTTTATGCCAGATTTGTTCATTTTTGGACCTGTAAGAAGAGGCACATTTCAGAATCAGCTGAGAAGTTTTACTACATCACATAAAAATCACCGTAATTAAAATACTGTGGTGCCCAATGAATATATGCAAGAGCAAAGAACAAAAAAAACCATCCCTGTTAAAAATATTACTGAAATTACTCCTGTCAGGACTGAAGTAGGTTCTTCGTCCAGCTTTGTGCATCAGGATGAATTGCAGTCTGTGTGAAAAACCATATGCAGGATTTGAGAAGAGCCTGAAGACAGCTGTGGTTCAGATTGGTTGTCTTTGATGCACAACTTCAGGCAAAACAAATCAGTCAAAAATACTACTTTGTATGGTCATGAAAAATATTTTGCAATGCATCTGAAGATAGATCTATCAGAGGCTTTTTAGGATATCCTCAGCTTGTTACTTAAATATGAAGTCATCATTAACATTTTAAGAAGCGTTTATTATTTTTCCTGAGGAAGGCGTAACCTGAGGTGCCACAAATGCAGGTACTTAAAACAGTCTCATGTATCCAGGTGGGTTTTAATGTGCAAGAAAGTTAAAGATAGGACTAAAGTAATAATTTCCACTACAAACTTTCCATGAAGGAATAGATTTCTTGTGTTTCCATGTTTTCATTTCATATTTTCATTTAGAAAACTAACATGTATGAAATCACAAAAGATTGTGACTGATACTTTGATACTTTCACATGTGTGAATCAATCAGCTGATTTAAGGCCAGTATCTACTGGATAAAGGTCTCTGGGTTGGAGTTTGCTGTCATGAACAGAATCTTTTTTTTTTCTGTTATATCAAGAGAAAGGCCATAGCCAGTCCAAAAAACCCGAGGAACTTATCTTTCCACTTTCTGTGCTTTGCTGGTCACTGCGATAAGTGCAGCTTTCAGGGCTTTCAGTTGTAATTGACATTCTTGTGAACACTGAAGTTCTTCTCTTTTTCCCTCTCACTTCCATCTTGAAACATGCTTACTGAAGGGCAAATACAAACCCAAACCAAAAAACCTATACGGATGCATACAGAATGCAGGAGTAATAAAAACATAATGTAAGTAAACGTAAGATATGATTTGGAAGGGTTTTGGTGATAAAGATAATGTATGTATAATAGTAGAAACCTAAATGTAGCTCTAAGTGTTACAACTGGAAATGTTTTTTAGACTTTAATAATTTAAAACCAGATTATAGGCTCTTTATTCCAAGCGTTGAGTAGGAAATCAGTCAGTTGAGTGATTTCACTGAATGTACTTTTGAGGAGTAGAGATTTGGAAACAGACCTGAGAAAATAGTAACAGACGTAAAATAAATAATAATCTTGATTGTGTAATATTGATGGTTTCCAAAGGAGTTTGTTTAACATCAGAACACTTTTTTTTTTTTTTTAAAAAGCGATTTTTGTTTTGTTTTGGTTTTTTTTTTGGCATGGCTAAAGAATTAAACTGAAGAACAGACAGATAATGTTTAGAGGTTGGGTGGGGTTTTTTTTCCCAACAGAAAAGGACAGTTCAATAATTAGATACTTTTTATAAAGTACAAAAATCTTCCTATCACCAAAGAGCATGCCAAGGAGAATAGAAATTGCGATCACTAAAACTGCAGTGCTCTAGCTCTGTGTAATATCAAGGGGGAGAGATCTGTTTTGCACATTCATGGCAAATCTCTCCCCATAGCTACAAAAAAAAATTTCTTCTGTCATCAGGGGGTTAAAGAAGCAGTTGTCTTCCTGTTCCTTTAAGAGAACTTTTATCCACCCTTAGTTGCTCAGGGAAATACATCATAAGAAAGAGATTATTCACAGTTGTCCAATACTACTATTACATTTCTTAAAAAAAAAAAGTTTTCTTTTTCTTTACTCTGTTCATCCAGTGTTAAGAAAATATGGAACTTCAGATGTCGTCTTGTCGACTCATTTATTTCTTCTGTCTTACTGAGTAGTATTTTATTCATAGGTAAACTTGTGAAATCATTTGACTGAAAGAAATGGGGCATTTTGTAGATTAATGTAATCATCATCCTACAGACAAAGTTCTTGTCATGTGTGCTTTGTCTAAATGCTGTAGCCTCCAGAGTTTTGACTCATTTTAGATGTGTGGTTATCTTAATGCAGAGCCTGACTAAAGGATATTTGTGGAGAGTGCCGTCTGACATTTTAGAAATGCCTTCAACCCCAGTAATTGAGATATAATGATTCACCATAGAGAAGACTATTCTTCACAGAAGTGTTTGACAGTTGATCTCATTCCAGAACTTTAGGAGAATAAATTTTTAGTAATTTACAGATGTCTTTTACTACATTAGTTGCTGTTGCCAGGCGACAACGGACCGACCCACCCTGACCGACCTACCCTACCGGGATCCCATCCCGGGGAGAGAGATACAGACGTGGATGCTATGGAGTCAGCTCTCAATTTACTGATGCATCACGTCGCAATATATACCCGTACACCTGCTACGCACGCGAATGCACCCGCCCCCTGTGCCCGTGCACCTATCCGCGCCTAGCGTGCGAATTGTTGCGGACCGCCCTTCCTGTGCACGTGCAGCCCCGCTGGTAGCCCTGTTGCTGCCTTGCAGGACCCCATAGTTGCCATTTCTGTTTAAAAAATATTTGAAGAATTTCTTTTTTTTTTTTTTTTCCTGTTACAGGGCTCTAGATTCTCAGGATTAATTTTACAGGAAGGAGGAGTAATTTCTTGCAGGAAGATAAGAGTCAAGGTCAATTATACCTACCTAACAAGTTAGAGAAACTGATTACAATGTTATAATGAGCCGATAAATGAGCTAAATAGTTTCAAGTCTTTCTTTTTTTTTTTTAAAAAAAAAAGTGCTGTTATTAGTTTAATATTAGAACCAACAGAGACAAGGGATGTGGGAAAGATGAGAGTGAATACTAATAGCTTAATGGGGCCATCAGTTATTGGACTTGCTCAAATAGAGCTATGAAGGAAATATTTTTGCCACCAGTATTTTACTTTAGAAAAATGTTTCTGGTCTAGCTGTTACCATGAGGGCTTTACAGCTTTGTGTACACATAGCGTTTGATGGAACTGAGAAAATGAGCACTTGTACCTTATGAGAGATTTTAATCATCATGAATAACTCTTTATCTAAAAGATTCTCTTTTACAAGAATTTTTATTACTGTCTGTTTCTTCTCATAAGACCCGAAATTAACATAAGTGTATTTTATTCCAGTGTACTTACTTTGTGAATTTAAATAGATAAGATTGGATTTCACTACCCTTTTATTTTTAGTTAGAAATACTCATCATGCAGCTATACAGCAACTGGAAAAATAACTGAATTACAAGCTTGAAGTGAAGGCCGACTTTAGAGTGTACATAATACTTTGTTCTTCTTTGTTTTGTTTCTTGCACTGACTGAACTGGCCTGATGTGTGGATACAAGGTAACTTTTCTTGTTTTAATAGCTTGAATATGGTTTTGCTGATGCAAGGCAATAGTGTTGCTGCTCCCTCCAAAAAAAACCCAACCAAACCAACAACCACCAGAAAAAAAAAAAAAACAAACAACTTCAGTAGCCCTCTCTATAACACTTAGTCTTTCCCGTGAAAGAGATGGAATAGTGATGAACAGGGTGGCTTAGTCTGAAAGCGTGATGCATAAAGCTTCCCAGGCTGTCCGTAGGCATTAAGCTGAGCTCTCCTCTGTTGGACAGGTCGGCTGGGAGTGAGCAGGGTGCCTGCCCTTCCGCTGGCTGCCAGGCTACCGTGGCAGTGACAGTGGCAGCAGAGCCCTCCTTCCTGGGGCTTCCTTCGCAGGTAGTAGGAGGGCTTGTCTTTGACGTTCCTGTCCTGTGCTGCTGGTTTTTGTTGTCCACAAGAGGAAGAGCAGGCAGTACAATCCATGCCTTGCTAAAGACAAGCCTCGTTTTTCTTACTTCTCTCTTTCTGCCCACTGCTTGACAAGCTATCTACACCCAATCCAGAGTCTAATGAGCTGTAATGGGAAGGAGCTTCTTAGTCTGACTTTTTCCTTTCCCCAATCCTTTGAAATATTTACTTGGGAAACGATCTCCTCTAACAAAGTCCTTAGATCAGCAAGTGCCAACAGACAACTGTTGAAGCCAGTCTGTCCTGGAGCCTCATGGGGATCCACTCTCTCGCTGACTTGCTTCTCTTTATCCTGACTGTGGAAAACTTCTGAGAAGTTAAAACTTTGTTGAAAGAAGAACATTGTCAGCACGTTATTACTCAGTGGCAATTGTATCTGAAGATCTATGCTTTGCTGCAATCATTCAGACTTGCACAGTGTCAGATAGTTTGTATAATGTAACTTCTAGCTTTTGAGGCAACAGGTTGATTATTTCTAGAACCTAGATGACAGATTATCTCAGCTGTAGACTTTTTAACTACATTCACTTTGCAGTGGATAAAGAGTACAAAAAGAAATCAGGATAATCACTAAACCACCCATTCTCTTTAAAGAGAAGGGTTAGAGGACTTATATTTGGGAAAAGTACAGGGAGGTAAAGGCCAAGAAATGTGAAACAAAGTTCTGCTAATTCATGCCTTTCAGAGGTTTTTCGTGTGGGTAGAAGGCAATGAGTGTAGAGGTACTTTCCTACAATTTAACTTGTGACAAAGCTGGTGGAAAATAATTGGGAACCTACAGTTTGTTCCTTGTATTAGTTTTGAAGGTATAGTTAACAGTCATGCCCAGATACTGAAGCGGCACATCTGAAAGATTGCTGTTGAATGACAGTCCTCAATGAGCAGTCCTTTAAGTAAGGACTTGAACAAAAGATATCAGTGGTATGAGAGATCTGTTCTTGCCAGAGAAATATTCTATGCATCCTTTAAAATTGCATTCATAGTATATTCTTCGCATTTGCTTAATTAGGTAAATTTAGCCTCCTTAAAATCTTATTTTTAAGTGAATTGCTTTCAACCTATAATCTGATGCTGTAGTTAGTCTTTGACTAGATACATGCACCTTTCAGTGCCTAGTCACTGTAATACACAGGAAAACATAAAAATAAACTGAAATCTTAAAGATAACACCCATCTGGAAAACAGCAGAAAACTGTCATGTACTGCATCTGGAATGACCTGCTCAAATTTGTGTGAAGAATGGAGTATAAATGAAAGCTATACAGAATTTTCCACCACAACCAAATCAAACAACCCATAGCAGAAAAGCTGTCGGAATGCATTATGAGCTCTTAAAATGGAGAAAAAAAAAAAAAGGTTTGTGGAAGAGTACTGTGGGGAAACAAATAAGGAGTTAAGTATAAAAATGTTGCAAAAATTCAAGTGTTGGCTTCAGCCTACATTTGCTTGCAGTTTCAGTGACTGAGCTATCATTTCTTGGTTAATGAAATGACGTAGGAAAGGAAGAGGATTATGAATACAAGTTGAAAAATCTCTTTTCATTAAAGATATTGCCTCGTGAAGCAGTAACAGTGTATTTATCATGCTTTCTCCTTAGAAATATGTGGGTGCTGAAAGGCACTGACTTTAAATTTTGCAGAAACAGTCTTGACTATTTAGCCAATTAGAAAGGCTGAGTTGTGGCTATTTTTGTGAATATGGAAAATTGCTAACAATACATTTCTAATTGGCAATTCATTTTTTGAAACATATCAGTATTTCTTTGGTGGTTGTCTTTATTTTGTAGAGAAGCAATTTGTTCATATAGTCAACACTTGCTGCTTCTTTTTGTTGACTTAAGCTGTCAACAACTGTACCATGCGAGTGTGGCATGGTATTTGTGACTATTCTTTATTTATGTTCTTCAAAAAATAAGCAAGGGAAGATATGTAGATCAGGTGTGCTTTTTTTGCTCAGTGTCAATTTCGAATTTCCATTGGCTAATGGAAACATTTTGAGCATTTTCTTTTTTCTTTAGTGGTAATTTAATAAACATTTAGTATTCTTATCTCATTAGAAACTGAATGACAATAATGAAATGTAATGTGACAGCTTAATGAGGCAGTATCTACTTAACTTCACCTGCTAATCATTCATTTCCCCATAAAAAAATGGGTAAGTCTCAAACTTCATTTGTTTTTTGACAGCAAGCTTTATCCATGTGTTTATTCAGTTGGTAACAATTGTCTTAACATCAGAGAAAGGAAAGAATTAAGTATTATTTATGCTATGTGCTAGCATAAGAAAACTGCTTAGCAGAAGGCTTTGCTTATTTTTTCTTTTTTTAAGCTCTTCACTAACAGAGTTTGAGCATCAGAAAGAGAAACCTTTTTGTATGCTTCACGTGAAGACTCTAACAGGAATTAATTCCTGACTTATTACTTTTGTGGTGGACTTCTGTTGATATTGATTCTGGATTCAGATTTTTTTTTTCTTGATGTGTAATGTCATCAAAAGTCTGTAAAATAAAATTTGTGGTTTCTAAAGTACATAATTAATTTCTTTGCTCTGCAAAAGAAAACCAATTAATTGTCAAGTATGTTCAGTAATGTTATCAGTCTTGGGACTCTAGCTATTGATAAAGCATGAGGTTTGTGTTCGGTTCCCAAACAGATACTTAATCCTTACTTGCAATGTAACACATACTGTAGGCAGCAAACAAAGCATATGTTACTATACCTTTCTTGCACAGTAAGATTTCTACAATGTCTGGAGGTGATTAAGAATATGGAAAACAAGCTTTCATGAATATGACCACATCTGTCTTTCTAACTAAATTCTCCTATGGGGTTTGAAATTCCAGTGCTCTGAGCTCCTCAGAAACCCTTTCAGTAACTGAAAGATTTTTCAGAACAGTATTTAATGGGTTGTGTTTAAAGAAAATGTCATGTATTGTGGCAAAATAGAAGGGAAATTGTTTCTCGGTCATCAGTTATAGGAACTTTTTATGCTTTCTCACTTAATAGAATCACTGGTGATGCAGTTTTCCTTTAAGCAGATATACCTGATTGATCTTTTTTTTCTTTTATTTTCTTTTTCTTTTCCTTTTCTTTTTCTAAGGCCTAAGATTAATTAATCTCTTTACTCCAAGTTCTCTTCATTTGTCCAGTGTGATTTAATCTGTGGCAATTAGGTCAAGTGGAAGATTAACTTCTACCATGGAGTTAACTGTACTATAAGACAGTGTTACAGTGATTAAATAATACTGTGGGTTCCATCTATTTCTGCTCTGAAGTATGTGTTCAAAATAAAGAACTCAAATTCTGGTCTAATTTAGGATTTTTATTTCCTTGTAGTCATAAGGGCTCCTTTATGGATGGATGTGTTGTGAATATAAGGAATTTGTATTACATCTGTTCTGAGTGGCCAGATACTCATTTGGTGTAATAGCTGTTCACAGAGAGTAGCCCTTATTTTCATGAGTCTATGCACACTGATGGCTGCACCATGGAAGGGCAATGTTCTGCAGTGTCACAAAATTGACAACCGAGTTCCAACATGGAATTCTATTGTTCTCCATAAGTTTTCTACTATTAGTATTATCTATATTTCTTTTGAAGTTTCAGTGAAAATAAGGTAGCCAAATGAGCTTATATAAAAAAATGCAGTGAAAGAATGGCCATTTGAGATGCTGTGGATTTTCTCTGTGGATCCAGCTCTAGCATTTCTCTAAGTGGACGAGCACATTGTCTGTTGTAGAGTGTGCAAGAGATTAATGTACGACTTCCATGATTCTTCTAAATGCCAAGGTACTGAGATAAATTCAAGGCTTACGTAATTTTTTTTTTAGTAGAGTTTAATGCTATTAACATTAAATGGATTATTTTGAATCAATGTCCTTGCACAAAGAAGAGTCCTTGTATAAAGAAGAGTCATGTGAAACTATATGCCTGGCAATCTGTATTACAAGGGCCAGGATGTACCCTGTTTACACTTTCCTTCAGTATAAGTTAGACTTGAGCTTTCAAGGTTGTATTATTGGTCTTTATTGATCTTGGATAGTAGTGTTTCTAAAGCTTTTGTTGAAGGAAAGAATACATATTTTAATAGCATAAAAGGGATAGGTTTCCAGTCATTTATTAAAAAAAAAAATCTTGAAACTTCAGCATAGTCTTTTTTTTTAATAAGGTGAGACACAGCGAGCTGCTGGTTATTGATTTCTCACTGGGGAGAGAAAAGAAAACTCCATCAGTAGCTCAGTCCGCTTAGTGTGTATGCAGGGAAGTCGCAGGAGGAGCAGAAAGAGACAGCCAGATGTCAGCTTGATGGGGAAACTTCTGTCCATTTCTGTTCAGGTTATGTTTCTTTCAGGGTGTTTCATGAGAGGATGATAAACATGTGGAATAAATTATGGGGAAGCTATTTTGAAGCTAAAAGCATAAATGAATTCAAGAGACACCTAGTTTTCTTTCTCTAGAAGGGCAGTATTGAGAGATATTGTGAGAAAACAGGAAGGCTGCATTAATGCCATCCTAAAGTAAGGAGATATTCAGGGCCAGGTGGCCTTTTGTTCCTAATGTTTCTGTGGGTTTTTTTATTTTGTTCTTGAATATTTGTGCTCTGAAATATCCATCTCCAGCCTGGTGCTAGGGGAATGAAGCTGAAATATGGGTATTGTAGTGTTGTTGGTTTGTTAACAACTGTATTCCTATGGACAGTGAATGTTTCAGTACTAGTTGATGTTTTCGAGGTCTGTTGGGATGTCATGAGTTGTGATATTAGGCTGATTCCCAGTTGAAATAAGAGCTTCAAAACTGGCAAGTTAATTGAGGCTAAGGTTACTGTCCTTAGGTGACTGAAAGGAATTGCCCCTCAGAAATAGAGTACCTTTCCACATTAGTCTGAGTGGGATTGGGAACATTGTGCTGTAGGTGGCTAACAAGAATGCTAAATATGGTGACTAATTTGTTACCTAAGGAGACAGTAGGGAAACATTTTTAAAAGCTGTACTCCTGGACTCTGTGTTACTTTACTCCATTTCTAAGGTTACCCACATATCATATCTTTCTTTGACATCTTTACGTATAAAGCTATTTTGATCTATCCCTACTCTGTTGAATATAATTAAAAATAAATTATTCTATAAATGTAATCTACTCCTGTCTGAGATCTTTCAAGGCTTATGTCCTAATTGTACATTCTTGTAAAAGTGATGTGGTACAAGTGGGACAAAATGAAATATTCTCCTTTCCTGGTTAGGGACCATCTTTCCATGGTGCTGTATGTTTCTTGCCTTAACTTTCAATAAAATTGTAGGGAACTTAGTTTGGAATCAAGCCTTCACAGTCCTGTGCTCACTGCTGAAACAAAGAATTGATTTAGTAGTAGCTTAGAGGAAACTCTTCTTCATGTCAAGTGTTATAACTATGCAGCAGATGAAATTTAAACATTTTGTAACGTGGCTCTTGGATAAAAATTGTAGAAAAACAATGCTCCTTTGAACTAGTACAAAGATAATTAAAATCTGCACAGTTCATTATTGTTGAGCTATCTCCAGTTGTATTTTGTTTTCTACCAGAAGCTCCTCTGGAATTGCAGTATGTGCAGTCAGAGCCTTTGCTCACAAATGAAGTCGACCCATATGAGGTGATTGTGTACTTGTCTAACTGTGTTTTCACAATCAAAAGTGTGAAATAAAAGCCTTTAGTACAAATAAATACACTTAGTATGTATTGTAAAATCAGGAAATTTATCTTTGTGCATAAGGATAAGTATATACTAAAAGATCTCACTGTATAATTGTTTTGAAACAGAGTGAAGAAAACTTTATGTTCATGTGGACTACTGTATCTGGCCTCTTCCCCTGTCTGTTCCTTGCCTCTATCTCATGCCCCCCTAAGGGTTTCCCACAGTTGTTTTTCTTGCATGTAATCTGGCCCTTGGGCTTTATTATTTTAAATTATTCTTCACTTACACAACTCAAAATCTGGAATTCCACTTCCATCTGGTTTAAATCAAGAATGAGAGATAGAAATAGCTTACTACAATTCAAAGGTGATTGTGCAAGATCTGAAAATAGAGCTTGGTGGTAGTGGAAAAAAGCCAGCATCTCGCTGCTCTGTGAGCTGCAGCATCTAATTGTAACTAGAGGGAGAAAGTAAGTTAGGTATCAGAATGTTGGTGCTAAGTCAGCAATAAAAAATGTGGGCTCACACGATGATAGGAGAATTAGGAATAGTCTTTCATGTTTGCTGACAAAAGTAGAGAGGATTTGGGCCAAAAAAATGTCCCTAGGAGGAGACACTAATTATGTGGCTGTTTGGAAAAGGAGTTCAGAAAAGCTTTGCTAATTGTTTGGATGCTGTTCACACTGGATCTGAATGTATCAGCGTCTTAAGCCATTACTATCTTTCCATCATTGATAAAGCACTCCAAACCTCCCGGTGAAATAACTCATTTACGACAGGTGCTTACAGACTGCCTGCTGAGATTATTTATCTGGCCCACAGTGGCATCATCTTTGGGGATGCTGAAATGTGCACCATCTGATGATGGGCAGTAGGAGGGCCAGATTTGCTCTCTCTGCCCTGGAGGAGGTGGCAGCTGGGAGAACATTGCCACAGGTCCAGTTGGTTCACTTTTCAACCCACTGCAGCTTGAGCCTGAGGTGCCTGTGGGAAGGTGAATCTGTAGAAGTGAGCGGGTGGAGAGGGGAGGAGCAGCCAGTTGCTGCCATGCCCGCTCAGCAAGTGGGGCTTGGGTCTGCCATTCTGATGCTGTGTGATTTTTGGAGTGTGTGCACATGATGCAACTGCTGAGGCGAGCACAAGCATGGCAGCCCCTGACAACTGGCAATGCTACATGGCTCTGCCCAGCAGAAAGATTGGACACGGTCAACTGTAGTATCTCTGAAGTGTAAAGATCTTGTGAATCTCAATGGCAGTGCTGTACAGATTCACAAATTTCTGTGGATGACCAGACACCAGATTATCGTTGCAGACTTTTATCCTGTGACATTACAAATTAGATAAAGTTGGCAAATTCTAGGAATTTGTGTTCTGTCCTAATGAGATTTCTGATTTGTTCACAAGTGGTTTAAACTGAACAGTTGTAGTTAGTTTGTTTTATTTCCCATGTTGATGGATCAGACTCCAAGGAATGGGTCAGATTTTACCACAGCACGCATCTGAACAGTTTCTGTCTCTTGTCCCTGCTGTAGAAGCCTTGTACCTGACTGGTGAGACAGTTTTTGGAGGGTCTGCACCTGTATCTTCATCTAAACCCTCACTATGTGCTTATTATTCCTAGTTACAAGACTAATGTGCAGATGCGAGGCACGCAGAGCGTTTTGTGAAAGCTGAAGATGTAAAACGCAGGCCTTCGGGAGGCAAAGGCCTAGGGGCGAGCATGCTGTGGTGCTGTGCGCACAGGAGGGCATCCACCTACTAGCAGGCCGGCAAGCGCCACTCCAAAGGAAGATGTAGGTCTCCACCAGCAATTCTGCCTCTCTCAGCTACTCTCTTTCTGGGAAATTTCTTTCCTTGTCCTCCCTCTTAACCTTTTTAATGATTTAAGTACAAAATATCAGCCATATAGAGGCTTGGCCTTGCGAGGAGGCAGGCGTTGAGGTTGTGCCTGGTTATTAGTGTTGCTGCAGGAGTGCAAAGGCCTTCTGAGCTCCTATTCTGGTAAGCACCTGAGCAAGTAACAGTCCCAACTTATCCTTAATCAATTAATCCTTTTTTTTTTTTTTCCTTTTCTGTAAAATAAGCCAGGTGGCTTGATTCCCAGTCCCTTGGCTTTGATCATTAAACTATATGCTTTTCTGACATATGAGTCTGAGTACCCAGTGATAGGCAAGCCAAGTGGGTCAATGGAGCTGTGTGTTTTCTTAAAGCCTCTGTTAAGTTGTGAAATAAAACACAGCTTATTTTGAATTGAGGGGAAAAAAAAATATTTCTCCTTCACAGAGATGAATGGAATTGGTTGAGCGCTGGTTTTGCTTCCAAAACCACTCCTGCCGTGCTTCATACTTTTGCCAGTTTCATATAGAACTTCCTGAATTTCTTTCTCACTATACATATGAAGTGAAATATAAGCATGGTATTGAAATGTGGCTAGAGTATTATCTTTACTGAAGGCTAGCATGACTGCCCTCATGAAATGGCTGCAATGTACTAGCTTTGCATTAAAACCTTGTTCTTATTCCGTTATTTAGTGGGTATATATATAGCACTAAAATATCGCATGCCTCTGTCTAGACATCGAAATATTGGGTTTAGACACCTCATGCTAACACTGAAGTTTTAGAATGAGCTCGACAGTGTCTATCCAATAAGTTGTTAAATTATTTTTCTGTTTGATTACCCTTTCCCAACCAGGCAATAAGATTCTTTGAAAGTGAAACTGCTTTCTAGTGCCTGCCTACCTTCCCCTAGAAAGGGGAAGTATTGTCAGTAGAGCAGCTGTTACATAATACCCTGTAGACAAAATAGTGGGGGTGGCACATTGTTCAGTAAGCTGACTTGTTCATTTGCCAAATAGTGATTTCCATGAAAAAAAAACTTGTTGGCTTAAGGAGCTTGATGCATCATGTCACTTTATCTCTGTCTCTCCCTCCCTGTACATATTAAATTTCTTACAAACAGGTGAATTGATCTGAGTGAGATTAGCCTCTGTTCCAAGTTTGTAAAACAAAGAAGTAGAAATGACAGGAGTGCTTTCAAGTGATGGTGATGACGGCTGGTGTAAATTTGGGATCAAAGCTAGTCTCATACTAAAAAATACTTAATTATTTTTCTGAAAGAAAGAGCAATGGAAAAGAATACCTTTGCTGGCATGCCCAAGGTGATTAAATTAGATTCAAGCATACTTTCTCATACACTAGAAAACATTTCACTATCTTAGTGCACAGCAGGTGGTTACCCATGCTTTCTGACTTATTACCTTTGCATACGTGGGCTTTGACAATTTATTTTAAGAGAATAGTGCTGGCAAAAGCTAGTACATTTGAGCAGCTAGGTCTCTTAAAATTGTGGGCATCCAAATAGTCCTCTTATTTCCTATAGTCTTCCTCTGTGTCAAACCATGATGTCCCACTTCAGCTACCAATTACCCCTTTCTCTGTGAACAGACAGACATACTTGATTACTTGTGTCTTGGAAAGCAAGTGTCTGCTTTAGGCAATGTAGCAGCAGTGCATCTGCTTAAATAAAAGTAGCACACTAAGTCCAGGAATTTTTTCAGGAAGCGCATGATTTTGATAATTGCTTTGGACAGTAATTTATAGTCCATTAAGGCCTTTGTGTGTACTCTGCCACAGAGTGATGTAGTAGGGCTGCATAGAAGGAGATCTTTGGAAAATCGATAGACCATCTGTCCCTCTGCGGATGTTGTTTCCTCATTGTTTCAAATGAACTTCACATACTGCTTTAAGAATGACATTTCTTATTTACTTTCGATAACGTAATATCGATTTAAGACGTTCACGTGCCAGCAGCAGCCCTGTGATCAGAAATAGCTCCATGCTGTGAAATATTGCTGCTGTTGTGGTGAATTCCTGTGGAGAACTGTCAATAATATGAATAGTAATGAGTATCTTACATAAAGACTAAGAACACGTATAAAGGAGGTGACACCATAACTTGTGGATAAGTTGTTTTTCCTACATGTTGTTTAAAGTTAAATGAGAGAATTTCTGATTTAAGTCATTAGATCTGGAAAACAAGATCTTGTCCTCAGGAAATAAACGAGCTGAGAGACTTCTGAAGAGAAATATAAACCTTGTTTGTGCCTTGGCCTCTTCCCTTATAGTTTAACCCCAGCTGGCAACTAAATACCACACAACTGCTTAGTCCCTCTCCCCAGGGGAATGGAGGAGAGAATAGGAAAGAAAAAGAAAACTCAAAGGTTGAAATAAAGACAGTTCACTAGGACAGCAAAGGAAGAGATAATTTTATATATATAAAAATAATGATAACAATAATAATAATAATAATAAAATAGAGGGATAATGAAAGATACGAAATGAACGATGCATAATTTTTCACCGCCTGATGACTGATACAGCCTATCTTGAGCAGTGATCACAGAACTGAACCAAGAGCCATCTCGGAGTGTTCCTGAGCAGTGAGAGAGCCCATTGGCCAGCCCCGACTTACATAATGAGCATGATGTCCATGGTATGGAATATGTCCTTTGGCCAGTTTGGATCAACTGTGCCGGCTATACCCCTCCCAGCTTTTTGTACTTGCACATTAGCAAAATCTGGGAAGCTGGAAAAAGTCCTTGGTCTCTTAGTAACAACTAATAACATCAGTGTATTGTCAACATTCTCCGAATACCAAATCTCATAGTAAATCCAAACCACGGCAGCTACTGGGAAGAAAATTAGCTCCATCCTAGCTGAAACCAGGACACCTCACCACACAACAACACCTATGTCCATTATAATTTACCTATCAGCCACTCTAACCTTTTTGTCATCAAAAGCTGAGACAATGTTTTATATTTTCCTTCTAGGTGTTGAGATCTTATCGGGCATGAGTTGATTTCCTCTTCTTAGATGATATTTTGGCTTCCTTCAGCACAGAATCATCGACCATTAGGGCGCTGATGCCCTTTCTCAGGCTTCAGCTGTGTGAACAGTGTGGAGTCCCACATTTCCACCTTGGTCTGCTCAGTACTTTGTCATGCTCAAAAACTTGTTTCATGTGGTGTTTACCTTGAGCCTAGGCTCTGTTCTTAACTAGGTAAAAATATTTCAGTGTATTAACCTTAAAGTTAAGTTAGTTCTTGGTTTTGTCTACTTTGTTCATCTTACACTATAGATGATCCACCAAATTATTTTTGTTTAATTTTTTTGTGAGGTGAATCGATACTTCAAAGCCTGCTTTCCCTTGTGGCTTACTGGCAAATGAAGTATCACAATATGCCTTCTGAGTAAGAATTAATATTTCTGTCTGACTAATCTCTGAGCTCTCAAAACTTTTCAGACAGATGGCATGAGATGTATTGCCAAAGCTCATGCATTAATGCTGTGTTTTGTAAGTTATTTAATTGAACTTTTACAACCTGCTAACCAAACTGTGAACCTTATATCATGTTCTAGGTACATATATGGATTACGATAAACTCTTCTCTATATAGTAAGAAATGAAAAGAGATTCCCAGCCACCCAGAAGAAGTATTGTAAAAACATACTGCTAAAATAGTTTAGAAACTGGGCAATCAATTGCTATCAGTACCACATAAAGATCATGGAAATACGGTATACTGAATGTAAGTCGTCCAACCTCAGGCAACCTGCTTAGTGGATGAGGGAAAGGCTGTGGATCTTGTTTACCTGGACTTTAGTAAAGCCTTTGACACAGTTTCCCACAGCATTCTCCTGGAGAAACTGGCTGCTTACGGCTTGGAGGGTTGCACTCTTCACTGGGTTAAAAACTGGCTAGATGTCCAGGCCCAGAGAGTTGTGGTGAATGGAGTTAAATCCAGCTGGCGGCCAGTCACAAGTGGTGTTCCCCAGGGCTCCGTACTGGGGCCAGTTCTGTTTAATCTCTTTACCAATGATCTGGATGAGGGATCGAGTGCACCCTCAAGTGAGTTTACAGACAACACTGAGTTGGGCAGGAGTATTGGTCTGCTCGAGGGTAGGAAGGCTCTGCAGAGGGATCTGGACAGCCTGGATGGATGAGGCCGAGGCCAACTGTATGAGGTTCAAGAAGGCTGAGAGCCAGGTCCTGAACTTGGGTCACAACAACCCCATATAACGCTACAGGCTTGGAGAAGAGTGGCTGGAAAGCTGCCCAGCAGAAAAGGACCTGGGCTGTTCATTGTCAGCCGTCTGACAATGAGCTGGCAGTGTGCCCAGGCCGAGAAGGCCAATAGGATCCTGGTTTGTATCAGGAACAGTGTGGCCAGCAGGACCAGGGAAGTGATTGTGCCCCTGTACTCAGCACTGGTGAGACTGCATCTCGAATACTGTGTTCAGTTTTAGGCCCCTCAATAAAAGAAAGACAGTGAGTTGCTGGAGCGTGTCCAGAAAAGGGCAGTGAAGCTGGTGGAGGGTCTGGAGCACAAGTCTTATGAGGAGCATCTGAGGGAACTGAGGTTGTTTATTCTGGAGAAAAGGAGGCTGAGGGGAGACCTCATTGCTCTCTGCAACTCCCTGAAAGGAAGTTGTAGGGAGGTGGCTGTCAGTCTCTTCTCCAAAGTAACAAGTGATAGGAGGAGAGGGAACGGCCTTAAGTTGCAGCAGGGGAGGTTTAGATTGGATATTAGGAAAAAATTATTCTCTGAAAGGATTATTAAGCCCTGGAACAGTCTACGTACGGAAGTGTTTGAGTCACCAGTTTAGTGTGGTTTAATGGTGGACCTTGTAGTGTTTTTAGTGATTGGACTCAATGATCTTAAGGGTCTTTTCCAACCTAAATTATTCTATGATTCTAATTTGGGACCATCTCAATAGGGACTTCTTTTTTCTAAAGATCTTTAAATGAGGTATGGTGTTGTCTGACGGTTGTGTAATCTGATTGGTTTATATTTACGTATTAAACAGTTATCAGTACAATAAGACTATATTCCTGTAAGGGAGGGATAGCTGTGTGAGCTTGTTACATAACTGAACCTGCAGTAACTACAATGAACTGCTCAGAAATAGTTATGAATATAACTTACAGGATGTCTCTGTATATTGTAAACTACAGTTTTCTTGCATTGAGTGAACAGTTGCTGAACATACAGAGTCGAGCTTGTTAAGTGAATAGTTTGGTTGAAATGGCTGGTTTTTTACTTCTTGACAAGTAAGGTAATAAAATCTGAGAACATGATATATGAATCCCACTATGAAGTATAAATAAAAGCTGGACTTCTTATAACCTTCAGATAATTTCTTGCAAAACCAGAAAAGCTTTTAATTCACATTACTCAGTGAAGACTACTGTTGCAAACATCTATTCTTTATTGGAGTGTGGTATTGGATGCTGCAGACTGCCTTTATGCAGAGCTGTAATTTGTTCTGAAAATTTTTCTCTTTCTATAGCTACAGTGCTTTGACTCTAGACATGCTGTTGTGCCTTCTTTTGTTCCAGCAATGCAACCTAATAACATTTTTAGCTCAATGCCTGACTTCAGCCATGCTAACAGATAACTAGAAGCCTGCAGTTGATAAAGGAGGAGAAAAGTAATAGCAATCAAAGTGTTGACACAAAATAAATGAAGGGCACAGTTTTCTAGAAAATTGAGTCAGGTAATAGCAAGAGGATTAAAAAACAGTGGGACATCTAGCCTGCAGAGCTACCCTGAGAGTTTTTCTCCTAAAACTACTTGGAGAGATAAGTACTTGCTTCCAGCCATGTTCATGAGGTTTTTTATGAATGCCTAAAATGCCATTATGGAGGTAATTAAGCTGCAAACATAAATAGTTTATGAAATAAAAATTAAAAAATGCAGATTCAAAAAGGAACTTGGCAGAATCACTCAGACACAAGTCAGGCTATATCCAAAGCTATATGCACTTTTCTTTAAGATGAGAAATAACTTTTCCTCTGTTGCCCTTGACTGCAGGATATCTCACATGTATTTAAAAGATAAACAGATGATGAACAAATGCAAGAAAATATTTTTTTTTAATTAATCTGTAATGTATTCCTAGACTGTAGGATGAAAGAGGATAAAATTTAGGTTCTACCAGACTTTTTGACCATGCCACATTTTTCTCTCAGAGTAGTGTTAGATACAGATATTTCAAAGCATAAAATAAAATATGTATATGCTCCTTAGCCTTTTTATTGAAACTCCTGTTTAGCTCATGGGTCAACAAGCCTGTTACAGAGATTCTAAGAATTGAGTTTTAAAATGTAAATATTTAATTTAAAAAATGATTTTTAATTACTCAGTATTTCTTTGTAATGTTGCTTGCAAGAAATGGTGAATCTATTTCCAGTATCATAATTGGCACCTTGGAGAATCTGACATATACAGGGCTGAGGTTAAACTGGTTTTCATGGAGAAATGAGCTGGATGCCTTAGTGAGTCCCCAAGAGCAGATGCGTAGCTACAGCTGGATGCTGTCACAGATCGGCTAGGAAGGTCTATTGTCCTTGGACCAAAAAGTGACCTGAAATACAGAGTGCATTATGTTGTTTAGCATGCATCACCTTCTTCCCAAGTTTGTTGGTGTTTTTTTTCTTTAATTTAGCCTCTGCTACTGTATCACTATGAGTAAATCATTCCTTACAGAGGAAGAGAGGGAAAGGATGTTGACTGAGGCCAGAATCAGTTCCTGTTGAATGCAATATAAAGTTGTGTCTCTGGAGAAATTTCTTATATTATTGTGAAGCTTCTAGAACTCATTGTGGTTCTCAAAATAGATCTACTGTGAGACTGCAAGGTATCTGTTTGTTTTGTGGGCTAGCTGCCAGGTTATTTCCACATAGAAACACATTCGAAGAATGACTTCACAGGCTTTCTTAACCCTCTCCTCTGCTTGTGTAAGAGCACAATCTGCTCTCTCTCCATATTCATTAGAAACACTCTTGGTTGACAATTAATTTGTGTGCATAATTTAGTGGAAATAATTTTCTTTTCATAAAAAGAAGTGATCATGTATTACTCATAAAGGACAAGTCCATCTTTTTCCCAGTAATGACACTTCAGGAGTTCTGCCCACTCTGTGCTGGGGAGACTTGTTAATATGCTGTTGTACAGATGCTTGACTGCACCTTGTTGAAGCTGTGATTTGGCTCTTCTTTAGCTGGGAAGTTGTAGGTAGCCTGTCTGCTGAGTCATCTTCAACTTGTATAAAAACAAGATCACATTTGGTATTTGAGTTGATTGGCAGTGATCTGTGGGGCTGTCAGCATCAGGAAGGATGGATGTCACTCACCAGCACAGAGCTGAGTAGCGCTTGGGTTTTACTTGGGAAAAAAAGACAACTAATCTGGCCTTGGGCATAGTTTTGAGCAGATACTTCTGAGTAACAAATGGAAAGTTGTGTATTTTGCATTTTTAAAATTAGACTGTAATATAATGCTGATTTCAGTTCTTCTGCATTTTTTGGTACTGGTCATCTCTGACATATCTTTAGAGATTGACCCGTTTTCAATACAAATTATTTCTGTAATGACTACAGTGCACTTGGGAAAGAGTAGAATTGCCTATTCTAAGCATCTTTTGTCTGAAGTAATGATTCCCTGTTCTGGTAGTGGTGCGCTTTGTCAGCTTTTTTTTTTTTTTTTAATCAAATGGGGAAATCTTGTGAGTACTAAAGAAATGCTTGAAATAAATAGAAAAATCTGAAAAGAGTGTGGAAATCTGTTTCTCAGGAGGGCATAGCCTGTATCACCAGGGAACTGCTGTTTGGTGGATCCCTTGCTGACTTTGGAACCATTTCTGAAAGCTTCCCTCCTCCTGGGAACTGACTGTCAGCTGTAGCAAAATGTTGAAAGGGAAACCTTTGAAAGTGAGGAAGTCACAAAGGTGGGGGAATAAGTTCTGTTTAATTGCCCCAAAGCAAATAAGGAGAAGATTATGCCCTTGATGAGATCACTACACATTCACGTTTGCAATAGGAGTATCTTTTGTGCAGTGGCTTCTGTTCATGCTGTACATATAATAGTGACAGGCATTGGCTGCAGATATAGAAAGATTCATACAGTTATGGTTGTCAAAGCTCAAAGACTTCCACCTGGGATTTGTAGACCCTGCTACACAGCCAGTGAACAATGCGGCAGGAGTTGTCAAGGATATATCTCCCACGTGAATGGGGACGTTTTTATCATAAATCCACCATGTGCTATTTTATTGTACTTCATGTCAAGACTAAGTTGTGCACTAGTACCTCAGTATCTTGTGGCTTTGCTGTTGTCCATTGAGCAGGCTGCTGTTTTTTGCGTATTTCATAAAATTAGTTTCTAGGAGATGTGCCAGCTGTGTCTGTAAAAGGTTTTCTGTAATGACATAGCAAAAGAAGAAATTAGTCAAGTAATGGGATGCCATCATAATAGGATTTTTTAAAGTAATGAAACAAACAGTGAGCTGTGATGATATGATGAAAGGAATGCAGTGACAGTTTATCACCTAAATTGGGAAAGTCCAATCCTGGTTTTAAAAATTTAGCTAGTTGTCCTAGATAACCAAGTTCGCCTTTCCATAGGTGTTTGTGTTGAACTATGGTGAAATATAATTCACCTTATTCCATGCAGTTATAAAATCCTTTAATTCCAGCAAATTCTGTGAATACCCTACCCTCAGGGAAAATCAGAATATATAGATACCATTAGTATTAAGATCTTTTAATCACCACATTTGCTTTTTGTCTGGAATGGGAAAAGAATTGAGATCTAGGCTATGGGACTCTGCACTGAAAATTTCCTAATAGAATGTTATTTATAACATGAAAATATCTGAAAACAATTTGGATAGCTGGATCACTAAAAAAAAAAATCTTTAGAACTCAGGATATAGTAATATGCAAGAGGAGATTTGCATCGTAAAATGAGAAGAATCAATTTTAATAAAATTTAGTACTTTGTTCTGTGTTTTTTTTTTTAAATCTATAGGTATTACAGTTTTGGTTTTGTGTTTTTCTCCTAGAATAAGACACCTTGTTGTCAAGTAGTTTGCTAGATATACTTATGTCCCTATAATATTCCGGATATGTGCCTAATCTCTTCTTTGTATTTGACTCCTGATTTTGACAGAGACGGACAAACGAGGTGTTTTTGAAGTACAGGGATGTAACTGATACGCAAATTTCCGTTTTATACGCTTTTGACATCCAGGTGAAGGGTCTGTTTCAGTAATAATCTGAGACATTAAGTTCTTCAGTCTGTATTTGGGCACCAAAATAAATATGATGTCTTTCAATACCATGGGAAGTTCATTAGCTTTCAGTGATTCTGTTAGGAAATCTTCAGATCTGGGGCTCACTTCTGACCTCAGGTATTCAACAGTGGATTGTTGTCCTTGGAAAATCTTTTCCTCCACTTGTACATGCGAGCCCAGTGGCAGATTATTCAAGATAAGTGTTGAAATGCATCAGCCTGTTTCACTTTGTAACTGATTCAGCTGCATCAATTTCTAAAAAAATTGGTTAAATGACTGTTATAGCTAAAGAATTGCCATTTATTACAAAAGGTGAATGGAGTCCTTTGCTACACATTATACTTATGCTGTGAAAAGTTGACATAGTTGACTCTAAAATAATTTGTTGACCTCAGAAGTGACAGAGGCTGCTTTTGAAAGCTCTTAATGTCTTTCTAAGCCTCTTATAAACATACACTGCAATTGGCTGATTTTTTTTTCCTTTTTCACAGTATTAAGAAATGAGGAAATGAGTCTACACCATTGTCAGTGCAGTTATAGAAGGTGTTTATTTTAAATTTTTTTTTTGGCTAATTTTTTTTTGTCCTTATGAATGATTCTTGGAGGAACAGTGCCACAAGCATTGTTTTTCATGAGCTTGTGAAGTCCCATTCTCTGTCTGTCTTCATCCTTCTGCATTCATCACTCAGTACCTCATACTCAACCCAAAATAATCACTCATTAGAGTGCTGTTATTTTTATAAGCTCAGATGATGTTGATTGAGAAAATAAACTTTCAAGTGTAATTTCAATCTAGTATACTCTTCTGGACATTCAAACTGAAGTGTTAGTATATGAAATGAAAGTGACAAGGAAAGTATTTCTTCGTAACACTTATGAATACATTACCATTACAGTAACACTTCCAGCAAACTAGAGATGAAGGAAAGTGTTCATTTACATTTCAGTAGTTGAAAGACCTGTATTTTAGGGGTTGCCTCGTATGCCAGAAATGTACCTTTTAATTTAGTCTGAGTAAACAACAGAAATGTTTTTTTTTTTTCCACCACTAGTTTTTACTAATTTCTGGTAAGCATAGTTAAGTTTCAGTGATTGACATATTCCTTGCTGGGCTAATCGATACAGAAAATCATTTGCAAAACTAAAAAGTAATTATGTGGAGACAGAATATTGAAGGGAAATAAAGCAAATTTCTTAGTTAGGAAGCTGTTTGAAGATTAAAGCCCAAGATTAAACATTCATGAATAAATTATCAAAGGCTTTATCAAATGCGTAAACCTTGGAAAAAGCTTGACAACACCCCTATGTCTTTCCTTGTCTGTCTAGAATGCTTACTTTATTTAAGTGCAAAAAGACTTCCTTGTTCACGAGAAATCATTTCGTTTAAAAACATTCTGACTTTCTCTACAAGTGATTTCTGTCATTTAAAAGTAATTTTTGTTTGTAAGAGCAAACACCCGGTATATTTTCAGATGTGAGGCATAGGGCTTTGAATTTTCTTTTAAGATTTTTTGTTACTAAACTTTCCAAAAGAGAACGTAATATTTGTGCGTTACATTGCAAACTTAATCTGCTTGTTTTTTAATGAGGTCATTGAAATACTATATTTTTTCTTCCTTTTTTTTTTTCTTCTGGTATCTTAATTCTTCTAAGAACTTTTCTGAAGCAGTTGTGAGTCTACATATTACTATAGTCAGTAATGTACTGAGTTGCTACTAACACTCAGAAGCAGTCATGGGAGATTGGGTGAGGTAGCCAGTGGAAGAGCCATGTTGAGCTATGTTGAGCTATCATCTAGAATGTATTTGTTTGGCAAGACAGATACACGAGATCAATAGTGATTCCTGTTCTACAAACGCATGTATATCACACACAAACCAGAGCTTCAGTCCTACAATTCAGACCTGTCCAGTGATGGGGGAACAGGATAGATACTCACTCATCGAGGCGATGTGCAAAGTGTGTGGGTGATGGCTCAACTACTACATGTAGCAGTTATGCTCATCAGGCTGCAGCTTCTACAAGATATTCTACATCCATGTATCGCATTTCTCCCTCTATGGCCCCTCTGCCTGCCCTGGGACTATTCTCTGAAGTATTTATTGCTTTCTACATTAGATCATTGGCATAGTCATACAGCCCCAGGCCAATCTCTCTGAATTCCTCCTTCCTTGAGGCTAATTAGTGGTTGCTGCTCATCCTCTGGCCACCTGTATGTTTTATAAGTAAATGTTTCCTTTGTTATCCGGCACTTGCTGGATTAGTCTAGTCAGTTTGAGCTGGACAGATTTAGTCAAATCTCATTTATCTAGGCAGTGCCTTGGGTAGATTACACCTGATGCTGTGTATGACAAAACCGAGAATTCTGGGCAGAATTTTAACCGACAGGCTAATGCCAGTAGCACAGTAAGGTGTTGTTTCTGGCTACCTATTTGGTGATACAGGAGCCCTATAGTTATGAATATGGTAATAAATGGAGTACTCTGCACTGCCCATCTGTGGTTCTGATCTCCCCAGTCCCTCCATGCCAACCACTCTGTCCTAATGTGGAAGGGAGCCATGGAGCTCCAGTAGTTGAGTGATTAGAAATTGGATTTTCAGAGGCATTTTGTAGAAGTGTTTTTCTTCTCAAATGTCTTCGCCTGAAATATAGTACTTCCCCAGTGATTGAATTCTGGCATGGTGAAAACGTGCCTAAAAAGATATTATTTTACTTTCAGGCTAACACTGAAAGCTGGTTTTATGTTTTCCAGTGGCTTGGATGAATGTAGATGGTTTTAAAATTATTTTAAGTTTGTTCTTTTTAGGTAGGCAGCAACTCTAAATTGGCTGAAGAACCTGTGGAACATCAGAGAAGAGCAGTAGCTATTGATTCAGTGCCACTTGTCCGAAATCCTTTCTGGAGAGCAAAATATCGTCTTTCAGAGCTGACTATGACTGCTCGCCTAGCCTATAAAGTCAGTTTCTCAGAGAACTTCTTGCTCACAGGCAGAGACTTCATTAGTTCCAAGTGTATAATAATGATCTGAACAGCACAGTATACATATCCTTTTCCTAACCCAATATAAACATATAATTCCAGTATAAATATGGACCTACATGATTTTGTGATAAAGAGACATTTGTACATATTTCTACTGATTCCCAGACTTTTGAGGCCTATGGTGATTTAGGAAACAGATGTAGTGGTTTGACCTTTTTGCAGCGTGCGGCACTGCAGTAGGTACCAGAAAGCCTGCAGATCATATGGAAGAAAACATATCTTTCCTAGAGTAAAGATGACTTTAGAAAGAGCCAGAATTGCTGATTCAGAGCCACAACTGGAATTTTTTTTTCTTCTGTACAGTGATGTATTAAGGGAAGAGAGAAAATTCAACCCTATTGATTTTAGCAGGGCTTGGGATCCAGCTCCTGTAGTCCTTGTCTGTAGGCATGGATAAACGTTTCCCTTTATTTCATTTGAGATGCTGAGGAGGCAAAGTACAGAAGAAGGCCTCTAGGTCTTAACCATGCATCCTGGGCATGACAAATAAGCAGCACTTACGTTGTTTCAGTTTGGTCTGAAGTCTTGTCCTGCACCTGTGCAAACAATCGCTTGGGAGGTGGATCTGGAGCCGTGCACCGGGTCAGCGCGTGGCAGTGGATCAGGCTGGCATTAGTGAGGCAGCATGTCTGGATGCTTCTCAGCACTTTTGTCTGCCCTCTTGCTTCAGTTTAGAGATATCAGTTCAGATTCTTTTCAGTGCTGAAAAGCTTTAAAAGCAAGGAAGGTTTTGAGTAGTCATGAGGGGCCATAGTGACTCTGTGTATGTGACTCTCATACAATGACAGGTTTCATTGAATTTAAGAATAATACCCACAGTGTGAATCACTAATGCTGTTGCTGAGTGGCTGGGATCCAGCCATGATTCCTGCATTTCTTGAATGTCGCTACTACATCAGCTTCTCAGGACATTTTGTCCAACCACCAGGAGGTTGACAGACAGGTCCATGTTTGGCCTACAGCATTACTCACACTGATGCTGTCAGTGATGAAATTGTATAGCACGGATTCAGAGAGGACTATAGGTGACAGCAGGTGTTCCATTACTCACTGTCTGATAACCCTTTTCTTGCCTCAACCCCTGCCGACCAACACAATGCAACATACTGTGCCACTGGACCTGTTATTGAATCTGTTTGTGGCACTTGGATAATGCTCTGTAGGTGCTTGAGAAATTCTGGTGGGACTTTTAACTAGCTCCTGAAAAGGTCTGTGAAGATATTGTGATTTTTCTGTACAATCTGTTTTGCTAAAACTGGATTCCCAAGCATGGAGCAGTTCATCCCAAGATGATGATGAACTAGTAATAGTTGGCTCTTTTACAGTATGTTGATCAATGATCTCAAGAGACTTGGTACACATCACATCTATCAGCGTCATCCAGAGTTTGTGGTGGTTCTGCCTGTTTCACTGAGAGAGTTGCTGAGGCCCAGAGAGGTTTTACGACCTGCCCAGAATCACATAGCACAAATGAATTATGAATCTGGAAATGTCTCCTTCCAGGATAGTCTGGCCTCTGTGTGTGCTAACCGCGTGTTTCACAGGTGGTCCACAATGAAGACTTCATGAGTGTAGCCCGCTTACCAATTTTTAGGGCTTGTTGGTGCTGCACTCTGCAGGCCTTTGCAAAGGCAGAGGAAGCAGCCTCTTCTCTCATTGTGAACCTCTTTCAGGTGATTTTAATGCCTGACAGTGTATTCCTGTGAGCAAGGTCTGAAATGCAAAGTTATCCCTTTATGTCTTTTC
The DNA here is from genome assembly GCF_036417535.1 of Chlamydotis macqueenii. NCBI lineage: Eukaryota > Metazoa > Chordata > Aves > Otidiformes > Otididae > Chlamydotis > Chlamydotis macqueenii. Next base: position 25,607,950 of record NC_141559.1, read on the forward strand.
AAAATATTGGCAGCTTCTTATGTGCTTACTTTTGGAATAAATTTTTCAAAGCTGTTTGCAATTAGTTATATTTGTGGAAACCTGTGTATTTATTTCTAAAAAGTTATTTACATAAAGTAATCTTGGTTTATTTTTTATATGTTTATGTATGGCTACACCTTTTTTTTTTTTCTACAAGAATTGGTGTTTGCATGTACAGTACCTAATGTATAATGTAGATCTGGTATGGTCTCAATATTTATGAATTGTCCCATAGTGAATCATATTTAAACAGTAGCTTTTTGCTTGCGATGGGTGAGGGTGGGAGGCACAGAGTGGTTTCTTTTTTTGCTCTTTATCCATCACTGATTTCTAGAGAACTCCATATTGGTTATTTTTCCCATTTTGTGAACCAGACAAGATGCTGTACATTTCAACCAGATACTTAACATTCACAGTCTTTTTGTCTGTTTTACAGAATATTACAAACCTTATTCAAAGACTGTAAGTTCAAATATGTAAATAGGCAGTTATATTATATTCATGGTACCAAAGGTATTGTATTTTATTAGTATTAAATTAACAAGAGTAAGCCTTGGGAAAACATCTTGGATCACAGTGCGTTCTGTGGTGGCTGAGTAACAAGAAGATATTCGGAAGCCAAAAGGCTTCTTTTCCGTTGTGAATACAACTGGAAACTATTACTGAGAATGAATTTTTTCTATTGTTTCAAAGTTTAAACTTCTTTTGCCCTCATCAACGTAACATGTGATCCTTGATCCAATATATGAGCTGGGATCCTCTTGAGGGGCCTGTTAAACTTAATGTGCCAGTCTACTTGCATGCTACTGTTGCTGTTTTGTTGAAGGGCTTGGCTGTTCGTATCTTGATTTTCTCAAATACATTGCACTGTAATAGTTTGAAAGTTTGTTGAGCACCTGTTCAGGATAAAGTGCTGGCAGGGTACACAATAGAAATTGCTATATAATGTTACCTATGACAAAGGCTGTAGAAACATATTACAGTGCTTTGAAATTGGCACAGTCCTATGCCATTCCAGCTTGCTTCCAAGAAAAAAATACCATTGAGTTCAGCAAGAGAATGTGCCTAGATATGAAATCCATCAACTTAAACAATGAGAAGCTGACATAGCATTGTAATTGTACTAGTGTGGGCATTATGCACAGCTGCAGGTGTCTTTAGAGTTCATTACATTAGACAGGAATAAAATCCCAGTCTGCAAGTTTGCACGTGGCTATTGTAGAATTGGCATGAACTCCTGAAGAAGATAGCTTACTATTAAGGAAACATGTAGGCCTCCTGTAGTGATAATGTTAAGTCACTGATGTGAAAACATGCCATAGCTATCTGGGCTGATACAAACTATTGCTCTGGAGTATGTAATGTTTATACGTGGCCTTTTACAGATCTTGCAGTGCTTGCTAAATGATTCCTCTTATTAGAAGTAGGGAGTTTTGAGACTAAGTCCTGACCTTGAAATAAATGAAAAATATCTTTAAAGAGATTGTCATTTTGAAAACAGAAAACCAATGAGCCTGCACAGACTGCTTTTTTGTTTTATTAGCTTTGAGGTTTTTGTTTAGATTCATTAAATACCAGTATACAAGCAAAGTCCTGCAAGTGGGTCAGGGCAATACCCAGTATCAATACAGCTAAGGGATGAAGGGATTGAGTGCATCCCTGCTGAGAAAGACTTGGTAGTACTGATGGGTGAAAAGCTGGACATGAGCCGGTGATGTGCACTCACAGCCCAGAAGGCCAACCACGTCTTGGGCTGCATCAAAAGGAGGGAGGTGATTCTGCCCCTCTACTCTGCCCTGGTGAGACCCCACCTGGAGTACTGCATCCAGCTCTGGAGCCCCCAACATAAGAAGGACATGGACCTCTTGGAGAAGGTCCAGAGGAGGGCCACGAAGATGATCAGAGGGTTGGAGCACCACTCCTATGAGGACAGGCTGGGAGAGTTGGGATTCTTTAAGGCCCTTTGGGGAGCCTCTTTACGCTTTGAAATTTAGTTTGTGTGTTGTTTGAGAAAGCAGTTTAATTTCCTTTAAGAATTTTGCTGTAGTTCTTAGAGCAGTTTCTCACTGTGTTGATGCAAAGATGGCAAAATAATAGTTGTGTGCTTGTTGGATTTTCATTACTTTATTTAAAAAATTAATAAAAACTACTAATTCCCAGCACTACACATTATGTCCTTTCATCAGAAATTCCCATTCTTCGGGTGGGTATTAATTGAAGAAAATTTTCAACGTATGGTATGTCAATTAAGAAGACACATTCAGAGTTACTTGTGATGCTCTACAGAATGTGAATATAGGTTAAGAAGATTGCAACTTTCAGTCTGGTTTTTTTTTTTTGGGTAATTTTTATATGTAATACCATCCTGAGCTTGGAAAGTTAATGATAAAAAAAGGAGCAATGCCTACACACTTTACTGCTGTGGAAGGTGTTGAGAATCTCACGACAATGAAAAAGTGTTGAGATACTTTGGAAGATCTACTAGCATTTTCATTCTTAGTGAAAGTGCGCTCTGAAAACTACTAGTATTACATGTCCAGATATATACAAATATTTTAGGTTTCACAGAAAGCAAAGAAATACCTGGAAGATGCCTCTACACTGGGTAGCAAGCCAGAACGAGGTAGTTCAGGAAACTGAGACAGATTCTGAGTATCAGGAGTTGGTGCTGGATGCAGGAGGCTGCGTGGACTGTTTAGATTGCAGGAAGAGGGAAGAACAGAAAAATACTTCCACCTTTACAATAATGAATTAGTACTTTGGACTCCAGTATAGTATTTTCTACCCTGTTCTGTCCATATGTTGCAAAATTTTTTAGTGGGACAAAGATGCTTTCATAGTCACGACTGAAGTTTTCAGCTCTCTAAGATGTATTAAGAACTCAGTGATCAAGATTGTACATTGCATGCTGGGCAGAAGACTTGGGTACCATTGATAATTCAGTACACCTCAATTTTCCATAGGATAGATGCATTGTCTGGGAGAACTGCAAGACAGCATTGAAAAAAATCTTAGAATTGTTTATGCAATTTAGAAGATTTTGGAAGGTAATTTCTTTTATCCCTTGCTGGTCCTGCTGTGAAAAATCTGTATTAACCAGAGATTATAAATACATGAAGATTTTCAAAAGTTCCATGGGAGCAAGCACCTGCAATTTTACTAGTGTTAACAAGCTGTTTTCCATATTCATAGAATTGTAGAATCATAGAATGGTTAGGGTTGGAAGGGACCTTCAAAGGTCATCTAGTCCAACCCCCCTGCAAGGAGCAGGGACATCCCCAACTAGATCAGGTTTCTCAGAGCTTCATCCAGCCTGGCCTTGAACGTTTCCAGGGATGGGGCTTCCACCACCTCTCTGGGCAACCTGTTCCAGTGTTCTACAACTCGCATTGTAAAAAATTTTTTTCTTACTATCCAATCTAAATCTACCTCCCTCTATTTTAAAACCAATACCCCTTCAAGCAGAAGTAATAACCTGATTTCAAATAGCTTCACCACTATAAGCTGTTCTTCCTGAAGTATTTACATACGTTGCATACACTTGCATACTTTGACATTGTTCTGGTTTTATTTAGTGAGGGGGGGCTACTGTGGTAGCTTCTGTAAGAAGCTGCTAGAAGTTGTTCCCCTTTGTTCAGTGGACTTGGCCAGGCCTAGGGCAGACCTACTGCTGGCCAAGGCCGAGCCAATTGGTAGCAGAATGTTCCCTGATAACGCCTCTGGGATAACGTATTTAAGAAGGGGAAAAAAACAGGAAAAAAAAAAAAAAAAAAAGAAGTGAAGATGTGAAGAGGCTGAGTGGGGGCAGAGAAGGGAGAGGGGGAGCCGCGAGCCTTGTGGGCCTTGCAGGCCTCACCCTCTGGCCTCTTGCCAGGGGGGCCATCTGGGCCCGACTCGGCCCGGCCCGACTGCAAGAAGTGGAGAGGAGAGGAGATGTGAAGACAACCTGAGAGGTGTCTGCCAGCCTGTTGTGAAGAATTTCTTTTGAGAGGAACGGTTGCAGACACCAAGGTCAGTGAGGAAGGAGGGGGAGGAGTAATGCGGCTCCTGGCCGAGATTCCCCTGCAGCCCATGGTGAAGCAGGTTGTCTCTCTGCAGTCCATGGAGGTCCACAGAGGAGCAGAGATCCACCTGCAGCCTGTGGAGGACCCCATGCCGGAGCAGGTGGAGGCCTGAAGTAGGCTGTGGCCCATGGAGGGCCCGCTGGGGCAGCTGTTCTGGAGGGACTGCACCCCATGGAAGAGATGACCCATGCCGCAGCAGTTTCATGAAGGACTGTGGCCAGTGGGTGGGACCCCACGCTGGAGCAGAAGAGGAATGTGAGGAGTTTTTCCCCCGACGATGAAGCAGCGGCGTAAAACGATGTGTGATGGTGGTAGAGATAATGTTAAGCCCAGGAAGAGGGAGGGGTGGGGGAAGGTTATCTTGTTCTCTATCTCATTATCTTGCTTTGTTTTTAGTAATAAATGAATAGTTTTCCCCAGGTCGAGTCTGTTTTGTCCGTAACAGTAACTTTAAGGATTTTCTCCCTGTCCTTATCTCAAACCTCGAGCCTTTTTCCTTATATTATCTCTCTCTATTCTCTCGGAGGGTGGGGGAGTGAGAGAGAGACTGCGTAGTCTGGTCCCGATTGGGGCTGAACTACAACAGACGTAAAGACTTTTGGATACATACTTCCTGATTAATCATAGAATCATAGAATCTTAAGGTTGGAAGAGACCACCAAGATCATCAAGTCCAACTGTCAACCTAACACCACCATGCCAACTAAACCATGTCCTGAAGTGTCACATCTACGTGTTCTTTGAACACCTCCAGGGATGGTGATGCCACCACTTCTTTTGGCAGCCTGTTCCAATGCCTGATCACTCTTTCAGTAAAGAAGTGTTTCCTAATATCCAGTCTAATCCTCCCCTGCCACAACTTGAGGCCTCTCTACAACCGCCTTTCACGTAGCTGTAGAGAGAAATGAGGTCTCCCCTTAAGCTTATGAAGAAGAAATAAATTACTTCATAACCGTAACATCTATAGCAAAACTATTCAGAGGAGTTCAGAAGTTTTTGCTATACATGACAGTCTAACAATTGAAGCAACTACTTATTATGAACTTACTCTGACAGTATTTCTTATTTATATTCAAGGTATACATTTTTACCTTACATCACTTTTTTGTGTGTGTGTGTTGAATGGTGAAAGTTACATTATTGTAGCCTGTAACATTAACTGAGTATTATTTAGGATGGACAGTGTACCAGTAGCACTGATAGTAATGGTGCTAATGGTAACTGGCTCTTACTTAGGCATTTTCTTCCATAGATCTCAAGTGCTTTGCAGACAAAATTGTAATAGCCTGTGTGCTAAACGTATACTATTTGTAATGTGGTGCTAGAAAGTTTGTGACATGGAAGAAGGAAGGAAGAGGGGCTTATACTTTGAGAATATCACTGGAAAAAAAGCCTTTGTTGAACACACTGGAAAGAAGTAGATGTTACATTAAAGGTCCTAACCACCCCCGTGTTACCTTATCCATATTTCAAAACTGAGGGAGCTGAGGCTCAATGGAGAACATACTTTGTCTGTAGGTCATTTTAGACAGGCTTTAGGCAAGGCCAAGGAGAGTATCAGGCTTATGAATTGGAAATAAATTTGCTTTAGAGACCTTCTTAACTGACCAGCAGCACCTTTTTTTGTGACTTTTGTCTTTGTTGGATTTTATTTTTAGAGGAAAGGTTACTTTATACCTTAGAAAAGGGAAAACAGTGGTGTCTTTGTGAAAGTTTGAATAATCAAAATCAGGGTTTGATCATAGGGTGCTAGTTGCGTTTACTGATTGTTCCATGAGTGAAGGAACAATCTTTTTATGTGACTGTTGGGATAATGAGAAGAGGGAAATCTGCCTAATGTATTAACAGTAATACTATTAAAGACCATGAAGGGGAAGCACCTGAAATCTGGACATTTTCTGGCAGTGATGACATTTCTGCAGGCAATCAAGATGCAAAAGGCAGAAAGTTTCTCTCCCTCCTCCTTTTCCCCACCAAATTTTTTTTTTAAATAGGTAATACCTACGTGACTCAATATCTGGCTGTCAAAATACTCTTTCATGGTGAATTGAGCATGAGTTTCAAGAGCATAAAAGAGAATGGACCACCCCTATTGAACTCCTCTTGAGCCTCTAAGTGACGCTGTTGCAGATTTTTGTCTTCCCATCTATCCTCATCTAAAAGTGCTTGATCTTAGTACTGCTTTCAAAGCCATTGATTTTGGCATACCTTTAAATTCTTGAGGTGTTCTTCCTTTGTCTCCAATTCTGCTATAAAGCGATTTTAATGGTACATGTCTGACATTGCACCAGTGTCTGAGTGGTTGTTCTTTTGCACAGGAATAAATATAATCTTTCAAAAAGACAGATTGATAGTTAAAGGGCTGCCTTTATTTAATATGTGAATGTTGCCCGAATTTTAAAGTGTTCATACGTTTGTTGTCTTTCGGTTTTCTCATTATATGATCTGAATCTGTCTGTCATCTAATTAAATTAAACTTGTTTGGCCCACTTGTCTCTGGCAGAGATTAGAGACTCATATTCACTAATAATGAAATTTGTGGTGTTTTTCCTGATTATTTTTAAGTATTAACTGGGGCAACTTGAAGCTCACACTCACAGGTTGTATAAGTATAGAAGTGAGGAGTTGCAAATAACAACAATAAAAATCCATTTCTTCTCTTAAATTCTTACTGTGTTATAGTGAAATTACTAAACTTTGTAATAATATGGTTAACATTTGCTCTATGATCTGTTATTTGTGTGTGACTTATCTGAAGACCTAGGAGATGCTGAGATTTGGCATTGTGTGGGCGTAGAAAGGTATTGCCTCTCCTAGATCTGCTAAAGCTTGCTTCCTTCTCTGTGCGTGTTTCTCTGTATGCAGGCATGTGCACTCTAGCACTATCTGGTTTATGGCTGTATTTGACTGTAAACAGGTGGTTTTGCAGCATCTTTTCAGTTTGGATAGGCTTTCACTGATTGCATTCACTATCCCTTTCATTAGGATTGATATTGTAGTCTTAATTCAGAAGAGATGTTTGGGCTTTGATGTTCAGCAGATGATCATGACCCTGTATTAACATCTGAGAAATATTGTCAGACCCTAGCATGCTTGTTCATGACTGACACCAAGGAGTTAGTCTGTGCCTTTATCCAAGAGAAATTATTCCAATACCCTGCTGTTTGACTTGCCAAGTAGGTTTATATGCAAACTTAACTTGTTCCAAACACAGTTAAGTTAGTATTTTTTCAGGAACATATGAGTTCATATCACTGATTTTGGGATCTAAGTCAAGCTGAAGACTTTTTTGTTTTGACCGAGAGCTTTGCACACGTTTTCACAAGAACGCTGGACACTTCTGGTAGGTCTGTGGCCCTTGCTAGGACAGTGTTGTAACTGTAAGGGGGTAGAAGGATGCCTCATTTCCTGACTCAGACAGCCCTTCAGGTTTAGATTAAACTTTAAAAGAAGATTCTTTTATTAATGCTTAACCTTGAATATAACTTCCTGTTACGTTATGAATATAGCTTTTCCCTGCCTCTAGTAAAACACAACACTTAGTCATAGCAAAGTGCTAATGTTTAACTTCCTGCAAATTCTGCTTTCAGGATATTTAAGTACAGCACAATATAAATTTATTAACTCTGGACAGCATTTTAGGTGTAATACAGAGCCTAGTGCTTTTCAACATCCCATTCTTCTGAGGCAGTGTTAAGTCATACTGTCCAGTTTCACTAAGAAAGATGTTTGTAAAAAGTGGTTTATTCCATTTGTGACAGCTTGAATATGTCACATCTGGGCAGGTTAAGAACATAACTCTTGTTCAAACATCTGTACGAGGAATAGCTTTCCGTTACAGTCAGCTCCCTGAAGAGGGATATTGTGATATATGATATATTGTGATGCTCAGAGCCAGATTTTCCACAGCTCTTCACATAGAACATGCCAGGCTCCTTGCATCTTGGCTTGTAGGGTAAAAAGCCAAGAGCTCGCTGTTTCCAAGCTTATTCTCCATTATTGTAATTTCACTCTGAATGTTACTGACTGTGGAAAGCTACAGTTGTGTTTTGTAGATGGAAGGCCAAAGCAGGCTGCCCTGTTGATAGTGAGGTGTATTTCTTTTGTAACTGGCTTACACGCATGCCCACACATGCATGGACACAATTAGAAAAGTATACTGCTCTCTACAAATTTGATTAACTTGATTGACTTAAGTACCAGTCTAATTAGCTTTGACTCTGTGCTTGTAGTAGGTAGGTGAAAAATATTGTTAATGTGTTTATTTTAGTCTCTGAAAATACTGTGAGTAAAGTTTGCAGATAATCTTCAAGCATAAACAATAACAGAGGATAAGTAACTGATGTGTAATTTTGGTGTATAAGGATCTATAGCCCTTATTTACACAGTAGCATGCATAAGCTATTGTATGTTATAGGACAGCTGGCTTTGTAATATATTATGAAAAATATCCATTACTTTGGGGTTTTTCTGAGACGGAGCCAAATCTCATGATGCTTTTTTTTAAATTCAGCACTTGGCCAAGTAAAAACCCCATAGCTTCAGGGGAAGATTTGCCTCAGTCAAAGCTGATAAGGCCTTCTGGAGTTGTCTTAAAGTAGAAAGCTCTTCTGTGTGTGTACTTGACTCCGAATGTATATTTGTGTGTCTGGCAGTCTAAAATGATAGATCAACTCCATGTGCTTTGCTTGAGGCAGAATTTTTTTACTTATTTGTACTACTAGTCCATTTTCTTTGTAAGGGTAAAGGATGATCTATATGAATTAATGTGAACAGTCATTAGATTTTTGGAGTCTCTATTATGTCACGAGAAAGACCTTGGTAAAAGAAAAAGGGCACAGGTTCCACCTGTGAAAAGGCAATAATAGAGTGGATTAAGTTCTTTAAGTTCAACGTGGGGTTACAGTTGGCTGACAAAGTTACAGCATTGGATTGTTTCCAAGCTACTGAAGATACAGCTGGTCAGAGAAGCAGCTGAGAGCATCTATTCTCTGGTGCTGCTTTCTGCAAGCTGTCTATATGTGGGACATGTACTAAGCTTTACATTTACGTTAGACAATTTTTGACACTTTAAAAATAATTGGAAACATATAGTGATTTGTATAATAAACTTTCATCCATTAATTCTTTTCTCTTACTTTGAGCCTGACGTAGTGCAACTTTCATTGATCGTCCTCTTAAATTATGGAAGAGACTTACATAGCAAGAACAGTCCAAGTCCTGGTTGTTTTGGCATCTGCTGAAGTAATTTTTAATTGTCATTGTCCCGTGCACTCACCTCTCAACCTGAAGTAATGTCCAGTGGATCAAAGACACTCTGCTGTATTTCATGAGCATAGTCTCACGATAGTGTTTAAAGCATGGGAGATTGTACTTTCTTTGAGGACTTTTTTTCAGGCAAGTGTGCTGTTTGAAGTAATTGAGACTAAGGAGCAGGATGTAGCCCAGGATAATAAAAATATTTTACTGGTGTCTGTCGGGTTGAATATGTGTCTCCTTAGGAACCAAAGCCAGTATCACTGCAAAAGTTCACAGGCAGCTATAAAATGTAAATCACAGTGCACAAGTTACTTCCTTTTTATTATTTTTGGTCTTTTGCAGTTGCGTGCCTCCTGTGTTAATTCAGACAAAACGTTTTGAAGCATTTGTGTTCAGTTTTTTGTTTTTCCTTTATGTAGGTGAATGGTGCATCAGTACAGGGGATGCTTTTATAGATTACTCAGAAGAGACTGACATTTGGAGTTTGGGAATAAGGCAGTCCTGGCAGTCTTTTTATTTATTTACTTTTGCTTGTAACCAATAATTGTGCTGCTTTGTTGCTGTTATGCAATAGAGACTTATTGAACCTTTTAAAGCCACTTATTATTTTTTGTAATTAGAACTAACTTGTGCAGCTGTCACTAAGCTCCTCGACAGATGATATATTTATTATGTTAGAAATGAGAGGAGGCACGTGAGTAAGACTTTGAAAGGAATATGCTTTGCTCAGGGTAGGGTTTTATGTTTAAATAGGTGATCAGCATGTGTGGGTTAGACCAAGATGATTGCAGTACCAGTGCCTGACTAGTTATGTGCTGCCTTTAATCCTGTGGTATTGTATTTCATTGTCTCCCAGTACACTACTGTCACAACTGAAACAAAAACCCTCTAAATTCGATGAACACTTTAATCTGTCATCATAATCACGAAAGTCTTGTCAATCATGGCTTAAAAGTTAAGCATGCGGATCAAATCTGTAGTAAGAGGAGACACCTGGACTCCGCAATGTAAGTGGAGATAGTCTAGGATATTAAATATTTGTTTCACTTGTATTGTACAGTTTTAACTGAATATGGTGTTGATGTTGTGCCACATCTTAAAAAATCTAGAAAGGCTATTCAGTGACTTTGCAGGAGAGAAAATTTAGAATAAAATGAAACTGATATAACAAATTATGTGATGGAAGTTTTACTTGTTTGTGTCAATACTTTGGATTTTAGGCTTGCTCTTGAGCTGAGAAGAAAAACCAGAAAATGTGGAAAACTTGAGTGGCTTACAAATAGGTTAAGGTAGGTCACTGTAGGTTTACAAAAGGCACTAAACCTGAAACACACTGTAGTCACTTAAACTTATATTTAGTTCAGCTACAGCTTAGAAACAGACATATTTGGTAAGCCATTTGCTTTTACAGATTCATTTCAAATGCAAATTAAAAAATGCTTTGCTCTTTGGTCATAAAACAGGTACCTCAGTATCATATGCATAGTATGTAAAATGATAAATTTTATACTCTCTCAATAAGGTCTAAGGCAATATTGCTAGTATTGTAGGATTTCAAAAGTTGGGCTAAATCTGTTTTTAAAGATGGCACTCTTTTCAAGAAATGACTTGTTCTGTAGGTGCTGTGAAAGAACAGTGTAAAAATTGAAATTTGTCATACTTTATCTTCAGAGTGTTTTGTGTTTTTTTAAAGTAAAAAACCTATTTGAAAGCATTTCAAGTGAGATTTCAAAAGCACTTGTATTAGTCTAAATCGATACTTGTTGAAAACTGTAGCAAAACTTTCAACCTATGATGAGGATTTAGAGTAATCGGAATCATTGAGCTTTAGGTAATTTTGCTTTCACTACTGCGATAAGAGTTGTGACTAGATGACTTATCGTTATTAGCATTATCTCTCCCTTGCCATTGTGAGACTCAGTTTTCAGTAGCTTATGTTTTTGCCAAAAATTAACCGCAGTTTGTTGGTGTTTCTTTTTAAACAGAGCCAGATGTTTAAGAATGCAAGTTAAAGAAAACATATTCTGGCTTTACCTGTTCTTCGTGAATAAAATCTGATGTAGCCATAATTTGCAGTGAAAGCTGAGATTTAACCTTGATTGGTATTTTTGTCAGGTTTATATGACCTTCTGCTATTGTCATGCAGAGGGAAAAGATGATGCTCTAATTTCACAAAGCTGGAAAAATTATCATTTTCATATGCTTAACACAGCCCATTTTTGCACTGAGGTAAGCTACCCCAACTGCTCCAAACCAAAACCAACAGCCTGTGTTAGGTGACCAAAGACTACTGATGGTGTGTCTAATTGGCACTGTTCTGCTTCAGAAGGACTTTTCTCCAGCTGTTGCACCTACTTGCTGTTGTACTGGGCCTGGCAGCTGAGAACCATATGGTCAACAAGGAGAAAGGACGCATTTTAAAAAGCACAATAGAAAAAAAAATCAGATTGATGAAATGCGAAGGGAAAAGAGCGTGAGGAACTTGGTGGGAAGTTATAGCAGAAGGAATAAATTGATGTAGGACTTGGGAGGACATAGAAGAGGCCATTTTGATTCTAACATGCTGCAGGGGTTTTGGCCCTGGTGTGGCCCATACATCTAAGCCCGTGTTCATCCCACTGCAACACGGGAGATGTGTCCTCTTTTTCCTCAGGAGAGAAGAGTTGGGCACATTTGCTTGCTAGAGGAAGCTTTGAGGTCATGGGTTTCTTTCAATCAGAGTGAACCTTCAGAGAAAGTAATGACCAAAGTCTCCCATGCACATGCAAGAGCATGTGCTTAAGCAAAAAAAATCACTCAGACGGAATGTAACTTGACACAAGTAACGTGAAAGCCACAGCCAGGATGGATGTCTGCATAGTGCTTATTGCGTGGAAATGTACCTGCCATTTACTGGGATGGGAGAGTGCATTAACTGATATGGAAAAGTCTCTATTTCTCAGCACTACCTGAAATGCTGCAGTTCTTCTCTGTCCTGACCTGTGTTATTGTGTAAATACTAGGATCATAGAATCATAGAATAGTTAGGGTTGGAAGGGACCTTTCAAGGTCATCTAGTCCAAACCCCCTGCAAGGAGCAGGGACATCTTCAATGACATCAGGTTACTCAGAACCCCATCCAACTTGGCCTTGAACATTTCCAGAGATCCTACCACCTCTCTGAGAAAGGTTGAGTCATGACAAACTCTCTACTTGAGAGTTAGCCTGCCCAAAGCACTGCATTTGAGAAAGATTATGTGCTTTGCGCTGTTGTTTTGTTGTTGTTTTTTTCCATTTTCCTAGTGGCAGAACTGTGACACTGATATAATGTGACTTCCTAACGGTGAATGTAGGATTAGATTTTAAGGATTTTTAATTCTGAAGCCTCTGCTTTTATACAACTATAGTTGTGTTATGTAGTTACTTAACTATCCAGTGTGGCTTCATGTCCTCAAAAAGTGTCTAAATCTGTTCCTAAAGGTAATTTAAATTTTATTGAGTCCAAAGAAGAATTTAATTCTGATACCTTATTTCTTATTTCATCTATGTTAATATCTGAAAAAGTTAAGTGTAGCTTAAATAGTTTTCTTAATATGACATATGCTTTTTGCATCATAGGGCCAACTATTGATATGGCATGATAATAATACAATGGCATGGCAAGTTGAAATGATGGGAAGACTTTCATGCCTTGCTAGTATAGAATAGCTATCCCTACATACTTCAGCTGTCTCTCAGCAATATTTGTCAGCCAGGTGATAGCAGCTATTTCTGTGTTTGCAAAGATGACCATGTGTGCTTGGAGTGTTATATGTTCATTAAAATAGTTTAGCAGCCTCACCACTAAAATCTAGTCTGTCCGAACCAGCAAACTGTTCCAGCTCAGACTACTGGGATCTATTTCAGACTACTTTAGCAAGAGAGATCGTAATTCTAACTTGTAGCTGGATACAAAAGCTGTGATCTGAGGTGAATAATTTTGTTGGCTGCCTTATCAATGTGAATTTTCACCTCTGATAGTGTTTTAAATATCGTCAGTTACGTGTTGTGCCACAGCACTTTGATGGTGCAGTAATCTGTGAAAAGTGCAAAGTTCAAGAACCTATTTGTTCTGCATTGTTACATCTTCCTAAAACAAGGTCACATAAGCAGGATTGTTTCCTATCCCAGTCCTCCTCCTACTGAACAGAAAAGAAAGAGAGAAAATGTCAATATGGTTAAACTTTGGGACTGTAATGCATCACAAGACTCCTGTAATTTGGTAAAGGTTTGTGATATATGTATGAATATGTCCGTGAAGGCACTCCTAAAACTACAGCTGTGGCAAAGGACATGTCCAAAGTGTTAGCATGCATAAAGATGAAGAATAATGCAAAATATGCTGTCTGTTAGGTAAACTAGTGGTGCCATTTTTGGCAGAACACTGGTCACTCATATAGAACATGAAAACAGCAATAATGAAAGAAACACAGAGGAAAAAGTGGAAACTGGTGGGAGAAGGATTTGTAGACAGAACAACTTGCTCTCACCTCTATTACCTGTGTTAATAAAGTTGTGTGTGGTATCTGTAGAAAGTAAATAACCCATCTTATATTGTGGCATTAAGAGAAGATATGTGTACCTGATGTTTTACGTAGTGTTTAATGAGCCCAGTCATCAGATTGGGCTGGAAGCTGGTAGCCAGCAGAGCAACTGAAAGGAAAATATCCCTTAAGCACTCAGGTGTCTGGCCCCCAGCAGCATTCACAAAGCTCTCGGGCAGCTTCAGCCCACCGAACTATCTGTGGGAAGACCTAACTTCAAACACTCCCAGTACCGGGGTCTGAATAGATCAAACAGGTGAAGTACATTCATGCCAGAAAATGATATCTGTGAAGAGTGTAGGTTGAGGGAGAGAGAAGGGGAAGTTATGCAGTGTTTAGGGAATGCTCAAAACCCAGGATTGCTATGAACCCTCTACTTCAGCTGTTACAGAAGCAAAGTGTCATTGGACTTCTAGGTTGGAGGGAAAACAAGAAAGGGTGTCCAGTGATCACCGGTAGACAGGAATTGAATTTTATGTACATTTTGCTTATTAAGGCTTATCTGCTACTTTATAGTTGAAAAGATTAAGTCTCACTTAAGAAATTTTTGCCTTTGATTTTGTTTTCAGCCAGTGTATTCTTAGGGGGAAAGATGGAGCAGAGTGAAATTTGCAGATTTAAAGTGAGCTGTCTTTACAGAAATTATGAAAATAAGTTTTTCGTACAGATGGTGCTTGGAAGGAGGACCTGCTCTTGGGAAAAGGCTTGAGAACCGAAAGGCTGAGAGATGCTTCTTGCCAGGCTGTGCAGGAAAGGCTGGGTCAGGCTGTTCGCCGCCAGCTGCTGACTCCCGGTACAGAACAGCTTTGCTGGAGCCGCATTAGTGCTCCTCCTGTAGGAGTCTTGTTGGAGCGAGAACTCAGGACTGTGGACAAAGCATGAGATGTTTCAGCCTTATTGTGCTTGAAAGACTCACTGCAGAATCAGAGAGAGCTTAGGAAAAGGTAATACTGATTTATGATATGAGGAAAATTCAGATGGAGATGTTGAAAAAATAGGGTATGTTCACCTTACAAAAGAGGCAAACAAGAGAACATCTTAAAAAATTTCTGGATATCCTACAAGTGATGATCGTGGGATTTTTTGAGCTTCCTCAGTAGTGTCTGGTACTAGTGAAATTATGCTAGGCTAGATGCCTCTAATCAGATGGCATGTAGCATGCACAGAAGTGGTACAAATAATCTTAGGGAGGTCAGATTTCTTTGCTGTGGATCAGATAGATAGACTGATTTCGGCATTTTCTCAGCCAAGTTGCATAATAGCTTCTGACGTGTATCCAAGCCTTGCAATGCAATGATGTTTCATGGTGAGCCAAAAAGATGATGTACTGTGTGTGAAACAATGAATGTTATTTATCCAATGGAGGCTCAAAATGAAGTAGATAATTTTATGAAGTAGGAAATTCAGGCAGACTGTCCCAGACGGACCAAGGTACAAAGCAGAAGACTGACATGCCATGTGGGATGATTACGCAGAGTGGGAAGAAAGAAGAGTCCAAGTGTTATGTGAGCTAAAAAACCTGAGAAGAGGGAAGAGCAAAAAGGCTGATAAAGTGAGCTGGAATAGATCCATGCAGTGTTTGTAAGAACGTGCTCAGCTTCAGAGATAGAAATCTTCCCATTCTTCCCTACTGGGACAGAATTGATAGCAGTGCTATGGGAAAGGACCATGGATGTATCTGTTGAATCTCACATGCCCAGACATCCACAGAGTGAGAGCTCAACCCATTTGTATGTTTCAGTACTGTTTGCTTATCAATGGTGGCCATTCCAGGGAGAGGAGGAGGCTAGCAGTATGGGGCAGTTAATCACACAGCATTAACTGGACTCACCATGCTGCTCATGGCATGCTTATTTCACAGGAAGAAGTGTTGGGCTCAGCGGCTGCTGCTCTGCTGTGTTGCCTGCCTGCGTTGCTGGCCTGCGCTGTTGCTCAGTGCTCCTAGGCTGTAAAACACAGAGGTGTTAATTTGCTGGGGAAGCAATCCTCTCCTCATGAGCAGCAAGGGCCACAAAGATCCTCCAGAGGAGCACCACAAAGATGATCAGAGGGCTGGAGCACCTCTCCTATGAGGACAGACTGAGAGAGTTGGGGCTGTTCAGCCTGGAGAAGAGGAGGCTTCGGAGAGACCTTATAGTGGTCTCCCAGAACCTAAAGGGGGCCTACAAGAAAGATGGGGAGAGACTGTTCAGTAGGGCCTGTTGTGACAGGACTAGGTGTAATGGTTTTAAAATAGAGGGAGGTAGATTTAGATTAGATGTTAGGAAAAAATTTTTACACTGAGGGTTGTAGAACACTGGAACAGGTTGCCCGGAGAGGTGATGGATGCTCCATCCCCTGATCTAGTTTGGGATGTCCCTGCTCCTTGCAGGGGGGTTGGACTAGATGACCTTTGAAGGTCCCTTCCAACCCTAACCATTCTATGATTCTATGATTGACACCTTTCGGTGCAGTTCTGCAAGTCTGTCTGAGTTTGTTTGACAGGGAGAAATGTGCAATGGGATTAAATGATGGCAGCTGGGTTGTACTATGGAAGTGGCAAGGAGAGAGTAGAGAGTTGAATCCATTGGCAAGTTGGGATGATAGAGCTTGAAATGCAACCAAGAGTAGTTATTTTGCCAGTGTTACGGTCGAATCAGAAAGGATAGTTTATGTGGCTTGGTTGGTTTGGTTCAGCTGACTTCCAGATATTTGAATCACATGATTTCAGCAAGGTTGGCACTTTTATGCCTAATGATACTGAAGAGATTCTACTAAGTTCAGCCAAGTTGCTCAGGATTTACTCTGAAAATGTAATTGGGCCAATTAATTTTTCTGAGTTGACAGGCAAAATCTTATGTTACTGTAAACCACACGTGAAATGGATGTCCTTCAAAATAGCCAGGAAAATATTCTTTTCATGTACATGTGGAATACTCATTAACAGTAGCTATGTGTATGTGTGTGTCAAGTGACATGTGAGTAAGGTTCTGCACATAAGTAAAACAGGGAACAAGATTCCGAACTCTTCTGTTATCCTTAGGTTGGTGCACCAGTTTGGTGCAGGAGCTCATCCTTGCAGAGACAGTGAGTACCTGTTAGAGTTTGGTATAACCCACGATGGGTAAATACTTTTCCTTCGACTTGATAATGCCACTGTACTTGTTTCCAAAATTAGGACAAACTTGACTTTCTAGATCAGGTGATGGCAAAGTGTTTTGATGTACCTGGCAGATGCTGATAGAGGGACTCTAGGTCTCATGCACCAAATGCTTTGGTTTTGGTTTTTTTTTCAGTCTATTGCTTTGAAAAATAAAATTTGTTTGTTGTAAATATATCAATAAATGAAAGAATACAGGTGGTGCCACTGTAACAATGTCCTAGTATTGCCCTTAGTTCTAAGGATTAATATGTGGGATTTTTTGAAAGACTTGACTGTTATGGCATAGCTTCCTCTCCTAGTTTGGGCCACTTAATTACTGAATCTATCTCCTTAACAGCACAGGATTAGTCTTCAGAAGATTGAGAATGTTATGGAGCCAAAGCTTGATATAGGCAAACTGCAGGTTGTCTGTCCCTCTGTTTTCAAAGTTATTAGCTGGTGTGAAGCAATGTAACTTAGTCATCATCACTGATTCATACCAATTAAAAACCTGAGCCCAGTTTTTCCAGTGCCTCATGAATATACATTATTACAGTGTAAATTATTTCTTTTATAGCTAAAAATGTGTTTCAGAGAAGAAAAACATTGTTCTAATTCTAGGCGTTTGATAGGTTCATCTTTTTTTCCCTTTGAGCAAGGAAAACCTGTTCATGCTTTTGGAATGTTCTTTTTTAGAAAGTAGATGGAGAACTAAACTGAAGAAAATCTCAATTTGCTGTCTAATGTGTGGACAATGTACACCATCTTGTATCTTTAATAAATTAATGATGTCATAGTATAACTTACTATTCAAGTCCAAGCACTGGAAAAATGCAATAATACCCCTTTAAAAGAGTATATTTTCCATCTGTTGTAAAAAATATTCATAGATGTAAAATTAAGAATTATGGTGTTATTACCTATCAGATTAAGATAGATTCTCTTTTCTGTTAAAGCTTAAGTGCATAGCTGAGTCTTTCTGTAATGTGAAGATGGCACGTTGGCTCACACCAGCATGGCTGATTTAGGTGACCTTTTTTGAATTATGGCAAGGCATATCGTGGAGTACATACAATTCTAATCTACTTTCATCAATTGAAAACCACCTCCCCTATTGCAGCATAAAAACAGTAGATCTGCTGCAGACTTTTGGCACTGCTGTGCACATAGAGGACAAATTATTGAATTATTAAAAAGGAATAAGGCACATTGGGGCAACCTCTCCAGGACAACAGCAGTGATCTGACTATAATCTATCTGTACTAATTATTCCTGCTTTGGATCACTGTAATCTGGGATTCCTGATTGCAAAGATTAGAATATCCATTACTATGAGGTGAATGTCACCAAAGTTGTACTTAATATTTTTGAAAATGTCTTGTAAAACCTGTTAATAGTTACATTCTTCGTACATGATCTCTACTGTGGTACTACACCAGTAGTTATTTTGACAGCAATTTCTACTGAAGATTGAGAAGAATTTTGAGGTTTAATTGGAAGAATTTGGGAAAGGGAGGTGAAATTGTTTGTTACAGCCTTATTATTGAGTTGTTAATTTTTATTGATTATATTTCAGCTAAAATATCAGGTGTCAAAGTCCAAAGCTATTGTCTGGGTGAACTGAGTTGTGAGAGACGTGAGGTTTTTTGTTTCTTTACCAGTTCCTTATGGGTGGGTGAGAAAGGCAAAACTTTTGAGGCAGCTGTCATCTAGTGCTTCAGAAGATAAATTCAGATAAGCAATTGACTCCTAGTTTTTGGAAATACATCTGTCCCCCATCCCAATTTCTTTAACTTTCAAAATTGCCTTGCTAGGTATGGAATAACAGTGACATTATTTTTTTTAACATTTGAATGCGAAAACAATCTTGTCATAAAAATAGATTAATAAATGGTTTTGGAAGAATAAAATAATTTCAAATATTTTGAAGCTAAACTATGTTCAAAATGAAAACCAGCTTATCTTCTGGCATTTTACTCTTATTCCCTACCTATAGGTAAATCTAGTGAGCTTAGGAAAACAATATGTTGGCAAACTTGGCTACTACAAACTAGCTTTGCTTTACTGCTCAGTATCACTCATCTTTATTAACCCAGCTCACTCCACTGAGATTCTAACTTTTGTTTTTCTTTCTAAGTTTTATATTTTTGATATACAAAGATGTTCAAAATAAACAACTTTATGAATCCTCTAGATTAAATTCAGTTCAGCATGGGTGTTTCTGATAACTGTTCTAGAGAGATTTTCTCTCTAGAAAGAAAGTTCAGAATTGTTGTGTCATATGTTGTATATCTTGTGCAAGCTGTAAAAATCTGTGGACTTGTTGTAAGATGACATTGTGCCTAGTATAACTTTATTCACTGCTCCTTCTGCTGCAACGAATCTCCACCAAATCCTCCAGTTAGTGCAAAGTTGTAAAACTATAGACAGATGGAAAATTAATATTTATAGCAAAATGCCCAGGGTTTTGATAACTGGAAGCTCTTGGAGCAACAGATGATGGTAGCAGTTAAGATTTAGAGAAAGCAGCCTGTTCAGAAAAACATGAAAGCTCATGTCGTTTCTGAAGTAGTAGGTCATCTAGCGATGACCTTAAATGTAAGTGTTAGTGTTTCTGTGAACTGGAACCATCTGTGATTAACAGCTTAAAGTGAATTGTTTTGTATTGGTAAAAAAAAAATAGAGAGAAATTGTTTCCTCAATTGATCCCCAAAACCTAGTAGAAGTTTGCAAGATCCACCTCTCATCTCACAATTTCTAAGAGGTTTGCAAATGCCACCATCTTGACAGAGACTCGAGTGGTGCAGAAATCAAAAAAGCTTTTAATGAGAGGGGGAAGTGATTCACATCACTCTGTAGCCCCTAAGTACTGCTGACCTGATGAGCCAGAGGTCAGAGGCAGGGGTATGGTTTCATTAATGCTGGTGTAAGTCCAGAGTAATTTTCCTAACTTCAGTGGTGTGGTTACTTAATGTAAGTGGAAATATAATAATGGTGGAAATATAATAATAATAATAGGCATTTTTCTTTTGGTTGACATGTGCATCTGAATCTAGTGATCTCAGAATAATGGCTTAGAAGGGACCAATTCTTGATGTCAGATGAAAGAACTGAACTGGAGCCCCTTCTTTGCAGTCACTGTACGTAGCTACTAAACTGGCAGTTTAGTGCTCTGTGGAAATATGGTTTACTGAACAAAATTTGTTCCTTCCTAAAATTAATAGCTTGAATTTACTTTCAGAGTTTTCTGCTAGTGACTTGACTTTTGCTGGTCTGTAGCTGAAGTTTTTTAGTTCCAAGTTTTGCTGTTTTCTCAAAAGGAATCTCGATAGTAGACACATTTGTGTGTGTGTGCATGTGCACACCTATAGTGCAGTTTAAAGTTTAATAAAATAATATTCTGCAGAACAGGATGAGAATGTTTTGTTGTTATATGCTGAAAGACAGGTCATTACCTGATGAAGAACCTTACAAGTTTCTCCTGCACATCCATGTTTTTGATCAGCCCATATTGCAGCGCAGCTGCAATATGTGGTTGGGGATAGCCCAGGAAACCTCCAGTGAGGGCTGCTGCAAAGATGTGTTCCTGCATAGGGACTCTAATCAGTTTCAGTGTTAGTTGGGAAAAAAAAAGTATGTGCTTATAGAAACTTACTTGTTACCTGTGTAAGAAGTTTCCATAGATATCTCTTGCACAGGCTGGAGTGTTTCAGGAGGAAGTTGCAAAGTTCTCTACGCTGAAGTGATGCTTTTGCTGTTTTTCAGCATATAATAACAAAATATTATTGTCTTGTTAAGTATGCTGTTGATAATGAATCAATTATGCCGTTCTTGCTTTGCATAATATTGTTGTCTTAAACTTGTGTTGCATTGTGCCATTACTGCAATTACTGAAGTGTTCTGATAGGAGTAAACCTCTCTACCTTGAAGGCAAGAGCTGCTCTTTTTTTTTTTTTCTTTTTAAAGCAATAGTCTTTTATTTCCCTGGCAAACTAATGCTGTTTTACATATATATTGAAATTGTATTACTATATTTCTTTTCAGCATCTTAGTCTTTTAAGCCACATTGTTGCAAATATGTAATACAAAGTAAGATTTGGCATTCATATGCATTTGAAAACTATGGGATGATAGTTCAGATGATCTGTAAAATCTTGTAGCTGTTGAAAGTAGCAGACAGTTGCTTAACTCTTTGCACAAAAACACCCGTGCACCTAATATCTGTTACAAACAGTGAGACACAGCCACAGCAGAGGTACTTGCGTTCCTGCACGCATCGCTGCTTTTGGAAATTCCACCTGTGTGCTTGCCTCTCTTCAGTGGCTTTGAGAGTCCCACCTGTGGCTCTGTCTTCAGAGCAGCAGCGTTTCAGTGCTCTGTGTCGCCACCACAGCTGCTGTCCCTCTTCCTAGCTGTACAAGGAGAAGTGCAAGTGCACTTTCCTTACATTTTCAGGAACAATATGTCATGGCCGCCAAGAAGAGGGGAAGAATGTTGTACTGATATCTGCAGTTTAGAAAGCATGTTGAAGATTGGAGGACAGAAAGGAGTGCCAAAAAAATATTTTTTCTTTAGAGGTGGCATAAGACACTGACTGTAGTATGTAAATATTTGTGGAGAAAGGGCCATGAGTAATAAAGGATTCCTTAGCGAAAAGCATACAAGCACTAAGCCAGACAAACTGGAAGCAAAGCACCTTAGTGTCTAACAGCACATACACTGTTACTGTTGGTGTTTGGGGGATGGCAAACCAGGTGGTGGTTTCTTCATCTCTTGGATGTTTTCAGATGGAGGCTGGATGCTTTTTCCAGAGAACTTGCTCGGATAAATAAATTTAAATCTTTAGGCTTAATGCAGGAAAAACTGAATTAAATTTAATGCCCTGTGATAAGTTTGGCTTAAGAAGATTGAAGGGGTGGTGTAGCAATTCTGAGGAATACAAAGACTTTTTTTTTGAGGGAAAGAAAGGAACAATTTCTTCTCTAGAGTTTGTGGGAAAAGGACAAGAATTAATGGGCTTCGGTGCAGCACTTTAGACATAAAGAAAAATGTTCCACTTGTCAGAACAGTGAAATACTGGGGAAAAAAATGCCCGTGGAAGTTGCAGTAAAAATTTAGACATTGTTAAATTTTTCCTTGAGAAAGATGGATGAACTGGATGACCTCTAATGTTTCTCCAAGCCCTTTTTTCTGAGAGCCTGTAGTGGGTAGTGTAGCTATCAATTTTATCTTCAACTTCCTGAATCTTATTCTGATTATCTTTTACCCCTGCTCAGTCGAAGTCTCTGGACCTCATGTAATGCATCTGTTTAACGTCCTTACATCCAAATACAAATTTATATTCAACATATAATTTCAAGGGAAAAAAGTTACAGTAGATCATCTTCTTTTTAGGTCCTCCAGGGAAAAGAGGTAAGCGGGGCAGAAGAGGAGAGACTGGTAAGTTTTTGATTTCATAAGATCCATTGTTATTTATTGTCTGTGCTTTTGTGAGGATACATACCCAGCATGCCTTCATTTTCATTTTTGTTGCTTGTGTGCTCTGAAAGAGAGTCTGAAACATCTCTGGGAAAAATTTGTGACCCTTGGCATAAACCTGGTGGCCTTCCAGATAGTTTTTTAGTCTTGGCTGTCATTAATTTGTAGTTACACTTCATAATGCTTGATGTGGTACCATTGATAACATACTGGTAATTGTCAAACAATTTTGCTGTCTTCTCACACTTGTGCAAGTTAGAGCATCTCCATGTAAGTCAGGTAGCTGGGGTACTGTAAGTCAGTGTTGCATCAGGCCCCCTTGGTTTGAGGCAAACAAGTTTATAAGGAAGTAAAGAAGGAAATAAAATTCCTTATGTTAAGAATGTTGGTACTCCGGGAAATAATGTGGTAAGTAGGCTACTCTATATGAGAGAAATTGTTTACTAGAAATGGGTAGCAATTAAGTTCTTACGGAAATTGACTTGCGTCAAAAACATTTGTTGGTTCGTTACCCCATACCAGGGAGGTTGCTGCTGAGAGAATCCTGCTGGTGGTGTGGAGCTTGAAATGTCATTTGAGACAGTGTTGTGAGATGCTGAGCACCTCTTCCTGCTGATATTCACAGAAACTGGAACTGTTGATTACCTTGTGAGTCTGAGTCTTTCATAAAGGTGAACTTTCTGGAGGTGATGCAGGATTTCTAATCTCCTTGGCTGTCTCGTCTAATCTGCCAGTTAGGAAAATCTTCCAATGAACTTGATCTCTGTAAATCTTACATAGCCTTTCTTATCTCTGTAAATGATCATTTTTTTCTGGCTCTTAAAAACTATTTCTGTGTTTTCCTGCATCACAAAACTGAAGCCAAACCCTGCCAAAGGTTAACATAAATCACCTTGGTGTTTCCATTCAGTGTTGGCTTAGTATTTACTTCAGAGAAAAAAGCTATGGTACAGAAGGAAATTCTGTGGATGAAGATTGTCTTACAAGTGATCCTGGCAGTTACTTTGCAGGATGCTTGTTGATTCATTTTACATGTCAAGTAAACACGTATTAAACTATTAACGAAGGAAATTGATCTCTCTCATTTAAAAACAGACCTGCACCTTAAAATGCTATTAAAGAATATTTTCCAGGATAAAGAAATTACTTTAGTAACTGGACAATAAAATTGCATTGTTAAAACCAAAGGCTGTCAATATTAAAAGCAATCTCAAAGTACAGCTGCTGCTGTTTTATATTCCTTTTGCACTTCACTTTATTCAGAAATTAGAGGGAGGCATAAAAGCTTAATGAAATTCCATTGATTTGGGAGCTGCAGCTGCTCAACTTAATAAGACTGAAATAGTAATTTTGATTTGTGGCCCTTTGATAATGTTTCCAAAAACTACTATATAGAAGTCTTTGAGTCTAAATAATTGAAAAAATGTGCAAATATCACTTCACGAAGTGTGACATTTTAATAGGGAGTATTTTATATGTGTGCTTTGAGAAAGGAAGGTGATGAAAAGAAAGTTCAGCACTGTCAGGTGGCCACTGAAACCTTTCCTCATAGGCAAAGTTGGAAGGCTGGAAGATGCTGGTGCACGTATGTCTTGATGAGATGCCAAGGTTAAATGCCAAGGGTACTTTGTGCAATTTTGCAGCCAAGCTGTGATCCAATGCCAGCTGTGTGGCTAACTGAAACTGGTGATGTGGTTACATATGCTTTATGTGGAGTCTGACAAAATGGATTGTAGTCCATGGCCAGTAGTTTTTGGACTGGCATGAAATTGCATGGAAATGGATGGAGAAGCATCTTGCATGAGACTGCATGACTGTAATTGAAGAATTGGTAAGGTAAGAGCATGTATTTAGGCATTAGCCATATTTGCAAGTTGCTAAGCACAACCAAAGCTAAAAGGTACTTGAGTGGGAAAATGTGTGCATTAGTAGTGTTGCTGACTTACAATCCTGAGGCCTTGTGCTTGGCTTCGTACATATGTGTCTTTATTTAATAAATTCATAAGCTTACATATTCTTTTTTTCTCTTTTTTTACCCTCTTTCCTTCTCTCCTGCCCCACAGGACCTCCTGTAAGTACAGTGATACATTGTTGGTTCTTCCAGAATCAGGGAGAAATCTGTTAGATCCTGTTAAGTTATCACCTTGATAAAATGATCATGTATCATCAAGAGGGAATTTTGATATTTATACCTATACAGTGCAGACACTCACTAATTATCTTGGAGCCGAATAATTTAATCAGAAAGTACCTTAAGAAAAAAAGTCTCTAAAACAATAAAGTTTATATTCAGCGCTCCATATAGCAGTTTGGATCACAATTGCACGTAAGTACACTATGTCCATTTTGCTTATGATTTGACAACAGATATTTTACTGCCATTTAAAAATGTGAGGGTATGCTATGTTAAGTCCAGATTTGGTTATTCTGCCTTTTGCTGGGTAGTAACTTCCTCTGCAGTTATCACAAATTCGGGGTGCAGGCTCCTTGTTCTTTGGAGTTAAACAGTCTGTTCAGTTCACTGCAGTGTAATTGTTACTGAATCCAGCAAGTGCTTGTGTAAAATGAATATTAAATAATACCATTCAGTTTAGTAAGGAAGTTGGTTGAATCTTATGCTAATCCTGTTTGTGAGAAAACAGTTTGTCCATTCTGGTTTTTTTTTTTGTTGTTGTTGTTTTGATTTTTGGTTGGTTTTTGTTTGCTTTGTTGTATATTCCCAGGATAGATCAAAAGTCTGACTTGAAGAACAGAGCTAAACACATATATCTCAAACATTTGTATTTGTCATGCCATCCATGTGCACCATATGGTGTAAAAGTGTTTGCAGAATTCTAACTAATTTTTTTTCTTTCATAGAAATAGTATTTCCACAATATTTTCATGACTAGATTATCTGTCTGTTCTATGCTACATGCATATTTGAGAATAGTGAATTAATATGTTGATTTTCTGCTATGACCTAATGATTTTGCTGTAAACTGTATATACTACTTATCCTTGAAAGATTTTGACCATGTGCTCAGCAGTTCATAGTGGCAAATTCATTTGACAAGCTGTCATGAAAAGCCAGGCTTAATGCATAATAGTGCTGTTTATTTGAAAGAAACATTGGCTTCCCCAATTTCTTTTGCAGTCTTCCCATGAAACACAAAGAACAACCGTAAATCATGATACAAGTGATTTTCCTGTGGCGAGACGTGGCAAGAGTTCACTATGTGCCTCGTTATGAAAGTCTTTGACTTGAGCTCCCTACTGTTTTCGTATAGGTCAATTAAAAAAAAAATCTAGATTGTGGCAATATTAACACAAACCTGAAATAGCTCCCAAGGCTGAGTAATTTTAAGAAGTGTCCAACTTAAAATTCCAGTTTTCATACTCAGCACTTAGAAAGCTTCATCTTGCTGACAGGCAGTAAAGGTTTAAGTTGCTACACGGCATTTAAAAATGTAATTTCTATTCCTGATTAGCTTTTTTATTTTCATAGACACTTACAGTCTGGCTAGGGGCAAATATAAACTCAGTTGTTGTGTTCACCTGTAGTAATCATTTTCATTTAAAATAGCAAGTATTTTTACATCCCATGTAGCACTGCATGGAATTAGGTGTATGTTGGATTTTCAAAGGCTACTGCAGTGCTCTGTTTATTTTCCTTGTACGTGACTATTGAGTGTCACATGTGATAACAGTCAAAGGCTGGGGCTTTGATTTTTTTCATTGTTTTTAATGATCTGTTATAGCATTCTCAAATTTCTTGTTTGGCACCTATGTTCTAGTGGTGACTTATGTATCTGATACTTCACTGCCTAGGCACTCAACCTTTTTTCCTTTTAACCACGTATTGCCCTTTATTCTAAATGGGTAATTCTCTTCATAACAAAAGGAATTTCAATGAGAACCTGAAGTAGCCAGTAGCCTTATAATTTGAATGTTTATTTAAGTTAAAACATATAATTTCCATTGCTAAAGCCTCATTTCTTCATTATGTAGTACCTGTTTCGTATTTGTTGGTTTGTAGTATCATCACATATCAAAGATTAATCGATATGCAAATTATAATTTACCAGTTATGTACTCTGCATGTTTGTTATGTCATATGTCATTACTGTGTTGTTAATGTGTGTCATACCATTTCATCTCATTCAACCAGGGTCTACCAGGGCGAAATGGCTATCCGGTAACTCATCATGTATTTATGATAGCTTATATTACTCTAAAATCATGTTGCTGTATTTTAGTTTTGCTTTATTACTCTCAAAAAGACCTTTTTTCTGTTTCTAAAATGCCTTCAAAATGTAGGAGTTACCTACAAAAAAAAAAAACAAAAAACCAAAAAATCCTTTGAGAAGTTTTTAAAAAGAACCTGATTGTTTACAATGCATAAATGCAATGCACTTATTTTTTGACATTGTATATATTTTGTGTTGAGATTCTTCATTCTTGCATACAAAATTATTTTTTCACTCTAATTCAAAAAAGTCCTTTAGCAGGATACTCCATCTCAATGTTCCATATTAGAAAGCTGTACAACTGCCATATGGAACCTCTACATCCTTTCTTTTGTCTGTGCCTTGTTTCTCTTGACTGCTTCATTCAATGCATTTTTAGCAAAATAAAATGCTAATACAGAGGTCCTAGCAGTTGACTGCATTGCCTAACATGGAATAATTTTCTGATAATGTCATAATTTGTTTTTCTGTCATTTTCATTTATATCTCCAGGACTTATTGCCTGAAAAAAATAATATATGAAATAATGCATCTTTCTGAAATCTGTTAATAATGTATTTCTCTCAAGTAGTCAGGCAAGCTGACTGCAATGTCCCATTCAAGGAAAGAAGTATATGCCTACTGTCATGTGTGTATTAGAAACCAAGTGACAAAATGTGTTAGTGGATGCATTTCAGGGACAATACGTATGCTCAACATAGTGACTGTTAAAGTACGATAGTGATCTTACTTTACTCACTTGACAGTATAGCATGGAGGGCCCTCTCGTACTGATTTGTCTATGTATTTCAGATGAAAGATGCCTAAGTTTAAAAATGTTTCTGTTGGTAGATACGAATTGCATACCTTCAACACCTGTAGTTAGAGGACAATTTAATAGAATCAGAGAATCTCAGAACAGGTTGTATTGGAAAGGACTTTTATAGATCATCCAGTCGCACCTCTGCCATAGGAAGAGACATCTTTCACTAAACCAGGTCACTCAAAACCCCCTCCAGCCTGACCTTGAACACTTCCAGTGATGGGGCATCTACAGCTTCTCTGGGCAACCTGTTCCCGTGTCTCACCACACTCATCGTAAAAAATTTCTTCCTAATGTCCAACCTAAATCTACCCTCTTTTAGTTTAAAATTTTTACCCCTTGTCCTGTCACCACCGACCTTGATAAAAAAAAAAATCTCTCTTCATTTTTTTTGTAGGCCCCCTTTATATATTGACAGGCTGCAATAAGATCTCCCCAGAGCCTTCTCTTCTCCAGGCTGAACAACACCAACTATCTCATCCTTTCTTCATAGAAGACAAGCTTCAGCCCTCTGATAATTTTTTTGGCCCTTCTCTGGACCCACTTCAACGGGTCCATGTCTGTCTGGTGCTGGGGGCCCCAGAGCTGGATGCAATACACAGCTGAACCCAGGTAGGGTCTCACTGGAGTGGAGTAGAGGGGAAGAATCACTTCCTTTGATTTGCTGGTTACACTTCTTTTTGTACAGCCCATTTCAATGCTTTTCTCTGGGCATCTTCTGGAGTTGCAGAGTTTACTGAGAATTGCTACCGCTGAAACATCATCCAGTGCCTATCTATCTTTACTATTACAAGCAGTTGAAAATCCACTGGTGAGGAATCGGTCATCAGTGTCAAGAAACTTGCTTGGATATACTGAAACCATGATCAGATTTCAGAGTACACATTCCCGTTTCACTTTTAGTGCTTAATCTGCATAGGTAAGTACACAAGTGTATGGAGGAGAAGATAGAGCGAAAAGCCTGCTAAAAACTATTTTTGGCTCATCATCAAGCTGTAAGCTCTATACACAAAGATTGGGACTTAGGAGAAAAAAGACACACAGTGACAACAAACCAGCCCTTAGGCTCTTAGGTCACTTCTGTGGAAATTAAATATCTTTGGTGTTCCGGATTCCAGTTAATGACCTTAACACACAAGGTAAAGTTCATGTTCTGCAAAGCACAAAAGCCTCATAAGTTTAACTTCTTGACCTAATGTGTAAGTTGAGAAAATGAGTGAATGCATCAGTGACAAACTCGTGCATATTTTGAAGGCTCCACGGGGATGGTTTGAAAATACAATTTTCTGAAGAGCCTGAAGGCTCAGTCCTTTGTCCTAGTCCAGCTGTTTTCTTGTTGTGGGATCTGAAGACAATAAAGGTTCTTGGAACCCACATTATTTGAAATCACTGAGTCTAATAGTGGCATTGTCATGGGCAAACTGTAGTCTGAATGCATTTCTGTGCATGTGTGCGGCCATTCGTGCGTGCACAGGCAAATGTGTGCCTTCAGTGATGCTTAGCACGGGTTGAACCCTTCTTCCTACTTGAAAATGACTGGAAAGAGAATTTAGCTTTGGTTCTTGAAAGTCGTCACTTGGCTGGCTATTTCAGCCTTTTCAGTTACAGCCGTATCCTCCTGCTTTGAATGGGAAATATGTAACAGCAAGTGCAATGCACTTTGAAAGTACTTATACAGCCCTGTAGAGCTCTAGGAAAAGGCTATTAGTGTTTAAAGTTATTTCTCTAGAGCCCTATTCAACTCCTGTAGAAACCTTATTGCTTTAATCTTTATCGAATTTTATAGGCTACTCTGTGAAGATAGTGAGGTATATCTGCCACATACAACCTAAAAAAGCTTTCTACTCGGTAGGGCAAAACACAACATTGCGATCTTTCAAAAGCTGCTGACTGTTTTCTCCAAGACTTAAGTTTTCATTGCCTGTGTTCATTCTAATTTTAAAGGTACCTTAAGAAATAATAATAACAACACTAAAAGGGATTACAGTGAGAAATTTAAGTTCCCAGGAAGATATAGTATCAAAAGTCAAGAAAATAAGCTAGACTTACTGCTAACAAGTAACACAGTTATTAAGGGATTTATAAGACCATGATTAATTGGTTATTATGTAAGGCACCCTGAATGCTATCAAAAGCGTACACTGGTACAGCTTCTTTTTTCCTTATTAAAAGCTTTGTATACCACAGTGACTATATTCAGAGCTGTAACTCTTCTAACTTGAGTTTAAAATTGAAATAGGCTATCACATCTTTTTAAATAAAAGAGAACAAAACAGCGCACAAACATTAGAGAATGAGAATGCAGGCATTTGTTGCAGGGGTTTTGTATGGCAATGTCACTTCAGAAATAATGCTGGAACTTGGAAAAAAAATAAAACTTAACAAAAACAAACAACCACTAAAACATCCTCAACAGCTTATGAATGCAGTGAAGAGGCCAAATACACAAACCATGTTGTGCTCTGCAGGGGAAAAAAGAATCTTATAAGCTGGTTGAATGGGTAGAAGTTATTTACTCCTTTCCATTGGAAAAACGGAAGCCGACTGATAATTTTTTTCCTAGACCTTTTCCCAAGTTGAGGTGCAGATCAAGCTCAACATCCAAGTATATAGTCGTGGAAGCTGTTGCTTGTATGGTGGTAAAGCTGCACTATCTTCAGTTTCAAGTGTCAGAATATAAAGATGCCCATATAGCATTGCTTCATTATACAGAGGATTGGGGAAATTTCTCCTACATCTTTCCATGATGTTAGTCTGCAGAGCATCTGATGCATTTACAAGACTTTTAGGAGCTGGGGAGGATTATGGCTGCTCCAGGTGACCATGTGCCTTGTATTAAATCCCATTTCTCCTAATATCCTTGTTTTGCCTTCCAGAAATGTAAACAAGATTCCTCTCTTACATAAAAGGGTGTGTCTGAATTGGAGGTTGTTCTCCTGTAACTATAAAATATCATCACTTGTTCAAACCTGGAATGTAGATCTTCAAGATTTCACCTGTCATTTAATTTAAAATTTGCCTATCTCTGACTTACCTCTGAACATTGAAGATAACAAACTGACAAAGCTTAAGACTACAGGTAGACAATTTCAATTATTTTTTAGCCTGTTATAATTCCTTCCAGCTTAGAAAATGTCTTTATCAACACACTTGTGATTTTTGCACCTGTAAAAACATGTCCCAATACACCATAAGACAAGCTGTTATCCTGATATGTAAAGAATTTCAGGTTGCTGTTAGAAGATCCTGATTCCCCCTTATTCCCTTTCTGTTCCTGTCTTACTAAAGACGAAGAGAATTCCAGGTAGAACAGGCTGTGAGGGATTTGAGTTTGAAGAAATACGCCTGGTGTGGAAGAACATGAAAACTACTGTTGTGAGAAATTGGAAAAAGGCATTTTATGGTCCTGCTGTGTTGCTTGTCTGTGACAGTGCTTCATATTTCATTGTTTCTGCTGGGTCTCCGGTTGGAGACTGGGGCTGCGCACACAAATGTTTAGTAAGTAGCAGTGTAGCACAAACTGCTCCCTCTTCCTTACTACATCTTTCCTTTCATATCATAGAATCCCAGAATCTTTAAGGTTGGAAGAGACCTCCAAGATCATCAAGTCCAACCATCAGCCTAACACCACCATGCCTACTAAACTGTGTCTTGAAGTGCCACGTCTACATGTGTTTTGAACACCTATATCATGAAATTCAGTTGTAATTATATGGGGTAAATTTCCTGTGCAGTTTGGAAAGAGCACCTTTGTGTAGGGCAAAGCATTGAACTTTCATTTTTTCTGTTCTGTGTAGCAATCAGGCAAGGTTATGTTTGAGGGGTCCTTTGTATTTGCTTGCATTAAGCAACCATGAAATCTGTCTCTTCCACCTGTTCATTTTTAAGAAGCACAGAGCAGTTGCAAATCTAAACCAAAATACTGGTGTGGTTACTTGAGGCAAGTATTCAGTATTGGCAATAACTTCTAAAAAGGTACTGTGTGTTCTCAGGTACCCTGTGTATGTAAGGTCTATGTAAAAACAAGAAAACCCAATGCCATTGTGAGTCAGCAGCAGGAGGCTTACCTGCATGGGAAGGTTACCCTGGAGGTTACCTCCAATTCCTTGCATAGCATCAGAGAGCACAGCTCTCGGAGAATGTTTCTCATCTGTGTGTGAGGTATCCGGACCAATATCTTAGAGGAGCTGACAGTGTTTGGAAGTACAAGTACAAGATTTCAGTCTATGGCTGAGGTTTGGAACTGGGAGAGTTCTCATTGGAGATTGCAGGCTATCTACAGAGTTAGGGAAGTACCAGTTTGATTTTGGTGGTATTTTGTATTTTTTTAAAAACCAACTGATAAAAATTGATTTTTAGCATAAGAAATGAAATACAGTTGATGCATAAAGTTTTCTCATTAGGGTGTCCTGTGAGATGGCTGCTTTTTCAGTTTATTTCTTCTCTGTTAGTGTTGCTAAAAAAAAAAATAATAAAATAATTGTTTGGCAAGAGGTATTTTATCCCATTTAGCAGATTTGATGCACAACTCTACCAAAAAAAAAAGGCATGGGTGTTGGCTGGACTTTTTGTGTCAGTTTAGATGTATCTAGTAGTCTTTATTCTGTTGTTATATTTTAGTGTAAAAAAGGCATATAGTATGTAAAATTAATCCCATCCAAATGCAGATTTTTCAACCTCAGATACCATGGAAGCTCAGTTGCTGTAAAATTAACATAACTGGAATAATCAAAAGAGAAGTAATGAGTAAAGACTGAGAGTTTTTCATCTGTAATTAAGCACAGCCTATGGCAGTATTAAGTATTTCTGCAACAGCTGTGGCATTTCCAGTAGCTGGTCAAATCTCTTTTTCACAGTTGTAGTGAAATATAAATGTCTAAGCTCAGGAGCGGCTGTATCGGTTCCTGACCTTACCCTGAGGATTTGGCTTGAGTGAGCCTGTAGGAGTTTCCCACTCCCTAGCATTTCTTTTTCTCAACAGGTGTCTTTGCAGACCACCTCTTATTTTTGGCATTTGACCAAAGTAACATCTTAAACATACCACCAAAATTTTTGCAATAAATTTCAGGTTTGGTAGTGAAACATGGATAACTTTCACTTTATTTTTATTTTTTTTTTAAATTTATTAAATTTAATAATTTATTTTTATTTTTAAATACACAGAAAATTCCAAACATCTGGAATCTCAAAAGCTTCTTTGTATTGTGATTTTAGTATGCATTTTCTCTGTTCTATATACTTTATCCTTACTTTTAGTTCTGGCAGAGGTGATGGGCTTAGGAGACACGAGGTTTTCAATTGATGCATCTGTCTTGAGCTTCTTGCTTGTTCTCAGGGAGTGGAGAGAATCCTCTGCTTTCTTAAAAGAGATACAGTTGGTCAACTGTCCATTTCAAAAGATTACTTGGTTTACAGATTTCTTTATTTGTAATCATGTACTCCTTGCACATTTTTCAAAAAAAAATTGCCAGCTGATGCCAATGCTTTAGATTCAGCAGAAAATGAGTGACTACTCAGGATGAGTATAAATTAAGTCCTTAGACCTTTTTTCTTATTCCACGTAACCACTTTCCATTAATACATTCACTGCAACAAATTGGAACTCCAAATAGTCTTGGCAGGGTTCACCAAAACTCTGCCTTAGAAGCCATTTGTTAGCGATTTTTCCGAGAACATACTTCGGCTCGCATGAAGTGTAACACTAATCTATCACAACAAGTCCCTAGACTTTGTATGCTGTACACAAGTGCTACAGCCCTGCCACGGAAGCTTATAGCAAGAGCTGGACTTCTCTATTGCAATCAGGCCAGCAACTGCAGGAGTAAAGAGCTGGGGAGGTACAGAATTCGATTCCACTCTCGCACATGAAGTTAAGCCAGCTTTCTACAGCTGTAGGAAAAGGATGCTTTCAGCCTTTTCCATGGATACCTCTGACAAGTCCAGCACTCAATGGTAGCTGTAGCTACTGGAATTGATTGCTCTAAATGATAGGTACCAGCATGACCTTTTCCAAGCCACACCTGTGTTATGTGATGTGAGTCTTGAACAAATGTCAATGAGAGGTGGGTCACTTGCTTAAGTATGAATTTTGCCTTGACATCAAACCACAGATACGGTCCTAGTTGCAATTTTTTAACAACAGTATGAAAATTTACATTCTGGCAGTTAATATTCAGATAGGTAAAAGATAAAGTCCACTCTGTGAAAAATCAGTTACACTTTACTTGCTTGCAGTTGTTGCTATCTTGTAGTATTGGTTAATAGGCCAAGTGCCAAGTTGTGTCAAATTGTTTGTTCCTAGAAAACTTCAGTGGCACCTCAGAAATCTTCCTAACAGTCACAACACAGTGAATTGTTATTTATTAATAATACAATGCCAGAATCCACAACAGTTAGGAAGTTCACAAATGTGTGCTTCAGTTTAAACAGGCTCAACACATACTTGCTGCTAAGCAGGTTAATGATATAGTGTTTCTGGACCATGAGAACCAGAGGAACTCTGTAAGAATGTGGTAATTTTTTAGAAAAATACTGCAACTGAGGACATGCTAATATTACTCAGGACATAAACTTCCAGGTTTTTTTACAAATTGTGGTAGAGTCTCTAAATTCACATGGCTGGCTGATTAATAACTGTGGCCTTTGTAATGATGTCAGTCACGTTAATATGATAACGTTTTTCATGACCTTCAGATCTATAAGTGATATGTAATACAATTCATCAGTTTGATTTCGTTTTATGCTGATTTTTTGATAGTGATTGAAGATAGTCATCATAAAAGTTGACTTGAATAGAAAAGTTTGAGACCTCTTAAGCTTACAGTTGCTATTAGTTCTGTTTCACAGATGATAATTGAAGCTGTGTATTGGAACAAGTTTATTAGGTTTTTGTAAGGAGGTTGCCATTTTGAATGAACCATGGGCTGGATCCTTTCATCTGTTGCATTCATGTAATGCTGGTGCATAAATAAAAGAAGGCAGTATTTATTCCTGTAACTCCCTGCAGGATGCTGAGAGTGCCCCAAGCTATTCCATACCTGTGACTGTGACAGTGAAGTAACAACTGTGTCATCTACAAAAGCCAGCAATATTTAAAAAATATTTTCTCGCTTGCTATTATAAAAAGAAATTGCCATAGATAAGCTAAAGTAGAAACTTCACATGTTGACGTAAATTGCTTATGCTGCAATAAATCCCTGCCTGCATTGTATGCTCTGATTTAAACTAATTAAAGTTTCTAAATTGTTTTAGTCCATTTTCTACATAGCATTACAAAGAAGGATGTAAAAAATAGTAGAATAACAAAACAAAATTATAATAGAGAACTTCGATGTATCGTTAGTAATACAGACAATTGTTACCATATGCTGGATCCTCCAAAATCATTCTTTAAACTAGCAATTTCCACCTCAGGTGCATGAACAGAGAACTTCTGTATTGCAAAATCCATGTCTCTGCATGACACTTTTTAAATGTCAGTGTGTGATGAGAACGGAACACATAATGCTAGGATACTCTGGGCTAGGGTGATTCAGTGTAGTTTAGATTCACAGCTGACATCAGTTCACAATGATGCAACCCCATGTGTCTATCAGATAAATGCAGAATTATAACTGATGGCAGATAGATATGATAGATGTAATTTAACAATTAAATGTCTTTTTTCAGTATTTTCCTTTGCAGCTTTAAAAATTACCCTCTCCTCTTTCATAATAAAGCACATATAGGCAGAGAAAGTAATTAAGCTGATTTGTCATTTATTTGACAGTATACATAAATTTCTGGTCTCTCTAGGCTACTCCTCTGAGTTCAGCTTGGCAGCTAAGCAGGTGGCAGGCAGAAGGCTGTAGCTATGATTTTCACATTTATGCTTTGGCAGACTTAATTAATTCTTGAACTGTACCCAAGATCATTCATACTTGCCTTTCTTTGGTCATGCCACTTAAGATTTCCCAGTCATTTCCTCACAATGCACGATGTAACTCTCCAGTGTAACAGAAATAACTTTATTTATGAAACAAACTACCTTGGAGCAATATTTTCTGTTCAAAATGTTTTCCCAATATACACATAGATAGGAATTGCAATTCTAGGCCTCATTTCTCAATTTCTGTTTGATGGATGTAGAGTAAGTAACCATAGTTAAAAAGGCCTCTTACAATTTGCCTGTCACTTTCTCACAAGGCATTTTGAGATTCAAATAAAATGTTAAATCACTTACAGTAGAAATCCTGTTCTATTTATGTCTGTCACAAATGGTAAGGGAAATCCCAAACTGTCCTATAAGAATTCTTAAGTAATTGATTCCTTCATCTTGAAGGAGGGTTGCAAACATGATGCATCATTTTCTTTCATGTTGGATTTTTCATTTGGACTTATGATATAGCTGATATACGTAATGATATACGTCATGATATACATAAAACTTTACTACCCATACAGCTACCATAGCTACATTCCTATGTGGGAGTTTAAGTGTGTTGTTAATCCTAGCTGAGGTCAAGGGGTGTAAAATATCATTGAAGAAACGTGCTCCTAAATTTCTAGACTAGGTGGTTGGATTCTGTGATTTCCAGAAACTGCAGGGAGGAAAAGTTTTCTCGAAGGCTTTTTGGGGCATCTGCTTCCCCCTGCAGCCAGAGTTCAATTCCCATTTATGAGACAGGCAACATGAGGAGGGGAACATCTGGAGCAGGCAAGCACCTGAACCAGTTCTTAGAAAGCTGAATAAAGAACTTTTTAGAAAATAGTAAGTTGTTGTTTGGGCTGCCTTTGTTTTCATTTTCTCAGCTATATGTTTGCAAAT
Source organism: Chlamydotis macqueenii (assembly GCF_036417535.1). NCBI lineage: Eukaryota > Metazoa > Chordata > Aves > Otidiformes > Otididae > Chlamydotis > Chlamydotis macqueenii. Next base: position 25,644,292 of record NC_141559.1, read on the forward strand.
CTAAATCAAGATTAAAGTAGTTTCTGAAAGCAAACATACTTGTTTGGTAAGAAAGATTTATACAAGTAGTGTGGAATGTCAATTGGAAGTTTTTTTCCTTGACTGTGTAGGATACAGGTCATAAGTCACCCTCACAAAGTGGGGTTTTTTGGGTGTTTTTTTTTTTTTCCCCCTCCTCTGTCATTGGCTTAAGGTAAAGCAATTAACATTTGTTATTTTTGCTGATATTGAGATCTGCACAGTACTGATAATCTAACAGAAGACCATTGAGTTAAGAATTCTTTTTGGATTATTTCGTACACTTTCACAGTAGCTATTCCCAGTACAAATGAGAGGAATTTAACCCTTTGCTGCTTTGTCTCACAGAAGAAGCGTAATGAAAAACAATCATGCACGTGAGCACTCATCACTTGAAAAGAATATTAAGTTTTTAATGTAGAAATTCATTTGTTGCTGCTGCATGGTATTCTTACCAAAATAAACTGCTGTTTGCTCCTGCCTGGAAGGCTGGAATTCTTTGCAAGTGAAGTAAAACCAAGAAAAATTTGGAAATTGTAGAAAGTCACACCATTCTTTCTGTAACAGTTCCTCATTTTATCAGATCAATTGCAACTAAGATAAGCAAAAGTAAGGGTAGATTCTTCTACATTTGTTCATGCTGAACAAAGAAGCAATCCCCCAAATAAGTACTACTTACTATGAGGGGGTAAAGTGGAATTGAGACCTATGTGGATGAAAAATTAGGAGACAGTTTGTGGGTGCTAAGGAAGTTCTTTCTTTCTCAGTACACAGGTTTTTGTGAAACAGAAGTTGTATCATTATACCGGAGTTTAAGGCTTACATTAAAATTCATATTTTAGTTCAGTAGTATTAGACATGTATACTGAGTTTTTATAGATGTGTATTTCGGCAGTTAGAATGATCTTAGTTTGTCACTTGCAGTTAGTCTCAGAGGGTGAGTTTAACGATGGTACAATTTTCCATAGATGAGAATGAAAGTTAAAAGAAAGTGCTCCAAAAGCACCAAGAGTAACATACAGCAGTTCGGTAACTTTTCTCAAGTATAGCATAGTATTTGCATTCCTATTCATTGTGAAAGGGCAAGCTCAGGTTCCATTTTTTAATAGGAATTCTCCTCCTGAGTCAGGCTTGTGGTTTTCGTTCAGGTAGTCTGACTGATCAGCCAGTCTCTGAAGAGAAAATGATCTCAACATTTCCACTTCCAGCTGTGTGAATCGATTATCCTGATTTTTTAAAATCCACTCTTCATATGATAGGAGATCTCTCATTTTAGGTCTCTGCCCTTAAGGTATGTAAAGTGTGATCTGGTATTGCCATCACATACAAATTGTTTCTCCATAGATGGAAATGCCAAGAAACACATTTTTTTTCTTCATGCTGTCACAAGCTTCTGCAAAAATCCTTTTGTAATCTTGAAAAGCAGTTGTATCAGAAGAAAGTCATGAAAATGTTTTGTTTGGATGTATTCATGTGTGGATCCACGAAACTTGAAAGAATAGTCTAGATATTTTGAGATTAAATGGACTAATGAGATTGGTAAACACTTGGGATTTTAAAAGCTGATTCACTGAACTATATTCTGTCTTTGGATTCACCTGTTCAGTGCTGATGAACTTCAATTTAACTTGTATAATTTGACTGAAATTAGAAAACAGGTGAGAGGAGTGTATGAATTGCTGCAGTATGGCTCAGAGAGGCACAGGTATTAAATACTTGGATTTGCAAGTTTTCTTGCTGGGCTGGTAGCTCTTGTTCTGCACTGTAGGTTGATCTGATTTCGGTAACTTTTGATTCCCTGGTTAAATGTTTTGTTGGTTGAGTTCGCTTGTTTTCGTTTGTGCAGCAGTTGTCAAGGAAGAAGGCAAGACTTATTTCTGACTGTGCAATGAGACACTGGCTCTACCTGGAGTTGAAAGGGGATTTCGGAATCAAAGTAGAAAAATCTCTGAATGTGTTTCTAGATGGGAAAGCTTCAATAAGCAAGGAGAAACTTAGTAGATTTTCCTATGTATCCTGAGAGGGGAAAGCCAGCACCAACTCAATAGGAAGATTTTGTACAGATGAGCTTTTGTTCTCCAATGTGAAAACCAAACCCAAACAAGACTCCAAACAAACAAACAAAAAAAACACACACAAAAAAGCACTTCTTTTCACACAAATTTCAAAAATACATAGATGGAATTTTTCATAAAAGAAACAGAATTATCTGGAGAAGTTGTTTGAAAGTTTGGCCTGTATATTCTTTTACTTACAAAAAAAAAAGAAAGAGTGCAGAAGTAGTTTGAAGCAGCATTGCTGCTGAGGCTCTGAATTAAAATGACAAGACTGCTCCAGCATCCTCTCAGTAGACTCTGTCCAGCCAGTTATGAGCAACCTAAAATTCCCTTTAGACACTCCATCTAGCTGGTGAACATATGGCTCCAGGCTTTCCCCTTCATGGTTGTTTTATTGTATTGACTCATTCTCAACTGAGTTTCTTTTCTTCCTCCTCTATCTTTTGCTCCATTTCCTTACCCAGCAATATGGTTTCTAGTCCCTCAAATATTTTGGCAACCAATATGATGTTGTACCTACAATCTTTCAAGCATCTGCTTACTTCTGATAACACTTTTTTTTTTTTAAATAAGGCTCAGCATTTTCCCCCTCTTTAATCCCTTTGATGTTTGCTCTTGAGTGAAATACTGAAAAGCAGAAAGATCTTAAGTTTTCCCAACCATGTCTTATAAAAATACTGGTACCAAAAGAAAGGTTATTCTGTCTCAAAAATTAGCTCCTATCCATATACTATTCATTGTCACCTTCCAGGCATGAGATGAACATAGGATTACAATAAAGACTGTGCAACTTCTCCTCTTGCTCCTCTTCCTCATCCTTCACACTCCTTTGAATGGGTCAACTTGCTACTTTCAACCTTGTTATGAGCTTCCAAATGTTACACTTTGGGTTTGAATTGCAGTGTCCAATGTTTTGCTTGAAAGGCTATTATGTTAGAGGTCAGTACTGCCTTAAGGCAGTAAATGAAAGTACATTCAGCTCCCTGGTTAAAATAATGTAACTAGTAAAAGCACAGACTGGCAAATAAAGATGCTGTATGCCTGTCTGAGCACTGTATGTGATTTATAATCTTTATTGTTACATGCTTATTTTCATAGTCACAATAATAGATATTCCCTCTGGAAACAAAGTTTTGATACTGATCATGGAAAAATTTATGTGAAAATTTTTCATCAAGGACTAGAAATAATTCTTTCTTAAAATACAAATTCTTTCATTGCTACGTCCTACTACATTGCTACATGCTACTGGGGTTGTTAAGTCTGGAGAAAAGGGAGCTGAGGGGAGACCTTCTCGCTGTCTACCTGAAAGGACATTGTAGCGAGGTGGGTGTCAGTCTTTTCTCCAAGTAACAAGTGATAAGATGAGAGAAAATGGCCTCAAGTTGCACTAGGGAAGGTTTAATTTGGATAAATTTCTTCATCAAAAGGTTTACCAAACACTGGAATAGACTGCCCAGGGAAGTGGTTGAGTCACCATCTCTGGTGGTATTTGAAAGACGTGCAGATGTGGCACCTGTGGACATGGTTTAGTGGTAGACTTGGCAGTGTTAGGTTTACGGTTGGACTCAATGATTATAAAGGTCTTTTCCAACCTAAATGATTCTATGATTCTGTGATTCCACATCCCTCTTGTCATGTTAAATTAGCCAAGCACAAGCAAGCATGTGGGTCGGGGCAATCCTAGGCACAAATACGGGCTGGACGGAGAATGGGTTGAGAGCAGCCCTGAGGAGAAGGTCTTGGGAGTGATAGTGGATGAGAAATTCAACATGATCCGGCAATGCACCCTTGCAGCCCAGAAAGCCAACCACATCCTGGCTGCATCAAAAGAAGCGTGGCCAGCAGGTCAAGGGAGGTGATTCTGCCCCACTACTCTGCTCTCATGAGACCTCACCTGGAGTACTGAGTCCACTTCTGGACCTCCCAAGATAAGAAGGACATGGAGCTGTGGGAGAGGGTTTGGAGGAGGGCCACGAAGATGATAAGAGGGCTGGAGCACCTTTCCTATGAGGACAGGCTGAGAGAGTTGGGGCTGTTCAGCCTGGAGAAGAGGAGGCTCCGGGAAGACCTTATAGCAGTCTTCCAGTACCTCAAGGGGGCCTACAGGAATGGTGGGGAAAAAACTCTTCAGTAGAGCCTGTTCTAATAAAACGAGGGGTAATGGTTTTAAAATAGAGGGAGTTAGATTCAGATTAGATATTAGGAACATTTTTTTTTAGAGTGAGTGTGGTGGAACACTGGAACAGGTTGCCCAGAGAGGTGGTGGAAACCCCATCCCTGGAAACATTCAAGGCCAGGCTGGATGAGGCTCTGAGCAACCTGATCTGGTTGGAGATGTCCCTGCTCCTTGCTGGGAGAGTTGGACTAGATGACCTTTAAAGGTCCCTTCCAACCCTAACCATTCCATGATTCTATGATTCTATGAAGTAGAACAGGTGATTTATCATTAAAAACTGTATGGGGAAACATTTCAGGAAGAATGAATGAAAAAGGTTGTAGTGCATCCTTGAATTCTGCTTTATTTCCTGGAATGAAATAATCTCTTACAGTGTGCTTCATGTAGTTTTTTTTTCATAATTATTTATACTTTTTTATAATTTACTTGTTCCAAGTCGTTTTGGATGGAACAGAGTTGCATGTAGCACCATCAACTTTTAATGAATTATTTAGGTTATAGTGTGGTTAAGACAACAGTAGTGTCTAAACTAGCAGCATGTATATTTTTGCCTTTTAAATCTGATAGGTACATGACAGAGGTATCTGAATGGTCTTGCATGTGTAGAATTTTATATTCCAGTATTTAAGCACATTTGGCAGTGCATAGCTGAACACACCTGCTTTGGAGTTTGGGTTTTAATGCAGAGCATCTGCACAAGTTTTTTTTCATACGTTGCATCCCAGATGGAAATACGGCATTTATGGACTAAGACTAGATAGGAACGTTGGCATTTCAATTATCCTGTAATTGTTCATACAAAGCTTTCTTTGACCACAAGATTGTTGAAGGAGATTGGGGTTTTTATTTACGTGTTTATAAACAAACTCTTCAGTACCTTGGCTTTTAGTTTTGTTCTCTTTTAAACTCTTTGTAACTCTTCTCTTCTTCTCTTTTATGGAGATGTATCCACTCTGATTTATCTTCTTTGTTGTAAGTCAAAAGGGAAGTACTTCTATGGCAGCCATATGTTTTTCTTAGTTCCCTGGGAGCCCCATTCAAAATATGTGCCTCTATAGGCAGATGAAGGGAATGTGATGGTCAAATTCTTCTGTCCTAATGGAGCAAAAATCAATTTATGTACCTGCTCTTGAGTTTTGCTAATCTTCCAGAGGTGATGGTTCCACCAAGGGAAGGTCAAAAATTGGCCTTTGAAGGTTTGTTCTCTATGATACTGCGTTGTTTATCAAAAGACTGTATTTTTATTTTTCCATAATGGACCTCATTCCCCCTGAAAAGAGAAGTTTTGTAGAAACAAAAAAAATAGATTGACTGAAAGAAGTGAAATGGATTTTTTTTCATATTCTGTAAAGCCATCAAAACACAGATAACAAGAAAGGTTGTTCTTTAGTAGGGCTTCAGTGAGCAAATGGATTCACTTCAATGATGGTGTGAGGAAACAGATTCTTCACAATTATTCCTGGAGAATAAAAATCTAATTCATCAAAGTCATCGTGCCACAACTGTTAAAACAATCTATCTCCTACTGAATGCCAGCAAGCTAATGTTTGAGAAGTGACATTTTTCACAGTTTATTGTTTTCTCATGAACGTGGCACCAACCACATCAAATGTATTCACATAGTAGTGTTGGCATTGATGAGTTAGCCATGTGCTTTCTGGAGTTTCCATTTCTTCGGGAGAAATGAGAACTTTTAGGTAGAATGTAGGAGATTTCTCTCTGCTCTATGTGTATGTTCCCCATGTTCAAGTACTTGTTAAGCTATACTGGAGTTCAGTAGCATAATGAAGCATTTTTATGGGAACACAAAGTTCTGGAACCCTTCACAAAACTGTTTTTGTGGATGAGTGGAGCATATGAGGGTAAGCACTTTAAGATCACAATTTTAATACAGTTCATTTTTTAAGAGCAGGCACTTACAATGTGCTCTATTTCAACTCAGTGCACCATATATGATCAGCCAAGATTAGACAGATTCATTTTACAGTTTTCTTTTTATTTTTGCTCATCACGAAGTATCTGAGTATAACTTGGGTATTTCATACTTGGAGTTTTAGTTTACAGTAAACAATGTTAGTCACAGGTAAACAATCAGTTTAAAATGAACCAAACCAAAACAGAGTCCACATGATTCTATTCCTTAACTTGAATGGGAAATGACTATGTTGCTCTTACTCTTTCTGAGGTCAACAGTAGTTTCCCTTTGCAGTAATTTGTCATAAGATATGACCATACAAATGTTGCAGATGCTGATGAGATGTATAGGCTACAAGGAGAAAACCAGTGTCTGTATGGAAATAATCTTCTTGCTAGTCAAATGTATGAAGACAACAAAGATGCTTTTCAGTTTCAGGTTTGCAGTCATAGTTGGCCCTTTTTTCCTATATAGTTGCAATGTGTGCAATGTTGGCCATGATAAATAGAAGGATGTCTGCCTACAGTCTTTTAGAAGAATTCATTCCAACTGAGACCTGCCCAGTTCTTTCTCACGGTTTTTTACATATATATTTCTGCAGGAAGAGCAGTCATAGTGCTCAGATACTCAAAAATGCATCTGCACCACAAGAAACTGCCTGTCAGATTTCCTGCATAAACTATAAAAATAAAAAGTATCTTGGCAATTATTTTTCAGCTGTGAAATATGCTTTTGAAAAGCTGTGACTGTAATTTTTCTTGCATACAAGTCTGTATTCTCTTATTGTTACCATATGTGGTGCTTTTTTTATAGTTCAGCCAGTCTCCGAATAGCCAAACTCTGAACAACTTTTCTTTCTTCAAATTGCTTACTTCTAGATGTAACCAGCCCATCTTATAACTGCAAAGGAGCTATTACAGTATTCAAACTACATGTAGGGCCCCTGGCTAGGAGTCTTGTAATCTAGAGTGATGCTGCTCCAAGAAAAAGTTTTGGAGACTGTACCTAGCATTTCTTTATTTTGGAATCTTTGAAACTGTCCCTCATCTTCCATCTTGTTCCATTACTAATGATTTCTGTAGTCTAATTAAGGCTAATACTGGCACTAGAGACATTTCATGGAATTCATAGCTTCAGGTTGCACGTCCTTTTGTTTCTTGAAATTCAAAGAAGCGAAAAAATATGAAAAAAAGCGAACATTTTTTTTTCTGTGTCAAGAATGGCAAAATCACGTGTAAAATTCCTGCTAGTTCTGCTTGGCAGCTTACTATTAGCATTGGCTTATTGCTTTACATGTGCATACTGCATATTTCTGTACTGAAGGTACTACGCTTGACGGGTGGTTTACAATATAAATTGGAAACTTCTGATTACCTATATGCTCATGAACTGAAGTCTCAATACTGACAGCCTAGTCTCAGCATGGTGTAGCTTTTCTGGTTGATGGAGGTGTAGTCTGGAGCCTTAATCGTGGTGCTACTGTTCTTCATTCTCCAAGATTTGTCAGGACTTTTCTTCTGAGTCTCTGCTGTGCTTCCAGAGTATGCTTAGAGATCTTTGTTGGCTTGATAAAGGCAATTTTATAGGTGTTTTTGATGACAGAGTTAATAAATGGCTTGCAACCAAATGAGAGGTTCCTGTAATTACAGGATGATGCTACTGAGGACTTAAGAATACACTTTTTTATCTCCTCTTTTTTTTTTTTAATCTGAATGTAGTTTTTCCATTGAAATAAAATCAGGGTGGTATACTGGGGAGGGGTTGTAGTTCAAATATTGAATGATTAATTTTGCATCAGTGTTTTGAATGAGTCTGGGAGAAGTAAGGTGTTGTTTCTGAAGGCTGAATGAGATAAATACTTTAGCAGTTCAGACTGGACCCATGAGTTGCTGGTCAAGAAGATCAAGAGAACTAACAGTGCTGTGAATTTTCTTGGGTTTTTTTGGGGGGGGTTGTTTTTTTTTGTTTGTTTTTTTTTTTTTTTTTAAACTTCATTTAAAAATCTAAATCTCTACGTTGGAAAACATTTATAGTTACTTTGCAATCTCCAGGTGGTCATCCATCTAGCTGAGTTTTATGTCTCAGGTAGTAGCTAATATGAACTGCTTGAGGGAAAATTCAGGAAATTCTGAAATGAACTTCTTTGAAAGAGCCTTGTAGTGCTTTATTTGTCTTTGTCATTTTAGACAGCAGGCTCATCTTTCTTGTACTCATATAGTTCATTCTTTTCACAGTAACATTTTCTCCAGCCCAGATGATCTGGATTATTTGGGGTTTTTCAGTAGTTTCCTGATTGCTGGCCAGAGAGTCGTGTTGCAGGTTGAATTTAGTGCACTTTTTTTCTCACAAGCTTGGAGCAAATAACTTCTGTACCTGGGCTGTTTGCTCATGTTACTTCTAACAGCAATCACTTCCAGTCATTGAAAAAGAACCAATAACGTTCCATCAGTAGGGAAAATTTAGGTAGCTCATGAAATTTAGCTATCATACTCATTGCCCACATAAGCTCTAAACAAAATTTCCCTGAAAATACATCTTATCAGACTTGCTAGGAATACTGTATTACATCTAATTAAAATCAGCCTTGATAAACCTGTGATTAACCAAAGGAGAGAAAAAGAAAGACATAGAAATCCATCATTTTAATGATATCATGATGAGAAAACCTGACAGTTGTTGGTTTTTTATCTTCCATCAATCTTGAACTAAAATAGGTGATTTGAAAAGGCAATGCGTCATCTTTCACCTTAGCTGAACTTAGTGGGGATGATCTGCAAACCTGCTGTTTGAGGTAGATTTTCTTTTTTTTTTTTCCACATAGGTATTTTAAAACTCAGTCTGACATAGCAAGTGGCATGCAGCTCATACAGCTGTTGTAAAGCTAGATTCCTGCTTTCTTCTGAATCTCCTATTGTATAGGTATTGACTAAGAGATTTCAGGCAGCTGCAAGTAACATTTTAATAATCAAGCTTACTGTAGATTGTTTAGAAATATGGAATAATTTAGTTACGTGATTTAATCAGATAAGAGTTTCCAAGAGTTTCCATTCTAAAACGCTACTGTGATAGTCTGAATTTGTATATCTAAAAACTGCCAAATGTGTGATCTAAAAGATTTTTTTTAAATGACTGTGGGATACCTTTTTAAACTCACTGTGAAAGCTCGCTTTTAATTCAGTGCTCTACAAACTGAGTCCAGAAAATACTTGTATGCTATCAACTTCAGCTAAGGCATTGTTACATCTCACTAGCTTTATTTGTTGGACCTACGCTGGCTGTCAGAAATGTTGAAATAACCTCGGCCACTTATTTGTGCCATGAAATATGTTCCAGTAAATTGAAACACAATCTAGCATGGTGTTACTGGAGCTCTGTTCAGTTTTCTATATTCATGTGTCTCTCTCTGAGATGCAGATGTTTCTGTATTAATTTTGTGTATGCAGATCATTACAGACACCTATGGTTTGCATTGAAAGAGAGAATTTTTCTCCAAAATACTTTATTTCACAATGAATAATCAGGAAAAACAATGACTTACTGAAGTTTGAGAAATCATTGTGCATTTGGAGATCATAATTGGTCTACTTGTAGTTTATTTATACACAAAACTAGAATTGGAGTAATTTGCAATGTCAAAATTTTTCCTCATTCTTTCCACAGAGAATGTGTTTTCAACAAATACATTTCTCTGCATGCTTCCAGTGAATATAAACCTACCAAAATTACGCACTGTAGAAATACGCCAGTTCATTTTCTTTAAAAACAAAAACCTAAAAAGTTCCTTTTGATAGAGGGTGTTCTGCAGTTTATAAAGAAGAAATATGTCTGTTTTCTGTTTATCATGTATCTCCTCGTTCACAACTCGGTCTTCTGATGAGTATTCCTTAAATGAAAAGGATCACTGAAGGAGGAGCGGACAAGTTAATACGCAGACAATCCATATGTTCCTTTTTTCCTACCCTTGGAAGATTCTTTTATAACAGTAGTGATATCTTTTCTTATCTTCCCTTTTCACTCAGAATTTTTTTAAGAAATGAATATTGCAGTAAAGCTGCCTAAATACTAGTACTGGCTATCTTTTTGATAGGAACAGTAAAGGTTTCTGATGCACTTGCATATTCCAATGATAAACCCTAAAATCCTTAAAATACTTACTTGCAGAGTAACCCGTATGTAAAAAGATACTGCTTAAATGGAAAACAACAAGTTTTGTGAGCATTCAAAATCTGACTAAAAATATATTTTGTTGAGAAACATTGTATTTACAGTATTCTTGAGAAGTGGAAGATACTTTTCACAAATGGCACTTGTATTCCCCTTCCTCCCATCTGTTATCTCTGTCCATGTAAGAGTTATTAGATAGGTAGTCAGTGCTAATAAATAGTTGGATGTTATTTGGAAAAAAAATCTACTGTACAAACATCTTTGCTTTTGAGGATCTTGGGAAAAAAAGTCTATGTAATACTGTAAGTAAATATGCAGTAATAGCATACATTTAAAAATAATGCTGGAAACCTAGAAAGGAAATGCATAGTCCAAAAGAAACTTTTCCAAAACTGTCTGTAGTATCTACATAGTTCATGTATATGTCTGTTGTATAAATCTACTCATCCCCTTCTCTTTCATGATGCATGGTCTTTACTTTTCTAAAATGTTTTATAGAAATTCTGCTATAAAAGACCATGTATTTGGCACTTGTCAAAAATTACATGCTAATCTGTAGTAACAGTTATCTAGAGAACAAAGCAGAAAGTAGTTTGAACTATATAGTGCGCAGCTTTGGAGACGATAAAGTTTAAATCAAAAACAAACTATAGTTTGAAATCTTTCTTTCAAAGCAAATGAAAATATCTGAGTATTCCATGAGACTTCCAGTGCAATCATGTAATGAATTTCAATAAATATTGTCATAATTAGGATTTTTCTCAGTGCATCCTGAAGTAGCCTTGTGTACTATTTTAGCTCATCTTTCCCTCCCAGCCTGTATCAGTTGTGGAAATTCTGATTCTTTCAGTTTTTGAAAAGTGTCTTCTCTCTTTTTTCAACACTAGAAAGAATTGAGGAAAGAAGGAAATGACCACATTTTGCTGCCAACGATTTAGTATTTGTATAATGAAAGAATATTATTAATTTTCACAGTAAACATCTACTATCTTCAGAGATATATATTTTTCTGCTTATAGGGCGTCTCAAGCAAATTTCCCTTTCTTCTGGTATTCTATAAAGCAAATCCCAGAAGACTCTCCCACACTGCAGACCAAATAGTCCTGATACAAATGGAGTCATTGGGGAAATTCCTATTATTTTCAGTTGTGAGAAGGTACTTCTCTTCAGCCTGCTGGGAATTTCTGATTCTTCTTTACTGAGACTCTTCAAGATATTACACATAGTCCTTTCATTGAAGTGCAGGAGCAATGTAGCATGGATAAAGAGCAGGCAAAAAATTTAACAGTAGTTAAAATGTAAGGGAACACAAATTGTGGGGTTTTTTCTATAATAAAGAAACATTCCCTGAAAACAGTCCTTACATGCAAAATACAAGCACTGCTACAGCTGCAAGAGCTGTTGGCTGGTCTCTCTAAGGCAACGGTTTGACCTTATAATGAATTTTCCTTCTACAAATACTTATATAATTCTTTTCTGTATTCATTCATTGTAAGAATAATTAAATCTTTTGGGTTAAGCTTGCAGCAGACCAAACAGTTATATTTAGCTGATAGGCCAAACAGCCCTCTGAGGAACTTTATATACTTACCATGACCTTACTGTTGAGTGTTTTAACTGGTAATGTCTGCAGTTTGCTTTCTAGAAGTGAATGTATTCATAGCCAGGGTTCAGCTCAGCCTTCGTTTTTGCACCTGCAGCAGACTGTGTGTGTAAATATTACTAGATAAGTATCTTGTAGTACAGTGCTAGAAAAATATGGGAAAGCTATTTATTTGCAGATTTGCCTTGATTTTTGGGTTGTACAGGACAATATTTAGAAATTTGCTAAATAACTATGAGAAAATTAGTAAGTGCTGTATTTGTGCTGCATGTGTGAGGTCAAGAGGCACTGAGGAAGCGTAATAATAAAAGCTGTCCTGTTAACACACTGGAGAGTGTTACTTTCCCTATTGGATACCAAGGAAGAACTGTTCACACGTTCCATTTGAAAGATATTGTAGATCATCCCAACAGTCACAAATTTTCACAGGACACCAGCACATAAAAAAAAGATAGTGGTCATGCAGATAACCAAGATGCTGGTGTCCTGCTTTACTCTCTCCGCGTTTTATTTACTCCTGATGCGACAGGAAACCACAGCTGGAGGGAAGGAGAGGAAAGGGGGTTTATCCCTGTAGGGCTGCCCAGACACAGTAACTTGTTATTGGATCTGACAAGTAGGTTAGTGCACAGGCTTCATAGAAAGCAAATAATGTGCCAGAACCCATGAGTTTCACAATATGTACATCCAACTGATGTCCTCTTTCATACTAAGTATGTCTGGAATTTTTGGCTGAGTTGTAGGCTGTGAGAGAGATAGCTAGGGAACTCACTAATTGATATGACATCACTTTTGCATAGTGTTTATTACTTTCTTGATAGCTGGTTGAACTGGCACATTCATGTGTCTGTAGTACCTATCAGTAATAGCGCAGAAGGTAGGAATCCGCACTCCTGGAAGAAGGGGTCAGCAGAACCTCTGCAGACATGATTTAAACTGAACTATTACACTTCAAGTTTTGCTTGCAAGCCGAAGTAGTGTTCAGAAAGGGGGCAAAAAGCAGCGAAGATAAAATGGATCAACATAAAAACAGCAAATACCTTATGTGCTGTCTTCTCAGCAGCAGTGATCCAAATCAAGCAGTATGAGCAATTGGTCCTAAGGGGCCGTATGCCTAGGGAAGGCAGTGTTGAGTGAGTGCCTGTGAAGCTCCAGGGGGAAAGTCTGACTGCAGTGCCAGCATTTAAGAGAAAACTTCTCTCCAGCAGATGTAAATTAGGGTCCCTTTTGCATGTGGCAGAGACCTGAGAGCTCAGAGTTTCAGTTTAAAAGAGGAATTTAATGGCAGAAGCAGCTTCTCTCCCTATGCTTATTCCATTGTCAGTGAAAGGTATTGTGACTGTTTGTTTGTCAAAAGACATGGCAATTAAACATTCTCTAGCTCTCTTCTCTCTCCTATGAGCACCTAAACATGCCGTTGATACAGAACCAGTTACTGAGTTACAGCAGTGTACATCCACATTAAATCCTTTCTAGAATTTGCATCCATATAACAGGAACCAACCTCTGGACTCTGAAGGAAATAAGTTACTTGTAAAATGACGGCAAGGATAATTCCATGTTTCCCAAGGGAAAAAAAAAGAAAGCAGGATAAGTCACAGAACTTCTTGGCTAAAGTACAGGTGGAAACCTTTGTTACCTCAGTTAACTGTGTAAACTGAATTTTCTTATTAACTATCACTATTATAAAATTAATTTAAATACAGATTAGTTACAAGATTTAAAATGTTTGCTCTTTCCATTTTGCAACCACGGGATAAAAGCATTCAGTAAATAGGCTACTTATTCTATTTTCGTAGTTATTTAAAGAAAAATACACAAGCCAGATGCATTATTTCATATGTTTGGTCTTATTGTGCCACTGTGATGTACCAAACTAACAATTCCTGCCCTGCATGTTGAACTTGTCTTTAGTAAACACTAACTATCGCCTGAGTACTTCCCACCATGCTGTTTTTATTAATTTTGTCTTAGGTCTGCTTCTTTTGTTGTTTGTTTTTTGTGCCTTCATTCTCAAAATATCTTTAAGGTATTGCATTTAACTGCTGACACAGTTATTCATCTTCTAAAGCCTGCAGTATTCCCCAAGTCTGTATATTTTTCCTCATCTTCAGTGTTCCTCTGATTTAACTGTTCCATTTTGTTTTGACTTTTGATTATCCCAGGGTCCGATTGGTATGGATGGAAAGCTGGTAGGTGATTTGCTCAAAACCAGTGTAATTTAGGTCTTGCACATACTCCCTCTTTGCTTTTTTAATTGCTCATGCATAACTTATTTCAACACCAGTAGCATAGATTTTAATAGACTGCCGAAAAGCCGCTTCAGTCTTTTGTGTCCATCCAAGGAAATGGAGGTCAGCCATGCTATTCTGGTTTCCGTATTCCTGTCTCGATTAGATTGGAAGGCAGATGTTCTTGCTTGGGTGCTCTGTCCAGAGAACGCTCCACAAGGGTAGTCTGGTGGTGCCTTTCAAACAGCAGGATATTATTTCTTACCGCATATGCGTGGCTCTTGCTGGGTTACTTTTTCCACGGGTTCTTTGGTTTTGTGTTTTAATTTCTCTGCCTGGATTTTGTTAGCTGATTAGATCTGAACGCCTTCATGTCTCATTTTAAACGCATTTGTGTGCTATCCCAGATAGGGAGGTGCTACGGGAATTAAGTTAGAAATAACCTCTACTTTTATAGAATATATTTATGTATATATTTGGATGTATGAGCCTGGAAGTTTATGTTCCCAGCTCTTTAAAGATTAAAATCATGCAAAAGCTGTGAAAATCCAGTTTCTGCACTTTCTCATGCTATTGCTTTTGCTCCCTCTCTCTTTCTCCTTTTCTAGAACAGCCCTTTTATTTGATACCCTGAATACATCTTTTCCTTTCTATCCTTTCATTTGCTACAAGGCCTGTTTCCTCTGCAAGCTCCACTTACTAACATTCAGTGTGGGCTCCATTTTCTTCTCTTAAGACTTTTTGCCTGTGCTCCTTGACATCTCTTTCTACTGTTAAGTAACTTTTCTGCAATGTTTGCCACCTCCAGTCAATCGGTTTTTTCTTTGATCTCCTGTTTTAGCAGCAGATTGATAGCTTACCTGTTGACTTCAGCTAGACCTGGCTACACCATATATCTTTCATTTTTCTTTTACTATCATTTACATATCAGCAGCTAATATGAGGTTGAATTGCTAGGAAGGGATTAACTATCAACCATACAAGACCTTCCATCATTACCTCACTTAACCCCTTTATTTACTGCAAAATAACCTATTAAGTCAGTGAATAGGAATATAGAAGGGAAAATTGTTCTGAAGATTTTGCTGAAACCATGGTATATTATGCAGCTATACCCACTGTAGTCATGCAGATTTAAAAAAAAAATGCAGCAATCAGTAGTGGGTAATCAAGTGCATGAGCAATGATCCAGAGTTTCAAACAGCAGCCACTGAAATACACCTGATCAGTTATTGGTGTTCGGACTGATCTGTAAATGTGTGCAAAGAACAGCAGTCAGTTGGTAGCTATGATCAATGAATCAATTTTAGTGTACGTAACACATTTGAATAAAGAGGTGTTCATTAGAGAAAAATCTGAATAATGCTGACTTTTAATTCTTGAAGAGTATTTTCACCCTGTTTGTTATCTAAAATTTAGAGAAATACTTCTAGCTAAAACATTTTAATCCACAAGTAACATGCATTGGAAACAACTGGAAATGCAGTAGTGAGTACTTTTGTATTCAACATCTGCAGGATAATGGCAATATTGACAGTGTATATAAACTAAGAATAATGCGACTGTTAGATTCCCCATAGAGTTGTGTGTCCCCATGAAAAACAGTTGTCCCATAAAAATTCAGTTTTCACCTTTCCTCTCTCCATATTGTAGACATGATAAAAGACTAATTTTAAATGCACAATAACAAAAAAGCAAACTGGTAACACTGTTGAGATTGAGAGTAGAAAACACTCATGGTAGTAGAAAACATGCTCATGGGAGTGTGATTCTATCCCTGACATTCGATTCAGGGTGTGTTATGTGTGTATGTCCCTTATATCATACATGAAGTGTGTACCGTGTGGGCACTGAGTAGGCTGTATGTCTAAGTTGGACTGAAGAAAGAAGTGTCAGTTTTCAAATATTTTTGTTTATATATATATGTTCTGCTTATTTGCTTTCTACTGCTTTTAATCAACATTTTATAGATCCATTTGGTAATTTCATTGAAGGTTTTTTTTTTAATATATGTCTTGGAGACAGTCTTTAGTGATTTGGTCAAAATATATTGCAACTTTAGATATACTGGTAAGACAAACGTATTGTGAGTTTGTATATAAAAGTTTGCATGCATAGGTCTCACTTTAGTTAATTTATACAAATGTATTGTACAGGCTGCCCAATAATGCCTCAGTAAGCAATTTCTGATGATTTTAGGATTGGATATAGCATATAATATCTTTAAAGCTTCTGTAATGGGAATATTGAGGTAAAGACTGACTGCTGAGGAGTCCCAATTGTATTCATTAACCCAGTGTGATGTGAACGTCATAGAAATGACCAATTTAGAAAATTTTAATTCATATTAGAACTGGAAAACCTTGGCCAGTGTTTTTTTTTTTTTTTGTCTGGAAACCTCTATAGTGCAATGTTGTTTTAAGGAACTAATACAAAACAGTATCTACAACTAGGAATGCTTTAGGTTGCCTTCAATATAAGGATTAGGTAGCTACAATAGTTCTGTATTTTACTATGATTCCTCTGTAAGGTTATTTGTAATATTTCTTATGTTCAAAAGAAATCTTTAAAAACTTGCCTGTGAGTTAAAATATATTTTTCTGGTTTTTTTTTGATTTAGCATGAAAAATCTCGTCAGTTACAAAAAAAAAAAAAAGGCATTTTTTCTTCAAATGCTTTTCTTGTAGATAATAGTTCTAAGTTGAAATGCTTTCCCCTTGCCCCTTAAAATCCCGCAGAATCGCAGAATGGTTGAAGTTGGAAGGGACTTCTGGAGGTCATCTGTTCTAACCTCTCTGCTCAGGCAGAGCAGTCTAGAGCAGGTAGCCCAGAGTCATGTCCAGACGGCTCTTGAATATCTCCAAGGATGGAGACTCCACAATCTCCCTGGGCAACCTGTGCCAGTGTTTGGTTACTCTTGTAGTAAAAAACTTGATGTTCTGATGGAAAAGTTTCAACTCTGTGTAGAAGTACTTTCTAGCTAAAATGAAGAGGTTTTACAAGACTTATAAGATAAGTTTCCATGATCAGTTTCTTTCAATAAAAGAAAGTGTAGTTTCAATTCAACTGAAATATTACTGAAGTGCCATAAAACACTAGACCAAGGAGTTTAAGAAATTCTTTCTTTATAGAGAGAATTATATATGTCTCTGCCTTAATGTGTGAGCTGATTGTCTGGGTGGTTGTAGTTCACAGTCACAGCTACTATGCTGTTTTGTAATATAATTCTGCTTCACGCAAATAATTTGTAATGAGTGGGCTAGAACAACTGATGACTTTCGTTGGCTTTCCTAGGCTAGGGACCTGAGTGATAAGAAGTCTGCTCTGTAAGGGCTTGCAGCAAAAAGGGTGTGCAAGGGTGCCTCTTCATTTGGCTAGGGGTGGTCCAAAGGTGATGTTGATAAATAAGGCAGAAGAAATGTATCAGCTGCCTCTTGGGCTGACTGACAAGGGTTCATCTACTGCTGACTTGCTGGTTTAAATACTGGTTTGTACTTGCTTAAAACTGTGGTGCTTGCAGCAATGGAAAAAAGACAATTGCATGCCCAGAAGTGTGTTTCTCCACTATTTAGACTTTGTTCATTCAATTGGCAATAATTAGCAGCTCCTTGAAACATGGAGGTGAGCCATAATAGAGAAAAGCACTCAATACCTACTTCTAAATCAGCTCAACAGCTATGAATTCTTTCTTACTTGAGAATGATTAAATTAGGTCTTTTTATAATTTCTAATTTGTATTGTTCTGACTATCTAAATATGAAGTTTCTCAAATGCATGTTCAATTATGTGTTATTGTAATTTATTTCTGAAATCAGTTAAATGCAAGAAAGTTAATCAGTTTGAATTAAAATATTCAAATTCAATATAGACTTAAGAGTTCAGAATCTGATTTAAGGAGTTAATCCTTGTCATAACTTTCCATAACTTTATTTTTTTCTTGTTTTTCAGGGTCAGCCTGGTCCTCAAGTAAGTGCCATCTCATTTTCCTACATAAGTTAAGGCTAAATAAGGGCCCCCCAAACTCAGGTTATCTACAAAGTACTTTGTTGGTTTTTTTAATCCTGCTGTAATAAGCTAGAAACCGGTAACCATTGCATAATTCAGTAAAGCAAATATTTCCCAAGAGAGAAACATGGGCCTCCTCATTTGGTTGTCTGAGTTCCCTCAGCTGTTTGACCAGATGGTGGGGTTAACAACGTAATACTGAATAAAGCAAATCTCCTAACTATGGCTTGAAACTTTGCCACCTAACTTTAAAGCAAGATGAAATAACTTAACAAATGTGTAGCAAATGTAATACTTCAACTACTTATTAATTACATGCTAATAATGTTGCTATAATCCAGGCAGCCCACAGTTATTTTAAATATTGCACTGCTAGCTATCTTGATTAATTATATACATTGCTTTGAATTAGTTCTGTTTCATTTGAGAGTAGTAGGACTTTGTCTTCTGAGCTGTAATTGAAGATGTGGAAATCTAGGGATTTCACTTCAGTTCTAAGGTAGAAATCAACCAGCCCAAAGGAAACATTAGGTATAGCAATAATTAAATATAAACTATTTGAGCTAGTGAGCAGTATAGAAATGTGGAAGAGCAAGGAAATAGGGAGGAAAAAAAGAAAAGACAATACCAAAGCCAAACTTAGTGAAATCAGTTGAAAAAACTCTACCTTTTTGTATACTCAGGATGCATTATGGGAAGTGAACTCTGGTCTGTGGGACAATCTTAGAACAAGTGAGTTGCCTGAACGAGAAGTTCTGTGAGGGCCTTTTATATTTCAGAATCATAATTGAAAGTCAAAGCTATACAGCCTTATTGACTGATTTTTTTTTAAGTTAAGATTTTCTTTACAGAAAGCAAGCATTTTTTCCTCTGATTTTTTTTATTTCTAATCATTGTTTTCTGTTGAAAACAGTTTGTGTCACAAGTCCTCATCCCAGTCAGTTTGAATGCCTAGTATCCTTGCCGTGCCAGATTCCATTTAATAGTGTTATATAAGTAGTCCGTATGATGTTGGAAATGACCAGCCCTCCCACCCCCAAAGCACTTCTGTTTCACAGTAGGCTCTTGATGTGTGCCCTACACAGAGAGGTACCTTCAGCCTCTGTGCAGCTGGGGGTCAGTGGAGAGAGAGATTGTAATTCTGTGTGGCACTCGTGCTCTGAACAAGCTCTGTTTGGGACCTGAGGCTGTTACTTGAGCCTGTGGGTTGCCCTCTGGTTGGTGTTGAATTGTGCTGCCACCCGTGTCTTTTCCCTCTGGATTTGAACCCCCACCTCCCACATTTCAGTTGCTTGGAGAGTGTCTCTTGCTTAATGCTTGTAAACAGCTGCTTAGCCTTTGGAGCTCGTATCTCTACATGAAATGCCCTGAGGTAGCTGTAGGCAAAGAACCACAATGGAGATGGCAGCATTTGGTGCTGCTTCAAGGGCAGAAAGGCGAAGAAATCTTGTCACGATTGTAAGAGAAGTAGGGTGCAAAACATAGGGAAAACCCTCTAAAAATCCCCTCCCAAATTGTATCAACTTCTCTGTGCCCTGAATGATTATACAAAAACCAGGTACAAAGTATTAGGACCTACAAACTTAGGATGGGTATTCTTACATCGTAACTTCAGTCGTTCCGCCCAGTGGAAATGCTCATCTCTGTGCCATTGCCATTGTTCTGAGCAACGCTTACCATTATTCTTAATACTACCTTTTCCTCATTTTCAGCTCAAGATGCTTGTATTATGGCAGGAGGATATGTATGTACTCAGTCATTTTGACTGGCTACTTGATAATTCTTGCAAGGGCACTGGTGCAGAAGTCGTAATGGCAAGAGACTGAGCTGGATTCAGCTCTCGATCGAGATGCCTGAACCTAGAAGCTTGTGTGTAGTTGTTGACATGTGTAGTGTGTAAACACTCCTTGTAATTACTGGAGGTTGAGTCGATACTCAGTGCACCTAGAGACCTCTTCAGCTCATTGTAAACTCAGTTACGTTCCCTGCATACAGGCATTTGTTGCTGCTTGAGATGATCCAGGATCTCGAGCCTAGCCTCTGGCTGTCATATGTACGTGTTGGACCGCTGTTGTATCTGTCAGTCATGGGCAGCTGTCTTGGATACCTAGAGAACCTCTCACATGACACTAGTTGCATACATTTATGCCTTTTAATTATAGATTCTGATTATAGACAGCTACTGAATCTAATAACCATTCTGCTGAATTGCTCTCTAGCCTCTATTGACATCTGTGAGTCTTAGGCAACTACATGTAGGTTGTACATTTAAATGTCTTTCCTCTTAAACTGAAACCCACATAACTTCATGAGACAGCATTTTAAAATTGTTGAAAGCTGTAGTTGAAAATCTTAAGATTTTTAAAAATTAATTTTAAGGTATCAACAGAAAACAGCCACCTGTTATTGTCAGTAATTTCCCCAGTCTTAACTGTGTCCCTGAGAAATCCGAAATGAAAAGTATTGGTTGGCTTGGTAGGTAAGTAACGGTTTCCTGGCTTCAAAGATTAGAACTGCTATGCTGACAAAAGTTTTTGATATCATAGCCATGTAAGTCTACAGTAAGATAAAAAGTAAATTCTGATCCTTTTTACACTGTGTTTTATTAACACCTATTCTTTTTTGGTATGATTTTCAAAAGTTCACACTAACTTCACCCAAAACGTACATAATTACTGGGTACAAATATAAATTCATAACAGATCAGTTACTCCTCCTACCTTTTTGTCTTTGAATTTTTACTGCTTCTTTTCTTCAAAAATGCACCACAGAAGATAATTTTGTTTTGTTCTTTCCTGTTTTAAGTAAAAAGAAGCTTTATTACAACCCACAAGCAATTTTTCAGAAAAAGCTTGTGGTTCTGTTGCATCTCTGAAAGGTAGAGACCATGAACAATAGCTAAACTATTTCTAGCATAACCTTTAAAAAAATCAAGTACTTTCTTATTATTTTGGTTTTCTGTTAAAAAAAAAGGTGTTTCAAATACCATGTAAAGAGTTTCTTTGTGAAAGATAAAATAATAACATGTTCAATATTTTTGCTGAAACTTAAATTCTGGCTCTTGAGTGACCCCCAAAAAATACCTGCTTTTTCTTGTTCAGAATGTAAATATGTATTTAGATTAGCTTGTAACAGAAATATTTAGTTTCCAAATAAATCTAGACAACCAAATTCTATACATACATCTCCTATTTAATATAATAGAAGTATTCATGTTTGTCAAAGGACAGAGTTTAGCTTCTAGTCTAAAGTTAATTCCATAAGGAATGTACTGTCTGGGTAAAGAGAGAAGGTTTGTTATTTCTAACTTTTTTTGTTGTTTAGAAGTAAAGTTCATTAAAAAAAGATTAGAAAACAGTGCATTTAGTTTTATGGTGAAGGAAGGCAAAACAATCCTTTACAAAATCCTGCTGAGGTGAAGCTATTAGCAACTCTAAATGTGGGGCAGGGTGGTGTTTCGAGGTGACTTTCTCTCAGTCAGCCAACTGCTTTCTTTCTCGTGGCAATATCCTCTCCCTGGCCTAGCTCTAGTGCAACATGCTTTCTCTCTCATGTCAGCATACATGATCACTCTCTGTGTGGGACTTTGAGATATAGCAGCCCCACAGATGCTTCTCCCTTCACTTTGGCAGCCATTCAAATCTGTGTTAGAAATGGACAAAATACTAATGATTGATACTTGTTTTCATGAGATTCTTTTTTTCCTGTATGTGAAATGTCTATGGAAGTGATGTTATTTCAGTTTGAAATTTTCCAGTGTTGTGTGCATGATAAAGAGTTACCATAGCAATTCTGGTGACAAATAGATGCGCATGTCTTTTTCACCATCAAGCTTCAGGGTATGTGACTGGAGTATTTTTAATTTCTGATGGCAGAGATTCCGATTCATGGTTAGACAGGCTGTTACTGGCTTATGCTGTCAACAGAGCTGACATTTTAACAACAGAACCATTTTAACTTTTTGTTTTCTGTTTTTTGTCAAGGCCTGAGAAAAATAGCCAGTAGGACATAGGCCATAGTTTTGAGCTGGTTTGGATGGCAGCAGTGTAAGTTGAGAGATTTGTTTATCACTTCCTAGAGAGCACTGTGATAGCAGGGAGAATCTTTGACCTTAGGAAAGAGTTGAGTATCTGACAACAGGAAAGATGGGAATGGGTTGTGTAAAGAAAATGTGTTTTAAGTCCTGCTGAATTTCCCTTTCAGTTTTGGTAGTTTGGATAGCTGTCTGCACTCCAAGATTTGTTAAATATTCCTCTCACTTAGCACATGCCAGTCCGTATTGGGGTGGTTGATAAGGTCAAGTGATCATGTATGTGTTTTGATGTTTTTTTAAACTATGAGCAAGGTACATAATATGTCCTGTTGACTAATACTGCAAAGTGGTCTCTGCCTGTCTGACCCTTAAAGTTGGACATGCTTCTTTTGTTCTGATTACCAAAAATTGAGGTTTAAGCTCCATATTCCTTGTCCCCAGCAGTTTGGCTTTAGGAATGCCTAGAGTACTACCTGTATGGAGAGTGGAGGAAGGAGGCAGTAAGTACACTTATGAATAACAGAGGCAGCATTAGGCTGGAGAAGTAGTTCATCACCTTGAGATACACAGTGCAGTTAAGTTGCTACTCCTGAGAGAAGCCCAGTGGTTCTATCCAGGCCCTCAGCTGTTCACACTCTGGAGAATGATTTTGTGGTAATTGTCTACTTCTAGCAGCTGATACCCTAAGCTCCTTTGTAAACTTCTGATCCTGATAAGGGATTGTATGACTCAGT
This sequence comes from Chlamydotis macqueenii, assembly GCF_036417535.1. NCBI lineage: Eukaryota > Metazoa > Chordata > Aves > Otidiformes > Otididae > Chlamydotis > Chlamydotis macqueenii. The sequence goes on from NC_141559.1 coordinate 25,667,231, forward strand.
TTGAATATGCAAATGCTAATCTGTTTTTGAGTTACAAGTTACAGGTCAGATTTTGCTACTAAACTTCAACTTGTTTGTTAACAATGAACAGGTACAGTCACTCAAATTTTTGTTTTCTAGGCAGATATGGAGTGATGTTATCTTTATTTTATGTATTTATGTGTGTGTGTGCACTTTGTCAGATGCCATCAGGCCATTATTTCAATGTAGGTTATGAAATTCCTTCAGTAAACATTGTGCATCTTAGTTTCTTCTTAATTCCTTATGTAAAACTGTGATTATTTACATAGAAATCAGAAGATGAGTTAGAAGTTTATGTAAATTCATGGCGGGATGTACCCTATTACTATGGTTTTTCATTTAAAGGGAGCCAAATACTATTATGCATCTAAAGATTTGGGTTCAATATTTTGTTTCTTCTGAAGTGTCTTCATTAGCATGTAAACAGTACAAAGAGCTAATGGCCAGGTAGACATAGGAAGACAGCCAAACACTATATGTAGAAGTCTTGCTTGCATCTGTACCAATAACAAGGCCAAATACTTGGTCCCATTGCTCCTAATAACATTTTGCGATCAATTTTGAGATCAGAAATGCATCTTAACTGAGGGTATAATGCAAATAAACAAGCTTGTACTAAGTCTCATATGTATTTAATAGGCAGAGCTTTACCACTTGTTTACCATTTTCTTTCCTTTCTAAAGCTGTTGACTTGTGAACCTGAAGAAACAAGTGCTATCATAATGGCTTTTCATTTTATGTTAGCAAATAAGAAGCAAGGATCTTGCTCTTGTCTCCCATCAGGTTTATAACCATATAGCTCAGTCATTTTAAACCACATCAGAGAATGTAGAAGGAGAAATAATGCTCAAAACACTGTTTACTGTCTGATGTGTACATGAAACTTTATGATACAAAAGATGCAAGAAATACATCTTCCCAGAAGGAGTTAATGTGTTTAATTGTTTTAAAGTATGTTGCTTTCTCAGCTTTGTATGTAATAAAGCAGAAGTTAATTTTGTTACAAGGAACTGACAACAACAATAAGCACTTCTGAAATATAAAACACTTCGATTTCCCCTGGTAGACTTATGAATGTTCAGTGCCTCTTAAGCTAAGCAGATGGTATTAGTGCAAATAAGAGGATTCTTTGCTTTGTGAAGAACAGAGCGTGGAATTGGAGATTTAGGGCCCGATTTTGCTGGACTATCAGTTGTACCATGACTAAGGAAGTACCACACATAATTTTAAGAGCCTGAGGGGAGTAAGTTCCAGGCATCAACAAGTAAGATTCTTGTGGTATTTAATATTGTGCTCTACTTCCAACATGTTTTTTACTTGTCTTTTGCCAGGATTTGTGAAGGAGCCTCTAATGGCAGATTAATGACTCCCTTACAGTACCCTGCTAAGTGAACTTAGTTGGGGATAATCAGACTTGTTAGAGCTCTGTCTGATGACAGATGGCCAAAGCAGAGGCCAGACTCCTACCCCGGCTGTGCAACTATGTTCTTTTACCTACTCTGATACGCATGGTTTTGAGTTATGATTTCAGTAAATATCTCTGGAAATCTTGTGCTGAAATAGCAAGATGTTAAAATGTTCCACAGCATTTCCTGGAACAGGTAATTTATTTCTGATTTGTTTACCTGATTCAGAAAAATATCAGATTTGAAATCTGTTAATTTAACAATTACTCACTCAAACTATGTTTTGATTTTCTACAAACACAAAAATAAGAATATTCATTGTACAGAATTCTGTGGAAAAGGCTCTTCATGCAAGGTAATGCCAGCTCTGGATGCCCACGTAAGACAGATTGTGTTGTTATGGAGGCAGTTTCTTTTACTAAACCTGAGGATCTACCTCCAAAGTAGCTGTATGTAATAGATGCGGAAAGCTTGGAAGATGGATTCTTGGAACAGTTTAAATTGTTTGGCCTAAAACTTTTAGAAGTTCATCTCCTCGTTTCATAGTGCCCATTTATGGTACTGTTGCTCTGAAAAACCAAGTCCTAGAATAAAAAAAATATATAAAACTAATATATAAAACTCTAAAACAAAACATGAAGGAGTGCTTTCTATTTGTAGGGTGTTATCAACTTTTCTTTATGGTGGCATCACCAATTTTGGAAAAGAATTGGTTTTGTTTTAATAAAATAAACATGAAAGTCTGATTTACTCGTTACCTATGCCAGCATAAATGTTATGGGGAATCACACATTAGCATTCCACCTATTCATCTAGAAGTTGCAGCTGTCACCAGGGCACACTAAATCTTCTAACAGCAAGTGAAGAACTGTGAAGCAAAAATGACCTGTAATCCTTAATTTGGTATAGCATTGCTTAGCTTAACAGAGTACATATGGGTACAAAAAAAGAAACTGCAAGCCTAGTGCTGTGGTTCCATTATGAGATGTACAAAGGGTTGTCAAAATATAATTAAGAACTCTGAAATATTTCTTGTATTCCTAAATAATTTCTTTATCAAACGACCTCTGTATTTTCTTCATCCTGTTCTACAGATGGCAGAAATACACTAGTGTGTTCTGCATTTTATTAGGAATTATGTCAAAGCAAAGTATTGTACTGTGTTCAAGAATATTATATAGTATTTTACTATACTGCTGCACATGTTTTTAATTCGGTATTAAACTCCTACTGGCTTATTGTTTTTACTGATCCTCATGCTGTATTTCAGCTTTGAATTCCAGTTCAATTTGTGTAGATCCCAGTAGTTTCACTAGCTTTGGGGAAAAAAAAATTAAATTAAGAGTTATAAAAATGTGTATTTCATCAAGCTTATGATGACTTAAAGATAACACTGTGATATCTAAGTCCTTAGTCTTTCACAAGGTTTTCAAAATATCAGAGTTTCCGTGATCACCCATTATCGGTCCAGAGCCCTGGTGATGTTCTGTGCTGGAAGCTTGGAAGTCCTGCAAACTGGAGTAGACCTGGGACATCTGGTCTCAGATTGCCAGATGGAAGCTTCAAAATTTGTGTTTTCCATTATAAAGTGACAGTTTTGTCAATTGCAATTTGACTTTAAGCAACCTTTGATGTTAGCAGAAATGCTTCCGTTTCTTTATATTGAATTTGAGCTGGCATGAAAATCTCTGATTATGTGCTATTCTTTCTTGTAAGTATGAGTCAATTTTGGAGGAGAGAAAGAAGAAAAAATAGAAAATCCAGCAATTCTTTTCATTGGAGTGTTTCTTGTACTACCAGTAACATTCTTAATGACCATGGCATGGAAGTGTCCATTCTGTTTGTGAGCTTTAATCCAGAATTCTATGTTTAAAAATGTGTTGACTGTCCCTGCAATAGCATAGGAGCTCCTAATAATCTTTTTTTTTTTGCTGAGATCCATCAGTAACATTCAAGAGTTGTGAGCTGCTGAGAAACATGTAAGAGAATCACATATTTTCAGAAATACAATCCAGTTGTATTGCACGGTATGTCTGTTAGTGATCATTTGCCAAAAAGAATGAGTATACATTTAGGTGTACATATACATATGTGTGCAATTTCCCCTGAAGATGTTCTGAATTTTATAGACCAAACTATTAGTCTTTAGGAGAAAACTGTTTTGTTTTTAATAAACTTTATGTTGTCTTAAATTGCTTCCTGTATAAAGAAAGATGTTGCCAGCCTTAAAGGTTACAAAAATATATTCAGTCATCTCACTTTTATATATGCCTATGTATAAAAGTATGTGTATGTTTGTAGTTGATATAAAAATTCCTTTGCATTTATGCAGTGTTTCAACTCAGACTTTACAAATCTGAACAGCTCTCAAAATAGCAATATGAAGTATGTCATTGTAGTTTTCCACTATTGTAGATGAGGAAACTGAAGAAGATAAATGAAAGGTTTAGTTCTTCTACTAGCATTTGTTTGTCTTAATGTAACACATGCATTTTTATTTCTATGTACTCATTGACTTGGAATAAATTAATCTGTGATTAAGGGTTGATGAATCGCCATCCAGACTAGAGTTGCGACTTAGAGTGTCAAGTCTTTGCCTCTTATAGCAATGACTAGGTAGGATAGCTTGGAGACATTTACAGTAACCTGGTGCTTACAAGTTGGCTCAGATGGATTTGTGCAGTTTAGCTTTTATCGCTACATTTGTCAGGCAGTTCTTGTAAAAAGGCTCATTTGGGTACCAATGGAGCCTGGCATGCATAGAAACTGTTTAAGGGACAACAGGATGTGCAAGAGGGGGATAGGAAAGAAAGAAGTGTAAGATCCACAGAGAAGTGTATGTAGGTATATCACTAAAATATGTTGTTTGTTTTTTTTTTTCCCAAGCATTAGCATCTCCTCAAGTTAAAAAAGTTACCTAGTTTGTGAAATAATTTAATTGCTCCTAATCTGTGGAGGTTATACTGCAGTCTCAGAAGCCTTTCCATCCCTTGGGCTATATTTTACACAGCTATGCCTTTATACTCGTATTTTACTGCTGTTTTCTTTTAACCATTCATGATTTAAGTAATCTAATACACCACTTCTTTTACAATAGCATTTTATAGTAGCATTTGCAGACAACACTAAAAGAATACCTAAATCTTTCTTTGACATTCTACTACCTTGAATGAGCAGATGTGTCCTGTACCGAGTACCAAAGTCTGGAAGAGAAAAAACAGTATATGTACAGGATGACATGCCTTTGAAATACTGAATGAAACTCGAGGCATTGCAACTGAAACAAATGTGGATTCACCACAGTAAATGGAAGAATGGAATTGACCTCTCCTATGTAAAAGTTTGTGTTAAAATCCATTTGCTGAAATTAGTGTTGAAATACAGTACTACATGTATGTTAGCTGCGAAACCTTGTTTGTATGTGAGCTATCCAGTTTTGTCCACTTATACAAGATCAGCCTTTATTACTTTAATGTAAATATGCCTTGATGTGGTAGCCAATACAGGCCAAAATTCTTCAAAAAGAGTATCGGGCTTTTAGCAGCAGATTCTTTGAAACTAATCTTAGTGCTTTCAATAATGAACTTTGGGTGGTTTTTAATTTCTTTCAAAGAGAGAGATGGAGAAGTGGGAGAATCTATGAAAACAAAATGAAATGGGTATGAGTCATTACAATCAAGTTGGGTTTTTTTCCCTTGAATCAGCTTTCTTTTATTTCACTAGCTGCCTTGTTTTCAAACTATTCCTTATTTCAAGTAGATGTACAGGGAGTTTTTCAGGTATTTCAGTCATTTGTTTCTGTGTGGTTATGATTTTTTTTGTAGAGCTGTACTCTGTGCAGCATCTGTTAATGAAGTACATAAATCTTCTCCTTGACCCAATTGGCTGTCAAAGGAGGATATGCCTGGTAGATATTTGTATGCTGTTTCTCTATAGAATAGTAATAGGGACAGTAAAGTTGAAAGATCCAGAAGATTAGGGAGCTTGGAAGATACATTTCAATGACCACAGGTGCTTCTCTTGTAGGTAGTGACTGGCAATGGCTCTGAAACTCTCCCCTTTCCTTGTTTTCCTCCTTTGTCAGTTTTCTTCAAGATGCTCGAAGTTCAGCCTACCATCCTCATAAAAAAGATTCTTTTAAGACAAACCAAAAAGACCAAATAGGCCAAAGACTCTGTCATTTCAACTGAATTATCTACCAGGCCACTAAGCACTCAGGGAAGCTGCAGAGGTCTTTGAACTATAGAAGCCACTATTCAAGTTTTTGGTAAAAAATGGCTGAAACATTAGAATGTGAACTACTGTTCCTGAAAATAACAGGAAGTTGTTAACTTATAGTGAAGACCTGTTTTCTTACTAAGCTTCTAGGAATAAATGGGAGAGCTGGCCTATGGATAAAAATCTGATAAGGAAGTATAAAAAAATATTTAATGGTGTATTTTTAATCTCAAACATCTGGAAAAATTATTTCATGAATTTGATTGCCAGGATGTGTAATTTTTTTCTTTTAAATGTCTTTTGTGTTGGGAAAGAAAGCCAGAATGTACTTCCATGATCCCTGCAGTTGTATAAGCCCTAAATTCCAACAGACTATATTGATCTTCCTTTTAAGCCTTTTTCCTTTTCTTTTTAATATTGTTTTCACAAGTTCTTATTTGGTTTTTATTAATTGCTTCCATGAAGCAGAAGGCTTTGATTGGGTTCAAGGCATCAATAGCTAAAGGATCTGCTTAGACCAGGAAGTCAGAACGGTACCAGGCTTTTTAAGCAAAATAGCTCTATATTCGTATAGTCTGCTTATTGGCTGCTTACTGGTGCAGTCCTTACAGGTGAGTGCAGAAAACTCCTCTGGAGTGATATTATGCCATTGTTAACCTAATAAAGGGGGATAATTGGGAGGTTAGGCAGTGCTAGTTATTTTTTCTCCTTTGTTTCGTATCTCTTTTAATGTTCAATGCAAAATAAAAGACATGAAGTCTGTGGCAAACTGTTTAGAGTTATAACTTCTTTCCTGCTTCAGTAGCTTGACACAATAATAAATGCAGTTCCTCTGAGGAAAAGGTGAAGCAGTCTACCTTGAAAACTCTTTGCACTCTACTTCTTTTTATTGTAAAATATGAAAGTAGCCTTTCATTCCTCTTTGTCTTCCTGTCATCCAAACATGCTTTTTTATGGTTGTCTAATTCATTGCTCCTTGAATTTCTATGGCATAATTTCTGTTGACTGCAGTGAATATTTATTAATGAAAGTACAAGACTGGTCAACTGCACTGTCGCTTGTTATTGAATCTCAACTACAGAGTGAATGCTGACATAGAAATTCAGTCTTGTTTTTAAATTGTACCAGCAACATGGTCACACATGCAGACATACATGTGAAGACACATACACACGTATATATCTTCCTGTTGAAAAGATATAACAGGGATACAAAAATCAGCTGCTTCACAGTAGTCTAGTATAGGATGGAGTGAGACTCCCAAGAGTCTGTTCTCAATGCAGCGAAAGGAAGAGGAGGAAGAAGTAGGGAGGCTCTGTGAAGGTAAAGGAGTACAGAACAGCATACCTGAGGTACTGGAGGATGAGGAGTTAATCGTCTCGATCACACTGTACTTTTTAGCTGGGCCTATTGCAATAGGACAAGGGGTAATGGTTTTAAACTAGAAGAAGGTAGATTTAGACTAGAGATAAGGCAATTTATTTTTTTTTACAATGGGGGTGGTAGAACAATGGAACAGGTTGCCCAGAGAGGTGGTAGATGCCCCGTCCCTGGAAGCATTCAAGGACAGGTTGGACATGGCTCTGAGCAACCTAATCTGGTTGGAGATGTCCCTGCTCCTTGCAGGGGGGTTGACTAGATGACCTTTAAAGGTCCCTTCCAACCCGAACTATTCTGTGATTCCAGGATAGCATGTGAAGCTTTTTCAAGTCCCAAGTGGACAGGAATTCCAAGAGACAGGAATCTGATGGAGAATTGATAGAAGAGTTGGAAGCCTGAACCAGTCTGTATCAAAAACGTGCTTCATTTTTGGAATGTTTTATAAACCAAATATTGAACACTTATTTTGTTGTACTGTCATTAAATTTTTTTTTTTAAAATAATGGATTGAACTAAAAAAAAATCCTGAGACTGGTTTGGAAATAGCAAATCTAACAGTACTAGTAGAAAAATCACACTGTTCAGTCCGTTTTAGGTATTTTCATTCTGTAGGGCGCACATCAGTTGTTTTTTCAAATGTTTTACTGCAGTTCTGAACGCCAGCCAAAAATGTGTGTGTTTCTGTCTTTTTGATGTAACCAAGATTATGTGTTTGTATCTTCCTTGCACCTATGGCATTATTGAGGACGGAAACTCTGAATCTTTTCCTCTAAAATGAGAGACTTATCAATATCAGTTTTTCTCATATGTGATTTTTATACACTTTTTGCATGTTTAGTACAGTGGAATTTCCTTTGTGGTTTTTTTTTTTTACAGTATTGCATCAAAAGTCTAATATCATCAGTAAACTTCTGCTTATCTAGCAAGTAGGAGAATAGGAGTGTGCACTGTGCTCTAGGGAATGAGAGCTTAGATTTAGGAAATACATGTATTATAGTGCAATGAGCAGCAAGTTGTAGCAGGAGACTTTTGACTTTACCAGAAACCATTTTCTTATCTTTAATAATGCAACAAGTTTTCTATTACCATATGTTTGGTCTTACAAGCATGTATGGCAGCTACTCAATTCACAAGAAACTTAGCAATTGATTCAGATTATAATATTTGCTTAGATTCGTTTATGGCAACAGTAGAGCAGTCCTTGATTTTCCATACTCAGGTAATGGGTATGTAGTCATATACTCTCCATACCATGGAATCTTTATAGGACTATTTGTATTGAGTTTTGTAGGTTTTCAAAGAAAAACGTTGTGTTTGTCTGTAGAAGGGGGAAAAAGGAGGGGAAGTGGACCTTAGGGGTTCTTAGGGGAAGCAAGCCTTATTGATTAATCAAAGAAAGAAAGCATATCAGAGAAAGGAAGAGGAGACCTCTCCTAGTAGGTTGTTGCTTGGGACATCGAGCCCTGTGCTTCTTCTTGGGTACTGAAGGTACAGTCAGCAGTGATCTCTTTGCAGCTTGTGATGCTCTCTGATTATTTTTGTGAGCAACATTATAAAGTTCAAAAAAGCACTGCATCTTGATCTCAGCAAGAGCATTGCATGAGAAATGAATGTCTAAATTACAGTCTAAATAGTTTCTTGATGCATTTTGGGTAGATTGTGTTCTCCTGCCTGCAGTTTATGAACTTGTCTGATTTATGTATTGGCATAAATCACTGACTTCTGAATACGGTTGTATGAATTTACAGCAGGATTCACTTACAATTTACTTGTTGATGTGAATGTTAACTGAGCTGTTTATCTAGATTGTTATATGTATCACTTTTACATTTCTGTCGTAGTTCAGCCCCGATCGGGACCAGACTACGCAGTCTCTCTCTCACTCCCCCCACCCTCCGAGAGAACAGGGGGAGATGATGTAAGAAAAATGGCTCGAGGTTTGAGATAAGGACGGGGAGAAATCCTTAAAGTTACCATCACGGGCAAAACAGACTCGACTTGGGGAAAACTATTCATTTATTTCTAAAATTAGCAGGAGAATGAGACAGGGAACAAGATAACCTCCCCCCACCCCTCCCTCTTCCCGGGCTTAACATTATCTCTACTACCTTCCCCTCCCGAGCGGCACGGGGGGGGAAGAGGGAATGGGGGTCGCGGTCAGTTCATCACGCGTTGTTTTACGCCGCTGTATCATCGTCGGGGGAAGAACTCCTCGCATTCCTCTTCTGCTCCAGCGTGGGGTCCCTCCCACGGGCCACAGTCCTTCGTGAAACTGCTCCGGCGTGGGTCATCTCTTCCACGGGGTGCAGTCCCTCTAGAACAGCTGTCCCAGCGGGCCCTCCACGGGCCACAGCCTCCTTCAGGCCTCCACCTGCTCCGGCGTGGGGTCCCCCACGGGCTGCAGGTGGATCTCTGCCCCTCTGTGGACCTCCATGGGCTGCAGGGGGACAACCCGCTCCACCATGGTCTTCACCATGAGTTGCAGAGGAATCTTGGCCAGGAGCCATATTACTCCTCCCCCTCCTTCTGAACTGACCTTGGCGTCTGCAGCCGTTCCTCATAACAGGCTGGCAGACGCCTCTCAGGATCCTTTTTACATCTTATTCACTTCAACTTCTCATCTCCTCTCCACTTCTTGCAGTCGGGCCGGGCCGAGTTGGGCCCAGTCGGCTGCCCGGCGGGAGGCCAGAGGGTGAGGCCTGCAAGGCCCATGAGGCTCGCGCCTCCCCCTCTCTGCCCCCCCGCTCAGCTGCTTCACATCTTCTCCCCTTTTTTTTCTGTTTTCCCCTTCTTAAATAAGTTATAGCAGAGGCGTTATCACGGGACATTCTGCTACCAATTGGCTCGGCCTTGGCGATCAGTGGGTCCGCCCTAGGCCCAGCCGAGTCCACTGAACAAAGGGGAGCAACTTCTAGCAGTTTCCTACAGAAGCTACCACCTTAGGTCCCCCCTCACTAACAAAACCAGAACATTTTCTCAGGTTACATCCTTTTACATAACGTTTATTAAGTCAGACATGGTTATTGTGTCAAATATTCAGGTTTCCTTTTCTCTGCTTTGGAATATTGTAACAAAAACTTTAGAAAGTAAGGGGAGCAAAGGAAAGATTGGTAGGAGGCTTTCAAGTGGTGGGTTGTATTTTTTTTCCTTTACAGTTTTCACCATAAGTCAGTCATATCCCAAAGGAAGAATAAAATATGTAAAAGAGGGGCATATCATTTCAATGGTAGAAGCTGTTCAGATTCACTGGAAATCCTTGTGAGCCCTTGTAAAATTGATGCAAGATGAGATGTTGGCATTGTAAACTAGCATATGTAAACACTGGCTGCAAACATGGCCAAGTTCAGTAAATGCCAAAACCTCATTGCTCAGTAGTTCAGGGCTTGCATACTGGGTGCAAGACTAAAATGAGTGTAGAAACTTTGAAATAGTATTGTGTTTTGTAATGCTCTTTGTAACCTCTTATCTTATGATTCAGCAAATATGATCCTAGTATTTTGCAGCAACTATAGGTTAGACTGGGGTTTGCTGTTCCAGTCAGGAACTTGTAATTTGTGAAACTCATGAGCCAGATTTGAAAGAAATAAAAAGTTTGACTTTTTTAACTGTATACTGTGGTTTTATGGGCTGAAACCACCTCTTACCCTCAATATAAAATGCAGGAATTGAATTAACTTAGGCAATGTATGACACATAATTTAGTTGTGGAAAATACTTAAACTAAGTAAGCAAAAAATTTGTTTCCTTTTTGAATTTGTCTAGATGACATTGGACTGTCTGGTTCACTTTTCTGCTCATCTCCACAAGGCTGCTGTTCCCTTACACTGCCAGTTACGCTCTTATTGTGGATGCGGTAGCTGCTAGTAGGGATGAATGCATTTGTATGCTGTTTTATCCTAAATGAAAATTAAGGCTGAGTATTGCAAGCTACGTTCAGTCCTCTAGCTGCCAGGGTGCCTTAGCCTGTGGCTGCTGTGGTTGAAATGTAGGAAAGCAGTGACTGTATCTAAAAGGATATTACCTGTGTCTTCTGTGGTAGCTCTGTCTGATGGAAGCTGCTGAGCTTGACATCTCAGGATCCTTAGGAGCCTTGGAGGTGGATGATCCCACTGGGACTGGGGACTGTCACAGTCCAATTGATTCTGCTTGGTTGGTTGTTGCCCGCTTGTGCTGGGGACTGGCAGGTTCTTTTTGCAGTGGCATCATATGGGTTATCTAACAGTCACTAAAAATCTGAATTCCTCTGCCCCGACTTTGGAGCTTTCTACAGAACCTAGAAACATTGCTGTTTCTTTGAACCCCTTCCTGAGAATCCCTTACTATTTTCAGTTTTATTTTCCCCTCAATGCTTGGGGCTTTTTTGGTGAATTCATGGTAGAACTGCCTGTATTATGGTTAAAAACAGATCTATAGCAATAAGAATATGGAGACAATGTATCTATAAGAGAATTTGGATAATTTTGAGTGTTTGTAAAACCAGTGTAAGTAAAATACTGCCTTTTTAAGAGGTCCTCTGAAAGTAGTAACTGTTGCAAAACTATAAAGATGGCAATGGCCACAAGGGTGGAATACAAAATTAGCATCTTTCAGGGAATTAATTGAAAAACGCCAACTGTGTGAAAAATCATTCTGATCACAGTTAACCCCTAAGGGGAATGTTGCCTGAATGAAAGCCATAAGGGTTGGTGTCATGTTTTCTAGTATTGATTCTCTTGCCCTTTTATTTCTTGTACCCATATTTATAATAATGTAAAGATTTCATCAGAGAACGGAATTGGGATTTTGATAGCCAAAAAAAAAAGTCACCTTCCAGTAATCCTGAACATGGCTGTTGAATGGATTTGACCCTGCTTTGCTCTTGGCTGGCAGGTACCTGAAGGCCTTTCAGTCTACTTTAGAAGACCTTGTTTTAAAAACAGTAGTATTTGTCGCTTAATTAAGAATGCAGATTTTGCATGTGTTCAGGATTTACAAGGCCTTGCTTATGTGAAACAGGCTATAAACTCTCCTTGGAAATGTATAGTAGTCTGGAGTAGATAATTGCACTTTGAGAAAAGAGCCTCTGTTTCCAGTGAAAACACTGTAAAGTTATTTCAGAAATGCTCTGACCTCAGACGTTTCATATAACTTACACAAAATACTTTCACGTTTGTGCAGCAGCTAGTGGCTTGATCTCTGCCATCTCATAAACGAAAGCACAGAAGTCTCCCTGGGAAAAAAGCAGGATGTCTATGCTGTGGCCTACAAAGCTAGTGTTATTTTACTCGCTCTGTTCTTTGTGTCTATACCCTTAAACAGAAGAAACCTTGCCCTCCTTTAAACAAATCTGTCTCCTAATCACACCCCACCCCCACAAACCCAACTTTCCCTCAGATTTTTTTCTTCCTCCCTGCGTCCACTCAGTGTACACACACTAATAAATTCTGCAGTAAAAACCTTGGGAGAATTTCTCAGCACAAATGGAAAGAAGATGTCAAAGGCTGAGGATAGGAATTTTCTTTTTAAAGTTGCAAAAACAATAGAGAACAATTGAAACAATGGGGGAAGAGCCAGAGATGGGTGAACAAACCATGAATTTCCTTTTTATGAAACCCCACTGGTTCTCTTCATCAGAATCCAAAAGACCTATTTTTGTTTGCAATTGTTTGTTTATTTTTCAAGACTCTTCGTGGAAAGCAAAAGCAAAAGCATTGCAAATACAAGTGCAGAGACTTGTGAGAATGTTCACATCAGAAATGCTCTTGTGGCCTTTTGAAAAGCTGTTTTTAACTTCTGGTACAATAAAGTTGTCAGATATTGGTGAAGACTTTGTATGAAAAGATTTGTGTGCTGGAAGGATCACTTAATAGAAAAAATGGTGCGTGACTTTCAGGGAGAGCAAACACCAAGCAGTCATAATAGCTGGCTTTCCCAATAGAGTGCAATGAGAAAAAAAAAAAAAAACAAACTGGATTTCTGAATATGATGTGGACAGGTAGTTTTCAGAAAACCTTGCACAGAAAAAGAAGAACAAAATTTAATTGACATATGTGATTCAATGTTATTAAAAATATATTTGGGTATGGATTATGCTTTCAGAGAACTCGTAACAGAGGAAAATATGTTGGGGCTGCTTCTGCAGATGGAGACAGCTGAGCATATTGCCAGCAGTTGGACCAGGGAGACAGTCCAGTAGCCCCCGCAGATCTGCTGGCTGAGCCTCTCATGTGAGCTCACTCTAACCTGTTTCTGTTCCAGTGAGCCAACTTAGTTCAGGGAGCTGATGCCATCTCTGCTGTCTTACTTTGTACCAACTGACAGAGCTGAGGCAGGCACCCCTCAGAAAAGTTGCGAGCCAAAACCCATCAGAACCAGGGCTACCCTTGGGTCTAAGAATGGCGCTGAGCATCCGGATGGAGACAGTAACAACTCCCACAATAGCAGCATGATCCAAAAGCCAACATCTATCTGCAGTCTTGGTCACATCATGTTATCTATAATTTCATGCCTAAGACCCAAGAAATAGCATTCTGACTGTAGCAGATAGGGGTCATGCTATTTGCAGTTTCCAGGCAGTAAGATATTCAGAGCCAGTAGTGGTTTGATAATTCAAGGAGATGGAAGACATGAGCACAACCCTTCGCTTGTGCTCAGTGTTCACTGTAAAAAAGGCAGTAACAGCTAGCATTGAAATTTTAGTTCCTTCTGTTCTGCCGTTAACTGTGTTACTGATGATAGGAGTTTACAAATTTGCAAGCTCGATGGCACATGTGCACATTTTAGAATGGGCCTGCTCAAAATGTGCTCTGCTGTACTGTCACCTCCAAGTAAGTATATGTGGAGTCTGTAGCTAACAGTAGATCATGCCACGTGTAGTTTCCGGTGTATATATATGAAAATGTGCATTGGAAAGGGGCAGTAAGGGATAAAGTATAAAAAAAGTAGCTGGAGAAACCTTAAAAGTGCAGCCAGGTTGTGTCCATTCATTAAGTAATTTTCTTTAATTTGTTTTTAAAGAGGACAAGTTCTTGCAGGGCAACACAAAGTGGAGAGAGGTCATAGTTAATTGAGCAGATCGTTTCCACTCTGTTTGCAGTGAGCACTGTCCTTTCTAAAGGGGACATGAGGATATCAGGTAACAGGCTTGTTTCTGTGTCCTCTATGGCAGACAGAAGAAATGGCAGTCTATGGAAGGAGAAGCATATGCTTTAACTCCATGAAAGATTTAGCAGCAGATGCTCTTCTCTGACATGCATGAGAAGCCCTTAAAAATAAGCAGAAAATTGGCTACAATAGGGACTCTCAAAGACTTGCTTGTGCTTGATCACATCTTTAACACACAGCAGACTGACCTTCCTTCCATTTCCATTTAGGTGAACCACAGAAATTTTTGTTAGTGTAAGTTCTGAAATGGTCCAAATGTGCTCCGCTCAACTAGATTGCACTTGGTTCTTTATAATGACATTGCAGGTGGCAACCTGTTCTTGTGCTGCATGCGCATGCACGCACGCACTCTCTGTTATAACAGTGGACCCGGCTTGGTTGGACGACTCCTTCTCTGTTTCCAGCTGCTTTCATATGTAATTCAGGTCCTTCTTTGTAATGAAACACCTGCATATCCTTCAGAAAGCTGGAGGTAGAGTCTGCACTGTGTAAGCAGCCAGTTCTCTGCAGACTGCTAGCATTTTTATTCACAAGACACTAACCTGAAAACCAGTGTTTTAGAAACCTGCTGGTAGGTTTCTGGAAGGTGCTCAATAAAAGTGAAATAGGAAAGGACCTCACTGTTTTGTGATTCTGTCACCTTACTGTTTGTCTGGTGGTAAGTAACAATAAATATTACTTCTGCAAAATCATGTTATACAAAGAGTTCATTTTGCCTGAAACAGTGTGCTTGAGACTGAACAACAACTTCAGCATTGCCAAAGACAAGAATTAAAATACTATGTCTAGATTCTCTAATCGATTTTTCTTTGGCAATCTAAGCCAAGGAGAGTGCCAAAATACATGGCAGATTTATACACCTCTGAATTTATTAGCTGCACTTGCAAAGAAGTTTTACAGCCTCAGAAAACATTTAGTATCTGATAGGAGATAAACTATTGTCCCTACCTAAAATCAATAGAAATTTTTCCATTTCAGGCATAGTTTTTCTTGTCTAAGTGGTCTGATTCAACACATGGGGTGAGCAAACTATTCAAGAAATAACCACCACACTGTGCCTACTTTTACTACAGTGAAGAAGCCATGTCTGGAATAGCCCTGGCATTTGGAGTGAAAAATGATAAGGAAATACATTGTTAGCAAGAAATCGCAGAGTGGCACAGACCTGTTTCTTGCCATGTCCCAGGACTTTGTCAGTATCAGTAATTAATCTTTGCTTCTGTTTCTTTCAGGGCCCTCCTGGTCCAAAAGGCGAGAAGGTGAGTTGATGTACGGGTGACACTTACAAGGTGACTGGAAAGCCCTCCCAGCATGAACTAAGGAGACCGTTTGTATTGACGCAGTGTAATGTTAGATTATGTAAGAGAGCTGGGTAGCACACAGATGCTGTGTTAAACCTATCATCTCATCTTTCCACTTTGCAGGGAGATCAAGGTGATCAGGGCCCTCGGGTAAGCATCTTAAAAAAAATGTTACACTTCCCCTTCGCTGAGTAGGCAATTAGTCTTTAGTGCAAAACTAAATTAAATACACTGTCTGAGCTAATTATGCTTATTAGCTGCATTTACCCTGCATGTTGAAGTAAGTGTCTGCAGGACAGTAATACTGAAC
This sequence comes from Chlamydotis macqueenii, assembly GCF_036417535.1. NCBI lineage: Eukaryota > Metazoa > Chordata > Aves > Otidiformes > Otididae > Chlamydotis > Chlamydotis macqueenii. The sequence goes on from NC_141559.1 coordinate 25,683,010, forward strand.
ATGACCAGATAGTATCTGGGAGGATTTGAGTAACAATAGTAAGTAATGCATTAAAATATACAATTTCCATTATGGGTGGAAGCAGGTTTCACAGTGGTTTTGCTGTGCTGTATAAAAGCTGGCTTTCCTAACCAAACCTTTCAGTTTCCCCAGCAATGTTTTCACGCCTTGCATGGGCTTCCACAATGCAGAGGGCCAGTGGGTTTTAGATTTCATGTAAAAAGTATCTAGTATTTAGCAAATTATAAACAAATATCATGTATGCATGTATTAGCTCTTTTTCCTGACACGTGTGTATTTAATAATTTAATAATAACTATTATCACCTCGTAAATACACTCAGACAGTTAGACAGAACATGGTTTAGTTGTAGAAATATAATGGTTCTTTTAATTTTTAAATATCATGTTTATTTCAACAGAAAAATGGAGGAACACGGGGTGAAAGTTCAGATAGATTGGCTGTGCCAGTTCATTCTTCTTTACATCTGTGCTTCATTAGAAAACATTTGGTTACATTGTTCTGATGATATAGTGACTCTCTTTGGTTACACATTTGTAAGTTTTTCCATAACAGCATGTTCCATGATTTTTTTTTCTGTCAACTAAGTTAAATATTTTGAATTTGCAATTTTATTTTATTCTGCTATTTTCTTTCAATTTATTTTATTTTACCTTTTGCAGTCAGTATGATTATCTAAGTCACAACATGCTTTTATAGCTGAATTTGGTGTTGGCGCTACCTGTGTTGTATTACCTGTAGGGTTCAATTAGGTGTCCTGTTATGCTTGGTGATATGAGTGCACATAATAAAGACAGAGGCCTATTAGTGAACAACTTTAAACATTCTTTCAGTTGAAACTCTAAAAGAAGAACTGGAAAACTTTTTAAAGAAATACAAAGGAAGGAGAGAGTAACAATGTGAGGAACTTGTTTTATCTAGCATGTATCTAACAAATACACAAATTGAAGGTTCTGAAGAATGTAAAAATTTCCTTTTGACTTCTAAGCAAATCTAGTATCTCTCAGAAGCCATGCTGGGCTGTGTATTTTGGCTGGTTCTGTGTAAGAACTAGGAAGTGGTTAAGTGTATGTGGCTTTTAGTCCCTGGGCTGGAAGTGTTAGCAATACCCAACAAGAAGATGCAAGTTTGTTCAGTGTTACCTTGTAGGTGGAACACCTGGGAGGACAGCAGTGGAATATCTGCTACACACAGACTGTTGTGTCCCACTTTGCCAAGACATGCCCCCTGTATTGGAGGGCAGTAGAGTCCTCACTGAACTGTACAAATCATGGTTGTGGCTGCTCTGTGGTTTTGGTAAATCAAGTGCAGCTAAAAAGCAAAAGATATCCAACATAAGGAATTAACGTTTAAGGGCATCACAAAGTTACATCTGCAGCAGCAGCCAGCATTTGAGACTGAATTCTCTATCTGAATATAGAAAAGAAAGTCAGCAGTAGAGAGGAAGAGGTGGTGAATAGCACCTTGTGGGCTATCAGAACCTTAACTGGTTGTTTAGTCAATGCCTATTGTAGTAACGTACCTCTTTTTAAGTATATGGGTATCACTCAGGTAATTTGTTCAGGCTTGTTGGTTTTCCCTTTATCTTTTTTGAAGTGCACTTGAATGTGTTGTACAGCAGCTTCTCCTTTTTTGCCTTGTGTATTTCACAAGTAGTAAGTCTTACAAAGCCTCTGACCATTTTATCTTTCATGGTACAGCAGTTATCTCTTCTGATGACTGTCTTAAGGGTGAACTTGCTGAACTTGCTGTGCCAGGGGATTTACGACATAATTAGTGGAAATTATATGTGTAAGTCAGTCAGGCACCAAAGGAAACTAAACTCATTTAAACCTGGTTGTTTTCCTTTGCACCTAGTTTTCCGTCACTGCCTATGTAAAATAAGTGGTTTTGGAGATAATACTACGCCATATTATATTAGAGAAATATTATACCTGAAAGTGATTGTGGGATGACATTAATATTTGGATTTGACAAGTTTGCAGACAAACTGGATATAATATCTAAAAGTGATGGACATTTTAAAGCTAATTCATCTTTTACAGATAAGAAGCCTGAAGTTTCTTTGTTTTTATATTTTTACATATTGGTTTGAAACTAGCATTTAGCTTAGCAAAGATTTTTATTGTTCGAAGTCATTTTTATGACTGAAATTTCAAAATTACCCTTATCCTTTATAGAAGCTGCTTTCCTTCCTCCAGGCATTTTCATTGGTAAAAGAAACCAAACTAAAGTATAAAGACTATCCAGGTCAAGATGAGTTCTTAAACTTTTAAAATCCTGCTGAAATTAAAAGAAAAATATTTGTGAAACAAGAAATTGTTGCTTGTCCACACCCAAGTTTTCACCTTGGGCCTTGAGATTTTTGAGAGATCCTTCTTTCTGAAATAATTCCAAAACTGTAAAAACAGTAATCAGTTATCTCAAAACTTTTTATTCATAGTCACTGGACATGTTGAGTATATACTGAACTGGTTTGACGTTCAGGTTTTCTTTAAAATATTTTCAGTAAATTAATGAATCAGTAGGAACCCAACCCTGAAAATACCTCCCAGAAGTCAGGCACTTGTATTTTTAGAATACTGGGTCTGGGGTTTTTTGTCTTTTTTTAAAGAATCTGAGGAGTTTTCTTAGGTATTCAGAAGTAATTTGTTGATCAGTCTCCTTCATTATACAGAGATGGCATAAGGGCTCTAGTTCCTAATGCCAGGTGGCTTAATCTACTTATGCCCATACTGCCTGTAGAAGATGTGAGCCAAACCATCATTCCAGAAGTGTGAGTGACGTCAAAATCCATGCCCTGAATGTGAGTTTGAGCAGCAGGTTAATACAGCTTTTGGTCATGTGAGACCACAGATAAGGTAGTGGTGGATCCGTTCAAAAGTCCTGATCCTATTTGAAGAAATGCTATTTTGATGACTTTATGCATCTCTACTTGTTACTCTAAAGTTCTGGTAGGCTAAGCATTTAGGTCAAATGCAGAACTAGCTTTCCCCAATACCAGTGCAAGAAACACTTGACATGTCCATGGAGACTTGCATTACTATACTGAGCTATGAAAAAATTAAAAATGATCAGTTTTAGCCTATGGACTATTAGAATAAATGCTTATGTCTCTCCACTGCTCAGTTTCAGTTGCTCAACTCTACCCAAGTTTTAAAAAAAAAGCCTTTGAAGATTTCCTAATGGTAGAATTGCAAAGGATATATTGTCCAAGTAGAGATTGTGCCCTGATTAATGGCAGTAGATCTTCAGAGATGAATGTTTGGGAATGGAACAGCTAGTACTGAGCGTCTTAATCAGTATGTTTTGCTTCACAAAATTGGTAGTATAAATTAATCCGAGTTCTTGCCGTCACCAAAAGCAAGACTTCATTTTTTTGAGTCATTTGTAATTGTAGCAAATGTAGGTAAATCAGTGATGTAACAGGAAACTTTGTTCTACACAGTGCATGCTGCTAATTTTTATCCTCATTCAACATCTCATCAAAGCAAAAATATATATTATTATAGTCAGAGCACTATGTTAATTAAATATAATTTTACATAATTCAAACATATGCCATGAATTTATTCCAGGACTATCCTTGATTGATGTTTAATTTTGTACTACAAAAGTTTCTCTTACTTTCTTCTATAAATGCTGCTCATGAATTTTATCTGCCTTAATAGGACTGGGTAGCTTTCATTAACATAAATTACCATTGTCCCCAGCTTTTTCTTTTCTAATTAAATATTATTTGGTTTCATTTATGTGAATATGCTGTCAAAAGCTGCAGCATAGGTGGTGATATAGTGATGGTATTCCCCTAAGTAATATTCTTATGTGTGTATAAAAGCATATTTTCTGGTTTACTATCTGTTACTTCAGACATATAGCACAAATGCAGTACTGCCTTAAATTCATGCTTTACCAGTATGACTACCCACGTGGTTGTTTCTTCTATTATTAATTGTCTTGTATAAAGCAAATTATAGTTCACGTTATAAACTATATCTAACCACTGTGTCAAGCTTTACTCTTTGTGTGCCACAATAAGAAGGCTAAAAAAATGTTCATGATTCCTTCTGTTAACATAACTTTCACCAAAGCAGCATCATTGAGAAAACTGCCAGACATCTGGTTTGATGCCAATTTGTCTGTGAGCAGTTAATTTAACTTCTGAGGTGTTGTTTCCTTATCTGCCAAAAGGCAACAGGGGTATTTACCTACTCCATTCCTGGGACTAATTATCTATTTTACTTCACTAGTATTAGGCTGTTATGGCTCCCCTGGTTTGCATTAAGCTGAAACTGGGGTAACTAATTGGAGCGAAGTAACTTGGAGTTCTGTAACTAGAAGAGATTAGGAAAGAACTCAGATTGTACTGGCTGCCAACTTTGTCGGAAGCATTGGGACGCTCAGACTTGTGATGTGCCTCCTTTCAGAGTTCACGGGAGTGTCCCTTTGGCTTCAGATGACTCTCCAGGGCCAAGATATGCCTTTGATGTTTGGCTCCTGTGGTTCCCCTGGGGAATGCAGAACAGCTGTGACACTCTAGAGAGAGTGCCACATACCTGCTCCCAAGACGAGGATGTTGTTGTTCCTGTCTTAAGAGCTAGGCAGTGCATGTCTTCACTCACCACCAGTTGGTTTGCATCTTGCCCCTTTTTAGTAATGCCAGAGGAATGGTGAGGAAGGAAGTCTCTGTACATCCTGTTCCTTTTTCTACAGTCCTGTCCTGTCACTGAGAAAACATCATATAGTCCCTTTATCTCAAACTGCAGCTGTCCCACAAAAGTGCTGCAATACTGAACACTTAAGTTAGACCAATTTGAAAACAGCTCTTTAAAAATATTACGTCGAGTCCTAATAAGTATCATAGAAGTGGCTTGAACCACTTACCTGTTTCACATAACTGCAGTGGTTATAAAATTTGAAAAGAAACATAAGCCACGACAGAAGATTTTTGCTGTGAGAACCAACCTGATTTTGGGGAGGACCAATGGATGTTGAAGTTAACTGGTTCCCTATGACCAGTTTCAGTGAGAGTTGTAGGTTTGCCTTCAGGAAGGATATTTTGTAAGTCAGATGGTGATCACTCCTCAGAACTTGTAACTGAGTTGTGTGGAAAAGATACTTGCCTCACTGAAAATTCATCTAATACTAGGACCAAAATAGAGAAGTACTGGCTTTTTTCAGTTTTGTTAATTTTGAGTGTAGTATCAGGTAGAGTTCACTGTGCAAATACAGAGGTCATTATAGAAAATAACACTTTTATAGTGATCTATTTGTGCTAGTTCTTAAACATTACATTTTTATTATTTTCATAAAAAGTCTGAATCGTTACATAATGTATTCAAATTAAAACTCTTTGCCAAATGATTGCCTAAGTGAAAAGAAATTCCTGGATCCTTGTCTTGTTGTGGTGCACTGTTTTAGTTAGCAGATTTGCTGATAGGGAAAGCAGCAGTTATGATAAAAGGGATTATATAACAGAGCTCCTGCTGAGAGTCCATGGCACCGTACAGGGAGATACTGAACACTGTTCTCCAGGGCAGGTACAATAATTAGCTGCAGGACTGGCACTCGGTCTGAGGAATTAATTAGAACTGGAGGTGATGTTGGGGGAAGGTAAAGCAGCCATAAAGAGTGTCAGGATCACTCTGGCCTGAAGCCTGTGTGATTTGATGTGAAATAGCAGCAGCTGGCTGTAACCTTAGGAAGTGCAAGTGAACAGCAGGTGGTAATTCCTGTCTCATTTACCATGTCTTCACAAGAACATGTAAGCTTGTGCAGCTTGGGTTTATTGGCAGGTCAGAAGGAAAATCCTAAGGAGGACTGTGGCATTTACTATACTAAGCAAATGCAATAGTCGAAATGGAGTCTACACAGCATAGTGTGAAACCAGTAATGCTGTCGCTTGATGTTATTGTACTTGCTGTACAACAAGGTTGTAATGGTCTTGTAATGTTGACCTCATGTAGACCAATGCACAAAGCTAAATGTATCATGAAAAATCTAGGACTGCTAGATGGAATTACATCTTTGAAGGCTGTGATAGATGTAACAGGAGAACTATTTCATCTAAGTGAAAAATCAGACATAGGGAATGGTACGATGTACTGGTATCCTTCGATTTTCTCGGTAGCCATTGTACGGGGACAAGTAGGCTTTATCTACATTTCCAGGTGGGTAAGCAGGACACTGCATTATGTGGTCACATGCCTGTTAGCCTCCACCAAGCATTGTGTTTTGCTTGGCATTTGGGCAAAAATTGCAGCGAGGCATGCAGCAAATGTGCTAATTTAGAAAATGTAACCAGCTAGCATTTCAGGGTGAGCTTGAGTTGCTGTCAGCAGAGGAATTTAGTGGGCCAGTGGTCACTGTTGATTACTGTAGTGTTTTGTATTCTGTGAGGGCCTCCCAGGGTGTAGAACAAGAGCCCTTCCTATGTGCTGTTCGAGAATCAAACCAAATAAAGAGAAAATTGAGTAACTTGATTCCATCGTTGAGAACAGCTTTAGATAGAGAAAAAATAAAACAGATCTAGGGGATATTTGCAGCTATATTTATAGCAGAGTGACAGGAAAGGAAGAGAACTCATTTTGTGGGAAGGATAGCTCTTTTTATGCCTTTTTAGAAGCTCATTGTGTGCCAACATTATCTTTCATGGATGCCAGAAGATGCAATGCCTTCTAAAGCCTTCCACACATGCGAAAACTATGCACCCATGACAGTTTCTTTGCTGGGTTCCTTTTAATAATATTCCTGTGTTTCTGGCTCGCTCCAAATATGTGTGTTACATATGGGGAGATGATCCAGGTCCAAGCTAGCATTGCATGTCTCTGACCATTAGGTCAGAGATTATGCTTGCTTTGGGCAAAGGAAAGAATGCTTTGTCCTACTTGGGAACGAGCTGAAAGAAGTTGCTAAGCTGCTGATGGAAGAATGGGGTTGTCCCCTTTTCTCATGTTATATGGGCAGAAAACTGCAGTACTGATAGCCACTCTTGAACTTACCTGTGTGGTGTTGGGAGGCATTAAGAATGCTGGGGCTGGACTGTGAAGTGCTCTATGTAAATGTTTTTTGTGTGGACCTACACAAAACTTTCAAAATTCTTTCCTTTATTCTCAAGGAAAAAAATATTTCATGGCAAACCAGTATATTATCCAATTAAATGTCTTTCTCAGTTAATTGTCAGGTCTCCTTTGTGTTCAAGATGAAATAAATAAAACCTAATATGAGTTTTGAGTTTCCACTTTTTAAAATGTCAAATTGCAAATATGCTACATTTAGAGGTAACTGGAAATTATTGTACTGTAATCCTAAAGGCTGATGAGTAAAAATGAAGTTATTAAAAGATTTTCTGTTTTTCCCTTTTTTTAATAAGTGAGATTTAAAGCTTATTGCTTGCTGCTCATATTTTAGTTCTTTTTGTAGGTTTCTTGTTTGTACTCGTTTCCATTACATGGGTATCGTAGTTTTATCTAGAAGAGGAATGGACCATATGCACAGCAGGGCTAATGAGTCACAGATGTAAAGATTCTGGCACATTACCATCTAATAACTTCTTTAACTTACATTCCATAATAAGATAAATGCAAATTTGATACATCTGTTTTCTAAATGATACATCATTCCAGTCTTAGCAGTGTCTCAGGAGTGAGTTTCTTTAAATGTTGGGAGGTTTAGCCTTTTTTTGATTTTGTTTTCTTTTTATTTGTTTCTAAAGAGGAGATTTCGGGTCAACGAGCAATGCAGTTAGCCACACCATCATTCGTCAGAACCAAATGGGAGGGCTGGTAAAAATGCTGCTGGCTTTATGGGGTCCACTTACAGGATCTCAGCTTCCTTGTCTCATGGCTGCATATTAGGAACAAAGCTGCTAATGCAACTCAAGGGTGCTAGTGAAGGACATGTACGCATCAGAAAGTTACTCTGCCTTTTTTTTGGAAAAGACCAGTGTGGTCTTTGTGATCCAGAGGATCTCTGATGTGGTTGCATGTGAAGACGAATAGAGCAAATATTTGCCATGTTAAAAGAATCTGCTGCAGCTGAGAGAGCTGGCAGTCTGCTGTTCTCTGATGGTGCTTTCCACCGGGCCAGCTGGGCTGCAAAGGGCTTGTGCACTGAGGCAACATGGGTTGCCTCCCTGCAGGACTTGGTGGAAGCCACCTTGTCTGGAAGCCAGAACCAGGTGCAGCCGTCCCTTTTGGAGGTGCCAAGCTGCAACCCTGCAGCCAGACACCCCAGGCCTTACAGAGGGGCTGTGCCACCAGCTCCGCCTCACAGAGGTGGCATGTGTGTGTGCCTGCGAGTAGGGACCTTAGAGCTACCAGACTGTATTTTATTTTATGTTCCTCAGCCTGATGTCTCTCAGCCATTGAACAAGCCTCTGCTTCAGTCAGTGTGCTATGCTAAAGGACAGGAGAGGATTTGGAGATTTCTTTCTTTAGGAGTTCACTGCTCGACTGTATAGCATTTCAGCTTTATCAGAATGTCTAGTTTACAGCCTACAAGGCAGTACAAGATGTTGAACTGAGAGCAAGATTTACCTCTTGTATTGTCACAGCAGGCCACAATTATCACACTCTTCTTTTTAGCACCAGTAAAGTACAAGTTCTGCAAATGTTGGTAGAGCAGAATGTGAGAAACTATATGCAGCACACAGTGCTTGAGGGAGAAAACTTGCCCTGGGTATGAAAATGCTGCTGTGTCTTGAAAACGTTGACCTTGACCATTCCAGACTGCCCAAAATCTAGCAGTAGATTGTTGTTCAGTGTTTATAATTGTGTATGTACTACCAGTTTATGTGCTGAATGTCGTATGTTAAACAGAATGTGAGGAGCAGGATGTTAATTGTACAAAGCGTTTCAAAATCCACCATCGCTGCTGTCAAGCTCTGCAGCAGTCCAGAGCCAAAGCTTTCTGTGTAGCTCTCTTGAAGTACTTTCTGTAGCACGTTTTAATTTAAAATGGTTCAGTCATCCACTGGCTGATAGTCTAACAACTATCGAACGTTCGTAACAATTTATGGGACTGCTCCCTCTAAAATCTCTTTATATTCTTGTTGTAATGTAACAACCTGCATCTGCAGCGTGGTGCAAGCCTAATTCTGTTTCCCATATGACAGAGAGGCTGTTTTCTGTCAGTAGGCAATGTGGGGAATACTAAACATAGTGTTCGTTCTGTTTGTCTGTTAGTAAATTGTCTCTGTGACGTTTGTGTTGTGCTGTTTTGGTACCATGTTGTGCTGTGTCCCTAGGGTCTACCAGGCTTCCCCACAGTCGCTGCTCTGCACAGTAATCAGATCCTCACCGTCAAGGTTTGTGGTTGACACGTACCTGTTCAGTCAGGTCTCTCTGTATCAGCATAGAAGTGCACATGAAAAATTGTTTTTACCATGGGATCCCAATGAATCCTTATGGTGGACCTAAGTCAACCCTCACTGCCTTTGCATTGGTATAACCACTCCTGGTGCAGAGCATGGGATCAAATCTGTAACTGTGTGCGGTGTTACCCCCAGCAGCACCCAAGTTCTGTGTGATCTTGGTCGGTATTCTATTTTCAGATGAGATTTGTCTGTAGCTCTGCTTCCCTGAGGCACACACGAGTGCAGAAGATGCCAGTGAACTCTATATTGGTTACATACACAGTCAGCTATTTGTGGTAAATATCAGGGGTTTAATCTGCACATACAGATTTTTTCAAAGCGCATTTACAAATTAAGCAGGAAGGATTGAAGCAATCTGGTCAAGCTGGAACTCCAGTCTTTATTAAAATGACACCCTTCTTCATGGCACAATATGCTGGTTAGAAAATCTGACTGAAAGTTGAACTGGTGCTTTGTCTCTAGAAGCTTTGCTGAAAGAACATCATATAAAATACTGATTTTTAGAGCCTTAGGTAATGAAAAAAAAATGAATACAAGTGAAAAATTCTCACAGGAAATCTGGGGAGAAAAAAGTTACACAGTTAATTCATTGTATATTATTAATTCATAAAGTGACGTCCTGTACATTAGAGGTCAACTTGTTCAAAAGATAATGCACAGTTTCTGCCAGGCAGAAGCACCAGTTTATGTCATTTTAGCTATTACAAATCTAATGAATATGTCTTTATTTCTTTCTCGGGCCTTCTGATGTCTATTCTTCAATTTTCTCATCTCTGATCTTCAACCTTTGACCTCACCTGCCTGATCAGATGGTGTTCCCTAAAATCAATCATGGGTTTCTCTCTGCTGATCAGCAGCTCATTAAACGCCGCCTCATTAAGGTAGTGCTTCATCTCACTGGACTCTGGTTCTTCTTTACATTCAGTTTACTCTTTGCTGTACCTTTTTGTCAGATGCCTTCTTACAGCAGGTTGGTCATTTGAAAATGTTTTGGAATGAAAAAATTATTCATGATATGAGTGACTAAAAGGCTATGGGTAGCTTTGCACATTGAAGGTGCAGTCAGCTTTTTTTCAGTGGTTTGCAGTGGTGTACTGGAAATTAAATAACTTGGACACCACTTTTGGTGTCTTTTTTTTTAATGAGGAAGGTAATATGTTTTGGCAACTCTCTTAAAAATGGACTTTTATAAATTAATAGATATTAAGGGAGTTAGCTAGTTGTCACTACAAAACAGCTCCCCAAAACAGATGAGAAATTATGTACAACTTTGTGGAAAAGCAGTTATTTTCTATGTTTATTTTTTAAATCTATTGAAGCATCATTGATGGGCTTGGAAAATTGCTGTGCAAGCTGTAAATTCTTGCATGCAACTTTTCTACCTCAGCTTTGTAATGATTATGCCAATTGTGAAGCAAACAGCTGCTTACTGAAAACAGTTACTTGCTCTGGAAAATTGAATGAGTAAAATATTGCAAGGCTACCCCAAATTTTGGCTTGTGTCCTGTGGTAGGGCAAGCAGTTTAGAATTTGAGCCTTCTGCTCTGTAGCTGATTGCACTGGGCAGGTACAACCTCCTGGTCTTCACAGAAAAGTGCAATCTCTGCCCTAAGCAGTGAAGCAGCCAGTGTCTAGCTCATGGCTGCTTCTTCCAGTCTGTCTTACGCTCTTTCTGGGTCAATAAATGTCTTTTTGTGTGGTTGATGCCTCTAAAGCAAACTTGTTGATGAATTTTTTTGTTGATTTAGGGGGACCAAGGGCAAGCTGGACCCCCTGGGCCTCCAGGGCCACCAGGACCCAGAGGTCCCCCGGGAGATACCGGCAAAGATGGTCCTCGTGGGATGCCTGGCATACCGGTGAGTTAGTTTGTTGCTGTCATGGTGTCCAAATTCCTCTCAAGTGTGTGCCAGCTCAGTTTCAAATATGTTTTCTGAGGTAAGATTGGCAAGCAAGACGTGGAAGCTGAACCACAAACAGATTTCAGGGTGTACCTGAAATCCCTCACACACAGAGAGAGTTCATAGCAGGGCCAAGAGTAACATCTAGGTTCCTTGCCTCCCACCCCTGACAGTTTTCCCACACATACTAAAGTTTCTCGGTTACTCACTGATGTTGAATAGCTGCATGAGGAGGGTCTGCCCCACTCCATGAGTAGCAATTTTTTCTGCTCAGACATAGAGATAAAGTTGAATTTGAGACATCGTAGGACGGCTGGGCTTGACTTCCTGCTTCTTAATGGCTTAGCCTCAAAAATCACGGAATTAAAGTAACAAAATGCTAAATGCTACCCAAAGTATCATGGAGTTTGGATTCAAGATTCTGCCATCGTTACACAAGTAGAACAGTACCATTTTCTTCGGCATGTCCCCCTTATTTCGTTAGGACAACCAGCAGAATCCAGTATATTGCTTATTGTTTGTTTTAGGCACAGAATCAGACCCACTGACTTTGGCATTTTGTGACCTGATGATTAAACACTTTTTAAACAGATGCATAAAAACGAAACACAGGACCTCTTTTTTTTTTGTTTTGTTTTGTTTTTGCAAAATATGAGTATGGTTTTGATTTTGTATTTCTTAGCCTCCTTAATTTTCATTCTTTTGAAAGAAATACCTCTCTTTTCATCATGAATGCCACTGCATTATCACTGTGGAAACAGAGGAAGGAGATGTGACAAATGAAATGCCACATGTACATGCCAGATGCACACACACCCCTGTACCCTCGATAAGTAAAGATTGCAGCCAAGAGGACACATAGGGAACTAGCAAGGTGAGGACCAGCACTGGAAACAGAAACAGGTGTTTTGAAGAAAAAGCATAGCTCATTATGTGGGGCCAGGACAGGAAGGCGTAAAATTTCCCTGCAGGGCCTCTTTAGGTAAAACCAAGAAAGAAAATATCTATGCTCCTGTTCTGGTTCTCTCCAGGTTACCTCATCTGAAATTGTATTAACTGTACAAATGTAATATAACATGATGATAACAGCAATGCTCTGCTAAAATTTCCTGTGAAAATCCAGCAAGGTTTGGCAATTAAGGCCTGTAGTAGTCTAGGGTTGCTTTTCTTGTTGTTTGTGGTTTGAGGTTTTTTTTTGGTTTTTTTTTTTGCTAACCTGCATTTCCCTTGTAAATTCTAGCTCAAGATTATGAAATGACATTAAAAGTCTGTTGCTTCCATTGCGATCCTTTACTTTGGCTACCTACTCATTTCTTGTTAATCCTGCAGCACATCAGGCTTTGGGCCTCATCTGGGCGTCACTTGTATTCTTTTAATGTGGTAAAATTGACTGCAATCAGTAGAGTTGCTTCTGGTTTGAGGTAGTGAGGGTGAGACTGAAACCAGAACCCATTTCTGACTGCAGTTATACCATTTTTATAATTCATGTACAAGAAGCTAGGAGAATCTGCTGGTGTTGCTGAGTACAATGTGACTGAGTGTTGCTTGGGGTTTTGTGCTCCTTAGCAAAGAGAACATTAGTGTTTCTCATAACAGGAAAGTAATGCATTTTATGCAATGAGGTCATTCCATTTTATAATAGTTCTGTAGTGATTTTGACTTTAGATGGCAAGAGAGAGTTTCTTTTTATAGTTTTTTAAGCTGTGGCTATCTTAAGCCCTATAGCATTATGGAAAATCGGTTCATAATACTGCTTTAGAAACAGATACAAACAAGTGCTGAGATAGAAACCATCCAGATTGCTGACTGTTGTTACCATACTGCTTCTTGCGACTGTCCTGTACCCTCAGGTTAATGTTGCTGATCCTCAAATGCTTGTTCCTCTATGGCTGTGTGATATAGAGTCAAGCAGGAAAGCTGTAAAGGGAAAATGTAGCCATGAGGTAGTGACAGCTTTGTGTTTTTAAAAGGTTTGCATGGACCTTTGAGCTAAAGAGCTGAACAACAAAACAATAGCAGCACTGTGTTTTGAATAGGGCCATTGCAGCATCACGCAGCTGTAGGACAAAGTCCTTACAGTGGCCAACCACATTAGAAGGCAGTCATTTCCTCTTCTGCATGCTAGGCAAAGCAGGGACTTCTCTTCCAGCCTGTCCTTCTCAAGCAAGGAGCTTTACAATCACCAAAGCTATAAGATGATGCTTTGGCCCTTCCTTTCCCCCATGCCCATACACTAGTTGTGTATCCTGAGTCAGGCAGCCAAGGTAGCAAGGCACAGGGAGCAATGCCAGCAGCCAGCGTTACTTCTCTTCCACAATGTAGCAGGGCTGAGGAGCAGCCTGTGTGCCCACACATCTCCATCTGTGTCATCACCGCCTTGCATCTCAGAAGTGTGCATCCTGTTACAAATACTTAAAGCTTATAGAGATAAAAATGTGTTGCTTTTTCGGGCAGGAAACCTTTAGAGCTGAGGAGGTAGAAGTGTTAGGGGAATGCTCTTGGGCCTATTGCCAGCAGAGAGAGCACCGGGGAAGAGTAGGGGTGTAAGAAAGGGTTGTGCAGCCTTCTACTAAGCCTTTCTTTGAATGTCAACAGAAGAACCTGTTGGAACCAGAGCATACTTGCTTTCCTACAGAGTGATATGTAGAATCATAGAATCATAGAATGGTTAGGGTTGGAAGGGACCTTCAAAGGTCATCTAGTCCAACCCCCCTGCAAGGAGCAGGGACATCTGCAACCAGGTCAGGTTGCTCAGAGCCCCGTACAACCTGGCCTTGAATATTTCCAGGGATGGGGCTTCCATCACCTCTCTGAGCAACCTGTTCCAGTGTTCTACAACTCTCAGTGTAAAAAAATTTTTCCTAATATCTAGTCTAAATCTACCTCCCTCTATTTTAAAACCACTACCCCTCGTCCTATCACAACTGCCCTGCTAAAGAGTTTCTCCCTGTCTTTCCTATAAGCCCCCTTTAGGTATTGGAAGGCAGCAATAAGGTCTCCCTGGAGTCTCCTCTTCTCCAGGCTGAACAGCCCCAACTCTCTCAGCCTGTCCTTACAGGAGAGGTGCTCCAGCCCTCTGATCCTCTTTGTGGCCCTCCTCTGGACCCTCTCCAACAGGTCCATGTCCTTCTTATGTTGGGGGCTCCAGAGCTGGACATAGTACTCCAGGTGGGGTCTCACCAGGGCAGAGTAGAGGGGCAGAATCACCTCCCTTGACCTGCTGGCCATGCTTCTCTTGATGCAGCCAGGATGCGATTGGCTTCCCTTTGCATCACACAGACACCAGCACAAAGACTTTGAAGCTTTAACACCTCCAAACCATCTCCAACCGTAGGTTACCCAGAGAAGTGGTTGATGCCCCATCCTTGGAAACATTCAAGGTCAGGAGTGGACGGGGCTCTGAGCAACCTGATGTAGTTGGAGATGTCCCTGCTCCTTGCAGGGGAGTTGGACTAGATGACCTTTAAAGGTCCTTCCAACCCTAACCATTCTATGAGTCCAAAAAGTAGCAAAAAAATAATGAGGGTTTTTTTTGCTGGTAATAAGACAATAGAAAATGATACAAACTCTTGAAATTGTTTCACCATTATTTCCCAGCATTTATGGGGATATTGTGATGCTCATTTCAGGCTGTGTGATTACTGTATACTTAAGTTAGCAAGGCTTCAGAGTGAGCTGACAAGTCCAACAAGCTTGGATAATTAGCTGTCAGAAACCTGTGCCTGTGTGGTTTCTCTCTTCTGGGTATCTTGGTGTGTTTTCAGATTCTGTGTGTTTGCTTCTAAATGCAATGAGCACATACCCAGAGAAGCAGTTCTGATTCTTTTCGGTTTCCAAGAACAACATCATCAGAACAGTTCTCATCAGTTTTTTGACAGGTTTTCTTTTTGACAATACTGCTAAAAAAGATCCTGCAGCTGTGCTGGTACAACAGCACATGGTACAACTTCCCTATGCTCTGTTGAGTTTACAAGGGAGTGATCTGTAAACCGGATCACTGAAATGATAGTAACCCTGGTTTTTGGATGGATATTTTTAGCCCATATTGTATGACTGATATGCTTTACTGTCTCTACAGAGAGTTGTATGTTTTCATATGGGAAGACAGGGAAGAAAATAGATTCTAACTTTATGTAGAGCTGCGCCTACAGAAAGAGAATATATTGGAAAAATTATGAGTTACCATTTTGAAAGCCCATCCAGGTATTTAACAGCTGAGTAATTATTGCATGGCTTCAAAATAGCAATATTAATGGGTTTATGGAACATTATAATTTAGAAAGGTAAGTTATACCTGCTGACTGAGGTGATGGCACAAAGCAGTAATTTTGAAATATCTAAACAGTGGGATTCAGCATATATGTGAAAATAACCTTTCACTGTGTCCTTTAGCACCACTGGCTGGAATGGAATATTATGTTTGGAACCAAGGGACAGAGTCAGGACACCAGTACTTAACTGTTGCCTCAGGAACTATACTATTACATGATTGTGAAATAGTACTTTCCCTCTTAAAATGCCTGAGATTTGGCCTAATTGTTTAAAAAGCGAAAAAACCTAATATATTTAATGTACAGTAAGCTGCCATACTTGTTTAGGAATGGAATTTTTAACTTTATTATTTTTTAACCTTATTATTAGGTAGAAAAATGAATTCAAGATATTACTGAAACTATTAACTTCTTTTTTTTTTTAAGGGTGAGCCAGGAAAACCAGGAGAACAAGGATTGGCAGTAAGTACTGTTCTCTTCCAGTTTGCTAAGAAACTGTAACAGATACATGTCATATACACTTTTTAAGATGTGAAATTCCAAATAGTTTTATAGCTGACTATTTCCTAACCTCTCTTTGTTACAAACTATTTGAAGCCTTGTTTGTGAAGAAAGTATGAGAAAGATAACATCCTCTTTTTACATACACTTTCCTGTCATGTAAGGCCAACTTCTTCTTAAGCTTGCAGAAGTACAGGGGAATAAAACACCTAAGAGCACAGCAAAACAAAAAAAGAGCCAAGCCAGGTGTCCCCAGTTCCTGGCCTCCACCTATCACTGTCTCTGAAGTTGAGCTGTTTCCATTTTGAGACCATTGAGCAGCACAGGAACCATCTACTTGTTTTAAGGGCCAAAATCCCAGCTGTCTCTGTGACAATAGCCCTAGCCCTTTGCCTGATGGAACAGTGAAGACACAGCACAGCATACTGAAACTCTCAGAATATTCTCTTCTGCTGAGGTTTTGGTTTTTACCTATGTGTATGTGAGAATGTAACAGCCAAATGAATGCCCTATCTACAAATATCCAGATATGGGAGTAGATGTTTTCTGTTGCATCAGGAACTCATTAACCCTATTCATTTGGAAACAAATTGAAGCTCCACTGGTTGTAAATCAGCTTCAGCCACACGGACAGGACTTTCTGCCTGTCACGTATTCCCAGACCTGTGAAACATGCAGGGTTTTTTTTCCCCTTAAGATCTCCCTAAACACTCATGGTCATACTTATTTTTATGAGAGATGACAGAATTGTAGCCCATGGCATGTGGTTTTGATTCCTGAATGCTTCTGAGGAGGAAGATTGTATGCTCAGCAGTCAGTGCAGATATGATTGCTATCTGTTTGAATTCATGAAGTTTTAAACAGGTGTGACAATATTTTACCTTGACGAATTGCAAAACATTTTAAATTCACAAAATCCACTATCTTTTGGAAGAAAAAAAATAAGATTCTGAGACTTGGAAATACCTGCTGTGATCAGGCAGTTGAAGTCCTGTTCTTTTTCATTTCAAGATAATGGTTTAACAGAACGAAAATCAAAGTGTCTCAAGGGTACCACTTAGTGTTTTAGCATGCTTCCAGGCTCTTTTTTGTTCCATCCTTTTCGTTTCTGAGGGCCTGTTAATAATAGGTGCAATATTTGGGAAGGGAGATTTTTTGTTTGTTTTGTTTTATTTGGAATATTCTCCTATTTCACCTCTGGACAAAACTCACTCAATACTATCTTCCTTCTGTTCAAGACCAGATCTTCAGAGTTACAGAATCCCTGAGGGCTTTTAAAGCAAAATGTCGTCCTTCACCTTTTAGTCTCCATGTTCAGAAGATTCCCACTGTTCTAAAGTAACCATCTGTGTATAAGAACTAAAGAACTGCTACTGATCCATTTATCTAAATGTAGATGTGTTTAAATAGGGAGAAACGGTGTTTTAA
Organism: Chlamydotis macqueenii; assembly: GCF_036417535.1. Lineage (NCBI taxonomy): Eukaryota > Metazoa > Chordata > Aves > Otidiformes > Otididae > Chlamydotis > Chlamydotis macqueenii. The sequence continues at coordinate 25,700,505 of NC_141559.1, forward strand.
AAATCAAATCATCAAGGTTGAGTTAGAGAAAGATCCCAAATTACGTGAATTTCCATCTCCAAATGTCTGCTCTAAAAGTCGGTCTGACAGCTTAAATGGTAGGTTGTGTAAAGATCAAGTAGAGATCATCGGGGTATCAGGGAGGTAATTAATTTATTTTTATTCTTCTTAGTTGTTGTGACATAGTTTTTATGCCAGTACAGATTTCCAGACTCTCTTCCCTGTGGAAAATGCTACAATTATTCAGGTGCTGTTTAGCTGCTTCTGATATCTTCCATCATGCATATCTGCACTCTGATATCTCTTTATTTCCATTTTGGAACTGAGATACTACTGCAGACATGGCTGATTTCCTAACAAGTATGCTGTAAAATTGTGTTGCCAGAGCAAATAGTTTGTGGTGGAGAACACAGGCCTTTGCCTGCCTGATATTCTTGTTCTGCATTATCCACATACTAACTTTTCAAAGTAAATGAAAATGGAGATCTCTGCCCAGAGGAGTTTCTAGGTTACTTCTGCAGGAATTCTTTTGTAAGGACTTGCATTTGTTTCACACCAAGAGTCTGAAGGACGAGTTAGCTTCCAGTTTTTCCTTCCTGATGAAATTGAAACTGAGAAGTTGATGGGTCTCATAAAGTACTACCAGTCCTGGTTGTACCAGGTCCACTTGTTGAGGTGTACAGTGGTTTCCTACTTGCCCGCATGTCCAAGGCCTTTTCCAGTAAGAAGTGAGTACTGTAGCATCTTGTTCTTTGTCCAGGATGGAGGCAGGGTACAGCCAAAGAGAGCACCGGGTGCTGTGAAACAATCCCTACAGTTTGGATATGCTTGCTGAAGGTTGTGGAAGCTTAAGGCTGTTTTGAATTAAGTTCTATGTCAATGAAGAAAAAGAAAATCGTGTTTCAGATGATGTTGTGAGAGAGGGCAGTAATAACCTTTCTCCCTCTCAGGCAGGGGAGGTTTGCTTGGACCATATACAGAGAATAACAATGTTTGAGGTCTCTGGTGTGAGTTCTGCTTTGGCATGGCATAGCTCAATCTGTCTTAGGTGCACAAGGGAAATTTGCCTTGAAGACAGGAGTAGCTTCTCTTTTTCCCCATTTCCAATCTAAGTATGTGTGGATTGGGGCAGAGTAGTGAGAGGAGAGGTTTAGGAAAGCTACTGGTGCTTATGGGGATCTCTCATTCCCTGTTGAAAATCTTTCCAGATTATTGCAGTGCCAGTGTGTTTCTACTGCTCTTCTATCCTTGCAGCTGAGTTTTGGGGAGAGCTGTTTGCAAGGTTTTTTTGGCTCTATACGTTGCTATATCAGAAAGAATGTGTTTTCTCTTTGAGCCAAGTGAGTTAAATTTCTTTTTAGGCGAGATGGAGGCTTAGGTTTGAGTTAGAAAGGTATGACTGCATGCATCTTTAATGTCAGAGGGACTGTAAGAATGACTAGTCAGTTAAAATTTGTCTTGGTTTCCATGGCACTTGAAAGCCCTGCAGATCTTCTTTCTACAAGATTTGTAGGTATCATTCTTCTGTGCAGAAAGGAGTAAGAGAATTCAGAAGAAGACCAAGGAGTGGGGCAACCAAAAACATTAAGTTTTGAAGTGTTATGGAACTAGCAAAATGTATGCTATGCAAGAGGGAAGGCCAGTAGTTTCCTCAGCTTTTCAACATTTTCAGTTAAAGTTGTGTCCTGCCTCTCGTAATTCATCCTTCTTCCTGTGCCATTTGTCTGCTCTTCCTGGTGATAAGGACTCTTAAATACCATACAAGAGTTTTTCTGGTTTATCTTCTCATTGTCAGAATGAATCATAAATTAATTTGTGATTCTTTAGTTTCAGACTATTCATGAGAACTTAAAGTGAGTCAGTGATGGGAAATCTCAAAGGCTGACGCTGACACTGACAGACAGACATCTTCATAAGATAGAAGGTGTGCATGGGATGGTTTTGTTCCTCATTTCAACATGGGAGAGTTTTGGGCGCTTTTATGTTTAATGTATTTTAAACTAGTGCATAATAATAAAAATAGTGAAGATCAAAATTTGCAATGTTTTCAGGTCCTTGAAAAAGAAGCAAATTTAAACATGTTCAGAGTATGAATCAACCGCTTCTTGTCACTCAAAAAACTCCATGTATTATTTTATTCCCCAAAATTGGCATTAAAGACAGATAAGTAATTTTGCAGATGTTTTGCATGAACAGAACAGTCCAGAATAACCAGAGAATTCGGGTAAAGTTGTCTCTTTGCAAAAGAAACCTATACTGTAATGATTAACCCAAATGCAAAATCCCTTTGCTTTAAGATGTATTGTTTTCCAAACGAGAGGTTTTGTGCTTATACAGTCTTGCTTGGCATTTGTTCAAGAAAATAAGACCTAATGTTACTACTTTTACTAGTTATTCAGAATAAGGAGGAAGTTCTTCAAAGGATATTTTCATTTCTGTGAAAGACAGTGGAAAAGTGTAACCTTGCAGATAAGTCTGCAAAATGTCACATCTTTAAAATTAATTAATATTAATTTTTCATCTTAGGTTAAAATGAACAAAATGAACTCACAGGGACCAGGCAGAACTGACTGGGAAGTGCTGCTGGCTTTAATTCAGCCTTTCAGGCCAGTGGCCAAGGCCAGCTCCTCAGCTGGTGTGAATCTTCATAGCTCCTCTGGGAAACTACTAATTGTGATTTTGTTTTCAATGGCTAGAGTTCTGCAGCAGTCATCTTTGTTTAATTCTAGTAGCATGTTCATAGTAAATTTTATAAGGTGTTGTTCTTAAGCTGTTTAGCTGCAAAAGTTTACGAAGAACTAGCAGATGAAATGGAAATTCTCAGCCTGTGCCTCTCACAGCAGCTGTTCTTTTTTTCCCCAATACAATTGTATTGGCCTTAACTTGCAGGAAATCTCAGGAAAAATAGTCTTTGTAACCTCTGGCATTACTTGAGTAATGGCTACCACAACAACGACTGAGAGAGTGATAATAAGAAGCTCTGCCTGAGCACTAATTAATAGTTATTATGGCTCTTTTCATCAATTAGGGTAGATAGCATGGGGGAGGGACACTGCTTAATCAGATGTTATATGAGGTTTCCCATCATAGTTAATCTGTTTTCTTAGCGGGTCTTTCTTTTATCTAGGTGATTCACCACTACTAAAGCATTGCACATTTCAATACTAGTACTACAGAAATTGCAATCTTTATGAAACACTCCTCAACCATGCAGGAACATGTTTTCAGGATTACCTTGTGTGCCTGTTGCACAGAGAAAACCGGATCAGTGGGTAGAACACAGGCTCCACTGAAATGCAGATGAATATTTTATATGAAACCTATGCTTTCCTCTTCATATACATCTGTCAGTTCAGGTTTCCTTCTGAAGTTCTTTATGCCATTAGACTGGTAAGAAATTGGTTTGTGGGAGTAAGGAAGTGGTTGTCTCCCTGTATGGGGCACTGGTGAAGCTGCAACTTGAATACTGTTTTCAGTTTTGGGCCCCTCAAGTACAAGAAAGACACTGAGGTGCTGGAGCATCTCCAAAGAAGGGCAGTGAAGCTGGTGAAGGGTCTTAGGAGGAGCGGCTGAGGGAACTGGGGTTGTTTAGTCTGGAGAAAAGGAGGCTGAGGGGAGACCTTATAGCTCTCTACAGTTACCTGAAAGGAGGATGTAGCAAGGTGGGTGTCAGTCTCTTCTCCCAAGTAACAGGGAGGATGAGAGGAAATGGCCTCAAGTTGTGCCAGAGGTGGTTTGATTGGACATTAGGAAAAAATTCTTCACCAAAGGGGTTATCAAGCCCTGGAACAGTCTGCCCAGGGAAGTGGTTAAGTCACCATCCCTGGAGGTATTTAAAAGATGTAGATGTAGTATTTAGGGACACAGTTTAGTGGTGGTCTTGGCAGTGTTAGTTTAACAGTTGGGCTCATTGATCTTAAAGATCTTTTCCAACCTAAATGATTCTATCATTCTATTCTGAGTGTTTAATGATTCTTATAGGCACCAAAGGGGAAATATCTGTACTCTGGGACAGTCTTGGAACTTCCTTTGTGCTGTAGAAATATAGACACAGTACCTCCTAGATGCCTTCTAGTTACAAAGAGCTTTTACTTTACATAGGAATTATGGAAGTTTAAAAAAACAGGATTTTTTTTTTTTTTGTCAAAGCTTTGGAGTAAGAGTGTTTTTGTGTGACAGTGTATTGCACCATTATGACTTATTTTGATGTATAACTTTTTCATTATATGAAAACATTCACTTTTTCATCATATTTTTGTTAGACATTTTAATTTGGTGTTTGTGCTCACTCTCCATCAACTCTGACACCTTATAAAACAAATCATTACTGCTGTCCCAGACCTGCAAATTGAAAATGCCCAAACTTTCTATTTCATACATTTCTTTAAATATTAAGCAACTGAGTCACTAGAAGTTCACAGCATTAGCAACATCTTGAGAGACTGTTGCTAATGTATCATACCCTGAGTGCTTTGAAAGTGCGACTTTAACCTTTACAGAGCAGAATTATTTCTAATTTTGCAGCTTGCTAAAGCACAAGAAACAGAGTAAGCTTAAAAGGAAAATTAATTGTAACATTAGAAGGGAAGTCTAGGAAGAATTCTGGACTCAGAACATTTGTTCAAACTACATTTAGGTCTGTCTTTTCAGGTTTTTTTTTAAATTTATTCCAGATAGTTATTTGTCAAGGCCCAACTGAGGTGTCCAGCTTCCTTCAATCATTTCTATGATGGCAAGGTTTGATATGATACAAGCTCTGGAGGTCTGTTGATTTTTGAAAACAGTGATTGAAGAGTGGCATTCATAGTGGAAATAATATTTTACCTTTTAAAAACACAGTTACATAGAAAACTTTATAAACATTTTTTTTTTATCCTTGGTTATCCAGTTTTACAAGTGCTTAAGAAACTATCAAATAATTCTCCATCGACAGAGAAACACAGATAGCAGCTGAATTTCTTCAGAGCAATGCAACTTCTTTTCCATCCTCCTATTCAGGAGCTATTTGAATGAGAACCTAATTCGGTGAAGCCCTACAATAGCTTGTCATAGCTGCCTAGCTAGTTTACTCAATTGCACATGATGGTAAAGAGTTCTTCTGAAGTGTTCATGATATTTGAAACAGTGAGAACTATTTTTAAGTTTTATTTTATTTAGTTATCTTCCTATTCTTGTCAACTCTCACAACCAAAATTTTCAGCCCTCTCAGCTAGGCAATCACTTAATCCAAACAGTTTTCATGAACATTCACTGGAATTTTTGAAGCCTAGATGCTCTTTATAAAATGAGCTTTTTAACATTAGTCACCAGTGGTTTAGGAGCTGATCCTGAGCATCCTTACATGGAAACTCAGGCAGCTTCCAATGATACAGGCAAAAGACAAATAGTTACTCTCAACATCATCTGCATAGACTGTTATAGAGTGATTTGTTGATCAATTGTAGATCTTTTATATATACATATATATATATATATATATATATAGACAGGAGTTGAAATAATTCTATAGCTCTTGTCATAAAGGCTTTTGTTTTAGCTCCTTTGTATTCCCAGAGATGATAGTGGCATAGACTGAGTGACAATATATCACCTGTGGTAATATGTCGAGCCTCCAACTAGTGAAAACATACATGTTTTGTACGTACCTGGTCACTGCACAGCAGAGACTTTGGGCTTGAGGGGAATGAGGCTGGGAGCAGTGGTAGCAGCTGTCTGCACTGGGCTGCCTGGATCCCGTGGCAGAAGAGCTATCCAAAGTGAAGTTTAGCTGAGTCTGCGTTTGCAAAGTATCCCTTTGGTTGTATGGAGCAACCAGCAGGGCCAGTATACCACTGCGGCTGTTACGGAACACAAAGCAATTGAAGAAAAAGAAAGAAAAAAACCAAAAGAATCTAAGAAGCTGGTTGGAAATTTTCACATATTTCTTGCTTTCTGCTCCTCTCTCAAGACCCACATAGAGATTTTGGTTGCTGGTCTTACTGTCTCTTCATCAAGTGGACAGCACAGCAGTATCCCCAGTTCAGTAGAATAATCAGGGGAAAAAAATCCACATAGTCATATTGAATTTCCTGTATAGATTCTTCTAGAAGCTATCAGTTATACTTCTGGAAATGAACTTAAGTCTTGGAGTTTTTTTTATTTTATCCCTTCATGTTCCTCTCTTTCTCCCAGGTTGTACTTACTTGGTTATTTGTCTCTCTTCAGTGCAATTCTGTGCCTTGCTCAGAGAATGCAGGTAACTCATACAAAATAGGCACTTTACAGCAATTCCGGAGTGTTTTACAGTTTTTTGAAGTAGTTTTCTGTTAGTAATCTAATTTCAGGTTTTCAGTTTAAGTGGCTGCCGGTAGGCTTATGTAGGGGAGGAATGAGTGCTCTCAATGGATGAGCTGCTAAGTTTCCAGTGGCTTTGAGCTTATTTCCCAAGGTTAGAGAGCAGTGCTTTACAGAAAAATTGTTCCTATTCAGCTATGTTTTACAGTCTGAGCATTCAAAGGATAAGAAAGACTTGTTATCATGTGTAAAATTTGAAACTTTAGGTAAGCTTTTAATTGCAATTGTTTTTCTGAGCATAGTGCTGAAGACTTTTGAAGACCATATTGTTGAAGACTGTTCTTGTATGCTCAATGGGCATAAGACACCAGAGCCATTTCCAAGCTAAGTAAAGGACTGAGTACCAGAAATGGAAAACTGCTTATTATATAAAATATTTGTTGATAAGTATCTGCTGCTTCTTTTCTCAGAATGATTAATTTTAAAGGCATGATAAAAGCAAGACTATGCTACTGTGTAAATACTTTCTTCTTCAATAACTCCTTCCTTTCTGGGGAAAGGCCTTTTCCTAGAGACATCTGCAATGGCTTGAATTATATCCATCCCGTAGGCTGACAGCTGCAAGCAGCACACACAAAGTGCTCAACAGAGCAGCACATTTAACAGTTTACTTTGGGGGACAGTATTAATAAGTGAAGGATCATTTTACCTTCAGATAGTAACTTCATATTGAGGGCTCCCAAATGGTACTTTGATATAGCTGAATGTCTTTAGAAGGTTTTATTAGCTTCTTGAGTAGTTAGAAACTGGAGAGGCAATATCCATTCCTTGAACATAAAAGTAAGAAGTATGAGCTATGAAGGCAGTCGTCAGTTGTTCTGTATTCAACCAGACTTAATGATGGAGGGATTTTTCTTGAGACCTGAAATACCCTCAAAATGCAACTGGTTAATATGCAAAAGGTCAACAGATAACTGATGCCCTGGACATAGACATTTGGAGTCTGTTTTGGTAAGTGGTGTAGGAAAACTCTGGAAAGCTTAGATCACGTGTTGAGTAAGACATAGTCATGTATGCTGCTAACTAGAAAGTGAAGAGATTCTAGGGCTTATGCTTCTCTCTATCTAAAAATACTTGTTTGCGTAAACCTTGGGGGTTTGCTGACAAGCAGATGTATTACTGTGGACACACAACTGGCTGTTAGCTGGTATCAGAAGGAGATAAACCACAGTCGTCTTAATGCTGACAGATTTATCCGTATTAGAAGAAGCAGATGGATTGGAAGGGAAAAGATTAGAAGGGGGAAAATCTGAGTCTTCCAGTTAGTAGCTAGATCTGTTCCAAAAGAGAAGAGAAAAGATCCATTGTGCGTTTTGAGCATAAAATTTTACTTTTCCTTTATGTATAAAACATCAGCTGATTTCAGTCCAGTATCAGAATGCTTACACAATAAGACAGTTTTAATTGTCCATTTCAGTTTAAATTGGCTAGAGTTATGATGTTAATTGAATTGTTTTCGCTTTGCAGGGACCTCAGGGGCCTCCAGGACAAAAGGTATAGTACTAACAACAATACCGTGAAAGTGATTATTCCTGCTGGTGCCAAGTTGCAAGCAGAAAAGGTGAATGCAATTAGCTACTGTACACCACATTGAATCAGTTAGTTTAGGCTCTGAATTTTGTTTTTGCAAAATGCAGCCGTATAATGTGAAACATCAGATTTCTGATTTCCCCCATCATAGGAAGTTCAAGCAATGCAGAGCAGACTGTTTCCAATCTGTCTCTTTAACTTTCAGGTGAAAAGGTCACTATAATTTTCTTATTCATGTACTAGTACAACTAGGAAACCAAAGTTAAAACGTTGTGAAAGGTGAGGAGATAGAATTTCTGATTAAATGCATGTCCTTACTCAAGTAGATCAGTGCCATATGACTAAAAATCTGAGCAGCAGAAACAAAAGACATAGGTGTTGCTGATAAATGGTGTTTGGTTGGCAGTGCTCAGGTGGTCTGCCAGTGTCTTCCTGTTCCTTCTGTAACCCAAGACCTGACTTCCTGCGAATGGTTTCAGCATTATTTACGCTCATTAAAGGTGACTGCCTCAGTTTGATGGAGTGAGCTTAGGATTTATGGAATTAGAACATTAAAATAGTCCTAGATACATCAGCAATAACAGCTAGTAAGTGGCACTTTTCCAGCATCTCACCCACACACCACCAAGGCAAATAATTTTCTAGTTGATTTCAAAAGATTAAAAAGTTGTATGGAAGATATTTAATAAAACAGGCTTAATATTTGTACAAAGAAAAAAAGAAAGAGTAAAGGAATAAGTAGTACTAACATATGTGAGAAGGAGGCCACCTCTGTTTTTTTTCCTCTGAGATAATATGCTTTAAGTTGAAGGTTTGCTTGCATCTGTTCAAATGGAACTTTTTGAACAAAAGAAAGAAAAAACCTGCTGATATGTAAAAATGTAATCCCGAAGCATATAAATTGGTGGAATTTTGTGAGCTGCAAGCTACAGAGTTTGCAGGCTAAAGGAGAGAATTACCTTTCATGTTTGGCAATGCAAGAGTGTGATATTGTAAAGCTGTACTGGTATCTAAGTTGTCATTATAGAATTATACCCTAAGACTCAGGGAGCAGGGTATTTTACATGTACAGCATCAACAAATCCCATGTGGTGATGAGCTTTTGCATATCTGATAAACTTTTACTTGACGTGATAGAATCACCTTTATTTACACTTTCTGTGTCTCATATGAAAGATTGTCACTGAGACAAGGAACTGTTATAAATAGGATAGTTTATTAAGGCTGATGGTTTAATACCCTCCTGATCTTTGTCGTCTTGTTTTCTGGAAAAATTATACAAAGGTGTGAAAACGTTCACTAGGGCCCCTTTGCACTGGCTAGCAGTTGTGACCATGCATCCAGCAAAAAGAGGCAACAGGAAGGTGTAAAAGGAGAGCATTGTGGGTCATGAAGGTATGCTGGGATGCCATTGTGTTATTTCTTACTGATTTGCAGCTCTAGTATGAGCTGGAGCCTCCTGGGAATTCAAATGTTGGAGGTTTTTTGAGGCCCTCATGGGTTACTTCCTTTTCTTGTTTCACAGAATTTCTCAGCTCTGTTCATTGACCACCCATTTTGGGTGCAATCCTTTTGGGTGTTGGTGTCCTATGACTAAACCATTTCTAGTGAAACCTCTAAGCAATACGAATAGAGGGGAAAGTGTCATGCACTGATTCTCAGGACGCAGAAACAGCAGGGTATGAAGGGATTCTCAGGGTGCTTATTTCTTTTAAGGGTCCTGGGAAACTGCACATTTCACTGTTGACAAAGCCTCTGCCTTTTCCAGATCCCCTGGCCTCTTTTTAGGGTGCCAGCCTTTCAAATACAATCATGGTTTTGTATACTCTTAAGGTGTTTATAAACAAAAAATAAAAATAATGCTTTCAGTTTCCTTGCTAAGCAACTCCATTCGTATATAAAAAGAGAAGAATGCTGAGAAAGTCCATGCAGTTTTCCTGCTTTCCTCATACCCTAGTTTTTCACTGGACATTTATACCAACAATTGTGCAAGTTCCTTCAAAAAAGTTGTCCATTATAGAGAAACTTACAGTGTAAGAGCTTTGTAAAAAGATTCCTCCAATGTCACAAGTCAATGCGTGTTTTGCTTTCCTTCTTTATCTCCTTGTGTTTGGCCTATATTGGCTTTTAAATTTTGGTTGCAGTAATACTGGTGCAATTTCTGTATCTGTAATGTGCACTGTCAGGCTGAATGGTTGCAGATTATCTCTTAAAAGCCTTAAAATAGATTGCCACTACTAGTTATTGAACTTGAAGCATGGCTCTTGAAGCATTAATGTTTTTTTTTCAAGTGCTATGTTCAATTCAGTAGAATCAGTCTCAAAATTTATCGAGAGCATTAAGTGGAACTGTGTTTTAGTTCTTACATTTCCTGTGAAGCATCCACAACATTACAAAATAGCCATCAGCCTGAAGCTTGTTTCTGGAAGAGGCCGTACAGTGGGACAGTCATTAAAATGTACAACATGAGAACATGTTTAATTAGTATAAAATGTCAACTGAAAAGAGAGCTCAGCTTGGATGAAAATAAGGTTTTGAAAAATTTATTGCCGTTACAATAAGCAAGCATTCACCATCTTTTCTAAGTACTGTATTAAGAGATGAAAGGTTTCATGACCTGTTTAATTTGCTAAACACTGGCATCTGTTTCCCACCAGGGTTCTGTCGGAGTGCCTGGTGTTCCAGGGAGAGACGGACAAGTGGTGAGTTCACTGACTTTGTCAGCGCTGCCATTATTTATGTAGTTGATTAAAACTACTTAGGGCTTGTTCACGTGAGCAATATGCAACCTTACATCCAGAGCTGTGGTTTCAAATTGGCTTCCTGGAAAAGACTGTACAATCTGGTTTGTGCTCTGAAGTAATTTTTTTCTGGTTTTGCTTGAACAGGCAGCAAATGTAATTAATTAAGCTGAAAGTCTGATGTTCAGATTTGATGATGACTGATAGGTTCCAGAGAGAAATGCGTGTTAGTGGTGTGGTGTGCAACTTTAGACAGAATATTTACAAACTAAGTTTTTCTGCAGATTTTTTTTTTTACTTTTTGATAACTCAGTCCAATGATACAAACAGTTATGATGGCATTGGATATGTATACAGTGCCAGTACATTGTTAATGCAGCCTATAAATAGAGAATAAAAAGAGTCTGGAAACACAGGTGGAGAATAATGTGAAATTGAAGTTGAGGACAAAAATGCATTGAAATAAATTGAACAGAAATATTTTTGAACACAACTGGGAGAAAATGCTAACTCAGGCAAGTCAGTGTCATCTTTCTGTGCCACCACCAAGTTGACTCATAGTTCACAACAGCCCTCCATAAGGAGCAGTCGCAGTAAAGCAGTGGGACTGTTTCACAGCATTGCTAAATTTTATTGGTAAATCTGGGTGGTGAAGTTTAAATAATATTATTCCCTGCCTGTAACCAGTATTATCTGTCTGTTGTTCTCAGAAGCACTAACTTTCCTAGTGAATTTCAAAAACACTTGCAGGAAATACCAAGAGGAAAATGTATGATACAGGTTGTTCACTGCATTTAAGCAGCAATAAATGGTAGTGTATCAGGATCATATTATACAGTCCTTTCTTCTGCCTTCCTCCCCAAAAGCCCTTGGAATAAAAGTGCTAAGATATCTCTTTTAATAATAGATTACAAATTCTACTAACTTGGAAACAGCAGTAGAAATCAAGTTAAACTGAAGTAGTATTTAGGGAAAGTTAGAAAGTATAGTGCAGCCTAGGACTCCCATACTAATCTTTTGCTACTGAAAGATCCGTTCTTCCAATTTCTATGAAAAAAAACCCCAGATTCTCAGTGCAGTATGACACAGAAGATATTGTTGAATGAAGACCAGAGTAGTAATTTTAAGGGCTGGGCTGTACTACGAGCTGGCTGACAGCACTCCTGGGTTTAGTCATACAGATTCATGTTGATTTGCTGAATAGTTGAACTTGACTTGAATGTGTGATGCAAGTCATCCCCTTTTGAGAAGTTACGTAGTTAAAAGGCTTTACAAAAGCCTTACTGTCTTGGTAGCCTTTTAGTCAGTGAGCTTGCTCTGTCAAACTGCAGCATGTGCAGTGCACTAAGTTCCAAGTTAGTATTTTTTCTTAGTTTAAAAAGCAGTGAGTGTTAAGCACATGCTTAAAATTAAGGGTGTGTGTGAATGCTTTCCTCATCTGGACATTGAAATATCTTTCAGCCGATGAATGTCAGCAGTAAATTAGCTTTGCTCTCTCTTTAAGCAGTTGAATAATACAGAGTTAGATCATCTCCATCTTATATGTGCCTCTGTAATTTTTCTTTTCCTTTCTCTTCACCTCTTCTTTAATTAAAATACTGGATTATGGGAGACGATTGACAACTCTGACCAATAGGTTTGGGTGTAAGATCATAAATTCTGAGTGCGCTTGAAACAGTTTTCTAATCCCTTAACATATGAACTACTTCTCTTAGACAATCTCTAACTATTAGAGTAAGTGTAATTTTACACGATCCACATGTTTTTGCAGGACTGTTGAGTCATAGATTTTTCTTATATTAAGAGTGGTAGCAAAACCATTGCCATAAAAACTTCCCACGTTTTTTATTTTAGGCCAAATCCAATGAAAAATTACAGGTAGTCTTGCAAGGGTCTTTACATTCTTTCTTTGTTCCTGTATTTGGGAAACAATAGCCACACTCTGCTTGTCTTTTTGAGAATAGTAACTGGGAAGGAGCTGCCTTATTAACACCTGCAGCTAGAGAATGTTGTCCTTGAGATGGACAGAAATCTTCTGAGATAGCCAGGAGAGTCTTTCTGGATGCTCCCTTTCCTTTGCAGATTGTTGTGCAATCCACATGTAGCAGATTGCTTTGTGGCAAGATCCTATGGGAGATAACCTTCCCTTTTTTGATAACTGGCAAAAGGTCCTCAGGCACTTGAATAGTATGAAAGAGAGTTATACCTGCATGGAGACAGGAGGTTGCAGTGATATAGGGATATCAGATCCCTAGATTAATTGTGTTGGAATGGCCACAAGGGGGTTCTTGCAAAGTTCAACTGTGCAAGTATAGAATACATACTCTGGTTTTTGTTAAATGGTACTGATTTGATAGGCACTCCCAGTGACTACAGCAACAACACAACAAGAAAAGGGGAGATCCCTAAGAAAGGATTGCATTTGGCCTGAAGGGACTCAGTTTCTGGAGTAGCAAAGAGAGCAACTAAACTCTCTTTGTTTTCAGTAGGAGTTTGTCTGGAGTGCCTAAACTGTAGTACTTGACATCTTTTGTATTTTGTAACGGTGTATTGAGAAGAGAATGTGTTGTCTGGATAGATCACAGAATCACAGAATGGTTAGGGTTGGAAGGGACCCTCAAGGGTCACCTAGTCCAACCCCCCTGCAAGGAGCAGGGACATCTCCAACTAGATGAGGTTGCTCAGAGCCACATCCAACCTGGCCTTGGATGTTTCCAGGGATGGGGCATCCACCACCTCTCTGGGCAACCTGTTCCAGTCTTCTACCACCCTCATTGTAAAAATTTATTTCCTAATATCTAATCTAAATCTATCTCCCTCTATTCTGAAACCATTACCCCTAGTCCTGTCACAACAGGCCCTATTGAACAATGTCTCCCTATCTTTCCTGTAGGCCCCCTTGAGGTACTTGAGATACCTTCATTTCAAATTGTTTCAGTAGTTTAACAATAATAATTTTATAAACCGCAGAAGAATTTCCTTTCTTATCAGTAGACCTAGAGTCTGAATGTGAACATTTCTTATTGCTTTCATCATGTTTCTTGTTACTGTAATTTGCATGTATTTCCCCATCAGTGTGTACTGTACTGTATAGGGGACACATTTTGAAAGTAGTGTTTTCACATGTCTTTAGAGAAATGGGAAGGGTATGTGTGTACTATTTTTTTTTTCAAATAAAGAAATATAAAGGAAGGAAACATCATTAAATATAGTTCACAAATTCTCAGACAGGTTTGCAGGCCAGCTGGGTCTTGTTGAAGAGTCTTTCCACTTAATTTCAGCTGGGGAGTGGGCCAAGAGAGATTTCCAGTTCTTAGACAAACAATTTTAAGTTACTTTTGAGCTGGGTGAAAAGCAAGTTCAAAGGAGGTAATTCAACCCTGGTTTGAAATGGAAATCACAGTAACATGTCTGACAAACCGCTTTTTTCCCTTCTGTCCTAATTTATGTATTTTAGAGTAAAATTAGACTGGATTGGGTTTGGGGGCCTCTTGTATTTCCTTATCCTTAAAATTGATTACATTCTAGTGACTGAAAAATATAGCAACACAGAGCCTTTCTTCTCAGAGTGAGGTGGATATCAACCAGCTGGTGTAGACAGTTATGCATCTCATCAAAACTAAACTAAACCTATTTCAGAACAGCAGCCTCCAGGCTGTTTTTCTGTTACAAACAAGAAAACCTGCACCCTCCAGCCACATTATTTTTAGCTGATTAATTCTGGATGTGAAGGTGTATGCCTCCAGGGTATAGAACACTCCAGTAAGCAGAAGCATGCTTTCAACTGCCTTGACTCCTTTGATATGGACTCTAGTAGATGATACATTTTCAAACTGTTCTGAAGTAGGTTTTATGAGTTTGTATTGACAGATTTTTCTCATATTAGCAGCACAGCCCAAGCAATGCTCTACACAATTTGGATACAGTTCAGTGTAAGCGTTAAGACTGCCCCTACCATGAGAGGATCTCAGGAAATTACTACACCTATTTATTGTGCAGGGTTCTGAAGGATGTTCTTTGCCCAAATACAGGAAAGACAGAGACAGTTAATCAATATTAATACAGTTATACTTTTAATATAAGCTCAAAAATGCCAGGACTTGAACAAAGGTGTTCTGGTGTGTTGTCCAAAGGAGCATCCTTCTGGTTAGTCTTTGAATTATCTGAAAGTCCTGAATTGAATGGCTGGGTTGGGTGTATTCTTGGCATGTTAGCACTTTGTTTGCCCCAGTAATTTATATTAATTGGAAGAAAAATCTGCCAGTTCTGGAAATTATCAGAAGGTTTTGAATAGCTACATAACTCTTTAAGTCATGCTTTGACATTGCAGTTTGCTGATGGAACAGACTTCTTTCTAATTCATTGCAGTAGTGACCATAACTTAAGTTTATTAGAGTGATGCTAGACTGGGGGAATGAAGAACTGCCCACTGTAGTAGAAGATCAAGTTTGAGACCATCTAAGGAACCTGAAGGTGCACAAGTCCATGAGACCTGATGAGATGCATCCACGGGTCCTGAGGGAACTGGCAGATTAAATTGCTAAGCTATTATCAATCATATTTGAGAAGTCGTGGCAGTACAGTGACTGGAAAAGCGGAAATATAACACCTATTTTAAAAAGGGAAACAAGGAAGACCCAGGGAACTAGAGGCCAGTTAGTCTCTCCTCTGTACCTGGCAAGATCATGGAGCAGATCCTCCTAGAAACTATGCTAAAGCACATGGAAGATAAGGAGGTGATTGGTGACAGCCAACATGACTTCACTAAGGGAAAATCATGCCTGCTAAATTTGGTGGCCTTCTATGACGGGGTTTCAGCGTTGGTGGATAAGGGACAAGCGACGGACATAATCTACCTGGACTTGTGCAAAGTACTTAACGCTATCCCACATGACAACCTTGTCTCTAAATTGGAGAGACATGAATTTGATGGATGGACTACCTGGTGGATAAGGAATTGGCTGGATGGCCAAACTCAAAGAGAGTTGCAGTCAAAGACTCAATGTCCAAGTGGAGACTAGTGAGGAGTGGTGTTCCTCAGGGATCAGTATTGGGACCAGCCCAATATCTTTGTCAGTGATGTGGACAGTGGGATAGAGTGCACCCTCAGCAAATTTACTGATGACACCAAGCTGTGTGGTGCGGTCGACATGCTGGAGGGGAGGGATGCCATCCAGAGGGACCTTGACAGGCTGGAGAGGTGGGCCTGTGCCAACCTCATGAAGTTCAACCAGGCCAAGTGCAAGGTCCTGCACCTGGGTCATGGCAATCCCAGGCACAAATAGAGACTGAGCAGAGAATGGATTGAGAGCAGCCCTGAGGAGAAGGACTTGGGAGTGCTGGTGGATGAGAAGCTTAACATGAGCAGGCAATGCGCCCTTGCGGCCCAGAAAGCCAGCCACATCCTGGGCTGCATCAAGAGGAGTGTGGCCAGCAGGTCGAGGGAGGTGATTCTCCCCCTCTGCTCGACTCTCATGACACCCCACCTGGAGTACTGTGTCCAGTTCTGGAGCCCCCAACATAAGAAGGACATGGACCTGTTGGAGTGAGTCCAGAGAAGGGCCATGAAGATGCTAAGAGGGCTGGAACACCTCTCCTATATGAGGACAGGCTGAGAGAGTTGGGGCTGTTCAGCCTGGAGAGAGAAGGTTCCAGGGAAACCTTATAGGGGCCTTCCAGTACCTCAAGGGAGCCTACAAGAAAATTAGGGCGGGACTTTTGATGAAGGCATGTAATGATAGGACAAGGGGTAATGGCTTTAAACTAAAAGAGACTAGGTTTAGACTAGATAAAAGAAAGAAATTCTTTACTGAGAGGGTGTGAGGCACTGGACCAGGTTGCCTGGAGAAGTTGTGGATGCCTCATCCCTGGAAGTGTTCAAGGCCAGGTTGGTTGGGGTTTTGAGTGACCTGGTCTAGTGGAAGGTGTCCCTGCCCAGGGCAAGGGGGTTGGAACTAGATGATCTTTAAGGTTTCTTCCAACCTAAGCCGTTCTATGAGTCTACGATTCTATACTTTTGAGGAACCAAAGTGCCTGTCCTCCTATCAGGGCATTTGAGGTTAACATGTGGAATTTAATTGGTGTTAATGGCAGCTCCCCATCCACAGGTTAGCCCCTGTAACATGTTACAGATGTTCCTGTTATTGATAGCAAACACAAGAACGCAATGTATCTGTTTGAAAATGCACCATCATTATTCCACTGATGCGGACCCTGCGATTTCTCTATACTGTATAAACAACAGCAAAAAAGTCACACTGTGTGTGCAGCATTCTTCTGTCTAAGTGGTCATCAAATAAATTACTGGAACATTACACTCCTGCCAAGTTAAGCTACTTGATTTTGGGTAAGTGAAAGAACAATAGCACATTTGCTGGAATTCTTTGTTCTCACCACTCTGAGACTATTTGTGAATTCAGCAAACTGGATCTGAATAAATTTGGATGCTGGTAGTGAGTAACTGGGGACTTAACTGCTTACAAAGCTTCTGGTGGTGATGTCCTTTTCTGCAGTAGACAAGGGGCTAGAGAATTACCACCTTCTAGTACTACACAGTTTTTACACAAAATTTGGGAAAAGGTACCACAGCATCTTACTAGCCTATTTTTTAACAGTCACGGTGTCAGTTAAGCCCCATGTTGCTGAGGCAGGATGTGGAAATCATACCCCAGCTCAATGCCAGTAGGGAGAATTTATTTTTGTTACAGTATATCATGATTGTCCCATGAGATGTTCATTGCATAGCACAGGTTCTGTGGTGTGGTCTAGGTGAAGGAGAAGGGGCAGAAGGGCTAGTGGCAATTCCGTTAAGCTGAGTACTGACCATTTCACACCTCCCCACAGTCCATTCCTGTCAGGGAAAGTTCCAAGGGGATGCTCTGAGGGTGATCTCACAACATTTCTCTGGGCCTTGCATCTTCTTTTTATTTGAGAGTGCAGTGTGACCCTCATTATAATATTAATTGAGATCATGGGTTGTGTTTTACATAGGCGCTAGGAAGTTTTAGAAAAATGTTGTGTTTTAATGATTCCAGTCCTTCTGTCCTTGAATGATGGTTTCTCAGGAGTTCATGACTGCCGAAAGGCAAGCTATGACCTAAAATCAGATGTACCGTAGACAAATTTACTCTTCAAATGGGAAAAAAAACACTGGTGAGGCCAGAATTGGAGTACTGTGTCCGGTTGTGAGCTCCCCAATACAGAGAGACATGGACATACTGGACACAGTCCAAGGAAGGGCCTCAGAGATGGTTAAGGGATTGCAGCATCTCTCCTAAGAGGAAAGGCTGAGAGAGCTGAGGCTGTTCAGCCTGGAGAAGAGAAGTCTTGGGAGGAATCTCATCAACATAGTCCAACACCTGAAGGGAAGGTGCAAAGAGGATATGCCAAGTGTTTTTCAGTGGTGCCCAGTAACAGGACCAGAGGCAATGGGCACATACTGAAACACAGGAGGTTCCCTCTGAACATCAGGAAACACTTTTTTTTACTGTGAGAGTGACTGAGTACTGGGACAGATTTCCCAAGGAGGCTGTAGAGTCTCCATCCTTGGAGATACTTAAAAGCTATCTGGTCATGGTCCCAGGCAGCCTGCTCTATGTGACCCTGCTTGAGCAGGGGGAGTTGGACCAGGTGATCTCCGGAGGTGCCTTCCAACCTCAACCATTCTGTGATTCTGTGAAAGGGGGAAAAAAAATGCTGTCTCAATTTGACAGTTAGATGATGAGCAGAAGACAATTCTTTCTGCAGCCTAACACCTTTGCTGTCAGTGCTGTTAAAGAGAAACTGCAGTAGGAGTCAGGAAGGATATTAGCCATGGCCTGGTGAGTGTAAAAACATGTGAGATTAAGGATCTAGTTTTTATAGCTTCTTTTGTTTTATAAAGTTGAAAAGCAATCTAATTGAAATTACTGCATCAGCTGATATTGTTGGATGTCTAGTTTTCCCCTGCATGCATCACTCCTTGAACAGCAATGTAACTGTCTTCAGCCTTTTAAAGGGCAGCTATATTTTTTGTTCATCTCCGAAACACTAACCTGTGGGGCTGAAACATACTCATACAGCATTTTGCACTCCAATTTTAATATATGCTTTGATTAATAAATAATTAAATTACTGGAAAGAAAGTAATTAGCTATACTTCCTAACAGAAGTATCTTAAATTATTTTTATGCCAAGAATCAAAATAATCTTTTGGAACCAATATTCCTAAAATAACGCGGTGTTTTAGTGTATAGCAAGGGAAGAGCTATCAATCTACTTGCCTTCAAAATGTTAGCTTCTGTTTTGCTTCATAACTACTTTTGGAATTTCCTAACTGGCAGGAGGTCTGTCAAGGCCTTGCTCTTTTTTGGGGCTGGTTTTGGGGGGGTGGGGGATGGGTTTTTGTGGTTTGATTTTTTTTGTTTGTTTGTTTGGGGGTTTTATCTTAGGCTTTAATGGAATTGTTGAGATATCTACACATAAAGCCAGGCTCAGCCAAGCCTACAGGACACGTGGTGTGAAAAGGGAGGCTCTCTGGCACAAAGCTCATTTTGCTGTGCACTGGGAATGTTCACCAGAGGTAGGATATAGAGTAGCTTATGTGCTGTACATTTTTATTTCATCTTATTGCTCCCTTATTCCTTGTATGGACAAGAAAATAGAGTTTTAAAATAGTGAAAGGAACCTTGTAGATATGACACAAAATTATTTTAGCTCCTGTTCTGGTCATTAGAAACAGAAGGATAATCACTTCAAAAGCATAAAGCCACAAGGTCCTGTCTGTGTTGTCCTACTAGGTTTGCTTTCAATCTCTCACATTCTCAGAGCTAATTTCTGCTGTGATAAAGCCTTTTACTAATACTTTCAGTGCCAGAAGTGTAGTATTGGCCATAGGAAAGTCACATACAGGTCAGAAATGAGACTGTTGGTATGAATAGGGATTTACTATGACTAGGTGACAGCCTGAGATTTTTGCTTTTTTTCTAGAGAAACAAAGATGATTCTTTTGTCTCATTTTTGCAGTCTCCTTTTTGTCACTCTCTGCATTCATAGCACTGGTATGTAAGCCTGAGAGGAAAGTGCAAGCTTCAGATTCAACTCTTTGATTAGAGATTTAAGTCCCTGAAAGTGTCAGCCAACAGCAGCTGTTTTAAAATGAAGGAGACAGAAACAAACTTGTTTGGGGTGTGGGGAAGGAGAGAAACAAGTGCCTCATTGGTCCCTTCTGCTTCATTTTGTCAACTGGTAGTTTTCTTCAAGTGCCTTTTAGATCAATCCTTTAGGACACTTTGGCCTAATCTCCACCAGCTTCACATCCTGACCACTCATATATCAAATGCTTGTGCTACTATATGAGCCCTAAAGCTACTGTAGTACAAAAGAGCCTTGAAAAAGGGCTGACTCAAATGGCTATTTAATTCCCCGTGAGTTTAATGGTACCTAACACTTTTTATCTGGCTTGGAAAATACCTCGCTAGAGTTTCACTAGGGCCTCAATATCTTTGGTTTATATTTTGAAATAGAATCATAGAATCGTAGAATGGTTAGGGCTGGAAGGGACTTTCAAAGGCCATTTAGTCCAACCCCCCTGCAAGGAGCAGGGACATCCCCAACTAGATCAGGTTGCTCAGAGCCTCATCCAACCTGGCCTTGAACATTTCCAGGGATGGGGCTTCCACCACCTCTCTGGGCAACCTGTTCCAGTGTTCTACCACCCTCATTGTAAAAAATTTTTTCCTAATATCCAATCTAAATCTACCCCCCTCTATTTTAAAACCATTACCCCTCGTCCTATCACAACAGGACCTACTGAACAGTCTCTCCCCATCTTTCTTGTAGGCCCCCTTGAGGCACTGGAAGACCGCTATAAGGTCTCCCCAGAGCCTCCAACTCTTAATGAAATTAAAATGTGACTAATGATCCTGTTACCTAATTTAGAAATAACATGGAGCCTGCTTTCATGGAGAATTTGAGTTTATATACCTATGATTAAAATACGCCTGTGGAAGTATGAAAGAGAGAAGTCCTTTCTTAATGGAAGGATTTTATGGAGGATTGGAAGATACATGTTGTGTTTGGAACAAGTCTTTGTCTTAACTTCTCTGTTAATTTTGAGTAGAGGGTTAGTTCATAGTGTCTACAATGAGTAGAGTTTGAATACTGTATGAAATTTTCCCCCTGCGTTTCTGATATGAATTATTGTTTCTAATTTGATTACTATGTTAGTTATTGTATTTAACTTTTACACATTTTTATACATTTACATAGCAAAGGGTTTATAGAAGAAACTAGTTGTAGACTTTTTCAAATCTTTTTTTGTTTTGATATTATTGTAATGTGCTTTGCCACAAGTGCAAACGTGGTTGTGTACATGAGGGTTACCAAAGAAGACAGGTATTGTGAAACTGAGGCATACTTCTGCAGAAAGTTTTACATAATTAGCCATTCCCCCTAGATGATTTACAATAGTCTAGCCATTGCTTTGTCATTTTACGTAAAATAAAGAATATCTGTGTTTTTTCCATAAATATGAGAAATAAACACTAGAAAATATTTTTAAGAGTTTGTTTGAGTTCGGGGAGGTTTTTTTACTTTGATTGAGTTTTTTTTTGTTTCAAATATAGGGGAAGAAAAGAAGTTTGTAAATAATTCCTATTGGTTGATTGACTTATGGAGATTATTTGTGACTCTTTGAACTGTGGAAGAATATATATACACTATCCATTAAATATACCCAAAATTTGGATCGTCAATGTAATGCTGAAAATTTTTAAATCTTTCAAATCTACTTTTCAGCCAATGGTATAAGAGTATGAAAAATGTACAAGTAAGGTATATTTTAAAAATTTAAAAGCTGCCTATTCTTCCAAACTCTTCAATTTCTGGAATGAGTCCTTCTCATTTTAATTCGTTATCTGCCTTCTGTATGAGATCAGAAGCACAAATGTCAAAATCACTTAAGATAAGCCTTTCTTGCAGTATTTCTAACTTGAAGAGAAGACTGAAGCATTGGCTGGGAAGAAAATGCTCTTAAGGTTAATTGGCCAGCTTTTCAGAATCAGAAGTCGCAGTTTTGTTTTCTGTTTAGTTTGACACCTGTGTATTTCCACAGCCTTCAGTAGAATTATTTCTTATCTATACAGGAGTTAATCCACCTTACATGATGAAATAAGGCATTTTAGGGCCCAACTGTGGAGTACATATTCACAGAGTCTGTCAAAATTTCCTTACCCAATATGAGACAGTAGGTGAAATGCTGTTAGTATACTTCATCATGTCTTTCTTAAATGCATCTTTTGTTTTCTTTGCCTTTAGGGTGAACCTGGTTTGCCTGGTATAGCGGGAGAGAAGGGAGCAGCAGGACTTAAGGTTGGTATTGAAAATGGATTAAAAACAGAAGCACACAGTGTGTGAGTGCATGTATGGATGACAGTCATCCTTTCCAACTTGGATTTATATTCTGACTGGCTTTTAATGCCCTGCTCCCTCCAGTGATCATTGCTGTAAGAGGCTTTACACATTTCACCATAAAGAAGCATATTCTTCTACTGTGCATCTGTAGTTCCAGTTAGTGGCACTGACACATATGCATCCACTGCCAAGTGAATGCAATATGCCTACAAACGTTTGGGAATTTGGGGACCTTTTTAGAAAGGCTTTGTTTATGCTCCTTACAATGTGTTTCAGGCTTCTTTTCAACAATTACTATGGTCAATGCTTTGACAAATGTCAGGGTTAAGTCTCGAGGGCTGATCCTGCTACTATGGAAGTTAGCAACAAGCCTCATTAGGAGCATGTTTCAGCCTGTGTTTGTTATATTAGAATGCCTCTTTGCACTTGTTTTATTGTTAAATAATTTGTTCTGCTGTTTTACTATCAAATGAGTAAAATAGGATATAAAGCTTATGATACCTTCATTTAAAAGAAAGCTTGACATGTTAGAGATGATGGGATATGTGGGCCTCTTGGAATGGGTAAGACTAAATTCTAATCCCATCAGCTGTGAGCGTGCGTCTTTGGTGCACATGTGCTCCTCAGCTGATTCTGTGCATCAATCTGCTGCTGACAGCCATGCAGGGCAGGCTCTTTACATTTACTGACTGGCTGCTTTTCCATCAGGAATGAAAACAAACCATTTGGGAGCATGACCTTTTCTTACTTTGTATACAGAAGAAGCCAAATTATGGCAGTTGATGCTTAATTTGTATTCACAGCTGTAGTCTTTGAGTTGCCTAGCAACTGCCAGCCATCAGAAGGGGCAAAGATGAGCCAGAGTGTAGTTCTGAGCCAGAAATGCAGAGATGAGTTGTCAGGGTCAGGCTGGTGTGCAAAAGTGCATTTGCCATTGAGCTAGTTTCTCAAGCAAGTTATAATTCTGAAAGATAATGGCTATAAGCCATATTTTTGTTCCAGTGAATGCAAGGAGCACTGAAGAGTCTTTGCTCTGAATCAATTATGAATTAGGTCAAGACACTTAAGGCTTTTTGTCTCTCCCGAGGAGCCTTGTAAGCAATTAACAGAATCATAAGACTTTCCTCTCACATTTGGCCTTTGGATTTTTCCTTTGTTCATTCCCAAAATAAGGAGAACCTAATGTAAGAGTCGCCTAGATCCTGGCAGGCCGCTTCACAAAGACATATACCTTTTTGTCAGGGTTTAATCTAGGACAAAATGGGAGAAAAAAGTCTTTACATGCAAATCATTATGTTTTTAAAATTATGTTGAAGATATATTGTCTGTTGAGTTCTGTTACATTTACGTATTGTATTGTTTATTGAAGATTTTCTTCTTGGATTTTATCATCTGAGACAACGTCATCAGTAGTGACATAATTGTCAGTAATTGACATACTAATGACAGTAATACTAGCACTTCAATTTTTGCTTGTGTTAGTAACTTACGACTTCTTTGCTCCAATTATTTTCATCAGGGTGACCCTGGAGAAAGAGGACAAAAGGTGAGACATGTTTCACTCTGTTTGTGGTGGTTCTGTTTTGGAGAACTGCTTGGAGAATTGCCAGTGCACTGATTCAGAGTTTAAAAAGAAATTATTACAACTACTACCTAGAAGCTGAGCGTATTGTGCAGCCTTCATGAGTGTCAAATAATACCTACTAATGGAAGTTACTAATCTGCGATTACTGCAGTGGGATTAGTCACAGAAAGCAGTCAGTGGTCATGTGTTAAAGGCTGCGCAGTTGAGCAACTGTGCAACTGATCCTAACTATGATTAGTCTCAGAAAAAGATGAAGCTGTCTGAATAAATGAGGCATCTACTCATTTCTCATAATTTCTCTTTCAGTGCTGTCATCTGTAAAACAATTCGGTAACAGAGTGATGAACTACACAGGCTCTGAATGATATGTGGGTAACTGGTTCTCCACATACTAAAAGTGGACTCCTCCATTCTTGCTTGGATCAGTTTAAGTAAGAGCAAGGGAATCTGCCCCTGTGATCTTAGGCTACAGACTGGAGAGGTACCATCAGCGCAAATGGTACGCTAACGGTACTCTGACTTGCAGTGAGCTAGCGAGGAGTTACTTCTCTGACGTCCACAGTCATACCAAGATGAGACAAGGGGGCAGAACAAGTCCACACTGCAAAACGTGGGTGTAATTCTGCTCTCCCAGGGAGAGCACCCGGGTGAGAGCAGACACTGAGTGAGAGCCAGGCTTCTGCATCTGTACAAGGGCAGCATGAGAAGTGGAGTAAGCCTTATTTTGAGTAGGAATCTGTACACAGCCTCATCTTCTATGAGTACACTGAGACATGTTTTTAAAAAGCAAGTTGCTTGTATTCAGGTGCAATTTGCTCTTGAGAAATATTTACCCATGTCTTTGCAGCTGTGATTGAATTTCACTTCCAGATCTGTGTAAATCTATGTAATAGCAGCTGGAAGCATACTTTGCAAATGCAATTCATTTCACATTTTGTAGAGTACATCATAAAAGTAATCCAGGAAAATCTTGGAAGTGTATACCTCACATGTAGAAGTATGTAACTGGGAATCTCTTTTCATGAAATCATTACTTTGGTTAAAATTATAGTTGTTGAAGAACTTCAGTAATCCTTTGTTTGTTTGCAGACACAAAAGAAATAACTATAAATGTTAAAATATATTGAGTTTCTGTTACTTAAAATAATTATATTTTTCCAAAATTATCCTTGATATTTTCCTAAAAAGTAATTATAAATGCCCTCAATATGCTTTATAATGTCAAATGAACTTGGGATGACTTTCCTAACAGTTACTATTTCATGTTTCCATGTTTCCTTAAGGCCTTAATTAAAGTGCTGCTGGATTGTTAGCTAGTTCCCATTGTGTCAGCAACTCAGATATACAAAATGATCTCTGTTACAAGACCTCTGAATGGAATTATACATTAAGGTTTTGAGAGCAGTGTGACAGATACTGAATAAATATCATTATTTGAATACTACTACTGTTTATCTGGCCAAGACCTACAAGAATGTTTTTTAACCTACTTAGACCGAACATTTATCAATAGTTTTGGCATTTGAAATATTTCTTGCACTTTACGTGAACTTCAAGTCCCACAGAAATTTTTGGGCTATAGTCTCATATGTAATGAAGATTTTTTAGTGTAGTCTGGGCTTATTATATGGCTATATGACTATAAATGGAAATTGGGTCTTTTTATAGATTAATCTTTTGAAATGTGTCTTTACAAAGTTATTTTAAAATAGAAGATGTCTACCCAGCCATGAAGAACTCTTATCTGAACATCACTTTTAAACAATAAACAATCCATAGAATTTATGTGGAGATAACAGTCATTTTGGTGGTTCCTTGGAGAACTAGAATTCAGTAAAGTTTTTCTAGTTTGTGAATCATTCATTAAGGACTTCAGACTCAGAGAGTATATGCTATTAATTACTTGAGAATGCTGATTATTGATATTGTTTAACTGTCACCTGAATTTGATGAGATGCATTTAGGTGAATGCCTCTTGTTGGAAAAAAACACACATACTGGTAATTTAAAATGCTGAATCATCAGGAAATCATTCCTTCATTGTTAAGCCACAGGGAACTGGGAAGTCTATAGACTGTACTGACAGGAAAATAGTTATTTGATAGTTTGTGGGTTTTGAGGACCTGTGAAAGTGATTACAGTTATAGTGAAGACTGTGTAAGACAATAGCAGCTATATAAACCATGCTTCCTGACTGTGTCATAGAGACATTGACTACCTCATTAACAAAATTAGCTTGCTAATCATATTGGAATGCTGACTCTTCTTTATATGCTGTGTACTTGCATAAAATCATTAAAATATAACATGTATTTAAATTATAGGGTGATACTGGAGAACATGGACCAAAGGGTGACACAGGAGAAAAGGTACACTACTTATTAGCAGAGGAGAAAAGGCATGCTTTAGGCATGCTTACAGTATAACCAGCTAATGAAAATAAAAATTTGATCAAAAGAAAAATGCATTTTAGACTGCTTTTTTGTAAAGATGCAGAGTGATTTGACTGAATTCATTTTTATGAACAGCAGAAAAAATATCACTGTTCTGTTCAATTAAGCATAAAATTATTGACTTTATACAACAGCAGCCTCTCTAATTAGCACGCCTCTCTGCTGAAGTTTGCATCATACAGAAACTTTGGTCACAACCTGTTAGAACTAGGTCTGCTGAGTTGTAGCCGTTTCTGATATATCCTTTTACATTTCTCCTTCTCTATTCCCCTCAAAGAGAGGGTCTAAACCAATATGAGATAAAAAATGTGGTATAGTGATAGGTAACTTCTGTCCAAATTGCTAGTTGGACAATTGAGAGTTGAAGGTAAAAACTGTTTTAATTCTTTTCGCCAGTTGACAATCAGCAATAGCCTCACTTAACACATTGTTAGTTCATTGTTGCAAAGTACCAACACGTTGTAGAAGTCACTAAAGAGTAGACATCATCAAAATTTTATTTTCCTTAGTTTTGATTTATTTTGTGACTCATGCTGTACCATGAGTCTTAAGAATCTTATTTAGCTACCTGCACAATGTAACATCATCTTGATCCACTTTTATGTGATTCAAGCATATAACCTCTTCACAAGTGTGAAATTGTTGTTCAGATAGGTAGTCCTGCAACAAGTAAATTGGAAGTTTATAATCTCTCTGGGAAGCCTCGTGCAACTTCACTTGTTGCTTTTCTGCTTTATCAACTGATAGAGAGAGCAATACAAGTTGTTGTTAATGAGACCAAGGACACTGTCTGGCTTTCCAAGTCTCATTAAAGTCTTGTTAACGTGCAGATGCGGGAAGCTGGGCGAAAGACAGACAGAATAATTGACCCAAACCGGCCAAAGAGAGTATACCATGCCGTAAACGTATGCTCAGTATATAAGTGGAGGTTGCCCATGGGAGGGGGCATCCTTGGCATGCTTCCTTTGCATCCATCTTTCCATCTCTCTCACTTGCTGGCATCATTCCCTCTACCTTGCTAGCTCCCTCTCCCCGCTTTGCTTGCTACTCAGTTTTCGTTTCTGTGATCGCTACTCGGAACGGTCATTTGGACATGAGAAATTGTACATTGTTCATTTTGTATATTTTGTATATATTAATATCCTTATATTCTGTTATTTTTGTAGTTTTCCTTTGCTATTTTAGTAAACTGTTTGTATCTCAACCCACAAGTTTTTCCTTTCTTCTCAATTTCTCTCCCCTATCCAACTGGGTAGGGGGAGGGCGAGGGAGAAACTGTGTGGTGACTCGGGCTAAACCACCACAACAACTTGTGCCTTGTGTTTGGGTAGCTGTGAAAATGATGTGTTATGTTATGGAACTTCACTACCAGATGAATACTGAAAGTTTTTGCCAGCTAAACACTTATGGGGAGGAGTGTGAGACTTATTAATGCTCAGTTTCTGAAGACTGTTTTTAAGAGGGCTGCTGGATGTATTGTTCAGAGATGAGGTAAGGCTAGTATCTATTCAGTTCTCAGGTGTTCAACCACATACATGTACAAACCCTTCCTGCTCAGTAAACAAGATGTTAAATTTATGTAAGTAAGTGCAGAGACCATTGCACTAGATCAGAATGCTATACATATGCTTAAGAGATTTAATTCATAGTTCACAAAACTTAAAAACATTTATTTAAAAGCTTAAATAATGTTTCTGTGAGATAAATACTAAATTTTCATTTATATGGTGAGGGAGAGAGAGCTGGTGACAACAGTTTCAGACTTGGTTTAGGAATGGGTTCCTGTTTGTGCAATTAATGTAGCTTTGTTTTCTGGACTGCTGTACCTTGTGGCTGTCAGAAATATGGACTTGGGTGCCTGCTTCTTGGCCTGTGACTTAAGAAGGAAACCATCTGTGTTGAACTGTCCTGCTTTGAAGACAGTGTCAATGGCAGACTTGAGTTCTTGCTTCTAATCTTCTACCAACTACCTTCCTTCTGTGTGCATGTTCCCCTGCTAAAATTTCTTCATTTTGAAAATTTCTGACTCATCAGAGAACTGAGAACATGCTGTACCATAATTTTTTCTTTAATCTCATATTAATTTCCATTCTTGCATGAAGGCAGTTTATAAATACTTTGTGTCTTGTCTTCCCCTTATTCATCGTTATCCTTTAAAATTTTAACTGGTGAATGCCTCTTACCAGTTGCTTTGCCACTTTATAGCTATAAAAAGTCCTTGAGGCTTTGCAGTTGTACATGCCTGTATCACTCATGCATGTCTATCAAAATGAGGCAGCTCGGGTTTCCAGACATGAGTCCACTCTTCATAAAACTGATTTTTATTTTTTCTTTACACAAGAGTGAGCTGCAGTAACTGTGTAGACAGAGTCTATTCCTGTTCTTCAAAGAGCAGTGAGCAGGTTATCTGGTACCATTTAATTTTACGATACTATTACCAAAAAGATACCATACCCAAACCAACTTTAAAACTATGACATTCACAGAACACTTCCTCCAGCTTCACCAAACCATCAGGAATGTGTATTCTCTGTTTCTATTTTAATGCAAAGAATATTAGATTTTAATGTTCTGCTTAAACGTCTTCAACGTGGATTACAGTACTGGCTCCTATGATACCTATGTAAATCACCAGCAGGTTGTTGGGGAGCTTGAAGCTGCTCCTATGTAGCAACCTTCAATGAACAATCAAAATTGATTTTGAATAACAAATAATGAGACAGTTCTTCAGATATAAGCACTCTAACCATATTCAACAGCATGTAGTTTGACTAGCAGACTTTTAATTAATTTTTTTTCCATTTTTGTTTGGTGTGTTATTTAAGAAAAAAGAAATGCAACAAAGTGAGTATACAAGAAATTTAAGGATCCTGTGACAATTGTACAAGACTGGGAGCTAAAAGCTTCCTTGGCCAGGTCACTCACCAATCCTCTGCCCTTGTGCATATCACTGCCTATCAAATCCAGTCAACCCAGGCGAATCTTTTTTGAATGCTAGATGTTGCCTCGAACAGGGACCTTTCCTGAATGCATAAATTACTCTAGCTCTCTCATCCTGTAAAGTATAACACTTAGCTGCATTAAACTATCAGTTTAAATATGCTGAAGAGCTGTGGAAATAGAGCTATGACCTGTCCTGATGGGGAATGAATACATAGGTCACTGGGGGCTTTTTTCAAGGCTAACCTTCATTAGCACAAAAAGCTTTGTCGGTTGAGACCCAACACTCACCATCTGTAGAATTAGGTCATAAAGATTGCTAATTTTCTTTGAAAATGGCAGTAATTTATTTTTAATCTATATCAGGAATTTAGAAATGTCAAAGGATGTCCCATCTTCTGGCTTTATGAAGTACATTTATGCAAAATCTGCAATTATTACATCTACATAATTTGCTATAAAATTTGAGGTTAACTATTATGCTATTTGGATGAGTGAAACTAAATCTCTCTACATGTTCTTGAAAACAATACTGTTCCTTTTCTGCATCACGCTGTGTTAATTCATTGGTTAAATTCCTATATAGCAGCACATAGAACAGGTAATCTTGCTATATAGTTAGTTTGCTATATGATCTTGGTATACTCTTCCATGTTTTGTTATATGTTTCCTGAAAAACTGTATATGTAATAAATGTGACTGTTTCTTGTGGATTTTGTATCAGGGTGACCCTGGTTCTTCCGCTGCAGGAATTAAGGTAATTTAGTTTAAAAGCAGTTGTACAGGGAGAAGAGGGGTGGTTGGTCTGTGTTTACTTTGTAGTGTCACAGACATTTCGGGTACCGTTAATGTCATGATTTTCCTCAGATCTATTTTTAATTCATTTTATCAGATCTCACGTCTTTCATCTCTTTTCTTTTAGGGTGAACCCGGTGAATCTGGACGGCCTGGACAAAAGGTATTTGTTGGAAAAGTTCAGTTTTCCTTTTCCTCTCTGTTGGATTTTTTATAAATGATGTTACACAGATGTTACCAGTGGCACTTACCCATACTGGGATGATACCAAGGCAGTAAAATTTAACAGCCCAAGGCCTGTATGCATTTGTTGTATGATTATTTTGTATTTTTAAAAAGCACAGGAATGATGATACTGATTAGCATGAAAAGCAATATTAGAATAACCCAGCTCCTCTTTTAGCCACAGCACAGTTCTTGCATTGAAAGCTTACCCAATTGCAGCTGGTGAGACTGACAAAGAATGACTCTGCTCCTTGAGTGATCACAAGTTAACCCTGCATGTTTGACTGAATATTAACCCTTAGACTGTGGTACATTATTACATCTCATTAGGAAAAATATATATTTTGACTAGAAATGCTTTTCATGTATACTTGTAAGGAAAATCAAACTGTCAGAGGCATGCAGCATGTTCGGAAGGACATAGATCAGCTAATGCTGCCTTGTTCTTCCTTCAAGGGGAAGAAATTCCCCTGCGTGCTGCCTAGCTAAGGCTGCTTCTGCAAATAGCAGTCCAGCAGGAGCTATAATGACTCTGTGCTGCTTGAGGCCCTCTGAAGCTGGGGAATTTCCTCCTGAATCCATAGTACGTCAAACAGAGGAAATGCTGTGCCTTCAGATGCCTTTCATGAGAGTAGGAGGCAGGTCTTGCGGGACAACTGGTGAAAGGGGAAGGAGAAGAGACAATAAGGGAACCAGATTTTTGCTTTGCAGTGATTGGTTTCCCTCAGGAGCCTTCAGCACCGTTCTTGCCTCTTATAACATTGAAAATTACCTACTGCTGCCAGAGTGGAGCAGAGCACAGCTACCAGTTGAGCTAGCAGGTATTCCAGACAGACAGCCAAAAGCTGAAATGAATACCTACTGCCATTTTCTAATGCTCAAGGTCTTTTGGTGACTAAGCAAAAACGCTTTATTTCATATAAATACAAAATAAGAAGTTAAGTCTTTTTGTTTGAGAAATTATAACTGTCATCAATTATAACAGACTAAACAAAGACTGTTATGGTTGCAAATGCAGTTATTTAGTAAAATGCATTTTTAATTAGGAAAGGTAATCAAAGTAGTTTAAAGCTATCTAATCCGCAGAACCATTCAGTGTGTGCATTCTGCAGTGTACACTTTGCATGGATAATAAACTAGAAAATGCACTTAAGAGCCTGTTGAGATTCATGCTCTCATTAGCTGGCTGCCATGGAGGCAAAACTAGCAGTGATTTCTCAGCAGTCTCCTGGATCTCAGCCCCCAGGCACTCAGGTTTCATCTCGTTTAGGTAACGTAGATAACCGAGAGGTACGCAGTTTAGACTTTCTATAGCCTCAACCTGTTGTTCATACCAAAGGGGGCTTAATGTGTTCTTTCCACTTCACCTCACAAGCTTCCAGAATGCCATATTTGTGTCCTCAGCCCGAACCATCAGCTCATTCAGAGTGTCTCCTCCAGCCAGGTGCCCCATGTCTACTGTTCTGCCCCTTGCTTAGCAGGAACTTGTTCACCACACCAGAGGTTGTGGAGGACCCTTTTTTCAACTGGAGGCATGTCTCTGCCCTCTGTGTTGTCTCAGTGCTTCTCTCCCTACTAAGTCCCATTTCTGTTTCCTTCCTGTATCTTCACTCCTTCCTTATATTTTACTTTTTTCTCTTCTTCAGTTATTCGTTATGCATCTTTTAAGGACAGATAAATATTGAGCTGCCCACCTGAATATTATTTACATGAAATTAAGTGTGACAATATTTCAATGCCCTGACAAGGCTGTTGCGTGCCATATGTATTGTAGAGATGATAGTTGCCCTGCCAACTTGAGTGTTATGAGATGGAGTTACAGACTTGGTTTCTTTGAAAATCATTCTTCTCATAAATCATACTTTTGTATCAAGAAAGGTCCAGAAAAGAAAATATTATGCCTTCATCTACAGTACTAATGCTAATCAAGCATTAGTGATTTAATTATGTTTCACATTGTTTAATGTATCTTTGAGGGGTATTTTAATTGTTTTAGATTACTGTGACTCTGTATTGGCTTTACTGGATCCTTTGTGCTTGTTATGTGTGGGCCTATGGGGGTTAGTTCTGTCCCAAGACTAAACAGTGACCTACTGCCACAATACTAAGAGATTATCAGTTATAATTATTCAAATGCTGTGCTTAGAAGTGAAATTTAGTGCTTCCACAGTTAGATGAGAAAAGATCACAGTAATATTGTGATATGTACGCCTACTTAAGTAAGAAACTGAAAGACAGAGGGGTTGGGTTTTGGAGCTAGCGTTTTGTCAGGAATTAGTGCAGTGGAGGCCTTTTAAAGGATTATTCTTTTGCAAGACTGACAACTTGCTTTCTTCTTTCAAAAAGTGTTAGGCCACATACCAAGAAATAATAGTGTCTATTGAAAATAGTCTCCTAGCCTCTATTCTTTCATCTCATTTTATAGTTAATATTTTGAGTCTGGAATCTTTCCTGTGCTTTTAGGCAATGTGAACAGTTAAAATTCTGGATTAACCGAAATGAACAAAGAAGCTGTTATCAGATCCTTCTATAACATTTAAAAATCGCTCCATTTGCTAAAGTAATTTGCAAACCCTCTGTTGTGTTTTTCAGTTTGTGGCAGAATGTAATTTTATTAGCACTTCAAGTCTATTTAATATTACTGCCTCAAGGAATTGTCTTTGGGTACTGTAATCTGATGAACATCTGTATTATGTATACATGTGTTTATGTTTGTGTGTGTATACACATGTATATGTGAGTGTATGTAAGTGTGTGCATATACACACACATATAAAATATTTTAATAGCACAATCTGTATGATTCAGCCCAAACCACAGAGTTGAAATCTGGATTTCTGTAAAGCTCAGGACTGTACGAAGTCTGGAATATAGTTCAACTCATTATAAAGCTAAAAGCTGGCTTCATAGTTCAGACCTGAGCTTCCAGAAAGTTTAGGGAATATTCAGATCCAAGGTGCTGGTTAGAATCCGTCTCTCTATTAAAATAAAATCTCCAGCCTTTAAAATAATGTTTTCTTCACATGTTACTGCACTTTTTTTTTTCTGTTCATCATCTTTATTTCCCTAGACGACATCTTTTCATTTAGCTGATATCTCAATATGGCCATTTGTGCAAGTGCTGTCATTCTTGTCTTAGACTAATATCAACTTTGTTTCAAAATTAATACATTCGGTTTTCTATTCCTGTTACAAAATTACCCTTGCAAATGCAGTACTATAGGTCTTTTCATTGCAATTTTAAATAAGCAAGACATTTCTGGGTAAAGCAATAGAAAGTTGCGTTCCCACTGTCCTTCATGACACCGTGTATATTCATGGATAAATAGCAAGCACTGTAATGATGTTATGGATAGCTCTATAAAAATGATAGTCCAGTTATAAATAATTAGGCAGTCCTGCTTGAATTGCACAATTTAAACTAAGCTGTTCTGAATTGCTTTGTAGCTAAATCAGACAGTTACACAACACAATATCTGGCTCAGAGTTGAAAATGGAACAGAATTAAATATCTGTCCAAAGTATGGAACTGAAATGGCAGTGTGTAAAATGAACCAGTGCTGCTTGCTTTCTTCTCCTTTGGTGAAGGCTAATGTTAATTCATTTTTGGCTTTCCTGATATGGATTTTCAACCTGAGTGTCATCTTCATATCTAAGGTTCCCAGAAGATATTTACGTTCTTAACATGACTCTTACTAATTGTACATTTAAGTCACTCGTTTTGAAAAGTATCGGTCCTGCTTGAACTGACTAGCAGTCACCTATGCTCTTTTATCTTGCTGCAGAATATACAGAGGTGTTCACTGGGTAGTGACCATAACTCAAGAATGTCTGTAATATTATGCAATTTTCCTATATAGGGTGAACCAGGTCTTCCTGGGCTTCCTGGACTCCCTGGGATAAAGGTAAATAAACTGTAGTCTCTGTTGTACTGGGGAGACAGCACAAAGAGGGGGGGACTGCAAGAATGTGTCTAAAATGGACTTACTGTACTTGTGCTATTTCTTCTAAGTCTCTGGTATTGAACTGGGGATTGTCACAGAAAGATTTCACATGGAAAATTGGTTAAGTGTCTTTGAGTATGCAAATAGTGTATCTTACATTAAAACGTGAAGTAGAACATTGCATTTTAGTGCTTTAGAAATAATCTAATATAGTAGGTTTTTAATATTTTTATGTAATGGAAGAGGCTTGTCATCAAAGTTTTATTTGGTTTCCACTTTGATGGGTGCTTTCCAGTAGCAGTAGTCTACTGTATTTACCAAGCATCCAGCCAGAGAACTGCATTAATTATACACAGGCTGTGGAGAACTGGCTGTGTTTGACAAGAATACTTCATTACAGAGCAGTGATTTCCACTGACAAGTCAAAGTGTTTCAATAAGATTCTATTCAGTATTAGCTACAGTCCCTGACCTAATACCTAGTTTAGTCCATGGCTTCCGGTTTGTCTGGGATCTTTAGGTAAGTTGATACAAAATACATGTGGTTGGTTTAGTTCTAGCATAAGTGGTTTCATTGGGAGTTGCAGACACTTGCACAGTTTGAGCTGTAACTGTATAATGCTGCACAAAGCAAGTAGATTCACATATCCTGAGTGTCTGCAGATTACAGGGGCTGCTTCTCCTTTGTGGCAAAGACTGTTCTTTCAGAAAACGAAATATCTTTGAGACTTTTTTCTTTGCATTCCAACATGGGGCTGTGTATACCTCAGGAGATAGTTTATATCATTTCTCCAATAACAAGGAGGATAAACCAGAGGCCAAACTCTTGTCTATTTTGTTAGGATTCAGGATTTATCTCACGGAATGTAACATTTGCAGTGGTTTTCTCAAGGGAACTGTGAATTGCCACAGCATTGAAGCATAATGTCCCTTCTGTGTTACCAGCGAATTATAGGAAGAATTGAATGCGCATATTAAAGTTTGTATGTTGTAATACCTGAAAATATAGTTCCCAGGGAAGTTGTTCATTTTCTGTGAGAATGAACCCAATATTGACCAGTGAAGGTCATATAGGAGCAGAGTCCTTTGTGTGATGAAACAGTATTTTTATAACGAATTTGGACAGCAATCCCTATTCTGTTTACTTTGACAGTGAGCAAAGAGGTAGCTCAGCTGAAGGTCAGTGTCGGCATCCTGGGGACACCTGCCAAAACCAGATGGAGTTATGGCTGGTTTTGGGGGATTCCATGTTCATGTAGACCATGCATGCCCATGCATATCCTCAGCAAGTGAATAAAAAAGTCTAAATCTGAGTGTCTGCTCTGGGAAAATCATTTCTGTTAAGCTTTATTTGTTGGTGGTAAGAATGGCTTGGAAGGGCAGTTTTCAAATTCTCCTGAAAGGCAAGATGTGAAGTGAAGAATAGATAAGTATGGGAATTTTACCCAGTGAAAATTTTTTTTCAGAGTTCAGTAGATACAGTGGAAGAAAAGTACAGTTGCCTGCAGAATAAAATGAAATAATTTGGTCCAATACTAATCCTCTAGGAGAATGCTAGCTTTTCTTAAAAATCTAGACCAGAGGGGGCTAGTGGTGGTTCAGTGAAGAAATTCCATGTAGTGCAATTCCACATTGAGTGGCTGCATGCACCCTAAATGGTGACTAGCAAGCTAACAGAATGCGCATAGGAGAGAGCAAAGCAGATCTGGTCACATCAGACTTGCAGGATGGGTGCTGTTTGGGTGCTGTTTGATTCAAGGCATTTGTAAACTCTTTTTAATTAAGAAGTCTATAGAGAAAGGCTTAGAAAAGCTTAGCTTTTTCTGTTGCATGAGAAACCAGGGAATGATTGGAGTTAGGAATATGGGCACTCATCAGAAAAGAAAAAGCAGTACTTTAGCCCTTTTTCTCACCCTTTGTTTTAGCAAAGATTTATGTATCAGCATGGTAAAATCATGTCATCAATTTCCAAGAACAACCTCAGTGATATCATAGAATCATATCTTATGGAGAAACAAATTGCCAGTCAACTGATGTTGATTGAAAGCTACTTTGAAATAACGGTGACTGGATGAGAAACCTGAGCATGGAGGAAGGCCAGTTTACTGAACTTGCAATCTCTTGGTGCTATCATGGGGTTACAAAATTGAAAGGAATCTTATTTGGAGCAATTACCTTTTTTTTTTTTCCCCCTGCTTATTCGTTGTCATTACATTTTTTTCCCGAGGTTCTGAGGTCTGTTCCCATCACGACTTCATAAAACTCTCTAAGATATGTCTTCGCTATTTTACCTTAATAGTCATATGCAGTGGTGGCATAATGCAACAGACATCCTACAAACCTTGCACAATGTCATTATAGCCTGTAGGAATTTGTTATAACATGTAAGAAGTTTCCATAAGGGAAGTTTTCCCTAACACTTAAGTGGATTACAGAGTTCTCATGCATTTGTGTGCCAGCAGAGTAGCTGTCAGCAGGGATTTTGCAGGCTATTCCCAAACTTTGTGAGATGGACATCTGGGAACTCAAGCAAAGCGCTAGCAGCAGCATGTAGGAGAAATTGACGGGGTTCAATCCAAGGCAGTAGCTATTTAATCTCTTTCCCAGTAGGAAAAACTAAATATTCTTGTATTGCTGGTATTATTTTGATACTACTCTTGCTTCCTGCAGTATTGTTCTCTTCAGTTTCTGTTACATTACGCAGGCATGCACACGCACACTCTGAAGTCTTCTATAAAATTTTCTATTGAGATCCCTTGCAGTAAAGAGCTTCAGGGTTCTCGCTGCACTTTTTGATCTTTATTCAGTCTGATATTATTGGAATTACAGAATGTTCTCTAAATTTGTGTCTTCTTATGATGCTCTGGAAATTAACACATTCTATTTGTTTTCCAGCTTTTGCCCTTAGTTATTGGTAAAACACATTTCCCAAGCAGGTTTGGAAGGTTAGCTGCAGGTGGCAAGTGCATCTGAATTGCTTGAATTCCTATAGATAAATGGATATAGCTTAAACCTGTGTTCAACCGCCCAAATAGTCAAGGACTGGAGGTAATATATTTTCTGGAAATTAGATAAATAAATAGCAAAAGTTCATCTCTGAAATCACACAAGTGTTTTCAAATGAACAAACTAGTTGTCTGAGGATCATTTTTACAGAGCTTTTATGTTCTAAACAGCTTTCGATGTTGATGGACTGATACGTACAGGCATCTTCAAGACAGATGAAAGAGGCAAGAGAAGACTCCATGTTGCCTAATTTTGAAAGGATTTCCTTTAGTATCTTCTAGTACCTCCATGTAAAGAAAAAAAGATCAAGATACAGGGGTATTTTATGCATAGGAAACTCTTGGATGTAGTTCTTCTGGTCTTAAATATTCACCCTTTGACTACCATGTAAGGAATTGAAGTCTCCTTTTCTTTAAATTGTTAGTTGAACTACAAATTTGCTTTCTTGTGAATGAATTTCTCCACAGTGGCTGGCTGTATTATGAAATGTTTTAGGTAACTGTGCACATACGTAGCACTCTACAAATGCTAAACCAGTCTGAGAAAACATAAATGCCATGCCAGGCAGTAGACTGTATCTTTCCAGCGACATCTCATCTTTCTTCTCATGGTTGAAGAAGCTTCCCAAGGCATTCAGTCCAGTATGCTTGAACATGTAGCCAAACTACTTAAAGGATTAATAAATACTAATCACTGGGAAAGTTTCAGCTTCTTATAATGCCATTTCAATTAATTAATCAATGTTCCTAGGAACCTGTTAGAGCTTGGTTAAATGTGATACTGGAGTTTGAATGAACAGCAACATTGGACGGACATGCAAGTATCATATCTGAATTTGGGGTATGCAGCAGGGTCTTTTATTACTTACTTTTCTAGACTCATTCACTGTGCACATGCGGATGTTTTGGGAGTTCTTCCTGTTCTTTTTCATTCTCTCCTCATTGTCAGTTGGTACCATGGAGGACACACAAGCGCAGTCAGTTATTTCGAAGACAGTGATGAAGCCGTCTGTGACATGCTGGAGAAATGTTTCTCAAGCACCTGTTGCTGTTTAGGAATGGCTGGAAACTTAATAAGGCCCTGAATGCGTTCCACTGTGTCACTTGTGAACCGAGTCAGGCTCCTAAACACAGAATATTAACTCATCGCTCTGATATCCCCCAAATTAATCCAAGCAGATGCAGAATGCTTTCTATGAAACACAAACTTCACATATCTGTTTTATCTCATAACTTTCATGGGATGATACGTACAAAGCAGTACTCACTGTAATGGAAATCATGCATACCCTTATTCATTCTAATGTCAGCCAGCTTTCAAATCTGTTGTGTTGCATTTTCTGGCATTTGGGCAGTATAGTCCTCAACTTCATCAGTGCGGTGGGAAGCCTTCACAAAACACACACCTGTTCTCAGTAGCAGCACTTTATGCAGGATCTGGCTTTTCTTTAGCATTTCTGGCATTTCTCCCCCTGTTTTTAAAACAAATAAACAAAGCTTGTGAGTGCTACTTAGTGTTTATTCTATCATGTTCAAGTAAACTGCCATTGAATAATTTGGCACATGAGAAGAAAGGCTGCTTAGCCCTTCTGCTTTTGGGAGGTAGGGGAGGTTTTACGTGTTTTCAAGTAGACTTGCCACTGTGCTGCATCTTGTATCTTTTTATAGAACTACTTTGGATTTACTTCTGTGGGCCTGTGCCAAAGCAAGGTTTCAGAAGAATCTGGATAAGGATATAGGAATTTGAGTAATGTTTTTTTTTTTCCTTTTCTTTTTATGAAAGCAAAATCTAACTTTCTTACTTAAATTTCTTTTTTTCTTTTCATACTCAAAGATCATATCCTGTGACTTTCCTAATTCCATGTAAAGACTGAAAAAGTCCCTGCTCCACAGAACTTAGGTTTTTAGCTCTAGAAGAGCTAATACTCCTTTCATCCAGTGAGTTCTGTTACAAAAGAAAACTTTCAGAGAAAATGAAAGGCAGAATTTTCAAGCTGGATGTGTAGAAGTTAGTCTACTATTTAAGAGGGCGACTGTTGCTGAAGCTCGTGTGTTTAGATGTTGCTGTTGTCATCTGTCAGCAAAATTAAAGGAAAATCTAAAGTAAATGGTAGTTCCATTTTGGAGTCAACACCATTCACCACCTTTAGGAAAGTTCTTCAAACTCCCCTTTTCCCCTAGGAGTCCTTTGGAAGGATAAGCACGTTTTCCTAATGCATTTTTCCTTTTCCATATTTACATTCTTCTTCCTGGTTTTCTTCCTTAATAGTGACTCTTAGCAGGAAACCTGAAGGGCCTATATTGTCACTTTTTCAATTTTTTTTTTCCAGGAGTCAAATATTCTTGCCTAGGCTTCAGTTCATTTTTATCCTGTAGTCACCATCCTCTGAACTCTTTCTAGCCTGAACTCAGGAGCTGGAAGGGACCAGCTGACCTTGTGACAGGCATCTCCAAATCCTGGATACAGAAATGTGCTGAATATGTTAATTGCAGTGATTGAAAACTGTGAATTCAGCTTCAAACCCTGCTTCGTAGAAACTTAGGTTTCTCCCTGGTATGCACTTGCCTTAGCTGATAATATTTTTTTGAAATATTCCAAGTATGAACTGATTCCCAACCTTTCATCACTCACATACAGTGTTTTTAAGAGCGGGTTATCTGCCTGAATAGAGGAGAATGTGCATTGTAGTGTATGTCAAATGCTGAAAAGGAGACTGTAAGGATGCATGTTCTCGGTTAAATTGGGAACTGATCTAAAAAAGTAGGACTTAGTACCTGCATTTGGAGGGTTTTCAGAAGTACCTCTATGGATGTGTAGGTAAAATATAAAATAAAAAAAAAAATTACACAACAGTGCAATTAATTTTCAGTATTCGGTTTCCAGAGTGGAAGTATCTATACAAGCGTATATCTAGCTTTGTTCTTTCATTCCTGACTGTCTGGTTTCCATATGTTATTGCAATAATCACTTGCATAGAGTAGACATGTAATTTCCCAGAACTAATTTTGAGAATCAAGGACAGAAAATTAAATTATCATTAACGTTGGATGGTATGCACGCGTCAGGAGTGTTTACTGGGGTGTTCTTCAAGATATGTGCAGTTCTTATTAATCCATCAGAAACTATATCCACCAAATCATGAAAGCTCTCATTTTCTTTCTTGGAAAAGGCTAAAACCTAACACAGGATGTTGTTTCCTCTGAAGCTGTTGCTAGTTGGAAGACTGAGCTTATAAGGATCTGTGTCACAGCATCTGTTTTATAGCATAGATTAATTTTTCTTTGGTGAAAAAAAAAATATCAATCCAAATCCAAAATTTTGAAGAAGCTGAAAAATCTGAGTCCAATATTCTGTTGTATTCAGAAATCAAGTATTTTGTCATCCACAAAGAAGACTTGACATCAGTAATCTGAAAGTATTTCTGTGCCTCAAATACACCATTTTAGATGGTCAGAAATGCATGCATGCCATAAAGTTCTTTATCTGTCAGTGTAGCAAGAAAAATTCCTTAGATTTGTCATCTAACTGTTTTCTAAAGGAAACAATTTGGGCCCAGACTCTTCATAATTTAGCAGGTCAGCAATTGCAAAGAATGAAAAACAAGACGCTCATTACAATAAGTGTTTTTATTCTAATCCTCAAAAGTAGGTACCATACTGACTTGAATTTTAATTAGTTTTTAAGTAAGAAGTCCTTGATATGACTAATGCATGCAGAATTAATGAGAATTATTACTTAATCAGAATTATTACTGGTTCTGGTAGCACCCTTCCAAAGGAGCATACCTTCTAAGCAGGCAGAACTTAAAAGCAATGAGAAAATTGGGCTCACTAAAAAGCAATAGATGTTGTACAAAGTAGGGCTCATTGTGAAGCTTCAGGGTTTCAGCCAGGTTGTAAGGTTTTACTTCTCTAGCGCTAAATGAATCATAAAGGACGAACATGCATATGGAAATTCTAAACCGGAATTGTTTTTCTAAGTTTAGAGACTGATTAAGGAGTAAAGATATTGTTTCAAATGTGATGAGTGAGCCAGACAACCTGTTTTAACTGGGCATTTCTGGGGCCAATTGTCAACAGGTATGAAAAGCTTTAACAAAGACCTTATAATGGGGTCAGGTTTTTCTATCAGATTTCCTTTTACCTGGCTCGTTTCCTTCTTATGAGCTGAATACTGTAGTCCTCTCGAGAGCAAAATTCCCATGGACATCGGCAATACATAAAGTCCCTTTAATGCCCTCCACAGCGCGGAAGCATAAGGTGCCATTTTCTCTGACGTCTGTGGCCTAATGGCAACTGAGTCTTGAGAAATCGCTTCACTGGAACTGGGTGCGGCAGATGTAGGCAGGACACAAGCACAGCTTTATCAATTGTCCCAAATTGCTCTGCTCCAGACTCCTGAGAATTTGTCCCTCACTCCTCTCCAGACTGGAAGAGTTGCAGAATTTTGGTTTGATAGCAATCTCAGAAACAACTCTGAGGGCAGTAGATGGCAATTTCTGGAAAATCAGCACAGGCATCAGTGAACTAAATCAAATTTATTATAACCTCATAGTTATTCTCCAAATTGCCTTGCATCTGGGTTTGGGGGGGATTTTGCTAGCTCTTTTTCTGTCTCTGCCTTTGCATGATTCTTTCAGTAGTGTTAGGCAAGGAAAGGACACCACACTGGTTTTATTTTAAATATGTTGTGAGTGAGTCAGGGCAACATTCAAGACAAGCATACCTTGGTCTCTTGATGTGATTAAAATGAGGACCCTTCCACATCAGTGCTTGTCAGAAAGGACACTTTGGGCTCTCACAAGGTCTGTGACACTTGAGGAGTTTGCAGGCTGCCCCATGCCAGATGCAGGAATTTTTAAAGAACTGCTAGACTGACAGGCAGGAGTTTGGAAGCTCCAAGCCTGCCCCCAACTTGTGTGTTGGAGCATTCAGGGTTCTCCTCCAGCCCACACAACTAGGTTTTCCGTGTATGGAAACTGTGGGGTGGACCCACATTACCAGATTCCTCCACAGAAATTCTGGATGCTTTGACGTGGTTTACCAACCCAGATGTGTGCATGCAGGAGTCCTGGCCATGGCACATTCAGAGTTGCAAGTGAATGCCAGGGAAAGGTGCGTGTGTCCTGCCTCTGTGGCAGACCTTCCAGTCAGCCCTGGAGGCACAGAGCTGCCATGGTCCCAGCACTGGGGCTGACAATGAATACAATATATCAGGACCAATGAACTATGTAATAAAGGTGAGAGTTTGACATTTAAACTTCTCTGGCTAGTTCTAGTGCATAGCACTAGATAAGGATTGAAATGACATTGAGAGAATTCGTAGTCTAAAGATTGGTTTCATCTCATTTCTATAGCATAGAGAGAATAATGCAAGAAAGTGCTTTAGAAGGAAAACAGTAAGTTGGCCGTAAGATTTTAAAAAAAAAAAATTAAGAGCTCTTGCACAGTTTATATCTGTAAAAGGAATAAGTGGCTTGTGTGTTTTATGGCTTTAGCAGCAACAAAATATTTTATAAATGACTTAAAATATTTTTATTTACTAAGGTAGGATAGCCTCTGTAATTTTAGAAATGCAAGTGAATTTATTTCGTTGTTAAAGAAAAGTTGATAACTTGGGTGCTTTTCTGCAACAGAGGGTTTTTTTGGGGGGCAGGCATTGATCTGGATGGCAAAATATGTGTTAAATTCATTAGAAGAACAATTATAGAAGGAAGAGCCTTCTGTGAGAAAATAATGTGTCCAACAATTACCGTTCTCTACTGATTGCTTGTATCAGCATAGAGCTGTGTATTTCAGGCACTGAAAGTGGACTATGCCTGTCTGTAAGAACAAAATTTCAAGTACTTGGGGTGTTGTGTGTCTCAGCTGTGCAATGAAGCCTAATTCTAACTGAATATGGTATTAGAACTACATTGTTAATAAATGTTTGCCAAATTAGTGATGTTTAAAACAGTAATTAGCATTGCAAATGGGATTTCAACTGTTGCACCTTTTTAAAGTGAAAGTCCAAGTTTTAGCCAATTACAGATTCTGTAAAAGTTAAAAGAAGACAGTGACAGTGAACATTGTGTCTTAGGGTTAACCTCTAATATCAAAACTAGCCTTTGCCTCAGCCCATAAAAGCTTTGATCATCATGAAAACCAGTTATGAGTATGTCTAGATAATAATCCGCATAAAAAATTGACTGTCCTCTGAAGTAAATTACAAGGTGGCTTTTTTACGATTAAATTCTGGTGGAGCTCACATTATGCTAGGTGTACAGCATGCCATTATAGGGCCCTTTTCTGTTCCAGATATTTTATGATAAGAGGTGAAAATGAACATTAACAAGGTTTGTGAATATTAGTGTATCATTTGCTGTCTCACCCACTAGTATTTCTACAGTTGATGAACATTTGAGGGTGAAAATGAGGTCACATAGAGGTAGTCTCTTAAAGTATTAATATAGCAAGCCATTAAAAATTATTCTTAAAAAGATAACAAATCAGTCCTGTAAACTGTAAGCAATTCACAAGCTTGTTGATTTTTTTTAATATCGAGTTGCCTGTGTTGTAGGATTGATACAAATTGCTCCAAGCCCTAACAGTCAATGAAGTTTGAAAGCTGAAATTCATCTCGTTGGCTTCCTGTGCAACACGGTGGTTTCTAAGCAGTGATTTCATAACTGTGCCAAAGGGTTAAACTGAAATGCATGAAGAGTTATCACTTGTTGATGGCTTTCTATGCAGCTGCCGAACAGTATTTTAAATGGGGGAATTCCTTGCTCTTCTTTCAAAACCTACCTCTTTAACGCCTCTTTCCAGATTTTGTGTTCCCTGCCCCTGCTTTAGCAGGCAAAGCAGCATGTGGTAGATTCTTACTAGATGAAACTTTGGTTTTATTGTAAGAACTTGTAGTGAGATGTTTAGAAAAGTATGACAAATCTTGGTTACTCTGATTCCTTGTGTTCCTCTCAGCATTTCATAGCAGTTTGGAACAAATTATGAGGTCATTTAAGCAAGAGACTTAAGATAGGAGATGCTTCAGTGAGCCCCAGAGCTACAGTATTGTCAAATCAGAGTGCAGTCCCGAGCAAGCCTGTACTCTGGCTTTACTGCAGCCATGTGCCAGCTAAATCATAGGTGTCATGTGTTTAAAACAAAAACTGAAAACCTTAGTCCTTGATCTCCTAACCGCAG
Source organism: Chlamydotis macqueenii (assembly GCF_036417535.1). Classification (NCBI taxonomy): domain Eukaryota; kingdom Metazoa; phylum Chordata; class Aves; order Otidiformes; family Otididae; genus Chlamydotis; species Chlamydotis macqueenii. Next base: position 25,744,628 of record NC_141559.1, read on the forward strand.
TCCTCCACGGCTCTGGCACTGCATTTGTGTGATGGACTAATCAGAATGGCCTCTCTCTTGCCGTTGCATTACAGGGAGATCAGGATGCCTTACTGAGAGGAAACTTTGCATTTCGTGCATCATTGGTAGTGCTAATTTTGACAGATTTTCATTTATTTTTTTGCTATCTGAGTGGCATAAAGGATAATACAAAGCAGGAAGACAGCAATATTTGCAGAATATAATTGCAGGATACACTAGGTATGAGGAATGGGCATCACTTCTCATGTAGATGTTTTTCTTTGAGTAAATGAGACAGAAATGCCAGAAACAAATCTGATACGGTTGCTACCTCCACTAACTTTGAATGGTGCAGTAGTACTCCCAATGACCATTTTAGTTAATGCCTTATGCTGTGGTTACCCTCAGGATATTTGAAATATTAGAGAGGAGATGGCTTAGTTTCAAATCATCCAAACATGTTGACTTTTTACTTAGAAGCTTAGTTCAGATGGCAAATCAGATCTGTCTTTCAATCTACTTAGCCTCACTAGCACTAGACAGAGGGAGAGTTGCATATTTTTCTTAATGTAGCCAGGTCTCAACTACTGCAGTTTGTTTCATGTGTGATAAGAATACTCTGTTGGATCATGTCCAGTTTGACATCCACCAGTGTCTTTCTCTGCAAAGCTGCTACTCAGCCAGTCAGTTCCCAGTCTCTGCCAACACACCACACCACTTCTTCCACTCCACATTTGATAATGTTTTAAAGCTCTGTGTCATATAATATCTGTTTTCTACTTATGCTAATTAAACCACCGGCTTCTTCCATTATCAATTCCTCCAGCTATTGCAAAGCACCTTTTTCTTATCTCTTTTGAGATTTTGGGGGAAGGTGGGATTTCTTTTTGAACTTTGACCAGAAGTTTTCTTGTGGTGTGCAACTAGTATAGTCCTGAGCAAAGTGTGAGAATTTGACTCCAAAGCTGTGCATCAGCCTCGGAATGACACTTTTAAGCCTTACAGCTGAAAAGACTGAATGATGCGGTCACTGCATGTTTCTTCTGCCTGAAGTCATAATTAGCTGGCCAGTAAATTAACCCTTGTAAAGTCAGTATTAAAACAGTGTGGGGCTATGAAGTACCTTCTCATTCTAAAGTAAGTGATTGAAGCTGCATTGTTCTTCATTTACTGACATTAAAGTGCTTCTATCTGCAATGACAACCTTATGTTACTCTTGCTGGTGTGCACTAATACAAAGACTTACATAAAAGTTATTTTCCTGTGACAGCAAAAAACCACGCTTCTCTGTGACATGTTTGTCTTAGTTTATTCCTTTGTTATCATATTTTGAACCATGGCCAGCTGGAACTTCATGTGAGAAAACTCATTATTTAGTTGTATTTTTTTTTGTAATCTAAATTGAGGTCACAGAGAGCTTGCTATGGCCCTTGATGTACCCACAGGAAAGATTTCTCTGATTATAGAGACCTTGGCTAGAGGTCTTTGCTAGAGACCTTCTTTGCTTTGAACTGTTAATGAGGGGTTGCTGATGAGAGCACAGATGAATGTGCAAGAATACTTCCTAATTTCCTCGCCCGTGCAGCATACCTGTTTCTATGGATGTGAAGAGAAGAGAAATATTACCCAACTGCTTATATTCACTGTCTCTATATGTTGTCAGTAATTGACAATTGATGACAGGAAAAAACAACTGTCTTTTAGCTATTTGAAGAGGGATGCTTCATAGACATGGATAACTTGTAGTCATTAAGTTCAGGGATATTGTTAAAAGACTAATAAGTAAATCTTTATTAATTGGTTTACACTACTGATTTTAAAATTTACAGTAGCTTGTGAGTATATCTTCTTGATTCAAATTTAAGTGAAAAAAAATGCAAGATTAAATAGCTGGAAACCTTGTTCAGGAGAGTTTGTGTAGGAAAACATATGGCTTATTAATCTTCCATTATCCTCCTTCAGGCACGGAGATAGGTAATAAAATATGTCCTTGCTCCTCTGCTTAATGCTGCTTCTGGTGCAACTCAGCTTGATTCCTGCTATTTGTCTGTTATGTTTGTACAAATGAATGGGCAGGAAGGGGGCAAAATAGAGAGGGAATGAGGAGAACTGTGGCTCTTTCCCAGCTGTTCACAGCCAGAGAAGCTGTCCAGGTGCAGAAAACTGAAGTATTTTACTGTTAGAATGAGGAGGGAGATACCACAGTGCTGGGAGTCTCTGACTTGAAAGGAGATCACATTTAATCTCCTTTTTGGGGATGGTGCATCTAAGTACCTCCCTTGAAAACACATTGCAACAGTACCATCTGGCCTCTCCGTTTGTCATTGCTTTGTAATAACTTCACCCTGTCTGCCCATCCATTCATATGCTGCAATAGAAATTACTTCATAACACATGACTGAAATGAACTGTCCCTTTTTAAATTTCGGAATCACTCAGAATTCCCCTCCTGCCTTCAGTCTCACTTTGATGTTAGTTTGATATGTTATGTTGTAGTCCAGGTTGCATATTAACAGTCCTTAACCTCATAAAAACTGTTTGACACCTTCTGCTTAATTTGCATTTCATAGACTGTGTGATGACTTGCTACAAGAATTTATGCTGATGAGAATTACCCATGATGAAAAGTGTGTCTGTGTAACTGTTGCATCACAGCTGGACAGTTGTAAGCAATACAGGGAAAATACTATCCAAAAGAACTTGTGTTACTGTAATTACATACTGCTAAATAAATAATCTCACATTTCTCTCATATTGTATTTTTAAAGGGTGAACCAGGTTTCATTGGTCCACAAGGAGAACCTGGGTTGCCAGGGCTGCCGGGAACCAAGGTAAGAATAACTGACCAACACTCTGGTGCAAAGCCCTTAGAGCAAATGTCAAACTCAACATCGTCAGCAGACACTGAGACAGTACTGATTGAGTAAGAGTCTTTTATCCATAAACATAAAATGCTTAGTCAGAATCTGATTTTGTAAATGGCCAGGAAGTTTAAAGTTCAGGTTAAATTACAGTATATGCAGTGCTTGAAACGTGGAAAATGATAGCTTTCAATGTGGAAAGCCAACCCCATCCTGGGCTGCATCAAAAGGAGCATGGCCAGCAGGTCCAGGGAGGTGATTCTCCCCCTCTCTCTACTCTGGTGAGACCCCATCTGGAGTACTGCATCCAGCTCTGGATCCCCCAACATAAGAAGGACATAGGCCTGTTGGAGCGAATCCAGAGGAGAGTAACAAAAATAATCAGAGGGCTGGAGCACCTCTCCCATGAGGACAGGCTGAGAGAGTTGGGGCTGTTCAGCCTGGAGAAGAGGAGGCTCCCAGGAGACCTTATGGTGGTCTTCTAGTACCTCAAGGGGGCTTATAGGAAAGACAGGGAGAAACTCTTTAGCAGAGCAGTTTTAATAGGATGAGGGGTAATGGTTTTAAAATAGAGGGAGGTAAATTCAGACTTGATATAAGGAAGAAATTTTCTACACTGAGGGTGGTGGAACACTGGAACAGGTTGCCCAGAGAGGTGGTGGATGCCCCATCCCTGGAAACATTCAAGGCCAAGTTGGGCAAGGCCCTGAGCAACCTGATCTGGTTGGAGATATCCCTGCTCCTTGCAGGGGGGTTGGACTAGATGACCTTTAAAGGTCACTTCCAACCCAAATTGTTCTATGATTCTATGACTCATGGACCAGTGCTATGATATATATGTCTTTGTACAGATGCTCTGAAACAATGTGAATGCAGATGTATATCCAGGCACAACTTAAGTTCATACATTGCCTTTGCTATAATCCCAGAAGTTATTTGTACAAGAGACAGAATATGAATGACTGAAGAAACTGTATTTTCATAAATATTTTTTTAGAAAAAAAAACTTGAAAGTGTGTATGAGCATTAGAACTTTGATACTACACACCAGAATCTGAAAATACAGAGCTACTAAATATATATTTTTTTGCCACTGTATGGCAAAGTTAGAATATTATGGATCCTACAAATGGTCTTACAGTTTGGGAATCTTTATTCCAGTCCTTTCAGAATACAGAAAAAAAAAAACCTTACAAATCCCATTTCCATTTTGCAGCCCTCTTCTGTATTTACTCAGGGAAGGGTTCCCCAATCCATTAAAAGTCATAGATGAACTTGAAAATGTTTTCTTCTGACGGTTTGGTTTCTTTGGTCATGCTGATTTGGCAATGTGCTGAAGGCACATTTTGTGGTGTGGGGAATGGATTGAGAGCAGCCCTGAGGAGAAGGACTTGGGAGTGCTGGTGGATGAGAAGCTCAACATGAGCAGGCAATGCGCCCTTTTGGTCCAGAAGGCCAACCACATCCTGGGCTGCATCAAGAGAAGCGTGGCCAGCAGGTCGAGGGAGGTGATTCTGCCCCTCTACTCTGCCCTGGTGAGACCCCACCTGGAGTACTGTGTCCAGTTCTGGAGCCCCCAACACAAGAAGGACATGGACCAGTTGGAGAGGGTCCAGAGGAGGGCCACAGAGATGATAAAAGGGCTGGAGCACCTCTCTTATGAGGACAGGCTGAGAGAGTTGGGGCTGTTCAGCCTGGAGAAGAGGAGGCTCCGGGGAGACCTGATAGCGGTCTTCCAGTACCTCAAGGGGGCCTACAAGAAAGATGGGGAGAGGCTGTTTAGTAGGGCCTGTTGCGATAGGACAAGGAGTAATGGTTTTAAAATAGAGGGGGGTAGATTTAGATTAGATATTAGGAAAAAATTTTTTACAATGAGGGTTGTAGAACACTGGAACAGGTTGCCCAGAGAGGTCGTGGAAGCCCCATCCCTGGTTGGATGAGGCTCTGAGCAACCTGATCTAGTTGGGGATGTCCCTGCTCCTTGCAGGGGGGTTGGACTAGATGACCTTTGAAGGTCCCTTCCAACCCTAACCATTCTATGATTCTGTGATTCTATTTATCTGTATCCGTATCTGTTGCAATAGGGTGACAGAGGAGAGGCAGGCCCTGTTGGGAAGGGAGAGCGTGGTGAACCTGGAGTTCCTGGACCAAAGGTCAGTCTGATTTTACGCTGGAAATGTTTTAATAGTTTTACACCTATGAATACATCTTTTCCTGCTGAAAAATAGAACAAAAATTTGGCAACTGAGCTTTTAAATGAAAATGCTGTCAAATACTCCAGTTGAGTCCAGAAGACAATGGCAGTTTTGTGTTCACAGCTGTGGAACTGCAGTCTGAATGGAATCCTATTTGGTCTACAAAGTAAAGACACTACCTGCCATACACTGTTATGGAGTTGACCTAATTCATTACAGCTAAAGTCCTGACCTACAGGTCCCTAACATTCAGCATCGCAGTTTGAACTCTTTGACCACTGTAGCTATTGAATACAGAGAAAATCCATTTTGCATGCTGTTTTCTAATTCTGTAAGAACAAGATCATTCTAACTTTTTTTCTAACAATTTTAGCATTGTCTTAATATTTTTCACTGTGTCAATACCATCAAGTTTTCCTTTCATTCTACATCTTGAAAACAATAAGGTGGATTCTGTGCTCCTTGGCCAGTTAGTTTGTATTCACCTGAACCGCTAGGAAAAGAAGTTGTGGTAGCACTTTATTTTAATCTCCTTGGTTCAGGATATTTAACTATCTTCTCTATCTCTTATCTATCATTTTTTCAGGAGCTATGGAATGACATAGGTCATTCCTGCAAACCAGTGTTAATGCTGTCTACTCTTTACTAATGCTAATACTACTTTTCCTTTGGAAGGATGGAATTTGTGGCCTTTGCATGCTGGTGTTAAAGAATATATTACTCTAGGTAGTATTAAATTCAGTGCCTTTACAGATTCATTATCTTGGTCATATATATGACGTGTTTCTGCTGCTCCGTACTGTACTTAGTCATTACTAATTTCTTTTTCTTCGCACTCCCGTGTCTCTATCATTTTTCTCCTCTCTTATCTTCCTTCAAACAGGGGAAAACAGGTGAACCTGGATCTAGAGGCCCAAAAGGGTCAAAGGTTAGTAGTAAAGAAATTGTCTTTAGTGGAGCAATTAACACAATGATTTTTAGGATAAATTGTTTGTAACATTTCACAGAAACTTCACTTCCTGTTTAAAAGAACCTGTAACAGTCTGGAGTGTTCTTTGTAAGTGAAAGCTTCTGACTTTCAGCTTTAGCTATTAGAGTAAAATCTTGTGTGTTTTAAACACTGTGATTCTAGTTCTTTTTCTGTTATAACATCTATTTCACTTTGCTCTGGTTTCCCTTGTGCAACTTGGTTTCTCTCTGTGTAACTGATGTGGGTTAGTCCTCCCATATGCCAGGAACCAACACCCGAGTACACCTGTGGAGATTTAATTGGTTTTCACAATAATTTTATGGATCCACTGATTTAGTATCCCATGGACTGCAGGCTGAGATATGATGGCCGCAAGTCCTGCAAGGGAACACTTGTAGGTTACATTACTGTTTTATCTACTTTAAAAAGCTACTTTGATTATATCTGTCTGTATATCCATCCATCCATCCATCTCTATACAGATACAGTTGGTTCACATAGATGTAGAGAGAGATAAAATATATGCCTTTCTCTTACTTCATCCACTGTGCAAATACTGTGCTTACTGGACTCCTTCATGTTATATAATGAAGTCGAAGCAAAATGAAAATATATTTGTTAAGGTGGTTATTGAGTCTACTGTCAGAATAAAGATGACAAGACAATGTAGGCTGGTAGGATACTGCTTGCAGTACTTGAAGATCCTTGAAGAGCAGCCCATTCACAGTGCTTAAGGATAAGATTAAATAAGTGCCACTTAACCTCATTGATTCTCACCAGAAAAGAAACATTGGAAAGTGAGGGAGCTGATGAGAGGATTAAAGCATCGGAGTGACAGTGGAAGAGTAAATCAGCCTCTCATTTGCATACAGTACCTGGGCACCTCCCAAATGCACCAAAATATAAAGGATTTAATTCCCTTTTTATCAAAAACGGGTATACAATTTTCATTTTACCTGCATGCCTGTCTTGAAAATCTGGCCCACAGAAATCTATCTAGTGGTTGGGAACTTGATTTTTTTTAAGAATTCCAATTACTTTTTCACTAGCTGCAGCCAAGGAAACAATGAAGGGAAAGTCAGATGGCACAACCTTGATTATGTCCTGCCACCATCGCGCTCTCCGTATTCCTTCATTAGCCCCATTAAAGTTTTCTGCATTTTCTATTCTCAGTGGTGAATTAATCATTCTTCCCTGACTTGTATCAAAGTTTCATAGATTTCAAGAGCAGCAAAAGTTGCAGTTCTTACCCAAATTAATTTTGAGTAATATAAAAATATAAGATCTTGCTATGAAAGTGACTGTAAAATATGTTTGAAATTCCCTCCTTCACTTGAAACATATTACTGATTGCCACGAAGAAAAAGCATTGCGCAAGACAGTAAAGATCTTAAGCCTGTCGCAGTAAGGGAGTAAAGGAACTCTAATGCTGACAGGAATGTTGTGTTTGTAGGGGAGGCAACAACTCAGAGCAGGGAAGTCTGGAAAGTTAGTGGAGTCATGATTGCAGAAAGAAAAGTTTATATTCTTTGAAACACACCTTTGAAGAAGTTGTTGAGTGTTTTCAGACTGAGTGGTTTCATTTCTCTAGCTTTCTCTTAAAGTTTTTTATAGTAGTGCCATTAAGAATAGAGAAATAATATAAATTACTTAATTGGTAATCTGTCTTTTATTGGTTCTTTGAAATTTCTTGTTTCAAACCAATACAGCATTCTGTAACAATTCACACAGAAACAAATGCACCATTGTCAACCCTGCCACTACAAAGACTTTGAAGGAATTTTTCCTTTAATTAATTAGGATCCACATTCTGTTTATAATGAGAGGCCTTTTAAACCAGTTTATTTAAGGTAAACATATTTAAAAGTGAAGAACTATGTGATATATTTTTAAATGGCATATCTGTTTTCAAATATTATTTTTACATAGGGTGATACAGGTGACAGAGGTGATGCAGGATCTGTAGGTCCACGGGTAAGTCTGCTTCTCATTTCAGCTGTTTGTTTTGTGCTCTTAGATTTGGTCCACACTATGAATTGAAATTGTAGCAGCAACTCCAGTTAAACCTGTGAAATTATCACTTGACTCTGGTGGAACATGTATTGCTAACTAGCCTTTAATAGTAGCCCTTGCTACTATTTGGCGGAGTCTCCTGTTCACAATTCATGGGCAGGATGTTACACACCAGGTGTTCTGACATTGTTCACAGCCAATACAGAGCTAGAGTACAGGAACTGCTTAAATGTTTAACCACAGAGGTTTAATGTTTGCTTTCCCACTGTAGCACAAGTCACTCTGTACTGACTTGCTTGTTTATATTTATCTTTAAAAAAAAAATCTGTTTTCCTTTAAAAACAGTCTTTAGTTTAATGGTAACTTTTGTGGTTTATAGTAATATACTGTAAGTACAACAAGATTCCAACACCGTGTAATCAAGTCAAAGCATGTGTCAGTAGTTAAGTGTCTAGAGTAGTCTTTGTCAGGTGTCTCAAAATTTTTATGGAAAATATATTACAGGGACCACCTGGACAGAAGGGTGATCAAGGTGCAACAGAGATAATTGATTATAATGGCAATATCCATGAAGCTCTGCAGGTACGCAACCATAACAAGGCTGGAGTGGCTTAGTCTGGTCTGGGAAAAAGCAGTTTGCCATCATTGTATTGCTGTTTTGTGTAGGCCTTGAAAACACTTTGTGTGCAAAGATTTGCTGAGCTTACTGATCAGGAATCTCTTTCTATATTTGGAAACCAGGTTAGCTGTTTGTTGTTAGACAAACTGTTTCCTTCATACAATTTAGCTGAGAGAATTAGCTTCATTTCCCCCAAAGAGTATTGACATCATCTAATGAGGATAAAGCAGACTCATTGCTGGCTCTGGTGCTTAGTGCTGAATTCATGTAATAAACCACATACATGCGTTCGACAGAAGTGTCTGCTTTTCAGTTCATGTAGGATATTGACATTTCTTTTTTTTCCTCCTTTTCTTCCTCCTCTCTCTATAAAATGCAAAGAGCAGAATATTTGAGATTTGAAAACCATGTAGCGTGGTTCCATTAGCAAGCTGCAGATTCAATCAGCAACTTGAGTATGTTAAATAGACCAAGTACCAGTCTTCCCACTTATTCATTTCCAGAAAACTTATTTTGACCGGTGTGCAGGAAAGTGTGGAGGATTAAAGTGGGGTTACAAAAAGAATGAATGAGTGTTTGCATAAAAGCGAAGTACCAAGGTGACATATGTCATTGCAGTCAAGGTGATTTACATTGCAGTATACTCACATGCAAATTTTGTGCAGTATAACTCCACCAAAATGAATGGTTTGCTTATCTGCAGCTGAAAACTGGATTTGATTCATTGTGCATCTGAACATTTTCTCACTGGAGCTGCTGAACTTTTTTTCTTGCATTTACTCAGTGGGAGTGGACAGATGTCTGGCCAGTCATTTGGTTTTCAAGACTCTTTTGAAAAATAAAAGAATCTCACTGCCTTTACTAAAATCTAAAAGCCTGTATGTCACTAAGGCTAAGTCCACTCTTACATTGCGAGTGGTGTCTATGGGGGAGTCTGCATAGGCATGTGGTGAGGCTCTGTATTATATCGATCTCTTTTGGTTTACTCTTGAGGGAATTCAAACACACAACTTTCAGTCTTTTAAATCGCTCTCCGAGTTAGATGCCTGAAGTAGCTTGAAATTAATTTTGCATATTAGCAGACACAGATTTACAAGGGGCTTTAGCCCCTGTATCTCCTGTATTCTATCTTTGTATCTTTTGTAACTCTGGCATCAATGTTACTTTCAAGCTTCCTCAGAAAAGCTGCAGCACATAATCTTAAAATCAGGATTAAAGCCTATTGCAGTGGTTGAAACAGATTAGGAGGCCCTTATCCCATTGTAAATAATTTCAAATGGCATGACCTTCTGATCCAGGGCAACAAATAATAGATATTAATGGGAATGGCTGTGCAAGGATGGGATAATTAAGATTATATAGGATCAGCTGAAAATATCCTTGCCAAATCCAGCTTAGTCCTTTCAGAGGGCAAGCACCCGTTCCTAAGTCTCCTGATGCCAAATTCTCAGGGGCTCTGAGATTGAACTCTCCCATAAAAGCAAATGAGAACTTTCAGTACTCAGCACTAAGCTGTGAACTTGCAAAGAATTTGGCCTACTGATTTAAGAAGTTGACAAGAGTTTGCAAGATCTGGGCTGCCTATCTGCTTTTTTAGAATTTAGTGATAAATCATCGAGCAGCCTAGAAGCTTCAGAACAGTTTAGTTGCTTTGCCTTGTGCCTTCTGCTCAATGTCATGTGTCAGTGGACAATAAGATGTCTTAGTCCATTAGCACTGAAAATTGCAATCTTGTCATCGTAGTTCGAGCAAGACTCCTGCTGAATGTATGTGGAGGATACCAGTTACAAAATTCATGTTGGAGGACCAGTTACAAAATTCATGTCTCTGTTGAAATTGCTCTTCAGACCTATTCTGTGGAATTTCCGAAGGCAAAACACAGTTGCTACAAAAGGTTAATCTTTGTAGGAACTACAGGATCAGATATTAAAATCTGAATATGCTGCTGAAAAAGAAACCGTTAGTGTGAACGTGCAACATTAATTTCCAATGGTAATTTTAGGTTTTCATATATAGATAAACAGAATTTTTCCATACTTTTAAGTTCTTGATGTATTTCCATTAATACGTCACAATACAAAGGAGATCAATATACTAAAGTTATGTGTTACAGAACTTTTTTATTTTAGTAATTTGTATTGAGCAAGTTCCAGATTCTTGACAACAGTATGTATTATTGCACCAGCAAATGAAGATTCTTTTAAAGCTTAAAATAGAAGATTTGCAAACCTTTGGTTGTGCATAGGTAAACAATTAGAAAAGCTAAATATTTCTTATTCTATGAAGGCCAGTAGGTTGTCCATGGGCAATAAGACAACGTGTGCAAGGAGCAGTATTTGGGGGTTTCAGTCTGTTTAAAAGTATAAACAAGCATTTTGATGACTTTTAAACACTTTTTAATTTGCTTTGAGATTCTACTTTGGCAAAAAATAGTGGCAGGTCAAGATATTTTGCCTCCTTCCTTGATGAAAACGTCTTTTGTCTTTAACATTTAAAGCAAAATTGTAGTATATATAGCTGGGTTTGTGGACTAGCAGTTTTGGATTTAGAACTTTACTTTTTTTCATTTCTATATGACAGGCTGAGATAGTTGGGGCTGTTCAGCCTGGAGAAGAGGAGGCTCTGGGGAAACCTTATAGTGGCCTTCCAGTACCTCAAGGGGGCCTACAGAAAAGACAGGGAGAAACTCTTTAGCAGGGCCTGTTGCAATAGGATGAGGTGTAATGGTTTTAAAATAGAGGGAGGTAGATTCAGATTGGATATTAGCAAAAAAATTTTTACAATGAGGGTTGTAGAACACTGGAACAGGTTGCCCAGAGAGGTCGTGGAAGCCCCATCCCTGGAAACATTCAAGGCCAGGCTGGATGAGGCTCTGAGCAACCTAATCTAGTTGGGGATGTCCCTGCTCCTTGCAGGGGGGTTGGACTAGATGACCTTTGAAGGTCCCTTCTAACTCTAACCATTCTATGACTCTATGAAAATCAATATTATATCTCCACTTTCGGAACTGTATTTATTAATTAAATGTGCATGCAAAACCTGCAGATTGCAAAACATAGGGCAAGTCCTTCATTCACCTTAAGACACCAACTCATCGTGTTTTCTTAAAATGTTTAAAAAAACTTTTGAAAGACTTTTGCTATGATTTTGCTATTTAGTCATCGTTTATTTGCTCTCTTAAATTGTACAAGAACCTCTAGTCTTCACCTGTGTAAAATCCTGGTTCCTGTAGAAGCCAAGCAGCTAGTACAACACTGGGAGTTAAAAATAACATGTTTTTAAACTCATATTTTTTGGAGGTAGATTGTTTCCCAGATGCTGCATAGGTTTTTTGAGATGATAATTGTAGCCAGCAGAATAATTTATATTCTTGTTCAATTCTGGTAATTGTGTCTCTTATTAATACGTTTTCCCAACAGAGGATTGCCACCCTGACTGTCACGGTAAATTCCTATTGCATGACTTGCTGTATGTTGGAGAACTACTCCTTTGTGTTGTAGCATGTTCATAACTCCGCTAGTTCAGGACTTGCCTTCATTGAATGTCGACCTGGTTCATCATCACATGTATTTATTTGTTTATTTGCTTGGTGTTCCTATAAGTGAGAACACATTGTTGAAGACGATTCAACAATGGAACTTGTTCTACTCCTGCTGAATTAATGGCAAAACTTCAGTTCACTTAAGTAACGGACTGAGAAAATACAGAACTCAGTATTTCTGTAGGTACACATCTAGGCAGGTAGCTGCTTTGGAATTCTTGGTGTATGTTCCCATCCACATGTATGTCTACATGGGAGTTGAGAGAAAACATGAAGCAGGATTTGAGTACCAAGAAATTTTCTGTTATTAACCTTATTTTCAGGGCGGAGATTCAGTTCTTTCAAATTGGCTTGTGAAGAAACTTCATCTGGGAATTTTCAGACCAGAAGCAAATTAATTATTTTCTGAAAAAAAAGGCCTGTCTCAGCTAACTATTAATAAGTAAAGCTAAGTAGAAATCCCAAGTATAAGGAATATGAGAATCTTATCAGATCTCAAAGACAAAGATAAATTTTCCAGCACCTGTCCCCAAAATGTGCAGACAACTGAATGCTCCAGTGCTCTTACTCCAGCCAGTTTCTGTGAGAGGTTTAGCCACATCAGACCAGGCACAATTTCTGAGAATACTGACACCAGCTAGGAGATGCTTATAGTGTTGCACATTCAGCCTTCCCTTAAAGCTGCAGACTTGTTATAAACAAATTATTTTATTTTTATTTTTGGTTTAAGTTCTCCTCTGCAAGATTGCTGTTAGTCCTATTTTCCCATCTGTACAAATGTTCTCTTTATAGTAATGGAGAGGATTTTTAATATTTTTTTAAAGCATCCCCACTGTGCACCATCCAGACTAATATTTCATATGTGACACTGTGTCCACAGCCAGAGCTGGAAATGAAAGAAATAGTTACAATATATTCCATGACAATTTCATAAAGCACCGAGTATCCACAAATGCACTTAGCATCTTATAGCAGAATCCTCTTTACAATCAGTTGGAGATTCCTCCTGACCTTGGATTGTTTTGAATCAGGATGTGAGGGCTGGCAAACATGGCTGAGGTGAGTTTTGGTCTCCCTGCCATTAAGAGGAGCTTTGCCATTTCATCAATGGGAGCAGCAGGACTTTATAATAAAATAGGAGCTGTATTGTTATTTTAACATTGTTTTTTGTGGTACCCTTCTGGTTGTTGAGAGTTGTCATAGATTAACAGCTTGTCCATAACTGGTCTTCATTCCCATTGTGTTAAAGATCTAACAGATTTTGTTACTGTAGTTGTATTAACTGTGTTTACATGGCAAGTCCTGCAGGAATTTATTTAAAAGCTGAGAGATTTGTATGTTTCTGTTTAGGGGCCACCAGGACCACCGGGACCCCAAGGACTGCAAGGGCCAAAGGTGATCTTCCTTATTTTACCCATTATATCTTAAGGGTGGAGGTCTTTCCTGTTTTTTTTAACTGATGTGTGCACACAGGTACGTGGAGCTTTCCTGTACAGCTTATTTAACTGTAATTTTGCCAAATATGGCATGTTTCAAACTTTGCTTCCTACCCTTTTAAAATGTAGCTTTCCAGAATAGGTGCTTCATTTAGTTGCCACACACAGATGCTCAGTTGAAAACTAGCAAAATTAGTTTGTATTGAAACACTGCAGAAGCATCTCCCCAACAAGTCTGCCCTGAGGCTGTTCTCTAGGACTTTTGCAAAGTACCTGCACAGCCAAAAAGTGGCTCCTATGCATCAGTTCTAGCTGGGTGGGAATGAGGAAGACAAAACTGTGTCCAAGGTACCACTGGCCACAGTATGATTGCATGTGAATGTAGCTTTATATTACAGTGGTCAGATAAGCACAGTATTTTCTAATCTCAGTACAAATTAAAATGTGCACATGTGGGCAGGAGCCTGGCTGCATACCCAATCCACCTGTCTGGTGCTGTGCATAGTACCAGAACTGTTAGTGAGCAGCCCACACAGAGACAATGAATACCCTTTTCTGTAAAATTTAAATAATACATTTGCCTATACTTAAAAAAAAAGAAGCATTACAGTTAGTGGATCCTCCTTAAATTGGTTTTAAATTAGTTGAGATAATTCTCTTATTTCTTAAATACTGGATATATCATATCTTCTATCAGTGACTCTAAGCTTTTCCCAGAGTAAATGCATGTTTCTTCAATAACAATACTAGACATTTCTACTTTAAACTTCATCCAAGGTATCATATGGAAATACATCATATTATACATGTTAATTGTTTTGAAAAATTGTGAGAAACTAGATTTATTCTTCTACATGAAAACTGATAATGGAAAACATAGTTAAGCATGCAGAAACGGTTACCTACCCAGTATTTCTGCAGCCTGGAGTATGTTGTAAAATACAGAAGAGATGAAGAATTAAATAAGTTATGTTCCTTCACATGGGTGAGCATTCCCATTCAAAATTAATGATGCAAAGCAGAATTCAACCTTACAGGAGTTTGTTTCCAATATCATAGTCTCTACCCATCAGTGTAACTTGCTCCCTTGGAGAATGCTATTCAGGAACCAGTCATAGGGCAGTGTTGTGAATGTGAACTCCTTTGCTGGGTGATTTATGTTAGGCAGGGAAAGAAAATATGAAGTCTCTGTTTACTTATATCAGGAGTCAAGATTCCATATTTCTTACAGTAACTGACAAAGTTTCCATTGGATTGGGTTCTTTTCACCAGGCTTCTCAGTTTTCTTCTTTTTTTCTTTCTTCTTATGCACTTGTCTGGCCTTTATACAACACAAAGTTTGCATACTGGCCTAATCAGCAGGGCTATTTAGTCAACATGTTGCATAAAGGTATTGTATATATGCTGTTCTTTTTGACAGAATATTCTCTCATTTTGTTGTTGTTGATTATGGCAATTCACTTATCTCAGACATTACTCTCAGTTTAGTTCATTTGGCACTGTTTAGTTCATTTAGCATAGCACTGCCTCTCTCCTGTAATGTCTGGGACAACTGGAACAATTCGATTCCATCTTATCTTTTGCAGGGTGAACCAGGATCCCCAGGAACTCCAGGAGCTGATGGGGAGCAGGTAAGTCATGTCGTGCAGATCATGTGAGCAACCATAGGTTATTTCAGGAGATTAGTTCTGAGATCCCAAGTTGTAGCTTAGATTTCATAATCTAAATTGTAATATAATGATAGTAATTAGTAAAGACCATTATTGTGTTGCTGTATACTCTGCTGTCTAATAATGGCTGCATATCTACATATCAATAACAAAGGTCAATCCATAGAATGACTTATTCTGCTTAATAGGATCAAAGCTAGAATTCTGTTGGTGTCTGATTTTTTTACACATGACTTGCTGAATAAGTACATATTTTAGGGTCCTAAAGGCTCAAAAGGAGATACAGGTGATCCTGGAATGTCTGGAGAAAAGGGAGGAATTGGACTGCCTGGACTGCCAGTGAGTATGAAAAATGAATTAATTTTAGCTGAAATACTTGTATTTTTTCTCTCTTCCACTATCAGAAATTTTCAACAGTGCTGATAAATTGCAAATGGGACAGAAAGCACTGAAGAGGAAAATTGTGAGATTGTTCTGCAGCTAATCTAGGAGGAGGTGTAAGACTGTCAAAACTTTTCATTCCACTTACAGTCAAACACAATATTGCTTCGGAAAGAGAGAGATTAGTTGGCATGCTGATCAAATTTGTACTTCTCTTGTATAGCACAACTTGAGCAAGTGTAGCTTGTAGAAGAAAGGCGCTATATTTTGAACACTTGTCAGGAATTTCAGATTACTTAGATTCAGGAGGGAGAGAAAATGCATCAATATTTATGGAATGCATTCTTTCTATT
Organism: Chlamydotis macqueenii; assembly: GCF_036417535.1. Taxonomy (NCBI): domain Eukaryota; kingdom Metazoa; phylum Chordata; class Aves; order Otidiformes; family Otididae; genus Chlamydotis; species Chlamydotis macqueenii. Next base: position 25,760,667 of record NC_141559.1, read on the forward strand.
CCTATATACATATATGTGTATAAATGAAATTTCTTGGTAAAAATAGAAACAATTCCTAAAATGTATCCATAGTGGGAGCGACAGCTTAAGGACTTATGATAAATATCATGTCACAATTGATAGCTGACAATATAAAAGCATAACTTTACATTTGTTAACAGTCATTAATAAGGTAACACCAGATTTATTTAAAAAGTAATTGCAGTAATTCCATTATGTGTATGCTGTATTATTCTTTTCAAAAAATTATAATTATTTCCAAATAAATATTACCATTTCTAGATTGATTGCTAAGAAGATTAAAGCCATTTATAAATGCTGTTTTGTAATTATTTTGTAGGGAGCTAATGGTATGAAAGGCGAAAAAGGAGATGTTGGTTTGCCTGGTGCCCAAGGTCCTTCAGTAAGTCTCAGTGTTGCATTGCAGTGAATAGTCCAGCAACAGTTCTCTAGCTTTTGATTCTGAACAATACTTCATATTCATGACTGTTCTTTCCTGATATGCTTGATGTTTCCTACACTTGAACTTTCAAAATATTTTTATTCTTTGAATAATTATTTGCCCTTTTGAGAATGAATGGACTTCTGGTCATAGAGCTAGATACTGTTTAAAAGTTCTAAAGATATAATCCTGTTCTGTTCTATTCTCTCACTATGAACAACAGTCCTGCTCACTTCAGTGAAAGCCTTCTGGCTCTCTAATGAGTCAAAAGATAAATGCTTTGAAAGATAAAAGAGAGAGATAAAACTAATAAAAAAAACAAACAAACAACAAATCTCTTTCAACACCTTGTATTCTAGGGATCTCAAAGTCCAGTGAGAACCAGACTAGACTGACTTCAGCAAGGTCAGGAATAGTGACATGTGACCCAGGATAGAGACTAATTTTACAGGACCAGACATTCTCCTGATTTTTCGAAGCATTGTAAAGGTTTATTTTTAAAAAAAAAAAAAAAGGAAGGAAAAAATGAACAAACAAAAACAACAGAAAAACCCCTCCCCATACAATACCTTTATGATATGGATGATTAACATTATCAGAGCAGAATAACTTAGGAAACCTCAGAGCAGAAGTTAACTGCCACTACCCTGTTAATGGTGACATGGCCTGGGTATTTGGAGCCATAGCTCTGAGGAATCAAGAGTTTACCCTCTGCCATTGCAGGACATGCTAGGCACCCTTTATCTTTGGTCTCCTTCTCTGAAATGAAAATTAATTTGTTACAAATTAATTCACTAACTCATTCATCTTGTTCTCCTCGTTTTCACTTCAAACAAGGCTTTCAGTTTTCAGACAATTTCACATATGGTGGAATCTTTGTCTTATGTTTCAAAGCTCATTTTATTGCCACTATTGCCATCACCAACAGCTAGTGTAGCAGAGGGATTCAGCGTAAGTCTGAAGACCTGATTTATATAATCATAGAATCATTAAGGTTGGAAAAGACCTTTAAGATCATCAAGTCCAACCATCAACCCAACACCACCATGCCTACCAAACCATGTCCCAAAGCGTCACATCTACATGTTCTTTGAACACCTCCAGGGATGGTGGCTCCACCACCTCCCTGGGCAGCCTGTTCCAGTGCCTGATCACTCTTTCAGTAAAGAAATTTTTCCTAATATCCAATCTAAACCTCCCCTGCCACAACTTGAGGCCATTTCCTCTCGTCCTATTACTAGTTACTTCGGAGAAGAGACTGACACCCATCTCACTACAATCTCCTCTCAGGTAGTTGTAGACAGCAATGACATCTCCCCTCAGCCTCCTCTTCTCCAGACTAAAGAGTCCCAGTTCCCTCAGCCGCTCCTCATAAGACTTGTTCTCCAGACCCTTCCCCAGCTTCATTGCCCTTCTCTGGACACGCTCCAGCAACTCAATGTCCTTCTTGTACTGAGGGGCCCAAAACTGAACATAGTATTTGAGGTGCGATCTCACCAGTGCTGAGTACAGGGGCAAAATCACTTACTTGGTCCTACTGGCCATGCTATTTCTGATACAAGCAGCGATATTGTTGTCCTTCTTGGCCACCTGGGCACACTGCTGACTCATATTTAGCCGTCTGTCAACCAGTACCCCAGGTCCTTTTTTGCCGGGCAGCTTTCCAGCCACTCTTCTCCAAGCCTGTAGCATTGCCCAGAGTTGTTGTGACCCAAGTGCAGGACCCAGCACTTGGCCTTGTTGAACCTCATACAGTTCACCTCAGCCCATCGATCCAGCCTGTCTAGATCCCTCTGTAGAGCCTTCCTACCCTCGAGCAGATCCACAGTCCCACCCATTGTGATGCCATCTGCAAACTTACTGAGGAAGTACTCAATCCCCTCATCCAGATCATTGTTAAAGACATTAAACAAGACTGACCCCAGCACTAAGCCCTGGGGAACACCGCTTGTGACCAGCCACCAACTGCATTTTACTTCATGAGCGACTAGCTTCTCTAGGAGAATACTGTGGGAAATGGTGTCAAAGGCTTTACTAAAGTTCAAGTAAACAACATCCACAGCCTTTCCCTCATCCACTAGCAGGTCACCTGGTCATAGAAGGAGATCAGGTTGGTCAAGCAGGACCTGCCTTTCATAAACCCATGCTGGCTGCGTCTGATTGTCCTGCATATGCCTGGTGAGCACACTCAAGATGAACCACATTTAGCATCCCTGCTGCCATTTTGCAAGTTACAATAACAGCTCTTTGGGATCAAACCCAGTAAGAGGTGATATTGAACTGTAAATATAATCATGAAATTCTCTTCCATGGATTTGTTAGGAACACAGAAAACCAGCACAGAATACGCATGCACTAAATGCTCAGCAACCTGATTACCTATTTTAATGACTTTAGGTAATTCTTGGCCCAAGTAGGCTACATGAAATAAAAAGAGAGACAAAGGGCAGTTTTGAAAATATGCCAAACCCTAGGCTGAATTCAGTATCTTTTCCATTCATCAGTATTGGGGAGGAATAAAATCACACATCATCATCATCTTCTGTTTCTGTAGATTATGTAGTACAGAGACAGCTAAGGAGTACATACCATAAAATATTAAAAGTTCAAGCAACCCTGCTCGGTACTGTTTGTTTTAGAGAGATTTTTTCCCCCATGGTGTCTTAAAGTGTATCTTAGACCCTAGGACTAAGAGTCAGGAGACAGGCACGCTGCCATATGGCACAGGCAAATCTACACTTCAAGTACTCTGTCTTTCAAATCAGAATAATTCCCATTCCTAAACCCCTTTCTAGATATGCTGTCAATGTGCATCGTTGCACACTATGTTTGTAAGTGCTTGCCAACAGAAGAAGAGTCAGTCTGACTTTTGGGATTTGTGAGGGAGTTCTTTGTTCTGCATGATTTAATGCCATTGTTTTTTATCTGTAGATGATAGGACCACCTGGACCACCAGGGCCACATGGTCCTCCAGGCCCTATGGTAAGCTTGGGAGGAAGAGTGGGGCTAGAAAGTGCTTAAGCCCTCTTAATGCCTGCTTCATAGAAGTGCTATGAGAGTGTGTCACCATTAAAGAGGGACCTAATTTAGGACCTTTGCTGCATGTCTTAAAATTCATAGGAAGCAGAGAAACACATTGCACCTGCCTATGTTAGTGTTAACATGCTAGTGGTCTATTTCGTTCTCTGAATCAGGTGTTTACAGCTGCTTTATTGGCACCTGCATTTCATTTGTGAGGACAAAAATGCAGGTTCAACTTGCACTCCTATAAAGCAACAAAATCTTTAAAATTTATGGTATATTTTTGTAATGAAAAGTGATATATTTGTTTTCAGGGACCTCATGGACTGCCTGGCTCAAAGGTAAATTAATGGCTGTCTTGAATAGTCATGTTCCTGATGTCTGCAAAATGTCATGCTTTGTTCTTTAATGCATGCAGCTATGTTTTGTCTTATGTCTCATTTAATAAATGTATCTGATATTCTTAAACCTTAAAGCAGATTTTAATATTAATAGATAGCTTAAAATCTCTTTGATTTTTCCATGATTGTTTCTGATTACTATTTCTCCTAAGCATTGGCTGAATCCAATTTTTGTATTAATATTTGTGATGTGACACTAAATTATTTAGTTTCCTGTTTATGGGCAAGGTACCACTGCACTTGCAATTGGAATTACTTTTGAACATAGGAGCATGTTATACACTCAAGAAATGGAGTCTGATAAACTCTTCTTGATTTATGTTCTCTTGCATCTCCTACTTCTTCCAATATGAATGGCCTTTCACCTTCATAGGTGCCGTGTACTTAGCTGACCAGTTCCTTCACACACTACACACACTATGCAAGTTCGCCATCACAAGTTCATGTGCGTATTTTCAGACTTCCCAACCTGGAATCGCTGATCAGTCTGCAATACTATTTGAACATTTTCCACAGCATAGTACATGAAGATACACTGTAAGGACTCTAAGCCCATTAAAACAGCTCAGGAGGAGGGAAAGGGATTTTGGTAGAGTTAGAATATTTTAATTTGTGCTTTAATTCAGTAATCACCAGTAAACTAAAATTCAGTGTGACACTATAGCATAGCATTTATTAGGGCTAGGGTGTTGTCAGGCATCATCATTTTAATCACTATGGCTCCCTAATCAGGTGTACCTTTCTCAAAAAATAAGTAAGAGAAGGGATTTTTTTGTTTGTTTGTTTAGTTTTGGGGGTTTGTTTTGTGTTTTTTAAGGTGTTAGACAGAAAATCAGAGGTTTGAGGCATTATGAAACTGTGTTACTTTGGCGCAAGAAGCCTGAGTCATAAATCATTTTTTAAGTCAAGTCTGTTCCATCTTAGCACTAGTTCTGCCTTACCTCAGACTTCTGGCGTGAGACTCAGGCTTCTGTGAGATTTCTCAAGTCTGTTTCCAAAACTTCAGCATTTTCAGTGCTACTGCTCTGAAAGTCACATTGAGTCAAATAGAAGAAGAATGAAGAAATGGCTACTTAGGCAGGGTGTAAAGCAGGCAGATGATGTCTGGAGTTACTTAAAGCAGCAGACTAGATTCTACTGGGATTTAAAAAAAAAAAAATAAAGAATTTTATATAAGGTAATGTAATACTTCAGAGAAACCTAGGAACAAGGCCATGGGGAGCAGCCTGAATGAAATCATAGAATCATGGAACGGTTAGGGTTGGAAGGGACCTTTAAAGGTCATCTAGTCCACCCCCCCTGCAAGAAGCAGGGACATCTCCAACCAGATCAGGTTGCTCAGAGCCCCGTACAACCTGGCCTTGAACGTTTCCAGGGATGGGGCATCTACCATCTCTCTGGGCAACCTGTTCCAGTGTTCCCACATATTTCTGTTTCCCAAAAGAGGCAGATATGGTCCGTACTCTTCTTGACTGGGCAGCCTGCATGCTGAAGTAGTTTTTCATGATGCAAGAAATATTTATTGGCAACTCCAAGCCCACCATTATCCGTTTATTGTTGTTTAATGTAATAGCCTATGCATAATTTAACAATCACAACAAGTGCCTTCTTATGTTGTTTAAACTTCTCTATATGAACACAGAAACTATGAACCTCCCAAATAGCTTGACATTGTATAACCAATACTGCTTCTTTTAATTTGTTAGTGTTTAATGATGTATGCTTAAAGGTTTAAAATATCTTTATGTAAGATGTTGCTGCAAATTCCAGTTTGCCATAAGAAAAAATATTACTTCCTTACAAAATGTACTTTTCAGGAGATCCCACTGTAGAAACAGTTTTGAGGCATATTTTTCTGAAAGTTTTCTTTCCATTTGAATCATCTGCATAAGGTGGTTTATGGGATTTGAGGAAATTCCAAAAACCCCTCAAACTCACACTTAATTCAAACCATCTAACTATAGTGATAATTATTAGGAAAAGATTCAAAATAGTCTGTTACTCATAAGTTTTCTGTTGGTTTTTTCACGTAGATTTTACATCTCCAGCAAACACCTCCCAAGTGCTTTTGCCCAGTACTATATCAGTACGCAAACTGCCAGTAAGCTGAGAAGGTTGAATTTATGTCCATGTTTCAAACTGGAATTTGTGGCCATTTCTGAGACTGGCTTCTTCTATCCCAGCTTAAACACCCATTATAGCACCAAAAATTTGGCATTTATACTTTTACGTTTAGGGTGAACCAGGGTTAAATGGTCTTAAAGGATTGAAGGGTGAACCAGGTCAAAAGGGTGACAGAGGGCCCCTTGGTCTTCCAGTAAGTAAAAAACCCAACTGTTCAATCTCAGTGCAAATCACAAACTCCTCTTTCTAGTCCTCATGAACTCTGGTTTACTCAACAGCATACATAGAATATACCATGTCAGAGCAGCGCATCAGTCTTGTTTTGTTTTACCCCAAATTTGTGCTGTTTTCCAAAGTAATGTCCTGTAACACCCAGTGCTGTCAGTTTTTTTTTGTTATGTGTCAGTTGAAAGTGTTCAGTGTCACAAGGATGCCATCACCCTCATTACACTGGTCATATTGTTATTTAAGTGTTGTATGGTGTTTGCATTAGAAAAGGAATCTTCCCTTTTCCCTGACTCTTTCAGTTATACTTCCTCTATTTGTGCTTCTGCAGTTAAAATAGAGAGGTCTAGCTGAGGAAAATTAAAAATTTGTTTAGAGAATTTTTTTTTTTCTCATGCATTAGGGATAGTGGGTTGTTACTTTTGCCTTGTTCTTTAGAAAATTTCCATTCTGAGTGTTTGGCATAAATTTTGTCATCAAAAGAAATTAAATACCTTAAAAATAAATGTTCACGTGGAAACATTATGGTTCTTGACATTTAGATTGCCAAAAGAGAAAATAGTTTGTGTGCTTACTTTATGCATTTGAAAGCACTCTGAAAAGTTAGTTTTATTTTTCCCTTGCAAAAAAAGAGTTTATTTATATTTTCTTTTTTTTTTAATGTGAGGATTATTCCATGTGATTACATTGTTAATAAGAAAGTGGAGGAAAAATACTTTGACCAAAAGGAACCCAAACCCCTCTGATGAATATTTTCAAGAATTATGTGCAGGGCCTCTGAACAAGATCAGCTTCACTGACAATTTTAATTTATTTTGAAAAAAAAAAGAAGATCATTTTCAAGTTGACAGTTTTACAGCTATGTAGACAGGAAGCTTTGGAGGTCTGAGCCAACCCCCTGAAAATGGCCAAAAGGAAGAAGAAAGTTTTGGTTCTGCCAATAATGTTTGTTCTAACCTAGAGGAAAATATGCCATTTAGTTTTTCAAATGTATGTAGGTCTTGTCTCACTCCTGCTTACTGCTTTTTCTACATGTAATTTTAAGGAGCAAAGTCCAAGTGTTTGACTTTCTAAGAATTACTTGTTTTGACTGTTAATGAGGGGATTTTTGTTAATCTCTTTTTTTTTTTTTTGGCCCAGATTATTCCCTATGTCCCAAATAGTTTCGGTCCCCCTAGCCCCAGCATTCCTGCCAGCAGTGCTGGGACAGTCGAGCAGATTTCTCTGCTGCTCTGTTATTCGCATAAAATCCAGCAGAGGTCAGCCGCTCCCTAAGGATGCTGAAGCAAATAGCCCAAAGTGCCGGGTCCTGCCCACTTCCAGCCCCTGACTGTGCTCTGACCTGGGAGCAAATTGGAAAAACAGGAAATGTGATTGTCTCCCGGGCTCTTGGCAATGAATGAGGCTATTGTAGTCAGGATCCAGATTTTGTTGGCTGCATAATGCAGTATTCTTGCACTTAAATACATCCTATCGCCGTTAATGTATATTTTTCTTTCTTTGTACAGTATAGTATTCAGTATTGTTGTTATTTACAAATTAGAAAGCTTGCAAGTAAATTACAAAGCAAATATTTGCATGTTAAGGCTCAAAACACCCTAACATCTGGTGTTTGTAGCACTTCTGTAGCTTGACATTATTCTGGTGTAATATACTGTGACGTGAAGGCAGGGGGTGAGTCAGTGGTGTTACACTAATGTGAGATCAGAATCAGGCTCTTGATGTTTTCTGTGAATTTTTAACTAACATGCTGTAGTAATGTGATACCCATTCCAGAACTCTGTCACAACTTGTACTATATGTTTGAATTATGTTTATTCATCAGCACCACTTACTAATCTCACGTTCTTGTCATTCGTGTCGTACCCATCATCCATGCTTCCACATAACCACACAGGGAGCGTCTGGCTTAGACGGAAAGCCAGGACCCCGGGTGAGTCCCTCGTGTTTCTGTGTTGCTCTTCGTTACCGAGTCCATGTGCTTTCCAGTGGCTCTGCCGACCACTCTCACACATGGCATGGAGAAAAGAAGATCAAATGCCACACGCATTTTCCATGCTGCATAAGAGGGGGCTTCGAGCAGACTCTTAGGGCAATGTCTGTGGGAAGGAGAATGTAATTCTCTGTAGAAGTAGCTCTGAATCTTAAAAAGGGAGTTCGGTTTTGATTTTTGGTTGGACAACTGCCTTGGTTGGGGTGCTTATTTTCCTGAGTAAGGTTAAGGATTCAGTTTACACAGGAAAACATACTTGTTCAATGCTAATATGGAATCAGTGAAATGGATGCAGATGTGCTGGGGTTCTGCCGCAGGCATTCTCATATAAACATAAATGTTAAATGGTTTGCTTTTTACAATGATAAAGAAATGAAAAAAGTGAAAGCAGAGTGAAGTTATGTATTTGAAGGCTTCTGTAAGATTCCCATTGACCACTGCAACAGGTAAGTCCACCTTATAGGTGGACATTTCAATTTGAAAAAAATCAGGTTTTTTAAAAAATCTTTGTTTGACCCTTCCATTTTTTCTGGCAAAATTTCTTTCAATAAATTTAAAATCTTTGTAAATCTGATGACCTCCATGAATAAAGTAAAATCCAACTAGAAGAAAGATGGATTACCTCATAACAGGAGAGCTTATAGCTGGAGTTTTGAAAGCCAAATGGGTTTGTTTGGCCAGGTCTCATCACAATTAAGTCAGAATTTTCAACTGGTGAAGACTGATTCCATATTAGTTCTTGGCTAGAAGACAGCTATTAAAACTGAAGATTTGTAAGAACAAGACTTCTCTCTTACCCTCTTTGTTTTCTTTCATAGGGTGTCGATGGCCCAGTTGGTCCCCATGGCCCTGCAGGTCCTAAAGGAGACAGAGTAAGTAAATGTTCTGTGTGCTTCACTTCAGAAAGCAACTGCTGCAATGGCAAAATGTCATATGGCTACTTACACTGCACCTCAATGTTACTAAACATAACAGTATCTCATGTGTTTACTGATCAGCACAGAACTGTACATGCATTGTAGTTACACACACATTTATCTGTTTAAGGGTTGACTTTGTAACTCACTAACTTCAGAGGAGCTGGTATTTTGGTTCAATAATTGCATGAGCACAGAGGGACAGATCTGCAAAAAGATAGAAACTGAAGTTGCAAGAAATTCCTGCACACTCACCATTTTCTATGTAGCTAAATGAATGGGAGGAAGTTCACAAGCAAGATGGAAGGGTTTTTTTCCCAAGCAATCAACTAGTAAGAGTATTGCTGTAGTTGTTCATTTAATTATTCAGTACTGTTTGGGAGGAGAAGTTGTTGTAGCCTAGTTATCTAACAGGTGCCTGGCAGTGATATATGTCTCATTATCTAAATAACAAATCACGTGGGTTTAATGCAGTTTTACAACTTGAATTTGCAAGTGTTGAACTTGTTTACATGAAAGCAGGAGGAAAACATTTTTGCTTGCAGATTTCAGATTTGCTTTTTAATTAAAAGTGTGCATGGTACCACTGCTCACACTGGACAGGATCACATTTTGTCCATCCTGATAAGAAAAACTTTGGGCCAATATTAACATAGAAGGGCACTAGGGATTCCAAATGTGAAACATAACCATGTTCTTAAATCCACATTATTTAACATTTGGAAAGACAATCTTACTTTAAGAAAATATATGTAAAATGGTGATCACTATATATTTATGTCTCCTTAAAAGTTAAGGAAAGCAAGTATAATCAAACTGAGGCCTAGTGATTTCTTCTATAGAAATTATGGATTAATTGTTGCATAGGCTGCATTTGAGGCAATGCTGAATTACTCTTCTTGGGTGGAACAGGCTGTTGTGCAAATTAAGGTTGACTGATTTGTTTCCAGTTTAGCTATTTAACTAAAATACGAGACATCACATAGTCTTTATACAAAAAAAATATTTAATTGTTGAGAAAGTAGACTAGGAAAATAGTGCATGTCACTAGAAAATAGGAAAACATGAATTTGAGAAATGTGCTATTAACTCACTGTGTGAGCTTAGCCGTGCAATTTTTTCTCTAAACTTTAAATGGTTCATTGATTATTAAAAGCTAAGACAGGATTTAACACTTCCTGAAGTGTGATACTGGTGAACATTCCAATACTGTGGTTTTGTGCATTTCTTTTGGTAGAAACAAATTATAATTAATAGTGCAAATTAATATCATTAGGCTGGTGTCTTACAGTCCTGAATAAATAACTGGACCATTGACAATACCATTTTGCTAGGTCCTTAAAGAACTTTTACTAAGAACATTTTCCTTAAATGGAGGAGTTGATCATAATAGGCCTCTGAATTTGGCTATGTGCCTATTAAGATTAATAGGCACTTATACATTATCTTGAGAGAAAATAGAGAATGTGGGTAAACACATAAACATCTTAAATTACTACTAGTGAAACATAAACCTGAAAGGTAATGACAGGCATAATGTGTATCCAAGTTCATGTCATCTAAAAGAAGCTGAAAGACAAAATTAATGAAATGCTAATTTCCTGAAACTCTTGCCTTGATGGTAAAGACTTGGTTTTGAGCTTCATTTTGGCCCTCAGATGTGTAGCCTATGCAACACTGTCATCACTATGCATATTCTGTACTGGGAGGGAAAGTATATTCTCTTTAATTTGGTTAAAATGTTTGTCACTCTAACAGTGTTCTGAAATCTCCATAGCAATCTTAATGGAGACACCAATTATGCAGTTTTATTCATGCAAACAGCAGTTCATATTCACCCATGATTCAAGAGGCTGAAGTGAAATACAAGGCAAAAACAAAGGCTATGGTTTCTCTTCTTTGGACACTGATGAATTGTCTTACAAAAATATATTAAAAACCTTCTTGAAGTTTGTGAATGTCTGTTTTCCTGAAGGAAAGGCTTTATTGTGATGGCTGAGGGCAGTATACCCATGACAGTCCATCAGTCTTATATAATCCGTAAACATTCAGGACTTCATCTGATATTCCAAACACATTTCAGCATGTGCTTTGTATTGGAGGCAAAAAATTGTGAGATACATTTCTCTAAATATATTCTTACATAACAGATGAGGTTATTTCCTAGACTGATACATTCAGTATCTTTATGTCTACCATATGTTTAGCAACGTTATAGGCCTGTCTTAAGAGGACTTTATACAGTCATCTTTGCTGTTGAAGATTTAAAAAATTATAACTACTTTTGGCATATTTCAAGGATTGATCAAACAGTTTTGTAGCTGTTTATAGGTCAGCACATTAGTTTCTTCTCAGCAGAAAGTTTTAAATCTGCAAGAGACTTACTGTTTTGAAAATCAGCTGTTACTTCCCAATACCTTCTATTGTTCTGCAAGGGCATCCAGCCTAAGTGCTGCTCAGAAATGGCTGGAGATGAACAGAATCTAGAAAGATCAGAAATCACACATTTAATCACCACTAGACTACAGTGAGTATAGTCCACATATGTGAAAATATAAAGTATCTAAAACAGATCAAATGTCAGTCACTCTGGCGAACTCCTTACTGCTGTGATTATTCAACAACAAGTTCAGGCTCAGTTTATTGTGGTGCCTGTGTTTTTGTATTATCTGGTGAATAAAACTGAGACTTAGCAGCCCATTTTCAGAGCTGCACTAAGGGACCTGGCTGTGCTGATGATCACCGCTATTAACAAGGCACAGATCTACATCTCCATCTTGTACTTTTAATAATAGGGTAATGTATTAATAATGACTAGTAAATAACCCAGATTTTTAGAGGCTCTTGTACAAAGAATTATCTCAGGCGCTTAAGTGCAGCAATTGCTAGGATGAAACACAGCACTTCTGTATGCCAGGAGCCTTGAACGAACCCTTTCATTAGGTTATGTTAAGAAAAGGAGTTGAGGAAAGGATCCAAATAACCCTACGTAACAAATCCAGAATAGGAGCATTGAAAACTGGAGGTGGTCAGGACTTTTTTTTCCAATCTCATCAACACTTTGAGCAGTTTAGTTCTCTCAAGAGAGTGTGGCTTTTCTGCTGGAATTTATTCAGAAGAAAAGCACCACAGTCTGAAACAAGACTGCTGCCTGCACCTGCTTACCAGCCCTGCATCCCTAATAAGCTCATAGAGGGCTGTGCTCGCGGTTACATGGGCTGACTCAGGAAGTTTAACTCCATATCCATCTTGATGAAGAACAATTGGAGAGATGATTACTACTGTCAGCCTGAAATTTGTCACCTTGAACTTTCATTTTATTTGGAAAAGTTTGTTCTATATTAAGCTTGAAAAATGATTTTGATGACATCCCTCCGGAAACTGGTAGTTTTTCCATGGATTTTAGTGCAGAATGAGATCAAATTTCTGGAGTAATCTCTATACTTGTTTGCCTTGCACATTAATACAGTTTTGATTTAATAAACCAGGGTATGTACATCACTAATCTAGAATCCAATAGAGCAGTTAGTAACACAGTACAGTCCATGGGATAATCTTCACAATGTCACTGCTAAAAGCATTGCCTGCTTAAATACAAGCTTTGATTGACACGTTATTTTTGCTTGTCACTGTGTCACATCTCAGCTGCAGTGCTGGAGCTTGATGCTGTATATCCTCAGATTTCATTACAGCACTGAATTTTTACTGAGTGCGATGTTGCAGCTGTTACAAGCTTAAAATTGAAATCAGTGCAAGTTCAGTTTGAAAAATATTTTCAGTTATTAATGGATTTAAGAGCAAGTGTAATATCATATGCCCAAAAAATCATTTTGCCTAGAAAGTAATAAATACCTTCTCTTCACCCTCTTAATCATTTAATAAAAATAAATTATCTTGGATATGTTTCACTCTAAAGATTTAGGAATGCATAAACTTTAACCTAAAGCGCTTGGTAGAGATGATTTCTTTCTAAGACAGACAATGTTTTTGTTTGCTTGTTCTGTAATCTTTTCTTAGGGTGAAAAGGGAACTGTAGGTGACCCTGGACCCAGAGGACCATATGGCTTGCCTGTAAGTTGCACGTAGCTTGTACACATCATGCTTTTCATCAGTCCTTGATTAAACTTTGTGTGCTTTATGACTAGCTTTTCACCTAGCAATACAACTAGTTGGAAAAGGTAAAGACAGATAATAATCCCTGACCATGCAAGGTCACTGGTCTGTGTCGCCAACTTATTCCTGCTCATGCAAGTGGTCATGCAAAAGTAGTGAAACAGACCTGACGTGAACCACAAGAGAGAGGAAATCCAGAATGCAAGTGCTCCTGTTTCTGCAGCCTGTGGCCATCAGCTCTCTGGGGATCATGTGAGAGAGGCAGGAGTTCAGGATGAACTGTGGAAAGCTGTGATTTTCTTAGTGTCAATAAGCTGCTTGGATTTCTGTGCAGAAAAGCTACTTTGCCATTATATTTTTGTTTTGTTTGACACTTCATAGACCAATTTTTATTTCATTTCTGTGCCGCGTGCTCAGAAGCAATTTGAAAAGTTCATTGTTGATCATTCATAGGTGGAGATGGTATGCTTTAAATCAACCATTTTAATTGTATTATCCATTTCTAAAATATAAGTAAGAACTTCCTTGGCCTATTGAGGATAGCCCCAGTAAAATCAGTTGACTTACTTTGTTTGCTTTGCTGATGACTGGGTCAGGTGTGTACACATGCACATGTCTGTCTGTACATTGACACAAGAGAAGCCATGTAAATGTGCGTGGCCAGGCTCAACCAGCCTTTGCAAGAGACTTGCAATGTTTCCATACCCTCTCCAGTCTAATCTGTTTGATTAATTAATTTAAGCTGGAATACAGACTTGTGGCTTAATTGGATTCATTTAATTGGATCAGGAGTCAATGACTAGAGACAGTTTTCAGGCTCCGTGGAGTGTTAAATTAGCTTACAGCACATGTTTATCTGGGGGTCACTTTCGTGAGTTAAATAAAAACAATTTCTGTTTCCCCTTCCTGTGAACTAAAAATGAAAAAAATATAGGCTTTTCTGTCTTTTTAGCTTGCTCCTGGAATCTGTGTACAAACAAAATTTTACAGTAAAGCAAAATTTTACAGTCAAGTTATCAGTTCCTGGAAATGTTAAACACTGACAGAAATGTCCTTCACTAACGGCAATGCTGTGTGCACAGCCCCAGCAGCATGGGGTACCACTGTACAGAGGGAGCGCAGAAGTCAGGCATCAAGGTGGCCGTTGGTATCACAGTTTAGGGACGCTAATGTAGTTTATATGGTTCTTTGGCAGGGCAAAGATGGCGAGCCTGGCCTTGATGTAAGTAATATGTATGACCAATACACTTGTAATGGTAGGTAAGCACCTTTCAAGAAATCACTCACTGAGTGTAACATGTTTGTTTCCATTTAGTGTGCATGCACTACCTACAGAGAGTGTGCTAAACACTGCGTTTGCTCTTTCTCTATGATAAAAAGGACAAAGATTATGCAATATACAGCCCTTATCAAGACACTCCACCAGATATAGTGCTTAGTAATACAAGTAGTTGGCCCTTTGGAAGTCAACTGGCTGAAAAACTGCACTTGGTAAGGAAGTATTCAGACTTGTAACTCAGTCATAGAAGAACAAGGAGGCACCAACATTTCGTTAAGTAAATTTATCCTAATTAAAGAGAATAATTCCATAACCTGTAAGGGATACATTTCAAAATACAGGCTCTTCTTTTTGGCATGCTAAACAGACTTACTGAAAGCCTTTTCCTCTAGTCCTGCACTGAAATCCCTAACCTGGAGAAGTCTTTTTCCAGAATGTACATATGCTACATTGCACATATGCTACATAGCATGGACTATTGCAATTTTGAGTGATATGATTTCTTTCCATTGCTGGCAAAATTACTGCCAAAAACTATGACTGACTTGTCTCACATGCTCTTGTGTACATCTATGTGTGCATACATAACACACATATACATACAAAGCATGTAGTGAAATAATCTTTTTTTTTTTAAGTTTTCCAAATGTATTTGAAAGCTTAACCTGCATGTGAGTAAAAGGCGACCTATCTTTGTCCATTTTGTTTTTATAGGGTTTTCCTGGTCCTCGAGGAGAAAAGGGTGATGTAGGCGAAAAGGGAGAAAAGGTGACCACAGTGTTACTAACTGTTGCTTGATTGCTCAGCCTAGTCAGTTCTGCTGTCTTTATACTATAAATTGTCCCATTAAAACTTATCTTTGTTTTTACTGTGTGCCAAAAGGCAGGTCACAGATACATGCTAAGCAAAATCATGAAAAACCACGAAAATTTATGCACAGAACTAGTAACATCAACATTTCCCAAAGCACAGCTTGTTTTTAGGCTCATTTTCTCCAATCCATCCTACGCTTGTTGAAAATCCTTGTCAGCCTGGAATTTTTAATGCAAACATAACTGAAATGTGTCATTGAGGTAGTAATTTTATACTGAAGACCCCAGCTCTGTTCCTTGGCAGAATTTGCAGTATAATTGTTGATCCTAGTGTACCATGCCTGTACACACCACCTGTCCCACACCAAATGGATAAGGACAGAATCTGTTTAAATTTGTATTTTTGGCAATGTCTTATTTATAATTATGTACTTTGTGATACTTGCGGATTGAAATTAAATCATATACTGCACCATTCTGGTAAAGCAAGTAGACAGTGAAGTTAACAGAAGCAGCCTAACTTCATTTTCACTGTCAAGACACAGTGACTTGGAAATATGTTTAGTAAAAAGCAATTTAGTACTAAATGCATGCAGAGAAAGCTCATGGGCAATTCTCCCCTATTTCTAACGAACACAGAGCCCAGTTGCTAAAACTGCTGAATTAGCACTCACACCAAGCCACTTAAATGTAAAAGGCCATACACACAGCAGGTGATTTTTCTAGTTCAGACAACTATTTTTGCCCAGCTGTCATGTACAGGATTATCCTAGGTCCACTTCCCATCATGGTATCTTAAACAACAAGCAAGGTTAAAAAGTCACCATGGCTGTTTGAGTTTATCTGCTTTTCTTAATACTGCCAGGCAAAACACTTTCCAAGAATGCATTGATAAGGGTACTTATCAATCAAAGGTATCCTTCCCTTCTGTCCCCTGTTATATTGCTTAGTTTGAGCTCAGAGATCACTGGCAAGGTACTGATTTTGCAGAACAACTGCTGCTTAAGCAGGTGCTCTATGAATATTATAAAAGCAGTGTCTGACCTGGCAGAATAATCACAATGAATGGTGAGCTCTTGCTTGCTGTCAAAGAAAGTCTGTCTGTCACAAGCAAAGCAAACAGCTTTTCTTTTTGAGAGCAGTTATCAGTAGAAAGGTGTAACTGATAACTGCCAGCTCTGATAGATGACTGGCAAAATGGCCAGCCTGTGCTAAGTGGAAGGTACAGTAGGTGCCAAACTGAATGAGCTTAACAGTATGTTCTCATACTGGGATACATTAGAAGGGTTGTGTCCAGAAGATTAAAGTAAGTAAAATAAATAATCAGTCCTAGTGAGGCTGCCTCAATACTGCCATTGGTATTTTGAACCTCTCAGTTCAAGAAAAACTGTAGAAACTGGAGAGGAAGAAGGCTACCAAGCTGGCAGGGGCCCGGGGCATACACAACCAGTAGAGGAGGCTCAAGGAGATGGACTAGCTTAGTCTGACAAAGAGGAGGCTAAACTGCTTGAAGGGGAGATACAAAGATGATTGAGCAAAACTCTTCTGGGTAATGGCAAATGGGAAAACACAGGACTACAAGCTGCTCCTGGGAGGTTCAGAGTGGCTATTAGGAAAACCTTGTTCACTAGGAGGACAGCATAGCACTGGGAGAGTTTACCCAGAGAGGCAGCTGAACCACTGCCCATGGAGGACAGCAGGACCTGGTCTGGTCTAGTCTGAGCTGATCAAGGGTCAGGAATCATCCAGCTCAGGATGGGTCGTTAGACTAGGTGACCTCCAGAATTCCCTTCCAACCAGACCTTCTGAGTCTGTGTTTCCATGCACAGCTAGAGATAGGCAGACAAAATAAGGCCATAAGAGCCCCAGAAGGTCTCTGGAAGAAAACCTGGAAAGCTGGTAAAACAGTTGGCTTATATAAATATCACATAATGTGAAAATGGAACAGCTGAGATTCTTGCACTACTGTCCTAGAGTTCAGCAGGCTAGTTTTGGGTATTAGTTCATTATTCCCAGAGACTAACTAAGTAGCTCAAACGTAAGACCTCCAGTTGCAAGAGAGAGAGGGAATTGTGTGTGAGAATTGTGTGTAGCCACAAGGCACAGTTAGGCCCTTTTTGGAGTTCGGTTGTGATTCAGGCTGCCCATGTAGCCTTGTGCTACTGGGCTGCAGGACACTTCTAGGAAGTCTAGTCTTCCACCCACCTAAAAATTCAGGAAGAGGTGAAACCTGTCTCTTTAGGAGAATGCATGGGATGAAGTACTTAGCAAGTCTGACAGATATTTCATAAACCATATTATCTTACAGGCTTTCCAATTAAGAGAATTGCTAGGAAGCCTGTAGAGTGAAAATGGAGATGGAATCTCTGCCTTAAAAATTCTCAGAATACTCAAAGAAAATTCGAAGACAAGGAAAGGTCTTTCTCGGTGAAAAATCAGGGAAGATATAGCTGAGACCTCTGTGAAAGAGACTTCTGTTGCACAGTTTTGATGCATTTTTTTCCAGAAATGAGGGAATACCTGTATCTTGCAAGTAAACTGGTTTCACCAAAACCACTTTAGCTGCACCAGTAGTTCCTTTTCCAAATGGAAGGCTGACTCTCAAAAGACACAAAGTAGTGCAATTAATAGGAGCTTTCAGTATAGCAAGTTTTGTCAGTTCTGATGTTTTTCCTTATGTAACTTACTAGTTATCTATGACCAAATTGGTGTAGCAGCTTCCAATAGAGATGAACCAGTTTACAAGTTAAGGGTCCAGCTCACCATTTCTTGGTTTTTAAATATTCCTTACAGTATTGGCTGTTAGACTGACATCACACAAGTTGAGATTAGCGAGTTTCTACTTAAGAAACTTAATTCAAATTGCTTTGGGAAAATATGTATCATTACTAATATTCTGTTGAGAACCAGCAACACATGTTTTTTTTCATAGACATACTATGATAGGCAGGAAATAAATCTTTACTTCTTCAGTTGCAGATGAGTCCTAGACTAATGATTTTTATTTTAGCCTGTCAGTAGTTCTGCTACAGTGAAAGCAAGTCAGTGTTTGCATTATAATGTCTGCTTAACTTGGCTGTAAAAATAATTTTTAAAGAGTTCTAGCTGTAATTACTCATATAAAATTATAGTCCAGGAGCAGTCAGCATGAAAAGGTTTGTACAATTGATTTTGTATTTTCAAGTTGTATGAATAGAAAAGAATTTCCTTTTAAAAAGGAATAACCTTTAACAAAAGGCAGAGATTGTGTTGTGGGGAGAGGGATGGAAGGGGGCCATGATCCCAGATGTGCAGTTGTATCTCTTGTTATAAATATTCACAGAGGAGTATGATGTATCACAATAGTGGCTGGAAAGGCGTCATCCTTTTCCCCCTATGCCTTGCATTGATGAAAATCTCTGCATATGAGGACTGGAGACTTTTCCAACCATAATGGTGTTACAGAAGTGCCACAAATTTGTATTTCTTTAGGCACTGAGGAAGGGCAGGAAGGATTTTTTTTTTTTTTTAATCTTCATCAGATGTAGATTCTCCGTATCTCCTGTAGATCTCTATAGTTCAGGGTAAGGAGGGTGAAGATTAAGAGACAAGAACTCAGTTTGTGGAAAAAGCAGTAAAGTACTCAGGAAATTCAGACTATTCTCTACACAGATGACTGTTGCATCATTTTGAATAACATCATAGATTTTTCCTGCAAAACTGGAAGTTTAAATAGTTACCTGCTGGCTTGTTACACAACAAGTAGAAGAAATACAAGTCCTAAAAATATAAAAAAGAGTCAGAAACCAAACTGTACTGTCCATTTTCAGAGTCATTTTTGGAGTATGTCCATGCTCTGTGCTTGCATACACTCACAGCAAATATGTTGGTGTTACATCGAGCACAAATAACATGAGATTTGACCCTGAAACTGTTTGGCTTCTGTGCTACACTGTCATGTTTGTAGGTTTAAGATGAAAACTTAGCCAACTTACTGTTCCTGACTTGTGGGGATATTTTTACATCACAGTCTTACAATTTGGTAAAGAATGTTAATGTCTGAGTAGCTATTTTCCTAAATATTATCCTGTGGCTTTTTGGCACACAGAAAAGATAGATGGGAAATTTTGCTTTTATTGTGTTTGCATCCTGTTGAATGCAGTATGCATTGTTCATGGAAAAGATTTTTTCATTTGAATGTGTCAAGTATGCTATGATATCGAATGAATAATGTGCTTTCCTTCCTTTTGTAAATATTATATAGCTAATTATTTTTTAATTGTGTAAAAATGTTGTTTCTCTCTTGTTAATGGATTAAGTCTTTCTATACTGGTGTGGAACTAGTTAAATGTCTTTTTACTATGCTTCACCAAAATTCATCTGTCTTTCCAAAGGGGCATTCCTTCCTTCTCCTTCTACCTTCATTCCTTACAATTCCTCTGTCTTTTTTACCCTTTTCCTCACAAATTAAATCCTCCCGACCTCCAACAGCCACAACCTCGCTTGCTGGTTCTCCGATGTCATACTAATTTTCCTATGACTATTTTTCCCATTTCTTTGTGATATTCCTGATTTAATCATCCTTCCTATCCCATTTTTTACAATCCTAGTCCAATATGTTTAATTTTTTTTTAACGGAACCTTTTTTGATTTTTGTGAAATTGAGAGCAAACCTGAAACTCATTTACCATTGTGATCAACTGGTGTGAAATCAATTATAAAATGAACTCTCTAAACATTTTATGCTGCTTGAAGGTGAGGTCATCTCTGCAGGTAGCTTTGTTGCAGGGAGTCAACTCACTTGCATGAGTAATTAAAGTACTGCAAGCTTTACATTTAAAAAGAAAACTCTATGTGAAATCAAAGGACTGAATTTCAGTAAAATAAGTAGATGAAAAGTTGCCTGCAGTAGAGAGAACACTTAAATGCTGGAATACTTCAATAAAGGATCTAATTATCACTTCTGATTACTTTATAATACCGAGACATTATGAAATCGTTGAAAGTGTCATAGCACCTCTCCATCAAGCAGTTTGAATGTTTTGATTCCTGTAACAGGATTTGAAATGATTGTATTCTATTTGGAGTGACAGGAGTGCACCCTCAGTGATGTCTGTGGGTTTCTGTGGACACCACTGAGAACAGGATTTGTTCCATACTCTTACCAGAGTGCAAAGGATGCTCTGGGCCAGGTTCACCCTTGATGTGACACCATGGAAGCTGATAGAATCTAGCCAGAGACCAGACACCCTTGCAAAGCATCCGTGCCATAGGTCTTTCTTAGAGAGAGTCTACTCTGGCAGTTACTTCTGACTAGTGACAAATCTTATAGGGAAGCTGACAAATTCAGCTTAATGTGTGTGTGCATTTCAGTACTATCACTTACAACAAATAGGAGACCTCTTATTTTGGACTGTGGATTGGAGTGATTTGCAGATTTAACTCTGTCTCAAGAAACCAATGATTTCAAGCCCTGTTCTTGGATTCAAAACATTCATAACACTGATATGAAATACCAATACAAACTAATACCGACGGATTGCAGTTCTTGCTTGTGATCATGTAATTTATTTTTCCACATAATGCACCATCCAAACCAGAACACAGTGGTAAGTGTCCTTTCAGCTCTCCATTGGCTTAAAAAGAAAAACCCAAACTTTTAAACCAATCTTTCTTTAATTTTTTTTTTTCCAAAAGAATGAAACTTGTTTTATCCAAACCATTGTATCCACAGGGGGAAAAGGGAAAGAAAGGCAAAAAGGGGCCTAAAGGGGAGAAAGGAGAACAGGGTGCTCCTGGATTAGATGCACCTTGCCCATTGGTACGTTTCACTTGAGTATTGGACAGTCGATCATCCTGATGTAGACTGATGGAATGAGGGGAGAGGAACAAGCTACAGTGTTACGTGTTGCCCTTTGTTAATGAAGCCTTATCTCAAGTTCTGGCAAATTCTGGAGCAGACTTTGTTTGTCAACTTCCTAAATTGGTTTAAAGCACCAGACTTAAGACCTTCAGGCTAAATTTGTGGGGTTTGGTGGTGGTTTTTTTCATTATGTTCTGTCAGACATGTTGGAAAGGAACCAAATTTGCGATGTGCCAGAGTCAGTGCCCTGCAGGTTGAAATTACACCACCACAGTCAGCTTGCTCCTCTTGCCTCTCTATTGTTATTTTTTCACTCCAGCTAAGTCAATAATGAAGGTATTTACTTGACAGTAACATTGCAAGTTAATCTTTACAAACAGGGATTCCGTGGAATTAAGGGGGAAAAAGGGGAGCCAGGCCAGCCTGGCCTGGATGGGCTGGATGCCCCTTGCCAATTGGTACAGTATTTCTCTTTCCTACCAACCCTGCATGCGGTTCCTTTGTTTGTAGTCAGCCATTCTCAATGTAAAGTAATGTTTTTCTAAGCTGACTTTACATTATTCACGTAACACGTGCATGTGCATGAACAAACCAGCTGCTTCAGTGATCATAACCGCAAAGAGAGAACACACGTTTTTGTTGACACCTCAAATCTAACTCTCAGCAGTTTGCTCCCACATCACATGTCAGTTTATAAGTTTGTATCCTTCCTACATTTTCCCTGAGAATTGTTGGTTTGTTATTTTCCTCACAAAATACCTATTGCCTTACTCACCCTGAAAGCAAGTCTTTGTAGAAATCCAGCACAATGTCCACTTCTAATCAAGTCTGATGACTTCTGTCTGCACTGCCTCAGTTTTTCACTGAGCCCATCCCAGAGCTACTCTGCACCCTGGACTTCCTTTCAAATCAGTGCAGTCTTAGGTGCATGTTTTCAGGATTTGGCCAAAATGAGTGTCACATACAGAATGATGTAAATATTATTTCTAAAAATGAAGTCATAGGTTTCTAGTAAGCCAAGCTGGGGCCTGATCTCCCAGACCTTATACAAGTAACATTTTTGGTGTCTGGCCTGTTCATCAGATAGTATTCGTACAGATCTGGAAATGAAAAGCTTACCTGAGGTTTGTAAGAAGATAACAGTCTGCAGCCCAAACCCTCACTGTCTTTGTTATGTAACATCTTCAATTTACCGGTCCTACCCTTGGAACTTACCTTCCTGGAATACACACGACACTCCCCACCCTATGTTAGCATGAATTCAAGTTCCCACCTATACTAAAATGCTACGTGTTGACCCTCTCCCTTGTACCAATCTGGCAACAGTGATTTTTATTTAAAGGCAAAGTAAGTTTAAATTCTTTTCCTTTTTTTTTTTAAAAAGAACAGTACATACACATTTCCTAAAGATACAAGGAAGATTTTCTTTTTAATTGTTCACAGTAAAATTTGATCTGCATGTTCTGATACTGTTTGGTGGTTAAGCACGGTTCTCTAAGATGAATGTTAAATTAAGTAGATTTTATTTCAACTATAGCACTTCTAATTTGAAGTCAGTGGATTTTAATCTTAAATACATAGTCCATTACGATTATTCCATAGTCCATTTTGTTTGCTTCCAATTAATGGTAACCATATCTCATATTTTATTGGGGATAATCAAGCATGCTTTTGTAATTTAAAAATGTTTCTCTGTCTCTGTATTATCATTTATATCTGGAGATTCACTAACAGTCACTGATGGATGAAAAATATTCTGTCTGTAGGTAATTACTACAATAAGCTGCTACACAAAAAACACTGTTTCTTGCTTTAGGCAGCAAGCTGTTCCCATGAGATTACATGCAAGCATATTCAAAAATTCTCATTAATCACTATCTTCACATGTATATTCACATAATAAGTATTGTTATTCTATATTCTAAAAAATGTCACGGCCCTATCTTTTTTCTGCTCATGTACAGTCTAGTAACATGATATGTGCTCCTAATTCTGAGCATGTAACTCTCTGGATAAGCTCTAGGTAGCCATGTAAGTTGGAATTTGTTCCATGAAAACCAGTACAACTGTGGTCAAAAGTTGACTCTGATCTTACTGGACGCATGGAGATATGTGAAAGTAGGGTGGTGACAAAAAAGAGATGGAGTGACTCTCACTAATATGAGAAGAAAAGAGATGGCCATATTGTCCAACTGATGAAATAATCAGTGCTGCTGTACTGCTCTGCTCCCACCACTGATGTTTTCATCCACTGTGTCACTTGAGGTATGTTCAGGCCTTGCTGCTTCATTCAACAGCTAAAAATGAAAGTGAACAGAAAAGATCCTACTCAAATTTCAGTCTTACTATCTTATCATTGGGTTAACTCTGTACTAGGGGCCCATAAAACACAACACCCTCCAGATAAAAGTGATAATATTTTTTTGCTCATTGATCTTGTACATTCAGCTACAGATTGTTGTGAATGACAGATTATATTTAAAATAATATGCAGCCTGAGCTCTAACAGCAATAAGAAACTGATGAAGATGTTATAATGATTTATGGAAAACCAAATCTTTATGGCAGAGAGGTGCACGTGTGTATTTACAGTGTAAATCCTTCTCTCCTTTGGCTTTTCCTTTCCCTTGAGAACAAGAGAGGAAATAGGTTAGGAACCGGTACCTACTTCTTAGATAAAATTAGAGTTGCCTCAGCTGTTTTAACAGATATTGATGGAATATCTATCCTATCAAACTTAACTATGCTCTCTTTTTTTTTTTTTTTCTCCCCCCTACTCCTTGAAACAGGGTCCTGATGGATTACCAATGCCTGGCTGTTGGCAAAAGGTAGGATGGGCAGAGGTTTTTCTTTTCAGGGGCAGTATGTCCTTGGCATACAGAAAAGCCTATCCCAGTCATACTGAACAGCATCAGGATATACTTTAGAGCCTCTTAGATAGATGTATGTAGCAACGCAAAAGAAGAACTCTCCATCACAGTAGTTGGTGTGATGAGGTTGTAGTATATGTAGAAGTAATAACTCATTGAGGCAGTATTGTAGAAACAGTTGGCGTTAGATTTCTGGAAAGTCTAAGACTTTTCTCTTTCATATGAGCAGTCACACATCCTTTGGTTTCTGCACATGATCACTGCTTCCCATTCTTTATAAAAGCTCATGGATATGCCATTTTTATCAAATATTTATATTGATCTCTTGTGATATTATTTTTCTGGGGTATCTAGAAGAACAGTGCATCCTGCCCTTCTCTTTGCTTTACCTTTCTATTCTTCAATACATTCTCGCGGTTGTTATGTTGTAGGCTAATGTTAACTGGCAACATTATTTTAGTAAAGATTTAACCTAGACAGTGCTAGATTTAAAAACACAACATTCAGAATAATGTCGGTGGAGGGATACTGGCATATAATACATTAGAAAACATAAAGCCTAAGTGAAATCCTGGGTGCATTTGTCTCTGAAGAATAGTTGGTGCTGAGGAAATAACTACCCATCTTTGCAACTCTGCTGTGTCTATGTATTTGGAATAGAAATCTGAAATATCTATTTACTAATTTGATTAATCTATATCTCTTTTTGTCTCTGCAGTGATGAATCTAACCTTACAAGCATGAAGTTGTGTATATAGTGCTCCACTTTTTGTATTTATAGTTGAAAACTGAAAATTTGATTTTACAAGTCTGAGATATGTTTACATGTAGCTGCTTCTACTTGTTTGCAATAGTCCATGTGTACATCTTTTTTCACTTATATCTGCAGTTAGATATATAACTGCAGGGTAAACCTGCAAAGATTCTCTCTCTAATGAGAGAGAGATCTCGATACAATGATCAATAATAGAAATCTTATTATTTCTGTAAATTCTTATATTTTGGCTTGTGGACCTGCATGGACAATGAGTGCCATGAATAAGTTTACAAGAAATTGTGACCAAATAAGAGCAAAATGCTATGAAATGTACTCTACCAGCTGCCATTGGAGTTTACTGACTTGACTTTCATGTCCATCTTAAACACTTCACTGATTCATGCCACCATATCTGCTTGTACGGACTAAAAGCATGAGCTTGTATGCCAAACTTGCTTGTTGTGTGATCACATCATGTGCTAAATGGCTGCTCACAGTGACCTTTGATTCCAGCTTCTGAATCGTTTCCTTTTGTCATCTCAAGGGAGTCACACCATGGCTTATTGCTAAAAAGAGATAAACCAGAGGAGGATAGAAAGAGGCCT
Source organism: Chlamydotis macqueenii (assembly GCF_036417535.1). Classification (NCBI taxonomy): domain Eukaryota; kingdom Metazoa; phylum Chordata; class Aves; order Otidiformes; family Otididae; genus Chlamydotis; species Chlamydotis macqueenii. The sequence goes on from NC_141559.1 coordinate 25,786,068, forward strand.
TGAATTTTTGGGGAATAGAGTTCCAGCTGCAGGTGGATGGCTTCCAGTCTTGCAGGTCGCCTGACCCCTTTGATCAAAGAGGGTCCTGCCTGTTAATAAGCATCGGTTTGCCTTGCACTGCTCACGGTCGTGAAGACATTCACGATAGGCCCCGTGGAGTCCTTAATCAAGAAGGAAAGAAGTTTGAAGAAGAAAGCAGACTTCTCTGTGGTTGTTTGAAAAAGGTTACAGAGGTGCTGCAGGGATCATTTGATGGCAGACACCACCTGAGACCAGAAGCTTCTCAACCTTACTCAAGGATGGACAGAGTATGTGCTCTGCATATCATATTTTGGGACTGCTGGAGGAAATAGCATTCTTGAGGCAGGGATGAGTCAGAACGTCCTCCAGAGGAGGAGGATAATGGAACTGACCAGAGACATATATACCATGATGTGGTTTTCAGGTGATTCAGTTTAAATTACACAAAACTAGCTGAACTTTTCTGCAGAATTTTGGAAGCTATGGTTGATTTTGTTTCCTTCTCCTATAACTGTTGCCATAAAGGATGCATTTCAATAATCTATTCAACATTTGTGGTGATGGCATTGAAGAAAATACTTCAAGCCACATGTTTGTCTTGTTTCAGTATTAACAGTTTTTATTTCAGAATCCCTGAAGCCTTTAAGCCTAAAAAAGAAAAGAGTTTATTTTTGTGTTTCACAGACTGATTTAGTAATCTTGTTCTTTTTCTGCTGTTACAGTGACCTTAGTGGACATTGTTACTCAAAAAACATTGTAGAGAAACAAGTCTGTGCGATTACCACTGCACAGTTGTCATCGCACTACACAGTTAAAGGTGTCGATATTTCTCCATTTCTGTTCAGATTATTATCTTTCTAGAGAAACATTGGCAAAGTTTTGCTTCTCCACTTTTTTTTTTATTGCTAGAAACACTTAATTTGTGCACACTTGTAGTTTTTGCCAGTTTTGAGTCTTCATATGGTGCACTGTAGTTACATTGAGAGACTAGTTTGTGAGAAATGGTGCCATATTTGGCAGATGGAAATTATTTTTGTTTCACTTCCGTTCCTAGGGTATAGCAGGATGATCACAAACTTTTTTAGTTACATTTCTGAGAGTTGTCTTTCATATGTAGACTAAAACTAAAGTTGAGGAAGACAGCCTGTCTCCATCCATGTGCAGGCCCCTTGCCCCTCCTGGAATGCACATTTTTCCGTGCTCCATCACTTCTAAATCATGTGAAGATGGGGACCTGCTGTGGTTGCTCTTTTCATATTGCTTCACAATCTCCGATCAATGGAAATGCCACTGTAATGTGATCTTTCACTTTGCTAAATCTTTATTGTCAATTTGGCGTATCAGAGACAAAAACAGCTTTTCAGGGGTGAAAATCTTCCACAGATTTTAAAAACTAAAAATGAATTTAGTGACCTCCATCTAGTAGTATCTTACTAACATAAAAACAAAATTGCAACACTATATAGATATATTTAATGAATATATATATTTTTACTACTCAATTCCATCTTTCCAATAGAAGAAAAGAAACAAGTGTTCACAGTTATAAGGAAAAATGTTTTTATTTGCTTAAATGTTCAGAGATGCAAGTATCAACCTGTTTGAATAATCATGATTACAATAGTAAAAGCCTTCACGTGGCATAGACTGAATATAAAGTGTTAATAATCAGAGTGCTATAGCAGTAACGTGAATGAGGGACTTTCCAGAATGGGGACAACAGGAGCACCATCGAAGCCCTCCAACTTGCCAGTATTAGTCTGCTTGTTTAAGAAGTATTATGTCAAAAACCAACAGGCTGAGGAGCAAGGTGCCCACCTAACAAAAAAGAGTGTCTTATGCCTACGTCCTGACTTGGCACATTTGGCTAGGTATGTGAAGACTAGAAGTTGAATTTTTTTATAAAACATCAAACACTGGCAATCATACAGTAAGATGAAATATTTTTTAAAAGTCCCTCAGAGTATTCAAATGCAAAATCAAGTAAAATGTTTATTATCTGGCTAGATGTTTTAGCAATTCCATATTAAAAGTGGCCACAAACACAACTCATTTAAGAAACAAACAGCCACAAGATAAAGAGCTATAAATGCATGCTATCATTAGCATTTTCATATTTTTTAATTTGTATATCTATATTTTTTAACTGTCCTCACAGCATCCATTTTTTATATGCATCAATAAAGCTAGCAGAGCCTTGGTTCATGATTCCTTCATTCAGGAAATAATTATAGACACTGCTGTTAAGCAAAAGTCAAAACTCAATTCTCCTTTAACTCTCTGACACTGAGACCCTACCGAAGAAACACTTAAGCACCTTTATTCACTTCCTTTTCTGTCTTGTAAAGTAATTTCTTTATTTAACTCCCACCAGGTAGGAATACTTTTTTTTTTTTTTTCTAAATAATTTAACTTAATGTTTTTAAGCTTCTGTGTTGTTCAAGATCATGAAAGGTTCATTCAATTTAAATGACCATGGGTGAACAGAAGATAAACAATTCAGTTTGACACGCCAAACTACACGCATAGATTTTACATTAATATTGGCATCTCAAAGATTGACTTGAAATGATACTTAACAGTGTCTAGAAAAGTTGCATGGTCATTACAAGAAAAAAAAATAATTTAGTTTAATATTTCATCAAGAAAAGCACCCTGTGAAGACTTGCGACATGTTTATTTTGTTTAAAAATCAACTATTTTTGGTGCTAGTATATCTTTTTTCTTTTGATGGCAAAGCTACACTTTGAACAACCTGTATGGGTTTGTATCTTTTAGTAGCATTCCTCCAAATAGAGATGATTTGTTTTGTTTAGTTTGTGACAGGAACAGTAGTTCCTCTACCAGTCTTTTCAGTTGTAGAAATATGTAGTGGTATTAGTCTACACAGTTTCTATATTCTTGACTTTTTGATGTATGATTAATTCTTGTTTCTTTGGGAGTTTTCAGTATTTGTTTCATACCAAATTTTGTAATCATCTGTTACTTCAGTGTATTATAACCACATTGTGCACAAGTCCTGCTACAGAAGCAGTAAGTCTTTTAAGCACTGTATGGAATATGTCTGACATACATGGTCCTTGTCTTCATATTCATAGATTAGCTATGGGGAATCTTTCTTTCAGGATGCTTTGGACACCTTTTTATTTTTTTCCTGAGGTAAAGCATGAAATGTTAATTCATGGAACAATGATACAATGTATTTTTTTGATTTATATTTTTATTTATTGCTGATTTTGATGTCATGTTCTGATAGTGTAGCAAGGCAGAATGACACTCTACATCCAGCTGTTTATATATTCTTTTAGTCTATCCTGTAAGTAGTATGAATGGGTTTCAGAATGATTGAATCCATATACCTGCACATGTGTAAAGCATAGAGTTTAAAAAGGGATAATTCTTAAGATTTATGTACAGAGTGGAAAGTTAGCATGAGCTCCATTAAGGGTTACACTCATGGAAGGGTGCACGTGAGCATCAGTTACTCCGTTATGCCAACAGAAGAGACGATGCAACGCCAAATGAGATGAGCAGATCTTTCATCCTGTGGGAAGGTGGTGCTGCATAAGGTTGGGGGCCGTGTCAGGAGATGTGGTTCGGATCCTGGGTCCCACCCTGGTTTAGAGAGGGTTATCCCACTGACCACTGCAGAACCGGGACTGTAAACGTCAGCTCAGCCATGCAATGCTCTTCACTTGGCTGTGCCTCCTTTTCCCTGGCAATGAAATATGGGGAGTGATGCATCCTTCCCTTGCAAAGCACTTTGAGACATGAAGAAGGCAGGACCCAGGTATTGCGCTTAGTAACAAGGGGAGTATTATCAACTTCAACAGTGGGGTTTTGCCTAAATCAGGACCACTTCAGTGAGTAAAAACTGCAGAGAGACTCCCAGTCTGTTGAATGTGATGAAGATGTTCAAGGCATGCAGAAGGTGACCTTTCCTTTCAAATTTCCTCATCTCTGGTGCTTGACCATCTTAAATTACATTTTTAAATCTCTGTATTTTACTTAAGGAGACACCTAAATTTTCACACTAGAGAGTCCCACAAAACACTAGTATCTGCAAAGATAGTGGTCAAAAGAAATTCTTAATTTTAGTCATTGCAAAAAATGATTCAATTTCAGTGACCAGAATCAAAACTATCACTTGATTTTTTTATTTTTATTTACTTTCTGCAACTTGCTTTTATGGAACTGAATGTTGCTGTAATGTACAAATGAAGGTTTTCTTGCACCCTCTGTTACTGAAGTATTTTGGTGGTTGGATTCATTAAATGCTGTTAGAAACAAGTGCCTGCCACCATCATTTCTGACAGAATTTGAAAAAGATACTCCACAAAACAAATTGAGTTTGTATTTAAAAGAAGGATTTGGAGTGTTGCTTTTGTTTCATTTTGTTTTTAAATGCATCCAATTATCAGTGCTGCTTGGAAATTGAATTTTTTTTTGAAAACAGGGGGCCTTAACTTAACCTGGGACCGTTAGTGTTTTACTTGTTTCTATTTAAAAAATAAATTGTATTAATTTCCCAGATACCATTGGTACTTGCACACTTCTCTGAAGTATTATGAAGAGTTGGGTTGGTGGAAGAATGTTTTACATATTGTTAACATATATGTGGATATTCTTATATTATTGTACATGTTTGGGAAAATATCACAACTTTTAGAATGTTACTAAGATGTATGTATCTGACTTTTTCCTTTGGAAAATATTATATATTTTTATTTGTATTTTTTACTTTTTTAAGTTCATCTATATGTGCCATTATTTTTGTATTGCAAATGGTTTCATAAATGCAGTAGAAGAGATAAAAATACAAAGAAAAGTAATTTGGCAAGGATTACAATGCTTGGGGGGAAAAACATATGGGTCAGTATCATTTTATTAATGCTAGAAATGTTTTGAGTGTCTTAGCACTGTAAATATGTCATGAGACCTCATTTGATGAGTAGTATAAAGAATTGCAAGGTTTAAATCACCCATTTTAATTTGTTATTAATTACCACTTTCTTGTGGCCTCTGGTCCTGACTTAATTGAACCCGATCAAACAGCATGCTTTTGTTTTTATTATTAAAATTCTCCTTGTTTTTCAGTTGAATACTGTTTTGTTTTCTTTCAGTTTTGTACTTCGGGTTTTATTTCTTGCTTGTGAGAAGTTGATCTTCAGAATTATTTTTACACTATTTATGATTTATTTTCATAATGTAAAAAGTGTGTAATTATTAAAATATTAATCCAACCATTGGTGCTGATTTTGCATAAAGTTCTCGGTAGTGGTGCAAAAAATTGTTCTAGTCTGTTTGGACTGGAAAAAGCGTGTGCTGCATTGTGCCCATCTGTAGTTTGAAATCTACTGCAGGTCGTGTCAGTCTATATTCACATTCACATAAAAATCAGGGCCTTTGCCACATGTGGCATTTTCCTACAGTATGCAATTATAAAGCCCACTTCACTCAGGCTATTCTTAATGTCTTTTCTCTTCAAACTCAAGTCTGTTCAGTCATTTTTTCTAAGCAGGCAGCACAGGCTATGGGCATCCACAAAAGTAAGGAAGGAAGAAGCTTTGCTGCAAGCCTTAGAGCCTTTCCTCGCTCTGGAAAAGCTGCAAGGATCTATGTATTAACCAGAAGTCAAAACTATTTCCTAGGCAAGTCCACAAGCATTCTAGGATCCAAAGAAATACAGCTAAAAATCACCCATCTCCCCTTTCTATAATACTGAAGGTGAAAAATAAACCTGAACTGCTGAGAAATAAAGATGTATGCAGGCAGCGTCACGAGTAACAGTGCAAGCTAGAAAATGTTAAGGTCTGTTTTACCACAAATGCAGTTTCTTCGGAAAAGATGAAGCGTAGTAGTTATTGCAGAATGATATATTTTCAAGCACCTTGGTCTAAGAGGACACATTTTTTGTAGGAGTCTTCCTTGAACAAAGGACATTTTTTTTGAAAAATGGAACATTGGGAGCACCTGTACTCTCATCAAAGCACTATTTAAATGTTTCAGTTTTCTAAATCCCAAAATATTTCAGACAAACAAAACACTCCATTCTTCATCCCCTTCCTTCACCTCAAAAATGTAGTCACTCCAGGGTAAGAGAGAGAATGAGCACCATGGGAGTTTGACCTCTACTCTTAACTCTTGGTAATCTCCATGAATGTCCGTTAATCTTATCTAGCTCTGTTTTAGACTCTTGAGGGGAAGCCCCCTGCAATTCCAGGAGGAGACACTGTTCTGCCATGCCGTACATGCAGCCCCAAGGGCTGCCAGCGCTGCGGCCCCGCCAGCCAGCCAGACTTGACCCAGGGAAAGCCTTGCTGCTGCTGCTGCAGTCACTCTTGGCCTTTCCTGCCTTCTAGCTTTCTCCTTTCTTCTCCTTTCATAGTGGAGGGAAGGCTGTTCTAGATGCTGCTGCAGCTGTCCTGCCGAGAAACAAAGTATGTTCCGGACAATTACTGCTTTTTTTTTCCTGTCAGTGCCATAGGTACTCTGAATGTTAACCAAGTCACTGTAAGCACTCTGCTTGCAGTCCATGTATTTTTGGTAGTGTCATTACCGGTATGGTAACAACCAATGTGCTCTGTTTGCTACAACAGCTCACTGTCCATGGGTCTCCCATTCAGTCATTTTACTGCCTTGCTGTTATTTTTCAGTATTGCACTCCCTCTAAAGTCAAACCTCAGTGAACCAATATCCTTTTACATCCTACTGCACTTAAGGGATATGACTTTCCTCTGGTGTTCCCTCCTCTCCAGATGCCTCCTTCATAATTTTGTGACATGCCAAAGCACAAGCAGGGGTGCATGTGAAATGCTTTTTTTTTCTTTTAAATAGAGCTTTCAATTACTTAAAGGCCATTACTCATATCCAAATCTGCTTTGTGGACCTACTAAACTTGCTAATCCCTATCCATTTGTAACAAGGATTCTACAGAAGTAAAAAAAAAAAAAAGGCAACAGAAGTGGTCTTTTATATCCTCATCTCACACAGTTTGGCCTCGTGGTTCAATTATAATAACCACACACAAAGAAATGTTTAAAAACAAAACCAAAAAGAACAAAACAAAGCAATGAACTGACAAAGAGTGTTACAGCAAGTAGTAATAACTGCACCCAGATAAATATTAACAGAAAGCAAACAAGGGAATGCCAAAACATTTAAGCTATGTTCTGCCAAGGAGTGTATTTCTGTCTCCCCAGACTGTTGTAGTTCAGCCCCACTCAGGACCAAGCTACGCCATCTCGTGCTCACTCCCTCCGCCCTTCAAGGCAATAGGGGGAGATAATATAACAAAAAGGCTCAAGGTTTGAGATAAAGACAGGGAGAGATCCTTGAAGTTACTGTTATGGGCAAAATAGATTTGACTTGCAGAAAACTATTTATTTCTCACTATTAGTAAAACCAAAGCAGGATAGTGACAAAGAGAACAAACTAACTTCTCCCCACCCCTCCCTCTTCCCAGGCTTAACTTAATTTCAATTATCTCAACCTCCTTCCCCTCCTCCCCAAGTGGCACAGGAGGGAATAGGGAATGGGGGTTATGGTGAGTTCATCACATGTAATTTTCCACTGCTCCTTCCTCTTCTGGGGAAGAACTCCTCACAGTCCTCCCCTGCTCCAGTGTGGGGTCCCTCCCACGGGCCACAGTCCTTCATGAAACTGCTCTAGCATGGGTCATCTCTTCCACGGGGTGCAGTCCCTCCAGAACAACTGCCCCAGCAGGCCCTCCACAGGCCACAGCCACCTTCAGGCCTCCACCTGCTCTGATGCGGATCTCTGCTCCTCTGTGGGCCTCCACAGGCTGCAGGGGGGCAACTTGCTCCACCATGGGCTGCAGGGGAATCTCGGCCAGGAGTGACATTACTCCTCCCCCTCCTTCTTCACTGACCTGGGCCTCTGCAGCCATTCCTCTCACAAGAAATTCTTCACAAGAGGCAGGCAGACGCCTCTCAGGTTCTCTTCACATCTCATTCACATCTCATCTCTTCTCCACTTCTTGCAGCCGGGCTCGGCCGAGTCAGGCCCAGTCGGCCACCCGACAGGAGGCCAGAGGCTGAGGCCTGCAAGGCCCACAAGGCTCGCGCCTCCCCTTTCTACCCCCACTTCAGCTTATTCACATCTTCTTCCTTTTTAAAAATTATTTTTCCCCTTCTTAAATATATTATCACAGAGGTATTAACAGGGAACATTCTGTTACCAACTGGCTCAGCCCTGGCCAGCAGTGGGTCAGCCCTAGGCCTGGCCAAGTCCACTGGACAAAGGAGAAACTTCTAGCAGCTTCTTCCAGAAGCTGCCACCAGAGCCCTCCCCTCACTAAATAAAACCAACATAGGTGTCGTCTCTTCTGTTGGCTACTGCTTGTTTCACAGGGCACTCTCCCTTCTCCCGGCTGCAGTAGAAAAATACAGTGCTTTTGGCTTCTTGTTCAAAACTTGGATGCTCCATATATATATATATATATATATATATGCATCTGTATGCACATATATATGAATATATGCATAGAGATATATATACACACACATGACCTATACTGTTCAGCAAAATGCCATACACAAATCTCTTCAGGGAAACCGCAGCCTGCTAACTAGTATAGTTGTACTCAAGCTGCTTTTGTTTGTCTCTGAGATTGAAGGTGGACACAGGTCCTGCTGAATCAACCAAGATGCAGGCTTTTCATGTGCTTACACCAAGACAGAATGTTCAATAACTAATAAATATTCTGATTATTTCTGCACAGCTTGACTGAGTGTTCCAAGTGCCCACAGCTAAACTGAGCAGTCACCAGCTCTCACTGACATCACCTTTGTCTGGCTGCTCCCTCTTGGAGCTAACAAGTACCTGACAACTTTTTGCAAACTTTTAGGAGCTCTTCTCATTTTGGCATATGAAGATCGTTGTGAGGTAATTGATTACAGTTGAGATACAACTGATAAAAGCAAATATGACCAAAAAAAACCCCAACCCTAAAATATCAACTTTCACTATTACATCAATTAGCTTGTGTCAGAAAGATGTGTATAAAATAAATTTGCCATTTAAAAATTTGGAACTGCAAACACTACTAGTACATTCACCACTGAAATAACTCTTGACAAAAATTATTCAGGATCCAGCGAGCATGCAAATGGGTCTGGAAAGAGATGCTGCCACACAGCTCAGTAAGTAACATAATCTTGCTCTTTCCTTCCTTCCCCTTGGCCTATTTGTACCAAATTAACACACCCTGCACTTGACTGACCCCGGGGCCCGTTGGAACCATCACTGCATCAACTTGCAGGCGAGTCCATTCCCCTCTCAGAGTAAACACCAAGCAGCTAGCTATCCTGAGAAGGTGCAGACAGGTACAGTTTGTCTGTCTTTACCTTTCTGTTCTGAAACAGATCTTCAGTGCAGGTTGTTTTCCACCGACCATCTGTAATGGGTTTGCCTCTCAGGATACATTGTTTTTCAGAGGTACAGTGAATCCTTAAACAGTTAAATAGGGAGACATCTTACTTGGATACTTAGAAATATTTACTCTTTTTCATCATTCATGCAGGGAGCATGGCTGCTGGTTGCTGGTACTCTGCCAGGACAAAGACCTTAAACAAGTGTGAAAAAAAATCAATTAAAATGTTCAGAAAGCAAAAAGAGCAGGAAGGAGAAAACCGTATGATGGGTTGTTGTTTTTTGGTTTTTTTTGGTTTTGTTTTTTTTTTAAAAAAGTTATTAAAAAAAGAAACTATTTTAATAACTGTTTACATCACAGAGAAATAGCTGCTAATATTAACTCCACAGCATTATGAGGGCAAGTGAAAAAAGTGGGAGAGGTCTAAAAAAGCCACGTGACAAGGTGCTACAAAAAGTCCTGTGTCTTGGGCAGGTTCTCTCTTTGCTAATCAGAGTTGGGGAGTTGGGGCAGAGAGAAATCTCCTCTGCTCTAGACATGACACTTGGCAGGCTTGTTCCTATCAAAAGAACAATGCAAGAACAAGAGGGACAGATATTTTATTCATTGTCAAACCTCTTTCCAAGGCTGTGAAGGAACAGGGAAGCAACATATCACACCCTCCTACCACTCTGAGCTTTCCTGATGAAGTTTAGTGTTGCTTCAAGCAATTACTAATTTAGCTGTAAACAAACTTTTCTTTTGCTAAACCTGGAACAAAAAGCCCTGAGACAAGCAGGGCTGGCTGCTGATACTGCTTCTAAAGGAGCATAAGCACAGTAGCTTGCATATCCCTTAAATCTGTCTGTGGTCTAGAGTTTCTGTGCAAGCAAGACCGGGCAGGTCACCATAAGCAGCTGAAATGTCTCAGTGTTAGCATTCCCAGCAGATTGGAGAAGGAGGGACAAGACGATGCTGGGCTTCAAAGAGGACTGGCAGCAGCCAGGTGCAGGAAAATCATTGCTTCTGAAATGCCTTCGGACTCACAGGCTGGCGCGCTTCCATTCACTGCCTGGGCTCTAGCCTTTCTTTACATTACTGACACAAAGAGGTTTCAATTAGGTCCAGTATATAATGTGTACAACTTGACCTACATCTACCCTAGGCTAAATATCACTCCCCAGCTTTCAGAGATGCGGGCAAACTGGAAAAGCATTGCAGACAGCCTTCCCAATAGGCTCTAGCCTAGGCTTGATTAGAGTGTTAGCAGACCTAAATGCCTGCTCTCTTCTTGAGACTCATCAATGAATCCCATCGCTTCCTGTGCAATACTGCCCTCGCCAACAGCTTTGACAACTCCCTCATATCTTTTAAGTCCATGCCTTCTTCTGCATGGACAAGGCACTGGAGACAGGCAGCTGCTGTCTCTGCTGGGATATAGAGGTGTAGCTGTTGGTGCCTTCTTGCACTTCTACATGGCTGTTTCGTTGGTTGGCGAAGCAAGGTTTCTGATGGAGTAGGAATGCAGGAATGTGAAAGCTGCCGAGCTTCAAAATTAACACTGTCTGAAGAAGCTCATGAATATGCCTGTAGGGAAAGAAACGCTTGGCTAGAGAAGCAGAAAGGTGGCTTACTGGCAGAGATATTAAAAAAAAAGTAAAAATCAGGAGGTGTGCTTCTTCCATCTGCAAAATTTGGGATGACTTACTGGATACCGCTCTAGAAAAGCCAAGTATCATCAGCACAGAAAATTGTGTGGTTTTACATATGCTCTCTGAAAACTCTTCCAAACGTAGCACTGCAGGTGGCACAGATGAGCTGCAGATGGGGTAGCAGAGACGTGGGTGCAGGTTTTGCTCCTGTCTGCCCATGCAGCTCAAGGAGCAGCCTCCAGACGAGGAGAGGGTGCATCTGTGGCAGGGAGAAGGTAAAGCTGAGGTGTTCCACCAGCAGCTTTGCTGTTTCCAAATGCCATGTCTCTTGAAATGAATTCTATCTTTCTTCCCCATGAAGTCATCTCCTTTTTTTTCTCATGGGCTTTGATGTCTAGTGAGATGGTTATCAAGGGTAACCATGCGGAGATGCCGCATTCAAGAAAATCACTCTTGTATTGGAGCTGTGGTTAGAAAGAGATCATAGGACCAGTTAGACTTACTTAGGTCTTGCCTAGACTGAAAAAGGGGGTACCAATCCACCAGAGCACCAGGGCTGGAGCCCTTTTCTACTCCTGTGTATAAAAACGTAGAAAATCATACCTCTCACTGATTTGCCCAGCTTTACAAGAAATACGGATGCCGGCTTTGATACAAGTATTTATTTCAGCCTGCACTTACAAGAAGGTCCTACGAGACAAGGAGCTTTGGATTACGACCAATGTGGGGTAAACTCAAAGGCGGGGGAGCAGGGGGGGGAAGAGGGGCGGAAAGGAGGCGGGGGACGAGCGGCGTCTCATAACTCTGGAAAGGGAGGCCGGGCCGTCCCACCAGGGAAAGGCGGAGTTTGGAGAGGGCCGGCAGCGGCATAAGAGACGGGGAGCACCCGTGCCGCGCCGTGCCGTGCCGTGCCGTGCCGCGGGGATGGAGGAGCGCTACAGCAAGGCGGAGACCCTCGCCCTGCGGAGGAAGCACATCGGGTAGGGAGCGGGCCGGGCGGGGGATGAGGATGAGGAAGGTCTCCAGCGGCTGCTGCTGGGGGGGGGGGCGGTCCGCGGGGGCAGGACACACGACCCGTCGCTAAAAAGTGGCACATCCAGCACTGTTTCACTTTTTTTAACAGGTTGAGGCAAGCAATCAACCAGAGTGTGGTAGCCAGGTGCATGTCTAAAATGCGGCTGTGCAGGGGGGGTTTGTGAGTAAACTGCACGCTCCTGAAAAATAGAGGTCTCTTGTTAAATGAAGCTGAGGAGATTTCTTAAGCTGAGTCTAGCTGGGAGAAGCACAGGCAGGCTGCCGGCACCTGCCACCTGAGCAACAGTCCTGGCTGCGCGCGTATGGGAGCCCACTGTGTTGCTATATGAGTTCCTCCAGAATGTGCAGCTTTAATTCTTTCTTCGGTGGGTGTCGGTGTCCAGATTGTTAGAACAAGTGCTTTGGCTATTTGCTGACTGCATCCTAAATGTGTGACACACACAGAAACCTCACTGAACTTTATAGAAGTCATGGCCTCATAAAACCTCATCAACCTCTCTTCAGGGGCCAGCTCACTGTTAAGCAACTCTTTTCTGTGCAAGCATTATAGGATTGGGTTGTGCTGGGCGAACAAAAATAAACTTTCACGGAACAGACTGACACGTTATAGAAGAAAAAACTATAGTAAAGAAATGGCCGATGATGATGTGCACTGCTTTTAAAGTGTACCAGAGGAATAACTGAAGATGTCAGAAAAGATCTATGCAATGGGGCTACAAACTGTGAGAAAGAAAGTAAACAAATTTACTTTCTAGGAGTCACGTTTAGGCTTTACAAGTTAAGAATCTCAATATACCTGACAGTAACTCTGAGTTATCTGGAAACAACTGTATTTATACAAGGTCATATAAACATTACTAAAAGTTCATAAGACTTTCCTACTGCTCAGTAGTATCGTTCAACATAATTACACAGCTGGCATGTTCTCCAAGGCGGGGGGGGAGGGGAGGGAAGGGAAAAAAAAGTGTTTAAAGAGTACTTTGGATATTTTTTACAAGGAGCCTGGAAGCCAGTGCAATTTAGGTGCTTATAAAAAGCTGCTTTTAAAAATTGTATCTAAAGCAGTCAGGATGAGATAGATAGTGAGATTTTTAGGACCAGCTCAGCACTTCTGAAAATAAAGCCTGCAAAGCGGTGTTTTGCTGTTCAGTGTGACTATACGGTACAGTCATCCATTGCGAAATGAATTTTTGGCTATAGTATAAAAAAATGCTTAAACAACTTTATCCTATTCCCAGTGAGTGAATTGACCATACATGTTCGTAAGGCATGTAAACAAACAGACCTACAGCCTAGAAACGCAGCAGGACATATAAGGACCTGTAATGACTTGCAGTCACCATGCTCCTGTGAAACCACGTGCAGACAGTGTCATGCTTTGAACACGCCCTTATTAAAGACCTGCTTTTGTTCCCGCTGTGCCTGGGGAGGTGCACAGGGGCTGTTTTTAATTTCAGCAAGAGCCCCGCTTGACCACCATCTGAACCACTCACAAGCTCTTTGCAGAGGGAGGCAGTTGTCTCCAGAGCTGCAAGAGATCAACCCCCTCAGCACTCAAAGGAGGGGGAACAATTGAGAAAACTAAAATGGTTGTTTGTTTGTTTGGGTTTTTTTAGGCCTTCCTGCAAAGTTTTCTTTGCCAAAGACCCTCTGAAGATAGTGCGTGCTCAGGGACAATATATGTTTGATGAGAAAGGAGAAAAATACTTAGACTGTATCAACAACGTTGCACATGGTAAGCAGTTTAACTTACAAGACTGCTTCTGTTCCTTCATTTCTAGCAGGGATCAGAACACACTTTTTCCAAGTGATGATGCTCACAGTGCTTCTCTGAATCTCTTTGTGTGGTTCAATAACTGACTGCTTGCTAGTAATAACTAATTCTTTTCTTTTTTTAGTTGGCCACAGTCATCCATATGTGATAAAAGCTGCAACAAAACAGATGGAACTGCTCAATACAAATTCCCGGTTCCTGCATGACAACCTTGTTCAGTATGCACAGCGTCTTACAGCTACCCTGCCTGAGAAACTCTCTGTTTGCTATTTTGTTAACTCTGGGTATGTCTAAATTTATTTTTTTTCCATTATGACTATTTTGCTTCTGTTTGAGATGGACACTCAGAGCAGCTTGGCCCAAATCTTAAATGTATTAAAGCAGGCTATGTGCAGATTGGTGAATGCTATGTGTAAATTGATGTATGCCTTGGAAATGAATATTCTTCTTCAGGCAGCCTGTTTAGTTTTCAATCACTTATGTTGCCAGAACAGACAGCCTGCAGGGACTTGTGAGCAGAGGGGCTGCTACAGGTCAGGCTTGAAGTTTGAGCCTTCATCTTAAGAGCAGATTTTCGTTCTCTGCTGCCTGAGGGTGCAAGCGCTGGGGAGGATGGAGTCATCGGGGAGGGTGGGAGATGAGTCTGGCACGCTGTTGCTTTCCAAGGGTTTGCGGCTACATTGCGCTCTCAGCTGCAAGACGGTCTCATTTGTACTGAGAGGAGGTAACTGTCTACAAGCAAACTGAGGGAGGGAAAGAAAGCATCTCTTTGTTTGCTGTTCATACAAAGGGCTGTTTTTTCTTTGCCCTCTTACATGGCATTTACAGTCTCAACCTTAGCATTGTAATCTGTATAGTAACAGAGCCTGTTGTGTTATTTATTATATCCAATAATCCCATGCTTCCTCTTCTGTGGCAGAATAACATTTTAATTGGAAGCATTTTCTCACTATTTTGTGGCTGTATCTGTTATTATGCAGGTCTGAAGCAAATGATCTTGCTTTACGACTGGCTCGGCAGTACCACGGGCACCAAGACGTGATCACCCTTGAAAAGTAAGTACATGGAGTAGCTTATGTGAATGCAGGCAGTAGCTCCTGCCGTTACTTCAGAAGTGGCTTTGCAGCAACCCCCTGCTGTTTGTACTCCACTGCCTGGAAAGCTTTGCTGCTTTCATACTAGAACAGGTCATAAAATCCCTTTTCCACATTTGAATAAACACAAGTTTTGAAGATTGCCAAAACCCCAGAAAGTCAATCACCTTTTACAGGGCATTTCCCACAGAGACTCCCAGAGCAATTCAGGCCAGGGACCTGAATGTTGGTTTTCAACATCACTGAGTGGTCTGCCCACTGGTCTGGTCTGGAAAAGGGCTTTCTGATTGTCATGCTCTGCTGGACAGGTTGCTTTTTGTACAAATAAATATTCAGTGATCAAGAAGAAAGATCCTGTTGCTCTTCAACAGTGCTGCACCAATGCTTAGCTGCAGACTTTTGCCATCGCTACCATCCCAGTCGGGGTGGGCTTTCTGTCCTTTCTTTGTGTCCATTGGCAGATTTTGTTGACTGGCTAGTAGAAAAGAGTAAAGAAGACAAAGTAGTTCAAAAACATCCTCTTTACTCTATGTGCATGCTACTGTGATGTGTCTTTTATTTGGTTTGAGGTTCTCTTCAATTCAAGTTTATGGCTGAATGAAAGTGTTGATTCCCTGAACGAAGCTGCTACATGCCTTAGGTTCAAAAGGCTCTGTGCCTTCATTTCTGTATTAAATTGCCCCCTGTAGTAACCAGCTTTAGCATACTCTGCAATATAAACCTTTTATATTCAAACAATATTCATCCTTATCCTGAAAACGGCTTGGCTTTCTGCCAAGCAGTCTAGCCTATAGGACTTTCAGGGCAGGTAGCTTCTGCATAACAGCTCCACCTTCCAATGCAATGTGCACTCTTGAGAGTCTTTGCAGCGGTGTTGGGGTTGTAGCCTGCAAAGCTTGGCTTAGCCAGAGTGGGGCCCACAGGTTGGAAATGAGGGAGCTGGACCCACCCTTCAACTGCTAGGTAAAGCTGCTCAGGCAGCCACCTTGGAGATAGTCTGGTCCAGGGGACATCATCTTGGTCTGTCCCCATGCTGGCACTTGATTTTATGCAAGAAAAGTCCTCTTGGTTCCAGTCTTGCTAGTGAATTAAAGTCAACAGCAATTTCATATTACCTTTGAGAGAAAGACTGAATAAATTAAATCAAGATCCCTTCACAAACAATGCTACTGTGTTGCAGATACAGTTGCTTATCTGATTATTTATTGACACAGTTGTAAATTTAACTATTCTATACATTTGGTGAAAAGTGACTTTGCTATTTAACACATGCAGTGCTTACCATGGCCATGTTACATCTCTGATTGACATCAGTCCCTATAAATTTAATCAGCTGGGAAAGAACAGCAAGAAGGAGTTTGTGCACGTGGTAAGTGTGGTTTTTTGCTTTTTGTCATTTTTGTGCTTGTTATGCGGCATATTGAATTACGTACTTCTGGTGTAAATATACTTCTGTTTTGCTGATGTTAGAGTACATATGCTTGGCTGTTTGTAGGTGGATTAGATACAGCAAAATTGTTTGCTTTTGGCTTTCTAAGAGGGTATTCAGCTGTGAGGCTGATTTCCTTCATAATGCTGCAAGTTTCTTGAGTCACTGCACCATATAGTTACACTGTTTAAGAAATTAGCCAAGATCTATTGTGTTGATTTGGCTAAAGATATGCAGGACTTTTGAGTATACTTCCAAAACCTGGAAAGGCAAACCCCACAAATTCACAGAGATCTGAGTACAGAACTCGTGAGTGTCCAGCTGAGTGGGGTACTGTTGGCTTTTCAGCCTGAACTTTTATATCTTACAAAGACAAAAATCATTCTCAGCTCAGAGGTGTACGCCAAGCAGGTCTTTCCTATCTAGACCTCCTTGCATTAACCACACTGCCAAAGTAGTAGCCACCTTTTTATCCTACTGCCTTTCCCTTACTTACTGAACCTCTCTCAGCACCATTTGTAGAGGCTTGAAGGTCATATAGATTCGTATCATGACTAGGATGCTGGAAGGGAAGTGACAGACTGGAAAACCTCATTGTCCAGTTGCAGAAATGGATCTTTCTGCAAGAATCTGAAATAAGATGGTGGATGAGGATTCAGTATTGTGTCTTGTGGGAGAGCAGGGACAGTCTTGAAAGGTGAATGAGGTAGATGATAGCTCTTTCAACCGTTGTGTCCAGTAATGTTGAACACACCACAGGGCTGGATTGAGTTTAAGCTCTTGTAAGTATTTTTGCAATTCCGTGCAGAAATTCAGGCTGTGCTAACTCCTATTATCTATCATCTCTGTGGAAAGACAAAAACACAGAGCAATAGAAAAGAAAGTAAATGTTTCATAGAAGGATGGGCTTAAAATTTTTTTTTAAATATTGGTCTTTTCAGGCTCCTTCTCCAGATATCTACAGAGGGAAATATAGGGAAGACCACCCAGATCCAGCAAGTGCTTATGCTGAAGAGGTGAAAAAGATTATTGAAGAAACACAGAAGAATGGACGCAAGGTATGTTTTGTGCTCTAGAAATGCTGAGGGTTCATCTATTAAGTGTGGCATGGGGGCATGAAACAGGAAACTGAGGACATGTTTCTTTACTCAGTTTCCCTTGCTTTCCTCTGCTCTTCATTTTTCTATGGTGGGTTCTGTGTTCAAAATGAGCCATTTTCCTACCGGATGCTCTTACCATAATTTTTCCAGGCATCAATGAAAGGATCAGTAATACAGTTGCAGATAAGCAGATACAACCAAAGCAGTTTAATTTCTTATTTTATGCATTGAATCAGTAGATTGTAAATATCTCAGGGCAAGCTTTGAGGTCAGCAGAGAAACTACATAATGAATTCTAGCAAGAATATATAAAAGTCTCCAGGACATGGAGAAAATATGCCAGATAAAATCTTGATACTACATTTCTGAGTCTAGTAGCTTAAGATAACTTTGGAGTAATCTAAAAAGATGCACCTTTCAATCATGTACAATAGGACACGAGATAATTTCTGAACAGATTTACTTAAAATGTGTGTTAATGTTTTGTATGATGGCGTTAGCGTTCTAAGATATGTAGGGCTTGATCCAAAGCCCACTGAAGTCACAGAAGACTTCAGTGGAGATTGGAACAACATGTTCCCTTCTAGTCCAATGGACTTACATCACTTTTCTTTTAGTTTCTTCATCAACATTTTTTTATTCTCTACTAACGGATAGTTTTGTTTTTTTCTTCCCTGTTTCCTTTCTTTTGCGTATTTCTTAGGTTTTGGTGACATAGACCTGTGGCAGGACAAGTTGTGCTAAAGGCTAAGCCTCACATGCTATGGGAAGCTTCGTACTCTTTGGCCGTAGCATGCCTCTTCAAATATAGTGTACGCTTCTGTACACGTTACTGCTCAGCCTTGTTTCCAGGAAGACTGCACCAGCCCAGAGAGACCTCTTGATGCTCAGGGAGGGGTTCACAAGTGGTGTGGGGATGCAATCCCTTAAATAGCAGACTTATGCTGAGACTTTGGGGTAATATCGTATCTCTGCTGCATAGACATCTACTGTTGACAAGAAACGAATTTTGATGTTCCAGTGTATCTGATCCGCTGCTCTTACCCTTCCTGACTTGAAATAACTTTCTTTTTCATTCCTAGCAACTGGAATTATTTCACCTGTAGAATTTTTCTCCTCTTTTGTTAAGTGCCTCATGCTGATATTTCACTTGTGTAGCTATTTGCATTAGGCAGGGGTGCCCAAAGCATAGCCTCAGGTCATCTTACAGTTCAGCTTCTACCTGGTGTTCAGGATTGAACAAAAAAGCTGATTACCGTGTATACTTGTTACTGTAGAGCCTTGGCATTAAGCAAGTTTAATTAACCTCTTGGGGAAAATGGCAAACACTCTTGTGTGTCTCCTGTAAATTGAAATTTATAAATAAATTTACAGGGCTTGCAGGAGCCTGACCCAGCGGCCACTGACATCAGTAAGTGTCTTCCACTTCAACAGCTGTAAGACTAGGGCTTAACGGAGGTCCTTGTATTCCCATCAGGTTGCAAAGATGGCCCTGGGTACTGCAAATTTGGGCACCCCAGAATACAAAATGAAGAAATTCTTTAGCCATAGCTGTTCTCAAGAGCCCTCAGTTGTCTAATCCATTGCGTGATTTAATTAAGGCACACATTTAAACATTTATTTCTAGACTGTTAGATGTTTGTACAAAGGCCAAGTAGATGAACACAGCTCTCACCTGAGTTTGTTTTTTTTTTTTGTAGATTGCTGCCTTCATAGCTGAATCCATGCAGAGCTGTGGAGGCCAAGTAATTCCACCTGTGGGCTATTTCCAGAAAGTGGCAGAGTAAGTACATCACTTCGAAAGAGTATAACTGGAAAATTAACCAAAGAAACAGGTTTTTCAATATAGGCTTATCCAATCAATTCTTGTTCTTGTCTATCTATGGTTCCTTTTTACTTTTTGAAGGGTATGATTTTATTTCTATTTTTTATGGAACATTAGCTGACTAATTGTTTTTTCTGGATAATTGTCTTTCCTTTTCTGTCTTTAATCCTCAGATCATAAGGTTGATGGAAGATAAAGCTGAACCATCATAGATGTAACCCTGCAGTACCATTACAGTACCCCTATTTTGCATCAAAATATCAGATTTTTTTTTTCTTAACATTTAGCAAACTAAAAATTTTATTGATTGAAATAGCTATAGCTGTGTTTCAGCAGACACATTCTTTCTTTTTTTTCTAACCTGGGCTCACACTGGAGAATTTCTGTAATACAAATTCCCTTGTCCTAGATTGCCGGCTTGAGACATGTACTGCAGCACTAGTCATTCAAGCTATTCTATTTGTTTTCAGATATGTGCGTGCGGCAGGTGGAGTGTTCATAGCTGATGAGGTCCAGGTTGGCTTTGGCAGAGTTGGGAAGCATTTCTGGGCATTCCAACTGCAAGGCGAAGACTTTGTGCCTGACATTGTCACTATGGGAAAGCCCATTGGCAATGGCCACCCTATGTCTTGTGTGGTCACAACAAGGGAAATCGCTGAAAGTTTTGGTGCCTCCGGACTGGAGTATTTCAATACAGTAAGTTTGTAGGTGAAGGTTTGCCTTTTTTATTTAGTCTACATTTAGCAGTTAGAAGTTGTTCAGGTGATTCAGCTAATATCTGCATCCATCGTTGCATCTCATTACTAAGAGCTTGAGTCAACCACAGTTCAATATCCAAAAGCAAGTGGAGAGGCTTTGATATATGCTCTGTACCAAGTGGTGTATCTTAGTATAGACTAGCACTAGCTCTCTGACAATTCATGCATCTGAGCTCACATCCATACAGATAAATTCTTCCTTTCCGCCCTCCGCTGAAATGTTGACCGTGTAAAATTTCATTTTCTAGGATAGAGTTTGTGCTGGTGGGGCTCTTGCCCTGGCGGACCTTGCTCTTCAGTTGTCACCTAACAAAACTGTGACCCTTTACCAGGAAGCATTTGAGCTGCAGACATGCCACAGAGGAGTAGCTTTCTTCTTGTCTACTGGGTGCTCTTTCTGCTCCTGTGACTGAGCCTTCAGTCACTTACCATCAGTCCTCTTGCTTTCAATGGAGTTCATATGCTCCAGTTCAAGAAATATCACATCCATCACCCATTGCTCTTCACAGGAACGTTTTGCCTGCACATGCAATCAGCAAACCATGTGAGCAGCTTGAACGCTTCAGCTGTGAAATCTTCAATTACTGAAACCCGAAGCAGAGGAAGAGGGAGGTCCTCCTTCAGGCCTCTTACATTGCCCAAAATCTGGGGGACAGTGCTACACAGCCTGCACGGCACGAAATGCCCACCTCTTCAAGCTTCCCTCACAACATACCAAGCAGGAGAGAGCATGTGAAAACTACATGGATATAACTAGACAAATGTTTCTGATGTTTTTTTTTTTCTGTTTGTCTTTACTGTCAGTTTGGAGGCAATCCGGTATCTTGTGCTATTGGTTTGGCTGTGCTGGATGTCATAGAAAAAGAAGATCTCCAAGGAAATGCTACACATGTAGGAAATTATCTCCTGGAGTTGCTGACTGAGCAAAAGGAAAAACATCCCTTAGTGGGAGATATCAGGTGCGTGCCTTACAGCAATGTCAGAGAAGAAGAATAACTGTGCTAGAAAAATCAACAAGTTTGGGGTGAGGGGAACACAGAAACATTATGTCATGATTATGCTACACCTCTTTTTTTAAAATGGACTACCCAAAACTAATACTGGAAGGCAATATATTTTTTCAAAAAAGTTGTCCATCCATCTGCTTTAGTTAGGTATAAGCATAGCCACTAGAAAAGCTCTGTGAGAGATTAGGAGAAAGAGCCATCCATGTGCAATAGCCCAGTTGTCAGCACACTGTTGGGATGGTGGAGACCTTGTTCAAATCTCTGGTCCTTTTCATTTGGAGATGCCGGTGTGGATTTTCCTCATCTCTTTTTACTACCATGTTAACTGCCTTCAGGTTTTTGGAGGGAGTTGGATCGTGGGGTTTTTTTAGTTCTTGTTTTTGGTTATTTGTCTTCCACAGCTCCCTGGCTTGAGGTTTGCGGGGTAAGAGAGAAAGAAAATTATTCTGTCATTCTTAACTGGCCACTTAGCCTTAATGAGCCAGCTCAATGTATTTATCCAGAAATACCTATTATCACACTTGGTCATCTGAAGTAGCCAGACCAAAGAGAAAGTCTCCTCTCTTTCCTGCTCCTTCTCTGCTTGAGTCCCAGGGATGGGAACTGTAGTTGTTAGAAGCAATTTTTGCGTTTGCAGCAGAAGGCTTGGGTTACTGACACTGAATTTCACTTGTCTGTATTTTTTTTTCTCTGCTCCAGGGGTGTTGGCTTGTTTGTTGGAGTAGATCTAGTGAAAGACCAACAAAAGCGAACACCAGCCACAGCTGAAGCCCTTCACCTGATTTACAAGTAAATGTTTTTTAAGACTACGTGCAGTGATCAAACCCTCCTAATATTCCCCAGCAGTTAGTCATGAATTTCAGTTTAAATTTGTGTAGCTTTTGATAACATAGTACTAGAAAAATAAAAGTTTCATAATCTAACTCAGCCTGAAAGGTCTAACAGGACATAATATAGTTTTATACCTGTGTCTAACACAGATGTTTCCTCTTTCCACAGGCTGAAGGAGCATCAAATCCTTCTCAGTGCAGATGGACCTCACAGAAATATACTAAAATTTAAGCCACCAATGTGTTTCACAATGGAAGATGCAAAACACGTAGTGGAGACAATTGATGCACTTCTCACAGGTAAGTATGCTTTAGTGCTCAAAATAATATTCTTTACTTCCAGATGAGCCATTAGAAACATCAGCCACCATGATCTAGATCATTAAGCGCAAGGGAAAGTAATCAATTACATTTCTTACCACTTGTCCAAACTGCTGTTCTTGATGCAAATAATTATAAATAAATAAAAAGCCCCATACATACTTCATCCAAACTTTTAGGCAAAATCCTGCTCTTGATCCTTTCTCTCACAGCCTCAGTGTTACTACTCATTTCTGGTTGCGTATGCTATATGTTAAGGAACGGATATATTAATTCAGCACAGGCCTGAAAGACACTGCTGAAATATTGGTGAAAGCTTCCATAATGTGCTCTATCTTTTTTTCTTTCTTTTTTATTTGTTTGTGTTGATTTTTTTTTTTAACTAGTGTACTGGAACATGATTTTCTCACTCAAATTTAGCCTGAAGGTTTTCAGGCTGTATTTATCTTCTACCTGGGGACCAATCCAGGGGAAAATAACATCAGGTATACTGTTAGCTTAAGGACTCTCCAAGCCTTTGAACACTCCCATCTCCCATTATAACAACTGGAGTTAGACTAGAATGAACTTGAACAAAGGTATAATTCAGCTCTGAAAGGTCTATCGGAACCCCCATGCTACAGTCCAGCTGCTAATTTTGTTCTTTTCTCTAAACACCCCCAAGCTCTACAGTCCTGATACATTAGAATCATAGAATCATAGAATGGTTAGGGTTGGAAGGGAACTTCAAAGGTCATCTAGTCCAACCCCCCTGCAAGGAGCAGGGACATCCCTGACTAGGTCAGGTTGCTCAGAGCCTCATCCAGCCTGGCCTTGAACGTTTCCAGAGATGGGGCATCCACCACCTTTCTGGGCAACCTGTTCCAGTGTTCTATAACTCGCATCGTATACAATTTTTTCCTAATTTCTAATCTAAATCTACCCCCCTCTATTTTAAAACCATTACTCCTTGTCCTATCGCAACAGGCCCTACTAAACAGCCTCTCCCCATCTTTCTTGTAGGCCCCCTTGAGGTACTGGAAGACCGCTATCAGGTCTCCCCGGAGCCTCCTCTTCTCCAGGCTGAACAGCCCCAACTCTCTTAGCCTGTCCTCATAAGAGAGGTGCTCCAGCCCTCTTATCATCTTCGTGGCCCTCCTCTGGACCTTCTCCAACTGGTCCATGTCCTTCTTGTGTTGGGGGCTCCAGAACTGGACACAGTACTCCAGGTGGGGTCTCACCAGGGCAGAATAGAGGGGGAGAATCACCTCCCTCGACCTGCTGGCCACGCTCCTCTTGATGCAGCCCAGGATGCGGTTGGCCTTCTGGGCCGCAAGGGCGCATTGCCTGCTCATGTTAAGCTTCTCATCCACCAGCATTAATCACATTGCCTCAGAAAAAGTATTTTAGGAAGTGTTCATCATTCTTCATTTATTCTTCTATGTGATAAATGCCCAGAGGAATAACTGATTAGGTATTTTTCACCTCAGTCAGCTGTTAAATTGACTGCTTACTTACCCCTGATTCTTCTTAATTTAATTGTTTTATTACTTTTTTTTTAGAAATGGAAGAGGCAACTGGAATGAAGACAGAAAGTGATGCATCTACAAATGCACAGTGTAAAAGAAAAGTATGTTTTGAATTTTTTTTTAACTCTTATTCAGATAGGTGTTTGGCAAAGGAAGTATAAAATGACTTTGGTAGAGCACATCTTCGGTTTTGATGATGTAGGTGGTTCCGTGCCTTGAAACTGAGCTCAGAACGTAACCTGCTACGAGAAACCTGAGAGGATTGTGTTACTGGGGCAAATCTAAAAAGAGCTGAGTAATACAGACCTACAATGAGAACCATGTTATAGACAAGCCCCTTGCCTTGTCTGCCTTATATGCAAACAGACCATCCAGACTTTGGGCTGCACAAAATTGTAAGCTTAGCCGTCAACAATTTTACCACTTCTAGGAATTGTGTGCTACTCGTGGATATTTGGCTTTTTAAGCAAGCCTTCAGCCTGGAAGGTGTCCAAGTTTTTGGAGTGTTCCAAGGGTTTTGTTTCCACCATAGCTCTTTTGAGTATGAATGACTGACATTCATCCAAATTAGGACTTCTTAGGTTGCAGCCCCAGCTTTGGATAAATGATATATAATTTCTCACACCCTTAAAAACACGTCACCCATTGTGTTATAGGAAAGCTCGCTGAGCTGTCTCTTGGTGAGTCTGTAGGAGGAGGCTGTCTAGATGATATTAGATTTGGGGTGCAAGCCTCCTCTTGCAGACATTTGTACACATTCCGTTCAATTTCTTTCAGAGCTGAGAAGTTGTGCCACTAAAAGAGATAGAACTGCCTAATGGGAACCAAGTCCAATGGCTGCCTGTTGTAAGGTGTGCACAACGCCTTCACTGACATTTCATTTCTGTTTCAGACAACCGAAGGGAGTTCTCAACCAGAAGGTGCAAATGAAAGCATTGGCCATATGAATGGAGCTGCCTGCAGACAAGAAAATGTGCTTTATTCCAACAAGCACTCAGTGCCAAGTGAAAGAATAAGAACATGAAGAGGGAAAGTTTCCTCATTCCGTTTGAGTTTGTGTCTGGCTTGCTTTTGAGATGAAGAGTGCAATAGTCAGAATCCTAGGATCTGTTTGAAGCCTAGTCCTACCTTCCATAAACTGACTGAATTCCTATTAGCTTCAGTAGGAGTTTAAAATATCTTTTCAGATACATGAGAACTGCACCATGTGGCTTGAAATCTAGATGTGACAGAACAGACAAGTGATACACAAATACCTTGGTGCTGATGGCAGGCTTGACATAGGTACACAAATTCAGTGAAATTTGTGGATCTACCAGTATTACACAGAATCTGAATTGCTTAACCACCATACAAGCAAATGCCAATCCTACTAAGTTTAAAATTATATGCTTATCATGCTATTTTAAAAATATTTTAAATTTCAATATGTAATATTGAGATGTTAATTACTTCCCATGTTTTAATGGCTGAATTCACAAAACAATGCTTGAGAGAGAAATCATTATTATCTTCCAGTGTAACTTAGGTCCTATGGATCATATTCCCAGCTGTAAATTGGTGTAGCTTTGTTAATGTCAATGATGCTCTACCAAGAGTCTACCACTGTGTGTGTAGAGACACGCCGTTTATGCAGGGCATTCTCACTTTATATTCAAAGAAAATGAAGAATCTGGATCCTGATTTTCTATGGATAAAGCAAGTTTATAGATAACTATTTATATAGAGTAAGATTTTATGATTTTTTTTTCCCATAGGTTTATATATTGAACCCTCTCAGTCCAAAAAAAATATGCAAATAGAGTATATACCATTTCAGACAAACTGAATTTAACCTGAGGGTCTCTCAAAATGAGGTTCCCAGGGACAGCTCAGCTTGCATTCCCATGGATTTTAATTGTTTTGACAGTCATAGGAATTACTACCTGATTGTGTTGTAGCAGTGTTGTTACTTTTTGTCAGTGGCGATGAGGGGTCACATACCAGTTGCATGGGATCCGGACACATAAATGACTATGCTAACATTTGATAAATTACTAAAATGAGAGGACCACTGCATAAAACATGCATGCAAACACTTTGCAGCCATTGCCTATCTGTGCTGCAGATACTTTAGATTGACTTCCCTCCTTGTCAGTGTTAAATTTCAATGACAGCACAAAAGCTCTGCTTCTCTTTTTTAATACAAGCACAACTCCATGATATGGAAGACACTAAAGGCTTTACAAATGGATTGTACTTCAGAAAAAAAAAAGACAAAATGTATTTCCTCTTCAGTTTTAACAACCTAAGTTCTGCTGTTCTTTTCTGCTAATGACCCTACTGATATGACTGAAAACTGAGCACCTTGTATAATTTTATGGTTTCCACAATTTGTTATATTAATACTGATGTTTCCAGTGTACCGTCTTCCAACATCCTCAAACTGGCTTATTTTTTATTTCATGATTCTTGAATAATTCTTCCATAACAATAAATCTCTTATTTGTAATTATGACGTCCTCCACAAAGAGGTTTTTTGTTTTAATTTTATTCTTCAGTAACACCTATTTTACGAGGGAAGTAACTTCAGTTTTGGCTAGGGAGGTGGGAGGAGGTGTCTCCATGTCAAAGCAGAACTGTGAAGGGCTTACTAATTAGAAGAGAGTGAGTAAAGGATGGGAGAGTGGAAGCAGAAATAATTAAGGCTAAACACAGAGAATCAGCTGAACTGATCAAATATATTCCCTCCAAGAATAGACAAGGCTTTTTTCTGCTTTCCAACTCTCCGTTTCCTTTTTTCTTCTTTCTAGCTCTCCTGTCTTGGCTGTGCAATTCGTGTTTTTAGCCATATGGTTCAATCTTCATCCTAGCCCTTACAGTGATCCGCCAGCTCCGTAAGCCAGTTCAACTCACTAACATTGCAGAAAAAAATAAGACTGGGCTTTTTTCCTCAGCAGTTTTCTGCAAGGCTAATGAACAGGCTCATGGAGGAAGCCTGAGCCTGCACAGGACATGCAGCAGGTGGAAGAGACAGTAGGTTGAGGGAAAGGCAGCACTCCATCCCAAGCAGGCATACCAGACTGGAGTTTGTTACTTTTATCTTTGCTCTAGCTCATCATCCTACTGGAAGCTGAATCAAGGTAATTTTATTGTATTCTCATAGTTTACCACTGTTTCAATCACTTTTATATTGCATGTTTAAGACTTTTAAGCAGACTGGTTAGAACAAGGGAAAAAGAAAGGAGGGTGCTTGCTGCAAATACTGATGAAAGTGTGACACTGTAAGTGTCTGAACCCACTGCCAGTTAATTCCCCTACATAAGAGCAAGCAGGAGTGAACCTGTGTGGAGTCAGAAAGCTGTGCCTTAAACAGTATTGTTCTGGGGAGAAGAATCAGGATCAAAAGTTGCCATGTCAACACAACACCACTGAACTGCCAGGGAAACAGAGCATGACATGTGTCTACATCTAGGGAAAAAAGCCTCAGCTTTATCGCCATTAAATATTGCAATGGGAATACACTGAGTAGAAGAATTATGCAGAAGTATTATATTTTGTCTGTTGCTTTTCATATGTATGGTTTCTTAGCCACACAACACAGTCTTATCAGATAATACATTTATAATCTTCACAGCTCTTAAGTTTGGTGGCTGCAAACATACCAAAGTCCAGAGGGGAAAAGTTCTCATACACACACACAGAAGAAATAAGCTCTGTTGGTATCTCGTCAAAAAAAAGGGAGATGCATGAAGGGGACCAAGGGACAAGCCTGAAATACTTGCTTTACATGTATTGTTACAATGTGCAAGGCATTTTTGTTAAAAAAAAAAAAAGCAGGAACATTATAAAGCAGAGAAGAAATTTAATTTTTGATGTGTCCCATGCAAATGTCTGACCGAACCTGGGACACCTTCATCTAAAACCACAGCTTGCAGCACCAACACGCAAAAAAATAGAATCTAGAAAAAGAAGTAAAAAAACACTCATCAGAAACATATTTCTAATGGAGAATGCTGTTTAAATGTCTCTTACAAAATGGGACACAAGAATTTGTATAGTCATCTCTTGGCTGGTAAATTCCCTGTGCTGCAGATTCTTTAAGCTAAGAGCTGAAAAAACAGAAAGTACTAAAGAAGCTGCATTCAGTAATGTGTGAGAGAAGACAAAGAAAGGAACTGGCATGTCACTGAAAGAGTATTCATTATACTGTATGGTTAAGTGTTGTGTACATGCATATAAGCATATTGTATACAAGCATGTTTGATCTACCTTGTTGCTTTTTTCACCGTTTAATACAATAGTTTAGGGAAAAAAAAACAAGTGACTAATGCTTGCAAGCAGAGCAAATTAGCTCGTAGCAGCAGAAAGGTTAGGTTAATTTTCCAGTTTTCTCAGTGATGACTTAAGCAGGTGTGTCAGTAGTGTCCCTTTTCAACCTGGACCTGGTCTGTGCTGCTACCAGCCAAGCTCTGGCAGGGGGATTAACGCAAGGGAAGACAAGGCCAAATGACTGTAACAGGATTTCCCTATCTCTGTTACCCATACAAGTTTGTATTTTCCCACCTGCAACACTTGATTCGGTTGGTGCCTGTGATTCAGCAGAAAAGCTGAATTAGGAAAGACAAGTTATGTTTTTGTATATCCCACTGACTTGTGGTGTGACTGGACTATGTCATGTTGTCTCTGTAGGCTTCAACTTGCAGAGATGCAGGGTATGTTACAAAGGCTATGAGAGAGAAGTCTACACAGGAGGACTCCTCTTGTTGATATTTCATAAGGAAACACACATTTGGGCCTAAATGAAGATTCTAGACACAAAGCACCCATCACTGAGCCTAACAGCTCAAGACCAATCTGCACTAAGCAAAACAACCTCCTGTTTCTCTCACCTCTGCTCGCAACCATTCGTGCATGTTAGGGTAAACACTGCTCCAGTATCACAATCACATACATTTTCAACAATATGGAATTTAAAAAAAAAAAATAAAGGAAGCGGAAGGGGAAAAACATGAATAATTGTGTTCTGGCACGGCTCAGAATGTTCCTGAAAGTCTTTAATAATCAACAAGGCAGAAAGTCTTGTGGTCGCATGAAAGCCTGGAAAAGGATTCCTGGCTTCAGCTTAGCTACTGATTCATTATGTGACTTAGCGAGTGACTTAACATCTTTGTGTCTCCTTTACTTTCAGATATAAAAGCAGTTGTAATAACCTTTGCTATGGTTTATAAGCGTTAATCAGGCACAATCTTGATAATATAAGACTGCAAGTCGCAAAGTACAGTTAGTTCAATTTGCTTGTTTGCAGTTGCCTCATTTCATTCCCTGCTTGCATGTTGTTTTGTCAGGAAATAAAGCCCTACAATGTGCAGTACAAAGTCAGAGACTGATTACACGACATGTTATGAAGCAGTGAAGAGACACAACAACAGAGAAGCAAGCAGTTCAGCTAGCATCTCCCAGGAAGCTTAAAAATCTGTAAATACATTTTCAGCTGTCACAGGGAACTTTTAAGCAAAAAGAAAGCTTTTGGTCTCCGTTCCGTAGTTTCTTCATTCTAGTCACAAAACAAGGCAGGAAAGGAGTTCATCTGGAAAATGCGCTGCTAACACACTCCAGTGGCTTGCTCTTGGGAACAAAAGTTTCTGTTCACAGTATTTACAATCAGCTCTCAATTAAGTTAGTGTTATTCTACTCTCTATTAGGCAAGACACAGATCATAGAAATCATAAATTAGACTGTAAGAACAGACTATATTTTGCACATTCACCTTTGAAGAACAGGATTATAGTACAGATGAGACCTACAAGTCTCTGTGAGACAGGGCCAGATTCCCTTCTGACTTAAACATCTACACAGAAATAATCATGGCATTTAATGCTGCTTTCTTAATGGACAACTGTTACAGGTGGTGAAACTCCAATGAAAAAGTAATGAGTTCCAGTGTTAGCTAGATTTGATGTAAGAAAGGTTTTTCTGACATAGATGTGTAAATATAACAAATATCTGCAAGTAAGGACTGCATCTTCACTCTTTCGTCTACAGTGTGTTAAGCTACTTCCTGACCCACAAGAGAGGCTGGAGAGCTACCTGCGAGCATCGTATGAAAATATTTGCCTACAAATGCTCATGGCTTCATGTGAAGTTCAGAAGACTTTTCCTTCATGGCACTGTTTACTTATTCCCTCCATCCCAAGAATCCTATCTTTTTACTGTACCTAACATATACTATAAATCTTTCCCCAGTTTGTATTTGAGAGTAGGGTAACGGGGCACACTGGAAAGCATGGTAAGGGAGGCAAGCATTCCCTCCTTTCGTAGTACAGCCAAAGCAGCATAAACCTTCAGGTGCTGCTGGGTACCCACCTCTGGATATATTTTATGTTCACTTTATTTTGTCTTTCAGTGTTTATAAAGTTACCAAGCATTATCTTCCTCCCTGTCCCTCAAATGTTTGCCAGCTACTGACAATACTGCCTTTGTATAAACTTGTATAAAAAAATTATTTCACATTTCAGAAGAACACTAGAAGAAGCAATAGCAGATGTTTATTCAGGCATTTCTTCTACAAATAATATGCATGCATGTACATTATGCATATTGGAGGGGTGTATATATTTTTATCTTTTTATATATGCACAAACACATATAGAAACATGGATACAGATGCATTCCAAAGCAATTTATCCATGAGGTGATCTCTTTATGTTCAAAAAACCTCATGTGAAACAGAGGGAATCTCTGTTTGACTATTTTTGAGATGAACAAAATAAATTTTATTAAGAGAGGGCGTCTTAGGTAGAGACTAGTAATTGCAGGTAAGCCCTTTAAGAATACCTCAGCATACTGCTGTAATGGGCAAAAATATTTCCACAGGTGGCAAGGAAAAGGAAAAGGCAGAAAGATATCTGTAGGCCACTGCTGGAAAAGAAAGGAAATACCATCTAAGTGCAAATCCTGAAAAACACAGAGCTTTAAAAGTCTGATTGACAAATTAGACTACATTAACAAAAAAAAAAATCAAAACCACACCTCATTAAACCTCACTTATGAGTCCTGGTCTTAATTGCACGCTATTTTTCAAATTGAGTAAATCTTTGCATCAAAACATATGATATGGATTAACCTGGTTTACCTACAGGTTTAATACTGTCAGAAATTAGCTCTTGTGGAAAACCTTGCAACCAAAAATGCCTGAGAGACCTTTGAAGCATTAAATGCCTACAGAATGCCTGTAAACAAAACCAGCCTGGTCTCTTTAATTGTACACACAGGAAAATTGTCAAAAGCTACAACTACTTTGTGATGTTAAATGCCATCCCTGTGACAGGGCTGAAACCTGGCAGTGCAGTATCTTAGGTGTCAGTCTTCATGGCCTCAAGCTTCCCTGAGGTGGAGCTGCTCTACTCTGAGGCTGAGCATGGGGCCGTAAGTCTCTCCACCAGCATTGATGTTACCGGTTGTACGGAGTTCAGGCACCCACAGTCCTGCTGCTCAGACATCTGAGACCAGTGGTACACACGGATTACCTAGCTTTCTGAAAACAAAACATCTCTCTCTCATCATTAGAAGCAAAACTGCAGTGCCTACAGGAAGGTTGACCAACAGTCCTAGTACCTTCAAGAGTCCCTAGATGAAAATAATCTCTCTGCTTGCTTCCCCTCTCACCTTTCCCCTTGTTTCAAGGCAGGTTCCTAGGTCAATTGCTAGGAGGTTGAAAGTTAAAGGTGGCAGCTCTGGCACGTCCAGGAACAATCCCCCTCCTCTTGCTGAACGGTGAATGACCTCAAGATAGTCTATTCTTTCTTTCCTGTTTTTCCAGACTGGTTTCTATTGAATTAAGTGCTTTATACTTACACAATAAACAACCCAATGACTTGCCCAAATACAGCAGCACTAATTTTTGCAGAGTGCTCTGCCAGTCACACGTGCCTTTTCTATTGCTTTATTTTTCGCCTTCTCTAAATGAGTACTGCTTCATTCGCAATGTTTCCTTGGTGTTACAATCCAGCCCCTCATAAATACTTGCTGAGGGCCTTAGAGCGGGAGCGTTGCCTCATCGCAGGCCTAGGAGTCTCTCCCAGTGGATATGCAATGACACCTTTCTTGAACTGGTAGACGTTTTTTGGCAGTACACTAGCGTTTCCTCTTCGTTAGGCTCCATAAAAGCCTATACAGCTTCTAATGGTGCATTGCATCTGCTTTGCCTTACTGAACCAACAAATAGCATCAATCTTGTTACCCAGGTTTTCCAAAAGATGTTCTGTTTCACATGGGAAGAGACACATTAGTGACTTAAGGAGATCGAAATCCACTGTTTTTTAAAAAGTTCTTGTTTCTTACAGCAGCAGCAAATTTAATTTTGCACTGCCTAGCTTTCAAAAAATTTTAAAGTCTCATCATTAGTACAATACCAGTGGAAAAAAGTCTCATGACTCTGTTATCAGTTCATTTTATGTAACGTTTGCAGTGAATGATTAAACAGAAAGATTATTGCTTAGTAAGTTTTGAGTAGTTGCCCAGAAATCATGCATGCAGAGCCAAATACTACCATTGATGTTTAAGCACTTTTAAAAGGATTAACTAAAGGAGCCGGTGCCAAAATGCATCCTTTGAATAGGGAGGTGTGCTTGCCTTTGAAATGTCAATGACAAACTCAACATTGATTTGAAACTTGACGCAAAATGCACAGGGAATTTCATTCTGCTGTTGCTTTAGATATCAGCGCTAATGTACACTGCAGGACAAATCCATGGTAATGCAGCCAGTGATGGCCTCAGTCCGGGCAAATGGGGATGCGTAGGCTTATGTCTCTCACAGTTCTCTTTGTGCTCTCTGTATGAAAGTTGTAAACATTCATGTAACCCAGTAGGCTGTTCAGAAATCATTTACATCTGTAATGAGTACTGATCACAAAGATTTCATTATTTAATTTTCAAGTGCTCCCTGAGTTGCTGATTCCTTAACAATTTTCAGATCAGGCACATCAAAAGTTCTGATATAAATACTTGAGCAAACACTGTCACAGAAGAATTGACAAGGTTCCCTATTGCTTGGAAAATAGAGGGAGTTTAGTGCCAGCTCAGAAAATGTTTGTGAAAAGCAAAATCAAAATGAACTATGAATGCCACTGCACATTTTACAACTAATTACCTTTATTAAATGTTTTTGCAATTCATGCTAGTCTAATGGAAGGGCTTGTCTGTACTTGAAAGTTAATTCTGACCAGGACAGAGTATATGTACGTTGCAGTAACTATTGCAGAATAACTCGTGTGTGAAAATCTGTTCTGGAAATCAGTCCGTCTCGTTCTACTTTAGATTAATCCACACTGAAAGAAAGAATTTGAGATCTGACACATATCAGAGTTGAGAGCATATTTTTTAGAAGTACTTGAATTTGATGTTCACTGTTCTCTCCTTCCCTTTTCAGTAGCTTTTCTTTCAGCTCTGCAGTAAGAATAAAGGGAAGAGTAAAAAAGAAGTTCTGGAGAACTCTTTTATTGATTAATTCCTGCTGATGTCCTTGAATTCTACAGCAAATATTGTAACTAATGATCGTTGGGTATCTGCAGCCTCTGCTTGTACTTTTAGGTTCAGGACTTCAGGACCGCAGCATCCAAGGCACCTGTGTAGATTGCCTAGTAGGCTCTGTCTCAGTAACTCTGCAAGGGCTAGGGAGAGGATCAGCTTGGACACTACAGCTGCACAACAAATCACCACAGCAGCAGGTAACATTACTTTCAGAAAGATCCATAGCCTTGCACAAGATTTTAGTTGCTATACTCCTTTAGAGCCTCTGAACAGACCAACGATGACACTAGTAATCAGTGGCTCCTTAGACAGCTTTTTACTCCTTTTGCCTGCAAGAGGGACAACCAGCATGCTCATTTCTAGCACCACATAGCACACCAGAACTGCTTACACCATGGCTTTTAACCCTTGGAGTATGAGATAGTCAGCCTCCTCCAAGGGGGTTCATAAGGAAATACTCGCTCCTCCGATGCAGCCACTCTTTGTACTAAGAATGCCCAGCACAACTGTTGAATGAAATATACATATATATATATATATATATATAATAAAAAAATCAAAGCAGTGGCAATAGATGATGCCAGATCATCAAGGCACTCTATATTTCTATATTTCTTTTCCTTGGCTGTGGTTCTGCCTGTCCTAAAAGCTGGTGCTCTGAATAAAACTGGTGTTTGTGTCCTAGCCTTCAGCTAGCTACGCAGGAAGCCCAGTTTTCAGTACTGTGCTCTTGACCACAAAGCATACACCTGGGGCCAGGATTTGATGTGACAGTTTTAGGCTGGCTGCTACCAGATAAAAACCACTGTGGCCACAAGCTACACAGAGCTGATTCAGTACAGATTCAGCTTATTAAATTTTGGGGGCAGAGAGAGGGGAAGTTTATTTTGACAGATGTTATGCATGAGGCATAAACTGTCCTGCTGCAGATAGCATAGAGTCTATAAACTATAAGATGTGCTTTGCTGGATTTGACAGATATTCAATCATCAAGTGTACTCATCTCATCCTTGTCAAATCATGGCTCTAAGAGGCTCCAGAGGTGAATAGAGCCAGTATCTGGTACTGGATGGTGTGCCCTGAGGCTGGGGAGTTCGATACCAGTCTCATACAGATGCTCGCCAGAGGCACTCATTACTCTGGCAAAACTGCAACTATAAACCACCACACCAGGACTTAGGCAATCCTCGGAGTCTGCTGATGAAGAGGATGAAGTCTGCTGCTGGAGACGATACCCAAAGAGCCACTGAACATGCCAACAATTATGATTTTCAGTTTAAGGAAACAAAATGAGAAGAAGAAGAGACAGAGTGTGTCTAGCAGGAGTGTCTCTAGACTTTAGCAGCACTATGAACGGAATGTAAAATGCCTGGCAGCAAACAATGCATTTTAAGGCAAAATCTTGGTGTGTGGCAATAGTTACAGTACTTAACTAGGCACATTCCCATTTGAAACCCTCTGTGGCTTGAATAGGGAGCCCACTGGAATAAATCCCTAGTAACCTGTATGTGCTATCTTTTATTTCACATGAAGTTATTCAGCCAGAGCATGATACACGCTGAACTCAGGGACACAGAATAACAGCAGACGGTCTTCCACTGGTCTTCCACTAATTTGTATTGTATAGCAGGATCAGTCTAAAGAGAGGAAGTGTTTCAGGTTAGGAGAGAATATCTACATTGGTTATGACTGCTGTAGGGAAATGCCTTGATACCTATCCTGCATTAATTCCTTGCCTCCGTGGACTTTTCTTTTTTAAAATGCCTGGGAAGCACATTTACTCAGGAGTTTGAGCATTTCAAAGGTCACAGAGTAAGGGAGACAGACAGAAAAGTGTGCATGTCCATCTTGAAACACGCATGTAAATCTTTGAGCTGCTCAAATCTTTCCACATGAGAGGATGTATCAAGCTTCTGTTTGCTCATCAGATCTATTAAGCAAGACAGCTCTTAAATTTGTTAAAATGGAACCATATTCCCCATTGGGATAAATTACTGTGGCACTTCTGGCTTCAGTGAAGTTATGCAAGTCACAACAGTCTTGGATCAGTATCATTGTTCACAGACCTGCATCCCCAGTTCCATGCATTCATACTACTGTATGAAACACAAAGTGGGAATTTACAGAGTGCTTCTACCCCTAAAGTGCATAGATAGTCTGAAGTACAAATCTATGCTCCATCGGTTTCCAGCAGCTCACATACTCTCAGGTTTTATGCTATCTTGCACTAACAGACCATAAAAAGAAAGTATCAACACAAATTAAAAAAGCTGGTCAAAGAGTTAGCAGGTTGGCTTGCAAACAAGCATCATGCTGGCTCCACTTCATTCCTAGCATTAATTTCTAGTTAAATAAGCAATTGTAAATGTCTGAGAAATTATGTTTACCATTCATCTGGAAAAAGGAATCCCCCTTTGCACCCTACATCCTATCAGAGACTTCCACTGCATTCACATCGCCCTACTCATTCATCATAACTCCTCCTTTCTTGGCAGCAGTGACAGAGGGATATATATGGTAGCTTGTTCACTGGACAAATCAAGGGTAACTTTCTTTAAACAGAGACAGAAAGGGAGAGAAAAGCCTCACTCCTGCTACCTCTCCTTCTCCTTGTTGTCCCACCATATCTTCTGAATCCCTACCACTTATACTTCACCTCTGCCTGCCAAGCAGGCTCTCTCCTCCTCCCCATCCTCTGCTTCCCACCACCAGTTCCAGCATTCACAAGCCCAGAGGTTAATATTTTTCTATACATCATGCTTCAACTTCATGTTGGTACACACAAGAGTGAAAGAAGCAGCCCCGACTGATAAGCAGTGCCCAAAACACTTTCCTGACCTGCAGTGAAGCAGCCATCCACAAAACTTTTGGGCAACGAAGCTCCAGCAATTGATCCCCAGAATCCTCCTCCTGCCCACAACAGAATCTTGTTTCCTCCACCAGTCACATTCCTGGCTGAAAGAAAAGAACCCAGCAGAATTCACAATGGCACTGAAGGAGATATCTGGTTTATGAGTCAATTTTTAGGGTCTTTTTATTTATTCCATGCCCCCCCCCACCGCGCAAAAAAAAAAAAAAAAAGAAAAGAAAATCAAATACCAGCTGTAGTATTGCGTGAAAAATTGCTTCTTTTTTAATAGTCATTTTAAAACATCTCTCTATTCAGACAGCTCACAGCAGATCAAAACCTTTGGTGCTCAAAAGCTTTCAAGCACTCATTTCCTCCCCTGGTTTCCTGATGCTCAATGTAATATACAGCGAGCAACCTCTACTTTTTCCAGAAATTTATATATTTGATATCAAAGTTTAAAAACCTCTACTTCCCTTTTGTCCTTCAAACTCCTATATGCCGATTTTGAGCATGCTTAAATACCTCGGTACAAGGCATTTTACTTGAACTGAAAATTGAGTTTCAGTAGATTGCTTAAACTGCACAAAACCCCTGTGATAGATGCTGTGCAAACACCAGGCTCTAGTGTAGTTCAAAATAATCCCGTAAAATAGGAAAAATAAGGAAAATTAAGATAGTAGCTAATCCTCAAAAGATACCATTTTCTTTAGCTGAGGAAGGTTTCACTGTAAAATTAGTTGGTTAGTAAGTATTATTTTTATCATACATGGCCATTATGTAAAATCTATTTGTTTTATTCTTTGCCAGCTACAATTGATCAAAAATTATGAGTTAAGACCTCCAATAATCACCAGCTTTTCTAAAATTTAGTAACATATTCAAATATTTATTTGTCTTTTGCTTTCAGGGTATGTTCAGTGGCTTTCAGTGAAGCCACTTCAGAAACCATCTTTCTGAAAAAATCATCCTGCTACAAGGACATGGTCAAAGTAACAATTTCTGGTGAAAGAAACTTTCAAGGAATGTATCGAAAAACATAAAGTTTAAAATAAACTTCTGAGTGAATAACTTTGCCAATGTGCATTGCTTCATCTGTTAAACTTAAAACTGTTATTGCACAGACCTACTACTTGGCAGAGAAAAAATACCCTTAATGGGCCACAGCATTAGGCTGAGCCTCACTTCCTAAACCTTACACATCTCTTGCCAAGTCCATGCAGAAGCTGCTGTAGAGTTAGATGTCTTCTGCATCACATGGCATTACCACCTCCCAGTGCTGTTCAACATGATCAAATATTACTCTTGCCTGCTCGCCTTGCATCACCCCACTGACAAACTATCACAACACCTCATGTACTCTGAAGTACATGGCTTGTCAGGCAAACTCATGCCTGCTCACCTCTGAAAGCTCTTCATGGATGTGCTCAAGAAGACAAAAAAGCCAACAGGAGAGACCCTTACCTCCCTATGAAACCCTTAGGCCAGAGAGGCTGTCATAGGGACAGGGGCTACCTGTAAAAACACAATTGACTCTGCTCCACAAAAAAAAACCAGAAACCACTCCACTGAACCAACAATTCTCTCCAAAACACCACAGTCTTGCAGGTAGCTGTGGGCCCACTGGGCCTGGCAATACCCAGGACATGCATCCTTCTGCATCACCAGGGCACGTGATGTTTTTTTCGGAGCCTCTGCTCTTTGCTCCAGTGTTCGCCAATCACATCTCCTGGCAGGCTGTTTCATTTTGGGGAGGCTGGTAGGGAGAAGAAAATTCTTCAATGTGACCAACCACATTCGCCATCACAAACTGTGCAGAAATAACTCAGCTCTTTTTCAACTGAAAATAAAGGTCAGATAATTTTAGTTTCCATCCATAGCTATCTGTGCCTGCAAACATTTCTGGGCATAGCAACTCAATCGTCTATGCTATTAAATTGTTCTCACAGTCTGTCACATGATGTTGGCCTACAGCTTTTTTCCAAACCTTCCTGGACACGGTTAGGGAGTCGGTGCGAATAAGAGACCATTCCCAATAGTTAGGTTGGATGCAGGCACCCTGTTCTGGAGACTAACACAAATGTGAACCATTCTGAGTCATAGGGCTAGGTGACAAATGGTTGGAACTTTTATATTTTAGTACAAAAGGATTAGGTTCTTTGCACCCTTACCTCTTTTACTGCTTTTATTTCTACTTCTTTTAAGATTGAAAATACAAGACTTAAGTTCTTCTACAATTGTTAGTCTAACTTTATAGAGGAATTTACAAGTTAGTCCAGGAATAATTTTTTTTAAAATTACTTAAGTAAATCTGACTCTCAGAAAAATGTAGATCTCAGTGCAAACTTTGTTGGTTGAGTCCATGTCTAATTTTACTATAAAGTAAATTATGCAACAGAATAACAAGCTGTCTCTTTTCCTGGGTTATGTATGATTCAGGCTAACCAGAGGGCAGAGGGAGCAGTGGCCAGCAGTTATACCCTTTAGAAGTGGTGAGAGCATGCATTAGTCTTTGTGAACAGCAGAATCCCCATAAACTATCATTTAGTTGGTTTGTTGCATTTAGTTATTTTAGGGTTTCTTTGTTTGATGTTTAATTTCTTACTGAACCTTGAGCGACCTGGTAGGACATATGACATAAACCATAAGTAATCATTTGTTTGTAGTTAGTTACTATTAACACTACCAGGTAGCTTAGTCAATAATAATATAAAAGGCAAAAGCATTCAAGAAATACTCTTTATTTGTATTTAAAGGGTCTTCCTTTTTGTGTCTCTGATGACTGAGGAAATTAATAAGCAGTGTGGAAAAGGTTGACATTATTGTGGAGCAGAGCTATCAATACATCAATAAGTTACTATATATGGGTTTCTATCAGGATATGTTTTGTATTGACTACTCATCTTGCTGCTAAAAGAAAACATAATTGTATTTTTAGAGACTGGGATGGCATACACATACAAATATCATGGTTTACAAGATTATATGACTTGCATAGCTTGTCTGCATGTCCCTTGGAAGCCTAATTCAGTACTGTTTGCACTGCATTAGATTGGATGTACGTTACAAGGAGATGATAATAAAACTTTAAAGCACTTAAAGGAAAATTACTGTCATTTGGTTCAGGTTATCTAAAACAATTAGACATCCTAGTTTTAATAGAGGGAAGCTTCATTCACTCTTTATTCAGAATCATAACAGGTCTTCTACCAAAATACCCAGGAATTTTCCCCAATACATGGGAACATACTGGTAGCAGCAGCACACTACACTGTTTCCAGGTACTAGGGACATACTTAGCAGGAGAGTAAAAGTCCATGGTTTGCCTGAAAAGAATCGAGTCAACAGTTCCACACAGTATAGGGCAGAGGTACATCAACAGCCCTTATGCAGGAACAAACTCCCAATGAAGTTTCTGATCAAAACAGTTCCAAAACCATGCAACAGGTTCCAGGGCCATGGAGGCATGTGGGATTGAGACGTGGGGAGAAGGAGTGACTACAAAAATCCTATTCTGTGCAGGAGTCTTTGAGCAAGAGCCCCATCCCTCTAGCTGCCTTATTATGAATTACTAGGCTGGAAGTACGCTGGATCTGTTTAATGAACAGGTTTTGCTTCAGGAATTGTTTTGTCAAACCAGATACACTTATTTGAACTATCAGTTTCAACGTTTTTAACTAGATTTTGCAAGTCCAGTGTACATAAGAGAGAAAAACTTAAATACAGAGACTGACCTTATCACTGTGCAAACACAGGTTTCAGCAAAGTCATGTCTGATTTGAGATTTCAGAAGATTTCAAAAGTTTTGAAAGCCTTGGAGGTATTTGTGAAACAGAACCTGTTTTCATGGTTTTTTCCAATGTTGACATGTACTGGGAGGCAGAGCAGGACCTGGCACTCCGGCTAATCCAGCACGCTGTGCTGACTCAGAAGCATAGCTGGAGGTTAATAGGACTCTGGCTTACACAGACTGACAGTTGACAGTCTTTTGGCCAACCTCCTTACTTTGGTGTCTTCTATTTTCTTGTCAAATGTAAAGTGAGACTTTCTAGCTAACTTTATTACTGCTGCGTTACTATCTATGCCTGCATTATTTCCAATACACTTTGCAATAACAGTGTGAATCTCACAGCTAGAATCTTTCCCCTATGCTTGTGTTAGACAACAGTACCTAAGCTTATTCTGTCTTACACAGAATTTTGCAGATGATGCAGTAGAGGAGATACCCATGAATCAAAGATGACACCAAGGGGGTTTCACCTGCAAGGAACTATGTTCCACTTAGAGGCTTCCTCAAAGACCTGCTTTCTGGCATACAGCAAACGAAAAGAAAATGTGCAGTAGTTTAACCAAAAGGATGTTCAAATGGATTAAGACTGTATCAGAAAGAGAGCTTTATCATTTCTATATTCAGTTTCACCTGAGTGTAAACTGTTGGAACAACATTGATTCAACCCAAAAGACTACAAAATGCTGTTATCCAAAGTGAAGCACTTCCAAATTGATTATGTAGGTTCCAGAGTCTCTCCGGCTGCCAAAGTAATTTAAATTTAATGCATTAACTTTATTTAAAAATATCTCTCTGCTTTTGAGAGGAGTTGGAACCAGCTGCCTTCCCTCTCAGCATATGTAAGTGATAATGGCAGGTGAATATGTACTATACAGTAGCTTCATATTTCTCCCATTAGGATCCATGTCACTTTCTATTTTTGAGAGCTGACTGAGTGTTTACTAGGCTACGCTTCATCCTCCTCCTTCCCCTGTACCGTAACCTTGTAACCCAAGATGCTGTTGGCAGTATTGGGTTTGCAGTGCTCTGACCTTTTGTCCCTCTCCTTGAAATTGACTGGTTTTATCCCGCGATGCTTCCAGGTTGGGTTACACTGATAACCTTTCATTACATGCCTGGTGAACTTCCCAGCAGAAACAGGAAAGGACTGTGGCTTACCTCAATTCAAATAGCAGCAATGCAAAGTTTGGTCCCTGTTAGGCTGGGATGGTGCTAGATCCTTCTGAAATTGCCCTGGATACACACGAGGCCATGAAGGGACTTACCTTTTAAGCCTTCAGGTGACTGATCCACAGGTGATCCAAGGGCTGAATTCACATTCTGAGCTACTTTCTCCAGTCCTTATTCAGGCAAAATACTTAGTGAACGTCTTAGGTATTTTGCCTAGTAAAGACAGAAGAATCCACTTGTGGAATCCATCACATACATTTAACAAGAAAAAGCAATTCCCTACGCAGTATGCCACCGTACATCATCCCCCCCACACACAAGCCCCAAAAGATATCCAGAGAAGGAATGACATGACAAATGGGAAGACATTTGAATCATTTTGTCATCCCCATCTGGAGGGTCTCCACCTAAATCCCCTGGGATTTTACCTGTGTGCCACTTGTGAGATCAAGCTGGGGCCAAAGCACTGACTGCCAGTGTTGGGTGGTCTGGTTCACAGAATAAAAAAGACTTGGTGGAAGCTGGACAATTGCTGCCATTTATTAGTAAGGTTCTGGGATTTTTTTGTTTATTTGAA
Organism: Chlamydotis macqueenii; assembly: GCF_036417535.1. Classification (NCBI taxonomy): domain Eukaryota; kingdom Metazoa; phylum Chordata; class Aves; order Otidiformes; family Otididae; genus Chlamydotis; species Chlamydotis macqueenii. The sequence continues at coordinate 25,827,692 of NC_141559.1, forward strand.
ATCTCTCCGCCTGTCTAAAAGTAAACAATAAATTTGCACCCTTTCTCCTAATTTCCGATGTGTGACTGAATTCATGTTTCTATATCAGACTCATTTAACTTCCAAAAGGTTTTATTTTCTATGACTATGCCAATCTGGAATATTAAACTTTGTGTCCCTTTTTTTTGTATGCAACAACTCATGGAGGTGGACACAGTTCTCAGAAAAAGATCAAGAAAGTTCCTATCATCTAACTAAAAAAGCATTATTTTGAATCTCCTTTTTGCATAGCATTCGAGTTATTTTGGGCTTTGACATACTGTGCCTTAATGAATAGCTAGTTGCTGCTCAAAAGTACCATTCCACCTCATCTGACCCCTGGCTGTATCTTCCCACCCTTCTCCTTGGCCAGCACAGGCACTGATCTGATGCTATGGAGAACCAGGTCAGGAGGCTTAGCTGGCAGAAAATTAATCTCTCTTCTTTCATCATTTAGTTTTTTGCTGGTTTGGTTTGAACAGACTCACTGAGGGTTCAGAAAACTGAAGAGTTAAACTAAAAAAACCAGCACACTGTTAGATTGGCTCAAACGTTTTCTGAAACTTTACTTTTACCATTTGCCAAAAGTAGACTTTTATCTGGTATGACTACAAATACTTCTATCTTGCCACTTTTTCAGATTGTGGTCTCTAACATTACCCCCAGATTTTGATAGTTCTGGGAAGTTCAATGGACAAGACTTGGATTCCTTCTAGCACACATCTCTACATCTTGCTTTCCCTCCACCTCCAAAACACATTCAGTTATACCCAAGGCAACACAAATTTTGAAAGCTTTTACACACAATTTACTAAGAAGCAAAACAAACTTGTTTTGCCTTTCAGGTATTTTAATGAGTTGCTAATACTTTTCCTAAGCAACTTTCTTGACTTTTAACCATTAGCCTTCTTTTTTATTGAGCCTTTCTTTGAGGAATTAAGGTTCTGTTTTCATAAAGCCATAATCTATCAGTGGACAATCAAAATACAACCAACTGCTATTTTCCCTACATGTCATAGTCAGAATTTATAGCGCTTAATTTTTTTTTATATGGCTGTGCAGACAGGGAGTGTATACTTATTCATAGAGAAGATTAATTTGCTTTGATTAAGTATTCATGACAGTAACTGCTGACCATTCTAGTCTCTCCAGAGACCAAAATATGCTCTTTTCCAAATCACTAGAAAACAGACAGCAGCAGCGGAAGCACACTAGATTCCCAGTTAAGCAGTCATACCTAGGGTTGCTGAAAGAGGTAACAGACCTTTACATGGAATCCTTGGTTTGTCTGCCTGACCTGCCAGTTAACTGGTGGTTAACAGTTAATGCATTTCCCAACAGTGTCCTGTGATAAAGGAACATGCTCATGGTTTCATAATGCATATTTCATTGCAGATGCTGTCTCCATCAGTCTGTCTCCAAAAGTCTGTCTTTTCCTATTTACAACAGAGTTATAAAGCTCCACTGATTTTGATATTTTGGAAAACAGTAGCTAATATATTGTACAAATTGCAGGCCTTTACCCATATATGTGACTTCTTTAGAGCTCAAAGTATCATCCTTGATAACAATGGGAAATGCTGGCGTGGTTCTTAGTCTGGCAAATGTGCACAAAACAGCTGAGTGAATTAACAAACCAAGGGCAAAAGGCAAAGATCACGCGTGGGATTAAGGTAGACAGTGATCCTCCCTGAAACATGCTATTTGATCATTCATTTTGAAAAGGCAATAGGACTTTGAAGTCCTAACAGTATTTTCCATAGAGCTGAGAAGTAAGGATGACAGATGCCCCACAGTAGCTCACTATCTACTGTCACTGCAAATATAGTTTTCTTGTCACCACCTACAAATCCTAGGATAAGACTGCCTTTCCTCCCTCCCTTCCATTTATCCCTCTGTGTCTAATTCTGCATGTCCTCATCCCACCTGCTCTGTCAGAGCTCCTGCCAGCTTCCCTCACCATCACTGCTGCCAAGTCCCTCATGAGCAGCAAGAGTTTCCTGAGCTCATCTGCAAAGTCCCTGTCTTTCTCTCAATGGCTTATTCCTGTCATGCTACTAATTGCAAGCAACTGAACGTACCTCATCTTTTTATAAAATAAAAGAAGTAAAGAATGAGTTTCTTGCATAAATCCTGAGCTGAATGATGTTGCAGGGAAAACTCACATCTGGTCAGGATCTTGCTGACATGCACTGCTGATTTTTATTGGTATATATGGGAGTCTGCATAAGGATCTAACTTCTCTTGCAAAGCTTAAAACAGGACAAGGAGATACCAACAACAAAATGAAGCTCATAAAAAAACTAGAAGAAAATTATTATAACACTGACAGAGGTCATTCTGTGAACAGTCAGCATATTTTGGTATCAGACCTCAATTTTGCCTCCTACTGCTCTGGTCAGGAGAACTTTTCATACAGGGGCACTATATCTGCCCTGAAAACATTTTGCAGATTCCAGCAATGATGGTCTTTTTTTTCCCCCTGTCAGGGTTCTCAAGACCTTAAGGTACAGCTTTCCAACACTCTCCCACAGACCATACATGCTTTTAATAGAGCTCCACCTTCCTCCTTCCTTACACTCAATTTGTCAAAAGGAAATTCTCAACCACTTTAGTCATAAAGAAAATGAAAGATACAAGCTATGTCTCCATAGCACAATGAAGATATATGTGTTACCAGCTGACTTATTTTAAGGCCTTGAAGCAGCACAATACGGTAGACATTAGCAGCTAACTAATAATAAAAAAAAAAAAAAAATTATGTCTCCATGGCACCAAGCTAATGCAGCTGTGCTGCTTCCAGCGCTCCACCTAGTGTCTCTGCATGGCCCTCTCTTGTGGCATATGGATAATCTAAGTCATGTCAGCATGCACCTGGTAGCTCTGCACCATGTGAGACATACCTATCACTGCTGCTCCATGTGTCTGAAACACGAGTGCAGGACTCCATCTCTGTTGCCTAACCCCTTCTGAGAGTCTTTGACATCTTCCACAGCAATACAGGGTGCACCTCTCTTCAAATATCACCTCTAGTTATTGACTCTCTTTACTGAAAATAACTTCCTTTTTAAGGAGAAGAAGGTAAATCTCTTTGTCTTCTCCTGCACCTCCCCTAGGGTTTTATCGTTCTCCTGTCTTGTCTGTGAGTTACAGCAGATAAGACTGATGCAGCCAGTCAGCAGACTTTTTTTGCTCATGAAGCTGTAGTTTGGCTTCTGTCCTGTACCAGATGTCCTCTTTTGAACTCAGGAGAAAAATGTGTTTCAGTGCCTGAAATGGGTGACTAAATAGTTCAGTAATTAGGCTAAGTATCGTCTGCCTTCCTGCAGATGTGTAATCCTTTTAGGACTAGATTAACCCTTTGCACCTACAATATCAACAGTCACATAGACAAATAGTATATACAGAAGCCATTCAAAATAACCCATATCCTCTGGTATCCTGATGGTCACTCTTGAGTTTTACTAAGGGTGAATTGTAATAATATGAAGGATTTTGGACCAAGATAGTACACTTCCCATGTCTTTCCCTTCATCAGCAAAAAAGTACTGCATTAATAAGAAAAGTAAAAACCATGTATCCTTATAATCATCAAATAAGTGTAGTGTAACTATATTTCTCAGACTATCTCACTTTAAAAGAGGCCTGTGTTCACAGGGTACAAATCATCCAACTTGCACAGACATAAATACCAACAGTCCACCCAGAAGCAATTCCTAACAGGGAATTTTTCCACAGGTCCCCAGAGGGTAATATAGCTAAGTAAAATGTGGAGCAATGAGGCTCCAGGAGAAAATCAGCAAAGGAGAGATCCTCCCAGACTGCAAAAACAGGTAAGAAGACTCCTCTTCCCTCCCTACTCAACCTACTGTGAGCAATTCTAGCCCAGCAATGCATCCGTGGGTTTGCATAGTCAACACGATGAAACTCAATGTGAGTTTGCTCCTCTAAGCATTACCACAGAACAAGCAATGACCAGGTATTTTTAAAAACAGTAACTTCCAAAAGTGCACTCTGTAACTAACAGGAAAATACAAATCTGAAATGGGAATCATCAAAAGCCACTAGTGTCAGAGGATACACGGTGGGCAATTATCATGGAGCTGCTCTAAAGCTCTTATGTGAACCCACAGTGTGCTCCTCAGCACCAAAGGATGTTTCCTTCGGTGCAGACATAGCAGAAACCTGCCTGCATGTCCCTTCCAAGCCCTTACTATGACACAGATAAACATGTACAGGGCAAGGGAGTCTCAGTTACGAAAGGTCTTTACTAAAATTTTTTACAACCGTGTTATGTTATGGCTAAGCAGGCATGAGTTACAGCAACCTCTTTTTGTCCACTAATACTTAATCTACATGCAATTCCATTTCATAAATGAAGACAAGAGAATACAGGAGATTTTTCAGGTAGATATAATTTGTTCTGAATTTATTAGGGCAGCACAGTAACTCATAGATCACCACCTGAATGTCAGAGCACAAACATGGTTCCACTGCGTGCACTGAGGAAGTCTATAAAAACTCCCCATACAACAGGAAAACCTTAAATGACATCTCCAAACCTTGGGCAAATACGCTGTATTTCTGGATGCCAGTCACAGCTGAGCAACGATTGTCTGTAGAGAGGGCCAAATGAAAACCCTGGACGTTCACACCATAAAGAAGCTTGTATCTCAGTCAGGAACAAAACTTTGGACTGTACTCCTAATTAATCCTTAATGAATGACTGGTCTTTCTAACCCTGTGAGATATTTTTTCTTTAGGGATGTTTTCCTCAGCCTAGGAAGTGAAAGAATCATCATCGGTAACTGAACACCCTGCCTCCCCCACAGTTAAGTACTAAATCATTCAATTCATACAACCATAGAATGGTTTGGGTTGGAAGGGACCTTTAAAGGTCATCTAGTCCAACCCCCCTGCAAGTAGCAGGGACATTTCCAACCAGATCAGGTTGCTCAGAGCCTCATCCAACCTGGCCTTGAATGTTTCCAGGGATGGGGCATCCACCACCTCTCTGGGCAACCTGTGCCAGTGTCTTCCTTATATCCGGTCAGAATCTACCTCCCTCTATTTTAATACCATTACCCCTTTCCTGTAACAACAGGACCTGCTAAAAATTTTCTCCCCATCTTTCTTGTAGGCCCCCTTGAGGTACTGGAAGGCTGCTATAAGGTCTCCCTGGAGCCCTCTGTTCTCCAGGCTGAACAGCCCCAACTCTCTCAGCCTGTCCTTATGGGAGAGGTGCTCCAGCCCTCTCTCTGATCACCTTTGTGTCTCTCCTCTGGACCCTCTCCAACTGGTCTACATCCTTCTTATGTTGGGAGCTCCAGAGCTGGACGTTGTACTCTAGGTAGGGTTTCACGAGAGTGGAATAGAGGGGCAGAATCAACTCCCTCGACCTGCTGGCCACACTTCTTTTGGTGCAGCCCAAGATGCAGTTGGCTTTCTGGGCTGCAAGCACACATTGCCAGCCTGCAGTTTTTCCTTGTCCTTACCATTTCTGATGGGACAGGGACTCAGAAAGGATGATCATATGTGTCCAGCTGCACTGGAGCTGCTGTAACTTCATTGGCATGTGATGGTTTGCCTTGCTCTATGCAGAATTTCCCTCTGCCAAAATAAAATAAAAAGCAATGTGCTTTGTCTCCTAGGTTATCTACCCATGATCTGTGTGTTATTGTAGTAGTCTGCCAAGCAAGACTGCCCAGCTGAGGAGAAAACTCTTCGTGAGAGAATGTGATCAAGTGAGGACAGCGAGCCAGGTCATCTCGCAACAGGCAGCAGTCCAAAAAAACAGATTGCATCAGCATGGGAAATGATTGGGCAGGAGCATGTCTATGTATCCAGGCTCAATCTCAGGCACACAAAAGCTCAGAATGAAGCTGAGAAAGCTGGTGGCCAGGGGTTTGAATAAAGGCCTTGGAAATGCAAAGAACTTGGCCACGCTAATGAGGGCACTGGCACTTCCCTGTGAGCAGGCTGGAGGGAAAAGAAAGGCAAGTCAGCTGTGGAAAACTCTGGAGGACCTGCAAAGACAGCTTTGGAAACAAAGTAATCTGAAACCTCAGTCAGACAGAGATAAACAGCACAGTTGGTCAGGAATTTGGTGGTAGGGTTTCTCGTGATAAAATTTAATTAATGCAAAAATCTACTATGGGTGTAACCAAAGCACCAAGGAGTCCTTTACATGGACGAGTTGTGGCAGAAGCAGAGGCTGCCCTTGCCCCAAGGAGCCTACAAATTACACTTGGGCAAGACACAGCAGATGGGTGCAAGCAGATGGGCAGCACGAGGAGAGGGAGAGGCACCGTCGGGCTCGTCTCAGCGCCAGAGCTGAACTCAGCTCCTCTAATTTGGAGGCATCACAGAATCAGAGGCAGTTTTAAAGGATGGTGTGCCTGGAAAAGAATAATGTGATATTTCAGCAGAAGTTTATGGGTCAAAAGCAAAAGGGCTAACAAAAGTGGAAATATGGCAGGGCTCCTTTGAAAAACTATCAAGGGAACAAGTTTGGCACAAGGGACTAATTGGAGAGAGCTGGGAGTAATGGTTTCAATAATATATGAGATGTAGAGGAGGGTGAAGGAGACACCAGGAATGATCTCGTGGTGAAACAATCTACATCTCAGGAAATGGAGGAGCAAGAAATTGGCAACTAAGCCGGAGAGGAAGTACTGTGCTTAAAGTTTCAATAAAACACTGCTGCAAATGTTTGGGCTTTTTTTTAACTATAGAAAATGCCCTTTGACGGAAGCGATTTAAAAGTCATTGATACCCTGAAAATATCTAGAATTTTAAAAGTTGTTGTAAAAACTTGAGTGAGTGCTTGCTGCTGAACTGACAGTGCCTAATTCTGTTGGTAGGATGCAGAACTGACAATTAGATCTAAATTTTATTCCTAGCTCTGCTCTTAAGCTGCTACATACCTTTAAGCTAGTCTCAACGTCCCATCTGTAAAAGGGGCATAGGCCCAGCCATCTGTGTGACAGACATCAATGCTTTGAAACACTCAGATGCAGGCACCTGTAAACAGTGTCGAAAGGCATCTTTTCTACAGGCACTGATGCACACACATTCTTCCACCTATTTTCATTTATCTCCCTTTCACTGTTGAACAGACATCTACAGGACTTATTTGTTATAAGCTGTCATTTAAATGTCTATCCAGGCGAAACAAGAGACTCTCATTGCCTTAAAATACACTAGGGTGAAATCCCTGCTAACTTAGGAATACATCTTACGGATGGAAACTTTTCTAAAACCTTGCGGTAGTAAACTTACTGTACTGTATAACCATACATATAGAAACACTGGTGAAGTCCACGTGGCTTTCTCTACCTCTGCAATCTATGTTCTGACTTTTAATTCTCATTTATGGTCATCAGTCATAATTTCAATAGTAAATAGTTCTTATCCCTACATTTAATGTATTTTAATAATTTAAATAGTCAGTTCCTTTTAGACATTTAATTCCTTCCTCACCATCAGACATACAGTGGATGTTCAATCAAAAGACTGAAGCCTTGGTTTTTTTACCTCTCAACGTAAACACCATACTTTTGAGGAATTCATACAACTTTGTAATAATCCTGATTTTTTTTCCCTTTTATGAGATATGCATACAGTCAGACACACACAAACAGACTTCTTAATTGACCTAGTCTGTATAAAGCGTTTTGAAATTTTTGGCTGGATGGTGCCATAGAAGTGCAAGTTGTCATCCTCTTGTATGTTTTTAGGCCCTGAGTTTTCAATTGGAAAATGAATTTAAATGAAGGAAATCTACAGAAAAGTCTTTCACATACTTATACTTTAGCAACAAGAAAAATGAATCCAAATATACTCACCACTGTAATATTTCATGTACCTATTCATTTACAAAGCAGTATGTGGTGATTTCAGTACACTACTTTTAAAAGCAGGCTTTCCTTCCCAGAGTGAATAGCGTTGCAGGGATTGCCATCCTGTGGTGAACCAGGGGATTAGCAGATGATTGAAACCGCAGCTACGTAAAATTAAAAGGTGTCGAGGCTGAAAAATATTAAGAGTAGTAGCTAATAACGATGCTAGAACTACTGATGGTAGAAAGAATTTCTTCAGTCAGCTTCAGGTATTATTTACAGTGGTTAATTAAAAGACATTTATTTTCCAAATGTAGCTACACAAAGGCGATACTTTGTACTGACCATCCAAAGTCGGTAAAATGAGACTGAACAGTCACAGTCTCGTAAACAAGCTGCAGTCAAACACAACCCTTAGACACATCCAAAATATTACAAGCCTGATCGCCCTCTTTGCACTGCTCTGTCTCCATTGATTTCAGTGAAGTATAGCCTGGGTTTAACCAGGTGTTAGATGAGATAAGAAAATATTTAAGGTCACTATGTGTTTCTATTGCCTTTTAAAACATTAGAGGGGAAAAAAAATTCCTTGTATATCTAAAATTATTCCTACTTAGGCTATGAAACCAAATGATGGCTTAAATCTAGTTTGTTAACCATTTTGTTAGGTAGCAGTGGTTTTAAGCATTGCTGCCTTGTGTACCTTTAAAAAAGGTCTGACGGAACATTCCATCTCCCTGGTTTTATGAGCTTTCATATTTATTGCCTTGTCTACTGTGTATATGAATCTTGGAATTTGTGACAGATTTTTCTTAGTTTGTTCCATTGTGTACAGACCATGTGTTGTCTATGCACATAAAACACTCAGTAATTGTATGTGCAGGGGAAAAAAAAAAAGTTACTCACAAAGAAACTTAAGCACTTTCAGGTTATCCCTGAAGAGGTGTTTTAAATCCAGCCCCAGGAAACAATTGCCTCCTTTTCTCAGAGTTGTGATTAAACTTTGGCAGGATTCTCAGATGTATTTGGCAGTTAACTTGTATTGATTTAAACAAAAATTATGTACCGGAATTCCATGAGGATCTTGGCTTGACTGCTGCTGATGTAGATTTTGGATACAAGAGTGCCTCCACTGGCTCCCTAGTGTAATGGCTGGGAATGCAGTAGGATTTTTCATGTTTTTAGGATGAGTCATGCAGGCAGCAGCATAACAGATGGTGCACAGTGTAGAACAGTAAAGACAAAGATATGAGACAGCTAAGAGAAAACCGGAACAGCCAAAGGAACAAGCAGAGGATGAGAGAGGCTGAAAGCATGAGAGAAGCCAGAAGGCTGAGCTTTGCCAGGGAGAGCAGGAGCTAACGAAGTGTGGAGTCAGTGCAGGGTGAAGTAGCTCAGACAGTGGTCAGCAGGGAAAATTAAAGGGCCTGTAGTCAGAGTAGAAGGAGCAGAGGTAGGAAAACTGAGAGGAGCAGGGCTGATGGATCACCAACTTGTTGGTGGGGCTAAGTGATGGATTTTGGTGTGAGAAAAGATAAAGTATCAGAGGAGGAGGAATAAGGAAGTGGAAGAGCTGAGGAGACTGATAAATAATACCCTTTGAAGGCAGAAATACCACAGCAGTTACAAAAGAGAGCAATCAAAACCAGCATTGGTATCCTGAAACTCGGAAGTCTAGAATGACAGCAGCGAAACAAGGGATGGCAGCTGCCGAAAGTCAATAGTATAAATCCCCCTAAAAGAGCTCAGGCCAGCAGTAGGCCAGCAAAACGAGATGAAACACAGTAGTTCAGAGCCGGTGTAACAACCAACTGCAGCAGAGAGAGGCAGACACGCTTGGGTAAAATATGAAAGATGTTAAATTCCACGGGTAAGTGAAGCACAGTTCCTGAAAGGAGGGATCTGGAAAAGCCCATGTAATTGAAAAGTGCACTAGTGTCTTACTGCTGCTCCGGCTCAAAGAAGGCAAAAGCACTGAGAAAGCTCCATCAGCAAAATACTTCCCAGAAATATTGCAGGCTCCCTCCCCTCGCTCATCGCCATGTTCTAATACAGCAGCTATTCTGACAGCCGCCTAATTGTAACACATTTTGGGTGAAAGACTAATGTGGAAACTAGGAAAGGAAAAGGTCTTAAACGTTCATCCATACATTTCTATTATCCTTATCCCAAGAGCTAATTCATTTTCTGTGCTGGCAGTCAGCAGTTGGTGGAGCTACTTTCTCCTGTCCTGTCTAGGTCATACAACTGCTTGTTTTTTTCAGGCTGAACTGAGGCCAGCAGGATTCTGTCCTACAATTGCACTGCAGGGATATTTTTAAAGGACTGATTTAGTATTTACAAAGACTTTTCTACAACTGTTTTTAAAGACAGAGAGCCTTGCTCTTTGCAGGGTCAAAAGTTTTGTTCTTATCCATGGAATAATGAAGAAGGGCAGCTGCTGGAAGACACCTCAAGAAGCCAATCACTCACACCAGAACAAGGCCAGAGGTATCTGCAGATTTTAACAGGCATTTGGAGCAGAAATTCCATCATTGCCATAGACCATCTAGTCCAGTAGTCAACTATTTTACCCTCAAAAATAGTTTTCCAGTATTATCTCAAGTCTTTCTTGCTGCTATTTAAGCTCTATCTACTACTGACACCAAAATGAAATTACTCCTTTCCTTTTCACACTTACTTTTATGCCTCATATACTTCATAGTTAAAAGTTTTGCAAATTTAATCCCCAGTGTGATGTTGTATTGCCACACAAAAGGCAAACACTCCTCTTCAGCTTGCTGTGAAGCAGAACCCAAGGATTTACTGAGGAATCCCACATTTAGTCAGTTATTTTGCCTGAGTAGCATTGGTATTTTGCACTTGCTCCTGGAAAGAATAAACCAGTCTACTTTTTTTTAGGGCATTCTTTTTGCATCCTGATTCCGCTCTCCCAGCAGTCTCTGAGTTTTATGATTTCTGCTAACTTACTAAGTACTCTCTACTTGATCCAGGTCACTGGGTGTTGAACAAAACTAGCCATAGGACAGACTTCAACAAAAACTTTCCACTTTGATCAAAGGACACCAACTAATCAGTAAACACTCTCTGAAAATGGTTTAAAAAATATTTTTGCATCCATCTTATATTTGTTTCAGCTAAGCCAAGTTTCCATAACATGCAAAACAGTATCAAAGGGTACAGCCTAAACATCTGCTTTTCTTCTATCCACAGGCCTCATAACTCTCGGATATGGCTTTTTCTTCATATGACTTATTCTTTAAAAATCCAAGTTGGCTACTCATCCTTTTGCCATTTTCTTCCAGATGCTTAAAATGTTTTCTCCACCCCCCAAATCTTTTTCTTCAGACTGAAGTTAAGCTTATTTTTTATTATTCCCCATCCCTCACACTCTCCATCCACATCTAAAGATGGATGAGGTACTGGAAGGCTGAATATAGTGAACATATTACCTCTCATCCAGAAACTGTCAGGAACAGCTAAAAATTCTGAATATGTTTCAGCTTGTCTACTAAGTAACACAGAAAAAGTTTAAGTTTCATGGTTTACTCTAGAATAACCCAACCAGTCTAAGTCCTTTCAAAATTTTTCTTTCCCAGTTTTCAGGTAAGAAAATATAATTAACACTGACAACAAAAGGATACCAGTCTCCACCTCAACATTAATCTTTGTAGTGAAAACTTATACAAAAAAAAAAAAAAGGAAATTACAAATGTCAGTGTTCAGCATGCATAAGGCAGTGGATGATACCATATTGATCTGATTTACTCACAGCTAAATACTGTTTCTTGCAGCCTGCAGGTACTACACTCTAAAAGCTTTGACATTTTTTAGAACCCATATGGGTTAGTTACACTATGAAGTGAAAATCCATCTTATACCTGAAGAACATTAGTAACCAAATTGATACCAGTGAACAGGAGTTCTGCAAGTTGCTGTATAGATTAAAGATATTAGATATCAGAATGCAGTGCCTTGCATCTGTATTGCCAATTAAAACGTGGTGAAGTCAGGCATGCTCAACTCTCACAGTTGAGTGGCACAACTGTTGCTCTAAAACAAGCTCATGGTCGCAGTTCAGTTCTTTGCTGACAGGTATCCGTGTCAAACAAAAAGGACACCAGCATAACTAGTTCTTACCAAAGAAACCAAATCACCTACAAACTCTCATATTTCTAGTAGCCTCTTCCCACGATACACCACCCTCTAAGAAGAGCTCAATGCATTAATTGCACTTTTTGCTGTGACTGAAATCCAGATTTCCTCAGTCATCAGGATAGCTGAAAGGCCTCAATGAGAGTGAAAGCATTACTTCCAGAGTTCTCCTCCTGAGATTCTTACATTTGTTACAATTCCTTTCTTGTAATGGTTTCAACCCTCTTTAATCATGCTCTGGAATAAAAAGATTCTAAACTAACTGCAAACTTAAGAAGTGGCAATTAGAAACTCTAAAAATAGGCCAGAGTTATTGCTGCAACCCTTTTTGTGAAGAAAACTGTAACACCAAAGGAAAAATACAATCATTACATTCACAAACATGCAATATCAATTACATTGTCAGAGACATTGCTATGCTGTAGGAAAACGGTTTCCATTGTACGCAGCATTTCCATGCGTGTCAGGAAAAGAAATGAGAATTGTTAGCTTCCCCATACCGACATTGGCTCCCTGTACTGGGAGCAGCAGAAGTTTAGGATTGTCTCCGTTTCTAAGACTGTAACTCTTAAGAAGTCTAATATTTAGTGCTTCCTAATTCATATATTAAGAACATATGCATGTAAAATACACAACTAGAACAGGAAATAAGGAGATTATAGTAACCGTATCAAGCAGTGTTTTTTGAACAAGTATCCAGCTTCACAAGTAGTTAACTGAAGCACTTTCAGCCTCCTAAGCAAAATTCCATTAAGCACAACATATCTAGAATTAGAATGCTGTAAATTACTAAGAAAGTGTCTAATGGTGGTGCTTAAAAATATTCTGCATAAGTCTAAGAAAGGTGTCAGTTTTATTTTAAGCATCAGTGTGGACTACTTCATACGAATAAATAAACTTAGCTGTAAAAAATATTATAGATTTTAGTTAACAATTACACATCTTTAAAAAGTTGGTATTTGGACTTATAAAAAATGCCACGCTTATCTTTACCAGCAAGGGTATTTATCAGTGTCTCCTCAAAATGGCTGAAATACCCTCCTCTCTCCAAAAATTGTTTCAGTGGCACAAATCTTTCAAACATGTCTCAGTTCTCAGCGAAGTAAGGAGGGGGTCAGCACAATGGGTACCTTGGGCTTCCAGAGGGCAGACTCTGGCCTGTTTATGGGCCTGGTTGGCAGAGTTCCTTGGGAGGCAGTCGTGAAGGGCAAAGGAGTCCAGGAAGGCTGGACATTCTTCAAAAAGGAAATACTAAAGGCAGGCTGTCCCGTGTGCTGAAAGATGAGCTAGCAAGGAAGAAGATCAGCTTTGGCTGGAGCTCATGCTGAAAAAAAAAAGAGTTTATGATATTTGGAAGAAGGGGCAGGAAACTAGAGGAAGACAACAAGCATGTCATGAGGTTTTGCAGGAAGACAATTAGAGGGGCCAAAGCCCAGCTAGAACTTAATCTGACTACTGCCGTAAAAGACAATAAAAGATGTTTCTATAAATACATTAGCAACAAAAGGAGGGGTAAAGACAATATTCAGCCTTTATTGAATATGAGGGGAAACATAGTGACAAAAAATGAGGAGAAGGCTGAGATACTTAATGCCTTCTTTGCCTCAGTCTTCAATAGTAAGAACAGTCGGTTTTGGGATACCCAGCCCCCTGACCTGGAAGACAGGGACAAGGAGCAGAATGAAGCCCCCATAATCCAAGGGGAAATGGTTAATGACCTGCTACAGCACTTAAACACAGACAAGTCTATGGGACCAGATGGGATCCACCCAAGGGGACTGCGGGAGCTGGTGGAAGAGCTCACAAGAAGGGCCGGAAGGAGGATCTGGGGAACTACAGGCCGGTCAGTGTGACCTTAGTGCTGGGGAAGGTTATGGAGCAGGTCATTTTGAGTCCCATCATGCGGCACATACAGGACAACCAGGTGATCAGGCCCAGTCAGCAAGGGTTTATGAAAGGTAGGTCCTCCTTGACTAACCTGATCTCCTTCTATGACAAGGTGACCCACTTAGTGGATGAGGGAAAGGCTCTGGATGTTGTTTACCTGGACTTTAGTAAAGATCTGTTTCCCATAGCATTCTTCTGGAGAAACTGGCTGCTCATGGCTTAGGCAGGCATATACTTCATGTACTCTTTGCTGAGTAAAAAACTGTCTGGATGTCCAGGCCCAAAGAGTTGTGGTAAGTGGAGTTAAATATGGTTGGCGGCCGGTCACAAGTGGTGTTCCCCAGGGCTCCGTACTGGGGCTAGTTCTGTTTAATCTCTTTATCAACGATCTGGATGAGGGGATCGAGTGCTCCCTCAGTAAGCTTGCAGACAACACTGAGTTGAGTGGGAGTGTCAATCTGCTCAACGGTAAGAAGGCTCTGCAGAGAGGTCTGGACAAGCTGGATGGATGGGCCGAGGCCAACTGTATGAGATTCAACAAGGCTGAGTGACAGGTCTTGCACTTGGGTCACAACAACCGCATGCAACACTACAGGCTTGGGGAAGAGCGGCTGGAAAGCTGCCCAGCAGAAGAGGACCTGGGGGTATTGGTTGACAGCTGGCTACACATGAGCCAGCAGTGTGCCCAGGTGGCCAGGAGGGCCAACAGCATCCTAGCTTGTATCAGGAACAGTGTGGACAGCAGGACCAGGGAAGTGATTGTGCCCCTGTACTCAGCACTGATGAGGCCGCACCTGGAATACTGTGTGCAGTTTTGGGCCCCTCAGTACAAGAAGGACATTGAAGTGCTGGAGCATCTCCAGAGAAGGGCAGGGGAGCTAGTGAGGCATCTGGAGCACAAGTCTTATGAGGAGCAGCTGAGGGAACTGGGATTGTTTAGTCTGGAGAAAAGGAGGCTGAGGGGAGACCTCATTGCTCCCTACAACTACCTGAAAGGAGGTTGTAGTGAGGTGGGTGTTGCTGTCTTCTCCCAAGTAACAGGGAGGAAGAGAGGAAATGGCCTCAAGTTGTGCCAGAGCAGGTTTAGACTGGATATTAGGAAAAATTTATCATGCATTGGAACAGGCTGCCCAGGGAAGTGGTTGAGTTAGCATTCCTGGAGGTATTAAAAAGACGTGTAGATGTGGTGCTTAGGTACATGGTTTAGTGGTGGACTTGGCAGGGCTAGGTTAATGGTTGGACTCGATGATTTTAAGGGTCTTTTCCAGCCTAAATGATTCTATGACTCTGTTACTGTTCCACAAGTTGCAGAAGTCTGGAAAAAGTATTGGGGGAAAAAAAAGGAAATGAGAATGTCTGGTCTTTTTTATCTAGAGGTATTTTGCAGCTTAATTCAATTAAGTATAGGATCACCTGGCTTTTTAAGGGTTCATATACATATATAACTTTCAAAAGCTACACAGGTTATGTATCTCTTCCTGACTATATTGACTAGGTGTCATCATTCAGAGATTATACTGAAGCCTACGGAGGAGCCATGGATCTAGTATTTTCTCCTGCAAGAGAGCCAGAAAATAAAGACCTCTGCACTTCAGCCTGACTCTTTTTGTTGCATTTGGAAGTAGGCCAAACTTCTGGTTTTAATCATGGAAAGATGTGTTCCTGTAAACTCTACCTTACCTTTATCAGCATTTTCATTTTGTTTTTAATTTCCCACCCCACAATCTAGTTCAGTTCACCCTAGAAGATATGAGCACCAAACACAGATGGATACTGTCACTAGAGGAAGTTTTCTTTCAGTCACTGAAATTTTCCTATTACTGTCCTAAACCCCTACAGTAGAGGCCACCTGCTGTTACCTATGAAGAACAGCAGATGTGTACAGAAAATACCAGCCTTTCTTTAAATGAAAATGGGATTCGTATAGCACATAGCAGTATCTCTTCTTTGCAGGTTATTTGTCAGTGCTCAGTAGAAATTTTTCTTTGGGTGACCAAGAAGCCTCCAACCCACATCCAAAATGAACCAATCTCCAGTTGTGCATTCTGATATCTTCCTACCAAGCATGGTCCCAATTTCTGGATAGTCTGTCTTCTGCTCTGCATTCATTTTCCCTGTTATCTCTGCACCTTGTGCTTTGGCAGAGGATCATACAAGAGCTACTTCATAGCTTGTGACCAAAGAAATATAAGGGATCATTTAACTTTGTTTGTTGCAAACAGAGTCATCATCTTAGTCTTATTCTTGCAGTTATGAGCCTCACAAAACAGCTTAAGGTACCTTAAATGCTGAGCCCAGAGAGTTGTGGTGAATGGAGGTAAATCCAATTGGCGGCCAGTCACAAGTGGTGTTCCCCAGGGCTCTGTACTGGGGCCAGTTCTGTTTAATCTCTTTATCAACAATCTGGACAAGGGGATTGAGTGCAGCCTCAGTAAGTTTGCACACAACACCAAGTTGGGCAGCAGTGTCAATCTGCTCAAGGGAAGGAAGGGTCTGCAGAAGGATCTGGACAAGCTGGATTGATGGGCTGAGGTGAATTGTATGATGTTCAACAAGGCCAAGTTCAGCACTCAGCTGACAACAACGCCAGGCGATGCTACAGGCTTGGAGAAGAGTGGCTGGAAAGCTGCCC
This sequence comes from Chlamydotis macqueenii, assembly GCF_036417535.1. NCBI lineage: Eukaryota > Metazoa > Chordata > Aves > Otidiformes > Otididae > Chlamydotis > Chlamydotis macqueenii. The sequence continues at coordinate 25,844,225 of NC_141559.1, forward strand.
GGCAGAAAGGGACCTGGGGGTGTTGGCCAACAGCCAGTTGAACATGAGCCAGTAGTGTGCCCAGGTGGCCAAGAAGGCCAACGGCATCCTGGCTTGTATCAGGAACAGTGTGGACAGCAGGACCAGGAAAGTGATCATGCCCCTGTACTTTGCAGTGGTAAGGCTGCACCTTGAATACTGTGTGCAGTTGGGCCCCTCAGTACAAGAAGGACATTGAAGTGCTGGAGCATCTCCAGAGAAGGGCAATGAAGCTGGTGAGGGGTCTGGAGCACAAGTCTTATGAGGAGCAGCTGAGGGAACTGGGATTGTTTAGTCTGGAGAAAAGGAGGCTGAGGGGAGACCTTATTGCTCCCTACAACTACCTGAAAGGAGGTTGTAGTGAGGTGGGTGTTGCTGTCTTCTCCCAAGTAACAGGGAGGAAGAGAGGAAATGGCCTCAAGTTGTGCCAGAGCAGGTTTAGACTGGATATTAGGAAAAATTTATCATGCATTGGAACAGGCTGCCCAGGGAGGTGGTGGATGGAGTCACCATCCCTGGAGGTGTTCAAAGAACATGTAGGCGTGGTACTTCAGGACATGGTTTAGTAGGCATGGTGGTGTTAGGTTGACAGACTTGATGATCTCAGAGGTCTTTTCCAACCTTAAAGATTCTATGATAAATCTTAACAACAAACATGCAAAATAAACAAATGCAGAAGTCACATTGTATGTAAGAATAAGGGAGTGGAAGTGTCATATTCTGAGGGCAGATGATAAACAGCTAGCTCAGAAATTTTATTAAGTACGCAAACAGTAATACTTCACAATTACAGGAATAAACAACACTTCTGAATGACAATTATTATATGGATGAAAATAGTGCTTTAAATACATGTTGCTTACAAAAAAAAAAAAAAAAAAAGAAGACATTTATGGAGAGTTAGAGGGATCTTTACTTTCCCCAGAATGCAATGTGTTACTTTAAAGAAATAGTAATGTTCAATCTTTCAAGATGAAGTAAAAATAATTTGGAGTCTCATCTCTCACACAAAAAAGCAGCAACTTCTTGGCTGTTATGTTGTTCAGATACAGTACAAGTTCATGGAAAATATGATATTTCTTGTCCCTGGTGTTTAAAAAAAAACCAGGAACCACCATTATCCAATAGTAAAAAACAAAGCTGAAATTATGTGGTCATGATATGGCAACCTAAAGCCTCAATGGAGAACAGGCAATGCGCACAAGAAAAAGGCTCAGAAACCGCACCAAATTCAAATAATTTTATAGAAAATAAGTTTTATTTGGCTCCTTTCGTACACTTTTTCAAAAAGAAATGCACATTCATACAGTTTGCCTTTCCCAGTGCATGTCTGGATTTGCTCACATATGAGTCATTAATATCAAGGCAAAAGCTGCCTTTGAAATCATTTCAGACACATTATATTTTGACTGCAAAGTATCCAATGTTACTAATTTTCTAATTATAACTTGGAAAGAAGTGTTTCAGGTGTTTCTTCTCCAATTCACACATATAATTGTCCCACACAGGGAAGAGGGGACAGACCTGCAACAAAGACCTGTCAAGCCAATGGCCAATATGCATTTCAGGTAGAGCTAAAGATAGGTTCTCTATTTCATACTGATTGGGATACAAAAGAAAAACCCAGCTAGGTAACTTGCCCTTTTCAAAAGCTCTAAAACAGAAATGGTGAAACATTGCTCCAAAACTACAAATGAGCCATTGGTAGTGAGAGTTTGTTTGCAGAGAAAGCACTTTTTCCCCAGTTGTTTCTCATGGCCAGGTCTCTTTCCCGTTAATGGTGACTATGGAATTTGTTTCTTGCTACTTCTTCTTAAATACTTCATGAACAGGAGTAAATTCAGGCTTTCATACATCACAAGAGGTACTAACCCATCAAGTAGCCCCTACAGAAAAAATTTAAGTTAGAAAAAAAGTTAGTAAACACTGATAGCACTCCTCAAAAATCAAGAGATGTATGGTCTTAAAAGGAAAACTTCAGACGGCCAAAAACTCTGCTGATCAACACTATTTAAAACAATAAATCCTGTCCAAGATACAAACTTTCCAGCTTAACTACACGCTCCTTCCTCAACTCATTTTCTTCAATGAACACTGAAAATGGATTAGCCTGTTCTCAATCCAGCTTCTAGTTTTTTGGAATTTTTAAAGCCCAGGTTACACCCTATGAAAGTTTCTTTATTTGTACCCTTTACACAAACTACCAGTGTTAAGACATTCAGTACAACCTGACATTCTCTGGCACTCAACACAACTCTGGTCTCTTTTTCTCTTCCATTTCTCTGAAGCCTCGTTTCTTTAATGAGTTTAAGAAAGAGAATTGTTAAGATACACGTGTACTGAATGAAACAAGAAAATATACAGCACTGATGAAGCAAGAAAGTACAGAGCAGGTCCCTATCCACCTACCTGCTGCCAGGGAACCCATCACTGTGTTATGAAACAAAATTGTTAACTACACTGCAAAGGTTAAAAAAATATTTATGAAAGGAGGAATGACTGTCATTGTAAGTCAATACCTCATGGAGCTACTCCAGAAATTTACCTACCAGTACCTCCAAACATCAAGTTTCAGTTACTCTAAACAAAATAGACGGACTGAGAAATAAAGTGGAAAAAACCTGAAAACCGTGCATTTGGATTTTGCATAGCCTGAAAGCTCCAGGTCTTTCCTACTTTTTGATTTGTGAATACAGCTGTATTAAAAAAGTCACATACATAGTATGCTTCAATGTTATGTTCAGTTTTCCAGCAACAAAAAAGCCCTAAGACATCATCTTTACTTTAGGACTGCTTTGGATGTTTCTGAGCACTAGTTCTTCTAGTTAAGATCTCTCATGTACACTGTCGCTATAAAGAACTCAACTTACCTTGCTTCAAGTTCTTTGACACTTGCTTTTTCCTCAAAGCCCTACCATGTAATTACTTTCACCTGACCTGTATACATACTCAGTCTATCTTAAAATTCATTGTCAGACTCACTAATCATATCTTCTGACATACCAGGACCTGTCACCTTTTTTTAACCACAGCACAATCTTACAGTAGCTGGCCCCAAAAGCATTCCACCTCATTCAAGGCAGCTTGTTCAAAAAAAAAAAAAAAAAAAAAAAAAATTGAAAAAAGCAACTTACAGCCAAGCTCCAGACCTTTAGCATATCTCACTGTATTTTCTGTTACTCTTAAATCTAACATAGGCACACGTGAGCTACAAAAGAGAGGAAAAGGTGAAAAAGTATTAAATCACTTACGGTAATTTCATCCTCATGAAAACTCTGGCCATGAAGAAGCTCAAAAGCACACTGACAAATCCAATAAAGAGCAAAAGAAATCTATTCAGCTTGGGGATATTTGGTGCATTGGATCGATCCAGAATTATGAATCCTAGGCCACCCATTGTGAAGAGGAAGCTGGATGCAAGCCCTTCCATAATATATTGTCCATTTACTCTAAAGAAGAAAGAAAAAAAAAAAGGGAAGAAGAGAAAGGTGGAAAAAGATCAGTTTTAAAGAAACTATTTACATTTCAAACCCCATCTACTCAACCTACTTTAGCTGTACAAATACATAGGATGATTAACTTTGACGGCTGACTTTCTAACAAAAAGTAGGTATGGAAACTGACATTATGCAATTGCATTCAGGCTTTAATGTGTAATTTATCTCCAGGACTGATAGTCTGCAAGGTGACCAGTCAAGCATACCAGTGGTTTCATACACAACAGCATATTCTAATGGCTACCAAGAAAGCTCATCACTTTCCAGAAATATCTCATCCAAAGTAGCACCTGGTTTCACAGACGGCTCAAGGCACAGAACCATGACCACATGGCCACTGAGCTTTCCAAGTCACTTCCATTCTGACGTTTAGGCAGCAGTGCCTGAATCCTCATCTCAGGACAAATCTCACTCAAGGAACTACTTCAGCTCATGAAGCACATCTACTGGTTTCAGCACACAGCAAAAGTGGTTCTTGCCTGCAGTCTGTTTTGCTACTGGCTCACGGAGCCTGCACATACTGACTGTAGGCGTCCCAGCCTGAAAGCGTCCCAGGTTCTGCCAGTCCACACTGCTGGATTTGCTTCTTACAAAGCTCAGATGGAGAGAGGGGAAGCCAAGATGCAGAAAGAATATTACACCTGGATCATGAGTCACTTGCTTCCCACAGTCACCAAACCTTTTTCCTATCCTTGTCATTAGCAGTACTAGCAACCTCATAAAGGTGGCATGGATGAAACTGCTCCAGATGCTAATATAGAGAATTAAGATTATTGTCTCATATTCTGAAAACAATTTCATCTTCTTTCATGTTGCTTTCACTGAATTGCGCTGAAGTGCTATCAACTCCCTGCAGTAGCCTGATTGATCTATGTTGCAGCAATCCAAGTCAGTCTGAGACATACACTACATCTAGTCAAAGGCAAAATCTTTACATGAGGCCTGTCACAGACCTCACATACTCAAATAACAGTTTTTTGTATTTAACAAAAAACATTATTTGTTTCCACACCAGTTACAAAAGTAGAGTTAGCACTTTTCAGACCAATTTGTGACTAAGCACTCTAGCTCATTTTCAGTAACAGAAACAAAAGATTTAAAGAAAACACTGTTGTTACACATTTGTAACTATTTTCCCCACTGTCAGACACAAGTATCCCAATTACATTAGAGTTTAAAAGGTCAGAACTGAAAGTTTCACAAACATTATGTATGGTGCCATGAAATATGACCAAATGTGTCCACACCCACTATAAAGCTCAACTTTAACAGCAAGGGTTTGGAAAAGAGATCAATACTGCCAGCTCCAAACTTGTTTCTTAACAGACTTTTCATTTTTAAAAGTTTTGGAAAGACCGCGTTTTTCTATTTCCATTGATTTCAATGTTTGTTTGGTTTTTAAAAATATTTTCAAACCAAGGAAAGGTACAGAACTGATCCTGCCTTGCACAGAGACCTCAAAAAACCCCAAACCTGGATGCACAGCTCTGTAAAACGGGTTTATTCACTTGTGCTTACGCACTTGCAGCACCTCGCTTGCAGGGGCTGAGCCCTGCTCCTACCTGTATGCCAAGAAGGCCACCGGCCTCTGATGCCCGTGTTCATCTGTCATCGACCCCACGCTGGGAGGTTCCACAATCACGTCATAGATAATCCCTGCGGGGAAAAAAAGCAAACATCACCTTGGACTGCTGGCTGCAAACAGGGAGAACCGCTTTAACACCGCCGGGACGCTCGGAGCCGGCCGACGTTGGGGTTTCACGGCCAATGTGGAGCCGGACAAGGCGTCAGCAGCGGCTCGGCTGGCAGGGGCCAGCATCCCGCCCCGCGGAGGACGGGCTACTCCGTCAGCAGGGCCTCCCGCTCTCCCCGCCGGCCCCGGCCTCACCTCCGGTGATGAGGAAGTAGGACACCACCACCAGCGCATAAACGGTCATGGCCGAGGGCATGTGCACCCAGCTCGGCCGCTTCAGCTTGATGTTGGGGCACTCGAGCACGGCGAAGGGCAGGCGGTACAGCGTCTCCATGGCGGCGGGGCGGTGCGGCCCAATGGACAGCCGCGGTACCCCTGCTCCTTGCCCGGCTCACCCCACCGCGGCCGCCCTCTGCCACCGGACACGAAGGCGGAAACGGAAATTGGCTGCCGCGTCCTGACAGGGTAAAGTAACAAATCTTTTTTAAAAGCCAATCTAAATGAAAGAACCCAGAGGTGATGGCCAAAGGCGGGAATGACAGCCATAAAGCATAATTTTGTTTTTCTGCTCAGAAACATCCTGAAACGCAGACCCCTCGCTGCCGCGGGCTCTATCCATCTTACTCACCTGCCAGGACCCAGCAGCCCTGACGTGTCGGTGCTGGGTAACGGCGCGGAGCTTGGGGCAGAGCCGGGGGCGGGGCAGCCACGTGGCCGCCCCTGCCGGGTCCCGCCGCGCCGCGGGGCTGGCGGCCGCGGACACGCGTGTGGGTCCACGGGCGCTCGCCCCCAGCCTCACTTAGGGAAACACTCCGGGGGCGAGGCGCCCCGAGCACTGCGGCGGTTCCCTGGCAGGGGGAGGCAAACCCGCGTGAACCATTAGGGCCGCATCACCGTTCCGCTGGCACTGCCTAACGACTGCTGTTATTTCTGCCCGCAGCGGGGATGGCACTTCTAACCCGTACCTCAGCTGCCTTTCCCTGCCATCACGTCATTCAGCATTAACCATTTTCAGTCTTAGCCCTCCCGTCTGGAAAAAAAAAAAAAAAAAAAAAAAAAAATCTCCGTGACAGTGCAATTTGCCTGTTAGCAGACGTTTATGACATTTCTCCTAATTATTCCAAAAATATTCTCCCTCCATCTTGCCTCCTTTACAAAAGTCCCAAGGAAAACTCTAATCTCACAGCTTTTAAAGTAAAACAAGAGCACTTTTGAGGCACGTTAGACACCTGCTCTACTTGCTGCTTCTGCTTTAAAACTACTTTTCCAGCATGCCAAGTACTGTACTTGTACAAGTTTGTACTAGCGCAATAATGCAACAACTAATAAAATGTTAACCTTGTAAACCAACTATAGTAACAGCACCTAAAAATGCCAGGGTACCTATGTTAGACTTAAAACCTCCTGTAATTAGCTACAGCCTTTGGAACAAGTTTTAGCATAACCTGAGGTGAAGAGAAAGAAACACTGCATACCTGAGTACTTGCTACATGAGTTAGCAGCAAGATTTATCCATTTTGAGAATATTGAATTATTTTAATGACTTGGGGCACTGTGAAGAAGTTATTGGGGAGGTACAGCTCCTTTCTAATGGTGTCAAGTCAGTTATCCTGGACCACAGCCATCTCTTGTTGTCAAACCCAGGAAGCACCAACCCCTCTGCTGCAGGCTTGCAGGCAGCTGACCCAATGTACCAGCTCACTGTTGCTGAAAGGGCAGAGGTCTTTTCATCAGTGATCTGCTTCTTGGCTGACTGTACAGCCTGACAAGCTCCAGAGCTAGGCACGGTGCAAACAGACAGCCTACAGTCAAGAGGAGGAATCCACATGCATCTCAGAGCCACAGCCCGAGCAGGCTCCACAAGCAATCTCAGAAACCTCTTCAAATGGCAGCCTCACTGCTCCCACTAAGTCTGCACACTCAGTAATTATTTCTCCTCCTTCCTTATTCCAGTGGTGGTGCTCACTACTTTTTGAAAAAAAAAAGTTGTTGGTTAAACTAGACACCCACTTCTTGTGAGATACTAGTAGTTTCAAAATTCAGAGCTGGAGGTGAGAACACCACTGCACCCACAGGTAACGCAAGAACTATCCCGAGCATGTTAAAGCACTCTTAGATAGCATTAGAGGCACATTTACAGTTCCCTCTACAAAACAGAAGGAAGAAAAGCTGCAAAATGAGCCTATTTTCACTTTTTACAATTGTTTTTTACATTACCATTACATCCTCAGTGATAAACTAGCAGAACTCTGGTTCAAGTTTCAATATTGGAGGCCTAAATTGCTGCTCTAATTCTGGAAGCCATTAAAGCTCTGTCCTAGCTGCACCCTGGAGCTCTGCTTGTATCGTACCGCTTAACTGCTGTCCCAGGAAGCGCCTAACAAATAACAGCCACAGCTTTCTTCCAGGAGATCCAGATGTAGCAATTTTTAACTACCCAGTGGATACAGCACTCACTTCAAGATGTCGACTATTCCCCCCACCCTCATACTGAAGTAACAGTAACTACAGCACATAACTACTGAAAAAAATTATCTACCTTAAGCCTATACTAGCTCTCCTCTTCTTCATCTGACAATCTGTCTTCCAGTCTTAAGTCTTCTTTTGCTCGCTTTTCTCTTTCACATTCCTAACTTTCTTCTGAGCCAAGTCCTCTGATGATTTCATACACAGCTGTTGCCATGAAAAAAACCCTGCATTGCCCAAAGTTACTCCAGTCCCTCTACAGGACTATGAAACAGAACTAGAAGACCTGTTTAACCAGACCTCCTTCCACCTCCTTGATTCCCCTCTCTGCAGGCAGCACCAAACGCAGCATCCTGACTTCGGGGGGACTATTGCACCAAACTCCAATTCTGCATTAGACAAGCTGCGAGAAGCAGCTCCTACCAGCTTTGACTAGCATGTGGAATGACAGGAGACAATGAAAGTGGAGCTTTCATTTATTGGGCTGAAACGACAAATAGATTCACTTTGACTTCTGGCTCTGTGCTTGTGCCTTCAACACTTTCACAACGATCTTCTGCTCCTCAATAAGAAAAGCTCGTTTGATTCTGGAATGGAAAAACAACAGCTTTAGGACATGTATCCACTTAAGTGAAAACACAAAAATAAGACAAACTTACAGTTAGTTTTGCTGTCTCCAACATTCATTGCCTATGTTAGCTGAACAATTACATAAACATTCTTGTAAGCACCAAAAGACAGGGACAGGGGCACTGTATGAATGTAACAGTTCGTGTGCCTGAAAATTTAGGGCGAGTGACTTGGAGGCAAGCAAGGTAATACCCGATGGCTTAACATGGGAAAAATTACCTTTGCTAACTTCAAAAGTTAAAAAGCAAAACTCCTCACTGGCAAACTCTTTTAGCTGTTCTTAAAATAAAAATTGGTGTAACCAGTTGTGGTCAGTTCTCATCCTTAGAACTACAGAAAACTTTATGCAAGTCCAGTTATCAAAACAAGAACAGCTTCCCTTTCAGGATTAAAGCTCCTTTGCACATAAACAGGGAAAAACCTGACAAGCCAAGTTATGCCTAAATATGATTATTTCTGGACAACATGTATGGCCACCATATAGATGGAACTACGTAATAGTACTCATAGATAACAACCTATTTGATGATTTCAAGTTAAAAGCATATACCACACATTCTTCTACCTTGAAACATTAAAATGCCATTCCATATGCATTTAGCATATACAGCTACTGTCACAACACACAGAACCTACCAAAGATACCTAAACAGGCACAGAAGAAAACCTGCCAATTACAAGGAAAGAGGTGACTGTGGTTTTTTGTTTAGGCAGTGTAAGAATAAGGCATACTCATGTATTAAAAACAACCTACCAAGCTCGTAAAAGTGTTTGGCAAAACACTTAAAAGAATTGGCTTTTAAAACAGAAAACAGATCTGCAGCCTGTCTTCAGTGGCATCTAATGTCATGAACTCACACAAACAAAAAAAAAAAAATCCTAGCAATATTTGCACTACAGATTAAAAAACTGGCAACAGACTGCTGACCCTGAAGATCTGCTTTGATTACCATTCAGAGATGACATTCTTTGTAATACATACAAACTTGCCAAGAAGTATAGGTTGTACAGCTGTTACACAATAGAACTGAATTCAGTGGGGCCCAGCAAAGGCCACCTTAAAGCTTAACCACATGAAGATGCTTAATATGCAGGCAATTAATATCACTGAATCCCAAAACACCACAAAGAAGCCAAAAGCTCAATTGATGTTACACTAGTATCTTTGCCTAAGACAAAAGAACAGGACAACAGAAGAGAAGTCTTTACCATAGACGCTCAATAAAACAATACAAAAATCCAGAATGACAGACTGTTTAGCACCAAAGCAACAGTGCAGTAAGAAAACAGGAAGAACATAAACTCTCTACAAAGGAGCTCCACATGCTCAAATCCAAGTGACAAAAATCGCACGCATCACTGCTGATTCCTTCTCCTTCCATTTTATTACAGTAATGTCAGACTAGAACCTTCGAAATTTTGGTCCACACTATGAAACACAGTGAGATGTCAAAATCTCGTATGAAGTAATCTCAAGAATAAAGCAAGTTTTCTGTAAGCTTACCTGTCACGGACACACTTAGCACACATAGAACCACCATAGGCTCTGCTAACGTGCTTCTTTGTTTTTGACAGCCTCATAAGAACCTTAGGACGCACAGCACGAACCTACAGAAAGCAAAAATGAGCAGTGTATGATAAGACAGTAATTTTGGGTAGCAGTCATATTACAAAGAAACTTCACTTCAATAGTTTAAAAAAGTAGCAACATCTGAAGTTGAGTATTCAAGATGCAAAAAGGTGACTGAAGTCACAGCTGGTTCTACATGCCATCTTCAGCATTCCTAAGCTGATCTTTTCATTCTACCACAGGGGTTCACTAGATTAATTTTAAAATTGTTTATAAAAAAACATTGTTTTCCCAAGGGTAGGAACTGTTCAAACATCGACACTACTTAAGCATTTCCATCACTGTTAAGAGCAAGGGTGTTACACCAAGAAAACACTTTGGAGAAAAATACCACAAAAGAAACATTCTTTCCTTTTTTTCTAAAGCTGAAAGTCAAACTTAGCTTACCTTGTTGTTTTTTTTTTTAAAGCCTACCTAGTAAGTCCAATTCAGACTTTTAAACCAGCTACAGAATCACCTCAGTCCAGCTCTAAATGTTTCAACTAGTTACATCTTATAAAACAAGAAGATTCAGACATGACAGCAATGAGAACCACAAGCATTAAAAAAGCACTTGCTCTTTAAGCTTTCAACGCTTAATTCAACAGTTAAACTTTGCAACATTCAGATAAGAATATTTTAAAGAAGAAAGTTATTCCAACAAGAATTCATCAGTAAAATAAGCACATTATATTACTTGAAAAGGCTCTCTATACTGAAAAAAAAATTGCTGTAAAAACAAAAAAATCTTATGCCAGTAACCCAAATACTTACACCCCGAAGTCTTCCTGGGCATATGCCACATGCCGACTTCGGTGCCTTCCCTACTTTCTTGGTGTAAAGGTAAACAATTCTGTTCCCAGGCGTTCGGGACCTAAGCAGGGCAGAAAAATACTCAGTTAATGTAACAATCAAAACTTAAAACTTAGCTTTCTCAAAAATTAAGTTTTCTCAGAAACGATATCTAACTTACAGTCTGGTCTTGTTGGAAGCTGTGTTGTAGGACAACCTACGGCGGTAGGTCAGGCGCTGAACCATTTTTTACACCTAGATTAATAAAAACAAAGCATCACTAGTTTAAAGGCTCAGTGTCAACATGGAAGTTCACATCACAGAATCACCTGCACTGAAGCACCGGGCCAGATCTGACTCAGCACCTGTTGATTCTGTGTTAGTATTAACAAGTCTCGAGTGCTTCCTCATCAATGCCAGCCAACACAACTACATTTTAAGCCAACAAAACGTGTGACAGTGGGCAGAATGGGATCTGCAATGAAGATTCATCCAAACTAACTCGAATGCAGTTCAACATCCTGCTCTTGCCTGTATGATGTCATGCTCCTCCAGAAAACTGTTTAAAGATTTTGCAGTTGTGTATTTCCTAGTCAAGGTAAGCTTCGCTGGCAAAGCTCAAAACTCAGCTGAAGCAAACGTTATCTTCTCCTATCTCATCTGACAGCAAACTGTCTCCCAGATCGGAGCCTTCTCCGGGCCCAGCACAACGCGACGAGAGCAGTGAAGCCCGCAGCACCCCGCTTCTGCGGCGACGCAAGGCAGTAATGCCCCGACGGGGCGCCGGCCGCCCTCACAGCCCCTCAGGGCAGCCCCTTGCCGCCGGGGCTGGCGCTCCCTGGCCGCTGGGCCTGAGGGTGGCGAGGCCCAGCGCCGCAGCCCCCGCCACCGGCTCGCTGCGGCCCGGGAGACGCGGGCCCCTCTCGGGAGCTCCGCGGCAGAGGCCTGAGGAGGCCCGGCCCCTCCCGGGCGCAGCTCTGCCCCCGCCGCCGGCCCCTCACCACAGCCCCCGGGCCCCGCTGGCCGCCCCAACCGCCCGCCAAGCCGCGGATGGGGGCGGATGGACACCGGAGGCCCTCAGATACCCGCAGCCATACCTGGCGCCGCCGGACCCGGAAGAGGAAGCGAAAGCGCGCGGGTCAACCTTGAAATAGTGGCGCTCTGGAACCCGGAAGGAGTAGCGGCGCCTGCGCACTGTAGCACACCTCCAGGCGCCGAGGCAGAAGGGCGCCGCCATGTTGTACGGCGGCGGAGGCGCAAGTGTGGCGCCATGTTGCACGGCTGAGGCGGGCCGGCAAGGCGCCGCTCAGCGGCAGGAGCCGGGGGCAGCCCCGGCCGAAGCGGCCGCGGCGGGGGTGATGGAGCCAGGGCGCGAGGTGGTAAAGGACGACAAAATCCTCTCTGCTGCAGATGCTTCACTTTTCCTAGACATGCTATGCACATGCTTTCTCCTCCCACACACTTTTTCAATTTTTTGTATGTTTTTCTGAAATGCTGTTTTTCTAGAACACCAGCTTCTCTCCCCAGAGAGGGCGTTTTGTTTGTTATTATGGTAGTTACATAGTGGTAGACCCACAAGCCATTTCTCAGTCCGCTGTTCTAAGCTCTAAATCACAAATTGCTCATACATGCTTTTCCACACCAAACCGGCAGATAACACACCTGGAAACTGTGTGCTCTTTCGCAAAACTTACAGGGGGAAAAGACAGGTCCTCCTTCAAGACTGTGCCCCTTCTCCTGCCAGCCTCAATATTTAATGGCCTCTGGTAGACCCCTGAGAAAAGAAAAGGAAGGAAACAGCAAGAGCTACGGGAGCATAAGAAGGCTTCTCACCAGCCAGAAGCAGAAGCAGTGTTCTGGTGGTGCCCACTCTGCAGTTATTAAAAAATAAATAGCAAAAGCTACCCTTATCATCCCCTTGCAATTGCATTAAGCACCATTTTCATGGGAAGGAAAGGAGGAATGCTCGCTGGAAGGAGCCCCACTGGATTTCACTTCTTCTCGCAGACGTTTGTTTCAGCTCGCATCCCGCACACACAGGCCCCTGACAAGCTGAGAAACATGTTGAGAAGCAGCGCTGGCCTCTGCGCTCTGAGACAAGCATCAGGCTGGTGACTGGAAGGCCCCCACTACCCATTTGTGGCCTCCCTAATGGATCCTGCTCCTGCCCCGCCACGTGGCACCAATGCCACGCAGGCCAAGAGATTTAAAGATTTAAAGCAGGCACTTCCATCCCTTCTGCTCCCCAGCCTCTGCTGCTGGCGGTGGTCCTGCTCTGCCACACAAAGTCCACCCCCTTCTTCCATCCCGCCCCATTGCTTCCGCAACTGATGCTGACTTGTATGGGCAAAATTTTCACATAAGATCAATGGGCAATTGCTGCCTGCGAGGCGCGCAGGCTTGGGCCCACCGCCTGTGAGCCCTGAAATGCTCTTTTGCTCCACTAGCCTGAGCGATGTTCTGCAGCGATAACCAGCGACCCGCGCATCAAGCACATTAAATGTGTAGGATGTCACTGCCATCATTAGTGGCTTCAGCTTTGCTTTTGGAGAGTAGCGGGTGCTCAAATAGCTTTGATGTGTGCTACTGGCCTTGTTTACGGGTTTGTAACTCAAAGTTCATTGTACTGCATCCTCCTTGTTTTCGATCTATAATTATTATTTTGGTTAATTATTGACTCTTTTTAAGTGCAAATTATGGACACTAGAATTTTTCTAATTCATGAAAGAAGAGAAAATACAGATGAACTAGATTTTAGGGTATATTTTAAATAGGACCGTATTTCAGACAACAAGTACATTTCTGAGCAATTAGAGTATTTAATATGAACTTTCTAGGCCCTGAACCCTGAGGGAAATAAGAAAGCCAATTAAAATAGATTAAATAATCAGGCCTAAATATAAAAGTGTAACAGAATCCAATTATTAAAGGACAACACTATTCAATTATGATGGAACAGTTTAGTTTAGATGTTGTCAGTGCAACAGGTAACTATTTTATTATTGAACGACAGTATAAATATATTTTTTGAACTTACTTGATTTGGGCTCTAAACTCAACTGGTGTAAATTTTAGGAGCTGTCAATTAAATGCCAGTGGTTCACTTCTGCTGATGTACTGGCCTAGTTTTTCAAACATTTTCAGTTTATTTTATAAAAGGAACAGGGCTATCAGGCAAATGGCTCTACAGAGCATCTAGAAATGTTAGCTTTATGACAACTGCTTTAATGCTATCTAATGTGAAGCAGGAGCTCCCTAAGCCCCTTTTGTACAGATTAGTACTAGTCAAGTGATTCTCTCATGTTCTCTGCTACTCCTACCTCTTCACAGGACCAAACCATCTCTTTTGGGAGCAGTTATTTTCTGTGTCTGACATGTCTCTTTAACACTTTCTGCACTTTTTTCTTTCCTTGAACAAAACAAAGGGAGTGTGTTAGCCAACACACAACCCATCAACTTGGAAAAGTAACAGTGGCATCCTAGAAGACCCATTTTTTCCCTTCTAGGATGTCAGTGGAAGCATAGGGCCCCAGGATGTTGGCTTTTTTTCCTATAGAAAACTGGAGGTTGGCTGCCAGGGTGTATTTGCCTATTGGCAGTGTAAAATGGGAAATCTCTTCTCCCCCAGAGATTATTAGGAAGATAATAATCTCTGATGGCAGAATGGTAATACGGTGCATTTTGCACTAGCCAGCAAGTTGTCACCGAATTCTGTTACTGCGCCAGTAGAACACTTTATTCATAGTTTAAGACCAGTTCTTGGTATGTTAACCATCCTTACTTTCTTTTCCACACGATACTTTCCTTACCTCTCTTTTTTTCTGAAAATCCCTATCTGTGTGCACAACCATTCACTTGGTCACGTAGCAACCTCCACCAGAGTAACAGCAAGAGTGCCCAAATGAGTTAGGTTTGATAAGCCTGTCTGGACCGCTGGAAAGTGTCCCACCTTACTTTCCTCACCCTCCTGTCCAATTTCCAGGGCTCTCCCAGGCCTCACGAGGACTCCGCTGCTCCATCAACCTCTCTTCATGGATCCTGCTAGGGCTCTCCTGCACCATAATATTCAATTAAAAAATGAGAGATTGTTTTCACTCTTACTCACTTGCTGTCATACCAGCCTAGGCTGGCAAATTCTAAGAGGCACAGGAAGGAAAATAAGCTTGTGTGCAAGCACATAATGGGTACTGCAGAGAGGGAAAAAAAAAAAAAAAAAAGTGATAGCTGAGGGATATACCGCTCCTGTTAAGCTGCAGCCACAATACCATTTCCATGAACAGTGGACGGATATGTGTTTTAGAAATGTCTCATTGAAATCAGAATCTAACTTGGATACAACCAGCAGGATTAGGTCTGTAAATGAGGGAAGGAAGCGAGAAACCTTGGAAAAGTACTAGCAACTACTGGAAAGGGGAGAAAGAAGAAGAGGTCCTGTGGTCCATTGTGTCTCCAGAGCTATTTTTTTTCTTAAAAATCCCATTCTCTTTCCTCATTAACTATGTGGCATGTGTCACAATCTGATTATATTAATTTATATCAACATAACCTTCCACAACACAGACCTGTGCAAATTACGTTACAAGAAACTGTAGTTCATATCCATTTTGGTGGAGCTTGTTAAACAAGCAAAATTATTTTGTAGCAAAGGGAAAAACAATTTAGTGGAATGCACTCCTAGCACAGAAAGTACATAACATCATATTTGGGTTGAAACTTTTTCTGTCAGAAATGTCATAACCCCGTAAGAAAGAGAATTAAAATCCCGTTATTTTAATTTACATCTAGCCACGAGATAAGTAAAGTTATCATTGAAATTCTAATTAAATAGGATGATTGACTAAGGTAGGACATCAAAGAAGAGAAGTGAATATGATAAGTCAAAGTCTTATTAATTAGTCTGCGTGGAAGAAATTCCAGGGACGTCAAGCTGAGGCTGCTGCAAGGAGAAAAAAAGCAGACAAGAAAATGTGTGTTTCTTTGAAGTTAGGAACTGAGATAGTGATGGAGGTAATTGTGTCTGACTGGATCCAGTAATGAAGAGCCGTAAATCAGACCTAGGAATCGGAGGAAAGATTCTAGTAACGAATGTGGCTGCCCCCCTGCTGCGAAGAAACAGAATGCAGAGCTGACTAATTGACCCAGTCTATCTCCCAGTAGCTCTCTGTTATTTATTAATTTTTAATTTCTGAATTATTTACGTTCTGGGAAATTATTTTTGACAGCCTGTTAGGCGTGCCAAAGTTAATGGAGGATGAAAGGACCGGTACTAGAATTAGCAGGGATGTAGTCACAGGCTACTGAATTTAATGATTTTTGGAAGGGAAAATTGATTTCACACAGCGTGTCACTTTATACTACTTTAGGGATACACCAGCTATTTGATTAATTGAGGAATAACCAACTCAAAGTATATTTGAAGTGTAAATGAATCACAGTGCTCAGCTGTTTATTTTTCCCCTTTTCTGATGAGAACACTGAGTTTGCTTAAAGTTGCTGATTAAAACCAACACAGGTAGGCCCCATATTCACACCTGCTTACCTTCTCCTGCCTTAGAAAAAAAATAAATAATTATTTCACCATCTGGACGAGACATGCAATCCTCCATCTCACTTGGGACAGAGTTTGTCCTTCCTATGCAACGCCTAATTAAACAGGCTTTGTGCGCACTCCCTCCTCCCTCTGCAGAAAGTGTTTAAGACAGAGCAGGGTACCGAGCCGTGGGCAGCGCATGCAACCGAGATGTGAATTCTGCATGGTGGTGGCGGCTCATGGCTGCTTTTCATCCAGTCCCTGAGATGAACTAGGGGTCCCTGGCTTACAACATCTCCTGTGTTGGTCCTCCTGGTGAAGTGGTGTTATGTCAGTCCACCCATCTACCATGTGGAGCAATGAAAAAATAAAGGGGCTCTGCACAGCTCCTCCAGGCTGTGAAAACCATGCGGCATCCTCGGTATTAAATGCAAGGTAAATCCTGTCTGCTGCTCACATCTAAGCCTTCTGGCCATCCAGGCATCAAGGGCATGGAGGCAATCTTTTCCCAGCAATGTGTAAGATGCTGTAGGCAGCTCACATCTCCAGAGAGATTTGCACTGGAAACATCTGCAGAGCTGCTCGTGATTGTCACCTCACTGCTCATTCCCCCGACAGCAGCTGCCTGAGGCGAGGGGTACTGCCACGTTTCTCCTGCCGTATGGGAAGGATGTGCCTCCCAGGGTCCTGTGCCTGGGATCAAAGGGGCAAAGCACCCTTGCTGCCACAGCTTCCTATGGCAGACTTGGGTAAATCACTTAATTAAGGGCAGTGTAATCAGCTGTGTGGGTGCTAATGGTGGTTACTGTGATTTTGGTTGTCCATAATGTAGTGTCTTCGGGTGGCTCAGTGTAACCTTCCCAACACCTTGACAATCTAGTTACCTAAGCACTAGTCCTAACTGCTCTAAATCCAACTTTCCTAGTTTTAAAATAAGAGTACTTAATGTTACTATTTCATAAAATCTCAGGGATTCTGTAAAGATAATTAGTGTGCAACTCTTTATTTGCAGAAGTTTGGGGACACTATTAAACACCAAATACTAGGAGTAGCTGTTCCTTTCCACAGAGCTGCTTATCACAAGAAATGTCTTACAAACATCTGCCATAAATTGATATAGATTCCACGAACAGGTGAGAAAGGTATAGGCTAGACTCCATTTAGCTTCCAATAAACAATAAAACTCCTTTAAATTGATTGGGAGCAAACTATTGAGTGAGAGGTTAAGTGTCAAAGGGGTCTGGTGTTTTTGACATTTTGCTGTTGCTTTCTTCCTTAAAACAGCAAGGGCTACCTACCATGGCAAATGTTGACCATATCTGGGTGAAGGGAGAGGTAAAGAATAATGAAAGGTCAACCATGCATCAGTTTACCTTTAAAAAAAAAAATCTATTTGTCCTCATGATTTAAAGACACATGAAGAGGTATAGGAAGGTTTTGCTGCTTAAGTTCTCTAAGGGATTTATAATTAATTAACATCTCCCTAGGTTATTTTTTTCTGAGCACTTCAGGAGCACTAGAAACATTTCTTTGTGATGTTTTACTGATGCAAGGCTAGCCTGGGTTTTTCTGTTACCTTTTGGATTATACTAGTGGCAATTAGCAATGCAAGGAGGATCAGCTACAACAGGGTGTTAAAGGAGATGTGTGACCTGTGGCCTTTGCTCTGAGGATTGCTACTTTATCACTTTTTTTCAGCATGTGCAGACTGGACTTGATCCTAGAACAAAAGTCTGAAGCAAAAACTATTTTTTCTGGGTCTCCCAAATCTGTGAGAGACCTTTGGTTTTATTTTGTGATTGTCATTAAAACTTTCTAAAGAAGAAATACTGTGCATGATGTTGATAAAACAACACAAATAGGATTTTTGTTTGTAATAAAATTGTATCACTGAAGCCACACACACTGCCATGCAATTTTGAAGAGTCCAATTCATCAGCAGCAGAATCGAACACCACAAATTCCATAGAAAATGTTTGATATATTTAGATGACGGCTTAAGAAACAGTGAGCTGTATCTTCAGATGTTACAAAACAATTAGGCAATTTATGCCACTTGAACATCTGCCTTACAGTTTTAAAATGGTCAATGGAAAACAAAAAATCTTCTGTAGTACCTGTAGAAATTAACCCTAAAACATTTACATTCAACAAATGTAACTAAGTATTTGGATGAAGATGATTTAGTGTGTTCTATACTGGAATGAATCCATCGCAGAGCTGGTTTCTCCCTATTTCAATATTAAAACAAAAGGAGTGTGCTTACAGTGCAGCACCTTGGGAATTCAGCTCAGAAGTCCAATTAACAACAGCTAATTCTCCATACAGCCTATTTACCCCTAAGAGTTGGCTAGATATAATAAGTCATACATTTTGCATTTAAGCTTTTAATGCCCAGAGGATAACAAAAACCTATCCTGATCACTTTTTATTTTCATCATATGAAGACAGAAGAAAGCATCCCCCTTTCCCCCTTCAGTTAAGTGTATCCATATCTTGGTGCTGAGTCTATGAAAGGACCTGCCTCATGCCTTCTCCCCGTGCCTCCCTACCCTACTTCTCCATAAACGCCTTCCTTCTTCAAGAACACAGGAAGGTAACAATGCATTGGGATAAGTACATCTTAAACCAATGTAGAATTATTCCATTTTGAACAACGATCTGCTGCTCATTCACTGGACCCAGTTTACTGCCCTTTAGACTGTCACACTGTATTGTACGCAGCATGTCCTGCCCTCACCCTGGTTTTCACCACAGGAGCTGTTAAGGTAGTGCCCTGCTGTGAACGTATTTTTAAAGCTATAACTGTAACATACCATAAATTGTGATGACCATGCTATAACATGCTAAAGATACTTTCAATAATCAGAATTATCTTCTGCAACTCAATTTTGCTTACAATGTAAGTCAGATTTGAACCAAATTCTCCAAACATAAAAGTCCAGCATGTTATTACACTCTTTAAATGCAAAAGGGAGAGAAGCAGAGAGGGAGAGAGCACGAGCTTTGGATATTCTTTGCTTTACAACCTAAACTGCACATTAAAAATTAGGGACACATTAAAATATCTAGCTATCCGTCCACATACACTTTTACTGGTGTTTAACAGAAAAAAAAATAAAGCCTAGAGGTACCCATATACATCTGTATTTATCAAGTTTTGCAACAAAGAAATAATGCCATATAACACAAAATAGCCATGTGAAGGGAATTTGGAAGAAAAAGGAAGTGGTTTGAGAAGAAAACAACAGAGCATGTTAAAACATAAAGCATATCATGTTACTTGATAGCAACACAAAATGTGATGCTGTGCTGAAAAACTGACTGGATCAATGTTAGGTAGCTGTGCCTGCAGCGCAGCAGGTTATGGTACAGAAAGCTGCCTACAAAATATTTCTGCAACACTGTACTTTGCTGTGCATGGCAAAAAACCCAGAAGGTGTTATTTTTTCACGATGAACTTGGCTTATGCTTGGGATCAGACTGGCTGCTCCTTATGGGGGTTTCTGAGTTGCATATTTGCAGATTAAAGGCCAAATTCTCAGAAGGGCTTACAGCCAGCTTTCCAAGCGCTCAGCTGCCGAGCTGCAAGCCAGGTTTCTCACAGGTCCAGGAATGGGAACAACTGAATGGGAACCGAGCTCCTATGAACATCCCAGACTAATTGGCTGATTCCTCTCTTAGCAGATAGGCCTGTGACAGAAGTTGAGGCAGCTGAATGCAGTATTTCTGACATACTCAGATGAGAGTTTTAGTACCTGTCTGTACAGAGCTGGCAGGTGCAAGCAGGGGCCTCCTCTGAACTTCTGAAGAAAAGTGTTGGCTGCATCTCATTCTCGAGCAGATTTTTAGATTGCTCTGCTCCCTTCTCCCTGTAAGCAGTAAAAAGAGCAAAAGTCTGACAGGCTGATCCTGAAACAGGGCTCTGTGGAGAGCAGCATGAATCCCGAAACCGGGCTCTCTGTGGAGAGCAAGGGAATACCCACCTTTGTGTAACACCCCATGGTCAAACTTCCCGCTCCTTGGGAAGCAGGGTAGGACAGTGGTGCTAATGATTCTCTCCCTTCTAAGGCCTCTAGATTTTAAGTGCTTTGAGAAGACTGAAGACAAGCATTACATTTTGATTAAAGGGATACTGCCAACTTACATTAAGCTTAGAATGTAGGGGTTTGTAAAAAGCGGGTATAAGTGGATGGGAGCTTGCATTTTGGGTAAATATTTTTTTGCAACAGCGTGAAGACAACTATCTTATCTTTGAGCTGAGAACAAAAGGCATAAAAAAATAACCTGATTAGAAACAAAAGTAACATGATCCATTCTAGTTTGCTGCTGAGGGAGAAAGAAATACAGATGGGAGATACCACATAGCTTCCCAAACATATTACAGCTCAGCAGTTAAGTTTGGTGTATGAGAAGCTTGTTTGTTTGTTTGTTTGTTGTTTAATGTGGTTTTAACAGTGAAAGAAAGCCACGCTAAAGTTCTATTTTAAAGACCTAACTAGGGACTAGAGTGAAAGGGAAGGTCACAGCAGGTAAGCTGGCACAGGGATTAAGCTGCACCTAGCAAATGCCTTTGCATCTGCTTTTACTTTATACTAAATACAGAAGGTTAAGATATCTTGTTTTTAATGTATGGTCCACTGCAGCTGATGAGGGAGTAGCTAATTACTTTCAATGATGAGAGAGATTTCCTGCAACCCATTTTGCCTATGATGGGAGGCAGATCTGAACCAAATTTTTCAAGAAGAGAGCCTAAAAGACAGCACCTCACTGTAGCTTTAATGTACACTAACCCTATAGAAAGAATAATGCCCAGAAATGCTCATTCTCAGAGAAACGACAGGAATGTGAATCCAGACCTTCATCTGACAGAAACCAGCTCCCTGAACAGAGCTCTGTTGATAGCCAAAGGTCTGACCCCACATCCCAACAAGAATTAGCGGCAGCTACAGAAACCTTCTGCAGTAAAGGTGTAGCTCAGTTTGGTCTTGGCTCAACCAAAAGCTGGGTTTCTGCTGCAGATTTCTCTGCTGTCTTTGCAATATTCATTTGAAAACGCCTTTAAAGAGAACAGGCCAAAGAAATCAAAGTGAAAGGCAACAATGGCCATGATTTTCTTTTTGTTCTTCACAGAGCAGGAAAAAGCGAAGCAGACCTCAGATACCCAGCCCTGTGCCTTCAGGTACATTTTGAGTGCAATTATAGTGCCTTCTGCCAGGGTCCACGCAGTAGGTGAGAGGTGCTTCCTAAAGCTGTAACATTAAGTGTGTACGATATGTAATAGGAAGGATGAAATAAGGCTGTGCTACTGCACTGAAGATGGTAGAGTGAGGAAGAGCGCTGGAACACAAATTGAAAACTACTTGTTAAACAAGGTTAATTTGTTCTCCTTCCACAGTGTAAAATGGCTTCAAACACTTCTAAACTAGGTCATTTGACTGCTCAAGAAATACATGGTGCTAGGCAGCTGTCTTTAGCAACAAGTTTATTGGAGAGTTTGATTGCATCCCAAAAGCATGCTAGATATTTCTGACCATATCAAAGAAAACTCAGCTATATTATCAAGGCACACTAATGAGGTGGTTTGTTTAATTGAAATACTTTAAGTTTCCATGTAGTACAGCATGAAAAAATCATTATTTTCATTAGATGAGCTACTCGTTAGCTGAAAATCTAAGTTACAAAATATCACAGTGTGAGATAATAAATACATTGTAAAATGCATTAAATCCAGGTTATTAAAAGGAATTTCTATTTAAAATATAGAGCCATGTAATTTGAGCATACTTCCTAGTGTTAGGAATCAGGTTTGATTCTTTGAAAAATATAGCCCAACCCAAAGGACCTCATCATGCCCTTACACAATTTGGTAGCAATGGGTTTTGTGTGTAGCAGCTAGAAGTTCTGAGATTCTCCTAAATGGCCCAATTTTGGCATTGAATTCATCACTGCTCTGTTTGATGTGATCATTAACAGCAAGTCAGGAAGCACTTTATAGCCTGTATTTTTAGGGGCAAATGTTTAGCTAAAAGTGTAAGAGTTGGTGAATTTGTGAGTTTTATGTAAAAGCATGCATCTTCATGAGACATCTCCCTTGCCTCTGGTGAGAAGTAGTTTGATAACTGTACTGATCTCCTCAAGAGGCTGCAATTTGAGTACATAGTGAGTTTGGGTGAAAAGGGAAAAACAGCTAGAAGGGACCTCTGGAGCTCATCCAGTCCAACCTCTCTGCTCAAACCAGGGTCAGTTGGAGCAGTTTGCCCAGGAGTGTGTTGAGTTGGGTTTTTAATATCTCCTTCTTCCTGGCAACCAACCCCCATCCTTTCTATGTCTTAGATTAATGAAGGTATTTTGTCCTCAATTCTCATATCAATGATTCCTTCCTAACTTATTGCTATACATATGCCAAGGGATCTTCTGCCTCATCTCACTTGTGCTTTCTCTCTCTCTCCTCCTTGGCTGAGGGATTAGTCCCCCAGCACTGTGAAGGTGTCCTTATGGCATTATTCTGTCACTAATCTAGTCAGCACAGGTCACCGCTGTTGTGCAGAAACAGCCCCAAGGTTTAGCCACCACATCTTAATTCCCAAGGAGTCCTGGGCATGCATTCAGGTTGCTTCCACCTGTTGGCATCCAGTCATGTTGAGACATCTTCACAGCTATTGCTCTCCCTGCCAGCTAGAAGAGTCCAGTCAGTGACACTGAGTGGTGTCATCAAGAGCACATGGACATGGGAGGAGACACAGCAGGGCTGCTGAAAGATCCCCTTAGCCAGCAAGCCAGCCAGCGATTCAGGAGAGCATACAGATGGTGCAATAATCTCACAACTGGCCAAATTTGGAGCCTAAGCAATACTTACATGGAGATGAGCATACATTAAAGGCTGCCAATGTGACAGCAGCGAGGGCCAATACTGAGGCTTGCCCAGGAATGGGCACGCTGCCACCACATAGCCACCTGCTGAGATCATTCACGCCAGAAATGCAAGTAATCCTGGTAAGGCAGGTGCCTGGGGGGATCAAATCCGTAGTCAAAACCGAAAAAGAAATGCAAAAACCCAAGCCCAGGCCACCTTCATACACCTGGCAGGAGCCCCTCTGCAGCCAGCCCATAGACTGTAAACTCTGGAGGCTGGAGCGCAAGGGATGAGAGCTGCACCCCATGCACCTGCCTCTTCCCTCAGTGACAAAACCAGATTTTTCTTCCTTCACAGAGACAAAGTTGCACGTCTTCGAGTTATCTCTTCCTCCTCTCATTTGTGTGGGTTTTGTTAAACATTTTTAGAAGCCTTTCCTTTTTTTTTTTTTCCTACTGGGGCCAACAGGGATGCGGCTTGCAGATTAGTACTACTGTTAGCTCTCTTTAATAGGGTTTTTCTTATCCCATTTAAGTAGAATAAAGAAGCTTCATTTGTTAGCTTAAAAAAAATCAAGAGTTTAATTCTTGATCATTGCTCCCAAGAGAACCCAGTTGGAGTTCTCTCATCATCACTGATCAAGTCTGAACTTTTTTTTGTTTGCTATTCAATTTCATTTGCTTTCATCATTTCAGAGCACTAACAGGCTTTCAGCACCACTGAAACAGAGGATGGGGCTTTAACTATACTGCAGTGAAGTCCTTGTAGCAATGGAAAACTGCTACATAGCATTTAGCTATGTACTCTCCCTTCCATAAAACCTGCATTTACATTGAATTAAAATTAACCTGGTGACTATTTTAATCATAATAATAAGCATTCCATATGGCTCTTTCTCCTTTTATATTATTTATTTGTTGTAGAGAAACTGTCAGTCAATTTCTCTGATTCCAGACCAGAGAAAGATTTTATCTCAGATCAGTGTAAAAATCTTTCTGATTACTAAACTGCTGCACATCACCATCTGGATCCACTGCTAAAATTATATCCATGGAAAGAAGCTTGCTTATGCTATGGACAAGCTTGCTCTGATGTTTAATAAATGGTATTTTTTTCTTAAGAGATCCCAAGGATGAGTTTGCAAGGGAGATCAGGATAGACAGCAAGTCTGCAAAGCAGTTTTCCACTTAGCTTACAATCCATCCAGGCCCTTTCTCTGGTTGCTTGTGTCTACCAACTCCTAAGTGGGGAGATGCCAGAGTGGGCTTTTTTATAAGTAAAATCTTTCCTAGATTTGCTCTGTGAGTGCTCCTTGAGGGTGAATGTTACCCAAGCTGTTAGCCCTTGCACAGGGAGAAAGCTGTCGTGATAAACTGATCGAGTCTAAGCCACTGTTGGACCATTCCCAAGAAGAGTATCACAAAGCCTATTTGCCAGATATCATGTCTGTTCTTTGGAGTCCTTGCGATTTTCCGTATGGGTAAAACCCCAGTTTCCAGAGAGGATCTGAGTAAGACAGCGAGGCCCTGAAGCAGTCTGTGTGCTCAGCCTCTGCCACTTTCCAGCTTAGTTTCTATGCTCAGGGTGCTCATCTGTGTTTCTAGGTTTCTCCTAGGTGTTTCACAGCTCACATGCCTGAAGGAAGTCATCAGCATCAGTTTTTGGGGCATTACAGATGTTTACCTGTCAGAAACAATACAAAATATGTGTTCCTTCAACCACAGCTGGCAGAGAGGAGACTCTCTGCTGAAGACTCGAAGGGAGGAGTGCACCCAACAGGTAGTCCTTTGCCGAAGAAAAAACAAGCACATTGCTCCTTCCAGTGAGAGCAGTACATGGCTCCACCTCGGTCCAGCCGATACCACCCAAATGCCCCAGATTTTCAGTGCTCAAGGTCTGCAGCCAGCTTGTGGTTTCTCCTTGGAGGGCTGGGCTGTGGGAAGAGAGCTCTCTGCACCTTGCCAGTGCATGGGAACAGCTGCAGTTTGAAACTTAAAAATACTTTTTCACCCCAAGCAGTTTCCAATTAATGTGCAGATGGAAACCACACAGATGATCTGTGGGAGAGAATCCTTGCTTGGCAAAGGGTGGATTATTGCTTTTATGAAATGCCATAAGAGCTCTAGTAGCAGAGTGCCTTGTTTTTTAAGATCGCCATTCAGGGAGCTCAGATTTGTGTCAAAGGACTAATGTTGCTGGAATGTAAACTTCTTATTTTATGGAAGTGATATGCAGAAAATAGTCAGGAAAATCCAACTTCTCTAAAAATTACACCATTTTGTATACAAAAGAAGGAAAAGTAAATTTTGCAGGGGGAAGCTGGTCACAGTTTAGCTGTCAGGGGCAGGACAGAATTTAGAAATATCAGTGGGCACCTAGAAAATAGTGGGGACATGAGGAAAGCCCAGAAAAGTGCAACTTCTTTCACTCTTATTTGGAATCAGCATCCAGAATAGGTGACATTTTCTTGCAAATTCATTTTCAAATCCTCACAGATTTATCCAGAACACATCTTTTTTTAGCCTTGAACTCCACAAGGAAGAAGTTACAGTGGGAAAATATAACTAAAAAAATGTTAGGTCACGCAGTTTACCAGTGTGAATCGCCTGCCATCCCTTACACAGCTGAAAGCGCTACACACCTCTGAATATTTTTTTTTTATTTTGAAAAGACAAAAGGAGACTAGAGAATCCTAGTTTTAGGCACTTCGGATTTAAACATTTTAGACTTTCATTTTTCCTCAATTTCCCTGTCCGTAAAATAAAAAACAATTCAGTCTTTGCTTGTCCATTGTGATTTTTGAGATACTTACTTGCACGTAATTACTTGGCAAATAATTACTTTGTAAACAATTACTTGTAGAGCCTTGTCGTAGTTCAGCCCGGATCAGGACCAGACTACGCAGTCTCTCTCTCACTCCCCCCACCCTCCGAGAGAACAGGGAGAGAAAATATAAGAAAAACGGCTCGAGGTTTGAGATAAGGACAGGGAGAAATTCTTAAAGTTACCGTCACAGGCAAAACAGACTCGACTTGGGGAAAACTATTCATTTATTTCTAAAATTAGCAGGAGAATGAGACAGGGAACAAGATAACCTCCCCCCACCCCTCCCTCTTCCTGAGCTTAACATTATCTCTACTACCTTCCCCTCCCGAGCGGCACGGGGGGGAAAAAGGGAATGGGGGTCACGGTCAGTTCATCACGTGTTGTTTTATGCCGCTGTATTATCGTCGGGGGGGGAAGAACTCCTCGCATTCCTCCTCTGCTCCAGCATGGGGTCCCTCCCAGGGGCCACAGTCCTTCGTGGAACTGCTCCGGCATGGGTCATCTCTTCCACGGGGTGCAGTCCCTCTAGAACAGCTGTCCCAGTGGGCCCTCCATGGGCCACAGCCTCCTTCAGGCCTCCACCTGCTCCGGTGTGGGGTCCTCCACGGGCTGCAGGTGGATCTCTGCCCCTCCGTGGACCTCCATGGGCTGCAGGGGGACAACCTGCTCCACCATGGTCTTCACCACGAGTTGCAGAGGAATCTTGGCCAGGAGCCGTGTTACTCCTCCCCCTCCTTCTTCACTGACCTTGGCGTCTGCAGCCGTTCCTCACAACAGGCTGGCAGACCCTCTCAGGATCCTTTTTACATCATATTCACTTCTCATCTCCTCTCCACTTCTTGCAGCCAGGCCAGGCTGAGTTGGGCCCAGTCGGCTGCCCGGCGGGAGGCCAGAGGGTGAGGCCTGCAAGGCCCATGAGGCTCGCGCCTCCCCCTCTCTGCCCCCTGCTCAGCTGCTTCACATCTTCTCTCCTCTCTCTTTTTTTTTTTGTTTTCCCCTTCTTAAATACGTTATCGCAGAGGCGTTATCACGGGACATCGGCTTGGCCTTGGCCAGCAGCGGGTCAGCCCTAGGCCCGGACGAGTCCACTAAACAAAGGGGAGCGACTTCTAGCACTTTCCTACAGAAGCTACCACCTTAGGCCCCCCCCTCACTATCAAAACCAGAACAAGCCTTTAGAGATCTTCAGATGATAAGTGGTAGAAAAATACAGGACATTATAATCTTTTCTTTTTTTTCTCTTAGCATCACTATAACTCGTTCTGTTCCTCTACAATTTTCCACAAATATTGCCAAAGAAGGAACAATATTGCCAAGGAACCACATTGCCAGAGGATGTTTTTAAAGTCAAGAGGCAGATTTTTTTTCTGAGTTCTTTTTTTATTAGATAAATGCATTGTCATTCTAGTTTCCAAGCATGACTAGTATGGCTAATTGCTCTTTCATCCACTGAAATTTGAGCTGATTAGGTCAGGGTGAAAGTAAAGGGCCTTTGCTATATTGTATGTGGAACGCATTGTATGTGGAACATACAGGGCAGCTTCCATCTGGCATCATCATGTCCCAGATGGGTTATTTTGGGTTATCAAAACAGGTCGGCTATTAATTGGGTTATTGATATAATAGGTTCTCCCTAAGTATATTCAAGGGATTGAATGGTTAATCCATGACTGTTCTGCCTTCATATATGGAAACTGCAAATAGAGTAGATATGCAAAAAGCACACTGATAAGCTTGGCAAAGGAAAATGTGTTGTGAACTGAACATATGCGCTAAAAAAAGTTATTCTTTTCTTGGGGATGAAACTCTAAGATGAATTGTATTATGTTGTGAATAACCACAGTTTATTTAGATTTTGTTCTGCAGATGGATTCATCCTCAACAGAGGGCAGTAGAGGATGAAAATGCAACTGTTGATCCCTTTGTTGTGTTCAGCTCAATTCTCTAATATTCTTTTAACTGGCTTTAAAATTGACCCTTTTATCTTGAAAAAGGAGGAAGAGTGTTGGCCATCTGGGAGAAACACTGCCAACACCCAGATGTTAGCATCCTTCTGTACCACTTACTCGATCAACGCAATATCAAGTTGTGCTGAGTGGGTGGGTGGGAGAGTGAAAGCATGGGAAGAAGGGAAGCTAGGGTTTTCTTGGAAGGGGAAAGTCACTAATCCTGTGCCTTCACAAGGGAAATACCCAGGCATTGCTTTGTGACTGCAGTCTACTAGCTCATAGCGGCTTTGGGAAACAGCACAAAATTCTCCCAGTGAAAACAAATGAAAAGGTAGAAACTCCCCTGTGCATGTGTCAGTATTAATTATTCTGCCAGAAATAGTAGCAGACTTCAACTGCCTAGCGGTTTTGCTTAGAGTTGGTAAACTCTGCTGGCTTCAGCCCCAGCTGTGAAAGCCAAGTACCCCAGCTGGGTGCCGGGAAGAGATGGCACGGACCCCAGCAAGCAGGTGGGAGCTTTAGCAGTAGCAGCCTTTGGCCTTGGCAGGGTGACTGCTGTGCTCAGGGCAGGGAGAGCAAGGCATTGAGACACAGCCGGGAGAGGAAGCCAAAGCCTGACTTGAGGGAAGAGCTGGGATGTCAAGGTGCTGGGCCTCCGCCAAGGTGGGAAAGGCCAAATGTACTGAAGTCTAGACCTAAACACCATGCTGGAGACCCTGCCTTTTGCTTGAATCCACAAGCATCTCTGTGGGGTGGCCTTGGTACAAGTTAGGCTCTCTTGGGTACAAGGCTAGGCCTGTGTATATATGCTTGGTTGCTTTATGATGCATATCACAAAAGCATAATTCGGTTCCAAGTGTTACAAACTGCATGGTCCTTTCCACAATGTTCACTGGGCAAAGCAATGATGGAAAGTAAACACATGTCTACCTTTTTCTACCTGCCAAGCGTAGACACGTTTGGCATCTCAGTGTCCTCTTCTCCATCTCCCAGCTTGCTCCTACAGTTTCATTCCTGGCAGGCTTGCCAGGGCCCTTCCTATCACCACTGTCTCACATCTGCTGCTTCTCTTAGTTCTGCCACATGCAGCTCCAGTGCTGATGGCCATGTTACCCTCTCTCATCCCTGACCATACATCTTTGGTTAGATCCCCACTGCTCACAGTGAGCCATCATGAAAGACCCATATAATTAGATATAATAATTAAAGCTTGGTAGAGATCAGGTAATTGCTTACATCCTGTAGCTTTCTGCCTCTTCTCCTTGTTCCCATACAGAACAGCAGACACACCTGAGGTAGCCCACAGTACAGCCTGTGTATTCAAGTTCATCTTCCTCAGTATTGACTGAAAAATGCAGCAACTCTACTCCAGTTGACAACAAAAAGCAAGAGTCTGCTCAAAGAGCAGGACAGGGAGGGAGAATCTGAATTTGGATGGAGGAGTTCAAAGAATTTGAGGTTTCAAGGGGAAGGTCTTTTTGGCCCAGAACATGCTACCTGGAATTCACAAATGTTGGATCTGAACTCAGTTTAGAGGCAGATTATGAAAAGCCCTTGGAAGACGGATAAGGAGAGGGAAAGAGTTACTTCAAAGCGACAAGGAACAAGATGCCCATATAGAAGAGTTTCCAGTGGGATCTGAAAGCAATATGAAGTGGGCTAAAGTAAGAGTGAGTCCTAATCCCCCCAAATCCCTCACAGCAGTCACCACAGCTGGGCACCTTTCCATAAAAAGCAAACAAACAAATATTTAGAAAGGCAGAGCCACCACTCAGGGAAGATTTTTTTTTAAATGGGTTGCACCTGCCTGCATCAGCCAGAATTCCTCTAGTCCTTCTTTTCTATAATATCCTATGCACCACACTTACACAGGCTGCACTTAAAAAAAGAAAAATCACAATCTTTCCCTAAATAGCTTACTCTTCTGTGAATGCCAATATCAAGATGGCTAGAAGGTTCACTAGGGAAAGAAGCAACACATTGCTGTCTTCCTACTCCCCGGTGGCTGAGCTCCTCTGCCTTATAGCTAACCTGCTGCAGCAGCTCTGTTCAAAGCTGAAAAACTCCCACCGGTGATGCTAGTACACTTGGGTCCCAGCGATGAGAGCTGCCTTCTGCAGATGTATCAGCGCAGCCAGCTCAATAGCACATTTTCCCGGGAGGTGATAAGACTGCTTGGGACAGTAAATAATTAGCTTTTCTGCCTCCAGCTATAGAAATGATTATGAATTTTTAAGCAACAAGAGTGATTGAAGCCATTTCTGTTTGCTTTCTCTTAGTTATGTTGCAAAGTTTAGCTTCGAGAAGGAAAACACCCTCAGAGGAGGTTGACAGACAGGTGGGAAAATACAAAAATGCCAAGAGATCAGAGGTAAGTCAATGAGCATTAAAAGCTGGGGGAGACGGTCTTGATAAAAGGGACTGGCTTTCATAACAAAGGAATTATCTTTCTTGTTCAGTCCTTCCTTTATCTGACAACAGGCGATTCCCTGAGAAAGTTGGCACCTGGGAAGTTAGTTTCCAGCAGAAGTTGAACATGAAAGTTCATTTTTTGGCAGAAGTTACTTTCTCTTTAATTTATTTATTTTTGTAAATTTATCCTAATCCTTTTTTTTTTAATTAACAGGATGTTGAAAGGTACTGTGGAGAGGAGTTGTCTCTACTGAGACATAGATAGGATTTAATCTCAGAAGTATACAGCCTCCCCCATGGGCTGCTCAAGGCTGCCTGGTGATGCCTCCTCTGCTGACGGCAGTTCTGCCTCCAGGACTCTTGTCCTCTCTGGCAGACTGGCAGTAAGGGGTCCCCTGATGCCACACATTGCGGAGTTGGCTCTTGATCAACCTACTTGGCACAGCAATGAACCTCGAGGTACTTTAGGTTTTGCACACAATGCCTCATACTTATTAACTTTATGTCTTGCCTTGTCAACTAAAATCAATATTGAAAATAATAAATACATTAGCAATTAATTATAAACGAATTATCATTCCCTGGAAAATGCTTCTAAGGTAAAAATATGGAAGGACATTTTCTGAAGATTCCCTGTCTACCTCTTCTATTGCCCAAATGTAGTAGCCTTGCAATTTTATAGTGGTTTTAAGTTTCTTACTAAAACATTCAATTTTTTTAGCTACTCCTGCACTTTGTCCTTGATCCACCATCTAGCTGAGCCAGTAAGCACCTTTCTCCAGCTCGAATGCAATCTTGCTGTTCAGTAGGCACAGCAAATACCAAATGCCTTCTGCTGTTGCAAACAGAACTGCAAATCAGACCCTGCAACAGTGGTCGATGCGCACTGAGAAGCCCAATACCGTCGCATCAGATGAATATGAAAACTTGAAAACTTCCTCAAGGTGGCAGTGAGGACCCAGAACAATTGGCCTAAGGTGTGATGGCTCCTAAAATGTGCAACTTCGTTATCACACCATGGCACCATGCACCGTTTTCCCTGCTCAAAAGACTGGAATTTGTTGTGATTGCAGATTGGGAGTTTCTTTCACAGTGGCAGGAGAAGCTGAATGAAGCTCCTTCAAGTCAGAGACCAAAAAATATTTCCCAAAAGAAGGATCTTCTGCCTTCTGGAAGAAAGTTAAGAGGCTGAACAAGGAGGAAGGAATGAGAGCTTCTGCTAAACAGAGTAGCTGTAGGACTTTAAAATGCTGTTCCCAAAATTATCACATCAGTGTACAGCTGCCACAATGAAGACATAATTTCTTACTGTTGAAGTGGCATCAGGGTGACTGGAGTGACCAGCTAGAAAATGCAAGTACACGTTTACCACTTCAAAACTGTTTCCCTTCAAAGTCCTCCTTCATAAATTTAAAGGCTTGGAAACAATGTCCTGCAATCACTTTGTCCCACGCCTTCCTGAGAGCCAGGATCAGGTTTAGCCACCCCCTCCCTGTAAGGTGTTGGTCTAACCTGTTCTCAAATCTGCCAGTGAAAGGGCTCAACTTCCAGAGAAAACCTAATTCCCAAAGTGTAGCTTAAAATTTCTTTGCTGCAAATTATGTTGATTTATTTTTGTCCTACTCACAGCAGCGATGGAGAACAAATGATGGCTGTCCTCTTTAAAGCAATTGTTTACATACTGAAAAACTCATACGTTTTTCCCCATAGTCTTTTTCCTCTAGACTAAACAAACTCAGTTTCTTCAACATTTCCTCATCACTCATGTTTTATAAACCTTTTATCATTCCTGTTGCTTTCTTCTGGACAGTCTCCAATTCATCTACATCCTCAATTCTGCTGGGCCCTGCTTGGCCACGGCTGACAGTCTGTCCCTAAGAACAATGCCACACTTCTGACTGAGAGGTTAGAGATTTGTTTCCAGATTCAGCATTTTTCCATGGTAGGCATAAGCATTTTAGCTTCTGATAGTACCAGTAAATATATATAACATTAAACAAACAAAACAAAACAAAGTCTGGCATTCTTGAAGGTGATGTCTCAATTTTGCACTTCAATGGCTGTTGTCTTTGTAAAATGCTTACATGTGTTCCTTCACACTCTCTCCACCTAGCAGCATGGCTACTGAGGCAGTCAGAGGCCTTGCAGTTAGCAACCCTTGTAGAAGAGTCTCTTACAAGGCAGTATAATTAAAGTCAGTATTCAAAGCATTTCAAATAATCAAAAGACTAACCAGCCCCCAAATAGAGGCAGAATCAAAGAGCCTGATGTGGAAAGAAACCCAGTGACCCTGAAGGCATAAGCAACCAACCCAAAGAGATTAAATGCCAGATTTCCCCATGCCTGAGGGAAATGGGGGAGGAACTAATGGCATCAACAGTGGAATAACAAACAAACTCAGGAGACTTCAAAAAATGAGTAACTGGGCTACCAAATTACATATGTTTTGTAAGTATTTGGGATAAGGAGAAGCCTGTGTGGTTAGAGTGCCCAGGCTTGGTTCAATTCCCCACCATGGAACTCATTGGGTGTTTCCTCCTTGGTAGCAGTCATGGCTACCAGTAAGCACTTGTGCAGTTTTGAATGGTCCCACACTCACAGTCAAATCAGAAATGCTCTCTTGTCTTCTCGCTAAGCTTGAAAAAGAGTTTGTGCACTCAAGATCTCATGTGTTTTATTCATCTGTATCAGCTACAGACGTCATCACATCAATATCCTTAAGCCATGGCAACTGCTGTCTTGAAGCTTGCAACTTTTGCTTGTAGGCTGTTTACTCAAGAGGCACACTCAACTCAAAAGCAGTGTCATTTACAAAGATTTCTTTTCCTTTTGTGGGCTGACTGAGGTTGCACAAAATACTCAGCAAAATATAGAGGCAGCAGCTGAATCTCTGATTAGAGCTTTTTATGGAGGAAACCTCCTTGACTTCAACTTCCAGACAAACTCATGGATCCCTCCTGTCTGTTCGCTAAGCTAAGCAGAAGCTGTTATCATCCATACATTGGCTTCTTCTATGTTTCTGACAACTTCAGGAGAAAAGCAGAAACTCCATGTTGTCTGCATCATGGAGTTCTTTTAAATGGTAGAACTGAGACCAACTCATCCTAAGGGTGAGACCAGCGAAAAAGAATTGGTGCAATTAATTCAGCAAGCTTTCAGACTGGTGTTTGTTTAACCAATGTGGATGAGAGCAAAATTCCCCCACAGCCCCTTTTAAACACCTCAACTAAGAAAATAAGCTTGAGTGTGGCAAAGAGCATGTTGATATCCCAAGGGACCAGAGAAAGTGCAACAACAGAGCGCCTTATACAGAAGGGGGAGTGTTAAGCATATTTAAACCAAACACTTCTTTCCCTTTCCTTTGGGATAAAACTATTTCCCATAGAAACTAAGGCTGTGCCCCTACATGTGCAGCCCGGGGAGAGATGCTTTGATGTGAAAAAGAATCCTGGTAAAGTACCGGATGCAGAAGCCAATGTGGAAATAGGAGGGACTTCCAGAAACAGGAAAAAGCATTGTCCCAGAGGGGCTTCGATCACCCCCCCAGATCGTCACTCAGACTGTCTGGCTAGTTTCCTCCTGCCGGTCACTTTGCCATAAGGAAAGTCTTGTCTTAGATATCAGGCAAAAGTTTACAACTTTTCCCTTACTTTAGGCAGCTGACAAAGTGAAAATGTGAGATTTTATGGCATAATCTAGAAAAAAAAAAGCTAAAGTGAAAATTTCACAAATTATAAAACAAACTCTGCTTTCAAGTGTACCACAGAAAACCTGGAGAAACCATAAGTATTTCAGAAAAGCAGGAGTGCTGTAAATTTTATTTAATCTAGGGAAAATGGGAGAGTGATTTATCTGTGTAAGTTTTTAGGAGGAATACAAAGAGATAAATGTAAGTATTAGCATGACACTCTTATGAGTGCGTGCACTCATATGCTGTCAGAGCTACACGGTAGGATGAAGGGCACCTGCACACAAAGTGCAGATGATTTGCTTTATGTTATTGGTAGGACAGTGTCAAAGGCACATGGTGTGGGGGATCTGTCTGTAAACACTTGCCTGGTATTGCGGGACTGAAAGCCCACAGGGAGCCTGTTCTAGGAAAAAATCTACGCTGTTTTTTCCATCTTGTTCTTTAAAAGAGACCAACATTACTCTCCTTTCTTCACCGCTCACTGAGATTAGTGCTGGTTGTGGCCCTAAACTCCAACAGTGAGCTTACACAGAGAGCACTGGTAGTACCATCGCATGATATACAAAGAGCAGATGTCCTCCTGCATGATCATGAGCAGATTCTGGTCGCATGCAGAGTCTGTTCAGCAGCAGCAAAAGAGAGCATGAACTGGTTATTGTACAATAAGTCTCTCCCCACCCTCCAAGTTTTCACCATTATCAAGGTTCTTGTGGGTGCTGGTTCTGAAACAGCTGATAGGCAACAGAAGTATCTTTTGATCAGAAGACCTTGTCAAAGCAAATGGCCCTATGATGGTAATGGGTGAGTTTTGTTTCTGTAAGTATTTCAGCGTGAGGCTCACAGATAATAAACTACGTCATCATTTCTTTGTATGCTCTAGCTTGTGATGACACATCAAGTGGGGCATTCTGCAACAAAGAGGCTGTCAGCACTCCCACTAGAAAGCTGTGAAGGTTTAACGCTGCATCCCAGAGTAAGATCTGGCAGCTTGTTTTCATACAATCATAGAATCATAGAACGGTTAGGGTTGGAAGGGACCTTCAAAGGTCATCTAGTCCAACCCCCCTGCAAGGAGCAGGGACATCCCCAACTAGATCAGGTTGCTCAGAGCCTCATCCAGCCTGCCCTTGAATGTTTCCAGGGATGGGGCATCCACCACCTCTCTGGGCAACCTGTTCCAGTGTTCTATAACTCGCATCGTATAAAATTTTTTCCTAATTTCTAATCTAAATCTACCCCCCTCTATTTTAAAACCATTACCTCTCGTCCTATTGCAACAGGCCCTACTAAACAGCCTCTCCCCATCTTTCTTGTAGGCCCCCTTGAGGTACTGGAAGACCGCTATCAGGTCTCCCCAGAGCCTTCTCTTCTCCAGGCTGAACAGCCCCAACTCTCTCAGCCTGTCCTCATAAGAGAGGTGCTCCAGCCCTTTTATCATCTTTGTGGCCCTCCTCTGGACCTTCTCCAACTGGTCCATGTCCTTCTTGTGCTGGGGGCTCCAGAACTGGACACAGTACTCCAGGTGAGGTCTCACCAGGGCAGAGTAGAGGGGGAGAATCACCTCCCTCGACCTGCTGGCCATGCTTCTCTTGATGCAGCCCAGGATGCGGTTGGCCTTCTGGGCCGCAAGGGCGCATTGCCTGCTCATGTTAAGCTTCTCATCCACCAGCACTCCCAAGTCCTTCTCCTCAGGGCTGCTCTCAATCCATTCTCCACCCAGCCTGTATTTGTGCCTGGGATTGCCATGACCCAGGTGCAGGACCTTGCACTTGGCCTGGTTGAACTTCATGAGGTTGGCATGGGCCCTCCTCTCCAGCCTGTCAAGGTCCCTCTGGATGGCATCCCTCCCTTCCAGCGTGTCGACGGCACCACACAACTTGGTGTCGTCGGCGAACTTGCTGAGGGTGCACTCTATCCCACTGTCCATATCGCCGACAAAGATGTTGAACAGGGCCGGGCCCAGCACGGACCCCTGAGGGACGCCACTCGTGACCGGTCTCCACCTGGACATTGAGCCGTTAACCACCACTCTCTGAGTGCTGCCATCCAGCCAACTCCTTATCCACCGAGTGGTCCGTCCATCAAACCCATGTCTCTCTAGTTTAGAGAGAAGGATGTCATGTGGGACAGTGTCAAAAGCTTTGCACAAGTCCAGGTAGATGATGTCAGTTGCTCGTCCCTTGTCCACCGATGCCGTCACCCCGTCATAGAAGGCCACCAAATTGGTCAGGCACGATCTGCCCTTGGTGAAGCCATGTTGGCTGTCACCAACCACAAACACCAAGAACAATATATTTGTTTAATTACTTAACTGAATTTGTTGAATTATTTCTTTGATGACTAGAGAGGACTTCCTACTGGTGATCTCTGAGGTTAATGATTCAATATATTTATTACTAAGTTAGCACTTAATGACTACCTCACATAGATGAAGTACACTCCTATCTTCAACATCTTCTTGCACTGATTGTGTACTAAATAGATTACTGCTTTATCTTCTTAAAGCTAAACAGAATATTGGCATATGGGTCTCTAAGCACTGACATCTCTGCCTGAAGATATGGGAAGCTAGAGGAGGCCAGCACCCTTGAAAATGGGGCCACTGGATAAACATCACAGCTAAATCTCATCAATATTTCCCTGGATGTCCAGTTGGCAACTCAAAGTCCTTTGCAATAGGACCCAGAACCTGAGGAAGCTCCAAGCCCTCCTACACCGGGACTGGTTTCCTCTCTAAGAGGATGAGTAAGAATATTTTGCTCTTGCATAGGGAGCCCTGAGGTGTATTAAATTAACACTCATTACTAACTCTGAGAGTAGCTTGACACATAAGCATTATTATAGCTTCAAAGCCCAGGGGATCGCCCAGGTTTTACGCAGCTCTCTTATGCTGGCAGAGTTCTTACTGACCTTCAGAAAATCCAAGTAGATGGAGCAAAGTCTTCAGAATTTGGCCCATAATGTTCCTGCCGCTCACTCCCAGACTGGACTTTAATCCGTTCTACAGTCTTCGATCCTCATCTATTCATTGACTTGAGCACCCATTGAGAAGTGTCGCTCCACCAGTAATGGTTCTGATACAAATGCTTGCTCACTCTCAAACCGTCTGGCCCTATTAATAATAACTTTAAAGGAAGCAGAGAAAGAGGAGACGAGAAGTAGATTCAGTTTAATAAGATTTTTTTTCACCCAAGTTTTATGTTCTTTTCTTTTATCTTTTTATCAAGGCAACTGTATTCTGAAAAGCCTCAGGGTACAATAAACAACAGAAGGTGATGCAATGGCTGCTCATTATTGCGTGATGGGTGAATCATCCTGCTAGCTGTTATCTGCGTTATTGGAACACATCACTCGAGGGCTGCATTGAACATGGGCCACAAAATGTAACACTGTACTCATGTCATGAAGTGACACGTCAGTTTTTTTATTTCTAGATGAGTTTCAATTGCACAGAGATAAAATCATGAGAAAGGGTGCCCATGGGACATATTAAAAATTATACCTGCATCTTATTTTTATCAAAGCTCAGTTGGTACCAACTGGCCAAATCCTGCAGCCCCTGCTCACACCAGTGAGCAGCTGTTTATGCAAAAAAATTCCACTGATTCAGCAGGGCATCTCAAGCAAGCGAGTGCTCCCTTTTCAGAATTAGTACTGAGGCTTTTCCTACACTGCTCTGCTCTTTTACATAAAATGCCATATCCTATGTAGTTTTATGGTATACCAGGTCTTTTTTTTTTTTTTTTTTCTGGATTATATAGATATTGTATTACTGGGACCAAACTGAGAATGCAATGTTTCCCCAAGCAATATCTGATCATTAAAAAATACCAATGTAAACATGTCCCATTTCCAAAAGTGAAGGTTTTGGGGGTCTGAACTAAGAACTGTAGTACTGCCAGCTGTCCCCTGGGAGTGGGATGTGGCATTGCACGGCTACAATCAGACCACATGGTGCCTAGAGCACCACTTTATGCTGGGCTATCTATGGAGAAGGAGAAATCAGGACAGCATGGGCTGTAATGAAGTTATACTATTGCTATAAACAAAAACCACTGGACTGTCCAGTATTCACGTAAGGACATCCTGCCCCTTTGCACCAGGGAAGACATACGTAACAGCAAAGGGGTCTAAAAGCCTTTGTTAGGCATGTCACCGATGAAGGAATTTAAGATGACAAATGGACAGTTGCCAGGCCAGAACCAGCCATGTGGTGGGCAAGACAGGGCCACAGCGCTAGGGGCTGTAGCAACCTAAGGCAGTAGAGCAGCCCACAGGTAAAAGGGATGGCTGTTCCAGCACAGGCAGATCTCCCCATGCAGTCGTCCAAACTAGGCTGGCATCTGCAGAAAAGCCCAGGAAGGGGTTAGGAGTGGTCGCTGGAAGTGCTGTTGGCCACCCTTTCCCTCACTGTGAATCACATGTCTCTGAAGCAGCAGGACAAGAAGTAGCCCCGGTACCTACTTAAATATCAACATCCTTTACAAGTCTCAGAGAGGAATGAAGTTCGTATAACCCCCCACCTCATGCAAAAACACAGTGGAGTAGAGAGGGATACGGTGATCACCTTCATCTGCATGGTACATCACAAATGTGAGGCAATGGTTTCAAGCTGCGCCAGGGGAGATTCAGGCTGGACATTAGGAAATATTACTTCTCGGAAAGGGTAGTCAGGCACTGGAATGCACTGCCCAGGAAGGTGGTGGAGTCACCGACCATGGGGGTGTTCAAGAAACGTCTGGATGTTGTGTTGAGGGATATGATTTAGCTGAGAAGTATTGGTGATGGTTGGACTGGATGATCTTTTAGGTCTTTTCCAATCTTGATAATTCTGTGATTCTGTGATTCTGTTAAATGATATTTGGAGGACAGAATCTGGCTGTGAGTGTATGCCTACTACTAAGCTCCTTTCAGCTGCAACTATGTTTTGAAGACCGATTTGTCTCTTACATTTTGATTTGATGTGCAGTGGAGAAATAAACTTTTCAGAGATAAGCCTTTTCTCCCTTTTGCCGTTAACATTTCTCATTCTCTTTTGATTTAAAACATTTACAATGATGGCAACGAATGCTCACGCGTTAGAAACAAGGGATGCCACTAAATTTTCACAAAAGACTCAGAAAGAGACATAGCTGTGATTCCTATTTAGCTACGCTTTCTTTATGAAGGAGTGTTTCTGAGATGAAAGAAGTAACTGTTATTGTAAAGTACTCTCCATTTTGAATCCAGAAAATACAGGAAGCCGAGCAGTCTCTTTGTTCATCCAGCTACTGCTGCTGCTGGAGACAAAGCAAGCCATGCATCTACATAGTCTGATGTTGATTTTGCTTTTCTTAGACAAAAGCTTTTCTATGGGGTGGGGTTGGTCAACAAGAACGGAGGAAAAGTGATTTTCAGTTACAGCTGTACTGCATTCTGCATGCCCTTGGTCAGCTTTCATCTGTTTTATCCCTGTATACATTAGGCTATGGCAAAATCGGTCCAGAGAGAGAGCAAAGGAAATCTCAGAATAATGCTGGCATGCTGGGAGAAAGCTTGCTCATGGAGATGTGCAGCAGCAAAGACCCCCTGACCCAATACAGCATCCAGCCTCTTCAACTGCAGTGTGTTGGGTGCTAGTTAAACACAAAAGAAATATAGATGGTTGTTCCCTCCTTCTCCTTTTTTTTCATGAAATTTCATATGGAAAACTGGAAAGCTATTGGCTAGCTCTATGGTTGGGCAAAATATTTCTGAAAATGCAGCCAAAGGATTTTTCCCTGTTAATTTTTAGGAGTTCAAAGGTTAATCAAAACTTCAACCTATGATAAATTTCTATCAATTCTAAGGAAGCACTGGTTTGAAATCTTCTGGAAGAAAATTTGAGAAAGATAAGTGGATTTAGTGGCAATTTGAGAAAGAAAGTGAGTAGATCTCACTTAGAACAGTTGATACAAGATAGGTATACTAGAGATACATAATACTAGAGAGGTATTTATTTTTTCCTATGTCAGCATTTTTAATGTCTACTTGAAGAAATGAAATAAAATAGAATGCATTTACATTAAATTTACATAATATATATATTTAGAGTCTTCTAAGAGAAAAGGATTTTGCCTTTCTGCATTTTGCTTTGTTATACTTCAATTCAGGGTAATAATATCAAGCTAAGGAGACTAATTGTCATGGGCTAAATCTTCAGCAGCTGGAAATCAGCATGGTTTACCAGAATTCAGTATTATAGATGAGGCCTTGACATCATGTGCTATTTCTCTTTTTGGTCCCTACTTGAACTAAAAGGTAGAGTGGCTATATATGTTGTGCAAGAGGAAAAAAAAAAACAAACAAAAAAGCAAGCTAAGAAAGGAATGAGGCAAGTTAATTGCATAACAAGAAAAGACAGGAAAGTCCCATGAAAGCAGAAGCTGTCCCTGCGCTCACTGACCTGAGTCCGGAGACGTGTTAACAGCACACACCGCAGCCCGAGGCAGAAAAATGTGATGTGGTTGACAAAACTGTGGCATGACTAAAGACAGAGCACGTGAATTGTATTTATGTACTAGCCTCTGAAGTGGACAGCATATTGTCAAGCAGCCCGAGGGAGCTGTATCATATGCGGCTCCGTGTGCAGCGCAGTATAGCTGTATCCCATTAAGATGCTAGTAACGGAATATATTAAATATACTCTTGGAGGCTAAGGGTCCAATCCTCCTGCACTGAAATCAATGCAATTTTTGCAATTTATTTTTAATGGGAAGAGAACCAAACCCTTTCAGCTGCTACTCCTCTGAAGGATTCACATGCATACACAGCAATCAGTAGGACTGGCAGAGAGCTATGTGGCTTGCACTCCAAAAAATGCCCTTCTGTAGTCACATCAGAGTGACTAGGGGTACGCTTGCATGGTATATGGGGACAGACCCATGACTGCTCTGCCTGTACCCTGCCCAAAAGCCAAGCAATCCATTCACTGAGCCAAAGCTATTGAATGCTGCCTTTCAGAGCAACTAACCCAGCCTAGAACAGGGAAATTTGTTTTCTGGTTGTAATATACACCTGCATTTGAGCTGGCTGTTACAAAAGCCATCACTTCCTATCTTCTTTCTTTCCCTCCACAACCTTTTGCTTTCCTTTTTTTTTTTTTTTTAGCTTCATAGCTCACCTCCAGCTAAATAACTTGTGTATGATTTTGTTTCCAACTCTCTCAGGAAACATACAGAGCCAGAGAAATAATCTGAGCTTTAGTATACCGGCTCCCTGCTCTGCTGCTTGGGGAGAACAGGCTGGGTCCTGTTCTGCCTTCCCCTGGGCAAACAGAGAGGACTCTGCTGATGTTGGTGGAGCTAAATGAAGGTAAAACATCAAAAACTAGGAAAGAGTCATCCACAGAGGGGATCCTGAGATAAAAATATGGAGCAGATTCTTAAAAAAACCAACTGTTGGATTATATATGAGTTTCCTTTAAGTGCAATAAATGCTTAGGTTTTCTATTTGAAGTGAACTTGAAAATATAACTCAATGCATCCTGAAGGCTCAGAAGCCCTGTTGACACATTTAAAAATGCTATTTAAAAAACAAACAAACAAACAAAAAACCCAAAAAAAAAACCCGCCACAATGTGTATATCTGTGGTGGCTCATGACCAAGTGCTGGAGGTGAGCAATAGTGGTCCTCTTCACAGGTGGTGGTGTCCTGCACCATAGCTCTACTTCAGAAGAGAGGCTGGGGAAGGAGCCAGATCTGGGTCCTGCAGGACTTAGACCTCCGTGTGCCTCTCGGGGGACTGCTGCAGCAGAGCACACTTGATGCTGGCCGCAGCACAGCAGGCAGAGACTGTGCTGTGCTGTTTAATAAATTATCTTACTGCATCGCTACGTGAACATCTCCAGCTCTATATAGGTAAATCAGGATAAATTTCACATGCAGGCCACAGGAGCAGATTTTGGGTGACTGCTTGTGAATCTCATTCCCTTAATCATCCATCTTTCCATGCATCTCAATAGTAGTCTGAAAAGGTAAGGCCACTTTGAGATTTTCACTACACAGGCAGGCATCTTCATCTCCTTGGAAAGAGGCAATCTAAGTTTTACACAAAGTGCTGTGCAGCAGTAGCAGGTTCAGCTTCTTACCAAGAAATCGGTTACTCCACAGTGACTCTGGTATCTTTGGCTGCAGCCAGTTGTTTGAAGCAGAGAACTAAACCGAAATACCATACCTCAGATTGTTTTTTCTCTTGTCTGTGCCATAAAGACCTTATGGCAGTTTTCTTAACAGCTGAATATGCTACACTCTCAAGAGCTTTACGAACAGGGGCAGGAAAATAGGGACAGTTTGTACAGTCTCTTCAAATGGAGGCAGCTTATTCTTGTTCCTGCTGAGTCAAGGGACAATTTGTACAACCCCACTGATGAACTTCACCTTTTTAATTTGCTGATAGCATAAGCCAAGCACAGACCCAGTGTGCAACAGGGCATGGCTGAAAAAAAAGAAAAACTGGGTAGTATATGGGCAAATTACTGCATATATATACAGTAGGGATGCTTTCTCTGCTCTGCCAGGGTTCAGAGGGAGGGGTTGGGGAGAGGTAGCAGATTGCACACAAGTCTTTTTCCTTGTTGGAGTGGTGGAAGGTGGAAGATGCATCTATGCAATAGGGGTGCATGGAAAGCACATCTATCTGCAACTGCCAGCCGTAACAGCCTTCATGCATGACTGCATAGGACCAGGATGTACAAACAGCTCATCTGAAGAGCAGGTGCACTTATCCTCTCACCATTCACACCTCTGCTGTTGGGAAGAGCAGTGAGGACTGGTAGAGCTTAGGACTCAGCTCAGGAGAGCCAACTCAGAGCAGACCCTGGCTGGGCGCAGTGCGAGTGGAGTGCAGTTTCTCACAGCCCACCTCCAGACCTGCCTGGAGCTGTTGCTGGGTAGAGGCATTTCCTGACAATTTGTGGTCTGGCTCCTCAGTCTGTGCAAAGAACAACAGATTGCTCCATTTCTGCTATGTAGTGATAGTGAACACACCTTGCTCTCCCACAGCCAGCTCCATAGCCTTGGAGCTCCACTGCAAGGTCTCAGACAGGATTGTGCCACTGTGACCTGTCTGTCTTGGTTTTATTAACATCCATACTTCTGGGATACTTTCTGAGAGGTGGATACATATTCCCTGTATTTCAAGCAGATACAAAACCTGTAGCATGATATGGAGATGCCAGGAAGAAATGCAGCATAGAGGGGTCTCAAGGTTTTGAGCTTTCATTTGTGAAGCAGCAAAGGGCAAAACCCAGAACTTGAAGTCAGAAATAGCATCGATTTAGCAAGACAATTAAAAGACAAGAAACCATGGAGGTAAAGAGAATGGCTGACCTGAGAGCCTGGAGTGTTGTGGGAAGTCCTCCAAAAGTCCAACTGACAACAACAGAAGGGATCACGTAAAAACAAATGCTGACCCATGGCATTAAAAAGTATGGAGAGATGCCCTGGATTCACCAACAGAGAAGGGTCATGAAATCTGCAGACCGAAAATGTCCACATTCAGACTCCCTACTTAACACTAAATTCTCCTGAGCTACCGTTGGAGAGAAAAGTGTTTCCTTCACAGCTGATGACATCATCTGGATCTTCCCAAAACCAAAGTGAAATATTGTCCGGATACTCCCAACCTGTGAGATATTTTCTAAGCATTTTCATATTTTCTGTGTTATGAGCAATACTTTTAATATATTTACACTAATTTGATTCCAAAGAGACAAAATAATTCCTCAGTTATCCCTACCAGACATTTTTGTTCTAGAAAGAATCCCTTTTCCCCTGTATTTCTAAAATGTCTAGCTTCTAAGTTGTACAGACTGCTATGAACTTTCTTGTTTGGTTTTTCTACCCATCTCTCGTATCTTCTTTTGGGGTTTTTTTTTTGCTTGTTTGAATAAGCATTATTTTTACTTGCAGGTATTTTCTCTAGAACTAGTAGAATCCTCTTTTCCAAATGTGCAATTCTGGCTTTTAGCCACCACAGAAAATGTTTCTATGCAGTTGCCAATTATGATTTTTACTTCCTTTAAAAAATTCTTTACTCCAGTTGATTTGGCCCATAACCATTTGAGAGGGGCATCCTCTATCCTGTCTCCGTGCTACTGATGGGGCTGGAAATACCCATGGGAAGCTTTGTTTTGTCATGCCACACTAAGATAAGCAGTGGTGTCCAGGCCACCAGGGACAGCTGGGCCTCCAGCCAGCTGGGGTTTCAACGCCTGTTTGAATGGTGATGGAGAGGCTACCATCTGAAGAATGTTTCTTGTGGCTTCCTCTATATCTTACCTTTCCTCTGTGTGGTAAGAGAGTAAACTGTATCAGGCCACAAATATTTAATAAACAGCATTTTTGTCCACTAGAGTTGTGGCATTTTAAAAAAAATAAGCACGCATTGCTCATATTTTGCCTCAAAACACTGATTGTGATCTTGATGCTTGACTTTGTGGGAAGCTGTTTCAATCAGGACTGAGCACTGAGGGCAGGTTTCAATTTGTTAGTCTCGCACATAAGAAAACTGTTCCTACC
Source organism: Chlamydotis macqueenii (assembly GCF_036417535.1). NCBI lineage: Eukaryota > Metazoa > Chordata > Aves > Otidiformes > Otididae > Chlamydotis > Chlamydotis macqueenii. The sequence continues at coordinate 25,888,733 of NC_141559.1, forward strand.
ACATCAGATCTCTGGCAGTACAGACTGCATCATACATCTACGTGAGGAAACAGAGGATGAGTCGGACTTTGCTTCTACAAATGGAGCTGTGCAGATGGCACAGTGTTTTCAAAGAGGCAGGAATATTGTCTTTTGATCTCAGTAGGAGGGTGGGGACAGAGGAGGGGGAAATGTGATATTACCCACAAGCTGGGGAAAGTTTCAAATCTCTGGCTCAAACAGGCAGAGTATTTGCTGCTGGGTTTCTGCTTTTATCCTTCTCATCACTGATATTAGCTCCTGATGCCCCTTTTTTATTTTCAGTGAGTTTGTAGTAATTTATAAAGCAAAGTTTAAGATATTCTGGAAGATATACAAACTCAATTCTTAAATTATAAACTGTATTACACAAAAATTCCAAAAGCATTAGTCAGTAAAACTTATTTTACTCATGTTAAGTGTTCCTTTTCATGAATAATGATCTTAAAATCCTAGAGCAGAGAAAAATTTCTGATAGGATAAATGGGAGATTTGTTTGGTCTTGGCCAAAAATTTACAAATCAGCAATGCTGATTTAACTTAGTAAAAAGCAACAGATTTAAGATATTGATTTGACAAAATGTCTGTTGGAAGAAGGATATGCCACCTCCACTCAGTTTAACCATACTATCAAATAGCCATGCTGAAGTCAGTAATATTACAAATTGCAACAAGTATGGCAGGGCTTATTATACGCAGTTTTGTAATTTGTTGGAATGAATATCCTGAAATAAAGTCAGAATGATAAGTAAAGAAAATAAACAAAAAAAAAATATTTGGATAGGGACAAATAATTTTTAATGAAAAATACTGCTTTATATACATTTTTTAATTTTTCTTGAAAACTTGAAAACAATTTCAAGAGGAAAAAAACCCCTTATTTTTACTAGTCTTTTAAAAATAATTTTAAAAGTGTAATTTTCCAAAGAAATTTTGAGAATTTTTGTTTCCATTTCTTTTCAAATACTGTAGTGAAAATATCTTCTCATCTCAAAATAAATCCTAGTAGTTTAAATGACCATTTTGTTTATGTATGTGTGTGTGAGAAAGAAGGAAGAACCTTCAAAAAGCAATGCTGATTACTCAGCGGATGAGTAATTCTCACACCCTAGTAACATAAGAGCAAACTGAGATGACTTGTGCTTGGCCTCAGAGCAAGGTAGACAGGTGCTATAGTTTTCATTACGTATTTCCAGTCCTACCAGCTGTATCTACATTGTCATGGAAGATAATATGACATTTTTTTCCTAAATTGCACTGCAAAAGGTAGACGACAACTTAAAAGCAATCTTGCTTGATTTATAGGGTCTCAAACCTTTTGGTCACATCCGTCACTTATGAAAAAAGTAATTTAACTTCTGTGTAAAGTAAAATGTTAGAAAGAGAGAGGGAAAGCAGGCTTCCATGTGGCACAAAGCCCTTTAAGTTTAAAGCAGAAGGAAACTTCACCAATAGTTAAAATTTCTTCTGTGCGTACTGTAAAGAGGCTGATATTTATATGCCAAATCAGCAGAAGAGGTGGAAAAAGCTAAAGACTGGTGTGTGAAACCAGTGCCCAAAATCCCATTCATATAGAGAGAATAGTGTGGATGAGCTGACTTTGTGGGGGTTTTGTGTTAATTGGCTGTGACACTAGACATAAGGCTCAGTTTCAGAGACCAGTGTTGACTCTTCTAAAAGTTTGAACAATTAATCCACATTCTCAAAAAAGGAAGCTTTATAAATGAACATATGAAAAATTCTGCATGCATGTTTCTCTGGTTCCTAAATATTTTTGTAAATATTTTTTTCAATGAGTGAGAAACCAAGTAAGTGAAAGATGCATGAAAGCATTAGCAAACTGCAAAAACCTGCCACATGTATTTAAGGTGCAAGATGTCTAATTCTTTATGGAAAATAATAAGCCAATTTGGCACTCTTTTGCTGGAACTCCTATCTGGAGACGATTTTCTCTTTCTCTCTACTGACTACAGAGGGAGCCAAGTTTCCTCAGTAAGACAGCTCAGGTAGGTGCCTTGCTTAAATACCTCTAAAGTTTCTAATGTGAAGAGCACAAGCAAAGTAAAAAGCTGATTCCCTTCAATTCTGCAATAATTTTGGTGACACAGCCTTTCTGGGTGGAAGTGACCCTATTTGAGTCTTCAGTCAGTCTGTTTCTCCTCTAAATGTGTTTCAATGTTTTCAGCTTAGAGGTTTGTGTACTTTTCCTGTGTCAATAAAGAGCAATAGAAAAGACAATATCCTAATGTAGTTAGCAGCAGCAGCAAGCAAATGTCATTACACAGGGTGAATATAGTAAATTAAAAGCAATATAAGTATCAGTTAAAGTTGATTTTTGACCACAGATCTATAAAAGTGGTAAATCTGTGTTTCTCTGGGGAGGCAGTTACTAAATTTTCTGTGCTTGCTTTTCTCCAAGTTTAAACCTTCCAGGAGAATACAGAGGATACTCTGCATGGAGGAAGCCATTTCTGAAGGACATCAACAGAGAAACCATTGTGGTGGCAAACACCTCAGGCTGCGGCGTTCCACATCCTCATGGAAAATTCTGCTAGAGACCTGCACTGCGTAATAACTGTCAAGACCTGTACCAGATGCCCGTCAGTCATATCCTGGCGAGGAAGGACAAATGGGTCAGTGCCATTCCCAAACAACCAGAGGATCTCAAGCCCCAAGACCAAACAAGCTGCAAGTGTTACAAGACCAAATGCTCCTGACCTCTTGGGAGATGGCGAAAGATGAATACCTCATCTGCCTCTCTCTTTATCAGCACTTTGAACTCATACACTGGGTTGAAATCACGTTTGAGGAAACTGCAAAATGTGGCACAGTGAGTGTTTCGCTCCCAAGGAAGGAAGACATTTGGTGGACTATTAACTGTTTGCTGGACTATTAACTATTTAGTTGAATTTGCTGCAAATGGGAATAATCACAGACCAATCATGATGACATGACCTCTTCCTAGATTTCTTGAGAGTGACAACTTTGCCACTCAGTTCCTTTAAATTTTATGATTTTTTTTTTGTGATACAAAACTTTTTGATAGAAGTGATGTTTTTTGAGAGCAAAGAATCTTCTTAGATGTGAAACATCTTTTCAACAAAAAGCACAATCAAAAATTAGCACACATGCACAGATACGGGTGGATCTGCATATTAGTGACATAACACTTTGTAACTAATTTCTGAGCCGCTCTGTGCTAGTATGGCTGAGTCTGCATTAAGAGTAAGAGTCCCCCTGTCCCAAGTACAGACTACAACAAAAGAGGTAAGAACCTGGTTTATACCGATTTTGACATCATTATTATGTCAGAAAAAAAAACCTCATGTCACTGACAACACAAACTGTAGGAGATGTAGACAAGATACGTGTGCCTAGGACAGTCTCTGAAGAAAGCTCGGTAGACACATTCCTATCAAACCTTAACCCATCATTTTGCTGAGAATGAAAATTAAAAATTTCATTTAGCCTTCTATTGTGTGGAAGTTAACCAGAAGAAGTATTATGTCAAAATCTATGCTCATGAAATAGAGTTGAGCATCCACCTGATCTAATCAGGTACCACTCCTGCTGCTCATACTGTCTTACCTGCAATTTGAAACACTATGTATTTGGGAAAAGAGCTTAATTTAACAAAATCTTAATGAAAAACTTTGGGAATGGTGACATTCTGTGCCCTCAGTACCACAAAGTTCACCTTGCTGTACCTGCAGACTCTTAACAATCTTGCTTTCCTCTAGGTTTTCTCATAAAGGTAAAGCAAGGTAGCCCATAGCCAAAAGCAAGCATTCCAGGTCATACTGCTCCATATGGCTGCATCAGACCTATTTCCATTTGACTAGTGCTTCTAGCATTGTAAAAAGCAACATGGGAAATCCCTGTTTTGAGGTAATGTGGAATTAGAGATAAGTGGCTCTGCAAAAACCCGAGGCTGGTGAAGTGATTTGGATTAAGACCACAACTGAAATATTTTTGAAGCTGGTTTTTTTTTCTGTACAGATGAATACATGCATACATGTATATCATAATTATGCCTGACATCTGTTTACTATTTTGGTCTTCATACCTGTACGTGCAAATCTACAGACATTAGCAATTAATACTACTTGCTACAGAGATGAACCAATGTGGGTGTGCGTAAAGGAGTAACTGATAGTATCTCTTCTGACAGCATAAGAGTTCAGAGGATGTGGAAAAAATAAGAAGAAGCTAGGTAACAATTGTTCACTAAACACCTCAACACTCAGGGAGATGTAATGTTCCTGTAGACAGAGGAAAGCCCACCTAAGACAAAAGAGAGCTGCTGCAATTGCAAGCCCACAACAGCATGGGGCTCTGTCAGCATCAGTTCTGAGCACTTACTTCTGCTGTCGACAAGCTACGGAAGAATTTCAAATGCGTTCCAGCTCACAGCCCTCAGGAAGAAGAAAGAGGCTTCTCAGCACATAAAATCACTGTTCTATTAATATTTCTTTCTTCCACTCAGGCCTGTGATTTATTGGGCACATTTTTAAGGTAACCATGGATGCAATGCCCAGTGAAGGGAATCTTTCCCTAAATCGTTCTTTCAAGCTAGTGCTTATATTTCCTTGGATGAGGAGACCCCAGTTCTGAAGAACGAGGTCATACAGAAATTAGGCAGGCCAAAAGCACAAGAAGAGAGCGAACATCCCAGGCATTCCACATTTATGGGAGATCCAGAAGGGAGAAACCCTGAAACTACTTCTAATTCCCTTGAAGAGTGGCAGATGGGGCATGCGTAATAAAACACCTAGCGAAGCCAACGGAAGAAAATATTTCCCCTGATTTCAACGGTTTGCACCAGATCTGTGGTGGAAAGGCTCATTGCCTTCATTTCCAGTCAGAAGAAGCAGAGAAGACACCCTGGCAAAGGAACTAGAGGAGGAGAGAACCTGAAAGGGGAAAGTGCTTTGAGAACAAAGTAGCAGCAAGCTGACAGGAAGGGAGCTGCAGGGGCAGGGGCTGTTCAAAGATGAAGGCTTGCACACCTTTCATAATTTGGAATAAAACCTTCTGATCCAGACAGACATATTTAAATAATTCTGACTCATCTGGTGGCAAATACATGTCCATGGCAACTCCCTACACCTAGCTAATGTAGAGAAACACCCAAGGAATATGGTTGGAAATGTTAACTTAGCGGCATCCAGCTCAGTTCTTAATACACTGGAGCCCACTTAAACAAGGAAAGAGCTCTTGAAAGAAGCAACTTGTTCAAAGAATTGATTTCTTTTTGCTCCAGAAGATACACAGAAAATACAGTGGAACTGTGGAAAAAAATAAAATCCCTTTTGAAGAAATAAACCAATCAACAGAGAGAGAAGACTGAAGTGATTCTGCTAGTACGATCTGATTAAGCAGAGGTTTTTATAGAAATAATTAGGGCCAGTTGTTCACTGCTTGATGTGAATCTGCCACAAACAACTGCTGAAGAAAAATATAATCATATAATAGCGAGACAGTGCACTTCTCACCCATCATCCAGACAACTCCAGTGAAACTCCCATGCTCTGGGAAGTCACGCAAGGAGCAGCAGCATCTGCCACCCCCCAGAGCTCAATAGGTTAGGATGATCTTGAAGTGGGAGGGTGGGTGCACCACAAAACATCTTTCTACTCTCAGCCTCTTTTAAACACTTTGAAAAGTGCCCAAGTCTACTGCTGATCAACCTCATGGCAATGTGAGATGCCATTGCTCTTATTGTTCCTGCTGGGGTGGGATCTCCCCATCCCACTCATGTTTGGCAGGATGCGGGCACAGATCCCGTGCAGTGAACTGGCAACACGCTTTCATCTCACATGCCCTGTTTTTTTTTTGTTATGCCTTTGCCCAGCTTGGTGCCTTGCCTACTCAGGCTTCACAGGTGAAGGGTCCCTCTGTGCTCCCTGCCAGGGCAGAGCCTGGTCCAAGCCTGTGCTCCCCACCCACTGCAGGCACCATGAGCACAGCGTTGAGCACACACTGAGGTGCATTAGCCTCTGCCTGCTGGGTGAGCTCCTGCTGCAGCCACCACAAAACAAACACACAAACAAATGGGTACAACACGTCAGAGAGACACCTCCGTACCGCTGCGCTGCACTGACCAAAACCAGGCATGTTTCAGAAAGATTTTAGGCAGATAAATCCTCCCTTTCAGACAGATGTAGCTAGGGCACACCACAACATGGTGGGTTTTCTCATGACCCTCTGTCTGTAACAGCCCAGAAAAAAACAGCACTGTAAAACCAAAGCAGCTTCACTAAGAGTCAATGGGTTTGGTTTGGGCTTGTAGTGCTATAATTCAAAGCAGTTCATTTGTCTAGCTATTTGATATGTCTTCACTCTCTAAACACTTACTCTCTCTATCTCATTGCATATCACATATAAATAGTGTATTTCCCAAAAAGGCATGAAAAAAAGCAAAGAAGCTCCTATCTCTTTTACTTTTTTTTCCTTGCAAAGCTAAATCGATAATGAGAATGAATTATGAATGCCTGTCAGTTCAGCTTCAAAAATCCAAGGACCAAATTCCCTTCAATGAGTGTCAATTAATATGGACATGCATGTGTTCATTAGAAAACATATTTCATCAAGATAGAGAGATAATATTGTGATTTATGCATTTAAATAATAAAATATATTTTCCTTTGAAAACAGAATGGGCTTCTAACAAGGTAGCTAACATGGAAGAAAATATGAGATATTGTGCAAAACAATAGAGGCACAGATATTGCACAACCCTTCTACTTGGTTTTGGTCATGGTGATGGGTTGGTGAGTTTTTTGAGGATTACACAGCTCACTGAATTTTTACATTGTCTGGAGCATGCTAAACATAGTAACACCATTTTTAATGCCAGCACCTTTGCCTATAAAGCTAATAAAACAGGCTCAGGGACCTTTTATGGCCTAACCGCACGCTTTAGCACTTGCCAGAGCCTTTCGCAGGCTCCACAGATGCCCTGCAGTCTAGTACATAATTACTATTTGTCATGTGTTTATTTCAGTTCAAAGTGTGTGCAATAATGTGTTGCAGCTTACCAGATTTCATAGCAAGATGCTGAGGTTATAGCTTGCATGCCCTGGGGTAGGTAGGCATGAGGGGGCCTCCCTAGGGTGCAAAGCCTGGAAGCATGGTGTCGTGGATGGAGGTAAGCAAACCACAGAAGCTGGAAGGAGCCAAACGGTGCGGCGTTCCCCGTACTTACATCTAGGAATAGTCCTTGTGTACACTTTTCCTTGGCTCGTGTCAGGAGTGTGCTAATAATTAGGCAGCAAAGGCAATCTGTGGTCCAGCTTGCTCCCTGGCCCTGTTTCATTTAGCTGCCTAGACGTACATATGATTTTATTGATACAGCACTCACAGAGACAAGAATCAGACCCTGCCTGGGAAGATCCTGCTGATAAAGGCTGGAGATGCATTGCCTCCTGGATCAAGATTAAAGAGACCCTTAGGGAGCTGGTTATAAATTCCTGACTCTCAGGTTGCTGCTATTTCCTGAACTAAGCTAGAGGAGCACTATACTAGCTGGCTGTGGAATATGGGATATTTAACATCACATATGGCTTGGTGAAACCGGTGATGAGCCTACCTTCTCACCACTTCCATGCATCCCTCAGTCCCTTTATTTTGGTGCTGGGTTAAATGGAGCTGGAATAGTTTTACTATTCCTCCAGAGTGCAGATATCAACTAAGCAGGTGTATCACAAAGGGGCAAAGAGCTGGGGAAAGGAAATACGATGTTTCTCTAGATATGGTGTATTTGATTCTTAATACAGTTTCTAGAATAGTTATAATCATGCAGTGTTCTGTGGTTTTAGTGCTTTTGGATATTAACATTTCTGAGGTCTCGGTGTGAGTCTCAATTATTGAAATGGCCAAGATTCTGGCAAGAAACCACAGGGAGGAAATCAGTTCTGTGTGGAAGATGCCAGGAGGCAAATATTATTTACATAGAGTGCAGAACTACAGAAATATAACAGTATGTAAATTTCTTGACAGATGCCCTGTTTGGCAGCTGCTCAGATGCAAATTTCACCCTCAGCCAGATCTGCAAAAACACAGATCAGTAATCCAGGGTAGATGTGATTTGGTAGAAATTCTGGATGACAACTTACAACTCCCCAAACTACTACTGAATTTACAAAGAAATAACAGACCAGGGAACTGATAATGTCTGTGGGCTTGAATCAGGCAACATCCCTAAACATATGAGAAACCTCAGTGAAGTCAAGGGAGATTGCTGCCTCCATAATGTATCAAAAGATTATTTGCCTGACTCTCTAATCTAACATAAGACTATGCTGAAGAAAACCAGGGCACAAATCTGAGAGCTACTTGAGACCTAATCCAGTAGTGAAACTGAGATCAAACAACGTTAACTTCTCATGTCTTCTTGGTGCCCTCCAAAACATGAATGTGGATAGGTGTGCATCTCAAGTGGCAGCTGATGCCACTGGGCACGGTCACTGCCAACGCAGCAAACACCCAGCGTGGAGCCTGCCTCAGGTGAGAGCTAAGGCACGGCTGTGGGGAAGTTTGACTTGTTCACAACTCTGTCTGTTCAGTGGTTAAACTTAAGCCCTTGTTTCTAACAATACACACAGAAAACTGAAACCTTATGAGACCTGGAAGAGAATTCTGAATTGCTGTTCCCTTCTTTAGGAGATGCAGGGCAGAAAAGTGGCAGAATTGCAGCTTAAGGTTTTTACAAGTTTTTAATCGTATTCTGAAGGCCTTTGAGTATATTTAACCAAGGACTCAGTTACAACTAGTCTATCAGAAGACATCTTCATGTTATTAACAGGGTGACATGGTTCACTGGGAAGGTCTCTTTGAGCTATGACTAAAAATTCAACACACTAGTTGATTAGCAAGCCCTGCTTGCGTTTAGGGGAAAGACATTTCTACTTTTGCTTGCCAGAAGGTCTCTGAGCTTTACCTTATGCAAATACACAATGATTTTTCTTTGAAATCAGCAGCTTCCTGCAGTGGAACATCAGCATGACAATTTCGTGCACTCCTATCACAGGATGCCGGGCACACGGCCCGTGTCAAATGTCCCCATGAAGGCTACAGGGCAGTCTTGCCTCCTGCCCAGAACAAGAAAAGCTAAAGCAACTCCAACATAAATCTGTCATCTAGGTTTTATTCTATGAAGAATTTCGGGCATTATTGCCCTTCAGTTAATGTAAGGGGAAATCCTGCTTCAGTCTTGAGATAGTTTCTGCTTTGAAGCACCTCTAGTTCTGCAGTCATAACCCTGGGCGTATTCCTCGCACCTCTATCCCATCCTATCCCAAGCCAGACGAGCCGCTCCCTCCCACCTTTAAGCAACCTATCTGCTCTGCTACAGAAGCATCCTGCCCCGATCTGTTTCCCTCATCGCCCATAGGCCAAATGTTACTGTTTAACTCCAAATAAACCCTCTCTGCTTGGGCCGGGGCATACGCAGCACGGCTCCCCTGGGACGCAGGCACGGCCTTCGGCTGGGCGTGTGGTGAGTGGGCCCGCAAAGCTGCACCAACAGCTGAGAGCAATTCCGATGTTAAGTAGCACAACTTTACCAGAAGAGTTCAGGATTTCTTGGTCATTTGCCTTTATTTAGGGATTATTTATGCCTCCTATTAACCTCTACTCCACCACAGCACGTGTTACACAGACGGGAAGGCTGAAGCAAAAATAAGCTCTGCGTTTTCCCCAGCACCTGCAGAACAGCAGTAAAAGCTGAGGAAAGCGCTCGTGGGCCCGCTATCTAGCGACACCCGTGAAGAAGCAGAGCAGACACCAACGCAGGCCGGAGAACTCCAGACCGCGGAGGAGGCCCGCAGCCAGCCCTTTCCCCAGGCCCGCGGCTGCCCCCCCGCGCCGCCCCGCAAGCCCCCGCGGGGGGCGGGGCTCCCGCCGCTAGGTGGCGCCGGAGAGGCGGAGGCAGCGCGGCGGCCGCGTCCCGATCTTCCATGGATTTTCCTTCCCGGAGCGGATCCTGGCGTCTGGTTCTGTAAAAGCCCTCTTGGCAGCCTGAAATGTGTCCTGTTTAAACAGGAGCTTGTACTCAATTACTCAATCACACTTCTTTTTTTCTTTTCCTTTTCTTTTTTTTTTTTTTTTTGGAATACTATTCCCATTTAAGCCTTGGACCAAAAATATTGAGAAAACAGGAATAAAGTCATCTTTGTTTCAACTTTTCCTGTCCCTTTTTAGTAGAAGGAAAAAGAAATATCTGATGAACGAGCAATCCTTATGTGTCAGGCGAGAAGAGCTGAGCGACCGATGGACTCGGGGACTGCTGCCTGCTTTAGCATTCCTCTAAAGGCTGGGTGATGAAGTGATACAGAGTTACTGAAGTAACTTTGTCAGAAAGGAAAATATTTGATATGCTTTCAGAAAAGATCATTATTTTGTTAAACCATGAACTTACACAGAAGGTCACAACACTAAGCTCAAGTCCGTTGGAAAAGTGTCTCTTTCTGAAAGTCCAGTACAAGTTCATGTTAAAGGGATGCTCTCCTTATCGCTCCCACCAGGATAAAAAACCAGACCCTGAGCAGTAAGTGCTGTACTCTTTTCCCCACAGTGGCAGTTACAGTGTCAGGACCTCAGTGTCAGAACACCGGTGCGGGAGGCATTAGCGAGAGGAGGGGTAACAAGAGAGAATACATGGAGCAATTGCAAAGATTGGAGATGGAGAAGGTAGCCGGGCATGCAGTGGGGGTTGTACGGCATCTCTCTGTGTGGAAGTCTTGGGACTGAATTTATTTATGGGGGCAAGAAAAGTGGACACGTATGCGTAGCACATGGGAGAGCGGTGGGGTGAGGAGAGTGTAGAAGGCAGCATGCTGAGCTGTGTCTGGACTGTGAGCATTTCATCCAAACTGCTATATTGTTGAGACTCTTGAGCAATAAAGCAAATTTTAATTCTAATTAAAAATTCAAGAGTTTTAGAACAATCACCAGAAGAAAGAGACAAAAAAAGGCAAATCCTCAGAGGACTTGGTAATGAATAACAAAAACCATTCTTGTGTGTGTCCAAAATGAATGGCATTCAGTATAATTGCAGAGAGAGGATTTAATGCTATAGTTCACTGTGATGTTCTCTCTGAGAGTAGACGTGGGATGGCCTATGACTGACAGGCCCAGGACAACGTCTTCTGGCCAATGTATACAACAAATCATGCTCGGTATGCCTTATTGTAGTTGCTGCGGAGGCAAACATTGGAAGGGGCAGAGCCTGAGGGCAATTACCAATTGCTTAAAGCTGTTAGAGTGGGTTCACTTGCACAATGCAAACCGTACCGGCCATATGCAGGATGCTGCTCTGCATGCATTTGTAGCGGTGCATCAGCCAAGCCTGCAAAGCCACAGCAATGATGCAAGGGAACTAAACTCTGGGGAGCAAAAAAGGATCAGGTTGGAAGCTTAAGGATGAAGCACATTTTGGAGGAGGAGTAGGAGAAGGTATGTACTCTTTGTAACCTCACTGTAGCCATAGATGCTAAGTACAGGACGGAAAAAACAGTTCAGAAAAGTGTGGCAAAATTTACTGTGTCTACTAACTGCATAAAACTCTAAAACTCTTTTAGAGGCACAGCTACAAGACACAAAGATTGTATCTAAACTCACCCCCAGCTCCTCTCTGGCCCATGCTCCTTGGTCTCCTTTTTGGTGGGTATCATGCTTACCTTTCGCTGTGTTATGAAGTGAGAACACAGCTGGGGCACTAACCATGTCCCGGGTCCCTGGCTGAGACGATGCCATTGAACAGGGCGGCAGATGGGAAGGCCAAATATGATGGCTCTGCACTTCCCACCACTCCACCACCCAGAGGGGCAGAGAGTGGCCCCAGCACTAGCTCACCTCACCCTGCAGCTGGGAGCCGGCTCGGGCCAGCACGTGCCAGCTCCGCACCACCCCAGGCCGTGTGCTGCTACCTGCCGAAAGCGCTCATACGCCACATACAGTTCAAGAGCTCAGATTAGTTATCTCTGCTCTAGTAGAAAGGGCTCTGGATTAGGACTCAGGACGCTTAAATTCATTTGTCAGGTTAAGTACAGACTCCGTCTGCAACCTTGAGCAAGGTCTTTAATCTGCCTGAATGTCGGTATCTTTTGGAAAGGGGCAGTAATTCTTCCCTAATGCCTGAGGGTTTGGGGAGTAAGATTGGTAAATACCAGAGCAGTGCTCCCCTACTGACAGGATGGCTGGTGCAGCTCTCCTGGCTGTACCGAGTTCCCTTTCTAACTACCCAGCACACATGCTGCAGATCTGGGGCACTTGCAGTTAGTATTTTCATGAAACAGAATATAAAATCAGAGGGAAGCAGCAGATACAGGGGAATTTTATGTCCCCTGACTAACACACCTTTAAGCACCCTTCACTGTTTCGAAGCATTCTCGAGGGAACCACGCTCCCAAATTATATTTAATGTCTAAACTCAAGCAGATAGCTTAGGCACTGCCAGCGCTTGGGTACTATTGTTCACCCCACAGGCACACGTGGAAACTCTGATAACGATGTACAAAATAACAATCGTTTTGTACAGCCAGAGCAAGGCTGCTTTAGTGGCACTTTGCAGAAAGAAAGTAAAAACTGCAGAAGACAGTGGGTCCTTCTTGCACCTAACTGGGTTTAGGTTGCCTGTTCCTTCTCTTTAACCTTTGCCTACCCCCTTTTCCATTTTCCCTTTCACACATTTTCTGCACACAGGTCTGCAGTTTTCCTTCCTGCTGAGCTACAAACCCGCTGCTGCTTTATTCCTCCGCCCGACATTTCCCTGTCCAGGCTCGGAGCACATAGGCTTCATTCCCTTGATGATCAGCTGAGGAGCAGATGGAGGATCAGAGGAGAGGGATGGCTGCTTTACGAGACACACCCGCAGCAGCGCTGATGGAGGCAACCAAAGAGTGACCACAAGCCGGGATTTCAAATGCTGCAATATTCAAAGCTGGGATACAGGGGAAGGTCAAAGCTATAGGTCCCAGAGACCATGTAATTTCAGATTATGCTCAGCTTTCATTTGAAGCAAAGTTTCTAGTGCTCATATTCTCAGACAAAAGCTTGGAAATGGGAACCACCAAGAGCTTGAACATCAAAGGGCAAATAAAAGAATCCAGAACTGATTTATTTTTTTTTAAATCTCATGATCTTGCCATCAATCTCACATTATGTTGGAGGGTAGCTCAGGATTTTTGAGCATAAAAGTCTGGCAGGACTACAGATGCCTCAAAATCATAACAAATTGAGGCCACAGTTGGCTTCTGAGACGGCTGCAGCCTTGCAACTAAGACAATACCAGGGTTTTGCAGAATGGTTTGGTCCTCCCTGTGCAACCTTGCACTGGTGAGCATTGCTATCACCGGAAATCGCAGGCACTGATATCTTCTTTTTTTTTATCCTGATTACAGATGAAAGATATATTTTAAGTCCAAAGTGGCTGCCGCATTGCCACTCAAGGTGGTGAAGACTGTAGGCTCATGAAGATGCCAAGGGGAGATCTCCCAGGCTTGCCCTCAGGGCCAGCACAGCTTCTTAAAGGGACAGGAGTCCCACAGAGTTGCAACCATATGTTGAACGCAGGGAAGGCATATGGAGCTAATTATGTAAATAAACAACTCAGCCCATGATGATTCTAAATAATGCAAAACATAAAGAGGCAAAACACTAATGTTCTAACTAATGAAAATAGGTTCTTAGGGTGATTAATTTACAATAAAGAGAAGCCACATATGTCAAAAATGGTACGTCATCATATGATTTAATATAATCAGGCACAGCTGCATTGCTCTTGATGTTTGTTAACAAAGATCTTGTTCACCTCCTCATGCATCTGTACCATGATATTAAAAGAGAAGAAAACTGCACAGCAGAGCCAGCAAACACTTGCGAGAAAAATATTTTGAAAGCATCCCTTGATAAATATTTACTAACCTTTGGGATTTTTGAATGCTGGAGGTTGTGTCAGGAAAGAAGCATATGCTGATATCCTCAAAAACAACACAAGTGGTCAACAGTCTCCGTACAAAAGGGAATAGCTCAATACAATAGGCCACTGTTGCTGTGATTCTCAGCATTGTTTACCTCTCACAGAGCTTCCAAGTTCAAACCACTTCAAACAAACTACAGTAAGACTTTAAACTGAATCCACCCAACAGGTTAATAAAACAAATATTGATTTGGTTTGAGAGTCATTACAGTAAACAAACCCTTTTGGATTAAAAGAGTTCCTTTGTTCAAGCAATATTGTCCAGAGCCTTCAAGCAACATGTTACAATCTCAGCTTAAATCCTCAGGCAGTATTTTACAGTGTTTGTGCTCAAATTTGCCTTTATTTGTAGCATATATAAAAATACAGATACATGAAGAGATATGGGCAAGTATTTCACGCACGCAAGGGAAAGAAATCATGCCAAATTAAAAAATATGCCGGAAATTCTGATTATTTGGAGCAAAAGTAAAAATTTTCAAGTGCATATAATGATTTATGCACCTCCATCTTATTCCAAAAACTGCAACTTGTAGACACTTTTATCTTCACTGCTCTAGAATCATAACCTCTGCAAAAATCACATGAGTGTGCCAATGCCCTTTCACAAGGCCTCCTATAATGGATCCCATGGACTAGGCAAGCATCTTGACATGGTCCAGCACAGAGATGCAACCCAGATGCTTAAGAGCAATGGCAGAAACAGGCAGGATGCAGTAACATGGGAAAGGCTTGCAGAGAATTATTGCCCCAGGTGCAGATTGATCTGGACTGCTCAGACCTTGTTGCCTGGTTACTTGACAGGGAGTAAAGACATCTAAATAGCTTTAGATCCTCACTCCACTTTCAAAAGCAGCTTGGGTGCCTAGAAACCTTTGTCAAGAGGTGACGTAGAATGAAAGGAGTGATCAGAAGCTCCTGCTCTGCTGGCTTTTGCAAGTGCTTCAAGATGCAGACTGAGAACATCAAGCCAGTCACACATATTTAGGCATATATCTTCCAAAAGTAATAGATCCACTACATGATTTTGAAACTTTCATCCATAATCATACCAGATTTATTCCACCGAGCAGGCTACAAATTCAAACACAATCAGCCATGTGCATTTTTCTTTTTTTTTCCTGCAAACTTCTCTCTCTGAATGCAAAACACACATTAGAAACATAAGCACACAAAGACTGACCAGTCAACAGGTTTCAGTAACATCATCCTAGCCTAGTAATGCCAAAGCAGGGCATGATTTATATTTGTTACAGAAGTGTGAAAATCAAAGGGAACAGTAAAGAGCATAAATACTGTCAGAATTTAATGAAGATGCTCAATATTCCCATACAAACAGGTAAGCCCCATAGTGCTGACAATTCCTGCAAACTCGATTTAACCAGTGGACCAGGCTCACGGTACGTTTGGGTTAATACGATACTGCAGAGAGAAATGGCAAAATATCAGGTAAATATCAGGAGAGGGTGATTCTTCAGACACTTGAGCAAACCACAGTGCAAGAGCTTTAAGCAGCATTCACTGCTTTTCCTTATATCCATATACACATCACTTAAATAATAATTTATTCTCTGTTCCTGGCCGTGTAAAGCAAGTTGTGCTAAGTACATCAGCCCAGAGCAGACAGCTGGCGGCTGCATGGCTGAGGGTGGGTACAAACCTTCTTGCATCCCGGATTTTTTCTTGGGCATCCAAACAGACCCCATCTGGCTTTTTCTCACTAGTTCATATTATGGCAATACTCGATAGAGAATTCTCAATGGAGCCCAGTCAGCAACGGAGACTGGTGTGGCACTACAGTGAGTCCCTCTAACATGAGGCACGGTTTCTAAGCGTCAGTGTAAGGTATGAAGAAATTACACCACCACTGACTGAAAGTGCAATGCATACCCAGTGCTCAGCATCTGCCTTAGCTGAAGGGCAGAGCATTCTGCAAATCTTGTAAAATCAGGTGGTTGATCTGATAAGGTACTCCGCATTGCTGGTGCTCTCCCTATCTGGGGACCAAATCAAACCCTGTGAGCTCTGCTCAGAGTATCTCACTCGCAGCTAAACTTCTTTGCTGGAAGAGTTATGCAATCTTCACTTACATCTTATCACCAGCAGCGCAACAGTCAGACTTCAGGGTTTGCTGTCTCACAGGCACTCACTTTATTCTCATTGCTGGGTAGCAGTATTAGACACGCAGCCTACAAGTGAAAGAACAAGAGGGAGGGAATGAGTGATAAGGTGTAGAAAGAGCTTGCAGAGTTAGCACCTGCACAGCAGACTTATGCTGAAGCTCACTTCATTGATGTGGGGCATTTCTTGCATCTGGAGCGTAATGATTAAGAGAATAAAATACATGTTCTACCACACTGAATGCCAGAAGTAACTGTCATGTTCACTCACGCTGCACAACCAAGAGAATCATATAGGCAACTAATTAGGTTTGGGTAGAACAAAACATATCTGAAGAGATCACTCAAAAGACCAACAAAAGGCAGAGAGCAAATTTTTAAATGGAGAATGATATTATACATCCTTAATGAGGATATATTTCCTTAATGAGTGAGAGGATCAATTAAGTGCTCCATCTTTTTACAATCAAGACAGGAGCTTCTTTACAAGTCTCTGCCCATATCCAAACACTAACACGTACACTGAGGCTTTTGCAGACTTTGGCACTGAAATTCCCTTAAGCTGTGGTTATTCTGTTTTTAACCTTCTCTGTCCTTCATCACAGTGCTGAATAAACTGCTTCGATCTTCTGAACCAGCCACGGTGTTCCTTGATGATCAGCAATAGCTGAAATGCCCTGAGGTGAGGAGAGGGACCTCCCTTGCCTTGCCCTGCACCACTCCCGCCTACCCTTCCTAGATACGTGATCTGTCAAAGGTGAATCCTCAGTGATGCAGCGTTCTCTGTCTCTGATTGCCTGTAGCTGAAACTGTGGGTGCAGCTGTACCAGAATTCACCTCCAAACTTTAAGAAAACACTACAATATTTTGAAAACAGAAACAGATTTGCATAACCAGAAAATACTGAGGCACCAGTTCTGTCTGCTGCTGTGTATATGCTTGTCCTTCCAGTTTCTAGGCATTGGTTTCAGTGGGGATTGCCAAAGGGCAATCTAAAGTAGGAGCTCTCTAACAGAATTGAGCTCTATGCTCCCAATTTTTCCATACCATGTCAAACTATCAAAAAACAATGCCAAACAAGCACAAATCTAGACCCATGTGTAGCCACAAGAAACTGATAGCCAGGGGAACCAAAAAGATTCAGAATAAAAGATGAGGTTGCATGTCAATAACAGAAAACAATGCATTGCACATAAATTTAGGATTTTTTCTTTCCTCAGATGTAGGGGAAAAAAAAATCTTTATTTTGATCAGATATGGAAATAAAAGGATTAAAAAGAATCAGACGAGTGATTTGTAATTGGTGTCCAGACTGTACGTCTTCCTTTAGTAAAGTGCATGCAAGTGAATAAAACTGCACGGATGGACTTCATTAGCTGCAGCTTTCCTTCCTGACGCCGGGATTAGAGGAATACTTTAACCTTGACACATTCATCGTATACTCACAAAGCTCCACTTTTAACAGTCTCTTCTCCTTTCCTCTTCACTTGTCTGGTTCTGGCACATAATTTTCTAAATTAGAAAAAGCTACTCTTCTGTCTTAAAAAGCAAAAGAGTTCTCACTTATCTTTGTTAGCTAAAAGCATGGAGAAATTCAAGATGGTTTATTATTAATACATCCTAAAAGTCAATTGCAGATGGCAGAAATATGGCAAAAGCAGAGGTTTGTTTAAATAAGGCTCTTGAAAGGATGCCTTATGCTGTCCTTTCAATATACTTAAAGGAAAAATAGAAGCAGCATGATTTTATTTATCAGATAGTAATGTAAAGCCAAGTATACAAAGACATGTTACTTATACATTAGTGAGAAACTGTATTCCTTTGAAGCTTCTGTTATGCTAGAGAAGTTTGCAATGAGATTTTCAAAAACACTCAGCACTGTTCCAGCTCTGCACCAAGTGGCACGTATGAATACTGCTCCCACTGTCACTCCTGAAGGCAGAACTGGGCCATAATGGAGTATTTGTGAGAAGTCCATAGCTAGAGGGATAACTGCCATGTGCAGCTACTGGCACACCTGTCATCCGCAGACAGGAGGAAAAGTGTCTGTGGAAATAAATACTTCTTCAGAGGGCTGAGGAAAATGAGAGTGCAAGGAAGTTTTTGTATGTGTGTGTGGAAGGGGGTGGCATTTAGCAAAACACTTGGAAGTTAATTGCAGAATAAAACAACATACCTCAAAGGTACACACTTCCTCAGTACACCGATTCATTATAATTACAGAGCTTACTCTTACCTTTTTTCTTTATCCAGCCACATCTTTGAGTTGCTTTAGATTAAAGTATAAGTCTTGCTAATTACGGAGTTTAGTTGTCAAATCGTAATTGGTGTCTGGTGCTAAGATCCTATAACTCTTCTTGTCACTGTTTCCAGGGGGCCTGTTTAATTTGCCTGAGGTAAACTAAAATGGAAAGTACCGTCTTATTTGAGGAATTTGAGATATTTCTTGTGGCTTTAATGATTAAATATTGTACTGCTTACGGGGGTTACAGCTGAGGGGGTGTGGCAGTGGGCAGTCCTATCTGCCAACAGCTAATCAAGGTAGATGCTCCCATAATTTTAAGGGGGTTTATTACATCCTTTAAGCGGATGAAAGTAATACTGCTTAGAGTAAACAAACACCACTAGACATTGGATAAAAATCATTAGAGTGAGCTATTCGAAACTTTCCTGACACATCTTCCTTTAAAATAAAAATCTTGCAGAAGTGTGGGAGCCAGAAACTTTTACCCCACCTAATCACAATTGTGTCCTACCGCTTGGGAAATGTGTCAGGGTGAAAATCTGAAGAAACGGCTTTGTGGGTATTTGGGCGGAGAGCACCTGTTGGCTGTCAGGTGCAGACCAGAACTGGCTGTCACATCCTGTTGTAAAAAGAAACAAAACCACACTACCCAAAAGTAATGCATGCAAGCTTCCCCAAGGCTCTTCTTCAGGTGCTTTAGGTATTGTCTGGTAGCTCTTCTTTCGGGTCAAGATATATCTTGGTATCTTCAAATTAGACTCTGAAGCTGTATTTCAACATCAGCCAGATTTGCAAGGCACTTAAGTAAAAAAACTTCTAAATTTGTTCTCCCAGTGGCAATTTACCTCAATAAGCATTTTCTCCCACAATTTCCCATTAAATTAAACAATTAGCCTGTTTTGTAGCTTTGAGGGCTTACTCTTTCTGCATAAATAAAGCGTCTGCTTTTTCTGCTCCTATTTCCTCTGTCGGCATCATCCCCCACACTTTATCTGTGCACCAACTTATCAGTACGGAGAAATGGTTAGGCAGTCTAGATAGTTGGTAATTAAAGTCACTCCTGTGCTTTTCCCTAAGAAATGCATACCCAGAAGTGGTTGTTGAACACAACCTGTGTTTTCATAGTAGCTTTTTCTTCTGTTTGATGCATCTTCTCTCACTGTTTGAAGATAGCTAGATTGGTGGCCATATGTTTGCTGGATTTTTGCTCTGTGCCAGGCAGGAACCAAACCACTTCACCTCACATTTACATGCAGAGGTTTTCCTGCTTTTGCTCCATCCCAGTTTTGTCGCTGCAAGAAGGTGACAGAAGACCACAGTAGGTCCCTTCTTTGTTCATGGAAACGCTGAACCTGGCAGTTCCCTCCTTGCCTTTGAGTTTCACTTTGGAAGGTGAGAGGTTAAAATCTCTCTCTCTAGCCTTTGGCTCTTGATGGCAAAGATCAATGTGACAAATTATCTCTGAATGTTTCTAGACAGAAAGAGGTTTCCAACAGCATTTTGAGCAGGCTCACACTTGAATTGCTCTGGTTTCAAAGTTGCTCTCAGTTTCAAAGAAGCAATAATCAATTCTTTGGTGCACAGTCTTTCCACATGGCCCTCAGGTGAATATATATGCTTTATATGCATTATAACAGCACCTCCGTTTTGTGTGCCATTAATGCCTATCTATCTGAGATGCTCTGTTTCTTCTTTATACTAAAGGAAAAAAAAAATCATATTGTATCCTGTTCCTTCCCCTCTTACTTCATCCAGCAACAGCCAGGGAATGCAGGACAGCCATTCATTTACTTCTGTAACTCATAGTACTGACAATGAAAAAGTTGTGTTTGCTTCCTGCTTTAAGTCTGTGCAATCTTTTCCATAAATATGCCGTCAAATTTCTGTTCATCAGGACTGGATCCTGCTGAGGAACAGCGATAAGCAGCAAGACTTCTGGAGCCACTGAGAGGTGAGTGGAGTCTTCAACCAGCAAGAGCTTGCAACAAAATCTCTGCCACTGGGGGCAACAAATGAACGTGCCCTCTTGCAATTTGAGATGACAACTCTGGGACAGACCAAGGAATTCAAGCTGTATCATGGGATTCTTATGCATGACTTTCCTGTCATCTTGAAGCCAGCAAGATAGACAGTCCCAATCAGAAACAGACTATTCCCTTTGTAGTTCTGTGGGACTAAGATATTAGTCATAACATTGCTCATAGTTCCCACTTTGCCTCACATGCAGAAATACAGTGAAATTGTAGTCTTGCTGAAGGCACATTTCTTGCCTACTACATCATTAGTCACTAGCCACAGATTTCAGTTTCATAAGCAAAATCAGCATGCTAAAACAAGGCTGTTGTCACCTGTGTTGCCTGTGGAACTGCATCATATACCTGAACAATGAAAATTCAGCAGCTTGTTGAGAAATCATCTCCTCTGGAGATGGCAAGATAAGAGGGAGACAGAAGGAGATTTTTTTATCTCCTTCCTAAGTGCAATTTACTTCACAGTCACCCAGGAGAAGGCCTTTTCCACTGAATGAATGCAACTATGTATAAAGGAAAGTCATATTTTGGAAACCTCTACAGGCACACTTTGTCATCACAGTTGTCATTGAGAAACTCACTGGAACTTTGGGAACTCAGCCACACCAGTATCATCAGCCAAGACCAATCACCCAAGTCTCTGCTCAGGCTGGGGCAGACATCTGTGATAATCTTTATTTAGCAAGATACTCATTCCAAGACAGTAAGAATCATTTCTAGAAAGAAAAAGAACCATGAGAAACACAGAAGTCTGCTGATCCAAAGGCAACAATCATTATTTTCTTCTTCAACAAGATGAGGAGGATTTTACTACATGTCCATAAGCAGTGACATGTACCGGCTAATGAAAAGAGCTGCAAAATGGAAGTCACATCCAGCTGAGGGGTAACAATTGTGAATGGAGACACCTCAAGTCCTTCCTTTTTTGCATTATCCTGTATAGAACAGTCAATATCACACTGTCCTATCTCTGAGACTACAGAGGTCATGACAGTGACACCTTTGGAAGTTGCAAGGTGAAGTTCTCACTATGGCTCTGTTCAAAGAGGAATTCCTCCAGCAATAATCTCCTTGCAGTCAAGAGCCCCTAAGAAAGAACTTGAATTCCCTTAAGCACTTTCTGAAAATGGTGATTTTTATCAAGGAATGCTAGCACTGTTCCACTACAGTATCTGGCCTGTGCTGGTCTGTACTGAACTTCTCTTCCCCTTCATCCAAAGACTGACAAAGAACTTGAGCATCTTGTTGGCAAAGAAGCCCCACAGCAAGCCTCACAAAGAAACATGCTACATCAGTCGTACCAAGTTATAAGCGAAATGGTGTCATGCAATGTGTGGTAATCATTACGTGCACTAATACCAATCTTAAGTGTATCTCCTATCAGCACCTGCTGTAAATTGGCCATGCAGTGTTATTGCTGAGGGAAAACTTATCATGAAATTAGACAAGACTCAAGACTAAGTTACAAGACTCAAGCACACAAAGAGCTGATCATTGACAAAGACACCACAGGACACCAAATGATGGAGACAGGGAGCGCATCAATAGGGAGAGTAGGTAATGCTAACCACTTTCTGTGGTCCCTTTCCCTCTTACCCCTTCAGGAACTGCAGTGATGTTAGTGCCAGAGGATACACCCCTGCCTGTTCCTTTTAATATCTGTTTATAGACTTATTGACCATCAATCTGTCTAATCAGTTTTTGAACCTGCCAACACTGTGCCTCCAAAACATCCTCGGTAAGAAAGTCCAGAAGTTCATTACCTGCCTTATCAAGGATTACTTCACGTCTTTTAAATGATCTCCTACTAGTTTCACAAAGTGCTCCTTAGTTCTGGTATTACAGGATTTGTTGAGTAACAGTTTATAATTTAGTTTATATATCATCTTCATGTGATACAGACCTCAATTATATCCCCCTTCAGCCTTTTTGTTTCCAAACTGAAAAGTCTCAGCATTTTAAATCTCTCATTGTAAGATAATTGCTCTCTTGCCTTGATCATTTTAGTTATCCTTTTCTGGGTATTCTCTAACTCCACTATATTCTTCTTCAGATGCAGGGCCAGAACTATCCCCAGCACTCAAGATGTGGACACATAAGTTTCACACAGGAGTGAAATGCATCTTCAGTCTTGTTCACAATATCATTCTTGCCAATGCTCATGATTTTCTTGGCTTTTTATCTGCTTCAGCACATTAAGCCAAGAATTTCAAGGAACCACTGGTAATGACTTCAAGATTTCTTTTATGAGTGACAACTTACAGTTCAGAGTCCAACACATTGTAAGCCTGGTTAAGATCACTTTTTCCTAGATGAATTACCTTACATTTACCTTCAGTGACGTGTATCCACCACCTTTTTGTTCATTCAGTTTTATGAGGTTCTTCAGATGTTCTTCACCACTGCTGTCACATTTGACTTCCCAAAATTGCTTATCCAAAAATTAGAGATTTCACTCTTCACTCCCTGTTCTGTCACTGAAGAAGATTTGGAATCAAACTGGTCCCAGTAGTGATCCCAAAAGGATGCTACTGCTGACTTTTCTGTCATGAAAAGTGGCCACTAAGTGTGGAAAGTCATCAAGTACCTTCTGAAAATCTTAGCGTAACATGTCCACTGGATCCCTTTTATTCACAGTCTTATTGACACTCTCACAGAATGCCACCAGACTTCCCTTTACAGAGGCCACACTGATTCTTTTTTGGTGGTTATATTTACCCATATACTCTTACCAATGTGATCTGATTCTTGAAGCTGACTCTACCATCTTGGTGGGGAGTTAGGCATCTCCAACTGGAATTTCTGCTGCGTTGATAATTTTGCAATGAATTATGAAAATTCTGCTTTCCAGATATTCTTTAGCAATGTTCCTGACAGGGAGGGTCCTGTCATGTATTTTCTGAACAACTTCAAGAAATTTGGAGACTATTAAGAAACCAAGTATCTGAGTTATAAAGAAAAAATGAAAAATCAGTGGGACTAGTGTCACCCTTCTTGGATTCCTGCATCATTGCAGCTGGCATCAATCTCACAGATACTGATAGAGACAATCCATGCCAAAACCCAGACAGGAATTTTAAGCATTCTTTGGATTGCTCAGTTTCTATTACGGCTTTCTAACAGAAGAAGGAAACAAGTACTGAACTTCACTATTTCTTCATCATGGGAGTTTCATGGCAATAGATCTGCCAGGACATAGAGGCATCCAAAAATATTTGACAAGTTACATTTAACTGTGCTCACTCATAGCAACAGAGACCACTTCTGTTTATTTGTGAAAAGCTATCATACTGCCTTGATGTAATTCTATCATGCATAGGAATGAAGGCCCTAATGCCTCATTCGAGGGATTTAATAGCAGCAGAAAATGTTATACATGAATTACGGAGAGGAGTTTCGTGCTGTTGCAGGAATGAAAATTTTCCATAGTTAACATATACAGTTGTCCTGACATTTGTGTAGGCCACAAGTCACTCCTGTGATTCTCTTAAAATACTTCTTTTACATCCATATGAACGCAGAAGTGAAATATTTTGCTAAAGCTTATAATTTTTGCAAGCCAGTAAGAACTCCTAACACAAGTATACGGAGCAAACTGCTGCTGCAGATGTGGTCCCAGACTGTGCAATTTCCTCATCATTGCAAGCTTTGCCTGTTCATGCTGACCAGGTAGCAAGACTGACTGCCAAAGAGTCAAGACTGCCCTGTGTTTCCGACTGACATTAGAGGACAGCCAGCCAAGAAATTGTCAAAAAAGCTCAATTCATTTTTAACACGGCAAAATGAGCTGCTTGCTCATAATGCATGGGGACACCATCCTGTTATTCTCCTGCAGAGTGGCTAACACTTTTGCTATATTAACACATCATGTCCAAGAAAACACGGGCATGAGAATGCTGGCCTGATGTTATATCTGATGGCCCAGAACTGATACCAGCTGAAAAAGTCATAAAGGAGTTAACCACTTGCCAAAATCCTTTACATAACCAAAAGCACCAATATTATTTATTTTTAAAATGCCTAAGAAACCCTGATCCAAATCCCATACTGACTATACTGATTGATATTGGAGATAACTTTTAAACTTTATCTAGACAAGGCTTGAGGTGATTTTGCTCTCCTCACAAACAGCTAGTGCAGCCATCTCTGCTCTTTCTCAACTAGGAAACTTAACAGGCTTTTCGTTACTGTCACATCTGACCCTAGGATCTCCCTTTAACTCTGGTGATTTTAAGAGCTTCACCAAAAGCACACTAATTTGAGCTGTCACTATCACGCTGTGCTGTCTCTAAGCACGTGGTTTGGTCGAATGTAAGGTGCAACCAGGCAAAGATTTAATCCTTTCAAGCCGTTATTAAGGGAGACTGGCTGATGAGGCTTGCGGGATTCCTCATTGTTCCGCATGTCACTCCTCATCTGACTATTGCACACAGCCTCCTGAAGCTGTCCCGTTGGACAAGTTATCAAACCATGCCTCACTCGTCGCAATGCCAGTCTATCTGAAGGATTGCAATACAAGCAGGAACAGGTTTGGGATTCATCTCTGACATCATGTACCTGGTGTTCCTTTGCACTATGAAAGCGTATTTGCTCAAAGCTACGGAGCTGTGCCAAAGGCAGGCCCCTCTGTTATCAAGGCCACTGCACTAGACTCACTGGAAGTGCAGACTGCCAAAAGATGAGTTGGAACTGCTGTGTAAACCAGTTTACAAGACACCTGTCTTTCAGTTCTTCAGAGGCCTGTCTCCAGAGTCTGGGACTACTATTGCATTCACAACCTGATAGTCCAAGCTCAGCACTTTACTCAAGTGTGTAAAACTTCCTTCTTGCTCAGGGTTCATCATGAGTCACATAACTCACCACTCCTAAGAGGAAAGAGTGGAGATCACAGAGGAGTTAAATTTGTTTCCTTCAGATGGATAATTATATCACTTCAAACGTGCACAGAGGGCTTCACGGTTTCATGCAGTCTGAACATCTACTAGAGGCTGCTGTGTTATATGTGGGTGATGCTGTTCCTTGTTTGTGCAAACAATTAATGGCATGACCTGTTTCTCTACTTCTCTATTCAAGCAAAACCAAGAAAGATGCAGGAAGGGCTGTTTGTGGTGGTGTTTTGCTCGTATCGCTGAAAAGTTGCATTCACATACCCCAGACTGCTCCTAGCCTGTGAGTTCTGCTCCACAAACACCACAGTGTTCATGCAGGAATCCACTGGCTCAAACATAGGCAGAAAGCTGTTTTAGGGACAGCTTCTCTTTGCTTTACCCATGAATGACTCCTTAGTGGGATTATTCCACATGAATAAGGAAGGGTTATCTGGTCTGTAAGACATGCTTTTCTGAGTCTTGCAAGGGAAACACTGGAAACTCTATTGTTGAGTCACATAAAACTAGAACAGACATGTTGCTATGGACAAGGTTGTGCCACTTAGAGTTATCTAGAACGCCCTCTTGCTAGGGGCATTTTCCCTTCCACAGTTACTAATCCTGGTAAAGGATTGTCTCTGTCTCCCCGTGCAGCTGGCCAACCTGAGAGAAGAGAGCCTGCCAGCTGCTTCTCAATGCCCTTGGAGGGCTGAGCTCCCTGTGAGGAGCTGGCAGGGATTAGCCCCCTCCATGTAAGGAACAAGTAGCACTGCAAGGGGAAGAAGATTTTGTTCATCCCTATCCCTTCCAGATAACCATGTAAAGAAGAAGGAGGAGTAAGCCCTAAGAAGAACATGGGAAAAAGCTAAAGCCCTAGGCTCCTGCAGAAGGGACGGAGGCTAGGTGACGTACCGGGCCATTGTTTTCCTGACTCTGATTCAAACAATATCGGCTGCAGCCAGCTGTCTAGCACTCTAACCCTCTTGGCTTCAGTTTTGCCTCCTTGCTCCTACCACAGGGCTTTGTGGTTTCAAAGAACAGCTTATCAGGCAGTATCTATTATCTTTCTGAATGTGTCACAATCTCCTTCAATCAGCTACCTCAGTTTCAAGGATCAGTCATACATTCACCACATATACAGACTTTGCTTTTTTGATGACTAATCGCAGGCAGTGTGCCCCCTAAATGCTGACACCAGTATAATTTGTATAACAGACGTACGCAGAATTGTGTGCTATACTTATGTATACACCAGTGCAAACGCGTTTCCCTGGGCTTACAATAATTTGGACTATGATGGTTTCAACACCAAGAAACAGGCCAGTTGTTGTCCTCAGCACCATGGTGGACCTGACAGCCAACCTGCTGGGAACAGTTTAAAGCAGCAGCTACAGCAAGGAGTTAAAAATCATTAAGCTCATTCTAAAACCCTAGCTGAAGGGCTGGTGCGCTGTTTGGGTTTGAATTAGTCACTTGACCTCTGTTTGTTTTATTCATCCCAGCTGGAGAACTGGGCATAAAAACAGACCCTTGCCACAAATCTATAGCAGATTAAAGCGGGGGGGAAACACTAAGCGCACTAAGAGGAAGAACAAAATCCAGCCCACAATATTTTCGTTAGTATAACAGCTGTGGGTTTCAGGTAGAGTTTTCAAGTGTCTCTCTGACTTACGATGCTGTTTCTCAAGAAACAGAAGTTACTGCAGATACCTGACCAGCATACATATGGCAATGACATGCAGAGGTACTAAATATTCACCCTAGTCTCCTGGTTTATGCTGCATTCAAACCTGAATCCCAACCATGTTAATGCAGGTCCAGGTGCACCATAGCCCAAGAAGCTAGAATGAAATGTGTAGCTTCACACATGATGCTGGATACAGCTACTTTTTGATCTTGGAAATCTTGTCAAGGTAGACTTTGAGAACTTTTGAGATTCGTCTAGGATTTCTAGATCTTCTACATCCCCCTCAGAGCAACAGAACTCCTCCAGCACCTTTTGGATTCAAGTATTGTTGCTATAGAGACATTGTTGGAGCACACCAGCTGTTTCTGGACCTAACTGCACCTATTGTGAATAAACTGTACCCATGGCTAGCTTAGTAAGTTTAGGTAAACTTGATTGACTGTGTGTGCACTCCTCCATGTACTTCACCTGTGATATACATGAGCCACAGCCAGTGACTCTTCTCTCATGAGATCTCAAGGCTCATTAGCTCAGGCTCAGCAGACCTAACTATGGCTACAGAGCCAGATGTGGTCTTACTCTACTGTGCACTGTCCTGCTTCCAGTTAGCTCACATCAAGTCAGCTGGAGTATTTCTGCACCTAAGATGCATGTGTATCCCTAAAGACAAATGGGCATTAGCAAAAGTTACTTCAAAGCTGTAGAAATTTCTCTCCTCTGCCTGTTGACCTTTACATAACTAGAATAAGATCCCAAATCCTTTCTAGACAGTCAGCTTCCTCTGCAGTAAGGTTTTAAGAGATTTGTTTTGAAACCTGGAAAGCTTTATCAGTTGATAAACACAAACAGTATGAGATCACAAATGATACACAAATGTACTGAAGGACAGCTGGAAAAATTCCATTCAGAAACAATAAAAAAAAAAGATATAATGGAAGATTAATTTGTGCAATATAGTTTATATCCACTTTTTACCTTTTCAAGGAGGTGAGATTACCCTTGGTATTTTTGTTTTACTGTCATCTTCCTGTTTGGCCAGCACTTGCCCTCACCTGTCTCTCTGTATATAGCATTGCTGCAGTACCCAGGCAAAGTTTGACAGCTCCAGAAGCACTACAGCCTTTTCAAGGTTTGCAAGTCCACTCCTTCCAGAGCAAGGACATGCACGTCCCAACAGTCTGTTCTGTGGTTTCACTTCTGTCCAAAGAGGCGGGATGAATTCAAATAAATAAATAAAATTATTAAACAAATATTCTGTGCAACTGTCATTACACTTAACTCTAAATAAACTGACCTCAGGATCTCTTTGAAGTCAATGGCATACTGCTTACAACTGAACACTTGCTAATGCTCAAGAAGTAAAACCCATCTCCGTGCAGTGGATCAGTACATGGACCAAATATCATTCAGAGTCCTCCTGAAGCCTACCCAGAAGGCTGACATGGAATTCAACCAAAGCTGATCCACTGTGCAAGAGGCAGTGCATCAACAACACTACCCGTAACAATGACAGATAAAAACAAATGGGCAGGCAGGCATCAAGTAGGGCTGAGAATGGATTTTTCTAAGTGTTTCTTTTACACCAACATACAATGCTCTGATCCTGGCAAGCATCACATGGTGCTATAGCACTATAATACATATTACTAACAACACCAAAATCCTTTATCTAAGAAAAAACAAGTATGGAATTCTTACTCATACGCACGCAATCAAATTTTAATGTTATAGTATAATAAAGTTATAGCAAGTCCTAACTGTTGAAAATCACCTTTTATATCTAATACAAAATATTTTTCTTATTACGTATGATGAAATTCAGGTAATCTGAGAAACTCAGAAAGGGATTCCTGAATTTCTCTCCCTCAGGCTACTCATAAAGAAAATGATGTACAACTTTGGCAACTTTATTTCAGAATCGTTATAGACCTTCATTTTTAAGAGGTGTTCAGAGGCAAATTCTAGCTAAAAACTTAGAAACCTTCCTTTCGGTAAAATTTGTTTCAGAAGCTCTTGTCCTTCTACCATAGCTTTACTTATCCAGATGTATAACAATCTGCCAGGAATTGCCTTTACCTGGTTTATTCACAACTTTTGACAATTTAACCTATGAGAGGGCAGAAATAGAGCAAGACTATTATGGGTAGTATAGGAAGGACACATTGTTCAAGGGGTCTGCAGTTCTTGCAGACAGGTAACATAGAGCAGCATACCAGTGCATGAGATTTGGGTGATTCTGCATGCGAGTACGTGCATGTTAGTTACTGGGTTGACACAGGCAGAAGGAAGACATTTTTCATAGATACACCTACTGGACCCATACTAGAAAATTTAGCCTCAAAATGGCTAGGGAAGAAAAAAAATCAACATTTTTCCAACTTTTGTTTTTAAAATTGTATGTTCAGAATAATGGATGATAATGCAACTCAAACGTGGAAGCAACCTATTCCGCGATGCTTAACTGCACATGACTTCTGTCAAGTTACAATGGTATCAATAATCAGAGGTTAAAAATGGCTACTTATTCAGAACCACTGTTGCTTTGTCTTTGGAGACCCCATTTTCAGCAAAAAAGAAAGACTCCAGCATGTTTGCGAGTCTAGTCTTGAATTTCTCTGCTGAGTCAACCATGAAGGACCAATAAATGCTGATTTGGAGGCAGACTCCAGACCACTATGGGTGAGTTACAACTCAAAACAGTAATTATTTCTTCTCTTTCCCTCTTTACTACAGGTCTTACTGACAAGTTACCACCCCTAGCTGCTGGCCCATCCTGTGCACACAGCTAACTCAGCAGAGGAGTAGGAGTAAGTTTCCAAAATCCTGCAATTTTCATCACAAAGGATCCAACATGATCTGAACGTGGTGGTCACCAGAAATCCCTCCTCAGCACTGTTAATTTTGATAGTTCTTGGAGTGATTCAGGAGCAGCCCGAGACCAAGAAGGACAGATAGCTGGGGGCCAGTGGCAACACCTAATCCACATCAGTCTGAATTGTCCCCATCAGTCTGTAACTGCCCTGGGATTTGTAAGCCATCCATCTTTCCCTCAAGCCTAAATACATCTAAGGTGAACTTGTTCTCAAAACAGCTAAACTGTAAGCAAGATCCATTGAGGCCACCTAAAAACAAGACTTGATGATTAAGGGAACAAAACCTATTGCATCTGTGTTGGTGTAAATTACAGGAATCTCTTTCACCTCTTCTTCCATAGTAGCTTTACCAAAGTGCAACTCCTAAAATCCAAGGCACAGAGCCTAACACATCTATTTCCAAACCCGTGGCATTTTAAACATAATGATTTCCCTAAACTTCAATCAATCATGAAAAATCACAAGCAAATATAAACAAGATAAATATGGCCCTGGATTGCCTCCAGAGGCCTGTGGTACACTGCAGGCAGAGGATAATGTAATTAAATACGGGCAGCCTGCCGACTACTCACTGTCAGTTTTGTCCGGATGTAAGCTGAAGAAGTTTGCCCTACTGCAAACATTTGTTTTACAGTGGTACGACTTAATTGAGCTTGGAAAGCTTCCGCAGGCATTAACAATGGCTTACCTTACTAATGAGTAGGGATAATATGACCATTTTGACTCAGTGGGCAAAATCCATCCTCGTGTCCATTTTGTACCCTTACAAGTGAAGTAGGCACTTCTGGATATGCGTGCTCAGGGAAAAAAGAAAAGAGTGATAAAATAGGCTGAAAATGGCTCCTTGTGTTGAAACATACTGCTGTGAAGAAAAACTCAGCTCCACGTGAATGATACATGGCATATACTGACATAATTTATGCAGAAATCAGTGGAGAACTTCCTTTACACTGCTGATGCTCACTCCCTTTTCTGAGGATGCTTAGTCAACTATGTCAGAGGAGATTTAGCCCAGGGAATCACAAAAGGGCTCCTGAAGTATTCTTTTGCAATAGGCCAGTTCACACTCAGTGAAAGAAGCCATCTCTCATTTCCTGACATCTTTCTGGTTGCCATATTGACTTAGGCAAGCCAAGCACTCTGGCACCAACATAATCAGTTGACTTCCAAAAGCAGAGGAGGAACTTTTTCAGCAAAGGTTATTTGCTCGGCGGTACTGTTTCTTTCTTTGATCAGGTTATGAGGCAGCATTTTGATTTGAATAGGAGCACAAATTAGTACATTGCCCAAGCCCCTCCCATTCTGGGAATACAGGTGCTCTGCCCACAAGTTTTCTCCCAGACTAAGTCTGGGAGCCTCTTTTGAGGAACCCACTTATTAAAAGTATTGGCAGTTCCTGCAAAAAACGGAATAACGGTACTCTGTCTTCCTGCATTTCATATTGCAGGATCTAGTATAAAATACGCTGCCTAGAATGGCTGCAAAACACTGGGGCAGATATGAGCAGTCTGTGTGGCAGAGGAGATGGAATAGTTGCTTATCTGCTCTACAAATCAGAATCAAAATGCCTTCCTTTAAAAATCCTGTGAAGGATGGCAATTCTGGATAGTGGCTCAAGTTCCTTGAAGTATGACATTTTGCAAGACTATGGCTGGGTTTGGGAAAAAAAAAGTCATGCTTGTCTTTCAGAAGGTCTTTTAACAATGCTCAGTCTTATACTTGAACACACACAATGAAGTCGGGCACAGGAAGGAGACTTGGCTTGAGCTCAAGATTCCCTGGTGGTTAGGATTTCAGGGTTATTTTCGTTCTGTCTGACTCGTACACTGTAATTGCACTGGGGCTGCAGATGACAAATCAACATTTTTTTTTTGGTCACTGTTTACAGGCATTTGTTTGGATTCAGGGGGTTATTTTTTTGCACACAGGGATGTGTCAAGCATGTGTGAACATTGCATTTCATAAGATTAGCATTAAGGAATGCACCTGGGAGACAGAATCATAGAATCATAGAATGGTTAGGGTTGGAAGGGACCTTCAAAGGTCATCTAGTCCAACCCCCCTGCAAGGAGCAGGGACATACCTGACTAGATCAGGTTGCTCAGAGCCTCATCCAGCCTGGCCTTGAATGTTTCCAGGGATGGGGCATCCACCACCTCTCTGGGCAACCTGTTCCAGTGTTCTACAACCCTCATGGTAAAAAAAATTTTTCCTAATTTCCAATCTAAATCTACCCTCCTCTATTTTAAAACCATTACTCCTTGTCCTATCGCAACAGGCCCTACTGAACAGCCTCTCCCCATCTTTCTTGTAGGCCCCCTTGAGGTATTGGAAGACCGCTATCAGGTCTCCCTGGAGCCTTCTCTTCTCCAGGCTGAACAGCCCCAACTCTCTCAGCCTGTCCTCATAAGAGAGGTGCTCCAGCCCTTTTATCATCTTCGTGGCCCTCCTCTGGACCTTCTCCAACTGGTCCATGTCCTTCTTGTGTTGGGGGCTCCAGAACTGGACACAGTACTCCAGGTGGGGTCTCACCAGGGCAGAGTAGAGGGGGAGAATCACCTCCCTCGACCTGCTGGCCACGCTTCTCTTGATGCAGCCCAGGATGCGGTTGGCCTTCTGGGCCGCGAGGGCACATTGCCAGCTCATGTTGAGGTTCTCATCCACCAGCACTCCCAAGTCCTTCTCCTCAGGGCTGCTCTCGATCCATTCTCCACCCAGCCTGTATTTGTGCCTGGGATTGCCACGACCCAGGTGCAGGACCTTGCACTTGGCCTGGTTGAACTTCATGAGGTTGGCACGGGCCCACCTCTCCAGCCTGTCAAGGTCCCTCTGGATGGCATCCCTCCCTTCCAGCGTGTCGACGGCACCACACAGCTTGGTGTCATCAGTGAACTTGCTGAGGGTGCACTCTATCCCACTGTCCATGTCGCCAACAAAGATGTTGAACAGGGCTGGGCCCAACACGGACCCCTGAGGGACGCCACTCGTGACCGGTCTCCACTTGGACATCGAGCCATTGACCACCGCTCTCTGAGTCTGGCCATCCAGCCAACTCCTTATCCACCGAGTGGTCCGTCCATCAAACCCATGCCTCTCTAGTTTAGAGAGAAGGATGTCGTGCGGGACAGTGTCAAAAGCTTTGATGATATAGCCTGCAGCCCATTGCCTGTAAGAAGAGGCTTCTGGAAAGCCATGTCTGTGTTACGCACAGAATATGGCAGAAGGTTCACACATAAAATGCATCCTTAACAATACTGCCAAGGCATATTTGGAATGAACAGTCATGTTTTCTCCCAAATGGGCAGACAGTTCAAAGCTAATTTGCTCACCAGCATCACTCAAGGAGAACCTCCTTCTGTTTATATTTGTACATAAGAGATACCAAGAACAGATAATGTCAGCACCTCGTTTGCTCCTGACTCTCCCAAGTGATTTCCCACATGACGATGGAAGATGGAAAGCAAACATCAGTAAGATCCCTATAGGTAGGTGTAAAAACAAACAGCAGGCTTTTGACTCTTATGCATAAGAGGCGACCCACGTACAACTTTTACCTTAAATAACTGAAACAGGAAGACGTCTGACTTTGTTTAGCCTCTCGCAGGCAAGGAAGCTTTGCCCTCAGCTAAGGCCAGGGCTGGGGCCCTCTTGAAATTGCCTTCAGTCAGTAGCATCATGGGCAAGTAGAGTAGCAAGGCAAACCTATACATTGAGTCCCAGAGTACAAACTGCACCTGGCAGAGGGCCTTGGAGCATTTGGAGCAGGCATCTCCGGATCAGAAGCCAGATCCCATTCCTGGTTCTGTATCAAGTTTTAGAAAGAATCTTTAGCAAGTTACCTTACCTGCATCTGCTACTTATGCACCTAAATACACATAAGAACAGCCACACCACGTCTGACTAGTGGCCTGGTTTTGACAGTAGCCAACAACATCAGATATTTTAAAAAGACCTTAGCTACCCAGCATGGGCAGGTGACACTTCTCTGAAGTACTTACCTAATCTCTGATGTCTACGATACACCCACTTCGCTGGCTAAATGCTGACTTCAAGAGCCTATCATACATTTCATTTGGTGCATTTCTTGGTTGCTCTCCCAGCCTAGGACATGTGACACAGAAAACCAAAAAAAATTGCAGCAACCAGGAATACAGAGAGTACAAGCAGAAGGCGTCCTTGGGGTTGATGCAGCTGGGCACAAAGTAGCTTTGAGATTAGAAAGGGAAAGAAGATGTGGCATAAAGCTCACTGTTTTCCATTGCCTTCCCAAACACACACATCCTGCATTGTGTAACTCACTGAAATCAGCATTGACCTTTATTAAGTATTTATTTCCCTAGACTTCAAATAGGAATTTAACTCAGTAGCTTATGTACTCTTAGTAAATGAATGCTGCTGAGCTCCAGGACACTTGTATCTATCGAAGCAAACAAGAGTGGAGACAGGAAAGAGAGAGCCAAGTTAAAAAAAAAAAATGTCACTTTCCAAATTGTCAAAAAGTGTTCTGTTCAAATTTTGACAAAGGCTAAGTTGGGCTTTGTTGTGTGAATACACTGGTGCTAATGGATGCTTCCTGCAACAGTGGAAACATTTCTTGTGAATTTAGACATGTACATTTCCTTGCAAAGATGACTTCTTCCAATTCCCACAAAACGAGGGACTGCCATGCTTACTGTCTTAGTAGGTGATAACAGTTTTGTATTACATACTCATGCTACAGCAGCATATTCTGGCCTCAGATGAACCCTTTGAGCTCAATACCATAGGGAAAAAGAGTACATGACAGTTTCTGTCTGCCACAAACATCTCAGTAAGATCCAGCCTCTCCAGTCCTGCCTATTCCAGAGACAAGGAAAGGGCACATAACTGGGGATCTCCTCTGCACATGCTTCTCACAAGTTGTTGTACACGCAATTTTCACAGATAAGTTGCAGTAACTCTTCCTGCAGGAAAGACAGACCAGGGTTGGTTGCCAGAATGAGAACAGCTCCTGCAGTTTGTCCCTGGTGCTCTGTTGCACAAGAGTCCCTGTATACAGCTGTGGCTGAATGAATTTTTATGGTCCATTTCTTATGGCCCAGTGACTGTAATTTGGGCACCATAGTCTAAGGCATCAGGAGTTACAAAAACAAAAAGCTCTGTGCCATGGCAGAGGGGTGGAAGAACAACAATCCACTTCAGTATAAACTGGCAGTATGCTTAGTCTACATGGATGAGTATAAGTCCAGGTAAGAGCAGCAGGGATCTTAATTCATCACCAAACTATTAGGAAAGGGCAGTCTCATTGCCTCACATAATCTTGTCTAGTATTTCATTATTTGCTCACTTCGGGGCTACTTCCATGGCTTTCCAGGTTAGTAGACTAGGAGAAGCAGGGGGGGGGGGGGGCGGGGGGAGCTTCCCACTTAATATTGTTGTTGTTGATAAATGAAGAAAGAGAAAAAAAACTAAGCACAAAGTTATGAGTCACCTGAATGCACTTAAGCCAGATGTAGAATTAAGGAACAGGCACTGACATGCACTCATGAGAAAATACAAAGTTGCTTTAGCCTCTCTCAAAAAGTAATGCTGCAGGGCAGTAGGACTAAGGGGAGTTTTAAAAAATAAAAAGAGAATGGGGGAGGGGGGAGGCTTCTTAACATATAAATCACAGTGTCAAAATCCTTTTATCTTTTGGCGCCCAAACCTCTCATCTGCCTTAGCGAATGCTAAACAAGTCACTAGCAATTCTTTGTGAATTTTTAATTGGTGTTTTCACAACCTTATTCTTGATATTTCTAAGATAAATTAGCAGATGTTCACAAGAAGAGTTTTACAGAGAAAAATCTCTCAGATAGGTTAGAGGTGAGCCTGAGAAAGCGCTGGATGTCCTCTACCTTAGCACTGGCTGCAACAAAAACACCCAGATTTTGTCAGCTTCAGAATCTACTACCCAGGACTAGAAAAGGTAGGCTGAAACTGCCTACATTTGTGCATTTTACGTACAAAGTCTGCAAGACAGAGTTAGCAGCATCTGCTTTCTAGTTCGCACATGGTAAGGTCACAGCAAGACAGAAGTTTAACCCCCTTTCCCTGATGACAACAGAGAACTCTGTTTTATATTGCTAAAATAGGAAGGAAGAAGTGAAAACTTTGAGATGTGTAGTAAGAAGTCTATAACAGGGTTCCAAAAACTATGTTTTCTGATGTCACGTACTGATCTGCCAGAAAGCTCCTTGAAGAGGGAGGTGCTTAGCTCTGGTGTTGGAAATGGTTTACAAGATGGCCTATGGCGACACTTCTGTTAGTAAATCCTTCAAAAGTTTGGTTCCATTCAACAGCCAGGGAACAAAACTTGACAAGTTTCACACCTTTGTTTCAAAGATGCCAAAAAGTGGTTATTTTCAGCATTTTTAAAACAAGATTTTCAATTGTCATTGTGCAATGCCATTTTCATTTAAAGGCTGATCTATGCAAGACTAGGAAAGAAAGCTGAATAGTTCAAAACTGAAATAAATCCTTTTGTTTGCAGCTGAATGAAATTGTCCAGGTTGACTCTAACATGAATTTTCTCATGTTCCTGTTTCATCAAAGAAGGAAAATATATGGTTTTGTTTGACCTAACCCAATTTTAAGTCAGCCACTGAAGAAAAATACCCATTATTGACCCAAATGACTAAACCTCCTGTTGCTAAAATATGTTGGGTGCAAGAGAAAGTTTTAAGAAAAAGGGAGGGTGTGCAGTCAATACATTTTTGAGGTTGATGCTTTTTCCAAACACCATATGGCTGAGCAGAAGTGTGAAAGGAGCCATTAAGCAGTTTGCCATGCTTGAGCCAGGGCTGGATTACGGCAGCTAGAAACTTGGTTCATCATTTTACTTTTTAATCTTCCCTGTTTCCCACTTTTACATCACAGACTCAAACAGTAAGTGCCTCAGGACGGCAAGCAATGTTTTATTTTGTGTCTGGGCAGTATCTACCTGCTCCATAGCAAACGCTCTTCAGTACAAATCTGTACTGCCACAGGAAGAACAATTTTATCTCCCTTCCCTCAATGAAAAGACAACTTTAAACAAAAGCAAAATCTTCATTTTCTACAAGTTGCACCTTCTAGGTCTCTAAAATGGAAGAGGAAGCCCAAGTCTGCACTACTGAAGGCAGACACTATCAACCTGAGCCTGGGCCTTTGCTGGACGCACTTGCTAGGTCTTAGCGTGGTCTCTGCTCTTAGCAGAGATAGAACAAAGACCCTAGCAAGAAAGTGTCCTCTTAGTCTGAGCAGGCTGTGGAAATTTCACAGAAGGGTGACTGCTGCTTGTCAGCTCTACCAGGAGCTACAGTGTCATCACAGGCACACGTAGTGCAGGATTAAGTTTCTGCCTTCTTTATTAATACATAGTCTCAAGTTGCAAATTCATCCTTTCTGGGTCACAACCCTTCCATGGAAGCCCACGACAGGAATGTTCAAAGTTAACTGCAGGTTGTCAGAAAAATAAACTGTGGGATTGAATGGGTATATATCAGCTATACAATTGGACCTAACTCATTTGGATTTCCTAGTCCTAGCTGGAATCTCTGAAAACATCAATATTTGCAGAGACATTCTGGGCATGGTCAATGAAAATCTGACCAGATAGGCTGTGATTTTCAACAGGTACTTATCACAGCTACACTATCAAACCTAACTGAGAAAAATCTAATTCTCAAAAGTTTGTAATCCCTATATTAATCAGCTTTCTCTCTCCTCATTCCTTACTCTTATCCAAGCTGTGCCTTAAATGGGCTCAAGAGAACCAGTAATAAATGCATTTTTAAAGTTTTTCTTCTTTTTCTTCATGCCAGATTGAGAGAAGGGGAAAAAAAAAGCATCCTGAAATATGAAAGAGTCTTTCTGTTTCTTACACATCTGTAGCTTATTAAGAAGACTATCATAACTGAAGATGCTCTGACCAAACAACTCCAGGTTTCTTCTGGTAGGTTATGAGTAGCCTGTGGTATCAGCAGCTGACAGGATGCCAGGAATCACCAGCAAACCGGCAGCAAGGGTGGTAGCTAGCATAGTGTGAAACGTGGTCTTTGGTGCAACCACTCCTGGAGGACTGAGAAATTGCCTAAGAAGTCTAAGTCATTTGAAGAGATTGTGGCATGTTAGAACCCACAGAAAAATGCTTCTCCAATGCATTATTTATTGCTTTTCTGTATTTATATAATATCCAGCTTCCTGAGAGTAATTTGTTTTGGATTGTGTAACGCTGGGCAGAACATCAAACGTATGTTAATCAGTGGTAATAAAACACTAAGTTTTATGGTCACTGAGGTATTAAATATTGCTAATAAATTATAGGGCTAGCATTTTAAATGAGCTGTACTTTGGAGAAGAGCAGTAACACCATGTCTGAAAGCATTAATTGCCATTGCCTGACTTCCTAATTATCAAGAGTTTCAAATATGTTTTTAAACCAACACATCACTCCCTGTTACACATGCAATGAAATACAGCTGCATTTGAAAAGCTTCAATAGCGCTAAGTACTTTACCCCTTCAAAGCACTCTCCGGACATGAAAACACAGTACCTCTATGAAACAGTTAATTATTACT
The DNA here is from genome assembly GCF_036417535.1 of Chlamydotis macqueenii. Lineage (NCBI taxonomy): Eukaryota > Metazoa > Chordata > Aves > Otidiformes > Otididae > Chlamydotis > Chlamydotis macqueenii. Next base: position 25,927,135 of record NC_141559.1, read on the forward strand.
GTCCTCATTTTATACATGGGGGAAGCAGAAGTGCAGAGAGGTTAAAAGTCTCCACTGAGACCACCCAGCTTGTCAGAGTCAGGGTTCGCATCAATGGGGAGCGCATCGTCTCCAGTCTCACAGTGCAGGAACAGGCACTGCTCCCTTTCCACCGATACAGCCCAACTGTGCAGCGACAGCAACCCAGTCATAGCAATGGCATCCCGTCCCCACATTGTGTTTCTTCTTCCTGTGGACTGGCAGGGACTGGGAGAAGCAGGAAGCACTAATCTTCTCCTGGGATAATTCACAGAGGGGGAAACTGTGCTGTATATGACTGGCTCTCCTGCTTTCCACGCACTCGGACACATTTTAAAAGCAACATTTTTGTGATCTGCTGTCCTATCCATTCACCATGGGATTGCACTGTCCCAGCCGCCAGCACAAGTCGTGCCCATCACTTGAGACGATGTCGACGGTACAGCACACAATGCACACAGTGCACACGAACACTGCAGTGTTTTCCGGTGCGCTGGTATGAGCATAAAGCCCAGATGGATCTGACAACTGTTCTGCTGCGGGGTTTTCTTAACTGAGGAGCAAGCACAGGCCATGAGTCGTTCTGGCAGGTGTGCTGCTAGTGACGTGATCCAGGTGTGCTGGAATGGGACTTTTACAGGGGTCGTAAGACATTACCCTTAAGATTTTTTTCTGTTACTTTCCATTGAATTCTCCCCAAGCACAGTCCCAACAAACAAGCCTTGTGCTGCAGTGCCCTCACCTGCACCCATGCCTCAAGCCTGCAGGGCTTTCAGAGATCTAGCCCCGGGCACTTTGTTGCTGCTCATGACCATATGTTATGGGGCAAGAGAGGACAAGAATGGCTAGGCCTCACTCATCTGCGAGATGCAGGGGCTACAACCAAACACACAACGTGACAGCAAGTCTGCAGGTGGGGAATGACTCACCTAAGGCAGGAGGGGCTGTGGCTCCTCCAGCATGGCCACGTCTGGGTGAGGGTGCAAGGACAGCTGGTGCTTGCAGCCACAGGATGGGCTGGCTCTGTTGAGCTGCACCCCTTCTGGCTGCACCCCTTCTGGTTGGCCACAGAGAGAGAGAGCAAGCCCTCACCTCACCTAGGGTTGGGCGTTGGGTGCCGGTGCGGTGTAGGAGACCACCGGCCCTGGCAGAAAACCTCCTGCTGGTGTGGCAAGGCAATGAAAAGGCTGAATGCCGAGCCTGTGCTGCAGGGTTTCTGAGGAGGCACGCAGAACATAAGGACATGATATTTGGCAGCGGGAGCCTGCTCCTCTGCTTTGTGGGCTCTTTGCTGGCTGAGTTGTGCTTCCTGACGCAGACACTCTGCGTGTGGCATGGCCCAGATCGCCGAGGGGCCACCGAGGGGGTCCGCTGGCCCCAGCGTTCCCTCCCTGGTGCTGCCATTAATAACAGAGCTCCCGCTGCTCCCGAGCAGTCTCCAGTGCCACCACAGGGTGACCTGTCAGGGAGTCTGGCCTGGGGGATGCTTCAAGAGGACACAGCTAAAAAAAGGCATCTTTACTCAAACAAGGCAGTCACTTTGCTGCCAAAAAAGAAAATTATTTAATTTCTCAGGACAAAAGGGAGCTGAAAATTGGGACGGGAAGAAAGACAGAAAAGAAATAATGCAAATCAAAGCACACTCAGATATTTCACAATCATATAGTAGGAAAGCATAAAGAGCATTCACAAACACGCAGGCACAGCCGTCAGACATGTCCCAGCCTCAAAATCAGAGATGACACAAAAATTTCATTTAAGGAAGAAATATTTATCAAATGAGGAAATATATGGAAACTTCTGTGAGAGAAGTTCCCTAAGCTTCCTTTAGAAAATATATGAGAGCTCCTAAGATGTTTCCAATTTTTTTTCCTAGCCGTCCTATTTCGTGTTCCTTGCACAAACTTATTAAAGAAAATACAGCCTAGTGCATTGGTCTGTAGTTGTGTGAGCACTCCTGACACTAATGGTCAATAGAGCCATGTGTTGAAAAACTATATTTTTGCTTTTAAAACCTACTTAAAGTTACAAAGAAGTCATAGTCCATCATGTCCTATATCTCCCTGATCTTTTAACTGCTGATGACCATACTCTCTTAAAACACTGGCACCAACATGGAAAAGCCATGCAGGTGTTTCTTGCAAAGTCCTGCTTGGATTTCTTGTGCAGTCAGGACACTGAACAGGATGCAGCCTCGGGTCATAGTAACTGGGCTTGGATTTATAATAACAATGAATTTGAATGCTTTCCCGGAAGGCTGCAGCCTCAGTTGCACTATGCAGCCAAACAGCACTAGAGCACATCTGGACGCAAACAGCTTAAAGCAGCGCATGAGCAATGCTTTGCTCTCCATATATACTGCCAGCATGGGCAAGACCTAAAATCTGTCTGCTGGTCTGCTGCTTACTCACTTGTGGCTGGATCTGCCGCTACTGAACTCAAAGAGACTTCAGAGGACCAGAATCAGAGTGTGGTAGGGTAGTAAGATGAAGCCCATGAACACTCTGCTTGGGTTTCTGCCTGCTGCCATATTGACAGTGAGCCGAGTCACAGGGGCAGAAACTGCCCTAGCAACCCAGGTTCATTAGAAGAGTCCTCAGAGGCATGTCTCTCCTTGAGTATTAAAATCCTCAAGATATTTTTCTCCATAGGCCACCCCAAAACATATATTTATTAACGCTGATTTTGGAAAGTACAAAACATGTCAGTCCCGCTACAGACCAGAACCACTTTCACATCAAAGCAACTCGATACTTTTGCTGTATTTATGAAGTCTCAATTCTTATCCCTCCTGAAAACCAAAACACCACAAATATTTACTTTTCTGTCCAACACGCACCTCATTTCCTTCTCGCATATTGCAGGCAACACCACTTCAGTCATGCAGCAAACAGACATGACTTCCTTTTTGCTCCCTCCCTCTTGCTCTTCCTTTGGTCCCTCTGGCTCCAAATTCAACCACATCTAGCCATTTCACTTACTCTCCTGCTGCCAAAAACTGCACACAAAATTCCTCTCTCATTCGGTCCAACCTGCTTCTCCTGAGGGGAACAGAAAGCATCAAAGGGCCACTGAGGACAGGACTTTAGTAGCACTATCATTGGTCACCATTGGTTGCCTTGCTTCTGGTGTTAACTATAGTGAACAGAAGGAAACACACGTAAGTAGTAAAATCATTTTGTCATGCTACTATGCAAATCCCCTACTGAAAACTGCTCTTTTATAGCAAGCTCCATCACCATCTTACATCCCTCCCCAGCAGTAGGGGAACTGAGCCTGGGATCAAAATTTGAACTGTCCCATAATTCAAAATGTACTTCAAAATATTCAAGTCCAGCTCCCTACTCTTCTGATCTCAAAAGAAGAGAAGACGGATTTGTACTTCTCTTCTCATAGCATTTTCTCTTGGCTTTGCACAGATTCTTTCATTTACTTCTTGAATATTTACCTATTATGAATATTTATTTATTTATTCCCATTCTGGAAATATTTAAGACAGACTTTCTGACTTCCTGTCCACCCATTTTGTTCCCTTCACTAGATCTCCTCACTAGATAATTGAGTGTCCTCTTGTTGGTTCAAAACCTCTTGAAGAACCACAGGTGGAACTGCTTGAACCTTTCACTGTATAATCCAAGGCGATGTATACATCTGTATATTTATGCAATACACCTGTATTTCTTGCAGCCTAAGACAAGGCTTGCAACTAGAAAGGATTTAACCAACAATGCTTAAAAGTGTACATGCATACTCCCAAATGATGGCTATTAGAGATTTAATTGGAAGTAATTTGGGAAGGGAAATCCCGCATTTGGATTACTTATCACAAGTTGGGAGTTGGACTCAATGATCCTTATGGGTCCCTTCCAACTTAAGATACTCTATGAAGTCATAAGAAAATCAGACAGTCAAATGTAAGAAGATAAAGTTCTGTGAGTTTTCTAGTGATTCTTGTTGCAAGGAAACCTTCTTGGTATCCGCATGTTCAGCTTTTCTGTCCCATTTTATCCACAATTCTGAAACAGTGCTACTCTGTGTCATGCCCTAAAGAAAAAAAAGTGCCAAAAGCAGCACTGCAAAGCATGTAAATGCCTTAATAAAAATACTATAAGGATGAGAAAGTGATATTGGATTAATTTTAGTCTGATTTGAAACGTAAAGAGGTGCAAGGAGGAACGAGAAACAGCTTTATCTAAAGTATTTATATGATCCTCATTACTGGAGCATTTAATTCTTTACAATCTCTAACGTATTTCTGCTAACAGCACACTTGTGAGGAAGTATTATCTTCTGGATTTTACAGATGAGGAACAAGGATCTAGATTCTGAAAAAGTATTTAGGAGTTAAACTCTCACTGATTTCAGCCAAAGTTTGGTTCCTAAGTTCTTCTGAGAATAAAGCTCAAAGCGGCTACAACATGCACAAGTAACCACAGGGTTAGAGACCTAACACTCTCTGAACTCAGCTGCTCAGATGCCATGCAGAGCGTGAAGTACAAGTCCCTCAGCACACTGTTTCCTACCCCATTCTGCACTCCCTGTTCCTGCAGCCTTTTACTTCTGGTGCTGTGCTGCTCTTCTTTTTCCTTGGCCTCGCTGAAAAGCATCCTGCTCCATTTACACCTTGTCGCCAGTTCATCAAGATCATTTGGACTCCAGAGTTTGTCTCTGAAGCGCTTCCTCTCCCTCTCCAGCTTGCTGTCATTGCAATAAGGACTCTCCATCCCCTAACTGCCTGTTATTAGTAATGAAAGCCATTAAGCAGAACAAGACTCATCTCAGATCTCAGCTATGCATTACATATTCTTCCATTTGGCAAAGAACTGATCATCATTCCCTGAGAATGGTTTTGCCCCCATTTGTTCATAACATCATCTTAAGGCAATGGAATTTCTGCCCCCAAGAATGTCAAACACCTTACTAAAGTGAAAGTAAAGTCAAACGGTTGTTCCACCTACAAGGCATGTTATTCGGACTTAAAGAGGAAATCAGATCAATTTGACATGATTTGGAGAGGGAGTGTGCCTAAACCTATGCTGTGCAGCCACTTATGGACCAGAAGGAGACAACAGAATAAGTCTACAGTAATAACAATTGGAGTCAATGTCTGGGGACCCTAAATAGTCCCTCTCCTCTCCTATGAAAAAAAAATAAATTCTGAAGAACTTTCATATTGCTGCTTTCTCCCAATTTGTTGAGCAATGGCCAAATATATATATATAGCTTCTCTTGTAATTCAACCACAGACAAGTAATTTCTTTTTTTCCCAGGCCTTAATTCCTTTGTATTCTACAATCAAGCTAATACTTGCCTTTCAGGATTGCTAAGTAAGCCTTTGCTATTCTCCATTCAGTGTTTATAATAACCTCATGAAATACATGCTCTGAAACTACTCTACTTTTAATATCTGGGAACAAAGTCAGTCAAGTGTAGATGCACTAATGTCACTAAAATTACTCTTAAGAGAAGTCTGATAAACTGCTTACTGTGTTGCTTTATCTTCCTTCAAGTATGTGCCGTTCTGTTCAGTCTCTGGCATGCTCAATGCACATCATGCAGACGTGTTTGTGGAAACAACTTTTTTTTTCCATTTTCAGTTCATTAGACCTAGGTAAACTACCTTCTACATTGGTCTTAGCTTTTTCCTTTCCTCCACTGTTTCTGACGGCTCTCACACAGACTGCAGTGACAAAACCGTCAGCAGTTCATGAGAGGGCCAAACCCTTTCAGATGTTGCGTACAAGTTTCAGAGCTGTTTTCAGATTTGCTTCCTTTCTTGTTTCCTTGCAGATAACCCTTTGATGCCACTGAATAGATTTGGACATGAGATATACGATCGGCATGTGGGACAATTTCCCTATAAACTGGCCACAGTCACAGTCATGACTAGTCTGTTGGATCTCCAGAGATCAAAATGAAATGCATCCAAAGTCTGTATTGTTTTTTTTCTACACCCTAGAATGTTACAGCAAAGTAGTCTTGGAGCCAAACTTCCTAAAAGTTGATAGGACATCAGACTTAAGTCATCTGGGCACCAGACTGCATCCAACTCCAGTAGCTGGAGATGAAGAAGATAAATCTTTTTAATTTATCACAGGAGAGATTAAAAGGTGCTGATCAAAGTGTAAGCACTATCATCATTGTCTGGACTACTATGAATATTTCAGTTAAGCTGCCACTCACTGGCACCTGAATATAACTCCCTTTTTTTCCTCCCTCTGAATATGCCTGCTCTATGCAATACACAAAAAGCAGAACTTGTACCGGGCCACGAGGTCTTTTGGTTTATTTTTTGTTTCAAATTCTTTGTAAGAATAATAATTCAGAGAGTGGAGACTTGCAGGCTGTGCTTCTTACGCTTCATGCACAGGGGCTTCCTCTTTGCACTTTCTGGTCCGTGCTCTTGCTTGGCAGGCAGGATGGTCTGGGAGGTGCTCTGCTTTCAGGGCAGTGAGGAGGCTTAGCTCACTCAAAGAGAAACCCCTACGGCCTGGGCTGGGGGACATCCTACAGGAGGAGTGGGAGAGAGGAGGTCTACAGGGAGGAAAGGGAGGGGAAACCCTTTAATCACCCAAGCAAGAAGCAGCAAGGGCTACCGGGAATGGGATATCACATCTTTACTAACTGTAGCTGTTTTTCTTTAGTGATATGAACATAGGTGTGGCAAACACCATAAAGTATAGAGCAGAGAGCAGACAGCAAAATGCTGTCTGAGGTACAGACAGGTGCAGTTCATGTAGGAGACAGGAGGCTCGAGCCTAAGACCCTGGTAAGACTTCAACAGGACCTAACGTGCAAGGAAGGCCAGGCTGTTCAGGAAGCTTGCTTTATACCAGGCATAAAATGGAGAAGCAGATATAGCCAAGATTTGGGTATGAAGGCTTGACCTTTCCATGATCTTCTGTGCTCTCATAGTTATTTCTAGCTCTTCAAGTTATTGCGCATCAAAAAGCAGGTGCAATGATACAACAGCCAGAGCCACAACTAGAACAAAGCCTCAAAGAGAGAAGAGCTGGACCAGCATCTTCATGAGGAGTTGCTTTGAAAGGGGAAATATTTAAGCCTCCTCATTTTGAAACTAGTTTCTCTTGGTTTGTTTGAAACATTTTACTAGTTTGAGAGATTCCTCAGGTCCTGGGTTGAGAGGTCAGCAAGTTGCTCCAGCAAAGCAAGAAACTGAGCACAAATCTTCTATAATTAAGACAGGGAACCTCCTGAAACTAGTCAGGCTTCAAAAGCAAATACATGCTTAAGCACAATCATAGTATTTCAGGAAAATTTTAAAAGCTTTAATCCAAAGGAGAGGGTAAAAGCACTTTTATTTCAGGCGTCATTCAAGCATCATCCATCTTCCTTCCCTTCTATAAAGGCAAACATTCTCAAGTTACAAGTTTTGAAAGATTTTTCCAAGTCTCCATTTTCCTTGGAGCTTAACGCTGTCTTTAATCAAGACTTCCTCCTGGAGCTCTAGAGCTTATTCTACAGTGCTTATAATCAGTATTATTTCTAGCTGTTCCCTTTTCCAGCCTTAGTAGCAGAAAGCGGGAATTATTTTCAAATTTATGATTGCATAAAAAATATCATTTAATTTAAATTATTTATTTTTTCATGCCAACTCAGATAAATGTTCCTAGGAAATATTGTAACCAAAGTTCAGCTACTAAGACTCTTTCTAGGAGGATTGCTTTTCCAGTCCTTTTGCTGTAAGGATTCATGGACAGGTTTTCTTAGAAGGGAAAAAAGAATTAACTCCTGAACCAGCTCCAGGTTAAAACTTAATGACAGCACTCTGGGAAACAGCAGTCAAAAAACTCAAGGTTCTGAATAAATCTAAAAATGCATATAAATCCTACACACATTTGTTTAAGGGTAAATAAAATTTAATTGGTATAAAGCCCAGAAAAGGGTGCAAGAAATAGGTACTTTGAGTGCCTAGTAAAAGTATTTGAGATACTATGAAATTCATCCCAAGTTAAGAAATCAGAAGAGTTTCTACAGTAAAGAGTCAGGGAAGTTTAATCATGACAAATACAGCAGAATAAAAATAAACAATAAGCAATGTTGAATACAAAAAATGAAGGATGAGAGCGTTTGAAGGACATGGGGTGGCCTCCCAGGCTGCAGCTCCCACAGCTGCCCGGAGCAGATTGTCCTGTTGCAGAGCTGCATCTCAGAGGGACTGGAGTGAAACACCCTCCTGCCTTGTACCCGCTGCCCCATCCTGCCTGGGCTGCAGCCACAGTTTTCAGAGGTAGACAACCTCTCATTAACCGTTTCTGGGCTGCTGCTGCACTTCTGAATAAATAAGCAGAGAAAATTGCATTTTTTTCCTGGACTCACTCTTAAATACTGTTAGGAAATTCGCTAATGTCTCAAGGATATTAAAACAATAACCAATTGGGGAAATGATAGACAGCGATTCCCTACTGTGCCTTCCCTCTTCAGGAATCATCAGCTGCTGGCAGTATTAATTCACTTGCTAATGTGGAAATGACAATGTAGAGCCTTTTAAACAGATTTTTGAGCAAAACTGTGCAGAGCACAGAAGGTATTTATGGAAATTACAGTTTGGGGTGAATTTAGAGGAAAATCAGTGTGCAATCCCCACCACCAGCAGCTGTACATGGTCAGGCTGCTAGACAGATTAGTGAACAGGAAAGACTATGTTTCCTAGGAGGAGAGTAAAGTATAGCATCTTTCTCCTGTTCAGATAGCAAGAAAAGCTGAAAAGAGTTCAGCTCTCTTGACTGGATGCATCCATGCGCTGTTACTTTTCTGTGTTACAATAGGAGTATGTTACTCAAATATGAAGGAACACACCAAAATAATTGACAGATAACAAAGGACACGGAAGAGTAAAACATACAAAGACATTTAGAAGAACAGCATACATTTTCTATCCTAAATGTTGCTTGTATCTAAACACAAGGAGATTTCAGAAAAGGATCAGAAGGAAAGATAAGTGACAGGACAGTTCAAGGAAAGTGTTGCCTGAATTTAAGCGATGGCCAGGGTACATATAGGGAGGAGGAAGCAAAACAAATAGGGAAGATGACAAGCACAATGTGGTGATAGCTGTTGTCTTGAAGCTGAGCTGAGTGGGTTCATGGGGCAGATTTTCTGAGGAGACAGTGAAGAAAGAGCTGAGGATCAAGAAAGGACTGAAGTGGAGGGAAGCAATAGCTGAGGTCACTTAAGAGAGCAGACAGCAGGGAAAGGATGCTGAGAGTGACAAAAAAGTGATAGACATTAATGGATTGGAGGTCTCAAGAGGGCAGGGTGAGGCAAGGGGCAGAGGGTAAATATGCTTTGTTGAAAGAAATGGAGAGGTGAGAGAGAAAGCGATGCTCAAACGGATCAGAGAAGGACCAGTGTTTTGGGAAAACAGGAGCAAGGCTCTTTCAGTGAGTGGGAGTGCTGCTCTGAGCTTGTAAGTCAAGTGAGGGGGCGAGAGAAGGGAGACAAAAGGCTAAGAGGTCGGGCAGGATGTCAGTGAAGAAGGCAAAGTCAGCTTCAGATGAGATTATAAAGAAAAAGCAGGTATCATTATAATTAAGGGCAGCAAGAGAGCAGTCACGAGTCAGGGAAGATGCCTCGATAGTACCTCCCTGCAGTGGAAAAGGGTGGCCAGGGCTGTTAGACACACACTGCAGGAATACTTACAAAGTCTGGCAGGTCTTTCAGATCCCACCCACACCCCACAGAAATGAATAGCTCCATTCATTTGGGTCAGGGTATTGATTTCAGAGTCTTCTCTAAGATGGAAATTCATTGAGGCCTCTTTGCCTTCACTAAGCTGTTTCCTGAGTGTTGTGCCGAGATCAGACCCTGCCTCCTCCTGACCCCAGGAAGATGGAAAGCCCAGCCCAGAGTGCTGGCGAGGATGGTAAAAAAGTCACTAACCAGCAAATTACCCCCGACCACACAGGCCAGCACCGCAAAGCCCTCCTCTTTCTCGTCAGCACGGACAATGCATGAAAGAGCCACTATCATTCCCTCTGCTCTGACAAGTTTGCACTTGGTTTAGACAGAATAAGTATCTTTCAGCCTGGCCTGTATTTTTAGGATATGAACATTCACATTTAAAACTCCTACAGAAAACTGCAGCAATTTGACATCAGTTTTTGATCTAATACCGCATGTCTTTGTGGAAGGAGCTGATACAACTGTCTCAAGATTATTATCACAGCACTGTAAGCAAAGCGGTAACAATTTGACAGCTAAGTGCTTTTTGAGCACAGACTATGGTTTTGCTTTCTTTCGGGGCCCACCTAGCACAATACAGTCTGTCCAGCATGGAGGAGGACAACAATAACGCAACATAAATAACAGCCATTCTGCTGGGATGTTAACTGCTCTTTATAGGCTGCATGCAAAAAAAAAAAACCACTTTGAATGTGTAATGTTTTTAACTTAAGATGCCACAGGATTAAATGCACTAAAATAGACACTTCATACTGCAGGCAGCTGTTGCCAGCTGTGCCCTTAGAACAGAATTTCTAACAAAACTGCTCCCATGAAAAAAAAAAAAAGAGGGTTATTAGCATCATCCCAGACAGCAAATAGAAAATAATTTTCCATTCTGTCTTTTTACCTCGTCTTAGCTGTTAGAGCAATTATGTACAGTTTACAGTGGTTCTAATAAACCCCGAAATCTTACACAATCGACATCTTCCTCCAACAGGTTGATGGTTCACTGGATATTATTTCCATGGGGTGTTTTGAGTCTGAGTGTTTGGCAGTTCAATTCAATAACAACATCAGCTCCAGAACTGAAAGCAAAGGGTCAAGTGATCCTGGCAAAGCAATTAGCTTAATAAATCAGTGTTTGTACAAAGCTTCTGAAGAAATAATGTGTTATAGAAGTGCCAAGAACTCTATATGTAGATTTTCTTCCTCCTAGGCCTTTCGCTTGCAGGGAAGTACAGATAATATATGACTCATTTTGAACTTATGAATGAAATAGGTGTGACTCCTTTCTGGAAGGAGCAAATAGCAGCTTTGTCCTCCAAAACCCAACAAAAAAGTTCACATACTGAACTGACGCTCAGCATTCTTTGTACTCTGAGTCTCTCTCTGCTATCCATACATTTAATTCTTACTGTACATAAAAATTCTATACTTTTTTTTTGCCATACATAAAACTACTTTTCATCAATTTCAAGCAATGAAAATGCCAAATGACAGACAAACACAAGAATAAAGACCAGGCCAAGTGCCTAAGCATGAATGCAGAGTGATTTAATAAAAATTCCTGTTGGTTTGGGGGAGGCCTGTGGATCAGACTTTCAACTAACCTCAAAGAAGTTTTAAGTCTTGTCTTAATGGGACCCACAAAAGGTGTCTTGGTAGTTTTCAGTGTATGCATTACCAGCTTTACACAGTGTTCTGATTTTGTTTAATGAGGGGGGACTACGGTGGCAACTTCTGTAAGAAGCTTCTAGAAGTTGCTTCCCCTTTGTTCAGTGGACTTGGCTGGGCCTAGAGCAAACCCGCTGCTGGCCAGGGACAAGCCAATTGGTAGCAGAATGTTCCCTGATAACGCCTCTGTGATAATGTATTTAAGAAGGGGAAAAACAGGGAAAAAAAAAAGGAAACGATGTGAAGAGGGAGGGCAGAGAGGGGGAGGCGCGAGCCTTGTGGGCCTTGCAGGCCTCACCCTCTGGCCTCCCACTGGGTGGCTGACTGGGCCTGACTCGGTCCAGCGTGGCTGCAAGAAGTGGAGAGGAAATGAGATGTAAAAAGGATCCTGAGAGACGTCTGCCAGCCTGTTGTGTAGAATTTCTTGTGAGAGGAACGGCTGCAGACGCCAAGGTCAGTGAAGAAGAAGGGGGAGGAGTAATACGGCTCCTGGCCAAGATGCCCCGGCAGCCCCTGGTGCAGCCCACGGTGAGGCAGGTTGTCTCCCTGGAGCCCATGGAGGCCCACGGAGGAGCAGAGATCCACCTGCAACCCGGGGAGGACCCTATGCCGGGGCAGGCAGATGCCTGAAGGAGGCTGTGGCCCATGGAGGGCCTGCAGTGGGGCAGCTGTTCCAGACAGACTGCACCCCGTAGAAGAAATGACCCACACTGGAGCAGTTTCACAAAGGACTGTAGCCCGTGGGTGGGACCCCACGCTGGAGCAGGGGAGGAGTTCTTTGCCCAACAAGGAAGGAGTGGTGTAAAGTGATGTGTGATGAACTGACCATAACCCACATTCCCTCTTCCCCCCTGTGCCCCTCAGGGTCGGGGGGAAGGAGGTAGAGATAATGTTAAGCTGGGGAAAAGGGAGGAGTGGGGGAAAGTTATCGTGTTCTCTTTCTCATTATCCTGCTTTTTTTTTTTTAATAAAAAACAAATAGTTTTCCCCAGGTCAAGTCTGTTTTGCCCATAACGGTAACTTTAAGGATCTCTCTCTGTCCTTATCTCTAACCTTGAGCTTTATGTTATCTCTCCCTATTCTCTCCGAGGGTGGGGGGAGTGAGAGAGAGACTGCATAGTCTGGTTCTGATCAGGACTAAACTACAACACACAGTTACAAGCAATGAAAAACAAGAAGAAAAAACAAGGCACTCCAGGAAGGTAGATAGTAAGAGCTCAAGGATCTTCCATTCAAACAGTCAGGATGAAGGTTCCTGTAGACAGCAGTCATATTTCTACTGGCTGCTAATCCCATTCAGGCTTTAATGTGTCCAAGTAGGCTAACAATTAGGAGAATTAGACTCCAACTCATCTTAAAATGAGTTACAGTGAGAACACAAATGCGTGAGTCACAGTATCTTTAGAGGACTGCACAGAGCTGACCTGATCAGCACTGAGGACAAAAAATCAACCTGCAGTAACACGGTCCATGTTACAGATGCTGCAGAAAACCACCAGCAGAGCACACATGCATTCTGTAAACAAGGCTGGCATGTTTCCGCTTTTAAAAGACAAACTTGCCCTGGTATCAAACATACTGGATGAGGGCCATAGCACTGGGCTACAACAAAGACCTCAGTGCCTATCACCCAGCCTTGTTACATTTCATTACTCATTACCCAGCACAGGCGTGAGGTACGCATGACCTTGCAAGGGCCTTGTGCCCTTTTGTTCACATCACGGAGACCAGACTTGCAACCTGCTCCGCTTAGGTCTTGTTCAGATCAGCGGGGAGTAGACTCACACTGGTATGTGGATAACTCCTGAAACTCTGATCTCTGCCTTGCAACATAAACACACTGTGTGCTCCTTAGATTTCTATCTAGCTCACGTTTCTGATAATTATTACCAGGTAGAAACGTATTTTATCATTGAAGGCAGGACTAATATTACAAATATTTGAAAATCAGTATTTAATAGAGAATGATATTCCCTATATCAGACCACAGTTTAATTCCAAAAACATGAACTTATATTTAAAGAACCAACTTCAAAGGAGTCCTCTCCCAACAGTGAAGAACTTTTCAGTCAGTCTTTACAGGAGTAACAACAGGACCCCTAGGTGTTACTGTATCATGCAGATTAGCACTATATGACAACACAGACCAAATATTCAGAAGACCTGACCAGCCAGATCATTAGCTTATACCTTTCACAATCCTTTTTTCTGAGTTATATTATGAAAGTAAAATTACTCAAATAAGTAAAAAGGAGATGAGAGAAGATGTAAGTAGGGCTGGCAATGACCAATCATTAGTTACAGCGGAATAAACCTTTTTTTTAGAATCTTCCACATCAATAGAATTCCTAAAGGAACACAATTTCCTGTCTTCCAACTTTATTCACCAAGAGGCCATAAGCTAAACACCATTTTCAGAAGAGACCAGAGAGCTGTGTGGATGACAAGGATCACAACAGCAAGAGTTAAAAATGAAATATCATTATTACAATAAACAGACATTGGAGAGAGTACAAACATTTGAAGTTTTAGGGCATAAGCCAACTTCTAAATTATAGGGTTAGGAAAAAAAAAATCTCTGTGAACTATTTATCCTATAAATGTCTCTGTAAATTTGTTTGCCAAAGCTTTCTGGAGGCAGTTCAGTACAGTTGAGTGGAACTGGCTGTTAAAATAACAGGTGGTTCCCAAAGTGATTGTTAAAATCCCTATTAGTCAGAGAAGCGCCCCTCTAGTTGTGTCCATTCTCCTCCTCCTTTCCTCTTTCTCCCATCAGGTTCAGACTCAGAAGACCTTGGCTTTACCTTCATCCTACACTCCTCATTCAGCTTCTGCGACTACCTGATGGTGTGGCAGAAACACTCTCAGAATTTGAAACACCTTCTGAATTTCACATCCCAGTCAATGTCAGAGAGAGGATACAGGAACAGGGGGTGGCTGAGCACGAGAGCTCTTGTGCTGCAGGGACATGGTCATGCTAGGAAGGCTGCAGACAAGCACCTAATTTACAGCTGGTGTGAAGGCTACCAGAGTGGGGCATACCAAAGCTGTCTCTTTAACTCCTCCCACCCTCCAATCCAAAGAGTCACACTTCAGGTAAGAGCACAAATTAAATAATTTTTAAAAAACATAACAAAACCAAACCCCAACAACTGGAAAGCCCATAAATCTCTTTACCACATAAAAGCTGGGAAGAGAGAGAAAGTTAGGCGGAATGCCAGCTTCCTGCCACTTCACAGACAAAGCACGTCGCACCTTTAGTTTGGACGTTCATAGATTCAAACTGTTGATACTTCAGAGGCCAGTGAGAAGGAACAAAGAAATTTCTTTTTAAACTCTAATGACTGTATTCAACAGCAAGACTGCCATGTTGGGAGTAGGCAAATAGTAGACTTTGGGGAATCACTTCTGGCCTCCCACCCAATACTAGTGTCTGCTGTAAGCAGCAGCATGTACTGAAAGAGCCATTTCTTTTTATATCTTGAGGCAAGCTGTTAACTTAATTACATTAGCTAACACATTAGCTAAGCCCTTGTTTCACAATTCCTATGGAAATATACCCTATTACCTAAGCATGAGGGACATTGGCATCCAATTTTGGGGATATGGAGGGCTGCTGGAAAATATTTAACACAGTCTTCTCCAGTGACTGTGTCTTGAACGGAAAACAAGTTCAGCCTTTACTGAGGACAGATTAGAAAAAACACACTTATCTAAAGATGCTTCCCAGCGCTTAGCAACTTCATATTGATGTATTTTCCCCTTCAGTTTGTATTCTCTGTGACCAAGGAGAATCGGAGATGGGAAGAAAAGTGAGCATTGACATTTTACAAGTGATCCCTAAAAGATGATAGACGAGAACAGGACATATCATTAAACCATCATCACAATTCCTAGTTAGTTTGAGTATTCCCCCATGCCTGCCACCTCCAGTGTTGGTAGGCATATCATTTTGCACAGACTCATCCAGCTGGCTTGGCTCACAAGTGGCCTGCATCACCATGCACTGGCAGGCTGGCCTTACACAGCCCAAGCTCTGCATAAGCCAGAACAGCTGCTGCCTAAAGGAGAGAGCAGGGTCTAGTATTTGAGATACAGGTTCAATTCCCTCTCTCTAACAAGTTACTTCATTATTCTGTCCTGCTGTTCTCCATCTGAGAAATAATCCTCTTCTACTACATGGAAGCGTTGTAAGTATAAATAGAGACTGGTAGGCACTCAGATATTAGAAGAGCAGGAGGCATGTAAATCTCTAAGATGTAGTTGGAGGAGCAGAAGCAAATCTATAATGACTCTGCGAAGCGCTCTTGGGTCCTACAGCTTAGGCTTAACTGCAGCAATTGCCCTTTGTGTATCTTCCAGAGCATGGTTTTCTGAATTAGCTGCAGACTTCAGGAAGAATTTGGGTTTAATTCAAAGAACATGCCTGCTAAAACCTTGCTTCTGGGTGGAGGAATCAGAGGGGGGTTCAGTTATTTTATTTCTCCCATAACATAAATTATGTGAGGCTAATGTGTCAGGTTTAGAAGTTCCTCCATCTGGAGATGGGACTTCTGCCAATTATGTAATAATTTTTCTTGCCTGAAGTGTCTCATATTCATTGTATAGGAATCAAAATCCTAAGCAGTTCAGGTGGTGAATAGATTTCCCTGTGACAATGCAGTATATTTTATTTTAGACTTTTAGGCCAGCTTCCTGCCACTTCATAACAAAAATATGATTAATGATACATAAAATCCATATTTTAGAATAGAAATAAATTGGGACATTGCAGCATTTCTGTCTATCTGGGGAAATTTTATTCTGTCATTGCTTGACAACATAATTTTACAGAATAAAACAACGCTTTGTACTTAGGGAATTTCACTTCTGTGTTACAATATATTTTTACTGCAAAATGGTGTAGGAAAGGCTCGAATTTACGAAAAGATTAATAGATTAGATAAGCTCCTTCTAAAAGGATATGCCAAGTCACTTTTTACAGAGGGAATTGTAGTAGGCATAATCTTATTTAAAAAAAAAAATAAATGGATGAATAGAGTTTATTTTTACACAGGGCTATAAAGAGCAGGTTTTTTTGGTGAATGGGAAAATACAGAGTTTCATCAATTACAATGAATTCACAGAAATCTGCAGCAAAGGGAATCATTAAACCATTATAGTGGCCAAATACATTTTGCAAGTGTACATACACATAATAAAAAATACTTCAAACTTCCTGTAGAGATTTTTACCCAGGTATCTCAAAGAGCTTTCTGAAAATGGAAAATATCATTTTGCAGAGGAGCAAGGGAGACCAGTGAAGTGACCTTTCAAGGGATCCACTTGATCAAAGAGCAGAGGATGGAAAAGAGTTGTCCTTACAGTCTGGTCATGTACACTGAGCTTAGCATGCAGCTTACACTGAATACACAGTACTCAGTGTGTGGAATTTGGAGGGGCACAAAACACTAATGGAGTGCAATATACGATTCTTACCCTGCTTTCCAACTAATACTGCCTTCTCTGGGATTTGAAGCTGCTTCATTTAGCTGGAGGAAGACTTCACATTCACAAGGAAGAAGGAGTGACTAATGAACAGTGATGAAAGGACAACAAATGAGCTTGCTTTGGGGAGCTTACTTTCGCCAACATTTGGACAGCCCTTCCAACTGTATTTCATGTGATTTGATGGGATCACAACAAGATTGACAGTGCCTATTAGAATCAAACTCTGAAGATGACAGCTCTGTGGACAGACTGCAATGCAGATGAATGATGCATGAAAACTATGAGTTTTTGCAAGGTTTTGAAATTTACCACAGGACATATCCATTGCATTTCTCTTGTTTCTCATGTTCCTCTTTTCTTGCTTGTCCCCTTCCCCTTTTGCAATCCCACTCTTATTTCCTTCCCTTTTTCACCAGACGATACCCAGAGCCTAACCCCAAAGGCAGCAGTCACACTGTGCCCTGTCAATCTGCAGCAATGGAAACACACAGCCATTACCAGACTCAGCCAGGTCAGTAGCTTCTTCCTCCAAGCTGTGGCCCAGCAACTCAGGCACCCAGAGTGGGTGGGCGCAGCATCCTCATGCGAGATGAGGATACGATTAAATGGTAGCATCGCTCCTGGAGCTCACTAGGCTACAAACAGAGAACACACATCTCCTAAGCCACAAGGCAGTGGTCTAACTGCTGCAATAATTTTTCCACATGTAAGCAGAAGCCAAACTATGCATTCACATTAAGACTAGGTGATCTTTGCACTTAATTTTGAACCCATTTGTGTACATAGTGCCTCTCTTGTCATTCACTGTTAAGTAAGTTGTCCTCATCCACAAGTAATTTTGAGATACCCTCCTGAACTATGATAAAGATTTTCAGCGCAGCAGAGACAAAGAAGTAAAGATGAAAATGCAACTGGAAAATTCCAGAAAGGAACTTGACTATCACATTTATGTTCTTTCAGACCTTGGGTATAATATAGCTTTTGGGGCTTAGCTTTTTTAGATGCAAAGGACTTCTACTCATATGTGCATTTGAAGAACACAAATAACTCTATAAAACCAAAATAAAACAAAACAAAAAAACCTTTGGGTATTTCAGGTTGAGAGTGTCCTTAAACCTTTTACTGGTTTGAGGACTTAATAGGGTATTGTTACTGACACCTGCAGTCCTGCCATCTCTTGACTCTGCTCATATGCTGCTATATAGGGTCCTGACAACCCTGCAGCACCTCCACAGCGAGGAGTGAACTTTGTAAACCTTATTGCTGCATTTTAATTCTCATACTATTCTCTAGTCAAACAATTACATGAGATCAAGAGATTTTTAACACAGGCATTGCAAGTTGATCACTTATGAAGGTTCAATAAGCCTTGTGGCAAACTGGGCTGGGCAAATATCAGGAGTAAAACATGGCCTCAGGTGTCATTACACATTTCAGACTCAGCGCTAACAAGAACAATTTGTTACTGATCCTATATTGTAACCAAATTCAACCTTCTGGTGGGAAACTGGATTAAATTTTTGTTGCCTGGGTTATGTTTTAGTCAGTTTGGGGTGAATTTGGCAATGTCACGCTAACTGAAACCAAACTGAACACTAGGATGCTTTGCTGCCAACACAGGCTTCTCACATAACTCCAAATGGTCTGGTATCACAAATGTAAATCAGTTTTTATTAGAAATGAGAGAAAAACAAGATGTAATAGGATAGTCTTTTTGACTTCCATTTAAAAATATGCAACTAGTTTTTACTGACTACAGTTGGTCGATCAGGTTGTAGACTGGAATGGATGTCTGGCAAACTCCTGGTCCCTAGCATTTCTAGGTTGCCAGACAAAACCAAGAAAAAGCAGTTGGAACAGAGCAAAAGTTACTCAGTAATATTTCTGCAGGGATTTCCACTTGGCAGCAGACCAGGGGAACCTGAGCTTATGCGGAGGGTTCAAGTTCGGAAACAGCTCCAAAACCACAAAGTGATTATTTACAGAGTTTGGCTGAAAAAATCCAAGATGAAATCTGATGGCTTAGCTGCACTTACAAAATTATTTTCCAGGTACCAAAACAGTTATGCGAGCAGCTGGTGCTGGAAAACTTGTACCTTCGCATTAGCAGACCATCTTCTATTGTCTTCTGGCTGTACCCAAGAACTCAGCTCTAGCTGATGAGCCCAAGAACAATTAAACATTTCACTTGCATTGTACCTAAACACAAGTTCTAATTTGGCATTGAATCTTAGCATATGGTGATGTATATCCCAGCTTCATAATTATCACTTGCCATGTTTTATACTGCTCTTTTTCTTTTTTTCTGAGTAGTGGAGGGAGACAAGAAGTCAGAAGTGTTGTTTATGAAGAAACAGGAAAAAACGGGTTTTATAACCTAGAATGTGTACGGAACCCTGCAACTTCAATAAATTACACTTCTTACATGCCAGGCTTAATAAGCAAATGAGAAGGCAGAACGGCGTTTTGTGTTTATCTATCTATTTCCTCTTAGTTTTGGATTGTATGATAAAGCCCTATGTCAGGCCAAAGCTATTGCACCCATCACAACATGTCAGCAGCTGTGACTCAGTCAGAACACATTACATGCAGGAAGAGAAAGATGCAAAGATAAGATATTAGGGCTGAAATCAATACAGGATTCTCTTTTACATATCCCAACAGTCTCATTAACTTCAAAGTAGCTGATATGAATGTAATTAAAGAGCAGAACAAACAGCAAAAGGGGGGGGAAAACCACAGGGCCCTGTTTCAAGATCCTCACTAAAATAGCATAGCACAGGGCTGTACCATAAATCACAGGATACACTCTGTAAAACCTAGAAGAATTTTTAAAAAACAAATAACAGTGACATTTTAAACAATATAAATTGTATGAACATGGGCATCTGCAGTTTAAGCACAAATAAGCGCTGCCACCAGGGAATAATTTTAAACAACAACAAACAAGTTCTTGGTGCTCTAATTTGCTAAACCCAAATCACAGCTGGCTGGTAGAACTAAACCTGCGTGCTACTCACAAGATACTTCTGTAGAAAAGGAGAATAAAGTGCACCACGATGGAGATGAATACTGGAGAATTTGCAAGTCGTCTTTGCGTGGTACCAACCAGAAGAGACAGTGCAGTGCAGTGCTGAAACACGCACCATGGCTAGCTATTAACACTAACTACTAACCTGTTGGGCTGTCGTCAGGTTGGCAAGCTCACATGTAAAATGAAATGAGAATGCTGGAGTGTCCCAGGGGTCATCGTCCCAGTTATGCTTAGAGAAGGCAGATGTCTGTGGGACAAAATCTAACCTCGAGGGCAGTAAATGGCCCCGACTGCAAACACTGGTCTGGTCGTAGGTGCTTTCCACTTGAGGTGGATAACGTGCTTGGTTTGGCAGCATGAAGGAGCCTGCACTGCTGCTGGCCGCAATGTCCCAGCCTACAGGAACAGGGCAGCTCAGTCCCCAGGCACCTCAAAGGTGACAGTGACACCTTGATAACAGGCAAAGCACAGCTACAGAAAAAGATGCAGAAGACTTCAGGGGGAAAAAAGTCTTCCAGCATTTTTCATGAGCTCCAGATTCCTAAATCCTCCACCTTCTACTCACTCCAAAAATACAAATCAAGAGATCAATGGATCAATAGGATAATCGCATGGAATGTCTTTAATGGAGCATCAGCCTCTGTTTCCTACATACATTGCTGAATGCTCCTACCAAGTGCTAAATTAAAATTTATGGTAGTGCTAATTGAAGTCACATTTGTGTGTGTGCTGCGTGCTGTTAGGCAGGAGGAGATTTCTTTTGCTGGAGATTAAAACTTCAGTAATGTCTTTTTGTGCTTATACCAGTTTAATGCAAAAACAAAACATAATTATAGGAGGCTGTTAATGGATTAGATGGCCAGTGTTGCTGTCTAGCTGTGTTCTAGTTTTCCCTCTGTTGGCTTTGTGCTGTCTGTTGTCATCTCCTAATTATCTGTTCCTTTTTCAGTTGGCAGCTTTAGTAGTTTGGGGGTATTATTCAAACCCAAATTAATTTGTGTTTTTCAGGAATTGCTTAAAGAGTAGGAGTTTTATTTGGAGCTTGATATGGCAATGAAATTTTTATCAGATGCAAAAGAGAAATATTTTTTTTGGCTGACTTTACTGCTGTGAAACTATTCACATTGATCAGCAAGAGGAGAGAAAGCTCTGGTATTGCAAAATAAAAGAAGAATTTCTGAAAGTGCTTGGCAGCTGACTTGTTTCTGCGTGACTATCATCACTAGCTACCATCTACTGTAGTTTCTGAGGGTAGAAATCTATGGCACTTCCAAAAAACTGGAGCGGGCATCTGCTGAGGTCTTAACTGACATTTGAACTGCTGATAGTGACAAGTAAGTTCAAGAATGTAAGGAAATAAATTTGGCATTAAAATCTCAGGATCTTCATTCATGCAGCCAATTAATTAATAAATAAGAATACTGCATAGTATTTACATAGTGACAAATCCTGCTAGGTGCTGCAAACCTGCAAGTCCCTTAAGAACCCTGGAGCACTAAATGCCTTGCAGCCATTCTTCCTAATTTGTGCCCTGTGTTGTCACCACCCACAAAAATACAGAGTGAAAAATAATTAGTCATAGAAATCTATTGCAAGCATTCTAAGGAGAAAATAATCAGTGAATGCATTTCTTAATAGATATTGAGAAAACATCATGTTTCCAGAATGTAATGTTCTAGATGCACCCGTCTTCCAGCGTGTTCCGTGTGTACAGGGAAACAGGCTCCACTGAAGAATTTATTGCAACAGTCCAGTACCACCTTTTAAAGATGAAAATATCCCCTGTATTCTCTCTTGAAAACCATCTATTTGGGGAAGGAGGATGAGAAAGGGGAAAAGAGGGAGACGAAGGCAAGACAAACACAAAAAGAGTTAATTTGAAACTAATCAAACCCTGTTTTCTTCCGCTGCATCAGAAATCTCTTTTATTTCAGTGCTGAATTCGTTTTCAAAGACATGCCGATCTTTTGAGGGGAATTCCGCATCTTACAGCTGTGCAATCTGCCCTGCAGTCTACACCTTGCTCGCCCACCTGCTTTCTGCAAAACACCCTGAACTTCCCAGTGCTGAGGCTGTGCCAGTAGAGCTGTGCTTTACATTTGGCACTGGTCTCCGGCAAAGACAGAGCCTAGCATATTACATTTTAAAGTAAAAGTGGTAAAGTTCAAAACCACATAAGAATGAGCTAGCAGAACTATCATTACCTTGCGGAGTGTTATATTGTATTATGTATGGTCATCTGTTAATAATGTATGGTTTCATACAGCAGTTAAAAAGCAGTTTCGTTAAACAGTTCATTTCAAGAATAATTTGTTAAGAATGCGGCTTCTGAAAAAGGCTAAATTCTTGTTCCATATTCAAAGTCTAACCCACATGCTGAGAATAAAGGCACAGTCATATTTTCAGCACATATTACAATTCATGCTTTGAAACATCATATAAGTCTAGCCCTAAGTACTTCCCATTTGATAGTTATTTTATTTTTGCCTGCTTTTGTTTTCGTCTTCATTCATGTTGATTCAACAGTATATATTAAAATTTTAATTTCACCTCTCGCTGTGCATTCAGGTGCCAACAATGAGCTGAACTCTACTCATTTGAAAGCTCATTTACTGGGGCAAAATTATGTCCCTTTGTTCTCATCAGGGCAAACGTAGTTTTATTATCATGGAAGATTAAAAGGTTTGACCTTTGGCACCAAGAAATATTGTGGTAACTCCTACAACTCCTGACTTGAATACTGTAAAGTATGGTCCCTTGGTAGCTGGCAGAGCACTCAAACGTATACTGTGTCTGGCAAAGGTGTTTACCTTCAGCTTTCATCTTAACATGTGCATTAGCTACTGGATTGACTATATTGTTGGTAGAACAATGGGTCAAGTCCAGACCTGGTGGATCCTATCTGCTGGGCATCCTATCAATGGAAAAGCACGCATTCATTTTAACAAAAACACCAAGATGAAGTCAGAGGCACGCTATTCCCTCTCCCTTGTTGGTGGAATTAAGCCGTTCCCTCCTTTGTGACGATGGATGAGGCACAACCAGCTGTAGGAGCACTTGCATTGTCACTGGGGAGCAAAAGACGTTCAGTAACCTGCCAAAATGGGGGAGCAAGAATGCCCATACACAATGCAATCACCCACATGCACAGACAAAAGATGGCAAATGGAAAAAAGTATCATTTTTACCTCAGCCTGAGAAAGGCTAAGCTGTCTTTTTTTCCCTTTTTAAAAACAGAAATCACAGTTCTACCCAGCCTCAGCCAATCACTGCAGTGAGAGCAAACAGCATGGTCAACCTGCACCATTTTGTTATGAATGTTGTGATATTTGAGTCTTCTTTCAACCCCTACCCCTTAGAGTCCCTTAGTTATAAGACACTCTCTTCTTCACTCTAGAACAACTGCAACAACTTTCTAACCCTTGTGGTTGCAGAAGTGACCTCAAGAACAGCTCCCAGGGTGACATAAGGTTCCCACTGTGCATGCTCACCTCACAGCCCTCCGGACCAGAGACCAGAGGGTGTCCCAATGCTTATCCCCTTTACAGTGCTGGAAAATAATACAGTACAAGAATATGGAAGATGAGAGCAGATTGTCAATAGCAACAGTTCACCAGGCAAAAAAACACTGATAGATGCCAGCTGTACTAGCAGGGATGCCAGCATCTAATATCAGCCATTATCACCAGAGTGAGTTTGGAGTAATCAATGCCAGGGGTCACGGAATCTAAAGTCAGTCCAACCTTTCTATTGCAAATGTGTGGAAAAATACATCTGTTTTTTTTTTTTTTTTGTATGACAATTTTCCTTAGAAAAACTTTTAATTATGTTAGAAGAAAACCAAAAACCCAAACCTTTTTACCTCTTCCTCCTCCGTTTAGCCAAAAGAGCAACAGGAGAATAAGGCAGGGCCAAAAGATAAAAGACTGATTTTCTGATTCAGATTGAATTTTCAAGGCCAACATACTAGGAAAAGTATTTGTTTGCTTATAAACACTGAAAGTCCAATAGATTAAAGTACAGAAAACATGGTTCTTCCTTATGTTCACAGCCCCTTTCCAATATTTTTTATAGTCATCTAAAAGACAACGTACAATTTCTGTTCATATGTGCAGACCACTGAAGAAGTAGCTATGACTGAGCACTAGGAAAAGCTATGGTTTAAAATGTATATTTCAATTCAATTTACAGGTGATAACTTTTAAAGAGAGATATTTTTTTATAAGTTTCTTCATAAAATTAAATTCTAACCTTCTATCAGATTATTCTAAATTCTCTATTTCTTTGTTTTGGCATCTCTATCATGAGAACTATGTTAATGTGGGTCATGGCAATCCCAGGCACAAATACAGGCTGGGCAGAGAATGGATCAAGACCAGCCCTGAGGAGAGGGACTTGGGAGTGCTGGTAGATGAGAAGCTCAACATGAGCCGGCAATGCGCCCTTGCAGCTCAGAATGCCAGCCACATCCTGGGCTGCATCAAGAGGAGTGTGGCCAGCAGGTCAAGGGAGGTGATTCTCCCCCTCTACTCTGCCCTGGTGAGACCCCACCTAGAGTACTGTGTCCAGTTCTGGAGCCCCCAACATAAGAAGGACATGGACCAGTTGGAGAAGGTCCAGAGGAGGGCCACGAAGATGATAAGAGGGCTGGAGCACCTCTCCTATGAGGACAGGCTGAGAGAGTTGGGGCTGTTCAGCCTGGAGAAGAAGAGGCTCCAGGGAGACCTGATAGCGGTCTTCCAGTACCTCAAGGGGGCCTACAGAAAAGACAGGGAGACACTCTTCAGTAGGGCCTGTTGTGACAGGACTAGGGGTAATGGTTTTAAAATAGAGGGAGGTAGATTTAGATTAGATATTAGGAAAAGAAAATGTTTTACACTGAGGGTGGTAGAACCCTGGAACAGGTTGCCCAGAGAGGTGGTGGATGCCCCATCCCTGGAAACATTCAAGGCCAGGCTGGATGAGGCTCTGAGCAACCTGATCTAGTCAGGGATGTCCTGAAACATACACAAAAAAAAATTAAAAGCCTCACAGAACATATCATGTAAAAACAAGTACAGACACTTGCTGAATATTTATTGTTGTATGTTGGTAGAATAACAGCACGGATAAATGTGAAAATGAAGGTCTACAAGATGCACAAAGAACTGAAGTTCTAATTTAGTTGCTTTTGTTAATAAGTTGTTCTTTTCTTTCCTGGTCCACTTTGCACAGGAAGATATTTCACATGCACACTACATTAATTAGACATGTAAAAGACATTCCATGCCTGCCAACTTGACTGCTTTGGGCAGTATTCCACCAGATTTCCAGACAATTAGCAGTTGGAACATCTGGAAATCTCAGACAAACGGCCACCAACCATGCAAAAATCGACTCCGTATCTGATGTATCCCAGGAGTTCAGACAGACAGACATCACAGGAGGCACTTAAGCCTCCTGGAGTGCATGCACAGTGACTCTGGACACACTGGAGAAGCTGCACAGGCATCAATCATGTACATGTCCACATCTTCACAGAGATGTCAGATTTGCTGTTCTGGGGCTTGAGGAGACTGGAAATGATGATATGGTGACCATTTGTTTCATTGCAGAGCTTTATGACATCATTCAGACTGCATCTTTCTATCTTCTAGAACCTCCAGCAACACCCACCACAGTGGGAGGAGGAGAGCTGAACTTTTGTGCGTGTTATTATTTATCTTGTGCTGTCAAAGATCAAGTGTAAATGACTCAAAACCAAAAGCTGAATCTATTTCTTTCCTTTCTTCCACTGGTCTAGAGGTCTTGTATCCTTTAAGACATCAGGAAGCAAGTAAATACAACTGGTAAAATTGTAAAGCAAGTAAATACAACTGCTGAAAAGCTAAGTCTGAGCGATGATACAAAATCACGGTATTTTCCCAGCTAAACCTGGCTGAGGTTTTCAAATCCCGATGCCCCTAAAGTTCCCGTGCACACTGCCTCATCTAAGTGCTGAACACCCAAACATTGTCGCATGATGATGCCTTTCCCAGTCAAACAGCCTGCTGTGTAAATAGTAAGAGTCTGCAGTACAGAGCTTACAGCCCTGGCTACTGGCTCTTGTGCTACAGCATTGCCCCAACCCTGCACTTTTGTCTCCGGCTCTTTCCTGATAATGTATTATGGCACAAGAACTATGTTCGAGCCCTCAGCAACTTGCTGTCTCAAAAGGAACATCATTCCTACAATTGATTAATCTGCAAAAAAAAAAAAAAGCCGAAAGAGTCACATCTGTGACTAAAAGGGCTTTCCACTTCAAGGCTTGTTCCACAATTCAGTTCGGCTGACAAATGCAGAGGCGAGGATTTCTCAACTGCACGGTTTCCAGTAAGGGATGACCCGCCCCTATTGTTAGGAGAACTGGGAAAACAGAAGCAATCCCCTGAAAAGGGTAGGATTCAGAGGGCAGTATTAGGATGCGGCACTGTGAAGAAGCTACTGCTTGCCTCCAAGAAGAGAGTCAGCACAACACAGGATCAGTTGCCCATGTTCCCAGTGTCAGCGTGCAGGGGCTGTGTGTGACACGAAATGCTGGTGACATAAAGTACAGCCCTTCTTCCCTTACAGCCCCACAGGAACATTGCCTTGTACCACACCTGGAATGGTCACTAATGAAAGGGGGAGAAAGGAGAGTCTGTGGTGCAAAAGTCACAGTGCAGTCACACCATGGGATGCAATGCAGTTGAGCGGTGTCACAGAGGACATGAAGGCTGCATGAGATGCTATAAATATAAAGAGAAAAACATATAGGCATGTGCTGACTTCTGTCTGTATCCAAACCCAAATATTTACCGCCCTGTTTATCCAATTACCATCCTATTTAGCCGAGCAGTGCTTAACTGAAATTCTCCAAGGTTAGGGCCCCAGGAAGAGTCGCTTTCCCAGTCAATTCTTTCATTGCCTTTACCTCCATCTCTCCAAATACCCTGGATGCCCCCAAACCATTTGGGATAAGCAAACTTGTGCTGAATTTTCTGTCTGTCTAGTTCATTCCCTACTTAAGCAGAGGGAAAAAAAAAACACCAACCTTTGCTTGTTCAGCTAGCTTAATACTGAGGGTAGGCAGTGATGTCCTTCTTCCATGAATATGCTGAAATTAATCCAATTTGCATGGGAACATTTAAGCAGCAAATATTTATTCATGATTGGGAGGGAACTGATCCAAATATGTAAACTAAAGGTAGACATTAAAAAAAAAACCAGTATAAACATTGATCACCATAACTTTCCTACAATTAGCTGCCAGGTATAATTAATTTGTGCTTCCAGTCATATTAAATCACTAACAAGCATAACATTTTGAAATAAAGAAATAATTCAAATAAAATGCAATTAGGGAGATGCAGTTATTTCAGTCTGGGCAAAGTGACCCTCACTCTAATAGCCCAATAGTTAATGAAGCTGACTTTAAAAGAATTCCTTTTTCTCCCCATGAACATTATCTTTATTTTTTCCTAAACTTCATACCAACGTTTCAAAATTTAATTAAATATATTCTGCACAGTCTGGAGGAGTAAAAAGCAAGAGATATGTCAGCAATAGTAATGGCAGACTTCTTGTAAGCAGTCTGCCAACTAAGGGAGTCATATGCTGGATTATTGTTAAACTGAAGCAGAAGGAGATAAAAAGCACATAGGCATGTATTTTTACACACTTACACAGTTTAGTATTGTGAAAGGTTGTGTTCCTTAGCTGAAACCATTCCTACTC
This sequence comes from Chlamydotis macqueenii, assembly GCF_036417535.1. Lineage (NCBI taxonomy): Eukaryota > Metazoa > Chordata > Aves > Otidiformes > Otididae > Chlamydotis > Chlamydotis macqueenii. The sequence goes on from NC_141559.1 coordinate 25,954,772, forward strand.
TGACTAAGGTTAAGACTTCAAGGGAGAGGTAAAATTGCCAGAATATGGTGGTTTTTTTCTAGAAGACAGATCTCTAGTTTAGTACAGAGCATCTTTACTTCTAAGAGAGATATCTGTTTTTTGAAAAAGACTCCTGGCTGGGGGCTTAAGATTGTGTTTGATCAAAACCAGCTCAGAAGGATCAGTCAAAGTCAGTGTCTCACTATCTTGATGTTTTTCTGCTCAAGGCTCCTTGAAGAGGATTGCCATGAACAGGGAGCACAGGAACATTGATGTGAAAGCCTGCATTACTTCCACAGCAACTCTTGAGCAATTGTGCGTAGATGAACCACAAGCATTTCGGCAGCGACCAGTGACATGGTCAAAGGCACGCATCATTCATTAGCCCTTCTTTAGCTTGTTAGTGTTCGTCTGCTGGAGATTCATTGCATCTCCATCAGAGCCATGAGAGTGGACTGTACAAGTGTTCCTCATTTATGTCTCAAGCAAAGTCAGTTCTTTGATGGACCGTAAAGTTGGTTTGAGCTAAGCTCAGGAACTTGTCACCAAAGTAGATGAGAAGTTCATCTGATCTGATAGGGCTTCATTTCCATTGATCACCACATCAGGTTTAGGCAGCCTACAGGCACACAAATATTGGTGCATGAGTAGGCACAAAGATAAAAACTGAGAGCTTAAGAAAAAAACAGACAAAGAAAACAATCTCACTATCTTTTGTACTCATCTGGTGCCCTGTTACTAATACATTTAAGCACCTGGTAATTTATGTATTTATGACCTTGTGGAAGAAATACACAGCTATTCATTCTGTCAGTGCAGAAGTAAAAACGGGACAGGATTTCAGCATGGCTGTACTCCTGAATCAGCAACAGACTAAGATACTGGTAATTTGGTTCTGAGAAAGAAGAAAAAAACCTCCTTAGACAGATGTAGTTAAAGACCACAGCAACTCTTTTCTTATTACTTTCACCCTGTTTTACCAGAGGAGAACTTTGCATGTTGTTTGGAAATAAGCAAGATTGATGCAACAGAGGGGGGATGCCTTTTAACAATCTCAGAAAAAAAAAAAAAACAGCTTCAGAACCAAACAAGGCAGAAATAGTTGTATAAGTATACGTGGAAGGCAGGCAAAAGCAGACTCTACTCAGGCACCTATTCCCCACTATCCTCTAGTCCTGAAATGAGTAGTTGAGTGCCACCTCTCCATCCCAGTCAAATCCATCTACGAAAATACTTTTATTAAATTACATGAATTCAATAGAGATCTAAGCAAAATTATCTGTCAAAAAAAATTATTTATTAAAAACCAGGAATTCATTTGCTCCATTAGATTGCAATGGATTGTGCTCTATCCTGCTGTCCACATTGAATCTCGCTTTTTTTTTCTGCACTGGACTATCTACTTTCCTAAACATCACTTTAGCACTTGGGAACAGTCAAAAAAACCCTGAAGAAATCAAAAAGTCCCAATTCCTGGAAAAGAACAGCATGATGTCACTGTGTATACCGTCTACACATCCATGGTTTGCTCACACTTTACATGCGCTGTGCAATGTTACCCACTCATTGCAAAAACAACAGGTTCAAATGCTCGACAAGGGTAACAAGGGAGCCCAAGGGAGGAATTGTGGTGGCTTCAACGTCGGGGACAGTGGGAAAGAACCCAGATCGCCAGAGCTTCTGTGAATTCTTTCTGAGTTTTGCTTGCTTTTGACACAGAGCACAAACATGCAGGTACTACATCAAGCCCAGGATCACAAGTTTGCTGTTTCTGCCCGGTAGCCTTCAGCAGGCATTTCCCCACCTGTCCCCAGAGTTGAAGAGGTGGACTCAGCACTCAGGCTGAGCAGACAAGCAGCATGCAGGAGGAAGTTAGAAGGTCCTGAAAGCCCACCTGATTTGTGATTTCATTTGTGAAGTGAGTGGTAAGAAGTTATTGCATGGCAGTGAGATTCAGCCTTCCTTCTCCTCACTAAGATGGAACAAAGTAGACTGTCTATACTGAAAGACAAGTTCAGCAAATGCATTACAGAGTCCTTGGGCATTCATTTGGCTATGCAGTCGCTCTTGGTAGGCATTTTGCTGGAGCTCCCACTGCCACAGAAATGGGCAGGTAGCCATTCAGGTAAAAAGGGGGCCCACAGGAGAAAGTTATAAGGCCCTTTACAAGGTAATGGTTACTTTTTTTTTCCTGATTTCCAATGAATAACAATTAAATACTCTAATCTTGTTAATATTAGCTTTAGAATAAATATCCTATACTATTCTTGTTCTATACAGTACTGGTCTCTTAAAGCTTCATTGTATTTTATCTATAAAAATATATTTTTATCTATAAACATATATATCTGCACATACACACACAAAGACACAAGTTTGCTGCAAAATCTTCTGTGAAGATTCCCAGTAATGAAAAAGTGTTAGAGCCACCACGGTATGCAACTAAAGGGACAGCTGAGCAGGCTGAGACTCGTCAGCCTGGACAAGAGACAACCTGGACAGGTGACACATGACAGAGATGAGTAAATTAAAGAGTGTCTTGGAAACGGCCGATAAAAACTGACAGTGTGCTGTTTCATCCAGCATGAGCGCTAAGAGACACCAAATGAAGAGCAAAGCTCAAGAAAAAGAAAAGACAACGGTTCTATTTGCTACAGAGCTCCCTGCAAAAGGATACAGTGGATGGAAAATGTTTGCGTGGGCTGACAGGCAATCTGTACAGGAACCTTGAAGAAACAGACATTTAGGGTTATTAAATAGAAAAAAAACATTCATCAGGTTTATGAAATGTTGGGAATTGGGAGACTACTTGGAGGAAGTCTATTTCTTTCCTTATTTTCAGTCTTACCTATGCATCTGCTTGTAACCACCTGGACAGTGGACTCAGCGAACCCTGAGATCAAGCCAGGGCAGCTGTTCTTAAGCTCTGGAATTTTGTGTCTATCACAAGAGGACCTATGTTTGGTTTGTGTTTATATAGTGCCCTAACGAGCAGTCACACAGCAGTCAGTAGATGAACATAAATTTTAACTCGGACCTCTCAAGCCTAGAACTAAGGTTTTAACCACACCAGAGCTTTCCTCTCTGATACAGAGCATACTGCTCTATCAAGTCTTTTTCTAGAGGACAAAGTATACCGAGACATGGCTCGCAGATCCAACAGTTCACATATTTACAGTACATTAACTATGGTCATGGGAAAATGTTGGGTTTTTCTTTTATAAAGAGGGTCTTGTGTAATATGTAAATGCCATGAGGGATTAGCACAAGAAATTATTTTTGCAGCATGTGAAAGTGTGCTGTGCCAATTCTCAGAAGGTCCAGCTCCAGCCAAGCCTCATGACAGACCCAGAGGCAAGTGCTCAGCTCTCAATGCCATTGCCCATTAGAGATGGGCCGGACCAACTGAGAAGTCAGACAGAAACACATGCAAAAATAGTATTTTTCAATAGATTGTTTCATTGCCTAATCTATCTGAACGAGCTCTGACAGAAAACAGTTCAAGCAGAAAATCTCCTTTTTCAGTAACATAATATTTTACAGACATTCTGTCCTTATAGAAAAGTCCTACAAAATTCAAATGAGATGAAAGCTCATATAGTTCTGGAAAAATCGCTTTCATGACCTATAAAGCAGGGACACTTTTTGTGTGTATTTTTATTATCCTGATGCAGAGGTCTATGGAAAGAAAATAAAGTTTTAATTCAAGTGGTTCACAAAACCAGAACAGTATATATTTTCCTGATCATGTTACATGAGATTCTATATGAAGACAGTAGCATTTTTCAGACTGTGAAATCATTAAAGTAAGAGCAAGTAAGCTGCTTATGCATAGCTTTTAAAAGTATATGCAACACTATCACAGAGAACATGAACTTGTGTAGGCTCTCTGAAACTGGGCATAATGAGATACTAAAAATTGTACCATGTTTGTCAAAAAACATGAGCTAATACTTTTTGCTAAACACACAAGCTTACCTGATAGACCCATTATGCAAATAACTTTTTATTAATATATTTTGATGAATTAATTCTTATTGTTAGTTGTGGGAAGAACCATCCAGTAAATAGTCATGTAGAGACCATGAGGCCTTTACCAATATATTTCAGAGCCTTGTATGTGTTCTGCACTTTATATGGCAAAGTAGTATAAAGGGAGTAGAAGATGCAGCCAGGTCAGGAATGAGCTTTCTATTACCTATGTACAAATATGCCACGGTAAGCTAAGTATACTTCAAAGTTTGAGCTTTTTTTTTGGTCAAAGTACCGAATTGAATGGCTGAGGGCAAACGGAGAAGTTATTTGAAGTAGGATCACCCTTTTTTATAAGCTAAAACAAAGGCTTTTAAGGACTGGCTTAAATGAGTCCCAGGCTGCTTATTAATTCCCAAAACAATAATGTAGCAGTTGTCCAAATTAAATCACCTGCTATCTGTTCATATTTATAAGTTGAGTTTGGGGGCTATAAAATGGTGTACTATCGATCAGACATCTCCCAAATGAAAAATCTTAACCAGAAGAGTGAACACTTTTGCACACTTGAAGTAACCAATGTACGCTAAAGGCTCCAAATAATTACGAAAGAGAAGGGAAAGTCCATCAGACCACAAAAGCCACAAAAGAAACTTGCAAGATTAGACACAGTTTAAGTAATATTATTGAAAACATAGAGTTTAAATAAAAATCAAAATGTAGGGTGCATAAGAACTTGAACAGGAAGTGGACTGAAAAGCAACTACAAGCAAAGAGGGAAATGAACAAGTCTATTTGATCTTTCCAGCTGACATAAATGCAAACAGTAAAAAAAAAAAATAGTGACAACTAATTTGTAATGTAAAATTATTCCTGTTTTAATTAAATTAAAATAAATTAATGGAATTAATTAAGTAGGCTGGGAGATGTGACTACCCAGGCAGAATTCCTCGCTCAGACTCATTGAGGGGAAGCAGGTGGATCAGACTGACCTAAATTTGGTTCAGTGTTGGAAACTACGCGTTATATTTTCAAAGCTGTCCAAGAGGTTTCAACTCCATCCCACATTCCTGGCTTCTTGGCTACAACCTCTGGAGCATTGCAATGACTTTTCTTCTACCTGTACTATTTTTTTTCCTGCAGAAATACAGCATGTAAAGTCCATATGATGTGATTTTATTTGAGTTGTCTACTTTTCTTGTAAACATTAATGACTTTTTAATGAGTAAGGTGTGGGTCAGAAGTTACTCTTATGCTAACCCCCACTGTATTTTTTTTTATTCTGTCCTCAGTGTCCTTTTGAAAGTTCATGAAATGGGAGCAAGACAGCTTTTGTTTCTCCTGGGTATATTCCCTACCCTGTATTAAAAATTGTAATACAGAGCTGCTGCTCTGGTTATGGAAGAATAGCATTTCTCATATATTAAACAAAGACAGCAGACTTTCCAAGATTTTTTTTTTTTACGTAATCTCCTGGCCTGCCAAGTGGCCCAGCACATGGTGTATACAAATGCACCAGAAGACAGACAACTTTCATACCATAAATTCCTTTACTTCTCTTCTGCTGTGAATGACAACAACATTTTCCACTCATGTCAGTGGCAATGATTCCAGTCTTATCAAATATTGCCAGTCTAGATACTCAGGCTTAACAGCAGTTTGCATTTTAGAATAACTTTTTCTGACTCTCTTTTCCTTTTTGCTTCTTCACCCCTCTCCCCCCCGCCTTTTTTTTTTTTTTAGAAGCAGCAATTGCCTTCTGCCATTTGCTTTCTCAGCAGGGCTGTTACCAGCACTAGTCACTAAGGGAGGACAGCTGGTAAGGGAGAGAAAAAGTCGAATCTGTAAGAACATAACCATGGATTTAAACATGTGAGCCTGCACTGTACATTGTTTTGTTATGCAATTTGTATCAAACTCACTCCACACGTCAGGGGCATACCCTGCAGCATATAAAGTTCATAGAAACGGTCAAATAAGACCAAGAAGCACACGCTTGTACAGATAAAGCAAAGGAAGAGACCATTTGTTGCAGAGCAGCATTTGTAATTCTGGGAACTGGCCCCGCATTCTGAAGCAGATAAAGTGGTCTGCAGAAAAAAAGAGATGAGACTCGCAGCTGGAGGAAACACAGGTGTCAAAGTCTGTTGTACTGCTTTTGTTGTGGCTCAAAACAGGCAGGCATACTCAATATGCAAGAAAGACAAAAGAGAGATACTTGAGCAAATTCAGCCCAGCACTAAATGGGTGCAGCAGCCAGGTGGGTCTTATTTTCCTCTTGCTTATTCTTCGCATGAAGTATTTTCTGGTGAAGACAACCCAGATAGATAGTGCAATGCAAGATGAAGATCTGGACCACTGGTCTCAACCCAACTTCAGCAGTAGTTTCAGAACTGGCTTTAGCAGGAATGGCACCTATACTGGAGCTGAATTTGGCTCACTGCAAGAAAATGTTTTAAAACCCTTCTGCTGGTTTAGCTGCCTAGGTACTACCTTGTTGGCTTCCTCTAACATACTCAGCAGCAAAGTTTCAAACTGAAGACACCAGTCTAAAGGGGAGCTGGAGCTTACTGAAATAACTACCTAAAAATCAGCTTGTCCCACTGACAAACCAGTGGACAACATTAGTCGTTTCCCCCTTTAGTTCAAACCCATCCTAACTAGCAGACCTTGGCAGCTGCCTCTGTTCTTTCCTATGAAAAAGCTCAGACGTGAGACTAGTTTTAGAGGAGAAAGTGGCAGGGAATCAGGCTCCGCATTGGCATCCCAATGGTTTAACTGAAGATGAACACTTTGTTCAACTCCTGCCCCTTTCCCCGGGGTGGCCAGCATTGCTTCAAAAGCCTGCTGACTTAAATGGTGACAGCTGCAGGACACAGACTCATGTCTCACAAGCTGCATGCATCAGGAGATAGCTGAAGGGCAGGACTTCAAAGCCACTGGTTGTAACCACCCGGGCAGCACAAGGCTGCTGCCTCTGCCAGCTGGTTGCTCCAAGCTCAAATGCAGGGACGTGGCCTCGCAAGCAACTGGACATTTGCCATATCTTGGAGGTGCCGTATATCCACCCCGGAGAAAGGCTGGAAAAACAGGGGTGAGGAGAGTGCTGACTGCCTTAACATTTCTATTGGGCTTGTTCAGCTCCTCCAAAACCAGTTAAAATTAATTAATTTAATTTAGCTGTAAACCTGTGGGTTTTTCTCCCCTTTCAAGGAAAGGGTTGCAATTAACGTGCAGAAGAATTGAGCTGATTTTAGCTTCCTTCCTCCAGCACACCAGCTTCAAACAATGTTTTAAAACCTTAGTGGAGTAAGAACAACCACAGTTTAAATATTATTTCTTGGTACTTGAAGAGTAGCTCGCAGGTCTTCCACCTTCACAGGATATCATCCACATCCTGATCAGCATCAAAAGCCTCAGGCAATATTGGCTGGGAAAGACACACTGGCCTCTAACACTAATTTGGATGCACAATTTATTTTCAGACTCATGCAGGAGAATTAATGTAGAAGACAATTCAGTGAATTCAAGCAAGAATGGTCTTTTAACCAAGGGATGTGTGAGCATAAAGGCCTTACGTCTTATTTCTGCTGCCAATATCTGATATGGCATTGGCTGAGCCACTTGATGTGACTACACTCTGGGATCAATGGATCAATTTTAGACGTGCCAGAACTTTGACCCATGCACTAACCACTTCAGAAACCAATAAAGCCAATGGCCCCAATTCACCATTTCAAGCAAGCTCTGCCTAATGAAGAAATGGAGGAAGAGAGAAAAATGCTATTGAACAAACTTTTCTCATTCTTTTCACATTAGAATAGCTTCACTAGCTTACACGAGATGCAAAGAGTGGCTCTGTCGACCAGAAGGAAATAGTGCAAGGCACTGGTTATATGGTGGCAGTGCTGAAAAGGTCTGTCGGACTGCCTTACTATGCTCAGAAGATGCCTTCATGGGGCTTACCAGATCACTTTCCATATTTCAGTTGTTGTGTATGAGATTTAGATCTCCTAACCCACATGCATGTTATGTTTCTACAAGTGGGCACCAAGCCTCTCTCTTGCTCTGTGACATCTCATGTTAGCTTCTCTTGGCAAAAAGAGTCTCAGGAAAGGAGGCAATGATGCTCTGCAGCTAGAAATAGTTGGGCCCAACCTCAAAGGAACTGAGTTGGAAGGTGCACGTGCCCCGACTGCAGCCTCATGCTTAAGTCATTCCACCCCAAAACCAAACCCATGGAGATAAATGTTAAGCAGCCTTCCTCCTTACTCCTGGAGCAAAAAGGGACTACAGCATGATGGAGAATTGAAGTCATAAATGCATTTTAACTGTACAGCCACAGTTCTATGTTCTTATTTCCTTCCCGACTTCTGTTTCTGGACTTGCATCACTAACAATCATCCAGTGTTCCAAATTAAGAGCAAATGAAAAGTATCACCACCAGAACTGATGGCCTAGTGTTGTTGGATATTTTGCTTAGTTTACTAAACCCCTCCCCCTTTTTTTTTTCCCCTGCTGAAAACTAATTCACTCAACCACATTGGGCCGGTAGTATTGTGGACCAGGTGAAAGAGGTTCTCGGGAGTCTTCCAGAGGTTCTTCACCTTGCAAACTATTTAGGCCGAATTGCTCCAGGAAACCACAGAGTTTTATATCAGAGATACTATATACCAATGGACCTATACTAATGCCACATTTTTCTGTGATCTAAATAGGAATGCTCTAAATAGACATCCCATATTGTAATTTCTGTCACACTATATTTCAGCCACTTCTTGTCCACGCAACACAGTGGGCAGCTCTTCGCTTACAATGTTTAAATTCAGTAAAATAGTCTTCAGCAGATGTAGCTGTCATAACTCATTAATGGAGGGTTTAGAGCAGATCTGTTGGTATAAAATTAAATCCTTTCACTATTTCTGTCCAATTAGGAAGACTTAGTTATTCAGGTAGTAAAGAACTATGATTGGAAGCACAGGCACCAAGAGTCCTCATTACAAAATCAGCATAAATTATTTGTGTGAATGACACATTACTAGTGGAGCTTGAAGAACTCGGATCAGCTGCGCAGTACAAGGCACATTGGACTAAGCTTGTGTCATAGTTCAGCCCCGATCAGGACCAGACTACGCAGTCTCTCTCTCACTCCCCCCACCCTCCGAGAGAACAGGGAGAGAAAATATAAGAAAAATGGCTCGAGGTTTGAGATAAGGACAGGGAGAAATCCTTAAAGTTACCGTCACGGGCAAAACAGACTCGACTTGGGGAAAACTATGCATTTATTACTACAAACAGCAGGATAATGAGACAGAGAACAAGATAACCTCCATCCACCCCTCCCTCTTCCCAAGCTTAACATTATCTCTACTACCTTCCCCTCCCCGAGCGGCACAGGGCGGGAAGAGGGAATGGGGGTTGCAGTCAGTTCATCATACGTTGTTTTACACCGCTGCTTCGTGGTCGGGGGAAGAACTCCTCACATTCCTCCCTGCTCCATCGTGGGGTCCCTCCCACGGGCCACAGTCCTTCGTGGAACTGCTCCGGTGTGGGTCATCTCTTCCACGGGGTGCAGTCCCTCTAGAACAGCTGTCCCAGCGGGCCCTCCATGGGCCACAGCTACCTTCAGGCATCCACCTCCCCCGGTACGGGGTCCTTCACGGGCTCCAAGTAGATCTCTGCTCCTCTGTGGACCTCCATGGGCTGCAGGGGGACAACCTGCTCCACCATGGTCGTCACCACAGGCTGCAGGGGAATCTTGGCAGGAGCCGCATTACTCCTCCCCCTCACTTCTGAACTGACCTTGGCATCTGCAGCCATTCCTCACAACACGCTGGTAGATGTCTCTCAGGATCCTTTTTACATCACATCTTATTCACTTCTCATCTCCTCTCCACTCCTTGCAGCCGGGCTGGACCGAGTCGGGCCCAGTCGGGTGCCTGGCGAGAGGCCAGAGGGTGAGGCCTGCAAGGCCCATAGGCCTGCGCCTCCCCCTCTGCACCTCTGCCCCCGCTCAGCTTCTTCACATCTTCTCTTCTCTCTTTTTTTTTCTGTTTTCCCCTTCTTAAATACGTTATCGCAGAGGCGTTATCATGCAACATTCTGCTACCAATCAGCTCGGCCTTGGCCAGCAGCAGGTCGGCCCTAGGCCCGGCCGAGTGCACTGAACAAAGGGGAGCAACTTCTAGCAGTTTCCGACAGAAGCTACCACCTTAGGCCCCCCCTCACTAGCAAAACCACGACAGCTTGTTTATCTCTTGCAGGGTGAAATTTTGCCTCAAATTACATCCATGCGATGCTATTAATTTAGACAGCAGCTGGCCCACTAGCCTTGTGTTAACTGTTCAGGAGCCTGTAGTGTGAAAAACCTCATAAAGTGTTGAGACCACCACATAGCTAGAGTCACAGAAGGGCACTACACAGCAATAGGAGAGACAGAGAAAGCCATGCAAAGATTTCTCATGACAAGGCATGATATTGGGGAAGAAAACATCACTGTGCTGCTTCTTTGTGTTCTTTCCAGAGAAATTTCCAACTTCCACAAGGCTGGAAGCAAGCTGGTAACAGTACCACCACCACAATACTTGCAGGAAGATCTTACTTAAAACCTTACTGTGATGAAGAAAATCCATCTACCAGTATTAATTACCAGTACACTAGCAGGTTCTAATCCTCATTATAAGCAGCAGAAATTTGAAGGCATACCAGAAATTTTAAAGAGTGCTTAGTCACTTCCAGAACACTGACACCTCAACAAGGAATAATAAAAGAATGATTGCTGTACTTGCAAATGCTTTGCTGTCTTTTAAATATCTCTGTCATTGAACTGATGAGGTAGGTACAGAATCCATTTGACCTACGTGAATGCAGTATGATGACGACACTGGATTATTATTTTAAAGTGATCATTAGAGACCCGAATTTCAAAAAGTAAATTACCAGAAAAATATATCTTTTAACAATTATTTTTTAAGGCAACTTATGATTAGAAGCAATTGGAGTTGGTCATACTGCAAGCTGCTGTACGTATGTACCATTCTGCATTCTGTCCTCAGGCAGCCGTATCAGCAGGAAGGCATGGTAGAGCTTTTTATTTATTCTAACCTGCTTTGTTGTTTTCTGTAGCACAGAGATCATTAAGAAAAAAGTCTTTCAGATACAGAAAAACATAACCCAAGTTTTTAATGACCTCTCTATCTCAATTCTCTACTGCATATGCAGCTAATTATTTTTCACTTGCACATTTCCTGGGCTTTTCTTCATCCTGGTCAGTCAAGAAAACCCAAGAGCTAGTAATATAAGGTGACCACTCCTCTAAATTTTCTGGCACCTGGGGAGAAGATGTAATATGCATATAACCTTCTTCTGCTCTTAACCTTTGAAAATTTTGAAGAGGATGGAACGGAGGTGGCATCTCCTCTAAAATCAGACTTTTTTGTTTGGATTTGGGTTTCACACCAAGGCAGGAAGAGCAGAAGCAACTACTCCTGGGGTTTCCAAGCTGCACCTGGCTATGCCTCCTTCGGCATTCATTCCATATACACAAATGAAGAGGACAGAACATGAGTCAGAGGAGGCTCGCTCAGAGCAGAGGGGATTTTTGCTGGTATTTGGGGGAATAAAAGTAAGTCAGAAGCATTATAACTCTGTCAATAATACACTATACTTGAAAGGGCCTGGGTATATCTATCACTTAGCAAGTTACTGTCTCCCTTTTAAGGGAGTTTCTGAATATAAAACCCTTACCTGATTTGATGGACCAGTGCTTTCAAGCCAGTCAGCACCTGCTCTCAAACTTGATATACTCTCAAACTGTTTTAAGTGAAGCCAAAGGATCAAGACTTAATTAGCAGTGAAATACTTCTTATACTGATCAGTTCGCTCCAGACCTCCTGAGGGACATAGATTTGTCTCTATCTGGAATCCCCATCCCACCCTCAGCTGCTCGCTAGGAGGTTTGTGTTTTGTCATTTGGCAGACGTTTACCTGCTGCCTGCGCCGCGATGGAAGAGTGCTTTTGGCAGCGGAGGCTGCGTGGCCCTAGGAGCAGGGGAGGCAAGTTGTAGCAGCTTTGTCTCCTACGAGCACTCCAGCTCTGCCAAACCAAACAAGACAAGGTGACATGCTTTTCTTGCTGCTCCTCAGTAGACAGACTCATTAGTTATTTGTTGGTCCCATGAGGGTTTGGTTTTTTGTGGGTTTTTTTTTTTTTTTTTTTTTTGCTGCAGGGATAACAGTCATTCAAGTGTAACACTTCAATTAAAAGGCTTTTCTCCTCTGGCAGCCACAGCAGTGAGAGTCACACCTTTGCTTAGGAAAAGAGCTTTCCTTCCAGCAGAAGCACAGAGGTGAAGGTGTAGCCATTACGAGTGGGATTTTCACAGGTGGTATCAGATGCCAGGTTCAGTCTTGGACAAGGCCTGAGCAAATGCTTCAGCATCTCAGGCAATGCAAAGGTACAAAGTATTGTTAGAAATGAATGACACTGGCAAGAACACAGGCCATAAGGGTCTTAACACTTCTGCTAAATGGAGTCTGTTACTAACAGAAAGAACAAAACAAACTCCATCACAGCCTAGAACAGCTGGGCCCTAATGTCTTGCTCATTTGCTGTGGCAATGACTTTTTTTTTTCAGTCGCGTAGATAACACAAAGCTAACCTTGTCATTCCCTTAATTTTTGCAAATCTCTAAACACATCTGTCTAAATATTCACAACCTAGAGGGGGAAAAATAATATATTTCAAATACAAAATGGGTGCCAAATCTAACTCATCAGTCTCTGCTGGGATTCCTGAGAGTCTTGGGAGGTGGGACCTCAAGCAGTTTATTTTGGCATCACTCTCAGCTAGGGAATCTTTTGATGGCAGTGACTCTGGAAAGGGACCTATGCTTTGAGAAGAAAGCAGAGTAAGCATTAATGTGAGAGCAGAAGAAAGTCTTCTAGTGCAAAAGCAGGGAAAATGTTATTAAATTCATCTGAATTTCAAGGAGAGTAAGAAGGCAATAAAAGGAATAAAACACAGTCCAAAGTTGTGAGAAAGTCCTTCTCATCTAGGTATTCCTTTCGACTACATAGGATTGCCCTTACCACAATTCAGGTGTTTTGCCCCTCCTTGTCTTCAGATCAAAGGAAACTGTCCCAATTTATTGGTACTATCTTTCAGATATTTTTTGTTTATTAAAAATGTTTCCATTGCTAATATCATGCTACAGGCATTGCCTCTTGTAGCTCTGCCCCAGGATTCAGCCCCAGAAAAAAAAGGGAAACAAAGAAAAAAAGTGCTCCTGTAATTGGAAAGCTCATTTACCTTTTGTCTTCTGTATTCATTTTATAGTTCCAGTGTTTTTTAGTATACTGTTTGATCTGACAAGAGGGCCTAAGGTCTTACCAAAGTTCCGTTTTCCTTTCTGAAGTGTACAACTAATCAAGTAATCAAGGTAACGATCAGTTATTATCTTTTTCAAATTGTAGTTGCAACTAGGATGTCAAGAAAAGAACCAGGCAAAAGGTTTTTTGGCTAACTGTGGTTTCTTATTATCTTCCTGCAGCTGATTTTAACATCAGGCCAACATTTTTAGCTTTGTCTGGGGAAAAAAAAAAAAAAAAAAAAAAGAGAGAGAACAAAGAAAGTTGTTGCTAGACTTAAGTCTTCCAGGGGAGCTGCACAGCTTGTCACTCAGGCTGGGCTGTGACAGAGCTGGGTCTCATCTCTGCCTTTGCCTGAACAGCATATGAGCCAGTGTCTGCCAGGCATTAAACCCACCTACCAGGCTGTCTGCTTAGGGTCAGGCTCTCTCAGTCTCTCCTGCTCAATCTGTTGTATTTTACACAGAATAAATCACTCATTGGGGCTCAGTGTGCAAAACAACTTCATCACTAAACGGTTAGACAAGTCATGGAGGGGGAAGCAGAAAAAGAGTGCAGTCCCTGCTCCAGGAGACATTTACACAGTGTAACGCAGCCTTGAGCACAGATCTTGTTTCTCCTAGGTGAGCGCACTAAGCCACAAAATTATTCTCTCCATGGCCTCCAAAATATTTCAAATATTTTCCCAATAAATGTAGAACAACAACAGTAGTTAAGAACTTCTCTTTCCTCCACCTAAATAAAGCCCTAATAGCTGAGTGAAATCGATTCAAATGTCCTCGAGGTGAGGAAGGAATATAATCCTGGCCTCCCACATACAGAATAAGTGCCCTAATCACCAAGTTCTTGGATGAAAGGGATTGCATCTAGTCATTTCCTCTTCTTAAAAGAGACATAAAACAATAAGTTACATTTGACACTGAGTATTTCGTCCTGAATGAGACAAAAACATTCATATCCTGGTGGGGAAAAAAAATTTCCTCAGCTGAAGTCAAATTTTTGCTAAAACATTCAGTTAAACTGAGATGAATTTCTTCTCCAGTTTTTCCCAGTTTTTAGTTGCCAACCCAACCTGTAATATCAGTGATTCACACAGGCATAGCTTGAATCTTTGTTAATCAATGAGATTATTTAACTAAAGCTTTCTGTAAACAAACTGTTCAAAAAGCCAACACTTTTCTGTGTTGGAATATCCAGCCCTCCTTTCTTAGGGACTGCTGTTTGCACATGGGAATTGAAAAAAGCAGTTCTTGATTGAATCTTGTCCTGTGCAGTCTCAGCTTGTAAGGAATTTTGTTTAATTAAATTGGCTATAAATATATATAAATATCTATCTACGTGTGCATGTATGCAGTTTTCTTTAAAAGACAGAGATCAGCTAGGTGTCCACTTACTTTCCCTGTTTCCCACTGCTGGAACCAAGTTCTTACTGTCATGCATTCCTCACATGGATTGCTTGCACATGGTTGATCGGGGAACTGGGTTAAACTCCTGTCCCACCAGCCAGCTGGACTCATACCATTAAGTATACTGTCTCCAGGATTTCAACTGTCATTTGGAAAAAAAGAAAGTTTCTTTTTTTGAGAGATATGGGTTACGTCTTCACATTTTGTCTCTTACTTTTAACATCTTCCTCACAGTGTCTCATCTGCTCCTGCTGTTCAGAGACCCTACCTAGGATCTACCTCAATTACTCTCTGCTCCTGACCAATCCAGCTAGACATTGAAATCCTCAGCCCCCACGTCTAGATTCACCCACTAGAATGGCAACTTCAAAAAGATGATTATTTATTTATAACCAGGCCAAAGGCTCTTGCCATAGGTATTGCAAATGTCCATCTCATTAGAAGTTTTGGACTCAGATACTGAAAGTTGATGAAAACATTCTCAGTGATTAATACAGGCAGGAACAGGGACTGCGACAATCAGTACCAGGACAAACACATGGGAAAATTTGCCTTTTTATGGCCTGTTTTATAGTTCTCCAGCTCTTCTAGGAGTAGAGAGAATCTGGAAAGTCTTGAAAAATCTGTGTCCTTTCCCAAAAACAAAAGAGGGTTTCTGAAAGAAGACTGGTATTTTTCTCACTGTCCTTGGGTAGCTGAAACTAAAAGGAGTTACTCAGCACTTAAAACAATTGGCCATAGTTTACAACCACTAAAAAGAAAAAACTTGAGCTTGCTGAAAATGGAACTCTCATTCCAAATTCTTTTGTATTTTAAATTACGAAAAGATGAGAAAAATGAAAAAGTTTCCTGTCCTTTCAGGAAAGTCGGAGCTGACACCCCGAGGGGCGGGCTGGTGGAAATCTGGGATGCCAAACTGGCAGGCACCAGCAAACCTTCCTCCCCATCTGTCAATAAACTCAATGGGTTTCTGAAGAACTGTTCGATTTCACCCAGCCATCCCCTCTTCACAGTAAAGAATTAAGTTTGAATAATTGGGTTGAAATTTTGAACTACCCTTGCTTCCCAAGTTCCCAGTTCCATGTTACTTCCATACCCCAAGTTCTCACAGGCCATATGGGCCATTATTTGGGGCTGGTAGATGCAATGCTGCATGTTACCAGTACCTTTCAATACCATGGAACAATACAGATGTGGTTCAGGGGGACATGAGGTAGTTTATCCACCGTATATATTGGTGGCAGAAAAAATTAGAAATGTTCGTGCATATCTAGTCAATGAAATACATCTTTCTTGGAAGGAATTACCTTTTATTTATCTCGAGACCTCAGTCATTACCTGGTTCAGGCTGTGCTTAGCACAATGGGTACAAGTGTGTGCACATGCAGATACAGACTTGTCTGTGTCTACACAGAGCTGCAGCCCCTGCCCTGAAGAGGCTACATTCTTTTAAGGCTGTTAACATCCTTCATCACACCTGTCGCAAAACTCTCCTTCTTAGCATCCTGCTGACCTCTGCAAACTCACGAGAGCTAACCTGCCTCTTTACACCAGCTTGCTGTCATGATTGTGCCTTTAGGACTGCTGCAATCGGCACAGATGAAGTCAGCGTGCTATGGATCTCTGCAAATGCAAAGACACTTGTGAGCTTGCAGTGTTACCAGAGAGACCTTTGAAACCTGCAGACAGGTCTGCCGAGCCACTTTTTTCCAACCATAGCTCCCTGTGGCTTGTGGTTAATCACCGTTTAGGCCTATTCAGTAACAGAACTAAAACACAGAGGCAGGAAATCCCGCTGCAATCCTCTCCATATACAACACACTTAATTATAACAGAATGAGGGGTTCAGCTCTGCTGGACCAAATCAAGTTGGCCAGTGTTAAGTATCACATTTTAGATTCAAATCCCTGCTAAACCCTCTGCTTATGCTTGTGGTTAACATTATTTTTATATCTGTCTTCAGAAATGAAAGACAGCAGCAGCTCACACATAGCAGCAACAACAGCAGCAGCTTTTAAAGGCCGACTCCATAGATTAAAGGGTGATACACTGAGCACTGAAATCCCACCACCCCAGTGTCTACTGATTAGGTTGGGAGAAAAGCTGAGTGACAAACATGTTTCCAATCTGCCTAGCCCATGCAGCGAAATGGAGCAATCTGGCCTGAAAAGGGATTTAGACTTTTGTTGTGCACAAGGGGGGAAAAAGCTGATTTAAATCCATCAACAATGCTCTCCCTCTTGGTGATCTCGGAGATAAGGAACAGAGTCTGGACACAGTTCATATCCTACCTCTCACCAGGCCCCACACTTCCACTCAAAGACAAAAGCTGGCAGATGAGGGCAAACGATGCTGCCTTGCTATTGAGCTGCCTGCTCACATAAAAACACATTGTACAATGCATGGAGCCTGCCTGGGGCATTTGATCTAGCCATTTTTAAAGAGAGAGTGAATCTCCAGGCCATAGGAAAAGAAATACATGGCCTTTTTAGTTCATCAAGACCACTGCTATTAATTAATATGTGTATAGCACTGTGTGTGTAAAAAGGATCTTTACAGACAGACAGAAAGGTCTTGCTCCAACCTGTTTACAGCCTAAACCAGACAGGCATTTACCCCAGAGAATAACAACAGCCTACAGGTGGTACAAGTGGGGCAGGCAAAGAAGAGAAAAAAAGCCAAAAACAAACACAAAAAAAAAACCACAAAGGAAAAAGGAAAGAAGGTTTCTAAGAGAGAGCTATTAGATCCCCTCATAAGGAAAGCAGATCACATGGTTGCCTTTATCCTGGTTATTTAATATATGCCATTCCCGTGCATTTCACTGTTGCTGCCATAAGGAGTGAGCCATTACATTCTCTCTTTATCTCTTGTCATAAGGACTGAGAATAAGGTGATAACCCATTTTTCTGAAACCTCTCTCAGACCCTTGGAGAAAAAAAAAAAAAAAAAAAGATTTTGCCTTGTTTTATCCAAAAGAGATGAAAAGGTTAAAAAAATCCGTACAATGCTGGTTGCCTACAAGCAAATCTGCTCTTTGCTCATTTTAATTGTATTCATTTTTTAAAATAAAAGTTAAATGAAAGAGCCGTGCAAAGATGCATGTGGGGAAAGTCAATCCGTGCAAAAAACAGGCTTGTTTTCTTGTGACAGAAATGCAGATGATGCCCTACGACAGTTGTGAAGAACACCAACAAAATGGTTGCTGGAAAACAGCAGCAGCAACAGCAGCAGCCATCACCTCTGTTACTCTATGGATGCCCCTCGCGATAGGCGTTAGTGCAGAGCTTTCTCGTTCAAAATGATTAAAACAGATTTCAGCAAGACCTTATTGCTACCATCTTTGGAGAGCAGCATTCAGATGCAGATTGCCTTAAATCCTATCAGCCCATTCAGGCATCTGTACGCAAGTGTGTCTGCCTCTGCCTGTGTGTATGCGTGCGTGTGTTTAGATGCATTTATACACATACACAATTCTCACTCTGTGCACACCTTCTCTCCACCCTCTCGTTCTGAGAGAAAGAGCTAAAATTGTCAAAGATGAGAATGTATATATTTTTCCAGGCTACTTTGTCAGATGTTCGTGTGTGCGTCTTATAAATATTTCATACCAAATATTTAACATTATTCCTTCCCCAATCGGATCAGCTTTGAAATGCTTCTCAAAGTGAATTCTCCCCTAACAATGGCTTGACGCAAAAGCCTTTTTTTCTCTCTTAAGAAGAGGAGGCTGCACATGGTCTGCTACCATAGCAGCATGAATAGTTCTTATTTAATGGAAAATAAAAGATACTTTACATTAATTCAGTGGGGGATGGAAAGCTGGGCACATGCGTACCTTGTGCTTCAAACATGGAGGAGCGTCATACCTTGACCTCCCCTCTCCTAGTCCCATGATTATTACCCAGCTTGCATTAGAACCATAATGGGAAGTGACAAGTTTATGTAAATGATCCACACAAGGATTTTGCTCTTGTAAAACAGAGCAGTTACTCTGGGCTTTTTAATTATTTCATGCCTTGTGGTTCTGTGATGGGGCAGAGATGACTATTACTTGAAAAGTATATTGTGATTGACAAGCCACTGTCCCCCTGGAACTCATTAAGGCCTGTGCTTTGCAAGAGGGGGTAGAAAACCCTACCAGGCACACCATGCACACACACACGCACCCACACACGCACACATCCTTCGCCCAGTGCCGGTTGTTCTTTCAGATCATTTGTTGGGATTTTTGCACTGGTAGAGAAAAATGTAATCTGCATGTATCTCAAACAAGTACCACCTCCGGGCTACAAATTGACCAATTATCCTCTGCTTTCCCACTTTTGTTATAAAATCTGTAAGATTAACAGCAACACACCTGTCAAACATGCAGTGGTCTTTGGATTTTAGTGTACTGGATGGAAAAGTCCATTGTTTCACAGTACACTATTCAACAGAACAGGGAGCAGAGAGGGGCTGGGACAGGGGACAAGGTCTACCATAAAAGCTGACATCAGTGCATTTCGGCTGCTACGTGATTTGCGCCAAGTACCTTCCAGTGTGTACAGAGGGCCTTTCTGCTGCCCCTGCATGACCTGTTTGCCTTTCTTAATTGATTTTCCTGGCCTTCAAACTTGCAAACAAAACAACAATTTGTTTGGTGAAAGTAGAGTCTCTATCTTTCGAAACATACACTGCACTCCAACAACAGAGAGGGGAAAAATCCTGTACAGGCAGCTGCATTAATGCTTCCCATTGCAGAAGTGGTTTTGAATTCTGCTGGTGGTTTGGGATGTAACACAGTTTAGCATAAAATCAATTCATTGTTAACTCCATTGTGGTTGGATCTTATGGGCATGCAGCATTTCTTACTTTTAGTTATGTTTGATTTGTGATTGAAGCAAATCCTCTGGAGATACTTACAAAAGGCACATGGCCCACTTCAGTTCTTCCATTAGAAAACATTGGCACTTTGGTTACTTCAAGCTGCCTCAATCTTTGCAAGCAATTAAAAAAAAACCAAAATACCAATCAACTTTTGTTTTTTTAGTTTCAATTTGACCAGGATTTGGGTACTTAATTCACAACCTTTCCACTTGACTATGTCTGCAACAATTCAGCAGGGGAAATTTATTATTTTACTATTACATTCCATAATACCATTGCATTGAAATGACAGCAACCCATCATATCAAATACTTTTGTTATGTCTAATTTATCAGTAGATTTTCCCACAAAACATCTAAGTCGTGGATATTCAATAAACAAACCAAATCCTCAAGATCCAACTCATCAAGCTTAGGCCAAAAGCTGTATATCATTGATAATGAATCAGCATAAAGCGAGAAATACAGGAAGAGAGAAGAATAATAAAAACAGCGAAAAAAGGGACGAAGACATAGAAGCGTCTCTGTGTCAGCTACGTTTTAGAGCAGTGAGAAGTGAATACACCAGGGACTAAGGAGGATTTTCAAGCACACTGAGCATTGGCTTAATTTGTCTCTGTTGAGATGGGCTCCTAGATTATGAGTCTCAAGCATAGACATAGGTTAGTGCAAGAATTGTCAAGCTCTGCCTTTTCAGTATGTACACCTTGCATTTAGTTTGCAAGCAGCTCAAGTGCACTCTCAGGCTGAGGAGGAATCATATGGCCAGGAACAAAGCTCAGCAACCATGTAACTCCTGTGTCAGTCCAACATAGTGGTTGTGAAGGAACTGAGTTAGCAGGGAAGGCAAGACATCAATATTACTAAGTTTCTCTGGCTTGTAGTTTTATGCCCTCCGTTCCTGCTTTTGCAGTGAGAGGCCACAATCATCTCCTGCTGGTGAACTGCACACACTGCTTCCCCTTCCTTGGCCCTCCAAGGTACAAATCAGATGGCTCTCGGACACATGAGAAATTTGGCATTGTCATGTTGTAACCCTAGTCAGCAACCAAGTACCATGCAGCCACTCGCTCACTCTGAATCTGAAAGAAAGGAAAACTTGTGAGTCAAGATAAGGACAGTTTACTAGGACAGCAAAGGAAAAGATAGTAGTAGTAGTACTACTACTACATATACATATAATTATAATAATACTAATAATAACAGAGTATATAAAATGAACAACGTACAATTTCTCATCATGTGACGACCAATATAGCCTGTCACAAGCAGCAATCACAGAACAGAACGGAGAGTGATTTATGAATGATCCTGAGAGAGAGACAAAGACAGCAAGAGAGCTGCACACTGGCCAAGCCCCCTTATATACTGAGCATGATGTCTATGGTATGGAATACTTCCTTTGGCCAGTTTGGGTCAACTGTACTGGTTATAACCCTTCTAGCTTCTTGCACCTGCACATTAGCAAAACCTGGGAAGTTGAGAAAACTCCATGATATCTTAGCAATAACAAACAGCATCAGTGTATTATCAACATTCTTCACATACCAAATCCCATACTAAATCCAAAACACAGCAGCTACTGGGAAGAAAATTAGGTCCATCCCAGATAAAATCAAGACACGTGTGCAGCTCATTGGGAGAGGAAAATTCATTACTCTTGTTCAGTGTGCTCACCCGGTGCGTATCTCTGTTGAGTCAGACTTCTTGAAAGTGACAGGAGGAACCTCATTGGACATCTCAACTGATTTGGAGGCCAGCAGCTAGAAAACACATAGTTTTACATGTAAGCTGAGCAAGTACAAACTGAGGGACTTATTTTGTGTAAAGCAGAATTGTCCACTAATCATTTAGCACCAGCACAGTACTTTTCTACTAAACAAATTCTATCTTATCTCTGTTCAATCGACTCAAATTAATACTCCAGCAATAGCTCACTCTCTCCTTGAGTGTCCTTCAGAGGCAGCAGTGGAGAGCTACAGGTTTTTTATTGGAACATTTGTATAGCAGCTGAGAATCTATTGCTTATGCATCTTCAATAGCAGAAAATACATAGGCTACAGGTAAGCCTTCTGCTATGATTCCCATCCACAATTGGATTACAGGGCAGTTCTTAAATACCTGTTCCGAGGCTCAAACTGAAAACAGGGGACTCCTTGAAAGTGAATTTTTGGGGAGTTTGGACCACCCTGACTCCAGGAGGTAAGCAGACACTTTTCAGTTTTATTGAAAACCTTTTGTCACTGCTGTAACCATTAGCCTCCGACCAGAGAGATGCAGAGTGATAAGTACTTACAACAGAAATTTTTTTAATAGACAAGAGCACTGTAGTCACTCCTACAGAGACTGTCAAAAAATTAATGGATAGAAAAAGAACTTAACAACAATTTGAAGAAAGCAAGGTCAACTAAATTCACCAAGCAACTTAGAAGAACAAGTCATTTACACCGGAAGGGCATTGAAAGGGACTGGCCAAAATCTATCAATTATGGTCATACTCAGCGTGCCTTTATTCTAAGAGCTCAATTGCTCTAATGAGGTTTCATTATCATTTTGAAGAGTACGAGTTGTGATCATGTACATAAAGACTGAGCTCTGGGAACTCTTCATCATGAAGACTTAGCATTAGCCACAGCCGCTAACTCTGTGGAAAATGGAACTGAGAAGAAACTATCAGTCTATTCTGAACACATCTTGGAGAGTTTGGTCATAAAGAGAGATTCAAAGAGGCTGAACCATTTGCTGCAGTGCTGGTGGTAATCAATCAGGCCTATTATGTTACACAACAAAACTATTGTCAGTAAAAGGCATGGCATAAGTGCCTACAGCCTATACTTCACCGGGTCTACACAATTATCTGTGGAAAAAGTTAAGATGGCACAGTTCATACAAGTACACTAGTACAAATATTTATGTAAATTGTGTCTGTAAAATTGTCTCAGTTAAAATTCAAGCTAGCTTACTTCTCACATGTTTATCTAGTCTCAGTGGAAGTGTCTGACCCTTACATTGCTTTATTTGGATAATGCAAACTGCTATTAATGACATATTTTAAGTTAAATTCCGCTTACTTTGTAATGGAGCAACTCATATTTGTGGAAGTCACATACTCTATCTTCTCAGACTGCTCAAGCTCAGATCCCTGCTTTTTACTAGAAAAAAGTGCAATGTTTTACTAAATGCATCTGTATATGTATATATGCCTGTATAGATTTATATTATACAACTATTTTTATATATTCAACTATATATGTATAACTATATAGTATACAGGTGTTTAAGGTCTTTAGCTACTTCAAGATATGTACGTTTGATGATCTTCCACAGGTTGCAGAGCTTGGGTGGTTGACTTCCTTTTTCAATATTTAAGCAAACCAAAGGACTCATCACATAGGGAAAACCTTGTTCTCTCCATTCCATAAAACTGAGTTGAAACCCCCCCCAAGCCATTTCTACTTGCATTTTTTATCATGTACTTTTTTCTGGTTTCTGAATTCCAGAAACAAGAATCACAACACATGCAAAAATAAAAAAAAAACCCTGAAGGGAGCAGAGCAAAATTTTATTTCTGCTCAGGCTGGCTGCCCCCTCCAAAAACTACAGAGAACATGGCAGGGCTGCAAGGTTGAGGTGGTCAGAGCCTCCGCCTCTTGAAGGGAAAAGCTAAATTACTTCAGAGAGCTCAAACCATCCACCTAGCACCACCAAGGGACAGAGAGAGAGGAAGAATTTTAAACTGGAACTATCCATTTAGTTTAAATACATTATTAACAGCATAGGCCACAGCTAAATGCATGAATAATCTAAATGCTACCTAGACATAACAAGAGAAATTCTGTCAGCTTCAGTCTTAAGGACTCTGGAACACGACAGAGACCATCCTATTTCATCACAGAACAAAAATCATGCAAATTTTCAAACCTAGCTGCAACTAACTCATTCGAATCTAAAATCTATAGCTGCCCTTTCCATATACATCTCTGTTCTTTACCTTGCCTCCATCCTGCTGTGAAATGTGCAATAATTGCACAGCAGATGACTTTTATTTTCTAAGAACATGACATGGCCATTATTAATGCGGCCTGGTATTAGTCTGTTTTCCTTTTCATCTTTATCAGACATCTATATCTCTCTCAGAGGTCTTGTTTACATAAAACAGTGCACTTGGGCGCATGGTGCTTAATGAGTTTCTGTATAACCAGAACAGAGTGAGTAAACTACACTACTCTTTCTAATTATGAATCATTTGACTGTGTTAAGAGAAAGAGAACTTCAGCAAATGGTGCCAGAAAGCTTCTTTCCAATTTTTTTTTTTTTTTATTGCTATAAAGAAGAGCCATAAATTATGAGTTAGGACAATGTTGCTTTGGCTCCAAGCAGAAGCAATAGGAAGAGAAAAACCCCCAGCTGTGCTCATATTTCATGCTCCAGGATCAGTGAGTGGTTCCTTCCTACATCTACAAGGCTCCACCGAGGATGGTATAATGAAGCTGGTGAAACTCTGGTCTCAGTGGGTCTGACTATGCTGGGGATCCTGAGAGCACTTCCTAGTTTCAGATTCACATTTTCCCTTGGATGCTGATGAGCCTTGGGTGCACAGAGTCCATCTGACACCTGCTTTCTATTGAAAGAAAACCCAGGTGAGGGAGCAGCAATGGAGTCCTGGTGTGCCAGTGGTCTGGTCTGCAGCCCACCGCAGAGCTCGCCAGCCTCACAGACAGAGGCATTCAGGCAATCCGTGACATTTCAATGGCCCTGGGCATTTTACTGTACACTCCAAAAACTGAGGGTTTGGTATGAGAGCAAGACATGCTCACTCCATCATCCACACATCCACCAGCGCAGGGAAAGATGTAGCATGGCTAACTGGGTCTATGCTCTTAGCAAACAGCACAGTTTCCACAAAAACTTGCCTCAGAGGACATGATTTAGCCCCTTTCTCTAAATTTTGCCAATCTACTTACAAATGACTGAGTTCTTCCCATAAGTAAGGCAAACAAATTGCCATGTTTGTTACTGCTGATTCGGGTGAGCACTGTATAGTACAACCACAGGCTGTCTTGTGCAAGCTCCCATGAAGCGTACCAGTGGTTGGAGGGGAGAAAAAAGGTCCCACAGCACATGCTCTTCAAGACTACTCTGGGCCAGATATCACGTTTCCCATGAGAGCTGCAGGACCAGCAGGAAAACAGAAGGCATGAAGTTGCTTCAAGGCCACCTTTGTATCCCTTCACCTTCCTTTCCCTTCCCCTGCCCTGGGCTGCATGCTCCAGAAGAGCCAGCCTGGCTCTGCAGGATCTCTGAGGGAGTCCAGCACAACTAGGGTGGCCAGGGGCATACTTTTTGTGTGTATTTTGCAATACAGTAAAATGAATGTGTCAGATTAGCCAAAATTGGCACCCTCAGCCCAGAAGCCCAAATTGGATTTAACAGTGAATAAGAATAACGATATCATCCAGTAAAAAAAATGGAAAGTCAACCTGCCTGAACCAGAAAATTATTTCAGTGTATTATGCTGATACTTACTTTGGGGCAACGGAAAACTCCCATTGCAAGTCAGCAATAAACTTTGCTTTTGTCATCAAAATAAAGCAGGAACATTCTCACATTTTGAATTTTCACGTGACTGTTAGGTAAGATACTCCTTCCTCCAGGAGAATTTTCTGTTAAAATTGAAACCTTAGCTAGATGTGAGAACAAGGTATATAAACTATCCTGACTTCCTATTTAACTTCTGGAGCATTATGTCCTTGTTAGAAGGTCAGACTGTTGGGGAATATCATAGGTCATGCTGCATGTAAGCACACTGGAGTAAGAGACATATTATAAGATGTCAGAACAAATAAGGGTCAATAACAGAGAAAGAGTTAACTGAGTCATCTGCTCAGCTAAAATGCTCAGTGCTTTAAGAAATCTCTTTGGACCTGCTTATAGGTGTACTTTGGCCAGGACATTGCTGATCCCAGGCTGGAGAGACATCTTCTGATGCTAATTATTTTGGTTTATTTCTACATGCATCATCTCTTTCAGATTAAAAAGGTAATTTTTTAAATTAAACAATATCCAAGTTATTTCCCTGGCTGAAGACTGATACTTTGCAAGCAGGCAGGATTACAAGGCATGATACATGCTTCATAAAACAGCAACATGTATATAAAAATATTCCCAGACAGTCACAAAATAACATTAAAACCAAACTCTATGTGTGCATTTAAAAGACTGATCTTGCCTTGTAACTAAGAGTGGCAGCACAGTGCAGACAATTCTTGGTATTCTAACTGAGTGAGGTACATAAAACTGGCAGTTTCCTCAAAAAATATAATACAGAGGGCTTGGAGCTCTCAAGGACATCAGTCCAAAAGAATGGGAGAACAAAAGCCTGTAATTGCTACAGAAAATCTGAGCTGGTGTAGGAAATATGATAAAAAGAAGCAAAGCAGCATGTTCAGGGGGGAAAAAAAAAAAGTCTATCAAAAGTCAGAAGATTTTGGGAAACCCAAAGTAGAAAAGGAACCATAATAAATAATAAACAATAAAAATGGTCATTCTTTTTTTAACCTAGAGATACTTATTTTGAGTATCAGCTGATGCTTATGGAGCAGGAGGAGGTAGAGTTCTTTTTTATTTAGCTCATAGTTGAATTCAAATGCAACTAGAAGAGAAAATTCCAGTGTGTTGGGTGCTTCACATGTTCATCTTAGATTCAAATACTTCTGAGCAGTGCACTGCTCCATTTCAGTGCAACAAAAAAATCCCAGGCTTTCTAGTCAAATAGGATATTTATTTCTGCAGCATGCGGTCTGATTATTATGGATCTGCTCCCACAGGCTTCATGCAGCCCCTTCCTTAAGACTATTTCCTATAGCTCCATAATCCACAACACTGTTCCACATAATAACAGGCTAATCACCGCCCTGCTTTTAAAAAGTTTTTGACATGCTGCATCATGGTACTTCCCAAACAGCCCAAAAACCTGTCCAGTAGATTCCTCCTCCATTTCCTTGCTTGGTGTTACCTCCCTCAGCATCTTGTCTTGTTCAATTTAGATTGCAATGTCTTTGCACCAGAGGCCATGTAAATCACCTATGGCTCCACACAAATATTAAGTAACAGCAGAATCTTTTGCACAGACATAGGTTAGTGCAAGGATTGTCAAGTTCTGCCTTTTGAGTACATACAGTTTGCAAGCAGTTCAAGTGCACTCTCAGGCTGAGAATTAATCGTACGGCCAGGAAGAAAGCTCAGCAATCACATAACTCCTGTACCAGTCCAAAACAGTGGCTGTGAAGGAAGTGAGTTAGCAGGGAGTGCAGACATCAACACTACTAAGTTGCCACCATGAACTCTGCCACCAAAACTACTCATATTCATGCACTGAACTTGCCACCCCTTTCACAGCTGCCTTCCTTTACATCACTAGGCTCTACAGAAGGCCCACATTTATCTCATAAAATTATACACTACATTACAAAAAGTGCTAAAAGTCCAAATTTTTCCAGTGTCTGCAAAAAGCTGTGGCAGGGAAAAAGCAGCCTGAAGCAAGGCATGTGTAATCCAAGTATATAATAAAAGTGTTGAGATCCTAAGAAGGAGGAAGGAAATTATTTACACCTCCACAGCACCATGTGATACCCCAGTGGCCAATCACATGAAATAAGGTACAGGTAAACAGGAGGAGAAAAAGGAGGTCATTTGATCTTCAGCAAAATATTTGACTGAGGACAAAATACATTCTGGGGCATCCAGGCATCTCTTTTACCCATAAGGCAAGAAAAACTTGCTCTAGGAACTCCAGAGGGCCTAAGAGCAATAAAAGAAACTACAGAAGTTAGTTTTCAGACAGACTTGTGGAGTGTGTGCAATCATTTTTCTGTTTGATCAGCTTTATCAAAAAAAATTTCCCTGGCATGAAACAAAGGTGGCATTCAGGGAGGTACGTCTCTGGTCCAGGTCAGTATGCAATGGTTGCCTGCAGTTGTGGCATGAACCAAAGCTCGCTGATCCCGTTGAATCAGCTTCACTGAGCTTTGGATCACGATTTTGCTATCTGAGTGAAATGTAAGGATGAGGTTAGGAGTCCTGCCCCTAGTTTTTTGTTGCTCTTTAGTCACAGTAAGAGAGTCAGCAACCCACACTCCAAGTATGAGTCACAGGATACGTACAACCATTGTTTTAAGCTGTCCTACGGCCTTGAATTGCAAAGTCCAGATTTGGCTCTGATTTTTTTTCCCCCAAAATCAGAGCAGTTCAGATGTGGAGTTTAATTTGGTTTGAAGCCCTATGTAAGAGAGCTTGGTCCTGGTACACCACAAAGCCCTTGTGTGTCCCTGGGGAGAATCCCACCCTTCAGGCCGTAATATGCGGGAAATGGGGGGAAGAGAATGGAGACAAGCAAGGCCAAAACTCCCTTATTTTGCCTTGGGGGGCTGTACATGTGCAAACTGTTCAGTCCTCACTGTATGCTGCACCACATCAGGATGGGAGCCCTGTTTCCCATGACTTTTTATTGGCATGCTGGACACAAGCACTGAAGGCTGATGCAATGAAATAAGAACATGGATTGGGTAATTTATGTCCTTCTGCTAGAGCACAAGCAACTTTATTCATAAAGTGTCCTCTAGGCTCAGCTCTTTCTCTAGGGCAGTTCTGCTTTACACAGTCTGATCCCACATAAAACACTTTTAATCAAAATGCAGCTAGGTTAATCAGCACATGCTGTACAGATACAAATCAGACAAACTTTGTGTAATAGGGTGCCCAACTCCTAGATTCCTTGCTGTGAGATGGAAGTTACCTATTCACCCCAAACACATCCAAGTATTCCAATATAAAAAGTGCTTTTATTACCAATTAAATATGCAGTAGTACCTCAGTGTCATGTTGTACACTTGGGCTCTCTCCAGATTGAGAAAACTGACAAATATAGATGCACATGTTACTTTTCTTCTTAGCATTTTGAAGTTGCCATGGATATCTGGTTCATCTAATAATGTCCTTCGAAGACAAGCAGTGGCCACAGAATATATCTCGGCTACCAGGCACCTAGAAAGGGGTGCATGTGAATGGTGCTCAAAGAGGTGAGGTCTGACATTCAGCTCAACAACTCCAGCAAGTAACTGCAATTTTGATCTGCTCTGAAGAGCTGATAAAGTGCCTGGCTGTCTTTGCTGTAAGAGTCTGGGAATTTCCTGCAAAGTATGTAATATGCTTGAGGCATTGAGTTTTTTACATTTATTTGCCAAAAAAAAAAAGGGTGTATTATTTGGCATTTTTCCATGGTGACTTAATTCAAGGGCTATGAACAAAATGGAAATGGAAAACACCTTTCATTTACAAAATGCCACTCACATGCACTCTGAATCTTGATAGTTTAAACCACAATAAGCATCATAAGAACCAAGATAAAACCCCCAAAGAGATTCATAGCAGTTAACTGTAAGCATCATTAAGCTAAGCACAGCAGAGCCCTTTAGTTCAGTGGCCAATGCAATGGGTTCAGAGTGAGGAATAGTGGAGTTTGTCCTCATACTGTGATCCTGGGAGGAATAATATCACTGCTTCTTGTCTCAGCTTCCCCGTCACAGGCACATGAAACATACCTACCCCGTGGTGAAAGATGAGGCAGAATATAATACGTAGTACTGCAAACTTATTTTAACTCAAGTCCTCTATTTAAAGTTTCTTATTGCCTTTTCTGGAGTTACAAAATTCTGTAAAAGTCGTCCTTTGCCTAAAAACTGTTTTAGTCTTCCTTCATTATAAAGTGTGATGCCATGAGCCTTGAATTTTCAGGAAGGCAAGAGTGAAGTGTCCACGTTACCTATGAACTAGTCTGATTTAAGAGCTTGCCTTGCTTTGAACACGGAGATTGCAATACCACATACAGGAAGAGTAGGTTTGAGATCCCTAAACGAAACGCTCTAGAACCAAGTCTTTCAGTTATTTTTATTTTGTCTGTTTGTGATTTCTTCATGCTGAACTTGAAATATCCAAAAGTACTAAGAGGGGCAGCAACTGAGTGTTTAGCTTTTTTTTTTTTTTCTTTTCATCATACTCCTTTAAACAGACTCCACAGATATGAAGACATTGTTATTACCAGCAATTTCAATAAAAGTCTTGGTCGTAACCTCAATTCATGTTTTAACAGGCCTAAACATTGCCATTCCAAATCTTACGCTACCAGAATGACTACAGTTTGGTACAGACTCACCTGTCCACAATCAGGCCAACAAAAGACTCCATCCTTGAAGCCTTTCAAAACCCCATTTTCTTCACATTTCTAATTTTATAAGCAGGGGAAGTTCATTTCTCTCTTTTAGAAGGGCTACTTTTCCTAGACCACCAGAACAAATTGCTTTTGGTTTTTGTAGCATCCTCAAGGCTGAAATTTGGATATTTCACAGAAAGGTCTATGGATACGAACAAGATAAAACTGAATTGATGGTGTCCATCTGCAGTGATGAGACCACTTAGCTTTTGGTAAAGTAAACCCAAAAGGAAGGGAAATGCTAAATGTGATGTATCTTCACACTCTTGGGACCTGCCTGTCTGTTCTTTCAACTTCAGCCTTCTTCCTATGCTGCCAGTCACTTCATGGTCAGAACCATTTATTGCATTTACATAAGGTAACATTAATCTAACCAGCCACTTCTATCCAGAAGAGGGTTTGGCTTAGTTTTTTTATAAATTTTCGGTGTAGGGAATAGGGTGGTCCCATAACATTCCTTCCTGTGGAGACCCTGAACCCTCTTGTCTCTTCCCTCCTTGTTTTTCAGATTGGGATTTCCTGCAAGGGATGGTGAAACCTGCTAGCTGCCTGAATCAGCTACATGGTCTGGTGAAACTTTCTCAGACAAATTTTCATGTCTGAAACATCAAGCTATGGTCAACAACTGTAATTGTCATGAGATAGATTCAATGCCAGCAGGGCAGTCAGAAGTAGTAATCAACTTTCTGGAAAGTCAGGATTTATCACGTGGTTATCGCCAGAATTTGTTTAAGAGTGATCCTTTAACACAAATATTTAGTGCAGATTTCCTTGAGATAACGTATTTGTAAGATTAAGAGTTCACATGCAGCAATAGCTAGATTGATCATTAGATAGCAAACAAGGGAAGACTGTCCTCAGACTTTCTACAAAGTAATGCTCTTCCAGTTGCCTTTTATGTTTAATTCCAAGTCTTGATATAAGACAAGCTACTCTATTCCATCATATGCACAAGTATTTCAAAGCCTAGATCACCACACAGTTTTGCAGCAAAATGCTACAGATTTTTAAATAAACTATTAAATTGCTGTTGTCATTGTCTTGACTTTCATTGTCTTGTATTTCATACAGCCAGCTGATGTTCAAATGTGTTTTGTGATTTTAATCTTCTGCCTTAGGCTTACCCACAAAACTCTACCACATACTTATTCAGCAAATTAACTAAATTATTTTCTTCCCGAATAAAAGCTTAGATCTTCATGGAGAAGGCTGATGGGTTTTGGCAGAAAAGTCTGGAATTATGGAGTCACTGACTAACTGTAAATCAGCTACAACCATGGATCAAGGAAGTGTGGATTCAAAGGCGGCCATAGTGAGGCAAATTCTGATTTTGTTTATAATCTGTAACTTCACTGACGTCAGCTGAACTACGATCACACTCCTTCAAATTACCATGCCCACAGTACACTGAGTTATACACACGCAACACAGAAAGTTTATTTTCCCCACAGCCATCCCACTAGGCCAACTTCTTTTTTTTATATCTATTAAAGGTATAGATTATAAGCAATATATATTTTAAAGAATATACATAATGTGTAATTTGTTTTTAAGAAGCACGGTGAAGTACATTGTGTACAAAAAAAAACAGAACAGGGCAAACTCTCACTCAATATGTCACTTTTGAGGCACTGTATTTAAGCAGTAAGCAATCCTTCCTACAGCTGTGAGGTGCAGCACACGAGTCACAGGTAGCCTCAGAAAAGAGACACTTTGAGATGGTCAGACATGGACATGCCAGCTGGCTGCCTGCCTTCTGGACGGGGAAGCTTTACATCCCTTATCTCCTAGGCACGACCCCACTGCCGGTCCCGCTTACACAACCTCAGCAGGACAATCTATTCTTAGTCTTCTAGAAATAACATTGACCCATCCTGCCCCCAAGTCAAAGGTGGCAAGCCTCTTAAGCTAAGAAGCCCCTTCCCCTGTAATCCCCCTTCCCCTTTTCCTCGGGCTGCTGGGAGCGCTGGGTAGGCCCTGCGGGACTCGAAGGTGCTCAGCTGACTGAGTGGGGATCACCCTTCTTTTAGTGGTGGCAGGAGAGCTACCTCGCTGCCGCCCATCCCTCACAGACAGGCCGGGGGAGAGGGATGGGGGTGATGGGGATCACAAAACGCACGTGACCCCACACAGTACTCATTTGGTTGCTGTTTCAGGGGCTCTTGGCTGCAGGCTTGTGCCTTGACCATAACTTCCAGCGCCTATCGCTCTCCAAACCTACACAACTCCTGGGTGACCTTTTAGGCAGGTGCTGGAGACCATCCCCAACCACATACTCCGGTGGAGAGACTGCCTCCCAGGGCAGGCTGTCTGCAGTGGTGCTGGGGATGATGATGGAGGGTCTCCGATTCCTTCATTTGTAACAGAGGGATTTGAACAGGAGCTGAATCCTGTCAAGTGCTTCCTGTCCTGCACACACCCTTGTCAAAGAGCACTTTGGAGAATACAGAAAGAGGATTAATGCTAATAGCTATCTGCCTGTCATTTGAAAATCTCAAGCAACACTTGCTGGATTTTCCTTATGAATCTCTAATGCACAGCACTGTGAGGGCACCTGAAAGGGAACTTTGCAGGGAGTATGCACAGCAAGCAACAAGGCGCCGGGCAGCGGACGAGCGGCCCTGCAGGGTGTGAGTGCAGATCACAGCCTCCACAGCAGACACAGTGAAGCCTTTCGGAGCAGGAAATAGGCACACATTTGAAGCCATTTTGCCATCAAAGTAGGCTTACCCAATTCATTCCTTTCAATCGTGCTATAATTCATTCTCCTATGATTTTAGAAACAGTCACCCTGGGACTGCGTTCACTTAGTTAGTAACACAGCGCAGTCCTCTTTATCCAGCACCAGCACTTAGTCTTGCAACTGTGTTACAAACATTAAATTTCTTGGACCAGGCTAACAGCTTCATTGCCAGGCCCTAAAGAAGGCTCCAATCTTAATCCCATAAGAACCTTCAACGGGAGCAATTTCTGACCCTCAGGAGTTCTGTGTTTTACTTGAATAAATAAAATATCCAGAGCATTGGTGTAGGCTTTGGAAATGCTGCATGTAATTCTTGGAACAAGGTAGCAGAAGAAAACACAAGGTGTAAAGATTTGATAAGATGACCAAGAGCTCACCAGCTGATCATGCACATTAGCACTCAGCTCTCAAAGAATGAGGCCACCATCCAAAAGCCCTGTGGATTACTGACATTACAGGAGGGAAGGACACCCATTTGCAGTGCCTTGGATTTGTTTCCTTTACTTTGGCAAGTGGAGGACTCTAAGGACATTCATGCTGACCTCTTTGAAGAACACCCTTACAACTCAGAAAGACACTCCTTTGACTCCAGAGACAATTCCTTTACAAACTGTATTCAGCTGTACTCTCTTATCCCCAACTTTCTTCCTCTCACCATGCTCCTGCCTCACCTTCTGCACATTCTCCATCTATCCCAAAGATGCAGCCTTGCAAAACGCCAAGTGTGAAATTTGACTTCATAGTCTCAGACCACCTGCTCTCTACTGACTATTCACATTAGTCAGGCTGCCAAGTACCTCACACCTACTCACCCCTTTACATGCTTCCACCCTGTTGCGGGTTAGCCCTGGTAGGCAGCTGAGCCCCACGCAGCCGCTCACTCACCCCCACACCCTCCAGGTGGGATGAGTAACAGAATCAGAAAACTATGGGTTGAGATAAAGACATTTTAAAAGGTGAAGCATAAGCTGCACACACAAGCAAAGTAAGATAAGGAATAAGGAATTCACTCAACACTTCCTATTGTCAGCTGAGTGTTTAGCCATCTTTAGGAAAGCAGGGCTCCATCACATGTAACTGTTACTTGGGAAAATGAACACCATCACTCCGAATGCCCCACCTTCCTCCTTCTTCCCCCAGCTTTTATTGCTGAGCATTATGTTCACATGGTGTGGGAATATCCCTTTGGTCCCAGCTGTGTCCCCTCCCACCTTCTTGTGCACCCCAACCTGCTTACTGGTGAGGTAGAGTGAGAAGCAGAAGAGGCCTTGACACTGCATAAGCACTGATCAGCAATAGCAAAAGCATCCTTGTATTACCAACACTGTTTTTGTCACAAATCCAAAACATAACACCATTCAAAGAAAATTAATGTTATTCCAGCCAGGCCCAGAACAGCCTTTTCACAACCACCAGAGTAACACTAGGATTTGTATTATACTAACAGCAAACAGTTTCCCTTAATTTGGTTAGGAGATACTTTTTAGGGTTTTTTTTTTTAAAACCTATAGAAATTTAAAAATATGGCTTTTTCTTCTTTTCCTTCTCCCTTTGATAATGCTCTTTGAAAGCAACAAAAAGACATGCAAGATACATGCTGAAAAGTATTAAACAGAATGCATTTTAAAATACAGAAGTAACCAGCCACTGAGGTTTAGTGCTGTTCCTATGCAATTAAAAACTTCTATGGCTTTTGTAGATTATGCTTTATTTACTCGCATGGATTTTAACAAAGGAATGCAAGAATTTTTACAAAATGAGCATTTCTACAAAGCCCAACACCAGTCAGACTAGGTGTCAGAAAGAAGCACATGGATATATTTCTAAAACACTGCTGAAAGTAAACATTGTACAAAGTGTTTTGATGGGATATGGGAGGTGGGCGGAAGAGTGTCTGAGCCTTAACTTGCAAAAAAAAAATGGACTATTCTCTGTGAAAACAAATAAAACGGCAAAGAGCAGAGAAACTGGCTGGACTTGTAGCTATGAAGGCCAGCATCCCCCACCAGCCCCAGGCCAGCAGGCTTTTATTCTTTAATGGCTTCATGCCCTCTAATTAAGGTTTCCAAGTACAATCCCTTTGAACAAATGTTTACATTTGTCTTCTTAATTCCCATTACTTAATAATCAGAGGCCCCTGCAGTTACCTCAACATGGGGAAGATGAACCAAAGACATGATCGTATCAGGGGTTTTGACATTTAAATACCTGATTTGCACAACCATAACAAAAGTGAACACCTGCAGATGTAAAAAATGGATGAGCAAAACTGACAATGGACATTAAAACTCCAAGTTGAAATCTGAAAACACAGCTCATGGGATTATAAACTAAGGTATGACATAAGAGTCTCATAACATCTTATTTAGTGCTTTTAAAAAATATCTTGCCCAAATTTTCCTTTAAAAACAATGAGTTACCCAGAAAAGAAGGAAAGTTGCCTTTTTCTTATGACAGATCAGACTCAGTCATTTGCTATCCGTGCTGCTCTCCTTTGGGCAAGTCATTCAATCTCATTTGGGCTATATTTAGTCAAATACATGGGGGCAATAGAACTTCTCCATGTCACCAGAGTGCCGTAAATGAGCAGGCCCATTAACAGATGTAAGCCAGTCAAAGATAGGTTGAGGGAACTACAGAAGCACCTGGACAGCTGAGCTAAAGGCAGGAAAGTCAAGCAGATTAGAAAAGCCAACCAGGGAAAGACATTCTTGTTCTGCATGATTCATCTCTCCAGAGTGCATTGAAAGCTGTACCTCCAAGAAAGTGAGCAGAGAGCTACAGAAAAATGTAGAGGTGTATGCGAATTGGTAACATTGGTTTGGTGAATTTTTTGTTTGTGTGTTCTTGTGATGCTGGGAGACATTAAAAAAAAAAATCATTGTTTTGCCTACTTTGAAAAAAAGAAAGCCTAACCCAGAAACAAAAGATAAAAGCAGAGGGGAAAGACAAAAGAAGCTAAAGGGGATGGAAAATGTGTCGTGTCGTTTCATGCAAAAGTTGAGGGTATGGAAGTTTAGTGGAGACACAAAATTACTTGGTCAGAAGGCTGTATCACAGCAGATGTGGTAACCACCAGTTCAACTGAGGGCTACTAGACCAAAGTATGCAGTACTACAGCCAGCTGCCATCCTGTCCAGGACAGCTAATGAGAGCATCACACAACTCCACCAGGCAGTCATCAGCAAGGTGACAGACTCTCAGCTTTCCACTCAATCAGGAGAACCAGGGTCCAGCTCTTCTCCACAGCAGCCATACCTTCACTGTAAGTAGGACTAAGCTACAACATTTTCTTCAGAATCATGATGCCCACTTACAACTGAACTTGTAACGGGTATTTACACTTTTCCTCCCTCCTATCTTACATATCACATACCTGCCTAGAGCAACATTTTATGGACAGATATAAAATTTAGATAATGAAGGTTTATTGTAAAAATGCTGGCACAACTGTTATGAATATGGGACAAACTGGCGCCGCTATAATTAAGTAGACATTTAAATGGGCACTTGCTTGTTCAGTAGGATTGAACATTTGGGTGCACAACATCTAAGCCATTTCTCAGCACCTCATGGTACCACCTTATCTAGTCAGCCAGCTTTCACAAATAAATGCAGCAATTGCTTTTTGCAGTAGCAAAAAGGAAATACTGGATTTCTCATGTTCTGCTCACATGCTTCATGCCAGAAGGCACATGCTCATCTTTACTAGAAGCAGCTCAACAAAATGGCTGTCTGTCCTTGGCACTTGAATCACAAAATTGAGTGAGTCCTTCCTCTAATGGCAACCTGTGTTAACCGTGGGAAGCTTCACCTCCACCTATTTTCTGCTCTTTTTCCAAGGGGCCTGCTTATATCTTCTCAGGGCAGTATTTCTTGATGCTGCTGCTTTCAGCAGTGCCAGCACTAGCTCAGCTGTGCCCGCTTTGCCAGCTGTAACATGCTAGCAGTAATACAAAACCACTCCAGATCCACGCTCATGGAGATCAAGGTGGGCTGTACAGGTTCTGCCAAGAAATCCAGCTCTTATGTGCACAGCAAGAGCCACATCTCCACAGCTCCTGGGATATCAGGTAGCTGAGCGGCTTGCAGCCCAGTGCTGCCAGCATGGGGAACCATGGGGAACATGCATGACTGATGCACTTGCTGTACTAGGTGGAAGCACTAAATATAGCCTTTGCTCTCATTTACTAGGTCCAGTTCCCAGTTCTTCCATCAAAGTCAGGCTGCAACTAGTCAGCGATCAGTCAGACAGTTGTCTTAAAACAAAATCTGTGAGGTTTTTTTATTTGTAGCTTTTTGAGGAGGAAGGTTTTAAAGTACTGAACCAACTATAAGCAGCTGTATGGACTCGTTTTCTTATGGTTCGCTGGAAGATCCAAAAGAGACCTTGCTCTGCATAAATCCCCTTATTTTTCTTACTGAAGTGAAAAGCTGAGGCAGGAAAAAGAAATTTACTGGCCTGAAACAATGTCTTGCTTGACTTGTAATTTCTTAAGCCTTTTGATATAAAAACTGAAGGACAATTTTAAAATGGTCTTAGAAGAAAACATAAATCCTTTTACAATGATCTTTTAGAAAACAACCAAAAGAGAAAAAAAAAATGAACTTCTACAATACTAATTGACATCACTGAATTTCCATTTTAACACACGCTGCACATTTCACCCAGCTCTGCAGGTGAGAGCCAATATGATCGCTATACGCTCACATGCTTGCTTCCTCCGATGCTAACACAGGTGAAGCTCAGTTTCCTCAGGCACTCTTATTCAGCCTTTTACCAGATAGGTGCTCTAGGGGTTCAAAAGCCAATCATACCCCTGTCTTAAGACACTTTTTTTTTTTTGCAAATGCCACTTCTGCATTTGGTTGCTTGTTTTTTCTTGACAAGCTCTGCTTCTTTCTTGTTTTGGCATTGCTCCTTATTATTCAAACTTTTTGAGAAGTAGCTTATCTTGCATCTTTTTCTCTCACCTATTTTTCTCCATCCCCCTGTATTAAATTAAACAATATAATTATGCAGTAAACAGCCCAATAACCCAAGTCAGCATATGGTATTCATAAGTTCTTACTGTGCAGCTCTAAATCTGTCACAGCCTCCATTTAAATATCCTGAACTTTGCAAAGGTCTGAACCATGTGGGAAAGATACAACTTCAACAGCAGTAGAAAAACCATCCCATCAGAGCTGAACAGGCATCCAATAGTCAGAGACGTCCTATACAGAGAAACTGTGAAGGCCGCACAGGAGAAGGAATGTCCAGCTTCACTGTAAAGCACTGAGCCTGCTCTATGCATGTAAATCAAATCAACTGTGCACACGTATTAAGTCTGCTCACACCATGTAGAAGGTGGCCACAAAGCACAACCTTCTGCTGGTAGGTTCAAGCTCTCCCCTCAGCCAGAAGATCTGGGCATAATCGCTACAAAGTGTGAGACAGACAGGACAGCAAGCGTGCCCCATAACAGAGCCTTGCCCACTGGGTAACATCATCTTGGAAGAGATCCTTCCTTTTCTCTCCTTTGTTTATCAATGATGAAGGAGGAGTATCAACAGTCGCCTCCCTAAAGAATAATCCAAAACATTGTTATTGATCATTAGATGAAGGACTTCTCTCTTTAATGTGGTCATTGAGTCTGATGGCTAATTTAGTTGTATACACACAGAAAGCCGCAAATACAGCAAGCAAGAAAAACAAGAAGGCACAATCCATTCCTGTGTTGTGCTTGGTGGTGTTACACAGGTTACACTGGGAGCTGTATTAGCATATGACCTACATTTTAAAATTAATTTTGTTCTCAAGTTAGGTGTTAGGGTTTTTTTTTCAGTCCTGCAGGCAATTGGTGCTATTGTATGTGTATTAATATATCAGCTCCACCATGTGTTTTCCCCTCCCCTCCAGTGTTTGCAAGGGAGGTTTTAAGTAGCAGGGGGAGGGTCTTCTCATAATTAAGGTCCAAGCATTGCTGACTCTCCCATTCTGCATGCTGCAACACTCATGTCAGCAAAGCAGCAGTAGCTACTGATGAGTGTTCACATGGGACCACTCAAAGCTCCAAGGACAAAGAGTAATCTGTATTGGAAATGGAGGAGGAGGAAGAAACTAAATGAGAAGGCAGAGCCAGTTAAAGTTTGCAAGGAAAAAAAAATAAAAGACTATTAAAAAAAAATCAAAAGGAGAAGAGGAAAAACAAGTTGATCTGAGCTGGAGGAGTTACAAGAATGAAATATTTCTGCAAGTATTTGCAAGAGGAGAAGCACAAATTTTGAGAGAAAGTTGATATGAATAACTAAAATTATTAGCATAATAAATGCCTTTTTGAAATTTTCTAACAAGAAGCAGAAACTTTGAATAAGTGGGAAGTAGTATTTGATTTCTGTTAATTTATTTTACAGGGAAGGTTACATATGGAAATGCTACAGGCTGAGATGACATTTATTTTAATGGGTTTGGGGAATTATGACACGTAGACAATTAGAGAACCTCTGAGAAACACTTTTAAAGAGCACTTGGGAAGTGGAAAAATATCAGGAGGAAAACACAGGTACACTATGTTTGACACAAAGAAGAATGAGTGATTATAGCAACTGTCACCCAACAGAGCACTTAAAAATTACTTAGTAATTTCAGACACTGAGAAAAAAATCACAAGAATTAATACTGGGGACCAGCCCTCAGAGACATCATTATATGCACGGAATCAGTACTTCATAGGACACTACGGCAGCCAATATAAACTGAAATAAGACAGTTCCACAAGAATGAAGTCTTTTGGCTGAAGAAGAACCCTCCCCTAGTGGCCACTAAAAGGCTAGTCTACATTTGAAGTGGACTATTTGTTGAGACATACTGCCTATGATAGTCACATTTGTGGGGTCCACATCAGGACACCTTCCTCGTCATGTGGCCGGCTGTGTACTACTCACAATTAGAGGTATTCAGTGGGTCCCACCTCAATCATTGCCTGGCCAGAGACAGGAAGGACTGCCATGCTATTCAGATCAGGCAACCTAATATGGATGCAGATGCTCCATTATACGGCGCCACATGTTCTCCTCATGTAAGTGATGCTGTCATTTTAGTCAAAGAGCAGGAGCAGGTCTCCTTACTCATGTGCTGGGACAGGAGGCGATTTGCACAGCTGTAAGGCTGGGGCAAGAGGGAGTAGATAAGCAGGAACAGGGGACTGCTTGCCAGGGAGCTCTGGCATGTCATACCCACCCCACAGGCACTGGGATGCTAGCTTCAGTCTGCACAAGATCCTCTCCAAGCTGGGATGCCCTCTTGACCTACACGGTAGAATTGTTTATCTTCTTCATTCTCTTCTTGCCCTTTTTTTGTCCCAATAAAGCTTGAATAATCTCCATGTTTTCCACACCTCTCATGGGAACTGTGAGTATTTTTTAATTTTCTTTTCTCAGTTTGGATAACTCCAAGATAAATTTAACAGGAAACTCCTTCCGTAATGCCCTCAGGATAAAAAGAAAAAAAAAAGTGAGGTTTAGAAGTAAATGAAAAATGACAGCTATTTTTTTTTAAATTATAGAAACACTATTTTCTGTTAACTACAGTATCTCCAAATCACATAAGTTCACTGATCAGAGCACACTATTTGTCCTTCTAGGTAGAGAGAGATCATTTTGAAAAGCTCCAGTGTGAGCCAGTGGTATTGTACTTAGTGGAAATAATTAAAATGATAACTGTAATCGCTATCAAGAAATACTTACAATTTAATTAAAGGCAAGGATTCTTTGTCAGTGTCTAACTAGAGCTCTCTATGGATGTGATTTTTCAGAAGCACTGAAATTTCAGAGGGAATAAAGTAATTTTGGTCTTTTTCTTTGCCAAGTTTCCAATTCATGAAAAAAGCTGACAATATACAAGCATATCTAGCTCTCAGAGGGATTTTTAGGTCATCAAATCCAGTCCCTTGTTCTAGAACACATCGTTTAACCTTTTTTATAGACACACACACAAACCAGTGCTGGCTACAGAAGTGTCCTTCAGCAGTACTGGAGGAGATGTCTGTTAGCAGGTGGTGATGCTGGGTCACAGTTGGCCAGCTGCTGTAAGCAGCCAGTGCCACAGAAGTGGGAAGCTGAAGCTTGAGAAGCTTGACTCTGAAAATGCTCCTTGGAAGGTTTGAAACACGTCTTTCTGTGCTTTTAAATGTCATGCTCAGCGACGCAAACCAAAACAAGTAACAGTCCTGCTCTCACCCATTATCATCAGCGGTGCTTGTCAAAAGATGATCAGTATCATTCGTATACAGGAAGCCAAATGAGCATTAAATGAATTCAAGCTTTAGCGCTCTCTTTTTTTGCAAGATAACATCAGATATTAGCCACCATTTCTTGCCTCATCACATGTTGATCCCCTCAGTAATCAGGATTTTAATTACACAAATCTGTCTCTGGATATTTTCTTGCATAACCACTAAAAGGCATGAGTGTCCTGAACTTGTGGCTGTAGTAGAGATATGCATTACAGACAAAATACAAATCAGGATAAGGTTTTCAAACTCTCCAAAGACTGGGTGTGCTGAGATCTATGGTTTTATATCAGGGTGTTTAAATATTTGGTTTTGTGGCTTGTTTTTTATTCTGACCCAGAAAGAAGTTTTGGTAAATAGAGACATATGCATACATCTACATGTGCAGACATTAGACTCTATTGTATGAATGGAGATTTTACATTGGCAGTTTGCAAAGTGCTGGTTCTCGCCTTTGAAAGCTTGTTGCAGGGAAACCTGACAAAGGATCTGACCTGTGACCTTCGACTCCTGACAGGATGTCTTCAAGCAGTTTAGAAGTCTGCTTACTTCTGATAAACACTCTCTGAATTGATTGCTTAATAACTCCCATCTGG
Organism: Chlamydotis macqueenii; assembly: GCF_036417535.1. Classification (NCBI taxonomy): domain Eukaryota; kingdom Metazoa; phylum Chordata; class Aves; order Otidiformes; family Otididae; genus Chlamydotis; species Chlamydotis macqueenii. Next base: position 25,996,266 of record NC_141559.1, read on the forward strand.
TGGGCCTTCAGCCTGCAACAGGCAACCCCTCAGGTTCAGGCCCTCTGACAGGTTTTGGCATTTTCTCCACTCATTCCCCCAGCCCCAAACAGAACCAAAAAGACCCTGACACTATAAAGAAAAAAAATTACAGATAAAGTTGTCTCTGTTGCAGGAGGAGTAGGGGGAAGGGGTTTAATCTTTGTCCAAGCATAAGGATTTTGCAGATGTCTCTACAGGGCCTATGTTCCAATCTTGTCAAGGTAGACTATTTTTTTTTACAGTGATACATGGCCAGCAGCTACTTAGTTTTTAGCAGGGTAACCAAAATCAGAATTTGAGTATTAAGAGATTAAACTCCTTCTCTGGTATTTTCTGGTCTTACGTAAGGATCACAAAATATGCCACCCATTTCACATACTGCAAGTGTGAAAGCACTACTGTTCCTATACTTCAGCTCCAATTAAAATGCTGCTGCCAAGAAGCAGCACCCACTTGCTTCTTTTGTTTGTATGCCACAGGTGGATGTTGTACTGACTCATTTCCTTTCACATTAAGTATCCTATTAACTTACATTAATTTTTTTGCACAGATTTAAGTTACTATGGAAAGAAATTGAATAATATTTGCTAAGGCAAAATGGTTTGAGTCCTTGAGATGCAGGATGCTCATCCCACATGAGCAGCTGACAGCACCCTCTGTTAGGAAAAGCTTGGAACAGAGCTGGACTCCAAATGACCCAGTCAAGGAAAACATGTGATGAGACACAAGCCTCAACCCCTTCCCGCCACAGAAAAATTAGTTCACAGTTTATCTTCTTTCTTATTAGCCAGTTTTTGCTACCACTCAAAAACAATATATGGATTAAATTAAGATCTTTAACAAGATAGATAAACGTTACCAAAACCCTGGAACTGAATTAAGATTAAAATATAGATTTGAGGGATGTGGGGAGGAAAAGGCAGATGATGATTAGTAGAGGTAAATATCCATGGAGGCAACTGAGGAGCAGAGCTGGTCACCCTTCTGTTTTTGTGCTATTACTTGATGAGTTTGGAAGGCAGCATGTTGTGGCACAGGGAAAACATAAGTTCCCAAACCACCTTTTCTTTGCTATTCACTTTTTTTTTTATTTATGCTTTATTAGCTTCCATTATTTCTCACTTCTCTAAGTGTTAGGCCCTATCTCTTTCAGTATTTTTGAAAAAAAAAAAGAGTTTTTCAGGTCTTAATATCTTTAGGAGGGATCTTACAGATGCTGTAATCCCCAAACTTACTGAGAAAAATTTTTGAAAGAGGTATGCTTCTAGTCTAGGTACTCTGAATCTGGCCTTTGAGGAGCCTGTCTCCACATTCACTACAGGGAGATTAAGCTCCTAATCAAATCGCTTCAGATGCCTGAAGCCAGATGATGTAAAGCCTCCCTGCTCCAACACCACTTCTGTTCCCCGTAGCGCATCCCAAGCGCAGTGCTCCACATGCCAACATGGAAGGTCACAAGGAAGATCTTCAGTTCACATCCAAAGGCTAGACTTAGAGCAATGCTCAGCACTTGCCAACTTAAATCTCTGAAGGCAAGGTGGAGAGACTGTTTGAGATCATTCAAAGACACAGTTATAGGAAAAGTCTTTCACAGTAACACGGTGCTGATGCAACTGCATCTTACAAAACCAGCTGAACAACACCTCCGCTTCCATACTGCTAAAGACAAGCGGTGAGCAACGCAGAAAACACAGCTCCCAAAGCCAACTCTTCTGCAGTAGAGCAGAGCTCGTACAAAAAGAAGACAGCCTTGGGTTGCTTTTAATTTGTTCAATATACAGCTTGCCCTAGTTTATACACACTGCGGCATTAGACAATTAGACATGCTGAAGTATCATTATGTGCCTGACTCGCAACTGAGCATCCTGTCTCTGCTCCCCTTCTCTCCCCTGAGTGTGGACCATTATCCTCATTTTTGCAACTCTCATGGAATAGCTGCCTCACAACTATAATTAGTCCATTGCTTGTTTGTTTTAATAGCTGTATTTTCTAAACCAATAGTGGCATTCTTTTCTCAATCTTGATTATTTGCAAATTTTTGCCTAGGATATTTCTTTCAATTGGTTTTCTTCTATTTTCACATCTTTGTGGGGGGAATGAAAAGGCTTAATTGAAGTTAAAATTGCCAAACTTAACTTCTGAGCTTAGGTACAGTATAGGAGTATAATGTTTTCATTTTCAAAAATTACTTTGCAGAAAGTGTCAAAAAGCAGGAGAAAAAAAAAGGGGTTGGTAAAAAAGTATTTGCAGCTGTTGTTTTATAAAGCAACTCTATTGTAACATTTACAACTTTTTCCCAAGGCATTAAAACAATGATTCCCCTGTGACCTTAAGTAAAAATATAAGGGAAGGCTCACCAACAGTAATGTATAGATGGCCAGATACTTGTAAAATGTTGAACTGTTGATAAACTTTGCCAGAGAGAGAGCACATGTGAAATGCACAATATATAGCAAAATATTGTTAAATGCGGTACACATGAAATGCTTGAGTATCTGTATTGGAAAACTTTTTCTTGACATTTTGAATGATATGCTGCTTTAAGCTAAAGATAGTATCCCGTACTCATGCCAATAAATCAGGCCATGTGATTGCATATTCCTATTTATTTACAATGTCAGACAAAGTTGGAGAGACTTTTAAAATTGCTTTCTGGGATTACTTTTTGTCTAAACCTACACTGCATTAGTTACCATTAATCCTGCTGTCTAGCTCCCAAATGGCAAGAAAAATAGCCACTTATTTTGAAAAATGCCTAAAAATGACACTACTTTAACATCCATCATCTTGTTCCTTTCTAGCCCTAAGGAGTTCTTGTGTAGTCCTTCGGGAGGCTTAGAATATCTATCGCTAATAGTAGAAATACTCTATTTTTAGATCTACATGCTTGTTACACACCGCTTCTTAAACCTAGTTTCAGTTTATTCCTAAATATTTTCCTTTTTGTACATCAGACATTTGTAGCATTTAGAGAGGCAGGTGGGGGAGAAAGAAGAAAACACTCAGGCTACAGTTTCTTAGCTGGGTGCCTAAGTTCTTCTCTGAAGATTTTCAAGTAAGTTCTGGGGACTTTATTAATGTGATAGCAGAAGTGATGCAAGTAAAAATAAACTATAAGTGTAATTTATCACATGAAGTTTAGTATGCCAAACACTGGAATCCATGAAACATTAAAACAGAGAAATAACTTGCCTCCAAATTTAGTATCTTTTCCTAATCATTGAATAACATTAACTAGCAACTCCCTCATGCTGGGGTGAACATAATCTTTGTATGTCTTTTCTGAAATAACCTATGTATTAAGGCTCTATCACTTCTGAGGATCAGTATTCCTGAAACTGGACAGACATAAGCTTCCAAGTTGCCTACAGTAGAAAGAGTGAAGAGCGGTTCAGAACATCCAGTCCAGGGAACTTCAAGTTCTGCTCACAATACTTTCAAAGACTAGAGGACTGGATTAAACTGTGGTTTTATTTGCAGAGTTCAGAGCTTTCCTGTCTCAAGGGAGACTGAATAGTTCATGCTCTCTGTATAGCTCAAGTAGTATCATCTTCTCAGGCAAAAGATGGTGAGTTTGCTGCAGCTGAGCTTAACAGTTCAGAGCCTCCTTATTTCTTTACTTTCTCCACCCAGGAAAGACACAAGAGTACTGGGAGCTGAAATCCACAGGGATTTCTCCTCCAAGCTAAACAATTGTGTTGCTCTGAAGATTTGTTCCATTTTTACTAACACTTGCTCAGTAGAAGAATCATGTTTGAGCAGAGATATGCTCACCAGGGATATATTTTTCCCCAAATAAAAGCCAGAAAAATTTCAAACCATGGACTAAAATGGCCAGCTTCAGAAAACTGCAGCACTTAGTTGAAAAACAAACAAACAAACACTAAAACCCAAGCAAACAATCAGGTGCATCACCATTGCAAGTACCCAAGAGGCATCAGGAGTTACACAGCAATCTCCTGTGCCATTCCCAGCTTATGGGAGCTCAGCACAGTGCTGCCACTTGCAGCTTCTCAAGGGTGGGGAGGCAGACAGCCCAGACAGGGAGCCCAGCAGGCTGCCGTTGTGTCTGTGCTCTTATTTCTCCTGCGTGGACTTCCTGCAGCAGAAGGGAACAGGATGTTCATCATTAGTAACCACCATCTGCAGTTAAGACATCAGACGGCAATGAACTAGGAGAGGGGAGTTACTGTTCTCTTTCAACCCTATTTTCTCAATAAGATGACATTCAAGACATTCAAGACATTCAAGACATGAAATGAAAGGAAAGATGACCGTGGCAGCGTGGAATTTTAGTTTATTAATTCAGGTGGCCAGATGCAGCCAAAGCTCATCTGACAGACAGTCTCGGGGATGCTCTAGAGCCTATTCTTGAACACTGTGAGAACCAAATATCAGCAAAGCTACATTTGGTTGCAACAGTGGTCATTGATTGAGGCAAAATATATTTTTATATTAGTCATAACCCAGAATGAAAATCTGCAGGTAAGAAAGGAATATTATGCAGAAAAGAGAGAAACTAATAGCCCGTCAAATTGAAACACTACTTCAAAGTTCCACATCACTGAGCATCATGATAAAAAAAAAAAACCCTAAAAAAATACTCTGGCCCTGCAAGTGTAGATGTTTTTCTTAATCTCAGTAGCCAGTTCATGAAACTGTTTAGTTGCCATAGGGGGTTAGTAACAGAGTTTAACCTTGGGACTATTTCACATGGAAACTTGTTTCAAAAGACTCAGAGAGCAGAACAAATCTAGAGAAAAGAAAATCTGAGCTTGTGTATTTTACCCACAGCCCTTTTAGCAGAAGCAATGCACTCTGTGATTGCGACATGACTTGATGACTCATGTGAACATCCACCAATATTAACAGAACTCTTCATCTCCAAAATGAACTGGCAGGAAGACAACCAAGTAACCAGCAGCTTGAGCCCTGTATTATTTGAACACTACACGAGTGCTCAAGGAAGTTAGCGTGATTGGATGGGCACTTTTCAAGCCTCAGTCTCTGCCTGTTGGATGATAGACCAGCCTTTCTGTTTTCAGATTCACGGACCTCTGAATATTCATGCGTACTCACTGGCAACTAGCAGAGTATCAGTGATAGCCCATTTACCTTGTCACAGTAGCCTACTTCACAAAAATGGACTGGCCTTAATTAGAACAAAGATAATTAAAAAGTAAGTTTGCAGGAATTGTGTCAACTCAAGAGTTACACTGGACTGAGCAACTGAGAGGAGTGCATTAACATAGAGAAAAGAGAGAATCTTCTGAGTACCTAGTTCATTCCTTTGCAGCTTTCCTATCTTTAAATGTCATTCTTAGATCAGTTTCAAATATCCCAGGCTGTCTCCAGCATTCTTGGAATTTAATCCAGTTTATTTAGAGCCATATCTAGCACGTCTATACCACACTGCAGCATAAACAAACCTGGGGACAACAGGACTTTTAAATATTCTTAGGAAGGTAGAAGTGACTTTTAGGAATCATTTTAGGAAAACCATCCCACAAACACACAGATTAGACTACGGGAAGTCACCAGTATTACCCTGAGTTGTTCCATTTGGCTCATCTTCAATTTTTTTTCCCCATATTCTTCAGTGAACATTAGATGTTTATCAAGCATAAAAGGAATAATCATTAGAATTCCAGTATATTAGAATTATATATATGCAAAACTACATATTAATGAAATAGAGAAATTAATACTGAGCAGAGACCATATGTAACATCTAAAAATATTTCACTGCTGAGTTGCAATGGAGATTAATAAAGACAGAGCTTTATACACTATTTAGCTATAGATAAATAATGCAATTAATCATGTGCATGTGAATTTGAAAGAGAGAGAAAGATAATATTAGCCCTTTATGTTCTGTAACACTGGCAGCCTTAGGTTAAATTTCATTTCAAAGTGTTTCTTGGCTGAATCTAGTATTCCACTCTTTTGAGGAAAGTTGTTGGATCCCACTTAAAAGACCAATAATCCTGCAAAGAGGAAGACCACATTACCACAAGCGACTAAGAAACCCTCTGACTATCAATTATTAGGCAACATTCACCAACAGGCCTGGCATGCTCTAAAATAAGTTAACATTATCTTACAGTAATTGCAGGATATGTTGCTGTTTAAAACACACACTAAGCATGAGAGATCAACTCCCAGGAAGAAAAATCTCTTTAGTAGAAGCTCGAAGCTCAAAGCCCACCCTCACTGCAGTAAGACATTTCAGGATCTGTTCCTTACATGTTGACATTATGCCTGAAGTTGGACTACAGGAATAACTGATTTTTCAGGTCAGCAACAAATGGAGAGGACAGGGGAGGGTCCTAGCTGGACCCACTCTGAAATTTTTATTTATTTTCTCACAACAGTGAAAGAAAACCATTTTACTGGGCACAAAACATGTTTTCAGTATGAAACATTTCATTTGTGGGCACTTGGAGGAGAATCAAATGAAGCAAAGGGCCAGACCCACAAAACTGCCGAAGGCCACTGCCTGTCGCACTTTTATTTAAAAATGGGTAAAGCACTTGTCCAGCCTCAAATCCCTGCTCTGCCTGAGGGAGCATGCATCCTCATCATGTACACAGCAGCATGCTGTCTTGAGGCCCTTAAGGGTAACACAGGAGATGGGAACCCAGGAAGGTGGTGCTGGTAGGTACTGCATGGTTCTATTTAAATCAGAAACCAATTCATGAAGACGGAGACCAGACTCTCTCTGCTGTCTCCCAACAGTCTCACAGCAGTGGGGGGAACTGTCTCTGAAATGCTTGGCTTGCAGCTTTCCCCAAACTACAAGTCTTATATATAAAATACTTAGATATCAGTGGAGAAACCAGTGGGATCAGACATTTTTCCTCAGCCAGAGGTCAGGACAGTTCCCTCAGAGGTAGGGCCTCTCAGCTCTAGACCTCATTACTCCCTCTTAGCATCAGGAGGGAGGACTGATGGGTACTGTGCTTGTCTTCTTGCCTCCTCCTGCCTGCATCTAGCAAGTTGCTGGAAGAATGGAGCTGTGGGTTCACATTTCCATCAGCAGGAACCCATTGGCTTCCACAACCCCATTTCCTGCACCAAGCAAGATGACTGAGATCAATTTTCCAGAAGCAGCCCTCCCATTTCCACCTATCTATCTCAACTGCCACCCCCACCACCACTGCCTCCCTCCCTCCACACACTGTGTCTACCATAAAAGTCCATTATAAGCTGGATCACAAACTCTGAGATATCAAAAGCCTGTAACTTGGAGGAAATACTATCTTTCCTCTACATTTCCTCCAGCCTGCTTTTGTTCCTCCCTTCTGCAAAGAAGCAACTAGTTTGAAGGCTGACTCGGGCCGGGGGACCTGCAGGTCTGCCCTTGGAGAAGGCAATGCCTACACTTTCACAAGCAAACTGACTGGAGACTTGCCTGCTTGTGCAGGCATCCCAGCCTCCAGAGGCCTTTTGCTTCTGTTCTCACGGGAGAAGAGGGATCAGCCCCCACCCCCACCCTACACTTGGGAGATTAAGCCTTAGGGATAGAATGTCGTGTTGTATTATCGAAAAGATCATCTTTCCAACTGCGTTGCTCATCACTCTAACATGTTCCTGCTTCGCCATTCCAGAAAGCCTTCTGTGACCCTCCCTCTGCACGCTCTGCGCCCCGGTGCTCTGCAGCCACCAGATAGCATTGATGTCCTCTAATGAAAACAAGCCCTTCCTTTTCCTGGCTGCGAGGCAGGCGCTGTGACTCAGCAGAAGCTACTGTATGAATAAACACGGTGGGCCAGATCCGCCTTGACACAAGCAGCCCTTTGACACCCTTCTGGCAATGCCAGAGAGCCCCGATGTGATTGCAAGTGTGCTTTATGCCCACTTTAAGGTATTTTTGCAGTGACAGGGACATGTAAAGTAGCCTCAGAATAAATGAAATCAGGCCCAGCTAGAACAGAAACGCTACAATGGCATTTCTGTGGGAACTTTCCCAAAAGTCATCTCCCACTGAAACTCTACTCTAGGCTGATGCTCATTCTGCTGGTCACATGTGGCTCCCAGATCTTTTCAGCTCATCAGCCTCTGAACATATGTGATGGCGTCTCTGTGTGGTGGGAAAAAAAAAAAAAAAAGAGGAAAAAAGAAAAAAGGTGGCTCCACTTCCAACTCCGCAAAGGATATGAGCAAGCTGTGTATGCTTCTGAGGTCCATGTCAGCCAGTAAAATTAGATCCTTACAGCCCGCTCCCTTGAACACATGTAACTAGCTACACATCAGCATGTACAGGGCTGTACAGAGGCACAAGGCAGGAAGAGAATGGTAAGAAGAATACTTGCTTGGTTCTGCCATTGCCAGGGTCTTTCCGATAGCTGGTCATCCCAGAGAGAGCAGCGGTGAACAGGCTGCAAGGGCTACGTGGAGAAATAATGGGTCTTTCTCAAACTATTACAATTTTTATATGCAGTGTTTTCTTTTTATTATCACTTTCTGAGTTATTTAAAGTAAACAATAGGAATAAAATATCTGCACATTTGTAATTATTTTAAATTATAGATCCATGGCTTTGTTTTTCTTGCTTGCTTTTGTTTCAGTTTCAAGATGAAAGCAAACAGTCCAAGGTTATCCGGAAGAGAATCTAGGTATGCGAAGCTGTTGTTAATTCTGCCTGTAGGGAAAAATAGGCTGCTTCACCTCAAACCTTTAAAATAATGTTTCATAGCATAATCAGTGCAATAAAATGAACTGATTAATGGTTTGAGAAGGGCAAGAGGGGCTAATTTTCCACAGAGATGGCCAGTACTGTCTATGCTGAAGATTATACTCACAAGCCTTTTACAGCACTGCTGCCATTCCATGCAAATTCCTTTGCTAACTGTATATTAGAAACACTCACAGTGATCTTTTTAACCTCTGTCTCTGTGTCCTCCGCAAGAGGGAAGTTGACTGAAAACACAGAGGCCAATGAGCACTTCTGTGAAATTTAAACTGGGGATGCCCAAAGATGAATGTCATTTTGCACATTTGCTAAGATTTTTTCCCCTTTAAATAAAGTCAAGAGCTTTAAAAAAACAAAGAAAATAAATTAGGGAAAACCTTCCCGAAAGGGTTAAATTTTTCCCCTACAGCTTCTCTAAGCGGAACTGATATTCTTAGTCTGACTTAAGGATATGGAATAGAAAGGCTGCCAACATCTGTTGTGGTCAGAGACAGATAAAAGAGACTAATTCAGAGCTGGAAGAACCCATGTACAGCATTCTGTGTTGCATTACCCTTTTCATAAAAGCACGCAAAACAGTATTTGATAGTACGGAAGATAGATGCTCACCTAAACTTCTTCACTGTAGAGACCTAGGAGTTTCACATGTGTATAGGTACCCTCATCATCTCACTGAGAGACAGACAGAGCGCACAACATGAAACATTTCATTTCTAACTAGGGAATTCCAGGCTGAGAATATTTCAGAAATGCTGAGTATATAATCACACTGATCTATAATGGGAACGAATGAAAGAAAGAGAAAAGACAGGTGATTTGTGAGCTTACATGTATTGAGAGCAATATTGATTTAGCCTGCTGACCATGGAAAAAAACTTAGCACACAACACATTAAAATGCTAATTAACTTTGGTTATGGATTAGCCCAAACTCTATGAAGGCACTCAGAGCAAGAGTATCCACATAGAGACTCGAAGAAAAGCTAATATGATTTACATTCACACCCTAATTCAGTTATTTAACATACATCATGTAGACAAGCCCTCAAATTACTGCAATCAGCAAGTATTTCCAAGGAAGCCAGTTGCATTATGACAATATATAATAGGCATACAGTCAAAACCAGGTCAAAATCTACAGACTGCAAAACTATTACATCCATCTACATTTACTTTTGCTGGGACTGATCTCACTATATGAAGGGAACTTCAATATTTGAAGTGTATTTCAAATAACAGCTATTTTACTAGAGGAAGGGAACATTTTATAGGCATGCGGCTTAATTACAAGTGAGACTAAAGTGACACCAAATGTCTAAATGTTCTTCTGGTGCATGCTCTGCTGTCCTTATTCCAAAGAAGCGCCAGGTGAGGTCAGCAGAAACTCTGCCCAAGGAAGAGCAGCCAGCCTGCCTCTTCTGTTGTAAAACAAGACTTATTCCTCACCTCTGTTTGCATCAGGAAATAAGATGCAGGTATGGAGCTAAAACTCCCCAGCAATGGGACCATGGCATGAAGTGCTGTCAGGGGTAGAGAAGAGAAGTGGTCACAGGGACTGGGGCTAGCTGCCCAGCTTCTGGGAAGGGTAGAGCTAGAGAAGTCCTGCCTTCATTTCTTCTAGGAGGTGGCCCAGTCCTTACTTCAATGGCTGACTGAGCTTAGCAGTATTTCTCTCTACCTCTTACACCCTGACATGCCCCTAAAAGCACATCCCTTAGCTTTCTGCAGACGTGCAGAACGTTATTGGCATATACGGTAACCAGTCAAAATCTCATCTGTTGAGAGAAATCCTCCTTTATCTACGTCCACTCATTTGAAAACTCACTTTGCACTTCTTGCTCTTAATAGCCTGGAGAGCCCTGCCAAATATTTCTCACTTGATATAGAATAGTCCAGTTGGAAGGGACCTACAATGATCACCTTGTCCAACTGCTTGACCAGTTCAGGGCTGACCAAAAGTTAAAGCAAGTTATTAAGTTAAAGCACGTCTCAAATGTCTCTTAAACACTGACAGGCAGGGGGCATCGACCACCTCTCTAGGGAGCCTGTTCCAGTGTCTGACCACACTCTTGCAAATGCCCAGTCTAAACCTCCTGGGACACAGCTTAAACACATTATGAAACACTGATTTGCGCATGCACTGGATCAATAATTAGGGATTCTTAACATAAACACCAGTTTCTTCTCATATAAGTATGCATGCCTTTCAGCAAACAGGTATAAACTTAGAAACTGGCTTTGTGAATTCATCCACCATTGCAAAACTTTTAATTAAAACTGTTTTTTTTCAACTCAAGAGCATGCTTATGTATTAAATATACAGAGAATTATTAAATCATATTTATTGAGATTTTACCACTGTTAGAGACACATATTTTGCAACATTAAAAGCCTCCAAATATGATTTAAATTATTTATAAGTATTTGTTTTGTCATACTGTGGGGTTTTTTTTTTGCAAATATAAATATCTTTTGAATAACTGATCTTTACTTTAGATGCATGGAAATCAATTATTTAAAACATATTTTGAGGTTTAAACAACTATACCATGTCTACCTCCTCCATAATCTCAGGCTGCATATATCAAAACCAGGATGCATGCTGCCACTTACTTAATACAGCTAAATGAAGTATCTGACACAGCTCTTAGATCCCACTTCATGTCTCCCAGTTGTTAAATAATATGCCTAGAAGGCAAATAGCAGTCTGTGCTAAACGTGATCCAGTAGGATTTTGCCATCCAAAACCTGCTGGCCTCTAGATCCGAATTTCTATGACTGCAGTGGCAGCTCCCTGCAAAGAGACAAGGTTTGAGCAAGAAACCGGAGGCTTTAGTACACTACACCAGTTCTTCATGTTCCACAGTCCAAAATAGACTTATCTGGAGCCAATTTACTGAGTGTAATTTATACCAGACCCTTGCTGGAATGACTTGCACTCTTGCGGCTCTTCAGATGTATATCCAATAGGGAGCTGTTGCTCTGTATGAGTTTCAATACAGAGGTTCAAGTACACAATCCAGTACCCAGAGACACCATGTGGCTCTGCAGCTCTCCTTGAGAGAAGCTGAACCAACAACTCAGCAGCTGGGCTACACACATCCATGGAGTCCTCCTACTTGTGACAGGTATAATATGGGTTCCTCTTATTAAGATTTAACAGTGTTCTTCAATAAATAACGAGGTCAAATAGTTATAATGAGGTTTTCAGCTTAAGAAGTTTGGCTTTTTAACTTAGCTGTTATTCCAGAAGGACAGACCTGGTCCTTAGAGATTCTGAGTATTGGCTACACTTATTGGAAAAAATGCATAAGGAATATACAATTTTCTTAAGAATCTGTAAGATCCTGGTAGCCTTTCACAGTGTTTATGAACATTAATTCAAAAGGCACTATACAATAGTCTTCTATACATTTCATGGCCAGTCTATAAATTACATACAGAGAACCCAAACCACAGTTCATGAAGCAGTAGTAGCTACCAAGGAATATCTGCTGTATGTGAAGGAGTGGTGCTTTGGAAATCATTCAGTGAAGGTATGTCTCCACTGCACCCTGCAATGCAGTGCAGATAGCCAGCTTTCAGCAAACTAGTTCCCATAGCGGAAGCAGCCTAGGCCAGGCAGCAAGTTCAGCAGGTGACCTCTCTATAAAAAAGACCCAGGATAAGAAGAATTTAGTTAATTTTGTTGCAATTAGAGTGGCTGGAAGTCCTCAACTTCAAAACCAAAGTTACATTCTTGTACTTTTTTCTTCAGAGTCGTAGGAGCAGCTTTTGTGCAAGCCACTGCACAGCTTTTTGAATATTAATATCCAGAAACTAGATTATATCCACCTGCATGTATACCTTAACCCATGCTACCACTGTACTATCAAAAGGCAATTTTTAGTAGTCTCACACCACCACTGTGTCCTCACTATATATCTATTTTTCAACAGGGAGATGAGGTACAGGGAGGCTAACCCTAATATCACATGGACAGCCAGTAAGGGAGCAAGGAGGTGAACTTAAACCTGCCAGATCTAGATCCCCCTAATTTTTAGAACATCCTTTTTCCTTGGATATAAGCAAGTAGCTCCCTTGCACTCTGTGCCCACTGCGGTTTCCTGAACAGCAAAGCAAGACTTGAGGCAGCAGGAACTTCACAGAAATTAAAACAAGTAGATCTTCATTAGCTACATATGCAAAAGGCTTATGCCAGCAACATGGCAAGTTCTTAGTCATTCATTTTGATAGGCCCACTCCCCTCTGGGAAAGTTACTAAAGTGACTGAAATTGTTACAGCATCAGGTACAGTATCAGTTTTTAAGGCTCTCATATTGCAAACCCTCAGCCACACACAGTGGTCTCACCTTTGAGTCTTGCTTTTTGGTACTTACCAGTTCTTTTAAATCCTCACAGCAAGCAAAACAGGGCTATGACCCCAACACTATGAAAGTATAGTTACTGGCCAGCCAGCCTCACCAGCTGTGCCCCACCAGCGCAGAGGACCCACAAGCAAAGAAGGGCAACAGCAATGCCAGCACAGGGGAACCCAACCTGATGTGCCACCTATCAGCTTGCTGGGGCTGGTGTGGCGGCCAGAGCACAAGCCACAACTAAAATGAGGGAAGCTGAGACAAGGAAGGTTGAGGAATAGTGTTTATGTAGGTGCTCATCTAATTAGGAACTGAGGAAATGAAAGACACAAGCAAACCCCTTAGCTCATGATGCACCTCTGCCTCCTGCACTGGCAGTCTGCCTCCTGCAAGCTCAGGGATGCCAGCCAAAGCTGCCTGCTAGACAGTAGCAGCCATCCCATCTCTCCATCACCATGCAAACCATTAGACTCACACTCAAGTGCTTATTTACAACTAAGCAGCATGAGAACAAGCTTACTGCCTCATTTCAACATCTCACTAGCCAAGAGGCAATGCAAGGTTGTCCATGTGCTGGGTTGTGCTGTTGGTAGAGAGGGCCACAGACAACAATGTGCCAAGCTTTAAGCACGTGTTGAAATGCTATTCTGCACCCAGAGGGATTTAAGCTTGTGTTTAAGACTAAGATTTGCCTAGTGCTTTGCTGCATCAGACAAAAAAAACGTCACTAAAAAACCCCATCAGAGAAAGCCTGGAGGATACCAAGAAGAGGATGAGGTTGGATTCATTATTTTAACAGTGTCTCACTCTTTCAAATTAGTTGATATTCTGAAGGCTGTTCGACTGGTGGAACTGTTTCTAGGCTATTAAGTTGGTGTAAGTATTTACTTTGAATAATATTTTGTGATTCAGCTGCCAGATCTCTTTTATCTGTAGCAATTTCCAGTTAGTAGGTGTCATTTGCACGTTGCTTTACATATATTTAAGATTTTATGGATTAGCCGCATGCTCCTCAGCTTTGTAACATCTTTCCTTTTATGCCTACCAAGCTTCTTGCAAGCGCCGATTCAGCAGTAAGACACCATAGGCTACAACATCAAACACATCATGGCCAACAGATATATATTTTGGCTTTATCCCTCACAATGTATCAGAAGGGTGTAAACTACTAAGAATATCGATTTCAGGAAAATAGCAGATATTGTTGCTTTTGTAAGACCACACATTAAAATACGAGTTTGTAATGGAGAACATGCCTACAGCTTTCTGAGGACTGTCAATGTTTTAAACAACTAAAATAAAACAATGCCTTTTCATTCTGTAGCACTCACATCTAGCGATTTTAAAGCACTTTTTACAGTCTGCCTCTAACAGCACCTCTGCTTGGCACCAAGCAATTGCAAGAGACAAGAACTCTGTCTCAAAATGCTTACAGTTTAAAACAAAAGAAAAATTTATCTCCAAAAAAGCCCTGCAAGATCAATAAATATTATTCTCCCATTTCATAGATGGCTAGACCTCTCCATACTATATTTAATCAACATACACAAGGTCTGCAAAGTAAAACAGCGCAGCCTCCAGCAAGGCCAAGGATTAGAGCAAGCCAGAAAACACAGAGAGCTTGGCTCAGTTCTTCAACCAAGCATTTCAGCAAAAAAAAAAAAAAAAAAAACTTCTGGTCATAAGAGACTTACACCAGCTTAGATATCTCCTGCCCTCTCCTCCTTTAAAGCCTCAACTTTCTCCATTGGTGCAACAAGGAAGGCAGCAATCACACAGACCACAGCAGGGAAGATGGGAGGCCATATGCCCACATCCCCAGCCCCTCAGGGCTCCATAGTTTGTTTTGCCACCTGCTGTGAGACACAGCTGGGATGAATCTTCCAGAATTGCTCCACCCAAAACACTAGACTATGTCATTCATGCTGGTCTCATGGTTGTCAGAGTAGGACCAGGAGCCAATCCATCTCCCAGTGCAGCAGCAATTTTCTCTATTAACCAGAGTGGCAGCAAGATTTGTAGAAGGCCCAGAAGAAAAGTGTAGCAAGTTCCTTGCAAAGGTCCTGCAGAAATATTTCCAGTCTTCCGAAAAAAAAAAAACAAAAACAAAACAACTCCCTCTCCTCCAACAGAAACATCTTCCCAATGATGTGCTGCTCCCAGTCAAAATGGTACATTGTTGACACAGACCTTTCACAAACAAAGACCACAAAAATAGTTGAGAGTTGTCAGTGTCGATATTTCCCCATGGCAAGAGGAAAAGTTAGCAGCAGCAGCCTAAAAAGAAAAGGGCTGATTTTTGTTTACGGTACTTGAATGCAGGAGCAAACTGGGCCACCCATTTAGAGCTGGATCCTGCTTCCTGACTGCACAGCTATTTTTAACTTCTGTGTTTTTATAACAAGTCTGGCTACGAACTTTGTTACAGCTCCTTGTACAAAGAGAATTCATAGACTTTCAGCAAGACTGCTGTATTTTAGATTAGATGGCAATTTTATTTGAAAAGTGACAAGGAAAAAAGTGGCTTCTCTTACTTGGCAGATCTGTGCCCTGTGTGTCTTTGGTTATAATTTATTCATGCTGGTGATGAAATACATTCCCCTTATTTTCAGTTGCTCAGCCCCACAGAGCTGGTGGAGCTCAGAGAGAGAAGAGCATCCACATCTCAGAGCCTCCTAGAGCACATCTGTGTGAGACTTGACGAGTTTGTGATTTTCTTTTTTTTTTAACTTTGGCTGGAATTTCCGTAGGTAGCAAGTGCAAGTGGATCTCCCCTACAGCTGCCCAACCAAGCTACTGTGTGTCCTGATGCTTGTGCCATCAAGGACCCTTAAGATCTATTCAGCTAGCAGTAGGTAAAAAAACATCATGAGATTTACCATGGAGTTAAATCTATGAGATTCTCACATAAATTCCTTGCGTCCAATAGCCAGGGCTTCGAACAAAAGTAGTGAGATTTATTATAAAAATCACCAGCCATATAAAAATGCCACTGAGGTGAAGAAAAAGCTTTACAAGGGATGAGTCTGCAAGGGTGTGTTTTGGCCATAGTACCACTGCTGTTCTCTGGGCCCATTGCCACAAGTCAGCGTTGCCTCCTCCTGCCAGTAAAGCCCCGTGCAAGCAAACTTGTCACAATAATCATAATTTTTACTAGCTACCATGTTTTGAAGAGAAGCAACACTCCTACAACATTTGTTACATGCATTTGTTTAGTGGCACATGCAAGTAGTATTCCTCAAAGACGGCCACCAGGTAGACAAGATGGATGACACAGATGCAGCTGAAAAATGTATTCCTTCCCGGTGGCTCCCTCCAGAGTCTAGCTTTTAGCTTCCTGAACTTTAGGGGAAAGTTTTATTTGGGGGAGGATGGGGGTTTTGGTGATTTGGTTTTTTTTTAATTTCTACATAATTTCAGTAGATTCCCTAAGATAGAGAACTTTAGAAATCAAGCAGCCAAAAATATAAATAAAAGAAGAGAAAAAAGAAGAAAAAAAATGATGTCACCCTCAAGCAGTTCCATCAAGGGATGACATTTTAAATCACATCATGTCTCACACCCATTTCTTAGTGCAAAATAAATCACTTGAACAGAGTGCAAGCCAATTTTTACTTTAAAAAATGTTGTGTCCTAAGGCTCTCTTCTTGAACTTCAAAAGCATACTTCATAATTACTCTACCTATCAAAGGAAACTCAGTATTTCACCTACAACCTCCCTCCACTTGTGTTATAATTTTTAATTGTTAATAAATTATATTAATTTTAAACTGGTTATTCTCTCTTGAAATTACATCTTTCAAATGAGTACTCTAACTTATTTTAAATTAACATATTTACCTTAAAATTATATTTCAGTAATTTGTTTATGACTTTTCTTCCTCATTAATTCTTATATTAGAATTTCAATCTTGGGATATCACATTTAATTTTGTTTGAATACTACTGTCTAAATTTAAGAGTCAAAATCTATTTCACAGAGCTTGAGATTTCTGGAAAGCAAATACGTTTCTTTTTTAGGACATTTATAAATTTTCGTTTGGAGGCATCATTCTGCACTGCACAGGCTTTTGTCATTGCAAGCTTAAAACACAGGAGGAAAATGTGGAGGTCTTATTTACAATCTAAAATCTGCTCTTACAGGTGCATGCAGGCACTCTGAAAGAATATACCACATCCATATTTCTGGCAGGGCTACATTATTTTCTCTAGCTAGCAGGTACATTACTTAACGCTCAGTCGTTGCAGATAGATAGATTCAAGAAGGCCAGACACGGCAGGCTTCAGGTACGATATTCTCTGTACAGGCGAGAGTGCTTCTGGAACAAGTCAGCAAGGTTCCTCTGCGTATTCAGGTCTGATAGCAAAGGCGCCATTCTTCATAGAGTCCAGCAGTGAGCATTTAAGAGTTTTCACTGAGTTTTCAAGGCTGGTCACATGCTTAAATGGATGAATAACTATTGCAAAACGGTAGGAAAATGTCAGTATGCTGATGCCAGTATGCCATAAATCAGTTCTCTTAAAAACTCCAGCATGCAGGAATTACCCTCATGGAAGGACCTACAGAAATAGGTTGCAAAGTCTTGTGCCTCAGAGAGACCTGAACTAGGAAACAGGCAGAGAAGTTCACACCTAAGCAACACTCAGTTGGATTCTGAGGGTCCTAGAGTGGATCAAGGCATGCTTGAGGACACTGCAGAGGAAAAACGCATCCAGTTGGTGAATTCAACTACATGGCTGAACCAACAATTCCCCTATTGAAAGAAAAATCTTCCCAGAGATGCCTCTGGGGTTCCTAGGCAGCACGCAGGAAAGAAAAACAAAGCGGAGACTGTCCCTGGAGAGTATGTTGCAACTGTTACATTAAGACCAGTGTCTACAGGACACTATTCAGTGCCAGGTGGGTGTTCTTATAGTTTGCAGGGTGGGTTTTTTAATTAAAAAAAAAAAAAAGAAGACTGAGGCTGTCTCACCATTCCAGTAAATTACACAGCTGCATAGGGAATTATTATTTTCCAAAGTATCAGTAGACAACTGCAAATTGCCCATATTAGAACTCCCACTGTCAAAGGTGTGAGATGAATAACTTGTATCTCAGAGACTGCTGCTCCCCAAACCTGCCACATTTTGTCATCTTGCCCTCGTTATTTTTTATGCACAACAGTCTTCCCATGGGGAAGAAATCTGGGTTTTGCTATTCCTTCAGTAAAACTCTCTGTTCACAATCAAATCCACAGAGTCAACAACATTTTGTAAGTCCTGATGACGCCCATCACTGGTAGATCACAGGAGGGCTAAATCATGGGAAGATGGAAGAAGTACAAGCAGACCAAAGAATAGTTTCAGACCAAATGGTCTTGCATAAATCTCAATACAGGCTCCCAAGTCCCAGCTCTTCAAGATGAAAATGTAGCTCCTAATTCTCCCCATATGTTTCAAACAAAATTTTATGAATGAAAGATGGATCTTCCTCTCAGTTGTTCCTTTCCAGCGCAACCTACCCAACTCTGGATTAACCCACTTGGTTCTAGTTCAGTCTCCTCTGTGCGGTCAGAAGCAAAGCAGGGAGCTGCACCAACAGAGACACTGGACTGCTCCTTGCCAAAGGAGCGGGTGTGTGAGGTAGAAGGTAGCACGCGCTGGAAAACTCAGATGTGGAAACACGTGTTTTTGATCCAGGACAATGAGAGAGGGAGGGGTTGTGTGGAGCGGGGCAGCGCAGTTCCTCTCTTTTATGTTGTGAGAGCTTCCAAGGGAGAAGTGTCTTTCAAACAAAAGTGAGGCACTGTAGCTTTCAAAATGTTCTCATTTATTTCTGATCATTGTCTTCATTTAAGGAGCAACGGCTTTTCTCTCAAGTCCGGCATAGCCACTGGCTGAAGCAACAGATGTACCTACCACACTGATGATCCTGAAGAAGGAAAACACATCTGTCTGCAATAGCTATTTTGGACTCTGAGGACCAAGTGTGTAAGCCTGTGGGAACTTCACAGTCACTTGAAGTCCTAATTTATTCATTGTTGATTTATTTATATACCTTTACGCAAGAGCTTTGGTGATACACAGTAATGTATACAGAAGTTTTAGCATATAAATTACATTTGTTCCCTATTTTAAGATACCAAGCCAAAAAAAAAAAAAAACAGAAGAGGCTTCAGGTATCTGCGAAGTGGCATGTTTAGTGGCAGGCATCAGACGTTTTACAGCGTACACAATTGGCACATCTGGGAAAACGCATACACTGCCAGCTAAAATGCCTAATCTCTTCTTTAGCACATTTGTGGTTTAATTACAAAACCTAGTGAACAATTAAAATTCAGGTCAGCACACAGCAGCAATACCAGCCTTTGATGTGGGGTCAGTCTTGGTCACAGTCCTGTACTCATTACATAGGTTAATCAACTTAGTGGAATAAATATGACAGGACTGACCAAAAATCTGTGTAATTACCATCGTTCTGAAAGCACTGGCAAGTGGGGCTGTTTTATTTGTTTGATACAAAAGCATTATTTCTTCTAAATAAAACACAGATCTGGAGCTGTTACTATAAAGTAGACTTTTTTTTTTTACCATGAGCAGCCCCTGTCATTGCTGCTGTCCATCTGCACGCACATGTGGCAGGGTGTGCACCCCCATGTACACTCGTGCAAGGGCACCGCCACTCACAATAGTCTCGTAATTAGATTTGTACAAGTGACTACTTCTGCTCTGGCGGCATCCCACTGACCGCAGCTGATTATGTTCAGCGCTGACTTAAAAAGCCACTGCGCAGACCCTGTTGCTGTATTTTTGTATCAAATATCGCACACATTGATTTTTGTCTCAGAAAGAGAAAGGCACCTGTGTGACAGTGGCACTGAAATGGGCTGGGAATATACAGCAATATATCTTTGTGACTGCCCCAACCACCTTCACCCATTAGTCCAGCTCATAAGACCTACTTTGTGTCACTACAAATTTTTGGGCACCTTTCAAACAGTAACTACGTAATAGGAATGGATCACTACAGCCAGATCCAATATTGCTTTCTCTTGCCTGTAGATAGATTTTCCTTGATCCTCAAATAAAGGAAACCCATCACAAGCCTCAGACAGGTCATACTCCATCCAGCTTGAGGGATGAAGTGAAGGGCAAAATGTCAAAAGCCTCTGCCCTGGAAAAGAGAGATTCCTGGTGGCTTTCGGGTAGGATGCACAGTGCTTGCTTCCTGGCTAGAAAGCCAGAAGTTATCAGGCTGTTCAGCTTGGGATTTTCGCAATAGGCACCCAATTCCTCCTGAAAAGAGAGTGACAGCTAGGAGGTTTGAGCTGGGATTTTTGCAACAGTCATCAAACTCCCAGGGAAATTCAGTGAGAGCTGAAGAGTTTTGATCCCTCACATGAAAGTTGATAGGAAATTAATATGCATTTCAGTGGGGGTAGGAGTAGGTCCGGGTGCCACGCTCCCATAAGCTCTTTTGAAAATCACAGCCTTAAATGGTAATATTCTGATATTCCAAATATGTGGGGTTAGGTAATTTTTTCTAATTCTTAAAAATGTGTTAGTCATAATTTTCTTCTGCCTTTCAGTCCCTATGAGATAAAAGGAGTCCGGCTTTACAAGAAGCAAGATTTACCAAAATAGCCCCAGAGAAGTTTTAAGCCATTTTCAACAGTATTTCCAAATTATTTTTTAGTTTTCCTTTCTGTAAAATGTGTGCCATATGAGGTGTAGGACTGTGGGCACTGTCCCGGCTGAGTATCTGTCTGGGCCAATGCATGTGCGTTTGCAATGGGTGTTAGGCGAACACTTATCGATTACCTTTGTGACATCCTCCCTAGGAGCAGCCAACCAGCCACAGGTGACAATTAACCAAGGGAGGAGGCTGCAGAAGCACACCAGAGGGTACACACAGCCATAAAATACATGACAACAGAGTATAGCATGGCATTGTGATGGCATGCTGTGTTTTCATTAGGATGTGTCAAAATATTAAAATGGGACAATAAAGAAGAAAATGTTTTTGTAATAAACCATGGGTCGTCCCTTTGTAAAACAAAAGCTCAGTCGCTGTACAGACAGGGTCTGTGTCTTTTTGCGCTTGTTTTCTGGTGCTTATCTCAACATCCTCCTTACATACTATTGGAATAACAATAACAGGAGCCTTTAAGTGCTGCTACAATGTTAATGCTTACTACTAGTAATAGGCGTTGATGAACAGATCTTTACTGCTCATTTTCTGTGCGAGTCCTACTCCCTACAATACTCTGCTCTCTCATTCTCTCCACCTACTGCATTTAAACAAACAAACTAGGTTTTCTTTATGTCATCTCCATCCATCCCAAGGGCTTTGATCACCAAAGGGAACATGCCAGTGCTGGCAGTGCTCGCATTCTGGGGAAAATGTTGATATTTTGAACTTATTTTTACTGTGCATCTGAATGACAGCAAGTATTTTCAATTGTTTTAGTTTGCCAAGAGAAAAAGCCACTCTGGTCAGGATAGCTTATTTAGCTTACGTTGAACATATCATTTGTAGTTTGATTTATTTTATTTTTAAAAATTACTTTTTAACTCCATCCTAAAAAAATAAAATGCAAACCTTCAAAAAAAAAATTGTTTGGAAACAAAACACTGAAGCTGCTTGTGGCAGTAATCAAAAAGGACATATTAATGTCTTGCTTTCATATTTTCAAATAAAATTCAATGAAATGGTCACAAACCCACTAGATGTTCCCTTTTAAAAATAAAAATGGCATTTTTGGTGGGAAAACATTCTGAATTATTTTTTTATGAACTAGCTGAAACTACCAGGGACAAGCACAAGGCCATTTTGCTATTTCTCACCTCCCTATTACTGAGTTTTACTGCCAGCTATTCTGTGGACTTCAGTTGGGTCACCGTGGAACTGTGAGAACAGAAAGTGTGTTACGACCCTCTTGAGCTGAGTTAGTGGAGTGCCACTACTCCATTAGGGACTATATAAATATGTATCTGTAGCAGACTGGGTAGTGTCAGTCAGCAGAGCCATCCCTATCACCATTCACAGCAGCAGAGCTGGTCCTACGCTTATCATTTCACTTTAACTCAAGAAACTTTGTTTGGCTTCCTTTTTTATTCCCAAGTCTGGAAAACAAGAGCAGTTCAAGGGCAGCGCAGTGCAGAGCCAGCAGGAGGTGCTCCTATAGCAAGGAAATCTGTCCGACAGAATAAACCATAGATACGTGGCACCAAATTTCCTTTCCACTATAATATAATAAAAGTTCGGCATACTCAAAAAGGGGGCTTTGGCACAGGCAGAGAAACTGGTTAGAGCTCTCCTACTGCAGAAATCTAGACAGATGCAATATTTCTCTTGTTTTTAAGTTACTGTAATCGAGACGATTGCAAAAGAGAAAAAAAAAATGAAAATATGTTATTAGGTCCTAGTAGACTTGCAATTTCTGAATTTCTTTTACAAATGCCCATAGAGTATTCCGTCTTTATCCTCCCAAGTCACTGAGAATAACACATCAAAGAGCATGTTTGCATTTCTATAATAGATAACAGCATTGACATAAGCTTCAGGGTTCATACAAACTATAAACTGAATTACCAATCTCCTATCTCACATATTTATAAACCATAAGTTGAGCCTGGAGAAAAACTTCCAACTCCAGGTGAAATAATTATTCTGGAGCTTTTAAAGAGTCACTTCTGAGCTGCAACCTGAATTCCAGTGGATGTGAATTATCAGTTTGGTTTGTACCAGCCCCTGCTCTCTAGTTGCGTAGCAGGAGTCAAATGGCAACCTGGACTCTGCTGGCCACTGCTGTGGTAAGGTTGGCGTCATCATTTGAACACAAGATTTTGTAAAAGCAGTGGGTCTCTCCTGGCCAAGGAAGGAAGTTATTTTCCACTGCCATGCTCTTGCATTGCCTCCAAAGCCTGCAGGAGCCGTCTCTCCTGCAATGCTCAAAGATGCCAGAGCATGAGCAGAGCAAGCCCTGATGGCCCAGAGCTTCTGCTTATGAACCTGAAAGCATTATAAACTGTGACACTTTTCTCCTCAAACCTTAAGGAGAAAGAATATAATTGCCTTCATTTCTATAAATTAGAAAGCTCACACAGAAAGGGCCCAGTTTTGGAGAAACTAGGCATCTTCCAACCTTCTTTGACACCAAACCATCAATAAAGTTAGGGGACCCTGCCTAAGAGGCAAAGGTCAGCATAACAGATAGAGTGCTTCCACGAGAACACAGGTAACCCAGTAGTAAGTATGCCCTGACAAGGGCCAAACTGGGAAAAATCAATGAAAGCTTCCTTTCTCCTATTGCCAGGTGCTGAGTTGAGCATGACTCACCTAAACCACAGGGCTGAAACCATAGTTCTCAAGTTAGGATACATGTTGGTGAAACACAATGTCTGGAGACAGCATGAGCCGTTTGTGCAGCAACTCTCTATACAATCACATTGAGTTTTTGTGCACTATATTGTCAGAAAGAAAAACAAAGCAGAAAGGAAAACATTGCTAAAAAAGGCTATTGTTCTGTCTCACACAAATACTTCAAAAGAGAAAACGAAAACCTTAAGCCAGTACCACTTCTGGAACTTCAATACCAGTCGGAGCCATCAGCTCCTCGCCATAACTGCCCAAAGCATTTCTTCTCTTGCTCTACTGTTTAGCCTACCCAAAAGAAGAAACAATAGGCGTCAGAGGAAATAATGGTATGGGATTTGAGACAAGATGTTCTTTTCCCAGGTAGCTTGACAAAGAATGAGTGGACACGTTTATTTCTAGACCTCACACAAAAACAGTAGACCCAATATTTTATGTGAACTTCTCAGTAGGACACAAGGCTATTTGGTTCTGGAATATATAACAGCATGTAGCCATTTAAGACATGCAAATTTAGGAGACTCAAATTGTTACAGGACATGTCCTCTTCAGGTTTTAAGACATCTTGTCAAAAATGGCTCAATTTTTCATCTTAGAAACTTTATATTGCATCAGCTTTATGGTTCCTCACCACAGTACAGACAGGAACAATCCATATCCTTGCACCATCCCCTATTGCATTACACAAATACTAGAAACCAATTAAATCCAATATTATTAAGTGCCATACAACTGAAATCATCAACTATTTTTATTTCAAGTATAGGACAAAAAGCTTTTCTCTAACGTGTTGCTAATTTACTGAGCATTTACTAAAGACAGAACTGATTTCCAGATACAACACACTCAAAGTTTTGCTGCATGGTGACAAAGCCAGCCTATAAAATGACTTTTTGGAGATTCTCTTAGCCTCGTCAGCGTGATCAATTTTTGCCCACATACTACTGCACCAGTAAGCGCAGAGTTGGCATTAGGATTTGGGGTCGGATCAACGAAAGGATTCTGGTGACAATAGCAGCATTCACAAGCTCTGTCAACGCGGCATGGTTTATTTAATTCAGCAAACACTTAGCTTTGGCGGCAGAAAAAGGCAAAGCAATCTAGACAGAAATATTAAGGTAGAAGTGCAGAGAAAAAAAAGTCTCCTGGCTAGACCACGTCTAGATCCAAAGGAAAATTGAGAGGGGAGCAAGGGAGTGGGATTTTTTTTGTTGTTCCTGGGTTGTTTTTTTCTGAAACCGAGTCCTGTTCTTGTGCTGCAAGTGGCAGAAACATGAGGTGAGGATCATTATGTGATGAAGGCTCTGTGGCTGACAGATTACAGAACAGATTCAGCTTGGTCTCTTTAACTTTGCTTCTCTGCTAACTAAAACACTCCCTTATTTTTCTTGCTGGAGACATTATCTAAGAGGATTGATACATGGGAGAGAAGCGAGTTCAGCTTTCTGGGAAACAGAGACACAGCACTGAGAAGATGCTCAAAAAGGCACTAAAAAGTACTTGACTCTTGAATAGGTCAGTATTTTAAAAATTGGACTGTGTAAGTGAAACATGAAAAACTGTTCCGGTCAAATACGCAACAACACTATAAAGTAGAAGTTTATAAACAAGAGCCCCTTTGTTCAGTGGCACCCTTTCGTTTGGGATTTGGAGGCTTTTTTGTTTATTTCTGGCTTCAAATTGCTGTAAAAGAAACTAAAAATAGATTTTGCTCCAAAATCTTGCTGAAAAAATATTTTTAGGTTAAAACACACAAGAAAGCACATAAGCATGATGAGATGGTATGTTTGACCAACTCTCAGGTTGAATGATTTCCAAATTTCTAGAGAAGCAGGGCAGATCCTCCTTGTACGTCAGGGAAATGGCCAACACAACCCCAAAACTGAGGTTGCTCATGAACACACAGGTGTAATTGTTGAGTATCCCTGATACCCCCACGTGATTTCTTACTGTCAGATGTCTTACTTTTTTTTCTCCAAATGGCTTGCAGCTTTTCTGCTTGCACTACTCCATAACCACCACAGCTGGCAGAGGTGCTTGTGCCAAATGGTGTGAAGTTTGAAGGAAGAAGGGCTCTGGGGTACAGCATTTGGCTGTGATGCCCCTTCAGCTTTATGGAGAGCTCTCTCCACTTTTCCCAGGACAGCATCAAAGCCTCTTCATGCACTGCAAAGAATATATAACCATATCTATTCTATAGTCGGCAGAGGTGGACTTCTGAGAGAGGAGCTGGGCTCGCAGAGGTGAGTGACCAGCTTTGTATTCTAATAGTTTCATTTGGTTCAAGCATTTAAAGCCTTACAAACTTAGAGAGCTGTCCTTATAATTTTGTGTAAATGAAATAAATCAGTATTCCTGCAAAAT
The DNA here is from genome assembly GCF_036417535.1 of Chlamydotis macqueenii. Lineage (NCBI taxonomy): Eukaryota > Metazoa > Chordata > Aves > Otidiformes > Otididae > Chlamydotis > Chlamydotis macqueenii. Next base: position 26,022,060 of record NC_141559.1, read on the forward strand.
TCCTACCGATAAAGCCTTCTTGTTACACCACTGTGTCTGAATGGCCAGACCTACTCACCATTACTAAACAGAATACGGACTGTTTACAGAAACCTGCCTAGGTTAAGTAAGTATGGTTAATGGTATAGCCCAGGACAATAGCTTGTTTTCATCTACAGCAACTTGCACAGAAGAAAGCCTTTCATTGGAAAGGAAAACTGTAGCCAACAAACTAGCCCAGCTAGGCATACGTGCATCGCCGCACAGCTACGTGAACTAAACTCAGACAGGGCAAGGAGGTCACAACAAATAAGATGCCCTGGTTTGGCAGCCTCTCACCTTTCCAGGGAGAGGGCTAAAAACTTCCCCTCAGGAAAATCCCTCGCAGCTTCCCAGCTTGGCTGTCTGGTTGAAATAAAGACATTTTCTATCCTCAAAACCACACAAGGTGTTGTGCTGTATGGCTGTTCCTCTGAGAGGCTCCCGCTGGGCTTCCACCACCCTCCACATGAGCTAATCACAGGGCGTAAGGGGCACTTACAAATTAAAATAACACCTATATTTAGTGACTATCACAGACCTGCAGTGTTACAATTGCCAAGAAAAACACATGCCAAGCACGCCTCATCTGAGCAAAGAAAGGAGGGGAGCAAGGTTTCTCCTGTGGCAAGGCAGGGACCTGTGCTGTCGGCCCAGAGAAAGGAGGGCCAGGCCGGACTCTTCCAGGTCTGCTGGCCTGGGCCACTGCCTTGGCCACACAGGTGTTCACACCAAGCTGCTCAGCTTGGTTATATAGTATATACGTATACAAACACGTATATGCACACGCACATATAGGTGTGTATTTTAATTGGGACTGGCTTCCTGTTGGGCTTCTCACAGTACAAATGCAGAGGGTACCATGAGCCTGCTCCAAGACGCAAGTCTCTGAAACCACAAGCAAGGATTAATTTTACGCAGTTGCTGCCAAGACCACTGAAAGTATGTGCCTGAAAGCTCTCCCATTGTCCCCTGTGCTGGAGGCCAAGAGATTAGGAATGAGCAACCGGCCTCCTTCAAACAACTTCTTCCTCGATCCTAAGCCCAGCAGCACCACAGCGGCTCCTTGACTTCTTCCACAGGGAGTCTGTGTTTTCTCCCCTTTACTGAGGAACAATTGACATTAAACACTTCTAGGTCTTGGTCCATGCTGTTTTCTTTTTCTTTGTTGACCTCATGTCTGAGTCTCATAAAAACAAGAGACAGTAAGTGACCTTGGGACAATTTTCAGACCATCTATCTGTTGCACGTAACTTCACAGGCAAAAGGGCCTGTCCCTCCAGTACATCCAGCATGGAGGGAAAGACTCCCAAGAGGGCAATTGCAAAGGCTATGTTACGTCTTGTGGTCACATCTGCTCTAGCTCTAGCCTCTAACAGGTTAGGCTTTCAAAGCTGAACACCTAGCAAGTTCTTCCAGCCTTGAGATGGCCAGGGAGCCATTTTCAAGGATTTTTCCCCCATCTTTCCTCCATCTTCTTCCTCACCATTTCGTTTAGCCACCAGTTGCTCCTGAGCATTTCCCAGGCTCCCCTCCTGTGCCTCTGCCAAGCACACCACCGTGCCGCAACAGTCTCTGTCCTCAGCCAGCCTGGCCCATCTTCCCTCGAAACCACTTCCAACAATACCATCAGGAGAATCTCTCCATTATCACAGGGATGGATTTTAGAATCAGTGTGAAAATTGTTGCTGCTGCCATTTACTCCTCTACCATACAGCAAATGGGTATTTGTGCTTTTGACGGGAGTAAGGCGCAAAGGATCCCTTGCCTGTGTGACAGACGATAGCCACTGCAGGCAGAGGCCCTCAGCCTGGGCTGGGGGTGCCCAGCGGGGACTCTTGCATTTACACAGAGCCCCACTGAGCCAACATGCAGATGTTGGCCAAAGCGCAGTAGTTCCAGGCATTGCTCCACACTGCGTTATATTTAATGCAGGGGCCTAAATTACACAGCAGATGAAGAGAACTCCCATTGAAAAGGCTTATGAGGTGCCACCTGTTTCCCAGATCAGAGTCACGACTTTTGAAAGCACGTATGTTTTATAAGACCCAGACCAACTGAACAAAGTAACATTAGCAGGACCCCCCTCCCCTCCTTGGGCATTGGGCACGAGGCTGCTGCCCTGGTGCATGGCTTGGAATTACTAGCAGCTCCCAGGGGATGTTGCAGGCTTCCCTGGCTGTGGGGAGAGTTCACAGGGAGGATGTGCAGCAATAGCAAGGGAGACAAAGTGTGACTAAGGGGACAGGGAGATTCTGAGGTGGGAGGGAGCTGAAGGATAATTCAGTTCCCAGATGAGGATAATTCAAATAAATTCAAAGATAAGAGCTTCTTCCAAAGCAGAAGCTCCCTTGGAGCAGAGACCTGCTAATTCAGAGAGCACAACAGAGGCTACATGGGCCCCTCCATAAACCACAGCAGGGAGCAGGTGGAGAGACCTTTCTGCCTAAATCTGACCTTCCTGAGGACCCACAACATCAAATCCACCAGCACAGGTCAGGGTGCGGATGAAATGAAACCAGCTGGTTTCAACCCTGCGCAAGAGCATGCATAATGAGGAGCCCCAAAAGCTGCTCTGCACCCTTCCTCTGGATCCGCCTCTGGAGTCTGCCTCAGTTGTTTTTCAAAACACCATAGTAGATCCTCAAGCACCACCATTTTAATATCTATGTACAAAACCTCCTGATGTGTTGGGTTTAGTGAACCGCAAACTACCTTAAAAATGCAACATAAAATTAAAGAATTCACTGTTCATATCTTCAAGTAGGGAACCGAGTAATTAATATATAGCTTAATCTACAGCTTCTGCTATCCTTATACGGCTCTAGCGCTTTGGCCTGCAGCCCCTTTGCTTTAATTGCTCTCACTAAAGATAGCACTCTTCTAATGCAAAATAATCTGGTGAATCCTATGCCCGTATCAGGGCTAAATGTAGGATGCATAAGAGGAAAAGAAGAGAGGTCAACGTAACAAGTGTTTGCTTGCATTCAAGGGAAACCAGAAAGATTTACCGAAAATCAAAGTAATATATCACAAATTAAATTAAATTCCATTACAAACTAATTTTTCTAGTTATCTAATATTATTTTTGTTATGGTGAATGTTTCATGGATGATCTTTTGTTAACATACAATGTTGAGCCGCAGCCCGTCTGCATGCCAGTGATACTTTCTTTAAAGAAGTATAAACGCCATGCAAGACTTCTGGTCTTTCTTGTATAAAGTTTTTGTTTTATGAAACACTATTTAGACGCTTCACTGCCAGCAAACATAAATAAACGTTATAAAAAGTAGTCTTGGCTGCGAGAGAGGTCTGAAAGACTGAATTCCTGGAGGGACAGACAAATAAACCAGGGAAAGTTTTATTTCATTATCAACATACTAGCGGCACACACACATCAGCTGGTATTAATCTTGGTTATAGCTTGAGGCCAGTGACTGACAGCATGCTGCAAATTCAAATTCTGAAGAACAAAAAAGGTGATCCTCTTGATTGATATATTAAATCTCATTTTAAGTTGGATCAGATTGCAGACATCTGACTTTTCTGTCACAGCATGTGTTTGGGTTGGTTTCTGCAGGTTCTGGTTTCCCACTCTGCACTCCTCTGCTGCAGTACCTTCCCTGTGTCCAGAAGGACTTTCTACTATTGGAGTTCAGAGACTTTTTAAGCCAGAGGTTGTATCCAACCGGTCATGTTTCATAGACAAAATGAATTTGCCTAATCCTTTTCTGAATCCATTCAACATTTCGGCCTCCATAACATCTTACGGCAAGGCACTTCATAGTTTAATTATGCATGGTGTAAAAAGGTATTGAAACTAGTAAAAGTCATTAAAGTCTTTTAGCCAAGCAGAGTAATACACGCTAGAGTCCCTTGTTTTGTTTAAAAGCCTTGCTGGGTGGGCAAGGCTGATGGAGATTCACCCAGATACACAAACTTTGTCACGACTCCTTCCTTGTGGCCAGCACAAAGCAGGAGAGGATGAAAGGGAAATACTGGAGAGAAAGCCTGGCTTTCTATGGAGATACGCAAGCCAGAACAGGGCTGATCAATTGTGGTGTAATGGCCTGACCTGGCAGACGAGCAACAACAGCCATAATCTGCACCCTGTCTGGCTTCAACACTCCACAAGTTGCCTGGCCAGTCTCAACAGGTCCCTCTCACTCATTCTCCAGCGGGGCACAAGCCATCCTCCTCCTCAGGCAGGGCTTATTCCCAGCCAGGCTGAGCACCCACAGCTCTGGCTGAACACAGCAGGAACCGCAAGTGGTCTGAGAGACTCAGCCCAGCACCGCACAGGGAATTTTGTGACGGTAAGCGCAACCATTCGCTTACGGTTTTCTCCTCCACCCTACACTGTCCTTAATGTCTCAGCTTCTCTTTTTCAGCTCAAGGTCTCTCCTGTAGGTCCTTGCTGCAGCACAACTATGAGTCAAGATCTGCAGAATTTGACCCAAACCTCCTTGTAAGGGGGGTTCACTGTCCTTTGACAACCCAGACACACCTGCAGGACTTTTGCTCACATCCCTTTAGCTTTCTCAGCCTTAGAAAGCCTTTCTGAAATTCTGAATTGCAAGTTGAAACTGCCCGTTTTCCCAGGACATGGACACAGCAGCCTACGAGACCCATACAAAGGAGAATAGAGCTAAAGGTGAAGCAACCACCTGCAATTCGGACTGGTCTTGCTCTTCGTCGAAAGGTCAGCCCTAACCACTGTTCCCATGCGCTGTCTCTTGCCTTCCAGTCACCATGAAGATGCATATTTTTGGATTGTTACTAGACTCAAAACCATGAAGCTGTGACACTGAGATGACAAGGCTCTGAACAATACCCCAGACTCCTGCAAACTTCTAATTGTCTTCTTCTGGCACTTCCCTAGCAATCACCACCACCTTTGACTGGCATTCAGCTGTTACTGTTTAATACCTCCATTGGGCAAGTTAATGGCCGTTACTTCCCTGGGAAGTGAGAGATGTTACTTTAAAATAAAACCCACCTCCCAGAAGGAAAATTCACCACCTCACTACTAACTTCAAACTCTTCCCCCAGGGGAATGCTGTGCGTTCCTCCGAGCGCAGTGAGATCCCTGGTACGGCCTGGCTGCTGTTCCCCCTCCCCGTCCAGCTGCGTATGTGTGACGGACTTGGTCAGACAGAGGTCAGAGAATTAAAAAGAAGTAAATAGAAGTCATGCATGGGGAGCACACATTCACCACATTGCTGAACTGTCTTACTAACCCGGGAGAAGCCTCCCACACTCCCATGCCGTTAGAGCACAGCTGCCACTGGAAAGTTGCCCACGGAGCCTCCCTCCCCTCCCACCTCTTTCAAAGGACCTTGTCTGGAGCTACCAGGCTTCTGCCGGCAATATTTGTCAGGACACAGAGGACTACTGTCACTTAAAAACAAGCGAGGGATTACAAGATGCTTTGATTCCATTGGGAGGGCAGAAAGGGAACGGTCACCCTTTCAAAAGCTAGGAGAAAACACTGGTGCACAGTCAGCCCTGCATGTTCATTATATATTCGGCAGAATATATAAATTGCTTTATACTGAATTCCAAAACAGGCCTAGCTATAGCCATACCAAGGGCTTCTGTAGAAGGATAACTTCTCCACAAAGCACCTTACGTACTTCAGGGACTACAGATACTAATTTACACTGTACCAGCAAGTACCAATAGAAATAAACATTTTCAACTTGAGGCTTCTGACAACGCATGCACAAAACCCCTGACAAAAGCCCCTCGGTGCCTTTCCCTGGTGCATCCAAGAAGTCCCAGTGTGAGACATGCTCTGGCACTTCAGAGAGCAAAGGTAGAGGAGCAGAAGCAGGGGTCAGTCGGAGGTGCCTTTGAAAGCCTGCCCACGGACACGGCCCCCGGGTGTGGCATCCTGGCTCTCGGGGACGGAGAAAATCTCATCCGTTCTGGGCCACGTATAACATTTATTTATTCAGGAGCAGAACTTCCCACTCTAAGAAAGTAGGAAATGTTGATGTAAATGGGCAGAACTGCTACTCTGCAATTAAAACACACATCTTCAGCCAGAATCTCTCATAAATGCAGTGTCCAACGAAACTACTGAAGTGTGGGTTTTCAAAGTCCCCCTCAGGGATGTAGTACTCTATTCCCTTTGAACATCTGTTCGGTCCTTTCAAAAATCCCAGCCTAAAAATCCCTGCTGGGGGGCAGCAAGTTGCTGTGCTCTTTTCAGACCTTACCTTTAATACAACATTAACCACACATTTTGCATTCTCCCATGTGTGGATTTCTGGGTTTGGTTCTGACTCTAGGTCCTACCTCCACTTTTATCCACACGCTGCGGATTATCTGATCTGATGAGTCATCAGAAATAATCCTGCAATGGGACTGCTCGATGTAAGGGTTAGTTCACAAGCTACTTCGTGTCACCATGTGTTTGAATAAGCCATGCCACTTCCCCTGTATTTTATCTTGCCCTTCAAGAACGAAGAAGAAAGCAGCCCCTGAACTGCTAACTATTTTAATCTCAAAACAAGATAACAACATATTCGTGAGATCTGAGCCACCAAGGCCTTCCTCTAAACAAAAGCTCTTACAGTAAAAATGCGCTGGTGAGATTTGCCCACTCAAATCTCATAAAGCTCATGTTGTCGCAAGGGCTAAGAAAACCTAGCTCTTCAAATAGAATAATTCTGGGCTAAGAACATTAATGGCATCCCAGAACTGGAAAGCTGGATGTGTAAATTAAAAAGCAAAAAGCACATATACACTCTTAATATCCTAATACTTGTTATATGCGATCTCTTTCAAAGTAGCTTTAAATGAGAAACGCAGTTACTCTTTGATATAGCTGCTAGAAACACAGCCAGGATGCCCTTTGTTATAATTTAAAAAAATGAGTCTGCATTTCATAAAGACTCATAATAACTGAGTTTTTGAAACCAGCACGCATTATTCCCTTTTTGTCTTTTCCTCCATTCAAAGCACAAACCTGCGGCAAATACGGAGCTATTCCCTTCACTCGTCAATATCCTCTTGACTTTGCCCAACCATGGACTGTTGGGAAGAACTTGTTTTAGCATGCATGAGGCAGGTGATGAACCGTGTGGTGAGAAATCCTCCCCACATCACCCCTGCCTAAGTCCCCCTAAGGCTGCCGGGGACCGGCATCACTGCTTCATCATCCGGGACTCCACAGCCCCAGCAGCATCTGGAGACCACAGCAGATGACCCACACTGATGAGCAGATGGATGTGGGTCATGGGGCTGTGGGCCACAGTGTCTGCAACCCAAACCTGGACCCAAACCCAAAGCCATACCAGGTATCTGGACCCTGCATTAGTAAAAGCACTGAAAAGGGACTGCACTGCCAAAGGGACCATCTGCTGGGTACAACACAAGAGTGAGGACACTTTGGTTTTTGCCCTAAAACCCATCCAGATCTGTTATTTACAGCTTTTCTTATGGTGTTCGTCAGAGGAGCACGCGAGCCTCTTACACACAATATCCCATTTACTCTCACTGGGTGAAAAAGAGGCTTAGAAGTATTATCCTTGGTTTAGAGGTGAGGAATCGGTTCCCATTTCTAAATACACTGATGCATCCTGAGGCAGCCCAGGGCTGGCTCCCAGCGGTGCTGCGCAGCAGCGGCATGCACGGGACACCGCAGCGATAACGCTGCAGAGCCCAGGGCTAACTGTCATATCCCTGCTCAGGCCCTGCTCACCTCATGTCCTGACAGAGGAGGATTTCTTTGCTTCAGAAGGAATTTGGGAATTCAGCCTATATATTCAACTCCCACATAAATCACAGGTGTTACCTAAATAGGGTGGCAAATGCAGACCTGGGGAACACACATTATTTGGTCACATTGCCTCGGAAAGGCACTGTGGAAGCTTGGGTTTGAGATTTTTGAAATCTGACATCCTTTTTTGTGCCTTGAAGTCCCGAGGGAGGAGCGGGAGCCCAGAGGTGGGTGGTCGTCCCCAGAGGCCTGGGGCAGGCAGGGTGCACAGGGTGGCAGTGGGGCCCCGTGGGGCTCCCCTCCCGCACCCCAGCTCTGCCACCCACACACCTCACAGCTCATAAAAACGTCGTGCTGCACCTCAGCAGCGGGGGCACACGCCTATCCAGTCGGGGAGCCGCAGGGCGCAGGGTGGGGTGCCGCAAAGAGCTCCCGCACACCCACCCCTCGAGGGGCTTCCCGGAAGAGAAAAACGCGCAGAGGGTTTGCCTCGAAAGACTCCCTCCAAACCGGCATTGGCCCCTCGGGCGGGGGGACGGGGCTTTCCCCTGTTCGCGCGTCTGTCGGTCAATACAAAGGAGTTTTCCCCCGGGGCGCGCAGCCCCGGGCCGGGCGGGTGCAGGGCCGCGCCGTCGGGCGGCTCTTGCAGCCCGAGCCCGCTTGGCTCCACAGCCCGGTGCTTCGAAACAAAAGGGCTCAGGGTTTTTTTGTTTGTTTTAGGTTGTGTTTGTTGTTTTTTTTTCTTCTTCTTCTTCTTAGAAAAGAACTGCAACCCCCTTTGCAATAGGAATTTTAATTTTTTTTCCCCCCTCCCGGAGTAAAGCAGCTCCTTCCCGCCGGTCCCTCCCCACCATGTGCGCGGCGCTCTCCCCTCTCCCCCGTGCCTCCGGGCTGGCATGCGCCCAGGAGGTCTTTTTTTTTCCCCCTGTCTCTTTTTGCATTATTATTTTTATTTCATTTTATTTCCACGGCACATTTCGGCTCCAGCTACCCAAACTCTTTGATCTCCCCCTCGCTGTCTCCTTACCCGGAAGAAAACCCTCGCCCGCTCAGCTGGGAGCCCGGCGCACACGTGGGCGCCCTGGCGCGGCTCCATGCTCCTGCCAAATTTAGTCACACAAAGGGCCCGGGGGGGGGGATGAAAGGGGCCGCCGGCGGGACATCAAAGGCGCCGCCGCCCCGCCCCGCTCCCGCCCCCTCCCCTGTATCGCGGGCGCCGGCGGCGGAGGGCGCTCCGCATGCGAGGGGGTGTCCACCCCCCCCCCCCCCGCTTAATGCGCGCGGAGGTGGGGGGGTTCGTCCTTGGGACCCCGGTTGACCTCGGTCAGCACCCCCCTGAAACTCCGCGGGGCTCGGCTCGGAGCCGGCGGTGGGTTCACCTCCCCGCCCCCGGGGACGGGACAGCTGGGGTGGCCGTCGAGAAGTGCTCGAAGTGGGGTCTCCCTCAAGGATGAAATAAAAAAAAAAAAAGAAAAAGAAAAAGAAAAATTTTAAAAACCGCGGAAATGAGAAAACCCGTTCCAACGACCAAAAAAAAAAAAAAAAAGAAAATGCAAAAGCATCCAAAATGAAAAAAAAAACCGCGAAAATACAAAACCATGCTAAAATTAAAAAGAAAACAACAACAACAAACAAACAAGCAAACAAGCCCCCACCACCTAAAAGGCAAAACCAAATCCTGTTGAAGTCCCGACTCGCGCTCAGCCAGTGCGGAGCCGGGTGCCGGCAGACAGCGGGCACGGCGGCGGGCGCGCTCCCGGCGGTGCGGTCCCCGGAGAGGCGGCGGCGTCCCGGGATGCTTCCCCCCCCCAACCCTGGGACGTGCTCCCCCCCCCCCCCCCAACCCCGCGAACTGCGAGTAAAGCGACAGCTTTGTGTTGTCTCCAGTCAAATCTGGCGTTGGAGTTGAGGTTTCCTGAGTTTATCCTCTTGTCATAAATCATTACCGTCTCCACCTCCCTCCCCCCTCCCCGCCGCCCCCACCCCGGCCCTTTTCTGCCTTCAAAATCCTTCCACCAAAAAAAAACCATCCGGGAAAAACTCCAGCCCACATGAAGGGGGAGACCCCGGGACGGCGGAGGGGGGGGGCAGGCTGCTTTTCCAGCGGCAGCCGGTAATGAAACAGAGGGGCGGCCGTGCTGCCTCCTCCCGGCCCCGGCCGCCCCGTCGGGGGGAGCGGGCTGCGACCCTTGGGCGCTCCCCGTAGGGGATTCTATTTATTTGTTTATGTATTTATTCCCAAAGAGACCGCCTCGGGGCATCTTATTCGGCCTTGGATGCCCCGCGCTCGCCGAGAGCCGAAGAGGGGCGGGAGGGATGCGCCGAGCCCCGCGTTGCCGTTTGCCAAACGACCCCCAAACATGCGCCTTCGGGGGAGAGGGGCTTTCCCCGCACTCGGGGTGCGCTGCCCAATTAAGCCGCTTCCCAGTGTTTACATTGCTGATTTCTTTCTTTCTCGATTATTTTTTTCTTTTTTTACGCGCTTGTTCGGCTTGACTAGTCCATCCCCCGTTTTCCGCTACCTGCTCCCTTTTCCCGGCAGGGTCTCATTTCTCAGCTGGATTTTAATTACCGGGTGGTGGGCAACGATGCAGGGACACGAGCGGGCGTGGGCAGCCGGGCTCAACGTGCCCGTGTCCCGGCCAGCCCAGACCCGCATCTGCCGAAAACGGATTCAGCATCCCCACGCTCCCGTTTCTCCGTCTCCCGGCGCTGGGAGCTTTAGCGGCCGGGCGGGGCACGTGCAAAGGGGGAACCGCGCTTCTCCCACGCCAAAATTACGGGAAGTTGTTTCCTGCAGAATGTGCGCCCGTCTCGTTGGCAAAATAAAAGAAGTTGCGGATCCTGACGTTTCCCAAGCGCAGCGCCTGCTTTTGTTTGGATGGTTTTTTTGGTTTGTTGGTTGTTTTTGTTTTTTTTTTTTTGTTTTTTTTTTTTGTTTTTTTTTTTTCTATGCAGCCTGCAGCGGGGCAATGCCACCGGGGAGCTAACGGGGCGGCCCGACGGCTGAAAAAGCGGCACGGGGCGAATCTCTGTCCCTGCTCGGGCTCCCTTTCCCTGTCTGAAACCAGGGCGAGCTCACCCCGGCCGGTTTTCTCCCCGTCCCTCGGGGACTGCCGCACATTCCTGATGGATTTAACGGCGATGAGTTTATTTTGCCCTTCTTCCGAAGCGGGTCCGGAGAGCGCCCGACCAAACCTTCCCTCACCCCGCCCCCCGCTCCCCTTCCCCGCCGGCCTCGGCCCCCTCCCCGCCCCGGCCGCGCTGTCCGTCACGGCGGCGGCTCCTTTCATCTCCGCCGCCCCCGCCCCGCCCCGACGGCGGAGAGAGGGAGGGAGACGAGGGGAGGGGAGGAGCGGGCGGGGGCGATGCTGGAGTTGCCTCCGCCGCCACCCCGCGCCTCGCCGCCGCCCCTCGTGGGGTACCGCGCCCGCCGGCTGCAGGAGGCGGCCCCGCGGCGGGCTCGCAGAGGCGGAGGCGGCCCCGAAAGCGCGGAGGCGCCGCGGCGGCAACTTTTTTTCCCTGCCTACGGGCGCGGAGGGAAGCGGGGGGGGGCCGCGTCCTCACCCGCTCCATCACTCCCTCCCTCCCGCGGCTGTTTCGTCTTCGCCCCCCCATCCCCCCCGCGCCGAGCTCAGCAGTGCCCGGAGCCGCGGACAAAGGCCCGGTGGGTGCGCGCCGCGGGCAGCGCCGTCCCCATCTCCCGGGGCGCCTCCTCCTCCTGCCCGCCACCCCTTCCCCCCCCGCCCCCCTCTCCAGTCATTTTAACTCGAGCCCGCCCGGGCGGCGGCAACTTCATTCGGAGGCGAAAGTCGGGCGGGCTCCGCTCCCCTCCCCTCCGCGTCCCCTCCGCGTCCCCTCCGCGTCCCCTCCGCGTCCCCTCACCCCCAGGGTGCGCCCGGGCCCCGCGGGGAGGGGGAGTGGATGCGGGGGGGAAGGGGCTGCTGGGGGGCGGGCCCCGGCGCGGTCCCTGGGGGCGGGCGGGACACGACCGGGTGTATTCCAAATTATTCGGCCGCGCGGCGCGGCGGGGCTCGGCTACCCATGGGGCCAGTGCCGTGAGGGAGTGGGGGTGCCTGGGCCCCGAGGGGGTGGGGGTCTCCAGCTGCCCCAAGTAACCTCGAGGACTTCACGGGATTTTTCCTTCTTCTCTCCTCCTCCTCCCTCCTCTCTCCTCCTCCTCCTCCTCCTTCTCCTCCTCCTCCTCCTCCTCCTCCTCCCCCCGCCGCTCCTCCCGCTCCCGCTCCCCTTCCCGCGGCGGGCCGGCGGCCGCAGTAGACGCCGCGCTGCCGTGAGGATGCCGCAGCTGCCGGGGGCCGGGGGCGGTGGGGGGGACCCGGAGCTCTGCGCCACCGACGAGATGATCCCCTTCAAGGACGAGGGGGACCCCCAGAAGGAGAAGATCTTCGCCGAGATCAGCCACCCCGAGGAGGAGGGTGACCTGGCCGACATCAAGTCCTCCCTCGTTAACGAGTCCGAGATCGCCCCCGGCGCCAACGGGCACGAGGTGCGCGGCCGCGGGGGCGCCGCGGGGCAGGGTCGCGGGATGCTGGCGGGTCCCGGGCGCCGCCGCCGCCTGGAGGGAGGGAGGCAGCTCTTATTTTCCCAATTTCCCCTAAAAAAAATCATATATATATATATCATCCCACCCCAACTGCCGTTCCCAGAGGGGCGGCGGGCAGAGGCGGGCGGGCTCCGCGCCCGGCGATGGGGCTGGGGGATGGGGGCGGGAGGGGCAGCCCCCTCCGCGCTTCTGCCCGGGACGAGAAAGTTGCCGCGGGTCCCCCGACGGTGCGGTGGTGTCAGACCGCAAGCAGCCGTGAAATTTCCTCGATAAAACTGGCAGGGTCGGAATGTTGGCCGTAAGCTCTGTAAGGGATTTGCCCGAAACTGGGAATAAATTCCCGGCGCTAAAACAACTTCAGGGCGAGCGGAGTACCTGCTCTTTTTCTTTTCCTTTTTTTTTTCTTTTTTTTTCCTTTTTTTTTTTTTCTTTATTTTTCTCCTAAAGATCTGGTAATAAGGGCAACCTGATTTTCGTTATTATTTTTGCTATCTCTTTACCGAGAGTGTTTTGTCCGCGGAAGCTCCAAATATTTTCCAGACGTCAGCCCCTTTGGTTAAATGTAGGGCGCTTCTGCGAAGCACCATAGTTATTCACGTCATCATAAAAACGAGCGTTTAGCCAAGTGTTTCTGGTACAGTTGCCTTCCCCGCGGCCTAAGAGGGAAAAGAAAGATGCTTATCTCTTGCCATAACTTTTCTTCTTTCTAGCAGAAGCTGTAGCGCTGTAGTCGATAAATGAGAACCCGTACGATGACTTTCCTTCTTTTTTCTTCTTCTTTTTCTGACGGTGGATTCCCTGCATTCAGGTTTCCAGGCAGACTCAAGGGCAGGATTCCTACCATGATAAAGGCAGAGAGCACCCCGAGGAAGGTGAGAAGCGCGCGGTCCTCTCTAGCGATATTGTCCCTCTCTGTGAGCCTCCACACAGCCCTCCAACTGGAGCTGGGTTTCTTTTGGGAAACGTAAATTTAGTACCTTTTGGGGAAGGGGGATGCCAGGGTGCTTTCAAAGCGCATTTAAAAAGGAGATGAATGTGCAGCACGTTTATCTTGAGTGACCAAATGGCATTTCAGTTGTTTAGAGACTGATAAGTAGGCCAAATGGATCTTCGCTGAAGAACCAACTATTTTTAGGATATCAGCTTAAACACATCTATCTCTTCACTCATGCAGCGCAGCTGAGTTGTGTGTGTTCAGAAACTCCTGTGCTTTTTTTTTTCCCCTAGACAAAGTCTTGTTGCTTAAATCTCTTCTTCCAAATCTACGCATGAACAGACCTCTTGCTTTTTTTCAATCTTCCAGCTGGTTAATTTTGATTGAGGAGGACAGAGGAAATAACAGAGTTCATCGAATATCACTTAGGAAGCTGGACACACGTACAAAGAATGTGTGCTGTGAATGATGGGAGATTATGTTTAAAATGAAATGCTTATGATCACGAACTACACTGGATCATAAATTCCGTGTAAAGACGGACACAGTTCAGTCCTGGTGCTTCCCGGGATTCTGTGGCCATCTTTCTCCAAACTGGCCGTTAAACAGCCTAACAGCAAGAATGGCCACACTCATAGTATTTTGGCAGTCGGGGAGGAGGTCAACCCTGTGTAGTTTTCTTCGCAACCTTGCATCCTCTTAAAAACTCAGCTTTGAGTAGTATCATTGTCAATGGTCATATAGGTGGGAGACCTGTTCACTCCCCCTTTGCAGGACCTGGACCCCAGTTCTTTATTTTCTTACGAAAAAGCCTCCCTCACTTGGCTTCCTCTTGACTCTAGTGCCATGCGTGTTCAACAGCCTGCCCCCCCGCCCCCTCCAAATCCTTAGGATCTCCTTCCAAGCCAGCCTCTGCTCTCTAATTGTTCCCAGTGAGCGTGGCCAGAATGAATTGTTTGCCGCATGCAGTGGCTCAGCAAGAGGAGGAAATTATTATATCTAGTTATCACTGCCCTGTTTCTCGCTTTCCTAAAAATGATGTTGGAGAGACCTGTGCTGGCAATACTTCTGAATCCACAAATCCTGGAGGGATGTATAAAATGGGGGAAAACTGCTACTTGAGAAATGTAATGTCATGGCTGATGTTTTTGCCCTGGTTTGAACAGCGAGTAGTAAAAATAAATTGGTTACTCTGAGGCTATTCCATATTTTAAGCGTAAACTCCTCACTGAAAGTACTTATTCCTTTAAGAATTAACTCTTCTTAAAAAATGTTATTACAAATTGCTGCGGGCCGCTTTCTGTCAGAGGTAATTTCCACGAGTAAGGAAATGTTTGCATGTGGAACATTTTTATGAATGCACAGTACCTGTTTAAATGCTGTAACTCACAAGAAATGCGTATGTGGGGAATAATGTAATAATTGTTTCCTTTTCCATAGGAAAGCATCCAGACAGTGGCTTGTACAGCAAGGGACCATCATACTCTGGTTATTCTGGGTATATCATGATGCCAAATATGAATAACGACCCGTACATGCCTAATGGATCTCTGTCGCCACCAATCCCCAGAACAGTGAGTTATCTCTTCCAAAGACCGGTTTTGGCGAGCCGGGTTTCCTCCTGTTTGGTCTGCAGTGCGTGTCCATGCTGGGGTTTTTCGGATAGCTTCAGTTACAGTGAAGGTTGCGCTTCTGCTGTTCAGAGCCTTTGGCCAGTGGAGTTTGAGAGCTCTTAGAGGTGTTGGTCACAACTGCAGTGGAAAAGCTGAGATTAACATCTGCGGTGTCTGACATCCTTTGAACAGGGCTGGTGGCTTTGTGGGGGGAGCCTGGTTTACAACTGTAGGATAATGTATGGCGGAATGATGTAAATGCTGTCTTTGTAGTGACTGGGACAGATGTGAATTTTCTGTCTTTAACTCTTCGTTTGTTGAGGAAAATCGAGGGCTGAAAGCAGAACTGTTAAGGCTGCTTGTCAGTAAGATGAAAAGATTGGATTCTTTTTTTTTTTTTTTTTACCTTCAGATATGTCACTGCTCTTCGCTGATTGATATTTATTTTTGCCATCAGTTGCTCTGCGTGAAGGCTTTATGTATCTGGCAGTATGCTTTGAAACATACTCTCTATCTTCAGCCACAAATTGTGAAACGGTCGTTTAGGAATTAACATCAACTGTGACGCAGTAGTTACAGCTTTCTTTTATGTTGTGGTGGGCACTGATTCTTCCAGGTTGGTCTCTCTGTTTCCATTGGTATAGACGCATTTTAATGTACTTTTAATTTTGGATAGTCAATTCCCATGTGTTTCTGTAAACCTCTTTGTATACGTGTAGAGCAATGGAGAGGCAATGTTAAAATGCGCTGATGAAATTGTATTAGTAGAACCAGAGTGGAGCAGGAAACAAATTTGCTTTTAGGCATCCTGCTGAAAAAATGCTGCTGCAGTTGTGTGTGCTGTGTTATGAAAAGTTGGATGCTGTTATTTCCCTGTGATAAAGCAGGTTTCCGTCTTACTGGCTCTTAGATTTTTGCTTGGTGGTCTCTGTCAAACAACTGGCATTATTTTGCTCTCCAACGTTCTTGATTTTTTTTCAGAATTGTGGCTCTTGACTTCAAAAACAAAAGAAGAGGGAGCCTAATCTGTACTGGTAATTTGGCAGTAGCAAAGTGTGTTATATTAGTGGATGTTTGGGTTCGAAATGGCAGGGTGCTTTGGCACATTTCTTTGGGAAATACACGGATCTGTCTTTTTATGCGTCGCTGCTTGCGTTTGAAAGATGCAAAAACTCACACAGCATATTGCTTTCTATGGCTCTGTTTTTGAAAAGGACTTTGTGTATAAATCACACTTCAGAGGCCTACAGCCATTTAGGGTGAAGTATGATGACTGGGATCTGTTGATATTTGTTGCTGTAAACGCTGCTCTGCAGAAAACTTCAGTTCAGATGTATCATAGGGAAAAGGATGCAGCTTCTCAAGAGGGCACCCAGACTCAAACCTGCCCCTTTGAGGACTGGGAAATTTCAGATTCTTTTTTCACCCCCTCTTTCCCGCATTAGCTTCCTAAGGAAGTCCCCAGTGCTGGTGCAAGGCTTTGAACAACAAAATCCAGTTTAATTATTCACTGAGGATTTTCTCCACATACACATGCCGTGGGGCTGTCGCTCTTTACTGATTTGGCGTCAATGCCCCTGGAATATCGGCTTCTT
Source organism: Chlamydotis macqueenii (assembly GCF_036417535.1). NCBI lineage: Eukaryota > Metazoa > Chordata > Aves > Otidiformes > Otididae > Chlamydotis > Chlamydotis macqueenii. The sequence goes on from NC_141559.1 coordinate 26,038,513, forward strand.
GCTGAATCTGGCTGTTCAGGTGCTTGAGGAACCGTCCTACGTGGGTATGCCGGAGGGGAGGTGGGGGGGAACCACATCTGCTTTCGAATTGTAAAACTGCCTGCCGAACATCTGAGGGGCCGATTTGGTTCAGCGTTGCTCTTGCGTGTTAGAGGCAGCACCACAATTTCAGTAAAACAGCACTGTTGCGGGGCTGCAATGTTGACATAAGCCTGGAGTTCTTTCAGTTTAACCACAAGGCTACACGCTCGAGTTATTAAATAATTTTTTTGTTTAATTGAACTATAATCTTTGTAAGTCTCCTAGCTGACAGCTGGGTTTTAATGCGCGTGAGATCAAAACGCCGCGTCCAGGAGATGACACGCTCACTCGCCCTCACGCCTAACCGCAGCCCCAGCCCCGGCGGGTTTGCTCTTGTTCCCCTTTTTTGGGAGTCCGAGAGCTCTGGAGGTGGGGGGGTCTCCCCTGGGGTGTCAGCCCCCGGCCATTTGTGCGGGGAGCAGCCCTGCGGTGCGTACCTGCGGCCCACCATTTGCATGACAAAAGCCGCTTCTTGTTGCTGCATCTGTTGCCTGGAGGTGTTAGGCAGGATTAAAAAGCCGCCCCGGGGCTCGGAATCTTTTTTTCCCCCGCCCGGTGCAAAACCTTTGGGAAGAACCCGGCTGCCTGCAAAAGCCCCCCGGGGGATGTGGCCCCGGAGAAAGGTGGCCAGAGCCAGGACGGGGACCATCTTGGATGAAGGTGGCTTTGGCTCCCTGCGCCAGCGCAGAGAGAGCAAAGATTTCTTGGAATGGGAAAAAAGTTACTTTCATCAACATATGTAGGAAAAAAAAAAGGCTTTTTTTTAAAAAAAAAAAGGCAAGCGCTTCACGTTCTTACTCTGTAAGATTAAAAATACAAATCTGTAGTCAGAGAAAACGTGTCTAATAAGTCGTAAAAGGAGGAAACTGAAGTGTAATTTCAGTGCAGATTTTGGAGAGGAGACAGTGTATGAGGAGGATTTAAAAGCTTCCAGAATCTACTACTGTTAGAGTGGTCACATCTTCCCTTCTCCTTTTTTTTTTTTCTTTTCTTTTTTTTGATTTGTTTTACTGTAAACTGATTTACCTTTTACAAGTTGGATTTGTAGGAGCAGGAGAGTGTTTGTTACGAGTCCAGGTACAGCCCTCGCGCGCCGCAGTACGTGTCCTTATCAGATAGCTGGTTAAGCAAGAGAGCAGAGCAGTTGGTTTGGGAGGCTGCAGGAGAAGTGGCACGTGATGGTGCCAAAACCGCAGTAACACCTGGTGAACGTGCATCCTGTGTGCTCGAGATATCTTTTGGTGGTTTCTCGGCATCGTGGGGGTACTGAAGATAGGAGGTGGAGACAGCTGTTTGTTTTCTAACACGTGTGGGTTTTTTCTTGCTTTTTCGTTAACAAGGCTAGTTTTGGGGTAGCAAACCTTTCTCGTCTGTGTGATGAGAACGTGGGGACAAAGGAGATGACTGACGAAGAATAATTTCTCTGTGTCTTAAGTCCGTCCAGAAAATCACTTTGTCTTTATTCCTCCCTCTTTGCCAATCAATTAAACTTTCTGTGGGAAGACAGAGGATTTCTGCAACCTCCCTTTTTTCTGTTCTTATCTGTTCTTGGGGTCTGAGTTTATTTCTTGGCGGCTAAACTGTCTCTTTGTAGCAGCTGGAGGTGTTAAATAGGTGGGGGATACAATCTGTAAACACCTTACAGCGACTTGCAAAACACAGCATAGCTGTTTGAAAATGGATGAGGAATTCCGCTAAGAGAGTTTGAAGGCAAGGAACAATGTTTGTACACAGGACCGGCCTGCCTTGCCCAAGTTTTGGATATTCCTTGTGTGCTTCTGCATGGCAAGGGGTATGAAGATAGCTGCTGTCTTGAAGAGCTAACGTCCTGGGAAAGATTATGTGGATAGTTTGGACAGGAGGAAGGATGCGGGTGGAAATAGCAAGAATGAGTGGCTACAAAGCCTCAGTAAGAGTGGTTTATTTTCCTAGCTGCATCTTACTGTCCCTCTGAAAGCAGACTGGTTCACTGGCTTGTGGGGAATTTTTGGGGCCCCTAGGGGAATGTACGGGAGTGTTAGAGCTAGCATATCCAGCTGCAGAAGGACACGAACCTGATTTTTCATAATATTATCTTTTCCTGAGAGTCAGCTTCTGCTGACTGTGCAATTGTAGGCACTTGCTGGGAGCCGTGGTCAGTGGGAAGCTCCCTGGCCCAGTGCGAAGTGGCACAGATGTTGGGGCTCAGCTCCTGCTCCTGTATCGCCCATCTTTGCACTGATTCCTAGGTTGGCATCGGAGCAGGATGCTCCAAGGGCCGCAGGCAGCTGTGGTCCTGTCACGCATCTCTTTTTTCTCCCTGCAGGCTCAGATCTGTGCCTGAGGAAATGGGTTGCATGGGCAGCTGAGGGGCTCAACAAGCCGGAGCTGCTCACTTGGCACCGAGGCTTCACCCTGCGCAGTGCGTGTCTCCTCAATGAAGTTGAATGATGCTGATTAGCTCCTTAAATAACTTTGAAATCAGGTGCAAAGGAGCACAGAGCTTCCCAGCTCTATGGAAGCAGAACTTGCTGGGGTTTATTTGGGTTTGCACGGAAAGGAATTTCAGCGCTATTTGCTGAGGGGCTTGGCAAGTCGCGCCAAATGCCAGCACCAGGGGAGAAGAGGAATCTGCTCAGTGCTAATAGAGGGACCTCGCTGCTGCGAACGCGTCTGTCAGCTGCTCTGACTCAAGCGTCACAGCTGATCCGTCTAAGATATGAGCCAGGTCTCTGTGAAACACAAATCCAAGCCATGAATGGTCGTGGGACGAGTTTGGGTGGTGCTTGCTTTCTCCCCCTTAGTAAAATGATTTTTCCATTTGGAAAGGGGAGCAGAAGAAGTTACTGTGGTGCCTCTAGGTTGGCTTTTGTCTGAAGCTTGATCTGGTTGCTCGCGGTAAGATGGCACTGTCCAGGCAGAGTCTTATGTACGTATGTCTATCATGAGCTTGGTCTTTGGGCACATGCTGATAAAGAAAACAGCCTATTCTCCTTGTAAGGGTGATGCAATTAGCAAATCTACCTAATTGTGAATGGGCAAGGGAGAAAGAAAATGTTCTCCTGATGTCTCAGTCCAGAGGCAGCAATTACGTGTGTGTGGCTTCAACAGAGATGTAATTAAAAACCCCACCCTTTGTAAATCATCAAAGTTGGAGCTTTTGTATATCAATATGTGTGTATGCTTATGTGCTGAATCTCCTTTTTTCTATTTATCTAGGAGCTAATTTGAGATAAACTGTAAAAGGTGGAGCCACCGCTTTCGTTTTAAGGTGGTTTAAAAGCAAAATGTCATTCCTGGTGTTTTGGTGCTGTGCCACCTCTTCTCCAACTTAATCCCAGCCCAGAAAAAATGCTAATAAAAATAGCTTGTTACAGGCTGCAAGTGCCAGGGAGGATATGGCTCGAGAAGAAAGCCTGAAGCTCCACAGGTTCAGGCATCAAAAGAGGAAAAGACTTTTTCCAGATACTTGCAGCACTGTGTGGCTGCAGGCATCGAAAGCCTGGGTACCGCAGGCCTGGCTCCTCCCGAGTACTTAACTTCTGTTTATAGTTAAGGAAAACTCCTCCTGATATGCAAAGGAAATAAGCCACACAAAAGCATTTTACTGCTGGTTTAATATTACTGAAGTCCCATTAGAGCATGTGCTTTTTTTGCTAGTAGTAAAATACTGTCTGTGTCTCTCAGAAGAAGACACATATGCAAGAGCATGCTTTAATACAGACACTGAACGTTTTGCAGCCTGAGATCTGTGCATCGTGTGGCCCACTGTGATCTCCAGTGTTCCTCTTGCATGGACTGACACCAATCTACTGTGTGACTGGTCCCAGGGAAACGGTGCTGTGAGCTGGGTGGTCTGTAGGTCCTCGACCTGGCTGTCCTCGGCATGTGTCCTCCCCGCTGCTGCCGGGGAGCCGTGTGCCATGATGCTCCAGCTGTGCATACATAGCTCCCGCTTACCCCAAACTGCCCCTGTCCTTGCTAGTGGGCGGTTATCGCTAAGCTGCTTTTGGCTGTGAGGCACATTTGGCATGTTCTCATCTGACTGTTGGGTTTGGTCCCTTCTTTGCAGGATGCTGGGGGAAAGGCGGCGCAGCTGCTCGGTGTGCTGCTCCTGCCCGGGCAGTTGGGGATTAGTGTCTCTGTCACTCCAGCCCTTCGTAAGCATTAGATTCACTTAAGAAAATTGCATTTAGAATAAGTTAATCTAGCAACTCAATGGCTTCTATTTTGAGACTTGAATCTTGTGGATATGTTTATTTAGTTTGGGTTTCCCACTTCAAAGGAATCTGTCTTCTCAGCAAGAAAGTGATTGAGCACTTAAATAAAAATATATTCATTCAATCTTTGGGATTGAGCTAAAAGTGCAGGAGGGAGTTAACATGTGCGCCAACTGTGTTAATCAGCCAGGGATTGCCTCTTCTCCTAAAGGGGAAGAAAAGTGGCCTGAACTGCCTGAGGAGAAGTGGCATGCCTTCCCCTGGCTTCTGGCCATGGTGTTGCTCACTGATGCTTCAGGCTGAGATGAAGGACCCAGAATATCTTCGCCTGTGATTTTCAAAGATACCAAATCCCTCGTGTAGAAGAGCGTTCTCATGCAGCTGAAAAGTGCACGTGATGTTTGTTTATTTCCTTTAAGTGGCTGTGGATATAGGTGAGGTTGAGGCATAAAATCAATAGGATGAGCTTAGTCAGCACAAATTACAAGTGTAAAGTTACGAGGTTTTGATTGAATATTTATAAAATGGGCAGTTTAACTTAAAAAGTAAGTGTACTGTTGTCACCAGGTGTGACATATAAACCCGAGAATTGCTTTGGTTAGGAGTTATTAGGCAAGCCAAAGAGCGGTTAATTCCCAAACGCATCTGTCGATCCAAGCACTTTCAGTTCTCTAGCCCAGTACTTCAAACAGTGCCACGCATGTCAACGGGCAGGTCTGCTTCACCCAGGCTGGTGCACGGGGGAGAAGTCCTGTGGGAGGCAGTGATTTGATGCATGTGTTTGCCATGAAGTGCCTTCTGAAAATGCTGGCACTTCGAACAAAGCTGATGGCAGCTCGGCTTCCCCCGTGGCGGGCTTGAACGGAGCTCTGGACGGGGATGTAGGGGTTATCCAAAGAAAACTAGTCTGGATATGGTCTGATTCATCAGCTACGTCCAGAAAAACAGGGAAAGTGAACATGGGGCTTTTGTTGGGCAATTTTGTTGGCTTAGAGCTGGAGAGCGGTGAGCTCTAAAAAGCCATCCCTGTAGGCCCTGCATTTCTGGGTTGAGGTCCTAGTGACACCAGCTGCTCGGAGTCAAGGCTCTGTCTTAGTAACTGGTCACTTAGCTACGCTACAAGGCTCTATTTCTTCTATTTTCTGCCTCTTTGTGTATTTCAGAACTGCCTCAGAGATTTATCTTTGTGGATGTCTGTTGTCTCTCCACAGTTTTGGCATATCTTCTTGCCTTGATCTTTCTTCACTCCCCCCAAATCTTGCGTTGGCAAGCTTTGTATAACATAAAAAAAAGTACAATACGGAGGTGACGATTAAAGGTGTCAACACTTGTCAAATGCAGACCCTGCTTGGAGAGATGGCCCTTTCCTTGGTGATGTGCTAAAATTCAGATAAACTGTGTCCAGCAGTGCAAATGTGTTTACTTTGTTAAAATGCCACAATCCAGTGATTTGTTTAGCATCTCCAGTTTCTGAAGTCTGACTGGTGTCATATCAGGTTTAGGAAGCTGCAGTTACAAGTGGTAATTGTGATTTTGGCCATTTTGTATAACTCCGATGTACCCCCATGGTGAGTAAGGTTCCCACCACCGTAACCCAGTGTTACGTCTCCCAGAGAGCAGCTGGGCCTGACACAGTGCAGGGACCCCTCCGAACTGGGGGAGACTCTGATTTCTCCTCTCAACATCCATGTGAATTAGCCCCTGCAAAGAGTAAAGATGGTTCACGTACAGGTCCTCCTCTCCCAGATGTAAGTGCATGTGCAGGTGCAGCTTCTTGAGGAGCTTTTGGGAGCGGAGCGGGAGCGAGCAGGTGGGTGAGGGTCAGGTGTAGGAGCCCAGGGCGGCGGGGCAAGCGGCAGCGTGCCCCGGACCCCTCTGGGCTGCCGGGCATCGGCATGGCAAGAAGTGAGCTCACCGAGCTGGCGCAGGGAGAGCTTTCAAGGATGTTGAGGAAATAAGCTGTATCTGTGGAACATACTGAAATATATTTTGAAAAGTATCAGCAATTAAAATAATTTACCCTATAGAATGCCCTTAAAGCTTTTTGTTTTGCTGCCCTCCAACACTAGCACCCAGCGTTGTATTTGTGTCTGTTCTTTACTGCCCGATTTCCTTCTGCACGCAACTGAAATTCAGCTTATAAAAAATAAGTTTGAACTGAGCACGTTGGATTTGGGAAATTTGTTACTCAGAACCTTCTCTCACGCATTATTTCATGTCTTAAATACCTCTGGTCTAGGGAGAAAAGGAAGCTGTGCTGGATTTATTGGAAAAAAGGACTAAAACTTTAAAAAGCTTAGCTCTTAAGTGTGTGGATTTTTAAGGTTTTGTTGAGACCTTTTTTTCCTCTCTCAGTTATTTTGAGGATGTTTCTAAGATAATAGTGCAGAGATCCCTGTTTTAGATGTAAGTCTTTAGAAGGAAAACTCGGAATAGGAGAACCACGAAAAAATGCTAATTTATTAGGCAACTCCCCAGACAGTTTTACAGCGCTATTGCAAACACTTTTTTTTTTTTTTTTTAAACTGACAACTACTAAGCTTCTTGACCTGTGAAAGATGACTTCATATTTTGTAATAAGGAAATATTAAGAGACTCTAGGAGAGCTGGTCAAAATGCTGTTTTGCTTGAAACTTTCTTAATTCAAGGGCCCTCTCAAAACAACTTGTGTAGAAAGCCTTCCTTCTTTCTTTGAAACAGTAAATCCTTCCTTTTCTGTCTTTTTCTGTCCAGGGATATGTGTGTGAATGAGAATATTACAGGCTAATGGGGCAGAACAATAAATATTCAGTCAGGAAATGTGGTTTAATCAAAGCCAGTTCAGAAGGCCCTGTGTTTGGGGTGCAGGCAGACTTTTTAGGAGAAGGAGATTTCAGAGGGGGTTTTGTGGAGCTTGTCTTCCAGCTCTTGCTCCAGGACTGCAAGTAAATACATTCAGTTAAGCTGAACAGTTGTGCTCACTGTACAAAATATGCCCTCCTCCATTAAATGAATATTTCTGGACAGTGTCTACTGGACAAAGCATTTTTTCAGGTTCAGTCAGCAGAAGAGCCTGCGAGGTGGGTCTTGCGTTTCTCTTGTGGAGGCAGTGTTTCACAGCCTGGGAGCCTGTAGCTCTGAAGTCAGCTGTGGGCTGACGTTGGCCTTTCACATGTTACCTGTGTCCCCTCTCCTCTGCTGGGCTGGGTGGGTTCTCCCAGGAAGGGATGGCTGGTTAAGACAGTGGTTGAGATTTGAGCCTAGGGGGTTAAGCCTGGATTGGGCGAGCTGCCTATAGCTGTTTCGAGGGTGGAGCAAAAGTTTGTGCCTGTGCAATTAAGCATGAAATAGGTAAATTCTGTGTATAATTACCCAACGTAGAGTCTAGCGTGAGGACGTGACCCATGGAAATCGCAGTGCGTTGGTGGCTGCCAGCAAATTCCTGGGAGGTATCCCTGGCGCCCACGCCGGCACGAGGGGAGGGGGGGTCACATCCCCTGCCCCCCCCCCACCCTGCTCCCAAAAGCAGAGGTCTGGGAGGAGGTTTCTGCAAATGGGGAAATGAAAAAATAAAATTTGTTCAGAGACTTAGAGGAGGGTAATGGCAGAGATGGGAACAAAATACACATTTCCCAAGTTAACTTCAGGAACCCACCTGAAACACAGCTTGCTTGTAAAGATATGTTTCTTGGGTTGGTTGTTTTTTTTTTTTTTTTCATGAAAACAAACCAGAAGTTTGAGAAAGTAAAAACTGGGATGTGCATGGAGAGGGGAATAAGAGGATTAAGGCAGTGCCGATAAGAAGAAAGTTGGTGGCAGTGCTGGCTGTGGCTGTATTTCATACTCAGCCTTTCAGTTAAGGACCGAATAATCCTATTGAAGTTTCTAAGGAAATGGAAGGGGGGGCTTAAAAAAACTAGCTTAAAAACTTTTTGTCCAAAAGCAGACTTTGTTTTTTCCCATTTTCCTTCCCTGCCATCACAGCAGCACCCGTATCTTTCGACTCGCCACAGACGGGGCAGACTGCTTGCGCTCAGCATCGTTATTTGCAGCTCCCACTTTTGTCGCAGTCCGTCTCTCAGAAATTCAGCCCAGACGTGGCTCAATAACCAGCACGGTGTGCTCCGTCTCCCAGGAAGCTGCCATCAATTCATAGCTCTTGCACATGATGGGCTGGGGTTTCTCAGCTGCCTTCCCTGGGCTGCAGCATGGTGGTGGGGCTTTTGTCGTTTAACTGGGAGGACCTTGCTCTGCTGCTTCTTAAAGCAGCGATTTGGGATGGCGTCTTGGCAGCAATGGCATCTGTCTTCCTCTTCCAGCCGTGGTGGGCACCAGCTGTGGCCTCAGCCATGTCCGTGCCCTGCACCTCAGCAGCCTCCGGTGGGAAGAGTGGTTTGCAAGGAGATGCTGGTTGGTTTAAAGCTGGGGACTTTCAACTTCTGGACATCCTGAAATACCTGATACTTCAATGAGTGCCCAGGCTGTGCTCACTGGAGCACAGCTCTCAGCTTCCTATTTGTGTTTCTTGAGTGGCGTGCCCCCGTGGCATCACCTCCCCAGGGTTACCCAAGTCATCGGTGTCGTTTTCTTTTTCCTTTCTTTCTTTATCCTGTAGCTGCAGCCTATACACAGTGGCCACAGCTGGCAGCTGCACATTCCTCAGCACGACAGCCGAGCCTAAAACTCAGTTGCGGTCGTGCAGGTCGTCACTTTGCTGGGATCAGGATTGAAGGAGCTGGTAAGGTTTGTAGTCAGGCCCTCCCTGAGGCGGTCACTGAAAAAGCCTCTGTGAGGAGAAGCTGTGCCTCTGCTGGGGCACGGAGAGCTGCCTGCGCAGGTTGTGCGGTGGGGTGTGCAGGATGAAAAGCTAGCCAACAGCCTTTGTGTGCCTCTTTTGGGCTAAATGGTGCCTCTTAAATGTCAGTGAATAGTGCAAAAAAGTAGCAAGCTTTCAAGCAAAAGTATCAAGTAGCAAGTGAATCCTCTGCAAATGAACAGAAAAGTCCCTGGAAGGGAAAATAAGCAGTAATTACGGTAAAACATACTTTTTCATCACAGTAATGGTTTGATGCTGAAAGGCACGGTTGCAGCATCATATAAAAGTGACTTCTCTGCTGCTGTTTCTTCATAGCAGCGAGTGTTTTGGAGACCTTTTCAGTGCTATGCACGTTGCTAGCTCAGTTTCCAGAGGCTGGCATTCGTTTCCAGATACTTGGGACTCCCTTATGGGATAGGCAGAAGGTGAATTGGCTGCCCTGCTGACATGGCAGCAGATACCTCTACTTAACAGTGTCTGCTCCAGCTCTTTGTATCTTGCCGCTCTTTCCTCCGTGTTGCTTTATAAGCATCCCTCTGGTTATCGGAGTGGATACCAGAGCCACAAAGAATTAGTCCTGATTTAAGAAAGGCTGTAGAGGAAGCAGTAAATTTGCTGGGGATCACAGGAGAATGGGGGGGGGGGGGGCGGGGGGCAACTCAAAACCTTGGATTAACACAGAAAAGACTTCTGTCTTAATACTACTAAAAAAAAACATAAGGTTTTACATCTTGGTAAAGAGCTTGCTACGTTTGGCTCTAGTTCCAGCCTGAATATGGTTAGTGTGTGTTAAGAATCAGTCGAAGTAAAAATGAGACAGTTTCCCAGCCTTGAAATGACAAGGGCATAAGCTCTGTGTCCACAGGGAGGGAGGGCAGATCCCTTTGCTGTTGTCTTCGAGTCAGGGTTTTAATGACTACAGGGAAAAAAGGAGTCGTAGAACAGCAGAAGAAAAATGATACAGCTAAGAGGAAATTATTTTTATTGCTAATACATGGGTGCTCATAATGTTTAATTCTTTACAGCTTATAATGTTTAATTCTTTACAGCTTATGCTTTATTTGCACCTTCTCCCTTCCTCACCACTCTGCGTGCTGTAGTGGCAGCTACCATGTTTCAAAATTACTGCTTTTAAAAGCTCCTATTCAGTGGTTTTAGAATGAATAAATGTATTTATGGAAGTAGCAGTGGTGGTCAGACTGGTCAGTGTATGGACGCAGAGTGGTTCAGCTATTGCACCCTCCCGGGCTCTCGCTTTTAATGTCCTTATCCCCCCTCCTTTGAATCGATAAGTTTTAAAAGTTCCCTGGAAATTTTTTTTTTTTTCAGGGTAGTGTAGATGTACGTTTAACTAAAGTTCAGGACAGTCTTTCTCGATAGAGATTTACTTTTGTTTTCACCAGCGAAGCCAGATGAAGAGGGAGGAGGAACGTGGGAGCATTTGATGCCCCTGAAAACAATTTTGTGGCAAGAGCAGTTTTAAGGCAGCCTATGAGTTATCTGTATGACTGGAGGAGAGAGAATCTTAGAGGACGCTTTGTGGTGTTTTACACTTTTAGATCGCTTTTTTATCTTTTTAGATAACTAATGGGGACTTCGTTTGCCATGTGCCATGTGTCTGGCGTAGGGCGAGTGGACCGCTGTCAGTTTACTACAAGGAGCTGCAGAGGGGAGGCGACAGCCTGGGCATCTGCATAATATTGCCTTGCATCAGGTGCTAAAAGTCACTAAACGTGCTGTGAGTCACAATATTTTTTCCCAATTTGACTCGCTTGCCCAATCATATTTTTACTTCAGCCTTTAGGCTGGAAAAAGCATGTGCATAATCAGTTCATTTTGTGTGGTCTAGGCTATAAAAATGCCCCCTCTGTTCTTTCCATATGAAAAACGTGTTTTTAATTTCGAGGAACTTATATAATTTTCTGTGCTTTCTTTTGTATCTCAGATTAAAAACAAATGCTCCCTTCCCCTAACTTTGCATGTTCCAATTACGGAGTTGTGAAAATAAGTCATCCTTCAGCTTTTGTTACTTTCAAACAGCTATCGGTGATGTCAGAGTCAATACTAAAAGCATTAAGAATGCTGGCAGAATGTAATGCAGCTGCAATCCAACATGATGTTGGAAATGGGGTTGAGAGCATAAAGGCTTTCCATATTCCCAGGGCGCACAACTGCTCGCGGCCTTGGCTTTGATCTCTTCAAAGGCTGCTGCCTCCTCCTAGATGGAGAGACTTGGCTGCCACTCGCTCGCATTGAAAAAAGGCAGAGGTCTCTATTCAGGCAGAAATCAATCACTGTGCAGAAACAATTATGTGTAATTCAACCATCATGAAAACAGGGCGAGATTATGGGTTTGTTACCTGAGTGACTGCGTGGAGATGGGAAGCAGCGGACGCGGGAGTCCTGCTGACATGCCACATCTTGATGACAATTATAGACACATGAATGATGTGGCAGGCGGGGGTGGCGAGATGACAAATGCTGGTCACGCTGTCCAGCAGAGCAGAAAATGAGGTTACAATTGGGAGATAATGTTTGCATATGTAACCATATTTCAGCAAGCTGGGCAACTTCAGGGAATAGCGGAGACGGGTGATCGTAAACAAAGTCGGTGTGTGCCGTGGCTATCGGCTTTCTATGATGCAGAAATGTGTATGTGCAGTGAGAAACCTGGGCGCCGTGTCCTGAAGAACTGCTCGTTTGAAACAGCCTAGCAGCGTGTTTTGGTGGAGGAGGGAAGAATTGCCTGGGAAAAGGAGAAATCTCCCGCATTCAGCCCTCAGAAGGCAGAGGAAGCAAATGAAAATCCTTCTGCGTCCCTCGGTATCTCGGGACAGGGTGGTATTAACTTGGCAGTGAGAGATGGCTGTTTACAAACGGCATTGACGAGCCTGTCTGGCGTCTCCTGCCTTCCCCTCCCAGCGGGGATTTAGGCTAGCCTTGTGGTAGCGCATCTCTGAGCGAGCGCGTTTTAAGATTTGCATGGTAACATTTTGGCTGCAGTAGGCTGTCGGTAGTGTGACGTGATGCTCGAAATATCTTCTGATGTATAATGGCCTCCTTTAATTAGGAACTTTTTTTTTTCCTTCCCCTGAGTGGTGAGCAATAGCTGACTCTTTTTAAAGAGAATTGGTGTGTGTAGTATCTGCCGTGAGAATATTTATTTAAAGCATTATTGCCTATAAAATCTTAAAATAGTTTTCCTCCCAAAAAGGCAAAATAAAACACAGATGCCTGATTATGAAATGGTATCCCTGCTCAGTTTGGTACACAGGACGAGCTTTACCTTTTATACTGCTCAGGCTTAGACATCAGAGGCGCAAGAAGCTGCTTTGAGTTACAGATCTTCAAACAATAAGTCAAAACAAAAAATCAATCCCTCCAGTCCCTGGGTGCAGTTAGCTAAAGATAAAAGAGAAAAATAAAGTTATGCTAAAGCAGATAGAGGAAAGGAACAGATATGCCAAGGAAACACAGAGGACAAGTGCAGAGTTGAAGTAGGCCTAGTGTGAGCCAACATCAATGAATTTTTATCTTATCAAAAAGTTTTAGGGTTGCCAATTCTTTTCAAACTGGATTCACTCTGCTCCAGGGCTGCCTGAAGCGTTGTCTTCAATAAAAGTTGCTTTTCCCCACCCTCCGCACACCTCCCTCTCACTCCTAAATGTAATCACACACAGGGATTAGGCTGCACCTCACTAAGGTACGAAACTTCACTGCAGACTTCAACAGTAAATCAAAGACTCTGGTAATCCCTTGTTATTACAAATATGAACTGAGTTTCTTTTTAAGTGTTTGGTGAAAGATGCGTAATCTCAAAAAAAAGTAAAACCATTTCCTTCTGGTGTTATTTCCCAACCCCCTCTGCCTCCCAATAAATTTAAATTGCAAAGGAGTTTTTAAAATAGATTTTTAAAAAAGCAACAGATTTTTTACAACCCTTTTTCATAGCTGATTCATGAAATTTTTAATGCCAGTTAACTGTCTTGATTGAATTAAGTATGTGGCTTAAGCCTTAACCTGCAAAGAAGAGAGCATTGCGCCCCAAAGTTGCGATATGAAAGCTAAACCCCTCTGTGTCCCTCTTCAGGATCAACATCTCGGGGTGCAGTCAAACCAAAAAGCCGTCTTTGGAAAGAGGTCTGTTGACTTTGAGCTTCTTCTGTTTCTATTGCATCTGTAAAGGCGTTTATAACAGGGGCCAGCACGCATGTTCGAGTCCTATCGGGAGGAGCTCAAGGCAGCTGTTGGCATCCGTGGCTCCGAAGGGATGGTGCTGGTACCTCCCCGTGGTCAGACAGGAGTGGGTATTGCCTCACGCAATAGCTACTCCAGCAGCAGAAAACATATTTATCCAACCGAAAGTGATTAATAGACATGGATCGTACATTGTGTGCAAAAATACTTGGAATGCACTAATATTCAAAGAACTTGGGAAAATCTAGTTGATGTACAACTTCAGCTCAGTAGCTGATGTCTCAGGGCCTGCTTCCCATCTGCCATGTGGCATAATGTCCGTTTCATAGATGAGACAACAGAGCAGAAGAGGAGGAATAAAAGATTCAGGATATGCAGGTGCAAGTAAGCTGAGCCAAGGGTATTGATGTTAGGTCTTGCTCTTCGCCGAGAATTTGAGGAGGTGATTTCAGACACTTACCTGGTAACCTAGAGCTGGCTCTTCTCACTTCAGGCTGCTGAACTGCTGCCTTGAGAAAAACATAAATCACGCTTTTCTATGTAAACAATTGCATTCGCTGCTACAGAAGTGTTTATGGGATTACGAACTGAACAGGAAAAGGGTTAGTGAATATAGATGTTACTACGAGATACAGTATGGAAGATGTGGCCCACAATGTGAAAAAATGGTATCTCCAGTGTCTCATTTGGATAAGGTAGAAGTTACTATAGGTAACTTTACTCAGAAGAAACATTCAGCCAGTTATTGCCTTAAAAAACCAGAAATCTGCAGCTTGATAATTATTCCCATTCATCTCTGGGTAGATTGCATCTTAAAGATAATTTTTTTTAATTGCTTTAGTAGTTCTCCTTACGGTTGTCTTCTTTGAAGTGAAGAGCAGCATGGCATGATACCTCTCATCAGGAGCGGCTGCACCGAGGGGCTGAGCTGAAGCTGGAGGCTGCTCAGCTACAGCTGGGTGGTGCAGAGCCCCTTTCATCCTTTACCAGTCTTGGCTTCCTCCAGTCTCAGCTGTAGGTGAAGTCTTGTCAGCAGTAATTGTCAGTCGCTCAAAAGAAATGTTTTATGTTTCATGGAGGCAAAAACAAGTTGAGGGCTTGGTACTCAAAATGCTGGGTATGGGATGTGCTGCTTACCGACTGCTGTGGTTTTGCAAAAGTCAGTGGGAAGATCAGTAGTCCTTGGGACAGCTGATGCAGAGCAAAGACTACTGCAAAATATTAAATCCTGCCCAGAGAAGGGGGGCACGTGAGGCATGTGGTGCATTGTGATCTTTCCTGTGTCCTTGCTAAAGGATGCTAAGTGCAAGCTCCAAAATGTGCTGTTTTGAATCAGGATGAACTAGGAGGCTTACAGGGCTTAAACAACCCAACCTGAAATGGAAAGTGCCTTAACTGAACTTACAGAGCATTTCACTTTTTTGTGTGTTTGTTTGAAGTGTGTATTGAATGGAAACAAAGGATGGAGCAGAGGTGAATGGGAGCTGCAGGCTCTGCCTATCCTCTCTGCCCCTCCTGCCTTAGGAGAGTAAGCCCGCACCTTGTCACTTTGGGAAGCGCCAGCAGTCTCCCTTTCCCATTTCAAATACGTTGATTCAAGTACTGGAGATAAATGTGTTGACTGAGCCTGGTTCCTCTCAGCATGGGGCTTTTCTTTCTTTGTCTTTTTTGATCTGGGCTAGCTGAGTATCCCAGCAATAGCAGCTAATTGATTTAGCCTGTGTCAACTCACTGCAGTACAGAGATTCAGTTCTTTCAGCTCTCCCAGTACCGCGTGCAGGGACTAAAACCAGCAGCTGACGCTGTGTTGGGCTGGATAGAGTAAGGGCTAAGTGCAGAGCAAGGGGATGATGCGGAGGTGCCTGGCAAGGAGCCGGTGCTCTGTCCTGCGACCTCTGGGAAGCTGGAGCTTATGGGATGGTGGGGCAGGCGCGATTTCTCAAAGCTGGCCTACTTAGCCTCTAAAGTAAACATCAATTTGCAGTCCCTTGGTAGGGAGGGAGCAGTCCAATAACGCCAGGATAACTTTCTTGCCAGCAACACTCATCGTTGAGGGCAGCATTTAACTTCATTTAATTGGGATGCTCAGGTTTCGACAGTCGGCTTGCAAAAGCGGCAGACGATGTGAAGGTGCCAAATGATTTTTTTTTATGCCCGTGATACACAGCACGTGTCTCTGTGGGAAAGGTGACCCTGGCTAGGTCCTCTGGCGGGTGGCAGAGGCTCTGGGGGCTGCTAGTTGGCATGAGAGAGGGGCAGAGCCCTCCTGCGATGGCAGCGGGAGCCTCGCCTACATTGGGGAAAACTGCAGAAACGTGAAGTTGATTTGTGGCCGTGGGAGGGATGAGCGATCACCCTTACCTCCTGGTGGGCACGCTTCTGCCCTGACGTCGCTCCAGCAGCAAGGATCTTTCTGCAGACATGCTGGCTCGAATGTCTGCCCTCTTCAACTTCTGTCCCGGTGGAGCTGAGCCTTAAATAACAGGCAGATGTTTGCAGAACGTGTATTATGGAAATCAGACCAGTCATAACTTGACTGTTCTAAAATAATGCGTGTCTCTTCAGAAGAGTGGCGGCTGAGTTTCTTTTGGCTGGAGGCAGAGGCAAATTTGTGTGCTCAGGGCAGTGGCCTGTGTAGGGCGGCCGGGGGACAAGCCGTGCCATTCCCACCATCCTGGGACGGCTCCAGCCCCGGCGGCACATCCCCTGCTCCAGCAGGAGAGTTTCGCTCCCTCCCACTCCTCCTGGCTTCCCTCTGGCCCCCGCCCTGAGAGAGCAGCGGGCAATGTGGCAATTAGGAGGTTGCCGTCGCAGTTGCAGCAATTAGGAGGTTGCCAGTGCGGCCGTGCAGCTGCTGATTTGCATGTCTGCCTACGTCGGGCAACTTTCACGTCACTCCACTTTCCTCCCCAGGGCTGCCAGCGCGTGGCCGTCTCCCGTGAGCTCCTTCCCACGCCCTGGCGGGTGCTACCCGGCATGCACGTGATGCCACTCCTTCCTCCAGTACACAGAATCCGTGGGTCCAGCTCAATGGGGTGGCTCAGCAGCGCTCAGTGGGTTGGAAACCTGTGGCTGCCTCACAGCATTTTGCTTTTCCCTCATCCCAGCAGGTAGTCACGGGGAGCACTGCTTCATCGTTAGCACTCGCGCAGGTTCCTCCTCAAGAGTAATTCAATTTTAAAAATAATCCTTAGTCTCGTTATTGGAAACTTACTTTATTTTTTACATTTCCTACCTTTCTAACCAACCTGGCCCCCTGGCTGTTCACGTCGCCCTCTCTTCCAGAGGAGTGTCGGCATGGCGGGAGGAAGGCTGCCTCCTGCTCTCCTGTGGAAGCCTCATCAGCTGGACCTGGAGAAGTATTGAATTAGCTTTATTATGCTGCTGATTTGAAGTCATTACTGGTGTAAGCCGATGCAGTTCCATTATTGTTGATGGGATTGGGGCTCTTCTTGTCACAGGTGAATTGGACTCAATTAACCAAAGCCATGGTCTTAATTAGAAGCTCTGCTTTCAGTGGCTCCTCCCGGGTGCCGGAGGTGGGATGCCCCCCGCCTTGCCTCACTGCCCCGCAGGGCTCTGCGAGTCAACGGGCAAGGTGCCATTTCATCCTGGGCAGCATCCACAGGGACCACATGGCATCCTCTCCTTTTTGTGCTACGCATGCCCTCGGCTTTGCTCTAGGGGAGAGGAGACCCAGCACGAGCTGTTGGAACGTGCAAAACAGCCCCTTTGGTCTTGCTGGTGCGGAGCCCAGTGCCTGTGTTGCGGTGGCTCCCGATCTGCCCCCTTAGTCTACGCAGTCCAGCCAGTAGACAGAGGTAAGTCAAGGGTTTTGAAAGATGCTTGGATCAACAAACTAAGCAGGAGATTTTGTGTTTTCACCAGCTGACGATTTTTCAGTGGCCCTTACTAAATATTACTTCCCCTACGGCCATGCCTGGCTCTCCTGAATGCCTGGATGAAGTGACACATCCGTAAGTGCTTTAGGAAGAACACAGTGCCCATTATCCCACTTAGATGGGTAGAAAAAGCCGGGCACAGGGGAGGAAGCATCCTTTCGTGGGACAGGCCAGCGGTGAAGCTTCCAGGGTGGGCCAGGCTCCTGCCTCCTGCTCAGCTGCTCTGGAGCGTGGACCACTACCCAGCAGGCTTGCAAATGGTCTCCTGTGGCCTGCTTTCACCTTTCCCTAAGAAAATGCGTCACTCCCAAGGCACACTCGTGCTGGGTGCCAGTATGCGGGACCATCCCGAGGGCCTGCCCATTTGCCTCATCCCTGCTGCTGGAGGGGACAGCGGCTCTTCTGAAAGCATGCACCCTCCTGCTAAATATAGCGTCAGTGCGGGCTCTATATTTAGCATGCATTTTAAGTGTGTTTTTCAGTAGGAGCCCTGCAGGATTTCGGCAGCAGACCCCGCAGCTGGGCTTCCTGGGATTTCGTGTCCTTTCCCGGTGAGGAAGGATGTGCCGGGGACGGAGAGCTCACGTGGTGCTTGCCGGTGGCCCCGCGTGCTGCGTGCTTGCCTGGCTGGCTGCTGCAAAACAGGCGGCCTAGCAGCTGCTTGCTGCCTCCGGCTAATGAAGAGCTTCTTCCTCTGCCTCACCACTGGGATTTTTATGCTTTCTCTCCCCTCCAAAAGCTGGTGGGAATGTAGCTGCTTGGAGACCTTTACCCCCTGCTCAGGTGTGGCCACAGTTGGCCAACGTCCTCCAGAGTTAAGAGGGACTAAGCCGTAAGTGTGGGCAAAGATTGGTTTAATCTGCAACCTCAAGTAGATCCTTTTCAGATCAACCCATTGACATTAGAGTTGTTGTTGCACCCCATCGCGTGTCTAGCTGCAGACTGGCACTCCCTCTAAATAGCAAGGTGAGAAGATCAAGACTTGGGCAGCAGGGGAAGGCTCCGTGTGCCATGGTTTAGTCTTGTTGCACAGGACCGAACTGTTCGGAGGTGTTGCTGAGATGCTAACTCACCCGTTTGTACCATGGGCAGCAGCTTTCCTTGGGCCAAGCTGGAGTTTGCACCCACCAGCATCCTGACGGTCCCTCGCTCCTCTGTTTAGGAAGGGCTGCTCTTTCTGGTAGCCGTTAGGAGGGACTCCGCAGTACCCTAATGAGTGTCTGGGTGCAAGGTAATGATCGGAGACGTGTGTTTAGCATCTCTGAGTCTGACCTGCAAAACATGTTTGTAGCTACACATGCTGGCACTACCATCCTGCATGTGGCCCATGCCTGGAGGAGGCAAGGGAGAGAAAGGTGCTGCTATTTTTGTTCTGGCGGTGGTTTATGGTGGTTGTTTCGTTGCCTAGATAGCTTACAGTGGGTGGCATTCACATCAGATGCTACCCCACACCCAAAAAACCAGAAAACAAACAAAAGCTGAGATAAGCGGTACTTTAAGGAAGATCAAAAACTTGTCTGTGTGTTTCTTCTTCTTGGGGGAACCTATGGTCCTACAGACAGATCAAATGCAGGTTTAGGTATATATACACAGGGCTCTCAGTGGGTCCTGTTGTTCCCTCTAAAAGTAGCAAATGAGCAGTATTACTGAGAGGATGTGACAGGTTAGGTATGAATCACCCCATCAACACACAAAAAAGTATTCTCTGAAAAGGTTATTTTTGTTCTGGTGTAGATGGTCAAATGTCGCCTCAAAGTGTTGTTGGGACAGCACAGGGTATGGTGGGGGACGGTAAAATGGTGGTAATTGCACATGGCATGTTTCTTTTTATTTTAGGTCCCTAACAAACTTGCAGCATCATGCGTTGTTACTTTCTAAGCTTGATTTATTCTCATTTCAGCTTGACTTTTACTGGAGCAGCCCTTGCTTGTGCTCAGCATACCACGTCCGTATCTGTGTATTTTCAGCCCTCTTACCTCAGATGGGTCGAAACCTGATGGCTGAGTAAAAGGCATAATGTTGTTGAGCTGCGTTTTCTTGCTGGAGGTTTACGTGCATCTTCATTTCACTTGCATAACTTGCACACGTAGGGCCTACTCTCCGCCACTATTGCTATGCAAGAAGTCAGCCTCTAAACTTAGCTCTGATCCGAGCCACCTTCCCGTGAAGGTGCATAGCACCTCTTCTCACCGTCATTGCTGACAGGCAAGTTTTATTTAATTCACAGCAAAGATCTTCTTTCAGTGCTCTTTGGTGCCCATGTTCCCTTGGGTTTTACCCTCCATATCCCTCGCGCGGTGGCCCTTCTGCCGCAGTGGTGCAGGCGGCGAGGCCCGTGGGTGCCTGGCCCGCATGGCTGCAGGAGCTGCCACTGGTGTTTTGGAGTGCACGGAGCTGACTCTCCTCCAAGCTAAGCAAAATCTTGTGCCAGCTGGGTAATGGGGGGAGATTAATGACTGCCTTGGAAGCCAGTTTTCCAGCATACTGGCCGGAGGGCAAGCATCATGATAGTTGTAGCAGCTGGTTTGGAGAGGAGGGAAATGAGGGGAAGATAAAATTGCACGCCCAGAATGCCAGGGTAGCCTGTGTCCATGCTTTGATGTCTTCTCCCTCCACACCCTCCTGTGGGTTAAAAATGAAACTAGACTACATTTATAATGGGTGTGTGAATGTCTGTATTTAGCTCCGGCAAGCAAGCTTCTGGACTGGATACTCGTATGTGGAGAGATATAGTTTGGCCAAGTGCAGGAATGGGTATTTTCTGTGCCCTTCTTGTGGGGACAGATGGACACACGGAGATGGACACCCACATGCACACACGTCGTCTCATCAATTCAAGCATCGCAGCCTAACAGATTCTGACACACATGTGCATGCTGGGTTATGAAAGGGGATGAAGGGAGATTAAATGTCCTTTTATTCCTCCTTTATGGTCCTGAAATGTGTAGGTCAGGGTGTGGGTTCCCCATGCCACTGCTTTGGGGTTAGGGCTGCAGGGAGACAGCCCCGTTCGGGTCTACAGCGAGGACACAGGCACCGTGCTATGAGGAAATGGAGCCGCAGACCAGCCTCAAAATCTCTAAAATCTGTTTGTGCAACCAGAGAAGCAGAGGTGAGCATCCTCCCTGCGATGCACTTCGGAGTGGGCAGGAGCCATCCTTGCACCCTTGGGAAGGCCAAGGCAAAAGATGGGGTTCCTCCGAAGTGGCAGGCAGGGTGCACACGCATGAAAGCAGGTAGCTTGGAGGAATTCAGTCTCCCTCCTGTTACCGTGCAACACTTCTGCATCCACTTCTGCATGGCGCACTTTAATCAGCAGCCCTCCCCCCTTGGCCCCCGGGCCTCAAAATTCCACAAAACCCAATTAACAGAGATGAGAGAGCTCTAGCATGTATACATATGAAATTTCAGAAGGCTGAAAAAGAGACTCTTAATACCATAAAGCCTGCCCTAAAGTAAAATTTGCATCTGAAATCTACATAGTTAACCCCCGTGAGGAAGACAGCATAGCTGAGCACAACTCTTTTTTTCCCCCCCAGAGGGGTAACTTTTCCAGGTCTGCCTGGTTTAACATCAGCCTGCTTGCAGCTGCGGAGCGCTGCAGAGCGAGCCCCACGCCTCCTGTACGACCTGCAGGGAGCACCCAGGAATTATAGCTCCAGCTTTAGAGATGGTACTGCAGTGGCCCAAACCGACCCACCCTGAGAAGACCATGCGAACTTCTCTAGGTTGGTGACCCAAAGCAGGCTGGGTGGATGTCGTGCTTGCGTAGACTCATTAAAGGAAGTATTCAAGACTGATCTAATTATCGCTTACAGATTCAGCACATTCAGCCCCGGGCTCCAGGTGTTTTCACGCTTTACTAACCTGGTACTACACTGGCTTGTTTAAATTGCCCATCGTGAACTGTCCTGAGAAAGACATCCTCCATTTAAAATAATTAAAAACAAACAAACAAAAAACCCTCAGCAAATCCTCAGCTTTCTGTACGGGTTCAGTGTTCAGAGGGGAACTGGGGATAAAGCTTTATTCCCCTTCTGTGCCTTTATCTATCTCTTTCGCTATCTTGTTTGTGTAAGATACAAAATTTCTCCTCCTATTATCTTACTTACAGCTTAATCGCATACTAATTGGACACTATACTCCTGTTGCTCTGCTCTTTTTTCAGTATCTAAACGTGCATCTTCTATGAGAGCGGTACACAAGTACCCTCTTCAATTAAGAGAAATTAAAGAACATCTAAAAACTCTCATTAGACAGTGATTCTCCTCGTTGACAGTGATGGGTTTGGCTTTAAAGTGGCTGGTGTCTGGCGAGCGTGGGCAGTGTGCTGGGAACACAGGTAAGTATTTCCCTGCAAAAACACGAGGCCTCAAAGCTGCTTTTTTTATTACCTCCGGATTCTGCAAAGGGCTGGTTATCTCACGCTGCGAGCCAGCATGATCAAAGCCCCAGGAAAGGTCAGGCATTCCTCCAGGAGTGACACTCAACTGCCAGCAGCACTCCTCCAGCCCGTAGCTCCCACAGCCCAGGCTGCGGCACCGCACTGAAATCCTTTATCTCGTTAACGAGTGAACCTACAGATTAGCCAGCACGGCCTTAGCTTGACGTCAAGAGCATGTAACACCTGGCCTGAGTTTTCTGAAGAGGAAAGGTGGTTTTAAAAAAAAAAAAAAAAAATTGTGGGGGAGGCAGCATTTCCTTCCTCTGACAGTGCAAGAGAGCTCGATGCTGAGAAAAGCTGTACTCCGTCTCTGTGCTACACCGAAGGAGCTGCTTTCCTCATGTTCTCAGCTCCTAGTTTTGTGCAAGTGATACAAACGGTGAGTTCCAAAATATTGCGCATATGAGAAATTCTCCACGGTATCTTCCAGTGAGAGGATGTTGTTTTCTCATTGTTTTGATAGACTGGCATCTCGTGACTTGCTTTGATCTGGTTGTCCCCCACGAGCAGCTTGTGCATGGACAGAGAGGTTTGGGGAGGGTGAGCGGAAGGAAGAGATGTTCGAGATGAGCAAATCCCGTCTCTGCTTTCGCACGTTAGATGCTGTATTTTTGCATCTGTGCTGTTTTGGTGGGGGGGTTGCACCCCTCAAGCTGGGATGATGAGGTTTCGTCCCATGGCTTGTGGTCCTGGCTGTGGCTGTGGCTGGGGGCTGACTGTCCTGAGCTCGGTTGGTTGGCGTGGTGTTTTTGCCAGCTTTGTCTTCGGGCATGGGTGCTGAAACTACAGGAAAGGCAGAAGGGACTTCTTTCTTTTTCATCATATGTTTCACAGTATGATAGCATTTTGGCTGTAACTCTGCATCTGTGAGATGGTAGAAGCATGTTAACAACCTGAAATTTAGGGTAACTTTTCTTTTTAAATGAGGTTAAGGTATCCTTATCCTAGGTATAGGATAGGTGTAAGAGGGACCTAGACATGCTTCCTCTCCAGCAGCATGCAATATTACACAGCAAGGACACTTACTGCCATGAAAGGGGAAAATTTATATATTATTTGTTAGAACAGAGCACTTGGTTCCTCGTTTAAAGGTCTGAAATCGATGCCCCAGAATTTATTTCCCAATTTGTTGCTTGAAGGAAGAGGTAGTAAAAATTTACCTCATCCACAAATAAATGTGTGAAACTGCGCAACTGGCTATGGTCAAGTGACCTCTCGAGCCAACTGATGTGTGTAGCATCTGCTGGGCCTTTAGCACCTGTCTGACGCCCAACCTCCAGATGATCCTCAGATCCCAGAGCATCAAGCTAAAATCTGTGCTCCCTCTGCAGGGTCTGGTCCTGACCTCCAAAATACTGTGCTGGGAATGGGGAAGGAGCCTGCCAGTTCTGCTGGGAGCAGGGGAAAGAGAGAAGGGAGAGGGGGAAATGTAAAAATTAACATTTTCTCCAGTATATGGTTGCAGACCTTGACCACATTCCTGGCTGGTGGTGGCAGCTGGAGGGGTTGCTGGGTGGGAATGTTGCTGGCTGAGTCTGCCCAGCACACCCCAGGTGCTGCAGCGGTTTCGGGGTTTACCGCCTCACGGCAGCGTGCGTGCAACAGGCAGGTCTCCTGTAGATACCTTCTGTGTCCACCCCAAAAAAGAAAGGAGTTAGCATTGCGTTTGGGCATCTCTGGCACTCTTGACCATCTGCCGTGTCAGCAGCAGAGGAGGTAGAGGGGTTGAATGCTTCCCCAAGCTTTCCTAGCATAAGCTGATTTTTTGCCTGATAAATTGTTTAGTGGCGTTTTGCAGAGTCTAATGTGGCTGTATTTCTCCCAAGCGTGGCTTTTATTGCAATGGAAAGTACTGAGGAGGGATGCAGTTATGATAAGAAATTGTCCACCTCTTCCCCCACCACGCTTTGAGGGGGAGTTAATTGCACAGGGGAGCGCTAATTGCATGAAAAATCAAACTGTTGGTAATGACAGGGCGATGGTAAACTTCGGAAGTGCCTCTTTAATGAAATCAAGCGTAACTCTCATATAATGTTTGTTGAATGTAGTAGGATTGAAATATAATCGTGGGTGACCCGTTGCTACTAGCAGGGCTCTGTGTGCAGCCGTAAGCCCATCTGGAAGGGTGATTTACTGGAGGTTTGGGCAATCTGGCAATTTAGGCTCTTTTTTACAATGTTTAGACTTCTACCCACGTTACAAAGTGCAGCCTGGGGTTTTATGAGGATGTAGGTGCCTGCTGCACAAAACTTAGGTCGTAGGCTGGGTGTGTTTTTTCCTTTTGAGAGTGATTTTTAAATTTTAAAGGGCAGTGTTTGAATGGAAAAGAAAAAAAAATCAAGTCTAGCAGCAGGCAGAAATACCCTACGCAGGATTTAAAAGGCATCGCGTGTGTTGTGCATACCAGCAACTTTTTTTTAAGCCCTGTGGCCAACTGAGGGAAGGAGTTTTGTAGTAACAGGCCAAATCAGATGAGGTGGGAAGGGGGAGCAGGTGAGCCCCATGTTTCTGCCTCTCTCTCTCCCCATCTAATGGGCTGCCCAACCTGGGGCCACCCCAGCCACTGGAGAGCCTTTGGGTCAGTGCCCAGGATGGCTGTGTGCCTGCATGGGCAAGGCCTGAAAACTAGAGTAAATGCCTGTTTTGGGGGAGCCCAAGAATGCTGTGCAGTGTGGTAAAATGAGTCGAGCGGGGCCAGGGGGTTCCTGGGAGTGAGTGCAGGGTGGTGGGGCAGAGGCAAGGGTGGGCAGTGAGTGGGGCTGGAGCAAAGCCGGGGAGAGATGATGCTACCAACACTGAGAAAGATGCATTTTGGGTTCCAAGTTCTCCCTGGGCACAAGGGTGCGTTTCACCAGGGACGGGCAGCTCTTGGAAGCTGATTAAGCCCCAGAGCCAACATTGGAGCATCCCTCCAGGGCTGCTTCATTGGTCCCTCTCTGCAGCTGGAGGCAAGGCTTGCTGAGAGGTTGCTGTGTCTGCTTGTTGAGGCAGGGAAAAAAAATCTTTCCTAAGCGGCCCTGGGAGATAGCAGGCACGAAGATGGGGTGCTCCATCTAGTCTAGGTACCCCTTTCCCCTTATTTTTTTCCGCTTCTCCTGGAAACAGGCTGGGGGCCTTCACAGACCCATTATAATTGCAGCACTCCCCTGACCTGGGTAATCTCCCACCAGCAGCCTGTGGCTGGGAGGCGTCAGTCCCTTTTTTGGTATCTTCTGAGATGCTGATTGGCAAATGTGACTAAAAATACTGAGCACTTAGATTATGTGTCAGTAAGCTCAGCATCCAGCAGTGTTTTGTAGTAGGTTTACTGGTCCTATTTATGCCAGGAGTCCAAATGAAGCAGTTGGCATCAATGGTTAGGGCCAAAAAAAGTGTTTGCAGCCCTGCTCCTTTGAGCCTGTGCCTTCCTCAAGTCATTCTTTGCTCGTCCTTACCTGTGTGCTGTGATTTTTATGTTTTTAGCTACACATAAATGTAATTTTATGTTTTTGTGTCTCATTGATGTGACGAACCCTCATGGGACTGATCTATAAAATTAAATAAGTAGCTTTTCAACACTTTTGTTTGTTCTGAATCATCTTGCACAATGTGGTAGAGAAGTAATTCCCGTTGTGACCTTCAACTGATGGTTCAAATAACCTGTCTGAGAGACATCCTGTTTCTGGAGGGCCCTATTGCTTTAATTCCTGTTAAAATTGGTTTTGTCTTCTGTGGAACAGTACTGCAGAAATTAAGTACTTGCAAATGCGTTTTACCTCCAGATAAACGTTGCAGTTTGCATTTTCAATCCTAGTGAAGCTTTAGCAGACTGCTACTTTTGGCCTAATCATTTGTACGTTTTTAGGGATTTTTTTTTTTTTTTTTTTTTTTTTAGTTTAAAAATGAATATTTTATTTTAAGCCTTTGGACCATCTTGCCCACATCCAGTGATGGATGTCTAATGAGATGACTTTTTACCTCCACTAAATGGTTATATTGTTTGCACTGATGTATGCTAAGACTTGATGCATTAAATCTTTGGTCATTAGCAGATGCCATTAGCAGAAAAGACCAAATCACTTAGAGCTGGGACTTAAGACTTTTCATTAAAACCTAAATTTGCATGTTATTGGATAAATCTGTTAATACGGTTTAGCTGGACTCAGGGAAGTTTCGTGAAAACTTTTTCCAGTGCGTGCACAAGGTCAGCGGTGCCTGAGAGCCTTGAATTTGGAGAAACTGGCCCCTCTGGTGCTTCCTTCATACCCCATCATATACCGAGCGACCCCTGGATCAATCCCACCTGGCACTGCCTGCCTGCGCCATCCTTAACGCTACTCATGCAGCCCCGGTTGTTGGCATTGGGCTTCGAGCCCTGCTCCACATCTGCCAGGAAATCCCCCTGAAGCGGCTGAAATCCCAGCAGCAGGGGCTCCTTGCCTCTCAGCAAAGCATGGGCAGCCCTGCCACTTTGGGGCTGGAGGAGGTCGGTTCAGCAGCAGTTTCCCTGCAGGAGCGTTTCAGTGGCGATGCAGTGGGAAGTGGGGCTTGCCGGGACGAAGGACCAGTTGCGGAGTCATCGATGTAATCAAATTCATCACTCCTCCATCTTCACATCCATTTCTATGGGTTTTATCTTCCCCATGTTTTTAGAAGGTGGATGAGGCAGGAACACTTCCAAAATGTCAGTCACGCTGGGTAGCGTGGCCAGCACAGCTTGATCTCTGTTTTGCTAGAAGTAAACAGTTGCTGCTTGGTCAACCTCCAAGTTGCAAATTTAGGCATGGTGAACAGAGGTTTTGGACACATAAAGGTGTGTCAGGTGCTTGCGCAGGCATCTGAGCCCTTGTCTGTACTTTCTATGAGGCAGAGCTAAGATGTCTTTCTGATGCATGTCATGCTCTCACATTTTCTTAATCAAGACATTTCTATTCAGTGCATCTTAAAAATTGCTGCTCAAAGAGAAGCTGACCAATTTCTCAGACTTCTGGGTCTCTGATGGTCTTTGTTATGGTATGTGGTGTTGAATAGGCTGGAACAATAGCCTTAATGTAAATATATTTAAGGGAGGTCCTATTTCAAGCACTTTTGATCCACCGTGTGTGCAGTGTCACCAGGGTGTAGGATGGGTTTTTTCCTTGGTTCCCCTCCGTGAGCCTGGGTCCATATCCTGTGGGACATGAGGAGGTCGATGAGGAAAAGTCGTCCCATCCTGTGACGCACATTGTCTGCCAGAAGAGGAACAACCAGCTTCAGAGGCTGCTGTCGGACCACCTGCTTTCACACAAAACTTGTATGCTTATGTGGTAGATGGTGTTTCACTTGCCTGAGCAGTTTTCATTTTTGATTTAAGTGGGTGCTCGAGGGTGCAGAGGAGTCCTTGGTTTGAATATTGGACCAAAGCACATCCCTCTGCCCGGGAGAGGCACATTAGCTCAGGGGTCTGAGTACCCTGGAGAAGATGCCAAAGCTGTTGTCAGCAGGGATCCTGATAACCTTTTGAGGCAAGCAAAACAAGCTTGTGTCTTTGTCTTAACTCAGCAGATGGCTCTGTTGACAGAAACCAGAAGATGCTCCAGCATGTTTCCCCTCACCCAAAACCCCTGGGGCTCCCTGGCACATAAGGCCCCTGCGGATCCTGCCCCGGCAAGTGGCCGGGCTCTGGGCTCCAGTTCCTCTGATGTCCTGTGGGCTTCCTCTGCTGGTCTGGAGCAATTGTCCTTATCGTCAAAGCAATTAATGAACCAGACCCCTGCAACTCAGAGGCTTGAGCTTGGGCTTGTTAAAACATTGCAGTGCCTGTGTTCCCCTTGGCCAATAAAGATGAGAAAAGGGTGTGGGCAGGTCAGGAAATGATGAGGGGGGAGAAACATCTTTTCGACTGACGGGACTGACTTCTGTGCGACAAGGATGCATGAGGCAGAAGCAGGGATGCTGAGCAGGGTAAAGGCTGGGGACCTGCGGCCCATGGGGCGTGTTCCCGTCCGGAGTATTTCCAATGCCAGTGGTCCCATTTACCAGGGCTGGGGAGTGCGTAGTGACCCCTGAGGTCGAGTGTGTGAGTTGATGCTGCAGGCTGCCGCTTGTTGGGTGTGCACTTCTTGGTGCACATATTTACATCAGGAAAAAGATGAACTGTTCAGGATGGGCAAAGGTAAAAGCACCATCATGCGGGAACCAGACCTTAAATTGAGCATTGGCTGGCAGATTGCAGAGCATTTACTGGCAATTAATCTCTATCAGAGAGGACCCGCTGCTGAGTTTGGAGAATGAAACGAAACATTGCAAAATACTTTAACAAGGAAAGCTTTCCCTGCGAGCATGTGACTTTGCTGGTGATTGAATGCCCTATCAGTTGTTAGTACATATTTCTACAACTAATGGGCAGTGGAAAGCTAAGTACAGTCTGTGTATATGTGAACTCGCAGTACGTAAATAGAAATGGGCTTGTCCTCCCTTGATCAGAGCCTTGCCAGACCTGCCTGGCTCCCCGCGTGGTTCACTGGTGCTCTGGGTCTCCCGACAGCCTTCCTGAGCAGGCAAGAACAAACAAATTAAGAAGTCATGGGAGAGAAGAAAATTGAGATAGCAGGGGATTTCTAATCAAGCTATTTTAATACTGGATGTGCTTTAATCACTTACTTAATGGCAGTGCTTAATGAACGCTTGAAATAAAGCATGTTTCTGTCAGAGATTCAACACCCATGTTTTTAAAGCTGTCTTGAGGGAACTCAAATGTTTATTACAACTTTTCAGCAAAAACCCATCACAGTTGTGCTGTATTAATTTCCAAGATTGAAGTGGAGGGGGGCAGAAGCAGGAAAAAGAAAAGAATGTAGACAAGCCATTAGCATGGTGGTTTCTCACTAACGTGGCAATTAACCTGAATCTGGTTACTGATTGTAATCCGTCTAGATAGATGCTTATCCCAGGCTTTATCAAATCGCATTTACACTTTTCTTTGCAATGCTCCCCTGGCTGCTGTACTGAAGTTTTTATTACACACCAACACTTTGGGCTTCAGGCAGAGCAGTTTGCTCCAACTCCTCTTGCCTCTCCTTGTATGCTGTGTGCGTTTGCAGCCGTGACGCCCCTGAACTTTGTGCCTGCAGACCGTGGCACAGCACGCTCAGCCATGAAGCTGCCTTTCCCATGCATTGCAGCCACAGCCATTTGCTGCTGGGCTTTCCAAGAAGGAAGGTGGTCTGGGCAGCTGGAAAAGGGACACAAACTTTTCCTGCTCCTGAATAACCATGGGAAGCTCTAGTAAGGATCCTGTGTGCCTCCTTTGCCTGTCAATGTGCTGGCAGCTGCTTTCTCTCCATCTCCCAGGGCTCTCCTGGGATGCTGTGGCTCTGTGGTCACCTGATGAAACATGTTCTGGGGAGGAGGGAAACTTTCAATGACTGACTTAAAGTAACTTTCTTGTTCTCCCCTTCCCTGGCTCCCAGCACTAAATACAACTTAATTACTTGGCGAAGCGCTGAAGTATAGTACGTGGGGAAAAAGGGGACCTGGAAGATTTTTATCTTGGCTCAGTCAGCCATCAGTTTACCCCATGAAATGTGCAATTTTTATTTTAGTTTTTTTTCTGAATGAGTGTTAACATTTGTAAAGCCATAAAGCTTTACATTGGTGTGGATGCAGCGTTTCACTTTGCCGCCTTACCGTGGCGTGCCCCTGAGGTGTCACCCCTGCTGTTTGTGAGCATGAGAGGTCAGTGAGATAAATGGCCTCCCGTTGCCAAGTTGTGAAGCAGGGTAAAAAGGCTGCACCATTTTTATTTGGCTTTCATAAATCACAATATTCCTAAGCCCCTGTTTCCTGTGAGCGGGGTGTTCCTGTGGGCATGCTTTCCCATCCCTGCTCCTCTTTGCTTCAGGCGGGGTTAAAAGCGAGGTTACAAATCCGCCACTCTCACACCTGCTGTGTCATTTTCCCAACTGTACTGTCTAAGGATTGGAGGAGGTTTTAAAATTAAGCATAAAATGATCTCTCCTGTCAAGAGCCTAGAAGGAGATTGGCTTTGCACATAAAACTGTTTGCTTTACATAAATGGTTTGGGGATGGGGAGGAGTAACCTGAGCTCTCTAGGTCTCAAGCTTGCTACACCTCTGCAAAGTTGTCTATGGAGAGGGATTGTACGATAGCTCCCAGGGAGGTGGCAAATTGTAACTGCAGTTATTGCTGGTGTTGGTGGGCTTATTTCATCTGTTGGTAGGTAGTTCTGGCCAAAACGCCTTACTGTGTCATCTTACTTCTTCTGCCTCTGGTCACCCTGTGCTAAAGCTTGTCCATGATGAGCCTGGGCATGGGCCTGGTTTTGACAGTGCTCCAGAACTACGTTCTTTGTGGTCTTGCATTTTTATTGCAACAGGTGGTCAGTGAGGCATAAATGCTGGGTTAGTTTAGCCATTAAAATGCTGTCACTGTTTTGAGAGGACAGCTGAAATTGCTGTCTTCTGGGTTTGCTAAAACCTTCTGCCTGAAGGTGATTTCAGAGTTCTAGAAACTACAAGTTAAATAGGCTAAAAAATGATGGATTTTTCTTATCTTTTCAGATCAAGGTATCCTCAAATCCTCCAGCAAGTCATTGGTTCTTTTGTCTTGAGGTACTGCTGTCGCAATAGTGGAAGGGTTTTGAGTTGTTTGGAGTTGGGTTTTTTTTAGGAGCTATCATCTGCCGTGTTTTCCCCCTGGATTTAACATTTGCTGTCAAAAACTTGAAGCCATGCTTTTTCAAAATGACCCTCTCTTTCAGGAACAAAAGGAAATGCATGTATTTCTCCATCCTTAAGTTTTGATTGGTTGTTGTTTTTTTTTTTTTCTATTTGGCTTATTTTAGCCTGAATTGAGAAGACCATCTGCTAGTGCCTGTACCCAACACACAACTTGTTGACAGGAGAGGAAAAGTAGACAAGTTGGTGCCTGTTTTGACTTTCAGAAGTAGCTTTGTGTTTAAAGAAAAGAGGAAAAACAAACCAAAAACCAACCCAGCACCTCTTTGGGTGTTGACCTGGGGACACTGGGGTCTTGTGTGCACGGGCTCACTTGCTCACAGTTCTCTGCGAACCTCCCTGCCCATCTGTGACCTCCTTTGTAGACGTGCGTCCTTTGAAGGGTCGTTAATTTAATATCTTTCTCTGCACAGCAGCTGGAACAAATGGTTCCCCCAGCTCCAGCGGGAGCTCCAAGCCACCCGCCTCGCCCGGCGCTGACCTATAGGCATTTTTCCTGTGGCTGTCTCAGGCTTTTTATAGTTTTTGCACACTTGTTGCATATAGGATACCTTACAGGTGTGGGCCTTCACTGAAGCATTAGCTAGCTGTTTGGGGAAGGCTTGGTTTTGGTGTTTTGTGGTTTTTTTTTTTCTGGTTGTCTTTCTTTTCAAGACCGTTTAAAAAAAGAGGGAAAACTTCCTGGATCCAGACTGAATCTGAGATGCAGCATTTCACCATCGGCTCATTAAACTCAAAGTGTCTCAAAGTGTACTCCTTGGATGCTAGGGCAGTGCTTGTTTAAAATGGCGAGTAACCCTGCAAACCCAGGTAGGACATGGCCAGTGCGGAGCCCTGACAGGGGTTACCCAGCCGTGTGGCAGCAGCTGTGCGAATGCTGTGGCAGGGGGATTTCTTCCCCCTATCCTTGCCCTGCCCAAAATGCCTGAGTATGGGTTCAAGGCAGACACTTGCCAACAGTGACTGCTGTTTGCAATGGAAACATTTGCTCTTGTACCAACTTGGCCAGTTGTTCCTGCGTTACCATAACACAGCAATAGTTTTAAACTGGTGTATGAAGCACAGCGAAGCTTCTGCCAGGGTAATGCCTACTGCTGGGTCAGGGTCCTCTTTCCTGCGAACTCTTACCCTTTGCCCACCATCATTTTATTAGGGATTTTGGTTTTTTCAGGTCAGCCATAAAACCGAATAGCAGCTTTATCCTTGCACTAACCGGCCAAATAATTTGTTTCCTGCTGTTTCCAGTACATGTATATTCTTCCAGCCTGGCTTGTTTGCCCTGTTGGGTGTCCCTTCAGGGGACCATCCCCTGCCTGCCCTGCCTCACATCAGCCTGCACACGTGCTCGGGAGAGATAAAAGATACGGCTGTGAAGGCCAAGCTGATGAACAAATGCCCAAGCAGCAAAAGTGCCCCAGGAAGGGTGGGGGAGAGGTCTCCTGGATGCAAGGCCAGTTCCCAAAGGGTGCTACCATAGGCCATGCTGCAAGACTGTGCAGTGGGACTGGAGCCCTGGTAGGCCAGCGGCCTCTGAGAAGGAGCCCACCAAGGTTTAGTCGCTCAGGAGCTGAGTGTCCCTTTGAGCTGCGTACAGGGCACAGCTGGGTGTCCCCAGGCCAACAGGCATTGATGATCCCTTCACTGTTAATCATTAATGTTCACAACAGGTGTGATAAGGTGCCTTAAAGCCTAACAGAAGGTCTTCAGGTGTGTAAACCACAGGTCCTCATTTTTAATGATTTATTTTTTCCTAATTGTGGATCTTGAGCTAGGCTGTACATTCAATTTCCTTTACTTTCCAGGTAGAAGCTTAGGCCCAGAATTTAATGAAGGGGACTAAACTGATGTGGTTTGGTAGTACACCATATAGCAGCTGTGTCAGGAACCATTTCAACAAATATCCAGCTTCTTTAGATTGTCTTGGAAATGAAACACAACAAAGCAGATGAGGATGCAGTTCTTTAGAAGTTGCTTAGATACCAACTTGCACCAAAATACTGTGTTTTGGTGAGTGGATGAAGTATAATTTCTGTACTGAAATGTTGAAAACCTCATGTAGGACAATGGGTGATTATGTAATTGTCTCATTAACAGCGTGTGGACTGATTGAGGTTTGTAGGAGATTTTAAGGTTGTGCTGAGGAGAAAAGGTGCTCCGCAAACTGTGCCTCTATTAGATGTAAATGTCACCAGTGTGCTGGGGAGAGATGTGGTAGTTGCTGGCTTGGTTAGCAGGGGCTGAGCAAAGCATGGGAGACCGAGTTGCTGCTGCACGGAGATCATGTTGACCCAGATCGGTGATCCCTGGGTTCAGGTCTCTTGTCAGTCACTCAAGTGTTTCTGCAGCTGTATGCACTGTCTTTAGAGGTTTTGGGAAGACGAATGTGGTAGGGATGGCATGTCTGTGGGGGAAGGAGGAAGCCTATGGGCAAAGACACTGGGCTGTAGTAGGAGGAGTTTAATGAGCACTGTCTTGTACCTCAGTGTGAGGTAGGATTTTGTCCATGTCACTCAGCCCTGAAAAGCCTTTGGGGCAGCAATGCCCACTGCAAGCAGTAAGTGGTAGAAGGGGCTTTGACATTGTCCCCAGACTGGATGGCCCCGAGAGTGAAGGGTGCAGGCCAGAATCTGTGGGGCCAGACAGGGTGCATGTGGCCAATCTGCTCCTCACCCTGGAGTGGGAGGGTTGCGAGGGTGGCGAGAGAGGCATCCAGATCTGTATACAAGATCTGGGTCTTCTGCCCTGAACCCTTTGTGGGAGGAAGGCCCAGATAACCCATCTGGGTTGACTTGCAGGGCAGGTGCCATAGCAGAACTGATTTAGTCCATAGGGCTTTTGGAAAATACGTCAGCAGGCCTTTCTCATCCAGGTTTTATTTTGCGTGTGCTGGCCTGTGTTTTCTCCCCCTGTCAGTCACTGTGGTCATCTTGGTGGGACCACAGGGAACAGGGAGGCTCAGCCTGTGCCCACCAAGCCCCCGGCTGGTGGCACACCTGGGTGCCCAGCAGGATTTAGCTGCCAGAGCTCCCTAGGTCCTCCCAAAGCGATGTGGAGCAGGAGGGCTGGGGAGATTATTATTAGTGTTATTATTTATTGTTACTCCCCCCCCAGTTCCTGGCTCTGCAGACCCCCAAATGCTCTTAATGGAGACACAGCCTGTTCATATGTTAATTTTAAGCCCACTGACAAATGGTTTTGCTTTTCTCCTGACTTCTCACGGTTCCTTCGCCCATTGAAAGCCGCTGCCGTGGGCTTAGGGGATAAGGTGTCGAGAATTAGAAAATAAAATCTGCAGGATGCTGGAGAGCAAGGGGGTACGGGCATTGGCTTGCTCAGAGTACGAATGGGTGATTTCTGAAAGCAAATAACCCTGATACCAGAGTTGTGCATAACAATTACATCCAGTATAATACAAAATGTTAATTACTGAATTTTGAGAAATTAATGCTGATTAGCAGCTGCGTGTATGTGACCTAAATACATCTATTACTTGATCTTTATTTGTAATACACAGTTTATTGTTGATAAAGTAATTACTGAATGGTGGGCTGGCCCACAAGTCTTGTAGCTGAAGACTGAGGCCTGATTTGTAAATCATCTGAAATTTGTTGGCATCTGTTTTTTGTCAAATTTATACAGACAGGGAAGATGAATAGCAGTCTGAGCTATCCCCTTTACAACTCAATTCATATATATTATTGAGAATTCATATTGCTTTTATTATTTGGTCACAAAAATGGACCTAATGCTTGTTGGCTTTAAAACACCTACTAGCGCTGCTTTCTCTCTCCATCTTGCAAAATATAAGACAAGGCCAAAGCTTAAATTAAAATCCTCAGGTTCTTATCTCTTTCCCACAGGAAAGCAAATCTGTGTTGAAAACCGTAAAATTAAGAGGAGAGCAAGGATAGCATAATTTAGCAAAAATTCATGGCACCAGATTCTGAGCTATATGACTGGAGGGGTAGGTCAGACATTAAGAAGATACTGCCTGCTAATGCAAGTTCCTTAAGGTGGTGCTCTGGAAACAAGGCAAGCAGAGAATGCTGCACTGGATCCCATTTGCTCCCTTTCCTCTATTCCTACCAGCCTTAACAATGAATTGAGTTGTCCATTTAACAACCCTTCTGCTTCCAGAAGTCCAGAGGAATCCTGGGTTTGTACTTGAGTATTGTCCTAACATCTGTTTGTGCCGGAATTTCAATAGTGAACTCAAAGAAAATTAATTTCATTGGGCTCTAACTTTTTTTTTTCTTAATTCCTTATATTTGACAGGCTGTTTTATCACTGTTTCTGTCTGAAGGACAGCTTTTTTTTTTTTTTAATTATTAAAAACCTGTTTGTACCATAATTATCTTTGCTAAGGGAGAGGGTAGAGTGGTGGGGTACAAATGAGGAGTGCCTGCTGGTACGTCTCATCCCACCATGAGAGGAGCAACTTGTGTTTCAAGCAATGTTAACAGAGCAGCATTTCATTGGGATGGACGAGTCCCATTGTCTTGCGGTCTTGATCCAAGACCATGATTTTGGGTGACATCCCTTCGGCATGCCAAGTACCCCCTGCCCTATGCCTCTGTGAGAAGCACTGATAGGAAGCGTGCATCTTGGCCTGCATATGGACATTGTTTTATGGCACCCATTTCGGGACTCTCTGGGGTGTTTGTAGCACTTTGGTTTCTCCGTGACATTACACAGCGAGAGGCCTCCCAGCCATCCCTGTGCAGTCAGCAGGTCTCCTCCCTAACTCTGACCCCTTTGCGAGACCACTGGCAACCACTTGTATATGAAATTAGGCTTTTAAGGGTGGCTTTTCAGTTACCAGCCACACAGATGAGGAGGTTTCAACTGGAGTCTGTAAAACTGCCAGGGGAAAAGCCCGCCGTACCCTCTGGCAACGGTGGGGGTTTGTCCCCACTGTGCTATGTTGCGTTTGAACAGGAGAGCGAGGGAGAAGAGTGGAGCTGATGAAGCTTGTGTTGCTCTCAAGGCTGGAGATTTGTCAAGCCTGCACTTCAAACCTTTTTTTTTAACGCTGAACCTGTAACTGAAGGGTTTCTTTAGCGCTGCTACTGGCTCTGACATCCTTCGGTTGCAGCTCTTGGTGTGTGGTGCCTGCCTGCCCGGCGTGGTGTTCCTCCTGCCCTGTGGCTCTCCACCTGCTTCGGCCCCAGGGCCCCAGCCTGTCTCCTAGACGCCTTTCGTCCTGCTCCTGGCCCCACCCATTTCCTTGTGTTTCCTCAGTGCCCGCATCCCTCCCCAGGCACCAGTGGTTTGAGCATGCCAATTCTGGCAGCAAACCTGGTTGCCATCCACCAGTCCCAACATCATGTCTGTCCATCCATTCCCTCCCTTCAGTAATACAAATATGTAAAAATTGCATTTTGGAAGTGCCTTTTTTTTTCTTTTTTTTTAATACAGAGGCTTCACCTCGCTAACATTATTTAATTTATTTTTTTTTCTTCTTTTGCAGTCAAACAAGGTGCCAGTGGTACAGCCTTCTCATGCGGTTCACCCCCTCACCCCTCTTATCACCTACAGCGATGAGCACTTTTCCCCGGGGTCGCACCCATCTCACATCCCCTCTGACGTCAGCTCCAAACAAGGTGAGCCCATCCCAGCATGGTGGGGATGTAGAGCTGTCCCAATGCCCTCTGCGCTGCTGATAGGGCTTTATTTGTAAT
Source organism: Chlamydotis macqueenii (assembly GCF_036417535.1). NCBI lineage: Eukaryota > Metazoa > Chordata > Aves > Otidiformes > Otididae > Chlamydotis > Chlamydotis macqueenii. Next base: position 26,074,529 of record NC_141559.1, read on the forward strand.
ATTTTGGAGGGAGGGTTCCAGGTGTGCATGCCCGCTTTCAGAGACGGTAATTCTGCCATGATACTGATATTTAACTTGGCTGTGTAAGTCTTCTTGCTCTTTCTAATGTGATAATTCAGGCTTGCTTTACTCATTGAAATCTTTTAAAATCTCAATAAGCAACAGTCAGCTCCCACCACCCACTGTGGTGCCTGAGGCTTGCAGCGCGCAGATGCGGAAACAGCAATGATCCCTCACCTTCCCAAAAACAGGGGAAGAGTACTTCAGTAGTGATGTTATTGAAACCTTTTCTTTTTTCCTTTTACTCAAAATTTTATGTCTTTGCATTCTGCCTGTTCAAATTCTTCCTTATGTCAGTTGCTATAACTGAAGCGTAGCCCATAAAATACAGTTTTGAGCCTGTGCAAGTTAAGGCTTTTCAAAAGTGATGTTTTTTAACCTTCCTATGCCCACTGCCTTCTGCAGATAACATTGTTTTAGATGTCCAAGTTGAGGGTGTCAGTTTTCTCTGCATCCCTAGGACTCCTTAAAACAAACAAAAAAAGTCTCCCAGGTCCTCATCTGGGAGCGTCAGAGCAGCCCCACTCTGGGGTCAGTCTGCAGGCCCCCTGGGAAGTGCTGGCAGCCTCTGAAGTGCCAAGCCCAGCTTGCACTGAGAATTCCCACCCAGCGCCCCGGCAAACCCAGGGGTTTCCTGGAGAGAGTGTGCTTGCTTGCACTGGAATGTAGGAGCTGGAGAGAGCACATGATGGTTGTTGGGGGAGGTGCAAGGGAAGAACTGATGCTGGCCAGCACAGGTCTGAGCCAGGGTTTGGGTAGGCACCTGAGGAGGAGAAGCCTGCGCAGAAGAGGTGGTGGTAAGGAGGGAAGGAGAGGGAGTAGAGGGTTTATGAAGACATTTGCTGTAGTTGGGATGTCTGTGTGTGAGTGTGAAGTCGGTTGGTGCTGGGACTGTTCCTGGAGGGTGCCTCTCCCTGCCTCTTTCTGCGGTCACGTGTCCCACCACGTGGCGTGGCACCTAGTTGACAAGATCATGAAGCTCTGCTTTACCTGGGCACACATCCACATGCACAGTCGTCCCATTTATCTGGAGAAGTGTCTAGCCACCATTGTTCAGGGAGAGTTATTTTAGTTCTGACTTTCCCTGAATGCCTAGTTTTTATTTTGGCCTTGCTACGCAGATAATAACATGGGCTACATCCAGAAAATACCATGCCCTTGTGGCTCTGTGTGTTTTTTGCTGTTTGTTGGTTAGTTGGTTGTTTTTTTTAGGGAGTGGGAATACAAAAAGCACTCTGCCTGGAAAGCCTGGCCTGTACATACATGTATAATATCTTTTTCAGATCTGGAAGAAGCAAATTGAGACCTCCTGTCTTCATTTGTCTTCCTTCTTTGCATCAGTGCCCAGGAGAAAGATTTTCACACTTGTTCCTTGAAATCCCAGGAGTGCCATACACTAGAGAACAGGATTTCCACCTCTTGACCAAGCTGGCTGTGATGGCGGGGGCACACGCCACTGCTGCAGTTTGTGAACTCAAGAGACTTTCACTTACTGCACGATGGGTTTGCCCTCCTGTGCCCCAGTTCTTTGCCTTTACCCCTGGTTTATTTTTGTACTCCTTTCCTGCAGACTCACACTGAACATCTGGTTTGTTGTTTCTGCTGCCCATCCTCCCTTCTGCTGCTTCTCACCCTCTCCCCTCTCCAGCCCCAGTGCATCCCACCGCTCACGTCCCTGTCCCTGAGCACAAGCCTGGAGTGGGGCGGCCAAGGGCGTCTCTGGTGCAGAGCTCCTGCCCCTCTGGTGTTCCTGAATGGGCACTTGGTCCCTTTGCTCATCTTGGTGAAGATGGGGATGGATAATGCAGGCTAGAGACTTCTGGTTTTGGCTGTGACAGTCTCCTTGATGTGTGTGGTCTTTCCATGCTTCCCATTTCAGTGCTGCTAGCGTGTGGGAGCAGTCCCAGTGAAATGTCTCATGCAGTTGCTGAAAAGAGAGGATTTTTTTCCCTTAGGTCCTCTGCCAAACGCCTCTGACCATTGTTTCTGTCCTCACCTCCCACCATGGGTCTGGAGCAAGGCACTGCCCTGGTGCCCCAGCCCTGATGCCAGAGTGCCCTCCTCCCAGCCAAAATCCCCTGGCAAGGGGGACCACAGCAGCTTGCCCGCAGCACTGCCTCTGGCAGCCCAGGCCCTTTGGGATGGACACTGCCTTTCTGAAGATGATCACTTATTTCTTTTTTTCTCTTTCTTTTCTTTTTTTTTTTTCTCTTTCTTTTCTTTTTTTTCTCTTTCTTTTCTTTCTTTTCTTTTTTTCTCTTTCTTTTCTTTCTTAACCCTCCCGTGAGCAAGAGCTTGCTTTGGAGAGTGCTGGCCACGCAGTAGCTGTGTATGTTCCTGCTGAGGACAATTCACCATAAGGGGCCACAAGTTTTGGACTAGCAGTAACCACTGTGTGTTAGGGCAGAAAGAGCTGCATTGTCTGCATGGGTCAGAAATACAGATTTTGGGGAAGGAACGGGCTAGCTCCTTGCACAGAACCTGGTCTGGCAGAGGCAAAGTTATGTCATCATTCCCAGGAGCATCAACCATCACAAGAGATGAAAGAGATGAGAGGCTGGGCTTATTTTTCACTTTTTTTAAAAACTGTTCTAAAAGAGTATTCCCTCTCACATAAAAACCCTGGGATATATATCAAGCATTCCCTCTCCTATCAACCAGCAGCTGTTTTACACCATTGAAGAGACAGCTGGCCAAAAATATGATCCTTAGGTTGTGGTCCCAAGTCTGAGAATTTAGCTTTTTTGAGACAGTAACACTACCAGTGTTGTTTTCCATCCTTTTGTGTGCACAATCCTGAAAGATATTCTTCAAATCTTATAATTAAATTCAGAAGATTTAAATACAAACTAGGAAGGGAAAATAAATCAGTAGCATCAATCTATAAACCAAATCTCAAGGTAGCATACACTCAATCTTGGACCTTTCGAGTGTCACCACATAAATATTTAATGCCCTTTTAAAGCAGCTGATTTAACATGTGAAGTAGACTTAACAATTCCTTCTGCTTCAGCCCCCTCTTCCCCAAACACATTTAAATAAACCAATGTCTTTGTGGCCTCTGCAACCGTAATTCTATGTCTCCTGAGGGCACGAGGTTTAGGTGAAGAATGGAGACCGTGTACCCTTTTGGGATGAGGATTAGCTTTAATCTTGAGGTGATTCTTGCAGTTGTAGGACTCTGTGTTCTGGGGAATGTGAGCTGATGGATCATTTCTGATGGGACTCTTATTTTTCATGAAATACTACCAATGCAAAACAGATTGACCTTGGAGCCCACAGGAGTCAACTTGATGAAGAGCTTAGTTGGAGCTGGAGTGACAATTGGAAGCCAAATGAATCATATCAAGTGTGACCATTACAGGCCTGAAAATGATTCTTAATTAACCACTGATCCTCTGTGGTAGCAAGTTTCCAAAATCTGTGAATCCATAAGGGAACCCGCGAAAACGTACAAGTAGCAATTTACCTAATCTAATAGCTCTGCTGCGCTGCCTCTTTGACAACGCTTTATTTTTCTCTTGTTTCATGCTGTGTTAGAAGAGGTCCTCGGGACCCGATTGGGTTTGGTGAAACCATTGAGACGACAGCATTGCCTAATGTGCTTTGCAGGAGATCTAAACTTGTGCAGGGCCTTACCCATACATTCATTCCCTCCTTCCACTTTGTTTTTTCCACTATTTTCCTTTTTCAATATCATGTGCAAGTGACTTATTATTTTAAAGGTAGCTTTTGCTTTTAACACTGACCAAGAAGGTGGTTATTTCTTATCCAGAGCACTAATTCCATTGTGGTGTTGGCCATGTTAGCTGTGAACTGTAGCTCACGTGTAGCATTTTGAGGGGAAAATCATTCATTCTTCTGTGCTCTTTAACAGGCATGTCCAGGCATCCTCCAGCTCCTGATCTCCCTACCTTCTATCCCTTGTCTCCAGGGGGGGTTGGACAGATAACACCACCTCTTGGCTGGTAAGATCTTTTAGCTTCTTTTCAGACTAAGGTGCATGCTCACACCGTTCACTGTTGTTGAATCAATCGCAGCATTTACAAAATAAGACTGTCACTGCAGAAAGAAATTACGACGTTACTTTAGTTGAAAAGATCAAAAAATGTCGATCTTTGAAATGAATTGAATGTGGTTTTTGAACACATACAGAAATTGAAGTGTGTAGATTTCACTTTGAAGTCTATATGTTTCTTATGGCTCTGATTTGTGGCTCTTGGCATTTGGAAAGATAGCAGAAAACAGTTCTCAAGGAATTAAATGTAAATTTTTAATAAACAAAATTGCAATTACTGAGCGGAGGGGAGGTAAGAAGGAACTTTGAAGTATGTGTGGGGGGGGAAATCTTGAAACTGCACCAAAATGGCAAACAAACTTTTGCAGTCTGCTGCTTTTTACTGTTTCTTTATGGAGAGAAGCCTCTGTCACTGGGAGATTTTGCAGCTCTTGCTAATAGTAACCCTCTCAGGATCTTTCTCTGACATTCAAGGTGTCATTCTCCTTTTGGAGGAAACACATGGTATTTTCAGAGTAATCAGCTGAGCAGGATTCTTCACGTCTACTTGGAGTAGATAGGTACTTGCCCTCAGATCTGCTGGAGCAAGGAATAAGGAAACTCAGCAACAATCTTAGTGCTTGAGAATCTAAAGCACTAAATCTGTGCCCATGCAGTGAGCGTTGCAGATTTTTTTTTTTTTAGTGTGTTTATGGGAGGGAAATATGATGCCAGTGACAGTAGGCATAGAAAATAGCGGAAGGTGGTGAAATGCTCTATTGCTGGCAAATCTTTCAGGAGGTGCCACGTGCCTTTTTGGAACAAACTATTATCAGATCCCAAACTAAAATGTGGACATATCTAACTCTCTTTCCCCCCCCCCCCTTATTTTTTGCCCTCCCTCCTCCCTGTTTGTTGCTGAGTCCCCACCTCCACCACCACCAGGCAATACCCAGCATTAGTTTTCCAGATGAGGTCAATCATTTCTTTTGAATGGTTTCTCGATACAGAGGCTGGGGGGAAGGAAGAGAGGAAAAGAGAAAGGAGAGGAGAGACAAGATCTGATCTTATAAAGCTTGGGGATGTGTTCAGCAGCACTCACTGACAGCAGGACATACCCCAGCCGTCCCTTATGCTATACGGTTTCCAGTTGCCTTCTGTGCAGTAGCACTACTGAGACTTCCTCCATCTTTTTTTTTTTTCCCTTTCCCTTTGAGCACTGCTCATTTCCAGTAACATATTCCAAGTGTGAAACCTATATCCTGAACCTGACAAAGGCCAATATCCTTTTTTTTTCCCCCACTGAAAGCTGATCTGCCAGTCAATAAGTAACTGTTTGAACAGGATTGATATGTGTGGTGGTCTTTCTGGGCTGGGTCAGGTATTTGGGCTGAACTGGTATTTGTTTGCATTACCATAGCATGCTACTTCAGGGTGTTAATTGTAGTCACATCCTGAACCATTGCTAATGTAGTGATGATGATAAAAACTAGAGAGTCCAAATGACAGGCTGGTGACAAAATATTCCGTATGTGTGGGAGTATAAAGGAGGTAAGAATTTCACACAAGCTTCTTTTACTGAATTGCAAAGTTTGAACTTTAACTGGTTAAGATGGACTTGTGTTACTGTCGGCTTTTAGGTGGTTATGGAGTTTTTTTTATCAAACTTCTACTTTCTTAGGAAAGCTGGCCACTTCTGCCTCACTATAGAAGATGCAAATGGAGAGAGTCCTAAGTTTCCAAAGACTTGATAAAACTGTTCTAAAGGTTTCCTAGCTTGACATTTCACAGTCTGATCTACAGAACTATTTGGAATAAAACGCCTCTTTCCTAAGAGCTAGTTAACCAAATTTGATTCCAGTACTTTTAAAACTAAGTGAGAAAGGGAGAGAGACAGAGAGCGTGCATGCGTGTGGTCTGGGGTAGGAAGGCTGGTTGTTTTTATAGAATCATAGAATCATAGAATGGTTAGGGTTGGAAGGGACCTTCAAAGGTCATCTCGTCCAACCCCCCTGCAAGGAGCAGGGACATCCCTGACTAGATCAGGTTGCTCAGAGCCTCATCCAACCTGGCCTTGAACGTTTCCAGGGATGGGGCATCCACCACCTCTCTGGGCAACCTGTTCCAGTGTTCTACAACTCTCATTGTAAAAAAATTTTTCCTAATATCTAATCTAAATCTACCTCCCTCTATTTTGCTTTCTTCCCCAGTGGAAACCCAGACTGGGAATCTTTCAGTAGGAAGGGAGGAAGTCCAAAACGTTCAAGTATCCGTTAGCTTTGAATACAGCAGAACTCTTGAAAGTATTACCTGTGATTATTTTTTGTGACTGTTACTGACTTCCCATCAAGTGCTTGTAACTCTAGAGTAACTACTGAATACCGTATCGTGTGATTGATGGGTTCCTTTCTTCTGTGACCTCAGGCAAGGTCAGCCTGTATATCCCATCTCGAGTGGATTCAGGCAGCCCTATCCATCCTCACTCTCAGTCGACCCTTCCATGTCCAGGTAGGTGTAGGAGGTGAATGACTGACTGGGGAGTAACTGCTGGCATTAGAGGGCAAGTTGCTCTTCTGCTTGCATCTTGATCTGCCTTTGCTTGCATTTCAGTCAGCTAAAACTTTATGCGTACATTTTTTTTTAACATACTTGTGTATATACAGTTTGCCTGGATCCCACACTGGTCTCATTCAGCATTTTCTTGGCAATCTCTGAAGTATTGCAATTAGGAGCACCGGTGAATTGTCAACAATTAATTGAGCTGTTTCATCTGAAATGAGTCATTAGTTCATTTCTAGATGCAACATATAGTGTGCATCCTTGGGTTTTGCTCATGCAAGTATGCAACCAGGTGGATTGTTACTCTAGTCTGCATTTTCTAGTTCTAATTTCAAAGTCATTGGTAATTAGTCTTGAACCATTTAGATATCACTCCTTGTGGAAACTTGCTCGCAAGTAGGTATTTCATAGCCCAAAGCCACTAATGGCAAGGGATGCCAGCACAGTATATTTGTACTGGTGTGTGAATCAGGCACTGTGTCTTTATGTCTAAGTGCAAGCAAGCAATGCTAACTGAGACTTGGCCAAGACACACTCCAGACCTCCTCTCTTCTGCTTTTGCACTCTAAAGACAGCTTCTGCATCCTGTGCTTGGTGTACACGAGGTTGCAATATACCATTCTTGGGCTTTTTTTGTGTGACTTGTACAAGACACATCCTCTTGCATGGGGACTTAAGACAGGCCACTTGATGAGTGGTGGGTCCTCTTGCCTCTACTTGTGTCAGCTCCTTTGGATTATCACTGTCCCTTCACTTCTTTGCAGGGAATGATAAGCATGTGCCTGTCAGGGTGATTGGGAAGAAAATCCATTCTTTCTCCATAATAAAATTACCTGATTTGGTTACAGGGCTTTGTGTTTGCTTTATTTTGATGGCACGAAGGAAAAGGGCGAGGTGCCTAGGGGATGGAGAAAGGAGAGGCTGGATGTGATTCCTTAACCAGCACTCATTCAGCAAACTTTTGGAGCATGAGCTTGTTTTTGATGTTAATGGTGCTTTCCACCAATTCAACATAAAGCATGCAGGTTTTCTGCTGTGCCTGACCTTGCAATGCTCAGCACCTTCAAGATCCATCTCAGCTGTCCTTGAGGATGATCTGGGTTAGTAGGGTGGGATGATTGAGTTAGCTTTGGTTTTCTTTTCCATTTTCCTTCTTGTACAAATGAAAGGAAGGTTTATTTAGGACAAAAGTCTCCCTGCCCCCCAGTCTTCTTTCAGGATGCAGGATTTTTAAAGTTTATTTTTATTTTAAGCATTTGAGGGAAGGATAGTAAGTTTAGGTGAAGTGATGTTAAAATCTTTTAGTTTAAGTACCTTGAAAAGTAAGAGATTCCTTAGAGAGCCATCAGGGACTTCTTGAAAAGACTCTTCTTTTATTTTATTTTTTTTTTGCATGGCAGTTCCCTCCTTTGCATTGGCTGGTGGTGGATATTTTAGGAATATTTGTATCTTGGTGTGGAAATACAGTTTTTGGTTAAGAAACGTTTATTTTTTATTGCTAGTCAGTGCAACAGTACAACCATTAAATGTTTCTTGTGTGCATTGCTAAAACTGTTTGCCTGAAAGGAAATAAAGTAACTTTTTTACCACCAAAATGTTGACTGATTGTTTGTTTGTTTTTCTTGAGTAAGTGGGCTACAGTGCACAAATCTTAGCCAACTACTTTTCATGCATTCTTAAAGACTTATCCTCCATTGCAAGCTCCGTAGCGTTTGCATTCTGCTGCTGTCATACATGTTTGATGCCTGTCTTCACTAGCGTTTCAGACTTTCCTTTGTTTTCTCTTTTAGGTTTTCACATCACATGATTCCTGGTCCTCCAGGCCCTCACACAACTGGAATCCCTCACCCAGCTATTGTAACACCTCAAGTAAAACAAGAACATCCGCACAACGACAGTGAGCTAATGCATGTGTGAGTCTGCCTTTCTGCACTAGCCCTTAATCTATAAATGTTTAAGAACTAACTCTATCTGAAGAAGAGTCAAGAAGGTTTTTTTTTTAAAAAAAAAAAAGTGCCTTTCATGTCCTCTTTGAATTTTAACTCTTCTCCTACAACTCTATAACTACAACAGGAGATGTGGGCTACTGTTTGGGAAGAGTAATGAGACATGAAACCATTTCTCATTCCAGTCCAGCACTTTTAAGCTATCAGCAACAGTCATCTTGATTCAGACATAATCATGGATCTGTTTACCTGTGGATGTTGCTTGAGGGTGAACTCATGAAATTCTGCTGAAAAGGTCTTAACTGTAAAATGTACAAGTAAAAAGCAGCACTTTTCCTTAGTACTTGAAGGCAAAAGGCCTAAGAAAGAAGTGGATGAGGAGCCATCCTGCTGCCTGTAGCAGTGATCTTCTAGGGTACTGTGGATAGCCATTCAAAAAGATAATTGAGACAAGTGATGAATTTGGAGCGAATTCACAGATCAAATGTTATTTGCTAGAGAATGTCAACCTGACCTCCTCCCCGAGTATTAAATTAAGTCAGTTCTCTGAAAAGATATGAGAGTTGATGGGACATGACTCCTGAAATTCTTACTACTTAAATGCTACTGTAACCACAGGTTGGTAATTTTCCATTGGGATTTTTTTAGGCTGAAGGTAAATGGATGCTTTTTCCCCCTCCTTTCCCTTTCCCCCACCACGTTTTAGGAAGCCTCAGCATGAACAGAGAAAAGAACAAGAGCCAAAAAGACCTCATATTAAGAAACCTCTGAATGCTTTCATGTTGTACATGAAAGAAATGAGAGCGAACGTTGTAGCAGAGTGTACTCTGAAAGAAAGCGCAGCTATCAACCAGATTCTTGGCAGAAGGGTATGTACAGGAGGGTGTGTATGTACTCGTGTGTGCTGCTAATTTGTGTGTGTTTCCTTTTATTTGGGTGTGATGGCTCCCTTTCTACTCGAGGTGCTAACTAATGTGCAACTATCAAATTAGCTATAGAAGATAAAACATGCAACTAAAAATAAAAGCAGTGTCTTGATTTTCTTTTTTCAGCATTAGCAACATCATCAAATTGGTGTCTGTTCCACTCATGTCATGGTTCCACCCACCTCAGGCATGAAATATCCTCATTCACACATGGCAGGAGCATTCAGATCACCTTCTGGGTCCTCCCTTAGGCTGGCATCCATCAGAGCAGGAGGGGATCATTTAAAGATGGACAGTGGATGGCAGTGGAGATGGAACTTGAAAGTGAATATAACGTGGTCCAATTGTAAAGTTATGTAGGTTGGGAGGGACCTGTGGAGGTCGTTTACTCCAGCACCTGTCCAAAGCAGATCCAGTTACATCAGGTTGCTCAGGGACTTGTCCAGTCGAGTTTTGAATGTCTCTGAAGTCAACAGGCAAGTACTGATGATCCTGGTATACCTCCCAGAGCCTGGCTAAGAGCCATTTGCTTCTTTGGTATTGTAGGCATATTTTGTTCCTTCCACCCCCCCCAAAAAAAGTACACAGGCCAGCCCACAATTACAAACTTCATGTTCACTGTCAGTGTTACTCTTCCAAGGGAAAGCAGCAGAGGTAAATGCCCAGTTTGCCCTTGACTGTACCAGAAATGAGAAAAGGGACAACTTTTGTATCAATCTGAATTTGAGGAGAGATTATTCCATTATTATTGCTCAGTGAACCCCTGTTCTTGACCACTGACTAAGGCAGTTTTGAGAGACACTGCAGCTCTGAAAACCCGGTTCTTTTTAGGTGGGAAGTCAGTACGTGACCTTAAATGCTATTTCTCTGTTCCAGTCTGAAGACTTACCCCCGCCCCACCTCTCAAACAGAGCAGAAATCTATTGGTACTTGAACTGGTTCCTACAGCCTTCTGCCCTCTCGCTGATGTTCTTGTTACCTCCTCTTAAAGGACATCTTGGTGCTTGCCTTTTCCATTCTTTCTCAGAAGTGTCTAGGATCATGTTTTCATTCTCACTGCCTCAGTAATTGATCTTAGTTGCTTAGTATGTCAGCCTTTTTTCTTGGCCTGAATGAGGGCATTAGCTTATTTATCTCCATTTTGGTAATTAATCAAGCCTCAGTGCTCCATTGCCTGCTTTTTCCACAACTTGTACTCCTCCTTTCAAGTTACTGTTCTCCGTGAAAGTACCTCAAATTCCGCTTTTACTGTGGTGCAAACAACGCATGAGTTATCCAATATCATTGCTTGGAGATTAATTATTATCAAATGTTTTGTGTTCAGTCATCCTGGTCACCACTCCGGAACAGGAACCACCTCTGTTCCCAGGAGCTGGTGTTTTGCATGCTGCCAGGCTCTCTGGTGTCACGGCATGATGTTCACTACCTTCCAGCTTTGGAATGCACATGTGGAGTTTGAGAGTTGCAAATGGGCTGAACTGCTGTGCTCTCAGTAACACATCGAACTTGCCAAGTCAAGACAGACAAGTGCTTTAGTTCACATCTTCCAATGTGTAACAAAATGTCGTATTAAATCATACAAATGTGTTCTGATCTGAAATCCTAGTTCTGTAAATTATTCCTGCATGAGTGTCTTAATGATTTCATATCTGTCCTTTTTTTAAAAAAAAAAAAAACAACAAACTTCTCCCTCCACCTCCTCATGTGTGTTGTCAAAGTCACGCAAGACGCAAGTCTAATGCAGCAGCAGTGGAACCTGATTCTAAATAAAAGGCCTTTGCTTTTTTGGGTTCAGGTCTATGATAAGTATTTCAACAAGAACAAAATTATTAGATACTGAAGTAGCTGGTGCCTTTTGAAATGTGCAGGTTGTGAGGGTTTTCTGTTTGGTTTTTTTTTTTTTTTTTAAGTACGTAAAAGCAGGAAGTTTATCCCTACTTTTGGCTACAGAGGTCAGCTCATGTAATTGGGGAAACTACAGTGCTGTGATTTCTGTACCTTAGAAACTTTTTGCAGTTGCCATTTTCTCTTTTTCTATTACAACAAGAACTAACCAGAAAGCAGGTACCTTGACGCTCAATACTTAGTGGTTGATCTTGGAACAGGAGCCTGCTAGTGCCCAGAAAGCCTTCTGTTGGCATTGAAAACCCGTGTGTAGCTGCTGCTTAAAAACAAGACAGGAAATCCTTCTGTGGTAGGGAGCTTGCTGCCCTTTAACAGCAGCACAAAACCTTTCTATTTTGTTAGGAGCTAAAGGGTGCTTTTTGGTTGTTTGGGTTTTTGTTTTTTATGTTGGGTTGCTTTTTTTTTTTTTAAAGTAGAGTTGGGAGAGCATGGTTCTGTGAGCAGATTATTTTGTGAGCCCTGTTTTCATAAATGATTTTTGTCTGGCTCAAGGCACTTGGCAATTGCAGAGCTGACAAATGCCTGAAAGTTGGTTAATAAACACAGGTGCTTGTAATTGCTAATGAATTTAATTTTTGCAGTGAGGAAGGACTGAATCAAAGTCACAAAAACACTTGCTCATGTCATCTGTTACCTAGGTATGAGCTACTTCCTAGTCTAATGGTATGTTTATTTTGTTTGCAGTGGCATGCTCTCTCCCGTGAAGAACAAGCGAAATATTATGAACTAGCTCGTAAAGAAAGGCAGCTACACATGCAGCTTTATCCAGGCTGGTCTGCAAGAGACAACTATGTAAGTCACTCACTTGAAGGCTTTTTTAAAAATTAACTTCCTTTACCGAACTTTTTTTTCCCTTCTTTTTCTCTTTAACTTGAGGAAAGTTCTCCATGGAGGGATGGTGAACAAAATAACATAAGCCTTATGTTTAGAATCATAGAATTTGTTTGCACTTCATCCAGAAAACTTGAGATTTTGTTGTTGTTGAGAAGGTCACAGTTTTAAAAACTAACGTGGAAAGGGTTTTTTTGAAGACAATGGCCAGTACTGTCTGGAAGCTTATATTCTACTGTACAGCTGTGAATTTTCCATAATTTTCTATTTGAACACTTGCTATCCAGATATCTTCTTTAGACCTGAGCAATAAAGGGATGTGTCTCTTTCAAGAGAAACAAAAGCCTGGGGTCTAAATGCAGACTGAACTTGAGCTGAAAGTAATTCAGAACGGTCCGTCTCTGAAATAAAGCCTGCAAAATTTGTATAAGTAAACTTCATGATAGCTCCTGCTTTTATACCTTTTGGTGCAGCTAAGAAATTCTCTTACAATTACTCCTATTTTATAATTAAATATCAAACAAGTGTTAATAGCATATTGCACAGCTTGTGCTGCACAATTACACTATTGTGCTTACAATGAGCTGTCAGTGTAGTCATATGTTATGAAACTCGCAAGCTGCAATCCTGAGAGACTGATCATAGCCTGAGATCTGGGCTCCTTTCCATCCCCCCATCAGCTGTGGCATTATTTACTGTGATAGGAAGTGTACATGGTATATCTGGCTCAGTTTTCCCTCTGCAATAGGTGGACAGTAGTATTTCTCTACTTCAGTTATGTCTAATGGACATTAAAGATTGAGGTACCTAAATACAGCGTTAACAGAAACTGTAGAAGAACCCGACGTTTCCAATCCAGCACAGCTACTGTTCAGCTTAAACAAAATTTTCATTGATGGCTAGAGTCTCTTAGGGAGATCGTTGGCATGGAAAGCATTGACACAGAAACTGTGTGATTGTCTCTGAAGAAAATGCCTTGGTCTTGCTGACATCCATGCTCAATTTTGTGAGCACAGACACTACTGTAAGCCCTAGCCTGTTTTATACAGTCATCTTTTCTAGCAGATGAACTGTCATGACCTTATGCAGGTAAGGTTTATTTCCAGGAACCAGACCATGTCAACAGAGCTCTCGTGAAACACACCTGGGAACAAATAGGGCCTTAGTGATATACTCCCTGAAAACAAGGGGATTTCAATTATCTTGAACTTACTTGATGGAAAATCAAACCGCTTTTGAGCCTTGTCAGCTCATGCATACTGAACATTGGCCCTCAAGATTGTCCTGTGCTGCTCAGTCATGTTGACTCTGAGGCCATAGCCTACTGCCATATAGCACAAGCAGTGGACCTGCAGTTTCTTAAGTGTCTTGATAGACATTTGGAGTGTGTAAGGTGGCACATATGAATTCTCTCTTTGATGTGCTTCCAACCTACATCCTGTGTGGAAGTATAGCTCTGACATACTTCAGTCCTATATGTTACAATGGAGAACTCTGATAGCTTCCTCTTGCAGTCCTTCTCTCTGCCTCTCCAGGAATGCACATGTTTGTTGCAGTGGTGGTGAGAAGGTGATCACAGTAGATTGCAGTTTATCACTGAAACCTTTTCAGGTATATGCCATCTTGGTTTTTTTTTTCCTTTTTTTCTCTTCATTTTTTCTAACTTGAGCAGTCAAAAAATGAAATTGTATTCATTTAGCACAGATATTACTGCAGTATTTTGAGAGCTGAAAGTGAGTTAGGGGTTACTCTTCGGTTTCACATGGCTGAATTTCACAAAACAGTACAGTTTAAAATATGTACTACTTGGTTTTAATTCTTCTATTTTAAGAAGCCTGGTTATTCAGGATTTCAGAAATTTGAGGAAAAAATATTAAGCATTGCTATTCAACTGTTGACAGCATCTGTGTGCTTTTTATTACTGGCACCCAAAGTAGTCCTGCAAAGTTGTGTGATAGTCACGAGAAGCAGTGTTTTCATAACGGGGTGGCATCTGTGTGTGCTGGAGTTGTCAGAAACTACCTCATTTGGAAATGCTGACAAGTAGTTTTCAGCCTAGCCTTTTGCTTCTGTTTCTTTGCTTCTGTTATCTCATAGATGGATCTCAGATCAGCTTCCAGTATGTTTTAGCACTTGAAGTCAGCCTGCCATAGAGAATAAGACATGATTTTCCTCCTATGATTTTTCCATGTTAACATCTGCACTAGTGCACTTCCCTCTGTAAAGAAGTATTTCCTTGGTACCTAAGTGATGAAGCGTATCACTGTGAGTTTCCCAGAGTCCTTGAAATCTGCTTTACATTTTCTAGTCTTGGTCCGAACTTTGGGAGCTCACTCACAAGGCATTGCCCAGCCCTCTTGCCAGCCTCAGGATAAATTACAGGAGCTTAAGAGTCAGGCAGGCCCAGACTGTCAGAGCAAACTGGAGACTGCTCAAATCCATCTGCCATAGCTTCACTGTAGCCTGTATTTGGAGCCCTGGCTTGCTGTCTGTCAGTGAGTACTGCAGTGGTTTGAGGTGGTTTCTCACATCACCTGCTATCCATCCTGTCGCCTTGCAGAGCTACCTGATGGAAAGATGTCCTTCCACCCCAGCCCTTCCAGTTTGTGGCCACTGTGTGTGGCACAGTCTACACTAGGACATGCACGACGGCTGCCAGCTGTGCCAAGTGGGGTGCCCTCTGGCTGGGGGGCAGAAGGATGGACAGCAGGCTGCAGTCCTGCTTACAGCAACTGCACCAGGGCTTGCCAGAGCTCATCTGTAACAGCCTGGCCTGTCCTGGCAGCTTGAAGGCTTCTTTAGAATATAAATGGATATGACTCTCCTTTTTTTTTCTTTTTAAATAAACAAAAACAAGCTTTGACTGACAATATGGAACAATAAAGAGAAGTCATATGGAGGAATATCAAAGTGGTAATTAGGGCAATGCAAGATGACTGAGGTTTAAAATTGTGAGTCTAAGCTGACCTTTTGTTTCCTGAAAGACTCTGCGAACCGGGAACTCTGGCCTTTTCCATAGATGGGGGTGCGGGAGAAGGCTGAGTGTGTGGGTTGGCATGATGAGCCTGCACCGGCACGCTGGTGCCAATGTGGTGTCCAAGAAAGACAGCTGCCTGATGTCCATTTCTGTCCTGCACCTCGGTCGTGTTAAGGGTGCTCCGCTCCACAGCACTCTGCTTATTGCACAGCGCTTTCTCCGGGCACAGCCATACGAGATTTGGCTTTTGTTAAGGTACAAGTGCTATCAGAACAGTTTTAGTTGGCTGCTTTGCACCCTGGGGACAAGTCATGGTCGTCCTCGGTACTTTCAACACCCTGTCTGCTGTTGCTGTGTTTGACAGTGTAAGTATCTGAATATGTGAAGAGTTCTCGTAAGAGCCATGAATTATGGTATCAACATATGTGTCATCAGATTATTAAGTTTGAGAAGTCTTTCAGATGCTTGCAACTGCCAGTGTTAGTTGAAAAACTGCCAGAAATTGTAATTCCATGTGGATATAAAAATGTGTATTGCTCTTGTGCATATTTCTCCACAGATGCTGCGAGCAAACCTTGTTACCATTGAAACGGTTGGAAGTGGGTTAGGAAAGGCTTTAACTGCCCCCAAAACAATTGTTTTTTTTTTCCTAACTGCCTTCTGAGTGTCCAGATGGCTTTTGTTTCTATGCTGTGAGGTGAGGGAGCAACAAAAAAAGTCCTGTGCTTGTAACGGTAAAATTGCCTATTTTTCAGGGGAAAAAAAAGAAGAGGAAGAGAGAAAAGTTGCAGGAATCAGCATCAGGTAGGCCATGACCAACTCTTACTTACCACTCACCTCAGGTATATTTTAGAAACCAGGGCTTCTGCTATTTAATTTTTACATGCTTTTCTCTAACACTTGCTTCTGATGAATGTTTTAAGATACTTCACTTTGAATGCCAGCTTGTGAAAATGCACACAATACGTCTCATTTCCCTTACACCTTTCCGTGCAGCAGTCCTGACAGCATCAACATCTTTGGCTGAACTTTTGCATTGCTGCAATCACTGTCCTGCTTTACCTTTGCTTTTCTCCTCAATCAGTGTTGTATCATAGACTTAACTATATCTCAAATACTTTGTGGGATTATTTGACACTGAAGACTTTACACTGACCTTTTGTTTTTTGTTGCTGTATTCTACATTTCTGTGTACACTAACAGCTGCCTAATAGGTTGGCTAAAAGCATCAGTGAGGTCTCCTCTTTGCCTGTAAAATAGATGCAGAGAAACACCCTGTTTTCCCCAACAAAAATGGCTGGTATAAGAACCATAAAAAAAACCAAAACAACAAAACCAAAACCACACACAAAAAAAAAATCCATGTAATGCTGTAGCAAACAAACTTATTTGGAATGTGCAAAAAAACTCTGTAACAGAAATTTGTTAAAGGAAAACAATCTTCTACAGGTACAGGCCCCAGAATGACAGCTGCCTACATCTGAAGCATGGTAAGAACATCTCTAAAGCTTTCCTGATGATAAAACTGAATTGTAAAATAAGCTTTCTTATAAATTTTATGCAATAATATGAATTTAGCAAAAATTGCAGAAGTATCATATCCCAAAGCTAATGTTACTTTGACTACTGATGGTTTTTATACCGGCTATCTATCAGGTGTTCACCATTTCACTTCTTAACCTTAATATTTTCAAATTGACCATACCTCACTGACTCGCTGCAAGTCTGCCTGTGAAACACAGGGATGGGTTTATTAAGCAGTGCAAACCCTCCCAGCCAGCAGACTGTCACAGTTCATAAGAGCAGGTGAGACGCTGGCTTCAGAGTACATTTTATGTGCTGACATCTGCAAGGTGCTGTCTGGCAGAGTATACTTTTAAAAATTTATTCATCTGTATACTAACAAAACATCTGCTAAGAAAATGGGACTGTATTTCAGTTACATGAAGAATTTCTCCCTCAACTGTACAGTGGTATTTCATGTGTGGTACGGGTTGGGTTTTTCGGTTTTATTTCCAGCGTGTGTTTTCTTTCTTCGTATCACATCATCTGCACGGAAGGTGGAATGACTACTGATTACACACAGCCAGTAACACCATCTAGGCTGCTCGTGAGTGCTCAGCGAGATCCTCATCGCTCAGTGTTTGTGTTGGAAGGCTGGTCCTTCTCTTCCTCTCAGTGTGATACATTTCTAGTAGGAATGGCATTCATTTGACATAGGCTTTGCTGTCTAATTAACACAAACCGCTCTTGGGAGATTGCCGAGAATTCCAGGAACCATGCAAGATGTAACACTTTCTAAACTCACCTATGGACTATAACAGAAGCGGGCTCTTTATGCCCACTCCCTCTGACTTGTTTGGCCACATGATCCCCCTGACATTCAGAGTGGTCAGCAAAGTGACCTCCTCTTGGCTTTCCACTCTGCTTGAACTTTAAGCCAGAGAAAGCCAAGTTAAGTTTGCTCTGTGCAGTGTGTCAGCCGACAGTCAGTCAGCATGATTCAGGTCTCTTCTGTGGTTATGCCATTGTGCTGGTTAGTCTAAACTTGGTTGGGTTTAGGGTTTTTTTTAAAGCTGAGGTAAAGTGAAAAGGCAAAATGCATGCTCTTTTTTGATCCTGCTAAGCAAAAGCTTTTCAGGCAGGCAGATAGTCTTGCCCTTTGCAATATGCCTGAGTCACGCTGATTTTAGGTGTGGATTGCAGTATTTGGGTTCTGTAGCCTACACAACAAATGTAGCTGTAAAGTATCATTAGTTACAGTCACTGCCATAAGTATTATACCTATTGGGGAAAAAAAAAAAGGCAAGTGCTTTAACCTTGAGTTTTATAATTGATATTTCAACTTTGTTGCTCAGGTCCATGATTGTTGTGAGTATTTTTCCCTTTGATGTTAACACAGTGCCAGTAAGCAAAACACACATAATTTTATCTGAATTGATGCAGAGCGCTCAATTGGGATTGGCATAGAACTAAGGTTCAAATGACAGTTAAAAAGCAGGGATGTTTGGTTTCTTGGATACCTTACACTGTAAGGATGATTGTCTTGCCTACACTGAACTACCTTTGTTGGAGTTACTCTGCATTTTCCATAGTACAGGATGAGCTGAAATAGAAGAGGATGAATGTTCTGAGTATGTGGGTTTTCTCTCTTTGCCTTTTACCTCTACACCCCTCCTTTCCTTCCCCTTAAGCTCTGTAACTGTGTGGAAACTGTTGGTAATACCTGTCATTCTGTCCCCATGCAATTTATAACCTGCTGTATGGGAACAGTATTCTTCCACTGAAGGGGGAGTGTGCTGTCGACTCCCTGTATGTGCATGCAGGGAGCCTCACAAAATGTTGTGTACCAAGTGAATGCTCTCCACTGGAGACACAGCAATGTGCTCTAGCTGTAAGTAAACGCAATGATTTAGGAAACCTGAATCAGCCAGACTTCAAAGTAAACTTCTGAAGGTTAAGACTCATGCCCTTTGCAAGCCTAATCCAAAGAATGTTTTGCCCACAAGCATAATATCTTACCAGGCCCACAGCAGAGCTGTTGTAGTCTTTACTGGATGGAGATAATAAGTTTGGGAATGCCTTTCAATGAGTGCCGCAAAGAGCTCTTGGAGACAGGAAAACACTAGCTTTCTCACTCATACGGATGGTGCAAGGAAGAGGGGGAAGGAGGGTGGGAGGTCTGGGAAGGAGACAAGCGTTCTGTTATCTGAGAAGAATCAGAAATGAGTAGGTGGCAAGACCAAAGAAAGAATCTCGAGATCAGCACAAAGGAGATCAGCCAGGGCTGTAATTACAGTGATGTAAGTGAGAAGGATGAAATAGTGGGAGGGTTGTGTGGTGGGATGTTCAGAGCAAAGTAACGGAAGAGACAGGCAAACAGAAATTATTTAAGATACTGTTAAAGTTTCGGGGGGTTTTTGTGTCCGTGAACACTTCAGCACATAACTGATTTTTAAGGTGGACCTCTAACCTGCTTTTTGGCTTGGACATCATTTGAGTGATGAAGTCAAAGTAGCAGTGTTAAGTTGCTCCTCTTCCGGGGGTTGTACACAGCAGCAGGGCTTCTTATGGCTTCAGTGCGTAGGATTTAGCTGAGTTCTGCTATCTCCTCCAGCCTGCTGACCAGCCAATTTGTAAAACATCTTAATGTCAGAATGCCTAAGGAATACTGTGACCTGGTGCTCCAGTATTTGCTAAATTAGTCTGGGATACTGCAAAGTGTGTGGCCATTCCTGAAGAGCTGTAGAACTGCTCCCAAGCAGGATTTTGTTTGCAGTTGACATGGCCCAACACAAAGCTTGAAATAACTTTTATTTACTCTCCCCTTTTGAAATCAACCAAGAGTGGTGTAAAACCTGATAATGATAAAAATGAGTTTGGGAGAGGCCAGGAGGGAAAGGGAAATGAGGAAAGTAAAGATTATGGACAATGTCAAGATTGTCTGTTGAGCACCTTTCAGAAAGGTGGGTGTTTTCTTGTTACTTTAAGCACAGTCTCCCTTGTAAATGGGAACAATTCTGTGTCAGAAGTGGAGATTCCTGATTTCCTATCTGATATGACTTCTGGAAGGGACTAAAGCTGATTTTTAGCATGTCATGAGTATTTGTAAATCACCAAGGAAATAGCTACTAACAAAAAGTCCTCCTGATTGTTCTGCAATGTGAAAATAGTTAACGTCTTCTGACTTGCTACATACGGTAATTGTAAAAGGCACAACATTTGACATACAGAAGGATGTAGTTGGGAAGTCCTCACAAGCTACATCATTTAACATTGTGTTTTGGCATATCTTCAAGGGATAAAAAAAGTGATAGAGAAGCTTAATAGACGTTTGGAAACCTGTGAGAAGTATATTTGTGGCTTGCAAAAATCCATTACAATTAGCATTTAGATTAGCAAAGCTTTCAAAAATGAGAAAACTTGACTAATACTGATTTACAATCAGAAGCACTTAAAAGGATCAGATTAAGACTGTTTAAGTTTAAACAGTGAATTATCTATAATGTTTCAAACTTCCTACGTGGAAATCAGAGCCAAATTTTGGTGCAGAAGTGACTTTTTTATAGTCCTGTAAACAAACAATTTCTCACTGTATTATTACTTTTAGAAATAAAGTGGAGTGATGACGTGAAAGCAGACTACAAAGTGGACCTATCTACAGGCAGAATGCTGTGGAAAAGAACTGTCTGATGACTGTGGTCATGGTTGACCATGGGTTTCTGGCCAGCATCCTAGAAAGCAGATGCAAAGAGGATGTGGTACCTTGCTTTCTGAGGCCTGTGTTTCCTAACCTGGCTTGTCTGGTGCCCCTGAAATTGCTGCTGGAGTAGTTGAAAGTGAATCAAACTCTCTACCCCTTTCCATACCCCTTGACTGCTCGGAAGCTTTAAACAGAGCCTGAAGGACTGGCACGGAAATTAGTGTGAGAACTGGTGTGGTGATGGTGATGCACAGACATGTCCTGATTTGCTTTAAAAATGTGTGACTCGTGTTTCCCCGTTCCCTGTTTTGCCAATGAACAGTGTGGCCGTCAGCACAGGCCAGAGGGGCAGAACGAACACAAGAGAATTTCCTGGATTTAAACATTTCTGTTATTGAATACGTGGGTTAACTTTTCAGCCTTTTTCAGATAGGCATAAAAATTTCCAAAGACAAGCGGTATAGCCGTTGCACAGATCTCCTCCCGCAACTTAATTCTGACCTGACATTGATCTTGCCGGGGTGAAAAATAGAAAACCTCCTCTCTTTCAGGCTCTCTGACATCAAGAAAAACGTCAAAAGCACAAACCTGAAGAAAAGGCGCCTCCTGTGTAGGGGGCAGGTGGAGAGGGGTACTGACACCTGCTGGGAGCGATGCGGCAGAGCAGAGCAAATTCCCGGTTTTCCTTTCCCAGCCTGGCGGAGGAGCCTTGTGAAGTGCAGGAGGGAAGGAAGGAAGGAAGGAAAGGGTATAAAAGCTATTTTGGGTGTGATCGGAGACTATGGGAGGGATAAGGGTAAGTCAGGGTAGGAGCCAAGCATAGGTTTTCTAAATAAAAAAAAAGAGCAGAACACCTTCAACTAGACAATCGGCATAGATACGAGGGTTAGAGAAAGAAATTTTTTAACGTATTTACAAAACAGTTTTTTGCAGTCAAAGGGTGTAGCATGGTCAGCTATGAAGCTGACCTTCAGCCTTTTGTCTTTTAAACTGACAGTGTCAGCAAAAGCAGATAATTCAGCAGGTGAATGTCTAGAGCCTGTTTATTTTGTCAGAGATGCTTGAGTTGCAGATCCTGCTGTGAAGTTAGAGATGCCTAACTGAGTTTGAACTCAGCCACGTTTACAGGTAATTAAAAAAAACGCCACAATTTAACTTCTGAGCTGTTAGCAGTAGGCGGCTTGGGCTAGGATGAAGGAACAGTGGGATGACTATTGTTCTAACTCTTCCTGTGGGATAGGGTGGGGACAGGGAGTTGATGGCCGGTGCACAATTCTTCTCTGGTTGAAAACGGTGTATTTTAGTGGATTTAGTAAACTCGCCACCAGATTGAGAATTCAAAGGTCATGAGAAAAACTCTGTAGAAACAAACTGTTTCATAAAGAAAATGTAAGATTTTGAAATGTGGTTTCATTCCCAGTTGGAAGAAACATCAGCATTTTAGTGTTCATCTCAGGTCTGTATTGCATTTTAATTTTTCAGTGTATTTACATGAAAAATTTCAAAATGAGAAATTGATCCTGTATTCCTGAACAGCCAGAAAGCAAATTGTTATGATATTGTCAAAGTCTTTCCCATTTGTTTCTGGAGCGTAAGTTTGGGTGAAATCTGTCCTCTAATTTTAACAGAATTGTATTCAAATGTGATTCTGTGAAAGCTTAGCAAACTCTAGCACTGAGTTTTGTCTCTGTCTGCCTCTGACTTTTAGAGATTATGACTTGATTGAAGCAGTCTTTTGATAGACATGAATGCAAAACCAGCCGTCCTGCAGACAAAACCAACCAAACCAACATAACCAAACCAAAAAGCCTAAATTTGATGTTGCAAAAGTCACTGCTAATAAGAGCCAACCTTCTCATACCAATCAGTTCCTTAATATTCTACTTTAAGACCTTTTTATGCAAATTATCTTTTAAATCTCTGATCCTTTACTCTTTTGTTAAGGCTGTACTATATAAACAGTTTTGAAAGTGTGCAGATTGGAAAGCCGTACAAGGAAGGAAGCTCACAGCAGGGCCAGCTGAAGTACCGCTGGCTTGCCGTGAGACTGGCCGTCAGTTAGACAGCGTGGGTTTCAGTCCGACCTTTCAGGACACCATCTCTCTGCTGTTGATTCCACTGACAGGAGCAAATGTCAGATGCATTTGTGCAGTG
Organism: Chlamydotis macqueenii; assembly: GCF_036417535.1. Taxonomy (NCBI): domain Eukaryota; kingdom Metazoa; phylum Chordata; class Aves; order Otidiformes; family Otididae; genus Chlamydotis; species Chlamydotis macqueenii. The sequence continues at coordinate 26,097,087 of NC_141559.1, forward strand.
AAGGCGTCATTGGCACCGGGGTGTAGTGTGTGAGCAGGGTTAGCTGCAGCTTAGGGCAATGGTACCAACGACCACCTCTGTGAATGAGTGTTCTTGCCACAGGCGTCGGTAGGGCAGGATCAGGGGGTAAGACAACTAAGGAGGCTTCGCTGAGCAGAGAGACATAATTTCTGAAGTTGCTTCCTTCTTGCAAAAGTAAGATGCATGTTTCCTCACTGATGTTAAGGGCTCAGTTTTCAGACCCCTTCTGTCCTTCGTCTCAGGGGATACCTGAAATTGCACAAGCTGTTGCCAAAATAACTACATATGGTTAGATTTATGGTGTATGCATTTGCCTTGACACTAGGTGAGACTATATTTTGATGAATAGTTGGGTTTCTTCCCATATTTGTGACTTTTGAGATACACAACAGGAGGCTTGTGTATTTTTGACCAGTAGAGATTTTCCGCTGAGATGACTTAATTGCATCGAAGTGAGGTTGATTTGTCTGAATTCTGTAGTGGTTTCCGTGTGCTGCTGTCTCACACTGGTAGTGTTGCTCTGTAGATGTCTGCGTGTAGAAGAGCTGATGAAGCTCAAGAAGATATTCAAGTTACATCTGACTTACCTTTGGTTGCATGAAAGCAACTATTTAAATTATTCCATATATTAGAAGATTTAAATGTTAAGATTGTCTTTCAAAGTACAGTGTAAATTCTAACCTGTGTTTAATTGTGGCAGAAAAGATGATCTACAAAGGAAACTTCACCTATGTTATTTATTTATTTAGAAATAATTTTCACATACTACTTTACCTGTACCTCGTGCCTTTTCTGTTACAGCAGGTAAAAACTGAGGTAGCAATTTCAGTACCCCTAGAACTGATGCATCTTTCTTCACAGCTCTCAGTCTATAAAATAAATAACTTTAAAAAGTCTTCTGAATATTTATTATATGCCATAGAAATACAAAAAGGGGGCAAGCTTATTTCTTCCTCCCTTGCAGATCACTTTTAGTATATTGGTCCTCTTGAAAAAGCTGCTAGAGATAGCTGTCTAGAGGTAATCTGTTCTTTATTATAAACATGGAACCTCTTTCCCCTCCCACTCCCAACAGAAAAAACATGTCCTGGGTCTTCCAGTGGGATCATTTCAAAGATTGCAGCTCAGTGATAGAGTTTCTAGTTTCATGCTGCCTACACTGGGGGCCTTTGATAAGAGCCACACCTGTTTTGGCATCACTGACTTCAGCTGCACAAAGCAAGAGCCCTAAAATACCTGGGCGTTTCCTGTGCTGACACTAACCTGCTCTGGAAGAGGTTTCGGAGTCACAGAGACAGAGGTGCGTTCCTGGTGTTCACTTAATGCATCTACCTTAGGCCAAACAAAGAGGACAGAAGTTAGGACTTCAGACTTCACCTGTAATCAATGGAGAGGCATTTTTAGGGCTAGTTACTTCAGGGCATGTAAAACACTAGTGGGGAATTTGTTACTGAAGTCTCCATTCAGAGTTTGCAGCAACGGGCTGAGGCTAACAGTAGCAAGAGGGAAAAACAAAAACAAACAAACAAACAAAACCTTACTACTGACACAGCTTCAACATGGCAGTATCTGTTACAGTTTTAGGGTACAACTTTATGTAATTTCTTTGGCAACAAAGGCAGCTTAAGAGGTTTCCTCTGCTGCCTGCTGGTATCCAGCTCTTGCAGAGGGGGCTTTTTCCTCTCTCCCGTAGGTGTCTCCATCCATGTGCTGTAACAGCTTGTGGGACCCTGAAGCAAATCGGATTACTAAAATGACTGGGGTTTTGTTGGGAGGTGGGGTTTTTTTTGTTTATTTTTTTTGTTGTTGTTGTTTAGAAACAACAAAGGTTGTGGAGTGTTTGTTTTTGTTTGCCCAGAACATTTCAAGGATCGGGTTTAGGCTAACCCCACAAACCATGGCACAGCTGGGCAGGAAGAGGAGTAGACTGCAGCACTGGCATTTATCTGCTTGCGCCTGAAACTCTCTCCAGCTCTGCTGCTAAAAAAAATACAAAGGGGCTTCACAAACAGCATGAACCTTTCTGGTAAATAAGGACCTGGTTTTGCATACCCAAGTTTCTGGAGTATTGGGTAGACCTTGGCAGTAAGTGGAACATGTTCGTTTTGGACTTCAAAAGAAAAATGACAGTTTCAGCTGCCGGGTCCCTGAGTTTGCTATGTTGTTTGAAGTACTGGATTAAAAGCCAGGGTTGGAGACTGACTTTTTTTTTTTTTTTAAATACATATAACTACCATTATATGTAGTGTTGTCTCTTCTCACAACTGTATGAGAACAACCTATGGCAGGGAAAGGTGTAGAAAAAAAAAAGCACCTAGTTTAAAATTTTTACTTTCTCTTGCTTTCTGTGAAGAGTTAGCTGCCTCTTTCACTCTGTGCTTATTCCTCTACTGACCCAGACACTCCTGACTTCCTTCCATAACCTCTTCCGATTAGCATGACCTGGATGAAGCTGCATAATAGTCTCCCTTGTTCTAGAAGAATGAAGATGAGTTAAAGCCCAGAGGAGGAGCACAAGGCCCTTGAGGATCCACCCTTCAATCCATCTCATTCCCAAGCATGGGGAGGATGGCTGCTCCCCCTCTGATGCTCCTGCCCTCAGCCACTGAGCCCAGGCTTGTTAGGAGGCTTTAGTTTTACTGTAAATTACCCGGAATACAGTTTTATAACTTCAGTAGTAAGGCTTTTATTTTTTACACTGAATTATTATTGAACTTTATTTCTGCTTCTTTCTCAAGGAGGTTCCCTCCCCCCACCTTCCTCCTGCAGTCAGATGTACACTGCAAATGGCACAGACAGTGCCTCCTATTGTGGCTCAGGCTCAAGACTTCACATATGTAAAATGTGACTTGCAGCACTTTCTTTGAAGCCTAACCACAGCCAGGGAGCTGTAATTGCAGTCTTTGATTGCGCCGACTTCACTTGTGGATTGGGCTTTGCTAGGGCATGCCTTGCTTGGCGAGACTTCAGCTACAGCCCCCCAGTGAAGCCTTAGATGTGGGAAGTCTTCAGTCTCCTTAGCACATGCCTGTGGTTTCTTGAAAAGAATCCTGATTTGACCTGTTTTATATCTGTAAGGCAACACCATCATCATTCGTATTTTTTAGGTATTATTTGGTTTATCAGCAGTAGAAGCAATTTCCAGCATGTAGCCTTAATGTGCAGCTGGGGAAAGGCTGGGTTCTAGGCGATGTTTTCAGGATAGCTACTGTGTAATTTGCTGTACTGCAGTATTCGCTTAGAAATACAAATATTTTGGGGCTTCACTGTGCCTGTCCCCTTGCAGAATCACAGTAGTCTCCCTGCAGTCTGTCTCCTGGGCGCCGAGAGGGGCCGTGGAAAGGAGGCAGGCGCTGCGAAAGCTGCGTTTGGATGGAGGAAGAGGCGATGGCTGAGGTTTGAAAAAGCTGAGGGCCAGAGCAAGGCCGCAGTCGTTATTTTAACCTCCTGACTTCAAAGACAGCTTGCTGCTAAGGGAAGGGGGGAGGAGGCAGGGAACCATCTCAACAGAAGAGCATTTCATTTCCTTCAGTGAAGTAGACATTCCTGGCTGCTAATGGGGAGTAGCTCTGAATCACAGCGCTTGTATCAGACTGCTGTGAACTACTGGCCTGGCGCCTCAAGGCCATTCCTCAACAGGAAGCTGAATGTTTTCATGTAAGACTGAGAGGAAAACCTTCCCAGAAAGAGCAACCTGGACCAAACCTTTGAAAATCCGGGATGAAAAGGCACAAAATAAATATAAAGCTGCAGGGTGCTCTCCCCAGTGTTCCTCTGCTGTTTGCTTGGCCCCTCTTTCGTGCTCCTTGGAAAGGTAGAGCCCTTCGCAGCTCTTTGATCCGCATGTGTTATGGAGCACTGCGCTACTTTATTAAAAAAAAAAAAAAAAAAAAAAAAAAGAGGGAGAGACAGGAAGCTCAGAAGGCTTTTTTTAGTTGGGACTTGGGCTGGTTTTATGAGGAAATAGGAACTGAATTAGTCAATACAGACCACCTCTGTTGAAACCACTGGTTTGCCAGTGGACTTTCAGCTGTGCTGTTTAAGAGGCCGCAGTGGCTTTAACTGTCCTTTTGTGGCTACCAGCAGCAGGTGAAAATTATTCATTATGTAACAGGGATGGTGGGATTTGGGGAGGGGAGCGTGTCCTTCAAATTAAAGCTATACAGGACAGTTCGATATAAATTTGTGCTTGTTCCTTCTACCTTACTTAGTCTGCAGTTGAACTACAGTGTCCTCAACTTTCCTTTCCACTAAAACAATGGTCATGTGGGTGGCCTCTTATGAGGAGTCACCTTGTTTAGTAAGATTTTGGGGACTCTGTGCGCTGGCTAAAATCAAAGGGTCCAAAATCAGTTTCGAAAGCATTCTACCTTGGAGTACGTTAGCCTGTGCAGCTTCTTATTCCAGAGCCGTACTCGACCAGTATGGGCAAAATGCTTTGCATTGTAAAGGCTAACATGGAAGCTGCAGCAGATGGGAGGTGGGTGCTAAGTTATAAATGGCTCTGGTCTAAATACTGCTGCTGTAATATTTGCTGATTAAATCTGCTTGTGGCTCTTCCAGGCTCAAGCAGTCTATCATCTGTTATGATTAATCTTAACAGAAGTTTGACTTGTGGTTTAAAGCATTTCTTTATAAACTTGTTCTGTCTTGTCTTGTGTGATTCGAGGTGCTGGCAGTGTGATTAAGCATTTTGTGTTTCTTCTGGTGAAAATTCACTCCCCTTCTCCAAACTGCATTCTTGTGCTAATTTTGGTCATTCTCAAACACTTTGCTCATTGAACTCACTCACTACTTGTCTGGCAGCTGAGCAGTACCTGGAGGCCTAGAGGTTTGATTTTTTTGAGTTACCAATAATCCTGAGGCCATTACTGGACAGCATGTGTGTCTGTGGAAAAAACGCCTGACTCATTAGACAGTCTTTGGGTGGAGTCCCTGTTGTAACCCAGTTGTCTGGGTCAGAAGGGCAGGGGTGATGGTTGAGTTAGCAATTGCGTAAGTCAGATGATGTAACCTAATGATGAAGAACTTTTCCTCTCTGGATGAGCAATACCTAAGGCTTGCACTGTTGTCCTTTTGACATGATATAAGAACATAAATCCTTCTCCTTCCAAGATCCTAGTGAATTTTACTGCTAGGTAAGAGGCCTGTGGCTTTTATGCAACTGGAAGACGTACCCTACTTCACTGAAGAGCAGAACGAATCCTCCTCAGTCGTGTGGATGCATGGTAGAGTCAGTGTTCACACAAACCTCACCCACCACATTCCTCTACACAGCTGCTTACAGAAGACAGCATTTCATCATTTCTGCAGGGAGCAGAGCTTCAGGCTCTGAAGTAGAGGTTTAATTGACCTCAATCACTGTAGCACCAAAGCCTGAGGATGTTTAGTTTTATAACAGGTATCTGGGTCAAATGTTTTAGATAAATGAAATCCACTACAAAAGGGAATTGCTTCTGTAGTATGTATAATGTCTAAATAGCTTTAAAAACCCCTCACCTTTCTAGTTGGTGTGGACATCTATTTAAAATCCGAAGTACTCTCCATATTCTTGCAAACTTCAAGCAAGAGCAAATAGCAATACTCTGCACTTAACTTTGACATCGCAAAGAACGCATTCCACTAATCCAGTTGTGTCATAGAGTTACAGTGACCCATAACCGGCTTTTGAAGGATTTAAAAAAAAAAAAGTGTCAAATTGTCTTTATCATGCTCTCTCTCTCTCCCCCCTCTCTGTAGGTGGGAAAAGAAATGCTTTCTCAACTTGCAAAGCAAAGGCGGCGACACCAGGACCCCTTCTGGAGATGGAAGCTTGTTAAACCCTAGGTGTGTCCTTCATCCATGCAGACCACCCCCAAGGAGTCTGTCTAGGATGTCATTCACCCTGATGTCACTGCTAGAGACACTGAACCATAAAGACAATCACTGCCAAAATCCTTCACTATCATGAGGTCCAGCCCCGATATAAATAGAGCAAATGAGCTCCTGGGTCAGCAGAGCAGCTTTTGTCTTCACTCCACCTCTGCCTTGCACTCTTAAGCCCCTGTCTCATCTGTGTCCATATCAAACCAGCAAACAAAGTAGCGTGGCTTTCTCTGCCTGCTTCAGCCAACAGGATAACGCAGACCACAGCTGCCCCATACAGCACATCGAGGAACGGAATTTGCCTGGACCAGGATGACACACTCAACCTTCTTTTTATTTAATGGTGCGACAGGATCAATTTTGGTTTTAGCTTTTTTAAGAAACTTGAATGCTTTTATATTTTAACTTTTAGTTTCTAATTTCTTTGGTGTATATTTTACTAGGTATGAGCTTTTAAACAAGTGTCAGAATTCTGAAATACTTTTTTAAATAAAAGGGGTTTTTCTTTTTTTTTTTTCTGCCAGAGGAAAAACCTGTATGGAAAAAAGGTGGCTTTTTTTTGTTAAACTATTTGTAACAAATAGTGGCCTCTCATTCTATATAATACAGTGTCCTATAGAACTAAATAAATGTAACAACAGTCAGCTGGTCAGTAGACACGTCAGTCTTGAATCATCTAATCTGTAAACATAAGCAATACATCCAGCAAATCTGACTGCAGTGAGTTCTCCTTCTCACCCATTCCCCTTCTCCTTGTAAAAAGCCCAGCACTTGAATTATTACTTCAATTGTTCTGTATTTGTATCTGTTTTTGTTAGCCTGTTAGTGGGATTTTATGCCAGTTGTTGAAATGAGCATTGATGTACCCATTTTTTAAAATAGTAAGGCACAGCCTTTGCCAAAAATACTGTCAACCGATTTTTTTTTTTTTGTCATTCCAGTTTGAGTTAATGTGCTGAGCATTTGTTTTTTAATAAAAGCTTTGTAATAAAACTAAAGTCAATTGTCTGGCTTAAAAAAGATGAGAAAGAAAGGCTCACACTTGATGGAGTAAAATCCCTCAAAGGTAGAAGCAAGCCTGGGAAGGCACAGTCACTTCTAAGGCTTTTGGCTCAGTCTTCCCTTGTAGAAAACACAACGTGTCTGTTTGGTCACCTGAAGTAAAGTCATTTTGGAAGATTACTTTCTTTTCCTTCCTAAAGAGAGCAGAAGTCTCTGTTTTCATACCAGGAGTAAGGAATGGGCAGGCTCAGTGCTCCCGTATTCCCAGTTAGATACGGCCCAAGTGGAAGTACCAGGGTCTGTGATCCCTCCCTCTATCTTCATTTTCCTACTAAAATCTTTGTGAACACAGCAGTGGTTAAGCTGATGATCAGGAATATGGATTCCCTTCTTTCTGGATGCAGTCCATGCCCACACAAGGGGTAGGAGACTATAGTTAAATTTCTTACAGCTGTATAAATTATCCCGCAGTGACTGGAGATGCAGAATCAGCTGCAGAGGGCCCAGTTTCATGTTGTTGGATCCAGAGAGTCTGCGTGGCCTGCCTACTGCCAGTGGTGCCCATGAGACATTCCTGCAGTAGCAAGGAGCTCCTCTGCATGCCTCAAAACTGAAAATACAGGCGTTTGAGTCTTTCAAGCCCCAAGCACTACCAGCAACTTCTCTGATACCTTTCCCCTTTTGTTTAGGGACTGCTATTCCAGGGCTTCCACACACAGCTGCCTGACTTCTACTGAAGGACTTCAAAAGGAAAAAACCCACTGTAGCCATAGATCAGCTACTCCAATGGTTTGTGAGCACCACTGCAAAAGAAATACTATGAACTGTACATTGGATCAGCATACCTTGTATTCTAGCTCCTGAATCTTGTTTGGTGTGAGACTGGACTGAGTCAAGCTTGAGCTACAGGAAGTGACATAGGTGAGTTACTGCCCAAGGAAGCTTTGTGATTAGATTGTTTGTAACTCACCCTTAAACTCCATTGCATAAGAAATTTCATAACTAAAAGTGTTATAAAACAGCTTCCTCTTAAACCAGCAGGCACTGCACACAAACCCAATTGTAAGAATGTAACCAGCATATTAGTTCTTGCAATATTTATTTCTAGCAACTAGTGATTATGTTGAAAAAAAAAAAAAACAACAAACAAGATAAGTGACCAGGGAAAGGAATGCTCTCAGATGGCAGGAGAAAAGACCTCTGAAGAAAACAGGAGCTGTATAGTGGAGTTTTGCAAGACTTGGCTACATTTCCATTTCAGTCAATTATCTCAGCCTTTGCTGGAAACCTGTCTGGTTTTTGGTTTGGTTTTGTTTTTAAAGGGAAAAAAGCAAGTACTTCAGTGCAGTAATTGTTCTAAATCGAGGATTACTGTAGTGAGTTCTGTAAATTACATGTTCCAAATATAACAGTTCTTTTAAATTTTTTTTTAAAGCATGACTACTTTATTTAGATTTTTTTAAATGGCTCTTTAAAAAACCACTTACCCATTTTGCAAAACAGTTGTTGCCTATAAAGGTGTTAGCCTTATGTAACACATTTTCCCTAATATACCATGTAGCGAACAGTCACCTGTCTTAAGGACAGAAGGTCTTTCAGCTCTTACAGTGAAGGAGAAAAAGAACTCGGGAGCTAAAAATAACATCTCTGCTGTTAACATAAAATGAGCAAGCACCATGTGTTGGGCTCATTCATAGATCAAAGACCTTTCACATAGAGCAGCTATGGGAAAGGTTAACTAATATGCAAGGCTTAGGATGCTCCCATAAGAGCACCTGAAATGAAGTAACTGTGCTATCCTGAAATACCCTCTGTGACTGGGGTCAGTGTCCACTCCTGGCCCCAACTGCTGATCGTCACATTTTCCTGTGGGACTGAAAGAGCAAAGTGACCTGAGCCCTCACTGTACTGCACCAGCTTGTCAGTGGAGCTAGTAAAAATGGCCTAGCGATGACGGTGTTACTAAGCCCTAGGTTTAAATACTGGTGATATTGAATAAATTATTCCAGGTGAGACTCAAAAACAGCACCTAAATTTGTGATGTGCAAGTAAGGCAGAAGTCAGCACCTAACCATGTCTCTCCCAGGTGTCTGAGGAGATTACTGCCCTGTATTTCCACAGAAAATGTCTTTAAGGCTCCTACCTAATGGCTGAGTTAATTATCCAGATGCTTCTGTACACGCATTCATAAACCCACTCTCTCCCTCCATACTTAATTTCATGCATGCACCAAAACCACTTCTGCTCAGATCATAGTACAGGGTCCGTTCAGTCCCGTTCATCAAGACAGGAGATACCCCAGTAGCTAGAAAATACGTGTCCTTCCCCCTCCCCTCACCCACGAAACAGCAAAGGGCAAAGCCACAGAACAGGGCAGTTGAGGCGGGATTATTTACAGCTAGTCAGGCCAACATCACAGGATGGTCTGGCTCCTCAGGTTGGATCACCTGGATCAGAGCCACTTCCCCTCTGTTACATAAAAGAACAATGCTCCAGGCTAACTTTGGCTTCTCACACAGCAAGCGATGACAGATTCACTAGTTGTGCGTACATGGACTCACCAGCTCTAGAGAATTATCTTCTGTTGTAGTTTCCACTTTGGATTAGCCAACAGAAAAGGCAGTAAGTTAGCTGTACAAGTGATAGCTTGATCGTGAGGTCAATTTGCAGCAAACGTGGGACCTGAAGGACCCAATCCTTGCTCCATGCTGTAGGACAGCAGAATCCAGAGTGTCAGTCATCTGCACTCCTTTGAAACCACAGCAGTGCACAAGGCTTCAAAACGACCACTCCCTGTTTCCTGATGGCCTCCTGCTCTGATCTACATGGTGGCTAATTAGGTGAAAGCAAGACAGGCAGAAAATGAAGGACACTGCAGAGATTAAGAAATGCTCTAAAAACACAATTGCAGTTTGTTCCCTCGCATTCATAAAGGGGCTAACATGCCGGGAAGCCTCTCCTCCAGCAGAGAAACCTAATATAAATTAGAACTTTATGGGGGAAAGAAGTGACTCCACCAATAGCCAGAAGCCTGTCAGCTACAAACACATTTCTCCTAAGTCGGGTCAGCGACAAAACTACTGGGCTAAGCAGGAAGTTAGCCAAAAGGAGAGCCACTGTAACAGGAAAATGGCCTGCTGTAAACACAGACGTTCCAAGATGAAGCCAAAAACCTAGAAAGTGTGCCCAAACACATTAATTTTTCCACACGACAGGCAAGGAAGAGAAACTCTGGATTAATGTACAAATATACCCTGTGAGTCTCCTCACAGACAGAAAGGTCAATTTCAGAATGCAAGCAAGCAAACAAGCATCTGCCTCCCCAGGAAAAGGGAAACATCTGCCAGAAATATGGGGAATTAACCTCTTAACCACCAGCTTTCAAACAGGTCAAAGCAAGGACTAAAATTTGGCTCCCCATCCAGGTAAAGAGTCATACCTTCAGGCCATGGGCTTTAGACAACATCTTCTGGAGTCTGGAGAAAAAGTCTTAGGAGGAGCAGCTGAGGGAACTGGGATTGTTTAGTCTAGAGAAGACGAGGCTGAGGGGAGACCTCATTGCTCTCTACAACTACCTGAAAGGAGGTTGTAGGGAAACGGGTGTTGGTCTTTTCTCCCAAATAGGACAAGAAGATATGGCCTCAAGTTGCAGCAGGGAAGGTTTAGGTTGGATATTGGGAAACACTTCTTTACTGAAAGAGTGATCAGGCACTGGAACAGGCTGCCCAAGGAAGTGGTGGAGTAACTATCCCTGGAAGTGTTCAAAGAACATGTAGACGTGGTACTTCAGGACATGGTCCATCAGGTGTGGTGGTATTAGGTTGACAGTTGGACTTGATGATCTTGGAGGTCTTTTCAAACCTTAAAAGACTCTATGATTCTCTCTGGCTGGCACGCTCCTCCTGCAACAACCATAACTTCACTGAGCCACAGAAGCAGCATCTGCTTGGCTGAGATAATAGTCACTGCTTACCTGGTATGGGAGACTAAGAAAATCATTCACAGGAAGAAAACCTAAAACACACTTTGATAAACTCAGCCATCCCATCTCCCAGAAACCCAACATATACAAGGAGGTGACAGGTTTGTTCATTCTCCACAGCTACGGAAAACCAACATGAACCAGCAGAGCTAGAAGAAAACTTTTCATCTGCCTCATATCAGAAGAGCAACTCACCCAAGACCTGGTCTGTCCTGTTCACTGTCCTGAGAAAAGGTAACTAAACAACATACTCCACAACTTCACGATGGTCAATACACTTACCTGGAGAGGCAACTTGTTGGACTAGTTACCTAGAGCTAAGAAAACTGGCTAAGAAATCCTGCAGGATATTGATTGCACTGAGGTACGACCATCTCTGCGTCTTCTTTCAAAACAGAACAAGCCACAGAAACAAGGACTCAGATCTTGACACAGCAAAATGCTGTATAAGAGTTTGGTTTTCTCAGCACCTGCCTGTGAAAGTGAACTGCTGGGTAATAAAAGAGAGAGAGTACACACCAGAACATGGCAGTGGCTGCACCCCTTGACTGACATGAAGATTCAAAGCCTGACGTAGACGAGATTCTTAAAATCTAGTTGCTGCTTTTGATACTCTGAAATGTTTCCTTCTTACTCTTCTCCTGTGAAACCTGTTTTGTTTTGTCATGACTAACATCATCAGCAACAACTTCTTCCTCTCCACTCAATCCTAAATTAGATAGGCAGTAATCATATTTGCAAACAAACCATGCCTGAGGAATCCAGAATGGCCACTGCTTTTTTCCTGTAAAAACCTGCTAGCTCAAAGTCTACTCAACTTTTTAGTACATTCTGAAAGAATTCACAATCAAAACACATTATTCCAAGGTCCCTCAATAAATTTAATAATGAGGAGTTCTAGTCACAGTTTGAAAATTCAGATTGTATAAGGAAGACTTTGACGTATGGTCTAAAAGTTTCCCTTTGTGTGGCACTGGTATAACTGCATGACTCAGAAATAAAACCACTCACAGCACTCAGTTAACCACTGAGCAGTCTACTTCTGCCTATGCTGGTATTCTAAAGCAGTTATTCCCCATCGTTTTTTTTTTTTTGGTTTGGTTTGTTTGTTTGTTTGGTTTTTGTTTGTTTGTTTGTTTTTAAAGTGTGAATTTACGGAAATTACTTACTGAAACAGTATAGCAAGCAATTTCATTATCCAAGCAGTTTATTCTCTTCTTCCTCTGGTCCATTCAATTTCACTCCTGCTCTAGGGTTTCTCCATCCTCCTACTTCTCTCTTGTGTTTGACTGACCCCTCTGCTCCTCCCCTGTCCTCATGGGCAGCTGGAGCTTCCCTGCTGATGGAACAGCACTGCTAAGTGCTCTCACCTGCTGGGAAGTCATCTCCTCTTTCCAATGACCTGATGCTGGATTTCCTATGAACATAAAAAGACAGACTTAAATCTAGCACAAGTCTAACACCTATACTGTATCTTCATTCAGTCCACGTTGGAAATAAATATCATTTGAAGAAAGAATGGGAAGAATGGGTGAAAATATTACTTTCAAGTCAATTTAAGGCAGAATTTCCCTCTCTTTCTGTTCCCCAAATGCATTCTAAGGATGGTACTTCCTTAGCTCACAGACACGTTGTGAGCATCAGATAGGATTATACATAACTAGTGTAAACAACAGACAGAGGAATTAAGGAATATCTTAAATGAGATGCATAAAACTACACTATGGGTATAATTATAATTGCTACCACACAATTATATAAACATGGCATATATTGTATTTATCAACCAACAATCAAGAGAATTCTTCAGATCACCTTACTCTGACAGCTGTCTCACTAACTTAACCTCTTGTCACTTTTGGGAGTTACCTTACTTCCAGAGACAATGGTAACAACTCAGAGAACAGTAAGAGAACAGAGTAGGTTGACAGGCATGAATTTAAGTGTTTTACCTGAACTATTTTCTGTTGTGCAGTATTATAGCATTACTCTTCCATGCTCCCAGGGAAGCAGAGCTAGCAGCTCACAGAAAAGACAAAATGGGAAAGTGTAACACCAGTCCCAACTACCCACCACTACTATGACTGAAGACAAGGCAGCACTTTCTCACCTGTCCCTTTACCAAATTTCATTTTTTTTTTTTTACAGACATAACAGCCAATACAAATTGGGCAATTTACATACATGACAACTTCTGAACAGGACAGGAAAGCCTGCAAAGTTCCTCTAGTTGAGGCTGAAGGATGTCCTTGCTAATTCACATCTTCGAATCAGTTCTAGTCAAAGGTATCTAAAATCCTTTAACATACCCTGGATTTACAGCTGCCATGCCAAAGATCACATTTTGTTACTTCTCTCTCTATTCCTCAGCAGATCCAGCAAGTTCTTGAAAAGAACTTCCTTCCATGCAAAGGACAGAGAAAGTGGCTCTCCTTCTTTGACAGTAACCAAAAATTTACATGGAATATTAGCTAAAAGAGAGTAAGCTTTATGTGCAAGCAAGCCTTAGCAAACCGCTATACTTATATCAGGATAGCCAGTTATATGGGCACTGCCTTTGTTTAGACTGAATTAATTTAATTATTTAGCCTGATTTTTAGATTTTAATTTCCAACTTCAATATAAATCAGTTGAAAGTTGAGCTGAGTGCCTGTATGTTTGCACTACTCGCATAGCATGACTTAAAATGAAATTCTAAGTCATAGAACCACAGAATAGTTTGGGTTGGAAGGGACTTTTAAAGGTCCTCTAGGGACATCTCCAACCAGATCAGGTTGCTCAGGGCACCATCCAACCTGGCTTTGAAGGTTTCCAGGGATGGGACATCTACCACCTCTCTGGGCAAACTGTTACAGTGTTTCACCACCCTCATTGTAAATGATTTTTCTTCCTTATATCCACTCAGACTCTACCTCCCTCTATTTTAAAACCATTACTCAGCCTATTGCAACAGGCCCTGCTAAAGAGTTTCTCCCTGTCTTTCTTAGAAGCCCCCTTCAGGTACTGGAAGGCCACTATAAGGTCTCCCTGAAGCCTTCTTTTCTCCAGGCTGAACAGCCCCAACTCTCTCAGCCTGTCCTCATAGGAAAGGTGCTTGAGCCCTCTTATCATCTTCGTGGCCTCCTCTGGACTCGTTCCAACAGGTCCATGTCCTTCTGATGTTGGAGACTCCAGAGCTGGATGCAGTACTCCAGGTGGGGTCTCACAAGAGCAGAGTAGAGGGGGAGAATCACCTCCCTCGACCTACTGGCCAGGCTTCCTTTTGATGCAGCCCAGGATGCAGTTGGCTTTCTGGGATGCAAGTGCACATTGTCAGCTCATGTTGAGCTTCTCGTCCACCATTACCCCCAAGTCCTTCTCCTCAGGGCTGCTCTCAATCCATTCTCTGCCCAGCCTGTATTTGTGCCTGGGATTGCCCTGACCCACGTGCAGAACATTGCACTTGGCCTGGATGAACCTTCATGAGGTTTGCATTGGCCCACCTCTCCAGCCTGTCAAGGTCCCTCTGGATGGCATCCCTTCCCTCCAGCATGTCGACCACACCACACAGCTTGGTGCCGCTGGTGAATTTGCTGAGGGTGCACTCTACCCCACTCTCCATGTCGCCGACAAAGATGTTAAACAGGGCCGACCCCTGAGGAATGCCACTCGTCACCAATCTCCACTTGTACATTGAGCCGTTGACCACCACTCTGAGTTCAGCCATCCAGCCAATTCCTTATCCACCAAGTGGTCCGTCTGTCAAACCCATGTCTTGTTTAGAGACAAGGATGTTGTGTGGAACACTGTCAAATGCTTTGCACAAGTCCAGGTAGATGATATCAGTTGGTTTTCCCTTATCCACCAGTGCTGTAACCCCATCGTAGAAAGCCACCAAATTGGTCAGGCATGATTTGCCCTTCGTGAAGCCATGTTGGCTGTCACCAATCACCTCCTTATTTTCCATGTGCCTTAGTATGGGTTCCAGGAGGATCTGCTCCATGATCTTGCCAGGCACAGAGGTGAGACTGACTGGCCTCTAGTTCCCTGGGTCTGACTTTTTAAAAGTGGGGGTGATGTTTCCCCTTTTCCAGTCAGTGGGAACCTCACCAGACTGCCATGATTTCTCAAATATGATGGAGAGTGGCTTGGCAACTTTATCTGCCAGTTCCCTCAGGACTTGTGGTTGCATCTCATGAAGTCCCATGGACTCATCACCTTCAGGTTCCTTAGATGGTCAAACTGATACCAGCCACAGCTAAGCCCAGTCTTATCTGTCGCTGAAATAGCTTGTTCCCTAAAAATACAATAAAAGTGATTTTTCAAAATCACAGTCTTCACTGGAAACTTTCCTCCTTGTAATGCTAGCTGCTGCTAGCATCTGCCCATTGCCAAAGAGCAGTGAGCCTGCGGGTGAAGATTGTGTCTATTGTATGACCATTTGACACATTCATAATTTGCCATTATTCTTCCCTTCCACCAACATGCTACTTTAAAAGTCATGTGTCAACAAGCTAAGCAACGTTTTCAGCTGTAAACCTGTGCAAATCTTTAGAATTTAAGTGCCCTTGAGGTAAACTATACTCAACTTTCATTCTAAGACAATCAGATGTCCTTACAAATTTAGATCCAAGTAACAATACTGGCTTCAGTTCATAGATTTGCCATTTTAGCGTCAACTTAGGCAACAATAGCTTTTAGTCTTAGCCAAAAATAAAATGCCAAGTCTGTAAGAAAGAGAATGACTTCTTCCTCAGTTCCAATTAATGCTTTTGTTTAAAGAAATAAAAAGATGGTATCAGGAAAACCACTTATGTGAAATTAACAGCATCTTTCCTCCCCCCATATTCTCCCTCTTTTTAAAAGAAAAATTTACCACTTTAAAAACCTCATCTCTCTAGTACTGAATAAACTATCTAAGTATCTCCTGTCTCCTAAAGTAAGCTGTGTAAATGCTTATCATAGATCTCACTCTTAACAGACGCTGCCAGTTTCCTAAAAGCACTGACTGGGTTTTAGAACCCACAGTTTCATTCAAATCAGCTCTCTCTCAATGAAGTATTTACCTGTAGCCTATTTCACCCACAGTCCATGCTCAAAGGACCCACAAGTTTTTTAAGGCGGTTAAAACATTTGGGCACTTAACTTCTGCTGCCTGCTCTCTGACACTATTGTCAAGACAGTACCCAGAAATCCATCCATAAGGAGTTATGATAACCCTTTGGCTCAAAAGAAAGTGAAGGGGGAGGGTAAAGAGATCGAAAGGCAGTATTTTTTCTGACTGTTAGAAGTACAGTCTGATTGCTACTGCCTGAAATTAATAATTAGTAGCATGAGCAGAGTTTTGTTCCTGCAACTGATGCTCTGTTCAAAAAAGCAGATAAACAGCAAACAGAGAAGGAAAAGGCTGAAAATTGCTGTTTTCTTTCACATTTGCTCAAGAACGGGAGCAGGATAGGGGAACTTGTCATTAAAATTCACATCAGTTCTCTTCTAATATTCCCCATTCTTTTGAAAACTAAGTTAAAGATTTAAAAAAAACCAGGACCCTCAAAACCAGGCTCTTCCATAAAAACTTTTTCTTTTAAGTTCTCAGAGGCATTTCAGTGCTGAAAAGAAATAATTGTAAGCTAGATGCCTCACCTGCTTAGACATTCTGGAAAACATCACTAGGCTTCCAATTGAAACAAAAGGCTTTTAGAAATCTCATCCTAAATTGCAAAGAAGAAAGAATTGCAACATCAGCTGTAAGGAACCCATTAGCCCTCTTATCGTCTTCAGAGAAACAAGGACTTCAAGTAGTTGTCAGAAACATTTTACCTTTTAAAACCTCTTTAGAGAAAACCAACAACTAAAAAGCTTGTGTAATATAAATGCAGTATATCTTTCACCTGCTTATGCTTGCAGCTTTGTACGATTCAAAACAGCAGGTCTCAAAAGTTAACGTAAAGTAGTTGACGGTTCAGAGTTGAAGCAAGGGCTTCCAATGGCTGGAGTGCTTCAATCTGGCTCAGGGCATCGTGGCATGCTGAGAAGGAGCCAGGGAACAGTGGTCCTTCATCAGATCATAGACCTCTTTTTTTACCTACACAGGCCCTGCCACCAGCAGAGCACACAAATCTCGGTCTGTGCACAATCAAAACCCACTTATTGTAAGTGTGTGGTTTTACCAATTTCTATTGCACAAATGTTTAATACTTTAATTTAAGTATGCAAGGATAATTAAGCTAAAAAAAGGGGGATTTTATTTGGTGCTAATTCACCACATGTAAATTCCAGCTGTTTACTGTAGACCTACCACCAAGCATACACTTCTTCCCACAGCTCATCAGAAAGCCTCTTGCTGGTGAAAGTGGTTAATCCACAAGATTTTTGTTGCTGAAGCCAAGACTCCAAATGGGGGGTTTAGGTTACTAATGACAGAAATTTTGCATTCTTTAACTAGTGAATACTGTAAGGGTTTGTCCATTTACAGAAAACCACCCTAGAAGTGGTTGCTGGCAGAGAAATGGGACCAGAATAGAAGAAGCTGTTACCAGGCAGGACAGAGATGCACCAAGCAAAGCAGCAGTGAACAACAGGCCAGGGAAAAAAAAAAAAAAAATCCTGTTATCTGGCAGCATGGAACAGCCAAAGCAAGTGACAAGTTCTTCAGCGCCCGCCAAGCAAAAGCCTTGTGCTAAAATATCCTCCTGCGTCCTGGCCAACTTACAGCATCTGACCCAAAGCTGGAAACAAAACTTGGCCTTATGCCTCATTATGATGCTTCATGCCACCACATGACAAAAGGAACAGCTCCTTTAATAACTGGGTTTGATGTTTTGTATTATTCCTACCCCAGAAGCAACCAAAACATCCAGTCAGCATTAGAGCTTTATGGTGCTAGTTTCTTTGCAAAGAATGCACTGCTGCGAGTTATTTGCAATTTATAGAAAACCAAATAGAAAACATCTAAGGGAATAAAAGAGAAGAGTGAGTTGAAAAAATGCAAAGCTGCTCCAGGGGCATACAAACCGAAATTTGATTAGTATATTATCAATCACAACCCCAGACCTCATTACATAGTGTTCTATGATCGTATAGCACTGCATTTATAAATGGAAAAGTACACTGGATAGCAAATGGTATATAAAAAGGGATTTAAGTTTTGATATGAACTTTTGAGAAGATCATAAAATTAAAGACAGATCATTCTACACATTATCTTTACGGTTATCAGATTGTGGCTCTACTTAACCCTTCTCTAACAGAATTCAGCAGAAGCACTTCCCTCTGGCTATGAACAACAGAAAAAGCTACTAAAGGAACATACAATGTGAAGAGACCTAGCTCTCAGAAGAGTCATAGCATCTGCTTTTGCTCCTGGTCTCAGCTCTTCCAAAAACCACAGGCGAAAAGGCATCATTCAAGTCAGCTTTATAATTGCTCACACAGTTGCAAACTGTAGTGAATAAAAACACTGAGATGTGGGTTACTGCTATGGTACTAGCTAGAAAAGTAAAAATGTAGCACCACAGCTACAGGTGCAAGACAACTGCTGCCTCTCTTGAAAAAATTAACTTCAAGACTTGCAGCAGGAATTTTATAGAGAAAGTTGGTCACTACAAACTACCAAAACTGCTTCTGGTTTGCCCACATCTTTAAAGCCACTTCGTACTGTGAAGTGGCTTTCTCTAGATGCAAGAATAACAAGTACACATTAAACTTCGGCAATTATGTGTTGATAGCTTAGTAAAAATTATTAGTATGAACATTTCCAATAACCATCAGCTATCTATTTACCAAAATGGACACAGGCTTGAAGAGCAATACTCTGAGACATGGAAAACATTTTGTATTTCATGGTGCTACGCAGTGGAGGCTTACACAAAGAATCCACTGGAAAACAACAAGCATCTGTAGTTTCACACCAGTTCTCCCATCTCTCTGCAAGAAGAATTGTTCATGAAATTAAAAAAAGTCAAAAGTGCTTTCCCAAAGCAGCAGCAGAAACAGCACATACTTTCTCATGGCTGATCATACTCTTTTTTGTTTCCCCCTAAGGAACAATGCAATTTCATCACCTTTACGCTACCACACTACACACATCCAAACAACACCATGGTCGGGGATCTCTATACTGACTGCACTGCAATTAAAGTAACACAACAGACATCATTTGCTACCACCTCCATCCTGTAGCATCTACCTTTCTGACCACAAGAATATGTTACATTGAGTTAGCTTACACCCAACTCGTGTGCAGACTTTACTGACCAAAGCCTGGCACAAAGTCAGGAACACACAAGACCTTTTCAAACCAAGACAACCGTCTGGGTGGGCAAACTGGAAATCTCTCTTTTTCAGATGGCTGCCTCTTTCTAATAAAAAGTACAGATTTCACCAGACAATCACATCTTGCTACACTGAGCTATATACAGCAAGTTTCTTGTTTTTTTCTTCTCCAGCCTTATAAACATTCACTAATTTATAGTAAGTGGACCTACAGAAAAGATCAATTGATAAACCTCATAAGTTTCACAGATACTTAAAGTGTGACAAGAGCCATATCCACAGAACAAACATCAGGAGAAGAACAATCAAATATGGCACTGAGAAAACAAAACCAAACCAAAACTTTGAATCTAATTTTGAAGCCACTACCATGCTTTTCAGAAACCTGAATCGCTGCAGGAGCACTGGGCTGGTAGTACTGGGTCTCACAGGTCCGAAGAGCCCATGCTAGATGCTGGAGTTAACTCTGGTCTTGTCAATGGCCTGCCATTTTTAACAACTGGTTTTTGAAGGGCATTCACATAGTCACTTCAAATCCCTTGGGTCAGATGGTTTGGAAGAAAAATGCAAGTTGTCTAAGAAAGAAAAAAGATACTTTTTCAAGTTGCTTTATGCAGTTACTCAGTCAACCTTTCTTCCTACTGTGTAAAATAAGGCATAGGTTCACAAAACTCCCATCTAAACAGAGCTGGGCTATTCACTTCAAGGCAACCACTCATTTCCAGGGGCTGAACTTCATCAATAGATAATTAATACACATTAAATTATCTGGGAACGCCGTTTTCCCAGCTAAATTCCTACCAAGATGATGTTCTGCAAGACTCCCACAATGAGGGAGGAAGCAACAAACTCCATTTTCCATTCCAGATTTAAATCCATACTGCAAGTTGATATCTCTATCTTCTAAGAAAATTAATATTTCAGTAATATACTAAAAAAGCTCCGTGACTTTTGCAAACACAGATGTAGATTTAGAACTTCAGGACATCTGCACTCAACAAACAGGCAGCTGTTACTACAGACCCACATACAAGTATTATTATGCTCAGTGCCATTAGTGGAGAATATTTCACTTGTTAGACCAAAGCCAAATTTTAACTTCTACACACTTCTCTTTGGATCAAACTTTATTGCCGCCTCTTGCACTTTTTACTCCATAAGCTACTCACACAGAGCATCCTCCTCCAGTCCAATTAATAGTCTGCTTTCAACTCCCTCTGTAAAGTTTGCTGTGCTCCCATCTTCTCCCCAGCCGCGTCAGCAGCTCGGGTAACTATAGACAGAGCACATTTGGCACCTGAAATGACCCAGATGCTGAATCTGGAGCCATTTTCCCAGCTGCCGTAGCTGGGCTCACATCTGACTCCTCAGCTGTTGGCAGTCAAGCTGCCCCCAAGCTGTGCCAAGCATACATCTCAAAGCTTTGACCAAAGTGGGGCAAATGCTCTAAATCTGTGAGGCGTGCTGACAAAAAGGATAAAGAAGACTAAAGGTTTTAAAAATAGGCAGTGAGGGAAACCAAACACCTTTCCTCCTTTCTCTTCTATCCCTAATTTTTTTCCACAATCTCTTTTCCCCTATTAGTAAAAATTTAGGAAGAATTGACTGTTGAGAGCCAATCTAATGTACCACACCCTCGTCTGAGGTACTGACTAGCAGGCAATTCCTCTTCTTCACTCATCAACACTACATACAGTGGTGCCGCCACATCAAATCACAGGCATAGCAAGGGCTGGGAAATAATCTTTATTGAGGGAAAGGCGGAGACAGACAATTCCTTTATTTCATTACTCATTCTTTAAACCCCCTAAACATCTTGAAACTGTCAAAGTTGCAGAAATTCTTGTACCAATCAGGGGCGACTATTTAATATCTTACTTCTGACCAATTTCGTCATGATTTTGAACCCAAGAAGGGATTTCTACACCCCCCACACCTCCTCAATGAGGAGCAAAAGAAAAGGCTTACCTTGACTCAATGGCCTCAGTCATTCAATTACCAGTATGTGTTCCGATCTGGATTTAAGGGAGAGTATTTGAAGTTTTTGCCCTTTAACTCATCTCTGCTCGTCCTGGCACAGTGCTTCACATGCTGATAAAATAAACCATCCCCACCCACCAGCAAAGTACCTCCACATGAGCTATTTGCTACAGAGAAAAGCAGTCTCTTCTGAAATAGCAAGCCAAACTTACAAATGCCTCTTTCACATTTCTTGTATATATTATATATATGCATACCGTACCTATTAGAGCTCCTGAAAGCAAAATACTGTTATAGAGAAAGTTTGTTTTTCTAAAATATCACATTTAATAGTGAAAAAAAAATTAATATTTATTATGAAATAGCTTGCTATAAACCTAAGCTTTTCCAAATTAAAAATAAAGATGACCTTCCGAGTAAAAGGAACAGCATCAAGTTAATTCTTCCCAAATGTTTTTGTAAAAAACAAATAGCATTTTTAAAGACACAAGAGTAATACACAAGTTTCCATTTTTAATTGCTACTGAAAACAGTAGTTCTGAAGATAAATTCACCCTGCAGCACTTAAAAGTCACTAAACTGAATTACAGGCACTAAGAACCTTCAAGTGAAACAGACTTCAGGTGCAAGAAGTAGACTGCGTTTTAGGAAAACCAATTCAATTTAACAATATATCAGTACAGGAAAGAGACTGTCTACAGTACCATTTCTTTCCTTTAAGTCTCTTCTTTCAAGACAAGCATCTCAAAATCACAAAATCTGTAACAAGGAACCAGGATCCAATAAACTAACAGTTTTTATTCTCTACTGAGATTTCTTGTGAGATCGTGTGCAAGGAAGTTAACATCTGTCAGCCTCAGGTTCTTTATATGCAATCTGAATTAGATGTTGGGGGAGGGAGGAAGAGGCAACTTAAGAGTTAAATAATTATTCATCATCTCTTTAAAAATTATATGTAACTACTCAGTTTGCAGATCCAAAATACACAAAGTAAAAGAAGGCTACTACTCAGTTGAATTGGAACTCCATCCCTAATGCCCACTTGCTCTGCAGTATCTGGAGAAAAGGCAGGATTTGCACCACTCCTGCCATGAACAAAAATCAGGCTCTGCTAAGCACCAAGGAAATAAAGTTGCAAAACAGAAGGTGCCTCACACATCCAGACATATCTATTTGTTTACACAGCTCAGACTCCAATTTCAATCCCCCAAAGTATGCAACTACAGTAGTGCGTAGTGCATAAAAATGACACTAAAATTGAATAGCCAGCAAATAAAGCCAATTTACAGGACTCTAGAAAGCATACGGAAGCTTTCACCAGGTTCCTAGCCTAGTTAATAAAAAAGCAAATCTCTGTATCAGGCCCTTCAGAATAGAAGCCACCTCTTCATTATGTTTCTACAGCATCTACCAAAAGGAGGCCCTCAACTGGTAACTGAAAATGCCAGAAAATCCCAACACAAATCATGAGTTCTACTTTTAAATGCTGTACTGGGAACCTTCTGTCCAGGTGACAGCCTGCCACGGCAGGATTTTTATTTTTATTTTTAAACAATATGTAATTAAAAAAAAATATTGTTCAAGGCACTGTAATTTACACCTACAGATTAGCACTGCATTTAAGAAAAATCCTAACAAAACAACTTACTGCCTTTCCCTTGCTACCTCTGCCAGCGTGAAAGGAGACTGCCACCCAGTGGACTACAACCAGGTACATCAACTGCAAGCCACGACATTCAATACAGAATTGTTGATAATTTTATTTTTAAGAAAGTGCGGTTATTTTTTAAATTTTTCCTGTAAATATAATAATGTTTCAGATACATAAATTCACTTGTCATTCTGTCCTGCTCCTGAAAAATCAACATCTGCATGAAGGCACTGTACATATAGAGCTTTTCAGAACTACAAGAAAAAAAAATAATCTACCAAATCAAGCTTTTAGCAGAGAAACAGTTAACTAGTGCAACCACTGAGTTCAGAGGTGGGTTATGTTCTAAATGCAGCTTGTGCCATCCTTTAAACAGAATTCACCTGTAATATGACAACGCTGAATAGCATACACAGATAGTTTTAACACCTCTCAAGGTTTGGAGTTCGTTCATTTGTATTTGTAAAATCCTTCTCCAGTCTTCTTACCCAGCTTCTTCTCTTCTACCAGTTTATTCAGGAGTGGGCTGGGTGCAAAAAGAGGATTATCGGGCTCTAACAAATGCCATCCTGGTGGAAGAAAAGAAGTGGATGAATTAGTAGCAGTTCTTCTTATATGCAAAGATAATATTTTCCTAAGGAGATGCAAGTCTCTATTAAGACGTCAGAACTGAAGGAGGTTTGGAACTTATTCTAGACTCTTTAAGACCCTTCAATACAGCTTCATAAAGCACAGATCAGTTCTGATGGTTATGAGCAAATCTAGCAATTAGTCTTTTGGCATAGTCTACTCTGAACAGCTTATAATCTCGATAACTGAGGATTTCTAATACTTTAAAATATTAAGGAGAACTTTCAAAATATAGTTCAGAACAAGGAAATAAAACAAAGGCTATGCTGAAAAGAAATTGAAGTGGAAAAATAAAACAAGTTGAATTTATACCTGTGAAAGACATGGTCAGTTAGAACAATATAACACTACTCCACAGTACTGGCTAAAAGCAAAAGTGGTTTCACTGAAGATGCCATTTTGAAAGTGACATTCTGTCTTGGACAATGGTTAAGCTGCTCATTCAAAATAATACAACAACCATCAACAAGCCATCACTAATTATGTCTTTTTTTTTGTTATTGTACTGACATTCATCCACTGATCAACTGAAGTGAAAGGGAGATGGTATATCTGCGTCTTTAAAGCTGTTTACTGGGTTTCCTATTAATTAAGAAAGAAAACATGTCTGGCAGAAATAGGATAGGGAGTCTCAACGTATGTTGCTTTTCATCAGAATTTCTTACCTCCAGTACATGTCTCTCTTCCCACCAATTCTTTTTAGTTATATATTAGTTCCACTAATATGATCATTATTTTCCACTGGAACTTGATGAAGTCAGCAAAACCACTACTCTTCTGTCCCCATGTGCACAGGGTACAGGCGTATAGTACAAACATTGTACTCATACTGCATTCTGAGCTGAAGTCTCATTCCTTTCTCCTCAACAGCTAAGAAGCTATGCCATAAACATTCACTTTAAACTAAGAGTCATATTTTCACATTCATGTACAATTTAGCTAAAAAGGGGAAAAATAGAAGAAAATAAGCCTGCAGTACCATCTATAATGTATTTACTGGTATCCAACCCAACATAGTCCAGCAGTTCAAACGGACCCATGGGATAGCCAGCCCCAAGCTTCATAGCAACATCAATATCTTCCTTTGATGCATCTCCTAGAGAAAAGATTGACAGTTTGATGAACACAGAAGATTCTGCATCTACTTGACACTTCTTATAAATAATTAACAGGGTGCTATTTCACCCTGGTGCAGCTCTTCACAGAAATCTCTGCACGTTTCAGAACCACAAAAACTGGAGTCAGCATACACATGCTGAAGCATAAAGCTGAATTTCTCATTAAAAAAAAAAAGAAAAGAAAAGAAAAGTCCTACAGGTCTGCTTTCCATTTTTCTAGCTGGAAAGAATCAAAAACTTCTTTTAGAGGCAGCTGAATTGTATAGGTAAGGAAAGATCTCAGTTTCAGCTTCATGAGATCAGCAGCAGCTCTTTTGTGATGCACAAGACAGAGCTATCCTTACTCTACAACAGGAAAGTGATATCCAGCTGATGGACAACGCAGGCATGGCAGAGGGAGCAGCAGCAGCTGAGTAACATGCTCAGTTACAGCAACTTTCACCAGGGGATATCCATCAGCATCAGAGACGGCAGGTAGGAGTGACCTGAAGAGACTGTGCCAGTGCAGTCAAATTTGTGAATTCCAAAATTATTAAAAAACAAAAAAACCCCACCAAAACCAAAAATCAAAATTATTAGAAATTTATTACTTCTACTTCAATCTTTGCCTATAAAAATACAAATCCTGCATTGCCTCATTGTCGCAGTTAACATTCACCTCACTCTTTTGCTGGGAATGCATATTTTATACTGCCATGAGAGCAGATGCAACTCTATTGCTTATTTCCAACACATTTTGACACAGGCTTTTTCACAGATCCCATAAAAAGGACAAAGTTAAACAAACCCCAGAGGTACTTGTTAAGTCACCTCCATACTCAATGCGTCCAGGGATTGAGGGTGTCTAAAAGCTTGGCAGATATAGCGTACGCAATTTACACACCTAAGATCAGAGAATCTTAGAAATAAATCTCTTGTAAAGGCAACACCTTCAGTTAAAGTTCTGTATAAAGTAACAATTTTTATATATCTCCTTTTACTCTTTAAAACTGACTTTTTTTTTTTAAAAAAAAACATGGTTTATTTCTGAGAAACTGGGAAAATTAGTTGTACTTAATTCTAACATAATTTCAGTTCCCCAAATTCAAGCACACATAAATCCTCAACTCATTTGAAGTCGATGCAGATGTATACACTGCTTTTATCAACAGATTGTCCTGCTTTGTCAGACTTGGGACTTGGACATCTCACAGTATACAGTTGTGTTACAATACAATTAAAAATAGTAAAAGGGCAAACAAGGGTTGTACCCTTAGGTCATACTAGTCTCCTAGTATAAAGTAGACTACCACAGAAACTAGACTGACTGCTTTTTTTGTTTTCCATAAGAAATACAGCAGTACAGACCACCATACATTAACATTTATAATATGTCCCCTGTTCAAATCACTGTTAATATACTACAGGTATTTTGCCTGCGCAAAAGCGCACATTTAAGCCAAGGAGATTTTGTATAAATAAAGATTCAGGGACTGACCCAATAAAATAGTATTTCAGTGCTTGGGGTTCCCAGGAAAAGAGACCCAATTTCATACTAATGTGGATGACAATCTGACTCAAGTGTCTACTCTGAGAATTAACACAAAGGATATGATAAAAATTTAACCTGATTCAATTAAAAGTATGAATTAGAAGACAGCCATCAGGCTTTTTAAAACATTAACCAGATTTTAAATAGATTTCATTAAAGTTAAAAATTCATAAATTAACTTTAACAAGTTTGGAAATATCGTACTGATAAACAAAATACAAACAGAATAAAGATGAAATCAAAATATTGTTTTGCTTAGGCAGAAAACAGTCAGTTTTAACATATAATCTCAGTGACAGTTTTCGTCTACATTTAATTAAAAGTTCTATTGTCTCTTGAAATATACATAATGATACATGTCACTTAACAAAGGCACCTCTTTTACACCCTCTGGAACATCCATACACTTTATTTAAAATTGTGACTTTTTCCAAGAGAATAATGCCCCCTTTGCATCCATGCCTTTGCCTTTCAAGTCACTAAATTTGCTCTTTTCTCCCTTTGAGATGTCATTAGGTACATCTGTTGATGGATAAACAAGTAGTGTTGGTTTATATTTTTTTTTCTGGAGATCAAACCATCCCTTCCATGTGCTATACAAGAGATTTTTAATATTTAAAGCATATTTGGTGGAATCCTGATAATGGAGTGCTTTAATCTGTAAAAAAGCAGTGATTTCAAAAACAAAATCTTTCAAACTACATTCTTAGTAGCACAGAGCTATGAGCTGAGCACTTGAAGTAAAAGCAATTAAATTCCCTAATTTCCTCTTTATCCACTACATTTTTGGCTTGTTTCCTTTTCAAAACAATTATCAATCCTTTGAAAAATTTAGTGTTCTTTGGTGATTCATTATTATTTCTACCTACCCTCAGTATTAACGTAAAAGAGAAGAGCAGTGAGATGGGAGCTCCTAAAGAACAATGTCCTTTTTTTGACACAGGATGAGGAACAGGAGGTTTTATGGGGAAATAGGTGAGCCCAAATCACTTGTATGTCAGTATCGTAGTGTGACACTGAGTACTGTACTACTTACCTCACTTGAAAACTGGTGATTTATTTCACAAGCCCAAAATAAGTAAACTCAGGAGAACTTTGCCAATGGTCCCATTATGGGACTTTCAACCACTTTCATTAACATCTCTTGGGATGGAGAAAGGGAGGTTCCTGATTAGTTGGCAAAGGATATATTTACAATAGCACTACACTCACCTTGTAATCTCCAAACTAGAAACATTTTCCACTAACAGAAATTTCCCACACAAGTAACTAGTACCTTCCCACTCTGCATATACTGACATTTCAAAGTGAAGACAAGGCCTTTCCAACTGCACATATTGGCTCACATTTGATGTTCACTGTTCACTTTCAGCCTTTTAAGGTCTGAAAGATTTCAGGGAATTCCAAAGTTTTTCTGAAGGGATCTAACATTTAGCAGTGTTATATGTGAACATTCCTTGAAGTCCCACCAAGTACCTCTCTCAAAAAGTCGAACAGCTTCCATCATATATGGCACCAAGAGACGGTTTACAATAAACCCGGGAGTATCCTATGAAAAGAAAAAAAAAAAAAAGGATTTTAAACAAACATTCTTTACCACTGCTACACCAAAATGCTACAAGACAAATTAAACAAGTGCATGAAGACACTTATTGAATAATCAACTTCTGGTACTCTTTAAACTGTATTTTTCATCTATCTGTTCAGTATTAAAACACAAAAGATGAATTTCACAAACAAGGAATGGCACCTAAACATTCATCGTGACTGAGAACAATAAGACTACTACAAGTTCAACCCAATTAATCTTAAAACAATTTAATGTGGTCAGCTGGCAAATGCCTTTTCTTTAGCAAAATTCTGCTGACACAATTTCCTGAAGTATACAAAAAGATCAGTTCTTCCCTAACAGTGTTTTTGTGTGTTCACTACTAGAAATGCTCCTGGCTAAACAGCATACCTCTCCCCCACTGCTCACTGGAAAACCATGCCTTTGAAAGCTAGGATCACTTCAATAGCAAACACCAATGCTATCAATGAAAAGATAAATATATGCTGTCAAAAGAAGGTAACAAACTGATACAGAACTTCTTTTACACCAGCTTTAACCAAAATTAAAAATGCAAAGAAAAGAGAAAGAACTTTGCAAACATAGTATTATTTAATTTACTTATACTGTTTCAGATGCTTATTGTTCATTCCATCTTATCTCAGTATTTAATCCATAGAATTCCAAACTACTTTCCTTCTACAAAGGGGATTTTAAAGAAAAAAAAATTCGTTCAGACATGGAGACTGCATTACCCTCTACTCAAACTAATTTATAACAATAATTCATCATATATTCTGCACATTACATACTGCAAAACTGTGACAGAAACAGTAAAAAAAGTCAACTAAGGCCACAGAGCAATTTAGC
Organism: Chlamydotis macqueenii; assembly: GCF_036417535.1. Classification (NCBI taxonomy): domain Eukaryota; kingdom Metazoa; phylum Chordata; class Aves; order Otidiformes; family Otididae; genus Chlamydotis; species Chlamydotis macqueenii. The sequence goes on from NC_141559.1 coordinate 26,125,539, forward strand.
AGTACAGCCAGAATTAGACTCCAGCATCCAGATACTGAATTACTGGTAACTACCAGATTGCAGGCCTTTCTTTTTATGACCAAATGTCTCCTGAGGGCTGTGAAACTTGAGGCAATAGCTTGCATGAAGCTACCCAGACCACAGCTTAATGGATCTGGAAAAAGCGTGCTTAGGAAGTAGAGTGTTCCTCTAGAGAAAAAACAAAGCTGAGAAGAACCGAAGATTAATATGGGTCTAGTTACTGCAGTCTTAAGAAAAACTTGCAATGAGCACACACCATGGAGGATCCATCCAACTGCCTCACAGTACAAGGGGTAGCAGTCTTGTCTTTAGCATGGCTAAAGATGAGCTCTTGCTTAAGCTCTCCAGTCCAGGCTTCTGCAGGACTGGAAGAGAAAAACCAAAACCTGTAAATCCTGATACTTGTAAGTTTTGCGGCTTCTCAGAAGATGTCTAGAGTCACTCTACTTTGAGGAATTTGTAGCAAATGTTGGCGTTTTCTTTGTCAAAACACTTTTAATAAGGAAGAAAAACTGGACAAAAAGCAGTCTGGAAATTCTTGAAGTGCTCCTGGATCTAGTAAAACCTACCACATTAAAATTAAGTTTTCAAGAACAGACCTTCTGAACCCTATATAATCAAAATGTACTCACCTTACAACTGACAGGACTCTTTCCTACTGCTTTACTGAAATCCAAAAGTGATTCAAAAGTCTTTTGGCTGGTCATTGGAGTCTTGATGACCTGGGCAGAGGGACATTGGGGAGAGCATAAGCACATTTAGGGGCAGAATCTCTCTCATTTCTCAGTACAGCAATGACTAAACTGTAATCCAGAACACTATTCCAGAAATTCACAAAACATTTGTTTTGCAAAAAACAGTTTCAGTGGGTATATATGTAACAGATAAAAAAAAAAATCTATTTTACAGACAGTTACAGCATTTCACACATTTTGAAATTATGCGTTTCTTTAAGTTACTTTCCCACTCAGCCAGTATAGATGGCAAAAGGGACAATCTTCTGGAATTCCACTTAGAGATTACAGCGTAACAGGACAACTTTAAAAGCTACATAGTCTCTGTTTCTTTAGGAAGCACCATGGCATCACTCTAGAGAGTGTTTATTAACAGACACAGTTCCAATCTAAATGGCTGTAACATCTAGCCTGTGCCCAATGTAAACACAGCACAGACACTTAATTCTAAAGAAAATTTAAAATCTATCTTTCAAATGTGTGACAGCCTCTTAGCTTTTGAGTACTACGTTTCCATATTGATTTTCTTCAAAACTGAGTCTTTTGTCATACTTTCTATACTTCACCTGAGTTGGGAAGCATTAAATCATTTATTAGAGACCTACCCCCGTCCAGGAAAAAAAAAAAAAAAGAAAAGAAAAAAAAAAAGAAAAAAGAATTGCAGAAGCTGAACTGGTTGTGATGTTTGTATCGAAATTGTCCTCCATGTGCAGGAACTGAAAAATGCTATACATAAGCAGCTAAGGCTGACCTCCTTGTTAAGTGACGCAAAGATTTCTCCCTATCCTAATGACTGATGTAAGGCCAACACAAAAAAAAAAACAACACTGTTAGGGCTGAGAAAAAGGCTTGTTTCTCAGCAGAAAAAAATACTATAATTTCACTTTGATGTTAGATAAAAATATCTGAGATAGTTACGTAAAACTGCAACAGTTTCAAGAATGAATTTTTAATACACATTTCAGAAATCTGAAATATTAGCACTAGTCTTTTGGATTATTAGAGAAAGAAATCCCCTCAAAGATATGCATTTCTGAGCATGAGATCAACAATCTATGAAAATAGCAGATAACACTCAAAGGCACTGCATACATGAAGGACAGCTTCTATGACAGATGACTGGCAATTTCAAGTAATATCTGTCATAGCTTGGGCAATTCTCTAGATGTTCTCCTGATTATTTAAAACTGAAATATTGATTTTACATTGAAAAATACTGTTTTATGGTGTTTTTCAAGGTCTAATCTAAGGAATTACACTAAAGTTTTCTGTTATCTTGGACAATACCTACACAACTCCTTCCTTTCCTTCTTACAACATTTCCCCAAGAGCATTTAGTCACAATATAAAGGATACAATATTAAACTACAAAAAAAAAAAAAAAAAAAAAAATCCACACAGGTACAGAAGTTAGTGAGAAAAGAATTTGCAAGTGTCCAAGCCCTCTGAATCAAATTTGTTAATTTCAGTCAAAAGGTTCAAACATTTCAAAAGGGGAAGGAAGAGAACGATACTTTCAAAGACACACAAGAAGCAACTGCATAATATATATTTTAATGGGAAACAAGCAAAAAATATAATAAAGTGAATCTCATGACTTCAAAAGGCAGGCAGAACATATTTGAGATGCTTGTCACCAAGCATCACCATCTAGAATCGAACTCAAGGGACAGAGATTTGCAGTAGATAAGGGCATGAAGTACATGAAACTTTGGAGCAGAGTCGCCAAAATGCAAAGTTTATTTTCACTTACTCAAGAGTGTCTAAGTTCTAGCTGATCTGAAGGGACCTTGACAGGCTGAAGAGGTAGGCCAATGCAAACCTCATGAAGTTCAACAAGGCCAAGTGCAAGGTCCTGCACCTGGGTTGGGTCAATCCCAGGCACAAATACAGGCTGGGCGGAGAATGGATCAAGAGCAGCCCTGAGGAGAAGGACTTGGGGGTACTGGTGGATGAGAAGCTCAACATGAGATGGCAATGTGCACTTGCATCCCAGAAGGCCAACCGCATCCTGGGCTGCATCAAAAGAAGTGTGACCAGCAGGTCGAGGGAGGTGATTCTGCCCCTCTACTCTGCTCTAGTGAGACCCCACCTGGAGTACTGCATCCAGCTCTGGAGTCTCCAACATCAGAAGGACATGGACCAGTTGGAACGAGTCCAGAGGAGGCCACGAAGATGATAAGAGGGCTCAAGCACCTTTCCTATGAGGACAGGCTGAGAGAGTTGGGGCTGTTCAGCCTGGAGAAGGGAAGGCTCTGGGGAGACCTTATAGTGGCCTTTCAGTACCTAAAGGGGGTTTATAAGAAAGATGGAGAGAAACTCTTCAGCAGGGCCTTTTGTGACAGGATGAGGAGTAATGGTTTTAAAATAGAGAGAGATAGATTTAGATTTGATATTAGGAAAAAAATTTTCTACAATGAGTTGTAGAACACTGGAACAGGTTGCCCCAGAGAGGTGGTGGATGCCCCATCCCTGGAAATGTTCAAGGCCAGGTTGGATGGGGCTCTCAGCAACCTAATCTAGTCAAAGATGTCCCTGCTCCTTGCAGGGGGGTGGACTAGATGACTTTTTGTTCTGGTTTTGTTAGTCAGGGGAGGCCTAAGGTGGTAGCTTCTGTACGAAACTGCTAGAAGTTGCTCCCCTTTGTTTAGTGGACTCGGCCGGGCCTAGGGCGGACCTGCTGCTGGCCAAGGCCAAGCCGATTGGTAGCAGAATGTCCCATGATAATGCCTCTGCGATAACGTATTTAAGAAGGGGAAAACAGAAAAGAAAGGAGGAGAAGATGTGAAGCAACTGAGTGGGGGGCAGAGAGGGGGAGGCGTGAGCCTCATGGGCCTTGCAGGCCTCACCCTCTGGCCTCCCGCCGGGCAGCCGACTGGGCCCAACTCAGCCTGGCCTGGCTGCAAGAAGTGGAGAGGAGATGAGAAGTGAATAAGATGTAAAAAGGATCCTGAGAGGCATCTGCCAGCCTGTTGTGAGGAACAGCTGCAGACACCAAGGTCAGTGAAGAAGGAGGGGGAGGAGTAACGTGGCTCCTGGCCAAGATTCCTCTGCAACTCGTGGTGAAGACCATGGTGGAGCAGGTTGTCCCCCTGCAGCCCATGGAGGTCCACGGAGGGGCAGAGATCCACCTGCAGCCCGTGGAGGACCCCACGCCGGAGCAGGTGGAGGCCTGAAGGAGGCTGTGGCCTGTGGAGGGCCCACTGGGACAGCTGTTCTAGAGGGACTGCACCCCGTGGAAGAGATGACCCACGCCGGAGCAGTTTCACGAAGGACTGTGGCCCGTGGGAGGGACCCCACGCTGGAGCAGAGGAGGAATGTGAGGAGTTCTTCCCCCGATGATGATACAGCGGCGTAAAACAACGCGTGATGAACTGACCGCAACCCCCATTCCCTTTTTCCCCCCCCCGTGCCGCTCGGGAGGGGAAGGTAGTAGAGATAATGTTAAGCCCGGGAAGAGGGAGGGGTGGGGGGAGGTTATCTTGTTACCTGTCTCATTCTCCTGCTAATTTTAGAAATAAATGAATAGTTTTCCCCAAGTCGAGTCTGTTTTGCCCATGACAGTAACTTTAAGGATTTCTCCCTGTCCTTATCTCAAACCTCGAGCCGTTTTTCATATATCATCTCCTCCTATTCTCTCGGAGGGTGGGGGGAGCGAGAGAGAGACTGCGTAGTCTGGTCCCGATCAGGGCTGAACTACACCACCTTTAAAGGTCCCTTCCAACCCTAGCCATTCTATGATTCTAAGGTCAGCCATAACAGGGGAAGGTGAGAAAAAACGGAAGAGACATCTGTTGTTTTTTTCTGCGATGTGATCTTTACTTTGGAGGCTCAGATAAACTCTAATATCAGACTATTTCTTATTCTGCTCTCAAAGAGAGTATCGTTAGAAACGATGTCTGAAGAGTTATGTAAAAACTTATTTTTACACTTCTTTAAAGGTTGGGATATACTGTAATACTTCCAGACAAATCATCCGGAACATTGAAACAAACATGACTGACTTTATTTCAAAAGTCACAAAAAGTCATCTACACATTGTTTTCTATCAATCTCTACACTGGTAACAATCAAATTCCTCTGTCAGTCATTGGATTATCTTGTTTAAGCTGTCAGTAGTTCTTATTAATCAGCTTGCCTCGGTGCCTGAAATGACCACTATAAATGGCACCTCTGTTCGCAGTTCAGTGGAGAACTTCAGAGCCTGAAGACTGAAGGAGTTACCTCTGATTGTTCAACTGGCCCCTCAACAGAGACTGCACCACTCTCTTATCACTGCAGGTAGTTTATTTCATATCAAAAGAGCTGCAAACTGAGATCTACTCTTTCATCTAACTGAATTCTTAGTGACAATTGCATTGCTGTACTACAGTGGTTATGATGATGGTGTTACAAAACACTTACCTCCACAAGCTTCATCATAGGCACAGGATTAAAGAAATGGAGACCACCAAATCGGTCCTGCCTGGTGGTTGAGTTAGCCAACTGCGTGATTTGCAAGGATGAGGTGTTGCTTGCAAATATTGTATGCCTGGGAAAAGAAACATACAGATTGCATAAATGACAGCTATTTTTCTCACAGTAGGACACTGGGGCACTAAATATAAATAGACATCCATTGGCTAACCATGCACAGAATTCTCAGAAACATCCCTGCAGATTATCATGGTCCTTTTGCTGAGATCTAATTACAGCAATGATGAAATAATCACTGGAACGCCCATGTGAGATTCTCACTCCTGAGTAAGCATGTTGAATACTTATATTAGGTGATGGGGAAAAAAAGGCTCTGTAAGTAGAAAATTTTTTTAACTCCCCAAATCTATTCCAGGTAATTCCTTCAGTGATGCCGGAAACATAATGGCATTTTTTATTGTTAATCCTTTACACACCTATGGAAATTCAATCATTCGCCATGTCAAAAATGCACTTTGGAGCCTTGACAAAAATTTGGAATCTATTTTTTTTTCATGATCAATGGTAGATGTGATGAGCAACCTAACACCAGAGCAAAGAACTGATGGAACAAAAACAGAAGAGAAAAACTGCTATGCATACGACACGACAAAGGATACATAGAATCACAAAAATTTTAAGATATATATGAAGTCCTTTTCCAGACATAAACCAGATTGACTACTGTAATTTATAATTTACGGGGGTTTTTTTTCAGAAATATCTCAGAATCTCAACAGCCCTGCTATACTGACATCACACCAAAACTTACAGAAAATTACTTTTTCTTCAAGGCACAAAATCAGAAACTAAATAAGAGATGAAACTCTATCTTCCATTCCTGGCTGTATCCTACTTATCGTTCAAAAAGTTATCCTACTAGACTCATCAAATGTTAATCTATATTGGTACTTTGTTTACATTTCACAAAGATACAACTGAGCTTCGCAACAGATCTTTCAGAAAAGTCCAAGTTGTGGGGACATCTTACAGTGCCATTAAAAGAAAACACTTTGGGAATAAAAAACCCCACACTGATTTCCGTTTTTAATTATGTTTTCTCAGTTTTTGAAAATTTGTTAAGGAGAAGGAAATAAAAAGTCCTGAAAAATCCTGTTCACACTTCTTACAAATATTCTTTTGTTATTTCCCCACCATAAAGTGAGCCTAATATTGTTCTGAGGTGAGGTACTAAGAAGAGTATTCTATATTTCATAGTTTTGATCATGCAAGGTCAATGCATCCAAAAGACATCTTCACTGAAAAATCTGCCACTGTATAAAGATAATTAAAATATTACTATACAAATTAAGCACATTGATTTGTGAGATGTAATAATTGCTAGGTTTATATCTGGGTTCACATAAAGTAAGAGATTTTACCTCAGCATCAGTTCTGTGGCTGAATACTGTAGCCTCACACAACACAAAGCCTTGGGGAAAAAAAAGCGTAAGTTTCTGTTGTGTACAAGGGCATTTTATTTAAACTTTCTGCTCTAACCAATCAATTGATTTAAATAGAGCTTAAAATAGAACTGACGTGCCTCTGTGACTTAGAATTACAGAATCCATGCTCCAGGTGACTACGTAGAGTTGAAAGGCTTTGGAGACAACAGTCCTAGGGAAGCCCAAGTGATGCTTTTCCAAGCACCAGTGTGCTTTCTCTTGGTGCCATCTAGTGGGTCAGAGGAAGGCATTAAAAACAGGGTCCAGTACAGGAGAAACATACGATTTCTACCAAACTGACTCTTACAGTTCAGCTCCGTTACACAGTGAACATGAACAACGCTTCTTTTGTAACAGTTTTATAACACACTAACACTGCAAACAGTTGAAAAACACTGGCCAGTTCCTAGCTGAGTTTCCACATCTAAAGATAAATCCTAGACCAAAAGAGGTTGACAGGCATTCCCATCACCCAGAAATCAACAAAAAGCAATTAGGCAAGAGCTCTTAAAGTGGATACCCAAAAATCCTTTTCTCATGTTCATCATCATCCTGTTTGGAAAAGTGCTGCAGTGTCTAAACACCTAAAAGCCACAAAGAACATGGGAGTATTCTACAAAAACCTTAGTCTGACCTTTTCAAAATGGAAGCATGAGACTGACTCAATTTAAGAAAACAGAACTGAAGAGTGGGTAGCAATGCTTTATCGCCTGCTCTGAAGATGATGACCATGTAACACAATAACAATTACCATATTAAGAGGATGATTATAACACTTCAGAGGAATATAAGACACACAAGCAATTTTGCAAAGCTCTAAGAACATAAACTAGTATGCTCTCAGACTGATACCATCCAAGTACCAGTGCTCATGGTTTCACCTGAGCAGTTATCCAGATGAGGAATATCCTGAGCTCCCAATGCTCTCTGGGGTTGCCAAACTCTCCCGGCCCGTTACATTTTCTCTGAAAACTTAAGAGAAATTCACTCCCCACCCCCAAATAAAACTTCTCTCAGTAAAGAATATCTTTCCCACTCCCATCCATTTATAGATCCACTTTCAGAGGAATTAAGTTCTTTTATAGGGAACAAGCAAGAGTAATTAAGTTAACCGTATTTTGCTTTTTTTTAACAAAAAATGCAAAGGTTTGGTTTTGTACTGTCCCCAGACTTATCTTCACTGGAGATATCATAATAGTGCAAAAATGGAAGACAAACATGTAGCTGTTGCAGCTGAGGAAACACACGAGACATGGGATACAGCACAAGAGAAAAAAAAATGCAAGGTTTCACACAGCTTATGTTCCAAAGGCATAACTCATCATCTTGTCTGAGCAACTGTAATACATAGCCCCTCATGTTTCAATCAGCTACCCCCATGGTAAGTCCTGAAATTTGAATTAAGACAAGTCCTCCCTCCTCAGAAGCCTGGTCTTTCATGATCTCTGCCTGTAACACACACTTCACAGCGCCATCAACACCCAGGGCCCCACAGAAGCAAAGCTTCTCCCAAGACTCAAAGCTATCTTTAAATAAATCTGGTCTTTGTTACCAATCAACCACAACTCCATCATTCCCATTAAGCTGATGAAACAGTTCATATAATGGTTTTAGAAATTTTGGAATGTTGAATCTTACTGAAGGCTGTAGTATGCCTGCACTGACAGGGAGAGCTTTCCATTCCACCGCAGTGCTGCATGGGTTGAATAAAGCCCACTGCTTCCTTCTAACACACAGAAAAACACTCACTGAACATTTCTGCCTCTCCCCATGTTACTCACACAACCTGCAACTCTATACACTTCACATAATTACAAATTACCCTTTGTACCTAATAACTAACATTTTAAACACTTGGCTACTAAGTTTCACTATTTCATTAGCTTTTCTTTCTTTTCATCTGGACTTTCTACAATGCAATCCATATTCTTCACTATTCACTTCCCTTTTCTTTATCCTACACGTAAGATATCTGTATGTTTATAATCATTTCCAATTCTCCTTTTAAACAGGAAGACTTCTTGTTTAATATCATTTTTCCCAACTCTGCAGAATCATGCCTCTTGCCACAGGAAGGAGCACATCTGAATAACTCCCAGTATCTTTTAACACTGCAATGTAAAATGTGATGTTTCAAGTATATAAACTGCTCAGTCTTAAGAAAAAGAGTCTCAGGTGTTCCAAATATAGGTATTATTAAATGAGGCTCCAAGTCCCTTTTACTTGTGCCCACTTTTACTTGCTGACTCTTTCTAGACAGTTTGCCATTTAGTACACTCTAATTTGCTCATTAGTTTTCTCTGCTGAACAAGGACAAAGACTCAGGCAACCAACGGTCTGTTTTCACAAAATAAGCACAATCTAATCACAGCAAGGTACCCTGATAATTGCCAAAGGCAGCTACTTTTATCTGTCAGATTAAGCCTAACAGCAGGTTATCCTGTGCTCAGTGCGCGGCTGTTTGTGATCATTTATTGTTTTCAGAAGTACCAGGTAATTTTGATTATCGACCATACGAGATAGCCTGAAAAATCTCATCAGGCTGAAGTCAACTAATGAGAACATCTTTGCTCCCTTGACATTATATTCAAGCCACAGCTTGCCTAGTAAGTCCACACCACCTCTTACCCAATACCCCAGATTTATCTGTACTAGTTAAAACTTCAAGCTGCAAGCAGTCAAGGTCTTGTGATCCTGAGTCATCCATTACAAGGATCAAGCTCCTGAGACTGCATGCTCAGCTTAACAGAATTCCTGGGTTTGGATACAATTCAATAGTAACTTCCAACAGTTATCAAATATAGTTCAAAGAAAGTTCCAGGGACTATAAGTAACAGAGCGAGTGCATGCTAAGAAATTATTTACACTTTTACCTCACAGACAATAACCACCAATGAGCTATTTCCAAACTCTTGTAATACAAAATAAACTTAGTTCACTTAAGCCACTGTTGATTGTGACTTATGGCTGAGACTTCTTAAAACTTGTTCATGCCAGCCGCGCTGAAAACAAGTACTTTCCCTACTTAAATATGGGAACATGTACATTAACCATACCCATGTGTACCCACAAGAAGCTTATTCTACTGTTGTACATTTGCATTTGGATTTAGGTTTGAAATTGCGGAGTAGATGGATAAATTTTATAACTAAATGTATCCAGAAGCACATCAAATGAAGCAATACAACAAGTGAACAAACCTGGTGAATATACCTGAAAGTGTTTGCAACACAGGCACCTGGCACAAAAACTATTCCGTACCACATGGTGGTCTGGAGTTAATCTAAGGGAGAAAAACTCCTGTTTTTTAAAAAAGCAGCTAAGAAAACGCAGAACTAACAGTGTAAGAATAAAAACAGAAGATACAAAGTCTAAGTTGCAAAATGTAACAGGAAAAATACACATACTCTGGAGCAAACTTATCCAGCCTCTTGAAGAGTTCATTTTTAATTTCCTGGTTCTCCACAATGGCTTCTATCACCAGATCTGTGCTGTGGACCACTGCTACTGCATCTGTGCTTGTTGTGATGTTCTTTAAGGTCTTCTCAATGAACTCAGCACCAGCCTGAAAAATTACAAGAAGCTGCAATGTCTATTTACAATTATTTAATTTATTTTTACATGAAAATCCGCTTATGTGCTCTGAACTGGTTTTGAGCCCTCAAAAATTCAGGCAGTCTGCCACATTTCCAAATCAGTGAGAAAGTTCTAAGGCTGTACAGATACAATGTTTTCACTGACAAAAGAAGAATTGAATCTGTTGTGGAATATAGAGACAAAAGCATAGCAACATATAACCCTTAGGATACAAATTTAGATGCATCAACTGCTCCACAGTGACTTGCTGCATGTAAGTCTTCCTCAGTAATGTAAATGCAAAGTATCTTACACATCTAATTCATGTTAATCCAAGATAGTTAAACTCGCACTCTCATTTCCTTTGCACTAACGCTGTGCCCAAGTCTTGGAGGCGGGGTGGGGTAGGGGGTGGCGCAGAGAGACTCCTTACTAAAGTATTAAGACAATTATGTAACTGTTTGCTTTTGGACAAAATTGGTGCATTCTCAGGTAAGCACTCAAAGATAGCTTGGTATTAAGTTAGGATTAATAGTTTGCCACTATTTCATATTTAGCATCTGTTTTAAATGGTCAACAAGTTGTTTTAAATACTTATCTCAAGGCTGAAGTCTACAAAAGAAAGAAAATACAGTAAGACATCTTTCAACCTCCCTGAATCAAAAAAAGAAAATCCAAGTTCCTCAGCACATTGGAAAACTATTTTTTTTTTAAGCCAGTATATAAACAAGCTCTATAACACATAACTGTAAACAACACCAGAACCTCAATATGGCAGTTTTTATTCTCCTAAGTCTGCCTAGAGGAATAAAGAAGAAGATGTCAACCTCAGGCTTATCCGTAAACTTCTTCTTTGTCACTCTCTTCAAACTCTCTTCAATTCCTTTTGTAGACTTTTTAAGGATTTCATCTGACTGGTCTACTAACACCACAGTGTGACCACTGGCTGCTGCAACCTAAAAGTTAAAAAAAAAAGAAAAGAAAAAAAAAAGATTCAACATTAATATCATAAAACAACCAACCACATCGATTTGTGTTGGTGCAAACAATACACTAGGCAATGAATTAGGCAAAAGAGAGCTACAGAACATTGAATTAAGACTTACGCGCTTTACCAGAAAAATCATTAAAACCTGCACATAGTTGGGGCAGAGGGGAAGGCATAAAGATCTCAAACAACTTAAGGAAAAAGAAATCCATTTTTCATGTGAGCCACCTGCAGAATGCTACCTGCACCTGGAGGCAGCTGAATTCTGTGGCTATGGCTAGAGAACAAACAGCTGTCTTGAAAAGAACAAGTGGCTTAGCTGTGATTCTTGGATCTTGTAAGGAAAAAGGGCTGTGGAGACCAAAACTGGAATGCTGGCAGGGTGAGTGGGTGGCAAAAGGGATGGCTAACTCTGTGTTCCCAGGATGTGGCGTAACACAACTCTACTGTTAGGTTGTGAGTATGTCGCTGCAACAACAGGAAGGTGACACTGGAGCTGGGAGTAGCAGTGAAATGCTTGCCAGTCCAGTACTCTGCACAGACCTGAATGGCCTGCAAACTCTCCTTACTATGTACTTGGTACAAACACTGGCTCAGCTACAGACGGCACTATTGGGTTGTCTTTTTCGTTGGTGTTCAACTAGTTTCAAACATATAAAGTCACTTTCTCACATTGCAATAGCCTATTAAAAATCAGCAGTCTGTCACCTGTTACTTCACTATTCATTAATTTATGCTTCTCTTGTTAGTTAGCAACAGCCTTTCTTCAGAATTCCTGAACTAACAGAGTTGTAATACAGTAATTGTGGAAAACAGATGTTAAAACATGGTTCCACTAACTGTTTTTAAAGTCACACAACTTAGGAGCTTACCTTCTGCAAACTTTTACTTTACATCTAATCTTTACCTGGAGACTAAAGATTCTGCTGTGCCCACAAGACCTACTCCAACAAAGCTAGCTGAAATGAAAAACACAGAGATATCTCCTGAAGAAAAAGTATGGCGCTATTCTCATCCGAGTTGCCTCACTAATCCTGCAAATAAAGAAATGCCAGACTACCTTTGGATAGCAGCAGTATAGATTTAACAAGGTGTCAGTCTGCAGCCGGACATTTCTCTATCCATCTTTTTTCTATTATGTTTTTTATTTTCACTATTATCATTTCATAAAAACAACTGAATCATAAAAATTGTTTAAACCAAGCTTAGACTTGCATTCCATCTCCTTGGAATTCAAACTCACACTTGCTCAGACTCTACCATCCAATGATCTTAAGAATACTAAATAAGAAACAGAAGAGTGCTGGGGAGTCCATTAATGCTTTTCTCATACAGAAGTGCTTTTCACGGGGCAGAATCAGAAATTATAAACTCCTGGCTTTCAGCCAAACATTTTAGCAGAGGTTAGCTTCTCCTGACAGTATGAGAAAGCAAGGAAAGAGGAGAGACAATTTCTTAAATGTTCTAAAAGGAGGAGAAGCTTTATTAACAGGGTGCAGAGGTGATTGTAACAAGGAGCTAGAATCACCTCTGCTTTGAGATAATTTTGGATTGATAACTCAGAGGCAGATGGTCAGCAAAACATTTTTGGTCCTTAACAGTGTTCAAAGACTGCAACCTCTGTTACTGCCAAATACCAGACATGCTTCTCTTGACAAGCTGCTCTCTGAAAGTGTGCAGTCTGACAGAATATGCAGATCAGTTTACCTTCCCTGCAGAATTATAACCTTTGCATAGTGTTCATCTCCCTCAAACAGGAGAACAACTTTCTTCAAAGTCGTTCTTTGATGGTTCCTCCAGTGGAAACCTCAAGCTCGAGTATCAAGGTACAGAGGAATGTTTATGCTACACAAGTTAATAAATAACCAGGTAATTCCTTAGCAAAAAAAAAAAAAAAAACATAGCCCCTGTATTCCTCCTGCTAGAGATTTGACAGGTATGTGAGAAATCTTCAGTTCTGAGAAGGAAACCTATTAATTCACTAAAATAGGAGAACTGCTATTTATGAACTCCACCCTCACTGTAAGTTTTCACTTGGGGATGCCTGCATACTCCAGTTACTCTTTGTGAAGATTGTGAACTACCCTGGTACCTTGGGCAACAGGCTCTTTCTGTAAATCAAGTAGATATCTAAATCTTAAATCACTGGCAGGACCGTTCAGTCTTCTGTACCATAGCTATCAAGTTAAAGATGAACTTGAAAGCCAAAGGCCTGAGATTAAACACCGGGAAAATAGGTCCTATTTAAATACTAACCACTTTGTAACTTTGCAGATGACTGACAGATAAATGTTCATTTTAGCTGCTGTATTCTACTTTAATAACTTGCAAAATGTCTCTTCATCTGGTCCCTTGGCAAGTTAGAAGCAGCATCTTGCTTGGACCAACATTTTCCAAATATTATTGCACACTGTCTGGTTTGCAAGTAGTCCACACATTGTCTTAAGACCCACCTCAAACAATTTCACACACTGACCTTGGTGGTTCTGGCCTACCCGCCTGACCTGAAGATATCTGGATTAGCAAGAGAACAAAGTCTGAAAGCTCAGCGACCGGGCAGCAGCGGTGCACCCGCGCTTTCTGCCCCTGTGCTGCAATACACCCAAAACCGGCCGAACTCTGCTAACACGGCAGCAGGGGTGCGTCCCTCCAGCCCCGCAGCAGCCCTCGCCCTCGGGGTGTGGGGAGCAGCGGCTGCCCACGCCCGCTCCCCGCACAGGGCCGGCCCGGCCGGCCTGACCCGCTCCGCTGCGGCGGGACGGGGCCTCCAGCCACCGCCTCTCCCGCAATCTCCTGCCCTGCAACTGGGAACACCCGCGCGGGGACTCGAGGCCTTTAGGCTGGCAGGGCCGGGACAGCCACCGGCACCAGCGCGGCACCGGAGCGCGGACCGGCTGCTGCGCCTTCCCCCCCGCGCAGCGCGCTCCCCCGCCACTCCCCCCGGCCTGGCCCGCAGCGCACCCTCGGAGCCGGGCCCAGCTTTAAGCACAACGCCTAAGCGGGAAGCGCGAAGCAAGGGGACGCCAGGGGCAGCAGCCGCCTCACCCGAGCCGCCCGCGACGAGGCGAGACCCGGGCTCCAACGAGAGGGGACGGGACGGGACGGGACGGGACGGGCCCTCCCGCTGCACGCGCCGAGCAACGGCCGCCATGGCGCCGCTGCCGCCTCCGCCTCCTCCGGCTCCCCTCACCCCCGCCCCGCCGCCGGGTCCGCGCTCACCTGGGCGATGCCGGCGCCCATGAGGCCGCCGCCGATGACCGTCACATGCTTGACGATCAGCTTCTTGGCGGCCGCCGTGGCGGCGGCGGAGGAGGCGGCGCGCACGAAGTGGCGGGTGGCGAAGGCCATGGCGGGCAGCGGGGAGCCAGAGGCGGCGGCGGGCCCGAGCCCAGCCGAGTCGAGTCGAGTCGAGCCGGGCGGGGCGAGCGCCGCGCTCCGCCCCGGGGAGCGGCGGCGGCCGCGCCCGGGCCCAGCTGCCCGTCGCGGGGACAGGCGTTTTGGCTGAATCTTATCAGATGCGGACCGCTGTCGTTTGCCAGCTAATACCTTTACCAACCGACCAGCATTTCGAGTCAGCAACAGCGGCAGCTGACAGCACGGCAATTACAGCCTGTTGTACTGGAGTCAGCATCGGGGTGAACATTAAGCTGCTTGTTTTCTTCCAACAAAAGCAGCCGAGTATTCTCATTATCTCTGCACTTCGTACCAAAAGCGCAGTCCAAAAAAGCATTCCCCCTTTCCTCACTCAGCCTCACCTGACGGCAGATTAGTAACTAATGAAATTCCCTAAAAAAAAAAAAAAAAAAAATAATAGCACCGTGACAAGTGACCTGCAGCCCAACTCCGGGGCGTGACACACGATCACCGCGTACACCCGTGGCTCCCGAGCGCCCAGCTCTCCCCCGCTCCTTCCCCACGGGCGCTTCGGGCGCCTCCGGCTCGGCCCTCCCCGTCCGCGTGCGAGCCTCTCCCCGGGCTCCCCCCGGGCCAGAGGCCCCGGCTCTCTGTCCCCCCACCCCAGGCTCTCCCTGGGCACCCCCTGCCCTCCCCTCTCGGACCCCCTCTATGCCAGGAGTCCAACAGAACCACACCTCCGCTCCGCCCGCGGTTTTCTTTCGCGCTTCGCTGCTCAGACCGCGCATCTCCTCCGGGTGGCGACTCACTCGCCCTGTATCCTCCTCATCGCTACTCTTCCCTCTCCTTTTATTCCGAGTAACTGGTTTTAAAACTGCACTGAGACAACGAGCAGACATACCACCCTCGCTATTATTTGAACATAACATGCCTGGCATCGTATTTTCCGAGTATCACTCTATTCCCCCACCTCCTTCACTCCGCATCTGAACCATTTTGTAACATCTCCTTACTCAAAAGCTTTCTTTGTAAGAGGTAGAACACCAAACACCACAACCTTAGTCAACAAGTGGAACTCATTAAAATTACTATGCAATGCTGTTACACAGTTATTTGGGAATTATTTTATTAAAAATAAAATTACACTGAAGCAAAGCTTGAAGTAATTTTTAGAAATAAAGACATTTTCAGCATTCAGAAATAGCCATCCACTTACATAAACGTACATTTTCAGTAAGGCATTTGAGATGCTTCCTCTGCTAAAAAAAGGGAGGGGAAGGACACATTTACCAACAAGGGGAAGGATATAAACTGAATCTGCTACCAGTTTACTTACAGTTTACCAAAGATGGCAACACATTTTTAAAACCACAAACATTTCAGTGCTTTTATGCTATTGTTTAGCTACTTTCATGGCATCCTGTGAAAATTTCAGTGCATCTGGAAGGCATGAAAGGCAGGTCTTTATACTGTCATTTCCAACAGCATCTTGCATTCTGTCAGACATTGATATGGTTGCACCTTCAAATCAATATTTTCAGCTTGTCACACTACGCAGCATTTGATTACAGGTATCATCAAAAACCACATCTCAAAGTACTATTTGTAGAAGGATAATTTTCAAAGGATAAGTTTTCAAAGGTGACATTTTAAACTAAACCCAGCAGGCAAAACGAGCAGAAATACGTACAATTTCACATACTAGGGGACTGTGTGAATTGTGTTGCCTTTGGGATCTGTAAGAAGAAAAATACTAAAGTGCTTTTCAAATGTGTCCTCATTGACTATAAGGACAGGTATTTTATATACACGATCAATTGCACACCAACATAATTATGTTGCTTAAAGAGACATTTCAACAGAAAGATAAATATTATCAGCACTTAATTTTAACTTTGCAATTAAGCATGCGCTATTTTAAGAATTTCCAGACAGAAATCCCAACTGTACAGAATCCATTCACTGGAAACTACAGTTAAGGAAGTAAGTGCTTATTAGTCCAATACTGTCAGCTTTTAGTGCAAGATTACTTGGATTGGTACCAAACTCAACTTTTTATTGTGCTACAGGGTTTTCAAAAATTTCATACAAAGAAAAAATTTCACACAAGCATGGGGCTAACCTATAAAGTCAAAGGTTAGCCTATATAAGAACTGGAAGTTCTCACATAAACAGTGGGGTACCTGACAAAGCCAATACATTTTTCAGAAATTAAGGCACTCTGTTAATCAAAATAGGTAACAGAAAACCTTAATTTAAATCCAAAATAACTATCTTACAGTCTTTGCTAGGCACTACCTGGCTTTTAAAACTTGAAGTCACAAAGTGACAAAACCAGAGGTTCATTTAAAGCTGAAGAAAAAAAAAAATCCCTCTTCTTTTGCAATTTAGGTTTAGTTTCTGCTATGGAATACCCAATTCCACTTTACAATTCATTTCGCATTCCAGTCTTGCAAACTTGACATCAGGAAGACTGGAGATCTAGACAATACCCGCAGTGGTAGGTGGGGGGAAGGAGGAGGAATTTCCTTAAAAGAGTACGTATGTACTTATTTAATGTAATACGACATTCTGCTAGATCAAAAGCTGTATAAAGAGATTTAAGGATGATTAAGAACAACTATTTAAAGGTTAACTGTTACACGTCCCCCAAAAAATCGCTTTCAATGTCTGTGAGATCTTTCAAATAAAAGGCAAGATTGAGTGCCCCCTCCTGAAACACCTAATACACCGAATACCTAATCCTTGACAATTGGTTTGCTAGTGGTAAACAGTACTAAAATTTTGCATGTGAAAAGAGTAAGGTACTGATATACTAATATTGTATGAACTGTAAATCTTTTTATAGATCTTTTGGCATGGAAGATACCAAAATACTCAAACCTCAAGTTTGTCAGATTCCTCATGTTCCATGCCTAAATGTGTAAAACCTACATCTGTAGTGCTGTATTGATGCCGTATTTGAAGTTAGACTCCAGTTCCCAAAGCCAAACAGGTTGTGGCAGTACTGTCCACACAGCCTGTAAATGAAAAACCTGAGTGCAAGCCCCAACTTCAGGATTATGCACGTAAGAGTTTTCCCTGATGAGGGGGCTGTTGATCTCGTCCAGACTGCAGCCACTGCTGACATGGGGAAAACGGTGAATGCAAAGTGGCAGCACAGATGTCGTCTTGAATATCTTCTTGGCACCACAGAGAACAGACTTCTGCTGTTTCTTGTTAGAGAAATCTGCTCTCATTTATATTCTGCGATAAAACATCTGCATCCAGATGCTGCACACTCCTTTCATGTTAAGAGCATGGTATATTCAAGGATTCATTTGGCCTCCAAGCCTGGGTTTTTAGAGTTGGTACCTGCTTGTTTATAGTGAGCCCTGATAGTCAAGAACATTTGGATCCAGGAATCCAGACTGATTCGATCCAATCTACACCCATTCAATCCAATCTACTTGCAAGAAGAAATCCTCCAAGGTTACAAGAAGCGTCATTTAGTCACTTACAAAAAGTATTTGTCATTATTTAAGCTCAGTTATAATGTTTCTTTACACAGAAAACGCTAATACCCTCTCATTCATTAGTCCTTTTGGTATTAGATTATGTCCTTCACTCATTTGGTAAATTAAATGTTTATGTACTGCTTTTACCAAAATAAGAATTACTATTTGCTCAAGCATTAACAGATGTTTTGGACCATTCTCCCATAATTAACATTTGACAAACTGACAGTAATAGCTTGTAGACAGAGGGGCTAAGCCCAGCAAGTTTTAATATCAAATTGCAAACTATGCTGTCAGTTCATTTCTGGAATGCAACAGCTAACCAAAAAAAAAAATCTTCTCTTTCCAGAAGTGTAAATGGATCATTCTCACTGAATATGAAAGCCTATGCAGTTGGTGTTTTTCTGGAAAGGAAGTAACAAAATAAGCTGGAAACAAAATTAAGCTGGATTTTGTAAGCGCAGTATTTCTTTGTGTAATCTTTTTTTGATGTTATATCATTTCTTCAAAGCTATTATACTGAATGGACATGGAGCTAAAGTTAGACCAAATCTTCCCTCCATGGATGGTTTTGCAGCATTTTCAGGGTACAGAAAGGTAAAACTTTGCATTAGACTTGCAAAAATTAAGAACAGCTCCATTTTTGCCAACTGCTCTCCCATGCACACACGTTTACCTAAAGAACAGTTAGAAGAGACACATTACTGTTTTTATAGTGTTGGTCCATTTGTTAACACACATGCAATTCCTATGCTAGGATAGTCCAAATACAGAAAGGCTCAAGCTACTATTGAGCTTTGAACTCTGAAGCTTTGGTCTCCCACATTTGAGTCTAAGCCTTGCTCAGCTGTACTGCTTCATATTAACAGCATTTACCTCCTTAGCAAAAGCATTATCAAAGGACAATTCATCATTTCTCATTTCTGCCTGGCAACTGGAGACTTCAGGAACCCAACTCATTTTGCAAGCCACCAAGGGTAAAAATAAACCAAGTTCTGTAGCTGGTCCTACATGCAACTTTTACATTTCACGTCTCCAAGGCTCTCCACTGGAAATACCACCACCACCCCAACCAGCTACTGACTGTACGTGGATCTTACCCATTCCAAAAGGAATGAATGCCTCTTTCTTAATTAGCTGGCCATTTTCATCCAGAAATCTTGACGGCTGAAATTCATCTGGTTTCTCCCAAATGTTAGGATCTCTGTGTACTGACCACAAGTTGGGCACGATCACACTGCCCTTCGGAATAGTATATCCCTGCAGCACTTTAAACAAAAGCATAGAGACAGAAGATCTGACAAGCTGCTAGAAGTAAACACGGGAGACTTATACTACTAAAAAGATGACTAGAAGATGTCTAGATGACTAGAAATGCACTCTGCTGCATGGAAGTGCTGTGACCCAGTTTCTTCTTGTTCCTGTGCTGTCACAGAGCTCCACCACAGTGAAGGTGGAGGTAAGGAAGAGGGATGGGTTTTGAACTATTATCACAGGGTTTTGAAGTGACTTGTCTAATTTCAGATTGTTGCACCTCACTGTCCTGCAAATCAAAACATTTTTAAAAGCAGGTCAATTCAGTATTGGGTTTGAAAGCCAAGTATTGCTACCTCCCACTCACTGTAGCCAGTGTTCAGCTATGTTTATGAAAACATAGAGCCGACAAGATGACAAGGGAAAGGATATTTATAATTGTTTTCTGTAGATGTGGAGCTCAATGGTATAACGCTTTCAAGCTTTAGCAAACCAATTGCTCCAAATTTATGTTTTCAGACCTCTGTGTCACACGGCCAAAATCAACTCTGCTGTTTCAGGTACAAAGGTGGAGTCTCAGCTGCCAGCTACCACTAAGTATACCAGTCAACACAAGCTGACCTCTAGAAATCACTCTAAATTAGAAAACTTCTGGATCTTAGGTCAGACATGCTGCTTAAACAGAGGAGCATGTCAAGCCCACCTACCCTCTAGAGCATTTTACACACTTGAGTTACATGTCTAATACATAAATGAGGTCTTTGTAAATTTTCACTATATATCCCATCAGATCTTCATCCACAAAAGAAATAAGTCTCTACAAATGCTTACCAGCAGTTTCTGAGGCCATTCGAGGAATAGAAAGGGGAACAACTGCAGTCATCCTCTGCACTTCCATAATGGTTGCCTCTGTGAAAGGCATTTGAGCCTTGTGGGTAAGAGAGGGAACTTTGTCACGTCCTAGAACTGCTTCAATTTCTGCATGAACCTTTTCTATTCAAAGGTAGTAAGAAAAAAAAAAAAAAAGCACATGTATGAGAAGACAAAATCTCAACTTCATTTGCCTATGCTGCATTGTTTACATAGTTCTGTCAAAAAATACTACAAGAGATGTGATCCCTAGCTAAAATAACTATGCCAACATAAGCCTTAAGAATGGACTCTGTTAAGAACAAAACAACTGAGCACAATCTTGACAACTGTCAAGAGTAAAGCTACTGTGATGACAGACATTGCTAGCATTTCTGTATTGGAAAAGTACATGAAAAGTTCTGTTCCAGTTACAAATGTATTCATAATCTTAGCTTAAGAGTTTAACTATACAGTAACTGAATGGTGAAAACATCAAGCTTCTGACCTGCATAAAAAAAAAAAAAAGAACAAAAAGAGACTGCAGGCAGTGCATGCCTGAGCTGGCCTCTGTCCCTGGGGACATCCAGTTCTCAGAACTGGGAAAGGTGGTGAAGAGGTGGGAAAGCTTTTCATGCAACCGTTTTAAATACTTCATTCTGGAGCAGGAATTCTAGTGATGCTACTGCAAGCATTGAAGCCATTTAAGTTGCTCTTGCTATTTCCTACATTGAAATCTAAACTCAGCTATTTCCCAGATCCCTCAAAAGGGAGCAGATGCTCCTTCCCCCACACAGCCCTTCTGCAAAGGAGAAACGGAAGTTAATGAGCTTATCTCCCCTCGCATTCATGTAGGGCACAAAGTGTTAAAATATTTGTTTGCCCCTTTCATCTCACTAAAGGCTCAGGATGTACAGGATGATGCACCTTTTCTTCCAGGTAAATTGGAATCTGGCTACACAACAAAGGACAATCTTGAAAGAGGAGACCTCAAAATTAACCTTTAATTAAAAATAATAAAAGTCAGCTTTCATTTTTTATGCTTGACAGTCTGAATATTTTGTGGTTGTCCTGCTTGCCTCTTCCAAGATTCAGAACCCAGGCTTCTGATACTCTGAGTTTTTGCTCTTTTCTCTCCTTCGCACTGACTCAAGATTAAATAAAAGCTCAATGCAAAAAAAAGTTTCTGTTTTCAGAGCAGCACTCAGAAATACCGCACCGTGTTCAACAAACAATTGCTGCCACCTACTGGGTTCGCTAGGAAAACAAGTTCTCATAGAAGGAACACAGTAAAAAATACCTTGACAGCAAGAGATTTGTTAATGCTGTGGCTCTTGAGTACCTGCTTTGTGGGGTTTTGCTACTTTTTAAAATGACACATTATAGCCCTGTATTCAGGTATGCCTATCCACAGTAATTTAAACGAGTAAAGTTTTCAATATTAAAAAAAAAAATTAATGAGAGTGTCTCATGCCAAGTGTCACACCAGTATCTCACCCTGAACAAGACTTCTTAGGCATTTGTGAAGATACACAGAAATATACAGAAAGCAGCCAACTGCTACTCACATTACCAACTGCAAAAACGTAGACTTCAAGAGTTCTCTGCTAACAGCATGTTTTTGAACTGCTCCACTACATTTCATGTATTTAAAAATCTCACAGATCTTCAGAAGCCAAGGACCAAAACCAAGCCAGGGAACAGACTAAACCAAATACTCCCCATTGCCTCCCTGTATGCACATGCATATATATGCATACCCACTCTTCTATTTTTCCATGTAAAAAGCAGAACTGGCTTCTACAAACAAATACATTCTTTATTATTTTATTTCCCCTGATAGCCCTTCATTTACCTTTGCAGAAAGTGTCTGCAACATTTGCTACTGCTAAAAGTTATACAATTCAGATATTTCCTTTAGGGGATAAGAGAAGTATTTTTACCACCAAAAAAAAAAAAAAAAAAAAAAAAAGAAAGGAGACCCACACACCCATACATGGCTCCCAGGCAATCAGGATACATAAGAAATGGGACACTAGAAGTTTAGAGAATTACATTACATAGCTAAGTGATACACTCTGGACTACTGAGCTTACTCATATTGTTTGACAACAGTCACAGCATAAGGAAAGGGGAAATCAGAGAGAGGCAATAAAGCTGTCAGAGATCAGCCGAAGAGAGAAAACTGACTAGCACATGCATGTACAGTACCAGGCAACAGGGAAAGGGGTTAAAAAAAATGAAACACAAAACTCTTCTAGGTCTCATTTGTGTAATTTAGAATATATCTAATTCATGTAACTGCATCTCAAGTCAAGCAGTGATAACACACAACCATTAAAAATAGAAGAACAAGAAGAATTTTATTTTAAATTTGTCCCCAGTAGACTCTCTCTCCCGTATAAAGAACTATTGCCCTATTTTGCAATCTTTGCTTAACAATTTAGTTGACTGTGCAATAAACTATGATCTTGACCTATTTAAAGAGATTATTCCAGACAGATAGGTGCTGTAAACAAGTATCTATTTGCTTACTTGCAAAGCAGCTGCAGCACATGAAAACCTCAAAATCTCAAATACTTGATAAAAGTATTCCAGGTTTATACCCTTTAGATAACTTGAGGTTTACCTTTCTTCACTCCAGGTTAGCCATAAGTCTGGGCAAAGCAGTGGTCAGTTGGGGAAGTGTTTCACTACCACAAACTGAGGTAGAATTACCTAAGTAGAATCCGCCCATCCTGCCAAGGCTTCCAGTCCGCATATACCTGACAATCTTTCTAGTGGAAATCAGTTGCTACATAGGACCTTAGGAGAAGCTGCTAATAAATTAATAAATCAATTGCTTTATTCTTCTTAAGAAGAATTCAACCTTAAATTCAATCAATGTAAATTTGCTAAATGGTACTAAAGAAAATGCTGTCTTTGCAGCCACATGTAGCT
The DNA here is from genome assembly GCF_036417535.1 of Chlamydotis macqueenii. Lineage (NCBI taxonomy): Eukaryota > Metazoa > Chordata > Aves > Otidiformes > Otididae > Chlamydotis > Chlamydotis macqueenii. The sequence goes on from NC_141559.1 coordinate 26,148,652, forward strand.
TAACAAGACTCAGAATGGAAAAATATTTAACCAAAATCAATTTTAAGTCTTTAGTGATGAAGATTTATCCTAAGTTCTGAAATATAATTCTAGCAAGTACTATTTCAACGTTGTCACCTCTTCAACACCACTGGTATTTTTTATATCCACAAAAACCTACCAGCCATTTTCTAGAACTCTGTCACAAACAGTAACCAGATAATTGCACCATCAAATAATTTGGGTTGCAAGGAACCTCTGGAGCTCATCTGATCTGAACTCTTACTCAAAGCAAAGTAATCTTCCAAGTTAGATCCAACTCTGAGGGTAGATCAGACTACTGGGGGTCGATTAGACTACTAGGTCATACCCCACTGAGTTTTGAATACTTCCAAAGTCAGAGATTCCATTAACCCTCTTATTAACAATCTGTTGCATTCCTTGCTATCTTCATAGGGCATTTTTTTTTTCCTAGTAACTGGTTAGAATTTTCTTCTGCTGCCTCTCCTCCCTCCACTGCACATCTCAGAGGAGACCACCTCAATCTTCCGATCAGGTAGTTGTAGACAGCGTAAGATCTCCCCTTAGTCATCTTTTCCTAACACTGAATAAACCCAATTCCTTCTGCCTCTCCTTTGGGACAAGGTGCTCCATGTGTCTTTGTTCCCCTCTGTCATCACTAACTTACCCAACCCCCATGACCACTCCAGACTGATGAGGAGAGGCCTTGCAATGACATTGAGCAGTCGGCACTATGGACTTGTGCAAGTCCAATTTGCTTAAGCTGTCTCTAATCTGATCTTCCTCTACAGTGAGTAGTGTTTCACTTCCCCAGACTCTGCTGCTAGGCTGAAGAACCTCCCTGCTCAGGGAAGCATAAAAGCAGACCTTACCACTAATATATCACATATCTTATACCACTACTACAGGCCTGGAATGCCACAATTGCCAAAGCTTTTGAAACATGCTAACGTTCCCTGGAATTTCTTGGGAAAGTTGTCCCAAAACAGAAGAAATGCATAGGCTAAAGGGCCATTTAGATACTTAATATATAGCACTAACCTTGGGATCATCATAGCAGACTAGGATAGATGTCTGATTACATATCAACCTTTCAAATCATACACTCATGTACTATTTGGAGTACACATTTGGAGTGTACTATTTGCACTCCAAATGACTTCTCTACTGTCACTGTTTGCTTCTGTTTCTGAACATCCATCTAGAGCTTTACAGTCTGGAACGAAACACCTAAAATGAAAATAGTCCTACCTTGTACTTCTGGGTAGAGGGACATGTAAAGCAGGCACCACAGTAATGTGTTTGAAGTAGTGTCTGTGCCTGCGATGAAGAGGTCACCAATGATAAAAAATAGGTAGTCTTCATTAAAACTGCTCTCCTTGTTGTTCTTTTCTTCTTCTGCATGGATGAAGTACATATCAATGAAGTCCCTGGGATTTGCTGCATCCAGTGTATCCTTGTGCTGTGCAATTATTTTCTTCAGAAAAGCAGTAATATCTAATTCTGTTTTCCTAAGTTCCCAGAAAGGCCCGAAGGGAAGGTAGTACAGCCAAGGGCAGATATTGACCAGGATCATATAGCTGTTCACGCTTAGCTCTAGTGCGCGGGCCATGTTCTTCAGCATCGTCTTGAACTCAACATCTTCATAGTTAAAACGCCTGCCAAAGGCCATGGAACAGATAACATTGGACACTGCATTGCGAATGATCGGAAAGGGATTAAATGAATCTTTTCCATGCTTCAGCATTTCCTCCTTAATAAACTTCAGCTCCTCAATGATTTTAGGCTCTAAGCTGTGTCTTCCTACTCCAAAATGACGCAGTGTTGACAGAGAGAACTTCCTCTGTTGCTTCCAGACAGGGCCGTAAGGTGCAAAAATAACACCTGGAAGAGAAAGGGAGAGTCTGAAATCAAAATGCTGTATTTCCAATAAGAAGTAATTAGATAGGCCTGCAACCCAAGGGCCAGAAGAGAGGGAAATGATACATGGCAAGTCTGTCCCAACCACTGGGCTAGGAGCTAAAGGAAGAACACAAGGTCCTTTATAATAGCTTTGGGAAATCCTGTCCCTCCTTTTCTCAATCAGTGAAACAAACTTAACAGTTACATCAACAGTTTTATTAGTCTTTGCAAGACATGAATAGCGTAGAAAAGGTACTGTAGATGCTTTGCTACAAATGTTAACAATTTTGTAGGAACTTTTACTCTGGGACATACATTAGCTATAGCCTTTTCTCCTCAATGTCCTGAGACACAAATTCCTTATCTGAGGCAGAACAGAAGACAGTAAAACACAAACTAGTTTGCATTTCTTTTCCCCTTCATGTTATACAAACTTCTCCATACTGGTTGTGTGTGTACATATTTCTATTACAAGCAAGGTTTTTCTTTAATTTATAATCCAAATACAGGATATGTATGCTGCAAATAAACTGGGAAGGTAAAGACAGGTTCAGAGCCACTTGGCAAAAATCTGCTTGATTTGCATCTCAAAAGTTTTGATGCCTCTAGGCATGTGTTCTGTATTATTGTGTCATTATGAAACACCACTTAAATCCCTTAGCTTCAAGTATAAATATTGCTCATCTACAAAGAGAAACATCTCTTTTGTTGAATTAACAGACCACACCAAAGATACTGCAGCGTAACAAAATACATAACCTGCTATTTCTAATGTACTCCATGGTTAACCTGAGAAAGTTTAAAGTCATCAAAACACGGGCTAGTTCTGCTTTCGTTATTCTAGTAAAGTCACACCACATCTGTTTTTTCTGGAAATAAAAAATTACTTTATAAAATCAATTCTTTTGTCAACTGCAAATCTTAATGTTAAATTTAAAAGAAAGAGAAATTACCACAAGAAAATAGTAACAGAAAGAGGTACCGTGTTTCAGTACTTAACATTACCTACATTTCTATTACAACTTAATGTTCATAGCCCCTAATGCAAGAAGGGGAAAAAACAAATAAGAAATCTATAGCTAGAAACAGGTACCTGTAGATATGTAAACAAGGTAACTGTACTGAGAAGGGTCTGCAATCCCAAAGGTATAGATAGTTCAGTGTAACATAAAGCTAGTAATCTTTCTAGACAGATTTTCTAATTACATTATCTACTCATAGCAGTAACAACAGACAAAAGAATAAAAACACATCACTTACTTAGTTTCAAAAGCCCTAAACAAAACGAGCAGAACATTATGAAGAGTCAGAACCAGCTGAGAATCAGCTGAACTTCATCTTCTTTGCATGAAAACATTCCTTAGGAAATCTATTCAAATGTCTACTCCCTGGCACTTTAAAAACTGAAACAAAAATGTTTCAGATTCTCTTTCTCAAGTAATGTTTCCTGGTAGCACCGGTGTCCTCAAGTAGGGTAGGTGAAAAAACAGGCTTACATGGGGCTGAATCTGGCAAAGAACCAATTCAGATTTTCAGGGTTTGTGGCTGGGGTGGGGAAGAAACATGGATTTCTTGGAACAAAACAGTATGTTATCACTATTGCTATCCCACAACGAATATCTCCAAAACAGACTACACAACCACAATCTCCTCTCCTTTCTGTCACCAGAAAAATTAGTTTTACGATGCAAATATCTTCATAAAAGAAAAAAAGACCTATTGTCTTGAATGTAAAGATGACTCTCCTCGTCACACAGGAAAGCTAACACCAGCAACAAACTTGCTGCACTCAAGAGAGTCTCTCCAGTAGTCCTGCACAGGGCACGGCTACACGGCATGATGTCTTCCGAAGTCCCGAAACCCCAAACTACTGCAGAATACTAATAATTGATTTGCAAACTGGTAAAGAATAACATAGGAGACAGGTTAATGATGAAGGAGAGCTTAAAGTTAGAATAATAAAGATTAGAGAAGAAAGAAAACTTCTAACAGGATTACTGCCAGGCAATAATAATGGAATAGTACTTCAGTGTTGTCAAAGAAAATCTCTGCATGACCTGAAAAGTCAAGGTACCCAGCACAGACAGCTGTATTCTTAACACCACCACCACAAAACCAAAAAGACCCTGAAGAAAATACAATAATAAATTCTGAAGCAACAAGAACCCAGAATAACCAGAACTTTGTGCTCTTTATAGACAGCTAATTTCTATGAACTGATAATGAATACCTTTCAATACAATCAACAAAGCAACAAACACAGAAAAACAGGAAGTTTATTCTCCCTTTTCACAGGAAAAATTAATCCTGATGAGAAGTAAGTTCTGGCAAAAGCTAATTCTCCACCCCTTCCCCTCCTCAGTTTCTCAGTGCTTGCTTTAGTGTTGCTGCAATATTGGGAACGATGACAAACACAGAACTCATGACATTTAACAACATTTAACTTCTGCATTGTTTGATGTTCACATCTGGATGTGCACAGGGCAGGACTATAAAGGCAGACAACCACTCAAGCTCCATCCACTCTAGAGCTTGAGTCTTTGCTACGTCTCATAGCTACAGAATACAAAAATGCTTTACATTTACACCAGAAGTTTGTTTACAGAACAAAGATGTAGGAATCTGAAATGGACACTTACTGCCTCCAAGTATTCCAGCATTGTAGCACTGAAGTCATGAGTGGTAGATCTGAAGCTACACGATCATCTCGCTTCTATAGTTTCTTTTTTTAGTACATATGAACACAACTGTAACTGCCCTGATCCGTAACAAAGTCTCACCCATGAACTCCCGAAACTATGTGCGAGAGGCTCCCATACCAAACTTAAGAGGCCTCCAGTTTGAGTCGTAACCCATCAAACTTCCTCCATGAACCTCACACATTAAGAAATACTTGTTAGCCCAGAGCTCTTATGGACAATATCTGAAAACTGAGGTTAGAGATTTACATTGCACCTGTAGCTTTAAAAAAAAAAAAGAAAACACAAAGCTTTCAGAAAACATGTATCGTTCATCTCGTACCCCACTGGTTCTGCAGCAGCTGCCTTCCCAGTAGCACAAATCCAGCATCACAGAGGTTCAGTCATCTCCTACATGCCACCACTAAACCCAAACCACCCCACTGAGAGCAGCTGTGACTTCCGGCGGCTCTTGGAGAACCTCCTCGTGCAGGGGCCAGGCAGGCCCACACTGTCCATATTCACTGACTTTCCCCTTGAGTCTTCAAAATACACTACCCCTGCAGTTCACTCTACAATATTCTCACATTTGTGGCAATTCAACTTGTTGCATCAACTAACATAAGCAATATGTAACAGCTTGGTACATTTTATGGGCAACTGGGCAATCCTTGCGTAACAGTCCTCGTGCCCGAGCGCACGCATATTTTAATAAATATGATCTAGGTCTCTCACTTTCCTCTTATTTTTACTGGGGTAATTCTGGTACAGTAAAAAACTGAAGAGAAAAAATTTCAGGCACTTAACCAATAGATTAATCTTGCCTCAGGAAAAAAAAAAATATAAACAAGTTTCATAATACAGTTAGCACATTAACAAGCCTACTGGGCTACCCTCTAAGCTGAAAAAGGAAGGGTAGTTTTCCACAAATACTGAGGTCTGTAATGGGCCTAAAGACTAAACATGAAGAAACTCCAGCTGTGATACTGCCATCGCGTGTTTAAACTCCCCATGCCCTTTTTTTTTTTGCAAAAGCTAGTAAACTCTCCTTTGACCTATTAAAAAAACCAAACCAAAACAAATATGCTCAGTAGGTTTTGACAAGCAGAACAACGCATCTGCAAACATCCCAGCAGCAGCAGCAGCTCGCACACAGGCTGCGCCACTCTGGGACCCCACAGAAGCCTGCCCTTAGCCATCGTTACCTTGGTGAGAACGGGGGAAGCGCGCAATTATTTCACGCCAAAGTATTCGAAATTTCTTCTCCTGATACAACGAAAATCAGAAAGCCCCTAGGTGACTGACCAGCTGTTGCTTAAATCCCTGCACGAAGACCATTCCCTTTGCTGCAAGCAGAGGTAACGAGATCGGGCCTTTCAGCCGCCGCCCGTTGCGCGGGCCACGGCGCAGGGAAGCCCACCGGGACGCCGCGCATTCACCCAGAGCCGGGCGAGTTTCTCTGCAGGCCCGCTGTCACCCGCATGGCAAGGGACACACGTGATGAGCCAAAAAGCAAGCAGACGGCTCAGTCTGTAATTCACAACAGTTATTTACAAATGTCACCGCAGCAGCCACCAAGCCGAATGGCTCCCGCCCAATATCCTCGGCCCGGCAGCTGAGGAAGCGTGCAGCCCGCCATCCCCGTCGGGGCGGGGGCTGCACCGCCGGGCCCGGCAGCCGCACCCCCCCCACCACCCCCCATTCCGGGGGGACCCTTACCCTTTTTGTGGGTGATCATGAGGACGATGGGGACGGAGGGGCGGTCGCTGAACACCTCCGCCTTCTGCACCAGCGCCTCCCGCACCGCCCCGAAGGTGTTGAGGACGATGAAGGGGCGGCTGCCCACAAAGAGGCGGAAGACGCTGCCGTACATCTTGGTGAGGCCGGTGAGGAAGACGTGGGGGGAGAAGGCGGGGGAGCCCCCGCCGCCGCCCCGCACCTCCACCGCCCACCTCCTCAGCAGCGGCGGCGGCAGCAGGGCGAAAGCGAAGTTGCCAACCAGCGGCCAGGGCGCCGGGCCCGGCGGCAGCCCCGGCGGCGTCCGCGGCCGCCGCAGCAGCCAGTAGCAGCCCAGCCAGCACAGGGCCGCCAGCAGCAGCTCGGTGGCGGTGGGGGCCCGCAGGAGCCACGACCAAGCGGCCGCGTCGGCCGCCGCCATCCCCTCAGGCGGCGTCGCACCCCACCGCCCTCCTCCTCCTCCTCCCGCCCCGCCTTCTCCCCTCGGGTAGCGGCTTAAGATGGCGGGGGCGGGCGGGAGGCGAGGCCTGCTGGCGCCCTGACCCCTGCGCCGCCGGGGGTGTGGGCGGGTAGCGGTCCGCCCCGGGGCCGGGCTCCGCTCCCGCCGCGGCTGGCTCGGGGTGATCGGGAGGAAAAGGGGCCTGGGCCGGACGGGGGATTTTCACAGGCCGGCCCTCTCCCAGCCTGAGAGGCGCGGCGGGGGTGCAAAGTCAGTTGGTCGTTTTAGGTTTGTGGGGTTTTGTGGTTTTAGTGTTTTGGGGTTTTTTTGTTTTTTTTTTTTTTGCGGGCGGGCGGGGGAGGGTCGTCTCAGAGGGTGACTGCACTTCAACTTAACCTAACCTTAAAAAAATGTGATAATGTGACTAAACATATATGTCCATCTAGTATTAAAAAAAAAGTTACTGTTCCTCCTTACTTTCTGATGTACCTTATGGAAACATTTAATTTTAGTAGGGCTCAGAAGGAAAGGAAATGCAGATGATCTTTCTTCCCCTTCCCAAATACAAAAGCTGTCACTTCTAGGTAATAGACCAAAATTTACTGTTTCATAACCAAAAATGAACCTGGAACACTGCCCCAGCTCTAGATTAAGTAACTGCTTGGCAAATGCAGAGAGGATCCTCAGAGATGGACCTAAGATTTAGGCTGGTTTACTTATCACTTTTAAGGGGAAAACCTTAAAAAAACAAATAAATAAATAAAACCAACCCCCCAAAGCTCCCAATTGATTTTCAGGGTAACTTCCTTCTCACTGTGAAATACACTTACTGCACTTTCTTCAGTTGATCAAGAAACCTACACTTTAAATTCCTAGAAAGTATTTAAGTGTTGAAAAATGCTACTGGATAGTCTTCAAAACCACTTACTGCCTCACTAAAAGAGAAATGCACTTGGAAAAAACAGAGACACCACCTTTGAAGTAACTTCCCCAAAAAATAAGGATGCAATGAACAAAGGATGCTTACCCATTAAAAAAAGATGCTTGTTTCAGGGTTTCGGGTTGTTTGTTTTTAAAATAGTTCAATAAAGACATAGTTCAATAAAAACATTCAATAAAGATAGTAGCAAGTGGCTCTTAAAATCATGGCTAGACTATATTAAAAAGGTTTTATTGCAATTATACAGAAATGACAAGTACTTTAGAAATACATAAAGCTTCAAATGGTCAAGGTCAGTTTTCCTCCAAGCAGTTAAGGCAACTGGATACAATCTCTCCAGTATAAACATGGATATTTTGCTAGCCATGGATGAAAAACTAGAAAAACTAAGATCACAGATTTAAATCAGCAGAACATAGTGCAACATTTTTTGTCCATATTTGGCAGAAATTGTGGTTAATTACAACGTACACCAATAAAATGCATCTATTAGAAAAATACAGAAAAAACAGATGAAAAATTATCTGAGCCAAAGACATTTTAAATCTGAGTCTCAAGGAAAGCTTAAGTTCTGCAGTCTGAAAATAAGAGGCTAGGCTATTCAGCACAGCTGAAACACATTACTGGTTTTGCCTATTTTCTTTATAGAAGAGTAATGTAGCCTCACTTCCTTCTCACTCAGTTGAGAAGTATCACTAAATAAAGAAATTCTCCCCTTGCCTCCATATGCAGTTCAAAGATTGGTTTCAGTGGCATATGGCCAATTCTAGGTTGCCCAGAGATTAAGTTTAATATTAATTTTGATAAAAATGAAACTATCATAGTTTTAAGTGAATTTATTGATCAAGTGTAAACTTTGCTCTGAAGTGTCATTAAATGGATGTTTCTACTTAAACATAATAGAAGTTGTTACAATAGTAAAGTCAGGGTTTTTTTTTCCAATGAAAATTAGAACAAAATAGCCTCTTTTTAAAGAATAAAATGAACAGCAAAAAATAACCAAGTACTTTGCTAATATTTTGCATACACCAAACAACTACATATACACGTTTTATCACTGTAACGCTTGCCTTGGAAATCACTCCTCCTCAGTCCTAGTACCAGTATAATAAAGACCACCGCCATTTCATTCTGCACTTAAGGAAAATCCATTCCTATTTTGCCATTTTGTGACTCTTAACAGGTAAAACAACCTCCATGTAACAGTAGACAAAAATGCACCACAGTAAAGACTGTCATTAAAGCTAGTTTGGTTTTTGATTGTTTTGTTTGGTTGTTTTTGTTGTTTTTTTTTTAAAAAAAGACTAGAATAGTTCAAATTAATTCATATTTTTTTTTAAATATAACCAAGTTACAGAGTTAGGGCCCCAAGTATAAACACTGGACATTTAATTAACACAGTAAACTCTCAAAAGTAATATAATATTCCTTTCTCAAACTTTATTTTAGCCTTTGAATTCTATCAATACTTAAAACTGTTGACCAATTATTCTATACAATTGCTGAGTTAGCTCCCATTCTCTTCAAGTATGGGCTGTGTTTTTATGTGTGTTATTTAAGCTTGGAGGCAACTTCTGGATTTTTATTTCCACAGGCACTTTATTGACAAAAACACTCTCCTTATCAAAATAATATTGAAAATACTTGAAAATTCTGAGTTAGACTACTGCACTGACTGTAACTTACAGCAGATGCTAATGCTAAAAATATGCTCTCAGTCAAGTGCATGTCATGTGCTTTCAAATGTTTCATTTTTGCAGGGCATTTAAACATGCAGCAATTTATCTCTTAATATTTCTGTAAATATTGCACTTTTTTGTAAATTAAAAAAAGACAACCAGTTTTCTCTGAAGCATCTAGTAATTAAAAGGAAAGATATTTCCATGTTGCTTAAACTGTTCTGGATGACTTTTTTCTATATTTGGCTCTTCCAAGTGTCCTACAATTAAAGCAAGCACTGAGACAAGTAGCAAGACACAGTACAGGCTGTTGTCACTAGACCATCCACCTTCACGCAATAAAAAACCCCAGACAGCCCTGCTTCTATACTAGATGGTGAGTTTGTTTCTTTTTTAAATGAAGTTACTCTAAGACCTGGAATATTCTTTGCACTGACAGAATTTCCATAAAAATAGAGAAGCTCATTTATTTCTTGAAGTACTAAGTGCAAGTGACTCAAGGTAACTTATTCCAGTATATGAAAGATAGCAGTTTAGTGACCAAAACCTCAAGGTGCTACTACTTTAGAGCAGAGAAAGTGTGCTGCAGTGTTCCAGACCATACCCTTGTATGCGCACCCTGCTCGCTCACTAGTGTGTACCTGGACATGGGACCCACTCTGCATGTTCACATGTCTGTATCAGTTAAGAGCACCATACTTATTTCAGAGTTTACTGCAGTAGGATTTCCAAATGTGTTACAGGCACTTTTAAACTGCAAGTTGAGATGTAAGGGGTCTTTAACAAGAACTAAAGGCTTTGTATTCTCCATAGAAAGTGTAGGTACTGCTGCCCAAAGATGCCTCTGGAAAGATTTGGAAGTGCATTGTCCTTCATTAGATGCAACAAAAATTATAACCAAGGGGTGGGGGGGGAGAAAGAAGTAAGAAACAATACCTTCTGCACCAGCAGGCACAAGATAGTTTTTCATCTTAAGAGAAAGTTGCTTGTGAAGCTTTAAAATAAAGCTAGATAATTACTTTGCTGTTCCCACAATCTAAACAACCCTAGTTTAAGGTTTCTTCATGTGTTTTTATGATGTCCTACTGTGAGTTGTCTATCTTGATAATTATGTCAAGTTCCACTTCTGTTCTTTAGATACAGGTACATGATCATGTTCCTTTACAAGTTTGGTTTTCAGAAGTTTCAGCAAAAGATAGATCTACACTGCATAATCAGTGTTCTCTTAATAGAGTTCTGTCCATTTCACATCCTCTCTCTCTGTCTCCAAGGCTTCAATGATGATAAAGCCAGAGAATTATTTTAACTATTAACCTATGCCTTAAATCCTACCCAATACAATTCTTATATTTAGGCCAAGTTTCAGAATATCAGCTATCCTAAGCATGTATGAAGGTTTAAACTTGGATGTGTAGTCTAGACCCATATACGTTCCTAACATTTTCCTGCATTAAAAATAATTACTGTAATATTCTGTAGGTTTTTTTTATAAAACACAAAGGTAATTTATATAAAAAGCATTTGGAACAGGCTTAAAATGTAGAGAAATTTTGCTTTATTGAAAAGGTGTCACAACAGCTTTCCTTAATGTTCATGGGTAAGAAGAGAATACCAGCTCTTGATAATTTTTACGAGATCATTAGCACCATAAATGGACAGAGGTTTTTGATTTTTGAAGATGTATGTGGTCATGTAAGTAGTCCAGCAAAGTATTGCAGTTGTTGGTACACACGCTGACTTGTAAAATGTTTAGACTTGTACATGCTGTGTAAACCACACAGGACAACTTCTTTAACATGTTTTTACCAAATTCATGGTCAACAGTGCAAGTGATCATGACAGATAGCACCTTTGGACATAAAAAGCTACAAGATGCTCCTATTATTGCTTTTTTTAAATTACAGCTAGTGCAATATTCTTTACACAGTGAACTTAGATTGCAACGTCTTCCAAATCACAGCTCTAATAACTCATAGTATAAAGCAAACATAACACTCAGTTGTCATCCACTTAACCAAGACAGCTAACCTGCTAGAAAGCATCATCCTGAACGTTTTGCAACATAAAAGCCAACTCTTGCTAAGTATGAGCAATTTCTGTAAAAGTGAGGCCATTTGCAAACATCAGTAGAAACTACAGCACAAAGGGTCTCTAAGTAGTCTCATTTGCTATAGTAGTGTTATGCTGTACAGCTTCTGCAGAACCAGACCCTAAAGCTCTTTAAAAAAGGCCATGTATTAGCTCCTTATCATGCAAGCATTACAGCATTCCTATATTACCATCTAGGGTTCCTCATCAACCAACAGCTTCTCTTGCCTAGTTTTTCCCAGGTTGGATATATAGCTTCAATTAACGTATAGAGCTAGAGTCAACCTAGGAGAAATCATGCCAGAAAAGCTGTCAGCTGATGAGAATGACACCATGTTGCAGTTAAGTGACATCCTGTGCTGTTTTTACAGAAGTCTTCAGAGTTCTCCTCAAAGTCACATGGAAAGCACAAGAACCACAAACCATCAAACCATTATTTCCTCTTTTACTTTCAGATTCCTTGGTGTGACCCTGACCTCACAAAACAGACAGCATTTATCTTTTTCAGATCTCACACATGCTCTCCTGAATCAGGAAAATAAACAGAAATGAATATACTAAACATTTAAAGAGCAAGAATTGATTCCTGAGATAAAAAAGTATGCCCTAGGATGTTAGGTTTTGTACTTGAAATAATTTCAAGTTTCAAATTGTGCAAAGATGTGTCTGACAAAAATACCTTTTGGCTTTAGTTCTAATTTTGGAGCCTTCTCAAATGTAAATCCTATTTAGAAGAGGCATTTAATAGAAGCAGATAAAGTAAGACAAGAGCCCAAAGCAGCCTAGGCTAATGCATAAGCAACATTTTAGTGGCAACAAACTATGAAAAAAGTGGAATGCAAAACCAGTTTTTACAGGAGTAAAAAAAGCACTGACAGTAAGTTACTCAAAATGGAAAAAGGGTTGGAGTTTAGTAATATTGTTTAAGGTCCATATACAAACACTTCACTGGTGGAGATAAAAGGAGGGAGATAAATTTCCTCTTGATACTCTCAGCACTTCTGCCATCTCTAATTAAATTAATAATAATAATTTAAAAAGCAAACAGACCCACTCATTTTAAATGCAATTCACATGCTTTAAGTAACACCAAATCATATACTCCACTGAAGTAAAACACAGCTCTCTGATGACTGGTTTTACAGTGGTCTGCCTTTTCCGACCCTCTCGTGGTCTTCTGGTCATCTTCACTACACTTTTTAGCTATTGCCACCTTTGGTGTTGTGCCCTCAGCCTGAAAGGAGCTCAAAAAAGACAAGCAAAGATGGCTCACAGCCTACTATGTAAGTACAACCTAGCGTGTCTTCCCAGAGAAGCCTCTGCGTACTGCATCCAATATCACATAATGCCACCCACAGACCCCGCTTTCCGCACACACATGCATGCATGGTGCCTGGGTCCCCAGCTACTCAAAATGCCTTTACTTCAGACTGGTTTCTGACCACTTTTTTTTTTTAGTTAAAAAAAAAAAAAGACAAAAGTCACCTTCAAACACATTTCAGCAAAGTTATTTTGTGAAAATTAATCTCAATTGGCACAAAGGAGATTCTTCTGTAGTAAGCCTTTGCAGTTTCACAATGCCTCCTAAAGATTGTGCAGAGGACAACTACAAGAGGTTAAATTAATATTATATAGGCATAGCTTGAAAGAAGAGCATTTCTCCTAGAAGAAACCTATACATAGAGACTTTAAAAACACCTTAGGCACTGTATACAATGGATCTACATTTTTTTCTATTGATATTTACCAGAACTAAAACCAGTTTTGACTAACCATACAGCATGTAAAGGACAAAAACACTCAACTCCTCATCTAGGGGAAGGACTGGGCCAACCAACACAGAATCATTTGAAAGAGAGTGAGCACTAAATGTAATAGTGTAATACAGCATCTTTTTTCCACTATGATATGGATGAGACAGCCTGTAGCATGCAGCCAGTATCATTTGCATTCAAAAGTCAAACTACTACTACTTCCAACAAGAGCTGGTTTGCCCTTTCCTCCTACCTGGGTTTCATCTTTAAATGTTAGCTGACAGCAAACAACCACAGAAAAACTTCTCATAGTATTTGCTGAACTTCAAGTCCTCTGAAATCAAAATATTTTCACTGAAAGCAAGTAAATTCCTGAGTTTTTAAGTATAATTTTCTCCAGGAGAGAAGGAATCCTCAAACCAGTATTTTAGATACACACTAGAGACTGCACAATATCATTACTTCATCTTAAAACATCATTCAGGCATTCTAAGTGTTTTGTTATGAAAGTATCTACCAAAATAAAAGATGAGTACTGAACTAGAACTTTTGCCTACAGTATTTAAGTTACCTGTATCTAACCTGAAATTCTTATGTGCTTTCTAGGTTGATAACATTTACTCAAATGATTAAATCCCCAGAAACTTGAGGCAGCTAGAAAAAGCTTCAGTATGTTTCAAGCATTGCAGCAGTTTGTTCTCTTAGAAGCTATTAGTGACAGCTTGGAGGAATAGCTCATGAAAATTGGCTAATCATATTTAAATATTTTAATATCTCCAAGCATATCTCACTGAGTTGGGTTTTATTTTTATATTTTAAGCTACGGATGGGAACCAGCACAGACACACATCTGTACTGTGGAATGAAGTGGTCAATATTGCCTGTTTTCTTAGGGTTTTTTTTGTAGCACTATTACACAAACAATTTAATTCTACATTATTTAGAAGTTAGGGGTAAGTTCTACGTAGCTCAATTTCGTGTAAAAAGCAATATATGATCATCTAATTCAATGTTTTAATTTTCCTTCCTTTTTCTTTGTAAATAGAATAAAAGCCTTTGCCTTCATTCTCAGTAATTTTTTTTTTTTTACACTGAAAAGCATCATTAAGTAGCATATGAAGGCTAACTCCTAAGAAAAGTTACTTCAGTGGCACACTAGGGTATTTTTCTCACGTGCACTTAAGCAGCAACACTCATTTGAATGGTGTCCACCAGAAGTATTTATTTTTAAGACCCTTTTGCAGTAACTGCATTTTAAGACATTGATTTTACAATGCCTGGTATAGAACACAAATTCAGAAGTGTTCAATCGTGAAGTACCACACTAATTTTATGTGCCTATATAGGACTTCTAAGTAAGTCGAAAACACATATATTAAAAAAAAAATCAAGATGACAATGCAGCTTTGCAGCTGTTAAGTCTGCCAGTAAGAAAAGATGGTTCCAGTACCTCTGATAGATGGGACATGTTTTCAAAATTACCCCAGGAATCTTTAAGACAGTTCTTTTAAGTTAAAAAAAACAGCTGTGGGAAAATTTATTTAAAGTGGAAAGACTTCACCTTGCACTGAAGTTAATGGATCTGATCTCTAGAACTGTAAACCATACTTCGTATCTACTGAAATGAGAAAAATAATTTGGGTTTAACCAAACGACTTAGGATAAATTGTTGAGCTAGATACCAACGATGGGAGAAAGCCAGAGTTTGAACAGATTCTGATTTAAGATACAGATAAGTGGATTTGCAATAATCCAATTAAAAGAATTCTCTCTCATCTCTTAAAATACATCCCAGTTCTGCCTCTGCTACTGAGCTTTATTTCTGTATTATGTGAAGGCAGTGTATCTTGACATATAAGTACAGTCTTGATCATTTTTTTACTCCTTCCTTCTCTTGCACTCCCTTTTTTAAAAAAGGAAGTAAATCCAGTACTAGAGTTCATAACAATGTTTAGCATAGCTTTCTGCTACTACTCCATCTGTAGCTATCTTTCAAAAAAACAGTAAATGTTTAACATTAGTACCATTTACGGCCACATGGGAGTGCTAAGCACATACCATAAAAATGTCAATTTACAAGTGGTTTCAAGTATATGTTAATGATTTCTAGCATTGGAATTGATCATCTGTAGCATCACCACATAGCAGTGCATTTCCTTAAATGCTTAAGTTAACCTTTTAAATCCAGGTTTAAATTTAAGTTAGGCATTTAAGAAAGCTTGTTTCATAAATGCAAAGCACCCAAAAGCATCTAACTCATACTGATATGCCAGGCGTACAAGTGTAGGGCCTATTTTATTTTTTTTTAAGTGTCTGGAAGTTCAACATGTAAATACTCTTCAGTAGAGCAAAGGAGCATTTTATTTATGGTCACAGTACAGGTGCAGTTCATGTCACATCTGTAAGAAAGATTATTATTTTAACTCCAGGAAAAAATAATTACAGTGACATACTGCAAAACATTGAGCACATACAGCCCAAGACTACAATCAAGTGATCAGTACCTTAAGTGAAGTTTAAGTTTCTCCTGTTCATTTCACCCACTGCAATCCATCCTTTTTCCTCCTAGGATGAAAGCATGTTTTCAGCTTCATAGTATTTTATATATAATGATCACTAAGTTCTTAAAATTAATAACTTTTATGTACCAGCTGTGCTTTGTATTGGATGAACTGCTACAGCAGTAGCATATACCATTACTTACCACATTACCTTGCATACAGGCCTAAAGAGTCTTCAAATACATCTATACCCTGCAAGCTTGCAAAAGCAATCTAAAGCTATCGAAAGAGTAAAGAAATGAGTTTTTCTGCTGGTTAAACACACACACCATTTTGAGGTCTTTGATACAAGGGAGAAAATTTAAGCACTTAAAGGAAGGCCAAGCCAGAACAGGAATAAACTATTTTGAGCTAGGGCTGCCATTTAAACTTTACTTTTGTATTACAATGTAAGTTTCTATCAAATTCAGCAGTAGAATGAAAGCTCACATTGCTCAACAAAAGCATAATCTTTACTTGGTTCTATTTGATCACTTTCATATTTTTTCCTTCTAGAAACAGGAGTAAGTGTAAAAACCCCAAACACCTCATCCTGCATGAAGAAATTCTACATTGCAGATATATTACAGAAATCCCACTGAGACATGGTGGTTGTTATGCAGACAATTAGCTATCTGGACTAACAAAGTACTTATTAAGCCACCAGATGAAAACCACTGTTTAAGCTCCTTACTGGAACACTTTTCATCATGTTATTTTCAAGTCCTGGTTACCACTAAATGAAATGCATTCACAATTTCTAAAAGATGGTGTTACTACAAGTGGCTTAACATGACCATATTTAAGGTATCACAAAGCTTAGAATTCAGCTCAAAAAAATATTATACTCTATGAAGTAGTATTGATATAACAAGTATCCTGGGAGATTTACAGACTGACATTGAACAGACTCATTTATATGATACAGAAAACGGACTTTCATAAATGTTTTGATACTGGCTTTTTAGCTGCTCAACATCTGCCAGGAGCAGGCAAATGAAGATGTCAGTATGCCCATACACAACTTCCAGGGGCATGTTGTTAAGAGTCTAAGAAGCTTATTTTAAATAACAAAACCAAACATCAGCAGAATGTCTGTCTTTCTCAGCTAAATTTTACCAAGGATGTATTGTAAGGAACATTGTTTATTGTATTACTTTGATAATGCACAAAAATATTTGAAATGCACATTAATAATATTCTCATGTACAACTCATAGCAATTGATCCTCTTAACTGAAAAAAATCATATTTGAATACTCTATTGCATTTTATAACTTTGACTTTTTAAAAACAAGCTGTCATTATTTAAACTGTTCACACTGGTCACTCAATTCAAGATATTCTTAAAATAAGCAGCATTTCCTTTATATTAGTATCACTTCAACAATTAACGATGTTTTATCTTTGCTATCAGGTTTTACTGAAGATTTGAAAATAAAATTGAGTTAACTGCAGAAATTAATACAGAACAAACGGTTAAGCACGGTATGCTGATTTTCTACTTTGCTTTCCCAACAATACAAAACAATGAAAATCAACAAGAACCAGGTAGCTGTTAATTCATGGTTTTGTTACATGTTTGCCACGGTGATTTCTCACATTCTCAGCCAACTTGCTTAAATTGCCATTTTACTTCGACTGAAACCCTGGAAAGAGAAAGAAAAAAAAAAAAGAATCTGCATACGAGTTCTACCACAGTGTCATTTAATATGAAATGGTTTTAGGTAGTAATTGAAGAAATGCTACTGTTGTAGGTATTCACCTTGGCACTTTAAAAGTTTAAATTATGTCCCAGAATCATGTGCCAATTGGTAAAAAAATTCAATGCAGAACTACAGCTCCCAAGCAAACCTGCTACACAGTTTCAAGAGATAGCTACTAACCTTAAAAGAGTTTATTGTAAGTATAGCCCCATTTTGGACCTGGCCTTGCACTCTTGAAGCAGGTAAGATCTGTAGGACTTTCGCCTGAATTAAGAACAGTATGATCACTCTTTCCAGTAAGTAGTTTTGTTTAATATGTGTTTAACTACACAGCAGGTGTGTGCTTTTGTGTGTATATGTATGTTCATACACCAATAGGCACTGTACAGCCATAAACAGAAGGCCAAACTGCAATTAAAGATTGACTTTGAAACTGTGTCCTTTTCTAAAAATAAAATTTTAAGCTCCTTGAGCTCTGTCTGATGTTAGCAGCTATTCCTAATTTGCAAAGTCATCAGTTAGCACAACAGTTTAAATATAAAATTACTAATAAAAATGTAAAAATTGGTATATAGTAGAATATATGGGAGATAATGGTGGCAAGTAGTATTTTAGGGTCATAATATATTCATACCCACAGAGCGTAGAAAAGTCAAGACTCGCTTCCAGCTGTACCAGTTCACACAAAGGCCTTACCTTCATTATCAAGAATAATGCAACAAACCACTTCCTACAATTATGTTATTTTTTTATATGCCTCAGTATGCCGGTATCATGCCTTTACATTTTAGCATCTCTTTGCCGTTGCGCACTCCAGAACTCTGAAAATGAGATTTTTTCTGGGTGCTTCTGTGGATGAGTGATAGTTAGTAATGAAAGTGTTAACGTGGTCTTTGGCACCTCAATCTCATTAGTAAAGCAAAGTCCTGCTCCATTTTTTCTTTAACAAAAAAATAAATCCCATCAGTGGTGCATTCTATTAGCACTGAAGAGTAGAATAGGTCTGTACAGTGTGATGATAGGAAAACACATGAAATGGCAATATGTTTGTCTACAATTGTCTTTCCAGTCAATTGCACAGAAGCTTGGTCCACTTCTTCAGTTACAGTGTAGTCCTCTTAAGAACTTTGGTTACAGCATTAATGTTTTGGTAAAAAATAGAGCAGATGCTTCCCTTCATTTCTTCAGGTAGATTTTTCATTGTCCTCTCCCATCTTCTGAACCCGTGAATACTTTTTGCATGAAGACTTGAAGCAGCTGGGAGGCCAAGATATCGGCCAGGAAAAGCTGCAAGGAACAGAGCCTTGCACATTCTTCTCAAAAAAATAAAATATTGGATACCACCATGCTCGAGAGAGAAAATTTGTCTGTGAAGAGACCTTTAAAGTCTGTACTGGCACAAGCAGGTAAAGAGAAAAAGGAAACAGGCAATCAGTTTAAAGCATTATAGTCAATGATGTTAAGACAACTACAAAAATGCAAAATATTTGCATGCATTTCTGCAAAGATGAGGTGCATTTAGTCTAGAAAAAAAATTAGTACTGAGAGAGTATATAAGTCATAGTCCAAATGTATATGACAAACTGAGCATTTTAACACAAAGGGATGCTTTGTTGCTCTACAAAATTTAGGGAGACAAAGCACTCAAGTCTTTTTGAATGTGAGTCTGTTTAGGTATATCATGTTTCCATTGATGATTAGTAGTTGAAAACTAGATTGAACTTGCTTGAGAGCTATGCTCCTACTTGAAAGGGTTCTTGAAACAACTGTGGTGGATACCTTCTGAACAATGTACTTTTAGTGACATTTACAGGAGAACTGTCACTAGAATTTTAGTACAGTCTAAGTAATTTAGGTTGGTCAGAAATTACTGAACTACTGTTTATTCACAAGCTTAGATAAACAAGAGCTATGCATAGAAACAAAATAGTTTGGGTTGGAAGGGACCTTTCAAAGGTCATCTAGTCCAACCCCCCCTGCAAGAAGCAGGGACATCTCCAACCAGATCAGGTTGCCCAGAGCCCCATCTAACCTGGACTTGAATGTTTCCGGGGATGGGGCTTCCACCACCTCTCTGGGCAACCTGTTCCAGTGTTCTACAACCCTCATTGTAAAAATTCTTTTCCTTATATCAAGTCTGAATCTGCCTCCTTCTATTTTAAAACCATTACCCCTTGTCCGACTGTAAGAGGCGCTGCTAAAGAGTTTCTCCTCAATTCTATACACTCACTACAGCAGTAAAACCTTGACATTCAAAAAATGTTTCTAAGCCAAAATATTAGGAATTTTAAAAATAACTTTTATAAAAGTAAATATTGAAATAACTTTATAACAGGCACAGATCAAAAAGGAACATCTTAATCCATTAAATATTTACTTAAACCACATTGAAACTCCTTACCCAATTTGTTTAAACTTCAATATGGAATCTCTTTTTATTTAAAAAATGAGCTAAATTTAACTTTTGAGCAATATTAAGAAAGGCAGGCTATATATTTATTCTAAAGGTATTTGCCACTCACCTTTTCGTTAGCCATTGAGTGGTACCACCAGAAAAGCCGTGTGGTGATATAGTAAGCAATGATGACATCTACAGTATAGTGTTCATGAGCAACAAGGATACAAATTATGCCAGCAGCACTCATTAGCCAGCAGATTAAGTGATACCACCAGAAATGACGCGGTGAATCTGTGAAATAGGGAGGTAATGGAAAAAACACACAAAAAGCCGTATACATTATTATAGCAATCCAAGGGGAAAGATAGAGATTAATTGAGGCTACTACATTAAAAAAATGTAACTCATTTATAACACACTGGTACAAGAATCCTGTTTTGACATGGGAAACAAGACTAAAGAATTATGCAAACTTACTGAAATGTTATTACTTTCTAAAATCAAAGATGAGTTTGCAGTTAGCACCATCACCCATGTTCTAGTCAGATTAAGTAAGTTTTCCAGTGAAATCACTTCTAGAGTATGAGATGCAGGGGAAGAGAAAAAATTGAGGCAAGACATACACTTTGATTATTTTACTTGGGTGCTTTGAATCTCTGCTCTTTTTACAGTCTGTGCTCAAGTAAACTTATACTCAAGTGTCTAGAATTGGCATAAACTGAGTAGAAATCATAGATTAAACAGGAAGACACTCCATTTAATTCCTAGGTTTTAATTATTTTATTTATTTCAGTTCTATGAAGCAGAATACACTGTACAGGGAAGTACAGTATGTGAATTTATACTCTTTCATTAAAGATTAACAGGTGGGAATGAAGCTGTTCTTCAAAATGCATTTAAACCACTTTAGTGGAAGAGTTCCTCTGCCCTTCTTTCCCCATTGAAAAATGTGTTGGGTGTCACAATGACCATTCATAACTTCTAACAGTCTAATGGGCTTCATTTCACTCTCAGTGGGAGGTTTTGGCACCCCTTGCCTTGTGAGGCAATGGTCAGCCTTTACTTTCACACAGTATCAGCAGAAAAGTTACTGACCTCAACAAGCCTACCCAGTAGTAGTTTGAGAGGCCTGTGCAAAGTAGCTACTGTAGGACGACTTAAATTTTGGTGCAAGTGTCAAAACAGTAAATTCTCTCAACTCTCCCTAGAACACTGCTGACAAATCTGTATCTACTAAATAAAAGGAGCCACATCATCTCAAGAAGTTGATGAAAACAGCCCCAAGCAAGAAAGACATACCAAGGCTAAAAATGTAAATAACTATTCTGGAAAAAGAGCTGAAGTGCAGGGGAGTAAATGAAGCAGCAAAGGACGAAAAGAAAAGCAGAGTAAAAAATCCACTCTGCTAGAAATAAAAACCTCAGAATGCATCTTGTACTGAAGACATCATATCAAAAGTGCAGAAAAGAATACTATAAGCAACCAATAATTCAAAGCAATTATAGGGCTTAAGCCCTTGCTCAGATAACATTTTGCTAATTATATGGGAGGCAGAAACAGGAAAGCTACGCATTTCTCATTCATAGAGCACAACTCCACTGAAACATAAGCCTAACAATTAGGCAGCAGTCGAAGGGCTTATTACCATAATTTTTATGATACAGTTCCTCCAGCCCCTTACGACAGAAGTACATAAATTGTACTAGCCCTGAAAATATTGGGTTATCTGCATCTTTCCTGATACTAAGATATTAAAGAGCATGTGACCAGCACTAAGCTGCAATAATATACACAAAACAAGGTAAATAACAGACCTGTCATTAGGCTATTTTCCTAATACTGCTCTGGTAATTTTGATTAGTTATACATTCCACTTCTCCAGTAACATTCACTTTACGAGACAGACCTAGACCTAAGAATCAGCAGACTAAAGAATCAGCATCTTAAATTGCTGCTTGAAGAATGCCTTGCATCCACAGATTTGAAGTCATATTAAACAGGCATTTTTATACCATGTTTTTTGTTTAAGGGAGAATACAGCACAGCAACATTTCCTCCCCTTAACATTAAAGGAAGGCTTTCAACTAATGCTGGCTAGTCTTATTTTTGTTTCAGTGAGAATTACACATTCCCATGAGCCAAGCTAGTATTTGCATAGTTTGGGACAGAACAGTAGGAGAGAAGATTCCAACCCCAAACATGTGAACTGCACAGGGAACTCCCCGCTACACATTCATGAGCAGCCAAGTTTCCAGGGTAGAAGCACTGCTTACGACACATCAGATTTAGAAGCCGATGCTCAATTCTCCAAAGCTTCAATTGATGCTGTGTGTACAGTACAGAGATTTTTCCCTCCATGCCTCATAGTAATGTAAAGCAAAGGGGGAAACCACAACCCCAACTATATCTTCTGTGTGCTTGCCAAATTTTTACCAACTCCAAGAGGCATAAGTAGGAGACTGTAGCAGAAGACATCCAAGGAGCATTAAAAATTGCTTCTGGATGTCGCATAAGTGTTCAATGGCACTGTGCTTAAGCCAAAAAAAATTCCTTAAAATCTAAGGTGTATCAGCCAACTTGCACTGAGGTGATTTGCATAATTAATTACAGTATGTTTTACCCAAAATTTGAAAAACAAAAAGCTAGCTTGCTTCAATCAACCAGTAAACACAGATAAAAGATAGAAGTGACATGTCTAGTCACATTAAGTCCTTAATTACAGCCCACACCACTTACTACACCAACGTTCCATTTTCACTCAAAGTCATTATTTGTATTTCAAACCCGTACACATACAGTCTGCGTACAGCTGACCAGTAACTTTTGGAGGGCAGTATTTTTACATGCACTTTTATAATGCATTTTCCCAGTACAACAGATTTGAACAAGAAGTGCATTGAAATGTTATCACTTACACTCTTTGATGAACAGGTAGATCAGCGTTAATACCACAGTGTGACCACTAAACAGGAAGTCTCCACACAGGATGTGTGATCCAGTTATGGATAGACCACCACCAGAAATCAGTCGCAGGATCCTCTGAACCTTTGCTTGAGAGTCTCCATTCAACTAGATA
The DNA here is from genome assembly GCF_036417535.1 of Chlamydotis macqueenii. Lineage (NCBI taxonomy): Eukaryota > Metazoa > Chordata > Aves > Otidiformes > Otididae > Chlamydotis > Chlamydotis macqueenii. The sequence continues at coordinate 26,171,588 of NC_141559.1, forward strand.
ACCAGAAAAAAAAAAGAAGTAATACAAAAAAGTTTAAGACACACCATAAGTAACTTGAGTAAACTTCTTGCCCAGACATATGTGGAGTCAGAGACAGGGAGAAAAGGACATATCTTCATTTTCTTTGCCTTTCTTTCATGTATTCTTAAAGAAATAAGCATGCATATCAAAGCTGACAGGTGCTAAAAATCAGCTTGATAACACTACCATTCTGTCTATGCTTTCCAAGGCTATTTTAAAGAATGCATTGTTTGAGTATGAGATGCAGAACATACTGGAAAGGTAAACATTAAAAATTGGTAAGGTCAGGTTTCTCATGATAACCATTGACAGAACACATAAAACCCATTCAAAATGGGTTCCAATACAGTACAACCTTGCATACCACTTCTGTCATTCTGTTGAGAGCTAAGCAATGTTTCTGCAGGACAAAAACCTCAAACTTGTTTAATTTTAGATTTGGTTACAAACTCAGTCAGGACTTCCTCAGATTTAGAAGATTTACTTTTTATTTTTAAATATGCATTAGGATCAGCTTTTGATTTCTTATAGATATTAGGCAAACACTCAGTTTCACCTAGCTGTTTAAAGATTAACTCTGGAAAAAAACCCAAAAAACAATAAACAGATAATTGAGTTTTCCATAATCAGAAAAATATTTACATGGGACAAAAAAAAAACACCAGAAGAGCTATCATGTTTTTTTCTAGAGTTCAAGTAATTCATCCTGGTTTAATGCTAGCAAAATGTCTCTGCTTAAAGTGCACTTAAGTTTTCCTTTGCTTATCTCTTCCCACTCCTCAATACACAATTTACTACACAAAGTCATTCCCCAAGCTAGTAGAGGAAACAAAACAACTGAGTCCTTACAATAGTGGTATGTAAATGAAGCTTTTCCAAATAGATTGATTCATAAGAGCAGTTCATCCACTATATTCTTAAGTTGTCCCAATGTGACAAAGTAAGACTGAACAAACATGATGCTATATCTCAAGACCGATGAGATCCTACCCAAGAGGTGACAAATTTATCTGCCAAGCAAATTTGCACTATTTTTTGGTTTCAAAATGTGTATCTTCTCAGTGCACAACCAAACTGTTTCTTACTCTCTCAAGTGCACACTGCTCCTTCAGCAGAGCCAACATGATACAGTCTGTTCCAAGACAATTACACGTCTACAACTTTATTAGTAACGTAAAATGGCAGTAACAGAATTCCTTTGTGTCACCACTTAACTATACTGACAAATTTTTAAAAATATGCTTGTAGAAATATTAGCATGTATGTGTTTCTATATGTATCAGCTCACTTAAATAGCTGAACTTGTTTTAGTCACATTTATATATATTTTGCAGGTTGGAAGCATGGACAGATAGCTGCCTTCAGGTATTGTGATAGCTCTTGACAAAATAGTGAGAGAAACAGGACAAAGCATATGATAACATTGTGGGTTTTTAAAAGGATACTCCAACACAAGCTTGTATCAGCCTGTGAATTACAATATTGACCTTGGGTATCCCACAATGTAAGAAAAAAATATTGCTGCAGTATTATAGTGATTAGCTTGAGCCTCATAAGCTAGTTTATTAATTTGGTAGCAGCACTATTTCAGTTTAGGTACTCTCCCTTAATGCATCTTAACTGCAGTAATAGCATGAGGCTCTCCCTGTATCACACAACTTTTGGTTTATCAGCATATGTTTTTGAAGGCATTAAATAATAAATTACTTTCAGTTGATAACACCTGGAACGTTATCTTCTGTTTGCTGTACTGAGCCATAAGGACTCAGGCAGAGACTAAGGCAAGAATTAGGGAGCAAGGGCTCTTACCTTCGGCGCACACTGAAAATGCATTCCAGGCACAGGTAAGGTGGTAACGTACATAGTAATACAGCGGTACAGATACAAAGTTCCTATTATAAAAAAGAACCTGCGTCCCACTATTGATCTGAAAGTAAGGGAAGAGGGAGAAAAGACTGAGTACAAAGTTCACATGCAGGATATAAGTGTTAACAGTTCTGGAGCTCTAGCTCTATTATATAGCTAAATCCCTAGAATTAAAGAGCAGCTCCAAAGAGCAGCTCCACCTGCTGCTCTTCACCACACACTTTTCTAAATCAAATACTAAAAAGTCTTTCTTCAGGTTTTAGTCTTCCTAGCTCATAATAGTATGTAACTACCACAAAGCTCCCACCAAAGCTATATGATCAACTTAACAGAGTCTCAGTCTAACTTAGGTGTGCAGTCAGGCATAGTCTTCCTCAAATTAGCGACCTTCTCTTTTTAGTCCCATGTTATAACCATGTACTTGACTTAAATATGTCTAGTTTAAGCAAATGAAGACAAAGGAAAAATCTTCTAGGCCAGCTGTACAGGACAGTGGGTTCCTCCTCAAATTTGGATGAGATTTTTTTACATTATAGTTATTTCCCTTGTATAAACATGGCCACATTAGTAAACATCGCTTTGAAAAGCCCAATCCCAGAATAAGTTTGACTACAGTGCAGTATAGGTGTCAAATTCAGATTTAAAAAACATTATTCAATAATCAGGTGAAATCTGTGTTTCTGTATCCAACATGGACACTGCAATATTTTCTAAATAAGTCATCCCTTTGTCATTTCCCTGCCAGCCCTATTCTACAATAGATTCTACCATAAGATTTCTTCTACCCAAACTGAACAAGGGAAACCAACATTCTGAAAACATACAGCAGAGAAAAAAAAGTATAGATACTTACTTGTATCTAAGAAATAACCATTGGAATATCCATAATCCAACTAGTATCATTCCATTTATTTCTGATACAGAAAAAGCCCATTTCACACGATCAATGTAATCAAAAAATTTGTCAGGCAAGGGAGGGCTTAGCTCCTTTGGAGGTACTCTCTCATGGACCACAGTGATCATGACAGTTGTTAGAATCAAGTTGAAGAGAGCATAGACAAAGGCAATGCCTGTTTTCCACCATTCCAGAGGAAATTTGTTTCTAGACTCAGCAGGCATAGCAATCTGGATGTAATCAGGGTATTTCTTCGTTGTTTTGCGCAAGCCATTAGACAAGCCCTTTGGTTTGCTAGTGCCATTTTTGTTCTCTTCACTGACTGAGAGAGTAGGTCGGGAGTAGCCATTAGAAGTGTCATTGTTTTGACCCTCCATGTGCTCTTCAAGCTTTGCAGTCTCAATGGTATTCATCCCCAAGTTGTACGGTCAAATCTGGTTTATCAGTGACCAATTTCTGGGCTCTCTACAGCCTGTTATTCCTTGAAGTCCAACGTTCTTGTTCCTAGGTGTGTTTTGATTTCTATAAAACTCTAAAAAGCATCCATTGTGCTTTCACTATTCAGATACTGTAGAGCAAATTGTGAAGACAAATCTTTCTTTCCTCTAGAGTGGTATCATCTGTAAAAAAAAAAAACACCAAAACAGATACTGAGGACATTCAGAACTAGTAGTGAAATACCAAACAAGTATCTTAGAAACGCTTATTCTAAGTCCCATCCAAGCCTACTTACATACACAGTCAAAAGACAAACTAGAAAAATGGTTACTATGAAATAATTCAAGCCAGTTCCTACTGAGTAACTTGATAAATTTCTGCTCAGTTTAGGAACTAGTACTAATTTAGGCTTTTTTTTTTCTTTAACAAAAAAGATCCACAGACTAATGATCATGACAGCACAATCATCAGAATTACGACTAATCCATGTTTACAGTAATACTGAATTTTACTGCTTAGGTGCATTCCATACAAAATATCTCCTTTTTGACCCTAAGGCTGCTACAGATATTAACATGGTTTGTCCACAGATATCAGGCAATCTTGTTTGTCCAGGTGACAGGACAGAAAACAGAAGAGTACTACAGGATTTGATTTTGTAAGGCATATGGTAATTTAGATCCATCTAGGAAACCTACTCAGTGGATAGCTCCATTAAGTTTTCTTGGATCTAAATGAGTATTTGAACCAAAAAAAAAGTAAAAATTGTGTCTAGTTAGTTACTATAGTACCTACTAAATAACTTCTGAAATTTCAGAGAACTGAGAAACACACCTTTGGATTAGATTCTTTCTTATGGTAACCTACATGTACAACAGACTACAAATGGAATTGTGTTTGTCCTTTAGTTAGTTAAAAATATATCTGAAAATTTATTTTTTTTAAACAAGAACAAATAGTAAGATTCATTATTACACTGAATTTATTTCAGGCTGCATTTGTCAATTCAGTAAAATCTCATTAGATAAAATAATTAGATAAGTGCATATATTTTATAACACTTTCTACAAAGAGAAAAAGTGCAGTTCACTTCTACAGAACAGGCATCGCTCTAGTCAAAACAAAGGCCATTTCCCCTCTCTTTCTTTAAAGTTCTGTGAAGTCACTTATCACAGTTGCGATGTACCTATTTTTATAGGCATAGCACATATATATGTATATTTATATACATGTATATGTAAATTTATAGGTATAGTATATATTTTTATAGGTCCTATAGCAAAAGTAGTATTGTTACATACAAAATGTTCACTATCTACCAGCAAATTATAATCCTCTTTTTAATTGTTCTGGTAAGAGAGGTTTAATCCTACCACCATTTCAAGTCTCTGCAGGGCAAGAGAGGCTGCCACAGTTTGCCATGCTGTAGGTACAATTAAGTCATCACAACAGAAACTAGAGCTGCCAGTCTCCCTAATTGTCCACCACAGAACTTTGCTTAAGAGAAAACTACCTGCTTAGAAAGAACCTGTCCAGTAACTGATGTCTTGATTGCAAAGTCAACCTAAAACCAAACAGCCCAGAAAGCCGGGTGTGTGTGTTTTGGTCTCTCACTCCTCATCCCCCCAGAGAAGACATTTAACATGGTCAGCATGTAGATCCCACCAACTCCCTAGCTGCTGCTCTTACTGCTGAAAGAGAGGTAAAGGTTCAGATCCCAAATATGTGAGATTCATACAAATAATATTGAATAGTCAAGAAACATTTCTGAATTAACTTCTCAGCAGTGCTTCGAAAATCTACAGTCATTGATTGACCTTTGCTAAATACCTAATCAGCAGGCATATGAAAACTGAAACACAAAACCCGAACAATAACTCTCCACACACCCCTTCCCCTGCAAAACACCACCCAGGAAAACAAGTGGTGATTTCAGATGCTTTTTCTCCCTCTTACTAATCGTATTGCAATTTCTGCTTCAGTAAGAGAAGGGGATGTTTAACCCAGCAGCCAGGCAATCTCTGATACTTCCTACAACCAAGAATATTATTTTAGAGCAGCTGCAGAAGCAACAACCTTATCTGAAACTAAAGCAGAGCTGCATTTCAACTTTCACAAGTCCTGTTCTTACCACACAGGTTCTTCTAATCCCTCTGTCTACTAAAGATAATCATATAACAGAACACTTGAACAGTTAGGTTCAGATTTTTTTCTATACAGTCACTTAAGTTTTGGAACATAAGTCCACCTAGCATTCACCTAAGTCAAGACCCTTCTTCTCAACACAATGTTATACATAGTCACTGATGTATAGACCAGCAAAACTTGACACCTTTTATTTTCTGTGCAGTTGAAACATCGTTAGAATGATGTATTTACTGAAAAACAGAGAACAGTAAGTAGTAACCTTAGTTATGTCCTTCTCTTCCCCACAAATATCTAACACCACTGGTAACACATGCAAAAGGAAGACTATATTTTCAGATATTTAATGACATCCAATCAAGCCCCAAAGACCAAAGAGCACCTGAACTACAGATGAACAACCTAACAACCTAAAAGCCAAGTGGCACTCAGGTTTTTATATTAACTTATTAACCAAAGCAATTATACCTACAGCTTGCAGGAAAAAGTCGTGTTCCTTCCTGGCACTTTTAAATGGATTATATGGCATATTGATCTACCATTTCTGATGGCTCATCAAGATTATTTCAAGTAGAGCACATACTGTGGTCAAACTTTTGTTTACATTGAGAGTTCAAGGTGCTATATATCATCTGATCAGTGATCTGTAAGAACATAAAGGCTTTCCTTTATAGTACCTTTTCAAACCTTTTCTCCCATATTCTAAAAGAAAGCAGAAACACCACTGACAAAAACACAAACATTCTGCTTGAAGCTTTCAGTCTGTTGCTGCCAATCCCATCCGACTGACCAGAAAAGGGACAGATAGAGAACACCAACAGCCTCATCATCCTCTGCTGCAGGCTGTAAGAAGGAACCCCTCAGAAGTACAGTTTTTTCTGCAAGCTTCCTGTCCCCAAGTCCCCACGAGGCATGTGCTCCTCTTAGCTTCCATGTTGTCTTATGTTAATTCAGGTAAAATATCCTACTGCTTCTTTTGTCAAAACTGAAATACTCCCACATCAGAAATAGCAGATGCCCATAAACTGCCTAGTAGTAGGCCTTAAATTTCTTCACTAATGAGGCAGCAATGCTCAGACATGGCCACCTTGCCAACATCTACAGTATGAAAATCAAACTCAAGCTCTAAGCTATGGAACATCCACTGCGGGAAGTCTCAAAGACTCACAAAAGTGGCCAAGTAACACAAAAGGATAAATAAAGTTTCTGTAAGGGATACACCCAGGTTTTAGAAACAAGCTCATAGAATCATAGAATGGTTAGGGTTGGAAGGGACCTTCAAAGGTCACCTAGTCCAACCCCCCTGCAAGGAGCAGGGACATCCCCAACCAGATCAGGTTGCTCAGAGCCTCATCCAGCCTGGCCTTGAACGTTACCAGGGATGGGGCTTCCACCACCTCTCTGGGCAACCTGTTCCAGTGTTCTACAACCCTCATAGGAAAAAAATTTTTCCTAAGATCTAATCTAAATCTACCCCCCTCTATTTTAAAACCATTACTCCTTGTCCTATCGCAACAGGCCCTACTGAACAGCCTCTCCCCATCTTTCTTGTAGGCCCCCTTCAGGTACTGGAAGACCACTATCAGGTCTCCCTGGAGCCTCCTCTTCTCCAGGCTGAACAGCCCCAACTCTCTCAGCCTGTCCTCATAGGAGAGGTGCTCCAGCCCTCTGATCATCTTTGTGGCCCTCCTCTGGACCTTCTCCAACTGGTCCATGTCCTTCTTGTGCTGGGGGCTCCAGAACTGGACACAGTACTCCAGGTGGGGTCTCACCAGGGCAGAGTAGAGGGGCAGAATCACCTCCCTCGACCTGCTGGCCACGCTCCTCTTGATGCGGTCCAGGATGTGGCTGGCTTTCTGGGACGCAAGGGCACATTGCCTGCTCATGTTGAGCTTCTCATCCACCAGCACTCCCAAGTCCTTCTCCTCAGGGCTGCTCTCAATCCATTCCCCGCCCAGCCTGTCTTTGTGCCTGGGATTGCCACGACCCAGGTGCAGGACCTTGCACTTGGCCTGGTTGAACTTCATAAGGTTGGCATGGGCCCACCTCTTCAGCCTGTCAAGGTCCCTCTGGATGGCACCCCTCCCTTCCAGCATGTTGACAGCACCACGCAGCTTGGTGTCATCAGCGAACTTGCTGAGGGTGCACTCTATCCCACTGTCCATGTCGCCAAAGATGTTGAACAGAGCCGGGCCCAACACGGACCCTTGAGGGACGCCACTCGTGACTGGTCTCCACATGGACATTGAGCCGTTAACCACCACTCTGAGTGCGGCCATCCAGTCAACTCTTTATCCACCGAGTGGTCCATCCATCAAACCCATGTCTCTCTAGTTTAGAGAGAAGGATGTCATGCGGGACAGTGTCAAAAGCTTTGCACAAGTCCAGGTAGATTATATCCTTTGCTCATCCCTTGTCCACCGATGCTGTAACCCTGTCATAGAAGACCACGAAATTGATCAGGCACAATCTGCCCTTGGTGAAGCCATGTTGGCTGTCACCAACCACCTCCTTGCTCTCCATGTACCTTAGCATGGTTTCCAGGAGAATCTCCTCCATGACCTTGCCAGGCACAGAGGTGAGGCTGACTGGCCTGTAGTTACCCGGGTCTTCCTTATTTCCCTTTTTAAAAATTGGGATTATGTTCCCTCTCTTCCAGTCATCAGGGACCTCACCAGACTGCCACAATTTCTCAAATATGATGGCCAATGGCTTGGCAACTTCATCCACCACTTCCCTCAGGACCTGTGGATGGATCTCATCAGGTCCCATGGACTTGTGCACCTTTAAGTTCCTCAGATGATCCCAAATCTGCTCTTCAAGTACAGTGGGCGGTTCTTCATCCTTGCAGTCCTTGCTTGCGCCTTCTACAGCTTGGGTGGTGGGACAGGAACTCTTATTGGTGAAGACTGAGGCAAGAAATTCATTGAGTACCTCAGCCTTCTCCATGTCCTAGGTAACCAGGACACCAGTTCCCTTCTGGAGGGGGCCTACATTTTCCTTGGACTTTCTTTTGTCCCCTACATACCTATAGAAACTCTTCTTGTAGCATTTTATATCCCTGGCCAGATTCAGTTCTGTCAGGGCTTTGGCCTTCCTCACCTGATCCCTGGCCACAGCCCCTTTGTAGACCTCCCAGGCTACCTGTCTCCATTTCCACCCTCTACAGGCATCCTTTACTTTCAGTTGGTCCAGGAGCTCCTTGCTCATCCACGCGGGCCTCCTGGCCTTTTTGCCCAACTTGTTCTTCGTCGGGATGCACCTCTGCTGAGCTTGGAGGAGGTGCTCCTTGAATACAGACCTTGAATACAGACCAACTTTCCTGGGCCCCTCTTCCCTCCAGGGCTGCCTCCCATGGCACTTGGCCCATCAGGTCCCTGAAAAGGCCGAAGTCTGCCGAAGTTTTCTTTTCAGAACCACTTTAATACCTTCTGAAAATAGGCATGTACTTCTATCAATTAGCAGAGCTTTTTAACTAGCAGTACTATACAGCAGAAGTCGCAATTGCCATAAGCCATATACTTCAAGTAAAATCTTAAGAGTGAAGAAGATGCAAAAAGAGCAAAGATCTGTTTATCCTGAGCTTCTACTTGCTTCCATGCAAATAGCTCCTTTAGTTTTCTGCATCCCTGTTTGCCTGTTGTTCAAAAGAAAAGAGTTGACTGGGGGTACAGCTTTGAGACACGTATAAGAAAGCATATCTACATTTGGCTTTCTTAAGAATAACAAGCTTTTATTTAGCTTTTAGTCATTCGATTTTCACATAAAGGTCATTTTCACAAAGTTAGCTCACAATCCGTGTTTCTCATACAGTATTTGGCACTTCCGTAACACTCCTCAAAATATTTTAACTGCTACCATTTATCAATGACTGATCAATCAACCTGCACAGGTCTTACAAATAAGTAGTTCTTAATCTGCTGTTCAAAATATGAACAACACTACTGGAGTAAGAGCATCCAAAACAGTCAAGATTGATCTACAAGGCCATTAAGGAAAGCTACATACTTGTATACAAGATGGAAAAGGTTTCTAGGCAGTAGTATTTTTAAACCTCTTTCACTTTTGTAAAGGTTGGCTCAAACATTTGATACAGCTGTAATATATTCTTGTATTTGGCAGTTGCAGAAAAAAGGGTCTGTAAATAAATTACTGCAGAGAAAAATTACACAATTGTAGGTAACATGAAAGCTATACTATCATATGGTTATCTGTAACAATTAGTAGGAAACAACTGCTAGCCAGCTTCTATTTTCTCCAGTCAAATTTTTAGGACTACCCATGGGACCAGAACTAGACAAGATGCTGGGTAGACTCTGCTACCTTGACAGCATAGAATAAAACTGGTTTTTTAGGGTTTCTTATTTTTAAAAGCATTCTACGTCTCAGTTCATTTTTACAGTATCCCTTCTTCCATGCTATATGTAGGCCTCACAGCATGTTGACTACTGGAAAGAAAAAACACCCACCCAAAAAAACCTCAACTGCCAAACCTGATGTGAGCAAAGTATATTTAGGTATGCAGAAACAGGACTGAGTTTAATAGGTTTGCTTATAATTTCTGTTTCCCAACAGTAAAAATATTTTCAGACCTGTGCTTATCTTTCAGCCTACCATGTTTATGCTTATGATCTATAAATGCACATACAAAGTGAATTGCAGTTTACCTAAAAGTTACAAGTTTGTCTACATTCTCTAACAGGCTGCCAACACATTTTGCTCATGTGATGCTAAAGCAGTGCAAGTAAGACAAGGCTGTATTACAGAAGTACCGTCCATTCAAATGTTCTCAGAACTGAGATCATAATCATGACGTCATTAGCAATAAATTTTACTTTTTATAAAAAGCATTAGCTACTTACCCTATATAAAATTATTTTCAGTGGTAGAAATTCAGCAGATACTCCCTCTACATCTTGAGAGGGAGATTTTGCAATATTGTCATTCAGGATTACTACCGTACCAACAGAAGCTGTCTTTTAAGGACTAAATCCCTACACCTACCCTGACAGACAGGAAAAGCTTCAAGGTTACCAGTTGTCTATTTGTACAATCCAAGTTTCACCAGTTCTGTGGAATTCTGTTTCTTTTGAAGCCGAAAAAGCTAAAGTAAGAGAAACTTAATAGTCCATGTAACTATTAAGCAAGTATTCTTTATTACAGCGCCAGGCAGCACGGGGGGGTAGTCCTGCCAAAACCGTGCCCCCCTGACACGGCAACTCACTCTGAATTTATACAACCCGGTGTTACATACACATGAAGTTTCACAATACATCTACGCATATGCATGACCTACCCCCGCTTCGTATTAAAATTAGTCCCAAGGGGTCATTTCCATGAACTACTCCCATCTGCGCTTGCACAGTGCCCTGTGGTGGTGGTTGTCGGGGGTCATGGGGATGAAGATAGGTGACTCCTCTTCGTCACCACTAGTAACCTTTTGTTCTCGCACAGGCACAGTTATATCTTGGCTTTTATTCAGGCTGTAAGGTCGGTTTTAGCTGATTCTTGAAGGAGGGCCCCTAGTCCTTATCAGGAACTGTCTTTTCATGAAGAATTGCAAAAACTCCCCATGAAAGATTTAGCAAATCGTTAAGCAAGTGATTCAAGCACTACTTATCACATTGGTATTCACAGCAATAATTAATCAAGGCCATATCCACTAAAATTTCTTTCACCCCTTCTCTTACTTCACACCTCTTAAGCAGGATATTAGTTTAATTTTCCCGGCATTTAGTATTCAGTGTGTTTCACAGCAGTCACAGGTTTCTGAAACAGTGTCCCCAAAATGACAAAAAATATTAATACCCACATATTTTATTTATAATCAACATATTTACACATAAGTAATTTTTTCCTTAAGACCACTAATCAGGACCCCAGTGACTACCTAAGCAAGGGAAGGACAAAAAAAAAAAATATCTTTGACATCTTTTATCATTCTCAACACTGATGAGTAGGTTTGCCATAATCATGTGAAGTAGCATCTTCAAACCTTCAATTGTTTGGTCCACAGACTCCAAAGGATCATATTTGGTAACCAAGAGTTTAATGCCATTTAAAGGTGTTTTGTATCCTGACACCACGAGAGGCTTAGATTTTCTTCCTTGTTATTTACTCTTATCTTTTAAGAACCAAGGTCACAATTTCTGTTAAATGGCAATTACTTGTTATCTTTTAGTGCCAGAGTAACTCATTCTGTCAATAATCCACAGGTATACAGCATAAACAAAGACAGTCATACTTAGAGGTTAAAACCTTTGTTTTAGGAAAGACTGTTAAGATTGTTCGAGTTATATCCCTAGAATGAGAAGTGCTAACAGACTAATTCACATCAGAAGAAGCCTCAGGAAGTCTCTAGGCCTCTGGCCAGGATCAGCTATGGCATCAGATTAGGCTGCTCGGTGCTTCATCCAGCTGTACCTCCAAAGACACACCTCTAGCCTGTTCCACCGCATGGCTGTTCTTGCAGTGGAAGTTTGGCTTCGTTTGTTTTTTTGTTTGTTTGTTTGGGTTTTTTGTTTGTTTTAATTTACCTTTTTTGGTAGAGCCTGTCCCCAGTGTTCCTGAGGACCTTGTAGGTATGAAGGGGCTGCTGTTTGGTCCCCTGAGCTGCCTTTTCTTCAGCTGAAACAACCCAGTTCCCCCAGCCTCCCCTTACAGGGCCTGAGCTCCAGCCTTCTGACCACCCTGACAGTCCCTCCACTGGGCTTGCTTCCAGTTTATGTTTTTCCTGGATCACAGATCCAAACCAGACATAGTACTGTAGATACAGCTAAGTACTGAGCAGAGAGGAATCATCACTTCCCTACAAATATTGGCTGTGCTCCTATAGTGCAGGATAGTGTTGGCTGCCTTCACTGCCAGTGCACATTGCTAAATCCCTTTTCAACAGAGCCGAAAGAAATATTGACCTTTTTCTGACAGGCTAAAGACTCACGCACAACTACTTCGCTCCATTAAGAATAAGTCTTTTCCTGCTTAACTCATCCTCTCCAAGATGAGCCTGTTTCACTATTTCAGATCTGGATGGAAAAGTCTGCTAACCTGACTTGATGCTTAAGCTCTGAATCAGCTGCTTTTGAATAAAGGCAAAAAAGGTTCTCTGCCACTGCGTATTTTGTAACATCACAAAGAAGTGTTGGGCTTTATGCTTTTTTCCATTCGTTAAAAATTATAAACACTCTACAAAGAGTGGAAGTCACTGTACCACCTCAGTCTTATCAGGGGAAATAATTTCAAGAGAGTGCCAAAAGAAACCTCTGGATCATCAGGCTTCTTTTTAGTTTGCTGTCTGAGCATCTCAGGCTTCTAACTGCTAATTGCTTTTATTCCGCTATAGCTTCGCAGACACTGTTAAAGAACCGCTCTCCAAAGCAAGACTCTCCTCCAAGAGACAGCAAGGTTTAAAGCTTTGTTAGGAGCCTAGCAGCACATCTGATGCCTCGCATCCTTTCTAGCTCAAACAAGAAGCTGCAGATTACTGGCCGCGGGGTGGGAGGCCCGGCACAGAAGGCAAGAATGTTTTAAACTGTTTTGTAAAAACCTCCACCTAGTTACCGGGGGTAAAGGTTGCGCTTTATAATGGAAAGTCAAACCCAAAGATTAGTCACCACTTTCAGTACAGGGCGGTGAGGAATCACGGTGACTAATGTGTGCTTTAAAGTGACTCTGCTAGAGCTTATCAGCCATCGAGCAGCTAGAAGAGGAAGTCACATACTTAGGAGTAAATTTATCAGTGATACACCCTAAAAATATTTGGGGAATTATTAAGATAATGCCTGTCGATTTCTTTCCCCTGTACTACTCCTAAAAAGCAGCAGCGCCAACGTCAAAATAAGAGGTCACATTTAGGAAAACATTCTCAAGTGTTTTCTGCAGCAACATGAACCCTCTTCCTCAAAGCTTAAAGGGAGAGGACAATAACTGCTTCAATCTGCAGAGTATTTTACAGCATTAGCAGGTAATAAGCAAGGAATACATGCAGAAGTCATACAATCCAGACAAAAGCTATTTCAGCACTGAAGTATGCAGAGTTTCATACCTTGTAACTCACATTTAACAAAAGTTTAACACAAACATTAGTCCTTGCAAGGCACATGACATTAAAGAGACAACCACTTCATCTAGTGATAGCAAAAAGACATCACATGAGTTCTTCGGACATGGCATATTTAAAATTGGTTAGTATCATACTATAAACTAGTTTCACATATCCCTTAGTTCGACTGGCACATTATAAATTATGAATCTCTACACAGGAGCAACACTTGCTGTGTTCAGAGGCTCAATCAATGAAGATATCCTTTTTCAAAAACACCAGTATCTCCTCTGCCCTCCCCTTTTCTTAGCATATTCTGTATACACATCCTGATCAATGGTTTACCCTCTCTGTCAACACTAGAAATCCAGTACACTACACTGTCAAACAAATTAGGAAAGAGTCACTCTATTTTCTCCTCTCTCCGCCCTAAAAACTCCTAGATAGCTTTCAGCTTGCTCAGCCCTGATGTAGCTGCCTGGAAAGCTTCGTGAATATTAGTTAAGAGGGATGATACAGACAACACATCCCCGATCACTGACGGTAAACACACAGACTGGCTGAAACTGATCACAACACATGATCTACCTCACTATTTTGGTCTTCCCCTCTACCTCCTTGCCACAACCACCAGTTCCTAACCTCACCTACCACCAAGCAGCAACAGCATAAGGGTGTCGCATCACAACCAACACCCCCAGTAAAACAGAGATGGGAGTACTCAGACCTCTTTTTCAAGCCATTTAATCACAGGCTCAGACACTCAAATCTACATCCAGCTCACAAACTGAATATTTGTTCCCTACTTTTTTTTTCAGCTTTTCATGCCACACTTTCAGAAGTAAAACCAGGTAAATTTAATTCTAACACCAAGAAGTCAAGATTATTGAGCAATTTCAGCTAGTACCATGATTAACGCACACAGATGTTTATGTAGGGGATTAGAACAGCATAGAATTCTCTTATAACATTGAGATTCCAGTTTGCAATAACCAAAGTCACATCAAGTTTCCTGTATGTAATGGGTTTTTCACTGAAGTTCCACCCATCAAGTTCAAGTACTACACAGTTAAAACTGTTAAAGTCATCACATTCTAAGCTTCCAATGTAGTCCCATAGTCTTCCTTAAAACTTCAAGTGTTCCATTAGCTCAAGGTTTTCTATTAATAGAAGAAAATACTTTCCACATTATGCTGAGAAGAAAAAACATTTCCTTTTTATATTATTTAATTAGTCAGAGAAGATGACACTGTTTAGCTTTAAATACTAAACACTTAAGTACTTATGTACTTTAACACTTCCTTCTTCATTTTTGTTTCTGCCATAGATTGACAAACAGAACACACAATTCCTTAGAATTATCTCTTTGTATGCCTGGCACGCTATCTCCCCATGACACTGGGTATTATTAAATAAAGTTTCAAGGGGATGGTAACACCAGAACAGCAGTAGAACATAATTACAAATATCACCCACATTCTTTCTGCAACACCTTTGCCAGATATTTTGCTGTCTCCATTTAAGCCTCACCCTACAGCTCAAAAGATGCCAAGAAAACAATGTGTTTTACTGCACCTCACAGAGCTATTTACCTCAGTACCTAACTAAACATCTCCAAAATAATTCAAACATCTTTGATATTCCCTGCTAAACTGCAGCCTTTGGTAAGAAATATCTTCTGTCTTCTAGCATTTAACAACTCTGCATTGAACATCACTGCAACAACTACATCTTTTTATGCCAAACCTCTCATAAGGCTCAGTATAGAGGCTTTTACCATTGACAACAATCCTTTCATCTATTTTTCTTCTCACCTAACAGTCTGAGAAGTCTATTTTTTTTTCAAAGCTTTTAAAAAGGATTTAAAGAATCAAGTCAGTCAAAAAGGATTTAAAGAACAAAGTTAGTAAATGGGAATTTGGGATGAGCATCACTAAAACTGCAAGATCAAAACTGTTCCTGCAAGAAAACAGCTGAATATCAGCTCCAACATTGCTCCTAGAAAAGCCATCACTAGATTCTCATTGTAGCATTGGATGACTGCTTTGTAACATCTACATCTTGTCCATGCACACACAGCCTGATGAAAAAAGGTACAAATGAAATTAATTATCTAATCACTGGAGTTATAATGATCTTATCCTACCAATTGGTAAAGTCTGGTGTGAAAGTAGTGAGCTGAGCTTACTCTGAATCTACACAGAACGCTTTTATAATACACTGTACCACATACCTCAGGTAGCAGCTTACACTCACAGAGTGTAAGCTACCCATTATACCCAAGGGAGGCTTCCAGTCATCACTGAATGTTATCTTTAGAAGTATAGGAAAGTAAATGATCGCTCAAACTAATCACACATGAACGTGAGGTGGAAATCCAGGCTGGCCAAACTGTCCGCTAAATGCCATTTGTATCAATTGAACAGTGTGCTGCAGCTGAATATTGTTTATTTTCCATTTATTTGTTTAAAGACTTGAACAGTAATACTACTATCACTTTAAATTTTGAGTCAAGATATTATTTCTGCAGTTAAAACATGGGCTGGAACTCAAATCCAGTTTTGACATTTGCCTTACTGTCCATGAGAAATTTCAGGGGAGGCAGGGGGCAGAAAATAACATGATCAAACAAGATGTTTCAGAAAGGACATTTAGAAAAAGTTATTCCCAAATATATTTCCTAGTTCTTGGTCACATTTTCATGTGAGGTCCTAGAGCTCTAAAACTTCTTTCTATATAGAAAAACATTTTATAATAATGATTAAAAAAACATTTTAAAGCATTCTTATCACATGTCCAAGCTAGACATCTATATACACTGACTGGGGAAAGGAAAGGGAGGACAAAGAGGTGTCACACAGACCAGCTGAAATGTGGAAAGACTAACTACAAGGCAACAAACAGATTCTATAAACTGTTCTCCCAAAGCACACCGCAGCTGCCAGAACTGCAGTTGCCAAAGTTGTTCATGAGAATAAAAAGTTAGTCTCATCTCTAGACTCACCAAGACCAGTGATGTTGTGAATGTGTGCTAAGTCACCATGGTGTACAGTAAATAAGTGGTGAATCAACTAATCCCACGTGATCAGTTACAAAAGCCTAAGGAAAGAACTAAGTGTTCAACTGGAACTAGTGTCATCAGTTTTAAAGAAGAGAATATAGTACTCAGCAAAATGAGGGCACAGTAAAAACAATTATTCTGGTCTACCAACTGGTGTCACCTCATGAAAAAGGACATCTGATTACATATTGCTATTTTTGCTGTGCTCCTGTGTGAATCTTCCTCAAAAATACCAATTACACGAAAAGAGATTTGCATGTATCAGCAAGGACAGATCACATACTGGCCTTAGAAGTGACCTAACTTTAGGGCAAACTGGAATAATCTGAGAGAATTATTATCTAGAGTGGAACTTGAAAGCTAGACACTATAGTGGCTTGGATTTCGAGAGCTTTCATCAACACAGCACTTGTTAAGGTACCTACCTAGGTAAACACAGGCCAGCACAAGGGCTTGCAGAATCTAGCCTCTGCTAAAATCAGCTGTTCCAGGAACTTCTGCTGCATGGCCATTTTGCAGCTAGAGCGATGGCACACGCCTCTGCTCTGAACCACTCTCCTCAGGGACAGTATCATCTTGCCAGGAGCAGGACAGTGCATCCAAATATCAGTGGTGCCAACACTACCCTAAGAACTCACATCTATTCCAGAGAAACAGCACAGGGCATTAAGGGAAATCTCATAAGGACTTAATCTAGAAGGTCAGCCACACCAATTTCACTTGATAGTCACTACTTGAAAAAGTAGATAGCTTCACGGTTTCACAGCTCCATAACTAGAGCACAGAAGATAACACTTTACCTCAGAACATGACAAGGATATTACATGTGAATACCATGCCTTGCATGACAGGCATTGTATATAATAAGAAACACCTCCAGCATAGCAATTACAGGACTGTAAAGGAGGGAGACAAAAGCCCTCTAGACTAATGCAAGCCAATTAGGAAGAAAACAAAAGACCCATGTACATTAAGCTACAGCCCTAATATCTGAGGCATGGCAAAATGTTAATGACAGCTGGGGCAGGCCAAGATGGCCTGAAACATTCTACACTAATCTCAGCTCATGCAATCTCTTAAAACTGCTTTATCAATGCAAGATATAAAGATGGGCCTGGTTCAGGACTTGCCATGCAAGCTGCCACCCAGAATGGCATCTTTTATTTAGCTGGAAGGAGAAGTCAAGCTGGAATACTAGTAAATTCCACCTCATGTTAAGCTGCTCCACTCCCCTCAGCACAGCAGTAACAGCTAAGAGTTAGTTCATGCAAACAGTTTAGGCCATGCAATTTTAACTCCTATTAGAGGTCAATGTTAATTTTATTCAACTACGTGAAGTACAGTCACCTCCATTGTATTTCTATATAAGCAAAGATAGTGGATCACAAGCTACCCATGTGTACAGTGGGTTTTTTTGTTCAGGTTTTGGTTTGTTTTGTTTTTGTTTTTTTTTTTTTTAAAAAAAAAAGGACTTTATCTAAAGTCCCAGAGCCAATCTATTTTTCTCCTTCCTAGTACTTTGACTTTAAGAAGTCAGAGAGTCTCTGCTGGATTTTTTTTTTAGTAATCAGAAGCTCTTTTAATAGTAATGCAAATATGAAAAAAGTTTAAAGAAACACTCTTAAAGTCTTTACGCCACAAGGAATGCAAAATGCTGCTCTAGCATAAGATACAAGTTTCATAGTTTAAGTCCTTCAGAAAGCAGGATCTATGCCCTACAGCAGATACATTATCCCATCCTAGAACTTCCCAGAAGAGTTCTTATTATTCAGTATCTCACTAAAGAAAAAACATGCAAGAAACATTTCCTATGTACTAGTATTAGTATTCTAGCAAAGACTAGGAAGCCAGTCAGTCTGAAAATCACATCCAGCCTCTGAGCAAGTCTGATTTCCTTTTATTTAAGGTAAGGCACACTCCAAGCATCCTTAAGTACTGGATACTCAGATGTGCAGGTCTTAAGCAGAAAAGGAGTGTCTCATCTTTCAAGTAAAGAGATCTTCCAAAGCCAAAAACATTTCTTCCTGCATTCCTAGGACAGCAATACTAAAGCATACACTCCAAAAAAGTTATATCATCTTCAACTCTGAAACAGTTCCATTCCAGCTGAATAACTATCTTAGTCTAAAAAGGACTATTCAGAGAAAGCTCTAGACTTACCAAAGTTTCCCTATGTCTGACAGTAAGATTTACAAAACAGATCTGGATCTAGAATTGAGATCTATTCAATTCTGCTTCTACGGGGCAAAAGCACAAGCCCTACAACAGCACAAGCTGTGATCTCTTATTCTGCAAGGTATCAGTCATGGCAGTCACCTGAAGTGTCCAGGGTCAGAACTCAATCAAGTTTCCTAAGCATGTTCAGACACCAAATACCCATGCACACATACTGAGACACTTTCCAGCAAGAATTCAAGTTTCCACTAACTCCCAACATTTGAGCTAAAGCAGCAACTTCACAGTAGACAATTTAAAGAACAAAAACAAAACCACCAACTACACACCCCACAAACAAAACCAAACCACCAAAACCAAACCAAAAACTAAGGAACAAGTTACTATTCAGTTTAACTAGATGAATAATACACAACAAGAGAGTGCTCACAGACCTACACACTTCCTCTAATGTTGTAACTCCGTTTTGAACTGCTAGGTAAGAGGCTGTATGTTGTTTGATGTGTACCAATGTGTAGATTTATTTGAAATACAGCTTGATTATCTGCAAACATACTTCATGGGCAATCACTCTATAGGTGCTGCCTGGCTAAGCGGTAAACACAGACAAAAAGATCCTCTCAGGACAAGGCTAGACTTAAGTTGCATGAGGCTGCACGTTAAACATTAGGCCAAAACTGATTAACCAGTTTTTATGCCTTCAGCTCCTCAGGAAGAAGGTCCTGTTGAACCAAGGTACAGGTCGATTCATGAGTGTAGCTGGCCTCCATGTCTTCAACTCCCCCAACAGACTTGCTTTCGGTAAATTATTTCAATCTGCTCCCTCAGACTAAGTCTGACATTTTGCTCATAATGAGTTTGTGTCAAAGATAGCGAGATTTAGCAGAGAAACAAGCAGCAGCCACTTCATAGTTTAAACAATGCCCAAGAAATTATGAAGTGACAACAGCACTGGCAAAAACAAAAAAAAACCAACCCAGAAAGCAGAGGCTGCCTCTGCTTAACTCGATCTACAAACTGTCATAGACCTATAGGTCTCATGAAAAGAGATGAGAGGTGTAGAAACAGAGTGTTTTAAAACAGCCATAATAGCAACAAAAAAAAAGTCATATTAAATAACAATACATTTTCTGTCCACTAAAACTGTCTTTTACACTATTGAATGACACCATTACAAATATACAACAAAATACTGTGCCCTGCAGTTTACAACCCTTTTGATGAAAGGCTTGTAACCTGATTCTAATTGAAATGACTATAGAATATTGCTATAAATGCCTGTGCACGTAGATTTTTCATGTACTATTCTCAGCAACGTGTGACCAAATCATAAGCTATGTAATATCAGTCACCTGCGAGTAATACAAACCATTAAAACCAGAGTAAGCATTTTCATAATAGTGTTATGGAATATTAATCAAGATAGGAGTCATTTGAGCAAATTATGTGAGGCCTAAGCACACCACTTCTCTTGTAGCTGTCCTTATAATTGCAACACAAACTTTGATAACCAGCAACCTTTTCTGCATATTACACATCACAAGAAACTGTGTTGCCTTATACACATTTTCTAGAAAGGCTTGCAGTGCTAAAAGCTTTGTGTCTGATTTCACTACAACAGGATACAGGGGGAGAATAGGAAGAAAGCACACATGCACTCACACTCCAAAAAAGTCACAGGTAAGGTAAAAGAACATGGTTCTAGTCTTTGCCATTAACGCAGCACAATGGAACAGAGAGTTACTGCTTTCCTGCAACTCTTCTCTGCACTCCAGGCCTTTGAGGGGGAATAGTGTCCCATTTTAACTTCAGTCATTCAGTACTGAGCTCCTTAAATATAAGAAAGCTAGAGTTTAGTCAAAACCCTGTGATGTTTAAGAGTTCATTTTAAACTTTCTCTAAGCGTAAATTAAGAAAAAAACCCAAACGGTTTATGGGAACATTCACCCCATAAAGTAAAACTAAGCCAGGTAGCTACTTACCTTGTTCAGATTGTCCAGTGACTAGAAAGCAGTTTACACCAGAAAGCATAAAATGCCTACAAACTGTAGAATTATGCTTTTGAAAAAAAAGGAAACACTATGCGTCAATGAAAAATACTTTTAGGGAAAAAAGTGTAACTGTATAGATTTTTATTAGACCTGAGAATTTCTTTAACCTAACTACTTTAGCTTTGATATTTGACAAGCATTGTGCCTTGTCCCATGTTCGGTCAGCTGAGATGCATTTCACCCATCTTTCTAATTTTTAGAAGTTAGTGCAAGTTACTGACTTTTACCATAGACATACACAGTATTCTGTCCTACTTTACAGTCTACTTATTCTACACAGAAGAAATTACTACTTATAATATTTATGCCTCCTTGTGCATACGAAAATAGCTTCCTCTACACAGTTCCTAAAAAAATGGCTAAGCTAATGACCATGGTTACCACAAAAAACACTATCCTCGGGTGAGAGCTTGCCATTCAGCTATATAGCATGTGTTGTATTCAGTTTCATGGTGATAAATACTGCTAAGATGATGAATTTTAAAGTGTCTGCAAATTCAGGATACAATCACTGCAGAGGATAGAGGTTTAAACCCATAACACTCAACTCTTCAGTAACTTGTCTTTATACTTACTTCCAAGTTCACTATGGCACCTTCGAAGGAGCAATGACTTTGATACTACTCACTTCAGAGCCAAACAGGATGCCATAGCCCTTCCTCTCAAGACTGAAATCCATCATTGAAGTTCACATATTTCTAGGAAAACAAAAACACTCAAAATAGTTTTGTTGGTTTTTTTTATTTTGTTGTGTGATCACTTTTAATAGACAACACAGGACCCAAACCATTGCAGTCAATCCTCTTTCTCAGAGGATGGAGAGAAACAAATTCACTTCGGAGGATCATGTTTAACTTTCTGGCACATTTTCCACATGGAATAGTTTGGTTTTTTTAAAAAAAAATTAAAAAATCACTCCCTATAGCTATGTGCAAAGTATGCATATGCAGTGAAACAAAATAATTCTGTGAAAACACAGTAGACTGAGCACCTGCACTTCAATAACTGCAGCTAAGCAAGTGTCCAAGTTGACCTGATCACTTACTAAGTAGAGCCAAGTTTTGTGCTCATGAGCCTCTACAAGACCAAGGTGGTATGCCAGAAGACAGGAATGAACTCTTGTCAAGTGACACCCTCAAAATGGTATCTAAAAATCAGAGTGAAATCAAATTAAGACAAGTTCATGCTTCCAAGAATGGCACTGTAAAGAACTCTTCCATGCATCCTTACAGATTAGTATTATGAAAACAGAAAAAAAACACAAGCTTTGATAGGAATTTTGTCAGGCTCTCAATACTCAGGAACTAAAAGTAACATGAGTTAAATTTTTAAGCTACAACATATTGATAGTTTCTATACACTCCTGAAATAGGTAAGTTACCAGAAAAAAAAAACTAGTAAATATGAACTAATTCAAAGTAGATCCATAGCAATTAATTTCTCTCAGCATTAAACAAAAAAATATTGCTTTTAAAATTTCAGTTTAAGTGCTTTTGGTTTTATATTGAAATTGTAATACATCAATTTGAACCAGAATAATTGTCAGAGGACAAAACAACAGAATTCCACATTAAGAGTGGTTTTAGCACTGTTAAAATAGTAAGATGGCATTCTACTTTTGAAAATGTCCTTTTGAAGCAGTGGCAGTGATGGGAACAGTTTGCTTCAAATACAGTCTGTGTTCAGTCTCAAACCAAGACATGGGCAGCAGTATTTGGCACCCTTATAAAGCATCTACAAACAGCAAGCATTGTTTCCCATTTACAAGGTTGATGTGGGGGAAGTTAAAAAAATAATCAGATGAGCTGTAATTACTGCAGAAATGTATTAGAACTCTCACCGAGCTACACGATTATATCGTGCCCTCCACATGAAAGACAGAATTAATGACTGAGGCATGATCTTCTCGACTGCTGCTTCTCTTTAGCAACTTATGTCATCTAAATAAGGAGGCTGCCTCCTTATTTAGGTCTGCTCCACTAACCAACTGTCCAGCACTCCAGTGAACATAAGCAGTAACTTGGGTGTGTGTGTAAGTAAACATTTTGTCAGTTATGTGCATTTCACATAACTGAAACTAATTGTGAGAAATCATTCAGCACTCATCACACAACAGTTTAAAATCTTAGGAGGCTAAGCAGAATAAGAGCTCTACAAAAACCCTAAGAAATGGAAACATGTTTTAAGAGGAAAAAACAATTAGTGAGAGCAGATGACTTCTTAATAAAGGATTTTTACAGATGCAAGTTTTATTAAAGAGATATTGGAGAGCTAACATGCCAAACACTTGTAATAGTACTTCAATAAAGGGAAAATTGTTACCTTCTGCTTAGGGCTCTAAGCTAGGTCTTAAAATATCCAGGTTCAAGAAGGGCTCAGCCAGAGGCCTGTTCTCTGAGGCTGGACAGGTTCCCGCACTCCGCAGGAGTTACAAACTCCCATTTATTTTACAGTTAACCAAGATTTTTAAAAGAAAAAACAAACCAACCCTAAGTTCTTGTATTAGAGGCATATGAACACCAGAGATCTGCAATTAAACAAAACCTCCCGTAAGTTACACTCTACAAATGTGAACTCCAGTAAGTTTTGCTAGTTCAGTGACACTTTGCCATTAGAAACTGCATGAAGACAAGAACTGAATAAACATACTAATATTATTTAATCCATATTAGTACTTAAAACTTAATTCCTTAATTTGAGCTTACAATAGTAGCAAGACTGACTGGGACTAAGACACCAATAGAGACACTAGGCAAAAAGATCTTTTCTCCCAAATGAATAAGATTTACATAACTTTAGATGGGACATACTGGTTTATGACAAGTAACAGGTAAACCTGCCTCTGAAACATCATATTTCTCTAAGAACACTAACAACCACCTGGGCAGTTTCTGAAAAGCAGTGATTACAAACCACTGCAGGCAGTTTGTAAATTCCTAGATGAGATCAGAATGAAGAGCTTAAATATATTTAGCTTCTTGGTTTTGTTCTGCTTGCTTTGTTCAATTTCCTTCATGATGCCTCTCTCTTTCACTGAAGTAACATTACTGTAATTGAAGATACACATTTAATCATTATTTGTACTCCAAACTTTTCTATTCAGTTTCAGACATGATATGCTTATGTCTTACCTAAGAAACTGTACATGCTCCATTTAAAGGTTCCAGATTACTGCTAAATGAGAAATAATCCAGAATGAATTTAAATTTATTTTAAATTTACCCGTTCTTAAGCAAAAGTGTCCATAAACTCTCTGCATCAGTTCAGCTTAAGTCACTCAAGTTAAGCTGATGCAACTCTCCAAAACATTCCGTGCTGCACCCAAGAGGCTCAGCATCTTTTCCTTAAGGAAGAGCAGGTGTACAACCCTAGTCCACTTCACATCTGTAACCACAGACGCACAAAAACACTGCAAAGCTTAGTGTGAAGCTTACTGCATTGTACAGGATTCTAGTAAGATTCTGCCTAAGGAAAGATGAGTATACAGAGAAAAAGAAACAGAAGACAACAGAAGGGAGCATCAATAAATTAACTCTAAAAGCCAGGAATAGTAAGACACTGCTTTGTGCAGCAGCACAGCTGCACTAAGAGCAGCAACTTTGTTTTTGTTTATAAAGAATAACTGATGTCTTTAAACATGGCAGCTGCTAGAGGTACTACATGTATGTTAACTAGAGGGTAAGTAACAGGTTTTCCAGAAGCCAATTTAGTTTCAGTATACAGCTTAGTCCTATTAAAATTCCTATCAACAGCCATAAAGTAGACTTAAAAACCAACTATATTGGTAAGAGTACTTTATTTTTTGTATTATACATCTCCACACAAGAGCTATTCTGGGAAAGAGAAAGAGTTATAACAAGCAAGTGTCCTCATATATGAGACACTTGTGGTTACTTAAGTTCTGGAGCCTCACTGAAACAGTCACAGTATACTTAAGATACATCTTTCAAACAGGCGCAGAATGGACAAGACAGAGCTATTTGTGTTACATAAAACTTTCCCATCAGCAGCTCTTAAGATCTTCAGCATCTGCTGGGACAGTGGTGCCTGGATGCCTGACATTCTTAGTGTTTGCAGCATCCTCGGGGACAGTGGTGTCCATGGTACAAACAATTCTCCCAGTAGACAGATCTCTGAAGACAGTGGACCTAGTGTTACAATAATCTTCCCAGCATCTGTTTGGACTACTGCAATACCATATCCATACTAAATAAAGTGTCACAGCATCTGTATTGTCCACTCCCCACAAATAGCATCAAAGAACATTGTAGGCCAGCAGCCCATCAAAATTAGACAAAAATCCAAATAGAGGATGCAGGCAATTTTGTTACAAATACCTGTATCTTCAAAGTCCATTTCTATACTAGAAGACTTAACTGTAATGAGTAATTTCTTCAAAAACCTTTTTACATTCCCTGGTCCTTAAGAAAAACTACTCTCTAAAATTCATCACTTGTCTCAATATTATTATTTTGCTAATCCTTAAAAAAATATCAATACACTACTTTCCAGCCTTCATACTTTTATTTGGTACACTATAGACACACAGTCTATACTGTAAGTAAAGAATTCTGGTTTTTAGGATAAAAAATACTTGAGATAAAATCTCTTATTCAGTTCTCCCAGAGATAGGGAGGTATGTGTGGGGTGTTTTTTTTTGTTTGGGTTTTTTTTTTTGATTGGTTTTATTTAATTGATAAGGAAATAAAAGTTTTTCACAACACTGCATCCATAATATAATACTTCTGATGCCTACTTAAAACACTAAGTTTTGAGTTCAGAAGAAAATTAGTTTATGAAAACAAGATTGTTAAGCCCTGTCATTTTTGTCTTAAAATATTACAATCACAAGATACTCTTAGGAGCCAGAAAAATAGATGCTTATCAACATGGCTCAACATTTAAAATTCAGGGATACATAAAGTCATTCTATACTCAAATTACCAACCGAAGAGCGGGAAAAAAAATCCGCCTTTGCTCTCCAAGTTCTCATTTCTCCATTGCGTAAGTTCACTTCAAGGACAGTACAGAAATCAATCCCATTACAGGGCCTTTATCTACATACTGTTGTAGTCACCTTACAATTTCACCTAAAGTTTCCTCCCCCACCACTATGATTTGTCAAATACCCCTTGTGACTGCACATGTTTGGGTACACTTGAAGAATATTTTTCTGAAACACAGAGACACACATGTAAGTTTCTCTAAAACCAGTCATGGATTATAAGTTTTTACTGAAAAGCAATGTAAATCCTACCAAAAAAAAAGGAAGCAAACACATTGACCTTTCTAGTAAATTAAGCCCTAGATCATTTAAGTTAGGTTAAAATAAAGAGTAAGTTACTAGTTTCATGGAGAAAAAGTGTCTAAGGCTATACGATCTCCAAAAACCTGCCCTGTCAAAATAACACTACACATAAGTAACTACATCAAATATAATTTTTAAAAAAAGTTTGTTTTTTAGGCAAGCCATTTAATAAATGCAACTTGAAGTGAAGCTTGCCAGAACTCCTGTAACACCCACTATCTCAGAAAATATGATGCACCTGCTCAGTTTATGCTAATACCTCTACAGAACCATTCACCTACATAATTAGCTGTGTATCAATTAATAGCTGTTAAGTGGTTTAAGGGCAGATAGATATTCGATTTTCTAAGGCCTTAAAAAAAAAAATCAAGTAAAAATATAAGAAATGGATTAAACTGAACAACAGCTAGCCTACACTGTATTCTAGCTTTATTATCTTGCCAGAAGATTATGCATTAACTACTTTCACATAGATTTTGAGCTAAATTTAAGCCAGAATCCATGCAACTTTAATACAACTGTACTTTGCCACTAAGTCAAGAAGTTTAGTTTAGCTGCACTTCAGAAGTTTACGAGTGGCTCCAACGGAGCAGACATACAGCAGCAAAAAAAAACCCAACCAAATCCTACAGCAACCCCCCCTTTACAAGATTATTATGATCCTTATAGTAATCCTTTTATCTTCCTGAGCTGAAATCTGGCATTTCGAAGTCCCCTCCTCTTCAAGCAGGTATGTACGTGGCACTGCTCTAAGTGGTACGCACACATTGCCCACACCAAGGGATATACGCTGTTTTACCAGCACACTGAGCATGTCCCATGCCTTACACACCTGCAACAGAAACCAAAACAGCAGGTGCCCTCCCTCATTAGAGAGGCCCCTCTAAGAGTAAAATTTGGACTATTTTACAGGTAAAACACACATACTGTAGAAACGGGAGAGACCACAAGTGCAGCACTGCTCTTCCCAGTCTCTGCCCGGTTCAGACGGAGAGGTCTTCTGTGAAAGCAGTTCCCTAAGCGCCCACCCGCGCTATGCCACGCTTTCAGCCCACCTGTGCCGCTCCCAACTTACCTACTACTCAGTTGTACACGCAAAAGCTCGCACTGCCGACAGTTCCTCCTCTAAAGGCAGCTGGAAGCAGGATTTTTTAGAGCCCCAGGGCTCTTGGCTTTGGGCTCCGCAGTTCCTTACGGCCAGACACACCCTCCACCGAGGCAGCAGCAGGCAGAAGCAGCTAGAAAGTTTGCCACAACCTCTACCTTTCCCCGCGACCTGCTCCTCTGGCAGCCTGGGGCTCTTCTCCCTCCCGGCGAAAGGGACAGGCTCTAAGGGCGGCGGCGCTCCTCGGCGAGGTTTCCTGCCCGCGGCGCTACCTCAGCAGTGCCGCGCCCGGCAGCGCTGCTCGGCGGGAGGGCGGCTGCGGGGCGGGGGGCAGCGCTGGCCGGGGGCTGCTGCTGCTGCTGCCGCCGCGGTTACCGGCCAGTCTCATGCTCGCCGCGAGGGCCACAGTCCGCCCTGACATCACTCATTCCCTTACACACGCACCCGCCCACTCCATTGCCAAACCGTGACTCACCCCGGCGCCGCTGCTAGAGTCACAGGCAGGGCGAGAAAAACCGGCAGCACCTCTGCCGAGACCCCGCCCGCGACCAACCGCCCCCCCCCCCCCCCCTCCACTCCCCAAACCGCGCCTCTGCGCGCGCGCGCTGCCCGCCGCCCCGTGCGGCCGGGCCCGGCGCCGGAGCCGCCGCCTCGCTGGCGTTGCGAAGCCGCCTCAACCGCGCCGGGGCGGCCCCTCCTCCGGGGTACGCGAGGTCTTGGCAGATGCAGAGATGGCGGTGCCCTTCCACGTCCCCCCCGCCGCGCCCCTGGCCTCCCCTCCCTGCTTGCAGTCTCTGCCCGCTCCCCATCCGCCATGCCCGCAGCCGCCGCCACCCCCTCGAACCACCTACGTCTCTCCTGGCAGGCGGCTCAGCCCCGCTCCCGCGTGGGAAGGGTTAACCGAGCTCGCACAGCGGGACGCCGACGTCCGCACCGCACCCATGGAACACTTGTTAAAGGGAAGCATCGCCCTCCCCGCGGGCCGGCCCGGGGCCGGGGCGCGGCTCCCGCCGCGGCGCAGGTGCTGGAGGCCGCCCCGGGCCTCGGCCGGCGGGGCCTGCGCCGTGCCCCCATGGCCAGGCCGGACCCAGCGGGGAGAGGCTTCTGCATTTTGCCGGGGGATTTAATTTCCCGAAATCCGTTTTCAAACGAAGGCTGACCGTCGCTGCACCGCCCTGCTTCTCCAGCGTTTCACCCGTCTGCGGACTTGGTTTTGCTTGGGTTTTTTTTTGGGGGGAGGGTGGAGGGTTTTTTCTTCCCTCTTCTGTTTATATAAAAAAAAAAATATTTCCCCGTCATTACGTAGCAAGCAGGAGAGTTTTCCAGTGTAACAAACACGTGATTGGCGGGGGCGGGGGGGAGGGAGGGGGAAGACGGTGTCAACTCATCCACACCGAAACCGGCTGCGGCTGCCCCGCACCTGGCTGCCCTACAGCCCAGCGGCCGCGCCGAGGGGTGCAGCAGCAGGAGAGCGCGGCGGCCTGGTCCGCAGCCCCGGATTCAAGGAAAGCACCTGACCCCCCGTTTGTCCCATCCCTGGAAAAGCCCCTTCACCCCGCTACTGACTATTCTGCTTTGACCGCTCACACTTTTGTTTTTTTCCACAAAAGCTTGGGGGGAGGGAAGGGGGAACCTGCTTTATTCCAGCACAGGGTGGAAACGTTTTGTGCACTCTCGGAGTTCTGTGGGACAGGCAAGCTCTACCCTGGTTTAACAGCGACAAGCAGAGTGCTAGTACAGACAGAATGCCAGGATTTTAAGTCTTCCCTCCTGAAGGCTTAACACAAATAGTATATTATAACCAGATGAACAATTCAGCTAGACCACTGCTGTTCCTCTTGCTAGGTGAAATCACACACACCTGTAGTGCTGAATCAAAGAAATCTGTTTGAACTGCACAGCATTCTTCACTGCCTGCTCTGATCTCCAACCCCCAGGCCCCCTCCCCAACAATTCCTACAGCTGGGTAATGCAGCCTTTAAAACAAAGCTGAAAACCCAATAGAGATACCATGGGCAAGGCATAGTGTTTGCTTTTAACAGGTTACAAAGACGTATATATATGCTTAATTGCATATACTTAATTACATGCAAGGCTCTGCAGAATTGGGTTTTACTTTAAGGTATTATACAAAGGATAATGACTGATGCAGTAACAGTTCAAGAGCAAAAATCATAATGAGAGTAAAAAATGTTTGTATGGGCAAACATACACACAGGTACAGCAAATGCTAGACTGAGGCCCCTCTTTTAAATGAAAAAAAAAAAAGCCATTTAAGGAAGGTTAAAAGGAAAGAAGGGAAGAGTTGCTGGCATTTTTTCTAAATTATTTAGATACAACAGTCATCTGAAACACTGTCTTTACTTTTAAATACTATTCTTTGAAGCACTGCATTTGAGAGACTAAAAAATAATAGTATGTTAGCTCACTTAGTTCAAGGCTACACTTCACATCCAACCCTACAAGCCCATCCTTGCAGGTGACCTGTCAAAGAAGTATAGAACTTGGTCATGGAGCTCCCACTGAGCTCAGGTGCATCTATAAAGAGTAGCAGGAGATGGTCTGTAACTAATTTGGTAACTACTGTTTGCAAGTCTGGCATAGCAACGAAGTTTTGAGAGCAAGTGGCATATTTGTGAAGTCACAAAACTTGGCAGATGAAATAGCAGCACATCTCTTGATCATTACTTTAAACTAGATTAACCTTACAAGGTCCTTTTCAGACAGGAATTTTGAGGGAGAGAACTTAAGACCTGTAGAACAATGACTCATAAAATGAGGAAAAAGACGCCTCTCACACACATACAAAATTCCATGAGGAAACCAACATACAAGTCACATTCTCTGTCACCTCCCAGGGAGGCGGATGGGAAGGAGGGAGGAGAAAAGAAGAATTTTGAGGGAAATAAAATTCCTGTTCCTTTCAGCTGGAACAAACCCAGCATCTCTTTCATTACTGTTTATTCTTTTCCCCTTTCATGAGATCAGCAGGGATATTATTGGAAACAGTAATTCTATAAACGAACACAGTCAGCCTGTGCATTAAAATTCTGACGATTTCCAAAGAGACACCCAGGCAGTTTTCAAAGGCAGCTATGACCAGAATCCTGCCTTGTTCTGCCATGGGACAGAATTAAAGCTGCAAGATGAGGTTTGTGCAGGGGGAAGCAAGAACCATATAGGAATTTCTAGTTCAAGCTGACTTTACAGTTTATAGACAGAGTAAACAGTAGCACAAAAAAAAAAAGCCCACTTATGTAGCCAGGCCATAGCAGGTATCTATGCAGAAATTTGGTAGGGAAGAACTACATATCTGTGCTCAGCCTAAGTAGTTTCACCACTCATCAACTGTATAAGCACTCATGTTCTAGTGAGCTCACACATACTCGTAGCCTTTATTACAGCTGTGTTAAGGGCAGATGAAAACATACATAGGTATTTTACACTGAAGTGTCCTGCACCCCACAGGAGTAAGTATAGTCCCCAATAATTCTTCCTTGTTTTTTCTTCAAGGAGCATATAAATCAGGGTAATCCTGCAAACTACTTCTATACAGGCCTAATATTATATTCTGTACCCTCGTTCTCACAGCAGCCCTATTATATCTATGAAGGTGCTAGTTGATACTCCTGCCTTGAAACAGATGAAGTAACTCCAGAATGATTTATTATTCTCATCCAATTATGAAAGAATAGAATACACTAAAGCCAAATGCATGTGGAATATCAATTCATAAAGAGATTCTTCATCAGCATACACTCATTAAATACTTAACAACACCTAACCAAGATAAGTTTCACAGTTCTGGAATTAGATGCATTTCAGCGATGACATGAATTCTGTGTCTCCAGCTATTTGTTTTAATCAATTCATTAGTTCTTTTTCATCATCAGGAGCTTTAGAACAAGGAAAAAAGCTTACCTTACAGGTTCACCATTAATGTCACTGTTTTTTGGCAACTGAACAAGTAGGTGAAAAGATAGCCCCCAAAGAAATTGTAAGACAATTTTTCCCATTACTACTTCATAAGCATCACAGTTCAAAAGAACACAGTACTGCCCTACTACTGGAGGAACTGGGACCTTAAGGAACACATTCATAAATCACCACAACTAGCACTACCACAAGTTCACCTGCTTCAATAGCAAGCCTACCTTAACAAGTCAGTAGAGGCTGAACCCAAATAAACATGCAAAGGACAAGAGTTCTACCTACCGTAGAGCACTAAGCTGTCAAGACAAGCACTGCTACGCTAAGCATACAAACTTCCAAGAGTTTGATTAACGCTACCGCTTTGCAAAGAAAGGTCGGGGAAGTTCGCTGAAGTCAACTGAACACGCCTCCAACTCTCAGGAAGGGAAACCCCGAGTAAGGAAAGCCGGCCCCCGCCTGCCCGAGCATTACCTGCGGCCTCCTGCTCCGGCCCGGCGCTCCCGGCCCGCCCTGTCCCGTCCCTGCCGCCCGACTGCCGCGACGCGGGGGCCGCCCGCCCTTCTCGGGCTTTCAAAGAGGGCGGGCGGCGGCGCAGGCCAATGGCCGGCGGGCGGCCGGGCGGGCGGCCTCAGCCCGTAGCGGGCCCGCAGGTGATCGGAGCGGCTCTGCCGGGACCGGCCGGCCTCCAGTTGCCCCTGTTAGCGGGGCTGCTCCCCGGGGATAGCCCGTAGAGCGGGGTACTGATTGGGGCATCTCTGAAGGGTAGGGGATTTGTCCCGCCGCCCTCTTTTAATGCCTGAGGCTGGCACAGCCTGTGGTTGTTGGTTCCTATTTGTCTAATCTTAGTGCTTCGTACAGTTTGTGCTCCTCAAAAAGTGCTGTTTTCATAGCCGAAAGCTGCGCGGAGACACCAGGTTGTCCAAACTATTTTTCTGCAGGCTTACATGTTCTTGAGAACATCCTTGGGTAATTTCAGGAAAAAAAGTGCCGAAGCTTTGTGGAATTTATACTCCTTGCTAAAGCTCGTGGGAAAGAGAAAAACTGATTCAGACTACAGTAATTTTCTTTTTTTTTTTTTTTAGTAAAGCAATAACTTTCTCCTCAATGTTTCACTTACATAAGCAGAAAAAGCTGTATCACAAAGTTACCCTATTTTTTTCCTTTGGATACTACTGTGGGGTGGGGGGTGGGCTGTTTGCTTCTGGTAATGCTTTTAGTATTCAAACTATCTGAAATCAGACATGCTTTAAAAGCTGCGAAATAAGAGAACTGGTTCAGTTTCTTTAAACTGGTTTCCTTTATGACTGAAGCCAAAAATTGATTTTCTATCTAAAAATATATGTATCCAAAATCACTGGCTCAAGCTTCAGAACTCTTCCTATACACAACAGCATCATTTGAATAAATGCTTTTCTTGTATGAAAAAAGGCTTCAGAAGAAATAGTAAGAGTGCAGGTACTTACTTGACAGAGGGTGTAGGGGGGAAACACGAGATGAGAGAACAATAAAAAAGAATCTAGTTGATCGTCTCTAGCTGCAAGTCTGAAAATCAAGGTGATTCTAGGAAACTGCATCAAGCAGAAGTATGAGAAATAATCTCAACCTCTTTAGGAAAAGAAGTAACATTTTTGGAAACAACCAGTAGATGAGAAGAGTGATACTAGGCAGCTGAAAAGGTGTATTAAGGCTTTTCTGTAACATCATAAGAATTTCTGGATATTAAATGCACGAAAATCAAGAGAAGACTGCTTAGTTGTAACAATTATCACAAAGTCAACTGACAGCTGAATTAGCCCATTTTCTTTGCTACTCAGGCTTGTATACTTTGTTTTCTCCTCATGATGCTGATCCTTCTAACTCCTCAGATCCCATCCTTCCTTTTCATTTCTCACCCTTAGGATTTTTTTTTGCAGCAGGAACATCTGAAGCAGAATAGTTGTGCTAAAGCTTTGACTGCTAGCAACTGTCCTCTTCAACAAAAAGTTTACAGGGCTTTTCCTGGGTAATGCAAAACTAAAAGACCCTACATTTTAATACAAACTAATGGTAGCTTAAAAGGAGTTGCTAGATAATATCTTTTTGTCTCTGTATATGTGCTTTTTCTGTGAAGAAGAATTTTATCTTATTTAGCTGAGAAAAGAGAAAAAAAATGGAAGGAAAAGAATGTAAGACTAGATGTGAATGAGCAATCCAAAACTGCTAAGATTTACCCCTCTCCATTGACGTTAATGAGCAACATGATTTTTACCTCATTATCTTACATTTTAGGATTCTATTAGTATTAGACTTTTTTTTAGCAAAAAATATTTTTAAACCTAAGCAGCTGACACAATTGCATGAGGGACAGGTGGCCTACTTAAAAAAAAAGAAGTGACTGCTCTTATCATCTGAATGTAAATTCAGTATGAAACATATGGAGAGGTCTACCACACTAGGGTAACCTCCTATCTAATCTGCTGTCCTGGCTTGGGTAGCAGGCAATGCAAGAAGCTTCAGAAGAGGCAATGACAGTATCAATAAAAGCTGGGGAAAGCACAGAAAGGAGTAAAGGATCCTTCTATTCTAGCTGCTTATCTACTTACCCTTCCAAAGTACTCGCTTTTTGTTTTATTTCTGGCTAGTATAACAGGAAATGCTTTTTTTCTCCTTTTAAATAAAAAGACCAGCAAGCAACAAGTAGGGCTTAATGAAGTTATGCACTGAACACTAAAAGATTGCTGCTTTTGGTGCTTTTTTTTTTTGTGTGTGTGTGTAGGCTGCGATGCTCCTCAAATACCTAAGATCTTCCTACAATCTCATGCCTATTTCTCCAAGAGTTTAAAAAGATTTGAGTCGAAAAATACGGTAAGGTATACAAAACAGTCTCAGATGAAACCTCACTATTACTTTGTGCAAGACTGTAGAATGAAGTCTGACTGTGAAATAATGGCTAAAGATATTCTGACAGATGTCTGTCAAGTGAATGAGTCATGAACCTCAGAGATATAAAGAAGCAAAAGACAGAGCTGACTCATATCAGTTCTGAATTTCAAATATGACATGCTGCTTTTGATATTCTGTGTATTAGCAGGGCTTTAATATGTCTTTTTTTTTCAGAGGACACAAAAGGTAAATGAATTTGGTGAAAAGATGCATGTAGACCTTTCTTCCACTGTATTTGAAATATATCCACAAGTAATTTTGGGCTTATTCTTGTGTGGAAGCAAAATGCTCTGGTTCTACTTATGGAAAGTCATAGCCAAGAGATTTGGTGCAAAGGCCCCAGTTGAGAAAATGTTGATTAATGTATAATATTCTAGACTGAAAAGCACTTCCTGATGAGTCTTTATGCCAGTTTGTATGTATCATCACACAGATGTAACTAGGTGGCTTCTGATGGCATGAAGCCAAAGTAAAGGGATCTGGGTAGAGTTATGTCCTGCCAAATGTGCATTTACTGTTGTAAAAGCTTGTTCTAAAGTGTCCTTTCCTTTGATTCATATTTTTTAATTTATTTGGAAGAGGATGCAGAAGGAGTGAGCCATAATACAGGGAGAACGGTTCTTCCTATAATCTGATGAGAAAAAGATTAAGAGTCTTCTCAAGTTACTAGCTTGAGAAGAGGGGCAGATCTCAGAAGAGATGAAGAGGCTGACAGTTTTCCGTGAATTGTCTCCATGGAAAACAACCATAGCATAATCCTGACTTTAGGTACTACGAGCTTACATGTAGGCGGACCTTTGAGATGTCTTCATTGTTCAGAGTGGAGATTCTTGTTCTGCTCTTATGAATAAATCACAAGGAGTTGTAAATATAAATGTCTCTAAGGTTGCACAGACTAGGAAAGGCAATAGAAAGTAAAATGGCAATGGAAGAGAACCCTGCAATCTGAAACTGATGGGAATATCTACTATGAATATAATCAATACTGATTAATTATGCGCTGAACTGAATTAGCATTGTGCCAGTTCAAGGGTAGACATACAAAGTATGAAAGATCTACAGAGTAACAGGCTTTGAAGAAGGAACTATATGGGAAACAGTAATACAAGGATCCTTATCTTCCTCTTAGAGTATGAAGAAAGACAATATTGCTCTACCTGGAGAGCAGTGCTCCTTTCTGACTCAGGAATAACTGAGTGACTTGTGGAAACACTGCTGATCATATAACAGCTATGAGAAAATGTTGGTATCCATAGCTTGACAATAATACGTGTAGTGAGTTACTGATCAAATGTAATTAATGAAAAGAAGCAGCTTTTTAACATGTTTCCCTGAACCAAAAGCAGACGTTGTCAATTACCTCATATAAATAACTACAGGGAAGCATTTTTCTAGTCCATCTGGAAAACCTGCTACCTGTGGTCTTTTCTAGGGAAAAAAAAACAAACCACTGTAATTATCCAGTATCTGCTCTCGCTCAAATATCTTATTTCTACTTTGCTCGATACTTGTATTTTCCAAACATTATTTTATAATTGCATTCATTTCTTCACAAAAATGTTGAGGAAAAGGTTAATGAGAATAACAGAAAAATATTGAAACAACAGAGAACTATGCCATAGTTGGCAGTCATGGCTAAACTGGATGTTGCAGCAACTGGGAGTTAGTTGATTAGGACCTCCTTCTGCTTTTCTGCTGAGGCCTGGGACAGATGCAGGCTGGGGATGGCACAATCCACAATGCAGTGGAAAAGTATTTTCACATCACCCAAGAGCCTAAGTGGAGTCTACGCAATGGTTCCTGAAGACTTCATGCTGTAGTGATTACGTAAGTTAATCAAACATTGTATTAAGAGGTACTGAGATTTTTTAAAAAATATCTTTTAAACACCTATTGTTACTTAATTCAAAATGCCTTTCTTTATATCTTAAGGAATTGTTATTTTGCTGCTATATGGAGACAAGGAGAAGGGCAAAGTAGAGACAGTCCCTAGTACACATGTCCTTGTGTGTGTTTCTGACTTCTGTTACAGACAGAAAGAGGGGAAAAACTGCTTTTTAGAGTAGGCACAGGAAGTAAGGTGAAATAGAAGTGTCTTATACTCCTTACATCTCTGGAATCATTTGGGAATTAACTGCCTTTGAACCAGAGAACTCTTGCCTAAGAGGTCATGATTGAGCTTACACTGGGCATCTCAAGAACAGAAGAGCTGGAATCCACCAGTGGCCTGTGTTAATCACTTCCATTCCATTCTTTCCCTATACATGACTACAGACCACATGCTGATGCTAACAGGTTTATGATCATGCAGTCCTTTTATGCAGACATTATCTCCTGGGATAATTTTTGCTTCTTGTGTATTTCTCTTAAATAGTCACAATACATAATGGTCACTAGCAGATTTACATTTTAGTGCTTTTAATAGATTAGTGGAAATTACTTTCTCACATGGTGAAGTTTTTGTGCCACTACGCTTTCAAAAATACAAGGCAGACTAGGGCACAAATGGGATGCATGCAAATACTGCTGACTGTGACTGCCCAAAGAGGCTTAAAGGAAAACTGGAGCACGTTCATTGGTTTTTACTTACTGGGCGCAAAGGGGACTGCAATTTGCCTACATTTGTTCTACATAGCTAGAATTTACTTGAGACTACCAGAATTACATCTTGCTTTCTGTCCTAAACTCAAGCAGTGCCTCTTAAAAAGTTCTCTCATTCAGAGCCAGGGTTAGCTACAAATCAAATCAGAGACTCAATCGGGCAGGAACGGACCTCTGAGGGTCACCTAGTGCAACCCCCTCCTTGAAGCTAGATCAACACTGAATTCAGGCTAGGTTACCCAGGGCTTTGTCCAGTTAGGTCTTACAAACTTCTGAGACCTCCAGTCTCTCTGGGAAACCTGCTCCAATGCTTAAATATCATACTGAAATATGGTTTCTTTATATCTAGTTGGAACTCCCTTTCTCAATTTCTGGTTGCTGTTTCTCATTCTCTTTTCCTGCTCTTCTGTAAAGAGCCTGGCATTGGACTCTTGGTTGGTAACTTTCTCTTAAGCATTGGAAGGCTGCTGCTAGGTCCTCCCTAAGGCTTCTCTTCTGACAAATTTATTCCCTGCTCTAACGGACCACCTATCAAATTGGTAAAGTGTTTAGGGAGATACTGGATTAAAAGTTTTGGTATTAATGTAAAACCATGAAGTTCTACAGGTCACTGATAAAATCCTAGAAATTCCACTAAATTTCTACATGATTAAGTATTCAGAAATACTTTTGTGGACTTAGCATTTTTAAGAGAAATCCAGAATCACATTTTATTTCAGTCCTTAGGACCCACGCAGGTGATGGGTCACAATCGCCAGTGCTTTCTTTATATTGATCTAGGTGAGAGTTTTCAAAAGAAAATGGAAGAAGGCCATATATCTATCTTTCTGTAATTTGGGATAATATGTGAAAAAGGTTGAGAACAACAACAATTTCTGTTCTGCAGGATTTAAATTTACTAGTTAAATTTTCTTTATCAGTAGAAGCTGTAGTATGAGAATAATGTATTTGTCAAAATTAGGTATAGTTGTAAATATTTCATTTTCACACTGACTATTCACTTGTAAAAAACTTTAATTCTTACTGATGGTAGAATCCAAGCCGGTCATGAATTACCAAACTCAAAGTCTTGAGGCATTATGACTGCTTCTCTTCTGCCTAAATTTACTATAATATTTCCTGTTCAGTATTATTTTCTTCATACTCCTCTGCTACTCCTTCCCTGTGCTTTGCAAATTTTCTGGTGGCTGCAGTGCTTTCTGTATATTCTCACTTTCATTGAAGGTTTGTATGACCTGCCTTTTTTTCTTTACATAATTCTCAAGGTGACAAAAAAAAATAAGACTTTGTTGAAGAACTTAAACACTTAAGTCAATAAGAAAATAAAGATATGGTTATTTTTACATACCATAAGGATATTTTCTTTAAATGTTAATGTAAGTTTTACATAATTTAAAAAAAAAAAAACTAATATGTAATGGATATTCAGCATCTATTATTAGTAACATAATATTCAGGGGTTTTTTATCCATATGCCTCAAGGCCTTTTTAGAAAGGAAGGTATGTATGATTTTCCCAGTTTTCAGATAAAAATAAAATTGTACAGTAATGGCTTCTCCAAGGTTCAGCTGCACATCAGAAACAGGATGAGGATTCCTTACTTCAGCTCACTAATCTATATACCATAAGCCAACATCATACCATTTTTTATCAATGGGAAGTCTAGTATGTCTGAATCTTGAAAATTTGAAATAAGCCCAGAATTCAAACATATTCATAGCAGGTGAGTGGCTGTGTGCGTGCTTGCACTGATGTGAGACAGATCAGGCTTCTGGTACACACAATATGAGAAGGAACTTTAGAATCAGAAAGTGCTGGAAAAATCCTTTTAACATGACCATATTATAACATTGTTCCAAGAATGCTACAAAGGGGAAAGAGGGCCACGTAAGCCCACAGTGTTATGCTAAACTTTGCTAGCCTGCAAAAAAAAAAAAAAAGCAAACTGTATAGAAGATAAGGAACACTGTAAATCTAGTGTTTATCTTAGAATTTTTAAATAGAAGACTGGAATTCTGTTTCCAGCTCTGCATTGTGATATTGGACAAGTTGTTTCTATTTATATTTTATGAGTGTTCACTGCTTTTTGACAGCCCAGTTACAAGCGACCTGTGACCAGCCTCCTCTATCAAAGATTTTAAGAGGTTGGGACTGTATTTTGAAACTCTCAAATGAGTTTATACATATATTACTTGGGGGAAAAAAACCACACTTTTTCTCCCTATTTATCTGTCCATTTTTAAAAATACTTTTGAGATCTTCACAGAAAAGTGAAAACCTGGAAAACTGACTGTATGTCTGCACTTGTATTGCTGACTACGAGTGAAAAGTTGTCTGTATTATATATTAATTGACTTCCCAGGGTTTTGCGTGATTATATACTAAATAGGTTGCTTTTTTTTTTTTTTTAAACACAGATATATTGCTTGTATTGTTTGAGTACTGCTAATGTTACCTCAGCTAAGATATGGGCCATAGCATCCTAAGCCCTAATGGATGTACACTTGTATGAGTTGCAACCATTTCAGCTTTTAGAAAATTCCCTTCTTAATCTACAGAAATTAACTGTGTAAAAGAAACTGCAGGGGCGTCTTTACGTTTCAACAATATATCTCATACAGTTTTTTTTTTTTTAATCTTGACATCCCTCATACCAACTACAAATAATGGGAATATGTGGACTGAAAATTTCATAGGTTTCCATCTGAAAACTTGTATTGTACAGCAGTTATGTGTATTTCCTAAAATTATATTGACAGAAGCACTGAAAAAACAGAGATTCACCTTGGTAATGACCTCTGGGTTTGGCAAGATAATAAGTATGAGGAAAAGAGAAGATCTGTTCTTACCATAAACAGGAAAAAAGGCTTTATAACAGCAGCATTTGCTAGCACCTCTGAAATTAACTCTGGGCCAAGCTTTCCATGATAAATGCTTTTTTTTTAGAATTAATACAGAGCAGCTCAGCCTATAAACACATTAAAAAATATATTTCAAACAAGTCAGCCTGGAAACTAAGTTTTAAAATAGTACAAGTGGAAACAAAAACATAAATTTATACTGAGTATCCATTTTCTATTATAAATTGTCTGGCCTACAGTAT
Organism: Chlamydotis macqueenii; assembly: GCF_036417535.1. NCBI lineage: Eukaryota > Metazoa > Chordata > Aves > Otidiformes > Otididae > Chlamydotis > Chlamydotis macqueenii. Next base: position 26,211,253 of record NC_141559.1, read on the forward strand.
TTCCATCTTTTCCTGTGACTGAAACCTGAAGTAATTGAGGACACAGACAGCTGGCTGTAAATCGTAGCAGAGGTTAGGTTAGAAGGCACCTCTGGAGGTCATGCAGTCCAACCCTTTATCAAAGCAGGGCTAAATGTAAAGCTCTATCAGGTTGCTTAGGATAGCTTTATCAGGTTGTCCAGTCAAGTTTTGAGTATCTCCAAGGATGTAGATTCCATTAAGTTTTGGTTGAGAAATTCCAGTACTTAGGACATTTTTATCCTTCTGTTTGGCATTTCCTTCTTCTACTTCTAACAATCCCGCTTTGTAATCAGCACCAGACAATTACAGTGTGAAGAAAAATTATTTTACAACACCTTTCATAGTACTTTACACAAACACATTTTACTAAACACTGCAGCAAGCCAGGAATGCATGTTTGCTGAGTAAGCAGTAACCCCTCAGACCACATTAACAGACGTCATATCTCTAGTAACCATCTGATCAAAATGTTAATCACTTTTGATCATAGATTTATTTGTGTTAGATGATATAAAAATATTGTCAGGTAGTTAAAGCTGAGAAAAGAGCTCTGATAGACAATTTTGACATTTAATAACTGATAGGCTTTCTTATGAAAATTGAAAATACTTGTTTCGATTCTAGGTTTTCCTGAAGTGGGCATATACTAAACACCAGGATTAGCATCGAGAAAAAAGAAAAGGAAAGCACAGCAGATGGTGTGCACTTTGTGTATACTTTGCATAACACATTAAGTGTAAATAACAGGTAGTACAGGTAGGGTAAGGAAATTTAACTTTTTTAATTGTTCAGTTTTAACAGTAATTATTACCTTATATATATGACCAATAAGGAAATTTGCTGGGCTTTGTCAAGTATTCTCAAGTTTTGTCAATTGCTGAAGGCATTCTCATCTCTAAAAACTGGATGCAAGGTAAGGGTAAAAATGCTTTTATACCATCAATTGAATTTGATGTTACAGTTTCCTTGAACGACAAAGCCAATTAAAGAGGTTCTTGCTACCCTCTGCCCCCAACCCCCTCCTCCCCTGATACTCACTCCTACCTAAGTGCTACAATTTAATGCTTCCTTTGCTATGAGAAAAAAGAAAAAAAACCAAGCTATTTGTGTCTGTACTTTAAATCAGCTCAGTAAAATGAGCCAAGATAAAAAAAAAACCCTTTAAAACTGGATTAAACCCTTTTAAACTGGATTAAACTCTTAGGAAAAACCCTAAGAGTAGGGTTAAGAAGAACATTATATTCATGTTGTGTTCTCTTTGTGTGAGAGTGATTGATGAGAATGGGTAAAAATGAGGCACAAAAGATACTCCTTTCTTTAATAAATTGAGACTATTTTTTTTGTGCTGGATAAGCTAAGTTCACAGAAAGAAGATTCACACTTCCAGAGAACAAGCTAAACTGCTAGTGCTGATGTCTGTTTCCACATTTTTTTTTCCTAAATTATCAACTTCATCAGTCTTTAATGCAAGAGTATGAGTGGCTGAATCAGCTCAAATTTGTCCCAGAGTGTGGAAACCTCCCATCCACCCATTGTTTTTGGCCAGTGTATGACACGTTGACCTCTTCTGTCCACCTGACCCCCACAGGTAGTGAGCAGGTGCTTTTGTGCTGGCAGAAGCACAACCACAAATGTACATCCTTCACAGTTTAGGATGCTATAGCTGAAGCTGAGCTACCACTAGCACTACATTTTGAAGCATGTGGAAGTTAGCTAAGTGTTAGAGACATGTTGTGCCACAGTACCTAAAAATGGGGGTACCTGAGATGCAAATCTGCATTTATTGATATGGAAACAGAAAGCATAGTATGTTAGAAAAAAAATTAGGCAATAATGTATAAATAAGGACAAGCATGGAAAGGAAATAAACTACAAAAAGATTAAAATATCATAACAGAACAGACACAGCAGAATCCAACTTCAAGACAACTAAAAGACGTATTAGTAGTCTGTGGAAGAATTGCCCATTTGCCTAATAATGGTTAAAACATTTCCGTATATTTCTTTCATGTACCACTGCAATTAGAAAATGTAGGAAACTATTTGTCCCTGATATTCAAGAAACAATACTCCACAAGCTTATTAGATGCATTGTATTTAACTATCCTAGTAAAAAGTGGTTTAACAGCAGTAGAGATATTGAATACATTTTATCATAGCTCAAGTGGAGCTATGGAATTTCTTGAAGGTCTACCAGACTATTGCAGTGTAAATTGAAGGTTTTTCTAGTCTTATCATATCTAATATTTAAAAATATTGATAATATTTTTAGTAGGAAAAAAAAAAGTAGCATTCTTTGTTTTGGCGTGGCGCATCAAAAGGCATACTTTCTGCTCTGTTCTTAGAATAGGAGTTTCCAATGCAAATTTCTGTGATATGTGCACTGCTCTTGGTCAGTGAGTGATTTCAAAGTGAAGCAGAATCGAACACAGAGACAAGAGCTGCCGCTGCCAGTGATGGCCTTCTATCACTGCAGCTGTTGTTAAAGCTGCTGGTGTCTCTGAACTCCTAACATTGAAAGTTAACTCGCGCCTTCCAAAGCCATGCACTTCTCTGCTGACATTGCAAATGACTCTAAACTATTCCAAATTAATAGAAGTTGGTCTTTTAATTTTTTTCCCTCCACTACAGATAATAGGAATGGGAAGAGGTACAATTGACAAATGATTCTGAAGGATATTTTTACCCTTTAAAGGAAAAAGTACAAGTTAGACACATCACTAGATCCTGATGATAGCTGCCTGGTTTTTAACATTAGTTTTAATCCAGAATGTAAAATGCACTAGAGAATCTCTCAGGAGCAGAGGCAGTAGAGGAATGTGGTTTAAAACACTGACAGCAGCCAAGGTCAAGTGAAAGTGTAGGTGCATATTACTTTGTTATTTAAATTTTAACAACAATAGCTAGACTTGAGGAAGGGTAAGATTGTATAACACTGCACATAGTCACATATTCGACACTATACAAACTGTTTACCCCAAAGGAAAATCCTCCGTTGGTTCATCACTGAAACTTGTAGACACGAACTAGTAAAACCTGTCAGACTTGGGAGTTTGGCAAAATTTATGTTTTGATTATAAACTAAGTGTAACTTCTAAATGTTTATTTTCTACAAACTTAAAGAAATTAAAAAATCTGTTTGATGCTATTTTTGGAACCAGGCAAATTTTGACTACAATGTTATCTTGTGTTTGTGGCTGGTAAACTCTGCATATTCTAGAAAAAAAATTTGACGTTTCACAGTAAAAACCATGAATGCTGGGTGTATGGTAAATGTAATCTATCTTAAGATGTTGCTATTTACAGCAACTAACCACTTACATTGGTTTCTGTCCAATTTTTGAGATTAACCAACTAGGTTCTAGTTAGATATTCATGTCGATTAAATTTTCAAGTTATATACTAGGGCATCACTGTATTCTAGATTCTCCTGAATTCTGTTTATGTGGGTTGCTTCAGTTACAAAACTTATGTCTCAAATGTAGAACTTTCAAATCAGATCCAAATCATTCTAGAGAATAATTCAGAGCCAGTTATCAGCATTCACATCAATATTAATTTTTGAAGCCTAGTTGTAACAGTATAAAGACTGATCTATGTACTTTGCAGAACGTAGATGTTCACAGAAAAAGGAATTTCTATGCATTTTTCTGCCTATTTGTAACCGTAGGGCCAAATAAGTATAGGTCATCTAATTAACCACATTTCCTGATGTCCAATTGTCTTTTATGCATAAGTACATAAAAGCATAAATATGACAAAATATGTATCAAACACCTTGCTACCCCCATTATGGAAACACAAATTCTAACTATGATCATATGTACACAGTTTTAAAATAGAAATAAACTCTGAGTTGATATCTGATTTGTAATTAGAAGAAAGATAAAAGAACTAAAAATCACTGTTAGCTACTGATTTGATGGATAGCTTCCATGATTTAAAGAAAATAGTCTGTATTGAATTGGTGCATATGTTTGCAATTTGTTCTGCGAAAAGAACATCATGGCATTTTGCAATAGCTGGCATATACAGTAGTGGGTATGTTTTGCATCTGTATTGATCCTTTGTGGTGTCTCATAAAAGAAGCCTGTAAATTATTCATGTCTAAACCAAATTAGATTCTAGAAAAAACCTTTGTTGAAATCCATTTTAAGGGCAGCAGAATTGTAAAGTCAGCTGGTTTAGCTATAGTGATGTTTAACAATCATTAGGTTGCTAATAATACCTCAGTCACCATGTAAAAACCACCCTCAGACACTGAATATAAAAGCAGAGGTGCAAAGTAAGTTTAGATAACAGGCCTCAGAAGGCACCTTAATGGGATATCTCTTTGCCCCATAAGCTAGCCTGCTTATGTCGTTTCAGAGCAGGAAACAAAACCATGTGGATATTAAATAATCAGTCCTAGAGGCTTGAGACTAACTATTCAGCGCATGGAATAGTGTCTTACCACATGGATATTCCCCTGAATAGGGGCTGCACTATAAAGCAGCTTAGTGAAATGATCCAGGTTTGCAGTTTTCAAGAGGAATGGAATCAGGCCTTCAATGGGCACCTTGAAACAATACTGGCCAAAGTCACATGTCTTCTTGGACTCCTCAGCTTAACAAAACTCCTCAGAGACAAAAATAAGTTTGTAAAGTGATCATCTGAATAATTAGATGGATATGTAAACACATTGTTTATAGAAAACATACATACAAGAAGTGGAAATGTTAATGGGATACACTGATAGTTATTGTGACTTCCTCTATAATGTGGGATACTTGAGTAGTGGGGAGGGAAAAGGTACCGACAGCTCAAGACTGGGAATAAACATCTGTTACAGTCACATTTTTTACTAAGAGAATACTACACAGATACTCATAAAGAACAGGTATAGTATTCAATTTCTTTTCTCTTTTTTTGTTTAATGAGCACTTCCAAGCCTGTTGTGCAAGGCATTGAGCAGCCAACAGGTACAACTATGCTGTCTTCTTAGGCTGAGGTCATCCTGAGCAGCATATAAAATAGCTAAGCAGTGTAACTGTTGTAGCACAAGAACTCTGTGCCAGCAAGTTGTCCAAATATTTACTTACCTTTACAGGCAGATTTTACAGCTGACACTGAACTGCTTGCTGCCATGGCTACGCTGCTTTCAGTAGCTGAGCTAGTTCATTTGAATCTAGCTTGAGTTTCTCTTCAAAACATTGCAAACATAACTCTACAGCTCTACAATGTATATGACTTCAGTTACCAATATACAAATTTTTCTCTTCACTTTCTATAACATATAAGACATTGGAGGATTAGGTTAAGTATATCAATGAGGAAAAAAATCTTACATATAATGCACAGTTACTCCATGACAACTGTAAAGGGATTGCATGCTAAAGCATGTAAAACCAGCTGAATTGAAAGGTGTTTCTCAAGATGCCTTAACACCATTATCTTCTCAGGAAACACTCAAGGCATTCCAGGATTTTAGTTTGTGCTATGGAGAGTCTTTTGGAGTTTAGAGTCTGCAAGTAAAACGTGCATTGTTCCTTTTTTTTTTTTACTTTCCTGTTGTGTATTGCTCCAGATCTAGCATAGCCTGTCCTAGTGCTTTAATGTATTACAAATCATGTTACTATAATTAAAGCTGTACTGTTGAACTGGTAAATGGATTAGATGCTGAAAGATGGAGTTCAACTTAGACTGTTTTATTTCAGTTTACTACTCTATACCAAATCCAGATGTATTTACTCACCCTCCATTTTAGTGAAGGACATCCAGAAAGACCTGTAAAGAGGGAGGAGACCAATAAAAATTATGCTAATAATTACAGTACAAAGTCCACTATTTTTCAGTTGTCCCATAAACTCATGTGTATCTTGCCTTTAGATAGATCACATTTATAAAGATAAAGAGATCAATCTTATTCAAATAGTTATGGTTTATCATTTGACTTAAATGTCTTATTGCAACCTTCATTTAGATTGTCTGATTCCACATATTCTTCACTATAAACCTGTAAATATTTACATGTTAAATATTTATTATTTATTATTAAATATTTATATAGATATATACACACATTCATGCAGCTAACTCTTAAAGGATTAAAGCTGTGCTCCAAAGTTGTTAATCTTAGTATGAAAGAGATGCAGCCAAGTTGCAGACTATGAAATTCATCTTGTCTGGTTTGGCTTTCTAAAACTTTGGTGTTTACTGTAAGTCATGTAGGCTTTCTTTAGCCCGTCTAAAAAGACAGAAATTATCACACCCCATTCAAAAGCAACTTGGATAAATAAGTTATCCTCTTTTTCTTACAACTATAGAAGAAGAACAGGCAACTAGCTTAGTTCTGATACATACCCAGCTAAAGTTAAATGAGATGAATGTCACCCTATCGGACAGATCTGGGTTCTCTGAAGAACATATTAAATGTAATTTATTTTCTGTGTCCTGAAAGAGGCAATGAGGTACAGCTTCACATTTAATAATCTGACACTGAAGTTAGTGAACAGTAACAAACAACCTCTCATTTCAAATTTAGTCTTATTTTTTTTTCCTCACAGTCTGTAGCACCCGTTCAATTTTTGGTATTGAGAGGAGACTCTTATGATCTGGATTGCTGTCAGTGGTATTTTAGGAAGAATCAACACAAAGCATTTCTCTTTACTATTCTTAAAGTGGTGCAGCCTGCATATACACACTACATAATATTTTGGCTGCACTGATGATCGAGTCAAGTGGCTTTTAGGCAGGATCAGTATTTGAGGAGTGTTACATCTCAAAAAACTACTTTATTTGGGTATCTAATAAGGCACATTGAGAGATATAAGGACAATATTTTTCCTGAAGCCTTTCTTTCCACTTCATGGAGAAGTTCAAATATTCTGCAATAATTTTAGGCAGTGAACTGACACACAATATTAGTAGCATGCCATAATTCCATTAAGCCAGTGTTGCAGCTGATACACATATGCTATAGGGAAAGCAATACTATTGGAAAACTCTACTCTGTTCCTTGGAAACTAAGAGCTGAAGTGAGAACTCCTTATGGGTGAGATAAATCCTATGGCACATTCACAAGTACCCACACTCATGCTCTTGAGTAATCTCAGTAAATTACTTGAGTAATTGCAGTTGTCTTAGTGGATTAAAAGGAGGCCTTTTAAAAAAGCATGTAGCATGTTCACAAAACTTAGACTTTACAATGCCGTTATTTAATGGTGTATGGCAATGCCTGGAGCACATCTCTATCAATGCTACTACACACCTATGCACATAGCACTGGATTTTAATAATTTTTAGATGCATGGTACAAATTTTAGATGCATAGACGATTGAGTAATTGTCAGAACTGTTTAAAATAAGGCGACATAGCTTCAATTAATATTAGGAAGAAATTATTATATAGTACTGTAGAATTATTTGCACTAAGAAACCCATCCTATCCATAGTAGCCGTCTGATGGAAACACTTGGAATTTACCGTTAATGCATTTCTGTAGACACAAGGGTTCAATCAGGCATCACAGACTCAGTGTGGTTTCTCCTGTAATTAAAAATATTTTCATTTAATGGCAAAATATTTTTGTTCTTGTTCTGAGAGCAAACCACTGCAATCCAGCGTTTAAACCAAATGTTTTTTTTTTAGCTTTCCTCAGTCCTTAGCAGCCAAACTACACATAACTTCAGTGGATTCTACTGAAGCTTTCCCATATAAATCAAATGGCTTTCTTATAAATGTAGCAAAGGAGAGAGGCTGCATTACACGGTAAATATCAAGTCCACTCCTACTGGAAAAGGTTACCATTTGTTTCTGAGAAATCAGCATCCCGATCCTTCAGCCAACACCTGGCTGACATAATTCAGATCCGTTAAGGTGTTTACATAAACTTCTGTAGATCAAACTATACAAGAAGAGATCTGAGATTTAACTCATACTAAATATTCTGATCATGCTTTAAAGTGAAATCACAAGGTAGGATGTCTATCTGAAGCAAGAGTGCAATTTTGCTTAGGTTGGGAACATCACAGAGAGCTGCAAATGAGATACACTTTGGAAAAAACAGATTAAAACACAAAGTAGGCAATGCAACCTGACAAATTCCTAACGAAAAAAAAAATTATGTTCTTCAGATATAATCCTATCAGCTGCAATAATAGAATCTGGTTTTGGAAGGCATGAGGCACTATAATCCAGATGATAGAGAATTAAATAGGGAAAGGAAATCTTCCTAATCCTCAGTATTGCTTTATTACATCATTTGGTTAAATTAGATCATCTGTATCAAGTGCTGCCTTCAATGTGCTCCCAAATGAGCACAAATACTACTACTAATCTGTCTTTTTGTATTTTGTTTTGTTTATTTAATGGGACCCAAGGTAAAAATTACTTTAGAAAAAGTTTCTTGCTAGAATCATAGGAAAAACATGCAGTGGGAGGAAAATAAGTAAGGAGAAAATAGGCTTATCAGATCAAAGGCTTCCTCCCACCCTCAAAATATATTAAAAGCAGATCTTGATTTTATCATGCAGTACAAGTCAAACACTACATTGTTAGCATGAATTTGCTTTCATGTCGTGTTTTTGTAATACAAATAACTTGAAAATACAACTCCTCTTAATATTATGTTTTTCTATATAGCAAACAAATGGATTTAAAAACTTGGTGAGGGAGTGGTAGGTGGCTAAATAAATACATAGAAACCCCAGTGTTTCGTCATATAACAAACTATAATAGCACTTCAAAGTTTTGGACAGATTTCCTTATATTATTGGTTTAGGGTGTAGCTGTGTGGAAAATTGTAAATGATGTTTTTTTGGTATTTACAACCCTTTGTAATCTTCAGCTATATTTATAGCTTAAAGTGGGAAGAAATCAAAATTAAAGAGGCCTGTTTGACCATACTTTGTAATCAAATGCTTTTCCCATTTCTCCTTAAAATAAAAGCACAGCCTGCATGTTTGGCTGCCTGAGGAGACCACCCGAAGAGTTTACAAGTCATGACCTTGTAGTGAAATCTCTTTGTGGAAAAGCGCAAGTTGCAGGAACACACAGAGAGGAGTCATGGATAAACTGTCCAATTTTTGTGGGGAGAAGGAGGGTACTTTGTTTTGAATTGGAGGGTTTAACTAGAAATAAGAGGGAAAGAGTGAGGTTCTCTTGCCTGGGGACAACACACAAGTGATGGGAGTTGTCTCTGTGGCGCTGGGATTGCCACATGCTCTAGTTCACCGGTGCACCGAAGCGGTGCATCCCCATGGCCCACTCCTGACCAGATGCAGGCAGAGGTTTCAGGCCCCTGGCAGGGCCATGGTGGTCCCAGGCCCCTCTGCCCTGCCTCCTGCTCTCCGTCCGGGCTGCCCTCACCAAGGGGCTCCGTGGTGCCGGCTGCCACCCCTCGGCTCCTGCCCCAACGGCCAACACCAACGGCTAAGGCCAACGGCTACTGGAGAGGCCTGGGCACACGGTGCACCCTGCTGCCTCACAACGCACAGCCGGACAGTTGCCGGCACCTTGCTTGTGGAAGCCCAGGATTTCTGCTTGCCAAAGAGCAACCTTGCCCCCATTAGCTGAGCATCAGGACTACCTCTGTGGCCTGCCCTGGGCGCAGGGGCCTGTGACAAGTGATGTCTGGCCTGGAGCAGGGGTGAGGCCTCACTGACAGGCACCTGGAAGGGCACGCTGGGAGGCTCCGGAGACCCAAAGGCGGGAGCTGCCCCCTCAGAGCTGCTGCTGAAGGCTCTGGCCTGAGGCAGGTACTGGCCCAAAGGAGTTCTGCGTACCCTGGGCACAACCATGCTGGGGAGACAAGAGAAAAAAGGTACTATCAGAGTGGGGGTTGCTCCCGTTGAGGGCATGGCTATTGAAAGGGAATCAATCCAGTTACTGGCAGCGATGGAGGCAGCACAGCTCCAGCAGCCTTGCTGAGGAGGACTTGAGGGTGTTTGTGGATGAGAAGCTCAACGTGAGCTGGCAACGTGTGCTCACTGCCGCAAAGGCCAGCCACATTGTGGGCTGCATCAAAAGAAGTGTGGTCGAGGGAGGTGATTCTGCTCCTTTACTCCGCTCTGGTGAGACCCCACCTGGAGTACTGCATCCAGCTCTGGAGCCCCCAACATACGAAGGACATGGACCAGTTGGGGTGAGTTCAGAGGAGAGCCATGAAGATGATGAGAGGGCTGGAGCACCTCTCTTGTGAAGAAAGGCTGAGAGTCAGGGTTGTTCAGCCTGCAGAAGAGAAGGCTCCAGGGAGACCTTATAGTGGCCTTTCAGTACCTCAAGAGGGCTTATAAGAAAGATGAGAACAAACTTTTTAGCAGAGCCTGTTGCGATAGACGGGGTAAATGTTTTAAGCTAAAAGAGAGTAGATTCAGACTGGATATAAGGAAGAAATTTTTTACAATGAGAGTGGTGGAACACTGGAATAGGTTGCCCACAGAGGTGGCTGATGCCCCATCCTTGGGAACATTCAAAGCCAGGTTGGACTGGCCTCTGAGCAACCTGATCTGGTTCGAGATGTCCCTGTGCCTTGCAGGGGGGTTGGATTAGATGACCTTTGAAGGTCCCTTCCAACCCCAACTATTCTATGCTGCTATGATTCTAACTGTGGCAGTCTGTTACAACCAGAGATGAGCATCCAGCCAAATAAGGGCACCAAAATGCAAAACCCAAGACTGAGGGCGACAAATTGGCTATGAGTTACTTTATATAGACTTTTGAAAATTGTTTCCATCGTAAATAAGGTGATCCAAAAACGGCTTTTAGGTTTTGACTTTCCCTTGTTGTTTACAAGATGCTCAAGGCAAGGTTTATAAAGAGAATTGCTTTCTATTGGACTAACTGCTCTTTTTGGCAGAAACAGCTAAGCTTTAGGGCAAACAAAACCTTCAGGTTTGTGCAGCTGTAAAAAGGTGTCATAGGTACATAAATTGTAGGAACTCCTTTCCGTTCTGCCAGACACACTTGGGCTAAGACTTGAAAGCTTTTGCTACAAAGGGAGTATCTCTGAGGAGCAAAGTGGTTTTTTTTGGGGGTATACATGAGCCTTACCAAAAGACTTTCTGGCTCTGGACTACTCGTATAGTGAAAACAGGCCCTAATTTGCTATAACTGAAACAAAAGTAGAACTGCTCAGAAAGGACACAAATCTGTCTCCCATAGGAGCTTTGGAAATGTCCCAGAACTGTAGTTGTGAAAGCAGATGAGTATGATGTAAAAGAAATAGAATAGTAATATTTTCTGAAATTTCAAATAAGAGAGTTTGCCTTATTGCCAGCTAAACTAGGTCCAGGTGATCACTTCACAGCTGCATTTCATTTAAATTTTGTTCCTTTATATTTGGAGTGAAATCTTGTTGCCTTTTGTTTCCTTCATTGCTTAAGCCTTCTTAGCTACTTTTTTCTTCCTAAATAGAACACAGGATCAGAAAAGATTTCATGGACTATGGAGTCTAGTTCCTTCCTGCAGCAGTTGAACAGGTCATATAGTCTCATTTGTAAATTTATCAAGCTTTCATCTTAAAAGAGGTTTGGGTTTTTTACCTCCATATCCTCTTGGGAAGCTGTTGCAGTACTTTGTCCCTGACAGTTGGAAACTTCTAGTCTCCATGATAAATTTTCATGGCAATTTAGTCTGGAGATTTTATTTAAACTTTTTCTTAGATTGTCTTTAAATAAGGAAATAAGGTAATAAGATAAATGAGGTAAATGCTTTTAATCTCATCTATCAAGATTTTACTTTTTTTTTTCAGAAAAAGTGATAACAAATTCTTCCATAATAGGTTGTACGCTTACCTGTCTATAGGAAAACTGTGGGGAGGGTTTCATAGCTTCATCTCCCCAGTAGTACATAGTTCTGCTGCAACAGGTGAATATACTATTTTTTTAACCTAAGTGTCTTTTCTAAACTATGAACTATTAGCTGGTAATAGAAAATTCTTGTTATTAATTGCGAAGTGTACAAGTTTGCACTTCATACATTTTAACCTCAGCCCCTTTCAGTAACTGAAGTTCAATGACCTTTATGGCCTTTTCTAGTTTGACACTGCCTCCAGACTTTGTCATCAGAAAATGTCATAAGCACACACTTAGCTGTGCCAAAATTAGCTATGATACCATCCACTATTTTTAGTCTCCAGACTAATCCTAGAGAATTCTGCTTTCCTCCAAACACACACTTCCCCTTTCAACACAACAGGTTGAGTCTTTGTAATTTTGCCCTGGTAGTGAAGATAGTACAATCTGTCCAACACCAAGGAATTTGTGTTTTTATCTGTAATTTTGATCTGATTCAAGTTAAATTCCTACCTCTAAATTTTTATTTTCTCTCACAGTGAAATGTTTTTTTTTCCCATTGTGGGCTAATTTTTGATGGGCTAATGTATAAATGGCTTAATAAGGTACATCAAAAAAAGGCTTAATTGGCTTATTTTAATTAGAAAAAGAAGGAGTTGTTTTGTTTTTATCTGATAATAGGCAACTAGGTAGATCTCATATAATCTGTTTCACATAATATTATTTTTCACTCTTTACTGTTTTTCAAATTTCCATTTACCTTGATGTGTTAATTGTTCCTATGCCTTGTGTTTTAAAACCTTGCATACTGACATTAAAGCCAGTTTGATAGGGTCGTAGTTTACTTAGTTACTTCCTCTTCTCTCCCAATACTCCATTTGCTAATCTTCAGTAATATGATACAGTATTTGCCTCGTTCACTTGATAAACTAACACTCTGCTTTTCAGTTCACCATTTGAGGTAAAGTAACAGATTTTTTTTAATTTTGTCATTCCAAAAATAAGCTTGGTAAGGAGTACCATGCTATTAGGAGCAGAACTGAGGTGCCTAAAGCAACAACTATACAGGAATAATTTGTCTGGCTGCCTAATGGTCAGCAAATCCACAGGGGTTGTGTCTAAACTAGGGAATAAAAGGAGGAGCCTCGCTGTAACTGTTTCTCATTTAAGTTAATTGCTGAAATGCCTGTTTTTCCTTGTCTTTGTTATTAGAAGTCACTCTGATTTACCATAACAATTACTAATTAGTTTGGTCTGAATAATTCTTCTCTGTCATATGCTATGTTCTTAAAAAGTGATATTTTTTTTCAGTTGTTTATATTATCTTGACCTTATCAGATAAATTTCCCAATTAACATGTGATGTTTTTTCCTGTATCTACACCAAACCAGGAAAGTTGCATCAACTGCATAGTATTCTGACTGACCAGCATTCTGGAGAATGTTCTCAGAATTTGCGAAGGGTGCAGGCAAAAACAAAGATTAGGGTATTCCCATCAGAAAAGGTACAAATTCTACTGTGTAACAGATATTTAAAATGGACTGTTTCCATGTTAGCAGAACACTGCAGAGCTGAAATCTCTAAGGCATCTGAAACTGTTATCCTTACATCCTTTATTTTAGTGTGAAAAATAAAACTTGTGGTTTAGGCCCTTACAACATCCATCTCAAACTTACTTTAAAAATACCATTCCAGGAAGAAACAATAATTTCATTGTTTGCCCTATGCTGTAGAAAGTGAACATGAAGGAGAATTGCAAAAATTTCAAGAAGGAATCTGAACTTCTGCTCCTTGCGTAGGGAACTGGATTCTTCTTTGCAATCTCTGCCGTAAATGAAGCCATTTGGCATCCCCAGTAATGACTCCAGAGAAATTTGATTTTTGCTTAGTAACGAAAGCACTTCAAGTTAGAATTTCTATAAAGCATGGGTTTAAAGTTTGAACATTTATCGGGAAATATGAAAGGCCTTAATATTTCCTGCTAGGTTCTGACTCTCCCATATGTGCCTTTTTTACTTTCTTAACATTCACAGTACAAAGCCTTGGCCACAGATACTTTGGAGCTCTTTCTCCTGAAGCCAGAGCATCTGAAAAGAAAGCTCTGCTGGTCTGATGCCTTCATTTTCTAACACTGGTATTCAAGGAGATGCAGTGGCTTATTCTACGTCTTTGAAAACAATGTCTGCTGGCTGTTGTTTTTTTTTTTTTGTTAATGTCCTCCTGAAATGTAAATAGGTGGTCAATGTGTACCATGTCTCTATTTCAGGGACCTGCCTATTAAGACGGAGGAAGGCCTCTGCTTTCCTAGGCATCAGATGGATTGATCAAAAGGGCCAGAAGCCTGTGGGTTTCCTTACTGCCAAGGAGTGTGTTTTGCTTCAAAGTTTCTTTAAACCACAATGAATCAAAGGCTTCAAATAGAGCTCTGAAGTGAGAGACTACAGATTCTGAAGAGAGGCCTGTCTTGTCTAGATATATCACAAGGGTTGCTATAAATGTTAGGTTTACAACAGAGCCTTTCAAGCCAGTGGCCTGAAAATTGTAATCTTCAATGGAAAGGGTGAGGCTAAAGTGGGGAGCAAATGAAATTATCCAACCCTACCAAATTCTACAGATTCTGACAACCATGGAGTGTGGAGGAGTGTGCTTGAGTTACTTTGTACGAGGACTGTTGATCTCATGTTTTCCTTCAGTCAGAAGATGCATCACTGTGTCATCTCAGAACAACAGGGTTGCTCTTTTTGTTCGAGTTGCAGATCTTATTCAGTGTGAAGCCGTGGAAAACCACCTGCTGGATCTCAATTACATTTTTCTGAGTAAATAACATGAAAAGCTTGCATTGTTTTAAGTGCAGGGGAAAGTCTGTGAGAAGTTTGTTTGTGTTCTACATCGAACAAATTGTTCTTCTGTATGAAACATTTGGCAGCCAACATTGTACTGTGAGCCTTCTCATAGTATTTGTAGAGAAGAAACGACTGGTTTTATAGATTGGTTTAATACAAAGGTTCAAGTTCTATACTTTCCAGATATACACAAACAGACACAGAGATTGTTTAAAAGACAAGTGTGTAAGTTGCTTATCTCAGATCTCTTTTTTCTTTTTTCTCTTCTGTTTTTGACAAGTTAGCCCATCCCTCCTTAGTTATATCTCTACAAAATTTCCCAAGAAGCCTACAAAATTATCTGAAAAGAATGAGTTCCCTGAGCTAAAAAAGATACATTAAACTGTACTTACACAAGTTCAAATTACATAGGAAGATTATGGAGGACATACTCATATGTCAGATCAGAAGAGAATTTTAAGGCTGCTGTGTACATATACACAGAGTGGTTCTTGATGTGGTTTCCCACAATAGTTGCTCTTGGTTTTCATCTGGTGCAATTATCACTGAGTGCTGTAATGACAGGTTCCACAAACCCCTCCTCATTCATTTTTATCTCTACCAAACCAAAACAGAAAAAAAAAATCAGAAGAGAAGAGCCAGTAGCTAAAATCAGACTCAGAAACAAGAACTTCTGCTGATAAATCCTGTCTCTGCACACTGGGGACTGGTCATTATAACTCTGCAGAAAAGCTCTATGTATTGACAAATATTTAGAATGCAAGTAGATGGAGATGGTTCCAGGCACATGAGGCAAGGTGAATGTGAGTGGCAGAAAGAAATGAAGTAATTTTATGGTACAGGTCAGTTTAACCAGATCAAAGGGACTAAGCACAAAGGCTCAGGATCACATGAAGCTACCCCCACAGCAGGTAGGCAGCTGTTCCTCTGCAGCTTTGCAACCAAGTTCTGGATGAAGTCAAGTAACAACTTTACCAAGCTAAGGGACTGAAACCAATATGAGTTGAAACAAAGTCTAATGAGTTTGCTGGGAAGATACTATCCCTAAATAAAATAATTTTAATAAAGCAGTAAAGATGCCCTAAATGATAAAGAAAAACTTAATAAGCAAAATTAAAATTATTCAGTTAGAGGGAATTAATTTCCATCTCTATCTGAGCTATATTTTCAGTTAATTGGAGGAGTTTTAAATCATAAATAGTAACATAAACAAGAAATAACTGTATTTTCTGTCCCGACCCTTCCACTGATCATTGCAGGTTACCTTTCTATGACAAAATTCTACCTTCCCTCCCCTTTCCCCCTGCAAAAAAAGAGATTGTTGAAATATGGATAAAATAGTCCTTTGGCAGTATTCCATCTTGTTCTAGTAACAAGACCATGTTCTTCACTCTGATCCACTGCCCAGCTCCTACATAGAAGGAGTTTAAAGCTGCCTTACCTCAAGGTAGTCAATGTAATTATTTAGGTAAATTATTAAAGTCAGAGCTCTATGCAGAAGCATTTTGGCTGAAAACCCAGTTAACTAATTCTCATGCTTCTTCCCCTCTGTAATGTAGACTGAATTTAGGTAGCACTCTGTTGATTGACTGCCGATTGAAGTATATAGATTGTGTTTACATGTGGTAAGCTAAACCTAGATGTAACCATTTTACTAGTCAAAACAACCATGGTGTTTATTACCCTAAATCATCAGTGAATATGTAAACACTGGAAATGATGCAATGATGTTTATGGAGCACTGATGTTTGTCTCCAAAATCTACTTGGGAGGAACAATTCTCTTGAAAGGATGACTCTATATATAAATGCCTGCATTTCAAATAGTTTCATCTTGATCATCTGCTTTGATTTCCAGACTAACAGAAGATTGAAATGGAAGGCTTTGTATAAAGGAAAATTTGGATATGAATACGGTGATGATTCTGCCAGAGATACAACTCGCTTTACAAACTCAAAGCTTTCTTTGTTTCATACCTTATTTAACTTCTTCCTTTCTGCTTCTTTGTCTTTCCTATTCAGATGTTCTCTTTTTTTCAAATTACTGTGAGCTTTATTTTTCACTCTCTCATAACATCTTGAAAGACGATTCTGCAGCACTATTTTCTAGAGAACAAAAGCACACTGTTGAAACATTATTTTTCCTGCATGGCTGTATTTTATATCATTAGAATCCAACTCTGAGTAATAACATTAATACAAAAAATTATTCATCACAATAATACATCTCCTAAACTTTCTCTAATTACTATTAGGCATTCTGTTGAACATTACCGGAGTCCTTTGTGTGAATTATCGTGTAAGTGAATACATATTAAACCATGGATTTTAAAGACCATATACAGATGTAACCTGTATAAGGATTTAGAAATGCCAGACAAACTGCAACCATATCTGTTATGACCAAATGAAACACCATGTGATACATGAGTTAATGCTGTCACAAACCAGGTCAGTCTGCCCTTGGACACTTACCAGGTTCTGCTGTTTGCTCCCAGTCCACTGGGACCAAACAGCTCAGTGTTGTTTGCTGTGTATGTGTTAAGCTTCTGGAATCTGAAGAGACTCCAGGTGCTTCATTTGTGTTTGTATTGTGAGGTGCAAACCTTAATGCTCCTTTCTGAAACCAAACGTACAGTTTAACAAACTGACTTCTGTGCCTGTTGGCTCTTCAGGCTCCTTTCTTGTTTAAGTATGCTTTCAAGAAGAATTTGATTTGCATGGACATTTTGGGCTATGTTTTATTTCTTTGGGCATATATAGATGTGAAAGTGAAGACTTAGTGAGTTGCAAAAGAACTAAAATATAGTCTGTGTTTACTTATAAGGCAGCAGATTTGTTGGTTAGAAAACAGTACCTAAATTCAATGTGCTTTTTTCTTTCAGATCACTAGAAGTCTATCTGTTCAGTGTGACAGGACTCCTTGCATTTGCTCTACCTGCTTTGCATGAAAATGCCCAAGTAGATTAGTTCTTATTATTTTTTATGTTCTCAGCCCCACCTCCGTAAGACTTCTTTACCTTTATCATCACTTTCTGCAACCAGGTGATACGTAGTTTAAATGCCCCATTCTTTTCTCCCGCTGCAGACTAGAAAAGGGCATGTTGTAATACAAACATCTCCTTGTCAAAAAGATACTAGCCAAAGTGTTACGATCATATGCCAACTTCTCTTGGAATTCTGCTTCAAAATGTAGGTAAAGAAATGACATATGGGCTTACAATCAATATTTTAAGTCTGAAGTAAATGCAGATCATAATCAGACAGATTACCCAAATCCTTGGAATAGGTACGAGTACAAATGTGTTCTGCATAGACATAGTATATTCATAACAATGTTTAATCACAATCCTATTTATCTGATTGGGTTCTATATTAAATGAACCATTTGATATTAGGGAGAAAGCCTAATATCATTAGAACTGTTTATGGCAGAAAGATGTTACAACAAAGAAAGAGTCATGATAAGGACACATGCCTACAGTGCTTATGAAGTAATGATTCATTTTTACTTGAGACATCTTACAGGGTGTAATTTCAGGAAAACTTTCCCACCAAATATATAGTTTCTCTCCTAGTTTCTTTACCTCCTTTTCTCTCTCCAGTCTTCACGTGATGATGAAAGTAGCTCTTTTTATTCTTCTCCCACATCAATATGTCCTGTTCTGAAGGCTTCCAAGGCCTCAGTTTTGGGACTATGTTTTTCAGGATTTCTTCCCCCAATTCAAAATTGAAACTTTGCTGAACACACAGGTACCGACCTGGAAACATTATCTGCTGTCACTGAATGTAAAGTCAGATTCTGGATGCAATCCTGTATGGTCTGCTTACTGAAGAGTTTGCCCAGCAGATTGCACAGTCTTTTTCAGATAGTAACAACAATTCCACACCTTTTTCTTTTTTCACCCTTGTGATCTTGTTTAGCTCTATGGTTAGGGACCTCTAGTGACTCAAAAGATTACTGCAATGAGATTGCAAAGTTGAAAAGGTTTGAAAGGTCTGTGTTTCAGAGACTGTTATAAAACTATCCCTCCCTTTTTTTTTTTTTTAACATTGTTTATAGTCTTGAGACCTTTTCAGGAGACAGAGGAGAGTCAAGGTGACTAGACAAATGGATCTGACCAAAACTAACTGTGCCCTCAGGAAAGAACAGTTAAACTGCTGGCATATTTTGTTGTTTCCCCGTTTCAATTTTGCTAGTGTGTTTGTCAGCATAGCAAAGAGTTTTGTTGTCAGATATCAAAAGGAATAAAAGGAAATAAATGATTGCCATAGCATTTAGAGATTGTTACTGTTAGCTCCAGGGCTGAAAGCCTCTTAAAAAGGTCTAAAACCTTCAGCTCTTTTTGATTTGATTAAGTGCACTAATCATCTGTTCTAACTTAGGTCAAAGATCCAGGTACAAACACATCACAGGCTGTTCTCTGTATCACTCTGACCAAAGACACAGTAAAGGCAGGCCGAGACGAGCATCTGTCTGAGCCACTGAAGTGAGAGATTGCTACTTGGGAACCAAGTTATCTGCTAGCTAACTAACCAACCAACCGTTGCTGCTGCCACCTTTAACCAGAAGAGGGGCCACAGAGAGTGACCAATTCTGGGTGTGAAGTATCACCAAGACAGCTTGCGACAACAGCTCTGCTCATAACTCTGGTTGGCAATGCATCCCATTGCAGATTAAAACCATTATTATGGGAAAATATGAATTCTAAGTTCCTTAAAGATGTCTTGAAGAAAGTTTTTCAGTTATAGCTGCTTCAGACTTGCACATCTGGCAAATAATTCTGTATTTTGTTAGGAAAATGTCTGTAGATTGAATAAATATTTTAGATTAGAGAAGAGTTTTCCCTGTTCTTGAGTTGCTCGACTTAAGCACCTTACAAACTGAACTAGAAAAATGTTTTGAGTCTTTGTTAGCTTTGGCCCTCGGGTATTCTCCACCAAAATACATTTTATAATTCTATACTACTAAATGCCTCTATGGTAGAAAAACATTATTTAATGTATATGACAGTAATATTTAGGGTATACAAAAAATCTTCAGTTTCAAAGCATTTTCCTTAAATTAGGTAGCTACAGTGAAAAGAATGATTATTCTTATGTTACAGAATGGGAAATCGAAAGGCAGAATGACAAGCCAAAAATCTTTAGAGTCAAGTAGTAATTTTGCAGACCTATTTAAAGTACTGTTTTTTCAAGGATGGTTAGCATCTACGTGGCTTTAGTAGTTCTGGGTATTCCTCCAAAATTTATGTCAAAAGGTCTGATACTGAACAAGAAATAAGGGAGGTATAACGCATAAATGACTTTTTCCCTTCCAGTATCTCATGGTCCTTGTCCTGTTTTCTAACCAGCAGACCGTACTCTTCTGGAAGCCTTTAATGTACTTTTTGAGTGGTGATTCCTGTGAAGCTACCTTTCAAAGTTTAGTGATTCTGTGATAACTCATCAATATATTAGTATCCATGTGTTCAACACTTGTAGCTTGTAACACTTTCATATAGAATGTTTTTTTTCAATCTTTTAAAGTTGTTGTGGGCAACATTCTATTTATGAATTACCTTGGAACTTGCTATTTCCATTTAGGAAAAAACAGAGCTTGAAATTCTGTGTATTTGCCAAAACTACTACAGAAAACTAAAATAACTTTTCTTAAAATTTATTTTAAATAAATAATTCCTGGAGTAAACATCAGTTACATTCTCAAAATGTGCCACGGTTTTATTGGCAAATAGATAGTCAGGCTGCTACAGTTGTTTGCAACAAGTGAGTATGCTTATGATACAGCCCTCTATTTAGCAGTCCAAAAATCTTCTCAAGATGAGATAGATATTTTCATTCTAAATGTGTTATTCTTAGGATTTGCATGTTGAGAACAATAAATTATTGAAAAGCACTCTAAAGTCTCACTTTCCATTTGCAACAAATCAAATGACTGAAGAAGAAATTGCATGACAAATATTTCTGAGAAAGAGCTTTCCTCATTGAAGAAAATTTGTTTGTATTCTCATGACAAAAACTGTTATTAATCTAAATGATGTATGTAGTGAGTAGCAAACAACATGGTAGCTGGTGAGAAAGCAACTCAATAGCGCAGTGACGTTAGAAATTACTTTGCAAATCTTTATGTACGATATATTTACTTAGGCTGGAACCCATCTACTCTTGGAAGGAACTTCCCTTTCAACAGTTATGATTTGGCAAAAACAGTCCTAGGCATGTTATGTCCTGGGATTGTTGACAAGTGTGAAAGTCCTCTGTATGTCCTCATCCCTAAGAAAACAAAGTGTTAGTTCACATTCACTTTGTTCTCAGCTTGTCTGTCCTACTGGGATCAGAGCTAAGAAGTGCTGGTCATTGTTTGGCTTTAGGGTAAGAACTGTTGCATATCTCTTATTCATCTTTTGCTCAGCTAACCGGAGCTGTAACTGCTCATCCTTCTCCCAGTTTTCTTCTCTAAGAACCTTCCTGCCTTCCTGCCTGATAATCACTGGCTATTCCATTTCTAATCCCAGAGATCCCACCAAGTTTAGTTTATTTACAGGATTGCCACAAGATTTTTTTCCACATAATATCACATCCAGAGATGTGGAAAAAGAAATTTTTAAAAAAGTATTTTCTTCAAATGTTGAACAAAGACTTTAATAGGAATAGAGAAAACACCTTTAAAGTTTTGCTTCATTAGAGATCCCTCTCTCTAGATCTCAGTCTTGCTCCTGATGTTTAAATAAAATATACACCTGTCCTTGTGTCTGCCAAGGACTGATACAACAAGGTGAAATTATATAGTACCTAAATTTTTAAAATACAAAGTTATGTGGAAAATAAACATCTGTCATATAGATAAATATTTTTGAAGTTCTGAACATTGGAATTTGGGCCAGATTTTAAAGGGTGTTAATTACCTAAGGACACAATGAAGCGCACAGCAAAGTATTCAGGTTTCTAGGTGTATGTCTAGTTCCCAATCAAATTACCTACCACTCCTGAAAATGTCAACAGTCACCTAGGGTCCTCTTACAGTCACTGGGTATCTACAGAGTACACAGATGGTCAATTATATTCAGAAATCCAGCTCACTTGTAAAATTAACTTTTTATGTTGTTAATGACAAAGAATAAAATAGAACAAATAAAGCCCAAACCAGATTGTCATCAAACTGAAAGGCAATAGTCTGAATTATTTCTTATTCATTGCATGACCTCTAGTGGTCATCACAGCTTTTACAGCAGTTGAAATGCCAGCACACGCATTCTGGAGGAGACAGGCATTTTTTTGCAAAATACGGAGCATGAAGATCAACGTTTTCAAAACTACGCACTGTGCGCTTTTGCTTTACATGTGGAAGGCCTCCTTGTTTCACTATTAAAATAATGTTTTATTTTACTTTACAAAATGAGCACCCTGTGAACTCCAGTTTTAAGCCAGAGTTCCAGTAAATGCACTGTCCCTTGCTCTCTCTTTTTGCTGGCCAGTACCTCTCTCAGTCTAATTCTCTTGCACTTTGTCAGAGGCAGCCTTCCATTGGACAACACAGCGTTGCTGTGCATCCTGTTACCTTTTATGACATCTGTCCAGCTTCTCATAACATCATTGTATGACCTGGAACTGGCCACCAACCATCATCTCTCACTGCTGGCCAAAATAGATCACTTCATTGTGAACCCTGATGGTAAATGGAGTGAGTTTATCTGTCTGAAGAGCAAACTCAGCAGATGGCATCCTGGCAACATAATTGGGAAGAGAGCTCTAATCCTCAGTATTGTGGAACATGAAAAGAAATTTGAGTTGAACATTCAGCAGTATGTCAGAAAACAAATGGTATTCTCATCACCCAGGGTTTTTATTAGCATTTCTGCTGATCTTTCTGTGTCTTCTTTAAACAGCTGGGCCAGATTATTCTTCTGCTGAACATACATATCAGTCCAAATAGTAAATAATTTATTCAAAGTTTTTGCTAAAGACAGAGAATACATTCCCAGAAATACCTCCTCTATTACCATCTTTCTCAAATATAGCAGTCATGCAGGACTTCCTTGCATTTGTGTATTTTGTGTGTAAATGAGCATATCTTGTCTGCAGACCCAAGCTGCATCACAGATGGAGTATTCACACGTTAATTTCATTAATCTCAGGTAGGAATTTAAAATTGCTTTTGGCGGTCATTTTTTCCACTACACAAACCTGGTGAGAGAAGCAAAATAGCACCTCCAACAGGAGACTGACAGATAAGGAATTTATGCTTAAGAGCCATTAGAGTTTGCTCCTACTTCCAGAGAACAAAAGCTTGAACAAAACACTTAGTCTGTTTAAACAGTATTCTGGAGTTCTCACTTACCAGAATAGTGTCAAAAAAAGAATGATTTATGTGAGAAAAAAAGTTTGGAAACAATCCTGACAGAACTGTGATGAGCCTTTTCTATGTAGGCAGCATCCTCTACATTGAAGATGATCTCTTTCTTAAAGAAAAAAAAGGCAAAACTGCAGACAGCCTGCATGACTACCTGAGTTACACTGCTGTGGGTATTTTTCAAGGAAAAAAAAATTTAATAGATGCATCTTTACATGACCATGACATGTCATCTGACTTTGTTCAGAATGCTTACTAGAGGAGCAATTCCAGTATTAAAGGAATTTCTACCCTACTGTCTCATTTTATTGAAAGTGACTACAGTAGGTGGAATCTAGTGAATGCTTCATTAATTCGTTTTTCTTCCTAGAAATAAGAGAACATGCATCTTAAAGATAATATTTATAGGTAAGGCATTTCTATATCAGTTTCTAGTTTGTGTATCAGTCATATACAAGTAGATGGTCAGTCTTTAACAACAGAATGCTTTGACTTTAGTCTGTAGTGAAGTCTAATTCAGACACTCCCTTTATGCTATAGCTGATGTCTGGAAGCTATTCAAAATAATCTTGTCTATTTTTGAACATCCTAAAGCTTGATCTAGCTCTGTTGTTTCAATTGACATCTTGGGACAGATTGCTTGGTGAAACACTATATTAAAAAGTAAATTATCAAACATCATATTTTTTAATATTATGATTAAGTAACTTTTCTTTAAAAAGTTAATTTGTCCCCTGCAAATTTGTCAATTTATTTGGAGTATAACCTAAGATGAAATCTTCTCATCTTTTTATTAAGGTGGTCAGTAGCTCAGTTTTTACTGGAGATCAATACTGTATGGTACCATGCATCTGTCTGTTTGATAATGTTAAATAATGCACACTGAGAATCTTACTACATATTTGGGATTGATTGGTATTAGATAGTATAACTGGCTATGCAGAAGTTAGCCCAGTAGAGAATTATTTTCTATGGCATTGTCCCTATGTAGAATTGAAAGGATTTCCCTATGAGTTGGTTTGGTCAGCATTTCCATATGTAGAATTTGCTCTGGGCTGTCAATCTTTCTTCAGTGGTATTATGCAGTTGGAGGCTGCTTTGTCTAAACTTCATCTGTGCTCAAAGCCTGTTTTTCTCAACCTTCACATCAGAATCCAGCACAGTTTCTTTAACTAGTCCCCGTGCTGCCTATAAAGATTCTAGTAATTTCTTTTTAACAAGTACCTCACTTTTAATGTAATTTCCCTTTTTGAAATTAAGCACAACAGTAGTAGATGTTTTGTTTTTATTGCTCCTGCAAGACTGTTAAATCCAAATTTATTATGGTCATTTTACAGAGTAGCTCTTCAACAGAGCATCAGCATCATTCAGCACGACAATCAGCTCCAGAATACTAAATCCTGGTGGTTCCTACAGAGGTAGAGCGGGTCTTCTTTTTGGAGGCTCAGACTAGCCAAATATGTAGCTCAAAATATAATTTCTGCTGTCACTCTCTTACCAGACTTTAACATTTAGTAATACCACAGGCATACAGCACATTAGCTCCATAGAGAAGGGCTGCAAGAGCACCTGCTGTCATGAGAACAGTTTTTGATCTCAGGTTGGAAGCAGATTAAGAAATAACAGCAATTAATCAGAGATTGTTTATTGATTTGAATTTCACTAGGGGCTGCCACAGAAATTTGCTTTTGAAGTTCAGAAAACACCTGGATTGGATATCTAAATCAATCCATCATGAAAGATTTCAGCAAACTGGAACTGGAACTTACCCCTTAATAGTCATGCAGAACTCACACATAAGCTTACAAAGAATTCATAGGCTGTTCATTTTCCCTAAATCTTTGTATAAATTAACCTATCTTTGCTTCCAACATTTCAAGAATGCTCTTGTCATCTCCCTCTTTAATACTTGAAGGAGATTAAGGTGTTAGAGAGGCAAATGCATGGGCAGAACTGGATGAACTTGTATGTCCAACTTCTGTACACCAGAAATATATTTACATTTTCACTGAAACAGCACTGACAAGAACTGATGAAATATGACCTATGCTTGTGATATTAGCCTCTGTAAAATACGTAAATGCTGGTTATTGCCTGATATACCTCATCTACACATGTGGCTTTATATATAGTATTTTACTACACTATATACACATATGTATGTATACATTATTTCAGAATGTTAGTGTAATCACAAAAAGTGATCTGTTTTAGGAATTGCTGTTCAGAAATGTTTTTTTCATATGTCTAAGATTACATCTGTCTGACCACCAGTCATATTAGCAGATTTCACTAGTACATATTCAGATTTCACTAGTATATATAAAACCACTCATCGGGTTTTTTGCAGTATTTTGTGGAAGTAATCATGCAGCTCCCTGCCTTCAGCCCGTTTGGGCATTATTATGCATACATCTTGATTAATACAACTGCCTTTTCTTCTCTTGTGATTTTCCATACTGCAAATACCATTGCCTAAAACTTCCCCTGTGCGCACAGCCTCATTTTCTCAACCTTCAAATCAGAGTCTAATATAGTTTCTTTAGAAACTAGGTGGCAAAAAAAAACCTCGCGATAGGGTGGAACTCCTTGCTGGTAAACCACTGACCAAGGCAAAACTCCTGTGCAGACCATTTAAAAAAATCCCATGTGTCTTGCTCCCAGTCAATGTGTGAGTATTACAGGAGAGCCAAATGTACCTGTTAAGAAGTCACTTGCATAGGTACGTGGACTGCCTGTGGTTTTTGACTCAATTTACAGCTCTTGGAAACTACCATCTTCCCACTATTGTCTCAGACTGCAGAATGAACAGTACTAATCCATATCAAGTTAGAATAAAGTAACAGTAGAATTTTAAAATGAATGTGATTGCAAACAACATTTAGAATTACTCTTAATCCCTGTAAAACAAATGCTGTGCAAAGCATAGTTAACCAAACCTGGCCTGGGTAGTCAATAGGAGGAAGCCTGTTCTCAGGTTCTCAGGTTCTCTTTCTGTACTTGGGAGAGGACTGTGTGAGAGATTTTGCTACTGAAAATCCAGGCCCTGCCTCTGTCACTGCTTGTCATGCTCAGAATGTCTGTACACAGCCAGGGACCATCTGTTGAACAGTTACTTGCAGGGCAGCATGCTGTGTAGCCTTGTCATTCAAGTAAAGCCTAAAGATATAACGGCAATTGTTGTATTTCTTAGTTACATTGTATTAATTCTATCTGACTTTCAAATTGTCTGAGAGCATTTCTAATTACTTCTGATTTCAGAGAGGTCATCTACCTTGCATAAGAATTTTAAGCTTTTAATCTGAATTTCAAAATATGCTCTAAACCCAACACCTTAGTATATTTGAAAGGATGTCTTTCTGATATAGCAAGAGTAAACATTCACCCACAAAGAGGGCGTTTTCATTTCATGTTTAAACTGTCAGAGAACAAACAGTCTACAGGTTGTAAATGGGCTAATTATTTTAACAGTAAATGCAATTTATGTTAGTACAGCACCACTTCCACCTTAAGATTAGCACTTAAATGCTAAAGCAATTCCTTTCTTCAAGTAATATATGTGGACTAATATTTATACAGCAAATGGAATGCCTGTTAGTATGGCATCATCTCCACCTTAAGATTAGCACCCAAGTATAAAGCTGTTCCTTTCTGGAAGCAAGAATTCAGAACTTTTGGTTCTAAATTCACCATAAAAGACATTTCCTAGGACACAGCACAGCATTAGCTTTATTTGTTGGGGAAATCCTTGCAAGGTGGGAGATTAAATTGAAACATTCCTTGCCTTCCAAGTCACTCACATCACCACCGGTGCACACTGCTGCTTCTCCGGGTGTCAGCACCTCCAATCTAAAGCTTTGCAGCAAAGCCCTCTCTTTCTTCAAAGACAGAGGAAACAAGTGTTCTGCTTTGGCTTTAGCTTGCCCTCATCACAGAAAAATGAGGCAGCCACCTTGCCCCCTCACCTCCCCAACTTTTCCTGCTGGCCCGAGGGGCATAACAGCCTCTCCTCCACCTGTGTGTGGTAATCGGAGGAGGTGTACAGCTGCTTGGCTACTGGCACCAGCTGAGCGATGCTGGCAGTCGGAGCAGGCCGCGGCCTGCTGCTGTCTTGCTTTCCAAACGAGCGGGACCGACCCTGCAATCCCAAGCATCACACAGCAAGAGAGAATACCAACATAACGCCGCACAGGCTTAACGTTACAGCACAGAGCGGGCGGGAATATCGCCAGCTACCTCGGGAGGCGAAGCGAAGCGCCGGACACGGGTCACGGCGGGCACGGGCCGCGCCCACCGCCCACCAGGGGCAGCAGCGGGAGGGCCGGAGCGGGGCAGTCTCGGCGGAAGTCACCGCCTCCGGCGGCCACCGCCCACCCTGGCGAGCGTCACGGCGCTGCGCAGGCGCGCAGCTGGGCCCCTGTCCCCACCCCCAATCGCCCCCGCCACCTCCCTCTCTCCCTCGCTCCCTCCCGCCGGGCCGCGGCTCCTCCCTGCACCACCTTTGGCCAAGCCGCGGGCGGGGACGGGCAGTCGGCACGGCTCGCCGGCGGCAGCGCCTTCATCCGCGTCAAGCATCAGTGGGGAAGGCGCCTTCTCTTTCTCCTCCTCTCCTCCCTTCCTTCTTCCTCTCGCTGCCCCCGCGGCCATGGAGCTGCCTGAGAGCCAGTGCAAGAAAGTCAAGCTGAGCAACAGGGTGCCGAGCTGGGTGAGCGGGCGGGGAGCGGGACGCCTGCAGGCAGAGGGGCGTGCGATGCTGTCGGGGGAGAGGAGAGGGAAGGGAGGGAGGGAGGGAGGGAGGGAGGAAGGAAGGAAGGAAGGAAGAAAGAAAGAAAGAAGCGGCCGAGCCCCGTGGTGATGTGGCAGTGGACGGCAGCGGGACCCGGGGCAGGGGGCTTCGCGCACCGCTCCCTGCCGCCCGCCCGGAGCGGGTAGGGATGCGGCGCCGTTGCTGCGCGCGGGGCTCCGCAAGCCGGGGCCGTTAACGCAGCGGGCTCGCGGGCTCCCTGAGGGGAGCGTTGCCATGGAGCCCGGCGGGGGGGGCGGCTGTGCCCTGTTCCCGGTATTTCGGAGGGGGCCGGGGGTCTGGGGGTTCATCCCTGCCTCTTCCGTCGTGAGCCCTCAGCTTCCAGCGTTTTGGTAGAGCGGCGAGTTGAGAATGCGGTGTACAATGTGGCCATTCATAAACCTGGCTTGGCCAAAGACTGAGGTTCTTTGTATGGCGGGTGTTATGTGGAAAACTGTCGAGACAGGGCTTTAAAAGAATCTAACCAAAGCCTTCATTCTTGTTCATAAAGATGGGGGACGATCAGTTTACAGCGAAGACAAAAATGCAGCTGTTTAGAAGATACATTGCAGGCTTTTGCTGAGAACATTTGATACTTTTGATGATGCAAGATAAGTGAAAGAAAAAAAAAGTATAATTTCTTTCAAACAACGCTGATCTGAAGCAGTCAAGAGATAAGATCCAGAAAAAATTTGATATGAAAGTAATTGCGTAAAACAGCCTTTGAAGTCTTGCTGTGAGTAAGTAGTACAGGCCACAACTTTCTTATTAAAGTGACAGATCTATTAAAGAAGAAAAGAGTCTCACGGTTGCCTGAAAAATTGAGATGTTGGTATTGTACTAAAAAGCATTCAGTAGATGTTGTGCCTGTCCAAGCCTCTTCCACTGTATGCAAGTTCAAACTTGGTTATGTAAGAGAGTAATTGGTAAGTTACGTTCTTTCAATTTCCTTGAGGAAAAGGCAAAATCAGATGTTATGAAGATAATGAAATAGACCATGTCTGGGTGGGGGTAACAAAGTGTATTAAAAAGTTACTCTGTATCATTTAATTTGTCAGAAGCAAAGCCAAGATTGGTTTGTCCAAATTAAGGAAATCATACAAGTGAACTGGTTCAGTTGAGGTTAGCAACCCCCTCTGTGCTACGTGGCAAGCAGAGGAAGTCTTCCGTTTCTCTCTTTTTCTTCAGAAGATCTCAGCTGAAACGCTCTTTATATAACCCAATAAGCTTCAGGAAAAAAAATGCTGCTGATTCACAGACTCCACAGACAAATGTTCTGGCACTTCTGATTCCGTGTCTGTTCAGCTGAGAGCAAAGTCAAAGCAACCCATTATACCCCGATGGAATTGGCAGCCCCTAGGAGAGTAGACAGAGCCTCATCTTCCAAAGTTTCTCTGGGCATCCAGCACTATTCAAAATACACTTCTGTCTGTGGAAATTCCCTTGCCAAACCCACCTCTGAGCACAGCAAACTGCAAGTTACAGAGCAGCACACAACATAGCCACAAATACTGCCGTTACAGTACCTAAATATGAAGACTTGTGGAATACTTCCTTTAGCATAGCTTGAACTCCTAACATGACTGGGGTATTGCATCATTTTGCAGGTAACTCCGAATGAGAACTTGCTCCAGTTCTGGTTTCTGAAACCATATTCAGCACAGGCATTTCTGGCTTTGTTTTTGTCCATTCCCTCTGATGCCATCCATGACTCCACTCTAGTACTGGTGAATAAGCTGTCTCTGCTTTTGGTAATGCTGTCATTGCAGCAGGTGGCAAGTGAAGATATACTCCATATAGTACGGTCATCACCAAGCTACTTGTATCCACAGATTCTGGCTGCTTTCTGCTGCTGTGATTTTTGAAACTGTCCCAGCTTTAGAACATCTGGCAAAGATGGGCTTTTCTGTGTAAGTGGCAGGAGAGCATACATTTGGCAAACTGGGCAGCGCTACACGCGAAGGTGTTTAAATGCCTTATTGTATCAGTGCCACGGTGGCAAACTGCATTCTGGAGGGCAGTTGTGAGGATAAAAGAAAGTTTTTTTTTGTTGTAAGTGAGGAAAAAATGTAATGCTGTAGGCTATGGCAGAGTTTGTATTGGTGAATTGTTGTTTTCTAATAACTGTAAAACATCTTGTTGTTCAGATATAATTTCTGAGCTTATCCTTTTTTTCCCAAGCACAATTGTCCAAATCTAGCACAAATTTTCAAACCAAAATTTGAGAAAGTAGTTATTGGAAGGCATTCCTGGCAGATCTTTTGGTGAACAGGTCCTGAAATCTCATCTAAATATGTGAACAAACAGACTCTCACATGAAGTGCTGTTGTTTTAGCATCCGTGGTAGCAGAATTTTTATGTTGGAGTTATGTCTATTCTCATTGCTTGTGTTCGCATGTCGACAAAGACAACGCACAATGCTCAGTCTGCCTGAGTTGCTGATTGGCTGTTGAGAAGAGCCATTTGGAGGGAAAAAGAAACCTTTCATTTGGTTATCAGTGCTGAAGAATAAACGTCATAAAAATGTATTGTTATCAGGGTATCCCTGGCTTATGGTGAGGCACGTGGTGAGCAAGTTAGCAAATGGCCTAGAAAGTATCTGGGGTGATTGGGAAATGGGAAAGGCATTAAAGATAAGGCTGCATTTGAGAGGCGATGCCGGATATGTTGCTCTTGTTAGCTTGGGGAATCAACATCTTAGGGCAGAAGAATATGGAATTAGCTGCAGCTTCTTGAATATATATGGTTTGTATAGAAACCATGCCTGTTCTTTACACAGTTCTTTCCCAGTGCTGCCAGCCTCAAAGCTGTCTCAAGTTGATGCTGTCTGTAGCTTGGGAAGTCTCTGCTTCCTACCCCAGAGGTCTTGCTTTGTGAAAAATTAAAATTTAATGTAAAGTGACTGTAGAAGCACAACGTTTCATTGTTGTTCTGAAGTAATGAAGAATAAATTCAGTTTATGCCAGTGTAGTGATCTGTCTGTTAACTATGAAATAAGCAGTATTTTTTTTCTTTCTGGTGTCTTTAGTTCTTGGTGTTGTAATTTGGTTTTGCTTTTCTTCATCTGGATGTCTGATCTGAATTCCAAGTTCTTACATTGAAAGTGTTTGGCACTGATAAATTTGGCCTTGGCAAAAAAAAAAAAAAAAAGATAGTTGCAACTAGATAAAACATAAAGAATAAGATAAGGAAAAAATATAGGTCAAGTTTGTCTCTGCAAATGTTTACATAGAGAAATTGACAGAGTTAGTATTTTCTTTTGGTCCCTATCTTTTTTTCTGTTTTCTGTTCCCATAGTTCTTAAATGTCTGTATTCATTTCCTCAGTCAACTACTGGCAAAGCTAAAAGGTTACCTTTATGCCAAAAAAAGCAAGCTGCAGAGTCATCCTTCCTTGCTGTCTTATTATTACAGCTTTTCAGTGCACATCTGTGAAAGGCTTGTTACTTTAATACTCTGTGTTTTTTTTTTTGTCTGTAGTACAAAGATATTAGCCTATTATGGCAGTTCAGATCTCATGTGAGAAACAAACTAGCATAGTGGGGGAGAAGAAAGGAAGGACATGTCAGTCTTCTCAGCTGACATTACCATTATAATGAATCACAGTGGACTGAAGCATTATTTCTATTTAACCTGGTGAGTAGGAGAGAAAATGTTAAAATGCAGTATTTGTATAAGTAGCTATAAGTAGAAGCACTTAATGCGTAACATGAGGTAGAAAAAATATTTTTGTGGGCAAGTCAGAGAGGAAATTTCAGATGGTTTTAAAAAAAGCAGATAAATAGGCCGTGGAGATTAATGCTTTTTTTTTTTTTCATTAGCCTCTTTACAAAAATCTAGAGTGTCCTTTCAGTAGTGACTATTGTAGTGAATTATAGTGTAATTAGGCTAAGAAGTGTAAAATAGTTTTTTAAAAGAGTACTTAATCATCACGTCGAGTTATTCTGTTACTCATTTTCTTATCTTTCATTTCTTTTAACACTGATAATTTGAATCTCCAAGGTGAGCAATGCTTTGATAAAGTGTAAAAAGAAATGACTGTTCTTTATTTCTGCTATAATTTTGGATGACCATTTAATGTCATAAATTCATACGCATCAAAGTTTACGTACAGGAATTTGAAGACTGGCTACATAAATTAAGAGCACAACCAGTGTGAGCCACTGATTTCTGCTCCTGACTGTTTTTCTGGGCCACATCAATGTTTGTAGTGAGTGTATGTATCAGGGATAGTAATTAAAAACTTTTGTTGTTGAGGATCCAATGTTCAGCTTTTGTTGCTCAATGGTGGTAGTGAATCACCTAGTAGCAAATTGGACATGATTAGGAAACATTACTACGTTGGGTTTTTTTGTTTTTTTTGTTGTTTTTTTTTTTGGTTTGTTTGTTTGTTTTCAGCAAGAGAGAATGACTTGCTAAATTCTTAACTCTTTAGAGCATCAATAGTAAACAGCTTTTGATAGAAGGAGGACTTTGCTACTACTTCGCCCAGTACTGAGCTGTCTTGTTTGTGTGCATGCACACATAAACAAAAGGTGGGGCTGCTGGTGATAAGTGTGTTTTTGAATGTATGCAGACTATTTGAGCACTTTAACCATTAGGCTTAGACACCTGCTTCTGAAGTACAGATGGATTATTGTCCCACCACTGAGCTTGCTGGCTGCTCTGTTGCACTTGTGTGCCTTGTAGTCTGGCAATCTGTTGGCCTGCTCATTGATGTAATTTGTTGTCTCTGCTAATTTGTTACCTGATACTTTTTTGTTTTTTTCTCTTTTAAGGTTGTGTCTTTTTCATAATTTTAAGAATCCCGGTTGCCTGCTTCCTTCTTTAGGGTTTCATGTGTTTCGTAAGCATAGTGCAATGCCCTGGTCAGTGTCATTACCACTTTTCTTGTTCTGGAGAACAAAGCTGATACAACTTACTGAATACGGACTGGAAGAAGTCTCCTTGGATAAGATGTTTGACCTCCGAAGTATTTGATTCTGATAACAGACTCCTTGCTAGGAGTCAAAAGCAGAGCTTGTGTGTTTTTATATTTCAATGTCAAATAGCTTACTGAGACAGTGGCATGGGACCTGTGCTTTGAGACTGTTTTCTGTTTATCCAGTGCCTGGTACAATACAGTATGACTGGAATTAATGAGAAAGAATATTGCTATCAATATATTAGTTTGAATTAGTGTATATGTTCATTATGCACAGTATATTTTTCTTTTAATTGAAGACTAAGTACTTACATTTTTCTTGTTTTTAATTCCACAATTTATACATTTGCTCACTGAGATCTCCGATTTTGTTATGCATAATTGTTTCTACTGTAAGAAGAAAGAGTTTTTGATTTTTTTTTTACTCTTTTTAAACTCTCTACAGTTTTAGTTAGCTGTATTGCACTGACTTCATGTGCAAAACAGTTTTGTTTTAGGAGAAAAATTATTTGAAAACACGATCAGCAAGTATAACTTCATTTTGTATGGTGATAACCTGTTTGCAGGTGGTGGTTTCTTATGGGTTGGTATTCCATCTTCATCTAATTTTAGATGCCAGGCTGTCACTGTTGAATTACAGAGTTATATTTAAAGACTTGAACATCTGTTCCTACCTTGAGTTTCTGTTTGTATTAACTATGAGCCCAGCTGTGTATAGGAGTGGGGACATACAATCACACAAATTCGTAACTTTCAATTAAGTTATAGATAAACTTTTTGAAGTGTTTTTCTACAGAGGAATGATGTAGTAGCATTTCATGAAGCCACAAGTAGATACCATTTTTCTATTAACCTTACTTCAAGGTGTCTCTAAGACTGTGAATAGCACTCTGCTAGTACTCCGTGGATGAATATCCTCCCTGCTTTCTTTTTTATTAAATGTCGTAAGTGCTTTATTTTCCAGCTGGCACTGATACAATGATGAAAGAGAAGATAGCACAAATATCTTGCAAATTGTTTGTAAGGAAGAGAAGTCAAAGCAGCATTATATATACCACTAATCTGTCTTGCACCCCCCCCTTTTTTTTTTTTTTTTTTTAAACCTTCTCTTCTGTTTAATTGTTCATGCTCTGTTTGGTTTTCTAAGGTTTTGATCTTCTATGAACAAAGTTCATATAGCTAGATACCATTAAAGCTCAAGGGAATGCTGAGGGCTGAGGTCTTATGGGTTCCCTCACCTTAAATTGTGAAATGAGTTTGGCAGGAGTGTCATCTTACTTAAGGTACTCATACAGCAGCTTATTATGATGAATAAATAGTTTTAAGAAAGTCTGTAACCAGCTTTGTTTTAATTAAAATTGTATTACAGAAATCTCATCTTTTAAAGTAAATTCTTAGAAATAGTACTTTTTTTAAACATTCAGAATATATGATAACTGTCTAATTTCTGGAGACTGATGATATTGTAAGTAAAGGCAGAGTGGTTTGGAGGTGTGTCTGCTGAAATGCAAGGTGGACCAGACATGCATAGTTTGCAATGAAAAGACTTCTTAAGAGTTAAAAATGAGCCAATGTTTGATTGTTTTATGACAGAAACCTTTAGCTCGGAGAGAGATAGAATCCATTGGATCTTAGATTTAAGTGATCTGAATAGAAGTAAAGTCTAGCACGTTGTTTCTATAGCTGATTTTTCTTAAACAAGTTGTGTTTGAAAGTAGTAGTTGACTAACCTGCCAATCTCAAGTTTCACAGAAGGGCCACAAGGGATAAGGTTTGCTATGGGTGGCTTTTCTAATTTTCATTTATGTCCTTTGATCTATGCTGCAGCTAATGAATTGGGTATTGTTTTTACTTGGTCTGTCTCCAAGTTTTTCTTTGTGCCTGTGAATAAGTTTTAGTATGCTTTGCCAGCTCACCTTTTCAGAAATTAAAGATGTAATCACCTTCTTTTACAGGGAACACAGAGGGCAACCAATGTTACCTACCAAGCTCATCATGTCAGCAGAAATAAGAGAGGCCAAGTGGTAGGAACAAGAAGTGGTTTTCGTGGATGCACAGTCTGGTTAACAGGTACAGTCATGAATTTCTGAGGATCCGTTTCTTTTAGTTACTCTTCTGAAAAGCTACTTGCCTGTAGCTCCTTTTTTTCATGCAAGTTTGAATGTTTGTGGAATCTAAGACCTTGATGCAATTTTATTACTGTTTTTAGGTAGACTAGCAAGAAATTGCTCTGGGACAGGTAATAACTTGAGAATGTATTTTGTTCAGTGCTGTAGGAGGGTTCTTTATTTGACACTGTCCACTGCTTAATTCCAGTTAAATTTTGGAGCATATGGAGGGTTTTTTTTTGTGTTTTAACCAAATCTGTCTCTTCTCACTGTCCATTTTACCTATTAACAAATGAAACCTAACCTTTTTTGAGTCTGTGTTTCCGAAACTTTTCTGTAAAGATCTCTTCTCCTTGGAATGTGATTGTCTCCTTGGGTTGAAATAACATTTCAACATAAACCTATGCCTTTTGGACAGCAATTGCATGTTTAGGCAATGCATAAATTTATTTTTGAAATCAGGATTGTGGTGTTTTTCTTTGAATTGTTTTGATTGTAAAAAGAGGGGGTAAGTAAATCCTGGAAGACAGTTTTGTTTCATAACTAGGAGGGGTTGTTTTTGTTCTGTCTTTCAAAGTTCCTGGAAGTTTTAACGTATTTTCGTTGGAGGTTTTCTTCAGTTAAAACTGAAAATAAAAAATATAACAAAATGTGTTACTTAATTAGTTTGTAAACCATTTAGAGCACTATTGTATTGCGATACAAAAGATCATAGAATCATAGAATGGTTAGGGTTGGAAGGAATCTTCAAAAGGTTGCTTTCCCTGCAAGGAGCAGGAGCATCTTCGACTAGATCAGGTTGCTCAGAGCCTTATCCAACCTGGCCTTGAACATTTCCAGGGATGGGGCATCCACCACCTTTCTGGGCAAACCTGTTCCAGTGTTTCAGCACCCTCATTGTAAAAATTTTTTTCCTAATATCTAATCTAAATCTACCTCCCTCTAACCATTACCCCAAGTCCTGTCACAACAAGCCCTACTGAACAGTCTCACCCTGTCTTTCTTGTAGGCCCCCTTGAGGTACTGGAAGACCGCTGTCAGGTCTCCCTGGAGCCTCCTCTTCTCCAGGCCCCAACTCTCTCAGCCTGACCTCACCGGAGAGGTGCTCCAGCCCTCTTAGCATCTTCATAGCCCTCCTGTGGACCCTCTCCAACTGGTCCATGTCCTTCCTATCTTGGGGGCTCCAGAACCGGACACAGTACTCTAGGTGGGGTCTCACCAGGGCAGGGTAGAGGGGGAGAATCGCCTCCCTCGACCTGCTGGCCGCGCTCCTCTTGATACAGCCCAGATGCAGTTGGCCTTCTGGGCCGCAAGGCCGCATTGCCTGCTTATGTTGAGCTTCTCATCCACCATCACTCCCAAGTCCCTCTCTTCAGGGCTGGTTTCGATCTGTTCTCCGCCCAGCGGAGACTGCCACAACCCACGTGCAGGACCTTGCACTTGGCTTGGTTGAACTTCATGAGGTTTGCATTGGCCCACCTCTCCAGTCTGTCAAGGTCCCTCTGGATGGCATCCCTCCCCTCCAGCGTGTTGACGGCACCACACAGTTTGATGCTGTCGGTGATCTTGCTGAGGATGCACTCTATCCCACTGTCCATGTTGCCGACAAAGATGTTGAACAGGGCCAGTCCCAATTCTGACCCCTGAGGAACACCACTTGTCACTAGTCTCCACATGGACATTGAGCTATTGACCACCACTGCGGCCATCGAGCCAACTCTTTATCCACCAAGTGGTCCGCCCGTCAAACCCATGTCTCCAGTTTAGAGAGAAGGGTGTCGTGTGGGACAGTGTGAAATGCCTTGCACAAGTCCAGGTAGATGATATCCTTTGCTCGTCCCTTGTCCACTGATGCTGTAACCCTGTCATAGAAGGCCACCAAATTGGTCAGGCACGATCTGCCCTTAGTGAAGCCATGTTGGCTGTCGTGAACCACCTCCTTGCTCTCCATGTGCCTTAGCATGGTTTCCAGGAGAATCTGCTCCATGACCTTGCCAGGCACGGAGGTAAGGCTGACTGGCCTGTAGTTGCCTGGGTCTTCCTTATTCCCCTTTTTAAAAATGGGGGTTAAGTTCCCTCTCTTCCAGTTATCACGGACCTCTGTCTTCATAGAGTGTTAGAGAAAATTACTACACTAATTAAAATTTATTTCCATTAGTGTTAATGAACATGTGTGATAGGTAAAGCAGCAGTTGATACCAAATTGCTGAGAGCCATTTCAAACAGATTTGATACAGTAGCTTGCTGACATGTATTTCTTTAGCAAAAAAATTGACACCTTTCTCTCCCTGTTTCTGTCACGTAGCTCCAGTCTGTATCTCAGTGCTCAAATGATCTGGTAGGCTGCCTGTCTGTTTCTCCTGGTAATTCATTAATATCCTTTTGAGAAAGGTAATGATAAAAATATTTTCTCAGTTATCTACATGGCAATATTTTCCAGTCATCATTCTTTTTAAGCAAACATTATCTCAATGCCCGATTTCCTTTTTTTTTTCAGGAGGAAGAAGGGTGATGGTAGAATACAGAAAAGTAGGAAGGCTGAAAGGTATTAAGAAGAGTGTTTTGGGGAAGCTAGATTATTAAAGATGTTTGAGCACTGATGTTAGGGGTGAAATGGACTGTAGGTATTGAAGAAAGCATTACTACCCATTCCAGAACTGTGCAAACATAAGTCTTCAAAACTCTGCCAGATTTTAGAATAAAAGGTGAAATGATGGTACACTCCCTTCAAGAGTCTCTCACCTCATCAGCAGTCATGGAGTGGGAGTGTATGGAAAGTTAATTCAGAGATAGCTTTTCATTTTTAAGCTCAGATTTAATTGAGAGCTGAATTCTAATAAATGTCTTGTGCTGTTGAGTCAGAGGGCCCTAGCAAAAAACCGAGGAGTGTCAAAAATATATTAAAAAGCATTACTTTTATAAATAAAATAATATGCAATTTTGTGACTGAAAGTTATTTTAAAGACCTGTCAGCTCAAAAGCTGTTTTAAAAATTCATTATTATATAACTTTAACTTTTGCAGTTCATTACATGTTGGAGACCAAACAATGTGTGAAAAGCTAGAGCATTTGAGGGAACAGCAAGCTACATGTGGGGACAAAAATTGCAAATCAAGGACTGCATCAATGAGAAGTAAATGATGAACTTGCTGAAATCTTAATTGGACTGCCGTGGTTATTTTGTAGGATGGGAGTGTACTTAATTGCTGCCAAAAGAAGACTATTCTATTTCTAGCCTTACTTTCCTTCTCGCAATCTGTAGTGCTTGCCTAGCCCAACCTTGAGCTGGTTGAACTTGCTAAATCATCAGTGAACTTAATACAGCCTACACCCACACACAAAAAAAGGGAGTGAAAAAAGGAAAAAAGAAAAAGATCAGCAAACTGAGTTGGCTAATGGGCACCAGACGTGGTGGAATAATAAGAGGTAGGATGTTGTGAGTGGAGAGAATGGAGGGCAAGAGAGCAAGAGGTCTCCTTTTGGAAGCTTTTTCAAGCTGACTGTTATGACTTAGGCCAGATCATGTATAGCTGTTGCTCTTTTCAAAGTAGATAGGTAAGCATTGACATAGGAAACTTGAGTTGTCCAAGAAAGTATATGTAATTTTTATAAACATTGTTACATCATTATTCACAACTCTGCAATTTGTTGAGAGTTTTGAGTATGAGCCAAACCATACTGAAATCTGTGACATGGATGTGGGGGCTTTTCTTGAGGAGGGGATGTTGGTTCTTTTTTTTAGGACTTGTCCTGGGATACACATATTCTTATGTTTTCAGTAGATCGCTCTGCATCTTGTGGATATTAAATTGAGTGAAGGAGCAACCAATACAATGACTCCTCTTCTTTAAATTACCCAAAACTATTGCAGGTGTCAAGGTTTCCTTTGCACTTTCTGTTTTCTTAGAACCTGTTTGTTAGCATGATTGTCATTCTTTGCTGTAAAGGTCTTAGAAGTAATAACAAACTGCTGTTTTGTGTGATTTTTTGCTTCTTTCTCTAAAAGCTAGACTAATTCTTAACCACCACTAATAAAGATAAAAACATTTTTCTTCAGCCACTAATGCTATTTTTTTTTTTACTACCGTTACCCTTAATTTTTTTCTTACTCAAAGGATTAATGTCATCTTATGAAGATTCAAGTTTGTGTTCCGTTAATTACTCTGTATAAGCTGAAGAATGCGCTCAAGATTAAACTCCTGAATTCTAGTCTAGAAAATTATTCAAACACATTTCCAACTTAAAGTAGACTTTTGAGTGCCAACAAGACTTCTCAATTGTTTAAAGTTTTATTGCCAAAGATTCTGAAGTGGACCAAAGTTTAATATTAAAATTGTCTTTGCTTGTTGTTGACATGCTCTGGTTATTGGAGCATGACTGCTGTGTGTGAGCCTTGAATGAGTGAGTTTTGTTGTGTCTGTCGTGTCTAATTCAGTGCTGTTATTCTGTAAGGTGTAAAAACCGTGTGTGGTTTGGTCTGAGCCCATTTCTTTTGTTGACTGAAGTTCACTTCAGTGTGAGGTCTTCCTCTTGTGATGTAAATGTAACATCTTAACTCTGTGTTGGGTTTCTGAATTTAGTTTACTCAGGTAGTAACAACTGCCAGCAGCAGCACTGGGGAATGTGCACCACCTCTATAAGTGACAGCACCTCTCAAGGCCAAACTCTTTTATCTGCTTCTAATTGCACACTTAACTTTGTGTCTTACTCTCCCTATACTTATTGTCTGTGTAAAAGGCATTTGGCTTATATTGCAGGTAAGCATCTCCGAGAGGCATAGCTGCTGATGGCTGTCACTTTGGGTTTTTCATGCTAGCAATGGTACATGTACTACAATCTGCCCTAGCTTGTTTCTATGCCTATAATATATATATTTGTGTTATGATTTAATATTCTAGGTCTGTCTGGTGCTGGAAAGACTACAGTGAGCATGGCACTGGAGGAGTATTTAGTATGCCATGGCATTCCATGCTACACATTGGATGGTGATAATATTCGCCAAGGCCTTAATAAGAATCTGGGTTTCACACCAGAAGATAGAGAAGAAAATGTCCGTCGTATTGCTGAGGTTGCTAAACTGTTTGCAGATGCTGGTTTGGTGTGCATTACCAGTTTCATCTCTCCTTATACGCAGGTAAATGTGAAAACTCTCTAGAGAAAGTGTAGGGAAAATAACAAATGCAGAATGTCACTCAGAATTTTAGCTATAGGAACCCCTCACTGAACTTAGCCAGAATGAAATGCTTGCTTGTTTTTTATGACATTTGTGCTTTCTAGGGATGATGACACAAATTTCAGAAACATTAATCTTAAATATATTATTAATTTAATATTAGGAACAAACCCAAATGATACTCCATGAAAGAGTCTTAAAATTACAATATCTTGTTTGATCCATGTAGATTCCAGTACTTTATAAACATAAAGACTACATACATACTCAATCTGAAGACTTAGTTAAATCATTTTTCAGAGCAACGTTTCCTTCAGTGAATGAATGGCATGAGCTGTATTTTCCCAAGTGGCTTAAGGGAAAAATGTTTAATTGCCCATAGTTCTTTTTACTTTTTGTGCTCTGTATACAACATGACATTAGATAATACTGAAAATTAACCTACATCCATGTTAACGTTGTTTTATGAAGACTATATTTGTCTGTGTATGAGAACATGAATGGGAGAGACAAAAAGGATGTGTGAACACCAGGTAACTTGAAGAATGACCCAAGGGCTGTAGCTCAGGCATTTCACAGCATGAACAGGTGTTATTTCTTTGGTTATAGTGGTATAAACAGTTATTCTGATAATAATTTGAGGAACTCAAGATCCTGCAGTAAAGCAGAAGTCTTTAGATCTGAGGAAAAATAACCGTATTTAGTAAGAGATGGTTTTAGTGGATTTTTTGGAAGTTTTTTGTTCTCTAAATGAAATTCACCAACTGTTTCAATGCTTGGCAAGCCATACAAGTAAAAAATATTTGGAGTATACAAGTCTTGTCAGATTAATGAATGTAGAGAAATCTGGTGCTCTGGAGAGAAGGGTGGTCATATCAGGAGCAGCAGGTAATACCTCCTCTGACTTTAGTCTTTAGTGAGTGAGGCAGATATAACTGTTGGGATTGTAATTCCTAAGATAGGGGCAGGTATAGAAAATTCTTCACTCTATGCCTGGGTTTCTGTGTGGTTTTTTTTTTGTTTTTTTTTTTTTTTTTTAATAAATTAGGTTAATGTAAAATATCTCAG
This sequence comes from Chlamydotis macqueenii, assembly GCF_036417535.1. Classification (NCBI taxonomy): domain Eukaryota; kingdom Metazoa; phylum Chordata; class Aves; order Otidiformes; family Otididae; genus Chlamydotis; species Chlamydotis macqueenii. The sequence goes on from NC_141559.1 coordinate 26,252,295, forward strand.
ATCTTAATATCAGCTTTTACCATGTGATGAACTGTATCCAAATTAACGCAGGGCATCTATTGATCAAATCATGTTTCTTTTTTCAAATTTTGAAAGCTTGTTTACATTTTACTGTCAGCTTCTTTAAAATGAATTTTGAAAGCAGAAAGACAATAACAATATGTGAGTGCAATCTTTTAGAATTTCTTTTCTGTTGTCTTTCAGGATCGTAATAATGCGAGACGAATTCATGAAGGGGCAAGTTTACCTTTTTTTGAAGTATTTGTGGATGCTCCATTGCACGTCTGTGAGCAGAGAGATGTTAAAGGACTCTATAAGAAAGCCAGGGCTGGAGAAATTAAAGGTGATCCTAGATATAGTCACATCCTTTCTACATAAGTGAAACATCAGTGTAATTTGACTCCACATAAGTGGCTGTGCTCAAGTCTTTGAGTGTACCACCCTTAAAAGCAGCATGGACTGGGGACAGGACTGAGCAGAAGCTTGTGATTGCATAGTTGCATCTAGCTGATGCAACTGACTATATAAATGCATAGAACAGTAAAAGGGCAAAACTGGCAGTCCTTACATCGAAAAAACCTTGAGCGGATTACATGGTTTCTATTGCAAGCTCTTATGATTGAGGAGTAGTCTATATCCTTTGTGTGTCCATTTACTAGTTAAAAAAGAGCCTGATTCTCTCTGAAGTCTATAAAGAATTGCATTAATAAGAGTTACTAACTTCTTCCAAAAGGTAAAGCATGGTCACCATCTTTCTGTAAAGACCATTAACACTTCTGAAGATACTAACTTTTATTTTGAAATTAGGGTTCTGTGCTAGTGTCCATGAAAATTATTTCCTGTCCCCAGTCTCAGATCAAGATTTAAGTACAGCTTGCAATAAAAAAAAAGCTTAGGTGTGTGATCACTCATGACACATATTGTTTCTTCTTTGCTCCGTGTTATATTATAGTTTGCAGAGGTTGATGGTAGCACTTTTTACCTGTGTTAAGAAGCAAAGCAATTTTTAAAACTATCACTTTCAGCGGCAGAGTTTGCAGATGCTGCAGTGATCAACTCACCATTAATCAAAAGTAATAAAAAGTTCAAGAAATCAAAGACAATTTCACATGACTGGCTGCTTGATACTTCTAGTACTACCAAATAGTTCATGTGAAGACTGGGAATAAATAAGGTTGAACTAAGGTTTGCTCAGAATCAAAGCAAGATGACTTGAGATAGCACAATATGAAGATACAGTTCTGTACAGAATCTTTATTTGTGCCATAGAACTTTCTTAATATTTTGTTAATTTTACAGGCTTCATAATGGAATTGTGTTACTTTAGAAGTGGTAGTGAGATATACGTTGCCTGACTAAGCTACAAGTGGGTCTAGCAGTGGCTATATCTTTGGACCTATTTGATATATGAAGGATGAAAATGAAATGAACTTACCTGTTCAAAAGGAATGTCAACAACTGTTATCTTCTTTGGCAATGGTAGTCGGACACTTTCTTTGCCCCCTCTTTTCACTCCTCCAGTAATCAGATACTTATGAAGTATACAGTTTTTGGAACAGATACCGGCCTTTATCACGTGGGATACTGCAGCAATTGATCTTTTTCTTAGATGGGGAATTAAGCTACTAATTCTGAGAATATTTAAGTCTGAAGTGAAAAACTCAAGTTTTAATGTTTGCAATTGTAGAGGATGCAGATGTTCAGTTGCTGTAGCCCAGCTGATACTTCTGCTACAGGTCTGACTTGTAGTGCTTAGATGCTTTGCCTTTGGGCTTGATTTTTTCCTTCTTGTTTAGGCATGGTTAGTCAGAATCTCCTCTGTTTCAAAGCAGATTACTAGCTAAGTAGGCCAGAACAAGTGTCACTGGTAGCTTGTACAGTCTGTGATGATTGTTATAATAAACTATAATTAACACATGCATCTACCTTACATTAACAGCTGTCTTAAGAAGCATATATTAGCTAAACTAAAGTAATAGGTGTTGGAATCCCTTGCTCTTCAGAGTACTGCTTGGTGGTGTGACTGTAAGTTTACATATATACTGGTTGTTCAACATCAGGCTTTGTGTTAAAAAAAAACAAAACAAACCCAACAATCACAGCTAATAATGAAGGAAGGCTGATGCATGACTAACTCTGGGTTGATGTGTACAGTTCTTCTGCCAGTGCTCCTTTCTTTACTCACAGTATAAATCAAATAACTTCACCAACAAAAATGTGCTATGTATGTGCTGCAGAATGCTGAAGTTTGATGCAGTAATGTAGTAGGATTAGCAGATGGTCTAATAAAGAAAAAACTTGTTGATTTCCCTAAGAAATCCTGTATTAAGGAAACTAAAACAAGGTACTTCTGACTATTGTGTTGGTTTGTATTTAGAAAACTGAACAATGTTAAAATGGAGTAATCTTTTGGAAAAAGTCACTTAAGATTTTTGTCTTATGTTCTATAGGTTTTACTGGGATTGACTCTGAGTATGAAAAACCGGAAGCCCCAGAGCTTGTGCTCAAAACTGATTCCTGTGATGTGAATGATTGTATACAACAAGTTGTGGAACTTCTTCAAGAGAGGGTGAGCAGAAATGCAGATATATCTTAGTAACCTTTTTTTCAAAGCACAAATGTGCTTGCAATCTGAATGTATGTGCTAGGAAAAGCAGAGACAGTTTTTGAGAGTTAAAGGCTTATAGATCCTTACATTCTAGCTTTAAACTTGTCCTATTGTGTGTTTCCTTTTTAAATGTAAACATTACAACATTGAACTCTAAGTCAAATAAGATTTGCAGAAGTGGAAAATTAATTTATATTATCATAACTGGTAACTGGAAGGGAGAGAAGGCTGTCTCCATTGTTACAGAACCAATGATGAATATCGACTTTAAAATTGGTTGCTACCATTTGTAAGAGTTTTGGGTTTTTTTTTTTTTTTTTTTTTACTTTGTCTCTGTAGTGTACAAATTAATATATACTGCAGATGTGAAGAAGCAGAGATACACTAAATCATTTGAGCTAGTTTAAACAGGGGCCGCTGTGGTTGTGTCTGGTTTCCCTTGTTTCCACTGTTTTTCTTGCACTAGTAAATGTGGTCCTGCAATTGTGTAATGACCAGTTCAGGAAACTGATCTTCTTGACACAACTGAGTTGAGTTAGTGGTTCATAGCTTCTGAAAAGGTATGTCTCTTTCCTTGTTCATGCCTGCCATCTACACCATCCCATTTGAAGCTTCTGGGCCTTCTCCTGTTGTCTGATAAGTGAATTCAGCTTATTACCCAACCTAAAAAAAAAACCAACCAAAAAAAAAAACCTCACAAAGAAACAAACAGGAAAAAAAACCCAACAAACATCGTGTAGCCAGTATGGAATTAATTTTAACCCTCTGTGCCAGTACAGCTCTGGAGAGATTTAGTCTTTTGTATGTAAACTTTCAAGAAAAACTCTGTTAGTAGATCACTGTTTGCTCAAGGTTGCTCAGGAAATAAGACAGGGCAGAAAAGCACAGCAGAATTCTAGATTTTTACCCTAATGCTCATCCAAATATTTTTTGGGAGAAAAAAGGAGAGTGCTGTATAGGACTCCTGCCGATGGGAGATGGCAGTTCCTGACTGTGGGAGGTCCTGTTCCTCCCTCTCAGAAGAACAATTCAGTATGTTTCATAATCGTAGAAACCAATGTCATGTGTGCCAACACAGTGATCCTCAAAGTCTTGCATTAGTACACTTGGTACACAGTGCTGAATGCTGGCTCCTGGCCCAGTCACTTTGCTCTATCCTTTGCTTAAGGCACACTTTAGCACTTTTTTTTTCTTTCTTTGTAGACAACAGTATCATGAATGCCGAGGTATCTTAGGGGTTGCTTACTTTAATGTGAAACAATGAAACCAAGGCATAGCTGAACAGGCATGTCTTGTTCTCAGGCCATGTTAGTACAGTGATATCTTGAGAATATAATTTCTGTAGATTTTCTTTATTGCAACAAGCTGTGTCTATGTTTTTTAATAATCTGTTGTGATTACTAAAGAAAAAGTCCATAGACCAGGCACATTAAAAATAATTAGGGATGTTTGTTTTGTTTCAATAGCTGTGAAAAACTTTGGGAAGAAGAACACTCAAAGTATTGGTAATCCTTGAATGTCAAGAACTGGTTTTTGTGCTAGTTCAGAAAATAATGGCAGTAAAGAGAAGACAGCTGGAACTGTATGTGTGTGTTGAGGTAGAGATGGACAGATATACACATATATAGTTGTTAAACAAAAATTTGAAACATTGTTCTTTTATGTAGGTAGTGGAATTATTTGGTTCTTAGAATTTTTCATAATATTTGAAAAGAATTCTGAAACCAGTTTATCAGGTCTTTCCCAAAAACATGTTCAATCCTTTATGGAATAAAAAGGGAGATAACCACATAAAAATGGGAGTAATAAGCAGCTGTTGGATCTGGAAAATTCTTGTGTGGCGTAACTTGGTTTTGAGGGTCACGTAGTATTGTTTCTTTGTTTGTAAATGTGGAAGATACTTCAAAGTTCTTTTTAGGGACCTAGAATGCAAGGCACTGATGAATATCTCCTAAAGCTACCAAGTCTGAGTCATATGAAAAGTTCCTTTTCCCCTCCCTGGACTGCTTTCAGTACTATACAAATCAGTGCTTGCACACCTTTTTTTCTTGCAGTCAGGCAGACTTGTGTGGCATTTGAACTTGATAAATTTGGCTTTCAATCTGCTGATACTTTCCAATGGAGTCAGAGAAGCCTAGTGCGAGTCTTTGGCTGTAAATATTTCATTGTTTTTGTTCTTGTTCTTCCTGTCAACAAATATAGCTGATCTAGCCCATTGCACAAAATTTGTATTTCCTTACTATGGAGCAAGTTCAATATTTAGCCCGGAAAATATTTTCTGAAGACATGCTCAGGAATGCCACGTTTATTGTTAAGGAAGTGCAAAAGTACAAGGAAAGAGTTGCATTTCCAGTAGGTAACTTTAGACTTTAAACTGTTAACTACCTTTGTATGAAAGTCCCATTCTTAGGGACATCAACTTACTGTGGCTCTGAATACCACTCCCCAAACTGGAATCTGATGATGCACTTCTACTACTATTTAGATCAATCCACTGAGTACATGGTTCAGTATTCTTTACTGAAAGTAAAGAAGGAAGTGGGGACAGGTGGCCTGGGAGGATTACAGAGAGGCTGTGCGAGTGGCCAGGGATCAGGTGAGGCAGGCTAAAGCCCTGACGGAACTGAATCTGGCCGGGGATGTCAAAAATAACAAGAAAGGCTTCTATGGGTATGTAGGGGACAAAAGAAGGTCCAAGGAGAATGTAGGCCCCCTCCGGAAGGAAGCCGGTGTCCTGGTTACCCAGAACATGGAGAAGGCTGAGGTGCTCCATGACATTTTTGCCTCAGTCTTCACCGATAAGGGCTCTTGTCTCGCCATCCAAGCTGTGGAAGGCACAAGCAGGGACTGTGAGGATGAAGAACTGCCCGCTGTACTGGAAGAGCAGGTTCGGGAATATCTGAGGAACCTGAAGGTGCACAAGTCCATGGGACCTGATGAAGTGCACCCGCGGGTCCTGAGGGAAGTGGCGGATGAAGTTGCCAAGCCACTGGCCATCATATTTGAGAAGTCGTGGTGGTCTGGTGAGGTCCCCGATGACTGGAAGAGAGGGAACATAACACCCATTTTTAAAAAGGGGAACAAGGAGGACCCGGGCAACTACAGCCCGGTCAGCCTTACCTCTGTGCCTGGCAAGGTCATGGAGCAGATTCTCCTGGAAACCATGCTAAGGCACATGGAGAGCAAGGAGGTGGTTCATGACAGCCAACATGGCTTCACCAAGGGCAGATCGTGCCTGACCAATTTGGTGGCCTTCTATGACAGGGTTACAGCATCAGTGGACAAAGGCTGGGCGGAGAATGGATCGAGACCAGCTCTGAGGAGAGGGACTTGGGGGTGATGGTGGATGAGAAGCTCAACATGAGCAGGCAATGTGCCCTTGCGTCCCAGAAGGCCAACCGCATCCTGGGCTGCATCAAGAGGAGCGTGGCCAGCAGGTCGAGGGAGGTGATTCTCCCCCTCTACTCTGCCCTGGTGAGACCCCACCTAGAGTACTGTGTCCAATTCTGGAGCCCCCAAGATAGGAAGGACATGGACCAGTTGGAGAGGGTCCAGAAGGAGGGCCACGAAGATGCTAAGAGGGCTGGAGCACCTCTCTGGTGAGGACAGGCTGAAAGAGTTGGGGCTGTTCAGCCTGGAGAAGAGGAGGCTCCGGGGAGACCTGATAGTGGTCTTCCAGTACCTGAAGGGGGCCTACAAGAAAGATGGGGAGAGGCTGTTCAGTAGGGCCTGTTGTGACAGGACTAGGGCTAATGGTTTTAAAATAGAGGGAGGTAGATTTAGATTGGATATTAGAAAAAAAATTTTACCATGAGTACTGGAACAGGTTGCCCAGAGAGATGGTGGAAACCCCATCCCTGGAAACGTTCAAGGCCAGGCTGGATGAGGCTCTGAGCAACCTGATCTAGTCGGGGATGTCCCTGCTCCTTGCAGGGAGGTTGGACTAGATGGCCTTTGAAGGTCCCTTCCAGCTCTAACCATTCTATGGTTCTGTGATTCTGTATGTATAAACTTCCTGTCCCCTCTTCCATCTCCCACCCATCCCCCAACAGTGACATCCAAGTTCTTTTGTAAGCTTAGCATTGTACCTATGTTTGGAAAAGTGATCCTCATGGTATCTTAGAATACTGATTTCCTAGATATATTCACAGAATTTCCAGCAATTATATTAAAATTCTGTATTTTGGAGCAGTGAGGCTTTCAAGCGGAGTAGAAGTTAAGGGTTGTTTTTCATTGTTGTGGTTTATAAGATCAGTGTCCTTTTTTTTTTTTTTTTTTTTTTTTTTCCCTAAGATGTGAACCTTGATGCTGATAGTTCCTGGAAAATATGTGGAAAAGGATTCTGCTAGAATCAAACTATACCTAGTGGGTGGGGGAAAAAAAAAGATGATAAAATAGTAGAAGTTACCCCGAGAGTTTGTGGATGCTCCATCCTTGGAGATATTCAACACCTGATTGGCCACGTTCCTGAGCAGCTTGCTGTACTGGGAGCAGTTTTGAGTAGGAGGCTGAACTAGATGACTTCCAGAGGCTCCTCTGTGACTCTGTGATAAGGCTAATAATTATTTTGTGTGAGAGGCTGGGGAAAAAAACCACACACCATATGTAAAGGATATGCAAGATTATACTATTAGTTTTATACTGTTACAGTGAAGATTTAAACACACAGCAGTAAAGATGTAAGCCAGAGTGAGCAGAAACCAGTATAAACTTTTAAGAACAACTTAAAAAAAACCCACCTCAGTATTCAACTTCTGTAATTCCCAAATCAATAAAACATTGATTTCTTCTCATACTTAGGAAAGTAAGCAGAACTTTCTGTATTTTAAGTTACGGATTTCTTACTACTGAATGTTAAAGGAATAGATTTCAGTCGCTCAAATGGGTAAAAAGCATGTATAATTTTGGAGTTATTATTAAAGAACACGGTTCAGTTACATTGAATTGTGTAATCAGTAAATACTGTGATGGTGTCATTTTTGTTAATTATTTTTTTCTGCTTTCTTCTCTTGTTTTTAACTTCTGTATTCTGGGAAAAGGCACAGACAAGGTGACTTATTTTGACCAAAACAGATGTGTAAATGGCATCTTTACACATTTGAGAGAAACAACAGTGAGTGACTGGGGTCAGAAATTCCTCTTGTTGGCACAAGAGGAGGCGTGTTTCTATGGATCAATTGAGTTTAAAACATGCCAGAACACAACTCACGGGCAGAGAAGAGACCCTCAGTCCAGAAAATTGTACCTTTCTGTTAAGATCATGGCTGTCGTTGCACTTTTCAGTTTTCCCTGTACTTAAAAGTACTGACAAACTTCCCTGCAAGCTGGAGGTACCAGAGCTTCAGTGATTATTACAGTTAAGCAAATACTTCTGATTGTGTTTTCCCATATAAATAATTCAGTGGCTTCACACCTCAATTAATATGAACTTATAAGACTAGTCATTCAGTAATGTAAATTGGATGTTATTGTGAATGCCCACCTATGGGAATCTTGCCTGAAGGTCCTTTCTTCACAGACTGTTAAGGATGTTAGACTGTATCAGCAAAGAACCTACCACCACAGTCTGAGGAGGCACATTCCCATAAAGCATCTGGTTTACTTTTTTATTATTTTGTAGTTACTTATATGAATGCATTGTGAAATAATAAATGCTGAGGAATATTATGTAACTTGTCCTTTGGTAGAACGAACCTTTGAGTAAGGTTACTACCTTAAAGCGGTCACTAGATGGCTTGCTAGCCTAACATTTTCCTAAAATTCATACAGTTTAAAGACCTGTGGATTCCTTTTGCTGCTTTTGGTTTATTAGATTTTTTTGTTTTATTCGATTTTTTTTAAATCGAAGATGTTGTTTTAAATGCCATTGTTATGTCTGCAAAAGAGTCTACGTTTACTAATCCTAAAAATTCTCTAAATGTCTGACTCAGTGTTGCTGCAACTGTCTTTAAGCTGTTTACATCCTTATAATGAGGTATGTTGTTGACAGAAACTGCATTGTGAAACCCTTATTTTCTCCATTGTTTTGCCCATTAGTGGGACACTAAAACCAGAATAGCATTTGAAGAGACCTTTTAATAGGCACATTTATTTTAAGCTTTTGATGGTTTGTAAAATTAGGACATTCTAGCATGGTAATGAACTAGGGTCCAGAGGGACATCTTCTGTGAAGCAGCATAATGTGTACTCTGTCATACTTTGCTTGTAAGGTCTACTGTTCTTTACCGGAGGCAATACCTTTATTTGATTCTGTGCTTATTGCTGTGGCAGGAATCTGCTGCAGGTCTCCTGGTCTGAAATGCTGCTGATTAGGCAGAGAAAATAGAAGGCAGTTAGATTTTGCCTAAATAACTGTCTAATAAAATCAACTTCAAAATGATGTCTGATATGTGATGGACTGAGCTTTTCCTTATAAAATTGAAGTGCTAGTTTAATTTATTTTCCTTTTCTTTGTCTTTGGAGATATGAATTATGTAACAGCCAGTGAGACTCGCCATGCCTTTTTATTCCTTCAGTCATTTTATCTCCCACTTACTTTCATCATCCCACTCTGTTTGTTTTACTTTCCATGGAGGTAGTGCCTAATGTCTAGTAAATGCTTGGATAAGTGATTTAAAATGCTTGGGCAAACTTTTGTTTCTTACAGGTATACCTGTTTACTCTGGGCTGCATATACTGGAAAAATAAAGATAATTTCTTTATTCTTGTTGTGGGTCTGAATATGCTTTGCTGTAGGAGTGAGCTTTTTTTTCTCAAAAAGTAAAACATTACTTTACAATAGTTTCCAAAACTCTGAAAAACCTGTTTTAAAAAGAACTATCAGCTACTTTTCACTGATTTTTTTTTTTTTTTTTTTTTTTTTTTTTTTTTTTTTGCTACTGAATATCACCAGAACATTTGACTGGATTTTGACATTTTATACCATCCTTTGCCAGAGGAGACACTTCAAAGTTTTATTATGATGTCATGATGGCCTTCTCCCTTCTCTTTTTTTTTTCTTCTTGTTTTTTTTTAATTATGTTTTTATCCTTATATTCATATGTTATGAGAAGCCTAAGGTCTTGAGCATTGTGAAGTGGAAATGTCTTGTTTAAAATGCATGGAGGAAAACGCAATTTTTTTCAAATAAAATATTGATATTCTGGGGTGTTCTGGTTATAAAACTAGATTTCAGTTCACTGCATGTATATATATACAGAGATAACCTCATTTAAGTGTTCTAAGTGTTCGTATACAGATTAGAACACTGGTGTTATGTCAGTTGCCATAGGCAATACATTTAATTTGTACTTCTGTATTAAATCACTTTCAGTTGAGATAGAATTTTTTTTTTTCCTCCATGTTACCACTTCTAATGTATGTTGCATAGTGAATGATTTAAGCTTATAAATACTCATTCTCCAAAACTTTCTTTTACTTCTTTTGCAAGTATAAAAGCATAGTCTTCCTTTTGCTGTAGGTCATGTAGGCATTAATAAGTCATAAAACTAGCACTTACCTAGTAAATAATTAACCATTTAATTAAGTGTTTTATGGGGTACTTAAAGTTTAGGAAAAAAATCTCTTGTCAGAATGTTTCACTTCAGTTACTCAAGCCAGCAGCTTGGCTAGCAATGTATCATAATCTTGGAGCAGGGCTGATTTTTAAATGAGTGAAAATTGCTTAACGAATAAACTCTTGCTACGAAGTAGTGCAACATTAGAATTTTACTTCTTGACCATGTGTTCAGTGTCAAGAAGCACTCTGAGCAAATATTAAGTTCTGTTTATTTCTGTTTGTATAGGACATTGTACCAGTGGATGCCTCTTACGAGGTGAAGGAGCTTTATGTGCCAGAAAACAAGCTACAGTTGGCCAAAACTGATGCTGAGTCTCTGTTAACCTTGGAAATAAATAAGGTATTGTGTGTTCAGTTATCTCATTGCTGAAGTTGAAAGACTATTGCTCAGTGGAAGTAGATAGAGTTGAAATACCTGTACTGGTAACAGAATGCATCTCGATATACTTTTTCCCTCTTTTCTTGAGAGAAATCACATCTGTGTTTTCTTTTATTGGTTACAGAGATAACAATTTATAATAATTGTTCTCTATCTCTGTAACAATGTTATAGAGGTAACAATTGAATTTCATAATTTCATAAATAATATCTGGTGTAGTATTACTTAGTTTATCCCAAGCCTGATGATGAAATTTACAGTGACTTCCTCCCATGCCTTCTCCACTCCCCACCGAGTCAATGGACTAAACCGCGCCTGGCATGTCTTGTATGAGTAGTTGTTTCTAGAAGAATTACTTTTTTTTTTTTTTTTTTTTTTGAGTTTACTTACCCAACCATTTTATTTTGAAGGAAATCAGTTATTGCTGCTTGATTCTCCTTGCTGATAACCTTCAGCTGAACGATAGTAACCTTATATACCAGGCTCAAACAGTTGCAAACTTAAGTCCACAGAGAGGTGATGAGATCTACTTTATGGTTTGGGTTGGCTTTTTTTTTTTTTTTTCCTGGTTAGAACATATTCATGCTACTTTTCTGGCTTCCAGCAGAGAAAATGTGGAAGAGCGTGGATCAACTTGATTGACTGTTATTATTTTGGTTAAACGTATTCTTTTCCAACTCATAAATTAGACAAAGCTACTGTGTGTCTATTCTACCTCATCTTCTTTTTCTGAAGAACTAGGCCTAAACACAGATACAATGTGTGATTTCCCCCCCCCACCCCCACCGGCTTTTTGACAGTACTGCTAGAACTTAAAGCTGAGAATTTGATCTAGCAGTTGACTAAGCTCAGAGTTGAGCATCTGCAGTGAGTAATTTGACTTTGAAGGATTGAGATGACATACTAAGCTCTGAATTAAATAGTTTCAAAATTTGCCTAGTCTTCTACTACTAATAAATTTTAATACTTCCTTTCACTGTGTCTTACTACATTCCTCACAACTACGTGTCCGTAAAACTATTTATTGCTTTGATGAGGAATAAATAAAAATTTAAGGTCACCATTATTAAATTTCTGTAGTGTCCCATTCTAAATTGCTCCCTATCTAGAAAAACGAATCCTTTTCCCCTCCACCCCCAACCAAGTGGTTTGGGGTTAAAGATCAAGCAAGTATATAATGCAAGCTTGGGAAGAAAATGTGTGTTGTGCTTGCCTCAGCATAAATTAACAGTGTAATAAAATTAGTCATGCTCTTTGCAAAAGAGACTTGCAAGACTTGACCAAGGCTCAGTAATGCACATGCAGAAATAAGAGGCCACACACTAAGTCATAGTGTGACTGTTTAAGTGCTAAGGAAGGAAATTCTCTGGAAGTTGATACCTCTTAAACTAAAATAAGTACTAGTCCTGAGAGAATTTTACTTCTGGTTTGTCTCACTAGTTCCTGCAGTAAAAATTGTCTTTCTAATCTGTTTAAAGATTAGACCTCTTAATATTCACCCTCATAATTCTGATATTTTTGTGGTAATTATAGGCATTATTTTTCTTCTTACCTCTTTATTATCTTGCTTTGTAAAAAAATAATTCCAAATGAGACTCTAGTTCTTTCAAGTTGAACTTTATAAAAGATTTACAAATAAGATTTGTTGTTGTGGGGTTTTTTTCTTTTGTTTGTTGGTTTGTTTTTTAACACATGGAAATTTGATCTAGTCTAAGTACTGGAAAATAGCCAAAAAATATGAACATTGAGGAAAAAGTTGTTCCTTTTTTCTTAATTGTAGAAACTTTGAATTCTTTGTGATTAAAAACTGTAATACTGAGACATCTTCCATTTATACTGTCCTGCATTATATGGGTAAATAATGATCTATTATGATTAATACTTGATGTCAATCATTAAGCAACAACTTTTATCTGTGATAAGTCTATTTCTCCATTTTTTACAAGGTGGATATGCAATGGGTGCAAGTGCTAGCAGAAGGTTGGGCAACACCCTTGAATGGCTTTATGAGAGAGAGAGAATACCTACAGTGCCTTCACTTTGACTGTCTACTCGATGGTAGGGTGAAACTTACATTTTTTCATTTATTCCTCTTTGAAGGCTCTGTTTTACTCCAGCTTTTTAGGGTTTTTTTTTAGTTTTTTTTTGCACTCTATATCAAAGAGGGATAGTAAAAATTCCTGTCTGCTCACTTCCTTCTACATTACTCTTCTCTTGCTGGAGACCAAATAGCAGGGGAAATTAAAAAAAATGTCACTTGTCTTTCAATTGTATGATCTGGGCATCTATTATCCCTCTTAGATTTTTCTTGTTCCCTTTTCTGTAAGTCTCTGGGATACTATGCTAGGCAACATAATGCCACTCTGTTATTTTGGAGTATCTAAAGTCTGCAGTATCATTTTGGACTGCTAGGTTTTTTTTTTTCATTCCATTTGCCTTCTGTGTGTCCATCCAGGTGAAACCTTCTCTGCAGATGGCATGCTATGCATTCAACTGTTAAAATAGCTTGTAGCTCCTTATTCTGCCCTTGTAGTCTTCTGTAAATCAGGATTTTTATAAGGCTTTTTATAAGACCTTGTATAGGTGAGTGTTTCAGATGTGGCAATATTACAAGTTTTTAAACCTCTCTTGCAATTGTTTTTAGTACCTCACGTATGCTGCAAAAAATATGAGTAACAAAAAATAATGAAAAACTTGTTGATGGGAACAATTTTCTGTCCTAAGTTTAAATAGAACCGTCATATTCCTCTAGATGCTACCATACTTACTCTTCTTAGTTATCTACTGCAACATTTATGTATGACAACCCTTTTAGAAAAAATGTGATTGCCTTAAAGCTGCTTCGCTACATGAAGCAGTGGCAACAGTTAAGTCAAAACAGCATCCTGAAAGTTTCCACCCTGCTTGGTATGTTAGGTCTTGGAGTCTCACAGCAGCAGTCATTTTCCAGGGTTTTGATTTTGAAGAGAGGAAAACTGTATAATACCTGCAATGCATCTCATCCTTTGGGCTCTAAATGCAATGTTCATACTGACTGACTTCTATATTATGGAGATAAGTGCATTAAGTTTAACTTACCTGAAATAGTCTCAAGCTGACACTGTGCTCACCTGTGACTTAACAAATCACTCCGCTAGCTTGCCTCAGTTTCTGGTTTGTACAGTGCCTGAAGACAGATATCAAAGATATTATATATTTATTATTGATCACTGACAAAATTTTAATAATTGACAGATTTGAGATCTCTTCCCAGTTTGCAATATTCATTTACTTGTTTGAAAGGCAAAAGGATTTTTTTTAATTATCAAGTTAGGGGGTGGCAAATCACCTTCTCTGTGACTGTCTCTTAGCTCAATTTAGTGACCTAGTTCTTTTGAAAATAACTCTGAGCACTAAGACTGAACTTAGGAGAAGATGGACAGCATTCTTTCTATTTTGCATTATGAATGAAGGAGGGACCTATTTTTCTCTTAAACTTTTCATCCAGCTTCATAATTTTTAACTTCTTACCACATTTAAGGTAAAATTGAGAGAAGGTTATAAAAAATGTATTGCTCAAATAACATGGAAATCAGCCTTATTTAGAGTCTTGGCCTCACTAAAGCCAATAGCAAAACCCCAATTAACTTCAAGGAGCCCATGACTTTTCTCTTGGAGACCACCCAAAAGTTTTGCACTCTTTCAGCAAGTGTATGCTCTTTAGAATTCAAACCTTTGTATGAGACTTGCAGTATTTACTCCACTGGGTTTCTCAAAGCTCACTCTTGTAGTCAAGAAAAACAAGACTTCCAGCATCTAGCAGTGAAGTAAATGCTTAAAAATGAGGAGCACACATAACCTTAAAATTCAGATACATTGATTTAGTTTTAGAAGTAAAGTAACTGGTAAGCTTTCAGCTGAATGAACTATGCAAAATGTCTGCCTGACTCAATAGTTGTTTCTGAAATATATATGCTTGAATCTGAATACAGTTATAAGTAAACAGCAAAAGTCACCTTTTGAAATAGTTGAATTATGTATGCTAACTACTTGGGTACATTTGACTGGTTCTATCACATTGGACTTTCCTTATTGGGTCTATTGAGAATGCTATTTCTTTTTCACTCAATATGCACTTCAGAAGCAATCTTGCCTAATATTTTGGATTATCTATTTTAAAATGTCAGTTGTGTGTTTCTGCTTACTATATAGCTTCTTGAACAAGATATTGATTTGAGATCTCAAAAAAGTAGTATGCTCACAATCTAAATACTTGTGTGGAGCTATAAGTACTTGCTATTTTCAGTACTGTCTTTGCTCTTTCTCAAACCCCAGTGCTTGCACATTTTTTAGCACATGTATCTTGTGCAAGAGTACATTCAAAAAGTTACTTTTAACCTCTGTTAAAATAAGTACTTGAACTACCTGTTATGTCATACACTTATGGCCTGAAATGTAACTTGTTAGGAGGGTAGATTTTCATATAATTGATGACCATATTGATGACCATTACTATGGAAAAAGTTTTTTTCTTTTTTTTTTTTCCTTTTTCTTTCTTTGTTTTTTTCTTTTTTTTTTCTTTTTTTCCCTTTCACTTTCCAGGCGGAGTTATTAACCTCTCAGTGCCTATAGTGCTAACGGCTACACAAGAAGACAAAGAAAGACTGGATGGGTGTACAGCAATTGCATTGGTGTATGGAGGTCGCCGCGTGGCCATTCTCCGTAATCCCGAATTCTACGAGCACAGGAAAGAGGAACGCTGTGCTAGGCAATGGGGAACAACATGCAAGGAACATCCCTATATCAAGGTGTGTGTTTAAAAGTTGAAAATCTAATCCTATTAGCTGTACTGTTTGTGGAGCTGCAAATTAAATGAAGCTGATGTTTGTGACTGATGTATTTTGACAGTAAAACTACTTTGAGAAGTAATTAAAACATTTGAGCAGAAACAGGTGATTTTTTTTTTTTTTTAAAATTTCCTATGTAGATGTTGAGTAGTCTGGCCTTACTGTGAAAATCTAATGTCAGTATGTACACATGAAATGAATTTAGAATGTACTCTAGAATCTGTGCTACAGAAGAGGGAACTTTGCCCTCTAGTGTGCCAAGGAAACACATCCCTCTGTGTAGCCAGATGGATTATCAAAGTTCCCTAATCAGCAGATATATGCATTGTGAAGGCAAGAAAACGTCAGTTCTGCCTGCATGTGGAGCATGCCTGGTTTAGATGCTTTTGAAATAGGCTCCGTTCCTGGTGAGTTCACCATTTAACTCTCTGGGGAGTTATTTCCAATCCATTGTGTTCAATATGACCTTATGTATATGTCATACTGAAGTGTTCCAGTTGTAACATACACATTGCAACGATGTAAATATTGCATCTTAGCTCTGCTGAGCCCAAATATGTTTCTTTCCCCTTTTGTCTCTCTAGTATCTTTTTGTTTACAGCTATGACTTGAAATCAGATTAAAAAAAAATCAAGCAAGCCTCAAATTATGAGCTTGTTCTTAAGAAGGGAAACTATTTGATGTGTTCTGAAAGTGTTTATCTGACTGATAGTTATACATATGTGCCAACTATGGATTTTTGTACTACTTTATTAATGTATAATCAATTTTTTTATTAGTATATAATGACAGTCTTTTACTGCCTGGAATATTTTTCAAAGCCCTTTGTGTTCTGTGCTGATGAACATAAGATTACATGTTTATTGAAAACTTAACACAAATTTAAGAAATTCTAAAAAAATCTCATTCAGACAAGATCTGAGCGATTTAGTATAATGCATTAGCCGTTACAGAGTGACATGGCTGAAACTAACGTAGAAGATGAGGAACTATGTTCTTATGTTTGTACTAGGGTGTAGTATCATGACAGTAGATGAATGTGTGCATAGACCCTTCTGAATTAATCAGAAATCTTTGAGTGCCTGAGAGATACCGAGTTTTCTGATCTTCATATCTTTAACACACCTTGCTCCCACCTTGATAAGATGTCAAACTCTGGCATTTTCTTTGGGAAGGGGGTGGTGACTGTAGTGTCATTTAATTCCATCAGGTCCTCTGTCTCAGAGCGAAAATGAATTGAAAAATACACACTTAATTTTGACATCTTGGCTTGTGGGTTTAGCGTGTAATATGTTATGTTATATCCACATTTATTGTCATCTTTAAATTATGTAAGGCTAAAAAAATATCAGAAATGTGTACGAAACTTGGAAGATTTTTGTGGTCCCATCTTCAAAAGCAAATACATTCTCAGAAATTAATGATTTCCAAGTGATTTCCGTGCCCGTTGCTAGAGTACATTAAGCAGCTTGCTGTAATTATTTGCTTATAAAGAATGAGGTGATATTTGAAGATATCAAAAGAATTCTAGTGAGTGTACAATATATGTTGCCTTGCTAAAGTGCTACCTTGAAACAAATCCAGAAGTTATCCTACTTCAAAGATTCTGGTTTTATTTGTCAATTAAAGTGGATGAGTAGTTAATCAGAACTGTTTTATTTGTAACTTTATTGCTGACCAGGATCTTGTAAGCTACAGGGTGATACTGGAATTGCATTTGCTTTGACCAATGACTGTAAAGTGTGCAACTTCATTGTACTTAATATATTAGACTTTCCAGCTGCTATCTCTTTTTATCATGTAATAATGTTGGTTAAGAGTACTGGCTACTTGCATTTCTGTATATTAAAAAAAATCCTCTATTTTTGAAAGGAAGACATATGCCTACTGAAGATTTGTGCATCTCTCTTGCAGCTTGGTATAACATGTCTGGACTATGGTCCAGTGATTTTTTTTTTTAATTTTTTTTTTAATTTTTATTTTTATTTTTTTAAAACATTGATGTTTGACTTGAGACTGTCAAATAAAAGTAACCTGGAACTCTTCCCTTGGTAAAGATGTGCCCCCATTGCAATGCTCTAGATGCTCAGGAGAAGGTAACAACCAATCCTGACAAAGATTTAATTTTATTTTCTTAGATGGTCATGGAGCAAGGGAACTGGCTTGTAGGTGGAGATCTACAGGTCCTTGATCGTATTTATTGGAATGATGGACTTGATCAATACCGTCTCACTCCAAGTGAACTAAGGCAGAAATTCAAGGAAATGAATGCCGGTGAGTACACGTTTCTTATGTTTCTTGTTCTGTTTCTTTCTGCAAAGATTTATCCAAATGACTGCTGCCTTAATACTATGGGGATTAATATTGTTTCAAGGATAAAAATTTTGAATGCTTTCTTAGGTGGCATTCTTTGCCTTTACTGTATTAATTTTTATGATCTTGGGCACTGTGTTGCCTAAATAGACAAGAGAAGCTGGTAATGCTTCAGGTTCAGAATTTTATCTTTCCATGCACACTAGACATATTACTAATGCAAGAAAAGATAACGTTAAAATGTGGTAGAGTGTGATTTAAAAATTATCAGGTTCGGCTAAAACTGTAGAGGTGTGGTTGAGTGTTCAGCTTTCATGCTTTTCTATTTTTA
This sequence comes from Chlamydotis macqueenii, assembly GCF_036417535.1. Taxonomy (NCBI): domain Eukaryota; kingdom Metazoa; phylum Chordata; class Aves; order Otidiformes; family Otididae; genus Chlamydotis; species Chlamydotis macqueenii. Next base: position 26,270,310 of record NC_141559.1, read on the forward strand.
AGTCTGTTTCATGCTGCTTCTGGGGAGCAAAGCTTATGACAGTAATGCAAGCAGACTGGTGCAAAGTGTAATGTATCACAGTTAAAAAATTTGACCTAACTGGTGGCTTTATATTGCAGAAGAAACAAAACAGTTTTTCTCTCTAAAGCAGTTGTGTTAGGCAGATAAATAAGAGGCTGAGTAAAGTCATAAAGCAGAGAACCATCAAACATATTTCCTTCATTGTGGCAGCAACTGGCAGGCAGCTGCTAAGCTCTTCTAAGTGTGAGTGATGAGACTAACATCAAGAATGCAAGCCGAGGTTGGTCCTGAGCTCCTGTCTTTTTTCAGTGTGGTCAGTATTTCCAGGATCTGTGGGTTTGAGATACCAGTCTTTGTTTTAGCTAGCTCCTAAATAAATATATTTGATACCCCAAAAAAAACCCTGTTCTCTAGATTTTGTTGGTCCCTTATTGGGAAGCCTCTCAGTTACGGTGATTTTGCTGTCTTGTAGGGTACCTTAGTTCATCTTAATTTGCAGAAGGGAGAAATCCTGGTTGTGTAAGGGTTTTTCATCGAAGGGCTTGCAATACTTTGGAATAGCAGTTAGCCTTGCTTTATTCTTACTGTGTGTAAAGTATACTAAGCTGTTCAGATGAAGGAAACTTTTTAAGGCACGTTAAATCATCTTTTATTTGTTTTATTGCAAACATGTCCATTTGTTTTCCTGATGATACACTGAGCCTTTAAGAGAGGTAGCATAGTTTGATTTCCTCTTAGAATTTAACTTTATATTATATGGTCATGCAAGTGAAAAATCCAAAGAGAAGATCATAGCTATTGGAGAAACTAGAGTAATTCTGCGGAAATCTCAAAAATTAAGGAAGATGATTTCTGTTTTTTTTTTTTAGTGTGGTTATTTTTTATTAGTTTTGCTTATTGAGTATACTGATTTTATAATAATTCGTAATCCTTTAATGACCTGTAACGACTGCTGTTATACTTGTTTAATAAAGTTCAGAGGAAAGATTGTACTGTTTGAAGATTTTTCTATGGTTGTAGAACTCCTGATAAAATAACTTGCTTTCCTTAGATCTTTTGTCTGCTTTTTCCTCCGTAGATGCTGTCTTTGCATTCCAGTTACGCAACCCAGTGCACAATGGGCATGCTCTTTTAATGCAGGATACTCATAAGCAGCTTTTGGAACGTGGCTACAGGCGCCCAGTTTTACTCTTGCATCCACTTGGAGGCTGGACAAAGGAGGATGATGTTCCTCTCATGTGGCGCATGAAGCAACATGCTGCAGTTCTGGAGGAGGGAATCTTGAATCCAGAAACAACAGTGGTGGCTATATTCCCTTCCCCCATGATGTATGCTGGACCAACTGAGGTAAATACATCAAGATTTTAAAACAAAACAAACCTCCTTTGATAGTGCACTAAAGTACTTCGTGCTAGGCCTGATGCTTGTGCATTGTGGTTTTTTTTTAAATGGAGAGAGGAGACTAATTTTCCTTGGGAAACCAAACTGTAAAGGCTCCCTCTGTCATCAACCAAAACATTCTTCTATGAAGAAACTTCTACATTGGAGGATTTTGCTAGAAATTATGGAAGACAATATTTGGTTTATGTGCTTCTTTCTTTATGGTTATAAGGGCATGATAATGAGTTAATCTTTCCTCCTTTTTTATAGTCTCTTTCAGAAGGAATTGTAAGATTTGTTAACATACCAAATAGTTGTCTGAATGTTAGGATACTTAAGTTTTATGACTGTTAAGCAACAAGTTTGTATATTGGAGAGCTATACACAAATTAGAAGGAAAAAAAAAGGCCGTGTTTATTTTTTGGCATTCTTAATTCAGAGAAAATTATTTCAAGGCTTTTATATTAAATAATTCTTTGGCAACACTTTATTTAGAAGTCAGATCTTGGATTGGAATCCCTAGAGATTTGTGGCAAGCAGCAGAGAGAATAAATGCTCTCATGCCCTACCTCACCCCTTTGCCATGAGTCACAGGAATTCAAATTCTGACCAAGGTCAAGAAGTTAACTCTGGTAGCTTTTTGATAGATAGGAGATCTGACCAGTGGAATTAAATTAGACAGGTGTTGCTTACTTTCTGCTAGCCAGTGGACTGATCAAACAGAGCTTGCACTACTTTTCAGTCCAGAGAAAAAGCTGTAGTCCAGATCTAGCTGAGGCATGTGAGTGAGTTACTGTAGGGAATCTTATACTGTTCCCCATAGAACTTTTATGAGAATTAACAGAAATCTTCCATTTCGGTCTGGTATTCATGAGCATATGAGGAGTAACATAATCCAGAATCCTTATTCTGAGCAGAAGAAGAGTTTTCTCCTAATTTGTATGGCATTTCCAGTGACCTCAGAGTACAGCCTGACAATAATGTTTGTAGCCAAGTAATAAAAGAGAGTCTTCTAATCATTTTTCCATAGATCCTTTAAAAGACATTGGTACCAGATTTGTTTCTGTAGCACAACTGCTTTACAGAACAACAAGCAACTGTTTGTATGGTTATCTACAGGATGGCTATGGCCTTCCAGTCTGTAAAGTTTTTAATGGACATGTTTCATAAACATCAGTTTAGCATTTTTGGTTTTTAACATTCCTGATAGTTACCTTGGAAGAAAATAAACAGTTCTATAAGGGAAAATTCTGTATCAAAATGCAATAAATTAATCTGCTTAGGAAAATCAATATGTTCTGAAGTAGCATGGATGTATAAAAATGGGAAAAGAGCTGCTAGTTTCATGTCTCAAACGTGGTTTACAATGTTCTAAATTGTCTTAGTCAAATAGTTTCACTTTTTCAAAATTGAGTTCTTGCTGTTAAGTTTCTTAACTATGCTAGAATAGTTTCAGAAAATACGCTGCTAGCTTCTGTGGTATGCTGGAATTTCATGTGTATGGCCCACTCTGTGCTTGTAACATAAATATTAAAATTATTAGCATAGCTGTCAGCATCCAGATACTTCCACAGCACCCTATATGCTTGAATAGCAGTGGAATCCATCATGTATAATGTCTGGCTGTGATCAAGGTGAGAACTGATACCCTCGTAACTCCTAACTGGTTCCTAATTTCATTATCTGACTACTGATTTACAGAACTGTCCATATTGACTGGAAGATTTCCTCCTTGAATAGTTTCTGTAGCCATTAGTTATAGAACTAATATAGAACTAGTAGTTACTACTCTGAGAAATCACTTTTGAGCTTCTTGCTTAAAGCTTATTAACATAGAACAGCATGCAGAGTGACTAAAATATGAAACACTGATTGTTTTATGTAAAGACTTGCAGTACACAGATGCAGATTTTTTTTTGTTTTATTTTGTGATGGAAGGGAAATTTATCCATCACATTGTCCGTTTACTACAAGGTAGTGGCAGCAATTTTTGTCCTAAGATTTGTGTGTTTTTTCCCTCCCACCTCCCATTTTTTTCCCCCTTTAGTGCTTGACAGATGTTTATTACTGTTCGACTTGTGAAGCTATTTTGCACTATGTAGTTACTGGGTAGGCTCTTCAGTTTTGTGTGAAGGTAAGGCTACACATAAACGCAGAAACTACTGTTATATACTTACTAGTTTTTTAAACTCTTGTCTGAATATCCTTTGGCAGATACTAAGCTATATAGATGGTATGACAATTCCTTTAGGGGAATACTTCCCAGGAAGAGAACATACTGACATTTCGTTAAGTGGTGTGTCTAGTTATTTTACTTTTCCTGTACTGTACAGTTAAATTTTCTATTGAAAATATTACATATCAAAAGGAATTAAGAAAATTCACCAACAGTCCTGTAACATAGTAAGTCTAAAAACTTTTTTCCTCTGTAGTAACTAAGCTATAAGGAAAAATAAAAATGAAGTTGTTAGTTATGAAACCACTCATTTTGAAATGTGCAGGGAAGAAATGTTGGAAAGCTATTTGTCAGTATTTACAATACTTCAAATATCAGATGGAAGGGAGCTGGTACATCCAAGCAAAATTTCAGTAAAGCTAAAGTTTCTGATTTTGACATTGGTTCCTCACTAGTTCATACAGATGTGTTAGAATAAAATTACTTCAGAATGATCAGTGAAAAATGGCGAAGTATTTACCAAAGCTAGAGTTGCTTTTTCAGGTTTTGTCTTGAAAGCTTGTGGTATAAATAGGCAGTTCTAGTGCTCTGAAAGTCTATTCTAAGCATTCATGTGCAGTATGTACCTAGTTTATATGTCCTTTGGGTCTTAATATTCATGCAGACTAAGTGTTAAAGTCCTTCCTTGAATAACATTCTTGTCACACACACTGGGTGAAAATGCTGAGCATTTTTCTTTTTTAATGTGTAGATAAGTTGATTAGATCTGGATGAGTCTCTGAGCAACCTGATCTAGTCGGGGATGTCCCTGCTCCTTGCAGGGGGGTTGGACTAGATGACCTTTGAAGGTCCCTTCCAACCCTAACCATTCTATGATTCTATGAATGCTGTGTTTAAGTAGCCTATCTTGTCTTTCTTCCAGTGAGATCTTTGGCAGCTATCTATTGGTCAGGATGTCTTCTTAGAGAAATTACTGTCATTAAAATGGAGCAATATATGGCTAGATCCCACTAAGCTTCCCAAAGCAACTGCTTTTGCGTTAATCTTTTTATATAAAAGAAAAAGGATGCAGAGTGACAACATCAGGAAGAACTGAGTGTAGAAATGGATGAGCTCCATCTTTCTTACCCTGACTATACTGTTCCAAACCCTGTGCTAAAGTAACGTTTAAAGTATCATAATGTGCATATGAAACGGGAATAGTATGCCTTAGCTGTAAGTTTGATGGTGATTCACATAATTGATTTTTGGGGTTTTTTTTGTGACTCTAGATAAAAATCATGTCTGATTAGGGAAGAAGTGGTAATTATACAATGCACGTACATTTTAAAGGTCATATTTTGACTGTTTTCTTCTGTTGGCTGTTTTCTTCTGTTGGCTGTTTTCTTCTGTTGGCTGTTTTCCTCTGTCTTCATTCTAGGTTCAGTGGCATTGTAGATCACGGATGGTTGCAGGAGCTAACTTCTACATTGTAGGGCGAGATCCAGCAGGAATGCCACACCCTGACACTGGGAAAGATCTGTATGAACCAACCCATGGTGCCAAAGTGTTGACAATGGCTCCAGGCCTCCGAGCACTGGAAATTGTACCCTTCAGAGTTGCAGCTTATAATAAGAAAAAGAAGTGCATGGATTATTATGACTCTGATCAGTAAGTAGTATTTTTGTTTTAAGACTTTTGGAGCAATAGCTGCCTTTTACCCCCTGCCCACATTAAAAAAATGGTTTTTACTAAATTCATATTGCTCAAAGATGGCAATATTTAGATGTGGTTTTAAATCATGAATGCAACTTGACTTTAGCATGATTTGGGTGCGGTTTCACAGCGTAACTAACCCAATCCAACTTTAGCTGCCACTGGAAGCTCCCCTTTTCCTCCCAGGTACTGGAGTTTCTCTATTTCTGGAACATGTTGGCACAGATGCTAAATCCACAGAAAAATGTTACTATTTATTATAATGGTAAGATTAGCTTTCTGCTGATTTATCTTTCTAAATATGCTTCTCAGATGTCAGGTATACATCAGATGTGATGGAAGAGAAATGATGAGAGAGTGCAGCAAGGACAAGATAGTGAACAAGAGAGGGTGACAAATAGCTATTTACTCTGTTTAACATTAATGTAAAATGATACCCTAAGTCCAGGTTGCTTTGGTGCCAATGAGTGGAACTGGGAAGATGGCTTGTCCTTTCAGTTTAAACCTCTTTATTCAGATTAATGAACTGTACTTTTGTTTTACATCACAGTACAATTGAAGTTAGTACTGAAATACAAACTGTCAAGCAAGATGTTTTTCTAAAAATCCTTGTAGTTTTTATATTCTATTTCCTACTGCTTCTAATTGAAGTAGTGTGTCTGTACAATACAGTTCATCTTTGAAAGCATGAAATCGGCATGGGATGGATTAATCTGTAAAAATGAACCTGTCTCTTATCCCTTGTTCTTCAGCTGCTTATACTGCAGTTACACTGAGTATAAAAGTCCCCAAGGATGTCACTGTGGCTTGTGACAGTCAACCAACAAGTTTTATTCAGCAGCTTGTGTCTTTCTTACCATGAATTATGTTTATTACTAGATAGTGTGCTGGCTTAACCTTAATTGTAAGTTATGTAACTGCTTTGTATTTCAGCAGTAAGTTCCAAACACCTGAATTAGTCTGCTTTTACTTTTAAAAGCTGCAAAGTGTCATTGTCTCTTACATAACTAAATATAAATTTATGGTATGTTCTTATGTTGTTTGGAAATCATGAGCAACATAATAAAGGCAAAACTGTTGAAACCTGACAAGAATTAAAATAGTTTCACTGTGTATTACTTGACAATGTCCATATGTGTTTATAAAACTGATTATTTTCTACATTGCAGATGTTTTAAAATTTAAGATAATCAGGGAGGCTTGTAGTTTGCTGATGTTGTTCTTCCTTTCTCCTCCCTCCCATATAGGCAACATTCCAGCTGACATTGCAGCATTGTATGGACAGGAGCATCATATCAAACTTATGCCCTGTTTACATATGGTATTTTCATTAGGAGGAATAAAATCAGAGGGAAGGATCCTTCTAGTGTATATGACGTGAAAGTATTTTCCTAAACTTTCCTAAACTGTTGAATACTTTACTACCTTTGTGCCTTTCATTATTTGAGATGCATCTAGAAGTCTTCATTACTGGGCACAGTAACTAGATTGTGATGTAAATATTGCTAGTTTTATGCAAAGCTGTGTACATTATAACATAATGTTCAAAAGGCTGTTGTAGTAGATACTATGGATACTTGTCCTGTTTCTTGACCAAATAATTTGGCAAGCTTTAGAAGACAAATACACTAAGATTAAAGTGAAGTAGTTATACTGATGTGTCACTTCTTAAAAATTTGGAATAGAAGGGGTGTAGCAATGTGAGAGGCCAGAATTCCCATTGCATGGAACAGAAAACCTTTGTAGGAGAATATTAGTTCTGTGACCAGAACAGAGTTGATTTGGATCAAGTGGACTAAAATTGTACCTCTGTCATTAGCCAGAGAAAATGATAAAAAAAAAAAATCTCAGCGATAACAGGTTTTGCCTTTTGTCACAGATTGCATTATGCGCACCCTATTATCCTTTCATCATGCCTGTGGGCACCCTTTGGTTTGAGGCATTTTTTTTTTCTGTTACTGTCACTGTCTTGGAAAAAAGACTATGCTGCTATTAGTGTGCAGTTTTATCATCCTGCTGTCAGAATAGAAGATGATTTGTCCTGTCCTTCTGCAGATACTGTTTGTAAACTATGGGGTGGACTGGCATGTGGCAGCAGTCCTCTAGATGGCAATGCGGACACATGCAGACTCCTTGAAGAGAGGGTCATCATTGCTCCTGCTTGCCATAGACAGAACACTGTGGTAGGCTGCAGACAGAGTTAGAGCATGGGTGGGTGCAGCTGGCTGCATTTCAGGGTAGTCTGTGTAATACTGAAAATGTGGCAGACTCGTGGACCATGTGGTCTTTGACTCTGTAAGGAGGATGGCAGGGAACAGATGATTGTCTGGACATTTAAGAGGATCAGTATTGGTGGAAGACCCTTAGATGTGAAAAAGTGATATTTGTGGAAATCTCTCCTGAGCTCACCACTTACCTGGTGAAAAACACAGCATGAAAATATGGGGAAGAGGATTGTATGCATAGAAGCATTGCTCTGACTTGTTTTGGAAATCAATTAGACCTTTCTCAGTCCTTTGAGGCTTGGGGACTTGACAGCTAAGTAGGCAATTCAAGAATTTACATCACTAATGGATGCATGGAAGGTTATGACAAGTGAGTTTCCTCACTTGAAACTCACTGAACTGAGCTATACGTGAGCAGTGTGTCTTAGCTGCTGGAAGTAGTTATTCTTTCCCTGAGTGCTCCTCTCTTCTATTCTTTCAGGCCTTCTAGACTCCTCTATGTGGGAAGGTGCTTGTGAGAAGCCATAACAGACACTGTCTGCTATCCTGAGTGTGTTTCTAATTCAGCAGAGTTGGACCCACACTTGGCTTGGCAGCAAAGACATGCCAAAGTTGTTGCAGTTGGGGTCTTTGCTGATGTTAGTGAATCATCTCTCTGCTTCTGAAGGCAATCCCAAGCCATGGGGACAAAGGGAGGTGAATCTTTGGCTAGTGGTGAGAGGTTACCAAAAGCTTGATCTGACTGCCAGGAGGATGTCTGACAAGTTGGTGCTGCAGCATTAGCAGTGGCAGAGTTGCTTTGCTCATGACATCTCGAAACATTCATGCTCAGCTTTTATAAAAAATACGTAACACTTGCTGATAGCAAGTGGTCCGTGTATGCCTGCTGGGGTAGGTTTTGACATGCTGGGTTGGTACTGGTCAGCTATGTACCATAAGATACTGGGCGACTGTGTGATACCTTACTGTGGCTAAGCTGCTCATGATCTCGTGGCAAGCCTGGGAAGTGTCAAAAAGCTTATCGCTGGCCCTGCCTCCAAATTAGTAACAAAGGCCCTTACTCCTCAAATGTGCTGCCTGAGATTCTAAGATAGCATTGTTCTTAAGGCCTTCAGCTCCCAAAAATGTCCATGCAAGTGCAGTTTTGTGGAGTTGATATCGAAGGTAAGTTTGTTTCTCACGTCTATTAGTATCCCCCAGGATGCATCCTGCCCTTGGAGTTTCAGTAGACCTGGTATCTCTGCTTGGGAACAGTCTTGAGAAATGACTGTTAACTTTGAGCATCAGGGCCTCACGCTGCTAGTTGATAATGTTGAGCTGCTGTGCTGCTGTGTGGAGCTGAAGTCACTTGGCAGCAGGTGTATCTACATGTACCCCTGCTTATAAGGAAAGGCAGAGATCCTGGTTGTCTTCGGGGATAATCATGGAGCATTGTGAGGAAAGAGAGTAAGAAAAGTCTGATGTAAAAGCCTTTATACTAGCTGTACAGCAACTGTAGTTGCAGAGTGGTGCACAAAGTTTAACTTACGTAAATTGTTTGACTAAAGTTACCCTTTAAAATATGAAGACCTGTGAAAACCAATGACTCGAGAGTGTACTTGTATTTTACTTCACGAATCCACCACAATTTTTAGTTTGTTTCTTGGACATCTTAGAACTAGGTTTAGTACCTCATGGAATCACAGTCTTAAAACATATTTTTGAAAAAGATGTGTCTAAAACTAAGATTTAGGAAAGGGATTTGAGGAATGCATTTGAAGCGATATATAGCAGCACAGGTAGTGCTAACTTCATTTTATTTTACTATTGGTCAAAATGAGGATAATAAAAAAAATAAATCCCTTTTTATTGTTGCTGAAGTCAGATAGCAAGCCTAATACAAGTTTCTGTGGGAAGCTTGGGTATTTCTGCTTGCAACAGAATTCTGAAGAAAGAATACATATAGAAACCAGTATGAATATTGGTACAATCTTTTGCTTGTCATGGTTTTTACCATTTTAGGTTTAATAGAATTTCAGATCAATAATTGAATATATCCAAACATATTTCAAAAGAATTTATAAGAAGAATTCTAGTTATAATGGAGAAATTCCAAATGAGTGTCTGATCTGTGAAGCACTATTAGACTGAAGTGTAAAGAAAAAACAACCAAAGAACCAACTAGGCAACAAAAACCATTACCACCCTGCAAAAATCCCTACCCAATGCTGAAATCCCTTCAGAAAAACAGTTAGTATTTTTCTTCAGCCAAAAAGGCCTCTCAAACAGTTACCACAGACAAGTGTCATTTGGGATTGGTGGCTTAATAATAGTAGTTCGGGTGAGCAGAGATTCCCAGTTCTTTATAGAAGATCAGTCCTATAAAATGCAGCCACAGACTGCTGCTGAGGAAAAAAAAAACTCAATTAAGAAAGAAAATTAATCTGGCAATTAAAAAAGCCACAGCAGTGTCTGGAAAAATTGATTCCCCCCCCAACCCCGAAAAGCTGATGAGGTCATTTTTTTTTAAAAAAAAAAACCCCATGAGTAAGGTTACTAGAGCAGAGTGTTCATGCTTTCTGTAAAATGTGAATGAAGCACGGGTGTCTGTGAAGAGGATAGATTTTAACTTTATATAGTTTATTGCCAGGACCTTTAACATGGTTGTCATGACTGCTTTAATACTTTCAAGTCATATTTACAAGACAGCTGTTCCAACTAAGTACATGCTGTTCCCAAATTTGTTTGGTGTCATACCTGATTTTTAAAGTGATAGTAAGAGGCTGAGATGAGCACATTTGACTGTCCTCCTTAATTTAGCTATGTGAAATATGGTTTCTCAATCAACATTAGTACCTAATTTAGGATACATTGAAACACTACAGCAGCTCAGAAGACTTAACTCTGCTGCCGTTCAGACAGGAATTTCATTCACAGCAGATAAGGGATTTGTTTTGCCTATGTTGATATTAATCACATTATTATATTCTACTTTCATGGAGAGTTTGTTCATGGCTAGTTAGATTTTGAACCTAGCTGATACTAGCTAGTTCATTCAGCATCATGGGGCATTTCCAAGGCATAAGATAGGCTGACATAACAAAGATTTGACACTGTAAGGGGTAACGTTCTGTTCCTGTAGGAGTTACGATGTAAGTCACGACTTGATGCTGCAAAGGCAGATTTAAATTCAGTGAAAATCCTTCTGAAAAGGGTTGTAAGGTTAGATTTCACCTCAAGACAGATCCAGTTCAGGAAGTGTGAAGTTGAAGAAGGAGAATTGTTAAAGGACTGAACCCCAGATAAGCAGGCAGTGAATTGTCCTAGGAATTAATCTAATCTCATGTTTACTAGCTGTGTAGAAGATGGCAGTCATTTTAAAGCCACGCTAAGGTGAATAAGTCGTGTTATTGTTTTATTTCCATACATTTGTTTCTAAAAACCATATTTTTTGTGAGTAGCCAAAACTATGAATGAATGGTCTGTACTTTTATCATAAGTCTTGAATTTAAGAGTAATTTCTTAAGACCTTGAGAGCACCAGACATTGCCCTCCACAGAGAATGGGAATTCCAAGAAGTTAATTTGCTCTGTGCCAGATCCCTAACAGAAGATCAAGTTTCCCAAGATTATGACTAATCTTTAGTGCACCCAAGGGAAAATCAATTATGTAATATATTTTATACTTAGATTAAACTTGTTGGAAATAATTGTTGAAGTGGAAAAAATATTCTCCTCAGTCACTGTCTTAAGGTACTGTATTGACACCTCAGAAATATGGCAGAGGTTTCCTGTGGGACTGCAGGAATCTTCACGGTCATTTCCCACTTGCAAACTGGTGATAACTTCTTTGTTTTGTCACAAGAACTGTAAGGTCTTTTGAAATCTTAGTCTCACACACTGCTCTTAGAGTGTTTGGGCTCATCACAAAGCAGGAAGAGCTGTCATTGTTGCTGGGGTCACTTGTGGTATTATAGTAAAAGTAACTACTGAATGCATAAAAAAAAAGGGAAGTCCATTCAATGGATTAAAGCATTAGTCTTTGTAAATGAAAGAAAGGAAAGAACTGGGGTATGAATTCTGTGCATGGTTTGTAGTGTCCTTTGAGTCTGATGCTCAGTTACTGTGAATAGTTTGAAGATTAATTAATAGCAAAAATTTATTCCTATGTTATTCTGAATAAATCACTACTTTCCAAATATAAAATATTATCTTGTGCACCTGTGGGTGTCTCTGTATACATATAGCTTTGTGTGTGGAAGGAGGGCACAATCTGAAATGTAAGAAAAGATTACTTTTTTCCTTTTGCTAGATGTATGAGAACACAGCAAAGTTATGTATTTTCTGTCTGCCTCACCCTGTCTCCCATAAGTAAGGAGATCTCATGGTGTGTATGTGTAAGCCTTTTTCCACACTGTGAGTGTAATAGGGTTTCTAGGATGCTGTGCCATGGAACAAATACCAGTCTCAATGTAATACGTTTCAAGACTGGTTTTCTGCTGACAAGTTTTTGTTGTGCGTTTATTTCTGCTTTTTCCCCCCCCCCTTTCTTTTGGAGAATGCTTTTAATTGCTCTGGCACCAAATATTGCATCAATACTAGTCAAACTCAATTGGTAGTAAAAGGTCAAATCAATATTACAAGCGTTTACTAACATACATCATGGCTCAAAGAAAGCTAATTCCAGCAGCCACTGAATAAAAATTTTCTGAAGATACTTAAATCCCATGCTCAGAAAAGGCCTGGGTTAAGTTTCATTGAAAGTCATTCCAAATCTCACTTGAGAATAGAATTTGGATGACTTTGGCATTTATATTTCATAGCAGCTTTAATAGTCAAATGTTTCCCCCCTCATGTTATACTTAAATCCATTTTATGTAGAGTAACTCCTAGTATCCTCAAAGTTCACTATGAACAAAATTACTTAACTCTTCTTTCTGGTTTCTTTTTCCACAAAAGCAAATTACTCATATGTTTTATTTCAAAATGCTTGTGGTTCACATCACAGCACAGTGCCAGTACTCATAAGGTGTTTCTACTTAATGAAAATCTCTTGATATTCAAGAGACTTGATTTTGACCATTAGTGAAGATAATGAGTATTGAGTAGTTATTCAAATACTCTGTTTTAGGTATGAAAGTGGAACTATGTTTTAGGTATTAAACTGGAAGCAATAAAAATGCAAATGCGTTTTTTTTTTTTTAAATGCCAAAATTACTGTGTTATTTCAACATACAATATATATTGCCAAAGCTCCATTTGAGTCACTTTAGTGATTACTAATTAAGATAAATGTTTGTTATTTTTTTAAGATAAAAACCCATTCAAAAGTGAAGTCTGGAATAATGAGAGAGCATCATTAGTACTTTCTACTTTTTAATAGTATTTTTGAAACATTTGTAGAAAGGTTATGAGATGCTGAATGTAGTGTGTTTCTTAAATGATCCTCACTCATGTTTTTTTTCTGTTTCTTGTCTTTTCTATAGATGTCCTTAGCTTCTTTTTGTGTTTTTCTCTTTCTTGGTATCTCCAATTCCTAGAGCTCATTTTTATGCAACTAGGGATAAGAAGAAGCTAAAGGAATTAGGGGTCTTATTGATGGGAATGTATATGGCATACCTAAAGTTATTGTCTTAGTACCTTTATTTAACTTGTAGGGCACAGGAGGGAGTTGAGTGTTTTTCTGAAAACTTAACAGGCAAGGAGGGGATGAAGCAGCTAACTTTTTTTTTTTTTAAATGCTTCAACTTTGGCATTGCTACCGCACTGTGGAGAAAACCACACGTAGAGAAATTTTATAGCATTTGCTTTGCTCTTTCCTTCCTGATCACCTGAAGACTTAGTATTTTTTTCACTAGAATTAACCAAACTTATCACTTCCCACATGTATTTTATAGAAATAATTCTTTGCAAAGAACAGAGGTTACCTTCAAGCAGTGTTAGTGAACAGTAGGCATCTCTCTGCCAAGAAACAAAATTTTCAGCCTTTATAAATAGCAGTGACATAACTTTTTCACCCATAGGCTTACATCAGCTTTAAGTTTTCATTTTTATGTAATTTATATTTCGTAGAAGTGAAGCACAGTAGGTTTTTTTTGCCTTCTTGTGACACTTCAGGAATCCACAGTCCTGAATTGAGAGAAATAAGAAAAGAGCATGTATGGCAGTGCTGCCATGTAAATGTATACAGTCTGAATAAAAATGTTATGGGGCTACTGGTTTTGTGAAAAGGAACTGTGGAATGCTTGCTGCATCTTGCTAACTTCCATACCCTACTGAGCATAGCTTAGCATTTAGAGCTAAGTTCTGCCCTCTGATGCACACCCTTAGCAGTTGTTTCTATCTAAGTCATATGCATCTGAGATCAATACTTGGCTTTTATTTCAGATAGACAAATAAAGAATGAGTAATGCATACATGTTGCAAATTGAGCAAATATCCTAAGTAAAAATGCATATTTAATTTAATAATAATTTTTTTTTTCTTTTGGAGCATTTGGTGCAACTCTAACATTCTTGTGTTGTTTTTACTGTTTGTCCTGTGAGGAGTAAGAGTTAAACTTATGGAGCCTTTGCTGCTTATGACTACATACCTGAGAAGTTAATATTAATTTAGATTGTCATGTTAACAATGATAAACAGTACGAATCTCGGTTCAGTTGTGCATTTGTCCAACTGAATTCTGTTTTTCAGGGAAAACCATCTTTAGGGGAAGGTTTTTTTTTATTATTCCCCTGCTTTTTTCTTTATTTTCAACCGGATATGCCATATTACTGATACGCATATAAAGGTATATGTGTGCTCAGTGACTTGTACTGGCCCAGCTGTGGAAGCTGTGAAGCTTGCTTCTAGACTCTGAGGCTTTTTTCTGTTCTGCAAACTGTCCTTCACTAAGATTTCATGCAAAGTTGTTTTTTCACATCCTGTAGTGACACTGAAATGACCCTCTTCAACCAGCACATAGTCTGGTGCCATGACAGGGTGAGGTGCAAAATAGAATAGGATGGCTACTGTTGCTTGGCAGAGGGTTGAGACAGGACATGAAGGACATGGTTCTCTCTCAACAGCAGTTCCCTGTTTCCTCATAGAGAGCAAGCCAGTCTAGATGGAAGCACAGACTCAATACAGTCCGCAGGAGATCAGTTGGACCATGCCACTAAACCTCAGGAGTTACCCAAGCTAAATATTGTAGAGGGTGCATATTCTAGAGATTTACTGGCATTGCTGGCCAAATGTCTGGAAGTAACAGTTGCTATACAGCATTATACTCCCAAGAAGAAATTGATAAAGTATCAAGAAAGCAGAAGAAATATGAGCAACTTTGCCTGCTTTTAAAATATGTTATTTTTTTCCTTCCTCCTTGCTCCTCTCTCTCTCTCCCCTCTTATCCCCATTCCTACTCTCTCAGCCATGAAGACTTTGAATTTATATCGGGGACCCGCATGCGCAAGCTGGCTCGAGAAGGACAAAACCCACCGGAAGGCTTCATGGCTCCTAAGGCTTGGACTGTGCTGACAGAATACTACAAATCCTTGGAGAAGGCTTAGGCCTCTTATTAACTGCAGATCAACCTTTGACGCCTGATTTATTTACGAGAAGGGGACTACACAGTCACCGTTCATGTTGCTTTGTTGTGGTGTCTGTCAGGAAGTTCTTCTCTGAAAACAGACTCTTTCTCCCTAACTTAGCATCATTCTTTGCCTGTCCTTATGGGTTCTATTATGTCCTGGCACCTAACTAGCTGCTGGTTTTAATGTCTTCTCTTTTATTACAGTTAATATTCTTGCAGTAGGATTTTTTAACTCTTGTCTTTTTTTATATTTTATTGCCTCTGTCCTATGAGTTCTGCAGCTGTTAAATAGATGCAGCTTTTTTCATATGCTATTTAAACTGCTGGGTAGTGTCTGGTTTTAGTAGTTTGTAGGAGAAAATGTAACGGTTAGACCCTTGACTATGGATAGATTATCTATAAATCGAAAAAGTAAATATGTTTTGAAACATCTGTAAAGTGTCCTCATCTTTATCTCATCATCATCTCCAGAAGTACTTAGCATTATTTTCTCACTATATGTAATGAAAAAGCAGAGGGTTTTTTATGTAGCATAATTAAACTTTTTTTTGCTTTCTTTGTTTAATTTCGGAATTCATTGAGTTGTCCGATGATTCTCTTCTGCTGTAGACCTGTAAAGATGACCAAGTAATGAATAAAAGAAAATATCTAGTTTTCACTTTGAATTGATTTTTTTTTTTTTTCTTATATGGGCTTATTGCAATAGGTGTCAGCAGGGAATGTTTTATTTAATTTGATATAACTTGTCAGTTTTTTGTTCCAGATATACTTGTTTAGCCTACTGCCATTTTAAAAAAGAGTATGGCAGACCAACCCTGAATTCATATTTAATTACTGCAAGAAAAATAAAAATAATCCTTAAAGCTTGTCATTACCAGTGGTACAAATGCTTAGTCCTGAGGTTAATTTTCTGGTTATTTCTCAAGGGCTCCAAAGAGTAACCTTTTTCTCTTGGTTCAGCTTTGCTTGCTTGAAAGACAAAGCATGTGTTCTCCTTCTAGGATTCTTAAAAAATCCTGAAGTTGTCTAATTTAATATGTGAAACATTAACAGCTAAAGGAAAATATAAAAAATTTGAAGTAAAACACTGTTGTAGTTCAGCCCCGATCGGGACCAGACTACGCAGTCTCTCTCTCATTCCCCCCCACCCTCTGAGAGAATAGGGAGAGATAATATAAGAAAAATGGCTCGAAGTTTGAGATAAGAACGGGGAGAAAATCCTTAAAGTTACCGTTACGGGCAAAACAGACTTGACTTGGGGAAAACTATTCATTTATTATTAAAAACAGCAGGAGAATGAGACAGGGAACAAGATAACCTCCCCCACCCCTCCCTCTTCCCGGGCTTAACATTATCTCTACTACCTTCTCCCCCCACCAAGCAGCACAGAGGGGAAGAGGGAATGGGGGTTGCGGTCAGTTCATCATACGTTGTTTTACGCTGCTACTTCGTCATCGGGGCAAGAACTCCTCACGTTCCTCCTCTGCTCGATCGTGGGGTCCCTCCCATGGGCCACAGTCCTTCATGAAACTGCTCCGGCGTGGGTCATCTCTTCCACGGGGCGCAGTCCCTCCAGAACAGCTGCCCCAGCGGGCCCTCCATGGGCCACAGCCTCCTTCGGGCATCCACCTGCCCGGTGTGGGGTCCTCCACAGGCTGCAGGTGGATCGCTGCTCCTCCATGGGCTGCAGGGGGACAACCTGCTCCACCATGGTCATCACCACAGGCTGCTGGGAATCTTGGCCAGGAGCTGCGTTACTCCTCCCCCTCCTTCTTCACTGACCTTGGCGTCTGCAGCTGTTCCTCTCAGAAGAAAAATTCTTCACAACAGGCTGGCAGACGCCTCTCAGGATCCTTTTTACATCTTATTCACTTCTCATCTCCTCTCCACTTCTTGCAGCCGGGTTGGGCTGAGTTGGGCCCAGTCAGCTGCCCGGCGGGAGGCCAGAGGGTGAGGCCTGCAAGGCCCATGAGGCTCGCGCCTCCCCCTCTCTGCCCCCACTCAGCTGCTTCACATCTTCTCTACTTTTTTTTTTTTCTGTTTTCCCCTTCTAAAATACTTTATCGCAGAGGCGTTATCAGGGAACATTCTTCTACCAATTGGCTCGCGCTTGGCCAGCAGCAGGTCCGCCCTAGGCCCAGCCGAGTCCACTGAACAAAGGGGAGCAACTTCTAGCAGTTTCCTACAGAAGCAACCACCTTAGGCCCCCCCCCCCCCTCACTAAACAAAACCAGAACAAACACTTCTTTAAATGTAAAGGAACACTGACCTATTGGGATCTTCTCAAGCATTTGCTGGTTTTCAGTGGAACAGTCATAACCTCTCTTAGCCTATTAGCTAGAAACGATCTCATATCCTTCTCACAGAAACTTACTTTTCTGTTGTCAAACAGCGTATATAGGAGGAACCAGCTCAAAATTGTTTTTAGAATGTTGATACTGGCCTGCTGCTGAGCCTGAATGAAGCATATGTTTGTGTAATGAATTGGATGAATGCTATTTGCAATCTTTGTTTACTTGTTCACAGTAGTGTTTAAGAGAAATGCTTTGAGAATTACTTCTCTCTTCTTTCTCTGTCTCTTTGAAGAGATGCAGAAAGTATTTTTCAATGGGATTCTTACCTTGGATAGAAAGTAAGGCAGAATTGGGAAGAGACAAGAGGCATGTTTATTAGCTAACCACAACAATTACTTGAGACTGTGTTTTGGTAGTGTAAAGCTTATTTCTTCAGAATTGCTGAACAGATTTTCTTCAAACTTGGCTTTCTTTTTAGATTGTATCAATATGTAGGATGTGCAAAATCCAGAAGAAAGAGTCAGTTCAGCTGTGTGCAGCTGTTCATGCAAAACTTGGAGTTTAACTATGAAGGTGAACAAGAGTTATCAGCTGCTAAAATGTGATTTGCTATTGGAAGTTGAAGCTTGGACTCTTTGCTGTCAGGTTTGATTATTCTGCTAGCTATGATGAAAGATAATAAAATATTTTGGCAGAATAGCAGACACAGGTGAAAGTCTACAGAAGTTAATGTTTTTAAAATTTTGTGTGCTATATGAAGTCCAGAAAATAAGTGGGAGTGGTAAGCATGAATGTGAATCATCCTGTAAAGTTAATTTAGAAGCAGGAATGCCTTCAAGCAAATTAATATAGTGATAACAAGCAGATCTAGTTTTCATACTTAGCTGGTTTGATACTGAGGCCCTGTTGTTATAGTGCTTCTGGAAAGCATTCCTTCCAAGGCTCTGTATTAAAGGAGCTTTCAGGTTTATTCTAACTTTAAGCCAACAGCCATGGCATTCCCAGCATAATGCTGATTAAGAACAGGAACATCTGGTTGATTCGTGGTCAGGACTTGCTCTATACAATAGTATTTTCCTGTATCATATGAGTTTTCACTGTAGAGTTCAAGTTTTTCCTCTTGTCTGCAACTGCCTTATTTAAGGAAGCTGTACTTACAGGAAAGAGCTACCCCAGAAATTATTCTTTTGCCAGTGCCTGTCTTTCTTTAGTTTTTCTCTGCCTTATCTCAGCTGGCCAGTCCTAACATTCTGTTTTTAAGATTAGGTTCAACTTCATTAAGGGTGCTATGACATTTGAGGCTCTTGTGAGACAGCAGTGGAGTGTCTTCCAGAAGGCAGCAACAGGACTAATGAGGTAATGGTTGTTGCACCCAACACCTGTCTTCCCACACCTGCTCTGTCACCGAAGAGCAATGGCCTCAGGAACATGCCGTATAAAAGTAGTAATACTCTTGAACCATGTGAGGGATATGAGGACAAGGAGGACCTAACTTTCCATCTGGGATAATAAAAAGCTCCATTGTCTCATTTCTTCAATTCCTAAACCAACTCTTTTTTTTAATGGCAAAAATACTGATATGTACATGAATCTAAGCAATTATGTAGGTGTGTTCTTTTCTTACGAAGAACATCAAAATCAAACTTCCAAGTACATCCTTTTTTCTAAAGGTCATTTTGCTTTAACAATCAAGAGGGGTTTTACTCTGTTCATTAAGATGAAAAATGTCAAAAAGTGTTCCCCCTGCCTCCCACCTTCTGCCTCTATATTGATCTACCTTATAAATAGTTCTTTAGCTGCTACTCTTGGACAGGATAGTTTATGGCTATTACCCTGTGGTTTTTGTGTAGTCTCAGGATCATTATTCACTTCTAGCTGATCATTCTGATGTATTGGGGACATGATGTGTGAAAGTAGAAACACGCTCAATCTGTATGGCTGATACAAAGACAGTCTGGACCTAGCTTTCCAAAATACAAGGATTAATGAGGTAGGTGGAGATTACCAAACCCTAAATCCTTGGGGTTAAATAAATGGTACAAAATTACTACCTTTCCTAGGTGAAATGATTAATTCCAGATGACTTTGATTCCTACAGTACCTATGAGCAACTTAAGAAAAAGGCAAGGTTTCTTTTTGTAAAGAACCTCATGCCCAAGAATTCTGTTTTCCTATGTGAGGTCCTGTATGCCTATTTTTGACTAACATGAATATTCAGGGTAACTTTTCAAGTAAGGATCTACAGGTTGTGATGGAAAAATAGTAGATGAATGCTGAGGATGCTGATTTCTGTCTGATTTTTTTCTTTCAATAGGGGATCTGAGCACTAACAACTCAGTAATTCATCAGAAGTGTGAAATGGAAAATGTAGACTAGGTCCTAGGGTTTTTTTTAGATGCAGTTTGGAGCTAACCAAGCTTCTACATCTGGAATAATTCAGTAGAAGCCAGGAGCAGGAGGAAATGAGTGGATGTCTTGATGTGGTGGTGGGTGGGAAATAGAACAGGGCTATCATAAGCTGTGTAGCCAACACTACAATTGCCTTGCATTTGGACCTCCCTTGCATGTCATATTTTCTTCATTTCAAAAAGTTCCAGAGGTGGGTCACATGAAAGGTTAAACTTATTGCCTTTTGGTGCTACAAAAAGAACAGAAGTTAGTTTGAGCATCCTGACCAAATACTAACAGAGTAGTCCAGATCCTTTTCCTTTCCTGACAGATTAAAGGTACTAATCAATATATTACTTCCCTTCCCTGTAAACTCTGACAGCTTCAAAAACAAGAATGTGTGTGTGCATGTCACTTTCAGTATGTAC
This sequence comes from Chlamydotis macqueenii, assembly GCF_036417535.1. Lineage (NCBI taxonomy): Eukaryota > Metazoa > Chordata > Aves > Otidiformes > Otididae > Chlamydotis > Chlamydotis macqueenii. The sequence goes on from NC_141559.1 coordinate 26,290,464, forward strand.
ACACATGGCATTCCTTGTATCTCTCATCATGAACCTGTAAGCTTTCGTGCTAGGCACTGTAGCAACACAGAAAAAACCTCTCCTATCTGCTTCCCTGTGAGTCAAAAGATAAGTTTACTACGTTTATGACACCACCTCCAAAGACTTTACTTAATATAGGAGAATTCACAGGAAAAAATAAGATGGAAACTGAATCTTCATTTAACTTTGCATGCATGTCTGTTTATCTGTCTATAGGAATGGGATTTACTGTGGTGCTTGAACACTAGTAAGAAATTTGTAGGAATGGTAGTATACTCCTCAAATATAACACAGAATTCTTCATCATTACCTGTAAAATAATAGACTTCAGGCTGGAGTGAGCTGGCTGAATTAAATGCTAGAATGAAAGCAACTGAGAGCTCAGAATTATTTCATTGTTCTTTATGAACTGGTCTTGGAAACTTGCTTACCAAAACTCCTGGTTTAGATGCTGTTAAAGAGAAGAGTGACACTAGTTCCATTTTTTTAATATTTAGAGTTTTTTACAAGATGGAGCTGAGAAGCTAGATTGCCAGGGCTAAATGTAAAGCCTTCAATGTCCAATTCATTGGGTATGAGAGTTCCTCGCCGGCAGCCAAACAGGTGTTGGGTAAACACATGATTTAAAGGAAGACTGTGCTGAGGTTTTGCTCAGTTGTGTTGTTTTACCTTGAAGAAAGCCTGAGGGCTAGACTAGCAGGGCCTCTTTTAAGTTTGCTTTCTCATTTCACTAAAAAACTTTTTCATTAGGAATATAGCTGTTTTTTTACTAGGCTTCTGAAGTGTCCATTGAAGGGTTTTCTGCAAGCTCTGTGTCTCCTGCAAGCTCTGTGTCTGCTCTTGTGGTATTAGGATTTTTTTTACCTGTATCCCTTTTCATTATTTAGTCTTTATTAAAATCACTTTTTTTTCTTCTTTATGGGAGGATATATATGTGCATGAGCCAGAATCATGCCTTCAAGATTTCCAGAGCTGTTTGCCCTAGAAACGTCATCTTGATATCATTTTGAAGCTGAGAGGGGAAGGCAACTACACTGAATGCTAGAAAACACTGCTTTAAAGCCACATCTGGAATTCTTAGACAGTACATGGCTCCAACTTAAAACAGAGAATACAGAGATTTTATATGCCATAAAACTCAAGGAGCCTTGGATATCAGTATAAGGACTGTGACCCAAACTTCATGTGAAAATCCATCTACACAATGCTTTGAAGTATGATTGTAGTCAGAACCCTACCTGTCTATGTATAAAAAGAGAAAAAAACCCGAAGCATGTATCAGTTTCATTATAAACTTCAGTGAGGTGGAAACAGTGTCCAAATCTTGCCTTTATCCTCTGCAAACAAAGCTGTTTTGTCTGTGGAGTCCTACACTCATCACTCTAATTTGCATTGTATAAGAAGAATACAAACATTTTGGACATGTCCACTTATTTTCCTCTCATAACAGCCGTTGTGATGCAAGTAGAAGACTTATAGTTTAAGCTGTGAGTTTTCAGGTTTTTTTTTTTTTTGGCTGAGAACCTGCAGATCTTCAGGCTTTCCACCCAGATGACCTGTGTCTGAATTTTTGTGGTCTAAATCACTTATTTCTGTAATGATTTATAGTGAAGTTTGTTGCGATAATTGTGATGAGACAGATGAGAGGCACCAGTATCCATGTGTTCGTATTCCCTGTACATCATTGGTGAACATCATTTTCTTTGTTACAAAACGTGACATTTTGTTCCGGAGGACAAACGTACTCTTCTAAAATGGAAACATTTATCTGATTTCAGGAGTACTTCTCAGAGGAAGAGAAAACATTTAGGCTTTTGTACTATTAATCTGATTTCATCAGCAACTTTCTCAAAGGTTTTAGAGGAAGCAGAAGAGACTCCTTGACCCTTAAACATTGATTTCAAATGGGTTACTTGCTGTAGCATGGAAAACTGTGGCTGGATAGTCCATGGAAGCTTGTTTGCAGGACTGCTCATGTGTCCTTGAGTTCTGCCTTGCTTATAGTTCATCTACCACATATGAAAAACAATATTTTGATAATTTGATTCAGTTGGTTCCAGACAATGAAGACAATCATGAGACAAGATCATGTTTAAGCATAACTTTCCACTAGGAAAAAGTTTAGCACTATTATAGTTTATATTTAAACTAGGATACAGTCTGAAAGATCCAGTGTTATAATTATATGAGCAAAAATTTCCAATCATACTATGTGACAGCAGAGCAATAAACATAACACCAGAGCCAACATCAGAAGTACAGTGCAAAATGCTAAGTATTATTGACACTTCTTCCTTAGAGGTAGTTATTTATAACTCCGTTGTTCATTATTTCTTTAAGGAAAAATACTGCTTCTTTCTGAAAACTGAAAATATGTTTGCCTTACTTGGTAGTTAGAAACACTCAGAATGGCAGTGATTCTTCATAGTTTTTACTGTTTTGCAGTGAGTATTTTTAAATACATGCACACTTCTGAGCTCCACAATGAAGTGGCTTTGCAAAGAATATGACAGTTTTAAAGTTTTTCTTTGTAAACATTCTTGGCTATTTTACTTAGAGTAGTTTGGTCATTTTTCCCTCTGTACAAAGAAAAAAAAAGTCTCGAAAAGGTCAATCTTATGTAGAGCTTGGGTACAGAATTTCCATCAACTATAAAACAACTATAGCTTTTCATAAAAGCTTTTGGTTCAGGGATGTTCTTCATTCATGTTGTGAGGATTTCTTGTCAAATACTTCATGTGCTGGAGAAAAGTGTATTTAAAGATGGTGAGTTGATGGTGGAGAATTCCTGGACAGCCTTATTCAAGCACTAGCAATAAAAAACCACATCTTGTAATATGTAGTTGTTTCAAAAGAATATTATGCCTTTTCTATAATCATAGTTGCGATATAACTGCAAATTCAAAGCAGCATGTTCTGTCTAAAAGATGTGCAGAAAGAAATGAGCATTCTGCAGTTGGTGGTTTTCTGGGGGAAAAAAAAAGCTTCCTTTTCACATTTTTAATGTACTTGAAAAAAAGGACATAAACGTCCTCATCTTTCCATTTCCATACTTGAAGATGTGTCCTGATGGGGGACATTATTTTCTCTCTTATTCAAACAGTTGCATTGTCCTCGGTTTGAGGATTTGGTGAATACTGGCAATGAACTGAAAATTGTGGTTTATCTAGACCAAACCTACACTAGACAGTTTCAAACAAGCAAACTTATCTTTTCACTTAGACATAATCAGTTGACTTTTTTAACCTGTATGTAACTTGCAACAACTCCATGTTTCAGATTTTTCTACATAACTGTGTAACTAATGAAATAAAATTCAGCCTCTTTACCCATTTTTTGTTTGATTATTATCCTACTTTTGTCTGTAGATCTTGAAACTAATGCTAAGGAAGTAGGTGCTTTTCTACACTGATTTTGTGATGTAAACTCTGGAAGGCATCATTGCTGTTCATCAACGTGAACCTGAAGAAAGATCTGGCTGCCTGTGGAGAAATGAATGATTGTATTGAGGGCCTGCAGAGTATGTGCTAACTCTCCTCTCTTTAAATCTGTGACTGAATGTTGGAATACATAGAACCTTTTATTTTGATAGAAAAGCGGTAAGTAATTGTTTTCTTAAATGTGACATCATGGGGATTTCCAAAGAAACAGACTTCTCATAACTAGCCAAATAAAGACAAAAATGTAAACTAGGAACTTTTTAGCCAGAGACTTACAAAAGGATCAGTACAAATTAAAGAAGGCATGCCCCCTGTATACATCCCCAGGGAGACTACCACTGATGTGAATTCCAGCATGGAAGAGGATTTTATGCAGTATGAATTTATTATGCATTTCGTGGTTCCTGTGGAATTGTCAGTGTCTGCTCGATCTCCATGTGCACTTTTAATTAAATATGTGCTCATAGTACATTCCGCTTTTGTCTTCTTCTTCCTTTTCTCATAAAATACTCTTGTTGTCTCAGGCTGAAAATTTTTTCGACTTGGATGTGCTGAGGGAAGCATCACAGTTTACAAGGGAACTTACGCACTTTACAGTTTCATTGGTCAGCCGTGAAAGCTACGAGAGAAGGGGCTGGAGACTGTTCCGTGACAATGGAGTTTCTGATTTTGGTCAGGGCCAGGAGCCTACAGTCTTTTTTTGGTTTGCAGACTACTACAGGTGTGTAGGGTTTTTTGTTTGGTTGTTTTTTTTTTCTGTTTTAGTAAGTTTTGGTCAGCCTGTAAACTTGTTATTGTTTAGTTATCTTCTGAGATTCCTTTCATGGTAGTCTGTGAGCATTTCCGGGAACTGCAGCTTACAAGTTTAAAATCATTGCTCTAGAACACAGTTAATAGGCTTTCATGAATTTTGTGTATATAAAATTACAAAGTACAGAAGCATTCAAAGAAACAAGAATAAAAATAAAAGAAAGAAGATTATAAATTGAATAGGCAGTTTTTGAGGGGTTAGTATGTTCCCATTTAGGCCAAATGTGATTTTACATCCACCATATACAAGGAAGTTGCTGGTATATATTGGCTCTCTGGCTTTGTATATTACCACAAAGGCAGGTAAGAATGCAGTGAAAGCTAAGACGACAGCTTCCAACCAACCAAGATTTAGAAGGCAAGCATCTGAAGAACAGACAACTCTTGCCCTCCAGTTAAAGAACTGGAGCAAAAGAGGAACTGGCAGCCTGAACTTTGGGACTGCATCTCTTCTACATTAGATATGGAGTTGAAACCAAGGCAAATACCACTACTTTATCTGGTGGAATGGTCATCTAGAATAGTCTCATGTACACAAAATGTTGAAACTTGTTGGTGTAAGAAGAAATCATGTCGAGGACTAATGTTCTTCCACTTGCTTTTCTCATTAGAAAAGCAAGCTTTGTCTGTCATGTGGTTGCTGTCTTAACCTTGGCTGCTTTGGGATTATTTGTCTTGGTCCTGATGGCCATGACCGTCCATACTTAGGGTTTACTTGGACTCTAATTGTCCTTTTGGGGCTCCAGGAGTTGATTCTCTTTGGACTCTCAGCTGCTTTCTCACTGTGGCAGATACTGGATCTCTTTCACAGCCAGATTTTTTAGATTACCTGAGTGTGCTTTTCAGTGAGCTTTGCTATTTCTACTATCTCTGAATCATGGGGTTTTTTTTGTCTATTGTTTTGGGGATGTGGGTGTTCTTTTTTTTTTTTCCTCCCCCCTCATATTTGTGGAGCTAAAAACAAGTTACTGTACTATGAACCAAACTGTCCTCGTTCACAATCTCTCTATGCTCCTGCTGCTGCTTTTCCTGTCACAGCTTCCAGCCAGCAGCCTCCTTGCTGAGAAACAGAGAAAGCCTTGATATTGTACAAGCACAGTCCAGCAACAGCCAAAACATCAGTGTGTTGCCAGTACTGTTTTACTCACAAACCCAAAATGCAGTGCCATATGGGCTACTGTAAAGAAAGTTACCTCCATCCCAACCAAATGCTGTAAAACTTTGCTTCTTAACTAGAGCTGAAGGCTGGAGCAGCTGCAGCTCCAGAAATCCTAAGATTTTTTTCATATTGGGCAGAAACTGCTCTTCTAATGTAGCCAGAGAGATGGTAAAGATAGCTGCAATTGCTTGTAAGTGCTCTACTTCCATATGCTTCTATTTCTACTTCTATATGCTTCTGTCTATGGAACACCAAGTGGCAATGTAAGTGTGAAACCTGCTGAAAGAATTTATGACAGATCTGGAAGTAGAGCACTGCAATTATTTGTAGGAGTTTTTTTTTTTTTATGATATATCACTTTGTTAGTAGAGCAATGAGAATGGTTTCTCCTCAAAAATAAGGAAAACCACTATAAGCTTAAGTGATATGGAAGCAACTGAATTTCTGAACTGAAATCAAGAAAGTGAGAAGTTCTGAATTACTTTTTTCTCTTAATGTCTGATAATAATACATAGTTTATCTTTTGACCTCATATCTCCATTGTTCTATATTTTGTTTTCTCTAATACTTCCATGATGAGCAGTAAGGATCAAAGAGATTAAACACTGTTTGCTACTAATCTAACATAAAGACTGTGATTCTTCAGTATTTCAAGGTAAAATGATAAATAATCATGGTAGCAAGGAAAGCCTCCTTGTTTGCAGTGTGACATAATTAAGCTGCTCCTAGTAGTGTTTCATTTGCAAAATGTTCACAGAACTGTTCTAACACCATCCATGATACGGATGCACAAACTGGGAAATAATCAAAAAGCCACATTTGCTACAGGCTTCATTGGGAACAAAGAGCAAAAGAGAAGCCCACTGTTCTCCAAGTAGAAACATACCAATCCTGCAGTGATTAGAGGGGATGGGGTAACACTAAAACTTTAAATCAGCACAGACAAAATACTAAAGAAATTCAGTGTTTTCACTAATATTAGTCTTAAGGAGCGTTCTTTACTAAAGAGCCGATTGCATAAAAGCTGCAAGATTAAGCTTGTTCAAAGAACTGAGTATCACCATGTCTTGTTTTTAAACTGACTGTCAATTATACAAGAGCCGCTAAATTTGTTTTAATCAATAGCACTTTAAAATGTAGAACAACAGAAAAGTGCACTTGCAAAGGGGTAAGTTTCCTGATGTTTTAGATTTTTTCCCTTGTCTCTGGTACCATGAGTGTTTTCTACCCAGCCTGAAAATATAAAGCTGAATCTGCAGATTGATGGTTATTGCACATGAGCATGTCTATGAGCTCTGCTGCAGCCTCTCTGTGGGCCTGCTGACCTTGCGCTAAATAGAAGATGTCGTTCCCAATGGGATAACACCAGATCTGTCCTTACTACTCATGCTCTGGGTTTAATTTAATGTGTGCAGTGCAAAATATTAACTAGAATTCTGTGAGAATAGACTGCTGTGGGAAGAGCTGGCTTAGTGCGTTCTTGCCTTGGTAGACTTTCAAGCCACTTGGACTTTCTTTCTGCAGCAGTAAGTGGTGGCAGATGCCGTCTTATGTTCAGAGGTGAATCTTGTCCCTGGAAAAGTAATTTCATAAGTGCAAAATACGTGTATAGAGATATGTAAAAAGAAAGTATCTTAACAGCAACATATGTTTCTACTGAGTTTCATCTGCTTTCTTCAGTGATGAAGCCACATGATTATCCCTGTTGGGATTGCAGGCTAATACAGATATAGAGGAATGAGCTGGATGCCATATTGTTTAATAAGCCAAGTGGTTGGTTAGTCTGGTTATTTTGTGCAGAGGACAAATGCATAGCCTCTGGCGTAAGAAATACAACATGATTTTTCAGGTCCTGTCATTCTTTCTCTGCTGGCAGTTGGGAAAAAGATGTATGCTATACAACCATGCTTTGCATGTGGCAAGTCAGTAGAATGAAAATCCGTGAGGAAGAGCAAACAGTATCTTTTCTAGTGTTGGAATGTTTCTTGAAGATTAAGGGAGTATACAGAATATTATTGTAAGCATTTTCAGGTTACTCCCTTCAGTTGTCAAAGTTACCTAGACAAACCTCCTAGGCCTCTTAATATTGTCATTAGAGAATGAAGTCAACATGTAACACATAAGGGAAACTTTTTAGAATTCAAGATGATGTCCTCCCTGCTCAGAGAAGCATGCTCAGTGTGGCTTTGCAATACCTTGTTTGAATGGTGCGTGTACAATGGCAAAGAAAGAATATTTAATATCACAGAGAAAAGTTTTCCTGTTAAGCCAAAGGTAGAGAGACTTTCACTGCTGTTAATTTTATTACTACTCAGGATTTCATAAGGGGCATTTTAGATTCAAGCAAAGCTCTTAATTTTTTTTTTCTCTTGTAATACATAGACTACAAAATTTGTGGCTTGAATTAGGCTGATATTCACAGAGAGTATAGTAAGGAGGAATTACACTGTTAACTTTCATTTAATCACTTGGTAAAATTCAGTTTGATGTAATTTTAAGAGATTAATTCTACTCTATAACACTGAGGAGTTCTGTGAGAATTAACTATCTAAGTACGTATAATTTTGTCCCATGCTTAGGATTTTTTTTTATATTTAAGCAAATGGGAAATCTTGAAGACATTGTGTCCCTGATAATATACGGATATTTTTCTCCATGTCCAGTTTTTTTAGTTAAGTTGCAGCACAAATGAATGCTGAAGATTTTGTAGGACTTCATTGTCCTTTCCTCTTATGCCAGAGAATATGCTGGCTATATTAACAAGAAAATGTTTCATACTTGAAAGTAGTAGTAAAGGAGAAAATAAGGACCAATAAGAAAGAAAATTCCCAAATGTATGCAGTCTTTAAAATAAAAGGAGCTTGTTCTATTGCTATGTAACAGAAATGTAATTAAATAAAAATAATCCTTTAATTGAATTGGCAGATTATTCTGGAAAGAAAGGATCATGTAGAATAGCTTATAATTTCTATAAAAAGAAATTAAGGTAGTTTCCTGAATTAGTTTAGCTTGGGATCCTAATAGTACCCCTGGATAAAACTATCCATGACTTTTTTCCACCTTTTTTTTTGTTGTTACTCTTCTGTCAACTCCATTTCCCTCTCTATTTTGATCTTCTTGTATTTTGTTCTGCCGTATCCTACGATTCTGCGTTCGGGACTATTGTGGTTAAGAGGTACAAAAGTTGTTATTGTGCACAAACTTAGTATTTGCCAAAGTAAAGCCTTCTGTACTTGATTATATGCTAGCACTTGATGTCCTTAATACTTTAGACAATTAGAAGTTATCATTTGAATACATTGTTTTTGCAGCTATCTCATCCTATTTTAATTTTTGTCTATATGTTAAACTTCAGAACTAGGTAATCTCAGAGAAAACCTGATTTGTTTAGCAATGATGGCAACAGAATGCTTTTGGACCCAAAGTGTACCATGACTAATGGTTGTTAGAAGGGAGCCTATGCTTTTCTAGCTTTAAGCACAATAGTAAAATCTGTCCCTGTACAGAAGGCTAATAAAGGCTTGATCAGAAAATCTGTGCTGATGGAAACGGGTGTTGCTCTGTTGACTTCATGGGAGCGATGCAAATTTACACATTTGAATTTGGCTCAGAAACTTGAAATGATGTGTGTCCTTAAAGATTCAAGTGGAGAACAGGCCTTTTAGCCTGGTCTTTGCGCAAGAGTGAATTTTACCCTGGGTATATGGATTATCCTACATTAAAGGCCTTCATCAGTTTTTACCATATGGTTAAAACACATATACATATTTTTTCTGTTACCTCCAGGGACTGTGAAGCAGCTGGTATTAATGAATAAAAATAACCAGCAAAATCATGGCATGTGGTTGCTAGAAGGAACAATTTATAGCCAGGAGTCTTGTCGATTACTAGAAAGAAGAAAAAAGGAACAACCCCAAAACACATGACCTCTGAAACCATGTATGAACTCTAAGTTTCATCTGCATTTTGAGCACCTGTACTGCTCAAGGCAACAGAATACGGGACTGATTAGAAGATTAATTCTATTCCTATTGCTAAAAATTATAGGGAAGGGAATTGGAGACTTAGTGTAGTGGTTTTGATTTCTTTTTTAAAGACCATTGCTGTAGTTTGTCTTCTAGTTGATTGCAACATCGAGATATTTGTATCTTCATGGAGAGCTTTGGAAGAGATAATGCGATTTTTGTCCCTCTGAATAAATGAAATATAACTTACAAGGTGAGCCTTGGAAGGTGGTCTTACTGTAATGCAAAACTATGAGCTCTAGCAATTTATTTCACAACCTTGGTTTAGACTTTTACCATATAAAAATGAAAGTGACCTACCTTCACATAGAGCAATGACAAAATGCAAGATTCTTATGTTTCTCAAAATGACTCTTTAATAGCCCTTAGTGTTTCAAAATTGATAATTACCAAGCTCAAGGCATGAGCATGAGCAGTGAACTTTCTTTAAACCTTCACTGAGGCTCATCTTATGTTTTTCTTTCTTTTTTTTTCTTTCTTTTTTTTTTTTCATGTGAGCCAATGAATTAATCATTTATTTCTCATAAGGGCTGTGGTTCAAACAGTGGGAAGATCAATATAGCATGCAAATTCTGTAGGGTGTGAAAGCTAAAAGGTCTTATGGCATTGTAGTGAGAAAAATGTTGAAACTTTATTTGCAATGAGACTATAATGGCTACTGGAGTTCTTGATTTTTATAAACAAGGAACAGGAGCTGCAGTAGGAAGAGGTGTGGGATTCTGTTGTTCTACAGAAAATTGGCATCAGATGCTATCCTAGGTTAGTATAGGAGGGAATAATACAAAAAAAACCCAGAATAAGACAAAAATAAACTTAGAACTGGAAAACATTCTACAGAAAGTAATCTGAAATTCTCCATAATTTATTCAATTCATTCAAAAAGAAACTGAGAAGTGCTGAAGTTAGGGTAAAGTTATGGAGGAACAGAGATCCTTGATCTACAGAGAGACTGGGTGAAGAAATTCAAATGAGAAATAAGGCTGTATTTTTTGGTGAACATGGTTACCAGTCGGAACAAATTACCTAGAGATATGATGGGTTATCTTCTTGCTTCATAAAAAGGCCATGTGCCTTTGAAAGGTGCTATGGACAAAACTGGGCATGACGAAGGCATATCCGGGTGAAATACTGTAGGTAATAGGAAGAGCTATACAAAGGTATATAGTTGATCCACAGGAAAGTCCCTCCACAGAATATATTCATCTGTAGTATGATTTGTCCTGAGTGAGAAGTTCCCACATTGCATATGGCGCTTTGGTTGCAGTGACAAAGGAATGTGATTTGCAGAAGTATACAGCTGTGACTGAATTCTTTGTCCTTATAAGATTGAGGGAACGTAAGTGGGCTAATGATGTCAAAAGAGGAACAACGTATTTCCTGAATATGCTGCTGGGTGCATCTATGAACTCCAGAAAAGCCAATAGGGGTAAATCATAGAATCATAGAATGGTTAGAGTTGGAAGGGACCTTCAAAGGTCATCTAGTCCAACCCCCCTGCAAGGAGCAGGGACATCCCCGATTAGATCAGGTTGCTCAGAGCCTCATCCAGCCTGGCCTTGAATGTTTCCAGGGATGGGGCATCCACCACCTCTCTGGGCAACCTGTTCCAGTGTTCTACAATCCTCATTGTAAAAAATTATTTCTGCATGGTGGTTTTGTGGCTTCATTACAGAAAAACTCTTGGAATATGGAAATCATGAACAGCAGGCAGGCAATTCAAGTAAGGACTCATTTCACGATTAAAACTGCTAAACAGGGTTTTAGAATCATAGAATCATAGAATGGTTAGGGTTGGAAGGGACCTTCAAAGGTCATCTAGTCCAACACCCCTGCAAGGAGCAGGGACATCCCTGACTACTTCTTTCAGAAGATGATGCTCCTCACTATTGTTAAGTTTAAATTTTTGTTTACCCACCATTGTTGGTAATGGCTTATTGAAAGTTTGAAAATATGTATATTGTTAACCACTATTATCCATTATGCATTTCTGCTTGGCAAGCTTGAAATGCACATGGATGGATGGTTCTAATACATCACATTGGCTTTGTGTTTGAAAGCTGTTCACCTGCATTTTTTGCTGCTTTCTAGTGTCAGCAACTATTTGCTGTGAATGTTAGTGAATAAGAGTACCTATGAGAGGCAGACCTTGATTTCAGCAAGAAATGTATGAAGATGGAAGGTACTTTTAGTTTAGATGTTTACCTAATCCTAACACAAGATGTAATTGCAAAGAAAAAAAAAATATTATTTTAGGACAATTAGTCTTTCTTGGAACAAGATATTAATACAAGCCTTGAACAGTTCATTTTCATTTATAATGATGGAAATAAACATCTATGGTAATGAAGGACTTAAAAACTTCTTAGAACAGAAGTGTTTACATGCAGAATTGTTGCATTTTTGCTAGGAAAATTCAATTCCTAAACTCCCACATATGAGGCATTTCTAATTTTACCCAGCTGAATTTTAACATCCCAGCTGACAGCCGTGATTGGTGTGATTTTTGTTGCCGGGAGAGGGCTGGACCTCTTCATTTTTGGAAAATTCTTGCTCATAAACTGCGGATTACTCTTCATTGTGGTTGAAAAATAAATAAAAATCTTTGAGTGTTTTATATCAAGTAGTGTGACTCTCCCTCTAAACAGATTCTTCTTACTAATGTTTTTAAGTGGAACTGCTGCATGACAACTTGTTGCTTACAAAGTGTCTTCAAGAGGAAAGTGCTGATTCACTCACAGAGGTCAATGGTGCAAACTCACAATCTGGTGGTGGAAAGCAGAGATGTTAATACAAGAGAGAGAGCAAACTGTCCTCTGGAAGTTGCCTGTGTGTGCAGTTCTTACTTCTGCTGCCGCATGGTAAGTTACTTCTCTTTCAAAAGGAGTAACCCAAGTTAAGTGTGCACATCTGTGGCTCTTTTGGAGTAGCAGGCTTGCTGTAACTACATGGTCCAGCCCCTATCAAGGTAACTCTGTTATCTGGTGGTAGGAAAATGTGTAGAAACTAAACAACTTTGCTATAAGAAATCTGGGCCCTGTGTACTCTGTTACGCAAGTGCGATGCTACTGTTTGTTACACAGAGAGTTGTAAGAGTACAAAGTAGGTGCAAGCAGACAGAGATGGGGAATAAAATAACTCCTGTCCCTGTCATGGTCAGAATACCTTTCCTGTTTGATTGAAGCAAAAACTTTGTTTGCGCTATAAGCACTGTTTAGAAGGAACGGAAGTATTTCCATTGCTAACCTCACACTGTACTTTGAATAAATCCTCAGTTACAGCCCTTTATCAAAATCTTGGGAGTTCTGAAGTATGGATTTGGATATCACCATTAGTGCTACTCAAAGGCCCAAAGGGGAAAGGTGGAGGGGAGCGCACTCAAAGAACACCCAAGTGTGAAGGTGACCTTTTTCAGATGGTTTCAAGGCTTTTGTATGTATTTGTGTTCAGGCACACAGGCGCACACACTCATAGTCATCGGGTTGCCATTTGAAGAGTGGGTCATTAGCTGGCTAAAAACAAAATATATATAAAATCACACTAATATTCATATCAAATGGATGTATGTATTACATCATTGCCTACTATATAGCCATCTTGCACACAAATTGATATCAATTGTACTCTATGGATACTATAGTTGCTTAAATGTGCTGTTAATTCTGAAAAAAACCCACCTTATTTTGCCACAAAATGTTCTATGCCATCTTAGAAATATAGAGTATTAGTATATATCTAAAAATCTCTACATTACAAAAAATCTGAAAAAGAAAATCTATATAAAATCTCTCTTAAAATGTATATAAAATTACAGATAACCTATGGTATATTTTTGAAGTGCATGAATTTAATACTCGTCTGTATGCAATATACTGGAAAGTCCGTTCAGAGTGTATGGGATATTGTAGCTATTAATGCTTTTAAATTGGCACCTGAAGATAACATTTTAAAATGTTATGGTACAAAGTGTGCTGTTATTACATCAAATTGTTGAGGGTGATAAGAATTAGAGAGACTCTAATGGCTGTTTTATTGCTTGTGTACATCGCACATGCCTGCTGAAATGAACACTGCATGAACCTGATGCACTCTCTAGAGTGGTGTGCTGCTTACCAGGGGCTCATATGAGGGATGTCACCAAGAGACTACCAAGCCTTGTACAGCCCACGGACTATAATCCACTGCTGCTGTTTCACGTGGGCACCAGTGACACAGCCAGGAGCAGCCTGAAGGCTATCGAGAAGGAGAGCTGGTAAAGGACTGTGGAGTGCAGGTAGTTTTTTTCGTCAGTCCTCCTGGTCAAAGGAAAGGGATTTGAAAGGACTGGTCAAATCTGGCAAATCAACACATGGCTGAAGGACTGGTGCTACAGCCAGGGGTTTGGTTACTGTGGGACTGTGGGACTCATTTTGAGAAACCTGGTCTACTGGAGGCTGATGGGTCCACCTGTCAGAGAAGGGGAAGAGCACCTTTGGTCATAGGCTTGCCAAGCTGGTGAAGAGGCCTTTAAACTAGCGTTGCTGGGAAGGGGAACTCAATCCATGCCACTACAATCAGTTTGATGTCTGTGACAGCAACAGATGTCCAGAGCCTGGAGAAGGTTCACAGGTCAGCAGGAGAGCACCTGAGGAGCAGCTCCTTGCAGGGGGGTTGGACTAGCTGACCTTTAAAGGTCCCTTCCAACCCAAACTATTCTATCTTTCTATGATTCTATTTACCCCAAGAACAAGGTCTGAGGAGATGATTTGATTATTCTTGATAAGTAATGCTTGATACAATTGTGGGAGGAGGTCAGAGATTTACATGAACACCACCTGGACCATTAGTTTTACCACAAATAGCATAGTCTTGTTTGTTAATTAAATCTGGAAGAACTTATTTGTTCTATGACATGCAAAATTAAATAAGAAAACAAAACACGTCATCTTCTCTAATGCAGGAATTTTATACAATTAAAATGTTTACAAAATACATTGTAAAGGCTCATCGTATGACGAGGACAGCATAATCCTTTCCCCAGAAGGCCTTTCTTTCAAAAGAGTGTGTCTTGGTATTATGTAAGCTAAGAGTCCCTTGGCTATAATAAATATTGGTTAACTGGCCTTTTTAAACAACAGTTTAAATAGTTTGGTTTCAGCCCAAAGTTATTTGTAAATTAAGCAAATGCAATTATTCCTTTTATTTATTACTCACATTGAGTCAATTCATTTTTACATAAAAATTAGATTATTAAGACGTGACATTGGACTGAGAAATAAAGATACCTGATTCATTATTCACCATGCAAAGTTATGGTAGAATAGCCCAAATAACACATGAAAGAGTGCTATAATTGTAGTTTTTATATTCTAAGGGCATTTGTAAGACTCTGAATCTTTGTTCAATCATCTTTTCACAATTTAAGAACAAGTCCAGGCTCTTTAGGAAGAGAACCGATGGAGTTCTAAGACCCTGGTAAAGTAAACCACTAGGATCTTTCACCAGAATGCACACTTAAAATTATGAATATTAACTCCTTTTTTTTTTTTTTTTTTTTGCTTTAGAATTAAGGGACAACTATGCCAAAAAGGACCTGGGATTCCTAGGAGACAAGGAGGACATGAGACAAGTGTGGCTTGCATTGATACACTGGAGCAAGCCCAGGAGAGGGTCACCAGGATTGTCACAGAACTGGAGCACATGAAGAAAAAGGGGAGAATGAGAGAGCTGACTTTGTTCAGCTTTCGAGAAGGCTAAAGGAGAGCTTGTGTCTGTCTACATCTATCTAATGGGAGAGTTCAGAGAAGATGAAGACAACCTTTTCTTGAAGGTACATAGCAAGAAATAAGAGGCAACAGACACAAGTGGCAAAAAATTAAATTGTTAGTTATTAGAAAAAATGTATTCACAGCAAGGGCAGTCCAATATTAGAAAAAGTTGCCCAGAGAGGAGGTGAAATCTCCATCCTTGGTAGTATTCAAAACTCAACAAGGGCCTGAATAATCTGCTTTGAAAAGGGGAACAAACAAACCCCAAACATCTCTTTCACGGGTTTCTTTTTCCAGTTTCTCTTGGTATGAGCTTTTCCTGTAAAGAAGGGCTTGCAAGTGGGCACTGTACAGTTCCCACGAAGAGGGAAAATGAACATTAAACTACCATCTTGATTTGTAGGCAGAGGAAGGAGCCTGATTTTGAGGAGGATTTACTTTGGTTGTTAGCCAGCTGAGTTTCTGCACCTATAAGTCAAAAAGTAATGAATATTTTACTACTTGATTTCCATGATAAGCTCATTGTATTCAGAAACAAAAAAACCAGAAGTAACTCCTTTTGCCTATATTCTTAATACATCAAATGTATTTTATACCAGAGCCTAACTGTGTTGAACAACCGTATGCACAATATTTTATTATTTCATTATTCTCTTGGCCTTTTTTAGGATCCTATTGTTTCCAGATGTGTCCATTCCAAATAAATATCTACCAATTTTCCTTGGAGCTGTCAGAAACCACTAATGAGCTGTTACATAGCAGCTGTGTCAGACTACTACCTGTTTTCAACCAAATTCTCAGCTCTTCCTGTTGCATTTTTTTAAGAGCATCTGATCCAAAGCAGCACTGGATATTTTTGATTTCTGATGAACTCAAGGGTGGCTAAAGCACTTAACATCATGCAGAATCAGCTTTATGAAGATATCCAAGATGGACCTTTGCTAATGTGTCTTCAAAATGTTGATTATGGACACGTTTGTTGTATAAAACAGCCAGAGGCTTAAGTCTTGTCCCAGTTCATGTTATAGAACAATAAGTAAAATCAGAAAGATCCCTTCTTAGGATGACTGTGCTGGGTTAGGATGTGTTTTTCTTTTCCACTTATTTCTGTTGCTTTACATGTCATAATTGGTGTCCTTGTTGGACTGACTTTGACTTACTGCTGTCATGCATATGCTGTTTTCACTACTACTTTCTGCTTCTCGTCCCACTGACGGCTGAACAAGTTCCATGCCAGAAGCTTGATGGGAGCTGGAAAGAGCATGAAAGTGTCCTTCCTGGCTTTATTTCAATATCTTTGCCAGATCCTGATGTTGGGTGGAACCCGGAAAGTATTCACATAAAAAAACAATTAAGAAAATACCACAAACAGTATTAATTTGGTTTTTAATGTGAACTTATCTGACTCATTTGGACAATATTTATTTCAAAGACTCAGAAACACTTTTTTTTTGGTTTAAAATTAGCAATGAAAATGTACTACTTGCTCTTTTTTTTTTTTTTGTAGGTACTAAGCAAGCTGAGTAAAAACTTTATAATTCCTTAAATTCAGACAGACAAATTGGCTTCAGAATAATGAAATTGTTCCTGTGTTGTAATTATTGTCCGTTCTTGTTGCTTATAATAAGGATTATATAGTATAATAAACTATAAAACAATAATTATTCTGTAATAATCTACAGTTCGATAAATGCCTCATATGCATATTGACATGGATGAATTGATAAGTTCCAAATGAAATCAAACACCTTTGACTACTTTCACTAAGATTGACCAGCAATGGATGAATGATGTATCTGGATACACTGGAGACTGTAGAAGTAGAGCCTCTATGCCTTAAAATTCTTCATTGTAGGGCTTGACCTTTTTCAGGTGTTGTTCATCTGCTTTTGTCTGTTTGACACAGTCTTGTAGGTATTCCCTCCAGCTCTAGCTCCTCAGCCTTTTATTTTCTTAACTTCAAATATGCTGTGTTTTCCTTACAAAACAGCACCTTCCACCAGTTGTCTCACCTTTTAGGTAAACAACAATGCTGAACGATAGTAATGCCTTTTGATTCCCTTATTCTATTTTGATCATGGTGAGTATAAATCTCTTTTAGCCAGAGAACTGAAGATTGAATTTCACTTAGGAAAGCTTCTCTTGAAACAAAAGCAGCATGACTGAGTAACTCTTCAGTCATGGGGTAAGTACATAATAAAAATGTCAATAAATAATCAGATGTAACACTTATTGCAGTAGTGCTACATACAGTTGTATGTACCCTTTCAAAATTCTCTATTTTTGTTATGAAAAGCATAGACTTGCATCACACTGCAAAGATTGTGAATTCTGAGACTAAAGGCAAACTTCAGTGCCATACTTAATGTCAGAGAATTTCCTCTCTTGACAGAGCTCATATTACCCACATTTCAACCTCTAAAGGTGACCCAGTGAACTAGAAACATTATCTTCAGGAATGGGAATGTAAGATTCCATATTGCTACTACTTTTCCAGAAAAAAAAGTGAAACCTTTCTAGAAAAGGCAAACCTGCTTGCTCATTTTTTGAGACAAGTATGTTGTAGAAGCATGAAGTCCAGCTGTTATCTCCCCCCTTCATCTGTCTTAGCATATATCTGGTGATTAATCTATTTTCTTTTACTTTAATGGCCTAATTCATTACTGTGTTGTTTGACTAACATAGTCAAGTGGGGCTTAAACTGTGCTCTGTGGCAGATACCCAGTTAGGCTTATGCTGAAATTTTTACTGAGCTCAGGTCTTGAAAAAAAAAAAAGAGGGTAGGGTCAAACTGGAGACCATCTTAAAACTTAGAGATATCTCAGGGAATTTGCAAAATAATTTTACTCTTGGTTTAGCTGTTGCATCCTAATTTTGAGTACTCTGACAAACCATATCAGTTACCTTTCTGCTTGAATTTTGGCTGAGTGAGCCACAGTGTAAATTGTATAATGAATCAAAACCGCCTGTTTGGCATTTGGCATCTTTAAAGGAAGGCAAAACTAAATTCATATTACATACGAAGACTGAGAATAGAGCACTTCAGCTATCAATTACTCTGGCATTAAGTATGGAACCAATGAGAATAGGTTGGAAATGCTGTTCAAACAATTTTAACCATCATTTTACTGAGAGGAAATTACAGAGACTGGAAACATGCTGCTGGTGGAGAAGAATTTAAATGTAGAAGTTATGCTGATAGTTTACAATATAACTTAAAGACAAGAAGGCTAAGGGCAAAGGGGAAATGAAAAAAAAGTAAATAATTTCCTGAGCTGTGAGGTACAAATTGATGTCAACAAGCTTTTTGGATCAGTGCTGATAAATAATTTCAAATGAAGTTATTGAGCTCTGGCATCCTCTCTCACTTGTTCCACAGTGAGTCTTAGGAAGACAGGGATCAGACCATTTGCTTTTGTGTTTTGCTAGGAAACCTATTCGTCCCAAACCCCTTCAAGATTATTTTTCTACCATCAGCAAGACACTGTTATCATCAGTTGCACTGAGTACCCTGTTACTTTGCAAGTGATACAGAGGATTATTACAATGAGTCAGATATAGTTCTTAAACTTATTGTCCAAGTTATAGTTACAGGAGATTTTGTGCAACAGGCACAATGCATATTGAGAAATTAGTAACTCATTGGTTGGACAATGGACATTAAACCCCGATGAATAGTTTGCATCAAGTGCTTGAATGGTTTGGGTTTTTCCTCTGTAATGCCTGTGAATGTCTTGTGATTTTACCAGAGCTGGTTTATTTGTTTGATGTGGGTTACTCGTTGATAACAATTGTCTCTTGTTATTTGTGGCATAGGAAATAAGAAGTCTGGAACTGTCTTACTGCGTATTTTAATGTCTGAAACCTTCAAGACCAGATGCATTCGTTAAAAAACAAATTAGCAGCTCCCATCTATCCCTTCAGCTTCCCCTTCTCCCAACCAAACAAAAGACCCCTAAACCTTTTGACTGCAATCGCAACTGCTTCAAGGGGAACAAAAGTACACCTATGTCCTAGAACTCCTATTTCATTCTTGTCTCAGTGTTCTGGGTGCACTCTTCTTATTCTAAACATAGTAAATTCAACCCCCAAAAGAAGAGCTCTTGTATGATGAAGAGCTAGGTTTGATCTTGAAAGAAATGGTTTTGTCTTTGCTGCCTCTTTCCCATGTGACCTGGAGCAAGGCACTGTGGCCAGATGTTCAGAGGTGCCTAGCTGAGTGGGATGCAGCTGTCCCACAGGATGGAGAGCTCATGCTACTATGTCCTACTGCAGCTATTTCTTCTGCCTTGTTGGCGAATTCACCCCTTCCTTAGGCATCCTACTGGTTTCATTGTTCCTAGCCTTGAATTATCTGTCTGTTGATCTCTGTCTAGAGGGAATCTTTTCCTCTCTATTTAAATGCTAAGTTTTCTGTGTAAGCACAACCTTACTTTTCTGTAGCTGCTAGTAAATGGTGTACTACAAATAATTATCACTTAATGTTGAATTAAAAGATGTATCTGGCAAAGTTGATGCAGAGAATAAATTGCTATATTATTCCCGCCTTCTCAATGGGTATTTTTTAACTCTTCTAGACTCTATTTGATTAAATATACAGGATTATCAAATCTGAACTACTGATGAATAGTATATCAGTACCACAGTAGTATTTTGGCTTTAATGTAGTACCTGTGTAACAGTACAGTATTTATCACACATTTTGCTTTCTAGAGCTTGTTTTGGCCCTACTGTGCCCCTGCTCATCTCTGTATCCATGCCTAAACCCTCCCAAATGTATGTGTGTTCACACTTTACACGTTTCTTTCTACATCTACAGCTGGCATTGCTCCTGTCTCTTTGGCGAGGACTTGGAGCAGACCTGCTTAGCGTTGGTGTGGTCAATGCAGTTCTGTTGGTGGGAGTTGTGTTAATGTAGGGGGTTGCATATCCCTAAGGGACACAAGCTCAGCTCCCCCTGCCATCTCACAATGCAGCCGTCAGAGGGAGTGAAGTTCCTTAGGGATAGTTTTGGGGAATAGACATGGGACTAGACAGTATAGAGAAAAAAGTATTTCCATAATACATCTGAAGCACTAGTAATCCTGCCTCGGAAAGGTTTAAGAGGGATAGGAAACTGTGGTATTGGTATCAAAACAACATTTCTGTGGTATCTTGCCTATCTTCAAAAATTCATTTTGAATTTATTGGAGGTTTTCCACTGACAGTAGTTGCTTATTGGTTTATCAAGTTCAATATAAATTTAGTTAGCACTGCTGTTAGCCCCTATAGTCAGCAATGCTGTTGTTGTTTAGAAACTTTACATTTCTTACTGAATATATTCCCCACCTAATTTTCCATCTTATTATTGTGTCTGATGGCCATTACAAGCCAATGGCATGGAAAATTACATTATTAGATTAAAACCATTGTTGGAGTATTGTTGCATGTATCATGTATGTTTACTTCAGTATTATTTATATCTTGCTTCCTAATACACGCATCTATTCAGAGGATCTCATGAAAAACATTAACTTGTAATTGCTGTACCTAAATGCAAACAGTTTTCAAACCTACATGGGGATCTTCACTGACTCACATTGGAATACAGGGCTATTTGGGCTACATTTGTTCTTGTTTAAGCAGAGAAAAATCATAACATTATGCAAATTCAAAGAGATTCTCAGCACTGTCACTGTATAACAATACAACGCAGATGGGAGTTGGACTAGATGACCTTTAAAGGTCCTCTCCAACTCTAACTATTCTATGACCAGAGCAGAACTAAAACCCTGCCATACAAACTTATTTAAGAGGCAGTAACCAGTTCTTAGTATTGTTCTTCAGTATTACTTAATAGTTGAAGTGAACGGGCAGGAAATAGAGGAAAAGATGTGATTTACCAATGATGCATAGCAAACAGTTGAAGATCAGAATAGATCCCAGATACTTTGCTTTCTAGACTGTTGGCCTAATAATAACTAATTTATAGTATTAATAAAGGACATAAAAAGCAGATATCTTTTAAAAGTCAGAAAGTTAACCAGATATTAAGAAGCTGTTCAGAAAGTTGACCATCTGTAGCCCCAGAAAGCCACAGATTATAGTGTTGTCAGTGTTTGAGACAAGGCAGATCATCCTCACTAGTTTTTAGCTTGATATAGATCCTAAGACCAGGAATATCTTGAACTTGAACTGCTTTCTCAAGCAAAACTTCCACTGAAATTCCTTTGTCTGAGTGAAGACCACAGGATGTGACATTTTTTGTGATTAAACTCAACATTTAAAAATCTCTTCCCCTAGTCTTTGATGGTGACTTCAGAGGTGGTTCTAACAGATTTTCTTTTTAATAATTTGCCTGCAACAGCATGGCAGCTTTTGTTGGATAATTCACAATATTCTTGAAAGATTATAGCAGTAGATGGACCTCACTGAAGTGTTTTGAATAATTACCAATTCAGAAAATAAATATATTTTTTCATCCAGTCCAGATCCAAACTGTTGCAGTAAACAGTGCTCTTTTTGTTGGTACGGCCTTCGCATAAAGACATTTAACTAGCCAACAGTGCACCAAAATTGTATGTTCAAAAACATTCAATGTCAGTAGTTTGTGTTTTTAAAATATTGTAAAAATAATCTGTGGCCAGAAAAACCCCTGCACTCGGCTGTAGCACAAGAACAATTTGCCAAACAATCAGCTGAAGCAGGAGGTTCCAATTTTGCGATGCTTTAGGGGCTCCTGGCAGAGAGGAAAGCTGTGTTGTATACATGCTGACAAGTACAAGATAAGCAAGCTTTCCACTTGCTGCAATCTTGTTGGTTTAATTACCCTCCAGTGCCTATTTGTGATATCCCCTGCGGAAGTCAGTACTGAGGATACAAGTTCAAGTCAGATTCTGCTAGTTATCAAGTAATTGCGCATTTTGGCAGAAAAAACAGAGCCTGGCTTAAAAGGGGTGAAAACTACCACAGCAGGAAAACTCAGGCAAACATCTCTCTTTAAATCAGTTTCCAAAACAATGATCAGCAAAATTCCAAAACCAAAATACCTTTTTGCAAAGTAAGTCAAAGCCACTTAAGCATTAAACAATACTATATCATATGCATAATAGACAACCAACAACAAATCTTCTCGCTATCTGCTTCAATATACATAAATACACTGGAAGGATCTACAGTTTGGTTTGAAAAATTGAATTTTCTGTTAATGTAAACTGATTTCTGCTTGATGTCATGTGGGATAGTGGCAGATTCTATAACATTTTGATGATTTTTTTTGTTGTTTGTTTGTTCCAGTGACAAATTTATGAGAGGAAATGCTGTCTATCTGATGAAGTAGTTATAATTTCCTACTCTTGGATATGATGGATCTTGTTACATAAGGAAAAAAACAACCTAATTGCTTTGTGATACGCTAATATGGTAGAGGTTTGCCCTTGAGAGTGACATTCTATCCACGTTACAAACACATAACTGTTTTCTCTCTGCCTCTCAGAAGTACTTCTGATATTTTTTTCAGTTCAAACTTCCAAGTTTTCACTGTCAATTTTTGAAAGGAACTTTTACTCATAACCTATCTTTGATATTTAGCACTCTGAATTTTTCAATATATATTAGCCCCAAATTATTTGTAATTCTCATATTTGAATATATTTCCCATTTCATTATATTTTCCTAGCAGTGTAACTGTAAAGGGCACAGTATAAGAGCACATTGTTAACAGCTGTGACTTTATTCGTAATTAACAGCAGAGGACCACCTCTTTGGTTCATGACATGATGTAACTTTAAGTCATGCTTTCCTGATTTGCTGTCAAAGAAAGAAGTCTTTGGGGACTGGACTCAAGCTGTTTGTTTTGAGATTTTTTGTTTTGTTTATTATTCAGGACTTTGGAACAAATTTCAAAGGAAAGGATAATTTGAAGATAAGTGGAGTATGGAATTAAGGATAAAATGGGTTTTCTAAATGTAGGTCACAGCCAAATAACCTGATAGTGGTTTTTTAAATATTATAACTGCCAATCCTACACATGCAGATCATAGAATCATAGAATGGTTAGGGTTGGAAGGGACCTTCAAAGGTCATCTCGTCCAACCCTCCTGCAAGAAGCAGGGACATCTACGACTGGAGCAGGTTGCTCAGCGCCTCATCCAACCTGGCCTTGAACGTTTCCAGGGATGGGGCATCCACCACCTCTCTGGGCAACCTGTTCCAGTGCTCTACAACCCTCATTGTAAGAAATCTTTTCCTAATATTTAATCTAAATCTACCTCCCTCTATTTTAAAACCATTACCCCTCGTCCTGTCACAACAGGCCTTACTGAACAGTCTCTCCCCAGTAATCCCAATAATGACCTTCCTGAAGTCAAAAACTGAAATTAAGTAGACACTAGGCTGAGTTGGATCAAGCCCAGAGCTTGTTCGACAA
This sequence comes from Chlamydotis macqueenii, assembly GCF_036417535.1. Lineage (NCBI taxonomy): Eukaryota > Metazoa > Chordata > Aves > Otidiformes > Otididae > Chlamydotis > Chlamydotis macqueenii. Next base: position 26,314,070 of record NC_141559.1, read on the forward strand.
TGATCATGCAGTTCTTTCTGTTTGTCACTAACAAAAATTAAGTTCTCAGGACAGTTTGCTCTTTTGCTGCTGTTGGTTTCATTGGCTTTCCAGTATTATGCTAATGAAACCTTTTGTCAGCACCTACAAATGAGACCTCATTTAACAATGGCAGAACTTTTTAACAAAACTTTTTTTTTCCCCATGCAGAATTACATTTTAAGAGCTGAATGGAAAACACATGAATAAGGCAGATATAAATATTTTTAATGCAAGTCTGCAATGCTGGTTTTACTGACTATTTTTCCTCCCTTCTTTCATGTCCAGCCAGGTATGTCCTATTAATGTAGGACTCTAACCTTCCACAGATTGTTAGAAAACTCAGATGGAGTCTGAGGAATAAAACATTTGATACTGTAATTTGATTAAGGTCAGTTGTAAAGAAAATGCAAATGAATCTAAACAAAATACAGGAACTTTCCACACTAAAGCTCCAGACTTAGTTGCTTAGGTCCTTATTAAATGCCCTGAGACAAGCTTGGAAGTCTTTTTTTTAATGTTAAGCAAACAAACAAGTTTCCTCCTTTATATGAATAATTAAATCTATTTCGTTGTGTCCATAAAGGCACAGTATTACTGATATTTGAGACTGAAATTATATTGAACAGGAGGAAATTATGGCTGCATTTGGTTAGACTATGTAGCTGTCACAGGCTGCCAGGATGTCTCCATTAGCTGAAGCCATAAAGGCTTGCGCTTTGAAGAAGAAAGAGTTACGTACTATTACCGTTTCATTATGAAGTTCTTAGTCGTAACTCATTTATTACAATAAATATATTTACCAACATGGGTTCAGTATAATACGTAGAAAACTGTCATAAATGGCCTTTTCTGTAAAGGAAGGCATGGTAAAAAGAATAACAATTCACCTTAAATGTCAGAAACTGAGCTGATCAGAAGAGACATAAAATGAAGAGCTGAACTGCAGTCACTCCTGCTTCCTTCTCTTCATCCTGGCAGGAAAAAAGAAGCAACCATCGTATCTCCCTTTCATTTGATTATTTTCGTAAGCTGTGCTACATAATGAAAGTACTGGGTGTATTCTTTGGAAGACCACCAGAATTATATGAATGTCCTTCTGTTTACGGAGTACGAAATTAAAAGGTAACTGGCTCAAAAGTGAACATCAGAGAAACCGAAAAAGGGCAAGGATTGCCACTAATCATGTTTGAATGCACTGACAGACACAACGGCATATCCTAACACATCAGGCTATTTTTTCCAGTTTGGAATACATGCTCTGCAACCTGCTAACCTTTTCTTTTTTATGTTGGAAAATCTGTCCACTCTAGAGACTAAAAATTAATCTAGAAAATCGGAATGTCTGTTAGACCGCAGACAATTTATCATTCCTTAATTAGGACGTTCTTTAGCTGGTACACCTTGAACCAGAAATGAGACCTCTATTCTTGCTTCCTTTGCTCTCTTGATGTCAGAAATCAGGCCTTTCAGGAAAAAATAAAAAAAATAAAGGCAATCCTGCAGTAGGAGAAGCCTTTTGTGTTCCTTAAGATTGTTATATTTTAAGTAACTATAGGAAATGTTTTTCATTAAATGAAGAATAAAAGAAGCAAACATTATTCTGCATGCCCGTGTTTGGCATTTGATGATAAGCAGCCAAAAAGTCAATGTAACCCATATGTCCAAACGATATGCTGCTGGGCATATTTTCTCCAATGCACTGTAAATGAGATCATGCATTGTATAGCTACCGTATGTATTTGTTCCTTCATATTTGCCTTTGTAGAAAATGATAAAATAATATTTTACAGAGTAATGTAATTGTCTTTTTCTTCTTTATTAGTCTTTTGCATGAAGGGCGAAGGTAATGTGATTGGTCTGCTTCCCCTTCCTTACAGCCGTTGTCAGCAAGATGGATGAGAAGTGATCATTGTGATTTGTTATCTTTTTTCATATTCTAGACCACCTGTGAAAATGGAAGCATTGGTGGTGGATATCAGAAGGCATGTTCTAAGTGTGGCAGTGTCTGTGGTGTCACATAACACATGAGTTTTCCTCTTAGTCATTATCTCCACCTTGAGTGTTTCTCAGGAAATTCTCGTTTCTTACAAGAGCTTGCTAACAATACCTGCTTGCAGAAAACGTTTGAGCCTTCAAACTACAGGAGAATATGAGGGAATTTCTAGGTGGGTTGCTTAACAGAATCATCTGTTATTTTGTCTTGGCAGCTGTTCCTTTGCAATCTAGCTGTGTTCAGCAGTTGTAGTGCAGGTAGAGAGGCAATCCTAACCTTGTCTTATGCTATGATCCATGCCTTATCATAGAATCAGAACAGTTTGGGTTGGAAGGGACCTTTAAAGGTCATCTACTCCAACCCCTCTGCAAAGAGCAGGGACATCTTCAACCAGATCAGGTTGCTCAGAGTATCATCCACCCTGGCCTTGAACGTTTCCAGGGATGGGTCTTCCACCACCTTTCTGGGCAATCTGTTCCAGTGTTCCACCACTCTCATTGTAAAAACTTTATTCCCGATATCCAGTCTGAATCTACCTCCCTCTATTTTAAAACCATTACACCTCACCCTATTGCAACAAGCCCTGCTAAAGAGTTTCTCCCTGTCTTTCCTGCAGGCCCCCTTGAGGTACTGGAAGGCCACTATAAGGTCTCCCCGGAGCCTTCTCTTCTCCAGGCTGAACAACTCCAACTCTCTCAGCCTGTCCTCATAGGAGAGGTGCTCCAGCCCTCTGATCATCTTCGTGGCCCTCCTCTGGACTCGCTCCAACAGGTCCATGTCCTTCTGATGTTGGGGGTCCAGAGCTGGACGCAGTACTCCAGGTGGGGTCTCACTAGAGCAGAGTAGAGGGGCAGAATCACCTCCCTTGACCTGCTGGCCATGCTTCTTTTGATTCAGCCCAGGATGCAGTTGGCTTTCTGGGATGCAAGTGCACATTGTCTGCTCATGTTGAGCTTCTCATCCACTAGCACTCCCAAGTCCTTCTCCTCAGGGTTACTGTCAATCCATTGTCTGCCCAGCCTGTATTTGTGCCTGGGATTGCCACGACCCAGGTGCAGGACCTTGCACTTGGCCTGGTTGAACTTCATGAGGTTTGCATTGGCCCACCTCTCCAGCCTGTCAAGGTCCCTCTGGATGGCATACCTCCCCTCCAGCATGTATCATGACTTCGTACTAAAGATAAACTGTACTCACCTAAAAATCACCTTTGGTTTGAGAGAGGAAAATGCTTTTTTTTTGAGTGTTCTAATTGGAAATATTCATTTTTTTTTTTCTGTGATAACGCCAACCAATAAAGTAATTGCTGAGCTGGAGATACAGGGAAAAGCTGCCTGGTTTTCTGTACCCTTGTGCTGCTAAGATAAAGTTTTCTTTTATTCATTATCCAAGTGTCATAGCAGAAATATGCTTGAGATACTTGGGTAACCTGTTTTCTGTTTCACACAGATGTACGAAATACATCTGTTTGCAGAAACAATGACCATTTTTTTCTCAACTGTGATAAATGACATTGTACACTGTGTTGTTTGCAGGGGTTTTACTTTTTGCTCTTCCATTAGGGAGATTTTAATCTAGTTCAAGCTTAGATTATTTAGGGACTAAGGAAAAAGTTATTCTCTGTGTAGAGGAGAAAAAAAAAATCTGGAAACCTATAATTCTTTAGTGAATGAGATGTACCTGTTGTTGCTAATGCTGTTTACAAAGCTTATAGTGGCAGTTTGTATTTTCTTTTTATATTGGAAGTTGTAAAGTTTGCTTACTATTTTTGTTGGCTTAGATAATAAACAAAGTCTCTATGACAACCAGGTGTTCAGGCTCAGTCAGCATGGGTTTATGAAAAGCAGGTCCTGCTTGACCAACCTGATCTCCTTCTATGACCAGGTGACCTGCTTAGTGGATGAGGGAAAGGCTATGGATGTTGTTTACTTAGACTTTAGTAAAGCCTTTGGCACCATTTCCCACAGCATTCTCCTGGAGAGACTGGCTGCTCATGGCTTAGTTGGGTGCACTCTTCACTGGGTAAAAAACTGTCTGGATGGCTGGGCCCAGACAGTTGTGGTGAGTGGAGTTAAATCCAGTTGGCGCCTGGTCACAAGTGGTGTTCCCCAGGGCTCAGTACTCGGGTCAGTTTAATCTCTTTATCAATGGTCTAGACAAGGGGATTGAGGGACCCTCAGTAAGTTTGCAGACAACACCAAGCTGGGCAGGAGTATTGATCTGCTTGAGGGTAAGAAGGCTCTGCAGAGGGATCTGGACAAGCTGGATTGATGGGCTGAGGTGAACTGTATGGGGTTCAACCTGCTGAGTGCCAGGTCCTGAACTTGGGTCGCAACAACTCCATGAAATGCTACAGGAAGAGTGGCTGGAAAGCTGCCTAGCAGAAAAGGACCTGGAGGTGTTGGTCAACAGCTGGCTGAACATAAGCCAGCAGCGTGCCCATGTAGCCAAGAAAGCCAATGGCATCCTGGCTTGTATCAGGAAGAGTATGGCCAACAGGACCAGGGAAGTGATTGTGCACCTGTACTCAGTGCTGCTGAGGCTGCACTTTGAATAGTCTGTACAGTTTTGGGCCCCTTATTGCAAGAAAGACACTGAGGCACTGGACTGTGTCCAGAGAAGAACAATGAAGCTGGTGAAGGGTCTGGAACAAGTCTTATGAGGAGCAGCTGACAGAACCGGGGTTGTTTAGTCTGCAGAAGAGAAGGCTGAGGGGAGACCTCATTGCTCTCTACAACTACGTGAGAGGAGGTTGTAGCAAGGTGGGTGTTGGTCTCTTTTTTCAAAGTAACAAGTGATAGGATGAGAGGAAATGGCCTTACGTTGCACCAGGGAAGGTTCAAATTGGATATTAGGAAAAATTTATTCACTGAAAGGGTTATCAAGCACTGGAACAGGCTGCCAGGGAGGTGGTGGAGTCACCATCCCTGGAGGTATTTAAAAGATGTAGATGTGGTGCTTAGTGACATGGTTTAGTGGTGGACTTGCCAGTGTTAGGTTGATGGTTGGACTTGATGATCTTAAGTGTCTTTTCCAAACAAAATGATTCTATGACCAGATATAGACATCTGATTAAGCGGCTTTATTTTAATTTAATTTAATTTTGCTATGTGGATTTGAAAATTGAACGTTTTAATTAGGTGCCTTATCATGGATTTGAACAAACAGCTTTTTTTCATTCCTGATCAAAGTTTTGATGGGCATTGTTGTAATTTTGTCTTCTGGCACTTCGTGTTATTTCACAAATGTATGCAGAAGTGTGCCTATACATCTGTGTATATAAGCTGTCCCAAGTGTAATCCCTTACAGTTTTGCAAAAGTTAAACATGAGAATCCCTCATCAGGGGCAGGGATGGGGAGGACTGAAGGTCAGTAAGTCATTCACATAGTCAGCATCTTTCAAACTCACACTGAGAAAAGCTTAGACTGGGATGGAGTGAGATCTTGGGGGACAGTGGCTAGAAATACTGTATGATGTGCTAAAATTGGCCAAAAGTCTTGATGCATCTCTTAGCAGTGTTCTATATTGGACTAGAAAGGAAAAATGCTGTTTTCAGTTTTACTTATGCTTTTAAAAACAATTTTGAAAAACGTAGAGAAAACAGAGATAATAAAATTGGATGAGGTGTTCCCTTGTGCTTTGTTGCATGCAGAGATGAGATCGTATCTTGTCTCCCACTCGCATTCCCTTCTTCATAAACTTGAAAGGCATGATAGCCTCTTAAGTCACAGTACAGCTCCGAGAAGTTGGTTTTCATTAATTGCCTTGGCTCCTAATTGTTCGTCCCCATTTTGTAGGTATGGCCTGCATGCAATGTTCCCCAATGCATTACTTTCTATTTCACAGAATTTAAATTAATATCACCTGAAATGACACAGGTTACTATGAAATTCAGACCAGTTTGTCTTAAAAAAGTATCATCCTTGTTATTGCTGTATTTTACTACATCTACTGTCATCGTCATTAAGGACCCTGACATCTGTTGGAGAGAGAACTCGGCAGGGCACAGGCAGTCCAGGAGGTTCCTGGAATGAGTGGACGACAACTTCCTCCTGCAGGCGATAGAGGAGCCGAAAAGGAGGGGTGCCATGCTCGACCTTGTGCTCACCAACAGGGAGGGGCTGGTGGGGGATGTGAAACTGAAGGACAGCCTTGGCTGCAGCGACCACGACACGGTGGAGTTCAAGATCCACGGGGCAGCAAGGAAACTACACAGCAAGCTCTCAGCCCTAGACTTCAAGAAAGCAGACTTTGGCCTCTTCAGGGACCTGATGAGCAAAGTGCCATGGGAGGCAGCCCTGGAGGGAAGAGGGGCCCAGGAAAGTTGGTCCACATTCAAGGAGCACCTCCTCCAAGCTCAGCAGAGGTGCATCCTGATGAAGAACAAGTCCGGCAAAAAGGCCAGGAGGCCGGCGTGGATGAGCAAGGAGCTCCTGGACCAACTGAAAGTGAAGAGGAAAGTCTCTAGAGGGTGGAAGCGGAGACAGGTAGCCTGGCTGGATTACAAAGAGGCTGTGCGAGTGGCCAGGGATCGGGTGAGGAAGGCTAAAGCCCTGACAGAACTGAATCTGGCCAGGGATATAAAAAGCAACAAGAAAAGCTTCTATGGGTATGTAGGGGACAAAAGGAGGTCCAAGGAGAATGTAGGCCCCCTCCGGAAGGAAGCCGGTGTCCTGGTTACCCGGGACATAGAGAAGGCTGAGGTACTCAATGACTTTTTTGCCTCAGTCTACACCGATAAGGGCTCTTGTCTCACCACCCAAGCTGTGGAAGGCACAAGCAGGGACTGTGAGGATGAAGAACTGCCCACTGTACTGGAAGAGCAGGTTCGGGAATATCTGAGGAACTTGAAGGTGCACAAGTCCATGGGACCTGATGACATACATCCGTGGGTGCTGAGGGAAGTGGCGGATGAAGTTGCCAAGCCACTGGCCATTGTATTTGAGAAGTCGTGGCGGTCTGGTGAGGTCCCCAATGACTGGAAGAGAGGGAACATAACCCCCGTTTTTAAAAAGGGGAACAAGGAGGACCCGGGCAACTACAGCCTGGTCAGCCTCACCTCTGTGCCTGGCAAGGTCATGGAGCAGATTCTCCTGGAAACCATGCTAAGGCACATGGAGAGCAAGGAGGTGGTTCATGACAGCCAACATGGCTTCACTAAGGGCAGATCGTGCCTGACCAATTTGGTGGCCTTCTATGATGGGGTGACAGCATCGGTGGACAAGGGACGAGCAAAGGATATCATCTACCTGGACTTGTGCAAAGCTTTTGACACTGTCCCGCACGACATCCTTCTCTCTAAACTAGAGAGGCATGGGTTTGGTGGACGGACCACTCGGTGGATAAAGAGTTGGCTGGATGGCCGCACTCAGAGAGTGGTGGTCAATGGCTCGATGTCCAAGTGGAGACCGGTCACGAGTGGCATCCCTCAGGGGTCCGTGTTGGGCCCGGCCCTGTTCAACATCTTTGCTGGCGACATGGACAGTGGGATAGAGTGCACCCTCAGCAAGTTTGCCAATGACACCAAGTTGCGTGGTGCCGTCGACACGCTGGAAGGGAGGGATGCCATCCAGAGGGACCTTGACAGGCTGGAGAGGTGGGCCAATGCAAACCTCATGAAGTTCAACCAGGCCAAGTGCAAGGTCCTGCACCTGGGTCGTGGCAATCCCAGGCACAAATACAGGCTGGGCAGACAATGGATTGAGAGCAGCCCTGAGGAGAAGGACTTGGGAGTGCTGGTGGACGAGAAGCTCAACATGAGCAGGCAATGCGCCCTTGCAGCCCAGAAGGCCAACTGCATCCTGGGCTGCATCAAGAGAAGCGTGGCCAGCAGGTCGAGGGAGATGATTCTCCCCCTCTACTCTGCTCTAGTGAGACCCCACCTGGAGTACTGTGTCCAGTTCTGGAGCCCCCAACATAAGAAGGACATGGACCAGTTGGAGAGGGTCCAGAGGAGGGCCACGAAGATGATCAGAGGGCTGGAGCACCTCTCCTATGAGGACAGGCTGAGAGAGTCGGAGTTGTTCAGCCTGGAGAAGAGGAGGCTCTGGGGAGACCAGTCTTCCAGTACCTCAAGGGGGCCTACAAGAAAGATGGGGAGAGACTGTTCAGTAGGGTCTGTTGTGATAGGATGAGGGGTAATAGTTTTAAAATAGAGGGAAGTAGATTTAGATTGGATATTAGGAAAAAAATTTTTTACCGTGAGTGTTGTAGAACACTGGAACAGGTTGCCCAGAGAGGTGGTGGATGCCCCATCCCTGGAAACATTCAAGGCCAGGGTGGATGATACTCTGAGCAACCTGGTCTAGTTGGGGATGTCCCTGCTCCTTGCAGGGGGGGTTGGACGAGATGACCTTTGAAGGTCCCTTCCATCTCTAACCATCCTATGATTCTATGATCCTGTGACTTCTGAAGGACATAGACAATACTCATTTGAGTGAGACTTGGTACTGTAGAACCCACAAGAAACAATGCCATTCGATGTGTTTTCTAATATGGACTCTAACACTTTGTTTTCAAGCCATCTAAGGAGCATTTCACTCGTTCATGATTCAAACTGAACGTGATGTGGAATGAAGTCAGAGATTTTGTAAAAGTCTGTATCTATCACACCTGCGCAGCTACTTTTTCTGTAATAACCCTTGAGAAGGAAGTTAAGTGTCTTCAATAAGAGTATTGCTTTCTAAAACAGGATCAGCTGGCATTTGTTACCTTTATAGGTTATTAGTTCAGTAGCTGTCAACTGTACACAAGTGTCTAAAGACAGTCTGCAAAGAGACACTAAGAGGAAAAAATAACTTTTTCAGAGGGCTTAGATTAATTATCAAGGAGTCTGAGATGCACTGCAAAATATGCATGGATATGGAAATTAGAAAAGGCAGATGACTACTGTTTAGCTCTGTATTAAGTTAATTCCCCATTAGGTTTTTCTTAATTATGCCCTGGAGTGATGTCAAGCTATCATCTGGCCTACCAACACCTTGTGTCTTTTGTATACTACATAGTGACTGAAGTATGTCAGGTTTTTTTGGCACTTATCAAGATTTCAATATTAATTAGAAAAAAAATTATATAATTTTACCATCTATTGAAGGACCCAGCAGAAATATTATTTCTTTTTAATTCTTAACTGCTGCTTCACATTATCCTTGCTTTCTGAAGCACTGGATGATAAAAAGGCAACAGTCTAAATTGTTGATAATTTCATTACATCCTTCTTTTAAGCACTTTATCATTTTCTTCTGTTTTTCACCCATGGGAAAAAAAATATCCTTTACAGTTTAACTTTATACCTTTGCTTCCAAAAACCCCAATTATGGTGTATTGGTTCAACAGTTTCACATGCATACACTTTTAATAGCATATTATCCACTGTAGTTTCCTTCTGTTTGTATACACTTTGTTTTCAAATCTCAGTTGAAAGTGTTTGGTTTTTCTTTCTTGCTTCTAATTTCTTTTTTTTCTTTTGATATTTTATGACTTTGTGAGTAAGTAGTGTAAAATGCTGGGAAATATTAGTAGATATTCTCAGGACATATTATTTTGATTTTCTCTGTGTTAAATTTCTTGTTTTATTCTTTCCTAAACAAATATTTCTCAATTTTTTGTTAGGTTAAAATGCTAAAATATAAACACAAGATTTAACTGAGGACTCAAAATAATTTCATCCAACTGGATAGTGAGCTTTTAACTGATCAGAAATATGTGAAAAATAAATTTCATATGCACTAAAACCGTCAGCCTTGGCAATTTTGTCCAATATGTCAGCAAAGATAAGAACAGGTACTAGTAGATTTAGTTTGTTTTCTCTTTTTCCCTTGCCAGGTTTTTCTCTTTTCCTTATCATTGCATTGTATTGTTTTCTTCCTCTTTATTTTCTGCCCTTACACTACCAGAAAACTATTCATTTGGATCTGCACTCTCAGTTGTGCACTTTCCAATCTCTTTTGCGTCTGTACTCAGCCTCTTGGTTCCTGAGGTTTGGACTGATGGAAGCTGCTTAAAATGGAATGTTCTTAGGTCAAGGGTAACATAGCAGATACAATGTGCAGTCCAGGAAGAAGGGCTTAATGTGGCAAGAAAGGATATAACTGTAAGAGAGAGAGAGAGGAAGAAAGATGAGAAAGACAAGGCAGCTCAGTGCCTTAGGTCTGCCTAGAATTCTGTTTGGCATAAAAAGTTGAGATTTTGCAACCTATATTCATTCATCATTGGGAAAGGGGTAGAGATGTAGATGAAAAGCCAACAATGAAGAGTGACATACTAGAGAAGAGATAAATAGGCTGCCTTCTGCAATGGAGGAACAATATGCTTCGCCTTGTCCCATACCTTACTCAGTCTGGACCTCCCAAAGTTTGTTTTACAGCTCTTGGCTACAGTATTGGTTTGATACAATTGATATTTCTTTGCACAAAAAAGAGTGGCTCTAGCAGATGAGATTAACTCCATAATGTAGATCCCTAATTTAAATCAAAGACAAAAAGATGCCAGCAACTATTTTCTGAGCAGTGAAACAGCATTCCAACAATGAATGGTATGAAAGACGATAAGCTTCTGTTTTGGCATTTTTTTGTTGCTTGGTATTTAGTCTGTTTGTAGTAGGTATGTTAATAGTGGTAGCACTGTGACTTTGCTTAGTTCAAATCCCAAATGAAGCTATTAGAGAAGGACTGACTTTGTTGCGGTTGCTCTCAATGTTGTTATTTCATTATTGGAATATAATGGTTAAACAGGTAGCATTCTTTGTGGCCATCTATTTTTTAAATGTTTGTTCTGGACATGTGTATATAAATAAAAAGTAGTATCTCTGTTAACTAAACACACAAAAAATTCAAATGCCAAAAATTATTTTCATGTATTGTTTTCTTCCTGTGAGTGAGTCTGCTAGGTCTCCAGAACACAGACGGACAGATTTATTGTTTCTGTATCACTATACTGCAGATAAATACCTGATTATGCAGCCACCATGCAGTCTTTGTCAGACTGTTGCAATCCAATAGTGAAAAAATTCATCGCATCCATCCTCACGAAAAAAATCCCACTTAGGAACTCAGATGAAAGGGTTGCACCTTGAAAACAACAATCATGATGTCTAGTTTAATTGCAGTTCCACTGTCTTGTCTTACTGGTTTAACTCTGGAGGGGCTCAGTGTAAACGCTTTCGATTTTCCAAACTACTGCTTTTGAATGCCTTACTAAAAGAGTCTACAAATTTCCAATGTGAGACTCACAGAAGAATCCAAATTTTCATCTCATTTTCAGACAATCAAGTCCATGTCATGTCTTTTACAGACTACTCACACTCTGAAGAAATCAAAATTGGAAACAATTTTTCATTTTTCCCTGCATTTTGTGAAAGGAAAATATATTTCTTGTGGTTTTTTTTTTAATGAAGTACATATTGTGAAAAATCTATTGGCACTGTGAGTGTTTTTCCCGGAAAAGAAGGAGAAGGGCAAATCTTTCAGTGAAAGAGATTTAGTATGAACCACAACCTTCTGAAACAAGCAAAAATGAATTCCTGCATCTATCACTGACAATGGTTGTGATTTTTTTTTTTTTAAGCTTTCTGCCAAGTGTGTATTAGAAATCATTAAGAAGTCACTGTTATTTGCTTCTGCTGAGTTTCTGGATAGTTGAGAAGGACACCGCATTCAATGGAACGGAAAAAAAGCTGAGTTGAACTACTAGTGATTTTACGTTTTAAATTAGACACAAGTCATACAGAATGCATAACTAATTCACATGGTGCAGATTCATTTGTGTCTACAAACATCCTTGAAAAAGAGTTATGTTCCCAGTTTTATCTGTATATTCTTCCAAAACTTTTGTCTCATGAATGTGTGAAGGAACATGTCTTCCTTTATTTATGGAGCCTTGAGTTTCTTCATTATAAAAACCCCAATTTGTATTGAATGAGGGAGTTTTTCTTTATGCTAACCACAATTAAATTGGGAGATCTATTCCTATTGAAACTGTCTTAGGCAAAACAATTAATCACAACCACAAAAGTACTATTGCTGCACCAATTGTAAGGAATGAAATTTTAGAGACATCTCCTGGGGTTTTTCACTAGCCACAGAGTTCAGGAGGAGGCTAACGTAATGCTTTCATTTATTTTGGAGGAGCAAGAGAACATGAGGGTAAGCTTTATTATTATTATTAGCATGGATCATATGAGAAGCTGAGATTAAGCTATTCTAAGCCCATAAATTGTTGAATTTTGCTTTCACAGGATGAAGTACAACCAGAAATTGTCTTTTTTTCAGATACTGTTATGGATAGATCCATGGAATAATGGAAGCGCCTCAAAATATTTGCTGTTATTTATTGTATATTTAATTTTGCTGAAGAATTAATGCAAGGTAATGACTTTGAAAGGAAGTGCTTTTGAAATCTGCATAAAGTTAATGTGAGATAACAATAATTGAGCTACATTCCTTTCACAATAAGGTTCAGTCTCCTAGTTGTTTATTTTTTATGGTCCAGTGAAGATTTCCTAATTTTTTTTAGGTCTGAACCAGTCTTAGTTGCTCTCAGTCCACTTTTACTGTACACGCAACACCTCAAGGTCAAAGCAATCACTACCACAGACTACCACTCAGTGAGAGTGAAATGTGGTTTTGTGTCTGCAGTTAGGACATTCTTTCCCACAATCTGCTTCCACTTTCTTTAACAAGAGCCTCCATGTCTGACCCAATAAGCTAACACATAAAAATATGTCGACTTCTGAGCCATAAGTACTTTAAATGATAAAGAAATGTATACCTCACTTTTATAAAGGCTATTTTTAAAGACCCTTTCGGAGCCTTTTGCATTTACTTACTGTAAAAATATTCTCCTCAACTACAGTTACTTTTACTATTTGGTTGGAAATGGAAAGGGAATAACAAACCCCGGACTGGTAACACTTTAAATTAGTAAGCAGTGAGCAATTAGAACAAGATCATGGGAAAAGTGAGGAACTCTCTGGCTCAAACTATTACAGTTTTAATAAGAACAGATTCTTGGTCAGTGTAAACTGAGGCTGCTGCTTTGAAGTCAACAGATCCAGACCATTTAACCTAATACAAGAGTAGGAAATAACTTCTTTCTATATATGAAGTGTCATTTTTAAAAAAGTAAACAAACATTGACCCACCAAACCGCACAAAACACCCCCTATCCCAAAAGAGCTCCCTCCCATTCCTCTCTAAATTGCCGTTTTACTTCTGAAGCGTTCTTCAGGCCCGTGTTGTGTATTGACTGCATCTCTACCTACCTGCGCTGTGAGAACAAGCTATTGGGCTCGGCTTAGTGAGATAATTAATAGCTGCACTCCCTTCCGGGGCCTTGTTCTGGTTTTGAGACAAGAGTAACTTGGTGGCTATTCAGCCGTGCTTTCCCCATGCCAAATCAGGCTTCCCTGTGGTCCACAGCCTACTTAACACATTCTGCTTTGTGTTTATGTGGGTAGCACTCCTCGCTGAAGCTGTGTAGTATCATGCCCCACATGTCAACCAGGATGTTGCTCTCCGTTGTCGGAAGACAGTGTAAAATGAAAGGATTGTTGTTGCATTTTTTTGGCATTTAATGTTTACAGCTGAGAAACCTGAGGTAAAGGCTATGTTACTACTAGGGCAGGGGGTCACCCTGTTTCCATAAAACTGCTGTTGGCAATGTGATAGGAGCCATTGCTCAGCTCTTGCGACAGACAGGGAGTTAAAAGGTGCGGCTGCCATCCTCCTCCTGTTCCTAGGTGCAGCATGTTGTGGGGAGAAACGCACAGAAGCGGAAGGTTTCTGACCACGAACAACAGGAAGAGTATTTCAATGTAATTAGAGCTCATCAAATCTGTCAAAACTGTGTAGACCTGTAGAACTAAAGTGAGTGCAGCTGTGCTCTTCCCATCGTACTTCATGTTATACTTCTCGGGTAGCCACAACTATAGGTTACAAAGCTTGTTTAATTTATACTGGCAACACTGAGTGTCTAGGAAATAATAGTATAGTGGTGATGTGTGAATCTCAAAATATTCAGATGTTTGTTCTAGTTTGGCTAGCAGCAAAAAGTGCAGATGTTGATCTGAGCCTATTGGATCTCTCAACATGGGCTGGGGACCACAGTACAGAAGAAGTCTCCTAAGTTTTTTGGCCACTGCAAGAATTAATTTTGAACTGAATGGAGCAGTGCCCAGCTGAAACCAAATGGTAGCAATCAGCAGCAAAGACAGCCAGAGAGAAATGCAAAAGCTATAGAGGTAATGTAGCCAGTTTCATTTCAGTTTAACTCAGGCGTGTTTTTTCTTATTGGCTCTGAAATCTCTTGGCATGTAGATCAAGATATCCAAGCAGTTTAAGCAGAGATTTACTCTTCCTCTCTTTGAAAATGCTTTATGCCTGCAGTTAAGGAAGTTCATCACAAACCTGCGTCTTCAAACTGAGAGTCCAATGTCAAATTCTAGTCTGTTCCCATCGATACTAGTTCCACCAGAGCAAGTCTGCCTCCAGATGTCATGCTCCCTTCAATATTTGAAGGCACTGAGGGAAAGTAATTTGCTATCCAGTGTGGAGGTCAGATGCTGGAGTAAAGAGCTGTGTCATCTGTGTAGCAAAGACAGTTGGCGTAAACAGTTTGAGACAGAAGAACAGTGAAGTTACAGATCAGAGTTAAGGAGCTTAACTACAAATTTCCAGGTTTTCTGACATTTAAGGGATATGTATTTTAAAGGCCAATGTATCCCCAGACTTAGTTCTATTTTACTTAAGCATTTTTGTTAAGAAATGCCTTTATCTTTAATAAAACGGCAAAAATGATGGAATAGTTTGCACTTCCAGGTCTAGTGAGACCTCCATTGCATCAGAAATTTACCTGAGACTGACAGCTCTCCAGAAGGCTGTCAAGAGTGGTGGTGTTCCATGAGGCAACATGTATAGTTCTCAGGAGCTTACAAATTTATAACCAGCATGAGCAAAAAAAAGTATTGGAAGCCTCACAGAAGCTTAGCAGCTTTGCTGGCCTGACCTGTGGAGCCTGCAACTTCTGTGAGCATGTTTCATGCCTAACTGATGAAGCTTTTAACTTTTAGGCAAAATCTGGGCTTAAAAAAAGACTAAAATAGATCACATGTGGTCAGAATCCAGGGTTCCCTAGAGCAACCACCCATTGAAGAAAGCTTTTTTGATTCTATGGTATTCAAGGAAATCTGTGTTATTTAGATATGGTAGTTTCTCTATAATGAAAATTAGGACCAGGAGTTCATTAGAAATCAGATTGCTGTATAACTCTTGCTGGCAAAATTCTTTGGCCTAAAAATTCTGCTGTTAATCCTGGCTGAATTAGATTTATTTTTAAGTGTCAAGTAAATTGATCAACCCTTTCTTGTTTTTATTACAGAACTCTAAAAATTGCCAGATGCCGCTGTTGAGTGGTGGTTTATGAGAGTTCTTGTCAATAGCCTCAGGCGGGGTAGGAATACAAGGGCAAGGAGGTTATTTTTGGAATGTACAATGTGATATTTTGTGTTGCACATTTATTTTAAGAGAGTCAATGGGCTGTGAGGGCATTTCAAGTTTTCACCTTTTTCTCCTGATAGTTTGGGGTTAGAGGAAAAATTCTTTGGTTTGTTTTTTTTTTTTGAGAAAATAACTGAGTATTGTCTGAAACTTGTCATTGTTCCACACTGCAGAGCACGTGACATTGGATAGCCCAGAAGGAAATAGGTCTATAGGGTAGCAGTATTACTTCTGAGTGCCTATAGTTTAAGAAGATATTCTCCCTATCAGACAGAGATAGCTGGCAGAGACATTGAAGTTCTTGGAAGTGGTAGTTGCTGCTCACTGGGAAAGAAGAGTTTGTCTCTATGGGTCCAGATCCTTCTGATCACACCCACTGTTCAGAGAATACCAAACATGTGGTAACTGCCCTGCCAGTTTGTAAGAAAACGATAGAACTCAGGGTAATTGCTTAGACTTCATGCAGCAAATTTGGTTTTGTCCACTCAAGCTATGTGTGATTCCCCGGTGAAGAAAAAAAATCTATGACAAGTTTACAAGCTGAGCTGCTGGTTATATGCTATAATTTACTTCCATAAAGAAAAGTTAACAGATCACTTTCTTGAAGTTAGGCCCCTAAATATACAAGCAAAAGTATTTTTAAATATCCAAATTGTTCCCATGATATAAGTGATGCAGGAGTTGACCTGCAGATGTACAGACCCAGTGCACTCCCACTTTTTGCAAGCAAACTTGTTCTTGAAGATAAAACATAGACAGGCAAAGCACAAATATGAAAGATTTACATAAAGCATGACAAAGACTGTAATTTTTGTCAGTTATGTCAGGGAAGCTCTTGACCCCGTGCCAGTCATTTCATGTATATCCAAATTATTCTTTTTGCTGGAAATAGCCCTTTGTGCCCATTGAGGGCTGGTTTGCATAGGAAGTTTTTAATCTCTGAAGTTCTCCAGCCTTTGAATAGGAGAGAGGGGGGAAAAAAGAACAAAGAAAGAGTATAATTTTCAAACAACAACCCCAACTCCAAACTTCCAGATTTTTCGGTGTCTCATAATTAAAAAATGGTTTCTCTTATTATTTTGCAATAAATATCCTTCTCTGGGTATAGCCTAGACAGGAGATATTTAAAATCAAAAGGTGCCTTTCCTTTCCTCTCTTACAGGAATTCAATATTGGGATTATGGTTTGAAGGAAACTCTTACCTTTTGACTATGGAATTATTGGCATGGCCTCATTTCAGTGTGTTGGAAAGGGGTTTTACTAGTTGTTGCACTCAGGAATTTTTCTGGTCCCTCCACTTAGGGGAGGAAGTCAGGTTGCTCAGGAAACCTGATGACTGCAGTGCAGAAGCTGGTGGGGAAAGTCCTGATCCAGTTTTCTGGCACAAGCATGAACAGTAAAGGATGAAAATGAGACATTCCAAGAAGAAGTGATAAATTTGGCAGTGTTCATGTGGCTAGCCTCAGAGGAGGGAAACAGGCATCAGAAAGCCAGAACTGCTTTATTTAGTCATGACGAATCTCGAATAAGAATCCCCTAGTTACATTAACCAAAATGCATTTTAAAAAATCAATATGATTTTTTTTTTATATATAGGTAGGCTTTAGCAATGTAAATCCAGCATCTACATCTCTGCTATTTAATCAGTTTATATATTTAACTGAGTGATATTACATATAGAAAAATTAATCTGTGTTAGGTTAAAAAGGGGAAAATTGTTCCTTAGCTCATTCTCTATAAGCTGGCACAGTTTGGCGAGGCCAAGGGAGTGTTCCAAGGGATTACGTTTGGCTTTGCATATGGAAAAACAGAGGCAGACCTCCAGCATGAATTTCAAAGCTGTGCTGGAGAACATCATTAACATGCACTTGCATGAACAAGAATTTTTATTTCCAAGTGGCTGGTTTTACATCCACTAGCTGTTCAGAGTGTTTGTCCACTCATCTGTGTACTTCTACTGGGAGAAGGCACAAAACTTCCATTGAGGCTCTGTTGGTTACTGCCAGAAAGCTGATCTGTGTTTCTGAAAGTGAGAGACAGATCCTGCCACTCTTGGGGGAAGCCGAATTGTTTATCACCAGTAAAATAAAAATTACTTTGTCTTGCTTAAGAAATAGCACTGGTGGTTATTTTCTTTCTCTTCACAGCTACCTGCACTATATAGTTGTGGTTTATTCATTTGTCTTTATTGCAATGTGGCTGTGCTTTGCCTACATACTGTACATCCAAACTACATAGTGATTTAAAGCTGAATATTATGCCTTCTTTTTTGTCTGAGGTTTGATGTTCTTAACTATACCTGGGAAATATGGTTTGAGAGGGGGAACGAATGCTATTTTCTGAGAATCTCTGGTCTTAGGTCAGAAACCAGAATAATGTGTGGACTGCAGACAGACACCCCGTTTCTTTCTCTTTAAGTTCCAACAGCTATGTGACAATTTCAAATTAAAGCTCAATTCAAATCCAAGTCACTAGAAATAAACAGTTACAATTTTAAGAAAAACGTAGCCACTATCTATTTATCTATTAAAAAAAAACAATTAAAGATTTTTTAAAATTATTTTTAATTGTTCCTATTTTGTAGAAAACTTGGAAATTTTTTGTTTAGTGTTTCACACTGCCATTATGTGTAACTACAACTTAATTTGGCCGAATTGCTTTAAACAATCTCTGGTTGCTCTAGCCAAAGAAGATCCCGAACCATAAAGATTTAAACATTTACGCAAATCAGTGACATTATTAATTCATAAATCCCTTGTTAGCCATCTGGAGAAAGAATGTCTATTTTACCACATAAACTGAACTATAGAGATGGATATGTGATTTCTACTGAAGTATGATCCTCATCTGAACTGAGTTTTAGGATATTGTGTTTATCATGTGTCAGCATATTCCAGGACAAGTTCTGTTAGCTCAGAAATAATTAAAGTAGTAGTAGTTGTAGATCAAGCATCCTTGCAAAGGGTTACATTCTTATTACATATACAATAATAAAGATTTTGAAATCATATACTGTTCAAACCTATGTATGTTCAGGGCCAGTGCTGTAAAATTCTGCTTTTATTGTCTCTTGCCTTCACTAAAATTTCACTAAAGTAAGAAATAATTTTATAGAAATACATCAATTATGATATAAATCATGTCCATGCAGCATGATGCAAATTCTTGCATTTGTCTTTACAAAGGCAACGGGCAGATAGGACTTTGCATACACACCTTATGAAAATAGTTGTTAGCAGCTGCTGAATGAGAACATGCTGGGTGCAGATAATTGCCTTTATGTGCAGAACTAAACTTTGAATTTGGAGACATTTATTTTCCAAATATTGACTGCTAAATCGTTGACTAACATTACTACAAATTTTCTCTGAAGATCTTCAGGGATAAATAAGCTCCAGACAAGAAATAGGCAATTAAAGCTACATTGTCATTATCTAGAAATCACTGCGCAAAGCTGTGTTAGTTTGAGGTGGTCATTTGAGACTATACAAACAGGATGAACAGCTAGATATTTATTGAAGACAGGAGATAAAACTGGAGCATGTGCAGTTAAATACTCTCTTTTTCCATTATATTTAGGAGAGGAATATGCCCAGTTGCAGGTTTTGAATACAAAACAAAAGGCTGATACTATCAGCTACTTTTGTCCAGTAAACATATCCGTGACCAGAAGGGAAAGGTAAGACTAGCCACAACCAGCTGCCTTAACTGAATTGTAATGTGCTTTTGATCAAAATCCCTTAAATCTTCATTGTATTCATAGGCAGTTGTATTTTGGCTTGCACAAACCTGAAGCCTTCATGTACCTGAGGTTAGGGAAATGAGATGGCTGTCCCACATGATTCTTGGCCATTGCTACCCACAGTGCACTGCTGCATGCATAAAGTTTAAAGAAGAATCCCCCAAAATTTTGGTGAGTTCATTTAATAAATCATGTACAAAATAAAAAAAAATCCCTTAGGCCAAAGGAAAGTGATAGAGTGGAGTCTGGGTTCATCTGGTCAGAGTAATGTAAAAATGTGTTTATTCTTCATTTTACATATCCTCTATGTGTTGATATGACATCATTCCCTATAAAGCTAAGAATACTGTGCACACAGAACCATGAATTTGTGTGAGATGCATTGAATATCCCATGAGAGAGGGAACAAGACATAATTTAAAGTTGGAACCTGGAGTGATTTATGAAGGTCATTGTCTTACTGATTCAGATACTTTCCATATGTTGTTGTAGAAACCCCTTTTTGTATTGTATGTGTAAAACATGTGTAGCAAATTAGTTCCTATACAACTTTCCTCCTTTAAAATGTTTTGGTTTTAAAATGTTGATGTGGTTTTTTATCTCTGATCTGCGATATCCCGCTGTATTTTTATTGAAAGAACATTTTAAAGTGAAAGATTTTGAGGTGACTTTGCAGAAGTTTGGTGTGGTTGACAATAAACCTGGAAGTGCTTTTAATACTAAAACATCCTATTGTACTGGATTTATGGCTTGACTTCCGTACCATGCTTAGCTGATACGGAGTATGCCCTGTATCATGCATAAAGGCTTGAAGGGACTGACCTAGTATGGGAGAAAGAGAAGAATTTTCTTACCAGCTGTAGTACATTATAATTCTATCTCATTTTATTTTAGAAATTATTTGAAGATGGTACTAGTTACATTAAAATTACGTGATGGGAACATGATTACTAAAAATACATTACTGTTTGAGGCATTAAAAGACTCAATATAAGTTATTATAATATATAAAATACTTTTATTGCAGGGAAACTTTATTTCACTGGTTGCTTAGTAAGTGAAGGGACATTTATTAATCAAATATATCAACACCACCCATGGCAACTTGCCCCAGAAGTACCTGCCGAGGAGAGATGGATGAAGAAAGCATGAGGAAAAAATTATCTGATCCGTGCTGTGCCTTTCTGCTTGCAATTTTCTAGAGATTATTCATTATGCAGCATTATTCACCAAACAGTGTCTGCAGAGTAGTTTGGCTTGTAGCTTGTTTGGAAGCAATTTGTAGTGAGTATTCAAAATATGAATATAATCTTCAAATGAAGATTATTTGTCATTAATGTGGGGGTCAGTTTTTGCTCTTTGTGTATGATCCCTTACTCAAAAGAGTCCAAGGATCACAAATGAGACTCCTAAGCATTACTGTGATAGAAACTAATAATAGTATGAATAATGATATTCCTATAGGTTGACTTTAGACCCTCTATAATGACCTCCACAGACTTTAATGGTATTCGGAACAAACTTTAAAATAAATTTTTCAGCACAGACATTTGGGGTTGTCTCTTTAAAATACATTAGGCACACTTTCTGTACTCCTTTTTTAGAAATCCTTGTTTTGGTGACTGTGTCTGCCATTACAGTTTTTGCTAGAGTATCCATGGAATGTGAATTGTAAGGAAGACACAAATCCACCTGAAACTAATAAAAGACTCAAATATCATTAAGAAATGGTAAACTTTGTTTTATTGTGACTGTAACCCAGGATCTATGTTTTTAGACTCTTTCTCCCACCTTCCTATCTTGTAAAGGAAGATAGGAAGTTAAATGTTCTAGCTGTGAAGTTGATAAGATAGCATAAACCAAGCTCATCAGTACCAAAAGCTCACTTTGCAAGTGTTTAAGATATTTTCAGAAACAGAAAACACCATCAGTGCTGAAAAACTGTAACGGTAATTCAGTTCCTTGATTAAATGAATCAAAGATAAGCATGCAGCTTGAGCAACCACTGCATTTCTTTGTTTTGTTTCTTTCTTTGGTGTGCAGCCATGAAGCTGCTGAGCGTGCAGAAAGCTATGCTAGGCGTGCCGGTGAATAGCACAGTAGCAGGCCTTTGGACATCCTTTATTGCAGCCTGCGCGCTCTTCATGTACCAGTGCCCCATTGTTCTCCAGACTTCCACGCTGTGTGAGCTTGCTGCTGGGAGGGTAGAACAAATGTGGCTGTAAAGCTTTTAACATCTGTTGTAGCCATGAGTGGTTTGCTGCACGACCTCTCCAGCGGGTAGGACAGCTAGTTCCTCGGGTCTGCTACCGTCAGCCAGAGCCACTGCTGACATTAGCAACCTCTGAGGGTTGCTAATGTATCCTTCTGAGCTTGAGAAAAGTTAGTCAGCCAAATAGGTATTTTCCTCATGGCGTAAAAGAAAGGACAAACAACTCTTACCAAGGCAACTGTGGAAGCAGCTTCTACATGCATAGAATATAAGGCAAATTTGCTGGGCAGGTTTGTATTACTCATTTTCATTTTTATGTTTAGACAGTGAATTTTTTTTCTGTGGACAGGGGACTAAAACAAGGTGTATGCGATTCTTCCATTCTCAGAAGAGGACTGGAGGTGAAAATGAGACAAGAGGGGATAGAATACTGGATCTCTCAGTGGGGATTGGTTTTACATTATGGTCATCTCTTATTTTATTCCCCTTGCCTACAGGGAAGCGGCAATGAGTCAGTGTTTGTGCTCAGGCACTAGCTTGCTGACCATAGATTAAAGAATTATGAGTATGTCAGCTGGCAAATTCAAAACGAGTCCAAAGTTGCCTCTTCCAGGTTTTTCCCAGTGCTTAGAACAATTTATCATTAGCTGCTTTCTACTGCTTCTAAAACCACTGGAAATCCCATCCCAGACTACCGCTTTTTCTCTCTACTGTCAATCAGTTTCACTTCTTTGCTTTCACTGGGCGATATGGCTAATTAGAGAAATGGGAAGTTGCATATCACAGCCTGGGAGAGCTCTTCTAAGCAGAGTCCTTCCTAGGCAAGTGGCTTCAAACTGGAGTCATAGCCTGCAGAACAGGAGAGATGGGGAATAAGTAAAAAGAAGAAAGGAAGTTTTGGAATCAGTGAAATTAGGTTGGGTATAAGGAGTATTATTCACTTCCTCAGAACGGCTATGATCCAGGAATGGGTGTCATTACTGTTCTTAAGTTCCTGTTCTTAGCAGGAGCACTTTCCTGAGTTGGGAACTGCATACCTAACAAATACATTCAAATATAACAAAAATTTATACCAATGTGAATGAAATCAGCACAAGGAAATAACTAGCTTCTAGGGGAGCAGAAACAGATGGTGCTTTTTACACAAAAGCCAAAAGTATTGCTGAATTACAGCCTGATTTTTGATGCTTTTTATCTTTTTCAGGAAAGGTATTTCAGTTCTCCTGTGCCAATCACAAAATAATTTCAGTTAAGAACACACTGCTAAATTTTCAGTTTAATCTGGCAGAAGCATGACTTCATTTTACCTTATTTAACAGAACATAAGGATTTTGGCAGTGTTTTTATACTGACTGCTTACTCTAGTGACTAAAACAGAGTTAGACAACTCTGATATTTAGGACCATAATGTATGGTTTGGAGCATTAACAATGCAGACCTGATAGGCCTTGGCTCTCTGTGCAGCTAACGGAGAAAGCAGATGCAATTCCTCAGGCACAGGACACTGTGCACCATGAATGCACATTTCAGAAGCATTTTTTTTAAATTTTACTGTTTTCTGAACTGGCAGCTACTGCCTCCCAGTGCTTGATAATCCCTCCAATCGTTCTGTAAAGATGTTCTGTTTCTTTCCAATATAGTAATTAGTGGGAAGGAGTAAATAGAGGCCCTAGGAGAACAAAATTAGATATGTCAATGAAAAAGGATGAAGAGGAAGTAAGATCTATCTTTCTGGGTCTAAAAAAATAACTTGCAAGCAGAGTCAATGACAAAAACACTGACAGGACAGGATTTCACGTGGTATTAGATCCTTATGGGCCCATCAAAGGTCCCTTCTGTTGCTGTTCTGTCTGAGTACTTACAAAGCCCCTGTAGTCACGCTTCATCTCTGTGGCCTTGGAAACTAAGGAAACTGGATAGATTGTAAGTGCTATGAAGATACCGAAGATGAAGTGACCCCTACCTCATTAGCCATAATAACAAGTGGGATTCCAGCTAGATCGTAAGTGGTGCATTGAGGCAGGATTATTCTTAAAAAATGAGAAATAAAAAGGGTGTTAGAAAGAATTATGCCTAATCATTTTTTGGTGAATGTCTATGTGTGGACGTATTGTTTTGTTTTTCAAAGTGAATTTTACCTGTGGTTTACCTGTGATTTCTGTCACTAGTGCTGGTTTCTAGTCCTATAGTCAAGACACCAGAAAACAGGAGTAACGTGTAGTAGAAACATGCTGAGTACTAAGAGAGTTCCTACTGATGTGTAACAGCTGAATTCGGGCAAGAGTCTAACTGTTACATGGCCTGTCTGCCAAAATCTTCCTTCTTTTCTCCTAGCATTGTGTCATTATGTCTGCATGAGAGCCATTTATGGCTGTTACGCACTCATCTTCATAAAGTCCATTTTTTTTCCAGAAAAATGTCGATAGTCACATTTACAAGATTTTATTTATCTGGCACTTCTGGTCTGTGTACTTTCAGACTGGAGACACAGAACTATATTTTTTAATCTAACTTTGAAGTACTCTCTCGTGACTTAGCGTGGGAGCAACCTGGTGACACTGGACACTCTACTTCAAGGGATATGATCTAAATCTCAATTTCCTGGCTGCGCTGTGGGACAAATATATGTTAATGAACCTGCCAGTCCACTGAAGACAAGTTATTACTTACAATTCTCCTTTTGGAGAAAAAGGAATGAATAACTTTTGCTTTTCCTTTTCTATATTCTAGAAAACGCACTTAATACCTTTGCCTGGCTTTCCTTCATTGGTAAATACTGGGCTTGATTCTCCTCTGCTTTCCATTCTGCATAGATACTACCCCTTGTCCTAAGAAGTTGTAATGTATTAACATGTCAGAAAGAGTGTTGTTTAAAATCAATGTGGCATCAAAAAAATAAGTAATGGCTGTATTGTATCTATTAACTTTGCTCAAAGCTCCTGCTTAAAAAGGACTTCACCCAGAGGCATAATATTGAATCAATGGTGTAAATATAATTACAGAATATACAATCCTCCAAACTAAGTTCAAACAAATAAATGACATACTATATATACTATCACTGAAAGGATACAGAGTAAAAAAACCCAAAACTCAAACATCTGTGGCCATTGTTTGTTATCAGCGTACATCGCCAGTCAAGAATGGCTTCGGCATACTGAAGGTTCTAAGAATAAGTGTTAATAAATTCCAACTTATATATAAAGCCTGTACCAAGGAACAAACAGTATGCCATGGTGTACAGTTGAAACTTCGAGCCTACCACAAATCCCAGAAGCACACATTCCCAAAACAAATGCTTTCCAGCAAATACCAAACAAAAATAACTTTTCAACAGAAGATGTCTCTGGAGCATAGAAAAATACCAACCCTTTTAGGACAGCCATGCTGGGGAAAGTTAGTAAATAGTCATCATAAACTCCAGCTTCTTCTGTGGACTCAGCCAATAACCATCATGCCTGGGTGGTGGCGAGAACAAGAAGATTATTTTCATCTTCTCCATGTGACAAATTCCTCTGTTCTCCAGAATAAATGAAATAAAGCCCTTCACTGCATCTGGTGTAATAAAGTTATTCTATTACCCCCTTCTAGTCCAGATGAGGCAATCAGAAATGAACACTTTTCCCTTACAGCTGCTGCTGCTTCTTTTGATCAAAATTGCTCTGTGTGCTTAGTGACAGTAAATCTGAAGGAGGAAGTGTTTTTAGGAGACAGAACAGACATGCATCACCCTCTCTGGTAAGCATTCAAGGTTTTCTTTACTCTGGAGATCGCAAAAAAAAAAAAAACCTCTGTGTATTTCAAGATCTCAGATGGTGTTCTTTATTAAAGGGATTTTCCACAGCAAAATCTCCCAGCATATCATGAATCTTATTCAGCCAAATGAATTAATAATTAAGAGTTCAAACAAAGCAAAATGCAGGATTTTTTTGAGAATCTTAATAGATCTCACATTACTAGGCTGTAACCAGCCCAATCCAGAAGGGAATGAATAATGCTTAAACCATTAAGCCATCAGGGTTTTTGAGGAAATGGAAAGCATCCATCCCATCTAAGAAATCAATTCCACAGAAATTGGTTCCATTGTCAAATAGTCTGGGAAAGCAAATCCATTAGCTTGTTGGGGTTTTTTTTTAAGCTAGCAAGGTTTTATCAAGACAGCTTCCTTTTCAACTGTGTAATACTATGTACATTATTTCAACATAAGTTGACCTAGAACATTCAGATAGGGTGTATTCAGGGCAAGTGCTGGCACATAGGCTCTATTCCCAGATTAGTCTATTTTTACTTCTAAATAACTGGTGGCCACGATCCTTTCTTCTTACTACCTGCTACGATAGCATCTCAAGCTATTTATCTGGATCTCTGCCATCTCAGAACAACAAGGATTCTGGTACATGCTATGGCTGAATTAAGGTAAAATCAGAATTTGGCAGCAATCTAGAAATAGGAAGATGAGGAGATTTAGCACTTTATATAGCCTCATGTATTCATACTGGGTAGTTTGATTTCAGAAAGTTCCAACTCATATGGAAATTTTAGAATATTTTGCCATTTCTCTGGTTTATCACAGGACATATACTTCACACAAATAGCCCTTTATAAGACCATAAAGTATGTCAGACTGAGAAAGGCAGAAAAGAGCAATTTTTGAGGCTTCTGTAGTGACAGAAACCCAAGTGGGTGCTATATTCCTCAGTGAATTGTGAGGCAAAAGAACTTTTCTCATAGATTCTTTCACAGTTTAAGTTGGGAAAAAAATGGTTCTGTGCCATCAGACTTGGCCATCATTTCCCTGGCCCCAACAATTCAATTATTATAAGTTTCCTTTTGAGCCTGTAGGATCAGGAGTGTTTCACCTCTTTTCCATGTGCCCATTGGCTTCCTTGGCTATTGCTGGTTACTAGAAAATTCTTTTTTTGCTTCCGATTCTTGGGATACCAAGTCTAAAATCAGTTTGTACAGATACTATTCTGTTATTATTGGACAGCCTAGGATGATGTGGAGGAGAGATGAACACTTGTTAATAGGTCACATCTGTCATATCACTGGTTGAAGAATAAATGGTTATTATCCCACTATCTTTAAATCAAACTATTATACAGTAATATGCAAACAGTATTTGAAAGAGATTACAAATATTTTTATAAATGTTAAGATATTTGTAAAAAATGGAGGCTAAAGATGTAAAAAAAAAATCTCAGGTATTTTGTACCAAAATAAAACCTATAAAGTGACTCTTTGATTTGAACAGATTGATGTAGGTAGTCAGTAGTTCCCTTTCCCTTGATTTTGTGCATCTCAGGTTGAGGTTCTCAGAAAGCAGCCCTTCCTGGTGAAATATTTCAGGTTTCATAGCCAGGCTTTTTTTCTCAAAGTCATTTGGACACATTGCGTACATTCATTCTCCTCTCTAGTTTCTGTTAGCAAGGTAGTTGTCTCTAACTTATTCAAGAGGCAGCTTTGAAATTCCTCCCTTTAAAGACAGTCTCACTTCTTTGGAGGTGTGAATGCCACTTTGACAGGCTCTGCGTCTCTTTCTGTACATGACTGGCCTGCATAACATTCTCTGAGTATGAGTCTCTTTTTGCTTCTTTGACTTACTGTATTACATTTCAGCATGAAGTGTTTTCACCTAGATGCAATATAATAATCAAACACTCAGACGATGAAGGGTTTGGGATGACTGGCAATCACAGGCATCTGCCTACTCCACTGTGGGGTCCTCCCCAGGCTGCAGGTCCTCCTCCGTGGGCCTCCACAGGCTGCAGAGGGACAGCCTGCCTCACCATGGGCTGCAGGGGAATCTCCACCGTGAGCCGCATTACTCCTCCCCCTCCATCTTCACTGACTTTGGCCTCTGCAGCCGTTCCTCTCACAAGAAATTCTTCACAAGCAGCAAGCAGATGCCTCTCAGGTTCTCTTCACAGGCTGCAGGGGAATCTTGGCCAGGAGCTCCATTACCCCTCTCTCTCCTTCTTCACTGACCATGGCGTCTGCAGCTGTTCCTCTCACAAAAAAAAATTCTTCACAACAGGCAGGCAGACGCCTCTCAGGTTCTCTTCACATCTCCTCTCCTCTTCTTGCAGCCGGGCTGGGCCAAGTTGGGCCTAGACAGCCGTCCGGCCAGAGGGTGAGGCCTGCAAGGCCCACAAGGCTCAAGCCTCCCTGTCTGTCCCTGCTTTTGCTTCTTCACTTTTTTTAATAATTATTTTCCCCTTCTTAAATACATTACCAGAGACGTTATCACTGTCAACAATGAGCTTGGCCCTGGCCAGCAGTGGGTCTGCCCTAAGACCCAAGCAGGTCCATGGGACAAAGGGTAAACTTCTAGCAGCTTCTTGCAGAAGCTGCCACCATAGCTGCCCACCCTGCACTAAACAAAACCAACACATCAGAAGCTCCTGCTGAGCAGCACTGTAGCTCAAGGAATAAGGCACAGTCTTAAACTCTAGAGAGTTTGAGTCCTGAGTAACTAACTCAGCTTAAGCAAAGTGGAACTTCTGTACAATGGTTTCATTGCATGCACATACTTCATCTTGACATCTAGCAGGTTCTTTTGACAAACCAGATAGAATCAGTTTTGCTTCTGTTTTTACAGTGAGAAAATTGATGCCTCCCTGAAGGCCAGGACTTTTCAGACTGGAGTTTAGGCTCTGGCAGTAGCTGGATCCAGACCTGAATTGCAGGCAATTCTGCTGAGCGCTGTGAGACAATGGTTATAAAAAGGAGTGTAAAGTAAGAGAAGAATCAAGATATTTCCACTTAGATAAGCCCATAAAATTATTCACTAAAATGATTGAGTGCACACTTTAAAAAGCAAAATAAATGCTTATTCTCTTGTCCCATTTTCTCAATCTTCACTTCCTAGGCCATTGTCATAGTTTAGCCCCACTCAGGACAAAGCTACACAGTCTCATTCCCCCCCACTCTCCAATAGGACAGAGAGGAGAACTGGTAAACAAAAGGCAGCAAAACTCATGGGATGAGATGAAACAAAAAAGTAAATTTAAGACAAGTAACAGAAAATAACAAAGAAAACAATAAAACAGAGACAGAAAACAAATATAATAAAACAGCTCACAGCAAATTCCAACACCCAGTTTCCTCCCAAGTAGCAGGAGACTTCCCTCACCACCCTCCTGACTTATATACTGAGCATGATGTCACATGGGATGGAATAGCCCTTTGGCTAATTTGGGTAAACTTACCCCAGCTGTTGGCTAGTTAGTAAACTATCCCAGCTGTGTGCCCCAGTCATGGTGGCCACCAGCTCCAGTTCTCCTCCCAGCTCAGGTGAATGTTAACTCCATCCTAGCCAGAACCAGGACAGCCATATAGAGTTTATTCTCTGTATATGGCAGCTACAGAGTAAACCAAAACTTCCATGTTTCATTGATCTTCTTTTGGAGGACAATTGTCAGATTATAAAATTCTGGTTATTTTTTCCAACTACCTTAGTAAGCCTGCAGTGAAAAAGAAAAAAGAAAAACCTCTCAAATTTTTTTTTTTTTAAATTAGGGAGCTATAATAATAGAAGGTGAGATCTGTGTATTTCAGACAGTAACAGACTTTCTAATTCTAAGATGGAAAAAAGCAGCTGACTCCCTTGTGGTTTTCAAGGTTAGTGGGTTTAGGCTTGGGATTCAAACAACTGCAAGAAGTCCATTTCATTTCAAATTTTAATCCTTTTTAAAATTCTGCCTAACTTCAGATTACTCTTGTGGATCTATATGCTTTTATATTTAGGTACACTATTACAAGAGGTAATAAAGAGCTTTCTTATTTCATATGAAAGCTATGTTTTTGATCCATTTCTACTGTATTTAACCTGTTGCAAAACATTTTAGCTCAGAATAATGGAATGACATGCTTAATTTCTTTTTTGTTTCTTTATCAAAAAGATTAAGTTAAGGCACAGTTAGCAACAAATGCACTGAAATATATGAACATAAATTCTTTTTTGTATTTAGTATCACAAACTTACTTAAATGTAAGGAAAGGCTAGATTAGAATTAGTACATCGATGTATTTCAATTACTTACATTACCTTTCTATTTTTCATCCCTTCCTCTCAATCTAATGTCCATTAAAAAACTATTATGTGGAAATGTTTAAGAATATACGTTACTATCAATATATTCAATGTTGTGTATCTCATCCCTTTTATAAGTTTCATGTCACAACTTGTGTGCCTAAAGTAAAACATACACACACCAGATTTGCAGGAACCCAGACCATTATGACTCGCTTTGATCCACTGAACACTCTAGTAGTTCCTGTAGAAAGAAAGTGTTTGTTGGCAAAGCCAGGCAAAAGACATATTTTATGTATGTAGAAGAGGGAAAGCTGACCTAAAATGGTAAAGGACAATAATTTTCAGCATTTTCAGTCCATTTAAACAATTTAATCTTAGTGCAGTTTTAAGCTATGATAATAATTTTGTCTTAATATCTTTTCTCCCCTGCCTTGAAAATAGACTTGTATACTATAAAGTGCAACAAATAATAAAATAGCTAAATGTTTATGATTTTTATCACATCACTGCAAAGTTGCATCCTACATATCCTACAGCTTATTTATTAAAGGAATAACTGTCTTTAAAGAAAAATGATGTGCTATTTCCTACTAGTGCTTGTGAATAGCTATAACTATCAACAATATTATTTTCTTTTTCAAATTGTATTCCTGACATTTCAGATGCATGTCAATACTTTATTATTTTTGCATAAAACCCCCCAGCTACTATTTCTAATTAGGTCTGTTCCAGTTTCACTGTCAAAAAATGTCCATATTCCATAATTGCTGTACTGTATTCTGTAAGAATTCACCTCCCTCCCAAGCAACAGAACCTCTTAAGAATTGTTTCACGATGGATTTTGTTTTAATATCTCATCTATCTCATACTGTCAATTTGAAAATCACACTGTTGGTTTTTTTATGCCTATGGTTTTATTGTTATCCTCTAATGATTAGATCTATTTCATAATGAGTCCTGTGTCTAGAATGCTAACCAGTTTCCTTCCTTTTCTTTGGTGAGGAGTGATTTATACCTGTGCTTTTCAGGGAGCAGAGTTAAGGCTATGCCTTCCTTTCCTGCTGTTCCACAAACTAGCAAATTTCTGCTTATTTC
This sequence comes from Chlamydotis macqueenii, assembly GCF_036417535.1. NCBI lineage: Eukaryota > Metazoa > Chordata > Aves > Otidiformes > Otididae > Chlamydotis > Chlamydotis macqueenii. The sequence goes on from NC_141559.1 coordinate 26,344,662, forward strand.
TACTCCAACAGTGTTCAGGGTTAGATACATGTATGATGGCACAGCTCACGAATTATGGAATAGTTTTTAGATAGTTATATCATAAAAGGGCAGAAGAGGGAAAAAAATGGTTGAAAATTACAGTGTAATTACAAGAACGAAACACTGATCTGAAAACTTGGGGCAGGTAAACCAGAAACTAAGTTTATCTTGTTCAAAGCATTTACTAGATTCTAGGATTATGATGACTAGGTGTCAATTGTGAATAATAAATATAGTAAACTGGACATAAATGGAGGTATGTATATTTGTTTTGTTGCATATGATATGAATGCATATTTTCATTTATGGAGATGTGTGCAGATTATGGAAAGAAAGAATAATATAGCTGCCTTACTCTATGAGATGTAAACTTTGGACATTGAAGGAATAAGACAAAAATTATTATATTGCCTATGTGTTACATGGACTGTAATGTAATACTGACTCCATGTATTGGAAGAGTGTAGGCATCTGTAGCTGAGGAGGTTTTACATTTGCTATGATATTTGCAAAGAGTGTAAAATAAATAGCTTAAACAAGTCAGATTAAACTAATAAAAAAAATCAAAATCCCCAAAGGAAGTTTTTTCATAATAATCATCACAATAGAGGTTTTGGGAAAAAGATTACAATTGGCTGCAACATCGAATTATAAATGAATAAATCATCCTACAAAATGCACTGTTAAAAGTCTATTTTGAGGCAGCGTAACATTATGTAAAGGCCTCTTATTTTTAATTCTCAAAATAGAGCATAAGCTCCTACTGCTAATATAAAACATTCCTTTGTCTGGTTCAGGCACTGAAAAGATGGAAGGCCCAAAGTCAGCTCTGATCAGCTCCAATTTTACACACCTATGTGGTCTCCTATGTTAATATTAATGATCTGTAGTTAAATGACTTTGCATCCTGGGAAAATGGGCTAGGAGGACATTTATAATTAATGGTAATGTCTGCACAAGAAAGGTTTTGGGGAAATCATTAATGATGTCTGTTGACATTGGGAACGTAGAAGGAAGATAATGAGTCCTTTCTTAGCGAAAGCTCAATGTGTAGAATGACAGAAGAAACTTTACTCTGAAAAAAAATTGACTATTTTTTCCACTGCACTGCAGGTGATGTTTCAATGGTCTAATCTAAAGATTATTACTGCGCAAGAAGGAAAACTTAAAGCATCTTTAGTTTTAATTTCTTCCTTTCTTGTTGCATTGCTTTATATTTCTGCACACTTGTTAATAATCTTTTCCTTTATTCTATACATTTATGCTACTACAATGACAGGTAGCCAGAGACATACTTCAGGGAGAAATTTTCCCCTTTGATTTTCTGAGGCAGCAAATGATGAGGCAGGCAGTGGTTTATGTAAGGACAATACTGCTGAAGGCAGCAGATGGAGAAAAAGTGCAATAAAAATCCTGTTATGTTGTGCTCTGCTTTCCAGCCCAGGGGCATACTTGGCTATTTGGTGCAGGCATACTGCTGTATGCTTTATAGAAGTAAATTGAAGCTTGTCCCAGTGGCCAAAAACAAATGGAAGACTAGAACTGGAGCGTTTGGCCAAAAAAGTATTGCCTCTGAGTTGGCTTGAGGTACTTGCTGTCTACACATGCCTCTCAGAAGCACATATAGAGAAAACAGGAATTTGCTGAAAGCAAGAGATGGCTAGGTTAGTAAAAAGTTCATGGCACGGCTGCCTTCTCTCCTATGACTTGTCTGTGGAAGGACAAGCTGGCTGCTGCATATATGGGAGGATTTCTGGGATATTGGCGGTTACTGGGAACATTGCTGGGACACACGATCCTGCACATGAAAACTAGGAATGTATAGGGTAACCCATGCAATATATTTATTTAGAAGATGTTATCTTATATATTTTAAAACATGGATTTGAAAATGCCTTGTAAATGTCTTCATAGACTTTAGATTTTACCCTGATTTTGCAGGTGGAAGAAGAGAGGTTTGGAGCAATTCAAATATGATTTTTTTTTTTGGTCAGAACATCTAAAGAGCAAAGGAAATAGGGGGTTTCTCAGACTAGCCAAAGGAGGAAGAGTTGCCATCATTCTTGTTTTGCCAAATAGCTCACAGAGTAAGGAATGCTTTGAAGATATTTTCTCCTGCAAATGTGATGTAACCAACAAGCTGAAGTAGGCTGACCAGATTACAACCAAACGTCTCTGAGAAGCTGTTGAGGTTTCTGGAGCGTAGGAGTGGTGTGATACCTCCCAGCAGGTAATACTGGAGAGATTACCCTCCTGCACTGACCTGCTTAACCCTTCTTCTCAACCTTCTGCCACTGTTGGCAATGACCAACTTGCAGGTTTGGGTTAGGAAGATGGGGAAAGGGTGAAAATGCCCTAGTCTGAATATATAGAGTGTCTAAAATGTTTACAGGACAGCAACCAATGCCCTGTGGGGCACTTTTCTGGTAAGGCTGGATAGGTTTCAGGCAGAGCGGGAGGACCAGGTGTTCTCCATCTTCTTTCATTGCTTTTGGCTGCAAGTTGCTGCAGTCAGCAGTGCAGTGCAGTGCAGTGCAGTGCAGGAGGTTGAGCTGTGAGGAGAGGTTTGTCGGTTTTTACTTTTGCTTACTTCCCCTGTGATTCCTGTGGGGTCTCTCTTTTTCTACAATAGAACTGAGTTAAGAAGATGTCCTTAAGAGTTGCTGCAGCAGGACAGCTCAGGAAGGGGCTCCTGTAGCAGGGGCTCGAGTCTGGCCTAAACCTGGGCTTTGCTATGTATTTCTGAAGTTCAGGTTCTGTCTTTTTACATCTGTGTAAATTATTTGGGCCTTTACAATGTTTGGATATAGCACAGAGGGAAAATTAGCCAGACATTACATTTTATTTCCCTTCTAACCCCATGTTTTGTCATTTTTTAAGTGATTGACTGGAAGGAGTTTAAAGAGGATGTATTAATATTTAACTGTGCTGCAACAAATAATTGATGTTTTTAAAGTTTCCTTTCATTCAGACTCTGGAGTTCTCTAGCCTAGCTTATTTTTGATTATAGAAATTTGTTTCAGTTAAATCATTCCTCTATCAGCAGGATCTGCCCGCATTTGGTTAGACTAAATAGCTCTAGAAACCACAGTGTTTTTTCCAATTGCTTTGAATCAAAGTTGAGTTAAGAAAAAAAACCAACAACTTTTGCTGAGATTGGGCTGGAACTCATTAATACAAAAACAATTGCATTAAGGAGTCCTTAATGTGTAGCTGTGATGCTGTGCGAGTCATAGGTTTAGTTCAGTTTTGAGAAAAGACTCCTGATTCTCTAGTTTTCCCATTTGCAATTTTGTGTGTGCCAATGACCTGGAAGCTTCTACCTGCCCTTTTCTTTTGTCACTTTCTTCGTCAGCAGTGTCCCTTAGTTTTTTTTTGTGCTTTACAGTGCCTTGTCTTTTGGCAGGTAAAGATAACAGGTCAGAAATGAGAAAAATCTGTCTTATTTTGTCACACAGCTGCATTTTGTTGTTGATAGGTCTGCATTTACTGAATGGCTTCATACTGCTACACAAGACATGTTGTGCTTGTTTTATGAATCCTGCACTGGGCTTGTCTGATCTTACTTGTAATTGTATATGCCACCAAACACTGGAGGGAGTCTTGGGGAAGAGGGGCAAGTTGCATAGTCATAAAATAGGAGTGGCCTTTATGCATTTTGACACTGTGATATTTTTTAAAAAATTACTCCAACGATAGAAAGGGAGGTGCAAGTTGATTTCAAGGCTGTTTTATGTACAGCTCTTCAACAAAGAACTAGTAAAAGACCTTAGGGCCAGTGAGAAGGACCTCTGAGTGACACTGAAAAGGTTTTTTAAAGGTACTCATAACACTACAGTCTGGTATACCACCCCAATATGTGAAAAGGTGATAAAAGCATTCTGTTGATTTATAGGGATATTTTTCAACTCCGGGTCATGTTTTGAATCCCTTTGCTCCTACCAGTAATTGCTTTCAAATATTGTGATGGGTTTACAGGACTGCATCTTAGCTCTTAAGAGCAACAGCCAGATGTCATAAGTCAGAGCATCCCCATGGTCATCTATTTATTAGCATATTTCCTTCTGAAGTGTTTTTCTAGTTCTTGGTAAATAGTTGTATATAGTTGTATATAGCATATAGTTTATGTTCTCATCCTCGCAAATCTCACCTGTTTATTTATGTATCTGATTAGTTCCTGTGTAAGACTGTATTCCTGACTTATATCCCATGTGCTTTTCCTGTTGATGATCCTAATTTTGGCACTGCAGAAATGCAGAAAAATATTTACTTCTTCATGGGACCGCAGATCAGGTACTGTTTTTGTTTAAATTTTTCCTTTTCTTCTTTTGTAACACTGGTTCCTGCTTTAGCCAATTAATAAATTGGCTAAAATACTGAATTAATACACTGTACCAATTCTTAAAATTTATTCCCGGTGAGAAAGAAATGCCATTTAACGTATTTGAGACTGTATCTGTAATGTACTAGTATATTAGTAGATTGAATTCAGGAACTTACCATTCAAAAGTTATTTATAAAGAGTTCAAGTTCACTTATCTTTATGGACTCCTGCTCCAGCATAAATAATCCTTTTCATAGTTCTCAACCTCTGAGGTTGTGTCCAGAGAGAGGCGCACTTTAGATGGAAAGTATTCAAAAGAACTTGCTTTTTAAAAAATACACTATTGTACATTGCTAAGTACAGTCTTCTTATTTATGATTACTCCTTTTAATGTAGATTTCAGGTTGGGAAAATTAATAAGAATCATCATGCTGTATACTTCATGTTGAGACTTCATGTTTTGCAGGCACTGCCTCTGCCTTGGGTTAACAGTGTAATGTGGCCCATTGTCGTAGTTCAGCCCCGATTGGGACCAGACTATGCAGTCTCTCTCTCACACTCCCCCTACCCTCCGAGAGAATAGGGAGAGATGATATAAGAAAAACAGCCCGAGGTTTGAGATAAGGACAGGGAGAAATCCTTGAAGTTACCGTTACGGGCAAAACAGACTCGACTTGGGGAAAACTATTCATTTATTACTAAAAACAGCAGGAGAACGAGACAGGGAACAAGATAACCTCCCTCCACCCCTCCCTCTTCCCAAGCTTAACATTATCTCTACCACCTTCCCCCCGCCCTGAGTGGCACAGGGGGGAAGAGGGAATGGGGGTTGCGGTCAGTTCATCACGCGTTGTTTCACGCTGCTACTTCGTCATAAGGGGAAGAACTCCTCACATTCCTCCTCTGCTCCATCGTGGGGTCCCTCCCACAGGCCACAGTCCTTCGTGAAACTGCTCCGGTGTGGTTCATCTCGTCCACGGAGCTCAGTCTCTCTAGAACGGCTGCCCCAGCGGGCCCTCCATGGGTCACAGCCGTCTTCAGGCATCCACCTCCCCCGATGTGGGGTCCTTCAGGGGCTCCAGGTGGATCTCTGCTCCTCCGTGGACCTCCATGGGCTGCAGGGGGACAACCTGCTCCACCATGGTCATCACCACAGGTTGAAGGGGAATCTTGGCCAGGAGCCGCATTACTCCTCCCCCTCCTTCTGAACTGACCTTGGCATCTGCAACCGTTCCTCTCACAAGACAAGTTCTTCACAACAGGCTGGCAGACGCCTCTCAGAATCTCTTCACATCATCCATCTCATCTCCTCTCCACTTCTTGCAGCCAGGCTGGGCAGAGTCGGGCCCAGTCGGTCGCCTGGCAAGAGGCCAGAGGGTGAGGCCTGAAAGGCAAGGCCCATGAGGCCTGCACCTCCCCCTTGGCGCCCCCTCTCTGCCCCTGCTCAGCTTCTTCACATCTTCTCTTCTCTCTTTTTTTTCTGTTTTCCCCTTCTTAAATACGTTATCGCAGAGGCGTTATCACGGAACATTCTGCTACCAATTGACTCAGCCTTGGCCAGCAGTGGGTCCGCCCTAGGCCCAGCCGAGTCCACTGAACAAAGGGGAGCAACTTCTAGCAGTTTCCTACAGAAGCTGCCACCTTAGGCCCCCCCTCACCAAACAAAACCACAACACCCGTTACTCAGGAGATTAATTTTGCCCTCTTGCAAAACAGTTCTATATAATGTCGGCCAAATGGATTACTGTGTAGGAAATATAAAGGGCCATTTTCTCCCTGGTAGTCTTAGCATTTCTAAGAGATGCTCAGTTCAGGTGTAGGAAGCAAAAATCCTGATGTTCAAGGAAATGAACTGGAGTATGGGAATGTTGCTTTGCCCACCAGCGCGCACAGGGTGTGTTGTGATTTTACTGGTAGTTGGTTGAAACAGTAGCTTTTCACAGGTGAGCCAGATCTGACTCTAAATGGATGGCTCTTACAAGAACACACACAGCACCTGTAGAGCATTGCTCTTAAGTTTTTCTCCTTTGTTAAAAAGATCAAAATGACTATTCCTTAGTTTTAATGTAGATACACCTCTATTTTCTCTGTTTGCACAAAGTATGTGTTAGTTTCAGAACTTCTGTCCATATTGCCACACATTAGAACACTAAATCCTTCTGTTCCCTGCACCCACTTCCCCAAATGAAGCATCTGGATCCAGATTTGGATCTGAAACTCCACAGATCAGAGTTGCAAATTTGACCTCTAAATCCATATCCATATGTATGTAAACACACGTGTTTGTGTGTATATGAGTTCATGTAATTCTATATCGGTGCATACAATTCTCAAACTGTAGGACGAAAAAAACAAAAACAATCTGCATCTTCAGCTAGTTGGGTATGCGCTGCTGTGATCAGAGGAATTATTACAGCTCATGACACATCTAAGCTATCCAGTTAAAACTGTTTTATATACGTACAGCAATAGGTCTGCAGCAGAGTAGACTTTAACTACTGAATATATGCTGGTATATATGTTACCAAATATATTTGTCAACCTGCTGTACCATTGTGCTTTGCTACCCTGGTTAGGATAGAGCTGGCTGCTTCAGGTACATCTAAAACACATCTGTCAGCACGATATTGACACGTTGTTTTGGAGTTTCTGTGTTACAAATTGTTAATATTGTATTAATCCTTACAACACTGGAGACTGGTCTCATCCTTGAGATGCGGTGGTTTTAATGTTCCCACCCCCAAATTTGATGTGCCTTCCAGATGTTTGCTCTTCCTCTGTCTCATGAATATCTGTCATTATGTGATCCACCTTTAAGATACTAGCTCTCACTCTTGTGGTGCTCTGACCCTCTCCTTCAGCTCTCTCCATCACACAGTGCTTTAGTGCCAGCATGTACATCCTCAGCATCCAATGTGTCAGCCATGGGGAAATCACGTGAAGTAGTTAGGATTCAGTGCTTCAAACAAAAGGGGTAAATGGCTTCATTTGATGTTTGTTGCTCCTCATAACCAATGATCTGCTATTGATGAAAATATTCTTCTAGGACAGTTTTGAACGAGTTCTAATTATAGAGTTAGCTGGAAAAAATCTGATGTTATCTTAGACCGTCTTTCTTCCTTGCATTTTTTTTATCCCTACTCTCAAATACAGCCCATCAAGAATTAAACATGCTCAAGAGGGTGGAAGAACATATTAATAAGGAAGATAAAAGCAACTAGACACAGGAAATTTGGCCAAACAATTTTCAAGACAGACCATGATGGCTTTGTATTTGTTACATGGAAATTCCAGAGAGGGCAAAGAACTCAGACTTAGAAAAAAAGGGGACTGTAACTGGGAATAGTGGAATTGAAAAATTCTAGACAAACATCTGTGGGGAAAAAAAAATTCCTAATGGTGAGATATATTATACTGTGAAATAGTTTATCCTGATTAAATCTTGTCATTTGAGGTTTTTCTTTTTTTTTCAAATAATGGGGTTTTTTAAAAAAAAATAGAATATGTATGGAAGAAATCTTGCACAATCGAGGATATGTTGACCTGAGTTCCAACATGCTCTGGAATTTTATATTGTATTTACAAAATCAACAATTAAATAAAATGTTGTGATTTATTTTATCACTTAATTTGTAGATTTTTTAGGACTTCTGGTTGCATCAAGCCTGCATAACGTTCAAGCACCTACATAATGTTTAAGCACAGAGAGCCTCTTTTGCACAAGGGATGCAACTTATGCAGATGCCTGAATTGGGTCTGAATAAAGTAGCTTTACATTGGAGGTGCTGTATCGGCATGCACTCTGCACATCCTGCTGTCCAGGCTAACGAAGCCTGCTTCCCACAGTGTCCTGGTTAACTCGGGCAGTTCTGAGCTTGTGTGGCTATGCTGATGGGGCTCCCAATATGAATCAGGAATATGTGCATTCATTTCTGTGAACCAGTGGCCTAAGATGATGATGTGAGTTATGCCCACTTGTAATAACTACATGTTAACGTGATCTGGTTTGATAAACTGATCTGTGAATTAAACTAGTTGAAAGAAAACTTCTCAGGTTTTCTGAGAAGCGCTCCCACAAAATTTCATATCCTGCATCTGAAAGAAGATACGTGTTCCGCAAAAGTGTCTGTTTCAAATACTTTAACATGCTTTTCCTTAGGCCTCATACTGATTTTCTTTTAAATACCTGAAGGTATAGTATCACATGCATATAGATAGAAATTTCAATAAAGTGTTGAAAAAAAAAATCAAGAATTGAGTTTTTGCCTTTCAGAAAGCTGAACAGGGGTCCCATTGTGAAGCCTTATAGAGGGAAAAAGCTGATTGCCATTATCCAGAACACCCTATGCCTTAGTCTCCTGTTTTGAGCACTTTCTTCTATATTACTGGTCCTTTATTTTTATTCTGTCAAGGCGTAAACTCTGAAAAAAAGACTTATATTACTTCGTGTCTCAAGCAGGATGCTTAAGACAATAAGAAGCAGTTTTCTTTTCCTAATATTTTTTAGATACTATCAGACTTCTTTTCTTTACCATGCTTTTAGATGTATAGTTTAACTAAGTTACCTTCTTATTTGTCATGGAAAAGCTTGGCCTCACTGTTCGGTATTGCTTGCCATCGTTCTCACAGTGATTATGCAGTTATTGATACATGTAATTACTTTGCAAATCTAATTAATGAGAGTTCACTAATTGTACATATTCAGTTGTTAAAACTGCCTGTGTTAATTTTCAGAACATTAGCTCCAGTGCTTGAGCTAGGAAGACTTGTTCAGTATCTGCTTTACTGTTATTGGGAGAGGTGAGCCTAACCGATGGCCTATACCAACAATAATAGACTAATGTAGTCTCTCCAAAGGACTTGTTCTGGCTCTCTGACTTGGCTTTTCTGAAGAGCTCAGCACCTCACATGTGTTAACCCATCTACTGATCTGGATAATGAAGTGAGAACTAGTTTTTACATTTTAACTAGAAAGCTTTATTTTCATTAAAAAAAAAAACAAAAGGAGAAAAGTTGTCACCTGCAGTTAAACATCAGTAGTATGATCTCTCTGAAGATTTGGTTCAGGAAAACAAAACAAAGATAAGTAGCTATCATGGCAGTAATAAGATTGACAGTTATAGTAAGGAAAAAACAGTTTCTCTGTCCACATTCTTTGGGTTATATTCTTTTTCCTCTCACAGGCATTACTCTCATGCTACATACTGTAAGCAGTCCAACCTTACTGACAAACCACATTTTGGGATTGATCTAGGAGTTCCTTCTCCAGTGTCATGTACAATAGGAGCAGTGGAATGAAGCACACTAATCTCCAGCTGAAATTGGCATTTATTCCTCAGAAATCCTTTTCTTTTCCTCTGGACCCCCATGAAAGTCAAGTTTATAGAATAATGAACTCCAGGAAGGAGCTGGAGCTCATTTAGTATTTGACTAATACAAAATCTTTCATAATAGCTTGACATTAGTCAGTGTGCAGCAAAATGGAGCGGGTGTAAAACTGCTTTTTTATAAATACTTCAGTTGTTTGTTACCACGAGAAGAAGAGATCAATTTACAAATTGTTCATCTTTCCTGTTCACAATTCCAGAACTGCTAGTCCACTTGTCTCTAGCTACTGTATGCAGTCACTATGCAGGGTGCCAGGAAGAAAAACATAATGAAATAGTGTGTCCTTCAATTAACAATGGCAGATCAAATGGAAAATATTACTAAGAAAACATTTCCCAGTCATTCTTCTCCAGAACACACAAGTGCAATTAGGACAAAAAACAGAGACATTCTCTCTACTGTGTATTGTAGAGCATAGTTATTTGAAACAACCTGCTTAGGGTAAGAAATAATCCTTATGACACGTAGCCCACTGTTACAAAATGCAAAGCAGCCAGCCTCGATCTTTTTGGTTCCCAAGGCTTTATTAATTAACATGCAGTCTTTAATGCATTTATTTTCCCAATTGTGCCTAGAGATAGTGCGGTGCTATTTTTGATACTTAACCTGATTAGGAGGGTGAAGACGTGCAAAGAGCACATGAGACTAGGAGAGCTGGGAATGGGACCAAAGCAATTCCAAGGGTGGTAGCTCAGAGCCATATCAGTTTCATTCCTTTGCTCTCTTCTCTCTCTCCTCATATGAGAAAGTGACAGCACAGGTGACATGGGGACGTGGGTACCCTACATGTAGGTAAAGCTGCAGATGTACGCAATCCATAACTAACTTGAAAAATGAACCTGCAGTGAGTGCAATAATGGACCTGTTTCTTCTAGGATGGTGTAGCCCTGTGAACTGATAGCAGTGTTACCTGTGGTACCTTAGGACAGATCTTTCCGGAAGCTCTCTCTCTTGGTGTAGCTTGGTTCCTGTAGTATTCTATGGTGGCTTTGATAATAATGCAGGAGGCAATATGGAATGCTTTAAAAATGAGCTCTGAAAGTTATACACAATAAATTTTAAATGCCAAATATAAAATTAATACCTACAGCCTTCATAGGCTGTCATAGAGGCACATTAAGGCTTCTTCATCCAAAGGGAAGGAAGGTCAAAGGATTGTAGTGCAGTGGTACAAAGGCTATTCAGCTTCGAGCCAGGAGAAGACCTTTTAGGCTTCTTGGATTCTTTTCTAGACACTGGTTCATCTTGCATAAAATACTGCAGTGTTTGTACCCCTTGAATACAATTGTCTAAAACATGGGCTGAAGGAAGGAAGGAAGTGAAGATTTTATGTCTGCGAGACAAAAATCAAGAGCATAAACTGCTGCTGCTGTAGCCATTGACTCAGGAGCTGCTCTGCTCCCATCTCCGTTTCCAATTTCACATGCCTTTCATCTTTCATCTCATTCCAGCTTTCAGGGTGGTGGTCTGTCCTCCTCCTGATTCCCTTCTCTCTGCCGGAACTGAAACTGTAGCAAAGAAAAAAGCATGAATACTCAAAGGGAGGGATCCTGAATTTGTAAAAAAGGACAACTTTTTGGGTTTTTTCTTTCTTACTGTAGCTGCCTATTGTAGAACCTTCAAACATGAGTGCAGACATTTTTGAGATGACATTTTTATTTCATGGTTGCATACATGAAACTTTGCATATTTGGTATTATATTCTGCATGGAGCCCAAGTGAAAAACATGGAAGTAGTGCTTCAGGTAATTTAAGAGTCTCCTGGTGTTCTGTGAGAAGTTTTGGAAAAATAAGTAGTCAATGAATATGTTTCACATCTCTAAAAGCTAGAGCTGAGCATGTCTTTCCCACTGTCGTATTTAGCTCTAGTTTCTCCTTGTGGATCAGAGTGTGATTTGCTTGATTTGAATTCTAAAATTAATGAGATGATCCTTTTTTGGTTGGATAGCTTTGGGCAGTTATATGAGCTTACAAACAAATACCATAGGTAGAAAAGGTAACTAAGAATATTTCTGTATATGAAAATTTATATCTGAATACCCATGTGCAACATAAAATGACATGGATAATAAAATTAAAACAGTGCCCACATGAGGTTTTACAATATGATCTTACCAGAGTCTTGTCTTTTACAGTTTGATTAAATCACTTATCCTTTGTTCAAAAAAAATCTAGTATTACATCATTTCTGAAATAAGAAGAATCCATTTGCATTTTTAGAAAATATTTTAATCTACAGTACAGGAGATGATGAGGTTTACTCTCCTTTTAGTTCAAAAAAGTAATCTGTTAAAAATTTTCTTGTTTGAAGGTTCCCTGGGTCAAATGACCTAGATTACTCTGGTGACTAGATCCATAACTACCTGTAATTATTTGTCTTATTCCTTTGGCTAATTCATTTTGTTATGTTGGATTAACTGATGTTCCAGTTTGATTGAATACCGCCCCAAATGTGTGGAAATGGTATATCTCAATTTTTTTGAAACAATCTCTTAGCACTGTGCTGCTTGCCTACCTTTACTCCTTGAATGCTTTTATTAATCTACAGCAAAGATCTTACATACAATATACGTTAGGTATATTTTAAAACATCTGGTTCCTCATGAAAGACACTAGATCTGCTTTGCTGTTCAAAGTACATCACTTTTATCAGTGCCACTGGTGATCAAAACTAGTAATGATTCATCAAAAGATTTTTAGCAAAATAAAGACATTGCAATGGCTTAAGTCCAGAAGTTTTCATTGTCCTTGCAGCTGTTGTTTTGCTCCATTTCCTTTTTTCAAAGTACATTCTCTCTGCAAATATGACACTTGAAGATTTAGGAAGAAGTGACACCTCACTTATTAAGAATGTCTCTGCTTTTCCATTAATAAATGTTATATTATCTTCAGAACAAAATCTGCTTGGATGAGTATACATCAGAGCATATGATTAATGAAAAGCCAAGAACAAATGTGAGTGCTTCCTTGAGTGCAGGGAATGAGTCTAACACATTTATCTGATGTTTTCCTCCTCTTTATCTCCTGGGACTCGAATATAATTGTTCACAAATCTCTGTTCTTCTATTTGGTTATTGCAACAGTAATTGTTCAGCAATTGAACTGAGGATTGTTTATCTTGTGAATGGCTGGGTTGTTTATAATTACTCCAGGGAGACTTGTTGAAAGTGTTGTGGGTTTTCTAGTCTCGTCATGATTCTGGGAATACTCCTGTGAATGGGATCCAGATGCCCAAGGACTCTGGCTAGAGTTCTTCAGCGAGGCAGGATTGCTCCTTGGCTGCCAGGCTCTGCACAAAAGAGGCTTGCTGGGTAGGAAGGTTTGACTGGTGATAGCAGAACCACTTCTTTCTAGTAGTCTTGCAGATGTTGAAGTATGATGTGTCAGGGGCAAAGACAATGTACTGGCGACAGACAAATATCAAGCTCAGGTGACATCCTACTCTGAGTGTGCCATGAGGGTCTTGGGAGTACCAGCTGGGTCATGCTACTGATGGACAAGCAAGGGGCTCAGTTTTTATTGTTGGTCTTTGCTGTCAATACCAATATATTAAATATTACTTGTACATTAAAGATATTATTAGAATTGGCATGCTTCAGACTGTGTTACTTGTTCAGGCTGTACTGCCTATGATGAAATTCGTGCTCAGAGTATTTACATTGAAATGTTTTCTATATCACAGTATTATAAAAAATAGGGCTAGAAAACATCTTGAGCTGCAATCCATTTTTTCCTGTGTCCCAAAACAAAGAATCAATACCCTGCTCTGAGCCCAGTATCACTGACAGAATTTTGGGTTTTTTGATCATGAGTTGGTCTACACGATACGAGGTCTGTTGGTGATAGATGGGGTACATCTGTCTCAAAGCGGGAAAAGGATCTTTGCATAGGAGTTAGCCAGGCTCATTGAAAGAGCTTTGAACTAGATTTGAATGGGGAAAGGGAGTAAACCAGGCTTGCTAGCGCTGGAGGTGACACACCAATATCTGCTGTTGGTCTGCTGTCTCAGTGGAGGCAGGGGATGGAGATCCATGCAGCAGCAAAGATACAAGGGTTATTGATGTCTTAGAAACCATGGAAGGACCTGTGAATGGTCACACATGAATTAGGGCTTATGCCCCCAAAAAGGTGGTGGGATCAATAGCCCAATTAAAGTGCATCTAAACCAATACACGCATCATGGGGAACAAACAGGAAGAGCTGGAAGCCGTCATGCAGCAGGGAAACTATGATGTAGTCGCCATCACAGAAACATGGTGGGATGACTTGCACAATTGGAGTGCTGCAACAGATGGCTATAAACTCTTCAGAAGGAATAGGCAGGGAAGGAGAGGCAGTGGGGTAGGCCTGTATGTTAGGGAGTGTTTTGATTGTCTAGAGCTTAATGATGGTGATGATAGGGTTTAGTGTTTATGGATAAGAATCAGGCGGAAGGCCAACAAGGCAGATATCATGGTGAGAGTCTGTTATAGACCACCCAACCAGGATAAAGAGGCAGACAAAATATTTTATAAGCAGCTGGGAGAAGTCTCACGATTGATAGCCCTTGTTCTCGTGGGGGACTTAACTTACCAGATGTCTGGTGAAAATACAATACAGCAAAGAGGAAACAGTCTAGGAGGTTCCTAGAGTGTGTGGAAGATAACTTCCTGACACAGATGGTGAATGAGCCAAGTAGGGAAGACACCCCACTGGACCTGTTGTTTGTGAACAGAGGAGTTGTGGGTGATGTGACTGCTGGAGGCCATCTTGGGCATAGCAATTATGATAGGGTTTTCAATTCTTGCAGAAATAAGGAGAGGGGTCAGTAGAATGGGTACCTTGGGCTTCCAGAGGGCAGACTTTGGCCTGTTTAGGAGACTAGCTGGCAGAGTTCCTTGGGAGGCAGTCCTGAAGGGCAAAGGAGTCCAGGAGGGCTGTACATTCTTCAAAAAGGAAATCTTAAAGGCGCAGAAGCAGTCCATCCCCATGTGCCAAAAGACAAGTTAATGGGGAAGATCAGCCTGGCTGAATAGAGAGCTTTGGCTGGAACTCAGGAAAAACAGGGGAGTTTATGACCTTTGGAAGAAGGGGGGAGGCAACTCAGGAGGACAACAAAGATGTTGTGAGGTTATGCAGGGAGAAAATTAGAAGGGCCAAAGTCCAGCTAGAACTTAGTCTGGCTACTGTCATAAAAGACAACAAAAATGTTTCTAAAAATACATTAGCAGCAAAAGGAGGGCTAAAGGAGAATATTCACCCTTTATTGAATGTGAGGGGAAACATAGTGACAAAGGATGAGGAAAAGGCTGAGATACTTAATGCCTTCTTTGCCTCAGTCTTTAATAGTAAGAACAGTTGTTCTGTGGGTACCCAGCCCCCCTGAGCTGCAAGAGAGGGATGGGGAGCAGAATGAAGCCCCCATAATCCAAAGGGAAATGGTTAGCAACCTGCTACAGCACTTAAACACAGACAAGTCTATGGAGCCAAATGACATCCACCCAAGGGGGCTGAGGGAGCTGGCGGAAGTGCTCACCAAGACACTTTCCATCATTTACCATAAGTTCTGGCTAATTGGGGAGGTTCCAGTTGACTGGAGGTTAGCAACTGTGACGCCAGCCTACAAGAAGGAGGATCTGGGGAACTACAGGCCTGTCAGTGTGACCTTGGTGCTGGGGAAGGTTATGGAGCAGATCATCTTGAGTCCCATCACGTGGCGCATACAAGACAACCAGGCGATCAGGCCTAGTCAGCATGGGTTTATGAAAGGTAGGTCCTCCTTGACTAACCTGAATTCCTTCTATGACAAGGTGACCTGCTTAGTGGATGGATGAGGGAAAGGCTGTGGATGTTGTTTACTTAGACTTTAGTAAAGCCTTTGGCACTGTTGCATACAGCATTCTCCTGGAGAAACTGACTGCTCATGGCTTGGACGGGTGTACTCTTCGCTGGGTAAAAAACTGGATGGCCAAGCCCAGAGAGTTGTGGTGAATGGAGTTAAATCCAGTTGGTGGCCAGTCACAAGTGGTGTTCCCAGGGCTCCGTACTGGGGCCAGTTCTGTTTAATATCTTTATCAATGGTCTAGACAAGGAGATTGAGTGTACTCTCAGTAACTCTGCAGATGACACCAACTTGGGTGGGAGTGTCAACAGGCTGGATGGGTGGGCCGAGGCCAACCGTATGAGATTCAAGAAGGCCAAGTGCCAGGTCCTGAACTTGGGTCACAACAACCCCCTGCAATGCTAACCAGGCTTGGGGAAGAGTGGCTGGAAAGCTGCCAAGCAGAAGAGGGCCTGGAGGTGTTGGTCAACAGCCAGCTGAATATGAGCCAGCAGTGTGCCTAGGAGGCCAAGAGGGCCAATGGCATCCTGGCTTGTATCAGAAATAGTGTGGCCAGCAGGACCAGGGAAGTGATTGTGCCCCCATACTTGTCACTGGTGAGGCCACGCCTCAAATACCATGTTCAGTTTTGGGCCCCTCACTACAAGAAAGACATTGAGGTGCTGGCGTGCGTCCGGACAAGAACAACGAAGCTGGTGAAGGGTCTGGAGCACAGGTCTTATGAGGAGTGGCTCAGAGAACTGAGGTTGTTTGTTCTGGAGAAGAGGAGGCTGAGGGGAGACCTTATCGCTCTCTACAACTACCTGAAAGGAGGTTGTAGTGAGGTGGGTGTTGGTCTCTTTTTTTCCAAGTAACAAGTGATAGGACGAGAGGAAATGACCTCAAATTGCACCAGGGAAGGTTCAAATTGGATATTAGCAAAAAATGTATTCACTGAAAGGGTTATCAAGCACTGGAACAGGCTGCCAGGGAGGTGGTGGAGCCACCATCCCTGGAGGTGTTCAAGAGACATGTAGATGTAGTGCTTAGGGACGTGGTTTAGTGGTGACCTTGGCAGTGCTAGGTTAACGGTTGGATTCAGTGATCTTAAAAGTCTTTTCCAACCTAAACGATTCTGTGATTCTGAGGTTATCTATATCTAAAACATTTGTTACAGATTCATCTAGTTCTTTAAAACCTGCAGGGATGGAAATTGTACAACTGTTTCAAACAGTTTGTTTCAGTTGTCTATGCTATCCTCCTGGCTCATGCAAAAAGCCTTATGGGTCAGGTTACTGTTCGTAACTGTAGATGCCAGTGAGATTTCTTATTCTGGTCTCCACTTGTTAGAATTTTAATTGCTGTGATAAATCACAGTGTAGAGCAGGATTTCTTTCTTTAGGCATTAGTTTTTCCATTGGAAAAGCTTCCCATCTCTTGAAAGTCAGTGATGCCATTGTCAGCACAGAGAATGCTGAGCTAAATTTGCTTCTTGATGAACTTGCTTGTTACTAATACCTATATTCTCCTCTCCAGTTCAGATTTCAGTCATGTTTGTGACCAAACATTTCAATTACAGCCACTCTCTGAACCTGGATCTCTTGCTCAGTATATGTTTTCCTCAGAATGTTCTGTTGAGATGTTTGTGAAAAATTAGGATAATTAAGGATTGTAGGAACTGGGACAAATAAGCTGTATTGGCTTTTTCCAGCAAGGCAGTGTTTGGCCACGGATAACACCACTGGAAGCAGTACAATAAATTTGAAACAGATCAATAGCAAGACATTTTTAACCATTGAATGCTTTGTGTAACAGAGTCAACTCAGGTGTCTGACACAATGACATTTTTGTTTCAACAGGAAAAGCAAATAACATCTGGAAACCAAGTGATTGATGACAGTGAGTTATCTTTTTATCTTTTTTTGGTGTCTGTAATGACAGGTGGTTTTGCCTTTACTTCTTTGACATGAGTTTTGCATTGTAAATTGATTTTAAAACAATTTAATCAAGGGTATCATTCTGGATAGGAGCCTCTTCTGCCAGATTGATATCCATTATGTTTAACAAGCATTAATAGGTTGTATAATCTCTGGGTTGTTTTGTTTTTTTTTTTCCTAGCAGGGTAGTGCACACTCTTTTTCTAAATTGCACAACAAAGGAGTGTTACATATAAAATTCATGACCAGCTGAAAGGTCCATAAAGTGGTGATCAGGTTGAAAACAGAGGAGGCAAGAATGTGACTTGAGTGTACAAACTGTCCAGGCGTACTTTTCCAGCTATGTGAGTGCATTTAAAGTACTCCAAAGCAGCAATGGGTTTTGCTCCTCCTGTTAGGTGCTGTCACCTCTCTTCCTGCTAGAAGTGGTTGAGTGTTGGTGTTTGGCATCTTTTGGCACAGATTTTGATGTGCTGAAGATTTTTCTTGAATTCTGGCAGAGGAAGACCACTCAGGCAAAGACTTTCAGAAGTAATTTAGGATGTTACTCTGCTTTTGGAAATCTTGGCTTGGCAAACTGTGTTTGATGTTCATTTGAGGGAGGGATGTGGATGTTCAGGATTGGAGGTTTTTTTTTCTTGCTTGATTTCTCATGCATGCTTTAAGAATGTGTCCTGGTTCTGGCTAGGATAGAGTTAATATTTACCTGAGCTGGGTGGAGAACTGAAGCTGGTAGCCCCTATGGCTGGGATAATTAACTAATTAGCTAACAGCTGGGGTTCATTGACCCAAATTAGCCAAAGGGCTATTCCATCCCATCTGACATCATGCTCAGTATATAAGTGAGGAGGGTGCTGAAGGGAGTCTCCCTGCTACTTGGAAGAAACTAGGTGTGGAGATCTGTTGTAAGCTATTATACTTTATTTGTATTCCATCACTGTTTTGTTTTCTTCTGTCATTATTGTTAAATTTACTTTTTGTTCAATCTCAACCCACTTGTTTGGGTTTTTTTTTTTCCTTCTGTTTTTCTTTTGTTTACCAAATCTCCTATTCTCTCGGAGAAGAGAGAGTGGGGGGAGTGAGGGAGAGACTGCGTAGTCTGGTCCCCATCAGGGCTGAACTACAACAGTTATTTTGGCGCCCAACGTGGGGCACGAAGGGTTGAGATAATAGCAGATCTGACTTTTTTTTGCTTGAAACAAATTTGTTTATACATGCTCATTGTATGGGTTGTCAGTTATTGGTCATGATGTTGCAGTGGTTGGTTATGTTGTTGTACTGTCTACGCTCCTATATGTACTATGTGTTCCCAGTGGTGGTGTTTATCACCTCAGGGGAAATGATGAGAATTATCCTTCTGTTATACTATGCCATATCCATCTATGACATGGTGACATCAATGGCCTTAGAGATAAATTGGTATTCGTATGTGGACAGCTTCCTGAATTCTTTCACTTCCAGGGTAGTTAAACCACTTTTTGAGAACTTTAAAGATCTGGGGGATATTCAAGCCACTATGATGTTGTTGTTATGTATCCTGAATGTGTGCCAAGTCTTGTCTAGGGCTGCAAAACCACTTTTTGGGAATCTCCTCCCGAGATTTACCCTAAGGCAAGATACTAATACGTGGCATGGTATGAGGGAGAACAAACTGACCTGCAATGTAGGGACTCAAACCCCAGCAACAGGCATTGCAGCTGAATCAGAGGGTGAACCCGTGCTAGTATCAGTTGCTCCTGTATACAAGAAGACTTGGAAGTGGAAGTCAGCTCGTTTAGTGAGGGATGACGAAGCCCCTTCTAGGATGGAGCAGGAGGAAGAAGAGGAAGGTTTATTTGCTTCATGCCAAGGAAGAACTCAGCAGGCAGGCTCTTCCTCAGAGGAAGAACTCCTAAAGGAGACAGTGAGCACCCGATTTCTATCCCTGAGCGAGCCGCAAGACATGCGAAAAGATTTTAGCCGTCATCCTGGGGAGCACATTATCAGCTGGCTGCTGTGGTGCTGGGATAATGGGGCCAATAGTGTGGAATTAGAGGGCAGAGAAGCTAGGCAACTGGGATCCATTTCTAGAGAAGCAAGCATTGACAAAGCAGTTGGAAAAGGGACACAAGCCCTCAGCCTCTGGAGGCGACTCCTGGCAGGTGTGAAGGAGAGGTATCCTTTCAAGGAGGATGTAATGTGTCACCCAGGCAAGTGGGCTACCATGGAGATGGGCATCCAGTACCTGAGGGAATTAGCTGTGCTGGTGATTATTTATGATGACCTGGACAATGAGCAGTTATCTAAGGATCCAGATGAAGTCAGGCGCACACGACAAATGTGGCGGAAGTTTGTTCAAAGTGCACTGTCATCATATGCCAACTCATTGGCAGTTATGACCTGGAAAGATGGAGAGGAAGAAACAGTGGATGAAGTGGCTGGCTGACTCCAGCAGTATGAGGAAAGCCTGTCTTCCTCCCTACGGGCCTGTGTCTCGGCTGTGGAGAAACTATCCCAGGAGTTCCAGCAATTCAAAGCAGATATGTCCCATTCCCCACCAGTATGGGCCAATATTTCAGCTATTAGGAGTAAATGTTTCCCTGCTCAAGAGAGATGGTTTACGCGGCGAGGTACCCTGTGGTTTACCTTGCGTGACCAAGGAGAGGACATGAGGGAGTGGGATGGGAAGCCTACCTCTGCCCTAGAGGCACGGGTATGTGAGTTGCGTGGAAAAACCATTGCAAATAGAAGTTCTCCCCGGAAAATTGTTGCACCAGTCTCCAATAGGCAGAGTAGAAGGAATAGCTTTAGTTCTGACCCTCTTGAAGGGACCTCTTGTGCATATTTAAAATAAATGAATAATTAATACTGTGGCCAGGATTAGAGAGGCCCTGCCTCCAGCCAGGTGGAGAATGGATAACAGAGTTTATTGGACTGTGTGGATCCAATGGCCTGGCACGTCAGACCCACAAGAGTACAAAGCTCTAGTGGATACTGGTGCACAATGTACCTTGGTGCCATCAAGATATAATGGGGCAGAACCCATTTGTATTTCTGGAGTGACAGGAGGATCCCAACGGCTGTCTGTATTGGAGGCTGAAGTGAGCCTGACAGGGAATGAGTGGCAAAAGCACCCCACAGTGACTGGCCCAGATGCTCCATGCATTCTTGGTATAGATTACCTCAGAAGGGGATATTTCAAGGACCCAAAAGGGTGTAGGTGTTTTAGAGACAGAGGAAATTATACAGTTGTCCACCTTGCCTGGTCTGTCAGAGGATCCTTCTGTTGTGGGGTTGAAGAACAACAGGTGCCAATTGCTACCACAACTGTGCACCAGCGGCAGTATCGCACCAACCAAGACTCCCTGATCCCCATCCATAAGCTGATTCATCAGCTGGAGAGCCAGGGAGTGATCAGCGAGTCCCACTCACCTTTTAACAGTCCCGTATGGCCAGTGAGAAAATCAAGTGGAGAGTGGAGGTTAACAGTGGATTATCGTGGCCTGAATGAGGTGGTACCACCACTGAGTGCTGCTGTGCCAGACATGTTAGAACTTCAGTATGAACTGGAATCCAAGGCAGCCAAGTGGTATGCCACCATTGATATTGCCAATGTGTTTTTTTTTCAATCCCATTGGCACCAGAATGCAGGCCACAGTTTGCTTTCACTTGGAGGGGGGTCCAGTACACTTGGAATCGACTGCCCCAGGGCTGGAAACACAGCCCCACCATCTGCCATGGGCTGATCCAGACTGCACTGGAAAAGGGTGGTGCTCCAGAGCACCTGCAGTACATTGATGACACCATCGTATGGGGCAACACAGCAGCAGAAGCTTTTCAAAAAGGGGAGAAAATAATTAAAATCCTTCTGAAAGCTGGATTTACCATAAAATGATGTAAGGTGAAAGGACCTGCAAGAGAGATACAGTTTTTGGGGATAAAATGGCAAGATGGGCGTTGTCAGATTCCAGTAGATATAGTCAACAAAATAACAGCTATGGCTGCACCGACTGACAAAAAGGAAACACAAGCTTTCCTGGGCGTTGTGGGTTTCTGGAGGATGCATATTCCAAATTATAGTATGATTGTAAGCCCCCTGTATAAAGTCACCCGAAAGAAGAATGATTTTAAATGGGGCCCTGAACAACAGCAGGCTTTTGAACAAATTAAACAAGAAATTGTTCACGCGGTGGCTCTCGGGCCAGTCCGGACAGGGCAAGAGGTAAGAAATGTGCTCTACACCGCAGCTGGGGAGAATGGCCCTACCTGGAGTCTCTGGCAGAAAGTGCCAGGGGAAACCTGTGGTTGACCCCTTCGGTTTTGGAGCCGGGGATATAAAGGATCTAAGGCCTGCTATACTCCAAACGAAAAAAAAATCCTGTCAGCATATGAAGGAGTTTGAGCTGCTTCAGAAGTGATTGGTACTGAAGCACAGCTCCTCTTGGCAACCCGACTGCCAGTGCTGGGCTGGATGTTCAAAGGAAGGGTCCCCTCTGCGCATCATGCAACGGATGCTACATGGAGCAAGTGGGTTGCACTGCTTACACAGCGGGCCTGAATAGGAAACCCCGATCGCCCAGGCATATTAGAAGTAATCACAGACTGGCCAGAAGGCAAAGATTTTAGAAAGCCACCAGAGGAAGAGGTAACGCGTGCTGAAGAGGCCCCACCATATAACAACCTCCCAGAAAATGAGAAGCAGTATGCCCTATTTACTGATGGGTCCTGTCGTATTGTAGGAAAACATTGGAAGTGGAAAGCTGCTGTGTGGAGTCCTACATGACGAGTTGCAGAAGCTGCTGAAGGCCAAGGTGAATCGAGTCGGTTTGCAGAGGTGAAAGCCATCCAGCTGGCTTTAAACATTGCTGAATGGGAAAAATGGTCTGTGCTCTATCTCTACACCGACTCATGGATGGTGGCAAATGCTCTGTGGGGGTGGTTAAAGCAATGGAAGCAGAGCAACTGGCAGCGTAGGGGCAAACCTATCTGGGCTGCCACTTTGTGGCAAGATATTGCTGCCCGGTTAGAGCATCTGGTTGTAAAAGTACATCACGTAGATGCCCACGTACCCAAAAGTCGGGCCACTGAAGAACATCAAAACAACCAGCGAGTGGATCAAGCTGCTAAAATTGAAGTGGCTCAGGTGGATCTGGACTGGCAGCATAAGGGTGAACTATTTTTAGCTCGGTGGGCCCATGATACCTCAGGCCATCAGGGAAGAAATGCAACATATAAATGGGCTCGTGATCGAGGGGCGGATTTAAACATGGACACTATTGCACAGGTTATCCTTAAATGTGAAATATGTGCTGCAATCAAACAAGCCAAGCGGTTAAAGCCTCTTTGGTATGGAGGACGATGGCTGAAGTATAAATATGGAGAGGCCTGGCAAATTGATTACATTACACTCCCACAAACTTGCCAAGGCAAGCACTATGTACTTACAATGGTGATACATCCCGGTTAATATAGCCCTTCTAATTCCATATCATACGCAAGCTCTCTACTAATTGGTTAACTATATCATGCACGCACTCCTAGCTAAAATATGATTCGTTAAGTCTCTTTGTTCACGCGCACGGCTCTCTCCACCTGCACCCTGCTTCACATTCAGCCCCCAGTCACGTATGCCAGCTGTTTTCCTTCTTCTCAAGGTTGCTTCGTTTACTTTCTCCCAGGAAGCTTCATTATTTTCTCACAGGTGGCTTCAGTACTTTCTTACAGGCAGCTTCAGTACTTTCTCACAAGCAGCTTCAGTGATGTCCTTGAGACCTGCTGCTCACAAACATAACAATTCCATTCGGTCTGGGTTGTTCACTAAGTGCCCCTGGTACTCCAGGTATCCAACAAATCCCCCTTTTTGTTTTGAACAATCCAGACCCACTTTCATCATACGTTCCATAGCTTTCACAAAGCATTTTAAAATATACCCCAAAATCATCAGTGTCAACAGCAAACCCATCAATAATACCAACCCATAAACTATCAAATCTTTTAGCCAGCCTGTGACCCCCAAGGATTTCAACCAGTCTGTTAATCTGCTTTCCACTTGTATTGCATGCATGTTGCATCATAACTCTGCCAACTGATAGCGTATCGACTTAGAGTGATCAGAAACATTCATGCAATACATACCTTCAAAATCTTCACATCCATGTCCACGTGCTAATAACAAAAAATCAATGGCTGCTAGGTTCTGCAAAAATATCATGACGCATGCTATCCATGTCTTCTAATAATCCTGATAACATGCTAGAGGTTAAATTCATTTGCTTTTGTGCCCAACAAGCTAATTTATTTAAGTTAGCTAAAGTTTTTGCAGTTGCTGCCCAAGGAACAAATAAAGATAATGCTATCCGCTCAGCTGTACCCAACAGGGTTAAATTGCTCTCACAATGGGGAGTCAATACTCTTAGCATCTTCTTGCTTGCGTATGATTCCATAACGTTCTCATAGATGGAGCAAACATTATCAATTTTCCAAAATAACATAGTCCTCCTATAGCCCTTTTTGGTACTCCTGACCTTATTTTACTACAATATCAACTAGGTTCATGGTTGTTGTTTGTTTGGTTTTTTTGGGTTTTTTTTTTTTTTTTTTTTTTTTTTTTTTTTTAGCCAGATTGTCTGTATTGAGTTGTTAATCATTTTTTGCAAGCATGGTATGTTAATGATTATGCCTAGTATGATGCCTAGTATCACAATTCCGATTTTAACCAAGGACAGCAACCACCCAGTTGTGCCACACACAAGCTTAGTTAATAAAATTACTGATCACACGTTATACATATTCATGATTACGAAGCAAAGCTAAGTTTCACTACCTTCTAGTAATTATCTACTATAACATTCTTCTACTATTATAGATATAACAACTCCAGTAACTTTCTTATCTATCAGAGCAATTACTAGTTTTCTGCAGGCCTCTGTTGAAACAAGCCATAAATTCTGCTAACAATGTTTTGTATCTTAAAGCTTCCCTTCTCATTCCATGGCTTTCTTCCTGAGAGCATGATTGCATTCCTCCCCCAAGGTCGGTGTGCTTTCACTGATACCGTACTGGCTCAGCAAAATACCACATCTCCCCCTTCTTTGTTTATGAGAAGAGGCTTGTTTCAACGCTTTATCTATTAAAGTCTGCACACATTTTAAGACACAGAATAAAGATCAAAATACATATATAAAAGGAATGAATAAGCATCCTACAGCTATTAGTAACAAGCTTATATCAAGTCACCAAAAGATTTCTGAATATATCAAAACCATCACTTTGTTGCTGTTTTTGTACTCCTTTTTGCAAGTTTTGAATACTTTTGTGAATAGATTCCGAATGATCAGACAGATTCATGCAGCGAAGCCCATCAAAATCCTGACAATCATGATTTTGTGCTAATAATAAAAAAATCTATTGCTGATCTATTCTGTTACTAACCCAACTACGCCAAAGACACCACTGAGCAAGAGGATGATTATCAGCCGCGTCAGAGCAGAGAAGGGAGGCAGGCGCAGCAGCTTCAGGACGTCCCCTGTTGTAAATAAAGTGTGCTCTGGGTCCGTCCTCTCCCCTTTGCTCCGAGCCACCTCTGTTTATACCCTCAGCAGATTCAGTGAAAGAGTAGTGACTAGGTGTTGCTGCATGCGTGGCCAGTGCACACAACAAGGCCTGACTAGACGTTGCTGCATGTATGGCCAGCATGTGCAACAAGGCCTGTCAAAATATGTGCTCTGCAGGCTAACAGCGGTTCTGTTTTGTAAAGTAGCATAGTATATAGAATCTACATCAGTTAACAGCGTTGATAGTGCCGATGCAGTTGTATTTATTTGCTTAGCAAGCCAACAGTCCAATTTATTTAGCATAGCTAACACCTGGGCACTTGCCACACCAGGTGTAAAGACTGAAGCAGCAATAATTTTACTTAGTTTCCAAAACACTATTATCTTGGCAACCAGATTCAATGCTATGTATGCTTCGTTTAGGTCTTTTATGCTGTCTGGATTTTGATATGTGCTTGCATGATTACGTCATGCTGTGTCATTACAATGTATAGATCTTAAAGCATTTACAATCATTACCCCTCTAGAAACATTAGCTCTTGAATAGTTAAAAAAAAAATAGACAGAAGTCCATCTTTACTGATCCCAAAAAGTTCCATCTTTTGTAGTTTTAGCACTCAGCACTCATGGCTGCTGCTGTTTCACACAGAGTTGCTGTCCTACCGGTATCTGGCAGGTCAACCAAACATGTTCTGAAAGGCTTACCCGCAGATGATACAGACAGGGATCCACTTGTTTACTGCTCCTGTAAAGACATGAGCGTATCCCTTCCCCCATGTTATAAGAGGGAACGGTCCTTCCACTTATACAAAGCTCGACTCAGACAGGAGTATCTGTTAACCATGTCAGGGGCGGGGGGGTAGGAGCTCCTGGCGGTGGCTGTGGCCCCAAGCATATAGGAGGAAAGAAAACTAAAACCCAAGGTTTAAGACGAAAATAGGGAGAGATCCTTAAAGCCACCGCTACAAGCAAAACAGACCATCACTAAAACCAAAGCAGGATAAGGAAAAAGGGAACAAGACAACCTCCTCCCACCCCTCCCTCTTCCCGGGTTTTGGCATCATCTCCACCTCCCTCCCCTGCCCCCTGAGCGGGACATGGATGGGGGGCGGGGGGGTGGGAAGAGGGAATGGGGGTTACAGTCAGTTAATCACGTGCCGCTTTATTGATATCAACGGTTTAACTGCTGCACCTACAGCAGCAGCCATGACTGTAGCCTTTTCTTGTTCTAACATTCGCTCGGCAGCTTCCAGCAATTGCCCTGTACTAGAGCCTTTTGGCAGCACGCTAAGGGCTCTCTTAGTTTTTTCATTAGCGTTATTAAAGGCAAGCATATCTAAGAACTTTGCTTTCATGTCATCATCCAGATCAGGGTGAGCCATCATTGCAGTGTGCAACCGATCAATAAATTTCCCATATGGTTCTGTGGGACCTTGCCTTACTGACACAAAGGCAGGTCCGGACTTTTCATTGTACACCCTAGCAAGTGCTCTATAAGCCAAATCTTGGCCCAGTTGTAACACTTCGGTAGCAAATTGCGCTTGCCAATCAGATTGTGTGTAGGGTCCCGCTCCCATCAGCATTTGAGTTTGCACCCCAAATAATGGATTACCCTGTTGTCGAGGCGTTGCAGGTGCCCTATCACAAGCAGTCTGCCAGTACTGAAAGAACTGCAGCTGCTGTGACAGTAGCAAAAGCATCTGGACAATCATTCTAATATCATAAGGAGTTAACAACTGTGACAAAAAAATATGCTGCAACACAGATTGAGTATATGATGATTTTAGCACTGCATTGCACTTTTAGCTTCCTTCAATATTTTCCAGTCTAATGCTTGCCACACACTTCTCCCGGTATTATTGGTCACAACTGGAAATGCCATGGGCAAAGGCTCTCCTTCTATCACGGCATCTCGAATCACCTCTTTCCACTGCGCTATCGGATTCAAATCCCCAGCCCCTCCCGCCGGCGTCCCTTGCAAAGGTGCAAAAAGACTGATCTCACCCGATGCTCCGCTCGGAACGAATGGGTTGGACGCTGGCAGGTCTCGATGTGGCCCAGGTGAAGGAGTTGACAAGTTTCCTAGCGACACTTCTAGGCGAACCTTTAGGGCTTCCAGCCTTTTTAGCGTCTCTTGCAGCTGTGCATCCTTCAAGCCGGATGAATGTTCATCCCCCTCTTCCTCACGCCATGGTGGCAGGGAAGAAGGTGGTAATGGGGGATAAACCGGAGCGGTTGGCGCCGGCGAAAAGGCTCGTGACTCTGAGCCTGCACTGGCGCAGCATGGCAGGGTGCCTGGCGGTGGTACATCTGATGGTGGTGAAAAGCCTCTGGCAGTTTTTCCTTCTGGTGCCCACATATCTATAGTTATTGGGGCTGTGGCTGCATTTCCTGGAGTCCTTGCTGGGGCTCGAACCCCCCCACCCTCAGCACGAGCCGGGGCGGCGGCAGGGCTCGTTAAACCCGAGAACAGCATGCTAGTAGCGGAGGTGGACCCGCCGGCTGGAGTTAAAGCCACGAAAGCAGACGCGACGACTGAACGTTCGGCTTTCATGCTTATCAATGTTTCATTAGTTAGCCTCCACACGGTGGAGAGTTTGCTCGCCTCCTTTGATCCCTTACTTATTTCATCCCACAGTTCTTTTCCTATATTTTCCCATGTTGGGAGTTCAAAAGCATCATCAACTGTGGGGATTAATTCCGTTTTCTTTGCCCACTGCAGCAAAGCTTCTAGGACGGCCGAGTCATAATTCAGTCCTCTCATAGAGAGCATATGTTGGAGGAGCTTAACCACTGCTGACTCCTGTTTGGTCAGCGTGGACCCCATCTCCTCCCCGGCCGCTCGCCTGGCCAAGACGAGATTCCCTCCGTACCTTTTGTACCTTTTTGCGCTATAGCGACTTCCCGAGTGCCGGGGCAGCACTCGACTTCAAACGGCTTCTGCCCCCTCATTTCTTCTTTCCTTCTTCGGTTCCGTCGGGATGTCCAACACCGATCTGAGGGTCGCTGTACCCTCTCTCCGAGAGTCCCTGTTCGGGCGCCACCTGCTGACACAGAAGTCACGGACACTGCTGACGACCAATATGATCAAGCAAATGCCGATTTATTGTTGATACATCCCGGTTAATATAGCCCTTCTAATTCCATATCATACGCAAGCTCTCTACTAATTGGTTAACTATATCATGCATGCGCTCCTAGCTAAAATATGATTCGTTAAGTCTCTATGTTCACGCGCACGGCTCTCTCCACCTGCACCCTGCTTCACATTCAGCCCCCAGTCACGTATGCCAGCTGTTTTCCTTCTTCTCAAGGTTGCTTCGTTTACTTTCTCCCAGGAAGCTTCATTACTTTCTCACAGGCAGCCTCATTATTTTCTCACAGGTGGCTTCAGTACTTTCTTACAGGCAGCTTCAGTTCTTTCTCACAAGCAGCTTCAGTGATGTCCTTGAGGCCTGCTGCTCACAAACATAACAATTCCATTCGGTCTGGATTGTTCACGAAGTGCCCCTGGTACTCCAGGTATCCAACATAATATCTAATCTAAATCTAGCTCCCTCTATTTTGAAGCCATTCATATTTAAGTTTTGAAATAAATGGCCTTATTTTGGACAATGCAGTGCCTGCAGCAATAACCTTTCCTTGAAATAGAGCTGCTTAGTTCATGTATGTTAATGAGGAACAACGAGGGGAGAAATAAGCAAGAAAGCAATTAGAGGGAGGGCAGAAGCAGAACATGGCACAAGAAGCAGCAGTCACAGGATATCAGGAGCCTAGCTGGGTGAGCTCAAGGAAAGAGTAGAAAACTCAGACTTTACTGATATTTCCATAATTATGATACATTGATAAAAGGGAGCTCAGGACCAAACCATCACCACTATAGCTTGTAAACCTAAACCTGTTGTCTTGTGTAATTATGGTTTTAGAGTGGTCCAGATTGTTATTGAGTAGGCTAGGTAAAATTGAATGTGGTCTTACACCATGTCTACATGGAGTGCATTCTCCTCAGCTTATCTTCTTGGGCACCTCAGGCTTGTTTTTCTTACATTTATATTTTTCAGTAGTTTCATGTATTAATTTGTAGAATAGCTAATCTGTACATCAGATGACTAACAACTTCACATAGAAACTAGCATAGGTAGAATCTAGTATTAGCAATCTATCCAGGAAATGTGTTTCCAAAAGTTCTCACTGTTAATCTTATTCTGTATCATTGACTTCTTTAGGATCCAAACCAGCACGGGTACTGTTCTGAAGTGTAGCTGCTTGAGGTTTTAATTTTACTAAGTTCAATAGCATTTATAGCTCTGTAAATTACACAGATGGCTATATGTTGGCTATATATGTTTTGTTTACACATCTTTCCTGTAAATTTTCAGAGCACTCACAGTTCTTTTGGCAGGTCAGGAATGTATCAGGGACTTCATTTTGCACAGAGAGTTAAGAAAATTCTCATGTATAATGGCTCTTCTAATTTTCCAAAATTCCTTGAATGCAGTACAGTTGCAAAAAATAGTTGCAAAAAAAAAGGTTTATTTCTGGTTTTGATTCAAATAATATACATGGTTACAGGAGTGATCCCTAAAGATCACTCCATAAAATTCTGGCTCCAGCCAGAATTGGCACATCCTCTGTAAAATCATGGCTCCAGCCAGCTGGTATTTGGAAGAACTGATGTTAGCAGCTGCAGTGAGACATATAGATCCCTCACTTTCTTTTAAACTTTTCCTCAAATGTTTGTAAAGCTAGCTGTTGCAATGATACATATACAGTTATCTCACAGTTATCAAATCCAGCCCAGAACTCTCATTGATCACCACCTATGGATATAGCAGGGAGTGCAATGTAGGGCTCATCTTGATCTTTGTACAAGGCGTTTACTGCAGGGTTGTCCATGACTCTGAAGGGTAGACTCAGCACTAGCTCCTTCTGTTTCCTTTTTTTTCTGAACTCTAGGAATATATCCTTATTTTACACCTCCTAGATACTAGATCAGAACCCTTTTTTCAAGGAGTTTTGTCAGGTAACAGCAGCTAAGGAACAAGTGGATCTTCCCTGTTTGCACTGGATTCCATGCCATTTACCATTTTCCATTGAATGTGCAAGTCTTTTTTTTTTTCCCTGCATCTTTGAACATGCAGTTTCAGCTGAATGTGTTTTACATAATTTACTAGCCTGATTCTTTGTTTAGTTACCCTGTTGCAGAGGGTCTGCAAACACAATGGTAATGGCTTCTGAGAAATTTCTTTGACAATGGAATAATTCCCAAGTGATATAAACCACTCTCTTTCATCCCTCAAATGCTCCTAGTGTTTCCAGTGCAAAAGGAACACACTTCTATTACTTCTGCGATTCAGCTATTCTGTTTTCTGGAGCAACTTTGTTCCATGGCAAGTTTCTACTTTTACTCAGAAATTTCCAACCTACATGTAGAATAAGATTAAATTATTGTCCTTCCCTTTCCATTTACACCTCCTAATGGATTTATATTCAGTATAGTAAGCTGAAAGTACGTTTTTCCAATTGAATTTGATTACAGAGATAGGCAGGCAGAGTGTAGTGGTACCACATAAAGTGGTAAAAATAAATTTCTGAAGAGATGAAGAAAACCTGAAACATGTAGGCATAAATGGATTAATTAATGAATCTGGTAAAATACTGAGTATTTCCTGTTCTCCAAAGAATTATAACATGGTGTAGCTACATGCAATATATATATTAATAGCTTGTGGTTTTTGGTATAGGGATGCCAAGATTTCACTTTAGTGTGCAGCTGTGTTTGAAAATGTAAGCTATACACTAGAATGTATAAGGGTGAAACATCATATGGAAAACATTAAATGCCTTTACAGAAACCTACTATGCTACATCATTTAGAATAATGCTTTATGCTAGTTATCCTGTGGAAAATTACTCATGCAAATAAAAGAAACAAAAGTGAAAAGGCTATAACATTTGCCTTAGATAAGAGAGAAAGAGCTGCAATAAAACAATTAAAAAAGGTTTCAGAGAGGGCAGTGCAACAAGGGCACATTCATGAAATTTCAAGAAAGCAGATACAAAACTGATGGAAAAAATACCAACAGAATGTGCAGTTGAACTGAGAACTCTGCCATAATAAGTAATGGAAGGCAGGAATTGAGTGAGAGTCAAAAAGGAATTGAATGATTTATACAGATAACAGAATGACTTAGAATTATCTGAACTGATTTTAGGAACTGTAAAAATTCTATTCCTTGTTCCAGAGATTATTTACAATTTTGTATAAAATAGTAAATGGAGGAAAATATTCTGGGAGCATGAACCTTGAGCGGGACACAGCCCAGATATTGCTTTTTTTTCTTTTTGTATGCCAGCCTTCTGGATGCATTCTTTACTAGACAGAGGTCCAGGTTCAAAAGGATGGCTGGCTGGCACTTTTTCTCCCAGTGGCTCCCAACTCAGGTGTCACAACACTTTGGTGGGAGGTGGGAAATGTAAGTTTAAATCATCTTAGTCTAAGGAGTGGGTTTAAGGAAGGTTTCTCCACTCTTTTGGCAATTACTTTAACCTCTTTGCTCTTTTATGGTAGGCAGACAACATTCCTCTTTTATAGAAACTATTTTTAATCTGTTAAATTCTCTAAAACAATATCTTTTGCAGCAGAAGTGGGCTTTAGGTTTTGTGGATGAAAGGCCTCTCTACTTTTGATTCAGGTATCTGAGTCCAAGAGAAGAAGAAAAAAAATTATGGTGTAAACAATCTGTCCTGCATAACTCATAGGTTTGGATTCTGTCTTAGGGATGAGAGAGAAAGGAACAGATGCTGCAGTATGCTACATGTGGGTGTCCAGAGCCTTTATCTGAGCTGGTCCATCTTGTGCATAGACAGTTATCCCATATGTGTGTTCCTGACTCTGCTTTATCAGGTGCTGGTGACTGTAAATTTTAGGATACTGATCTACTGGATTTTGGGACTGATCCTTCATTCCAAAGTCACCTGCTAAGTATATAGTGCAATATAACTGAATTTAGCATTTTGATGTTCATATAATCTGACACTAAAACCACACATGAAACCAAAGTCATAAACCAATTGTTTCCTCTTTAAATCAAAATAAGGTGAAGTCGTTGATATGGGATATGATCCAATTTTCAATGTACTTATTGGCAGTCTTTCATTGATAGTTGCAGGACCTAAATCTACAGGAATTAGAAAAAAAAAATGACACTAATGTTTTCCAAATTAAAAAGAAAGTAAAATCCCTATTTTAACATTTTTCAATATCACAAAACCATAAAAGTGATTATAGAGCTGAAGTTCAATAGACACTTTCTTGTTAGACTTGCAAGATGGACAAGGCAAATGAATTGAGATTCTAGTTTTTTATTGTGTGTTCCTGGAAGATTTATTTATTTTATTAAGTTAGCCTTAAGCTGTTTTATACCTCCAATCAAACACTTCAGTTTACAACAATGATGACTTTTATATAAACACCTTCCTCCCTGAGCTGACAATTTTCTCGTATAACAAATATTCCTTAATGGCCAAGGTTGTACTTTTAAGCACAAATACAGACTAGAGTCAGAGAACAAAAAGAACCAAATAGCAGATTTATCAAACAGTAATGTGGATAAAATAAAAGCTCCATTTGGGAGTTCGCACATTTCTACAGCCTCAGTGTTGCGGTGTACATTTCTGTCAACACTGTTCATGTAAAAAATAGCATTGACATAGTGTAACCGGTACAACGGTGTAGCAGTTACACCGTTTTGTATGAGAACACGTAATCTTAGGACCCTATTCCTATGAAGAAATGAGATGCAAAACTTAAGATCTTTTATTTGGATGATCTTGTTGCATATTATACATCAAATTATTTCGTATAGACTTGTGTACCTATCTCTGCATACCCCAGGTTAGCCATATGCTGTCAGCTTCTGCGTGTTGTCTGGTAAAGAGCACACAGGAGGTTTGCCCAGAGTAGTGTGGGCCAGCTTGTGTCCAAGATTTGTGGTTAGATTTCAGAGTTTCTAATTGTTCACCAGCTCAGCAGGAAATCAAGTGGGAAAAGAAGCCCATACCAAAACTTTACTCTTTGGTACAGAATATTTGGAAAGTAATGCTTTCTTTTTGATGAGCCTATTATCCAGTTAATTTTGGCTTTGTTTTTCAAATTTAAATGGTAATGAAGAAAGTGGTATGTTCCAAGATGGGAAAAGTGGAGCAGGGGTTGTACTTTTTTTTATCTAATCATATGTGACCAACAGTCCTCATTCTGCCTTGTCTCCTCTAAAAAAAAAAGTCAACCTTTTTTCACTTTTTGTCTGTATTCCAGTGCTTTGTTTCTCTTTGGATTGTTTTTTTTTTCTAATTGGCACTTTAGATCATTGAGTACGTAGCAAGGCAAAAACCCATTAGAAATCTCAACGATATAAAATGATATAAAACTTGGCACGTAAGAAGAATGTTGACAATCAAAAAATCATCTCTCTCCTGAATAAGGAAGAAATATAGCATTTTATTTTTATTGTTATTTTTAAAGCAACTGGCTACAGCTAGTTCCTAAAAGGAACCAGTTCCTTTTGAAACAACACGACATGGAGCTTACAAAGATGTAGATGTAAATAGTGCATCATAACTGGTGCTCAGCTCTCTCTCTTCTCATTTATTTTTAATCATGACTTCATAATGTGGATTATGAGGTGTGGCTTACCACTCCAATTATATGATTCCCAGTCTTTCCTTCTTCCAATATTCTCTCCACACCAAAAGAAGTGGTGATGGATGGTATAGTCTTTATCATTCAGAGTGTATTCCTTTGTCTGCCTTATGTTCCTTACAAAACATTTAACCTGTTTTACACTTCATTCTCCACTCTTTCATTAATCTTTATGGAAGTAGGCTCTGCCACAAATAGTTTTCCCACTGTTTCAGAAAAAAATACATAGCTTTTTTTTCTGGGGTGGTCTGTTTCTCCCCAAGAGAAAAAATAAGAATATCATATTTCTACACATTTGTATTTTTAGGGGATTTTTTTTTAAAGTACAGAAATTTTTGTTTCGGAATCTCCTTTTGCTAAAATTTATACACTGAAGCACTCTAGAGATGGTGATAATATATGTGCGTAGTCATACATTTTGACAATTGCATTAATATTATTGAGTACCCATGAAATTCTTAGCTGGCAACAAGGGGTCTATATGCTGCTCCATTTTTTTCATGGCTTTACCTATGTACTATTACCTACATATTGCTATTTTTGGCCCAATCCTGTTCCACCAATTTCAGTCATTACTTGTCCAGGTATTGAGAGAATAGGAAGACAGTTAAAACCGTTTGTCAAATATATTTCATTTTCATCTATAGGAAGCAGATGTGCCGTACAGCATTGTCTATGCATTACTCATATTATTTAAAAGTGGCAGGTTCATTATAGTTACAATATATTGTAAATGCTGGAAATATGTTTTTAATATACAACAATAATATATTACATTCAAAATACATGTTTCTTCCACATGCATATTTGAGGAGTTGGATGGACACTCAGGATTCATCCCTGTCCACATTCCAGTGTCACAGCCAGGCACGTGTGCCTGATTTGGCTGTTTCCTATAGCTGTACTACGCTGAAACTGAGGTACATATCTATCTAGTTTGATGTCACACTAGCATTAACACGGGCGTGTACCTACAGATGTGTCTCTGTATCTACTTAGCAGACTGTTGTGCAGCCTGTCTTAAAAACGTTCTGCATGTATGTATTTTGTCTATATGCACACAGCCTGATTTTCCAGCATTCCTTTTGGGATCTGGTCCTTAGTATTTTTTTGCTTAAAGCATATATAAATGTTCTCTTGTTCTGTAAAACAGAGGAAGAAGCTGAAAAATATAGTAGGTCAGCCTAAGCCTTTCAAGAGTTTCTTCAAGAGAAGGGTGGTCCACTCACAGTAAATAATACATGCAAATGTTGCCCTTTTTCAGTTTGCAGTCTATTTAAGTGCAAGACTTAGATTTTTGTGAATTTGTTCCTTGTTTTGAAATTGCTGAGAGAACATTTCAAGCAAAAGCTTTTGGCTCGTAAGTTGTTTGCAAATATTTTATTTAAATTATCTTTCAGTATTCGTTATTTATGAATTGGTGTTAATTCATGCCCGCATGGATGAAGCTTCCATAAACTTTGGGAGAGAAATCAATGGCATTTCCCAAGGGCATGCAAACATTTCTGGGCTGAACTTTCCCACACACGAGTATTTATGATTTTGATAACTTTGCAGAATCTGTGTGTAGCTAATGTGTTCTGGTTGACTTCATGGAGTTACAAGACTTTTTAATTTTTTAAAAATATCTTTCAAAGGTGTTTCTGATGCTGCTGACCTGGGCTTTGCTACATTCCTTGTGGAGGAGGGATACCTTGTAGAAGTTAGTTGTTCAGATGGAAACAGCTTGTGACAATGGATTGAAAAAGCTTCTTCCTATCTGCAGGCAGGAGGTTTGAAGTAGTGGAAAATTAATAAAGGCAGAACAAAGAAGCCAGATGTTGTAAGAGGGATTAGAGGAGATTCAAAAAATACTTTCAGCAGGAGGAGAGAAGATACGGGCATGCTTATATAATGGGAGGTGGTTTTGTTGACCAAGGTCAAAGACAGTGAGCTAACCTGGGCTGAAATGACTCTCTGAGAACAAATTCCAAAGTATTTGAGACAGTTTCACATCCTCTAGGGACCTTCTCAAAAATACTGCAGCATAGTAAGTAAAGACAAATGGTGTTTGAATCCTGTGTGAATCCAGTTTCTACATCTGGCTGGTTATGCATGCAACGCCTTCCAAAGAACTAAATGACCCAGAGGGAAATAATCCAGATTCTCCTGTAGGCATGGGGTTCTGGAAGAAAGTTCACTAAAATTATGAGGTTATCTCAAGGACCTTCCTCAGATGAGCTCTCGGAAAAGAATCCATGCCACATAAATGTTTGTCATTTAATGATTAGAGTTTTGCCTATAGCTTGGCTTTGCCGTACTGCTTAATATCACAAATGCATTTCTAGAATGCATATATATATCTATATATCTATATATCTATATATCTTTCCTAATTTGAATCACTTATGGTGGAGAACATTACTTTGAGTGTCTGTTGTGCCTGCAGGAGTTAGAGGAAAACTACAATATGGGAGTCTGTCAAAGCCTAGGTACTGCTGCAACTTTATTTCTTTAAGGCCTTATTTTTTTTTAAGGAATTCAAGTATCAGCTTTCATTCTAATTGCTGCTGTTCAGACGCACAATATGTTCATATTGAGCTATTTATATTTTGACTAAGAAGTCATGAGATCCACATTCATCAGGACAGGAGAGATTCAGGTTGTGCTTTTCCCAGAGGTACTGAACTTTGTTTGGCTTTCTGTACTTTTCTTTAGCAGTTGTTAATACCTAATCAAATGGTTTATCCTGTTTCTCTGCAGGCAACTTCTGGTCAACCTCCCTTATTACATGTCTTTTATGAGGCTTCTTGTAGGCTAAAGTAAAATCTAGTTGTATGACCAGTTTTTGGCCTGTGTCCGTTGCTTTGGGAGCTGTGTGCAACCTGGTGATCTGTCTAACATCATGTAGATTGTAGCATTGTCAATTCTACATTACTTTTCATCGAAAAACGCTTATATTCAAGACCTAGCAAGAGATCAGCACTGTATGACAAAGGTCTTCCACCTCCAGCCCAAGCTGACAATAGGGCTAGAACTGTGGAAGAGACTGTTTTTAAACTATTATCTACTTAAGAAAATATAACCTGTTTCATCACTGAACAGAGTATAAATTTTAGGTCATTTTTTAGGGATGACAATGTAGTTTTGGAATTGCAAACAGATGACATCTACTCTAGGCCCTGCAGATCTTGCAAGACATTTTACTTTGACATATTAAACTAATCCTA
The DNA here is from genome assembly GCF_036417535.1 of Chlamydotis macqueenii. NCBI lineage: Eukaryota > Metazoa > Chordata > Aves > Otidiformes > Otididae > Chlamydotis > Chlamydotis macqueenii. The sequence continues at coordinate 26,381,574 of NC_141559.1, forward strand.
CCAGAGTAATCCATGTCTACAGGCCAAACCTTTTCACCAGGTGGATAAAATTTGCTTGTATAATTAATATGAATAATTTGGGTTTGTATAAATTTCCAGAATAAGATAGCTTTAGAAACTTCTGAAATTAACCTAGTAAAAATTTTCAAATTAATAACCGCTGTAAGAACGCTTAATGCATGCTAAAAGATCAATACAATGGCATGTCTTTACCACCTCTCAGACAAAATTGCTACTGTTTTTAGCAAGTGAATTAATCTGGGCTAAGTCATTCCCTGTTAAAATTGTAGTATCTGTGGGACTTTTATGGATTTATACAGATTGTAATGTGAAAACAGTTTTTGCCAGCTGATATTAATGTATTGAACTGTGTGAATGCTCTACTTTTTACATGTGAGAGAATTGGTTTTTAATCAATAAATGATTTTCTCATATACCTTGCAGAAGTTGCAAAGGTTTTTTCAGGCATTTATTTGGACTTTGGTATGAAAAAACAAAGATATTTTTAAGAACCATTCACCTTTTTATACCAACTTGATATATTTACTATGTGATACTTTTCTTTATAATAAACAAAACATCCTGACACTAAACTTATGTGTTGAACTATTTAATACTCTAACCACCTTAAAAAGGTCTCTGTCACTTAAAATGAAACCTGGAAAAATAATTCAGTTTGGCAATAATATTTTGAATTCTTCTTTCTCATACAAAAATCATATGTAGACGTGGATAAGTACTTCTAGTTTAACTGCTTATGTCATATTGCTTTATTATTTCCTTCAAAGTAGTGCTTTTCCATTTGTGATATCAAAAGGCACTGAAGGAATACAAGATACCCTAAGAGTGAATGAGCAGCAGAAACTGACAATTCAATTCAAACGTTTCAGAAAGCCAGATTTTTTAGAAAAGGACTACTTTCTTTCCTCTCTTGTAAGCAAGTCTTGAGGGTTTTGGGTGTTCTCAAAAGAGCAAACAACTATGCACTCTCCAGAAGAGCTCTAAATCAATATAGTTTGTATATTTTTAAGATGCTTGCCAGTATATTCTTTTGGCCTTCCAGTGACCAACCCCCTCCTTTTTTGGTCTCACGTCCCTGCCATCCCTCTGGTAACATATTGCCTACTGTGCATTGTATTAGGGGGTCAGATGCAGAATGCTTCTACAACATGCTATAGAGATGTGGACTGTTTAAAATACTGATTGCTAATAATCTGTGGGGAAAGGGGTGAGGAGAAGTCCCAAGGTTAGTATTTTTGTGCTTTTCCAAAATGATTATGAGCAAGAAGGCCATAGTTCAAAGAGCATTCAGTAGACATAGAATGTAAGCTTGAGATGTTTCAATGCAAAAACTGTTGCTTATTCATATATGCACAATGAAGGTATTCAGCAAAACTGATTTTGAAAATGTAATGTTATTATCTTGTTTTCTTTCTCTGGTGAGCTAGAGAACGAACTAAGAAAATAGAGAATTGAGTCAGTGATACACAAGGATTTTCTGTGTTTAGAAATTACTGTGGTGCCAGCAAGAGAGAGTCTGAGAAGCCTTCTCTGTAGCATTTGACAAGCACGACCTCTTCCAAGCTTCCCCTGGAAACCAGAGCTGTGAGAGGCATACAGATCAATTAGGCTCCAGTCTCTTTCAAATGCTCATCTTCTGACTGTGGAGTTCCTCTAATAGGAAAGCTGGAAAAAAAAAAAAAAAAAATCTGTGAAACTCGCTAGTGAGGGATAGGGACATCTTATTCTTAAAACAATAAGAAAAGAAGTATGAAACATTTACACACTTAATAGGAACAGTGGCAATTGTAAAAGGATAAAACTTGTAAGGAATTTAATAGTTTTGCTTTATGACAAAGGATAAAGGCAAAAACAACCTATGAGCTCATCATTTACAAATGCAGCAATCTGAGACATATCTCCAACCTATTTGCCTAGCTTGTTTGTTGGGTCTAGCATCCTGCTCCTGACTATGCAGCCATAAGAATCGGTATTAGTTAGTTGGTAATTTGTATATGAAATGTAGTCTGATCTTGAATGTAGTATGGATTTGCTCTCAGCCTATTTTGTGCTGGGTCTTTGAGTCCACCAAACTATGCCGCAAGGAAGTTAACCTTCAAATAACTATTTCTCTGAGCGACAAGGTAGGGTTGTTCTGAATTGGCTATGCACTGAGTTCTAGCCAATTCCCTAAGACATTCAATCTAATATAATTAGATTAATTAGACTAATTAGACCAATTAGATGAATATCATTAATGAAGAAAGCAGCCTTGAAATTATTGCTAATTTTTGGAAGTTAATAGGAGATTGAGTTGCCAACATGTAACATGTAGAAGATGAAGTGTGTTAGAGCACTTCTTTTTGGTTAACCCATGTTGCCTGCAGTTAACAAAATAACTACTTATAGACTTTTGGACCAACATCCTAGCAGTAAAAAATCACATCTGCCATTCTTGTTGGGCTGATGACAGGTACACCAGTTTGTACTTATTAAAGAATCTACTACTGTGACATATGTAGTGTTAATAAGCTTATTTTAATATATATTTATTAACTAGTAATATAAGACATAAACTATCAGTAAAACTGTTACCATGTTTTACTGAGGATAACATGAACCTACACAGGAAATAGGCAGTTTATTCCAATAATGTTTTATTATTTTATTTGTATTAAAACTGCTGTATATTGAATACATAAAATCTCTTTCCTTCTCTCCCATGCCCAAGAATTAATATTATAAGAATATCTGCTGCTTGGGGCTTGGAATAACTACATCTATTTTCCTGTCTTTCTAGATAATTCTTGTAACAATGAAACTATTGGGGAAGTAATTTCTCAGTCTTTTCTTAATTGCAAAGGAATAATATTTTGAGGAAAATACTCTCAAAAAACTGTAGGCCAGATTTTAAAATACTTTTATGTGAAATATTGGTCTTTTGGTTCGGGATCTGTAGCTGATAGGTTCTGTATTAAACTGATGGTGTGAATTGATCTCTACCTACAAATTTGTGGATAGAAACTGACTTAAATTTAGTCAATGCCTTCAGCTAGCATAAGAAATGGTATGAGCTCAGATACAATCTCTGTACTTTGTGCATATTCACCTGTAAATCATGTTTGAATGTGTGATAAAAGAAAGGAAATGAGAGGAGAAGATGGAAACAAACCATCACTTCTCTGATTCTCAGGGCTCATGAGTCTTAGGTAAAGTGAAAAGGAAGAAGACTCACAATAGAGAATCTGATTAAAAGGTCTGTTTTAGATTGCTGTGTAAGCAGGAAATGATGAATCTTGGCAGAGTCTCAACTGTGAAACAAAGCAGTGAAGAAAGCTGATGCTGGTGCTTTGGATAGACAGGAGAAAAAGAGGACCCAGAAAATAGGAAATTGCAGACATACTTCATTTTGGCAGAGCCTGAGAAATTGGTTATCATTACCACTGTTGTATGAACAGTTACTTATTATCTGTTCTGAAGAAAAACAGGAGAGGGTTAATTCTGTGACTGATAGGGCTGAAAATAAAACCAATGACTTGGGGATTAAGTGTTAGCATAAAATATAGATAGACTGCTTGTCCTCTATCTGAAGAAACATAGTTTTAAGGGGAAAGTCACATACTTGTTATTAGAAGTAAAAGGCTCAGCATGCCCATTGGGGTTACAGTAAACAACTTCAGCAGCTGATATGCTTAATCAGTTAATCGTCATCCTTAGCACTGAAGGGACACTCAGAATGAAATATATGCTTTTAAATGTATAAATGGTTAATTAATTTATCTCATCCTCTCTGCTTTTAAGAAAAAATGAGGTGATATGCAGATTATTCTTTTGAATATACAGTGTTGTGTTGCTGTAGAGTAAGGAAATTCTAGACTTTCTCAAAATAAAGGATAGTCTGTGACTTCCCATAACTTCAAGCTAGCTCCAGTGATTGCTGAAACCAAAGGTAGAACTGCAAATAGTGGGAGATGCCAGAGTTATGGTACTCTAAGAATATTTATGTGAATATTCAAACTGTTCATATGCAAAATCAGCTGATGAGCAATGTTTTAATCTGTTGTTAGAACACCAAGCTCCTTGCCTAAAGATCTGATACTCATTCTTTATCTTAATATTTGCTACTGAAAAAAGCTCCACTTCCACGTGCTGTGCTTATTTCATAATTTGTTTCTGAATGCAATCTTGTCTGAAGTACTTCTTTTAATCTATATTGGATGAAAGTGACTTGATTTTGTTGGTCATTTCACATGCCTTGTGAGAAAAATGCAATGATTTTAGTGCTTTTTTGACACATTTGAACTAAAATATCCTTGCTTTGTATAGGAAAGAGTATTTCCAGTGAAACATCTCCAGCAGCTATGATTTCCTCCCTGCTTGTCAGGGATGACATTTGTGGACATTTGCACTTTGCGGAAACTGCAATCTTTCATCTTTCTATGAAATACTAGGATGAATGGTTCTACTGCATTATGCAGGAGGGCTGGCTTGGGATAGATCTCTGAATACACAGAACAGCCTTTTATGTTTTCTTCATGAACTGTATTTGTAGCTCTAGATTAACACTCTATTAAATAGCTCCTGCAGTCTTGGAAACTGCAATTACAGTCAGCAAGGGTTTAAAAGAATGATAAAAATTCATATTCTTACTGAATGCCATGTTGAACTTTTCTAGTAAATCATAAACATGGGATGTATGTGAACTGGGAATGAAATTTAAAATATATCCTGGAAATTTTAAAGCAGAGGAATTGGTATTTTGGATGCACATGAGATGAACACTGTATTAACCTTGGCGAAGTCCCGTCTTCATCACCTGTCTCTCAAATGTTAAGTACTCATCTGTTACCTTAGATGCAAGTGCTCTGCAGATCTGCAGAATAGTCCTGAACAAACTCGTAACAGTCTTTCTGCTTTCCTGTGAGGCAGTGTATGAAGGAGAAAGTAAGAGAAGTTGTGTGAATGTTTGATGTGAGCCATCAGGTGAACCAAAGAGTCCAAAGGAGCTTGGCCTTCCTGAGTGTAAGTCTAAAACGTACTTGGTATCTGGTCAAATAACCCCCCCAGCACCTACCCCCAAAACTAAACCAACCCCTGTAACCCTACTGCTGCCTTCCAGCCTGGGTCTTGTTTGTAAAAGCATTTTGGTCAAATAATCTTTTTGCTAGAAAACCTCTGCCTTTCAAGAAAGCAGAGGACAAACTTGTAAAGCTTTCCACCTAAAGGACAAGAGTTTGTGGATTATCCAGTCAAAACCCAGCTTTCATAAGAAGCTGGTATGTTACTGGGCTGCCTGGAGCAGCCTTTGGTTAAGTCAGCATCACAAATGACCAAAACATTTTCAGCAATGGAGTTATCAATTTTTCATTCCTCCTTGTTTATATTTTATGAAGAATTTCATGCAGAGAAACTTTCTGAGAAACTTTCTGCTTGTGTATTAGCCTTTTCTCTCATCCTTGTACTGGCTGGTACGACACCCCTAAAGGGAAAAGTTACCTCTGCCTAGGTGAAAGCTCTCTTTGTGGCTAATCACCAACCTTTGTATCTCTCACTCCCCACCCAAATGTTTCCTGTAGTCACCACATGAATCTGGCAAGCTTTAATGAGGCATTAACTTTCTTCTTCTTCTGAATTTTTTCTGCCTGTTTCTATGCAGTAACTGTGATTTGATAAAACTAAGTGAGGTTATAATCCTTGGCAAGTTTTCTCCTCTTGTTATTTGAAATCTTTGGACTGGTGTCATTTTAATAGGACTTTTAGAGGGCCTAGCCTTGAACCTGGTGATGATTTGGAGCAATTGATCACTGTATTCCCACTATTGTCTTAATGATGTTGCCTTGAGCTCTGTTACAACAGAATCCAACTGACTCTTTAAAAAAAAAAAAAAAAAAAAAGCTCTTAAATTCAAATGAAACCATGCCAGCTCTTTATAAGTCTCTCAAGGGTTTTATGGGTTTATGTAGAACCCTTAAACTGTGTCTTTGAGAACCAGCTGCATTTGCCACACATAGAAATCATTCCTATAATTTCCCTACTCATGCCAAGCTAAAATAAAACACCTCTGGTGCTCCTTCTGAAACTTTCCACTCCGGATAAGGCCAATAAGTATTTTTGGAAATGTTTCTTAGAAAAGTTGGTTTAATTAGACTTGCTTTCTTTTTTTCCCCTCTGATTATTTGTTTGGCAAAATACTTTTTTTTCTACATTGATCTGAAAGGGCAATATTCCATCTGGCCTCAGACTCGGCATTCACCTCTTTCATCAGTCCAATCTTGAGAAACTGTCTTGCACTGAATGTGAAAAATGAGCCTAATTCATGTCTATGCTTATAAATAGTTACTTTCCATGTCCTGAGTTGTAGTGCATTTACTTCTGTAGCAGGTACCTGCTTGAGGAACAGATTTATTACCAATTGTTCTTTTGCAAACTCTTGTTGTTGCACTTGTTTGCTGGTTATGCTTGACATTAGTGTGGCTGAGTCTTCCACATGGTGGTATGAGCATTGATCTTGATGCAAGTTTAACTGGTGTCAAATGAGAGTCCTTTTAGCGCCACTTCTGCTCCAGCTGAAGTAAAAGGGGAGAGCGAGCATGCTCCAGCCAATACAAGAGGGCATATATTACATCAAAGTTTCCTATGAAAAGACTCTCAGAGCTAAAGTCTTCAGAAAGTAATGGCTTTGGGTAATGGCAATGAATCCTTGTGTTGTTTGACAATCACCAGGAAACACTGTGACTCAAAAAGTCAAATTCTGCCTTTTGGGCTGTCCTTGCCCCATGATTTCTGTGCTTTGACCAGAGCTGCCTTTTGTGTGAGCCAGGCTGTGCCTCACAAAGTGCTGCCTGTTCTGTGTCAGAACATCATGTCATGTACCTGGCTGGGTTTCCCTAAAGTGATGTGATCGTATATATTATTAGTATAAATGGATGATAATAGAATCATAGAAAAGTTTAAGTTGGAAGGGACCTTTAAAGGTCATCTAGTCCAACCCCACTGTAAGGAGCAGGTATAGCAGGTCTTCCTTTCACCAAAAAATTGGGTGAAATAAATAGACAAATTGACAATCAGGCTTTGTTTATTTCTAGTGACCTGGGTAATTGACCTTCTGCGTGCCTGGGAGATTTCTGTATGTTCCACATTTTCACTGAGCACTTGTACTTTGCACTGTTCTATATAACTCTTGTTTTCTTTTATGACCCTCTCAGAGTAACTTTTTAAAAGAAAGGACTAAATGGTTGTGATAGTGAGGGAAGTAATATTACAGCAATGCTGCTGAAAGGGTAGACTGGTGTCTGATAGGAGAAGTCAGTGCATTTCTCCCCTAGTTTCGATTTCTCTACTCCAAAGTTGTTTCTGTTACCTTTATTTTGGAAATGTGACTGGCTAGCCAATTCTTTCCTCCTCATCTAGACGAAGAGATGAAAACAAAGAAAGGAAAAGCTAGTGAGAAGAGTAGAGGCTGAACAGTAGAGAAAATACTATTGAAATAATAAAGGGCTTTGCATCAAACTTGAAAGTTGCCTGAACTCAAGGTTCCAGGTAAAAGGTTCTCCTGAAAAGGCATCTTGGATAGTAAATAAGAATTACTCACCTTATTTCAGTTTTCCTGGAAAAATGTATGGAAAGAGGCGATCAGTCATATTTTGGAGCCAAGTAACTGCTTTTCCATATATGTTTAATTACAGCAATTTGAAATAATTCCACTTGCTGGGAGCTGCAAAGGAAATTCAGACCTTTGATTTTATGCCTTCATGCAACTAGAGGTGTCTAATATTAGTTGCCCAAGTCTGAATATTTTGGATCAAGGATCTGATCTGTGAAATCTGAGATTGAATCCCATTTTTTTTTTCGGCAGAGATTAGAAAATTCTCAAACTAAAATACCCAAGTGTATTCTACTTGCTCCAAGCAACACAGAGCCTCCTTGGCTACCACATCAATCTCTGATTTTTCTGTCCCTCTCTGCAAATTCAAGAACTCCTCAGTGTAATTTTCTCCTACTTGTCATCTCCACTATTTCATCCTCTCATCCCTTTCATTTTTCTCATTCAGTTTCTCATTCACATACTGCTCGTGCTCACCAGAATACATTGCAATGTGTGCAGTAAGCAAGAGATGTGGCATTGACCAGTTGTGCAACACTGGAGAGTGGAAACAGCTGGGAAGACTTGATAGTTCAGTTTGCTTGTCTTTGCAGAAGGGATATTATAATGAATAGTGCACGTCACTCATGTAAGCACTTGGGCCTGCTTTTCTGAAAGCGTGCTGCCACTAGTGAACAGTAAGTTCTTACAAAACTGAATTCCACCTCAATTTTTCCAGGTCTGTCTCTGCTTACCCTGCATGGTAACATGTCCTTCTTACACACTAGTCTTACCTAGTTTATACTAAGAGAGAATTAATAATACCATGACTTACCTGTATTCTTTGAAGTGGCATAATTAAAAAAAAATTAAACAACCAATGGCTCTGATTTTTGTTAGCATTTGGATGGTTGAAGTAATGCTCAAGATTTGATAACTCCTATAAATCTTATTGAACTAAGTATCTTTGACTTATTTACCTTTGTAGTTGTGACTTTGTTCTTTTCTTTGGTGAGTTATTTTCTACATCATGCGCTTCCCAGTCTTGGCACATGAATCCATTCAGAAAAGATACTCTATATTATGACTACAGCAGCTGGTCTGCAGATACCTATTTGTCCTGATCGAAGTGAAATCACTAGTCATGAGTGAGTAGCATCAAGTCTGGTTGTTTTATAGACAACACGAAACTCTTTCATATTCAGTGGTCATGCGAATGATTGATAGACCTCATTATTTTTAAAGAACTATTGCACTGTAATGTTTCCAGATGTTCTCCGATAGAAGCTTGTGCTATTGCTATAGGGAAGTATCAATCAGTAAATAACCCATGTCACTCATTGCCTTTCTATGCAATCACAGTGTTCTGATCTTGTGGTTTGGCTCCATTTACAAAGGAGCCAAATCAATTCAAACAGATCATCATTCTCTATGTTACACTGCAGACCAGCAGAGGGACAGTTTGAGTGGATGATATGATCAACCTCCTATGAACTAAGTGGAGTTAGCCATGATCAATACGTAGGAGAAAAATCACCAAGGAAAACTCAAATGCTGCAAAAATGTTTCTGATTAATCAGTAGAGGACATTAGACCATCTGTTACTCAACTTTTGCTCCACTGTTGTGCTAGAAGGCACTCTGCTATCAAGGGCTTCCTTCCATGAAGCAACTGTAGTGCTTGTAAGTAGAGGATGCAAGTTTGTTTGCAGCAGCCTTTCTTATTTACTAAAGCTGGCTTCAAAACTATGATAGTAATTGTAATATAATAGCCAAACAGTTCTGATATAAGTCAGGAAAAAGAAAAGATGCATTGATTCTCAGTATGAGAATCAGAGGTTTGGAGGGGTTTTGCTGTTCGTGGGCCCTCTCAAATTAACATAGACTTCTAGGTTGCAATTAATGGAAATATAATCAACTAAAACTATTGCTTTGCAAATTTTTGTTTAAGAGCATGCAAAAAACTGTAACATCAAACCTGTAAAAACGGTAGCAGTACTGTAACCTAAATGACTTTGTTCAAATTCATTCAAAACAAGGATTGGAAACCTTTGCAATTTTTATGCTAAATTATGTGATGTTTAGTGATACTAGTTTTTAGCCCTTGGTCTTTAGAGTTGTTTTTTAAAAGGACAATTCAAGATGCGTTGTAGGAAAAATTCAATCTGTGGCATAAATCAAAAACGTCACTTGCATTTTTCAGTTATCTTCAGGTTCAAAACATAGAAAGACAAAAAGAATTTAAATGTGCTATGGTGAAGAATCAGATTCATTTTACAAGTCACACAGTTCAGAAGGACTTGGCCCATGAACTTGCAGCCCTTGAAACCATGTGCAGGAGAGGGATCTGCATGGGCTCACAAAGCTTCCTGATGGAGCTGTTTCCAGGCTTCATCTGTTCTGATGGTTCAATGCCAGTTCCAACAGTCACCATCCTCTACAGTGAAGGCTCAGTGAAGCGTGGTAATATCTTTATATCTATAGATAATATCTATATTATCTATGATGGGATGCTTTGCAGTCTTCGTTTACCACTTGGCTGTGTCTGAGACTTGCTCAGATTTCAGTCACTCTCTCTTAGCAGGATAAAGGGTAAACAAGTATGTCCATTCAGTATCTCCAGGGTCATGATGTGAGTTGCAAGTATTGATTTGCCATGAGTCAAAAAACTTTGCCAGAAACTTTGGATTTGTTCTGTATCTGGATTACGGATTGGACTGCTTTACTACCAGTGCATCGCTATTGGAGATGAACATCCCAAAGTAAATAGCATTTGACAGCTATTAAGGCCTGTTGTAAAAGAGATATTTTGAGTGTATAGATTTTTATATTACTATTGAGGGTCTCTAACACAAGGAATCTGAGGCTGCAATTGCCAATCTGGATGAAATTAATGGGAAATTTAATATAGAACAACAGTGAATCTTTTTTTTTTAAACAACAAGGTTTTTGTGTGTGAGGTTTTTTTTTAAGTTGATTATTTTTATTTTCATACTTAATAATGCATTGTTGTAGTTCAGCCACCTTAGGCCCCCCCTCACTAAACAAAACCACAACATGCATGCTTAGCAACTTGTTTTGCGTATTGGTCTTGTGTATATTTCTGTAACATTACTAGCATAACTTTACTTGCTAGTGCAATTTCTAACTGGAAACAACCTTTTTGCTTGTTTTTATAAACACAGTTTTGTCAAATTTCCAAGTGTCTGATATTAATACGGCAATTGTATTTACATAGGCTTTTCAAAGGTCAATTTTCAATATTAATTGTCTTCCTTTATAATATCAAACATATCTGTACTTTGGAGCATGCTGAACAAGCAGGAGAATGACATACTCAATCTAGTATACAAGTGCAGCGGATGTGGATCGCATCCATGATGAATAAACTTGGACGGGTTTGAGTACAAGGGCCAAGGGAAATATACCTGTAAATGGATGACATACCCTAAATTCATTTAAAGACTATACTAGTGGGCCAATGGGGAAAGCAATATATTTAGTCTTCCAGAATTTTAGTCTCTACGCTGTTTCTCCCGAAGCTTAATGTTTTTCTATAAAAAAAGGACAGTGGGTTAACGTGAGAATATTTGGACAGTATAAAGTATGAATGTGTGAAATCTGGGGTTTTCTTTGTTGTTTTTACTGTTTAACTGAAAGGAACTCAACTTCTTGTGTGTAGGGAAACAACTGGGACAAGAACAAGATGGCTCAAAACAACTGAAATGGTTGAGGTGACCTTACCTGCAAGACAACTTCTTGCATCATAAAAACACTACAACATCTGGAGTGCTTGTTTTGCTGGATGTAGCTAACTTTAGGAAAACTGAAAGATGCTACAAATGCTGAACTCAATAAGAAGAATTTTCATTAACAATAATATCTGAACAAAAGTTTGTGTATGGGCACAAACTACTTGAAACTCCTTATAAACATTCCTTTTCATTAGATCTTTTCCTTTTAATATTTCCTTTGAAGTTTCTTAATAAGTTTAGAACTTTGTTCCCTCTGAGCCAACTAGGGGCAAATGCTGATATCATTTACACTGATTTACTAATATTACTTTGAACAAAACTGATACATTAGGTTACTGTTGCAAGGAGCATTTTCCTACAGTACTTCACAACTTCCAGTATAGCTGAAAGCCAAAAATTAAAGATATATATATGTGTGTGTGTGTGTATGCACACGCACAAACAGCCCAATTAACTGTGCAAATATGTCAGAACCTCACAATGTTTTAGCTTGACAAAAACAGTGTGGGCCGTTTCTCAGAAATAATATAGATTTATAAAGCGCTTTTGTTTGATGTAAGTTGATTCAAGTTTCTCTAAGGAGTCTCTTTGTTGTAGCCCTGCACTGGGTTATCAGCCTTCACTTGCCTCTTGTGAAGGCTTTTTCTATTTGTTGAATTTCCTCCGTGGTTGTTTTTCAGAAAGCAGAGTTTTAACTTTCTTACCATTAAAACCTCATTGGTTCTCTCCCTGATTTTCTTAGCTGTCTTTCCTTTTCTATATTAGCTTCTGTATTCCCATCTTGTCACAATCTCTTTGGTCCTTGGCAGTGGCAATATCTTTTCTTTTAGGCATGCTGACCTTTCCCATTCCCTTTGAAGCACTTACGATCATATCCAAGAGCTGCATTCCAGCTGTGGCGACTTCTGAGGTACTGAATATATTAAGATAAAAAGAAATAAGCTCAGCTGTATTAATAAGAAGCTTAAATGTTTATGCAGGCATAAGCTTTGGGAAATTAGATACCTAAAAATAAGGCAGTAATAGGAATGATGAAGTAACTAAACTGAAAGTCCAAAGAATCATGCTCTTTTTCAGCATGTTCTGGTCCAGTCAGCGATTGTATAACATTTATTACTAATGTAATTATTTTGACATCTAAATGAAGGATACTTTTGTTAGAGAATGTAACATGAAAGAACTGCAGATTCTTTGAAAGTGCTTTGTCTTATTTTTTAATTTCAGTGAAATAATTGTAACCAACATCTATTCTTATACCTAATTTCTCTTATGCTTCAATATAAAAACGTATGTGGGGGTAACTTTTGGAAAATCATAAAACAAATGCAAGGGATTTTTTTTTCCAATTTGAGCATACAAAGACTGTACTCTGCTCAGAATCATATCTGACTGTGAAATTGAGGTAGATAGGAGACCAATGAGGAGTGGAAAATGAGGAGTGGTTAAATAAGATGGCAGATTCAGTTTTAGGGTGACCAGTACAGGCTCAAATATGTCATTGGTAAGCATAAAGGGTCAAACTGATCCAGAATAATTTTGCCAGTTGAAATGTATTTGGAGAGGGTAACTTTGCCCTGGTGGGTTTAATTTCCTAGCAGAATAGATGTCCTCTGTCTTTCTGTAGCCATCTTGAAGTGTGTGTAACTGAGGCTCTGGATAACTTGAGAGAAATGCAATTTTTTGTCCACATTGGTGGCAGATCACATTTGTATGGTTGTACAAAATGTTATTTTGTGGATCTGGTACTGAAAGTAAGAGACTAGGACACATCTTTGTAAAACTGTTGGGATGTCCTATGGGGAAACACAGATATGTTCAGAGAGAGATGGAAAACTGCCCGTGGCCACATTTTTTTCTGCGGCATCCTGGATGGCTTATGGGAGGCTCAGAAACACTCTTCCTCTAGTACACAGTAGCACTCAAGACTCTCTTTCTCACAGTTGCAGACAAAACAGTGATTTCTTTTTACAGCACAGATCAGCAGCTTAAACAATGAGCAACGCTTCTGCACTACGGCTGACTTACCTTTTCAGTCGGCCAAAGAAGGGTATCATCTTTAAGCACATATTTGCTGTACCTTATTAAATCAGCATCAAATAAGGTGTTTTTCTAACTCACAGCAGAGGAAAGTTATATATACCTAAAACTCCAGTTTGAGGATAATCTTATTTGAAGTCAATACAATCAACTCATATCCTTAAAGTTATGCACGTGTCTAAGTGCCTCAGTGAACTGAAAAATTTCAATATTTCTAAAAATATTTAGCTGGAAGAGTTTTCAAATTTCTAGTGTTTGGTTTCCGTACTTAAAATTGTAACTGTTGTATTTTCATTGTGGCAGAAATGAACAAAACCCAGAAATAGACACTACTCTGAAATTAGTTCAGAGGTGACATGCAGAGCAGTGAGACTTGCCAAAGCTGTATTCCAACTCCATTTTACTTGAGGGGAGATGATTTTCCCTGTTGATACTCAGGAAAAGAAAAACATATCTGTTTATAGATACCTAATTAGATTTTATTTTTCCCAAAACAATTTTTTTCTGGGAGGTCAGGGACTGAGAGCATTATTAAGACTTCCTTCTACAGAAGGATCATAAGTAGACAAGCAGCAGGTGAAATTCATGTTGTGTATAGGTCAGCATGTACCTAGATGTCATGTTAGCTTCAGGAGAACCCTGTTTTCGGGATATGAGCAATGTAAATGGCCTGAACATTTATGTGAATTTTCACATAAATGGAGAATGAGCAAACAAATGAGAGAAGTAGAGAACATTAAACTTAATGAGAAATAGGTTTGCATATCACAAAACAAGTTTATATGTTTTTTGTCTAAGGGATGCATAAGTAAGTTCTTTTTTTTTTTTTATTATTCTCTTTTGGCCACAAAGGACTTTTTTTTTTTTTTTTTTTTAATGTGCTATGCAAGAATGAAGACCTTAGACTTCAGATGTTGCCTTCTTTATTTCATTAATGTTAATACAGGAAATCAAAAAAGATCACAAAAAACACTATGTCTCATTATCAGGATGTTTCTTTTGATTCTGAACATGCCAGCAAAGAATGCTTGATCCAGCAACATCAAAAGATGAAGCCATTTGTACTTAGTTGGTTTGCCTTAGATATTTTTTTTCTTCAAGACAGAAGGTTTAGCTTTTTGTCCTAAACTCCAAAGCATGAGACTGCAAGTGTACATCTCTTATTGCACCTGTATTTTATGGGAATATCTTACTTGAAGCACAACAGATGGATGCATTTTAGCCAAGACTCAGAATCTTCTAATGTTATAGTAGTAATATGTGGATACATAGGCCTATAGTTTTATTACTGAGAGGCAGAGGCTCTTGATTTTAGTGTTTCTATAGCGAGGAAAAAACAGCCAACAGCAGGCTTTTAATTTTTTTGTTTGTTCTTTTTAATAAGAAAATTGACTACATGAGGAATAGTTGCTGAATCAATTATTGACTATTTTTATATGGCTACTGTATTACAAATTTTATCCAACTGATCATAGAGGTTACTTAAAATTGTTTTGGTGAATCTAGCTGTGCAGAAGTTGTCAAAAATTCCCTCTTGGGATTCAGACAATGCACACTCCACTGCATTAAAACATAGAAGAAAGTATTATAATGAACAGGTTTTAAATTACAGCAATGCCTATGTTTTACTTCAGACCAGAGGCCAATGGCTGTGTTTCAAGTTTTCAGAGTGCAATCTTGATATTACGGTAGAGGAAATATGCCAGTTTTTTCATAGATGGGATAACAGACCTGTGAAGTTCCATTGTGCAGATTTCATTGACGGCTTGCAGTGAATTTGTACCTTAGAAATGATCTGATACAGTTCGGTAACTTTAACTGTCCACATGATATTAAAAGATGCACTGTGGGCTAAGTGTATGGTATATACACAGGCAGTAGAGTCTTATTGCTAAAATATGTATTTTATCACACTGTAAAAATAGCAAAATGATTGGAATTTTTGGTTGCATGATTTTGACCCTTGATAAAGCTTAAAACAAATCTGACAGGATTACTGTAGCTAACTTCAAGTCAGTGACAGCTAAATGGTATCAGGAGACACCTGAGAGCCAGTTAAGTATGATGAAGTGTTGTTTTGCTCATTTTGCCAGTTTGGGAGGTATCTATTTCACTTCTTGAAAGTGTTCCCATAATATTCCACATTTGATGACAAATCCAAGGTGACAGTTGGAAGACTCTTTCTATCGTTTCATGCTTTCCAGTATGCTTGGAGTGGATCAAGGTTGTAATGAATTCCAGATAACCAAGAGAATTTCCATCATGTACAATATCAAAATGTGGATCTGTACTCAACAAGAAATGAAATAATGGAATAGTCTGTGGGACTGGAGAGCATAAGGGATTCATAATAAGATATGGACCCTCTTGTTCACCTTTTAAAATTTAGGCCAGGTAAGCAGCAGCTAATGGATTTTCCTGTTTGTCAGCTCCTGGGTGGCCTTTGTGAGAAGGGAGCTGCAATGAGCAAACACGCAGGTTGAGGAATGGAGGATCCAGGTGATCTCAGACACACGCTTATGTGCTCTTCTGTAGGTGGACCCTGGGGGTCGCAGGTGGTTTTGTAGGAACTTGTACTACTGTACTACACCCCTCTCTGCCAGAAATGGATGTGTGAGAAGGCAGCAGACCTTCCTGTCTCTCATACAGCTTGTGCAGGGCTGGGTCCAGGTGCAGACAAGGCAAGCAAAGGGGTGAATTCCAGCAACTCCAACGTGTCTTATTTGCCTGTGCCATGTCCACAGAAACTCTGAGGCTAACGCAGGAGGCAGCTAGACATAAGAGTATGGAGGGAGCAGCACTTCCCTGGTGCAGCAGTCAGGTACGGCTTCCACATCCTGCCTCTCTGCCCCTCCCTTTTCTGCTTTTCTCATGAGTGCTTCCTCTACTGCTTTACCTCTAAGTAAATACCATTTCAAAATATCAAAGTGAGATGCCTCTCAGGCTCTGAAATAATGTTTATCCTCGTTGTATAAGTTGCCTTCTAAGAAGACAGTGGGACGGCATTTTAATACAGCAGTACTACAGAGTAAAATTCAAAATATTCATGAATTCAGTTAGTTGATAATGTTAAAAATTTGGTCCACCATTTTTACACATCATGCATGTGTATTAGTTTTCCCAATTATTTTCTAAAGTAGCTGAAGATTTTCACTTCAGTACATGGCTTATATCCCTCAGGATGTGCATTTGCAGTCTTTCTGGTCAGGGAGTGATAAAAGAATGGTTTTCAGGCCATTTTCTTCTTCCTCTAATGAAAATTATTTACAGAAATGATGTGAATTACTCAAAGCAAAATCTGAAATACTAATGTGCTACAGCCTGAAAACTGAGGTAATTTTGTCTACCATGTGAATTTGAAGCATGGAAATGACTCCAGGAGGACCAGTATAGACAAATGCAACCAACTCAATATATTACTAGGGTCTTGGGACCTGAAAATGACATAATCTTGTTATCATACTGTGCTAATATGTTTTAGTTGTCAATGGAACTTTTTTTTTTTTTTTTCTTCAGGAATTCTCCTGTTCTGACTTAACTGTACGTTTCTGAAGCCAACTCTGTTGCAGGGAGCTTGGGAACCTTTCCACAGTGCTTTCATGGGGACACCCTAAGCTAAAAACACCCCAACATTTTAGTTCATACTTTTTTGAGTGATCTTGGATTACTCTGTGATTCTACATGAAAGTGTACTAAGTTTACATGATTGGGTGGCTTGGATATTCAACTGCACATGATCTGATGTCTTGGCATTTTGAATTCATCAGGATTAAACTGTGAATACAAACTTTGAGGGGGCTGAGGGAAGGTGTGTGAAGTAATAAAGTCACTTCTGCAAAGAAATGACTGAAGAAAATGTTTGCCTGGGTCTGTGAGCTGTCTTGCACAGTTATGATTGCTAAAAGTTGAACAGATCTCACCATAATTTTAAGATACAAATAATTGCCAGTTAGATTTTTCTGTTTATATACTACTCTTTCTCTTTTTTTTTTTTTTTTTTTGGTCTGAAATGTCTTGATAAGAAGCAGTAAATGTAAGTTGGGGTCACAAACTTGTTATGTTTTGCCAGTGGATAGCAGTGTGAGAGCAAATTTGAAAGAAAGTGTTAAGCTTTAAAGGTCTGCATTTTGACAGGCTGTTATCTTTTATCCTTCCAGCACAAATCTTTATGCTGACTTCTCTTGTATCCCTCCATTCCCTAGGGGAACTCGGGTTCATTCGCATGTTGCTGGACAAGAGACAAAGAAGATCTGTTCAACACATGTAGAACAGATGCTCAGGGGAGGAGGGGGGAATTTTCCAGCACAGTTACTGTAATATCCATTGCTGCTGTTGTGCTCCCTGCGTAAGCGCTGCTGGCCTCTGTGGAGCTAGTCTTGGGGATTTTCCCATCTTGGAGACGGCCCACCCAGAGAGCTGCCCCTGCAGACATTTGCATATCAAAAATACTCTTGCAGGGTGTCACCTGCTTCCACACTTAGAGAGCACTTTTTAAGAAGGAGGAATAAAATAGACTGAAACACTGAATGGCTCAGTTCTTAAAGACATGGCCTAAGGTATGCAGGACTATGGGGTCAGGAGAGAATACTTACTACTCGTGGTTATTCACAGCAATGCTGATCAAGAAGCACACATCCCTTTTTCATGCTTTGTGCGTGAGCACATTGTGGGCAGCAGGAGGTGAGGACATTACGAGACATCTACTTATCTAAGGCATGTAGGTGTGTGATAAAGTAGGTATAGAACATAGGCAGATGGAACTAAAAATGTAGTTATTTAAGAAATACAGTAACCTCTTAGGGAAGTACTTGATCCTGGAAAGCGTGGAAAGGCACTGTGATTTATGATATGACAGAGGAAAGGCAAATCGTCTTTGTAATTTGCCCAGTGCCTTTTGTGCAGATCTTTAAGGGAGTTTTCTGCCAGGATGGTCAAACACAGATTGAATTGGTTGTGGTGACTCCAGTCCTTGGAATAACAGCAGTGAAGATGCTAGGCATGGACAAATTACTCTGAGGCATAAAACATCGGCCAATTATGCTATGTTTTTATTCTATTGCTTTCAACAGTGCATGGGAGCACAGCAAAAATGGATGCAGGACAGAATTTGCCCTTCCTAATCAATACATGAAATGTTAGATTCCAGCCCAGCCTAGCTAAAGCAGCAAATACACATCCTGCTACAGCCCATCAGAGGATCAAAAATGAAGTAAAAATGAAAATATAATCTACTGGTATACATCACTGTTCCCCAGGTTCTGCAGTTGGATCTGACCAAAAAAACCACAACAGCAAGCAATCACACTTAAAACCAGCCACATACTAGGCTGTTACAGAGTTGTGTGACTCCCTAATGGCTTTACCACAGTGCACTATGGCTCAGTTACTGCTTGCATAAATCAGACTTTCAGACCCCCGATTAGAATGGAGATTTAGGGACTTGCAAAGCACCTTTTCAGATAGGACAAGTATTTCAGGTAGGGAAATATTTGCAGACAAATTTCCCAGGGTAGAGAGGTACTTCCCCAAACATTGAAAATTAAGGGGGGACCAGAAAAACATCTGGCCTTGACAGAAAGCAGAAATGTCATTCTTACATGTAGCAACCTGCCAAAACTGGTGAGTGTGAAACCTTACCACCTAGCCTGGAAAATGGTCCAAGCTGCTTCTCCCCTCTCTGAGGAAAGCTGTGCACAGCTGTACTTTTGTATGTGCACAAATATATACAATAGGTTAATGAGTCTATTTTGTTCTCAAGAAATGATGGAATGATCTGCTCAGTAGTGTGTTCTGGCTCCCCTAGATCATCTGGATTCGTGAATGTCCTGGGGTGACAGAGACTTAGGCTAAGGCAGATGGAGCATTGCCTTGAGTTTATTAGTTGAAGTGTATGATTTTGTTTAGGTTTTTAGGACTGGGAAAAAAAGCATTCAGAGTACTTTCCAGGTAGGCAATGTCTTCCTGCATAGGAAATATCTCAGACGACTTGAAAGAATGGCTTGTTTTTTCTCCCTCAGTAGTCCTGCCCTTTTACAGTAGGTTGCTATGCAAATTCGACTAAGGAGAATAAACAACATGTGCTTGATAGTTGTATTAATTTTTCTCTAAGATATCGCAGAAGACAATGTTGGATACTTGCTCCTCTACCTCTATTCTTATCTGCTACCTGGTTCTGTCTTGTTACAAACGGTTACTCTGTGACGACTTCTGCAAAGTAGGTATAATCTGGCCATCTCTTTCCAGCAGGCTGGAAGGGGGTGTTAGCTGGGATATGCTTGAGGTGCAATATCATCCCCTTGGGTTGGATTAATTGTTGCAGCTTCCTAACTGATGTACTGGAGCAGCTAAGTGCTCTCAGTTCAGAATGAAAATTGGGGTCGGATGTTGTACAGACAGAGGAGGCTGGCAGTGCTGTTGGATCTCAGGTTAAAATTGTAGCTGTGGTATGCACAATTTTTTTAAATTTTTTTGTGGAAATAAGTATAACATAATCTGTAAACAGTTGGGCCACAGCCACTTGGTATCATCAGTAACAGTGGAAGCCTTTCAAGAAATAGGATATATTGTGGGTTTGTTATTTTTTCTTGTCAAGTGACAGCATTAAACACATCATGCTGAATGGAACTTCAAAATATTTACCTATTTCATATGAAATGTTTTAAAACTGCTAGGCTCAGGACAGCTCAGTTGTCGCTTATTAAGATATCGTGATGAACTTCACAAATGTGAACTCCCTTTACACAAATTCAGTGACCGAACAACAAACCAGAACCTGCTTTGAGTGCTAAGCCTCTTTAATGATCTTTATAATTTTAGCTTGCTTTAGGTAAAATTGTTTACTCTCTTTATTACTGAATCTGCTAGTAGTTAATTAGGTTTTTTATGTACTTTCCTTAAAAGTTTACGAAAATGGGATCGTAACTGGAGCTGATAACAAGCAAAAAAAACCCAATGACCCATTTCAGGAAAAAGAAGCTGTAATGTAACAATCACCTCAAACTTTAGTCAAATGAAATTAGGAGAAACTAAAATTTTGTAGAATATAAAGGATCTTTATGGCATGGAAATGTGTACATGTCTGAGTTGGGGGTTTTCTGGAACATATTTTCATAAAATCAATAACATGGTCAAGTGGCTTTACTCTTATGGTTTCCTGGGGCTATTGCTATTTTATAAAGATTAGTCCACCGGATGTCCCAAGTTTCCTGTTTTTATTATTCACACTTTACACTGTGGTTTAGACTAAACTACCCCCTGCCAGTTTTAGAAGACATTCTCTTTACTATGTTGCTGCTTCCTTATGTTATTACTCTATTAGATATCATGGGGAGTTTAATTTTTGAGAACAATAACCTGCAAATACAGGGTTTTCTATTTATTAGTCTGGCCTCCTGTTTAAGCTTTTTTTTTTTTTTTTAAACACTGTAGGATCACAGTGCTTATTAGTTGTACAGTCTATTTTCAAAATAAAAGTTACTTTACATACAGAACCTGCCTTTGTATCCTTGAACTGGCAAGTAAAGCACTTGCCTAGTTTGAATCACATCAGCTGGAATTGAGCCGAATCTCTCAGTGCTTAAAGTTCCTGTGTTTAAGCATCTTGGTTGTGATTCCAGGATCAACTTAATATGGTCCAGAATGGCCTTGCATTTAAGTACCATTGAGTTTTGGTTAGAAAGGATCATTTGGACCTTCTGTCACTTCAGCTGCCTTTCTGAGGGTATGATGCTCCTAGTTCATCCAATGGAATGAAAACAGGCAAGTCACACAGCTGTGGCTCATATAGAAGGATCCTGCATTGCCAATACTTTTACAGGATGTTTTTTGAACTCCTTGTTAGTCTAAGCCTCTCTCCCTTTTCCTGTGCTCCTGCGGTTGGATATTAATATATATTAAAATTTAGGAATTACTTTTAGAGTTATTTTTGAGTGTGATGTGAATACATATTCCCCAGAGAACACTTGGTATTCTCATGCCTTTGGTATTACTACTTCGTCTATCTTGCCTAAAAAAAAATAGGGAAGGAAAAAAGTTCATCTAACCCTGAAATTCCAGATGCCTGAGATTAAAAGAAAGGACTGGGTTATCCCATAATCTATACTGGCACTATAGCTGCCAAGTAATTTAATGTGAATGCTGTGGAAATGATGATGTATGCCATCAATTGCTGTGAACACAGCTGTGTTTCATCAATCTCTGTTTCCCATAATGAGACAGAGAACTATCAATGACTTTTACACATTTGATGTCAGCGTTTGGGTAGGTCTGAGGTTTAATTATTTTATGGAGTTTTGTTTCAGTCATCTTGGGTCCTCCCGTTTCTTATTGTTTTTGTTCAGTAGCAAGTGAGGGATCATTATTTTAATAGCTAACAAAGAGAAATCTCAAATGAAAAAAATCTGCTTTGTTCATGGGAACTGAGATAGAAAGCAACAATATCCAACTCTTAGACTGACTTTGCTGTTCTGTCATTCATCAGATGACAGTTAAATCTGTTCCCTTCCTGGCTGACAAGATATCCCAAGTCTGGGATATCTTGGAAGCCATTGCACACTTCCAAATAAATATTTGCTTGGCTGTGGATTGCCACTTCTCTAATTTTTTTTCCTCTCTCTGCTTCTTTTTCTTTTGTCCTAAGAAATGTTTCTTTAGTTCTGTCTCTTTTGCCTTGACACTATATTAAATTAATTTCCAGTAATAGCTTTCTTTTCTCCAATCAAAATTCTCCTAATCCTCACCTCAAGCTGTGGGGAGAAGTTCCCTCGAGCTTCAGCTCACTGACAGATAATAGTCCCAGTGGCAAGGCTGTCATGGTGCTGCACCAAACTGATGGAAAAATCTTAACTGACGTGGTTCTGGGGTCACTATGTTGTTTGTTTCAAAGTTACAGAGCCAAAAAGGGGTTTTGATTTACTGTGATTTAATTCAGTCATGACGTG
This sequence comes from Chlamydotis macqueenii, assembly GCF_036417535.1. Taxonomy (NCBI): domain Eukaryota; kingdom Metazoa; phylum Chordata; class Aves; order Otidiformes; family Otididae; genus Chlamydotis; species Chlamydotis macqueenii. The sequence continues at coordinate 26,403,886 of NC_141559.1, forward strand.
GGGCAAAAGCCTTGATCCAAATTGTTGTAAGGCAGTGGATGCTATACTACGCTGTTCCCATGGTACTGATTTTATGCAGGAGCTGCTGCCAGGTTGTACATATGCAATGTACAATGAAGTGTTCTAGCAGAACTCTTGTTACACAGGTAAGGCAGTGATTTATCTTTGCTGGATGATTTAAAGCATTTTATATACTTGTATATATTGCCTTGTTATAGACTAGCTCTGTTTGTATTTATCAACTTCTCATACATAAGGAAATAAAACTATCATACACTTCTCATAACACCTTTGAAATGCACATAATGAATATAACATAATTTCCACTCAAGCCAAACATTCCCCTCCTGTGTTTTATTTACATCTATTTATCAGAGGGAAAAGAAAGTATGTTCATTTACGCTTCATCATATTTTGGCTTCGTGTTAAACTGCATAAGCAACATGGAATCTCCACAGGTAAGAGAAAAGGTACAAACTCTGTACATAAATTTGTTCTCAGTTTAATATTAAAGATCCCTATCTGGAGCTGTTTTTTCAGGGAAAAAAATGTAATACTCATCCTGTATTTAGACATTTAACATCAGTGCAAGGAGGAAAAAATCTCAGTTCTACTATCTTGGTAATAGTTTTCAATACTAATTCTGCTGTTTACAGCAGAATGACAGTTTCTGCCTCTGTTTTTTTTTTGATCACTTCTACCTTAATCTCTCTCCCTCTTAGTCCAGAAGTGCCTAGTATTGTCTATTATTTACCTGAAGAGTGCTTTTCATTTATAAGCACATTAGGCTGCATATTAGGCTGTATTGTTTATTATAGAATGGTTAGGGTTGGAAGGGACCTTCAAAGGTCATCTAGTCCAACCCCCCTGCAAGAAGCAGGGACATCCCCAACTAGATCAGGTTGCCCAGAGCCCCATCCAACCTGGCCTTGAATGTTTCCAGGGATGGGGCATCCACCACCTCTCTGGGCAACCTGTTCCAGTGTTCTACAACCCTCATGGTAAAAATTTTTTTTCCTAATATCCAATCTAAATCTACCCCCCTCTATTTTAAAACCATTACTCCTTGTCCTATCGCAACAGGCCCTACTGAACAGCCTCTCCCCATCTTTCTTGTAGGCCCCTTTCAGGTACTGGAAGACCGCTATCAGGTCTCCCCAGAGCCTTCTCTTCTCCAGGCTGAACAGCCCCAACTCTCTCAGCCTGTCCTCATAGGAGAGGTGCTCCAGCCCTTTTATCATCTTTGTGGCCCTCCTCTGGACCTTCTCCAACTGGTCCATGTCCTTCTTGTGTTGGGGGCTCCAGAACTGGACACAGTACTCCAGGTGGGGTCTCACCAGGGCAGAGTAGAGGGGGAGAATCACTTCCCTCGACCTGCTGGCCACGCTTCTCTTGATGCAGCCCAGGATGCGGTTGGCCTTCTGGGCCGCAAGGGCACATTGCCGGCTCATGTTGAGCTTCTCATCCACCAGCACTCCCAAGTCCTTCTCCTCAGAGCTGCTCTCAATCCATTCCCCGCCCAGCCTGTATTTGTGCCTGGGATTGCCCCAACCCATACGCAGGACCTTGCACTTGGCCTGGTTGAACTTCATGAGGTTTGCATTGGCCCACCTCTCCAGCCTGTCAAGGTCCCTCTGGATGGCATCCCTCCCTTCCAGCATGTCGACGGCACCACACAGCTTGGTGTCATTGGCGAACTTGCTGAGGGTGCACTCTATCCCACTGTCCATGTCGCCAGCAAAGATGTTGAACAGGGCCGGGCCCAACACGGACCCTTGAGGGAACAGGGACCCTTGAGGGAATGAGCCTTATGACCGAGTGTGAACCTAATGTACAGTACTGGTGGGATTATACAATGTGTACAAACATAGTTTGGTTTTGAATCTGATAATGAATTATCTAAGTATGACATAATGTGAGTGACTCTGCAAAACACATCATTCTTGGTAGTTGTCATGTTTTAGTACATTGGTGAAATGTACGAGATCAGAGGTGAATTTTTTAGTAATAGGATCACATTTTGTAGCCTGAATGATAGACTTGAAAAAAGGCAAAAAGGCAATAAACGTTATTTGTCCTACTATGTTTTTGGTTTAGTACCTATTTTTTTTTTTTTTTTAAGTATTGCCGGGCCTCAGTCCAAATACTGGGTATAATTTTACCAAGCTCTTTGTAAATATGTGTCTCAAAAATAATTACTTCTGCTTGTCTTTTACTAAAGCATAGATATATGTCTCCCCAAGTAAGCCCAGAAAGAGACATAGAAATCTCTGTAATATACTAGGATTTGTCTTGCAAGGAGTACTGAGTTATTAAAAGAAATAGAAGAAAAATGAAAGAAAACCTATGCCTTTAATGAACATAATAAAGGAGAAAAGAGAACGTTGATTTAATCTATTGATTTGCTGTGAAGTAAAAGAACAGATGTTTTCTGTTAGGTCCCTGGATAAAATTCAGTAGGCGCCACTAATACTTATGGACTGGTGACTTCTGATAAGATTGAAAATTGATGTCTGTTCTATTGTTACCAAATGGATATGGCAGGTTACGCTGCTGTAGGTGACTCATTTCAGAGTACCTTAATGCAGAAACAATATCTCATTTTCCTAGACTGAGACAAAACCAAAAATGTTTTGCCAACAGTTTTCAGCTCCAAAGACATGTCAGCCATGAAGAGTTTAGTGGTTATGGTAGGCAGTGGAACACATAATGCTCCTTTGTTGTAGATCTGCATCCTTTTGGATGCCTAGAAAAATGACAGCTTATCTTTATTTGCCTTATTTCTATTTGTCAGTCATCTCTTTGAATGTCTAATTCAATAATCATCTACAGAGGTGCTCAGGGAGATGTGATTAAACTGTAGAGGTGTTGGAAGCAAGTCATTGCAACATTGACCCGGTTTATCTGACCGCCTCTCCTTCAACAGATCCAAACATTAAACAGATCACATTTAATGGAAGTTCAAAGGCTTCACCAAAAGGTTCTGAAGGCTCTGTGATCAGAGATAAAAAAAAAAAAAAAAAGTTTTTTTTTTGGCTTCTTGGAAACCAGTGGAAGCAACATAATTCTGGAATTCAGATTGTCGCCCGGTGCTTTCTGAGAGGCCTAAACAAAGTTTGCTAAGGTCAGTGTAGAGGCTCCCAGTCGTCTTGTCAGCTTTCAGGCAAGGAGAGCAGCAAATCCATGCAAAATACCCTGTGAATGCAAACAAAGCACACATGTGATGCGTATGTGTGTACGCCTATATATACATATACATATATATAGAAGGCAAAGAATCTGAATTCTTGCTTTGAATGTGAAATCCACCTCAGATACTGCACTACTAGGTAGGATCTTTCTGTGAGATGACTGGGATTTTTTCTTCACACTTCTCTTACAAGGAAGACTAGGTGGCCTTCCTTCTCAGCCTTCCTGAGATTTTTGGTGTGGGGCTTTTATGTATTTAAATACTCCAGCCTGTGGCAGATTAGTTCCTACTTATGGGTAAAATTTGTGGAGAATCCAGAAAGCTATAAAAAGCTCTAAGGCTCTTAATGAGAGACTTATGTAGAATAAAATGACATACTTTTTAAAAGACTTGAAAGAAAGAAGGAATTTGAGAAAAAGCATGGCATAGTTTTGATGCGATGTCTTAGATATGTACAAGTCAATATTGTTTATAAATCTCCCTTTTGTGATGCATCAGGTCAAAAGTTATATTGACCTCCAGAACATTGCTTACTACTTAAAACAAGTCTCAAATATAACCCAGCTGATGTGTAATAAGCATTACAGACTTGGAATGAAGTCAGATGAATGGAAACATAATTTAACTTTCCAAGTTTCTTCTACTTTCGAAGTATTTTAAATGTCTGATTATAACAGATTCTGTAAACAGTAGTTGACTCTCAGCTGTTAAGCAGATCAAAATCTCTAAAGAGGTTTTCCTGTGAGGAGAAAAAAAAAAAAGACAGTGAGAACCGGGCAATGTTCCCTATTCTTCTTGAGAATGCTATAGGATTTCTAGCTGCTGCATAATCAACTCTACACAGAGAGACATCTGTAACCTCCTACAGATTCTAACTGTGGTCTTGCGTCAGTATTATGCATAATCCCACACTCAAATTTAAGCCATTCGGTTGTCCTGTTGAAGTCATTGAAATTAGCAAATGGAAAAGGAATTATTCACATGCTCAATTTGATACCAAGTATTCATAAATTCTGAAGGCCAGAAGTTATTAAAATCATCTTGTCAGGCTCTTTGCACAATTCAGGCTGCAGATCATTAATTAATGTATCCTACAGTGCTTCAGGAGCTGTCTGGGACAGAATATATATTTTTTTTAAGAATATCCAATCTTGAATTAAAGGCTTCAAGTGACAGACAGTCAATGATAGCTGGGTATTGGCCGGTTGAATGGTTAACCTTCACTCAGAAAAAATACATTTCTCATTTCTAATCTGAATTTTTCCAGATTTTACAGATCTTGTATTTTATCTGCTTGGTTTCAACAGCCTTTGTCAGTCTCCTCCTTTTCTTCTCAGATAGGCATGCAAGGACATCAATCTACTCCTCTCTAATCTTCCTTTTGAAGAAAGCAAATGAACTGAATTTAAATGAGACCCTGAATCATTCTTGTACTTGTTTTGTTAGCCCCTTACAATTTTGTTATGCTTCAAATATGTTTTTCTCACTCTTCTAAATTGGGACAAATGTGCCTTGTCTGGAAAGAAAACTTTCTGATGAGCAACAACGCGTGATGCTCAGAAGCATGAGCAGTTTGGTTCAGATAAGGACATAAAACTCCAGACTCATAAACAAACCTCATTCCAAACTCCTCACGCTATTTCAAATATGCAGTATCTGTCTAGACTCTGTGCGAGAAAAACTCCCTGATGTTGCAGCAGAGATGCAATAGAAGATATTGAAATGGACAACAAAATATGTGGGAATGACAATAGTTGTGCACACAAACCCTGTATTTCTTTTTAACATGAAGAGTAGGCCTTACTGTGCAAGGATTGCGTCCTACTGATGTCCGTGTTCACTAACAGCATTTGATACCACATAACATCTTGCAAGGTTAGGCCCTATGCTGACAGAAGATTGAAATAGAAACGAAGAGTTGTTTTAAGCGCTAGCTAGGGATTCATTGAAAAGGCATGTAATAATCTGTGAGCTGTTGTTTACAGCCCAAATCTATGTCAACAAAACAGCTTTACACTGATGATATTAAGTCAGTCAAATGACTTGGCTTTGATCTAAGACTAATCTGGGACAACTTGCAGCATCATCAAAATTCCAGCATCCAGTTTACCACATATGGAAGCCCCGTTCACCTGTACTATCTTTAGAGTTTTTACCCTTGAGTTCAGGTCAACCATTCATACAAAATTTGAGTTAGAAACTTGCTGAACTGACTCAAGTTTCCTGCCAGGAATACAAATATATTATCACGAGGTGCTTGCAAGGCTGTTGATATGGCTGATGGTCACAATCAAGGTTTGATCGTCTTTCCACTGGGTATAAATTCATGCAGATGCTGCTATCTTTAAATATTTCTTTAAAGAATAACTGTGGTTATATTCCCTGCGATGCTTCTGGGAAGGTAGAGCTGTGATTCGCCCAGCTGCCACCAGATGCCAGTGTTTACTGTACACAAGCACGAGAACACCCAGGCCAGGAGCATGGCAGGAAACCACCCAGGCCCTCACAGGCACTTCATGGTGTTAAAAAGTTGATGCCTCTTGTTTTGGAGGAAGATTTGGACCTACTGTAGTCATCAAGCTGAGATCTTCTCATAATACATGGAATATGAACAGCCACCCTCTGATGTGTAAAAGTGGGTAACATCCCTCTGCCCTTCTGCAGAGTGGAAAAACCGGAGAGCTATACTCTCGTCAAATGAAGTCAATGAGAGCCACTGGTAACGTCAGGATCCTGGCTGCTTCCCCGGTGCAGGAAAAGATTTGGGGAGAATCGGATAAGGTGTCTGGCATGCTGATCCCTTGGCAGATAGGCCAAAGTAAGGTAATCCAGACCCAATGAGAGACATGCAAGAGCTGTAAGAGAGCTTTGGAGTCCTAGAAGTGTCAACATTCAAACAAACCCACTGGCTTGTATAATGCATTCCTACTTAAAGAGCTAAAAACCAAAAAATAAAATGAAATTGTGAAATGAAGACACTATGGGGGAATTAAGGGTCAATTCCCTGTAAGATAGAGGTATTTGCTTTTTTTTGAGTGAAGTAAAATTGTAAATTTGGTCTCCAAAATTTATGCAGAAAAAAGGTATAAATGTAGCCAATGTCAGTTATCTGTATCCTGTGCACTTGAATGCTGTTATGTTTTATTCACGAGGAGTGTATGTGTCCGGCTTTGCATGGCTTTCCTCCCTCAAGCCAGTTTGGGAATAGATACTTTGAATTTCAGTATGTGATGTAAAGCCAACAGGTAAAGTTTGGACTTTCACGTTTCCTTTATTTTATAGTTGAAAAGTTATTTACACTGTGCAAAAATTCATAGCACTGTTTCAGCAAAATCCTTGCTTTAGGAAACTTTTTATTAATAAAATGTAATTTATAGTGACATCTACTTCTAATCAAGAAAGAATAAGCAGCAGAACTTAAACATGGAAGTGGTTAACTTACTATGTGTTTTAGAATAATATATTAATACCTGTTTTTTTTATTGCAACCTAGCAAAAATCTATTTCTGTTGAGAAGAAACACCTTTCACATTTTAGCTGTAGTAACCCATGGGCATGCTTTTTTCTTGAAGATTTTCATCCATCTTTTTAACTCTTGATCCATTCCTGTATTTTTTAGGAGGCATATTCCACGCAAAGTTAGATGCAAAATTGTACAGTTCCTTTGCATATAAGCTTTGGGTGTCTTGAAAAAAAAAAACAAACAACACTATCTTTTTGGTTAATATTGTTAATGGAAATACTATAGATTAAAAAATCAGAATATAGTTGCATTGTTGCAGCACAAAACAGACAAAGAAGGGATTTTCTTCTTTTTTATTCTCCGTGAAGGCTAATAATACAAAATGTGCAAAGTCCCAGCTCAGGCTAGGTGCCTCTGCAACAAATTACTCTTGTCATCAGGAAAATAAAGACAGCTATGGTTATAAAACATTCATAGAAAGCACGCGGACTATGTGTAGAAGAGCCAATTTTATTCGGTTCCTTTCCCATAAGTAATGCAGGGTGGTATAAAATGTTACATGATATTTCATGTTGTGATGCTTCAAAGTTGTTCACGTATGAATGGTATAGGATGGAAATCATAGCTTGGAGCAGTAGCTGCAGCCGGGTGGGAGCAGTATCATGCAGGAATTTTACACAGGCAATCCCTGACACCCACTACCCTTCAGACAGTAAAATAGGCCTAATTTCAAAACCCAAAGATACTTTCCAAATATTATACCAAATCGATTGTAATTAGCCATAAAATCTCATCCAGAGAACATCCTTAGACATACTTTCAGTTTGCTAATGTGAACCAGCATGTTTGGTTTAAGCTGCTCAATCCATTTAATGAAAAGTAATGCGTAAAACAGAGAGCTGACTGTTCTGATACATTTCTTGTCATTGATTGCGATGGATTAAAACAGGGAATTACTGGCTATCCCTGAGTATCACCCTCTCAGGAGCCATTTATTTGCCCTGGTCTTTGAGCTATTAGTAAGCAAGATGATACATTCCTTTCTAACATGCACTTTTTAATTAGTTACAGCTCGCACTTGGAAGAGGAGTATTTGCAACTGAACTTTTTTGTTTTCTCATTTCTTTTACTGATTGGTGAGGCTTTGATTAAAGACTTCCGTCTTCTTTTTTTTTTGCTTTAGCAATGGTAATCAACATTTGTACGTGATTAATGCAGTGGTCAATCCAAAGGAGAGTGGTAAGCAGAATAATTAGATTAATGTATTTTCTCAGAGACCAGGTAATCTGCAAGAAAAAGCACCAATAGAACAAGAATTAGAACCAATTTTCATCTGGGCGGAGATTTCTAAAGGATATTTTCTGCAGGTGGTCAGGCCGTTGGGAATGGACTTTTCATGGAAGGGTGAAGGCAGTTGCTAGGGTGAGTCCTTGTTGATGCATGTTGCTAGCAACCAGCTTTGTCACCCTGAGCTGAAGCTACTGATCCAAGTTACTGTTTTTATGCTCTCCTGTTGTTACTGCATAGAGCTTTGAAGTATCACAACTTGAAATACCACAAAGCTTTTCTATGCCAGTCCAGATTACTTATGGGAAAGGGATCAAACAAAAAGAATATAGATACTGCAGTTAGCAACACTGAGATCATCACTGGTCCCCTTTCAATTCCTCTGTCAGCTTTGATTCACCTCCTTTACTTTATTATTTGGAAATGGTATTACATGCTGATGAGGTAGCATATATTTCAAGTCATCAAAGCCCTGTCAGTCACTCTTAGGCAATCAAATCTTTCTTTGGGGTACTTGACATTAGCTGCTCATGATATGGTGCCTGATCACAGCCTGTAAGCTATTTCAATACTGCTGCATTCCTGCTCTGCTGAGTTGGGCAAGTAGCAATATCTTTTATTCCCCTCTCATAACTGGATTGTGAACTGGGGTTTTTACAACTCTAGGACACTTTGCACACCTGAACAGAATCTTAATCTTGATGTGTTCTTCTTCAAAGTGAAGGGTGTCATGGCTTTAAGTTTCCAAATTTTAGTCTCATAGAAACTGAGGTGTAAGAGGTTCAATGATTTGGATACTCCTCCCGGCTCTCACCTGCAGTGTGCTCTTAAATTAAGTTGCATTTCTTGCACAGTAGAGGGATAGCTGATGATTACAGCAAGTTTAAGAAAAAACAATACGGAAGGAGACAAATATCCTTTGTATCCCTTTATCCATAATAAGGGTGCAGATGTCTGTTAGAGCAAGTTGTTTGCTAAATCCGTTTTCATTCACACAAGTTTGCAACAGGGTTAGTGGGTAGAAGCTCTGATAGTATTCACTGGAAATGTTTATTACACTACCTCTAATAGATGCCTCTGCCTTCACTTCAAACATATCTGAGCTGGACAAGAATATGTTTCAAGACCTGAGATGAAAATGCATAAAAAACCAATAGCATCAAATAGAGATTCTCTATCCCTTTTGTAAAATTTGGATCTAGTAGCAGGTACCAAGTTAAGAAATGAGAGTTTTAAATGTAGAACTATGTCTTCTTGTTATTACTGCCTCATTTTCTGAACAAGTAGCAGTATTTCTCGGAAATGAACTGTAGGAAAAATGGTTATTTTCTTTCTTAAATCATAACACACCTTATTTACTGATCTGTATGCAGCACTGTAAGAATATAGAAGAATAAATCAGTCCAGGTACTGGACTGTTATATGTTATGTTATATGTTTATGTTATATCTTCTATTCAGATTAAGACTTCAAGATTTTGTTTATCTTCTCCGTAATCACCTAGCTGTATTTTTGATTGTGAAGCACTCTCTTCCTTACACCTATAAAACTGACTTTTATTGGTGATTGGTGATTTCTTTAATGATTATTACACTACCTCCTATGCCAGTCTCTTACCGGAAAGCAAGAAAACCTCAATAAATACATTATATAACCCCCTTTATTAAGAAGTAAGACACTTCATTTCAGAAATATCTGTCTCAAGGGAGATTTTAATCATGATAACAAAAAGCATGAAGAGAAATTTATTCTCTTCATGGGGAACTAAGAGTAAATTTTGTCTGCAAACAGTTTTTGAATACTTTGGGAAAATGTTGCCTCAGAAATCACCTCATTCCTTCAGTGGAGTGACCGTGTTTGCTATGTATGTCTAAAAAGACCAAAAGCCATTTTGGATGTGGAGTGCAGGAGTGCAGAGATCATCACACCTGTCAGCACCAGATTCTTGTTGTTTTATGTTATAACTATGTAATGTTTAAATAAAAATAAATTAAGTGTTAAGTAGAAAGTCTTCCTGCCTTAGTGCAAACAGCAACATTCTCCTGGCATGACAATATAGCCGTTGTTTGCTCTGTGCTATACATGATCTCATAGTTGGTTTAATCAAAAAGGTACATACCCTGTTAGAGGGCCATAGCTATGGAAATTGAATCTTTTATCATTTTGCCAGGAACTTTCTTTGTTGTCCTTTGGGTCACATTGCAAGGTTCATTTGTTGCGCTAGGGTTTTCTGAGTGAGAAATCACACAAAGTTTTGATTGTGGAGCCTCAGAAGGCTTTTCTCATGCAGGCTGGGATGCATTAAAGAAATGAGTAGACTAGTGTCATATCATACGTGCCTACATTCTCCACTGGCTGTCTATGTCTTTTTCCCCGCCTTTCCCCATCATCATCTTAACATTTACTCAAAATCCATAAAATGGACCAAGCAGCTGTGCTGTTTCATACAGTGTGTGTCGGAGTATATACTAGAGTATCTTTTGATATGGAATATATCTGGAATATGTTTTGATAGATGAGATTAATATTGTATTTATGTGGTTTGAATATTATAAATTTTCTTTAAAGAGTTAACAAGTGCTCAGTAGATTTTATTATTATTATTATTATTTAACATTGGAAAACCACTAAGGAATCCACAAAGTCAAAAGCTTGCTTATAAAAGTCTCTAGTTCCTTTACTCACGTGCTTGTAACTCACAAGTGCTGTGTGTTTTTAGAACAACTGCTGCTAATGAACAGACTTTTTCCAATCAGTTTTGAACGGAATATTGAAACATGAAAGATACACTGTAGCTGCATGAGTTTTATTAATTCTTATCAGGTTTTTTTTTATACTGTACTTTTCAAGTCATTTCCTGTTTCAGTGTTTTCTAAGAAACAGACTACACTCTATTAAGAAAAGTCTGTTACTGCAGTCTAGAAGAAACCTCTTTTAGATGAAAAGGGAAAGAGGCCTGAGGTGTCTGATGTGGGAGCCCCTATCATACCATGTTATCTGGAAATGTGAATGGAAAGTCAGTGTGATCCAGCACTCAATACCAAAGACACTAGAGAGACAGGAAAGGAAGAATCCTTCTGACTGCTGCCAGATGCAGTCTTGGGACACAACATGTATTGCAGGAATTAAAAACATCCACAGGTGTTGTAGAAAATCCCCTAATTTGAATCCAAATCCTATTTGTATTGTGTTCAATAGCAAAACTCCAGCAGATTTTGAAGGTACCATATCAGAGCCTGTGGGGATGAATCCTCTTCCTTAAATGAAATTTTACGCATTTCTGTGTATGACCTCAAACCTTCCTACATGACTTTATAGAACAGCAAAATATGATATGTATTGTGCAAATGGCAATGTAAGGCAACACACTGTAAAAGTAATCTATATGAAATGTTTTATATTGCTAGGATATGCAGTTCACTTCAGTTTGGTGTTATAAGAGTCACACAGCAATTCAGGAGATTTATGGCTTCACTGAAAACTGTGATGACATACCCTTGGACTACTTAGCTCTCAGTGCAACATCTGGGCCTATGTCCAATACTTGATAACCAAGTTATCCACAAAGTGATACAAACCCCATTTTGATTTACGGCACGAGGACATTCTTCTGTCAATTAGTATAACTTAAAGGTCCATAGGTGCTTGATCCAGCCAGACACTTAGGTGTGCTTTTATCTCTGAGTGTGCAGCCTAGGCAAGCCTTGTACTCACTCGCAATCCTATTGATGTCCATGGGATTTGGCACTGGTGCATAACTCCAAAGCTTATTGGTGCTTTCAGGAGGTGTAAATTAAAAACAGCCATTCAAACAAACCATGTTCTATTCCAATTTCATGAGCCACATCTCGTCTTTATTCCCTCTGAAAATATTTCTTCCTATGTGTTGCCTGTATCTCCTGATAGTGATGGACCATGTTTCACTTTGAGTTGGGAGTACAGTTACATCTCTTGGGCATACTTTTTCCACTGGATGCCATGCTAGGAATGTATTAATATATCTTTGATAGGCCAGAAGAATGTGGAATGTGCATACTGACAGGACATTTGGAGCCTGTGGGGAGGGCAAGTGAGGAGAGAGTCTGGGCGGACGGAAACCTTCCTCCTTGCAAGAGACAGTAGTGGTGGAATTTGCTGTGCCATGCTTTCATACCAAGCCTCTTCTCTGTTTTGTTAGTAGCATCCCTACACAGTGTTATATCATCTGTTCCCAACTCTCCACCAGCATTGCTTCTGTGTGACCTTGGGGCAACCCTGAGTGAAATGGAACTGGATGATACCGTTTCTTCCTGAATTTGCAAGACATAAAAACAAGCTTAAAAACAAGGAGGCAAGAGGGAGAACACAGATATCTGTTTTATGCCTGTTTTATTTACATAATTTTAGCTGTGATTTAGGCTTTCACATTTGTGTTTTCTCTAGTCCTGATTGAAACCCCACAGGTTGTTACAAGTTCTCACTAATTAAAAATATGATATATTTTTCTGGCAATTCCTTTTAGGCTCCTTACATCTAACTGTGGGTAGACTTTATCAGCTGTATGTTCTTCCATGTGCCTTCTATTTCTGCTAAATGCAAAAAAGGCATATTAATATGCATGTTATACTCCTTACTCACAACTCATGTGGCTGCTGTTTTTTTTAAACATGGATTATTTCTCAATATTATCAGTATTGTTATGAAAAATAATGGTTGTCTTCATTGTCTTTGTAGCCCTTTTCCACTTAAAGCATTTATTTATTCCCTGGATAGTGTTATAATTCAAGCCATTATTAAAAATACTGGAAATATATCACTGAGGACAGACTCCTTGGGAATGTCTATATATATACACACATGCATATATGTATTTCCAGTTAGTGAGCCATTAATAAGGACTCCTTGAATACAGTGTTTCATCTAGTCCGTGTCTCCTTTGGTGGCTTATGAAAATGTCAAGGGAGACAGTATTAAAAGACTTGCTCTGCCCAAACTGTTTGACATTTATTGCATCACTACTATCCACTAGGCACGTATCCTGTTACAGAAAAGCAGGCTGGTTTGAGTGACTTGTACTTATCTTTTAGTTTAATTTAATTTATTTCTGTGAAATACTAACCTTTCCATTTAGTAGCATTACACTCTCCTTTCTCCAGCTCATGTTAATCCTTCTGCTTCAAACTTCTCATCTCTCAGTATTTGTTTTAGCTCTCAGTGCTTGCTTTTCAGTCCTATTCAGTATTGTGATGAGATAATATTCTTCCTATCGTGTTTCTGGGTTGTGGGGTTTTTTGTTTGTTTTTTGGTAGAGATGAACTTTGTCTTATGTTAGTATGTTGAAAGCATTTATGAGTTGCAGAGTTATACTAGAATATGAGTTTCAGGTCTTTGTGAGGGAAACTCAATGTTCTAGAACCTAAAAAAGGCAAAACTCAAAATTTAAAGCTATACATGTGATATTTGTTCTTGCTGGAGAGTATCCCTGTTATTTTTTTATTGTCTTTATCAGTAATGATGAGTAATAATGCAAAGCCTGAAGTCTTTGCTAACATAGGCAGAATCCCACTAGTGTCCTTGGGAATTTTACCTTCAAAATGAACAAGCAATTAACGTCAGGATTTCTGTCTTAAGATTGTATTGGAATGGCCACTCAGGCAGAGTGCTATTCAGGTTGTCAACCCCAAATTTCTCTCTCCACCCAAGTCAGAGAGCTGTCTGCAATTACAGCTACATAAAGAGCTTGGCCAAAAAATCTCATTAATTTGAGAGGGAATTGTCGCTCTCAGCCTTTCTCTGGACTAGGCTGCATATGCTTCTAGCTGGATTGCTCCAGAGACCTGACAAAGAGTCTGGAGGGCATTTTCCTAGGCTATTACACAATGTTTTGCTTATAAATATGCAGAATATTCCCAAAGGACTAAACGTTGTTGGTAACATGACACACACTCCCACCCACCCCCAAAGAATAATGTCTATTAAACAATTTTTAATTTGTTATGGTATTATAGATCCTGAATAGCGCATATTCACAAAACCATTGTGAAGCCACTATCCTATCCCATTTCTCCCTAAGAGGCCTTTGATGCTCTTGGTCCTATTCCGTGGCTCACCAGTGTTATTCAAGTCATTAGTTAGGCTTTGCAAAACCTGCCCTCAGGCTCTCGACTTCTTTGAACATGCCTCAGCTTTTCCAGTCTCTGAGTCCTTTCTTCATACTCTGTAACATGGAAGACTGTTGTGAAACCATTTTCTGCATTCTTGCCCCTTCGAGGGCTTCCATATTGAAATGTTCTTCGAACCACTTTATTCGAGTATAAAGCTCAAAAGTTCTGAAAGCTCTGATTTCATAGACTTGAGGGGAAAACCAAGTAGGACCTTAAAAGGGATCATCCTCTCCAGAGTTTTTGAAACAGCAGGCTTTTGGGATGGTTTAGTAAAAGAACAGATTTTCAATTAAATTGTTGTTTTAAATGAAATGTATGTCTCTTGCAACAATTTTCAATAGTTCATTGAAAAACAGTATGTTCCCAGTGCCATCTTATTTGGGGCTTTTAGACAAATATATTGAAGATATTTTGGTGAAAAATTGACATTCTGCATAGTTTCTACTTTTTTTTTTATCAGCCCCAGTATTGAGGTCTTGGTAAGAGTGATGAAAGGAGAGTGGCATTTTAGAGATAAAAAAAACAATTTGGTAGCTGAAACTTTTTTTTTCAATGGGAAAGGAGGTGAGGCAGTGGATGGATAGGAAGAAGAGCTTGCAATTTGACTTGTTTCAGCCACAGAAGGCTGAAACATGAGGGAGCCATCTTCAGCTGGAACGGTTGTTTAAAAATACTAGGGTTTGTGAGGACTGTGTTAGCTCTTCAGTGGTAAAAATAAAGTACACTTAGTGTTTATTTTCTCCTCCACATTTCCCTCCCTTCACAAAAGAAAACTAAATGCAGGGTTTGAATGCAGAATTTACCTTTAAAATCTGATTTGATGGAAGTATCTTCTGAACTGAAAACATTGAGTCTGTTGGTCCCTTTCTCTCTACATATTTAGCAATACAGGATGCATGAGTATGAAAGCTGGGCAGCTGGGATCTGTTTGTTTTTGGAGAACTGGAAGCTCTTTGAAAACTGCAGGAGTAGATACGTTTCTGAAGTTTTATTTCATTGTTTAGCTTTCTGTCATCCAGAAGTGCAGTGTTTACTTAAACGTTATACAAGCTCAGTGTTGTAAATTAACAAGTACTGTTGTAAATTAGGAGTCTTGGCTTTAAACTGTTGGGCTTAATGTTATAATTGAAAACAGCTCTACCAATGCTCAGCTGTCGAGTCCTAACTTTATAGGAATACCTTGGTTTCAGAATGTAACATTCCCAGGCAATTTTGAAAGTGTGTTGAGCTAAACCTGAGGTGCATATTTGCATTTTTGTGACCAAATGAAACCTGCCACATAAATCTGAGAAATCCACATCATCTAAGATTTGATACTAGCAATGCATGCCCTATTTTGGGGACATAGCTCCTGGGTAGGTCCTGTGTAAGGTCTTGTTATTAAATGTGTGCACAGTTCCAAGAATTAGATTTTAATCTGTGTGGCATAGTTAAGACTGCATTTTTTTTTCTGAAGGAAAATTTGTCACATTTATATTCATATTTCAGGTCATATTTCACCATTATGCTGCATGAAAACACAGTCACAACCAGAGATGGAAGCTAAGAGCCAGATACAGGAAAACGTTGGAGGTAAGGTAGCTCTATGAGTGCCCTAAATGAGAATTAAGCTATCCCAAAGAGAAGTGTTTTGCAGATGACATGTGATGGAGTAGAAGGAACACAAACAAGTTGGGACACTAACATTGTTTCAAAGAGTACAACTGCAGGCAGAATCAAATAGGTAAGAAGAGGCAAAGCAAAGCATAAAACAAAAAAAATCAGGGACGATCTTAATAGGTAGGAAAGACTTCTATGTGCACTCTTCATACAAAGATCTCTGTTCTCACTTTCCTTTAAAAAAGAATGTACACATTTTATCCATATCTGATTGAGGTATTTATTTAAGAAGATAACAGAGCATGAACAATGGGAGTGGAAATAAATGATTGAGCAGTAGCAGGACAGACATGTATTATATGGAGATCCTTACTGCAGAGTAGGCTAGGTGTTTTCTCTAAATAAAGGAGATATCAAGTAAGAGATGTTAGAGATTTCTTTAAATAACGTTGCCTCAGTGATGGTTTTCCATGCTGAACTCATCACCAAAGAAGTAGAAAAACACCTGAGTCAGTTAAAAAGGCAAAATACCCTCTCCTAAAGGGTCACTGAGGTAGGCAGAAAGTGTTCATTGGTGGATTCTACCAGGAACAGGGAGCTCCTGTAGACATCAGATATGGTGAGGGTTAATAGTCAACAGTTAATAAGAATTTAGTTTGTCACTTTAGCGAATGGAATTCTAATTTTCCGTTGTCAGTTCTCCAGTCTACAGCTGAGAGTAATCCTCTCATCTCAGGCATTAAGCATGAGGCATCACTCAATACCCAAGATATTTCAGAAAGTAAACAAATGTGATACTTGTTTCTCTCCCTATTATGCTAGTGTTAGATTTTGAGGTTACTGAGTTAGGGGAGGCATGGTATGAAGGGAACATGCCATGTGTTGCTTTGTTTGGTCAAAGAGATGTCTCACGCATTTTTACCTCCAATTCCTGAAGAGATGAGTTCCCACAGTTGCGTACATCCTGTCATAAGCTGGGGCTAAGCTCTGGGCAAAATAGCTGGTATTGCTAATGTTGCAATTTCACAGATCATAAGACAAATATAATTCATTTTTGGTTTATTTTCTGATATTTGAAATTACAGAGGCAATTGTGTACTGTTTTTCTCTTTGTTTATTAAAAAACAACCAGTTTACCTACATGCATGGTAGAACAAGACATGTGGTGTCACTTCTGGTTTTTCTCCTCCCTGTTAGGAAAAATGGTATGTTCCCCAGCTGTCTCCTGCTTTCCACTCTACAAAAGCATTCAGCTCCCATCCTATACCTTGGAACAGGATGTGGCTGAGGCCAAAACCACCAAGGGTGATTTTGCAGCTTGGTATTTCCCCATGGCTATTGTGTCCATCTCCTAAGTATAGCAGAAAAAAAAAAAAAGTGTTTGTCTCAGCAATTGCTTTTGTTAAAGGCTCATTTTAAATGGTGAACACAGCTTCATGACATTGAAATAATACACCATTATTTGATTGCTGAGCAACTCTTGCTACTTTGGCTTTTGATGAGAGTTTTTTGTATCACATGTATCTTCAGGAGACTAAGGCACTCTGTGTGAGCTGCCATACACTATCCTTCAGTTTCCCATGACAAATAAAGTGCTTGTTAAACCAGAAGTGCTTCTGTTAGAATGAAGTTACACATGGCGTTTTGAGGCAGTATTTACATGACTTCTTAAGATGAATGAATCTGTTGGTGACTTTATTCCAATCCCAAATAAAGTCAGGACCTCTCAAGTATTATCGCATAGAAACAGACCTTTTACATTAGATTGTAGAGGCCTCGGTGTTAAATCTTTGCAAGTTAGAAAGCAAAAGAATTTTAAAAAAGATTAGAAGAAACCTGCACCGTTTTTCCAACCTCTGTTTAAGTAGGCTTCTTACTAAGAGAAATTATATAATTCTTGGCTTCATTAGAAGGAAGTAATTCTATTAACAAGGCCAAGTGCAAGATCCTGCATGTGGGTTGGGGCAATCCCAGGCACAAATACAGGCTGGGCAGAGAATGGATTGCAAGTAGCCCTAAGGAGATGGACAGGGGTACTGGTGGACGAGAAACTTAACACGAGCCAGCAATGTGTGCTTGCAGCCCAGAAAACCAACTGCATCCTGGGCCACATCAAAAGAAGTGTGGCCACCAGGTCAAGGGAGGTGATTTTGCCCCTCTACTCCACTCTCTTGACACCCCACCTGAAGTATTGCATCCAGCTCTGGAGCCCCCAACATAAGAAGGACATGGACCAGTTGGAGAGGGTGCAAAGGAGGACCAAAGGATGATCAGAGGGCTGGAGCACCTCTCCTATAAGGACAGGCTGAGAGAGTTGGGGTTGTTCAGCCTGGAGAAGAGAAGGCTTCAAGGAGACCTTATAGCAGCCTTCCAGTACCTAAAGGAGGCTTATAAGAAAGACAAGGAGAAACTCTTTAGCAGGACCTGTTTGATAGGACAAGGAATAATGGTTTTAAACTAGGAGGTAAATTCAGATGTAAGGAAAAATATTTTTACAATGACAGTGGTGAAACACTGGAACAGGATGCCCAGAGAGGTGGTGGATGCCCCATCCCTGGAAACATTCAAGGCCAGGCTGGATGGGGCCCTGAGCAACCTGATCTGGTTGGAGATGGCCCTGCTTCTTGCAGGGGGGTTGGACTAGATGACCTATAGTGGTCCTTTCCAACTCAAACTATTCTATGATTCTATGATTCCATTTTAGTAAGTAAGTTTTAAAAAAAAAAAAGTTAATGCGCTTACTGTTGGTAAAATTGTAGCCTGCTACAGCAGGCTCCAAAATTGCTCATAATGCCAACCTGGCAAATGATAGCATTTGGGTATGGTCAGCTCTGGTGCAAGTCTAACACACCTTAAGAAATACATTTAAACCTTTTTCCTGCCATGATTTTTTTTTTCTGTAGTGGATTAAATATAGTATTAGTCTATACATGAAGATATGCCTGGGATTTGATATAGCGAAGAGTTGCTACGAGGGTGAGGAGCACTGACCATCACCTCCTAAAGTCAGAGCTGTGAATTTTCATCTTTCAAGGTATCTTGAGTGGTTCCTAAGCAGTGCCAAATATCAGACCTTCACAGCACTCCCAGATCTGCTTTCAGTGATGTTCATGGGACTTGAGTTACCAATGGGAAAGAAGTATCAGCCTTGCTGAGAGCCCATGATTGCAGCATGGGCCTTCCCTGTGTCATCCTTTGGTTTTCTTTCTGACTCCTGCAGTCCCATGCAGGCCTACAGAACTGCTGATGCTGCTGTTGTGTGGCATGGCAAACCAGATCGCTCGCCCATTCTGAGTTAAAATACCTCTTTTTGCTTTCATTTGTGTAAGATTATTTTTGTAAACATTTGTGCATATTTATCTTGTGTGAGGTTAATTCCTTCCTATGAATAGTTGAATAAGCTCAGTTGAAAGGTGGTGTGGGAGGAAGGGAACAAGAGAAAAGAGTTGCCTAAGCTGTCCCTGATGCTAAGAAACGAAAGGCTGAGACTGGAATGTCAGTGTTTAAGTCTATAGCACGTTGGATTTGGTGGCAAAGCCAATTTCCTTGCTCCTGCTTTGTTCCACCAATGTTCTGTGACTTCCCCTGTCTCGTATACAATCTGAGCTTATTTCCTAGTGTTTGTAATGACATTGTGTCCTGGTTTTATTTAGGGAGGGGGGGGCTACAGTGGCAGCTTCTGTAAGAAGCTGCTAGAAGTTTCTCCTTTGTTCAGTGGACTCGGCTATGCCTAGGGCAGACCCATTGGTGGCCAGGGCCGAGACAATTGGTAGCAGAATGTTCTGTGATAATGCCTCTGTGATAACGTATTTAAGAAGGTGGAAAACAGGGAGAAAAAAAGAACAAGATGTGAAGAAGCTGGAGTGGGGGCAGAGAGGGGAAGCCACGAGCCTTGTGGGCTTTGCAGGCCTCACCCTCTGGCCTCCTGCCAGGCGTCTGTCTGGGCCCGACTCGGCCTGGCCCAGCTGCAAGAAGTGGAGAGGAGAGGAGATGTGAAGAGAACCTGAGAGACGTCTGCCTGCCTGTTGTGAAGAATTTTTCTTGTGAGAGAAACAGCTGCAGACGCCAAGGTCAGTGAAGAAGGATTGGGAGGAGCAATGCGGCTCCTGGCCAAGATTCCCCTGCAGCCTGTGGTGACAACCATGGTGGAGCAGGTTGTCCCCCTGCAGCCCATGGAGGTCCACGGAGGAGCAGAGATCCACCTGCAGCCCGTGGAGGACCCCACACCAGGGCAGGTGGATGCCTGAAGGAGGCTGTGGCCTGTGGCGGGCCCATGCTGGGGCTGCTGTTCCAGAGGGACTGCACCCTGTGGAAAAAATGACCCACACTGGAGCAGTTTCACGAAGGACTGTAGCCCGTGGGTGGGACCCCACACTGGAGCAGGGGAGGAATGTGAGGACTTCTTCCCCCAAGGAGGAAGGAGTGGTGTAAAGTGACGTGTGATGAACTGACCATAACCCCCATTCCCTCTTCCCCCCGTGCCCCTTGGGGTGGGGGGGAAGGAGGTAGAGATAATGTTAAGCCTGGGAAGAGGGAGAGGTGGGGGGAAGTTATCCTGGTCTCTTTCTCATTATCCTGCTTTGTTTTTAGTAATAAATGAATAGTTTTCCCCAAGTCGAGTCTGTTTTGCCCATAACGGTAACTTTATGGGCAATCTCAAGCCTCGAGCCTTTTTCTTATATTATCTCTCCCTATTTCCTTTGAGGGTGGGGGGAGTGAGAGAGACACTGCGTAGTCTGGTCCTGAGCGGGGCTAAACTACGACACATTGCTACTTTAAAGTAGAGCATTAAAAACATATTAAATTGGTTTACATTCTTATCTCTTTCTATACATGAATTCCCTGTCTTAAACGAAACTCATGTAAGCATTGGAATTCAAGGAGACAAATACTAGATCTTCCTGCATGTTATCATCTTTCTAGTTCTTTTTATTTTACATATCAGTGATTTTATGTAAGAAACAAGAAAAAAAATGTGTACTTTGCACTAATAAGAGCAGCGGAACATACCTGAGCTATAAGAAGTGATCTAGCCATTGCTGTGTGGAGCCCTCCACAAACTGATTTACCCTGCGCTGCTCCGAGAAATTTACACTTTCCTGCCTATACCCTATGCTTAGCTTGCACTACAGGACTAAATATTGAGCTTATCCACTTCCTCTTTTTGTCAGGCTTTGTTTATGGCTCAGAAGCAGCACATGGAGGGTGGAGGGGCTTAAATTTCTTCATGCTTGTATTAGGCATTGGCTCTAGATCAAGAAATACGTGAGCAACATTTATTAAATAAGATTGATTGCAGACCTGTACATTCATGTCATTTCCACTAACATTTTTCCATTTAAACTCTTAATTCTCCCTCTTGTGACCTCAAAATAGTGATTTATCACAATCTGCTAGCATTTGATTTCTGATGTTACAGAGAGAGATTTGTGAATGTCCAGGGCACAGATGATCTCAAGCCAGGTCAGTAGATCCCAGTCTCCCAGATCCTTGAATGTGAACTTCAAGCACTGTTTTTACAAAGGAAACCATTCAGTTCAATGAAAGCCAACTCTGTTTTCAGGGTTACAGGCTGGGATTTGTGCCTTTACTGAGCTGTGTAGCAAGCAGAGCGTGTGGAAACTCCCACTGAATAAGCCAGAGTGAAGGGCGGGGGAGGCCTCCGCTCCAGCACACAGGATGCTGATCTGACAGTTCTCTCTCCCATGCCTATTTTATAATAACCTGAACCATATTATGCCTGGTGATTTGTTAAATTTGCATTCAAATTTGAGTCAAAAGCTGAAACTATGGCTGGGCTAAAGTCATCTGGAATTTTGCCTTTGACTTGAAAGGGCCACACTTTTTATCCAGGTCTACAATTGCATGAGTGATTTGAAGGAGCACATTTTCAGCTCCTCGGCAGAGACAGGTCTATTTGATGTACAGCTCTCTGCCATGGCAGCAGAATCTTTTCTAGATGAGATTTCTGTGCTGCTCTTGCTTATTCCTTCTCCTGAAGTCATAAATCTCTGTTTAGGGCATCAAAATCCTTCTCTGCAACAGCTGGTATTGATTTTAAAGATGCTCCAGGTAAAGAAAAAAAAGTCAGTGGAAGGAATATAATTCCTGTTGGCATGCATTTTCCCCTAGATATTAAAAAAAAGAGAAATGGATCTTTTTCCTCTGTCATGCTTGTTTGTTAGAAGAAAAAGCATGCAAGAAATCTCACCCCCATCCCCGGAGCGATGACCAGAGACACTTGCCATCACGACTCCATCATGCAGTGCAAAAGCACCTATGGGGAGCACAGGAGAGGCAGCAAAACTTCAGAAAAAAGTGGTGGGAGAGGTATGCAAAAGGAGTGATAGGGTAAATCCCTTTTTATATAAGTTTGAAAAGTCACTTACAGTAACTTTTAGAGCAATATGGTCCCCCTGTAATCTCTGTGGCTGAAATACCTAACTGTGCAAATAGGTAGGATACTTAACAACTTTCCTTCCTGTTCTGGAGGCCCTGGCTGTTGTCTTAGCTCAAATAATGTTTGACAGTTCAGTAATAAGACAAAAGACAACCTTCTTTTTTTTTTGTCTTTTTAAATCCAGATAATTTAATACAATAAAGAAGCGGAGACATCAAAGCAAAGAAACTATATACATTGTACAAAGCATTGGGAATCTGTTCTCTTTTTAGAATTTTGACATGTGCTATGTAGTGTGGTTACAGCTATTAAGAAAATACAGACATCTTTCCATGCAGTCCTCTTGCTAGTTAAAACAGTCATGTGAAATCTGTTTTGATGCTGCACAGAGACACACAGAGCTTTATTACTGGCTTTCAGTGAAGGTGTGCAGAATATGTTGGCCTTGTACTTCATTAGAGCAAGAGCAGGGCAGTTAATCCTGAATGAGAGACATGGATTAGATTTATGACTCAGAACAAGTTTTGTGTGTGTAGACTGCTTTCTTGTTCCGTCTTCAGAGCTCTGCTTAACTTCTTTTGAAGTGTGTTTGATTATCATTTACTGTCTGGGAGGCTGTTTTCAGAGGCTTTCCTGTCCTCCACCGTACGTCGTAGGTAGGACTGCTATTGAGACCTAATATGGAGATGCAAAGGATCTTCCCTTAAGATCTCTCTTATCTAGAGGGCAGCGTGTGAGCCTGTGCCAGCACCATCTCTAATCAGCACAACAATTCCTGAAAGAGTTGATGGAGGGGACAAAGGTTTTAACATAGCTTTTAATTTTTCAGAAAGCGTCTCTTTTATGGACCAAGTGATAGCCCATAAGATCCCCAAATCCCTATCTACCTTCAAGCAGTTAAAATACATACAGACTTGACTGCAGGGGGTGACATAATTTAGTCATCTCAGGAGGACAGGATGAGCTGTTAGTTATGTCTTCTACTGGGATTTCAAATGTAACCTTAACTCAGGTTTGCTATTGTTATTGCCTCCCTCCAATGTGTTTATCTAAGACCTATGGAAAGACCTTCTTGAAGGCAGAGTGAGCTGCAGGGGCTCGGTAGCTCTGAAACCTGCATGCACAGTTCTTTAAGTTGGGGCATGGACAAAAATACCGCAGTCATTCAAAGAAAAGTGTCTAGCTTGGTTTTTTTGAAAGTTGAGTCCAAGTTGTCTTAGTTACCAAGATGATTATGCTTACTGGGTTTAGGGTATTTTGATAATTATCATCCCTAAAAATGTTTTACAACAGTGCTTACAACACTGGGGGAGATGTGCTAGCAGATTACTAAACGTTAAGTTAATAAGAAGTGCTAGGGTACAGGTTTTAGATGGCAGAGAGATGAATGGTAATTGCTGTGCTGTTTTATTTAGCAGTTTATAAACAAATTATTTTGCTGATTGCAGGTTTAGGTGAGATTATTGTCCTGAGTAAAGCCTTATTAGCATGGGAAGAATATTTTCACACACAGTTAATGAGAAGACAGTGACAAATTCCAAAGGTCTGCTTCTTGCTTAGGTGGGAAGGTGAGACAGCACGACTGATTTTAAAAATAAGTACTTTTTTTTTTTTTTTTTTAAATGATGTGTGCATATACCAGGTCAAGGGCCTCTTGGCAAGGTTTCCAAACACACTGGGTTATCTTAGGATCATGAACTTTCTAGTTTGGCAAGCATCCTGGTCAGTAGGGAAATTCATCAGACCACTGTCAATACAGAAGAAATGGTCTTCGTTCCTCACAAATACAAATGTAGTTGTACTTCCCCTCACACATTCTGATCTCTACTTCTGGGTTAACACTTTGGGAATAAATATTCATCCATTATGAAGGCTTCTAATGTGAATAGTAAAACTTTGTGGGTTTTTTCCTTCGGTTAAGACCCATGATGGGCTAGACAAAGAAAGGGAACTATATTTGGTAAGAATCAGGCGTTGTTGCTATCAAATAGATTTTATTAATATAAATAATGTACTTTATTGCTATAAACTATTGGCTAAAGAGCCAGGCTAGACATTGGCTAAAGAGATAGACATCCACCAATGACAAAACTGTGAACCAGACCAAGGGGATATAAGAAAAGGAATTTTTTAATCTTGAATTTTTAGATGGATTCCTGAGATTATTTACTGCTCTTTTAGCCACTTAAGTTCCCACTAGAGTCTGATTTGTCTTGATCTCATCCAGTTCAGGCATTGTTACTTAATCTTTTACATATTCCAGGATGTCACTTGGATTACTAACCAGACTCTGTTATGTTGTCAGCCATAATTTCTCCTGGAATAACTACCTTGCTGTATCCCGATAACCATCTTCATATGAAGATCATTTGTTGTTGCCCAACATGGACAAATTCCAACTACTATTCCAGTTGGGATGATGAGCTTTTCAGACAGCAGTAGTAACTCCTATGTAAACTCCTATGTGGAGGAGATAGACTTATATTAAAAACATATTTATAATCTGCAGCTATTCCCTATGGAAAGAGGATTTTAGGACTGATGCATCTCTTCAGGTGAGCCCATAAAATCAGGCTGAAATACATTTAAGCCACAAGCTAAGTGCACAGCTAAACTTAACATAGCTGAAGAAGGACTTCATTGACATGTACAGGTCAAGAGTTATTGGCTGGAAAATATGTCAAAACCTAATGTTTGGAAAATACGTTTGCTGTGCTGCTTTCTGGTTTTAAAGCTGATGGTATGGCAAAGTAATGAGTGACAGTCACTTTTACTGCATAACTTGGATACAACAATTCCCCATTTGTCACCAAAAAAATCAATTAACGTTTCAAAAAAGCATTTTATACTTTTCAGATGAGACTAACATTCCAATTGTAATATTTAATCTATATGTTAGCAGATAATTTTCCTGCTATATTAAGCCATTTTCTGAGCATATCTAGAGAAATGGGATTAATACAAAACTTCTATTTTTGTTGTTGCTTTCAGAATAATTATAGTGTAATTTTTATTAATTATGGAGAGTGATAATCATTATAATAAAATAGGAATCACATGTTTCGCGCATCTGTAACTTGTACAAAGTGAATAGGATGCTTCATTATTACCATTGGCAATAGTAATAGCAATTTTTATTCTTTTCATATGAATCAGGCTTTATTAGTTTCAGGCCAAATACTATGCATTATGACAGGGTAAGTCTGTTTAAGGATGTGGGTAATGATGCACTGGAGGGGTACAAATGAGTAAAAAGGAACTGTGGCAAGCTTTGAATAATCTTGTGTTTTAATCCAATCCTGTAAAGCTTTAAGCATATGTTAAACTTTACTCATGTGAATGGTGAAGCTGTTGAGACCTGGATTATCTCACCAGAATGAGAGCATCACTTTAAAGTAGGAGCTGCCAGCCTGTGGCACAGAAGGCACATGTGGCCCGTGAAACATCTTGATGTATTTGATGAGAGCCCACTGAAGAGGAAGGCTAAATATCCACCAGCCAAGTATTAGCATTGTATAAACCTGCCACAAGCACTGTTTCCTCAGCACCAGGAGGGCTTAATTTCCAAATGGCTACTGCCTAAAAATAGATAGATGATCCAGTCTAAAAGGGTATGATACAGAAGATGCTTGCCCAGATCCTCATGCTAGGAGATGTGCAGAGATGTGCCTCAGTCTGCTTCGCTCTGTGCTGTGTAGGCAGAGAGAGCTTATTTCCAAAACACAGAAAAGCACATCCAAGCTGTAACAGTACAGTATGCATTAGTACAATTTTTACAGCATCTGAATCAGTAACATCCTGTGTATTTATTTCTCACATTAGGATTTTTTTTTTCCTAAGCAGTATGAAAACTCTTATGCAAATGTTCTTGATACACTGAGCCTTTGATACTTAGCTGGTGCAACAGGTCTTCCGTAGTTCCAAAGTCTAGCTTTGGTTTAAATGTTACTCTCTGGACTACGTATTTGTGTTCCATAATTCAGGACATTCCGTTTCCTGTCCTTAAAATGGGGACTCTCAGAGAACCACAGTATTCAAAAGGCTTGAGCTCAAACCACTTTGAATACCTTTGAGAGATAAATAGCACATGGCACTGTAAGGAAGCACCTCTTAAATGAGATGACAGTTCTCCACCTAGCAAGATGCAGTTGCTGTGTAGCTCACTAGAGGGCATGTGACAGTACTTTATAATCTCGAAGATAAAGAAATTCTGATTTAAGACCAAAAAAAAAAAAAAAAACAAACGTATAAAAGTGATGTAGTTGCATTGCAAATAGAAAATGTGGAACTTGCAGTGTGCTAAATTTCAATTGCTTATTCAAGTACATTAGTCTTGTAGTATGCATATTGTGCCTTTTCTTTACCAAGGAAATGAGGCAGAGGCATGCTCTGCAATTTAGTCTGAATTCATTTTATCCAATTCTTTGTTCTTACTGTTTTTTTCTTACTGTTTCTCTGAAAAAAAAAAAAAGTAGATACCGTACTGATCCCTTCTTATGGAAGCTGCCAGAATAAGCAACTCAGATATTCACTATAACTATTTCAGAATATCTAGCATTTCTATTTGTAACCACTTAATCTTGTACACATGTTAAAGGAAATCAATTTTTAAAAGCAATTATTTTAGATTTAAGTTTTCTGTAGGCAATAGAACCTGGAGGACCTGGTTATTTTCAATATATAAACTATTCCCGTACCTTGGAGCTTTAAAATATAGAGGCATTTGGGTCAGTTGTTTTCATCTGCTGTATAAACAACCCCTAAATCTCCTGAATTTCCTAAGTATTTCCAGTTGCTTTCAATTTTGGGGTTAAAAAAAGGCATAATCCAAATAAGTCTAGCAAAACCAGTTCCCCCCTCATTTTTCTGCTGTGTCTCATATTGTGCCTGAGTGCATGTCATTTACAACTGTAACAACTTCATATTTGCTGAAGGGAGAGGACACAGGTATAGCATTGATTGGTTAAGATGGATAATTAATGAAATATGGCAGAAGACATTGCTTTGCGAGTCCAGGGCCAAAGTCCGGACTTCTTCACTTAGGTGTTGTTTTTTTTCAAACCCTTACTGGTGTAAACAGAACTTGGTTGAGCAGTAGCTTGCGTTTTTCCAAAGCATCATTCTTCATCATCTCGTAGCTCCAAGAGCTACATCTAAAAGTGAGCAAACAAAAAAAATAAAAGTCCAGCAATTCTCTTGGACTTGGCAGTGAAGAGCCCTGCAGAGGGACTCTGTAACTTCATTGTTTCCTAAGGCGGTTTCTTACATCTCACATCCATGTCTAAAGAGGCAAGAGGTGAAAGGTTTGTGTGGTCCATGAGTGGCCGCTGAAATCTGCCAGTTCCTCTCTGGCACTCAATTCAGTTGAAACACATCTGCTAAATTTTTCTCCCTGACGCCTGTCACTGATAGTGGCATTGTGCTTTCTCAGTTTTTCATTTGTGTGCTCCGGGTACCAGTGTCTGGTCAGCATCCAGCCCCACCTGAGCTTCCAAAGCTCTTCACTTTGCCTCCCATCCCTGACGTGTGTACTCTTGTTTCTCTGAGCTTGCTCCACTGCTCAGCCACTGAGTCACCCTGGATTTGCCTTCACACAGCTCACCTGGCTTTTCTCTCCTGCACTATTAGTATTCCTTTTTATGAACTGAAAACCGTACATTTTACAGGGGAAAAAACATAGTGCATCTTTGCAAAGAATGTTAAAAACAGAGGGGAGATAAAAAGCTGCACTTTGGACATGTAATAGCTAAAAATTAGAATAAGTGATCCTCCTTAATCATTCCTCCACTTTCTCTTTTGCCACTGTGCCTATAAAAAGCCTCTGAAAGATGATATGGCTGAGACACAGAGGAGACTAGATAACACGATGGCTTTAACTAAGTGCAGGAGATGTAAAACTTAAACATATGAAAACTAAACACAAATGGCTATATACTCCTCCCATACCCTTCATATGTAGTTTTAAACAAGCTCCTGTTTGGGCCAGAACCCATGGTGATGTGTGCGCTGCAGGCTGCAATCCTGTGTGCAGAGGTGGCTTTGAAACAGCGAGCATGTAGGTGGGGAAGCTTTGGCCCAGGGCAAACCACAAAACCCCTTGAACAGAAGGGCAGGCCATCCTGCCCTCTTCTGCAGCCAGCACCCAGCCAGCTTGCTTAAAAATAGCTCCTGTAGCTCAATACGACACTGCTGTGTGCTCGCTTAGTCACATCCACTGTCCGGAGAAGGGACATGAACCTGGTCAGTGCTGCCAGGTGACATACCAACAGTAAGATTAAATAAAAATCTGATGTAGGAGATGGAGACAGTTGTCACAGAGCCTCTGTGAAGCTCATTTGTCATGTAACAAAAGTCTCTGGCTACATTCTCTGCCTCACCTGCATTAAGAAGGAAAACAGCCGGGGTTAAGCTGATGCACTTCAATAATTGGGTTTTAAGTCAAACAGTCACATTAGTAAGGGACTGACACCAAGCATCACCCTAAATTACATTCTGATTCGGTAAACGCAACAAACAACTCTGTTCAGCCATAAGTAGGAAAAAAAAGGTAAAAAAAAAAGAAAAAGCACTTAAGCAGTTGCCTTTTTACAGAAGAAAAACAAACGATGTATCAAACTAGCAAGAAACATTTTTTTTCAATATTGTTTCCCTTGTTAAAGAAGAACCCCATTCTGCATCTGCCATGAAGATTTGGATGGTGGGTTGAGATCACACTGAAAGTCCGGGTGGCCTACATCAGAAAAGCTGCATTTCACAGAACATTTGCTATTGATATGTTGGGAAAGTGTCAGACTTGCGGGAGGACTGGAGAATATTTGCATGATACATTAATAAGAAACAGTTTAGTATACTAGATTACTAAAGCATGGTTAATTTTGAAGCCAAAGCCCACACATTCTTAACTTTTTTTCCCAGCTGAAGAGCCAATATACTCATGTATTGTACAGGAATCGCAGCATTATTCTTTGAAAGCAAACCCAGTATTTAGAAAATCCAAAACTGAGCTAACAGCACAGCATATAGGCATCACACAAGATGTTATTTTAAGCTGTATGCAGAAATGTCAGTACACTTGATATCTTTATTTGCAGCGCCTGTGTTCTGAGAAAGCAGGTTACATACGTTCTTGCTTTACTTGTCCTGTGAAACTGAGATAGCTTCATTTGTCTTGGGAAGCTCGGTGTCTGACAGACTGACAGGAGGTCTATTCAACAGTTCTGAGAGGTTTTAAAAGATGCAGGGATATATGCTCCTCTCCTTCAGTTTCTAGAGGGAGCTGCTTTTGAGACTGCTCTCCTCATCCCAGGAGCATTTTGAAAAACAAGTTAATTTCTGAACTGCAGAGTTTAACTGAGTTTAACTCAGTTTAACTGACTTTGCTGTACAACATCCTCAGCTAGCACACTTGTCTTCTGGAAGCATTAATCATCTTCCCTACCTTGAAAAGAACAATGGACCTACAGGAATGTGTGTCCTCTAGAGCTAATTTAAAACATAGTATTGACAAAGTAGTCCTATTTCCTAAGATCATATGAAGAATTAGAGTAGATTAAGTATATTCTCAGTTTAATCAGTGCAATCAAAAACTAATACAACCTCCAAGTCAAAACTAGGCATGGCTTCCATGTTTCTGCAGAATGAAAAAGCTATCAAATGCTCCTGTAATTGGCTGGTCATCTGTAAATTCAATGTTTAGTAACTGAGCAGTATTTTTTAAGCACTAAAGTCAAAGTGTGAGAGAGAGATTGTGTTTTGTAATCATCTTGATGGGTTTTTTTTTTTGAGGGACTTTTCTCTCTTTGATAATGAATGCTCAGTAACATGTGGTGGCTTTCACTGAAGTAGCAGAACTCCACCTCCCAGCCACTTCCCTTACAGTTAATGCCACATTGCTCCAGTGAGAAACTCTTGTGTGTGGTAGGTAGCAAATAAAAAGAATAGTCTCTTAGCCTTTAACCGGGTCACAAAATACTACCATACAATTTGGAAGGGAGTTATTTCCACAAAGATACTCCCCGCTCCTGCCCCAGTGATGCTGAATTGATGATTATCTGTAAACCAGTGGGGACAGAGATATCAAAAAAGGTGTGTAGTTAGACAATATGTATGTTAAAAAATTTATAAGACAGATATTGTAACTGTAAATCCGTATTAATCTTACTGAATCCCTGCAAAGAACCTTCTCTTACTCAGAGTTTTAGATAAAGTAGTATGGTTTTATCACAATAGTATGCTTGTGATGCATGGAGACATGGATAGAAAAGATTTTTTCAGTAAATTTATACAGAATTTAAAAGTTAATATCAGAATTAATGCTTTGCTTTAATAGGAAGCCATACATAGAAGTTAGCACTTTATTTTTCTGTTTTCTTCATTCTCTCCCTCATTTCAATATTGCAGACTATTTACTGTTATTTTGTGAAAAATTCCTGAGCAAGAAAGATTTAGTATGTATCAGTAACAACTTATTTTCATTTGATACATAAAATTAGGAAGATTATTTGGCCCAGATGTAAAGTATGGGGTAGAAAGTAGGGGTATTCCTTGCACACTGGCAATCAGAACCAAGTCCAGGGAGATACACAGAAGTAAAAAAAAATGAGGATTTTAAAATAAAAATGAAATATCCAAAATTGATCAGACTGCAAGTTGCAGATTTGAAACCTTGGGTTAAGATCTATTAAAAAAACTCCATAAAACGTTCCTAGATTATTATCTGATTTATTCCTTCCTGTTGACTCTCTTAGTACTTGTTTCCTTTCCCTATTAGTTTTTGCTCTCCTCCTCATAATTTGAATTACACTGTTTTAATAATTTAATCATTCATTTTCACTATTGGTGAGAGAATTGTACAATTTTGAGGTGGCTATTAGCACCTTTTGTTGCAGTCAAGTACTTCTATGTGGACTATGAGGTAATGCTTCAAGCGTCTAGGGAAGCCTCAAAGATCTAGCTTGGGCTGAAAGAATCAGAAACATGAAATGAGAATCATTCTAAACCCCAACATTTCCATGTTTCCATTATTTCATTATGTTTTGCTTTGAAAAAAATGGAAAATCAAATTCAAAGATCAAAGTCCACATAGCTTTCTACACACAAACTAGCATTTCATCTAGATTATACATGTAAATAAAGTTGCAGCTTGCTCCTAAGACATAAAAAGCAAAGGTCAGATGATGGAAATAAAGGGAAAAACATGTAAGTCTGTTTGTTCTGCATTTCTTGGCAGCCAATACATTCAGTATTCTGGTACTTGTTATGCAGAAAAATAGAGTTGCCTATGCGGATATGAGCAAAAAAGGCAAAGGACCAGTTCTGATCCTCTTGTAACTGCATCAGTGTCAATGGACTTAATTAATTAATTAATTAGGCATTAATTTGGAATTAGTTTGGCAGAGGTTTTCGAGCCACCACTTGAGGTTCAAGTGCTAACTTCTTCTAAGACTCAGAAAAGTTACGCTCAGTAAGGCTGGCAAAAATGTCCAATTAACTCTTTCAGCTGGAAAAATCTGGGACAGAGCAGGCTGTGGAGCACAGTGCTAGGAAGAGCCAAACTTTGGGAAGGAAGCTCAGGCTGAGGTTTCCATAGCTATTGTCTTTGAACTACTGAAGGCCAGAGTGGGGCTGAGTTACCAAATACCAGAATGGGAGTAAATTTAGATGCTCCCTGGGGTATTTGTGTTTTGAGCAGTGAAGCAAGCTCCCTTCTCTCTGTCACACTGGCTGCATACCAAAGAGAAGAGGCTCCCCTTCCTTCCCCTTCTGATAATTTTTGTCGTCGTTTTATGCTGAGACAAAAACAGGGAAACGACTGCAACCAGGGAACAGAATGTAAACAGACATGCACAAAGGGGAAACTGCAACATGTTGTTCTTACCTGCTCTGCATCACCTGCACAACCAGCCAGGAATGCAGCATGCACGGTTCATTGAATGGCTATTGTAATTTACCCACTTTTAAGATTTTAGGGGGAAAAAAGTCCCATAATTCCGGATTTTGCTGCCACTTTATTTAGCAGCCATATAGGCAATGTCTTTAAGACAATATGGATTGAATCTCTTTTTTTTTTTAAATCCAATTTCAACAACAGATAGAGCAAAGAGATAGGGCTATCTTTGATGCTACCTCGAGGTTCTTTTTGTCCACTATGTGAGAGTGGGATACTGATTTGTTCTTTTCCCACTTTTGTTAAAATTGCATATGAAATGTTATTTTTCACAACAAACATCATGTCCCTGTCGTGGTTTTGTTAGTGAGGGGGAGCCTAAGGCGGTAGCTTCCGTAGGAAACTGCTAGAAGTCGCTCCCCTTTGTTCAGGGGACTCGGCTGGGCCTAGGGCAGACCCGCTGCTGGCCAAGGCCGAGCCGATTGGTAGCAGAATGTCCTGTGATAACGCCTCTGCGATAACGTATTTAAGAAGGGGAAAACAGAAAAAAAAAAAAGAGAGAAGAGAAGATGTGAAGAAGCTGAGTGGGGGCAGAGGCGCAGAGGGGGAGGTGCAGGCCTCATGGGCCTTGCAGGCCTCACCCTCTGGCCTCTTGCCAGGCAGCCGACTGGGCCCGACTCGGTCCAGCCCGGCTGCAAGAAGTGGAAAGGAGATGAGAAGTGAATAAGATGTAAAAAAGATCCTGAAAGACATCTACCAGCCTGTTGTGAGGAACGGCTGCAGACACCAAGGTCAGTTCAGAAGTGAGGGGGAGGAGTAAAGCGGCTCCTGGCCAAGATTCCCCTGCAGCCTGTGGTGACGACCATGGTGGAGCAGGTTGTCCCCCTGCAGCCCATGGAGGTCCACGGAGGAGCAGAGGTCCACTTGGAGCCCGTGAAGGACCCCACACCGGGGGAGGTGGATGCCTGAAGGCGGCTGTGGCCCGTGGAGGGCCCGCTGGGACAGCTGTTCTGGAGAGACTGAACTCCGTGGAAGAGATGACCCACGCCGGAGCAGTTTCAGGAAGGACTGTGGTGTAGGGGTGGGACCCCACAATGGAGCAGGGGAGGAATGTGAGGAGTTCTTCCCCCAACCATGAAGCAGTGGCGTGAAACAACATGTGATGAACTGACCGCAACCCCCATTCCCTCTTCCCCCCTGTGCCGCTCAGGAGGGGAAGGTAGTAGAGATAATGTTAAGCTTGGGAAGAGGGAGGGGCGGAGGGAGGTTATCTTGTTCTCTGTCTCATTATCCTGCTGTTTGTAGTAATAAATGCATAGTTTTCTCCAAGTCAAGTCTGTTTTGCCCATGACGGTAATTTTAAGGATTTCTCCCTGTCCTTATCTCAAGCCTCGAGCCGTTTTTCCTTATATTTTCTCTCCCTGTTCTCTCGGAGGGTGGGAGGAGTGAGAGAGAGACTGCGTAGTCTG
The DNA here is from genome assembly GCF_036417535.1 of Chlamydotis macqueenii. Classification (NCBI taxonomy): domain Eukaryota; kingdom Metazoa; phylum Chordata; class Aves; order Otidiformes; family Otididae; genus Chlamydotis; species Chlamydotis macqueenii. The sequence continues at coordinate 26,437,323 of NC_141559.1, forward strand.
GTCCCGATCGGGGCTGAACTACGACAGTCCCCTACAAAGCACACCTTTGTGGGTGGTCAGAAAGCAGTCATTAAGTTGGCATTTCGATGGAAAAACTGTTTCAATTGAAACAAATCAGAATTTTTTAAAAATCCCAGAAATGAAATACATTTGCAAAACAAAATGTTCCTTTTTTTTTTAAAAAAAATACTTTTTATTTAGACATTTACTTTATTTATATGTCGCCAATTATTGCAAGCATATTGGAATGAAAGGACTAAATTGATCAGAAATGATATTTCAAACATTATTTCATTAAGATGAGCAGTGAAATGTCCCTTATTTTCAAAAAGTTATTTACAAAGTCTACATTTTTTTCTAGAATACAATCCAATTGGAAAGGTAGCTCATAAGTGATGAATAGCAGATTCTTATTTTATCAAATGCAGGCATATTAGCCTGTTAGTAGCACAGATTGTGACTCTATTTAATGAACTAACCATTCAGCATAAATTCTTATATTACAGATAAAGAATTTTTGCCATGTCATGTTATCTCCTGATTCTACAGCAATATACTTGCGGTAGAAAAAAACTGCATGGAAGTTTATGTTCTATAAGACTTATCACTTTATCTTTCAGTTGTTTTCTTAAATAAAGACTGGGGGCAAAATTGAGCAAGCACACAGAAGAGGCAACCTCCCTAACTCCCTTTTTTTGCTCGGAGAGGTGGTGAATGCCCCATCCCTGGAAACATTCAAGGCCAGGTTGGACAGGGCTCTGAGCAACCTGATCTGGTTGGAGATGTCCCTGCTCTTTGCAGGGGGGTTGGACTAGATGACCTTTAAATGTCCCTTCCAACCCAAACCATTCTATGATTCTGTAAAGCAGAGGCTCTACTTTTTCTCTGAGAGTGGGATATTTATTACAGCCCGTAGATACACAATCCTAGCTCCAAAAGCATTTGTTTAAGGTAGGCTTGCAAGCCAAAGCAAGTGATCGAAAATATTTTTACATTTGCTGTTTTATATGGTCTTCAGATGTGACTGCATTTATCAGAAAACACAAGATAAATATAATAAACAGCAATCAGCTTTTTCAGTACTTATTATAGCTAAGGTTGCACAATGATTTCCATTCTAACTCCCTTTTCAGCCTCATAATTTTCTGCTGCTTTCATTCCCGAGAAGGGAATTTTCCTTACGGTTATTTTTCTTTGGAAAGTTTGAGTAACTTCGCTTCAATATTGCCAAGAATATTGCAAAGAAAATGGGTGTATGTAGACTTGCTAATTATAAGTATTTTTATTGTTTTAATAGCTCCTCAACATATGCAGCTGCGGGAGGGAGGCTGAAATTTCAGCTATTTCCATATCAAGTCAGCCGTCTTTCTGGGATACCGCAAATTCATGTTTTGGTTTGCGCATTGTGATCCTCTGGAAAACCACGTGCTGTGCATAGAGTGTAGCTTGCAGACATCTTCTTTGTGGCCCTTCGTGCTGGGGAGGGCTCTGGTGGGGCCAGCAGCTGTCCTGCACACGGACACAGGAGGAGGAGGAGGAGGAGAAAACAAAGCCTGACTGTTGCTGCTTCTCTCGTTCTGCACTTGTGGCTTGCTCCCGTCAGGGAGACCAGGGTGTTGAACTTGTGGCCTCCTCAGCATGCGACCCACAACTTTGCTGCGTTTTGCTGAAACCTTTCCTTTCGGAAAGTACTTCTTCCTCTGATTAATTCTGAAACGTATATCGCCTTGGCAGTGTGATCAGGCTGAGTTCAGTTCAGTGAAACAGCAAAGATACTTTGGAGAAAATAATGAAGTGGCTTAAAATAATTTAAATTGACAGGTTATTACATTTGGCTTTTGAAGCAATGTTTGTCGATGGTTATTAATTTTGGTGGGCTGGGAGTGTTTCCCTTTGCTTTTGCCGTCCTCCCAAGAAATCAGTGATTCTCACTCCAAAGGGTTAATGGTTGTCGGAGGAGCTGATTCAAATCCTGAACTGTGAGCAACCAAGCCAGTCGAAGCACACTGTGTCATTAATGAACTGTGACACCATCCTGGACTGTTCCTGAAAAGGAATTATTTATGAAGAGTAACAGTAACATTCAGTACTCATCTTTCTGAAAAAAAAGTCAGCAGGAGAAAAATCATAAATATGGATTTCAAAACAGTTTTATTGCATCATTTGCCTTCCTGCTCATGAGGAGCATGGCATTAGGAATTAGACCCAAGAATGCAGAAATCAAAGGATGTGATATTTCTCCTCCCGTTTCCGTGACCGGGGTTGCACGCTGCGAGCCTGCCTCTCTCTGGGCTGCGGTCGTACCTCCTGCTCTGGCTGCTGCCAGGGCCGCCCGTGGCGGCTCAGCCAGGCCAGGCAGCAATTACACCAGTGGCTGCGCCCGCTGACAGTTTTGGGGAGAGGGTGACCTTTAGAGAGAGAGGTGAACCGAGACTTCTTGATGTGGCCAGGCTAGGCAGGCACGACGTCAGCGCAGGGATGCTCTGCAGCCGGCGTCAAACCCCTGCCAGGGATTGTTTGTGGCGGCAGCCCAGCAAGCGCTGCGCTGGCTTGCTCTAGTTGCTGGTTATGGCAGCAGTCCTGAGGAGTGATGCTGAGACGCTGCCGCCAGCACCTTGCTATGCAGTCCCTGCACTGGCCTGGCAGCATGACCCGCAGCACAGAGTGGTCAGGGATGAAGGCTGAGGAGGAGGAAGAGCTTTATCCACCTGGCAGCCTGTCGCAGCGGCTGTGGAAGGGGTTACCGGGCACTTTTGGGATGCAGGGGTAGGGCTGTGGCTTTCACACATCCTCTGTCAGAAGGGCGGGCCAGCTCTTGGGGCACTGGCCACACCTGTGCACTTCGACGCTGGCAGAAACGTGGCATAAGCTCTAATGAGTGGTTTGCCTCATGCTAATATAGAAATATTACTTGTGGAGAAGAGTTTTGTGGTGGCCATAGGCTGCATTAGTATGGATTTTTGGAGCTGACACCCACCTGTCATGCTTTTGGGTGTTGCATGCCCTAGCCTGTCCTCTGGGTGCTTTGCTGGGGCCACAGTCCCAGGACATGAAGCATTTGGTGGAAATGCTGCAGTGAGGGGATTCCCTTGCCCTTTGTCTCCATTCTACAACCAGTGCCTGCGCTCTCTTGCCCTTCTACTGCCAGGCAAAGCCTTCTCCATGGTGGTGGGGGAAATTGGTTGGGGGGTGGGTGGGGTGGTGGTTGTGAGCCAAATACAAAAATGGTGCAAAAGGAAAGAAATGAACCCAGAAAGTGTCCCTGTAGAGCTGGAGGACAGAGGGGAGGAAGGAGCAACTTAAATCTGCTTTTTAAGAAGAAAATATTGCATTGTTGAGCTGCAGCCTTAGCAAAACTAGGTATTGCTTGATGGTCCTGATTGAATTTTTTAGTCAGAAATTAAATAAAAGACAGAGTAGGCCCCAGGGGCAGTGCTAAGGGAGATTTTGGCCATATCCAAGTTGTGAGAGTTGCTGTAAGGGGCAATGGAAATTCAGTGCAGCTGGTGAACTTAAAAAATAATAACAAAAAACAATACACCTCTGTGTTATACAATATCTTTCATACCACAAGTATCTCAAAATGCTTTATATAGAATTAAAAACAGATTTAATTTGAAGAACAGGTAATTTTGTTTATGTAAGGGAAAGAAAAACATAGGACATTAGACTGGACTTAAAGCTGGTATAAATCAAAAATGGTTCAACTGAAGTCAAGTGGCTTAAAATATAGATGCTGTAAAAGACACAGGATTGTAACCTGGCCCACAATATTTTGCATTTACAGTATGTAATTTGGCCCTTTGGAGGAGGTCAGATAAAGAATCTCCCGATTTTCATTGTACTTCCTTTTTTTGTCATTAAATTGAATGTTTTAATTTCTTATGTTCCTTTATTTCTTGCTTTTGTCTTGATTTCTGCTAGACTCTGGCTTTTCCAAACATTTCCTCTTTAAGAAAGTTTCAGAGACAACAGGGAAAAAAAAAAAAAGCAAGAGCAAAAAAGGAAAAAAGTTACTTTTCCATGCCTTTCCTGCCCCCATAAAAATCCCTTCTCTAAGAAAAGTGAAAAAAGGGCTACAATGAATTTACTGGAACTCCATGCAATGAATATGAGGGGGGAGTTAACATAGAAATACAAAGAGGTAGTAGAAAAGCAATTAAAATGTTGATTTTAAAAATGAAAATACTAACAAATTCAATTTCATTTTTCTGCCATTTTTTTTTTATTTCGGCAAGGTTAAGAAGTGAAACTGAAAAAACTCTACAAGAACCTTTGTTTTAGGTCACTTATTTTTTTTAATTAAATTTATAAACAAGTGTAATTGACAGAAACACCAAAGCATTTGCAAAACAGAAATATGTGGTTGGAACATTTAAACCTCTAACATTCATGGTACGAATATCTGATCTAGAAATAAATACAAGTGTTACTGTTACTCTGTGCTGTGTCTCCTCTTTATGGGTGCAAATAAGACAAAAGAAAAACCTACTTTTCTTACACAAAGCATTTTAATTTAGACTCAAAGTGATATAAATGCATATTTATTTGTTGAAATATATGTAATTTAAACATTAAATGAGAGCTGAGAACTTGTGTCTCACTGATGTAGTTCTGGGTGTTTGCAGCTGGAGGTCTCACTGGTGCTTAATGAACATTTGCCCTCTTGACTGTTGAGCTTTGCGTGCATGGGTTGTAACCAGCACCATCTCTCCTTCTGCCTACTGGAAATCTGCAGGAGGGATTAGCAGTTAAAGCTGAGCAGGGGGGGGTTTCAGACAATCTGCCTCCCTAGTTAGGGCATAAGTGCCACCTCTGGAGGTTCCCAGGAAGATTTTTGGTTATGTATGCAAAACTCAGGAGCAGGTTCGCTCTCTGCAATGTGGTACTTGATAAGATTTCTAGTGACCGTCTTGTGTTATGTGGCATTTGCCCCTGACTGTGGCTTTTGGGGTAATACTTGTTCCATTGCTTTGTATGGTTAGCTGCAAAACATCATATTGACCAAAAGACTGTATTGCTTTGAAATGTTTCACTAACCACACACACACAGAAAGTATGTGGACCTTAGCTTCTCCAAACTAAGCACCCAGACTTAGGGATTAACTTAGTGGTAAACTCTGCCTGATCCTCAGTAGTGTGAGAGCCTCTTCTGAGTGCACTTCATGCACTTAACAACCACTGATTTTTGTAGCTGGTTCCTCTCTTAGATCCCTCAGGGCACTTAAGAGTTTTAGATGTTCTTAGTGTGTTTCAAAATCCAGGTTGTAGTGGCATAGTCATATATTCCAAAAACAGAGATTCTTCTTGGTATTTTTGCCTCTGTACCATCTTCTTTGAGTTGATATTGTGAAGCAAATATGTGTCTTTAAAGGATGTAAGATTTGCTGCAATGAGGAGCATAGGAAATCCACATGTAGGTCTGGAAGTCTGTGTTTGAAGTACACAAGGCATGGCCTGAATGCTAGTTAAAAGTGAAAAAAAACCCCAAAATACCAAATAGCTTGTTTCTCAAGCATATCTCTATAGCATACTTTTGTTAAGAAAAAAAAAAAAAAAGCTCCTCTCCAACACAGGTTTAGCATTCTGTTCATCTACTACTTATTTCTTTGGTCTTGAGCAGCACGTTGGTCTGGCAGCAGTTTGCCCTGCAGTGAGGTGGGTTGTTGCTTCCTCTGGAGGGAACCATTTGTAGGGTAGCAGAGCAAAACCTGTTTCTATTTCCTCAGAGACGCTGCAAACTGTGTTCCCTTCAGAGCAGTGAGTTACCAGGTAGGTCTTGCCCTGTTGAAAAGATACCCACTTCTGTTCCCACTAAATTTAAATTAATGTGTGGAAACTTAGTTGAATCCAGCTGGCTGATGAACTTCATACTCAGCTGAATCCAGATGGATTTGAAAAAAGGAGTTTAGACACCTATTCTTAAATATCTGAAAAGCTTTGAGCATTCCTCCCTAGTTTTCTTCTAAATGTTATGAATATATAGGGACTTTGTTATGTGGCTTTCTTTTTACATTTACTAATTTAAGTAATAATTTTAATAATATATTCATAGAGATATATTTAATTAATTTAGAGTCTACTTACAGTCTGGTCCTTCAGGTGCTGTGTGCCTCTCTTCACTACCACACACATCCATTTATTTCAAGAAGAGCTGAATGATACTCACATGAGGTCATCATATTGTGTTTTTTATTGTCATGGATTCTCTTTGCGTGTCTCATCAGTTTATTTTGATCTCTTTGTAATCCTTCCTTTTTCAAAGCAACTCTGGTAGAGAGTACTCCACCAATGACTTATAAATTTCTGTTCCTTCCTGTGTAAGAGAAACACAGGTGGCTATTTTTTATGGGTTTTTTTAATAAAGAGTATCTGTCACAGCCAAATATTAACACAATACTCCATCTTCTAGCCTTCAGTGAAGAAAAAGACAAGTGGGTGGAGGTATTTATTGAGTGCACACAAGAGATAACATCTACAAAAAAAAAGTTAAAATTTGAGGTGGGTTGCTATTGCTGTCACCAAAGATAACAAAGAAGCCAGTTAATAGATCCAGAGCCCAGACCAATATACGATGAATTCTGAGTTGTGTAAAGTGTTTGGAGAAGGCGGCTGTTTAAAGTGTTAACACAGCCTCCTATATATTTTGATGAATAGTCCAGATTCATCTATAATTTTATTCAATGCCTTAGGGGTGAGAAAATGACATTTTTCTTGTCCTATTTCTGTAGTAATCTTGCAAAACCTGCTGATTTTATATTTTTACAAATTTGGTACCATCCATGAATCAGGACAGATCAGGGCTAAGGCTCTGTGATGGCATATACGGAGTATACCAGGAAAAGAGATGTGAATTGTAACTTAAGTCTTCTCTGCAGTGTATTTATCCCCAGCAAAAAGACAAAATATGACCAGGGCAGTCCACGGTAACAGGAAGAGGAAACGCAGGATTGACTTGTTATGAGAAATCAGGGAACTGTTACCAGTTTGTGTTTCTTCATCTCAGCTTGATCCCACGTGAGGATCGGGTCGGTGGACGTCAGCCCTCCTCTGTTGGTGCGTGAGGCTGCCTATGCACGTGTGTACACACACTGCCTATGTACTTCTGAGTGGACTGCGTGTTTCTCTGTGGCTGTGATTTTACTCGTTTTGTGCACGCACGTGTGTGTGTGTGTGTGTGTGGTGTTTATATGGCTTGCTGCCAGTTTTCTATGAAATTATCTGTTATAGCTTTTCCTCTGGCCCTGATAGCTATTTGCTTTTGGGTTTGGGAGGGGTGAAACACCAGGAGGGCTGGGTGTCAAAAACAATCAAAAAGGACTGGCTTTTATCAGTTGCTTGTGCAATTGCAGATTGCTTTCTGATCTTTTAGAAACATTTCCTTACAAATGTCTTCAGGAACTATTAGGGATGAAGACAGAAGTGTAATTTTAATTTATTTAAGGCTCCATAAAGATGGAAAAAGGAAATGCTGTGAAGAAGGCAAATATATGATTTGGGGTTTTTTTTTTTGTTTTGGGGTTTGGGATTTTTTTCCCTTAACCTAATTTTTTTTGAAATTAGGTGCTAATAAAACTGTTTCCAACTTCAAAACCAGTAAACATGAGCTCATCTGAAGCTCAAGCCAGAGCAAATGCCATGTGCTGTAGAACAGCCTAAAATCTAGTCTTGGAGATTGATATGTCATTTCAATTGTTACTAAAAAAAAAAAGAAAATCAGTAATAATCCCCTAAAGTAAGAGAGCATTAGATAACATAGATTAAAAAAAAAAAAAAAGAAAAGAAGAAGAAGAAGAAGGGAAAAAAATCTACCCTGTGAGATGGGATTTTTTCCCCGTGGAAAAAGATGTAAATTAATCTGCTCTTTATAAGATCCTCTGTTTAACAGAATACAAGCCCCAACATTAGGACACACTGCTAGCAGTCACATGTGGATAGACTATATTTTAAAAAACTTACCCACGGTGGTGTGGTGCAGGCAGTCCTCCTGCAGAGAGCTCCGAAGCCCCCAAGGAAAGCTTCTGCTCTCTGGGAGGGAGCAGGAGTGCTGGGGGCCGAAAGAGTGCTCTGCTCCTCCCTGGTATTCCTTGCCTTAGTAACTTCCTTTTGCACAACTGTTAATTTAGAAGAAAGGAAATTTCAGGTGCATTTTTCTTCTTCAGCTCTTCTGCTTTATAAAGAGGTAGAGTAACTGGAAAGGATTGATAGCTTAGAGGAGGGGACCTGTCAGGAGAAAACGTGAAAATTCTCTGTACCGTTCTCAGACATGGTAATGTTCATACATGAACATGTGAGATAGCGAGAGAGCTGCTCTCTCGTCACCTTTCGTTCCCTCCGCCCCACTTTCCCATGTGCAGGGGAAAGACAGGGACTCGCAGTTGCTCCGCTGCAGCACGCCAGTGCCCCACGGTGATGCTCTCTGCGCTAAACCTTTAGCAGGTGACAAAGAAAAGTTAAAGAGCTGGCGTTACCCCAGTTCTGCTCATTTTGCGCTCCGTGTTCCTGTTTACCGTCCTTTTTTTTTTTTTTTTTTTCCCCGAAATGCATCGTTTTGGTGCTGCGGCAGGGAGATGGAGCCTGTGGGTGCAGGAGTAGCACCTGGCTGTCTCACAGCCACCGGATGCGCGCTCATGCCAAGGGCAGGGAGAAGATGGACATCAGATAAAGATCTGGGGGTGCTGGTGGCACTGTGGCACCCAGGAGTGTCCCATTTCGGAGCCCTGCAGTGCACCCTTAGTGCCTGGAGGTGCGTGGCCGTGTGCACCGGGCAGAGCCCGGCCGGAAAGAGGGGCAACCGGCCTGGCTGGGGCGAGAGCGGCTCCCAGAGGGGTGGGAGCTGGGGGTTGTGGGGGGGACGGGGGACACGGAGGGGGCGACAGTGGCTGCGCGGCTGGGCCGGGGGCGGAGGGAAGGGACCACCCGCTGCCGGCGGCTGGAATAATGGGGGGCGAGGGGGGGAGGGATAGAGGGGCAGCCCGGGACAGAAGGGTCCCCCTGCCCTGCCCTGCCCTGCCCTGTGCCCGGAGCCCCTCGCCCCTCACGGGCCGGGCTGAAGGAGGAGGAGGAGGAGGAGAAGGAGGAGGAGGAGGGAAGCGGGCGCTTTCCCTCCTGCTGGCTGCAGAGGCTGAGGCAAAGAAGAGAAAAAGGAGGAGGGGAATAAAGAGTAAAGAGAGAGGGGGAGAGAGAGTGAAAGAAAACTAAGCCCAGCTTTTGCCGGTGCTGCTTGGATTGGGTCTGGTTTGAGTTTCCTCTCTGCTGGCTTGTGCAGCAGCAGAGGAGGAGTGGGGGAAGTAACTCACTCGCTCTTCCTCTGGAGCTGAAGCGAACGTGCTGGTGGCTGCGCTGGCGGGGAGCTGCCCGGCTGCCGTTGCCTCGCAGCTTACTGCTCTCAGCTCCTAAAGAATTGTCCGGACTTCTCCAGGACCTGGAGGAAAAAGCCATCACTTCACAGACCCGATAGTTGCCTAGAGACTTGACACGGTTTTTCCTAGGGGATTCTTTTTTATTATTATTATTTTTCTCCCGTCTATCGCAGAACAGCAGTTCCTTGAGTGTGTGGCATTGAAATCCATTGCTTTGCTAACAACTTCGGGAGATATTTTTAAAAACTTTTTTCCTCTCTCTTTCATTTTCTTTGCCTTAAAAAAAAAAAAAGAAGAAGGAAAAAAAAGATAGTCCTTTTGGGGGGAGGGGAGATGATCGTGCTGATGTGGAATAAGTGCTCCTGCTGTCTCCTCTTACTAGCCGCGGTCCTGATCGTGGAGAGCTCCCAGCTAGACAGCTCCAGCTCCAAGGTGAACTCCATCAAGTCCACCCTGATGGGGGAGGCTCCAACTCAGACAACCAACAGATCTGCAGGCATCCACCAGGGACTGACGCTTGCTAGCAGTAAGAAGGGCAAAATGCTAGAGCAGATGAGAAAACCTCCCAAGCACTATCACCGGCAAGGAGAGGTAGGACGTCGCTTCATCGCTCGAGTGTCTGTCCGTCTGCGTGTGATATACAAATAATTGCGAGTCCTCCCCTCGTATTGTTTTCAGAGCTTTCCTGTGTTAAATTAATTAATTTATTTCATTGGGGTTGGCTGGGACAATATAATCTCATAATTGGTGCTAAGAACTTTGTAAGCGGGAGTTGGAAGGTTTTAAACCTTTAATTTATTTTTTCTGTAGGATTAATAACTGATGGAAATACAGATGCTAAATGAATTGAGTTTGAATAGGTGAGGAAAATTTAAGCATGAAGTGAAAATTGTGTTTACAGTAGTGAAACAAGCTTGTTTTTAAAAACCACACCTAGCAAGTTGATCTCTGATGTCTTTCTCCATGGTTACAATAAAAAACCCATGGTGTCCCAGTGGTATAGTTTAAGGCACACTCATTTGCTTAATGTGACAGAAAATAAATTTCAGGTTTCTTGTCCAAAATACGCTCCAGTGATTGTGGAAGTTTTGTTTGGTTACGTCCAGTTGAGATAAGTAGGGAGTAACAGCCCCAAGTATGAAGTTTCAGTGTAAGGAAGGAAGAAAAGGTTATAGAAACTTTATGAAAAAAAGACTCTGACTTGCTTATGCAATCTTCTTTCCTCTCTGCCCTACTCAGAAACTTGGAAGTCTGATATAAAATTACTTTTGCTCAACTATCTTTTTGGTAAACTATAAAGCAGCATTTTAAGCCATCAGTCCCCAACTTCCCTGTCAAGTCTCAACTTGGATGATATGAATGTTGCACGTTGCAGTGCTGAAGGAGGTAGACTTTTTCAGGAAATATACATTTTATACTATTAGTAGTACCTCCAAATACAGCTGCTTTTCATAAGCAACAAACAGTGTACCAGCAAGGGAGCTGCGAACATTCAACACTAAAAAGGCAAAATACTCAATGCCTGAAGGGTCTGTATCTTGCCTACATTTTCCTTAAGCAGCACAGAGGCTGCACATTCAAGCAATCCACTGAATTTGCTAAAATGTTTCACATCAGCTTCCTAATAATTGAATGTTATCATTTGGTTTTGTGTGCAGGCGTAATAACAGTGGTGGCAGTTTTGGTTTTGGTGTGTGAGAAATTTGTTTTTAAACTCCTCCAAGCATTCTTTCCCCAGCCACTCAATTGTTTTATAATTTACCCAGAATTGGGTTGCCTCTCCTTACCTCTGAGCAAAGTTTAGTAACAGATGCTGTGCTGAAGTTTCATATTACTAAAGTACTGTGCTCTTTCCTAGTGCACATTGTAATAATTACTATGTTAAATCACCTTGAGGAAATACAGGAGAATGATGCCCTTTCTTATATGTCCTCCTTGGGTTTTCTTTTTTTCCTGTGTATTCCCAAAAAGCCAGTATATAGGACCTATTTTCCCACTGAGTGTTATCTCAGCCTTATGAGTTTTCATGCGGGTACTTGTAGGGCTGCACTATACCGTGCCAGACACGATGTACAATTATTGCCTTTTGGGGAAGTCTTGCCACCTTCGCCTATGTACAACATCCTTAGCACTTCGATCTGTATTCAGCGCAGTGTTGAGAATGATTGATTATCATTCACTCAGTTCCTGGAAAACAAGTTGCAGTGCCCACCGGTTGCGTTTGCAAGATTTACCCTTACTTGCCACCCTGGATTGTTTGCCAGGGATGTCTAGTTATTGGCATGAACTCACAAGGTGTACTTCAAGTCAGTGATAATGCTGTAAGTATCTGTAATGGTAGAAGAGGTAGCACACACTTTAAGATGTCCTGTTTGTAGCAAAAACAAAGATCCCTGGAGAATCAGTGACTTTGTCTCCTAGGGAGCAAAGCCTGACCTCCCATTAAGGGCTGTTGGTGCTGATTTCACCCTCTTTCCCTGGGACTCCATCCCTGTCTTGCTCCTGTACGGTCTCACGCCAATGTAGTCCTTGAAAAAGACTCAGATTTGCTACCAATAATTGTAGATGTTACTTTCAGCCATCTGCCTGGAGCGGCACAATTAACACAGAATTGCAGTAAAAGAATAAAAGAAAAAAAAATAAAAGGAAGTTACTTTTGTGATAATGCTTTATTTTTGACGATACTTCCAGTTGCAGAGCTGGTAAGCCACTATGCTTTTTAACAGTGGTGTCATGCATCTCAACCAATTAAGACATGATATTTTCATAATTTTTTAAAAGTACTCTTCTATTAGGTTAGTACTTGATTTCTTTAGATTCTGGGACTTTGTGCTGATGTTTTGCATGCCATTTGCTAGAAGAACAGGCCTATGCTTTTCTTTCTAAAAACATCTGTTGCAATAGTGGAATTTATAATGTGTCAAAAGTAGCAGTACCTTTTATATCTTGATAACATTAAATGGTGAGTTGAGAGTCTTGTTTAAACTGGGAAGTAGTTTTAGAAGGACCAACGAGATGCAGCTTAAAGAAAAACTATTTTAATTTTGCTATTGCAGTTGTGACAGCTCTGAGCTGTGTGTTCAACTCTGCAGATACACATAGTGGAAATCAGAGAACTCTCACCAAAACTGATGAAAGGACCATCAGCTAGCAACGTATTTACTTATTCAGCTTGGTAGACTAACACATATTCAGAATGTTTCTTTAATATGTTAATGTAACATTTCCAATTATGTTAAGTCTCAGGACTAGGAGCAACTTGGGAGTCTTTAATCAGCAGTAAATCAACAGATACAATAGTTCATGGCTTATCTGGAGTGTTGATGTATTTCAGCTGGTAGTTACAGTGCTGCTGCCCAGAAAAGGAAGATCCAGCTCTTGTTTGTCAGGCAAAGTTCCAGTTTAAATTAATGAAATACTCACATGAGCAAAGCAAGCTATGCAGCTTGCTGGAGGGACTGGCAGGGCAAATGTGGATTTTAGTGAGACTTACATTTTTATGTCTTTCTGAGGAATATTATTTATTTTCTGTTCTTATTCCCTTTACTGCCTTGGATCAGCAGAGAATGAGAAGCACTGACGTGCTAAATCGGTGAGATTTCACTGTCTTCACTGTTCTTCACTGTCACTCTTGTTTTCCCCTTTCTGCAAACTGTTAACGTTTTCCCAGTTTCACAGAGAATCACAAAGAGCCTACAGCACTTGCACAAGGGAAAAATCTGCTCAGAAATAGGACCGTACAGCACATGTTAGACAACATTACTTTTTGAAGGCTCAGTAATATATACTGTCTGCTATCAATTTCCTTTCAAAACGTGATTTAGAGAAACGGCTTCTAGGAACAGCTAACACCTCAGTACTGTAGCCTCTCTAGGAAATTGTTTTGTACATGTCATCCCTCTGAATAGATACAATACAGTGAATAGAGTAATAAATTGAAAAGGCCAGATTAGCAATGTTGGTGGATTAATTTTTCTGCATGTTAGATAAAGCTTCCACTGTGTTAGGGGAAACTTTCCTGTGTGAGTGCTCCCGCTCAGTTATAGGGATCAACTTGAAAGGAAAATACTGTGTTTCATAGCTATGATCGAAAGGCATAGCCATTCCATAGATTCCTGGATGATGGCTCTGTAGCCTCTTAAATTCACTTCACCATCTTTTTTACTTTCTTGCCTCTGGGTCATAGCCCCACTCTCCTCTGAGGCTTGTCCTCTCCATCAGTGCTGGGGTTTGCACTCCTTAACACTCAACTGCCTTTAATGATCTGGTAGGCTGAGACCTTTCAAACTTCATTTCAAGCCACTTTCCTTCTTTATAGGGTGCCATTATCTTCTGCCCTTTCCAAGACCTGGCCACAAGCCATTCTTTCAGCTCTTTTCCCCAGCTAGTCGTGTCTCTTATTCCCTTTGCTGCTGCATAGCTCGTTGGGCTTGTGCTTCCCGCTGGGACTATCCCTCCTGCTTCCCCCATGTGTGTGACAGGAGTGGCAGCAACAACGAAGGGAAGAACTGGGATGGCCAAGAGAGGGGACCAGCACAACTATGGGGCTGAAGAAGAGATAATGAGGTCTGGAAAAGGGAGAGAGGAGTGAGTGAAAAACTGGGACAAGTTTTAACACTTCAGAGGCATGATAGATCAATATCAGCTAAGCCTTTGTACTCCAAATGTACTCAGTTTAATTTTAAAAATGTATTTAAAAAAAACCAACTCTGTCACAGCTTGAACTAAGAGGCTTGAGACTACAGAAGCCAAACCAAAAAGGCATTAATCCAAATGACTAAGTTGACACTGACTTCATACCTATCAGCGCATGGACATACATGTGTTTCTTGAATGGGACATAGTTACCCACAAGGATTTGCTAGAAAATGCTTGGATGATGCTTTGGAGCAAGTAAAACAGCATGAGATGCAGTAATTGACTGCAGTGCCTTGAGAATGTTACAATAAAATGTACCAAAGACACCAAAAATGTAACCACAATATCTTGAATAGCTAGCAACCAAGACAGTATAAATTATTTCTCCATGGGATTAAAAATAAATTAATTGCAATACCTAGAAATTACATCCAGCAACGGCTTCTTATTTTTGTATTAAAAAATAAGTACAGCATTGCTAAATCTGCAGAGGTCACCAAGAGAATGTATTCTTTGCTCTTGTTTTTGCTGTTAGGAATCTGGGAGACATACTGGTTTACTGGCAGCAGTCTTGCTAAATAACCAGCCGGCTTGTCCTTGATTGCAAGAATGGGATGCAGAGTATTATCTCCTTCCTAGGTCGTACTTGATGTCCTCTTCAATTTGTTATTATTATTTGACTTCTTAATATAGAGCAAAAGCTCCTATGAAGTGGCTTTACTACAACAATTTCCTATTGATGTTGCAACCATGTCTAGAAAACTTTCAGGACTCTGCTGTGCTATTGGGTGTGCAATCACTTAGGAAGGCTTAGTTTCTCTCTGGAAAGCCTGTCAGATCTAAGGACGACACAAAAGATGATGAAGCATGATTACATTTTGCCCTCAGAAAAACGAGTCTGATTAACTCATTATGTTTGATTAACTGATGATTTGCAGATGCAAATATAGCATAAGTTTAATTTTTATTTTAATTATCTCAGCACAGGATGTATCTTGCAAGCACTTCATATCTCACGGTTTGTCGGTTGAGCCTTTGGTCCTTTTACAGTTGTACATACAAATGCCTCATCCTGGAAATGTCATTTAGGAGGAATTTGACTCTGCAAAGGAGGAGTCCCATGAAGCTCCTGCTTCTATTTTTTGACCGTTGCTTTCCTCTTCAGCTTTTCTGTATCTGAGAATGTTTTTAAGTATATCCAAACAAGTTTTATATGTATGTAAAAAATGTTAATTTGGAGAATGCCTTGAAAGCAGAGACCTTCCCTTCTTGCTTAGGCTTGCTAAAGTCCTGACAAGCTTGTGCTACCCCCACATGCAGACACTGGTCATGGCTGGCAAGAGTCAGGGTGCAATGGCCCAGGCTTGGAAGCCAGCAGCCCCCACTTGGCCCATCATTGGCATGTGTCTTGTCACCATGTCGCACCGCGGTGCCGGGGAGCTTCGTGTAGGTGTCAGCACTGCAGCTGTCAGACATTTATGATAGATTTGAGGAGCTGAAGTTTGTATGACACTAGAGCAATGGGGAAGAAAACCAGAAGCCTCCTCTCTCCTTTTCTTGCATTGATAAAACTCCAAGTGTGTTTAGATTTTTTTTTCTTTTTTTTAGAAAACTGGGGATTGTCTTTCAGTGCTATGTTCTAGGCTGTGTTTCTGGTACCTTTATGTTGAAACCAGCTTCTATAAACCTCATATCCATGGATGTGAAAGGCCCATACAAAAGCCAAGAAGATCAGAAGGTTTGTTTTGTTACTTTTTAAAAATTAATTCTGCCCGCAAAAGACTTTATTTTCACTGGAGAACATGAACATTCATCTTCAAGTATAAGAGGTGCAATGACCGTATATGTCCCCAGACTGTCACTTTTCTTCGGTATAATTTTTCCTTTTTTGCTTGAAGGCCAGATTTCTTTTAATGAAAAATTTAATGAACACAAAGCAATTTCCAGATTGCAATGAAATGTGAAAATAGGTGAATTTGTGATACTTCCATCTCATTGCAGAATCCTTTACTCTAGAATGAGCTACAGAAAGAAGTACTAGAGAGAGAGAGATAGCATAAAAGGATACATATGGTCATACTAAATTACAAACACACAGCCGTTTTCAAATAAGTAATGAGTTTTGTTCATTTTAATTACAGTTTTCTTGGGATTGGCCCTAAATCCATCTATAATTTATACATTTTTGTTCACACAAACAGCCCTTGAGTTATGAAAATGGATGGATATAAACACACAGTGAGAACATGGAGTTCACTCATTTAGCCGCTATATTGTTCTTACTAAAAGACTGGAAAAATGCTACAGAAAAAAGAAAAAGAGTTCAAGCGTTGTTGTTTTTTTCCACCTCAAAGTGCATAAGCACAGGGTTCAGCCTCTTGGGACTGTCTTAAAGCTAAGCTTTGATATGATTGAATTTTCATATGCCCAGTAATGAATCTTGGAGCATGCATGTTGCACATATGTAGTGCAAATGGCACTGGTTTAGCATTTTTAGCAGCAAGCAAAGGTGGACTGTTCTGCATATGCTCGGGAATGAGGTGTTGCTCCACTCTCCAAGCCCTCTGCCTCATTCTCTGTGCATCATGTAAGTGTGAACCAAGTGGTGCATGCTTTTAAAAGCATATTTATTGGTCCACTGAATGAGAGGACAGGGTTCAGTTCTATGCATTTTGGCAGCTTGCACTGAGTGAAGCAGTGACTTGCTGTCAGTGTGATCTCTTCCCTGCAAGTCTGAAATGCCTAAAGCAGAGATCTTTTAAAAGGAATTGCAAACAGAATATGTTTATCTTGCAGCAGGAAATTTTTAATCTTGGAATCTCATTCTGAACTAGAACGGCATCAAGGAAAGTAATGCATCTGATGGGGAAAAATCTCCTTTACTTTTCCTTTTGCATAGAGCAGGGTAGTTTCCAGAATCGTTTCTTTTGCTATGTATTCCTACAGAAAATGATGCACCTCTTCTTGACAGCTTGCAAAGATCCTAAAGCTGGACATTTTGCTGTAAAACAAGGTCTCTGGAAGCAGGGGAGATAACTATATGTAAAACCACTAACAGAAATGCAAAATGCTGAGCCTAACTAATCTAGTTGGCATTAACTTAGTTCAATTCATTTTCAGAAGTAACAGAAAGATTTAGACTGTGTCAAAAAAAAAGAAAAAGGATACTGACAGATGTGCTACCATCTTGTATTTAACCTTTTTGCTTTCATTTGACTTTCTCCCCTCCTTATATATATATATATATATATATATAACAGCAAAACTGTAGTGTTTCATGAAGTACAGCCAGGGTACTCTGGATGGCCACTGTCAAGTATTCATGCCAACTCAAAAGAAGCCATAGAAATCTAGGTGCTGTGTTTAACTGGGACCTGGGTCTCAGGTCAGCTCAGATAGCTTAGGTTGTTTTCTGAAGTCACTACTGAAAATAGATTTTGGGTTTCCCAATGCTGCAAATTCTAAGGAAGACCCCACCTGCCACCTGCTCTTACTGCCAGCCAGGTTTATCGGTGTGCCTGAGTGCTTTCTGATTTTCTTACCTTGGGTGTGTTCATGTGGACACCGAGGTGCTTTGGCTTATATGGCCTCTGTTCAGGGTAAGCTTTTATAGAACATGGGTTTAAAAGAAAAAAAAACCAACCCTCTGTCCAATATGACATAGAGCTGCAAGCAAGAGATGGTGTTAGGGAGCCTTGGTCTTGGCAGACAGTTCTTCTTCACAATGTGTCTTCAGTAGCAGCTGAGTGAAAAATGGCCAAATGAAGCTTCTGTTGGCCTGACCTGGCAGGGCTAGTACAGACTGCAGAACTTGCCATATTTCTTTGTTTCTTCTCTTTTGGCTTGAAAAAGAGAGAGCAGAGCCTGCCTCCCATCTAGTTCATTGTGAATTTCCTGAGAGACTCAGGATCCTGTTTTCTATCTTAAAAAAGAAAAGTTTGTGTTTCTGTCTATCTTGTGGGCATTAGGTTGTCCAGGACATAGAGACTGAGCTGTGAGTGTCCTACTTCTCCTCTTTGGTAGGAGGAGTACTGGGTGGATAGTTACTTTCTTTTTCAAACATCATCTCCCTTGCTGTTGTTCAGGCAGGAGGGAAGGAGAGAGGAAATGTTAAATGGCCATTTCCTCTTTTAGGGTAGACAGGACAATGGCATTCCTTACCAAAGAGTTACAAATTGTGGTTAAATAGTTAACATATAGCTTTCACATAGAGAGAGACCGCATGGTGAGTAACATGAAGGGATAATCATAATGGAAGAAGCAGAAGGGAAGAAAAAACTGTCTACTATCCTGTGTTTGCATTATGGAACAGGGTGACCATTTGGCAGACTAGAGAAGGTGGCATGGCTGATGTGTTATCTGATGATAAATTAATGAGCGTTTAGGGAGATAAACAGCCTGAGACCATTAGTCTTCTCTTTGTAGGGGGATTATCTCATTAACTCCTTGGTATGATGGGACCCACAAAGTAAATGTGAAGATTGTTTCATGTATTTAGCATAGCCTGAAAGTTTTACCAGACTTGTCATTCTTAAATTTCTGTTCATTGTCCACTCAGGTAGTAATAATGGTACCATTTGACCCACATAACAACCACGTGCCATAATGTGTGAGTTGAATACTATGGAGTTGCCCAGTGAGACTGGAAGTTGTTCTTCCAGACCCTCTCAGTTCCTGTTACTCCCAACAAAGCTAAATTTGAAGTGTACATTTTTTGTAACCAGGTAGTTCAACCAACTCTTGTGGTGGGGAGAGAAAGTGAATGTGGGTCAGAACTGAAGCGTGGAAATCCTGGGAGCCATGGAAGGACCAAGAAACCAGGAGGTTACCATCCTCTCTCCACATCTTCTCCAGGGTGGAGCCAAGTGTTGATGCTGCCTCCTGTGTCATCTTTGGGGTAATGAGGAAAACTGCCTATCAAAAGCTGGCTTAGAAGTCTACTTTATATTTTGGTGGGGGAGCTAAACTGCTTAGCTGCATAAAATGGTTTTGTAATTGTTTGAATAAATATAGGGTTTTTAAAATGCTCTTCAGGAATGCTTGTAAACTTCTGTGCTTGGTTTTGTCCTTGTTACTATCTTCCAGACAACCCACTCCTCGCCAAGGAAATGGCTTTTTAACAAGAAGAATCCTCTGGATATTACTTTCTGAGGGGGTCCTTGCCACAGCAGCTGCAACAAATTGCAATTGAACTTCAGTCAATTGTTTTTTATTGCTAAAAGGATAAGTGACCAAGTAAATACTTGTATTATGGCTTCGTGACAATTTATTAAGTATCAAATTATAGTATGTGGTGTTGTCTAACCAGAAGATTAAGGTTTTCTCTGTGGAGGGAAATTTCTCTCAGACTTTGTACCAGTGCTTAAGCTGAAAGAGACTGGGAAAGTCTTGCTGATCCGAAACTGTCCTGTGGGTAGGCCAGCTTAGGGTTTTCCTTCCACTGAGACCTCAGCTCTGGTGCCAGGGCCAGGGCCTGGCCAGTGGTGTCAGCACAAGTTGAGTATAACTAGCACGAGGCAGCCGAAAAGAGAAGTAACGACACTGCAGTCTAATGCGTGCTGATCCACTCCCTGCTGTGTAAACAAGTCTCCAGGAGGCATTTTCTGAGCAAGTTGGTATTGAGTAGCAGCATAGCTTTAGCATAGCTCAGATTATGCTAATTGAGAAGCATTTTTGGCACGATGTTCCAAATAAGCAACACGGAGTCCAGGGAGGTCAAGGAAGGATGGAGCAAAACCTTGAGATGGTACAGGCTGCTTCCTTGTGTCTTAGAGCAGGGTTTGCCAGCTGGAAAGGAGTCGCAGCTCTGCTTGCCTTCCCCTCAGCCTCTCTGCTCCCACTTCAGGGCCAGCAGGGAGGATAAGGAAGACTCTATCCCTTCATTTCTCTGGAGAAGTGACTAAAAGGGGAAAGAAGATGCAACTTTTATTACGTGGGGAATAAGAGGTTCTAAGTTTTAGTATTGGACAAATATGTAAAATGTGCTAGATAATGCAAAATTTTCTCAGGATTTCAGAGGTAGGAACTCAGACTTTCTTAGCCTATGTGTTTGTCTATATGCATATGAAAATATTGGTTTAAGTATTATCTCAACAACAACAGTGGTAGAGACAATAAATTAAAATTTATTATTATTATTATTATTATTATTATTATTATTATTGAAAATACAAGAGCTGTTTTTATCTTTAGATTTCACTGGAAGTGTAGAAGAAACAACTGGCTGGGGCACAGAAGGGGGCTGATTATTGGGTGGTTGGAAGAATGAGTTTGAAAGTTTCATGTTTAGCTTTTCCCCGCTTGCTTTCCTGATTTTCCAAACTGGGAAGCACATATTTGGTCCTTGATGAGGTTTTTGGATGGCATTATTAAAATACATTTGTAAAATGTTTAAAAGAGCTTCATGCATGGAGATGCCTGACAGGTAGAAGATGTTCATTTGAAATGCAATGTCTGTTATTGGTGCACTTCAATTAACTCAGGTTATGGAGGGTTTAAGGTACTGGACAGCAAAACTAGAGACACTCCTCAGTCCCTGGGAAAGCAGATTTATAATGAGCTTTGAGGGTCAGGTTCCCTCATTCCCCAAGCTGTAGGTTTGGGATTTGGATTTAGGTTCGTTCATTAGTCGCAAGGATGGTGCCTTTTCTTAAACACTGTCCTCTTAAGTTATCATTTAAGGACAGATAAGAGAAGCTTTATTACAGGCACACATGTGCACCGCAGGTGTGAGGGGAACTCTTAAACTGTTTATGAGCACACAAAGCCCCACGAACAAAGAGGGCAAAAAAGAATGTTGTCATTTTAAGGAAAAATATGTTTTAAGGGCCTGTTAAAAATAAAGCCAAAAAGGAATAATAAATGGGCTGCAGATTGTCTGTGTTACAGGGATTAGCAATGTGAAAATTTTTCATTTTTTTTCTGAACAGGCAGTTGCCACAGGCAGACTCGGCTAGCCACTATACCATTCGACACTGGAGGGGGTATCCACTTTCAGGCTCTTATCTCAATGAGTTACTCACAAAATCCGCTTTCAGTAGTAACAAACAGATGAAGAGTAGGATAGCACTGCACTGTCTTAAAGGTTTTAGATTAATAGAAGCCAGTGCATACATTGTATGAGCAGGTATGATAGCAGTGTATGAGTTCCAGGTCTGGGGTGCAGTTGTCACTCTTGAATTCAGTGGGACTGAAGTCTGCTTTACAGCCGAAGGGTCAGAATGGAAGAACCAAGGATGGGGAAAACGAGAGAAAATACGTTCTCCTTTAGAGCAGCCATGTGATGATGTCTTCACTTGTTCAGGAACAGCTTTCAGGTCCACTGAGGGGAACGTCGGTAGTGGTGGTGACAATTCAGTACCCAAAGAAGTGAGGTAACTCACTCCCCTCCAGCACTGTTTCTCAGCACATGCACCAAAAAAATCTATCCACAGGCACAAGTTCATGCTGCCCAGAAATGCCACACTTGGACTCCTTGCTCTGCAAAATGTGCTGTCTCATTGCCCATCTTATTGAAGAGGTGCCATGCGCTTCTGCGCAGAGAGCCATCTGAAAGGTTAGGCCCTGTTTACAGATAGGGTGGATTTGAAGGTTACTTATGTACCCCACTCTCTGAATGTTTCCAGTGGGAATCAGTTTCTGCATGCCTTTAGGGAGCAGCGGGATTGTGGCCTTTTCTGTGCAGGATTGAAATTCAGCTTAGAGGAAATTGTCTGGCTGAGACTTCCTCACTGCAAAGCATGCTGAGGGACAAGGAGCTCTCTTGTCTTTCATTGCCTAGGTAAGATAGGCTGAATTTGGTCATCAGCATAATTTGTTATAATTATTATTACAGAAAAAGTTAAAT
Organism: Chlamydotis macqueenii; assembly: GCF_036417535.1. Taxonomy (NCBI): domain Eukaryota; kingdom Metazoa; phylum Chordata; class Aves; order Otidiformes; family Otididae; genus Chlamydotis; species Chlamydotis macqueenii. The sequence goes on from NC_141559.1 coordinate 26,459,169, forward strand.
CAGAATAATTGACGCTGTTCCCTCAATGATGAAATAATTATATGAAAGATCAGTGATAGATCTGTATCTAATGTACCAGACACAGTTCTTCTGGCCCGTCTGTATGGGTTTCGATCTCCATGCAGAGTAACCCTTTTCTTAAAGCAGTAATTTTTTTTTTTGGTGTAAAACCGGTCAAGGATGGAGAGATGTTGCAAGCAGAGATGTAGCATTTCTCCTTAATGAGCCTCTTCCTGACCCACCCTATGTAAAGCAGTTGACACATCATGTGTTGTGCAGCTGGGACAGCTACCCTGGCACATGTATCTGAGACATGAACATATTGATTTTCGGCCTTTTGGAAGCACCGGACCCATGCTGTTCTCTGGAGATGTGTCTAAGTCATTTCCCAGATACCGTGGATACAGTGTCGGCAAGAGCAAAAGCTGAAGTGGAATTCACTAATTCAGTCTTAGCTGATTCTGTGAAAACAGATTGCACAACGGAGACTGACACTCAGTTTCTGGATTTGATTTTCCTCTCTTTCCCTGGTTTGACTTCCAGTGCTCATTCTGGCTGTTGGTCAGTATTCGGATCTCAAATTCTAGAGTTTGTGGGGGGGTGGGAGGGTTGTTTGGGGTTTTGGTTTTGTTGTTTTGTTTTGTGTTGTTTTTTTTTTTTAAATGTAAGACTTTTATGATGTAGCACTTTAAATTTAAGTTTTACCTGTTGACACGAAGCGCAGACCAGTGTCTATGAGATACCATGTGGAGGGCTTCAAGGGCTGAATTTCAGCCAGGGTGATCCATGCTGCTGAAATAGCATGAGCAGACAAGACCAGCCATGAACATGGTTTGTGCGGTGTCGGTAGTACAACACATGTCTGTGTTACTGCAGGACGGGGAGCTCAGCTGCTCCTGGTGCTGTTGACTTCACTGGAAGTCTTTCGGCTTGTATGCTTTGACCACTTGGTAGTAAAATTTCACACTGCTTTTACTTTTGATCCCCTTCTGTCCTAAATGACCCTATTGGCAGGAAATTAGTTTAAACAGTAGCTACTAGAAGACATTTTGTGAACATTTGCTTCTTCTAAATTATTTTCACAGTATGTTTCACCTGAATATTTTCCAGAACAAAAAACCTCTAATGCTTTGCTGTCCTGATAACACGTGTGAGGCTGAGGCTTCCGTCTTCCTCCCAGCCTGCCTCACAAAACACTCTCTTAATACTCAGCCTTAATTGTATTTGTAAATATGATTATTTAATGGTGCAAAACAGCCCTCTCTAAGTAGGCTAATGACAGATCAAAATGAAACACCACCATTTCTGGCAAGTAATTTACCACTGCTCTTCAAATACTTGTGTGAACGGAGCTAGAGCTTACATACAGAAACTTTAAGGACACTGAATTGCCAAGGGATAACTCATTTCATAAGTGATCAGTAGACAGGAAAAACCAAGCAGAACTAAATGGCCAGCTTTCACAAAGTGGGGAGGCTATAAGCAAGGTTTCACACAGATCTTTTGGAGATGGAGTCTGTTCAACTTATTGGTAAATTGTCTGGAAAACGGGGGATTAGTGAGGCACAGAAGTTTTTAATGAAATGCATTCAGAACAGTAAGAACTTAAATGGACCACAAAGAGTTGCAGTAAATGTCAGTATACTGAGCATCTAAGAAACAAAACCCATAGGTAAAATTCAATTTCTAGAGGTATAAAGCAATGTACATGGCATAATGTGATGGCAGTTGGGTATATACAGTGATAACTTCTAAATTAAAGTCACTTTAGCTATTAGTTAATGGTGAAGCAGAAGCAGAGAGAGACAAAAATTATTATTAAAAAAAAAAACAAAGGAGAATATCAGGAACTGAGAACAAAACAAATGGCATTTTTACAGTACTTCTAAGTTCATGATGCTGAATAACTGTTAAATGGATACAGAAGCAGTCAGGATTAGATGGAGCAGGAGGACAGCAGGGATGAACAAAGCAGCAGAATTGCTGTAACGCAAAAGAAATTAAATAGGGCACAATGACCTGGTTTGGAAAAGGGATGCCTATGGGAGAACAGGACAGAGAGATATAAAATAATGACGGATGAGGAAGAGGTGAGTGGGGAGCAATCATTCGGTATTTGCCCTAGAAGAAAAGAGCCAAGAGCAGATAGTGTGAAATTATCAGACAGCCAGGGACTACTTTTTCATACTGTATAGCTCATGGCTACATGACGCTGTGGGAGCCATATGGAACTGCTCAAACGGAGATGAGACAGACGGAGACATGAGAGTTTGCACTGGTAGGTACTAAACACAGTGGTAAAACTTCCAGCTTCAGATGTGACTAAGCTGCTGTTGGCTGAAGCTGGGAGAATGTATCTGGGAGAAATCCTTCTGTACTTGCCTATTTTCTTACTCCTTGGAGTATTTGCAACTAGCAGGACCCTGGCCTTACCACTTTGCTCTGATACATTATGGTAACTGTTACGTGCTTATGTCGTTCATCAATAATTTATTATTTTTGTCAACATCATAAATCAACATTGTTATATTTTATCAGTATCATAAATAACCCACTTTATTACCTCAATTTATCAGGAAACTTAAGCATATGTGGTTCGATGTAAGCAATCATGTTGTCTTGTTTACCTCAGTTAGGGTTTGCATATATAAATATTAGGCAGGCAAATACTTTACTGGACTCAATCTTTGGGTCTATGACGGTGGGTACTGATTTTCATATCCTCTCTGATGCCTACTGAAATCAGCATGAATACTCCCACGAACTTCAGTGTGAGTTTGTTATCCAGAGAGACTTCTAGACTACATGTTAAGTATTCCAAAGAGATTGCTGCGTGAATGGAAAACATGACTATAATGAAAAGAAAATGGAAAAATGAAGAAATAGACAAAGAGGCTTAGGACAGATTTACAAAGTATGTAGCATGCACAAGTCAGGGGAGACTTTTTAAAGAGTTTTGCTAATGTTTATTCAGCTACGGAAGTAAATACTGTCACAAAAGGGTCAGGTTTTCAAGTCAGAATGAAGGTTTTTGTGTTTGGGAGCTCTTTTTGCTTTCTTTTGTTATTTCCTCAAGCTCTTTTTTGCTCATGAGTAAATTCTTCTCGCCCAAATTATTGCTATACATAAGACTGAGTATCTTCATACTTTATAGAAACTTCATTAATGCATCCTGTAATTTTGTAGTGAGCTTCTATGGTAAATTCTGTATAACTCAGTGAATTAACTTAAATCTGCCTTCAGAATCCACCTTTTCCCTGCTCATATCTCTCAGCCCTTCTTTATACACATTTATCTTTAAAGGCAGAGTTCGCCATAGACAAGGTCAGTAAACTTGGACCCGACAGCACAGTGTCACTTCCTTGCAAACTCATGGCAGAAGCAGTCAATACTTCCTCCTGCCTCTTGCTGAAGAGTTTTCTAAGCTGATGAAAACATGCAACTTGGGAAGGCAAAAGTGAGATTTTTCTCCTTTAAATACACTCTATATTCCAGTGATGCATTAATGGAACACTTTTCTAGTGCAAATTATATTTATCACTTCTGCTGTTAGAATGACCTGACAGCTTTCTGAAAAGTCTTATGTTTCCAAAGTTGCTATGGTTTTGATGGAAACTACTCTCATGCCAAGGAAGTACAGGTTGGTTGGCTCCATCTACAAAGAGATGCAGACAGCTGAGGAGAAAGCAACTCAGTACTACAGTGAAACCCAAGAATCTCTTACTTTATCTTTGAAATCTATTTGACTAGAGATATTAGGGAGCCTAAATAAAAGTCACGGTATTAAAAGTGATGGGAGGGTGTCTTTCCCTGGTTTTCACCAGATGTCCCTCAGCATCAGGCAAAAGTGGGAATTTGCACAGTCTAAAAATAATTGTGCTGTCTCTGCTGCTCCCCCTACCTGCAGTCTCCAGTTACCAGCTCTGATTTACTGAATATTGTTAGTTTTAAAAACCTCCTTTGATTCACATGTGAGTGAAATTTAGTCTAATGTTTGGTCTGCTTGAGTCATCAGTTATGCTAATGTTTTATGGCATTGATTCCAAAAATTTGTCATTGTATGCCATCTGAATTTCCCCATTATGTGGAATTGCTCCTGTCTGAAACAACTATATGATATGTTAAGGAACTCAAAATATTAGGAAGATGATAACTGAAATCCAAACATTTACATAATGGGAAGTAGAGTATTTTAAGAGAAGACAGACATAGATGAAATTAATACAGAATGGTATTAAATGTCATAGAATCATAGAATCATAGAATGGTTAGAGTTGGAAGGGACCTTCAAAGGTCATCTAGTCCAACCCCCCTGCAAGGAGCAGGGACATCCCCAACCAGATCAGGTTGCTCAGAGCCTCATCCAGCCTGGCCTTGAACGTTTCCAGAGATGGGGCATCCACCATCTCTCTGGGCAACCTGTTCCAGTGTTCTACAGCCCTCATAGGAAAAATTTTTTTCCTAACTTCCAATCTAAATCTACCCCCCACTATTTTAAAACCATTACTCCTTGTCCTATCACAACAGGCCCTACTGAACAGCCTCTCCCCATCTTTCTTGTAGGCCCCCTTGAGGTACTGGAAGACTGCTATCAGGTCTCCCTAGAGCCTTCTCTTCTCCAGGCTGAACAGCCCCAACTCTCTCAGCCTGTCCTCATACGAGAGGTGCTCCCACCCTTTTATCATCTTCGTGGCCCTCCTCTGGACCTTCTCCAACAGGTCCATGTCCTTCTTGTGCTGGGGGCTCCAGAACTGGACACAGTACTCCAGGTGGGGTCTCACCAGGGCAGAGTAGAGGGGGAGAATCACCTCCCTCGACCTGCTGGCCACGCTTCTCTTGATGCAGCCCAGGATGCGGTTGGCCTTCTGGGCCGCAAGGGCGCGTTGCCGGCTCATGTTAAGCTTCTCATCCACCAGCACTCCCAAGTCCTTCTCCTCAGGGCTGCTCTCAATCCATTCCCCGCCCAGCCTGTATTTGTGCCTGGGATTGCCACGACCCAGGTGCAGGACCTTGCACTTGGTCTGGTTGAACTTCATGAAGTTGGCATGGGCCCACCTCTCCAGCCTGTCAAGGTCCCTCTGGATGGCATCCCTCCCTTCCAGCGTGTCGACGGCACCACACAGCTTGGTGTCATCGGTGAACTTGCTGAGGGTGCACTCTATCCCACTGTCCATGTCACCGACAAAGATGTTGAACAGGGCGGGGCCTGACATGGACCCTTGAGGGACGCGACTCATGACCAGTCTCCACTTGGACATCGAGCCATTAACCACCACTCTCCGAGTGTGGCCATCCAGCCAACTCCTTATCCACCAAGTGGTCCATCCATCAAACCCATGTCTCTCTAGTTTAGAGAGAAGGATGTCGTGCGGGACAGTGTCAAAAGCTTTGCACAAGTCCAGGTAGATGATATCCTTTGCTCGTCCCTTGTCCACCGATGCCATCACCCCATCATAGAAGGCCACCAAATTGGTCAGGCATGATCTGCCCTTGGTGAAGCCATGTTGGCTGTCACCAACCACCTCCTTGCTCTCCATGTGCCTTAGCATGGTTTCCAGGAGAATCTGCTCCATGACCTTGCCAGGCACAGAGGTGAGGCTGACCGGGCCTGTAGTTGCCCGGGTCTTCCTTATTTCCCTTTTTAAAAATTGGGGTTATGTTCCCTCTCTTCCAGTCATCAGGGACCTCACCAGACTGCCACGATTTCTCAAATATGATGGCCAGTGGCTTGGCAACTTCATCCACCACTTCCCTCAGGACCCGCGGATGGATCTCATCAGGTCCCATGGACTTGTGCACCTTAAAGTTCCTCAGATGATCCTGAACCTGCTCTTCGAGTACAGTGGGTGGTTCTTCATCCTCGCAGTCCCTGCTTGTGCCTTCTACAGCTTGGGTGGTGGGACAAGAGCTCTTATCGGTGAAGACTGAGGCAAAAAAGTCATTGAGTACCTCAGCCTTCTCCATATCCTGGGTAACCAGGACACCAGTTCCCTTCCGGAGGGGGCCTACTTTTTCCTTGGAATTTCTTTTGTCCCCTAAATTTTAATAGGAAGTAGCCAGGTTGAAAATGATACTGTTTAAATCAATGTTCCTTTAAACAGTAGTTTTTCTAAACTTGCCTTGGAAATGTTTGTTTTAAAAATATGCATACCTAACATATTTCTACTTTTGGAACTCCATTTTTTGACAAAATATTCTGGTTCCAGAATTCCTGGAAGCATCAGAACTTAGTGAGTGCTTTTAGTGCTTAAGAGGAAATAGAAAAAAATGCAATGGAAACAGCAAGATTTCACTGAGACTGCTCCATTTTCCTATAAAAATTCTTGGAATAAAAAACTGCTTTTTTCTTTTTAATCCTTCAATGAAAAAAAAATGTGCTGTGTTCGCAATTTGTACAGATTCTAAGCAGAAGAATAGCACAATTTATTGCAGATAGGAAAACTGTTTGCTTTGGGAACCTGCATTTGCTCTTGAATCAGCAGGTTACTGCTGCATTTATTTTTCATCCTTCTTGGCTTTCACCCTCGCTCATCCATCTCTTTGTGATATTATATTCTTCAGTTTAGTAAACTCTTGAGCGTATAGAAATCTAAGTTCCCAGGACTCCAATTCAGACTGGAACTCATTTCATCTGACAGACTTTTGAAACTGGGGCTGTAATTCCCAGTTCATTTAGATACTTAACGATCATTTAACCTCCTGTCTGTATTTGTACTTGCTGACTCGTTGTTTTTTAGGCAGTAGAAGTCAGTCAACCTTCAGATCAGAAGCATGTGGTGCTCCTCCAGCAGACAAACATTTTCCACCAACATTTTGAAGAGAATAAAAATCTAAATAAATAACCCCCAAGGTTGAAAAGAGCATATTCACCAAACATTGGTAAAGTAATTCCACAGGAAAAATAAATGTTCAGCAAAGTGATCTTTCATTTGAAAATTGGATCCAGATTTTACAAACCGAGAAGGGTGAGCAACTGTGTCAAATGCAGGGCAATGCAGTTTGTCAACGGCGTGTATTGCCACAGCGTACTAGTGTTTTGCTTATGGAGAAGTGCAATCTGGCCAAAAAGTAAAGTTTGTTTATCAGCGAACTGTTGAAATCACGGCACCATGAACACTATCCCTCATGTAATATATACAATTCATGTACATGTACCATCTCCCAGTGAGTTCAGAATGATAGAATTCAGGGCAGATTCATCTAGCAACACATCATTTTGAAAATGAGGCTTTCTGTTCTTTGAAGAAAGATGGTAAAATCATTATGTCTGGAAGGCAACAAAAATAGAGCACAAAATGAGACTTTCAGGAAAATCAAGCATTCAGTTCCCTGTTTATCTTTTGTTCTAACATAGTTGTCCCTTGGTTAAATTCATCATTATTGCCTTTATATTCTTTTATGAGGGAAAAAAAAATTGTTTCTACCACAGAGCTAAGTTTAGTAGTAGTAGTAGTAGTATGTTATTCAAGCATGGAGGAAAGGAAACTAGTGTAGGGACTGAATGGCCAGTTATCCTACTAAAACACAGTGTTATAACTCTGCTGTCTCTTCAAGCAGCCATGAATATTTTAAATGCAATGTTCTTTTTCTGAAAAGAAAAATCCCTCTAAACTATTATATCTTGGAAAACCTCTTTCTCCCTGAACTGCACTGATTTTGTTCCACCTGTGCAAGTCCGCTGAATTTAAAGGAAATTTCAGCAATGCAATACTTGTAAGTTTGTGATATTTGTAAGAGCTAAACCCAAAATCTTTGTGCTCCAGGCTAAGATGAATTTGTGCTGTAATTGGCTTAGCAAGTGATCAGTCAGGCTGTGGAAAAAGATTTTCAGAAGGTAGCTAAAGCATTTCTACCTTTAAAATCCTTTCAGGATTTTAGCCAAGGACATAATTTTAGGTATGGTATAGTAAGCAGAATGTCTCTGACTTTCTCACTGTAATAGTGTATCCTAATTTGGACATATATATTATTTTTTACATTATATCTGACTTACGTATCTGCACACATACGTATATATATATATACTAAGACTATTTATGGTATGTGGATTAAACAGGAGAGTTATAATTTATTTTCTGATTTTTACCAACACTCTGATGTTATTAGAACTGCTTTTGCAATCTCTAATACCAGCAAAAGGAAAAAAATGTCATAAAAAACTTTTTTCTAGAGAAGTTTTGATAAAGCCACAAAACCTTCGGTTCTTGTTAGGGAAAAAACCTTCTAGAAATTAGGTCTCTTCAAAACTAAATTTTTCACAATTCTAATTTTCATTATCTAGTCTTATTCACTGCTCAAAGTATAGTAAATTTCCTTTTCTAAATATCTTTTGAAGATAATTTTGAAGTTTGGAATTAAAGTAAAATTATAGTGAAATACATTTCTTTAAAAATGGCATACTGCAGTTTCATGTGCATTGTTTTCCAGTGTTTAAATTTGGTCAGTTCACAAACAGGATGAGAATGCTTTTAACAGTTGGAGATTAAACCTTTCTTGGGATTAGGCTGTGCATTTCTTCTGGTTCATTCATCACCAAAATTCTTTTGGCCAAGAATTTTGCTGGTGATGCACATGCTAGAAGATATTTCAGCTACTTTAGCTGGATTAACAGGAGTGATAAATATTAAGGAAATTCAGAAACCAACCAGTTCTAGATGGATCTGATGGGATAATTTAAAACAATCCCTTACCTCAGCAACCTGATTTCAGGTGGAAAGACTAATCAAGACTAAGAGTTTTTGTAGCGCAAAAAATAGTGTTCCTTAGCTTAAAAAACCATGTGACAACAGTTGTTTCTTTCATCTTGGAAAAACTTTGTTGTTAGCACGATGCCAAGAAGAAAAAATAATATTTGCCATTCTCTTTCTCCTATTTCTTCTTTGCCATTTTCTTTCTCTCTTGCCATCCCTCCCAGTTTTGTGGGCTGAGCTTGTCTTGCTTCTGTAAGGTGGAGTTCCTTCTGTACTATCTTCAAAGCAATGGGCACCTTTTAATTTTCTTTTGTCATCGCCACGGAGCTAAAAGTGGAGAGACACTTACATGGGACTTGTTGGAGAACAGGGCATTCTCTCTGCATTAAGATTTTCTAGGAAATCTAGAAGCAGTAAAAGAATTTACTGAGCACTGTTGAATCAGAATATGATTTCTGTAGAATTGCGACTCATCACAATGCCTCCTGTTTTAGAGGAAAGCTAACACAGGTGAGATGGAAGATGGATAAAATATATACACTCTTCCCCAAGCCCTGTTGAAGTTAGCCTAGTGTCAACTGATTTCAACTTGCAGGGACTGCTTTGACTAAGGTCTCCCAAAATAGATAACCACAGTAATAAATGTAACATTGCTTTTGTATAACTATGCAAGAAATGTGGAATGTGAAGTAGAATCTGCTTGGTGTAACTTGACATATTCCTGTGGAAATCAAAGGGAGAGTGCCAATTTCCACCAAATCTGATCCTGCGAATAACTTTGTCTTCTTTTATTTCCTATCATGCTTGAACTACAATGCCACAAAACAAAACTGCATTAACTATTTCCTCAGGTAAGTGTGTATCTTGGCATATCTAACACAGAACAGTAGTTAGGCATATCAGCCAGCCTTCGATGTCTGGTTTTGTAAAATTGTATGTCAGCTGAAATTGTCACGCAATTATGTGTTGTCTTTGCCCTACGCCTCAGCTTTGGAACTAAATTTTAAAACACAGCTATAAAGCTTGTATGCTTGTACATAGGCTAGCTAGTGCTGTTTCTGTCTCATGTTCACCATGAGAAAGCATTGGGAAACGTGGTTGTTGGTTAGAACTATTTCTAAACATTTTCCTACTATGTAAGGTAAGGATGGGATGATAAAACAAGGAAATGTCTATCCAACATGTGGTGTTGTGACTCACTGGGTAAAACTATTTGTGCAGTGTGACATCAGTAGATTTTCAAACTACATCAAGGATATATATATCGACACCGCTGGGTTTTTGTGGCACTGAGAAGAGAATAAATAAGTGTAAAGGAACAGTGTTTTAATGTTCTTCTAGGAGAACTTAAATCCCATATTTTCCAACAACGTGAATGTGACTACATTTGAATGCTAAACCACAAAGGTTTATAGTGCATATGGTACCTATTTGAATTTTTTAAATGTCTAATTTCTGCTGTCGAAATGGAAGCCAGCTTGAGTTATTTATTGTAGGATGCAGAAGGAAATCATGACCCTTTGCAGGGACACGTTAGAATCCCTGTGCCATTCAGCCAGATTTCTCCTGTCACACCTACTTAAATTTTCAAAAAGACGCTTTAATGTATTGAGTGTGCTCTGGATCATACTAGTTCCTGAGCGCTTATGGCAGCTTTCAGAGATTGCTGGTGGCTCCCAGTAGATTGTAATTCTAGAAACAGGAGCCTGATGCTAAGCATCACCACCTGTTCTCCATTATTTTTCTTCAGAAGAAAACAATGCAAGGATAAGATTACATACTAATGGAACCCATTTTCACTAAATAGGTACATTTGGTCACATGTAATTTGGTGGCCCATAAAAGAAAAAAGAAAATAGTAAGCTGTTTTCAAAAGGGAGAAGCAAATAAAACTTAAATGAAGAGTTTCCTAACTACGTTAACTAAACCCAATTCTTACATGGCAGGTATACCAACGCGCAGTATGTAAGTACATACAGATCCCTTGTTGGAATAGCTGTGTTTTCAATTTGATTTGCTAACATATCCTAAAAGACTTTGGACCTCATTCAGCTCTTTGTAAATCCACTACAGAGCTAGATTCGAACCCTTCTGGCATTTACACTGGAATTTCTACTTTGCTTAAAACAATGCAGGTCTTGTCAGTAACTGAGGTTCTTTTGCTGCCTTTCAGTAGAAAAAAAAATTATATATAACATTTTTATAACAACACTTGCAGATGATGTAGTTCGTTATATTCTGTTATTATTTGTCATATACCAGCATGGTCCCATGTTGTATCTCTGCTATACATGCACATGGGTTCTATCCTACACCTGGTTCAGGGCAAACCCTGATATCAGTACAGGCTGGGGGATGAAGGGATTGAGTGCAGCCCTGCCAAGAAAGACTTAGAGGTACTGGTGGATGAAAAGCTGGACATGAGCCGTCAACGTGCACTCACAGCCCAGAATGCCAGTTGTATCCTGGGCTGCATCAAAAGCATGGCCAGCAGGTTGAGGGAAGTGATTCTACCCCTCTGCTCTCATGAGACCCCACCTGGAGTACTGTGTCTAGCTATGGGGCCCTCAGCACAGGAAAGACATGGACCTGCTGGAGCAGGTCCGGAGGAGGACCACAAAGATGATCAGAGGGCTGGCGCACCTCTTCTACGAGGAAAGACTGAGAGAGTTGGAGTTGCTCAGCCTGGAGAAGAGAAGGCTCTGGGGAGACCTTATCACAGGCTTTCAGTACTTAAAGGGGGCTTATAAGAAAGATGGGGACTAACTTCTTAGTAGGGCTTTTTGTGATAGGACAAGGGGTAGTGGTTTTAAACTAGAAGAGAGTAGATTTAGACTAGATATAAAGAAGTCATTTTTTACAATGAGGGTGGTGAAGCACTGGCACAGGTTGCCCAGAGAGGTGGTGGATGCTCCATCCCTGGAAACATTCAACGTCAGCCTGGAGGGGGCTCTGAGCAACCTGATCTGGTTGGAGATGTCCCTGCTTCTTGCAGGGGGGTTGGACTAGGTGACCTTTGAAGGTGCCTTCCAACCCAAATCGTTCTGTGTTTCTATGATTGATGTGACATGTATCTAGATAAGTAAAGGAATTTTAAAAATTAAATAATCAGTGCATGTCTGTATAGGTTTTAGTATGTACATTTTTCAAGCACAAAAGCATACATGTGTCTCCTTCTTTTGAAATCCTGAACATGGTAGAATTCATATAGAATCTGTGATAGCCTGTCTTATGATAGTCACTAGCTCTGGTTATAGACACAGACCAGTCTCTAAATGGTACTCAGATCTGCTTCTTAGCATTTTTTGTTGCAGTTTTTCCTTTTGCCAATATCTTCTTTCCAAGGCTCTTATAAAAAAGCACTTTTTTTTTCATTTAAAGTTTTTTCCTGCTTGTGCTACTTGTTTGTTCTCCTCCAAGAGTCCACATCAGACTGTTGGTAGCCTTTCCGTAGTACTGCCTCTTGCAAATTCTTCGGTAAAAAGTGGTGGGGTCTTTTGAAATAACACTTGTTTTCTGAAGTATATTAGTTCCTGAATTTTGAAAATAAGATTCAGCAGTTAATGGAAAGGTAGCAAAAGAAGGGTCCCTGTACTTTGCCCCACAGCTGTGCACTTTTGGGGAAATTAGGTGTTATTAGCAGTGTTTGCTGCATGCATGCTCAGGAGGTGCCACGTGCCAGTGCAAGCCCCATGCCTCAAGCCTTGTGTCCTGGAACCATGCTCTGGAGCAGCTCCAGAGCTCCCTTACTGGCAGGCACCCTTGTTTAGGAGCAAAGATACGTTTAACTCTTTTCAAAAAATGGTAAAAGTTTTACCAGTCATTTTAGGCCCCCTTTTTTGGGGGCAAAACTTAGGTGGAATCTGGAGAACTAAAGGATTTGTAGTCCAGCCTTCCTGTGTGATTCATGGGAAGGTATCCAGCAGAGACCCATGGAAGAGCAACACCCTGCACTGAAGTTAGAGCTGACCGTAGATGGTAGAGATCCACCACCCTTCTCAGCTGGGGCTTCACTACAAACCTGCTGGTCTTTTCTGTTTTTCCACAAGAAGCCTGATATTCAAAGCACAGATCTGCATTCCCTCATTTGGACCAAAACCTTCGAACAGTAATCCCATCAGAATCGATAGGGCCGTGGACACTTTGTAGGTACTTAGGTCATTTTCTAGTGCAGGTTTGGTGGCTGTATGGAGCAGCCTAAGTGTAAGCGCTATGTTAGCCATAATTGCCAATGGAGAAAGGCTTAGGATCAAAAAGTAATCTGGTTTATTCTCTCAGATGTGTTTGTTCTGTAGTATTTAACTAGAGTCTTAACTCTGAAATTGGAACAGGCTTTGCTCAGAGGAAGCAGAAAAAGTAGATTTATGCAGTGCTCTACAACTGCTTTTTCTGAATGCAGTAATGGTTTTTAAAGTATTTTTAGATTTGCAAATGTGCCTAATGACTTAAATATTTATAGACTTGGTTAGTCTACAAAGGCAGATTATTTAAGCTTTGAAAGAGTTTCATTTCAGATGTACAAAATGGATTTTTGAGGACATTGTCAGACCATGACATTACTCTATACATAAATGAGTGAATGTGATGTTTCAGAAAAATTGACACACACAGTCTTAGCTTTTCTCAAACAAACCATCCTCTTTTTATGCCTCTTTTCAAGAGTTTGTCCAAGTTCCTCTAAAATAAATTAAAGTGAATGCTTCCAGCTAAAACATAATATAGATTGCATAATATTTTATGCTGTCATGTATTAATGACCTGCTCTCCAAATCTTCACTCTTGTGCTGTCTTTAATGAGTAAATCCATTGTGAAGCCCAGCAAAACCATGGGATTATGTATCACAGTGAGGACTACTCGCATTAGGGAGAGATTGAAGATCATGACTTTTTAGCCTTTTGATTTCCTAAATAAATTAAAACCTGTGTTCTGATTTTGGCTGGGAAAGCCCCTTTGTTGGCCAGCCACAAAATTTCCATTCGTTTGTATCTTTTTTTTTTTTTTTCTCACAGAGCAGATAACAGCAGTGCTGGATTGAACATCTAAAAGACAGCACTCTGGCAGAGAAGGAGCCTGCACTCGAGCAATGAGCTTTGTACAAATATCTTTGCTGTTATTCATGTAGCTTGCTAATGAAAACAATGATCCGGGAGAATCATGAACAGAGTTCTGCCTAATGGGGTCTCATTAAAACAACAGTTTGCTGCTTTTCTTTTGAACTTTTCCAAAGTCTTTCTTGACTTACACCCGATAGGAATGATAAGGGTACTACTGCACGTTCCTCAGCAAATCTGTAACACACAGGCTTTTTTCCATTCAGATGTGTGTGTGTGTATTTACATGAAGGATAGGCCTAAGACAAACTCTCTTTTCCAAACCAGATGTACTTTGCCTTGGAGACATTAAGATAATTAGCTTGAATTTTTTGGTATATGGTAAACAACTGTGGCTCAGCTAAGAGTAAAAAGAAGCTGACACTGAAAAGAAATGAGGAAAGAGGGTCGGCAAAGGTTTGTATCAATAGCTGGAAGAGGTGCTGGGGAGAATCCAGGCATTTTTATTTTGCCCTTAGCATGCAGTCCCTACTGGCCATCACTCTACAAAGTCTGGGTTTTCTTGGTGTGACAGACTGCAGTACTGCTGCTAATGCTGACATTTATCAGTGCCTTCAATTTCCCTTCACTTGGTTTTATAACAAGGACTTAAAAATCATAGAATATTTCAGGTTGGAAGGGACCTTTAAAGACCATCTAGTCCAACCCCCCTGCAAGGAGCAGGGACATCTCCAACCAGATCAGGTTGCTCAGAGCCCCCTCCAGCCTGGCCTTGAATGTTTCCAGGGATGGGGCATCTACCAACTCTCTGGGCAACTTGTTCCAACCTGTTCCACACACACTGTAAATTTTTTTTTTTTCCTTATATCTAGTCTAAATCTACCTCCTTCTAGTTTAAAGCCATTACCCCATGACCTATCACAAGAGGCCCTGCTAAAAAGTTTCTGTCCCTCTTTCCTGTAGGCCCCCTTTAGGTACTGGAAGACCACTATAAGGTCTTCCCGGAGCCTTCTCTTCTCCAGGCTGAGAAAGACAGGACAGAAATAGTGAGCTCAATGATTGTGAAGAGGTATGTGTAAATAGACTTTGTCCTCTGTTTAAAGAAAAATGAGCTAACTGCATTAGCATGTGCTTCTTCCTTTATATTTACAGATCTCACAACCAAGCATGGTAAATTTTCTTAGTGCAACATGAGGAAAAATTAGGAAAGATTTGGAGAGGGATGTTTTGGAGCAGAGTGATTATGTTCTCTCAGAATGTTCTAGGAAAATATCAAAATAGCAATGTAGTTTTATTTGCATATTCAGTTAATATTCTGAAGTATATAGATGCCTAACTGATGAGCAGTACTTTTATGATGCAGCTTACTGAGGGACTTCTCTCAGAATCAAAACTGGTATCAGTTAATCCCAATGCTCTTTTACACATTCAGCCTTTAGGCTTCAGCATGATGCATTGGTTTAATTGAGAAAAAAATATTGTCTGTTGAATAAACCTGGGTAAAAGTACTTAAACTAGAGGAATATTTTTAAAAAGTACACTGTGTACTATCTAAAACTTAAACTAAGTATTGAATAATTCATATGCACTACTGTTGCAGCTCAAGATAGCCTGACACCTTCAAATCAAAAAATTTGACTGATCGTTGTAATTATACTGATGAAAATGTATCTTTTTCCTTTAGTGACAAAGCTTACTTCTCTCCAGTATATATTGTAATTGTTAACCCTTTAAGGTAGAGCGATGTCTTGCCTTTGGTCCAAGTCCTGAAGTGTTATATTTAAATGAGGTTCTGTTGATTAAAATGAGAACAGTGCACCAAGGGGACCAAGTATGGGTTTTCAGGAATAAAACCAGTGTTTGCTATGCACCATGCCTACATATATCCAAAAAATTATTATTTTGTAACAGCATACCTCTAGCATAGCCTCAGAGAGTCCAGGCTTTGAAGTGGGCTTTACAGGAGCGTTCAGAGCAGCAGCTTCCCACAGCAGCAACTGGGACTCCATAGCAACTTTTCCTTCCCCTGCAGGCACTGGGGTGGTGGGAGTCATTCCTCCTTCTTTAGCCTTTGCATCCTTTTCTATTCATACTCATCTGGACAGGAGTCAAAATTTGAAGTTGTAGAGCAAAGCACTACAGATGTCTTGTACTCTCTCTTCTCTTCCCTTCCTATGTGTGTAGGAAAGCCAGCAAGAGACTGACTTATGATATGACAGCAAAACCTGATGTTTAACTCCTCTCCACTGTATTCTGGCGAGCATTTTTGCATGACTCCCAGGAAGCTAAAGTCCTGAATTAATGAGGGAGCAGTTAGCTGCAAGGCTGTGTCCTAGTGCTTCAGTTTTGAGACATCCTCTTAGTAGGCAAAGAGCTGTTTGCTCCTATCCCATATGATTCTTTGACTTGTTTTCAAGGCAATGCGCCTAATTTAGGAGACGCTCTAACATTTTAACAGTGATGCTTACATTATGTGCTGATTTTCCTACTTGGGAGAAACTTCTAAAGTCAGTGGCAACTGTGCCTGCTTCAGGACTCTGTGGTCTGTGGGAAAGGGCGCATTTTCTGCCTTTTTCTGCATGTTGTCACAAAACATTCACTGAAGTGAACTTAGACACTCGGATACACAAAGAGCTGTCTAGTGGTTTTTTGCAGCTTTCAGCAGAGTAGGTTTGTAACCACCATTGACGTAACTTTTGGTTCAGTGCAGGTGGGGAGAAATCCTCAAGCCTGAGTGCTCTGCAGAGCACAGTGCTAAAGACATGGTGCAAAGGGCAACTTGCTAGGGAAACGTACCATCTTGCTTGTTTTGAGTGGGAAGTATTCTGTGCCATCCTGTCTCCTGGAAAATTTGAAGAGCAGGAAAATGAAAAGGAATTGGTTGACTTGGGAAATACCCTTCTCATGACTGAGGAAAGCCATCTAGTGTTACTT
The DNA here is from genome assembly GCF_036417535.1 of Chlamydotis macqueenii. Lineage (NCBI taxonomy): Eukaryota > Metazoa > Chordata > Aves > Otidiformes > Otididae > Chlamydotis > Chlamydotis macqueenii. The sequence goes on from NC_141559.1 coordinate 26,475,845, forward strand.
CGTTATTTTTCTGTGATGAAGTACTTCTTATTCATGTGAGTCTAGTCTGCTTTTCTGCCTCCTTGCGATGTAACTAGGAAAATAATCTGTTGCCTAAGAAGTGAATCATGCTTTGTTTACAGTAAACTATTACAAATATGCTTATGTTCTCACAAGCATAAACATATAGATAGCATCAAGCATTTGAATAATTCCACTGCTTCTAGTTGAACTACCCAAGACTTAGTTATAAATGTTTTTATCTGCCTAATTAAAACTTCCTTTCTTTTTTTTTTTTTTCCCCCTGGAGTGGCATGTGAAATACAGGGAAAACAATAAATCACATCTCCTTTACATCTTCCAGCAAACACTCTAACGGAAAGGTAAGGAAGGAAATCTTCCTTTGCTTTAATCACAGAGCCATTGTCAATGGTTGGTTTCAGCATGGAGATTAAGAAGAGCTCTGCACATATCTGTGCTCCAAGAGCTGTTTGGTAGCTGCTAAATAGGCTGAGTAAGTTCATCTATAAAATATGCTTTAGGCATCAGTCTATTTATGTAAAATGTACTTCCATGAGTATGACTAGAAAGTAAAACTACATTTTTTAATACTTGACTGGTAAATGTGGCCACCTTGATTTGCGTTTGTATCCCTGTATAGAGGATAATTGTTAAAGACATGATCACTTATATTTAGCACACCTGAAAGGAAGAGTACAAGTTCAGAAAAAGGAAAGAATCATACAGTTAAATGGATGAAGGTGGAAGAAAATTACTTGTGCACTGTAGACTTCTTATGTGGCCTTGGCATAGCCAAGCCATTTCATCTCCACTACCTTGGGTCCATCTGTTTAAAAGAAAAAAGAAAGAAGAAGAAGGGGGGATAAAAAAGGGCAAACAAAACCAACCAACCAAAACTCTTAAAATCTTTTCTGCTCTTGTTTGGTCTTGCTTATATTGACTATCTAGCAGTTAAAGAACTGATCATGCAGAATTATAAGAAAGCATAGCACCTAGACACTGCCTTTAGGCATGGTTATAATGCGAATAATACCAACAAGAGGAGTTCAGATATGGGTTGACTCTGTGTTTGCACTCTGAGGCATCTAAATGTGAAAAATGCTTGCTAACAAAGCATGCAATACCCTGGAGAAACCAAATCATGCAGAATAAAAGTTGTCAAGAAGGTGGTGCAATATTACCAGGGTTCCTGTTTCTTTGACTTTCCTAACAAGTATCAGATATACACAGAAGTTTTCATTACAATAATGTTACGTGAACTAAAAAGCAGTATCACGTTGCTGCATCTGGCTTAGCTTTAGAAGTGGAAATACATTAATGGGATAAACGAAAGGGCCACCCACTATAAATTGTGGGTGACCAGTATAAGGAAAAAAAAATCTTTAGTGGATATTTATTCCAAAAGCTGTTACAAAGAAACTGCTCTCAGACTGATGTAGTGCCAAGCATAGAGGATTAAACTTTTTAATGACTTTTTGTTGATCAACATCCAAGACATCTAGGAACAAAGAACAGATTCCGTAACTCCACATAAAGAAGACTATTTTCAGACAAGAAGAGGGTGCCTGAAAACATAAGTCCGGAAGATACGGTAAAGTGTAGCAGGGAAAAGAATAAATAAAATTCTCAGCTGCAGAACAGCTTATTTTGAGGGTGGAGAACAGATTTGTATTAATTCAATGGTAAATGCTAGAATCCTAGGTAATTGCATGCTGATGACGACTAGAATAGGACAACGTCCATTTTGACTTGATAGAGAAAGTGCATAGAATTATTCCTGTTTATTTGGCCATTTTTTTTTTTTGTGCCTTTATCAAGAAATGACTGTCCGTCATAGGTAGTGGATCTGAGTCCACTATTCCTGAGTCAGTTGTGGGTTTTTTTTACTCTCCTTTTTCTCTCATTTCTACGACACTGGGTGTTTCTTCTATGAATTAGGTGTTTTCGGAAACCCTATTGTCCTGTCTTCTGTTATGGTCCCTAGCACTTGAGGGAAGTCTTCCTTGAAAATGGAAAGGGGCCCATAAGATTGAGAAGAGGGTGTAGTCAGAGTACAACGTCTGGAATGAAAGACGGTCCCTCAGTGGCTATTGCAGACTGAAACTAAGAGCAGTCCCTACTAACTGCTGCAGACACAAATGTAGTCTGAAGCCACCCTGTTGTTGCCTCCTGGACTGCATGCACTCAGCTCTCTTCTGAGAATTGGGGCCTGGGTTTGTTTGAATTAATAGTGAAGTCATTATACTATGTAAATATGTTAGTGTTCATCTGGTTTTACTCACAAGTTATTCTTGCCTTGCTGTGTTGTTCCTGTTTTCCTGTTTGTGCAAAATTAACCAGGAGCCTTTTAAAAGAAAAGGGGAAAAAAGGGTAAATAGTGTTGAAACCTTGATTGCTATGTTATTTACTACAGGCTGAATTTGGGTAGGCAGCTCTAACTTAATCATATAATAAGAGTACAATGATTTTTTTTGAATGATGCTATTAGAGAATCCTTCCTTTTCTGCCATTTTTGGCCTCCTTTGAGTGAAGTGTGATAATTTGCCTTAATAGTCTAGTATTATATTTTTTCCTTTTACTTTCACTGAGTAACCAGCTGAACAGCAATATGAATCTAACCTCTTCACAGAGGTTGCCTGTGCCCTCAAGGGTTGTGACTAAGCCCCTTCCCAGGACAGCTGCTCTTCTGCAGATAGTCCCACTGCTGGAACACTGCTGGCTTCTCATATAAGCATAACTGCTCCTAGAACGAGTCAGGATGAGGAGCCGTGCTCTCGTATTGTAATTCTTCCTGTTGTTATGAAGGGGAAAGCCCCAACTTACATTATTGACTCGTCCTGTTTCTCAGTCTCACTTATGCAGAACAAATGTAAGAACTGAAGAAATATCATCCATGTTTTTTTTTTTTTTTTTTTGTGGGTTCTGCCCGTCCCCCCTCCCCCCGTCCTTAAAACTTATTAACTTCTGCGGCCACATCTTAGAATTCTGTGGAGCATGAGACTGGAGAGTGGGAGCTGGTGCAGGTGCCCCGGCAGTGTTTGTTTGTTCTGATATTAAAGCTGGGCTGACTGATTTTTTATGTCAAATTTCAATTCTCTGTAGGTGCTTTGGAGTTCAAAGGACTTGGTCCCTTTCGGTTCCCCTCGCAACAGAGCAGTCACAGCCATCATGTTGCAGAGGGGCTCATGTAGAGCAGGAAAAGAGGGAAGGTGTTTTGAATATCAGATGACAGTGGTGGTTTCTGATGTATAGAGCAAGAACTGGGGATTGAAAGAGGCATATGGGCCAGGTGTTCTCACATAAATGACCATCAGGGAGACAAACAGTAATGCTGACATTCAGTAACAATGTTAGATTGCAGTCAGCCGTCTGCTGAGGTGGAGACTGCGGTTCATCCTTCTCAGACATACAGCATCTGGCAGTCTCTCCAGCTGACACAAACTCATGTTTTCAGGGCTGTCCTTTTAAACACAAGGGCCAGAGAAACTGCGTTTTAAAAATCAGTGTCTTAAATGCTTTGTATTCTGCATTGCAAAGTGTATTCTGCAAGGAATATCTAAGAGTCATTTCCAGGGTGAGGACTGCAGATGCTGCACAAATGTTTATAACGTGGAAGCATTCTCTCTCCAGGCGCTGTAGCAGACAAAGGGAGTTTTTGCACTGACTTCAGTAAGACAGGGTTCCCCCCTTGTTTTTTCTAGATTTTGTGAATGTTTAAAAGTAAAGGACGTTTACTTCCTTAGTAGCTATACTACAGAAGGTAAAGCTGTCATCTCGTTTTTCTTGCTGTGAATACATGCTTGCAGGGATGGTTCCAAATAAAAGCTCTACCTTGAAAGTACGCCTTGATTTGTGGATGTTCAGACCCAAGTGATAGAACAATAACTTACTGCCAGTTCCCAGCAGTGTTACTGTACTCCCAGTCACAATATCTGAGTATCTACCTGTGGTTTAAATGCTTCATGCTTTGTGAGCCATAGGATCTGCTAGCTGTTTCCATCTGGACAGTATTCTTAGATTAATAAAAAACTCCATACTTCTAGAGTTAATAGATTCAGAGGGAAAATTGTCTTTGGCAACCCACTGTTCATCCATAGCAGTAAACATGTTCATCAAAAAGCCAGAATAATTTTACTTTGGAACAGATGATAAATAGCCAATTAGAGACAAAACTAAAAAGCAAAACCATCAGAAAAGGGGTGGGGAAAAGGCAGAGATAAAAGGGCAAGAACAGTCTGCTGAAAAGGCTGGACATAGAACAAAGTGCGTGTTAACAAACCTTTATTCTTCGAGCAGTCTTTGGTGATGCATTCGAAAATGACATAAAAATCAAGACCTAGAGGCTTCCTGTCACGTTGATTTAGTACTACATTGTTGACTTCAAAGATTACCTAACGTTGTTTTGATGCTCTCTGTTGTAACGCTGCTGCTGGTAATTCACCAGATGATATGACTCATACACACTGAGACAAAGTCCATAAAATTTGGGGTCAAACTGACTGTTCCCCAAACTTTTGAACCTTCTTTAATCGCGTCTTCTCTAAGGTACCAGTTCTATGGAGCAGCCTCTTTCAAAATCAAGCAGCATAGGAGTCTCATGGTCTCTCCAAATGTTGAGAAGGAAGCACTGCTGTGTAATCCCATGGTCACGATACGAGGTAGGGAGGGAAAACTTGGGCACCTGTGTATGCACAGTGTGCCCAGGGCAGGAAACATGGCATGCTTCCTTTGAAATGGCAGGATTCAGCAGAGCGACACCAGTATGGATCTGAGGTTGCTACTTTGCCTTAAAGGTGTGATAGAACAGGAAGACTCATAGCTGTGCTGCCTTGGGAACTACGGTGTATATGCTGTGTCCCGGTGATAGTCTTATGCTTTTCTGTGGTATAAACAACATACATCTGTGCGTATTTTGGGCATAGTGTGCTGCCCCTTAAGTCATTTGGAAACATAACTCATTCCAGGTTTTACCTATATAAGGAAGGTGAATCAAGTTGAATAAACTTGTGGATTACTTTAAGTGCCTTAAACCTTTGAGTTTATACTTTCATAACACATGTAAAATACACTAAATTAAGGCAAATTTAATTCAGGTAATAGTAGCTACCCAGGAATTTAATTGATCGACTTGCTGTCTTTCAGATTACCTTATCTGTATATCCTCCTGAAGCCAAGGCCAGCTTTAAACAGACACTACCTCCTCCCAGTAGGACACAAAATGTAGGTAGTTCTGTAAGAAAAGGTGTTGAATTGTTAGATGCTGAGTAAGAGGATCTGCTGTAGACCTAAAATGCTCATTGAAACCCACTGTGGGGGCTGGGAGATCATATAGGGTCACAGTATGAGTGAGATTTCATACAGGAAAAGTCTTTAGAGGTTTTTTCTCCACACTGGAAGAGGCATCACTCACACTGGCTAGCTCTGCATGCACACAGCTCCCGTGTTTATTTTAAGGTGTTTGACTCTCTTTCCGCCAGGTACAGCTACACGCTCCCCCTAAGCACAGCTCACAGCACAACTGCCTACTGCTTCCAGAATGGAAGTTGTTTTCCATGACATTTTTGTTGGGATGAGGAAAGCCTGAGTAAGGACCCATGTGAGTCCTGCAACCTTGCCGGTTCGGAGGGACCTCAGTGAGGTTTGTTTTTTGGTCGTTAAGATCTCAGGTTTTTTTGGCTCTAGCAAATCATGAGAGCTGGACTGCTGCACATTTTAGAAATGTTCTTCCCCTGGTGGTCTAGCAATGGATTGAGTATTACTTTGAAACATGAATATTTATTGTCTTAATAATGCAGGCTTCTGGGGCCATTAGCCACACAGTTTGAAGGAACGATCTCTGGAGGTTGCAGTATACATAGCCACAATGTAGCACTCTGTGAACCAGACCTCATGAACATCAGTGTTGTTTTAAGCTGAAGAGCTAAAAATAAGTTATTGCTAGAAGAAAGTGCCTATGCTTAATCTAGAGGCAGAAGATGGTGCTTTTCTCTCTGGGTCTGGCAGAGAACTGGGTCAGAGATATATTATTTTAACAAGGAGGAGGCTCGGTGAGAAAAATTGAATTGTTAAACTTGTCATGGCAACTGAACCAAGTAAATCTGTTTCATTGCAACTACTGTGAGTTTTGCTTTCAGGAATGGTCTGTGCCACAGCAGTCATGGAGAGTTGAGAGTTTCTGGTGAGATCAGTCTGAGACAGGATCCATGTCTGGAGCTGTCTGAGAGCACAGCATGATTTCCTCCGTGGGATAAATTAACCATGGCTTCCTGCATGTGCACAGTGAGATCCCTCGCTATCATCTATGCTTGTGTTGAGCTAAGAATAGAAAAAAGCAACATCAGCAGTGCTGTGGGAAAACTGCATTGCTCCAGATGGCTGCTGATAAACTCTTTTCTCATTTGAGATTAAAAACAAAATAGTAGTAAATGACAGTCATTTCCCATCCACATCTTAATGTACATGTTTGCTTAGCAGCCAGGAGAAAGCTAGGCTGAAGTTCGTCAGTTAGACACGGATTTGCCTGAATACACTTGAGAAGCTAACAGAAAGTAGTTTAGTTGCCTTGCAGGAAAAAAAAAAAGACAACCCATGAAGAGTTGGGACTTTATTTGGTTTGTTTGTTCATTTGTTAAAAAGCTTTTACTTCCCCCCTTCCATTTTGCTTTATCACATGTGGTTCTGAATGAAGAGCTCTTATTTCCATTGTCACATAGGTTTGTATCCTGTAAGATCGTGTTGGGTCTTCTGCTTGACTTTCACAGAGAGAGTCTTCTTTCTGTCTCCAGTGAGGCAAGTGGGACAAATTCCACGTGTGGTGTATTCATCTAGCTCTACAGGCCACATGTTGCATGCAACTGTCCCACCAATGTTGATCTGCTAAAAGCCAAACCAAACTTGAGGTCCCAACTCAGAATCAAGCCCAACCAAGGAGCCAAACAATGACTTACATTCTTTGTAATTCATCTTGACAACAGGCTATTTGGTTAAAGCATATGTTTGCATTTCCTAATTTATTGGCATGCTTTTACTTTGGATTAACTAATTCTTCAGAGAGAGAGAAAAGCAAAAGCAGACCTGGCACCCCTGTGGCTATTTCATATGTTTGCTCTATGGGGATCAAGTCCTTGCTCAGAAAGATAGTTCTGTCCTGTCCAAAGCAGGATGGGAAGGAGAGGCTCTCACCATGATTGAACCAGTTGGTTGCTTCATCGTGCCTGATGGCTGTGGAATATTAAGCAATATGCACAGTCCCAGGACTAAAGGGCAAACAAGCTCTATTATTCATCTCTTATGTGGAGGGTGGAAACTCTGTCCTCTTGACTATAGTTCAGGCCATTTTTGATCATCTAGTTAGCACGCTGGCTGTAGAGGGGTCAGCTTCCACCTCCTTTACAGTCATGATTTAAAAATTTATAAAAGTATAATTAATTGAAATAGAGAAAATAAGCTTTTTTCCTTAAGTAACAAGTGAGTAATAGACTGTAGCAGTACCAATTCATTTGTGGTAAGCTGTCTCACAGGCATGCTGTGAATCTAAAAGATTATGTATCTGTGATACAAAAGAGAAGTCTTCTGACTGCAGAAAAAGACATTTCTTCTAGATATGATAGTATAACCTAGTGACACAGGTATTTGCACAGGGTATTAATAACCAGCAATTCTGTATGTACAAGACTGTGAGTAGTAGCCTAACTTTGATTTCTAACACACTGGTACCTAGGAAGCAAGACCATTCCTGGGATAAATGTCCATTTTCTTGAACCACTTGTTTCACCTTTCCAATAGCTGCTCCCTCTTTGCCAGGTGAGAGAGAGTGATGAAGGACTGGCCTGGTAGCTTTACAGTGCTCTTACTTTCTGGCTGTACAACTGGCTGTGGCTTTTCTCCTGTTCTTCAGCTCAGTCCCCAGTAGCATCACGGGATGATTGTGTGGTGCAGAAGCTGGCCAAGTGTCCAGTACGGTAACCACCGTGATATTGTAATTTATCTGGTACATGACACTTTAGTTGTCTTCTTGAGTGCTGCTCAGCATCCACAGTCAAAGAGTAGTGAATAACCTCCATGCTGTTTCTTCTGCTGGGAGTGGTAGTAGCCATGATCTCCTGCCAGGACTGACTCTGCACTTGGACTTTATGATGTGTTTAAAAAGAAAAAAGTTAACTGCTTCTGAGGGAGTCACTACTGATATCTGTTCCATCAAGTAACTTATTTAGGCACAGTTCCTCTCAGTGTTGAAGGTGGGTCTGAAGCCAGTAGTGTCTAGGACTGTGCTTGTGCTGGGTAAGTGATGACACAGCAGAGGTAAAAATGCCAGTGGCTCTTCCTGCCTTTCTCTGACGTAGTTAGCTAGTACAGTGTGGAGTAGCTTCAGCATTAAAACAAATAAGATCATAATACGAGCAAATGAGAACCTGGTGACTAAGACACTGGCTGGGAATATTGTCTTCAAATATTTACTGGAGGCCATGCTGAAATTCAAGCCCTTATCTCCTAAAGCTGAATAAAGCATGTCTGCCACCAGTCTACTCACTCACCCTTCAGCACGTTACGTCGTCTGTCTTACTCTCCCTCTGGAGCTCTTCTCCATTACATTTTATAGTGCCAGACAGAGAGACTGGGACTAACCAAATGCATAGCACAACAGTCCCACCACTTATTACTGTGATGAATCTCTGTGGTTCAGGGTGACCATATAAAATATGCAGGATAGCAAATGACTCCAGCAAAAATATCAAGAAACATTGTGAAAAGGTGCTAAATTAGATCATCTCTGCCAAAAGGGGAAGACAAAGGTAGAAATAAACTTAATTCCTTCATGCTCCTCAAAGCAAAGCCACTTAGTCACAAAAGTTAGATTGTCAGTCCCTTCCTCAGCCTCACTGTGAAGTTAATACAAAAGGAAGAGCCTCAGCCTACTGGAAGGACTTGTTCAACCATAAAGCTCCCTAACTTTTCTCCTCTACCATCTACATCTTGAGTACTTCTATAATGTGCTGTTGGCATTTTGAATGTAAGTTCAGGAAGGACAGGAATGGTGATTCATATTGTCTCTCCAAAAATAAAAGTTTAACATTTACATGTTGCTATCACCTGGCTGGCAAAGGTTAGTCTTGGTGAATTGATGCAGGGGACATCTTGGCACAGCATAAGCAGCACCCATTTAAATATCTAGCCTGAGTCTTCCAACATTTCAAAAAATCCAGTATATTTTTGCTGTATATTTTTTGAACACACATTCAAAGTATCTTTTATACAAGGATACAAAAGTAATTGGAATGACTGAGGAGAAAATATCTCAGCAAGCAATGCTCTTAATCAGACAACACATACTGAAAATGCAACTCTGTCACAGGCAAATCTAGTTTATGTCATGAATGGGTGACTTGATCACCTGTAATCTGGGCTAAAAAAAAATTTAAATAAGATTGTTTAAATGCAGCTTCAGGGAGTGCTACATATTTTATCTCTGTTTCATCTGGTTTCCCATAATATCAAAGCTGTGTTTAGTAGATAGAGATTTACGACCAGAAAATTATATGTATAGTTGAAGAATGTGAAGGAATGATGTGCCTTGTAGAATTAGTTATCATTGCTGGGGAAGTAGAGCTGGTTTACAGCTTGCTTTTTCCCTCTCCATCTGGGACTGATCTGTGTCTTTGCATTGTATATAGGAAATGTTCTCTGCAATTCTCTAAACGTAAATACTGTGTTTTAAGGCACTGTGGTGTAAGAGATTTTTAAAACCTTGACTCACGCATAGACAATTGTTAACATGTACATTTTTACAAGTATGTTTTTTTAATCCTGTATTTTATAAAGTATATACATATTTGTACCTAGGTTGGCTCAGCTACTGCCAACAATGGGACAATTATGAACACATTTTCCTTCCTGTTCAGCCAAGGCTATGTACACACTATATTATTTTGGGGCTTTTTTTTTGGTGTGTTTTATTACTGAATGCTGTGCAGCGATAGAAATTACTCTGCTGGGAGCAGGAGTTATTCCAATGAATGTCTAGTGACTAGGAGACAGACACAAGGTGACGCAAGCATTTTTGTTTCAAGCTCCCTGTGATTGATAGCTAGGATATCAAAAGGATGGTGGCTTTGGAAGAAAGATCAAGGCAATTGATGGCATCAGGCATTTGCAAGAGGGTTTTTCGTATAGCTGGGTCTTTTGGGGTTTTGAACGGACTTGCCAGTTGTTGTCTGAGCTAGATGTAACATAAAATTATTTTTTGATGTGCTACAGTCATTTGTCTTAGGTAGGTCAATGTTTTGCCTCATTTTTTCATCTCAAAATTTTCATCTTTATTTAGGACGGGGGTCTAGAGTGGGACTGAAGACTGAGTTATGTCACTTTCCGTGGCAATTTTTAATGTCAAAATTGTCTTTTGTTACTTTTACCATTCTTAAAGACAGAGCTGAGAGTTGGCAATTAGATGCATATCTTAAAATACCTTTTACATGCCACTCAGCCTAAAAGCCAAAAGTAAAACAGTTGCTAGATATGGTATGTGAGAGCATTCATTAGCACCGTTCAGGATCAGGGAACTCTTTTTTTAAAAGCTGTTTAAGGAACCAAAAGAAAACTGCAAGTAGGCTTCTTGCTGACAAGTTGCAGGTGTATACCACATGCCCATATCGGAAAAAAAGATGCAGTTATGAAGGTCTTGATGACAGACAAAGGTCTAAAATGCCTTCATCTCCAGGTTTTAGCTAGTCCATCTGTTTTTTATTTGCATTTCCCTCAGCTAGCAGTGTTAGTATTTTCCAAAGTCGGTATAACCATGCACAGGTCTATATAAAATTGCTTTTCTGCACTGGAAGATCCTTAGTTTAGTAAAGTCTCATTTAAGTCAGGGAAGCCTTACTTTTATGATAGCTGTATCATAAATTGTAAGTCAGGGTTAATGATTTCTTTCTGGAAAAAATGAGGGAAAGGATTGATGAGATTGAGGGGAGAGCACTTTAGTTCCGCTTTGCTAGAATATGTAGAATCCAGTTATGCCTTAAGAGAACCAAACAGGTGAGTGCTTGCATTTTTCCCTTATTGCTACTCCTGGCTAAAAGATCTGGCCTTTTTTGATGTTCATCTTCTCAACAAGGAACTCAAGAGGAAATGTTCATTCTTAAGGGAGAAAGACTAACACATACGTCAGGTTACTCCAGGCAGCTGTGGTCTGGAATCATTCTTCAAAGACACATATTCAGAGGGCAGAAGTAATGGGGCAGCAGCACTTGGGAAATATCCAGCCAGCACTTTTGGTACTGTAAAGTAAATTTTGACAAAGAAAATGACTAACAAAATCACATGGGAAATGGCATGGGTCCCCCTCCTACTAACAGCACTAGAGAAACTTGCTTGGTATTATTATCAGACCTCTTGTTTCTTCTGCAATTCTCAACAGAACAGCACAAAGACAGAGAAACAAGAAGTTCTCCATCTAAAAGAACAATTTTCAGTGCAAATCCTCAACATCATCCAAGTTTTTCTTTTCTGGGAACAATATAATCAAGCCTTGATTTAAAATATTATTAGAAAAGTAATCAGCCTACATTGAAAATTAGTCAGTTGAGCTTTTTGTTTGTGGTGAATAATTAATTGCAAGAGTCATTCTTGCAATCAAAGCAATACTTTGATTTCTTAAAAATGCTGGAGAAAATTAGTTGAGGAAGTATAAACATTGTTTTCCAGAAAGTGCCCAAGATGTATTCTCATCTTTTTATCTAAAGAAATTCCTCAAGTATAATTTGAAGAATGAAAAAAATCTATGATTAATTTAATAGGCAGTAAAATTAGATGCAGACAGAGAGCATAGTTGTAGCTGTGTGGGAGTCAGCAGAAAGGATCCTGGAATGTGGCAGTGTGTGTTGTTATGTCTCCTTAAAACATGTCTTTTCCTTTTGTGGGAATAAACTTTTCTTTCTTTCTCTTTATGGGAGAATATTGTGCTTTCACACCTTATTTTTTTTTTTTTTTGAAAGTAAATTTTCCTGGAAGATAATGCTGATTTTGATGAATATAGGAGAATTGCATATGTGCGTCTCTTCTTGCAGGGAATTATATATGCAAGAGAGTTTGTGCTCTACAATGCTGCTTACCATAGGGTGTTGTTTAGCAGGTGGCAAGTTTAAGAAGTATACTAAGCCCGTAAGTGAAGTTGAGGTTATCAAAGTGAAATGCTGACCAGCGATGTTTGTTCACTTCCAAGGAGTCCAACTGGTGTGGGCCAGTGCGCGGTGGTGCAATTGCAAAGGAGCTTGTACCAGTGCGGTGTAGATGTTCGCTGTGAGACCAGTGAACTTATTATCTGTCACTGTGTTTGACAACTATTACAGGAAAATGCCTCCTTGGAGTTTAAATTAAAATGTTACCTATTGAAGGGTGTGTTTCAGGATTTTTACTGAATGAGAGGAGTTTTATGGCTCTGTTTATTCTTCACTGTGAAGTTTTAAGCTCTTGCCTATGAATCAGAGGCCTGAACCCACAAAAATATGAGTTCTCTTCTGCCAACGTATCTTTGAGGCAATAAAAGATTAAACCACCATGGAGCTGGTGGTATCTCTCTGACTCTTTAAGCAAATGCATCTTCACCAGCAGTGTGAGCTGAAAGATTGCTATATGGCTGCAGTGAAGCATCCCTACCTGCATCTCCTGGCACACGTGAATGGTATCTCAACTGTCGTTTCTTTATTTGTTTGGGGCGGTTCAGTGGTTGGGTTTTTTTTCCTTTTTTTAAATGTGCTGCATTAATGCCTTGTACAAAGAAATGCTTCACTGTAAGCCTTTCTTTTACCACCAGGCCTATCCTTGCACCAATGATAAGGAATGCGAAGTTGGGCGATACTGCCACAGTCCTCATCAGGCAACGTCTGCGTGCATGGTGTGCCGGAGGAAGAAGAAGCGTTGCCACAGAGACGGCATGTGCTGCCCTGGGAACCGCTGCAACAATGGTACAGCAGTCCTTTCTTGGTTTTCGTCCACAGAATCAGCATTTTGATAGTATCTATCTCCTCTGAGTGTTCCCAGTAACAGTATTGTTTTCCTGGGTGACTGTGCTTCTTTTCCTAAACTAAGAAAACTTCATTTTCTACTTCATACCACTCAATTTTCTTTAACAGTATTTCTATGTTTAAGGCTTGTGTACTACCAGACTTTTTCCCATTTTGGGGTGAGGAAACCCCAAAATGATGCCACTGCTGACTAAAATCACAGTGCTAAAACCACAGTGTGGTTTGATTCACTGGAAGACTGCACAGAACCCATACTTTTAAGGAAGCAAAAGAGACTTAGTGAATCCTTGATCTATGCTGCCTGGGAGGGTTATAACCATCCTGTTTGCATCGCCATACTCTCCTCTGGAGACTGGAGAGAGAGATGTCTATGAGGCATTCTCTAGGTCCTGAACCATAAAGACAGAGTGACAGTGAGACTGTCTGACAGTGAATGCAGTAGAGCTGTGGTGAAGTTCAGGGTTGGGGATCAGGGACAGGGGTGTGATTAGAGCTGAATATCACTGAGACCAAGCCCCAGCACTTTCATGATCCTGGTGCTGACCCTGGTCTGTGTATGTTGCTTTTCCTCCTGTTCAAATCTTTGACTGTCTTTTCCTCACAGGTATTTGCATACCAGTAACCGAAAGCATCCTTACACCTCACATCCCTGCTCTAGAAGGGCCACGCAACAAGAAGAATGGTCATTATGCTGGCAAGGATTTGGGATGGCAAAACCTAGGGAGGTCACGCTCCAAGCTGTCACACATAAAAGGTAAGATCACATTTGCACTATACTGCTTTGTTCCTTCATGTTGTAAATCATGTTATTACTGTTAAGATACAGCAATGCAAACCAGAAATAGGCAGTAATTTTACAGGGAGTGAATGTCTATCATGAGAATTGACAGCATGGCTCAAAAAATGATGTAACATCAACTAACAGTTCCCGTGATCGAAACAGTGTCTGCTTTCCTCCCTGTATCAGAGGTGGACTGACAATCCATTTTGCATTTGTGCAAGATTGCACATATGTTCCTCTTGTAACAGGCATGTAATTAAGCACTTGTAATTCTGCTTACAATACTGTATGTAGCTGAATTTCTCCTTACTAAGTCTTATGGCAAGTCTCATTAATTACCCCCTTGAACCTTCCTAATTCATATCTTCCCACATCCTTCAAATTAGCCACAGATGGAATATAGTGTGTCCTTTTTCTGAGCTTCATTTGCATCAGTCTATGCTGAATCTGTACTCTCACATTTTCCCACAAGGTAAAATAGTTTGCTTGCTCTTTTTTAGGACACGAAGGCGATCCCTGTCTACGGTCATCAGACTGTATTGAGGGACACTGCTGTGCTCGCCATTTCTGGACCAAAATTTGCAAGCCTGTGTTGCATCAGGGGGAGGTGTGCACCAAACAGCGCAAGAAAGGGTCCCACGGACTGGAGATTTTCCAACGATGTGACTGTGCCAAGGGGCTGTCTTGCAAAGTATGGAAAGATGCAACCTCCTCTTCTAAATCAAGACTTCACGTGTGCCAGAAAATCTGAATGAGGATTGGGAAGATAGTATTAAGTGACTGTGGTTTTATGCATTTAATGCCTTATGGCATGGTGGGAAATAAGGACTGCAAATGAAAGCAGAATGGCTAAAGTAACAGTTAGGATAGGAGTAGAAACCACACCAAATGCATTTCTTTTTGAGCTGGTAGTATACACAAATGCAGCTGGAGTTCTCCTACTGTGCAGCTCTTCTGTAAATAATTTCTACAGTTTGTGAGAAATGCTAATATGCAAACAAATTAATGTCACTTACCTTGCTGTGTTGTCCCATGATGTTTCAGGGGTTCAGTGTTAGGGCTAGAGTGGTTTTTCAGCATGGTAATGGCTGCTAAATAAGTTGTATACATTGTGCTCCTGTAGGAAGCAGTGCATGCCAGGAAGACTCATACGTCAACACATTATTGCCCACATTGCAGGTGTGAGAAATGGAAATAAAGTTACTGTGAATGTCCACACGCCCTTGTCATTCAGGGCTGACACTTCAGCAAAGAAGGCACTCCTGCAGGACAAGAGTGCTATGTTTTGCAGGCCCCCATGAAAGAAGTGAAAACTTGCCATCTCTCAATTTCAAGAGAGCAGCAGTTTCTCTAAGAGGAAGAATTTAAAGAGGGTTTTGTTTCCAATACGTAGGTAAACTGGGTAAATTGAAATGCTTTATGTAATTCCGTGTCATAGTATGGCACTTAATCGCTTGTATTTGCCTCAGTTTACTGCTAGTATACTTTGGGTTGAACAGATGAAGCAAATACGTGCATGCTAAATCCAGAATTATTTACAGGCAGTAGTATTAGTCCTAAATGTACTTTCCTTGCCTAAGCATACTTGCATTATAGACATTTCCAAAAGAAATAGCAGAGTGTTGAAGTGCCTAACACAAAGAGCTATGAAGTTGTTTCACTGTTGCTGTTATAACAGATGATGTAGATATTTTTGAGGTGTTTAGAGCATACTGCTACAAACTCAAATTTTTATGTTTCATTAGTAGCAACAGGCTACTGATGGCACTCTGCAGAAGTATAATGGGTTTGTTCCTTAGAAAAAGGAGTTGGCTCTTGTGAGCACCTCCTGTCCTGCAGAAAAGGATGTCAGAAGATGATACGACCAAAAATGACTTGTTAAACACCACCCAATGTCACAGCATACCAGCCTCCAGTGTGCACACAGCCTGAACTTGATGTCCTCTCAGTCTGGACTGTTCTGCCAGGAATTATGGAAATACATGGACTGTGGAAACAGCTGACAACTCTACATTGTTTGTGTACTGGTTAAAAAAAGAACAGTCTCTGTCCTTTGACTTGTCTCCCAAGTCTTTTCAAACTTTTTCATTTTACCTATTTGCAAGTATTCCTTTGTATATACATTGGTAAAGAGACTGATATTTCTGATTCTATAATTGACCTACTGCTAAGTTGTAATTACCCATTTATAATTACCCATCTTCATGTTTTGTAATACAAGGGACTTTTCTGTTTAATCAGTTCTGAACAACGTGGGTAGACCAGTATGTAGTTTAACTCTGAAGACCATGTCACCCATACCTGACACCTTTTTCCAGCACTGTTTGTTTTTAAAGCTATAGCTTAACTACACCACCTGACTCAGAGTTCCACACACCTCAGCTATGTAGCCTTTATCTTTCATAAGAGTCTAAATAAGAAGAGTATTTCATACACCTCTCTCGCTTCTGGAGTTTGTTTTTATTGACCTAAAGGCACTGCTCAGAGACAGGGTCTTCTGTTTTCTAATAGTCTCAGTCAGAGTTTTATCTTCCTGTCCTATTATTGCAACTCTGCTTATTTCAGAGTTTTTCCAGTGTAACTGAAACAGGAAAAAGGCTTAGAAATAACATAATTTCAAGATATTAAAAAAGTACAGGAACTAAATTAGCAAGTGTTATTTACAGTGACACAGCACATACTCAGCAGATGAGCTCTATTCCTCTCTTTGTGACCACATATAAAATAAAATTATACCCAGCATGAGCAGGGGGGTGTTGCAGAAATGGTCTCTTGGCAATTTTTAGCTGCTCTTATCATTGGCCTACCCCTGCCTTTTCCTCTTGCGAAACATAGTTATTTGGGATAATTTATTTACAGGAAATGTTTAATGAGATGTATTTTCTTATAGAGATATTTCTTACACAAAGCTTTGTAGCAGAATATATTTGCAGCCTGTTGACTTTTAATGTAGAAAAATGTATAATAAGATTAAATATATTAATTGTCTTTTCTCATTCCTTCCAATATATTTTACCCATATTCTTTTCCTTACCTGCTGCTTAAGAGTAGTTCTTTCTGGAACTACTATGCAAATCTATTGGGGAAAAAAAAACCAAAAAACAAACAACAAACCATATTTTAGCTGTAAAAGAAAAAAACCATCTGATTGTACTTGTGTCTCAAAGCACTATGTAAGCTGAGTTTCAGTAAAATATATGAAGGTCATGTTAAAATCCACATGCATCATTTCTACAAAACTGGTTTATAGAATCACAGAATGGTTTGGGTTGGAAGGGACATTTAAAGGTCATCTAGTCCAACCCCCCTGCAAGGAGCAGGGACATCTTCAACCAGATCAGGTTGCTCAGAGCCTCATCCAACCTGGCCTTGAACGTTTCCAGGGATGGGGCGTCTACCAGCTCTCTGGGCAACCTGTTGTAATGTTTCACCACCCTCATTGTAAAAAATTTCTTCCTTATATCTAGTCTGAACATACCCCATTTTACTTTAAAACCGTTACTTCTTATCCTTTCACTATGGGCCTTGCTAAAAAGTTTCTCCCCATCTTTCCTGTAGGCCCCCTTTAGGTACTGGAAGGCTGCTATAAGGTCTCCCTGGAGCCTCCTCTTCTCCAGGCTGAACAGCCCCAACTCTCTCAGCCTGTCCTTATAGGAGAGGTGCTCCAGCCCTCTGCTCATCTTCGTGGCCCTCCTCTGGACTCGCTCCAACAGGTCTATATCCTTCTAATGTTGGGGGCTCCAGAGCTGGATGCAGTATTGCAGATGGGGTCTCACAAGTGTCAAGCAGAGAGGCAGAATCGCCTCCCTCGACCTGCTGGCCATGCTCCTCTTGATGCAGCCCAGCATGCAGTTGGCTTCCTGGGCCGCAAGCACACATTGCTGGCTGATGTTTAGCTATCTATATGCTCATCTTGGGACGGTTTACACCTAAACATTCAAGAATAAGTTTTGAAAATAATGCGCCTGGATGCATAATAAATGTCCTGTTTAACCAGGTTAAATAGGAAAGGTGCCCACACACATTCGCTGGATAGTGATACATCCCAGAGACACTCACAGTGGGGAAAGCTGACATTCCAATTACCTGGCATTTTGCTATAGGTTACCGTGTGCAATGCACTGCTGCACTATCTGTAACTAGCAATTCTGAAATGGCAGATAACAGCATTCAGCTCTAATAACATGAAACAATCCATATAACACAACTTAAAATATTGCTACTAAAACCAGCCACGTTCTGATCCCAGGAAAACACCTGCAGGGCTCAAGAAATGTTGCAAAATACTGGTTGTGGTTATTAAGCAATGTTACTTTTTCTGGTAACCCTTTGTTCGAACAGATGTACATTTGGAGGATGGAATGGGCTCCAGTGTTTGTACAAAATGAAAAGGTTTTGCTATTGTTATTTGCGATATTTGGTGGATAGGTCTTTGAAAATTCTAACAAATACTTTTAACAACAACATAATAAAGTTGTGAGCATCTTCAGGGTCCAATGACTTGAACAGAACTTGAGGCTTCCAAAGCCTTCAGAGATTTAATCTGGGAACAAAAACAATAGGCACAGGCAGTTCGTTGCACACCACAACATAACTGAACTGAATAGCATGCAAACAGTTTCACAAGAATGAAGTTTAATTGTTTAGAAGCCATTCAGTTAATAATTTGGGGAAATATACATCAGTTTGAGAACAAAAGAACAGCTAAATTTAGGGATAATTGCTCTCACTCACTGTATCACTCATCAAGGGAATTAAGAGTGACTTTGGCTCAGTAACATTTCAGAAATCTGCTGTCACGACCCAAATACTGAAGGGATTATTGCTGAACAATTCAAATATTCTTCCTATTAGCCTAGAATAGCCTCAGCAATGCAACATCTTGTTGGAAATACTTATTAACTTTCCTAAAAACATGGATTTCTACTCTATAATAGCCTATATTTGATATAGAATATAAATGTAGGGGGGAGTGTGTGTATTACTGTACTATTTGCTTTATCTTGCGTTGTTTGCCACCTACAGTATTTATGATCTGAAACATTTTTAATGTAAGCAATTAAAATAGATTTATGCACTTGTATAACACAACACTTTTAAAAGTATACATCCAGCACCCTGACACCTAAACCACAATTAACTGGAATTCAAGCCATCTTCTGCATATTCTGATTTTCCTGCTTCTCTCGACAACAACAACCTCAGCAAACACCATGAACTGTCTCAGGCAGAGGCTGAGAAGAGACATTCCTAAACTGTTCCTTCTCACTCGCCCTCTCTGCTTTTGCTTCAGAGCCCTGCATCATCATCCCCAATAGGAAAGGTAAATGCTATCAAAGAAAACTTGTATTTTTTGTCTCATACAGTTTCCTTCTGAGAAAGTCGTTTAAAGATATCCTGAAGGTCAAAGCCAGCAAATGCCTACAGCAGATACTCTAAGCCAAGGCTTTTAGGAGTCTTGAGATTTATCCTCTAACTTTCAAAAACTTAATTGCTAAGACATTTATATAGATAATAAGATGGCATTTACACAAAAATAAAAAAACCCCTAGCTCTTTGGATTGTCAATCGAGTGTTCTGACAATAACTGTCCACAGTTTGGGGGTGGCGGGGGTCAAGGGCACCAAACACCCTCCGCAACCAACCTCACCTGTAGTCCCTGAGAAAGGGAATCATAATATTTCACTGAGATGAGCAGAAACTTTCTGCTCAAGTGCCTTATTATCTAATACAGTTTTTACCATGCCCACTGCTACCAAAGAGGGCTTACAGTTCAACACAGACCCTACACCCATTTTATGTTTTGCATTCAACTTTTTATGGCTATAGTCAGTTGCTTAAATATGGCAAATGTCTGCTGCAGGTCCCTCTTACCTTACTGCTCTGCCAGCTTTTTACAGACCTGCTTAAGGCAGCAGAGCAGGAGGTAAGGAGAAAGCAGAGAAAATGGTGGTGGTGGGGAGGGTTGACTGGAGAGCGCCAGCCAGAAGCTTGAAATGGCAGGCAGGGGGGGAAATCTACATTGAAATTTCATTAGATGCTACTGAAAAAAAAAAAAAAAAGGTGAATGTTTGTGTATCACACCCCATGACCAAGAATGAAGGAAAGGCAAACGGTGCTCTGTGTGTTCCTGAGCTGCTTCCCCACAGCACTGACCCAAAGCAGAGAGGCCTGATGGAGTGATTCTGGTCCCTCAAAAGCTGAAGTGTTGAGCCTATGTCCCCTGGCAGCAGTATGCCTCTCACCTTGGTCCTCTGCGTATCCCTATCTCAGTAATTCCAGAGGATTCAGATATGGCACCAACCCTCAGGCACATTGTTCATACAACATTGCTATAGCTTGCAGCCTGCCCATGCCTAGGAATCCCACTGGAAGGAAGGGACAAAAGCAGGAGACAGATGCTGCGTTGCAGCACTCCAGCTGGTCCCAGAGCTATTATTTTGACCACCACTGATGAGACTGACCTTGATGGATATACAGCATCGGATGGAGCTCATTGAAAACTTGTTTATTCTGGCAGCTCCCTGTTTTTTTTGGAATTGCTTCTTGTTATAGCGTGAGTGTCAATTACTTATTTACAAATGTCTGGTACCAATAAACTCTTTGTTTTTCACAGTACCGGCTTGCAGCTTGATTTAGAAGTGGTTTGCTGCATGCCAACTTCCTGAAGCAGAGGAAATAATCTTTTAAAGGAAATTAAAATTTTAAGAAGCACTGGCTTTTTATTTATTTTTTTTTTTTTTCCTTTAGGAAAAAGCTGTTTAGAAAAAGAAGAGGAAAAATACATAATTAATACAAAATTCTTCCTGACACAAATCTTAGTCTTTGAGTCTTAGCAAAACTGTCATTCTCTACTGCTGTTATCAAAGCTGGCTAAAGAGTAGCCAACAAATCAGAAATGTACACCTGTGTGATTGCCACGGCATGTGTATTCCTGTTTTCTGTTCCTCATAAGCTATTCTTTATTTCTGAGAGTATGTTATTCATCAATATTCACTCAATAGGCTTGCATACTTAAAAAAAAATTAACTGTTAATTAAGCATTCAATAATTCAGTACAGTCATAAGAGTAGGTCTCACAGATATCGTGTCTTTCCTTAATAGCAGTAATTTTTAATGGAGCCATAAAGGTATATAGAGACATACAAAGTAATGAATGATATGGTTCCGGAAGGAATTTGCCAGGAATTCTGTAATGCATTGCATTAATGAATCCAATGATCATTAACTAATCCAATTAATCTTCAGAAAAAGATTCTTCCTCAGAGCAGAATCCAGAATTCTTTGTGTTTATTCAGGTACCAACTTCCAAACATTTTGAGATTCACTTATGAAAAGCTCTTGTAGAAGTGCATGGTTATACAATTGCAATTACTTACCATGTGCAATTTACAGAATACGTATATCTTCAAGAAGCAGAAGAAGTCAAATTAAGACATTTGCTGTCTAAAGTTTAATGCTGAGGACCAGACGTTATCCAAGACACAGTGCAATCATTTAGGACTTGTGTTGTTCAGAAACTGTCTTAATAATTCCAGCTAAAAAACAGATAAAAGCTTTAGTACAACTCAACTGAATGCTGGAGTGACACCATGACTGTAAAATCATCATCACTGTGCACACTGCACTGCCGTATACCTTCCAGCATTTACAGAAATAAGATTTAACTCCGGGTGTCTTGTGATAATTACTGCTTGAAAATAAGTGGTTATAAATAGGCAATTTCTATCACAATGCCATAAAAAAGAGTTGTAGCCACATAATTTCTGTATTGAGTGTCGTTACCATAATTGGTGAAACAACTCTGAGTAAGCAAACAGGAAGACACTCATACGAAGAAATCGTGCTTTGCATGCAAACATTTTTTTAAAAGATGGAATTACTTAAGTTCAATCTTACCTTTAAAAAGGGTAAAATTCCTTATTGTTGTCTTCTCCATCTGAACAAAAAGTTTATTTGTACATAACCAAACATGTAGTTAATGAGCTTCTTTTCTGGCAAATGTTGTCAGAGTAATTTTACATGTCCTAGAAACCACACAGGAAAGTAGGAGGATTTTAATTGCCTTTTTAAAAAAATAAGTTACTAGAATTTGCAGAATCTTTCAGGAATATTCCACTTCTATCTGTCTAATTGCAGAACTTAAATCAAAGTAACTGCATGAAATGTAAAAGAAAGAAAAACTGAACTGCTGTTTCTACTATCTACTAAGCATGAACAAATTGAGTAGACAAACTGTCAAGGAAACATGAGATGAACGTTGAAACAGGTTGAAATAAATGTTAAAATTCCATTTCTTTCAGTACAGTCTGAGTATTTCCTGAAATACTTCTCTGAAACATAAACACTTTGAGTAAATAGAGGCTGATTTACCAATGATCCAATAAGCAGAAAGTCCTGTAGAAGTCAGTAGGAGCAGCTGAGGTGCAGCACTTCACTAATGTTATTTAATGTCCTTGTGTCACTACATGGCACAGATCACCTTCCCTGAATAATAAAAGCAAACCCAGAAAACACTCACTGCAGAGCTGGAAATACTTCAGAGATCAGCAGTAAGAACATTGCAGGAATGAAAAACAGTTGCAGGAAAAAAGATTCACAGAGGAGAATAAGGAGGATTAGTTTGAGGGTCAAGGGTTTACTGGCTATTTTAGAAAGAACATTACTGTGAAGATGATGAACTGCTATAAATTAATGAAAGGCTGACAGAAGATAACCTGATGCAATAATTTATAATTCTTCACATCAGAAAGAAAGAGTAGGTCAACATAATATTCCCGTGCATAGTAAAAGATTGTATTTTACCCACTTAGCCCTTTTAAACACAACCAAGAACATTTTCCTAAAGCATGACTTGCACATGGTGTCAAATAATGTTTCCCTCAAATAATCTCAATTTGAAGTCGCAAAGAGAGGAGGTGGTTTGTTCCGGATTTAAATACACGTGGCTCATCCTCATTTGTTTTTATTTGGATTTTTAATTTTTTTTCTGTGGATGAAGGAGACATCTAATACCTACTAATTTCTTCTCGTTAAGGTACTTCTACACTGAAAGCCACTCACATTTCAATCTTCTTAACAGTCTGTGTCACGGTCCTTTTTGCTAAAAGCACATGTTAGCATTATAGAACAGCCGAAGAGAGGTAGCAGGAGTTTTTTGACAGCTGTACTGGGACATCTGAGGCTTTGGCATCTAGAAAAATTGGTGAGACTGTTTGGGATTTTGGGACAAGCACAGTAACTGCTAAAGTGATCAGCAGTTAAATGCTCATATCAGCTTTGTTGACATTTAAATTAGTACCTGTGGAGACACTCAAATAAATGCTGCAGTTTAAAGCTCATAAGAACTAGAGCTAGTGGGAAAACCTGTGCAAAAGATTTTTTTAAAATTAGTTTCTTTCACTGCTTCCATTTAGGGGTAGAAAATATTTTTTTATCATGGATTTTTATGTTTGGCCAGTTCCAGATACAAACACATTTTATACTAACAAAGTATTCATTAGCACTGCTGCACCTTTTCTTGCAAAAACCAATACTGCAACCTTGATATTTAGAAAAATTCCTTAGCAACAACTGTTGACTCCAGCCCTCCCTATCTAAGCTCCCATCACAGAAACGGTTTCCAGTTCTTAGGAAGGTAACATTGGCAATAGGAAATAGAGTGTAACTTTCCTTCTTCTGTTCTGTACAAGGGTCAGAAAATATGTTATCTCCAGAAACAGTAGTTTTGAGTATCCCTGGGAACTGGAAGTTCACTACATTTTTTAAGTTGTTAATGTTAATGCTTAAAAAATGTATAGGAAGTTAATAAGGGATTTAGTCAACACAATCACTACAAAATTAGTCATATAGACAAGAGACGCTGAGGAAATAATTCACCGACCCCACGTAAGAGCCTGCTTCTGTAGACGACTATCCGCTGCTTGCCTCTGTTTCTCCACTGAGTACAGACAGCGCTTTGACACTGACTCCACACCAGAACTATAGCTTTCAGATGGGTAAGGACAGAGCAGATGAATTGTACCCAGCAGGTACCGAAGGGAGGGGTTTAAGCAGCGTAGAAGACAGTAAGAAGAGAAGAGTGGGTCAAATACTGTCTAAGATCAATATTTGAAGATTTAAAGCCAAGGATCAAGCAGGGTAATTACCCACGATTTAAGCTCCCTATAGTTAACCCTAGCACAGTGCAGTTTTTTGTACCCCTCTAATCAACAAACTGCCTCTCGTTGCATCTGGTACTTGTCCTCTGTTCTTCGTACCTCTAACACAGAGTACACAGCTGCCTTGGCCCCTAGGGGACACCTCCGACGCCCTCCCAAGAACCTCTGGCTCTGGCTCCCTAGCTGATGACACTCCCTTCATTGACTGCTCATTACATGTTCAATCAGAGTTTCACTCTCATTAACCCTTCATTTCTAGAAGAGACTCCCTGTAAACAACCAGGACACCCACAAGCATCTTTGACAGCAGCTGAACTACCAGCACGGCCCTTATTGGTTTGCTTTACCCACTCCCCCGCCACCAGTCTGCAGCTACCTCTCTGTACTTGAACTCTAAAATCTGGTGCTGGGACTAACTTTTTGTTCTGTATTTGTATAGCACTTGGCACAAGAGCATCCTAGTTCACAGCTAAAGGTATTATCTTTACTATTTTTACTATCATATATAATTGGAAACACAAACATCAGATGAGATTATTCTGTTAATGATTCCGAGAGCAAAATGAAAACACAGCACCATCCTGCCTCCCACTACACCAGTTTTCAGCTTGTGGTCTGTGAAACCCCTGTGTTCAGAGAGCTTAAGCTAGAAAGCATGCCTGTTGTCAGTACGCTGGAAAAAAATTAGGAGTTTGCAAATCAAAAAGAGGCTAGAAAAATATGACACTAAACCAAGAGTGAAAAAACCTTTTACTCTGCGTAAAGGTGAGCATGTTACAGGCTCCGGGAAGTTATTCCATCTTTTCAGCAAGAATGTGAATCTACCTGGGGGTATCTGGGAAGATACACAGCCTGCAAATGCAAGCAAGCTGATGGCAGTGCTGCAGCGTCTTCTCCCAGGAAGGCAGAACTGCTGTTTCTGTGGTTGTATGTTTCCATCTATGACAACTATACCCTAAAATGTATCTTGCCATCAACTTTGATATCATGCTAACTGCAGAATCTCTTATTATCTGCTCTTTCCATCCCATGAAAAACATATGACTTCACTACACTAGGATTACAAACTGCTCCTAAAGCAATGTGGTAATTTAAATTCCATTTCCCAGATGGGCAAGGCAAACAAGCAGTAGATGAACCTTCCAGTTAGTTTTCTTTCTTTTTTTTTTTAATAAATGATCCATGACAGTCATATGCTAAAACAATTTGTCAATCTTATTTTTTTTATCTATTGCCTGGAAAATGCAGCGACCTAACCCTGGACCGATGGAAAGGAGACTTCGGGGCTGTGAATTAAAAACAGCCTGCTAGGGGGAGTGAGAACAGGTGCAGGCCTTGGCCAGCTGAGGAGGTGGAGGAGTTGGTTATGAGAAGGGTCTAGACAGGACTATTAATTAGGAAGGGGAGAAGAACAGGGCACTTTGTCAAGCCAATTTTAAACCCATGACCTTTCACCTGAAGCACCCTGGTCCACGTCCAGCCATGACCAAGGGGATTACAGCTTGTCCTGATGATGTGATGGTAAAATGCTCTGTGCACACAATGGTTGGTGGTCTTGGACCTCTTCCCAGAGAAGTAGAGTTTCCAGCCCAGCTCAACTTTGGTCCAACTGGCAATTTTTGTTTTGTTGTAATGAGGCCCGAGGTGGAAATAAGCTGGAGAGGTGCATTTTTTCTTTCCTTCTGACAGGTGCCTCTCCGAGGAACTGCTTGCACACTGGTGTGGCCACATGAGTTGGGCCATAGACATCAGCTTGAGCCACATCACACTGAGCAAAGTGACACAGCCTGGCCACAGCATGACGCACAAGGAGGGGTCTCCTTGGGAAAGAAAGAGGCCGCGCAAAACTGCAGTTTTATAAAAAATCCTGACTAGGCCCCCAGAAGCATGGTGTGTCCCACATGGAAAGGCAGAGAGATTTTGTTCATAGCCAACAGAAGGCAGCCCTCAAGGAGACATGATGGATAAGCTGAGTGGTGTGCTGCAGAGCTGTAAGTTTCTCCTGGAGGGAGAAGAGCAAGCACCTGCCACATTTAAAAGAGGTTATGGATCTGTGTCTCCTTGCTCAGACAAAGGGATAACTCTGACACTGACAGACCTGTACGGATGTGATCTTGTATGAGCCCACTGAGTTTGGGTACATCAGGCCATGCTGACCAATGCCATGACACCTTATTTGATGCCCTGCATACCAAATTGATTTGTGTGGTTATTAAGAGCCATTCATCTACCAACTCAGGAAAAGGAAATAAGCCAAAATAAGTTTTGTAATACAGGAACTCATTATATTATATGAAAACTTTAGATTTAATCTATAGATCTAAAGGAAACTAATACCCATAAATTAAGTGAACACTATATAGCTTTTGACCGTAAAATTATGTCATTCTTCAAAAAGGTGAGTTAGACACAGAAACATCTTTTGTATATGACTGTCATACTTTCTTTTTTTTTTTTCCAAGTAGAAGAACTTCCCTTCTTCTTCCCTCCCTTCTTCCTAACGCTATCAGTCTTTCCTTTACTAGTCAATACCAAACCATTAAAACCAGAGAAGTCTCATCAAACTATCACATCTCTAGTTCCCCTGAAGGGGGAAGATTTCTGCTCAGGGTAAGTTTCTGTATCTGCACACCAGCTTTGTTTGCTGGTATTTACTGACCAAGTCTGGAGCTCTGGTAGAAATGCTGGACCCAGATACGCTTGGACAGGAACAAAAGATTGAGATTTTACATCTTATCCTCTACCTATTCCTAAGTTTACAAAACTTTCATTTTTTAAGGGCACTTAGCAGACTTAGCACAAGTCTATGTATTAGGAATGTGAGGTCAAGGACTCTTAACGGAGTTTATCTGGAAGCATCCTTTACTCTTTGAAGCCAAGCTGTGCATCTATTATCTTAATTGCATTCAAAACAATCCTAAAAGCACTAGAGATACACAGAGGGACAAAATCTACAGTTCATTTACAATTCTAGAAAAATAAACAAACTTCCCAGTATTCTTTTTAATTATAAGTGCTTGGCAGAGATAAAACACTTAATTTAGGAATTTGTATTCAGAAGCCCTAAGCTGCCAGTCCTGACATGGGGGGCACTTTTGATTTGTCATTTGACTGAGATGTCTAATGAGGACAATAAAGAGAGATTTTCAGAGATGCTGGTTTTTAGCAATTTTCCAGGCTTTTCAGTTGAACTTTTCAGCAATTTTCATTAAATAAATTTTTCTTATGACTGCTGTAACTGTTACATTTCTGTCATGACACATGCACCTGTCATATTGTTAGCAGACATACTTTCAGAATTGCAATTTAAATCCTATTCATAACCTTCTAATACACTGGATATAAAAAGAGTCAATTTACTTTTGTAACACTTATAAATCCTGCATACCATGCCACATTTGTAACTCAAGTGCAAAATACATTCTGTACACTTAAAAGCCTTAAGCTTTCTCACTCAAGATGTGAGAACAGCTTCTTGAGGTTCAGCCTAGAGGAAAGGAGAGGGTGGGAGTCCTGGCTGCCACAACCCGTTCCCCTGCCCAGCAGCACGCCGTGCAGGGGCTTGGACAACCCACCATCAAAAGCAATGTCTGTCCCACGGGGGTGATCTCCTCTGACTTGAGTCATGTGAGTTTTGCAAAAGAAACTGCAAGGAAGCAACAACCAGGCACAGTAGCCAGCAGGGCAGCTGTAGAAAAAGCTGAAGAAGGGACTGCTGATATAAAAAATATTTTCTCAATTCTGACTGGACTTAAACGGCCCTTGACAACTGGCAGTTCTAATCCCTGAATAATATTCCACTGCCAAAATGGGAGAAATAATATATCATTTATCATCACAACATTGACAGCTATGTACTACCCCTCTTCCCTTCTCATTTTGTCTATTTGTATACCATCTCTTCAAGGCAGGAAGACTGTCTCTTACCCTACCGTTTGTATAATGTCCAGCAAACTGTGCCTGGATTTGGTTGGTCTCATAAATAACACAAGAAGCAAAACCTCTGCAAGACGCGAAGCAAGGAAACTTCCTCTCCAAGGACTTTTGACAGCGATGAGAGATTTTCTTGAGCTGAACTCTGACAGAAAGTACCATGGTCTCACCATGTAGAAAATACATATCATTAGTCATTTGACTTAAATGAAAGAGCTGCCTATACTCCTAGCATAGGTTATAATTCTTCACTCATGGCCTAATAAGATGCTTCCATTTCTGATATTTACTACCTTTTCTCTTTGAATGTCTCCTTACTCCTCAGATAGTACAGCTACAAAACTTGGTTTCTTACAAACCTAAAAAAAAAAAACAGAATACAACTCTGACTTGAAGAAGTCCTGAACATCTGCATGTTTTTGCTCAATGGTGGTTTTAAACTGAATAATTACACCAAGATCCAGACAATCTTTGTAACGTAATTATAGCAAAACCTCAGATGATCTCAGCTGTGCCAGGGATATGCTTAACAGCATATACTTCTACTACAGAAACTTAAAAATAAACTACTTTTTAAGCTGTGTGGGGTAGAGTCAAAGAGCACTAGAATGCTACAGAGATTTTGCCCCAAAGTCACCAGAGTTTGCCAGACTGTTGGAGAAATCCTTCGTTTATGTCCAGTTTATAAGTTAAAAAAAGAAAGATGCATAATGAGAAATTAGACAGCATAGAAGAGCACAGCATTCTGGAAACCTGGGACACTTCCTTCAATAAAACTAGAAAACAAACTCCCAGCAGTGTTTGCCAGGTTTTGTAATGTTCTTACCCATTAGCTTTCTGAACAGGCACTTTGGCTTTTCAGGGCTTCCATTTGCACCAACCATCATTCTTCTGCACGGTCCTACGCAGCAATGACCGAGGTGCCTGTATTGGCAAGTCTCAGTGCAGATCCATTACTCTGTCACC
This sequence comes from Chlamydotis macqueenii, assembly GCF_036417535.1. Lineage (NCBI taxonomy): Eukaryota > Metazoa > Chordata > Aves > Otidiformes > Otididae > Chlamydotis > Chlamydotis macqueenii. The sequence goes on from NC_141559.1 coordinate 26,504,704, forward strand.
GTGTCCTCCCTAAGTCATGACCAAAATGTGCAGCAAACCCTCTCATGCCAGACCCCTCTATCTGCCTCCTCACTCTTCTGGTTTCTTGACTTGCCCTTCCCTGAACCGTCTCTTCTACCCTCCTATGGACACCGTCCCTTTGTTACTACCTGCAACAGCCACAAGCCCTTTGGGTTTTATGCTCTTGGCTAGGTTTCAAGTTTCAGCGCTTCCCTTGCTTTTCACCCTCCGCGTGCTAATCAGGGGTTCCCTAGTGGGGTCCGGGATCTAGATGCCTGTTTAACTTCTATCCTCAACATTTCAAAACCATTAGTCAGAGCCTGGACTGTGGCCATCAGAATAAGAGTACTGTAAGGCAAACAGTAACCTCCCATATTTTCTTCACCCCCTGCATCTGGAAGACAAATAATGAGTCCCACAGTGTATTGTTTATTCTCATCTTATATTAATTTTAGCTATAATGATAAGCTATTAGCTGCTTCCTGACTATTAGGTGGAGCACAGCGAAGTACCACAAAGCATGAAGATGGGTACCCTGAGGTAGGAGGCTGGCAGATTTGTGCCTTTGTGCACTTCACCATAATCTGAACTTTCTCCCCAATCAGCAAGCCTGGTCACTGTCACCCTAATGAGTTACCTATGACAGTCTGTATTACCTGCAAGACAAGAACTTGATCCAGACCAACCTATTGCCAGTGCAAAGTATGAGTAAAACCCATTAAATCCCCAGGTGGTCATGCCTCTAGCTGCACTGCTATAAATACACATCTACACAGTTAAGTAGCCCCACTGTTAAACTCATCTGCAAGTATTGTGCCTTCAGCTCATCACTGTTAATTCATTCAGGCTCCCCTCTTCTTCCTTTTAGATATCTCAGGTTGCTTCTCCCTTGAGTGAAATAATATTTTGTTTACTAGCTCCCAATTTGTGGGAAGGACAGAAGACACCAAAGAGCTTGTAGAAGACAGAGACAGCCAGAGAAAACTTGAAGACAGTCTGCAGCTCTCCTGACAGTCTCAGGTTTGAGACACTGGGGTCTATTGGTTTGCTTAAATTTTCTTTCAGCAGAAGCTCTTCCCTAAGGTGTCCTTCATGTACTCTGACCATTGATCACATCACTTCACTTTCATACGTGCAAATCATGACACTTTCCTTCATTTTAACTTGTCCCTTTGCTTACCACCATTAAATTTTATTGCATATCTGCTTTTTGCTCCATATTGTGCTCACATTTAGATGATATAAATTACCTAAAATATACTATAGTTTAATAAAGTATGTTAAAACATAGACTATTCAAACTACATTAATTTTAATAAATATGTAGCAAAGTTTTAGGCTCTCTTGTATTCATATCTGTTTACCTAACAAACCCATCCACCTTGTTTATCATGATAATAAAACCTGGTCCTCAACAAGTGCCAGTGAGACTTTGGTACATGTAAATTGGTTGTATTTCATCTGTATGATACCTAATCAAGTTCTGGTACACATTAATTTTGATCTTCATCATAACAAAAAAAATCAGTGAATATGTGAAAATGGGAACAGATGCTTTTCTAATAACTGCAATTGCGAAGACCAGTTTACAGAGTAGAAATATTTGTTTACATGATCAACAATGATGTAACATATCATGTATCTTCTGCCATATGTTACAAACAAATGCCTCCTTCTTTGCTTTATGATAAAGGAGAAGCCTCTAACTCACATTATTTGAGGGAAGACCAGTGAAGGAATTATGCAGAAGCAGGGAAGAGAAGGTATGACAGCGCAGAGAAAACAATGGGGACAGTGAGATGACAGTAATTTTATGAGAAAAGAAAGACAAGACAGAAGTAAAGAAATCCTACCAGAAAGTACTTCTCTAAGGAAAAAAGGAGTGTGTGTGCATAGTCTCCATACACACGCGCATTACACGGTCTGGCTCAGGGGTGGGCTTTTGAAGCAGTTACCTGTGCTTCAGCTCCCATTCGAGAACAACCTGGACTCGTTTAAGATGAAACTAAGATGGAAGATGTACTCCAACAGCTAATGGACAGTCACTCTATAGAAGCAAATTAGAGCTTATTCAAAGTAACTCCCCACACCCTAAAATGTGGCCATCAGACCCTCAGCACCATTTTGTTCCACAATGCTTGTTAGTGTGGAAAGAAACAGAAATGAGGAAAAACCTTGCAAGGGACTAAGATAATAGTTTGGTTAGAATCAGCTACCCAAGAGGCATTGTTCATTTTCACTACTTCAAGGACAAATACATAACTACAGAGGAAGCACACTTTTTCATGAAGCCAAAGAAAATATCAGCATGCACTTAAGTATGATATAGATGCACAGACATTTCAGTGAACAAAATATGAGTGCCAAACTTCTCTGACCTAAACCTCCCAAGCAGCAACTCAAAACTATGTATCACATTTTGATAATCCATAAAAAAGATACTTTTTTTTTCAGCTTTATGCTTACATTGTTTTCAATGTTACTGTCTTTGTCATCCACTTGAAAAGAAAAACAAAAGCAAAATGTTACAGAGGATAAAATCCTAACCCTACTGAAAGCAAGTAGGAGTTTTGCCAGATGAGAACAGCCAGAGTGTACTAAATTACTTCAAAATAAATGGTCAGAACTTTTATGCACTATCTTACATAGTGTTTGGTTGAAATTATTACAATAGTAGTATTGATCATTGAAAGGAACACACATTGTTCTGTTGGGACAGTTATGTTGTTTTCAAGAAGCACTAAGATTAAGAGAAGAAAACTTTACACATAAATGGAAATTATATAAAGTAATCAAATGGTGATCCCATGGTCATTAATGATTTCCTCATTTTTAATAATATTTGGAGAATCTGTTTACTGAAACAAATTTATCAAGGAAGAAAAGAAACCTTATTGATGCATTGCAATGACAAGACCAACCAGTAGCTTATGTTGCACAAAAACTTGAAGGATTGACAGTGGAAAAAAAGACAATATTACATTATTGCTTATTCAAAGAAATAGGCAACATCTGTAAGGACAATCAAATTTTGTGATAGAGTTTTCCAAGTCAGCTAATCCCTCACATATTTCTATAGATTCTTTGGTATGCATTTAAATAGGGCAGGGTACTTTTACCTTTTTCTACAATATAGTCAATGATTCTTCCTGTAAGGCAGATTACCCAATATGTTTCTTTTTTTTAGCTTTGCTTCCTTGTTCTTATCTACACTTTTCTGTACTACATCACCTCAAAATCTGTAGGCTATAGGCATATCATTCTTTCATCATACCTGAATCCTTATATATTTTAATCTCACCTCATTATTACGGACTAAATTTCTTCTTCGTTCCTCTCATGCTTTTTGGGTCTTTGTTCTTGAACTTGTTTTGGTTAGTCAACATTTTTTTTCCCTATCAAGTGTCTAAAAAAAGAACACAATGCAGAAAAAGAGCTGTCATGCATAGGATTAGGACTTATCATATCAAACAGTGGTTTTAACAACATCTATGACTATTATGAAGATTATAGATCATAAAAATCTTTGGATCTTGATTCGTGCTGAAACCACAGTAAAGATTTCATTTGATTGCAATAGGAATCAATCCTTTCTTAGGATACTATTTCTTTGTAGACTGTGTGTTCATTTTCATCGTGATTCAACACTTGGGGCTGCTTTTATGGAAAATCAAAGAAACAAGAAATAAAAGGAACAGAGAAATGTAACTATAGCTATTATTTCACAAAGACATGATTCGAGACACTAAAATCTAAACTACAGTCACATCTTACTCACCAGATAAACATGAAAAAAACCTGAAGAGGTAGGAGCATAATATCACAGCTGAAAACAGTTTTACTGGGAAAGTTTTGTACAGAAGAAAGTTATTTCAAGGAGAGGTTTCAATGACACAAAGAGAGCTCCTTAGTGCTTGAAAAATTGAAAGTGCTAGGAATCCTGTGGGACAGCACTGTAGACACGTAAGCTATGAGAGGGAGAAAAGAAATCAGAAAGAAGTTACAGAGGAAGGTCAGCAGGGAAGAGTGAGTAAATACTCTCTAGGGATGTTTGCCCTCAAGCCCTTTGAAGTTAACAGGACATTAAATTAATCTCTGTGTAACTGAAGCATAGACTGAAGCCAAATAATTTTGCTCTTAGATTCAGTGCTGCCAGGATTTCTGCTTACATCTATGCATCATAAGCCCAACAATAAATTTAGGCTTGGTAGTAAACCACTCAGTCCACACTAGGAAATGTCATCCAGAATCAAACCTGATACTGAGCTAATTTACGGCACGTGTAGAGTCACCAGTTTCAGACATAAACCTTCAGCTCAGAAATATCAGAGGAATCCATGTTTCCTACAAAGCATCTAAACCAAGTGCTTACATTAGGAAGCTGGGCTCCTGACAGTCCTGGGAGGAGCTAAACCCTTAATTCAGGTGGTCTGAATCATCCCCTGGCAAGTCCCCTGGCTCTGCAGGAAGCATCAGCACGGAGGCTCAGGAGCCCCTCCACCACGTCCTTGGAACAGAGTTTGCACAGCCAGGGAGGTAGCAGAGCATCGTGCAGATCCTCAGGTTTTACTGAATGCCTTTGCTTTTCCTCTGAAGATTACTTTCTCACTCTCACACCATAAAATTAAAACATATTATTGAAGAAACCTACATATAATAATTTAAGATGGAAGAGAACTGCCGTCAGCTCTCAATTATATGGTTTGAGTGTTATGTAGATTGTGCACTGAGCACAGAACAACTCTGGCACAAGTGTTTCATTGGATTTCCTCCCCTAAGGAGCAGATTCACTCTCTCTCTACTCCCCTCAAACGGATGTAATAATGAAATAAACTATCCCACGCCAGAAAATGCAGATGTGCTGCTCTGCGTGCTATTGACACCCAACTCCACGTCCACCGAGGACAAAGCCAGAAATGTCCACCACACCCAAGCCATCTCTGAAGAATTAGACAACTATGCCCTTCCTCCACCAGATAAAGCATGTAACAATTACTGCTTTCTCCATTTTCTCCTTTCTTCCCTGTCAGCCTGTTTACCTGAACGAAGGCCCCACTAAACATAACTTCTAATGAAAAATATTTATTCTCAGAGACACCTAATATTTTTTCCAATAATTACACTTGTTCCACTGCGTGGTCTGTCTTCTGTTTCACACATGGCTTGTCTTAGAATGAGCAAGGAATGACAATGGTTTGGAGAAAGGAATGCTAGAAAGGGAAGAAGTGACTTCCAGAAAGAAAAAGAAATCATTTCTTGAAGTACAAGTCCAGCCGCTCTTTGCTCCCTCTCCCTCCCTGCCTGCTTCTATCTCACACACACACACTGCTCTTTGGCTAAATTGCAAAGCTTTGCACAGAATAAAGTGCAGTTATTCTTACTGACAGTGCTATATGGAGCCAGTAACTAGGAGTAACTGGGGTCAGGCCCTTTGGGAAAAAGGCCAGCAGGATTCCAGGGTATTTTTTCTTCCAGCACTGAACAATCTACAGGGAGTCAAAACCTATCATTATGCTGGACTCATGCTTGAACCTATCAACTTTTTCTTCCAGGAACTTTGGTCCACACATAAAAATAAACAAAAGGTATTCTTACATGCTGAAATACTTGGCTTTTGTTTTTGCCACTAGCATTCAAATATGGTCATAATAGAATGAACATAAGTAAGTATCTATGGACATATGGTCCATTTAGACCATTATATGGTCTAAAAAAAGACATTTTTTTGTAACTGTGTAACAGCATGAACCTGATTTTACTGAGAAGTTATATTTACATATTTGACATTTGCATGCAATATTATAAAATTAATATAGCTTTCTTTATAAAATAAAGATAATTATGCAGCCATAGGATTCTGTGAAAACAGATTTTATGGAGATATCAGACAAAAATCAAAGCTCTGTCTGTAACTGTGCATGTGGTCAAAAAGCTAGAAATTACACACCAAGATTCATTGATAATTAATGTAGTAATAATAATGTTAACCTATGGCTTCCCTTTTCACAGAAGAGCAGCAGAAGAGATAAAAGCTGAATATTTGCTGAAACACCCAGAATACAACCACAACAACCCCACAAACACACGCACGTTCGTAGGATATAAGGCATTCAGTTCCCCTGTGTACAACTGCCCCTCAAGTTTAACTCTTTTTATTCCCCCAAATAATAAAACTTTCCTTCGCGACTGAGTTGCTGTAAACATGGAATCTCCCAGATGGATAATACATCCTCTCCTATTTTAAAACCAAAATCAATAGCCACAAACTTTCTCAAGTTCTCAAATGCTCACTCTGAACCACGGGCCAGTCATTTACATTTAGTTCGGCATTGGTCCAGCAAAGCACTTACGCATGTAGTTAACGTTAAGCACATGAGCAGTCCCGCTGATTTCAGTGGGACTTCTCACAAGTTTGATGTTAGGCAAGGGCAAAAGTGACTTGCTGGACCAGTGCCATAGACTGAAAAGCCCTTACTGCAGAGACTGAATATTTTCATGCATGGAGTGCCTGTCCCATTTTGTGTGAATGAATACTTAAAGATATTGATAATAATCACAAGAACCTCTGCTATTTCAGTTATGGTAGAGAATGGAAGACTTTTGTCAGACAGAAGAGAAAACAATCATCCATCCATACTGGTATGACAGTCACTATCAGGTGTTGTTTCTGTTTCCTAGGACAACGAAAATAACATTATTGTGTTTCCACAGCAACACAAATGTATTATGTCATGATACAAAATACATTTGCAGTATGCAAAGGGAAAAAAAAAGTCTTATATATAGTAACATAACAGATGAAAGATCCCTATCCAGCTCAAGTATAGTTTTTTCTCCCAGTAACTTGCATAATATAAAATCAATCTAGAATTTATTTTTCTCTGCTCCTGCACTGTCATTGTCACAGATCTACTTCACTTCACTGAAGCAATCTGCAATTTGTTGGGTTTTCAACATAGATACTTTGCATTGTATAATTGATCATGGGTGTCAGCCAGAAACTCTCTTCTTCATCTGCTTACACATGCAGCTTGGAAATGCTTTTCTGACCCATTCATTACTTGTTGTTTGATAACTGTGTAGCACTACCAAATGGACAAAAAATTAAGCTTGAAGCTGGAGGCGGACTGGTGATCGACTGGGTTTTGGCTGTCAAACTCAACCCTAAACAAATCACTACTGCTTATGTACAGACCAGCACCATTGCTCATTGCACAGGTAACCTGCAACATGCAAGGAGTGCAGCATACACCATGTGTGCTAAGCTTCCTCAGTACATCAAAATCAATCATCTGTCCTCTCTCAGGACCAGACTACGCAGTCTCTCTCTCACTCCCCCCACCCTCTAAGGGAATAGGGAGACATAATATAAGAAAAAAAGGTTTGAGATAAAGACAGAGAGATCCTTAAAGTTACTGTTATGGGCAAAACTGACTTGACTTGGGGAAAACTATTCATTTATTATTAAAAAACACCAAAGCAGGAAAGAGAACAAGATAACTTTCCCCCACCCCTCCCTCTTCCTGGGCTTAACATTATCTCTACCTTCTTCCCCCTGCCTTGAGCAGCACAGTGGGGAAGAGGGAATGGGGGTTACGGTCAGTTCATCACACGTTACTTTACACTGCTCCTTTCTCCTCAGGGGAAGAACTCCTCACATTCCTCCTGTACTCCAGCATTGGGTCCCTCCCAAGGGCTACAGTTCTTTGTGAAACTGCTCCAGTGTGTGTCGTTTATCCACAGGGTGCAGTCCCTCTGGAATGGCTGCCCCAGCACGGGCCCTCCATGGGTCACAGCCTCCTTCAGGCATCCACCTGCCGTGGCGTGGGGTCCTCCATGGGCTGCAGGCGGATCTCTGCTCCTCCATGGACCTCCATGGGCTGCAGGGGGACAACCTGCTCCACCGTGGGCTGCACCACAGGCTGCAGGGTTATCTTAGCCAGGAGCGACATTACTCCTCCCCCTCCTTCTTCACTGACCTTGGCCTCTGCAGCTGTTGCTCTCACAAAAAGTTCTTCACAACAGGCAGGCAGATGCCTCTCAGGCTCTCTTCACATCTCATTCACTTCTCATCTCCTCTCCACTTCTTGCAGCCGGGCTAGGCTGAGTCGGCCCCACTCAGGCGCCCAGTGGGAGGCCAGAGGGTGAGGCCCACAAGGCTCGCACCTCCCCCTCTCTGCCCCCACTTCAGCTTCTTCATATCTTCTTTTCCTTTTTTTTTTTTTTTTTGTTTTTCCCCTTCTTAAATACGTTATCACAGAGGCATGAACAGGGAACATTCTGTGACCAACTGGCTCAGCCCTGGCCAGCAGTGGGTCTGCCCTAGGCCCGGCCGAGTCCACCGGACAAAGGGGAAACTTCTAGCAGCTTCTTACAGCAGCTGCCACTATAGCCCACCCCCTCACTAAATAAAACTAACACAACAGTGTGCAATAGACTCAGTTGCAAGCTGGAATTTTTGGACTCATTAGAACCACCTTGCAGGGATGATTTACATGTACAAAGGCCATTTCATGCCATATGCAATAACTCTTACGCACATCAGGTACACAAAGGTACATGCTGTTCATGTCCCACGTACGACAAGCGCCTGCATTTTTGTTCAGGATGTCCATGATAGAAATACAAAATCATACATCACAAATGAAAAACCACAAACTGTCACTCAATCCTTAGCAGAGGTGCCAGTAACTGAAGGGGCTGGAGCCAGAAGAACTGATTTTCCCTACAAAAATACTGAGCTGATGACTCCTGGAGTTGGGCCAGTCACTCTTACTCTAAAATCTGTGAGGACTAGAAGAAATTATGTTCTGTACTGCCAGTCCACCCATGGACATACCTGTGCTCCAACAGGATTTGATCAAGTGTGAGTGGCATGTAACTGAACCAAATTTATCTTTCATAAAGTCATAGCCAGCATCTTGCTAGCAGGAGTCAACCCTTCATAACTGTGTTCTTGGTTTTACCAGAAAATGTCAGCTTCAGGTTACAGCAAAACCGAAATAGAACTAGTGGGACAATGTAGGAAAGGTTGGCTGGCTGACCCATTTGTGAAATATAATTATTTCATTTTTGATGAGAAAAGAGAGATCAGGGTCACAGATACAAGTATTTACAAGTGCAAGCTATTATCTTAAGAACTCTAGGATTTAGCTAGGGAAAAATACATTTACTGGAACGAACACTGACAAGTAAAATATTTAATCCCCAAAGTTTTATTTCCCCCAAACATAAAATAATATTACTTTGAATGGTCCATAAATAACATTAATGGAGAGATTTTGAATGGGAAATCTCTAATGATATATGAGAGAGGACTTAAATAGGTTTAACTGGGCTGTTTCTCAAACTTGGCAACTGTGTTATAAATGGTTTTGGGTTTTTTAAGCAACAGTATAATCTGTTATCTGCTTGGATCAACTCCTAAAGAAGTTTTTGTTCCAAATTTGCAAACGTCTTCAATGCAGAAGGAACTACAGGGAAAATATTTTTTACTGCCCTACCAAGTTTAGAGAAAAGATTATTTTAGTGCTCTGTGCTGTGATGTGAGCTCTCTCTATATACCAGTGGATGACTATGCAAAGCCGCATTTGTGCTTTAACATAATGTACATAAAGGAAGGCTTCATAACAAAGTATTGTCTGCAGAGCTGCCACCTGAATCTACATTCAGAATCCAAGTGGATTAAATGTTGCGTTTTTAAAATTAATGTTCTAATACAGCGCTATTTGAAAAAAAGTTTGAGATAGGTAAGTGCTATCGATCACAGTTTTGTGAGTTAAATAAGAGAAGCAGAAATATGGACAAGCTATTTGTCCAGATTAGCATAGGCATGTTTTTTCCCTCAGCTGGGGGCTTTCTAGTTGTCAACTCTGCCCTCAAGCAAAAGTAGTAATACTGAGACATAAACCACAGGTCAAAATTTAAGCTCATGTAAATTGTCAATATTCCTCCAACATGATATTTTTAAGCAAAACAAAAATTCCATCAAAGATGGAAGAGGTTCAGTTTAGGATTAGAAACAGGAATAAAATTGTTGCTGGAGTGGGAAAAGAGACTGAAGCACTGTCTTGAAAAGTGTGCAGTGGATTTATGTGATAAAGACTTTAGTCGCTTACATTCACAGTAAAATTGAGCATTAATCTAACATGCTCTAGTCTGCATGCTGAACAATTTTGAACTCAATAAAATAACTGTTAACTTTATAGAACTAATGATATATGTGTGCTATGGCTTTCCCCATTGAAAATATAAAACTGCATCTAACATAATTTAGACAAACAATTCAGAAAAAGCATGTAGAGTATAAGTAACAAATCTGTTTCTCCAACTAGCAAACTTTAAATAAGAGAACAATAAGAAAATTGTTCAAGAGTATAATTATGGGAGCAAATCTTTATTTTAGTACAAAAATACTAAACTAAACAAAATTTTTAAAATTTTTATTTAGCGGGTATTGTCAGTTAAAACTTCATGCAGGATTTTACTAGGTGAACATTAAGATATCTTAATTTCAGCATTACTAAGAAACACTATTTAAAAAAATTCAATGAGATTACTACTCTGCTATAAAATTTCTGAGTTACTTAGATTGTATGCTTGATGAATATTTCAACATTGTGTGAATACAAATTAAGAAAAAAAACCACAATTCCTCTGCCTCACTTTCCTCTAGCTTACACTTCCAGAGTAACTTTCTTTAATCTTTAGTAAATTTTGTACACAAACTATTTTTTTTTCAAAAGATTTCTGCATTTTTTGAATGGCTTCTATAGTATGTCTCCTCAAATTGTGCATTATTCTCTTTGTATGAGTGTATGTGTTTTCTACACATAAAAACCAAAAGTATATGAACAGTTCTAATATATCCATGGAAAATGGATATTAGAATGCCAGAGAATACAAATCTATCCTTATTGACTCAAAAAAAAGCAAGCAATAAAAATAATCCTACATTTTGTGTTTCTATTTAATGTATTCTGTAGCCAACAATTTATTAACTGATGAGATTTTGCATAAGGATTGTGAGGTCTGAAAGTTTTATGTTTGAAATGGCATTATTGTGAAATAAATACAAAATGGTAATTCTGTGGAATTATAAAGAAAAAATTGTTACACTCAGGACAATGAGCATCTTTAAATGACTGTTTGTTCTCTGCTATTTTTATCAAGTTTCATAACAGCATGTTTAGGGTAGTAAGTAACAGTTGTAACATAATGGACTTATAGAAACCATATATGTAAACTAGTTAAAATATTTGCCTACACATCATATTTTCATGTCAGTGAGGTATTGAAATAAAGGATTTTTGAGCAATATTTCTGACTGCTAAAAATCATAGCTAACTGAAGTACATGGGCTTAGTGCAAGTAAGCATGGGCAATACATTAAGCACATAATCACTCCTTTCAAAATACAAGGAATGAGGTATATATTTAGAATTTAATTGCCTGTTTGCACAATCAGGAAAATACAGAACTTCTACACAAATCAAACTCCTGTGCAAGGTATTCGGTAATAATAACTGTAGTACTCAGCTCAAATGAGATCAACTTTTGCTTTTACTATATAGATGTTTTCTCTTCCTCAATCAATAGCATTTATTCTTTTTGGTTTTTTTTTTCTGTTTCAGTGTAATGAATCATCTAGTTAAGCCAAACTCTGTCACCAATGAAATTCCTGGGAAGTCAAATATTCTTCAGTGGATCTGTTTCTCCAGATGTTTACACTCACAAAAATTAAGAATTACTCCTCTAAATAGACTTACCTGGGTACACAATCAGCATGAAAAAAGAATCCAAAGCCAGTGTCTGAGCAGACTTTTTTCAAATAGGCTATCGCTGTTGTTAATTTTTCTCATACCATGAAATGAAATTTGCAAGGTTTGTTGTTCTCTAACAGCCATCATAAAATAGAATACCTTCAGCATTTTTTTTCTTTTTATGTTTAACTGCAGAATAGAAGCAAAAAATATACTGAGCCTTAATTACAACTGTTAGCTATTGAATAATTGTGCATTCATATATAATTTTCACTACACAAGATCTCATCAGTTGCTGAGCTTCATATAATAAGGATAATAATTACTAAAAGAGTCTTAACACCCCTCCCAAAACCAAAACAAGAAGTTCAATTACAGGTATTAGAAATAATGTGTACTACAAATCCTCTTTTAAAAAGAAAGAACTTCTACGTAAGTTTTAAATGTTCTTATCACTTCTCAATCTACTTTTCACAAAGTTTTGTATTTTCTGTGCTTTCAGCAAAGTTCTTCAACTGATCTTGCTGTGTGTAATGATTGCTTTGCTTTCAGATAAGGAAAAGCATTAAGTCTTTTCAGAAAATGTAAGTCCCTAAACCAAAAATGCAGGCATATGTCCCACTCCTCCAAAAAGGTGTTTGCAAAATCACTCAGGTAAACAGATTTAGAGGGAGAGTTACATATGTTAATGCTGAATAGAGTATTTGAGAAGGAATTAAACAGAATAAGATTGTGCATCTTTTGGACAGGGTTAAGAAGAATGTAGACAGAGAAGAGAGGAGTTAGCACACTATGTTGAATGAAAGAGCTAAGGAAAAAGGTTGCATTTCTCCTCCAATCAAGGAAACTATGCATTCTATATTTGTTTTAAATTTGTTTTAAATAATCAATGTTGCTCCAAAGGTCAATCTGTAATATGAATATTCTCTCCCACTTAGGATAACTTGTAATTCCTCCTATTTTTACCAACTCAAAAGAAACGAAGTTTCTAAAATTAATGTGTCCTAATACATTATACTCACTTTCTGACATTTTCATCTTCAGTTCCTCAGATGGAAAATACTGATTGTTTAATCAGCTATTTGAGGCAGTGACCTTCTAGCTAGGTAGAATATATTTATTTTTGTTACAATTTCAATGAAAATACTTAAACAGAAAGAAATGTTGAAAAATTATCTACATTCAAATGCTGCCATTCAGGCATTTTCGAACCACAGTAAATTATTACCCAACAGGTCCCATGAATGATGTTTGTGAGACTCCCTGCAATAACTGATATGATTAAAACAATTCCAAAACCTTTTGTAGAATACTTACAGTCTTGGTTATAACTCTGAAAAAAAACCCCTTTGTTTTGTGTATAAGTTTTGAACAAATTTATGAGAGGTTCTTATAAACCTGATGTTAATACCTCACTTTATGGAAAGTTCCACTAAAGTCATTTTTCGTGGAATAAAGAAACCTGTTCTGCCAGAGGAAAGATATCAGAATATAGCTCTTATTTTTCTCCGAGTTCAGAGCCACTATGAAGCATTTGCTGAAGGTTCAGTTTTGCAACACCTTGAGCCTGATTCAGTTGGAGCTAAATTTGATGAAATTGTACACCTTCCTTCGGTTAAGTATTGGATTATATCCTGTCACAAGACAAATTATTCACTATGATTAACACTTGGGATACAGAGTGCTCTAGGTGCCACAAAAAATCTGTACAAGGACTGAAGTACTTTCAAGATGTTAGTAGTAAAATAAAAAATGAATCTTCAAATACAACATAGATACTGTTGATCAAGTATATTGTACAGATAAAACCTTATTTTTATGTATTTGTTTTGATTAATCTGAAATACTGATCTGGTATCCCAGAAGATTAAAATTTCCTTACATCTAACAATGGCAATAAATCATCTATACTTTTAACACAGAAATGGTTTTTAAAAGTGTTGAGTTCCCTGTGCCTCGGTCACAGAAGTTCAGAATTTTCCGGCATTTAAATTAAGATCTTTGTCATTCCCAGCTTCCTTCAGGAATCTTTTCTCATAGGTCAGATTAAGATGTTCCTAGTATGCCAGAATCATAACCTTTTTTTTGTTTGTTTGTTTGCTTAAATGAGCATTCCTGTAGGAATTCTGTAAATGTCAGAGTATAAAAAAGTATATTTCAGTCCTTTGACTGGAGCAGGGGAGCTTGAAAATTCCTAAATTCAACTGCAACTAGCAATTCTCTTCCTGCAGGGATTCCTGCAGGTCCTGTATTCCTTGATTTCACTTAATTTTTAAGCTGTTGCAGATACTATTTTATGAACTGATACATCGTCACAAATACACTGCATGCATTTTGTGCTTCAGAATATTTTGCTGATAGAATCCTCCTCTTTCACTCAGTCTCAGAAGTTTCTCACGTCTTCTTGCATGTCTATTTGTTTAGCTTCTCAAATACAATTTTGAACTATTTAACTGGAAAAAAACTCCAAACGCCACAACTCACAATGGACCAGAGTATGACCTAACTCACACTGTATGAATAATGGATAATGATACCAAAATTACTGCAGTGAAACCGATGTAAATTCAGGTATATAAAAATGGACTCTCTGTGTACTTTGATAGAGCTACTCTGCTTGCTTTTTTAAGGCTTGCCTGTTAGCTGGTGGTTCAAGTTATACTTTGCTGCTGACTTGTCTTTCAAGAAATCAGTCAGCCTCCTTTACTTGCTTTTGTTGTGCATTTTCATTCCTCCATTACCCTGTTAAGCACACTGTAATTACTGGTATCTTTTGAGCATACTTTCCGTGGTGACTAATAATGTACTGGTGAAGCGGAGCCTGGAGGCACACTGAGTGCACAAGTGGGAGAAGCAAGGCTGATAATCCTGACCAAGGGTGCTTCACTTGGTGCCAATGGTCTGTTCAACCTGCTGATTTTTGATACTGGTCACAAAGCTACAACATAACTGGTGTGCTTGCTCTAAATGTGAACTATTTCTCCCCGCTCAGAACCAAAGACTTTACATCTGGTCTGAAGCAGTCAGTCCACTAAGAGGTACTAATCATTAAAAATATAGAAAGAAGAAAGAGAGGGGCTTACAGCATCCAGCTTTATACCCCAGTCCAAAGCAGCTCTGGGTTTGGACTCAGGGTCACAGTTGCCCCAGCAGTGCTTCTCTCTCTGCCTAACCACCATGCCTCAGATAGTCACCCACATCTCAGGGGATTAACCTCCCTTTGCAAAGCAATAGGAAGCTTTCCAACGACACCAATGGGCACTGGATGAGCCCCTTCATGAGGAAAACTACTAGAATTGCTAAGAACATGCTAAATTCTATCTCTAAATGAAAGCACTCTAAATTAAGGTACATTTTCTGCCTTGCAAAGGACTTGCTCAAACTTGTGTAAATCAGCACAGTCCTTGGCTCACACTATTTTAATAAGACCCATGTGTATTAAACCAGATTATA
Source organism: Chlamydotis macqueenii (assembly GCF_036417535.1). NCBI lineage: Eukaryota > Metazoa > Chordata > Aves > Otidiformes > Otididae > Chlamydotis > Chlamydotis macqueenii. The sequence continues at coordinate 26,519,919 of NC_141559.1, forward strand.
TGACACATGTTAAGGTTCATGTCTGATATCAAATTAAGTATCCGGATGATTTATGGAAAAAAGTTCACCTCCCTTTCCCCAATGTGAGTTTTAAGACTAATCTTTAACTGGATCTTCCAACACTTTCTGCATTTAGGCCTTCCCCACTTGAAACTTTCAATGTTGTTTTTATTATCACAGACCAATACCCAGCCTAGCATCTGTTATTATTCCCTTGCCTTCTCTCCCTGGGAGAACATACGAACCTAGCATATATCACTGTGATTACTGGATGCTGCTAAATTCCTAGAAAAAAAGAAGCATTGCTTTCCTTTGCCTTGTAGAAGGATTTGTTTGCACTATTACTCAACGCACTAATGTGCTGCTTGGCTATAAAGGGAATTCCTGAGTAGTTTCTTAAAAAAAACCATAACAATAAAACCCTCACAAGCTCTATAAACTAAATGAACACCCACCATTAGCTCTTACCCACAAGGATCAGTGTGACAGCTGTATTGATAATGACAGACATTTGGCTGGAATCACCTTGCGAGGCAAAAGTGTGAGTTACACCTCCCTCTATCCAGCAAGACGCTGTGCATTAGCATCTGTTACCGAAAGCAAAGGCAGGTGATGCTATAGGTCATCCACCCTCTCTTGTCATTTCTGCTGATGGAGAAGCTTCACAGTTCACCAGGGATATTACCAGAAATTATCTTCTCAGACTGAAACAGGAATTCACAGCTTCACCAGATAACCCTCAGCTTGCCTGTTTTACTCTTTCCATGTAATCAGCACCGTGCTTTGAAGTCCACTTACCCATTGTGGCCCTAAAAACTCATTTCCATCTGCTCTTCTTTTAGATCCTGCAATAACCTAATTCCTGATGCCTTTATTTAGGGCTTCTCACTGTAAATCCCAGCCCTGCCCCTTCTCCTACCCACTTACATCTTCCTTTTGCAACATTCAATCCAATGCTTTTTTATTTTTTAAAAGAAATATCTCTGTAGGTATTGAGCCAATACTCTAATGAAATCTGATTTTATTTTAACAATATAAGCATATTTGGTTTTCCACTGCTTACCATTTTCCTTCAGTGTGGAAACCAGCCTGGTGAGGACTGAATAATTTTCCTTCTTCCTTGGAACGTGGTATAAATGGGTACAGACAGGAATGTCGCATATTCTAAAACTAAAAAATAAACTAAATATAGTTTCAAAACAATAAATGCATCTGAATATAAATACACCTATGGGCTTGCGTGATGAATTTGAATCCATGCAAAGACCTGGCACTAATTAACCAGGTGTCATCAGTTTCAACAGACCTTGTCCTCAGCAGCTGCCAGCAAACTCTAGTTCTACTCATTGTTTGAGCTATTACAGGCCAAAAAATTGTTCCAGTAAGATTTATTGCCTGAACAGACAGGCTGCACTGAAACCTTGGTATTTACACAGGATTTCAGTATATGCATATCACAAGGCTCATAACCCTCTTTTACAGATGGCTCTTCCAAAATAATTTGACAAGGGTTAAGTTGCTTGCACGCTGAGATGACTTGCTGTCCTGCAGACAAATATTCTTTTATTACTCTCCTCTACTGTGTACATTTGTTTTTTGTCATTGTATGCAAAGATGATAAATTCTTAGAGTCACAGACTGTCTTTTTTTTCCTGCATTTTGCTGTACTTCAAGCAATGGGAACACACTGAGTAACTAGGATCTACAGGCTAAACAGATTACTAATAAATAGAAAATTGAAATTACTTGACTAAAACCACATAGAAAAAAAAAGCCAGTGAAAAGGTTGTGACAGCAAAACACAACCTGTGTTTTATCTGTGCTGTATATGTACACAAACTGCTTCTTTCCGCAGTGTGCCTCATAGATTTGCCTCCTCTATCCAGTATCTTACACTGAATTAGTCACGGACTGATTATTTGGAAATTGTCTACTCCATCTACTCCATGAGATATCAGTAGCCTTTCAACCGATGGAATCACTTAAAGTGGAATCCTGAACCTTCAGGTTTATCTGGTCTACAACTTCTATAAATATGTTCCCTTAAAAAAAGTTAGAAACAGCCCAACAAAATTTTAGGAGCATTCATTATGTGAGTTTAGCTTGCATATCTCCATTAAAAGCAGCTGCACAGTTAAATACGGCCTACTTCTGGTCCTGCCTTTCATTTGACAGACAAAGCCATTTTAGAACAATGTTCTGTTACTGATAACAATTTTATTCAATATGCTTTACTGATAAGACTTTAAACAGAGGATGACAGTGCATATTACAGGCAACATATCCAAAGAATTACAGATGACATTTTATCTGTTCACAGAATGCTATGCATGTTTCTTTAAGCTATCTTTGAGAATCCAGTCGTCATCATTTAAATATTTTTCAAAATCTTATTTTAATGAAACACATTTAGAAGCTCATTTTAATGAAACACATTTTACCCTCACATGCACTGAAATAAAGTAGGAGTTTGCTGTACTACGTGCTCCCCTTAAAGGAATCAAGGGCAGAAGACAGTTTCATCACAAAAGCAGTAAAACCACCTGCACTTCCAGTTGTCTGTCTCATCCGTCTTTCATTTCCTCTGCCTGACAGCAGGCCACTTTATATGCCCCCCAGATGAAAAATAAAGGTACACTGTTCTCATCCTTTGAGATCAGGACTTAATTTTGCATACACTCCTAGGCATTGGACTCTCAAAGCCCAGACAGCTAACAGAAGGTTGCCTTTTGTGCTGATGCCCTTCTAGCCAACTGGGTAGCAATTAAGCCATATGAGTTAAGTATTTTATAGCACGGTCATGGCTACGATGAAGCCACCTATCTCCATCCAAATCTGTGAGCCACAGTAGAGCTGCTGACCACATCTCCTCCATATGAGAGGTGCAATGGTACGGAAGGTGACTGTCTGTCAGCTGGAACCTCATACTTACACTCTCAACCAACACACAAATGCAAGAAGGACAAGTATGACAGCAGGCTTTAACTCTGCAAATGCTGTAGCACATATCTAACTAACCAAACGCAAGTACTTCAGTTTTCGCAGGAGCAAAGGGCCAAGAGGAGCAGAGCCTAGTTGATTAGAGTCACAGTATACCTACAGGCAGTAGGACCAAGCCTACCACAGTTTGAACAATACGCAGCCACTTACTTTCTCCTGAATTATACCCCAAATACAGATATCAATTGGAGGACACACATTTTCTCTCATTATATAGAGCCTGATTAATCTGAAATAAAATATAGGAATTTTATTTTCATAACATATTTGAAACTTTCTTGTTTCATTAAAACTCCTTCCTGTTACATTTGTGATTTATTACAGTTGTAGATACGGAAATTCCAAATAAAAGTAACAAAAAGATTCAGAAGATAAAAATAATCAAAATATTTCCAAACAAGCCCAGTGTCAGACAGGAAAAATTCATAAACACTCTTATAAAAAGCTTTTTACAAATACTTTGTGAAACCAGAGCATTGCCCTTGCTTCTGTTACTTCTACACTGAAATGTCTGCCTTGAATGGATCTCTGCTTCTTAGAAAGCTAATCATGTGTTATGAAGATCTACTAAAAGATAAAATGTAATCAATGAATAAAAAATTATAAGAGATACAAGGATGGCAAATAGGAACTTTACAGGATGCAATAAAAAATACATTCTTACACTGCTCAGACAAGACCTCCACAAAGAATGCATGGTATTACAATCAATTTAGATGGGAACAATATTGGACCAACATGCAGGAATTTTACAGATCCCACCCTCTGCAGAAATTTACCAGAAAATTATTTCCTTCCTAGGTAGAAAAGCAATCTCTGGTAAACTCTATACAGCACATCTCAATTTGGGATAGTTCTCTGGTATAATCTTTGTCTCCAGTCACCAAATATAAAATGTGGATAGATCCTATTTATGAAGGTCACTGTATTCACTATACCCATACTTTATGATATACACCCATTAGTTTTTATAGCAAGAATACTGTAAGTCCACACAACCTTCATTATAAAGTCTTCAGTTTCTCTTATTGTAGGTCCAGAGGACCTAATCAAACTCCAGGAAAGAAAGTTATCAAATTATTTCTGTAAAGAATTAAAAAAAAAAACCAAAACATCCAAAAGCTCACTGCTGAACACACCAAATGAACTAAATAATGGGAAACACATTTACAATGTCCTTTAATGGTAAGCCTATCCAATTTGTGATTTAAGAGGTCAAATTATTGGTTATTTTTACATTCCTGGTAATTTAAGAAGCAGCAGACTGGGAAATGTGCACTCGTAGGCCTTATAAAACTGCCTTCCTTATTTTGAATAATAGACATCTATTGTAAAAAGCTTACTATTGGAAAAGCCCCCCTCCATGTTTATGCGCTTTGGCTGGAGACCCCACTGCCCATGAGGCTCACAATGAAGAATAAATGTTTAAAGAGACAAAGGAAATCAGCCACAGAAAATCCTGCCACCCATGTGTCCGGAAAATATGAATTGCTCCAGGAGTTGGGACAACAAGAATTGCTGACACCAGATGGTAACATTCCCTGCGAGAGTACCGCGCCACGATCTTGTGCTGAGAATGAGGGTTTTTCTCAAGGGCGTGAGGCTAAACCTAATAATCTAGCAAGCAAGAGGAAGGAAAGGATGAGATGGGAACAGAACTACAGCTCTTGACTCGGGCACCCCCAAAGATTTCTGCCCCCTTTGCACCAGCCCAGGCTCCAGCCAGCCCACCCACAGAAACCACTAGCCTGGTTTTACCCGGGCTTAAGACTATTTTATAAGATTTGAGGGCTGTTATATTGACTTCAGTGGATTACACTCTTCTATGTAAAAAAAAAGTAAATTGAGGCAAACCATAACACATCTATAAAATAGATCAAATTTTAAAAGTGTATGAAATGTTTAATTTCTTTCCCTGCTCAAGGAGGACTACAAAAATAACAACAAACAAGCACACATGCTACGTTCTAAAAAGGTAGTTGCAAACCTAAGAAAAAACTTGCACAAACCACTTAGCAGTTTTGATGGAATGGACATTGACTTGGGAAATCAAGGAGCAATTAACAGATTGTGTTCACCTTTCCATTGCCAGTTTAGGGACACAGCAAGTGTTTAATAATTTCACAATTTTCTTATGTAGCATTATCGTTCAATAAATAATGCCAGTGGGAACATCTCTAATTAAATTTCATTTAGTCACAGACAAATCGGACATTGCTCATTTGAGGCTTTATGTTCCAGAATGAGAGCCATATAATAGGCTGGTGGTTAGGATGCTAACTTGAGGTGTGGAACAGCAAATTTCAGCTCCATGTGCTGCCTACTTAGGATTGATCTAACTTCAGAAGGAGCAATCTGCCTGAAGTTAGCCAGAAGAAGGAGCAGCAGGAAACAGATCTATGTTCACCCTGTATTTATACAGCTACACATTTAAAGTCAGTTTTAGTCTTCAAAAAATAAAGCCAATGGATTCTGTGTTCATCTTTAAGTCATTTCCAGGTGAAGTATCAGGATAATTTTATTTTATTTTATGGTTGACAAAGTTGAAATTTGAGCACAGGGCAATTTTAACAAGTTCAGAATCACCTCGACTCTGAAATTACCTAAGCAATTCTTTCTACGAGACCTAAGCCAAAACATGGCCCATGTTTTATCCTGCTTGGGCCAAGAGGAGAGGCAAATAGCATTACATCCTTAACTCAAGCGAGCACCAAGGCTGGTATTGCTTTCTGTGCATTTAAAGCAGGATCAAAAAAGTGCTGCTCTTCGGTCATTCACTTTTAAGTTTTCTGCTTTATCTTTGACCTCTGTCATCAACCTTGGCCTCTGAGAACAGACTGTGCGCCCAGATGAACTCTTTGTTTCTTCCAACCTTATTAGCTCATCTAATGATATCTCACCCTAATAAAGTCAGACTTGCTAAAAGGCAAAAACTAAACCAAAACCGAACCTTGATGCTCTCTTAGGTGAACTTGCAGGGCTGTCTGTGGGGATCTGTATCTGTGAATGGTCGGGAACACCTGCTTGCATTGTGCTTCTTTTAATTTTAGTAGATCACATAGGAGGTGAGCATGCCAGCAGAGTAAATCTGTGATGATGCACCCATTGCTTTTGCAGGGGGTGAATCAGGAATGTTTCTTTCCTTGACTTTAAGCCTAATCAGAAAGCCAAGTGAGATGAGTTTGTTGAATTTATTGTTGTATTTATCAGGTAAATATTAATAAAGTAACTACAGGCTTTTCATAGCTAGAAAGAAAATATTCCATAAGTATTTCATGCTTTTTTTTCCCAATACTTTTTGTGCGTGTGGAGATGGGTATGCTGATATCAGACCTACGCAACCAAAAGATTTCCCAAAATGGCTAAACAATCTGTCACGATGTAAAGAGATGCTATAGTATTTTGATAGACACAAAGTAACCTAAGCAGATTATGAAATTAAATCCTTAAACTACTTATATCTGAAGTAGATTTCTTTGTTATACACAAAGTGTGGATAGAGGCTATGTGTGAATAATGGCAAAACTGTATTAGGCAAGGGAAAGAAGTTCCCTTGTTTTCGCCTTGGCATAAGCTGTTCTTAGAGTAGAAGTCCATATCTAGGAAACATGGTCTGGCATTAACTTCCTGTACAGTAAACTGCACTGGTTCCTTTTTGTGACTCCAAAGGAAAAGGAGACTTAATTCTTTCTCTTCCACACAGCACTTGCCAGGTTGTGTCAAGCATCAGTGGGAAATACGTTGAGGTTATTTCCATTATTTCCGACTGCAGGGACAGCAGGCAGGAGGCTGAGAGACTCACACTTTGTATCCACTACTCATTCACCAGTAAAGCAGGGCTCAATGTCAACCTATTGGCTGCTCCAGGACAGGCAGAAAATGAATTATATCCCATATCTGCTCAGTGGAGAGCTGACTATCATTTTGTGCTCTCAGTACACTTGATCTGTTCCAGTTCCCCTGATCCCACAAAAATTTACAGTCAAACCCACCACAACTTCAGTCAAGATAACTTTCTGCAAGCTGCATCTGCAGAAATGAAATTAGCAGCAATATATCCTTTGCCTCAAAGGACTGTGCTGAGTGTTCATTAGTTGAGTTTGTACAGGGTTAGAGATCACTGGATAGGAGTTCTGCACAAGTGCAAGGCATTATGACATTACATACTGCAAAGCTTCATAAAGCTACAGTTTTTGTGGTAGCCTGGGGATTGTCATGGTCAGAATCAATTATATCACTCTGTACTTTTGGTTACTAAGTAAAATAAACAGATCAAACTATTTGGTTTTAGCAAGGTATGTAAGTTTAACTAGTCATTTTGTTCACACCTTACTTGCTGTCCCGCTCTCTTCTACTGTCCTCATTCAGGATCAGAGAGCCTTTCAGGCTGGAAAGGACTTTGGGAGGTCATCCACCCAGCACATCCTCCCACCTACACAAAGAAATCCCAAGTCTGAATTCACATCACATTTCCCAAGGCTCTCTCCAACCCTATCTCCTCCGAGGATGGAGACCATGTGGCATCTCTGGTCTAATGCTTGACTGCCATAGAGAAAAACACTTGCAGCATCAAATGGGAAGCTGCCCTGTTTCAGTGTATGCCCACTGTCTCTCCTCCCCAAGGAGGCTGGTGGCATTGCCTCAGTAGTTTCCTTGTAGGCACTGGCTGCTATGGGGTCCTCCAGGGCTGCCTGTCCTCCAGGCTGAACAAGTTCAGGTTCCTCTGCTGCCCTTCCCACAGCACCTGCCCCAGTGCCCCCACCATCCTGGTGGCCCTCACTTGAACTCACTCTCGTCTATTAACATCTTTCTTGTCCTGAAGCCCCAAAGCAAGATACAGTACTCCAGATGTGGTCTAATGAGTACCAAGTAAAGTTTTCTCTTTCAATCTTTGCCTCAAATGCAATCTAACATTTCCGAAGTCGATGGTCACTAGCTTCAAAGTGAGAATCACAGAGAACAACTGAAAAAATTCCCACTGAAACAGTTTAAAATATTTCAGCCCTTTAATGAGCTTACCTCTGGAGAGTTGTTTCAAACTCAATAGGCTGAATTTCAGAAAGAGATTATTTGGAGTTAATAGGGGTTTTTTTAAAAAAAATTTAAAAAAATTCCAAACCTTGCTTTAAAGCCTACTTGTTTCTCTGTTCACAAGTGCACATACGTGCCAGGACAGCTATGCCATGACCAGTGGAACCACCTTTAGCGTGCTTTTGAATGACTCACGTGCACTTCACCAACTTCACAAGCTAGAAGAACCTCTGCCTGTCCTGATCCTTGAGCAGTGTTAGTTGCCATTTCTAATATCCTGTCTGATTTATGGTTTTCCTCCAGGGCAAAGACTTCATCAATTGACTTTGGGTTTGGGCCTACAATCTGACATATGTTAAACATTACCTAATTTTCAGGTGTTGTGGAGTATAGGAACTGTGCAAACAATTACTTTTTTGGATGGTGACTGAAGTTACTTTTAATAAGACTTTGTTTGATTTCTCAGCATTTTGGACTATTTGTTTTCATTACACTTGTAATACATTTCTGGCAAATGCACACACCTTCCCATATATGACAGGAAAATTAGGAATGGCTTGATCAGACAGAATGACTTATAAATCCGTTAATTAGTATCATGGATCAGTTATTTTAATCCTCAGGCTTAGTCGAGCTATATATTGGCACAGTGAAAAAAGGGAACAAACATATCTGAAAATAATAGTTACATTATTTAGTTAGTTTTAATATAAGCTGAAGTGTAATCCCTGTCTGTTCCCTTGATGTTATTTTGGGACTAATCAGGGTGGAACACCATTGTGAACTGGAAGAAATTGTAAATACCTAACTGTCATTGATTTCAAAGGGTACTAGGTACCCTTTATAATTCAACCTGAGCCTTCTTGCTCAGTATTTCAGAGTATCTTTTTAATTACATTAGATCAATTTATAACAGTAATTGATAATGGCAAGGATAGCAAAGGTTTGCAATACCATGTTGTCACACTGATACCTCTGCACAGCAGCCCCTTTCCCTTGCTGAATTACAAATGCACATTAAAATTTCCTGCCATTTAAAAATAATCATTAGGAGGAACAGAGAGAATATTCTTACTATCCAGAGACTCTGTCTCTGTCTGCCCCCTAACTTGTCTGGGCTTCAGTACAACAGTTTCCATCTTCTCTGCCAGATGGCCTGGGTGTCAGCAAGACAAAAAGTTCGCTAGTTCTGCTTTCATTTTTTGTGTTCAGTAGCTTCTCAAAATGTCACCCTCCTCAGCTTGGTTGGCAGCTGGAACAGTTATTTTAACAAAAGCAAATAACGTGTTTCACCTTAATTCAACCTTGAAAACATTCAATCTTGAAAATCTTGAATTAAGTTTTGGAAGAACTGAATTAATTTTCTTGAATTTTTCTTCTTGAGCAAGGACAGTGGAAGGTACAAAATGAGGAAAAGGCTGGGAACTTCAACCCAGAAGTCTTAAGTTTAGCAAAGAATCTTTACTAAAAGGATCTTCTAAAAGAAAGCATTAGGCAACATTAAGCAGAATAGGTTATTTCCTCTTTACCTATGCAAAATGAAATAGAGGAGCAGGAAACTGGCTATTTTGCCTATTAGCATGTTTTATGGGTTTTTTTTTTCTTCAGATTCTGCATCTTTCCTTCCCCCGAATCCTCAATACCCGTAGGATCTGAAGAAATTAAGATTTCTTTGACACATTACATTTCATATATGGCTGACACCGAAATGTAACTTTAAAAAATCATTTTCTTGTGTGGTTATTGTCTTGTGAGCAGATACTGGCTACAAACAGCCTATTTGAAAAGCAGGCACATTGCCCTACTACTGTTAACATTACACAAGGAATGTCAGGAGCAGAAGAATTATTTTCTACCATTTGAAACTGCCTAATTTATTTCCTAAATGCTAGGAATCAGTGACGAAGTTTTGATTACCAAAAAGCAATTTAGCATGCCACATAGTGTGTTCTATTGCTTTGCAAGGGGCACACCTGGAAGGCACATTTTGCTTTATGATTTAACTGAAAAAAAATAGTGTGATGCATAAGCTAAGGCTTTATTTAGTACTAGTTTCATAGGCAGTACAATGTTTAAAATTCTAATGACATTTTCTAGAGCCACATGAAGGAGCAATATATTGGCAATGCTTGGTGTTACCCTCCAAATGAAACAACTTTGTCCATTGGCATTGATGGTTTTTATTGAAGCTGTGAGAGCTAACAAATATTCAAAAATAAGGTATCTAATCTAGCATTTGTAGAAACAGAGATTACACAGTAAAGCCAAAGAATGTGTCAATCATAACACTGGAAATATAACATTTATTTTTTAATTCACTGCATATGAAACCTCTTTACAGTGTGTTTCATATCACTGCTTCTCATCCCAATTATCAAAAATCCTATTTTTCCCTATTTGCTATAAGCAAAACTGCAGGTGTTTGCCAAAGAAGTTACTTCGTTGTGGATATCAGTTCATAGTTTCAAAATTAATATTTACTTTGGCTTGCCTTAGGCTTTTGCTTTTATTTTTTCCCTGATCATTTAAGACAGACTTGTAGAGAGTCACCTTGAGACAGCATGCAATGCTGGACTTAAGGTACAATGGAAAAAAAGAAAACCCTATCAATAGCAATTAGATTTGCCTTGTAAAGAGCTTTCAGGTTTTCCTTCCCATCCCACCTCCTTCCTCTTTCTCCCAAATCAATTCCTGGGAGCTCTTATGGTACAGCTGGTTGTTAGCTTCAGCTATATATTAAGAAATTAAAGCTGAAGAAAACTCCTTGACGGATAATTACAAGGTGATTTTACGGTGAGTAGATTTTGTTTCTTTGCTTATATGCTGTAGGAAATGATAAACAGAATGGGAGTACAAAACCGTAAAACATTAATCTGGGTCTCTCTAAAGGAAAAGTATTTTGACTCTATGCTTTCATTTTTTTAATTCCATGGCCACTTTCACAGTCACGGTATTCAGAAATTATTAGCGACGTCGCTAATAATAATTTTGTGGCTTCTGGAAAATTGTGGATTTTCTTATTTTTAACACACTTTGATCATCAGTTTATCAAGTTTAAATGCGTCAATCACCCACTAAACCACCAATGTAGCATTAAAACTAACAAATCACCTTTCATACAAATTTCCCTTAAATACGTCAATTCACTGGATACTCTTGGTACATATAAATGTCCTCAGAGTGGATGAAACATTGGGTAAAACCTCAGACAGATCTGGGAAGAAGCACGTATAGCTACATATAATGTATGTCAGATACCTGACTAATCTGGATGAGGTCTTTAGGTCACATTGTTGCTGTGTGATCACACAAAGAAAGCATCTCTTCCTGCATCATCACCAGAAATACTGTAACCTTCAAGGCCAGGTTGGATGGGGCTCTGAGCAACCTGACCTAGTTGGAGATGTCCCTGCTGCTTGCCGGGGGCTTGGACCAGATGGCCTTTAAAGGTCCCTTCCAACTCAAACCATTCTATGATTCTATGATTAACCCTGTGCCTATTAGGTGGCATTTCCCGATAAGGAAGTGTTAATGGCTCTCACATTAACAGATGCAGTGAGCACCCATGAGTGACGGGCCAGGAGAGGGTTAAAATTAGTTTCTTTATGCATATGGTTCCTGTCTCCGTTGTGAGATCAGTTATAGGTCCCCGGCCAAAGATAACAGCTAAAATATAACAGATGCTGGTGCTTCCACAGCTGAGGTGAAGTATTTCCTTTCATCCTTACTAGTCACTGATAATGTCCCAATTCTCTATTCACTGGAAACGTCAAGGGCACGAGCAGGTTATTACAACGTGAAATGAATGGTCTGTTTAAATTGAGCCCACGCCTGTGCACAGTGTGGTGTTTTTCCAGTCCTGAGAGAGTAAAACTCAGAGCAAGTAAGACAATGCTGCACTCGCAAAGGCGGTTGCTGGACGCTGAAAGCTGGGGTTCTTTCTAATAGGGTACCAGTGTGGAAGGGGAGGTCAGCTGTCATCATCCAGGCCCTCCTGACAAAGCCATCAGTGTAGGCCTGAAGTGCAAATACTTCCTCCCTGTGGCTATTGCCAGTCCATCCAGACCTGTCACTTTTTCAGCCCAGTCAAAACACAAGTATTCAAGTAAGTAGCTACCCCGTGTGGACATAAATACTGTAAGAAGAACTAAACCAGCTTCACACAATTTGTACTTTCCTAAATATTTCCCGTATTTCGTAACACTACGTAGCACTCGTTCATGCTTTGCATTTTTACAGCCATTGGAATACATCTTAACCTGTAGGACTGTGTGATTTTTCTGTGCTTTAACCACAAAATTTTTACACATCTGAAACCTCATCTACATAAAATATTTTCCTTGCAAAATTAATGACCTTAGGGATGTAGCTGAAGTGTCTCTATACCAATGCATGCAGCATGGGGAATAAACAGGAAGAGCTGGAGATGCTTGCACATGAGCAGGGCTATGACCTCGTTGGCATCACGGAGACGTGGTGGGATGGCACATACGACTGGAGCGTCAACATGGAGGGGTATAGGCTTTTTAGAAAAGACAGGCAGGGGAGACGAGGAGGGGGTGCCGCTCTCTACGTCAGCAACCTGCTGGAGTGTGTGGAGCTCCGCCTGGCGATGGAGGAGGAGCTGACAGAGAGCTTATGGGTCAAGATTAGAGGATGGGGACGGACAGGGGACGTCACGGTAGGGGTGTGTTACAGGCCGCCTGGCCAGGAGGACAGAGCAGATGAAGTGCTCTATAGGCAGATAGGAGCAGCCTCACGGTCACAGGCCCTGGTCCTCATGGGGGACTTCAACCACCCTGACATCTGTTGGAGAGACAACACGGCAGGGCACAGGCAGTCCAGGAGGTTCCTGGAATGCGTGGATGACAACTTCCTCCTGCAGGTGATAGAGGAGCCGACAAGGACGGGTGCCATGCTCGGCCTTGTGCTCACCAACAGGGAGGGGCTGGTGGGGGATGTGAAACTAAAGGACAGCCTTGGCTGCAGCGACCATGACATGGTGGAGTTCAAGATCCACGGGGCAGCAAGGAAAATACACGGCAAGCTCTCTGCCCTAGACTTCAGGAAGGCGGACTTCGGCCTCTTCAGGGACCTGATGGGCCAAGTGCCATGGGAGGCGGCCCTGGAGGGAAGAGGGGCCCAGGAAAGTTGGTCTATATTCAAGGAGCACCTCCTCCAAGCTCAGCAGAGGTGCATCCCGATGAAAAACAAGTGGGGGAAAAAGGCCAGGAGGCCGGCGTGGATGAGCAAGGAGCTCCTGGACCAACTGAAAGTGAAAAAGGAAGCCTATAGAGGGTGGAAGTGGGGACAGGTAGCCTGGGAGGACTACAAAGAGGCTGCACGAGTGGCCAGGGATAAGGTAAGGAAGGCCAAAGCCCTGGCAGAACTGAATCTGGCCAGGGATATAAAATGTAACAGGAAGAGCTTTTATAGGTACGTAGGGGACAAAAGAAAGTCCAGGGTAAATGTAGGCCCCCTCCAGAAGGGAACTGGTGTCCTGGTTACCCAGGACATGGAGAAAGCTGAGGTTCTCAATGACTTTTTTGCCTCAGTCTTCACCGACAAGAGTTCCTGTCCCACCGCCCAAGCTGTAGAAGGTGCAAGCAGGGACTGCGAGAATGAAGAACTGCCAATTGTACTCGAAGAGCAGGTTCGGGATCATCTAAGGAACCTGAAGGTGCACAAGTCTATGGGACCTGATGAGATCCATCCGCGGGTCCTGAGGGAACTGGCGGATGAAGTTGCCAAGCCACTGGCTATCGTATTTGAGAAGTCGTGGCGGTCTGGTGAGGTCCCCGGTGACTGGAAGAGAGGGAACATAACCCCAATTTTTAAAAAGGGAAATAAGGAGGACCCGGGCAACTACAGGCCAGTCAGCCTCACCTCTGTGCCTGGCAAGGCCATGGAGCAGATTCTCCTGGAAACCATGCTAAGGCACATGGAGAGCAAGGAGGTGGTTCATGACAGCCAACATGGCTTCAGCAAGGGCAGATCGTGCCTGACCAATTTGGTGGCCTTCTATGACGGGGTGACGGCATCGGTGGACAAGGGACGAGCAACTGACATCATCTACCTGGACTTGTGCAAAGCTTTTGACACTGTCCCGCACGACATCCTTCTCTCTAAACTAGAGAGACATGGGTTTGATGGACGGACCACTCGGTGGATAAGGAGTTGGCTGGATGGCCGCACTCAGAGAGTGGTGGTCAACGGCTCAATGTCCATGTGGAGACCGGTCATGAGTGGCGTCCCTCAGGGGTCCATGCTGGGCCCGGCCCTGTTCAACATCTTTGTTGGCGACATGGAGAGTGGGATAGAGTGCACCCTCAGCAAGTTCACCGATGACACCAAGTTGTGTGGTGCCGTCGACACGCTGGAAGGGAGGGATGCCATCCAGAGGGACCTTGACAGGCTGGAGAGGTGGGCCCGTGACAACCTCATGAGGTTCAATCAGGCCAAGTGCAAGGTCCTGCACCTGGGTCATGGCAATCCCAGGCACAAATACAGGCTGGGCGGGGAATGGATTGAGAGCAGCCCTGAGGAGAAGGACTTGGGAGTGCTGGTGGATGAGAAGCTTAACATGAGCAGGCAATGCTCCCTTGCAGCCCAGAAGGCCAACCGCATCCTGGGCTGCATCAAGAGAAGCGTGGCCAGCAGGTCGAGGGAGGTGATTCTCCCCCTCTACTCTGCCCTGGTGAGACCCCACCTGGAGTACTGTGTCCAGTTCTGGAGCCCCCAGCACAAGAAGGACATGGACCTGTTGGAGAAGGTCCAGAGGAGGGCCATGAAGATGATAAAAGGGCGGGAGCACCTCTCTTATGAGGACAGGCTGGGAGAGTTGGGGCTGTTCAGCCTGGAGAAGAGGAGGCTCCGGGGAGACCTGATAGCAGTCTTCCAGTACCTGAAGGGGGCCTACAAGAAAGATGGGGAAAGGCTGTTTAGTAGGGCCTGTTGCAATAGGACGAGAGGTAATGGTTTTAAAATAGAGGGGGGTAGATTTAGATTAGAAATTAGGAAAAAATTTTTTATGATGCGAGTTATAGAACACTGGAACAGGTTGCCCAGAAAAGTGGTGGAGGCCCCATCTCTGGAAACGTTCAAGGCCAGGCTGGATGAGGCTCTGAGCAACCTGACCTAGTCAGGGATGTCCCTGCTCCTTGCAGGGGGTTTGGACTAGATGACCTTTGAAGGTCCCTTCCAACCCTAACCATTCTATGATTCTATGATTCTATGTATTATCCCAGCAGTTAATTATACTGGCAATCACGTTGCTCTTCACCAGTATAGCTGAAATAACTTTATAAGATTCAGTGCTGGCACTAGCAGCAAATGCTTGCTCCTGTGCAAAAAAAAAAAAAAAAAAAAAAGCCAAATACTCAGTTTGCATGCACAAATATATTCATACATCAGGGGAGTTGGGATATACATAGCTACACAAATTTGGAGAGTGACTTTTTTGCTGCTTTCCTGCACAGGTGTTTGTATAAGGCCAGCTAGTCCTTCCTTCTTTTCCCTCTCATAAAAGGAACCAAATCAAAACTGGTAACATTGCTAAACCATTAATAAAAAAAAACTCCAATGAAGTCAAATGCAAGATGCTCCATAGTAAATGAGGACGGAATGGGTATGTACATTTCTGTAACAACGATATCCTGAGAAAAATGTGGTTTTCAGTTATCCTTATGTATATAGATCTACAGTGCGGTCATACAGAACTGTTATACCAGGAACCAAGATGACATGATAACACCGAGGTAAATAACATTTCAGTAAAAAATACTAAAAGAGTAAAAGGAAAGTATAAAGAAACAAGTATAAACTAACAGGTTGTGTTGTTTATTTTCCTTGTATTGATTAAAGTGAATTTTTAGAAGAAACACACAGATTACAAAGCCTAGATTTCAGCCTAAAATGTTTTCCACACTGAAATCACCTTGCCAAGAAGCCAGAGATGCAATGGCAATGTGTACAGTTCTGGGTCTCTCAATACCATCTGGCCACAGGTTTTGTATGCATTTCAAGTTCTATTTTTGTTAAACATGCATCTTGATTGCTATCCCAAACTAACAGAAAAAATGTATATCCAGATAAACCAAATAAAATAAAAAGACAATGACAAGTCACTTTAAAAAAAATCAGGAAAGTCTAACATTCACTAAAACTAAGAAAATCTTATATCAGGTGTAATGTTCTGTTACCTGGAGAGGGCTGTGTGAGCTACAGATCAAGATGGATCTGTATGAATATTCATTGTCCTTACGCTTTCATTGCGACCACCTTTGTACAGAAGCTCCAGCCAGCATAAAATGTAGCTATCTACTTTGGTAACTGACTGCCAAAGACCGGTATTTCCAATGGCAAAACATTCATTCAGCCTTACAACTCTCGCTGACAGAAGTTTGTTTTTCCAACTAATGGACACATTTCTGCAAAAACTATCAGCCTATCAGCTTTCCATGGGAAGATACTGATAGGTCACTAGAAAGCATAACAAATTAAAAACTAGAAGCAAATCTATATTGGTAAAATATAAGCTTTTGTTCATCCATATGTAACTGTACCTTGTGGAAGTTACCAACCACACTCCTCTCCAGGCTGGACTGCATCTCTCATGATACATCTGCTCTCCTCACTAAGAAGAGAGGCTGAGATTTATCGTGAATATTGTAGTATGACCAAGAAACCTAATCCATTGAGGAGAAGGAGATCATGAGACAGCCAAAATACATTTTTTCACTTGTGAACTGGGTATTATTTCAGAAAAATCTATTAGTCAAAACATGAAATATTCTCAGCTTTGTTACTTTATGTTCTCTTTTGGCAATAAAATGACAAACTTAATTTTTTGGACAATTTGAATTACTTTTTATAGTTCTATACTGACTGCATTGGACGCCATGATATATGGGCTGAAGGGAATTTTGATTCAGAGGAGTAAAATTTCACCTTTCCTTCAGGAAAAGATTACCTTTTAAGTTACTCATTAGAACTCAATCTGTGGGACAGGAAATCTGCTTCAAAACTTAGAATTTCTTAAAAGCATATCAAAATAAGAGCAGGAGGATAGGAAAGAAATACAAATTAATATTAATGCAAAAGGCTAAATACAATATCAAAAGCAAATAAGTTCAGAAAGAGGTGGGGTTTTTCCTTCAATATTTAAGCCAGCATCTAGAAAATAAGAAGTTGTGAGGCATTATGTTCATAAAGTACTTGAACAGAAAATCAGTATTTGAACAGCTGCACTGAGGTTTACCTGAATCTGCAGAAGAAACTAAGCTTTGAAAAAAACCCCTCAACCCTGTAGCTACTATTTTGATGAATTTTAGCTAAGATGACCAATAACATAAAAGTCAACATTTTTATGTAATCCTTTTTCAAAGCAAGGCAAAATAATACCCTTGCAACTGTAAACAACGCTTTAATATATGAGGCCATGCAAGCAGTTATATGCCATATATAACTCCTGTGCCACTATAAGGTATTTTGTTGACAGTTTCCAGATGTAAGAAAGGGAACAGTATTCAGAAATTGCTCAGAAGAGGTGACAATGACATGGCATTTTGCTTTCTAATGGACTGAGCAAAGCTGAAGAAGTTAAACAACTGCAAGTCCAGAGCTGGCACCAGGAGCAGTAGGTATTTCAGAGTGGAAGGAACACCGAACTGCCTTTTCAGCCACTCTGTTAATGAGCATTATCTATTGATCAAGTAGTTGCCCAATAATTGTACCAGAATATTAAATTACATTACAACCTTGCGAACACCAAACACAGTAATACCTAGCACTTCTTCAGTCCCAATCTGTGGCAGGCAAAATGCAAAGTCCTAAATGCAAAGCATCCTTTCTGTGTTCCCTATGACACCTCCTTTTTCCCCTTTGAAAGCCAGCTTGTTAGAAGCTGGTCGCTGAACATACTCAAAAGTGCTCCTTGCTACCTTACAGAAACCTCGAGTAAAATAATTTCTTTTCCAAAACTGGGAGAACAACTGGAGCTCTTCTGAATTTATTTTTGATAGAAGTCTGTTGTGGCAGACAAAGATGAACTGTCTTCCCCCTCCTTTTTTTTTTTTAAACAACATGTGTTAAAGGTATTAATTCATAAAATATATGTTTATTATGCAGTTATCTCAGCCTGAAGGCTTAAGGCTTTCCAGCATGTATAAAACAGTACATAACTATAATCCATAGAGACTCTGGGTTTATTTAAGTTTCTTGACTCTCAGCAAAAATACCAAAATAACATAAAGTAAATAGAAGGCTGCCTGACTGTAATAATCTCAAAAAATAAACAAACACGTCTCAGAAGTAAGCACAGAACAGCACTGTTGTCTAATTTAAGTTCCAAAGCTTACTGTCTCTGTCCAGATACTGGTAAGAGCTATTCACATAGTTGTAAACTTACTAGTTTCAACCATGCTTTCTGAATAAATCATGTAACCATATAAAGATATTTTAATAGCCAGATGTACTTTGGTTCCTCAATCATCTGATGTAGTAAGAAACATCTGGTAAGGAACCTGTCCAGAGAAGTACAATTTTCCTCCCTGTAACAAACATAGGTACACATACGCACAAAAAGATACCTTCCAGCCTCAAATATGCAGATCTACCTCTAAGTATCACATCTTCTCACGTTTAACGATTCTCTGCGGTTCAATATTTAACTCTTTTAGCATTGAGTCACATGGACAAGCGCATGTGGTTTTGTATTCAGCAAACTACCACTAGGAATAAATGATAAAGAATGATATTCTTTACTGATTGTATCTCAACCAAACACTCGGTCAAGGAACCAAAACAGATGTCAGCTTCTGAATCTCAGGAGGTGGATGGAGGGGGAACCTTCTGCAAAAGCCAAATAGGTTTTCACACTTAACGCTTACACAACGAGCTTTCAATGCTTCCATTGTTGGAGCTGATGCACACAGAGAGTTAAGTGCAAGAATATTTGCATCCAGTTTTAGTCCTCTGCACAAACCATTAGGGTTTTCCCATGAAAATTAGAATGTTACTCAAAAAGAATTGGAAAGTCATTGGAAAAACTGACAGTTGTTTGAAAAGGGATTTGGCAGCTTGGACAACACTATACCACTTCATCGTGGATGAAAAAAATGAGAGATGTTCACTGACATTTAATTTATCCAGACTATTTTTCTTTAATGTAACAACTGCCTCCATTCTTCTTCAGAAAAATGATAATTGAGTCTTGAACATTAGCAGTATCATAATGGCATTAATAAGCAAAAGCATTATTATATTTGTCACTGAAAATTGTGAGGTTTATAGCAAGAGAGGTGACTTTGTGGTTTTATTGCTGTAAGAGGTAATCTAACTAGTGGCCACTTATTTACAGGAATTCTTATTTTGTTCACTTGAAGTGTGACAGGATATTTTCTGTTTCTTTGTTTTATCAATTCCTGGAAGAAAGGATCAATATACTTGCAATATTTCCTTTATTCACAGTCATTACACAGGTGCAACTCTGTTCAGAACTTTATGAATTAACACTTGTTTTTCAAATAATATGCAGTATGATACTTGGTTACTGCCAAGCTCGTAATTGTAGGCAACTACTAAAGAATCTCAGATAGACAATGAAGATTGTTTCTCATAATTTTTCAACATAATTTTGTTTCTATTACTGAGACTTAACAGACTGACATTCCCTGTTAAAATTCCCTGTTAAAATTCCCTGTTAAAAGACTGAGAGCAAGCATTGCACAGCTTTAGGACAAACAACTACTGTGCCCTTTAATAAACACTTCAGTAGTAAATTGGCGGGTATGATGACTAGACCAGATGATGCAAAAGCTACAATGCAGATCTTACTTTTAGAAAGGATATCAGAAAAGCTAAACCAAGAAAATGGGTTTTAGTAGTTATTTTATAGTCCAAGAAATAATAATAATATAGACTTTTTTTCTGCTGCACAGTTAACTAAAGGGAAATCTTCTAAATATTTTGCATACGTTTCCTCCACTCATGCAGTAGTTACTATCATATTGCCACTGGATATCCCAGTTTAATATGGAGTAGACAAAGCTTCATGATAAAGAACTTAAGCGGTTAACCAATGTTACTAAGGGTAAAAATTTAACAATATAATAAAAGCAGATTACAGGTAATATTTAGGCAATAGCAACAACAAAAATGCGAAGTATTCTATTTGAGGTGTTTATTAGCACAATTCTTATCCAAAAATCAGTAAGAACTCTCCAAAGTCAGTAAGTCATAATCCCACAGACGGTACCGCCGCCCCTTTGGCTCCTCAGCCAAGCTCATAAACATGTTTCAGACAGCTAGCGTACTTTATCTTATCTGATAAGGTAATTCATTTTCTAGATAAAAGAAACACAAACAATCTAATCCACTGGACTTCACTTAAACATTTGATATGGTGCCATATGGGAAGTTATTAATTCAACTGGTAAAAGTGGAGATTAGCACCAGGACTGTAAAAGAGATAGTGGACATGACTACTAATTGTGGGCAAGTACAGAAACTGTGAGGCTAGAAGGAGGTTACTAGTGCAACTCCTCAAGTGTTCAATCTTTGAGCCAAATATTTTCATTTAGTGACTTTTTCACAAACAGGAATAATTCGCTAGTGAATCTGTCAGCAGCGTAAGTGCAGACAAGGGCTGGAGTATCCTATGGGGAAAAAAAAAATAAATCTGTGATCATAGGGACAGACATGATACCAAAAAAAAAGATGCAAAAAAGCAGAAAATCAGGAACAGGATTACTACATTTTTCTACTGTGACAGCTCCACAGATGGAAACGGCAGAGGATAGAATGACCTACCTACATTTTCCAAACACAGGGTGACTCTCATGTGTTTATGCTATCTAACCCTGGATGTACCCTGGGGAATTTCCAGCAGGGACAAACATTTGTGTCCAGGCATAAGACACTAGCAAGGCCTCTTTTGGAAGGCTGAGTACACTTACAGTCAGCCAAGCTCATAAAACATTTATTTAAACCATAACAGAGCTACTAGAACAAATAAGAGAACAGAGGGTTAGGATGCTAAAAAACATTTAAAAAAAAAAAAACAGAGAGAGAGAGAGCAAGGTTTAAAGGGAGTTCAATTTTTCTCTACAAGCAGAGTGTACAAGCAGAGTGTACTCCTCTACAATGTTGCGAGGACAGAAAAGCTTTTCAGGATGCATTTCAGGATGCATTGGTATATGCACAAATAGGTGCAAAAAATCCTCTCCCAGTTTATATTCCTCCCACTCTCATGTGAACACCTCTCCTTCTGGTCCCACAGCCCAGCATTGTGCTTACATACCCAGCTGAAACAGCTAGCCCACATGCTTCACGAGTGCAACAACGACCTCGTCTAGTCACATCACCTGCAGGCTCCTGAATGCTAAGAATGGCTTGCCAAAAAAAAAAAAGACAGGGAAAAGATACACTTTCACAGATCTTCTGCAGAGCAGGCTCCTGAAGAACCTGTTGCCTTGTACCGGGTATTTACAGGTGTCCTCATATTTATGGAGGTAACAAATGTCCCATGGGCAAGGACACCTTCCCCTAGACCAGGATGCTCAAAGCCCCATCCAGCCTGTCCTTGAATAGTTCCATTGATGACGCATCCACAACTTCTCTGGGCAACCTGTACCTTTATCGTAAAAAAAAACCTGACTATGTAGTCATAATCCAGGTAAGAAAGTGGTAGTGTTCCTGCTGAGAAGAAAACTGAGCATCTTCAGAAAGTCTTCTGGGATCTCCTCATGTGCTCTCAGTCCTTTTCTCATCCAGCTAGTACAGCTAGGAACAAACCCACAAATCCACCCTACTTCCATCACTTTTCTATCATTCCATGTTTTAGGCTTGGGAAAGATTATCCTGTCAAACCCTAAGAAAATGCAAGGGTTTTTTTTTTCTCTTTTTGACTGCTACATCCTACCCTCTTCCATTTCTTTTTATGTTCACTGCATTTTATTCTTACTACGTCTATCTAGCCCAAATACATGGAATTGGATTTTGCAGTTTTTGTCATACAATAATCTTCTGCTCAGTTAGTAGCTGGTTCAGATGCCTAAAGGATGCAGGAATAATTCAATAGTATATACTGATTTGCCACATGGCATCTGACCAAGCTGTGATTTTTTTCATTATTTTCAAAACAGAACAACTACAATTATTTTTTGAGCCTTTACCCAAATGAATAACTAAACAGTTTCAACATAAACATTGACACTCATGAGAACATCGATTTAATGAGTCAATGGGGACCCCAAGATACCAATTTCTAAATGAAGTCATCATGGGATACCAGTGCAGAATGAAGGAAAAGCATGGCTAATGCACACTTTCAAGTCACTAATGTGTTCATATGTTTTCATAGTTGTCTGAAACAAAGTTGGATTTAACCCAGGTAATACATATAAATTAACTTTAAAATAAAATCCCTCCAGCCTGCAGTGCCACGGAGATTAAGAGATTTTAAAATAACTGTTGTAGTTCAGCCCCGATCGGGACCAGACTACAATACTAGACATAAACTTGGATGAAAAGTATACATCCTAGAGGACAGCAAATAAAGACTGGGTGGTTGCACTTAAATGAAACTGAGAAGCCCTGTTATTAATATCAATTCACCCTTTGTTCCACCTGCTCAGAACTGACTTCAGGTTTTTGATTTAACTGCCTACGAATACCAAGCTTACACTACTACAGGTGCTAATTGTACTATAACCTGTCAGATGAAAAGAAACATCAACATGGTTGTGTTTCACCAAAAACCCCCTCAAACCCAACAACATAACAAAATGGCTTTTTTGGTAAAAGTTAAAATTTGGGGTTAGATACACCACAATAGTAATTCACCGTGTCTAATTTACAGTACTTTGGGAGCACACGGCAGCCGTAAACCTCTCTTAGCTCACCTGGCTATGGCAACACAAACAGCTAGTTTCACAACACTGAGCTTCAGTGAGTCAATCACACAACAGTAAAGAATCCAGCCTGGCAGCCTCTCCTATAGCATGATAATGCCATGCTTCTGAGCAATTTATTCCCACACCAAGGGAAAAAGCTTTTGCAGCTCCAGAAATTTTTACATAGCTGTGCAGTAAGGAAGATCACCAAGGAATATATTCGGTCACAGGCTAGTTAAGATGGAAGAAATGATTGTATAACTGTACTCAGATCACCCAATGATTTTGTGGAGCATCTGGGTGCCATTAGGTTGTCTTCTTTGGACCTGATTATATTGTCAGCCAAGTGGTTTCCACATAACCTGCCTTAATAAAACTCTTTTGCCAGAGAATTCTTACAAGCCAGACTAGAAGTATCAAAACATGGCAATTGGTCTACTTTTTTTTTTTGTTCGTTACAATGCCCTCTTACTGACAACAACATAAAAGCAAATGATGAAGAAGTATCATGCCTTTATTATTTTCACTACCACTGAGCCCTGGAGCCCCACCACTAGAGAGGATCCCACTGTGCAAAGCATTCCACTAACAGAGTAAAAATGGCTCTAGACAGAAAACAGTGCTCTGCAGAAACCCGGAGGAGGCAGTTAAACAATCATAATTTACATTGGGATGAAGCAGACCCAAAGCTAAAGAAAAGAACAAGCAAGGAAGAGCTTGTAGAAAGAAAAAGAAAAGCTCTACTGAAAGGACAACAGAAGAGATGGAGAAGACAACTAAGGGAAGCCCAGAATTAGCACCTAGTAAGACTTAGAAACATTTTTATTTTTGTCTATTAGGCCTAAAACCGTAGTTTAATTCTACTACTGTTTCTTGTAGACCAGGTAGAGAAAGTTCCTTATATCTTGGGGTGAGCGGCCCTGGTGTGCGTGGGTATAATTCCCTGTAATGGCCTCTTCAGAGCAACATACCTTCCAGTAGGACATAGTAATCAGTGTGACTAATACCAGTCATATGCTGTTCATTCCCTCTCTCATCTTGCTGCCAGGGGAACAAGTGAGTGTGCAGGGTATGTTTTGTGTTAGCAGGATTTGGGGTTTCCCACCCTTGCACACAATGCATAAGACAAAGCCAGCTGAAGAAATGCATTTTAACTTTGCAGCAGAAATGAAAAGGCTTATGGAAGTTTATGTTCCTGTGAAAGTATATTCGGAGTGCATGCCCTAACCTAAGTACAACACAGTAAAAATTCTGGGTTTGAAAATGGCTTGTCTGTTTAATTGGGAGTCACTAGATTATCTCACCCTCTATAGGTCTGAGAGACCTAGACCTACAGGGACATAACCATGGCAGACTCTAATCAAGTAAAACAATGAGAAGACTATTTTCTGCGTATGCATGTAACCTAACAAGACAAAAAAAAATCTGAACAAGATTTCTCATGCAGCCAGTAAAGGAAAGGTGTCACAGAAACAAAACCAGGGCTATAGGCAGACCCTTGAAGCCAGGAGAAACACTGCTGGTTGCTTTTAGCAGATGAACAATCCTGCTGCATCAATAGGCCAACACCTGCACTCTCATCAGCCCCTGCGGCAGTACAGAGCGCACAGTGACGGCTCACGGGCCCCTTCGCTTTCCCCCCTCAATGCCATATGAACACTTGTGCAGAAGTAAAAATGACACCTGGGCAGCAAGGCACAGCAGGCAACCATGGACTGTGATGTTTCTGACTGGTTCCATAGGCTGGGATGCTTACTCAGGTAACATTTCCTTCACCATGCAACCCTCTCCCCTCAGATTCACCTCCCAATGTGCTTTATAGTCACCACGTTGTTCTCGCTGTGATGAGCTAAGGATGTAAGCAATGCAAAGTATATACGGAGAGAGGTACCAGCGACATTTTTTATTAAACCAGCTGATGCAGCCGAATACCTTATCTTAGCTGTTCTTTCATTTCCTGTTGTTCCCCTCTCACAGCCTGTTTTGATTTAATGCTACTCATGCAGGCAGGAGTACTTCACATAGGTAATGCAAAGTTTATAAGACACAAAATGTGTGTGTGCATGCACATGAACACTTGCCCGTTATTCCCACACCATCCATATTTGTAGTCTAGAAAAAGCTACAAGAGCCAGAAGTGGGGAACAGGAAAGAAAAATAAAAGGTGAGGATTGCATCAGTGTCACCAGAGCCTAAACTGGGAAAAAAAAAATAAAGTGAAAATGTGCATGTTTCTTACTGAGCTGGGATATGACCTTCCATCAACCCTGGTCCACATAGACTCAAAAGATATTAAATCACCTCCGTGGCAGGAGCCCAGTAATCAAGAGCCACAATCCCATAAGAATTAAGTTGATGGACTAATTTGCCTTTGGGCTGTAGAAGGGCATGCTTTCAACTACAGGGTCTGAGCAGCGGCTGATGCTGTGCCACAAACAGCTGTGATGAATCCACACAAGAAAGAGGGGGTGCTAGCAGTGGTAAAAAGGCTTCCAGAGAATGGTTTAAAGTCTGCAAAATCAACCAGCCCCCCTTTCTCTGCTCCTTGAAAATGGGACAGAGCAGTAAACCACACAGGGGGTGGTGTGGAGGGCATAGCATTAAGGCACACTTATAAATTACTCCAAGTATGACCTTTGTTACGGAAAATGAGTTGGGTTTTTTAAAAATCACTTATTTTCTATTTATTGCTTTGATTTACCCTGCTGGAAAAATAAAATAGGCAGTACAATTTCCTAAACCACAAGACTTCACCACATACCATCTCATCTTTGTGCTGGTATCCAAACACAACAGGCATGGGATATACTGCTTCATCTCTTTGGGTGGTAAATTGTTACTCAGTCCATGGAAAATAAAAGGAACAGATGCACGAAACAAAACCGCAGCCCTCAGTTTTTGCAGGTTGGATGAGGCAGTCCCATCGCCACAGCACCACTGCTAACCCTATGGAGCAAATCCTTGCCATGAGGGTGTTGGTGTGAATGATTGACAACTGCACTGTGGTAAATACACATTAACACTTTCGGGTTGAAAGCAGCCAGGTTGACAAGAGCCCCACAGTAACAGATGAGTCAGCTTTGAGTGGATCCTAATTGAAGACAGGAGTGTGGCTGGACGTTTTGCACCAATGTGCTGGCCACCTGCTCGCCGGGTAGGAGGAACACTAGGCATGGTTCTGTTCATCTTGAGCAGGGAATATTTTTCAGACACTAAGCAAGTCCATGGACTGAATGACTTCAACTAAGCACTGCCATAAGATCTCAGGCACACTTTAGCAGAACATCACCAGAGTATAAATGCTGCGCTTATTACAGAAGATGTAATCTATTATGCATGGGCTTAAGCACAGGGGATAAGGCTCTCTTGAAACCAATTTAAAATCAAGCCAACTCATAGCTAAAAACTAGCCATTATTCAGAATGTGGTTGCTTTGCCTTTAAATAGGACTTTAGAAACAATAACAACTTCAGTTTTTTGGTGGTTGTTCATTTAATGGTGAGGAATTGGACTAAATTTGACACAGTGCCTTACTGTCTTGTTCAGCCTTTTGTAGTGAGGACATCATTGGTGATAATTTAGACATGATCCATATGTGAGAGAAGTGTTCACTCGTTTCTAAGATTCCTGTGTTATGCCAAATACATGCAAACAGAAATTCATACCAGAGGGTGCATTATTTGTCATTTTCCAGTCCAAGAGGCAAGAAAAATGAAAGGTATCCAGCACAGACACCACCATATAGATGGCTAAGAGAAAACAGATAGCGTTAGTAATTTATTAGACCTCCCCAGTCCTATAAAAAGACTAATTTAATGTTGGTGATTGCACCTACTGTAAGATTTTATTTTCACTATTAATTTTATTATTATATATACTGTGAGCATTCTGTTAAGGTCTTGTCTTTTCAATTGCATTCTCTGATTGATTTCATTACTAATTTGGGTTTTGAGGCTTTTCGTTCATCAGCAAACTCACTTGTGCACTCGAAAAAACTCATTTCCTGTCATCCTCTTATTGTGTACAGGAAGAGTAACGTTATGAGCAAACAAAAACACAGTAGCACACATTTATCCTCAATTACACAATCTAATTTAACAAAAAAAATCCAATAAGCATACTCAGCAAAGCAGCAGCAAAAAGGGTTATTATTTTCATTAGCTGAAGCACTTACAAAAATGTTATGACTATTCATTTAATTTTCTTTTTGAAATTGAAATGCATTGCTTGAAAATGACATCCAAGAGGTTTTCTTAAGCTTTGCATATTTCTTCCTGTATGAGTAACATTTGATGGATGTTTCAGTAATACAGTTTCTGCAGACAAAATTGAGTTGTAGATTGTTCTCCCTAATTCTTCCCTTTGCATCTCACCTGAATGCTTTTATAATTAGCACTGGCACCCACAGACAAAAAGCTTCAGATCTGGGATCCTTTTGAGATAATGATAATTTGAAATATCTAAGGAAAATCAACCCAAACATAATTCCTTTCAGACCTATGCACTTACTGTGCACAGATTTTCCAAAATACTGTATTCAAAACTTATCTGAAAAAGAAGATGCAGAGTAGGGAGGGGAAGAAAGAGAAGGAGAAGGCCATGGATTTTCACAAAATGGCAGGGAGTGGACTTTTATCTTTAATTTGTCTTAATTAAATTGTCTTAATTAAAGCTACTAACTTTAATCAACCAGGTATGGTATGAACACATAGATAAGCCATTAGACTAAAGCCATAGTTGCATAACAGATGGTCATTCTATGTGCTAATACTGAAAGACCTCCTAATATGCTGAGCTTAAGTCCACATGGAACCAAATTTTCTGCTGCTTTCCAGGTAGCAACCTTCCTCTCTCTTTCTTTCCCCCATCCCTTGGCAATTACTGCAAGAAACAAGATGTTGCCCAACGAAAGTAGGACCATTTGTTTTTTGAAATGCAAGAGAAATCCTTGAAAATATGATTAGAATAGTAATCACTACCACAGATCAGCCCTAGGTTAATTCTCTTAACAAACGTATCTGGAAAATTTCAAGCCTTTTAGAATGAAAATGTAGCCACATGCTGTTGATCCCAGATCCTCATCCATACCCCTGAAGCTACAAACTGCCACCTGCAAATATAAGGCAAGGAATGTGCAGTGCTGCGCTCTTTCCCTAAATTGTAAGATGGAGTTGCTGTGGGAAATTATCTACTGTTCTAAAGAGCTCAGGCATGCCAATTACCAAAAGAAACTACAAAAAAAAAAATCCAGATAATCATAGATGAAATTAAAGGTTATGACTGATTCCCATGAGGCCATCCAATTTTGTTTGAATTGACAAAGACAAACTGTCTCAATTTTACATTGTAAAATATCATTCTGAAATACCTCCAGAACTCATTGACCTGGACTTCAAGTATTATGGGACAACTGTTTTAAACAGGTGTAATTCAGAACAGCAACACTAACTCTACTGTCAAAGGATTTATCAAATAAGCTGCTTATACTAACGAGGAGCAGAAATTCTCATTACATGTCCCTGATTAAAGAAGTTACTTCAGCATTTGACTATTCTTTCTGTACAAGTGAGAAGAGATGTAAGGCGTGGTTATCAGAGAAGGCACGGGGAGACTAAGACGCAAGGCATGCCTGTCTGTATATGCTAGGTATTATAAGAAGCATATCCGTGAAAGCCCTGAAACAGCTTGCAGCAGACAGCCTTCACTCCATCCTCCTCCACAGACATTCAGCAAAGCATAAGGAAAACATATCACAGGCAAAGGTCTCCGGAATGCAGTTTCAAACATGTTGGCATCTGGTGGATTGACAGTTCCCACTTACTGTACCTGCATTAGAGCTAAGTTTGGGGTTTTTCTCCAGATCTCCATCCGCTGACCCCCTACAAAGCTGAAGTTGCCCTTCCCAACAAGGTGAAGGTTGCTGACTAGTGTTTCATCAGGGACATTTACCTCCCAGACATTTTGATGCTGTTCTAAGGTAGCTCACCCATGGGAGACATTTCTTATCTCTTCCCTGCCTTCACAGAGCTTCTGTGAAAGAAAATCTAGGATAATACTCCCTGCTCCTTTCCACTTGATTACAGTGGATATAAGATTACTTCTGTTTCTTTTCTGCCGCTATATTTCCCAGTTTCCAACATACTTTCTTCTCCTTCTACAATTTACTAGACTTAGTCTACACTTTTCAATTTATATCCTACTTGAAGTGTCATTAAATGTGAATCTGACAAAGAAATCTGAAATTATAAGCACCTCTGAAGTCAAGATATTGTTTTAAAACTGCTTACAGCTTCACTAAACTGTAAACATTCAGATGGAAATAACATATAATTGTTTCAAAAACACTAAAGTCCTGACCACATTTGCAATGCACTGGTGTAATCCCAGAGTACCAGTACTTGCACCAGCTCAAAATCAACAGACATCCTATCAGAATCCACTTTCACAAACTGTATTCTTTAAAGTGTTCATTTTCCCCACCCCAGACACACTGAACTTATTGTTTTAATAATCAGCATTAAAAAGCCTGAACTTTAAAAAAATACAATAACCATACAACTAACACAATCCACATAAAAGGGAAAAAGCATTTGTTCTTTCATTAGATTGACTTTTCCTCAGATGCATTTAAAATACCACATCATAAAACGTATGTGAGGAGACCTTTTACTGCATGAACAATTAAACAGTTTTCTCTTTCTTCCTTTATTTCTATAGGCAACTGGCTACCCCACAAACCACTTGGCCAAACAACCTGTTGGATGACTTCCAGGAAGCATTGAAACATCCACCAAAATATCAAAGGCTGTAATTACACTTTCATTGTATGTTCCAACTCATCCAAGAATAGTAAAGAAACATTAAAGACAACAATCTCATCTGAAGCTAATTACTGTCAACTAGCTCAATACTGCCTATAGAACTCGTCATCTTTTATTTTCTTCATTAAAGAACAGTCTCATCAGTTCCCATGGTTCTCAAAGTATTTCTTGAAAGGATTATAATTTAGCAGCGATGAATTCCAGGTCCTGGATTTCTTGAAATTTTTTAACTTCACTGTCCTACTAGGTTCTTCATAGTGGGTCCAAGTTTGGTCATAACTCTATTGATGTAATGACTAGTTGAGGAGAAGGGGAAAAAAAAAAAAACCAAAACAACAAAAAGAAACACTGCTAAGTTCATTAAAAGTTGGGGAAAGATTTCCCAATCAAATGTGGTTTATGGTTTCTTTTCCCAGTCAAATTTTCTGAATATTTAATAATTTTATTCTTCCTTACAAAACATTGGTTGTAAAAAAGTACTGTTGCTCACATTTTACAGATAGGGAACTGAGGCACTTTGGAAGTCTGTGGCAGAACAGGGAGTTTTAGCCTGGTCTCTAAAATACCAAGCTGGTCTTCAAACTACTGACAATCCTTTCCTATTGCTGTTCTCAAAGAGCAGCTGCAATAACTTCAGGCTAACCACATTCTGGCTGAAGATGTGCTGGAAACCAGACTGATTAAACTAGCGGAAACATTGCTGAAGAGATTTCTCTAACCAACATGGTCAGCTAGTTTTCAGCTTCCACCCCCACCCCCAGAAGAGAGATGGTGGACAAGCTACAGAAAAAAAAATGCATATGATACACAGCTTATCTCTAGCACAGGTTGCGAGTGCGGTCAGCACAAAAAAGAGCATTCAGAATGCTGTGCAACATGCACTGAGATTTATGAGCCCTTTCCATGCACTCATTTCTTCATACTAGCTCAGGAATGTGCTTGCAGTGTTCAGAAGATATTTCCGAGTGGGCTTCTTTCTCTAAAAGAGAAAGCCTTAATAATGTCTAGTGTCTTTTGTGTTGGTATCAATGCCAAAGTCCCAAAGCCTTAATAATGTCTAGTGTCTTTCGTGTTGGTATCAATGCCTTTTCATGTTCTGCTCACTTCTGTAGCTGAATTAGAGGAGATCCTGGCACACTAAGGGAGATTCTTTAGTCTGAAAGTTTTTCCTATGAGAGCTACCTGTGGCATCCCCAGTGTGATTGACTAGGCATGCATTCGAACCATTCCCCAAAGAGCATTTTCAGGAGAAGCTGTGTCAAATCTCACTCAGTTTGACAATTCTCTTTAGCTTTGCTCCAAAAATAGCTTCTGAAACAAAGACTTTTAGTTATTTTGTCTTTATGACCTCATTAGTAGGAAAGAGGAACCAGTATTTCCATTCAATGAACTACTTCTTAATGCTATCATGCAGCATGAATGACTGCTAAATAGAATGAGATACTGTCACATGGCAAAAGGTCTATTTAGTTAATATCCTCTGTGCATATCGGTGTCTATGTGTTTCAAGAAGAAGTAGTTTAATTTGCTACAAATATTAATCAAGTTTTCAATTGAATCAGTATTTTATTCAAAATATAATAAAATGGAAAAAAAAGGAATAAAGAGCAATAATACTCAGAGGTCATACAGACCTGCAGTGCTTTGAGAGTCTCACTTGTTCCCTTGGAGACTGATTTGGTTAACGTACTTCACTTAAGTAAAGTATGTTTTCAGTGTAACTGGTGGGACAGGACCTGTGGGGATCACTCTCCCCGCTCAAATGGGAGGAAGTCTCAGCAGACCACAGACCTGCTATTGTGTCCTACAGAAAACACAAAGAGGAGGCAGTCCAAGAAGTACCGTGTGGCAGCAAGGCATGCTGAAGACAGTCTTTAAAAACTTCTGGAACTGGTAGTTCTTCAGTATTTGGTCTATACCCTGTTAACTTACAGTCCTGTAACTGAGCCATTGCAAACACCCTGTTTACTAAAACAGAGGTCATACCAGAAAAGCTTTTATACTAAGATGATGCTCACTTACGTCCTTACACTTTAATATCTGAAGATATACAAAAGCAAAATGAAGTCAATATCTTATTTCTTTCCATGTGCCACAGTCACCTCTGATGTGTCAAATCAGCTGCACACTCCTCCTTCCTCACCTGCCCGAGCTTTCCCTCTCAGTAATCCCAAACACCATGGCTTCTGCCATTTGCCAACTCTCTATTGTAGCCCTGTTGCCCAGTGAATATGGTGTTGCCATTCCTTGCAACAGGCCAAGCATTATCCTTGGTTTTTCTACCAGTGGAGGTCTGAAGATGTGTCAGTCTCGGCCTGCCTGGAGCTATGTTTGAGCTTCGTTAGCTGTAAGAGCAATTATCTAACAACTATTAGGTGACTATTACCTACTCTGCTTTACCTTTAACTTAGCTTCATATAACTGTGTGAGGCTTACTTTTAGATAGTAGATGGCAATAACATGTACTACTTGGGATCCTAAACTAAAAAGCAATATGGAAGGCACAGGACAGCAGCATAGCCTTGTCAATATGGACACAAGATGATCTTGGAGGTCCCAGGGGTATAAGCTCCTGGCAACCAGTGGTCAGTGACTACCGAGGTGAGGGATGAGCCCTCAGAAGCTAGGTAAAACCTGCTGTGGTGGTAACCAAGAGAGTAGAGAACAAGTCTCAAACATATGTCAAAATACCATATATAGTAAATTCAAATGTAATGTGGAATTACAGACCAGTGAAGAATGAAACAGGTGCAGACCATGTTAGCAAACAAAAAAAGCCTGTCAGTGGATCCTAAAGCAAGAGAAAGACTTCTCCCAAGGATGGACTGAGGATACTCAAGATGTAGACAACGCACCAGAAACTTCCTCTTCCACCAAGATTGAAAATATTGACCTTCAGACCCAGAGTACCAGTGGAAGGGTAAGTATAACATTAAAGAAAGGAGTATATACTAGAAAACTTGTGTATGCATCCTTTTAGCTGTATTTACTTTGAAGTATAACTGTCAGTATTATTGTAACTGGAATAATAATCCTTTGATTAGACAATTAAGATTTTAATTATACTAATGGTAAATTCTTGGCTTTGCATATAAGTTGTGTTCTTTTTTCCCTATAATAAGATCTTGAGTGTGATAAATTGGTGGGAATTCAGGGAACCTCTTCTGTAACTAGGATACAACCATTTCCTAAAAGTAACATACTTACTGGTTCATCAAATTCAGATTAATTCTTCCTTGGAGAAGGGGCAAGAGTGTTTTTGAAGAATCAGAGTATCTAATAGGCAACAGTCCAAAGAACAAGATACTTAGAGGAGTAAAACTGTTGACACCAACTTTTTTTTTTTGCAGCTTTACTGCCTCAGAAATGGTGATATTTCAAAAGTTATGGATTTCAAATCAATACAAAGCACCAACTCAAACAGCACTCAAACCCCAGGCAGATGACACGTATCACAGAGCACTATTAACATATGGTGCTCATAAACTATACCACTACCAGCTTATTCTTGGAGAGGTTTATGGTGATTTTCTACATGGAGTTATCTTGTCTTAAGGTATCATACACATGGATCACAGTAACAAGATCCACACCTAAGAGAAACCAGAAGTCTCCTGGGCAGCTTCAATTGTGAGTGACGATAAAGAAATAATGCTGTTTCTAACACATTCAAGCTACAGCAAAAAGGGTCCCATGAATTCCTCAAGGCCACACATCTGAACAAATGTCATAGCCTGAAAGGGAGAAGTCAGCCTCATCCCCTACCTATGGCTTTTTTTGCATCACCTTTGCTTTGTTTGGGGCTGAACATTGTTATCAGATTTTTCATCCTTCAGTCTCCTTCAAAGAGGGTGAGCAGTCATCCCACACAGCACCTCTGAAGTTATTTCAGCAAAAGAACCTGGCCAGGCCTAGCATCTCAAAACTGAGACCTTGCTCAGTAAGTCAAAGGAGGTTTGCCATTTTGCCAGGATTTTATACCACACATCAGGGGTTGACAATTAAAAAGTCTCAAAATAGTGGAATTCTTGTAGTTTTATGATTGGCAGAAAGAATAAAGAAGCTGAATCCACAAGTAAGTTTGTTGAAAAAATGGATATATAATCCCCAAAACCAAGAAAACCTAACTTCATTGGAAATAGATA
Organism: Chlamydotis macqueenii; assembly: GCF_036417535.1. Classification (NCBI taxonomy): domain Eukaryota; kingdom Metazoa; phylum Chordata; class Aves; order Otidiformes; family Otididae; genus Chlamydotis; species Chlamydotis macqueenii. The sequence continues at coordinate 26,553,810 of NC_141559.1, forward strand.
TCAAACACGAGTTTTAGTTCTGATTTTAGAGTGGGAGTTCTAAACTTTGGAGGGGTTTTTTAGAATAAGTCTTTATTAATTGCAGAATCAAATTCTCTAGAAATCACTCATTTTGCTTTTACCCTTTGTTTTATTGTTGGACTAGGGCAGAGCAAATTTTGCCAACAATGGGTAAGATCTTGTATAATATAGATGCTCTAGGGATGGTAAGAGGCTATATAAATCCTCCCAAAGGAAGGGATTTGTATTTTTTTTAGAACTATAAATATGAAGCAAATGGAATTGCTTAAGAGTTGCTATTTGCCCTGTTTGGTTCTTGTTCATCTTGTAAACTAAATGCAATAAAAGAACAAAGAATATTTTCCATTTTTAAGGATTGTTTCTTCATCAGAGCTGCTCAGACACAGTTTATTTTCTAGTTAGTGAATGCAGAGTGAGGTTTCTGTCCCTCATCCCTACACTTGGTGCAATTTCCCTATTTTTCAAAAATACCGTATCACGTCAATGCCTTACACTATAAATTTAATGCATGGTAAAGCCCTGAACTCTGCCTGCTCAGGAAAAGAAACAAAATATTCTTAGAAAATTGCTAAAAAAAAAAATTGAAATAATTTATATACTTCTTTATGACAGCTCTTGAGGAAATATTTTAAAATAGCAAATACAGTGAAGAACTTCAGTATACGTTCAACATATCATTCCTAGTTTACCTAAGTCAGTAGATATTTTAAAGGAAACCAAAAATCTATGTGACAAATAATTCAGTAGGAGCTGCTGAGTGCTTTCTACCAGGAAAAAAAAAAAACCTGAAGTTATTTATTTTTGTAATGATTTGTGGATCAGGATGGTTTTCTATATTTCAGATTTTGATTAGAGTCCTTTGCAATCAGACTGTGATTGTTTCAGGCCATTCTAAAAATATCTGCACAAATTTATTAGACCCCATCTACATTCTTTTTCTATGTACAGGGATAAAGTGAAAGTGAAACTCCAAGTTACTGAGAATAACTTCATAGTACTTCATTAGTAACTCATGTCAGCTCTGAAAAACAAAGCAAATATCAGTCATGCAGTTCACTCTCCTGGGTTCTCCTGGTTTGTTTTTACTGAGTAAATGTACTGATGGCAATGGAGACTCTTTAGAGAAAGGAGGCACAAAATATGCAAGAGTAATCCATCACACAGAACTGGGAGGAAAACAGCAATCATAGACTCTTGAATGGTTTGGGTTGGAAGGGAGCTTTAAAGGTCATCTAGACCAACCCCCCCTGCAAGAAGCAGGGACATCTCCAACCAGATCAGGTTGCTCAGAGCCCTGTGCAGCCTGGCTTTGAATGCCTCCATGGATGGGTAATCCATCACCTCTCTGGACAACCTGTTCCAGTGCCTCATCACCCTCATTGTAAAGAACTTTTTCCTTATATCCACTCTGAATCTACTTTCTTTTAATTTAAAACCATTACCCCTCGTCCTATCACTACAGGCCCTCTTCAAAAGGTTTGGCATAGGCCCACCTCTCAAGCTTGTTCAGGTTCCTCTGGATAGTATCCCATCTCTCAGGCGTGCCAACTGCACCACACAGCTTAGTGTTGTCTGCAAACTCTGGGATGCATCTCAACAGGTCCCATAGACTTATGTATATTCAGGTTCCTCAGGTGGTCATGAACCTGATCTTCTCTTACAGTGGGAGACACTTTGCTGCCCCACTCCCTGTCTTGCAGTCCATCCACTTAAGAGGTGTGGGAAGAGAGGTTACCAGTGAAGACTGAGGCAAAAAAAAAAGCTGTGGAGTACCTCAGCCTTCTCCTCATCCGTTGTTACCAGTTCACCAGTCTTGTTCATCAGGGTGGTACGCTTTCTTTGACCTTCCTTTTCTGGCTGACATATTTGTAGAAGCCCTTCTTATTATTCCTTGTGTCCCTTGCCAAGCCTAGCTCCAGCTGTGCCTTGGCCTTCCTGACCCCATCCCTACACAATCAAGCAGCATGCCTATGCTCTTCACAGGATACCTGTCCCTGCTTCCACTGCCTGTGCATTTCCTTCTTACCCTCTAGTTCGACCAGCAGGTCTCAACTCAGCTATGCCAGTCTCTTGCCTTCCTTGCCTGCTTTCTTACACCTGGGGACTGAGAGCTCTTGCACTCTATGGAAGGCGTCCTTAAAGATCTGCCAGCTCTGTTCTGCTCCCTTGTTCCTGAGGGCAGTTTCCCAGGGGGTTCTACTGACTAACTCCTTGAAGAGCAGGAAATTTGCTTTCCTAAAATTCAGGGTCTTGACTTTACTCTTTGCTTGACCCATTTCCCTCAGGACTGCAGACTCCATCACTGCGTGATCACTGCAGCCCAAGCTGCCTCCAATTCTTATCACTGATTAGCTCACTTGCATTGGTGACCAATAGGCACAGTATGGCATCCACTCTAGTAGGGCTGTCTATCACCTGGCTTAACAAGGTATCCTTAATGCATTCCAGGAGTCTCCTGAACTGCTTACAGCTCATAGTGCTACTTTTCCAGCAAATGTCAGGGTGGTTGAAGTCCCCCAGCAGCACAAGAGCCTGCGAGTGCGATGCTTCCAAACAGCTGGAGTAAGAAGGCTTCACCAATAGGCTCCCCTTGATCAGGTGGCCTGTAGTAAACACCAACCAGCAAAGCTGCTTGGAACCAAAGGTTCCCTTTGTTATCTCAGTCTCTAATTCTCACCCATATGCTTTCAACCTGCTCATAGTTATTCTTCAGAAACAGCTCTCTACACTATCAATTTCTTGATGTAGATGGCAAAACCTCCACCCCTTCTTCCTCACCTGTCCTTTCTGAACAGCCTGTAGCCATAGATAGCCACACTCCAGTTGTGAGACTCATCCCACCAGGTTTCCGTAATGGCAACTAGGTCATAGCTTTTTAGCAGCACAGTGGCTTTCAGCTCCTCCTGTTTGTTGCCCATGCTGCATGCATTGGTGTAGAGGCACTTCAGCTGGGCTGTTGACTGTGTCACCTTAGAGGAACAGCCCTAATTCCTTCGAGGTATTTCACTGGTGTTTCGCTGTTTGCTACTTATTAGAATTTTACAGAAAATACATTTTCCTCCCTACAGGTTGGAATACACACAGTCCCTATTCTTCAGAAATACCCAAGGGAATCTGAAAGAAAATATCCTAAATTTATCCTCACTGGCATACACTTTTTGTCCTTAGTCTATTTTTTAAAAATACTGGTGATGAAACTTAGCAAAATGAAGTCTGTTGAACAAGATTCTACACATAATCACTCAGGAAGACTTTGGGCTGTTGCAAGTATGACTTTATCCCTTTATATCCCTTTATGGAGCTCACATATCAATCTACATAACATCATGTACATAGTTAAATTATCTGAATCATGTATGCTAAGTGAGAAGTAAGAAGATTTTCACAATGCACACTACTGGACACAGTATATTCATACAATTTTTAAAGACAAAATCTTGTGGTACACCTTTCCTAGATATACCCTGAGAAAGGAGAATAATTTTTTATTCAATTAGCTGTAGAAACATCTTGCTACCTCTTTGCAACAATTTGTTATGACCTTTCATAAATCAAAACAATGTTGTTTAGCAGCCAATGAAAACATCTGCATAGAGGACAAAGAAATTAGTCCACACTCACATGCAAAGATGATTAAAATCAAATTCAGATATCAATAACTGATCCCAGGTGTCCCTCTGTTCTTTGACCCATAGCTTTCAGTTGTCACTGATGTAGTTAGTTGGTTAGAGAGTTGGTTTTTTTTTCCCAAGGTGATTTGGGAAGTTTCTAAAAGCTTTTAACCGTCAAATCTAGGAATTCAGGCAATAAATATTATTGTAGAAACCACAACAATTAAAACCTTTTTTTCCAAGAATTTTAACCATCCTAATGTGGAGCATTACAGACCATGAAAATAGCGATGGTTTGGGGTTTCCTGTAGATGCTAGCCATAATAGCAAAAATTTTTGTGACAGTTTTGAAACAGACATTGGAGGTACACTGTAAAGTCACCAATATACTTTGGTCATTCACATATTATATGGATGTGCAAATACTCCAAGATTACAAGCTTTTTTCTTTACATAACACAGAGATAGTTTAACAGTTAAAGGACAGTATTGACTGAGTTCATCAGCTGAGAAGCGTTATGGGTCCATAACAGTCCTCCTAAATTCTTGGGCCTATTTGCTAGTTTATTTTTATAATTTCTCCTTATTTTTAAAATAAATAGATCAATCTGTTATACACAGGGGCTACTACTACCTACATTTGAAACGTCAAAGGGCAAATCCTAAATAATAAAAAGGGAAGGGAGAAGAGTGGGAGAATCTGTAAGGAGGCTCTGCTTTTGAGTCAGCAAAGACCTAGCAATGAGTAAGCACTGCTCTCAGTTTGATGGTTTGTATTAATAAAGATTTATAAATTGATCACTAAAACAGCAATAAAAACGTTACTGAATATTAAAGGAAAACGTACAGATTACCAGACAAATAAGAATTGTCAGGATCTTTCTTTTATTATTCCCACTTAGATGAAGATTGTTGACATCTAGACAGTAATGTTAACTCAGCATCATGTTTATTCCGTTAAACAAAGCGAACTTTCTCATGTAAATAATGTACTTGCACTCTATTTGTCAGACAGGAACAAGATGGAGAAATATTGTTTTAAATACTTACTTACTAAGCCAAAACAAAGAGTCTACCAAAACAGAAAGAAAACTGGTCCATGTTACATTAAGATACTCTGTTTAAAATGGATTTACTCAAAAGATGTTTAGTCTCCATTGTTTGTTCTGCTACCAAGTTCTAGTTCTGAATTCACAGAGAGTGTGTAGCTGTAGACAATAATTTTGAGGTAAAGTATGTAAACGCTGTATGTCTGTACACCCTGAGCTGGACATTGTTATTTTGTTTTGGATTTTATTTGTTTTTTCAAAGATTATGTTCTACTACTGGATACACCACTGTGAATCCATTCTTGGCAGAAGTTTTTTTTCAGTACTCCACAGTCAAAGCAAGCATACCCTTGCTTTACCCAAAGCAAGTATAAGCAGTGATGGCCTGTTGTTGTGAAGATCTATAGCCCTGCTGTAATCACAAGCCTGAAATAAATTTACAAGTTCAACATATGCAAACAGTTGATTTCTTATTTGCTTCAAAGTGGAGGCACAGGAGCAACATTTCGCATTAGGTATTTAACTAGCTGTAAAGCCTTTCTCAGCACATCTCAACTAAAGAATAAAGGATCAGAACTGAGCACTTCCCTTCATATCTTCCCAAATTCCTGGCTCTTCTTTTCTGCTCTCACCCTAAGACACAAAAAGTAGAAAACTTGAAAACTGAAAAAATGAAAAAGAACAATTGAGGCATTCGTGTCATTGTCAATATCCAGTCAACCTGCTTTTGACTTGTATCTTTTATATCTTCCTTTGCCTGTTTGTCTCTTCCACTTACGCTACAAAACGCTTTAGAGAATAGAATGAATGCCTTCCCCCTAATTTTATGAAAAGCTTGGCAAAATTCACAACTCTGGCATGCTGTGAGGCAGATTGCCACCAGGATGCCACCATGCTCATTAAAAATCAAAATAAAGACTCTCATTACAACAGAGAAAAAACTACAGGGGTCAGTATCTTTGCAACTAACCCAGCAAAGAGACTAGGTCCATGTGGTGATCCTTGTGGTGACGCAGGCCTCCATTTTTTTTTTTTTTTGCAGTGCCTCATCTATTAAGGGCATGTTCTCAGTTCATAACTTAAAAATAAGAGTTTGCAGAAATTAGCCTAAAGAGCTCATTCTCCTTTATAAGGAAGTCGCACAGTCTTTCCTGACTGACAAGAAAAGCACAAACGTAGAAAAAGACATCCAGTGAGACAAGAATGACTGCCCTCAACACATGGTGGCACTACAGTAAGACTTACCATCACATTATGCTTTCTCTTGTTATGTTGCCATCCGAGGCAATTTGTAGTCTTTCCCATTTTTCCTAGCATTCTTCACAGGAAGCTTGCAACCCACTATGCCTGGGAACAGCAGGCTGAACCCAGCCAAAACAGAAAACTAATAATACTCCACACAAACAGCCAAAGGCAAAAGAACCAGAACTTCTAAGCAGCAAAAAATAAAGTGTCATATTTGTGTCAAGTGTACTGGAGATGTTCAGTTAATGTGGAGATGAAAAAAGAAGTTCTGTTGAGGGGTGAACATTAATAGTTTTGACATTTCCTTTTGCCCAGAAGGCCACATACCACAACCTCACACAAGCACTCCAGCAAACAGTAGCAGAAAATGCTTGCTATAGGAAGCGTTCTGTCACTTCAGAGGTCACTGTGGCTTATTTAGAAGAGGGATATGGATGTCATGATGGAAATACCCAGTTGCTTTTGCAGTAAAGGAATAAACACAGGGTTACATGCAAATTTAAACTCACTGCCTCCTAAGTTCACAATCATGACTGTGCTGGCAGGTTCCAGGCTCTCTGCTTTTCAGCTGGAATTTCATACAAAGAGGTAGATTTTCACAAGGTAGTTAAAATCTTGCTGAAAACAAGATTTTTCATATACTTTATCAAGCTTAAAAGCAGATGCATTCAGATTGCGTGTTTTTGACTCTTGGATAACATAGTCCTTTCTTCTACCAGCTCTCATCATTATCCATGCAGAAGTCCCCTACAATTATTGTTAAATTAGATTAAGTCCATGATCAAAGCAGTTGCAAATGTTGGGATTGTATGAGGCACGGACTGCAAAAAATGGATGGGGGCTGGAGGAAAATCACAATAGCACTACCAAGTAAACCAGGTTATTAGCAAGCAAACCTAATACAAAGAGGTTATCTGCTCTCAAGATACTATCATTTAAATCTAATTTAATTTACCCTTGAATAATCTTACAGAAGATAATGTCCTGTGTCTCTTAAAAGTATTTATCACCATTTTTTCTCTTTGGAAAAAAATAACTTAAATAAATATTTCTTTTTAAAGTCATATTCTTCTGAGTAGTATCATCTAAACCAGATCATTCCTTAACCTTTGCAGCCCTCTGTTATTATTTAGGAGGCTCTCATTATGCTTTTCCATAACTGAAGACAGGATTTTTCCAGAAGCACAGCTATAGTTCATGTCAGGTTTGGTTTTGTTTTTTTTTTTCTAGTCCAGAACATGCCTGCAATGCAGCATGGAGATATTCAACATACACAGAAGAGTTAGGTAAGACTATTTTACCCTTTTTCCTTTTCAGTGCCTAATTGTTTTCAAATTTCTGACAGAGTTAATTAGACAGAAAGAAAATTAAGGAAAAAAATTATACTGGCATTTGGTATTTTGAAGGCCCTGTTCTTAATTTCCTCCATTCTTTCATGTAATAATAGTTTTGGTTAAGCCTCCGGATACACGGTAAATTGGGCTGAGTTTGAGTCCTTCCTCTTAATAGCTTTTCTTGTAAAAATGTCCAATTTCAATAAATTCAATAAGTCCCATTAGTGCATAAGGTATATGGAGGGGAAAAACGCAGAGTAGAAATTGATTAAAACTTTGCAAAAAATTCATAGCTCCAGAGAAAAGGTTCATTCAGTTCTCTGCTCGTTTCTCCTGTGATGCATTATAATGATTCAAACCCACCAAGGTGTGTGCATGGAGCAAAGCAGTGCTGGCTCCTCTTTCTTTTTTGAGAGGTAATTAACTCTTGAGCAGCCATGACCAGTAGGTGACTGATAACATAGCATGCCTTTTTAAAACAGGGCAGGGCTTTGCAGGACAGGCTAAGAATAAGAAACAGCTTCCTACAACCAGCAAAGGGAGCAGGTAGACTCGTAACCACAGTCAAATGCTGATAAGTTGATCTGAAATTTGAGTTTTCAGATGATGACACGAGCTAAGTCTTACTGCATTTCCAAATATGTCTCTAAATGTTTTCAATTGTCATGCTCATATAGACATTAACATACCAAGTTTAAAAAAGTAAATATGTTATTCGTGTCCCTACAATAAGTCACAAGAATATCCTAATTCTCACAGGCTCAGCAACAGAGAACACATCTAAGCCCCACACTAATAGAACAAGGGTTGCTTTCACAACTTTTAACCTGTTTTCCTCCTCTAATGACCCTTTTATTACCCGACCCTGAAAGGTTCTTTATCTCTTCTGCTTGCCTTAGTAACTCCTTATTAGTGTCCTTTGCTTTGTCTATAAACATCCATGCAGCTGTGGATTCATTTAGTCACTTGGGTTTTTTTTAGTAGCACTGCACCTGAAGAGGTTACTGTCTCCTACAGCCTGCTGCTGCTAGAAGTTATCCTCCCACTGATCAGCCTGTAGGAGTGTTCTCCAGCTACTTTCAATCAACATGCCACGGGTTACCAAAGACATGCAATTTAAACCAATTAACCTAGCCCAGATCCTTTTTGGTTAACCAGGTGTGGGGTCATCCCCATGACCAACTCAGCTGGCAGCTGTGAGAGGATGAAAACCTCTGGGAGGAAGAATATGATCAGCAGCCGGTAACCATCGCACTTCCTCTTCCAGCTGCATCCACAGCTCTCCCTCTTAAAAAACAGTCCTGATCCCACTTGCAGAGGGTCACGCTTTCCTCTGCAGACTAACCTAAGTCACAGTCATTACTAGCAGACTGAAATCTGAGAAGACCAACTCCAGCATAGCTCTTCCTTATGCTGTCCCAACTGCTCTTACTAGTCTCTGAGGACCTCCTCTGGCTACAACTTGGCATTTGTAGGCCATGCAGTTTCTCCCGTATTTGTGTACCATCAACACCATTTGATTGTTCCTTTTCCTAATGCTGTGTCCTCCTCAAATTTCCGTAACTCTGCTCTCATCCTCTCCCTCCCTAGGTACTCTGGCCCTGTTCCAGCTAAACTGCATTAAGTAAATGAGATCATTTGGGCATCTTCACACAGCACTGCATGGTCACCCCCTGGGACAACCTCCTTCACTTGAATAATTTGAAACATAACTTACATCGAAGGTGCCTGTAAAATACCAGCTGCTTCAAGGTCCATGATTACTAGGCATCCCCGATGCATTACAATGTCTATGTTGGCTGAAGTATCCTTTGCAAATAGACTCCCTGCAGTTTCCTTCCATATCTTTGCAACATCATATTTTATCCTAAAGTGCTTTAGTACTTAAATATATGATGCTTTAAAAAAGAGTCATGACAAATTTTTAATTAAAAGTACCCTTTTCCTACTTCCAATTAAGTAGAGGAACGAAAGTTTCCTTTCACCATTTACAGAAACTCCTATTTTTGCGTCTATTTTTAAAAAAAAAATACAGAAAGATTGCAAAGTGTGCCCCAGATGTGTCATTATCCAATAAAGTTCCACATGTGCAAAAACCAGCCCTAAAACAGAGATTCTACACTGACAAAATTATAGTCAGCAAGAGGAAACAAAAGGTAGTTATGTACAACTTATGAATACTGTTACTAGCCACTGAAGGAGAGTCCAGAGTATATTTCACAAGTTCGAGAATGAAATCTCCTGGCCAATATTATAATAGAATTCCCAAACACATCCAGAGTATTTATTTCATCTTGAGGAAGCACCGTGACTACCTCTTCAGGTCCCACTACAGGACTTTCAACAACATGATGTCTGTGAAAACCTTTTGTTCTGCAAAGCTGGGGAGGAAAGACCTGGAGTGCATCTATGCAACATGAGGGCTGGGAGGAAACCCAGGAACGTTAGGCTGCACAGGAAAAGAAAACAGTCTTTGGTGTGCTTTGAACTAGCACAGGTGTGGTGGCATCAATTCCTAGTAGGATTTATGCATGTGTAGTCAGGAAAATCTTGAGGAACCAAATTTAATTATCAAATAGCATGGAGGAAGACTCTGTTCAGCAAAACATATAATTACATAACCAGATACTCTTTACAGACGGTGAAGAAGTGCAGCACCTTGTCAGAGACTTCACTAAGCCAAAGCCAAAATAAGGTTATCCTTTGTAAGATGTTTCTGATGTGTCTTTTTCTCTTCTAGGTCCACTGCCAGAAGCAAGGCCTAATGCTTATACAGGAAAATAGTCCTAAGGCTTTAAGACATGGTCATCAGACTGGTCATTCTACCAGCTCAGGAGAAACCAAGTGCCCTCTAATACTGACAGAAAAATCAGTTAAGGTGTGCTGAATGAATGTGCTCTGAAGCCAAGCAAAGATGATAGTGCATTAGAGCTAAATGCTGTTGGTACCAACATGAATAATTTGAGCTAGATGAGCAAGGGGGAAGTTAAATCTTTTTTGACAAGTTTTCTTCAGTGTTCAAAACAACACTGCAAAGTCTTCAGTAAGTGGGAAAGTGGGAACCAGTAACAACAAGAATACAGACTAAGCATATATTAGCAAGTGGTGCAGCACAGTAGAAATACATCCACAGAGTGAAGCAGCTGATGGTAAAGAGGAGCTATCCCCACTGTTGGGCATTCAGGGGCTTTTACTTCCAACTCCCAGCAGTTTGGTCCTGTGGGCTGAACACCACTAACAGGCTGGAGAGTATTTTTTGGTTTAGCTGCAGCCAAAGGAAATCCAGTTCACATGCTGTCAGAGAGCTCCATAAAGCACACTATTGCATTTTAAGTGCAGATGAGTGGGTGATGCATTTCAAAGCTCGCTAACACACTAATGGAAATGTTGAGCACAGAGAAACATCAACCTACACCTTCTTTAGGGCTTAAAACCTCCAGGGCACAAGATAAGCTTTCTTCTTCACTGATTACTGGCCATGGTGGTAGGTTTATGGATTCCAGTGGTAAATTCAGGAGTGACTTCACTCTAAAAACTAAGCCATTTTTATTTCATATCTAATTTTAGGACTCTGTATCTGATAATTTTTATTTACATGTTTTAAGAAATGGGAAAGTGTAGCTGAGGTGAAGACAGGCGGCAAGACTGTTCCAGATGGCCAGAGCTGTAGAGGAAAGAAACTGGATAACACTGGTGGTATTACAGACCCCACTGGGAAGAAATTAAAATGAATAAGTTAATGATAAATTATGAATGAAGTATGTGCCGTGAATATTAACCACACACACTGTGTACTTTGTGAAACTGTCTGTCTCCAGAAGAATAGCTTTGTAGCCACAAGACAGCATCAGTTTATTTAGGGGAGATGGGAACACTGTAGGGAGTAGGGATCCTACAGAGCTAAAGAAATTGTCCGGTGTTGTGAAAAACAGAAAATTATTCCTGACTTACACAGCACACTAAATAACAGAGACATTAAAATTTTACAGCACTCCTAGGGATGGATGGAAGCCCATTTCAATAGCAGATTTAATTCCCCCCAGTTATAAAACATGAAGATTTACACAAACTTGGGGAGGAGGGAAAGCCAGAGAGATACACAAGAAGCATCACATCCCAGTACAACATTAATTAATAGACAATGGAAGTGTCCTGAGACTCCAAAAATGTGGGTAGAAGTATAAATGTCAGTAAGAGATATTTTTGGAAAGGATACCTATGTGACTTCAGAATGATGTGCTTTTAAGCTTTGGAATGAAACTTCCACATGTCAACAGTAAAAATGAAAAATAAGTTGTCACTTTAAATTTGCCTTGCTATGCAAGTGCCTTATTTCAGACCCTGTTGAGTGGGCAGGGGAGTTGTGGGGAAGAATCCTCTTTTTGAGCTTTTTGGGGATGCACAATAGTAAGCATAGGCGGTTCTTTATCCTACAGTTCCCTGTCCCTTGATAAAGTTTATACAGCAGTATCAGATATGAAGACTGTGCTGGCACAGGAGTCTAAAAGCACAACCCTCCCGACAGCCTTTCTGAAGGCTCAATTCGTTGTGGTCAAACACTTCATGAAGTAAGCATGTAACTTCCCAGATCTCCACCGTTCTGGCAAGTGTACACAGTAAACACGAGGACACAGGCTTGGAGGTCCCCATGGGCCAAGGGAGAGCAAAGAAATCACCCAGAAATGTCTGTCAGTGCCTGGCTCAGGAACAAGGTTATTAGCTGCTTTTCCTCTTTTTTTTTTTTTTTTTGTTTTTACAGCAACAAAGAGGCTGAACCAATGGTGGTCAGAGCACAAGATGCCCACATTAACTGTTATGAGCAAGTATAATGAGCCAGGCAGGCAAGAACACAACCAATGAAACATGCTGTCTAGTAGGAGTTGGGCTGAGCTGCTGATGGTGTGCCTGTGCAACAGATAAGAAGCAGCTGAGATGCAACACAGGGTGTTGTGGCAGACAGGCTCCAGTAGCAAGAAGTGAACTGCTTGCTACAGTGCTGAAAGCTCACTGAAGCCAGACTGAAGTTTAATATGTACTTTTTGGCTTTGATTTTTAAAAGACTAACTTTCCTTGCTCTGAATTACATCCTTCTTCAAGATATCCAGAAGACTCTATGCTCCAGCCTGTGCGTCAAAACATCACACATACAACCCTACTATAAATTTTTATTCTGCTCCAAAAGTGCAAGCAATGTCACTTCTAAGGCAGAAATTGAAGCACAACATGTTTCCAAATACATGGAATGTTATACAGGTTATATCATTGGCATAAATAGATATAAATATAAAGCATTAACATTTACTTTAAGAATGAGAAGCATCGAGAAGTCAGGGTATGTATAGTTTACAAGATTATCAGTCATGCAAGAAAAGCATGGACTTCAGTGCAGGGCTCTAATGGCGTAGAAACTAGTGATGCTCCATATATGCTTGGATGGTCAGCAAGACCTGGAACCTCTGCGACAGCATCCTGAAGCCCCATCACTCTTACCTTCAGCTCACTGTAGAGATATAGGAGCCTGCAAGAGATCCACTGAAATGTCAGCATGATATACTTGCTGAGCATCTGCTGAGTAGAGCTATTGTTACACTAGGAGAAAAAAAAACAAAAACAAACAAACAAGGTTGAAAGCAAAGAAGAAAAACAGATTACTAGGCTGGCAGTGTTTTAGAACCGCTCACTTCCTATCAGCCTGAAGCTGTGAAAGTAAAAGCCAGCAGAAATGCAGGCAGCTCTAAGCCAGGCAGCAGAGCCAGGGTGAGCGGTGGGGGAGGCTTGGCTGCGCGGCAGCCTAAACTCACTGCGCTGAGTGTCTGGCCGGGGAACCTGCATCTGCAGCCTCTGGGGATGCAAGTAGCTCAGAAGGCCATGTACAGCTTTTACTGGATAAAACTTATGGCGAGCTATGTTCTCTATCCTGTTTTCCAGGGACATCAGCGCTCATTAACTATTTAACTTCTCATCTATCCACTTGTTGTCACCTTTCAAAAGAAGTCCTAATGCTATCTAATGCTTATCAGATAGCAGATACACACAGTGCGTGGATCCTGGCAAGGATAACTTAAGTGAGTTGAAACAAATGAGGTGTTGCAGTCTATGACACAGAAAAGCAAGCAAATGATTAACAGTCCAGTGAAAGATTATTCTCCTCTGATATTTCCACACTTGCGAGAAATCCATCCCAGCTGCGATTTAACGTAACTGTTGTCTGTTTGGAGTTCCTACCAACTCTGCCTCAAATACTTTTGTAATTGTTTGCATCTATTTTCCAGTAATCTTTAAGAATTAGTATACAAATACCACAGAGACCCAAAGATTTTAAGCTGAAGTGTTCAAAGTACTTTGCTTTCCAAGTCTAGATACCACAGAATGGATAACAAAACCCTCTATCCTGCAAGACCATTAAGTAACCTGACAAATGATAGCAAAGAGAAAGGTTTCTCCTCAAGTAGCACAAAGATGTAATTCAAGGCTAAACCCCTTTCTGTAGTTTATGACAGCAGCCAATAGCAACAGAGTATGAGCATCAGTCAGGCGAGGGAGGGGAGGAAAATGCCTTTCTTATCCTCTGTGCTCTACTTCCACAAGGGAGGAAAAACACAACAGGCTCATAACACCAGTTTCCTACAGCAGAATGATCCTCCTGACAGGATTTTAGCTGCACAGTCATATTCTACTGGAGACACAGACACACACCATGCAGGAAACCAGTACATTGGCTCCAAGGAATTTTTCTTAAAAATTAGGCAGCTTCCAAAACATTGCCCATTATGTCTCACAGTTTCTGAATGACAGTTTCCTGAATCCTTCTCTGTAAGAGTTTGCCACTATCACATCTGTGGACAGATTAAGCAGACAATCAGAATTGCAATTAGCTTGGTATTAAGGACTATACTCAGACAGGTTATTCAGGATACAAAGTACAAGAACCCAGGATATTCTCCTTTCAAAATAGAGGTTAACCAATAACATTTTTAAAGGGGTCTAAAACTTGATAAAACTGAAAAAGAGGGATTAAACGTGCAAGGGGACAGTGAAATAATTTATATTCTGCTAAGAGATAAAAGAAACAGATGAAAGGTATGAAGTCTATTCCTTGAAGGCAGTAGTTAATGGCTAGTTTACAGAAATTAGGGATAAATTCCCGATGGCAGACTTCCCAGTGATCTAATCTCATCACTAAACATCAGAAATTTTGTAAAGATGGACGATGTCCAGTGTGAAACCGGTGATTTACTGGATTAATCATTAAGCCTCTTTTCCTCTTCTTATGCCTGCAGTGAGCAAAGGGTATAGGAAGTCTTCTATCCTACCTTATCTTCCTCCAGTCGTTTCTCACACTGTTTAAGGAAAGCCTCTGCAAACAGACCAGAAGCTCTTGCTAAGACAAGACAAAAATTTTTCTGCAATTTTGTATTATTATGAAGGGAAAAAAGGCATGAAGATTCACTGTAAAGATCCTCTCACAATGGGGTACTGTTGTGGTAGACAAGGAACAATCGGGGGGAAAAGTTGTCATTAACAAGTCATCATAAGAATTCTGGATTCTTGTAAGATATATTACTCCTTTTTACAAGTTCTTCCATGCCCATCTCCTTTCCTAGAGTAAGAAGAGTTCTGTTACTTTCTGGTTCTAAAGAAGGGAAAGAAGGGAAAAAGAAAGAAAACAGATCTGCACCAGAGTGCCAAGATCTGGTGAAGCTCATCTACTACAGGAAGTTTAGAAGGTCACAGTTTATAGGGACAAATGGTCCCTCTCCTACAGAAAGTCCTGTTTCTAGAAAGGGAAATCAATTGACTGGTCCATCAGTTATCCAGGATGACAGATCAAATCTTCCTTCATTTCCTTCCTCTTTCCATTACACTTTGTGTACCTTCTGATATATTGCTATTCCACATAATAACAGGTGTTCTACCTTACGGTAAACTTGCTAAGGAAGAGCCCAAGGAAAACATCTGACAAACCTGAAGACATAACATTTTGGGTACCTTTGGGGGTGAATCTTAGGGGAAAACACTTTCAATCTGTGCATCCCGCCTCTCACATGAGTGGAAAGACTCAAGGAGAAAAGACTCAAAGACAGGCTTCTCCAGGGAGCAGGAATACTGCACCTGCAGTGAGTGCAGAGAGAATGCTTTATGTCAGAGCAGTTATTAAGACCTTTGCAAATATTCTCGTAACCACCATCCTGGTAAGATTTTTCTTATTTTTTACTGTTGGGATTTTTTTCCACTTTTGCTTTGCCCTTTATGCTTCAGATTGAGTGGGCCATGGGTGCAGTAAAATAATTAGCTTGGATTTAAAGATAGGCTTCTTGATAGATAATGGGAAGGAGGCTTGGACTAAATACCATACAGGAGGTACTGAAGAGGTATGTGTTGTTACAGACACAAAGAGGGGGATGGTCCTTTGAAAAGCATTCCCTACTAATCATTTCTCTTACAGTTAAGGAAATGGTATGATCCTGCAAATTAACCTCTGAACCTAACCAGCTATCATTTATTCTTCTAATTTCTTTGTCTGACCTTTCAGAAACCCAACTGTATTGTAAGAAAAGTGATGATGCACACTGTCAGAGCTGGGAGCAAGGAATAGTCCCCATGGTCATTACTGTTCTATTCACACCATATTTAGGCTATTTAGTAAACCGCTCTCTTGGGGGAAAAAAAAAAATAATAATCTTACACTGTCACAACATTTTATTGGAAAATTTGTAACATTTTGTTTTCCGAGGTTTTATGTTAAGGATCAAAGTCAAATGCAGCAAAGTTTGCAAGTAAACATATAAATAGTAAATATGACCATTATTCCTAGGTTCTATCTTATGACTGGGTCGGTCTTCAGTTGTTACTTTCACAGTATGTTTTTAAAACACCTCTTTCTGTTAATGCTTCTGGCTTCCTTTAAGTAATCCACGTTTGCTCTTTATTACAGAAAACTAATTTTTCTTAAGCAAGTCAACATGATCCTCCATCTTCCTCATCATTAAAGCTTTCCTCCCTCCAACTCAGATAGAACTAGCAGGTCTCCAGATCAGATTTCAGCAAATCGTGGGTTGGATACTTTCTGAATAGGGACTTTAACAGGTTGAACACAGCTGAGGACAGGAAGTGCTATAGACTAGCATTTCAGCTAATGCCTTCTTCTTAAGGCATTCAGCCAAAACATTTATGCGCAGAATTTCCTTCCTAGTTTTAGTGAGATTTACCCTTGAGTGTTTGTAGTGATAGATATGGCTTTCAAGAGACCAGCTCACACTAACAGTCTCAAAGGTAGGCAACAAGAACTACAAACAAAATATAACCTGCACCATGAACATCTGTATCTTTGCAGGTTTTCATAATTTTTTTTCTGACTGTTCCTCTATTTCCGGAACTAGCCACCTTCTGCTGGGAAATACCTCTCTTCTGTTCCTTGTGAAGACCTCAGCTACAGATGACAGTGACAACATTTCAGTTTATCTGTGATATTGATATTTAGCGTTCACTGTTTTATTAAGCTTGAGGAAAACTTATTTAAGGCTATGTTTCATCATCTTTTGATGGGGTTTTTTTGGGGGGAATAATGTTTCAGCTCAGCTGGTATTTATCATAGAATCATAGAAGGGTTTGGGTTGGAAGGGACCTCAAAGATCATCTAGTTCCGCCTTCCACTAGACCACGTTGCTCAGAGCCCCATCCAATCTGGCCTTGAATGGTTCCAAGAATGGGGCATCTATCACCTCTCTGGCCAACCTGTTCCAGTGCCTTACCATCCTCACAGTGAGGAATTTCTTCCTCACATCTAATCTAAACCTACCCTCTTCCAGTTTAAAGCTATTACTCCTTGTCCTATTACTACATGCCCTTGTAAAAAGTCCCTGTCCAGCTTTCCTGTAGGCCCCCTTGAGGTACTGCAAGACAGCTATAAGGTCTTCTCGGAGCCTTCTCTTCTCCAGGATGAACAGGCCTGACTCTCTCAGCCTCTCCTCAGAGGAGAGGTGCTCCAGCCCCCGATCATCTTTGTGGCCCTCCTTACATTGGAGCTCCAGAGCTGGATGCAGTACTGCAGGTGGGGTCTCACAAGAGCAGAGTAGAGGGGCAGAATCACCTCCCTTGACCTGCTGGCCAGGCTTCTTTTGATGCGGCCCAGGATGTGGTTGGCTTTCTGAGCTGCGAGTGCACATTGCTGGCTTGTGTTGAGCTTCTCATCCTCCAGCAGTCCTAAGTCCTTCTCCTCAGGGCTGCTCACAATTCAATCTCCACTCAGCCTGTACTTCTGCTTGGGATTGCCCTGACCCATGTTCAGGACCTTGCATATTTATGACATAGAACAGTTTTCACTTCAAAAAAAGAAGGCACTTGAGCCTTACCTCACCACATGTAACTTACTTAAGTGACTTCAAGAAGTATCTTCTAATTTTGGATGAAACATCTGAATTTTCACAGTTAAAGTCCAGTTTGGGTCTTGCACCAAAGTTTAGACTCAGACACTTCTACTGATTTCAGTGGAATTATTCCATCTTTCAATAAAAGCGAGATCAGTGTCAGAATATGGAGAAAATCCCTTTTCTTCAGCAATACAAACAAATTCCTAGATATTTTTTCTTTCATATAATTAATTTCCACGTTAAAAAAATGATTCCTTATTTTAAAAATTACTCCACCTAGATTAGACCACAGATGGTGTCTCGGTCTTAAACATAGTATGTCTTTTGTAAGCAAAACATCTAATACTGTGGGTAAAGCAGGATTATATTGGAGACACTGTTAATTTAAGTGTCAAATGCTTTTAAGAGTTGAAAATGTTCAGTTGTAACTGTTATGAATTCAGCATATGTTATAAATTATGTGCATATAATGTTAAAAACAGATTAATTCTGTGTAATGTCTTTTTTCAATTAAGAGATTAATTGATCAAAAATGTTTAAAAAATTCAACATTGGGATAGGTGAGGCTGCTCTCTGGTTAAAAGTAAAAAAAAAAATCATTTAAAAGAATCAAAAAACAGTTCCTTGGTAAAATCAATAACTGTATTGGGAGAGGCAGAAGTGTCTGTTTTTTGTAATTTAATTTGTCAAAGTCATTTATAAATTACACTTGCATTAAAATTGTTTTTTTTTTGTTTGGTTGGTTTTTTTGTTTGTTTTTTACAAACACATACATGTTGACATTCTTGCCAGTCTATAGTAGCTGAAAATCTCATGTTCAGAGGGAAAGTCACAATATTTCCTTCATGGATGGGCTGGACAGAAACTGGGTATTTTCTCTTAATTTTTACTGTCCTGATATCTTAACACTTTTTACTATCCCATGTGGACTGTAGAGCATTCAGAGCTCATATAAGGGCAATGAATTTATAAGGCCTTCATTCTGCACCCATTTCCTACTGAGAAAAAAAAAACAAACTAGCTAAGAATATCAGCGGTATCAATTTTAAATAATTTTAGTTCCCATGCAAAACAAATGAAACAGCAACAACAAAAAAAACACCCATACATACAAAAAACTTCACCCAAGATTATACCGGAGAATCCTTCAACTGACCCAAGCAGCTGCTCTGCAGCTACTAGGGTTTGGCAAAGACTGTGCAGCAATGGTGTTTCCTGGCAAAAGGAAAACTGGGCAAGAGCAACTGAACAGTGGCAAGTAGTACTTTATGATTCAGACTCAGATAAATTGAATTATAAGTCTGGAACACCAAATAGCAAGGAGCTGTAAATAAAGGTCACGAATGTTTCACATCAAGATACACACAAAGAATCTGCATGCACTCTATTCAAGCATACATTAAATGAGCACTAATTCTTGTCACAGTGCTTTCCAAAGTGTTAAAAATAATACACAAATAAAAAATTAGTCTTCAGCCAAAACAAGCGAGTAGGATAAAGACTCTTCATCTAGTGACCAAAAAAAATCCAAGATATCTCCCTCTTCATTCTCTAAACCCTCAAACATCAAAGAAACTTGTTCATCTTTTCCAGCTGTTTTCAAGTGTTCATGGATTACTGTTTTCCCCCAGAAGCTGAAGTACAAATAAATCACAAAAAAAAAAAAAAAAAGATTGCTCCTTCTATTATTATTGACTTTATGGAAATCAGGAAATGCTGAAATATTCACACTATGGCTCAGCTTTTTAAGATTTGGAACTCCACAAAGCACCTAAAACTCTTGCTGTCTTCTCTGGTCTGAGCCTGCCCACAAATGGGCACTTCATCATTTGCAACATCTTCTAGGAGTTGAGATTAGGCCTTCAATTCTTGCTAGTTGCTTTAAAAGGATTTGAACTTGAAAAAAGCCAAGTGCCCTTTCCTACTGAGGAGATCACAACAAAAATAAATGATCAGGGAGAAGGGAAATGCCATCAAAACATCACTTGCGATAATGTTAACACTCACCTTACAATGTTTACAGGAGAGAAAACAAACCAAAGTTAAGTTCTCTATAGGTCTAAAACAGGCAGCAAAACCAAAGCCCAGGTCTTCCAGTTCTCACTCCCCTATCCCAAGCCACTAGATCTCTGTTATCTTAATTAGATGTCTCAAGGAAAGGTCAGAGCATGGATTGCTTTTCAATTTAATACACACTAGAAAAGATCTGAAGCAAATGTCAGCCTTAGCATGAACAGCATGACGTTTTTGGATCCACATTTAATTGAACAGAGAAAAAAAGTATCTTTCAATGGGCTTGGAATGAAATCCTTAGGGAGAAATTCTGGTTCTGCTGGAGTGAGTCGGAGCTTTGAGTTCCTTAAACAATTAAGTCAACAGTTAAGCAATGAAGCAAACAGTCCAGAGTTTACCACAGAAAATATTCAAGGCTTCTCACCTCTAAGTTCAGCTTTCACATTAAAATTCTACTGAGGATAATCACAGTAGTCTGCTGATTTCAATCTGCAAAAAGGCAAGCAGAGCCAGCCAGACTCTGTGCAATCTACTAGAGACGGCATCACAAACCTTCTGTGCCTCACTTTACATCCTCTGAAGTGGCAGACCACCACATCTGACTCACAGGCGCAGCACAGGAATCACTCCAGTCACATTGATGGAGATGCTTAGACTGCTATGGTAAAGGCCACAAAGAAACCTTATAAACAGTGAGAAGAAAAGACCTCCACACTTCATGTAAGCAGGAGACACTATCCTGCTCCCAGAGAAGCCAATGATAAAACACTCACTGACGTCAATGGGAGCACATTCAATCCTCAATTTAGTTTAAATTTGAAAAGTGTTCAAGCAGTAGTTTTTGTCTTCCTCTTTACCCTCTCTATAAAAGTGAGCAACTCCATCCTTACTAAATCATTTTCATGTTTGTCAGCTTCCTGCCTCTCCCTGCATGGTGGGATCCATGCAGCCAAGCTGTTTATAGATACACACAGACTTGTGCATGATTTTAATTTTATTTAACTCTAGAGAGCCACTTGCCAGGCGTGGTTTCTGACACTACAGGATTCGCTCTTTTTCTTCATTTCCCTCATATTTGCAAAAGCAGTGGTAATACACTCAAACTGTAAGCCTCCTGTGGGTGTGGCAGAAGATATAGTCCATAACTATTTGAAAGAGCTCCTACAAGCACTCCTTACAGTTTTAAGAACTTGATACTTTCAAGGACTTTCAAAGACACTAATATGCCCATAGATACAGGGAGGGATCTTGTCAGATCCTCAAAAAAGCATTAGAGGATGTGGATACATAATCCTCTGTTGATTTCAGATGTAATTAGGTACGTAAGCTCCTTGGGCAGAATTACAGAACTCTCTAAATGCTGCTAACATGTATTTACATCAATACCTATTAATTATACTGAAAATGTGGACTGAGGATCTTTGCTCCCATTCACTTTTGCTGAAGCATAAGTGGGCTCTTAAAAGTTTGTCTCAACAGTGCCTAATGGCCCAAAAGTGATGATTTGGTATTGATTGATGCTATAGAGATACTGAACACCAACATCAGAGTTAAGCGCAAGTGCTCACCTTCAACATTCAATTTCAGTTCAACAGTCACAGCTTCAAAAATTTGTTTCCCAAATGCCTCAGTCCCACATGCACTGACCTAGAGATTTCCAACCCTCAGCAAGGTTCCACTGAGCATCTTATTTCCTTTGATTTATGAGTCTCTCCAATAGGTAAGAGTTGATGCAAAGCCTGAACACCTTGGAGAAAGTCAGAGGGATATCATAAATATGCTTGTGTTTGTTTCAGTATGTGGCATTTGCTGCTTGTTGACTGAGTGAAAGTCTCAAGGACTACAATAACTGGAAAATAAACAAAGGAAGCATACAGGGAACAAGGCAATTATGAGCATATTGACCAAAGATCCCTTCTTCTTTCTCACACATATACACATTTGAGAATAATCAAAGAAAAATATAGGTTTTATGCATTAATGGGAATTGAGTCTGTCTACCCAGTTTATCTTTGTGGTACAGTTACCTTTCTGCTCAGACACAGCTCTTTCTGAAGTCGCTTATTGAAAATTTCAGTATTATTTGAGCTTAATATTGAGACCAAATTATCCAAAATATATGACTTCCTGAATAGCTGCACATAGTTCTTTGACAACATTTTTGCCTCACAGAGAAGTTACAGGGGTGGGCTCCTTCCCCCGCTTCGCAAATATTTCCTTTATTGTGATTGGAACTTCAGAGAAAGATCCAGGAGAGTAGCTGTGCATCAGTCAGGCCCCATGCTGGCTCTCCTCATGGGTGGAGAGCAGGCACTCCAAATCTATCCTGCATGGTAAGTGGGGTCTGTCCTAATTACTAACAGGCTGACATAGCAGTCACCAAGCTATGTGGGGATCTGAAGATGATTAAGTTTCCCCTGACATCACTCCAAAAGACAGTTACTCACCCTCCTCCAGCTTTTCCCTTCTTTGATAGGTGAAGAAAGGCCACAGCTAACATCACTGCTTCTGCAGTAAGGCCAAAAAACCAGAGGAGAAAGTGATGGCTAACCACACAAGCTTCATGGTATAAACTTTGTTCATGAATATAAAGCATTCCTTAGTACAATTAACAGCCGCTGCTCCTGAAACTGCCAACATCCGATGATTTATCACTTAGTTTACTTATAATCATTTCAAAGCCTTATCTTCAAGAAAACAGGGCAGATGAGCACATTGTCTGTTGTCTCAGTTTAGTACTTAGCTTTGGATGCTTTTAGCTTATTCTCTATGAAAATAAAATGTGCTATGTAAAATAACACCAAATCCAATTTACACTTTGAGCGAGCTGGCTTGGTTTGCCAAGGTTCCCTGTACAGACAATACTGCAGAGAGTGCAAGCTGGAAGCCTCCAAACACTGCTCTCTTCTCAGATATATTAGTACAGCTTTGTTCCTAGTTCAGTGAAACAGATCTGTCTGGCATGGGCAGACCATCGGCGAGATGTCTGGAGAAGACACCTGTTCAGCAGAGAAAATTAGCAAAAGTTGAGCACAGAGAAGACTTTGGCACACTGAATAAATTCTGTACAGTCACATCAAAGAATATTCACAAGCAACCCAAAGGGAGTCAGCAGAATCTCCAGTAACTTAAAGAGTAGGAGACCACAATATAAGCTGTTGGCATTTACGGAAATTGCAAACATAAATCAAATACAGAAAATAACAGTTTAAAAAAGAATTTTATTTATTTATTAATAAACCATACTTCCATAATCTAGACCATACACTGGCACAGGCAGAAACCTATCAATTTTCACCTTCTCATTCAGGATAATTTATGACGTCCAGTTAAAAGAACACAAAATTAAGATAAGTGTCTAGCCACTGGAGTATTTTCTTTAAAGAAATAGATACCAATACATAAGTCTTAACAAAAATAGTTAAGCAGAAGGCAATGCAGAGAGGTTTGTCAGAGGTCCATAACGTTGTCAGTGAATTGCTGGTTCTCAAACTTTACTGAACGTTTTCCAGCAATGTACTTAGCATGTGACCTCTCTGTGGCTCCGCAGTTTCCCCAACTGTTTTCATAGCTCATAAAATATTTAAGAAGTGTTTATAAAAGCTGCTTGAGGAAACTGTGCCACAAAGAACTTGAGCTTCACGTCTCAGCAGTCCAGCTTTGATTTAGTTCTCTTCAACGGGATTTCATTTTGCAAATGCCCCACTAACATCTGCATGCAGATCCTCTTGGGATAGCACTGAGACATAGTCCAGTTTTATGTATATTACTTGGCCAAGTTCCTCCAGCATGTGATGGTTGACTTGCCTCCCTCATGAAATCACACATGCAAGCATTCCCCACACAAACACTTACTGATGGCCACTTTCAGTGATCTGACTGTGTTGGGAAGAAATATTATGTTATAAACACCATCGCAACATCTGTGACGGATCCTTTTGGAACCCGACACATGAATCGCCAAACCCAGAGAGCACTCTCGCATCAGAAGTCCATGACTGATGGTGCTTGACCTACTGTCCTGCAAGCTCACCCCAGCGTTTTTTTTACGCATGCTCAAGCAGCCTGTTTGAAAACACACAGCCAGAGAAGTGTCACAGACAAGCTCTCAGTATATAGCTCTCTGGAGAATGTTTGGAGACTGCAACAATGAAACACGATCATGCAAGAACAATGAGGTTTGAAACCAACATTTTACTATGCTTAATTAACTAAAAACAACATTCACAGCGTTCTGGTGGAACTCATGACATCCTGAGTCTCAGATATTAATTAGCAATTATCAGTAGCTTGTGAATATGTTCAGGATAAGGAGCCTCACCCCACAGAAAGACTGACTGTCCATTGATTTCCTATACTGTAGCTTTCAAGTTAAACATCACCAAAGCATTCTACCAAATAAAACAAGAAGTTGTTCAGTTATAATATATTTTACTTATAATTTAAGTTAACAATTCTGCTGGTAAACCATAAATGCTCCAGTACATAGATTTTAAATATAGCCATCTTTAACCTCTTGTAAGTTACATCATCACCTTCCAAACTGATGGTCCTGTCCACTTGGCTAAATATTCATATGCTTCACCAAGATCTTATTACGACAGTTAGTTAAACAAAAGACACTTAAAACCTATTAATGTGCCTACCTCCATGGACCTAAACTAATTACTAAGACAGCTTGTGAAAAAACAGTATTAATATTCAATAAAATGCCACCAATAAGCACAGCAAAGATTTTATTCTGTTTTGCTGGTAGAGATTCAATATCCTTCTTAATAGACTATGAGAAGCACTATTTGTAATAAAAATAAATTACAGCACACACATAAAGCTTTTAGCACATACTTTTGACAATGGAACTTTTCCAGTTGAAGGCTGTTTTATGACACTACAAAAAAAAAAAAAAAAGTTATTCAATCCTAGGAATCACCTATGTGATTTTTGAGTGTCTAGTCAAGAGTGCACATTCTCACTCTTGTTAATTAATTATCTGCTCCTAAGCAGTAAATACGAAGCAGTCATTACCCTTGAGAAAAAAAAAGTATGACATACATATCAGGTGTTAGACATAAAAAACAGCTTCAACTGGTTATTTGGTTCCTAGGTTTACCTCGGGAATTAAAATGAATCAGTCAGTGTAAAACAGCTACCCCTTTCCTAGCTCTGAGAACTCTTTAGGAGTTGCCAGAAAATATAATGGTGCATCTTTCTTTAGGCTTCAACTTACCATTAAGCTCGAGCCATTTGGGTTTTGACTTCATCTACACAGCTGCAGAAGGGACAGGGGAAAAATGAGTGCCCTTTCTACACAGTCTTGACATAACTTCAGAATAATGAACAAACCATACTTGTGACATTGAGAAGAAATTGTAGCGTGTCCCCGTGAATGTTTTTTGAAGTCAGTTCCACTAAATTTTTCAGAAACCTGTTACTGGCTGCCTTTTATCAACAAAGACCTCTCCATAGTGCACACGTCACATTACATCACCTGCTTTACTTCATTTTTCTTCCTCGCTGAAAAAAGAAAGCCTGCAATAAGGTTCCCGCTCTCCTCCACCTTAACTGGACAAGCGACTCCAAGTATGTCTTATCATCTTGATAGCTAAACAGGGACACAAAAGGCACAAGCACTGCAGATCTGAGAAATGAGGCCAAATGAAAGATGTCTGAATTGTGGCCAAGTGTGACTTTTATTAATAATGATGGTTTGTAACTTGTTTCTCTGACCAATTAGCCACATACTGTGCTACAGGTGATTACAGTCTACATATTTGAGTGTATCCCACAAATATCTTGTTTAACTTCACAGCTATGGCTTTTCTACTTGAAATAGTTGCCAGCACACACTGTAACTGCTGCAACACTCAAGTTATAGATTCTAAAAAAAATAAAAATCAGGTTTTGTGTGTGCTCTGCTGCTGCTAAGGTTAACCATAAAAGCATAACTGAGAAGGCTTATTTTGCAAGCATAGAGGAAAACAAAAAATATCATTCTACAATGATGAAAGAAGGCTTCAGGATATTATTAAATCCCTGCTTATGGAAACCATGGAGAGAACATAAGACCTGATACCTTAGTGTGTAAAAATGTACATAGCTCATGCTCTCCGTGCCTAAAATCCCTGCTTCAGAGTAACCCAGTCTCAAGAGGCTTATTTCCTAATGGACAAAAAAACAGGCAAGAATTACATCTGCCTTTTCTATGGGATAGACTGGAAAGACTCAATATTTTCCAATAATTGGAAGCCTCAGACACAATTCCTCTGGAGCACAAGTCAACCTAGAAACTTAAAAAAAAACAAAACAAAACACTCCTTCCCCCAATGTCCTATAACTAAACAGGTATGGACAAACCATCCAGCAGACTCCTGCATTTATAGTAATAGTACAAAACAGGGCAAGCAATGTTTCCCATTAAAAGAAGGACAGTCTTATTTGAGGTGGTTACTCAGTTTGCCCAGGATACACCACATAGCCATCTCCTTTGCTGCCCTCCTGTTTCCAGAGAACAGCGTAGTCGAGATGTGCTCATACCCATGCTCTGAAAGTCTGTGCTCACCACTTGTCTTGAGAACGAATGCATTTTTTGCTGTTTAAAAGTAATGTAATCAGATCATAGGTGCAAACAATATAATGCTAGCATTGAATAGGACACTCACTGAAGTTATATAGCCTAGTTCCTCATTTCTTAATTAAGAAAACACCTATTGACATCACTGCTGTTCTCTATTATCCACCTCTGTGCTTGGCAATCAAAAGTAGACCGAACATTATCAATTCTGCAACACCATCACATCACTGCTCATTTTACTAAGGACTATAAAGCTATGATAATATCGAAATAAATATCACCTTCAGAGGCCTTCAATTCAAATATGTCTCCTTGCAGTAGTTTCTCTAAATACTTGAAATTTGTCTTTGTGCTTTCTCAAAAATACACATGGCTTCATCAAAACATAAGCCAGCATAAAACTACTGGAAGGGAGAAGATACATGAAGTACGTGATCTAAATTTACTGTGCTCAAGGAGGGTAATTCCCTCTTCGCTCAGTCAAGCTGCAGTCCTTCAATCATCATTGTCAAGCAGGAATGAAAGAGGCAGTCAGCAAGTAACACTGCTAGATCTGCAAAGCAATTCACAAGAGGAAGTGCTCTGGGAAGGCTCTTTGATATAAGACATGACCCTTTATTGTCATAGTGAAATCTTTCTTCACACTGCTCAGAAAGTTCCTCACCACACTAGGACAGATTGCTGATATGTATATTTTTTTTTCTTGTATGAAAAAACTCAGGTCTATTTAAGAAAACCCCCTTTAGTTACCTTCGCAACACATTTGCTTTATTACTGTGAAATTGATGCTGTAGACATACACTTGTACATCTACAAAATTAATTCACTGTCATGCTATAGCTACACTAATGAGTTGTAGCTGAATAATTTTCTTCTAGAGGTGAAACAGATGGAAAAATATTTATTTAAAGAAAATCAAGTAGGTGGATTATGAGCAAAAGCTTCTAAATGGATCTTTTTCCAGGGGTTTAAAACAGTATGGTTAAATAAAGATGGGCAGAACCAAGGCTGTCTAGCGTACCACTCACTAACCAAAATTTCTGCAAAGCCAGGAGGATGACCATGAACTCTGCTCACAGGAGCACATCCATTCCTGCCCTAGTGAGGGACCTGTGCCACTCCTTAACAACTGCCCCAGAGGACATGCTATTTCCTTCACCTAATTGAACTGGCAAGTAGAGCTGTCCAGGTTATACGCTTGTAATGTGCCCAATCCATGAGCCTATGGCAGTGACCACAAGAAAGGTATTCGGTATCTTCACAAGACCGAAACAAAAACACTTCCCACCACCTGAGCTGACAGAAGGACTGATGTTGTGCACTTGAGCAGAATTCAAATAATTTTTTTTTTCCCTAAACATACCATCTCTCAGCTATGATGCATTTCTGTCATTAACTTGGGAATTGTCTTATGATTTTCTATCCCATAAAAGTATGACATTTCAATTGATGTAGAACAGAGTTACGTCTTTAACTGGATGGCAGCCCACTACGTAAAAGGCACCTTGCTTGGCTGACACAGTTACATTTCTGCCAGCCTTGGAGCACAGACAGCCTGGTCTCATGTGGTTTTACTTGTGCATTTGTTTCCCCCTTTATTGCAGATTCCACACCTGGATATGTAATCTTCAATGGTGTTGTGCGTGCTTGGCCAAAACTAAAAAATTTCATGCTCTAGCCTTGCATTTCCCAATACATAGATGAAGATGAAGGATTTACACACACAGAGTATTTCTGACCTCCTGCTGTGAGTGGTATTTCAGCAAGATGTCCTTTTTTGGCAGGAGTGGGGGAGAAGGGAAAGAGGGAATTCCCATCTTTTTGCAATGGGTCTAGGACCTCAATGATTTAAGGTAAGGTGATCAAATGACCAAACGAAGTGTCCCATGTCTAATACTTTTGCAGGGCTAGATCATTTTATCTCAAACTCTTCTTGGTACAGCTTCCATGCCTTTCATTGCATAGTAATATCATTAAAAGATATCTCCTTTTTTTTTTTAAAATGACCATGTTTGTTGCCTAAGCTTAGAAAGTACCTACCTAGTGTTTTAGAAAAACAACCTGAAATGTCAGTGAAACTAGATGTACTCTGTGTACTATCAAATCTAATACAGTATCTAGCATCTCATTGTCTGTTTTCACATGAACACAGTTTTGCCCAAATAATTACTGGCCTGAGAGCTTTATAGTTATTTAAAAATTAATTACAAGACAAGTCCAGTTCCTGTTCATGATTACAATAGTATCAAAACAGATCAAACCTAACTTCAGGAAGTACTCAGTAATTACACTAACAAAAGCAAAATGCCACTCATATATCCTCTTTCTACAGTCCTCTGAGCTACTAAAACATCTGTTCTTTTGATTACACTGCTGCATAGTCAAAAAAAAAAAATCATGAAACCAATTTCAGCATTGTCAGCCCTAATTAATTTATATATCAGTTATTTAGTTTCTGAGGGACTACCGGCCAAGATAGCACTCTACTTACACTTATTTGTATCCCTGTCACTCTGTGACAACTCTAAAAGCAAAACTTCACAGGACTTCATATGTCCTGACTGTACGCTACACAAAGAAAACTTAAGTCACTTTTTACGAGTCTTCTGCCTGTAGAGGAGAAATGCTAAGCAATACTGGCTTACCATTGCTGGAGTAAAAGTCATTAACTCAAATCAAAAGCCAAGAAAAGCTAGAACAAGTTACAAGAGTGTTCAGAGAAGCTTCTCCCCAGTGCAAAGAAGAGTTTTCTGATAAAATCCCATTTTCTCTCAAATAATAGAACAGTGCTATGCCCCTAATGATTTACAGCACGAGCTTCGGTGTGAATACGGAAAAGAAGTCCCAGTCCTGCAGTTACTATCAAGCCTTCAAAAACATGATCCCACAGAGCAAGCTTGTTCAGGTACAGCCAGAAATCTGAGTGGTACACAACAGCCAACACTTTGAACACCTGATCTCAGCATATTTGTGCATTCCAAACGTAGCAAGTTATTGCTTCCTGGCTGATTGCTAATACATCTGTATATTTGCATTATGCCTGAGGGTAGTTATAGGTCAGCAGCATTTTAATAAGATATTTTATATGTATTTTCTGAATTCTATTAAGAAAATTTACCACACAAGACACACTAAGGAAATTACAGAGGGGAATAAAAAATAATTTAAAAAAACACACCCAAAACCCCCAAACAAACCAACCCACAGGTGCACCCCAGCCTCCTACTGTCAATATAGCATTAAGGTTACATTAGATTAAATCACACTCAGGAAGGCTGAGACTTGCACCCAGGAAAAGGTGCACATTGATGATGATTTGGTCACCTTACAGGGTTTTCTGTAAGAATAAAAGCCCTTTCAAGAGTTAGAAGCCATGGAAAGCTGAGACAGTGAAGCAGTTGCATTTATTTCCACAAATAGAATCTGGCTATTGTTCCAGTTAACCCAGTTCATTATTTTCTAGGATCAGATACATGATATGGCATCAGTATGCTCACTAGTGCTCCACTACTCCTTAGAGTCCTACTGGCCCAAAGGTACCAGTAGATTACAGCCAGGAGACCCTCATTTGCTAGGGAGAATTGTTCTTCTGCATTGACATGTGCACACAGTGTCTATACTTTACTGATTCAAGCACTAATGTGCCTCATGAAAGGAAAAAAAGTAAATAATTACCAGGGATTTATGTATTAAAGGCTGATTAGATTATTCTTTTATTCAAATAACTCTAATTAAAAAAAAAAAAAAAGGACTCTACTACAAGGGATAAGAAACTCATTTATTTCCAAAGAAGTTACAGTCCACCAAACTGTTAAAGACAAAAAAGCTGTGCCAAAAAGGACTGTCACATCTGTCAGTGTTGATATTCAGGTACTGCTTATCACCTTGTGACAACTGTCCTTGGAATCAAAAACCGCCCATACTTCATGTGAGCCAATAGGAGGCTTTAAGTTGGAGGAAAATGCAAACTAGACATTTCCAAGCTATTCTGGCAGACCATGGGTACATCTTCACTTCTGTCTCTACCCTGAGCTCACTTGCACACGGCCACATCTGACATTTTTCACATTAAGTCTGTCTCCATCGTTAGAGCCTCATCTGCTAGGCAGTAGGTGAGCAACAACTGGATGTAAACAAACTGAACACAGCCTTCTCACCTAAAGACGTGCTGGATGCAAGACTTGTCAGGGAAGCAGTGAGGCAATACAGAACTGACATTTGGGGTTCTTTTTCCTGGGTTCTTCCTCCCCAACAGAAACTTGGTGGTTGGAGTAAGGAATTAATTTGGGGCTTTAGCACAAAGATAACTAACTACCTTGTTTATTGACCAAAGTGCAGGAGGTTTTCTTCATGTACTCAGAACTGGTTGCAGTGACACGTACACAGTAGTTAAGTAAACGTGACTTGCCTGATGAGGAACAGGCGAGACATGGAGAGACAGCAGTGTTTCTAGATACCAAATTCATTCACATGTTTAAGAGCTAGGACAACCTGCAAGTCACATACTCATGCAGAAAGTGGCTTGTTTGTTATTGGGGAGAGGCTTCATGTCCTTAAACTCAATTCAGAGTTCCTCCTACTTAGAAAAAAAAGTTATTAAGTAAGGGAAGATCCAACAGCACAGTTTCAAATTGTTGAAGAGAGAGATATGAACATTAAGAAAAAGACTAAAATTCATTCTAGGAATCTAACAATTCATCTGAGAATTTGCAGTATTTTGAATTTGGCAAGGTTTACCGATTCCAGGAATTAATGATTTTTTTTTAAATAAAACCCCTAAACGGTAATGAAATTATCATCATTTCCCTAAGGAATTTCAGCTAACTCATTTATTTCAGGATCACATTAAGCATACAACACTTCTGAAGAGTTTCCAGCTATTGAACATCAGCCTTTAAGACGAGATTTTTATCCCTTTCCTTTGCACATGGACTACAAAACAGAAAACCCAACCTGTGACTCCCACTCCTTTTCCACTCTGCTCACCTTTCCTCTAGTCCTCATCCTTCCGGAGGTCTTTTGTTATAAGATTTCTTTCATGAAATAATCAAAGTAAAAATTAAGTGGGTAACTGGACAGTTTATTCGGTAACATCTTTTGTTTTAAGGTACACAGTCTGGTTTCACGACCACCCAAGGGTCTGAAGCAAAGGAAACCTGGTGGTCTAACCTAAGTCCCATGATAGAGATACGCTATATCGCCAAAGCAAAATAGATGATTCCACAGAATCTAAAACATATCTGCTGCCTCTTCGCAGAGGAATGAAAGTTGACAAGAATGGAAATTAAATTATCTCCTTCCCCCAGAGGCAGTCATCTTCCCAGGTCAGAGTTACGCAAAGAAAAAATGAAAGAGTTCACATTTCATGGCTTACACCATAGCTGTGACTAGACAAACAATATCTCCTATTTTTTCTCCCTCCCTCTCCGCCTTCCTGACTTAGATTTTCCAAATATTCCTCATAATAGAACTGTTAGAATACAGAGGGGAGAAAAAAAATGCATATTTAAGCAAAGTATTAGTTGTGGAAATGTGCTGAAATTGAAAATTGTGTGGGTTTGTATAAAGGAAGGGAATACTGTCACACAACCTCACTGAAACATATGGTTTGCATTGATTCTCAAAATCCATAAATAAACACTAGGAAAATCATTAGGAATTTTTTAAGAAAAAGTTGGTGGCAATTGGAAAATAAGAGACATGACAAAAGAAAACAGACTGTCACAGTTGCAATTGCAAGCTAGCTGAAAATAGATACTTTAAAAAAAAAGCTTCTGTTTCACAAACATTTACAGTAGATGAAAAGCATTTAAGAAAAAAAAAGCAGGAAGACAGCACAGTTACATCATTAAGGCCACCATGATGACCTCTAGACTTCAATGAATTAGCAAGCCCTCCATAGACCCTTTCCAGTGATTTAATCACAACTGAAGTTTGCTATTAACACAGATGAGTTCTACCACACATGTAAACTGTAAACATACATACAAATCAACAAACTTAACACAAACATTTTCATGCTTGGGATATTTAAAGAAGTTGTTTTGTTTTTTTTTCTTAATGCTGTGAACAAATTACCTTCCAGATGACCAGTAATTTATCTCAAAAATTTATCCTGTTTCATAAGCATTCAGAAGTAGGAAAAGTTCCATCATGTACCATGTTACTGCTCTAAGTTGGACATGTTTAGGTCATTGTAATTGCAGAATTAAATATGTTGGCCTAAGATACTACAAAGATGAATCCATTGTTTTGTTTTCACATCAGCCAAAGAATAGGTACACAGTCAATGAAATCTGCTGAGTACTAGTAACTCACAAAGGGACAGTACAGCAAGCACTTCTGATTGTTTGTACATACCCTTCAACCCTCAACTAGCTTGCACTATAATGATCTGGTTTTACCCATAAAGACGTGAACAGGTTCATTAAATCGTGTGTTTGATTTGCTAACTTGACCAAGGCAGGTTATTCATATAAGACAGTGCACTATAAAAAGGCAGTGCGCAGTAATTTAATTGCTCATCTTTCACAACATTTAAGAAACAGCCCTATATTTAACCCATGCAGCTGTTTTTCATATAGATGGAGCACTAAGATCCATTTCCTTTCTTTTTTGTTGCTTTAAATCTTGTCACCAGTCTTAAAAATACAAGAGTCTCAGAGGGTTTTATAGTAGCCCTCACTGATTTTGCTAGGACTGCCACCGAGCAGCATTGGCTACCCGCTCTCCAGCTCTGTTCTGCATGTTCCTGTTTCTATCCTATTATTCAGAAGAGAGGTTTTGTTTATTCTTATCCAAGATAATTTCCACTGTATGTGCTGAAACTCTGTTACTGGTTAGCCCAACATTTGACAGCAGGGTTAGGAATACGTAAGAACATTTTTGAGGGAGGTGAGTATTGAAGACTGCCAAGTCAACAGGAAAACAAAAATATGAATATGGTAAAGAAACACTTTTCAGGGAAAAGACACAAAATTTTAAAAGCTTGTTTCCCTGGACCCTTTATGAAGTGTTTTTGATAGCAGCAGTCAAAGGGAATTTGATTTTACTTTTCCTAAGGAGTGTTGGGATGAGAAGACAGCCATGCTGCTATAACACTGAGCTCAGTTGCATGACAAGCCAGTAGGTTTGTGATCATATACGCAAACAGAGCCTGTCGAACAACATCTGTCTTGTCTTTAGGGTCTTCTACAGAGAGAAGCTGATGACAGCTCAAACAAATACATGCCATTTCACTATGGACAAATCCCTTTGCGGCACACAACTTCTGCCATTACAAAACTAGCAATAACAATGTTCAATCCAACTGGAGTGTTCCTAGGGAAAATAAGTAAGTAAACTGGCTTCTCCCTCCCCAGACAAGCCCAAAATATGTCCAGGAAGTACCTAGATCCTCCACTGCTGCAGTAGTATGGCTGTTGGTCACCATAATAGGTGGAGCTTATCCATCTTATCCTGAATTTACTCTCTAGCATAGGATTGTTGATCCCGTGAGACCAGTTTTATGTTCAAAGCATTCTCAAAGCTTTGTTTCCTTTGTGGCACATTCTGTATCCATCAGCATCAAGCCACAAGCTCCATTTTTTCCTTGTTAATTATGCCTATGCTGCTCTGCTCTGGCTTTGTTCATTGCAGAGCTTTGATAAATGAGCTTTCTGCCCTCATCATTCTGAGGACACAGAGAGATGTCCCATACAGTTCCAAATTATATGATGAAAATAAGGAAATGGTTTGGTTTTCATATTAGCAATTGATGAAGTGTGCAGGGAGGGGGAGGGAAAAAAAAAAAAGAAAAAAAAAAAAGGAAACAAAAAAGAAAAGAAATTCCAGAATTAACCAGACTGGACCAGCAACTCTGACATCCTGGAGCTGTTAGGTCAGTCAGCTCTGGATATGTTTCCAACTATAAAACAACTTTTCACTTGATTTTTCCACCAGTACAGCTTTCCAGTTTGAAAAATAGTAAAGCTCCTCTTACTTGGGCAACTCTTCTTGTGAGCGCACCTTGTTTCCTCTGTTTAGTAACCACACAAGTGCTGCATTAGTGCCCCAAGACCACTAGAAGATGTCCTGCCTTTGTGACCAACTGGCCTGTTCACATTTGAAATTAACTTTCTGCTCAGTACTGCATTGCAAATGTTACACCTAGTCTATATCAGCTCACTTCTACCTCTATGGAGCACAACAGAAAAAAAAGCAGCCTATAGTTTTCTGCTAACAGTATAGTGCCCTCTCCCTCCAACCCCAAGGAAGGAGTAACACATAAGGGGCCAGGACAGGAGTGTGCGGAGGCAGAGAAAGGAGAGAAAAGAAAAAAAAAAAGAGGAAGAAGAAGAAGAAAAAAAAAAAAACCAAACAACCCACTCACAACTCGCAACACAGTCCTAAAAGCACAAGCTCATGGCTGCTCAGTTAGGAACTAACAACAAGGCCCTTGTAAGGGTACCAGCACATGCTTCTCAAGGTACCATGCAAGGGTACCATGCTTCTCATGGAAGAGGAAAACTGCATTCGGACTGGTGCTAACTAGTAAAATTAGTGTCGCCTGCATAGATCAATCAGAGGACAGGAAAGCAACAATACCATAAAGAAAAGTTATTTCAAATTGCTTTCATA
The DNA here is from genome assembly GCF_036417535.1 of Chlamydotis macqueenii. NCBI lineage: Eukaryota > Metazoa > Chordata > Aves > Otidiformes > Otididae > Chlamydotis > Chlamydotis macqueenii. The sequence goes on from NC_141559.1 coordinate 26,588,643, forward strand.
ACCAGCTAAGGTTTCTGACTTAAGCAGGTATAACGTGATGACAAAACACGTTTAAACAGCAGTAGTCCCCTGGCCACTCTTCATACCCTGTCCTCTGTCAGGGAGGCAGCGGTTCTCACAAAAACTCCAGGCTCAATGGCCAGCTGTAGGAGGACAGTTCACTTCAAGACAGTACCAAAAAGCCTATTCCAGCTCTCTGCTCATCAGAAGTGGCATCTATGAAGCAGTGGCTTTCTGTGCCCTTTGCCCAGGGAATGCTCAGCACAGGGAACATCATGGGCTGCAACAGTCACGTCCAGAGTGCAGTAGCCCAATGCCATGGCTAAGGGGGTGCACGTTTCTTTCACTTAGGATGTTAATTCCCTCTTTTGTCTGTTTTCTATCAAACAAAACATCCTTGACTCTTTAGTAATAAATTACACTGAGATGTATCCACCAGTAACTAGGAGGGATAACCAGCTATATTTAAGTTTGCTTAATTTCTTTGCTCTAATGAAAACTTTTGAGTTCCAGGCATGGTATGAATAAGGAAACAAACCAGACTTGATCAAGGACCAGAATCTATGTGTTCCTGTGATGTGGCTCCTTTGTCCTTCTCCTGTTCCTCTGTCTGTATCTGATTTTTCTGAAGCTCCCAGCAGTGGGATGGCACAGCATGTTTTTTCTTTGCTAACTGCAAGTCATCATCGCACTGGGTGAAACAAATGCAGATTTCCTCTGTACTCTAAGTTGCCAAGCACATTTACCTGCGGGCTTCAGACTTGGATGTTGATCGCAAACAAGGCAGTGATATCTTAAAAGTTAAGTCCGAAATAAACATTTTAGAAATAAACCTCATTGGACAAATTCTGCACTGAACTAAATATTATGCAATGTCACAAGACTAAATGGGCTCACATGTAGAAGCACAGAGCTTGAAATATGATGCAATTTGTTTTGAAGTAACTAAGAGGAAGATGCAGATTTCTGGGTGACCAAAACTGCTGCCTCTACAAGTGTCACTCTTGCCTGACCAGGTCATACAGCCCCTTCCGTGAACGCACGCTTTGGGCAATGGGGCCACAAACAGGCCTTGTCACTCTCCTGTTATTCCTCCAATACAGTCACCAGTGAAGCAATTCAGATAGTAGGGGCTGCGGCCATTCTCTGCTCCTTCAGTACACGCATCAGTATCCTCTACATACATGGTCTACTCCTCTGACTTTATGCTTCACATGCCTCACACATGTTTCTCCTATTCTCATAAAAAGTCCTTCTCACTCTACATTTTAGTCATTTGGTCTAGGCACCATTTTGGGATACTCTTGTTTCATTCACTGATCAGTTGTACTAACTTAACACTTATTTTCATGTCGGTGCTACTTGGCTACTCTCAGAACTTCTCTTCAGCCACTATGAATGGGGTTGTAAAGAATTAGCTAAGTTAGTTAAATATGCACACGAAAAAAAAAATAAAACAAAACAGGCGGGAACAGACCAAGCTGATAAACATGGCATCAGCTCAGCAATTACCCAGGTGCATAGCTTATCACAGTCCATCTTGTTCCATCACTTTTCTTCATTAGCATATTAGATGCATCCACTAGATGCCTATACCAGCTGCATATGTATTCGTGTGCAAAAAAAAAAAAAAAGGATCTTGTTTTCTCAGTGCTAAGTCCTCTTGCTGGTAGGAAGGAAGCAGAGAAGCAAAGCTAGATAGTCCTATCAAGTCATTACTTGTGCGAATGTGAAGATCTTCAAATTCTCTATTTTTAGAGGCAGTGGATAACTTTGAATAAGTCTTATTTTTAAAAGGAAATAATTATGTTGATTTTTCAAATACTTATTTGGAGCTATGGCATTTCACTTGAGTTTTGGCATTCCCATATTGGAGAGAACTTAACAGTTTGTTGTAGCTCATCCCCAATCGGGACCAGACTACGCAGTCTCTCTCTCACTCCCCCCACCCCACCTCCTCCAGTGGGACAGAAGGGAGAATTGGTAAACAAAAAAAAAAAAACCAGCAAAAACACGTGGGTTGAGATGGAACAAAAAATAAATTTAACAGCAATAACTGAAGGAAAAAAAAACACTCATAGAAAACAAATACAGTATAATGGCTTACAACAAATCTCCACACCTAGTTTCTTGCAAGCAGCAAGAGACTCCCCCCAGCACCCTCCTCACTTACATACTGAGCATGATGTCAGATGGGATGGAATAGCCCTTTGGCTAATTTGGGTAAATTAACCCCAGCTGTTAGCTAATTAGTTAACTATCCCAGCTGGGTGCCCCAGTCATAGGGGTCACCAGCTCCAGTTCTCCACCCAGCTCAGGTGAATGTTAACTCCATCCTAGCCAGAACCAGGACACAGTTGAACAGTCCCTTACAGAAATCACATTCATATATCTCCAGAGTATAGAATCAGTTAGCTAGTAGTACACCTAATCCCAGAAACATGGGAAAGTCAGGGTATTCAGGTGTCTTTCCTGGTGCCTACATCTTCTTTTCACACAGTTACTTCAGGGAAAGTCCTGGATTCACCCTATGCCTAAGAAAAGAGACTGGAAAAAGTTGAAGGGAGGGTTGTTCCAAAATAAAAATAGAGTTTGCAAAGCATGGTGACTTGTGTAACATGCCTTCTGTTTCACTGACATGCAAGCCAGACACATCTGATATTCAGCTGTTTTTTGTTCCACATAAGATAGTAGGATTATATCAAACACTGTGTGGCTCACCACAGCAAAAAGGGAGGTGAGCCACGTGACTTTCATTTGAATAAACATGTCACTTAAAGCTTTCTTAGGAAATATAGTCTTCTTGAAATAAAAGACATATTTTAAAAGACAGCCCACAACAGAAGTCATGGAATCTTTGACCTTTGCATAACATGGAACATTTTCTGGGATAGCTATCATGGTGCAATAGTCCTCAGGACTGCCTGATTGTTGACCTTCAAGTAACAACATACATGGGTTTCAGATACTCCACGTCTAGCAGTTGGAATAAGGTACCTTGAAATATTAAGGAAATTGAAGTCCAGATACAGTGACTAGCTATTAGGTTTTGTGCTGGCAGTGGGCTGAATTGCGTTCATTTTACTCACAGGAGCCATCCAGCTGAGGTCACTGTGATGACTCACATGAGCAGAGTGCACAAGATTTGGCATAACGTGTTGCAGAAGTGCAGATGTGGAAACAAAACTACAGTCAGAGATGAACGACGAGATTCGCAAGGCAAGAAAGCATTTTAAGTTGTTTCTGCTGACCTGTTCACGCACTGAGACCCAACCAGACAATCACAACTCCCTAATGGTAGAGTTTATTGCTAGTATGTTATTTATGGTTTCAATAACCTCTATCTCAAGAAGAACTCGCCAGTTCAACTCGTTTTTCTGAGCATCTACTGCAAGCTAGATCCAACTATTAGGCCTTGAATAGAGAATGTAATTAAAGATTCACAGCTCCCACAAGAGCACCTTAAAATATTAGCATTTCCCTACACCCAGAGTACAGGAAAAATAATTTTCCCAAGCCATAAGGTGGAATCTCAGACAGTTTTGTTACTCAAGACTAACCTTCCAATGCTATTCCTGATATATTTCCCCCATACTATAAATAAGAGCTTTTTTTTTTTTAAAGTTCTATTTATTTATTTATTTTAAGAAGCCAGATTGTGGAAACATTGAACAGCTGTATTAGTTCCCAGTACATTTTTTTTCAAACTATCTATTCACTTTGAGTAGATACTCTCAAATGGCTCAGTTTCATCCATAGTATGAAGGACCTGGAATAACCGTGTGTGAAAAAAAATCTGAACAACTGCAATCTTATACGTATTTGCATTCCATTTGGAATAACTCACAGACAGCAGATTGGAAACTCCACCAGTTTTGACTTGTAGAGTGTTCCTGTGATTCTTCTCTCTCCAAGGGCATATTTGACTCTCCCCAAAGAGAGGAGGAGTTCCATCCTACAACTTCAGATGGATCACTAGATGCAAAGGTCACCTGCACTATAGCTTGCTACATCTGCTACCCCCATGAGCATACATTCTGCTTAAGTACTCTTTCCATGTTCTTCCTTGACTGTGGTTTTTCCAGAACATCCCTTCAAGGGGAACTTTCAAACCACAGAAAGGGAAAACATTACAAGCTACTGCTGACTGTGGATTGCACTATCAGTCCAGGAGAGAGAATGAAAGAGGCTAAGAGGAGAAAAAGAGAAGAGGACAATTTGGCAGAGGCCTATTCCAGACTTCTACATCATCCAAACTCTGGATATAAATTACAGAAAAAAAAAAAGAAGTATGGGAGTAGATCTGGGAAGACTGAATAGGGCATTTTTGGTATGATGGGAAAGCCTGTTAACTAAAGTTGTAAATTGGATCAATCACATCTCATCCACATATTCTGACTTACCACAGAAGTAACATCTTATTCCATTTGGGGTTGCCGTTAAATTTCATCCATACAGATATAATATTTTCCTTACTTTCACAGGGGTGTGATTATCAGCATCAAGATAAACAAACAAAAAAGATTTTGGTAAGTGTGTTAGAATTTCCTTATAACTAGACCAACTCAGTGCAAGTTCTGGGCTTTCTTCACAATATTTAAGTTCTAGATCATTTTGGGAAAGAGATTGGTTGCATTGCTGACTTTGCACATGCATCCTTGAGTTCATTAGTTTGGCCATTAGTTCTTTGCAGTCATAGCAGTAACGTTAGCTGGCTTATACCATTATGCACACCCCAGTGATTGGTTTGATACCTGAGGCACTGACAATTAGATGTTTCACTGTAAACCAGCAAACACTGGTTCAACTAAGTGTAAGCAATAACGTTTTCAGCAATCCAAGATACACATATGATACGAATACATGCTTTTGAGTATGTCCCTATTCTCATTTCCTGTTGCTCCCTATTTCAACTCTCTCTCAAGGGCTGCTTTCTCACAGCTTCCAGCAGGAACAAAAAACTAAGTTCCCAGCCATCCTGCCTGACTCTTCAAACAAGTTGGGTCTTAGCCTGTCCCTATACACGGAGCATCCACAATCAGCTTGTATACAACTCTCTCATGCATACGCGCACACATATATCCTTGCTCTCTTGCCTCAAGAATTAGTGACACTAATATTATCAGTCACTAATAGGTGGAGATGGACCTCTCTAGAGGCTGCTGCTGGCCAAATCCAGTTCATCCTGCCAAGGCTCACAGTGGACAGTTTGTCACTCCATAAAGGCTGCTTGTCAGCTCGAGTGAAATGCCCCAGAGTTCCCATTAGCACCAAGCAGTTCTGGTAATTCTTTCACATCCTGTCCTACAATGGTCCCTAGTCTTCTGGGGCTGCATTCATAGGTGGCACAGGCCACCTGCTTCAACATATAGCGAGGGGCTACTTTGTGTGCTAATTGAAGTTAAAGAGAGACAAGAGTTCATGCATGAAGCATAGCTGGAAGCATTTCTAATTTACAATTTTGAATGTGGATCACACGTTTCCCACCTTATTTCAGCTTAACAACAGGTTCAGGTATATCATATCAGAGCGGAAAATGGTCATAGCATGTTCCTAAAAAGAGGACAATGAATAAAATACTCCCTGACCACCAAAGAAGTATCTGTGCATGTACACATGCACACACTTATTTTAAATAGATATTAATCTAAATTAATTTCAAATAGCTATTTTAAACAGCAGAGCACAGACTCCCCCCTGCCCAGACACATGCATGGAGAAATTCAGCATCCCAACACAGAAACAGCTGATAGAAATTTCTTGAATTTGGCCACTTGACAAGTAGCTGAGAAAATTCTTTGTGCCTATGCAGTGTTACCAAGTGTTGTGGTTTAGCCTGAGTCACCACACAGTTTTGCTCTTACCCTTCCCCACTGCCGCAGGATGGGGGAGAGAATTGGGAAGAAAGGAAAACTCATGGGTTGAGATGAAGACAGTTTACTAGAATAGCAAAGGAGAACTTCAATAACAACAGGATATTAGGATACTAAAATACATAAAGTGAACAGTGCACAATTTCTCACCACCTGGTGTCCCAATGACTGATATCCTGAGCAGTGATCACGGAAATGAAACCAAGCAGCAAGCAAAGCAGCAAGAGAGAGCCATGCTCACCCTGGCCAACCCCCACTTAAATACTGAGCATGACATCTATGGCATGGAATACTCTCTTTGGCCAGTTTGGGTCAACTGTACTGGCTGTATCACTCCCAGCTTCCTGCGCATCAGGAAGAAGGCCAGACGGTGTCCTTGGTCCCATTAGCAACAACTCATCTCATCAGTGTGTTTGTCAACATTCTTCACATATGAAATCCAAAACACATCCACTACTGAGAGGAAAATTAACTCCATCCCTGCCAAAACCAGGACACTGAGCTATCATCTTTCCCCATTAATTTACATCACTTGGTATGGAAATTGACTACTGCCAACTATTTGCAGAATGCACTTGCACTACCTGGGTAACTCTGGGCAAACCTAATAAGCTCTTGAATTTAAGGGGACTTTCTCAGATGCATGTTGAGTGAGTTCTGTACACGCCACGTCATTCAGAGCTTTGCATCAGTGGATGTAGGCAGGTAACAGGGTAATAGAATACAAAACTAACATCAGACATCTTGCTTGTTTTATGGTTCAGCTCTTTTTTTTCTCAGCTGTAAAATAACTAAAGCACATCCTACTAGATTTGTTACAGGCCTCCCACTTGCCATTTGAAGTCTGAGCCTTGAGCTAATCCCAAAGAGCACTCTCATAACCTAGCCCTAAGCAAAACTTACACTGATGCTTCACATTGCAATCAATCCTGGTTTAGTTTTGTGGTTTAAGTACAAAAGTGTCTGCCTTCTGTCAGCTACAGAAAGCCGTATGTGACATTGGGCACTGGAAAGCAGACGAACTTTGTGTTTTCATAAGAAGTTACACCAAGTACTTTAGGATGTCACAACTAAAGAGACAGATTTGCTTACTGTTAATCAGGGGCAGGGTTGCATTCAGTTACACCAGGAGTTTAAAGACTTGATTTAGGCCAGTTACATTGTCTAGTAAAAACTGACTCTACTCCTGCAGTAACAGCACTTCTATTCAAATGCTAATGAAAAGGAAGAATATTTTGAATGTAGACAAGAATCTACTAAGATTGGCTTATGATTTTACCATTCTGTTTTAGACTTCTCTGTGAATCCTGGCTTTCCTAAGTCTTTCCCTTTGTGCATCTGTGAAAGGAGACAGCAAACACTTCTGTTAGAACAGTGACACTACTAGCCATTCAATCACATCAGCAGAGCTGGCAAATGGTTCACAAAAAAAATAGAAAACATTTTGGAGGGTCTGCAGGACCAAAGTCCTGCCAGTGACCATGCTTTAACAGCATGAGTGCTCTTGTGTCAGCACTCAAGTGACCCTGTGTTGCGGTTTTGTTTAGTGAGGGGGGCCTAAGGTGGTAGCTTCTGTAGGAAACTGCTAGAAGTTGCTCCCCTTTGTTTAGTGGACTTGGCCAGGTCTAGGGCGGACCTGCTGCTGGCTAAGGCCGAGCCGATTGGTAGCAGAATGTCCCGTGATAACGCCTCTGCAATAACGTATTTAAGAAGAGGAAAACAGGAAAAAAAAAAAGGGAGAAGATGTGAAGAAGCTGAGTGGGGGCAGAGGCACAGGGGGGAGGCGCAGGCCTCATGGGCCTTGCAGGCCTCACCCTCTGGCCTCTCGCCAGGCAGCCGACTGGGCCCGACTCGGCCTGGCCCGGCTGCAAGAAATGGAGAGGAGATGAGAAGTTGAAGTGAATAAGACGTAAAAAGGATCCTGAGAGGCGTCTGCCAGCCTGTTGTGAGGAACGGCTGCAGACACCAAGGTCAGTTCAGAAGTGAGGGGGAGGAGTAATGCGGCTCCTGGCCAAGATTCCCCTGCAGCCTGTGGTGATGACCATGGTGGAGCAGGTTGTCCCCCTGCAACCCATGGAGGTCCGTGGAGGAGACAGACAACTCTCCCACCCTCATGCTGCTTTAGCTACATCGTTTCCATACCTATGCAGCTCTATATGGGCACGATATCTCTGTACACAATGCTGCCCTTTCTAGTACAGCCATACCTGTAACACTTTTTCTGATCCAAAATATGACTATCCTTGCATGTAACAAAGCATCATTGCTTCTTGCACTAACTGTTCTAACAACTTGGAAAGTTCTTCCACCCCTTGCCCCCGGCATCTCCATCCTCTAAGACAATTTACAAGAACAAACCCTTGTAAATGTTGCCTTTCATATTTATTGTGCTGTCCTAATTACTGCAAATATTCTTCCTGGTATTTCAGACACCCTGCATACCTTGCCTAGCAGCTACACGCTGTTGCTAACATCAGCACAGATTAAGTCTTTCTTGGTGGGAAATGGTGCTATTTAGAAATAGAAGGCAACAATAATAAATTCAAGGAAAAAAAATGCAAAAATTCTCCATGACCTTCCTGACAAAGTGCTCTAGTGGTCCGAAAAGCACAGATGTTTTTCCACTAAGTTTTTACAGTGTTTATTTTGAAATGATTTTTTAAAATCATGTTGTTTTCCTGTTGTAATTTCTGTAAAGCAGATGTGACAACTTGGGCTTAAGGGCTTTAAGCTGATTTTGATGGCTCAGTCTTGATGCTATTAATGCAGCACAGAAAAGCCTCTTACAGCGGAAAAGGATCCGCTGTGTAAAGAACAAAGAATCACCTGGGAGGAAAGGGGTTGTCCTCACTGTGTCAGTCACAGGACTTGGCTCTTGGATTTAGGAAAGGGGTTCATCTACTGCCTAGCCCCACGTGGCTAATTCTCAGCAACTGGAAGAACACAATGGGCCATATCAACTGGCCTCACACATCTCTATTTCAAGCAGCCTAATGCCATTTATACACATGCACAAGTGTTACAGCAAAATTTTGTGTGAGAACAGCATGAACATGGATTCCATTCTTGAAATCATTTAAGAGCTAATTCTTTCTCCTAAAATTAAATATCTGCAGAAGAGTTTTAAAAAATTAAAAATCTGCAGAGAACTGGACCAGGTAGATTAACCTCTTATGTAGTCAAATTACAGTTAACGCAGAACTAAAGATTTTCCCCTTCAGAACAACAGGATGAGAAAAGCTATTGTCTAAATGTCCAGTTGGTGAGAGTGATCAACACCTTAAATGCCTTGTCTGCCTGCCAGTTCAGCTGCAAATGGTTTCAGCAAGGTGCTGAACAAACTCTTGTACTATTTTTTTTTCCATTCTGCATTCCTAGGTTTCACCAATGCCTGCAAAACACGCATGTCACACAAACACAATGCAGTGTTGTGAGAATAGTTAAGTAGCTGATTTTTCTCCTTTCCTCATGACCTTGCTCCCCTCTTCTTCCTCAAGGCCCCCTCTCACATTCCCATCCTTCAAGTAGCTCTCCCTGGACAGGGAATGCTACTTGTGGCTGATATTCAAAATGTTTTGTGATGAGGATGGGTATTACACTAGAGATAGCCACAGAGCTTCTGGCTAGTACCTAAAAAGAAAATTAAGAATATTTACCAGCATCTTCCTGCAATCTCACTTGCGTCATCTGTTGTCCTTCAGATTGCACAACAGCACTATGCAAACTCACCTTCAGTGAGACTCATGTCAAGAGCATTCAATAGCTACACACTATTGACTTGCTCAGGTGCTGGAAAATTCCTCATTTACCCAAAATCAAGTCAAGAAACCTCTCTGTTTTCTCAGAAACGTGGATCCCTGGACAAATTATGACCAAATATTTTTATCCTGATTCTCAATAATGTCAGACCTTTTTGGAAAGTCACCTTCCATACTTAATGATTCTCTACAAGCCTACACATCTGCAGAAAGTTCACATTCAGAAGTCCCAAGGGGGAAAATAATGCTGTATGCTCTGCATTTATGTATGCAAATTACTACGCTCCTAGACGACAGACCAAAAAACCCAAGATAAATACTTCAGAGCTCAGGAGTAAATGCTATGAGATCTTTTATGCTAAAGGCGATGGCCATTCAGTGCCAGTCAGATACTCATAAAGTGACATACATTTAAAAACACTCACTAATCATTCCCAGCATGCTGAAACATGTTGAAACAGATGTTCATTGCAGGACAGTTCATGTGGTTCAGATGTCCCTCTAACAGTCATCTGCCTTGGCCTCCTAAGGGACAACATATTGTTTTACAGCATTACCTGAGAGAACTTGAGAAAGTGGAGTGAACATTACCACATATTAAACACAGTTCCAGAAACAGAGCAACATACCTTATGTAGGCAAAATGAAACACAAATAATGATGGATATCTGTCTTAAGGCTCTCAGGCACTCACCACTAGACCATCTTATCATGACTAAGATGATGAATAGCGTAGAAACATTAATAATTGGGATTGCAGAGCTGGATTACTTAGATACCCATTAATTTTCAAATATGTTTAATGGGTCAAATGCTGCCCATAAATTCCTGGTGATGGATCAAGGGCCATATAGCTAAGACCTACAGCAAACTGTTGTTGTAAGTAGACAGTAGGAACTGAAACGGTAAGCTAACATAGGGTGGCAGGCAATACAACCAGAATGAATGCTTATTTTGTTTTTTTCAGTATAAAACTAGCATTCAGTCTTTCACTCTTCTTCTTACACATGCTCGTAAGGAAGTTCCACAATGTGGAACAGTGAGCCTTCTGCTGTGGACGTGGCTAAACACAACTCATCAAATCCATTGTTCAACAAAATATTCTTATTTGTGTTCAGCTACTCTAACTCAAATCTTTATGTCAGTATTTTATTTCTTTTCCACCTTGAATCAGAGAGAAGCCAGCAAACGATGTAGTCCCATAAGGCACAAATAAGGCAGCTCTATAATCAAACTGAGCCCTCCACCTCCCTGAAGATTGTTCTTTCCAAGCTGTTCAAATATTGAATAACTCCAGAATATAATTACCCCTTGTATTCGATCATGTGCCAAAGTTAAACTAACCAAGCATTGTAATATAATATAGTTCCTTGAACCAGTTAAACTTTCATATTGTTTATCACTCTGCCATATGTAAAAAGACCACCCAAAGAGAATAGCAGGTAAAGGTTAATGTTCCTGCTCAGTGAAAAGGAAGGTGCTAGAGGAGATGCTATAGGTGACAGAGTAGTAAGGTGGTTTAATGCCACAAAAAAAAAAGTTGGGAGATTTTTGCTTTATTCCTGATTTTAGCCATTGACAGTTGTAAGAAAAGCAGTCACACAACTTATTTGGCCATAACTCGGTACTTTCTTTGTAAATTAGAGGCAACTTAATTGAAATGTATCTGTTGCCTAAAGATTTTCTGGGCCAGAAAAGAAATGCAACCCCTTAGTAAAATAGAACTAGGTTTTGCTTTCAGAAACTGGATTTTTCTCCTCAGTGTTGGACATGAGAAAAGGAGAGCACACTACTTCTAAATAATCACAGAAACTTTATTTGTCCAAAATATATTATGGTTTACTTTTAAAGTTTGAAAAAGGAAAAGGTTCCATTTGCTAAAGCTGAGACTAGTAAATATCCTTCTATTTGACATCATCAGATAAAGTTTCAAAATCAAGAGATGTTATTTGAACTTGAGAATACCACCTGCTATTAAAGATTTTTTCCTTTCCAGATAAACATCCAACTCTGAGACATGTAAAAGTAAGAAAACACTAAGTAATCTGTTCAAACAAAAAAGAAGTTACATTCATAGATACCTTTTTGGAAAGTACTTTAAGACCATGTGGGGAACAGCTGATGAATTTAACAGGATATTTTTTTAATATGGGTCATATTAAGGACAAAGGGTCTCTTAAAAAAAAATTGTCAGTGCACACTAAGCTTAGAATATGGTATTTCCTGACTGTTTCAGTTCAGATCAGTATCAGAGTCCAATTTTTCTGCATTTTCCACTCTGAAGTCTTTCCCCAGATATTGTCTGGAACACAAGGTAAGACAAAGCGTGAAATGGGTTTTCCATATAGAGTCAAAAAGAAATCACCACCATTCAGTTTAAGTGAGGGGGGAGATGTTATCATTTATTGTTGATAGACAAAGGTGAACCAGAATCTCCCGACATCTGATCCTGGTGCTACAGCAACACCATCTTCAAACAGGTCACTCACGTCATGACCCTCAAAAGATGGCTAAGTACCAAACTTTCAGTGGAGTTAAGGGTTCACATACCAATCCAGAGAAGCACTTTACGGTAAATATGTGGTTTGCTGGGCCAGGATTTTAACTTATCTGCTTTACTTTAAGGCTGTGAAACTTGCACAGAAACATGTAACAAGAGGGCAAAAGAAACTTCTACAAGACTGAGAATAGGATTTCCTAAAATATCTTTTAGGTGTGAGGTTCCTAAATACTTTCTGTGCAACTCCAACTTTAGTTTCTTTTTAAGCTGATGGAGATGGAGCTTCACGCATGGCTCTACCCTATCATTAGCTTATTTTCAGGCCATTCACACTATAGCACTGAAAAACACCATTATGAGGCTTTTTAGAGATGTGTGGACTATTAAAAGCAGGACAGAGAACCAAATGGTAAAACCAAATTGACACGTGAACCAGCAGAAAAGATCACCTGTAGAAGATAGAGGTGATGGAGTCTCTGCTTTTGGCTCAAAGCAGCATAATACACTTAGTCCTTCTGTACTGTACACATCAGCAGGCCATGCATTTGAAAAGCCTGTAAGCTAGTATGACAAAATCAAGAGACAAGCGAGGAGAATTCACAAAAACAGGTGCATACACTCAAATGGTTTTATCCCATTAGTACTACCAGGTAAGCCTCAGAAAAATCCCACAAATTCATATGATTTCAGCATTCTAGAGGGAAGAGTAAGAGATGAAAAATAAGATCAGAACAAGCTTGTCAGAACAAGCCTCAAACTGTCTATGAGACTGAATAAATCCACAGTGGAGAAGACATATTACTACAATAAGGAGCCATTCCACTAGGAAAGCTGATGAACGGACACTGGACTGAGTTAAAGACAGGGAGGGATTATCCTACACTTTGTGAGCTTTTAAGTCGCTAAAAGCACTTTATAAATTCCTCTGGCACCAGGAGCTACATAAGGAAAACATAAGTTGCTCTATATGAACATAAGGTTTTTTTAAAGCTTTCAAGGAAAGCTCAAACTCAGTGCTTATAATAAGTTTTCAATAAAAGAAGAGATGAAAAGAGGAAAGAGATTTTTGTATGCAATAGCCCATACAACAATCCTCTCTAACAGCTCATTTCAAGTCAGCTGTACCCTCTGAAAGGATTTACTATACTTACACAGCCTATTTTTCACATGCCACATAACCAAGTTGCAGGTGATGGAACTGTCAGTTGCGGCAATTGTGTATCAGTACATTAAAAAAAAAAAAAAAAAAAAAAAAACAAAACCAAAAACACAACCAAAAAAACAACAAAAAAACCCCAAAAAACTCCAGCAAACCAAAAAACCCCCAAGCAACGAATAAGACCCATGCTCATCTTTGCCCACTTACTTTGTGGTAGTCAACTTGAGCATATGCAACAAAGAACCTCAGTCATTTTACTTTCTATACAGCCCCCTCAGTTGCTGCACAAACCTTGAACATCACATGCCATCAAAGAACTGACATATGCATTTCTGAAGAGAAGAGTTTGTAAAAAAAAAAAAAAATTTGCCAAATAAACTAGTTCTTTGTGCTTCTGCAGGACAGTTCTAATATGACATCTAGTTTGCCTGCTTTTTGTCATACAAAAAGCCTCAGCTGCCACCACTGACTGCATGAAACAAAGAGACTGCATTTTGCTTTGTTTAAAACCAGTTATACCAAACTGCTTTGAGCCACTGTAGAATTCTCTGTGCCTCTTGGAAACACATTAATGCCATAATTAAGGCTAGCAAATCACTTGCTACTCATTAGCTAAGAGAAACAGAAGCAAATCTGAATTGTATTTAAATTGACTGCTTGTTGTGTATTGAAGATAAGCCAGCTATTCTCACCAGTGGGAGACAAAGTCTACAGACGTAAATAAATATGCATAGAGATATTTATGGGAAAATGCACAGACCTCAAAATAAATATGCCTCAGAGAACATTGCTGACAGGCACAACATATCCTTCTAACCCTGAAAGAATTGAACGCTGTGGCCACAATGCTATTTTTAGTTCTTAATATCCATCTTCAACATTGGCCCCAATTAATAAGTGAATGTATAGATGTGATTAAGTTTAAAATTTAGGAAAGAAGATCGGTATCCATCAGAGTGAAAGCCCAAAAGATTCTTAAGTGAGAACTGAAGATGATCTGAAACAATATGGCTCTTCAAAACAATGGAAAGTGTATATAAACAGCAGCAAGTAAGTAGCAGTGCTGGACATATCAGTCACAATTGTTTTAATATAAACATATTCTACTTAAAGAGTTATTTGATTTCTGCTTGGAAAAGAGCTTTTAGACAAGTGGTACAAAGAGCTTTTAGACAATGTGTGACTACATTAAAATCAACTACTAAACTGGAAGATCTTCACTAAGAATGCAGAAAAAAATTAAGATGCAAGTAGGTCACCCTTCAGTCTTACAAATTTCTCAAGCTGTCATCCAAACAGTACATAATCACATAATCAGGAATGCTCCGTTTCAGAAAAATAGACTCAAAGAGGGAGGACATTCTAGCCTGTAGGCAACTGGCTTGCAAATATGTGTTTGATTTCTTGCTCTCACAAGGGTTTCCAGTGCATCTTGCATTACATTAGCAAAGAATTTCCAAAAATTTAAAAATCAAACTTGGTAAAAAATTTAGCATAAAATTTTCATCAAAGAGTAGCTGCTTAACCTGGAAGCATCTAAGCCTGTCAGCATGTATGCTTTCTACCTTCCAGTTAATGAAATAAGAAAATTTCTGTCTTGGAGTACAACAATAGCCTTACCATTGGTGTAAGGTACTTACTCTGTCCTAATAAGGACACCAAGGGACACCCTCTGGGAGCCTGGGCGGCAGACTCCAGCTGTAGACTTCCATCACCCCTCCAAATGGTGCTCCTGTTCCTGCTCTACTTGTATATGTTAGGGATAGGACATACACAGAACAGACTCGCTGTAGGCATGCAACGAAAGCAAACTCTATGTTTAGATTGTAGTTATCACACCATCTCTATGGTGTCTGTCCCTCACTTTCACACTATTGTCTCTGAGTAAGCAGAAATGGTCCAGGTGAGATGCTTAGGCACTGCAGTAATAGGGCCACACTACACAGATGGAAAATAACCCCACTTGGGACTGTATATAGGTGTGAAAATGAATGGAGTGGCAAGTCTTGTGCAGCAAACGTTTAAAAAACTTTTCTAGATCATGGTCCAAGGGGAGAACAAGCCCTAGGGATTGCATTATTTTCTAGCAAAAGAAACCAATCAGTTGTATGAAAATGTCCTGACAGTTTGACACACCTGTACTTAAGGTCTTTTGTGAATAACACCACACCACAGTAAAATCTGTTTTCTATTGTGTTACACGAGGTCAATATTTAGATTAATTTTACATGACATTTTCCATTTCATATCGTTACTTTTTTCATCAAAATGGAAAAAAAAAAAAGGTAATAAGATAGATTCCCCTGAGAAACATTTTTCCAGTGTGAAGAATTTTTATCAGGGATTCTGGCCAATGTACAAATTTAGTATAAAACAATGAAATACAATTTTACCTGTAGCTTTCTACCCTCCCCACATCAGACTGCTGTCCTATTGTCCTCTCCTCTGTCCTATTTTGGGTACTACTGTGAGCCACTATGTTGTGAAAATAAATGATCTCCTTGTTTGTTTGGTTTTCCTTTATCCAAGGAAACTAAAAACTCTTGTGAGGTTTTAACCGCAGCTCACATTAACAGAGAACCTAAATCCCAATCACGACCATATTCCAATTTTACAGTTGAAGCACAAAAAGAATAAGCAATAAGCTGAAGAACTACAATGAAAAAAGATTATCTTCAACTTTTGCATCTTATTTTCAGATTCCATGATTTCATTGTAGTATCTCCCTGCCTCACTACCAGATAGATTGTTGGAACCTCTGTAGGACAACCAGTAGCCAGTAGATTTTTCTTTAAAGGAAGTGGCCCTTTCTAATCTTTCCCTGCCAGCTGACAAGCATGCAAGGAACAACCAATTTTGCCAGGCTATCTCCAAGGTCCTAACATTGATGTGCAATAGTAGTCAGGAACTCTAACACACAAGCAAGAGAAATACTGGTTAGAAACTGGCATATATTTTCTGAATTGAGAAAGTTCAACAATTACATTTGACATAATTTATATTTTTTATTATTTTTATTTAGTTATTGATGACATAAATACCATTTCATGCAAAGGATGTGGATTTTATTTTTTTTTCCTGACAGACTAAATCTGGACATGCTTTGTAGATCTCAAGTCTGGCCCATGTGCCTGGGCTCTTTTTTTATGCAAAGGAGGGAGAAGGGATGGTATCATATCTCATTCTAGCCCAAATGGACTTAAAATCAGCACACTACACACTGTGGCATGGTAGTTTGAAGGTGCTCCAGAGACCTGCAGTTTAGATGTACCTTTAGCACTGTAGAAGGATAATTTCATTAAGGAAGAAACTGCGCAGCCATAACCAGACATATTCAGGAGCAGCTATGGATGCTACAGGTACAGTTCTTTCTCAGCTGTTCATCCAGAGAGGTGAAAAACCGTAGGTAAAAGCTGATAAAATTATCAACTCAGTGCTTTGACACTTCAACTAAAGCACTGCTAGCAGTTCCTCACTTACACATTCAATTCCCACTGTCCTTAGGACAAGTTGGTTTAATTTTTCCTTGTATAATGGTGATACATCCTTGTGCAAAATACCAGTATTACATCTCAAAATAACATTATATATTTAGAATAGGTTTTGAGAAAATACTTAGTTATTACAGGGATTGGAAACTGTCCTACCTTAATGTACACTAGAATTTTGTGGATCTCTCTCTCAGCCCAGTAGTCATCACAAATGAAGACAGAATATCAGACTAAAAAGATCCAAGGTCTATTTCTAAGCGCTTCTGTGTGACAATTTTTGTCAGCGGAAAAAGGCATTTGGTCATGGTTTTTTTACATACATAAATCATTAATATTTTTTACTTACACTTTATACATACTAATCAGCTGCAAACAGTCCCACACAAGCCATGATCAAGAACAGAATACTCACACTTTGGGGGTGGGGGGGAGGGGAAAGCTTCTCCTTTGAGCTATCAGCAACTCAAGGA
Source organism: Chlamydotis macqueenii (assembly GCF_036417535.1). Taxonomy (NCBI): domain Eukaryota; kingdom Metazoa; phylum Chordata; class Aves; order Otidiformes; family Otididae; genus Chlamydotis; species Chlamydotis macqueenii. The sequence continues at coordinate 26,605,894 of NC_141559.1, forward strand.
CATACCAGGAAGTGGTTATTTAAAGGGTTTTCTGATCTTCACCAAGAACTTTGCTGCTAAATGAAAAGGAATGTACAAGCACAAAAGCAGCAGTGCTTTGTGTTACGGTTGCTGAGGAAGAACAGGCTTTCCCATTCCTTCCTTTTCAGTGAAGCATTGTCTACACTACATGCAGTCCAGGAACATCTCTGGCACTGAAGTTTTAATGATTCTTTCCCACAAGCAATTCCCTTACCTGATTATCCTTATTGTTGTAACACTATTTATGCTAGTCTAATTTCACTTCTAATTTGGAGAAAATTTTATGCCTGCCAAGAGCATTCATTACTTTGCAGCGCTGTTTGAAACAGCCCCAACAATATAAAGAGGATTCCTAAAATAGTCCATGAGCTGTTGCAAGTTAATGCCAAAATGAAATCAGATATTTGCCTGTGCTCTTCCAGCTCCTGTATCTGATCTCTACTGAAAAGAGCCCAAAAGCTGTATTTTTGTTTACTGTACTTCATATAATGCCCAGTGTAGAGAGATGGGCTTGATGTATGCATCTGTGCTAATCTTACTTCTGAATTCACAGAGGACCAGATTATGAGCATTCATTCATTTGAATGCCACATTTATGAATTGCTAACCAACAGATTAGCTCCCAGGAAAGAATGCTAGATAATGTGAGAAAGTAAATACACAGATGATGAAGGAAATAAAATCCAATGATTTAAAGCATAGTGTTCGTGGTTACACAGAGAACATCTAGAAAGACCAGTTCTTTTTTTGAAAGAGATGCTGCTATTATGACTGTAGGTATGCCAGCTGTTACATCAGCAGGTAGCTAGCACAGGAGAATCCTTTCAGTTATGCACCTCAAAAGGGAGCAAAAAGAAGTTATTCCCTTTTAATTGAATGACATCAGAAGGTTTGGGGGGGGGGTTGGTTGGTTTTTTAAACTGTAAAGATGTTCTGAAGCAATCAGAATTAGTTATGTATTAATTCACATTTTATGCAAATAGTCTAAAGTCTATGTTTCAAAGAAGTTCACATAAGCAAAGCTTTAGCAGAGGACATTTTCACAGTATTACTAAAATTTGACAATACTTAATGATGAATAAAAAAAATTTAAGCAAAGAAATTCTTGATGAGAAAACTGTTATTTATGATTAGTAGGTATGATGCTAATCACAATGTCTTAAACAACACAGGCAACCACAAAAAGGATTCAGAAAATGCAGATTTTTGAAATATGCAACATCTGGTATAATTCTTTGAAACCACAAGACCCCTCCAACCTCTAGAATAACATGTAGAACAAATAAAGCAAAAAAAAACCAAACACCACGTGAAGAGATGAGTTCAGCTATTAAAAATCTTTATTATTACATGTTAAGTTTGGACAACTTTTATCTCTTCAAATCAAAACTTTTGGAATTGTTGCTAAAGATACATGTTGGTAAAATGGCAATAGTCTATCACCACATCATTACATTACTAAATGAAAGCAAGCTGCATAATGTCAAGTTTCAGTTAATTGCTTTACCAAAAGTTTGCAAAGCTACCTGTTAAAACCAATAAGAAATTCCTTTTATGGTCTTCACTTGAACCCTTGCTGCCTTTTTGTTTCTCAAAAGATTTAAGAAAGGGAGATTGGGGATGGAAGATAGAGGTAAAACTAATAGTGATGCAGTAATACATTTTCTCCCAGCTAGGAAGGCTGCCTGGTGAATCTTTCAGCAATATCCGAATATTGGCAAAAGTCCTTTCTATCCCCTGAGAGAGTCATCTGGATTATGTCCTCTCTAGCAATGGAATTAAACCACTTGTAAAGAAAGAGATCCCTTTTCATTAGTGGTTTTGGTTGGTTTTTTTTAAATTTATTTAAAGAAAACAACTTTGAAAACAGCACTATAAAAAAAAAAGAGGAACATTTGTGTGGGTTTCTCAAGACCCAGACTGAACTTTACAAGTTCTTCAGAAGGAGTAACTGGTTTGGTTTAGATTTTCAATGTGTTGCAAGAGTCCTACTTATCCATGGGTTTGATTATGACATTCCTGTGGGGTGAAATTACTATACGGTGACAGCACTGAGAATTTTGCAAGTACAAGGATGGGAACAGGGGGTCCAACATCTACAGACAGAAATCTGTGGTCTCCCAAAAAGTTCTTTAGTTGAGCACATTGAAAAAGGGTCTAAGCTGTAATGAATATTTCCCCAGCACAAGAATTTTGAAGAAAGATGCTAAATCAAGTAAGTAAGTCACTACACTGTACATTTCTTCAACACTGATCCATTAACAATATGAAGGGAAAGGTTTTTTTCCACTTCTGCAACTCCAGCTGAAAAAAAATTATTTTGGCTACAGTTGAACCACACCTTTGTGTAGGCTTTGGGATGTCTATAACCATGGAAGACAGAGGTTTATTGCTCCTGCTCTGGTCTTAATGTTGGCTTTCACAGGGCCTGTGGGAGATCCTCTGACAGCCAGCAGGTTTGAAAGCAGCTGTGATTACAGTCACTTTGAGGCTGCCAAATATTGCATGTGGGTGAGACAATGCCCCATTCAAATTTTCAGCATGTTTTATGCCACCAGAAGTTTTACATTTTGATAAAGAGTGAGCACAGGATTAAGATGTCAGATAGTATGAGCATGGAGGAGAGGGATGTCAAGAAAAAAAAACCCAACCACCCAAGGTTGTTTCATCAGCACCATGCTATGAACTCAGGGCCTATATACTAAAGTGCCATATGACATTTCAAGTACACCAAATGGTCCAGTTGTGGTGATGGCCAGAAACCTAGTAGTAATACAAGGACTCAAATTTGCAGAGTATTTTAACTCTGAGTTTTACAGCAAACTTTACAGAAAGTTTCAAATACCCATGCTTTCCAAACTGACTTTTCACATCACTGCCTTCTCTGGTAGATATGTCACTGCACACCCTCTCTGCCAGCATGCCATTCACAGCTACTAGTACTTAGAAAGACATATACTATCTCCACCAAGACTGTTCACTCAGCCTATCCAGATCTGACACGCATCGCTTAAAACAGAGCCATTGGGGTGCTCCGAAATCAGCTCAGCCCTTTGCTTTCTACGGATACATTTGTAAACATTTGGCGCAGCTCTCCAAGTACATGCAAACCATCTTCCCCGTCACTCTAGACAGTACCCTGACATTTGATTAATTAATAACACAACCGTCTGTTTTATTAATCTCTTCTGTCATTATTTTACAGTCATCACGTATCTGCATGTCAGATAATTCAACACTTTCTTATGAGTTCCTTGTGGACTTTTTTCCAAAATTATTTCCTCTCGTTTGAGCACGTTCCATTTTCTCACATTGAGAGGGTCAGTGAAATATTTCACATCAACATCAATGAGTTAACAGAGGATGTTCAAGTGGAAGGGTAGTTGTTTTGATTTGCTGCTCGTTTATCAAGACTGCATTTGGTTTGTTAAAGGATGTTGAGTCAGTTTGGAAATCCTAAAGTAATGTTGTGCATGCCAAGTGTTACAAGAACAACAAACTGACCTGCATTGTTTACTATTATTTTAGTTAACCTTAAAGTTTCAGAAAGGAATCAATGGTAATTTATGAGACATTACTTTTAAGTATGAATCAAGACAAGGAATGAATACCGACATTCTATACTGAAAATTAGGTTGCTGGACATTGTTTTAGATGTATGCTAAGTCCATGTCAGATCCTTTAAATCCTTTACTTGATTCCCAGATAGTAGTTACCCAGCAGTGTCCGTTATCAAAACAATTGTATTTTAAGTCCTATAGAGGTACGGGCAAAAGCAGAAAGGAGGAAGACATGCCTCACTCAGTTACAGCAAAGGCTGCTTTGCATTATAAGTTCTGTTGTTACATGTAACCACAAACTTTTATCATCCTAATTTTTTCAATGAACTTGTGAAATGCACTGGAAAAAAATTCTGCATTCCTGATAGATGTCAAGCTTGCCTGCTTGACAAAGTAACCTGGGAAAAGAGGAATAAGAACGTGTAATGCCACAGAACCGACTTATCTCCTCCATTTAAAAAAAACCCTCAGCACTGTTTGCTCATCATACAAAATTCACTAAACCTAATAGAGCTTGAAGACTTTGTGCAGGGCAAAAAATACTATGATGCATTTTGGAAGCAAGTAAAAGGAAGCTGTGTTTTGATGTTTTGTTGGAATAGTACAGCTGCTATTCTCCACTAAAACAGAGATCACTTCTTGTACTTGCCACAGTGCACAAAGCTGGACTTTCAACTGGCAAGTCACTAATCTTAAACTACAGGTTTAGTGCATTCCTAACGATTTTTAAATAAGCAGCACACCTACATTTCAGGGAACAAGGCCTACTTCCTCTGAGAAAAGGAGAAATTCGTTTTTGGCTGAGGTCTAGCCTCTACTCTGTCTGCCCATGCTCATGTATTAGGCTTGAGCCTAATGCATGAGCCAGATTACTATATTTTTACCTTAACACTATTCTACCCTACCTTTGCTATAGATTTGAAGGTATGCAGAAAATGGATAAGACTACTTAACTCTGAGCGAAAGCTCCTTGCTCATCATTGCATTTCTCAGTATTGGCCACACTATAATATACTGGATCATAATGAATTTGAGTACCATGAGGTTAGGGGACCAGGGGCTACATTCAAGATGTTATATGTTATATATCAAATTATCATATGCTCTTTCTTATCTAATGACTATAGTGTGTAACCAGATAATTTTAAAAGCTGTATTATAAATGCAAATACACTTTAAATAAAAATAAAATTAAATAAAATAACAAAGCTAAGTTTAACCATGCTACCTAAACATGTCTTTAATATAGTCTTTGTCTGGAACAACAATGAACATGGGTAGTCTTTCATTTTTTACTATTTGTTTGGCAAAATCCTTCATTCTTTTACCTTAGTCATGAATGCTTTTGACAACAGATACTTGGATCAGAAGCTGGAAACCAAACTGTAAGTACTGCTGTAAGAGGTAACAAACAGCATCTTAATCTTTCAACAAAAGAGGTTTCCAGCTTTACAGTGCAATAGTGGACCTGCCTCTGAGATCATGTCTCATCCTTTGTGTGGGTCACTGTATTGTACTGTTTCAGGACTGAGCATTGCCTCCTGAAGTCAAATTGCCTGCAGATGAAACAGAACTATAGTCTGTAAAGTAAAACCAACAGAGATCTTGGTCCTTTGTCTTTCAGTATAATAGAAGCATTCACTTACGTCATCAGGACAGACCTTACTTTTCCTCTGCTGTTAAAAGTTTGCACCCTACTTGGTGGTTAGGTTGCAAACATCCATTTGAGCACACACACAGAGGGAAGAGAAGAAGAAGCTAAAGGAATCCCAGATCAGATTTCTAATGTTGTCAAATAAAGATGTATTTTCTACTGGTCAACTTCACCTGAAAGCAGAAAGAATAAAAGAGTCATCCACCTTAAATGCCAAATCAGAATTCTTCTAGTCAAATGACTGCCTTTCTTTCAATTCCACCTCTAAAGTCATTCCCAGAATTTATCCTGTTGCGCAAAAGTGAGTGCAGATTTTGTAACAACTGTCCCTGATAAACAATCAAGAAGCTGCTTCTTGCCATCTTAGGAATGTGAGTTCTCCAATGTTTGCAAGCGTTTTTTAAAAAGTTATTAAAAGACCAAGATTTTTGTCACTGAAGCAATCAGATTAAGTACAGATGAAAAGCAAAGTCTCCATGATATGCCAGGCCTGCTATTAAACCAGCTGAATTTTAGAAGCTCTGAACGCTTAAAGATCTGCTGACCTCAGGGGCAGAAACAGCAACGCCTTCGTCTGTGCTTCCCCCTTCAGGCAAGCGGTGAAGAAATCTTTCTAAGCAACTTAGTGACAGCAAACAGTAGCCAATGCACAAGTGCCCACAGTCATCCTGAGATTAGGTGGCTACGTAACAAATTCGAAGTTCACTACTACTGCCCACTGATGTTTAACTTCATTAGCAAAGCACTGGTTGAGGTACCCATCAGGCAACATATGCCTGAAAGAAGCTCTTGAAGTATTAGTAAAAGCACATTTAACATTCATTTCAGTGCAATCTTAACTTTTTTGCATAGCAAGGTACATTACATCTGGCTGCTCTTCTGCCTGTAATATTTACAGTGTCTAACAACCTCTATTCATAGCATGTTTGTCTAGTGAGGTCTCCAGTTAGTCTTAGGGCTAATTACAAGTTGCATGGAGAGGTTGATACATTAAAGCAATATATCTCCCAAGCCTGACAATAAGTGAAATGTGTAATTTCAGAAGGTACAAGAACACCTAGGCAGGTAGACACACTATACAGAAAAGTAACATAACCTTTATTTATTCTTTGCTATAATATGAGAGTGAAAGGGCTCAAATTCTTTCTAGATCTCACGGGGATTTAATACCTTCTTCAGAAATAAAAACCAAGCCAATTCATAACTACGGAGCCACAATCAGCACTTTCGTAACAACTCTGCTTGAACTTCGCAGTTACTCCTGACATCTTCAGTTCACTTTTCTCTTGATCTATAATATACACTTCTGTTTCAGGCTGTCATGCTGTGTTGGCTCTCCACGTCTTGTATACATTGTGTACTGCCAGCTATGAAGACATGCTACAATTGTGAAATACATCAAAGCAAGGACATTCAAAGTTTCTTCAGGCACTCTCATTTCATTTCCTCCTTCTCTGCCTCAGCTGCAGTTTACGTTGCACTAAATTCAGGCATGAGCCTGAGATTCCGGTAATCCGTCAAAAGAATAAGATGTAGACTTTAAAGACATTTTTCAGAAGTACTGCTAGTGGGCAAACCTCAAAGGCATTGCTGAAAACACCCTGTATATTCGCTAAACCTCAAGTCTTTGTGGCAGTCTTCTCTGGAATCAGCTGGCATCTTGCTTTTTCTTCTCCCAAGTAACACAAAATATTTAATGCTTTTGGAAATTAAAATGCAGTTTTAGTGGTGGTTTTGTTTGGCAATTTTTTTTTTAAACTCCGATAAAACTCCAAGTGGCTCTATCTGCCTCAATTAACATTACTTGCGACATAGATTTCTTGTGAAACTTGGATATGAGTAGATATACCAATACAGTAAAGAGTAATTTTTAGAATTGGTAACACCTCAACATTTAGGTTACTATAACTTTTTTCACTTACAGATCCTGTGCTGCTAAAGTATATCTTTAGGTCATACCACTGAACAGCCCAAGCAAGAACTGTAGTTAAAGCTGTCCACTTACCCCTGTTAATTCTGTATCTATTTTTAAACCTATCTTGTTATCAGCACAAAATATTATTCCCAATAGTGATGATAATTTTTTTTATCATTAACATTTAAACTGACATCAAGTTGCTTTCAACTGCATTATAAATTGCATTGATTTTCCTAACTAATCAGCTTGTCTTCACATCAGAGGAAGATGAGATCTGGTATTTACAGCAGACTTCATCTATGTGCATCTACTGTGGAGGTTCAGAAGGAATATGTTCTCTACTGATAAAGGTATCCTTCAGCTTGTACCCTAACCATGAAGTATCTACATAACTGTCTCATTCATACAGAATCAGAATACAGTTTTGGTTTTACTATGAAGTAGTCTCCAACACAGGCAAAATCACCTTTTATTGATATGTGTTTAACCATCGAGCTAAACTGTCCCCATCGAGCTAAACTGTCCCTTCTTCCATAAATGCCAGCAGTAGGACTGTTTGATGTGTCTCACCAACCATCTGGAGCAAAACTTGGGACTGGAGGGAAAAATAAAAGAGAAAGAACAGTTTTTGGAAGTTAGCACTAGATCCATATGCAGAGAGTACTGGCAGCCAAGGATTACCTTTGCTAAATAAACTTTAATAAACATTTGAGAATGAGGAAACTACAGGGCCCGTGATTTTATTATACCTGTGCCTTCTCTGAAGCCTTGAAAGGAGCCAATTTCGTGCCTTGAAAGGAGCCAATTTCATTATGTTTTTTTACTCTTCAATTTAAAAAGTCCTTGAGGGTATCAGTTTTGCATATGCATCATATATATGATGCAGGTGGAATTACCCTTAAACCAATTAAAAAACTGAAGTAGACGCTGCTTCAGTGGCATAAACTGAGGACTAAAACTCATAAGTTGTCCTCAATGCTACGAAAAAAAAACCCTAACAGAAGAGAACATATTTTTGCAACTTTGACACTTGTTTCAAAGAAATTGAATGTGATCAAGCACCAATTCACAGGCAGAAAGTTCCTGTAAACAACTATGAGCCTTTACCACCTCAATTGTAAGACTACTTGCTTGCAATCACAGGCTGAAATCAAAACGAAGAATACAGAACACACCCAAAGTGAAAAAAAAAAAAGTAGTCTGTAACAAAGTGAGCCTGAAGATTACATTAAAAGGTTGAAAACTCATAGAAATTCTTACATACAAAACCAAAAGATATCATAGTCTGGTGAGGTTCCCTATGATTGGAAAAAGGGAAACATCACCCCCATTTTTAAAAAGGGAAACAAGGAAGACCCGGGTAACTACAGATGGGTCAGCCTCACCTTTGTGCCTGGCAAGGTCATGGAGCAGATTCTCCTGGAAACCATGCTAAGGCACATGGAGAGCAAGGAGGTGGTTGGTGACAGCCAACATGGCTTCACCATGGGCAGATCACGTCTGACCAATTTGGTAGCCTTCTATGACAGGGTGACAGCATCGGTGGACAAGGGATGAGCAACAGATATCATCTACCTGGACTTGTGCAAGGCATTTGACACTGTCCCACAAAATATCCTTGTCTCTAAACTGAAGAGACATGGGTCTGATGGATGGACCACTCAGTGGATAAGGAGTTGGCTGGATGGACACACACAGAGAGTGGTGGTCAATGGCTCAATGTCCAGGTGGAGACCGGTGGCGAGTGGCATTCCTCAGTGGTCAGTATTGGGACCAGCCCTGTTTAACATCTTTGTCAGCAACATGGACAGTGGGACAGAGTCCACCCTCAGCAAGTCCACCAGGGACAGCACTGGAGGGAAGAGATGCCATCCAGAGGGACCTCAACAGGCTGGAGAGGTGAGCCCATGCCAACCTCATGAAGTTCAACCAGGCCAAGTGCAAGGTCCTGCACATGGGTTGTGGCAAACCCAAGCACAAATACAGGCTGGGCAGAGAATGGATTCACAGCAGCCCTGAGGAGAAGGACTTGGGAGTGCTAGTGGACAAGAAGCTCAACATGAAGTGACAATGCACGCTTGCAGCCCAGAAAGCCAACTGCATCCTAGGCTGCATCAAAAGAAGCGTGGCCAGCAGGTCCAGGGAGGTCCACTCTTGTGAGACCCTACATGGAGTACTGCATCCAGCTCTGGAGCCCCCAACATAAGAAGGACATGGACCTGTTGGAGCAAGTCCAGAGGAGGGCCACGAAGATGATCAGAGGACTGGGGCACCTCTCCTATGAGGACAGGCTGAGAGAGTTGGGGCTGTTCATCCTGGAGAAAAGAAGGCTCTAGGGAGACCTGATAGCAGCCTTCAGGTACCTAAAGGGGGCCTAGAGGAAAGATGGGGAGAGACTCTTCTTCAGGACCTGTTGCGATAGGACGAGGGGTAATGGTTTTAAAATAGAGGGAGGTAGATTTAGATTAGACATTAGGAAAAAGTTATTTACAATGAGGGTGGCAGAACACTGGCACAGGTTGCCCAGAGAGGTGGTGGATGCCCCATCCCTGCGAACATTCAAGGCCAGGCTGGATGGGGCTCTGAGCAACCTGATCTAGTCAAAGACATCCCTGCTTCTTGCAGGGGGGTTGGACTAGATGGCCTTTAAAGGTCCCTTCCAACCCTAACTATTCTATGATAGTCTACTTGATACTAAGAAATACTACAAACTGAAGTCCCAACAAAATGATAAAATATAAATATTTTAATGACATTTTGGGGAGGAAGAATGCATAGATTACTCAGTGCTACCGGCCTAAAAAATGGCTTCACCATTTGCGATGGATAATCCAAAACTTATACCAAGAGTAAGGTCAGTCCCCGGTATGCACAAATAGTGAATTCTTTTCCAAAAATAGAGTGAAAAAGTGGAGTTTATTAAAGAAGAAAGAAACATAAAAATAAAAAAAAAATCCCCACTGAACTACAAAACCCAAACAGCAGAGATTCTTATTTGTCCTAAAGCTCAAGTTCATGTTTTCAAATGACTTTTTTCTCCATTTCTTCTTTATTTCTTGCGGAATGACAAGGGGCTTGTCATAATCGGGCCCTATCAATCCATGGTAATGGTGAACTCAGCCACGCTAAACAAGAAAGTGTTGCTTAAATGTACACTTAAACTCGAACCTTGATAGAAGGGTGAAGGGAAACACAGTCACTTTAGTACAAACCAAGAACAAATATGCTTTCAAAAGACAGCTGTTTTCTTAACTAGGTGCTGTCAGCTTGTCATTGCTAAGAACCAGAGATCAGTCCTTGGTCTGCTCTATCATCACCAAAGACAAAGCCTCTACATACAGGCTCTGACTGGAGGCTACCAACAGTCGCACAAGGCCCCAGGGGTCCCAGCACAAGAGGAGGGCTGCGCTACCAACAAAGTAGGGTGATGGAGAGGAAGGAAGCAGGAGACTGTATCTCAGGCACATGTGGTATCCAGCAAGCTTTTAAGGACGGAATTCACATGGGATGTGGTAAACAAGGGGAATACAGGTCAAAGATCCAACAGTCACATTGACAGCAACCCTAACAAGTAGAAGTAGTAATGGAAGGACATGTTAAGTAAGACTATTACTTAAAAAGCTTATTTAACACACTTCCAAAATAGCCTTACGGGGTTCCAAGTGGATGAACAAGGTCTCCAGAAGAAAAAAAATCCCTAATAACCCTGTGACCAACAAACAAGTTTTTGCCCAGTCACTTCTTTCTGAAGTCATACTGCAAGGGATCTATGGACTTTATGAAATCTTTCTCTGCAGTCACGCACAAAAAATAAAAGCTAGGAAGCCGCATCATTCTTGAGGCTGTATTTCCTACAACATACACATGAAAATTCATCGGGATCTCATGGATGAATGATGCCAGGCTAGGAATATAAAGATATATCAAAGAATTCTGATCAATAGAATTCAAATATTTCATTACTTTTTCATTGGTGAGGGAAGTAGTGCCTCATTCTTCAGATTTTCTCTCCTAGATCAGTACTGGCTTTTTTATTATAACTGCTCATTTGTTGCTTGAAAAAGCAGATGAAGATGAAATTAATTTCTAGAAACTTATCACAGAAAGATATTTAAGTCCCACATTTCATTAAATTAATAGGACTGGACAATTAGCTTACATCTGCTCCTGAGCATCAAGAGCTAATCAAGCAATACATATTAGAATTTGCACTAAAGATATCCCCGGAAGAGACAGGAACAGAAAATAGCATAGTTTTTGTATGATTTAAAAATAAAGTGGAAGAAAGAAAAATCCAAACCAATTAATTTTCACAATTACAACATCACTGGATGCATATAGCAAACGAAGAACTGGATATCTGGGTTTTAATGGTATTTCCACTTCACTGGGTGAGGAACACATGGTGCACCCTGTAGCAGCACAAAGTGTAAAGTCCATAGTATATAGTATAGTATTCTATACATATAGAATAGTTCATATTGTATAGTAATTTTATATATATACACATATAAAAGTATATATAGTAAGTAGTATTTCACTCTTAACCTGTGTTCTGAGCCCAGGTTTGTATTCAGAGTAATCAAGCTCTTATTTACTACTCAGTAGAAGCATGTCTCCTTTCATTATCAGTTTTGGCGAGTCATGCTGTATTCAAATGAAAGCTTGAACTGTATTTGTTACGATACAGAGAATCTCATAAAAATGAGTCTGCGGACAATTAGAGTAAAACATAAAACCAAATGGTAAGGTAAAAAGCTTCTAAGTAAGCCCAAACACCTCACTGTGTGATATTACTTTAGGAGGGTTACTCCTGATCAAGAGCTGTACATGGAAAATTTCTGAGAAAAATGTTGTTACTACTGAAAGTAGCACTGGAGACACCAGCAAACTGGATCTTGCACTTACACACTGCACTTCTCTAGTGTCCTTCATTCAGAAAGCTTCAGAGCATTTCCCATGATTATGTGGATTTTCTTCACATTTTCTCAGGTCTAGACTATACAGCCATTGCTTCTCACCTAAAAAGCAATCCTTCTGCTGGTGGAACATGGTAACTTTTTCCACCAGTATGCAGCAGCAACCCTACACAGCCAAGTACAACAGAAAAAAGATAGTAGACTATTAATGCAAATCACAGTTCAGCTGAGGAAATAAGAGCAGGAATTTTGTCCCTCAATCAACCTAGCTCTCCTCTTACAAGGAAAGAGCTGTACATGGTCTGGAGTGGGAATTGACTGAGTCACTTAGCAGTGGAGCTGCTAGACTCTGATGTCCTGGTGGACAGGAGGTTAAACTTTAGTGAACCATGAGACCTGGCAACAATGAAGGCTAACAGCACACGCAGCTCTACCAACCACAGCATCACCAATTGTCTAGGGAAATTATTATACTTTCTAAATTAAGGAACTTCAGACTGGCACTGAATTCAGTGTTGGGTAACCTCCTAAGATCTCTTCCAACCTGACTGATTTTTACTAGTGTCACCAGATTGCCAGGATCACAATGGTAGTTACATAGATCACTTCTAGCAGTGCAGCATCTCCCAAAATAAAAAGCATCTGCTTCTGCAAACTGTTGTGTCCCAGGAGGTTCCATATCCAAGCTTTAGCTTTATTCAGCCCTACCTTGCTTTGAGATCAGACAAGATCTCTGTATTACCATCAGGTATGTTCCTAAAGAATAGCACCTATCACACTAGCCAAGTCAGTCGGCCTTTACAGAATCCGTGCCAGCATATTTGAAAGATTACATGTACAATTTGCTCATTTAATGCAACTACTATGATGTTTTTATTGGAAAACTCTTGCATTCCTCAAATTCTCAGTGTTATTCCTTGCAAAGAGACATACAAGCATGGAACATCGTTTCTTTTGTTTCACATCATCAAACTGAGTACAATCAACCCAGTGAGATTTCAAGACATTTATCAAGAGTCAAGCCAGGGCTATGCAAGTTTTCTGGTAAAAAGCAACAGTCACTATGTTTGTCATATAGGGGGAAAAAAAAAAAAAAAAAAAAAAAAAAAGATGCCTCCCTCTGTAGTAATGCTTTCTCTAAAAACTACCAGCTGAACTGAGGAGAAAGTTACTCACTGTATCAGACCATTGATTTATATGTCCAAACAGAGACATTCAGCTAAAACATTCTATTCAACCACCATTCAACACCAACTCGGTTATAAGCGGTACAGCTGTATCTGCACCAGGGCTGCTGCAGAAACAGTAGTATCTCCACTCCTGGGGGGAGGAAGGTAAGGGGGGAGTTGAATCGGGAAGGAAAAATGACACTCAAATATTTAACAGCAGTTCAAAAATTTGTTGAGTGCGATTAGTACATTCCAGGTAATAGATTAAAATGACTTCATACTTCAGGCATCTTAGGATGTTTAAAGGATTATAATAGGTAAGTATTACTTTAAGGAAGTACCACATGGGATCACTTATTATAAAGTCAGACCTCAAATTAAAGATGTGGAAAAGAAAAATGCTTTGGTAATTTACTCTGTGCCTGCCTCTAAAACTCCCTGTTTCATCTTCTGTGCTGCTTGCTCAGTTCTGTGTCAAATTGTCTCCTAATGTGTTCCTAAGCCCTGCCTGTCTCTTGTTACTGCACAGGCATGTGCCAGGCAGCAAGGCGGCTGGAGGTGCGTGTCTTGGTGGCTAACCGACACTACCTGAGGCTCTGCCTCCTGTAGTCAGTGTGATCCACTGAGGCAGAACCATGCTTCACATCCAGACTCCAGTCACGGGCACACCTGCCTTACACCGGTGTCAAGCACTAGTCTTCAAGCTGGTGCCATTTCATCAGGAATAAAGACTATTTCAATAGTCAGACTAATTCACTCCAACCTAAAGTTTTCTATACAAACTTCTCTTTCTCTTTTAAACTTGGTAAAATTCTTCCTTGTAAGAAGCAGCAAAAGAAACCAAACTACTTGTAGGGCTAATCTATTTGCATAAATTCAAAATGAGCTAAATATAGGAGTTAAAAAAAACCCAGTACTTTAACCATTTCCCATTCATACTTGGCATTTTAAGATTGGCACGAACAGAAAAGGAGGAACTCTTTGAAAAATGACTGACACACACCTGTACAAGTTCCTCTTTGGTTTTGAGCTCCATCACTTCCATCTCACAGATGATGCCCACGATGGACTGAGATCAATAAGGACTACAGTGGCAGACATTAGCTACTTTCCTCTAAAGAACTCAGACATAGCATCACCAGCTTTCTGTTCCCTACACATCGGCAGATACAAAGCACACTGCAGAGCTGCATATACTTGTGACCGCAAAGCCTCTCCACTCAACACCTCCAGGGCTGTCTTCACCTCTGGGTTACTAAGACTCAAAGTAAGTCATATAACTCTATTGGGAAGCTTATCTGATTGATAGCCCACATACCAAAATGCATGTATGACTTAAAGCCACACAGCACATACAACTTACCTCAGAGCTGTAGGGGTTGAAGAATAAATCACTAATCCTCATGAAAATCTCAACCTGTCTTTCTGCCAGGTCTCAGTTCAATATTATGGCAGCCAGGCTCTCAGATAGATTAGCCTTTCCAAAAAGCATCAAACTCTCTGCTTTTTGTGCCTTTCCTCTCCTCCAGCTCTCCCCTATGTCCTGGTTTTGTTCAGTGAGGGGGGGCTACAGTCGCAGCTGCTGTAGGAAACTGCTAGAAGTCACTCCCCTTTGTTCAGTGGACTCGGCTGGGCCTAGGGCAGACCTACTGCTGGCCAAGGCCAAGCCAATTGGTAGCAGAATGTTCCCTGATAAAGCCTCTGCAATAACATATTTAAGAAGGGGAAAAACAAAACAAAACAAAACAAAACAAAACAAAAAAAAAGAAGAGGAGATGTGAAGAAGCTGGAGTGGGGGCAGAGAGGGGGAGGCGCGAGCCTTATGGGCCTTGCAGGCCTCACCCTCTGGCCTCCCGCCAGGCAGCCGACTGGGCCCAACTCAGCCCAACCCGGCTGCAAGAAGTGGAGAGGAGATGAGAAGTGAAGAGAACCTGAAAGGCATCTGCCTGCCTGTTGTGAAGAATTTCTTGTGAGAGGAAAGGCTGCAGATGCCAAGGTCAGTGAAGAAGGAGGGGGAGGAGTAACGCAGCTCCTGGCCAAGATTCCCCTGCAGCCTGTGGTGACAACCATGGTGGAGCAGGTTGTCCCCCTGCAGCCCATGGAGGCCCACAGAGGAGCAGAGATCCACCTGCAGCCCATGGAGGACCCCACATCAGGGCAGGCAGATGCCCGAAGAAGGCTGTGGCCTGTGGAGGGCCCGTTGGGGCTGTTGTTCCAGAGGGACTGCATCCCATGGAAGAGATGACTCATAGTGGAGCAGTTTCACGAAGGACTGTAGCCCGTGGGAGAGACCCCACGATGGGGCAGGGGAGGAGTGTGAGAAGTTATTCCCCCAAGGAGGAAGGAGCAGCATAAAGTGACTTGTGATGAACTGACCATAACCCCCATTCCCTCTTCCCCCCTGTGCTGCTCGGGGTGGGGAGGGGAAGGTGGTAGGGATAATGTTAAGCCCAGGAGGAGGGAGGGGTGGGGGGAAGTTATCTTGTTCTCTGTCTCACTATCCTGCTTTGGTTTTTTTTTTTAAATAAACAAATAATTTTCCCTAAGTTGAGTCTGTTTTGCCTGTAATGGTAACTTTTAGGATTTCTCTCTGTCTTTATCTCAAACCTCAAGCCTTTCAAAGCCTCTTTTTTTTTTTATATTATTATCTCTCCCTATTCCCTTGGAGGGTGGGGAAGCAAGAGAGAGACTGCATAGTTTGGTCCCTAGCGGAGCTAACTACAACACCTTAGAAGGTTGGCCACATATACATTGCATCCGGATCCAAATGACTTGCACTTCTCCATGGCAGTCCAACTGAAAACCAAACTAACAATTGCTTTGCCAGAAAGCTCACAAGTTAGGACAAATCTCTAGAGACTGAAGATATTTGGTAACCTACATTTAGAAAACTCCTTTCTGTACCTTAATAATTAATTCCCACACTTCAACACTCACTTCAATTCAGCAGCCAGTCACTCACCTCCATTATTCAATGCAGAAAACCAGAGGCTGCTGCTCATCAGTGGTCAGCTTCTCTTTTACTTTTGCAGTGTAAAATAATTAAAATAACTAACTGTGAATCAACAACTACTGTGCTTCTTTAGGGAAAAAAATCCCACACAGACCAGATCTGCACTCACCCACACACATTCTTCAATAAGGGAGCAAAGCCTTCCCATGACAAGCCAGTGGCTCACAGATGCACCCCATTTGGATGCCATCACCTCTGCAGCACAGGTGGTAGGAATCAAAGCCTAAAACACTACTCAGACACATTTTTACTGGTTCAAAAAGGTAATGGCATCATATCAACAGTGCTTTACAACTGTAATAAAGGCCTCTGTGAATGTCTCAAAACAAACCACGTATGGAGGGAAGCTTTCCTCCCAGAGCTCTAAAATTCTCCAACCTTTCCTTGAATCCTCTTGGTGCCTGATCTAAAGAAAAAAAAATTACAAGAAGGCTATAGTTTTCCTTGTGGGAATCAGATTCCCTCCTCTGTCAAATATTCTTTTCTATTGTGCCTTCACTATTTGGTATTAAGCATTAGCCCAAGACAGCAAAGCTAATTAACCCTCTTCTTCTGCACTCTAATTCCTATCCAACTTACTCAGTCTGAGCCATTTTCCTTACACTTTTCCATGCTTTCTGATGTGGAAAACTATGGCAAAGTAAGAATCTGACATTTCCTTAAAATGCATGTTTTGTTGGCATTGATGCTTTTAAAAACAGCGTGAAGATACGACATTAGCTATAATATTCATTGCTGCTCTACGATGAGTGTGAAAACACTGCCAAAGCAGTAGCACTAGAGATGGGGGTGAGCACCACAGAGCAGCATGCGCCCTTTCCTCCACAGTTCTCGTCACATTAGAGAGACTGGGCACTTCTTCTTGCTTACATGTACATAGGTGTGTACACTGTGTTAACCTTGATGGATTTTTTTTTCTGGACATTTTCTCCTCGAGTGACTAAGAATGGGCATCTTAAGATGATTGGGAACAGTCAGCGTTTAACAGCTCCAAAAGCAATGAATACAGTCTATTAGGAGTCAGCAGAGATACTTCTATTGGCAATAAGGAATGCCATTAATAACATTTTGAAAGGTATGAGTAGAATCCCATCTTCATTACCTCTAATCCTGGAAGGAGGAGAAGCCAAGAAACTTGTATGTTTAAAATTTCAGTTACATAATTTCCTTCATGTTTCAGAAGAGGCAACTCTGCCTTTTCTGTGTAGTATGAAAGCCAAAGTTCCCTCATGCATTTCATTCCAAGTTTGCTCTCTATTTTATACCTTCATTAGTACATAACCTTTGTGGTTAGCATGCGGTTATACACTATGGTCCATTGCACTGAATATGTGTTCTCACTTTTAAGACTGCCATGTGAAAAAAAGGCCATGGACTGGTTTTAAAATAAATTCTAGAGTGAGCTGTGGATACAGACATGCGATACGCAGTTTCACTAGCGGCCATCCCATGCTTTGTTAGCAAAACTTACTTTCAGTAGCAAAAAAAGTAGCATCTACTTCTCTTCTCTTACTATGTATATGCTTATCTCTTTAGTATATATGTTATGTGGTTGTACATGCATTCTGCTGTTTCCACTTTTTTTTTAAATAAGTTTTTGATACATAATATAGTGGGAAACACGGTGGAAAGTACCTGTGGTTGGGCTGAAAAACAGCGGTCTTTGGATGGGCTTCATTTTTATGCAGAGCACCATGGAAAGGCACTCAGGAAAGTGCCTCAGGAGCTGAAGCCTCTCAAAGCCCCTCTTCTCCATAGACTGAGGCTCTCTTGTAGTGTTACTCCTTATATAAAAGGAACAGGTCTATATCTGAAATATAGCCACCTAGAAAGCAAAGAAAGGCAGCAGCTAGAATACAGTAGTTTTTGATAGGAAAAAATTGTGGGAACAAACTCTTCTGTGTTAGTGGTTTGTACATGTTAAAGTTCAGCAAAACAGTAGATTTCATGCAGACATCTTTCAATTGTATTTGATAAATTGTTACATAGCCATTGACTAGCATTCACAATTATTTTGTCCTTCAACTTCTTTGATACTGATTCACAGTTTTCTGCTTTACCTTGTTTTCTACTATCATTGTGTGTTGCTCAACGAAAGCCTAATTCGCCTAAGGACCTCAGGGTCCGTCTGCTTCTGCTGTCTATCCTTTTGTCCTACACATCAAGGATCCCTATAAACTAGATCAGAATTCTTTAACAAGTTACCTGTTGCTCACCATCTTGTGGTTTGAAATTCTGAAATTTCACCTTTTACTTCAGCAGAACTGAAATGGGAGAGATGAGTACCATTGTCATGCCGGAACTACTTCTTTACCAAATTTGCCTCACTCTTGAGGAATGGTTTTATTCTGGGAGCAGAAACAGGAACTTGGTTCAAGAACAAGAAATTTCTCTATCATCAAATTAAATGCGAGTCTTCTACCACCACCCATATAAGTATTTAAATTATTTTAAAAACCACCACTTCATAATGAGGTATGTCCATCCCATTGGTGGCTTCCAGTTGTCCCTGAATTATGGTTCAGCCTAATGTATTTACTTGATTAAAAAAAAAAAAAAAAAAAAAAAATAAAGCACTGCACCAGAACAGGATGTCCTAAAAGAATTGGCAGTGAAACCTGTGATCATTAAAAATCCAGTACTACATTTTGCAACATTTTTGATGAATCACTGGATAAATATTTGGCCTGAGCATGATTCTGCAAGCTTGAATTGACTTTTCTCACCCTATTTTCTTGTCCCTTGATGCTTTGATCTTGTGTAAAAGAAAGAATGGACTGTAAAAACACTTAGGCTGATATTCTGGCTTCACAGAACACGTTTTTTCCATTTTGACAGTTTTTAATAAGGTTTCTGATTTCTTGAAAAACTGTAAAAAGAGAAACTGTGATTTCCCAAAAAAAGAAAAGAGAAAAACAAAATAAAGATATCCAAAACAGTTATAAAAGAGATTTGAGGATATTCCAGTTAAAGTTCACCAAAACAAGTATCTCAAGATGTATGTTATGAAATAGATATAGGCTCTATAAAGAATAGCTATAATTGTACACTAAAAGCAAAGGCTTTTTATACCGTCATAAAATTACACTCAATTAAAAAGACCTACAATGAATGCAGAAAGACTTGATGAGGGTAGGAAGGGAAAATATTAAATATGTTAAACAGATATTAAATAAGGTAAACGCAGAAGTTAATTTTGAAGTTAAAAAAATGGAAAGACAGCTGAAACCGAGAGGGAAAACATTGTGTTGCTTACAAATTGTAGAACTGTTAGTTTAGTTTTCTACCAATACCATTTTTATTATTATTCTTCTCTGTAGAGTGCCAAAATTGACACTAGTTTTTATTGCTGGCTAAGCTATCAAAGACTATATAGCCATACCACAACTAAATTATCTGTGGTGCACTAGGAAGAAAACAAACAAGATAAGAAAAATAAATGTCCATGACACATATACTTTTTAAATGCCCCCCCTACACACACACACACTCCCTACAGATATTCCGAGTTTTCTGACTGCCAAGGTAATAGCTTTGATGAGGACTAGCAAGGCAATGAAGAAAATGTAGTTTAAGGTTTCTTCAGTTATTTCTTTCCCTACTGAGATACATTAAAAGGCACATTTCCAAACCATCATTTGATAAACTGCTCACACATTTGTACACTTTTCCATAGTGTAATTTGATATAGCCAAGTGATCATTATAGTCTCAGAAAAAGTTCATGCCCAACACTTGCACTTAGTATTCAGTTTCACAGTTTATGTTTGTCTAGAAATTTTTAGTTTCTTAATGAAACAGTTTGGCCTCCAAGTTATGTCTGAGGGTCCTGTTTTTAATACATGCCTTTTCAAAAGAACCTTGAGAGAGAAGACTAAGACACACACAGTGACCCATGTTTTTTTAAAAAGCAGCAACTTTTCTCTTGATATATATATGCATAACTAAAACATTGTGCATCTTAGAAGTTGTATAGATACAATCCCAAAATGAAAACTATCAGGATAACTGTTTGTATCTAGTGACTGCTGACCCCCTGTCCTGGCAGGTGAGAATCCATGGATTTCTTAGCTGGAACTAGCTGTCAGTGACCGAGCAAGACCAGAAACATTCCCCATTGCATACCCAACACAAAGCTTCTGTGATGTGAACCACTTCCTTGGGGCCTTAAGGTGCAACATCTAAAGTTGTTCCAACAAAGACTGAATGATCATTTGTAGCAAGGAGTAATTCAACCTCATAAATTGCATTAGTCTTAATGAGATACGAGGTAGGGATTGAAGGGGTCATTAGAGGACCAAAACAACTTAAATTTGCAGTGAGAGAAACACCAGTATTCATCAACACAGAGAGGTCTCATGACATGAACAGCAACGCTTGATTTTATTTAATGTTGACTGCAACTCTCAGATAAGTAAAGTAGGAATATGGGAGAATTCCTTTCCTTGGGACCACCAACCAAAATTAAATCCCTGACTGGGAGTGAAGGAAAAAGAACTTAATAAGAAAGAGGAAAAATGTTCTTTCATCAGTTTGAAAAAGCTCTGAAATTTATCTACCTTGTCTGTTATTCTCAGTTATAGAATACCAACACTCCTTATTCTTTTGTGGACAGAATATATGACCTAAGAGAAATGAGTATGGAGGGGAAAAGGCACTTAGTGTCTCTGTATCAGTGACAAAATATTTTTCTCCCCTTTCTTAAGAAGTTTAGAAAAATGCTGCTTTTTACCCTTTCAATAAATATTTTTCTCTCTCAATTCAGACTATTAAAAATAAAAAGAGGAATATAATACAACTTTAAATGAGAGTTTATATATCACATGCTTTATGACAGCTGCTTTTATTTCATTTTAGATTAACAAAGCCTTTATGTTGAGACTTTGGAGCTGACCTTACAAAGCAGCAATACCATTAGCCCTGAAGCACATGTTTCCCATTTAATGTTTCTGAGGTAACATTCTTTGTGAAAGTGAGAGAAACGAGAACGCAAACTCGCAGGAAAAATAAAAGACAGAGTGTCCTCCTTTTGAACAAAACTAAAGTCAGTCTGGACACTTGAAAATATGAAGTGAGAGGCCACGGCCTTTCTCAGTGTGATCCCAAGAGTTACAATGCTCAGCTTTCCTTTACTATGCCATAGCTCATTATCATTTCCTCTCAAGAGGCTGAACATATTTTGCCATCTCAATTTGAAGTGAAAGGTCTCGCTTACATCAATGTTATTTCAGTTTTAACCAGCATTACTCAAATGATTTATAAGCACACCCAACCAAAAGAGCACTGTTGTAGTTACAGTGAAGGAACCCAACAGAGTTATTCTTGGGTACAGCAGAAAGGAATTTGATCTGCCGTATTTGTAAGAGTCACGAGTTATTGTTATGCATGGAAATTGAACTAATCTTAATGACGTTTTACCATTGTAATGTTCTACTGGCTCAATGCAACAGCAATGTACTTGCTTTTTTCTCAATAAGCTTAACAATGCCTACACACAAGTCCTCCATCCTGCTTTTGTTCAGTACCTCCGTGCATTAAAGCCTGTTCAGTATTCTTCTGCTGCTGTCATGGTCATAATTTTCTGCTGGAAACTCTTTCTACACTCTTTCCAGTTGGTGAATCTGAAAAGCTGCAGACTAGAGAGTCTACAAGGTTCAAGGTGAACTCAAAAGAGATCAACAAACACGGGAAAGAGCTGGACAGGGGCACAGTTTGGTAGCCTGTAGACGTTCTTTGTATTTGGGACCTTACTAAAGAAAAGAAAAACAGAATGCTCAAGAAAAGGACAAAAACTGTATGATCTGGAGGAGAAGCTGACAAATTCAGTGCTAATATTCCCATCTATGCAAGCAGAAGTTGGATCAAGGTTCCTATAAACATATGGCCTTCTGCTCAAAGCAAGTCTCGCCTTTGAAACACACTTCTGCAAAGCCTTCCAACAGCCACAATGCAGGATTTGCTGGAGCTGCAGCCAGATTCCGCAACCCAGAGGCTGCCTCTGCACTGTTATCTGGGACAAGCTTAGAACAGAGACATGGGTTTTTTGTTTTGTTCTTTTTTTAAGAGACAAAAAGTTTGTTTGTTACATCCATGTTTAAGCAGTCAAATTCATCATTCTAATTCAAAACTGCAACGTTTTGTCCTTCCTACTGACTCAAACAGGAATTCTTGGATGCTGAGCACTTCTTGAAATCAGAGACGTTATTTAGGGGACAAGACAACCAAGAAGCAGACTACTTGAAGCATTCCTCTGTGATAATCTTGTCCTAAACCTCAGAAGTTCCAGCTGGTTTTTGCCCCAAGAGCAATGCTAATTTTCAGAGACACCCACCAGCAGCTGCACAATACCTTTTCCTAATCTTGCAGATAGTCTGAATTTACATTCCTGATATCAGATACGAGCAGACACACAAGTTTTCTAAGGCTTCCAAAAAAAAAAAAAAAAAAAAAAGTCTGGTTATTTTAACTTACAGTAAGCAAAGCTGTACAATCTTACTGTTCGTTTCACCAAGTCCATTTCCTAACACTGAACATATTCTTTAGACTTAGGTTAGACTCCTCCAACCAATAAACAAACCAAACAAGTCCCTTGTCTTGCATCACCCACTCTAATCAAGTCTTTCAGTTCATAGCTTCTGCCCTACGTTGTGGTGCCTTTTCCTCACTCGTGCAACAATTTGTCCTTTTCTGCTGGGCCTGCAGACATGAACAACGTATGTCCGTGCTCTTCCCTTTCCATT
The DNA here is from genome assembly GCF_036417535.1 of Chlamydotis macqueenii. NCBI lineage: Eukaryota > Metazoa > Chordata > Aves > Otidiformes > Otididae > Chlamydotis > Chlamydotis macqueenii. Next base: position 26,628,887 of record NC_141559.1, read on the forward strand.
TGGGTAGGGGTTTTTTCCCTTTGTTGTTGTGTTTGCTTGTTTGTTTTTTGTTTTATACTGGGTATTGGGGAAGAAGGAATAAAAAAAGCATCCTCATATGAATTTTTTAGCAACAGATAGCTGGTATTCCTTGGCAATATCCCATATAAAAACTACCCTCTGCCTGTACAATCCCCTACTTTCCTCTGATATAGTTAACATCTTACTCTAAACTGTTGGTTTGGTGTGTTTCACCGCAGACTTAGCTGCAGTTAAGTGACTCCAATGTCTAAATTTGTGTTTCTGCAAGGTTAGGTACGGTCAGATCCAAGAAATCTGAAAGGTGGACACTATAATAGAAGCCACTCAAGTGCAAGGGCAGACATAAGTACCCAATATGCCTTATTCAAATTACAGTCTGAATTACTCCATCATCCTTGTAGTATGGCCCAAAAAGGCTATTTTCACCACATCACAGTCCAAATAACAATTTTTCTACCAATTTTTTCCCATGATTAAATACAAACTGTGGGCAAATCCCCTCTTTCATTTCTTTTTTCCTCTGTTTTTTTTTTTTTTTAATAGCTGGGTTTGTTATTATTAAATGGCAGAAAATAGGCCAATATTTAGATTTCTGTTCTGTTTTTTGTGTTTGAATTGGTCATTTTGACTTCATTCTCTTTGATGTCTAAAAAATAATCTTTCTTCATGCTGTTTGTATTCAAAGGCAAAAAAAAAAAAAATCAGTGATTCTTTTGGTGTGCTACGAATAAGCATGGACATGCTGGGACAGGAAATGCATACATGCCACTACAATTAAAAAAGACTAATTTGTTAGCGATTCCGTAATATTCCCCAAATGTAGAAATTCTAAACAGTGTGAAGTCATCTGCATAACTCCTCTTCTCTTTTCAGCTGCCAGGGTCCACAAGCTGAGTCTTCCATGGCAGTGATTATCACGGGGAGTGAGACAGCACAGCAGATTTTGTGGACTAATATTGAATTACTCGGTACAATACAGCATATATTTCATACAGCCACCGAATCTCCCATCTACTAAAGCAGACTTTGTCTTTGTAAACTCCTTCCATATTATGATTTATTATGCTTTCTCAGCATGCTCTGATAGCTGTCTGCCTTTCCTGACACATCCGTTGCACATCCTGCCTGTGGAACTCTGGTGCCAATGGCAGCTTAAGAATTGCAGCTTTAAGAAGCTGCAATAACTCAGCATTTTTGAGAAAGTGTCTATTTTATTTATTCCTACAGTCAAGTTATGTGTTCGAAGGATAGAGAAAATATGGCAAAAACGCTGTGCTTAGAGATCTTACAGAACGACTGAAATCTTTATCACACTCAAAACTTGAATTTTGTCACTAGTAAGTCTTTTCTAAGGAAACTGATAATTTAGCCACTGAATAGTAATTATATACATACTAAAGAGAGAGTACGTTCTTGAATCAGGATGGATGTATCCTTTTGCTAGAATAAGAATTCTCATAACCAGTTTAAAGTCCCAAACTTGCCAGAAAATAACACCCAAAAGAAGACGATGGGAAGGAATTCAAGATGCAGCTCTCTGACAGATGTTAAAACCAGCACATCTTCTGCACAAATGCAGTAAATTTACATATAATCATCCAGTTATTCAAATCTGAAACAGGAAAAACAAAAACATGTTTTCTCTTTACACCAGGAACATAAATTAAGACATGAAAATTGGGTCTTGTGAGGTTACAGAATTGCTGACAGCCAAAAGTTTTTTGTTCCCGCATTAGTTTCCATCTTTTCTTTCTTTTTTTTTATTAAAAAAAAAAAAAACCCTCCAAATCTGTTCTCTCATTTGAGACAAATACTATTTCTAAACAAAGAGTTGTGGGTATAGACTGAAAAAACCAGTACTCCTGTTTGTTCTCCATGGCCCATCAATAATTTTGTCCTGCAGCTAAAAAAAGTCTTTGTAAAATCTTAGCTGATGACAATGGGCAAGCAATGCTTGAGCTATAGGGAAGCTAATGTAAAAACATAAACTCACTATTTTTTTTCTGATTCAAAACTAAACTTCACTTGAAGCTCTGAGTTATTCCTGCTGGTTCACTTAACTCTGAGACAGAATACTTTGCTAACTTACTGGGAGCCACCATTTGGTCTCGGCTATACAGCCGTCCCATGTACGCCTCTGTTCTGAGAGAAGGCCTATTGAATATTGCATGACTATAATTTACAGCTGAATTTCCACCAGCGGTGTTGCATTTGCATTGTGCTACACATGGAAGACTCATCTCTTTCACAGAAGTTATTCACAGCTTGATAACACAGTTTAAACTCATCTTATGGTTTAGTACATGGTATTGTAAAATACATCAGGGACTTAACTATTTGGATAAAAACCACAGTTGACCACATGAGGGGGAAACAATACTTCAACTTACTTTATCAGAGTCCATGAACTTGATAGTGATTTAGCAAGGCCACATAATCATCAGCCTTCCCTTCTGAGCCTAGTTTTCCCCCTCCATACAAGGAGCCCAAACTTGCATCAAAACTGGAAGCACTGGGAAGAAACAACTTTTTCCAGGATGTTTGATAGAGGAGGGAAAAAAAAAAAAAAAAAGCCAAAAAACTTCGGGGCACAGAGGCTGCTGTTAACTAAGGAATCAAATGGATCAAAGTTGTACACAGCTCTTCCTGGCTGGAAAGACAGTTACATGGAGAAGGAAACAAGCAAAGCCTACCTGGGGAGGGAGGCAGGTGAAGGGAGAAGGTCTCATCATCAAGACTTTGAGGACCTGAAGGAACAGATTGTATTAATTGAATTTGCGTAGTGGCAAACTAGTTTGCAGACCTCAAGAAAAAAAAAAATAATAGTGTAAACTGACTTCTGAAAACTTTCTTCTGGTTGCTATTTGTTTCTTTGTATATCATTAATAGCCTTAAAATTTCCAGCCTTTAAATTTTGGTAACTTAACCAGGTAAGGTGTATGACACCAGAAGGAACTGGGCTCACATTTTCTGTATGCCATGTGGAGTGCTAGACCTGGGGCCGTTTACATCTGAAGATACTTGGCAGAAGGCTTCTGCTGTATGTAGATGATGAAGTCTGCTAAGCAGTGATGTAGCAACCATGGAGGAACCCAGGGAAAAATCCAATGAACCTGCAACCGTATCTGAAGCCCAAGTGTGACTTCCATTGCTCCTAGTTATGTCACTGCTCACTGGGGCTAGGCTTCAGGTCTGCAGTGCTTGCACAGACTTTCTTTTTTCTTGCCTATACTTACAAAACTTTAATTTCAGAAGAGCAAGCCATGATGCAGCTCTGTCTTTTACATCAACGACAGGCAGATTTCCAGGCACTGAATAAGGTAATACTCTACCACAGTTCAAGCCCTGAAAGATCCTAGACAAATTCCACAATTTATAGAGGTACCACATTCCCAAATACAGCACATTACAGATGCTACAACACACAGAACATTGAAGAGAGGAAGCATTTAGATTTCTTAAATCCCTTCCACTATGAAAGGCAGGTAGGGATTTTTGCCCCTTTTGCCCACTCACGTAGAAAGGACACTGATTTTAAAAGCTCCAACTTCACCATATTTTGTGACAGTTGATACTGGAAAGTTAAAGCACTGGGGTTAATTACAGAGTCTGGGGCTCACAGTCCCAAACCACACACCAGCTTTGTAACTATATACTTCACACCCTTTCCTTATACACACTATTTAGAATTTTAATAAACCATCTACAGCAATTCCACTTTTCTAAACTATTGCATTGCCAAAGCAAGCCAAATTGGCTTGTAAGACAACTTTTACAGCATAATTCTGACATTACACATTCAACGGCTTGACATAATTAAATGCACTGGAAGATGTCCTCATATTCAGCTTGCTTGAAATGTTTTAAAAAATAAAAAGCACCTGTTCAGGCTTAATGTCCACAAGCTATCATGATTATCAGAACCAAGAAAGTGTAGTATTTCTAATTTCTGCCACCTCCTCAAACTCATACTTTTAAGAAATGATCTTCGCGACTGAGAATATTGCCTCTAAAGTATATGTATATGAAGAAAAGCCAGAAAAGAATCATAATCAGAATTAATTACAAAAAGTATCAACTTGTTAGTTATTGGGTATTTTAAGATACGTCCTCAATATGTGTTGTATCCATAGAAACACAAACACCCTGCAAAACTTGGAAAACAAGAAAGCAAAGGAACCGAGTACTAAATCTGTCCTGAATACACATGGATATCGATGTTATTGAGTAGAAAGGTGTCACTTTTACACATCCTTGAGTTGAAACTCTATATGCTCTGTATTCCTGATATTCTATGAAACATCTCTTAAGGATTAGAGTACATAAGAGTAGCAGTGTGACCAGTCCAAGCTTGTCTATCAGTGCAACTTCTGTGGTTATTAGTGCTACAATGGTTATAACCTTACCAGGCATCGCGGGAATATTTTTGGGAAGTATGTCTTAAGTCATTTGGGTCCCTGTGGAGCACTTTATAACATGATCAAAATACTTTCTTTTTTTTTTTTTAATGTAATCAATGCTGTTATTGCCCTACAGAAATCTGTTGCCTTCAGCTAAATCAATCCCACTATATATCTTGAAAAGAGGTGAATATTCCCCAAAGTATTTAGATGAGGAAACTGAGAAATTACGCAGCTTCTCCGAATAAAAGAATGAGTGTTACAGAAATAGCAGCCAGATCCGGGTTTCCTGAGCTTCCAGATATGTTCTCCATACACAGGACTTTTGCCCTAGGGGCAAAATGTTTTTACACACGTGGATGAATTTTGAGGCTAAGCACAAGAGGGTGAATGAGTATGGTACCCTGACTCATGTTGTCAGAACAGATGTATGGGACCAGTCCCAGAGTTCATCCAGCTAGGTATGTGTAAGGGAAAAAGGATTCTTCCTTAAGTCTGTATTTTTGTACCTTCCAATTGTTGTTTCTTTCCCAAATATACACCTTTGAAATCAAGCTTATGATTGCATTGGGTTGTTTTGGGTTTTTTTAACTATTATTTATATATGTATAATCTCACTTGCAATATCTTTATTTCTTTGGATATTTCACATATTTCACATGAAGCAGTGAACAGAGACAAACATGTAAGCCTTGCAGCATAGTCCCTATGGCCCAACCTGCATAGTCTTGTGGCTTGTTACAGTGCCCTGAGAAGCAGAGTGCTTGGTGGATATCGTTCCTGCCAACTGAAGAGACACAATACTTCCACAGCAGAGACTTACCAGATCAGCATGTCAAAGACACTGGTTTCTAATTTGAAGTTGTCTATTACTTTCAGAGAATGAAGGAAGATGATATCTTGTGGATCTTGGTGATTCAGTGGGAGAACGGGGTGGGGAACAAAACCACAAAAAACATCCCACACAACCAAAAAAAAACCAACCCAAACCAACGGTCTGGCTGATGTTCTCACTGTGGTGATAGTTCTGTTCAGTCTCCTTTTAAATACAAGGTGGGTCCTTGAGCTACCTTTCTGCCAGCAGTGTTTGCCCTGAACCCATAATATGCTATAAGAAGTATAGGGGAAAACTGAGGAGCTGGTTCTACAACTGCACAAACAGACATCACCTAAAAGCTGTACAACCGCAGCATTAGTCTGTAGCTATACCCCACCTCCTTTCCCCTTAGTAATGCCAATGTAGCAGCAGATAACCTACAAAGGCACCTATACTGCAAAAAGAAAACACAGTCTTGTAGATCGCTGGTAATTGCTTACTTTTGTTCAAAAATACTAAGGACACTTAGGATTAGATTAAGCAAAGGAAAAAAAACCCTGTATTAAGGAAACATTGGCATTTTTACATGTGTGTTCCTTTAGGATCAGCACAGAAGTTTTTGTCGTGAATGCAGTCCAAAAGGAGTAGAACATCACTAGATCTGTCCTGTCTCTCTCTCGGCAGTGATGTGTCTGGTGTTTCTTAGAAATTACACATCTAACAGAACCGAAGCCACACTGACTACACAGACTGCATACCTTCCTGGATTTCTCATATTGTTTGGGAAGGCTATGGGCCCGCCTCCGTGTGTGGCAATCCATAAAATGGCCTGACTGGGTTTTCTCTAAGTAAGAGAAATCCATCAAAGCACATCTTAAATTAGTTATTATGGCATCATCTTGGGCTAAAATGAGAGGCCACATCAGGAAAGAAGCTGTAAGGGATGGGAAGGCATGGGAACTGAAAGATGCCACATGGTAAAAGATGTCATGTGCCAAAAGAGAAACTATGCTATTTCAGTTTACAAGATCTAGGCTGCTTGATATACACTAACAAGCATCACGTAGAGCTTGTTTAGGGTGCGTGCAAGGCAACTGGGTGATCACTGGGATTACAACAGAACAGCAGCTGACACAGTAACGTGACTAAGATGCATTGCAGCTCTAGTTAACTCTGCAGATATATACAAATCCAACAGTTACTTGCAAATTATTTTAGCCTTGGTTTTTCTGAAGAACTAAAGAAGCTGGACACCCAAATGTCACTTATTTCAATTAGATTAAGGGCCTTACTTCATTAGATTCTTGACAATTCCTCATTAGACCTCCTTGGTATTTCTATGGGAACGGTACAAGGCTTCCTTTATCAGTCACAGGAAACCTTCCTGCCTGCCAATTTGTAATAGGCTCAGTTTTTATTTTTGAAGAAGAGAAAACCAAGTTATATAAACACAAAGAAAACAACAAAAATAAATAGCTTACCCACTGGCAGTGAGCAGTGCTAAAAAGCATCCAAGGCAATTTTGTTGTACTCTGAACTTGTTCTTTACAAATTCCTAATTCTGATAGTAGATTTTAAGATGTCATATCCAAAGCCTCATAATAAATGTCACCAACTCAACTTAAAACATAGTGAAAACAAACATCTTTTTTAGAAAAAGAATCATATAAGGGACAGTAAATAACACTTCCGCTGTCTTAACTGCTACCTTTCAATCACCGCTCTTCAAATTCATTAAGGTGCTGCACTCTCTGCACTTTATATAAAAAGTAAAAAAAAATGTTTCTTGTGACAAAGGAGAAACAAATGCTTTCTACATTTCTTATTTCAGGAGATGCTTGAAGACTCCTGTAATTATTCTAATGCTTTGGCTCATTTCTGACCTGGTATTCTATTTCAGCATAGGACTCCCGAGCAAGGGGACACCAGCTGTTTTACAGTACCTGTGGAGCAGGCTGATACTGCCACCTTGGGGAGACCTCTTTCCACGTACTTTGAGCAGCCTAAGCAAGTGTCATATAAATCAGTTTGATTTTTTTCCTGTCATATCCTTCCAGGAAGACAACTTTTAAAAATCCTCTGCCCATGCTGTTGTAAGACCTTCCAGATGTGTCCCAACTCAGACTCTATTACGTTCATAATACTGGAAAGAAATGCCTTTTTTTTTTTTGTGGAGAAGTCTGGTTAGCCAAGCAGTCCCTCATTTACACTACTCCTAATTTTACAGCCATCTTGCCAGCATAAAAGCTCTGTCTGCATCCAGCTGGGCAAGTTGTATTTTGCATACAACACTCCTCTGCTTCTGGGATTCTAGCTTTCTTGGTAGTCTAAATCCTTGTCTGTGCACTGTTTAAATAATGTCCTTGGCAGGCTACCTGCTCAGCTGGATGTGACTGCTAGGACATACACGGCCTCTGATGTCAAGCATACTGTGCACAGGAACAGTCCGATGAAAAGTACAGAGCTAGTCTGTGACAGTTTAACCAAAGTCAAGGCTCCTAGGCAAATTAAAGGGAGCATCTGGATTTCATCTTCACAATGTCCACAGTCTTACGAGACTGACCTACCCTTTTTGCTTCGCAAGTGAGTCACCCTCCACCCAGTCTTCTTTGAGTTTGTAACCACTAGCAAATGAAGGAACCTTGCTATACACTTCATATACGACTATGCCTTGAGAGACAAAGGCTGTGCACAGCATTGAGCCACAAGGCTTTTCACAGTGGAAACTATCAGTAGTTGCCTTGGCTATGCATACAATACAGGAAAAGATTTAATGTCTCACCTCTCACCAGAATAGGCAGGCTCAAGAGTAGGGAGCTCTCTCAAAGCAACTAACTTGTCTATGTGCTCCTAAAAATGTACAGCAACAAAATTAATACACAGCCATCTACAGCCAAGTAACATAAACAAACGAACTCACAATGACCTGTGAATTTACACGAGGAAGCTATGAAGGCACCATTAGCTCCCACCTTCTGCCAAAGCAATGGCTGTGCTTGTGGCACCAGAGCAGGAAACAACAGGCTTCTAGGGGAACTGAAGTCTCACTCCACTGCTGTGGCAGACAGGAACAGTCCTGGTATTGTGGTAAACCATACTTAAAGGCTTCCACACAGAGCTACATTGACAGTATCTTCAGCAGGACTGGGCTCTGGAAAGCAGCTTCCTCTTTTCCTCCCGCCACAGCCTACACACCAGATTCTTGTTCTCACTGTAATGACATATTTTAATACCCTGGGAGTAAACATATGCCTCCACCCATCTGGGATTTACAGTAGAGAGGTGGCTTATCTAAACCTTTCCTTGTGAACAGACAAGCAGGGCTCACTCCACTCTTCTGTTCTATTACTAGAACCTGATCATTAAAGCACAAATTTGTATTTCTTTTCCACTAAGGGGTAGAACTTCATATCAGTTACCTTCCCACTTGTGGGAAATTGTTTAAAAAGCAAGTGATAGGTCCTTTCTGGAAAATCTTTTTATTCCTGCTTTCAATGCTACTATAGTAGAGAAAGAATGATGTTTGCCAGAGATATTTATTAAGCTATTGAGCCAATAGCCAACGCACATGACTGGCAGTGGTGCAAGCCTTCCATTTTCTTCCTGATTCATAAATCATTTCTTATTTTAATCCATTTTTAATTATTTTAATCAATTTTTGTTAGGCAAACAGCTTCACACCTGTATATGGTTTACACTGCACTTTGAAAATACTGCAATTATTAATTCTTTGCAATAATAAGAGAAAGTACATATGCTTTTCACATGTATATATGAGCACACATTTGAGAACATGCAACACAAAGTAATCCCAGTACCTCCATTATCACTCTCACATTTAACTACTGGTAGAATTCAAGTAACTTTCAAAAACGTCAACCTCATACAATCACTAAAGTGATTGCAAAAACTGTATCTGCAGGTAAGTCTGCAAAAATTCAACAGTGCCAATTACTGACCAAACATATCCAATTGAATGAGGATCTATCTGTAACAGATTAACCAGATTAATCTGTACGTAACAGTCTCAGTGCGGTACGTTGCCGCTGTTAGTTTCAAAGTTCACATATGAACTTTTTACACTGCACATATGGTTTATCAATGAAGTCTGAATTAAAGAGGGATTTAAAAGAAAATAAGGTAAGTTACATAATATGAAATGAATCTAAGTATTTAAGTATAGACTGCTTACAGGAAAAAAAAAGAACAAATCCGTGATCATGATTTAAAAAAGGAATGCACAAACGCATGTCCACCACGTTGTATTATTACACTACAGAAAAAGAATACAATGCAGATGTAGACTAATGATCAACTGATGACAATCATTTCATAAAGTGTCTTTTTAAAAAGGTATTCTTAAAATAAGGAAATTGATCATTGAAAAATCCACAGAAACCTCACTGTGAATTCAGTAAGAAAGATTGTAATGTACAGTATTCAATGTTGCCTGTAACAAAATCAGTATGTTAATAGCTCTTGTACTTTTGGCTTTGTACTTAAGTTATTTCAAAAGATTAATTTGGGCATGGATTTAATATGAGGGAGAAAGCTCAAACCTGTACATGCAAGAATCTAAATGAACTAATTGCAAGAATCCCATTCTAAAATGATCCACACTCTCTCTGTGAGTACATGAACACTTAAAAAAAAAAGAAAGAAAGAAAGAAAAGAAAAGAAAAAATTGAGTTCAGGTATCATTGATAATTTACAATCAACTACTTACTTACTAAGATGGTTTTCCATCTGAAACATCTCCAAAGTTATTTAATCATCCAGTATTCTTGTTAGATGTACACCAAAACTTCTTCAGACATTGGATTACAGAAAAGTACAAAGAGAATGAGAAGGCTTATTTATAAACAATTATAGTAATTGGAAATTGCCCATCTCCCCTCTCCGTCCACCAGCCTTTTCTTTTCCACTAACTGTGCCCCAAGTCTAAAAGTCTGTACAGTATACATTTCCAAATTCTCAGTTTCATATGCAGTTCTAATCCACAGCACTGGCTATTTCAGCTTTTCTTTTTTTCATTTTTTGTTCTTCCCTTAGTGATAGATTTGTGGCTAAAAGCATAGACAATGGTAGACAGCAACGAGATGACCATCAACCTTGTTGTCCTTGGAAGGACTCAGACTGGCAAAAGTGCTGCTGGGAACAGCCTGCTGGGCAGCTCAGACTTCAAGAGTCATCGCTCCCCGAGCTCCGTGACTACGTGCTGCAGCCTAGGACGCAGCTGCTGCATTTCAGGGATTATACGAAGAAATGGCTGTGAGCTAGCTCTCCGTGTTCGAGTACTTGACACTCCAAGCTACCCTCACACTGGTCTGAGCAAAGAGCAGGTGAGAGACACAGTGAGATCAGCGCTGGTTCACCACTTTGGGAAGGATGGCCTGCATCTAGCTCTCTTGGTCCTGAGGGCTGACTTGCCTCTGTGTCCGGATGAAAGGGATCAGACAACTCAGTTCATCCAGGTAACAAATAAATAAACAGAAGTCTCTGCCCTAACGACAACTCTATCTTCAGGTGACAATAGCTACGGAAGAGTCGACTGCAAAAGTGAACTAGAGAAGTACAGCTGAAAACAGTTCCCAGTCCAGCAGTTGAAACACATCATTCACAACTCCATCACCATACACCACAACTGCACTTACCACACTAAACCTGAGAAGAGAGGCAAGAACTGCTCTCTTTTGTACGTGGGCTCAGCACAAAGGAATTTAGGAACCAAATTTACCTATCACAGTAAGCTTCTCTCTCAGAAATTACATTTAAAGCTTTATCATGACAGATCTAGCTTTTTGAAGAGAAATGCTATTTAAATCATGCAAGTCAGGTTATCTCACTCTCCTGTGCTCTGTATAGGACCAAAGCAGAGCACAATGCGCCCAAAATCAGGCAGAAAATCTGACTGGCCTGGGACAAGGATGCTTACCTCTGTCCTGCACTGTCACTACTGCTGCATCTGTCCAAGAGAAAATAACTAGGAAGTTACCATAAATTTAGTCTGGCTAAGGAAAGTTTCTAGCATAACTAACTTGAAGCAAGTATTTCGAACCTCCTGGGGGAAATTTGTTTTTTGCTAGTAGGTAAGATATGTGGGGAGAGATACTGAAAAGGAAAGGCTTTCTTTTCAGTCAGAAATTTCTTATTACCATGCACACATATCTTTGGAAGGAAAAACAAAAACCAAAAGAAGCCAGCAAACAGATACTGTTCAATTTATCTATCTGAACAGATGAACCAGGTTTGTACGATTTATGAAGAAACAAAAGGTTTCAGTTACTGACAAAATCTGTACATTACACATTGTATCTGGCTTACACTAATGAACTTTCTAAAAATCTTTAGGACTGGAGGAGACTTCCTGGTCCAGCAACTCTTATCACCTGCTGTAACTGATATTATCTAAATATACAATACATATATAGATAAAAAATACAAATATATAAATACATAGATAGAAAAATAGCTTTCAATGTGTGTTTTATTTGCTCCCCTGTGGAGGTGGCTCCTCACTCTTCTGGTAGTTTGAGAGTTGGTGCTGATTTCAACACACTCTTCCTTACTGTCAATTTACACATATTTACATATTTGTTTTCAGTGTTACCCTTTTTCCTTATACAGCTCTCCATCTCTCTGTACTTCATAGTATTTAAGAAAAAGCAGTATTTACTCAAAATATTTTTACTCTAAGCCAGTAAAAAATTATCATGCTTCTAATCTGAGACTGTTTTGGGTCAAGTCCATGTGGGCATTAAAAGCCCAAGAGATGCCACCATGTCTTTTCCCTTTAAATGGAGCATTAAAATCCCTACTGGAAAAGAAAAAAGTACATTTAAAAATAATGAGAAAGTGACATTTACCTCTGTTTCATTATTACAACTGGCTCTCAGCTTATACAATGGTTGCTTTTTAGTTATTTTCCTCCTAAAAGGCCATTTCAGCCACAAAGAAATGGGGCAGGACAGCTGTGTAGGCGCTGGGAATATGAACAGTAATGGTTACATTTCAGTATGCCATTCCAAGAAGACATTAGCATGAAGCCTACTTTTAGCAATCAAGAGCTTTCACAATAGTCCTCTGCAAATTCAGGATGGCATATCAACAAAGATGGCATATCAGTAGAAGACTACTGGCATTCAAATATCTCTGGATTTTTTTTTTTTTTTAATTTCAGTAACATAGCCTAATGAATTAAGAGTGGCAGATATTGATTTCAGAACTAACATTAGCATTGACTCTGAGTCCTCACCAAGTCAAGGCACTATCCTGTCTCTTCAAAACTGATAACCCAACAATTCCTTAGACAGCTTATGCCAAATTTTGTACGGGTTTAATTTTTTTTTCATCCCTAGTGTCTAAACAAGAATAATCACTATCAATACATCAGGTTTTTCTAACTCTCTGCTTAAATTGGGAGTAGAAAGATATCCTTTAAAGCAGTTTTATATACCTTGGTATTTAGGTTACAGAGTTAAGATCATTGCAAAGTGGACTTTACTACCAAAGTAGGTTTCTTGTTGCACAAAGGAGTTCGCATGATTGTATTAAAGTATAATTTCATTTATATCTATAAATGAAAGCCCAGTCTCTTATTCATATTAATTTTTTCAGTACTTATTGACAAAAAAAAAAAAAAAAAAAAGCATTATTTTCTCCATTCCCCTTCATCAGATGAACCACCACAGTTAAAGGCAAACTCTCTGGCCCATTACTTACGTTGATGTATTTGATTTATGTTTTTCCTGAATTGTTGAGAATAGTTCAGTTTTATGGGATACAGCTGGAACTGCAATCAATGTTACACAGAAATTCATCATTTATTTTTTCAACACAAGGTGAATTGGTAATTTAAAAAAAAAAATTCAAAGAGCTGTAAAAAGTGTAGAAATATGGATATGTGAAAACTACTGATGTAAACTACTTGTATTTTAGGTATTTTAAAATAATGTGTGATGTAGCTAAATAACCATTTTTCCTTATTTACATAGGTATTTTTAAACTGGAGAAATTCTATTAACATCTGTAGTAAGACAACAGAACTGCTATTACTGCACAACCACATATCTCCACTGAAAGTGGATGTCAGTCTCTTGGAAGGTCAAAACCTCCAGGAATTTCAGGAACTGAAATAGCATGAACTGGATCACTGCCAGGAAAAGAAGATATAACTCGTTTGTTAATGCATAGGTATATGAAGTGGGAGTGGAGAAAAGGAACAAGGAGAGATAACTATTTAAGATTTGGTTTTCATTACAGGAACTTCTGGGTCCCACATGGAAGGATTTCACTGCGGTTCTACTTACTCATGCAGACAAGGCAGAAGAGGCTGGACTGAGTGAGGAGGCATATTTGCACAGTGCCTCAAGTACGCTGTTGTCACTTCTCAGCTCAGTACAGCATAAATACATTTTCCTGAACAATCAGAAGAGCATAATTAAAGAGGAAAGAGCTACTGTCTTAAGAAAGCTCTTGAATTTTATAAGACAAAATAATTATCAAGTGCTTCTACTTAAACACTAGCAAGGAATAAAATCAGCTTTCAGGTGTTCGTTTGTCTGTTTTCTATGGTAGGTAACAATTAATAGAAATAAAAGCTGAGAAGCCATCAACTGGAAAATTTGACATCCATACCAAATATCTTTGAACATACAGTTGGAAATACCTCTTTAGATTGCCAAATTACTTGCCTTTCATCTAGTACCTCACACCACCACATCCAGAATCCCAGCTTCAACCACAAAATCAGAATAGTACTTTAAATCATGCTCCTAATACGTATGTAGTCACAAATGAGATTTTATGCTACACCAGATTGTATATTACAGTTAATATAGAGCACAGATGTGGAAGAAAAAAAAAAAATGTAAAAACTGCAAAGGAGTTCAGACTGTAAGGGAGCCTTTTTGCTCAATTCTTCAAGCTTTCTGAAGCTCCTCTGAATTCCAAAGTTTGTAAAGAGCTTTCCAGTATTAAAAGCTAAGATTTATCTACTGTAAAAGTATTTCCCTACCTTGATGCTGGATGTTAGAATTGAAATTTTGAACTTCAAGAATTTTGTTTAAAAAGACATTATTGTATATGTAAACTACAAGGCAGATAAAATGGCTCCCATGTGCTTAACGCTATTTGGCACATTTAAAAGAAGTAATTATTATTGCCTATTCCCAGATTCATAAAAAAATAACACTGTTTATAGGCACATACAAAACTCATTCAAAAAAGAAATCTGTTCATCTCTTCTTTTGTGCTTGTTGCTTTTAATTTTATATCATTGTCATTTTGTTTTCTCTCCCAGTTTACTGGATGAAGTTCAAAGCCCATAAAATTCAGAGTGGTTACGGTTTTTTATTTCAGTGGTTAAAAAAAGCACTTACTGTTTCAGTGGCTAGACAGTAATCAGTTAATTAAATGTTATATGCCAAAACATCTGAAGTATCTCTAAATAGTTATTTAAAAGGTTTATTGCAAATTGATCTAAAATAATTACTTTTAGATTATTAAAAGACAGGAATTAAAAGTAGTAAGTGAGGCTATTACCATAGCAACTATGACTACCTGTACTACATTATTACGGAATAATTCTAATTGTAAAAACTGAAGAAACCATTTCTGTTAAAACCAAAGCATCTTTTGCATAAAACGTCATTGCACAAAAATACATTAGAACAAAGAATCAGTTCATTTTATACCTCATTGGCATTGGAAACTGCAATATTTTTGGTAGTATTTGACTAGGTCTGGCAATTTCTTTGCTATTCTTTCTTCGTACTTGTCGTGGTTTTGTTTAGTGAGGGGGGGCCTAAGGTGGTAGCTTCTGTAGGAAACTGCTAGAAGTCGCTCCCCTTTGTTCAGGGGACTTGGCCAGGCCTAGGGCGGACCTGCTGCTGGCCAAGGCCGAGCCGATTGGTAGCAGAATGTCTCGTGATAACGCCTCTGCGATAACGTATTTAAGAATGGGAAAACAGAAAAAAAGAGAGAAGAGAAGATGTGAAGAAGCTGAGCAGGGGCAGAGGCGCAGAGGGGGAGGCGCAGGCCTCATGGGCCTTGCAGGCCTCACCCTCTGGCCTCTCGCCAGGCAGCCGACTGGGCCCGACTCGGTCCAGCCCGGCTGCAAGAAGTGGAAAGGAGATGAGAAGTGAATAAGATGTAAAAAAGATCCTGAGAGACATCTACCAGCCTGTTGTGAGGAACGGCTGCAGACGCCAGGGTCAGTTCAGAAGGAGGGGGAGGAGTAATGCGGCTCCTGGCCAAGATTCCCCTGCAGCCTGTGGTGACGACCATGGTGGAGCAGGTTGTCCCCCTGCAGCCCACGGAGGTCCACGGAGGGGCAGAGATCCACTTGGAGCCCATGAAGGACCCCGTACCGGGGGAGGTGGATGCCTGAAGGCAGCTGTGGCCCGTGGAGGGCCCGCTGGGACAGCTGTTCTGGAGAGACTGCACCCGTGGAAGAGATGACCCACGCCGGAGCAGTTCCACGAAGGACTGTGGCCCGTGGGAGGGACCCCACGATGGAGCAGGGAGGAATGTGAGGAGTTCTTCCCCCGACCATGAAGCAGCGGTGTAGAACAACATATGATGAACTGACTGCAACCCCCATTCCCTCTTCCCCCCTGTGCCGCTCGGGGAGGAGGGTGAAGGTAGTAGAGATAATGTTAAGCTTGGGAAGAGGGAGGGGTGGGGGGAGGTTATCTTGTTCTCTGTCTCATTATCCTGCTGTTTGTAGTAATAAATGAATAGTTTTCCCCAAGTCGAGTCTGTTTTGCCCATGACGGTAACTTTAAGGATTTCTCCCTGTCCTTATCTCAAACCTCGAGCCGTTTTTCCTTATATTTTCTCTCCCTGTTCTCTCAGAAGGTGGGGGGAGTGAGAGAGAGACTGCGTAGTCTGGTCCAATCGGGGCTGAACTACGACAGTACTGTATGTCATTTGGCAGGAAATATCTAGGTGGACTAAA
Organism: Chlamydotis macqueenii; assembly: GCF_036417535.1. Lineage (NCBI taxonomy): Eukaryota > Metazoa > Chordata > Aves > Otidiformes > Otididae > Chlamydotis > Chlamydotis macqueenii. The sequence goes on from NC_141559.1 coordinate 26,645,085, forward strand.
GAACTATTTTAGCAAAGTGACACCTTTGGTCTTACTGACAATATAACAGCTTCACTGTGGGACATGAAAGTATGTCCATTTGTCTATCTTAGGGCATAAAGGGCCATAGTTTAATCTTCCCATTACAAATGTCTGTAGGCCACTTAGGCAACACAGCCAAGAATAAAAGTTGCAGAGGTTTACCATATATCTGAAAACTGCTTGGAAGTGGAGAAAAACTATTAAAAGGTGACTAGAAGAATGAAGAAGATTATGGTCTTCACTAACTAACTGCTAGTCCTGCACCTCTTGAAGAGCAGTTAGCACACATGGAACATGGCAGAAATTTTTGCTCCATAGATCCTCTAAACTGAAAATACACTTGGCCTGCCTGTAGTTCTACCATGAACAAACCTCGGCAATTAAGTCTTGAGCACTGAGTGGTTAATGACTGTTGACAATACTTAACCTCAAGGACAGTAAGCATTGTGAATGAGTGGATTATGAAAGCGTTGGAGGCACATTCTGTACCTCTGGAAGAGGCGTCAAACAGAAAAAGTATTAGCCATGCATTTCAGAGGTGTAATATATTCATGTTTTTTATTGTACTTTCCATTTCAATATCTGAAAAAGCTTCTAATAGCCATTTATTTATTTAATTCCGCTGTTTGTCATGGTCTCTGCCCTGCAGACTCCTTTCCCTTTCACTTCAAATGGAACTCCTTTGTACGTAGCAACACACTGGTCATTGGTATGAAGATTAGGTTGGATTTGCTCCCAAATCTTCTTCTTGGGATTAAGTTCCTTCTCAGGATCTCCTGTTTCAAGACAAAGAATAACCTAATAGCACACAACACAGAAGGCAGAGCAAGAGCTCTATATATGAACACATCTGTTACAGCCCACATAGCACCACTGCACACACTTTTAAGGGAAAAAAACACCATTACCTGCGATTCTCAAAATGAAAACTTTCATTAAAATTAGGAATTGTCTAGGAAATGTCTCCAGAGCCTCTCTCAAAATGCTGATCTTTCATGGGAAAAAAAGGTTGTAAGTAACATATCACAAATACTGTCAAAAGGAAGAAATCAAACCATTGCTAGTTGCTAGTTCACAAAATTTACTAGAGACCAAAAGGATTCCTAAAAATGTAGGTGATGAACCACAGAAATACACTACTCACCAAGACACAGGTTTATAGCATCTTAGGTTTAGGAATTAATTATTTTTATAAGCAATTAATATTAAGTTAATTTGGCAGGTACCCTTACAGTTGAGAATTATTGAACTTAGACAAGAATAGTCCAAAATTAGGCTACTGACATTTAATTTTAGTCCCAAGTCTCCACACTGTTCTGATACCATTTGTCCTATTTGATGATTAGCTCTGGTGCCTAAAGTAAGAGAAGCATTAGAGGTTAGCTTGTATTTCAGCAGTTACGGCCTCAGTCTCTGTAAGTCTCAGTTCCCTCTTTCTATAAGTACACGACAATAAGCTATCTACCCCAGAGGTATTGACACTCTAACTACATTAGCAAATCTGACTAATTTAAGGATCTCTAATGATCACAAAATGCAGGTTTCTCCTACTAATGTTCTGAAGTACTGCTAAGGAATTACAAAGAATAGTGTAGTATTTCAGTCATATTTTTCCTATTTTAAAAACAGGAATGAAATGCAAAGTACACGAAAAAAACAACTAAGTAAATCAGCTCTCTTGCTGTAAAGACTTATACCAAATAAACTGCTGCCTGCTGACATAATTTATATAAAGCAAGGCAACCAACTCACTGTACAATTACTTTCTGATCAAAGATCAAGTAAACAATCTCTTAATTCTAATACAATGCAGATTCTCTTAAAAAAAAAAAGATAGTTAAAAGTTACTTAATTATAATACTGTCGGGTGCTTTTAACCTCGTCTGTAACACAGGCAGGACAAATAAAAAAATGACAAGACTTGTTTCAAACATAATTAGAGTATATTTAAATGCTGAAAGGGATTCCACACTATTTCATTGTTGACGTTTTCTATATATGTTTTTACTTGCTTGGAGTGCCATATTGGCATCATTCTCCCCAAACTATAAAAATCTTAAAGTTCCAGAACAAGCAAGAATCAGAAAACATCCTAGTAAACAGATCCTCCCTGAGATCCTCTCAGAGGAGCCAAGAGTTCCTAAAAGAAAATGAGGAGCTCTCCAAGAGAGCATCATGTCTAGCACTATCATCTTCCACTAAACATTGTCCTCAAAAGTTCAGGAAGAAAAACTATTAAGGCTACAGGGATTTTAACATACGTGTTTCTAGTAGCTGGGTGCAATTAATTACTGCTTGGTGTATTCCTGACTGGCTGATCAACAGTTAAACAAACTACTCTCATTCCAGTCTACCTTACTGTTTTCCTCCTTTAAATTTTTTCAATAGTTCAATCTACTCACGTTCTCAGTGCCTGTGAAAGTAAGTTACTTCTGCCTGTAGATGGCTCTAACTTCTGTAGTTTCTATATAAGTAACTGTGAAAGAGAAGCAGACCAGGCCAGATTTCTCTGTTAAGCAGGCTAGCCCTGCCAGAGCAAGATTCAGTAATGTGGTCGAGTTATTTCATAACTACAGTGCACTTAATATTTAAAAGAAAAATCAGTAATACCATTAATAAATTAAACATTTAGAGGTAATTGTGTATTTAAAAATAATAATAATAATAATAATAATCCTGCTCAATGCTCAAGTTCATGAACAAAGCCAGACTTGGATTTAGACCAAAGCGAATGCATACAAACTAATAAAATCATTAAACAGAATGTTAAACAATCCATTGTGCATTTCTTTCCCCCTACTCAAATATAAAAAGCATTGAACTTTTTCAGTAAGGAAAAAAATCTGACTTTCATTATAAAAAACACGCTTTGGATGTTAATAAGTTTCTTTGGAATCCTGCATCAAGCTCCCTTGGGATCTGTGGTGAGCTCATATTAGATTAGCATAGGCACCAATTTTAAATACTACCAGAACTTTAGGCTGTGCATTTTCCTATGACTTCTCAATGCATTCCTTCTTCCCAGAAAATACTCTTTAGAAGGGATTCTATAAATAAAACAAATTTAAATTTGTAACGGTTTAATGAGCTTCCCACTCTTTTTACACAAGAAGAAGCAAATAAGAGGTCCCAAATTTTGTTAAACATATCATTTGGTCTAGCAGTTTAAACATTACAAAATAAATTCTCATGAGCGAGAAACCTCTTCACTTTGTAACAGCTCAGTAACTACTGAAAGAATGTATCTCAGTGCAAGAAGGGCCAAAAGAACGTGGTGATGTTAACACCACATAGCCCACTGTGGGTTATAACTATGCAAATGAAGCAATGCATCCATACACCAAAGCTTTGCTTGAAGAAACCTGTTAAATACAGACCAACCACTGCACTCCAGTTTTAGCACTTGTTTTTTTTTTTTTTAAGATACACTTATTAACTAAATTGCCAAGGATTCTTGGACTAGTATGATTATCTAATTATGTAACTTAAATAACAGATGGTTCCTGTGGCATTTTTGCATTGAAGAATTTTGTCAAAGCGTCAATTACACTACTATTAGAAAGAAGATTTCACAGTTATGTGCGAAAACTCCAAGAATTATTGCTGTCTTATGGCAATTAGTGTAGGAGGATATAGTATTTACAGACATGCGATGTAATAACTTTTGTATGGCTTATGAATCAGACCTTTTCCACTGAAGGTAAATAAAAATTTGATAAAGTTCTTAACACAAAAAAAAGCGCAACAGATCTTAAAGATGCATGGATTGGAGTATAAAACAGTGTTAAAGTTCCCCCAAAAGCAATAAAATAAAGCAAACAAACAAAAAAGAACATTCCTCCAGACAACAGCATTCCTTATCAAATTACTCCTCTACTACTCTCAAGCTGGTTCTAGGAAAACTCTCAAGTTCCTACAGAAAAAAGTTCAATTGGCTTGAATCGAGATACAATTTGTTTACTTTTACTAAAATGACCAAAGAAAGTTAGCCTGTATCTCATTAATATTTTATATGGTGGAGAGAGAAGGCTTAAAAGTAATTTGATTTCAAGCTGCTTGACAGAGAGCTGTGTACATTTTTGAGTTGCTTTATTGTTGCTGCTGCTTTTGCTGCTGCTTCATAGGCTTTCATACTTCAAACCACAATAAGACCCAGCTATCCTTTCTATTTTAATTTCAAGGACGCAAACTGAGTCTTTAGGCTTTAAAATTACTCCTTTTAAAAAAAAAAAAATTGATCAGAATATAAATGGTTACAATTAAGCACTGAAATTAAGTGACATATGACATAGCAAGGATTCTACTCTCCTCGTAACAGTATCGGTGAGGTTCCAGACTGCCTTTGCGGAGACAGCAGCTAAGAAGCACATGATATTTTAACATCAAAAAGGTGAATTGAAGATATAGACATACAAATTCATTAAAAATTGAAAAACAGCTTTCCAGTCTCCCAGTAAGTTTCTGCTGCCCAGGAATAAACAAAAAAACAAAAAAAAAACCACACCAACAAAAAAAAAACCCAACCAAACAAAAAACCACTGACCTGTTTAAAAAGGAGAAAAACCAAAACTTCCAAACCAGAAAAAGGAATCAGGTAGAGAGGGGGGGGTACAGGGACAACACACCAAACCCACCATAAGTTGTTAATCACTCAGAAAAGAAGGTAAGTGGCAATCTGAGTCTCTAGCTAAAAGAAACTTAAAAAAAAACAAACAACCCTAAAGCAAACCAAAACCTACCAATGAACAGTATTAATATCTCAGTTGACAAAGGCAATATGCAAAAGACAATTATGCAACAAGTTAAGTTACAGAAGCAGATGATTTTGTGAGTCTCCATCCATCAATACTTTTTTTCTTGCTGTCTCCTACTCACTTCAAGATAATAAAATCACAAGTCTTAAAATTCTTCAAAATAAGTTTTATGTAACTAGGAGATACTTTTTTTTTTGCAACTATGGAGTCAAATAGTTTAATTATTTTGATAAAACTTAAATAGTCATGTGCAAGAAAAGTCATGGCTTATAGAAAACAGCACTACTACCAGCTCTCATATTATTTTCAAAGGTGACATATATGAAGTTACTTGAGATACAAGTTCACAGTAAGGACACGTCTTAGATACTAACAAACAAAAAAGACTCACCACCGCTGAAAAAAAGCCACATGCCCAGATTGACTTGTACATAATTTTTCAAGGCTTGTGCACTATAAGGATTTACTCTACAGCTTGATTCTCTCTTGCATATCCATTTCCACAGCAACAGAAAGCGAAATGAGTGTATCCGTGACAACATTTCATCCATCTTTACTCACAGATATGTGATAACTACTAGAAGTTAAGAGTGAATATTCCTACAATTCAGTCAACGCAATTGCTGAAGCCTTTCAGATTTCAGTACAGCTTACTACTTCTGCATCTTAACTAGCAAGCCTGGAATATTTTTAATATTGAAATCTAAAAATGAAAAAAAATCCTGCAAGACCAACTTCCATCTTAAACATGGTACTATTCTAAAATATTTTCAATCAGAGGATTAAATCACAGCAAGCTGAGCTTTCCTCCTGTTTCAAAACCACCTCAAGAGACCACTACTTCCTTTATCATATGCCAAACAAAATACTTATTTTTTTTAGATCATCACAGTTTCAACCATGAAAAGTATAAAAATTTCTATGTATGTACATATATGCATATATTTATGAAAGTTATTTCATGCAAATATGTTTAAGCATAGAGCTCGTCAAGAGGTTCATAAATAAAAACACTGCTATATAGCTAGAAATTGTCAGAGGTGCTTAAAAAGATTTATATGTTTCAATGTAGAAAACAAAGCCACATCATTTTTTCAGGCATGAAAGTCTACTTTTGAGCAAAAAATTCTTCCTGAAGATGAATACTTTGTTGATAAATGCACATGAATACAACTCCATCCAATACTGGAAACACTGGGAGTTAGGATAAAGCGATGTAGTGATCCTGAGTGTAGTGATCACTGTTCATCAGGAACTCAGAGATCCACTAACAGTTGACCTGAGGAGGTCTGGGCTTGCGCTGTGCTACAAAAATCCCTGGAGTGCACGATAAATGTAGCCAGTCTTTCTGTTTGACAGTTAAAATGAAGAAAAAAATACAACAGCTCAAATGACAAGTGGGGAATCTCTTCTATGGACAGGGAGTGCACAGCATGCTGCACACGGATCAGAAGCCTGTCTGATGCTGCACTAACTTGGGGTTCATATCATCTGTGTGATGTGAGGTTATTTATACCATTCTCTCTTTTCAGTGTCAGCTCTAATAAATAGCATTTCAAATGATACTTTGCAGAGTTTGAGCGCCTTTCTTGCTGGGATCATAATGGACCAGCACCTCCTGATGAAAAACACTGAAAACCATGACAGACATAACAAAGCAGCAGCGCTAATAAAGACAGCAACAGGAGAAGCAAAATCTCACTGTGTCCCTTTCAGCCTGTGAGAATAACAAACTGGTATTTGGGTAGAAGGGAAGCATTCTCCAACATGCTATATCTGTGAAGCTTTGTTCAGTTACCAATACGCAGGGTTAGAAACTAACAATTGTCATAGATGAGTGGGAGTTGAAGAAAGTGGGAAAACAGATGAAAATAATCTTTTGAAAAAGTTTAAATGTTATTATTTTCTTTTTTTTTTTTATTCTGAAAAAAAAAAAAAAACCACCAGATTTACTGATTTAATTAAGTGGGAAGAAGTCCAATGTCTGCCTTCGGAGACTCCAAAAGTAATTTCATCCCAGACAAAAAAAAAAACCCAAAAAAAATCCTAATATTTTGAATATTATAGGTCCCTCGCATAAATAGGAGATTCCCATCCCCTCCAATCCTCTCCATTTCTTCTTCCTCCTCCTTCAAAAAACCCCTCTACCTCAAGTTTTGCCACTTTCATTAGGGTGAGGAGCTGGTATCAGGAACTTACCACTTGCTCACTTACACTGAGACACTGAGAAAGATCCTTTACATTTGCTTACTGTAACTTGCAAAGTGCAAATACATTTGTCCATACATTTCAAAAGTAGAAATACTTATTGAGGCTTAAAGAAAGTGGGTAGTTTTATATTAAAGTACTATACAACTTTTTCAAGTTACAGTTTTTTTCCAGTATTTTCCAATTTTTGGCAAGTGGTTCAGTACTTTCAACCCTTTATTCACACAATTTTAGGATGTCAATAATAAAAAAGTTTGACTGTCACTACTTCTGAAAATTTCAACAAAAAGTGCAATCAACTTTAAAACTTCCTTCTGCTTCAACACTGAGGTCACCTTGGCACACTTATTTCCTCCAATTTCCCAAATACTTGCTTACCAGGAAAACCTGCAAAAGTTATTCTGTCCCCAGGTACTGCCCCCGGTGGGGGAGCCAGAATTTCCACTTTTTCTGGGGAGCTGGCACACATCACCATTGCTTGAGATACTACTCCTCTCATCTTTGCAGGCTTCAAGTTGCAGAGTAGTATTGCCATCCGATTCTGCATCTTGGGGGAGGAAAACAGAAGGATGTGAGTACCTAAATGCCATATGCTTTTGAGGACTCTAATTATTTCATTATAACAAAAGAATTACAATGAAGAGACCTTAACATGGACAAGAGAAACATACAACAACAGATGCGCAATTTTAATGCCAGCACACCAGCAACAAATAATTTGTAAACCACTTAAGAGCTGGCCAGTAAACAGTGAAGTAAATGGTGAATTGTAATACACTTACTATGGAAATACAAAATGTGCAATTCAGAAATCCAAAAACCAGGCAATGCACTTCACCCACATTCTATCTTTATTTGTTCCAGATCACCACTTCAGTCCACTTTCAGTACAGCACTATTAACCAAGCAATTTCCATTTAATCATAATAACTATAATTGAAAAAACCAAACCCATAAAGCCATTCTGAAAATTTTATCTCTGACCTAGTCAAATTTGTAATCTGTTCACCGAAAGCATATAGTTGTTTTACATAATTAGCTCACCTGAATCTTAAATTTTAACTTATTTAACCCAACTACTTTGAACACGTTAACCATTGAAAATGCCTGTATATACTGTGCACTGCAATTTGTTAGAGCAAAACTGTAAACTCAGTTCCTTCATTGTTTTATTTTAATTAAAAATACAATAGTAAACTAGAGAAAGCATACTTTGTTACAGGAAACTGTCACACTTCAGCCTAGAAAACAAAATCATACTTTCAAACTGAATAAAGATTAAACCCGGAAAGCTCTTAACAGACAAACAAAAAGTAAGGAAGCCTTAATTCCCTTACTCCTAATGCACATGTATGTCTCTGTGTTTCTAGCTTTCAGTCTTTGTGCGTTACAACACAAACTTTAAACAAAACTGCAAAATTAATACTTAATAAAACTCACATGATCAGGTATTCTGAAGACTGCATATTTACCAAGTAAAACATTTTTAAAAGCAAAGATAAAAATCTCCAAAATGAAGCAGTTATAATGAAAAGCTGATCTTGCATAAGTTTCAAGGCAGCCCATTGACTGAAAGTTTAAGTTATTACTTAAGTTATTACTATGGACATAAATAGCCCAAAACACAGTAAATTGCTGTAAGACATCAGCAACTAAAACGCAAGTGGTAGACATTATCTAGCACTGAATAACAATTAGCAAATGGATATACAGAATAAAAGAAACAAGATTTCTGTATTTGGTACTCAATTTTAGTTTTTACTAACTGGAAAAAATGCTAGACCATTGCTTTTTTTATTAGATATTATACTATTGACAAAACCAGACTGCACTAATACAGAAATAGAAATCATAGTCTTCATCAAATTAACAGGAAAGAAAACCAAACCAGCATCTCTCCAATCACAGTGGCCAACATGTTTATATGTATTGCATGAGATTTGTGTGTGAGAAGTTGATTACTATTACAAAATTAAGAAGTATTTATCAACATTTCAAAAATACACATCATCTCATCAGTTTTACTAGGAAATACCTTCAAATGCTTTTGAAAAACTGCTCTAATATTAAGATATGTGCACTGATTTAACAAATAAATGGTAAAAAAAACCCACAAGGTTAAATAAATACTTTTATAAAACAAAAAGAAAAACCCACGCTAGGATGGTCAGCCAAAAGCAGAACACCGTTATTTCAAGGTTGTTTTTTTCCTTTTTATTATAAATGGCTCAATATTTAAACGGTCTTCAGATAAATTACAATTCCGTAATTACAGAGAAAAAAGAAACTAGACCTAAGCCTTCTAACAATGAAAAAGTTTTTAGTAGTTCTTTTTTTTAAAACTGGTTGTGCAAATTTTATAGAAGAGACTTACTGTAATGTTTCCAGAAAACAGGGCTTCAATTACAATTGTAAAATCTGTATTCACAGATAATAAATTTAAAAAAAAAAAAATTTATGAACCATCAAGGAATCGGATGTTCAAGTATCATTCTCTCTGCATTGCCCTTATGAGACCTTTTTACAGCAAATGATAAATAAAATTCTGAAATGTGTCAGATACAGAGAGTTAGATCCAGTAATTCTACTGATGGCCACTATCTCTAACCCCGTAAAATCAGAGGAACAAAAGAAACAATCTAATTTTTCAAAAGTTACTGTAAAAACAAACTGAGAGATAAATAAGATTGGGTAGAGAGTGGGGAAAAAAGAAGAATCCTGACTCCCTTTCCCAATACCTGAAAAGTTCTATCAGAAATACAAGGTGTTACTGAAAAGCATCTGAAGGTGAGACAGACAGACAGTAAGCGTATGTTTCCTTCTGCATATGTATTGTTATCCCGTAAAGCGAATTCCAGTTAAGAACAACAGGGCAAATCCCTACACTTAGAAGGACACAAACAGACGCAAGTCTATGTCTACAGGGAGCTGATAAGGCTCTGGCAGCACTGGGAGTGTTTGATATATAAATAAGCTGAGAATAAGCAAGAAAATTCAAATTTATCTCCTTGAAACAATAACAACCTCTGCTGACCTTCCAAAGAGTCAATTATTTTGTTTCAGAAATCCAGGAACTTCAAAACTGACAACTCAACTAGTGAGAAATTGATTTAGTTTCAGCAAGAACCTCAGTTGTTACAGTTTCTATGGTTGGACACACAGCTACTTCACATTTAGAGTAAAACAATGCATTTTCCCAACATGCTGGCAGAATGAAGCATGGGAGTGGGGAAAGAAATAAGGCAAAGAAACTAAAATGAGGAAAAGTTAATCCTGAAGTTTACCATAAGAAAACCCAAGAGATATCCTTGAAGCACCAGTGTTAAATTGCTCTTTTTCTTAATCCTTGAAGTTTCCTTTGTAACTGATTATCAACTAACTATCCCTCTATATGTCTAAATTAAGTATTGTGACAAACTGCAACAGCTAGCTAATATTATTTAAAACCAACACACTGATTGCTTTAAAACCAGAATGAGGGGCAACAAAAAGCCCTCCTCAATTTATTACATGCTAGTCTGGATCTTCAGTTTGCCAGTAAATATTATGGTTACATAGATATTTCTATGTTTCATATTTAAAAACACAGTAGCATTTAATATAGCCTTGAAGTTTAATGCTACAAAAGCAGAGGAGAAAAAAAAAAAATTGATTGCTTTAAAAGAGCTGTCTTATGTAAACTGTTCTGGCTTTGTTTAGTGAGGGGGAGCCTAAGGTGGCAGCTTCTGTAGGAAACTGCTAGAAGTCGCTCCCCTTTGTTCAGTGGACTCGGCCGGGCCTAGGGCGGACCTGCTGCTGGCCAAGGCCGGGCCGATTGGTAGCAGAATGTCTCGTGATAACGCCTCTGCGATAACGTATTTAAGAAGGGGAAAACAGGGGAGGGAAAAAAAAAAAAAAAAAAAAAAAAAAATGGAGAAGATGTGAAGCAGCTGAGTGGGGTAAAGAGGGGGAGGCACGAGCCTTGGGGGCCTTGGAGGCCTCACCCTCTGGCCTCTTGCCACGCAGCCGACTGGGCCCAACTCAGCCCGGCCCGGCTGCAAGAAGTGGAGAGGAGATGAGAAGTGAATAAGATGTAAAAAGGATCCTGAGAGGCATCTACCAGCCTGTTGTGAGGAACGGCTGCAGACGCCAAGGTCAGTTCAGAAGGAGGGGGAGGAGCAATGCGGCTCCTGGCCAAGATTCCCCTGCAGCCTGTGACGACGACCATGGTGGAGCAGGTTGTCCCCCTGCAGCCCATGGAGGTCCACGGAGGAGCAGAGATCCACCTGCAGCCCATGGAGGTCCACGGAGGAGCAGAGATCCACCTGCAGCCCATGGAGGACCCCACAGCTGTGGAGGCCTGAAGGCAGCTGTGGCCCATGGAGGGCCCGCTAGGGCAGCTGTTCTGGAGGGACTGCACTCTGTGGAAGAGATGACCCATGACGGAGCAGCTTCCCGAAGGACTGTGGCCCGTGGGAGGGACCCCACGCTGGAGCAGAGGAGGAATGTGAGGAGTTCTTCCCCCGATGACAACGTAGCAGCATGAAACAACACGTGATGAACTGACCACGACCCCCATTCCCTTTTCCCCGCTGTGCCGCTCCGGGGGCAGGGAAAGGTAGTAGAGATAATGTTAAGCCTGGGAAGAGGGAGGGGTGAGGGGAGGTTATCTTGTTCTCTGTCTCATTATCCTGCTGTTTTTAGTAATAAATGAATAGTTTTCCCCAAGTCGAGTCTGTTTTGCCCATAACGGTAACTTTAAAGATTTCTCCCCATCCTTATCTCAAACCTCGAGCCGTTTTTCCTTATGTCATCTCCCCCTGTTCTCTCAGAGGGTGGGGGGAGCAAGAAAGAGACTGCGTAGTCTGGTCCCGATCAGGGCTGAACTACGACAAAACTTATTGACACATTCTGTGTAACACGCATTCTGTAATCACTGTTCCTTATGATTTATAGAAACATTTTTTCCCTGCAGACTACATAAAGAAAATTAGAAGATCAAGAGTATTTCTAAAGAATGTAATTACCATTCTATCTAAGAAACAGAAAATAAATTCCAGTACCATTTGCTAATTCCTGGGTGGACAACAATAACCTTTAAACAATGATCTAGAAATAAAAAAGACTAAGCCATCTAAATAAAAAGTTTCTGCTATAAAAATGAGACTACATAGTTCATAAGAGATACAGCTGTAATGCATCCTCTCACAAAGAATGGTTGCAGGATACTGTTTCTGGAGGCTGATGGTGGCCTCACCTCTTCTTGCCAAGTTTAAGATACCTGCCCTGCATTCTTGTCCTTCACTTCCGATCATCAATATGAAGATCTCTAAAGGTAAAGGGGATTTCAGCAGTTAAAAAAAGTGACACTTCAGAATTGTCTGAATTTCAAGTATGATTGCCTGAGAAAGGTATTGATGCTAGGAGATCTACTTCAGAAAGCCAAGTGCAGTGGCAGAAAAGCTGTCAGTTCCTGCTAATGTGATCAGAGGGCTGGAGCACCTCTCTTATGAGGACAGGCTGAGAGAGTTGGGGCTGTTCAGCCTGGAGAAGAGAAGGCTCTGGGGAGACCTTATAGTTGTCTTCCAGTGTCTCAAGGGGGCCTACAAGAAAGAGGGGGAGAGACTGTTCAGTAGGGCCTGTTGTGATAGGATGAGGGGTAATGGTTTCAGAATAGAGGGAGATAGATTTAGATTGGATATTAGGAAAAATTTTTTTTACACTGAGGGCTGTAAAACACAGGAACAGGTTGCCCAGAGAGGTGGTGGATGCCCCATCCCTGGAAACGTTCAAGGCCAGTTTGGATGAGGCTCTGAGCAACCTGATCTAGTCGAAGATGTCCCTGCTCCTTGCAAGGGGGCTGGACTAGAAGACCTTTAAAGGTCCCTTCCAACCCTAACCATTCTGTATTCTACGATTCAGAGCATTCTCCGATTTCCCTCAGCTGCTGCTGCAAGAGCTCAGCATTGGCATGGTCCACTTCATATTTCAGTACAATATTCCTGTTGACTGACGAAACATGTATACATCTATACGTGATGCCTGAAGGTGTAACTTCTGACTTGGCTTCACCACCACCAGTGGTGCACAAAACCACAATGTACCACATATAAAGTGGGCACGCAAGAAGTTTTCACATCCATAAGCAGCCTGCACTGCATACTGAAATCTTATTGAAGATACACATTATGCTTCCTAACCAAAATCAGATTATACAAACACTACAGCCTCAAACACTACTAAATTACCACATCATACACTGCAATCATAAATAGCTGATTTTTTTGTGAATTATATCTATAGTACTTGATCTGATGTTGTCGTAGTTCAGCCCTAACGGGGACCAGACTACGCAGTCTCTCTCTCACTCCCCCCACTCTCCGAGAGAATAGGAGGAGATTTGACAAACAAAAGAAAACCAGGGAAAAAAAAACCAAACACGCGGGTTGAGATTGAACAAAAAGTAAATTTAACAGTAATGACAGAAGAAAACAAGAGAGTGATGGAACACAAATACAGCATAATAGCTCACAACAGATCTCCACATCCAGTCTCTTCCAAGTAGCAGGGCCTCCCTTCAGCACCCTCCTCACTTATATACTGAGCATGATGTCAGATGGGATAGAATAGCCCTTTGGCTAATTTGGGTAAACTAACCCCAGCTGTTAGCTAATTAGTTAACTATCCCAGCCATAGGGGCTACCAGCTTCAGTTCTCCACCCAGCTCAGGTAAATATTAACTCTATCCTGGCCAGAACCAGGACAGATGTATACATTTTTCTTTAAATATATGGCAGTAGTCACATGCCAGGCCCTTACATTTTTGAACACTTCAGAAAACACAAAAAGATGGAAGCTTGCCCCTAAGAATTTACTGTCTAATTGCTTGCCAAAACCAAAACCAGACACACAAACTAACCATTTCCAATGAATGTGCAAGACTGATCCTGATTTTCTGTTAATTAGCACTTTGGATTAATTTTTCCAGACAGCAAGCAGGTTAAGAGAAAAGACTGTTACTGCTGCTGCATTTTGTACATTTCATGTTCTTAAGTTCATTTAGAAGGCTTTTAAGAGATTTTTTCTACAAGCTTTCTTGAGATCGAACTGCTAAAAAAGTGAGCAATTTGAATTTTTGCCCACTGTAAATCCAGTAACTGGACACTATCAGGTGATCAGTGCAGAACGGTTATTGTATTCAGTCATTTTTTCAGTTCAATAACTTTCTGTTTCATAAAAACAACAATCACAATTTTAATTGCAGTTTTACCATGGGGACACGGAGTGAATAGCGATTGAAAAAGCATTTGAGAAAGTGTAGCTTTTCCATAGTAAGATAAATTCCTTCATGACCTGTTTTGCAGTTGCTCTGTACAACATTGCTTTAATTGCCAAGCTTGCATTCGAATGTAGAAGCAGCCTTCAGTCAATTCCTCCCTTCCACTAACCCTCTAGAAGAGGTGTGAAAGGAAAACATAATCTTGAAGTCTCAGGTTGTTCCCAAGACATACATAAATCATACATGTCAAACATAGAAGTGTATCAACTAAAAAAAAGCATAGAGGCAGACTCTATTCCAGACAAGGAGTAAAACCATGTATTTTGTATTCCACTGTTGTTTAAGCCACTCACTGGCCAGCTAAGTTAAATTTACATGCTTTTTTCTTTACTCCATGTCAAACAATTAAATGGTCTATAAAGAGAGTTCGAAGGCAAAGATTTCAAAAGTTTGGATGACAGCAAAAAAGTTACTATTGGTTCTCTAATACATACTAGGAAACCTAAAGGGAAACCTAACATCTGTTAGGTTTAGGAGTCCACTGTGTACCAACAACACCACAGAGGAGTCAGAATAAGATCCCAGGATAGAAGCAACGCAAGCAGAAAGGAACCGGTTTGGAATAAAGGTACTTCTCAATTTTCTAGCAAATGTTGTTAATCATTACTTCCATTTTATTTTTGTTTTCATTACTGTAAAAACTCTTTTAGCAGAATGAAAACACATCCTAGAAACAAATTAAGGTCTTAAGATACTTTAGGAAGGGAAAGACTTCAGTAAATTTTGCCAATACCTGATCCAGAGGAACATGTTTCACTAAACCACTGACAACAGTCCTTGGGCTTGCT
Source organism: Chlamydotis macqueenii (assembly GCF_036417535.1). NCBI lineage: Eukaryota > Metazoa > Chordata > Aves > Otidiformes > Otididae > Chlamydotis > Chlamydotis macqueenii. The sequence goes on from NC_141559.1 coordinate 26,660,174, forward strand.
TCACCAACATCCACTTCTTCAACATACAGAGTATCTGCATCCGGATGCTTCTGGGCAGTAATAATGCAGCCAACACGAAGATCCAGAAGAGAAACATCTACCGTTTTTACATCACTACTTCCAGTAGCTGGTTGCTGTTTCTTCTCCCTCTTTTCACCTATTAAAGAAAGTTTAGTTCATGAAATAAATATTTTAAAAAGCACAACTAATGTATATGACTATTGCAAGGGAAAAGGGAGCTGTAACCTTAGATTTAAATGTAAATCCTGTGTAAAACACTGGAAAAAAGTAAAAAAGTAAAGAGTTAGCACCTCTGTTTCTAGTTTCCAGTGGAGAATCATCATACACTCCAATTTAGACTGTTACTACAAGTAATTACCACCTTAAGACAGAGGTGTTTTCTTGCTTGTAAAGTGAAATCATCCTGAACTTTAAATGCAGCTAACATTTATGTAAGTGACATATACACTCTGCCAAAGGCTACATCAATAAGCCTGATGCCAGTTTTAATAATTAGCAATTACCAGTACCCCTTGCCATGGCTTGGTGTTTCACCAGCAAAAGGAAATGAGACAATCACAAATCATCAGATTACTAGTGCTTAACAACAGCTCCTGACTGTGGACAAGGCTAAGTCACTGCAACTGCGCTGTTACAGTCGCAAAGCAACTCTTCAAGATAACAATAGCTAACACTTTTCACTTCCCAAATATACTAGTGTGTGAAAATGCTCACAGCTTATGAGGTTCCACTGATAAGGAGGCTTTATTCCATGGCAGTGCAAAGGTTTGTTATCACTGATACATACTGTATAGTATAAAACAGTAGTGAAGCAACTATGTAGATATTAATTTCAAGATAAGCAAGTTACATCCAGTTTGTATATAAAACTGTCCTGTTCAAAAGACATTCAGGATTTGCTTAATGACTGATAATCTCAGGGGGATTAAGAAATGTCTAAGGGCTTACTTAAAACAAGCACATCCTGTTATTCTTTTATCCAAGATAGCTTACATATTAATGTAAACTAAACTCTCTTCTTTAGGGAGCAAAAAAGGAAAAGGCGACATAGCAGGCAATTTGATTCATTTATCATGGCTCTATTACAGGGCTGAAATTAAACCATATATCCAGTAACAAAAATGCAGGGTTGTTTTAACATAAGCAATAGCTCTTCAAAAATATTTCAGTTCATATACGACGACTAAAGAGATCTGGTGTTTATGACTGGGTTTTATTAATCTAATTGTAACTATATTACAATTAAGATTAATAAAATCAGTCATATATACAATAATCAAAGAGAAACTGAATAATTTCAAAGACTTGCTATATTTATCCTCAGTATCATTCCTCACTGCTCTCCACTTCATGACATTTCTACACAATAGTCTGGAGCCAAAAAATCAGCTTCTGGCACCCTATTTATTTCACTTTAGAGAAATGCAGTCTGTCACCAAATAAGAAAAAGAAAAGACAACAAAGCAAGTCTGTATACAGTATATAAATATAGATGTACAGAAAATATCCACTTCAAAGCTGCAGGCTAAGGAGAGCACTGCACTCCTCTGGTCAGTGCCGGAGTCAGCCCAGAATCAATATCCAGAGAAGCCTCACAGCCGAAGTTTGCAAGAAGTGGAACAAAGAACACACAAATAACTAGAGAGGAAAAAGGTGACAGAAAGCAAAGAGAGTTCCACAACTTTGTCAATTTCAAGACGAGAAAACGTATTTTACATATTGGTTACTTTGATTGTTAAATACTATACCTACAACAGATGTTGAACTCCACAGAAACAGTCTGTTCAGGGCTTCTATTTAATGTTCATGCTATATTTCACCTTTTTCCAAATACAATCATTGGAAAGAAAAAGTTAAATATATTGCTTTCAAAATTTAAGCTACTTACACAAGATGAGGGGAAATACAATACAAAAGTTTTATTTTTCCTTACCAACTGAATACTTGCTCTGTAGCCACTGAATACTGGAATAAAATAGTTAATTGATATGAAGTTTGGCCTCCATTTTTATATTTACAGCTCTGTGGAATATTGATATGTCAAAGGCTGTAGTACACTTAAAAATACAAAGTAGCTTATAAGCCTGCATACAGCTCACCAGCTGTATCGAAAAGATACCGTACCCGACAAGCATAACAGCCAAACTTTGAAAAACTGTACAAATCAATTCATAGCAAATTAGTAGTAATTTGCATAAGAGAATGATTGTAAAACATGAGTTTAAGTTACAAGACAGGCACTTGTACGTTTGTGTAAGTGTAATAGACATGTCTTTTCTTCTGTTAAGACAGTTTGTTAAACAGAAGTCAACACAGACTGCTACAAAAGAAAAACAAGAGGAAAGGTGTTTGGAAACCTACATACCCTTCTCCTACATTTCCTCCCTGTTACCAAAACCAGATTATGCTATCTGCCTATGTCCTTTACCCAGTACTTCCTCTGAGCCACACAATTTCAGCAGTGTGGCTGAATAATGGCAGCATACTTCAAGGATACAGAAAACTGCAATTTAGCACTCTTTCTTTAGTATTATGTTATGCTACTATTGCTTGCAAGGTATTTTTCTGAGCTCGTCTTTGCCTTTTGCTTGCATTGTTTCCATGGCAGAAAAAAAGTCTAAATAAGCCTCAGAACAGAAAGCCATCCAGTCTGCCGAAAAGTGTGTCCTTCTCTTCCTCTGCTGCTTTCTTCCCACCCCACCCCACCCCTGCGCCTTTGTGTGTGTGTATTCTGGTTTTGCTTTTTTCTGTTCTGTGGTTTTTGAGGGCTTGAGGGGGGCTTCGGTTTTCCTCTTGGTTTTTGTTTTTTTTTTTTTTTTTTTTAACAAGGGAGTTCAGTCACACTAAAAGAAATCTGGCCTGAATCTGTAGCTTACTTGACAGCCTTTGTTAGCTTCAAGTACTTCCAAGATTTTAAGAGACAGCACATGACTCTTCCTACTGTGGCCGCATGAACTGGGTTTTTTTCTGTGCCCAAAATGATGTAAAAGCACTTGCATAAATTAAACACCTTAACTGTCTACCACAGTTAAGAAAACTGAAGTACCTTTTTTTTCTACTTTTTGTTTCTTTTTGTTTTCTTCATCTTCACCTTTAATTTGATCTTTGGAATCAGGAGGTGATGCAACTGCTGTAGGTTGTGAAATATCATCCGAAAACAAAGCTGTAGAAACAGTTGTACTAGGAGGAACTGCGACCTGTTTTACTAAAATTAAAACCACGAAAGTTAGAAGGGGTACCAGAAATTTGAACACTATGACATGCAAACTTTCAAACATAAATGAGAAAGTAAAGAGAATTGAAAATTTTGCATAAAATACCTAAACAATAACTGCTGAGTAGTGAAGTACATTACAAAACACATATCAGAACTCAATTGATACATTATTATTCTGATCCGTTAAGAACAGTGCCTTTGATTACAAATTTTTTAAATGGGAAAAAGTGCAAACACTACCTCTTTTTTTAGTTTATTCAACATCTAGCTGTCTTTGATACTAACCCTTTACTTCTCATTTGTGTTTGTCTAGTTTCAGTTTCTAGCTACTAGCTCTTGTCATAATGGAGACTATTCCATAACTTTCTATGCAGAAAATAATTTTTATACTGTAGTCAGATCACTCCAACTCTTTTTGTCTGATTAACTAAAGAAATTGAGTCTGAATATTTATTTTTAAACTGATGATACAGAGTTCTGGACCTCACCTCACTATCAATCTTACTAGATGAAAGCATGAGAATCACTTCCCTTCTACATTCTGCTCTTCTCAAGAATCTCATTAAGGCTTTTTATCAAATCATTGTACTGGATAACCATCAGCAGAATGATAGATAGGATCATCTAGGCTCCCCTTCCCACAAAAGGTTAGGGAAGATGATCTTTTGAAGTACCTTTCAACCTGGGCTGTTCTACAATTCTATGATTAATTACTGTTTGACAAATCCTTCTAGTGTCATTATTATACAGTTTCCCATTCCACACACGTGTTTCTTTTTACACTTGAGACATTAGTTAACTTCCCTGAAGAACTGCACTGTTTGTTGATATCCGCTCTCTTCAACACCAAAGTGATGTGCATGAATCATGTTCTTATAAGCAAATTTTTAAAGATCATTTGAATCTGAGATTTGTTGTACCAACAACCACTTGCTTGCTGTTTTGCTTGCTGGAAAGTTCTGGAAAGACTTTTCATTTCTCAGATTTTGGAAAAAATATCTCAGTTGATAGTTCAGATGTTCTGTGTCCATCCAATTTCTGTGCTCAACTACTTAATACTGTCAAAGCTAACATACACTAACTTACTTCAAAAGAAAATATCTGAATTTGGTCCTACTATCTTTTAGATAATCTATCTAATAAAGGAAGATGCAGGTCAAATAAAATATAAATTTCCTAGTCCTTTCCCATCTTGGAAGAATCTATATACCTTGAGACTTCTCTCTCAAGCATAACAGATTCTCTGAAATATCCTATTCCTGTCAAGAACTGCATCAGACTAACAGAAAATGGAGAAGTATAAACTAATTGTTTGCTTTAGTACATGAAATGGCTTTATTCATACCCAAAGGAGAAAAAGAATTATCTGCATTTTTGAAAACCAAATGTGTTGTTTTACCAGTAAAACTATCAGTACATTTGAATACTAGCATCCAGCTACACTGGATACTATCTCAGCCAATTTAACATACTGACAGCATGGGTAAAAATAGTAATAGCTGCTGAGGGCAGAAGAAGCTTTCTTTGGAAATAACTTTAAAGAAGACATGCTGGATCTAAACACTTGAGATTTGGTTTTCTCTCCTTTCTTTTTAAATATGAATTATAGAATAATGGTGCAAGCTGAATGAAGCTACATAGAGGAGTGCAAAGAAGAAAAAACAGTGCAATGAAAGACTAGTCTTACTAAAGCATGGTATCAAAATTCAAAACACATTGTTTCTAATTTTATATTACCACAGATTTTCTAGTAAGTCACTGCTCATCTGTACTTTGAACGGATTCTCCATAGGGATTCTTCAGTCATGCCAGATTAAATACTCAGAGTATCAAGAAGTGTTAGACATTCAGCAACTTCTAAGGTGTTATTAGGAGTTATTGTCATCAGTCAAAATCAGGGTTTATTACAAAAGGCACTGTAAAAAACAAACCATGCAAAGAGCAAGTTCCACAACTGATTAAGACTTGGCATATGTACCAATATTTTAATCGTTGGAAGTAAGTAACTTGTCATAGGCATGGAACCTAGCAAAATCCAGAGTTTGTAAGAAATGCTGTAGAGTCACGTACAGAAATATAAAAACCAAGAAGAATTAAAATAGCACAAAATATCATAAGAACTAATGAGATCTATGTTGTATGAGGATAGGACCTTTTTCCCCACCTCCATTTCGAATTTCTGCCTGAATCAGCTCCTGTTTCAGCCCTTCAATTTCTTTCTTCAGTTTAGCATTTTCCACACGGAGCTTCTTCTCTTCTCGGAGAGATGCCTGCAAGACTAGAGATGACACTATATTAAAAATAACAGGCTTCAATAATTACCATTCATCATTTGGTAAATAGAGGCTTTGTTTTTAGAGGAAAGTAAAACATGCCAAATAAAAAAAAAAAAACAAACAACACGCCCCCCCCCCCCCCAAAAAAAAAAAGACACCACCAAAATTGAAACTTTCAAGGACTGTATCATCAGAAATATTTTGGAATCCTTTTTTTTTGTTGAAATAGCCATTTTTACAATACTTATGTACTCAAGGTGCCTCTCAATATACTAGCTTTTCAGTTCCCTAAATAGACCCACAAGAAAAAATTCCAAGAATTCTATTAGAAAAAGTTTGAACATGCTTGTAATACACAGCACCTTAATTCACTGATACTGATATGCACAAAATATCAAAGTTGAAGGTATGAGGCTCTTGAGAGAATCTCATAATGCTGAAAAACCAGTAACACATTCAGGCAAATGCATAGTCTCATATTCTTTGACTCCCTTTTTCCCCACAAACAAAATCATGTCCTGTTAAATCTCCATAATCTGTTTGTGTTATTAATCCTTCCTCATTCATGCCCTTTCTATTTCAGAATAAGCAGCTTCAAAAAAACCCCACAAACCACAAGACAGTAAAGTGGTGCTACCATTACATGCTTTATCTTGGAGCGCTTGGAACGCACTTTAAAGGCGGACAGCACCAATGAATATGTCCATGTTCTTATTTTTTCCTACGAGCATTTAATGTTAACCATCTGGTTAACAAGGGAGAGAGAATTCCTTACTGGCTTTCTCCTTGAGCAGAGCAACTTGTTGCTTGAGGTATTCAATAACTTGGTCAGCCTCTGCACCCTTCTGCTCCAGTCTGTTCAGCACTGCATTGTTGGCTGCCATCTTTACCAAGAAACGGGCTAAAAACCTAGACAAACAACAGAGTCTAAAATTAATTCTTCTTTAATTAATACATTACTTCTTAATGTAATAATGCTACCATCCCTTACCACATGAAGCAGTTCTAAAAATTTGCTAACTGAACAAGCTGGGCTCCCATCTCCTAAAGCAAAGCCCAAACAAAAAGCAGTGCTAAACGGAATCTGATGTTCAACAGCTGCTTTCAAGTATTTTGGAAGAAAAGCTACTTTTCTTCCCAGCTGCGAAAAATGTGTTCTTCGTTCATGAAACTGAAAAAATTCCACCTTCTCAGGAAGAAAGGTCTGAAACAAAAAAAAAGGAAATAAAAGGGTAAAGGTTGGACAGGAGAACACTGTATCCTGGTTTTAGCTGAAAAATTTATTAAGTGTACCCAGAATTTTATTGAGACTAAGAAAATAGAAACAACCCATGAAAATCTCCAAAGTTTTATGATAAATTCATTCAGAACATGCTGAATACTTCATACATTGTGGTTGTGCATGCATTAAGAATTTACCGTTATTTTACTTTTAAGGTGAACTGATCACTACTTTACTCATCTCAGATTAATGTAACTTCTATTGCAGCTTCAGAACACCTTCAGAGTTATCTTAGCACTGATTTTGATTGTCTTATTTTGTTTCTACTGAAACGGAAGGCCAGGAACTCAGGTAACAAATTAAAGCAGGAAACACAATAGACTAGCCAAGGCAAGAGGACAAATAAATGCTGCCTAATCTTCTTTCAGGATGCTGAACTCCTTTTACTAGGTTTCTCTAATGGGCCAGAAACTAGCTATGCCTTGTGTACAGCCCTTACTTCTTGAAAACTATCAAATTTGGTCTACTTCCTTCTCTGCAACATTTGTGTCTAACCATAAAAACTCAAATAGTAGCAACAGAATTATGAAATATAGTTACAGTCACTCATATCTGCAGCAGACAGTGCTTTTAACCTCCCACTCAGTATCTAGATGAAGAAAGAATCTGTACTAACAGCTGCCTCACCTGTAAATGAGGAAAGCAAACTGATAGGTGGGAAGAAAAGATGCCTTGCAGATCTACCCAAGCAACTGTGATGTAAATCCTGTGAATTCGCCTATCAACTGCAACAAAGGAAAGAATTCGTAAGAAAATGGCAATCCAGATGCATGCATTGGCTCCTCAACTTTATCAGAGTCCAGAAATGCCTTTTCTTATATCAAATTGGCAGAAAACTTCCCATTTTATTCCAAGATTATTCTAATACTATGACCTAAATCTGTTTTTAACATACAAATATTCTCTGTAGGGATTTACAACTAAAGCCATGCCGAAGACAAAACAAGTTTAGAAATAACTGAAAGGTGAACAGATACAGTCACACTCATGCCACTTTTTTTGTACTCTTTTTGCTGTACTCTCAGTATCAACCTACATTTGATATCAGATCTTCTGTTACAAAGAACTCAATTCTCCACATCTATATGTTTGTGTTTGTTTTTTTTTAAAAAAAAAATGGCAAAAGACAGGAATAGTGTAATTAGAAGTTCTCAAAGTAATATTCAAAGCTAGAGATATACAATATTCCACTGATGCATAGAGTATATTCCTCCTGCAAAAGTGATGAATGAACAAATGTCTTGCCTTCTTTGCAATCTAATGCAATCGAAGTATGTTTTACACACACTGCCTCACTTAAAGATGCAAGAGTATTACTGCCATCACACCTTCCACTCATCCATAACAGATTTTAGTTTTTTAAAAGAAAAACTCCCATGGAGAGAAGAGCAGTAAAATAATCTCTCCAGAATTACTAAAGTAATTCTAATATTAAAATTAATCTCTGCTAACAAGAAAATAGTTTTCTTTTCACATGTAGTCTGAAAACAGACGGTTTTAAGAAGGAAAACAGCAATTCCAATAAGTTACTGATTATAAATTACTGATTTAGATGTGAAATGGAAATAGACATAAAATTATTATGGCACAACATAGCACAATACAAAGCCTGGAGTATTACGGTCTGCATACCAGTAAGATTTCTTGCAAGCTACATATTCTCTCAAGGGAACACAATACTAACAGTGGAAACTTTGCCAACAACAACAGAAATGCTACTAAAACTTCAAAGTGAATAGAATTGGTACGTTTTACAGGTTTTAGCCAAGTTGGCTAATGAACTAAAGATCTTGAAATGAAGTTACATGATTACAATGGGTAGACATTTTCCCACTTGTCAAATAAATTTCTGTAAAGCTAGTATTGTAACAATAACACAAAGGAATAGGTATTTCCGATACTAATATTAAGAGCCAACAAGCTGAAATGAACTGCTGCACAGGCACAGAAACCCATACAGCAGTGATAAAACTGCATCTTAAAAAAAAGCTTTTTTTTTTTTTTTTTTTAAGATCTATCCTTTATTATAAAACACAAAACACATAAAAAATATTAGCATGGCAACAATCAAAGGTTACAGTCAGTGATTTTGTGGGTTGTTTTTTTTTTTAACCGTTCCCTTATTTCCTCTGCCTTTTATTACTTTGATATCCCCCCACCCCACCCTGCACATAAAAAAAAAAAAGTTACCTGGTTGCTCAGCTAACTGTTTAATCTCAGACCTGTGAGGACATTCTTCTTACCTGCAAGACACTCAGAACTGCTCCAAAACCCACTTGCTCTACTACAGTGCACCTCAGTATTTAAATGAAAGACTCAAGTCCTGCAGTTATTCATTAAGTTACAAATCAACACATAAAAGTTTTTTATTTCTCATCATTCTACTTGCTGATTAAAAGAGCTGTCTATCTTTTCAAAAGATAAAGCATTGCCTCCTGCAGTCTTCTAAATACCTGCAGTACCCTCACAGAAGAAAGTAGGCATTATGGTACTTTGGTTCACAAGAACACGTAATGTGGAAGGGTCCCCAAAGCAGTGAACTCTCTATAATAAAGACAGACTTCACATATAGTACAGATGACCACAAATTTCCGATATGTTTTAGTTTATCAACATTGGCCTAAACCTTAGAATTTATACAGATCAAAAAGTGAATACATCTAGAAGATTATAAAAATATAAACCCTATTGTATTTTACTCTTCAATATTAATATTCTCTGTTTTTAAAAGGCAAGAAAAAGCCAAAACCTCCCTAAAATTAACTACAAGATTTAAAACTTAAACTCTAAAAATTGATTTCGTAATCCATCCATAGCCTGAACATGGAATCAATTACTTCTCAGTATTGGAAAAGCAATCATTCAACCAGAAAAACAGAAATTGCAAGCCAACTGATTCCCAAAACCTAAAATAATTAGCTCTAGGCATTCCTTTTTGCAGTTGTACGTTTAAAAAAAGCTCAGTACTTTTAAGTTCTCAGCTTTTTCTTGTAACGTTTTTTTAATGTCAATACACAACGCAAGATCACTAACTGTACGAGATCTAACCTGCAGGCTACTTAGTAAGACTCATTATCTGCAGATCAACGTGTTCTCCATGTATGCATCAAGTACATCTATGACAGCGATGCACCTTTATTTCAGCATTTTCAATTCAGTAAAGTTTTATGCTGCTCTCTTAGGTGACAGGCATCTTATTTCTTGTTCTTATTCTTTCCCACATGCCTTAATGCAACACAATCAAATGCTGCACATGTTTCAGTTGGTCACCCTGGGCAAGTGCTGAGACAAAAAGTTGTCAGATTTTGTCTCAAATGATGTAAATTCAAACAAAATCATGACAATTGCCTGCTTCTCCTCTCTTACTCTCCCACATGTACACTAACTCCTCCACAATAAGAGGGTAAGCTTTCACAGCTCACCACACAGAACACAGGTTTCCTGAATCTCACATTGTCAAAGTAAGTTTACACAACTAAAAATATGGTTTAAGGCCCCAAACAACCATGTGTAAATGATCAAAATGTAAACACTCACCTAGGTCCTTCTCCACATACAGCAAAGCAGACCTACCAAAATATTTTTGGCAGAACAATGGCAAACACTTGAAAAGCAATGCTAGTAACAGTAAAACATTTTAAAATATTTTTTAAAACCTACAAACCTCATACTGTATTTTTTGACATGATTTTGAGCAATATTGATAAACTGCAGTGTAAAAAGATCAGTGATCCCTCACCAGGTACTAGAAATGTGGCACTATAAAAGATCAAGTTAAATTTTTAAATATTATCCTTGTATTTTGTTAAAGAAAGAATGCTCTTTTTTTAATACAAGCAAAATTGAATTACATCCTAAAATGTAAGGGGGTATTATAAAGTACGGCAATACAGTTTTGCAGACTTAAAATTGCAAAAAGACATAAGAATTCCATCTATTCCTCATTCTCGCCAAACAAGTGATTGCTGTAACTAGGGCTTTAAACAGCTGAACAGTCCGATATTTTTTTGGAGCACATAAATAGAATTTTTAAAGTATTCATAAACTATAAGCTCCTGCATAGTCAGTACTGAACGCAATTTGCCAAGCAGCAAATTATTAGGCAAAGTTGTACATTTCTGCCACATGTTATTTCAACTAACATCTTGTGCACTGAGAGAGTCAGAATAATTGCTTTGCAGATTTCTAAAGAACTAACATGTCTAACACAGTCCATCCAAGAAGCAATGCCAGCCCTATGGAATGATTTGCTAGGTCTGGAGACTGCAGTTCAGCCTTGGCTGCCAGATAAATCAGGCTCAATCTCAGTTGCAGAGAGGTCTTTTAGTAGTCCTAAGAGTCTACCCCTCCCTATTTTAAAGAGTTGTAAATACTAAAAACACATACAATCAAACTTTTTCATATTGAAAAAGACTAACATGAAAGAGATTTTTTTAAAATGTGATGGAACATTGGACTAAAAAAAAGTCCCTTTCATTCGCTGGTACCAATTTTGAGGCAACAGAAGTTACTTAGTAAAGCTTATTTTTAAATATGAAGACAAGTCTGTCTTGAAAGGGAATGATGTACGAAATTCACAAGCAACTCACAGCATTAATGAGACAGGTAAAAAACAAATCTATGAGAAGCAATGAATGAAGCAATAAGACAGGCATATGTCAGAACAAATTAAAGGTAGAAGCATGACTTTTTTTTTTTTTAAGCATTACGACAGCCTCAATTTCAATTAAAATGGATCTCTTGGATCTGTATAGTAGAGATCATTAGAAACTGTCAGAAGTAAAAGTTACATTGGTATTTCATTCAAGTTTGCATTTCAAGATTTAGTAGATGACACAACATATTAATTAACTGCACCATATCTTAACACACTACAGCTACAACATTGAAAGGGTCAAGGTAAGTTAAGAGTACTTGCAATTTCATTCACATCCTGACTGTAAGCTTGTGCTAATTTTGTATTCAGGGAGAAGTTTCTACTAATGCTTGTTTCAGTCCAATTCCGAATTAACTTCGTACTCTTTCCCACCTCTGAGCAGACACTCCAGGGACTAAACAAAGCAGAGACACGACCACAAGGAGTTCTGTCCAGATTAAGACAAAAGTTAAGCAATTTGGATGTGGTTTGTTAATAAAATTTTTGCCACTAGAGTTACCAAAAATTTTCAGTAACAAAGACTGTACACAAATTCATATGTAACTTAGTTTACTAATCTTAGAAGACTGCCCAGTAATTCAATAGACATGGATGGCTCACAACATGGCTCAAGAAAAGCAACTTTTGCACTGCTTGACTTAAGTCTCAACAGGTTACACTCCCACTACATCTGCCAGGTCCCCTGGAAGTTCAGTAGAGATTCATCTGGTTGTGCTTTATAGCACAGCCTGAAATTTAAGTAGCAGCTCATATGCCAAAACAGTTGGCCAGCCTTATGTATTTTTTCAGCAGTGTGTATCTTCTGGATTTCGCTGCATTAATATTTTAATAGTACTATCAGATTCTTATGGTAAATGATCACCATGTGCAGCAGGAATTCTCATATAACTCACAGGATGGAAAAGATGCAACACACTACCTTGTTTCTCTGACATTAAGCACGTATTTCCAAACCCAAAATACATCCATTTCTGTGGAACAAAAAGCTCAAATAAAAAATAGAGATGTTTGGTCTGGGGTTTGTTTTTTTTTTTAATTTATAAAAGCTTAATTTTCTGATCCACAGTGTATCTATCCAGTGGCTATCACTGAACATAAAAAAAAACCCCACACCAAAATAAAAAAAAAAAAGTAGCTGCTACTCATGCCTCAAAGTATCCTCATAAAACTTCCTCAACAGGTGATGGATTTTACAATCACAGACACACACATATGCCTATAAATTCAGATATATAAGCAGACTCGGCTGCATCTGGACATGTCAGCAAGGTCAGCATACGCCACTGGAACACAAAGAATCCGTACTGCAGTTCACCCTCTTGGGTTTTACTGGGGAGTGAAAGCTCTAGTTTATTGTTGTAACTACAGAGTAAACTACCCATAAATCAGACAGCAGAAGAATAAACAGAACTGCACTGAAATCTACCTCTTGATACCAAGTATAACACTGGTTCTTTGGTATTTTATTGATTTTTTGTAACTTTAACATAAAAAAGTGAGCTTTTACACTACCTCCATAATCAAGAACAGGCATAGCAGTCATAAAAAGGTAAAAAAAAGAAAGAAATGTTTACCCTCTTTCCCTAAGACAGGTCTCACTTGAGAACAAAAGTACATTTTAAAAGTATCTCTCAAAATCCAATCTTTTTCTTTTGGGTCTGTCAGAGCAATAAGGACAATAACCCTTGTCAAAAACCCTAGCTGCTAAAAAGACATTTTAAAGATACCTTCTCCTCAGAAACTTGAAGAGTTTGGAAATAAGAATACCATTAAGCAACCTATTTTATCTCAGCAATAGTTTGCAAAATAATGCTATTGGTTAGGTAGTGCACAGAAATGTTGATCCCCCTTTTCAATTTTAATTCATTACTCTCTTAATGTCCAAAACCTGCCTACTAGGTATCTTACATAGTTCCACTGTGGTAGAAAAGAATCTTGAAATTTATTACTTTTACATTAATATCAGCTTTTCTACATGTAAAAGTAGTATCTTGCAGCATAGCTAAGGGAAAATAAGATTTAACCATTTAGTTAAAGCAAGTGCTAAGGTTAAAAATAGCAAATCCACAAAAACATTTAGCAGACATCATGCAGATGTACAGCAAAAGAATCAAGTGTTCTCCAACTACAACCTCATTAACAATTGCTGTTGTTTACTGAGACAGAAACTTTAGGTACTCTTTTATCTCGGCCAAATAAAAGCTTAAGAAAATTAAACCTGACAAGGTGTGTCTTTGTGTGTGCATGTGTCTGTGTGTAATTAATGCAAGAATAATGCCAAACACCTCTTAATGGGGAGCAACAAAGCCACCTTTAAGGGGAAAAGCAGTCTTCGACAAAATTTGAGCCTGCAGTTGCAGTGTCTTATTTACATAGGCAAAACCCTACCCCACACATTCAACAAGTCAGCTTCATTCACCACACAAATAATTGTACTTTACAGTGTTGGATTTAGTCACTTAATACAGGAGGATGATATACTAACTAAAATCTTCTACAAAGATATTAACTTACCCTGTGCAGAGAAAATTATTTATTCAACTGTTGAGTGGAAAAGTATAAATTAACTTTTAAATCTAAAGTAGGCTGACAACAACTAATCCTCAGCAGCCAGAAGCAGTTACATGTCACTTCAAAACCACGTGCCAATACTATCTACCACTGCGTATTTCTGGCATCAGCCTTAAAACACAGGTCTTTCCTCACATACAGAGTGAAGAGACTTGAAATCCCCAGCAAGCATCTCATCTACTTACTACTTGTACCTGGAGATTTTTCTAAGTATTGTAACTACCTACCTTTTGGATCAATGATTTTAACTTGTGTGGTAGAAATACACAGATTATTTTTTCCCTTTTGGAAATAAAAGAAAGGAACCCTGAAGAAAAAAAAGCTTTCAGTAGATTTACACTTCTGCAGATAAAGACCACTACTGTCAGCAGTAAAACAAACCAAGCCACTTCTGAAGCAAAGACTGTACAGCAACAATCATTTCTAAATAAAGTGTACAAAGTAACAATTCAAAGGATACTGAAATCAAAAAGCCAGCTTTCCTTCTACTCAGATATGTACAACCAATGGGTTATATTATTAGGTAGCTATTTCAGATCCTCTACTGCTTGTTAACAAAATAAATTTTTAGAAAACGACATCCTTTGTGTACAAAAAAGCCCACTGCTTTTTTCCTGTACAGCAAATGCTGCTTATATTTAACACAGGTTTTCCATTTTTAAAATGAGAATCATTTAAGTCTTATTAACATAGAACCACTGCTCAGATTTTATACACTTATTTCACACTCTGAAAACTAAACCAGTTTGCCAAGACTCATAAGTCAAATGTAAACCCCATGCAAACAAAAGACACTTTTGACTATTGTAGTTATTCTAGCTGACACACAGAAATGACGTTCCCAAACCAAAGAGGGCGATCTTGAAAAGGTTATATCTAGCCTAATTTGTTTTCTGTATTCTAAACTAGAGGAGAACATCAAGAGTTTTTTGGATTACCTTTTAGCATCCCCTGCAAAACTCTAGTTGTTACAGGATAGCACCCCCACATTCTTCCCTCTGTTAATTCAACATTGCACACATTCATGAATAACTTCTCACAAAAATGTTGAGGCACTGGTACTGAAAAAGAACTAAGTTAGGAACATCATTGTTACTAAATATCTGGTTTTACAAGCACCTGATAACTCAATTTCAAAGTAAGTATGCTCAGTAGTCCTTTGGACACAGTCCAAACAGCAACATAGTTACTGAGTTAATAGTACTTTAGTCTAGGTAAACTTCTGGACCCCATCTTCTATAAATACTTAAGCATTGCTTGAGAGACAGCACATATTGTCTCTTTTAATGGTATCAAAAAAAGTAACCATGCCTGTAGCTATTGCCTCTCAGAATCTCCTTTGTAGTTGTGTGTAGAGAGAAGCATTCAGACGTTCAGAGCTTTTAAAACCCGTAGGATGAAAATTATTTTCCCCTTTTTAATATTAGACCTGTACAGAGCAAACCAAACAAACAAAAGCCCCTATGCATCCATCTTGGACATTGAGAGGGCTGGTGTCAGCTATTAAGACTGACAGTATCTGACAGAAAAATCCTCCAAGCACCTTTCGGGGAAAAGCTGTGTTTCATCTACAGATTCAAGGCTTCTTTTGTTTCCATAGTTTAAGACAAATTGAGCTAAATTATAATTTTGCTGTGTTCTGAATTATTCTATTAAAAATACAATCATTTTAAAACTATTATTTTCAATTAGAATATCTTGGTTTATAATTTTCCAGAAGTGCAAAATTTGCAGGCAAGTTATCAGTAAAATTTAATTACAAGCTATACGTAAAGGAAAAAAAAAAAAAAAAAAAAAAAGATCTAGGCCTAGTTTTTATCATTACCATTACTTTATAGAGGGTCACATGGATTCGAAATTACCCACTGTGATGTAGCAGGGTAATTCAGCCCCTAAGAAAACATTAATTTCCCTGGTGTACAATTCAGTGTCCTACCCTAGTTGGCAACGGTGACTTCCTTAGCGTGTAACTGTTACCAATTACTAGAACACTTCACACAGAAGATTTCAAACCTTACAGCAGAACAGGCAAGAATGTGAACTTATGGCCTTCACTCCAGAGCAGCTGCTACCAAACCAAATGTAGTGCCTCTGGCTCACCATGTGCACGCCACGGGAATAGCAGTCCCTAGCTGCCCCGGCCAACAGAGCTGCTGAAATGATCTGGTCACTTATCTCCAGAGTCTGAAACAAGATGCCACTACAAAGCTGTATATTAAAATGTAATTGAGAAACACTCTGGGATAGAAACCAGATCAAATAGCCATGGATCATTTCTGAGAGAGAGCCCTGAAGTCAGAGACTAATCCTTAAACTATTAATTCATACTCAGTTGAAGTTACACTGGGAAAGCTCCTGATGAGAAGGAAACGGAAATAAAGTCTTCTATAATGGGTAGTTTTATGCCAAAAGATTGCACCAAATGATCTCAATAAGAGATTTGCTAACTCGAGGAATTTTTGATGTTTTATGCATTTCCAGCCGCTTTCAAATGTAAAAAGCATCTCAGAATCTGTCTGCTTTTAGATAATTAGGATATAAGACAACGCACCAGGGAAGCAGTCATGAGAGGAATTCAATTTTCCTCTAATCCAGCACAGAATCTCTGTTAGTTTTTTTTTCCAGCATTCTGAGGAAAGAAGAATGGGTTACTCTATGTGAATTGTGTTTAACGGATGATGGTTAAATATAGTATATATTGCTTTCTAATATAAATGCTAGTTTAAGCTTCCCTCTCTACAGTTTTTTGAAGTCAAGGAACAGTTTCTAGGCTATTAATTTATATAAAATGGAATAAGAACTTAAGTATTGTATATAAAGTTGTGGAGTTTAACAGAAATCGTAAAAACCAGGTCAGCAAAATGTACAGACCTGACCATTAGAAGACTTCATGGCTCAACAAGCGTAAAGGCAACTAACTAATGAATGAATTAACTAACACAACAACATACCACAGACAGGACAGAGCAGAACAACTTCCCACCTGGGAATCTATTCCCTTGCAATGGTCTCTCCTTCCAGTTTAAAGAAAAAACAAAAAACCAAACCAGCTCAAACTTGTCATTTCTCTAGAAAAGAAGTGTGAAGGAGACAGTAGAAGAGGCAAGTCAGGAAAGGCCTGAGTAGCCACATTTTATTATAGGCAAATTGTCTCAACTGCTCAAGAGGCTTCTTCCCAACCAACATTCACATTGCACTCATGCATAATCAAGACGCCCAAGAACTGCCATAGAAATTTGCTTTTGTTCAGATTCTCCTTTTGCGTCTCTCAACTTTTTAAAGACACTTCAAAAAAAAGATCAAAAAGCTTCAAAGAAGTATAGTTGTTTATTCTATAGAAGAAAAGACAGATGGGAGACTTGGTCTTATTCTTCAAATACAATGTAAGTTGGTATGAGAATGGGACTAAACTGTTCAGCAGGTCCACTGCAGACAGGAAAAAGCAAGGTAGATTTAAGTTAGACATTTGGAAAACTTTCAAGTAAGAGTAGAAGACTGAACAGACTGCCAGTGGAGGCTGTGGAATATCCATCACTGGAAGGTTTTAAAAACAGGTTAGGCAAACATCTGTCAGAAGTGATTAAAGTACAACAGATGAGAACAAACTTGAGATAGTTTGCTCCTCTTCTGCTAAGGTTTTTTCATTACACACAGCATTACAAAACCAGTTGTACTTCCCTCTTTCATATCCCTACATTTTATTTAACTTTAAAAAACATGTAGTAAGGCCTACTCTTCTAATTGTGATATTTCTGCATATTCAAGTGCGATTATTTGGGAGAATAAAACATCAGTGATTTGATAACTGCGAAAGCAGGATAAATAAACCACTTGTGAAGTAAAACATCAACGTGTTAATTTTACACTCTGAACAAATTGACCTCTACCATCATAATGCAGACAGCACTATATTTTCTTGTTCTCCAAGAGAAAAGAAAATTGTAAAAACTTTAACTGATGACTTACTGATCTGTGGTCACCAAGCCTAGTCAGTAAAGCATTTTTCAGGTTTTGCTTTAAGGATTTTTTTTTAAAAGGAAAGTGTTCTTTCTCAAGCACCAAAAAAACCTACTCCACAAATAAATAAGTAATTAAATAAAAACAATGAAAACTATTTTGTTCATAAGGCTGCTTCGAGAAATACCCAAATCTTTTTGAAGCCATAATAAATTATGTGTAAAGATGGCTTCCACCACACCAGGGGAAGAAACGAACAAAGTAACATGACATCCATTAAATTATTTATTAAATTATTTATTCTACTTAAGCTTTTTTTTTTGGGGGGGACGAGGGCTGAGAAACCGGTACTCTTCTAACTTGACTCTACTGCTAATCAGTAAATTTAGAGAGAGCAGCAATCTTAGACGTGGTCTGTTGATTCAGAAAGAAAACACACAAATCACTACCACTGATTATTACCTTATATTATCTCCTACTATGTTATAATACAAACTAGTACTGTTCTATAGTATTAAATATGCTGTAAAATAAAAGAATATAAATATTTGGAGGTATTTTTTCTAGAATATTTCTAGAAACTGTTTCTAAAGCTTCATGCCAACTGAAATGATTGTACTGTGTCAATACATTACAAACTAACATAAAACCAAAGTGTTTTACTTTCTGCTTTAGTCCTAGTTTAATAAACATGAACACCTCACGCACCCCACAATCCTCAAAGTGACAAATGACCAGGTCTCTATGGAGATCATGGAAGAAAAACAAAAGATGAAGACATAGTTTGGAAACACTGATTTAATTATTGTGATGATGCGTCACTTAAATTAGGAATTCAGGGTGTCAAGCATATAGCACAAAATTAAATACATATATTTCAATATTCTCTCAATGAGGACTCCTTCCTTTAAAAACGTGACTCTACCAAGGATGTTAAGCAGGCAGCTTTAGAAAGAACAAGAGCAGGAAAAGGGAGGAATGTCACCAATATATCTTGTGTGATGGAGCATTACTCACGTGACAGCTTATAGTTCTCATTTCAGAAAAACAATATTGTGAAACTTCCAGGTCAGCAAAAAGTCAAAGACTCTAGGCAGACTAGGCTCCTTGACTGATTTTCAGAAAGAATTTTAAAACATCATGAATTGACTTAAAGGATTTTGCAAAAGCATAATAAGTCCTAGGGGGCTGCCTGCTTCCCTGCATCATGACTTACAATTAACTTAATTGCTAGTCTTCTTGGATAACATATATAGTTGAAATAACAATAATGTATTAAAGACTTCAGTCAAACACATTTAGGAGAAAAGTCATTACAAAGAACATCTCCTAAATCCAAAGGATTAAGAAATATCCATGAGCTGCTTGGCCCTGCTTTGATTAAGAGGCCCTAGGTTAGCCTTGTTAAATTCAGACTAAGTTAGAGGTATAAGGATGTCAAAGAAACTTCATCATACCTTTCTACATTAAACTTTTATTTTTCAGACTGTTTTCTCACTCACATATGCTTCATCATTAGAAGTACTAAATCTTAAAGGCTCTAAGACAACTCAAGAATCCCATTGCTTCAAAATTGATAGACTGTTTTCAGATTTGCACAATGCCCTTTTTTTTAGACGATACCCTTTTTCGTTCATTCTCTCCAGACTGTCCACCACTTTCAGTCTGGGGAATGAGAAGTTGTTTCCTTCTCTATTTACACATAAAGGTGTAAAAGAAACAAATACACCTATAGCAATACACAGAAAATATACACAGGCTTTATATTTACAACTGCAGAAAGACATTCCAGAGCCCAAACTTGCTGAAAATAGTTTAAGAACCATTTTGACTTAAATCACTCTGCTTTCAACATCCTGCACCTTCAGGATTCAGTGCTGCTAAAACATCAAAGCAAGTCACCAATATATTTCTTAACTTTCTTTAAAGTCAAAATTGATAGACTATATTGTTAATTTGTGACAGTGAGGAGAATATATTATGATGAAGCTACATTGACAAGCAAAGATTCTTGAGACTAGCTAAAAAAAGAACAACTAAAACAAAAAAAAAAACAAAAAGCAAACCAAAAGACCCCACTTTACCAACTATTTGATAAGATTTGTCGAAGCTGTACCTGTTACTCATTTCTATGGCCTTATGCCTTTTCATAACATCCAGTTTTACAAACTCAGTTTTAGGACTTCGGTTTTATTTTATGGATTTTCTGCCTTACTTTCCAACATGTTAGCCAAATAATGTATTATTATTAAAAAAAAAAAAAAAAAAACAACTGGAGAATAATATAGTAACTAAATGACAAGGGCATAAAAAAGGGATACTATATTTAATAACTATTGCCTTGCCTTACTACAGATTCCACATAAGTATCCTGAATCACAAAATAATTTGTGAAAAGCAATGACTGTATTAAAAAATCTAAATATCTGAGTTAAAGAAAACAGAAAGAGCAGCAAATGCAAGGATTATTTATTCTACATCAGTATTTTCTTCATTTTGCCTGCTGCTAAACCCAGCACAAGAACACCTACTGATTACCTCAAGGTATACAGTATTTCATTAAAATTGTCATATGCTGGTTAGCTGTGGACTCATAACATAAACTAACAATCAACAAACCATAAGCTCATCCCCACTATCCAATCCATGCAACCATGTACAGAATACGTGCTGTATGTTAAATCTTGCAAGTATCTCTATTGAGGACAGACCAAATACTTAGTTATACGCTGTTTTTCACTCATGGAAGTCTATGCAAAAGCATAATAACTGTATATACCATGTACCAAAACAGAGAAAGCATCTACTTTCCTATTAGTAACAGACGTTCCTATGCAGAGCTCAGTAGCTACTCCATACCTAGAGCACACATTAGCCCCTGAGATTAAAACACTTATATAAATTAAAAATGAACATAAAGCCGTTTTTTTCTAATTCGAGACGCTCATCCTGCCCCTTCACTGCAGGGGAATTCGCCCCAGCACACAGCGCACATGGAGCCCCATTCCAGCCGCCCCTCAACTGCACCAGCTGCTCAAAGCAAACCTGACAGAGCCCTGCCGGGCTCGGGCCTGCCCACCCCCCACCCCAGAGAGCCCAGCCCGGCCCAGACCGCGGGGGAGCCACGGAGCATCAGACCGCCATGGCGCAGACCCCCCAGCGGCGAGGGACGACCGAACTAAGCCGCCCATGGGCGCGTTGAGAGCACACTAAGAGGGGGGACAAACCCACCCGCTGGGACTGGGACTAGGACTAGGCTAAGCTCCCCCAGGCCCCACCGAGAGGCACTCACATGAACCGAGCCGCCGCCGCCGCCACACACCTCCACCCGCTGAGAGAAAAAGGACCCCCTCTCCGGGCTGCCCAAGCGAGTGCCTAAGCTTTATAAAGAGGTGCCTAGGAAAGCCTCTCTACCCCTGCAAGCATTGTTTTTTAAGGCCAAGGCGCTCAACACGTCGCTCGCAGTGTACTAGCGGAGTATACACGGCGCGGGAGGGGGACAGTTAAACTTTCTTTAAAAAAAAAAAAAAAGGCCCAAACGAAAAGACAGCTCAGGCATCGCTCAGAACACCTCTACGCTAGGGTCCTTTCGCCGTCCGGCGGGGTGAAGTGACGCCACGGAGCGGCGAGCGCTGGCGCGGCGCTCGGGGGCGGGGCGGCGGCGCTCGTACAGGTACCTCCGCCAGCAGCCCCTCCCCTCACCCCCCTTTCTTAGGCCGGCAGCCCCCGCCGAGGGACCCCCCCGCCGCTGGCCGCTGGGTAACGGAGGGGCTGAGGGCGAGGCCGGCCTGGCGGCTGTGGCGGGGACAGGCTGGGGGCGAGGGGCGATCGCTGTCGCGCAGCGCCGTGAGGTACGCGGGGCCGGTTGGAAGGCCAGCGCCGGTTCCCGCCTTTTGGGGCTCGGTTTTGGGCTGCTGGCGGCGGCCGGGGTGCAGTGCCTCAGCGTGGAGGGGAGTCTCTGGCTGGCGTGCTCGTAGAGCCTTGGGGGTTACCAGGGTTGCCCGGGGTTACCAGCATTTCTAGCAGTCATTTAGCAAACTGGCTAAAACTAATTTATCTTTTCCTAGGTTTAGTTCCTGGACAGCTGTGTATAATGCATCAATCAAATGGTGACAAACCCCATCTTTATGGCCATAGGGACACTGGCTAGCAGAACAGGCAGACAGGCTGTAACCAACAGACACTAATAAACAGTTAAAAGAAATAACAGGTTTATTAAATAGAGAGATGTTACTTAAAAAGTCTTTCCTGATCTATCAGAACTAGATTGTATGTTTTCTTCATGCTATCCAAGTGTTGTTATTTTTTCCCAGTAGCTAAGTGTTCCAGCTGCAGATACCAAACCTGAGAAATCTGTAAATCTCACGAACTCTTATGCTTGGCTTTCAAAGCAGCAACATCTTAATCCATGTAGTAACATTGTAAATGCTTCAAACAACACCAGTAACTCTTGTGCAAATACCTTTATGGAATACAGAGGTTTTCACGTATAGATGACAAAATTCTCCCAACGCTGCTGAGATGGAGCATCTTTTAATCTTTGCTGGTGGCTTATATTTCACTTGAGCGAAATGATGCAAGAGTAGGGAAATGAATTATTATTTAGCATTTTCATTAAATAACTCTTCAAATATTTCAGTTATCTGTGCCAAAACTACCATGATACCTGTATTTTTCCCCACAAATTTGTATATTAATTGAAGACTAATTAATGACATTGGAACCTTGTCAAAATCTGCTTCGCATTTTCTGTTTATCTCAAGTAACAGTATTAGAATGAAAATTTTGGCATGCTTGTTTACTCTGTCTCTTGCTGAATTAGTGTAGCTCGAATCTGAAGCAAAGTTTATTTTCTGCACTGTATTTATTAATTTGGACAAATAACAATGTTTAAACAAAAGTTATTTTTTAAAGTATGCCTAATTTGTGTGTGGTCTGTAATTATCTGCCCATGACTCCACAGTTATTCTTTATTTATGCCTCTGCTGGGGAGGGAGAGGGTAAGCGAGAAACTGTGTGGTGACTCAGGCTAAACCATCACAAAGTAGAATACTTCTTCAATGAATGTTAGGGAAGTTAGAAAATTTTGTAAAAGAGGATGTTTTAATGTTATGCTACAGGGGAAAACATTTGATTAAACACAATGCTACTTATATTTAGATTTTTAAGCGATCTTATGAAATCTCTGTAGTACAAGGGGTGTTTGTAGTAGATGATTGCAGATGAAAAAAAAGATTTGAGGTGAACTAAATTTAATCCACAATCCCCCTACCTCCTGCAAAAATTAAGCTGATAAGTTATTTTTTATTATTATTATTATTATGAAGTGAACATATCCCAGCTCATTATCGTGATTGTCCTAACAAACTGTTATGTTTTTTCTGTCCTCCCTTCCATAGGAATCTGAACTCAACTTTTCTTCAGTATCTATTATGCATTTTAATAAACTTTATGAGTAGCTGAGTGATGGTGGACAGTGGGAGGCAAATCACAGTTCTGGTTTTTTTGTGAAGTAGTAACTCTAACTAAAACTGCATTTTTTGTTTCAGTTACTTTATGAAATTAGTAATTACTATAGTTGCAACAGGAATGTTTAAGAGCAGAAGAAAAGGTATTTTGTGAAAGAATTGCTTCTTATGATATGGCCTACTTTGAAAATACCATGACTTAATGAAAAACAGTGTAAGCATAGGATGTTGAGGCCCCCTGCTCTCCTGAAATTGTTCTCGATTGCTTTAAAAATAATTCAATAGGAGTACTGATCATACTTATGTTTTAATTCTGAAAAGTTGCCTTTATTAGGCAAGGGACATTTACACCTGGATACTCGGGAGGTATTTAACTAGCCGCTTCAAGTTACTAGCAGGTATTGGCACACGGCTAGTTGTCTTTATTTCTTCATGTGGACACTTTAGAAACCATAGATGTGTTTCACAGGATTAATTAATTCAGGTTGATCTGTTTGTATGTGCAGTATTTGCTTCTGAGAGTCCAATTTGTATGTTTTGATTTTATTTTTAAGGGCAAAGTTCTTAGTGTCCATTGACTCAATTGCCTTGGCGCTGCTGCAGTGAAAAGGTTGTAAATGATGGCTAGGAAATGCTGCATTCTAAGAAAAAATATTTGTTCTCTGAAAGCAGTAGATGTTCAGAGGAGCAAATAAGTTGCTTGGTAGAAAAGGGGCTACCTTTTGTATTTTGTTTCTTAGTGTCAGGCATGGAAAAGCTATCATATGAAAGATTATCATAATAGTGCTAAGCTGATTATTAAATAGAAGTTTGTAAAGGTCTTCTGTTTGTGGTGGATTTTGCTGAGAATGTTGGTTAGTGTTTTTGAGTACTGTAACTGTTTCTAAGGGAGATTTGGATGGAGGTAGTGCACTAGGGAAAGTCATTCAGAGGTGGGATGTGGAGCAGACCACTTCTAGACTTCTAATCTTTATGCCAGACCTATTTTGCAGATGTGATAGACTGTCATATAAAGAATAAATGGTGCTTTGGAAAAAACAGCTCACTAATTTCAGATGACACTAAGAAGACAAGTCTTTGCTTCCTTATCCATCCTTACTGTTTTGGACTATCAGAATTGAATTTCCAGAATTCAATCCCAAAATTGAATTTGCCTTAACTTTTAAACTTGGTGTCAAGTTTAAAATATCAAACCTGTCTTTTTCTCTTCCTCTTTTTATTTCAAAGTCATAGAGAAGTTTGACAGGATATAATTCATTTCTCCAAATCATAAATGCAATATGTGTCTTTTCTATATAGAAGAGGTGAGTTTGAGGTATAAAGTTGTATGCCTTGGACATGAGGGGGATGTGTAGCACTCCCTGTATTTATAGTTATGCCAGACTTTGATGATTTTAAAAAAAAAAAAACAAAAAAAACAAAGCCAGACACTACCACCCCCTCACCCTTCCCCCCATTGACCCCTTTATGTTGCTGACAGGAAAGATTGTTTGCTTTTCTCATTTCTTCTTTTTGTCTGTGTGCTTCCTAACCAAAGGAAGTGAGTGATACAACTGCTGTTGTCTAGTTGAAAGCATTGCAGGTGGTCTAATTCATCCTTCTGGGCCAAGTGATCTAGAGTACAATAAAAGTTTAATCTCTTAAAATGGTTATTGAATTGATGATATTTAACAACTCTTTTTATTAAAATTCCCTTTTAAATGTTAGCTGACTGCAGATATAATGTATTAGAGAAGTATTATCTAGCAGATTATTCTTCTACTGTAAAAATGAAAACAATTCTTACCTGAGTAAATATATTGTATACTATGTATTTGACTTTTTAGAGACATAGTGCATCTCACTGTTTGGCATAAGTTTACTCTTCCTTCCCTCAACTCTGATCATATTAACTTTTTTTTTCATTTTAGAGCAATTATTACAGGACTGTTGTGCCAAGTGAGATTATAATTCATTCTCTAAATCAAGATTGTTTTCTCTTCATGCATGACCCCATACTTTCTTTCTGAAGCCAGGTAGTTCATTTGGCAGACATGGTATTTTTAGAGAAACACGAGTCTTATTATAAATACACAGTTAAAGCTTTCCAACTGGAACTTGCTGCATGCCAATAAATCTTTGCATTTGCACTCAGTCCAATTTATGTCTTCCCAATGAAATGTTCTAACTCTAAATTGTGCTGTTGGCATCCTAAAATCACTTGCAAAAATATTAAATATTAATGAGATGCGAAAGCATTGTATCTTTACAAATAAGACTTTTAACACAGAAGTACTACTTTAAAAACTCCAATGCACAATGCTTTTCAGATTTATTTTCTTCCTGTTTTTAAGTTTGATTCCTTAATGCTATGTATTCATATTTAATATTATTATGTATATTAGAATTTAAATGTACATATCTCATGTCTATGTTTCTCCAGAGGGGGGAAAAAACCCACAAATGAGAGCAATCTATTTGGTTTGTGTCTTTAATTGGACTGTATTAGTTAAAACAGAAGGTACATTCTGTAATTTCCATTTGTATAGATTTTGTAAATGTGGTTGGTATATAAGGATCTCTGTGCAACCTGCTACAGAGTCATTCTCTCAATTCAGATTCACAAAAGAAAGTCAGTAGGTTTTTACTGGGAATTTTGTGCTGGGAACAAAGTTATTCCTTTAGAGAAAAAATAGCTTTGAGACACTAAGGTATTAAATGTTCTGTTTCTCCTGTGTGACTTTCTGGTGAGAGAATAGCTTTTCCTGAAAGCAGCAGGTTGATGTTGGCTGAAAGAGTACTTAAAAAAATAGCACTTGGCTTCGTTAGTGCGTGCTCTACACAATCTTGTTCTAATTTAGTTTTATTTCATGAAGCCCCTAAGATGATACAAAATTAATACATCTGGTTTGAAAGAATTATGTTAGGTTTATACTTTAAGGTTTTCATATTAGTTCTCTTACGGGCTTCAAATCCTGGTATTTCTTCCTTCTCTTTTCCTGAAGCAACTGCATATCTGTTTCTACTCTTTAGAGTTTATAATTCCTATCCTGTAGCTGACAAGAGAGTTGGATGTGCTTTCCACATCAGTGGACTAATTCTGTTGATTGTATACACAGATGCCTCCAGACTCTGTGCTATAATGTCTGTGGAACTGAAGTGAGCTGAATGGTAGTCTACTGCATAGGCTCATTACTGAAGACTATTTTGTTCTATGGCCTCTTGTCCCATGTTATGTGGAAGTGCCATCATCTACTTCACCATCACAACTTCCAGACCAGAGCTCACTTAAAAGTGTGTCAGCTTGGTCTTTTAATCTCTGTTTCTGTATGTATCCCTATACGCGAGTATGTATGTGCTATGGAATTTAACATGTACAGAGGGATAATACTGCCTCATGACGACTTGTAGCGTTTCGAGTCACCATCTGGGTAATCCAGAAACGAGCTGAGCAGAGGCTTGATTCAGTTTTTGGATTTTGGCACTCGGTGCCTCAGATTAGATTCTTAGTTTGCTAGTAAAAAGGGGTCAGGCAGTTTCATCTGAGCCTAGCTGACTGTAGAAGTGTCTGTTACTTGTGCATGTTTAGATTTCTGTATTTTTGAAATAATGGTTGCCTATGAAAAAGGGCAGAGAAAA
Source organism: Chlamydotis macqueenii (assembly GCF_036417535.1). Classification (NCBI taxonomy): domain Eukaryota; kingdom Metazoa; phylum Chordata; class Aves; order Otidiformes; family Otididae; genus Chlamydotis; species Chlamydotis macqueenii. The sequence continues at coordinate 26,687,241 of NC_141559.1, forward strand.
TGTTTTAGCTCACACTGATTTGAAATGTGTAGTTCAGGGCAGAGAGAAAAATGGTAATGAAAATAAATGTTCCTGGAACTAAATTGCAAGCTAATTTATTTTGCTTGACTGTCCCACAGAAATATTTAACGTAGATTACTTCCTTAATTTGTTATTGAGTCAGTATGGGAGCTAGCAGTTTACCTATGGGTAGGGAAAGAAAAGGTGGTAGGACAGAAGGCTGTTACTTCCTAGCTTTAAATATTAAGAATGCTCTAGTATGTAAATGCTGAATTATCACTAAAGCTGTGTTAATCTTGATTTGTGGCCTGCTGACACATGGTGGTGTTTTAGAAGAGATTTTTTTGTGTGTTTTTTTTTTTAATAAATAACCTGTTATATTGCAGTAGTTGTGTGAAGATTACTTCTGTTAAAACATTTATCTGTTCCTAAAAATAGTTTTATTTCATTCTTAAAACTGTGTTTAAAACTATTACTATATTTTCATCTTTAAGTGTAGCGTTTATGATGCAGCAGCAGTGTAGTATTATTGTTGTGTTCATTATGCAGAAATCTCCAATTCCCCCATAACAGAGAGAAAAGCGTTTTAATTGCATTGTTTAGTAAACAACTAGTAAGTTGAGTCACAACAACCTGTATCTTTTGCAGATAAATTTTTACTCTGTTCTCTTTTTAAGGAACACAAATTGCTCCAAAGGGCTTAAGATTTTGCAAAGAAGATGTTTCCTTTAAAAGACACTGAGATGGGTGCCTCCACCTTCTTCGCCTCAGCTCTGCCACATGATGTTTGTGGAAGTAATGGCCTTCCTCTGACACCTAACTCCATCAAAATTTTGGGGAGATTTCAAATCCTTAAAACAATCACCCATCCCAGGCTTTGCCAGTATGTTGACATTACCAGAGGTAAACATGGTGAGTATCTGTTTAATAAGGAAATTTTATTTATGGTTACAGTTATATTTTTGTGACTGAGCAGAATATTACCATCATAGCACCAGAAAGTGGCTGGATTTCAGTCTCAAAATAGCTGTATGCCTTTGCTGTGACTGGCAGTACTGGAGCTTTTGTTTCTTCTCTGCAGAATCAAGGCGGAGGTTAGTTGTGTTTTGTTGTAGTTTGTGCTGATAAAAGCTAAAATCTTTGTTCTTTTTATACTCACTGTAAAATTCTTGTAGTCAGTTGTGCTATGTCTTTGTGTGAGACATTGAAATACATGTATTTTTGTTGCTGAGCTCCTACACCGATGTTCTAATCTTGTGAACATTTTCATGTGTTGGTTAGGTTTCTTGTACTTGATTTGCAGCTGCACTTGTTGTCTCAGTCATCTTGTTCTTGGCTGCAAGTTTCCCTTACTGTTTTTTGTTGGTTTTTTTTCATTCCAGCTCTTTAAGATCTCTCCCATTAACAATTACTTTATTCTAGTACAGAGAGATATATATACATATATTTTTAGTAACTGTTATCACACTTATTTTTAGATCAAATAAGGCTTCAGTTTTTGGGCTTTGTTTTTCCGCTTCAGATGATCTTATTCTGTTGCAAGCTTAGCAGGAGTACAGCACTTAATTTCCACAAAAAGGCTGCAACGCCTGTGACAATTTAAGTGGTTGACACCTTTACCTTTTAAATCAACAATGTTCCCATATAGCAGTGCATTGTATGTATTTGTTTGATTAGCTACAGGGTCTCATAAAGTACAGCAAGTATTTCTTTCCCCTTTAGAATGCAGTGTGATAGGATGTTGCCAGTTCCGAACACTGAAATATTCTGCAGGGCAGGGAGTTCTTTGTGTTTTCATTTGCTCTCAGACTTGTAAATTTTCCATTTTCTGCAGTCATGAGATCTAGCATGTTTATTCATTTTAATCTTGTTTTTACTAGTACCTCTTGAAACAGAAACTGGGATTTTCTTGCAATACTGTTTGTGATGAAAGGTTAAGAAACATTAGCTAACATATCATTTAGTAAATAAAGATAAGTTTTAAATACTTTAGTTTGATTTTGTTTTGAATCTGAATGTTCACTACTAGCTGTTCTACAAGTAGTGGAAGTAGCAAAGCCTAGCTTCTTTAGGAGTTATCTGGCACCCTCATGTAACATCTTACACCATCATCTTTTCCTACTTTATAATTGCTGTCTTCAGTGTGGTGACTGGTCTGTCTTTTTCTCTGTATTCAGAGCCAGCCCATCAATCTTCAGAGTATGTGGGACCTCTGCAAGTCCTATAGCTATTTGTTGGGCAAGACATGCTAGAGCTAGTTATGTGCTGGTTGGACCATCAGGACTGAAACTCCTGTGCTCACTCTGAGTCCCTTTTCTCAAAGCTGGTGTTACTTTCAGTGTCTGTCTCGTCAGCTCAGCCACAAATTTCTAATGCTTACCTTCTCTGAGACTTCTATTCTTAAGTTAAATCTGACTAACATTGGCTGAGTGGCTCAACATTTATTAGGAGGTTACTGAATGGTTGGATTGACAGTGCTTTGTCTGAGAAAACAGGAAAGATCTCGTACATAAATATGGTGGTGATATCCAGAAGTTGTACATCTTTATTTAATGATGTTTAATTTTCTATATAATGTATGTCAAAATACTTTAACATCTGCCAAATATGTAGACTGAGAAGTCAGTACTATTCTACTGCTGACGATTCTAGTCCTCTTATACTTTTTTTTTCTTTTTCTTTTTTTTTCAATTAGAGAGACTAGTTGTGGCAGCTGAACACTGTGAAATGAGTCTGGAAGATTTGCTACGAGAAAGAAAGCCAGTCAGGTAAGGTGTCAAGCTAAACTCGAATCCACTCATCATAATTTCACATATCATCTGTGTGAAGTCCTGGACCTTTTTTTAACTTTTACTGGTTTATATAAATTTTACTCTTTTAAAATTTAACCTAAAGATGTTGTTCATGAAATAAACACGTGCCTGAAAGAGAGAGTACCTATTTCCATACAGTTCTAAAAGCTAAAAGAGTTATGGGGAGCTTGCTTACAACTGAAATACTTTGTAACTCATAAACTCCTGTCTGGTTGTAAGAGCAGTTTTGGGTTTTCTTTTTAAAAATAAAATCAGACCTATGACAGGATAAATATCTTCCTAAGATTTGTATGTCTGCCAAATGATGAAATACAACTTCTGCTAGAAAAGACAGAATTTACTGTGTGTTTTTCATATGCAGAAATGTATTAATTTATTAACTACAAGGTGGACAGGGTATCAGATACATATGCTAGGGTCCTAAAAACTAGTTTGAATTTGAGTTAATGTAGTCACTTGAGCAAGGCTTTGGTCAAAACCAAGTCCAAAGGCTGAACGTCAAGAATATTTGCTTTCCTACTAGGATTTATAGAATACTTGAGCGGTATCTTTAAAGAAGCAAACAAACAAACAAAAGCCCCACTAAACTTGTTGCTAAAAGTGTAGTTTTAAAGTCTATCACTGTTGTCTTTGGACCAAAGAAGTGGTCTCTTGTCCTCAAGAATAAATAACACAGAAAATGTGAAGAGTGGAAGATAAATGTTATTTCCATTTGGGATTGCAAGACATTGTAGGCAACTGGTTATTTCCAGAATGCACAAATATATAAATATGAAACATATTTAGAGAAATCCAAAGTCTCTTCATTCTAGTTTCTAAAAAGTTTTTAGCAAGCATTAGATTTCATCTCTCTCTATTCGTGCAAGTGTAGAGATTATGATTACTCAGTGAAATAATCAAGAGGTTTTTATATGTCTTCCCGGTTAACTGCAGGTAACATCAGGCATCTCAGGTGGGCTGTGTTTGATAAGGTACAATCCACGTAGACTTTCTGAGACTCATCCCAAATAAGATCTGTATAAAGGGAGTAATACTGGATCTTTTGAGCCTTGCAACCCCTAAATAGGATGCTAACAATATTGTCTGGCAGAGATAAATCTAAATGCAATATGCCGTGTGCCTGTGGTTTAGCTTTTTGTCAACTCTAAGCTTGTATGACAGTATGTGTTGCAGAGGACTATACCTTGAGGAATGTTCGGCAAATATGGCTTCCATTTTTTTCTTACAATAGAGAGATATTTAAAGATGATGTGTAAAGGGCTTTTCATGTGTGATAAATATTACAGCCCTTCACACAATTTTGCATCCGGTTCCTATTGTACAAAGTTCCAGAAATAGTTGAAGTGTCAGAAGCTCTTTTCTTTCCTTTTTCATTCAGTTCTCATAGTGCTCTTTGAACATGTGTATCTTGGTGTCAGATGAGAAGCAGCCCAGACTGCCTGCTGTCTCTTGACTGTTTTTGAAAAAACATGCATGTAGCTATTTTAATTTGCTTTGAATTGCTTGAAACAGTATACTTATGTAGATTCTTCAACATCTTCTGTTGCAATTTAATCCTGCAGCCTTAGAATTAGAAAGGGCAAAACGTCCTTTTCTTGGGCAGGATGGGATGGGGGGTGGAATTTATTTCTCATAATTCTATAAACAAAACTTTCTCAAATAACAGTAGTGGTCTGTATGCACATCTATTATGCCTCTCTATACTAGCATGTGTTTTGTGGCATCCAGAAAGACCTTTTTAGATAGTTCACTAAGGTATGCAACTTCGGGGTTTTGACAAGCTGAGAGAAGTTACTGAATTTGTGAGAGCTACCTCAGATATTTGGGCTGTGGCTCTTTTAAGAGTAGATGCATAAAGCCTGGCTTTATTTTTAACTCTTGGCTTGAGAGAGTTTATGCTGAAAAAAAGTTATTCTACCATCTGATCCTTCTTTTAATGATCCTATTGGGATTTCTTCAGGAAGTTGTAACACCTGAGGTATAGGGCTAAAATATAGCCTGTATGTATGTTCATAGCTTTAAGAGACATTAGTGATTCATCTACTATAAATTACAGCTTTTACAGTAGTAGCTAAAAGATAAATTATGTTCACATTAAGTGAAGTTTCTTGCAAGACTGACATTTTCCCTCTACTTCTATTTTTTTAATGAAAACAGACTTTGTTTGTTCTTAAGTGAGACCCATAAATTTCCAGAAATAACTTGGATGAACCAATTCCCAGTTATTGGTTATATGATCTGTTTATATCAATTACCTTTGGAGGGAAGTATTTGGCTTTTTCCACGTATTCTGATTGTGTTGGTCAATGATAGCATAGCTGGTTACACATCCAGACTTGATGTGTACGCTATTGTAATTAATTTTATAAACTCTTTATAGAATGTGAGAAGCTGCCCTTCTGGTTTCTAGATTAATTTTCCTTCCACTTGCCAATAACTTAAGTCCTTTGCACCTGTACCACAAGCTGATGTAAAATCAGCAGGAAATCTTCTATTATGTTAGTGCTGAAATTTAAGACATTACACTATGGACTGTCTGTCTCTCATACATACTGGAAAATAGGCCATACAGCTGCTTGGTAGTTATTTGCAGTTAATCCTTGCTGAAGTCATGCATCAAGTGTAGTATACATTCCTTAATATATGAATTGTGTTTAAAAAAAAAAAAAAAAAAAAAAAGAAAAAGAAATGCTGTGGAGTTCTTTGTTCAGTTAACCTCAGAGTTTCACCAAGTTTTCTAATGCTGATGAATCAGTTGCACATAGAGGCCGAATACTGGAAATTAGAGGTCTAACCATTTAAGTTATCTGCTCTGTCACAGTGCATTAAGTCATTTTAATAAGCACATTGCCAAAAAATTTCTAGAACTTGGATTTATGATATATATTCAAGAATTCATTCATTGCCTAACAATACAGCAGTCCTCAGGAATTACAGAATTGGTTTGTCATTGTCCTCAAAGTTAGTATGCCTAACTTCACTTTCAAAGGGTAGTGCAAGGAAATGTTTGGTAATTTATTGCCAGATTGTTTTCTCTTATGCATATTTGGAATCCTAGAAGGAGCATGTGCTGCCCTTAGAACTCTATCAGGTAAATTTAAAGAACTCTCAAATGGATGAAATGAGTCAGCTCTTTGCAATTCTTATCACAGGTAACCAGATGCAGAAAAGGAATTTAATACAGCTCTTTTGTGTTTTCTGTGTTTTATTCAGGAAATAGCCATTTGAACATCATAACTACAATTAATGCTTCTAAAAGTGACATTAATTCCAATTTTCTTTACTGTACTTCCACAGGTTATTACAGTAACAGCAGAGGAGTGCTTTTGGAGTTATGTGCCACAGGGAACTCAGGCTGCAACCATGGATAAGAGTTTTAGGATAGGATAGGGTAGAATAAGAATTTTAGGCAGTGAGGTGCCATGTTTTTAATAAAGCAGTCTCCATTGTCCTCTATGTGAGAGATTGTAGTCTGGGACATTGTTTCCTGCTTGTTTATTCCCAATTTATTGCCTATTTGTTGCTACTCTGAGTCAGAGAAAGTACGCACTTAATTTTAGCTTATAACAGTCACATTAGTGCAAAATCAGCTCTCTGAAGTATGTTCAGGAGTCAACTAAATTTTTTAAAGAGCTAGAAAACTATCTACATAGTCAAGCAAAAATAGTAAATACCTGATTTAAGCTCATAATAGTTCAGTGCTGTTCAGAAATTTGAACACATGTCTCGGTCTTGCTGGCTTCCTCTATGTCTTCTTGCACATGCAAGAATTTTTTCTTGTGAATTAATTGCAAATAAGACACAAAAAATTATAGTAGAAGTTTTGTACTTCAGCAGTCTTACTAAGAGTAGTTTTCATGTTTGTGGCAATCAAAATTTCACTAGATTTTCAAAGTTGCTAGTTATTTTAGTACTGTTGATGCCATAGACTGAAATGCAAGATGTGAATTTATTTTTAAAGTACTGTATCTTTAAACACATTTAAAACTAATCCTTTGGATACCTTTTCCAGACAGTGCTTTTCTCTGCTCCTGTGCTGTTACATTAGGAGTTGTGAGCTTTTCCTTCTCTGTCACGCTTGAAGTGTGTTTCTTCTTTGAAGAAGTTGGTCTGCACTTGTATTCATAATAATAAAAATGCCAGCAAATACTGACATTCAACAGACTTTTGGCACCTCCAATAGAATTTCTGGATTGGTTTTCAATTTGTGGCTTGGGCAGTTTAAGCCCATTCCTTTCTTGAATAACATATAGTTGTCATATGTTTTGAAAGTCATGGTTTTGGAAAATTACTAGTGAACCATCAGAGATACAAGGTATAGTTTGTTATACACAGAAAATTTGATGGGAAGCAGACTGTGTCTGCAGCTGTTTACTAGTTTGGAGAAAACATGATCTGACTGATGCGGATGAGTACATTTTATTTGCCTATATTAAACAGTTGTCTGCTTGTTGATTGGATTATATTTTTTTATGCCATCCTCGCTGTTAATGCGCTTTTGGCAAACTTGAAGTGAAACTATGTTACAGGAGAGATGATTAGATGGGGGAAAAGCAGTTTCTGAGTAGCCAGGGATTCTTCAGAAATATTGTAAGACAGGTGCAAGTCATCAAAAGGCTGAAGGTTTTACATGATTTGACTTGAAGAGCTGCATATGAGCAGAACTTCAAGGGCTGAGCATATTCTGCTTTGAATCAAGTCTGTGTTGGAATTTCACATGAGAAACCCATATGTCATAATGAGGCTGCATTTAGCAAGGATAAGTGATGAAGTAGTAAAATGAAGTAGCATTGATAAACAAACTTAAAATTATTTTTTTCCTAAGCATGTATAAAAGTCTATTGTTTGGGCATTTAGTGTCTGTAGAGTTTTCCTTTAGTTTCTTGCAAATACTTTACTTCCAGAGCTATGATGAAAGATTAGCCATTAGTCCAGACTTGTTTATATATTGTCCAATGATACTTTTCTTTATATAGGACATTTTTTTGTTTCTGTAAGTAATTTTTAGTCTAACTGCAAATCTTCCTGTAGCATTCCTTTTAGTATAGGTCGTCTCCTGTGATTGCCTTTCCCCTCACAATGAGAAAACGATTGTTTGGAAAGGAAAAGGGGCATAGCTTTCATGAAGTGGTCGAGGTGAACATTATTGCTCTTGATGTCTGAGTGACCTTTTTAGGGATGGAACCAAATTGTTTGCTTGTATAGCTGGCTGCAATGTTTGGCAGCAGAAAGACATCCTAGAACATAGGTCCATGTCTCCCTTACATGTGAAACGTAACACTGAGTGCATGCTTGTTTCTTATTTTTCTATCTTCCAAGAAAAAAAGAAGACAGAAGAATTCTACTCTTTGACATGATAGTCTCTGCTTCTTGCTTTTACAAACTAAATATAATGGCTGTATACAACATAAAGTCTGTAGATGTGGAAAAAGTGTGTAATTGTAGTTCTGCCTTTTGTTCTAGTATGCTGCTTCTGTAGTTGCTTGTAGATACTTCATACAGATTTCCGTGCTAAAAGCAGTATTAAAGATCTTGAGCTGAAGATGAGTTATGCTGAGTTAATTGAGAACAAAAGTAGCAGAGAGTTTTGAGTCTTCAGTATCTAATGAAAGAGAATCTTGAGTTTCTCTCAAACAGACCAAATGCCATCCTCAGCAGGAGGGTGGATTCATCCTGCAGAGATACTTCTCCAAGGAATTGTGTAAGGATCCGTGTTAAAATTCCATTCTGCATAAATGAGCTACTACTCATGAGTAGTAAATAAAATAAATGAACTACTACTACTACTAATGAGCTAATGGCTGAAAAAACAAATGTCAAATTTGTACTGTGCAAATCTTACTGGATTTGAGCCACATTATTAATCTTAATGTTGATTTATGATAGTTATGTTTAGAACAAAAATTGCCTGTAGACTTGTGAGAACAAGATGTGGTTAGTAGATGGTTATTCTAACTTAATACAGTGTTTGACACTTCATCCTGCTTTTAGGAAGGAAAAAAAGGAAGAGCTAACACTCATTAAACTCGCTATACAGTGCATGCTTTTAGGAAGGGATTATATTTTTAAAGTGCAAGTTCTTGCATTTGGAACTACTGGGTAATGTCTCCAGGGGAGCATTTGTCACTAATTAGGGATCAGACAGCTGGTTTAAATAGACATATTAATATGCTTGCAAACATCTCTAACGTCATTGTGGTTTGAGATCATTTCTTGTGTGCATATGGATGTTCTCCACTTGGGTTCAAGCTCCTCCATTTTACAGTGCAAATAGTCCCAGATTTGTGTCTCCACTCCAAGCTAGCTGCTTTCCTGCCTAGAAGCTTGGTTAGACCCATATCATCCCTACATCAGTATTGTGTCAGACTTGAAATGAGGGATTTACAGAACATAATGTTGTGGGAAACATTGTATAGCCTTGTTTCCTCACTCTGCAATTTTGTGGGCACTGTATCATGAGCACAGCAGTAAGTTAACTGAATTGCTTGGCTCCTGAACCTTCAGGTGGACAGATACTGAGGAACAGATGTACAGAGCTGAGGAACTTGTATTGGGACTGAATATATGCACTTCTAGCTAGATAGATAGCAGGGAATTGGAGAATGCTGTGATAGGAGTGCTTAGAAGGCTAGCAGATCAGGCTAGTTTCAAGGTTTAAAACTGTTAATTTCATTCCATTAACAGCATACATCTTGCTAAAGGTTAACACTTACATGTTATTAATCATCACTGTGTACATGAAACTGTTGTTTATTCCCAACACCTGTTGTAAACTAGCTGTGATATACAATACCACAGAGCTGATACTGTACAGTTCACAGTGGTAGCCATGGCCCTTAATGGTTCTTGGAAGTCAAGGTGATCAGGCTTGAGAGCTCTTTGAGTGAAGTAAGAACTGGTATGGACTGATCTTTCTTCTATTATTATGTAATCCCTGAATTTTTTATCGTAGAATCATAGAATGGCTTGGGTTGGAAGGAATCTTAAAAGATTACCTAGTTCCAGCCCCCTTGCCATGGGTAGGGACACTGTTCTGGTTTTGTTTAGTGAGGGGGGCCTAAGGTGGTTGCTTCTGTAGGAAACTGCTAGAAGTTGCTCCCCTTTGTTCAGTGGACTCAGCCGGGCCTAGGGCGGACCCACTGCTGGCCAAGGCTGAGCCAATTGGTAGCAGAATGTTCCGTGATAACGCCTCTGCGATAACATATTTAAGAAGGGGAAAACAGGAAAAAAAACCAGAGAAGATGTGAAGCAGCTGATCAGGGGCAGAGAGGGGGAGGCGCGAGCCTTGTGGGCCTTGCAGGCCTCACCCTCTGGCCTCCTGCCAGGCTGCCAACTGGGCCCAACTCAGCCTGGCCTAGCTGCAAGAAGTGGAGAGGAGATGAGAAGTGAATAAGATGTAAAAAGGATCCTGAGAGGTGTCTGCCAGCCTGTTGTGAGGGTGGGGTCCTCCACGGGCTGCAGGTGGATTTCTGCTCTTCCGTGGACATCCATGGAATGCAGGGGGACAACCTGCTTCACCATGGTCATCACCACAGGCTGCAGGGGAATCTTGGCCAGGAACTGCATTGCTCCTCCCCCCTCTTCTTCACTGACCTTGTTTTCTCAGAAGAAAAATTCTTCACAACAGGCTGGCAGACACCTGTCAGGATCTGAACAAAGGGGAGCGAGTTCTAACAGTTTCCTACAGAAGCTACCACCTTAGGCCACCCCCTCACTGAACAAAACCAGAACACATGCCCTTGTCTAAAATCCCTCCCCATCTTTCTTGTAGACCCTCTTTAGGTACTGGAAGGCTGCTGTAAGGTCACCCTAGAGCCTTCCCTTCTCCAGGCTGAACAGCCCCAACTCTCTCAGCCTGTCCTCATAGGAGAGGTGCTCCAGCCCTCTGATCATCTTCGTGGCCCTCCTTTGGACCCTCTCCAACAGGTCCATGTCCTTCTTATGTTGGGGGCTCCAGAGCTGGAGGAGTGCTCCAGGTGGGCTTTCATGAGAGCAGAGCATAGGGGCAGAATCACCCTCCTTGACCTGCTGTTCATGCTTCTTTTGATGTGGCCCAGGATGCAGCTGACTTTCTGGGCTGCAAGTGCACGTTGTCAGCTCATGTTGAGTTTCTCGTCCATCAGTACCCCCAAGTCCTTCTCCTCAGGGCTGCGCACAATCCATTCTCTGCCCAGCCTGTATTTGTGCCTGGGATTGCCCCAATCTGTGTGCAGGACCTTGCATTTGGCCTGGTTGTACTTCATGAGGTTGGCACGGGCCCACCTCTCCAGCCTGTCAAGGTCCCTCTGGATGGCATCCCTTCCCTCCAGTGTGTCAACTGCACCACATAACTTGGTGTCATTGGTGAACTTGCTGAGGGTGCACTCTATCCCACTGTCCATGTCACTAACAAAAATGTTAAATGACGCCTGTCCCAAGACCGACCTCTGAGGAACACCACTCATTGCTGGTCTCCGTCACTGTTATCACCACTCTCTAGCCCCAACAAGGGGTAGTCTCCTCTACTCCCAGTACTGCTTATTTTGTTTTATGTTTTGCCAGTCATCCTTCTTATGTATTTGAGAGTATATCCTGCATATTTACAGTCTGCCGTGCTTCTCTTGTCCTTTTGTCTGGCAACGACTGTTGTGTGGATTTCTCCTACGTGCAACTATGTCTATGTCTATTTACCCCTTTGGTGATCACATTTCTCATATCCCTTTCAAGGATATTTAATATTAATTATGTGCTGATTAATATATTTCTGACTTATAGTCATAGGCATCTGCTTAGGCTACGCTGAAGTTTATTGTTACCTCTCTAGATAGGTGTTTCCTGCCTGTTGTGATGGCGCATACTGGGATATAGATCAAAGTGATGCACTTCTAGTGCCTTTTTGAATATTAGTTGATAGCTATGAAATTCCAACAGCACCACTGCTTATTGACCTAGTTGCAAAGTCACTTTGATCACCTACGTTTGCAGACTGTTCTTCTCTTGGATCTTTCTGTTCTGTTTCACTTTTGAGTAGCAACTGTACCATTGATACAGGAATCCAGATTTCTTGAGCTAACTACTAAAACATACCTTGGTATAGCCTTTAACCTTACATATTTAATTTTTTTTTTTAAAGAAGTATTGTATAGCCATAGTTAAAGGAATACTGTTGCAAAGTCTGCTAATTTACAGAAAGTGCCTGGATTTAGGAGAAGAGCTGTGTACTATTGCAATTTTTGTTCATAGCTTTTAAAATTCCTGTTGCACCATTATAAAATGGGGGAGGAGAGGGTAGGGGGTTAATTAGCAATGTGACTTGCTGGTAATGCTTCATCTTCTCATGCAGAGATGCCTAAAGTGCAGTCTTTCTCTCAAAGGCTGAGAAATTTGTAAAGGCATTGCTTTAGTGCGGTTTTATGGAATTCTAGGTGTTTTTCCTGCTATCTAGTAACTTGTAAAAAAGAAAGCATGCTCAGTTATTGTTACTAATAATAACTGTACTTACTAGAGTTAGTGGTTATATTGGTTATATTTGTTTGTTTGAAGTGACTTTCCTTCTTTAATGTAATTTATTTTTTAAAAAGTTAATTATATTCTAGTGTGTTAGATCTGCAGCTGCCAGCTGCTCTGTCAAGTAGCCAACAGGCTGGCCCTGCTCTTTTTTTTTTTTTTTTTTTTTTTAACTGGCAGTGCTTCATAGAACTGCAGAAATGAATAACAAAAAAAATCAATCCTGTCTGGCTGCAAGGACGGCATTATTTATTGTTAGCTAGTCACGATTTCTAGAGCTGTCAGTTTAGTTCATACTGCCGCACAGCTGCAGTAATGTTAACTGCATTAGTAACTACATTTCATTTTCAGCTTTTCTTTTAAAAAATTCCATTGATCAGATTCTTTGAGATTTTTCTGATCCACCTGAGGCACCACAGAATGAATGAGAGAATCCATCTCCTTGTGTAATGAAGTTAGGGACCCGTCACTTCTGTTGCAGTGGGAAGGAGAAAGGTGGCATGGCTAACATTAAGCAAAACTGTATTCTCATGCCATACATATAGGTCTTCCTTAAAAATAAAATAAAACATGCAGTTGTCCATTGTAACCTTAAATGGGAGAAAGCACCCCTATGATCTTAAAATATCTGCTCAATACCTGTCCCTCAGTTGCAGTAGGGCAAGAGTTCTCCACTCTGAGAGGCTAACCATGTATGCTCCCCGGTTGTGGTGGAAAGAAGCTGTAGACAGCTGCAGCTCAGACTTTCACTCCTGCTTGTGCCCTCCTGGTGCTGTGGGTAGGAATTTGTACAGGATATGCTGACTGAGGTTGGCAGCTGGCTTAGTTGCAGGGACGACCTGTAGACTGGCTATACTCCCCTTGGCCCACAGTGCTAGAGTGTCTTTGTGGAAACCAGGAGCACCGGTCATCACAGATGAGGTAAGAAAGCCTTGCATAACCTGTACTAAGAAAAGGGACCTTTCTCTCTATATAGCTCCAGTCTGCTCTGCACCAAATGCCCATTAGCAGCTGCAGGGCAGTAGGCAGATTCTGGATCCTACCTCCTGGTTCATCTAAAAGGAAACCAGTTTGTGTGCTCTGAAACTACTCTGTGAATCAAGTGTGGTAGGAGGGACTGATCAGGAGAGTATACTTTAAAAGTATGCTCTGATCCAAACTCAAGTCTTAACGTAGAACTCCGTAAGTTGCCTTGAGCTCTCTGCTGTGAACACAGAACTGAATGTTGCTGTTTTAATTTGTTTAACTTAAAGCTCAATTCTGCATAAGCTGCAGAAAAGCTGAGAGCTGGTCCTACACGAGTAGTTTATGTATCCCCTTTGCTTATTATCAAAGTAACCTAGAAGTAGAGTCGAGTTTTTCCTCTCTTCATCTTAGTTGCTCAGAGTTCCTCATCAATATAATAATTTTCCAAACTCTGTCAGTGCAGAGTGAAACAAGGGAAGCTATAAGTTGTGGGACATAGTTCTTGCTTTACTTGAGGGCTGGAGGACCTCTCTTATGAGCACAGGCTGAGAGAGTTGAGGCTGTTCAGCCTGAGGAAGAGAAGGCTCTGTGGAGACCTTACAGTGGCCTTCCAGTACCTCAAGGGGGCCTACAGGAAAGTAAAGACAGGGAGAAACTCTTCAGTAGGGCCTGTTGTGATAGGACAAGGGGTAGTAGTTTTAAAATAGAGGGAAGTAGATTCAGACTAGATGTTTGGGAAAAAAATTTTTACAATGAGAGTGGTGAAACACTGGAACAGGTTGCCCAGAGAGGTGGTAGATGCCCCATTCCTGGAAACATTCAAGGCCAGGTTGGATGGAGCTCTGAGCAACCTGATCTGGTTGGAGATGTCCCTACTCCTTGCAGGGGGATTGGACTAAATGATCCTTGGAGGTCCATTCCAGTCCTAACTGTTCTATGTTTTTACTTTATATTCGTAGAGTTGCAGGTAAGATGCTGTAAGATGCTGAAAGTACATTAGAATAGTTGATTCTTTCATGAATTTGTGTGTGTTTGTATGTACTTCTTGAGGGGAAAGAATAATTCTTTTTCCTTGTTTGTCCTCAGTAATCTCTACATATTCTTTAGTTTTAAATATTGTACCTGTGACATTGCTCACTTTTCTGTTCTGAGACACTATAGTGAGATGGCATAACACTTCTAGCCCTCATGCAAGTTCTTAAAATTCTGAATGCTTGTTCTTGTGTTGGTTTTTTTGGACCACTTGCTACAATAGAAAACCTTCTTGTGTGTGTCTTGTTTGTTTTGGGTTTTTTTTTTTTTTTTCAACAGAATGATAATGCCTACTTTTAGTGCAGACTTCCTTCTCCCCACCTTGAGTATTCTTGTGCAACAGTCACCAGATCATCTTTATGCTCTGCAAGAGATTATTCCTTGACTGCTTCTTGCACTAAATTATGTGCATGAGAAGACTGTTCTGCTCAGAGAAGCTAAATTCTTAAAGCAAGCTCAGTTCTTCAGCTCTTAGGCCTTTGAGCGCTCTGTTTTTTCATCATCTGAGTATTCTGAGATAATTCTTTTAGCTTTTTGTGCACTGGGGAGTGATTTTGGACTTTTTTTTTTTTTTTTTTTCTTCCCCAAACAAGGAGAAAAAAAAGTCTGGTTTATCCACGAGCGGAAGACATGGTGTTGAGAATCCCATTGTTACTGACATTTTCTTTCTTAGCCGTGTTACACAGTAATTAGTAATACATGATCTCTGAATCTAGGCAGTATTTTAATGGTTGGGAGCCCCTTGCTTTGAGTGCCTGAATATGAAAGCTGGATTTCCAGGAGTTCATCTGTTCTCTTCTCTTCCAGCATAGTGAAGAGTGGCACATCTTTCCAAGCTGGGAGAGGTTCAAAGATAAGTAAAACACTGGAGTGTGCAGTACCTGCATGCTGTGTGATTAATTTATGTTTGGCTTTCAGACATAACTGAAGTTTGTGCAAGTTTATGATATGTGAATTCTTTCCTGTCTGCTATCAGTAATGTTGTGTAGTCTCCAGTAGTAGTCATTCAGATTTAAAACCCGCTGAAGGAAATCTAGACATTGGGTTTGGTTTGGTTTGTGTTGTGTTGGGTTTTTTTTGTTTTGTTTTGTTTTGTTTTTTTTTAACTCTTCAGACACTTTGATCTTCAGAGACCTGCAAACTTAATATGATGACAATGGAAAATGAGATGAGGAATGGAGACATGTCTTTCCTGTGCTTAGGCTATGGCTAGCCATTGGTACCTTTCTGTACAAAATTTCCATCAAATCCTAAGCATACAACCTTATCTTGGTTTTATTTTCTAGGGATTTCTGAAATCTCATTTTTCTTCTGCTCTTGTAGTTGTATGAAAGATCATAAGCAACGGGAACAAGCCAGCTTTAGCTGTTCTGCTCGTGCAGTGTTTACAAAAGTAATTAACTACTGGTTTTGCTTTTCTTTGTGGGGAAAAAAATGTCTAGCACTATAAAATATAAAATCACCATTACAGTCCTCTGTGTATGCTGTTCATTTGCATGCTTTTACAAGCAGAGAAGCTAATACACAAGCAAATTGGCTTAAGGAAAATAGTTATTAATTTTTTTTTAGAGAATGCTTAAAGCAGACTTGGATTTCTGTGGGTATTCCCCAATTCATTTACTTCCATGCATACATTTGCTATAAACGAAGAACTATGTAATATAGGAAGGAAAGCCCCTGTTGAAAGATTCAACCAAAAGGATTGTTTCCAAATATCTTATCTTTAACTTTTTATTCCTGTGAATAATGTCACTTTAAGCAAAAACTTCTCAGAAAGCTTCCTCTTTGTAATAATATCTCAAAATAATTCCTCTGCTTAGGGTTGAAAGTATGACAAGACCTATAGTCTTACAATGACATGATTGCAGAGTTCTTCCTAAGAGCACTCCTCATCAGAATGAAAACTTCAAAATGTTGCTGTCTTTCCTGTCTTGGTGTTTGTCTCTAAAGGAATCTTGGTGTGACATTGATCTTTGTAGCAAAAATCCTCAACCCCCGTAAAAGCACAGTTGTCTTCATAAAATGGATACCTGGAAGGTTACAGCTTCCAGTTTGAGGCTTGAGTTCTATCTCGATAAAGACAGTGGTGGCAGGAGAAGAATCTTCTGTCATCCTGTTGAGCTAAGCATGAATGGTATTGCAGTTCAGGGTAAAAAGAGGCTATTTTAGTATCTAAAAATAACATACCTCAAGCATATGAAAGTTTGTTTTATTAAGACAGTGTTTCAAACGTACAGTCTAAGGTGGCCCACTGGTTCTCTTCTTTCATATGTACATGGCTGTGCCTTTGATTAAGAAAATATTTTCCTTCTGGCCTTGGTGTATAGAAGGAAGCTGCACTAAGTTAACTGTAGCACAGAAAGGTGGTTCTGGTAATATCCTCCCACCCACCCCACTTCCCTTTTTTCCTGGCAAAGACCATACTAGCAAACTCTGTGGAATATTACCTCTCTTCTTAATGGGAGGAGGCAGAGAGGCAGTGATGAAATTAATCAGCAGTATCCTGTCAGCAAACCTTTGAAAAGCAGTCATTTTGAGTGACTAATGCAAATAGTACTGAGACTTGCTGACTTTACAGAATTGCTGCTGAGCAAGCACATGGTGGTGTCTATTTTAAGTGTAGTATTGAAAGCTTTGAGTAACTTTTGAATATTCATTGGGTGGACTAACAACACAAGATGGGCAGTTTTGCTGATTTACTATAATTTCTGATAACTCTGATTCAATTAGAAATTAATGCCTGGGCATTAAACAGTATTTTTGTTTCTCAGTGACGATTCAGCAATCCTTAAAGATATATAAACTGACTATAAACAGAGAGAGTGGAAATCATGTTTTTCAAAACCTTTATATTGAATGGTTGTGGTGAGTATAAAAAATGATTTTATTATGTTCTTCCCCTTGAAAAAGCACTTTGTGCACAACTGTTGTTGCTTGAGGTCAATATAGTGTTGCCATAATTGACATTAGGTCAACACTTAAGCTTTTTTTTAATATGTAATTTTAAAGTATATGTTACACTATGTAATTGACAATACATAGTGTAATGTAAACTTTTTAAGTATAATTTTCTTCTTAAATCATTAATATATTTTTGAGAGGAAAATGATGTTCTATAAATTTGGACTTATTTAAGTCATCATTTTATGTTAGTAATACTCTCAAAACATCTGTAGTTGTAGAAAAGAATAATAGGCCAAATTATGTTCTGTTAGCTGGGTAGAGAGTCTCAGCTCAAGATGGGATTTTTGTGTAGAGAGTGCATTGACTGATACCTGGATTTGATAGTCTAATGTGCCAACTTCAGCCGTTGGAAACAATGTCTTCACAGCATGTGTGAAGCATACAGACAAGGAGAACTTCCCCTTTTGATCACTGGTTTGAAGGGTGATTGAGAATTTGAACCTTAAAATAGCTTTGCTCTCAGATATGAAGGTATTCCATATCACCACATCCATATCAGCCTTCTGGTTGAATGGAAGTTGCCAACGTGTGTTAACTGAATCTTAACTTTTCTGGTGTAAAAGTGATATCAAAACAAGAATACTTCTTGATCTTCATCTTTGCTGTTTATGTTCCTCAGAGGTTTATTTTTGTAGGAAAGGGAAATAGATTTTTTCAACTTCTTCAACTTTCCTACATTACAAAAATCCTGAGTCTGGTTTGTGCAGAATTGTGACAGGGCAGGATTTGGGAAGCACAAGAAGTTTGCTTGCTACAAAAGTAACTTTCAGCCTTCTTATGAACTTGAGTGTCTTCAAAAGGATAGGGTGTGAGCCAGACACTGATCTGTAGTTCCCAGTTGTCATTTCATCATGCAAACAGTGATTGTTTTTCAGATACATCTTTTACTTTATCATGGAGGAAGGTAAGGAAGTAGACACTGCCTAATGTGTGACCATTCATCATGCATCTTTAGAAGTCAGTTTCCCTTCAATGGTTGTGTGGTTTGAGGCTTTGGTAATATGGCTACCTGTAATGTATACTGCATGGTGAATGTTTAATAGAGAAATGTTAAGGCCTCTAAACTTCAGAGAGCTGAAACTTAGCATGCCCTGTGTCTAGAAATATAGATTCTGGTGCATTCAGACACAAAGGAATTACAGTCCTTGCCTAGAGCATGAGATTTGGTGCCTGGTTTGGAGCTAACTTAACAAGACACGCCTCAGCAGCTGAAGATCTGATTTGGTGCCTTTTATTGTAAAGGAAGAGTCTCCTAGCTGTAGTTAATTCCCTTACTTGTTTTTTATATGTCATCTGATTGGTTTTCTGAGTCTGTCAGATTGTGATAGACCTTGCCAGGATTGTTGTTCACGAAATGTGTGACCTTTTAAAAGTGCGTGTATTTGTTCAGATTAAGTCCAAAAGAAAAAAAAAAAGATTTTTGGAGATCTAATTTCAATTGATCTTAATTCTACCTCTACATTTTACCAGTTCACTCCTTTCAGAGACGGGGAGGAGAATGTGAGATGTATTGTCTCCTTTAATGAAATCTTGGCTATGTGATGCATGATACATGTGTATGATGGTATTGAAATTAATTTCTTTATTGTATATTTTGAGGTAATTGTCTTGGTTTTCATCCTGTTAGCTCTTGTTCATACTGTCACCTGTGCATCTAGGTCTACTGTGTTAGTTACCTCAGAATGTAGAGTCTGTGATAAGAATGCAGATTCTGTGTTCTGGTTTTAAATGAGGGCTACTTTACCTGGTCTTTACATGTGGTGATTGAAATTTTGTTTATTTCATTGCACTTCTTAGTCCAATGAAAAGTGTCATTATTATACCTTTTACATAAGAGCCAGCTGAGGCCAAGATGCAAAAAATTACTTCTCAGAAGTTAATCAGTGGCAAGATCAAAAACTGGGAATGTGGGTGTGTCTTTCCCCTTCTGTGCATTAAACCAGATAGCACTAGAGGTTTCATTAAGATGGTGCTTTATAAAGTGTGCTTACTTTTCAAAAGGACTTTGTTCATTTGTGGTATTCATCCGCAATTTATGGGATGAATGCTGGATATCTTAAAGGAATTCAAAATGCGATGTTTTAAAATTTTTGCTTCATAAGGAGCAGATACGCTTAAATCATTCAGTGATAATGATCTGGAAAATCACCTGTCTATTAAAAAAATCTTTGTGTGCAATGTGATCTATATATGAAGTTTTTCTTTATCTACACCTTCATCCATTGGTTTATGGACTTTTTTATTGTACATTACAAGTTGAGACCTTCATAAAAATGTAACATGATTCGTGTTGCTTTTAAAGACATACTTGCAGCATAGAACTTTAAAAAAGGAATGAAAGGGCTTTTTGAGTTTCCTCAGATGAGCAATACGAACTTGTTGAAGATATCCTGTGTGAAATACCTCTGTGCATGAGTTGGAGACTTCCTGGGGACTCTGCCTATAATTTTTTTTCTTTTTTTTTGATCTTGTATTCTCTGCTTGTTGCATTCCCTTCCACTTCGTTTCATTCTGATAATGTGAAGGCATGTCCAAGTAAATTGGCAGTGTTTACAGTCTTGGTCCCTAGTGCCATTTTTTAATCAAACACGTAATAAAGTGCTAAATAAACCATTCCCACCTGCATCAAACTCTTTATGTTCCGTATAGGGTATTTTGTAATTTATTTACCCAGGAAGACCCAATTTATCTGCACATCTGGTTTTTAACCCAGTCCTGCTTTTTATCCAGTTTTCCAGCTGGTTGATTGAGGCATAAGGAGGTCAGATGGCTTTCTTGAGGTCAATGTAGTGATGGTCTCAGCTGGGATTATACCCAACCTTTATCCTTTGCTGTAACCACTTGGCCACACCACTCCTAGCCAGTCTATCTGCATTGTCGGTGGTAATGGAACTAACTGCAAATGTCATTTTCTTTGTTTTATAGTTTTGCTTGTATTGAAGTATTGTCACTTTTATGAGTTCAGAAACATTACATGTGTTCACAACCTGGTTCCATTCCACTTTGAACAGACAGGTTTTTTTTTGTGATGAATCTCCTTCCTGAATTCCAAATGCATGTTAGTTTCACAAGTTCAGGGGTAGTGATTGATGACATTGCTGGTTTCTGTTGCTCTGGCATGCTTCCTCAGGGAAGACCCTGTCTGACATTTCTCTTTGGAAGAGGAACCCGTGTTTTTGCTCCTGTGTGTCAGTGCCATAAGCTTTTTAAGATTCCTGGTTGCTGAGATTCTCTTCCTTCAGAGTTTACTTGTTTACAGCAATTATACAATGCTAGAACAAGATGCACAAATTTGATAAAGGACTTCCTTAAGCGTGCACTTCTGTCTATATACCAATGAGTTGTAAGTCTGAGAAAAGGGAAACTCTGGAACTTGCTATCATCAGCATAATCTTACCCCATTTGGTCTTGCTCTGCTTTCCCAAAGGAAGTCAGAACAGTTCTAGTTCCAGTTTTTTTATATCCGTTTCCTCTTGTTTTGAGTTGCCACTGCGTTGAATAAGCATGACTTAACACTAATCCATGTATCCACCTCCAGCAGGTACAAAAATTACAGGGCTCTCTACAGTTAAGTAGATGATGAGGCTTGCTTGCTTTCTGGTGCCAGTCCTATTTTGTTTCGAGTTCCAGTGAGGCCTCTGTTCATTTCACTAGATGGAACACTCTGAATCAAAGTAGGCCTTTAAGTGTTGATTGCACTGTCAGTACTTTCTGGGCACAGCTTTCTTCCTTCTACAAAATGGATCAAGTACTCCATGTTGACTGTTACAGCAGCATAAAAGGAAGTGAAATTTGCAACTGTCCATAACCAGTTAAAAATACCACAAATGCATTTGTAACAACCAAAAATATTTCTCCTCTACCCAAGATTTTGCTGCTGCCTCTACCTTGCCTCCAGTCCCCATTATCTTTGCTCCTCTACTGCTGTCCAGGTACATCTATGTGTTCTGGTTAGCTATGCTGTAGTAGCTACAGCTGCCTGGCTCAAAGTCATCAGGGGACATTGCTTTATCTAGAACTGGAGACAGTAAGCAAGCAAGGAAGATCTTTTGAGATACCCGATTACTCTTTCATGTTAAATTATTTTATTACAGCACCAAAAAAGGATTAAGGTGATATATTTCCAGTTAATGCCATGAATGCATTTCTGTTAATGATGATGAATACAGTGAATGCATTTGCAGATTGGCATTAATTTTAATTTAAACTGGAGGAAGAGATTTGCGTGAACTTGTAACTTCTATGATACTGACATGAACACTGAAATTTTATCTCTTCTTTTTATTGTTTCTTTTCTCATGTTGGAATTCTTGTATTCCAACAGTTTAATAGGTCAAGTATCCAGACCCCACCCATCTCTGATTTCCAACAGTATGATCTACAATCCTCTTAAGTATTCAAGATGTCCCATGTCAAGTATTATTATTTTCCCTTCAGCAGTCTGTGGTATATGCAGGGACTACTGCTGCTGGCAGTCAAATGCATTTTTCCAAAATCACTTTTCCTACTCTGGAGTTAAGCAATTGTTTTACTTTCTTAAAGCTAAAATTTAAAATTTACTTTCTGGAAGTTAGGGCAACAGAGCGCCATGAAGAGAGCCTCATGATAAGATAGACAGCAAGGAGATCTTACCAACAGAATACTCGGTGGCTGTGAATTTCCATAGTAACTCATGGGAGATGTTCTGTGAACATGGATGAAAGACTTGGAATAATGGGTATTCTGTTACGAGAGCTGTTAAGGTTTGTAGATAACCGTTCAAACTGAATAACAGATAGGTAATATTGTTAAGTTTAGGGTTGTGGTTTGTGTTTTTTTGAGGGGGGGGGGTGCAAGAATTCAGAATCCCACCTTTCTATCAAACTTTGTTATTTCTAAATGTGTTTCAAATCTTTTGTGTTTGATCTCGTGCTTATGTTGACCTATGGCTTGGACAATTCTCCTTAGATGTTTATTCCCAGGTGCTGCTCTGTCACTACTGGGTGAATCTGCTCACTCCTCACTCTTAGCTCTCCATTCCACTAATTCTTTTGGGGGCTTATTGTCTTTACTTGATTCCTGTTAAGTCTCTCTTTCCCCGCTCTGTTTGTTAATATCTGATCCTTTTGAAGAAAGGTAAGACTCTTAGTATGCTGATTTCTTCTAGAGCAACTTTTTCTTTTCACTCTCGCCCAGAAGCTGTTCTCAGTCAGATGGTAGATTGTAGTGGGCATACTAAGAAGCTGTTGGTTTGTTGTTCCCCCCTCCCCCCCCCCCCCCCCCCCCCGGAATCCAAAAAGTGACAAAAATGACCTAAACAATCAGATTATTTCATCAGTGGGTTTGCAGCGCCACAAGAGATTGAAACTCTGCTAAAACATCTGTTTCCTGACAGGTTACGTTCATTATTCCTGAAGTAAACTTCCAGAAAGCAGCTTCGCGTCCTTAACAGTAAGAATTCAGCAGGCTGGAGATCGGGCTGACTGCTAAGTGGAAAATTTAATGTTTTTTGTGAAGGCACAATGCAGCCACCTGTGTACTTTTACAGTGTGGAAATTAGTCATTTGTCTGGTATAGCTTTTGGTCTGACCAATTTTGGAGGTAATAAACAATCCTCATTTTTGTGGATTTAAAGTTGTCTTCCCTTCTCTCTCCACCCACAAATGCCATGCACATACCTCTCTTAACCATGCTGGGTTTGTACTGTTGGCTGAACTTGCTCCTGTCAACTTGTAGAGATTTTTTTTTTATTTTTTTCCACTACCTACGTACAAGATGAATTTCTTTGGGAGGAATTCAGTTATCCTTTGTGCTTCCTTTGCACTCCCTTGGCTATGATTCTATACAAGTTAAAGACCTAAACCTGGTATTGGTTTTAATCCTTATATTCTTTTAACTCTTCATTTCTAAAAGGAACATAAAATGGCCCCTTTTCATGGCTACGTTTCTTCTTCTTTAAACCAGGAAAAAAAGTAGGCCATGATTTAATCCAAATAGTTTGATTTTACATCAGTGTGCAATCCTTTCACTTGAAGAGAACCTCTTTTCAAAAGCCTAGCTGAGTAGGCTACAGCTGAGTAGATCTGTTGGTATCCAGACTGAGGATTAAAATGAAGCCTGCTCCTTGAAAATGTGCTGGTAGTTGTAGAGAGATAATGCCTCTCTTTCTATCTGTGAAATGTTCCTTTTGTAGAGAAACTCCTGTTTCTTCTCTGTTTCTTGCATTGGTCGAGAGGAGAAGAACCATTAAAAAAAAAAATCTTAGTAGGAGAACTAGGAGACAGAGGACAGCTAGCGGCCCTTCAGATCTGCCAGTTGTTGAAGTGCATCTCTCGCTTTCATACTTTTACTTACTGCCTCCTACCGTACCTGCCTTGAGCAGTAGAATTATTTGCTTCACAATAGTTTAAAGTCACAACCATTATTACCAGCTGCTGAGGTGAACGCGGCATTTCATGCCACACAACTGTCATTACGGCTCTCACAGTGGTGTAGTGTGGTTAGTGTCAAACCTGCCATGTCTCCATTTTGCCACCTTTTCTCCTGTGTTGTTTCTAATGCTTTTGCTGTTTTTGTTTTTTTCTTTTTTTTTCTTTTTTTCTTTTCCCCCATCTCCTGTTAAAAGAGGATGCTGAAACCTCTGCAGTTCAAGAGCCCCAGTGGCTAAACCACTCCTTGAGGTCTATCATAGTTAGACACTAACTAGTCTATTGGAAAACAAGCTTCCAGATAATCAGGGGAAAAGTTTCTGAATCTGCTCAGACCTTGTCACCAACATTGGGTATTGTAAATGTCCTCCTTGCTTAGGATTGTATTTTGTTTTTCTATTTATGGCATTTTTTTTAAAGGTCATCTTAACCTGAGATCTCTTGCGCTCTGGAACAGCGGTGAGTGTTGTTGTCAGGCCCTTTGCAATTAAATGCAGCTCTCAGGGGTAATAACCACAAGTAGAGTTTTACCTGATAAATGAAGTAAGAACTAGATAATGTGCAAGAGCACTATGAAGAGCTTGTTCTGCAGAGTTCCCTCTCTCCTGGGGAGGTGATGTATGTGCTTCAGATTGGGGAATGAGGTACTTGGCTGAACACTTCTGCTCAGCAGGGTGCCATCGAGAGCTTAAGAACAACCGAGAATGACGTGCAATGAAAAATATTTATCATTCATGTGTTGCTGGTCATTGTAATGCCATGGAGGATTTCTTTTAAAAAGCAATGTATCCAAAAGCAGTATTTTGAGGCATTTGCCCGGGTTCTGTTTTCATGAATTGTAAGAGAATGTGGAGAATAAATGGGTGGCTGAGGCCCCCTCGTGCCACCAGAGCACACTGCATGCCTCAGGCGCAACGGCCGCGAAATTGCACTTTAGATTTACTTTTCTTTTTTGGTACTAATAAACACTTCTTAGGCTAAAATATCTCATGATGTACTAATTGTTCAGGTGTATCTATTTCCTTAGTCGAAATATGAATTCTCCATCGTTTATTTTGCATGTCTCCATCATTCATTTTGCATATATCATTTGTTTTGCAAGGCTGTGCAAAAAGTGAGAGAGAGGATTCTGTTTGCAGTCATTGTCGTTAATATTTGTGTTGCAAGGAGAAAACTATACAGGGAAGCCAAAGGCTTGTGAGGTAAATCTTTTACCACAGACATATCTCTGCACAAGGATGACTGGAAGGAAACACTAGACAGCTAGTGGTGTCTGGTACTGTGGTGTATTATGTAACTTGGGAGTGGGAGGGATGGGGAAGAAAAACTGCCAGTGAGGGAGGAGCGAGATAGTTGTGGGGGTTTGTTTTGTTTTTGTGGTTATTAGCGATGTGGTTTTGGTTGAATTGCTAAGACCTTGAGAATCACTTCCAAATGCTATTATCTGAGATACAGCAGTGTGGACATATGTTAGAATAGATTTCCTTTGTGCTTAAAATGTAACTTAAAAGTGTATATTTACAACTAACTAGTGTAAAGTAGTACAGAGCTCTCCTCTAAGGAAAAGGTTAGAGTCTAGAGAATAGAGAGAATAGCTCCACGTAAGGTAACTTAATGGTGGCCTTAAACTATTATTAAAACAGCTCTTTTCAGTATTTCTGTGTTGCCCTCATTTCAGGATTTGTTAGTATTGTGACTTCTGTCAAAATCTAGCTATTTACTCTTGGCACAAAGTTTTAGCATTTCATCGGGTGTGAATAGCAGCTAATAAAGTTTTAATAAAGAAAATAATTTTGGTGTTTAGTTGGCTAGTTGGCTTGTCACTCTCGCCAGTCTGTAATGCTCCCTCTCATTTTGCTGTTGCACAAATTTTTAATAAGCAAGATGAGGTGGTAAGCCTTGTCCAGAATGCTATTGTGTGTTATTCTTTAACAACAAAATAAAAAATTGGGAGTGTAAAGATAGACTTTTATAAGAAGATATACTTTATTTTCTGGACTTATTTGTAAACCGATGTCTTCAGAGATAAAGTTGAAATGTGCTCTGGGACTGAGTGGGAAATGAGGATAAAACGTTTAAAGGAATTTTTCTAGGTGGCACTAGATCTATGCCTTTTGTTTTTATTTTGCATGCATTTTGGAAGCCTGATCCTGATGATCTCTGTACAAATTCCTATTCATTTGTTCACAGAAACTCCTCTTTAGGGCTGTCAGTTCTTATAGTAAATTACAACTTTTGTCAAAATACATATTTATGTCAAAATGGTTTGGATGGTAAACATCATAGTTTCTTTCCAGAGAAGGTAGGGTGGTTGCTTCCAAGGTTGAAAAACAAAATGTTGAAAAACAAAATGAAAGTGAAGTTCTCTTCCCTTTCTTTTGTTTCTTGTTTTAGATGTTGAGATGACTGAAGACTGTAGGTGTGATCAAGGCATGCCTCTACACTATCTTCTAGATAAAGCTCCAGTTAACATCTGAGTTTCAGCAACTTTTGTTCAATTGACCTTTTCTAGGAACATCAATAGCAGACATAGGAAAAACAAATGAAAATAGAAGAGGGTTGGAATTTTTTTTTCCTGATTAGTCGAGGTGTACCTCATAGTTTCTACTGCAGATAGTATGTTATACTTTGTCACAATTTTCTGCTCTTTTGAGGTTCAGTTCAGGGTGAAGAAACCTAATTGTGGGATATTGAGGGCTTGTGTATGGCACTGAACGCATCCTACCATATTCAATGTGGATCCCTTAAACTGTTCTGGAGTTTTAAGTGTCTCAGTTGTGTTCCACAGCTATTCCAAACACTCTACTTTTTTACAAATTATTTCTTATCTTTCTTTTATTTTTTTTTTCAGTTCTTCAAGGATCTTATGCATAGCATATGAGGTTTTGCAAGGTTTGCAATATATGAACAAACATGGAATGGTCCACCGAGCACTGTCTCCTTGGAATATTCTTTTGGATCGAAAGGTACAGCTACAGGAATAAATCTATGTTTCTGTTTGGTTTTTGTTTTTTTCCTCTTGCTGCCGACAAGTAGCATGCTATATCATATATGGAGAGTGAGCAGTCACAGTCCTTCTGATGGGGAAAAAGTTGTGCATCTGGAAAGATGTTGGTTTTCTTTGTTTTTTAAAGACTACAATTTTCCCCCATTTCCTAAAGTTCAAATGTATTTCAAAGTTTATTTTTCTCTTTTCACATTTTCTTCTATCCCAAAGTACTTTTCTCACCCTTTTCTTTGTAGGGTGGTAATCAAAGTCTACTTTTCATCATTGTAATTGGTTACAAGACCTTCCTAACTGTTTGAATAAGAAAATATTTCTTGTGGCTACTTATCCGTTAATATTTCCTGTGTTTCATGGTGATCTGATACTTGACTTTTAAGATATAAGCATATTTCTTTGTTCATGTGAAATTATTTAAAATTCCAGTGTCTATCAATTCTGTTGTCACAGACTGTTGAGTTGGCAGTGTGGAATACAAATTCTGCTCATAAAAGCTGAGAGAAATTAATAACTGCTGTTGTACTCAAAGCAGTCGCTTCATCTGAACTGCCAGCTAAAGAGCTTAGCCTGTTTGTATAACCCTTCTCTCCTTCCCCTTCTTGCTCAGTTTAGATAAAGCAGCTAGATCCTCGCCTTGGAAGGCAGAAAGAAAAGGGGAAGAAGGAGGGAAGGAACACTATTTTTTATGTACTTGTAAATAAATGAAGATCATAATATTGCTATAACAAGCAAAAAGTACTTTAGGATTTTAACATACTCTTAAAATCAATAAAAGAACAAAAGGGGGCCATGAGACCATAAACTTCTAAACTTTTCCCCTACACTTTGAATATCTTCCTGATGTAGCCTTTACTGTCACACCATCTGCAGGCTGACTGAGTGTATTTCAAAATCCAGCAGAAACAGTACCTCAGTTTAACTTCTGTGCTTATTTTTTGTTGTTTTGGTGTTAACTTTCTGCCTCTACAGAATAAAAGCAGGCACCTGGAAAGCTTTCTTGTTTGAAATATGTGTTGATACAGTTAAGGAGAGCAAGATAGTGATGAGTTGATGGGAAAGACTGGAGGAGCAAGGCTGGGTAAATGGAAAAGGTGAGGGAATAGTGGTGATGCTTAGGGAGTTCTGGATTTTGAACAGTTTTCAAATAGGAAAAATGTTTGATAGACTATTTAAGCCTTTTTAACTTACTGGAAATATACTGTAACTTAGAAAGTTCTGATTATCATTTCTGTTCCAAACAAGGTGATGACTTAATGCTCTTGGAAAGTAGAAGTATTAGAAATAAGCACCTTGTTAACTTGCAGTGGAGTTCTGCCTAATAGATGAGACAGAAATGTGAGAGTATGGCTTTCTGTAGGTATCTGTCTTCTGACAGCTAATGCAACTTGATTTTTTTTTTTTCCCCCTTATTTTTTTTTTCTTTTACAGGGACATGTGAAGTTGGCTAAATTTGGACTGTACCACATGACTGCTCATGGTGTTGATGTTGATTTTCCTATAGGGTAAGGATGTAGATACACAATACAAATATAGCAGGGATGTGATTTTTCAGGAAATATAGTTATGTTCGGAGGAATCATCTTCAAAAAATGTGTTGTATGCAGAGTTCTTGTAGGTTACTGTTTTAATTCATTTCTGTTGTATACACCCCTTACACAGAAGCTTCTGATGGTATCGTTGAAGAGGTTATCATCTCACTGGTTCAAGTTAGTGAAAAACAGAGAATGGGTACCATGCAAGCATGTATTGCCTAGATTTGCATTCAAATGCTAGTAGTTCACTATGTCAGATTTTGGAGGTACGATCTAATTTCAAATTCAGGAATAAGCACAGTCACTGCTTTGCTATTACATACAACTGTAGGCCTCATCTCTTTATCATTTTGTGATGTATTTTCAAGTGATCTTATTGTCTAGCCAAAGTGACGTGCTTTGCAGTGTTTCCTTTACACTTTTTGGCTTCTTTTGAGGGGTCATGTTGTTTACCATTGCAATACTAAGCTGATTCTTAAAGGTATGCCCAAAAGAAGTAATTATGTTTCCCTTTAAAAGGTGATATTTCAGATTTTTTTTCTTTTTTTAAGTATTATGATGAATTGTTGACAGAAAAAGTGGTAATGTTATTTTAGAATGATCTGGCTGCAACGAGAGTATGTCCTCATCACCTTTTGTTACTTTTTTCACAAATTAAAAAGTTATTTGATGGGAACGTTGTTAATGGAGGGGAATACTGCCACCAGCCCCAAATACAGGTCTAGGATACATTTATTCAGTGTACTAGTTCTGAAACTCAAGATATGTTTTCGTTGATATGTGTAGGTGTACTATTTTGAAATCTACTGTTCTCTCCTCTCACAAAAAGACAGAGCTAGTGATTAAGATATGACATTTTTAATCTAGTAGGCACTATGTATTTTGCAATTGCAGTGAAACTTTGCTGCAGTGTGTAGATTTTGACTTAATAAAATAGAACAATCTGCATTGCTATGAATTATAGTGTCTCAGAATGCAAAATTATTTTGATTTACTGTAACTGAAAGGTAGGGTTTTTTGGACACACAGGATATTACTCAATGTTGCTGTGTCTTTCTAGGTACCCATCATATCTAGCACCTGAAGTAATTGCACAGGGAATGATCAAACCAAGTGATCATACTCAGTGTGAGAAACCTCTGCCTTCTGGCCCTAAATCAGACCTGTGGTCTCTTGGTATAATATTATTTGAGCTTTGCATGGTACGTAAGGGGTTATTCTCTTGATTGTGACTCTTGGCGAATAGTTACATTAACTTGATTGCTCTTGATGAGTATGGGGTTCATGACACTTTGCCCATTGCCCAAGTCCAAATCAGCGTACGTTAGCATTCCTACCTGGACAGTATTGGTGGTGGTTCAAGTAATGGAATGCGTATTGGCTTGCTATGAGTATATGTGTTAACCACAAAGGGCAGCTGCCTGTTCAACTGCAATGATGTGATTGCATGATCAAATTCTTAGCAAGAAATAGCTTCTGAACCAAGAAATGTCTCTAGATAATTTGTTGTTTTAGTTGTGCTTTTAAGAGTGAAATAAGCGTTGCTGTCATGCCCTCGTTCTCCTTGGAATGGATGAGAAACTAATACAATTTCATAGAGAGGAAGCGAAGGGAGAATCTGCCTTATCACCAGAGTTTAAAGAGCTTCTGTACAGAATCAGGGGTTTATTTGGAAAATACTTCTTTGACTTTGGAAGTTGAAATAAATTATGACAGTATAATATTTACTATTGATATATGTTAAACTGGACTTCTTTGATTAAAAGACAGCAAAATTCTGTAGGGAGGTATGATCTAGCGAATCTTGATATTTAGTTTCATTATGTAAGATAAATTGTCACACAACTGCATGGTCAAGAATATTTTATATGGTGATTAGATCAGGACACTGCAAATAATCTTTTTTTGTATATTCTGCTCTTCTGCAAATTTGCATAGTGTTCATAGATCATTATTCTTTTGAATAAGTACATTTTCCTAAAAATGCAGTAAGTGTGTTTTTTGAAACACTTTTAAAGGAATTTTCAGATGACTTTTCAAAAGCAGTGTGCAATAATACAAGCTGTGTTGATTGCCATGTTTAGTAATTTATTACCTTTGTTTATGCTCACACTGGAAAAAAATGCAGTTTTTGAAGGCCTGTTACTGAATTAAGAATAAACCTGCAGATTTGCTAAGGCAGCCTAGGGCTTTGTTTTGCTTTTTTATTTGTTTTGTTTTGCTTTTGTTCCAGTTAAGAGACATTATAAATGATACATTTTTTCTTTGTGATGGTGTGAAACTGTTTCTGCTATAGTTGGGGTAAATAATGTTTTCTATTCTAATGGGTAGTTTTCCTAAAATATGAAATCCATGTGTAGAAGCTTATTTCATTGTCTTAATATATAGATGGGTGTGTATACTGTCTGAATATTTTTATGTAGTAGCATTCAAATGTTAATTTGATTTTGTTATTCATTTAGGGGAGAAAATTATTCCAGAGTTTGGAGATAGCAGAAAGATTAAAATTTATAATTATGTTAGGTAAGTAGCACAAAATCAATTTTTAAAGTTTCCAAACAGTTCTATAATTAGAGTCTTACGGACTAGTCAGGTTGTGATGCTCAGACCTAAGGCACTTCCTTGTCAGCTTTCATCTCCAGAATTAAATAGGTATGGTACCTTGTCTAGGGAAGGTGCAGAGGTGAGTGCCAGGAAAAATAACTTTGCAGAAGAGTTAGGAGTATGTTACAGTAAGTAATTATAAAAAACTATGCTCATGAAAGGTTGTCATTTTGATGGTTATTTGTTGTTTAGTGTTGCAGGAAGTTTCTCAAATGAGTTAGGAACACTAAAGAAAAATGTCCTTGCATTGGCAGTGCTTGTGTACCAAATCCCAAGCAGGGAGAAGCAGGACTCAAATAGGAAGACAGAAAATAAGAGAAGGACTGAGAAGCATGTTACTGGATCCAGGCTTTTGTTTTTTACTTCACTTAAAACTATAAAACATTGCTGTGGATGTGGAGTTTTTGCTTAATGTAGATTAGTCTGGAAGTGGGACTGTTTTGTGACTTTTAAAACTTGATTTCTTGTGGGGTTTATGTCTAAATCATGGGGAGGGAAAGGCTGTGAGTTTGCAATTTGAAGCTTTATTGGTGAGTTATTATTATCCAGAGCAAGTAGCAATACTGTTAGTTACTGCCAATAGAAGCATCTTTTTCATTCAGTAGTTAGTGCTTGAGTGCTGAAATTCTGGCTGCTTTGGTAAGTGATTTGTTCACAAAACTTCCTGAAGCATTTCAGTACCCTTCAAGTTGAATGCAAGTTAGTGGTAACCTTTATCGACTGAAAAACATTAATGTCCTGACTTGGGAATTATTTTCTCAGTAATATATTGGGAAAAAAAGTTATAAAATACTGCTAATACTGCTCGTATTATCTGCTAGTAGCAGCAAAACGAAAGTTACTTTGCGCTTCTCTATACAGATATTTAAGTTCTTTCCAGGAATTTTTTTTTTTTTTTTAGTAAGTGAAAAGACTTAATTTATTTAGCAGGCACTGACACTCTGGATTTACTAAGCTTGCAAAAAGACTTTCACTGTTAAATTAGATGTGCTACTTTATTTTCTTAGGCTTCAATTTTCTGTCTATGTAGGTGATAATAATAAATTTTGTTCCTAATTTTGACAATTCCCTTTGAAGTGATGTGGCAATGTCAATTAAAAGACAAAGTTAAGTGTTTTTTATTGGGGTGGGGTTTTATCTGATATCCTGTTTAATTGGTATAATTTTTTTTCATAGTCTTTAACTTTTGTTCTGTTTGTTTTTCAAAGGCTGTGTAGATGATATTGTAACAGTATTGGCTGAAGAACATGGTTGCCTTGATATTATTAAGGTTTGTGAAACTAGTTTGCTCTTTCATGCTATCTTATCCAAAACATTTTACTTTTGTTGCATAGTATTTCACATATTATTTGAAGGTCTCTTTCAACCCAAACTATTATATAATTATATATATATTTTTGAACTTACTTGGTCATTTGGTGTATTGCAGTATGAGGAAAAATTTTGAAGTCCGAACAACCTACCTAAGGTCCTTTCAAATAGCCAGTATAAGTAATATTAAGTCTTTCCTAAAATTACTGTAAATCTCAGTAAATGTTAATGCTTTCTGGATAGTTTAATAAGTTACAAATTTTCTTTAAAGTATTGAGGGTTAAGTATTTTTCTTCTAGAAATGTAATCTTCTATCTGGCCTACTTTACATATTCTGATAGTATAGTTTTATAGAGTTCAACTCCTCCTCACCCGCAAAATTAATCACAGAAATTTAGTGTTTGTGTATTTTGAGACATTATATTAAAGGATCCTGATTTAGCAGAAGGGAGTTCCCGGGTACTGCATTGTTTCAAGTTTAATACAGAATATCTAAATTAAAAAAATAAAAATAAAAAGCTGCATACATTGCAAATTTTTCAGATTTTTTTTTTTTTTCCCCTCAAAGCAAATGCAGGATTGTGGGGCAAGAAGAATGACTTTCTTAGCATTTTGGTCTAACACGGCTAACCCCTTATGTGTAGGTGTGAAATTTTATTGCGCTCAAAGGAATAGCCTGTTTTTTTAAAAGTATGAGCTACGTGGCTTACTGAATTAAGACAGTAATAAAAAGGCCTCTTCCATATTCTTCTTATGCTCCAGGACCTTCCTGAAAATATCATAGCTCTACTGAAGAAATGCCTTACATTCCAGCCTTCTAAGAGGCAAGTATTCAGTCGGAAGACCTAGTAAACCCTACTAAGACACTGTGAAATTAGTAGACCTGTTGCTAAACCTGATTTTTTTTTTTTTTTTTTGAATGCTAACAATTTGTGCTACCTGTAAGAAATTCTTAGTTTTGTTGCTTTTCAATCTTTAAAGGAAAAGAATTGGAGGGAGTGGAAATGAAGTGTGCAAAACCTTGAGATAGAATCTGAGTATTTTGGGGGAAAATTATTCAGGCATTTGTAGTTTTAAGTTCACAGCTTTTACTGATTCCGTGTCTGGCAGTTGGTGGTGGTTACTATAGCTCTGTTGTAGCCAGAATTAGGGCTTCTTTCTTCGAATCTCTTCTTTCAAATTACTTTTATGTTAGTCCACCACAACTTTCTTCTGCAAACTGAAGTATGCTTTTTTTAATCAAGACTTTGTGTTTGCATTTTTTTCCATCTCTGCTTAGAGGAATTAAAGCAGAATTAATAAAATAGTTAGTATGTGCATTAAATGAAGGTAAAGTCTGAACCTGGGCTGTAAACAAACTGCAGGGTGTGTTATGCATCATGAATTGAACACTTTTGGTTTTATAATTTCTGAAATCCAATATAATTTAAAATAACTTACTAATAACTGGGGACATGTCTTACTGAAATTTAACATTTTTAAGAGCACCTTACTCTGTGTTTTACTCTCTTTTCTTAAATTAAGGCCAACACCAGAGGAATTACTGCATGACAGTTTGTTCAGTGAAGTATCCTCAGTATATCCTCCTTTCCACAAACCTGCTGGTCTGTTCTCATCTTCTCCAAGGTGTGCTAATTTAACGCTTCCTGAAGACATAAGTCAATTATGTAAAGGTAAAAGCAGGTAGTGGGATAAATGCCATTGGAGGGGGAAGGAAAATAAAATGTTTTTGCATTTTCTTTGAATTTGTTGGAGAGAAACTATTAAATGTTATAAAACTACATTCTTGTAATAAGTTGTTTAATGCACAGACACACAGGCAACCATGTTTTGAGGGCTGTCTGCAAGTTGAAGAAAGGCATCTTGATTTTGTGCTTCAACTTCAGGGAATAGCTGGGTAGCATTAGTATTCAAGCCTAGCTTGGAGTATTAATATCATCTTTTGCCTTTAGAATTGGACATGTACATGTACAAGGTAGTTTTTTGTTTTGTTTTGTTTTTTCACTAAATTGTCCTGTGAATTGGTAATTGTATTCTGCTGGATAATGGCATGATATGATTTTTGAAAGTATTGGAAAACTAAATCCGTATGAAAGAGGTCCCATTCTAGGATAAAAGATGGTATTTCTAAGTTTAAAACTTAGAGTATGCCAAAAGTGTTACCGCTCTTAAGTCTTAACTTTTTCTGATGAACTCGGAGATTTCTACTTGTTTAGAAAATCTCATTATGCAATTTTTTGAGACTAAGATTTTATACCTTGTTAGTATGATATGTGAAGGGAAGATTATAACTGCTCAGTATGAATCACTAGTTTCTTATTTTTACTCTTAGCATCGAGTTGTATACAAAATAGTGTGGGGTTTTTTTAAAAAAACACACAGGAAGCAAAAGTCCACACTTCAATTTATTTATCTGATTTGTTCTATTTTCTGGCACCAAGGCAAACTGCAGAATTTTTTTTTTTTTTTCTGACTTCTGCCCATCTGCTCTTTCCTTGAATTGTCTTAAAGGGCACTTGCAAAGGGAAGATCACTTTTCCTCTAACTGCACATTCAGGTCTAGGACCTTTCAAGCATAATAATTTTTGTTTTCCAACAAGTATGTTTAGAGTGGTAGGAAGAAATACGAGCTGCCTAAAAAGCTGTAACTCAATTTTATGTGGTTTCTCCTGATAGATGAAGATAGTGATTACCTAGCAGAAAGATCAATTGAAGAGGTTTATTATCTCTGGTGTTTGGCTGGAGGAGACTTGGAGAAAGAACTTGTCAACAAGGAAATCATTCGATCAAAGCCACCTGTGTGCACGCTACCCAAGTAAGGAAAGAGAAGCACTTTAAGGGAAAGGAGGATGAATGGAGAAGGCCAGTGATTCTGAGAGAAAATTTTGGTTTGATTTTTAGTTTCAAGAGCTGTACTTTTGAAAAATATTGAAAACAGTGTTCTTAAACAGCAGGAAATCACGTCACTTCCCTTCTTACTCCATTTAAGACGTTATTTTAATGCCTTATATCTGTCACCTACCTGCACTTCATATTGCTTTCTGAAATCTGAAGAAAAGTAGGTGAAGTGCAAAATACTGATGTGGAAGTCCCTATATTTGGCACACTTTCCAATAGCATTAAGTTTTAATAAAAGTGTCTCACTGTGCTTCAACAGCGTATTTGTAATTGTAATTTGATTTAATAAATTCTGTGGCAAATTCTCACATTCTGAATTGCCTTTCACAGAGCAGCAGTGCTGAATGGTCAACCCAATTATTCAGCAGATCAGCTGGTTACTTTTCTGTAAAATGCTTAGTTTCATGACTTATAATTCTGTAACAGCACTTCAGCCGTTACTACTTTTATCTTACTGCTGCACGTGTTGCAATTTTATGTAGTGTGTTCATGTTTTAATCCTACAGTCTGATCTTAATAAGCATAATTTTGTGTCCCTGTAGATGAATCTTCTGTTTCTAAGTTTTAAAAACACATGAAGTCAGTGTACAGCCAAAATGCAATGTCTTGGGAGAAAAAGATGGAGCTAGAATATAAGAGTGGTATTTTGTTGGCAGAATTAGTGTGAGATTTTGAGGGACTGGCTGTTGCTGTACCCATAGGTGAATGCATGTGCTTTTGAATTATGAGGGGAAAACATTTTTCATCATGCTATATATCTTGAAGATGAGATGTTAATTTCAAAAATGCAATCTGACTCCATCTGCTAAGTGATATTGAGAATGTTAGCTTAATCTCTGGAAATTAGTTTCATGTTGTCTGATTTTTAAAATATCACCAAATAGACAATTTGTCTGTAATCTTTCTTGGATGCATTTGTATCCTTAGATAGACTGCAACAGAAAAGGTCTGGGTCAGATTTTTGCTTCTGTTTTGTCATTGTGGGAATTGGTTTTCGTATGAGAATGTTTTATTTTTGCCTTTCATAAAAAAGGCAATCCTGTTCTGTGCCAGGTCAAAGGATAAAAGGGAATATTAATCCCATACCCATTTCTCATTATTCTTCCTTTTGTGTGCAAACTGAAGTTACAGAAAACCTGAAACATGACTTTTTACAGCAAAAACTGTCTGAATAATTTAAGGTGATTGTACATTCCCTCTATAGCAGGTTTCATGCCATGCAGAATCAATACAGTATACTTCTAAGAGCTAATATTTTGTTTTAAAGATGAAACTGATTAATGTAAGAATTTTTTTTTTTTTAACTCAAATCTTATGTTATAAAATGACCTGATTTTATTTTTTTTTCTCTCCCTTTGGAAGCTTTTTATTAGAAGATGGTGAGAGCTTTGGGCAAGGACGAGATAGAAGTTCCCTTCTAGATGACACAACTGTGACTTTGTCTCTGTGTCAGCTCCGAAACGTGAGGAGAATATTGTGCACTTGTTCTTATGTCATCACTGCAGAAATGTTTGTTTGAAGGGAATATGGAACAGCAGCTCCTACTACTGTTGCTACAAATGACAGTATTATTGATTCCAAGAGAACACTTCTTGCCATCTGAGTCAGATTCTGATTTATGCTATTAAATTGCTTTGTTTGCAAAAGCTTACTAAATTTGATTTGTCTTCTGTCCCTCCATCAGCTTCCTGTGTCCCTCCGTTTCCTTAATTTTGTTGCCTGCTTTGTTCTGGTGTGACCCAAATAGTTCTGTAGTACCTGATAATCTTCACAATTGCTAATCTAAATGGACAATGAATGTCTTCTTGCATTCTTTATTTGCTATCTGTAAGTGGCTCACAATATTTGAGAGAAAAAAACAACTTAATTCAGTTGCAGCTCATTAAAGGCTTTATACTTAAAGTTGGATACCAAGTTTCCAGTAGTTAATTGCTAATCTTTGGAATGTATAGCTATTAAACAACTCCTTCAAAAGATCACTTCAAAGCATTTTGCCAAAATGCAGTAATGCAGTTTTCTTCCATTTTCAGTGGACAAATGAGCATATGATAACTCATAATTTTGCCTAATGTAATGATAAGTTACAAGATTTACTGCATATATCACTGAAATGATTTAGTTGTTCATGTTTTTGTACATGTAGAGCTTCATTGCTGTAGAATTGTAAATTTATGTTGCAGTGCTTGCAGCTCGCTTTTTATAGTAGCGAATGCAATTCTGTCACAGTCTTTATAAAATACCTTTCCATATGATTACAGGGTTAATACAGAAAGGAAGGTGACTCCTGAAATCTTGATCTCTGCCACCTTTACCTTAATTTTGGGAGCAAATACTGTGTAAACGTATTTCTTCAGTAGAACTTTGCATTACTTTACACAAATGCATGAGAACACACCAAGGAACTGGTTTATTTTGTTTGCTTGCTTGGTGGGGTTTGGGGCAGCATGGAGGTTAAGAGTATGCAACAGCTATTTTGAAGGCATTATGCACTGCAGCTCCTACTGTTGTTCCTACAAAAGGGCAACGTTTAAGGCTTTTTAAAAACTTATTAATCTGTAATTTTGGATGTTGCTGCCTACTTCTATAAATACAGCAGCAAAGTAGTACATACTGAAGTTTCATTCTGGGGAAGATACAAGCCTGAACCTTGCAGTGCAAGTTGAAATAAATTTTTGAGCTTAACGCCATTCTTCAAACACCTTTCACAGAGCAGAGCGTGATGCTTATAATCAAAAGAGGATCAGTGCTGAATGAACTGAGAGTGAACTGTTCTGTCAGTCCCAGGAGGAACTGTGTGCTGTATGCCATTAAGTTAGAGATTGAACTGTAAAACAGAGCACTGCAGGGAGGATGCATTAATCGCGATGCACCAAAGATATCTGAAAACTTCAGGCAAAAGTCCAAGCATGCTTCTCTGTCATCTTCCCAGAAAGTGTCTGTATTTCGGTGCAGCTTTCAGATGCTGCTACTAAAAGGAACTCAAATTTTCATAACTCCCGAACTGATTGAAAACAAAACCAAGTTGTGCAGTTGCTTTGCAGCTACTTAGAGAGGAGGTCCATGTAGAAAAACAAGGAAAAGAAGAACTATGTAATACTATTGATTTATTAATCCATGGCCAGTAGAAGCTATTTTTTGTGTGGAAATTGGTTTATGAATGAGTGTTATCTTCAGGCAGAAGAACTTCCATCAGCTCAAAAAACCTGTATTAGCAAATGTTTTTAGCGTTAAAGACTGTACGTTTCTTAGCTGATGGAGGACTGAGCTAATGCTTAGGTCTCAAGGCAAGCTACTAAATTTGACGAATGAATAGTTTTTGTATTCCACTAAATATTTCCACTAGAATTCTGAGCAGCGTTCTCATAATTAATTACTTTTGTTCTTCATTTCAGAGACTGAAGGATGTTGGTGGGGAAGCATTTTATCCATTGCTCGAAGATGAGTAAGTGTGTGTATAAGTCTGTACATATGTAAGGGACTTAATTTTGACTTATAAATTTTGAGTGGTATGCTGCACAGCTAGGCACAACTGTCTTCCAAAAGCAAACCTAACATGTTCTTGTTTGGCTCAAAGTCATCAGGAGCTGATAAGCACTCTGCACTGGTGGATTTAGGGCTCTGATACCAAACTGAAGATCCTAGCCTGTTTCTCTGTTCTGGAAATCAAGTGTTTGTGCTGAATATTCAAACTTATCCATTTATACTTATTTCTGACTCCGAAATGTGTCACAGTGTATTCATTTTTCTCACAATGATTTGTATTTCTTGGTGTTCGCTACTGTTATCCTAACTCTTTTTCCAGCCAGTCAACTTTACCTCATTCAAACAGTAGTAATGAGCTGTCTGCAGCTGCTAGTCTTCCTCTGATCATCCGGGAGAGGGACACAGAGTACCAGCTAAATAGAATTGTCCTGTTTGACAGACTGTTGAAGGTATGGAATGTTTCTGATGATAGATAATTTGATTTGTTCTGTTAATTAGAGGATTTTTAACCAAGTTATTGAAAAAGGAAACAGAGATACAAGAGACTGCAGTGGGAATGAGGAAAGAAAATCCTACAAAAGATTGAAAACACTACAAGATTGAAATATAAATTTCAAAAATAATCTTTTTAGTAGTGATGAATATAAAAGGAGATTTTAAAGTATGCACGTGAAAATAGAGCCGCTGCTAATACCTGTTATTTAGTGAAGAAACTACTTCTGCATCCTTTATTTCATAACAGACTAAGCTATTATATGTATAAATATGCCTGTAACATTTTTGCATTTCCAAGCAGTAAGGTACTTGAAAACAATACCAGTCTTTACTGTAGCAGTGCCATGTTAGAAATATGGGTTTTATACTGCAGAGGCGAAATACTGGTCCCTAATTTACATATATGCAGAGATTGATTCCTGCTTAAGAATGTGAGCGAGCTGATGCGCATCATCAAGTGCAGTACTTAAGAAGGTATGAACTACAAATGTTTAATAAAACAAAGTTGGATACATAGTATATAAAGAAACATATCATGAAGAAAAAACTTTTAATAAAAATTTGGATTAGTAAATTTACATTTCCAGTATATAGCAAAGCACATGAATACCTTCATGAGAAGGAGCGAGTATTTTACAATCAAACAGTAGTCCTCCATCCATGCCTTCCAGTTAGGAATGACACTTACTTGTTCTATAACTTGCATTCACTATTCAGGCCAACAGCATTTGTTCTTTGGAGGAAACACTGGATTAGGATTAGGATTTTAATTGTTACAATTACATGATAACAGTTTTTGCTGTTAATCTCTTCTCTTTGAAGGCCTACCCATATAAGAAAAACCAAATTTGGAAAGAAGCCAGGGTTGACATCCCTCCTCTTCTGAGAGGCATAACCTGGGCTGCCTTGTTAGGTGTTGAGGTAAGAGTGATGGGAGGGCACTTGCAGAAGTTCTGGCACTAACTGGGGAGGAAATCGGATTGACAGGGAAACTGGAATGGATTTCAAGGTTTGGCAAGTAGAATTACTGGAATTTCAAACAAAATGAGTCATGGAATTGTGTGAACAAAGACGATGTTCAGACAAACTTGCTTCTTCTCTGTAGTGTTATTTGTTTTCAGAGAATGTATATAAACTTAAGTGCCTTTAACTTTGATCATTAAATGGAAAAATACTTCCCATACAGCCAATTTTTGCTAGCTTGTTTAAATATACCTAGTAGTTAACAGGATTTTCTGTCTTGATTTTTAATATTTTTGACAAATGCAGTTAGAATCCTTCTGCTCCAGTCTGCAATAGTTGGGCAAAACAGGATGAAGCATATGAAATGTGTTTTTCTCACCTACCAATCAATGCATTTCCTCCAAAGAGTGCAGAATAAATAAACTAAATGTAACCCTTTTGGACAAAGAACTAGAAAGGAATGTCCCAGAAATGAGGACTTCTCACGGAGGTTGCTTGACTACTGAGCTTTTGCATCTACTCTGCTTGCAATCCACAGTAGTGCAGCAAAGAGGTTCTTATAGATAAATATCCTGAATGACCTGGGATGTGTTAGGTTAGTGTGTGATCTTCTGAGTGCTATATAATATAACCAAAAAAAAAAAGCTGTGAAGGTAAAGAACAACTGCTGGTTAGTGTTGTAGCCTGGATCTTGGGAAATGAGTCAGCAGCTTACCATCTGTACGATGCGGGTATTTCCCTGCCCCATAACATTAAAATGGACATATTAGCGTGCCTGTCTTGGGATTCGTGCAAGGACACACTACCTGAGAGTAGCGTATATTGGTAATATCAGTATTAATTAACAGGCAGCTGGATTCAGTGTCTTTACAGAGATGATGCTGAAAGCCACTTGTCAGTAGCTGAGGTAAGCACTGAATTTAAATTGAGAGTATCTCTTAACTTGAAAGTGGGAAAACTGTATCAAGTACCTAGCTTTCTGCATAAACAACTGAAAATCACTGAAGATCATACTGAGGAGGTCATAGAAAGGTCCTTATGTCCTGAATTATACCAGAATAAAGATAATTTTGTTAAAACTCAACTGTCAGAATTTTCTGTACTTTGGGAATTTTTTTCGGGAAAACGTTACTAACTAAAGCACCTAAGAAAAACAGTCTGCTTCTTTATATCAGCATGTGTATTGTAATATGCATGTATGTTAGTAAGGGCTTTCTAAATTCAAATATTCTTCTTCCACGTTTAGGGTGCCATACAAGCAAAATATGATGCCATTGATAAAGACACACCAATTCCTACGGACAGACAAGTAAGACTTCCAGTGTTACCAAATATTGTCACTTGAAGTAATGCAAAGATCTCTTCCACCAGTTGCAGTCATTTGCCTGTTACCACAGATGTGACTGATAATATTAAAAGGCTTCCCCTGTCCTCTAACCTTAGTCATATTGTAAAAAGAATCTCGCAAAACAGATAGGAACAAGTGGTTTAACTCAAACTGTGTTATAACATGTGGAAAGTTAAATCCTCTTCTACTTCAGATTCACTGTTTCTGTAGCAGCAGAAAGTGTAGTGAACAATATTACTTATGTATTGTTAAAAGTCCTGGTTTTATCACATGTTTGTTCTGCCTATTGGACCTTTTGTCAGATAGTGCTGAGTACTCTGAGATCCTGTGAAGAGAGCTGTGCTTCACAGAAGTAAGTACTTAAG
The DNA here is from genome assembly GCF_036417535.1 of Chlamydotis macqueenii. Taxonomy (NCBI): domain Eukaryota; kingdom Metazoa; phylum Chordata; class Aves; order Otidiformes; family Otididae; genus Chlamydotis; species Chlamydotis macqueenii. The sequence goes on from NC_141559.1 coordinate 26,728,912, forward strand.
CAATTAGGTTCACCAGGAAGTCTTGCCAGACATAAAAAGACATAATGAGCAGTAGCTATTCCTTTCAACTGGATGGAGAAATGTTTTCCATCAAATTGGATACAACATTCTGAGAACTTTAATTTGATTATCCTTTAGAGCGAAGTGATAGTAGCACCTGAAATTAATCCAAAAGTTGGGCCAGAAAAAAAACTATAATCTGCTTTTTTTCAAGGGTTAGAACCCCTTTAAAGATATTAATCTGCAAAAAAAAAAAAAGAGAAAAAAAAAAAATCTCTATTTTTAATCTTTGACAGGGCTGTTAGTCCCCTGTCCCCTTTCAGTTCTGGTTTTAAGAGTGATGGAGGAAGCAGATTCTGTTTATGGTGGTGGTCTGACCCACATTCTTTAGTTGAATTTCACCTACAGCGTTGCAAGATTGCTGTAGTACTACCCTACTTATCCTGATTTCTCTTTGTATTCTATGCTTGGCTGTGGTGCAGATTGAAGTTGATATTCCTCGTTGCCATCAGTATGATGAATTGCTGTCATCACCTGAGGGTCATGCAAAGTTCAGGCGCGTATTGAAGGCCTGGGTTGTTTCCCATCCTGATTTGGTGTACTGGCAAGGTGAGTTTGACTAGTTGGAAAGGTCAGATAATTAACTGGAAAGCTATGGCTGACTTAAAAATACTTCCCCATCTTCCCCCCACAATGTGAGCTTTTTTGAGTGTTTTCCCTTCTGTTTCTTTTGAAGAATGAATCTGTGGGTTCTTGCAAATTTAGATCCTAATAATTTATATTTAATTTGTGATGTGAAATTGCCCCACTCTTTGTTGTGTATTTACTCTCCTTAAATTTCAGTCATTGTATTTTTTTTTATTTTTTTAAAAAAAAAAAAAAAGTCTGTTGCTTACTGTTCAGTTCCAAGGTAAAACTGCAGAAGTTACTGAGTGAGTTCTTGGGATGGTAAATAGCATTTATTCAAAGCCTTGGCAGAATAATCAATTCAGCATTATAGTTCAACAATTGGAAATCCTCTCTGTTATCATGCATTGATATCAGTTTTCAATATTACATGTGAAGCTTGACATTGCAGAATTATAATCAGTATCAAGTATGCAAATGTTCATGATAAATTAATGGATTAATCTTGTGTATTACAAGAAATGCGCTCTTTATGCTGTTTCTTCATGACTCTCCTCTCTTTAGGTCTTGACTCTCTTTGTGCACCATTTCTGTACTTGAATTTTAACAATGAAGGTGAGTACCTTCTTCTGCTGAAGGTGAAGGGGAAGCACATCCTGTCATCTGTATCTAGCTGTAGACAGATGTTTGTGCACCCACTTATAGATGGAAATTTTCTGCAGCTACAAAGGAATTTTAAAGATCTTGTTGCCACAGGTCAAAAGAAATGGTTGGTTTTTCAAAAGTGTATGTGGTGTACTGCTCTTCAAGCAGGAGTTCAAACCCTGTGTTTATTGCCAAGTACAACAATGAATATGAAATAAAAAGCGCAAATAATCTTTATTGTAGAAAAGCAAGAAATGCTTCTCTAGTTCTTGTCTTTTTCAGTGAAGCTGTAGTTCAGCCTTATTTGATAGGAATGTGTTGTTTGTTAAGCTGACTGTTAACATGTGGAACTAGCTTTATCCAGAAAAGCTGATGATGGTTTTAAATGTCTAAAAGTTTATCAGGCCAGCTTTGGGTATGTGGTCTTTCTCCTCTTAGAATGTGATTTGTTCAGAAGAGATCTAGTCCAATCTTCCATTCTCTTGCACCTGGCTTTCTTTATATAAGGTCTATGTGTGGGAAAACTAGTTTCTTAGGTCAATGCCTCTTACTATGCCTATTGTGCATACTAATTTAAATATTTCAAGAGATTTTTCTTGCTCTTGGACATGTTCCTATACAGTTTGGTTGTAGAACCTGGTTTCATTCCCACTGAAGCAAAATATAATAATAGTCAGTCATGTGAAATATTGTGTTCTGGTTTATGAACTTATTTGTACACATTTGACTCAGATATTTAAAAAGTGGTTCCCATGCTTGAAAAGTTGTAACACAGAATTTGTTTATAACATGATTCTATGTCATATTTGCTATAAATTTGATGTTTTGCTTAGAAACTTCCAAAGTTATATTTGTCTTTGGACAATTTACTACAAATACATAATTTCTTTTTTATATCTGTGGTCTAGCACCATGGCTAAGAATTGTATTATAATAGATTGTCTCTTAGCCAAGTTCCCAGGAATTAATCAGGATATAAACATTTAAGTTTTTACCCTCTAGTCTCTGGTTGGTATGTATGTGAGGAGCTGTTGAGAAATTTAAGATGTTTTTGTCCATCTTTTTGACAGTATTTTTAATTGTATTCCACTCTGTGTTTTTTCTTCTGAATTATATTGTCTTTAGTCTCTGAGCTGAAGTAAGAGATGAGATGCGAGTCTGATGGGGCATAAACTGGATCTAAGTTCTATAGGAGAAAACTCAGAAGACTGCAACAATTTCCAGTTGTCTGAAACAGTCTTATAAAATTTAATTTGTCCAGGGACCTTGGCTTTTTGATACAAACATCACCATAGCTTTCCAAACATCATCTCATTACTTTGTCGCTGAGAAGTATGGAAATAAACTAGGAGCAGATGAAGTCCAGCCAGCTTTATATTGATTAATCAGTGACAGAAGGGGACTTTTTAAGGAGCTTTTAAGGTTCTTTAATTAGGAATGTAGCTTTTTTGTGTTTTACAATAATTTTTGTGTATAGATTGATTTAAGTATTTATACTTACTATCTGCTTAATAATGAACTTTTTTAGGTGTACTTTTGTTTCTACCTCTGTAGTTGCATCTTTTTTCTAATTCTTTCAGCTCTGGCATATGCCTGCATGTCTGCTTTTATCCCCAAGTATTTGTATAACTTCTTTCTGAAGGATAATTCTCATGTTATTCAAGGTAAGTAAGTCCCTTTATTTTTTTTTTTTTGTAGTTCTAAGAGAAGTAGAATTATTTCTGGATATAAAAATAAGTTTTTCAAGTGGTTGTAAAATTGAAACAGAATTAGAATTGTACTGTAGAAGTACCCACCTATTTCTTTCAAAAGCTTTATTGTAGATAAATAAGAACAACAACAATTGCAAGAAAAACAGGAGAAAAAAAACAACTGCATGCACACACACAAAAATAAATCCCCAAAATGTTCTGTGTAACATCCAAGGTAAGAGTCAGTTGATCATGCAGTTGTAAAATGAAGAAATAATCTTTTGAGTGCTAGATTGTATAGACTTAACCTTCAGGTGAACAAATCATACTATTATAGGAGCTGTTTTGAAATGAGAGAAAATGAAGACTACCAGTACAAACTAGGGACTCCTCAGAAAATGGAAGTTATGGTACTCAGAGAGGGATTTGAGGGGAATTTCTTAATGAACAGAAGATAATGTCATTCAGTACAGGACAAGAGTTGGAAAACCCTGAGGAGTGATGTTCCGTAATTTAGTCTTCAACAACTCTGTAAGTAGCTCAGAGAAATTAAAACAACACCTAGGAAATAAATATCTGTTCTACTTGAAAATTAATTGTAAATTTCATGAAAACACAAAGAAGGAATTGTCTAGACCTAGAAATCCACCTTGGCACAATCTATATTGGAAAGATAATTTGTCCGGCAGACAGTTTTTAAAAACCAAAAGAAGCTGTTGGAAAAGCCATCAGTAGTTTAAAAAAAAAACAAGTGGTAGTGAATGTTTAGTTGAAAGGAGTTATGAGTGTTTATTGAATACTGGGTTTCAGCATGGCTTGCTGTCTTTGTATTTCTTTTAAAGAAATTCCTTTGTATATAACTAGTGAAATGCCTCAACTTAGAAATTATGTATGCTACTTTTTGTCTTCAAAAAATGAAAGGAAATTAAGATCTGATCAACAAAAAATAGACCTAACAGTAGTTAGATATTGGATAATAGGGAGACAGCTAACATAAGGAGAGAACGCAGTGGTTAGGAGAGTTTACATATTAAAAACAGTTGGTAAGAGGTGTTATGAATTGAATATGTAAAATAATAGCTTGGAAAAACTATTCAAGAGAACTTGTTTGAATCCTTTTGTCTGTAAAAAGAGAGTGCTTGCTGGGAGAAAAAAAAAAAGGCAGTAAAAGTCTAAAGATTAAAAGAGTAAGGATATTATATCAGATGCGCCTGTGGGGACAGCCACTTTAGACTTCAAGGTTAATAGCTTGGTAAAGACTTTTCTCGAGGGAGTATACTCTTCCATAAAATAATACTTTTGCTCTCTAGAGTTCCCTGATGTTATTCCTAAGGGGTTTTACGAAAATACGTAGCAGCCAAAGTTTGAAATATGGGTCAGTAGGATTCTGTGAAACAAAGTAGTGTAGGCATTCCTGAGTTCCTGTCCAACATGTGGCATCATCAAGGACTTGGGGAGACTGGACCTTTTAGTAGTCTTTCAGTATTCTGATTTACTCCTTTCTAGGGTCATATGTCAAACACCAATGTGTAAATACAGTTTTAAAGGAAAATTGTGTCATTTCCCTGCTTTGTTGGGTTGGAAGAAAGTGTTAAGAATGTGTCATTTTACTGCCTACTGCAATTTTAGCCTCTTAGCTTAGCTTCTTTGTGTCTTCCATGTAAGGGTGGACAGGAAGAATCATACCATTTCTGAGCTTGTCCTATACAATGAAGACAGGTGGTTTTTTCTAAGCTTATCAGATATATTTCCTTACATTAAGTAGGAAGCAAGAGCCGTTAAGAGGGTTTGGGTATGGAATGCCCAATTACGTAAAACAAAAATTCATATAATAAGATTCCAACTGACAGCAATTGGCTGGACCTAAGCAATATATTTTTGTGAAGATTTGTGTGTTTTGAATAGACCTTCAATTAACCATGTAATACCATACAGTAATTATATTTCATGAGGCTGGCTAGTCAGATAAAGATGGTATTTATCAACCTGTAGTATACCTGTAGAGTACCACCATAGGCACAAATCTTCATTTTTAAAACAAGTGTGCTTCAGGGAAACTAATTGTGAAATTGCTTTCATCAGCATTCGACTGAATGTGTAGGGAAGTGTAGGATTACTGGTTTGCTATACCTGACTTGTGATTACTGGATGTTTCACAGAATCATAGAATGGTTTGGGTTGGAAGGGGCCTTTAAAGGTCATCTAATCCAACCCGCTTGCAAGGAGCAGGGTCATCCCCAACTAGATCAGGTTGCTCAGAGCCCCATCCAACCCGGCCTTAAATATTTCCAGGGATGGGGCATCCGCCACCTCTCTGGGCAACAAGTCCCAGTGTTCCACCACCCTTAGTGTAAAAAGTTTCATCCTTATATCTAGTCTAAATCTACCTCCTTCTGTTTTAAAACTATTATCCTGTGTCCTATCACAACAGGCCCTGCTAAAGAGTTTCTCCCCATCTTTCTTATAAGCCCCCTTTTAAGTATTGAAAGGCCACTATAAGGTCTCTGCAGAGCCTTCTCCAGGTGGAACAGCCCCAACTCTCAGCCTGTCCTCATGGGAGAGGTGCTCCAGCCCTCTGATCATCTTCATGACCCTCCTCTGGACTCACGCCAACAGGTCCGTGTCGTTATGTTGGGGTCTTCAGAGCTGTATGCAGTACTCCAGGTGGGGTCTCATGGGAGTGGAGCAGAGAGGGAAAATCACCTCCCTTGACCATTCTTCTCATGCAGCCCAGGATGTGGTTGGCTTTCTGGGCTGCAAGTGCACATTGCTGGCTCATGTTGAGTTTCTCATCCACCAGTACCCCCTAGTCCTTCTCCTCAGGCCTGCTCACAATCCATTCTTTGCGCAGCCTGTGTTTGTGCCTGGGATTGCCCCAACCCATGTGGAGGACCTTGCACTTGACCTGGTTGAACTTCATGAGGTTTGCACGGGCCCACCTCTCCAGCCTGTCAAGGTCCCTCTGGATGGCATCCCATCCCTCTAGCATGTCGATGGCACCACACAGCTTGGTGTCATCGGTGAACTTGCTGAGGGTGAACTTGAATCCCACTGTCCATTTCGCCGATAGAGATATTAAACAGTACTGATCCCAATACTGCTTCCTGAGGAATGCCTCTCGTCACTGGTCTCCTTTTGGACATTGAGTCGTTGACCACAACTCATTGAGTGCAGCTGTATCCAGCCAATTCCTTATCCATTGAGTGGTCTATTCATCAAATCCATTTATGAAATAAAACTGATGTAAGATGCACCTTAGAGTTTCACTTTTTAAAAATTATTATAATGTAGTGTGTTGTGAATTTAAGACATGACATCTCCCTGACTTGTATGCATGTGAATAAGAATAACTTTGACTTAAAACTGGGAAAACATGAGATACATGAGTAGCTCCAAAGCCATCTGGCCTTGGTGACACAAAACTCAGCATGGGTCTATTTACCCTCTTAACTCCCCAGATGATTGCTGCCAGGGCATCTGTGGCATAATAGAGATGCAGCATCAGAGTGGAGAGACTGGCACTCCTAAGATGCCAGAAACGTCCTGTGAGGTTTAGTGTGCTTGGCTTTGTCTTTGCAGGTTGAAGCCTGTCTCCGTCCCTGGCAGTGTTCAAGAGGCGGCTTGATGAGAAGCTACAGGATATGGTTTAGTAGCTGTGGCAGCAATGGTAGTGGGAAGACGGTTGGACTAGATGATCTTATAGGTCCTATCCAACCATGTGATTCTATGATTCTATGAGTCTATGATTCTAAGCCAAAGTTGTGAAATCCTAAAGCAGGCTCAAGAGGTCTTAATTTTTATTGCAACTTACCTTGGAGAATTAGACATCCTTTAATGTATAATTTGCATAGGACTGTGCCTTTTTTCCCTTGTATTCTTACAGTGAGAGCATTGTTTATCAGTCTTCCTGAGGCAGAATAAACTTTTAAAATTTCTAGTCCAAACAGAATTATTTTACAGAGTGACTGTTCTTGACTTGCTGACATAACCTGAGAGGAGCTAACTTAAGTGTAGATAATCAAGATTAAGTTAGATAGGAGTCTGTAAGCAAATGAATGTTTAGACTCACTTCTATTCTTAAATAAGGGTGTCCATGCATGGAGTTATCCTAGCAGAGCCACTTCTGTGCTTCTTAGCCATGGAATTGGAATTTGATTTTACCACTTCAGGGACAAAGACAAACTAAGTTACTTGCTCTCCCCAAGAGAGACAGTGATAGGCATCTGGTCCTTACAATAGACTTTAAAGGAAGCAATGGCAGCTCTGGATAGCTAATTTGTTGAGCTGTGTGGACTTGGTGTTTTGGGGATGGTAGTGTGTGGAGCGTTGAAAAGCGGGGTTCACATTCTTTGTCTCTTTTCCTCTCCTCAACTAGCTGTCTGGGCCCTAATTGCTCTTTTCTTGGGAGCATGGAGGAAAAGGAATTGCTGTCTGTTACAAAATTGCAATGTTATTGCCACTTCGTCTTCCTTCCAACAAAGCATATGACAGTGTGGACAAAATTGGGAGAGGGGCAGAACAGAGAGAGAGAAAAATCTGTCAGTGTTGGTTTTCTGCTGTCTGCTTCTCTTGCAATTAAAAGCAAGTGTTATTTAGACAACTTAATGAAATTGTACCTGTCAGCCTAATGTGCCATGCTAAAGTTGTAATACATTTTACCTTTTACAATAAATATTTCTCATTATCTGTTCCAAAAGATACAAATGAAGATGTTGCTGATCGTGGAAATGGTAACCTTAAAGCCCTACTGCCTTAAAACCTGAACTTCCAGGTTACAGCATTTAACTTTGTAGAAAAGAAACCATACGTCATATAATTTAAAGAGTATGAACTTTGTGTATCACTAAAACAGTTTGAGTCTTAAAAAACCTTGGAACTATCTTGTTCTGATTTGCTTCTGTCAGTATCTTGTGGCTCATACTCATACTGAAAAGTCTTTAACTTTGCATGTGGAACGTACATCACAACTTAAGTATGAACCACGTAAACCATTGTTGATAATCCAGATTGAGAAGTACTAAGGAAATGAAACCTTTCTTCCTCTATATTGAATATAACGGTGACAAGGAGGACAGTAGTGCTTGCTGGTTTATTGTTGGTTTAAATAAAAAAATTAAAAATTAGTGTTTTTCCTTTTCTACAGCTCTATTGTGAGCTACCAGAGTGTGGTGGCTTGTGTGTTTGACAATCATCTTGAATTTGCTTGTCATTTCAGAATATCTGACGGTTTTCTCCCAGATGATTGCATTCCATGATCCAGAGCTGAGTAACCACCTTAATGACATTGGTTTTATTCCAGATGTAAGTGCTAAGGGTTCTTACAAATATTGTTCAAAGGAAGTAAAAAAAAAATGAAAAATGAGGGCAACTAGGATGAGATACCTTTCTGGACTGTTTCATTAGCAGTTTGACATAAGTGGAACTTTTGTGTTAATGAACCTTTCTGAATATGCCAATAAAATAGTAGTTTTTATTCTTGTTTTTGCATACCTCAGTCCTTTGCAATCTGTTGGCATGGTAAATACAATAAAAATACTACTAGTCAGTTATTAAGATGTATATAACTTCATCTTTTAGATGTGGATTAATATACAAAAATAATGTGGTTGTAAATTACTAATAGCAAAATTTCTGCAAACTAATTAAATGCCATTGGTTAACACAAAAGACACATCAATTTGCAAGTAATAAAAAAAAAATCTGCAAGTGATGGTTAATCTATAGATATGTTAGAAAATGCTTAGCAGTCATTGGTTGGAGTGTGGTGGTTTAGCCGCTGAAACCAGGACATGGAGTCTGTCAGAAACATTGGACAAGTGCATGACTTATGTGTAAGTCTTATGCTTTCATTGGAAAAAGTCCTGTAAAATGGAGGAAAATGAAAACTGAGAATGCAGACAAAATTTAGTAGAGAGGGAGGGCTATGTTGGAAAAAAGCAAATCAAAGCCTTCTTTAGGGGCCTCACTTTCAGCTATCACTGTAAATAGTGAAGCTTTCCTCCTTTATTTAGAGTGGTGTGTATAGTCCAGAAAGCCAAGATAATACTGTCTAAAAATGTTTGTCTGCCTACTGTAGCATTATCAAAGTTTATGGCTGATGTTTCTGAAAAGTAGCTTTAGGCAAGGCTATAGAGAGAGCATTGTTAATTAATATTGTCTAGATCATTATATTTGACATTTAGATATTTGGCAATTACAAGTTGCTCGTAAGAACAGATGAAGACACAGAGGTCAATGAGAGGTCAAAATGGAAGAAGGAAACTGAAGTCATCAGAGGTTGATGTAGAAATATAAATTTAATAAATAAGAAATTTATATGCATTTCCTCTGTAAGCAATATAAAGGTTATTTTATCAGAAAAACCTTTATTCTTATTAGGAAGTGCTTTAAGTTGAAGCAGCAAGGCCAAGCCTCTGGAAGTCATTTGTTGCACACAATTTGTGGGTGAATTTGTGTGTCTTTGGGACTGGCAGATACTCCTTACCACAGTTTACAAAGATTGTCATAGAAAGGAAATATATGCTTTCATATGTAGAGGTATTTTTAATGTAATAATGTTGTTAATGAATGATACAAATTTAAAAGATATGGTGGCATTAAAATGAGCAGAAGAGAAAGCCAGTGTATTGCATTATAAGGAGAGATGTTCGAGAAGGCCACATGTATTGTTGATGACCCACATCTGAAATGGGCAGGTGGGAGGAAGATGAAGGGAAGGTGGCAAGAAGGGAGAACATTCATCTGTAGAAAACCTGAATATTTGGGGAGGATGAAGGGCATGGGTAACAGCAACATATAAGTTCCTGAGGGAGGATCAGTTTTGCAGCATCACTGTGTAAATGCACTTGATATTTATTTGTTAAAGGTGGTGGACAACCAAAGCAATTCCTCTGTGTATTTTGTCTAGGATACTAGTTCCCACTGAAGAGATAGAGATGTAATTTCCCTAACCATCTTATAGGTCCCCATTTCTGCTACTAACCTACGTGAGAGCTCTGTAGCAACCCATCTTGGGTGTTAGCTCATCTTTCAGCTGCTCCTGGTGTCTGCTTATACAGTTATAATCCTCCATTGAAAACTTCCAAGGTGCAAGTCGGATGGAATATTTTAAAATCACCTGTTGTGTTGTATTTTGATTTGTGTTGTGCTAGTCATTGGACAGCATATAGTCAAATGGGAGTCTTGTCTCGAATAGTTATTGTCTAGAGGTGATTAGGTAACGCAGTAAATAATTACAAAAAAGAGGTATTTTTTTTTAAAAAAAATCCTTTGCATTGAATACAAATACTAGTTCTAAAATTAACACTAGCCTCTGGAAAGAGGTCATCCTTTCTAAAATGTCTGGTTTTTGTTTTGTTTTTAATAAATAAAAAATGTTCTGTCTTTTAGATTAGTGAGAGAGGTGAATTTTGTACCTGTAACAAGACAGCACAGGATCCATCAAGGTGAAGGATATGCACCATAGTAATGAGATCTGAACCAGAGTTTCGTGCTTGAGTACTAATCCTATCAAAGTAAACCCTGATTAATCTTTCATCATTGAAACGCAGGCTCTGCTGCAGGAAAGATTGTGTTTCCTGGCACCCTTCCCTTTTGCTTTGGGTCACATAGCTCTCAGAATATTGAACACTGCTGAGGCTTGAATAGTTGTGGATACTGTTAGCTGATGTGGTGCCTGGATTAAGTACATTGCTGTAGCTACGTGATTTACATGTAAATAGAGGGATATATATGGTGAATCTTACAGTTCTTTACTGTCCCAAAGTTTATAATTTCCCCCACCCTATAGGATTATAACACATTCTATATTTTACTGAATAATTCTGACATCACCAGCAGACCATTTTGAACTGAAGAAAAGCCAGGAAGTGTGCTACATTACTAAAAGGGTAACTATAGCCGTAAATTATTCTAAAGAGCTTTCAGCTGCAACTTATGAAAGGTAGACACACTTGTCAGCCAGCCGTTAACAGAGATGACAAGTCTGGCTGCAGTCACTTAATATCATCATACTGGAGCTGCTGTCATAGGTTGATTCTGGTGATCTGCAGGAGGTGTGGGTAATAGGGCTTCACCTAACTGAGAATTTAAAATCCTGTAATTGAAGTACTTTATCTCTGTTTGTTCTGCCACTTAATCTGCACTCTCTTTACATCCCCAGTCATCAAAACATTTTTACACCTTTCTGTAGCATTTTAATATATGATTGTCTAGTCTCCATATAGACTTGAAGCTAAGTATGTGTGTATGTATTTCAAAGAGAGAATATGAAGGTGCAAGATCAGGGTTTTACAGAATAGATATTTCAGTTGGAACGGACCTGCGAAGATCATCTAGTCCAACTGCCTGACCAATTCAGGGCTGACCAAGTTAAAGCATGTTGTTAAGGGCATTGTCGAAGTGCCTCTTAAACACTGACAGACAAGAGGGCACCGACCACCTCTCTAAGAAGCCTGTTCCAGTGTTTGACCACCCTGTCTGTAAAGAAATGCTTCCTAATGCCCAGTCTGAACCTTCCCTGGTACAACTTTGAGCCATTCCCATGCGTCCTATTGCTGAGTACCACGGAGAAGAGACCAGCGTCTCCCTCTCCGGGAGGAAGCTTCCCTCCTCAGGAAGCTGTAAGGGGCAAAAGAAGTCTTTTTGTAACTAATGAAAATTAAAACAAAAAGCAGCAGTTGGGAGGCAGCCTTGTCTGGACAACTCAGCAAAATGAAATTCTGGTTTATTGTTGGACAACATTGTTTCACACATACATCAAGCAGGCAAGGAAAAAAAGAAAAAATAAACAGCAGCTTCACAGATGGGGGAAAAAAAAAAAGAAGAAAAAAAGCTTCCTCCTACAAACCACAATCTATAGTTCGTCTGAAGTACATGCACAAAAAAGTTACTGGAATGCTCAGAATAATATTGTAAATGTCGTGGTCTCTTGGCATTTTTGTCTTTTTTTACAAAATTTAGTTTTATTCTCATCAGAGATAATGGGTTGGGCCTGGTCTCACCACAAGTCAGAGGTAGGTAACAAGAGATATAAATACTTCAAAGCCCCTCTTTAGGTCACTCCAAGATCACTTAAAAATGGCAGACCTCCTAACAGTATCTACAAAATATAAAATGTAAATAAAAAAATACAAACAAATTCTCCTTTATAGTACTTTCCTTCTTAAAAGCAGGGCCTTGAAGTTCCGGTGCTTTGGGTGGGAGGGTGCCTTTTGGGGAAGGAGGGATGGGTTTCTTTTCCCCCTAAAGGGGGAATCCTTTTGTGTGTTTGAGTGGCAGTGCTGTGCCAAGAGGCTTGGGACAAAGAACACTCTGCTTGGTGAGGATGGGAAGGAGGAGTGTGTGTGTGTGGGATGGGGGTTGCAACAAGAGGGACAGGGCCAGGGGATCCCAAAGGTGAAAATAATTCCATTTAGCTGAGGGTTATCCTTTTAGCTGAGGATCATTCTTTCATTATTTGTTTGACCACCTTTCTGTGTTGCTATGTGAAATGGTATTTTAGTTTAGTAAGCTTGGAAAGAAAGATTAGATTACTTAACAGATATTCAATATCTGGGATTGTTACAATTTAATAAGAAATATATGGTACCTTTTCTGAATCCTTTATGTTGTCATTTAAGCTAGTGCCTGCCTAAAGCACGTAGAAAGCAGGTTAGCATGGCAGACAAACCTACAACTCTCTGTTGCAGGGTTTTTAGCATTTTCTCCTGAGGCAAATGAGTTGCTCGCTGGTGCAGGTAGAGTACTTGCCCACATTGCTGTTGATTGTGGTAGTTCCTATATTCCTGTAAGTGTGACTTCAGCTTTGAGAAGAAAAGGCTCCAACATAAAAAGTCTTGAACACTGGAAATATTGTGAAATACATACTATAGCATAGGTTTTTTGTTATCCATCTATAATTTATTTTTATAATGGTTAAGTCATGACTAACTAAAAGAACCTGTGGATTTATTTATTCAGGTTGTTTGAATGGGAACTGATGTTAGGCGACTGCTGTGTTCTTCGCATCTAAGGAACGTCCAAGTCCTTACTTAAAAGCACAAAAGAGCTTGTATTTTACTAGCTAAATTATAATTATTTTCACTCTAAAAAAAAAATGTAGTATTGTTTTACAGGCTTTTATTTTAATGTGACTTATTCTCAGACTGTTCCAGATGCTAATTTTATTAAACATTAGATGTGCTTCCCATCTCTGGAGAGTTAAATGTCACTGAAAAAAACTGAACGCCATTATGTTTCAGGGTTCAGTAGAGAAGGGTTGAAAACCTCTTTAACAGCAGCTTGTTAGTAGAGAGAAGCATGGCATGATGCTGTTCCAGCCGGTAGTTGCTAGAGGGCAGTATTTACTAATAATATGTTAAAAGTGCAATCATTTAACTGAAAAAAAATATGATAGCCTATTTGTCTGAGGAGTTCAAGTCAATGCAATTCTTTCTGTCTGTGTTTTTCAATTTGACTTGCATAGTGGAATAATACCACCAGTACTGTGACTTTTCTTTGCTCACTTATTAACAGTCATCATAACCTCTTCAGTTTTAACGAGACCTCCTTGTCTTAGAACACTGTATTTATGAAAATCAGAGGGAAAAATCCCTTCAGTAAAAACTTGTCTGCCTTCTACTTAAATAGTTTGACGTACTTGTCATGTCACTGTTATCAGTTTGGTGAAGGTGGTTTAAAGCAAAATGGTGCTTTGCCTTGTGGCTACCTTTTAATAATCTGTGTAATGTTTCAAATTTTGTGTATTTTCTTGTATATTTCTACGTATATGCATACAAGATAGAGATGTTTTTGAAATCAGGAGGAAGTGTGGATCTGCTTTCGTAAAACATTTTAATATATTAAAAGGATGAAATAATTACTTTTAAATATCAAGGAAATAATGTGTAGTTCAAAATGATGTCTGCATAATATGTACCTCCAAGCTGATCACAACCACTGTAGGGGATGTTTCAGGGAACAGGGTATGTTATTATTCAGTAGAGAGCCATCTATTGAAGGCATGACAAAGATATACTCGGGGAGATAGCATGAATGTGTTATAATGTGAAAATGGTGATAGAAATTGATTTGTTTTGGTTTTGAACCCTTAAAATCAATCAGCAGGTTGGAGGCCAAGCTTTGTAAAAGCCTCCTGAGTAGAGAGTGATGAACAGTCTGGTCATCACAGCTTTTTTAGTTTTACAGACAGTATGATTCAGATACTATCAGATGCTTAGATGAAGATGTAGGAATAAAATTTAGTGAAAGCTGTGCTAAAGAGCTTTTCAGTAAATGTGTGCATCAGTTAATCAGTGTCATAATCCAGTTAAGAGTTTATGGAGTAAGTAGTAATTTATTAGCATAATATCAATTATACTTTCTGCTTCTCATTTGCTTGCTTCCAGGGAAAGCTTAATAGGAGGACTAATTTGCACTTTTTTATGAGCTAAAAAGTAATATATTAAGCTTTATGTCTAACTGTAAATCTTCAGAAGTGGAAAACAGAGCACATGATCTATGCAACTCGGTAAAATTTAACAATGACCATCTCAATCTTGCATTCCTAATTCACGGGGACTTTCTGCGCAGTTCCGTGTTTCATGAAAATAAAATCTGTTGCCTTCAACACACACTAAGTACTTCAGTAAAAATTTAGAAACTTTTAAGGTGACATAAATGCTAATGCATACTGAATTTCTCTATATGATCTCATGAGTATGAAAGTTTGCAGAAACTGGAGGTTTTCTGTAGCTCTTGCAGCAGCACAAGTTTTTAGACAGTCTCATAGAAGTGCTGAAGCAAACTCAAATTCTTCAGATGACACCTACCTTTAAAAGTCACAGTAGAACAACACAAAAGCTTACAGTGTTACTAAATGACACTGTATGCTTTTGAGAATGAAACAATTCTTACTGCTTTTCACTGACAAGTCTACATTTTAATAAATACCAGCATAAGAGAAAAAGGTAGATATGGTTTATTGTTCTGTTGGAAATTGTGATTTGCACTTTCAATTATTTGTATAGAACCAGGTTTTCCTCCATAGTCAAAAAGATATATTGCATCAAGTTGTTTTATGCTTGATCAGGCATCCGTCACTAATTTTCACTTAGCAGTATGCAAGGTAAGAACTGTGACAGTTGAATAGAGAAAGTTTTTGAGTTCTTTAAGATAAACATAAGTCAACTGAGGGTGGCTGCCAGTAATTTGAAAGAGGGGAGAATAGGGACCTAGGGGAGGAAGAAGTTTATCTGAGGGGCTAAAAGTTGTCTGATAGTGGTTCTGCTGTTGCAGTTATTTTTCCATTTGAAATACGTTTATGCCAAGCTGGGCATTTTTTTAATGTCGTAGGCAGTTGCTACAAACAACTCTAGCTCTTAATTAAACATGTTTTTGTTCTCTTTCCCCCCCACCACTACCTTTTGCAGCTTTATGCCATTCCTTGGTTTCTTACAATGTTTACACGTGAGTATGCTTTCTTTTTCTCTGATTAAATGTTCTTGTATTGCTTAAGAACGAATTTTTCTCACTTTTTTTAGCTGAAGTCTTCCTAATAATGTGGTGTGTCTATCATTTAGTGGGTCACTTGTAATTTGCAAGGAATGTGTATTGTGATTTGAGTCTCAGCAGTGCCTGTCATGTACTTTCTGCCCTGACTTGACAATAATAAGCATTTTCTTATTTTTTTTAAAAAAAAAAACATTGTATTAAAGTTGAACTGGATTATTTTACACATGCAGCATTTAGGGAATGCACAAAGGAAGCTGTTATCTACTGTAAAAAGATATGATAATACTTTAAAAAAACAAAACTGAAGCCAAACCTCACCACCTTCCCCTGCCATCACCCAGATAATGTAAGAAAGAAACTAACTTTGTTTTTGAAGGCCAACAAAACTTTTTTTTTTTCATTCCACTTTGACACATTATTATTCTACTAGCACTAGTTTACTATGATATTTGTGCATGGATGTTAGGAACAAAAATAACTTTATAATTTGGTGAGCTTTTAATGAAAGAGGACAAAGTTAATAAAGCAAATCTAAAAAGCAATTCAAAATCTTGTTTCCTCAAAGATCTCTCTGATTTTTTTTTTTCTTAATTTCATGTCAACGTTGTCAGACTTTGAAATTTTTTTTTTTTTTTAAAGTGACAGGATGAAAAGAGCTGATGGCTTATTTTTCTGGTGAAATATCACAGAATTTTATGTGAGATGCTTGATTGCAATTTCTAAAGATCTTGGCTGTAAAGCACTGGTTCCTGCAGTAGTCCATTCTTCTGAAACTTTCATGAGAATTGCCACCTTTGGAAAACCAAGGAGGTGGTTTCCTTGGCAATGAATTGCAATGAAGTGTTAGAACTATTTAGTTGAAGGATAGCTTGTTTTAGGAGAGCCACCTTCAGCTTTATATATAATATGTTGCTATTTTTAACAAGTCTTTCTGCTTGTCTTTTCTTTATTCCACCAGTTTTTGGTCTATTCTGCTCACTTTCTTGTCTAATTTTAAGTAGTTGAGCTTATTGATTAATTCATTAATGCTTTTTTGCTGCTGGAAAAACTGATATACATGTCCTAATGCATAATTGCACCATACTAAAAGAAAAATAAATTGTCTAATTTTGTGTGTGTTAGAAATCTGAAAACCTGCACATTTATAAGTATTTAATAATCAAAGATGACCCTCATGATTTCTGGAATAATCAAACTGCATATGAAGACAAACTTGTTTCTAAGCAGATTGAGTCCTTTCTGCTCCCAAATAAAAAAGAAATAGCCGTAAGACAGAAGAGGAAAAAAGTATATAGGCAACTCCTTAATCGTGTGTGTGTGTGTGTATGTGTGTGTGTGTATTTTTTTTTTATCAACTTATATGCTTATAGCTTTCTTTTTTTTTTTTTTTTACTGTGCTTGTCCATCATGCAGATGTCTTTCCTTTGCACAAAATTTTTCACTTATGGGATACATTACTGCTTGGAAATTCCTCCTTCCCATTCTGTATTGGAGTTGCAATACTTCAACAACTGAGGGATCGTCTTCTGGCTAATGGATTCAATGAATGCATTCTCCTTTTTTCAGACTTGCCAGGTACAGAAAAAACTACTTCTTCCCTCTTTCTTTGCCTCCCCCAGTGTGTTGCTGAAAAAAGTATGTTCTTGCATGTGGACATATACTGCAAATTTTACATGTGTTTTGAAATCGTGGTAGATTTAGGCAAACTCACTTTCAGAGGGTATAGGTCTTAACTACAGCTTGATGAGGTTAGTAGAAGTCTTTTTGCTGTCTTCAGCAAGAATTGAGTGAGCTTGTTTTTATTTCCAGGTGAAGGTTGGAATATTTTCTTGTAAAACTTAGAACTATTTTAAATAGTTCATAAGCAACTGTTTGTCGACATGCCATGTATAGAATCAATCCAGTTGATAGAGATTTCTTAGTGAAAAAAAATTACTGCTGTTCTGAACAGCACTTTTCCACTTTGCTGGTACTAGCCAGTTTTCCTTTTCAAAAAATAATTAATTAAACTTTTGCTGCAGAAGCAATTCATGTAAAAGAATTAGGGAAAGCAGTATAGAAGCCATTGGAATTGCTCTGTGTTAAATCAGTTTCCATTTGGAATGTAAAGCTTTCAAAAGAAGCCTCAAAGTTGGATTGGAGGCTGCATGATCTGCAGTTCTGTTGTCTTGTTCAGTGGGAGGTTGTTGACTTATCCGTACAAGCAAGTGTTGCATCTTTTAAAAAAAAAAAATAGAAATTGCGGTTAACCGTAAAGTTCGGGTCTTACTTGTGAGCAAGTTGCTAGTGAAACAGTAGAATGCATTGGAACTGAGTAAGCCCTGTTAACTGAAAGATGCATTTCCATTTGTGATGGAGTAATATTTACATAACACATGAGTTGGAAGGCTACTGCACCCAGAACGTACTTATGTTCTTGTATTAATTCCTTCTCTCCAATCCAGGATCTTACTAACATAATACAGATACTGTTTGAGAGGTGGCACTGTTTTAATTGTGTGGCCTTTTTTAAGATAACTTTAACTTTTGGCTAATTCCTGGACTAATTATAGATTTACTGGGCTCTGTTTGAATGTCATGTGTGCAATTCAGTAATTCATAATTCATTTTAAACACAAGTCATTCTTTTTCAGAAGAACTGAATGAGAGAAACGACTTTGGAAGAGCATTTAAGCTCGTGTTAAGTGTGGCAGTCTCCACAACTGCAGAGTTTACGGAGGTTAGCAGTAGTCTAGGATATGACAGCAAGCAGATTGAGGCTAGGTTTATAGTTGCATAAATCACTCTGAGAAGTCAGTGAACTTCTGACAGATGAAGCTCTCTGGTTTCTCTAAATATTATTGTCACAAATTCTGTCTCTCACTGTATATCCTGATGTCTGGATTTTTTTTCTTTTGTGATACCTTTAACTTTAGTATATACTGTGCAATTGCTACTGTATTTTTTAAATTTATAAGAAATTTAATCAGGCAATTTCTTATGGTGTGAGTGTTTTCATTTTCAGTCTATATGCTTAGTCATTTTAAATGCCCTTATTAAATTTAACTGAATATCTTCAGTTGGTCTGAAAGGTGAGTGCTAGACTAAAAGATTCTCTATCCCCTTTCCCTCTTCCCCTGTCTATTAGCTGTATGTCTTAGTTAAATATAGATTCATTAATATTTAAGTTATTTTCTTGTGTAAAATAATTTCTCCTTATTTTTTTTCTCTTGAGTGGTTCTAAATTATGTGTTCCAATTTGTCTTGAACCAGCTGATTTACTGACAGCTGGTGTACTTTATGTTCAGGTCACATGTAAGAACGCATTAGTTCTTATAACACATCTCTTTATATAATTAAATTAAATCACTGAAGTCTGTAGTGTTATAATATACATGCTTTCTGCTGATTATAGTTTGACAATTTTGCTGATACTCTAGGAAACATTTTGGTAGCGTGGTGTTTCTGAAACACAGCACCAATTTCTGAATATTTTTTTAATTTTTTTAATGTTATGATGTCTGGAATATTTTGGATGTCAACAGTGGCACAACTGAATATTGTGAGATTAATCTGAAGCATATCATAAACTGATAGAGGATGGAAGATGATCCTAGTGTGATTTAAAAGTTAAATGTTATTGATCTAACTGAGACTTCTGTAATCAGTAACTTTTTGAATGTGTAATTATCATAGCCTTGTGCTTTCTTTTCCTGACTTGAGTCTTATTTCTGGTTAAGAAGTATTGACTGCTTATGCTTTTTGTCACCTGTGTCTTCCAAACAGGACTTCTGTTATTTTGGTTAAAATAAGTTGTGTGCCATGACTGAGAATTTTCTGAAAGTAATTTACAAACAACCTTCACCTGAAACTGGGTCACACAGAGGAAGATATTATGTTGTTCAAAACATTTGGAATAATTTCAATCTAAAATCAGTTGTGACTCAACAGTCTAAAACTCCTGTGATTTTTAAGCTTTCTGCACACTGAAATGGCTTATCTCAGGCTGCCAGTGAAAGCAACTCGCTTTCCAGACTGATAAAACCATTTTACTGCAATCTTACAACTTTATGGAACAGGGTTTTTTTTCAGATTTCTTGGTTTTACAGTAGCTATTTTTTAAAAATATATGTTTAAAGTTATTGCTAGTTGATTGCATATAACACCATTTCAATTGTTGTTTTAAAAAAGTTAATGCTGTTTTTTGAATCTCTATTGGAAAAATTAATTTGGTTTTATATAGTTTTAACAATATTCTAGCATATTAGGAAATCTATTTGAAGTATTTGACAAAATAATTAGTTAATTATGAATACTGGAAAATCCTCGTGCTGTAGCAACAAATGTCCTAGTTCATTCCTCATGGGACTCTATAAAGAGGACATATAAGTAACTGGTAAAACTTAAATAGAGTAAGATTGTTTAGGAAATTACTACCAAAGGTGAATTTTTAAAAATTCTTTCATTTATTTCCTTGTGTTTAAGGAGCTCGGTTAAGAATAAACTTTGTTCAAACAATATAAATACCAGAGAAGATTTAGGAGGTACTACTTGAGACAGACAAACAAAACCAACCCTGGAGTCATTGCTAATTCTTTATGTGAAGTTTTGAGACTTAGTGAATTTCATCCTATTTGAGTGATGCGGAGAGAAAAAAGGCAGTATGCATTACCTTTGTTTTTCCTTTATCTAAATCTGACATGTGGCAGGAAAATGAGGATGCTAAGGGTGGTGCTCCTATGATGTGATTCCTTAGGTACCAGCAACAGAGGCAAGAATCTGCATTCAGACCAGTACTGACTTGTACTAAGCCAGTTTGGATATGTTTGCATTTTACATCTTAGCAAATTTACAACTCAGAAGGCTCTTTCATGCATTGAGGACCAACTGTCTAACTACTTTTACTTTAAAACTGCTGATAGCTTAGTCTTTAACAACTTTCTGTAAATTTGTGTTAGGAAACAGACCCAGGAAGGAAGCATCCAGATTTGTACAGCTCTTTACAAACAGTTGAAGGGTCCCGTAGACCAGTTCACTCCCACCTGGAATGGGTGCAATATAGAGCCTGGTAAACAGATCTTCCTCCAGAGATCCATGCCAATATCATCACTGACATACAGAGATTAATTATGGCCTTGAGAAGGACATACCAAAAAGATGGGGACAGATGCTATTAGAAAATAGGTAAACACCAATCCTAGATATGGGATAAAACATACTTTCAAATAAGCCTTGTAGGTTAGTTCACATAATAACTTAATCTTCTGTAATTTTGGAGCGAGTGAAAATGTTGCTCTTTTAATGCTTTGCATCTTAGGAAAGTGTCTTTTTGCTGACTCCAAGCTAGTCAGTGCTTCCAGAGGAAGAACCTCATCCTCAGATAGTAAATCCAGAAAAAAACTGGCTGTGGAAAAGCAATCCAGTGCAACGAGGAGCTACAGTAAAACTGTTAAAGTGGATAATGTAGAGGATTCTATTTTGTGAGACACGGATGTGTAGCTTTAAGATACAACATGTAGTCAAAGATCTAGCTATCACCAAACCACAAAAATGATTCTCCAAGGAATAGTTTCTCTAATGTGGGAGGAACATTAGGATTGCCATTGTAGTGACATTCAGCCAAAATGCTGAATCCCATGATGGTGAAAGCCATATAAATGCTTAGAAGAATTATATCCAGCTCAGCAATGGACTGAAGATTTAAAAATAGTGGATATTCTACACCAAGACTGCATAGTGCAGTTTTGAGTGATATGTTTCCGCTGACATCAGCAGAATTAAATGCACATCAGAGAACTTTACTTTAGATACGTATCTGACCCTAGGTAGCTACTATTTTACTTTGCTGATTTTCTTCCTGAAAATCCTTTGTCTGCCCATATCCGTGTTTCATACACTTTTATTGTGCCAGAATTTCTGGTGGTTCAGCATTTGGTTAATTGAGATTTCGTAGGAGGAAGAAATGGCAGGTGGCCACCAAGCCCATGCTGAGTTTGTGGGGTTTGGAATCTGTTCCCATTTCTTGCACCACTTCATGAGTAAAAATGTAAACTCTGAGATCGGAACACCAACTTTGAAGAGACTGAAAGAGATACAGTGGGGTCTTGCATGTGCCAGTGAGCAGTAGAAAAACGAAGGTAATATACTGTTTTGATTAGGATTTTACTTTATCATACAGTTTTGAAAATGTCCTGTTGCTTAGATTAAGGCTATGACGAATAGAATAGCAATACCTCTTTTCAAAGGAAACTTTTTTCATAACTTCAGCTAGGAAATTTTGACATGTGACTTTGGAGCTTGCCCAAGTTCAAAACTATTGTCCCTCATGGAAGACGATACTGCAAGGTGATTTATCATGGGGTTAGTGAGGCTGGACTGCTTTTTCAAATTTACAGTATATCTGAAGAAAAACAGTGATTTGGTGTCTTGTCACATGATGCGTGTGATAATGGTGCTATAACATTAAAAAATTGGATTGGAAATATCAAAACATATCAGAAGCAAAAAAGGAAATCACATTTCCAGTTTTCTTGAAAGATGTAGATCTGACTGATATTTGTGGAAACACCTTCCTCATCTTCGCTATGATAGATAGCTTTTTCTAGATGCAAGTGGCAGGTGTACTTTATATTGCAATTCCTGAAGATCATTGTTGCTAAATAATGGAGTTTATTAAGCAGAAACTCTGCATAGCTGCCAGTAGGTGGTTTTTTTGTTTATTTTGCTGCTTTTTTTTTTTTCCTTTAATGACTTACAGCCAACTGTGCGTTGGGAGCTAGCTTTGGTAAAAAGGCAGAGCAATTTGTTAGGGCACACCTGCTCACCAGAGCTGTTCGGTAGTGTCAAACTCTGTAAGACTGATGTAATTTTACCTGAAGCTGTGAGTTCTTTGTTCACATTTTCCACTTGTAGTGACATGAACAAAATGCAGTTCTATTTGTAGATTCTACCTTCTTGATACTAAAGAGAAATGCTGTGTTGGGTGACACTTTAATGAAAAAAATACCAAAAATGTATTCATATTAGTGTTCTTAATCATATTTAGTTGTCGCTGTCAGAATAAAATCAAATAAATATCCTTTAGCAAAGGACTCTGTCTCAAGAGATGGCATTTCTTAAAAAGGGTGAAAAGTGAGTTCATCAGTAGAACTTTCCTAGTGCATGTCTTAAAATCGATCAGAGGCACAACTTATGCTTCCCGTTTCTTGATAGAACCTGTATGTACCCTTCATAGCAAAAGGGGACTTCACAGGATAGAATAATCCACTTGTTAGTCATGTAGAATTTTGTGCATCTTTACTCTGCAATAAAGTTGAAGCACATGAAGATAGACCATCAAACATATTGGCATTTTTAGACATGGAAAGGCAAAATTCAGGCCACTCTGAGTTTTATGTCTAGTTGTAGTGAATTATTATTTTTTCTCTTTACAAAGGTGCCTCTGGAAAATATTTCACTTTTTTATTGTTTGATTAAAATTATGAGCCTAACTGGTTCAGGATTAGACTAGTGCTTAGAAAGCAAGAGTGTGTACTATATATATATATATATATATATTTTTTTTTTTTTTTTTTTAATTTTTTTTTTTTTTTCCCTTTTACAATTGTGGAAAATGTTGCTGACAGAGCAAGGTGCCTAATAGGGTATCTGTCAATATCTTATGTTGAATGTGTGTGTTTGCCTGTACAGGTATAAATGGTCTTCCCAATAGTCTTTAGTTCTCTAACTGTTAATTGAGGAGGATTTCAAAATGAGCTGCGCAAATACTGCAGTGTAAAAATTCTTTTTTGTAGATTTGTAGATGTATTTTGGGGGTGTGTATGTCCAGTGTTGTTACTAGAGAGACACATAACTACTTAAATACAGAATTGGAATGGCAGTGTAGGTTGAGAGCTAGAAAAATCTTTCTGCCAAAATAAGGACTGAGAAACAAGGTCTGTCAAGTGAATTCTCAACAGCCTGATGCTTTGGGATAGCTGTCAGTTCCCTTTGGTCTGCTTTCCCATATGCTAAGAACTTAAACTCTTGCTTTTATAAATTTGCATGAGGCATTTGATTCTGTCTATCCAAACTTCTTTCTTTTTAATATACTAAGACCTGGAGTTTAGTAGAAATCAACAGAAGGATCAAAACTAAATATGGAGAACTAGAGCAGGTTTGTACCTCAGGCTAAGTCTTTGTTGATATTACAAGCTCAGAATAAATTTCAGGACTGCATTGTTAGCATTGAAGGGCAAAACTTGTTCAGGAAGGACAGGTATTGCAACTGGGAAAATCTCACATTGTACATGAAGAATGTTGTCTGTATTCTGAAAATGATGATAAGTGGGCCAAGTACCCATCAGGGTTGTGTCAGGGGAAACCTCTGTCACTGCAAAAATTTAAAAAGCCTAGACAAGCATCTGTAGAGGACAGGCTACTCACATATCATTTGGCTTCAAAGCTTAGCTTAGTTCTAAGGAAACAAATTCAGCAACCATGTAAGCTAATAGAGTTTAAACCAGAAACTTGTCTGCTGGGAATGTGACTCTGATAAGACAGTTTTAAGTTTGTGTCATAAAGATGGTCTTTTCTTATTTGTTTGTTGGGGTTTTTTTTTGTTATAAAAATATGATATTTAGGAATGTACTACTTAAATACTTTCCTGTCTAAATGCAAATGGGGGGGGTGTTAGAAAACTTTTTCACAGAATAGAGGAACTTTTTTCCTTGACTTCTTAGTAGGTTAATTATGCAGCACACATTAAGTAATTTAGAAATGTAAATTGAAAAGGTTGGCCTGATGTTAGATATTTAAAGCTACTAGTTTTGCACTGTGAGACAGTAACATAGAGTTGACTAATGGTGAACACTGAAAGTTTTGCATCTCAGTAAGTTATCAACTGTATTGCCAAATTACAAGAGCATTTTTTTTTGGAAATGAAAGCAGTTTTAGACATGGGTATATAAGCAAGACAATTATTATCTTTGCTGTTTACCATTTTTGTATCTGTGGGAAATTAACATTTCAGTATTGAATAATATGTTTCTTGCTGTGTAGTAGTTTGTGGGTTCAGGATACTCTTTAGGCAGATACAGATATCTATATTAATCTTTATTCGAAGTTTTTTCCATTATTGGTCTAGGCTCCAGCAGGTCAAATTAGAGGCTTTGATCCTTTTGTCTTGGCAACAGCTACTCCTTTTCAAGGTTACTTGAAGTTTTGTCTTATTTCAAAAACAGAAATTATACAGTTACTTCATATTATTTCCTTAAAAATATCCTGAAGGCTAACAAGACAAATTTGGTGAGCTTCTACATTACAGTGGTGTTGGATAAAGGACAAGCATCTGACATCATCTGCCTGGACCTGTGCAAAGCATTTAACACTGTCCCACATGGCATCCTTGTCTTTAAAATGGAGAGACATGATTTTAATGGATGGACCACTCTGTGGATAAGGAATTGGCTGGATGGCCGCACTCAAAGAGCTGTGATCAATGGCTTGATGTCCAGGTGGAGACCAGTGTTGAGTGGCGTTCCTCAGCGGTCGGTATTGGGATTGGAGCTGTTTAACATCTTTGTCAGTGACATGGACAGTGGGATAGTGCACTGTCAGCAAGTTTATTGATGACACGAAGCTATGTGGTGCGGTTGACATGCTGGAATGGAAGGATACTATCTAGAGAGACCTTGACAGGCTGGAGAGGTGGGCCTGTGAGAACCTCATCAAGTTCAGCAAGGCCAAGGGCAAGGTCCTGCACATGGGTTGGGGCAATCCCAACCACAAATACAGGCTGGGCAGAGAATGGATTGCGAGTAGCCCTGAGGAGAAGGACTTGGGGGTACTGGTGGACAAGAAGCTCACTATGAGCCAACAATGCGTGCTTGCAGCCCAGAAAGCCAACTGCATCCTGGGCTGCATCAAAAGAAGTGTGGCCAGCAGGCTGAGGGAGGTGATTCTCCCCCTCTACTCTGCCCTGGTGAGACCCCACCTGGAGTACTGCGTCCAGCTCTGGAGCCCCGAGCATAAGAAGGACATGGACCAGTTGGAGTGAGCCCAGAGGAGGGCCATGAAGATGATCAGAGGGCTGGAGCACCTCTCCCATGAGGACAGGCTGAGAGAGTTGGGGCTGTTCAGCCTGGAGAAGAGGACTCTGGAGAGACCTTTTAGCAGCCTTCCAGTATCTAAAGGGAGCTTATAAGAAAGATGGAGAGAAACTCTTTAGCAGGGCCTGTTGTGACAGGAGAGGGGTAATGGTTTTAAACTCGAAGGAGATAGATTTAGACTATGTATAAGGATGAAATTTTTTACAATGAGGGTTGTAGAACACTGGCCCAGGTTGCCCAGAGAGGTGGTAGATGCCCCATCCCTGGAGACATTCAAGGCCAGGCTGGATGGGGCTCTGAGCAACCTGATCTAGTTGGGGATGTCCCTGCTTCTTGCAGGGGGGTTGGACTATATGACCTTTAAAGGTCCCTTCCACCCAAACTATTCTGTGATTCTGAGAGGAGACCTGTGCTCATACAAAGATCTTCTACTTATGGGTATTTAGAGACTGATCAATTTTATAAGCATTTGGTCTCGTTGGAGTTTCTGATTGTAGAGTTTTTGTATTATTTTATAGCTGTTATGTCTGGGAAACAACTTAAGTGGCTCATATCTACCATCCAGCTAGAAACTTAGATGGCACCTTATTTACTGATGCATACTGAGCTTCAGTATTTGCGTATTACTTCTGTGAAACATGTATTTAGGATAAAGGAGGTAAGCTTCAGTAGTATTTGAGATTGCTAAATGTCGTCTGATTCAGTTTTAGAAAGATTTTAACAAACCATACAATGCAGAAAAGCCAAAACAATGTTTTTCCTTGAAAAATTGAATGTTGTTGGATGTTGTGTTGGTGGCACAATTTCCTCTCCAATCTCCATGTCTTTCTAAGAAGTGTCTCCTCTAAGCTGATCCCTGCGGTTTTGTAAACCTGTCCTTTTATGTATCTTCTGTAGTTGGTTATCGTCTAGCCATGAAATAATGTTCATTCTTCTGCTGATCTGCTTTATTTCCCCTTACTCTTGTATATCTCTTAGGTTTTGCGTAGTAGCTTCCATCTGACTGTTTTCTTATTCAGTGTGAATTCATGTCCTGTTATTGGCCAATATCCTAAGCAGATCTCTTTAACTTTTTATTAGTTTGTAGAAATGTCTGCTGTTAAACAGCCATGCCACAGCTCATAAAACTGTTCAAAACACACTTTCCTGTGTGGAGCTCAGCTAACATTACAGGCTTTATGTAATCTATTTCAGTCTTCTTTCTCAGTAAGACATGGTATGTGGCATTTGCTGATTCACTTATAGTAAATCTTTACTCTTTGTACAGTCATTCATCATTCTGTGTTTTCCTAGCTCATCTAGCAGTGCATCACATTTGCATACTGGAAGGCATTCTTTATGAAGCCTTTTCACTAAACTGCTGAGTCAGAGCAATTTTTACAATCATGGGTAAGAAAATTCATTTTTGTCCTTTCTGCAGTCTAATGTCTCAGGGAAAAACTCAGAGTTTACTACTGCTTCTCTCTGTTGCTCACTACTTTGGTAAGCGTTGCATGAACCTGTCCAGATGACTGTAATAGCTATACTTTTCATAACTCTTCTCTCAGCTTCTGTTGTTTGTACACAGGCTGCAAACATACCTGCTGTTGGTCTCAGCAGAAGTGTCAGTATCTCACATAGGTATGTAATTTGTACTTGAGTTATTATCTTCAAAGTACCTTCTGCTACAGAACTCTTTGTCTGAATTCCAAATTTCTCAGTTATCAAACATCTCCTTTATGGATGAAGACAAGAGACCAACAAGTTATTTTTCTGCTCTTTGGACATTGCATGTGATTTCATTGCATAAAACCAGAAGTCCTCCTTTTCCCAGTGTTTCTGAACCCTGATGCAGATGGTTGATGTGCTTTCACCAAGCAAGAGCCTTGACCATTTTCTTTTTGCCAGACTAACTGCTGCTTGTGGAGATTCAGGCTCAAGAATGATCTAAGTTGTTTTTCCTGTCAACAGCAAGACAATTGTCACACGTACACTGAAAATGGCAGTATCATCCAGAGGTAGTAAACAATATTGACTGTGGAGATCTGTCCAGAGAATTTTTTTATTCCAAAATACTGAAAGAATTGTTGAGTAATGTGGTCTCGGACAAGGTAACCTGATAATGCAGCACTGAAGTTATTGATCCTTGTTACGGCTATGCAACATGCAAACTGTCTGAAGGCATACTACTGTAGTTTGTACCTTTGCTTCTACATCCAATCATTTTTCTAGCTGAGTGCAACTTCTGTACGCCTGCTGTAAAAAATCTGATGGCTCCTTGATTGACAGCACTTGTCTTCCCAGCAGCTCTTGAAAGATTCACACTTTGCCTCCACGTGGAAAGAACAAAGACTATCTTATTAGCTGAGTTTTAAAATTAGTGACTTACATTTGTTGCCTTTGAAATTTTGTTGCAAGATGCACTGAAAGGGATGCTGATATGTGTAGGAAAGAGCAAATTACTATCCACAAAATAACACAACTATCTTATAATGTATGAAACAAATCATATAAAAAGCATAATTTTGCATTGACCTTTTCGTTTATGATAACCTTCTAGCAGTAATAGATTCAGAGATGTTGGATAGAAATGTCACTTCTCTTCCTGGATTTGTCCTTTTAAATATCTTGGCTTAGTGTATCTTTTTGTATGTCATCAGAAAAAAAACAGGTTTATGGCTTTTCACCTCTATTTCTTCTGAGAGCCGGAATCATGAGATCAAACTGACTGACCTATTCAGCTTCCCTGCTTTTGCAGCACAGAGGTTTTCTGGCCTGTTTATGTGGCTGTGCGGTGAAAGCTGATGTTGCCTAGCAGGGTAGTAATAGAGTATTTGTGATGGAGAGGTCAAACCAAGCCCATAATTCTGTGCTGCTTCCCAAATGCAGAAGCGGTTTATTTTGGCCGAGATTCTTAACTGGTGTCCTGTTACCCAAGGAAAGGGCTCTGGAATTGATTAACTACACACAAAGACTTGGTCTGTGTACATTTTCATTAAGAAAGAACTGTTCGTGTTATGTTTTTCTCCATTACTTACTTTCACTTGCTATGAACAATATATGCACATCCGGTTTTGCTGTAAAAATAAAAAGTTCTATGTGCTTTTGTCACAGATGTATTGCTTTTAAACTGATGCTTTCTTTTTAGCCTCTGTTTCAAGTGCAGTCTAGTTCTCTCCTGTATCTATAATAATAAAAACTCAATATATGTAGCTTAAAAAGCAGCTATGTCAGGCTGAGCCATCCTTTTCAATTGAGATGTGTTGACAGAGGAAGGCAGCACCTTGGTAGGGAATGATAATTTATCATGAACAGAGCAATATTAATAACAACCAGTTAATTTAGTTCAGAAAAGGAGTAAAATGTTTCAATAGGCTTAATATTGGGGCAGGGCTGTGGCAAAACCAGGATATTGGTGGTAGATCACTTTCCATTTACTTCCCCACCCTGCTTTTTTTCAATTCCCATGTTATTTGCATATTTAGAACTCTCAGGAAAAGTCTTTTGATGCCAAGTAGTGGAGTAATTAGCTGGTACCATAGAATTGTTTCCTGTAAGGCTTGATTGCTGCTTGACTGTGAAGTACTTCAGCTCAGTTGAGCCAGAACTCCTAAAACCAATGTTTCAAAATGAAACTTGTGATTTTTAGTTCCTAGGTAGTTGGGTGCCAACTTTGGCTTTTTGAAATGCAGGTGCTCTGCACTTCTTGAAAACCACGGTACCTGAAAATGTACTAAATTTTTAAATGAGAACTTATTTTTATAGTATTTATATTATGTTTAGAGTTAGGCTTAAATTTTTTCAGTGCACGGTTCACAGTTAATCACACCATGTTATGTCAGCACATTTTTGTTACAGATTTCCAGCAAAATAATTTATATTAATAAAAACAGAAGGCATATGCTTTCTAAACTGCAAAACACCCCAGTGTTGGGACCTTGGAGAGCAGAGAGATGTTACATGCACATCTCCATGAGTGAACAGGCCCTTCCTGTCATTTCTAAATGTTTGTTTGCTTCTTGCTGACGCCTTGGGATTTATGCGGTGCCTGCTCTCAGAAGGATGGTCTTCCAAGTTGTTTGCGCATGTCCAGTAGTCTGGCATCCTGGTGAGGTACTCTCTGTTCGTTTGCTCCTAGTCTTGCTTACAAATCTGGGCACTGACTTGATATATTTACACTTCTGACATACCAACAGTATGTTTTTAATAATGTGTAAGCTTTAATGTTTTCTGGCTTGTAATACAGTAACTTGGGAGCAGGAAGAGTACAAGCAGCATTAATATTGTGTGAATGCACAGTCTTGGTGTGATAACAGAACATGGACATTTAATCAGACACTGACTCATTTATCATATATTTGAATGGGCATGGGAAGAAATCAGAATTGAAGTAGCACAGCAGACTCCTACTTATTAGCCAGAAGTAGGAGAAAAGATCTTATCCAGCAAGGCTGCAAATGGTTGCGTTACATTTTGGTTAGTGACAGGAAGTGATTTTTGTTAAACCCAAATTTCAAACAAAGGATGAAGATGAGTGTGAAGGTTACTCAAGTGTGAAGCCTGTTCATGCAATGTGATCAGCAAATATTCTGTAAATATTTACACCAGTTTAATGTAGTCTTAAACTCCAGTATGCTGAAAGTAATTGTTTTTGAAAAAAGAATGCAAGTAAATTCTTTCACTAACAATAGCCTTCTTTCCCTTGTGGGGTGATGAATATTAACAGTTCCCATATATATGCATATATGTGCCTACATGCATGCATATTTTCACTTTAGTTATTTGTGGAAACCACAATCATCTTGTTATATTTTTATTTTGCATTACTTGGAAGCAGATCAGTTAATCAGCAAAAATGCTGTAAATTGGTGTTAGGCTGTCGTGGTTTTGTTTAGTGAGGGGGGGCCTAAGGTGGTAGCTTTTGATGGCCTTGCTCCCAAACCATTTGAAATTCCCTCTTGTTCCATGGAATTTCATTTTCAGGCATGGCCACTGTCCTCTTGAAATGCTGCTTGGAAGAAATGAGAAGCCTAACAGGGAAGAATCACAGAACAGATTCCTAAATTTTTAACTTGCATCCTGATGTGTGAGAACTGGTTATCTTTTTTAGGGAGACCCCTTGCTGCATTTTTCAATTCTCTAAATTGATTCCTTTTGGAATTACAGAGCTTGTTTCTAGGGAAAATATTTTGATAGTCTGTCTCAATCCTTAACTCTCAATTTTCATGCGTACACTGCGTGAAAGGTACTTTTGAGGTACTGCATGTACTTACATTTGAGAGTCATAACTTTGGCTTTAATGAAGATGCCATACAATAACTGGGCTTTGATTATATTCCTGTCTTCGCATCAGTTAAAGTTCTGTAACACTTCTCTTAAACAGTGTGCTGTTTTTCCATACATACCTGGGGTAAAATTAATGCTTAAAATGTCTTTGCTGGTTTTTAATTAAAAAAAATTCTAAGTGTTTTTACTGAATAGGAAAATTATTTTGAAAACTACATCCCTTTTTAAGGGAGGAGACAGACAGAGACAGAGGTGTAGATGGATATATGTATATTTAGCAATGTTGTAGTTTGATTAATTGCCTTTACTGTTGTTTTTTTTTTCATGCTTGCATTTTTTTCTTTCTTCCCCCCCCCCCCACCCTTTATATTCCTGCTCAGAGATTGACATTGAGCGTTGTGTTCGTGAGTCAATCAACCTGTTTCGCTGGACCCCAAAGAGTGCTACATACAGGCAATATGCACAGCCTCCACGACAAGCCAGTGAGATCAATGGCATGAGAAGTTCAATGTCCTGCTTTTCAGCTGACTATCAGGAAGCAC
The DNA here is from genome assembly GCF_036417535.1 of Chlamydotis macqueenii. Lineage (NCBI taxonomy): Eukaryota > Metazoa > Chordata > Aves > Otidiformes > Otididae > Chlamydotis > Chlamydotis macqueenii. The sequence continues at coordinate 26,760,241 of NC_141559.1, forward strand.
CTCAAAGTGACCTAGTAAGTGGCCTGGGAATTGGAGAGGGGAGAATTGTTCAGATTGCATGTTTCTTCTGCCCCGGGTGTTTTGGTTTTTTTTCACTTTAAAATTTAGGCAGGAAGAAAATACCCACCAAACCTCAGTTACTGGCATTTGTGTTGTCACTTCCAAGCACAGGGATTTGACACATTCATCAGATGTTCTGATTTGCTTGTCAGCTAGTGCAGTGTTAGAGCCTATACCATATTATTAATTTTGATGAACAATCCAATGCGGTGAATGAGAATTAACTGAAAGGCTGTTGGGTTTTGTTTTTTTAACTTTACTGCTTTGAACTTCAGCTTCTTTGATGTACGTGCCAATAAAATTATTTATTCTTGTGCTGGATTTCTGCCTCTCCTGACTCCTGCTCCTTTGGTTCTGTAGTGTTTGTTACTGCAACAGACCAATGTCCGTGACTTGCCTGCAGAACTACAGTCTTTATTGTAGGAGAAAGAGTAAAAAAAAAAAAAAAAGAGCAGTTTGCCAGTGAGAACTAGGTAGCTGCTTTTTCCATCTCATCATGTCAGTTAAAGGTATGGCTCCCGTTATTTTAAGAGGGTAGTATGTGAGTTATGGCTGCGTTTGTCTTGGCAAAGAAAAACTAGTGGCCAAGAATATATCTGCATTAAATACTCAATTTTGCAAAAATATTTTCCGCTTCTCTTTCCAGTAAAATCTGAGGGTTTTTTCTCTTGTCAAATACACCGTCTGAAGAATGGTCATTTCAAATTATTCCTTTTCGGAATTCCTCTCAGCTGTATAAATCTAGTCAGTCTCTTAAAAATTAAACAGTTTTGGTTTTCTTCCTTCCATGTTCTCCTACAATCAGAATTCATTCATGAGTGTATTACAATAATAGAGGAAAGATATATAGGCCTGCCATATCTATTTAGTCAATTGTTTTAGGTTTTAGTCTTTCCTAGTAGTTTTTCCTAACTACTAAGAAACTAAGAAGTGTATTGTCATTCAGGTGTATCTTACCATTTAAGATACTTAAACCTGAGTCTGATATCCAGTCATTTTATTTTTTTTTTTTACATTAGTTTTGATTTTGTTTCTATTAATGTATTTTCTGGAAGCCTTGGCCACAAATCCAGGACTCCAAGTGCTAGATGTGCAAATGCAGAACAAAAGAAAACTCCAAAGAGCTTTCAAGATTTAAGAAATAATAGGTGTAGAAAGGCAATTGGGAAAGAAAATGAAATGACAGGAGAATACTGGTTGTTGTCATACAGGAACTGTAGTCAACACAACTGTTGCTGTGCTGTTACAGAGATATGTAGAGAGACTTTCCAAAGGAGCTAAGGGCTGCAGTGTCATGCAGTAATTCAGCTAGGACCTTAGGAATTTATCTGGTACAAATTCCCACAGAAAACAGGCCCAACACCGAATTCAGGTGGGGTTACCCAGGGCTTTGTTCTGTTAGGTCATTAAAACCTTCAAGGAAAGAGATTATGCAGTCTGTCTTGGCAGCCTGACAGTGCTAACAGTGAAAATATTTTTGTGTATGTGCTAGCTTTTCTTAATGTTATGACAAGAGAGTAAAAGGACAGGTCTCCTCAGGCCTAAGGATGTGCTTTTACCTTTCTGTGTCCAAGCAAGAATGCAGGGACTTGGAAATAGCGAGAAGGGAGATAGGAGAAAGCAGCAATGGTCTACTGAACTGGTAAATAGAACAAAGATTTATATTTGTAGCAGACATAAAAATCCATTATTTTGGGTCAAGCAAAGTTTCTTTCAGTATTCTTCCGTTTCCTGAGAATTTTGGGGGGTATTTTTTTAAGTGATAGCAATTTTATTTTCATACCAGAAGTTGTGTTTGTTTATAATGCCAGTAACTACGCTCATCCATCCCACAATTTCCGAGAAACTAAGCTAATGTTTTTGCTATGTTGTAAAGAAGAAAAATAAATACCATAACTGCTATTGCCTCCTCTTTCATTTCTACTTAACAGCAAAGCATTTTTCATTTACTGCAGCATAACTGATGGTTTAACTGCCTTTGAAGCTCAGGTGTATTGGATCTTTTGGGTAGTGGTGTAGTTTTTTGGGGTTTTTTTTAGCTCGTGATGTGGAGCATCACTATGTGATTTATATAGAAACATGGGAAGATACTCAGATTTTTTCTGTAGCAAAGAGGAAACTAATCCCATGGGCACCTGAATGACACGGAAGCTGATTCATATGTTTAAGTTATAGTCTACAAACATGTTTGCTCTCACATGCTGTATTTTTGTGTGTCAGATTTTGCAACAGATATGTGCAAGCCAAGTATGTTATGGTTCTGTCAGAAGCCATAGTTCAGACTTTGAAAATTGTGTGTAATGTCAGCCACTAATGAGCTGCCTCTCACTTGTGACCAGTTCTGCACTTCTGGGTATTTGTCTTTATAAGATGACACTTCTCAGAGGTTTGAGCAACCTTGCTAATAAAATTTGAAACTACTAGTGAAATATACTTTTTACACCCAAAGATGGTGTGGGTTTTTTGTTTGGTTTGGAGAGGGGGGGGGGGGGGGGTTAAACCTTAATCCTGGAACTATCTATCTCTTTCTTCAGACATGTACGCTGCTGGTCTTTGCTGCCATGGGGAATCTTTTTTCTATTTGAAAGCAGTGGAATCTGAGTTCGATCTTTAGTACACAATAGCTCTAATGGATTTTCTAAAACACCATTGTGTCCTTGCTGGTCAGTCTAACTCTTAAAAAATTACTTTGCCATTTCCTCCTCCTGACCCCCGCATTTAGTTGGTCATTATTTGGACAAGCACTTTGCACTACATTTGTATCTCCAGTTTTATATTTGTGGGTCACCTCTATATTGGAGAGTAGGGAGGACAGGAAACAATTTCTTTGTAACCAAAGCTGTGGGTTTGCTTCTGAAGGTAATTTATGACTTCTTGAAACATTGTTTAGTGTATTTAATTCTAAACACCAGCTGTCTTCTACTCTTATATTTGTATTTTCCTTCTAAGCTGCTTCAGTTTGTTTCTTAAGTGCTTTTTATTGGCTACTCAAATATTTGTGTGAATCTGCATGTTACCGTGCTTTGGTTAATAATAACATGAGAAGTATTTGCCCCTGGGTGAGCACTTTTCTCTGTAAATCATCAGCCACTAAAACATAACTTTTGACTTTATCACTCGTGTTACTTAGTCTTCATTTTAGTGGCATCTATTTGCAACTTTATAAACAGGCTTGGGTGCTGTCTTCCATCCTGGACCTAAGTGTTGCTTAATCTTTTACTCTTTCAGCTAGTAAGTATTCCTGCTGAGATAAAATCTCAAGGAGGAAATAGTTTCAGAGAGAATGAATGTACATCTTAGGTGGTTTTGCATGTTTATTTTGAGAAAGATAAATTGTCAAAAATAAGAACAGAAAAACCCCTTAAAATTCACTACTAAATTTTGGTAGCACTCTACTGAAATTTGTGTCTGTAATTTTTTTTCTTGACCAGTGCACTGATGACTTGGGGGCGGAGGGGTGTTTTTGGTTTGGGTTTTTTTTTTTCCTTACTCTTCCTGAAACTTACTTTCATCTCCTAGAAACTCAAAGTGTTTTTCTTGAATGTCCAGGAGCCACGGAGACAAATAATGCTTGTCCTGTAACAATTTTCTGCTGTGCCTGTTATGTCCGTTATTATAGACATGGTAGAAGTACGGTCTCTCCAGCTGCTGGTATACTTCTAAATAAAAAATGAGAGAATGATGCAGTTTCTTTATCTATATGATTTTCTGCTCAGGTGTGGCAGGTGGCCTCCCAGAAATCCAAAGGCCAATCCAATAATTGTGCCTACATCTTGGTCTTCTACTGCCCACCCTCTCTTCAAGGGTGGGAGTTCCTGATGAATGTTGGGGAATGAAAGCATTCAACTGGAGAAAAGTCTACCAGATGATTATTGATCCTTGCACTGATTTAAATGCCACTGGTCCTTTTCGTTTTAGATGAATTAGGAGAAATACCTAACCAGGAAGGTGACTTAATAGCTTGATGAAACAGTAGAAACATGAAAAATATTTGCTTTTAGTAAAAATAGTGTGAGCAAAGTTTCCTGATGGTAACTTTTCTTTGCAGATAATCAAGTCTGCTTGTGTGACAGACGTCTTACAGATGGGCATTGAGGCCTGTTTGTGATAAATGCGCCAGTGCTCAGTTGCTTCTAATTTCCTGTGTGCACCTAGGATATATTTGTCAATAGAAAATCTACTGGCTAGGTTTATATTAAGCCCTTGAATAACTGCTGTAAAGTACATCTATGCTTCTAAAAGAAGCACAATGAGTAGTGGTATACCAGCACTTCCGTTTGAGTGTTACAAGCTAGGAAATGTCCGAGTGCAATGTCTGTGCTGTTTGTAACAGCTGTTACATACGTTCTGCCTCAAGAGTCTTCTGACTGCCTTGACCCATTTCAGGTTTGGTTTGTGTTCTGTTTTCGCAGGGAACTTGTTTTCGTTTTCTTCTTTCATTGTTCTACTACTCAATAAAAAGCTGTTCCTCAGATTTGTCTTTAGTTCATGTTGTGCAAAGCATTAACTGACCAAGATCTGAGTGAATGTTTCTAATTTATTTTGCGTGTGCCTTTGATGCTTCTGGGTTTCTGATTGTAGCTGCCAACAGCTTAAGTGAGAAGATGGGTTTATGTGCAAGTTTTGAGATGAGTTGGTTAAAATACACTTATGTCACTCCCTTGTGAGTGAATAAACAATTGTTTAGGCATGTCATAAACTCTTCACATTGTGACAAATACTTTCAGGAATTGTTGAAAGCTTCAGAATTTTATCTACGTATTTGTTAGCTTTTCAAAGGTTTTTTTGATACTTATAGCTCAGGCAGCCAGCAACCAAAAAGTGGGGAGTGTAAGGAAACCTCTGCTTCCAGTGCTTTGGTTCTGCAGATTAAATTAACTAAAGAAGCCTTTTTTAGCACTTTCTCTACTCTGGTTGGTTTTAAAAATACGAATGTATTTTGTTATGTTTTAGGACTTTTTCTGATAGAAGATAAGGCATTAAATCAATTACCAGAGTAGATAAAACAAGGAGTATGTTGGCTTAGGAAATAACTGATGTTAAATGTTAATTTAAGAGTCTCTAATGAATGTTGTGGTTGTTTAAGTTGTACTGTAAATAGCAATTATTTTAATTGGATTTAAACTCATTGGAACAAATGTGCTGCGTTATTTTCTTAGCTGAGGCAGAATTAGAGAATATAATAATAAGAGAATATAATAATAATTATAATAATCTAATATTATTTAGATGAGGCTTTAATAGTTTGTTATACACTCACTTAGGTCATATTTAAGGATTGTAAACATATTTTGCACAGGCTTGGTTTCCAAGTCTCCTTGGGACGTGTTTGCTGTGGATGTAAATGGGGCAGTCGGAGCAGCCAAAGCACGCTCTGCTGTAGCCTTAAGCTCCAATTATGGATTTGCTGGCTGTCCATCTAGTCCTTCCTCACAAGCCTTTGCGATTATACCCACTTTGAAGTTGAAAGCTGGATGTATTTGACCTTTTTGACCTCCCACAATTGGGACTCCATGACTGATTAACAAATGTGCTGGGGGAAAGGGTGTAATTATACCTGTAAAATTAAAAAAAAACAAAAATCTAGCTAATTTCTCTCTCAGCATTTTGTGGGAATGTTCCTCTTTGGGGTTTTTCTCTAATTTAGAAATTGTTTTAAAATCAGATTCTGGGTTTGGTAGCTTTTGATTAATTAAATGTTAGGAGATTCATTTTTCTCTTTTTTTTTCAGCCTTGCCATATTACTGGGGAAAATAAATTTACTTTAAAAAAAACATAAGCAGTAGCCACCATATGGCAGAATAAGGAATAAGGCAGGTATTGTCACCACCCTTTAAGATGTGGAAGTTATTGAGAAATTAGCTGTTTATTATGGGTTTGATCCTTTCTTCATCTGGTAAAGTCGTGAACAGAGCAGTACAGTCAAGTCTGTTACAGCTGTTAATTAGTTTGAATTTGAACCAACTCTGTTTTTCCCTTCTATGCCCAATCTTAGTCCCTGTGGAGTGTATCCTGTGAGAAGACACTGCCTGAAATGTATATGGTTAGCACTGGTGATGTAGTCTGAGGTCAGTCCTTGCCAAAGTAAATTATTGGAATATTGAAATGAAAAATGGAGGAAAACCAGAATTTCCCAAGTCTCTCTGGCCAGTGTTACATCTGCCCAGCTGTACTCAATACTTGGCTGTAGCTGGCACTCTGAATCTGAGCTCTGCCAAGTAACACTGTGTTTTTTGCCTGTGCTTTTTCCATCTTTATTGATTGATGCCAGTTTTCCTCACTGATTACTGGTGGGTGATGATGTGATATGTGAGCCAGTATGGTTCCATTCTTGAACACTTGGTGTTGTGCAAATGTTTCTTTCCAGAAGTGCGGCTGGAGCAAAGCTTTATATTACACGTAAGTTTTAGCAAGGAGGATTTTGCTCAGTCTTACTGAAGAGTGGTAGCAGTAAGCTATTTTTTGGAACACCTCCTTTTTTTTTTTTCATACACATCCAATGTGCATGGAGAATATTAGAAAACAGTTGGATATCTCAGTGTTTTAATAACTTCACTGATAATTATTTATTTGGTTGCTGACAATGTGGCATTTTGTGAGGGATGCTTTAGTATTTTCCCCTGAGAAATGCAAAGGAGATCGACTCCTGAGCTTAAATGGAGAGAACAATTTCAGGCTGTAGGGGTCCTGAATGGCAAGCTGTTGTTAGACAAGACACAGTTGTTTACTTTGTTTTCACACGTTTTAGCACTGACTCCACCTCTCTTTGAGAGCGAGGGCTGTAGTGGAAATAAGTCTTTTTTTTGTCAACCAATATAAATACTTGGTGCGGTATCCTGGGTGACAGTTTTATTTCATACTTTGTTAAATAATCTATATTTTATCAAAAAATTAGCGACCTGCATCAAAACAAAAGGAAAATAAAGCAATGCAGTGTGTATATGAAGTTACTTTAGGAGAGAAGTAACACTTAGAATAACCCACTGAGTGTGCTAAAAGTACGCTTTAGGACCAGCATGGATGTAAAAAGCTTTAATGCTTTATTTAGTTTCTGATAAGCACAGTTGGCTCCTGCAGAAATAAATGGTCCACTTGGTATTACATTTTTTGTGTGTGCTTGTAGCATTAGAAGGCAGCGGGGCTTGGGAGAAATTTTTAAGTGACTTTTTGGAGGAGAAGTAAACTCAAGGATCTTAGTAGTTTATCTCACACTCACATATGTTGAGGGGCACAGACTCAGCTACCTCCTGCCACTCACAGCACCCCTAACTTCAGCGTGCACTAATTCCTGGGTATGCCATATATTGCTGCTGTGAAAGTTATGTCTTAGAGCATAGTGCTGTGTAACAGTGCTATTGAGAACATGTAATAAAAATGAATTTTCATGACATGGGAAGGGGGTGTACTATGTCAGAGACGTTTACTTCTATCAAAGGCTTAAGGTGTTTTTTTCCTCTAGTCCCCAGTCCTCTGTCCTACCCTGTTCTTTTTCTTCATATAGATCTCTATAGGAGCCTGCCTTAGGCTAATCTTGAATCCAGGATTCGATCACATCCCTCTCTTGATGTACCTGAGACCAAGCTAATAAGTGCTGTGTGTTTTCTCAATTGAGTCAGGATGTGGTGTCGTTACAATCGATCTATATTGGAAAGTGCAGTGAAAGGATGAAAAAGACTCCTGAATGCAGCTTTCTTGCCTGGTGCTGTTGCTGTGTTCTTGCATTTGATGCCTAATACAAATTTTGTGGTGGCCTACGTGATCGTATCAACATCATCTTAATCTACTAGTAAAATTGTTACAGCTATGTGTATATATTTTTTTTTTCTCATCTGCTATTGTTACCAGTGGAAGATCTGATTTTTCAAATATGTGTGACAGCATAACTCAGAGTGCATGCTGATTGCAGAGTTGAACCTGCAGCAGAACACAGTCACAGAGCCCATCCTGCAAGTGTGAATGAACATGTTTTAGAATGATGGGCATAAATGTTTCTGTGATGCTAAAGTGCATCACAGTGATGCTAAAGTGCATATCTCACCAAAGCTTGGGCCCAGGTTTCAAAAATGAGCAGAGTGGTACAGAAATCCAAGGAGATTGATGTGAAAAGCACACATAGCTTACATGGTAACTGTCTGGCTAAACATATTTTCAAACTTTTTGGCAATTACTCAAATTCAGCACTTCTCTTTATAGTCACTAGTTAAGATATAGCCTTATGTTTTCCTCTTTGGCAGGCTTCACAGTGGTGAATAACTGAAAATGTCCCAGAGCTGTGCTGCCATTGTTAATGCCAGTTCAGAAACAGGAGTCATGGATAAATAGCAACTACAGTTGAATCCTGAAAAAAAAAGATGGATTTCCTAAATCCAAGGTGTCTGACACCAGGTGACACACGTGATCACATTGTGAGGGAAAATGAATTTCTCTTTGAGTTGCACTTTGCATTGAGATGTGATACTATGTTCCTGTAGGTTTTGTTTTTAAAGAGGGCAAGGGAATCTCTGACAATTCATGTTCTTAAGATTCTGTAATATTTTTTTTCTCAAAGCAAAGTAATACAATTTCTTGTCAAGGAGACAGAGCATCTCTCAAGAGGAAAAAGAGGTAGCAAAGGAAAACGGAGAAGGTTTGCAAGATCATTCTTGCTGCTTCTTTTACCTCTAGATTTATTTCATGCTAAAGCATTTTGTGTGTGTTTTCAGGCATGGCTGAATTATGGCTCAGCTTTGTAGTTTAAAATGGTTCCCTGGGATGGTGAGAAGTGTTTACCCGTTTTATCATATCAGAGGCAATAACTAATGAGACTTTGCAGCATGTCTGCCTAGCTGCTTGCAGGGAATAACTTGTCTTTCTGCTCTGCTGCCTCAGTTTATTCACTCAGTTATGTTATTCCAGGCTGAAAGAGAGGTTTCCATACAAATGAGCTACTTCGACAAGCAGAGCTCACTTACATTTTTGTAGATTGCCTACAATGGTGTATGAAGACATTTGGAGGATGTTCGTGAATGGCAATTTGCTAACAGTTGCTCTTTGTGCACTACTTACAGTATGGGTTCTGGAGCAGGGAGCTCTGTGGGAGAGTCAGGATGGTGGAGAAGGTGGAAGAGTACAGCTTGCAAAAATTGCCTACAAATCTGTCCTTAAATGTCCTGTTCTTCTTGCTTATTCTCCCTCTTCTTTTCTACCAGTTGTTTTCATCTGGCTGCTATATTTTAATTAGTATAAAATAGTGCTACTCTATACAAATGTATTTATCACAAAGCTTATATGATGGCCATTGTATATTATATTTAGTTGTAATTTACTGTAAAAAAATACATTAGCTTTCTTCCACTATCATAATTTAAAGTAAATACCAGCACAAACAGCAATATCTTCACTACAAACTAGTGTGACCCTTGATTCAGAGTTGCACCTGTTTGTGGTTGCTGTGTGAATCTGCTTTTGTCTCTTTCTCTGTTTGATCAATTCCTCAGAAATCTTTTAAAACCATTTTCTTCTAAGCTGGTTTGAAAATGTTTTTGTCATCTTATTCCTAGAGATACATGCATACACTGGTTTCAGAAACAAAACATTATGTTCCAAAAATATGGAGTGACATCTTCCATGATGTATGTTTCTTTGTGATGGACTTTGATATTTTGAATACATTATTTTCTTGAACCCCAGATTTTAATTATACTGACTTTCAGGCTGAAGCTCTTTCTGTATTACATTTGCTGCAATAAGTTTTGCCAACTTCAAAGATAAAAGGGGGAAACCCTGCTTCTACTCAGATAAAGCTATCCTTTTCATGGTTAAAAGTTGCTTTATAGCTCCTGTGTTTATCAGGTGGGACTGTCAAGTACAGGTTCAGCAGAACTAAAGATACTTGCTTATTTTCTCAAAAAGAAAAAAAAAAAGTTTGTCTTCATTCAATAGCCAGGATTAAATGCTTGTAAGAGATTACAGGCTAATGGAAAAATAGATAGGAGCTATGATTGCGCCAGCCTCATGTTCTGAAGTGCTTTAATCTTTCTGAAGCTTGACTTCTAATTTGAGAATGCATAAGCAACTTTAATTCCAAATATTAAAAAAAAAATACATTCTTAATGCCTATTTCTTCTTATTAAGAGCAGTAAATGCATATGGCTTAGCAACTCCCAGGCCTATTTGAAAATTAATGGAGTGAGAAGAATAAGTACTTTGAAAGTGAAGAATTTAGGGTGATGTCAGAGAAACTTCTAGGAGACAAGTAGACCTTAGACTTCAGCCTAAGTACTCTTTTTCCTGTTACCAGCCTGCTGATGAAGCAGTCTTTCCTGATGAACAACTTCTTATAGCTGACTAATCTAAAGCAAGATTCATGCTTGAAGTTAGGATGCACTAAAATAAGTCTCTTTGTAAGAAAACAGGCGAAGCAACTTAAGTAGTAAACTCTTCTTAGTATGTGTAGACTTTTGTGTGTCTATCTTTCTGGTAATTCTTACCTTTTCTAAGTAATGACAGACAGTTATCTCTGTATGTGAACATAGTTCTCAATTTCAGTAGTCAGTATACAATTTCTTACACTGATTCTAAAACCATGAGAATATTGACTAAACTGCTGGAGTGCTACACGAGTCTGTAACTGGACTTGTAACTACCCTCTAGCACTGTGACCTTTTGCCTTTTTTAAGAAAGAGTAAGATTTGGGGTTTTTTTTTTGGAGTTTAAGTACCATGTCTGCATTGGAAAAGATATTGGCAAATAGATGGAAGATGGAAAATAGATCACAGCAGAAGGGTGATTGAAGGGCAGAAACAAGCATCTTATATATGTGATACCCTATTTGAACTTAAACTTTTACCAGTTGTTACCCTGGCTATTTATTTAATTGTCCTGTTTGTACCCCCCCATGGAGTAAAAAGTATTACTAGCATGGACATGTTGGTTTGTGGGATAATCCTTACACTCCCTTCATTGTTTAACACAAACAAAAAATTGCAGATTCAACAAGACAGTGTAAGTAGCTGTCCTGAGATGTGACTACCTGCAGCTTAATTTAGCTGGAATCAAAGTTTCAGTTGAATACTACTACCTGTTCACAGTTTGTTGAATGTTTGTCAGTAATTACTAACAGACTATCAGTGCCATGCACTTTTTCTGAGAGCAGCTAGCCTTACCCAAAGGATTTGGTTTAAAGTGGACCTTCTCCCTTCCTTCACCTGCTGTTTCTTCTGGTTTGTTACAGACAGAAACCAATGCCTGCAATGGTGTAATAAAACCTAAATAAAGAATTGAAGACAGCAGTCAGAACAAATGTTAAGCCTCCTGTCTAAAATGTCAGCCTGTGTCCCACACATCCATTCTTAGTTGGCCAGGCTGAGGCAAAGAGAGGTGGCAGACAACGGCTGTGACACTGTTGTGGAGAGAAGTAGGAAAGATGTTAAAAATTCAGAAGAATCTGCAAGATTGGGTGCTCGAGGGCCATGACAGCCTCAAAAGCTATCTGAACTCAAGTCCAGTACCAAACTACAGGTATCTGTAGCAGAATGGTGATATGAAGAGGAGGTGTGAGGAGGACTGGGTAGAAGCATTGACAGCTTGGTGTTAGCCACATCTAGCTTATGCTGACAGTTCCTTAGAAAATTTGTGTGAGAAAATGTCTGACACAAAATATAGTTGTTACCAGATACAGCAGATAAAGTAAAAAAATTTTAATGTAATTTGGAAAGATGATCTTATAAGTACAGACACTTTATAATTTGAAGGACATAAATCAGTCTGATAAAACAGTTTTTAAAATAAAGAATTGATTCAGCAATTCTATTTCATGCAAGTCTGTCAAGGAGCTTTAGGCTGCAGTTTTGTTCAAATTCGCTATGGGTGAATTTTGACTGGTTTGTTTTGTTGTGGTTTTGTTTAGTGAGGGGGGGCCTAAGGTGGTAGCTTCTGTAGGAAACTGCTAGAAGTCGCTCCCCTTTGTTCAGCGGACTCAGCTGGGCCTAGGGCGGATCTGCTGCTGGCCAAGGCCGAGGTGATTGGTAGCAGAATGTTCCGTGATAACGCCTCTGCAATAACGTATTTAAGAAGGGGAAAACGGGGGGGGGGAAAAAAAAAAAAGCTGAGCGGGGGCAGAGGCACAGAGGGGAGGTGTGGGCCTTGCAGGCCTCACCCTCTGGCCTCCCGCCAGGCGGCCAACTGGGCCCAACTCAACCCGGCCTGGCTGCAAGAAGTGGAGAGGAGATGAGCTGGATGATGTGAAGAGATCCTGAGAGGCGTCTGCCTGCCTGTTGTGAAGACCTTTTCCTATGAGAGAAACAGCTGCAGACGCCAAGGTCAGTTCAGAAGGAGGGGGAGGAGTAATGCAGCTCCTGGCCAAGGTTCCCCTGCAGCCCGTGGTGACGACCATGGTGGAGCAGGTTGTCCCCCTGCAGCCCATGGAGGTCCACAGAGGAGCAGAGATCCACTTGGAGCCCATGAAGGACCCCACACCGGGGGAGGTGGATGCCTGAAGGAGGCTGTGGCCCGTGGAGGGCCCGCTGGGGCAGCCGTTCTGGAGAGACTGCACTCCGTGGAACAGATGACCCATGCCAGAGCAGTTTCATAGAATCATAGAATGGTTAGGGTTGGAAGGGACCTTCAAAGGTCATCTAGTCCAACCCCCCTGCAAGGAACAGGGACATCCCCAACTACATCAGGTTGTTCAGAGCCTCATCCAGCCTGGCCTTGAACGTTTCCAGGGATGGGGCATCCACCACCTCTCTGGGCAACCTGTTCCAGTGTTCTACAACCCTCACTGTAAAAAATTTTTTCCTAATATCCAATCTAAATCTACCCCCCTCTATTTTAAAACCATTACTCCTTGTCCTATCGCAACAGGCCCTGCTGAACAGCCTCTCCCCATCTTTCTTGTAGGGCCCCTTGAGGTACTGGAAGACCGCTATCAGGTCTCCCCGGAGCCTCCTCTTCTCCAGGCTGAACAGCCCCAACTCTCTCAGCCTGTCCTCATAGGAGAGGTGCTCCAGCCCTCTTATCATCTTCGTGGTCCTCCTCTGGACCTTCTCCAACTGGTCCATGTCCTTCTTGTGCTGGGGGCTCCAGAACTGGACACAGTAGTCCAGGTGGGGTCTCACCAGGGCAGAGCAGAGGGGGAGAATCACCTCCCTCAACCTGCTGGCCATGCTCCTCTTGATGCAGCCCAGGATGCGGTTGGCCTTCTGGGCCGCAAGGGCGCATTGCCGGCTCATGTTGAGCTTCTCGTCCACCAGCACTCCCAAGTCCTTCTCCTCAGGGCTGCTCTCGATCCATTCCCCGCCCAGCCTGTATTTGTGCCTGGGATTGCCATGACCCAGGTGCAGGACCTTGCACTTGGCCTGGTTGAACTTCATGAGGTTTGCACAGGCCCACCTCTCCAGCCTGTCAAGGTCCCTCTGGATGGCATCCCTCCCTTCCAGCGTGTCGACGGCACCACGCAGCTTGGTGTCATCGGTGAACTTGCTGAGTGTGCACTCTATCCCACTGTCCATGTCGCCAACAAAGATGTTGAACGGGGCCGGGCGCAACACAGACCCTTGAGGGACGCCACTCATGACCGGTCTCCACATGGACATTGAGCCGTTAACCACCACTCTCTGAGTGCGGCCATCCAGCCAACTCTTTATCCGCCGAGTGGTCCGTCCACCAAACCCATGTCTCTCTAGTTTAGAGAGAAGGATGTTGTGCAGGACAGTGTCAAAAGCTTTGCACAAGTCCAGGTAGATGATGTCCGTTGCTCATCCCTTGTCCACCAATGCTGTCACCCCATCATAGAAGGCCACCAAATTGGTCAGGCACCATCTGCCCTTGGTGAAGCCATGTTGGCTGTCATGAACCACCTCCTTGCTCTCCATGTGCCTTAGCATGGTTTCCAGGAGAATCTGCTCCATGACTTGCCAGAGGTGAGGCTGACCGGCCTGTAGTTGCCCGGGTCTTCCTTATTCCCCTTTTTAAAAATAGGGGTTATGTTCCACTCATCAGAGACCTCACCAGATCGCCACGACTTCTCAAATACGATGGCCAGTGGCTTAGCAACTTTATCTGTCAGTTCTTTCAGGACCCACGGATGGACCTCATCAGGTCCCATGGACTTGTGCACCTCTAAGTTCCTCAGATGAACCCGAACCTGCTCTTCGAGTACAGTGGGCGGTTCTTCATCCTCGCAGTCCCTGCTTGTGCCTTCTACAGCTTGGGTGGCGGGTCCTTTCACAAAGGACTGTGGCATATGGGTGGAACCCCACAACAGAGCAGGGGAGGAATGTGAGGATTCTTCCCCCGACTATGAAGCAGCGGCGTAAAACATCGCGTGATGAACTGACCGCGACCCCCATTCCCTCTTCCCCCCTGTGCCTCTCAGAGGGGGTAGTAGGGGTAATGTTAAGTTCGGGAAGAGGGAGGGGTGGAGGGAGGTTATCTTGTTCTCTGTGTCGTTATCCTGCTGTTTTTATTAATAAATGAATAGTTTTCTCCAACTCGAGTCTGTTTTGCCCGTAACGGTAACTTTAAGGATTTTCTCCCCGTCCTTATCTCAAACCTTGAGCCATTTTTCTTCTGTTATCTCCCCCTATTCTCTCGGAGGGTGGGGGGAGTGAGAGAGAGACTGCGTACTCTGGTCCCGATCGGGGCTGAACTACGACAGTAGTAGAGAAAAAAAGACTGTAATTGGCAGATAGACATTTGACACTGCTCTGAAGCTTTTCTGTATGGATAGTTTAACTCAAATTAGTTCAGAGTTATAAGGAAAAGATCTGGTTTTGTCTGAGTTGTTACACTTTGAGGTTGTCAAATAAGTAGAAGTTTCAAAGAACACCATGTCTCTAATTCTGTCGCCTCTAATATTAATTTTCTTCTCTTGAAGTCTAGGGATTCCATCAAGTTGGATGATCTGAAGGCAGAGGTGTCACCACGAATTTCAGCAGAAGATGTGATTGATCTGTGTGAGTTGACAGGACCTTGTCATTCCAAAACACCTGTAAAGAAAACAAAGTCTAGCAAGCCAAAGCTGCTGGTGGTGGACATTCGTAACAGCGAAGAGTATCCTTCAAATGTGAGGGCCAGCCTTGCCAAATCATGCTTGCATCAATTATTTCCTCATTATTTGCAGGCAGTGAGACATTAGAACAGTAAATAATGGGAAGGGATGTGGTAAAGGTACAGTGGAAGGATCGAAGGCAGATTTTTTTTTTTTTTTTGTCATGGAGAGGTGTGGTTTGCAGAGAAGAGAAGAGAACAAATGTTTTTTTGCCTTCCTATTTTAAGCTGTAGGTCTAGTAAAACCACTTCATCCCAGTAGCACAATTACTTTAATGCTCCTTTTTTTTTTTATGAGAGCTGTTGTCAGCAGGCCTTCCCCATTTAATATGACTGATATTTTGGAAGGGTGTGAGGCTTTCCAATTAAGTGGAAGAGGAGATAGAGAAGAGTTGATAGCTCACCTGCTTTGCCAGTGCCTCAGTGGAAAATCAATTCCTATTGGGTGCCTTCTTGCTATTTTCAGGTAATGCAGCCAGATGCCTGCCCTAACTTATGTCCTCTGGTTAGCTTATAATCAGATAAGTCTTAAAGGTAACTTGAAGCTATATTTTTATCAGGGTTGCTATCCTGTCTACACCTTACTCATTTATTCTTTTTCAAATGCATAGTTCTTTCCATGTGGAGTGTTTTTTAATTGTTTTTCTGAAGTAGTGTAGTTATGGGGCTGTGTTTGTTTGGATTTCAGAAGGGGGAGTCGTTCTTACAGATGCACTTTGCCAGGAACGCGCATCTTTGTCAACATCCATCTAAAAGTGGGAATAATGATGAGATTTTATTAGTGGTAGCTCTTAATGTTATACTGAGTATCTGGGAATGTACTTGTTATTGGTTTGTATCACTCTGAGTATTGCTCCTTTCATAATAGCAA
The DNA here is from genome assembly GCF_036417535.1 of Chlamydotis macqueenii. Taxonomy (NCBI): domain Eukaryota; kingdom Metazoa; phylum Chordata; class Aves; order Otidiformes; family Otididae; genus Chlamydotis; species Chlamydotis macqueenii. The sequence continues at coordinate 26,776,202 of NC_141559.1, forward strand.
TATCATGAAAGGAGCAATAGGTGATATAGACAGGTTTCTTTGCAGTACATGTAATCTTAGCTTGCTCTGTCAAAAGGTGTAATTCTTAATGGATAAACAATACTCAATATACAAATTACAGAAGAATGATGAGTTTTAGTCCACCTTTTACTTTGAGAAAGGAAGATCGTTCTTTTTATGTATGTCTGGCTTGTTCTTAAAGATCTCCAATGACAGAGATTCAACAGACTCCCAACATCTTTACCATTAGAAAAGATCTTCTAGTGTCTAACAAGTGCTACTAACATACTGCATGTGTATTAGAAAACTGTAAATTCTAGATAATGAAGTGAATAGTGGGTCAATGCCAATATTTGGGCTAGAATATGTAGTAAAAATTAGAACAAATAATGTTTCAACCTCATTTTTTTCATCTAGTTTGTTAAAATACTACTTCAAAGTAGTTGTGTATGTGGAAAAACACTGCCATTAACATTTTTCTCTGTTATGACAGAATATGGGGAAGTAGAAAAATATTGTTTTAATATAGAGGTAAATTTATTATTTACTTAGTTAACAGAATAGTATAATTGGGCTATTCTAAATTTAAACTGTTATTTTCAAGGATTTATAATTTTATTGTATGCCAAACTTGAACCTGTAATGTGATCTGCTGTGTAGATAAAACAGAGTGGTCAAAGGAACACACACACAAAAAAAAGTAATTTTTCATTTTTATTAATTTCATGCATCAGTTAAGGATTCCAATTAAGTAGAGATTTGTGTATCTGAGTAGTTTGACTCTTTATTTTCTGTATTCCAGAGGCTTCTTTACTCCTGGACCTAGAGTGTTGAAAATGTGGTCTTTTTTATTCAGAAAACAGTAAAAACGTAGGCTGTTTTCTGAGACATAATTTCTTCATCAAGAGATACTAGATAATAATTTTTAGGCTCCAGTTTAAAAGAGAAGTCCCTGAATTAAAAATTATAAAAGTTATTGTTACTGCATGGAAAGCTTAGATATTACAGAGTTAAATAATGTTTCTAGTTCTACGTGCATTGCTCATTATTTAAGCTAATTCCTAGAAATCATCATGGAGAATGCAGAAGGAGAGCAAGTAATATCAAATGCCTGGACTAGAATCATTGCACAGAAAGGCTATTATCTGTGTACAGTAATTTCTTCATATTATAATTAGGATCAAAAGCAAGATGTTTGCTTAAATGTTTCTATAGCTTTCCTAATAGCTTGATAATAGGATCTACTCTACTGTTGTACTAATCCTATTCTACTCTAGCAGAGTGGATTCAAAATTTCAATTATTTTAAAATCATTTGACTGCTATGAAGTGAGTGATTTTATAAGGCTGTTGCTCATATTACCAAATTTTAATCAGACTTTCCATTTATATTTCTTGAATGAGGAGGCATGCTGGAGGGAGAAAATCTCCACAGCTTGAACAGTGCACAGTAATCACTGCTGCTGTTGTTTTGATCTGGTTGGAGTTTATGGTAGACTAAAATGTCCTGTCCTTTAAATAATGGGTGGACTTCAATCCTAGTACCCATCTGGTATTAGGAGGTAGGGAATGTCATTATTTAAAAGGCAGCCTGGTGGGTAGTAAGTACCCCTTGAATGAGTTGGTTTGTATGTCAATCTTAGAAGAAAACGTGGGATATAGAAAGCTATTAAACTGTCAGGAGTTCTGAATACAAATGGGAAACCATAGGAATACTGCATTCAGTGTCCTGTTTAATCTCACAGTGAGGAAACAGTCTTTGTCACAAAATTTCAACAAACTGTATGTTACTGTGGTGTATATTTTTAAAATGTGACAGACCACTGTGAGGTGTTTCAAAAATAAGATCATGTTTTATGTTTTGTTGTTAGTCTTCCACATCGTCTATGCCTGTCAGGCTGAACTTCGCTCTCACTTTGTTTTCAGTGTGATTTGAAAAAAGCATGAGAGGACTTGTATCAAACATGCTTCATATTTCATACTAGGATGCACTCGAAAGCTAAGGCATTGTTTTGTGATAAAGCTCATGTTGCAAGGCCAATAGCTGGTGACCCTTTTTCCCAACAGACAGCTTTGTAACAGAAGACTTTCTAATGAAAAGGTATACTCAGAGCAGTGTCTCTGTTGGCCAGCAATTCGTCTAAGGCTAATTTTATTAAGCGTGTTAGTAGAAGCACTGGCAGCCTTCCATTCCTATTATGAAAGTTATAGCTGCATACTTAGGGTCTCTCAGTCTGTAGCACAAAATCTTGGCCTTTTTGTTCAATTATCTTAGTACTGGAATGCTTAAGGTGGTCACTTAGGAAGAATGTGAATAACAGCAAGTACCGTTTGGATCTGTCTGGTTTGGTACTAAGGTTAATATGAAATGTATTTTTTTGTTGAAAGATTAGGGCAAGGTTCTCTGAGCAGTTAAGCATACTCAGTGGCAGAAGTGCGAGCAACTAAATGTGTCCAGAGTAATTTTGTGTCTGAACGATGATTGCTTCAGAACTTTTACCCTGGTTAGTAGCAGTAAGTGATGTGGTTATAAATGGGGTTGGGGAAAGGGAATTCACACAGATTAGTGATGGAGCGGTGTGGTCATTTTCACCTTCAGAACAGAAACAAACAACGTTAATGAATGGTACGTTATCATATTTTGTTCTTTAAAATGTTTGAGTTGTTTTTTTTTTTTTTAATATAGCCATGATTTTCCCACAATGATCATAAAGCTGAAACTGTTACATAAATCATGAGAAATTAATGCTAGTATTAACCCAAAGTCAATTAAATCTTACCTCCATTTAAGGCAGCTCCTTTATTAAAAAGGATTCTGGGATTTAATAATAAATTAAACTAGCTTTCTGCAAGTACAGTAGTAAAGATCTGGATATTTGACATTCTGTATATTTTTGCAGAACTTTGCTATTTCCCACCTCTGTTCTTGTTTATTGTTGGGGAAGGGGAGTGATCCAGGCATGTGTGTACAGTCTGTGAAAGTAATTGAGATTTGTCAAGGTTGTGGCACACTTTCAAATTCATAAAAAGCTAGGTAGTAGTGGTCCAACTTAATTTTTATTGAAGAGATTTTCACATTCAATATTTGTTCATAAAATCTCATTGAATGATCATCCTTTGAAAGTGAAGCACGACTAACTATATCTCAGAGTTCGTGGCACTCATATGTTGTTTGCTTTTCTATACCCAATACGCACTCGCTGTTAGTGGGATTGCAGATAATATACGTGATGCTCATTGTCTGGGAATCCCAAGTGCACGTACATTAGAATTTCAGTTTGGATCAAAATTGCAGGGGGCTTGCAGAGGTTGGCAGGAGGTTTGAGGAAATTTTGCAATAATCCCTGTTTAGTTTTGGTTCTCATTGTAAGTACTTTATTCCTTTTGCATAAAACTCCTCTGGAACAGGTCCTTCAGCTGCTTATTGGTATTTAGCTCCTGTTATCAGACTAGTGCCTGTTTGAATCCAGGAAAATATGTATACTGTGGATACGTGATCCTTAGCACCAAGTGTTTCATTTAGCAGATCAGTTTCCACAGTGCTGTGCTATGCCCTTTTTGAAACAAACAACTCTTCATTCAGTCCTTTTTTCTATGTAGCGTCAGAAGTTGTTTTCTCCTCATGAGTAAATAGTAAATGAGGTTTGACAAAATATACCAGCACAGAAGACCAACACTGTTGTATCATGACAGCCAGGATGAAGAGCAGGTTCGTCCTACAGCTGTATGTGTACCACAGATTTCTCTGCAGTTCAGATGTCCTTAACTGCTCTTCCTAAGCTTTAACCGTGGCCACATTTCTGGCAGCATCAATGTCCCATTTGCATCAGCATTTACTGCAGAAGGAGATCTCATCCAGTGCCCAGCAACTGCTATGCTCCAGAGCTTTAAAGGAAGAGTTGTGGTGATTGTAGGAAATGCAGTGAAGAACACAGCTGCCGTAAGTATATTGTTTTAATTTATATGTTTATACTTAGAAATACACCAGTGGTATAAACACAGACAAAAGTAAATAAATGCTAACTTGGGATACCATGACAGGATTTGGGGTGGGTTTTTTTTGTTGTTGTTGTTGTTCATTTCTGCTTCTAGATGAAGCCGTATTTCTCTTCAAGTGATCAACATCTGAGAAAGCTGATGTTTTGAAGCTAAATTATTTAACATTACCTTTTTCATCTTTAAAACTTTTATTTTTGGCATGTTATAGAAGTGACACCAGCACTTCTAATGTGCTTCAGCAAGATCTAGTTTTGAAAACTGACTTGCATTTACTCTCTGGTGTTAGGAAGCACACACACACGGTAAGTAGAGTGGGGACAGGTATGTTATGAAGTCCAAAGGAAATAAGATATTCACATTCCTACTAATAAAAACCAATGTATTGATAAAGATTTTTAACATCATTTAGCTGATGTGGTTGTGCTCAGTGAAGAAGACAATGGTTCCTACTAATAACTTTTTGTATTATACTTTTATTATTAGTGCCTTTAACTAGACAGGGAGAATATTCAGACTTGCCTGTTCCTCTTTATAACTGAATATTTGGTGGTATTGTGAACCAGCAGAATCAGTGGAAGTATTTCTTTTGCCATGCTTCCTCTCAGATGAAGGAAAGTTATCTTTCTTTTTTTTTTTTTTTTTTAAAGACACGCTCTTAGGTATGGTATACCTTTAGTTCACCACAATTTCTTAAGCCTATTTACTCAAAGAGCATGAACTGTAACCCTGACGTGACAAGGCAGGCTGTGGACCATTAGAAGGTCTTCACGTGATGGGCAGCAGAAGCATCAGCACAACACATGTTGAAGTTTTTTATACATATAGGAAGCTGTAAGTAGCATGAGAAATCCCTTTCATTAACCTGTGTTTCATCATTTAGAAAATTAATTTGTGATATGTATCATGTCTCTTAAATAGTAACAAAGATGGTATGAAAGAGACTGTACAGCATATCTCAAATATCTTCAGTCAGTGAGTGTCTAGGTTTGTGCATGAGATCTGGGGTAAGTCCATGATAAATATTTCAACATGAAATCAATCAACTTGAATAATCACAATAGTTCATAAAATGACAAATGCAGAAATCCCCCCCTCCCCCCGGGAACAAATGCAAAATGCATAAAATGCTAAGAGCCAAATGGAGATGATTTAAATGACGCTTTACATGTTTCGTGGTGAGTTATGCAGTTTCTTTTAACAATTACATTTTAAATCACTGAACATCCTAATTTGTCTTGGTAAAGCCTAAGCCTTCACTAACCTCCTGAGGAACAGGAACAGGAAAAAAAAAGTGCTTTGGTAATCACTAATGAGTATCTTTATGGGAGATATCCCACATACTACCGAGTAATTTTCTGGCAGTTGTTTTCCAGGACCAGTCAGAAATGTTTTATCTGAAACAAAGGAACACTGTAAGTATTCTTTCTGAAACAGAACGAAGGAACAACCTGAAAGAAGTGTCTGAAGAAAAGAACAGAGGCTTTACAGTTTGGGTTGTGGGTTACACCGTAGCTCAGAAGATAGAATTTCCTTCTGTAATATAGTGACACTTCTTATGCAAACTTAGGTTTGTTAAATGAAAACTGAATGTTTCCTTTGCAGTGCAGCTAAAGAAAACTTATAGTGTGCTTAGTAAGTGCAAGTACTTCAGTCACACAAGAGGGTACTGTCTTATCCTCAAACCCAGACTTTCTGCAACTGAGACCTGGTTTACCTGGAACTGTCAATATTGTAGATTTCCATAAAATAGAAATGCTACTTTGCCTCTTTAAAGTCTAACTAAAGAGTGTAGAGTTTTAAATAGCAACAAAATACTGGATTGGCCAGTTTGACCACAAATTAATTAAATACTGGAGCCTAAATACTGGTGGGAACTCACGACCTCTATCACACCCTTAGAGTACATATGAAACCAGTCTCAATTTGACTGTTGATAAAACTGAAAACTCCTTTCTTTTGTGGATTATTTTTTAAGGCAAATTTCAGTTTTACTCTGCATGGCTGCATAGAACTCTGCCACTATTAATGAACTTAACCAATCCAAAATTATGTAGCCTGAAGCTTGACAAGAACAATAACTATTACTTTTTAAGTTTTACTAGGTAAATCAATAATCAATCATATGAAAAATTGTGAAAATGAATGTGTGTAAACAAAAACCAATTTTGTCCAAAGAAATATAAGATGTTCAACTTAAAATATACTTTTTCCAGGGTTATGTATTTCCAGTTGAAAAGGAATGAGCCATAAATTGTACCCACCACCATAAAGGACAATTTTTCAGAAGTGTTCGCTGATATGTACTACATTAAAAATGTGGAGATTGGCACTGTTAGATGTTTGTTTTAAATTTATGCAGGACTGAGAGAGGTGTGGAGATAAGTGTGAGAAAAAACTGATTATTTATGGGGCTATTTGCAATTAGAAGGTTGACTCTTTCAATTGTGTTTCGTATTAGTAGCTGACTTGGCATCATTTAAACTTAAGATCATTTTTAAAAGTAAAATTGAGTGTACTGAACAGACATGTGGAAAAAGCCTTTTTTCCCCTTTTCACACTTCTTTTCTGTTTCTGTCTTTTGAATTTGATTTGGTGCCAGATGATAAAACATTTGAATGCTGTCTAGAACTTGATAGGCGAGAGGGAAAACTGAAAACTTTACCACAGCACTGTTCCAGCAGGAGGCAGAGGGAAGCCAGCAGTGCCAGAGACTTCAGTATAGCTCTGGCTCTAGTTGAAAACATCCTTAGGACAGAATTAAGACAGGGTAATCCTGCTTGTTAAATGCTTTAATTTACTCACCCTAAAAGTTAAATGGAATAGATTGGCTGATGTACAAGAACCTAATTGAATGTGCCATCAGCAACATAAAGGTATTATAAAGAGAAGTTTGCATTGGGCATTGTGCAATGGCGCTTGACTCACAGTTCTCTGCAGAGTATTCCTTCCTTTAGGCTGGTTCTCACTTTGTGCCAGCCTTTTTTTTCCTAGGGGACACTGGGCACTTGTTGACAGAGCATATACTTGTTTGTCTCTGAAAATGGCAGGAAACATCTATATAAAAGGCATTATGCTGATTGTTAACTTTTAAATATATTAAGTGGCAGCATCTCTTAAGAGAATTAAATTCCCCTTTCCTACATCTGTTCGGACCTTATAAATTCCAGTATGGGCAAGGGATCATTACAGTTGGGAGTATAATAGTTAAATAGGCACTGAGTGCTCATCTGTAGCTTCTTTTTTTCAGTGTGTGGCAAATAGCATGTCTCCTGATTTTGTCACTTTCGAAGTCTGAGATACAATAAGTGCAAAGGCAGATCAGTTATGCATATGTAGGAAGGGGATTGCTTTGGGTCTTTTTTCAGAAGGGTGACATGACTTCTTTATCTTCTCTCCTTCAGTCAACATTGAGGTACTAAGCTATTATCTGTTTCCATTTCTAACTTTTTGTCTTTATTACCACAATGTTGACTGAAATTAGAAGAGAAACACCTTACCTGATATTAAGTCATGCTGCAGTAACTTAGTTTTGACAGTGACATGCTTCTACTTGTGTGATGTTGTTCCCGAAATCCAGAATAAAACTCCTTAACAGCAATGAGAAGTTAAGAAGCAGACACTTCTTTACTGCAGCGCTGGGCGCACGGGGGATCGCTCCACCTAGCGTGCGCACCCGTTTGATCAACAGCACGGGTTAAATACACATTAATTATACATATTCATTAAATTCCAAGAAATAATATGCATAAACATAAATTTTCTGAGAAACCATTACATCATTTCCCCACCCACTCGCGCATGCCCAGTCTTTTGACTCGAGGGTCTTTTAGTGGTCTTGGTGGTCGTCAAAACGCCCCCTCCTCGAATTCGCTGGTCAAACTCCTCCTTGAAATCTCCATATATGGTCTTGAGCACAGGTCGCGATGCTCCTTGATTTTCCTGGCTCCAAAGTGATGGCTCAGGGCCTATTTCTGCAGGTGGTGTTTGGGGGTGTTTGGGACTTACCATTGCATTAAAGATATGCTAGGCTAGCTTCTAACAAATGCGTATTATAATATCTCTAGGGTCCCACTCCCTCTAAGGTCAAATAGATTTCGTATAAAATTTAACCTATGTGACTACAGTTCTACAGTTAGCAAGAATCACCTCATATTGATATTTAATTTTCAACGTTTATGTCATGTAACATTGTGGTAGTTCAATATGTATGTTTTTTCCCAATGGTTTAATATGTGTTTTATTGTCACTTAAATACTATAACAGAATGAAGTATGCCGCATAATTTAATCTAATAGTCAGCAACTCATTTATTTCTTGCTTTGTAAAAAGTCAGTTAGATAAGCTGTAAGTCAAAGCTTAAAAAACATTTGTCTTTATAGCAGGGTAATAAATTCTAAATTGTTACTTCTGATTGTTATATTGATTATTTCTTGTCTAGATAAGTTATGCTACTATAAATACATTGTCTAGACAGTTTCTACAAGTTACTGAAACAAAGTAGTCATTCTTACTGCATCACAGTAGCTAATAGATAAAATCTATGAATTATCTCCAAAGCAAAGTCAAGCAGTCCCGATTTTCCGTGAGACCTTTCTGACCCTTTTTGAGGCAAGAGGGAGAGGATCAAGTTCAAGATTCTTTTTGTATAACATATTCCTAACTTGAAAAAAAAAAAAAAAAAACTTCTTTATGAAAGTAACATTTTATCTCTCTTGGCATACTATCAAAAATGCGTTTCGTCTTATATGAAGACTGAGTCACAGGTTAAAGTGCCCGGTTACCACTGAACTAGGCCTTTAAAAAGGCCTTCCCAGAGAAGCAAGTCCCTGCGTGCTGAAGCTGGTTTCTTGTTATAAACCTGTCTTAAAAACACAAATGGATTCCCGTGAAACTTCATAGGATGATCTGAAGATTAGATGTTGCATAGAATGCTGAAGGGCAGGTGCATTCATATTTCCAAAGATAGATACATTTACTTAGAAGGGCCTAATGAAACTTCTGGAGTGAAAGTAGACAGAAGTTAGGCAAAGTAGACAGAAGTTAGGCAATAAACTTGTTCAGATGTTTCCACTATACATCTTCTAGATTCTACATTTCCTTATAAATATTCTCTGCAGAAAAGTGGAATGAAAACTGAAGGTATTTTCTCTTTGCAGGGGTGGAGGGGCTCCTTATGATTCCCAGAATGGCTCTTTCATGTTTGTTTTGTTAAGGCATCACCTTCCCTTCTGCATTCAGACTCAGAGCCTACTGGAGTCATCAGGCGCCTCTTTGTTGCCTTTAAAGAAAAAGGGATTAAGCCTGTATTTTGAAGAGCTTGAAAGGCCTAGCTAATCAGCAACAATCCTGCTGGTTGTAACTCTACCTAAGACGTGGTTAAGTCTTCATTATTTTATTCTGTGAAGTCTCTATTATTTTATGTAGTCCTTTTTATTATTGTAACATGTATGCTTGTTTTCCTTCATCGACAGAAAGATAGTCACTAGTACGCTGCACTTCACACTGCTTTCAAGTGCAAATTACGGTTTTCTGGCTTGGTTATACTCACCAAGAAGGGTGGTTATGCCCAACTGATTCATGTGTTACTTAATAGAGGAACAGTGTTTCCAAAGGCTTCACCAAAGCCATCGCAAGAGGAAGTTCAATTTAAACGCTAGATGCAGCCAGTAAAAACACACTAACTGAACTTTCTTGGGAAGTACATTTTGAGGAAAGGCCACCTGAGACAGAAAGGAAAAAGCTTAAAAGTCTTGTAGCATCCCTTTAATCCTCTAGCTGAGATAAGCATAACTGCATTTCCCTCAAGTAGTGGTGTTGTCTAAACGAAAACAGAAGCTTTACAGAGGACTGTGATCCATTGCTGGTATGAAGAAGCAGATATATATCAGAAGTAATGTCAATACAAGCATTTGATAAATGTGAGAAAGTATAATCACCTTATAAATGACAGAGGTTCGTTTCTATTTAAAATCAACCTGTATAACGGAAATTTAATTGCGCACTACTTTTACACGTTTCAGTAAATCTCTCTAAAATGTAGATGGTTTACAGGTTACTAAGGATGATGTAACCCATTTACTTATCTCCTCACCATGTTATCTTCTGTCTTCAGACCACCTTGGTAAATTAGTTTATTTAGTGGACTACAACTTATGTGTTCAGGTGTCTGTTATTAAACTTCTAGTTTACACTTTATGATAGCATTTATAAAGGAAATAGAGTCCATGTCTGAAGTCCAAGGTGGCAGTTTCTGCTGTAGAAATTAATTCAGAGGAGCACTTTGAGCTTTTTTTGATGCATCAAAATTTTGCTCTTTTTTGGATCACTGATGTTTTTCCAACTTTTTAGGAAACATTAGAGGTTTTTTTCTTTCTTAATTTTTTTTTGTTTAAGTTACTGATGTTGGGGAGGAAGTCTATGTAGCTATTTCAAATAGTCCATGCCCTTCCATCAGTGCGCATGCCAGAAATAACACTTTCATGAGTTTTGAAAACACTAGCTTCATGCAGTATGTTTCATCAGGGAAGGATACTAGGTGGTGTTGGAACATTTCAGAAGTGTGGTGAACAAGTTCCTGTTCTTATCTATGACAGACACACTCCTCTGTCTGGGAGAGGAAGGCACAAATGTACTGAGGAACAGAACTATAAAAAGTCAAAGCTTTAATTAGGAAAACTGCAGTGCTAGTAAGAGACTACTGCTAAATCTACTCTTTACCAACAGTTACTGATTCTACTTTCAGTGACACAATGTGGGAAGGCAGAACGTTAAAGCACAACTGTCTTTAATTGGATCAAATCCTATTACCCTCTAAGTTAAACCTTTACTCTTTTCTTCTTTGCATTGTGGAGACAGGTGTATGTGCAAAGCTCTTGGAGGCTGATATTTGGAGTTTGACGGCAGGTCTCAGCTTACAGCCAATGTCTATATGCCTCTGGGCTCCTGACTTGCAGCTAATTCCCACACTAGTGAGGTACCAATAGTCATACATTCCCTGCTCACTGGGTTGTTCAGATGCAGTATTTTGAGGTGTACTTGCAGCCTTTCTCACCAAAGCTCTGTAGACAACTGTAAACAGTTCTGTGACAACTGAAAAAAAAAAAAAATATGCAGTGAAGAAAATGTATTTCCAGCCATACCTTGGTTACTAAAGCAGTTCTAAAATACACTGGGACACAGGCCTTAATTCTCAAACCCTAAATACAAAGCATTTGTTTGCATATTTTCTTTTCAAATTACTTAGAATGGTAATTATATTACGGCTAGGGTGTCCAAAAACTTGGAGAGGAGTTTACAGTTTATTATCAGAAGTGTAGAATTATCAGTAGACAGAGAGTGTAAGCTCTCTGCTGACACACAGGATATTGTACTCAACAAATAGCATACTGCTTCCTGTCAGTCTGAATGGTTGTTGCCATTTTTCATTTCTGCCAGCTATGAGCAGCACTGGTGTCCACGACACAGCACTATTCATTAGTCACAGGTGGAGGGCAGTGTGAGGTGACAGATATGTACATCTGAAGTAGAGATGTCTGGTAGGAGCACTTCACTAGGCATATATACTATTTCTGTAGCTCATGGTATGCACAGCTGAGTGCTATTTTTGACAAATAAATATATTTGTCTCTGTTTTACTATACAGCCTATATATATATGGACTGTGATTATAGCAAGAAGTAGTGATATCTCTGTGCATATTACACCACCTCTGCATCAGAGAGCCTCTCTAAAAGCGTGGTATTTACTTTTCTCATGAAAATTGGCAACCATGTATGATCTAACTTTATTACTAGCCATTTTGATTGTTTGATTATGGAGATTTTTTTTTATCTGATCCTTTGAATCCTGCACTGACTGACCCAAACTAATTGGGGCAGAAGTGATTCAACTTACTTTTGGTCTTCCTTAGACAAGTACCTGAAACAAACACGACAGCCAGAATGTCCTGACTGATTCACTGTGACCTCTTATTCTGCCTCAACAAGTGGTTACACATCATGTACTGGTTGCTCACTCCCTGGTTAAATCCATCCTGAAACACAGAGAAAGGAATGCAGTAGATGGGTTTGACACATAAGTAGGCAGAAATTAATTCCTTGCATATATAAAATACCTTCAGTGTGAAGCAGAAGTTCTGTGTTGGAAGGAGTTTAAAACTTTGCTACTATGAATTTTAACTACCTGTTAAAGAAATTATTTCAGGACCTGTACTTGATCCAGTAATCAGGTAGTACATCGTGTTCTGTCTTAGTATCTGTTATACTATCAAAGGTAATTAGAAGGAATGTAAATGTAAAAAGAAATCCCACGCACTAAGTTTGGATGGGATGTCTACTGCTGTTCTTGAGTTGGTAATTATGTTGTTTGTGCAAAGTTATTTGGACATCATGCTTGCACTGGGTTCTGGAATAGTGTAACAAATCATTTTAAAGGGCCAAAAAAGTAATTATAAATGTTTTACACAGCCCATTTGGAAGCACTCAGTGATTTTACAAATGATACTAATTTGTCAATCAAGTATAAAGCAACAGTCTGAAAGACTGGGATGGCAGGGTAATCTCTCACAGCTGTTGGAAATAAGGCAAATCTATTGTAGTTTCTCTCAGATTAATCCATTTGTGTGACTTGCTTTTTAATGTATTGCAATCAGTATTTAAAAAGCAAGTTTGACATGTGATACACAAAATATTGTTCTATTGTTTTTTAAATTTTTATATTCTGATACATAATTGTTTGTTTGTTTAATCATTATTATTTTTATACACAAAATATTGTTCCTTCATCAGTATAGCAACTTTTAATGAAATTGTTACATGGAAACTGACAATTCCTGTGCTTGATTTATGGAATGAATTAACTGGGGAGAGAGGCTTTTGAGTTCTGGGGGTGGGTGGGTGTGTGTGCTTGTACTGTGTAACCTGCCTATGGGCATATTGCGGGGGCAGGGGAAAGTAAAACTACTAGACTCCAAATTTGTATCTGATATCTGTGAAATCAAGTCATGTCCAACAAATTTGACGGGGTAAGCCAATGACTATGCCATCAAACTGTGATGCTTGTACACATGGGAAACTACAGAAAACAACTGGGAGTTAGATTAATGCAGAGAAAAATATCGGTTATTTCAGGCTTTGAGAGGGGTTTTAGTGCTAACTCTGAGATTAAATAATCCTGTTAGAATGAGGTAAAATCCTGCCTAAGCAAAGATAAATAAAGTTCAGGGTTATCAGTATGACACTTTCATAACTATCAAATTCATCCCAGCTGTTTCAACAGACAGGCTTGGGTTCCTATGTTGGACTAGTTGGTACAGAGAAAGAACTGATAATTTTTTATTTTGTTTAACTTGCCTTACTTAACAGAAAGTTATTTCAATTTAAGCAGAACTATAATATGCAGTGTGCTAATGATATATCTGTTTCAGTTTGCAGCTCATCTAGTGAAAAACAAATACCCAAGGGTCTGCATCCTAGATGGAGGAATCAACAAGATCAAGCCAACTGGTCTCCTCACTGTTCCTTCTCCACAAATTTAAGTGACTGTAAACATTCAGGACAATCTGTATGAATAAGGAAGTCTTACCATACAACATGGATATCCCAAACCCAAAGGGCATTATGACGTCTTCGCTATACAAGCTATCCTGATGATCAGTGTCTTATCCTGCAGATCTAGAGCACGGGAGCTTTGCATGGCTTCTTTGATACAGAGCTTCAGTGGGAACAGATGAAAACTGTGAAGTTGCAAGGTTTACAAGAAACCTCTTTCAGCATTGATGTAGTGCACAACTGGTTGAGCAAGTCTGAACACAAGAGTATAACTCAACTGGCATTTGGTATCTTATAAATATTTCTGCAGAACAAAATAAACTGACACTTGATAGCTCTAAGCTGCACTTAAATAGGTTGTTTTTCAGAGGTATTTTACTGTGAATATTGGAAGAAACAAGCTGAAACTGTAACTTGTGTGTATCCTGTGAAAAAGTGTGTTCTCTACTATTTTAAAGTGGTAATTGCTTTATCTTGTGTCTTTCTTTTTGAGAAAGCATTTTTTGATCTGGATTGGAAATAAAGATGTGTCCCAGACTGGAAGTCATTGTAAGAGCTGCTGCTGAATCAATCCAAACTGTATCATATCCTGCAGAAGTGGAGAAGACCTACTCCTCTGTGGAGAATTTAACACTCTATTTCTGTAAACACAGCAAACACAACAATTTCTGAAGCAATTACATTTACCAGAAAGGTAGGCTTTTGACAATACTTTGTGTTATGACTATAGATCAGTTATTCCATAAATAACAGCGCTTCTCCATTTTAGAAGTTCATGCCTTAAAAAGAAACAATGCAATTTTAATTGCCATCTGAAAACATTCTAGAGTAATCACTCTTGTATGAATTTGAGGTGCAAAGTTCTCTGATTGTCTGCTATTTCAGCTGACAGTGGTGTCAGGTTGTGCTTTGTTTTGTTTTTTTTTTTTAAGTCCCGTTTCTTAAATGTGAAACTTAAAGCTGACAGATCAAGACAGCAAACCTGTTTCTAAACTAAACTGGCTGCAAGTGCTGTAGATGAGTGAAAGCAGGCTTCCACAAAGGACGTACGGTAACTGTGCACTAAAGATGTGGAAATTACTTTGCAATAAGAAGCCAGAAGCATTGAAAGCACCAACAGAAACATGAATTGCCATTTCTGTGTTGCCAAGAAGCTAAAAATAAATTTGATTCAGACAAGTACCATCTTTCAGGAGATGTGGAAAAAAAAAAAAAAAACCAAACAACCCACCCTCATTTTGCCCCTCAAAATCCCAGGTTAGCTTTGCTAGCATGTCAGGTCCATTATTCTAAAAATAATATGGGGGGGAAAAAGGCTAGGAAAAGAAAATAATCTGTCTTCAAGAATGCTACTTGAAAATAGTACTTTAATCCAGGAAAACCAGTTGTGGTAATGTAAGACTGACAGTACGGCTCTGAAATTAAAGGGGAATTTGGAAGAATTTCTTTTAGAAGACAATAGATGTTTAGATTTCTCTTTCTACATTTTTTTTTAAGTTTAGAAAACACTGGTGTGACATGAAACTTAATCACTGAAGTGCGAGGATTAAAATGTATTTTGTAAAATTAACAAAATGGCACCAAAGCTCTGTTCATCTGATTAGTCTTGCATTGGGAATTTGAAACCATGCTTTTTATTAGAGCATTGTCTGGGACATGGCAGTTTGCACGATACAGGCTCACTGTTAGGGGAATGAGGATTTGCTCTGCAATATGTGGTTATCATACGCCTTAGCTGAGGATTCTATATTGTGAATAGTTTTCAGTTTGGCAAATGGAATGTTACAGCAGCTAACTTTATTTCATTTCTCCTCTGTCACAAGAGATTTCCAAAACTGAGACAGTTGTGAGAGGAGAGTGGGGGTCAGTGAGGAGGTTGTGAACAGTCTCTAAATCACAGGCAAAATGATCATGTCTTGTTCTCTGGGTTTTTTTAGTTGTGGTGCTATGTTCTGGTTTTTGTTGTTTTGGGAGGATTTTTTTGAATTGAAACCATGGAAGATGAGACCTTGTGAAAGGTGCCGAAAGAGGAAGGCTTCGTTCTCACCTATGCAATGACCGGATTTTATCCTGAATCTTCAGAAGCTGGTTGCTACCACTATGTGCTGTCTCCAGGGAGGTTTAGTCTTGCCACAGCTGTGGTTTGTGAACCCTATCAGAAAATTATGATGGGTGAAAAGACTATAGGAGAAGAAAGGCACTTTTTAGTTCCCTTTATCTCAGCTGTGATTTGTCTAAAAAAAAAACACCTGTGGAACTACAACATGCTGATATATATATGGGCTCCCTTTGATCTAAGGTCAGCATAATATACTGAAGCTTTGAAGAAGTTTTTGACTTTAAAAATCCAAGATGCTTTGCAGAGTGACTGAGAAAGGGATCAGAAATTAAACATAAGGACAGATCATCAGGTTCCTCTGTTAGCAAGGGGTTTCTACAGCAATCTCTGGTGAGGCCCATGGTGCTCACCTGACTTTAAAAATGACCTGGAAACAGAGAGGAGCAGTGAGGTTAATAACCGGCTTCCTGATACTACAAAACCATCCACCATGATCAAAGCTTTGCATGGCTGCGTGGAGAATGAGAAAGACCTTGTGATACTCAGTGTCAGAGAAATTCACTATGAAAGGGTACACGTGGGGCCCTGAAGAACAGTTTTAACAATATTCAACGGTGAATTCATTGACAGATAAGACATCTTTGCAAATACCGAAGAGCAGCCAGAAAGCCACACAGGATGTTGGTGATTTTAAGGAAGGAAATGAACAAAACAACTTCAGGCATCGGAGAATTAACCCCTATGGTACATTTTGAACACGGCACAGGTGCTTTATAGTATGAAAAAAGATAAAGAGGGTTAGAACAGATACAAAACGGGGTCAGAATAAGATGATGTTAGTTATGTTGACTGAAACTCTTCAGTTTGGAAAAAGAGGCAACCAAAATAGAACATCCCCCTTTTTGCTGAAAGTGCATCCTTAAAATGTGGGATTTGTCACCAGGAGAGGCCAACGGTTTACAAAAATACTTATAAAGAAGGATTAGACAGCTTTGTGGAAAAGCTCTATCTCTGCTTATTAACTACAGTGGTTGAGAAACAGTATTCAGCTCTGGGCTTTTCTGATCTGTTGTTAAGAGTGGTTGGGAGAATACACCAGAGAAAGACTTCACCCTGTCTTTTTCACTCCTTTTTCAAACATTTGCTCTTCCTAAGTGGATATTGAGCTATGCCGAATGCCACAGTTCAAGTGTTGTTATATATTTAATCCCAGCTTGATATTTCCTTTTCCTTTATACAGATACGCAGAAAATAACTGTAAGCACAAAGAATAGAATGCCTTTGAGAAAATAGCATTTAATGTGTACTCAGCCACTCATTCCTGTAGTAGGAAGTATTCTATATCTCCTGTAGATATTTTAATTCTCAGAGAAGTCAAGTTATCTTTTGAGTGAAAAGTACCTAATATTTAACAGGTTCATCAATTATTTTTTTACTAAAACAGCTGGTTTTAGTATTTAAATGTTTAACATCTATAGATTTCAGCTATAATGCCGTTCAGTCTTTGCTTTCAGTTTAGCTGAATAAGATTCAAAGGCTATGTATTCCATTTGTGTATGAGTGTGTTTTTGACAAAGAACTTAAAACTTCCATTAAGTAAAAGTTTACATTATTAAGTAACATTTACACAGGAGAAGGCGTGAGAGGGGATATGTCCAAAAGCAGAAAATGTCAAGAACTACTAAACAGTGTTGAAATTTTTTCCCATGTATATAGAACTACCTGGAAAGCTCTGTAGCTAACAGCCGGATATGGCTGCCAGTTGCTGATGTACCTGCACTTACTACTTTAGTCAGCATTTTTGAAACTGTGTCTATAAATAGACATACTATGCCTATTTATTTTAATAGCCATATGTAGGACAAGTGCTTGATCACAAAATTAGCTTCTGATCAGCAAATGGTGCCTTTTAAATAGTAACACCAAAATAACTGTTGGACAACAGTTTGTGTTCTATGACAACAGAGTCTGTTTTCCATTAATTTAGGTTGACAAATTCATCTTGTACTACCATAAGCGTGCAGTTGAACATAATTCAATATTGCAGTGTGGCTGCCTCATTATATCAGCATTTAATAAACCAGAGTTATGCAGAATTTAAAGAATCTGGTTCAAAAAAAATAGGATCAGTAGAGTGTTATTACCACTGAATCAATTTCTAAGTATTTCTTGTATTTTTTCCCAAAATGTTTTTAACTGTAATGTAAATCCATGTTCAGATTAACCTCTGGTAGTTATTGCTCAGTTTTCTGCAGTTTCAGACTGTCAGTGTTCTTACACAAATTGAATACATTCATCCTCTGGATATTCCTGGCATGTTAGAACGGCTGTTGAAAGGCAGATTTTTAGCCTTAACCTCTTCTCACTTGGCACTCAAATGAGTCAGAGCTGTACTCTTTTTTTTCAATCACATTCATAGAGAGAACTTTATCTTGTTTGGGAGGTTAGTGCATAGTTCTGGCACCAGTGAGCACAAGAGTAGCACAGTCTATCTTCTGCTGTGTAATTATAATTATTACTTAAAAAGTATTGTACAAGTCTGTAGTTTCAGAAACATGCTTTTAGTGAGCACACAACATTCAGCTTCCAGAAAAGGGCTGACTTTCTTGCCATTATGTCAATTAATTTGATTTGCCTCAGTTCAGTTCCTACCCTAAATGCAAATTTTCTCAAACCCTTTGAAACTCGAATGAGCAGATATCTCTGACTTTAAACCTTTGTTTCAAGTAGAACTGTTTTTTCAGGCAATGTTGTTTCTTCAGCCTCAACGTCAGATGTAGGATGATGTCGAGAGAGGAACTTAGTGGCTCTCTTGAGTATTACATGTCCTCAGTGTATAACGAGCTCAGAGCTCTCTGATGGCAGCTCTTCAGCAACTGGCACACTCCTACCCCACGTCTGGAAAGACGTCCTATTTACAATATGTACCTGGAAGAGTGAACATGGGGAGTTTAGTTTAGCATATAACTACATGCTATATATATAAAATATAACAATATAGTTAGCAAGCAACTTTCAACTGACAAGGCTTTAAAAAACTTCCGGCTCCTTCAGGAGGATCCTCTGAACCTAGCTAGAATTGCTCAAAGGAATTAGAATAATGAAAATTCCTCCTTTGCAATATTTGAAAGACACGCAATGCATGTACATACACATGAATCGGAGTGCTTTACTAAAATGGGTAAGTCCTCTTGCTGTTTTACACAGAGAGAAATTTTGCAATTATCTTTGAAAGAGAAACCAGCAAAATGGGCAGAAGTAGAACCCAGTGCTGCTGCAATGTGCCTGAACTCAATTGTTCTGAATATTCTCACTCCTTTTGAAATGCTTTGTGCCTCTTGGTACTCTGTGTAAATATATGTTTGACCTACATTTCTTCTTAATGTCCTGTAGGTAAATGCACTATTTGCCCAGGCTTCTTTGCTCTCCTTCGTCCTGCCTGATGGTACTTTTACTGTGTACTTTACAGGCCCTCCCTCCAGGATTTTATTCAAGTTTTCACAGGCCTTTACCTTTTGCTTACCTTCCCTATCAGGCACACGTGATAGGTTTTCTGTCTCAGAAGAGTTTTTTTAATGCACTCGTGTCTCCTGTTCCTGGAAACTGCTTGTTCCTTATTAGCAGATGCCCGAAGCCACTGACATTAGGATCCTGAGCTTGTAATGAAATGAGATTGCTGCCGTGCAAAGGGGGAGGGAGGGAGAAGTGGAAAATTCCTCTCAGTGCCTCCAGTGGAAAGGCAGCCCTCTCATAATGGATCACTGAGAGAAGTCTTCATGATGATGGATGAGAACCAGTGGGGGTGGCAGGAGAGAGTTGAAGGCAACAAGGAGGTATTTTCTTAATTGCTTTTTCTGACAAGGTAGAATAACTGACATCCAGGGCTGTGCTTCAAACTATTGCCTCTTGCTCACTGCTTGTTACAGGATCACCAATGTCTCTCATGGACCGGGCCTACTCTTGGGTTATCACATCCTGAGTCAGTGGCATGAACTGTCACCTCCCTTTGTGGCAAAGATAAGGTGGCTGCCTCTTTTTTTCCTCTGTTTTTGTTTTTTGTGTGTGTGTGAAGTAGTGGGAAAAAAGCAGGCAGTGAAAAACGTTAAGCACCCCTACTATGTGTGCTGCGCATAAAAGTTGTGCAATAAACGGCCACAGTAGCAAGCAATCTAAATATATGGGTATCAGGAATTTATTATACTGAACTTGAAGATATCCTGTGTTCCTGGTGTTCATCTGGTGAATGCCAAAAGAAAAAAGGAACTTCAGTCTTCCTTCTCTTTCCACTTTATTCAAGTTTCTTCTCATTTTCTCTCATCTCTTTTCTGTGATACCCCTCCATGTGAATCCAGGACTGGATGATTCCTGCCAAGCTTATAGTAGGGCAGACCTCATGTGCTCAACAAACTTGCTGAGAATTTGAAGTACTTAAGACTGAATAAATACTGTAGTCTGGCTGTGTCAGACTGGTTACTGTGGTGCCGTGTTAGTGTTTTGGCAAATGGAAATTTTGTCAGTTACACAGCCCAAAAAGTTTTTTGCCTTTGGGTCTTGTGCAAGTACAAATGGAGTACTCCTCATTTTTATACCTTACCTGCGTGTATGTGTGTATGTGTCCAAGGAGGGAGGAGGCGTGCAGAAGGGGAAGTGATTGTCCAGAAAAACTCATCACATCTCCTCTGCCCATCTTGGAAAGCCAGTCCTGCCCTTTCTCCCAGGTGTGGAAGGGTCTTCCTAGAAGCAGCATTGGGTATCTCTGATGCTCTGAGGAAACGGATGGGGCAGACCTGGCTCTCCTGGAGCCTTTCCGAAGCTAGCTTTCCATTGCAGCTCCAACCCTTCTCCAATTTCCATGACACGTGGCCCCCAACCAGGCTTTTCATCTTCCAAGGTGACAGGATTAAATTTGCCAAGAACACTGAAAAACCTTTAGCTGGTACATGTAGTGCAGCACATATATATCTCTCTCTATTGATAATATTATATGCATGCACATAGTCAAGGGAAAGTCCCTAAAAATTAAGTGAGGTCAGTCTAAGAAAATGGGAAGAGGCATTAGTCCTTTAGATTGCAGCCCTTTAACTGTTTGTTTGTTTGAGTGTTTGTAAGGAACTGATAACTGAACCCAGAATAAATGCAGGAACTGGAGCTTAAATCCGTTGTTGAAAGGCTGTAAAAGGTAAGAGTTTCTGAACTTTTCAGAACTGTTGTTAACCTCAATCAGGAGCTGAGAAGGGTCACTGCAGAACCACGATGAGGGGATGATAGACTGCTAAGAAGCTCTTATCTACAAATAACACTGTTAGCAGGTACCCTTCCTGGTCACTTTGACCTTCAACTACTACTATAGATGAAGCAATAAAAGCACTTCATAGTTCTGAGTTACGAATTACAAAAGAACATGCCTAGCAATTTTTCTCATATTTTGACTTGGTGTTTTCAGGGTGTTGATTTTTTAGCACATGTATTTGTGAGAACAAAATTAGGCTGGAGAAGCCTCTGAGAATTATATCCTACACAGTTTTCAAGGGTGGTTGGTCATCCATAGCAAGCAACTTAGATGAAAGTGCAGCAGTGGATGGGTCACAAATTTGAATGGGAATCTGGGCAGGAGGGACTGTGAGTTTTGACTCTATGTGAGGAAGCTGAAGGTGTGTTTTATTCTCTGTGTCAATTCACATCTAAAACCTGAGTCAAGCAAGCTGTCCCAGGGATCAGAAAGTAGTGGTTCCCCAGCTCTTATGTTGAGCTAGGCTTAAGCCTATATTTGCTTGAGGTGCATGGAGGACTTCACCATACTGTAAATTTTTGCATGGTTGGCTGTCATTACTGATGTAGGGAGCAGATGAAAAGGACTGAATGCTTGCCCTAGCCAGTCGGTGGGCATAATTGCATGTGTACTCCATTGTTCTGCTACGTTAAGGCTTAGGGTAGTCCCCACTGTACACCTGTTCACTTGCTGTCATGTTGTGTTGTCCTGTTGCAAAGCCTCACCTGTCAGTGTTGTATAACATCTTGGTAGATTATTACAGCATTAGACTTTTGCGGTTTTGTGTAGAAACATATCAGACTTCTGTCTGTGCTACTAGGTGTGAACCAGGTTAAGTAAAGGTTATTCGGGCAACAGAAACAGCTTCTGGTAACACATAGCAAATTTTCACAAGTCTCCAGTTACTTACACAAAGGACTTGCAAAAATCTGAACTCTTGGTTAAATGTCTAAATGGGACCCAAGTTCCTGAAAATATGGCCTCCACACTCACTGCTAAACACTTAAACATTTGGAGTTGAGCTTAGAAAATTTGTCCTCATAAGGGAAAGGATTTACCTACAGTCTGTAAATGGTTTCAGTGGGAAATGCTGACAGAGCCATGCCTTTAATGTTAACTGTTAACCTGTTTTGCAGACCACCCATTCTGCCTGTGCAGTAGAGCAAGGCTAAATGGGGCATTCATTGCTGAGAATCGTCCTTACTGATTTCATTTAGTTGATTTAAAAAAAAAAAAAAAATTGTTTCCTGCAACTGTTTTCTTCCTGAAATCTTAGGCTGACTACAAAATCCTCGTAACTCTCTCCTGACTCTATTTCAGATTTCATTTTCAGGGGAGTACTTTTTAATAAGAAACCTTAAGAAGTTCAAATATTAGCAGGTGTGAGTGCTCTTTTCCTGCACTGTTTTACTGATTCAGCAAGATACTTACGCAGATGATCTGAGGCACCGTCAGGTTAAAGATAATGTCATGACTCCTAGCTTTAAGTTAGGCGTAGGCCTGAATACCTTAACTATTTTATTCTGATCTGGCTAGAAACAATTAGCAGGGATGATCAAAACATCAAGCTTTGCCTGAATCCAGTCAGACTTGAGGGATCTCTGCTGTGGCATTTTATTAACCAAAATTAAAAATACCTCCTATAGCCAGAGAGCCTTAATCGGCCTAAGGAATATCAGTCAGAATAATAATGACAGTACTTTGAGGGAAAGAGGAGGGGGTAGAAACAGTCAAAAACAAAACATGGAAAGGCCACCCACCAAAGACACATTGAAGGTATGTAAACAGCCTTGAGAAGTACGCACACAGATCCCGGCGCTGCTCACGTTCAGATAACACAT
Organism: Chlamydotis macqueenii; assembly: GCF_036417535.1. Classification (NCBI taxonomy): domain Eukaryota; kingdom Metazoa; phylum Chordata; class Aves; order Otidiformes; family Otididae; genus Chlamydotis; species Chlamydotis macqueenii. The sequence continues at coordinate 26,798,917 of NC_141559.1, forward strand.
CCCACTTGCAAGCAGTTACTTTCAGAGAGAGGAGGAGCCTTTCTTGGCTGTAGTTGTTAGGTTGCAGCTTATAATTAGTAAATGTTTTGTTTCAGGGGCCTGCTCTATGGGAGGTACTGCTTGTGCAAAGGCTGCCTTTACTCATGAATTTAGCAGCAGCGTAGCCTCCGAGGAGAAAAATTATCTCATTAACTCTTGGCGAGGAGACGGTCTGCAGCTAGAACGCTTCATGTGTGCACAGCATGGTCTTTGTCACACAGTACAATTTGTAATTGCTGATTACTTTTTGGCTGATGTTGAAAGCCTGCCTGTCAGTCCTCACCTAGAGTGCAAAACAGTAAGTCATCATCCTCCCCCACCTCCCCCTCTAGTTACATGTGAGCTCCATAGAAGAGGTGGGAAAGCCTTGCTGCAAGAGGAGTTCATAACCTTTGCTCATGTACAGTCCTCCAAAAATATAAATTACATTCCTGAAGGATCACACTGTAGATAGATTTTGTGTATGAGTGCACATGTACTTAATGCATTTCAGAAATGTTTTTTCCCCTCCCTATTTCTTTTATTTTCTTCACCACCTATTTAAGTAAGGTTTTTGTAATGATAACCATGGAGCTTGGGAAGCTGTGGGATTTCTCATACACAGGTACATCCAGTATAGGGTTGTTCTTGTTTGCAGTCAAGCAGTAACAATTATCTCAGCACATTTTGGAATATTTAGAAGAAAACAATATTTGGACCAAAAGCTTTTAAAAGTGACGTGTTAAGTAAGTTGAAATTATGTTTTTTTCATCAAGATCATTAAAAGTTTTGAAAGGTCATGTCAGTGAAAACAAATGAGTATGCAGAAGACAGAGATCTTGAGTGTAATAGATGTTCTATGCAGATTTGTCAATCGATTAATCAAAATCTTGAGACTTAGAAAAGAATTATCATTCACCAAGCCCTCACCGTGGTTCCTTCTTAGGCCTGTCCTGTGTGCTCCCAGTTTTCTCCTCATATATGAACACAGGCTGTCTTTTCCTGCCTGCTTCTCCTACCCTGCTTCCCAGGTGCATGTACGCTGCTGAAAGTAGAGATGGTGCTTTTAGAAAGTCTGCATAGTACATTGTGTTATCTGTTCTTCCAAGTGGATAAATATATATATTTTTTTTTTTGAGTGGATGCTTCCAGACATAATAATTAACTATAAAGGGCAAATTCTCTGAAAACAAAGGACAATTTGAAACTCTTATGCAGTAGAAGGAGAGGGAGATTCTGAACTTCATATTGCCTGCATTTCATCAGGATTGTCCTCTCAATGCTGGAGCTCCATTTCCTGGAGTGTGAACCTGCTGATGTAGGATATGCTGTTGTCCTTGCTGAACCAGGTAACGATGCGTAAGAGTATTTCTGTACTTTTCCTAACACAGCTGTCTCTGTGTCATAGCAGTGTGGTTGTGGATGACAGGCTGTTGCCCTTCTCTAAAAGCAATGAGCCTTACACACACAGTCCTACCGAAAAATGCTCTCACCTGTACAAATGGCAACAAGTAAGAGTAAATACTGACCAAACTGACAGCAATTCTTATGCTTTTTTTTGGAGCACAAATTGCTCCAAAATTTACAGGGAATAGTTATTTCATTATGCTGCTGTGCCCTATAAGATAGTCCAGACTTATTTTGTGGGAAGATAGTATAAGGTTATTCAGAATTCGTGACTGATTAGTCAAGAGGCAAGAACAAAGCAGCAGTTCAGCACAGATCCAAGTTCATTTCTGTTTATCAAAAAAAAAAAAACAACCATCTTTCTGGAGGCGTCTGTCCAGTCTACAGCTCATACAGATGAGCTGCTGGGGAAACATTGCTTGTGACACTGTGCAAACCTCTAATTGTGTCTTGTGTGCATGTGCCCAGCTTTGACTGCAGAGTAGAGACAACCTAAAAATGCACAAATGTAGGGTGTCCAGCATGAGCTTAAGGCCTGAGATGTCTCTTTCCTTTCAATTTAAAATATTTCTGAATTGTTCTCCCTCTCTGATGCAATTGTTCTCACCGCAGCAGCAGGACTGGGCTACTGAGGGCTGTTCACGCTGCATGAGATGAATCCCCAAGTTGCTATCACGATGGAGTACTTCGTCCCTCCTCCAAGGCAAATGAATAAAGCTGGTGCTCAAGTGGGCATCTCTGCACGCGCTGCGCTGCACATCTCTTTGTATGCCAGGCAAAATCCTGGGCAGTCTTGGTAAAAGTGGAAGACAACCTTGATTTTAATAGATAAAAACAGGAGTTCAGGGAACAGTTTTCCAAAGGGGGCAGGTCTGGGAAACTAGATTGGGTAGTCACTAGGGTTGTGGTTGACTTGCTCATACGGATGGTTCCTGGGTTGCTGACACATGTGAAACACCAGAGCTGTGAATGGAGAGAGCCTCGGTGATGCTGACAGATGGGGTCTCCAGAGAGTCTTGTGGCAAGATTTGTTTTTGCTGAAGGCTGGAATTTGTGTGCATGCCTTATATGGCAGGATTTCTGTTTTGATTGGAATGAGTGTGTGGGAAGCTCTTTGTACTTGCAGGCTGCCTTATTAAGGTACGATGATTTATAACAATAGATGGGGGGATCATCTAACTGTAAGGTTTTTCTCTGGGGAAATCTGAGATAGCAAAGTAAATTAATGCTTTCTGTGCAGATTAATTATACAAAATTATCCTTAATTAAAAGGAATATTTTACTGTGGCTTAATCTAAAAGATTCAGAGTCTTCAGGCTCACAGTGGGCCTCTGAAGATATCAGTTGGGCTGGAGAATTTTGGCAGTGCAGGTGGGAGTTACAATCAGGTATTGCTGGAAGAGTTTGGACTTCAGACCCATTCAGAGGGGAAAGAAGGGCTGTGGAAAACCTGGGAGACCTGCAAAGTCAAATAAAATATTTGTGTAGGCATTCAGAATGTGCTGTCAGCACGGAAGGTTTTTCACCATTAAAAAAAAAAAAAAAAGTGGAAATTGTGCTTTTTCTTCAGTATTCAGAGTACTTGCAGGTAACAGACAAGTCCCCATAGTCTATATGTTAACTATGGAAAACCTATGGGAGCAACTTAATATGTACAGAGAAAAAAAGGATTAATGTCAAGTGTTGCTGAACAAATTTGTTATCCAGAAACTCTCAACTGAGTGCAAGTCTGGAATGCATCCGTTCTCCCTGTATTGCGCTAGTGTAATTATTTGTTTAAGAGATATTCACGTGTTTACTGCCTTTACTGAAGCTGGTGTTTGCTTTGCAGAGACCAACAGGTAGCTCTGGCCTCTTTGTGAAATCCCAGGCAGCCATGCATGAAGGAGGAGCTCTTTTCATTCAGTGAGCCAACAGCTCAGATTCTCAGAAGACGTCCAAACGTGACGTGCAGAAATGAAAGAAAATGCAAAAGAAAAGATTATGAGATGTACACTTACATCTTGTGGACAATCATTTAACCTGACAAGTCTACCATAACACACTCATGGCATATGGATATCCTGAGAGATAAGCAATTTATTTGATAGAATATAGCAGGTCCTCTCTTTCAATTTTTTTGCCCCCCTTTTTGCTACCATTGGCTGTTTCAGTTATTGTTTACCAGATGTATCACTGATGGTAGCATTGTGTTGTTTTATCATGCCTAGGGTTTTTGATTTTAGCCATCTTTCGCATCCTGCTGTTTCTCTTCCTGTCTTTGGGATTTGTGTACAACTACTGAGCAAGACTTCGGTATCTTCCAGCGGCAGTGCATTCAGCCTGGAACGGAAAGGCAGGGTGCTAACTAGAAACCTGGGGGATGCAAGTCTCCAGTTTTCCCCTGCGACACAGATTCTGTTTCATGGCAGTTATTGTCTCTCTTCTCTTTCCTTTTACCACCTCAGAGGATAAAAATGTTATTCTCACTCAGCCCATGATCAGACCTGATGATTTCTTTACAGTTAACGTTGAGCACAGGAAATCTCACATTAAGGCAGCGAGCTTGATAGTGAATAGCTGCAAAAATTATTACATCTACAGTAGTAGCTCATTCTGCTGATGAAATAGTGGAGCAAATCTGGTAGTCCTACTCAGTGAAGATCATTATGCATTTTTAGCTGAGAACCAAACTGGTCACTGTCTCCTGTTGGTAAATGCATCTGCCAAGAGCAGCAATGTAGATTTGGACCCAGAAGGAGAAAAGTAAAATAAAGCAATTCAGACTGTTTTGTTTTGTTTTGTTTCTTTCTGGATGTGTCTCATTCCATGTGTCTCTTATTAGGTTTCATGGTGACTAAAAAACTGTCTTAGAAAGAAATCTGTTTGAATCTGGTGTGTCTCTGAATGAACACTGAGGTAAGACATTGAAGCTGGCAGTAAATCACGTTGTTTTGGACAGAAACGTCCATAGTGAACTGTAGGAGTACTCCATAACTGGAGTTATGTGCTCCAGTGTTTGGTTTGTCTGTCTTTCCTGCTCTTTAACACAATGACAGCAGTCATGTGTGTTCTGCATGACTTCTGTATGTTGCTAATGCTTGATTTTCTGTCATTGTTCTGTTAACGCTGCTGCTCCTGCAATGAATTCTCCTATTGTTACTTTCTTTTTTTTTGTTTCCTGGTAGTGTTATTTTTGCAACTTGAGTGCGTGCATTTGTGACGTTTCTTGAATGCGTTTCAGGGAGTGTATTCCAGTGCAAGTCAAGGGGATGATACAATAGTTTGTCATTTGATACCACAATTTTGGCAGAGCTGTCTGAGCATGAAATGCTAATAGACTGGGCATTAAAGAGCAATGCTGACGTTTCCTCGTGTGCTCTGAACAGATGTTTCTGTGAGCAATGAGAATCCTGTTTCTCAAGCTGTGCTGAGCTGGGGATGGTATGCTCCACTGCCATTACTTTTAACCACCAGTGAGAAATGTGAACACATGGATACAAAACTGATTTGGGCAAACTGAAAGTTTGTTCCTGCCTCTGCCAGTGAGTTGAGGCTGCTCGATGAACTTCAGTAGAATTTTGTTTCTTTTTGCAGTGTGTGCCTGATTTGGCTGACTCTTTAGAGCATATGCCATTTGGGAAAGATGTGTTTTCCTGTACGCTTATGCAAGGTCCAACTGCAGTTGATTTTCTGGATGCTATTGTAGTTCAAATGATGAATATATTACAGTTTCAAGGTATTTAATACCAATATTTGAAAAGCCTTCACTGAATTGTTTTTTTCTGGGATAAACCTGTACCTAATATCTCCAGCAGATGGTGACTATGACTATTATCTACCTTAGTAGTGCATCAGCATCGTGATTTGTATGCAGAGAGTATTGCTAGTTAAATCATCCTGCGGTTTGTATGGGGATCCAGGACTAAACATTTACCTGTTTGTTACAATATAAACCCCATAGCTGCCATTGTAGTGGTCACAGCATTAGATCCTGTGTGTGTATCTAGCATCAGAACTGTTAAACCATGTTGGTGCTCTGAACCTGAAGGGCTCGAATGCAGTAGCCTGGAGAGTTCCCCGAGGTGGGGCTTCCAAAAGTGACACTAGAATTTGTTGCAGATCACTGGTCCTGGCGTGATGTTTAGCCCGTCTGGCTTGAGAAGTGTTTCTCAATTCTCAGATATTCACGTGCAGGTCTGCTGGTACCACTAACAGTTACCAGTGCTCCCCCACACATCTTCAAGGCTCAGAGATGAAAGGTGTAGACAAAGCATAGCTCTTCATCTAACAGTGCTAACTCCTGCTAACCTGGATTTCTGGGAGGAAGATTTCACTTGTGTCCACCAAGTGTCCAAAATTTTAGCTGTCTTTCATTTTCATGCTACAGAAGGAATCCCGTAACTGTATTTTTAGAAGAACCACATCTTAAGTCTGTTGGATAGTTTTTTCATAATCTAAGAACATTATAAGGTACTTCCAAAAAGGAACCACCTTTTTAAAGTAGTTAGGGAAGAGAAGATGCTGCCACTGAGCTGAGTAAATACATGAGGCGGAGAGGTTGTTTACTGTGTGCTACAGGCACTGTACAGGCAAGAGGACTGAGAAGCCTGTGTGTTGTATCAGCGGGTCTGTGACGAGTTCCTGTATTCGGAGAACAGAAGCTGGGAAACTGTATACAATGACTGACAGGCTTTTTAGTTGCCTTTTGTCTGTCTTAAAATATACTTAATTAAATTATCATCATCTGAATGAGAGACTGCAGTGTCGCGCTGACAGAGCAGCATTCGGTGACCCGTCGGGCTTCCCGCTGGGAAGTGGCAGCAGTGTCAAATGGTGTTCGTATGGGAGACAGCTGGTGCTGACCACCTGATTTCCCAAACATGAAAACAACTCATTTATTCAGCTTTTGCTTTAATTGAGTATTAGGGTGGAAATGTGATATAAGTACATTTCCTTTGTGGTTGTGCCAGTACTTTCTCATGGAAAAACACACCCATTCTGATTGTAACAAGGAGGCATCGTGAAGCAGAATTACAGTTAAAGCAAAACTGAGTTTAATTTGGCTGAGAGACAGGAGCCAGTTGTTTTAATCAAATTGAGAGCTTTCCTCTGAGAGATTGAGTTACTCCACAGTAGAAAACGTCTTGGTTGATTTTTTATTTTTGACATCGATGGTTAAGAAGTGGAGCTCTAGCCAGCTGTACCACTGCTGTGTCAGATTTGTGGATTAAGTTTCCTTTAAGAATTGTCTTTTGCTCCTTTAAAACATGCTGTTTTGTTTTCTGTTTTGTTGTTTTGTCTTGAAAAGGGAATTATCAAAGGTAACAGCTTTTCATCATTTATGAAATGTAGGGTTTAACTTCTCTGTGAAATGATTTTTGGGAAAAAGCTGTCATCAGTTAGAGCAGAACAAGAAAAACTGCATCTCTCTTTAAACTGAAAGACATAAAGTGGACACCCAAGTCCATGAACTCAGGGAAGAGCTCACTCAAAAGTGAAAAAAGATATCTGGTTGATATTTTGCCAGAAACCTGTAGTCAGAAGAGTGCCAAGCGTGCACATTGCAGAGGGGGGAAATGCTATAACCTCCTCTGTGATGTCAGGTTAGCAACCTGATGCCCTGCCATTGCATTGCCCTTGTGTGCTGGACGTGTGGAATCACTGTCTGAGCAGAAGAATGGAAATCAGTAGGTGATAAATTTATTTTGACATGGATGAGCTGTGTGATTCAGAGGGGGAAAATTGCAGGCATAACGCATTCGGGAAATACAGTGAAGCAGTCAAAACTCAGAAGTTCATGAAGCATATTTAGATGTCAGCATCTCTGACAAGTCTCGATGGCAAGTACTGTTGCTGAAAATGAGCAAGATTTTCCTTAACTGTCTGGAGGTTTGTTGGACACATTGAGGGCAGGAGTCAGAGTTAATGAGACTTAATTAGTCAGTTCTAGCTTGGTACTGCAGACAGCAGTGGCTGTGCTGACAGTAAAGCTCTGCAGATTGACACAGACTCTGCTGATATAATCCAACCAAGATAAACTCACGTCGTCTTTTCATGCATGTGTTGATGTGTGTCCTCTGGTACGAATTTTCTCCTCTAAGCTTAACAGATTATTTCTATGAATGGCTTCCTGAGTAACCAAGACATTTTGAGGAATATGTAGATTTCTGAAAAATAAACAATTTCCAGAAGGAGAGTCCACCTTTTTGGCAAATAGAGTGTGCAGTAATTACATGTCAGCAAAATGTCATGGCACTTTATCAGGGTACATATTCGTTCCAGGCTAGCCACTATGAAAACTTATGGTTTTGTTTGGAGAAAAGATTAACTGTTCAAAGTGGCCCAGAGTTTCACTGACAAAATGATAAAATATACTGATAATGCTGTTATTAAAGATATATACCCATTTTTAAGGGGGAAAAGTGATCCCTAGGGAAAGTATTCTGAGGAAGAAAATTATTAAAATGGATCTGCTTCTGGTTTGGGGCAGGTGGGTGGTGGTGGGTTTTTTTCTCTTTTTCTCTCTCTCCCCTCCCCTCTTCTGCTCAGTTCCTGGTGCTTAACTTTTCCTGGAGGAGGTTGGTGTGACAGCTCTTCTTCAGCTAAAGCTCTGCTCGCAGCAATCCCTGTAAGAAATACTGGTTTCTTTTTTTCAAGTGTTGTGAGTGAAAGTGTCTCAGCTTTACAGAGGATCACTTTTTCAGTATCAGAGGAGGGTAAGAACAGAGTAGCTGAAGCAAAATCCTGCTTGCATTCTGAAGTCTGACATAGTTCAGCATATAAGCTGTTGACTGTCATGTTTCCCTGGGTATTACATAGCAAACTTGAGGTGCTTAAGAGAGCTCCCACTCGGCCGTGAGTGAGGAAAATATTTATCATGCATATTAGCCTTGGCAGGACTGAAATGAAACTCTTACACTCAGGAGACAAAGAATTTTATAATGCTGAATGAAGAGAGCAATGCCTTAAGTGCTGTCAGCAGGCTATGCTGAATTTGTCTGAGAGGCAAGTTTCTTTTGGATGATTGCACTGTACCACTGTCAGAAGGGTATTGCAAGGTTTAAGTAATTTTTTCAATAGAACACTGTTTCTCTGGAAGGAATCTGTTCAGATGAAAAATATCCTAAAGAAGAGATGAAAACACTGTGTCAGGGTTTTTGTCTCTTTAAGCAAATGACATAATAGGTGGGATTCCCCTAAAGAGAAATCTCCCTGTTGGTACAGCATCTTGTGTAGGATCTCTCATGGATCACTAAGGCACAGTGTAAAAGTTGTTTGGTATTTATTATAGCATCACCTATTTGGGCACTGTTGACTTTCCAAATGCAGTATTACAGTAGCACAGGATTTTCTCCATCAGTTCTTCAGATGTTTTCTAGTCTCAGAGCCTGATGCCTCCTCTCCTTCTGCTTTGTGCCATCGCTTTTGCATCAACACAAAGGCAGCGTGAAACACACCCTGACCCAAAAGCTGGTATGTGGCATTCAGAGCATGCTGATGCTTAGCAGCAGGACAGTGATGAACTGTGTGGTAGGAAGAGCAGCATGGAGGCATCACTGAGAGGAGGTAATCCAGGGATGCTGGCAGGCTTTGGCACAGTGTCGAAACATCGCAGAACTGTCATTGCCTGGCTGGTCACTGCACAGTCTGTAACTTTCTGTTCTTTTATAAAGTAGGGTTGGTGATATAGTTTACATAATTTTTTAATATAAAATGCCACTGTCTAACTGTTCAGTGTCAGGGGAAATTTGGGACATGTGGTATTTGACCAGCAAAGAGCCAGAATACAAGTGGTGGTGGTTTACCTGCATTACCTGGTTGTTATTTATTGTTTGTTTCTTAATCATTTGTTTTTCTCTCTGCAGCAGTCCCTGCCTCTGATTCCTGCAGGCTGTGGGAACAGATTGATCATGGACAGAAAGGGGAGCAAGGGCTGTAACTGAACAGTTTGAACAGTAACTGAACAGTTTGGGCTTTGGGTGCGCTTAAGCCTTCTGACATTTAAAAGTTACCGTAGAAGCCATTCCAGGGGGATGTTGTCTGTGCCGTGAATGAAGCAGGCAGGCAACTGTGAACTGATGTTTGGGAACAGACTGGGTAATACAGTGGTGCAGCCGTGCTGCAACACAGTGCAGACAGACCTTAATCTCACTGCAACTGCAAAAGCAGTGCAGCAACAGGCAGCTTGGCGCAGGCTCCTGTGCTCCCCTGGCTGAGCATCGCGCTGATCTTGTTAGTGTCAGCAGTGGGAACACGCTGCTGTCGGCAATTACCGTGCTGCTTGGCGCTCTGTGGCTGTCTGGAGCGGGAGGAGATCACTGTACGTGAGAGGAATGCTGAAAGCAGCATCATCAATGGCAAAGCGACCGAGAAGTTTCATTAACCATGAAAGATCAAAAGAGCTGCAGGAACTTTAAGTTCGGCCAGGTGATTAAGATGCAACCTGAACTGTGCAAAGATGTTTTGGGTTGTCTCCCAAGAGGAGGAGTTTCAAATTAGCTGAAGCAAAAATTCTGGCTGAAGGTCAGGAAAAGTACGGCAGCCTGAGCTCTCCAGTGTCTGTTTACGTCGGGTACCACCTGGAGATGCCCGGCTCGGCTCAGAGCCTTTTCGTGCCAGGCAGAGTATGGGCGTACACAGGGGCACAGTCTGAGAGGAGGGGGTCACCTGGTGCTCCCAAAGCACAGCAGGCAGGGCAACAGAGTGTTTTGGAGGAGACCTGCCAGAGAGGGGGGATAGGCAGGATGAGCTGTTAGGCTGTACAAACTGTACTTTCTGTGATTTTGGCTTGGAGTCGGGTGGGTGCGTATACGCACTCCGCATGGTATTTTTAACTAGCTCCTGTTATGTTTCTTTGAACCCATTTAAAAAGTCAGGAGACTGATGGCTTTTGTTATAACAAGCAGAGCTTGACAAACTCCTGAGGATTTGCACCTGTGAAACAGGGAATAACTGGCGCTAGGGGAGGTTCTTCCTTCCTAGGCAGTGCCTGCTCCCCCAGCGAGCCCCAGGGAGGGCTTGGAAGTTCCTGCCCTCCCACCACTGAGAGCCTCGGCAGCATCTCTCAGGCAACCCTTGTTATGTGTTTTACCTGAATGCATATAGTCATATGTATTTTTTAAATATATGTGTGATATATGTAATAAAAATATGTATGTATGTGTGTTGTTCCTCCTGTATAAGTAAAGGTGCGGTGTTGGCGTTGGCTGCCTGCTGGAGGCACGTTCACCTTGTCCTCTGTTGCACCTCACTGTGGCTTGTTCAGAGGAGGGTGAAAGTTGAATTTTTTTTTATTTCCAATGTCAGAGAACAAATAGAAAGTCTAGAAGTGTAGATAAACCACTGGAATTATTGTAGTCATTATTGACTGGAGGAAAAAATGGTTACTTTTTTCTCTTAGGATTTTGCTCTTTTTTTTTTTTTTTTTTGGTTGAATGAAGTCCTTTCCTTTTGCCCTCTGAAATTAGCCAGAAGTAGTTGATAACTTTTTGTTTGTTGTTTTCTCATCCAGCAATTATTAGTATTCAGCTTTAGAGAGCTCTGCAAACAATCACCTATTTTTTCCTTAAGTTTGATGTGGAAGAGCCATGGTAAATTTTGTGATTCTGACATACATGAGAATTAAATATTATTTCTGAGTAAATGAAAGATGCTGGAATTCATGGTCTGGAAAATTAGCTGATGAAAAAAACAGCATAGCACCCTTTGAACTGAAACCTTTATTATAACTTTGCTGTCAACTGCATTGATGTAAATGCACTTTCCTAGCGCAGCATAGCAGTAGCACTGGGCTCAGTCCTGCCGTCTCTGAAGTCAGTAGCTGAGCTCCAGGAGGGAGGTGGCGCAGATGGGCTGTGTCAATGGATGGAGCTCTGACCGGCATGTGTCTTATTTTCAACACCTCTCCAGGACAGAGTTTGAAGATGAACTCATCAAGTAGATGGAAAAAAGCACTAACATGCAGGGGAAATTTTTTTTAAATTTCAAAATCCACTGTTACCAGTTGCTGGACTTGTTGTGCGTCGCTAAGTTAGGTTTTGACCTGAAAGAGGCTTTCTGGCTCGGGGTGCGCTTGCAGTAGCAGGGGGAGTGTGACAAGATGCAAACCAGAGCTCTGAGGGGCTGCTCCGTAGCTCGCCACATCTTTGCCCTTACAAACACTCCTGAGGGCAGCAGCAACAGAGTGGGTTAGGGCGGGAAGACAGATGGCTGCAGACCTGCTCTGCCAGGTAGAAGGCAATTTCTTCTTCATAAAGGCACGTTGCCACTGCCTCTTCTCTTGGCTCAGGCAGCAAAAAGCTGATTTCACCATTAGGAGGTGGCCAGAAGGCTGGAAAATGGAAAAGGACAAGAGAAAAGAAATGGGGTCAGGAGCTGGGCGTGAAAGGTTGATTGCTTGGGAGTGCTCTCCCCAGGCACAGGCTGCGGCAAGCAGAGCCGAATTGTCCGTATGAATAGAAAATAGATGGGGTCTGACCTTGCTTACTGAGGAGTTTAATGAGGGTTCAGACAATGAAATCAGGAGAAGGAGATATTTGCCCTAATTTTAAACTTTGTTTGTCTTTACACAGTCTTAGAAAAAAATGTTCTGTATTTTAAACCAGGGAACAAGTGCAGAGGAGAGAGAACCGCTAACTGCTCTGTGGCTCTGAATGCTGTTTTAACAGGAGGTCCCCAGGCTGATCTGAGTCTGTATCGTAATTTGCTATGGATTTCGTGCTTGTATTGGAATTACTAGCAAAGTCACAAACTCAATTTCCCTGTAATCTCCTGAGATGAAGGGAACAGTATGATTGTTGGAATGGCTGTTGGTGGTGCTGCTTCATTGTTTAAAGTTACCAATGTTATTTTTTCAGAAATAGAAAGTGTCACTATTACATGGATGAGCAACATGGTTTTGATTCACTGCTTTTTCTTGCTGAAACACTGGCAAGAGTTACAAGTTTTTATTTTTGGGGTTTTTTTAGTATGCAGAAGGTCCAAGTTGCAACATTCGGGACTTGGACATTTCCAAGATGTGATGGAGTCTTAGGGCAGAAACTAAAAAGTGGTTCCATGCCAAGTCTGAGCTTCTGCCCAGGGAAAACAAGCCATAGAGGAAAGGTTACAAAAAGAATTTAATTTTTTTTTTCTTTTGACAGCTGGCTAATCTTTCTGAATTTGGAAGGTCATAGGTATGAGGCATAGATGGAGTAGTAATAACAATTTGTGTCTGACAGAATGCCCCGCTGCTTTAAGGCTTTTAGGAAAATACCACAGGAATTAATTTTTTAAAAATAGCTCAGCGTTGCAGGCACAAGGGGTGTGACTGTGGCTGCAGGAAAAAGTTTTAGCTTCTTAGTTCCTAAAGTAAAAAAAAAAAAATCCTGTTTTTCTTAATATTTATCTTGAGGACTAAATTGGCATCTCATGCCAAAGAAAACAGTCTTTGGGTTCAGCAGGTCCTGAGGCAAAGAAACTTTATTATTGTTTGGGCAGGATCTGGCACACGCTGCCAGGTGCGGTGCTTTATACCTAACCCAAATCTTCCTGGTAGACGGGGGCCTAAACTTAAAAGTATGCAGCTGGGGAGAAAGGCTTGGAAAGCCTGTTTTTCATCAGAAGCCCAAGACCACAGCAGCAACACAGAGCTGGAAGATGGAGAGAAAAAGTTGGGGTCCTGGAACAAACTAGAAGGTAAGAGAAAAAGCGTAGTGGGGAAACTTTGAGAGCTGTGTGAGGAGGAGAAAAAGGTAGGAAGGGAGAGGAAGCAACCTGTGCAGAGGATGGGGAGCTGTACCCCGACATGGTGTGCTGCGGTAAGTCCATCCAGCTCCAAAGCGCACACACACTCCCTTACCATGGGCAGGATAAAGAAATACTGCAGTTCCGAGTTCACAGCCTTACCTACTTGCTGCTTAATCAAAGACTTGGTTATGCTCAGTAGCAACGCCAGTGCTTGCTCTCCTGGCACCTGTCAGAGTTGCTGCTGCACAGTGGGGTGGGTAGTGCAGGCTTGATGGGCTCTATAAATTCAGGTGGTTGCTCTTCGTGGACTGCCCAACTGTGAAGGCTCAAAGGCAAATGGGCCTTCTTCCAGTTTGATTTGCAGAGAGCTGGTTTGAATCTATTCGCACCAGGAGCTCAGTCCAGCCTTCACTGAAGCCAGGGGCAGTGGCAGCAGGATTGGCTCCTGCCAGGAGTTAGAAACCCCACTGCAGCAAGGCCTGGGGGTGTTGTGATGCCCATGGCTGACTGCTGTCGTGCTGTGCAGGGGCACCCGAGCGGGGCAGCACAGCGGTGTTAATGCAGTCTGTGCCCACACTGCTTTATCCCACTGGAGAGCTCAGCTCCAATTGAGGGGAAATGGCCCATCTAGGGCATCACCTGGAGTGGTGCTGGCTTGGCACCAGGTCCACTGGTGCGGGAGCACGGCTAGCTGCAGAGACGACAGCTGGGTGGTGGGCATTGCCTTTGCACAGGATTGCCCAGGGACCAGAGCCCTCCACTGGGACTAACTGGGGGCAGTGCAACCTCTCCACCAGCCCAGCGGGTTGTCATAGAACCATAGAATGGTTAGAGTTGGAAGGGACCTTCAAAGGTCATCTAGTCCAACCCCCCTGCAAGGAACACGGACATCCCCGACTAGATCAGGTTGCTTAGAGCCTCATCCAGCCTGGCCTTGAACGTTTCCAGGGATGGGTCTTCCACCACCTCTCTGGGCAACCTGTTCCTGTGTTCTATAACTCGCATTGTAAAAAATTTTTTCCTAATATCCAATCTAAACCTACCTCTCTCTATTTTAAAACCATTACCCCTCGTCCTATCACAACAGGCCCTACTGAAGAGTCTCTCCCCATCTTTCTTGTAGGCCCCCTTCAGGTACTGGAAGACCGCTATAAGGTCTCCCTGGAGCCTTCTCTTCTCCAGGCTAAACAGCCCCAACTCTCTCAGCCTGTCCTCATAGGAGAGGTGCTCCAGCCCTCTTATCATCTTCGTGGCCCTCCTCTGGACCTTCTCCAACAGGTCCATGTCCTTCTTGTGCTGGGGGCTCCAGAACTGGACACAGTACTCCAGGTGGGGTCTCACCAGGGCAGAGTAGAGGGGCAGAATCACCTCCCTCGACCTGCTGGTCACGCTTCTCTTGATGCAGCCCTTCTGGGCCGCAAGGGCACATTGCCAGCTCATGTTGAGCTTCTCGTCCACCGGCACTCCCAAGTCCTTCTCCTCAGGGCTGCTCTCGATCCATTCTCCGCCCAGCCTGTATTTGTGCCTGGGATTGCCCCAACCCATGTGCAGGACGTTGCACTTGGCCTGGTTGAACTTCATGAGGTTGGCACGGGCCCACCTCTCCAGCCTGTCAAGGTCCCTCTGGGTGGCATCCCTCCCCTCCAGTGTGTTGATGGCACTACACAGCTTGGTTGTCGATGAACTTGCTGAGGGTGCACTCTATCCCACTGTCCATGTCGCCAACAAAGATGTTAAACGGGGCTGGGGCTGGACCCAGCACGGACCCCTGAGGGACGCCACTCGTGACTGGTCTCCACATGGACATTGAGCCGTTGACCACCACTCTCTGTGTGTGGCCATCCAGCCAACTCCTTATCCACCAAGTGGTCTGTCCATCAAACCCATGTCTCTCTAGTTTAGAGAGAAGGATGTCGTGCGGGACAGTGTCAAAAGCTTTGCACAAGTCCAGGTAGATGATAGCCGTTGCTCGTCCCTTGTCCACCGATGCTGTCACCCTGTCATAGAAGGCCACCAAATTGGTCAGGCACCATCTGCCCTTGGTGAAGCCATGTTGGCTGTCACCAACCACCTCCTTGCTCTCCATGTGCCTTAGCATGGTTTCCAGGAGAATCTGCTCCATGACCTTGCCGGGCACAAAGGTGAGGCTGACTGGCCTGTAGTTGCCCGGGTCTTCCTTATTCCACTTTTTAAAAATGGGGGTTATGTTCCCTCTCTTCCAGTCATCAGGGACCTCACCAGACCACCACGACTTCTCAAATACGATGGCCAGTGGCTTGGCAACTTCATCCGCCAGTTCCCTCAGGACCCGCGGATGGACCTCATCAGGTCCCATGGACTTGTGCACCTTCAAGTTCCTCAGATGTTCCCGAACCTGCTCTTCGAGTACAGTGGGCGGTTCTTCATCCTCACAGTCCCTTGCTTGTGCCTTCCACAGCTTGGGTGGTGAGACAAGAGCCCTTATTGGTGAAGACTGAGGCAAGAACGTCGTTGAGTACCTCAGCCTTCTCTATGTCCTGGGTAACCAGGACACCAGTTCCCTTCCAGAGGTGGCCTACATTCTCCTTGGACTTTCTTTGTCCCCTACATACCTACAGAAGCTTTTCTTGTTGCTTTTTATATCCCTGGCCAGATTCAATTCCATCAGGGCTTTAGCCTGTCATAACTGGAACCAGAGGAGGGGGCTTGAGGGTTTGCATTTTGCAGGTAAAAGTAGTGGTACTTCAAGCAGAGTGCTTCTAAAATTGCTGGTAGGTGTGTTGAAGAGCTTTTGACAGGTTGGTGTCACTGTGGGCTAGACTGGAAACTGCGCAGCAGAACTGTGATGTGCTGAAGTGTGAGGCTGCAAGAGCTCTCTCTTTGTCTTGCCCTCACACTGCCCTGGTTTTGTGTTGGTGCAAATGCACTTTGCAGAAGACTTTGAATGTTGGTAGCTGTTGTTTAATGAAACAATCTCCTTGGAACCTTGTAGAGCGCTCTGCGTAGGAGAGAGGGACGACGTGTTGTACCTAGGTAGGAAGAAAAAAAGCTGTAGCACAAAGCAGAATATGGTGGAGAAGGGACGGGTGCTGCATTTCAGTTCTTTGTTGTAAGCAAAAGATTTTGTTCATTTTCAGGTGCAGGAGAAACGGGATTTTAAACAACAGTTCCTGCTTGGAGTAAGAACTCCATTTACTGCATCCGCTTTGAAATGCTGCTTGGATGTTTGTTGCTGGAGTACGTGTGGCCTTGCTGGAGTACGTGTGGCCTTTCTGCAGTGAGTTTGCCAACTATTTGGCAAGGGACAGGGGAAATGCCTGTTAAAAATTAACTAGTGTCTGAGATAAACAGCGTATGAACAGCTCAGGGAGCATGGTGATTTCATCAGTGTCTGATCTGCTTGCTTATTTCACGGCTGCTTAAGTTCCTTCGTGACGTGTTTTGGTTTTTCCAGCTTTCTGTACAGTGGCCTTCTAGATGCCCTGCTCAGCGATTCCTCCAGGAGAGAAAGTCCTGGAGGCATTTCTCTGAGCAGCGAGGAGGATTCATTTTAATCAGAAGCAAGGGGTTTTGTATGCTGTTAACAAAGGACCCAAGCTTGTGCCATAGGAGCCAATGGCAGCTGGGTCCAAAGTGTCTTCACTGTGCCTCACCTGACTCTGGTGGTGACAAGACAGCCAAGTCGGTGTTCCAGGCTTCTGGAAATTACAGACAAATTAAACTTGCTTGCAAGCTTCCCCTATTTGGTAATGCTGGAAAATGGAGGCTTTTAATTGTGCTGCTCCTTTTAACGATCTGCTATTGCAGGTGAGGCTAGTTGACGTGTCTCTGCTGTGGCTGTGTATGAAGAGGACCTGTTCTGCTGCAGCTCTGTACAGTTCCCTTATTGGTGGAAGATGTTTGTCTTCCCAAAAGCACAGTCATCAAAGGGTAGAGCTCGTTTGTGCAGTCCATGCACATCCCCTAAGGGAGCTGTCGCCCTGTCACTGAGATGTGAAGCATGGGTTGTCCATGCTGAGTGTCAGGACATGGCCATTGTTCCAAGGATACGTTTGACAGCGAGGTTCGAAAGTCCTCCTCGTGTATTATCTTGCATGTTGCAAGATTACCTTGCAGTCACTGCTGGCAGCCTTGTGTGGTTTGGAGGTGATGTGTTCCCAGGCTGTCCCAGGCTGGAAAGCTCACCAGCTGAAGCATGTCTCTGTGCGTTTCAGGGCCGGAAGTGGAGTCCCATACTGGTGAGTGCACTTGCAGGATTGCTTGCATTCCCCATTTGTGCCTGCTGTGGTTTCACCCGTAGTTGCCTCTTGAAGGGTCAGAATTCAGATCTGTGTGCCACACGCTCAGGGTGTTGCCCTGTTTGGGGTTTTTATGCAGTTTGCTACCTGCGCGCGGGGGCCTGGCTGCTGTATGCAGGGGATTTCAGTCGGAGGAGCTGGTGCAGAGGGTGGTACTGAATGGGTCTCCCCTGTTGAGGGTCCCTCCTTAGGAAGGCAGCAAACTTGCCTGTCAGGGAAGGAAAATCTCCTTACCTTCATCAGGGAACACGAAAGTTTGAATTTGCCCAATATTTTTAGTAGCACAGCTCATATCTCTGGCAAAACTTGAGAGAAAAATGAAGAGTTGCACACGTCAGTGACCACCCAGTCCCAGCCAACTGCAGAGGGTTGGTAATTGTTTGTGTGTTTGCTGTGAAGCCAAACACACTTTTTGGACTGCGTGGTGCCCTCAGAGGGGATGCTGAATAGCAGATGAGGAACAGTGTTACGAAGAGCCTGCGCAAGAGGCCTGTGGTCTGGAGCTTTGTGGCTGAGCTGTATCTGAACCCTTACAGTTTTTGTCCAGCCCTCTGACCGCCTATGCAAGCTCATCGAAGGCCATATGGTGATGAAGACGTCTCTTGATGTACCATGTACTTCTCTGCCTGTTTTTCTTATTAATTAAATATTTTTTTCAAGCTCCAGTCAGGTATCTTTATTTGGCAAACAAATTACTCCAATGCAAGCTGGCAGAGCAGCTCACAGTGAGTTTCCCAGCGAGCGTGTGAGTGTGCCAGGGCTGCTTGCTAACACACAGCTCAGCTGCCAAAATGCTGAGGTCTCCTAACACCCCACAAATCTGCCTGATGTACCTTGTGTGTAATTAAACATCACTCGGTTTTAGCAATCAGCCTTTGGTATTGGAGTTCAGCCAACTAAAATATCTTCTTATAAGCAGGACAAAACCAGCGGCATATGACAGCAGGCTGCCTGAATTGCTCTCAGTTTAATGACACTTCTAACTGTGCAATAAAGATGCCTGGTTTCTGTGTAAATTGATGTACACTATAGAGTTGTGGGTTTAATATTAGTGGGTAGTTTCAGTGTCTTCGAGCCCTGTTTATATGCTCCAAGGCACAGTGGCTAAAAGGATCCTCTAGACTATTAACAAGAATAATGCATATTTGGCATTTAAGAGAGAACACTACATGTCCCATTTGAGCATGGAAACTTTAAGAGCTCCATGGGACTCCACCTCTCCTGTCCTCCAGCAGGTCCAAGAAATTGAGGTGAGATGAGAACATTTCCTGAGCTAACTCAGAACTTCAGAGGGATGGAAGTCAAAGTGTCTGTCTCTCCTCTGAATCGTGCTAATCAAATTTCTTGCCCAGCTATTCTCCTCATTTAAAAGCATAACTGGGACTGCTCAGTGATAATTTGGGTTTAGTCCTCTACTCACACCAGGCTGGACATCAAGATTGTCTTTGCTGAGAACTCTGATGTTGTCACCAGCTGAGGTGGCACACATCGTGTGATCTTCCAAATGAGGAGCTCTTGCTTTTGTGCTAAACCTGAACCCAGGGATGTGAGAGTGCATTTCACTGTGCCACTCTTGGTACTTATATCTAGATGGAAAGGTCTGAAAAAAGGGAAAAAAGTTTTCTTGCACTTGGCATCCCAAAATACTGGTATTAATATCCAATGAGTAAGCTCCAATATTTGCTAGAGTGAAGTAATAGGCAAGAGACTTGTTTTAAATCAGCCAGCTTTCTTTTTTCTCTTAATTTAAAATTTGAATATTGCCTTTGATCTGTTACTGATCACATATCAGGGTATGCTTTTGACTGCTTATCTTTTTTCTCTGGGCACTTGTGCTACACGTGTTATTGTGCTCATCTGGGAATAAAATAATGTAAAAAACATACTTTAAATTGGCAGTGGTTCCTTTTTTTTTTTTTTTTTTTTTTGCAGAACTGCAGTGGAGCGGCTGTGTGAACAACCTGAGACACAGGATTTGAGGAAAATGTGTTTCAGGAGTGGACTGTGCAGCTTTTCCCGTGGGAGTGTCCATGGGGTTTCCCATTGCTCTAGTGATGGGGAGTGTGCAGTAAGGGGAAAGACTGACAAGGTGCAGGTTGAGGGCCACAGCAGGAGGGGGACCAAGGGCAACCCTTCCTCCTCCTTCCAAGTCTTCCAGACTGCTGCGTGGGCCTCTACCTTAGAGGTACAGCCAAGAAACACGGCGCTCTGTCCCCCTGTTGATTTCACTGGCTTGCAGGACCTGAGAGTTGAGCCATGGTCAGTGTTTTTTTCCAGTGGCACAAGAAGGTACGATTGTGTCTGAGGACACCAGTCACAGCCCTTGCTAGGGACCGAACCCTGCTGTGGGGGTGGTGGATCCAAGCATCCTCTGGATTTTATTCACAGGGATTTTTGCGAGACTGTCCCACAGCTGCATCTCCCCATCAGTGGTGTCTGTAGAAAGAGGGAGTGCGTGGGGCGGGGGTGGGACAGCAACCTCCCCCGCTGCTGTGCCCACTCCTCTTGCTTTGATGCCACCTGCCCTAGCTCTGGCCTTTTATGACCGATTTCTTGTTGCTGACTCTGTTGTGTACATAGGTGTGCAAAGTACTTCCTGCAAAGCAGCCATGCTAAGAGCAGGCCAGTTGTGCAAACCGAGAGGCAAACCGTGTGTGTTTGCAGAGGTTGGCAGAGCAGTTCGGAAGAAAGGGATGTGGTTACCTATTCATGTCACACCGCTGTGTCTTCAGAGAGCGCTCTCTTCACCTGCCCACAGTGTGCAGGGCAGACCTCTCAGAGCTTAAGTCCGGGCTTGAGAGGTGGGGCTGCAGCTGGGTCAATTCAAAGCTGTTTCTGCCGGTGCCACGCTGAGGAGCTGGGACCTGCAGTGATGCTGAGCCCCAGGGGCTCCAGTCCTCCCAGCAAATGCTGGTGTGATGTCAGCCCTCAGCAGCCAGCTCTGCTCCAGACAGCTCCTGGGCATGGCTGGCAGTCAGCTCACCCTGGGGTCAGCTGTCCACAGACAGGGCACACTGACACACCCCTCCCCGCCCCCCCTCCCCACGCGGGAGAAGGGGATTTAATAGTAGGGATGCATGGGCGTAGATTTAATAGTATGGATACAGGGGTGTAACCTCAGGGCCAGAGCACGATCCCAGGCATGTTTAATTGACTGATAAAGCAGTGGCCTCTGAGTTCATGGAGACTTAATTTCTATTAAGTTGGTATTATTACAAACTGAGCTATTTTGAAAGAAGAATCTTTCTTAACCCAAGTGGAATATTACGTGGCTATGCCACCAGACCTAAGAGGTTTTGCGGTGTCTGTGGAAGCTTAACACCACCAGCTCCCTTGCAAAGGAGAAAGGTGGGAGCTCACCAAGATGCTGCAGTACTCCTGCTTCGTACATAGGGGAATTCTGTCTTTGAGCACCCTGACAAGGGGAAGAATCTGGTATTTCTTTGAGGTTTTTGACCTAAAGCAGGGGCAGGGGTAAAAGGCAAAGGAAGAGGTGACATGGTCCCTCTGCTTCTGCTGCGGGACCAGTGGCATCAGAGCAATGATGATGTCTCCCTGGAATCCCATGTGAGTGGCAACCCCACACTTCAGCACTAGTATTGCATGCAAATGCAGCAAAATCATTCCCTGAGTACGAGCTGTACCTTCCAGGCGTTTACCCAACTCGGAATGAATATCAAAAGGATTCTGGATGAGAGTCTAAAATGAGAGCATGGGCTGTTGAAATGCAGGATGAGGAAAAACCTGAGAGAAGCGTGTGAAAGAGGACTATTCCTTGCCTGAAGAGAAGGTAAAAAGTCATAAAGCAGGTTAACAAAAATCATTGGAAAAGTGCTGTAGTATCTTTTGGTCAGAAGGCAGGATTTGGATGTACCACAGAGAGAGGAGTGTCCTTAGTCTGTGTGCTAGAGAAATACTAGGCTTCCTTGCTCAAATGACACTGGCCTCAGCCTACTGGGTGCAATATGCGCGCGTGTGTGCGCACACGCTATGCAGTGGTACAGCATGTCTCCTGTTACGTAGCGTACAGAGATGGCACAGAGACGGCCCTTTTGCTCGAGGGCTGTGGTATCTGTGATACCTGTAGAAGAGTGGTTTGATGGCAGCGGAGCCATGTTCCTGGGTCTTGGGAGGTCCTTTAATAGCTGGATTACAGGAAAACAGTAAAGTGGTAAAATTCTGGCCGTGAACTATGGAATGAGGTTAAATATTACTGGGAGTAAAGAAATAATTGGTTGATTCTTAACAGCTATTGGGAAGCAACTTGAGGAAAAATAATGATGGATTGCCTCAGCTATAGAGCAGGGAATTATTTCTGTCTTCATCCAGAAAATTCAGGTCCGCTTTGCTTCGTTGTTTGACATGTTATTAAGAAAATGAGAGCGAGAGCTATATTTTTTGACATGTATCAAGCATGTGTAAGCGTGGTGTCCTATCTGGCTCTCAGGAGTTAAATTTGAGATTTCTTAGGAGAAAGAAGGCAACCTAACCTGAACACTCCAGTGAGCACCCCGATTCAGTGACTGGGTTATTTGCTATGAAAATAAACTGCTATCCTGATCTCAGTAATGTTACCCAGGCTGTTTGTCAAGTTTAAGAAGAGAGATAACTGAAAAATTAACCCTTCATTTTTCAAAAAAATAGGCTATCTTAGCCCAAGGCAACCATCAGGAGCATTGTCTAAAGGACAGTTCATTTCAAAGCAAAGGAACAGGGTTTGGTCTTGGAAAAGGTCACACAAGCGCTCGAGGAGAATTGCAAGAGCAGAGCAGCTAGAATGTGATTTGATTGATTTTGGACTTACAGTCCTGAAAACCTACACAGAGCTGGTGTCTGACCTCTGTAGCTGCTTCAGTCTGTACTGTTGAAGTTGTCTTTGTAGCCCCTGAAAGTCTTCAGTCCATTGGCATCTTCCTCTCGACCAAAGCAAGCATTGCAGACGTTCAGAATGCATTTCCTCCCTTACCGCCAGGTCAGTTTGATGCAGTAGGTGTGCTTGGAGAATGCATTAACTTTCAGAGCTTGAGAAGGTTTCTGTGTTCTTCCAAACCGCTACTGGAATTTCTCACTAAAAATGGCTCTTCTCTCTGTCTGAAGTTGCAGGTTTACACCAATGCATCACTCATCTCGATTTTTTTTTTTTTTTTTTTTTTTTTAAATTGGTGTGGAAAAAAACTGAAGCCATAAAAGCTTGTGTGACTACAGGACAACAGGATAAAACAGCAGGTAAGAAAGTGTTCTAACTACTGGGAAAACTGTGATAATTTGGTGTTTGAGATCTAGATCTATATAAATAAAAATTGCATAGGATTTAACTGAGCCTCAGTTGACAATTAATGACTCTTTCTAACATTCACAACTAAAATTTTAAAGATAGCTATGATTTATCTTGTTGCACACCTTTAAATTCAAAGTGAACAGGCTCCAAGGTGACTGTCACAAAGGATAGCTCGATCCCAAAGTCTCCGGTTTTAGCATTCTTTGAGACAGGGAGGAACAACCTGTAACAGGGCTTTTAGAGAGACCTGGCAGCTGGACTGGAGTCAGGTGCTGCTGTTGCGTCTGTTCTCCAGGAGGACGGAGTAAGATGATGGAGCCTGCTGCCATGAGCATTCTTCTGCTCAAGGTTGTCTTCTCATGACTAATCTGACTTTTATTAGGGTGCTTATTGTAATTTCCAACTATGTCAAAAACCAACATTTTGACCTCCAACTCTAGGGAAATGTATTGAAGGAAACCTAGGGAAACTTTTTTTTCCAGAACATATGGGGTTATTGAAAGCACTCACTAGTGACTTAATGACATGGCTCTGATGAGAGGTGAGGTGACTGGAAATGGAATGGTGAATGGAACCTGGAAACGCAATCCTGTGTCGGTCTTTCCATTGCACTCTCTTTGATCTCAGCAAGTGCAGTAAATGAACACTGCCAGTGGTCACGGTACCTGTAATTCATGAAAGCGGGGGGGGGGCAATTTTAACATGTCTTTAACAACATTAAATTATAAGCTGGCAAGAGGTTTACAGTACATTTGACAAATGTTTTCATGTTAATTTAGTGTAATTTCTTCTGCTTGCCTAAGTATTTAAGCAGGAATTTCTTTTGGCACAGTTACCTTGAACGTAGAATGGTTAGGGTTGGAAGGGACCTTCAAAGGTCATCTAGTCCAACCCCCCTGCAAGGAGCAGGGACACCCCCAACTAGATCAGGTTGCTCAGAGCCTCATCCAGCCTAATGGATTTCCAATCTAAATCTACCCCCCTCTATTTTAAAACCATTACCCCTCGTCCTATCACAACAGGCCCTACTGAACAGCCTCTCCCCATCTTTCTTGTTTATTAAACCCTAAGCAGGACAGGATGTTGTAACCTACTTCATAGGAAGACCTCAGGCCGTAGTCTCATCTCTTTCCTGAGGCTCACATGAAAAGGGCAGCATCTCCTCCCTCCTGGCTGTGGTGTGCAGCTGTATGGAGCTGCCTGAAGGGGTGGGAGCAGCGAGAGCCGGAGAAGATCATCACAACAGAACCGCTGACCGACCGTGCCTCTCCTCTTCAGAAACATGAAATGCATTCATTAAACACAGAGCCCAAATCCTCCTCATGTCACCTGTGTGCTTACTTCTGAAGTCATTCAAATTCTGGGTTCCAAGGACCGTTTCTAAAGGGGCAAAAAACTCTTTCAGTTTTGCGTACATAGGAGACAGATTTCTGTTTTAACCAGGGAGCCTCAGTCTCGGAGAGCTGTAGTAATATTTGGCAAAAGACCATCTTCACCCACCGTAGATGAACCAGACCAAAATGTGTTGATCTTATTAGATGCCAAAGAATGTAACAGAATGTAACAGTTTGTGCAGGTTCAGTAGTGTGTGGAACTATGGCACTGTTGCTGCTTGTAAAATGGACATTTTATAGTGCAGAAACTCTTAAATTACCTGTGAAACTGTTCTTAAAAAAAAGAGCTAGGTTGAAAATTGTCATTCTTCTTTTTCAATAATACTATAATGCTCTTGTCATACTATAGTGAAATGTACTTTCATTTTTAAATCTGGTAACAAGAGCTACTTCATTTTGGTTGAATTGTCATCTTTTGGCTCACTTCACTGCAATGAAAATGAGACTTTTGATCCAGAAATGAAAACAAGATTTCCAGTCAGTAGCAAGTAACAGCTTCCTTTACTCATTACTTTAAAATAAGGACAAGGTATTTCAACTATTCACAAATATATCTGACATATTACAAAGTAACATAAAAATATCATGATCATATTTGAAGCAAAATAGTTTTAAAATACATTGCTTTTTCCTTTTCAAAATGTTTGTTGATACAGTTTTGCAGGATACTATCTGTTTGGTCAAATAAACTTCTGCTATACATACTGTGCTTACAGTGTCCTAGGGGACGGATTGGAAGAACATTTTCAAAACAGTCCTTTGTCAGAAACAGGAGGTGGGAATATGCCTTTAATGGCCTTGCAGTTTTGTCTCTGTGGACTTTGTGTAAGGCTTAACATGAATTTTTCTAATGATGGTTTTACAACATGGTATGAAGCTGACATTTATTTTACATTTTATTTAAGTGACCTGGGACTTATTTCTTCTATATATATATTTTTGAAGCTTTAAGGCTGCACCACTACCAGTATTTTATCAATCTTTTGTCATTTTTCTTCAATGTTACAATTACTTTGTCAAACTTACTTAGAGCTGTCAGCAGCATTGATGATGATGTTCCGTATTTAAAAAATCCCAAACAAAACAGAAGAATTCCCTGGAAAACTGCACACCACATGCACGATACATAACTAAAAAATGAGTCCAAAGTTCTGATAAATATTTAGTTCCAGCTAGAGCTAATAGTTGTTCTAGTTCTAAAGAATAAAATATTATATACAGAAGGTTTGGATGGGATATGGACATTTGACAAAGATCACTCAAGGCATTTCACGGTCTGAATTGTTCATACAGCATTAACGCAGCTGCCCTTCCTGCTTACGCGCAGGCTTGTACCACCTGTGGGAGGGGAACATTCCTGGAGTGTCAAGGGGCTCAGTCTCACAAGATGCAAGTTATCTTCTCCAGGCTGCTCAGTCTTCAACTGAACCAGGAGCTTCTTGCAGGGTTGAGAGCCTTTTAGAGCTTGCTCCTGAGCTAAATGCAAACTTGTAGAGCATGACCAGATGCCAGTTTACATCAGGTAAGGGTTTGGTCTTTTGCCTTCAGCGTATTACAACATGAAAAACGCACCAGCATTTTTCACTGAGCACCATTAACTGACTTTGGTAATGTATCTATTGGCACGGCCAGCAGGAGTAAAGAACATGCTGAGCTCCTGTCTCGTACAATAAGGAAGCACAGCTGGCAATTACCTTGCAACTGGCGTCTGTAAATATTAAAACCATAAATATGTTAATAACCATACACATATACACAAAACACAGCAATGTTACAGGGTGCAGTGCCTACTCTATGTAACTGCTTTTTGTTAATACAGATGCAACACCAAAATAAATGCTATTTAATATGAAGCAAGCCCTTCTTCAAAGGTGGGTGGCAGTAAGCCAAAGTTCAGGTCCAGGCTTCCACTAATCTGAGGTGACTCTGAAGCCAGATCAATCCCACTGTCTATCAAATCTAATCAGTGAAAGAGCAGCACTATGGGAAGATAATGAACATCAGTTAAGACTAAAACTTTCTGAGCTGGAGCTTTCTTTTGCCACCATTTGCAATGAATTCTCCCTTTTTCGCAAGTGCTCCTTGTGTGAGCACTCACCAAGCTTAACAGGGGATAAAGTTATTAAATACAAAATATGATTTAGGGCTAAGGATTAATAGAAACAATCAGCACAGGATTGGAGTTCCTCAATCCTGGGAGGTGCTCTCCATGTTTTTAAGTGAAGTTTCAGTGAGATTGCACTTAGCAGACCATTAAGAAGTTGTTACTCTCCAACTTTTTCTTCTTTTTTATGGATTTCTGTTTCAAAGCTTGGTAGGAATAGCACAAGAAGGGCTAGAGGAGATGACTGTGCCGGTCCATTGTCTCTGCTAATGCTCTTCAGAGCAGCGTCCTCTCCTCAAGATCACATCATCTAGTCCAATATCCCCAGTTCTTCCGTTCCCTTTCTCCCCTTTGAAAATAACCTGCGAAGAGAAACAGAATGACTTGAGTGCAAAAAAAAAAAAAAGTAAAATGAAAGAAGCTTTGGTTGAGAGAGGTCTCAAAAGTAAGAAAGCAAAAGCATAAGAAAGCTCAGGCAATCATAACTGACTCACAAAAGCCTATTTATTCTGCTCAGAATTAGAGCTGTTTTCTCTATTTCTGATCCTCTCCCTTCTCCAGTTTGGCAGGATCTTTGTGAAGAACGAGCAGTTCAAGACAGAGTTGCTCCAGTTGCATCATCTGCTGAAGTGAGATGAACTTCCACATATCTTGGGCACTTTCTACGTATCATCTCTGCACTGTTTCCATTGTCCCTCATGGCAAACACATAAAATGCTCTGTATTCTAAAAAATGTTGTCTAATAGAGGAGCTTTCCATTCCTAAAGCACCTTGCAGCTCCCTTGGTTGTGGGAACTAGAAACACTCAGCTTTTAGTTAACAAATTCTGGCTCCTGCAGACTCATGGTAATCTACAGAAGCACTGGCTCCTCGCTAAATGGCAGCAGAGGTTTGGGCATGGATTAAGCAGATCATTAGCAGTCCAGATTTAACCTGAGTAGGAGAAATTCAACAAATACAAAGCTTGACTAGAAGGACTGGAGCACAAATCACAGATTATACACAGAATGGCCAGCTGGCCTTAAGAAACACTTCCCACAAATCAGCCTTGCTCACCTGTGCTACTCATGTAGATTCGGAAGCCTGAACTGTTTCATACGGTCAGTGTTTTGGACCATGGCTTAAAATTTATTTGAAGCTTAGAGCAAAATTTTGTAAGAGTCTTCTGTTATCACTGAGTTGGAAAGAGTTAATACAGACTCATAGATCAGAAATTCGGCAGTGTAAGTAAAAATAATTCGGATGCTTGCTGAAAGCACGCTTTTAAATAAGGAGTAGTAAGAGCAGAGGTGGTCAGAGAAACTCTGTGTTGAATATACTGAATTATTTTTAGAAATAAAAAAATTTAGAAATTTTTAA
This sequence comes from Chlamydotis macqueenii, assembly GCF_036417535.1. Lineage (NCBI taxonomy): Eukaryota > Metazoa > Chordata > Aves > Otidiformes > Otididae > Chlamydotis > Chlamydotis macqueenii. The sequence goes on from NC_141559.1 coordinate 26,826,464, forward strand.
AAATTCAACTCTATGTTGACTAAATGAATTACTTTTTGAAAAATGAGTGATTTTGAGTGTGCTTTAGAAATAATTTACACAGAGCTAATTAATTAGAAAGTGTGATGAAGGATTCTGCTTTCCATTCATATTCTCCTGAAGTTTCTAGTAGCCCCCCCTAAAATCACTAGTATTTAGTTGCTTTTGGTTTTTAATTAGCTAGAAAACAAAGCTTCTATACTTCTTCCGTATTTCTCTGTGGCAGAGGCCTTCCCTGCTTACCTAGAGTTTTCTCTCTTTCCCTGATCCTTGGAATAAATGTCACAATGGTTCAGGTCAGCAGCTCGGGCTCCCCACGCAGCTGGAAAAGATCCCAAACTCGACTGTTCCATCAGGTGCCGTGAGGCAGCTCTGGTCTGTGAACCAGCGATTGGTTACGGTTGCCAAACCACACTGACAGCTACTGCTGAGGTGGTCAGGAGAGGCAGGGGACAGTGCAAAGGAGAACTGCTGGTCTTGTCTGGGGTCTCTAAAGCTCGTTTGCTTTTCTGCCAGATAATATATTAGTGACGCACACTTAATTAATCAACTGCTCTATCAGGTGAAACAGACCTGAGGATTGCAAGGAGTGTTACCCTTTTCCACCAAGTTTAAGAATGGGGCAAATATATTGTTCACCTGATACAAACTTCCACATTCTCAGTCTGATACTCATTTACAGCTAACAGAAGGTGAGGTGTCTTTGTTGCTTTTGCTGAGGTAAAGTTTTCAGAAAATAACCTGCATTAATTACAGCCTTAATATTATCGGTACTCACACTCCTGATGCCTTGTCCTCGCAATGTTATGTGTGTCTGTCTCCAGCCATGGCCACCATTTCTTCCCCAGACGGCTGGTCCATGAGCACCGTTTTTCCTTACAAAGACTTGGAGGGCACCAGAATGCAGTCCAGGCACCTTATGTCTAAATGACAGGCACAGGTCGCCAGCCTGACCCATGTGACCCAAGGGCAGGATAAGATGCGCTACTCCTCCTTCTTTGCCTTTGGGGTCAGAGATGGTAAGATACTGTCCCCCTGCAACAGAAAAAGCAGTTAGTTTTTTTTTTTAAAAAAAAATTCTACTATGTTGCAGGACCAAATGCACAACTGAAAACATAGAAAAATAAAAAGGGCTCCACAGGTCCAGTGAGGCTTAAATATGGCATACAGTGCTAGAACGTGAACCCTAACGGACGCATCCGCCTCCTGTAGGGTAAGATTTACAGTGTTCTGGTGTTCTGTTCACATTAGTATCACGTTAGGGCTTGCCCATCTAATTTATTTTTTACAAAGCAAATAATAACCCTTTTGAAAATTAAAATTTCATATATTCCTTCATTTCTGACAACCGCTTGGTGACTGTGTGATTTTAAACCCACAGTGACATTAAAGCTACTGTGTACCTTTACGCACCTTGTAAACTGCAGGGTTTTGCTATTAGATTGCGGAATGAGAAGGCAGCACAAATGTTATCACGTAACTGAGCTACAGCTCTGTCCATTTCCTTGTGTTTGGGAACTGTGTTAATAGGTTAAGTCTCAAAGTGTATCCATTTGCAAACATGCAGAGCCTTTTTATTTAAGCGTAATTTAAACTCTTAATCTGGATTAGATACAGAAAGCTAGAAACAGTAATGATTCCAAATGGCTGTTAACTTGATACACTCCCTGACATCCTCTCTAACAGCACTATGTTGTTAGTGACCATACCTACTTAATTCAAAACCCTATTATTATCTCTGATCATGTATGAAGCAAAGGTGCCTTCATAAAAACACCTAGTACACGAAAAGTAGAGGATCTCAGGTATGTCAACACCCATTAAACCCGGGGGGGGACGGGGGGGAAAGGCATATAATATACTTCCCTAAGTCCCACACGCCGTTTCCCATAGGCACTCAAAACTACAATAAAAGAGACTTCACATCTTGGAGAAAACCCACACCTGTATTTTTTTTTTCTTATTTTTCATTAAAACTTTTGCAAGGTCAATGATAACTTTAAAATTTGAAATGACCAAAGGAAGGAGGGTTCACTTTTTAAAAATAAAAATTAAAAAAAACCTCTTCTCTTACTCTGAATCTAAGAAGCTTTTTTTTTAAAATGATATTAGATTTTTAAAATCTTTTTTTTAATCATAAAATCCAAGTTTAATGAACTTTAGGTAAAGGAGGCATTTAGGCTTTTTAGTTGAAACTGATGATGTAGAAATACTGGGGGTTTGCAATAGTGTTGACATACACAGTCTTTACTTAATTACAGAACTGAAAAATGCTTTTCATTTAAACTGCCGCCCTGCTACTACTTATTCAGAGCTTTGTTTTTTTAAAGCTGCTTCTTGAAAGCCAACCTTGTCTTCAGTTCACTACTTCTACACAGGTTTGTAAGTTCTTTGGTCTCAATGAGATTTAACAAAGCAAAGTATTATGCTGCTCTCCGCGGCCCCAGATCTGCATGTGGGCGTGAAGTGGGATCCATTTGTCCAAAGATCTGTTAAAAGTTTTTTTGTTGTGTTGGTTTTGGTTTTCTTTTTTTTTTTAATGCACTGGTTTTGCATCCAGGTCACTAACTACTAAAAATAAGCATAACAGAGTTTAAATAAGTGCACCTGTTTGTTGTAGATACAATTATATCACTATAAAAGTGACTCATTAACTGCATCTGTTTCAGATAGTTACAGTGACTGAACCCGATCAATAGGAAACAGATGCAGGCAAGCCCCTACAGGAAAAGGTCCCCTCAAATCCGTGTTTTCTGCATGCGAGATAAGCTTACAGGGCTTCAGCATGGCACCTTTCAAAATGCAGATTCTGATAAACCAATAAATAGCAAACTTTGAAAGGTGAAAGCAAACACTCAGAAACAAGCTGTGAAAATAAATCTCTTGCCACAAGGTATTCCAGGCAGGAGGGAGTGGGTGGGTGACTTCAAGGGACTAGTTTTAACAGGTTATGTCAACAGCAGCAGAACATACACAGGAAACAAAAAGCCGAGATTGTCCCTGACTGGAAAGCAACACATGAGAAAAAAAAAGTCTAAAAAACAAAGCCAATTAAAAATCATAGTTCTGGAACTTAATATGTATTAACACCATTTTCTGAGTACAGGTAATTAATACACTCAAGTTTCTTCGAAATACAGCAGTTTTAAATCCTTTGCTTCAAAAAGCTGTTTGAATTACGTGTGATTTTTTAAAAAAATGCCAGTCTGCAAGCAGGAGACAGCTACCTGCTTTCTCAGGAGGAAGGAGCTCTGCTGCCTGAGTCATTCATGAGACTTTTCAAGTGTCACAAGGAGCACACGAAGTACTAGAACATGCCTGGGGGCGGGGAGGGGGCCTGCCCAGTAGGTGAAGACAGCACTTCTACTTAGCCAGCTAAAGAGCCTGAAAAAGGTGCCAGGTCACCTGCTGCAGTGGCAAATGACTGTGTCCTCAGTGGCAGTGTAAGGACATCTACTATGAGGTGGTGCATAAGGAAAAAGGCTCTCAGCACCCTCACCCTCCCTTACCTTAACCTGTAACATTTTAGCGCCTCAGAGCGCGTTTCCTTCCGAAGTCTGCCATCCCTCACATAATGTAAGCATTGTGCACTTCAAAGGCTGCTCTTCTGGGTATGAAGTAATCCCATCATTACGGGGAGCCAGACATGTGTGTCTAATCCCTGGTGCGGTGGGGCAAGCACTGCTGGGGGAAGGGTAGGCAGGGAAGGGCAGCCGGCCTCTCAGTGCCATACAGTAAAATCCACAGGGGACAAAACCGGCCTCACTTCCAGCACTGCAGATGGGCAGCTCTGCTGGGACCACACCAGGAGAGGTGCGCAAGAGGGAGGGCTCACTGCTCTGGCTGATTACCAGTGCCGATGCCAGCCCTATCCTACCCTGCGAGGGGCTAGTGCACGCTCCCCTGTAACAATTCATTGCAAGGGCACTTTTTACCATGCCAAACATAGCCCTTTTCAGAAGTCTCCGCATATGAGTGCCTAACTTGTCCTCCTTCCGGTTACTTAACAGTTTTCCTATACAGGTTGCTGTAACTTAGAGTAGAATTCAAGAAAATCAAACCGAAGACCTTAAACTAGAGCACTATATTTGGCAGCAGAACAAAGACTATTTCCAGCACTTTCTATAATTTTGCTAGTAATATAGAAATAATTATGTTTGTGTGGTGGTTTGAAAAATAAGCTTTGTTTCACCATAAATAAAAGTTGTTCTCTAGTCCATTTGTTCTTTCTCATTCATTCAACACAGTTGCTGAATACATTTACTACTCCTTCAGAGACATTCCTATTGTAAAGATACCAGCTATGATAAAAGTGCAAATTCTCAATTGCTCTTTCATGTTGGGAATCCTCAGTTTTGATTTTTATACACCAAAGAGGCGTGGGTGTGAAATATATCCTGGAACTAAAGGGAACAGAAGCTGTGTAAACTGATCATAATGTCATCAACCTCAAGCCTGAGTGGTTTTCTTCAACTACAGGATGTGATCATACACCCGCATCTTACCTGACGCATCTCTCACTGGTTTCCAGTGCAAGGCATCATCTTTGTCCTTGATCCATCCACACAGTCCACTATCAAAATTACAGCTGTGTACCAGCACACCTAGGTAGAACAGACCAGAACACAAGAGAAGGTCAAAAAAACCCCAAAAAACCAAAACTGATTTGGATTCTTTTGATTGAGGAACTACAGCAATTTCCCTTGTGGCTGACATTAGCAAGTAAATATGAACATTAAATGCAGCAGAAGGAGCACCGGAAAATCTACAAAAATACTAAACCAATGAAAGGGATACCAGTGTTATTATTAACAATTCACACTATTTTTGTGCTAAATCTGTTAGGAAACAAAACTAGAAAGGTTTGCGTAGGTGTTCGGGTTTTTTTTTCTTTTTACAAAGCATAGTTTAAACAAAGGGGCATAAGATGCAGGAGTCTTGTAAAAAAGTATAAAACCCCAAGAAATCTCAAAAAATCCTAAACCCTAGGCCCTGGACAGGAGATGTGATCTTTACCCGGGTCATCATTGGCTTCAAATTCATCGGCGGTAATCCCTCTTTCAATTTCAAGTATTTCAAACAGATTATTGCTCACTCCAGGCTGGCGTGGAACTGCAAGAGAAGTAGTTTTTCAGAAATGAATGAGATAAAGGTAGTTAGTGACCTATTTCCTTATCTTTAACAAAAAACAGCAGAGCAGCTCTGGGCATTGTGCTTTTCTTGGATAATTCAATACATTTAATTATATTTGACATGAAGATTCATAAACTTTATGCCTATGTGATTTATGATTTATCTCATAACATTTATCTGAGCTGTTAAAAGGTGATTCCAAATCTGTTGAAGGCTCTTCAAATGTGAGCTCCTTTTTAACGAGGAAAAGAAAAAAAAGTTTAACCTTGAAGCATGCTATACCTCTCCAGATGCACTTTTAAAGAGAGTGGTTTCTCAATAAAATAAAGCCACATTAAAGTCTTTGCTCAAACTCGCTGATCCACTTACCTTCCACAGATGTTTACAGGAGAATCTCAACAGAAGGCAGCAGTACTTGGAAGAGGCCCCACACACACCTAACCTTCAAAACACAGCTGAAGGTACTTCCATCTATCTGCAGAGGATTAGCGCTCCCTAAACAATTACCAGGATTGTACTGAGACCTGAGAAGGAGGAGCTCGAGTGGAAGCTGGAATTCAACTGTAATTATACTTTTTGCTTTCCAACAAAGTCTGTCCTTCAACTGCTGTTCTCAGTTGCAGGGAGAAGGAACACGCTCGGGTGATTAACAGGCCCAGAGGTTACTAGACATTCAGCAGCCACGACAACCTGAAATTTAAGAGGTCTGATGTCATGGCTGATGGACAGCTGTCAACTAGAGATAAACAGATAGCACTGGATAGAGCTGTCCTGGAAATTCCTCTTTTAGAGGCAGGTCTAGTGCATAATTAATAACAGTAATGTGTGTCAAACACAGCCTTAGCTGTTACAGACACCTCTGGTATTTGTAAGTGACTTATAAAAAACTTGACACATTTTCCATTTGCAGTGTTAAACGAATCATAGAATCTTTAAGGCTGGAAAAGACCTCCAAGATCAAGTCCAACTGTCAACATAACACCAGCATGCCCACTAAACAATGTCCTGAAGTGCCACACCTACATGTTCTTTGAACACCACCAGGGGTGGTGACTCCACCAATGTCTCTATAGGCTTCTTAGGTAAGTGAGAACAAGAAGAATGGAGATGATTTACAATTCTAAACTGAAATAAAGGACTGTTGTTTTCAGGAAATCAAATCAAGGACAGGAAGGAACTCTTTTGCACTAGGACAACATGTAAACAGCACTGCTACAAGAGCTCTTCTACAGCCAGAAGAAAATGAAAAACAAGAATGAAGTAGCTTCCTGCTTTTTGGAATTAGGACAAAATAAGCAGCCTGATAAAAAGCTGACCGAATGCTAGTGTATTTTAAAAGTAAGATTACAGGCTACAGGTCTTGGATGGAATAAAAATAAATGTGTAATAAAAATAAATAAATAAAAAGTTGTAAATTGGTAGGAAAGTGATCAACTCCTTAATATTATAGTCAATTTCAGCATCATCATGTCTTTTTTTTTTCCTTTTTTTTTCCCCTACTCCTTTGTAGATTCTGGATTATGTTTATTTGCGGTCTAGGATACTACTTCCGAAACAGGCTCAAGGACTTTAGGCTTGCTTAAGTAGTAAAGGCCTGTTAATTTTAAAGTGTACATTGTCTGTAGTAATAATTCTGTTGTTTTGTTTAATCTGGTTTTTTTTGCTTATGTGATTAGAACTTTGGGATTTAACATGAAAGAAACCTGACAAACATGCACAGCCCACACCACCTAGGCCAATAATCACACTGTAGCCCAAATATTATATTCAAATATATAAAGAAAAAAAAAATCCTGTTTACCTCAGGCAGCAAAAAAATCTAAACAGGAATGCCCTGAAACCGTCATTCACCCTTAATCCCTCCCAGCAGCATACACTTGTCCTTCCCAAGAGCTCTATCTAATATGGGGGTGGGAGAGCAGAACAGGTACATTGCACAGCTCCAGTCACACCCGCACAGAGGTGCTTATGAGGGTACGAGCTGTTTGGACACGTAATAGCACACACGCTCTCAGACTGCTCTAACTGCGTGACAGGCATGGACAGCCATGAGCGGTAGCTTACGGAGTAGGTATGCATGTCACCTGTGCATGTGTGCCTAGACCACTGCCACTGCGGTACACACAGCAGCTAGCGGCACCGTTTAAATTCAGCTGCAGTGGATTTGCGCAGGGATGTTAAAAACTGGGAATTCCATTTCTTGGGTTTACTGTGGCCAGCCACCTGGGACAGCAAACTTTGCAGGAGTATTTACTTGCAAAGCCTGCTGAACCAACAGCATCCTGTAAATTACTTACTGTCACTTCTGGCGCAACAGAGCTCTGACTGCAGTTCCGCCTTAGGTAAGCCCTCACAGTGGAGTTCCGCCTCGTGTTACAACCAGGCTGCAGGCTGCTGCTCCCCGTGGAACGCAGCAGTCCCCACGCATGAGATACTCCTATGTGGCACCCCCGGGGACTATCACCTTACCCTTCCTCCTCTCAGACTGTTCGTTTGCTACGCTATGAAGAAGTCGTCGGCAATTCACTTCAAAACTGCTAAGCACAGCGTACGTTTGTACTGTAGCTGCTAGTCTGGGACGGACACACTGCCTTTTCTTAAAGTGTCTTTACATCTGCCACATCCACACAGAGATGGAAAGAGGCCAGCCCACGGGAGCAGACAGAAAAGCAAGCTGCCCTCTCCCTCAGCTGCAGAAGGATTCCAGCCTGCGAGGGAACCTCACACTGCCATCATCCTTGGGCCCCACACACCCACCTCTGCACCTTAAATTAAGTTTTTCTTAGGGGCCAAATGCTCAGACCACAGACTCACAGACAGGTAGTTAGAGGCCCCTGAATGAATAACGTGGCACAGAGCACTGAAGAAACCCACTGCTGTGCTCTAGGATTTGTAGGATATTCAGGGGTCACAGTCTCAAGGTATGTGCTTGCCCAGTGGATCCCCTTCCCAGTCCTCTGTAGCTCTTGCTTATGGAAATATTAGGAATTTATTTTCCAAACAACTTCAGTTTACTTACTAAAATAGATTTCTAATGCACTGCTCTTTTATACAAATCTGAGTTACATCTGTGCACATATACAAGCACTCTGCAAATTAAAGTTGATGTATTTGCCTATAATTAAAGCTCTATAATAAAATATGTCTTCAAAACTTTTATCTAAAGTCCTCTCTAAGCACTGTTACTACGAATTTCTAGAAGAACGTGTTGCAGAGCTTCAAACCAGTCACTTCAGTGCTCAGACCTAATTAGAGGAATGTGCGCTCGACATGAAACAAGAGATGCAGGACTCTAAATATGATCCATGTGTACATTTCTTTTTGCTACGACGACTAATATGTTGTGGCGATCGTGGGAGAAAGTACTTGGCACAATTATTTTCTGCAAGCTTTCCAAGCCCTTTCTGTGTACTTTATATAGCATATCAGTGTGCTTTTCACTTAACTTCAATGGTTTGATAAAGCTTGTTAAATATAAACTTGGCTTCTTTTTCTTGGAGAATTTTATAAGCTCCAAGTGAGCCAATATATCAACAGTACCATATTCTCAAGATTCACGAGCTAAGTCCTTCATAGACGCATGAATGTTGGGGGCAACATTTAATAACTGCTTAAGATTGATTTCTTTTCAGCTTTTTAATTATTTGGGAAAACAGTATGACTTTTTTTTTCATTTACTTGCTAATTGCTTATTTTGGGAGTATAAGAGACAGTGGATACAGGAAGTCAGGTTATTTGTAATTACAGAATAATCACTGGTTTGGTGTTACAAAACCAAAACAAAACATGGAGTGCAGCTTCATGTTATTACTAATTGTTATTACTATTAATAATGCAGTGTTCTGCCTTACAACAAGCACTGCGTTCTTATGCAATTCCATTCCACACAATAATCATGACCCTGCTTCCCATTTGTTAAAAATAATAACAACAAAAAAGGACAAAGATTTTTTTAACGAATAGTTATGATTGAAAGTTGTTAAATTCCACTTCCAAAAAAACCCCACAAGTGATGAGATCTCATGCAGAACTAGTAGAAAATAGCTGCAAGGAAGGGTAGTCCAGAGGTCAGTCAGACTTCGTAAACAAGAACACGTGCTGTTTTCCTCCATGGAAGACTTGATATATGCTGGGCTAAAAAGAAGGGGCAACAGAGAGGTACGCTTCACCCTATTATCTGGATACCGGCAGTATCCAGGATATGTTGCCTAAAACTCCGCAGATTGAAATTCTGCAGTAAGAATTATTTCAGGAAGGGCTCTCATGGACTGTGGCACCCTTTACAGTACCATCTGCCTAAGAGGGGAGAGATGGTGCTAGCCTGTGACCACTCTAAAGTCCAATCTTACATTTCTCAGGCAGTTACAAAGCTCAATAACTTTGACCTAAATAAAAGATTTTCTGAAAAGTAACCTGCCTGCTTCTCGACGAGCAGCTATTCAGGAGGTGCAGAGCGCTAACAGAGTTTCAGGGAAATACACCTGAAATAAGTAGTCCACATAAGCTTGCCTATCAGATCTGGGATAAAATTAGCTGTAAGACTGGCGGAAGGTGTGATTTGTAGGACTCCTACATCTTATTATTCAGCTCCAGAGTACAAACAGGAAAAAGTCCCTATCTTAAAAGCTTAAATATTAAGACAAATACATTTTAATAGGTGCTCGAACAGTGAAGACAAATGAAATGGTATTGTAAAATGATGCTACTCTAATGTTATCAAGGAATTAAAAAACCCCCAACATTATTTGCTTTTAGCATTTCCCTGTTTTCAATAGTTTCAAGGATCACACAACTGCATTTACTGCACTAAGGACTTCGCAGTCATTGAAAGGGGGAGCTGAAAGAATCAAGCTTTAATCAGATTTTTAAATTTTTTAATAGCTGTTGAGAGAAAAGTCTCCTAATTCCAATCTTTTCAGCTCTGCTAAGGGCTAGGAAGGAAAATTGCTGAACTATCTTTCAATACGGATAAGAGGTTTTGTTCTTTGTATGCTGAGATCTAGTATTATGCTTTTTAAGTTTATGCTTTTAATGCTTATCACCCAGATCCTGATGGCAGCAGAAATTCATAGTCTTATTGGGAACTTTGTTCTATTTGTTAGAGACTTTATCCATCTGAACAATCAGAAAAGATTCCTCAGTACTTCACTGTAGTTTGTATCAGTTCCGAAACAGTTAAATATTAAGCAATCACTGCATTCCTCCCTCACTGCCATTCCCCCCATATCCATATCAGGAGAAGATTATCCTTGGTGCCAGATTCCACTGTCTGCATCTGACTAAGTGGTTCAAAGGCCAAGTGTAGGAATTCCATTTTAAAAAATACTCATTTTTTTATTCTCTGAAAAAGCAGATCCTCAAAGTCACTGCAGGCATTTTTAGAAAAGGGGTAAAGCATCTAAAGAAAAGCAATAACCCAATATCCTTCAAAAATTGCAAAAGCATTTAAATAATGTTATCAGCATTATTATCATTTGTGCTCTGCCACACTGAACAGACCAATTTCACCGGTCTTCAGCTGATTTCAAGTTGAGTAGCACACTCAAGAGTGCTCTGAAGTGAAAGCCCAGGACAAGTTTAGTCAGCGTGTGGGATGGCAGGTCAAATAACAACAAAGGGAGAAAACAGGGTGCAGCCCAGGAAAACATTAAATAATGAAAAATTAAAATTTGAGATGCTTGCAGAAAACAAACACACTTGTCCAGGCATGTTTCCTCTCCCGATTTGGGCCAATCCCAGACAACCAGTATGTTTGCAGGATTTGGTCTAGTGCATTAGGACATCTATCACTGCACAGCACACCAACTACCCCTTTGCCACAACTGGCTAACAGAAGCACCACCTATTCAGATGGCTAAGCAAAGCAGCATTTACTGTCGTGCTACTTAGTCAAAGTCTGGCTAAGGCTTCAGAGTCTGAGGGAGAAAAAAAAGAAAGGAAAAATTCCATGCATCACAAGATAACCTAGTTTAAAAACACAACTTTAAATGTTGAGCTCTTCAGCAGATGCTAAGGGCTGGAAGATCAGCATTGCCAGTGGTTGCTGGCTACGGTGCTCTCTGTGCTGAGTTTTGTCCATCCTTGTATGATAAAACACTACCTTTTGCGACTCTTTGGGATACAGCAGCCCTTGGTGACACATGAGGAAGCAGCCATCTAAGAAGACAGTGTAACTCCTGTGAAGACTTTACAAAACTGAAGTCCTACTTCAAGATCTGACGGGATCTAACATCAATTTCCTCCTCTGTTTTCCAAGATGAGTGTTATAAGATGACTGAATTGCTGCCTGGATTCTCCTGTGGGAAACTATAAATAAAGGCAGCAAAAGCGAGGCTTTTTCCTCTCTTTTCAGGCAGGCATGCAGGGACCACAGTGCAAATTCATTTTTGAGAACTAGCTTCTTTGCTGCCTCAACTGGAGAAGCAGATGATGTGGGGAAATGAACCTAAAGAGGTTCAGTATAAGCGAAACAAAATTAGCTCATATCCACAACCCTGGAATACTGCAAAGATGTCTGATCTAGGTGAGATTAAAACAGCAATAGTTTTAAAGAAGCTAAAGGAAGTAGTTGAAAAAGCCCCTTCCCTGAGAATATACAGACACTAGTGAGAAATCCACAAATGTTTTTGGAGGTGAGGATGGTTTGGCACATCCACAAGGCAGATAAGAAGCACGTCGGAGGTTAGCTAAATGTTACTAGATATTTCAGTTTTAAATTCTGTATCATCTTAACACAGTGGATGTTAACATTGTGTTGGGCTGTGAGGAGCGCTTTTCCAGAGGCCCTGGTTTACACTCGGTGGAAGCGCTGCCGTCCTGAGCCTCACGCAGAGCAGCTGCAGCCTAACAGAGTCAGGCAGCGCTCTCCCACGGGCCTGGAGCAGGGGAGGGCTGGCCTGCAGCACACCCGCACGAACCTGAAGCTTAACCCGCCCAGCAAACGCCATCTGTAAGCTCACAGGAAAGGTGTTTCAGCTAATGCTCTTTACTTCGCATTCGCCACTGGCCAAGAGCATGCACACAGCCAGGTCTGCAGCCCAGCTAACGCCCAGGAACGCGGCACCTGGCAGCAACGCTCCCGTGTTGCTGAACCCCTGGTGTGATGGCATTTGGGGATGTATGAGTATCCCTGTATTATCCTTAGAAGAGCGGCACTCAGAGCAGGTGAGGACAGGCTGAGTCATGCCCTGCACATCCCATTATTGTAATGTATGTGGCTATAACCTTTCTACCTGCTTTTCTGGATGTCCTACATGAAGAAATGTAACTTCTACCCTTCTCCACAAACTCCTACAGTAACAGGACTCCATAGGTGAAGTAACACGTTACTCTACAAACAATGCTTTCCTTGACAAGGTAGCACACTCTTCCGGATCAGAACTGTTTTGCACCCAACTATAGGTTTCAAATCCTAAACAAATGCTTTTGTGCACTCACTACATAAATTCCTCTGGACAGAGAGAAGGTGGGAGGGGACACCAGTGACCACTACCTAGATGATACTTTCAAAGTGGCCAGAGGATAAAAGAGAGAAAAAGGGAGCAGAAAGAAGAGCAGAAAGGAGAGCAAAGAGAGAGGAGGAAAGACACTAGCTTCGTTAAAGATCACACTACTAGCACCATGCAAATTCCTACCATTTAAAGCACAGATGAAATATGTCTTCAGTCACAGTTATGTTTCTCTATCGCAGAGGACAGAAGAAATAATATGGGATTAGAGACACATATCTATTGACTTGATCTGAGGAGCCATCTGTCCCTGTATTACCTACTGAGGCCAGTAACAGTTGCTGGTGCTTGACCCCTTGGAATCCTGCTGCATTGTGCACCGGAGCCTTCGAAGCTATGTATGTATAACACAAACCTCACAGGGTGGCAGCTGACCTAAATAAATAGTTGATAAACACTTTGCAAAGATGTTTTTTCCTGTGTTTGTTGTATGTACCATAATGTAAACTTACCATCAGAAAATACGCTTAAAATGCTTTTACTTTCCAGTCCCCTGTATCTGATGCATATGTATTGAAAGGATTAGCTTCAAAATCTAGCCTTTCAGGAGAATACAGAAAGACTCATTGTAAATAATTCTCATTGTAAATAATAAGCTTTATACAGATGATTCTTATGACTTCATGAAAATAGCTGAAAACTATCCCTCTGCTTTAGAACTCCAGAGAACACTTGCAACACGAAACACCTGCGAAGTACAATGCTAGAGTCTAGAATAATTTTCACACAACTCAGTATTTTTAACTATTGGTTCTCATTATACTAAGTTTTGGGAATCTTTACTATATTTATTTTTAGATTTTTACATTAAAATGTTTTTATATTTTTAACTAAACACAGATTGTTTAAAAATAACCTTGAAAAAGCCAAAAGCACACTCCTCTGAGTAATACCAGGATTTATCTTCCCAAATTCTAAGTCAGCTTTTGTCTCCATTTTAAATTTAGCAAACTGTTTACAACAGATAAAACGTCAACAGGGAAAACAAACCATTTTTTACAGGGAACAAAATATTTCACTGTGTAATGACTTAAGAGAACACAGCCCAAGAAGTAACCACACAGATGCCAAAGCAACTGGAAAAAAAACTCCCACGTTGCTTGTACACCTGCTCTGAGACAGCAAACTTTTCCTCCTACTACACTGCTTCAGTAGCTCTATTGTACATCAAGCTGAAGGAGAAAGGCTGATCCAGCACACCCGCCCTGCCTCTAAAATTAGTGGCAGAACTAAAAATGAAATCAGGTGTTGAGTATTTCTTGGCAGATACGTGTAACTCTGCATGTGCCAGTAAAGTCTTCTGTGGTATGCGCTCAAGCTGGCCTAGAAATGGTGCTGTAGATTTCAGAGAAGCTCTTAAAATGACATGTGTTCATGCTATGAGAATCTTTACCATCTTCAGCTTTTCATGTATCCATTTTCATAGACACAGTCCATAAAATTAGCCTCCATGTTATTTTTACGCAATTTTCCCATTGCTTAGTCACCAACATCCAAGATTATTTGAATTCATACAATACATGTGACATAGCAGTCTTGAGGTAATCAGACATGGTTCTATTTCTTACCATTTGTAAAGCTACGGAGTTATGCTAAGAGCAACTCCCAACTCCCTGAATCTGAATCCACTGACCATTTATGCATTTTGTTGCATTCAGTACTTTTCAATAAAATGGCTTTCATTCCAAACTCACAAATAATTTCAGGAATAAAAGTGAAATTTTTTTGTTGAATTGATTCAGAACTTCCTCCTCACACTGTTGTTAGGTAATAAAAATCAATTATTTGTGCAGCTTTACCATATGACCATTTTCAGTGTCATGTCTTTGTTTTCATTGATAAAGTGTTCCAAAAAACCCAAACAGTACAGTGCACGGTTTCACCCCACTGCATCTAAAATTCTAATAAATTAAAGGATATGTAAAATTACTTACTGAACACATCTCCTCGGGGTTTCTGAGGATCTAGATGGATCCTGTTGTCATCTGTAACTGCTTGGGAAGATGTAGTTTCAATGGGAACATGTGAAGGCTCTTCAGTTGTTATGAGAGGAGTTCTTTGTGGTGGTAGTGTAGGTCTTAATGTTGTAAGTTGAGGTGGTGTTGGAGGTGAAGGCCTTGCTGCTGGAGTTGTTACTGGCCTTGTTGTCACTGGCACATACCTAGTGGTTGGTTTTGATGTCAGTTGAGTTGTTGGCCTGGGTGTAGGTCGAGTTGTTGGCCTGGGTGTAGGTCGAGTTGTTGGCCTGGGTGTAGGTCTAGTTGTTGGCCTAGGCGTAGGTCGAGTCGTTGGCCTGGTCACTGGCCTTTCTGTAACAATAGTAGGTACATATGGTGGTCTGAGGTGTAGCCTTGTGCCTCCAACATCAGGAATCCTATTTGTTATATCACTGCCTCCCTTAGAGAGTGTGCTGTTGCCCTTGAATATATGATATGGACCAGGTGGTTCAATCATAACATTAGGAATAACTGCAAAGAGAATTGAAATGGGACCAAAATGGACATCTGAGTCTCTTGCTTCAGAAACTTAACAAGATATTTCATTATGACAGACAGTCTTTGCTGAAATCATTTCTGTTCTGAATGTTTCCACTCATTAGAAACATACTTTAGCATCAGCACTGCTGAATTATCACATCCCTTTAAGTAGTACTTCTCATTACAGCAGTTTAGAGATGATTTAAAATGACTGAAGGCCAAGAGACTTACAACCCCAACCTCCTCCCAAGCATCAACTCTCTTTCCAAGATGGTAAAATTTACCCAAAAGCACCGTTAGTAAAAAAGCATGGACAGGAAAGATCTGTGTTAAGCAGCCCTCTAAACTGGACAAGTTTGTACTCAGGAGAGGAGACAAGTTTAGTAAGACTCCAATTTTACAACAATTTTAATAATGGATTAATGGATGAACAGATACCTTTGGCTTCAGAAAGTTACCTTTCAGACCTCTCCACTTCTTCTAAACTTTTCTCCTTGTCAATAAGCATTAGTCATTTTACAGAGATTGAACCTAAGCCAAGGGCCTTCATTTAGATCTTTACCTTTGCTAAACAGGAGGAAACTAAGTCAATGGCACTTTCTCAGCCTCCACAAAAAGGTGAAGGTGAATAAGCACCACCTACACCACAGTGACAGTGCCTGCAATACCATCTCCCCCAATATTTCATAAAGAAAGAACAACAAATTTTAACTTGGTTTCACAAGGGGAGGTTCTGCAGACATGAAATGCAAGAACGTCTGTTTTGTTATTTATAATTTTCTATTTATTAATAAGCTTTTTATATCTCACTGGAGATCTTAAAAGCCCCAATAAGAACTCTAGCCACATATTTTGTGTACAAGTGTTTCAAGTGTAACACACAGTTAAAATTAAAAACTAGTGTTTGTTAAACAATGAATTGTTTGATGATAGTAGGTAAAAAGACTTTCTCTCTGGCCACCTGTTTATTACTATTCTTTTGAATACCCTGCAGTTTTTACACTATGGTATATTAAAAGATCAAATGTCCCAATAACACATGAAGTGTGTCCACATATAATTGCAAGCACTCAGGTTGTGAAAGATCACCTTAGCCAGATTACCTCACCATGATTGCTATAGCCAAAGGAAACAAGTCTGCAATGGTACTGCTCTTTAAAGAGAGCAGTGAGTCACCAAAGACGAGAACCCACGTATGAACACAGGGTCCTCAAAAAGATTCAGCAGATGTCATAGAGCTGCACAGTCCTGAGGGATGTCAAATGTGGGGGAGCTTCAATGACGTATTCTGTACCAAGGGGAGTAGCTGCTACTGCCAACAAAGGGAGGAAGGGAATTCTCCAGTAGGGAACTCTTCCAGAGAAATCCTCCGTCTTGACTTTGCTCATATCTGGGGAGCAGTAGGGAGTGGACAAGGTGAGCTGCTGAAATGGGCCAGTTGCAGAGTGTACATAGTAACATGGTACGAGTAATAAATAGTCCTGCTTGACCAGACCTACCCTGCTTACTCAGTAGTTCTCATCCTGAAGCAATCTCTAGAACGAAGCTGTGAATAGGGAGAGGTGAATTTCTTTCTAATTATGAAAATGTCTCAGGGAAAGGTATTTTTACCAAGGCATGCTAAGGCTCAGAGAACTCTGACTACATTCCCTAGCCCCTTATTAAGCATTAAAAATAGTTACGAGAAACTGAGCCTGACAGTGGTGAATCCCTAAATTTACAACGTGGGACACATTTACTTTTAGGAATCCTTTTTTAAAAGAAGCATTACGTACGTATGCAGTTTGTTCCATTGTCTCTGTACCCTTCTTTACACTTGCATTTGTAGGATCCTGGTGTATTGTAACATCGTGAAAAACTACCACACTGATGGTGGCCAAGGGAACATTCATCTATATCTGCAACAGAAAGTTACATTAAAAAAAAAAAAAAAAATTACATCAAAAAAACTTGACTTTCCACTGATCCCTGCAAAAACACAAACAGTAGTACGGTCATTAGGAAAATATTATTAATTTTGAAAAATTTAATAAAATCAAATTGCCAGTGGGAAAAGGAAGACAAGACAGTCACAAATCAAAGTGATGATACGAACATCAGGGTAAAAGGGACTATGGTGCCACTCTGGTATTACTCGGCTTGTACCTTAGCATCAGCTTCAATGATGTGCTGTGGTATACTGCAGTTGAGATCATAAAGATCACAATTTTAATAACCACTTTTTAAAGGTGACATAAGAATAGAAAAACTGAGTGTAGGAATATGCATGTTCTTAATCACACAAGTATTGAACTGTTTGTTCATAAAATGCTTCCCCTATTATACATTTGTATAGATGTTTCTGTATCAAGTAGAAACTGCTTGAAACATCTTACATGGCATTTCCATGTTTGTTGTTAGTGACGCAAGAAAACAAATTCCAGTGCTCTGCACAGAGATTTATCTCAAAAAATACACTTAAAACAAACATAAAGCAATGCCTCATTATCTCCACATGATCCTTTTTTCAGTGAAAGGATCATAACTAGTTGAGGCCCTGGGAAACTAAGACAGTGGGACCTGGGAACATCTTTGTTGAAGGGCACACACCAGCTGCATTCCAGTCTCATGTCCAGGCAAAGACAGGTTATTTCCCAACCCCTGCCTTTTCCCCACCTGTCTTCAGGGGAAGGAAAGTTGGGCAGCCTGGGGTTGGAAGGAGCTGGGGTGTGCTCTAGCCACGTTTTCTTATCTTGGACCTTGAGGCATCTATGGAGCACACCTGTGTTACACCTCAGATACAGCCAAAGCTCATACACTGCTCCAAACCTACAACCGTCTGTGCACAGTGAAACCTGCGGCGACAAGGGCTTTGGAAAGGAATTCCTGGGGTCATCAACTCTGCTCTCCCACTAGCTTCCACAGGAGAAACAGTTACAAGAATGGGGGCCAAATACATGCTTTCTTTTCACAGTCTATTTCTATAATCCACCCTTTTCTAAAATACAGATGCAGTGCAACCTACAATAATCTGCTTCAACATTTCAGCCATAAGTAAACATTCCTTTTTAAGTAAACATTCCTTTTTAAGCCATTAATTTCAGTTTAGAATATGCAGCTCTACTACATGCACATAAGAAATAAGTTGTTACTACCATGGCATTGATATTTGCCTCCGATGTACACTAGATCAAAGCCTTTATGACACCTGCAAATGTAGCTTCCAAAAGTATTGATGCAGTGCCTAAATCGTGGACAGATAACTCTCCCAGTAGCACATTCATCAATATCTGTGGAAACAAAGGAACTGCATTATTTTTAAAGGCAGTTAAAATACAATCTATACTATCTAAATTAAAAGTTTCACACAATGAAAAACTAAAGAAGAATAGTAAAAGTATTTTTATAAGGTTCTTTTGGCTAAAAGCTGGTCAGCCAGCAGTTATCCCTAAGCACTTTTCTGGCTGCGCCATCTCAGTTCAGCTCTTGGTCACACGACCAAATTTTTACACCTCCTGTGTCAGAAGCCTTTGCCAATACTGTAAGTGATAAGAGATTCACTGGTATAATGAGCATTGCTACTGAATCTGGAATGCTTGCTCTATGCTCCTGCCATCCTGGTACCCTTCCCCGTACCTGGAGAGGAGACGTTCTTTAACTCCCCACTTGCACCCCAGAATGCACCACAGCTTCTTGAAGGCCTCAAAACACTCATCCTCAAAACTGTAATGGTATTGGTCTGAAGAAAAGCTGTTTCATGTTATTTGTATACCTTTATTTTGTCCCACTAAGCCCTGCCTGGTTATAAAGACACCACCTGGATTTACAGGCAAGGAATAATAATAATAAAAAGCACCCCAGTAATTATTTTTCTGAAACATTCCTGAAATACTGTTCCTGTGGCACAGGTCATATGTGCGTATTCAAAGTACATCATCCTGCAATAGGAGGTGGTGTCTTTTTTGAAAAATCTCAGGTGTCCCTAATCCATGACCTGTCCATTGAGCCTATCAGGAAATCTTCATCTCTTCAAAACTTGATCTGAACAAAGAGAGTTCAAGCTAATGCCGGGGGCAGTATTTCTGGGTCTCCTACCAGTTAGTTACCACAGGCCAAATGCTTTTTGAGTACCTGCTCTTTGTAAACTCTTGCCCTGCACAGTGCCTGTGGTATAGCTGACCCCTTTCACTGAGACGTTGGTCACCTAACTGACCTTTAAAACATCTCTGAGGTGCTGAGATACATGGCTCCCATTTGCCCTGCCAAGGGCTTCCAACAAGACCTGAAGCAATGCTTCAGCAAGTGACATCCAGGCAAGGACAGAGGTGAGAAGACACAGGTGATGCTCAGTAAATGTCTGATGCCCCTTATTTTCCAGAAGATGCTGTTCTTCATCCTAACAAACAAGTCAGTCAGAGACCCAGGGAGCAGTCAATGCTCACCAAGTGCTGCTTTCACTGTCTGGGAATCTCTCAGATGAGGTCAGGCTGATAACAAAAGCTGCCTGCACTGCCACTCACTCTGTAGCCCTTAGAAACCAAGCTGAAGCTTGCAAGTGCTTGAACCTTAATTCTTCTCTGAGGTAGAGACCTCCTATGCACGGCTGCCTCTGACGCACACCACTCCTGACGCTTGTTGGTTATCTACAGGGCACAGTTCAAGCCTTTGCTCTGCAGCTCTATCAGGCTCTTGATCTACAGGAAAGCAAGATTTTGCTCTCCACACAATTCTTTTCCCAAAAGAAGTACTTCAGCTGCAGGTGTCAAGAGTGCAAAACAAAGCTTGAGTGATTGCTGCCCTGCTGCTTGTGAAAGAGGCCTGAACGAGGCAGAGAGGAGCCCGAGTCTCTTGCATAGCACAGAAAGAACATTTCCACAAAACTGCTGGTTAGTTAGGGCAGCTACCTGAGGCAGGGAGATGTAGCTTCAAATTCTCCAACCTGTGTTTTCCATAGGCAAAAGAAACGACCTAAAGCCATGAATTACTGGTTGGATGGGCTTCCCCAGTAGTTCCTGCTGGCACTGTCCCGCTCTGCATGAAGAATTACTGAGGACAGCAAGGATTCAGCCCCTGAGCTCCCACACTTCTGGCCCATCAGACTGCTCCCAAGTAACAGCTCTCCTCTACTTTCAGATGTAAGCACTTCTACAATGCCATGGTAGAGGCCTGAATGAGAAAGAAAAAGAGGCCAATACTGGGCACCTCTCCACATACCTGAATCTCCCTATAAATCTGCCTCTTGGTTTGCATTAACGTTTTAGGCTTTGAGTAAATTATTAACAGTTTTACAAATTCTACCATGTTCCCTACCATCACTTAATTTACAAGCCACAATTTTCTACCCTTTATTAAAATATTATTTCAAAGCTGCAAATTCCAGACTATTGATTAACATGCAAATTCCAGACTATTGATTAACATGAGTAAGTAGAGGTTCTTTGCTGTGAGTATGACCACATTGCCAACTCAAGCTCTGAACAACTGTGACATTGATTTAAAAACAGTATAATTTTTAAGTTTACAAGGCCATATTTTCAAGTTTCTATACACAACCAAAACAACTAGAAATAATTTATTTTAAAGTGAAAATAATTATTTTCAGTCCTCAAATAATTTCAGAGCTTCTGAAGCTGAAACATGTATACTGCTAATTTCATTAAATGAAAATCACAATCCAAAAAGCTGGCAACACTGATTCATAAATTGATTCAAGAGTCATTAATCAATTGATTAGTCAATTGATCTGTATTTTCACTGAATACTTTGCTGAATTCTTTTTCCATTTGTTGCTATTTAGTTTATATGATTTACCTTCACAGCCGAATTGTTTGGTAGCTCTTTACTGATTGTCTGGAAGGAACATTTTAACAAAAAGAATGATCAGCATGTGTTAAACTAAGAATAGAATAATGCCTAGAGGAATTTCCACCTGTGCTAAAAATAAGCATGACATTCCCAGCTATCTTTCAAACTCTCCTCAAATAAGGATTTAATGAGCTGCAGCCAATGAAAACTTCAGTTTTTTTACCATCACCTACACTTCTATTTGTACTACAGCAACATCCAGACCCTCGCTGGAGCTGACAACCTCCCCAACAGTGATGGGCTTGTACACATCTAAAGAAAACGCACAGTCCTAGCCCCAAATAGCTTCAATTCTTGGAGGTATTTACTGGCTTCAGTACCACTCAAAATTGATAGACAAATAACACTAAAAGGGTGCATGAAATAATTTCTTACCAAAAAAGGGGAGTAGATGATGTTATGATCCATGAAGGACATAAATTTCTTTCTCTGTATTGTACAAGATTGCTCTGAATTTTTTGTGGAAAACTTTAAAAATAGGTTATGAGATCAATCTGAATGATGCACACCCAACTGAAATGTGGGTACACAGTTCTTCACCTTCCTGGGAAAAAAAAAAGTGGGTTTTTTTGAACACTACACTGAAGAACTAAACACTAAAAGGGCACTTCAACACTAAAAGGGCACTTTGTTTATTTCAAAGTACAAAGTTTGCCTGAATATAAAAATGCATAGTAGGAGAACCTTGCAAGTATTTTTCTTGGAAATTTCTGTACTTGGTATAACTTCCTTGAATTTATGTTTAAAATCAGTCAGCTCACTATGGTGTGGCACAAGTCACTTCCAAAGATCTCTGCCTGCCATAATGTCCACAGTGTAATGAATCACAATTCCATCTCTTCAGCACGTGACAATGGCGGGTTTTTTTCCTCCTGTTCTACCCATTGTTTTCCATACACAGATGTACCAATTGCACACTTCAGAAAGCTTCTGACTTAAAGCTGTGCCTGCTCCTCACATCATAATATCTACAGTCTTTCCCTTGCCCTGCCAACAAATTCTTGGTCAGCATGGGTCAGCCACTTGGAAAACCACCACCCCTGTGGACAGCCATGATACCCAAATGGGTGATTAGGACATTCACATTCTCTTACACTCTTTCAGTGCAAGTGTTGCTACTGGTTATGGAACTGCAGCACTGCATAGGATATAAATAATAAAATCAATGGAGCATTATATCGACTCGGGATGTATAGTTAATGACTAATGAAATCACATGTCACGCTGTTCTTCAGACCGTAGTAGAGTGTGGCACAATACAGTCTGATTAACCATAAGCACCTTTTCCACGTTCACAAACGTGGGAACAAAATCTTTCACTTTTATACAGCCTGAATTCCTGAGTTTATTTTAACCTGAAGTTTTCACAGTATGAAAGAAAGACAGTAGCTTCAATCCCATTAATACTGGGAGTGTGCACAGGCCTTCACTTTGTCCCAGTATAATCTCAGTGATACGCACAAATTATCCCTCTACCCCCTGAGCCTACCAGCACCTTGCTCGGTGTGAAGGAGAGCTGACCTCCCCTTTTTTTGTGCAGGCAAGTATTTTGGAGTCTCTGTTAGCAATAGTTCAAAATTATCCAGTAACAGGAGTGGTAAGGCTGGAGGGCTTGGATACCAAGCAGTCCGTGCAGGCTTTAAGCAGTCAATGAAACTTGCAGAACTGTAGGAAAACACTGGTGATCTCTGACACAGACCACCTGAGAGCACCTGAGCAACATGCTTATCCCAATTCTCATTAGTAATGTCTTTAAACTGCATGTATGATGCATTCTAAATACATCTGATAAACTCTTTTGAACTGCATTTAGTGCAAGGACAAAAAACATTTTGGAGAAAAAAAAAATTAAAACTACATTTGATCACCTACCTATGCAAGTCCTGCCATCAGGCCCTAGCTGCAGTCCTGGAGAAGGACAGCGGCAGCGTACTTCCCCTTTCAGTACATCACAGCCATACTGACAGTTTGCCATCGAGCAGGAAAGAGCACCTAGGGAAAAATAATTGAACATATTTAGATAAAGGCTCTGATCACTACCAGAAAATTACTAAAAACTTTGGAGAATTAAGACGTCGTATAATCATGACAGACGCGGAAAAATGCTCGTCGAATTTGAGAGGTATGCATTTAGGCTTTAAAGAGCAAATGCATATGCAGTAAATGTTTTCTTTCCACAAACCACAACTCTAAGAAAAAAAATTAAAAAAAAGAAAACCACCACAACTGTATAAAGTTGTTTCATGGAATGCAATGCAGCCCCCATGAGGAATATAAAGCCCAGTATGTACCATAAATCCTCCTGGACAGTACTGCCATTTTAAAACAGGAGTATCTCCAATGAAAGGCAATTTCTCTCCCCTTCTCTCTGTCCAGACACTCAAAGTATCCACTTTTATGGGAGCAAGTAGGAACTTGATCTCCAGAGAGATGACAGTACAATTTTATACCAGTCAAACAACCAACATCTGCAGCTTTAACGATTTTACATTGGTAAGGACATAATACAGCAGAACTGCAGGTGTCTTGCTGCAATGAAAACTGCAAGCACTTGTTGTTGAAGGCCAATTAACAGCATGATTTACAGCACTGAAGAATGCTTCTGGGGAAACTTATAATAAAACTAATACAATAAAAATACTTTATCTTGTTTCGCTCAGCCTAATTTCATCAGAAAAAAAGAAGCTAATCTTTTGCAACTGCCTGATTTCCAGTAAGAGGACTCATCTTCACTTCCTAAGTTTCGCAGGGAAACCCAAGCAGGGATCTTGAGGAGCTTAAAAAAATGCAAGCAACAAGCCTTGCCGTACTTGAGCACGTTCCATCTGGCATAAGCATGTAGCCGTTCAGACAGTAGCACTTGTAGCTGCCGTAGGTATTCATACACCGGTGTTTGCACGGCCGCGGCTTTAGTCCACACTCATTTAAATCTGAAATGAAGGGTACATGGGAAGGGGGTGGGAAAAGAAAACATAAAGTATGGGTGAAAAAACTACTAGTTCAAGTTCCTGGAGAAAGAAGGGAAAATATGGCAATCAGGTTTTTTTATATGCAGGACAGCTGAGAGCCAATGTCCAGAACGTCCTGCATGAAGCACTGTTCACCCCTCCTGCCAAATGTTTTCTTCTGTTTCATAGATATCCTTTCAGAAATGACAGCATTAACATCAGATTAAGTGCCAACAGAAGTTTCATTAGGGAACGCACAAGCTCAGGTTGCCTACATCTTGCCACCATTCACATTGATGCCACGTCCAGGACCAGCCAGGAGTCTGGAGGAGGAGGAAGGAGAAAGCCAATGTCACTGCTG
Organism: Chlamydotis macqueenii; assembly: GCF_036417535.1. Lineage (NCBI taxonomy): Eukaryota > Metazoa > Chordata > Aves > Otidiformes > Otididae > Chlamydotis > Chlamydotis macqueenii. Next base: position 26,850,753 of record NC_141559.1, read on the forward strand.
CAATCACTATCAGTTACTCTGATAGCGATTCAGTGATTCACTATCATGCTTCAAAATCAGTCACAAAGACAGGAAAGCTGATGCTAACCTACTTAAAACAATCTCATGAAGAAAATGTATTCCTTACCGTCTAGAAAAATAATGGAAAACAGTATCTGACATCAGTGATATTTGTCAAGGACTATCCACAAAGGCTAGCATTTCAGATTTACAATTTAATACAGAATTCATGACTTAAACTGAAAACATTCAGCCTACAATTTTCATATTAGTAGACAAAACTCCTAACAAGGAGTAAAGACTGAGTGAGGAATTCCTTCAGAATTCTCTTCCAAGAATGCGTGTTGGTTTTATCTGGGTAAACCAGAATAATTTGTTCCTTAGTTATTTGTGTTCTGAAAAGTAAATATGACAGTAAAGGTGAAAAATAATAAATCTATTCACAAATCCAGCCAGTAAGTACTTAACAACTGAGTTACCGAGTCTCACCTCTAATATCACACAATGCTGTCTGGAGGTCTGTTACAGTAAGAGAGTCACTATTACTTCCAGGAACTTTTCAAAGAGCCATCTCCACTATTTAAGCACTTTCTCATCAAGTGTCACTCCCTAACCCATGTAGCAGAAAACAAAGCCCTGGGGCTTCTACTGTGTGGCAGACACACGAACACAGCAGCCACTTGTTAAAATGCCAGCTGAGAAGGCACCACATGCTTTCTATGGACTAGGCATGAAGGCTTAGAGGTAAGACATTAAAACAGAAAGACAGATATACCTGTCATTAGAATGAAGCCACTAATTCATTGATCGCTTTACAGATTACAAGTAGCAACCTTAATAAGGTCTGTGTTGTAAACAGAGTGAGAGAAAGTTATGTTCACTGTGGAGAGGAAGTCAGAGAAAACACTGCTTCTAGACAACTACACCTGGAGTTCTTCAAATTTCTAGTATCTGGATTTCAAATTAATCTTGAAACACTGTAATCACTTAGTTTTGGAGGGCAAGATTCTTAATCTTATTTTTTTTCAGGTTTAAGTGTTTTCAAATGCCATTCTAAAATTGAGCAGTTTTCCCCTTTCATTATGACTGATACAATGCAGAGCAATCAAGAGAAAAATAAATGTATCAGATGACAAGTCACTGATGTAATCCAAAATCAGCCACAAGGATTTTGCCAGCAAAAGAGCACTCTGTTATGTCACTGCTGTTCCTAAGAGCTCTTGTGTGCTGTGTATCATAACATTTTTACCTTCTGACCTACTTCGTTTTCATTTTCATGAAGTCAAGGAAGAACGATCATGATGCAGACAGGCATTTGCCCCTCCCCACAAACCTTCCCCTAACTGATGAATATGACCTTTTTTACTTCATTTTCCAAGGCCTCGGTAAGAGCAGTGAGTTTAGGGATAAGAATACTCCCTGCTCCCCTCTGCTGTGAGAAGGTAGTGGTAAGAGACATCATTTCCACTTTCTTCCTGCAGAAGGCTGGACAAGATGTTTCTGCAAAGCCTGAAGGAGAACATTTGCTCCCAGAGTGACAAGGAAGACCAGGTGAGCATAAGCAGGTCTTCAGTGAGAAAAGGTTGCCAAAATAAAGGCTGGATCTATGCCTGATAAACAAGGAGTGATGACCATCTCCACAGCCTTCCTGCAGATCATGCGCTGCAGAAAGAGCACCCCTTTCCACTCTCTACTCTTCAGGAGTTTGAAAACATTTCTGGAGTTGCTAGAACATACTTCTCCCAACAGGCACCAATGCCACAATCACAAGAATGTACCTACTTGGTTTGAAACAGCTGTAGAAGAGATGTACATTTTCTACTGTGAAAACAGGATCTTCAGCTAAGAGTTGTGACTATTGAGAGCATGTGCATAGGTCAAATGGAAAAGCAGCAGATGATTATGCTATAAGGGAAGGGCAAGTTTGTACTGTTGAAATCTTTATGTAAAAAAACAACTTTACATAAAAACACTCAATCATAAACAGGTGAAACCTTGCAACTTCTCTGGGAAGCACAAAAAGCTGGATTTTTCTTTCTTCTGTAAAACTTACTACAATTAGGCAGCTCCTGACAGACATTATAGCTGCATTAACATATTTATTACACATGGAACACATCTGTTTAGAAAGCCATCATTAAATTTAAAAACTCTGTTAGAGTTTGACTTCAGTTCATAAAAGTATCCCCACTACTGACTATTACGAGATTCATGGACAGCAATAATTTTGAAGTAAGAGTAAGAAAAGTTCTGTAAGTCTAAAACACCAATAGTCTTCCTGTTTTGTGCAAAACTCATCACATTACAAAGTAAATGCGTAACAGAGCTAAGTATAGAACACTTAACTAGAAGCAGGGACAGAATGAGGAAAGGTGATGCTGAAATTAAGCTGACAGGCAGGATTTTAAGAGTGCCTGTGCTAACTTCTAGTACTGCACTTCAGCTCCTAACTTTAGATATTCCTGAAAACTTTACCCTTAAGAACTGTCTCGCACTTATTGCCAGAGCTACAACCACAGATCCAAAGTTGAGAATGTAAAAATTTATGACTGTTCTCCATTTACCATCTTACATAAAGTACAGATTACAGGATGAACCTTAAAGAATTTAATCTTTCTATAGGACTCTGAATACTACACCACCCTTTGGTACAAAATATTCTTAGTATAGAAATTAAAGCTCTGGTATTGACAAAAAGACAGCTATTAGTAACACATTCTGAGAATAACTTGGTATAAAAAATAGGTGCAATCAACTGTATTAGGATATCACATTACATGCTTTTTCTGTGGAATTTTGACTAAGTCACTTCTATTGTCTTTGCTTCATTTGATTTTTGCCTGTGAACAAATGCTGTCACATCAGCGTTTCACTCCTTTGATTCACACTTTTTAAATATGTTGAAAGTAAAATGCCTGTGCCTTGAAAAAGTCAAAATTTTTAACCTGGCTGACATAACTATTTCTGCAAGGCAGCAGAAATAGGCTGTCAGCACAACTCCACTTAAACCTAAATCTCTTGTGTCAAGGGATTTCACTTTTGCCTGTGAAATTAGCTATGGAGAGAAAGATGGTTTGTAATCTTACGGGGTCAGAATGAATGCTACTGTTTAGGAAAACAAGTACTGGCTGTGCTGAGCCTGCTTAAAAGAGAAGCCAGCCTGCAAACAGGTTAGATGCGTTAGAGCATACTGCTCAGCCCATCTTATTTTCCCTGAAATGCAAATTCTCTTTTTCTCCTTTTCACCAGCGCAGACAGGCCCATACTCGGAAACTGCACGACAAGCACCACTCAGTTTCCTAGGAAGCACATTGTACGATTACTGGCAGGTCCTACTGGTTCCTCATAAAGGCTTGTATGAATATGCCGACAGTGTTCATGATCTGCCTCCTTAAAATCTGTAACAGCGTGCCTCCCTAAGAAGAGTCTGGATGTTCTGCACATGGACTGGGGGAGCGTTGAAACATTCCTGCTATTTATATACTGTATCTGCTTCTGTCTTTCCTGTTCCTTAAGCAAACTCTGTTTTTTTCAGGAACAAGTTCAGGCCAATGTTAGCAGTCAAAAAGTCAGTTACAGCAACACACCTCTTGAACAAGTGTTGGTTTAAAAAAGGTCAGGTTACTTATCAACTGTGTATTTCAAGCAATATCTATGAAGACATCTCAGTATAAATGTCTATGCATCAAAAGAGGAAATAAGAAAACAGCAGAAGTTTCCTCTAAAAAATTCTTTTAGTCACCTATAATCTCACACTGGAATTTAGAATATATAGCACAACACTATTAGAAAGTTTAACAAATCCCTTCAATTTCTTTGCAGGAATGTCCACTTACTGTCCCACACTTCAGAATTTCACTCTTCAGCCACTTCAATCCCCATGTTGCCTACAATTGTACAGTCAATGCAAAAGCAGCACTCTTAATTTCAAAATAACATAAGACAGTAGCATACATAGAAGCAGACTGACAGCTTTGGGTACTATAGAAAGCCAGTCCATAACATAAGTGCAGGCTGCTGAGCACAAGTATTTCATTTTTAAATAAATGAAATTAAAATGTGAATGGAAGGAAAGGATTACAGTGCTATGCTGGCAAATCTGGATGTGACTTCTTTGACTACTGCATGGCATCACACATGATCTTGGATAATGATCGACTTCAGTACACACTTAACAGTGGGCGCTCATAGGAAGACGCAATAAACTGCTATTTTCTTTAATTAGCTTCTGTAGAAGACTCCAGCACTCAAACCTTTTCTGCCTATTAACTAGCTTGGATCATGCAACATAAAGGTCAAATATTCAATACCAAATTTACTCAGACTTTGCAAACAGAAAGCCAGGGGCCAGAAACCAAGTCTAAAACTAAACTGTTGTCACTAAACAGTAGATCAGCTTTTACTTCCAGCAACTACGACACTACCATGTCAAACTTCACTATGAGGGATTTGTATCACCCTAAAAGAGTTTTATTCACATCACTTAGTCTGATTAATCAACAGCTGCCAAATGCAGAAGTTAACAACCCTCATTTTCTTCACCTTCCAGCTTTACGTAAATCACAGCTTTGACTGGCAAACAAATCTAACCTGGTAAACACTACCCATTGCTCTCACTTTACAAAGGGACTCAGAAACAACAACAACAACAAAAAGTGCAGGCCCTGAAAGAAGAGTAGAGGAAAGAAACAAAAGTAAGTTACAACCATGGAGAGTCAAGCCTTTTCAGAACACAGGCACACAGCATCAAGAAAATACAATCTGGTATTTGCTCTGCATGCTAACGACACTGCAGGTTCAGCTCTTGCATCACAGCCAGGGATCTATCAGCCTCAACAACCTCTTTGCAAGAAATTGTATTACTGTTTCAAGCCGTGCAGGTAGAAGGAGCACGCCACCTGAAATACAGGACCATCTCACCCCTTGATGGTGTATTTCTTGCATGATGATCCGGGGGGCGGAATAGAAGCGCTTCATGGCTCTGACCAGGTGGACTTGTATATAGCTGCTCATCTTCAGAGGATGGGAAGAAGGTATAATAAAAATGAAATGACCAGATCTTTGTAATATGCATTACTTCATCATTTAAAAAAAAAAAAAAAAATCAAGTGCCGACAAGAATTGCATTACAAAAGGAGACAGTAGCAAATTTTGCATCACGTTCCTGGAACAAACAGGGTAAATTACAGAAAAGCAGCCTTACACTCTTTGCGTAAAAATAGCCTTTCCTAGCCACTCAAAGTTAACCTGCATATGCTTTAGATTGTTAGCAAAAATCACAAGTTTTCAACTATTTGTATTTGTCTGTGTACTTGGATCTTATTGAAGAGCAGGTATCAATTTTGACGAACACATTTTTAAAGAAGTATTAGTTCCGTTATCAGCACTATAAATTAGACAGCTGGAACAAGGTATTTTCTTTCAAGTTGCTCAGTTTTTTTCTTAACTGGCTACAGCTGTAAACCTGGGATCAAAAAGCTAGAAGGGAAACACTAAAGTCACTCAGGAGATTTGAATGCTGTGGGGAGAACACATCCTTAGCTCTCATGCAAAATCACTCCAATTTAGTTGCTGATGATAACAACATAAGTAAGAGATATCAGCTAATCCTAACTTCTGAGTGACCTAAAGCAAGGTTAAGATTGCCACAGCCACTGCAGTGCTTCTGGAAGAGGACAAGCATCCAGGCATCACTACACAGCCAGGGTGCAATAGCTCTGCTGTGAGGCTGGGTTCCTCTCTTGGATTGGTCCCTGCAATACAGCTTGATCCACAAGGCCCATGTAGATGAGATGTAAAGCCTGTTTATCAGAACACATTTTACCAAGAACCTATGCATACTTTAACAGCCCAGCACCATTCACACACCCTAGAAAGATTTCCATCTCTGCGGGGGAACTCTAACATTCCTTCTGTCAATATCATTACTTTCTGTTATTACTAGTTATTATTCTAGAAGAGAAACAAGAAGGATGGCCCACAGACTGAACAGGACAGGTGCTATATTAAGGTATAGTAACACAGGTCACACTTATCCTCTGTGATTTGAATTTCCTCCCAGTAAAAGCAGACTCTGCATCCACTATGCGCATTCACGTCTCATCCTAATGCCAGCACGTGGCAAAAACGCATATCCTGACCACTGGAATAGCTCAAGGGTCTCGCCATATAATAGAATAGACACAGGCTGTAGTCATCTGAACTGGTGTACATTTGTGATACCAGTCAGCAGGCATCTCAGATACCTCATGCACATCTGCCATGGCAACTTTGCCACCAATATCATGCAAGAATATTTGATCAATACTGCCTAAAAGGCTTCCTTTAATAATTTATCACAATATTTTTCCTTCCTTAGCATTTAGTGGAAAGTGAATAGTTTAGTTCAAGACTGCAGCCTCCATCAATATGCACAGTATTCTTTCGATATTGTTAAAGTAGTTAGTACATATATAAACAGTTACATATACATGAAAGAACTGGTAGTTCATTGCACTGTTCTCTAAAAAAGTTCCAGACTGATCAAAATAGGTGTAGAATAATAAAATCATAACAACCCATCCTCTAAAATGTCAGCCCAGAGTAAAGGGAAAAGTAGACAGAATAATTTGAGAGATGACAGAATAAGTGAGACTTAAAACAAAATTGAAAAATACAACATTCATTTCCACATCAGTTTGGGAATGATTAGTAAATCTGAAAATAAATATGTATCTATTTTTAAAGAAAATAATTCCCTCTAAAATCAACATATCAAAAGAAGGTTAGCAAACACTAGGGTACACTTTTGAACAACAACATAGTTCTAAATATCACACTCTTCTACCATACTTCCTCCGTGCTCAAAAAACATATGAACTTTTTCTGTAAGCTGAGACAAGTGGAAAAGAGAACGGTCTTACTTAGATATCTTTGTATGTGAACATATCTTGGGCATCAAAATAAATCATGTATTATAATTCTACTTACACTCTAAGATCTTTATACCATAACATGTTTTGGAGATCAATTTTTGGCAAAAAAAAAAAACCCACAATAAAATTATATTGATAACTGAGTAACAGAACACCACCTTTCGCGCTCTTAAATATACACTACAGTTAATTGCTACCTAGCTAGTTCAGGATTAGAAACACAAAAATGAAAATGCATGAAAGAAATTGTTTTTAATTAAACAAATATTATTTCACTATCCAAACCTGAAAATTGTGACTTTATGAAATAACAATCTTGACCACAAGATTTAAATAATTTGATTCAGATTCAGGAGAGCATGTAAGTACACATTTTACATTAATCTCATTCATTTCATCTGAATGAAAGCAATCTCTTCCCCTTTGTCATCCCACTGTAGATGCCACTCTCTCTACAAATGTCAGTCCCAATATCAGAATAACTAAAGCAGTAACAGATCTGGTGTATGAGTTCATTACCCTATAAATACAGGTGACACAACATGTGGGGTAGAGGGATCAACAATACTTCTGTGGTTTAAAGAAGAAACTCTCTCTCTTGGACTTCACTTTCTTACCTTGGTTGCAGGTTTTTCCAGCGTATCCTGGGTGGCACTTACACTTGTTTGGCCCAATGCATTCACCATGTTTGCATCCTGGCTGGCATATAGCTGCAAATAGAGGAATACCCATTATTCTTCCACTCCAGTTACAGCTGACAGTGCTTTACTTTGAAACAATGACAACAACCTAACAAACAGTACAGTTTATGTTCCTCCCTTCAGCATCATTATCTGCTTCAAACACCACTGGTGAAACACCAGGTGCACTTTCAAAAATAACCACTCCCCCAATATATGTGGGAAAAGTGCGGTACCTGTTAGTAGTCTACTTTTGGACAATACTGCACCGTGCTGTTTCTGGGATATTAAACCCTTTCAACACCTCAGCAGCAAGCAGGCACTGTGCCTTCACTCACTCTCTCTATGCGTGTATGTACATACATTCATGTCGTTAAATTGGGTAAACCTGGAATACGCCCCAGCTACACAGAAAATGTGTACACTAACGTCACAGGTGACACACAAGCAGAGCCATCCTTCAGTCACTGATGGGCAGTAGCACAGATCCCAGCATTCACCATTTATCCTCTGTGACCGTAAGGCAAAACTCTTCACCTCCTTATTAAGCAATGTTTTGCCTTAACCTCTCTCTTTCAGGTGTTTGAATTCTCGTTTGGGAATTACCTTTTTTTTTTTTCTTCTGGAGGAAAAAAGGACTGTGTAAAAGCAAAAGCAACACTACTACTGTAATATGCTGCTTTATCACTGCACACATCCAAGTCACTTCCACTCAAAATATTTCAAGCATTTATCACCCAGCTCGCTGTACAGATACAGTCTCAGAATATGAGGTTATGGTCTATTCTGCTTCCAGAGGCAAATTTGCCAGGTAATTTCTAATTCCCTAAATTGAGTATAAATACAGAACTCAAATAAATAACAGTTAGGAAGACATTTTTTGGTACCTCTTTCAATATAACACACGTAAAATTCATAAAGCAAACTTTTAGAAGTTCAATAATAAAAAAAAAGAATTGATTTTGAAGAAATGTAAGAACTCATTCACAAATGTATTTCTACTGAAGTAGGATTAGCTAAGAGGAATAATTTTAGACTGTAATGAATCCTGCATAACTCTGGAAACCATTTTACAGCTGAGAATTTTAAACAACATTTCCAAGTCTTTTTAATTAGAAATGCCTTTCCATTATTAAACATACTGTTTCAACCTACTGGCAAACTACAGTATTTACTATGCTCTAAAATGTTGTTTATCATTTCATGACAAACTGCAGATGCAAAATTCTGGTGACCATACTGCTTAAGCAAGATGAACACAAATTAGACAGAAATCAGAGGGCGGCATAACTTCAATACCCTGTAATCACAATTTACTGTTTATCCTGACTTTAAGTTCATTTTCTAAACTAACAGTATCATTTTGAATTTGCAAAATAACTAACTAGATCCAGCTGTAATATTAATTAATCTGACAACAGGCTGTACCATAAAACTGGATGTATTACGGATGTAATTTAACAGAAATCTGTCAGAAGGCACTCAAAAATGTAGCTGGAATCCTAGCCAAGCTGTTCAATGGGGTTGAATTACAGAAAATTAAAACAGAAACAAGAGATTAGTTTTGGTTGTAGAAGAACTATGCAAGTACATCTCTGATGTTCTAAAATCTTTTCCATAAGATTCAAAGCATCCAACATAACCCCCATTTTTAAAAAGGGGAACAAGGAAGACCCGGGCAACTACAGGCCAGTCAGCCTCACCTCTGTGCCTGGCAAAGTCATGGAGCAGATTCTCCTGGAAACCATGCTAAGGCACATGGAGAGCAAGGAGGTGGTTGGTGACAGCCAACATGGCTTCACCAAGGGCAGATGGTGCCTGACCAATTTGGTGGCCTTCTACGACAGGGTGACAGCATCGGTGGACAAGGGACGAGCAACGGCTATCATCTACCTGGACTTGTGCAAGGCATTTGACACTGTCCCACACAACATCCTTCTCTCTAAACTAGAGAGACATGGCTTTGGCGGACAGAGCACTCCGTGGATAAGGAATTGTCTGTACGGCCACGCTCAAAGAGTGGTGGTCAACAGCTCAATGTCCAGGTGGAGAGCAGTCACGAGTGGTGTTCCCCAGGGGTCCGTGTTGGGCCTGGCCCTGTTTAACTTCTTTGTTGGCGACATGGACAGTGGGATAGAGTGCACCCTCAGCAAGCTCATCGACAACCAAGCTGTGTAGTGCCATCAACACACTGGAAGGGAGGGATACCATCCAGAGGGACCTTGACAGGCTGGAGAGGTGAGCCCATGCAAACCTCATGAAGTTCAACCAGGCCAAGTGCAAAGTCCTGCGTATGGGTTGGGGCAATCCCAGGCACAAATACAGGCTGGGCAGGGAATGGACTGAGAGCAGCCTTGGGTGCACTGGTGGATGGGAAGCTCAACATGAGCTGACAATGTGTGCTTGCATCCCAGAAAGCCAACCACATTCTGGCCTGCATCAAAAGAATTGTGGTCAGCAGATTGAGGGAGGCAATTCTGCCCCTCTACTCTGCTCTCATGAGACCCCACCTGGAGTACTGTGTCCACTTCTGGAGCCCCCAACATAAGAAGGACATGGACCTGTTGGAGAAGGTCCAGAGGAGCGTCAAAAAGATGATAACAGGGCTGGAGCACCTCTCCTATGAGGACAGGCTGAGAGAGTTGGGGCTGTTCAGCCTGGAGAAGAGGAGGCTCCAGGGAGACCAGTGGTCTTCCAGTACCTCAAGGGGGCCTACAAGACACATCGGGAAAAATTCTTCAGCAAGGCCTGCTGTGATAGGACGAGGGGTAATGGTTTTAAAACAGAAGGAGGTAGATTCAAATTAGCCATTAGGAAAAAGTTTTTTACAATGAGGGTGGTAAAGCACTGGAACAGGTTGCTCAGAGAGGTGGTGGATGCCCCATCCCTGGAAACATTCAAGGTCAGGCTGGATGAGGCTCCGAGCAACCTTATCTAGTTCAAGATGTCCCAGCTCCTTGCAGGGGGGTTGGACTAAATGACCTTTAAAGGTCCCTTCCAATCCTAACCATTCTATGATTCTAAATTAGCAGCAGCTCAGACAGAGAAAAAAAGATCTCATACTTGAAGATTAAAAGCCTTATAAAATTTAGTAAATAAATGAGATTTATATTTGATTTAGAAATGAAAATGTTCCTCTAATCCAGAATGTCAAATATGTTTGTATTAGCAATCAGATGTTTACTTAATTCTCTCAGTTAACAAAGTAGGGCAGACATCCTACTAGAACAACAAAAAAAAAATGTACTAGCATTTGTTTAAAACAGATAATATACAACTGTCTACACATACGAAATGTAACATAAGACATGGTAAGAAATCAAGCAATCAGATCTATGGAATCTTCAAGAGATCATGCAGTCCAATACATCTCAACAAACCTAGCTCCACGCAATGTAATGTCTTGTACGACATACACTTGGGCAACTCCTGATCTAGTCTACCCCCCAGTCTCAAGATGTAATTGAGAAATGCACTTAAATCACATGACAGATACATCTATTTTCTGTTTTTAGAAGTCTCAGTTAAAGGAGATCTCAGCCTCTCAGCAGTCTACAGCTCAAGAATCTCTACGACCACAGGGAAAGTTTCCTAATGATTAGCCAACCACTATCCACAAAGTCGAAGTCATCACAAAACACTTTTTTTTGCACATTAAACAGGTATTGGGAAACCTATGTTTGCTGCCAAACACTGTACTTCAAGAAATCCTGTTTATTAGAGTACATTCTGTGCACTTTGACTCCGTAAATATTGTGCATCTTATTTATACACAGCTGCTGAAATTCAAGACAATGTTACAACTGAAGAATTTCTATACACTAGAGAAAAGCGCTTTGTGGTAAGCTTCACAACATCTGTAGCTCTGCCAACACAACAGATCCACTCCACAGCATTTCCTATCAGGAACCAAGCCACCCTCACCAAGCAAACGTGTGTATCCTCCCATTAACTTGAATGGGGCTTCACACACTGCTCAGCAGACAGCGTCAGTCGAGTCTGGGCACCAGGCTGGGGTTCCACCGGTGACATCTATGTGCCCTTCCCACTGACCTCTACCAGAGCCACCAGGCCAGAGAGGTGGGCTGGCTGAGGCTCTGCCATCTGCAGCCTGCAAACACTCTCTTCTCCAAGGGAGGAGCTAACCCTGCACCGCAGCAGAAATACACTCGCTGAGTGCCAAAGAGTTCCGTTTGAACATGGTCAACACTGAGATCCAAGTATAAAAATAAGTTTGAGCCTGTCTTTCAGCCATTCTTTTAATAGGAGGCAATTATTTCAGCTGTTGGGTAGGTATTCTGATGTGACTAGGTTTTTTCTTTTAATTTTTCACTTTACTTATTTTCTCGCAAAATTCCAGATACTCTGCTCACACATGAACACATGGAGTTTACCCATTTCTTAAACACAATTAGACTCATAAGTAGTAGGAAAAAAAAAGTCTCCTAATGACTATTACCTGCTTCTTGACAATTAAAAAATTCCCCCCAACCAATCACAATAACAAATGGAACATCATTTCCCTCCAATCAACTCATATTTACAATGACTGAAATAAGCCATGTCCATGGACTTTGGGTCGGCTATGTAACACTCACTTCCTTAAGGGGCAAGGAGGAAATGTAGATAGTAGAGTTACACCAGGCTGAGAAAGTCACTCTCTTACACGCTTAGGTCAACATGAAAGGACAATGAAATCCAAAACACAAGAGTCTAAAAAAGTTGCCAAAAAGAAGCAAAAACTTTTCCTCTTTATAATAGTAATTGTTTAAAACAAAAGTTAAAAGTACACTTGTACAGACAAGCTTGCCACTAAAACCAAATTGCTAATTTATTGTTGAATCAATCTCAAAGACCTACCATTTCTCCAAGGATTCCTCTCTGAAAGCATTTAAACTGGCACTCCCATTGGGTAGCAATGTGGACTGAGACAGCCAGAAAGAAATCCTAAGCACAGCTATCTTCACAGTCAACTGCTGCTTACTTATCTAGGCCACAGAATAAACTACAACTAAACTTTCCATTTCACTTTGTTGCCCAGTTCATTCAAGAGGTATCAGAAATAAACCCTGGTGTTCTGATTATTCATTTCAGCCTGATCATTTTGAAATTTTTGGGGGGGTAGATGTGAAGACTTACTCTGCCTCAGTTCCCACCAACTTCAATGAAGTCGAGGAGGTATCCTAAAGCCTTCTATTTGCCAAAAACCTAACAAAGTTCTCATTTTAAAGGTACTTTAACCTTTCCCTCAAAAATAAGATGATAAATCCTACATTTTGAGTCTCTCTTAAATTTCAGGAGAAATTCAACTTCCTGTAAAAATAATACAAGGAACTGAAACATAAACAAGTGGTTTGGGTTTAGGGTTGGGTTGGTTTTTTTTTCGCCCAAGTGTGGGAGAAAAGGAGAAAGAATTTCTGGTGAAATGCACATGGTGTCAGCACATGTTACACTTGGTAAAAAGCCAGAAGCCACCCATCTTCTCAGTCACTACTAGTTGATAGTGGTGTATGAGTATGACTCAACCATTCTAAATTATTATTTTTTTAATTACTGCATAAATACAATAAATTAAAAATACATTTAACCAATACATTATGGGTCTATAATGTTGGAATTTTTTAATTTCATCTTTTTTTTCTCCCTGCATATAGCTCCCTCAGAACTGTTTTGGAAGTCCCCCTCAGGTTTTCTCAGTTCCCCTGCACTAAGCTGCCCGCCTTTTGATGGCCTGGCTAACTACTACATGCTCTCCCCTCTATTCCTTCTCATCTAGAATTTCAATAATAATTTGTTACTTGATTATCAAGAACTGTTTGGTGGAGTCTTAACCACACGGTTGCACTGCCTGGTTCCGATCTGCCTAACTCCTTCTCTGTATTTGTGGCCAACAATGGAAACCCCTGACCTTTCTTAGTGGAGTACCTCTACCCGTTTAACTGTTCCTTGGTTTTCCAACACCCCTAGCTAAGTGTTTCAGCAAAACAGCCTGAGTATAATTCTGTGTATAATTCTTACATTCTTTTTCTCTTCTTTGCCTCTTAATTTGTGTTCCTTAATAGTTATTTCTTATTCCTGGCATCTTCTTTCTTGCCTAATGCCCACGGGAGGGTTTCATTGACAGAAGTTGCCCTCAAAGTCTTTAATTGCTCTTTTGCATCCCTCCACTCAAACCTGCTTCACAATGGCAGACTCTAGATGTCCAACCTAGAACTTCTATTTTCACCTCTATGAAGTCTGAAAATATGCATAAAAATACCTGTATCTGAAACAACCTATGCTGACCATCTGCCTGAAAGGCCTTGCTTCTGCCCTCTCCTCCCAAGTAACACACAGCCCCTTATTTATTCTGACTCTAAATCGCAGCTCCTTAACGTCCTGTTTGTCCAAACACAGAGATTAATTTGTGCATGAACACAGAGATGCTTACATACAATTCAGCTTCATAAACCTCTACCGGATCCTCTGACCCTGCTGAATGCAGAACAGACTTCCTATCTTAAGATCACTACTTAAGATTCCCCCAGTGTCAACTTCACAAGACTTGTGTAACTTAAAACAAGCTTTCCTCTATGCTTCCTCCTTCACCTGAAACTGGCTCCCTCTTTCCTTTGGTGCTAACAGACCACAGCCTCAAGTTCTATACTTCTCTTCCTCAGAGCCAGCTTCAGCTCACATCTGCCCATTTCTATTTACTTTTTGCAATTCTTTGCAAATTATGCAATTGTATAAACACACTCTCAGGAAAACAAATCTGCCTTGTTCCCAGTAATTTTGATCTAGGATCCCAAAGGTATGAGCTAATTTGTAAAATAAATCACTGCAGCTCTTTCAGAGTTAATTTTTTTTTTTTTGTTCAGCCACATGGAAATGCAGGAAAACGCATAAATCTTAACCCACCACACAGTTACCAGTAGGTGGTAAAAACGTGTTATACCCATAACTCACACTACAGAATTACTTCTGAAAAAATAACTTTGCTCCCCAAATAAGTGTATTATCAGTCACAATATATATCTCTGCAGAGCTCAGTAAGCCTGACTAGGGCAACTGGGCATTAATTTTCAGATAACTTTATAAGCAAAACTTTCCTTACTCTATTTTTTTGAAAGACAATAAATGTCCTTGACCAATTTTTTTTTTTAACTAGAGAGTGATACTATCATTAGATAAAATGGTAGTATCTAATGCTTGAATATTTTTTCACAAATTACTTGCATTTATTTGTGACATTCATGATAATAAATGTTGTCAAAATGTATGCTTAAGCTTCCACCTAAAACATAAGTCCCATTAAGTAAGCAGCTCCTAATTTTTCATGCACAACTACTACATTGGCCTGGGTAAATCAGTTACTCAATTCGCACATCTGATTCTGGTAACAGCACATAAACATGACAAACTGCAACCAGTGGGGGCTATTCATTGCAGTGAATTCTTCGCCCGCCTGTAACTGCTGCCAAATGTGTTTCTAAACTGCACACACAAATCCAGACCCTGGTTCGTGAACGCATTGCTATTCAGAACAGCACTTAAAAGCATGCATAACTTAAGTATGGGTAACATGACAGTCAGTAGGATTTAATGAAGTCAGCAAAAGTTAATCTAATGCTTATGCAGTTAAATACTCTTTTAAAAAAATCACTGAAAATTTGATCTAACACAATGTAAAATTAGAAAAGCAAGAAATATTTCATGCTTTGTCAAGCTGTTCATGTTTGCAAATCAAGTGGCTCATGATAATTGCTTCAAAAACAGTGCTTTATCATCTCAAACGGCTGTTTGTTACCTGAATCTTTCTGTGTGTCTGCCCAATTCCAGCAGCTAGAAGCAGGCTAGCACGAGCGTATGGCAGCAGAAAACAAACCAGGCCCAACTGCTATTCTGTTTATTAGAAAATAACATCCCACGAGCTTCAGCAGAGTAACTTCCGTACCACAGTAACAAAGCTGATTTTCACAGACAGGTGAACAGCTGATGGCTTTGCTCCCCTTTCTAAAACCAGGTACTCCCGCCACAGGGATGAGTCAACAAGACAGATCAGTTCCTAAACAGCAGCAGACTACAGCCCTGGGTACCCATGTAAACTAGTGCTGGTTTCATTTTTTTCCCAGGGCTGTAAAGTTTCCCTGCTGTGGGAATGACAACCTGTAGTGGAGGGGCAAAGCAGGCAATGGGTGGGGGGCAATAAGTGCTTCAGCCATCCCAAACGAACCTGCCACTGCACACGATTCAATACTGCGAAAGCAAATTAGGTCTCCTAAGTCTGGCAGCTTGTAAATATGATGCTCGGACTATAAACAATTTGCAGGAAGGAAAAAATATTGCCTGAGGGCTTGAGGACAAAATAAAGAAAAAGGAAAAGAGTGAAATGGGAAAAGTGCAATAGTTTAGAAAATAAGTATCTCATTGGATAGGTGACTAGGATAAAACAGTCCTGCCAATTCCCTTCCCACCTCATCTTCCCCAAATCAAATGTTTAAAAAAGGAAAAAAATAAAAGAACATCTACATCTTCTTGTCACGTATTATAGTTTTCACGTAAACTTACAACTTGGAGGCCATAACTCCAAGTCATAACCTTGCCAAAATTATTTCAAGAAATATGTTCAGCTAACCTTTGGGCTGGCACCTTAGGCTGGCTATTCTCTGCCTTAAGACGTAGAAAGCTGCAAAACAAATATCCAAAAAAAGAAATTACAGCTTTTTTTTTCTTTTTTTTTTGTAAGGAGGATGGACTTGGCTTTGGTTTTTATCAACTTGTTACATTCCTGGAGACTTACACACATTCAACATTCAGAGTTTTCTGAAATAAAGAAAAAAAAAATCTGGTACACATTTAAAAATGGAAATACCTTACACCAGTATTTCATTACGAGATTTAACAAATACAATCTGGTACATAAGAGTAATTAAATATAATGACGTGATGCTATTCTTATTCAATCAGCTAAAGGAGCTACACTTTGTCATGTTTCATATGGTACGTAGCTGTAAAAATTCTCATGTTTCACGGTTTAGGTTCAATGTTTCCATCAACAGAACATAAATGCTTTTCTTAAAGAGACAGTATCCATTCATTTAAATATAGGTATATATTTTTAATGCTGTGTCTCCACAGAGGAAACATAAAGGGTTAGCATCTGGATGCTAATTTGAGAGTAATTAAAATTACACCCATTTATAAGTATCTGAACATCTGCAACCAATAAACATGCTGGCATATAAAGTCACTAGTCGTTTTTATAATGTTTAAATTTTGAATGTCATCTAAATTAAAACTAATGCTTAGAGACCTTTTCACCTCTTACTACCATATGAAACAAGATGCGCTACAAATGTTAAATAAGATGGAAACATACGATTTATGTTTCAGTCTTATTTTACATCAATTTATTTGCCAATAAAATTAATGTTAGCAGTACAGCTTGTTAGGCTACATAGCCTTATGATAAAAGACTGAGACTTAAGCAACAGCAGCTCTTTGTATTAAGGAGTATGTGACCAACACTTAAGGGTTTGCTGTGATTGCAACTTACATTGGTTTAAATTTTTTTTAAGCAGAAAGTCCCTTAGTGGTTGTTACAGTGCAGGGAGGCTTCCCAGGTTGTTGCTGGGCTTTGAAAGAAGCTCCAAATATGAATCTACTACAGTTGCAAATGGTCAAATCATGTTACTGTTGAGATTTCCTTGGGAAAAACTGGAATGCAAAACTATTATTCTACATATGAAGTGTGGGAGAATGCAGTGGGGAAGTGGAAAAGGATACTGTATCTTTAAAATAGTAAAGTCATAACTGCTTTAAAATCATAAAGCTTCTAAACTGAAAAAGAAACAAAAACAACTGAATAAAAATAGCAAAACCTCATTTTAAATGCATAGCAGTATTAAAGCAGTATTGCAATTCCGTATAAAACGTCTCTTCTTTGAAAAGTACCAGGGATGCACAAAAATATTGGTCACTTTATAAGAAGTAGACATGCTGCATATCAATATCAAACATTGCCAATACAATGCACTAATATAGACTGCGTTCTTGCAGCCACAAATTCAGTAATAAAACTCTTATCTGCCAGTGGGTCAGCCTCCTGGAAGCCAGTATTTTCATGGCTCACTACTGACAAAATCATGGTTTTATTTTTGTGCATCTTGGACTATACAGAATTGCCATTTCCACTGAAAGCATTGTTACATGCAAGAAACAGAAGTCCTAAGCAGCTCATGGCCTGTTCTCCCATTGATGTATGAGACAATTTATATGGGTAAACTCCCATCAAGATTGCCATTGGTTATACAATAATCTCCTTCTAGGCATCAATGAGAGCACAGCCACCTCTTTCCCCGCCCCGCCACCACCACCTTGCCTCTCTGTAAACAGATTGCACAGTACAGATACACAGTCTTTAAGCTCATTAGGACAGGAGCAGCAGCACAGACAGTGTAAGTTTCTTCACAACTGTTTTAAGAAGGCAGCAGCATGCACAGTTCCCACCAAAGCATTTGGTTATGCCTGCATCTGCTATATCAGCTTGTAAAAGCTCCCCTCTCTCTCTTGCAGGTCCTCTTAAGAACCTCCAGAAACACTATGCTACCTGCTAGGTTTGACTAAATCTAAATGCTAACCTGACACCCTTCAATTATCATTTTATCATGCAATGATAAGGGGAGGTGTAAACTGATGGTGTGACTTACACTTTAACTAATGGACTACTTTACTGTGTATCTTCGTCATTGCTCTCTCCCTAGGCTTTTAAGCCAATTGTCAGGTTTTTAGTGTAAGATGGTGGGAAACTACTTTGCTGACCTATTCTTGTTTTGCTCCCTAGGTAGAACACTCCAGCCTCAGCACAGGGAGATAACCAGATGGAGTTACAACAGATGGATGCTCTGAAAGAGCACACTCATCTTCACAACCCCTTCTCAAGACAGGCTTCATAGATCAAGGATATTGTTATTGTTTAAGGATAATTCAACATTGAAATGAGTGAAGTAATCAAATAACATCACTACTTGTAAAATTCATGTTCAGTGACTTTTTATTTCTGCTAAGCATCTTCCGTTGGTCAAACTTTCTGCCCACCAGACAAAATCTCAGAGTACCCTCTGCTGACTCAAACAGTCATGAAGACTCATTCCAACAGAGGATCTGACAGTAGATCTGCACTCATTTACAGAAGCTACAGATCTAGCCTTCTATTTTGTACATACACGAACACAGCAAAAGGAACAAATTTTGCCATCACCTCTAGCAAAGGAGTTGTCCAAATTGTAATCCAGAATGAGAATTCAAGCCATTTTATACTGCTTTTCTTTAAAAAAAAATCTTGCTAAGCCTTCTAAATCTACATTAAAGTAGTATCTCTTTCTACAGCTCTTGGCCTTTACCTGCAGCTGAAATTTTGAAGGCAGCCAAAGGCAGCCTACATCTTTAGTGTACCTTGACTACATACAATCAGCATACAAATCAATTACAAACAGACATGCAGCCAAGTACAAAGCAGGTGTATTTTGTTCATGAAAGACACACGTATGGAAACCATTTTTATAGCTTTTGAAAGAACTAGAGAGACATTTGTAAGCCAGCTAAAAGCAAGGCAGGTATACTATTAGTTCTAAGAATAACTTTCAGGGAACCAAGATGGATTAGCGGCAAAAACGTCCACAAAGAACTGTTTTTCAGACAATCCCTAGCATGGCCTGTTGGAAACTAAAGGGAAGAACTCCCACTTTCATACTGAAGAATAAAAAGCATCACACTACTTCTCACACAAGTTTCTGCATGAAATGAGTGCATTTCTTACCCCACACTTCAGTTTTCCAATAGGCTAATCAGGTTCCAGAGCTCAGTATGAGAGTATATATTCACAGTTGGTTTCTGTACACTAGATTATCAGCAAGGGTCAGTCAGCAGCAGTTCCAAGGACTTTCCTGCTGCTTGGCCTACCTGTGACCTAGCAGAGACACTTGGACAACAAGGCCTAGATTATCCTTTCCTTGAGAAGCACTCCGAAGTCAGCCATTCCTGCAGAATACTGTCACAGACATCTTACTCGGGGGATGAGATGACAGGCTTCAGCAGGTCTCCTAGACTACAGTAGCTAGAATACAGGAATGGACACAACTGTTTTCTATTCTGCAGCTGACATTTCTCATCCAGCTCAAATAACTGAGCTCCAGCCCTACCACTGCTGGAAACTCTCTTCGCACAGGTATTTCAAACCATGGAAATTAATGCTGAATAACACATTTTTAAAAAGGAAAAAAAAAGGTTGAATCAACTTCCTAAGGCAATTTTTTTTCTGATGGCACACAGAAAAGTGCATTTGTGCAAGGTATGTGCAATGATGCATGCTCCGACTTGGGCTTTAAAATCCATCGAATGGGTTCTGGGTTAGGACAACCCATTCACTACCACAGACGCAGTTGCCTTGCAATGTAAAAGGTGTTACGAACTTAAAATGTACTGTTGATACCTGCTCTTGCCAAACATGTTCTGTCACAGGAAGTCAAAACCCCCTACAATGAGAGAAGAAAGCCAGAAGAAACTCTTTCTACCCTCACTTTGTTCTGGATTATAGTGCTGCTATGGGCACAACAATAAGACATAAAAATGCAAGACAGCCCTGTTTTTACACACACTCATCAGGTACTTTATCAACATACCATTTTTCACAGAAGTAGGTTTTCGTGTGTTTACTCCCACTTACAGCTATGACTCCCACTACTACTTATTAAGGTGCAAGCAAATCCTGCAGGCTTGGCAACAACATGGGATTTTTGGAGTAATTTCAACTGGAATATTTAACATCTAACTTTAAAGCACTGATGCTGTGAGTCCATCAGTGTAAAGCATCAGCTCTACTGATTATAAGGCTACTCCACACAAACTAAGAGTTCTTGTTTAAACAACATTTCTCCTGCTTCCAAATTAGCCTTTCTACACACCAGGTTTAACCAATAACCTAGTCTATATACCAGATCAAAATATCAGAAAAGCCACTAAGTTATGTTAGCGATGGAACGCATCCCACAGTTCTAAATCTAGATTAGGTCACTAAATAAGCATGGATGGATTTTAAATTTACAAGGACTAAGAAATGCTAGTGAATTTGAGTGATATTTGTTCAGTCCCTTTGAAAATACAGCTTTATCTGTATCAATCTCAAAAACTGATCTATTTGCCTAAATGTGGATCTCACTTTGGCGTTCACAACCTGCAAGAAATGAAAAGAAGAAAAATCCAGTCTGTTTCAAAGTTCTTGACTATTTCAGTTAGAGGGACACTTTCTAAGAGCATTTGCTGGAATTGGAAAGGGCGTTTGGGAAGGCAATTTCATGTCACTGAAGAGAGAATATTTCTACTAGCTGAGATGTTACAGCTGACACTGGCATGCTTTGGAAGCGAATTTAGAGACAGATCAGACCTATATGCACTTCCTTACATGTACAAGTCTTGATTGGTGTAATTCATTAACAGGAGACAGAGAATGTTTTAAAGGAAGAATGTAAATTACAGGAGGGGCTTTTCATGTGTTTATGTGAAAAAGACAGCTCAGTTATGCTGACTTGCGTTACTAAGCAGCAGTAAGCAAGATTATGCTCTATGTGTACTCCCTCGTCAGTCAAAGGGATATAAAAGTGATTACTCCACAAAAGCAAGCTCAGCTAACAGAGTTCGGTTTCCATTTGCAACTGTATGGATGGATTATGGACGGAAGATCAGGAGCACGGAGTTACCAAGGCTTAGTGAGTTACTGCTTGTCAGCTGTGCTACAATCCTGCTCTGTGAGAGTTGACGTACAGGCTTAAACCGCTGTCATGATTAAACCACTACCTTAAATCACACAGCTGGTTTAAACTAACACATTTTTTTCTCAATAGCTGTGGGCAGAAGGCATGCCCACATGTGTTTGGTGGAGCAGCTCTGGACAGCAGAAAATATATCCAGGTATGCTAGCCATCACTTGTCCATGGCTCATAGAATCATTTAGGCTGGAAAAGACCTTTAAGATCATCGAGTCCAACATTGCCAAGTCCATGACTAAACCATGTCACTAAGTGCCGTATCTACACATCTTTTAAATGCCTCCAGGAATGGTGACTCAAACACTTCCCTCACCATCCTCTTCCAATGTCTGACAACCCTTTCAGTGGAGAAATTTCTCGTAATACCCAACATAAACCTCCCCTGCCACAACTTGAGCCCATTTCCTCTTGCCCTATTGCCTGTTACTTGAGATAAGAGACCAACATCCACCTCGCTACAACCTCCTTTCAGGTAGTTGTAGAAAGTGGTAAGATCTCCTCTCAGCCTCCTTTTCTCCAGACTAAACAACTCCAGTTCCCTCAGCCACTCCTCACAGGACTTGTTCTCCAGACCCTTCACCAGCTTTGTTGCTCTTCTCTGGATGTGCTCCAGCACCTCTATGTCTTTCTTGTACTGAGGGGCCTAAAACTACACACAGTATTCCAGCTGTGGCCTCATCAGTGCTGAGTACGAGGGCACAATCCCTTCCCCGGTCCTGCTGGCCACACTGTTCCTGATACAAGCCAGGATGCCGTTGGCCTTCTTGGCTACCTGGGCACACTGCTGGCTCATGTTCTGCTGGCTGTTGACCAATAGCCCCAGGTCCTTTTCCACCAGGCAGCTTTCCAGCCACTCTTCTTCAAGCCTGTAGCGTAGCATGGGGTTTTTGTGACCCAAATGCAGGACTCAGCACTTGGCCTTGTTAAACCCCACACAGTTGGCCTTGGCCCATCGATCCAGCCCGTCCAGATCCCTCTGCAGAGCCTTCCTATCCTTGAGCAGATGAACACTCCTGCGCAACTTAGTATCATCTGCAAACTTACTGAGGGTGTACTCAATCCCTTCGTCCAAATCACTGATAAAGTTATTAAACAGAACTGGAGATATTAAACAGAACTGGCTCATCATGGTTCAGAGGTCTCCATAAATTGGGACAACCCCGTCCTGAATCAGAGCCTATACTCTTGCTACACTCTGGCTCCAGCATGGCTCCCACATTACATTTGTTGTCAGAAAGATAAATTCAGAGGTGATCAGTGCCTACATAGTAAACTACGCACGAGTAAGCAGACGAAAGTCCAAAGGTGCTGTAGCACTTGCAGGCATACCAGGGATGGCTCAAACTAGTTTGAGAAAAGCACTTCAAGCTCACTGATAAAGAGCTCAGTATTATTGCCTGAATAGTTACAGCTTCTTTTTTGGACTCATTTGTACACTGGGTCTCAGTATTAATTTTTAAGCCTGACTGTATATTTTTTTCATTGCAGAAATACAATTTATTCTAGAAACAGCAAAGAACACATACATCTAGTAGAGAAAGTCTGACATGTATTTATGCCACTCATTTCAGGGACAGGACTAAGAAGTCGGCCTTTCTCCATAGAGAAATTAGAAGAAAGAATTGTGTACTTGGCTTTTTGGAAATTTTTCAGTGATATCCCTTAGTACAGTAAAATATTCAAGTTTTGCTTTGAGGCCAGGAATGATGTCTTCTGAGCCAGGTGAATCCTTCATACCGAAGGAGTACAGATTTTCTATTTGGCTGTGAGCACTAGAAAGATTCACTTTAATTTAGTGTAATCTCCCACTCTGTGATATGACTGGAATTTTCACCACCCACCACTGGTGCAGACTTTCTTGTTTTATTTTGCTAAGAGTTTGGCTCCTATTTGAAAACTAGAAGGAATTGCTAAGTTTTTAATGAGGTCTTCACCCAAATGTCAGAGACTCTTCTGAACCACTGATTCCAAAATTATCAGTGTGAAAAAAAAAAAGGGAAAAAATTGCATGTAGACATCTAAGCAATAATTGTATTCTTTTGACAGTCTGGTCCCAAATACTGGTGATGACCACATAAAATCCATCTTGGAAATGTGCACGGAGAACAAATCTGTGAATAACGGACTAAAATGCAGTGGGAGGAGGTGAGAATTCACATAGCTTTAGCCTTAAAAAAAAGAGCATTTACAGTATCTGGAAAAGTTGGCACTACAAATAACCTTACTGAAAAAATTCAAAGAGTAGAAAATAAAAAAATACTTTCTGTGTATTATTACTTCTGTCTTGTTTTCAACTTGTTGTTATGAATCTTCTGATAGTACCACTTTCTGCTATTCCTATCTCTCAAGGTAAAATGCAGCTCCAAATCAGACTTAGTAATAGCAAGAAATTAACAGTGAGAAATTAAAGGACAAATGTAACTGAAATGGCCTTTCAACCTGAACATGAGTTGCAATTTACGGTTACAACACAGGAGACAATTTGTCCAAGGAAAGGGCCACACTGAGACCCTTTTAGTGTTTTGGGGTTTTGTTTGGTTTTGTTGTTTGTTTTTTTTTTAACAAAGCTAATTATTGATATGTGCCAGTTAAGTCTTTGTAGCCTCATACATTTAAATGCTCAATAATTTTCAAATAAAACTGTGTTATGAAAGATGGATATAGATTCTACCATCTCTGGAGTAGCCCCAACCAACCTACTTCACATTCTCCTTCCTTCTCTATAAACATTCATCCCAGGAAAAGGGCTACTTGTTATCAGCTACAACCCTGAAAATCAAAATGATTCACGGTATGGCCTAAGAGACATCAACCTGAGAACTTATATACATCTTATATACATCTTATATACCTATTAAACACTGTGGGCTTTTAACACACTTGGGAAGGAAGAAGTCAGTCTTACTGTTTACAGATTTGAACAAAACCTTTGCTGAGGGCCTATAGTTGCATTGCCAACGCTATTTCTACCTTTTGCCTGATATTTGCCACCTATAGTCATTGCCCTGCAGACTAAGCAACTTAGAATATTTAATATCCATTTCACTTTAAAAATGGCTTGGCAGAAAATGATCTTGTTTGCAGAAATTTGCATCTAAATATTAAAAAAGATAGAACTAGTATTTATAGGTTCACTCCTACAAAAACTTAGGGGGTATCACTCCTATATGCACTGTTAAACACATGAGTGAGCGTTCCCAGCATCAAAGGCTGTAATTTTAACAAACTGAGGTCTCTATGACAGCCCTAACAATTTTAACTTCTACACAGTGGTAGCTGCCACCACAGAATACCTTTTGAAGATGTAGTTAATGGTGGAGACTTACCTACCTGGTTATCTTGCAAGTATATCAAAGATTCTAGATAGACGTGAGAATCTCAGAGACATTTCTCTTCACATGTGACCCAGTAAAAGGATGCTGTCAGGTGCATTTATACCCTTAGTTTGGAGTTACCAAAAGAATATTTGAATTTAATAAAAACTGGAACATTTCCATCAACCCTTAAAGTGAAATGTCAATAATTTTTATTTCCTTCTCAAACACAAATATTCTCACCCTGCAGTGCTTGTAACACGACACAGTGTAGTGTTACGCCCGGCTATTAGATCAGAGCATGAAATGACACAGAAACCAAACAGAAATTCCAAAATTCTCAACTGTCCTAACTAAAGTTTACCTTACTTAATTGCAATAATTTTAGTAGTGTTAATAACAGACAGAATTTTAACCTGACAACATCCTTATAAGTCACATTCACACATGCAAAAGCCTAAGCCCTGCGTTGCAAGAATGTGTGTGTGAACGTGTGAAAGATGTGACTAGGTGTGTACAAGCCTTTTCTACAAGTGACTAGAAGCCCCAGCAGCAATGATACTCACGTTGACACTGTCCCCAGGGCAATCGGGCCCAGCCCCAGCAGCAGTCAATTCTACTTCCAAACCGACACAGTCCTATGGAGGAGACTATTTGTCTGGGCCACCTGAACAAGACAGTTCAAAGAAGTCGGATGAAACATTTTGAAAGTAGCTAAAAATATTCTACATCAAGAAAAGACCAAGACCAACAAAAACCTCTCCTGTATGGAGATACGTATCCTTTTTTTAAAAAAAAAAACAGTAACTGCTCTAAGCTGAGTCTATGACATTTCTATCATTAACACTGTGTTTAGTTCAGAAAATGTAAATGACTATAGGCAAAAAGGGGATAAGATAGTTAGGGTAACTTTGTAAAGCCTGAAAAATTTGATGTGCTTTGCAATACGCTCACTGCTGCCACTCCCAGGCTGGTACTGAATAATTTCAGAAGTCTGAAACATGGAATAAACCACTATCATAGAGTTTCAGCACTGGTTTACTTTACAATCTATAAGCGAGATAAAATTTTCTCACTGAAACACTAAAGAAAAAAAAAAACAAACAAACAAACCAAAAGCTTCCTGAACTGTCAAACAGAAATTAAATACAAAAGGCGAGCTATAGTCTTCCCTTGTTCTAAGGAAAAGATACCACAGCCTCGAGCAATTACAGCGCACTGACACAAAACATTCACGGTTTTTAATGACAAGCTGAAATAACGTGAAGGCTGCATTGGAACAAATCCTTAGAGGAAACCTGGGGCGTGGGGGGCCACGCCGGCCGTTTGATAGGCGCCCACTCCCCAACTCGCCTCGCAGCCCCTGCCCACACCTGACACGGCTCAGCAGGACCCACCAGCCGCAGCTCCTTCATTTTCACCTCGCTTCATGTTAAAACTTGCGTCGCAATCTTCACCGTGCTCTGCTTCAAGTGCCTCGAGGCGTCAATAAACTAATTTTATTTTTACGGCACGCAAAGTGTTTTGTTTTTAATTCTCGCAAGACGCAGCCCTGCCAGAGCAATGAACTTTTTATACCTCAGCCCGTGTTCAGGTCGCTTTGCGCGGGGCGGGGGCCGGGGTCGCCCGGCAGCGGCATCGGGTCCCGCCGGCCCCGCGCCTCCACCTGCGGCCCGCCCGGCCCCTCAGCCAGCCGGCCCTGCCCGCGGGCACCTCTGCTCGGCTGGGGCCCGGACACGTCCCGCCGGGGGCTCCGGCCGCCCGAGAGGCAGCCCCGGGGGGTCCGGTAACCAGCCCCCCCGCCGCCATTTCGCGCCCCGGCGGTCTGGTGGCAGTTAGGAGCCCCCCGCTCCCTGCCTGGCCGGCCCCCGACCACCGCCCCTCGCTCGCCCCTACCTTCTGTCAAACTCCCCGGCCGCCCCCCCCAGGGAGAGGCAGGACGCCAGGAGCAGCCGCAGGGAGAGCTCCATGGCCGGCGGGGCTCTCCCGCTGCGCGGGCTGGCCGCGGTGGCGGAGGCGCTCCCCACCTCCGCGCTGCGAAGGCGGCCGGCGGAGCGGGGCAGGGCGTCCGGCTGCCGCCGGCTGCGCTGCCACAGCTCCTGGGGGGCGGCGGCGGCGGACGAGCCCCTCCGCTTCTGCCCGCCCGCCTGGCTGCCGGGCGGAGGAGGCGCCGCACGGGGAGCGGCAGCGCCGCCCGCCCCCAGCAGAGGCGCCCGCGGCTGGGCCGCCGCCTCCCCGCCGAGGGGCACCTGGCGCCCCGCGCCAGCCCTCGACTGGGCCTGGCGCCGGCGTGCGGAAGCCGTACCAGTGGGCCCAGGGTAGGAGCTGGTGGAAGTGAGCCCCCATCTCTTTCTGACTGGGGCCTTCTGAAGACACCAAGAAGGGTGGGCTTTCTTTTTACACGTTTTTCTAGCTTGAACTTCCACAAGTGCGACAGCCACGCGCTCCTCTCTGCCAGCAAAGCCCACATCAAAAGATTTGGCCACCTTTTGCCAACCACACTTCTCCCAGAATAAACCTTTGCAAAAGAATTACAAGGTGTATTGGGGTTTTGTTTTGTTTTGTTCATTTTCCTGGCTGAAACACTCTTATTAATAGCTCTCAGATGTTGGCATGTGCAACATCAGGTGTCTCCACCCTCGTCCCGAAGAAAAAAAGTGACAAGTTTAAACATCACCTACGCAGCGTGTAACAACATCCCAGCACCACTATCAACAGCGGTGCCTGCATCTGTACTCTGCTTTAACATGCTAAAATACAGCAGTTATTTTTGTTTTGTTTCTATGAACTACAGCTCTCGGGACTTACTGAGGAACGCTCAGTACTCGTCACCAATTTAGGGTCAGAGCTGCTCCGAGATCCCTCTGATTACAGACGGACAAACAGGGCCAACAACCTGGACTTCGGTTGGGGCATTGGTTTTGATTTGTGCCTAAATGAAGGCTAAGTCTCATCAGCTGTTCTTACAAGGCTCTGGCTGCAGCTTAGAAGCAGAAAACAAAGATCTGGGCTGTGCTGTAGCACAAAGCCAAACCCTTTAGGGAGCATTTGGATGCCAAATATGATTTCAGGCTTAGATTTGAGCTGGTAGCTCTGTACAAAGCATTTTCCACCTTCAAAACACTTCACAGATAATTCAAGCAACCCTACACAAAGCTAACTCTTTTTTGCACAAGATACAAATTGTGCCAGTGAGCTTTTGAAAATTACACCTTTCCCCAGAGGGGACCAGTTTCTGCTCAAGTTTGCAGCAGAAAGCCCCCTCCACTGCTCCTTCCCCTCTTTTTGTCATCATTTCAGGACCATACATTCACCGTGCCGAGCTTTCTGTTCACAGTCTCAACCCAGCGCTTTCCAGACATACAGAAAAAAAAAAACAACTGTAAAAGCTACAAGGTGATGGTTCTGCAAGGTTCTTATTACCTATGGCTGAGATAACGAGCAAGCCCCCTTAGAGGACTCTGATAGATATAAAAAGTGCACCAAGGACCAAATCTGGTTCCCCCTTCATTCACGAGAGAAGCTGATAGCCAAACAGTGAAGACAATGACACAGTGACATTTGGAAAAGAGAGGGGAGCATCTGGCACAGATCAGATTCTTGCTGAAATACGGAGCCGATTTCCAGCCCTTGACTGATTGATCACTTTTTTTTTTCCCACTTGGATGTGTGATGTGGAATAACAGACCTTGCAGAATTAATTCATTGTCAAGATTTTATGGACGAAAGAGGAGAAACCCTAGTTATGATAACCACAGGGATTTCTCCCTGGTAACAGCATCTGCCTGCATCTCTCCAACATGCGGAAAGGAAGTGCCCACAAATTACACTGCAGCCACGTTCAGGACAGGTGCCAAAAGCAACATTTGAACTTCATTGTGAATTAGGGTCCAGGGCAACCTGACACTTTCCCTCTGACGTCCAAAGGGACATGGCAGAAAAATCAATTCCTTTGATGCAATGCTGCAGAGAGTACTTACGTAGACAGCACCTTTAAAGCACATGCTGCTCCTTTAAAACATGCATACTCACAAACGATAGTAAGATCGTTTAATCTCTCCAGACCGCACTCAGTAGTGAAGATTTCCTCAGCAGCGTGTTTGGCACTCTTGTATGTTAATACTAGTGTGCTGGTCAGACCTGGTGCCTGCTCCGATTAAAATTGTCTGCTCTTGGTTAACTTCTGCTGCTTTTACAATTTGTTTTGGAGCATCAGCCTGAAAAGAAGTTAACCAGCCGCTGAAAGATCATATATTGCACTTCCATACTCATCAATGAGACTGAAGATCCAGTCATCTATGAATTCTTTATTTTGGCAATGCTTTATCAATGCCAGTGGAGTTTTCTTAATGAGGTAGTTTCTCTTAGTCAGGACACTAGAAACATTTCTCAGTGAGCTGGCAAAGAACCAAATCTTAAGGGTTAAGGGTTTAAAAGCGGTCTTCCATACCCCATTGCTGTGGGGGTGTGCATCAAGGTAATATATAGGAGATGGAGAAGCTGTTGGAAGCATTACTAGAAGCACTTTCATGCCTTATGTTTAGTGAAGCAGTATGAAAGCTTGGCAAATGTTGAAGCCATAGCTAGCATGACCTGACCTGATGTTCAGCAAGACAATAGCAATAAAAGTCTAGCAGCAGTGCATCAAGCACTCAGATGACTAGCACATACCCAGCTACCCAACAGAGCATGAAGTGGAGCATGGGCAAGTGTCCAAGAAAGCTTTTTCAAAGATGCCAGAAAGACATTTGGTTGAGTACAACATGATAGTCAGGTGTTTAGCTGCAAATTAGCAAGAGTGAAGCAGAAACACAGAGGAAGCCATAGTATTTTGAATAGCAATGCTGTACCCTTGTGCTTGAAAAAGTCAGAACACATGCAGCAATTGCAAATAGGAAGGTAAACTTTGCCTGAGAAGGTGTTTATTTGTGCAAGCATAGGGACCCTTCCCACCATGCTTGTTTTACTCTTCTCTATTTCCCCATAAAGATCTTTATGTACCTTTTGCCAAAGAAGCCATGATCCTCATCTCAGACTTTCAGTTTCATAGATATATTGAGCTCAGGTTGAGACCCTTCTATGAAAATCAAGACCCTAAACTTGTTAAGATACTCTGTGTTGAGAGTGGAAGAAGAGTCTAAAATACTTGCAGTTGCCTGTGCCACTAGAAAGCCCATTAGGTTCTGAGTTACCTAGCATTTCGCAGGGGATGAAGCCCTACGTATATATTGCTGTATTCTACACCATAAGTGATAAAGGCACATCTGACTACACACAAAACTGAATTTTGGTGATAAGGTGGCAAAGTGAAGAAATGCCCTGATAGAGTGGGGCTTGCTAATACTGCTGCAGGGAGGGTAAAGGTGGTGACGACTGCTGCTTCTGGGATAGCGAGTGTGACAGAGTGACATCTGGCACAGTACAGTTAAACAACGCATGCAGGAATGTGTTAAATATACCGCTTAGAACAGTACTCGTATTTTCCAGAAAACAATACAGTGCAGTGCTAAACTCCATGACAGAACCAATGTCATGAGCAACATATGTAACTGGAAATACAAGGAACATCAACTAAAAAAGCATGTAAACAACAGGAATCCTAGTTCTAATGAAATTAAACTTACGTACAGTTTTCTCTAGTGAAAGGAACCTTTCTTTTATGCATGGGACCTGTTCCTCTTGAACAATAATACATACTTTTGCTTCACTTGGGGTAGACTGTGCCCAGCAATCTCAGTGTTTAGAACTTCAGCTGCAGGGCTAAATACAGGTTTCATACATTTTGTGGCTACAACCATTCCTGAGGGGAAAAAACAACAGAACATAACCAGTTTCTGGAATATTCCACGGCACCGACTGGACAGGCAATATTAAGAAAAGAGTTGAAAAGATAGAAGTGGTAGATACGTTAGGTCGAGGGAGGTGATTCTGCCCCTCTACTCTGCTCTTGTGAGACCCCACCTGGAGTACTGCATTCAGCTCTGGAGCCCCAACATAAGAAGGACATGGACCAGTTGGAGAAGGTCCAGAGGAGGGTCATGAAGATGATCAGACGGCTGGAGCACCTTTCGTGTGAGGACAGGGTGAGAGAGTTGGGGCTGTTCAGCCTGGAGAAGAGAAGGCTCCAGGAGACCTTATAGCGGCCTTCCAGTACCTAAAGGGGGCTTCTAAGAAAGACAAGGAGAAACTTTTTAGCAGGGCCTGTTGCGATAGGACGAGGGGTAATGGTTTTAAAATAGAAGGAGGTAGATTTAGATTAGATATTAGGAAAAAGTTTTTTTACAATGAGGGTGGTGAAACACTGGAGCAGGTTGCCCAAAGAGGTGGTAGATGCCCCACCCATGGGGCCCCCCAGGCCAGGCTGGACAGGACCCTGAGCAACCTGATCTGGTTGGGATTTCTCTGCTCCTTGTAGGGGGCTTGGACTAGATGACCTTTAAAGGTCCCTTCCAACCCAAACCATTCTATGATTCTATATTGGTAGATATAGTAGATGATAGAATATGATAGATAGGACAGAAATCACACGCAAACAACTTTAAAATTTATCTTCATTGTTACAGGAAGCTATGAATTGAACATAATCACATCAGTAAAAGATATTGCTTTCAGGGTAGTCTGCTGTCAGGTAACTTTTATTTGATTAAATGAGTAACTTATTTCAAGTCCACTTTTTAATATTAACTTCCTCCTTGTCTTAAAACACATTACAAATATTAACAAATTAAGTCCTCTATTCAGCAGAATCAGGCAATACTTTTTGTAACTATCCCATTTACATAAGCAGAAATTAATGAAGAAAAAAATTATTTTCCCACAAATCAAATAATATGTCATCAAACCAGAAAGTCTCCTGTTTTCCAATTTCATACTTAACCACAAATCCATCCTTCCTCCCTTGTAAGTATTTCGCCCTCATTAAGGCTAAGAAAGTCAACCACAAATACCACACTACTCCAAGACACTAAATCACACTATGACATGTGTAAAAAACACTTGATTTGGAGTTGCTGGCATGCACAATCATATTCTGCATTTGTGATGCTAATGTAACAAGTATATTTCTTGCAAAATAGAATAGGAGAAAAGAATCCAAGTCCAAATTCTCTATGAAACTTTCAATGTAATTACTTTTCCTCTGGAGCTATACAATTCTGCTTTTCAACCAACTTTATATTTGGTGTATTTAAAAGCAGTATTTATTGAGTAAATATTATCTGTCATATGCTATGTAACAATCTCTGTAAGTCCCATGCTAATAAGAAAACTGTGAGGCATCAGTAAAATCCAGCAATTCAATCAGCTAAATCACCTCCCTCTTAGCTATTCAATCACCTAAATCCCTCCACCCTACTTGAAAGGGTAAAAATGTCATAAAAACTATCAGACAATTACAATCAAATTACCTTCTGTACTGATAAACACTGTGCTTTGGAAATACTAATTCAAAAGCTTCCAAATGGTTTTTTTTTGCATCAGGTCTTCCAAATTAATTTGCTCTTTCCCATAAGCTTTTTCTACATATACTTGATCCTTCTTTAAAAACTATAAATGGTATTTCTGTTGAAATTTTCTGAATCTTACTACAACATAAATAATTTTTTTTCCCCATAAATAAACAATAATTTACCTTTCAAAGTCCAGTAAAATTTCATATACCCTTCTGCATATGCCTTTTAAACTGATTTCTAACTGCCCATGTTAATCAATTTTTGTACCAAACGTATTTTGCATGATAATCCCCTACATTTAACATTACTCTGTTCATTACAGAGTCAGTCTACTTGGCCTCACTTGCAACACAATCATTGAATGCAGAAAAATCTGCAACTGATGTAAAACACATCTTCATCAGGATGGTGAGGGACAGCACAGCCAACTTCAAAAAATGGTGCTAAACTGCCTGCACTTATCCCAGCCTTGCACATCCTCTGCCTCTCTGTGATGCCAGCAATGAAGGAGGTGCAACTGTTGGAAAACATGGGCTTAAATTTTTTTTTTGTCAACAGGACCAGAAACGACATTGCATTGATCCTCACTTGCAGGCAGGCAACAAGGTGGAACTGGGATTAATTCTGCATGTGAGTGAAACAATGGTGAATGATTTCACAGATTGGGCAGGAAAACACGCATATGGCCTCTGATGCTGTCTGAAAAAGGGAGAAAGAGAAGAAAGTTTTAGGAACCTGTTGAATAAATGATTGACAAGCTGTTTTATGCAATCAGATTGCCAGCACTAAACAGAACACCTCCAACAACACGTTAGCATCATTGTTATCTACCCCAGGCTGTTTCAACCAGTTAGCTCTCATTATTCTCTGCTCTACTTCAGTCAGCCTTTGGGAAAGCTGCACAACAACCCAGCTAGATTCAGTGAAAAGGAGGCAGGACTACGTTTCCTAAGGAGCCTGGGTTAGTCATGCTTCTGTAGCAGCGTTCTCCACATTATTGTTGTAAGGTCCTACTGTTCCAGTAATACACTGAGTCCAATACAGCTCCTGTAGCTTTATGGCATGCATTCTGCAGATTGTGCTCTTCCTGTCCGCTATACAGCCAATGTCCGATGCTATCTGCTTTCCTCAGGAAACAAAATGCTTAAACACAAGAAAACTGTTCTATACATCACTAATATGTTGCCACCTAGATCATTATCATCTCCATGGGCTACAGGCACATGAACTTAGCAGTCACAGTGAAGAGACCAGAACTGAGACACAAGCAAGACATTTAGCCTGAGCAGAAACTACCAAAGAAATAGTACTTACATGGCAAGAAAATACTCGTACTCAGCAACACTCAGAATCAACAGTGTACTGCTGTCTTTTTCATGGGCAAGAAGGGCATAAAAACCTCCTGTTCAACAATATTAAAGGCTGATGATAGATTATTTTAAAAAAACAAAGCAAAACTCAAATCACCAGATTACTATCTGTAACTAAAAGAAAATATAAAGAAAACAAAACCAGGAAAGAGCCACATATGTCATACAGAAGATAACTATAAAAAAAAAGCTGTTAAGAATCAAAAAACCACAAGTACGTGAGCCAAAACCAGACTTAACCTCACAATTTCTGCTATAACTTAAACAAAAGAAAAAGGCAACATCAACAGAAGAGATCTCCACAAAGACATGTTTTTGACCAGAGTTCTAATGTAAACTGATTTGAATCAAGCAGGCCAACTGTCTTTTATGTTACCTGAAATAATTACGGACTTCACAGAAGTTTTCTCTTTCATTAGCCCAGACTGCAAGCCAGAACTTCTCGGGTTATGTAAGTTTTAACATATAAGAACAGCCATAAATCAGCCTAAAATATTATCTTTATCTTTTATCTTTAGGACAAAAGAAACAAATAATCTGATGCAGCATGGCTTCAACTGTTTCTGCTCATGAAATGCACTCCTTACAGCAAGAAATACACTGGGAGATACAGACACAGAAGGACATGATTTACAGTAGCCTAGGATGACAGCTTTGACTATCACACAGTCTTTGTAGCTTTATTTTTCCGTATGCCTTGGGCTCATTGCCAATATCAGACAAAGAAAAAAGCTGGAGGTTCATATATTAGTACAGGTATGCTGCCCAGATTACCTATATAAATTATAAATTATGACAATGACTTTCCAGAGAGAAATGATCAAGCATTACTTTAATCTGATCCTTTGGATTGTTTTTCTTTTCTCATACTGAACCTGGATTGCTACACAAAATCTGGCAAAGATGGAATAAATCCACTCAAAATATATAAATCACTCTGGGTCCTGATTTTCCTTCTGTTTCATTTGGTTTCAGGTGCTGTAAAACTTTGCTCGACTGAGCTGAGCTATAGCTGTGCAATGAGATGGATCCGCTGGTACTGGTTGCTGATAAATTTACCAAGAACTACGTATACAAAGGAGTTTAAATTGTTATTCTCAAGGCGAAGGTGGGCTTTTCTAATTGCTTTAATTCCTTATCCAATTACCATCTTGTTTTCACATACAGAAAATTCCTAGTTCATTCTGAGACATCAAGGGGTACTAGTAGGAAGGACAACCTACTACAGATGTTCTGAGGGAGATAGTTATGATATTGCTGACCCAGCTCCACTGTTCCATTCTATATAACTGCAATCTCTGGAAGAACTTTCAGAAGTTAAAACAGTGTGGACAGCTGATTCTTTCTATTGCTGATTCACAGAATTACAGAACTGTTGAGGTTGGAAAGGATCTCTATAGGTCATATCTGGTCCAAAACCTCTCCTCAAGCAGGGTCCCCTACAGCTGGTTGCCCAGAACCATGTCCAGGCAGCTACTGAATAGCTTCAAGGACAGAGATTCCACAATATCTCTTGGCAACCACTGGCAGTGCTGAGTCACCTTCACAGTGAAAAAGTGTTTCCCGATGTTCAGATGGAATCTCCTCTTTGTGTCCATTGCCTCTTGTCTTGTCACTGGACACCACTGAAAAGCACCTGGCTCCATCTTCTTTACACCTTCCTTTCAGGTATTTGTCCATGTTGATGAAATTCCCCAGAGCCTTCTCTTCTCCAGGCTAAACAATGCCAACTCTCTCACCCTTTCCTCATAGAAGAGACGCTCTCATCCCTTAGCCACCTTAATGGCCCTTTGCTGGACTGTCTCCAGTAGCTTTGTATCTCTCTTGTTCTGGAGAGCCCAGAACTGGACACAGCACTCCAAGTACGGCCTCACCAGTGTTGAGTAGAGAGGAAGGATCACCTCCCCTTGACCTGCTGGCAACAATCCTCCTAATGCAGCCCACAATACCATTAGCTGCCTTTGCAGCAAGGGCACACTTCTGGCTCATGTTCAACTTGGTGTCCACCGGGACCCTCAGGCTCTTTTCCACAAAGATGCTTTCCAGCCAGGCAGCTGTCAGCATATAGTGCAGGGGGTGGTTCCTCCCCAGGTACAGGACTTTGCACTTCCTTTTGTTGAACTGCATGAGGTTCCTGTCAGCCCATTGCTCCAGCCCATCAAGGTCCCCCTGGATGGCAGCACGATCCTCTGGCATATCATCCATTCCTCCCAGTTTTGTGCCATCAGCAAACTTGCTGATGGTACACTGTGCCCCATCATCCAGATCATTAATTAAGACGTTAAGCAGAACTGGACCCAGTACTGACCTCTGTGAAACTAACAATTTATAGTGATAAAGTTTTCATATGTTTTAAGTCAAAACAAACAAAAAAATCTCATAGAAGTATAGTATAGTAAATAGTTAAATAAAGCACATGACTGGTATGATGATTAGTGCACAGATAGCTGCTTGTGAGCCTTTTAATGCCTCTCAGCATTACAGGCTTCGTTTGTGGTTTCCATTAGGTAGGATTCTGGAGACTAAGAAGTGTACAACATTCAGAATACATTGTGAGAAATAAGAGGATGGAAAAGATTTAAGACGGGTTTAAGTGCTCAGTATGAAAGGAAATGAAGCAGCTTCGGGGTTATCTACAGGTTTTGGTAGACAGTTACTGATTCTTCTATATTCTGCCAAAACAATACAGTAACAATCAATTTTACTTTGTACTATGTTCTTCTTGAAGCTGTATATTCAAAAACAGTAAGTCCAAATAACACTTCTAAAGACTTCTATGGGTTTTCATGGATATCTTTTGAGACAAGACGATACATTTGGGACTCTATTTTAAAATGCACTTGGACACATGCCTGAACTGCTGAAATAAATCAGAATTCTCCTGAACTGCAATTTTCATAAGGTAGAGAAATACAGTATTTCTAGCTGAGATGGATTTGGAGCACCAGACTAGAAGCTTTTTCCATCAGTAATGAAGATACTCTGCAGAAGGAAAAGTGTCAAAATTTCAGGAACAGAAAACAAATTGTAACAGCTGGCATGAAAGGAGAGGGGAAATCTAACAGAGAGACTGGAAGAAAGCTGTCAACAATTTTAAAAACTGGTTTTCAGACCATATAAAAATGTTCTATGACAAAGAAAAAACAGTCCAATTTTTAAAGGGCTCTGTAGAGCTTTTAATAGCAGAATCCACAGGTAACAGATTAATGACAGAATTAATAAACGGTTCTATGGACAGACAGAAGATGGATCTAGGACAAAGGGATAAAAGTTGGTTCCTGTCACATTTAAGAAAGTACATTTTATTCCTGTCTCTTTAGTTCTAATACATAAAAAACCATGACTGATAACTAGGCTTGGTCAAGCAGGGGAAGTATTAGAGCTGAAAAGACAAACAGGAAAGTGTCTATAAAAAGCCCTACCTTCTTTTCAAGAGCTATAGGCTGAACTACTCTAAAATATTTTACAATAATCTGAATAGCGTAAAAGCTGCACCTTTGAACTGTCAAAGACAGGGAAACTATCCAGATAAATGAGGTGTCATTCTTCCTTTGAGTGCAGTTAAAGAATGTCAGCTGCTAATCAAAAAATTAGACTGTCAAGCCTGCATTGTACTCAGTTTCTACCTTTACTGAAACCAAAGGCAATGATCGTATATGGAAAAAGGAATACATTTTAAACATGTTAAATCAGGAAGCAATCAAAGAAATTCACTTAAAGAATCAGATTTGTTTGTACTGTAAATGACATTAAAGATGCTAATCTCTGGTTCTTGGCATCCAGAGCTTTTGATTTTGGGATTTAAACCACAAACATTTGAACCCAAACCTAGCTCTACTGAACTTTTAGTTCATCTAGTTTATGAATCACTTCCCCAACATCTATAGCACTACTGACATGAATAAAAAGTGTGCACACTTCTAAGGCAACTCCACTTTATACACAGCCTGGAATAACACTGCATCAGTGTGCGTAGGGACATGTTTCATTAAGCAGGCAGGTCATAGAAATTTCTATAGAGATCTCCTGTATGTCAGAGCCTGACTGATTTTCTCACTCCTCACACAGTGACAGCACAAAAGGGTGTGGAGTATGGCTTAGAACTAAGCTAGCACCTCCTTGCATTTATTGCTTTTAGTAATTTCTTCCTACTTGGCTTCATGGGTGTCAACTTCAGCTTTGATTTTCTTGGTTCAAACCAGAAAACTACTGAGTAAAAAAAAAAGGTATTTTCTACTCTTTCTCAGTGTATGGAAGATGCATACAACTAGTACAGCCAGAGAGCACTTACAGAAAACCTGCTGTGCTTCATGTAAAGTATGAGTCTAGTGGGCTTGATCACCCAGGAATAGAGTGTCACTGTTCAAAAACAGCTTGAATGCAATATCTAAAAACTTTGTCTTACTGCTTTTTGCTCTGTGTTGACTCTTCTCTGTAGATTAATTTAGGTATTGTCATAGCAATTTTGTGCATGTTTATGCCTGTATTTTCGTAACAGATGACCTTCAGAAAGACAAACATTCTTCAAGATGCACAAGACTGACTGCTGAAAAATTTTAAAACTTTCTAGTGATCTCTACCTACATTAGCAAATTCTGAATGAGGATGGTAGACACAGAACGGTGCTATGTTATCCTCAGAACTTGAACGCTCCCGCTTCTTTCAAGCAATGTAAGCCTAAGATCAAATTAGTTAGATGATTTATGTCTGTCAGGTTGACAGTATACATGTCAATGGTATTTATTCTTGTAACAGTAGCTATTGTGTGTACTAATGGCATACAGATAACATGCTAACGTAAGATTATCAAGAGCTAAAAACAACTGCAGTTGCAAATTCTCTCAATAAGGATTACTCAGCTGGAACATATTTTACTTCAGAAGGTTTTTTGGTATTTATTACAGAGTATGTAAAAATAATCCAATTGTAATAAAGATTCATAAACTAACTGAAGGTTTCGAATTGCACAATTGCTTTAAATCACTTTAAAAAGGATTTTCTTTTCCAGAATCCTACTTGAAATGTTATTCCAACATGGATGAGGTATCTATTTATAACCAAATGTTTGTGTATAATGCAAAAAAGAGAAATTGAATGTTTACTTTAGTCTTGATCTTCATCCAATACCTTGTGTAATTTATCCTGAAATTCTAATTATATCTCCCTATCTAAGCACTGAAAATATGAAAACTGAAAGAAAATCTATTTGCTAGAGCTTTTTTCCTCTTCTTTTTCCGAAGTAAAGAGATGCTTGCGGTCAAATTACTTAATGAAAAGAATTCAGTGTGTCAGCGATCATCCCAACAAAGAAAACATGTCCATTTACAGTATTGTTTAACTATTTCTATAGTTGGTGACCGCATTAAATGGGTATTTGAATGGGAACATGCCAGATGAATAAAAACAATCTTCACAAGTGCCAACCATTAGCTATTTCTACAAAATTAGCTAAAAGTGTGGAAGAGCAATGTGCAAAATTACACACACCTACTATAACTACTGGCCCCTTAGGCAACATGCATTGTCTATAGCTGATGTGATTTTGTTTAAGAAAGCAATGTCAATAAAGTACACCAGGAGTTAT
The DNA here is from genome assembly GCF_036417535.1 of Chlamydotis macqueenii. Taxonomy (NCBI): domain Eukaryota; kingdom Metazoa; phylum Chordata; class Aves; order Otidiformes; family Otididae; genus Chlamydotis; species Chlamydotis macqueenii. The sequence goes on from NC_141559.1 coordinate 26,889,871, forward strand.
TACCAACCCATTATGTCATAATCCAAGCTTATATTGAGCCTCAGCTATAGACATATACATACATATATATATTATAGCTCAGGAACTGTAACACAGCAGGGGTATGAAAATGGCTATTTATTCATGAAAGGAATCTAGAGTTTATGCTGAAGTACATGAAAAACCATGTTAGCTGGACAAAAACCATAATAACAGAAGCTGTGCAGTTCAACAGCCTTTTAGTAGTTGAAGAATAAAACTGAATAAAGGTTAATTTTAAGAAGTCAGGCACTGCAGACCTCAGTTAAAGGAAGGTGGCTGGGATTTGCAATAGTGAATCAGAACTTTGATTCTTCTGGTTGCCAATAGTGGTCCAGCCTGGAGGCCTCTCAGAAAGAAGCAACAATGTTTGTAATGAACAGCAGTAGGTTCACAGTTCTTGGCCTAAGCTTTAAAACATGAGGCTTCCATCCCACATGATCCTTCCCTATCATCTATTTTAACTATGGATTACTTCATTACTCTTACTTTAAAAACCTCTATTTAAAACTCTGATTTAAAACCTGGCTCTGAGTTTGTCATGGGGAATTCCATTGGCTAAATACAGATACCACAAAGAAACATGCACATTATAAAAATGATCACTTACTTTTAAGTTTGCAAACTTATTGGCACCCCCAGAGTTCAACACTAAGTTGGTTATCTTATCCCAGACCACCACTTCTGTATTTTCTTTGCAAAATAATAGGATTCTTTATATACAAGCTATTAAAACCACCTACATGATTTTCTTCACCTTATGCTTGTATTTTTATATGTATTTTTATATAGACTGAATGCAGCCAAATAGTAGGCCAGCTTGTCACAAAAACCACATAAAGCAGCTCTTGTATCTATCAATTCAAACAACCACAGATAACCCAGAAATGGTCCACAGTCCAGGAAATACCAAATCAAAAACCTCTCTACAAACATATGTGGGGGTTAGGGAAACAAAATTGCTAGAGGGAGTGATTTCCACAGCTGGAGTATCTCAAATAACCATCCTTTATTCAACTCACTCTTCCTTTTCCACACTTACACCCCACTGCTCCTCTCCACATGCTTGCACCGAAAGTACCCTGGCTGTCTTGAAAATATTAGGCTAAAACATCTGATAAAAGTCACATGTTCCTCAGTACAGTAGTTACTGTGTGGTTTTTCTTTTTTCAAACTAGTAAATTAAAAGTTAATTTTAGACTTGTTCATATTTATTTCATAAGTGAGAAAACGTACCCATTTTGTCCATGTTTAACATTTCCCATGATACCATAGCCACAACCTGTTTCCCCCACTTACACGCTGTTCTCTAACTCATACAAGTCCATAGAAGTAGGCAGGACACATCTAAGAGTACTGGGAGAGCTGGCTGGCATCATCATAAGGCTTCTCTTTACAGTCTTTGAAAGATTGTGAAGCCTGAGGAGGTTCCCCAATGATTTCGGAAATGTAAATCCTACAGCAGAAAAGACAACACAGGGAACTCTGCGCATGTCACCCTCACTTCCATCCCTGGGAAAACCACAGAGCAAAGTGTCTTGGAAGCCCTCCAACCCAATATGTATATGATTTCCATCTAACTCCTTAAGAAACTGGCATCACCTCCCCATGCAAGCTCTAAAACTGCAAAAATTCTCTCCTTCTTCTTACCTGCAACATCATTTTAGGAACATTTGTTCTGGCATATCAATCCCTAATCCTTGCAGTACTTGTACTGGTAACAGTTCAAACGACAGTAACTTACGCTATCTTCATACACTTCAAAATACATTCCTTCCAAAACCCTTCAAATTCTAATGTTAAATGAAATATTACAACACTAAATGCAGCAAAAGCAACCATATATTAATAAAAATGTTAGAAATTACAACGATGGCAGAATAAAGGGCACATTAAGTATACTAGCATGTTATTTTAAATGGATACTTTACACTCAGAAAAAGCTGTTAACAATCAAAAATATGCATGGAATGTTGTTCCAGCACAACCAAAGTAGAGACCTGGGTTGGAAAACTAGCACTGGGAGAGTGGAAAAGAAGTAAAATGGGAGCGATAATAGCACATTAACAGAAAGATAAAATGACAATTACTTAGGGTTAACAAAAGTATAAGAATTTTACTGCAAATTAATGTTTTTGATGGATTAAAGTGCACCAAAAAAAAGTTTTGGAAATTAGACTGGCTTTGACATATGAAGTGTATACAGCTAAGAAGCACAAATGATTTATATTTAGACTAGACATAAGGAAGACATTTTTTATGATAAGGGTTGTGAAGCACTGGCACAGGTTGCCCAGAGAGGTGGCTGATGCCCCATCTCTGGGAATGTTCAAGGCCAGGCTGGATGAGGCTCTGAGCAACCTGATCTGGTTGGGGATGTCCCTGCTCCTTGCAGGGGGGTTGGACTAGATGACCTTTAAAGGTCCCTTCCAACCCTAACCATTCTATGATTCTATGAAATGCCTTTTTTTTTTTCTGTATGTTATATCTATTTCTAATCCTTTTGCAACTAGCAAGTGGTAGTTATATATGTGATCATGAAATGGGGATAAACAACAATTATTGACATTATTTTAGTTCTCACATAAGTAAAATCCTCCTGACTCCACCACTCATTTATTTGCTCTCTGATACTGAGGGTAGTCAGAACAGAGATATTTTTTCTAAGCTTCATAACTCAATCATCACCAATATACAAATACCATATAGGGCACTAGTGCTGATGAATGGATTCCAAATTCAAGAAGACATCAATTGAAAAAAAAGTGATTGTTTTTTTTTTTTAAAGCAGTATCAGTAGTAATATGATCAGCAGTAAATTATTTCAACTTGCTGCGAACTAACCAAACCATAGGTGGCAGAGAAGTGTGTTGGTACAGCAGATCCAAAAAGGAGAACAAATAATATCACATCAGCATGATGTCACCACATCAGCAGCATCTTTCAACCTTCAGATTTGTTAACTGAGAAACCGTAATGAGTCTTCTCTGTAGGTGGTTTATTTATGCATTTTGATCAGTGGGTAGTGTAAACGTTTTACAAGATTTTCATGATGAATGCAATAAAATTGGGTTGCAATACATCTTACACATGGCTGTCCCTTATACAGGTGCAGAATTTTACAACCTGCTGATGAAATGCTTCCTTAGTGACGAAAGAATCAAGTCTCCATTGTGAGCATGTTTCCTATTGGATGGGACACACATGGTACAACTCTCTGAGCTATCACAGCATTGTTATATTCGCCATGACCAGTCTCACTTGCACGTCTGCTCCACTCAGCACCTACCAGCTGTATATCTCTGGGAAAGTACCAAGAGTCACCTCAGGTATTTTTTGTTCTAGCTCTGCATTCCATACCCACTTTCCATTCTGCTGCATGCATGTCTACTGTAGCAACCTAGAGAACTGCAAATGATTTCTACCATTGTTGAATTCCGATATATAAAAACAGTTCAAGAGCTTTTCATCAGGAGGTCACAACTCCAATGTGGTGTTACAGATTCTATTAGCCAAGTCTGTCTCAATCTCTCAAAAGATCAATTTAACACCCCCAAAAAGATTAGTATCTACATTTGAAACTAACTCACATGCTTTTAAAACTTTAAAGCTTTTCAAATGTCCACAACAATGGAGTCTAAACATAAAAGGGGCTCAGTACACAAAAATAATTAAAAAGTGATGTTTCATGTATTTGAAAGTCAGTGGATGAAAAAATATCGTCCTCAGTATCATGGAGAGCTTGCCACCTTCAGTGCAGTCATAATTTCAACCCTCAAGGATCCTGAGTAAGTGAGTAAGCCCAAGAGAAATCTTTCACCCAAGGAAGAATGACAATGTTACTACAATGAACGTGACGGTAAAACTGCTGAAGCAATACAGGTACATTTCAATTCACACAACAGGTTCATATTTGTCAATGATACTGGTTTAACACTAAAATTAGTAGTCATATTCAATATTACTAAAACTGTATCATTTGGTAAACCTCTTTCAAGGGCTCCATAACAGCTGATGCTATACAAACTTATAAAAAGATCAGCAACAATCAAGTAAAATATAGTCTGAAGGGGAAAAAAAACATAGAATTAGTCAAAATTTTAATGTATAGAATCAGGGATTACTTGATTAACAAGAATATTCAATAATATCACTCACTTCCCATAAAATGGACGTTTCCACTAGCACTTTAAAAAAAAACCAAACCAAAGTATGCGAAAAATTCAAATATTTAAGTAAAATAATTTTGAGTTACAAGTTAGGACATATACCACTTGACACATACAAAGTTTAAAAACTGTTCTGTTTTCACTAAGAAATTACCCAAGTGATTTATTATAAAACTCCTAAACATTCTTCTTTATGTATGAGGCTTATCAGAGGAATTTTGAAAATACAGGTACTTTCTTAAATTCACTTTAAGGAGAGGAGTAGAGGGCAGGACACTTCATTACTCATTTAATTTCTGAGTAAATAAAAGATACAAGCAAAGAGAAAATTAATTTGGTTTCAGTTTTACTGTTTGCATATAATCTTAATATATTATTATCTTAGGAAATTGAATTGCTTCTAACAATTGTTGTAAGAAGCTGAAACTTGCTAAGGACAAGCTATTGAACTGAGACCATGACAGCCAGGTAGTTTAAGTGCAAGTCTGAGCATGGAAAGTTCTGAGGTTTTCTTAATTTTATTAAACAGGCATGTAAGTAACTTTGTTTTGACACTAGACATGCAGACAGGTACATGTATGATATGTAGGTTTTCTCATTGTTTGTTTGTTTGTTTTAAAAAAAATAGTAATAAAATTACAGGAACTTAGACTGAGATTGTCCATCAGGAGTTTGACATGCCAGGCCAATGCTCCAGGGCAAAAACACTGACAGTAGTACTTGAATAGGCTTAAAGGAAAAAATTGTGCTTTCCTTTCTGCTGACAACTAAGCAACTAAGCACCAAGACTGAAACCAACACTTCAGCTGTTCAGTTACCTTTTGTTAAGCAATGCTTTTCTAGCTCAATACTCCTTAAATATATATATACATATATTAATTGAAAGGGTAAATCACTAATCCTAAACTAAAGTCTCGACAGCAAATAGCTGTAGCTGATGGTGTGTAACCAAACTAATATCCACATACGCCCATTACAAAATCAGCTGTGTGCCATTTCACTGACTAAAAGCTCAAACTTATATGTGTACATACTTGACCATACAAGTTTTTAAAATTCTTTTCAATGAGAATATCTGGCATAGCATGTCACCTAGGAAGACAGTGATCTAAAAAGACATTTCTGCTTATTATCACTGCCTTTTCAAATGACATCCACCAGGTAGCTGAGAGTCAAGCAACAATCAGAAACAGAAAACATCAGTCTAAAATTTGTGACAGCCCTATGAATGAATCGTTTCATACATGTCTTTGGAAGAATGGTCAATGGGTAATTTTGACAAAATGTGTTAATTTTCATTTTTTAAAAAATCAATACATTGCTTTAGTAGAGTCATACTAATGTCTTTTTTTTTTTTTTTTAAGATCAAGCCACAGAAAAATTAGGAGGCACAACGTAACTACTAGGAATGCCCCTGGTTAATTACTACCCATGCCTAAATATGGCAATACTAACACTTCTTGAAACAAGACTGAAGAAGCAGATAATTAATATGATAAAGACAAAAATGAAGGAACAAAAATAAAGATACATATACACACAGATTACTAACTTTAATACACAGAGGAGCTCAGTTCAGTTGGGTCATCTGTTTCGTGTTATCAATTTAGTTTTTCCAGCATTGCTACAAAGGTAGCATAAAAAGACTGGCACGGAACTGAGAATTTTGACTATGTTAGGACAACATTTTGTTCAGACTACAGCTGTTCCCAGTGCCCCCTGACACATAAGAAACACATATAGTATTTAAGTCTGCATTTTGGACATGAAGCTAGCTCCCTGCATAACAAGCTGCTAGAAGAACAACAGTTATTTACTTACTGGTACCATGATACCCTGTCACCTTGTTTAGGGAATTCTAAGCTCTATTTATTCCATACCATTTATATATATGCAAAAATGTAGCAAATCAACACACCTAAAAGTTAATATAATTGAGCTCCCATTTCTACAGGGAAGTATATGGCAGAATGTGACAATTTAATCTGTGGTAAATCAGCTATTGAAAATAGCTGTTACCTGTTGAAAATATCTTCTCCTTTTTATGATTTTTTTTCTCTGCTTCTCTTCAGTTTTCAAGAAAAACCCCATCAGTTTGGCTCAAATATAGTTCAGGCTTTACTGTTCATAGTAAGATAATTCCATCCTTACACGAGGAAGATTCTGTTCTCCTGAGAAGAAACTAGAACCCACTGATGCCAATAGTGACAAAGTTACAAAGTAAGTAGTCTCACTATCCTGTAAGCCATCAAGGTGATGGATACTATGAGATACCATCAAAATATCCCTGATCTCTGGGAAAAAAAAAGAAAAAACAAATCTGTCACAAATTCATATTCTACAGCTTGGCCCATCCAAGAAAAACGGGATGTCACGATGCGTATAAACACAGCACTGGTTTTGCAGGTTTTTTCCCTTGCTTCTATAAATCTTTTCATCCTGTGAAGCCTAGTTCTGTGTGGAGCAGCAGATATAAAATAATTTACTTAAGTCACAAATAAGTAACACTTGTGGGAAACTGCTTCGTTAACATAAAAACAGGTACTTTAAAAAATGCAAAGAAACTCCAAACAAACCAGAGACTCGGATTCTTGTGTGACTTTAGCTGGTTTTCCTGACTGTGCTAAGTATCTAATAAACTCTTGGAGAGAAATACTGCTTTTGCCTGTTAAAAAATAAGCCATTTAAATCTTTTATTCAGTGGCACATGGTCCCTATGGCATATACCAAATGCATTCCTTCTCTATTTTCTGGTAGATTCCAAAACTATTAGAGATTATCGAGACAGATCCTGCAGAAATTTTGAAGCATGTAACAGTATAGATTTTTGCTCTATTGAAAGCTATTTATTATTGAATAATATCAGACCATGCCAAATATTCAACATCACAACAATTAAAACACTCATATTGGTACCCATTGCCTGGAGCACAGCATTGTGAAAATCCTTACTGTAAACAGCATCAAAGCTTGCGTCAGGTGACTGACCTTGATGAATTCTTTCTTCACCACAAAAAGGTAATGAAGAGACATTTTCTCACTCTAGACACAGTATCTTGAGTTCTAATAAGGTAATTTAACATGGATAATGTTCAGACTTGACACACTGCTATCTTAAAAACTGAGATCTCTTTGGGCAAGTATGCCAGAAAATGCTGGAAGCAACTGGTATTGCCATATATTTTATATTTGCTATGTATTCTTCCAACCTTCCAACCTCCAGCCACTCTTGTAACTATAAAAAGTTGCAGAAGTACAACATCATTATCTACTGAAGAATTCAGGCTAAAGGTATGAAATCACACTTACTTGCTTACCTTTGTGCTTCCAAGTAAGTGTGCAGCTTCCTTTAGTCTTCACATTAAAAAACCCCACACATTTAGATCTTTTAGAGACAAAATTTCCAAGAAGAATGAAATATTTCAGGATCCCTTTTTTTCCTCTAGTACCTATTGTTTGCAATTCTGTTTGCCACATGCACTGAATGTGTGTTCACACTGATCAAACTTCAAGTATATTTAAATTAATCCATGTCAGAATTCATAAACATATCAAACAAATAAACATGCAGGAAAAATCTCTTTAGAAGCTACTTTCCATAGTGTTAGTGTCAACAGATGATTTTAAATTAGAGTAGAAAATTGCCTACTAATCAGAGCACAGAAGAACATTTATTTTCATTTTACAGTAATATGTCTGTGGTTGATCTTTTCAAATGGTTCCACAACTGCAACTTTGTTCAAATTTTAAACTGAAAATAAAATCAATTAAGATGATATATATAGACACATGAACTGTCCTTAAAAATTTCTTCTGACAGCAAATTTCAAGAATGCGAAGCAATACATTTCAATTAGCAGAGGTGGCAGTGAAGTATCCATCTGCTAACATCATCACTAGCTCCTGTTATCTGGTCAATGGATAAATAAGGGTTTACTTTCTTTAAGTAGATGCACTTTCAAATGCTTGGTTGCAGAATTCTTGTGTAATATTTAAAGATAATTTTAAAGTCTTTTAAAAAATATTGGTAAGTTAGAATACATTTTTCTATAAGCAGAATGATGCCTGAACTTTTATTAAAAATAATCTTCCTACAGTAGTAGGGAATTCTTCAGCTAAGCCAAGCCACCAGCTGCTGCACAGCCTTCTTCATTAACATCATAAATTTGATCTTTTCTGCTCATCTAGTGAACTGCATTATTGGCTGATAACTGCTCTGCTTATGAGCATAAATGCAGTTTCGAACATGAATGCTCTTTTGAACCAGCCAAGACAGCTTTACTAAAAAGGAAATCACCTTCCCTTCAATGAGACTGACTTTTTTCTAAACCTTTGCAGATGGATATGATTCCATGCACAGTCATTAGATCCAGAAGCTTCTCAGTAAGATAACCAAAAGTTGCTTAATGACACATAACAAGTACAATTTGTGATGCTCTGCATGCAGTTCCCTTTCTAAGACCTTTTTGTGCTGCTTCCTTTTCCCAGTGCAATGGGTTCAAGACGTGTGATGTCTGGTTCCCAGCTATGTTGTATCTGCTGGATGTCATTATGTGCTGAAGACAAGTTCCAAGTTCCAAGTTCAACTTCAAACCAAATACAGGTTTCACACTCTAAGTAGGGATGCCCACAAACATATTGTTCTTTGGAGAACAACTCTCTGGTTCCATAGATATAACTTGGACAGAGTAGTCTCGTTCTTCTGCAGCCCATGCCCGATCCAGATCCACAAGCCCCATACACTGCTTTCCTAAAATGAGAGCAAAGGAGAGCATGGAAACTCTAAAAATGTAGAAACATGATCAGAAACGTGCCCTTCCATATTCAATGTTAGGAAAACACATCAGTAAGTAATCTAAAAAATAAGTTCCGCATCTACTTTTAAAAAATCTTCATCTGTTTTACTTCAAATAGACAGTCATTAATAGTTCTAAACCACATCTGTGACTTGTAAACCTCATTTAGGTAAGAGCTTGAGAAGGATTATTAACTCTTTATATATGGAGAAACATAAAGACAAAACTATTTTTAGGTATTCTCAAAACTTAGAGAAAAATCCATGCATTAATAGAAAAGAAAGAAGAAAAAACCCACCTAGTTTAGCCCTTCACTCTCTGAATTGCCAGACTCCTACTCCCTTTATAAATGTAACTGTTTTCCTCCTGTATTCTCATCTAAAATCTGAAAACCTTTGGTGAGATTACATTCAACAGTGATTGACTGTAACTGATTTGAGACACATGAATGCAACTGCTTATAAACAAAAATACTAAATTACTCATGAAAATTAATCTTATCTCAGATTTACCTGCAGAAAAAAAAATGGGAAGGATAAATTCAAGGGTTTTATCTGTTTAGAAGATACATGATGATAAAGCCATGCGAAGATGATAAGCTCATTTGACTTGATATATTTACTCATTATAATTTATTATTATGTTCTGAACTAAAGAACTGATTTGTTGTATTATCAGCAGTTTGAAACTCTCTTGCAAGAAAGATTTAGCACTTCAACACTTTAGCACAACAACCCCCGGCAACACTACAGGCTTGGAGAAGAGTGGCTGGAGAGCTGTCCAGCAGAAAGGGACCTGGGGGAGCTGGTGGACAGCCGGCTGAACAGGAGCCAGCAGTGTGCCCAGGTGGCCAAGAAGGCCAACAGCATCCTGGTTTGTATCAGGAACAGTGTGGACAGCAGGTCTAGGGAAGTGATTGTGCCCCTGTACTTGGCATTGGTGAGGCCACACCTTGAATACTGTGTTCAGTTTTGGGCCCCTCAGTACAAGACAGACACTGAGGTGTTGAAGCATGTCCAGAGAAGGGCAATGAAGCTGGTGAAGGGTCTGGAGCACAAGTCTTATGAGGAGCAGCTGAGGGAACTGGGATTGTTTAGCCTGGAGAAAAGGAGGCTGAGGGGAGACCTTATCACTCTCTACAGCTACCTGAAAGTAGGTTGCAGCGAGGTGGGTGTCGATCTCTTTTCCCAGCTAAGAAGTGATAGGACGAGAGGAAATGGACACAAGTTGTGCCAGATCTGCTATTAGGAAAAGATTCTTCACTGAAAGGGTTATCAGGCATTGGACCAGGCTGCCATGGGAAGCGTTTGAGTCACATCCCTGGAGGTATTTAAAAGACGTGTAGATGTGGTGCTTAGGGAGATGGTTTAATGGTGGACTTGGCAGCGTTAGGTTATCAGTTGGACTCGATGATCCTAAGTGTCTTTTCCAATCTAAATGATTCCATGATTCTAAGAAGGGAAGAGACAGGAGCACTCATTCTGTTTACCACTAGGCTACAAGTCTGGCATTCCAAAGTACCCTCTGGAACTGCCTACCCCTCTCTCTTGAACATATGCAGAGCCTGAGTGCCTGTATCACTGCAAGCCCTGGTGTGCCATCTGTTAGGTGCTCATAGAAGTTCTGGGTAGGTGGCACTAAAATGCCCCTCAGTATCCTTGTATTTCAGAACAGCTAATGCATATCACATTTTAATACAGTACTCAGTCCAATCTATTCTGTTTTTCCCCAGTGAGCTGATGGACAGAAGTGTTTTTTCCTTTTCAGTTGAATTATTTAGTTACAAAATAAATTAACTACTAGACTTCCCCAACATGATGACATTTGGACTCTCTTCTGTTGGTGGCTTGGAATTAGAGAGGTGCGGTAATTATACAGGAGAAAAAATAAAGATACAATAATAAGGTTAGGTCTGAAAAAGAACTTTCCAACTCAGTCCTGTACGGATTTATATGTTGCAGGGAGAAATTAACAGTTTATATAACTTGCCCAGAAGGCCAACCACATCCTGGGCTGCATCAAGAGCAGTGTGGCCAGCAGGTCGAGGGAGGTGATTCTGCCCCTCTACTCTGCTCTCATGAGACCCCACCTGGAGTACTGTGTCCAGCTCTGGAGCCCCCAACATAAGAAGGACATGGACCAGTTGGAGAAGGTCCAGAGGAGGGCCACAAAGATGATCAGAGGGCTGGAGCACCTTCCCTGTGAGGACAGGCTGAGAGAGTTGGGGCTGTTCAGCCTGGAGAAGAGGAGGCTCCAGGGAGACCTTATAGCGGTCTTCCAGTACCTCAAGGGGGCCTACAAGAAAGATGGGGAGAGGCTGTTCAGTAGGGCCTGTTGTGATAGGATGAGGGGTAATGGTTTTAAAATAGAGGGAAGTAGATTTACATTAGATATTAGGAAAATTTTTTTTACAATGAGAGTGGTAGAACACTGGAACAGGTTGCCCAGAGAGGTGGTGGATGCCCCATCCCTGGAAATGTTCAAGGCCAGGTTGGATGAGGCTGTGAGCAACCTGATCTAGTTGGGCATGTCCCTGCTCCTTCCAGGGGGGCTGGACTAGATGACCTTTGAAGGTCCCTTCCAAACCTAACCATTCTATGATTCTATGATTCTATAAGCAACCAGGAAAGATGTCCATAAATTACTTATTGTGGCACTATTTCTCCTACATTTGTGGTTTCACAGAAAATCACCTTCTGAGGTTGGTTGAACAAAATGGTATCTACATACTCCTGCCACTGAGAACAATATCGTTATTATTCAAAGTGTACATACTAAGGGAGAGGTGGGACTGTCACAACTGTGGCCTGGTTCCCCAGGTACTCTCGAAGACTGTGTGAAATACATGCAGCAGTTCTGCGATCAGACAGAATAAATCAGGTGTGCTGTAGTGATGTTCACAAAACCACTCAGTATGTTTGCACTTAGGTCCCACTGCTGCATACTGTGGATAAAACACACATGTCCAGTGAAAATGGGAAGCAGAACTTGGTTCATTTGAGAGGGAATTGCTGTGTGTAGCAAAATTGGGTTCAACTGTGTATTTTTAGGTTCACAGATACTAAAGAAATTGGTGGTAACTCCTTCGACAGATGTATTGTTTCAGCCATGACAATCACAGATGGAATGCTGTACTTTAGTGCTTTAGAAGCTTACAGGTAATGAAACAAAATTATTTGTCACTTCACTGAAGCTGCATAAATTCAGTGTAATTACTAAAATACAGTTTACAATACAATTCTTAAATATTAAAAAAGTAGCAGAACAAGTCATTTTGCCACCATTTACAATAGAAAAGAAAAAGTCTCTGCCTGTTCAGGAATATTCTCATTAAATGAAATCTACCCAGTTTTCTCAATACTTGATCATACATTGCACAAAATAAAATAAATAAAATAAATTTTATTTCCATAAATAAAATATGTAACACTGTTCTAGCTGTAACACTGATCTGAATCATTCTTCAAGTATTTGCAAGCAAAACTTAAAAGCACCCCAACAAGATTCCCATAAAACTAGTTTCAAAGCTGAAACAGAACACTGAAATGGGAATGATCTTCACTGAAACAGATTAGTATTACATGGAACTTAAAGAAAAAATAACATTCTTTAAAACAAAAAAAAGCCATGATGTAGGGGAAGGCAGAGGAATAAGATTTATGTTTGGTTTTTTGTCAGGGCAAAGCATCTAAAAGTTAAATTTGTGAAAAAAAAAATGTTGTTTCAGAGACACAGAATAGATAAAAGTTACAATCTTTCAAAAAAGATTTTGGAGTCCTTTTACAATTTTCAGTCCACCTGGCAACCAGCAGGAGACAATGTGGGGTGCTACACTGCTAACTGAACACTGTCCTTTTTAAATTTTTTTTTTCAAATTCTATGCAAAAAGAGCTGACAAATTTATTACAAAATAGCTCAGAATCTGTGTTATTTTCTTTTTGTGAAGTGAGTATAGGTAATACTTTCAAATCTTCAAATGAAGCTTTTTAAAAACATTATGATTTTTTTGTTACTACTGCTTTAACATAGTTTCTAAGTGTTTCTTGCAAGCCAAGAATGCACAGTTGTATCCTGAGAGTTCCCAGCCCCTTCTGTCTTTTCTGACCTGGAAGCTAGTTTATAGGTTTGATCAGAACATTAATACCAGACACAAATTATACCCTTTTGTAAGCCAAAGAATACTAGAATATTACACATAATGAAGAAATGGCTTTGCTTATTCCAAATACTTAAAGTGTTATGTATTTTGCTGTCCTTCTGAGTAATGAAATTCCCACCATCTTAATGATAGCTACTTGCATTTATTTTTCTCAGAAATCATTGACACTTGACTAGGAAGCTAAAATCTCAGGGGTCAACTTACTTTGGCTGTTAATTGCATGGAAGTGACCCAACAGAAGGCAGCTGCTCTTACTCAGAATGGCAATAAAGTACAAACCTGTAACAGAACTGATTACTGAAAAGTAAAAACTGAGTCACACGCTGCTGTAGCTATAATGTAAGTTTCCTCACAATTTGAAGACTGGTATCCCAGGTAAGGAGTAAGCCAAACTGTGTTCTTGGTAAAGTCTTCAGATTATAAATATTATTCCTGCTGAGTTTTTTCTAAAATTACTATGATGATCCTGATAATGAGGTGGGCCAAACAGGTTTGTATGTTCTTAAGCCTGCCTGTACCAAAGCTAGCCCAACATCTGCAATTTAGCCTTATTGTTTCCAGCTGGCATTAGATGTTTGCCCTTCTGAGAGAGTTATCACCAGCAATTACAAGCAGGACAAAGGGTGCACACTGAAAATCACTACTCTGAATAGCCTGTGCTTTTAATGTAAGATAAACTGACACTAGCAGGACTCTACTGAACTTTACAAAGACCTCATCCTTTTGAAGAGAATGGTGGGAGAAAAAAAAAAAAAAAAAAGGTGAAGCAACAAAAATCAGTAAAATGCAAACCCTCTATCTCATATTGGCAATTCTGAAAGAAGAAAAGAGTTTCTGTACCATAGTTCAGAACAACCAGAGGTGAAATGTGAAGAAACTCAAATTTTTCAAGTGTCATGTGAAGACAGCAACTTAATGCCCTGTTCATAAACATACTACTTCTTCCTTCATATGCCAAGGTAAATACATTACTGAGGCAGTTTATGCAACAGCTGCAGAAATTCATACCAATTAGCCTGCGTTCAGGTGGAAGCTGAACAGCTGTCTGATCTGCAAATCTGCAAAGGATCATATGCTCCTAAAAAAAAAAAAAGTAATGAAATTCAGTCCAGTAGCATTTCCCTCTACTAAATAAAGTAAGAAAAATCTAATTACATCTTTAAAAGTATCAAAACCACTACCATGTTGAAGAGTATATTTCTAGAAAAATAATTTCTGTGCAAATCCTAAGTTTGATACTGCTTTGGCTTTTAAATATGTGTGTAAATCAAGTGTTTGTAACCACAACCACGTTTCTTCTCATGGGTATTTGTTTCTTGCTAAATTTTCTCTAATTCCCTGCAGCAGTTAATTGGACGCAATGCATACAAGATAGCATTCTTCAAAGACATATGCAGACTAATTTTGCCTTCAATTACTGATGAGCAACACAGCCTTCTTTTAGCACAGTCATCACAGGGCAGCATCTCTGCATCAATAAGCAGCCGAGACAAAATTCTTAAACAGGTGATTTGAACTACTGCACATTTCTCCCAAGCAGTGATTTTGAATCCCAGAAGAACTGCCTTGTGGGTCAAACCTCCTCTGCTCTGCCAAATGCATTCAGGATCAACTCTGAAGATCCTGAAGGCAAAACCGATCTTGAAGGTAAAAAATATCCGGCTGTGAATAGGAAAGTTTCCTACATCAAAAAGGGCATAATGCACTTTCAAACTATTCCTGTTCCACTTAGATTTTCTGCAGAGGCTTCTATAACAGCTGATGTTGATTTCTTCCTGTCTTGGCACCCAGGGGTATGGTGCAGCGGAGGGTTAGCCCCACCACCTTAGTTCCCTGCTTAGATCACTACAGAAGCAGGCAGAACCCCATCCTCATTTGCCTTCAAAAAACAGCACCTATGCTAGCATAACAGTTTCTCAAACACCAGCCAAGCTAAGGCAGGCAAGTTAGCCAGATGTCAGAGAAAAAGCCTTGACGGTATAGCAATGAAATTAATGTTCTGACAACAGCTATGCTCTTTAGGACAGCTGCAATACCATTTTAGAACTGTACAACATTCCCAAGTCTCCTATATAACATCATGGGGAGAAAACAGAAATGGACAACAAAAAAAGTGCTCTGCTAAGCAAAGCTTCCAGAGCTATAGATCTGAAAATGGACATGTGTCTTGCATCCAAAAGAAAACTTTTTATTAAAAAATTAGTCTGTGATATAAAATGATGAACTTAAAAAAGTTTGGTTGCTGTAACAGATGGAGATAGCAACTTCACCTAAGGATACTTCAGCTTCCTTCAGTATACTACAGTAAGGATACTTACTCCGACTTTTTATAAGGAGGACATAAACATCCAAAAGCCTTCATTTCACAAAAAAAAACCTGAATGAACAACCTAATAAATTTAAGACATCTGACAAGAAAAAAGTTTGCCCACTTATTATAAAATAAAATATTATCGCTACTTGTTACCCAAATAGTACTCATTTAAATACATTTACAGTATCTTGAAGCAAGGATATTTGTTTTCCAGTACAGGTCATTCAGACGAACATTTTTAGCTCAAAGGTCCATAAGAAATACGCAAGTAAAATCAGAACATGTTGTAACATGTTTAGAATTTAAACATGTTACGCCCAGTCAGTTCAGTTCAAATATGGCTATTTTTGTAGCACAAAAGAGACGAAAACGTTAAAATCCAGATGTGACTACTGCAGAATGGAGGAGAAGGAGAGCCACAGGCAGTGGGTGCTGTTAGGAGAGAAGAAGTAGTGAGAGGCAGCTTGGGGAGAAAAAGAGGAATTCAGACAAGAGGGAGAAGATCCACATCAGCAAGGAACCCTTAACAGCCTTCAGGCACCCAACACAACCCAGCTCTTTGCAACATCAGGTTGTCAGCTCATCCTGCTAGACCAGAGGCAAGGTAAGCCTCACTCCTTAACCTGAAAATCTGGACTGACTCTAATGCCTTGGCTTCCTACAGAGAGGATCCAAAAAGTTAAACTGCAGCCTAAGTTATGACTACATCATTTCCCCATGACAGAGCCATTAAATTGTCACATTCCCTGTTGGCAGAAATAAGAAAAGCATTTCTAAAATAATGAAGGTAATAATTATAAACTATAAAAATAATTATAAATTATAAACTTTGTGTGTGTATAAACAGTTAACTTGTGTACTACAACACCCACACCTTCAACTTCTATTAAGTTTTCAAAGCTGTATGTACAAAGTTATTCAGTTTTACTTTCCAGTTCTCCTATAGGGAGAGTGTCTTGACAAACGGTCTCAAAATGTATCATGGTAGAAATCTACAGCTATCAACCTTATTCTTTGCAGCTATAAACTAATGAATTACAGCATAATGTTCTCATCAAAAACGTTTTAGAATTGCCAGACTTCTAGATGTCTTTTTAGATCTCACTAAAATGAAAGATAACAGAAATGAATTTAAAATGGGAACTGGAGGGGGCTGCCACAGACAACGTCTGGCTAACACATGGCAGCTCTGGCTACTAGCCAATAACCTGCAACAATTTATTAACATGAAATATAAAAATGCATATAGCTAGCTGTATAACAAAAATTATTTATAACTAGGATTATTTGAGGCACCAACCAGCCTAGACCATTTGTATAGACCCTTACATTATTAAGAGCAGCAATATTTTTTAGCATTGTCCTTGACCCATGTGCCCTTCTGCAACACAAATAATAAAATGCTGGAACTTCTATAGTGTTGGTAAACTCTGTGAATTAAACTTCCATAGATTAACAGATTAAGAAAAAAAAAATCACTGATCTTTAATGAGATTATACACACTATCGTAATCTAGGCATCTTAGACTTTGTAATTGCCACTGTGTCCTGCTGTACTGTCAACAGCTCTATTTTTAATAATACGTTAGTAAATAAACTTTTTCTGAACTGAAACCTGAGTTCTTCATAATTATGTGTTAGAAGCATATAAATGTGTTGAAATGAATATTAAATCAAGGGAAAAATTAATGGCAGGTCCAAATCCACTGTGCCACTTTTATAATCTCAATCTACGGACATTTATTTCCATGTAAATTAGTGAAGTGTACATAAACCAGACTCTCATGAAAATAAGATTAGTGTGTTACAGATAACTGAACTTTCCTATATAAGATGGCTGGAAATTTTCTGAATTTTTAAAATGCCCTCTTACTTGAGGATTAAAAAAGATAATCTCGATTTTCCTGCTACATATAGCACCTTTGCTCACTGTCCTAAAAACCATTTGGATATTAGAAATAGCATGCATCTCATTTCTGTTACAAAGGATTATTCTGCACCTCTAAAATTCATTTTCTCTACTGTAAACACCAAGACCCTTGTCCAAGATTTGGGATGTAAACTCAGTAAAGTTTCTCTATGTAACCTTGCTTCTCTCAAATGGAAACATTTTCTTTCCATACCAAATGGAAACATTTTCTTTCCAAGAGCACCTAACCTTCAAATTTCTAGTTGCTCATCACTAACTAGTTTAAATGCACTGGACAAAGCTTAACAGCTCCGTACCAGTTGTCTGCTGTCCACCTCTCTCTCTTGTCCTTTTTCACTCCTCTGTTATCTCTTATTGCCTCGTTGATTCTTTCTCCCAGTTTCCTCTCAGACTGTCTCCACACAGACCCTGGCTCCCCAGGGTCAAAACACATTTGAATATTTTGAAAATAATTTTGAATAATGTTTTTAAAGGAATATTGTATAAAATAATTGCTGACGAGTATAAGATCTTCCTACTTACTACGTCTAATCTTCTAGACTTAAATTAGAGGGAGAAATCTAATGTTTATCAGAAAATAATATCTGTAAAAACCAATAATTTTACCTGAAAAATGATCAGACATTTCTACAGTATAAACAGTTGTATTTAAGGCTTAAATAAATTGGTATCCTGTAATTGTTAACTGATACATGTTGAAGTATCTTAGGAATGGCTCACTTATACATCGTGATAAAACAAAAGTTCTTCTGTGGAGAAACTATTTAATTTTATTGAAGAAAAAAAAATTACAAATGGATAGCGGAGAGAAAGCAACACAACGACATCTGCAATATTAATGAACATTTCACATAGCACATGATCCTCCTTGCAATTAAAAGATAACCAGTTATATTTCATTTTATAAGAAGACTCAGTGAAATGCAGGAAATTGCACATAACCCTCTCCCCGCAATCCTTTTACGTACCTTGTAGGACAAAATTTCTTTGAACTGATGACTGGAAAAAAAAATAGACCAAAAAATTAAACCAAAAAATAGACCAAAAAAATTAACATCTAAAAAAGCACAGGTGGAAAATAAGACGCAGTCATTACATACTTGAACACATTTTAAACAAAAGAACAATATCTGTATCCTACAGAAAGGCATTAAAAAAAACCCACAAACCATTATAGGTCCAGTTCAGTAGAAAATAAAAAGTGTATTTGGTTTCTTTTTTTTTTTATCCTATTGTATTATTAATAAAATTTCTCTATTTAACCATTACAAATGCTAACAGATTTACTGGCATTTCCACATTGTCAGGTAAATACATTACAGATATACAACCTCTAGACATGCATATATTTTGTTTGTATCACAATAGTAAGGTGCCTCTACAACGGAATTGAGAATAGAACACAGGCAATATGGGGATAGGGGCTGGCTAGCATGTTTTATGATCATATAAATTAAGGGAAAAATAAAAAGCAAAACCTAAAATGTACCTTGAGCTAGGGTTGTTATGAACCAAATAATTTTCTACATAGGCTTATGATGTTAGATTCGAAATTTTAGCAAACACAAAACCACAATTTACATTCTTGCAGCATCTACAGCAACAAAAGTTTTCTAACATAGTAAGCAGTTCCAATCTTAATGATCTAAAAATGTAACTGGTTAAAAGTTAAACAGTATTCAGTTGATTTTGAAACAAGTCAAAAGAGAAAAGCTACACGCCTGCTAAGTTTAGAAGGCTTAAAATTTTACTGCCTCTTCCTTAAGAATACTTATTTGTTTTACTGTGTCACAAGAGAAAACAAGAAAGGACATACATAAAGAGATGGAAGACTCAAATTGACTAAGAAACACTATTAAATGCAAAGTTTATCAAAGTGACAAATTCTAAATATTCACTCTCCATGAACTTCTGTGACAGCACACTTTGATATTCTAGAAAAACTGAAAAACAATTAACATGGATGTATAAGGTTTTTTCAGATTTTTTTATTCCTTTTAAGAAAGCACGTTTCATTTTCTTATTTTAGCAAATATATACCTAAGACAATGCTTAATTCCTAGTAGAAATTAATCTGATTCTTCTTGGGCATCTAAAATGCAAAGCTCAGCTTTATGAAAAAAACCACAACCCTCTTCCCCTATCTAGTTCTGCCTCAGAAAGCTGTTAGCCTCTTATCTTCTGCCACTTTATGCTTACCTTTTACATTTTCTTTATATCAAAGGCATTAAAATTCTTAAGCCTAAGATACAGAAGTATCACCAACATGCCAGATTAGAAGACGACAAAATATCTACACAGTCCTTTGAAAAAGTATTAAAAATATGAACTGAAATACAGGAGAGCTTGTCTACTCGGGAATAAATCAGAAGAGTTTCACAAGCAGTAGACTGTGGTATAAAGCAGACCCATTTCTTTAACCTGATTGCTTACATCTTTCTCCAACATTAAAATGTCAATTCCCCTTGTTACAGTAATTTTCATGAGTTTTCTATTAACTTTGTGATTTCAAGGTAAAAGGTCTGCATATTACATAGATTCCCACATACTGTATCTACTATGTCGATGGTATAAAGTCTTCTGAACTATGAATACATAAATCTAGAAAAAAAATAACCCAGGAATTACCAATCTGTCTCCCTTTCAGGATGGGATTCTCTTTTGCAAAGAGAAACAGGAGGAAACAGTTGTATTATAACTGTAAACCAATTTAGCCTAGATAGTTGCAATGATCTTCAATTGATTAATTCTATACTCTTTTAGTATTTTCTTCCTTCATTTACGTTAATATTTTAAAGCTTATCTTGTTAGCTTTAGTTTACCTTCGTGGATATTTAAACTTCACTGTGTTTTGAATGAAGCCATAACAACAAGGGGAGACGACAAAGGCTGCTCGTGCCTTGACGCAGTGTTCGATCACCATGTCTGTTGCCACACCACATGCATGCAGAGCCACCTACAGAGTCAAGAACAAAAAAAAAAAAAAAAAAAAAGAAAGAAGCAAATTCTTTATAGCAATATTCTATATACAATTCTGTCACAGTATTTTTTTGGTTGACTGAGTTACTTAAATATACGAGGAAGTTTTTGTGGTGAAAGCTGTTACACCAAAGACATGGTCCTTAAGGAGTTTTTCATTCCTCTCCTTCATATTTATGCTGAGGAAAATTTATGGCCTATTCCATTAACACAACTGAACAAAAGTCACTCACGAAAAGCACCCAAAAGGGAGGGACACTGCATTATGATAGTTAATCAACTAAAAATGAAGCTCCAGAAAAATATTAAAAGAAAAACTACTGTGGTGATTAGTCAAAAGTTTTTGTGAAGCAAAAAGGACTTAGAAATAAAAAGAACTATTTTAAAACTGGATTTCAACTTATCAGTAAGAGAAGAGGTATACCTGAAGGTCACATTTGAAGAACAATATTTAAGCATAAATTTTGATCATTTGATTGTAAGGTATTGAGTAAAAACTTTAGAAAACAAACATAGGGGTTGGGGCAAGGGGAGCATCAAATCAACTTGCCTTTTTCTTTTCTCTTTCTTTTTTTCTTTCTTTTTTTTCTTTCTTTTTGTTAGTGATGGGTGCTCAAACTAAAACTTGAATGCCATTCAATCACAATAGCTACCTGTGAGCATTGATGTGTGTTTGGGCAAGGCAACACAGGTCGTACCCAAATTCTTCACAGTCTAGTACATAAAGGTAAGTTGTTGCTGTACTCAATATATCGCAAGGAAAGGCAGGCAGCTCTCTTCTATCAATACCTGTGATACCAAATGGGCCAGGTGACATGGAGGCACTACTTCCTCTGCCTTCTTCCATGTACTCAGTAGCTCACAGAGTAGGCCTGAGGCATGCACACTAAGCTATGCTTTCATTAAACTAAGGACATTTTTGAGGCACATTTTTAATTTTATGCAGCCATTTGTAAAACTGCATTGTTTTCTTTGCTTTTTGTTCACTGAAGATTTAGGAAAAAGGTTTAGAACTGCAAAGCTCAGATTTCAGAGTTCAAAGTTGTTTTTCAAGGTACAGCAATTTGAAGATAAAAACTTTGCTCTCAGATACAGATCAAAACAAAGACTTTTTTTGTTTGCAGACTGCTTGATGTAAGCTCAGCTGAGCAGACCATTAATCATCAACTGAACTATAACTGCATACAGATGGTAACAAATATTGTCTCAAGCAGAACATTAAAAAAGTAATAAGAAAATAATTTCACAATGAAAGTTTTCTGCTCACATGAATTTAAAAAAACCCTAAACTACAGAAAGTCAGAAATTCACAGAAAAGAATATTTAATATCAGAAATAGATTCTTAATATCACAGCTATTAGATTATAATGGAATATAATTATAGCTACTTTCCTATCTATCTAAGCAGAAAACAAAGACCTCTGCTTCACTTGCACATTTGGAAAAGAGACCTTAAAACAACAGTGGATAAAAGTAGTAGCTTTGCTCAGCCCGTATGAACTTTTACAACAACTGGTTTCTTCTTTAGCTTTCTCAGAATCGATTTGGTTAAGCAAAAAAAAATCACAAATAAAATTCAAGACAAAGTTCACTATCTGAAACAAAATTAAAAGTGAGGACTAATGCAGATATTGCATTTGGTTCACAAATCCATACGCGTATAGACACAGGAAAAGAAAAGTGGCCCCTGAAGAGCTAACGCAGTGCGAGACCATTGCCCTGTATTGCTCCTCCAGCACTGCAACTCCCCAGAGCAGCCTAGTGCTCACAGAAACGTGAAAGGGAAAGAATGTTTCATGAAACCTCAGGTTCACTTTAGTGATCTTAACAAGATAAGAAGTCAATACACTCAAAAATATAGGCTCCCCAATCAAACCTTAAACTTTTCAACTTGTTCTCACAAATTAGCTGAGATACTATGAGTACCATAGAAGTATTAAAACCAGCTAAGATCTCAAAGACTCCTCTGGGTGTTGGCATGTAAATGAACCCTGTATGCAAATATTTGGAAAGCTTTCACTTTTAGATTGAAATCTTTTATTACAGCAGTTGCACATAATAAACTGCCATTTATTATGGTGGTTTTACTGCAACATGTAATATTACAATATAATAGTAAGTCTGGCACTCGAACAGGTTGTTTCAGAACCTTGACCTTCATTATCCCAACAATTCATAAAGGCGGAAATCTTATGTGGAAAAAAAGGCAAGTTCAACACATTTTTCTTAACCTGCTTTTGAACTCCTGGTAGATAACAGATAAGAAAATACCCAGGTAAAACAGATTTGATGTCAAAGTAATGAAAATGCATATAAACATGTTTTGACTTAATACCAAAAGCAGAGAGGTGAAGATTTCGGTCATGTTTATTTTCCTATACTTCTTTAAGTTTCAGGTACTATAACCACTGAATTTCTTGTCATCATGTCCACCCTCATATTTACACTGTATTGTTTTACTGAGAATGAAGTCATGCAATGAGTCAATAGCTTGACAAGCCTCAGAAGATGGATTCAGAAAAGATACATTGTCAAACTTTGTACATATCTATGTATTATGGTCTTATATTGTCATTTTTGCATCAGATCCATGTTTATGACATAATAATAGAATCAAAGATTTTTAAGATTATCGAGACCTTTAATCATAACCAAAAACCTTTAAGATCATTGAGTCCAACCATAAACCTAACACTGCCAAATCCCACTAAACCATGTCCCCAAGTGCCACACCCATATGATACAAAGGCAGCTAAACTTTACATTATTTACCTTCAAATACACCAAATCCTTGTCCTACTAAGTACTCCATCAGTAAATTGGCAGCTCTTGTCTTAAATGTGGCTGCATAGGGAAGTTAATTCTGATTTAGTGAGCTAATTCTGAAGAGTGAATCATGTTATGATACAAACTAATTCTGAAGCTGAGATTGATGGAGGTGTCCCAAAAGGGGAAAGCTCCCGGTTTGTTTGTTGAATAGACTACAGAATCAAGTCAAAGAAACTGAAATCACAGGCCTGGAAATGAAGGATTTCTGAACATATACTTCAATAGTTTCTTTGTCACAAAACTTAAAAGAAAGGATATAACACTTTTTAAAAAAAAAAATTAAAACTCTACAGAGATATTTAACTTAGTATGAACGATAAAAATAGACCCCAAAAAATCAAAACAGGAACTCCAGTGATCACAAAATCGGACTCATTTCACTGAAAAACTATTACACATTTCACACAGAGAATTCAGTAAATTATTCATGAGATCTTGATTTTTTAAAATAGATCTCTAGTTCATCCACTGAGATTTATATGACAATATAGCACAGAAAATAAAGCTAGAGAACTGGAAATTTACACTTGGAAAGATTTGGCTAAAATAATTTATTCTCTCCTCTTTCTCACTATATCTCATTTGCTTTATTAAATAAACCAACCAAATAGTTATGTAGTTCATGTACCATAAACCTTCAGCATTAAACATCCTAGGCTACAGCTAAAGCAGGCTCTTAGATGGACGATTTAAAGAACAGTCAGACTCACACTGAAAGCTTGGGGCTTGCTGCAGAAGTTCATACTCTATTAACAGAAAATAAAACTAGAAGACATGAATTTTTAGAGTTACAAAAGACTATGTATGCCTTACTCTTAAGTAAGGCTGCAGAATTCTGGGGCCTAACACGGATGCTTTGAATCAGTATTCAAATCACCTATTTTGCTCCTGCAGAACTCAGATTCTTGCTTTGGTCTGCTCATTTACAGTTAACAGAGTCAGAATATCACCTGATGACTGCAAGAGCAGTGCTCAGCATGAGTCCTACAAAACTGAGATATCATTCTGCCTTTATAAATATAGAAACATAGTATAATTTAGGCTGGAAAAGACCCTTAAGATCATCGAGTCCAACTGATAACCTAACACTGCCAAGCCCATCATTAAACCATCTCCCTAAGCACCACATCTACACGTCTTTTAAATACCTCCAGGGATGGTGACTCCACCACTTCCTTGGACAGCCTGTTCCAGTGCTTGATAATCCTTTCAGTGAAGAAATTTTTCCTAATATCAATCACTTTCCTGGTCCTGCTGGCCACACTATTTCTGATACAAGCCAGGATGCTGTTGGCCTTCTTGGCCACCTGGGCACACTGCTGGCTCATGTTCAGTTGTCTGTTGACCAACACCCCCAGGTCCTTTTCCACCAGGCAGCTTTCCATCACTCTTCCCCAAGCCTGTAGTGTTGCATGGAGTTGTTGTGACCCAAGTTCAGGACCTGGCACTCAGCCTTATTGAACCTCATACAGTTGGCCTCAGCCCATCGATCCTGCCTGGCCAGATCCCTCTGCAGACCCTTCCTACCCTCAAGCAGATCAATACTCCTGCCCAACTTGGTGTTGTCTGCAAACTTACTGAGGGCACACTCAGTCTCCTCATTGAGATCACTGATAAAGAGATTTAACAGAACTGGCTCCCATACTGAGCCCTGGGGAACACCACTTGTGACTGGCCGCAACTGGGTTTAACTCCATTCACCACAGCTCTTTGGATCTGGCCATCCAGCCAGTTTTTTACCCAGCAAAGAGTATGCCCATCCAGGCCATAAGCAGTCAGTTTCTCCAGGAGAATGCTGTGGGAAATGGTGCCAAAGGCTTTACTAAAGTCCAGGTAAACAGCATCCACAGCCCTTCCCCATTCACTAAGTGGGTCACCTTGTCACAGAAGGAGATCAGGTTAGTCAAGAAGGACCTGCCTTTCATGAATCCACGCTGGCTCGGCCTGATCTCCTGGTTGTCCTGTATGTGCTGTGTGATGGCACTCAAGATGATCTGCTCCATAACCTTCCCCGGCATTAAGGTCACACTGACAGGCCTGCAGTTCCCCAGATCCTCCTCCTGGCCCTTCTTGTAGATGGGCATCACATTTGCTAAGCTCCAGTCAACTGGGACTTCCCCAGTTATCCAGGACTGCTGGTAAATGATGGAGAGTGGCTTGGTAAGAACTTCTGCCAACTCCCTCAGTCCCCCCATTTGGTCCCATAGACTTGCGTGTGTCTAAGTTGTGTAGCAGGTCGCTAACCATTTCCTCTTGGGTGCTGGGGGCTTCATTCTGCTCCCCATCCTCGTCTTCCAGCTCAGTGGGCTGGGTACCCTGAGAACAACTGGTCTCGAGTACACTCTACACAATGAATACATATGCATATCATTAGTATAACATTCTCTCTGTCAAGATAGTTCCTTCTCAGTTTTGCATCATGTAGTCTTGAGTTGTTTGCTTTATCTTAAAATGCTTTCATGGTCACCTAACTACACTTCTGATCCCACTTTACTGTACTCAGGCTTAATTTGAGCAACAGTCGTCTTCACATTTTCAAAACTTTCTTCAGAGTAATGAATCACTGCTTTTAAAATAATGTGATTAAACCAAGAATCTACCTTTTATTTTCTTCAACATGGTCAGGCAGCACTCACTTTTGTATTTGACTGGAGCAGACACTTCTTTCTTCACTCATGCAATATAAAAATAATGCAAATTTGCAACAAACAATACAAAATTAACTTAATACCGGCTACTGCAACAAGGGTGCTTCTCATAGCATCAAAATTACCTGTCTGTAAGGACATACAGAATTTTCTTTTCTCATATATTTTAGTTGTTTTAACAATAATTAACTAGACACTGAAGATTTGAAATAGAAAAGTTATAATCACTTACCCCAATGTTAAAAGTCCCATTAAAATAGTCCAAATTTGCTTGAATGAACCAAATGTTGTTTAAACCTAGTTCATCGCTTCTGTCTTTAGCACGGATCAGAGACAACTCCTTATTTTCTATAAGCACCACCTAGATTTCATGCACAGGAGAAAGCAAGGCAAAGTAATAGTGAGAATTTGAAGTATAACATTATCAATGAGCACAGAAATTTGTAGTTTAGTTGAGAAAACCTCTAAATTACTTGTAGCAGAGCTTGAGATCTCCAAAGTGATTAGCAGGAAACCCAACAACAATGGAAGACATTTAATACTTGCCAATATCAATCTGCTTATGAATATTTTATATTTTCCTGCAACTCTCTTTTTCTCAGGCAAGCACTGCACACATTTGGGATTATGCTAAAAATTTGCACGTTTCAAATCTTAGTCCTCTGCTGAGACAATTGTGGCTTCACATTTATTCTCCCTACATGCACACCTTTTAAAGATGATTACCAAAGACCAAAAAACTCATGCCATTTGTACTTTATCCTTAGAATTTACCTGGCACGATGTCATCATGTGAGCAAGAACAATTCCAACATGGCCCTGTGAAAACAAAAACAAATAACAAAATCTGAGTCAATTTTGAGTGTCCCTGTTGTTGACTGATTACATGATGAGCATCCCCTAACCAGTGACAGAACCTCTGAAAAGCAGCTAAAATCTCAGCATTTGTACTTTTGTTTTGCTTTGTGGCAGCAACCACCTAGAACTGCAAAGATGGAAGCTGAGAGAAATTGCATAATGTAAACAAAAACATACATTACCCCTCCACTGCAAAAATCCACAATCACATCTCCAGGCTTAGCAAGCTTTGTCACTGCTGCTACCAAATTATTCAATTGCTGCTGCTTCCTCAGAGCCCGGTCTCTCGACATCTTTCCTGGCAATGACAGAGAAAATGCCTAAGCAGTGATCAGCAGTTCTCAACGTTGATAATTTTAAATGGGTAACAGCAAAACATTGCAAATGAAATTTATAGCCTAGACTAAAAACTGGCTCAAACACTTGGTCATCCAAATCCACATTGAGCTAAATTCACAAATATTTGGTAGAGTTTGCTCTATACCTTTAACATATTTATAGCTTTACTTTCAGGCTGTTGCTGTTAATGTATCCTTAGGAACAGACTTGTATAAACTGGAAGCAATGTTAACATAAAGTAATCAGATTGCTGTAAGCTCTAGCCTGATTTTATTCCAAATCTGTGAATCATGCCTAGAAACAGAGCTCAGACCCATTCACAGTAAGGCTGCCAAAATAAATCTCTATTTACTATATCTATATACTATCCTTAAGTATCCTGTTTTTAAAAGTTGTACTCTTTCTCCTATCAATTTTCACTTTTCATAATAAGCAGCCCTGTTTATTTAAATGACAGTGTGTGCAAGGAGGTACTTCTCAAAGTAACTACTCCTATGTAGCAAAATCTGGCTTTCCATCACATCTGTAACACAATGGGAAACAGAAAAACTATTACTTTCTTTCCAATGTGCTTGGTGAGTACAACATATAGTTGCTTCAGACACAATGAAATTTCTTTAGTCAGCACTTACATATTTGTAAAGATGCATTCTGTCTCTGGGGCTAACAGAGTGCTGACAGACCTATTTAATATTCTTTTTGTTTGTTTAGAAAGCAGAGTTTGACAAAGATATTGACCATAAAAAGATTCATGAGCTCATCTTTACAGTAAGAAAAAAGGTACTGAAACAACTCTCTCGAATGAGTTTTCATGAGGGAGGTTTAGGTGTACCAAACAATCCTAATGTTCTCTGAAATATGAACATATTTCTTCCTACTTGGAGCACCACATTGTATTTGAGTATGGGCACTCTCCAGCTTTGTATTAAATTCATTAACTTTGTCCACTAAAAATACTTTTTTTTTTGGTCAGTACTGAGGAGTAGTTTAGAATAAAACCCACAAATCAGTGAAGTTTTCTGGTTACTAAAACAAGCAGTTAAATTCTCATAATCAACATAAATTGTATTTATTATAGAGTTTATTGTTTAATTCTCTATTCTGAAAATGTATTATTTTTCTATTCTTGTAAATAACATTTAACTTTACAAACAATACATA
Organism: Chlamydotis macqueenii; assembly: GCF_036417535.1. Lineage (NCBI taxonomy): Eukaryota > Metazoa > Chordata > Aves > Otidiformes > Otididae > Chlamydotis > Chlamydotis macqueenii. The sequence continues at coordinate 26,918,072 of NC_141559.1, forward strand.
AAATTCAACACACTCATCAGATAAAATTATCACTGGGTAGAATGAGGAAAAGAAAAAAATCACTTTGCAAGATATTACTGTCAGAGCAAAGAAAAGAGAAAAACTGACAATGGAAGGCAGAGGAAGTACGGCAGAGTTCATTCTGCACAGTTATTGCACAGACAGTCATTTAAAAAAGCAAAGTGAAGTTTTTTAAAAAAAATATTCCTAGGTGACTGCACTGCATGGTGACATATTAAGAAGTGTACTACCTCTTAATGGAAATTAAGAGATTGAACAGAACCTCCTCACTTCTTATTAGCTTTGTAAGTATAAAACAGTACATTTTATAAAAATAAAATCACTGTCACTTTTCAAACATTTTTTATACTTTGTGAAATTTATCATAAAGAACAGTTCTAGAAAACTAAACTTTCTAATAATGTAAAAATGTATACAAGGACTGTGGATATGAAATCTTTACCACACTATGTAAAATGATAAATACATTTTAAAGAATCATCTCTTTCACATGAGTAGATTCTTGGAAAAAACTTTTATGGAAGACTATACTGGAAACCCTAATTCCCTGTGTGCCAAATATCCACGTGAACTGCTCCATAGCTTCTCTGTGCACATGTATGCACACAGCCAAGCAAGTCCAGATGTCCCAACACACACAGCTTCCTTTGAAGCCCAGGAGGAGCTGTCCATGCACAACATCCACATGTGACTGCCATTCCACAGCTGTAAGAGGTGTGGCTGCAGCTCATCTCCGTAGATCTGAGCTTGCTTTCAACAACCCAGCGTGGACACTGACAGCAATGCTGATATGACAGCTCTGCATTTAGGGCAAGCTAGCCTTCCAAAAACCTGTTCCGCTCCTATGCTGCTAAAACGCAAGTTACCAGCTTAAAATTGGCTTGGCTTATCCCTATAAACTGCAGGCACACGTCTCACTGCAGCATAACCCAACTCTTGTGATACTGCAGGTCCAGAACAAGGGGACAGCAGCAGCAGCAGGCACAAAGAGCAAGAAGGAAGCAGGGACATAACACCCAATGAATACTTGGGTGAATTTCAGGTTCAGCTAAAAATAGAAAAACAGGCTTTCCAAAAGCGTGATACAAGCATGAACAGAGTTTTTTGTTGGACATAATTCAGTATGGACTTGCCCTTTTAACCTCTACACAGCCAAAGCACTAAGAATCCCTTAGAAATACCCTGTGAAGACAAAAGGTCAGCTCTGTTCTCCAAAATGGGTTTGAACACAACAAAATTTGCCTCATAAGCTTAGGTGGCTTCATTTACACTGTAACTCATTTTTAACAATGGTTGGTTCTCACAAGTATTATCCTGGAAAAAAAACAAAAACAAAAACCTCAACCTTCACAAATTTTCTTTCTTTCTATTAGATGAAAACAAGTAATGAAAGTACTTAAAGCTTATTCACAGTATAAAGTTGCAAGCTCCCTTGGTGGAAAGCCTTCCAAATTCAAGGCTTCCTGAGCTCAAGTAACCACCGCAATTAATTTAATGGGATTTGTTGTAAATGCTTTTTTCCCTGGTAACTTTTGTATCACTCTCTTATATCCACTTTCAGCTTCAATCTTTGTTATTGTGAGAGGGACCAGGCGGACAATTTTGTTTCCAATTCCTGCCTCTCAGCAGGCATTAGCACAAATGTCCTGAGCCACCTTCCTGCACAATTCTGAAGGACAGACCACGCCTGTCATGCCACAGACGACACAAAAATCCATGCAAGCAAATGCTCTTACTTCCTTATCCAACTTCTCTGTTCTTACTCCCCAATCCTAAGATTTTTCCAAGAGGTCTGGGATTTATTAATATCACGTACAACTGCTGAAAAATGTAATCACATTTTCATACTGTGCAAAGTCAGCAAATAGATCCTAGAGTCAGTAAAAATCAAGAAGTAAAATGATAACAGGTTTCATCAGCAACAACAGATCCACTACTTAGTACAGTTAGTCGACCTCCCGAGTCTTAAATTAATAGGAAATAGTTCTTAAAAAATTATTCTATAGCCTTTAAAAATTCCCTAAAAATTAACTCTTCGTGGCTACCAACAAACAAGCTTTCATCCTCCCTTACTGTGCAGACAATAAGTAGCATACATTCCCTTAAAAAACAGAGAAACCTAAGCTCACCTCAACAGGTCTTTTGTCTGCCCTACCTTTGTATTTTGAGCTTGGTAGCTAGAATTACAGAAACACAGGAAGTCATGACGTGGCCCGTAGAGAACGTTAGTTAGCACAGCTGGGCACACTAGTCCTTCATTACAGCAAACAGACAATAAATTCAACTAAAACCTTTGCATCTAAAAATACTACAGCTCACTTTGCATTTCTCAAGCCCTGCGACAGTAAATAATGCAAATTGTTATCTTCGGGAATAATAAGAAAGAAGGTAGCTTGAAATTTAGCCCTGCAAGGCGAAACCTTGAAGAACAGGATCATTTGCTACAATACACTGAAAGGCCCCCATAAAATGCTTTGCTCCCTCCATAAGACCCCAACTGACAGATTGCCATACAGTCCCTGAAAGATTTATTTTTTAATTAATGGTCACAACAAAAATATTCTATTTAGCTTCACAAACTTAACATTACTGTTAATTCAGCCCTTGTCAAGCTGAGCTTTAAAGTCTCTGTGGCACTTAGAGGTCTTGCATTTTGGCACAAAGAAATACAACTTTTTAGCAAGCAAAAAGCTCTTTATTTTTATATTGCTTTTTGTCACTGTTCAAGTTCATATAATCCTTCAGTTCTCAAATAATACTTCCATATTTTGCAAGTTAAACTTGACAAGTCATTAAAGTTTCCTTAATTAAGGAAAAACCAAACATAATCCCTAAGACTTTAACTCTATTCAACTTTGAAGTCATAACAGTACAACAGAACACACAGCTACCAAAATACACATGTAGCACACAATACGTGCGTTCTCCTATTCTAGATAGCAGAATTGCATATTTCTATTGTTTTAGCACAAGTATCTTTTTTATTAGGTTTTACATAAGCCTCAGCTAGCTAATTCAAATGCTAATGTGAGCCTGCTTTTCATGGAAATTCAGGTAGAGAATATTTATTGCTATATTGATTTAATCTTAATATGGCAAAAAGGCTCAATAACTATAAAGCAACAGTGAGAAGAGATAGTTTTATTATTTTATATTAAGCTGAACACATTTTTCTGAAAACAATGCTTTTTTTTTTTTTTTCCTGGAAGTTCCTTATGATAATACTCAGCTCATATCTCCTTCACTTTGATGACATTATCTCCTGCTACATTCTTTTTGGTGCCTGTTGGTGGGGGGAGTTGTTTGCTTCTTTGTTTTGGGCATGGTGGTTTTGGGTTTGCATTATGGGTGTTTTGTTTTGTTTTTTTTAAATATAGTAGTTGTCAGATTAATACAGCTGTACAATGGTTCCCATGCAACTGCTAGAAAAAGTAGAGTTCAAACAGATGAAGGATGCCAGCTCAGTTGACATTTACTTACAAAGAAATATTCTTACTAGTCAGAAATAAAAATACCTTCATATAAAGAACTCTGCCAAATCTTGCAATAAATACAATTAGCAAGGACAATAACTTTGCTATGGTCCAGTGGTCACCTTGGTTACTTGAACAATATTCTTCTTCGACTTCAGCTGCTTTAATTCACTCTGTGCGGGCCAGTGCTGAAAGCTGAAGATCTGTCCGCCCCTTCTCCAGCCTGGGGCCACCTTCCAGCTGCCGCCTTTCACTGCACTGACCTATCTCCTTTCTCCTCCTTCCCAAGAAGGGAACTGTAAGCTTTCAGCCACATCTGTTTCCTACTCTTATTGCATGACCACACCAGAGGAGAAAGGAGAAGTAGCAGGAGATAGGCCAGCCAGTCTCAGCATCATCGACAAGAATGTCATGGCAAAGATCCAGCTGAATCACTGTCTGAAATACATATTACATCAAAGGGCAAAGTTGTCAAAAAGGTTATGTGAGAGGCAAGTGTGCCTCAATCCTCCTCTCTCCCTCTCACCCTCCTTTTGTAACAAAGGGAGGAGGCAACTTTGATTGGGCAAACAGGATGATTATATTTTTTGAGCAGCATTTTAATTCAGTACAGCAAATAGTGTGTTTGTGGTTTTTACACTTGAGTATAACTCAAAGTGGGGGACCCAGAAAAGAAAGCACGGCTATCAGGAGAGAAGTCTGACCACATCCTGTATCAGGACTTGAATATCTCCTAATTAATGTAAATCAGTCCATTTACTAGCAAAAAGTTACATTCTTCAGAGTATGGTTTCAGCTTCGGGAATAAAGTACGCTCTTAACTCTAGAGCAGCTGTAAAACAATTCAAAACGTCCCTCACTGATTCCTCATGGCACTCTAGATTGTAGAATGACTCTAACCTTGGCCCTCCACTTGTCAGGCTCAGTATAAATTGTTTTCCTTACCTCTAACTTTCTTATGGTTACATAGCTTTGTGAAATAATTCAGTCTGGCTGTTTCCAGTGATGCTGGACTAAAAAGTGTTTGTCACTGGAAGTCTGCCTCTTATGTACAAAGAATGTACTCCTTTACTAAGGGCAGTAAGTCTCAGAGTCAGACTTTGAGCTCTGACATGAATGCAGCATTCAAAGGCTGGCCTCTAATACAGAGTAATTTTGACAAAGTATTTGCTGCTTCATCTTGAGAATTCTCTTTCTCTCCTTTGCTAAGAAAATAATAAAGGGACACCTAAATGTGAAAACCAAACTTGAGTCCACCCAAAAAAGGAAGTCTGATCCAAACTAACGCTAAAACAAATCATTGGACATGTTAAAATGAAATGTTACAAGCTTACGAAGATATGAAATAGACTGAGAAGTAAGGCTGAAAATACTCTACTCAAGAAATGCAAAACCTGCTGAATTTCATCATATATTATAATGGGAGATACTAAATCTGCTGGAATTGACAGCGACAAAGAAAACATCAGTCAACTTATATTAAAAAAAAGTTTCACTGTTCTTACATTTTCTGCTATATTAGTTCCCTTTAACAATCTAATACAATTAATTTGCACAATAGATGTATTTTCCAAATCACTCTCATCAAAAAGTAAATGGAAACATTTAACTCAGGAGAGATTCAGAGAATTTTGAAGAAGGTATTTAATTAGCATTTTCATTATATTGAGGAGATATTTTTGGGTTGTCCTACCTGCAGCAATATATGAAGACTAAGAATCCAATTCACATTTTGGAAGGCCACGGAAGAGAATCATCAGAAACAAAAAAGACCTAATTTGAAGCATCACAAAGTATCAAATAGTTCTGCAGCCAAAGCTCTATGCTGGAAATTATTTTACTGAAGATAAAACTACAACAAACCTTAATTTTTTTCCTCTTTCATTCTTCTGATCTTGTTGCCTTTCCAAGACCACCTTCCTAAGGTATACCCAAAAGGCAGCTAGCAGATGAAGAAAGTATATGCTTTTTGGCTCTGCAGACTATCTCATGGAGTTGTAATGGGATATAAACACAGAGAGGCCAGAGATCTCCACAGACTGCTGAGAGAACTAAATTCTCAAGCCTTTTCAAGAGACATACCCACAAAGTGCAGGGAGAAAAGATGTAGTCACACAAGATGATGGCAACCGTACTGGCTCTTTGAGCAGTAACAGCCCTGTCAGTGCAGAAACACAAATTCCTTCTTTCTCTATAAGATGCTACAGTGCATCATATGAAGTAGGTCTCACTCACATATTCAAGCATATCCTAGCACTGTACTCTATATTTACCTGGTACACACACTTCAGCTTCCTCCTTAGCTTTCTCTGTGACACTGCCCTCATTTTAGAACAGAACAGAATTGTTTCATACTTACAAAGACTGTTTGTAACAGGTCTTGTAGGTTTTCTCACACATATGGCCATGACTGAAGCCCTCAAAGTGTAAATCACTTCCTCTGTTTAACCAGGAGTAAATTCACACACAAAAACCAGACTACAAGATAAGCTTTACTACTTGTATCATCAATGGACAACATTAACCATCCTTTTCCCTAATTCTGGATATAATATTAAAGGAACCCTAAGGTACAAAAAGGAGCTTGCAGGCGAATTGAAAAATTGCTCACTGAACAATTCTCAATAGAAAATATAAGTAAAGCATAATAGCATGTATGGTGAGCAATCACCTGCTTCCTAACTCTCCTGCATAGGTGACTCAAGACAATTTATCATTATTTCGTAGTTCTCAGAGAACTAGGAGCCCATTCTACTACATTTAAATTGTCATGTTTGTTTATAGAGGCTAAAACATGTTCAATCAGATAAAAGATAAGACAGCTTGGGGTTATTATGACTCATTTGCTCTTCCTTTACTTTTGAAAATTGTTATTCTGATCTTCCTTATCACTCACTGGATATTTACAAAAAATATATGCATATATATACACACGCATATATATATGAAAGTATTATATTTTAAGCAAAATCAACGTAGATATTCAACAGTAGTTAATATAATATAGGCACACTAGAAATATGTCAGTGTCTCATTTATTTTCAGCTTGGACTTCCTGCATTAGCTTAACTCAATTTCCTGTTAAAACAGTTTTCCCACTGACTAAATTTCAAAAGTAACTGACTTGGGTCAAATTTTAAAAAAAAAAATCTGGGTCTGATTGTATAAATATTTTGTTACTTCTGCATCAAAATTTTAATAGATTAATCCTATAATGAAATATCCTACTTTATCACAGATATAAGCACAATAGAGCAAGTGAGTAATTAATAAAATCCAACAATATTAACTGAAGGACTGTGCTGTTATTGCTGTTCTCCACACTTCACCTCCTCCCATTTTTAAGCTCTCTCCATTCACTCTTGGATAATGAAAGTATGAGCTAAAGATTCAGGGAAAACACTGTTTTATAGGTCAGGTTGCAATGGAGAAAATCTGACTTTCCTCTATTTTTATTATTAAGAATTTATAAATTTATAAAATAACTTGTTTTATAATATGCCTGTTTGAAGCAGACAGAAAAGATATTTTAAATAGAAGTAATAAGCAGCCACATTTATCCAAACAGTTCATAAGGTGTTTTTTTGGTTTGGTTTTGCCTTTTTTTTTTTTTTAAGCTATGAGTGGTTGTTTATCAAAACATATCCTGGAACTATGAAGTTTGGAAACACTCCACATGCCTTTACTTGTTGGTAAAAGGGTATGTAAATGCTTACTTTTTAAAAGTGCCAATTCTACAGTTTCATGTATTTCTAAAAGCAGCAATCTCTATTAAATGAAGCAAGTTGCTATCTTGGCATAGCATTTATTTACCTTTTCCTAGCGGATCACTAGATATTTTCATTGTTACTTCATGTTGTAGCTTTTCCAGTTCATCACAACAATAATTAAATTTTCAGGAAAGTTGTGTTGCTTTGTTTTATTGGTTTTTAACTAACCTCTGAGGAGGATGAGGTTAACAAATGGGTTGACAAAAGCCAACATTTGCTGCCCAGAGCCTCGTTGCAGCTAAGAATACAAAGCTGCTCTGTGCTTTCCAGCTCCAAATGTATCAGTCTTCATTCTGCAGAGACCAGACTTTGCACACTTGAATGTTCTGGCAAGTTTAAGCAAACTAACAGCATTCATGAAGTTACTAATGTGCACACATGTGAAATAACAGCCTTAGCAGTCATTGGGGTGGGAGGCGTGGTGGGGGCCAAACCAAAAAATCAAACATCACATAAAAAGCCTATATGCTATCCTTCCTGAGAATGTACAGCATGCACTTTCAGTCAACAGATAAAGCCAGAACAGAAAACTTCAGAGTACGCATGATTTTTCACTACATAAAGGCTTTCATGATCAAATGTGGTGATATTTTAGCTACAGTCAAGGCAGTATGATAATAGAATGCTGCACTGTATGGTTTAAAATATATAGATATAGGGCAATAATAAAATGGATAGGAAAGAACTGAACTCCAAAAGAATATTTTATTGTTTTTTTTTTAAACAGGAGTCCCTCCTGATCTTACTAACCAATCTGCTCTTTATTAAGGCAAGCTTTGCAAAATAGCTTCATCACTTCAGGCATTAAAAAAAACCCTTAGTCGCACATACACTATCTTGGTGTAGTCTAAAAAGGTCAGACAGCTATGAAAACTGACCTTTGACAACCTGAGCAGGAATTTGGTCTGCTTCCTTTTTTTTGCCTAAGTCACATTTAAAAAAATAAAGAACAACAGATGCCAGTAAAAAGAAATTAAAATTAATGCTGTGCTCCCCTTGAATGTAACTATGTTCTACTTATAAAAGCTTTGGGTTTTTTTCCAATTAGTCATCTTCAAAACTAATCTTCTGAATATTCAACAAAAAGCAATCCAGACACAAACGGCTAACATCATTTTTACACATCTCATCTAGTATTTACAGTATTTTAAAACTTTTTTGTACGAGACTATGCATCCCCTATAGGTACTCAATAAGTGTTATTCACACTCAGTGAATGTACTTGTTAGAGCCGTGCTCGTCTAAGTTTTTCACATTATAATATCGCCAACAGCAATCTTCAGAAAAATCTTGTATCAGCACCTCTGCTAAGACACTAGATTAGTTCCAAAAATTCCGAGCTACAACACATTTAAGACTGACAATGTCTGTTCACCCTTCTCATTCTGAAGCCTTTGCAATTCATAATTTCAAGCTGTTTTTCCAAAATCAGAAAGATTAGGGAATTTTTTTGTTTTAAAATTAAAACAGGCAATATTATACAATCATGGGATTTCAAGGACTATATCAAACACTGTGTCATGACAGAACTGTGAGGAAAAAAAAAAAGACATTGCATTTACCCTTCTTTCACTTCTTTTTCTCCACTGTATTCACATGCTGCCTCTCCTTCACGGCTCTCTTTTTTCTTCCTTCACCTTTCTCTCTTACCTTCACTTCTTTATGGTCAACATCCATAAAGAGAAGTCAATGTGTTCAGAACGCATGAGGACTTGTAGGACCTCATAACTGACCCTACTGGACTACATGACTGCCTGAGGTCCCTTCTGACCTGAATCATCTCATGATTCTATGAGTGGGTGTGTTATAGGTAGTAAGAGGTGTCAGAGCAAACACAGTACAGCAGACAGATTTGTAACAGCTCTACAACTAGTGGTGTTCCTTTAAACTTACATCTCCTGTCCTCACTGTACCTCCTCTGTTGCTGCTTTTCTTTTGCATTATCTCACTACACCTGAGCAGTCAGCCCTTTTGCCTTTATCTTCTGCTCCTTACATGCTCAAACCCATCTATCACTTACAGCAAAGTGTTTTGAGTAAGATATAAGGAGGAAAGCACATCAATATAAACCATAAAAAGTGAAAGACAGTGAAACTGTTGGGGAAGAATAAAGGAAAGGGAAAAGCAAACTCTACTGTGCTAAATGTGGAAAAAGCTGTTTTACCTACCCACAATATTATACCATATCTCAATAACATCCAGGCTTGTGAGGTAGGGGCTGCTGACTTTCTGCAAAATTCCTTCCAATGAAGATGTCACTGCCTGACAATGAAACAAAAATCAAATGGTTTCTTTATCTCTCACAAGCCCAATATTCTGATTGACAGTTACTGTCCTGCTGAGAAAGGGGAACAGCTAATTTCTGCTGAATTCAGTGCTTGCCAGGGGCTGAGTGGCTGTCCCTTGCAGAAACAACAGAGCTCCTTCCCCAGCAGGAAACAGAGATGGGCCCCTGCTGAGGTCAGAACAGGGCTAGAAGCCCCTGTCATTCACACTCACAGCTGTTCAGCAGGATCTTGCCTCCAGGGGACCAACTCCTGGTAGTTAAGGGGCAGCCTGTTCACAGTGCATGCAGGAGCATAGAGGATTTCCCTTTCTGAGCTCCCTATGCTGAATATCTGTAACTGACTGTTAAGGAAAAGGTTAAGAGCTAAGTGGCTCTGTACAGTAAGGAGTGGTGAATCACAAGTAGGTGAAGGAAAGACTGAAAGACTCCTTCTAATATATATAATCTCATTAATTCCCACCACAGCCTCTAAATAAGCAAAAAAAATTTAAATATTAAGTGTATTGATAATTTGGATGATTCCTGTCTCTGATTTACTTATCAGTAAGAGTGAGAATGTCTGAAGTAATAATTCAGAAACAGGAAAAGCTGGCTTAGAAGACAGACGTGATTCATTTGGCTCTTACGTGCCAAGCACTTGAACAACTGGCTGCTGGACAAACAGCAGTACTTTCAGCTTAACTTTACACGTCATGTCTGTTTACTGTACAAAGGATAACAGCTGGAGGAATCCCTCCAAAACACTTACCCCGGTGAAAAGGAATTTCATCCTTCAAAATTTCATCCTACATTTCAGTCATTACCAAAATTAAATCTCACAGGGCAAAGAGTTGGATGACTGACTCACAATTCACTGACATTTTAATACGCAAATAAACACATTATTTCACAATGGCTTATATGACTTCCAAACAAAAGCCATTCTAGTTGTACATGGAAAGGCCAAGGCTACAGACTTGTACCTTGTCAGATCTACAATGCAACTATCACAGTACTTATAGCTTGATTCTGTATAAATCTGGAGTCTGTGAAAATTTTACTCAATTAAATCAATTTTACTGCATAAAATTAGTGTCTCTGGTATTCCTATGGAACAGATCTTCCTAGAAGCTATGCTAAGGCACATGGAGGACAGGGAGGTGGTTCGAGACAGCCAGCATGGTTTCACCAGGGGCAAATCTTGCCTGACCAGCCTAGTGGCCTTCTATGATGGAGTGACTACATCAACGGACAAGGGAACAGCTACGGATGTCATCTACCTGAACTTCTGTAAGGCCTTTGACACGGTCCCCCACAACATTGTCCTCTCTAAATTGGAGAGATATGGATTCAATGGATGGACTATTTGGTGGATGAGGAATTGGTTGGATGGTTGCATCCAGAGGGTAGTGGCCAATGTCCTGATGGAGGTTGGTGATGAGTGGTGTCTCTCAAGGGTCAGTTCTGGGACCCTGTTTAACATCTTCATCAATGACAGGTTAGGGGATGAAGGGATTGAATACAGTCCTGCCAAGAAAGACTCAGGAGTACTGGTGAATGAAAAGCTAGACATGAGGCAACAATGTGTGCTCACAGCCCAGAAGGCCAACCACATCCTGGGCTGCATTAAAAGAAGCCTGGCCAGCAGGTCAAGGGAGGTGATTCTGCCCAACTACTCCGTTCTCATGAGACCCCAATCTGGAGTACTGTGTCCAGCTCTGGAGCCTCCAACATTAGAAGGACATAGACCTGTTGGAGTGAGTCCAGAGGAGGGCCACAAAGATGATCAGAGGGCTGGAGCACCTCTCCTATGAGGACAGGCTGAGAGAGCTGGGGCTGTTCAGCCTGCAGAAGAGGAGGCTCTGGGGAGGTCTTATTGTGGTCTTCCAGGAAGAAACTTTTTAGCAGGGCCTGTACTGACAGGAAAAGGAGTAATGGTTTTAAACTAAAAGAGGGTAGATTCAGACTAGACATATGGAATTTTTTTTTTTTTTATTATGAAGGTGCTGGAATACTGGAACAGGTTGCCCAGAGAGGTGGTAGATGCCCCATCCCTGGAGATGTTCGAGACCAGGCTGGAGGTGGCTCTGAGCAACGTGATCTAGTTGAAGATGTCCCTGCTCCTTGCAGGGGGGTTGGACTAGATGACCTTTAAAGATCCCTTTCAACCGAAACCATTCTATGATCCTATGCTACTTAAAAGGGCTGAAAAAAATTGAAGAGTTCATAGAAAAATACAGGAACTACCTGACTCCATTATAACATTTTAATTCAGTAATAGTAATTTCTTGACCACTTAAGTGTTTTTGTTTCATTTATTTTCTGATTAACTTCCTTAGCAAAGTGGGGAGGGGGGAGGGGTGAGGATCAAAATGAACTGCAGTTTAGACAGTAAACACAATTAATTCCTTTGAATACCTAGATAACTGTGATGTTTTCTATCCAGTTTCAAAGTGAGTCACCAGCTTTGGATAAGTGCTCTTTGAATCTCTGATGTTGAAGGTTCTGCCAGGTTACCAGTCTACCACTGTAAATGCTGATGATCAGCATTAAAGTTTGTATAACCTCCAGAAATGCATTCTATAATAAACAAACTTTTGTTACAAGAAGTACATACGAAATGAAAAACAAAAAAGTTACTTTCAATTAGCATTTCTCTTTCTACAGTCTTTTCGCTCCAGTGCTTTCTCATACGATGAACACAAAATAACTAAGCCAAAAGTAGTGGAGATGGTAGCCATTTAGCCATAATTAAGTTCCTGTTACTGAATGCTAGCTATGCAATTTTGCAGGTAGCATACCATAGCCAAGTACGGTTATCAAGTACTCCTTTGATATGTTTATGGTGCTCTGGGTAACCAATTTCGGTCAGAACCAACAAGTATTCTAGCACTCTCAGCTTTGCCTTTGAGAAGCTCTGTAACTATGTAAAACCAGACCACTTGGCTAAGCAGCTTTGCATTTACCATTACGAAAAACATAGGCTTCGTAGCGAATGTACTCATAAAGATAGTCCACTGATACTCCTGCCACCCTTAGAGCTGTAACAGACATGTTATTTATCCTCACTAATAGAATCAGCGCATTTTGCAGAATGCTCCTGTGCAATCTGCTCCTTTTCATTGCTGTCAGTAATTCAAATCACCCAGTCAAATACTTCCAAATCAGGTAAACCACAAACTGACTATAATCAGCACAAGCTAATTAAATGAACAGAATAAGCATCTACTTTTTTCCTTTTAATAAATAAAAATAATGGTGTGATCATCTGTATCATACTTCATAGTAACAGTTGTCCATTACGAACAAACGCTACTTTACTGCACACTTTATGACAGAAATGTTCTGAAGTTAGACAATCCTGCCATCAACAGAAATTTTTCATGACAGGTCAAAACCAAGCAACATGCAGACAATACTGTTTTACATCAAGTTTATAAAAAGAAAATGTAATAAAATTTTGATGTGTTTTAATGCATATCTGAAGGACTACACATAAGGGGAAATGCCTCTCAAATAACACAGAAGTGATGGCTTATGCTATACAGCACTTACAAATAAATACTTTTCTAGAATATATAAGGTATAAAATAAAAAATAGAGACAATTTGGATATATAAATTCAGAATGCTGCCTGACGATAGAAAGTATTTTAATTCTGTAAGATCACTTTAGAAACACTGCTCAAAAGTTAATCGTGCGTACGGTTCTCCACTACAAACATATACGCCTTTGACAAAAGAGCAAAAGAGAGTCTTTCCTTACTAATATTATAAGGAATAAAAGTACCCAAGCTCGCAAAGATTGTCATAGGTTTTCCTGAACTCATTTTCCTGAAATCCAAAGCCGAGGCAAAAATTGAGTTTCAACACAATTGTCACTTGTTGCATAATCAATGGTTCTAACAACAAAAAGCTCCTTTTACTTGTGTCTTAAGCAGCTTTTTGCTGGGTGGCCTTTTCTATTATTCTTACATAGTTTATGAAAGCAAATAGCCAGGAAAATCCATAAATCCCTTCAACCACCTTTGAAACAGAGACCAGGATTTCAATGGGAAAAAAGTTAATGAGACTGTGGGCACCAGCCCAGTACTGTGCTCCAGTCCCTCAGGCTTTACATGTAAGGAAACAAAGACACAATTCATCTGGCCCTTCCGCAGCAAGCAACTCTTCAGAGTTGGCTGCCGGACAAACGGCAGTACTTTCAGCTTAACTTTAAACATCACTTCTGTTTACTGTACAAACTATCAGCATACTTAAAGCCATCTAACTAAACAGTAAGGTCATCCATAAACTTATCTCCAGCATGAAAAGTCTGTATTAATTAATTTACAGGAGGAAATGTATGATAATATCTTCCTGCTCTCTGTGTCAACACTGAGTTCTTTGCAGAATGAAAAACATCAGTGCATTTCTCTCCCTCACCTCCCCAATATATTTTAATTACTTTAATATACTTAAGCAAAATTAGACAAGCAATTTTCAGGGGATGGAGAGAAACAGAAAACTTGGGTAGCATGGACTTAAGTCATTTGAATAGCTTGCTGAATTTCCATAAATATTTCAGAAACTGATCGGAAGCCAACAGAAATGAAAAATTATGAACTTTTTTCCAACAGAAATTAATCAGCTTAGTCAACTAAACAAAGACTCAGGCTAAAGAAACATCTGCTTTCAGAAAATTAAAAATAAAATATATCTCTTATTTACTGCCAGAAGGCAGGTTCATCGAAACATCTGCCTTAACAAAAAATGCACGACTAAACACAAGAAAATAGTAAAAACATGAGATAGTTCAAGAGTAGTATAGAACATAAACCTAAGATTTTTAAAAACAGTCAAGTATTTGTAGGCTGTTGTGTAGAAACTGGTCTCTGACACAAACTTTATATGCCAGTACAATGTCAAAGGAGCCAGAAGCTGGAAAATACACAAAGAAAACAGCATGGCAAATCATCACAGCAATGTTTTTTTTGGATAAGATCTCCAGAGTTATTCTCATACAACCACCTGCTCCGATTAGAGCTACCACCAAGACTTCATCAGGTCAAGCGGAGTCTTAAAACCCCCAAGTATGCAAATACCACAGGCCTCTGGGTAACCCTTTCAAGTGCCATACTGCCCTTCTGGTGCAAAAATAATCTTATAGAATTCTTTTCAACAACAACATCTGTGGATATAGAGTTATGGTACTAGAGATTATACAGATACATTTACTGTATCATCATCCTTTAATGTTGATGCAGAAATTGACCTAATAGGTCACCAAGTATCTGTGGCTATAGACCTCTTCACCACCTAATAAATTGGGATAGCAATTGTCTAGCATTGAAAAAAATTAATACTTTATACACTTTATAGCAGTACCTGTCTAAGAAACGCCTCAGCAGTGCCTCCGCTAAGCAATGCCTCAGCTCATAGTTCTTAAACCTAACATCTACTCTAATATACATAAACATACATATTTCTGGTAACTGACTGTAGGAATGCTTTGCATCATTTACAAATGAAGACACTCAAAAATCACTACGTAAAAGTGGAAAATAAATACATTATTTTTGAAGTTTCTTAACTTTTAAAAATGTATGGATAACACACAAAGTTAAGGAGGAAGTGATGCTAAAGTGGCTTAAAATGTCTTCCTTTATATATTATGTAAAATTACTCAGTTTTTATTTTCTCTGGCAAGCAATCACATATTGATGAAAAACAATAATTATACCACTGCTCATTACTATTCTAACCAAGGAAATCAAGCACTACTTCTGCTAGAATGATGAGAATATAAACTACTCAGTATAGTCAAGCTCAACAATAGTCACAGTATCACAGCTAAGACTAATAAAGAATCCAGAGCAGCAGCAACAAAAGATATATAAAAGCTCTGTATTGCACAGATTGTTTGCTATATTTGAACAAGTTTGCCTATCACACGTGTGCATGGATAAATTTGGCTTAGGCAAATGCACATGAAACTAAAAGCATTACAGTCACCTTCTTCAGAGTCACTTCAGAGTGGGGTTAACAGTTTGCCTTTTTGTTATCTTATTTTCCTAAGTTTTCCTATTCACAAACTCCACACAGAAAAATCTGTAAGATTCCTACTGCACCCCATTTTACCTACAGTGTAGGCACTGACAGGCAGAATTACTTCTCTAAACCCATAACTGTGTGGGGAACTGAGAAGGGAAGGTGCCAGTAACGCAGGTCACAAGGAAATCAGAGCTCCTCAAAGCAGCTGAAAGGGACTGAGAAACGTAAGGACCCTTCACCTTTGCACTGACATCACCTATGAGAGCAAGGCACATACATACTCCTGTGATATGTCTGAGATAGAAGTTCTGCAGATGCTTGAGCACAACGCAAGCAGTCAAAGAAGAGTAAGGTAAAGGGGTATTGACATGGTGAGTAAATTCTCCTCAAGGCCAAAGACACAAATCTGCTTTGACAGTAACTAATACAGACACAGCACAGCACAAAGCCTAACCTACAGAAAAAAAGTGTCATCAGTAACATCAATACTGTTACACAAATATAATCCTTAAAATGGGTGTTTCTTGTATAAGAGTGGGATTATTTTGAGGCTATTTGATGGGATTATTTTATTTCGATTAAACCACTTCTTGAGTAAACCAAACTGAAAACACACGAAGCCAGAACAAGCATCTCTATGCTAAAAGAATTCTGTTACAACTATAGAAAAAAGTTCTTCTTACAATAGGACAAAAAAGACTATACGTGAGCATAAGAGTATCCATAACTAAGTATTCAGTAATTGTAAGAGGTACTCTTAATTACAAAATCCAAGGAAATGAGTTGTGATAGTAACCACAACCTCCATTGTGTACCTCTGTAATGGGGAATATTGGCAGAAAAGTGCAGTATAAACAGTCTACAGGCACTAAAACCTGAGGATGGAAGACAAAGTAATTAATGGTTTTCAATTAATTTCCCCTCTTAAGTACAAAGGAGCTCAACATCCCTTGACTATTGACGGCTGTTGTAAAGCCCATTTCTTCTCTTGTATTGCAGTTTTATATAAAAATACAATAATGAAGTATGCTTCTAATTTTACTCATGCAGCGGCCGCTATATGTCTTATGACTGGACTATGAACCACATTCCATTAGATTTGATTTCCCCATAAAGCTGTTTTGAGTTAATGACTAAAATATTACATGGTTAGGGTTTTTTTAAAAAATAGTTAATTATTACTGAGTTGAAAATACTTCAGAAAAGTAATTGCAAAAAAAAAAAAAAAATTAGTTGAGCACGATGATGTGTCCCTCTCTCACACACAACTAAATTAAATAAAATGAGAAATAAATGCAGTACGGAGCACTTGACTATGCAGCATGTTTGTGATACAAAACTGAAAGAGTTTGCTAAGTAAAGTAGGAGTCTTAAAATTTATTTCTTTGGCTTTGTGTATATTGCACAGGAGCAGATCTAACTGAATCACCTTAATGAACAACATAAAATTAAAGCTGTGATTCTACTGAAGCTCTTGCTGCTCAGTTTTTACACAACCTCAACAGGACTACTCCGACATTTAAATGAAGTACACACATGGTTGCACTAGGGAACAATAAGCTCTACAAGTCACTGTAAAAATCAAATTTACTAAAAAAAACAAAACCAAAAGGAAGTTTCCTTATGTCTTTTTAACTAACTTAAGAAACTACTATTTTTTAAGAAAGCATTTCCCTATGGTATTTATTAAAATAATTAATAACTTATGCAAAAAAAGCTCTATGTTCATAAAATGCCTTGAATATTAGATATATTATCTAATTAATAGAGATTAATTTATACTTGCAAGACCTTCAGGAAAAAATATAGCACAAAATCTGATCATCTCCCCAGTAACAAAATTGTGAACAGATACTTTCGTATAGACCTGCATATTTCGAACTTGACACAAAACCAGGTGAAGCTGAATCGACAAACAGCCAACGTGTTCTGCGGAAAGTTACTGCAGTGATTTTCAGCCCTACTGTTGCAACGGCTCCAAACAAATCTTTAAACAAAATTTCAGATGTTATGGCTCGAATAGGAGTTCAACATTCATAATCTCTGCTATATGTTCTACTTGCTCCCTACAAGCAAGAATCAACTGTGGCTGTAATCTTTATGCCACAGTTAAAAGCATACTGAGATGTAAAATGCACATATTAACCATGAAACAAGAAAAATTGGGGGATATAAATATAGAAAGAACAATCTAACCTTTGTTTACAAAGCAATTAAGATCCAAAATGTCAAGAAAGTTTGACTGAAGGTATGATTTATTGTTTGCATCACATCTTACTTAACATAATCCAAACTAAGTTACAGAGAACTTATAATTCCAATCTACATCAAGAGGGATCAAAACCGGTCCAAAGCATCCAGTAACAAGCACAAGCAGAAGAATCTCAAATACGTGCTGCAGATAAGATGGAAAGTAATCCATTTGGCAGATGTTTTTTGAATAGCATAGAACACAGGATGAAGAACTGTTCTGTCTCAGCTCAAATTAGGGTGTTTTTTTGTTTTATTTTGCTTTTACACAAACAGATTATTTTAATTAAAAAATCATTTCCAGTCTTTAAAATATAGATGAGAGTCTAGTGAAGAAATTACGGCAATGCTTCACAAAAATTGTACAGCAATAGATTGTGCTCAAAAATACATTACAGAATTTAGGGACACTAACAATTTTGAAAGATGGCTATATACTTAATTATGTTGGCTTTAATATTTTAGATCAGGTAAACTGAGAGGAACAACATGAACAAAATCTATTTCTATTGTCCAAATTCCTCAAAATTGATACCTGCCTAGCAGAATCAACATGCTTTAATAAAGCGTTCACTTGATTTATTCATTACTTCAAAATGCATCTGCCTCCCTCAAAAACTAGGACCAACAAATGCTTTACAAAGAAGTCCAAAACTATCTGACCCACAGTTTATTACAAGGATGAGAGGTTCTGCAAACTTGGAGAAAAGATAAAGAGCAAAAAAAGTTACCACATTTTTAAGTGTCAGACCTATTTTCAAAGATTTTTGGTGAGTGGTGTGACAGAGAAAATAAAACTTTTAAGTTTAAAGCAACTATCAAATGAAATGTCTAATTTGGAAACTACCAGTCTGAAGTTATAGGATCTGGATGTAAAATTTGGGATCTGCTTCCACATTTCCCACACTTAAAGTATAGTAACATTTATTTTTGCTTACTTCCAGTTTGCTACAGAAACCATCAAAGAACGCAAACAATTTCAGGATTATCACACATAGGAACGCTGTACAGCTACTTTATGGTTAAAGTAAAGGGCCAAATCAGCTACAAGTATAAATTCAGAAGCTGTTCAAGAGTAAACAGTCTTTCTTAACCCTTGATTCTAAAAGTTACATAGGAAGGAAAAAAAATCTCTAAAGCCCCTGGCTACAAGACTTTTCACAGGACTTGCTTACAGCTTGATATTTCCATTATAAATAGGAATGAAACATATCCATATATGCTGATCCATAAACATAATTATTTTAAAGCATGTCATAAATATCTTATAATGCACTTTTATACTAAAAATAAGTTCTTGCTACTTGCTTAATATAACACCACACTGGTCAGTAACAAGTTTCTGGATTACAGGTAAGTTAGGCCTGGGAATCCCAACTCATTATTTTTGAAATTATTTAAATTATTATAAAGATACCATAGAGTCTTGAACAAGCAAAGCTTGAATTCTTAGGCTACATGTTACTGTAGAGATGGATCTGTAAATTCCAATATTAAGCAGATGTGCATTTCAGATTAAGCCATTCACTGAATTTGCTAGGACTGCCCGCATTTTCCTGACTCTTCCTCCTTCCTTTAAACTTAAAGGTGAAAAAATGGGAGAGGAAGAATTATTCTTAAAACAGTTAAACCCCACACTCCAGTCCACCCACAATATTCAGAGTCCAGCACGATTAAAATATATTAATTCTTGCATTACTACAAATCATACCTGAAGTTTCAGTTTTATTCAAGGAGAAAAAGCTGGGTCATTGGCTGGTATACTAACGTGGAAGCAGAGTGCAGGTCCTGGCTAATTACATTTCTCCTGTGGACCTCCTCAGGCACATCAGTGCTGAGCCCAGTGCCTCAGCTGTTATGTGGGTATTACGGTTCTCCCATGGCACAAACCAGCTCTGAATTTTAAGAGCTGAGAAGCTGTAAACTAAATACCACAGCAATAGCAGCGACATAAACTTCTACGACATAAGGATACAATTAAAAGTGTTCCCACTTCCAGAAGAAATTTGTGAAAGACAGCTATGTTGGAAAAGAACAACCAAGGAACAACCCACTCACCAGAAGATTTTTAAGGTACAGACAATTAGAGTATTTCAGAGGCTGCACAAACAAGGGGAAAAAAACAACCATTGATTCTACAAAGTAAATAGGAAGAGAGATTAAGATCAACATTATAGATACTTTCTTGTGGTATTTTTTATTTCATTTTTAGTCTCAATGTATGCTAAAAGACTAAACACATATTAATCTCCTCCTGTTCTTCCATTAAAAATCACTAACTTGTGCTAGGCCAAATCCAATCATAATTTTCTGGAAAAAGAGAAGTCACTAATGAGAAATGTTAAATACGTATATCCTGTGATTATATTAATTGAATATGTAGAGACATATCTATGTAATTGCCTTGCAAACCATTGCAACTACCCGGATAAAGACAGAATGAAGACTTCATGCCATAATGCATACACTTGGTTCAAAAAAAACAACAAATCCAAAAAATGAAATCCCTTAGTACAACTTTGGGTTTCTTAATTTACAGAGTTTACAGGAAACAAATTTGATAGTAATGAGATGATGAAATGAACAGACTGGTCATACATCGTTTCAGATGTTCAATATTGGAAATGAAAGACTTGATATTAGAAATGAAATACCCATAACACTCTGCTGAGTTCTACATCCTTATCTTTTCTTCCTCAGGAAATGACTCTGGAAATGAACCAAGTGAAATCAAAGTACAATTCAATATATGGAGGAAGTGGCAGAATCATACTCTTCTAGGAAGCTGAAGGGACAGATTCTCCAGGCAACAAGCTCTCCTGGGACAAGGACTCTAATTGTGGGTTCATGCAGTATTAAACACAAGAAAGGATTGTAGGTCAGGTGGAAGCTAAACAAGTTATTAAATCATTGACATTTAACTCGTACTGAAAAACTTAAATTTAGGTAACATTCTCTCTAGCTATAGCACTGTTTGCAAGCCAAGACAGGCTTCAGGTGTCCTTTCACAGCTAGCATAGCAGTATCTAGGCACAAGTTCCAAACTGTGTGCTAATTTGTCACAGATACAGTAGCATGCCAATATCTAATTCAGATCAGACTTGCACTGTAAAGAGATCTGGCAGTGAAACCATCGCTTCTGTTGAGAAACTGCAGTACTACAGGAATACAAACAACAGCAAAGTCCTTACAACTCAGCAGGCCAACAGATGCCTACCAGGATTAGAAAGCTCAACATAAGCAAACTGGACTGCAGAAAACATGCAGTGCAACTGAGTGTCAAAATAAGAACTTTGTCTTAGCATCTCTTCATGGAAGCACTCAGAACACTTTATACTGTTAAGAGGTATCTTAGTCTTTGGGGGTGGGAGAATGTTGTTTTGTTTCTTATTTCTTGTCACTAAAAATGCAAGAACACAGGAAAGATCTGCAAATGGGATACTCAAAAGCATTTAAGCAGATTTAAGAGCTCTTCACCAATCAGACACATTAGAAAAGTCCAAGTAGACTGTGCTGATGGAATGTCTAAATGAATAGCATCTCAACTGGTCTACTCACATTTCTTACACAAGCAATTTAAACTTCAACACAAAGACCAACAACTCTGTGATAGATCTGCAAAAGTTTTAAAGTAACCTCCTGGCACAAACTGAACTGAAAATGTCGTATCTCTCTCTGTTATCACTGGATTTTTAGGTTAATGTTCCACTACAATAGGGTAGAAACTTTATTGCTTCAGATGAGATCTGACTGATTTTAATATTGGGATTATTCTCCAATTCTTCTACACTTGCAAGATTATTGTACAAACCGCTGAATTTCCTACTTTCCTTTCCTCTTCGATACTTTAAAAGTTTTTAAAGGATGTGAATTCTTTTGATATTGCTATGGTAAGATGCCAGAAATTTGACGTGAGACATGCACCAAAAATTAACTTTTCAGAAGCTATTCCAGACCATCTGGAGAAGATGCATTTCAAGTACAAAATAATTAATACCACCTTCACTAAAACACTAAACATACAGTAGTCTGGCCTTTCCTTCATGCAATTAAAAACTTTCAAAGTATCAGACTAATCAGAGCAGATTATGCACCACTTGTTACAAAATAATTTTTCTTTTCCTTTTTTTTTTTAAAACTCTATTAGATTTGGTTGTTTTTTTTTTTCTTAAACATAGCAGTGCTGTCTTCCTTGAAATTGCTGACTAGAACTTAAAGTGTACAACCGTGGCCTAAGAACTCACTTTCAGGAAGAGCTAAAATGAACCTCCCAACCTTATCCAATGTGGAATTGTATCCAAATCAAGTAATACATTCATGGTTCTTAACATGGAAATCTAAAAACACTGAAAGTGCAGATGGAAACCATAAGTAACTTCAACAAACATAAAAATTCCCCCTTATCTCACATTTTGTCATAAATGATTTGTGGATTGGAAACAAAATCTGTACCTCAAATCTGCAACAGATATAGATTGGGGGATGGAAAAAGAAGGTATATGCAGCCACTTGGACAATGTTTACCTTGAAGACTACATACAATACCTGTGTTTCTAGCAGAAACATTATTTTCAAAGTATGTTTTACATACACAAGCCTCCATTGTATTGCTTCCATGAAATATGTTGTGATTCATAAACTCCTTATAAATTGTCAATACAGAGCTGACAGAAATTCACTAATGCTGCACAAAACTTGACAGTGGAAAATAAGGTCGTTCAAAACATGTTTGCCTACATTTCTGAAGGAAATTGTCTAGTTTAATAACCATAAAATAAACTTCCATTTTATTTATTACGATTATTTATTAATTGACATAAAATCTGGGCAATCACAAACTCTGGAAACAACCAGTAGCCTTAGAAATAACTCCTTAAAGATATTAAATACTAAGTAGGAGAGATGAATAGAGTTTCAGTAATCCAGTAAAATAAGAAACTGCAAACTAAGAACACAGGTTGAATTATTTTTCACTAATAATCTACAAATAATCTAATGGGTTCTCCAAAGACCTTTATATAAAAGCTAATGTAAATAATCTATGAAGTATTTTCACTTTGCAGCAAATCCTCTCCTCTCCCAAATCAATAACAAATAATGTTTTTAAAGAACATATCCCCAGAACAAAATATGAGTGAATGTCAATAAACTTGAGTGAGAACAACATATACATTATTTTGATATGTTTGCAGTATTTTGTTACCAAGGAAGAAGAGACATACACGCACTGCAGCTCAGTTTCGGTCATTCTCTAGGCTGCAGTCTTTTCAGTGCCCAAGCACAGAAACTATACCTTCCTTCTCATGTTTAGTTTATTTTAGCTTCTTAATTTCCCAGTGGCTACATCTCCTTTTTTGGAAGCAAGATTATACCAAGAGATGTTGCAAGAGGTTCAATTAAGAGAGATAATCTTTTTTGACTTGTTTGTGGGGAACATTTTTAAACATCTAAATAGGCTAGACAGCTCTTTCACATTCTGACTACTGCCCTCCCCTTCTAATGAAACGGGTCACATTCTCATGTGCTCAGAGTACTGCTACAAAAAATATTACTGGTTAGTTGCTTAAAATTCATCTCTTTACATCTTTCCATTTGCCTACTTCTTTCTTCTACCATATCAAACAAGTTATTTCAGAATACAACCATAACGTAGTCCTCAATGCTACCATCTTTTTCAATTACCAAAATGTTGGCCCTTGAAATATGCAGCATTTATTGATCAACTAAAAAAAAAAATTAAAATCACTTGCACAAATCTTCTCATGTGCCAGGAAAAAGTTCCCAGAAGTTTCCATTAAGCTCCTCATCCTCTTACAAATAGCTTCCCAGCATTCTCTTTGATCACAAAAGAATATAAAACTCCAGCTTAAGAAGTTGATCTGATCAACTTTCCCTCTGTCACCCCTTGCTCAGGTGTTACATCTTTCCTTAGACTTGAAAACATTTAAGGCAGAAGGCATTACTCTGCCCAGCAGAACAGACTCTGCAATTACTGCTTTTAGGTCCCACTCCCACTCAATGAATATGTCAACTGTTAAATCATCAAGTCTAATCTGAAGGGAAAAAAAAAAAGTTTTACATCATTTTTTCCAACAGCTGGTCCCTAATTTTGGGATTAGAGGTTACTGAGCTGAGAACTGCCACATACAAAGCGTCTTTCTCTTTGGTGACTCCTTAGCGGCAGGGCACAGCCTCACCCACCCAGGTACAGTTTCTTTTCGCAACAGATCGTGCTGCCCTCCTGTGGCCTGTGAAGATTTTAAGCTCCAAAAGTCACACGCACTCCAGCGCGCTGGCGAAAACAGCTATGAAAAACTCTGATTCTGCTCGACCAGTTCACACTTTTGACTTGAAAGACAGATTGCACAGCTCAAAATTAAATTTTGAAGACAGTAAAAAAGCCAAAATGCTGTTGCAGATTTAACAAAGGTCTCCTGATGCCTCTGCTTGAAAGACTGCTTAGGCTTTGTAGCAGAAATACAGAGATCAGTCAGGCTCGCTTAACAGCTGAGCTGAAAAATTTAAAACTCAGCTGTCCCTCAGTTACAATGCATAGAAAACAATGCAAGCGACCTATAAAAATACAGTAAAGAAAGGGGGGAAAAAACTAACTTTAAATCCTTGTGTTGATTATATATGAATTATGAATCCCCATACTCTGAGATACGGCCCGTGGATGACACGTGAAAGAGCTAAAGGATACAAGCTGTACAGTGGTTACACTATCATCAGTGTAGCTGGGATTTAAGTCTAATGAGAAAACTTACAGAACAATCTTCAAATAAGCAGTGAAGCCATTTTACAGCAAGAAATATCAGAATACTGAAGCAGATTAAATATCTTATTTAAACACAATGCTGGTGCTACAAAAGATCAATTTAAATTGTGCAGCAATTGGAATACTAAAAATACTATTATATTCTGGAAAAAAATTATTAAGACTAAGGTCATCAACAATTTAACTTTTTATCCTATAGCATATTCAGAATATTTGTAAGACAAGAAAGGCATTAACTCCCTCTCCCCCTAAATCTTTGCCATTAATACAAATATGCTAATACACATGGAATTCATTAGTACAACTTTTTAATAAAGTACTTGGAAAGTTAAAACAGATCTTTCATAAAGGGAAATATTGGTCCCAAGGAAGTAAATGCAGTCTTTTCACTTGCTTACATGGAAACAAGACAGGATTTCTTTACACATCTTTACAAGGTTTTAGATGGTATCCAACGGTTTCTAAAAGAATCTATATTCCAAATATGGGCACGATTACAAAAGCACGGTGAAAATCAGATACATACAGATGTAAAAGTGGATAACAAATAAAAATGAATTTGCTGTAAGTTTGAATACTATATATACTCTGCAGGAAAGTTCACATCTACTGGCGCAAAGAGCAAAAGTCCTGAAATATGCATTTAGTTCTTCCCCATAGTGGCAGACAAACTCTATTTTGACCTATTCAGAGGCAAGGAGGAGAAAATAAATGGCATGCAAACAAAAAAGCCAGCATTTCTCCATCTAATTATCTGCTTATATTTTTGTTGAAGTTCTGAAACAGGCAGATCCTTTTGACAAGTGGTTATCCAGCTGCCAGGAGGACCTTCTGAGGGTCAGCAGTGCAGGAAAGGTCGGCATCTCTGTAATTCAGACTGAATGGCATATATGGAATCAGTTATTATGAAATGGCAACACTATACACAGGGCTTAAAAAGTAGGTAAATGCCTTCTTATATGTAGTTTCCAGGCAAAAAGGAACAAGAAATGTGTAATCACTGTATTCTCTACAAAGTGTCACTTTGTACCACAGCATCACTCCTAAGTACACCTTACTAACCATTAAAGGAGATAAATTTCTATATACTGTGGCTTCCCTAAAAATACCTCTGCTGATAATTGCGAGCCATGTTTAGAAGAAAATGTCTTTTCGGATCACATTAATCATCTGCCCTGGATTTCTGCTTGACATTGTTGCACACCAGAATTGCTAGAATAGATCATCAATCCTTCTTTCCTCAGTGGTAATCTTCCATAAAAATGACCTGCACCTCCACGCTATGGAGTACTTAGCAGAAACTTGTTCTCTAAACCTCCAGCGTAAGACATAAATAATGTAACTTTGGGGCTCTGCTATCTTGTGAACAAGGAACATAGAAATATAAAAGGGGCAAAGAAACAAGTAAACTCCAATACAGTTATATCAGGAGAAAAAAGACCAAATAGTTCAAATGAAACAAAGGCCAGAGTTAGCAGACTACTTAACATTCATTAAAGATTTCTGAGCGTGACACTGAAAATCAATTTAACAATCCTGTTAAAAAAAAAAAATCTGCTTGTCATCTATGAGTTAATGTTTTTGGTTTTTATGTCCTTCCATATGTGCGAGAACTTCAGAAAGAAAAGGGAAAAAACCCCACAGATCTAATGATCTGCCCCTTCTATCTAGGGCAGATCACATTCAAAGTCTATCCACACATAACCAGCTTGGGCCAGTGGCTGTCAAGTGCAGACACTTTGTAGAAGTTCACTCTGATTAATCAAGAACAGGCTTTAATTCAACTCTCAGAACTAAGACTACTGTGAATTTACAAAACCAAATCATTAAGAATTGCTTTCAGTTCCCAAATCATAAATCCCTAAAACATTTCAACTGGCAAATTGCAGCATTTAATTTTAATTCTTTAGATATGTTCAGTAAACAAACACAAACCACAACAGGACTAAAGAAAAAACTTCCTCTGAACTTCATATACTGTATTCTGTAAAACAAATCTCTCACAAGCCTAACAAACTCAAAATTAACAAGGACTTGTGAATCGTAAAACCATAGCTCTAGGGATTAAACTTCAACAAAAACCGAACTCCTGTTACAGGGGATATTAAATATGAAGGGCTGAGACTTCAGTAATTCTCTTAGCACTTAGACTTATTCTACAAAGCAAGGCATCAAAACGAAGGTGATCCTTTTCAGTGTAATTATCAGCCATACAGAAAGTCTGCCAATCGCCCTCACCATAATAATTCCTTACAGAACAGGCCAAGCATCAATGCGACTGTGTCCTAACTGGATCAAAATGCAGCTGTTAGAATTTGGTATTATTCTTTCTAGTACAACTTCAAATAAAGATACACTAGCAACTGCTGCCTTTTCTTTGCAGATTCTGAATATTTCAGAGGCTGTTAAGCATGTCATTCAGATTAAAATACCACTTAAAAAAAATGCAACAGACTTCAGGCAAACATAAATGTACTGAATTTGTATCCTTTGTAATGCAGATGTGTTGTTTTCCTGAGGCATACAGACCTTCTATGTTTTAAAAAAGTATTTGTTTCAGTAAAACATTGTACCTAAAAATAATTATTACATACTAATTTAACTCAGCGATATAATAGCTTTGTCTCCTGTCCCCAAACAGGCATCTTAAAAGGATAAAATAATGCATTCCCTTCCCTTGTTTAGTTTGGTAACCAAGACAATCACAAAAGAAAAACGGAGGGGAAAACAGTAATAATAGGAACAGTACATATTGCCATGGATGAGTTAGCTGGTTTGGTGGCAAGCATAATTTATTATTTTTAGTGACACATAAAGAATTTTTTTGTGTGTAAAAATTAGTAATTGCATTCAAACTCCCATCAAAATTGTCCTCAGGTCAACTATGCAATGCTGTAACTCAGAACAGTCAAAAGATCCAAAGAAGTCACATGAAAAATCTAAAATTTTGCAAGAATTCTATTTTCAAGATAAGCCACATAAAATAAAGAGTGAAATTGCAGTCATAAGCTTCTATTTTCTTACACTTATCACATCAAATATCAGTGTTGCCTTATTCAAGCCATGAGCATTTCCCTTTTTTTGTTACTTAAAATTATTTACTTCTCAAAGTATTTATTAGGAATATGAAGCAATCTGCCTCCATTGCCATCATAGGTTTTCCAGATCTTGAATTACAAAATACAATACATCTTAAATGTGGTTTAAATTTATTTAAATGTGTGCAGCAAAACTATAACTTTAAGGAGAGGTTAATGAGAAGCAGCTTCAGTTGCGTTTCCCTTGGATTGTTACCCATGTGGCTTGCAGGCAAAGAGCTGTCTGATATGGAAAAATCAGTTGAAGGATGAGTTCCTGCTTCAGGACGCTTGAGATACTGAAAAAGGCTACAAAACTATTTTTAAAAAAATCTTCAAAGTCTTTCCAAAAGTTCTGACGGGCTTGGAAGGGAAATAGAGAACGTTTAAGTGTTTCTTTTAACTCTTTTTGTTCTATAGAATAAATGACTTCCTGGATCTTATTTTAGAAACACTGTTGCTTTTAATATTTAAAGAAAAACACATAATTTGCATCTCTTTATTAGCAAAAATTCTAATAAATATCAGATTCCCTAAAACAGCTTTGATTTTTAAGCATCATGTATTTTCATCTCAGAAAGCATCTCTCAAATCTAAAATATTCCAAAGGTAATACCAATATAAAAAGCAGAACAAAATAAAATAACTGTAACCCATCTTCACAAAATAATCCTAAAAGCAACTTGGATACAACAATTTCAGTCAAATAACTCTGCATCTAATAAAGCATTTACGCCACAGTTATGTTAGTCAGTTCTGTTAGCAATTACAACCAATTTTAATATGGAGCCAAAGTCACAAACTTTTTAATTAGTTAAAAGATCACATCATTAAATGCTGTTTTCCTTCAATGTTGTAAAAAAAATGCAGCAACATCTAAGGCATCAGTAATCTCTAATCACATGAAGTCAGAGAATGGTTGATAGTCATTTGGTATAAGGATAAAACCCAAGAAACCAACATTATGTCCAAAATACAGGGCACTCAGTCGGCAGCCAGGCTTTTCAATGGTTGATGGATCAAACAAAGAATCTCATCATAGCTCATTGATGCCTCCTCTTTCCTTTCATTAATGCAAATTTTGTATATGATAAATAAAGTTTGAAAAATCTTCAAAACTTTCTTCTACCAAGTTAAGAAGTCTCTGTATCTTCCTTGTTGAGAGGCCACACTACATTAAAGTATCTTTCACTTAATATCAGTTCCGGAAGCTGAAGCTAGCACTGATCCTCCAGGACTGTTGTCTGGTATACCACTAAGACTGCCTAATCAAAACATCAGTTAATTCCACAGAACTGCAACACTATGTTCTGTGTTACTGTTATTGTTCTAAGCCTCTGTTATTTAAAGGTTCTTAAGACTTGAAAATGTTTCTAAACTAAAATTGTAAACATTGTCTTATTCTTCTTGGTCCATCTGATATGTTTAACACAAGCTCTTTTTAAAAATTGCTGTCCTTCATAACTTATTCTTTCACTTTAGAATATCTAATTTACAATTTAATCTCCACTCTGGAGAAATAAAATTATACTGTGACTTCAGTCAGGTATATTTTTAACATTATTATTATTCTATGAATCATTCTGCTTGATGCAAACAATTAGGAATTTAACTTACAGCCAGAATCAGACAGGAGACACGTACAGATTATCACACTGTCTACTCAGCATTAAAATCACAGAATCACAGAATAGTTTGGGTTGGAAGGGACCTTTAAAGACCATCTCATAGAATCCCCCCCCCCCCCCCCCCCGCAAGGAGCAGGGACATCTCCAACCAGATCAGGTTTCTCACAGCCCTGTCCAACCTGGCCTTGAAAGTTTCTAGGGATGGGGCATCCACCACCTCTCCAGGCCACCTGTGCCAGTGTTTCACCATCCTCATTGTAAAAAAAAAATCTTCCTTATGTCCAGTCTGACTCTACCTCCCTCTATTTTAAAACCATTACCCCTCGTCCTGTCACAACAGGCCCTACCAAAGAGTTTTTCCCTGTCTTTCCTGTAGGCCCCCTTCAGGTACTGGAAGGCTGCTATAAGGTCTCCCCAGAGCCCTCTCTTCACCAGGCTGAACAACCCCAACTCTCTCAGCCTGTCCTCATAGGGAAGGTGCTCCAGCCCTCTGATCATCTTCGTGGCCCTCCTCTGGACTCGCTCCAACTGGTCCATGTCCTTCTTATGTTGGGGGCTCCAGAACTGGACACAGTACTCCAGGTGGGGTCTCACCAAAATGCCACAAAGAGAACATGAGCGTTAGCTCTATGCAAGAATTGTGGAACACAAAGATCCTCCTTCTACAGGGAAGCAAGTTTCACTGCCTTGGGGTTTCAAGGATGTGCTTTTAAAGATTTAAAGAGCATAAGACATTGTGACAAAAAATTCCTCTGCAGATATATACCATCAAGAGCTTTTTTTTTTTAAAGTGAAACACAAAGATAGTGGAAATTTCCATCTTTCCATATTCTTAATTCATAAGCAGTTTATTTTAAAATAATTTTACAAAAATGTTCTATTCTTCATCTGACCACACATATTGTGATTTGACATATGAGATTCACTCATGATTTCTTATCATACTCAAATGATTTGAGATAATCAGTAATCAGAAATTATGTTCAAACAATTTCAGTTATGTTTTTACCAAATAAAACAGTATTCTAATTCCACAAATATAGCATTTCCTTTGGGGAAAAAATTGTCACCATTACCAAACACAAAGAAAGGTGGCACAGTAAGAAGAACTTCATTGTCATGCCGCTATTTTTTCTTGAAATCAGACAAGCTCTCTATTTCTAATGTGAAGATTCTGTACTTTACATGTGCATGAATAACTGAATACGGCACCTTTCGTAAGATTTATATTCATGTCTATATTAAAATGCTCCTATTTATAAAAACAGGCCTCTCAAAAAAAGAGAAAGCACTGAAGATCAAATTCTCAGCTGACATAAATTATTTAGGAAAAGAAGACAACACAAATGCAACCTTTTAAGTACTATATAGCTGTATTTCCTGAATTCTGTTTTTTTTTTCCCCCATAAAAACATTTATAGTATACTATGAATTATTCTGTAGCTTATAAATCAAGGTAACAAATCTCTTCTCAACAGCCAGTTAAGGGACAGCCTTATCCCTGAACAGTAGATGCTCAGCTTTCCAAATTTTGCCTCGATTTAAAAGCTACGTATTCTAAAAATCTAGCAACTTTCTCAAAAGTCTGAAGACTTGTGTAAAATGCAAACAAGGGGCAAGGTATCAAGCAGGGTATCGTTTTATTCAGGCTAACCTTTCTGTGACAGTTTTACATAGTCATTTCATTTGGCCACCAACTTGCTACTGATCACAAAGGAAGTACAAACCAAACAAACTTGATCAGAATCATTCTGTCTTCAGCTACGCGGGTACGCATCACCTTGCAATGGATTAACATCCTTTCTTATGCCTGTGTGCAGGGCACAGAAGATGTGAAAGGCCTTTTCTTTTTCTGTATAGGCTTTTTCAAATTCATACATGGAAAACTTTACCTCCTGAAATCAAACACTTGTCCCAATCAATTTCTTACTCGGACTAACAAAGCCTATAAAATGGTTGAAATGCTTCATTGAGAGTTGTGTTTATACACAATTCATTAATATACACTTGTTTAGGAAAATTTGGTCCTATGAACAGGAACAACTACAAAGTTAAAGGTTACGTGTCTTCCACTAATTGGTACGAGCAAGCTGCACTTGTAAAATGCATTCATTTATTTTCATCTAGTTTTATTTATTTGCCTACATTTTTTGAAGTAACTTCCTTCACCTCAAACTCTTAATAGATTCTGTAACTGCACCCTTTATCTCCTCCTCTGCCTGCACTCTTAATTTTTATTACAGCAATCTTTCCACATTCAACTGACAGCAAGTCATATTTTCGCTAAGGAGCTCTTTTCTGACCCACTACAACTCCTTGATTTAAGAAAAAAATACTTTTATGAGGAAGAGGGCATTACTCACAAGCCTACAGAATGTAGTTTACTCCCTGGTACGTTCATTCTGTGAGCAGTTTCACAATTCAGAAAGAATAACGTAAGTTTGTTCACAGCTAGCCACTGCCTTTGTAAGTAAATACAATCACATGTACACTCTGTCAGTCTAGCTGGTAATTTCAGAACGAGATACCACAAATAAAGCACTTTTCTTCTGTTAAGTACTTCCTTCTTAACAAGTATTTCAACTCATGAGAAAAGAAGTAAGGATTTGTGAGACTGTGGGTCAGTTATTTGTCATTCTTAAATTACGCAGTTGGCTAAAAAACTTAAATAAATAAAAAGCTGTTTCAAAGAAAAAAAAAAGATTCCTGTTAAAAAATATAACCTTTCTCCCTTTTTGTTTGTTTCACAGTGAACACAATGCTTGATGAAAAAAATGGCAGTACCACTTACATCCTCATATATTATCAAAATAATAAAGCAGTGACAAGGGTTATCACTCTCCACCCCCACATACACACACTTTCCCCCTCCCTTTAATGTGCTTTGGGTGAGCCTAAAGGAAGCACCTCTAATCATAACCAGTCAAACAGATCCTGATATCCACAATGCATTTGCAGCTAATAGGAAATTAACCTGAAGGCAAGGAATGGTTTCACACACACACAGGACCAGGAACACAAGCAAAGACTCCAGGGTTGACTGAAGTTCCAAAAAGGATAAAAAAGCCTTCTTACTGCTGCCCAATATGAACTGTGAAACCACGGAAAAGATGCCCCATTTCTTTGTTGATCACAAATCTAACCAAATAGAACTTCCTCTTTCCCGGACCTCACATTCAAACAGCAGCAGCACATGACTTCCATTCAGCATTTTTATTTCAGTAAGCCCCTCTACCCAAAATTTCAACCACCACTTTGTCAGGGGAAAAAAATGAAAACATTTTCTACGCTGACATACATCATGTGATTATTTCTCTGTTCTGCTGATGCAAGTATCTCATTTCTCTTAAGTCTCACATTGTGACCACCAACACCTTTATATTCTGACCTGTCACCCTCTTCTTTTCCTGTCTGTGCATATTTACAACCATATCTACCTTTGCTTCTATGCAACGCTCAACACAACCAAGCACTGAGCTTGGTTGGGAACTCTGGTTTGTGTCTACTGCTGATTTAAGTACTTATTGCAAATAAGTATTTCATTAAATATTTTAATGGAATACAAGTTTCCAGAGATGGCCGATGCCCCAAGTCTGTCGTGTTTAAGACGCATTTGGACAACGCCCTTAACAACATGCTTTAACTTTTGGTCAGCCCTGAAGTGGTCAGTTGGATTACATGACCATTTTAGGCCCCTTCCAGCTGAAATAGCCTATTCTATTCTATTTCATTGTGCTTCAGAAATATGACTAAGCAAATTAAACGTAAATCATGATGTGATAACCTTTAGTTTAGCAACAGTAGAAAATCCCTATCAAAACAACTGAATGAACCTAAATGTATAATGTAAATAATACATTAGAACTGCAATCATCAGTAATTCTTTTCTGCAGTAAATAGCTGTGACAGTAAGGTGGTCTAATTAGACTTACAGACTGAACAAATCAATCCCGGAACTTCCACATACATATAACACATTCTGAGTTATCTAAGCTGAGATAGAGCAAAGATAGTATATCATATATGCTAGTAAATTAAGACTAGCCAGTAAATTAAATTTACTGCGGATAAAAAACAAAGTGAGTTTTAACTGAAATATTCTCTTATTTTCTCTCAATTGCTATGAACATTAATAAGAGGAAATTTATTTACCAGTTATAGGGGAAATCAGTTTGAAAGCTTGAACTGCATTACTCAACCCAGTGAGATTGAGTGACTATTTTCTTAGCGTGGCAGGTAGGCTTTAGTAGTAAAATATTGAGAATTCAATTCATATAACAACAATTAGGCTGTACTACCAAAAGAATCAGGAAACAGAGAACACCACCACATAGAACAGCAGAAGTAAGCATGCAGATGTATCCAACTGAAAAGCAAAATCAATTCTCATATCAGGAAATTTCTTTTTGACCTGTATGACTGTTGCTGCTGTGGACTAAGAGTACAACCATTTGGAAGTTCCTTAAATCAGAAAATGGCATCAGCATCACTGTGATCTTGGAGGAGGGAGGTGAAATCTCTCTCTTCACACTTTATTGAGAGAGCAAATATTCCCAAAAATTGAACTGAAAAGTGATTTCAGATATTGATGTCATTAGTAACTATTTCAGCAAACTTGGTAAAAAGAGAGAGAAGTATGTATGCAGGCAGGAAACAGGAGAAGTTGATGCTTCTCCCAGTCAAACCAAGTCAAAAAGACTCTTTCTAGCACGAAATTTCCAAATACATGTACTGTGTGGTTTTGTATGTTATGCATAATTTTCAAAGTTTTCTTTCAAATATAAGAAAAGAGATATTTTGACAAAAGTATGAACTAAAAAACTTACAGCCAAAAACCTGAGCATTGGAAATAAGTAAAAATGCTTATTCATATCTGACTCAATACTGGAACTTCTCACAGAAATTCAAAACACATAATCCTCCCTGAGCATTTCAGTAGTCAGACTACAAACCTATTTTAACATAAGAACTATATTCAAAACATCTACATAAAGTCTGAAGAAGCGTGACGTAATGTTGACAGCTGCAAATCCAATTTTTGGGTTTTTCTTCCTTCCATGCTACAGGAAACAAAGGATCAATAATTAAAGCTAGGTGTGCAACTTCTCAGTATAGAGTTATCTCAGGACAAAACCAGGCAAAAATATTTCATGTTAGAAGGACGGATACTTCATATAAAACTATAAATCTACTCAAGGTACACATGAGTGTTTTGTTATGGTTTTGTGAACAACACACAGATCCAAAACAGAGGAAACCAAATTTGATCTTATTTTTATAGCCTGTATATTGTAGATGGGAATATAGAATCATAGAATGGTTAGGGCTGGAAGGGACCTTCAAAGGTCATCTAGTCCAACCCCCCTGCAAGGAGCAGGGACATCTCCAACCAGATCAGGTTTTTCAGAGCCTCATCCAACCTGGCCTTGAATGCTTCCAGGGATGGGGCATTCACCACCTCTCTGGGCAACCTGTTCCAGTGTTCTACAACCCTCAGTGTAAAAAAAAAAAATTCCTAATATCTAATCTAAATCTAGCTCCCTCTATTTTAAAACCGTTACCCCTCGTCCTATCGCAACAGGCCCTACTGAACAGCCTCTCCCCATCTTTCCTGTAGGGCCCCTTGAGACACTGGAAGACCACTATAAGGTCTCCAGAGAGCCTCCTCTTCTCCAGGCTGAACAGCCACAACTCTCCCAGCCTGTCCTCATAGCAAAGGTGCTCCAGCCCTCTGATCATCTTCATGGGCCTCCTCTGGACTCCCTCCAACTGGTCCAAGTCCTTCTTATGTTGGGGGCTCCAGAACTGGACACAGTACTCCAGGTGGGGTCTCACCAGAGCAGAGTATTCACACACTTAGATATTTAAATTTAAACAACAACAACAAAAAAGTGATTCCCAACACATTCTGTGAGGAATTTCACATATTGGTCATCGAAGAGCATCTATATGTTGCCTGTATATTTCTGTATTCTTTAAATCACTTATATGCCAGTGAGGCTAGACTAACTCAAGTATCTAAATTACCTTACTTACACAAAAGAATACAGATCTTTTTCTTCCCTGTGGAAAGGAGTTACCACCCACTAACTTCTTATTGTCTTGCTGTATGTATAAGATCATTTAGAGGGAACTCTACTGTCTGGTGGAAGAGGTATTCAATATTCACAACACTGATGAAAAAAACAAACATTGTGATAAACAAGTTTTTTCTCTGTAGAACTATAGCCACCAGGCAACAGACTGCCCTACAATCCAGCAAAGCAAACAGCTCTACAGGGCAGGGAACACTGCCACAAAAGGGAAGAGTTACTTATATGTAGCTACCAAACTTTGCTAGTGAATATAATATTCACCAGAATATTATAATAAATAAATCAGCTGCTGCTGCTGTGGGAGACACAGTCCACGTACAATATTTACGCCGATTACATTAATACCACATAGTCAGAATTTACTATTCTAGATATAAATAAAAGTTCAGAAAAGTGTGAAACAGTATGAAAAAATATGGTTCAGGAATCAAGATCAGGCTTTTATTCTCAGTTTGATCATTAGCTGTTGATGACCTGAGGGAAGTCATATCACCATGTGTCCCAAACAGGCTGAATTTTAAAACAGATTTAAAATTGCTTACATGTTTTACAGAGCTCTGAGATACACTGAAAAGTGACGTATTTTTCTACGAAACAGTTAAGTAGCTTCACCAGAAGGCAGCACTGCTAAATACAGACATACATAAATAAAAACCCTTACCTTCTCCAGGACAGACTGCAGATGGTAGTTTGGTCCAGTCTAGGGTCCAGTTGTGGCACGGATGAGGAGAAAACTTTGCTTCAATACCATTTTCCTATGTGAAAGGCAGGGGAGAAAATTAAGACACTGATCCTTTACCCACTGAAGTTGGTAGCAAAATTCCCACTAAATCTAATGGCATCAGATCAAACTGTAAAACCCTTTCAGTCTAACTGAAACTAAAAGGGCAGCTGACTCTACATTGTATGAGATTCAAAGTACGTATTTCTCTCATTTTCACAAGAAAGTCTTGTTAATTTTCTTCAGGAAATGCTTTCAGCCTCTATGCAAGAAATATTGAGAGTTATGGAACACGATGAAGAGTTTTCTTCAACAAAACTCATTAGGGTTCCCGGATGTTCAAAGCTCTAATGAAACAGCAAAAATACAACAGAAATTACAGAAAAATGAAGCCAAACTTAAAAGAAACAAGTTTTGTAATCTTTTATACAAATATCTTTAAAAGAGGAATACAATATTGCAATTCAAATAAAAAGTTACTTTGATTATGCAGAATTATTGATAAGCCTACCAGAAGTCCTATCTTTGTTCAATTCCTGAATTGATCAAATATCATAACAGAACAAGAGTATAATCACTTCTTATTGTGGTTTTGTTTAGTGAGGGGGGGCCTAAGGTGGTAGCTTCTGCAGGAAACTGCTAGAAGTTGCTCCCCTTTGTTCAGCAGACTCGGCCGGGCCTAGGGCGGACCTCCTGCTGGCCAAGGCCAAGCCGATTGGTAGGAGAATGTTCCGTGATAACACCTCTGCGATAACGTATTTAAGAAGGGAAAAAACAGAAAAAAAAAAAGAGAAGACAAGATGTGAAGAAGCCGAGAAGGGGCAGAGGCACAGAGGGGGAGGCGCAGGCCTCATGGGCCTTGCAGGCCTCACTCTCTGACCTCCCGCCAGGCAGCCGACTGGGCCCGACTCGGCCCGGCCTGGCTGCAAGAACTGGAGAGGAGATGAGCTGGATGATGTGAAGAGATCCTGAGAGGCATCTGCCAGCCTGTTGTGAAGAATTTTTCTTGTGAGAGGAACAGCTGCAGACGCCAAGGTCAGTTCAGAAGGACGGGGAGGAGTAATGCGGCTCCTGGCCAAGATTCCCCTGCAGCCTGTGGTGATGACCATGGTGGAGCAGGTGGTCCCCCTGCAGCACATGGAGGTCCACGGAGGAGCAGAGGTCCACTTGGAGCCCGTGAAGGACCCCACATCAGGGGAGGTGGATGCCTGAAGGCGGCTGTGGCCCGTGGAGGGCCTGCTGGGGCAGCTGTTCTGGAGAGACTGCACCCCATGGAAGAGATGACCCATGCCGGAGCAGTTTCACACAGGACTGTGGCATATGGGTGGGACCCCACAACAGAGCAGGAAAGGAATGTGAGGAGTTCTTCCTCCAACCATGAAGCAGCGGCGCAAAACAACACGTGATGAACTGACTGCAACCTCCATTCCCTCTTCCCCCCCTGTGCCGCTCTGGGTGGGGGAAGGTGGTAGAGATAATGCTAAGCTTGGGAAGAGGGAGGGGTGGAGGGAGGTTATCTTGTTCCCTGTCTCATTATCCTGCTAGTTTTAGTAATAGATGAATAGTTTTTCCCAAGTTTAGTCTGTTTTGCCCATAACGGTAACTTTAAGGATTTTCTTCCCGTCCTTATCTCAAACCTTGAGCCATTTTTCTTATATTATCTCTCCCTATTCTCTTGGATGGTGGGTGGAAGTGAGAGATTGTGTAGTCTGGCCCCGATCGGGGCTGAACACTTCTAAATTGATGTATATCAGACAGAAGACAGGCAAAATGTATTAAAGTGTTCAAGGCTGTCAGACTTTGCTTCTGCAGTCCTCATAAATCTCATATATTCTAAATCAAGCAGAATATTACTATTAAAAATAACTAATTAAAAAGCTTAAATTACCATTAACTTTGTCATAGTTGGCCTTGGACCACCTATAAAATGACTGTCTTCTTTGTCCTCTTCTAACTCATCAGGAACTGAAGAGACGTCTTGTAGCTCTTCCTCTGGAGCAGACATCAATTCTGGAAGCTGGAGAAGCTCCATATTGCATTTGCCAGCAGCTTTCTTTACTCCAGGTACTTCCTGAACTCTTTGATACCAACTGGATATCAGAGGCAAATTTACCAGATTTTTGCCTTGTTCTTTGATGGAAACCTAGAAAAATAAAATGGAAAGGTTACTTGCTATCGTAAATGTCTTCCTACAAGCCACAAGAAGGCAAGAACTACAGAAGTGAGCTCAGCTCTGTGTCGAGCTCGTAGCGTGATGCTAACACAAAAAGCTAGCTAGTTAACAGCTCAGGCCTGCAGGTGGAATTGCCAGTTGGCCATTTAGACTTTATCTTCAATTCCATTTGCTTGATAGGATGAAAATGTTTACATGACCAATTTTAATCCTAATTTAATCAGTTACAGTAAAACACAACATAAATAATATTCTTCATTATCTGCCATTTCCTAACAAATGAATAATTCATTTTGGTTGGTAAAAAAAAAAAAAAAAGCAGCAAAATAAAGAAGCAAATGAACCCAATTTGCAATGAATACTGGACTCTAAGCAAGACATTATGGTACCTGAATGCTCTTCCTTCCCACATGCACGCTGCAGCCTTTAAAAGCTCATCCACTGACAGCTGTTTTGCCAGCAGCTGTAAGCCTGAAATACCTTGGACTATGTGGTAACAGCAAAACAGGCACAGGCATACCTTGTCCCTGGTCTTTACTGAAGTCTTTGCACTACAGCTGTGACTTTCGTTTTATACTAGCACTGAATCCAAAACTTTTTTTTAAAAATCATATATTTACTAAAACTTTTTTCCATCTTAACTTCTTATTTTTATACAAAAATGGTAACCAGTAAACTTATTTTCTGAATTAAATATATACGATAGTAAGATGAAGCAGCCTTCAATAGAAATTAGAATTTTAAGGGTAAAAAAAAAAAAATCTTAAGTAAGAATACAATGCACCTATTAAAAAAAAAGATAACCAAATCACATTTTCACATGAAAATCAGCTAATCTTAAAACGGATGCAC
The DNA here is from genome assembly GCF_036417535.1 of Chlamydotis macqueenii. NCBI lineage: Eukaryota > Metazoa > Chordata > Aves > Otidiformes > Otididae > Chlamydotis > Chlamydotis macqueenii. The sequence continues at coordinate 26,957,208 of NC_141559.1, forward strand.
TTAGTGAACTAAAGTAATTACTAAAGTAATTTTTGTTCAGGGTCCCCAAATGTTTTAGAACACTGAAGATCATCCTCTTTACCGGAGGGGTTGTGAAGTCTCAATCCTTAGAGACACTCAAAACCTGACTGAACACAATCCTGGGCAACCGGCTCTACTTGACCCTGCTCTGACCAGGGGGGATTAGATAAGATGATCTCCAGAGGTGCCCTCCAACCTCAACTATTCTGTGATAGTGTGCCTGCTTTAAGCAGAAAATTAAAAATCATAATTACAGGAAAAGGCAGAAAAGGCCATGCAAAAACAGTGCTCCTCCACATACCTGCCCTCAGTGTGGAAATAAGGATTGGTAAAGAACTCTTAAAATTACTCAAAATTTCAAGCAGCTTTCTTGCATGCTGTGTTTATAATGTTCTTAGAGTAACCACAAGTAATTAGTAACAGCTAAAGGAGCAAAGGAGGATGAACTGTGTAATTTTAGTATCTAATTCAATATGCTAATAGTAACACAGGCAGAAATAAATTAATTCAGTTTAGGAAGAAATATTTTGGAAAGCAATTCTAAGAGGCACTGTTACACTTGATAACAAGAGTTCTAAACTATATTTTAAGAAGTGAATAGTGGTTTCTCCCAGATGCAGGATGAGCTCTTGTTATTCTTCTATTAATTTTAAACAGTTACAACTAATGGAAAGCATAACAAAGCTAACCTCAGAAAGATAACAGAAATGGAATGAGGTAATGAAAAACAACTCCTCAGCTTCATTATCTTACTTTTAGTAATTACAATTACAATCAGCTAGTCAGTCTCCTCATATTTATTGTATGATACTTTCCAGACACATACCCATTGAGGACTTTATTATTATTCACAACCTAAAGCAAAGTGGAAGTGCAACTATAACAATTTTTTTTAAAACACAATTCAGGAAGTCTAGTTATATAAGTGATAAATAACATTTTAATACAGAATTAAACTCTGGCACTTCTATCAACAAGCGCAGTTTCAACCCACTGCCTGCAAGAAGCTTTCAGATGCAAGTTATTAAATTTGCATGATAACTGCAGGAATCAAGGTATAATTGCTTGGAAAACTGATCATTCACCAGAGAACAGAAATAAAGCAACATTATCCCAGAGCTCTTGTAATTTAGGTAAAAATGAAACCGAAAGACAGTGTTTTAGGACAAGCCTTGGTGCAAGCCAACAAAAATGTATTATACAATATATAGTTCATAAGCTGCAGACCACCACAGCTCAAGGGTCATATACGAAAAACAAATAAATACAGCATTCTTAGCTGCTCACAGTACAACTTCAGAACAATTTCAATTGTATTGCTGAAATCAATTAAGCATCTGATCCAAAAATCTTCTCATGCCTAGCACCTGTAAATCAAATATTACAGTAAAAAGTTATAGTCTTCTTAAGTACAAAGGTACTGGAAAAACAAAGACTGAAATACATTAAAGTTTTTAAAATAGTAGGAAAGTATTTTCTCTTACTATTTTTGTTTAGTATCATCCATACAGAAGTTGCTGTTAATCCCCAGTTATGTGATTTGTAAAAAAAAAGAAAGCACAGATGAATTAATAACCATTTCTGTAAAATAACTCATCATCTTAATTCAAAGGTAGCCATATCGATCTATTTCTGTACTCCATATTGCTGTCATCATACAGAAACCCACTGAAGATTATCTTCGTTAAAGGAGTTACAAATTGGACATTTGTCACATATTAATATTTGGTAGTAATTATGCTGATTTTAGGGATTGTTTCTCTGAATCTGACTGACAGCATCTTCTCCAGGAATACCATTTGTTTTCAAACACCATAAGGCAAATTTGGCAAAACAACTTGCAAAATCAAAATGCAAACACCAGCTTCACTTGGAGCTCTCCCGGCAACAGACACCAACTTAGCTATCAATCTCATAGAGTAACTGCAGGAATACTGGTAGTAGGCAACCTCACTGTATCCTTTTATTGTCATGGGAAATAAAGACACAGTTGTCGTTTCCTTACTTCTTTTCTGTGTATAGATCCTCATAAAAGTACACAGATTGTGCTGAGCAAGACTCTCACACAGTCTCGCCACTGAAGTTTTTCCCACTGTAAAACTGGTTTTGAAGCTGAGCTCAAGTCACTCACGCTGCTAAGCCACATTAAACCTCCAGAGGTGAAAAGAGGGTAGAGGGAGAAAAGGGGGAGTGGGGCAGTAAAAATTAAGTAAACAAAAATCAAATTGCACGGCTTTATCAGGCTCAAAACATATTTTGATGTATTTTCCTAATCCAGACGTTAAGATGTTTGTACAACAAAATTGGCAAGACACCAGCACTTACTAGGTAAGTGCTATGAAAAAAACCACCACCACCAACACACATACATGGAATCGCCTTTTCAGATGCAGATGAATTTGGTACAAAGTGAGAGATCCACCACAAAAGGTTCAATGTGACTAAGGCTCTCCCTACAAGGAGGATGAGATCAGCTTTTAACAGATCACTGATCTATAAGGTACAGAGATATGAATATTTTACTGATTCAAATTACAGTCAAGTTGACGCAACCAGTAGCCTGGTAAACTGCATCCCGGCTAGGGATGGCAGGAACTTCTAAAACCAGCTTTGCCACTTGCAACAGTGTTTCTATAATGACATTCTATGTTAGGGAGCAAGGATTTATTCCCCTTTAGAAATTCTTTGAAGGTTTCAAATTCCTCCATGTTCAGACTGGGAGACCTTTTGAGATCCATAAACTCATAATAAGACGTGAAATAGTCCTTGAGAATGAAGGGAAGGAATGAAATTTTGCATATACCCAGTATATACAGTGTCCATATTACTTTGCTACACTGTTTTACTTCACTGTGTTGCAAAAACCTCTTTATGTGAAGGAAACAGACAAGGATGAAGACAACTGAAAACTGTCCACTGGTGTTTGTCCAGTACTGGGAACGTGCTAGGTTAACTGCAAAGAAGAGATATAAAGGCATCTTTGAATAGACCACATTCTTGGCATTTCCAAAATACTTACACAATCTGACAGGTAAAAACAAAATTGTAGACTTTCTACTAGTATGTTATTGGACCATACAGGTAATACAAGATTCTACTCGGAAAAAAAAAAATAATTAAGCAGGTCATCTCATAGGACTGCAAACAGAATTGTAACTTTTCAGTTATAAACTTCATTACAAGAGCTTCTAGCAACATCAAGGAACTTCTCCTTTCACTGCAGTAAACAAAGGGCCTTCCACAAGCTGTGGAAAACAGTTTAGTAGCAACAATACTATGAATGACTAAACTACAGATTATAGAAGTTTCAGGGGCTGAAGCACATCCCAAAGCAGGTGGCACCCTAGACACAACACCTCCTTTCTGAGTAGGGTCACAGTGACGAAACCTTGCTTGAAGAAGAATACAGACTAAGTTCTGTAAAAACAAAACTGCACAGAAGAATAAAGGGTTCACTGATATGTAGGTATTACGCTGTCCTAGGCACCCATCTTTATCTACAGATGCACAATGAAACTGGCTTATTTTGTGGAAGGGCTTGATAAAAAGCATGCATGTGAGAGATACTAAAGCTGGGCTGGCTACAGTGTAATGTTTCCTCCCACAGAAGTCACTTCTAGGAACTAGAAGAAAACAACAGCAGAGATCAAGAATAATTAACCTATTATGAGGCAAAATAAGAAAATCATAAGTCACAGCACATTTTAAAAAGAAGTATTTGTAGACACATAAAAAATTCTCAACAGAATCTCAAGAAATTACACACCAACAGCATAAACAAATGAGCTTTTGGAAGTCTTCTACTCGTCAATAACCAAGTACCTCTTCAGCTTTAGTATGTGTAAGGAAAGTCAAGGATTTACACCTCTAAAAAGCCACTATAGTCCCTGAATCTCTCTCCATTCTCTGCCTCCCTAAAAGGCATTCTTACTTTCCTAGAAGATACTTCTTGTCTTTTAGGCGTATCTGTCCATGTCAAGATAAAGTCATATAAAGTTTCAAGTCTTTACTGAAAATAATTCTGATTCAGATAATATCCACATAGTAAAAGTACAACAAACTAGGTAGGAATTAATTTTGCCTTGTCCCTCAGTACACAGTAACCAAAATTAAAGTAGGTTCATGCTTATCTATTTTCTATGCATATTAGAATGTACATTAAGTGTCCATTTTGATTATTCTTATGGATGAATTTTCTGGGCAACAAAGTGCCAAAACTTTTCAACATAGTATTTTAACAGCTAATGGTGTTTACTAAATACTGATACACTGTGTATTTAAAAGTAATTTTGATGATCTCACAAACCCCTGTTCTTGTTTGTACAAAACCAAAGACAAGTCTTCTGTTCCAGGTTAAATTCACATTGCAAGCACCACAATATACTCTAAATCAAGACATTTTACAACTTCACAGTTCTTAAAAAAAAATACATACACAACTTAATAATTGCAGAACATGTCATCTTACCAAGAACTGATGGATGCACGGCAAAAGCACTATATCTGCCAAGGTAAAATAAAGCCCTTCTGCAAAAACATGGTCCAAAAGAGGAAGGTCAGAGGTTTTTGTTCTCCTGATGTGAGGAGCCTCCCTGTTGACTGCATCTGATACTTCCTGGACAAGTAGCTTGGAGAAAGCTATGCTCAGTTCCAAACTTGGGAGTGGATGTTCATGCAATTCCACTGTTTTTCCTTCCTCTGTTGCTTTTTTACCAAGTACAGGCACTGCAGCCTTGGCGCCTGCCTTCTGTTGTTGAAGTTTTTGCCTTCGAATTTTGTCATCATTATGCACTCGGACAGGTTCCCCAAGCTTCCTTTCAAGCTGCAAAATGTCAGGAGGAATAGTCTGACAGTGCTCAGGAGATGCTGTCAAAAATCCTTCAACAGCCAAAGGTATGCTGATCTCACAAAGTCTGGTCCACTGGCTAACCTGTCAGACGAACGTATGTAATTAATGTCTTTACAGAAAGAGAAACAAAATCCAGGGTACCTTTTTGTACACTTAAAGCAAAGAAACTTCAGCCAAAGGTGGTAACTCCAGGTTTTAATACTTTCTTTGATAATCTTAGAAGCTCAGATATTTTGTATCACTTTTGCAATAGCAGAATTAGGAATCTAAATCTTATATATAAAAGAATGCACAGTTATCTAGTACAGCATGTTTTTCCTTATTATTGGCATGAGATTATTGCTTCATGAGAAGCAAAGCTGTCATCAATTTATATGTCATCTCTACCAAGTGCTGGTAATAAAACCAGAAGACTACACCAAACAGATTTTGAGCACACTTATTTTACAGAAATGCATTTATTATTAGTGGTGTTTTTAGCATGGAACATCAAAAAACTTTAGTCTGACTGAACAACATCTTAAAAAAATTACTTTTTTTCATGTTCTTATCTTTGTCTCTTTTTCTTATTATCCATACTTATAGGTTTTAAAACTTTTAAACTCTTGTCTTTTCTTATTCAGTTTACTCACTTTGCAGCCATATGAAACGTGGAGTCAAGTTTTCCAGCAGTTCCAAAAAGAGATTAGAACCAGAAGTTTTGGAGGATGTCAGTGACAATTTCTTTATTCTAGTGCTAGATGGACTAACACAAGGATATGCTTCCCCAGATCTGCTCCTCACCAGCAGGGATGAACTGAGCTGGAGGCACAGTAATCAACAGCAACTATGAATGTAGTGATCACTAAATAGTGGAGTTCAGCCTCCTGAGAGGAGTAAGGCAAGTCTAGATAGATGAACTGCCAAATGAGTAAACCGCTATGTTTACTCATAAAGGGGCTGAAATGTCAACTCAAAGCGTAGTAGTGGTTAACAGTTCACCCTCTACCTGAAGGTCAGTTATAGTAGTGGAGCTCTTTAGGGGTCTATGCTGAGGCCTATCCCATTTAATTATCTTTACCAATGACCTAGAGGGGCAGATGGAATACACTGACATCAAAGACGACACTGAGCTGAGCAGTCAATAAACTCCAAGAAATGGCTGCCATTCACAGGGGCCTACACAGGCTAGAGAACGGGCTGAGAGCAACCTCATGAAACTCAGCAAAACATCTCACACCTAGGATGGACTAAACCCCGCAAATGGTACAGGCTAGGGACTGACTACCTGGCTAGGTAGCAGCTCTGCTGAAAAGACTCTGAACACCCTGGTGGGCATAAGCTAAGCATAAGCCAGCAGTGTGCCTTGGCAGTGATGAAGGCCAACTGTTTACAGTGCTCTTGAAATCAAAATTAACAATAAGTTAGGTTTCTCTTAGTTTACTTCAAAATGGAAGAGCTGTACTTCATAACTCATTGAAAGCATATTGCTAGACATGTAACAAAGATCTGACCCATTTTTTTGAATCTTAAAGTTCTTTTAAAGCTAAAAAGTAGTATATTTTAAAAGAATTATTTTTCAACTTCATGCCAAAATACAGATACTTCTTCATTGAGGGAATTTCATTTTCCAAGCAAATTAAGTTTCCCACTTAAAGAACTTAGCTTACATCAATGTTAAGAGTCTGCTTCAGAGTATTTAATTATTATAAAAAACCCTATTAATATATGTAAGAGAAAGAAATGCACTCACTTCTGCACAAGCTTTTAAGCAGGTCTTCTTAAAGCCTAAGAGTTCCAAAACATCCTTTTTAGATGGATCTGCCTCGTAAGTCTTCTGTATTATATGCCTTAAGACAACAGAAAGCCCAGCTCTGCAGAACTTGCCATCTTTCACGACAACAGCAGGTAAACAGCAGCTCTGCACAACCAATGGAAGCTGACATCTGGAGATTAAATGAACTTCAAGATCACCAAGGAGGTTTTTTGTCACAAACTGATCATCCACATTTTCACCAGTCGGCACTAAGAAAATTTTGAATAATTTGCAGTCACAGTAGGATAGCAAAAACAGAGAAATAGATGTATGAAGAGGAAAGATACTATCTCTGTACTGACGAGAAAAACCCAAATATAAATGTTCTTCAGCGACACTATCTTTCATCTTCTTCCTGAGCTGAAGTTCCTGAAACAGAAATCAGAACACAACATTCATAAAGAATATAGAATTTAGAACAAAAATAGAGTTTGAAACAGTGGTCCTTCCACTATCTACTAAAACTGATTTTAACATAAAACACTATTAAAGACATCCTGCCTGAATAAGTGCACTACAGGCCCTTCTTGAGAGAAAAGAATGGTTTCACATATACACTGTCTCTTCACATACAAATCTTTGATAGGGACATGATCTGTGTAGTTGGGTTTTTTTTTTACATTTTAGCATATTTATGACATTAAACAAAACATAGAAAATGAAAATAAAATATTTCCTTTTACATTTCTTAGCGTGTTTACATTTTATAGCACGGCTTTTTTGTTTTAAAACATGTTGTTTTAAATGTTGTTTCCCACAACATTAACCATATATTATTGAAAAAAACAAGTTCCTGAGTACATATCTACAACAGTCAGTTTCCTAATGTACACATTTGTATTTCTGTAACTGTTCGAAGTCATATATCTAGGGTATTCAAGGCATGGGAATTAATATTGGTTTCTATTTTAAAAATTAATCTAGAGCCTGGCGAGATACTAACTGAAGGTCAAGAGGACATATAAGAAAAAGAAAAAATCAAGCATGCTACATGAACACCTCAAACAGTTAAATACAACAGCAACATATCTGAAATTAATGTCTTCTCATTATATTAAAAACTTAAATTCATTTTCCTTACACTTGGCTTAAAACGACATTTTTCCTATTAAACCATTCCATACCAGTTTAATATAAAACAATAACGCAATAATTTTTCTGCTCCATCACTCAACAAAATCACCCATTAACTTATAAATTACAATTCGTATTGAAACGCTTTAGACACTAGATGGCACTCTTAAAACAATCATTACAGAAGAAAGCTTTACTATAGTGTTGCTAAGAAAGGCCAGTATGTTTTTTTTATATACATGTATATATACAAAACACAACTGACACTGGAGCAGCATCAGTCCTGCAAATAATGGTCTAAATTAATAGTCTCTGTACAGTTACATGAATATGACAATTATTTTAAAAGCAAAAAATGTTTTAATTTGTTACATCTAGATTATTGGTGTTTTTTTTCATGTAGATGTGTATATCAAATTTACTACTTTATATCTTCTATCACTGGGCCAAATCAACTATCCAAAAAGAGGCAGTGGAAAAACAAAATCAAGTCCTTCTGCCATTAAGTAAAGATGATAATAATGATTGTTATAGTGAAGTATTTTTAAACCATTACATTACATGACTGTCTCAGAATGACAGTGGCTCAACATAATAGTACTGTTGCTTTTCTTTAATTAATACACCTGTCACACAAAGAATAGTACAATACATAATGAAATATCTACTTTCCTAAAAGCTATTTTATTTGGATAAATCTTGACAGCATATAAATTGAGACAGATTCAATACTGTAGGTACAGCTCTGTGGAAGAAACTATATAGTGAAGGTACTGTTGAGGACATTATTCAAGAAGAGTGAGTCTTACGTGCTAAATCCATAGTTACCAGCATTTAAACTCATATCCTCAACTACAGTATTTCTTTCAATATTAAATAGTACCCTCATATGCATTTGGGTTGGTTTTATTTTCCATGGGAACCCGCAGAGCATACAACCCCATCTTTGCCTGGCCTCTCTAGCCACTCAGACACACATCCAACTTATAAATCACTTCACCTCTGAATTTTTTCTTCTGGTTGACCTTACTGGACATAAACAGCTTTTTTGGTCATTATCATGCTGTACAGAACTGGTAAATATTTTGGTAAATTCTGAAGAGGTTTCTATTTCCAAAGTATATTATTGTGTAGTTTCCATCTGTTAATCATCTCTTCTTACAAATTATTTCAAATCCATCACTCAGGATTGCACAAGTACAACATGAACCTTTTCAGATGCAGGTACTGTCAACAGGTACACTGGCCCTTGCCCATTTTCATCCAGAGAAGCAGCTCTGAAACACTGTTTTCCTGCAGAAGACTAAAAATAAAAAATAAATACTTGAAAGACACCCAAATAGAGGTACTACGTAATTAGGCTATTGATTAAAATTACAAAAATGTCTTGCTATGAAAACTGGCAGACGAAAGGGTGAATACTGTCAACGCGAATTCTCCTCCAATCTGTTGATCAAAATTACTTCTACCCAGTAGCAATGAGCAATAGATAGCAGCCGTCAGTCAGTCCCACAGATAGTAATTGATTGGAAATAATGACTTGTTGGTTATTAGTCTGCTCTGTATTCACCCCAGTAAATGCCGCAGCTGACACCATCCTATTAATCCACCTGTCTCCTTGAAGTTTGCAATTTGTCTTGAAATTTGCCTGGTCAGGTTCAACTACTCTTATCCTCAGGTATACAGCTATCACGTACAGAAGTCACACAAATCAGACAAAACAATACTAGGATCTTGCTGAAGCAGGATAAGCAGATGTTGTCCAGAGCTACCCACTCCATCCTCTGGGAATATGCATGTAGTCCACTTAATTTAGTCCACAGTATCTTAACTTAAAGTCACTTCCCTCAAGCATTTTAGGTAAGGCTCTGTGTTTTGCACTGAAGCAAAGGTACACTCAGGAAAGATCTGTTCTTCTAAAAGCCTTGAAGAGAGAACTTCTGGGAGACAGCTAGGCCAGACAGCTTGAGGGTGGTTATTAACTCCTTCAAAACTCAGAGAAAATTCTGTGAACATACACAGTAATTTACCACTACTCAGCTGCAACATGGTGAACTATACCAGAGGGACTGAATTGTTTTTCTGAACCTAAATGAATTTCTACAAAGACAGAAAAAACACAGAAACAGTGACATTCATTCTACTTCCACAGCAGCACTGTGCTCATGCTGTAAAATCAGAACATTTTGCAGAAATGATAGAGAAAAAATCATTTTGGAGAGGGGAGGAAGGAAAGGAAGTTCAGCTGCCCAAACAAAAGTAGCTATATTAACCCCGAAATAAAAACAGAGTTTTCATTGCGTATTGATAAGAATCTCAGAGTTCATAATGAAGTTGCAGTATCTGCTGTTGAATTTCCTGATATATAAAAAAGGCATTTCTACATTTTCTTCTAGTTGGACAGGCAGTTGTTTTTAAAAGTTTCTAAAGGCTAGATTCTCCTTTAGCTTTTGTGCACACAATGAAGTAGCACTTATCCCAAAAAGCAAAAAAAAGTAAATATCACTCATTCATAAAACATTCATTAGCTACTTGGATTTTTTTTTTAAGTACTCATAAAATAAAATTCAGAAAGGGATTCTCATATCAAGGAGAGGGAGGAGCAGAAGGGTTAAGCTAAGGCACCTATTTCAGTTAATTAGACTCTCCCCACATAGGAGGAGTAAGGAAAATCCAAAGATGAAAATGATGGTCAATATTATGAGCATTTTCTTTTTAAGGAATCACATAAACAGTGACAGTATCAATACAGCAACAATTAATCATTCTAGATAGCAATTCTGAACAAACAAACTGTAAATTGCTAATTTCTGAAAAAGGTGCAAGCAAGTAATATCTTACACTTAACAGCAGAACAAACTCCAGAGGAGGAGGTAACTCCATCTCTCATCACAAAAAACACAAATGTCTCATTTCTTTGGTTTTCACACTGCACCTTTCACAAGATCATAGAATCATAGAACGGTTAGGTCTTAAATCTGAGACAAGTACTCACATAAACAAATTCTTTCCAGACCCTGACAAACCAATCTGTCATTTCATCATTTATATGACAGCGATTCATTTTGGTTCATACAGGCAATCAGGTCTCTCTCAACTTAAGGCTCTGATCCTGCCAAGTACTCATGATACCTGACCTGAAAGTGTCTTTGCAATATACTGTCCCCCTATTGTCAAATATAGTCCTAAACTCTTCTCATATAGTATACTACTAGTATTGTTCCTACCAAAGTCCCGTTTTCTTCTCAGATTTGCAGTCCTACAACACTGAAATCAGTTTCCCATCCCAGAACCATACTCCCTGTTCTGATACTACTGATATGTTCGATTTGGATCTGAGTTATTAAACTTACTGTGTGGAGTGGAACAAATTATATTCTTAATTAGAGTCCATTTAGGACAAAAATACTTTTCTGTTTCTGCAGCTAACCTTCAAGGGATGAAAAGATGAGCTTCACTCAGCAGGAAAACAAATGAAATGTTGCACTTGAAGCTCCTGCCTGCATCCTCCAGCTGCTTCTCTCCTCCTCTGCTACGCCCAGTGTGGCAGTCCAGGGACTCATGTCCTTTACAGTTGCCAAAGAGCTTGTATCTAAATTCCAAGAAAGCCCAAACAAACATGTTAAATTATGGATCTTCAAACTTATGATAATTCAGGCTCAAATATCAAACTCAGTATTTTTAAGACTCTTAACTATTGATTTAATTAAGGTTAAGATACACTTGTCAATTTGTTCAGGTTTGCTTCTCCTGCTCCCTCCAATACTCACACTTAATTCTTCACTTTACTTCACCCAACTGAAAATACACATTATTAAGATGAAGGTACCCTCATCAAACAAGAACAGATAAGCTTATTAGCTGCTATTTCTGTTGGTGACCAACAGTTAGGCAATTAACAGCACTCATGTTAAAATCAGCTACCAAGTGAGCACCCTTAAAAGCTGAGCAGTGGAAGACAATGTTTTTCAGAACTCTAAAGGAATGAAGGCCACTGTTTTGGTTTATACTTGGAAGTTACTTTTTGCAACTAGATTGGCTAGAAGTTGTTTCTAAGTTAATTCTTAATATACAAGATTATCAGCGAGCAAAGGACTTTGTCAAAAGTTTACGGGGTTTTTGCTTTTTTAATCCATTTGTATTCCACATTAGATTTCAAAAGGCCAAAAAAATAGCAATTAATTTAATTCTGTTCATAGATATGTAAATTGAACAGCCAAATGATATTCTGAATAAAGTAAATCTCTACTAGAGATTCACTTTCCTTGTAACTATAGAGCTCATAACGCCTTGGGTAAACACAGAAGAAATTTAAACCTATTTAGAACTTCCTGAGTCATGAAGAAGAAGAAAAAAAAATAGCCTGAGCTCAATTCGTACGAAAATCTTTTGCAAATCACCTTCTCCCATTTTCTGACTTCTAAACACAAGTATCTCTCTACAAACCTCAGAAAGCACTGCTGAAGTTCTCCACCTTTATTTTTCATAAAGCACTTACATGGACAGTGCAATTTCTGAACTCATACAGAACTTTCATACAGACTGTGCAATTGCCAAATAACATGCCTACCTTCGTTACTTAAGAATTTTTTTTACATTTATACTTGAAGTTAGAAGATTTAGAATAATCCCGCAGGTTTCTCTTGCTCTTACTCCCCTAGACATCAAAAACCTCTTCACCACAAAAAAAAAAAAAAAAAGATAATTTGGAGACTACCTCAGAAGTTTATCTAGGAAATTTTCTTTTTGAGCTTCAGACAGTTACCAACATAAAGCCACCTACTACACTCAAATGGCCCATATCTTGAACGTAGGGTAGCTGTTCAAATAGAAGATTTTCCTCCTTCCCTATTCAATGTTTTTAGATTTACTAAGAGTAGCATTATTAAAGTCTTGTAACAGAGATTTTTGAGATCAATAAAATGCACATTATCTGAGAAACAAGACTTTTGTCCTGGACGCAAGCTTTGCCACATACATGGCTAAACTGCAAGAACTGCCTCTGTCAGAAAGCCCAAGCACTGAAGTTTGTCAAGGTCCATACTGGCAATTCAACTCTCCACAGACCTCTGCTGTCTCATGTTTGACTAGACCACTGTACTATTTCCTCACAAACGGAAGCACTTCATCTTCTTCCTTTACTGCAACAGCATACTAAAAATTATTAATCTGACAAGTTGTTTACTAGTATTTTTCTTTTACCTTTTGCCTGAATTTAAATGTTGCTCTTCCACTTGTTTAGAGAGAAGTTAACATTTTTAAACAAACTGGAAAAAAACAGGAAATAATAACTATGGGGACATTTAAAGTTACACACTTTTCAAATCAGGAGGACAGTCTTTTTCAGACTACAAGGTATAGAGAGATAGCAATGGAAAACCCCATTTAGCTTTTTGCATTGAGCTTTTCAACATCAACAGAATTACCCTAACACTTTAATTCCCACAAAAACTTTTTAAAAGTATTTTTAACAAAATGAGCTGCTGTAATGACTGCAACTCATCACACACTTATCTCAACAGAACAGCAAAGCAGTCTGGATTTCTTTACATTGCTAATTTCTTTCACTCCTAGTTACCTTATCCCATCTCTTTCCCATCTTTTCCTTCAGAGAATTTCTAACATCTTGTCTCTAAGCATAGACATTTATAAAGCCTTGTTTCCTATATTTTTTTTTGTTTCTAAGATAGTTGATTTTCCACACTATTTTGGCTCTGTAGAGCACATCTTCCTTGTGGATTTATGCACTACCTTTCCTTTGAAAGACTTAATAGCCTACCTGGTTGCCCATCCTCACTTAAGTATTTTCACACAGCTACTACCCTTCCATTAAACGTGAGAATTTTATGAATCCTTTGTCAGCTTATTATGACAAAAGCAGCCACAGACATACACAATAAAGCAAAATGTGGAGTACAGAACTAACAAAACCACAAGACATTACACTACTCACTAACAATATCTTCCCAGCATTTTTCTTTAATTAGATGGTAAATTCTGTGGGAAGAGATTTTTTTTTTCTATTTCTATACTGGCCTTATTTCAACAGCCACTGTTAAAAGAGGGAAAGGAAGAAGTAATGAACATCACAGCACTTGCAATGTAACTTAAAGATAAATAATGTTGTCTACCTTTGGTATAAAAATCACCTTGGCTATTTAAAAATAATAAACATTAAGCAAGTATACTTTTCAGTAATTGTGAAAGGTTCACTGTTCACTGTTATAATTTTCTTTTCCCTTTCAACATGCACTAAACAACAGTTAAATAGTTTCACTGAGCTACTGTGTTAAAAATGTAATAAAGAAAATTGTTGGTTTAAAAATGCTTCCCAGGAAAATGAAAAAAATGAAAAAATGAAAAAATGAAAAATAAATAAGTACATCCTCCTCATTTTATTCCCCAAAAAGACCTCATTTATTTGTTGATTATTACATGGAAAAACACAACTTCTCTTAAATATACACATTAACATTTGAGAATTGTTCAACACAGTACGTAATTTAAAAATTTAGTTCTCCTCCAGCAAATATTTAACTTAGCGCAAAGTAAAAAAGCTGTGCTTTCAGGCAGGTAACTTCGGAGGCTGGAGTTCTATTTCTATCCAGATGATCATTTGCTGCATGAGTTTAGGGCCACGATTACATCCTCAAGTGAATCCAGAGAAGCATACAAGCTTTTGATGACACAAGCTTCCAACCAGAATTTCAGGCATTTTTTATCAATAAAGTAAACGTTGTTAATGCTTCGAGAAAGTAAGATACAGGTTATGAAGAACAGAAGCCAAACTTCAGAAGGGCAGCACGTTAAAACTCGCTTATTGCAGAAAATAATAACACTGAGTTAAAATTCCCTTGCAGGCCTACTCCATAAAACTTTCTTTTTTTCCGTTTTGTTTTGTTTTGTTTGGGTTTTTTTTTTTGTGAGAAAGCTTAGCCCTAAGTCACCAAGTGTCAGAGGAACGACACGAGGGCTGCCAGTTCTACTGCTCTCCGCCCATTAACGCCTCAACGAGGAGCTTCCAGCCGGCCACTCCTTCACCAAACGGAGAACAAACGGCAACGGCGGCAGGGGCGGCCCTTCCCACTGCGGGAGCCCGGGCGGGGAGAACGCAGGAAACCGGGGCTCCCCGGGGCTGCGTGGAGGACGCCGACACCCGCAGAGGCCGCCCCGCACCCGCCGGCTGCTCTCCCTCAGGCAGCTCCGGCGACCCCCGACCCCCCCCCTCCCGCCGCCGCGGCGACGACCCGGTAACGGCCACGAGACAGCAGGACCCCACCCTCCTCCAGCGGCTCCGTCCCCCCGCGCGCGACGCGGGCGCCAACCACCGCTTACCCCGCCCCACCCGCAGCGTCCTCCCGGCCCCGCACGCCGCCCGCCGCCACCGCTTCCGCCCCGGCCCCGACCCCGCCCCTTCCTGCGCGCGCTTCCCCCCCGCCCACAGCGCGGGACGCGCGCCCGGAACGACTGCTTCCCGGCCCTGGTTGTGGGGAGGGGACCGGCGCGGCGGCGGACCCAGCTCCGAGCGGTGGGGGCTGGCTCTTACGCTCTCCTTCTACTTGTCCTCTCCGGTAAGAGAGTGGCGGGCGGCTTCGCGGGGGCCTGGTAAGAAAGGGCTTGGGAGGAGGAAGAGGGGGGCTTGCACGCACAGTTGGTGGCCGTTACCCGCGGTCCCGGGGCGGGGCGAGTGTTGAGTCTCCTTGTGGTGCGGGGAGGAGCCGGCGGGGCGGGGAGGCGAGGCGGCCGCGTTGGCCATGTGGGTGCTGCCGCCCCTCCTGCCGCCGGCGGAGGGAACGGTCCCTCCCGGTGCGGCAGCCTTGAGATCGGGGCTGGGGCGGTAACGGGCGCGGGAGGGTCCTCGCAGCCGGGGGCGGGCTCTGCCGGGGCGGGACGCTGTCGCGCTGCGCTGCCTCTGGGTGGTTTCCACCTCGGGGCACCGAGCCGTCTGGAGCCGCCCAGCCGGCTCCCGGGGACTGGCCTCGGTGTAGGCGGGCTCGGTTGTCCGCGCCGTCACGAAACGGGGAGGCTCGGCTCCTCCCTTGTGCCAGGGACCGAGCCGGGCTCGGCTCCGTAACGAAGGCGGCAGCGGCCCGCGGCTGGGGACAGCCATTAGGAAGAAACGAACCAAGCAGGTAGAGGTGATGTTTACCTAATAAAGAACATCTAAGTTTCAACCATAGTATAGGATATTTTTTTTTTATTAAAAGCTGGTGGCCTTTTGTTCTCTTAAGCGTTTTATTTTTAAAGAGTGATTTTCAGCTGAGAGGCCTTCCCTTCATTCTTAAAGGAAGTGTCGGGGAGAAAATTGCACCAAATGCATTGCAAAGGATCCAGTCGTGAGTTTGGTGTGACTCATTCAGCAATTTTGTTTTAAGTTAGGTTCTTCCACCAAGAAATCACCAGGAGGGTGATATCTGGGGAACTTGCAAACCTGATAAATTTCAGTAGGCACTGAATTAAGGAAAGGTGAAAGCAACAGTAGACATCTAATCAATTTACTAGTGATTTCAACCAATGAGCAGCAACATCTATTTAAACAGCACCTTAAGGTCCATTTTTGCAGAATATTGAAGCTTGGCGGTAGCAGGGATTAGCAAATCTCAATTGCATAGGTAAGATTATCTCATTTACCGGAGTAAATGTTTTTTATAAAACTGATTTTTGTAGCAAAAACTATTCATGAGAACAAAAACATTTTGTAAAAAAGTAAGGCAGATGTGACAGGAAAAGGGCTTGATTAAATAAGGAACTCATTACAGCACTCCAATGCAAAAAGGACTTATACAGGAGGTGGAAGTGGAGACACAGTCTACAAAGGAGGTTGCCCCGAGAGGTGGTGGATGCCCCGTCCCTGGAAACATTCAAGGCCAGGTTGGACGGGGCTCTGAGCAAACCTGATCTGGTTGGAGATGTCCCTGCTTCTTGCAGAGGGGGTTGGAGTAGATGACCTTTAAAGGTCCCTTCCAACTCAAACCATTCTATGATTCTGTCTATGATTCAAATACAGAAATATTGCCCAGGCATGTGCAGATGGTGTTAGGAAAGCCAAAGGTAAGCTGCTTTTGAAACTAGCAAGAGATGTGGACAGTAACAAGATGCCATTTATCAGGAAAAGGATTCACAAGGAAAATATGGTGCTGCTGCTGAGTGAGACAAGGGTTTTAGTGACAGCAGACACAGGTAAGGTTGAGATAGTCAATGTCCTCTTTGCCTCAGACTTGACCAATAAGGTCTCCCAGGTCTTTTGGCACAAGGCAGGTTTCAAGAAGAGGAGCTACAAGTTGTGGAAGAGGATTGAAGCAGAGATTGTTTACCTGACAGGTGATGAGCTCAGGTGGACTGCATCCAAGGGTCCTGAGAGCTGACAGTGTCTTCACAAAGCTCCTCTCTGTCATCTTTGAAAGGCCATGAGACTGGGGGAGATGCCCGAATACTGGAGAAAGGCAAATCTTACATTCATCTTCAAAAAGAACAAGAAGGACAATCCAGAGAACTACAGGCTGGTCAGCCTCACTCCTTCAACCTGTGGAAAGATCATGGAGAAAGCCATTTGTAGCCATAAAAAGGAGCAAGTGGTGACTGAGGGTGGCCGGCTTGGGATCTACCAAGGATAAGTCATATCTGACCAACTGGATTGTCCTCTGTGACAAAATAACTAGATCTGAAGATGAAGGAAGGATGTTGGATTTCATCTACTGTGGACTTAGGTATATCTCTATTAGGGCCCCCTAAGAGGAGGTAGAGCCAGTCTTTCTTCTCAGGTGCACTGCAGAGGAACAAGAGACGGCATAAGTTGGAACAGGGGAGGTTCCAATTCGAAGTAAGGAAATGAGGACCGTTAGGTGTTGGGACAGGTTGCCCAGAAGGTTTGCAACATCCCTTTCTTTGAAGGTTTTCAGGATCCAACTGGACCAAGTCCTGGACAAGCTGGTCTGAATTCTATGTTAACTTTTGCTTTGAGCAGGAGGTTGCAGAGGGTGACCACTTGGGGTCCCTTCCAAACGGAATGATTCTGTGATTCTGAAATAATGTTCTGTTTGTGAGGAGTAGAAAACAGCAAATATAGAGCAATAGTGTAATTTGGATAAACAGGTTGCTGTGATATTGATTGAAATATTAATTTAGAAGTGCAGTATAACATGAATGTAAAATGAAGGATACCAGTATTAGTAACTCTATAGTGGAAGATTCTTTGGAGAACATGTCAAATAAATATGAACTGATTAATACAATTGTTCTGATTAAAACAGTTGTATGGACTACTCAAGTGTGTGACTTTTGAAATATCCCTCATGGGAGATAACTGAGAAATTATCTTGTCACAAATCAAGTCCTGATTAAGATGCAAAAACAAAAACTGAAAATAGAAGTTCACTTTCTCCTGCTTTTAAGATTTTCCTTGATCTACTTTATTAAGACTTACATTAAGTATGAAAGTCATCTGGAACAGGTCTTATTGGTAGATAAACAAAATCTGCCACCGTTAATCAGGAAGAGAGAAAATCCCGAGGAACAGAAGAATTCAAAGGCGGAGGAAAAAGGGTGAATGATATGGTGGTGAATTAAATTAGTTATTGGTTAACACAGTGCAGTGCACAGAAAGGAATTTTGTGCTACTGATTCATGTTACTGGATTTTAAGTTCACTGCTACAAGAGTTGAAGATAGCTAAAAAGGATATGTGAGTGACAGTCCTTTTTATCATCAGTGTCACTGAAAAATAAAAGTATCATTGAGTTTATAAGGAATGGGTTTGATAATAGCTTGCAATGTAAATTGAAGGTGTGCACTTTCTTGGAAAAACATCTTCAATTGTACAACTGCCTCAGAAAATAATAGAAATAGGACTTTAGACACAGACGGGTCAAAATATGACCATATCTGAAAATGTAGTGTAAGTAGATCCATTTAACTGAAAGTGATGATGAATAAGGTAATACATGTGTAGGCATGCAAAATAATAGCTGGCAAATAAATGAAAAGAAAGGGACTCTTACACCCTGGAAATCTAATAAGTCTATTAAATTGGAAGACCACGTATTCTGTGTAGTACTCAATTAAGTTTGTATGTATTTGGCAGAAGACAATAGTATGTTCAAGAAATGAGAGAGTCAAAAAGTTCTTAGATGTTTTAAGAATAACAGCCCACTAGTTAACATTATTTTTTTTTCCCCGCAGGGGTTTAAACCACTTAGGGTAGTCTGCATTGGGAGATTACTCCATGATTGCCCATTGTAGGATTTTTTTTTTTAGCATTGTCTCACATACTTCAGAGAGTTTGGTTACCTTATATTTGGTCTTGTCTACCCATCATCAAACAGTTCTTATGCAATAGTGAAGAAGTGTAAAACAGAGACCTAAGTTGAGAAAGATGCTTTTAGGGCTAGGCTAATGTGTTAAAGCTTATTTGCAAGAGAGTGCGCTTGAGTTCCTGTCCCTGCTCTGCAAGTTGCCTGTGTGTTCCTTTTAGTTACTGCTTTGTGCAAAACCAGTTCTGCTCTGGGTTCAAAGTTGATTAACGCAGCCCTCGCATCTCACAGCTGTGTTACAAACCGCTACACAAAAGACAGTGTCATACTCACTTTTTTCCTCTTTCTTTTTCCTAAACAACATTTGAATAATTTTCTGTACAATGCTTTCACTTCAACAAGAAAGTCAAGGAGTGCTCTCGTGCAGAATAACCTATGGCATCATCATTAAAACATTGTACCGTTCTTGCTCTGAGGCTATCGAGTTGCTATATGCTGACTTCACCACCAGAGGAGCAGTTTATGAATGAAAACATGAATAAATTTAACTAGATCTTAGGTTTATAAGTATCAAACTACTGTTCTGATCTGTAAACATCTGGAAGAGGCCACTACCAAAAGCAATAATTTGCCTTTTGGACCAGACCAGTTATTGGTATTAACTTTTTTGACAGTTGTGTTATTGTGGTTCAGTAAGGAGAGCGTATTTATCAATTTACTTTTTTCAGATAGTGCTATTCTTAAGACAATATATGCATAAACTGAGCATACTTGAAGTGTTTCATAAGCCAAATTCCCTCCCTTTTCATGAGACATTTCTTGTGATAAGTTAGTTATAACTGCAGTAGCCTATGACATTATAATTTACCCTTTAGAACAGAGAAAGAATTGCTGCAATTTCATGCGCAAATAAAAAAATAAATACAAAAAACCCTTTTAAAATTTGGATTCTAACAGTTCCTTTACAATAGAGGTATTTAAAAAGCTAGAGCTAGAAATAAATCTATCTAATCTAATCTAAGTTCATTTTACCTTCAGAAAAATGAAAATGGAATTAGTATGCTTACACTTGTTCTCTAAATAATACAAGCATCCTGAATTGGCTGCTAATGACTGTTAAAGCTACCTGTTCTTTACATACAAAAATATGTGTGTATATATATATATATATATTTACGTACAAAAGTATATATATGTTTTTATTTTTTTTAAGCAGGACATTATTCCAAATTTCTAAAATTGGTGGTTTAATTCTACTGTTTTCATTCAACAGAGGGTTTAGCAGAGTCCTAATACAGGATTATATGGCACTGAAACTTGAAAGGCATATTCACAGAACAATTAAATGGAAGAGACAGCATACCCACAGAACTCAGGAAAATTTATCAGAGATAGATGCATAAAAAAAAAAATAGGGTATGGACTTTCCACACACATTGAGTTCACTTTTAGTAAACACCAGGGAGAGACTGAGTTGGCTGGATGGGGCTTGCACTGCTGTCTTTGCTTGATCAGTGAAGAAGTAGATTAACTGATATGTAGTACTTACTAGCAGAAGTTCTGTGGCCACCAGAAAATGATTTGACATGTAGCAAAGATTAAGGAAGAGGGAAGAGGCTTTTGAAGAGGATTCTTAACTCTCTTCTGGGTCCATTGATAAAATCCCTGTGAAGTCTACTGTATGACAAACTCCTTGATGATCTCAGTTGAGCGATTCTCTGGTGTCTTGTGAAAGCTCAGCATGAGATAAAGGTTCCTGGAGACTTCTAGGCAAGTGTTGAGGGAGCAGACTGCCACTAGCTGGTGCTTTGGCCAGAGAGGTAAAAGTTCACTGCCTTGAATATCGAAAGGAATTCATCAGACAAAACCTTGGAAGCTCTAGCTGAAAAAGCTGTCCAGGCAGTGCTTTTGAGCAGAACTGATGAAAGCCTTTTCAATAATGTCTTCTAGATTACTATATAAAAAATATGTGTTCAAATGAGGTTTGAAGTGATTATTAACAATACCATTTTGCATCCATTTTGGAAAAGAGCAGGAAAAGTCCCTTCCCATGTTATTTCTTAAATTATTGATTGTTAATTACTGATTAAGTTAGAGAGAGATCTGTCTTTGTAAGGACAATTTCTCATAAGAATGCAGTTCCTTAGAGCTCTTGTTAAAATAAATTAACAAAGAAGGCTCCAGAGTGCATGAGTGTATTGCTATGAAGCAAACACTTTTTTTAAATTTGTCCTACCCTTTTCATCACTTTATCACATTGACATTGACACTACGGCATCTTAGAAATCTGGGTAGTCATTACTTGACATGAAAACCTAGGCTATCACAAGGGGACATGGATACATCACAGTCTGAGTTATGCATTTTCTCACTGTTCCAGGTAAATTTAAAAATGGACAATGTATTTTTTCAGATTTTTAATATATATATAAAGTTGTATACTATATTTTATGTCTTTTACATTGTATGTTGCAATGAGCTGTTCTTTTCAAAAGTTTTAAAAGTTAATTCTTCTACAAGCCTTTTTATTCTTAAATGAGCAATGAGATAGAAATCACTGTGTATGCAAATAATGTTAAGAAGAAGAGTGGTAATTGTTTTTCAGTATTCTGTGCATATGGAATGTATGGAATATCAAGAATATGGAATATTTTTTCCATTTATGTAAGTAAGGAACAAGTTTGACATCATTTCAGATATAAAGCCAAATTCAAGTTCTACAGCTCTCAAGTTCACAGTAATCTTCTAATAATGATAATTAATTCACATATCATCCTTGGTGTGATTTAATATAATTTCATTAAAAAAAAAAAAAATCTTCTGTGAGATAGTTAGCCACATGCTGTTTGAGTTATGTTCCATATGAATGAAGTTTTCATTGTTTTTCTTGTTTTGTTTTGGTTTGGTTTTTTTTTGTTTCTTCCTCCAAAGATACCACTATGGCTGCTACAGTGAACTTGGAGCTTGATCCCATTTTTTTGAAAGCCCTGGGCTTCTTGCACTCAAAGAGTAAGGACTCTGCTGAAAAGCTGAAAGCACTTCTTGATGAGTCTTTGGCCAGAGGAACTGACTCAAGCTATCGTCCATCTCAGAAGGTATTAGTGAGCATGGGTCATTTTTGTATGCCTTTTTAAAACTCCTGCTATTTCTAGCTCATATTTTATAGCTGAAAAGTTAAAAGAGAATCAGAAATTGAGGAAAAAATAAAAGGTGATTATGGAATTATTATGAATGTTTGTATTCATCATTCCCCGTTTATGCAACGTAATCCATTTGATTAATTGAATTTAATGAAAAAAATCTCTTTACCTTGTTGATGTAACAAGACCTGCAGAAGAGATATTCAATACTACATTGCAAGTGTCATGGTTTTGTAATAGTACTTTCTGTACTCACTTTTATATTGGTTTTAGCATTTTTGTTAGTAAACTATCATACATGTTGTCTAAGGTGAACCCAAAATTATGGATTTCTGCAGTTACAATCAGAGAAGGTCTTTCAAATGCAGATTATTTTTGCCACAGATAAATATGAAAAAAAACCAAGCTGTTTACTCATAAAGCTGGATCTCTTCTTGAAATTCTGTTGATGAAGTCATATAAGAACTAAACCACCAAATGCTTCAATGCAGAAATGGTTTGCAGGCTGAAACCATCACCATCCAATGGACAAAATTTATTTTCATCTACTGAAAATTGCTAAACACCTGCTAGAGAGGATATTTGAATCTGAAATCAGTGTATGGAAATAACCAAGCAGGGGCATTCTTGTATTGCTGCATATTGCCAATATGGATAATGAGGTAGCGTTCTCACCTAGGATGCCTATAAGTCAGGCTGGTGTGTTTTAGTCGTGGTCTATATGCTGATACATTAGTAATACTTCATTTCAACATGTACGTGGTTCCAAATAACGAAAAGGCACTATTACTTCTACAGCATGCATGATGCTTGTGCTGTGTAGCCTAACTCCTTTCTATTCAAATTGTTACTTTCTTGAAACCTAAACTGCAGTTCCTTCTAACACAGGTCTCAAAACTCCCAGGAGTCCTCTATGTCAGAGCTCAAAGAAGCATTGGTTTGTAGTTTAAAGAGGAAGCAGGGAGCCAAATAATAGTGCAAAGAGGCTTGGGAAGTCAATTCTAATAACAGCTCGGCTGGTAGTCATCTGCCCTCAGGTGAGACTGAGGCTCAGGCCAGAGGAAGAAGTCTTTGGTTCTCCTCTTTTCAGTGTGTCTGCAGTATCAGCTGAACTGCAAAGCTCAGAAATGGAAAAAAGCACAAGAATTCCTCAGGCTGCAGGATTAATTTGTGATTGAGGATGAAATCCAAAAACACAGTACGGAGCACAGGTCTACCACAGTTAGGCAGATGAGGAAATCCACTTCTGACTCTGGATGCAGCAGGAAATCAGCAGACTTGGTGGGGGCTCAGGGCTCAGAACTCATCCTAGTATAAAGCAGAGAATTACTCCATTCTTACCAAGCTGGGGTCAGGGTGTACCTTGCTCGTGCACATTGCTGTGATTAATCACTCGTTTACAGACTCACTTGCTGATACTAATGCATCATTAATAAGAATTATTGATTTCTGTTGAGATGTACATTATTAATCTGATGGGTGAATATGGACTGAGATTAAGCGGAGGTCAATATTTTTCTCCGTAAGGGAATGAAATAGTAATGTCTGATGACATCAGATGTCAACTTATGTTTTCAGTTTATATTGAATTTTGTCCTCGGAACTATCTGAAAAATTGCGTTCATTATCTCTTTGAATTTTAAAAGCAGAAAAGTTTTCCTTTTTAATTAATGTTCCAAAGACAATCTATATTTGGAAAAGGAGCACCTTTTCTGGAAGGCGAGTGATAAGGAGAGGTTTTAATAATGGACTGCAGCTTAAACAGACTAATTTGTCAATGTGATATGAAGATATTTAAGAAATGTTAAAAAATAAAAATGTATATATAGATGATCAATGTTGTATGATGTGTTTGCCTAACCTGTTATCTAACTAATTGCAAGCTAGGAAGTAACTCAAGTGTAGGGTTTGACTTCAATTTTTGTTTCTGTTTTTAGGAAGTAGAGCAACCAAAAGTATCTGTTACCAAACCTATTTCCAGTAAGCAAGAGCCTAAAGCTTCTTCTGGCTTACCTTCTGGCAACAACAATGGCAAGCCCACTGCATCAGAAAAGATGAAAAAAGAAACAGAAAAGAGATCTGCTGATAAAGTAAGTAATTTTTGGTCTCTGCGGAAATAACTTGGTTAATAAACATGAAGATGTTTTAGACGAAAGCTCTCCTTTTCAATCTGTGTAAGTCAACTCATCTAATTGTGCGTAGCCTGTGAGCTGCATTATCCAATCTTGTTGCTGTTTAGGCAATCCAGTGAAAGTCTTGTAATTATTCTGTGAATGTTTTACCTGCTCATTGCAGGGAGAATTGGACTAGATGACCCTTAAAGGTCCCTTTTAACCCAAACCATTCTATGATTCTGTGTTTTAAATATCTTGATAATAAGAGGTTACTGAAATGTAGCAAGCTGAAATGTGGGATTTCCAAAGCTTTTTCAAGGATTTTGAGGTGAAGTACAAAAAGTGGACTTCAGTTCGTAAATATTTTGAAGAAAATATTTATCTAAAGAAAATGTGTGTATGCTGTGTAAAGTACAACTTTTTATAATGCTAACCTAATTGTTCCAGTAATTTTGTTATTTTAATAGTATCTGTTAGCTTTTTGCCTTTTCACATTCTGTGTATGTATGTAATAGATAAAAGGGGATACCGCTGAAGGAGCTGATGCGCCAAAGAAGCCCAGACTAGAGAAGCAAGAGGCTCGTTCCTCTCCTATTACGGTTCAGACAAGCAAGGATTTATCCATGCCTGATTTGTCTAGCTTTGAGGAAACTAGTGCTGATGACTTTGCTATGGAAATGGGATTAGCCTGTGTTGTTTGCAGGTAAGTCTACATTGCTTCATTGCAATTGTGTAGTTACCTTTTTTTTTTTTCCCCTGTGTACTATTGAGTTAATGCTTCCTGTAGTTTTTATTCTGAAAATCACTTAAGCACATATCCAAAATTAATAATACATTTAAGCATCCTTCATGAATAAGAATAGCTTCTTGAAAATGGAACCTTTAATGAGAAAAACAACTTTTCTTCTTCAGTAAAGGTCAAGTGAAAAATAATAAAACTAGACAAGATGCAAAACCCATAATGACAAATACTGATTTTTAATTATCAGAAAACAAGTTAAAATATTAATGACTAATTATAAGTATTTTTTTAAAAATCAGTTCTCTTCTGAAAACATTGTTTAGCGGCATTATTATGAAATTTGTATGTGTTGCTCCTCTTTTCATAATCACTTGATGTTAGTTTACACATTTGACATTAGTATACACATAACCTTGTTTCTTCACTTAACAGCGTAAATATATCCTGCAGTCAAGCCAGGTTCTTTTTGCTTTCAGTAAGGGCTTAAAAATTGGATCTTACTGACATTCTGCTAACAATATATTTAGTGTTAACAGAAGTACAAAATACACTTTTGAATATCAACCCTGGGATCAAATCATTCAAATCAGGATTTGGTTCCACAGATGATTTATATCCTTGTAAGTTCCCACTGCTACCAAAAGCAAAAGTTTGGCTCTCCCAATTATACCTCCTTCCCTGTCCTGCTTAGTGGGTATATGTCCCACACAAGTTTATGATCCGCTGAATCAGCTTCTGTATCAGCTCTCCACTTGGGTTTTTCAGTAGGTTTAGGTTTCAGTCAGCTTAGTGAATGTAAGTCCTTATGCTGGCAAGTGTGTGGATGCAGGAACGTAGAGCCAGGACAGAGAGAAAGGTAGGACTAGCCTTTTGATAGCAGTATGTATTTTTTAGCTCAGCTTAAGCCCGTTGGGAAACTGTGCTTTATAACTTTGTTCTTTAATCAACAAATTTCCATAGTCATTCCTGTTGTGCAGATAAAAAAGGTGTCTCCAGCCCATGGAGGATAAATTTCCATTGTTACAGCTGATTATACTGTTAACCGATTGTGGACTGATGAGATTTTGTCACATTATTCCCATGTGTTAGCTCAAATGTTTAATTTCTTATTATACACATGGGAAAAGGAAGAACAGTAAAAACATTTGAAGTATGAAGTAAATATTTCAATTTTAGCTTTCTTCCTTCAAATTCCATTTTTGCTGTCTCTTAAAGGGACAAAGCCTGGTTCAGCAGTGTGTTAGAATGCTACTAAAACCAGTATAGTATTAACTTATTTGGCAGGAGGAGGTAAAGAAAAGTTTTGTTTAGACAGACTTGAGCTGCTGTGGATTATCAATTCCGCATCTTTCCTGGCAAAGGAGAACACATACAGGTGTAACAAGAAATGTCAGCAAAGTAAAGAAAGAAAGTGCAACTACTGTGCCTAGCATGGCCAAGTCTCTGCTTTAAAAAGTATAGGCCAGGTATGCGGTTCCATTAGCTGTCCCACCACCAATGTTTAACCTGGCAGCTGAAGACATTGCTTCTAGTTAATCGCGGTCACAAATTCATAATGCTTTTGCAAAAGATGCATCTATCCTGGCTAACTAAAGTAACTCTCATTAAGCTGGTGCCAGAAGGAGGGAGAAGCACAGCAGGGAAAGAAACAACCCTTTGGAGAGGGAGTGACAATACTCATCCAATGCTCAGGATTTGTTTTAATTTTACATGAAACCTGCTGGAACTGGTCATGTGGTTCTCAATCTCCGGGTCATACTGGACAGGATGTTTTTCAGAGTACTCATGCTTCAGACTTGCTGAATCCAACACACTGGTTAAATAGTATTCCGCTATATACTGCTCAGCTTTCAACATGTGGATCCTTTTTGGGGTTGGCTGTCTTGAACCAAAAGAATAACATCCCAGTACATGTAAAGTATAAAAGCATTATGGAGTGCTATTATTCAAGTATGAATAGTATTTAGAAACTGTCATATTTTAATAATCAATTACTCAATCAATTGTGAATGAAAACACCATGTCCAATTGCAGAGTGCGTGGGGTTCATAGCCACAGGATTTATTTTTATATTGCTTAAGAAGACAAGTTAACAATAAAAACTGAGCTATGGGTTTATAAATGCAAAAGAATGTGTTGGAATATTAACTATTGCTTTTTATATAGACATAAAAACTAAAGTAGAGACATTAAATGTTTGTTCAAGATTTGCTAAGTGTCAAAAGTATTTTCACAGTGATTAGGAGTATTGAACATTGATACCTGTGGTGGTTTTCTTCTTGTTCTCTTGTACCGAGTTAGGCATCATCTTAGAAAAACAGGACTCACCAGTTACGTGGCTCCTGAATTATATGAAGAAGAAATACTACATCTGCAATTTGCAGATGATAGTGAACTGTCACTCAAAAAAAAAAACCCAAATAAATGTCTTTTTACAAGCCTGATTTTTGAAACAACTGTCTTATTTTTTATGAATACTTTCTTGCTTGCTTATTTTCTGAAAGTAAAAAATCAATTTATTTGTGTCTTGGTTATCATATTATTTAAAAATAAGTCTGGTTTAACTTGTTTCTGGGCATAAAGAGTTCGTGGGTTTTTCAATCAGTGTGGGTTGTTCTTTATAATTTTAAAATAGGGTGAGTCTCCTCCCTTGAGACATGGGGTTGAAACGTCACTGCTTTCTTCTGACTCAGTTTATTTAGGAATAACAAACAAACAGAATGGCTTTTGAAATATCCTGGATCTAAAATAAAGGGCCCTAGAATTTCAGAAAGGTTTCCTCCCTCTGTTTTTAAATAGCCCATTTAAAATAGAAATATTTCTTAGAAAATGTTCTGGTATCCATATGGACAATACCTTCAGACTTCATTTTCCTGTTATATAAAGGAATAAGGTATTACCTTTCCCCACGTATCTACAAATAGAGTTTCCATGGTTACCTGGGTACCTGCTTCTTGGGGATATGAGCAAAAGCAGCTTAGCAATTAAATAGCCTAATTTGTCATCCGAAGGAAGAAATCATTAGGAAAATGGTATTTGGCTAATTCACAGACATACTCCCAGTCATGTGTATATCACTAATTTGTCATTTATACAGCATGATTACTTTCACCAGAGGTCCACGCAAAATTAAGTCCTCATCACCAGCTTACGTGTTTGCTTCAAGGCAGGACTGCACAGTTAATCCTCTCTATTCCATCTTTCCATGATTCTGGTATTATCTCAAATTCCAAGTGTCTGTGTTGTAGGGACCAAAAGGGTTGGTAATAAAACATCTTTAAAGTAGTGTACAGCTTGGATGATGACGCTTTTAAATCCTGTAGCAGGAAGCACTCTTACAGGCTTGTAATTGAGAAATTATTTGTTCTTGAACTGTATTGCTCTACAGCTTACAGCAAAATTATCCAAATGTAAACTAGGCCTTCATATGCTACTATAATGAGGAAGTCATAATAGGTGTACAGTGAGGCATCCATAAAGTACTCAAGTGAGGCAAAGCAGGCGAGACTTACATTTCTAATTTAAAAATCAAACAGGGAAATCAAAAGTGTCATATAGACATGTTTAATCTATAGAAGTTTTAGATTTTCTTGAAATAAATTAGCTTTTAAAAATAAAAAATTTCTAAAATATTTGTGAGGAAGAACTCTTACAGGAATACATGTCATTTGCCACAGGTAGAAAACATACATGAAAGCAAAAATATTTTTAGTTTTTATCTTAAGCCTTGCAAAATTTGCAACAATTGGATAATCCTTTAAGTGCTTTTTCCCATAATCTGTTCTTAACTATTTGCTCTGCAGGCAAATGACAGTTACTTCTGGAAATCAGCTAGTGGAGTGTCAGGAGTGCCATAATCTCTACCACCAGGATTGCCATAAACCTCAAGTGACAGACAAGGAAGTGAATGATCCTCGACTTGTGTGGTATTGTGCCCGCTGTACCAGGCAGATGAAGAGGATGGTAGGAGTCAGGTTTTTTTTGTCTCATATGAGTGCTATTTGAATACAGCAGGCTGTTTCTAATATGTGAGAGTATTTTATGCGTTGCAGAAATCTTTGGAAGCATGTTGGAGAACCATTTTTCTCAGCAGTACTTCCCTTGTTGCAGCTCTGTTTTTTTAAATGTAGCATCTCAAACAGTGTTCTGTAATGTGATGCTTAAACAAAGCTTTTTAAAAAGCAGAAGTTGAGTGAGAAAGAGTGAAATAGGATTATTTCCTACTTGATAAGCAGCAGTTGAAAATATTTTATGTCAGGTGATACTCAGTTTTTAGTACATGTCTACCAAATAGGCCCACAGTTTTAGTTTCATTCTCAGCTTTGGACATGAATTATTGTTTTCCTGTAAGACAAGACTGCAAATTTTGGTCCAGGTCTTAAGCGCTGAGTGTTCTCAGGCTCAACAATAAGCTGAGGGTAGCACATTCCAGGAAAAAATCCCTTTATTTTGATTGATCTGCATGTTAATTTCTTGACTAAACAGATTAATTTTTCCTGATCTGACAGGAATCCCACTCATCTCATTATGTGAAACAAACATCAGAGTAAGAAAGCATCTTTAGGTGCATGAAACATTAGCCATTCGTTCACATGTCTTTGGTTCTGACATCTTAAAATCAAACCTTTTTATACAGCAGAAAATGTGTTCTGTTTTGGAACTGTTCTGTGACTACATAGCAAATTGATATCTATTGAAATGGCTCTACTAAGAAACAAGAAAAAAAGGATATGTAAGATCCTGGCCTAGGAGCTATTGTAGCTGACTGTAGTACATTATTATTATGAAGATCATGAGGCCTTTGAACTCAGAGGAGCGTTTGCTTGAGGTCAGTTAATGCCCATTGCAGCCATTCGGTGTTTCCCTTCAAAATGCCCTTTCCTTTTTTTTGTTTCAGCATAAGTTCTATCATTTTACCTGCCGCTTCTTAGCAGACTCTTGCAGCCTGCATCCTAGT
Organism: Chlamydotis macqueenii; assembly: GCF_036417535.1. Taxonomy (NCBI): domain Eukaryota; kingdom Metazoa; phylum Chordata; class Aves; order Otidiformes; family Otididae; genus Chlamydotis; species Chlamydotis macqueenii. The sequence continues at coordinate 26,987,148 of NC_141559.1, forward strand.
ACTGCTGGATTATGGCCCTGTCTTCCTCAAGTACTGTTGTCTTTGCCTTATTTCCGTGAAGGCTGGGTGCTTTTCTGTTTCCTAAGTGTCAACACTACCACTCTTACACACTGAAATAGCAAGTCCTATTTGCTATGTTATTTGGCTGGACTGTCCCCAGTACCATACTCATCACTACCTCCACATCCCCTATTACCTTCTTTCTCAGGCACCATTCAACTTGAAATTGTAAAGGCTAGATTGTAATCTGATAATGCTCATGCTTTTTGTAAGAGTCAAAACAGTCAGTGTTATGGAGCCCATAACTAGTTTGGGGTGTTTTCCCTCCTGCTTTTACAGGCTCAGAAGACACAAAAACCACCTCAGAAACCAGCTCCTGCAGTGGTTTCAGTTGCACCAGCTGTGAAGGATCCATTGGTCAAGAAGCCAGAAATCAAGTTAAAACCTGAGACCCCACCAACTTTTCTAGCATTCAAGAGAACAGAAGTCAAGGTAATGTATAAATTTTCCAGAGGAAGAGTTTATATTTTACTACATAGATTATAATTTTTTCAATCAGACCGATCTTTTCTCAGAAGAACCATGAATGAAAATAGTCTGCTATACTATGTGTGCTAAGTAGTGGCATAGCATAGTGGGTTTGCATTAACACTATAAAAGAGGCAGGTGGGAGGGTGGGGAACCCTCGGTTCAACTGTAAGTCCCTGAAGCATCCAGCTCTTGACTGTGTTTTTATGTTACAAGGGAGAGAACAGAATTTAGTCTATAGATTTTTTAAATGATATTTTATACAATTAGAAATCCTCATGGATGTGTGCTAGCAGCCCAGAAAGCCAATCACATCCTGGGTTGCATCAAAAGAAGTGAGGCCAGTAGGACAAGGGAGATAATTTTACCACTCTACCTATCTCTCCACCTCCTGGAGTTCTGTGTTCAGTTCTGGGGTCCTCAGCATAGGAAAAACATGGACCTGTTGTAGTGAGTCCAGAGGAGGGCCATGCCGATGAGCAGGGGCTGGAGCACCTCTCGTGTGATGACAGGCTGAGAGAGTTGGGGTTGTTTAGTCTACAGAAGAGACACTCCAGGGAGACCTTGTAGCAGCCTTCCAGTACTTACAGGGGGTCTGCAGGAAAGATGGAGAGGATTATTTATCAGGGAGTGTAGTGATAGGACGAGGGGTAACAATTTTAAGCTGAAAGAGGGCAGATTTAGTTATTAGGAAGAAATTCTTTACTGTGAGCATGGTGAGACACTGGAACAGGTTGCCCAGAGAAGTTATGAATGTCCACTCCCTGGAAGTGTTCAGGGCCAGGCTGGATGAGGCTTTGAGCAACCTGGTCTAGTGGAAGGTGTCCCTGGCCAGGGTGGCAGGGTTGGAACTGGATGACCTTTAAGGTCACTTCCAACCCAAACCTTTCTATGATTTGTATAAAAGATATGATTTGCTCTCTGTGGTCAAGTAGCATAGGCATTTTGATAGTTAGAAGACTTCTCCTCATTATAATAGGGAAACCCTTGCTGTCTCTCACACGTCTAATTTATGAGGCTGCTGTTTCTTATATATGTTGCCTCATGATTCAACTTCTCCCAGTTATTTAATAAATATTGTCACAAGTTGGTCAAAGCTGGCAAACCAGAAGCAGCATAGTGAATAACATAGTAACAAAGCATGACTTTTACCTAGGAAAACACATATTTAACTCATAATCAAAGCAATTTTTCATGTGCTTAAAGTTATGTTTGCCATTGCTCTGCCTGGATGCAAACCGTCATGAATAATGTGATGGCTATTGCTCAAGCACTTAGAGTTGTGAATAACTTTTTTCACCTCCGCAGAGTTACTTATGTGCCTAAACAGGTTGTAAGCGTGAGGCCCAGTTTCATCTGTCATCTTTACTGTTCAGAAACTGTCCGTATATATTATGGAACGGGTATTGCTTGAATAGAGGGTTTTAATTCCCATTTCAACATTGCCATTTGATACAGCTCTGGTTTAATAATTCAGTGTGTGCATTATCCCCATCTAAAAACTGAGGATGATAGGGTTTAAGGTGTGGGAACTGCAGTTAATGTATATAGCACTTTGCAGGCAAGGAAAACTTTGCAGGAGGTTTGTCTTGTGTACTTACTGCTTGAATGGGAAGACTAAAGGAAAGAAGTCCAGTGACCTGTAGTGTTTTGGTTTTGTTTTTTAATTTTATCTGTGGTGTAGGCTGTTAGGAACCAAGAGGAAGAAAGGGAAGGAAAGGAAAAAGTTTAGACACTTCGACTTTGACAAAGACTCTAATAAATGCAATACTTAATTGCTCAGTGTCTGATTTTTGTCTGAGCATCTGTCACCTTGTTAAAAAGTGACACGGGGTAATAACAGTAAACAATAAAAGGTGGTGGCTTGCCTCCCTGTTTTATACTTCACAAATTTGGGCTTTTTGTAGTTACTTCAGTTAAACCATCTTTTAGAGTTTATGAGGGGATCACAATGCCATACGATAGCCTGCTAGCTGTATGGAAGAAAGGGAAGAAAAAGTAGTATTGGTTTTATATGGCTGGGAAATTAAAAGTTGGCTGCACCTGGCATTCTTTCCTTTTCTTGTTGGTACTTTTAACTGTAGTGACCAGTGATGAAACATTGTCCACTGGGTGTTTCTATGAAAAGAACTGAAACAGAGGCTCAATCTGTTTCTGCTGTGATTTGTTACACAAACAGGTGCTACTATAATAAGAATGCTTTATTTGTTTTAGACCTCAGCAGCAGTTTCAGGGAACTCAGCCAGTACAAGTGTTTCCTCTTCAGCAACCAGTGGCCTTACAGGATGGGCTGCTTTTGCAGCCAAAACCTCCTCTGCCAATCCATCAACTGCCAAACTGGGATCAACAGCACAGAGTGCCGGTGGGAAACCTGCAGCTTCTTCAAATAACCAGAAACCTGTGGGTTTGTCGGGACTGGCAACTTCCAAAACAGGACTAGGGTCAAAAATAGCTTCTTCCAACAACAGCACAAACCCTGTTCAGCTGAAACCTCCTCCACCTCTGACACTGGGGAAAACCACTCTTAGCCGTTCAGTAAGCAGCGACAATGTCAGCAAAGTAGGTCTTCCTAGTCCCAGCAGTACTGTGCCAAGCACCAGCAGTCAGGTGAGCAGTGGGAATGGCAACAGTGGGGCTGCAGGTAACAGTGGGGGCAGTGCAAGCAAAACCACAGCAGATACTGGAAATCAGTCAACCTCCCTAAAAGGCCCGACTTCTCAGGAGTCTCAGCTCAATGCTATGAAAAGGTTACAAATGGTCAAGAAGAAGGCTGCTCAAAAGAAACTCAAGAAGTAGCGTGGCTGCTTGCTTGTTTTGTTGGTTGTGTTCTGTGAAACAGCAGCATTGGTGTTTTTCTTAAAGAAAATCCCCCGGTTACTGGACTGAAACAGTAGTTAAATCAGGGAATCCCAAAACCTATGTTATACAGGTTTGACAGGAGGTCAAACTTTGATAATTCCTTCTGACTTTGGAATCTATGAATTGAATATGTTGGAGAAATTCACTATTATATGCTCCTGGCATAAATATTATCTCAAAGCACTGAAACTTGAAATTGTAAAAGTTGTGTATTTTGGAGTAAAAACCAACAGATTTATGTGAACATTTAATAAATAGAACTTACTGAAACTGTCATTCTTAAATGTTATTAATAAAAGTATTATTAATCTGGGAAATCATTGCTGCTTTTTTTTCATCCCATTTTCCAATACTTAAAATGCTTCATCTGTTCAGAGTTGTCTATATTGTGCAGAGTTAATGAAGTTTATCCCAAATTATACAGTTCCTTATGGAAAAAAAATGTATTTTCTTTTAAACAATTTCAAAAATTAACTGTTGAATAACATATTCTATTTAAATTGAGAATTTTAAGTGACCTATTTTGTTTTTATACAGTGAGAAACTTCATGGGTCATGGTGGTGGTGGTCTAATTCTTTGAGGGAGGAGAAAAGTGTTGGCAGAAGATAAATGGCCCCTAACCTGTTAAAAAAGTGGAAGAAAGCCAAAACAAGCTTTCTTAATCTGTAAAGAACCTTAATATTGTCCTATTGAATACAAGTTGAATATTAAGTGCTAGGCAGTGTAGGTTGGAGCTTTAGAAGGCTCTTAATCTTATGAAAAGTTAATTCCAGTCTCCTGGCCGTGAAAACATATTCGCAAGGAAATGCTAGGACATTACCCAGCTGTAGTATGCTACCTGTTTTATTCCTTGAGTTGTAAATTAGACAGAGGAAAAACTACAAACCACCTCACCAGTTCTGAAGTTGCACAGTGTTGGATACGTACTAACTGTAAGATTTCTGGCAAGCTCCCTGCTTGGGTTTCAGGTTGGCTAGCCTTCTAACAGTGCCTGAAGGTGCAAGGGCCAGGGTCTGGAAGCTGGGAGGGCACACGTTAGGATCCATGTAGCCTGAAACAGAGATCCTAGCATGCCACTGTCCCCTTTATAGCATTCATGGGACAAAGGGTTTGTTTGATTTGGGCAGGGGGCAGAGGTATTCAGAAACCTTTTTCCTTTCTCCTCAACTCACAGACTTCCTTTTTTCCCTTCTACTTGTTCATTTGAGGATTTGCAAGTGTCTGAAATAGTGATATAAGGTATGTTAGCTGTTAAAATATGTAAAAAATACATGTAATAGCATGGACTTTTAAATATAAAACATTGTTTGGAGATCTGTTTATATTCCTTTAGCACTTTGTGAAAATGATGGTTCATCTTTTGCTTTCATAAAACCCAATTTTTTTCATAATTTTTTAACCCTACATAGAAAAAATTTTCTTGTTATGCTGAGTGATTGTTGTGGTTTAACGCCAGTCAGCAATCTCGTACCACGCAGCCGCTCACTCTCCCTTCCTGGGGGATTATGGAGAGAATGGGGAAGAAAAGAAAACACATGAGTTGAAATAAATACAGTTTACTAGGATAGCAAAGAAAGCTATAACAGTATAGATATTAATTATAATAATAATATATAGGGATGGATAATCAAATATACAAAAATGAACAATGCACAATTTCTCATGACCTGATGACGCGATGGCTGATACAGCCTGTCCCAAGCAGCAATCACAGAACTAAACTGAAAAATGACCCTAGAGTGATCCTGAGCACTGAGAGAAAAAAAAATGAGAGGAAGCCCACCGGCCAACCCTCACTTACATACTGACCATGACGTTTATGGCATGTAATACTCTCTTTGGTCAGTTTAGGTCAACAGTACTGGCTATACCCCGCCCAGCTTCTTGCATCTGCACATTAGCAAAACCTGGGAAGCTGAAAAAAAGTTCTTGGTCTCTTTAGCAACAACTCATAACATCAGTGTGTTTATCAGCATTCTTCACATACCAAATGCCATACTAAATCCAGAACACAGGAACTACTGGGAAGAAAATTAGCTTCATCCCAGCTGAAACTAGGACAGTGATGTATTCCATACAACTTTATGGGAGCTGTCATATCTGTCTTTAGATACCTCTGTCGCATTGTCATTTGGTGTCTCAGTTCCAGGAGCAAATTCCGTGGGATTATTGCAAAAGGGAGAAGCTGTGTCAGGGCGGACTTGCATCTAGACATCAGCAATGTCCAAGGTGACTTTATCCTAGCGGCACCTTGGGTCCTCCTAACTGCTAATAATGCTACAAACTTGAAGGGGGGCAGGGAGGGAGGAAGAGGAATTTGTCTCTGTGTGTGCGTATTGTTCAAGCTGAATACGTTAAATTCCTACTTCCAGGGCCTTAGCTTTGTCTCTCTTCATTTTGCAGAACATAAGTGCCCTCCACCCACCAGCCCCAGCACGGTATTGCGCTTAGCCTGTCTGCTGTTACAAAGGATGTTTGTAGGCACTGTGACTGCGTCACAGGAGCTTTCTGTGGAGGCATTTGTGGCTTTTTGCTGACTAGACCTAGCACTCACAACCACAAGCCTCCCTTCAGCTCTTTCTGTGTATCCTGCCAGATTCTTTTACACACCTTCAAACCTGTCCCAGCCACGTGTGGGTTACGCTTAATCCTGTACCCACCACAACTAAGACAGGTAGTTGAGAAAGTATCAGGTCTTCCAGCTCTCTACTCACACCTCCACCACGCCATTCTTCACAGTTCGTGCTCCCTCTCTTCGTCCCAGCTGCTCCAGGTTTTGTTCAGCTCTCAAGAACTCAGCCTGAGCAGTGGAAAGGGATCTCAAGTCTTGCTGTCTGTGACCAGCACTCAGCAATCCTCTCCATTCTTTCTGTGATGAAGGGAGCATCTCTAAACATGAAAACATCTCAGACTTTCATAGGTAGGTGAAAGCTACAGCTTTTCTTAGCCATCCTGTATTTTAAATATGTGTAAAGCTGATACATGCAGCTATTTCCCATAGCCCTTTTCCCTTCTCCACAATTAAGATTTAGGCTAAGGTTCCTTAACCATCCAGACAAATAGCTTCATTTACTCAGGATTGCCTTAGCTACCTGGAGAATTTGCATACTTTTTCAACTATTATTTCCTGTGGAGGAAAAAAAATGAAGTTTTCTCTTTGTAGTGCCTGTGGTTTCCAGGGCAATTTAAAAACAAGAGCACGAGGAGGAACCCAGAATTTGTATTGCTTTTTGATCAGCCCATCCTTTCTCTCTAGCACAGAAGGTTTTTAATTATGATATAGTAGGAAAAGACACTGAAGCAGTTTCCATTAGCAAGAAGAAGGCATATTTTCTTCCTAAATGTTAATCAGAAAAATGTTACCTATGCTATGAAATAGAGCTTGAAGATAGATTCTTTTAATGGCTGGAGTGCTCCTACGTAAAATGTTCACTGTAGTAGTAAAACCTGCTCCCACAGGAAGGTTTAAGATGCTAGCTGCCTCTTTCCTGCCTCTGAATATACATACAGTTTTGTGAATATAGTTTTGCTTGCAAGAGTTCAGGAGTTTACGTCTGAACTGTGCAGTTTACTTTAGGTACCACGTATGGAGTGAACAAAGGCAGGAAAAAAAGGATCTTTTTTTTTTTTTTAATTGTGGTAGCTAGTGCCATTTAAAATACCTCTGAGACCTGATTCAAGTGTATCCTGATATTTTTACATGTGAGTCTGGCATAGGTTGACTGTAGGTTATCACCTATTCTTTTAGAATAAAATAACTTATGCTATACCTTTTATGCATGCCTATCTCTTCACTCTAATAAGGCCAAGCCTAGCTGGAGTTGCTGATATCACTATATTAGCAAAATCTGCAATAGAGCTGCAATTTGTTTCAGCAAAAGACTTTCTTCCACTGTAACTTTTCCAGCTTCCAAATATAAAGTCTCCTTCTCCTTCTGTTGGTATAAAAATGTCAGTTAGGATTGTGATTCTTTGAAGTATTATCTCTGGAAGGATTTATAGCATAGACCTGGTCTTTTAAATCAAGTGTTTAGCTTGAATATGTAAGATAGACACCGCTGAAAAACAGAGCATATTGAAGGGAACCGTTGCTTTCTGCTTTGAAGTTATAGTTAGGATAGAATTAACAACCGTACTTTCAGGAAAGAAGTGTGTTCTACAGGATTGTTTGACTGAATTTGCATGTCAGGTTGAGGAACCTAGTGTGGGGCAGAAAGAAGGCAGGCCATTCTGTATTTTGAGAAGTATACCTCATATTTAGAAAAAGTAACAGGAAAATAGTCCTGTGATTTTTCTGTCCCCAAACCAAATTGCTCTGTGATTTACTGTAAAAATGGCTACTTGATTTTCCTTAATATTTTATAATTTGATATGGTAATATTTTACTTCCACTTCAAGATGATGTTTTTTTCATAGATGCTCAAATTCTGCTACCTTTAGTAACATGAAACCTAAGGTTCCTCCAGTTGCATGAGTGCTCCTTCTGGCCAGACCATGAGGTGCTGGTGATATCTCAGTCAAAGAGGAAAGATGTAACACAAAGTTCTGTAATTTATTTTAGTAACACAAAGTTTTATCTGTTACAACTCATGACAGACCTCTGGCTGGGCACAGCAGTAAATAATGGACGCAACCTCAGGAGCAGCTAGAAGAGAACAGAACTAAGCTGACATATAGAACCTTGAAGTGTATTTTGAAACTTGCTCAGTATTTTTGTAGTGTTTGATGAGTTCTAGCATATTGATAGATAAGCTAGGATGCATACTAGAAATGCAGCATTTTACCTGACGCAACTGTCTGTTTCCTCTGCTCTGCTTGTGATGTGATGCTTTGCAGCAATGCTTTTTATAGTTCACAACAGAAGGGAGGTTTTGGAGAGGATATTATGCTCTTTGCTTCTGGAAAAAGTCTTGTTTAAAAAAAAAAGAAACATATCTTTACAAAAATAGATTTTTATTATTACAATAATTTAAAAGAAGATTTTTTTTCACCATTTCTGAACAAATAATATTGTAAGAGGAATTATCCGTAGTAGATCTACAGGCAGAAGGATTGTAACGGCTGTGTTTCCTATTGCAGGTGTTAGGTCTGCTTCACGTAACTGCATTTTTACAGTCTATCTTTAAATGACAGCAAAAGTGTTTGAAGGAGGTAATTACTCAGTGAAGCTTCCTAAGATGAAAAGTCAGAAGAAATAATTCTTGAATCTGTGTTTGCATTGAAAAGGTGAATCCTTACTTAAGGTTCACAAACACCCTCCAAGCAGAGGGAAGATGGTGAAGCACACAGGTGTGTGCTTCACACATTGTATATTCTTAGGAATATGCGGAGCCCTAACATAGCTCAGCTTCTACTATTTAAAGCACTGTCTTAACAAAAATGTGTCTGAGCAAGTCTAATATGAATTGTTGTAGATCTCCTTAATGTAGAAAGGCTTTAGGTTCAAAGAGCATCTCATGATTTTTTTTGCAATTGTAGTTTGCATTCATCTGTTTTAAACAAAAATAAAAGATTGCAATATATCTGTAATATCAAATGATAATAGCTAAAACTTTGACTTTCTGAAGTGAACTAAGCTAATCTGCCTGGCTACCTAATAAAGTACTCTTTGTGGATCCCAAGTTACAAAGATATAACAAAGTCATACAAATTATCCCACAATATCAAAATTATTATGGGTCCTAACCACACACTGGATTTCCTATGGCCCACTAGGAGTTCCCAAATCCTACAGAAGTTCAATGCAATTTAGGTGGCCAGCTCCAGTATATATTCATCCTTCATTCCTTGTTACTTCAGGATACCTAGTGAATATTTTGGAGAGCAGCATTTGAGTACACTTTGAGACACCTTCACAGAGCCTGATTTTTCATGGGGAATGTACCTAACACTCAAAATCAGAGCTCTCCCTATGACTCAAGCTGAGTTGTCAGAACTAAGACTTCAGAAATCTTTTTTTTTTTCCCCTGACTCTTGCCCTTAAATAATTTCACTGTCTGAAATAAAAAACTTCATCATTGTGCTTATATGACTGCATTAAGCCTACTAAGTACAATTCAGTCATTGCTAAAATTGTTTCAACTATTGTGTAGATCATCTCAAAATAAAATATTCTAAATTGTAAGACATACTGAGAAGCTTCTTCTCTGCATCTTCCGCGTAATCTTAAAATATAAAAGGCAAAGCAGTGCAAACTTAGTAGTGTAGAGTGAATTGCAGTCTTTCAGCCCAGGCTTCCAAGCGGATACTCCCTCCTCAAAGCTTTATTTTCTTCATTTAACTAAAGGCAAAATTTTCCGTAAAAACAGCTACATAAAATGAATGGGAACCTCTTCTGCTTGCTATGGAAACAACAAGATGTAAGGGCATGAGGTGATGTACAGTTAGGCAAAATGAGGTGTTATGTTTTCTTACTGCTCATTGGATTGCAGTAGTTCACAGAGTTTCACACACCTGCTTCTGGATGTCCATCTCAGAGAACTCAAAAAGTTTCTCTGTCATATGATTTAATCCAGCACAAATTTCAGGTTCTCATCTCTGTGATCTACTACTTTCATCTTCTGAGCAAGATTGAGAACTTTCTTTACCATTTTAGGAAAATAAAATGAAAATTTGGGACACTGAAGAAAATTAAACTAGGTTCATTAGTGTAGCAAAACCTGTTTTTTGCATTGAGTGCACCAACTTTTCTCATCCTTTCTTTGCTAACAGGTTATTTCGTATTACACCTCGGTAGGGGTTTTGAATCATTTCATCTTTGTGCTCCACACTTCAACTATAGGAAGTAGAAACTTACACAAGAGCTTTAGAACAATTTCTGTATACCCTTCATCAGCAACCACCCCCCTCCTCCCCTCACTTAATTTCAATAGTCTTGTCATTTTAATGGCCAGTCAGTAATAACCAATTATGCAGCCATACAGAAAATCCCTGACAGGAGTTTACCTTCAATTATGCTATCTGGTGCAGGCATAGTCACGTTTTTTCCTTTTTGCAATGCTTAGCACAAGAAGGTCCTCATTCATCACTAGAGGACTTAGGCATTACTGTATTGAAATAAATTGCGATGAACATTCCCTTATCAATGGTAATAGCAATGATACGTTAGATCACTATTCAGTCTAGCTCAAGTGTAGGACACTAGCCTGACCTAAGGATTGCTATAGCCAGTGAACCTAAAGAAGTACTACTTGACATTCAGATCCTTCCTTGGGATTTTTTGCTTTCTGCTTATTGAGGATGCAATGTGTACTATATTATCTTGTTAAATAGCCTTGACCATTTTAAAGATACATTAGGCCTTTAACTCTGAATTCTGCAAACAGTTAATCATCTCATTGATATATTCTTCACTGTTCAATCTAATGTCAGATACCTTGAGAATAAGAATTATGGTTGGTTTTTTTTTCTAGAAGAGAAATCTTGATCTATCTTAAGTCTAACTTATTCACGAGACATTATGATCCCTATATCTGACCTAAGGAATCAGATAGGCAGTAAATAGGCATCGAAAGGCTCTGCCTGACCCTTTTTTCCTTTTTTTTTTCCTTGCCCAAATCTTAATAAATTTCCCAAGTCTTAAAACACAGGTTTCATTTCACTACACAGATTTTGCACGATAAAGCAGTTAGTGCAGAGACAGATGTGGAATTTCAAACCTGAGGCACATTCATACAGCTACAAAATGTTTCCTACCATATGAAGTAGTTGTGTAATTTTTTTTAATTATAACTTCTTTATTTCACAGTACCTGTTTCTTGTGCCCCCTCTTTCTCTCCTCCCATTTCCATATTTAACTAAACATACCTTTCTCCCTGGGACTAGTCACTGGCACCACTAAATTTGGTATGTTTTAAGTTGAAATGTTGCTTACAAAAAAGAAACCCCTTTTCTTTTCCCACTCCAATAATCTCCACTGAGAACGAAGTTCATTACAAAAGTGGCTGAGGATAAAAACAGCCAACAAAAAAGCTCAAGTTTTAAGATGTGTCTATGTTCATTGAGATAAGGATTCAGGAACGATTCAGTCTGAAATACAGAATCCCTGAAGACTGAATTTGTCCTTTTTCAAGGCTAATTCTCTTCATCCTGAATATTATTTGTTAAATATCATAGAAGAAAAGCATAATTTTAGCTGTGATTTGTACTTGTAGGTTGACTTTTGATGTAGGACTGTTTGACAAAAGAGAAAATTATGGAGTAATAGAAAAGCAAGCTCTTCAGGATGTTAATCAGAATCAGTCTTCCTGTTAAATGTTTCCTCCCTCACGTCTTGAAAAGGTGAGGGCTTTTGGAGGACGGAGATTCTTAATATCATCTGTGAGCTGTACCAGATACCATGGCTTCTGTCAATCACTTGTGAGTTTGTCTTGCTTGCTGCAAACCATAATAGATGATTATTCTGTCTGCTTCAGAGAAACTGTCTCAACGGCCGTTTCTGTTCCTAAGCGTATGTCATCTTCCCGAGATAATTAGATGGTACATATCCTTTCTGACCTTTTGCTTCTGCTAGCCACCATTCTTTATTGCCACTCAGGTCAGAAAACTGAAGTATCCTAACCTTCTGGTACTCCTGAAGACTGAGTTCCTGATCATTTCTTGCTTGAAATGCATAAACAGCATAGAAGGTCTGAAAAAAGAAAGGCACAAAACCCAAAATCTGAATTCAGAAACGTAGCCACATTTTACTGTCATTGTGTATTAGTATGAATTCTGAACACAGAAAAGGTGTAATAACATAGACGAACCAGTACTCAGCAATATGGTCTACAGTTGCTAGACAGACTACAATGAACAGGGCCAAAATAAAAAGTAAAATTGAAGGATCTGCAGAATTCTGCATGGGGTGAAACAAACCAAGCTCCAAGACCTCATCATCTTACTACACTAGTAGGTTTTTCAGCCCACACCAGGTGCCTGTTTCTGTCACACCAAGGAGCCTTGGAGTGGATGGAGGATTTTCCAGCAACATTTCCTCAGGGAGGATCACCTTTCCTAAAGCTCCTATACTCAAATGTGGCACACAAGTCACTTCTGTGCCTTGCTGATCAGCATGGCCACAGCTTTCTTGTCAATGATAAGCAGAAAAATCCCGCAAACTGAGCTATTTTGGAGGTTTCTGCTCCATTAGAGAACATTGAGGCATTGTATGTGGGGTGGGGTAAGGCAACGGTGTGTTTTCTGTGAGACAGGACTGCAATACACAGTTTAACTGATTATCTTTTCCTACCTCATAGTGATTTAAGAAAGGCAAAGAACAGAGGATAACGAATTCCCATGTCATATTGACAGATTAGTGCCAGGAAACCATTTAAATTATAAGCAGTATAATTCTAGATTTTAAATAGGAAAAACAAGAACATAGGCACAGTGTATATCATACTTACATGCTGATCATCCATATCCTGAAAAGCAGCAGTCTCTGTGCCATTAATTGTTGGATTTTCACAGAAGTGAAGAGATGAGCTGCTGTCACTCTTGTGCCCCAGACTTCTTGTGCTGCTGTCAGTGGAGGGCCGTGAAGAAACAAAGAGGCTGATATTATCAAAATCATCATCACCAAAGCTGTTTTCTGCCACATCCTTCTGTGCTTTGGCTGGATTGTAAGGCCTCAGGAAGGAGGAATACACATACCCTTTAAGGACTAGACACCAGAATAAAAAGAGAGAAAATAAACAGCAAAATACTGCTAAAACTATTTCATTTTATGCAGCTGTCGGTATGACACAGGCAAACAGATGGGGCCAGAATGAAAAGAAATCAATATCCCAAAGGGAAGCTGTTATTGGGATGTTTGTGCAGAGAACTTACTTCCTGTATCAACAAGCCATCTGCTCGTACTTCCGAAGGGGTCCTTTTGCTCCACAACAGCCACCAGTTCTCCTTCATGTAAATCAACATCAAATTCCTGTGTGGCATTGCACTTGCGCTTAGCTTGGTACAGCAATTCTGCGCTGTACGTAGACAACAGCTTGGACCTGTGGCCTTCTGTTTGATGTGGGGTTTCAAGCTGAAAAGCAAGAAAATTATTCACTGGGAATAATGCTGAGACCATTTCTAGAGGAACATGGATGCATAAAACCCAGTGCATGCTGCACGTGGCAACTGATGCTACATTTTTACATACGAATCAAGGAGTTACTTACGAAGCTATATGTAACTAAAATCTCCTTTGTATGTGTAGCAAGGACTTGTCCAACTGCTATATTAATAGGTGAGCATTTTAAAGGGGTAGATTTTAAAGAAATGTAGCTATTTCACTAATTAAACACCTCTTAGTCTGTCCTCTGCTCTCAAAGAGGCTGTGTTCTGTATGTGAACTGTCACTCACTTTGTTGTTTTTCCAAAGCAATCTTTGAATTCCTATTTAATATCATAATAAAAACACAATCCAAAAATTGGCTGTGCTGACCGTTGAACTATAACAGACACGTCTCAGGTTCTCCTCACATCTCCTCTCTTCACTTCTTGCAGCCGGGCTGGAGCGAGTTGGGCCCAGTCGGCCGCCCAGCAGGAGGCCAGGGGGTGAGGTCCGCAAGGCCCACCAGGCTTGCGCCTCCCCCTCTCTGCCCCTGCTTCAGTTTCTTCATTTCTTCTCTTTTAAAAATTTTTTTCCCCTTCTTAAATACATTATCGAAGAGGCGTTATCACTGAATATTCTGCCACCAATTGGCTGGGCCCTGGCCAGCAGCAGGTCCGCCCTAGACCCAGCAGAGTCCACCAGACAAAGGGGAAACTTCTAGCAGCTTCTTGCATAAGATGTCACCATAGCCCCCCCCTACTAAATAAAATCAACACATAAGGTCACATAACAACTTGCATGATAAGGCATTAGGCAAAAAAAATCAGTGGTACCCAAATGGTCTGCTTCTTGTGTGAAATCATGTTGCTAAATAAGGACAAGGTGCTATTAACTGCTGGCAGCGTATTAACTCAGAGTTTGGCTAGAGGGCAGGGAGGGTGGTGCTGGACATCAATGTGGTCTTGACCTGCCATGGAAGCAAGAGCACACGTGCCTTACTGATGCTAAAAGGAATACTACAGCTTCCTCAGCTTCTCCTGTAAACCTGCACTTGAGTTTTTATTTTACTGTAAACTAGACTCCTAAAAGCTCTGGAAATGTCTGAAAAGATTGGGAACCAGGGGGACACAGAATTCCTGGTGGATTTTCTGAATCTTCTGCTGTGGGGGTGTATGTGTGTGTATATGTGTGTAAACACCAGCACACATAACCACAGCGGAGGATGAGAAACAAAATGTTCTGAATCAGAAGACTAAGACACACTGTAAGAGTATTTAACAAAAGAAGTAATCAAAGTTTGCATATACAACCTTAGACTTAACATATGCTTAAAAACCTAAGGATAATCAGAGATAATTTCAAGTAGATTTTCAAGATAATATCATGAAAACAGACTGAAAAATCAGAAGTTACTGGTCAACAGAACGGCTTCATTCCAACAATCTGATTCAGAGTCCCAGTGAAGAGAACAAGCCCAAACCTCTAGGTAGCATAAAAACAGATGTTTCAAAAGTGATCAAAAGAGAACGCTTCACACACAATTTGAATGTATGGTACTCACTGGGGAAGGGATTGGTTTCTTTTTTTCCAAGCTCAATTTTCTCTCAATAAAGGTTGCACTGCTGTTTTCCTTTACAAAATTCAGCTTGTGAACCTCCTCCATCAACTCATTCTGTACTTCACAGATGCTTGAGGAAGACAGCTGCAAACACAAAGGTGGGTTAGATCTCATGAACAACACCGTAAAGAGATTTGAGAGAGCAGATTTGGTTTAATGGGCTGAACTTAGGAGTCAGGAAGTCTGACAAGTTACTGCTATTTTCTGCAGAGCCCACAGAGTGCTAGGTATGAGATGGAAAGAAAAGAAAGGTCTTGCCTAAAGAAAGTTTCTAATAGTTGCTATTAGATTGAGAAGACATACTAATTTAAGTTAAATCATTAAAAAATATTTGAAACGGTGATGAAAATGAACAGCCTTGCTCTTACACTACTGAGCCACCTGCTTTCAGATGCAGATGTGCATCTCAGCAGCTATCAGAGTGACCAATGTGCTGTAAGGCTTGGAGTGGTTTACCCTACAGCCGTGTGTTTGTGCAACTGGTTGCTGCCACCAGGTTCAAAATTGTTGGGTAAGCTGAAGCTCTGTCTGTGGCACTGGATAAGTGCTTTTGGTCTATGCATAACTCCAAATGTATGTGCTGATGTAAACACAAAAAAATAAAAAGAAGGTGATTTTTTGGGCATAGCCTCACAGAAAACAGTGCTCGATACAACAGCTTTCGAAACTCAGAATGGTCAAATTACAGAGATGTAATTTCTTCATCTGGGAAAAGTCTTCATTTTCCCATTAAGCAGTGCAGCTCTATGTTTTGATGCGCACTGTCTTTTCTTAATTTTTCAGCTGCCCCTGACTATGAAGTGCTGCGTCCAAGCCTTGATGGAAAGGAATACTCCAGAATTGCCTCACTACAATGTGTTTTCTATCCAGAGTCTTGCTCCAGTTCAGGTAAGTGGATTTGAATGTGTGGAAGGAATTGTTCTAGCTGTGTTTCTTGGGGAGTTCAAGTCCTCTAGGGCAAAGGTACCACAGAACTGAAACACTTCACACAAATTAAGAATAATTTCTCAACTTCAGTCTTCAGGTAATGATCATAGTGCCCAGAAAGAGTAGAGTGGGCTGGAGGACCTGATGTCCTCTGTGTAGTGCAGACAGGCATCTTTGGTACTTTTAGCTACATAAGTGAAATTATTTGAACTTTCTAAAAATGCCAATACACACAAAGCTATTCCTTACTGCCTAGAGATGTCTGCATGGGCTTCTGCAGCATATTTGGGTTTTAAAGCAACTTGCTTTTCAGAGAAATTATTTAATTATATCTCCTAAATCTGCTCCTCTTCTGTGGTCATCTGTGACTCTGCAGGTCTAGCAGCAACAGGAGTGTTCATTCTTATGTACTTTCTTATAATTTCTCTTCCTGTGTTTTCTGGGCTACTCAGGCTAGATGCTAAGAAACAAAGAGTAAAATGCTAGCAGCTGCCTCCTTTTTGCTTTACTGTGATGTTCTTGCTATTACTATCACTGTAGCAGCTGGAACGGCTGCATTAGGATCATTCTCAATGAAAAGTCCAGGCCTGACAAAGCTTAAGCTCAGAACTTAACCTTTGCTGAGCTTGCAAACAAAAAAAAAAACCAAAACAAACTTAGCAGAAGCAAACAAAATCCATGTAGCTTGTAGGTATGTGTCCTGCATAACTCTAGGCAAGTCATACAGAAAGAAAAAAGACAAACAACGGCAGAGCTACACCTGTTTCTAATGTGCTTACCGGAACAGGCACCTCCACAGCAGAATTCGATTGAAGTGCTGCAGACATAATATTCCTGAGGAGGGTGATGAAGCAATGCAGGCAGTTCAACACAATCTTTTTGGCTGCCCTGTTGAATACCTGAAGTTCTTCCACTAACTGTGCATTTAGAGCCTCATAGTCTTTCTTTGCCAAGTCCAGCTCTTCTCCTGTTGACCTCTGAAGGTAGCTATTGTAGTCCAACAACTTGTCATAGCGCTTCTGGATGAGCTTCTGTGGGCCTGAAAACAAGGCTTGTAGTGCTGAGAGAGGGGTCAAAACAAGCTTGTCCAGCTGAGCCATCTGGAAAGGTATAAAAAAGATCTATTTATTAATCTATTCATATAGCTCTTCAGACCCAGCAACAGGTTAAGCCTGATGACAACCTGTCAAGCAATCTGTTAATTACTCTTCACACAGCATTGCTGTCAGACCCTTCAAGCAGGGTCTTGACTCTAACTCATGCTATGAGCTAGAATCTCCTCCATAACGTTGCAAAGGAGAGGGGGCAGTTTTGCAGCTTAATGTGTCTGATAATGGTGATGGTCCCTTGGAGCATATAGCCTGCGGTACTGCCGTGAGTGTGTTACCACCGAGGGAAAACTGGGCAAGGGTCAGTGGAGTGGTGCAATAAAACTGGGATTTCCACAATTGGAAGGCCTATGCCAATACACAGTCTAGAGGCAATGAGATCTTGTTAAACGGCAGTCTTGCAGTTGTGAACGCTACCAAAGCTATCAAAGCGCTTCCCCCTCCCCGGGAAATAGCTGTAACTCAATTCCTGTTTAAGCAAACACAAACAGTCACTTGATTTGATTAAATTATGTTATGCTTGTTGGTTCTGTCTCTAATAATCAACAAAATTAGACACCTGGTAAAAAAACCAAAGTCTTTCTCAGACTTTTCCATTAGTATCTAATTGTCTCAAGGGATTAATATTGCATGAAATAGAATGTATTTTTGTAAGTCACTTGTTCAAATACAGCACAGGCTTGTACTAAGCAAAACTCATCAGCATGTTAAAGCTCTTGGACATTCTATGTGAATTAAGTAGTTGAGTTGAATGTGAGAATAAAAGAGCAGCTGTCCCTCTACCCTCCATAACACACCACAGTTAAGGACAGATCCATTTTAGCACCAGAATTGCTCTCCCAAGGCTGAGATGACGTACACTGGTTGGATAGTTCCTGAAAAAACAGGCTGTGTTTAGCAAACCAATTTCTAATTCATTAAGAAAACAATTATTCCAAACTGTTGGACATGATTTCTGGAAGAGAAGAGGCTATTGTAGATTTCTGCCCTAAAATTATTCATAAAATAATGAATTAGAGGAGGTATTCATTATTGACAAATGCACAAAGGAAAAAAAAAATTAACCTGAGCCCATAGCTGAGATCTCCATTGATAATACCCTTTCAGGAAAACGTGTGAAGAACACTATGGGTTGTTCAGTGAGAACACCTACTCATCATGCAATGTCAGGACAAAAGGTTTTTTTTAAAAAAAAGCCTTATACATAGGACAGAGAATCCTTGTAATCTTATAAATCCAAGACACAAATATGTAGAATTTTAACATGGTTAATAACAATTCCACAATTAAAACAAATAAGAGGGGTTTGGGGTTTTTTTTAGTTATATAGACCTTCAGAATAGCTGAGTCATGAGCCAATAAGAGTTACAAATTTTTTTTTTCTGAAAAAAAAGTTCTCCATTTCATCTGTTGTGGAATTGCGTCTGTTTTTCTTTGATGTTTCTGAATATGGGAGCATCTTCCATACTGAACACATTCACAATTGCAATGACAGAGGGGTACTCTTCTGCACTTTATGCACTCATTCATTGTAAAGACATTGAAAATATCTTTCTGATTATTGAGATTAATTTTTGAGATTCTTTTCAAAAGTGGGTACTTCAAAGGAAAGGAAATACAACATCTTACTTCCCTGTCCTTAACTGGGAGGATGTGGTCTGTCAAAGATCCTTCTGTTTCTTGGCAGACTCTGTTTTCAGTGTTTTGGAAAGGACTGAATGGCTATATTTTAATCTGCATGAACCTATGAAAGTATAAGACAACCTCTACCTCTGAATTTTTTCAGCTTCAGCATAGAATCATAGAATAGTATGAGTTGGAAGGGACCTTTAAAGGTCATCTAGTCCAATCCCCCTGCAAGGAGCAGGGACATCTCCAAGCAGATCAGGTTGCTCAGAGCCTCATCTAACCTGGCCTTGAATGTTTCCAGGGATGGGGCATCCACCACCTCTCTGGGCAACCTGTTCCAGCGGTTCACCACCGTCATTGTAAAAAAATATCTTCTTTATATCCAGTCTGGATCTACTTTCTTCTAGTTTAAAGCCATTACCCCTTGTCCTATCACTACATGCCCTTGCCAAAAGTCCCTCCCCATCTTTCTTATAAGCCCCCTTTAGGTACTGGAACACCACTATAAGGTCTCACCAGAGCCTCCTCTTCTCAAGGATGAACAGCTCAAACTCTCTCAGCCTGTTCTCATAAGAGAGGTGCTCCAACTCTCTGATCATCTTTGTGCCCCCCCCCTCCCCCTCCCACTGGACTTGCTCCAACTGGTCCATGTCCTTCTCATGTTGGGGACTCCAGAGCTGGACGAAGTACTCCAGGTAGAGTCTCACAAGAGCGGAGTAGTGGGGCAGAATCACCTCCCTCAACCTGCTGGCCACACTTCTTTTGATGCAACCCAGGATGTGGTTGGCTATCTGGGCTGCCACCACACATTGCCAGCTTATGTCCAGCTTTTCATCCACCAGTACCCCATCAAGTCTCTCTCGGTAGGGCTGCTCTCAATCCCTTCATCCCCCAGACTGCACTGATACAGGGGGTTGTCCTGACCCCAGCTGTTTGAAGAAGCAGTCTGTTGTGGTTTATCCCGAATCACCACACAGTGTCTCGCTCACCCTCCCCTGCTGCAGCAGGATGGAGGAGAGAACTGGGAAGAAAAGAAAAATTGTGGGTTGAGATGAAGACAGTTTACTCGGATAGTAAAGGAAAATGACAATCATAACAAAACATAAGGATACTAAAATATACAAAATGAACAATGTATGATTTCTCACCACCTGATGTCCCAATGACTGATACAGCCCATCCTGAGCAGCGATCATGGAAACGAAAACGAGCAGCAAGTAAAGGAGCGAGGAGAGAGAGACTGATGCCCCCCTCAGCCAGCCCCTACTTATATACT
Source organism: Chlamydotis macqueenii (assembly GCF_036417535.1). NCBI lineage: Eukaryota > Metazoa > Chordata > Aves > Otidiformes > Otididae > Chlamydotis > Chlamydotis macqueenii. The sequence continues at coordinate 27,007,116 of NC_141559.1, forward strand.
GAGGGTGACATTTGTGGCATGGAATACTCTCTTTCACTAGTTTGGGTCAATTATTCTGGCTGTATCCCTTCCAGCTTCCTGCACCTGCACATCAGAGAAACCTGGAAAGCCGGACAGTGACTTTGGTCTCTTTAGCAACAACTTATCTCATCAGTGGATTTATCAACATTCTTCACAAATGAAATCCAAAACAGATCAGCTACTGAGAGGAAAATTAACTAAATCCCTGCCAAACTAAGGCACAGACTGCCGCATTTTGAAGAGACATTTTAGTGTGAGTAGAGCCAGGCATTAGTTCATTTGGACCCTGAAAGCAAGACAGTAGTTGAAAAACAATTACTTTTTTTTTAAATTGCTTTTTAATTCTATGGGCTGTATTCAAATTTTTCATTGTTTCTGTGTCTGAAGGATAGTAACTTACCTGAAAAGGTAATGAAACTGAGATTTTCACAGACCTATGATTCTAGGAGCTGATAGTTCATGAGCAGAGCAAAGATCACAAAAGTAACTCTGAAACTGCAAGTGTTGATAACAAAAGTAGCAAGACAAAAGTCTGCTGCTCTTGTCTGAAGCTCAGGAATTTAGCCTGAGAATTTTTCTTTAGCTCTTCTAGGGAAAACATAGTGCACTTACACTGAATTTTATCTTATTTCTCACAGAAATTCAAGCAAAAAAACCCACTTGTCTTTCTCAATGGATTCCTAAGGTTTGTTTCCCTTTTCTGTCCTAGTGTTTCTCACATACACCTGTTTTCTCACACATACAAGTAGCTGTGTAACACTGGACATTGCAGAAACTTACAAGGTCTTCACAGAGAGTTGCAGTGCTGTTCCGTTTTTTCAAACAGTGGTTGACTTCATTGTCTTTGTCTTGCAATATTTCCTGAAGCCCAGTTATATTCTGTGCAGCCAGATGTATAGAATCCTAAATGAGAAGATGGTAGGAAGATGAAACTGTGTTACGATCTGTTTTAATATACTGTATTCACTCATGCATATACTGCAATAATACTGATGGAATGAGAAATATTTTCCATCTCTGACACCTGTGCAGTTTCCAGCCATTGTGGGATTGTTTACTGTGATAATATTTTCCTGTGTTTTGTCTGTTTTCAATGTAAACTGTTTAACAACCAAGTTGTTAATCTTCAACTGAAAAAATCATGCCCCAGCCTAATGAATGTCCCACTGGAAGTTAGCTACTCCTCAGCAAGAAGCCAGCTCAAGATCCTCAAAGGCCTCTTTTGGAGGACTAAGTAGGACTACAGTGGTGTATTTCACTTACTCTGCATTTTAATCTTAATGAAGTGTGCATCTGTTTGGATAAGGAGCTGTCAACACCCTTGTCTGCTGAGCTCACTGGCCTTCCCCTGAACCAAAGGAAGTTTTTGGCATTTCAATTCATGTGTCTGCAACTCAGTTCTAACTTGGTTCTTCTGTTTTTAATGAGAAGCAGTTTGTGCTCCCCTGCAGTGGATGTGCATGACCCACGTGATGGCTTCACACGGTGACTGAAAGTAACAACCGTGCCACCAGACAGCACCTTCTTTTCTGCACTGCATTCATGGGCTTCCATAGATCCTGCTTGTGTAAGGGGAAAAATGCAGAAGTGTGGGCTTCAAAACTTCTTTGCCATAGGCTCAGTAACGCAGCAACAGCACATCTCATTTATTTAATGTTGTAATGTAGACAGGCCCATTTATTAATAATTTGGTGTTGATTAACCAGCAGCAGAAATGTGTGTTAAACTGGTTATGGACATGGTTTCCGGCCACAGATGTCAAAAAGGCCTGTACCCACCTGTAGACGTTGTGAGTAGAGTGAAATGTTCTTCACACACAATTTCACAGTCTTTTCTAAACTTCGAAACAACTTTTCTTCCTTATTAAAAGTTTGATCTTTCACCTAAAATAGATGTTTGCACTGTTATTTTGGCAGCCCAAAAGAGCCTGGCTAATGAAAGAAACATCCAGACCACTGCTGGAAAAATCACAAACTTTCCCTGAACTCCTCCCTTTGAAAACAGAACAGATTGGCTCCTAATTCTCCCCAAGCTCCAGTTTTAATCCAAGAAAAGTCAAAGGCACAGTGCAACATGACAGAGAATTTAATTTTTAATCCTTGTGGAAGCAGGAAGCTGCTTTATTACAAGCACACCTACATGGGCCAGTAAAACTGTTCATCTTCTGTATATTGTTGCTCCATTTGAGGAAACAATGGTGAAAATTGTAAGATATTGTTACGTCCTGGTATTACTTCTCTGGGTGCTCATTTGTGGGTGATGGGGAGATTTCGCCCAGGCAGGCTGTAGGTGGAGCTGTTACCCCTAGAGCAACGCCAGCTCCTCAGATAGAAACCTCAGCAGCTGGCAATTGGCTTCTACTCCTTCTTTATGCTAGCTGAAAAAAAAAAACCTGAAAATACGTTTGTTTCTGTCTACCTTTTACTTGAGGAATTTGAGAAATCTCACTTCTCATTTTCAGTGGTCTTGCTGTAAGTGATGTGAACTGGGAACTTCCTTAGTCTAATTAAGCAGGAGAGAGGGCTGAATCTTTAACAGATGTATCCTAATTCTAAAATGATTCTCAAATCTTTTAAGCTTAATTTAAAAAGCAAAACAAAACAAAACAAACCTCATAAAACAGAAACTTCTAAAGAAGAAAAAAAAAAAGAAAAAAAAGAAAAATGACATCTCCTCTTACTCAAATTCAATTCCCTGTTTTCTGTTGATTTTATAGCCTTGTTGGTGTCCCACTCTGAATACAAAAATTTCCACTGTACAAGTAAAAGAACAGAAAAAAATATATGTGGGTAGTTTGCATCAGAGAAAGGGGGAAACCACTGATAAAAAAAACAAACCAGAAAAAACCAGCACGTATCTTGTGAAGTCACATCTAGAAAGGCAAGTGACCTTGTATAATCAGCCATCTCATGCAGTGAGGTTCACTGGATATAATTTTCAAGGTCAGCTGTAATTGATTTTCTCTGAGATTTATATTTAAGCTTTCCTGAAAATGTTTATCCTCCTAGGTTTTGAATCACAACCTGGAAATTACAAAGGAGCGTTTTGTTTTTGGCCACCCAACACACATTGGACTTATCACAGGGTTCTTTGCCTCTGGTAGTTTTGATGGCTCCAGGTCCTTACACATGTCGAGGCAAACCCCATGGCCTTTTCTAATCAGAAGCGATTCTACTCATCTTCCTTGGTAGGTTCAGAACTTGAATGTTACAGTGCGGAGCAAGACCGACTGAACATATTTTCAGCACCACAAGAACTATTGCCAGTCTATCCGCAAAGAGCTGATCTCAGACTGAGTTTCACAAAACTACCAGTCACTTCCTCTCTGCTGAAGATCAGAAGTTCGAGAAACTCTTAGATAAAAAAGGAAAAGGTAGAAAACACATTATGTTATGTTCTATTTCAATCATGAAAATAACTTCTGTGACAGTCAGAAAATGACTTTATAAATGATGCAGAAAAAAAAAAAGCAGAAAAAAAAGCAACACCAGAAACTCCATTTCCAACATGTTTTTTAAAATACCCAGTGCAAAAGCAGAACTGAAGCTGCAAATGCAAACCTGCAGTTGGATAAGCAAGTACCTGAGGTTCTCCCCCGGTCAGTATTTTCAGATGGCTGGTGACCCTCTTGGATTTCTTGCTAATTGAGTGGATATTCAGTCGGGAAAACTTTTCTTTAAGGGTTTCGTCATCATCATTTCTCTTATACTTCAGCACTGCAGACAGAGAATTTCATTACACTAATAATCTGTATTCACAGGACTTTTCATAGGGACTGGGACACAAATATTAAATCATTTCAGAGAGACACTTTGATGTCACTTGCTGCTTAAAATTATGAAAACCCTATTATCAACACCAGACTTGGGAAGAGTGAAGTTAGGGCTTCAATGTGGCAAGTCTAGAAAAAACAGTGCTATCACTGCATCTTAATTACTATCAGTGTTCACAACTGCATTACAGACAACGAACACAGATATAACATTAATTCTTTCACAATTTTCATATTTCTGGAGTTACCAGTCAGATTACACAGCTGGCTGAGGACAAGTGACATTAAGGCATCTGTTACCTTCTTGAAACCGCACATATTACACAACTTGGGTAGCACCAGACAAAACTGATGTATTTATATGAGTGGAGTTGAAACCTCTCTTGTAATTGCCAGCCCAAACCTGCAAAGACAGAATAATTTACTGTGCCTTTTTCTTACCTAAATCTTTCCTCCTTTTAAGTTCATTGATGTTCACATTAATGTTTTTCATAGCAAAAAGGGCATCTTGTAGCGCCTTGTGGTCAGGGTGAGAAGCAGGTGTTGAATTCAAGAGTTCACAGAGTAACAAGGGATATTTCATCACCCGTTGCACTGGTTTGATCATCAGGGATCCCATGTCCATTAGGTTTGGCTTTCCTCTATAATTTATTTTTTTAAAAAAAAGTCACATAAGGAGAAAATCCTTGAAGACAAAAACTTATTATTTCTGTCTAGTCATTGAAACTGCTGCCTTTTATATCCTTCAGCTGAGCTTTCAACTACAGAAAATATCAAAACCAGAGCAGTGCTTTGCAATGAGTCATAGAAGTGCAATTACTACTTAAAAAATAAGATATATGTGTCAGAGAACATGGGCTCTTGTGAATGAAACCCTCCCCTTGCCCCCTCAATGAGAAATACACACCAGGTCTCAGTTTTCTGTATTTTCAGCAATCTGCCAAACTATTGCTTAAACATTACCTCTGAATCTGTCCCATTCAGTCTGAGGGTGCGTGTGATACAACTTACACACCACAACACCCAGGAAGGGAGATGCAGGTAGAAGAACAAATAACAGGAAGTTTGAGAAACACATGTGAGCAGGGGTTAAGACCCTGCGCTGGTCCCTCAGGATTAAAATTGCAACATCTCCCTGCTGTGAGTAACTAGGATGCCCGCTCACAGCTCCATCCCTTCTCACAACATCTCTCAACTTGCCACAGTGACTCTTAAGCTTTACTGTCTTTTATCTGTGATTTTAGTTTGCTGGCTGCCAGTAGGTTATTTCTAATGATGCTTGAGCTTCCAAAGGGTACCAGACCTGGCCTGGGGGAACGCTGAACATACAGGATGTTCACCCAGGCTTGATCCAACCTGCTGGAGGTCACCTTAGGGAAAGGCACAGCAGGCAGCTGCCTAGGGTCCCAGAAGGATGAGGGCAGGAAAGTCACAGCTGCCAGCGTGGGCACAAGGATGCTCTGCAACACCACACTCGGTCTCCGCTGGCTCAACAGGAGCAGCAGAGCAGCTTCCACAGGCATCCTACTTCTTGAGGGGCTCAGGCCATCCAGGCCACCCCAGCTCTCTGGCCCCCACGCAAGGAGTTACCAGCCAGCTGAATTCATGTGCCAACCCCACTCCAGACAAAAACCTTTGCTCACACTCTCTAGGCTTGAAGGGGAGAGGCCATACAGCTTGCAGGCTGTCACAACAGCCTGGGAGAAAACAGGAGAAGGGTAGGACCAAGCCACACATGCCTTCATTTCCCTCCATGTGGCTGGTAGAAACATGGGATCTCCCATTATGGAGGCTCTAGCAGCAGGACAAACGTGCACATGATCTCTCCCAGTCACAGCATGCTCCCGAGCAAACCAGGCAACGCTCGAGCACCAGTGTTGGCAGCATGAAGTCCCTGAGACTCACAGTCTTGCCCTTTGAAACTAAGCGTGAGTTGTTGGTAACAGTGCGGAGGGCAGTAAAGTGGAGGAAGCTTTCCATTTTCATGCCCGAAAAGGCTGCTTTGGAGGGGAAAAGGTTGTTTGACATTAACTGTGCAAGAGTTACTGCTAGGCAAAGAAGGATTTCTGCATATGGAAAGATGGAATAACACAATGTAGAAGGAAAGTACAAAACCAAGGAACAGCCACTTGGTTTTGCAGGCTGACATCTATTGTTTTGCACAGCAGAAAGAGTAAAAGAGAAAAAAAAAGCTTTCATTCCCACTTCTGTATGTATAAAAGGTACAGCAGCCAGTTCTTACTGCTGAGTAATTAACTAACAATTTGAATGCCTTTGAGAAGAGACATCTGCATATTTAAACCATCTCTCTCGCACAGGCATTATCTGTAAAAAAGTTCTGCATGAAAAAAAAATAACAGTAGATGCCTTTTAACGCTTCTTGATGTCCCCAAACCTTCTCATCATTTCAATCCCCCTCATTTCCCCTGTATCCTATATTAAATATAGAGAGCTATTTTCCCTTCTTTCAGCTTCTGGCAGCAATAATGAAAAAAAAAATCTTAAATTGTTATTGTTTTCTCTGAAAAGCCCCATGAATGCAAATCTACAAAAGCTGTCTCATGAATGAAAAAATCTTCAAGTGTCTTCTCTTTATAGAGTTGCACTTTGGACAGCTGCCCAAGTGATAAACAGCCCTCTGTTCGCATATTTGCATGACACAGTCTTGCAATATGGTTCAAGAGATAGTAGGTTTGTTATAAGAGAATGACTCCCCAGGGCACTAAATGCCACAAAGTTCAACTCATCTAATTCTCCCCAGCAAGATTACCCGATGATAGCCACTTTCCCTGGACCAGTCCCGTTTACAATGCGTCACACTAGGGCGCACCAGGCCGCTGGGCAGGATGTGGCCTTGCCACACGACCGAAAGAGGGGAGTAATGGCTTGTGACATCGATTGTGCAGAAAACTAAGTTGATAATTAATTTGTGATGCTACATCAGCGTTCCCCCCACCCAAGCTTATTGCGAATTTAGCAAGTATTCTAGGTCGTATGTACCTGTACTAATCTCATCACAAATTATTTCTGTAGCTCTGCAGTAAATGAGGCTGGGTTAACTGCAGTAAGCTTCACAGCGTAGCCTTCCTCCCTCCTCTCAACAAAACAAAGTCACAAATGCAAAGATTCCCACTTGTTTAAAAAACACGTGGTGGTGAGCTATGCCAAGACAGGTGATTCAGGATTTCGTTTCATTTGCTGTTGTTACCCAGGAACTAGGTCCAGTGGCAAACACAACAGCCAGGATGGTGCAGCAGGGCCGAGGCCGGTCTCATATTCAGCTTGGCAGTTTTGAAACGGTGTGCGTGCATCCTAGGCTGCAGCATGACTTAAAGTCTTGGGCTTTGTGGTTTACTGTGCACGCATTCATTTTAGTATGAGCCATGTAGGGCAAATAGTTCACTGTGCCGTAGTAAGACTCTCATGCAAACCCAGGGAATTCACTGAGGCTGCACAGCTGTTAAGCCAAGCAGAATTTAACCTATCGAGCTGCTAGCAAAGGGCAGAACTGTCCGGTATTTATGTAATTGTTTTCTTGACCATGCTTGAATGAAAAGCAATCTGGGAGCAGCAACATCACAGACCGTTTGAGATGAGTTGCGCTGTATTTTCCACTTTGACGTTAACCAGATTTTTGGGCGCGGTCCTGCCCAAGGGCTGCTGAGACTCTGCAACCTCTAAGCTGAGTGGCAGGTGGTGGCATTTCTGAGTGCCCTGCCAGTCAGCGGGGAAGGCAAATGCCACCACACTGGGCGAGGTAGCCAGGCTCAGGGAGGGTCCCGCAGCTAAATCTGTCTCCTTGCACCCTGTGCAGCTTTACAAGAGCCAGTTTAAACTCAGAAAGTGAGTAGTACCTTACACTCCACTGGAAACTCTTTGAAGGAGAGAGCTAGGCATTAATTTCTGATAGGGTTACGCAAGGCAGAGCAGCCAGTCTTGCGCTATTTCTGTAGGCATTGCTGTTTCACAGGATCTTACTGTGACTCTGGCTAGTTTGTTCCTCTTGGAGCCCCACTCCTTGAGAGACAGGACTATACAAGAATGTCCCTTCTCAAAATGAAATGCAGAAAAACTATTTCCTGTCATAGACTAAAGTGTGAAAACCCTAGCTGTGGAATTTCAACATGCAAATCTTCAAAGTCTATTTTACACTGATCTCACTTACGATGTGTGATTGACTGATGGATTAATAAATTCTTTGACTTTACAGATGTTCCCCTCCTACCAATATAGAGCACACTTTCTCCTCTTTCCTCTCTTAACATTTCTGTCTGGGGCTGTAATCATTTTCTTTAGTTCAACTAACCCCTTCTCTGACCTCTCCCTGCAGGTAGCTTCAGGAGATGCTGCATTTCAATGATCCCAACCTGCTGGATGTCCAGAAACTGCAGCTGTGATAAAACCTCCTTTATAGCTTTTCAAAGAAGTCACGTTTGGCACAGAAGTCCCTTAAACACAAGTTATCGGTGGCTGGGTGAGTATTCCGGCAAAGCGTTCCAATGAGCTTGTTCTTTTCTGATGTTCTTCCAGCCACCATCAGAGGGAAGATCCTAAGGTGGACTTCTCATGTAGGGCTACCAAAGGGGTGATTATCTTAGAAATAGCTTTACCTGTGAACCTATTGTGTATTGTAGCAGGTCTACAGAAGCCTATGCAAAATTATTTCAAAGTGACTGGATTTTGAAGACTGACACTTGCTGATAAGCACTCTTGCGGACCTCAGAACTCTCTAAGCACATTTGTAAGACAGCGAGGTGATAATAAAAGGCTCTGAATGAATTGGCAACCAAATTAAGCAGCTTCATAAACCACAAGTTTTGAAAGTTACTGCAAAGCTAGTGCAGTGGTAATCAGAAAACTAGACACACTTAGGGAAATTAAAACTGAGAGTCTTTATCACATATGTCCTGGAAAAATCTATGGGTTATACTGACACAAAAGGCTTGTCTTAAAATTCCACATGTACAGTTTTAAGCATACTAAAGATAAATTATAAAGATATTTTAAAGATTATTTTACATGTAAGAAAGGCATAGTACTTACTCTTCCTCATATATCTTTCTGCAAAAGAGAAAAAAAACAAAACATATATTAGATTCCTCCTAAAAGGATTTATACAAATCAGGGGCCAGATTCTCAGATACACTTCAGTGACACAGAGCAGCCGTAACTGGCCAGCCAACTTAAGTTTACGGCTGCTATGTGTCAGCAGAAGTGCACAAAACAGCCAGAGGGTACTGGTGAATCTGGCTCTATCTGTCTCATCTGTCTTTTTGAAAGGACAGCCCCAAATGAGAAAGGATTGTCAGAAACCTGGCTTTGGCTGTAAGACCTAGCCTTGTCCTAACACTGTTAGAGAAGGAAGTTTGGGTCACTGTGCTAACAACAGTAAGTAACATCAAGTGCTTAATACAAAAAGTAAAATTAAACGTCATTCTTACACTTTATATGCATTCCTATCTACTCTCTTTAAATAGAAATGTATTTCTAAATGAGAAAGAATATATTTCAGCCTTTTAGGATATAGTATCAATGAGACTGTCGATTTTTTTTTGCAGGCTGCACATCAACTGAAACCTCTTCAGAGTAGGATGGTGTTGATACATATTCTGAAAGCAGCAGGGACATTCAATTCTAGTTTGGAAACATCCAAACATGTGTATAGAATATTTTAATATTTTCCTTACGGTATGAATCCACTCAAATGCAAGGGAACCAAAGTGTCACTCCATCTCTGCGTTAGGCTTTCTTGACATCACATCATCAGCCACTGCTTTTTGACTGCCTGCACTCCTATCTCCTTGCCCACGGGTGCCTAACTGAGCATCTGGAAGCTGGTGCTTTCATTGCTTCTGCACTGTCAGCACTTTGCGTGCTTATGACGTCCCTCTGCCCCTGCAATAGTTGACCAAGCTACTTCAGGCTTTGAAAGCAGAGCAGGTAGTTGCCAGCACCCTTTCATTTCTAGCACCTGCATTTCTTTGGCTAAGCTAGCAAACAACATCCCCAGTTTGCATAATCGCTGCTGAAACACAGGACGCTGCAGAATTTGTATTTGCACGTCTCCAAGGCAGGCACCTACATTTTGGGATGGAATTTCTCCTTTTCAGTCAACAGGAGAAATAGGAATCTCAGCATGGCTAATTAAATCTGATTTGTCTGTACAGATGTGCAGAGTACCACTCTCAAATTGCTCCTGATACAGAAGTTATTTTTCACATGGCAGATATTACTCAGCTGAGGAACAGAAGCCCCTAGTTACATTAGCCTACTTGAATTTTTTTTTTTAATAGAACAATATTCTTTCCAAGGGAAAAAAAAATATTTAAGAAGTAAACAGTTTTCAAGAATAGTCATCACCAGCCCCTGCACTTATTATGTCTCACAATGGAAAACAGCCTAGAACTTATTTGGTAAAAATGCTGCATAATTTTCTTCCTAGGGCAAGTATTCTTCAATCAGTAGTAACAGTTTTAGGTGACCACAGCTCTGCATTTGAGTTTGCACTTTCAGGTCTTAATATTTGAATTGGCTGCAACCTTTAAGCTCTGGGAAAAAAAAAAACTCACAACATAGTATACATGCACCAGTGCTTTTTTCGCTGGTTCCTGTTTAAGGGCTAATCAGGAAAGAACAAGACAAAATAAGGTTTCATTGTGAGGAAGACTTTGTCCCTTCCTGCTAGCAAAGGCTACAGTGGCTCAGTACAAAATATCCTTTCTCTTCACAAATTCCAGCCATGATATTGGAACAGGAGCTCCTCTTGCTGGCTCTGGAATTCAAGTGGCAGCATCCACCCTAACATGTACGTGGTCACTATCTTTTATCCTTATTTCCTTCCATGTCCCCTTGCCTCAGCACCAGGTATGAATGAATGACAGTAGCAGCATCTCTTGATTAGCCCAAAAAGAATATCAGCAACTAAAACACCCCCTTGGTGAGATACCTGGCTATTTGTTAGCCTCAAAGCCTGAGTTTATATGGAAATATTTTTTTTCAACTTTCAGGGTAGCTAAAACCTAAGTACCCTGCACATATACTTTGTTATGTGTTTAATAACTGGACATGTTGCACAAAATAAGCCTTATTTTCAACATAATGTATCTTCAAAGTGAACATTTCTCTTTTAATGCTGCTAGTATTTTCTTCCACGAGATTTAACCAGAATTCACTTGGACATACTTCCCACCTGCTAAGTCTTAATACATCTCTGCATACTGATCACTAACTGGGATGTGGTTGAAATATCTGTTGCTGATGTACACTGCATTATTTGTGACAGCTTTACACCTCTCCTTTACACACAAGCATGCAGCATGGGCCTCTCCTGGAGCTGGAGATAGACTTCTGATCTGGAAGACCGTGGCAGTAGTCCACAGTCTGCTGAGAGCTCTGCGTGATGCTTTTGGGAAAGTGAGAGGCACGGGGTTTATGGGTGGGAAGAGAAGCACTCTCCATGGAATGGATGAGCTGGTTCTTGCGACCGGCTGCAGGAAGAGGCTGTGCTGGAGGAAAGCACATTTCCTTGATGGGCTGGCACTGGAGCTGATGGCACAAGGCACCTTCCACTGGTGGGACCTGGCAGCTTGGTCCTACACTGGTTGCTCTCAGATACCCCCATCATAAAATCATAGAATGGTTAGGGTTGGAAGGGACCTTCAAAGGTCATCTAGTCCAAACCCCCTGCAAGAAGCAGGGACATCCCCAACTAGATCAGGTTGCTCAGAGCCTCATCCAACCTGGCCTTGAACGTTTCGAGGGATGGGGCTTCAACCACCTTTCTGGGGAACCTGTTCCAGTAAAAAATTTCTTCCTTATATCTAATCTAAATCTACCTCCCTCTATTTTAAAGCCATTACCCCTCATCCTATCACAACAGGCCCTACTGAACAGTCTCTCCCTGTCTTTCTTGTAGGCCCCCTTGAGGTATTGGAAGACCGCTATAAGGTCTCCCCGGAGCCTCCTCTTCTCCAGGCTGAACAGCCCCAACTTTCTCAGCCTGTCCTCATAGGAAAGGTGCTCCAGCACTCTGATCTTCGTGGTCCTCCTCTGGACCTTCTCCAGCTGGTCCATGTCCTTCTTATGTTGGGGGCCCCAGAGCTGGACACAGTACTCCAGGTGGGGTCTCACCAGGGCAGAGTAGAGGGGGAGAATCACCTCCCTCGACCTGCTGGCCATGCTCCTCTTGATGCAACCCAGGATGTGGTTGGCCTTCTGGGCCGCAAGGGCACATTGCCTGCTTATGTTGAGCTTCTCGTCCACCAGCACTGCCAAGTCCTTCTCCTCAGGGCCGCTCTCAATCCATTCTCCGCCCAGCCTGTATTTGTGTCTGGGATTGCCACGACCCATGTGCAGGACCTTGCACTTGGCCTGGTTGAACTTCATAAGGTTTGCATTGGCCCACCTCTCCAGCCTGTCAAGGTCCCTCTGGATGGCATCCCTCCCCTCCAGTGTGTTGACGACACCACACAGTTTGGTGTCATCAACGAACTTGCTGAGGGTGCACTCTATCCCACTGTCCATGTCACCGACAAAGGTGTTGAACAGGGCCGGGCCCAACGTGAGGGGGTCCAGCACCACACAGCTGCTCCAGATCCCTGGGGCCTTGCAACAGAGGCCCAGAAACACCACTGCATGTGAATAGCTCCATTACAGGCTATTCCAATTCAAGCAACAAAATTGCTGAAGATGGGGGCAGCAAGTTTTCTGGGAGCTGGGCAAGGTGTTCCCAATAGCCCACAATATGATGCAGCATTTTTTTTTTGCCAGTATGGGGCACTGAATCTAAGGGAAGAGCAACCCTTCTTGTGCTATTTTTGGCCATCTTAGAGAGAAAAAAAAATCTAATCATGGCCCCTGGCTTGTCATCTTTTCATGAAAGCAGTATAAGCCAGAGCTCCCAGCAAGCCTTATAAAACTCCGGATTTACAGGGGACCTTTCATCTACATCCATTTAAAATGTTCCCTGCCAGGCAACTGACTATGGATGGAAATCATCATTTGAAAAGATCTTACTTTAAGGACTGTACACAGTGTCTTAAATGCTGCTTCAGTTCTTCATCCTTTTCATAGGATTCCAGCATGGTGTGTGCATCATCGTGGCGATAGCAGTAGATTTTATATGTGTCTTCTAGTGGGCCTTTAATCTGCAAGAACACTTCCCCTGTTAAGGAAAAAAACAAAGCGTGTCAAGCCAGACAACAGCATCTCAGAAGGAGTTTTATTATTCCATCACATTAGCCGTGAGCTAAAAAGGCTGGCTTCCACTTTACTTCCCTTAGAAACAATCTTGCGTGTTTATGTGCATTATTTATTACATGTATTTCTCAGCTGCTCATCTTTGTCATAGCCAGGATCCATTATATCAGTGTTAATGCACAAAAATTCCCTCAGGAAAAGGCATGAAATCTCTACACCTCACACCCTTTCATACACAGCCCCCTAATTCACTGCCCCAGCTTAATGCCACCTCAGTGGAAACCACACAGGAGAGCTTAACTGTTAAGAGGAGACAATTTTTGTGTCGTGGGCTGGCAGAAGGGATGATTGTAAGACTGTTAATTTTCCTTTTGACTTTTTTCCAACTGAATATGAACTTAAATGTGTTATAGCAGGAATAATTACTCTGTCTCCCATTAGCCATTTCACTTTTATCTGTTTTGCAAAATCCTGAAATGGCAATTGTTATGGCCTAGAATAGAGATTTTTCTTCACATGACAGAGGAACAACCTCCACCCCTCCCCTAATTAAATAAAACCACAGTGGATTACAGCCATTTTTATATAGTATCTAGGTTTACATACAACTGAAGGGGGAAAACATTTCCATTTCCAGTCCTCTACACCACTATTTTCCCCCAAAGAACAGTTGGGAATTCTAGAGGCACTAAAGTAGTCCTGTGCCCATTTCCCATTTAATTCCAGTGCCTAATTCTCTCAGCTTAAAACCGCTGTGTTGGTTTCTGTGTATGTAAGAAATCTCATCTGAGTGGAGAAGGCATGCTTCATCTCTTCTGCTGAGATATTCATTTGGTTCTTACACCCTGAGGTAGCAGCTCCCTGATCGGCATCCTTGGAAATACACATAATAAACAACAGCTGTGGTGAAAACTCCAGTCTCGGGCATTTACTGAAAATTACGCCTATGTTGCAACCAGTCCAATGTTTTATAAACATTCCTGTTGAGTTATAGCAATGATTACTACAGTTAAAACCCGAACAGCACATTAATTGGGAGCTCTCTATTCATTCACGGAGTGAGCGCCAAGCTGTCGGGCATCCTGCGTGTTTCATCCTGACCAGAGTGGGCTGCTTCATAATACATCGCATTGAACTTCTCCGTCTTAAAGTGAAAAATGATTCAGTTACCACAGTAACACAGCTCTGGGTTTTCTCCCCCGGCAGCGAAGGTTAACTGGGCTGTCTAATGCATGTTGGTTTCAAGGTGCGAATAAGGGAACAACAATGATGGAGCTAAGACCACATGAGTTCATTTTAGTTACTGTAAGGCCACAGTCAGAAAAGCACAAGCATCCTAGCACAAGCACAAGCTCTTTAGCTGTCTGTCTCCTCTGTCTTGTGCTTAATGCTAATGCTGACGGCTACCAACGCACATTGCATCCTGACTTCCCCATGAACTCTCTATACAAGCCTTCATTAGCCAACGATGTAAGGGGAAACCTTAACAAGCTTTCTCTTGAACCTGCTCCCTTGGCACCCGATTCTCAGAGATGCTGAGCTCTCACAGTTTTCACTAACTTTAAGTGGAGCTCCAAGTGCTTAGCATGGCCCGTGCTATGCTAAGCCCTCAAGTGAGGTTATGTTTTCAGTAGCAAAAATGTGAGCTGTAGACTTACAGCTCATTTCAGTATATACTAGAGGCTGGAAATTATCATTCTCTTCTCCAGAAGGAAAGAGATGAACAAGATGTGTTCACTAATGTGTTGTGCAACAATGACAGACACTTTCATTGATGCTCAATGATGAGAAAAACTATGTGCTGATTTCACGGATAGGGCCTTTTAAAAGCAGATAGATTTCTTAAGCCTAAAGCCCTACTTGGTTCTGAGCCATATGGACCGAATCAGATGAGCTTTGGGCATATCACTGTGGGAGCTTGCTTTATGGACCGAAACCACATTGTATTTGGGCACAGCTTTAAAAACACAGTCTTTTGTGCACTCTGACAGATGCAAATCTTTATGATGCCTCTTCTTAAGTGTGGTGGTCATCAGTATCAAAGGGAAAATCCTAGGGGGAAGACTTGAACAACAGAAACAGTTTCTCCCTGTGGCTTTCAGTGTCTTTCAGTGGTGCTTCCTGTGTGGACAGCAGTGGGAGAGGGAGGAAGATGGGGTTTAATAACCAAAGCCAGGGTAAGGTTACTAAGGCTTCATATTCCTCCGTATACAGTATCCAGAACAGAGAGGAGAAAAATACAGAAGAGAACTAGAAAGGGTATTTAACCTCAGTAGCATTTAGCATCAGAGGACCAAGCACCACAAAAGGTCTGTCTACGTTAGCATTTTGGCTCAGATTAGGAGACGGCTTTTGAAGCCAATCTCTCAGTAGTTCTCATCTCCCATACCCTGGCTGTGGTGTAGCACTCACAGACACACAAGCTGAATCCCTCTAAGGATGGTAATTACCAGAACACGCACTCTGAGGGCACATCTTATGCTGTCCAACCAAAAAGGGCATCTCTCAATCCACAGGAACAGGCTACAGCCAATCTGAAGTAAGACCTCTTGAAATGTGTACTATGGATCCAGGACCTTAGCAGCAACTGTTTCACGCTACAAGTCTGCTCCTATTGGACATTACTACTTGTCAATGTGGACATAGCATAAAGTGTGGAGAACTTTGACTATAAGACATAATAAGACATGAATACGAGCAACCACATTGTTTTGGTTTCAAACCAGTGAATTAGCACTTCTCCTCAGCCTCACCGTGATTGGGTTGCCTTCCAAACTAAACTATTTCAATTCAAGATGTTTAAATACCACAAACATGACGGAATATGACAGGCATGTTAAACATTCTCAGCCTGCTTTTTCTATAGACTGGCTTTAAAAACTTTTACACTGATTATTAAGATCCTGAAAACAAAATTATTACCTTGATGTACTTTTAGAGGATAACAAACATACTAACTTATTGCTTATAATCACAGAATCATAGACTCTTTAAGGTTGGAAGAGACCTCCAAGATTATCAAGTCCAACTGTCAACCTAACACCACCATGCCTACTAAACCATGTCTTGAAATGTATATTATAGTGATGTTATAGTGGTTAATGTTATAGTGATGCAATTACTCTCCCTGCTTTTGTCTCAGCCTTTGGAAGAACATCTCACACCTTACTTGCCATCTTTTCCCCTGTCACAAGTTAGCCTTTACTTCTGGATGTGGCAGGGAACTAAAAGGATGATTCTCTTGGCTCTGAGAAAGCCACTTCCTACTGGAATAGAACATTGCTTATTAAGGGTATGACTCACTATGATGCACTTTTATTGAAATACTGCCAAACAACACAGTTGCATCAAACTACGTTAAGCTGTTGCCTTGGCAAACCAGATTGAGACGTGCTAGGACTAATACTTTTCCCAAGCCTCATATGTTTATTATCATGTTTCTTTGTCAAATGGCAACCGATATACCATGTTACCTGTGGTATGTGGTCAGTTTAGGGAAGAAAGAACCTCTCTGACCTCTGAATCATGGCTGGAAGTTTTTTAAACTAAACTGGCTGACTTCTGCACTGAAGCAAATTAAGAATTCTCACCTGATCCCTTAAGTTGGATTATCTACTGCCTCTGCACTGAAGAAGCAGCTATGGGAGAGCTGATGAGTGGTAACTTCTTAAATCTCTTCAGCTGTGCCAGAATGCCAGGTGAATAGTTCACAGCCTTAACATTCATGGCCTGCCCTGCAGAATGTGTGACTGTTGTGGCCAACCTGTTTGCTGAAAATACCCATGATCCCTACAGACATTTATGATTCCTAAGTATTCCATGATTCCTGGAGTGTGTATTACTCCGATAATTTTTAATGCTTTTCTTGAATGGCACAATTATGAGTATGCAATATAAGAGTTGGTCTAAGCATGAGTTAGGTGGGCAATATCAAACTAGATGAAAAGGATATTATCAGTATGTGGCATAACTCAGTGCTGCAGTTTTTACTCATGCTAAACTCACTCTTTCCTTCCTTCCTCCCTCCCCCTAAACATTCAGATGGATGGAAAAAAAGCATCATGATCCTACCAGTACAGCACAGCAACTGGACAGGTTTCACATGTCATTTTTCCTGTGTCATTATGGACAGTTGTAGCATGTTAGCCTCTGGGATGGGTACTAGTTAAGTCTGATGTGGGTAGAGGACAGGAAAGTGTTATGTTTATTCTTTTCCGCAGCTTTGTAGAGCTCAAGAGGACAGTAAACATACCGATTATTTGCATGGGTGGTTCCACATCTGTCGTGGCTTCTTCCAACAATGACAGCAGTTTGGCTGATACTTGATGGACCAATTCAATGTTGCTAAACAAGCCATCCACGTCAAAGCGAGCAATCTAATGGAATACAAATATTAAGCGGCTACTGACGAGGGATAAAGAAGGACATTGTGTATTACAGACCTTCTCTTGCTATGCCCTGAGTGTCCAGCACTCCAGGAAGCACCACTTCTGCAAAACCTCATATAAACATCCTCCTTGTGACTTCAAGGACACATACACACTTTTCAGATTAGTATAATATGGTTGACGCAGTTAACAAAGGGCAATGTTATCAAGTGCTTTTAACCTTATTTTGAACTATTCTTAATCTGAAAGTGTTTACCTAGGAAGGAAATAAATATTATCATCTGAATGAAGAAAAGGTCCTTAGCTGGCTTTAAAATGTTTGTTTACTTTCCCACTGAGGAAAAGAATAGCTGACAGTGGGTTTGATTCCCTGATTACCAGTTGCTAACAGAGGCCACTACATAAACCAAGGCCCCGGTGCTTTGGTGCCAGGTAAAAGACTTCCAGATGCTGGTACCATTTTAAGTTAGTTACCCTATAAATCCAAAAATACAATCAAGATCATATAATTTCCACAAAACAAACACATTTACAATTCTGGGTACTAATATAATCTAAAGACCTTCCTACAGAGGTTGGGTGCACAACATTGACTTCAGTGAACTGCACCAATTTACACCAACAGAAAATTTGGTTCCATGTCCCTACTCATTTTAGAGCAAGTAAAAAATTTCCAGGACACATATTTTTAATACGGTTCTTATTTATTTCCTTGCACAGCAGGGTAATAGTTCATATCCAGGGACAATTGGAGATAGCCAGCGGTAATGTGCTAACACTGAGAACAAAGGCAAGACCGATTTCAACACCCATATTGATACTCTCTGAACCTATCTCTCCATTAGGAACAGAATTGCTGACTTACATAGCAGCTTACCAGATGCCAGGAGGATCAAATTGCATGCTATTGTAACAGAATCAGAAATCTACTTTTAGTACTAATGCAGTTAATTTCTTTATAAGTATTACAGAGGCTAAAACATGTTTTATCCATTTGGAAATACGAAACAGATTCATTGCTGGGTCAATTTTCTAAATGCTATCCTTCTCTAAACACATTACAAACTTTCAATACGTTCGTTTATCCGAGAACTAGCCTTAAAACCATATAACATTCTTGAAAGCCTTTCAAAAATGCAGAGGTTATTAAATTAAGACAGTTATAATCTCTAAATTACTTTTCCTGTATACATCTAGCAGAGAACTTCCGACCTTCCTCCAGCACATTGCCTACATAGTATTTTGAAGTATGCTGTGCATGACCACTTATACAAGTTAATACAGTGACAAAGGACAGAATCAACATTTATGTTTTCAGTTGCCTGGAAAAGAGCAAAGGAATACAGTATGTTTGTCAAAAATCTCAGCAAGTTCAACCAGGGAGTACTCTTGCTTGGTGCTGGCCAGGCTGGGGAGGGAGTCAAGTGGAGACTACTTACTTCTAAGCAGATGAATGAGAAAGGAGGAAGAAGAAGTCAAGTTATGCCAGCAGATGCCAGGTCTCCTGAAAACAGGTTGGAACAAACTCTGACAGAGTTTTAAGAAAGAAAAAAAAAGTCCTGCAAGAGCTTAAACAGCCCAGGCTTTAGCTGGCCACAGCATTTCCTGAAGAGGCAATGCTAACTCTGCATACAGAATACTTGGTTTAAGGTCTGTTTAAAATTATTTTTATTTTGTATTAGCAACAGATATCATTTGTGCAGCCTCTGTGAATGCTATCTTGCAGGCCCCACAAATATGAATCTTTCTCTGGACAACCTCTTCTATTCCCAGCTTTTGGCTGCACAATTTTTCTACAAATTGAAAAGGAAAAGGTGCTCTTTGAATTCTCAGCCAAAAAAGAAAATGGTTATCATTGGCCTAATAAGGTCTTTTGCCTGAAAGATAGTTTATGAGCCTTCCTTCTTAAATGTACCTTTTCTGTGTAGAATGTGAATTTCTGAAGTGCTCACCGGTCTGTCAGGCATAGTATTTCTCCACCACAGCTGTCTGAAAGGCTGGAGAAAGTTGTCTTTACAACTGAATTTAACCTTGATGGGGAGGTTCATGCCATCCCAGGTTGTTATCATGGAAAATACTTGTCTTTATTGGTCTTTACTGCTTTTGGAGGCACCAGTAAAGGTCTGCCAGGGCATGTACCAGGGGTTATAATTACAGAGCAGTATGGAGAGGTGGAAGCTCCTATTGCAGCCCACAAGCAGGGATATAGTGTCCAAGCTGCCCTCCAGGCAAGTACCTTGACATAGGCTTTATGCAAGTGCAGAGCAAGTGTCAGGAGCATATCTGATTTCCCACTCTCCTGGCTAGAGCCCTGGCATGGCCCTTTCCAAAAAGCTAGCTCTGGACTTGCTCCTGGCACCACGTCACTCTTGCGCTGACACTTGCGCTTGCATTATGATTATCTGCAAGCAGAACATGTGTGAGGTGATGACACCGCCTCATCCTCCGCCCCCAGCACTCACCTGCTTGTTTCTCAGGGGCTGAATCACTTCCTTGATGCAGAGATCCAGGTCATTGATATAGTCTTTCTCCGTCTGAATGAGTTCTGCGATGATTTTCACCCTCCTGGCCATCATGTGTCTGCTAACTTCTTCTTCATCCTCCTGCGGTGAAGTGGCAGGGGTTGAGGACCCCACCTGCGGGGCCATTTTTTCTGTTAAAAAGAGGGAGATTTTTGAGGAGCATTGTAATCCCGTGTGCTCACCCCTCTTGCCCTGCGCAACCGCAGAGGAACATAACCGGTGCCTGTTGGAAACTCCAAAATTACCATGGTAAGCAGGAAAAGATGTATAAGAAATGGCAACTCCAGATCAGATTAAGCCATGTCCCATCTCCCTCCTCTAAAACCAGACATGGGTTTGGCAAAGGAAACCATCTGTTTGGTGGTAAGGGGATAACCCATCAGCAGCTGCCCTGACTTTTGTGTTGTGTATGTGGGCAGAAATTTTCCATGGAGCACAGGAAAGCCTGATCCTTGCCACACTGAAATTCAAGGATAGCTGATGCCCTTCTACTCCCTTGAAAACATAGTCTCTATCTGACATCTATTATTATTTGGAAGATGGGAGAAAATGTGTTCCTGTGGAAGAAAAAGTCTGTGTTTACCATAAACAAGATTCACTGGAATAACCTTTACACCATATGATGTAATGTTGAGTCTATTCTTGGGAGGTTGAGGGCTGCAGGTACTGGAAGATAAACTTTCAAATGAAGACAATGTTACTAATGATGACAACGAAACTTGTAATTCTGTTTAAAAATATTCTTTGAAAGAGGCAAAGGAATTACAGGAGAATATGGGAAAAAGTTTAATGATCAAAACCAAACATTTCCTGGAACAACAGAGATCACTGGGATCCAGACATTCTTAGCTATTTTTCCATTCTTAAGACCTAAAATATCTGATTTGTTCCAAATACATGGAAATGCAAGCAAGCCTCCTACAGATAGGTAATTTATGTATGCTACAGGACCTGCACAGACCTACTTAACTGTAATGGTGATCTTCCCTTTTGCTGGTTCATAACCCAGCCTGCAGACATCCATTTCAGCTGTACAAAGGGCACCAAATTTTATCTGTGTACACTGACAATCTGTATTTTTCCTTAGGAAAAAAAACCACACACATACACACAAAAATGAAAAAGGGAAAGATTTACAGGCTATTCTGGTGTTTTCCTGCTAGCCACAAGATGGTGCAGAGTACCAACAAAGACAGACATATCATTACACAACTCATCTCTGCATTACCCAGGTCGTGCTTTGACAGCATGGGCTTTTATCGCTCAGCGGCAAAGGACAGGAATCTCTGCCGAGGATCAGACCGCTACGCCTTCATGTCAACTTCTTGTAGGGAGCATAGTGTATAATGAGGCAACAGCAAGCAGTATCTGATGCTTTGCTCGCTGATAGCCAATACTGAATATATTGCAGTTGTTCGAACTGATTGCCAAGGGCGAGGTCATGAGCGCTCAAGTGAGCGTCGAAGAGCGTGCAGCTCACCTGTACACCACCAGCCAAGGCTGTAGATGACAACCTGGAACTGGACGTGTGGGAAAACCAAGCAGCTTTCAGGAAAGAGGGCTTTGAGCTGTCTTCCACTGAGAGGTGTAAAATGTTATAAATCCAATGTATTGTCATCTCCAAGCCCTTCTGCAATTATGCTCACCACTGATATTCAGAAAGGACACTTTTGTTATGAATGCTTCTCCTATCAGGTTTTTTAGTGAGACTGATGTGACCACAGTTATTGTTTTAAATAGCTGCTTTTGGGACTGCACCTCTGCCTTTGTACTACTAGTTTTAAACACTGAGAACAAGAAACCCAAACAAGGGTGGGGTGGGGTGTGTTTTTTCAGAGTTTTCTTTATTTAGATGTACATTTTACCTCTGAGTTTTTAGCCTTGAAGTCTGTGTATAACACAAGTATGAACATTTTGTCCTCAAGTTTGTATACGGACAAAAAAATGGAAACACAATGAGGATGTCTCCCCTCTGCAAGGCCTGGGCTATCAAAACAATTTTTAAGTTGAATCTTGCCCTAGTGAGTCTGTGCTGGTGTGAGTGCATGGACTGCACAAGAGCTCGCACTGCTGCAGAGCTCATCCACCAAAAGTGCTCTGTGCTGAACAAAAAACAAGTCTCTGCCCCTACTTTAGTAAGGAGAAGAGCAGAATTGGTACCAGCATCACTCCACAGCCCCCTCTAAGCAATTTTCTGACAGGGCTGCAGAGTGAGACTACCTTGCCTACTGCTTACATGCCAAAATGGCAGGTACTTTTTCCTCTAAAAGCTTACAGTATGTAACCACACTTAAAAATTCACAGGGAACAACATGAACAATCCATTTCAGTTCCAGTTCTGCACCAAAATCAGCATTTTTCTTGAGATTGAGTATGAAAACATTCACATGTGCTACTGTATGAGAAAGTTCAGGGTGATTCCTGAGAAAGTGAAGAGAGGACCAGATGTCCTGGAAGATCTCAGACATGTTGTTTCATCTCAGATGTAGCACTGTTATGATATCAGATGGAATTTGAAGGTAAATACAAGATGCTGTGCAAAAGAACTTTCTAATATTTCATACTGGTGGCAGGGGAGGGCACTATCTGAGCAAAATAAAGCCATTGTATCCCACCTCAGGCTTGTAGTCATGATCCCTCGAGAGGATGTTCTTTCCATTTAAGTCATTAGATCGCCCTGATCAAATTTGATTCTTGAATTATGTCAGGGCTCACCTATTATCCTTGTTGCATGATAGATAACGATGCCAGGAAAGAAAAACTACTTTCAAGAGGAAGAAATAACCGTGAGATATATCAGGTAGATGCTGTTTCCTTATAGAAAACATGTTTCTTAAAAAATGTATCCTTTTGTTAAAAGTAATATAATTTTCCATTTTCACTCAATGTGTTCACTTTTTCATTTGAGACATGTCTGTCTCTATAGAACAGAACAGCAAGATCTTGAAGTGATGATTACAGCCAAAACCTGTAGTTTCATGTTCAGCCGATTGCTTTTGACCAGTTTGAGAACATTAGTAGCTTGCTGAAATCCTTGTGGAGTAAGTGAAAGTTTAATGAATGCACAAACAGCAAGTGCATATCTGGAACATAGGCAGACTTGTTTCTACCCGGTAACTTCTACCAGCCCTGGACTGGTTTGAGAGAGAGGATTAGCAGGAAGAGACATTGCTGAGGATTAAGTGTTGCAGTAAGAATTTGGCTCGTTCATCCTCAGAGATGCCAGTTTAGAAAAAAGAAAACACTGTCTGTTGAATGGTTTATTAGACAGCTACATCTTAAGACCAGTTCACAAAAAAAAAGTAATTGGTACTTTTAGTAGGCATAAAAATGTAAAGGAGAAGGTAGTGTTTGCAACTGTTAGTTTGCGATGTCAGTTATCTGCTGGAGTCATCTTTCTGGAGGACTTTGCTTTGGAGAGGAAGGTGATGACTTTGGTTTTCCAGCTGTGTATTGAAGTACACAGCTCTAGTTGCAAGGAACAAGAGGTTCACTACGTGATGACATGGACAAAGCAGCCCCACTATCTTACAAAAAGTTTCTTGCAAGTGTGAAGTCTAAAAACATCCCCCAGATGGAGACATCCAGCAATGTAGTGAGAGCATGGAGGAACAGAGCCCACAATATGGAAATGCAGCAGCTCTCTTCTAGGCCCAGGGGAAGTATTGAGGGATCCACAGCAAGCGTCTGGAGGAGCAGCCAAAGCAGGTTTGCAAGATCTATGTGTGCAAATTTCTCTGGATTTTCCACCTAGAGAGTGAGTCGCTCCAAGAGGTCTGCTCTATCCATCCTTCTTCCCATATTATTTATATTATGTTTTCCCCTGGGAACAGGACTCAGGTTTCTCCTGGTCTAATGCTTTTCATCTGGAAGTGAAGGTGCTGACACAGAATATAGCAACAAGTACAGTGATGTTGGTGCATGGAGTGAATAACAGGCCTTTTCATTACTTAGGCAGCATTTGGAGGACACCAAAGGAACCCAAGTTCCGCACTCGTGCTGTGCAGATACAGGGATTTTGCCTGGCAGTGAAGGCATAAGTTATCAAGATATAACAAACAAATGACAGCATTACTGTGTTTTCACGTGTGAAACTTGAGTCTCACACTACCCTAGATAAAATTATTCCTCTGTGAAAGCAAGTCCTCAGATAGCCTGCACCCTCAGATAACCTAGCGATTACACACAGGAATGTACACCGGCTTTTATCAGCTGGATTTGGAAACGAAACACAGGCAGCCAAGTTCAGAGACTGCTGCTGCGGTAGGTTCCCTCTCCTCCCTTTGCACTGCGGCTCCGGCTCTGCCCCTTACTGGTTCCACTGTGGGTGCTGGGAAGGCTGCGGAGCACAGGGACACTGGGGCCCTTGGCAGTGAGGGAGCCTGAAATGGGACAAGCTGTGGCAAAAGATGGAGTGTCCCACTGCATGCGGGAGGAGAAGTGCATTACGTGAGCTAACACACAAGGAGCTTTACTCCAGATGCCCCTCCCCTTGTGAAGGACCACTTCAAAGGGGTGTCATCATAGTTTTGCACCAGAGTTATTACAGTGCAACAGTGTGGTGCAAATCAGATCTGCTGAACTCCAAGTTGGGCATTGAAATACAAAAGGATTGGGAGAGGGTTGTGGAAAACGCCTTTTTTTCTTCTACTCACAGACGCACATAACAGCAGCATTGTTCAGGAGCAGGTTTGTGCACACGGATTGTGAGTTACATATGCAAAAAACCCTTTTCTGAACACAGGAGGAGAAAACCACAGGACCAGAATGACCTTCCTAGGCAACAGGTTCGCTCATAAAATCTGCATCAGAAACTTCCTTGCAATTAGGTCATTCAATCTTTGATCATTTTTTTTTCATTCCATAAGGTACAGAAAATATTTACATTCAACATGCAAGTTCTTTCTTCAATTCCTTGACAGCAGACCGCTTTAATTATATGTGTGCTGACAGGACTACAGAGAGATCCCATGTGACCGCAGTGGAAGGGAAGAAAGCTTATCATCAGGTGACAGGAGAATGCCCTTATTGTTAGCGCCGATACTTACAAATAAACCTTTCCAGTGTGTCATATACCGGTATAAATATACCACTCGTGTGGCATTGAGCTAATATGTTAATAAAGTAAGAACGGAGGAAGGGCTGCATCTGAACCGCTTCCCCTGGGACACAGGCACCTCAGGATGTGCCGCAGATTAGCAGTGCGAACTGTGAGCTGCCTGACCCACAACACAAAGTATCCCAATTAATAAAATGTTTGCTAATATGCTCAGAGAAGGATCCAGAAACCTCCTTGGATCTTAGTCTTCACTCCCTCACCCTGGTTGCTGTTACAGGTTATGCGGCAGTAGCTCTTAAGAGTCCTAAGCCACATGGCAGGACTTGGTTGTGCTAAGTGTTGTGCAAACACTGCAGCACAAAATGGATTCTGCTCTGAAAAGATGAGCTCGCTTCCCAGCCTGGCTGCCACTGTAGTAAGTTCAAGGAATAACTCCAGCTTTAGTGCAGTGCAGGTTAACAGAATTCGATCCTCCAAGCTGAAATTTGCATGGGAGAAAATAAAAGTATTTGTTAGATTGTGATTTCTCATCACAGGGCACATGGGGGTATTTTCACCAAGCCATCTCCTGCGCTTCAGGAAATAATCCGGACTTTTACTCCTTACTGTACTTCAGCAAACCAGCCGCTCCAAAGATCAATACATTTTGCAGTGAAATAGGATATTATCTGCATTGTAGTCCAGAGAAAGTTAATCAGTAAGTACAGCGCAAAGCAAACACGGAACTGGGGAGAGGCATGGAGGATCTTCGCTCCTGTAAAGAGGCTGCGTGCACGGGCAGCCCAGGTGGGAGGAAGCGGTGTGCAGTGCAGGGAGAAGGATGGGATGGAGGAAGGTACCCTGCTCGTGATGGAGCGAAGGGGGACGAGTTGCCTCTGACTGGGCTTTTGTACACCAAGGGGTAGCAGCTTTCCAGGAATTTGTATAATTTCACAGGTTTGTGCATTATTTCTGGTGTGGTTATTGCTCATAACTACATCAGACACAGGAAAAACATGAAATTTGGGGATCAGATGCAAGCTCTGAGGCAATATATTGTGGTAGCTGAGGGATTTGAATCCCTGTATCTATTGCAGGTATGTCACTGATGTAGAGAAGAGACCAACTCCTACCAGTTAAACAGCTACAGGTAATACATTTGAAAACAGAGCTGCTAAATACCATGTTGTGCTTAAGGATAGTAGCAAGTTCTTTATTCCTCTTGAAAGAACCTATGTGCAGGATTTTCTAGGGAATGTAGAGCAGAGCACTGCACAGAAATATCACAGGAGCTGTGTCTTAGCTCTTATAATGACCCTTGATATTATTTCTGCATCCACCACAAATGCAACTGAATGTATCTTCCTTAACTCCACTCATCCCTCTTTAGAAAAGCGATGCTTCTATCCAGCTGATGAACAACTATGGAAGACAAAAATAT
The DNA here is from genome assembly GCF_036417535.1 of Chlamydotis macqueenii. NCBI lineage: Eukaryota > Metazoa > Chordata > Aves > Otidiformes > Otididae > Chlamydotis > Chlamydotis macqueenii. The sequence continues at coordinate 27,033,496 of NC_141559.1, forward strand.
ATATCTATAGCTTGATGAAGGTATTTCTGGACTCATCCAAGAATGCGACTACAACCTGAGTTCCAGATGACTGCATGGTTGTATCACAAACCTGACATTTGATAGCAATCACCTTATTTTCCCCTATCTAAAATGGGGCTGAAGGAGCTTGGTTATCTCACAGGATAAGTTGAAATAGATGCACTAGTGCTTGCCAAGCTCTTTGAGAATATAATGGTTACTTTGCATCTTGTTTCCTTTTAAAAGAAGAGTAAAGCCAGGAGGTGTTGCATGGCCATTCACACCAGATAAGGTATTGAATAGATGTGTCTAGTATAATAATTAACAATGAAAATGCTTTCTCCTGTTTTTAATGAATCCTTAATTTAAAGTAAAAAACAATTGCAGAGGTTTGCACCTTTGACAATTCTATTGTGCTCATGTTTGTAGACTTGCAGAGCAAAACACCTTGATTACCCTGGAGATTTGGGTAGTAGGCTCCCTTTCTCAGTCTTTATAGAAAACATTTGGATGTTTTCCATGCTGTTTTCTAAAAACAGCAAAACTTAAGAGAAATTCAAAGGCAGAAACCGAATTCTCAGGAGTGTGACTGCTTGCTCACTTGTTTGGGTTTTTTTTTGTTTGTTTGCTTATAGGCTTTTATTTGAGGACCTGTATCTAGCACGCTGAGCTGAACTTCAGAGTTGCTGGAAATGGCTGTGGGGGCAACAACCTGGTTTCTACTCAGGGAACCATATAAAGCACGCAGAGGGTGGTAAGGGCCCTGGAGAGATGTCTCCACCTTGCACAAATGTGCTGCAACACTGATGCAGGCATTGCAGTGTAAAGACACCTTGGTCTCTGTGCTCTGCCTAGATTGCCTGCCACTATCAGAGATGTGCCTCCTGCAGCCTCTGACTCGGTTTCCCAGCCCCACTCACAAGGCATTCCCTTCTGTAGGGTTTGCTCCTGTCTTACACATCCTTGTATGTGCTAACACCAACCACAGTTCTGAAGTGTCTGTTAGAAAACGCATTAACAGGGCACTATAGAAGGGAGGGGCAACTAAACACGGAGCTTTTCTTCCAATTCATATGGGAAGCAAGTACAAATTATTACCATTTGTATCTTTTCGCAAAGCATTTACCATTCTAGGGTGATCAGAGAGTCCCGACCTGGTGATATAAAACAGATCGACCTGGTGATATAAAACAGACCATTTATGTCACCAATAGACCTGTTGGGTTTTCTTACCAAGAAAGGAGAACTCAAAAGCTTTGTGCCAACAAAACCGCTTCCCTCACCTTGGAGTAAGCTGCTTCACATCCAAGCGCTAGCGAGAAAAATGAGGACCGTAAAGGTGTACAATCATAGGACATCGTCAGCGCTGGCAGGTATCAACACATTAGGTGTGGGATCCGTGATCGTTACCAGATCCAGGCACATCCAGCTCACCAAAATTTGGTCCAGATCAGGCCTTGGCACACAACCATTTCTTTCTCATGGGATGGCAAATACACTTCACAGGAATTTCTACCGACTTTGTATTTTCACTCTGAGGACAGGCAACTTCTAATCCAATATAAAGCCTGCAGGTACCTTGTTAACCCATCAACGTTTTTCTTGAACAAACGCCCGCAAGCAGAGTGAGCCGATACCAGACCAATGCTTTGCAATAGGCGGCCGCAGCAGTCTCAGCCAGTGGCAGGAGCTGTTAAGCTGGATTTACCATCTCTTTGGACTGCTGCCATAAACATAACCTCATGCTTTGCCATGACTACCTAGGCTTCCCCGCCTCCTTTGCTCCAGATTTTAAACAGGAGACATTCACGGCATGAATACACCTGACGTGGGACAGAAAGACCTCACGCTTTTTGCTGGATACTGTGCTCATAACCTTGACCTCACATAGGCAACCCCCTTCATGGGTAAAAAACTGCTGCTTTGGTGGGACGTGTGCCAGGAGCTTGCCTGCCCAGCCATAGCAATCCATGCTTGTACCCTGAAACACCCCCGCCAGATCCCTGCAGCGCGTGCCTGACTTAACTGACAATTTTTCATCTTCTCATTGATTAGCTATCATGAGGAGGGAACAGCATAATCGATGAACTCTCTGTTGGTTTTCAGTGTACGCAGCCCCCGTAGAAATCCTAGTATTTTCCGGTTTATTATTTTATTTTCTGCTTTTATTGTCTCTCTGAAGGAATGCTACTTCCTAATTAAGTGCATCAAAACCACAATGCAGCAACCAAAAGTATTTTCCTATTTTATTTCCCTGTAAAGGATTACTGCCACAAGAGTGACTGTCACTAGGCAGTTACATCACTATGTGTAATACACGCATATATTACAATAATACTCAATCCCCACATTTGTGATGAGACCCTGTTGTTCAGGACCATGGAAACGCACAGAAATTCCCAAGTTTGTGTTCCAGAGTGCTCCCAGAAATAGCCATACACATTCTTCATGCTTTTCCTCAATTTGTGGCACCGCATTTAATTTTGATTGACAGGCCCAATACTGACATAATTTGCCAATTTCTGGTCCAGACGCAGTTTGGTTATTTGAAAAGCAACCCTCTCCATAACAGTATAATTTGAATCAATATATCCATCAACACATATTTCAGTTCAAGCTTGGACAATCTGAGTAACAGATAAACACATTACCGATCTTGGTGGTTTTAACCGAAAGAAAAAACTGCCCTTGACGCTTCTAATTAGTTAGCATATACCCCACTTGATAGACAACAAAAGACAGATAGGACGGAGCGATCGGATTCGGATTCTCAATTACTGTTTGCGTTGCAAACATGTTCTGGTGACAAACAAGAAAGATCCTGGTTGCACACGCATTTTGCGGGAACGCACCAAAACATTTGATTGCATTTTACTTCCTGTCTACGCGACATTATTTAGAAAAATCAGGAGAAACATTTCACACTCTGGCAAGCGGAGGGCAAGGGTGAGAGGGGGCAACAGCTCACTACAACTGCGACTGCGTGGGGGCAGAGGTTGCTGTTCCCTTTTTCTCGAATCTGCAGCCTGGAGGGCGTCAAGATCCCACCCCAACCCAGAGCATCCCTAGCAGCCGAGCACTAAGCGAGCTTTTCCGATACCTTGTAATTTCTGGCTGTACTCTGTCCTGTCAGACTGACTCCTCCTCAAGGCGCCGTGGTCCCCGCCGGCAGTGTTCTCCACCACGGGCTCCGTCCTCCTTCTCTCCCCCATGTACAGCTTGTTCCTCAGCAGAGCCAAATTCCTCCTCCTGCCCCCCACGCCTTCCTTCCCTGGACACTCTGTGCCCGCCATGGCCAACCTGGCTTGGTGGCGGCAGCAGTGGCAGGGGAGACAATAGCTTGATTTTTAGGGAGGTGAACTGGCTGCCCAGGTGAAGGCTGGTTGCTTTGGGCTTGGTTTTGGAGCAGGGCTCCGCAGGGCCCCAGGCTCAGCCCTGCCACCTGTACCGGAGCAGCTCCTCCCCCGGGAAGCTGACGCCCCAGGCAGTGTTTGCGTTCACCTGCCAAGCACGCCTGGCGGGGCCGGTTTCAGAGCCAGCCCTAAAACCGTGGCCATACAGGGCCCGCTTCTCCTGCTTCAGGGGACGTTCCTCACTCCACCGTGGGTGCTGGTGCCCCAAAGCGGAGTCACGTCCTCCCGGCTTTGCCTGGGCTGTCCCTTGGCATGTGCTGGCAGGGAGATGCTCGAGCATGGCAGGGCATGGCCATGCCTTCATCAGACGCCTTCCCTTTTGGGGAAGCAGAGGGCAACTGGAAGGGAACACCAGTCATGCCCTTGACCCTCGCTCCTCCTCCTTCCCCTGGGGCAAGTGCCCAACCCTCAGCCTGGTCAGGACCCCAGCTTGCAGCGTATCTCATTACAGGCTCCCGACCCCACCGAGATGTGTAGTCTTTAGACTGGAAACTCCTGATCTACAGGTTTGAAGGGAGACCGGATCCCCCAGGACAAGGAAGAAAAGAGCTGGGAAGGGAGATGAAAACCCCTCCGGAAGGTGGGAAGCAGCATGGAGACTTGTCTCGAACCAGGCTGCGTCCTGCTTTACACTAACGCACAGAGAGGCAACATGAGAGCCTGCCAAGGACCCGCCGAGGCTGTCGTAACAAATCACCCGTGGTCCAACAGCTGAGGAAGCGGAGAGCAAAACGCCTGGTTGTAATACCTTTGGATCAGCCCCCTGGAAAAGATCTTATTATCCTGTCTGTTAGTAATGGCCTCTGGCACGCAAGCACTGTCTAGCGATCCTCCGTAGCGCCGCTCTAATCAAGCTCATGTTAAAACAGCAGGAGCTGCTGGCATCCAAGCTTGGACGGGACTTATCCCGGGAAAAGCCCCAACAGCCATCAGCACCAATCACTTCCGCTGCTGCGACAGCCAGCCCCTGTGGCCCTCCCTGCCCCAGGAAACGCCTGGTGGGAGCCCCACCGTGCAGCCTAATCGGTGTCAGTCGCACACACGCTCATTGCCACAGCATCTGCCGGTGGACACAACTAACGTCCCTCTGACAGATGCCGGTGGAGTGTATTGCTCCAGTGCTGCCACGCTCTGTCCCCAAAGGACTGCGTAGTAAAAAACAAGCGGGGATGCAACACAGTAGTGTAACCTCATGGCCAACTTTCCTTTTCCTTTCCTTTCAGAAGCTGGTCCTGTGATGCAACCTCCTGATCAAAGCCCCTCGTTTCTACCCAGCAGTGAGAGGAAAAGGTTATGAAACTGTTAAGCAATTTACAACGTCAAATTGCAGCACCGTGCCAGCGCTGCACAAAGTGTCCAGCCCAAACGCAGCCTGGCAGGGAAATAAAGCGGTGAGGGGGATACTGGGAAGACTTCGTGCTCACGCAGAGAAATCACATATTACGCAGGCAATTCATGTGTTACATCTCGCCTCCTCTTTGATATTCCCTAAGAAACTCTTTGTTTTGCAAGTCAGACCACAAAAGTTCCTTGAAAGGCAGAGCAGTGGTGACAGGGGGAGAGGCAGGGACAGATTGGTGACACCCTTCTGACAAGCATCAAAGCCCCAGTAACAAGTAAACAGATTAAGGTGGGAGTTGAGGGAAATCAACCACCCTATTTCCTTACACCGGGGACTTCCTGAGGGTTTTGGTTTTTTTTTTCTGAAGCAATGGCTTGGCATTCAGCAAGGGTGGTAAAACTGGTTTAAACAGTCATCACCCTGACTTCCCCCCTCCCCTGGATAATTTTTGTTCCCACTAGTGCTGCAGGGTGTAAACACCCGCATTTGAGAGGAGATGGAGGAACTGATCTGGCTGAAAACTCCCTCTTTCCCCTGGGCTATTTTCCATCTGGATCTGTGTTCCTGTTTAGTTCATCATCCAGCCATGCCAGCAGTCGTGGCAGCATGAGGCAGGGGACCATGCAGGGGCACGTGTAAGCAGCTGAGGGTATGGCTGACGTTTCCTTAAGCTGGCATTGCCCAGAGAAGGTATTTTCCCCAGCCGGGATTTACGGCGTCATGCTTTTCAGAAGACACAGGTCCCATCATTTATATGAGATTTCATTCTATTTATTTAAATTAAGATGGTTTGAGGGGAGAACTGAGGAACACATTTTGGCTGGGTGAAGGTGAAAGAACAAACGTTACAAAATTCTTGGCTTTGTAGGCTCTTTGCCACATACGCAGAGTTACAGCCAAGATAGGATATAGTAAAGTTTGCTTAGGTGTTTATTACTATAGCAATCAACGCACATGCAGCAGTTGTCTTCCTCTTTCTCCTCAACTCTGTCGCTGGGTGTGAAAAGGTATGTGTTCGTTCGGCAAGGGAATGATTGCGGGGAAAGCCGGCTGGGGTTTGCTGCTGCCTTTCTGCTTGCAATGGTTTACCTGGCTTCAGCCGGCAGCGCACATCTGAGGCAGCCAGGAGCCCAGAGCTAGCTTACACCGCAGCTTGGAAATGTAGATTAGTACTTTCTGCAACCTCAAAATATCTCCTCTGGGCCACTCAGCATGGAAAAGGCTGAAAATAGTATGTTTTCTGTAAAGCTCCAAGTGGGGGATGCATTCAGGACTGGTGGCTCCCTTGTTCTGTCTGGGGGGAGAGAAGTTTGAGACACATCCTGCTTTGTCCATCGTCATGTTAAATCCAATGATTGTTTTACACTTATGGGCTGTGCCAGTGAAGTCAGTAGGAGGAATATCTAAAACCAGTAAGATGTGTATTTGAGCAAGATACCCCTATAAATTCTTATTACTGTTTACTGTAGTTTAGCTGGACTATAACAAAATGCCACAGAAAGCACGGCCAGAGCTGTGAAGTTCTTGACTTCAGCTGCCACTCACAATAGTATGAGCAACCCCCCCTCAATTTCCAAATTGCTTCTGCTCCCTTCTGGCCCTGGTAACAGCCAATGGTTAAGCAGTACCAAAGTCACTAAACCGTAAGACAAGAGGGACTATTTGGCATCTACGCAGACAAAATGCTCTTTCTACAATTAATGTGAAAATCCCTTCAACTGCTGTATGTTGTGCCCATTTAATTCTCCTAAGCAAACTGGAATCCAGTTGATGCTAGCACTCACAGAGGAGTTATTTGCATGGAAGCCACCCTGCTTAAGAGACAGAACAGGTGCTGGTGTCAACACGGAAAATATTGGCATTGTGTTCCCAAGCAACTGTATTAGATGCATATAAGAGCTTATTGTTGTATGGTCAATGTGAACCTTTATCTCAGTCCTGAGCTATAAACGAATGGGGAGTGCCAACAAGACTGATGGTCATCAAGTAAGCAAACAGTTATTTGTTTTCTTGTAATAACTGACAGCTGTTACAGAAGATTTCTTTATAACTTAGTATTTCAGAGCATATATGAAAAACACTGGTGCAGGTTGACTACCATGCCTGTTCCCTTTGAGTGGAGGTACAGACCACTGCTGGAGTCCTGCGGCAATGACACTGGACTGCCATCTTCAAGTTTGTTCACTGCAATGACCAGCACTGCCACCAAGTGAAAAGAGCGTCTCGACAGGCAGCTGCAGAGTAACTTCACCAGCCAGCACCAATTTTGCCCACGTAAAGCAATTACACTCGACAGGCAGTGGAGAAGCAGGAAGGTACCATGGCTCTGCTGCAGAAAGGTGTCCCACCACCCTCCTCACAGGTGGAGCGTGACAGCAAGAGCACAGACATCTCTATAGCTCCCCGCCCCCATACAGGGAAGCCTAGGGATGTATAAAAGCAAGTCCGTATCTCTCGTCACTCCGCCTGTATGTGAGAGTAAAAGCAAAGATGTCTTCTGAGGGACAAAAAGTTGAGCCTTTGATAAGAACAATCACGCGTAAGGCCCACCAAGGACTTTGAGCACTGGAAAGCTGCTAGTTACATACACCCTGCCTGTTTGCAGCTATACTGGTAAGATAAGAACAGAGTGACGGGTGAGGATAAAAGCAATAAAAAGGGAAGACTTAAGGACAGGTAAAACTGGAGTCTACACATTGATTTTTCACAGTGAATGAATCAAAATTACTTTGAAATATGCATAGAAAAAAACTTCAAACACCTTTCAATAGTACAAAAAGAGAAAAAAGCCTGTCTTGCAGGTGAAAAGTTATCTAGCATGGCAGTGTCACCTTCACTTCTACTGTTGATCTTGCTAAACTGGTGATTCCTGTAGAGAAACAGGTCTTTAGAAGTAAGTGTGCAGCGACGATTTCTTTCAGCCCTGTCTGTAGTGTTTCTTGTCTAAATATTTGTGGGAGAAATTAATAAAGCATATGCCTGCTGGGGCTCAAGCTAGGCTGTGGATACTTCTAGGAAAGGATGGCTCAATCTATCAGGCTATGCAATCCATCCCCTCCAACTCCTGTGATGCTTTCTCACTGTGAACAAAGCCTCTGCCCCAGTTTACCCATACAAAAGGCTGCCGCGTTTTCTGCCTACAGAGAGGGACCAGGCTCTCAGATGAAACACCTGCTCGAGAAGAGAGGGGATGTTGCGAGAAGGGTCAGCGGGGCTTGAATTGTCCTCGCAGTGCTGGTGGATCTGTCACTGTCCAGCTGGGGCTTTGGGTCAGTCTGTGAAACAGGCTGGGAGCTGGGCCAGCTCTCAAAGGCCTACATCTAAGGGCAGTGCTGCTTTGAAAGGGCTAGGAGGTGTGCAGGAGAGGGGAACTCGCTAAGGAACCAAGTGGCCCTTTGATTTCTTTGGTGTTGCAGCCGTGCAGTTATTTTCTAAGGAAAATAACCTGACTCTGTTGATCAAGTAGATGGCACTGTGATACCAAAGCTAATGAGGAAAGACAAGCAAGCGAGCGAGGCACAGATAAAAAGACAGGAAGATGAATCTTCATTATTGTTATGCTTCAATGTAAAATAGGGGGGGTGTAGAAATTACCAAAGATGAAAAATTTTCTGTGGCATGCTTTGAGAACCTTATGTCTGGCAATTCACAAATCAAGAGGAGAACAGAGCCTAAAAAGACTTCATCATGAGCAGTAGGTGAGATTTTCCTTCCAGGTCCCTATTTTGAATTTATAGAATTGCAGCTTCACACTAAAATTTAATGTTTCCAAACAATATTTTTATAGCTGAACTGGAATCTTTTTCCTCTCTCTCTCTTTTTTTTTTTTTTTTTTGTGTATGAGCATGTATGTAAAAGAACAAATGAAAGAATGAACAGAAAAGAAGACTGGTGATTTCTGTTATGTGATGGGGTAGTTGCTTCGGCATAACAAAGATAAGAGTCTTAAAAAAAAAAAAAAATCTAAGTTTTAGTTCACACTCACAAACACATTTCAGTGGGTATTACGGTAGGCTGAAAATCCTTGGTTCACGGGGCTTAAAATGAGCTCAGTACACAGGTCCAGGAAGAAAGAAATGGGCATATCATACAAAGCTTGACTCGGCCATGGTCTCCTGGCCTCTTGACGTGTAAATCACTTGCCAGGTGAGAAGTTAATCTGGCAAGTGAATCCTAACATACATTACGAAAAGCATGGTTAAAAATGAAACTAACAGTTCATAGAAACAACTTATTCAGAAAAAAAAAACCAGACTGCGAACTTCACATCTTCCTATACACAGCAGTGAATATTATGACTAAAAACGAATTTTGCATAATTACAGAGGATCAGCCCCTTTAAAGCAATAGGGTTATTGAAATGAGCTCACCACTACAAAAAAGGGTTCACAACCTGATCCAAGGTACTTAGTTTCTTTGGGATAAGAGCCTTGTCTTCATTCCCATTGAGATGGAAAGTAACATAACCTAATAAACCTAATTCTAGTTACTGAAATATACATTTTTTTCCTTTTAATTAGATGATGTAGTCTTTTGTTGCCACCAGGCATTTGTCAGCATGTAAAATGTAAATACCTGAGTAAGCAGGCTGTGCGTAGACCTTCTCTCCCAACTCCAATGAAAGAGATTACTGACTCCAACAACCTGTCATCCTCCTCCTGTTGCAGACTGTCAGTGTAAAGATCTGCAGAAGGAGTTCATGCTCCTTAACTTGCTTCAGTTGAAGCACAGCCTGACTAATTTAGCCCGCATCTCTAGACTGCCTCAGCTAGCCTTGCCTGGCTTCATCTCAACTGTCATTCAGCACTGACAGGAGCTGGTCCATCAGCGCTTGGTGAGATGGCGACGGCTGAACGAGTGAGCACTGGCAATCAAGCGCAGGCAGTGACCTGTTCCACCAAGGCGGCTGGACGGGGAGGATGGTGGTCCATGGCTGCTGGCCTTCTGCACACAGGTAGCAGCAAAACAGAAGGCTGGCAAGAATTTATTCCTTCAGATTAATGGTTTTATAAACCATGGAGATTGAAGTTATATTACAGCAAAAGTTAACGATAATGATGTGATCACCAGTCAAGAGCAAATACACTGAAATAGCACATAGTGATACTAATAAAATTCTTCAAAGCCTTATTAACTGAACAGATTAAAATTACTTTCATTCAGAAGGAAGGGGAACTGTTGGGTTTTTTTTTTTAACTATAATATATTTTCTGCATGTAATTTGCACAGCATTTTCGTGGGCAAAACATTAATTTTATATGTATGTGTGTGTCTATGTGTATATATAAAAATATATACCAAATAAATGTAAATGTACACTGCAAAGTATAAACTTTTGAAGTAAGGATGTCCTTCAGGCTTAGGTGATTATACTGCTGCTGAGTTTTTGCTATACTCCAGTGGCATTCTGCTGGAATGAGATTCACCCCTGTGCAGAGGGCAAGCATAAAACTTAAGTACCATGCAAGTCCTACTTAAGTCTCAAGGACCTGGTTCTAATGCCATTGAAATAAATATCAATATTTTCATTGTCTTTCAGTGGGAGCTGCTTCAAGGTCAATAAATGGGATCAGTCCTATACACACCTTTTGCTGGCCCAAGTGGAATGATACTTGAAGGAGCTGGATGTAAAATGCTTGGGAATAAAAAGAGGTGAAATAATACCTCGGTAGTAACAGTCTTGGTAATTCTGGAGAATTTTCTTAATGTAGATATTGGACTCAAAACATTCATTTGTTTCAAAGATTCAAAAATGCCAGGTAAATGTAGTCTAACCAGGAAGTTGGTCTTACCCAAATCTGACTTCAGAAGTACTGTGTGTACTGCTGCCATATTCTGTAATATAATGTGTAATACCGAGAAATATAGTCAAACTATTTAGAACTTTATTATTATTATTATTATTTCTAGAGTACTAAGATAATTTTGGATACTTTAGAGTACTAAAACATCATGTTCTCTGCTCTGGCAGCATTAGCAGGGTTGCTGTGTGTTTTTCTGCTACATCATCTATTCTTGCTTGGTAACACAATGGCATCTATTTATGCATCGAAAAAGCACCTGCACAGAAATTCATTTATATGTCATAAATTCCAAGTGTTTCATAGCTGATTTGCCACTATAGGTGAGAAAGCTTTAGACAAGACCATGTTCACAACACAAGGCAATGAAGAACCCTGCACTCAGATTTTGTGCATCTTACAGGGACTCCTGGCCACAGCACTGTATTTCACTTCCCAGCTTGTAGAGCGAACCAAATATATATTGGACTCCCTCTAGAATAAACTTACACCCAACTGCAAGTGTAAAAACACTGTGTGCCTGCTCAGTAAGTGATTTTCAAAGGCTCTGACCTTCCATAAATGAAATCCAGATTCCTCAGAACTAAGCAGAGGTGGAAGGCTAGGCCTATGGCACATGTTTATTTTTAACCTTGCCTATTTCAGCAGCAGGCCAACTCAAAGAAAGCACAGAATACATTTTCTCATAACAGAAAAAAAATTCTCTACCTTGTCTTTTTTTTTTCTATTATTCCACAGGAAAATCAGATTATTTGCCCCTTGACAAACTTTAAAAGTTAAGAACTTCAAACAGAGATTGTACATGAAGAATCTCACCCCTACATGTCCAGCTGAGGAGGCTGCCCCTGAAAACCTTACATTTAGTGAATTCAGTGAAGAAAGACGCCAACTCCTCTGGTGAAACACCAACTACTATTTTGCAGCTTCTGCGGAGGTAGGTAATAGGCATGCAAAATAGTCTCTCTGTCCTTCTGGAGATAAGCCTGTTGTGACAAATATAGCAAGCAGTGGCACAAATCAGAGGAAACCATAACAGGTTTTTTCCCCCCAGAGCCTTCACTGCCATGGAAAATCCACATGCTAGACTACAGCTCCCTCCAAGATCCAGAGTGACTGAGACCATCAGGAAAATCTCCCACTCTGGTGTAAAATAATGCTGGGTCCTTACTGCACACGAAACAGACAATCTGGATGCTTCTGAAGTCTGATCTACAAAACAGTAGAGGGGAAAAATAAAGGGAAGAAGAAGGTATATATTGTTTAAATCTGATGGAAGATATTGACTTAGTTTTTCTTCTGCAAATAAATCATTCTCAATAACATTTAAAATACTGTATAAAGTAATCAGGGTAACATGGAGTTATCCTGCAGAAATCTTTCAGAGCAATTCAAATCAGAGTTAAAATTCAAAGCTAATATTGATCACCTTTAGAGATAAATACACAAGATGACTGGCTTGGGATTCAAGAGTGACGACAGCAACAAAAGTTGTTCTGCCTCTGTTTCTCCATCAATAAAATGCAAATAGTGGTATCTGACCCTTTTCAGGAATTTTTGAAAGATCCACAGATCAGAAGCACTACTCCAAGAACTGCCACCCATATCAACGGAAGAAATTAATTTGAAATCCTCCTCAGGGATCAACGAAAGGAGAATTCAAACGAATCAGATTATATGTAGGGATAATAAGCTTTAAAAACAGCAGAACCTGAAGACAAGTGAGAATACCAAGTATCAGCAGGGTTCAATACAAAAACACATTGGGAACCCATGCAAACAGGCTGCCTATAAGCGGTGCAGACACAGACCAGCTTGGGCGACATAACACTGCATGTGTGGAGAAGAAATTAACGCTTCCCTCCCTAGGGAGCAGCAGGGTAGGGTCTACGCACCAATATGGGCCTCAGGAAGGGGTACCAACACAGCTGCCATCACCCCTCATTTTGCATCTACACTTTTGGCAGTGCTGGTGGTAGCTACAGCTGGGATACCACCTGCCCAGGTATGCCTGGCTCCTGCTGGGGACACCTGCCACCACAAGCCAGGGGCTTTTTGATTGTTTTCACCTTGGTGGAGCCCTCCCTTGAGGCTGGGCCTGGGCTGGCACCCTACAGCCTCCTTCTTCCTCTGAGGTGCTGACCCTGGCCTCAGCAAAGGGAAGGAGCCCGATGCCGGAGCCCGCAGGGAAAAGTGGGCAGCCCCCGAGCCCGGCAGCAGCTACCTCCTCAGGAAAAACTGCCTCCACACACCCGCCTTTGCAACGGGGCCCGTGGGGGGCGACGCCGCCATTTTGGGCCTCTGGGGACTAACGGTCGTGCCGTCCCTCAGACGGCGGCTTTCTCTCTTCGCCGGTGAGGCAGGAGGTGGCCGGCAGCAGCGCCCGCCGGCCAGCAGCACCTTTCACCACCCTGCGCGGTTTCGCGGTACGGGCAGGCGGGGCCGGCGCAGCGCAGGCCCGGCGGCCGCAGGAAGGGGAGGGAAGGTGGCCGCCGCCATCATGCGTGCGCCGCTGGGGCTGGTGCGGCTGCTGGCGGCGGGGGGGTGGGGGCGGCCGCCGCGCCGCTCCCTCGGCGCCATGGCCCGCTACGGCACGGAGCAGCGGGGCCGGCCCAACTCTCCCGATTACCGCCTCTACTTTAGTAAGTAGCAGCCCCCGGGCTCCATCAACCCCTTCCTTCCCCGCTTTGTAGGGCGCACCGTGGGGAGCGGCGGCTCTCCGCTCCCGCCAAGGCTCCTCGGGCCGGCTGAGGTGTTGCCCCTGAGCCTCTCCTCTGCTCCAGGGGGGCTTTTTTTTTGTTTTTGTTTTTTTTTTTTTTTTTTTTTTTTTTTTTTTTTTTTTTTTTTGTGGAGGGAGAGGAGATTTCCCGGTAGATCGGCTTTTGGAGGGGATGCTGGGCCTGCTCAGTCCTGGTGCTGGTGTGCGCGGCACAGCCGTGCTTTTCCCCAGCCCCGCGAAGGCCCCTGGGGGGTGAGGAGGGGCAGGGCGGCGGGGGTGAAGCCCTGCCGTGGTGGGCGCCAAGGCCGCGGGGCGCTCTGTGACCGCAAGGACAGCCTTGGCCGTGGGACCGTCGCCACGCTCTGCGGTGTGACAGCCCAGCGGGAGCGTGGCCTGTCCCCTTGTGACCAGGCCAGCCCTCCCTCCAGAAGCGTCACAGTGAGGGGAGGCTGGCATGCAAAACATAGGGCTCCAGCCCCGAGGGGCCTGTGGGGCCAGTAGCAGCAAGTAGCACCAAGAGGCCATGGCAGTGCTCCAGGAGATTTCTCAAAAGCCAGTGAATGCTGATGATGTGCAGTCTCAGTATTACGCATTTTAGTAACAGTGTTGTCTGTTTGTACGCCACTTCTCTAGCAGTGATTTTGTACGGTTGTGGTCCATTGACTTGCAAGCAGTTAATTCTGACGTCTGCTGGTGTGAGAGCAGCGGAGGCGTTGTGTACCCTTTGGCAGTACCCTGCCAGGGCTCCCTTGTGCTCAGTCCCCAGGGAACTGCCAGCGCAGCAGCTCATCCAGAGAAAGTCACTGGTTAGTGGGAATAAGCAGTCTACCACTAAACTTTGTATCATTTGGGAGGAGCATCTGGGAGGCTTCCAGGAGTTGCAAAAACAACAACCATTTACTCGAGTACTCTTCGCTGAGGTGGTCAAAGTACAGTCCAAGGCTAAATGAAGTCCCTTGTCTGCTTTTCACTGTACTGTGAATAGGGGTGCTAGCAAAGGAGAAACTACTTGAGATTTATGTAAGCACCTTATGTTGTTAATGTTTCTGTTTTGATGCAGTACGTGAGCTTTTAGTATGTTGAAAAGTTTCTGAGTAGTATAAAGAGCTTAAGCACCCACTCCAGTGAACTTTGTTCCTTTCTACAGTTGGAGCAAGGCTGAGGTGCACATTGGGCCCCTGTTAAATTAATGTCAGTTTCTGCTGATTTTGAGGTGTGATATTTCATTTCTAGGGCCTGAGCAAGTCTCTCACTTACTCTCTTGGTCAGACTTTGGCCTACTATGTCGGAGAGGTTTTCTTTTTGTAGTTGTGAAACTCGGTTTATTATAAATACAGTGAAGTCACATGGGCAGCATTGCTAGAAAGCCAGATTAATTCGCTGATCACTCATAGAAATGAGATTCCCTTGGCATTTTTTTTAATCCATTAATGGTTGTGTATTGCCAAGTAGTCAGAAGAGAAGTGTAGTGTTGAATACTCAAGCAATAATTTTGATTCTAACAAATCCTTGTTCAACAATCAAATTCCTTGTCCTGTGTGTAGGTTATTTTTTAGTCCTTGGAATTAAACTTCAGAAAAAGTATAACTGATGCATAATTGTGACATATCGTACATTTCTGTAATGCATAATAATTAGCAATACCAGCATCTTATGGCATATCTTTAGATTTGTAATGCTACTTTTTTGTTTTGTTTTTCAGAGAGTGCAGATGGTAAATATATTTCCCCATTTCATGACATTCCACTATTTGCTGTATCTAAAGAGGTATGTATTTATGTCTTGAAACACAACTGATTTCAAAACGATAACAATTTTATTGATATTCTTTAGGTAAAAATGCTTTTTTAAAAGCAATTAACAGACAAATGTATGGCACGAGGAAGGATCATTTAAACCCAGGCTGATTCCTTATGTAATACAGGCACGATAACTGCGCCAAATTTTCTGTGCTGAGTTCAGTAACTTGCAGTGAACCTACTGATTATTGTGTAGACAAGCCTAGGTGTCTTTTTAAGTCTCCAGGTGACTGAGGGTGAGGAGAATCCTCACTGTGTCTTGTTCTCTATGTGTAAAGTTTTTGTTTATGTGCTCTTGAATTCATTTTCTACTATTACTCTTCTTACAGTGCCATTTTCCTATGCCTGCAGTTAAAAATGTACATTTCCTTGCAGTAGGAGATGTACAGCACGCACTTATATAACTTAGGGTGTATTTCTTTAATTCCCAAAAGGAGCATTATAATTGGAAGCCAACAATAATGCCCAAGGGAGAAGTAGTAATCGCACCTTTGGAGAATTACAAGGCTTGAGGTGCAGCTGAGCACTTTCACGTCTTGTTAGCCACACTCCCTGGAGTTTCATTATAGCAATAATGAAACGCCTGTTTTATATGTCACTGGTGGGAACTGCTAGACTCTGGTTTAGACTTAAGTTTGCTTGTTATGATATGGTTGTTACACAAACAGGTTGGGAGGGTTTTGGCCATTTTCTTGATTTATTGCTGGGTCTCTATGGATAATATGAATGACGAGAAAGGTCAGCAGTTGTAACATGCTCCGATTGAGACTTCTGAACTAATGAAGCCGTCCCTTGAATTATTTAAAATGAGAGATTCAAAATATGCATGAAACCTTTTTGATCAGCAGAACCTAAGCGTGCTAGTCAGTGGAAGAGGTAAGTCTCTTTCAGAGAATCATTACTAAGATGCTCTGTTCAGTGAGTGCTATTGCTGGAAAAGCAATGGGCATTTTCATCACGTTTCCTGGGGGCCTTGCTGTCCCTGTATCTGGAGTTGAAGGTGTGGATGGGTGGATTATAGTCTGTGATTTTTCAGTAGATTAAATTATAGTACAGCTATGTCTGATCAATATGGAGAGGCTTTCATTTTGGTGTGTGAGCAAGGAAAGAGCATTACACAGGACATATGGGCCTGAGAGGGGCGCAAGAAAGGGAGTCATTGTGAAGGTCTCTGTTAATTTTGCCTTCTTTGCAAGAGGACGACGTAAAGAGTTGTATGTTATATTCTTTCCCTCCTCTGGTCTACGCTTTGAGGATAACTCCAGTCTTATTTTACATAGTGATTTTGTTAGTTTGTTTTGTTCTTTTATCTTTTTTAACTGAAAAGAAGGATGTCTGTTTTTAATTGGTTGAGGACAGGCCTAAATTGCTGCTTGATTTTATTAGTAGCTGGGAGAAAGTGGGTGTCCTTGTACATTTTTACCTTCCTCTGTTATAATTTCACAATGAAACAGGACTGAGTACTTACTTTTAAAAGTTACAGTTTAGGCCTCTATGCTCACAAGGGGATGTTTCAGTTGCATTGAAAACTACTCTTGTCTGTATTTATGTGATTGCAGTATTGCTCTCTAATGCTCTTTATACACTTCTTTACTTCACTCTTTCCCTGTAGGATAAAGAGATTCCTGCAAAGAGGTCAAAGACTGCTGGAAGTGAGGTACTGCTAGTTTGTTTGTTCGTTTGTTTGTTTTAAAAAACCTATTCCCTCTATTTCCTTTCCAACATCACTTTGCTGTTCTGCAAAGTGAACTTACTCTCACTGAATATCTTGACATATCTTCAAATGCAAGTCTTATAAGAGGAGGAAGCTTAAAGGAATTTAATGTTCTCCTCTTTGAATGGGCCAGAAATGTCAGCATTCTTGTATTCATCGAGTTGTTCTCAAGGGCAAACACTTTTATACTACTCTTTGGAAGGTTCATTATGACTATTGCAGCGTAGATATGTTATCTTTTTTGCTATTACATTCAGAAACATTTGCAAAAAAAACCTTCATTAATGAAATATTCATTATGCTCTGACTGTGGGTAATCTTTGGTGTATATACAAAACTTCAGAAATACTAAGGGCAGAAATTAGAATTAGTATCTACTTTTTAGAACTGAGGATATGTTGTTTTCTATACTCATCTGGAAAGCCCAAGGAGAGAAAAATCACATCTGCTAATGGTTCAGCATTAACCAGCACTGACGTTAAACCTAACAGAAGTATGAAAAACCATGGAAAGTCTGCTCAGGCTTTTTCTGTGAAACAAGATTTGTTTATCTAAGTGTCTTTTCAAAAATGTACCATTTTTTGCAGTGCTTTCCCTGGCATAGGAGTACCTAAAAATTAGTGGAGGAAAGTGAAAGAAAAAAATGAAACAAACTGTGCTTCAAGGCCATGATGTATCTGTGTGTCCCCCAATCTTTATCTTCTCAATACCTGTTTGGCCAGTCATATTGTAAAACTGTAACTACTCATTGATGTGAAAGAACTGTCCTGTCTGGGTTCTCATAGTTTTGCAACTAGTGTGTGCTACACTGGTTCTTCTACTGTACACCAGCCCCTACACAGTCCTGTGCTATGTATTTCCTCTCCCTTTGCCCTCTGATTTATTCGAACTACAATGGCTAGGTAACGCTTTCTAGCTTTCCTGTTGCTAGATGCCCATTTAAGTACTATTTGGTTGATGCAGAATCATGCCTGAAAGATGAATTGTTGAGAAGAAAGAGAATGTGCCAATAGCCTTTCTCAAAATTCATTATCTTGCAATATGAATTCTTAATTACTGCTCTTGCTGGAAGTCAAGGATTCTGTCTCTTACCTGCTTATGAATACTTTGATAATGCATGTCGGTTGCGAAGATGCAAAGCCTGTTTTATGCAGTGTCTAAAACTGTTCAAAACTACATTTGTCTGTGTAGCGGGAAGCACGACAGCTTGTTGAAAACCATGTTTCTAGTACCTTTTTTCTGATCTCTGGATCCAGCCTGTGGAGCAGGGGGAAAGATGATGCCAGCTCTTGCTTCCTGTGGCAGTGTAGACTCCAGAGCTACTTCACATAACTCCTGCTACAAGAGTGCTCTGGACTATTTTTTAATAGAACTGCAGAAAATGCACAAAGGCAAATGTACATGCCAGTCTTTATGGGCTTCTAATGCAAGTAAGCAAACAAATGTGCAGGCTATAGGCTTCCCAAATGTGCTTGGTCTTTACTTAGATCGTGAAACGTGAGAATGTAAATGATTTAGAAAACCCTTTCTCGTCATAATTTTTGGGAGTTGGGGAGAAGAGAGAAAATAGAGGGATCTTTGTGTTCAGCAAAGCAGTTTCTTCTTACAGTGAGCTCTTCATTGGCTCTCTTCAACTTGACCTGGTGAGAAATGCATCCCTCTGTGCTTGTATTTAGGGACAACATAGCGTAATCAAGGGATGCAGGGAAAATGAGGAGTTTAATGATGTGCTGATTTCTAAAGACCTATGAAGCAGTGCACTCCTTACTTTTGTCTAGGGACGCAAAGGCTACTATTCATACCTGATGTTCAGTTCATCCGTGCACTGAATTTGGCCAGAATTCAAAGCTGATAATTCCTCTTGCTCTGGAAATACAGTGGCATCTTTAAAACTTGTGCTTTTAGGGTGGCATTTATTTGTTACTCTCCACAAGGGCATGCCCTCTTAAGAGTGTGTGTTAAATTCTGCTGAACTGGTGTTCATCGGATGACAGTTTAGCTGTGGAAAATGGCAATAATTCTGCATGAGTCTCTTCAGTCTGTCTAATCTACTTTAAATTGTTCTTGGCGTTCCTGATGCCAGAAGAGAAGGTCTCAAAATAGAGGAGTTTCAACTTTCAGCATCCATGGGATAGGGGAATACGCATCGTACAAATCTCTGTTAGCTGTTTTGCGGACTCGGCTTGTAGTTCTAAGGGAACCACTGTGGTGTTTCTGTATGAACTGTTCCAGTAGTGCAGCCATTTCTTGCAACATTTTCGACCTTCCCAAAAGCTTGCAGTCAGTGTTGTCAACTGCTCTTTTTTGCTTTCACAGATGCTTTTTTTTGCTGTTTGAAGACTAGAGAGAAGTTATTTTGAGGGAAAAACTATACTGGAAGAAATCTTATTTAACTTCAGTCTCAAAATTATTACCAGCTTGAAGTCTGAACCTTTGCTTTGGTTTAAGCATTGTAGGCACCCTGAATCCATTCCTGCCCAAGTGAGTCTCTGTGGAAGGTATCAAAAGTTTCATATCTCTATCTGGAAGAGTGGATGTTCCCACTGTGGTAACAGTCAAAACTGTCAGAGGCTGATTATTGAATATGGTCTTCCATGTCTAGCAGGAAGATTTGAAGAGGTCATAATTTTATTTTCAAGACAAATGTGACATGTTACTTCTCTTTTGTAGTGAAAGGGTTTCTAATCTACTTGTCATTGCATGTTTTTGGTGAAGTATTCACGTGTCATCTCATTCAGAGGACCCAGGTGTTCTTGAATACAAAATTTTATTGAAAATGTTGGCCTTGGTTAGGAATCTGTCCAAGCATGTAGAGATTATAGTCCTCTAACTTGCAGATACCCACAAGAGCATTTGAAAAAAAAAAAGAAAGAAACAAGACAGGGTTTTTTTTTTGTTGCGTCCTGTGGGTTGCACAGTGCTGGAATGCCCTTGTGGACTTCAGTTTAATTTCTTCTGTCAGGCAAAAACTCCTGATAAATTAACAAGTCAGGTGAAGTTTGAGTGGTCATCAGAGTGGTCATGCAGTCTGAATAGGTAATCTGATAGAGGGCCTCATACTTGGAACAGTGTTTGAAACTTGTGTCAGAGTTGTCTTACGATAAAGTCAGTATGTTTCATAAGAAAGGAAAAGCTGTCATAATTTCCTAAGCAGTACAGGTGCAAACTTTGTACTGACTTTGTGTTCTGTCTTAACTACAGCCTCTGTAACCTTCCTTGGTCATGTTAGATGTTTTTTGGTATATGTAACCTGGGCTGTAGTGTGTCCATTATGTGTGTTCAATAGAGTAAGCCTTGCTTTGCATTCTTGTAGATGAGCAATTACTGAGAATAGAAGTAATCGTCACTCAGCTGTCCAGTTAAAATCTACTGGAGTAGAGCTGGTTTACTGAGAAAGTTGCATCAGTGAGTTGATCAAACTTAAGTTCAAATAAATGGTTCCTTGAACTTGAGAAAGTCAGTGTTTCATTTTCACTCATGTGGTGGTTGTACGCTGGGTAGTTTTGCAGGTCAATGTGTCCAGTAACTAGTTTATCAGAGAATATGTCTGACGCAGCTTCTGGGATACCTGTGAGTAAAAACTTACCTAGTGCTTGTGATTCCTGTTTCACTGTAACATGAGGGAAGTACACTGTGAAGAGGCTGCAGGCACTTTGCATTTATGCTGGGAACTGTATTACTTTTTTTTGCGATGTGGCATGTTAATTTGTATTGGAAAAGTTCCATTGACTTCTTATTTAAAGACAGTATATTTGGTCTCCAGATGTTGCTGTCATCTGGTTTGTTGTTTTCATTGGCAAATACCTTGTAGCAAGTGTTACAATTGGAATGCTTATAACACGGGTACTCATTTTATAAGCAAGCCTCTCTCCATTTATTTCTGATTGTATTTCATGACAGTTTTATTTTCCTTCTCCTTTCCCCTCCCCGCCTTTTTTCCTTTTAAAAC
Source organism: Chlamydotis macqueenii (assembly GCF_036417535.1). Taxonomy (NCBI): domain Eukaryota; kingdom Metazoa; phylum Chordata; class Aves; order Otidiformes; family Otididae; genus Chlamydotis; species Chlamydotis macqueenii. Next base: position 27,054,230 of record NC_141559.1, read on the forward strand.
ATCATTCTTTGTTCCTGCTGCTGCTGGACAGCAGCTCATCTTTTTCATCCTCGTTAGTCCTCAGGTACATGCTGTCGTGTTCACTTGATGGCTGATGAGAATCCCTGTGATTGGAAATGAGCAGATAGAAAGGAAATGGAAATGATAGCTGCTTTTTCTTCTCTTTGTCTTATGAGCTCAGAGCTTTTCTGTGAGAAAGGGTCAGTAGCCCCCAGATGCTGTCTCTAATGCTTTCAGATGTTTGGTTGGTTGGGTTTTTTTTGAGCACTCTACTATAAAAATGACTAAAGTGATTGTAAGCTTTAGCATATCTTTTTTTTTTTTCCCCTGTCATGCAAGGGTGATGGTGAATGGCAATCAGGCCTTAAAAAGTGATGTTTGTCATTTTATGAAATTGTACTGAGTTTCTGTTCCTCTCTTTATCTCTCTTGTTATGTCACTTTCCTGACTTTGCATAGGTTGTTCCACTTCTGCTTCAAATCAGCTGAACCTTCAGAGTTGAGCATTAAGTGTTGCAACCCTTGGGCAAAAGCATACCTATTCAAAACCCTCCCCTCAAACGCACCAGCTAAGGAACTTGGGAAGCCGGGGAAAGGAAATAGTTGAACAAGAAAGGGAACGTTAGGTAAGGAAAAATGGTTTCTGAGAACGGTGTGTGGGAGTCCAGAAGGGCAGGTTTTAAAAACAGTGTCTGAAATGTGCTTAATTTTTTTTTCTTCCTGTGATATTCAGGTTTGTAATAACAACCTGATCAAAATGAGTTATCTTATCTAAGAATCTGTATAAACAGAGCTAGCAGTTATTTTTGGCCATTGATCTTAGTGGAGAGAATGCTGACTTACAGTTCACCTGCATACAACAGTCTGTATTTTCCTTGCTTTTCCCAATACTTGCTGTATGAATATGTTGAAGTGTATTTGTATATCTTTTTCTCTTTCTGTGATTTTCGTATTTAAAAAAAGACCAAAACTGATCCTGGTCTCTGTGTGAAAGAGAGACATTTTCGCTTGTCTCGGTAAAAATGATATCATGATATATTAAAAATGATGTTCAACAGAAATGGGATGCAGTAAGTTGCCAAGCAGCGTTAAAGAAAGCACGCTGATAAAGCAAACACTTACATACATCCTGCGTGAGTTCCCATGTAATGTACTTAGTTAGCATTTAGTTCTTAGGAAATAAAGGATATCATTTACACATACTGTTTGTTCCTTCTGATGTCATTTTCTGCTGATTTTCATATTCAGTTTTAGGAATTAGGAAATACACTTTTGACTTCTCTGTTCAGCAAATGGATTTGTTTTCCCCATCACCTCTTCAAGGTGTAATAGAGCATAAGTACAAATGTCTGTCTTCTGTTGACATTAACCCAAAGTCAAACAAGCTACGTAATACCCTGGGTTGAAAGTCCCTCTGGGCTCTGTCACATCACTTTTCCTAGCAGATGGGTTCTGTCCCTTTTTCTAAATCTAGGAAACTGTTTCCTCCTCTTTTCTTGCGTGTTCCAGGAGACTGTTCTTCAGCTAGCAAAATTGGCATGAGGCTAGCCTGTAGGAAGTATTCCCTCTGGCCTGTTGTACAGTCTGCTGTCATGGAGTCCCTTCTGCATTAGGCGCTTGCAGAGTTGGATTAAATCCGGATTGCAGCAAGCAGCGATAGGCAGACCAGTTGAGTGCTGTCATACTAAGGCAGTTAAATGGTAAACTTTCCAAAGCAATAGTTTTTATTTCATGAGAGATCTTTCTTTCTTTGTCACTGGAAGGTGTCAAGTGGGCTGTTGAAACAGTCTCACCATTGCTTGAAGGGGTAGAAGTGTTCACTTGGGGGTTTGGTGAGGTGAAGCTTTTTGTGTTACTAATTTAAAATAAAGATAAAAATATCAATTACCAGATGTATTCACCATCCAAAACTAACCACTGAATGGCGTATGCAGATGGTAATCTGTGAAGACAGGTGGTGTCTGACACTTGCATTTCTGCTTGCAGCTGAGGCAGGGACAGTTTTGCAGCAAGGGATGGGGAAGAGCATTCAAGTGGTCAGAAAGAATAAGTGCTTGGTTGGGGAAAATAAGAGTAGTGGAAAAATATTCCTGGGTGTTATTTAGGCAAGGAGGGAAACAAGATAGGAAAGAGGAGGGGAAAAAACCCTAAAAAAACAGAGTATACTTCTGTGTTTCTGTCTGTCAGACTATCTAGTATGTGCTCTCCTTTCCACACCAGTGAATCCCGTGATTGCCCTATAAATAAAAATTTTTATTTTTAAATGCAAAGACTGCGTGAAGTTATTAATCTCTTATAAATGCTTGTGGCAGCTTAGCATTAGAGAGAGTACTTTCGGGCATTTTTTTTTTTTGCATACAAATTAGTCTGTCAGGCTGTCACATTTAAGACTCGACAATTCATGTTTGATTGATACCACAAATTATGAAGGCACGGTCTTAGAGCTGAGTTAAATCGAAGTGATCTTTTGTTTTTCAGAGCAGCATTGTGTTAATTTCAGTCCACTTGTCCAGTCCTGAGAGTTGTTTTGGTGAAGACCTCTAATAACTCTTGACCAATTAAAGTTCAAAACCAAGATTTACAGGCTGATCAGCCGCTGTATTAGACACAATCAGGAAAACACGCAGTGGCATCTAAACAACAAAAATACAGGACTGTGGTGGAGGGGAAGACGTCGTGTATAATTCCAGGAGTAGTTTGTAAGTTTTCTGCCTGTAGCTACCAGTCAGAACAGTTCTTTGACCTGCTTGGCAGTTCCCTAGGAGTTTCTTATCAGCACTGGTTTTCATACTGTGCATTTCTCTTTTTCCAAGCATTTCCCAGATGGATGTATGGACTTTATCTGGTTCTTTTCCGACCCTTCCCTTACTTACTGCTGCGTGTATGTTGCCTTGTTCTGTCAGCTTCCTTAGTGTTGACATCTTCAAGCCCTCTTTCTCATTACTCCTCTCTTTCAACCATTCTTACATACATACAGTGTACTTTATGAAACTGATCTGAAGCATTCCCCCCCACCTCCCGCCCCTGCCTTGTTTTGTTTGTTTATGACCTGGTTGGGAAAAGTGATTCCATCTGACATGCCACTGATCACAGTATGGGCACAGTATGTACGAATGGTGAATTTAATTTAAATTTACTGGGAATTTGCTGTCAAGATTGTGCATAGCTTGTGATCTCATGGGAGAAATGCTGAGTTACAGTTGGGATTTTCATAGAACCGTGGAACTTTTAAGGTTGGAAAGGATCTCCAAGGTCAAGTTCAACCATCAACCTAACACCACCATGTTCCCTAAACCATGTCCTGGAGTGCCACGTCTACACATTTTTTGAACACCTCCAGAGATGGTGGCTCCACCACTTCCTTGGGGAGCCTGCTCCAGTGCATGATCACTTCTTCAGTAAAGAAGTGTTTCCTAATGTCCAGCCTAAACCTCCCCAGCCTCAACTTGAGCCCATTTCCTCTTGTCCTATCACTAGTTACTTGGGAGAAGAGACCAACGCCCACCTCCCTACAACCTCCTTTCAGGTAGTTGTAGAGAGCATTGAGATCTCCCCTCAGTCTCCTCTTCTCCAGACTAAACAACCCCAGTTTTGTAAGCTGCTCCTCATCAGACTTGTGCTCCAGACCCCTCACTAGCTTCGTTGACCTTCTCTGGATGCGCTCCAACACCTCAACGTTCTTCTTGTACTGAGAAGTCCCAGACTGCACACAGTATTCGAGGTGCGGCCTCAACAATGCCAAGTACAGGGGCACGATCACTTCCGTGGTACTGCTGGCCATACTGTTACTGATACAAGCCAGGATGCTGTTGGCCTTCTTGGCCACCTGGGCATACTGCAGATAACACTCCTGCACAATTTGATGTCATCTGCGTACTTACTGAGGATGCACTCAATCCCCTCATCCAGATCATTGATAAAGAGATTAAATAGAACTGGCCCCAAGACTGAACCCCGGGGAACACCACTTGTGACCGGCTGCAACTGGATTTAACTCCATTCACCACAACTCTCTGGGCTCAGCCATTGAGCCAGTTTTTAACCCATCGCAGGGTACATCTGTCCAAGCCATGAGCCACCAGCTTCTCTAGGAGAATGCTGTGGGAGACGGTATCAAAGGCTTTGCTAAAGTCCAGGTAGATTACATCCACATTCCTTTGCTTTCTTGGTTTCCACATGCAAGATTTGTTTGGGAGGAGAAGATTATAGAACCATTGGAATTACTTTAATCAAACTGTGGCATTCACCCTGGTAATGGTATTTGTTTGTTGCAGCTGCAGGATACAAGGAGCAAAAATAAATTTTTTTTGGAGTCTGCTGGAACCTTAATTGCAGTGTAGTTAAAGAGTCAGTGCAAGTCTTCAGTTGGCTTAACTTTATATTTTTTTTTCCTACAAATTTCTGCAAAAACATATTTTGTCCTTCCTGAACTGTTGCAATTTTTAATACCAATGTGAGTTTTCTTTGTCTATGAGGCATTGTCCCAGGCAATGTGATATTTTGCGGGTTTTTTTAGTAATCTAGGAGAAAATGGGTTGTAGACATTGCTGAGTGGTTTGGTCTAGTTATCCATTTCGATTAGTACTCTGCTTCTTGATAGTGCATAGCTCTGACAGCTTCAGAAGAAACCTCATGGCAGTTACACAGAGTTTTTCTCTTTGGAAATTGTCACTTTAACCTCCTCAGTAAGAGGGGTGTAGGTTACTTATTTTTCTTCTAAAAAGCATGAAAGTTTACTTGTTTTATGTTTATTTCTTCCACACCTTCCTTCCTAAAACATCTTTCACTTTATTTCTATTGGGAAGAAGGCTAATGCAAACATGAGGTGTCTGTGTCCATGTCCTTCCTCTGCTATCACTTTTGGATTCATTTTGCCTCACTTCAACCAGATTTGACTGAGAATCAGAAATTGTCAGTGGTTGTTGTATTTGCATGCGTTTTTCAAAAAATGAATGAGGTCCTGAAGAAATCCTCAGAGGAAAAAACCAAAACATTGTCCTTTCCAGTGCTTGAGGGAAGCTAACTCTGTCCTGTAAAAACATCCAGTCCTTTTTGACTAGTAAACTGAACCACTGCCTTGTGGCAAACCATTCCATGGACGTCCTGAATATTGCGTGGAGAGCAATTATTGGTACAGGAATAAAAAACATCATGTGGATTTCCACTACTTGTAATTGTTCATATTCTCAAAGGGGTGGGGTGGGGAAAGAATGAACCAAGGAGGTTGAATATCATTGTGCAGAACTAAAAGGATTTTACTTAACGTAAAAGTAGCTGCAACGGAGAGGTGTGATGTATGTTGCTGCTGAATACAAAGGAGAGAATTTATCTTACTGTAAAATACCAATTGTCAAATGGATTTTAGTTTCATTTCTGTCGTTGCTTTTTGTTTTAGGTCCTGTTTAATATGATTGTAGAAGTGCCTCGTTGGACGAATGCAAAAATGGAGGTAATTAAGAAAAATACATTGATTATATGGGTGTTTGTGAAAGTTATGACAATGCAGTGGCTTCCAATAGTCAGAGTTTAATCAAAGCATGAATTACTCTTCACACATGAATTTTTCTCTGTTAATAATTAATTTGAAGTTGTGCATGCAGACACTTTCCTTGCAATTATAAAAAATGTTGAGGTTCTAATTTTGTTTCCCTTCCTTACATGAGCACTGCTTCTTGACAGCTCTCTGACTGCAGAGTGCAGCATACCTGCAGCAGAGTCCTAGAGTACTGGGTTGCGGGACATTGTCCAGTGTTTAGTCTTACTCTTGCTTGCTTGTACAGCATTCCACTCAGAGGATTTAATTCCTCTCGTTTCTGCTATATAGTATGTTAGGCCAAATCCTAACAAATGAAGTTGCAAATGGAAAGGCATTTCCCTGTGACGAAAAAAAAATACTTGGGGACCTCACTGATTCAAAGTATCTACTCCTACAGGGAGATACATTAAAAGTAGAGCCTAGTGGGTTGTTCCTCTGCAGTTACAGTGTAGAAGGTGACTAACTCTTCATCTGTACAGATCTCAGCAGGATATGACCTATCTTCTTGAACATTTGTATTAATTTTAAGGATGCTTTCAAGGAAGTTTGTGGTTGTGATATACTATTTTGGTTATTAAAAGTAATACCATAGAACCTCCCCAGCCTGTTATTTCAGAATTTTATTTTCTCCTTTCCCTGATGCTGGAAAATCATTTGAACTGTGTTTACCACCACAGTTGTTATTCTACAAGCAAGATTACCTTGAATATTTACCTTGTATTTTAAGATGATGATTTATTGTGAAGTTGAGTTCTCTTTTGCAGAGTTTCCTATTGCCAGCGCTATTTGAACTGTCTATGTAAAGATCAAGTTGTTCTCCCTCCCCTTTTCTTGGCACCTTATATCAAGGGTAGGAAAGTTTGCTGTCTTGTTAGGTTCAGAAATCAGTGGGTTTAGACTTTTCTGGCTTGACAGGGGAGACCAACTTTTAATATACTTGAGATTTCCTGTATTATTTGTTAAAGCAGTTGTCTTGCCTTGCCACTGTGTCCTGTCAGTCCTTCAGTCCAGATTGGTAAGGTGCTAAGACCAGGTCTTGTCTGCCTCTCGGTCCTGAGATTCCCTCATGTAGAATGGAGACTGCAGGGAATTAAACCTTGCCTTAGGATGAATGTTTTCCACTGTTACATCCCCAGTGCCAGATCTCCTGCTCATCAGTTTGTAGTATTTCTGTTGTTCTATCCTTAGTTTTATTGAAGGTGCTCTTTTCATGCGACTTGTCTGCTGTTATCAGTTACTCCTCTTTGTCCGGGTTTACATCAAGAAAAAGCATTGCTGAGCTCCACCTCTGTCACAGTTGCAGGTGGCATATTCAAGGTCTACACTGTTAAATTATGACTGGAAGCAGATAGAATCAAGTGTGAAAATAGAAATATGTGAATGTTGGATCTCGGCTCTTGGGGAGGGTTTACTTGTGGAATAAGTGCATGCTATTGACAGCTTGATATGGTTCAAAAAGGTGGAATCCCTTTGGGATGGCTTTGGTGGTGGTGCTTTAGGTAAATTACAAGGATGTTTTAAAATGAATATAGACTAAGGGCTGTGTGCTTATGCATGTCAGCTGTGTGCTGCTTGAGCCTGTAACAAGTGTCATGCCATTCAGATGAGTATTTGGAAGCCAGAGCTGAGCTAACATGGATTGGGTTGTGGTGTGGAGTGTCAAAAGGATGGTTACAGTGAACTAGCTGATATATGGTAGGTAACTCATATGGCAGTGTGTTTTTATTTGAGGTTTTGGGGAGGATGATGACAATAATAAACTGTTCAGCTTTAATTAGTTCAGTCCATCTGTGAGTGCTTCTTGGGGAATAAGAATGCTGCCTTCTAATGCTAGCTTAACTTGTTCCAGGTCGGCGTTAAGTTGGCATTTGGTGACTATGCAGAACTTGTGCTTACTAAAAAGCATTTGTATGCTGAGAGGTAGTGGAGAGAAGGGACGTTTGCAATAGGAGAGCAATGAACAGGGGGTGAGAAGAAGATGAAACCTTTTCCCTGTTGCTGTCAAAGCCTCTGTTGTCAGAAGAACTTGTGCTGCCATTTGCATGTCTGTTGAACTTGTACTGTAAAGTGCAAGAGCTTCTGACTTAAGATCTTTTCACTATTTATGTTTGACCGTGACAGTCTCCTTATAAATTTATTACTTTCTCTTCTAGATTCATTTTTTCTTACATACTTCACAACGTTATTTAAAACCTTAATAAGCTGCCTTTTGAACATGACCCTTGAGATTTAGAATGAGGCTATCATACCTTTAATACTTCTTAAACCACAAGCACATGCTCCCAGTTGGATCTTTCTAACTGGTTGGGTACAGAATGAATTGCTTTCCGTTTTACCGTTCTCCGTTTCTCTCTCTCTTTCTGTCTTTTTCACGATCTGCTTAGATTGCCACTGAGGAGCCGTTGAATCCCATTAAACAAGATGTAAAGAAAGGCAAGCTTCGATATGTGGCAAATATCTTTCCTCACAAGGGTTATATATGGAATTATGGTGCCCTCCCACAGGTAACATTTTTGTTATAATGGTGAAACTTTTCTGTCTTCTGTGTAAATTGCCTTGTAAATCTTGGGTACTGCCTGAATGCAAATCAGTTGCAAGAGGGATGTTTCTCTTTGATGCATTTGTAAATTAGGATTTTTTTTTTTTATGTTGAGCTTTATTGTGTTCATAAATTCTGATCAGAATTTGGGTGCGGGTGTAAATGTGTGCTGTGTTTTAGGAAGGAGTTAAATGAGTAAGAAATCTTGAATCTTTAGTCTGCATCTTTGTACTATAGTGATGAAATTAAACTGTCATGATGTGCCATTCAAGAACTCTTTGTCAAGTAGCACTTTTTTTTTGTTTAAACAAGGCATTTTTAAAAAAAAATTATTGGGTTTTCATGTATTGCAGCATGTATTTAACTGGGATTTCTTAATATCTTTAACAAAGAGCAACACAAGGGCTGTTCTTTTTTAGATTAAACCTCAGTGGCCTTAGTTAACTTTGCTCTGAGCTGTGAGACTTTACTGTTCATGACACATTTAAAACTTTGAGCCTTGAAAAAGCCTAACTAATGGCCGAAATTTTGAGTATAATGAAAAGTTTTAAACTTTACATTTCTGTGAATAACACATTGGACTTAAATTAGTACCGAAGAACATGATGGAGCTAGAAAAGAATAATTTATTTTCTTTACACTTAACTGCATAAGCAATGAAAGTTTACTCCTGAATATCTGCTTATGTATTTGATCCCTGAAGAGTTGATACCAGACAGGTGCTGGAGTATAGCAATGAAGTTCTTATCCAGTCAGCAGTCACAGCAGACAAAGTTTCCGAGTAGGTGTAGTTGGGAACCAGCAATTCCAATTAATATTTTGAAATGTATGTGTGGCTTAGTACAAAGCCAGTTACATATTTGAATATTTTTCTGCGCAGAGTGCATTATTTCGGACTGATAACACTTTCTCCAGAAGAAACGTTCAGCTCCTGTTGTTACCTTGTGGGTCAGAGAGGGCTGGAGATGATTGTAATTTGTATTTTCTGTAGTAACTTTAAATACCAGCTGGATCATTACACCTCCAATTGTTGAAGTCTAGATGATGCTCCAGATTCCTACTAGCAGCTGTAACAAACAAAATACAATTCAGTGGCTATGTTGTCACAAGAGGACTTTTAATCAGGATCTGCAGTTGCCAGAAGTTCAACCCTAGTAAATGGCTTAAAGATACATATTCATGGCTGCTGTTTTATGCTGTGGAACAGAGAAGAAAGAAAAGACAGTACGACTATCATTATTGCAGGAGTTGCTGTACTGTCCCAAGAAAATACCGTTCCTAGCAAGCTTTCCTTCTAACCTACAGGTGGAGGGGTGTAGCTGGGCAGGAGAAAAGTGCTGGTGTAATGCAGCCTTAAATAAAAAGCCCTTTGGAGGACTACTGGAAAAATAAGTTTGACGTTTAAATTCTCTCTTGACTGCACTTCAGCAGTTCTTTGGTAATGATTCTGCTACCTAAACACCTGAGCATTTGCTTTTCACCATTTTGCATTTTAGTATCAGTCAAGTTCTCAAGAAAAAGTTTGAGGTGGAGGTTTGACCATGGACAGCAGGAGCTAACAGTATAGCTCCTTGGAAAAAAAAGGTTTTCTAACCTTTTCAACAAAACTTTGGACTCAAAATTCTTGCCAGAAAAACTTCTCAACTTTAGAATGGGTTACTCCTTATTAGCCAGTAAGAGACAAAACAAGTACTGGTCTAGTAATTAAGTCAGTATAAATTCCTTGCTTGTACAAAGCTCAGAGCAGGGGCTTGAACTTGCCTCCTGGAGAAGCTTCTTTGGTCTTAATCTGTTGTCTGTTCTTGGGAATGTACACATCTCAAAATACTCAGAAATCTTTCATACCTGAATCTGAAAACTTTAAAAAGCTGATTGGATGCTGACAAATCCATACCTAGAAGCTTGATTAGCTCAAAATCTAGATGTTTTTGAAAGCAACTTAGGTTAGTGCCATGGTATTTAAAGACTATAATAAGAATATGATTGTAGGATGCACTGGTTTAATCCCATAACCAGAAAAATACGTACTCAGAGTCCTCTGATGCCTTAATTACCGCAATTTGATGAAGTATGTCTGTTCAGTCACTAATGCAGTTAGTATTTTTTTACTCTGTCCTCAGTAATCCTCATGTTACTTGTCCTGAGTTTGACGATGAGTTACTCAACATCAGTCCGTTGGCTGTTTATTTGTTTTTATTTTTCCCATTGAGCAAGCCTGTTCTCAGAAAGCTTATGTTTTTGATGGTGTTTTTATTAATCTTAGTAGTTTAGTGGTTAGATAAATTGTAATTGCAGATCAGCTGGTAACTGATAATTCTCTTTCTTTTGACAGACCTGGGAAGATCCAAACCATACGGATAACGTTTCAGGATGTTGTGGGGATAATGATCCTATTGATGTTTGTGAAATAGGTTCAAAGGTTTGTCTTTATCAGGATTAATTTAATTCATCAAGGATAATTTAATAATTTGGTAACAACTTTTTGAAAGACGGGCAGATGAGAAACAAGAAAAGATGGTAGTAGTCTCAGAGGATGATAAAAATATGAGTAGAGGATCTGAGGAGGGCATAGGTAAGGAAATGGTGGATTTTTAAAAAGGAGAAAAAAAGCATGATTTGGTGAAGTCTGTAAAGTGAAGTCTGGGTAAAAGGGAAAATAAGAGAACACTACTTTTAAGTTCTATGGCTGGACAGTGAGTTTTGAGTAAAGGAGGAGGGAGTTAAGATTTTTGGGGAAGGAGAAGATTTATTTCTTTTTCCCCCTGTTAGCAGTACTGGAGCTAGGAATAGGTTTCTGAAATATGAGGAAGTACGGCAGCATCATGCACATAAAATTACAAGGTTGACCCACAAAGGAGGTAGGTTTGAGTTTTCATTTACAGAAGTAAATCCCTCTCCTCTAGAGGAGAAGACAGGAACCTGTTGCAGTGTGTGATGGTTTAGCTCCACTCTGCAGCTAAAATACTGCGGTCGCTCACTCAGTTCCCCCTTTCACCACCCCCCTAATGGGATGGGGAGGAGAATCGGGAAAGAAGGAAAGGTAAAACTTGTGGGTTGAGATAAAAACTGTTTAAGAGAACAACAGAGGAAGAGAAAACAGAGATGGAAAACAAAAACAATAACAGAATATACTTAAGCACATAATTTACAGTACAATAGCTCACAGTGGATCCTGATACCCAGCTTGCTCCCAAGTAGCAAAACCTGCCCCTCAGCACTATCCCCACTTTGTATACTGAGCATGACATCAGGTAGTATTGAATAGCCCTTTATTTGTTTAAGCTGTCCCAACTGTGTCCCTCAGCCAGGGGTTCCAACAGCTCCAGCTACTCTCCCAACTCAGCTCTGTCCTAGCCAGAGCCAGGACATGGTGTTGCAGAGTTACGAGGTACGGAGTGCATGGATGAAAAAGAGGTGCAGGAAACACCATTAGCAGGTGTAGGGTTTAGCTCACTGAAATAAAATTCTGCATATCTGGAGGCAGCAAAGAATGGAGCAGTCTTCCGTGGTATCAAAGATGGGGTTATGAAATGGATGAGTTTGGAAGAGGGATCTCTTGGGATATTTTAGGTAAGGGGAAATTCTTGGGGATAACCTCAGTGAAGGTGGCTTTATTTGAGGAAAGGAACCTAAAGCTGAATTTCAAGAAATCCAGAAAGAGTTACAAAGGGGATATTAGCTGGTACAGGGAAGATTCCCAAGAAAGTGCAAAAAAAGAGTTGTGCTGATATTTCTGAGGAGTGGGTTTGTTTTTATATGTGTATATTGGAGTCTAGAGGAAGGAGCAGCAAGGGCTAGATTAAGACCAAGAGTTGAGAAAATAGAGAGTCAAGAGGCAGGAAGGAGTTAAAAAAATGAGTATGAGATACTTTTGACTTGCATTCTGGGATGGACATCAAGAAGATGTGGAGGAAGTAGGGTAGAAGGAAAAATTTTCTAGCTTGTGTTGTCTACTTAAATAAATACTGACTGGAGGATTGAGGGTTGAAGAATAGCAATGGTGGGAGAAAGGCTAATAATGTTAAATAGATATGTACTGGGTTTACAGATCTGTCTTGCAGTTTTGTTAGCCGCTGGTCAAAAATGTAGTAAAACTAGTTTGTCTGTAAGGTAAAAGAGAATTTCTCTGTAGTGTTTTCCAAATCTTTGTGAGTGTATCTTCTGTTTCAGATTCGTTCTTCTGGTGAGATTGTTCAGGTCAAGGTCTTGGGTGTTTTAGCTCTTGTTGATGAAGGAGAGACAGATTGGAAGATAATTGCTATCAGTGTGGATGACCCAGAAGCTCAGAAAATCCATGGCAAGTATTTTTATCTTTCTTAATGCAAGTTATTTCAGCAACTTGCACAGTACAATGGTACCTAAGTTTAGGCCACCCAGAATGAGAAGAGGCAGACAGCAGAAAGGCAAGAGGGTTTTGGTTTTTTTTTTTTTCCTTTAATTTAAATCAGGTGCTTCATTCAAGGAGGGCATATATGCTTTCATACTAAGCTTTTGAAAAGGTTCACTTGGGTTTTCAAGAGGACCTGTCATGCAGAAAGTCTTTTGACTTCTGAAACATAACTGCCTTAGAAAGTGACCTCTTAAAATTACAGGCTTATCGCCTGTGTAATAGTGCATATTTACCCACTCAGATTATGTAGCAGACTGCTGTTTTCCTTGTTGAAAGTGTTTGTTCCTTTTATATTTGCAGGCATTGTGTTGCATTCTGAAAAGGGCTGTATGTTTCCAATGTTTTATCACTTGTATCTGGGTTAATTCCAGAGTTTGTTGCCTAGTATGAACAATTAGGTTTCCCCTTGTAGCTTGAAAATTTGGAAAGTAATCTGCTAATGGAGCTCAACCTAATATCAGCCTTGATGATGACTAGCTCTGCAGGGGGAAAAACCCTGTCCAGACTTGTCGTCCTTGTGACCATGCTTCTGGTATCCAAATGGCACTCAAGTACTAAAATACATCTGTGCAAATAGCACGTGAGGTGTAATTCTGCTTGTGGACTGTTTGTTAAGAAGATAATATAGATGTGTAAAACCTGCATGGAGTTAGGTTTTTACAGCACAGGTGAAGTGCAGCTTTTCTCTGGATTAACGGAGGTTCACGTCCTCAAATGCAATGTTACTGGGAATCATGAGAATTAAGTGAGGAGATTTGTCTAAAAGCAGTGATAGTTGTGAGACGAAAAACCACAGATACCATCAGGTACGTAGTCGGAGCCTGCTCTTTGTTGGTAGGGAGCACCAAGGCACAGACTGACCTTTCTGTTGGAATAGGGCTATCCAGTAGCTTTTTAAGGAATTATGTTTCTAGGCCATTGAGGCTTTTTCTCGATTTCTAAATGTCAAGTAAGTATACCACTGGACTGGTTCTTCATTATCAGTTTTCTTGCAGGTTGCTTTCACATGGAGAATACTTGGTTTGTGGGGAAAGATGGGGAGAAAAGGAAATGAGAAGGAAACTCTTGAGTTGATGCTGATTAAAATCATTGGGCAGATAAATTGCTACATAGTGTTTATGACTCTTTAACTACTTTGACAGTTAGAGATTAAGAAGTTCAGCTTAAGGAAATAGTAAGTAATAGTTTGCTGTTAGTACCAATTTAAACCTCTCTGTAATGTTCAGTGAAATGTGATGTGTCAGTAGTTAAAAGACAAGTAATTAGCACTTTATTTCTATACACTGTTCTGTTTGACTCTCACCTTTTTTCCTTAACAATTTCAGAGAGCTTAATCAGAAAAGTGGGTGAGAGAATTTAAAAGGAGTTCATTAAGTAGGGGTAAAACTGGGATAGTTCATGCCACTAGGTTAAGTAGCTCTATTTGAAAGCCCTCTGGTTTGTTTTGTTTTTTTCAGGTAATGACTGGTTTGTTAGCTGTGTTACATCTTTAGTTTAGGAGAGGAGTAAGAGTTTGTCTTGTTTAAGTAAGAGTTTGTCTTGTTTTCTTGTTTCAGAAAAGTGCAGAAATATTTATTCTGTTTCATATTATTTCCCTTTGGGATTGGAATTGCAGTCCAGAATTTACAAAAGTTAAAAGAAGGAAAAAAAAAAAAAAAAGCCCCCATCTGTTTTCGCAAAACATTACTAGCTTACAGTGTTTAACAGCAATGCTTTTTCAGTTTGAAAACAAACAAATCTGTTGGAGTAGGCAGTACAATATGTCCTTTTATACTTGTTTTTCCCCCTTCCCAAATATGTTAATTATTTCAACATAACAAGCTACAGATAAAACTGGTATCTCCCTCAATATTTCACGTGCTGCTGTGTTACCGTGGTAGCCTCAAATGAGGCTGAATGTTGCCTTCTAAGTCTGTCCAGTCATTTTTGTATAATTTCATAAACATTTTGAATGGAACTAAGAATCATCACGTTTGCTTTCAGCTCAGTATGTGCACAGCCCCCAGTGAACATTTGGAAAAGATAATTCTGGGACACCAGAGTGGTGATTACTTGCAAACCCCATCCTGAGCCCATGCAGTGTGTTAACTCCTCTTGCTGCTTTAAGCACACCCCAGGTACTCTGTATATTCTCCTTCTGGGATTGTAATCATTCTCTTAAGTGCAATTGATTTTTCTGAAACTTCACAGAACTTAAAACTGAGCAGTCCCAACTTGTGAGCAGTTCTCATTGTTTATTCGTAGCACTCCACTGTACTGTGTCCTGCAGGCATTTATTGATAAATACTGGTTTAAATTGGAAACTCTGCTTAGAACTCTCTTTCACACAGAGCAATGAGAAACTCTCATTTATAGTGACAATATCCAGGAATGATAAGCAATGCTTAGCACCTATTCATGTGGGAATCAGTAGGAATAGTAGAGGCTTGCTGTCTTTTTTGACTGACTTTGGAAGGTAATCTTTTCGAAATTATAGCACTTAATACCAGTGGGCGTGGGGACAATATCACTCCAAATACAAGCGGTGTGTAAGATGCAGGTATGTGTATGGGAAAGTTTCTCTTAGACTAGAACTGGGCATCTTCAGATTTATCTATTTCAATAAGATCTGTCTTTGTGGCTACTTGAAAGCTGCTGCATTGTGTTTCTGCTGAGGCTGTTGCTAGGCAGATGGCTGTTAGCAGACCAGCAAAGTGACTTCAGACCAGGCAAGTCTGGGAAGGGGTCTGAAAGCTCTCCGTACACTGAAACACTAAATCTTAGTGGTGTAATAGGCCTGGCTGCTTTTTTTGGTTGTTGTTGTTGCTTTTTGTTTGGGTTTTGTAAAATACTGACCAGGAGAAGCAGCAAATTCTTGGACTGGGAAGGCTGCTTATCTGCTTATCTCATAATTTGGATTGAAATTAATATATTGCAATTCACATACATTTCTGATGTGCTTTAGAAGGTTGAGCTTGGAAAGGATGAGCGATATTTTTGTGCTGTAATTTGATCTAAATGTATATGGCATCTTCGTATTGGACAAAAGGTTTTGAAAATCACTGGCAGTTGAAGCAGGAAGTGTATTTGAAGCAGCTTATGAAAAGTCTGACTTTCAAAAGGTCATCTTGCTTTCTCTGAGCAAATTGGACAAATCATATATGGCTGAATGGCGTTTTGGAGGTGATTTACCGGCCTGGAATCTTAGCAGCCATTTTTTGCTATTGCTCACTGGAAAGATGCCTGTATATGTTCCAGAGCAGTTGGTGATTTCTACCGGCTCTGTTGCGCTACCATTTGCTGGCCCAGGTGTAGTTAATTGTGCTATGTTGCCATGCTTCTTTCCCAATGTGCAACTCAAGATTGGCTTTTTGAGTTACATGATAGAACTCTAAATGGCAAAACCAAAGCATATTGCATACTTTGTACCGTATATTGTTACAGACCCTTGCATGTGAGTGTATTTATATGCAGAGCAGCAGCAGAGGCCCTGAAAACCTTTGTTGTGGATTTGTGTAAGCATTCAATATAAAGAAATTAATTATCTGTACTGAAGCTCCCCTCCTACCCCCTCACACCATGCTGCACAAAATATACCAAATGCCTTTATATGGAATGTAGCTGCTGCTTCCTGTAAATGTTTATAAGACGTTATTAAAAGCATATGTCCTCTCTTCCCACAGACCTTGTTTAGAAAGCTTGCTGTGAGCATGTTGTTTTAGCTTTGCTTGCAAGAAGCAGCATCTGTGGTACTAAAAATGGTAGTTTTGTACAAATGCTTTTGTTGCTCTCTTTTGTAAAGCCAGATAGAATTGGGATCTACGTTTGCATTGGCTCATTCCCTTGACAGAGAGCTAGCAGCAGTTGTTTGTGCCACCCTCTAGAGATTTTCCATATTGAGACTAAACTGCAACCCTTAATGTGATTAGCCATCTCTTTTTAACACTTGGTGCTTAACTTTGGTGCCCAGAAAAATGAGACCTCTGGTTTTATGTGGGCAGCATAAAGAAATTACTGCCTAGAGCCCAGTGGGTAGGTGCTGATAATGTACCTGCAGGAGCCTGAGCTTTCTCCTCTGTCACTCTCAGCAGAGCTTGCTTGCAGAGGTGAAACCACATTAGGCCAGGTATGTGCTTGCTACTGCCATGCTTACTCAGCCCCTTTGACATCAGTGTGAGTACAGAGCTCTAAGGGAAGGTAAGCAGTCAGGGTTAGAAAAGAGAGTCTTAACAGTGTCAGCTGCGGAAAAGACATCTAACTTTATTTTTTAATCATAGTATGCAGCTACCTTCTGTAGATACTAGTGCAGTAAAACACTGTGCTGCTTTTCGTGGTCTTTTCTTTTACCTTTCTTTGCTTACTCTTCTGTTTTCTGAGTGTATTTTTCTTCTTCTCCTGATATCCCAGAGATGCTATTTGGATTTCAAAGTGGAGAACAAGCTGTCTTTCGGGTTTTTCTATGGTGCCTTTTAATGAACTGAAGAGGTAGCTGTTGAGTGATGGGAGAGCTGCTCTTTTCCTTGTATTTTGTGCTATGTACTGACTCCACAGCAACAGGATGAGATTTGAGTTTGGTTTTTTTTTTTTTTTTGTTGCACATTTAAGCTTCATTTAGTGCCTGGTATCTGTCCTTCATAATAAAGAATAGTGAAGTGAAGCATGGGGATGAAGGAGTATAACTTGCAAGGAACCAAGGAAATAAAAGCAACCACTATCTCCCTTCTTAAGTCCTCAAAACCAGAATATACAGCAGCCAGTACTTTAGGGGCCATATAATGCTATAGCCTGATTCTATGTAGTCATTTTACCTAGGCAAGGTATTTTCCAGTAGAGAGAGTGTGAAATTCAGAGAGAGATTATTCTATCCATGAAGATGGTCATCCGTATCTTAAGGAGGTAATGAAAGCCTGCCCCAAAGCCTATTCTAGTATTTGAGTCCTTTAAAGAAATATAAACAAAGCCTATAAATAAGGTACAACAGGTGGGGAAGGGCCCAAGCATCAGTTAGAGAGTACACCACTTTTGATGAACAGTTTTTTTGGAAATAGGAGGCAAATAACCAAGTAGAAGGAATGGAGAAGCAGTGTTAGGAGAGAAGTTTGCTGGAATAGGAACAGGAAGAAAAGGAGTAGCAGTCTGAGAAAGTATGCTTGAATTTAAGTGGTGTCTGGAGATGGAGATCTGGAGTTCACTGCTGGGAGCCAAGGAAATTGCTGCAGCAGCATGGTTTGCTTTACAGATTTGAGGAGATACTGTCTCCTCAACAAGTACTAGGAATTGTGAGTTCAAACCTCACAAGAGGAAGAGATTGCAGGGACTCAGGATGAGGGGAGGAGGGATGTTCCCTTGCTTGGAGAGAACAGGATGATACACTGGAGCCCTGAAACCGATTTAAATTGGAGCTAGAATTTTACTAGTGTCCAAATGAAGCATCCTGCCTCCATCCATCCTCACCCTTTTCTAAATCATTCCTTCTTGGTTGGTCTCACTCACCCACCCACCCCAGTGAAAGGCTTCTTGTACTCTTACACATGTATTCCAGCTAGAAGACCTGCCTCTAGCACAGCCTTATGTGCCCTTGCTTTTTTCTGGGATTCTGCCAATGAAACTCCCTAATCTTCTACAGGCAGATGGCTGGCAGCCAAGTTCAAAATGTGTTTTACTCCGAGTCCATAAACACGTAGCCCTATTTAGTGCGTGCAGAAGCAAAAAATTAAATAGGGTTCTTCAAAATTCTGTGTTTTATTCTTTGGGTAGTGTGTGATCCAGTGGAATTTGGGAGTGGCGTCTATCAGATGCCTGTGAACACTCAGCATATCTTCTCACATAGGTTTGGTCTTATAGTTCAGTCCACATGGCATCTCTCTTGGTGGTCTGGAGAAATTGAAAGGTCTGTAGCACAGGACTTTTTCCTTTCTCTTACTGTTCTTTTTAGAAATGCTTAAATGTCTTTGTTCATGTTCATAGACTAGATTTTAAAAAGATGTTTAGGCACTTAATGGTGGAAATGCACATGCAATAAAAAGTCAGCTTCCATTTCCACTACAAGTGACTGTGGGAAATAGATGGAAAGAGGAGGATTACACCAGCTACAAAAAGTCCTTGGTTTCCTGAAAGGACAAAATCCTTTATTGTCTCAATATCAATTAAAATTTTATTGAAGGCTTTTCCGCATAAACATATTACCAGAGGGTTAATTTTCCCGGGGAATGATAGAACCATCTCATGGCAAGTGACAGGAGTGGTGGTAGTCTCACAGGACAATCCTGTAAAAGTTGATACGCACGGCAGAAGTAAATGTTTAAGATCATGAACTGTGTCTTTGCTATAGCAGTATAACCCTCGAGCAGAATTGCTGTGTGACCATTTAATCTCTCTGTACCCACTGGGGCAATGTTCATCTTTATATCCCAAGGGTGTCCTGCAAATGGCATGATTCCTCTTTGTGTCCTGTTCCATCTTTGCACGGTAGGCTTACAGAGGTAAAGGTAGAATTGACTTATCCCTGTGAATATGCAGATATCATGCAGTTATTAGAAGAGTTAGTGTTTAGTGCTCCTGGCACATACCTGTCTTGGATCTAATGGGTTGCATTTGGAAGTAATGTGAGTAAGGGGATGCCTTTAATATAACTTTGAGAAGTCAAGCCTGTATTTTGTTTCAAGGTGCTGGTTTAAAAATCCATGTGTTGAAATTGTTTTTACTAGCTATTCTTTCATTATCAAAAAATGCCTTTAGTCCCTGCAGTTGCTGGGAAAAAAATAACTCACTGAATAATCTTAAGTATTGCAAGAGGTACCTACTGAGATGAAAGCCTGTAAATACAGAATTTTCTTCCTCCTGTCACAAGTATGGTCCTTATATTCATTGTCCCTTTGGGTCTTAATTAATGAAGGGCAGGAGGCAACTGGTTTACCTGTTTAGTGTGGTTGTGAAATCGTAACATAGCAGCTATGGGCAGCTAATGTAGTAAAGTGAAGTTCCCCAATGACTTTGAAAGTGCTCAGTGAAATCAAATTGCTTGTGGATCCTGTGCGAGACTTTAAAAAACAAATGGTACAAAAATTGTACATAAAAATCACTAGTCTTTTTCTATTTTTTTTTTCTTTTTAACCTACAGATATTGATGATGTCAAGAAGTACAAACCAGGTTACCTTGAGGCTACGATTGACTGGTTCCGATTATATAAAGTCCCTGATGGTAAACCAGAAAATCAGTTTGCTTTTAATGGAGAATATAAAGACAAGGTGAAGATAATCCAAAATTAAAGATGCATCTTTGTCTCATATGGCCAATTTAATACATCCTAGATTTTTTTGAATTGTAAAGGAGGAGGTTTAACAAAAATGATTTTTATTTGAGGGATCTTTGAATACAATTTATTAGGCTAGGAATAAATAATGTTTGCTGTCTTCCATTTTATTCAGGGAAAATGCATAGAGTATTAAAAGAAGTGTGCAAAAAACCATCCAGGCGTAGTCCTGATGAGACTTACATACGCATCTGTATGCTTGTAGTTGTCTTCCATAGCATTTTCATTCTCCCTGTGAGAGAAATAAACAGATTGTCTTTTCAGGTATTTTTTCAGTCTTGATTTATAAATTTTCCTAACTTTTTTTTTTAAGGTTATGAAGTTTAAGATAGACAGTAGGTAGCAGATTTCTTCATATTTGGTATTTGCTCAGGATATAATTTTTCGTGATAATTCTGCTTAAAAGCATTTGAGCTGGTTTTGGCTTGAAGGCTGAAAAAAATATTTTCACCTTTTTTAGGAAAAATAATGATATTTTAAATTATCTAAGGTAAAAATGACCAGTGTTTGAAAGGAGAGTGGACCTGGTAGCAGACCTTGCTGAAGAAGATACCTTCTCCCCCCACTCACCCCCCAGAGGAAATGGACTCATTTGAGTAAAAGTATTTTGCAAATCATGTATTGCACACTCTCTGAAGACTATTTTTGATGAAGAATCACTGGTTCCTAATGAATGATTTCCACGTGTCAGCTTGTTCAGCCTTGCGGTGTGCTATCAAAGTTATAAAATGCCTTCTAACCAACACAGACAACTTTACATGTTTCGTCTGGTTAAAGAGATGTCCTGACTCCTCTCCACACTAAAACCGTCTTTTAAATCAATCAAATGTAGAGTCTGGTCTCTCCTGGTCTTTCCCCTGTTCTCCCAGGGACTACTCTTGGAGTTTTTCCTGTTCTGTAAAGCATAGTGTAGCTCTGTAGTGACTGTTTAGCAGGGTATATCCCTGTCAGGCCATTGGAGTTCAGGCTTGAGGCACTAAATGCCCTCAGATAGCTGGTTTGGAGCACTTGAATAATTCTCAAGTGTTTCTAGAGACCCAGGATGTGGCAAGGCCGCCCTGGCTGTGCTCCAGCAGCTCTGGTGAAGTTCACAATGTTCCCGTGGCATTTTGCCAAGTCACTCCTTGTTAGGAAATGTGAATGTTCTGTTGGCAGCTTTTTGCAAGCCAGTCTAGATATCATCATCTGGACACGGGAGGGCTTGTTTTACCTTTTTTTTTTTTTTTTTTTAAGCTTTTTCATAGGCGCCTCCAATATTAGTTTTGGTTTTAAACAAACAAAAACTGTTAAGCAGCTGACATGTTATGTTGTTGCAAATACTTAAGCAGTTGATTGGGCAATTAATGAAGTAACTGCAAATTTTGCCACCAGAGGGGAAACTCTGATGTGCACATGTAACAGAGGAGTCATAGCTCACACGCTTTGTCTCATTTAGGACCTGGTAGTTTTCTACAGCTATAGGTATCTGCTTAGCATCTAGTGCTGGTTTCATTTTTTTGTGCAACCTTTATGTTTTCTGGTTGTAGACTGAGTCCTGAATGTGTTGCCAGTGTATTTGACAGATAGTGGAGTTTGTTTCTTTTCATAAAAAGGGTGTTATATTTTCCAGAAATTTAATGAGGCCTTGAAGGAGGCCTCTTAAAATTATACATGAAACAGTATGTTTTAATAAACTAATTCTACGGCTTATTTTCTGTTTAATAACATTTTAAATCATAAACTTTTCCTTGGTGTAATCTAGGATTTTGCTGTTGAAATTATTAAATCCACCCATGAATACTGGAAAGCTTTGCTTCACAAAAAAGCTGATGGAGGTACTATTAAGTGGTAAGCATCCAGTCATGTCTTTTCCTCTTTGTATTGTGCTAGTACTGATGGTATTCAACATGTGGCAGCTGTGCATGAACTCCTTAGGTTTTTTTACTTTGAGATGACAGGAATACTCATGGTTCTGATTTGTAATTAACTGATAATAGACTATGATTGACTAATTGTACCTTGTATAATGATGATTTACTGGTAAGTGGTTCCAAAAATATGTTAATTAGAAGATGATAAGAGGGCTGGAGCACCTCTCCCATAAGGACAGGCTGAGAGAGTTGGGGCTGCTCAGCCTGGAGAAGAGAAGGCTCCGGGGAGACCTTATACTGGCTTTCCAGTACCTGAAGGGGGCCTACAGGAAAGGCGGGGAAAAACTCTTCAGCAGGGCCTGTTGTGAAAGGGTGAGGGGTAATGGTTTCAAAATAGAGGGAGGCAGATTTATATTAGACATCAGGAAAAAATTTTTTACACTGAGGGTGGTGGGACACTGGAACAGGTTGCCCAGAGAGGTGGTGGATGCCCCGTCCCTGGAAACATTCAAGGCCAGGCTGGATGAGGGTCTGAGCAACCTGGTCTGGTTGGAGATGTCCCTGCTCCTTGCAGGGGGGTTGGACTAGATGGCCTTCAAAGGTCCCTTCCAACTCAAACTATTCTATCATTCTATATAAAATGACATAGGTTACTTCAACTTTAGAGAAGTGGCCCCAGAGTGTTTTGGATCATTTTGGGAGAATCTCAGTATCCCATGCAAAGCCTCTTGTCACTGTTTATTCCATCCTTCAGTGCTGCATTGCTGTGATGCAGAATTATTTTGCAGCCTAGCATTCCATATTTTTTAGTTGTTTTCTGTAATGAGAGAGCCAGTTTATTGTTCTTTACTAACCTTTGGCCTAATCTAAATTAAAATGGACTTTATTAAGCGCTCTGAACTGGTTTGCATTGGCAGTTTGGGGACCAGAGGCCCTGAAGAGAAGGCAGGTGTCTTTGCCTCTTGCTTTCCAAGGGCTGTAGATTGCTGTTAGTTAAACCAGAGCGCAAAGGCTGTGGGGGACGCTATGCTCAGGTAGTCACTGTCATCTTCTACTTTATTGGGAAAATGTGACTTTCTCGCTTTTTCTTGGAGCTGACTGAACACTTTAGCAGTTGGACAGGTTGATAGTTCTGCTTTAGCATGGCAACGATACTGTAGGATAATATTAAAATTTTGGCCTTGATCATTTCAGAGGCACTTTAAGCTTCGTGTTGATGAAATTAACAAATAATTAAAATGGCGTTGCGTGAAAGGATATATGTTGATAGGGAAACATTTGTGCACAGTATTTGGTCCCAGAGTTTGTCCGCTCTGTGGAAGCGGTACAGGTGTCTGCTGCTTTATGTAGGAGCAGAGTTTTGACCTGTTTTTTCCTTCTTGTTAGATGCTGCAGGTAGGTTACTGCAAACCAAGGGTGGCCTGCCACAGAATCTGGCCATCCTTCGAGGCACAGGAGACGGGGATATTCAGATCATCTGTGCTAGTCAGATGCTCTTCAGCTCCCTCAGGAAGTGCCAGTTTCTCTCTACTGACTTTGGGGAGCATTTATTTTCTTAGCTGTGGTCCTCCTCTGTGCCTAAGTTAGCTGCCAGAAGCACCAAGTGTGAGCACTGCTTGCATTAATATAGCATGTGTAGCCTAAAAAAACCTCCTCAAAGCTAAAGAAACAAAGAACACCCCTCCATGCCCCTGTTCCCTTCAACATTACTGGTTACTTCGTGTTTTTGACTTCTTCATTTCATAGAATTTCTTGCAGATACACATTTCTGAACTCTATATGTGAAGATGTTTTTTTTTCCGTAGGCACTTAATTGTGTGTGTCTCTTTTCCACTGATTCATAAAACACATTTTTGATTTTATTTTTCAGCACAAATGTTCTGGTGAGTGGCAGTCCGTTTTGTTGCAGCGAGGAGGATGCCCGATCGATTGTGCAGTCGGTAAAGATAATATTTACTTTTTTCCCCACTCTTTTTTTTAAAAGTAATTAATAGGAAAAGAA
The DNA here is from genome assembly GCF_036417535.1 of Chlamydotis macqueenii. Classification (NCBI taxonomy): domain Eukaryota; kingdom Metazoa; phylum Chordata; class Aves; order Otidiformes; family Otididae; genus Chlamydotis; species Chlamydotis macqueenii. The sequence goes on from NC_141559.1 coordinate 27,077,838, forward strand.
GATTCAGAGCTCCAAAACAGAAATAAAGTAGCTAAATTGAAATAGTCCTTAAACAAAAATTCAAGGCATAAAGTAAAAGGAGGAGCACAGAGGTTGTAGGGGAAATGCAAGCATCATAATATAAACCTTTCATTGCAGTGGTCCAGTTGTGCTTTCTGGCAGGTTCTTTACTGTTCTGGTGGGGGTTTTTTTGTTTTGTTTGTTTTCTCCTTCTGTAGTGCTGTTTCTTCTGATCCTGAATGGCAAGATGGACTGCTATTTGTATCTAGCCTGCTGTCTTCTCCATCTCCCCTGTTGCCATGAGTTACCACCCAGTGTTAGAACTCATTGACTAGCTGACTGTAGTCCCTAATCACTAAAGGGATCCTTTGTTTGTCTATTTGCATAATTAAATGCATTGCTATAGGAGAGGGGGATGTTTTTTTGAATGTTTCTTAAAGAATGCCTGTCATATTCTGAAAATTAACTTAAAATTAAAACATGCAGGTTTCCTATTCAGGCGAGAAAAATGTCCTGCAGGTCTGATGCTTTCATGTTCAAATGCTAGTGGAGGAGAATTTCTTGTGTTTTGAAATATGCTAGTTTCGATGCCAGAAATTAAGCAAAGTTACCAGAAATTACATGGAGAAAAGTACCCCCAAGTATTACTTTTTTTTTTTTTCTTTTTTTAATATATGCTGTGATTGAGCCTGTGCCCATGACCACAAGAGTGTGGCAGGTATTTTGCACATGTACATGGCTGCCTGCGCAGCCAGTGTTTTGCCCCAGTAGTCACAGTAATTATGCAAGTTCAGGTGTCAGAGGAGACTGCACTGACGGTGCAGTTAACATTCCAACAGCGTTTCTAGTAAGAATGTGTTGTCCTGAGCGGTGTTTTGTCACAGGCAAGTAAGACTCCCAGTTGCAAAGAAAAGTTGGTTTAGCTCATAAAGAAGTGTCAAACCTAACTTTTTCCTACTCAGCTCTCTTGCTTCAGCACTTCTTTAAAAGTACATTTATGGTTGCACTTGTGAATTAATGAAACCAAAACTCATTTTGGTATTCAAATTTGGTTTTAGATACGTCAGTCACAGCTATAAGCAAATATTTACCTCCTCTGTACTTTTGCATTTACAGTAACTTTTAGTGAGTGTTTAAATGCAAGTAGAATTTCAAGTTCGAACTTATTTGGATTGTGACAAACCTGCAAAGTGGTATTTCCTTTTGCATTCTGTGCTGTTTGTACGTTGAAGTATGTAGGGTAAATAATTACCTGTTTAAATCAGTAATGTCCATTATTTTTGCCTCTTAATAACAAATCAAGTTTTTTCCCTGGTTTTTGAGGGGGAGGTTAGTAAAACCAGTCCATAAAATAGGTAACTTGTATCAAACTTCAATGTCTTATTTAAGCACTTACCTTCTTATCAAATATTATCACTTCCTGGCTTTTTTGTGCCTCACATTATTTTCTTTAAGTGATACTGTTTTTGTGAAGTTGTCATCCCGTACTCCTCTCCCTCATTCTGTTTAGTTCAGTCTAAGTATTTTAATTGTGTCTTTGTAGGCTGCTGTCTCTTAGTACTTTTCAGACTGTGAAAAGACGCAATACACTTTTAAATACTGTTCATACTGCATGCAATGTCCAATCTACAATAACTAAAAAAAGTAAAAAGCACTTGAAATATGAATGGTGGACCATCAAACTCGAAATAGAAGCAGGGAGATTGACTTGCACATTTTAAGCAGGTATCTTTTTGTCTCGGACACTACACCACCCACTTTGGTTGTCAGACATTCATCTCTTTCAAACTGAAGTGAAAGTACGTGAGTGTTGGCTGCAGAATTTTAATGGCTGTGGTTATTTTAAATGAAAGCTGCCTGTGTCTGTCTGGAGGTGTTTTTTTTTGTTTGTGGTTTGGTTTGGTTTTGTTTTAACTAAAAGCAGATACATTTTCTTCTAATTTATGTCCATCTATTAACTTCTGGATAATAACAGAAGAGTGAATGCTGAGGTAGCGATTTTGTACAGAAGTACAGTGAGAAACATTTCAGCTACTGCGAGAATTCTGAGCTACTTGTGCAGTGAGAGCTGGTTCCCTACAATTCTGTTTCTTGGGTCAAACTCCAATTACAGAATTTTTGAGTGAGTGATAATTGCCTTAAATCAGGTATATTGAGGTTAAAAAAACAAAAAAAAAACAAAAAACAAAACCAAGCAACACTCGGTATTGTCATGAACCAACTTTTATGGTGAGTGAGAGAACTATTAACTAAGAACCAAATGGAAAACAAACAAATGCTTACCAAATTGTGCACTAATCAGAACTTCATATAGATTTTTGATTGAGTATTTCCCAAGGTAGTCCTGTTAGTTTCAGTAGGATTTACTGCGCTGTTATTTGACCTTTCATTATTTTACACATGTGGGACTGTGTTGGGGAATTTCCACTCCACTGAGTTAGTTTCTAGACGGTGGGCGTGTATAGGGTCACCCATATTGGTGGCAAACTAGGAATGATTCTACAGCTGGTGAAGTTGCCGTGTCAGTCAATCCCAAAGAGACAGAGATTATCTGTGCATACGGGAACATGTACTGAATGTTTGAACCAGCCAAAAATACACCAGCCCCCTGCAACTACAAACCCAGTTAAGTTTTAACACTCTAGATGGTGAAAATTTCTGGTGTCCCCTAGCCTCTGAAAATTGTTTCATCTCGTTCTCAGCTCCAGGTTAGTACATGTTGAAAACAACGCAGGAGGAATAGAGCTTTGTAGCTGAATGTGTTGTTCCGTTTATTTCAGGCTTTTAAGTGTTGCCATCTGTAAAACTGACCAGGACAGCCAAACCTTTGTTTAACATTAATCTTGAGAACTGCTTGCTCACTTGCTCTGTGAAGAAGCTGCTGCGGACTTTGAGAGTTGGAAAATCTCCAAGACAATCTATATATAGTTAGTAGAGCAGTGTTTCTCAAACTTATCATAATTCTTCTCTTATAATACTGGAAAGTGAACTAGGAAAGCTTTGCTAGATGAGGTCTTTTTTGATAAAATGCAGAACAATGTCTTGCAGGCGAAAATATTTGGCTTTTCCTGGTAATTTTAAAAAATCTCCAGCAAAATTTGAATCTGTGTGTTTACTGATGTGTTTTGAATAATTCAGATTTAAGCAGGAAAGTCTGTTAACTGCCGTTCTCCCAACATGTTTTCTGGAAGACATTTCCATTTGGAACTTAGTAGAGACAGAATTTTCTGTTCAGTGGCCACTTGTGAAACAAAAGATCGGTGAGGTTTTTAGTCTGGGGTTTGTTGTTTTTTTTTTTTAATTTTATTTATTTTTTAAACGGTGTTTCAGATGAAGGGATTGTGTAGTGAAGAGACTCCTAGTTCAGTTGGATGAGTTTTTGATCTCTTCCTGGTGGGAAGGTGCTGAGTCCTTGTCTCAAACTTTCTGAGCACTTATCTCAGAAGTGGCAGCCACCTGCTTATACGTGGTGACCACTGGTTCTCCCTGCCTTATGAAATAAAGCTTTGGTTTAGCTGGAAAGAGAGGGGATGTTCTGGTGATAAGGCCTGGAAGACTTGGCTTACATTTGTCATAGTGGCACATCCTTTCAGACCAGTCACATAACCCCCCTGTGCAGGTAATTATCCTGAGTAAAGTGGGAAAAAGAATACTGTCCTTCCCTCCGCACAGGCTTCGACTCACTCTTCAATAGACCGAGCCCTGCGCCTGCTCAGAGGCAGGCAGGTTCGCGAGGGAATTTCACACCAGTGCAGTTCGGTCTGAGTGCTGGACTATGCTAAGCCTGGCCGTGCAGCTCCTGGGTGAGCCTGCCTGCCTGCAGGATACTGCAAAATTTTCATTAATGTCTTCACATGCCATTCAGTAGTGGCAGGAAGTTCCACCCATGAGTGTGGAAGACATGGGTGGTCACTGTGCAGCTTTGTTTTCCTGCAGCTTTGAGGCTGTTTAATTTTTGCATGGTTCACCTAAGTGATTACTCCTAGGGTTATCTGCTTGGGTAAGTGTAGTTTGGGTGGGCTTGTGTCATGGCAAAGACCAACATCCACCTGGTTTTTGCACTTGATTTGTGCATGCAGGTGAGCGTTGCAGGATTCCTTGTGCTGAGATGCTCTCTGCTTCTTTCCCATCAGTCACGTCAGTTGGAAAACTTATCAGAAGGGCAGTGGAGAATTGTTGCTATGCAAGTAACTAACATCCTCATGCTGAGGCAGGTTGCTTCCAGCTGCTGTTAAAACTGACTTTAATTTTGGCCTTTAAGTTACAGGACAAGACGTGCTCTGTAATACTACAATTGAATAGTGGTGTATCCAGCTTTGAAATGTCAGACCTATGTTTTAAAATAATTTATCACTTTCCACAGAACTGAATCCTACTCTATCAAAATGTAGTTGTAAGAGAGTATTAATTACACACTTGTATAAAAAATGTTTTCATATATGTAATGTAAATTGTGTGTGTGTGTGTGTATTCACATGCATACCTTATATTGAAACATGTAATGTAATTGGAAAGGCTTTTTTTACTCTTTAGTATGTAAAAAGCAAATCCTGTTATCCTCAAAGACAATACAGCAGGAAAGTCCCCTTTACATTAGATAAGGTGTTAGTCTATCACTCATTATTAGTGTGTTTGTTTTGTCATTTATGAGCAACAAAGAAATTTGTACAGTAGTTGGGGGAAGGGGAAAGTCTAAGGTAAAATACTGTCCTCTGAAAGTTCTGGTTTTATTAATACCTCTTGACTTCAGCAGTAAAATAGCTTTGAGTTTGGGTGTTACCTCTGAAACTTTAACTAAATACTGATATGTTGGTTTGGGTTTTTTTTTTCCTTGTTTTTTCTTTTTTTTTAGGCACCAGTGTGTGTGAATGGAGATTCTGTTTCCCCAGAAGGTACCTTTTTCCCCAAGTGCCATACTATTTTTCTAATAGTTTGCCTGAAAAATTGACATTAAAACTGTCTTGTTCAAAAAAGGTGGTTTTGCGCAAATGAGAGTGATATGTTATATCCTGTCAGACTGTAACACCTATCCCCTGTTAAACAGAACATGAACAGAAATTCATAGATGGTTTGTGGGAGAGGATTACTTCTGAGTATGAGAGAAAGTGTAGTCCGCATAAAAATATGAGAAGACTAAACTTTTCTGGTTTTGATCATGGAAAGCAAATGTATGACATGTCCTTTTTATAGGAGAAAGCTTTCATCGCCTTAGTTCTTTGTCATTCCTCACAGTAGCTAACTAATCAAATAAACAGCTCCTTTTCCTAAAATTGACTTACCCATACTTACTTTTCAAGTGTAAGTTCTAAAGACAAAATTCTCACTTTTCACTGTTAACGACTGTTTTTCATGTTAACAGAACATGTGTTTTTCTTCAAGAAATAAGAATACATCCTACATTTTCCTTTTTTTGTTAAGTACTTTAAAGAAAAAAAATTATACTGGCAGGAACTATAGAGAAGACATACGTGCTTTATGAGATGGAGAGAATTACGGAAACGCTAAAAGAAACTTAGTCATGAGTCCAATTCCAGATTGTTTGCAAAGTAACATCTGTGTAGTCCATGTCATGGGAAAGCAAGTTGCATTCCATTAGCCCTTATATGGCATGCCAATAAATAGCATTTATTTACTGAAGTATTACCTCTCAGACCTCCGACAGGCGACTGAATATAATCTGCCTGATCTTTGATGTTTTCCAGGGATGGTCACATCAGTGTTGTAACTTGTTGTGGGATTGTTTCAGCCAAACTGTTAAAGTGAACAGATATTATTTTGAGGCCGTGCTTTGCACAGGCTGGGAATAGAGTTCACCCAGAAGTGTTGTTATGGGAGGGGAGATAGCTGAAAGGGCAGAATGTTGCTTTTTCAAGTGTTTGTGTATGGCTAGTTGTATAGAACTAATGTCATTCTTGATGTGTATTTTTTTTGTTGTAGTTGATTCCTGGCACTTTTTTCCCAAGTGATCGTCAAAGTGTTCTGAAGCTGCCTCATCAAATCTTAAAGTCGTCCCTTTTTTTGAAGACAGGCAAAAGCACTAATTGTTGGGTTCCTGTTGAAACAACTTTTCAACTTGTGTAAACCTTCCGTCATCTAAATAAACACTGACATTATAAAATGAATGTTTCCTTTCTATGTCTTTCTTTGTGCAGGGTGGAGCAGAGGGAAGAGGAGGGCTGGCTTGCTTGTTTGTTTCTAAAACTCAGAACTTCAGAATTGCTCTTTTCCACTCATGAAGTGTAGTATCAAATGAGATGGGAGATAAGGTGTCTTCAGCCTTGTTCTTCAGATTTTGGAATAATTCAGCTGTCAGGTGCATAGAAGACTGTTTTAATTTATATCTTGGGGCTTATCAGGCCACCCTGACTGTAGTGCGTTTCAAGTAGACAGTTATCTTAATGTAATAGGCTTACCAGTTTCCCATGTTCTTTAATATGTGACTGTGTGCTGTTTCCTGAGTTGTATTCACTTTTGTGCCCAGCTGTCTTTGCATTCTTCGTAGAGTTACGAGCAGAGCATACTTACTTTAAAAAAACAAATACAACTTCCCTCCAAAGAGTAATTCAACTAGGAAGGGCTAATGCCGTAACAAATGAAGTAAGGATGCACGTGTGCTCTCTCTACTACATCCTGTTTTGATAAGTTTTGTGTTTCATCACACAGGAAGGGCTTTCCTTATGGAAAACTTCAATTTTTAGAATTGTGTATGCCTGAAGGCTTTTGATAGTTCCTCATTCAGTGAGACAAGCTTAATAAAGTGTATAAAACTGAGCTTTGTGCTTTCATGGTAAAAATATCTGCCATTTTTTTCTACTGCAGGATTATATCTGGCCTGTCTGTGCCCACGGTGTTTATTAAAAACAAACAAAAAAGCCAGCTGTTAAGTAGAAAGAGAGAAAAAGATAATATAGACAGCTTTTATTCAGCTTGTTACTGAGACCAAAGGTGAGCGTTGTCTGCTTTATATGATGACTGAAATAAAAAGTTATTATTGCTGACATATGATGGAAGAGAAAGAACTGAAAAAGTTAGACTGTGGCTTGCCATAGAGGACTAACTTTTACTTACAAAGAATAAGTTATTACTAAGAAAGCTTTCACCTGTAGGAATGTTTCTTTGATTTTAGGAAATTATTTTTCTGGTTTAGAGACCTTCCTCTAGAATATTATCTAGTGTATAAGGACCAGTCACTTTGGACATCTCAGTTTGGGCCTCAGCACTTAGGAGTAGATTAAATTCTCCCATCAGCATAGAGTTTTGTATTGTTTTATACACAGTTTAGGTGTGGTATGAAAAATGCAACATAAACCTCAGATATTAAGGACTACTATTTTTTTTTGTTTGTTTATTCAAGTGATATGTTACATCCAGCATACAGGTTACAGTACTGATTTCCCATACTTTATTTTATGTTTTAGAAGTATAAGTATGTGCAGTGTTACAGCTACAGATACAATGGCTGTTTTTTAACACAGAGTAAATGTTTCCCTAGTGTCAGGTTCATGTGCAGCCTCTCAGTCTGAGATTACTCTGGTTAGAGGTGAGCTCTTGTAGAGTGCAGAAGAGCTACTGTATTTGCCTGTATGGTGGTACGTGGCTTACTGTTTTGTAAAGTGATTAGAGACAGCTGGGCAACGAAGGGCACTGTGTAAAATCAAATTATCTTCCCTGTACAGTGGTCACTGCTGTCCTGGTTTTTTTTAGAATGAAAAGCTATATGTATAGGAAAAACAAGTGTTGATTACAAACGTACCCATGCTGAACTATCAAGAATGGATCAGAAGGTACTTCATTTTTACTTCAAATAATGTTAGTAGTTTTTTTTAATTTATAACCACATTGATGGCATGTGGTTAGGAATTCAGAAGGAGAAATAATTTTCTATATCAGATTGGACTTTGTACACAAAAATAACAAATAATACTTGGGAAAGCTGATAATTGAAGTGATTGGAAATGCCTAAAACTATAATAAATTTGAAAATATTAAAGTATTTCTTACATGTAGAGAATATAAGCAGATGAATGTCTTGTTTTCATACTACTTTCAACATGTGTTTATGTATATTTTCTAAAAATTTTTCTCCAAGTGAGATAAAAAGATGTACTGTTACGTGTAGCCTTGCTGCTAAAATGTACTGAATGCTACTGCCATGGATTTCAGAAAGGAAGCATAATGAAATAGCTGTGGAGAGAATGTCTGCTAATAAGAGGATTAGGGGGATGGGACAGAAAAATAGAATATATTTTTCAGATCTCCTAAAGTCTGTGCAATGAACACTTTTTTTTTTTTTTAGGCTAGGTCTTCTGCTTGTAGTTTCATGCCTGCATTGTTGTATTTAAAATTGATTTCATAGTAGCGGGGAGCTTAGTGTAGCGGTGTCTATTTCTCGGTAGTTTTATGAAAATAACTGTTTCATATCTGGTACTAATGTCTTCTGGGAAGATGTCTTGAAGAGAAATGTCCTCCTTCCACCCTCCCCCCTCCCACCCCAGGAAATAAATGCATCTTAACTATCTTAACTGTATTTTCTATGTTGAATATATAATACACACATAAATATTTCTTTCAAGGATAACTTTGCATCTTGATTTCCTCTTTTTGTCTGTTTTGAAGAGAAAGGAGAGGTTAATTTTTAATTTTTTTTTTTTTTTTGCCTCTCACTATTGTGATGGTGGAGGTTCTTTTTACATATGTAGATCGTCAGCTGCTGCTCAAAATAGTACCTTTTACTGACATGGAGTCCACACTTCAGTCCCCCTAGTCTAAAACAGGGCTTGAGTTTTACATGGAAATAATAGTCATTATTCTTTAAAGTGTGAAAATAAAAGGATTGTGAAAATAGTATGCTTTTGTCACTGTTAGGATGTTATTTTCATGCTGTTAGTAACAACAGACATCTTCTGAAAAGCCCCAGAAGAATATAAACTAATTCTGAAGGTTGTGTGGGAGAACCGTTCTTAGATGTTATGCAAGGAGGGTGCCTTACCATAACTTGCCTGTGGTTGCCACTTGTATTAACACTTGAGAGCTACGGCATGGATCAGTCCTAAACTGCCCAAAGTATTATTTCACGCGTCTCTTTGCTTTTACTGACATTGAATCTTTTTAATGGGTTGTAGTACAATTTTAGTCCAGCTAAAAGGCAAAAACAATATGAAGTCAGTAGGGTGCAAAATTTTTTTTTCTGCCCTTGCTGTAAAGTTTAAGGTGATTTCTTAACAGGTTTGATAACCTGGATTCTGCCCCCTGAGGACAAGAAATGTGAGATTTAGAGAACAAAGAGGTGAAAAGTTAACTGTAAGGGAACAGAAAGAATGGAAGACAGATAGGAGGTTGAGACAAATAAAAGTAAGAAATAGAACATTAAATAGGAGTGACTGAAATGCTTTAAAACAATTTTGCATAAATATTGTAGCAGTACTTAACAGTGCTGATTTCATGCTTTCAACTGGAGAGGTCAGTAGGATCCATTTGCCAAGGAAGAAGAACATTTACCTACCACACAGAAGCTGGAACTGCATCCCCTAAGCGCTTGGAAATAGTCTTTGGTCTCCTGAGTGGGGGAAAACAATGGAAAGCAGCAATTGTATTTATTGTTGAGTTGATTTTCTGAGAGTCTTTTGAGTTGTGCAGAGATGACCTGAGTGCACAGCAGTGTTGACTGATCCACACACAGTCTTTGATTTCTCACGTTTTACTGTTCTGTGCAACGGGATGCTGAAACTACAGATGAGCTCTAGAAGATAGACCAAAAAAAGCCAAGCTCACTGCAGTAGATTGTCACTGTGAGATTATTTGTTGACTTTGGCTAATTAATTCGTTACTGATTCTTGCAGCAGAAACTTCTAAGTATTCTGCAACTATGGACAGAATTCAGATAGTGCTGCATGTTTTCCCTTTATTTGGTAAGGTACAAGTGAATGAATCTTACCAGTGATTCAGTATGCTAAGTCAGAAATAAGATTTTTATTGATGATTTGGTCTACTACAAGGGTCAGAAAAGGGTTTCTCTTCGTAAGAGAAAGTGAAGAAGCCAAAAAGAATTGCACTATTCTGTGCATGAAGAGTATGTCTTACGTGCCAAAACACTGCTGCCCCTTAGCTTTTCCCCTTAGAACATCCTCATAAAGTTTCTAGATTTTTCACAAACGTCACCAAGTTTAATCCTAACATTTTTGTTTATTATCTTTGGAAGAATAATACTTGCATTATCCAGATATTACAACACATATGCAAATATATGTGTTCAGTTGCACTCCTTGTGGTTTGCTTCTGTATATGTATTGATGCTTGCCTGGAAAATAAGGGAGTTTTTTCAGACCTGAAGATCTGGTTTTGTGCGTAGTGATCAGTGGACAGTCCTGTAAACTTCTGTTTTGGGATGAAGAGAGTAAGTGTGGCCACTTAAATGGCTGCACTTTGTAGCCGTTATTAGCTTTATGCTCGTTTATTGATGCATGTATCAGGACAGGGATACTGGAATGTTATTAAACTGGTTTGTCTACTCTGTGTATCTGACTGCTGGCTGCTGCTATTACACCAACTACGGGATTTGGGTTTTTCTTAAGCGCTTTATATTTCACGTTTCAAATACGCTGAAAAGTAAACATCTACCTGGTGTCAAAAGCCCTGGGTTGGAATACAAAGAATAACTAAATTCTGCTTTTTCCATAGTGTACCCCGTGGGCTTGAGCAGACCATGTAATCAGTATGTTGCCTCTAAAATGGGTGGAAAAGTTTCTTCTGTGAGTGATCTGGTTTCTACCAGAGACCTGACACTTCCCCAGCATTGAGAGGGGAGCTCCTTCCAGTGTCTAGGAAAACACAGGATACATTCAGCTTTGTTTGCAGCGGGAAGGTTAGCTATACTGACAGGCTTTCTGAAGGACTTGGCTGAAGATACAGGCTTTGCTAGTCAGATTGATCTGCCCAAGGGTTGTCTGATGACGTAATTATCTTAAGAGTGAAAAGAGCATCAATGGTGGTGAAAGTTCAAAGCGTAAATTGGCATCTTCATCTTTGTGAGCTCTGAAAGAGACTAGACTCAATTCAGCAGGTCTTTAAGTCCTCTAATGGCCTACATGTGGTGTTTCTGGAGTCAGAAAAGCCAATTTCGAAGTGTAACTCGTGACCACCTGGGAGTTCTAAGCATTTTAACTAAATCATAGGAGGCCTGGAAACAAAGGTGGTTTAAAAGTGAGAATGAAAATATCCTGCTGTTTAGAAGACCTACCATACGGTAAAAAATAGTCTATCTGAGCAGTGTTTGGAAGTCTGCTCTCCCTGGAGAACTGGGATGAGAGGGAAGGCACAGTCAGGTGAGGACAAAATTCCCCTGGCAGAGCTGTTTGCTGAAATTTACTTCTTGCCTCGCTGTCGCCTTGCTTTAACTAGATTATTTATTCCTTGTATTTGATAATAAAGAATTTAGGAATTCCTAGGCAGGAATTTCCTTGGGCAGTTTTCTGACTTGGACAAACCACGTAAATCTCTCTTCTTTTTGTGTCTATAAATAGGGACACTATCTGTTTATGTTACAGCAATGTGAGCATTAGTTCCTTAAAAACTTTAAACATTAAGGAAGCCTTATTACTAACAGATGTCTCTGAGCCTATAGGTTGGCAGCACAGAGCTTCTAAGTGTTCAGACAAGTTTTGGAATCCTGTCAGAGTTTCTATAGCTGTGTGTGTGCGTGGAAGGGAAATCCTGCAAGAGAAAAGGAGTCAGGGTAAGAGCAGGGCAGCTGAGCAAGGGTCATTGTGAAGTGCATATGAAAAGAAACTTGTAGCTGGTCGTGCAACTAACTGGCAGAATAAGAAGCAAATGAGGGGACCCAAATGAGGGAAAGGAAAATGTCATGTGTCCAAATACGAGAAGAGATTTGAGATTCGTGTTTCTGTGCACCTAAGTGTTATCAGAACATCTTTGTGTCTGTTATCTACAAATCATGCGCAGGTGTTGCTCCCTGATTATGATAATCTGCTTTGTAAAAGTAGCTCTCTGATTCACTTAGCTGGCTATCTTGAGCTGGAATGGTTTGTGGGACCTCCAACTGAAATGCAAATTAGCCTTAGATGTCTCTTTTTCAACTCACACTTCTTGGAAGAAGTGACACAATTCTTAGAATATCGTAATGATGTTTCTGTGACGTGCAAGCTCTTTTTTATATACGTAGTATAGCTAATCTGAATCATACCAGTATGCTTCTGGTCTGCCTGAAAGTGTAATGTATGCAAGTGGTACAGCATGTGGTATTTTTCACTGAATATGTGATCTGGTGATCTCATGCAAAAACAAAAGTTATTTTTTCAGAGAAGGGAGAAAAATGAGGGGGGAAGTGCCCTTTACCAGGAGGGGACCAAGCAAACTGTAGCAGTTAATGAACATATGCACACCAACTTCTAAAACCTCAGGATTTTTTTTTCCTTAAAAGCTTGATCCCTTTCTAATTATAGGTTTATTAAAATAAGTGTAGCAAAAAATGTTTATTTATGGTTGTTAGTTGCATAATGAATAGAGGTAGCTGATTAATTTCCAGTTCTCTTCTGTAACAATTGGTTTTTGTTTTCTGAATTTGTAAATTTTCTTGTTTAAAAATGCCTATTTTTTAAATTCTTCAGTTTGAAACAATGTTGCACTGAAGTCTTCTGGCCCATAAAATCATACAGAATATCCATAAAAATAAAATGCTCATTCAGTATAACAACTAGGAAGCTAACAATCTAGGTAGAAAAGACAGATAAGAGATGGGAGAAGAATTAGACATTATTCCTGTTCTGCTATTAAGAGAACTTGAGCAGTGAACATCAGTGGGTTACTCAGGGGCAGGGGCTGATAGGTGAAGGAGGTGAACTCTACAGAGACTTATCCTGACCCTTCAACCTCTGTACTGTAATATCATGGTGTTATTGTTTGGCAAACAGTTATATAGAGCGATAGTGGCTGTTTGTTACACAAAACAGTCATGTAAGCAGGACTAAAGTTTAAGTGATAAATAGTAAAAGTGTAGGGTATTGGGACCTTAGATCCACGCTGTTGTGACTTAATGTCTCAATGGTCTACGTACCACATGTTGCTAAGGCCCAGAAAAGAAAGCCTTATGTTCACAAAGGATTTAAAAGTAAAGGAAATGCGACTCACCTTGAGGAAGTACTTTTCCCTGGACTAAAACCTATCTATTGTGTCATTTTGCCAGCTGAATCCTAGAGCTTCCATGAATGACACTAGGAAACAGGTATTTCTCTAACGTGCAACCAAACTGTGAAGAGTTACTGCCTTCCAGGAGTTGAGCTAACATCACTTGAATTGTTTTCACAAACCCTTTGAGCTGGCATTTGGAGATTGCCAACCTGCACTATGTCACTGTAAAACACTTCTACAGCATTGATAGAGAACTGTCACCTCACAACTGGTGCCAGGGATAGGAGGTTAAAATCCTCTGTTACGTGAAGAAACTTCTGCATCTAATGCAGACCTACTGAGGTCTCTTCTTTCTGCCTACTTCCGCTCTTGTCATGTTGATGAAAGTGTAAATGAGAGGCAATGCCTTTGGCAGGGTGACTGAAAGTATTTGTGTGATGGGACTGTAGCCATTTAAGTTGAACTATACATGCAGTCCCAATAATTAACTATACTTGTAGGTAGTTTTCCATTAATAAGAAATTCTGATGTAGGAGTCTGTGTATTTGGCTTTTAATTCAAGCTGATGATGTTTGTTTCAGTAAAAGTGTGGTTTTTCAACCATGTGCTCAAATGTTGACGTGTTTAATGCCAGCAGCACAATATTTACATTAAAGGATGTGGAGCCAAGTTAAACTCAATTGCAACTTTATTAACTGGATTATAGTATTATCAGCAAAACCCAGCTGTGATAATCAATTGAGTGATCTCTTCCTTTTTTTCTTTTTTAATTTTCCGAACAGGCTCAGGCAGATCTGCCCTTATTGGAAGTTGTGCTGTAATTACTATCTTAAGCCCTAGTGCAGCAGTGTAGAGAGGGTTCCAAGAGGCATTCTGCTTGGACCTGAAACCCTTGAGAGGGAGAGATAGGAAGGTAAGCGTATCCAGGATTTTATTCCATACTCCCTCTCTCTTGTTAGGGGACTAGAAAATGTTACCTATTTTCTTTTGACAATGCACGATTTAGCTATGTTAAGTTAAGTAGTAGTTCTGGAAGAGAGATTTTACATGTAAGACTGGTGTAGCTGAGTAGATTGTCCCCAAAAGGCTGTGGATGCACAGTAACTAACTGTAGCAAATGCCTCATGAGATTTCCACCTCGCAGACTGGGCTTGCAGAGATTTACAGTTTTGATTGTATAACTGAACCAAGGGCATTTTGATAGAAATGGCTAACGGAGGAATAACCAGACTAAACAAGTCGGCAGATTTGAGGAAGTGGTAACTCTGAGCAAGGCATGGCGTGAACGGTTAGTGATGGACGTCTCTTCTGCTCTGTTGCAGCCAGGGGAAATGGACTGTTCGTAGATGGTGTCAGAACTGTGCCGTGCAGGAATAGAATCTCTGCGCTTTGTTTTAAACAGTAGTGAACAGGTTGTCGCCTAGTGGTAGGATGTTGTGACCATGAAGCTCAGAATTTGAATAAGCATTCAGCCTTCAAAAAAAATAAAACAAAAACCCAAACCCCTAACAACAACCTCAAGCACTGGATGTTCATCATGCCAGTTTGGAAAGAGGATGAGAAAAGTCTTTCTTTTTACAGTTCCCCTTTCCATCTGAAAAAGAGAACCATCTGAGAAGCACAGAAAGAAGAAGTTCAACGAAACTTTTATGGTTTGTTTGTTGGCAAACACTAGGCCATTTTTTTTCTTTTTCTTTTTTTTTTTTTTTCCTCCTCATCTTTTTTTCCCGCCTCCCCTTTCCCCTTTAAAAGTTGTTAATTCTAGTTAGGCCCATTCCAGGTGATCTTGGAGAGGACTGACAGGGAGTTAGCAACATAGTATGATCCAGCCACAAGTGATTTCTACAGAAGATGGACCTTTGGCATCCCATGTGTATTTTGGATGCACTATGGCTGCTCTAAGAGGAGTTCTGCCTTTTTGTTGAGACAAGAAGGCAGCAGAAGGGGCGCATAGTGGAGAATGAAAAGCTGAGGAACTTGCTCAGAGGAAAAATTGATCTACCACATGGGATTAGGCAGCAATGGAGCTGTAGACAGTTTTCTCCTTGCTGAGCTCATGTTTCTCAGGCTGGGGATGGTGAGTGTTCAGGCAAGGTTGAGGGCTTGTGCACTCACTTTTGGACAGCACAGATTTGTAGAGAGAGTGTTTGAACTGGAGTTGTCTCGATACTCGAGCTGAGAGGAGGCGATATACGCTATGGAGGTGATATGTATGAAAATGAGCGAGAGAGAGATTAGGGTTCCAAGAATGTGGAGATGAAATAAGTGGTTTTTTTGAGGAATCTTTTTTGCTACCTTATGTGTTACTGCTCTAATTTTATACTGTTGAGCGGGAGCAAATGAAAGAGACCCCTCTTTCCCTTGTTTGTTTCCCAGTGCCCATCAGCTTTTCTGTATCCCTCTTCCAAAACCCTGAGACACAGACTTTGACCCAGCAGCTTGTTTCTCATTGTGAACATGGTCAGATCTGTGGTGATGCTTAGAAAGGGGTTATACAGATGGTAGCCTCAATTTCCCCAGTTATTTTAGACCTCAGCCACTTCTGAAAGGAGGATGAGCTTAGGGGGAACAGTTGATTCATTCACTTCTTAAAGCCATCAAGCTCTGGAGCCATGTTCTGTTATGTTCCTAGTTACAGTGTCTTCTCAAGGAAAGATCTTGTGCGATGCAGGCACTGACCCAAGAAGGAAGACAGTAGTTGGAAATGTCAGGAGGAATGGAAGGAGTACTTCCATGTTTGCAGAAATTTTAACATTTGGTCATGCATTTACCATGGTTTTCCAATTTTTTTTTTCCCCTGTATTCAGTGACTTTGTCCAATTCCTCGTAACGAGTTAGAACAGACAATGTATTTTTCATTAAGGTGACCACATGTGGAAGCTGGTTGGAAAGCACAGTTCAATGGTGCAGGCAAATGAAAAGAAGCTCAAACCTTAAGAAAATACATTTAGGGGGAGGGGGCTACATAAAGTTAAAATGAAAAAATTATCCGAAAGAAACAGCTTAAGTCTGAGTTAATTTTTCCTCTTGAAGTAGTTGGAAAACTGTCTCTTGCATTTGAGATCCCAAATTCAAAGTGTAGTCATGCTTCGTGAAACTGAAGACGTATTACAGATGTTGATTTCTGTATGTGATTTAGTGGTTATGGCAAGTGGCAGATTTACAGCATCAGGACTTTCAAGTTTTATTGCAGACTGAGTCATTTAGTGACCTTTGGGTGACTCTTGGTTAAACACCTACATACGGAGCTTGATCTTGAGCAGTGAGGGGTGGCTGCAGCTTCCCTGGGCTCCCCTTGAGCTTGGCCGAGACCCAGGCGGGGGGGGCAGGGAGGGCCGCCCCTGCGGGCTGCTCTGTAACGCCCAGCGCCCCGCACTTCTGCCTGCCATCAGCAGGGGTAGCTAAGCTGCTGCCTTCTCTGGCAGTCGTTTTCCTTCCCTTTCCTCACTCTTCCTTGCCTGGCAGAAGGGGCCGAGAGACCACAGAGCTTCTCCCCCTCGCTGCCTGCACCGGGACAGGGAGAGGAAAGGGGAAGTGGTGCAGTGTGTCAGCTCAGAGGGCTGCTTTCCTGGAAGCACGCTGCTTCCTACGGAGGTCTGCATGTGGATGGGAGTTACTGTCGTTACTTTTTCTTCCCCCGCTGATGCAAGAGTTTTGGTTGAATGTCCAGAAGTTTGCTTTCTTGATGTTGAAATGAGTTTGTGACAAATGTTTCAATACCCCGAGTGGAAAAATGCCATTTGAATCTCTAGGAGACTTACAGGAGGTGAGGGAAGAGAGAAGGTAAGATGAGGAGAAAGGACAGCTTCATCCAGATTAGCTTCCGAGTTAATGCCACATGGCAGTCAAATGACTGAGCACAGCTGCATGGCTGTTTTGTCGCATTATCCACATCCTCACGAGGTAGTTTGTTGGTTACTTGAGAGGGACAAGTCAGGGAAGAGGAAGGCAGAGAGCCTGCCGGGACCCACTGTCATGTGCCACTGGAGAGTCTCTGGTGCTGTGCTTCATGCTGGGACGTGCGAAAATAGTGAACAGCTTTTGTGCAGAGAGCCTGATTCTGTGAAAACCCAGGCTTAGAGGGCAAAACAGTGCAAAGAATTCTTGTGCAGATGAGTAATGTTCAAAGATCACAAACTTCCACCCTCAGCATTGACTTTTTTCACACTAAGAGATGTGGTGGCAGGTCTGGGGCTGCTGGCAGGCACAGGAAGAAGCATTCAGCTGCATGGGCAGTATTTACTGTCCCCATTTCCTCCAGAGAAACAACTGTGGGCAGGTCTGCTTTTAGCACATAGCTCTTCCAACTAGCTTTGCACATCATGTATGGTGTGCATACCACAGCTTGGGAAGTCCTGACCTGGATGAAGGGAAGCCAGTGAATTACTGCTCCCAGCCTGTTTGAAACGACAGTGCCATAAGTGAATGCTGCTTCTAAAAGGAGTTGTTACCGGTAAGGCTCAGCGAGCCAGTGGTGGTGTTACTTACCTGTTTATTAGCAGAAATGCTGGATCAGAGCCGCTATTTGCATTCTTTAAACTTAGTCCAGCACTAAATCTAAGAATCAGGTAGAGGAGGGAAAAGCAGACAGGGAGGTGGCTAACTTAGTTCTGTTGCTGTAATCCTTTGGCTTCATGGAACACAACAGAAAAGAATGGGAGAGGCATACGTGGCTGAATGTGGTGATGGAGCAGCTCCTGGAGAAAGTGTGAATCTGAAAGCTGTGGAGTCCTTGAGACATCAGCTTCGCTTCCCATAATTACGAGGAGGAAGGAAACTTGAATAAGGGGTCAGACACTCCATCTTCTACAAGGCGAAGGGGTGATGAGACTGGGCGGACAGTAGGGCAGGATGCTGCCCTATCATGTCGGGGTGGCCACGGCCACTTCTGTGGAAGGGCAGGAGAAGTGAGAGGCTCTTCACCACTGGCTACATAATATTTCTCTACCATTCTGGAAAGGCTGCAAGACTTCAGTACCTTATGCTGAAGTATTTAAAACAGCCTTGGTTATTTCATGAGGCTGTTATGACATACTTACTCTGCTATTTTTCATGAAAGACTACTATGTTTTGGTAAAAGAGGAGTGGGATTATATGAATTTGAGAGATCTTGAACAACCTGGTTGTGAGCTCTGCAGTTTTTTCTTCTTTCTTTAAAAAAAAACCACTAAATAAACCCCCCAAAACACAAAAAACCCTGAAAACAAAGGTTATTTTTTTCATTCAGGAACTTTGAAATGTTCAAACTAAGCAGCTGTTTTTTTCAGCTGTTGCAGGTATTAAACAACAGCAAGAAAATCCTCTGCTATGGCCTGTCACAGGAAATAATCCTTTCTTGATCATGGTGAACAGCTGGGTTCATTGCTTCTCCTGCAATTGTAATACTCAACTTCTCTACTTGTTACCTGCACAATGGCTTGTCCAAATTTTAAGCTAACAGTATAAAAAAATATAATAATGAAATTGCAGATGTTTAAGTGCATTCATGGGATTCATAAATTATGGGAGCTACAGTGAATTGCTGTTAGGAATGAATTAGGTGTTTGGAAGTGACCTACTTTGAAGATATTTTTCCTGTTTTAAAAATGCTAAATGCTTTTGACCTTTCTCCCTATTGCAATGCAAGTGACCACCAGATAACACTACTTCAATTTTGTTGCTTTTTTGTGATAATAAATAACATTTATTTTCAATGGTGTTACTTGAATTATGCAAATCAAATTCTCACTAACAGCTTTTTTCCAGACCCCGTAAATCTGCAGTGTGATTTGTTCTTTAGTAAATAGGTCAGGGGAAATGCAACAATGACAAGGATGGGCAGACACATTTTGTATCCTCTGTTTAACTACATGTATGCTGTGTAATCACTTAAAAAAACAAATGCCAAAAAGCCCAAAAAACTGGTGGCCTGTATAAATGTTAAGAAATGGAAATCATGATTGGCATTGCTGTGTTGGGGCTGTTGCAAATGTACTTTCCTTAACAAATATCAGTGGAACCAATCCTGAAAAATCTTACTCTGAGAATATCCTGTCAGCTTCCTTTACTTGGAGGCCAACATGTTTATTTCTGGCTTGAGTCTGCATATTGTTTAGATTAAAATCTGCTTTGCGTGGTCAACATAGTTGAAAGCAAGCAGATTGCCTTCTGACTCCTACATTATCAACACAAGAATAACTGCAATCACAAATAAAAAGGCAGGAAATAACATGCATTACTTGAAAAAGAACACACAACTTTCATGTTCACAGGTTTTTAAGGTTAACAGTTACTTTCCCTTCTCTTTCTCCTTTCAAATCAAAACAGAACCGTAGCCCTGAAAAGCCCTGTGAACTCAGAAACAAGCAAACTACCCCAAAGGCAGCTGGGGCTGGGACAGATAAAAATGGATTTTTGCTGTGTCATTTCTAGAATCATATTTGAGATTAATATTCTGATTAAATTTTTGCTGCATTACAGAAATAAAAGCACAGGGACAATCTGAAGCAGAGTTGCCAGACCCAGTCAGACCAGAAACCCAGTGCAGATATGTTTAAATTTGCTATATAGCAATACAAAGTAATTTCTGAAAGGATTCTATAGTCTCATGTATACACCAGCCAAGGCCACTTCAGCTGGCTGATTGCACAAGATGGAAGTCCAAAAGATAATACGAGGACAAGCCAAGACAGCAGAATCACGAGGAGGGGACTTGCAAGGAGAGCTGTGCTTTGCACCATCCTAGAATCATAGAATCATAGAATGGTTAGGGTTGGAAGGGACCTTCAAAGGTCATCTAGTCCAACCCCCCTGCAAGGAGCAGGGACATCCCCGACTAGATCAGGTTGCTCAGAGCCTCATCCAGCCTGACCTTGAACGTTTCCAAGGATGGGGCTTCCACCACCTTTCTGGGCAACCTGTTCCAGTGTTCTATAACTCGCATTGTAAAAATTTTTTTCCTAATTTCCAATCTAAATCTACCCCCTTCTATTTTAAAACCATTACTCCTTGTCCTATCGCAACAGGCCCTACTGAACAGCCTCTCCCCATCTTTCTTGTAGGCCCCCTTGAGGTACTGGAAGACCGCTATCAGGTATCTCCGGAGCCTCCTCTTCTCCAGGCTGAACAGCCCCAACACTCTCAGCCTGTCCTCATAAGAGAGGTGCTCCAGCCCTCTGATCATCTTCATGGCCCTCCTCTGGACCTTACTCCAACTGGTCCATGTCCTTCTTGTGCTGGGGGCTCCAGAACTGGACACAGTACTCCAGGTGGGGTCTCACCAGGGCAGAGTAGAGGGGGAGAATCACCTCCCTTGACCGCTGGCCACACTTCTTTTGATGCAACTCAGGATGCGGTTGGCTATCTGGGCTGCAAGGGCGCATTGCCGGCTCATGTTGAGCTTCTCGTCCACCAGCACTCCCAAGTCCTTCTCCTCAGGGCTGCTCTCAATCCATTCTCCGCCCAGCCTGTATTTGTGCCTGGGATTGCCATGACCCAGGTGCAGGACCTTGCACTTGGCCTGGTTGAACTTCATGAGGTTGGCATGGGCCCACCTCTCCAGCCTGTCAAGGTCCCTCTGGATGGCATCCCTGCCTTCCAGTGTGTCTTCGGCACCACACAACTTGGTGTCATCGGTGAACTTGCTGAGGGTGCACTCTATCCCACTGTCCATGTCCCCGACAAAGATGTTGAACAGGGCCGGGCCCAACAGGGACCCCTGAGGGACGCCACTCATGACCGGTCTCCACTTGGACATTGAGCCGTTGACCACCACTCTCTGAGTGCGGCCATCCAGCCAACTCCTTATCCACCGAGTGGTCCATCCATCAAACCTATGTCTCTCCAGTTTAGAGAGAAGGATGTCATGCGGGACAGTGTCAAAAGCTTTGCACAAGTCCAGGTAGATGATATCTGTTGCTTGTGCCTTGTCCACCGATGCTGTCACCCCATCATAGAAGGCCACCAAATTGGTCAAGCACAATCTGCCCTTGGTGAAGCCGTGTTGGCTGTCATGAACCACCTCCTTGCTCTCCATGTGCCTTAGCATGGTTTCCAGGAGAATCTGCTCCATGACCTTGCCAGGCACAGAGGTGAGGCTGCACAGCCTGTAGTTGCCCGGGTCTTCCTTATTCCCCTTTTTAAAAATTGGGGTTATGTTCCCTCTCTTCCAGTCATCGGGGACCTCAGCAGACTGCCACGACTTCTCAAATACGATAGCCAGTGGCTTGGCAACTTCATCCGCCAGTTCCCTCAGGACCCACGGATGGATCTCATCTTTAAGTTCCTTTAAGTTCCTCAGATGATCCCGAACCTGCTTTTCGAGTACAGTGGGCGGTTCTTCATCCTCGCAGTCCCTGCTTGCACCTTCTACAGCTTGGGTGGTGGGACAAGAACTCTTGTCGGTGAAGACTGAGGCAAAAAATTCATTGAGTACCTCAGCCTTCTCCATGTCCTGGGTAACCAGGACACCAGTTCCCTTCCGGAGGGGTCCTACATTTTCCTTGGACTTACTTTTGTCCCCTACATACCCATAGAAGCTCTTCTTGTAGCATTTTATATCCATGGCCAGATTCAGTTCTCCCAGGGCTTTGGCCTTCCTCACCCGATCCCTGGCCACTCGCACAGCCTCTTTATAGACCTCCCAGGCTACCTGTCTCCGTTTCCACCCTCTATAGGCTTCCTTCTTTATTTTCAGTTGGTCCAGGAGCTCCTTGCTCATCCACGCCGGCCTCCTGGCCTTTTTGCCCAACTTGTTCTTCATTGGGATGCACCTCTGCTGAGCTTGGAGGAGGTGCTTCTTGAATATAGACCAACTTTCCTGGGCCCCTCTTCCCTCCAGGGCCGCCTCCCATGGCACTTGGCCCATCAGGTCCCTGAAGAGGCCGAAGTTTGCCTTCTTGAAGTCTAGGGCTGAGAGCTTGCCATGTAGTTTCCTTGCTGCCCCGTGGATCTTAAACTCCACTGTGTCGTGGTTGCTGCAGCCAAGGCTGTCCTTGTCCTTGTCCTTTCACATCCCCCACCAGTCCCTCCCTGTTGGTGAGCACAAGGTCGAGCATGGCACCCCTCCTCGTTGGCTGCTCTATCACCTGCTGGAGGAAGTTATCGTCCTAGCATTCCAGGAACCTCCTGGACTGCCTGTGCCCTGCCGTGTTGTCTCTCCAACAGATGTCAGGGTGGTTGAAGTCCCCCATGAGGACCAGGGCCTGTGACCGTGAGGCTGCTCCTATCTGGCTATAGAGCGCTTCGTCTGCTCTGTCCTCCTGGCCAGGCGGCCTGTAACAGACCCCCACCGTAACGTCCCCTGTCCGTCCCCATCCTCTAATCTTGACCCATAAGCTCTCTGTCAGCTCCTGTATACATTGAGAGCCGTGTGATAGCCATAGCCAAAAAAGGTGCACTTTAACAGAAGATTAGATGTTTTCCATGCCATGCTTGTCCCTTCCATTTACCGTCTTTTTGACATTGTATGTTTTTATAAAGAAAATTAGGGTGTAAGAGCGTGAGACACCTTAAAGAATCGGTAGGTGAATACCAGTTCTTTGAAGATAAGTACAGTCTGTCTCAGAGGACGCGTTGATTATCCAACAGCAATTTGATCTCGTGCTCTGTTGGTTCAGTGATCTGACACACTGTGTTGGCATTGTTATTTAGGACATTTTATGTAAACCCATATGAGCTGGTTTATCCTGTTTGGAGTGTAAGCTAGTTCTCCCATTCCTGCAACTGAATGTAACAATTTCATTACAGTGAATGCTTTCCTTATTTGTCTCTGAACTCTTTAACTACAATCATGAACAAAACTGGTATGACTTCTGTCTTTGACGTGAGGTTGTCTGACTTTTCCTAATATAAGACAAGGGATACTGCCTTGCCTTGCTTTGCATAGCTGTTCCCCACTATCTTTGGAAATTAAATCTTTTTTTAAAAAAGGATGGTGGTATCTGAAGAACCTTCGTTATATCAGTGTTTCTCAGGCTACCATCCTGGATTGCTGGTCAGCCATAAAACATGGAACATTATCCCATGGAGGATGGAAAGTAAATCACTCAGACTGTACCACGTGTGTGCTCTCACATATGTCAGCAAATCAACAAAGTGGGAAGAAATGGGCAAATAGCTGACATACAGAGTTTTAGCCTCATTTTTTGTTGTGAAATTTTAATAAGCAACAGGGCAACAAGCGTAGCCTTGGATATTGTTTGTTTAATTTCCTGAAGGGGCAGATAGTCCTTTGATTGATGTATTTTTTGGTTGTTGGGAAGCATTGCACCTGGGCTCTGTTCTAGTGGGTCTGATTATTGTAGACAAGAGATGCCGTCTCTTCCGCCTCTGATCTGGAGCATTGGTGTCTCAGGCATTGGTCTGCAGGAAGAACTAGTACACCTCCTGTCGCAGCCAGCTCATGATCATCTAAATTTGGGAACTATTTGATCATATTTTTTTCACACTTAAATCCTCAGACACGGACAGTCCTGCTGCTGCTGTTCTCAGAAACACCTCTCTTTGTTCAGGGCTAAGTGGCGTGGCACGTCCGACTCCCCTGAGCCATAGACAGGCTGCTTTCCCTGCAGCGCTCCGTTCAGGCAGCTTTCAGTGTGGTCTTTTTACACGACGACTCAGAGGTTAGTGTTCAGGTCTCCAAGTTCTGAGGAAATTCAGCCCTTGCAAAACTGAACAGAAGGATCTGAGTCCCAGCAAGTAGGCAGGGAACTATGTTTAATTCCCACATCCTGGAGAGTGCTCTAACCACTAAGGAAGGGCAAGGAAACTGCTGCTTCCTCTGGCCATGCTGTGTAGTAAAGATGTTGTCCCTCCTCATGAGAGCAAAGGGGTAGGCAGGGCAGAGCTCAATGTGCTGAACTGCTACTGTAAAGAAGGGCTTCCTGTTGCCCTGCATGAAGAGCCTGAGCCCCAAGAAGAGCTGGGTTTAAGGAGCTTCTCTCTCCTCAGTGCTCCCTGGTGCTGGTTGAACCAGCTTATCATGCAGAAGGCTGTTTTGCCTGGATCGCGCTCTGAAGCATCGAGCCCTTTCCTGCACATTGCATGGGGAACCTATTTGCTGAAATCACAACTGTTGCTTCTGCTGCAAAATCTAGAGACTGAAATAGTTAAGTGCTCTCGTGCAGCACTGCTATGCCAAAAACCTAGGCCCACAAATAGATTAATAGTTTGTCCCTTAGGCATTAACACCACAGTACTCTTGAAGAATAATATGTGTTTGTACAGAGAAAAAGTAGCATTTGGTACTATTTTCTTCCCAAACCCTCCTCCCAGCAGTCTGTGTATTACATATATGTTAAATCCCCCACCCAGTAACTACACGATTTTGACAGTTGAAACAGAATTAAAGGAGGTAACATAAGGCCAGGCCCTGTGTCCCACCTGCACTGCAGGCTGCTGTCAGAGCACCTGTCAGTCATGATTTGCATCTACATGAGGGTTTCTTTCCTGAAAACGAAAAGCAGGCTTCCTTCCAGCCTGCTACCCTAATAAAGCTTATCAGTTATAGTGACAGCGAAGGCATGGCGAGGAGAGCTTACAACGCATCACGTTGCTCTTAGAAGCATAGATGACATGGCGCTGAAAATCAGTTCCTCACATCTCGTTGCACTTCTGCTGCTAGTGGGACATCTGTCTACCAGCAGCTACAAAAAAAAAACCCCAGCTTAGCATATGCAAAGCCCACATTGATATTTCTGTGGACCTAACAATCAATTTCTTAGCGTCCTGCTTGTATACAAAATTTTAATAAAATATTTGTACAAGAGAAAAAACAGTCCGGTTTCTCTAGAAAGCTCTAAGCTGCCTGGGGTGGTTGGACACCCAGAGTCCTGGTGATCTGTGTGTTACCATAGTTCAAGAATGGATGGCACCTTTCTCTTGAATAAGCAGCATGATTAGTATGAGAAAAAAGAAAAATTTCCATATAGCTGGTATAATGCCTTGGCTTTTTCAAAGGTTGTTCCAGACTTTCAGCATTTACTCTGGGAGCCCTGAAGTTTCAGTATATTGCAGTTATTGCTTTGGATGGATGCCTTGTTCTAAGACCAAGCACTGAGGCAACTCTAGTTTCAAGATAATAATGTCTTTAGTTAAATAAACTCAAGACTCTGCCATTTTTTAAAATGTAGCTCTAACCCATTTGTTGCAAATTATGGCTTTCTGTGTTTGCACTGCTGTGACTATGCTAGCTCCTGATGTGGGCTCATTAATAGATTATTTCCTTATTAGCTGTAGGTAAAGCTTTGACCTACAGCCGATTAGGGAAAAGAACTTCTGTATCTATTATCTTTTCTCTCTCATAATTAGTATAATTATGCTTCTGTGTCCTAGACAGAAATCTCAGACAGTCTGCTGTGGAGCCGCAGAAACCGTCTGGACTGCAGGAGTGGGAGTTTGCTGTTGAGCAAGGGATGGCCGGGTTCTGTAGTGTCAGGGAAAAGCCGAATTACAACATTACCCAGAAAGCAACCAAACCCACGGAGGGAGAGTTCCCTTCCTCTCCACCCAGTTAAATCCAATTAACTGGGAGGAATGCAAAAAGCAGGTTCTGTCATTTCCACTTTTTTTTTTTTTTTTTTAAGATAAATTGGCAGGCTTATGAGACAGAATCATTTAAAGGTGCAGTATTTTAATTTATAGGTGGCAATCACAGGCAGCGCTGAGGAGGAAAGCATCCAAATGGAACCGCTCTGGTTTTGCCACAATACTGGTTTTACACACAATAAAACTTTTTAGAAACGCATTCACCTGCTCTCTGTTGACTTGGGCTGGTTCAGAGCACTTACAGCTGTGCAGAGGGGGTGTGACTGGGACTAATTCGGTGCTGGGGTAGGGGCTGCACCCCACAGGTGTAGGTAGGGTTTCCCTCCCTAAGGTGCAAAGGCTGGCTGCCTCTAAACTTAGGTTACAAAACAAAAGCTAAGGAGAGGACTCTTTTCAAGGTGGATCTTAGCAGCTTTTAGGGAGATACAAGTTAAGAAGGTGAGTTCAGTTTAGTACCTTTGGTTTTCATAAAGCTTCTGTGTTTTTTGAATGTGATATTCTGTTTCTGAGATCTTAAATCAGCCTAGTTAGAGTTCAGGCTTCCTTTAAAAAGGATGTGGGTAAATTGATGTGTGTCTGGAAAGTCCTGAGCAGGTTAATGGGTAAGAAATCTTCAAGCTTAAACTTGAAGGAGTTTGAGTGTATGTTGGAGGGCACTAACAGCTGTCTTTTTGTTGCCCCTTACCCTCCCACCATGTTTGTACCTCAGCATATGGGTTGCTTTTCCTTGTAGTGCAACCGGACTGACAAGGTTTAACAGGACAGTTGCTCTTTATGGCCATATCATAGAATGATAGAAAGGTTTGGGTTGAAAGGGACCTTTAAAGGTCATCCAGTCCAACCCCCCCTGCAAGGAGCAGGGACATCTTCAACTGGACCAGGTTGCTAACTTCTTCCTTGGGCTTGGAGTCCCCACCTTGTGCCTCGCAATGAAGCTCTTCAGTGAGGTGGGAATGGGTGGTTGTTCAGTGGGAGCAGCCTTCATCCATCCTTTTGAATTAATCTTACAGTCTGAGAGGGTTACAATCTGAGTGTCTGCATCTGAAGTGAAGAGGGAGGCTCTAGTATTTCATGCTCATCTCCATATAATGATAAATGCATGAGCAGCCCTTGGGAAAGAGGAGAAAGCTCAGGCTCTGGGATACTGTTAGCTTAAGTGTTAAGATGCTTTCTTGGGGACCAAGAATTATAAACTTGGAGCCCTTCTGGAAAGAGAGGAGCTTTAAGACCTGATCTACCATATTGCAGCTAAATGCTGAACCGGTTGTGGTCTGAAGGAAATTACTCCTGCTCTGATAGTAGGACTAGAAGTGCTTACTTTTAGTCAGAGGATGTACATCATGAACCAGTGGTGCTGCTTCTTAATAAACCCTTGAAGGCCCTGGGCAGGCTCTAAGAGCTTCTGCCAGGGATCCTGGGCTGTGCTACTTGTCTGCCCCTGTACCTCCTCTTGAGGTACCTGATCATCCATGGGCTTTGGGTAAGCTCAGTGGTTCTGTTAACACCATCCCAAGTTCCACTCAAGGCCTGGTGATCAGTTAGATCCTGCAACGCTACCTGTGGAGTTCCTTAAGTCCATCTTTGGGCTGAATTCCTTGCTATTAGCCATCAAACAACAAAAAAAAAAGCTTAATTCATTAAATGAAAAAATAATCCAGTTACAAATGGCAAAAGCATTCTGAGTTGTGCTGCTGCAGTTTAACTATCCCATGTTCCTTCTGTGTTCCACATGCGATAAAATAACCTGGGAGAGAGCAGGGTGTCAGCAGTCCCGTGTCCCTGGCTCCCTGCCTGGAGGTGCTCCATAAGCAAAACCAAAGATGAGCCACGATGTGGGATGTGTCATGTGTTACGGTTTGATGTGGCAGGGGAATGAATGTGAGGCTGTGATTAAGGCTCTTGTGATGTGCCGTGAGAACGTTGAAGGCTTGTGTGTGTTACTGGTGGAAACAGAAAAGGAGTTTTGTGATGTATGGAGGAGTTTGCTCCCGCGTTGAACCGTTTTCAGGCTGTGGTAAAATGCTCTTATAGCTAATGGTTGTTTGAATTTTTAATACAGCATTGATAGAACTGTTGCGTTAGTGTAATAATTAACACACTTTGGAAGTAAATACGTGGTTGAGCGCAACAGCTTGTATGCCTGAACTAGGTTAGTGGCTTGGGGCCCAAGAAAACAGGTAAAACCTCTCAACAAGAGGAACGAGACCGTTTAATCCCAGGTTACCAAAGAGGAATTTGAGATAGTAAGCATGGAGAAACTACCTGCATCTGGAAGCATTTCAGACTTCAGCTGGATTTTGCTAATTTTAAGAGACTGAGTTCCAGCTAAGAAGCGTGAATTGGTTTATTAACTGGCTGTTGCTGGCCTTTCTCTGTTTACTTCTGTTGCTAATGCTTTCTGTGCATTACAGCATGGGATCATAGCTTACGCGTTCTTCCTGCAGAGCTTGCAAGCATTTACTTTGCCGTGTGAACCTCTCCCTTCAGCTGATAAGGAGCAGGCAGCGTTGGAAGCGTAGCCATTCAAACTCAGACCCGGCTCCCGGTTGCGCTGGGTGGAGGCTTAGGAGTGCTGATTGGCAAGGGCTGAATGGGTCTGTGTTCCAGTGGGGACAGGGCTGGCACAAAGCAGGTGGAGGAACTAGACGATCTTAACCTGTTTAGACAACTTACTGACAGTTTACCAAGCAAATAAATAACTTGCATGCTGACTGTATCCAGAATGAGTCAGGTCACTTAACAAGATGTCTGCTTGGTTACAGAACTGTATGTGTTTTCTTCTTGTGAAATATATTGAAAAAGAGCAAAACTGGCTTTCTTCTAATGTATGTGGAAGTTCTGGCATTCACTCCTGGGATTTCCTTACCTCCTGTTTGCTTGTTACTTTAAAATGTATTATTTCTTTATAAACTTTCTGAATATAATATGATGCAGTCATTCTGCTGTCTTCCAGCCTAAGGGAATTAGTCAAGCCGAACTCCGTTTTTCCTTTCTTATTTTCAAGGTGCCTTAAAGTCAAATATAAAACCGCATAGTTTGGGTGTGGCTCCCATGTGAGAGCACTTGAAGTGATTGGATTGATTTGTTGCTCATTGACTTTCCTTTGAAAGCATCCAAAGTGAGGGGCTTTCATGTTCATATTTTTGTACTTCTCTTGAAAGAGATGAAAGGATCACAATGCATATCGATGAATTTTTAACTTCTGCATAGCATCTCTGTTTAGATCTCACTCCTTGCTGCTCTGTGAGAAAAACCTTTCTATTAATTTCCTTACAGGTTACAGCTATTCCCTTTATAATGCAGGCTTCTGTAGGTATGGTAAAGTAGTTACTGAGTTGTTCTAAAGAGAGGTAGAGAGAATTTAAAAAAAAAAGAAAGGGAGAGGAGGGGAATAAGCAGAGACCATAGGTTCGATTTCTGATCTTCTGGAAACACTTTGAGTCACCAGCACCAAGAGCTGTGTTTCAGTGGCTGCAGAACCCGGTAGGATGTTCCTTTCCAGAGCCGTGTGTGAGCTCCTGTCAATGGCAGAAGTTTTTTGTTCATTTTCTGGACTTATCATAGGTGATTGTAGTAGTAAAGCTCTGCAGCAGAAAAATATAATGAAGGCACGAGCAGGTTTTTTTCTGGACTGATGGAGGGCAATGGACAAGCATACAGAGTGAGACTTCAAAACAATTTACTAAATAATTTGCTGTTAACAGAAATAACATAATAATAAATAGAGGCCACCTAATAATTTTTTTTTTCACTTTTCATTCCCTCCCTTTCTAAATTTCTTTGCCAGCTAATGCTGTTGAGTTTTTTCAGGTTGGCGAGTTTCGCAGAAGTGGAGAGCTCTGAAAGGGTTCTATGGCTCCGCAAAGCTGCGGTTGGTGTACAGTGACACTTGAAGTGCTGAGACTATTGAGGGATGAGGAGACCGTGATTTCTTAGTAGAAAGAAGAGATGTTGTTACTGATACAGAAAAGTCTGGACTGTTACAGACATAACAGCCTAGGTAATAGTGCTGCATACATAATTTTATAATATGTTGAGCAAATAGATCCTTTCAGCACTTGAAATATTGAAGCACAGAAGCAAATCCTTCAAATCCTTGGCAGAATTTGGAACCTACAGAAGCTCATGTGGCCCTAAAGAGGATTTAGACATTTTGCAGTCATTATTGACATCATGGTACTCCCACACCAGATATGGGCCAGCTCTGAAAACTGTATTCTGACTGCCCAGATCGATTTCTCCGCTGTTCCTGTGGATTCACCTTACACCTGACCTCCTCGTGCTGCGTTCCCAGGGGTGAGCTCTGTAGGTAGCATTGTGTCTGGTTACGGTTTGCATTCAGGTCCCAGCTTGTGGAGCCTGTCAGGTGGAGGCCTATGGTATAAAGGCGAAACCAGACACTCAGTAGGTTACCTTCACTGTGTAAATGATCCGCTTTGTCTCGGCCTCACTTCCTGCAGCGTTGCAACAGGCAACTGTAAAATCACATCCACAGCAAGAAGGTGTTGCAATCTCTCTCCTCAGACTGCCCTTCCTCTCCTCCCCCCTTCTGTATTATGCCAGGATTATGCTGATTTTCACTATTTGTGTGTTTTTCTTTTCTTTTAAGGAGGAAATTGAATGAGACGACAAAACTTTCTCCTTTTTTCTCTCTCTCCAGCCAGTCTTTCCTCTGTCACATATGTTACATTCAGAAATTCTCAGTCCATGCCTTGCTTTGATTTGTAGCAGTTACAAGATGGTTCTGCTTGTGTGCATCTTGAAGTAAAAACTGTGTTGAGCCTGGCTGGAGTTCTGCAAAAATTGCAGATTGTTCTTCTCCTGACAAATAGGCAAGGGTGAGTGCAGTTCACTCGCTTTTGTGTCATTTCTTACACCTTCACAGTTATTCTGTAGTACTCTGCAGAATGGCTGCATTGTCTTTCCTTGAACTTTCCCACAAGCCCTATATCCAGCGTAATCTTAGTGCTTTAAAACTTTATGAATTGCCTTTTGGGAAGGACCTTTGGAGAACTAAGCTGTTGTGAGGGTTTCTTGCATCTTGAAAGGGCGAGAGGGTCAGGGCAGCACTGTCTTCAATAGCTCTCAGTCTGAGCTCAGCCTTGTAAGCAAGGCTCTGAGAAAACCCTGCATTTCATAAACCATCTCCCAGAATCTGTGCTACTTACGTCCCAGGTTTTGCAGTCTACCGTAGACAATTTTGTGAGCAATCAAAAATGGTATAAACAAGATCTGCCTTGGTAAATCCATAATTGGAGCAAGACGAAAAAAGAGATGTGTTAATAAGTATGGCAATAGATGTTTATGTAGTCTGATCTACAGTTGGTCTGCACTCAAATACTTTTCCAAGTGGCTAGCTGAGTGTTGGGTGGTTAATGGGAGATGTGAAAAAGAAGCTGAAGTACCTATCTATATTCCAATAACCAGGTGGCTTTAAAAGGTTTCAAGCTGTGCGCTCAGAAAACCTTGGATGGCTCCAAGAGCTTGTAGGGTATTTTGCCAGGTAATTTCTATAGACTTCATTCTTTCCCTTAAACTATAGTGATAAGGGTGGGGGTGGGGGGAAGTGGGAGGTTTGCCTTCTACATATTTGGAGTTAAACTAAAGGAAGTGAATTCAAGTGTCTTCACCTCTGATTACCTTACCCTGATGGACCAGAGAGTGCATTTAAGTAGCAAATACCCTTTGCCCCAGGGCCATTTGCAATCCCCAGCAGCTCTTCAGAGATCACTGCTGGTTAGTTGGGATACGGCAGAGCGATAAATCCGTGCTAAGATGCACTTCTTGGCTTTGTGCTTGGAGCACTTCACTGAAGGCAGCTAGGAAAAGGTTTTGTTTAGCGTTTTGTGCTGTTATTTCTGAACAAGGCGGTACGGCATGCTGGTAATGCTGAAAGCTAGTCCTTTTACATTGAACTTACTGTCTGAGACAACTGGAAGCATTGTTGTTGAATTGTGTAGGGCTTCTCTAGCTGAAAGTTGTTTCTGAGCAGTGGGTTTTGTTTGGGTTTTTCTTTTTTCCCCTTGCAGCTGGCCAGTATTTGATGTGGTATGATTAGAATCAGAAATCATTTTGTGTAGACTTTTACTGGAGGAAAAAAA
Organism: Chlamydotis macqueenii; assembly: GCF_036417535.1. Lineage (NCBI taxonomy): Eukaryota > Metazoa > Chordata > Aves > Otidiformes > Otididae > Chlamydotis > Chlamydotis macqueenii. The sequence continues at coordinate 27,109,607 of NC_141559.1, forward strand.
AAAAAAGCAGTCAGCAGATCTGCATCTTTAGGGGTTTTGGTTTTTTTTTTTAATTTTTTTTTTTTTTTCCAGACATGACAGCATCTTTCCCATCTCTTGATGATGCAAATACCATTTTATGGGTCATGATGAAACATTTTATTGATCATCTTATGAAAAATCAATAAAAAAAATTGGCCCTGGCTGTCAATTCTGTGCTACCTACTGTATATGCAGTGACAGGTTTGACTGCTCACCGTTGTGGCTGAGAAGAGAATACCTTGGGGTGCCTAATTATAGCAGCAGTGAGAGGAAATTCAGAAGAGTAATTTTGGCTTCCTTCATTGCCTTTATGTTGGCCTCTGAACGAGCGGCCATTCCACTCCTTTCAGATTTCAGAGCAGCAAAAGCTGCTCTCTGCAATTTTGACTTCTCATGTCCATGAGATTGAATCAATGCTTTTCCTTCCACATTGAGTAAAACAATTTTCCACGCACACTGAGCAGCTTATTCTTGTCTATACCTGCTTTGAGATGGGCTAGATGAACTGGAAGATTTTATAGAAAGCTGTCTCTTTCATTCTTTCTAACCTGCCCCCCCCCCCTTTTTTTTTTTTTTTAAATAAACTGCAGGTTGACAATGGAACAATTCTCTAAAAGAGGTATTTTTAAGGCAAATATGTGGAAAAGCCAAGTGTTTTAATAGGGCTTATCCTATAAGGGGAGGAAGTTTAAAGCAGGAAAGAAGAAAGTTAACCTAAACAGAAAAAAACCAAACAGCTGAGCTCTCCCAGTTCAAGGATACATAGTTCAGGTGCTGTTACCACAGTATCTGACCACTTGAACTGCTAATGTATTTATTGCTATAACATTCCTATGTGGTTTGGACCAGACCCTTTTGCAAGGGAACTGGGACCCAGAAACCCAGTTAAGGGGCTGGGATACCTGAAGCAGGCTCAGAGCAGAGCTGAGGTGCTGAAATCCGTACCTGCGGTGGTATATCCCCTGTTTGGTCACTGCTTACCGCCGGAGGCAATGCATCTCCTGACATCTGTGAGCAGCTGGATTTTGCATTCAGACTTGCACAGGACCTCTCAGAGTGGGAGTCCCACAGCATAGCTCATAGGGAAGCGTGACCTGACCCCAAAACAAAGTGTTCTCTGCCTAAGTTCTGATCAAAGGGGATTCATTGCTCAGGGGAACCGAGCTCCCAACAAGCATCAAGCCTCTGTTTTGGCTACTTTTAAAGCGTAGCTGGGGAAGGAGAGAGCCTACTGGGGAAAGTGCTTGCCTGTGAAGAGGAAGGCAGGGGTCAAGTGCTGTCTCTGAGCACTGCCTTTTAATGTGCTGTTTAGTATTAAGATCGCATCCCTAAGCAGAAATGAGAACAGGCAGTGGGGCTCTCCATTGCCTTACTAGAAAGTCACGCTTCCCCTCAGGCATAGTTCTCTCCCTCTGGCCCAGCAGATACATTATTGTAATTTGGGTTGAGTGGCAAGAAGAATCCCCTTCCTCAAGGAGGGGCATATCTTGGACTAACGCTCTCACGCACTCCCCTGCACTGATGGTTTGAATCTCTTCTGGCAGCCGTTTAAAAATGGTGACCACGCTTCCTAACAGGAACCCAGCTGCATTTTTGGAAAATGTTTGTATGCATGGTAGGCAAGAGATATTTCCAGCCTCTGTGGCAAGAGGTCATGTGTAACGTATAATCTCTCTTCTTAACTGTAATTGATTGATCAGAGTTAACTGAACAAGCAAGAACTTTGTTTGCGCTTTACCAGGAGCTGTTTGGGAATTCTCACGAGCAGCAGGGCCCTCCATGGATCAAACAGCATCTGCTCACCGCGTTGTCTGTGCTCTAGAGGCAAGCAGGCAGACATCAAACACGCAGCAAATCTCTTTGGCTTGTTTTTATCAGCACAAGTATTATGCATAACCCCCCTGAAAGAGGGCAGTGGCTTTCCTAGTGCGATAGCCCATAAATTACGCTGTGAAGATCTACCTACAGAGAACTCTGACAGCCGTGTATAACTGCTGACTATCAACTGGCAGCACACTGCTTTCTTAGGAAGAGGAAGGAAACGGCTGCTGAGGTTCCCAGCTGGTCAAATGTCAGCTGTACCTGGCTGGATGTATCCTTAGCTGTGTAGTGGGGTAGTTCTATAGCGTTGTGTTACAAATGCATGAAAAGAGCACATAGGAATCCTTTTTGGCTCACAAACTTGTCAGGTTTTCTTCAGACTTTGTGAAGTTTTCTTCACTTAAAATGTGGGGGGGGGGTTGTGGGTCTAAGTATGTGTGAGTGAGCTGCTTGCCTGCCTTTCCCAAGGAAGCAGCTGCTGCTCTGCAGCAATAGTGAATGTGGAGGAGGAGGAGGCAGCACTGCTTTCTTCACATAACAGGCACAGCTGCAGGAGCTCTGAGACCTCATGCTACACTTGACCTGGTTTCCTTGACAAAAGCACATCTGGTTTTCAATTTGATTTAACCTGGAAACCATGCCTCTGCCTGCGCCAGGGCTAGGAATCTGAGTTGCAAATCCTTCTGTGAAACGCCTGTGTATTGCCACTGGGAAAATTACTGATGTGAAATGTTCCCCATGTCCTCTTGGTAGTCCCGTGAGAGAGGCACCTTTGTCTTGTCACCTTATGAGTTTGGGATTTGCACCTAGCAATTTGAGTGCTGTGGGAATTGTCAGACCCCCCTTTTTCTCCTTGTACTGCTTTGGTTTGGCCGGTATCGCCCCGCGGCTGGTATTTGTTGCCTGGGGTTTGGGACAGGAGGAGCCCAGGGTGCCCTCAGCGAGGCTGGTGTGTGTTGTGCCATGGCCTTGGTCCCCATCTTCCCTGGAGCGGCTCAGCTGAGGAGTGTCTGTGGCTCACCCGAGGGTGCCGCAGGAGCCTGGGCCAGGGTGGAAGCAGGCTGCTCGCTTGTTTGCATCCTGTGCCAGGGACGCAGGAGCGCTTTGGTGCAAACGAGCATTTGTTTTCATCTTAAGAGCTGGGAGAATAAATGCCTGCGAACTGCAGCCCTCTGACGAAAGGCATACTTGCTTCTGGTACGGAGAGGGTTAACAGCAGAGAGACAGGCAGAGGGGAGATTTGCCAGGGTTACTGATTAGAAGGCTGTATAAATTCTTGCAGAGCAGGCAAGCCTGAGCTTTTAAAATTCTGCCTTATACGGTCCCTTCCAATATCCTGTCCCCCTGCCTTGGGAAGGCTGTGTGGATGCTACAAAGGTGGAAATACAGATCCGATGCAGAGTCTGGATGTTTTAAACCAGGGCCAGAACTGAAGGGTGGTCATGCAAAACAAATGTGCTGAGGGTGGTGGTGGAGGAGGGAACAGCTAATAGATGTTTTCCCCTTGCTTGACATCTGTCACCTCCCCCCATGCCAACCCTTCCTCTGTTTATAGCAAACCATTTGCTCCCATTAATTAGAACTGGATTCCTGCCATCTGACCAGCTTTCTGTCTCTACAAATGTCAACAGAGCCAGGACTACACAGGTGGGGAGAAGGGCTAGGCGGAGGAGATCTGTTGCATCTGTTTGGGGAGGGATAGATGGGGGGAAAATGCCACCCCCCCCTCCTTCCAAATCAGGCACGTTGGCTACAACAGTAATTGAAATGCAGACTGGGAGCCCCAGGACGCCACTTTCCCCATCCCTTTTCAGAGCAGACTGCACTTTAAGCCATCCCCTCCAGTTAAATCTCTTTACCAAAGTGGTCTGTATGAAGGCTTACATACAAGAAGATAATAGTGCTGTCATTTTTACAAATAATCACAACAGGAGCAGAAAAATAAGAGGAAGATGATTACGCCTGAAAATCCAGTGAGGTTCCAGTTGCTAATGCGGTGGAAGCTACAAGGAAGCTGAACCTCAATCCCAAGCTGTTCCTGCCAGGCACTGGGCTGGCTTTTCTGCCGTGATTTAGGAGCGTACAGCTGTGTTGCCATGACATTAGAAAGAAATGTGCTTACCCTGGGATGGTTTTCCTTCTGTAAAATACTACAAAGGCAAAGTATTTAATGTGCTAGTTGAAGCAAATCCTGAGTGGGAGAAACAGGTTAACCTTGATTAGCTTGACTGGGTTGTAGAAGAAGAGAAAAAAAAAAAACAAAACCAAAAACAAACAAACAAAAAAACCTGCAAACCCTCTTGTGGCCTCCTCCAGCAGCCGGTGCTGTGTTTCTGCTGGGATTATGAATCAAGAAAGTGGCGCTGTTTTTATACTGAGGATTACACCCCATCTTAAAAGGAAGTGGAACAGCAGGCTCTCCCTCCCCCCACTCCTTCATATAATGAAGTGGTTTTTTGGTTGTGGTTTTTTTTTTGGTTGTTGTTTTTTTTTTTTTTTTGTGACATGGGAAGGAGGGGGGTGATGTGCCTGTGTACTCAGGGTACACCCCTGAGTATTTTAAGCCTTTTATGTCCTGTAAGATGGTGCTCTGCCTCTGTTCAGGCAAGGAGGACCTGAAGGTCACAGATGTGAGTACTCAGACCACTCAACTAATGGCAAAATGGTGAGCGGGAGAGAGTGATGCCTCCCCTGCACCTGAAAGAAACAGGTGCAGGCTCCAAACCTCGAAGGAAGGCGATTCTTTGAAGGCACGAATAAGGAGATTTTGAAAGTCTTGGTTATGTTTTTATACCATGTTGCAGGAAGTAGGTAATTCCCTTCCCTGGGGTCTGGGGATCCCTCCTTTGTGTTCCCCGGGGAGGAAAGGGGCCACCGGCACCTCGCTCTGCTGCAAGGCAGCTGCAGTGAGCATGGTGTTTGGGGTTCCAGTGCCTCATATTGCAATGTGCAAGTCAAGGACACAGCTTCAAGCCCCAGTTTTCTCTGTTGATAGGAAAGAATAGAAAAAAAGGTAGCAGTAGACCTTTAACAGACCTTTTCCTTCTTCTTTCTCACTTTCTTACCCCAGTGCAACATAAGATTGCACAGAAGGATTTTTTTTTTAAATTTTCTTTAAATCAGCAACGCTTTCTGTGCTAACTTTGTGCACATCAGTTATTCTCTTTGCTGCTCAGAAGTGAGGCAAGTAAAACATGGAGCTGACTGACTTATTTGTAAGTTTTGCAAGAATCTCTCCTAGGACAATATTTGCCCTTAACTTAAGGAATCATTTACAGGTCGAAGTAAAGGAGCCCACTTAATAAGTAAACTTTAGTTGAAAAATGAGATGTCTTACACAGAGTGATGAAGGGAGAGCTGTCACTGTAGCTCATGGGGTGGTGGGGGTGAAACCGTCAGTCCGCTGAGACAAAATGGTCATTTGCAGAGTGCCTCAGAATTACTAGTTGAGTCTGCGTTAGGTAAAGGTAGTTGAGTGTAACAGAAACCTGGCAGAGGCATGTTTTTCAGAAAAAAAAAAAGTTACTGTGTCAGTTAAATAGCAGAGTATTAATTTACTGCTGAGATGATGATATCTACCAATTCTAATCTCGGTGCTCCTGAACTATCAGCAAGCTTCACTGAGTTTGGCGTGACGCTAGTCACTCAAGTGTAGAAGTAACGGAGAGCCCTGCCCGGCAGCTCTGCAGGCGCGGTGCTGGGCTCTTCTGAACAGCCTACAGGGAAGAGAACCTGCACATCTGTAAGCTCTCTTTTACAGCACGGGTTCACACACGGTTCATGTTTAAATCCAAGGTCTTGTGCCCTTGCCCGTGCTTCGAGATTTACTTGAGTGAAAAGATTTGAGTGTGTTTAAATATTTCCTAATTTGTATTTGAAAGCAGTGGCAAAAACGTGCATGCGGAGAAAACACCATTACTCACCACTTCTTAATCCCTGCTACCTTCTGTAAGGTGTTTTACCTCTCCAAAAGAAATCCTTTTGTTTAAGTGGGTGTTTTTTACCCTTTTCCCCACTGTTCCATACTGGATGCTTTTCTGTGTCTTTGAGCACTTGTTGCTCTGAAACTTTCCTTGGGGTTTGTTCACCCTGGCTTGGCTTGTCATCACAGGCTTTTCAGTCATTCCCATAAAAAAGCTGTACTGTCCTCTGTGAGATGTCCAGAGGCAGAAAACGACAGAACAGATGGGCAAGAGGAAAGGCAAGGCAGAAGCTACCTCTGGGAGCTGGATGCTCAGCTGGGCACCCCAAGTTGTAGCTGGCTGATGAGGGCTAGCAGCCTGTTGCTTGGGTAGTGAAGCGAAGTGGTGCCTTGGTCACATCCGCCTGAGGCAGAGGAGGAAGCTGTCCTGTCTCCAGGAGAGCGTGCTTGTGGGAGGAGCGTGGTGGGCCGGGATGGTTTGACTCCCCAGTGGCCTTGGCTGGGAGCACGTTGTGCCAACGTTGGCAGCGCCTCTGAAGCGAGATCTGTCGAAGTGCACTGAAGAGAGCCACTCACATTAAAAGGCAGCTGGTGGGCATGTTCGCTAATGGCAGGTTTTTTTCCCAGGGGAGGCTGAAGGGGTGACAGACCTTTGTTGAAGCAAGCACATCTGTCGGTCCCAGCTGCCTAATGCGTTAAAGTGCACCTGCGCACAGAAAAGAGCAACAATTGGCTGCTGCAGTGTGTTAGACTGCCCCAAGTCATTCCCACTGGGGGAATATGCCGAGAGGCAGGGCTGAACATCACAGATTTTTTTGAGTTTTAAATCCCTGCTTCCTCAAGGCACTTGGCCATAGGAATGCACGGAGTAGGGGGGCTTTCCCAAGGTGTGTGGCATTGATGGATGGCGTAGCCAGGGCTGATAACCAATGACCAACTCAGGGTCTTTAAAAAGAAAGCTTGAAAAGCTTTCAAGCACCAAATGTGGCAGAAACATTTTGCAGCTGTGGAGAGAGCAATTTCTGCCTCTTTCTACAGAAGAGAATATTCCAGGATTCAGTCCTGATATCCCTTGACGTTAAAAGAAGGGACCATGAAAACAAGTTTTGTCTTGGTGCCTGCAAGAATGTATGTCCTAGGATTGATCCAGACATTCTTATTGCTTCTGCTTTTCTCTAGGTTATGTGTGATTTAGATTGTACATGAGGTTTTAGGCTTTTATAATTTTGTGGTTTTTCCTAATCATAGAATCATTTAGGTTGGAAAAGACTCTTAAGGTCATAGAGTCCAACCGTAAACCTAACACTGCCAAGTCCACCACTAAACCATCTCCCTGAGTGCCACACATCTTTTTCAATACCTCCAGGCAGGGTACTCAACCGCTTCCCCGGGCAGCCTGTTCCAGGGCTTGATAACCCTTCAGGTGAACAAATTTTTCCTAATATCCAATTTAAACCTCCTCTGGTGCAATAATACTGTCTATTGGAGCATCCCACCATTTGGAAGTAATGTGAAATCAACTGAGAAATGCATGAACAGGTAGAGATAAATACCCCAAACCAACCAGTGAACCCCTAGCGTCTCCCCCTTGCCCTGCCTCTGCCAGGTGTGCATTTGCAGCTGTTACTCGAGCAGTGAGGAAATTCCAGCAGTGAATATACCATGTTCATCTGTGTCCACAAACGCCGGTAGGAAACCAGCAGTGATGCTCTGCACCCTCTTCCCGCCCATAAAAATGCCTCCCTCCTTCACTGTAACACAGATTTTACTGAGCAGCAGCCTGGGCTAGGTAGCCAGCATCCCAGCCCGCTGGAGGCAAGAGTCAAAGCAGAACTAGGAATAAATGTGATCTCTAGATCTCCTGTTTTGAAGTCCCCAGTTATGCGTTTCATTTGAGTGTGATGCTTGAGTCAGGAAAGATGGAGGGGGGCTAAACCTGTGTGGGCGGCTGCTTCACTGAAAAGTGTGGGTTGTCCTCGTATGTCAGTCAATGCATTCAGTTTCTAAGCTGCTGAAGTATGTAACTTCCTCCGTTTGTCATAACAGAGTTTTAGATTTAATTTTTCCAGGCTAGCAGTTTCCCCAGCCTTATAACCGTTGTCCAGTTCCCCTGGGGCTCTTGACCCGTGGCTGGTACTAGGGCCTGCATTTCATTGTGCTGGTGGTGTTAGCTGACAAAAACGACGGGGAAAGACAAGTTTCTGCAAGACAGACTTAGAGTGCATTAAATAAATATAAATTTTATTAAAAACACCCACATCTCAGCGTTATCAGGAATGATATAATAATAAACAGCTTTCAAATAACCTGCATTACATTACAATACTTACAGTATTTATAACCATCCTCAGATTCTTTTTATAGACATACCAAACATTTCATGAAAATGAATGAAACTGAAGTAAAAAAAAAAAAAAAGTAGAACATAAGCATAGAAAATGCACACAGAAGTTCATTACCTTAGTGTCAAACTGCTAAAGTTTCCTACACAAGTTAACCACTAGCTTTAGAAGTGAACTTTATACCACTGTGCGTCAATCAAGATGAAAAATTCATTCAAGTAAAGTTGACACCACTCAGAAGCATCTTCAAGTATGGCTATAGTCAACCTGATAATCCTATACAAGCAATTTCATGTCTGCTTTGTCATTCGTTCCAACTGAGGCAGGGTTCTGTACACCAAAGGTATTTACAATACAAAACTGATTCACCAGCTAAGCTTCCTGCTGCCAGCAGTTTGGCAAATGACGGTGCACGGTATTAACCAAACATCTACTGTGGATTACATGATTAATACAGGACTTTAGAAAAAAAATAAAATCACCGAAAGATGAAGATTTATAATGATTTAATTAATCTGACATATAACCATCATTAATTTTTTTTTTTCAAAGGTGAAACTTTTGTTTCAATGGAGTGGGTAAAGTCACAGACTGAGAATTAAAAAAAAATAAAATTGCCTAATAAATATTTGACCATTAAACCCAAAGGCCTCCTTTGATTAACTTGGGTTAGGTTGTGATTCTGTTAAATAAAATTTCTTTTGACCAAAATTAATCTTACAGTATATTGCACAAGATATATCTGGGACATGGAGGTCTGCATGTTTAGGGAAGCCCTTGTACAGACTGTACCTTTTTATATTTTATTTTATTCATTACAGTATCCAAGAAGCCTTGTTTAGAGAGTGACTTGAACAACTCTAGCAAACAGTCACTTGCCAAACCCCTGCCTTACATTTTTCCCTTTAATCAGCTCAGTGCATTCTACTTTCTTTTTGTTTATTCATTTGAAACAGGCAAAACATTCTAAATCTCTTAAACACTTTCATTACAATAAAAAGAGCTAACAAATTTACAAAATTAGTTTTAGTTACATCAATACATGTACAAGAAAAATTAGAGAAGGGATTCAAAAGAAAAGCATTAAATCCCTGAAGAAAAAAAAAAAACAAACAAAACCAAAACAAAACCCCCAAGAATAATATACTTAACCTACAACAGCTTTACATACACACAGGTGACACGTTGGCATAGGAGAACATGAGCTGAAATATCCCTGAATTTTTAGAACCAAAAAAAAAAGTTGAAGTTCAAGTTATACTTGCTAAAATGTCAAGTATTGAGAGAGTTTTTTTTTTTGTTTTATTTTTTTGTTTGTTTTTTTCAAAGGCTATTGGGGGGAAAAGATGGTATACAATATATAAACTTTCACACTCAGTTCAATATCCTATTGCCAAACTAGTGTTGAGGTATATGACAAGTAGGAACATCACTCAAACCTTTTAATGTATTTTTAGCTCACATTATGATATATTTGTAGCAGGCTGAGTAGCACCATGATGTGAATTCAGCTCAAAACCCAAATATATATAGATTTAATATTTTTACAGTACTAAAATACTAAAGCATTGCGTTAAAAAAAGTTTTGTTTACAATTTAATTTACTATACAACTCTCCTGCTTTTTTCAATAGAAATTAATGATTTAAAACCACCACAGCAAGCCAGCTGCCTATTTTTTTTTTCTATTTAATCAACGGAATCACACAGAACTAACCCTGTTTCACTCATCTTGTGTAGGCATCGGTCTGCTCAATCTTCCTGGAAAAGAGGACGCTTGCACCGAGAAATGACTTACACCACAATGTACATAATTATCAACACAAAAGCGATCTGCCATTCAATATTTGAAGAGCATACAGATCTTTAAAAACAGCAGAAGCCCAAGCTAACTAGTTGTAGTCTGTCGCATGCTGCTAATTATTACCTGTGGTTAATATAAAATTCTTTCCTTAAAACTGTACATATTTGAGCAATGAACTTGTCATAATAATTGTAGAAAACAGTTTACAGTATAGCTGTGTGAGATGAGCACCAGAAAAACATGTGTTTTGTGTACTAAAGTATTCCCTTATATCCAGTAAGCCCCATTTTTACCATAACTGACTGTATTAAAAATGGATATGTAGCCCACTAGCAGATGCATGGCTAAAAAAAAAGTATTTAAAAGCTTTTTTAGTTTAAAAAAATTATCTTTGCATTTTAAAATCAAAGTAAACTCTTTTTTTTTTTTTAATGTCTTAGTACCTTAGCATTGTTCAAGTTGCCAAGCTTAGGTAGACAAAGTGCTTTTGAAACACTATTTAAAAAAAAATATCTCTCTCTATATTTTATTGTCCTTTTCTAGGACTTGACTGGATGAGCAAAATCCAGAGGTCTTTGTAATTCCCATATGTTAAAAAGTAAGCTTATTTTAACACCAGGTAAATTCAATACATACACGAATGAAAAGGTCCTCCCTGTTGTTGAAGAACATCTGACTACATCATTGACATTTTGTTATAAAGGCATTAACTGTTTGACTGTTAAAATAAAGACACCATTCTCTTAGATAGCACCATGGTTTTAGAATATCCAAACAAATTCAGTGTTTTGCTGTCTATTCATTGTTTTATACTTATCTACTTTGTTAAATAAAATCAAGAGACTACAGTAAAAACTGCATGTTAAAAAGCCGTAATTCCAGTATTTCAGTACATTGTAGATTCAGCACCAGATGTTATTTTAAGATTCCTGCAGTTGTAATACTACAGTATTATTTTTTTTTAGGGTTTTTTTTTTTTGCTCCTGTTCCATGACTATGCAAACTTGATGACATTAGAAGTGGCCACAGATGTGCAAAACTGTAAGAAAAAAAATATCCATTTGCAGATTATCTCTTTCAGTAAATGGAGCCAGTGTTTTCAAATGTAAATTGTGAAACACTTTTTTGTTTTGTTTTTGTTTTTGCATAGGATGCTTTGGTCTTGTTTCCTACGTGCCATCCGTGACCACTTAAAAATCAGTGGAAAATAAGTGCGCTAGTGAGATTACCTCTTTTTGCTGGTGTGCTGAGGCTTTTTCCACTGACGAGTTTTGTAAAAACACTGTTTTCTTGTCCACCTTTGCCTTCCCCAAAACCTAAAGAATTACCCTACTGACAAGGTGTTTTTTCAAATGAGGTAACCAACAAAGGTGTGAAGTTAGATATATCGGTTGTAAGGCCCTGTAACCCGTGTAAAGGCATATGGAGATGTAGTTACTGTGGAGTCTGTGGTGACCGACAGTGTCCTTTGTGCAAGAGACTTGATGAAGCGCAGGTACGTTGGCTCTGAGGGTTCATGTGGCTCAGCAGGCTCCCGCTTTGCTTTTTTGCCGTGAGATTTCTGAGGCACGTAGTCTGGACCGTACTTTTCACATTCTTCTTCTTTCTCTCTTGCCTTCTCAGCCATCTTTGCCTCCCACAGAGCCAGACCATGTTTTGGCTCATTCATACTCTTGTGCTGGTAAAAGACCAGGGATATTCTGGTGGGATGGTTCCTGTTGGGATTTTTTAAGGGGGTTGTTGCGTGGAGCTCACGTTTTGCACACTCTATGAGAATTGACCCATGAGATGGAGCAACTGCCACTCCTCCAATTTCTGGATCCAGAAAGCTCTGCTCACTATCTGACCAGACTTCATCGGGATCCTCTGCTTTTTCTGGATTCAGCGCATCAGTTTTATCTAAGCCACCCTGGGGAGTAGTCCTATCATGGTTTTGACCTGGAAGCATGTTAGACAAACCATTAACTGCATGTGAAATCATTTCACTATCCTTAGTTTGAAGATGCAGTGAATTAGGAGGACCACTAAACATGCCTGGAGCAGAATGGTAGTCGTGTGCTAAATGTGGAGGGGGTTGCACGTGATGATGTTCACTGGTTTTACTCATGGAGACATAATCCATGCTCAGATTACTGAGATTAGATTTTAACCTCGAGGCAACCTCCGTAAAATGGCTGTCAGCCTCATGGGTGGAGTAAGAGGAAAAAGAGCCTATGTGGTGGACATTTGGTCTAATGGTGCAATTACTGAAGGAGTCTACCTGCATATTTTGGTTTCCATAATTCAGGTACCTGGGACCAAAACTCTGGTTATTCTCAAACCTATGCTGGTATAATGTTTGAATGGGTGGTAGACTTAGTTTAGACATATGGTCTTGGCTCTGGCAACTATACAAGTCCATGTGCTGATGCTGGGAAGCGTAGGAGCCCAAGTAGGAGGGGCAGTTGTCCATAGGTATGTTTCCATTGCATTGGTAGGGTGGATATTGGTTATTTTGACTTAATGATCCTGAATAAGGGTTAATGGGACTGGAAGAATTCAAATAAGACCCCGCAGGCTGTGATGAGGTTGTATAGAGGTTCATGGGACTGGACCCTCCATAGAGATCTGAAGTGTATGAAGAGCTTGGATAAGCATTGGCTGGATTAGGTAACCTTACACAGAGATTTGCAGAACCTGAACCCGAGTAAGAGTTAATAGCATTTGACTGAGGGTTGTTAGGGAGAGTGCGCTGTGGATGTTGCTGCTGCTGTTGTTGTGTGGCTGGTCCTGAAAGACGTAAAAGATCTGTAGATGTGAAAAGAAAAAAAAACCAACACAAAACCAAGCTTTTTTTTTAAAAAAAAACCAAAACAACCACCAAACCATATACTTTATAGACTTCTTGTGATACATATCTATGAAATTTCTAAGAAAAGTATATCATATGATACATTAAGAGAGTTTCCCTTTCTTATCTCTCAAATACCATCCTTTAAGAAGCTGAATAAATACTAAGGCTACTCATCCTTTTTGGCATGTATCCAGTGAGATCAGATGCTAGTGGCAATGGGGAAAAGAGGACAGTGCAATCTGTTCAGAATCACATGCACAAAATCCAGAGAGCTGAATCATCATTTAAGTAGCTCATGAAATGGAGCATCAAAGTACTCCCAAACAGCCATGCACAAGGTGACCTTCTTCTCTCCCAGAATAAATAACTCCTCTCATCTATATTTATAGAACTGTCTCAAAAAAATGTCCCTAGCTTTATGTAAAAAATCTAACAATGACATTTACTGATAGAGAACAGTTCAGTAACAAGTGAGATTAACCAAAGACATAAGAGCAAAAACATCATTCATTAAAGTGAAATGGCATCGTTCAATGGTTACAACCCCAGGGTCATGGGGCAGCTGACTTCTATTGATAGGTATTTCAGTGACCTTCTGGGTGGCCTTGGATGTATGGCTTTTTTCCTCTCTGAGAAAGTTGCTGTAATAGTAAAATGGTCTTGATGAACTCCCTTGCTCAGGACTCTCAAATCTACTGATGAAACTGCCAGGGATTGTTAAGTGGATTTTCAAACTCTTACTCCGCTGTGGAGAAACCTGCTCTGCTTTTGGTCTTGAAGCAGAGTATAAATACTGGCAAAGAGGTTAGGCTTGAATCCCCTCAAATTAGGAGGTTCTCTGAAACAGTGGCAGACAGTGAGTGATGTGTAGGTCATTCTTTCTTTGGCAGCAGCATCACACACTTCTCTTCATGGCTTCTAACACTACAAGTCTTTTAAAGGTACTTTACAATACACTGGATGGCAAGCAGAGTTTGGAAAAGCACCAGATTTCTACAAGTGTTAACTATCCAACAATAAAGAATTTCTGAAACAACTTTTTTTTTTTTTGCCTCTCCAGAGTTGACCACAATTTTGTATTCTAGTATTTATAAATATACAATATTGATATTTACTATCGAGATTTCTCTTTCCTTTTTACTTTAAAATGTTCTTGGGCTGAGAATAATGGTTTTCTTGAGACTCATTATAAATGGCCTTAATTTCTAGGAAGCTTACCCCTGTTGATAAAGATCCCAATCAGATTCTTATGTTTACCTGCTAGCTGCTTTGCATGACCTGCTGCCTCAGAGTTGCCTTGCTTGTTGCGTGCTGCAGCAGACTTATCTCTTTCAGCTTTGCTAGACCCATTCTCCAAGGAGGAAAGCTTTTCTGCAGCTGCTTTCTTTGCTTCTAGCTTCCTCTGTCGGCACGTCTTAACAGGCTCTGCTAACATCCTTACTTTCCGACGAAAGGAGGTAAGGACCTGGATGCTGCCATTCCTCTTCTTCTCCTCCTGGCCCTCAGTGCTTCCGAACTCATCCACATCAGAGACTTTGTATAATGGGAGCACATGGAGCTGCTCGTCTTCTGGTGTTTGGCCAATTTCACGATTGTCTTCTCTAGTTAGTGTGCAAACCTATCAGAAAGGTGCGTTAGAGTAACTCTCTCAAACCAGTCCGAGACGAAGAGATCTGAAATACTAGCCTGTGCATTTTACCTTGCTCTGCCACTGTCAGCGCTTGCATCTGGCAAGCTATTTGTGAACTGTAATTTTATGTGCAATTTATGCATATCATTTATGCAATTTCATTTCTTCCATTTCTCTGTTGGATAGTGTTAATAGAAACAGAAGGTATTTATTTCTTGTAGTTGTGCTGAAATAAACAGTATAGTTAGGGATTACCCTAATGTGAAATAAACTGTGTGATCCATTGTACCATGCCCAGAGAGCTAAAACAGTGGAACCTGGCCTTTTACTCACCTGAAGACTTTTTCCCTATAATACATTAGCTAGCTACCTACCTATTAGAAATAGTGTGTGACATGTCGTAGTTCATACTGCGTACAACATACTGCTGTTGTATTTCACATCCCCTTACAATGGCAACTTCCAGGACTTTGCAAAGGAGTAAGTCACTGTAATGTTAATAATAAGATTTAAGGAAGTTACTGTTGTGTCACGCAGCATGCTCATTGTGTTAGCTCCAGCTAAGACAGGTATTAGGAGGATCTCAGTGGAAAAAAAAGATGCTGATACAGACATATTGTGTAGCAAAGTCATTGCACCAGCCAGTTTTAGGAAGAAAGCTAAGCTAGAAATATATATTGTAGTGTTGACTTGTCAACTAAGACTCTGGAAACAAGAAAAATTTAGTTGGTATTAAAAAAGTAGATATTCTCTTTGGTCATAATAAGAGCTGATGATGATTACTCAGAATTGAAGATTGTTCTTTTTCAGTTTACCTGTATTGTCAGAGAGAGAGTAGGCAGGGAACAGCAATAACCCAATACACATTGAAAACCAGCTTGCTTTTCTGGTATAGTCTACAGAACCTTTGCCTTGCTGTACATGCTAGAGATCAGAACTGAAGAGAGTAAAGGGCGCATGTACAATACAAAGGATGGCAAGGCTTGCACACTTTCTGCTCATCCCAAGCAGGAATGAAATCCGCAACTTCCAAAACTTTCCTGGAAAGAAGTTATTTGTTTCCATTTTATTTTATTAGACGATATAATCCAAAGTTCTTAGAAAAACAGTGCTTCAAGAGGAGAAATATAAGCCATTTTGTGCTGGGAATGCTGAAACAGGCGTTTCAGCCCTGCTGGGACCTTCTTTCCATTGTCTCTGTGGTTTCTCTTTTACCAGTTCTATATTAAGCCTTTCTTTAATACACCACAAGTCTCATTCATTTGAATGAAAATTGTGTAGGGGGTAATAAGTTAGTTCAGTTACCACTTAATGTTTCTTTTTTTAGAAGTCTGCGTTACACAAGTACAGATTTAAACAGGCAGGAGATAATTAATTAAATACATGAAATCAGTGCTGGAGTAAGGAGGCTCCATGCATCACGGACTTACCAGTGTACTCCCGTTCTGCATATTGTGCAAGTCTCTGTGAGCATGAGCACAGAAATCCAGGCAGGCAGTGACCCCTGAGAATGGGCGACCTTCTTTTAAACCCAGGCGACACTCGGGTGCTCTGTGTTCATACTCGATCTGGAAAGAGATGACAGGTATCACTGCAACCAAGCTGGATGCTCCAGTACACGGAATTACCCTGAATGCTCTGCTGTGACAACGTGCAAGTCTCCTAACATCTTGGAGGTGGCAGGCAGATCTTGAAGGCAAATAAAATCAAGCAATTTGATGGCAATTTTGTATCTGTACTTCATTCCTTGCTGTTTTGTTCCCTGTTGCCTTCCGTCTCTGGCGTGATTATGAAACTGGCCAATAATACTTCTCCTTGTGTATTACTTTTGATTCTCTGCCAGTGGTTGGTGTTTTTACATGAGAAATGCAGCGCATGGCTTCAGTGTCTGGCACTGTAAGAGTGATATGTTTGTGTAGACTGGAAATATACCAAGCTATTAAGGGAAAATGGCTTTAGAAAACTGACTTCAGAATGACTTCATGAAAAATAATAATTTGCTTTTTGATTTGTAATATTTTGGCATGCTAAATGTATTTCATTAGTTTTAATACAACTCTAACCCCTGACCAAAATGAGAGATAATTCCGTCAAGATAGTACTTTCCACCCATGCACTCATTATTAAGGAGCTTTACAAAGAGTTGATAATGCAACAATAAACCTCACACAAAAATAAAGGATTTTATAATGGAAGACTGAGCCTTCGACAAATGATGGTTTCATATTTTATTTAGAAAATTTAAAATGAAACCACATTTGTAAAATGCTTTGCTTAAATTCCTGAACCTTTGAGGTGAATGCAAAAAAAATCTACGCTTAATAGAACTTAATGGATCTCACTTTAAGTTAAGGTGAAATTACAAGTTTTGACAAGTCTTCATCTAAGATCATGAAAAAGATGTCTAGTTTGCTCATCGACCTTTATTTTTAAAATCTGGAATATTTACTTCCCTGGAATCCGAAAATAAGAGCAGAACACAACTTGAAACATGTAAACTTCTTTGGAATTACATGAGAGTGGTCTGACATGTCAGCCAGACTGTAATTGTCCGATTACAGTACACTGGTGCAACTGTTCTCTAAGATGTTCTGCTGGATCCAGTTAGAAAAACAGACCCTTTCCAACTCTAGATTTTAATCCAGCAGCAGTCCAGATTTGGATGATAATAAATCTGGGAATTTGGAATTTCTTTTCAGGATTCAAAAGGGAATTGGTTTTAGGGCTTTTTGGTTTTGGAACCCTTTACAATACTATACAAACTAGGCCACAATCATTTCTCTTTAAAGCCACTGACAGTAGCTTGATCACAGTCTCCCCACAAACACAAGGTCTGCATGAAACTCCTGAAATATGCCAAGCTATACACATGCCTTATTACACAAGGTAACTTGTAAAAGCATGTATTTTCAACAAGTGTCAGGCAGGACCATGGCTCATCTAGAGAAAAATTCTTTTGTGAATTTTTGTGGGAAAAGCAGCCCAAGCAAAGAGCCATTTTATTGTTCACCACCCCCTCATTTTTTTTTTCTTCCTCTTCCTTTCTTCTCTTGCAGAATGTCTCTCAGATATTTGGACAGATAACCGCAGCTAGTGGGCATGCGGCCAGTTTCCTCCATAATGGGTCTCCAAACATTACCTGATCAGTTAAGTGAAATTGGGTGAGTTCATACTGAATCTGCTTACCTTGTCTAGTTGCTACTAAATATGCAGTAAAGGAGGGAGTTTTACGGCAAATAAAAATGGACAGTTTTTTGTTAGTTTACTATTTCTGTACAGTTGAAAATCTGTCTTGCGCGGGTTGCTTGCTAAAGCATAAAGCTGTCATTAGGAAAGAAAGGAGATGTCATAGTTTGCAGTGATGCTGATAGTTTGGAAAACTGCTGTTTCGGTGAAAATTAAATTCATCTGCCACTTGAGAGAGCAAAACTGAAACTGTGGCTTCAGGACTCTAGTGCAATATGATACACTGCCTTCTGACACTGTTGCCAATCTCACACCACCTTCATGGATGTTTTGCTATTTTGGAATCCAGAAATCTGTGTCGTAGAGCTGAAGAGTTCTGCTCAAGTGTGAAAGTTATTGTGTTGATGTAGGTGAAAAGGTTAGTTCTATTTAGTAGACCAAATTCTGCTAGTTGTACTTTTGAAAGCATTTTAAGTGGCATTCTTCATTTCCATTCATCTTTGCCCTCATGTTAAAGGAATGGTAGGACAAAATGTACATAATGGTTTGGTGCAAGGTTGAAGCATTGGGAAATGTGGTAAAGATCAGGTTACTTGTATGACTGCTCTGATACTTCTTTTCCCCAGCATACCTGGTTGTTATATGCATCAGGTGCAAGCTTCTTGTAGGTAGGTGCCATCAGGGTTGACAGATTCTGCAAATTGGATTCTAGTTTTTCTTCCTGTTAGGAGATGAAATAGAGTTCACTGGCATTTCCATGCTGTACGTATGGGATCTAAGAAGTTAGAGTCTTTACACAGTTATGTTTACACTGATAGTTGTGTAAAGGCCCAGACCACTGTCATTCTTGTCTAGACAATAACTGCTGTGAATCTCCTTTTAATTTTATTGTTTCACAGCCTTTAAAGTAATGAAGTAGTAAAGTAGTGGAGTGCGATCCTTGCAAGAGAACTTCACATACTATAATCTTAATTTGGTTTATATTAAGAAGAATAAAATCCCTTAACATGGAGGTGTTTTGGATCCAAGTGTGATGACCCTCATTATTTTCCCTTTTGGAGTTTTGGGAAAATAAGACTCTTCAGAAAGCCTGAGAATGTCAGAATGGTCTATCAAGTAAATCTAGCTAATTTAAGGGTTTTGCACATTTCAATGACTGCACTTCAACACAGTGAAATATCTATTCATGCAGCAATTTAAAATTAATAAAATACTTCAGACTTCAAAAAGTTCCCAGTTCTTAAGCAATGAAAAATTGTGGACATGTCTAGTAGTTGGTGATATGGAGGTAGAAATGATCACACTTCTTTTTTGCTATAAGGAGAGGTACAGACTCTTAAAATGAAAGGCTCTTTAAAAATGAAGTACTTTAATAACATACTGCAAAATTGTTCCCCATCCTCTCAGGATGAGAATACCAAATTCAAAACCTCACTTATATGAGGCCTTTATTTTTAAATTCAAGTGCATAAAGAACACTGGCATACTGGAGTAGTATACTTGTTTTTAGGAGTTTGTGTACTTTAGGCATGTGTGAAAAACCTATGGGTTTTAGAGACATGCATTCAGTGCATCAAAAGTTTGTATCTCCTACTATGGGACTATATCCTAGTTTGGAACATCAAAATGACATTATGAAATTGTCAAAAATATCTTGCTGTGACCTTGTGGCTGCTGCCAGAACTTGAGAGCTTTTGTATGGCCCATAGGTTGCCATTTGAAAGCGTTACTTCTGGTTTTTATTGGCGAGGATCCTATTTGTGTTGTCTATAGACTGTGTCTATGCTATGGGACCCAGCCCCTAGATGCATGCCTTGGCTGCCCCTGACTTTGTGTGGGAACAAGACTGGAGGGTAAAACCATCTTCCCTGCCCAGCTCTGGCTTTCATGGGAAGTACAACCAGGAATTCAAGTTGGAAGAGTGCCCTGGTGGGCTCTGGCCAGGTATCCAGCTTAGAAAATTTAGGGGGTTTAGGATTGCAGGCTATGATAAAGAAGGCTTTGTGCCACAGCATGATTGAAGGAGAGCTATTCTGCAGTTCTTGGGGCTGTAGAAGAGCAGTAGGGAGGAAAAACTGTAAGTTAATTATGATGATATTCTAAATAGTGTGCTATTCTCAGCACAGGCCATAAGATGCAGAAGTGCCTGGCTCTCTGATCATGTGAAAGAAATGCTTGGAGTTGTGTAAGTCACCAGAATACAGTAAAAGCTATGTACCTATGTGTCAGTACACAAGCAAGGGACTAAATTTGCCCATGCCTGCCAGAAAACAGACTGGGCCATTGGAGCCTCCTAGACACATGACTAGCTGGAGGTGTGCATGAGTCACTGCAATCATAACTTTAAATGTACCTCATGCCCAAGCTAAGGTCAATGTTTTGTTTTTTTTTTTTTTAATTACTCTGAATCGATTTAAACAGTTGCCAGTTTGCTGTAACACAGAATCCAGTCTGGAAACATTCAGTGGGGCAGGACTGTATGTAGCATGAGTCTTCTTAGCCTCTTCTTTCTATTGTCATCTCTGAGTTTCATCATATTTGTCTCCAGGCAGTCTGCTCTGGTTCCCAGTTGCAATGTTACGTGCCTTCAGTTGGTAAATCTTCTACTCTGCCATTGGGGAATGCCCGACTGCAGGCCTAATAACAGCCACAATTATTCAGGCCATGCCCTCTTCCCTAATTGTGAAAGCCTGCAAACATGGTTTCAAGTCTCAGGGCTTTTACCAGCTGTCAGAATTTGGACAGTCAATTCAGCTGGCTCAGTGACTGGAATCAATCAGTTTTGACTGGCAGTTATTTCATTACCCTACATGTATGCCATTCAGGCAAGGCTCTGGCCCCAGGTCTCTTGTACTATATCGCTATTTGCAGAGTGACAGAAAACATTTCCTTGTGAATGAGGCCCATTTTAGAAATGGACACCAACCTCTTTTGGGTCATCCCCCATCAGCTTAAACTTTCTTGGAATCTTGCTTCTGGCGAACTTACAACCATTGTAGTACATGCTCCAGGAGCAACCAAAGGAAAATGAAGCACCACAAGTTTCAGGGTCCAGCCCTTGACATGCGCAAGTCCGTCTGAAAAATAAGAGAATACGGCTGTTAGTAGCAGGCAGGTCACCCTGAGGTGCTCCTGCAGCGGGCACTGGCATTCTGCTAGCGCTCCGTGGGATCACTGGTCTTGGATCATCTTCCATTAATAAATAATGAAGAAGGGAGGCAAACACATTATAACAGAAGAATTTATTGGCATGAATAATTTCATGGTTACAAAGCAAAGACTATGGAGTTTCTACACTTCTGTGAGAAACCTTGCTTTGCTCGAAAGAGGGTATGTTTCTGAGGTGCCTTGCTAGGTAGTGACACTCATGGTACCTGAAAGGGGCATATGCTGATGGCACTGCAAGAACGTAGGAGCCTTCTGACAAGGACTAGGCAGTAATTCCTGAACTACAACTCTACCCATGAAGCCAAAGTAACATGAGGCCCTGCTGAGATCTCTTCTTTTAAATATACTGTGATGCTTCACAGCTTTGGGAAGATATTTTTTCCCTGATTTATCAGACTGTTTACTTTGCTCTTCTCAGAAGGTTTGTGGGTTTTCAAACTGCCTGAAATAGTTAGGAAGGTTATGCATATTCCAGGGTAAAAGCATGAGCAGAGGTGCTAGGTCTGAGGCTGAAGGTGGGGTTGCAAGTTTGGTGAGCATACCCTTCGTTCCACTTACTCTTCGTTCAGAGCACACCGCCGGTTCGTGAGCGTGCCGTACTTCCTCAGGGTGTCGGTGAGTTCTGAGTAGAGCTTGTCGGCCAGGCTTGTTGGGATTCCCTCCCAAACCAGGATGAGAATCACGATCACGGCCGCCTCACACGTGTGGCCTGCTCGCTCACGTACCAAGCAGAGTAGCTTTTCCTCCTGACTGCTTCTGCGGACTACCTGCATGCACAGCAACACACACCCCCAGAGCCCCAACACAAACAATGCATTTCTTAACGTAAAGAGCAAGAGAATAGGACCTCAGCATTAGGGCGCGTGTAGGGAGGTTACTTCTACTTCTGTCTTCCTCCAACTTGGATTATTTTTCTCATTTAGTGATGCAGGCCAGGGCTACCCTTTCTGTTCAGTGAAGCAGAATCTAAGAGGCTAAGCTTGACTGAGGGCACGGAAAGCCATGGTGGTGGAAACCAGCTTTGTAGAGGTGTCCCCCCACCTCTGATTCAGCAGAATTATCCTCCTGAACCTGTGCTATGGTACAAGTGGCCCAGTTTGATTAGTGGGCAAAAGGAAGTGAGCCGTGAGATGCCTCCTTGCACAGAGCTTAGGGTAGGAGCCATATGGGGAAAGACAGGCAGCTAAGGAAGATTCTAAATAACTGGACATGGGAACTCTCTCCCTTTCCTTCCCAAACTTAAGCAGCTAAACTTGTAATCAGGCAGTCAGTTTTGTGACCTGCCCTTACATACAAACATTACAGTAATGGGAGGAAAGCAGCAAATGTTGTTCAAATTTTTAAGAGTGTCCTCATTTCTCACTGCTTGTGCTACTGTGGGTATTTCTGAATAAAAGGTGCATTCTGGCATGCATAAAGACTATAATAATGTATCAGTTTTTCCTCATCCTGTGTTTCCCCAGCCTACCCAAACCACTTGGTAATTTGTGCCAAAGTACGAAGGTGTTTGCCAAGAGGGTGTCCTAACGCTTCTCTTGAACTGGGAGTGCAGTTTAAAAACATCTCAGTGGTGCACTTACTGGGCTTATTTGTAAGTTAAAATTGAACAGCAATGAAAATGCCTAGTGTGAATCTTACGTGTAAGCAAAACTGCCTTCATTCTCAGGTTTTCATACCTTTAAGCCAAATTTTATTCTTGCTGTTCTCCATGCAGCAAGTAAATGGAGTATGACAGACAGAGGTGGGAGCAGGCTACAGGCATCCTGTGGTACTGCTGCTGTTGAGTTATTTTAAGTTTCATAGTGTCAGCTAACAGGACGTGTCACTGCCGTCTGCTTACATGAACCATCCTACTGAAGTAGCTTAGTCTTAACATTTGTATACATCACTTACCCATTTCGCAATTGGACATCCTTGAGAACTTTTGCCTTCCTTCCCAGTGTAGACAACCCTCTCAATCCTTATAGCTTTACCCTTCTGTCCAAATCTTAAACAAACAAAAATATGTACAATAAGCAGATTCATTTGGTTCTGCGTGAACACTGAAAAGATGGAGCACATTTGCCAGTCTTAACTTAAAAAATAAACACTATGAATTACAGGGAGGAATGTGCAATAAGGTTTATCTTGCTGATTTTATTACAGTGGTGAATTGATAGGTTGAGAGAGGCAAATGTCTTTAGTATCTCATGGATGAATAAAAATTATCTATATAACATTAATATTCCCAAACCCTTTAATTGTTTCCGGACAGAATTTGTTATAGATGACATTTTGAAAAGTGGACTTGAAGTATCTCTATTTTGGGGAGGAATTTTACGTTTTTCTTTAATTTCTGGGTTAAACTTGAAGTTATTACTCTGAAATTTACATTAATTAAGTTGTCATGGAACAGCTGGCATGCAGTAGTCACTATTAATTTTCTGTGCTTGTTTCTGGCTCAGATACAGTGTGAATCAGTTAAGTCATGATTAATTTGCATCCCATCTATTTCCTTTACTTTATCATCTGCTCATAAATTGTTACCTATTTACTTCTGCCTGACTTCTATACTGAATCAGGATCACAAGGTGTCCTCAAATGATGCTGTTTGTGTATGTCTTTTTCTGACTGAGGCAGGCAAGCTCGGCTGTTACTGAAGCATTTAATCAAGGTGATTATGCCATTGAGGCAGAATCTAGCCCCACATGCAAGTAGTGCTGTTACCCAGAGCAAATGGGATCCACCTTCCACATCCTCTGATGGACCAGGCAGAAATATGTGGCAAATGCTAAGTGAAGCAAATCTTGAATCAATAAAAAGCACCAGACCTATTAGGCCATCTCCAGGCATGTTCTCTGGCCAGGCCTCTCCCTGGGCTGTTGCAGCTGGGGGGTGCTCACTTGCGGAGCCCCAGAACACAGCAGATCTCAGGTGAGGCTGTGCATTAGAAACCTCAATGTCTGCAACATTACAGGTGCAGCTACCACGTTGACTCAGCTGCATTTCAGGGACTGGGCAAATGGCTCTTCCATCAATGTTTCTTGAATTCTGCCTCTCTCACTGGCATTACCTTTTTAAAAAATTTTTGTTTGTTTGTTTTAATAAAAAAATGTGTGGGGACTAAATCACTATCTCCTTGTTTTCTGCCTGTTACCTACAGAGCAGTCAAGATCACTCCTTCCTGTTACGCAGCCATTTAATGATGCCTTGAGAACTTTTGACCTTTCGTCCCTCATTTTGGCACTAAAATCTTGGTGACA
This sequence comes from Chlamydotis macqueenii, assembly GCF_036417535.1. Classification (NCBI taxonomy): domain Eukaryota; kingdom Metazoa; phylum Chordata; class Aves; order Otidiformes; family Otididae; genus Chlamydotis; species Chlamydotis macqueenii. Next base: position 27,133,575 of record NC_141559.1, read on the forward strand.
TATTTAAGAGCAAATATTTGTAATTAAAACTTCTGTCCTATAAAGGAAATGAAAAATGCTGATTTTCAGACGTGATCTCATTGTGAAATTTCAGTGTCACAGAAAATCATACAAATAAAATCAAGTTGTGTACTACACATGTTCTGCAGGCAACTGTTAGGTCACTTCTTCCTACTTAGGCTTGGATGTTAGTATACATTTGTTTCTTTAATTAAACACATTAAAAAAAAAACATTTTTACATCTTAACGTTTTCTATGAATTTGCTAATCTGGATTGCAGGACAATTATGCGGATGCCGCTATAGAAATATGTTGTACATTACACACTGGAAATGAAATGGACTTTGTCTCAAATCTTTTCAACTGTCACAAAGGAATTTGTGCCTGATGTTTGTTATGCTTGCTTTCAGGCCAAAGCTGATTGGCTTTAAAACTGTAGCAAAACTCACTGAGCATGAAGTAGATATTGGGAGAAGAAAGAGGTAAAATGTGTGTATTCACCATGGATTCTGCAATAAATTTGTTTCGGTATAGCTAAAATATTAACTGCAAGTCTAAATCCAAATCCTGGTTTGTTTGACAGTGCTGATACCTTGAAAGTCAATCCATGTTCATGGGAAGCCAGCTTAAAAGTGCTTCAGTTGTGATTAGTGTCACAAACTGCACACATGTGCTTGAGAGTATCTTTATAGTTAAGTGCTTTTTTACTGAGGGATACAAAATTGACTAATGGGGAGGAGTTCTGGAGTTCTTCAGTCAGGGAATCGCACAGTTCATACCATATGAACAGTTGAAAACTAGCCATTGTTCAAGTGTCTGCTGCTATACTCTGCTGAACCTGGCTGAGTAGATGCATGTTATCTATAATCTCTCAGGATTTCCTTCTGCCAACATGAAACAAAATCAAATGCAAAAAAAAAAAGAAAAAAAAAAAAAAGAAGAAAGGTGACGTCAATATTAAGGATGAAAAATTACATTCCAAAGTAAAGAAATGAAAAAAGTTTAATTTCCATTAATTGACATCATGACATGAATGACTTCCTCTTTTATTTATTATTTGTAAATACCAAAGAATTAACCAGTCAATGAGAGCTCTCAAGATAATAAATTGTAAGAAGCTTCTCAGAAGGGTCAGTGTTCACTCCCCCTTCACAGGAAGAAGCTGATTCATGTAGCTTACATGCATTTGAGCTGCTCACAAAGCTGAAAACAAGTATTGGGGCAAGCCCTGCACAAGAGTCACAGGGAAGGAGGTGCTAAGAAAGAGTAAAGACCTTACGACTTAATGATAATCCAAAGGGTTTAATATGCCCTAAGTGGCCCACGGATGTGCAGTGATGAACACAAGCTAGCAGACCTTGCTAAGAAACAGCGCTCCTTAGCTCAGATACAGCACTGCAATAATGCCCATTTGCTTCTGGTTCTGCAACTAGCTGCAGCTTCTTTGTAGTTCGGGGGTCCAGATTTTTAAGGTATTAACAAATCAAATTCCCATCCATCTCGGACTTACTAGGGAGCTTTCTGTTTGCTTGTTTGTTCAGGGGGGAACTAAATTCCCAGATACCTCTCAAAATCTGGCCATTAATGTCTATGCACGCCAAAAGCTAAAAGTAATGCAGAACTCACAGTGTAGAAGTCACTTTTGTGACAGTTTTTAATTTAAATACTTTAGAAAGGCTGGTGGGGTTTGTGCTTACACGTTTTTAAATAGCACAGATCATGTATCCATTCTGAGCTGTTCAAAATGCCTGGTTTGGTTGGCTTTGATGTAACAAATACATCATGGTATGCAACATGACAACAGAGATTGTCCACAGTCAAGATAAGGCTGATTTTGTGCAATACTCTGAGGAAGGGGGATATTTTTTCACAAAGCTACTTATCAATTCTTGGCCTGAAATCCTATCCAACAACTTTATGGTACTCCTTTGAACGTGACCGAGTTGGATTTAGTCCCTTTAGGGTTGCACTATATCCTTAGTAATTTGGGGCTGGGGGGAAGCTAATTTTGGAGTCTGGTATTCTGCTCCTCATCTTCCTTCTACCTTGGCATTCTCCTACCCAGAGGGAACACCGGGTCCATGCCTGCTTTTGCAGCCATTGCCAACCATCTTGCTTGGCAGGCTGGTGACTACTTGTTCTTGCTTGGGTTTCCTGGCATCTGTCTGAAAGTGTTCAGCCTGTGCCAGCCAGCAGACTATTAGCCCTGTCAAATATTGTGACTCTCTGGTGAATAGCACAGTGCGTAATGTTGGCAACACTGGAGTAGCTAAGCCTACAAGTAATTACTTGATTTGCAATTGTTTATTTCTTTATGTGCAAAAGCTGGAAAAATTCTGACATCCACAAAAGGATAAATGTTAATCTGCCCTGTGCCTTTGCACTAATTACCTTTCTTCCATGATTTCTCTAATAGCTGCCACATTAGGACCGGCTCCTAGATGGGTATAGAAAGGACCTTCATCTTTTTCAATAATTTGCTCTGTTTAAAACAAAATAAAGGTTATTACTTTGAAGCTTAATTCTATAATGTAAAAAGTCACATTGCAAAGCTTAGATCTAGCTCATTAGAATACTGCTGTATGGGTCTGGGGTCAGAGTTTTCAAACACACGTCTAAAGTATGCCCACACAATTTGTACAAAACATGCAAAGCATGTGGCTAATCCTGCAAATAGCCGTGATACAGACTGTGTGCGTTTTGCTAGCACAAACAGTTGTTTCACATCTCAGGCTCTACACTGAAATTCAAAAGGCATTTTCCTGTTATCACCAAACAATTGTTTCTCCTTCTCCCACTTCCTCCTTTCCCAGTATCTAGAAAGGAGGATAAATGGGATAACAATGGTAAATATTGACACTGAGCTGTACAGTACTTGTTTTTCAGCAGACATGTTACAGTGTAGGAACCTACAGCTTGAGAAAGCGGCCAGTAAAGTTACATAGAGAATTTCTGCCACCCACAGAAAGACTCTGTGAAATGAAAAAAAGCAAGTTTGCTGAAAGAAATCCTGCACAAGGCTTAGTCAAAATGCTTGTATGACAAGAATGTGGCTTCAGTTTTCTGTGTAGGTAGGACCATGTCAGCATCACAATATATGCTACATGTTCGGTTTGATACCAGGAGGCAGGCTTCAAGAGTGAGAAAGAAATGGCCAGGCTCTGCTTGGGTTCAGGAAGAGATGGTGGAGCTGTGCTGACTTGTCTGGGGGCTGACTTTATGCTTTCTGCCATGCTAACTCCAAAGGCTGGATGAGGTGAAGCTGCCTCTGGAAGCATGATGAAGGCATGCCATAAACCTGAACATGTCAATGGGAGAATGGCTTAATTTAATCCTCCTAAGGACAAGTATTGGCAGGAAAGAGCAATAAACTCTATTGATTTTGCTGTGGCACTGGGTTCTTCAAAGAGGACAGGAACTAAGTTTCATCTAGTTGAAGATGTCCCTGCTCCTTGCAGGGTGGTTGGACTAGATGACCTTTAAAGGTCCCTTCCAACCCAAACTATTCTATGCTCCTTTATTTCCTAGAGGGTCTGTTAAGACTGAAGAATTAAAATACAAATGGGGAATAAGCTGTTTTTCTTAGTTAGCAATACTGGCTAAAAAATAGTGAGAATAATTACATGATTGCCAGAAAAACTTACGCCAACTATATTGGAGAAACTGTCTTGAGAATAAAATTAAAAAAAAACAACAAAACTTCAATGTTTTCAAAAAACCTACGTTTTATAGGTTATTTCTTCTAAAACAACACGGAATAGCAAGGAACTGGCTTTGGAAATCCACTACCTCCTCTTTTTGTTCCCATGGATCATCTCTGAGAAATAGCCCCAAACATTCAGAAAGGCAGAAAGATCTATTTTGCAGTTTCAGAGGAGCATTGGTTCAACTTCCCTCTTTTATCGTTGGTACAAAATCCTAGTAAGTAAACCTATGACAAGGATTTTTTTTCTTTTTTTTTTCATTTTGATGCTGAACCTTTTGTCTCAGCCTGAATAGTTTATGCAGTAGAGTCTGAAAGTGCCTGTTAGGCCTGGCTATATGCAGTGTCAGTGCTGTATGGAGGCTCAGGCTACTGGGCTATGCCTGTCACTCTACTTTGCTTCCACCTGCTCTATTGTTCCGGCTTCTGGAGATTGGGTATGCCATGACGAAACACTGAGGGTCCCCCTTGCTGCTTTTTTGGTGCTGCTTGCGTAGCCTGTCTAAGAAACTGATCTCTTTAGCCTTGCAGGAGACAAATGTGTGAAAGGGAGGATAAACTCTTGCAGCAAATGAGGAATAATGTGTCATCCCTTTTTTGCTTAAGCTTTACTGAGGGAAACTGCAGCAATTTCAGCATTAGCGCAAAAAATGGTGTAAGGATCTCAAGTTTTGGACTCAGGACATATTCTATAAATGCTGTATCTAACCTTGATGAATAAATTAGATTATAAAGTTATGACATACTTTTTATCAGCATGTTGTCATTACATGTCTGCTGCTCAAGGAGAATGGATGTGAGGGGATACATTACTGGCCATAAGTACTCTGACTGAAAAAGCAAATAGGTGATTGCTTTACGAAATACTGAGAAAAAGCCCGTTTGTAGAATTGGATAAGTGGAGTAGGCATAAGTGTATAAAATTGCAATTTTATAAGTCTTTACTAATTACTGTTCTAAAAAAAAAAACCAACCTCAAAATTCTCATACAAAAACATCCAACTAACCCTGCGATCCCAACTTAAGGCTATTTCCTTCCTGTGAACTAGTATGTTTTTAGTACATCTCAGCACTTACCAACACAGCTGCAAGACGGGAAATCATACTGGGTTTTGGCAGGTGTGTCCAATAAATTTTTTACAGGAGTATCCAATAACTTGGAAGGTGAGTCTAAAAAATTATTGAGAACAGTTCCAGCTGTTCTTTTGGTCGGGGTTTTCTCAGCAGATGAGTTTGCTTGCTGATCTAAGATTGGGGTCTGAGTGTCAAAATCTGCAGCACCAGTATTTCTTGATAGGATGGTAATAGGGCCTGCTGTTTCAACCTTCACATGTTTAGGTGATTTGATAGTAAACGTCTTGTGATCAAACAGTGATTTGACCTGTATCTGTTTTAGCTGCTGTTCCATTGTCTCGATGATGCTCTTTTGTTGCATGTTCTCGCAGCCAAAGTGCTGATTCTCTTGTTTAATTGTTTTTTTCCACATTTTGTTTTCCAGCTGTCCAGCTGATGGACGCATACAGACATTAGACTTTGTGCCAGCCTCAATTTTTATAGGCTTGCGCACTGCACTGGGACCAATCTCGGTTTTGGGTTGCTGGTATGCTTGTTGCTCCTGTTTTTGCAAGAGATGCCACCTTAGAGCAGCATGCTTTTGAAAATCCTTAGGGGTCTGGGACTGCAAATGACAGCCTCTCTGATCTTGGGAGTGTGGGGCAGTTTGCTGGCTGTACGGTAAGTACCGCTGAGGAATCTGCGTAGCTTGTTGGCTTGGGAGATCTTGGTTCAGGCTACCACCATAGCATTGTGTTTGCTGGAGTGGTGGCAGCTGTGTAACTGAAGCTTGTTGTGTCTGTTGCTCTTGTTCTTGAAAACAGTGATTCACATCTTGCTTTGCAGTCAAGTTACTTGAAAAATACTGCGCTCGTTGCGAGTTCTGCATTTTATTGGCTCCAAAGCGTTCAGTATTTGCGGCATTTTCTTTCTTCTCAGAAATCAAGTGCACATTGTTTGGGCAGGGATGCTGCAGACTAGCGTTTGCTTTCTGAGCGTAAAGAGGAGCCTTGTGGTTCATGCTGTGTACGTGCTCTAGGCCTAGCTGAGGGTTATGCAGTGGGAATGCAGTTGATTTCATGTATTTATTCCCAGTTTGAAAACATTCATCTACTTTAAGCTGATTGAAGGATGTCCTGTCTAGCAGCTGGTCAGCATTGCTTTGGGAATGGGAAACTGTTTGGGGCAGGTCTTTACTTTTCATTTGCAAAGCCTGTTGCTGGTTTGAGGTTAGCTGTGAACTACACGGCAGTTGCACCTGCTGTGCCTGTTTTTGGAGCACCTGTTGCAAAATGTGTGAATGCAAGAATTGCTTGTTTTCCCCTGGCTGGGGATTCAAGTGCTGCTGTTTCAGCGGAGCCCCTAAAGGCTGTTCGGCTTCTTGTTCTGGTCTTTGCTGGAAATGGAGCTGCTGCGGAGGGTGTGGCTGCACTTGGGACTTGAGTAGGGAATCCATCTTCTGGAGCTGTGGCTGCGGTGAGTGTTTCTGGAACGGCAGCTGCTGGTCAGCTGTGGGAGGTGGCTGCAGCTGAGAGGTCTCACTTTTGTACAGCGAAGGAATTTGTTCCTGTTGCATTATCTTCTGGCTCTGGGGCTGTCCTGAAGGCCCCTTTAATGCATCAGGACTTCCAGCATACTGCTTTGTATAGGCTGTTTCGGCTGTGTTTGCGTGGAACTGAAGAATTGATCGTAGTAATGCTTCTCTGGGCTTTTGGGGAGGCTCTCCCTGGCGGAACTGGGTGGAAACCAGTTCTATCCAGGCTGGTTTTGAATAATGTTGAGCCTGTTGCACAGGCTCTTTCACTTGGTCCTTTTCTTTGTCGGGAGGAATCTCAGGTTCTCTCAGTCCTGGGAAATGCTGATAGTGTTGCTGCAACTCACCCTCACTTCCGCGCGCTTGTAGGTTTTGGAGGGGAGGCTTCGACGGCAGCGTCATTTCTTCTGGGTGCTGCTGAATTGAGGCGGCCATAGCAGCTTGCGGGTTGCTTTCACTGACATCTTGTTGTGATGTTTGTGCCTGCTGCGGAAGTCTCTGCTGAGGGTGAAGCTGTTGGCGGCTGAGGCTGGGACTTTCTGACATTGGTCCCTGCTGTTGCCCTTCGTTCTTTATCTCCCCAGGAAGAGTTTCATCACATCTGTGGTCACAGGAATGGTGTCCTTCTCGCACCACGGCAGACAGTGCACTGTTCATTTCTGGAGCAGGAGGAGTGGAGGAATCTTTGTGAAACGTTGAGTTCTGTTTAAAGAAAGCACCATTTTTTTCTGCTTGCTCAGAAAACCTTTCCAGTGTGGCGCTCTGAGCTTGCAGGTTACTGTTGGAACTTAGAGAGAGGTCTTGGTCGGGAACCTGCCCTACACTTCCAGGAACAGTACTGTTTCCTATAGGTAACTGGTGTGGATCATAGCCTGGAATCTGTTGCTGTAGCTGTAGTTCTGGTTTCTGAAGTGTACAGCTACCTGGCAATACAGGTGGTTTACTGGAGTCTTCTGCGTTGTAGACCTTAGTAACCACTACAGCTGGCACTTGAGGCAGCTCAGAGTTTGAGGTCTGTGGGGAAGTGATCTGCCCTGAGGTATGGGATGCATGCGTTGTCTCATAGGACAACTCATTAGTAGCCTGACTGGTAATGGCATTGATATGAGATGTGTTCTTCTGCATTGCTATGGAAACATGTTCTGGATAATATTGAGAGAGTGTTTTCTCCAGGAGTTCACCATGCATGCTTTCCATGGAAGAGGCAGAAACTGTAGCACCATTAGGCATTGGCACTGCCTTGTTCTTAAGTAGTAAGACAATGTCCCTGTTGTGGCAACGAACATTTTCCTGCTCCTGCTCATCCTGAATCAGGAGGTCATGAGGGTTTTCTGAACCACCACTGTTGTATCTTGTAGACTGTATCAAATCTGAAACTTCATTTTCTTGTCCTGTAAAACTCTCAGGTTTCTTCTCACTGTAACACTCGGAGACGCTTGGTTTTTCATTATTATCCTCTGGCTCAGCTTTTTCTCCATTTACCTCTTTGTCTTGTTTCACTTTCTTGCTCTCATGAAGTCCATACAGAGAGGGCTCACTAAAAGTGCGTTTTATCCCACCATTTTGCATATATTTGGAATATACTTTCTTTTCTTGTAAAAGGTCGGGGCTAACACGGTTGTTTGGACTTCCCTTCAGGTGGGGCACTCCATAGTTGCTTTTAACGAATAGCCGCTTGTGGTCTCCATTTACTTCAACTTCAGGCCTCTCTGTTGCTGGACTTCCATTCTGTAGCTTTACCGCAGAAGGCTCAGCCTGGCAAATGTGAGAAGATTGCGGTATTAGAAATGGACTCAATCTATTGCCGTCAACATGGTTGGTTCTGTCCTGTTCCATCTGGCCTGCTCCGGGGCCATCCACAAGGCTACCCTCTGAACGTATCTGAAAGAGAAAAGAAATGGGAGAGAATCAAAGTCAATTTTAGTTTCCAATTACCGACAATTTCTGCAGCATTCAAGCACCCATTGTCCTGACCAGCTCCCATATACAATGTGAGCTCACAGGTGCACCTGAGGGGTGTTTCACTATTCTATCACATTTTGCAGCTCCATGTCTCCCTTTTTCTTGAAGGTTTGTTCTTCAAGATGAAAAGAGAGTGAAAATACACAGTGGCTCCTTACCCCCATTTAACACACAAGCAGGTATTTAAAAAAAAAAAAAAAATCTCTCCTAATGGTGCAAAAAAAATTTCTTTGCTTTTGAATGATTTCCATAGATGACTATGTCATCACTTTTTCTCCTTGGTAAGGCAGAAAGTCATGCCAAAACCACGGTTCCCAGACTTGGTGCTAATCTCATTATTTTGTTAAGTGTGCCAAACCTCTTTTGTGTGACTTGAAGGATTATTGCCACCAAGCTTGCCAATTAGAGGGGAAAACCTCCTTTTTTCTGTCTTCAGCTGTCTGACAAGATCTTTTAAAACTGGCATTCCTAAAGACCACGCAAGTGGCACAATATACATGTGAGACAAAGCCATGCTTGACTGCTGTGCACAGGAGCTCTTACAGTTCATCAGCATCTTGGTAATGTTGACAGAAACAAACTGAGAGATTTCTGAAAGGTTTGATGGAAGTGGTATTTTTTCAGGTATTAATATCCTTTCAAATTTACTTATAAACATCAAGCATGGCTTAAACTATGCATTTGGGTTTTGAGCTGAGCCTCACAGCTGTGGAGATAAGGATTTTTTTTTTCTTAGATGGAAAATCCCATTTTCTCATATACTCTTTATATCTTATTTATAAAATGAAGTTTTTCATTGGATAAAAGTACTGACAATGTACAGTGAAAAAATTCCATATAATGACAGGCTAATCCTGTTCACATGGATCTTCCCAGGATTCAGAATCCCAGTTAACATAGATAAAGCCCTTGTTTGACCCTACTTGTAATTTATTCTTTGTTGCCTTTATGGTTCTCAACCAGTCACAAATTACAGAAGACAGACTGACAGGATCTTACAGATGTGAGATTGCACAGAGGAAATTTGGACTCATGTGTGTCTTTGTCCTGAAGCTTTTAATTTTAGTTTGCATAAAGGGGAATCTGAAGGGTCCTCCATTACCAGATCATCCTTGGTTGGACTGCAAAGTCAGGAGAAGCATTACATGTGGCTGGCATTGCCACTGCACAGGAAAAACTACTATACTGAAAGATTTCACCCATCATCGTTGCTCTGCTTACGTATTTATCCTACACTATTGTTTTTTTTTTAATGCTAAGGAACTTCTAATTTGTACAATTTTCAGTGCAGCATTGCCTTACTCAGTTGAGTAACATGATTCTAAAATGCTTTTAAAAGTAATACTAATTCATGAGATTCATTATATCCAGCAGAATCCCCTCTGCTTGCAGCTTTGTCTTGTCTCAGTATCAGGACAATTCAAACATACATTTTGACTGGCAAGCACCTATATGATGACTGGTATCCACTCCCTCCTTATACCAAACTTGGTTTTACATTTACTTTTGACCTCTTGAAGTTTTTTTTCTTTTCTTTCTGTACTCAATTTATGTTTTGTATGACAGAAGTTACTTGCAGAGAGAACAGTACTTTAAAGAGGTTTTGAAGGGAAAGTAAGAATAGGGAGATGGAAAAGAATGTTTGTCCATCTTACCTATTTTCTTGACAAGCTAAAGTAGGCTTCTTCCCTCTAGATATATTTCAGTGTATTTCCCAACCTAGCCTTAAAGTACCACAAGACACAAGCCTTTGCAGCTTTCACAGGGAGACGATATTCTACACTTAACAGAAAGCAGCGTGAAAAGGATTCCTCTGATGTGTCATTCTACAGCGGGCAGCAGAATGATGCTCCCAGAGTGTCTCAAAAATAAAATGTCAGCCTAATTTGGAAACCATTCTTTGCCTTCACACCTTTCATACCTAGAAATTGCAGCTGAACCACAACTCAGACATGAGTGTGTAGGCTGCTGTATTTTGCAAGTATGAAATTAAATAAAAGGCACCATAGTAATTAACACTGTACTTTCAAGCTGCTTCTAAAATATTTTTTTTCTTTAAAAAAAGTTTTAGTCTGTGTGACTGAGCTGTGAGAAATTTCCTCTGGCCCTCAAAGTCTGCCTTGCTGCTTGTGTTCTGGGGTACCATGTGAGTTGGAACTAAATTCCTTCTGAGAGTTCCCAGACAATCTTTTTTTTTTCTCAACTTCTTACTGACAGGTAAAAACACTGTTTTGTTTAGCAGTCAGGGCTGCCTGACTTCTCTAAACTTCGCTTGCAAAACCCTTGAAGAAGCACATCTGTGCTTTAGAAAAAAGTCTTAGGTTCATGCTGTCCTCAAAAATCGCGAGGTTATCTTCACTGTGTGACATGGATTATTCTTCACAGTATGGTCAAAGATGTCATGGTATGAGTCAACCAGTTCCCCCAAATTCTGATTACCTCCAGTGTAGAAGACACTGGTATTAGACACTGCAAAGGACACTGGAAGCGTTTGATTCTTTAAAATACAAAGTTAATTCATCAATTAAAAGTGGTAGATTTGCATTCTATGAAATGCATCTAGCATTGTGGTGATTTTGCATTATACTTTTTCTCTGTCTACACTCAGTTATTTGCAATCCTCAAGTCACACCTGAGCACAAGTCTTGCTCAGGCAGCTACAAGCCACAGCAATTATTTGTAATTTAAAACTAGCAAAGACAAATGGCAGTGATACCTTTATTACTGGTTTTAACTGGGACACCATGAAGATATTCTTGATGATACTACTAAGCAGACCTCGTTGTGCCTTACAAAGTCTCTGTGCTTTTCTTTATCATTGTTGTGGGGTGAACTGTCTACCTCTCAAAGTACATCTACCTTTCCCTAAGCATAGCAGTTAGCATTTTTTCTCTTTCCCATAACTGTATTTTATCCAGACCATTTAGTAGCTCCACACATTTTTCTTCAGCTATAATTTATTAGAAATTCAAGTCACATCAGCAGCATCTGTGAAACAATTACTGCATCTAGGACTGACTCTGCAGTCTAATCCATCATAATTATGACTGGCCTCTTTGAAGACACCACGATGCGTGACTTAAATATAGCACATTACTGTGCAAAATGGATCAGCATCTCATCCCACCAATATGCATTCAAGTTATAATTCAGCCCACCACCGTTTGACTTTTTCAGATGCAAGCAATGTATGTACATTTATTTCTTGCCACATATGGGGCATAAATTGGAAACCTGCTTGTGAAAGGGAGTTTGAGATTTTTGTTTTGTTTTACAGACAAGTTTGGCATATTCCTGCCACCTCAACCAATATGGGAATACTGAAAGACTATGGAAGGCATTGTTATGAGCACGACAAACGTTACTGCGGCAACAAAAGTACTCTTAGTTATGTAATTTTCTTTCATGGAAAATCTGTCTTTACTTTTAGCCAGCTCTAGAGGTTCATACCTTATTTTATATAGCACCCATATCTGGGGAGTTTGTGAATGCAAAGCAACTCAGATGAATGAATGAATGGACAAATGCACCCACTGCAGAGGAGTACAATCTTCTGCAAAGCTGCACAAGATTCCAACTAGAAAAAGTAGGGGGGTGGGGTGGGGATGCTGTGTTTAGACTACTCATAGCCCTAAAAGGACTGAAAGGTGAGATGACAGATGGGTTGTTTCCCCTTCTGGCGTTAGCTAGGATAGAAATATATCTCCTCAGGTTTTTTCTCTCTGGCAGAAATACACCTCCTCAGATCACAACCTCAGCTGACTTGTGCTCCAGTGATTATTAGGATGAGACTCAAGAAAGCAGAAGTTGGATACCCAGGAGCTTGCTGATGGCTCGCTGGATTTTTCCTGGAGTGCGGCCACAGCCTCCATCCTGCTGGCGCCCTTCTGCCACTGCCAGATGACACAGAGGTCTAAATTGCTCCCAGAAAAGAAACTCCTGTAGCACTTTCTAGACAGGAAATGAGTTTACCTCTAAGTCTTGCCAAACTCCAGTTTGGTAAGTTGTACTCTCTGCTTACACTCTCCTGCTCCTATCACCTGGGTACAATAGTTGGCTTCACTTCTGGCTTAATTTGCTATGTATTATTATGTACTGTTGTGCAGTTGCTCCTCTCCTCTGAAGCTTGTGCTGCTGGCAAGGAGGTCCAAATCCTGAACTTCCAGCAAGTGAAAAAGCTCCTGAAGTGAAGGAATTTTTTTTTTCCTATTTCAAGAATGAATGAAAATTTGAGAAAAGGCATGAGTAGAGTTATTCCTAGGTAAGGACACTCAAACATGGCATTATCAGAGAGCTCAATTTCTGCACTAAAATCTTAAATCTTCTGGACTTGCATAAATGCGAAATCGCTTTTTATTAACTCCGTGTCAAAGTTTTCTCTTTTTAAACTTTGGAACAAGACATGTAAGAGGTTCTAATGATGGTCAACACCATGATTTATAGCCATGTGGTTATCATGGGATGTCATTTTTCTCTGGCCTATCTAAGTAGCAGTTGTTTCAGTTCTGCCTTGGGATAACACCTGTAAGCAAGTTGCAAACGTCAGTAGAGGAGAAAAGATGTGCAGTTAACTCAGATGGCTAATGGGCAATGTAACGTATCAAAACTCCTTATTAGACAGACATTTCCGTTATTGCTGGGCTAAGATGTTGCACACGTGAAAACTGTGGTACAGTATAAGGATTTCCTATATGTTTTGCACTTAAGGCGCACTGTGTTTATACACTGAGAAACAAAGCAAACTTCCATGTATAGTGGGAGAGGCAAGACCAGGACTGTGCCTGCCCAGACTCTGGGTAGCTTGCCATTTGCAGAACAGCTTCTTCCCAAGCCAGAGATGCTGGTATTTTGTAATAAATACAATACCATCAGAAACCAAACTCTGTGTGGGCCTGCTGTTTAACTACAGGTTTAATGTGCTTTTCTGAAGCCAATGCACCCATGAGAGAGGATTTTAACCCTGTGGTCTGAAGCATATTTAAAAGAAAGATTGCATTCATGCCCAAGGTGCATTGAGGCTCTCTACCCCACAACATGCCCTAAGGATTTGCTCTGCTCCCTACCAGCATCACTGCTGCCCCACTGCAAGCATGGTGTCTGAGCAAAACACAGTGAAACTTCAAGGCAGATGTAAAGGAGGCCCCAGAAGGACAAGGACACTCCGTTGTTAGCTGGGCTCTATGGCTTACAATGGGGTCCTTTTGCACTGCATTCAGCTGTCTCTTCGTTTCGATAGTGTATTTATTCAGTGCATTAGCAATGCTTTGGAAAAAACTCACATAAGGACGCTGTGCTGTCTCTGTCCCTTGAAGTTTTTAAGTTAATGCTGTATTCCTTTCTAAAATATATGTATTCCTTACTCATTGTAGCTTTAAACAGCAGTTAAGGGGTTAATCAAGAAACTACTGGATGAGACTGTGACTGTATTCTGTAGGAGGTCATATTACATGAATATAATTGTCTTCTGTGGCATTTAGATCTAAGAATAATCTGTATCAAACAGAAAAGAAACTGTGGAATGGCTAGAATTTGTTACCTAGTTTATAGCTAATTTATCCTTAATTTACAGGGAAAATGGTGACTAGTGAATATAGATATAAGCAGACATAAGGGAATGAAAAGCATGGGATTTGTGAAATATATAGATTAATAATTAAATCTTATCCAAGCCAGAAGCCTCCTAATTCATGCATTTTTAAATCAGCTAGTGCTAAACCTCCCCAATTTATTGACACCAGTTCTTGCATTTCAGTGGTGCAATGATCTAGTTGCAAAAGCACTTGAATCAGTTTGATTTTTGACCTTAATACGGAGGGCAAGAGAGTAAAGCTAAACTGGTCTGCACAATGATTTCTGCTTGCTACATTATATAACCATCAACAAGACTGGGTAATGCATAATATCTACCCAGACATGGAAAATTGCACTATTTTAACAATTGCATAAAATCAAGGGGAGTAAAAATTAAATGCCTCTACAATACAAGTGGAAAAAAACAATTATGTGAAGGAAACGAATTCAGGAATATAAAATGCAAGTAATAGGAATTATAATGTCGCATCACACAGCTCTCCAGTTCCTAATTTTTTTGTGATTTATGTCCTATATAAACTTTGCATCTAATTGTGCCATGTAGCACTTCTAACAGAAGAAAAGAACTCTTCAAGTCGCTTGTAATGCCACCATAGTATGATGAGATTAGAAATGTCTCCTGAAAGGTCAAACTTTAGAACAAGGTTGGATTTAAGAGACAAAAGGACCTTCCCGCTGTAACAACCAGAACATTCAAGAAGAGGCTGGCTCCTATGCTTGTTCTTGCTGGTTGTAAGCTTGTTTCTGTGGTTTAGATTTGGAGTATGATGGATCCAAGTGGCTTATACTGAGGGGCCATCACACAGAGCTGAATTACTTCCCACGTTAGCCCGTTTGACACTATCTTGGGTGTTGGTATGCTGACATACTCTAAGACCAGTATTGCTCAATTTCTTGAGTACCACCTTAACTATTAATACATCTTTCACAAATATAGGGAAGCTGAACTAAAACACTTTTCGCCTTTGCTGTTTTTGAGAGTCACTGTAGTTGATAATTGTAATCAGAAGGCTGTGGGGATGGGAGTTATGGTCTTAAATGCTGGGGATGCTCAAATAAGCGTGCGCTGAGTGAGGTGGTTCTATGCCTGGGTATAATGAGAAACTTCTCTTGTGTGCCTGTGAAGTTTGGACCAGGAAAATTGTTTCAAATTGTGACCCACAAGGACATCATTTGCGTTATTCACCAGTGCCTGTGGATTCAATGTCGGGAAACATGCTGGGGTAGGAAAACAGAACCAAGCCTCTTTTTTTCTTCATCTCAGCCAATTATCATGCTAGGTTAGGTACTGAGCAAAGGCTGGCAAGGTAGGGTGGGCAGTGTTATCAGGTGCACAACTGGTGCTCTGAACTGTTTTTGATTTCTGGATAAATGGTATAATTTGATGAATGATTTTCCTCTCAGTACTTCAGCTACCCCATGTGTTAAATGGTAACGATGATACTGGCTGCTGATCAAAATCAGTCATCTGAGAGCAACAGCTAACTGCTCATGCTATTCTGACCAAGCTCTGTAGCGCAGTATGCCTCTGTGTGAGTACAGCAGAATAAGCAAGTGTTGGTGGCTGAACAGTTCTTCAAGACACACTTGATGTTATCAACTTGCCATTTAGGGAATGTTACCAAGAGGTCAGTGTCATCATTATCTTCCAGTTTCTGTGATCTTTGTCCATCTGGCTTCAGACCTGGATATAACATGCATTTCTTGGGTTGATGACTTCCTGACACCAGCTGAAGGTCGGTTATCCGTGATGATTTCATCACAGCTGTTGGCAGAGTTAAATAATTCACTATGAAGTAGTACACCCTCCTTGAGAACTACAAGCAGTGGAAGAGATTCTCTTGGCTCTCTTCACCCTGTACTACAAAGAAGAAAGGGAGGACCCAAAGGAAAAAACATTAGCAAGCTAAAAATTTCAGGGTTTCATCACGTTGGGAAGCAACGTTAGAAAAGAGGAACAAAAATGATCCTGCTTGGCATGTGGGTGGAAGAACCGATACAAGAGACTAAAACATTGTGGGCTGCAGCATCCTCAGAAAGCCTATTTTACACAGCTTTGTTTTCCATTATCCTTTGAAATTCAGATAGGAAATCCTGTTGGCCTCCCAGTTCTGGTGAAAACAGAATTTTGGATTAAATGCAGTTTTCTTAAATTTCTTCTCCAAAAATTGAAGGTGAAGGTCGTACTGAGAGGAGAGTGGGGAGAATGCAGAGACAAGGGTTGATGACTCCGAGGATTTCTCTGACTGTTGCTCCCACAAGTCCAGATGATAAAGCACAGCTTTCAGCCCCTTCACTGGCCTCACTATTGGTAGCCCTTACACCCCTATAGAGCTTCCTCCTCCATTTTTCTCAGGCCTCTGCCACATCTAGGTTGAGATGCTGTAGTGGAGTCAATTTTTGGCGACTATTCTTGGCCATTGAGAAATGAGAGGCAGCACAGAGAGACAGCTCCCACGCTACACCGTATGCACTGTGCGTGCTGGCACACCCGAGGGGCAGGTGCTGGGGATCCCTGCTGGGGGCGGTGAGCCATGAGATACCCATGTGTTCCTATCTGAGACGCTGCGTGCCACTGCAGCTTCTGTGTGGTTTCCTACATCCTTCTGGGGATTTACTTCCAGATGGTGAAGTTGGAGCAGTTGAGCCAAAACAAGAGTACTTGCTTTGGAAAGATCTTGTGCTGTTTTAATTGCTGTGTGATTTGATTTTAAAATGTGTTTTCATGCCCACTTGTGATTTTTTTTTTTCTTCTTTCCAATTTGTGCCTTGCACAACTTGCAAACCAAACCAATCACTCATAAACATATGGGAAAAATAGGTTTGTCAGGTGCCTGAGGTGATGAATGCCCTGTTCCTCGGCTCCAGGACAGCACCAGCCAGACCTGTACCAGTCCACTCCAACCTGTTTTCAATGGTCTCTAATGATGAGGGTTGCATAACAACCCACAGTTACATACCGTGCTTCATTAACCTTATGTATTAGAAAGCTTCTGCCATTTGAAACATAACCCTAGATTGTCTCTTCCCATCTACCACAGACTCGCAGAGCTATTTTTTTCTTCTGGGCTATGGCTTCTTTCTCTTCGTGTAACTGAAGACTGTTATTAATGCTCCCCTCTTAGAATAAACAACCCCGTTTGTGACATCCGATCTCCTCCCCGGGTGGATCTATATCCATACTATTTGTTCCCTGACCAAATGCACAGAGGTCACAAAGCAAATCAACAGTCTGTACTTTGGAGACCTTATGCACATGCCACATTCTGCTAGATTTTCCCCGAGTTAGAATGTTTGATATACAGGCAGCTATAATATGTGCCTATATAATATTTCAAATACCTCTATGAATTAACTTGGCTTTCCCCCTGGTAACTAAAATCAGTTCTATTCCCTCAGCCTGAGAAGGACTGTATAAATTGCATTGAAATCAACAGACTCATTACTTCTAGCAGAGCTTTATAGAGGAGGTTGTTTCCTTAAAACCTCTGACTTGAGTATGTTTAAGTCTGTGAGCTACTGGCACAAACATCTCTTCTGACTTCCACTGTTGCTGAGGCACCACAGAAGATAAGAATCTAATGCATTTTTAGAGGTTTATTAGAAGATGCTCCCTGAAGCCATGGTTGCCATTCAGCTTCTTTCTGCATTCGTGTGTGGTCTTCAGGAGCAGTTTTCATGTGGGTTACTGCAATCTACATGCAACAATGGCATGGATTATCATGCTGAAATCTACATCTGAGAAAATAGGTACAATTGCCTCTCCAGATGTACAAGAGGTGAAACACAAGGTGTTTTTGATGACCAGAGCCAGCTGACAACCTAACAGCAGTCGAGATACAACCTTGATAAAAGCATAACTCTGGGAGAGAAACAAAACATGGGAGCTGGCTGCCTTGCCACGGTTCTGAGCACACAACAGAGCTTGGCACGGTACTGTTGCCATCCCCTTCAGTTTTAGGTTGGAGACGAAGATGTAGGGCTACATTTTCATTTTGAGTTCTCAACATATGAGCTTGGAAAAAACTTGGTCATTGACTAATCTTAGATAAAATGGCCCAGGACCCAAACAATTTCTAAGTCAAGAGACACCCACTTCACATCATGCCAGCATTTATCAAGGAGTTACAGCCTAGCTTCTTAAGGCTGGCTTGAAAAACAGATTTTCTGTAGTTACCTGGCTACAGTCATTTCCCCGACTTTTTAATTTTTTATTTTTACTACTTGTCAAGAGAGTTTTTAGCTTTTTCTTTAGAAGGCCAGTATTAATCCTGTTCTGAGAATCAAGTGATGGGCTCCAGTTCATGCTTCCATGCAACTGAGGCCATTTCTGAGTTACTTATCTTGTTACATCCTTGCTTACATGGAATGCAGTTTTTATCTATAGCCATTTAAAACTTCTTAACATTTAAGCATAAATGGGCAGTTTATGGAGAGCCTTATGTATTTTGTGTCAAGAAATGTTTAGTTAGAGAGCTACTAGAGAAAAAAAGCTTATTATAGCTAGACAGGCATTTGCCTTTCTGTGGAATCTCCCTTTGGTGTTTCAGGAAAACTAGAAACCAATAAAAGGTCTAGGTTTTGTGAACAGGATGTTTTTTAAAAACACAGCTCTAACGTGAAGGTTTCTCCCTTTAACCAAATTACAAGACTGGATAAAACCTTGGGACTGCTGTGCTGAGAAAGGGTTGGGATCCCAGAATGAGCTGGCATTCCTGCTTTCCTTTAACTTCCAGTAATTCAAAGCACATTCTTTCTCCTGTTTAACTTTTCCTCTTTACAGCGAGATGCAACATGAAGAGACAGCAAATTCGCTGCCACCAAGCTAAAAGAGGTGGAGAAAAAACTGGCAGATTGTGTTTTAACTCTCACGAAGACTTTCAGACTCCCGCAGCTGACACTTGGAAGAGCCGTATTTGAGCAGTCCTGAAGGGAACTGCAACACTCCTCTCTCTATACTTCCTTTTCAAATATTTTCAAAGCTTTGAAAACAGTCGGTTGTTCTTCATTGTGGCAACTTGCCATTTGCTGCCAGCACACATCATAGTCTTCCGAGGGATCCAGTGGCCTGCATGGACTTGAGAGAGTTTGAAGCTCTAATGAAAGACCTTTGGTATTTTTGGATATTTAAGAGACATACAGAAATGGGTGAGTCAAAAAGAGCTGTTGTCAGTTCCTGCAAAGCCTGCTTCATATTCTCAGTCATGAGATACTGTTTCACTAATTGATTATTGTCTGTCCGTAACACAGTCACGCTCTTAGTGCACAAAGAAGCAGTGTGGATGAAAAACTCACCATTGTAAAGTACACACTCAACTGGATTTAGAAAGCTGGGAACGATAGACAAATGTGAGATACAGGACTACTTTGAATGAATCTCATAAATCACAGCTGAGATTTTTTTCAGCTTACGTAAACATCTTTACTACAGATGGTGAAAACTAATGGAAGCTGTTTAAATGCCTCTCTTCACTCTTCCTTGGAAGTGTGGCAGGTGAGCTCTCCTTGAAAGGGTCAGGTGACTTTTCATTATTTAAATCCACACCTCCAGCAACAAGGACCTGATCCCACAGGTCCTGCAGAACTGCTCCTAGCTGGCAAGGTTACGTGAAGTGTTTGCCAGGCTAGTTGTTCAGCCAGAAGTCTAATAGCTGCGGTGGTCTGGAGCTCAGGAATGCAGGTGAAGAGATGAGCACCTTGCATTGTGCTGGTCAAGTTCCTGTAAGCTTGTGTGTGTCCTTGTACACAAAGTGTGATGTGCAGCACAGTTGCCGCTTTCCTTGCCAACATAAACCTTCGCTCCCTCTTCCACCCGTCCTCCCCCAAAACACATCAGGGAGAGAGCAGGGTTGGGGGTAAAGCAAGGATGATAGGCATTAAGTTCTGACATATGCAACTGGTTTGGCTCAGAAGAAAATGCAATGCAGTCTGTGGTTGGTAGTATTCCCTCTATATAGCCTTTGGGGGCAATCAACAGCTGTTTTTCCTTTTAAAAAAAGAGGAGGCGGGGGTGAGTTGGGAGAAAAGAGGAGACAGCTATCAGGATACCAAATGTCTAATACAGTCATTTAAGCTAACATGCATGCCACTGTTGAATAAATACAAGGACAGTTTATTTTTGGTTTGTTAACAATTTTGAGGGTCAGCCAGGTTGATTATGAGAAAATGAGCTAATAATTTTACTGTGGGAAAGGTGGGGGGACAATGATGAATGGCAAAGTTTATCTGCTCATTACACTCCCCAGCAAACAACTCTTCCTAACAGCCTCATCTAGCTCATAAAAGCTTGCATGTAATTGATGTGTAATAAATCAGAAGCATGCCCTAGCTCTCCAAACCAAAATGATCTTAAAAGTTTATGGTAGGTATCAATGATTAGGCAAATGTTCTGAGAAGTTAGTTGCACCTAAAATTAGAACTAAAAATGAGATGGGCAGAAAAAAATATTCTGGAGTATCTGCGGTTAATCTTTAAAAAAAATGTGGAAGACTAAAGCAAATCAGTGAGCACTAGAGACTGGATATGTGTTCCCATACTGCTGTGCATCAGCTCTGCAGCATGCCACGTCCTTCGAAGAAATTATGGCATTAAGCTGTTTAGAGTCTATGCTGACACTTCCAGTCCATCCTGTTTCTGACCTTCTCCTTTCGGCACCGTGAAGGTCCTTTCACTGGCTGGTCCCAACAAAACCATGCTCCTTTCTTCAAGCCTGGCATGTGGGCTCGAGGCATGTGAGCAATACAGGGTGTGTGTCAGCACTGCCCCGCAGGGCCCCAGTTCCATCCTGGAAACGGATGGAGATCCCAGAAGCTTCCGACCTCCCCCTGCCTGAAACCCCCATCTCAGCCCTTGTTGCCAGAGGTGTGGAGGCAGCGATATCTTCAGAGCTGTCAGAAGCTTATGATCAGTACGCTGGCTACTGTGATGTTACATATTTGTTTGCTCTTCTTCCTCCTGTCCCACTTCCTCATACATCGCAACATAATCAGGCAGCATAAAGTCTTAGTTTATGTTTTCGTTTTTCTGGCTTCATTGAAAAAAATTCAATGTCTTAAAAACAGCTGCTACTACTTAATGATCTTTTGGTAACTAAGGCTGAATTCTTTTGTTATACTCTCTGAAGATTAAATTTTGCTCTGGACTCTCTTGCCTGAAGGAGACTATTGTAAAACAAGATACTCAGAAATCAGCAAAAAGATGTTAAAGCTAAAACAGAAAACCAAAACACTTTAACACTAGTGCTGCTGCTGCTGCCAATGAGTTGAAGAAAAGAACTTGAGATTATTCTAAAACCAGTCTGGTATCATGGGCTGATGACTGAGAAACTGCTTTCTAACAATGTACACAGCCTTGCAAAAGAATAAAACTTCCGTGATATGAGAGATGTTTCTTTGATGTTAGGTTTTAAATCCTGATTTGATCAAACAGGCTATCTTGCAAATAACTAGCTGCTATTAAACATTGCTATTGCTTTATATAGTGAGGAGGGAAATACAGAGCTCAAGGATTTGCAGTCCCTTTTTCAAGAGACCCGTTGGGGACAGCCTGCATCTACGGACTACTGAAAAGCTCGATCAGGGTTACAAAGGAAATTGCTACAAAAGATTAAAATATGCCGTCAGCAGTAACAACTCTCCCTCTGTTGTCTCAGATTGCATTTGTGTTCAAGGAAAGATTGGTGTACTTCAGAGAGCAGCAAGTAAGACAGAGGGAGGCTTCAACAGAGGTTTTCCATGACACGGTTAACAACAGGAAGTGGATGGGGACAGGGGAATGCGCTCCACAGAGCTGCAGGAAGTTGAAGTTCGAGGAAAGCAAATAGAGGCTAGAGCAGAAGACTTTGATGAGTACAAACACTGACAGTAGTTTTTGGAGATGAAATTACCAAGGATTGGCAACTGACCCAGTCTTCAAGTCTCCCCTTGTTGGAATGCTCCTGCAGCACCCACCGGGGTTAGCCTGTCCCCAGTAACCTTCATTACAGAAGGCTTCCCCCTTGCTCAGGTCAACTAGGAGCTTACTGCATAGTTTGCACTGACTGTGGAACTAAAATTAGCACTATTTTTATTGGTTATAAAAGGCTTTTGTCTAAAAAACCAGCAAAAGGGTACATATAGAATACCTGTGTGTGCAAAGGAGTCAGAGGAGGACTGTAATGGTTAAATACTGGCTGAAATGATTGCAGAATTTTATCTTCTGTGCTGTCTGTTTGTCTGTTGCTTAGAATTATAATGGTGATTCAAGAGCCCAAAAAGGCAGGAGAATCAAGCTAATTCCTCCAGATATGGCTGATGAGAAAAGCCTTCCTTCTTAATTGGAAGTCTAAGCTCTTGCTTTACAGCTAGAGCACTTGTTTCCAACTAACTGAAAAAAAATAATTTAATTCAAATCAGTCTTTATAGGAACTTGCCTACGTGACCCTCTCTCTCCCAGTGCAGAGCAACTCTGTATGTTTCCCTGATCCTGCCAACTTGCACTGAAATCCTCTCCTCTGATCTAGCCTGGTACCACGAGACACGCTCATTTGACCTGAGATACCAGCTGTAGGATTTATGAAGCCACTTCTTTGAGGCTAACTGTCTCTGGGGAGCCCTCCTACTCCCCGCAGCGAGCAGTGGGTTACTGAATTATACTGGGGCCTGCACATTATACCACTTAGCCTTCATTTTACATTCCAGCTGAAATAGGGCATCTTGACCAGTTATTTTTCTCATACAGGTCACCACCACAGATAGATACAGATTCACAGGGAATTACAGTAACCAGTAAATAACAACGTGCAAAGTTTAGCAAACACATTTTGTAAGCACTTTAATTACTCTCTGTTACCTCTTTCTGTTAAAGGTACAGATACATATTTATAAGATACAGAACCAGATTAATTAATGCAAGTACTGCCAACATTATCTTTTAAGACCAGATTTGCATTTCACACATGAAGACACGAAGATGGTAACTAGTGCACGTGTTATGCTGAACAGTAACTCTCCTTGAAGGATTCAGGATTGCCAGACTGACAGACATCCCAGACTGACATGACTGGGAAACCCCAGCACCTTTTCCATCCCTGGGGAATGCAGCTTGCAAAATGCTATTCCCACCTTTGCCTCCCCTTTTAGCACCTGGTAGGCACTGTGTCTGTATCTCTAAAGTGGAGAGAGATGGATTTGATAGGTGGACTGAGGAACTGGTTGGATTGTCACATCCAGAGGGTAGTGGTCAATGGCTCGATGTCTGGATGGAGAGTGGTGACAAGTGGTGGCCCTCAGGGGTCTGTATTGGGCCCAGTACTGTTTAATATCTTCATCAGTGGCATAGACAGCAGGATCAAGTTTGCAGATGACACCAAGCTGAGTGGTGCAGATGACATGCCTGAAGGATGAGATGCTATGCAGAGGGACCTTGACAAGCTCGAGAAGTGGGCCCATGTGAACCTCATGAGGTTCAACAAGGCCAAGTGCAAGGTCCTGCACCTCCATCAGGACAAGCCCCAGTTTCAATACAGGCTGGGGGATGAAGGGATTGAGAGCAGCCCTGCAGAGACTTTGGGGTACTGGTGGATGAAAAATAGGACATGAGCCATCAATGCTCGCAGCCCAGAAAGTCAACTGTATTCTCGGTTGCACAAGAAGAACTGTGGCCAGCAGGCTGAGGGAGGCGATTCTGCCTCTCTGCTCGCAACAGGCCCTGCTAAAAAGTTTGTCCCCATCTTTCTTAGAAGCCCCCTTTAGGTACTGGAATGCTGCTATAAAGTCTCCCCAGAGCCTGCTCTTCTCCAGGCGGAACAGCCCCAACTATCTCAGCCTGTGCTCCAGCCCTCTGATCATCTCCTCCGGACTTGCTCCAACTGGTCCATGTCCTTCTTATGTTGGGGGCTCCAGAACTGGATGCAGTACTTCAGGTAGGGTCTCACAAGAGTCGAGTAGAGGGGTGGAATCACCTCCCTCGACCTGCTGGCCAGGCTTCTTTTGATGCATCCCAGGATGCAACTGGCTTTCCTAGGCTGCAAGCACACATTGCCAGTTCATGTTGAGTTTCTCATCAACCATTTTATCATCATTTAGATTTAGTTTTAGGTATAACTACTTAAATAAGTACAAAGTTATTTGTTACTTTATTTACACTTTCATTTACATGTACTATACATGTAAAATAGGATCACAAACCTTGGCATCCATTGCAGTGGGCAGGAAAACTGGCATTGACTAGACCAGAGGCCAGATTTTACATAGAAATATTAGAGACTAGTAAGTTAGAAATGCTACTTTCAGTAACAGGAAAAGTAGTCAGCAGTGATATTTTTTTTTATATTGGTCATGCCCCAGTAACTCCCACAGTGCTTGTCTTTTGTAATACTGAGTCTTTCATTGCTTGACAATGTTTATTTGCATTCTTTGTATTTTTTTTTGCTCAAAGGGAAACTCTTCTGTGAGCCTTTAAAAAAAAAAACCACACTTTAATTTCGAAGTCTAGTTTCTGTATTTCTCATCTTCTCAAACAGAAAAATATAGCTTTATAATATCTGAATGAAGAAAAGAAGATGGATAATATTAAGTAACTGACACCTGCAAAGAGCATCAGCTTTTCCTTTCAGTGTTACAATTAGAAAGTGCATTTGACAAAGTTATGCTGTCAAATAGAATCATAGAATGGTTAGGGTTGGAAGGGACCTTCAAAGGTCACCTAGTCCAACCCCCCTGCAAGGAGCAGGGACATCCCCAACTAGATCAGGTTGCTCAGAGCCTCATCCAGCCTGGCCTTGAACGTTTCCAGGGATGGGGCCTCCACCACCTCTCTGGGCAACCTGTTCCAGTGTTCTAGATCATCTGCTGGGAAGATTTACACACTTGTTATCTTTTAGTCATGACACAAAGCGTAGTTAAAGTCAAGTAACAACAGATGACAATCAAGAAACTGTGTTTCTTCACTTAAAATCTTTGGTGATTTTAAAAAGCAAAAAGTAGTTGCATTAGAGTTTCCTGCCCTGTATGGTGTTGCTCCTGAATGTGTATTCCAAAATCCCATTCATCTGCATTGCTGCATTTCTGCTCATGACAATTTAGCATCTGAGCATTTCAGTCAAAGCCTAGGGAAGTCAAAATGACACCTCAGGGTCTTTAGATAACAGGGCTATTCCTAACAGACCTAGAAAGGTATGTTTTTTTCATATGCTATATGACTTTGGTCCATGGTCAGTGTCTGTCTTACAAGCAGAATTGCAAAATGCTTTACAACAGGAAACTGAATCAGTAATTGGACGGGCAGAAATCTCTTTCTTTCCTCAGTTCCACAGTCCTCACAGCTGGTTGTTTTTATTGTTTTCATTTCAACATTAGTTGTGTTTGAGAGCTGCTGAGGAAAGAAGAAAATGTCGGCAAATCTCAAGCTTATACTCTTTGTCCTACACAAAAAGTTGTGTATTCCATTTTCTTTTATTCTTCACAGTTTAGCACAGAGCTAAGATTTTTCTTGGCTATCTTTAGGGGTGAGGGAAAGGGATTATTTTTTACCTTTAAATGGAATTTTAGCAATCCAGAAAAACAAACTTCTGTCATAATGAAGAGCAGTATCTTCAGCTTGTAGTAGGCAATACAAGTGGTGTAGCAAGATTATTGTTTATGCAAGGGTAAACTCTAGTTCTGTAATTCAGACATAAAATAGGAATCTATCTAGATTAGGAGAAAAAGGAGTTACACAAATACATAATCCTTGCCACAGCTGTCCTTTTTTTCTCCTTCAGCTTATAAGTGTTTTCTCAAGAAGTAGAAATTCTTGTTCTTGCTGTGCATGGAGGAGATAAAGACAGTGTCAGAGAGGGAGGCAGTTGTGTTTTCCTAAAAGGTAAGTTACTATTTAAGGAGGGAGGGAAAGAGCAGACAGAAACTCCTTGCAGGGGAAGTTTTGCCCAGGAGAAGGAGAAAATACTTAATATTACAGCTGAGATCAATTACACTGAAAAGACTAAGAAAAAGAGATGGAGAGAGTGTAGGGGAATCTAAAGTTTGTAGAAGAAAAATGTACCCACCAGGGGTGGAGTGGCAGAGATCAGCATTCAGATTTGAAACTCTTGGGTTTTTTAGAGAAAGGAAGGATGGGATGAGGGGTTTTTTTTATTATCATCTGATGAAATGTTTATTTAATAGAAAAGAAAAGAAAAATGAAAATACAGGAAATCTTCTTGTGCCTGGGTTAAGAAAACCCTCAGAGGCACTAATGCATTGAATAAATCCTGTTTTAGGCAAGTAATGACTTGAAACTCCCCACGGAAAACAAAGGTGGTTCACAATGATGCGTGACAGATGCAGAAGCAATGTGACTGTGAGATGGCACAGTTATTCTAGTTTCAGGGACGATGGGAGTTTATCTAAGGATAAAGGAGGGAGGGATTCCCCGTGGAAGGTCAGTGTGAGGGAGAGATCCAGGGGGAGACCAGCTGTCTGTGCTTAGTAACCTCTAATCCAGGAGGACAGCTTTGTTGTGCTGCTCCAGTACAGAACAGGTTAGACTGAATGCCGATGAGGTACCAGCCATCTAGGAAGTAATTTTCTGTTTCACTGATTTTAGTTCTTGTTGTTTTGTTTTCCCCTCTCTTTGTATGTAAAACAAGTGTTCAAGGAGTTCCTGAATAGAGGTCGCCCTGCTCCTCTGTAACAGAGGCATTGCGAGCAATGCGGCTGCTGCTGGCCAAAGGGCTCGCCAGCACTTCACAAAAAGCCCCAATAGTACATAAATTCAGGTCTTCACCAGATAGATAATTTTATGTGGTCCACAGAAGAATAGGCCTTTGTCAGAATGGGATGATAGCTGACTTTGTTGGGGTGGCAAGGGAGAGCGAGGAGGGAGTTTTCTCAATTTCTATGTATTTCTATTCAGCTGCTGCAGAAACATCCCCATCTGCTTTGCATCTCCATTTTAATTCCAAACCCTAGCAAGAAATGAAGCAAGCTGGCTTGCTGTGCCCGGCAAAGTACACACATAGCAAGTTGCTGAGCTGAAAGCTATTCCAAAATCCAGGAATGTAACAAACTTTAAAGCCCAGTTACCTGGCTTTGTGCTCTGTTTAACCATATGATGATGATAACCAGAAAATTAATTTCATCAGTCTGTCCTTTAAATGTTGTCACTTACTCAAAGAGTACATGCTTTCTTTGCTATCTGCTCTGTCAGGACAATTTAGTTTAAGGAAGTGACACTATAAATAAGAAAACCCAAACCCATTTCATTTCTCTGGTGAAAGCAGGCAATAGAGCATGATTAACGGGTAGTGAAACAGAGGGTGCAAATTAAATTGTTGATTATCCTAATTTGTAACACCTATATCTGAATTAATGACATGATTTTTGCCACTAACAGCAGAATCTTACATATTATATATATATATGTATATATGAATGCTCAGGGGCTTATTTTAGCTTTATGATCTGCACAGTTTGAGTTTTTGCTTGCCTTTCCTAGTGCAGGAAATTTTATCCCTAACTGTCAACAGGTGTCAGAAACAGAAGCAGCTGGAGCCAGAGCTGAATAACATTTCTGTTCTGATCTGATAAACTTGCAAATAAACCACATGTAACTTCTGTTTTGGACGCCCAGCAAAAGCTAATCGTGACACAGACCCCAAGTTAATTTTTGTGCCTGTTTCACAAGCTGTAACAGGGGATAGTGAGTGATATACAGACTAACTCGCAGGCGGATAAGAAGCAGAACTGCCTCTTAATTTGCTTCTGCATGAAAGGAATCATAGAAATGCAAGTTATTTGCATCGCATTTTAGAGAGAGTATAATTTAAGAGAATTTTTTGTGATGGAAAGAAAACAGATGAGTGAAACCGTTGAAGCAAACTTAAGCTGTTGTGAGAAAAGACAGAAAAGAACAGAGTTTACTGTGAGCTGAAAGGGAAAAGAATTGAAAGATGCCCATTCAAATGCTTCATCTGTCTGCTAATTTTAATTAAGACTCCTCCTTTGTAACTGTGCCACAGAGCCTCAGTCTTTTTTTTTTTTTTTTTAAAAAAAAAATTGTCACTGGGCAGATTTCTGAGAGTCTCCTGATTGAATCATCATTTTTATCTCTTCACTGCCACCCTCCTCTCCTGAGCAGAAGCTACCAGCTGCACTATCTGACAATTAACGTGCTGAGAAATGCTACTGCACTCCTCAGGGAGTTTCAGCAATGCAAAACTTTGTTTTACTGTATGATAAAAACAGCAAAACTTTTAAAATATCCTGTGTTGTAAAATATCCTGTGTGGTAATATATCCTGTGTTTTCTGAAGCCTGGATGCACACCTTGTTTTCACCAGGAAAAAATACTCTTAATGAACTTTTTCTGAAGAAAAAAATATACCTTTCTTTCAATTCTTCTCCCTTCCCCCTCCAAGTTTGGAGAACTTGATAAATACAGCAGTCTTTGCAAAGAAATATCGATCAGTGACAAAAACTGCTGGCTAGGTTTGCATGTCTTTGCTCAGTGTCCTTGTACTTCCTCAGATCCTTCCTTGTTCTTGTCTTACTGCTTCACGTTTCACCCCTCTTCCCTGACAAAGCACTAGAAACAGCTTCTTCCTCTATGTCTCATGGGGTCCCAGCCTGCTCTTCTGCAGTGCCCTGCTCCAATCCCAGAGAAGCCAAGCTAGGTTTATTGAACTGGGTCACTGTTCCCAGTTAGACACCACTCACTGTACCAGTCTCCTCTCTTAGCAACACAAAAGGGAGGGGGCGGGGAAGGGAGTAAAAAAGCACACAAATCGTTTCTGCGTCTTCTCCCTCTGACACAGATCAGCGCAAGCAAGGTCTGCCCACAGGGACACGCGAATTGAGATGCTATTTGGCAGCAGACTCTGTCCTTGCACAAATGTTCACAAAAGGACTAATTAAAAACAAGCCTCTTGCCCTGCTTCCTTCCCTCGACACGTTAACATAGGCATAGGTTTTTCCTTTCATTATTTTATGGACAACAATAACGAACACGCTAAGGAAAGAGTACTTCAGGAACAGTTTTGTTTGAAGAAAATACTAAGGGTGGTTGTCCTCTTCTTCCCCCACACCCTGAAGCTGCCTGTGTTGCTGGGAAGGTACAAACCAGGAGGAAGTCGTGTAACAGAGGGTGTATGGGGAAAGGTGGGTCATTCCAGACAACTTTTAATTATAGTAAAAAAAGGGAGGAAATATGCTTAAATGTAAGAGTTCTGCTTCTGTTGTCTGAAAAGGACTTCAGGTATTTGATAGGAAAATAAACAGATTTTCTGTGAAGCCAGGAAGGTTAGGTCTCACTAAGGAAACCCTTCAGGTTCTGCTGCTCAGCTGAGCGTCTGTCCTCCCACAGCCTTGCTTGGAAACCAGAAGGTACCAAGTAGGAGTGCAGAGTGCTGCATTACTCCAGAAAGCACACATGATGCCAAATGGGCAGAGCTCTTAATTACATCATAGATAATCATGGCATAATCATGGAAACATGCAAGGAATGGGAGTAACTTTAATTCAGGAAAAATAGCTAACTGGGTTGTGTAATGGGGAAAACCGGCCAATAAAGGAGAAGAACATAATAGTGAGGTGACTGCTCCAAAGTGGGCAACAGAATGATTTCCACATTGATCGGAGATAGTGAGGCAACAGGCTGGATTTTTACGTAGCTGTTGTACGTGACTAACACAAGCTCCGTGCATAAATGAAACGCCGAGGAACTGCTTTCACTGTTACTCCACTGCATGTGTGTTCATTGTTGTCTAAACTTAGGAATAATTGCTGTGAAACTTTCAAGCATGTAAGAGTTTTCCTGTAAGCAGAGTGGACAAATCCCTAAGGGAGAAAGGAGTTGGCTCTTTGTGAGGACCTTGATCTCTAGACTTGGAGAGGAATAGCTTTGCTGTGCTGGAAAAAGCTGCATGTGCATTCACGTGCTTTGGAGGCTGCCTCCTCCCTGGGTCTGAGCCAGCTGCCTGATAGGAACATGCTGAGGAAGCAGCTCTCCGCTCCACGCGCAGCCAGGCTGCTGGTTGAGCGCCCGCAATGCCCAGGGATATGGAGGGGAAGCTGTGTTTATTCCTGGTGAGACTAGGAAAGGATGACACTGTGGCACAGGGCCCAACCTCCAGGTGGCTGGTGGACGTTGCTCTTCCCAGCAACTGCTCGGGAAACCTTAACAGAACCTGAGTATGAGACTGATGAAATGAGCAAAAGGTGCGCCAAAAACGTGCAATGGTGTTTAAGCACATAGACATGCAGATGGGCACCTCCTGGGGATTTACAAAATAATTTTAATAGTTAACATAATTAGAAACTTCATGGGAATTACAGAAGTACCTATCTGACTCTCTAGATATCTAAATGCCTCTGGAGAAATGGTCCTTAGGGCCTGTTTTACCAGAAGTCAGGTATGCAGTTTGGTGACCACATTACACACGGATCAGATGCTCGTGCACACAGCTCTCCTGCAAGGTACCTGAGCTCTGCTGTGTACTGCTGGTGTTTTGGTAGCCAGCGCTCCGAAACGCCTGCCTTTGGCATTCAATCAGCAGTCCCGTACAGAGTTTGTGGAACTGCCATTGACCTCCATGAGATCCTGTCAACATGTGGACTGTCACCAGAATCAGCCTTATCAAGCTGAGGTCATAGTATTATGCAAAAAAAGAAAAGTGCAGTAGCAATTCCAGCTTGAGCTGTGATGCTGGACCTCCCTTGCTAAGCAGGTAAATTAACTTATTTACAAGGAAAAGCCAAATGCTGCAGCAAGTAGGCCTCATATTTCCATATTTAAAACTACCTTCCCCTTATGTTAGCACCAAACCCTCAACACAAAGACAAAGCAGCTTGATTTACAGGCACAAAAATCTGTCTTTTGCTGAAACAGGTAACTACATTTTTTCTCCGAGTAAAGAGAAGGCAGGGAATAAAAGGAGTGATCTTTACATGCTGAGTTTTTATTTATGTAAACTATACAAAACACCTTGACAATCTTTGGGATAGACAGAGCTATATATAGAAATGTGAGTAACTGTATTAGTGAGCATGACGCTAAGTGCAAGCCAGAATATTCCTGAGTGTTTTCAGCCACGTGCTGCTTTCCTTCCCCCTCTAGCCTTGCATAGGTTGTTCTAAATCACTGTAGCATTACCCAAAATAAATTGTTCTTGCCTTTTACAGTAGTAAAATATTTTTGTATGAATACTATGTAGTTTAAGTCTTCCTCAAAACTTCCCAGTTTGTCTTGCAGTTTCTACTTCTACCTTTATTAGGATCCTGTAAAGCTCCACCTCTATCCCATTGGAGGAAGTTATGATGCAGTAAGCAGGTTACAAAAAATAAAAAACAAACAACTTATTGCTGGAGAAGTAGAAGTGCTATGACATGAGAGCCAGTAGATCAATAACCCCAACAGGCTGATGATTCCTCCAGAACTGGTACAGATCTATAGTTATCCTGAAATACTTACAGAGCTTTTCAGACCCAAACACTAACTTAAAAAATAACATATTTCCAGGCCATGCAATCACACATGGCGTTTCCGTACTGTTACTTGTATTTTGAGGTTTAAGAACACAATGCTGTGAACTAGTATTTGTTACTCCTGAGCTGAAATGCAAATGCTAAACGATTCTGACTGGAGTGAGGACTATTCCTGATTTGGGACCCATGTCATGATTTCCAAGCAGGTAGTTCTGGGAGCAGGAAGCCTCAGGAAGACTGGCAGTCCCATGGGTTTGCTTTTCTTGGGTAACTGTGAGTTTCAGCAGAAGCTTTTCCTGTGGCTGGAACATGTATAAGATCTCTCTCTCTCCCATGAGGGTTCTCTGGTGTTTAATAACGTGCAAAGTTATGTATTTGTTGTTCCCTCACTTGGGATGATTACAGGGTTTTTCTCCTTTACCCAGCTTCTGATCTTCACAACAGCTGGAGCACTAAATCTATCACACATGGCTGAAACCAGCCAGTTGACTCAGACTCTGTGGGGGTTGGACAGGCGCATATGCATGGTATCATCACATATTCTGCATTTTGCTGGGAAACTAGTTTAATATCTATTTTTCTAGTCACAAGGGGGACATACGATGGCAGTAGCTTGTGGTAGTGAGCAGAATGGTCACTGGTATTAACGGGCAAGGGAAATCTGTTCAAACCAAAGAGCAGAAAGCTGTCAGACCACCTTAACCACACACAAGTCAGAAGACACCAGGGAACGCTATCTGTAAGAACTGTAAGTGAAGAGGAGACAACAGAGAAAGGTAACTTTTCAACAAGCCTGGACAATAGTTGACTTCTGGACCCTGCAAGGTCAGCGGGGATTATGTGAGGAGCTCCTCTGGAGGCAATTGGAATGGGTTCATGGAAGACACTCACTGGGTTCACAGAAAGAGGTGAGACGGTAAGAAGTAAAACCAAGCAAGCCTTTTTCAAGCAACAGACTGATTGCAATTTGGGACTGGCTAGAGGACAGTACTTTGGATTGACAGCTTTTTGTCTTCTATGGAGGGAAACTTGGTGTTTTGGGGAAAGCAAATCAGAAGCGTTTGACAGTGCACCCAGAGCAGTGCTTCAGAAAGGGGCAGAGCAAAGAGGCAGTGCAGTTTAGAGAAATTCTGGGTTGTTTTAAGGCATGTTAAGTCACGCAACTGCAGGGTAGAAATATTGTGCCAGTCAACAAGCTTTCCCAGAGAACAATTTCACACACGTTAAAGTGACACACATGTGAAAGGCTGGAAAGCCTCAGAACCAAAAGGAATGGAAGCTGCAAGTGCACTAGATAAAGTCTCCTCCTAATTTTTAATTTATGAAGGGAACTCTTTTGAAAACAATTGAAGGTAGTTGCAAAGTTTGCTGGCAGAAACTGAAGAAAAAAATTTGAAGGATGTGAAGGGAAGCAGAGTAGTCACACAAGCAGAAAATGTGTAGGTGCTTTGGGAGCAAGCAGGCTGCAAAGAATTAAGTAGAGAGTGCTGTAGATATCCAGATACAGATGCAGACCTTGGTTAGATTAGAGAAATCAGATGTCTGACCTTCTTTGGGCATGGGGAAAAAAACAGTGAGATAAAAGGAAGGATCTTAAAGGAGGGCAAGAACAGATGAGTGAGAATGTGAAATGGGGAAGGCTAGATATGAAAAAAAAAGAGGTTCTGGATACAGTGGAAGAAAAAGCTTACGAAACCAAGTTTTGAAATAAAGCAGTGACACTTTTCAGGTTGTAGAAAGTGAACCAAGCAAGCAAAAGGTGAAACAAAGTTTATATAGCCAAGAAAGGAGACAATAAAGAAATAAGACTTTCTGTTTTCTTCCTTTTAAAGCCATGCCACTAACAAAATCGCAAAGTTTGACTTTCTGTGAATGAAGATTGTTGCTCTTACCTACTTCTAGAGCTAGTATGGTGTGACCAAATGGTAATAGTGATGGGCATGATGACAGAAAGGTCTCTAGTGACTACACAGGCAAAAATACATGTGAGGATGAGTTTAGCCATCTAGCTAGTTCATAATAGCTGCTATGAACGTCCCATTCAAAACGATCAAATGGCTTATACGATATCTTTCCTGTGACCCGTGGAACTGAATCTGTGTCATGGAGTAAGGTCACTACACTGTCAGCTGGGTGACAAACCTAGCTTGAGCATTGACTTGGGATTGCAGGCCATGGGCCTTGGGCCAAGGGATGTCGAGCGTGCCACAGAGGTGACGCTCGTAGTCCCCAGCGGAAGGCTTCCAGCCGATCGGCATGCCGCCACGCCATCCCCGCGCCAATTCATGGAAAGGCAACCAGGCCACCTCTGAAGGGAGCGACTCGTCCGGTTGTCCAGATGGATGTGGTGCTGTGCTGGCAGCAGTGAAAACCTTGCAGAGAGGAGGAAGGGAGTCTCTTGGGTGTTTGTTGGCTATTCATGACCAGCTTTCTAAGGAGACTGAACACTTGCTGAAGAAGTCCTCTTTGCTTTGGCCAAAAAAATCTGATAATTGTGCAAGAAATGGAGGAGACAAGGACAGATGTCATGCTGCTGTAGATCAGGGTAGCTCCACTGATTTCAGCAGAGCCATACTAGTTGAGTTTTGGCTCAGGGTCTGAACAATAAAATTAGTACAATGAGACTGTTACCTGTACTACTGTGAAATGGTACTGTTGCAAGTATTTCTGGTATAACATAGATGTAAGCCTGTCCCCTCGTGTGTTATTCTAAGATACACTGGTGCTGAGAGTTTGTTTGGGGTTTCTGTGTTGGTTTGAACAAGTAACAACCTCATTGCTGCAGTTTAATCCTTCAAACAGTGCCATGACAACTGTACCACACGGTGCCTGCCAGGTTCAAGCAAGGACATAGTGGAGTGCAAGTCAACAGCGGAGCTGCAAATGAGGTAATGTGTTATCAGCAGACAGGTCAGGGCTCTATGTATCAACTCCTGGAGCACAGAGTGACTAAAAATAACTATTCCAAGTACCCCTTTCCCGAAGAAGGAAATGCCCTTGTTTAACACCTTCCACCCCAAACAAGCCAGGAATGACTTATCGCAGTTCCTGCATTGCTTGATATTCTAGTGGTCTAGCTGTATGACTGGCTCATGTGCTCTGCTTTCAGCTCCAGAAGGTAACCAGAAGTCAGGAGTAATATAAAGACCTGAGCAATCCCAGCCACATCTCCATCACCTGATCATCACCATGGATAATATTACACTTACGCACCAGCCTCTCTTTCAGGAATGTGAGGGTTTGGAGCAAGTGTGGGACTGAACTACTCCTTGTGCCTTTTGAGGCACACATCATCAGATCAGGATCTAGACTACTAAATAACCTCACACGTCAACTTCCCACTTGGGTCTGACCTGTGAACAGAGAAGCCTTTGGCTTCTGTTATTAAGCTAGACTTTACACCTGCACACAGACACCAGAGAGATTCCAAGCAAATAATATTTCAGTTCTTAAAAAATAATAATTTTAAAACCCCTAAAAATCAGTGTTTATTTGTAGTTTATAGTTTGCCCTAAGAGGTTTCTTTTATCCACTGAACCGTAGTGGATGTTTTGGGCCTTGCCATGTATGAAGAGGTCTACAGCACAACACTGCAAAGGGTGTGAATCTATTCTCCCTGGCACTGTGGGTTCAAGTCAAGGGGAGAACCGAGTGAGGTCCATTTTCTCATGAACATCAGGGAAAAAAAAAGTTTCAAACTTAGGTACTCTAATTGTATTTATGCACCTTAACAAAAAACGTTTATCTGATTTCTGTTGGCAGCATGTTTCACTACCTTGTCCAACAGCTCTGATGCTTTTACTACTGGTCAGGCAATTTCTCTTCCCCCTGCCCTCCTAATTATTACTTTTCCAGATATTTATATTAGTAAGTTGTGGAGTATGCTAATCCTGTATAATGAGAGTGGCAGCTTTACAATTGTGCTACTACAGGCCAATGCAATCTTCTGAAGATATTGCTGCTTTGAGAACTCACAATTGAGGGCAAAAATCCACAATAAATAAATAAAGCAAGCCTCAAATGCTACTTGCATTTAATAAAGGGGAGGGATCCTCTTCAACAAAAAAGCAAAAGCATTTTGAAAAGACACGTACTAATAGATACACCAGAAACAAGCTTTTTCTGAAGTAAATAATCCATGGCACATCTCCTAGTGACTGAAACCATAGGAGTTTTATTAACACATATAAGCAACAAGCTTAAGCAGGGCCATTGGATTAGGCAGGCCAGAACTCCTCTGCATTTGCATTAGTTGACTCAGGACTGTTTTTTTTTGTTTGTTTGTTTGTTTTTCCCTTTACTACAGACAGTGCAATCAGTATAAAAAGGACAATTAAGCACCACTGCTGAGCATGTCTCTTCTTCCCATGTTGCACACCCTGGCAAAAAATCAATTTTGTCTTTTGCTGTGAGACTTTCTCTCTCTCTCTCGCTCTCTCTCTCTGCTGGCTCAAAATAACTCTCCCACAATCCTCTAGAGCAACTTTTTTTCCCCTCTACAGTTCATCCTGCCAGTTGCCACTTTAGTAAATAGCATATAGCAAGCAATAACTTTATTTTTTCCATTCCCTTTAAAGGTTAACTATACGTGAATGTTTTATTCTTCATAACAAGTAATTGACATGCATGAGCCAACTTTCAGTTTAGAACATAATTTGTATTCTTGAGAGATCTGTGCGTATTCTTGTTCATATTGCTTCTTCCCTGAAGGGATCTGGGAGGGGGAGGAGGAGAAGCTTTTAAAGTTTGGCTCACAAAAGTTACAGAGAAAGATCTAGGCTTTCAGCTCCATCAGATAAATGGTAATGTAACTGCACAATGTACAGTACAGTGGCACGTACTCATAGGAAAAGAACAGTAAATAAGGGGGAGGGAGAAGGGGGAGAAGGGAAGTCAGCAGGCAAAGAAAAGAGAATGCTCTGTGTCCAGGCAAGCTTGCTGCTAAAATGTTAATAATCAGAAACTTTGATCCCTAAGGTTGGTGGGCTCATTAGAAATACAATTCAGGTGGGACTTTAATGGGAGATTTCTAATGAAAAGCCAATGCAGTTCTTCATATCCATACACTTGGGTCGCATTTGCTTAATCAAACTTAATGATTTGATCCCAAGGTCACTGAAATCAGATTTGTTTCAGTCACTTCAGTGGGTTTAGGACTAAGTTTGAAAAAGCACCATTTTTATGGTGGTGCAGTGGGGGCATTTAAGGAGCACTTTTTAAAAAAAAAAAAAGTAAATCAAGACTCTTCTCATGTGGTTACATCTTCTTGTGAGAAGATGTATAAATTTCAGAATTTATGTATAAAAAGAGTGTCAGTACATAGGCAATGCCTGTAATTTAGAACATAGCTCATGTGTTGTGGTCTCCTCGTTCAGGCTGGGAGGTGTGGTGAGTACCGCTGCGTAACCCTTGCGATGCCATAATCTGTCAGCTGCCACTTCAGGCTTTTAATTTTACCACATAATGGTGAATTTTTATTTTGTAGTATCTTCAGCCCCCTTGCATATAGTTTTTTTCAAAATAAAAAAAAACTTAAGATCCCCTTTAGCAAATACAGAAGGTATTGCAAAGTGAACGTGAAATTGCATTTAAAGACTTAATAAGCACACTTTCACCTATGAGGGTAGGTCCTGCCTATGAGAAGTAACAAGAAGCTAACAAGAAAGTTAGCTTGTAACATTCAAATTTGTGGTTTTAGAAGAGTGAACAGTGTTTTTTAACTCAAAAAAATATAATTTACAGACAGAACTGGGACAGGATTATGTATTAGTTGCCTATTATTGTGGCGACTTATGACACTTAGCTAGTGGAGAGTCTTCACGTTACTTAGGTTAAAGTATCCTCTTGTAGCCCCTTACTTGCAGCTGCCTGCTGCACCCACTAACAAGCACTCCCCACACACAGATCTCAGTTGTCTAATAAAAAATTTACTCTAAATACTATGACAATTTACACAGACACAGCCACCTATCTTTTACAATGAAAGCCTTAAAGAGCACCACAAGGTTATTCTTTCCACTCACACTTTATTTCAAACAGGTGTGCAAAGGGAACATATCAGAGAGATTTAAATAGAAGGTTAAGCAGACTGTAAATTTCCATCTACACTTGGTCTAATTAAAGCTATGAACATACTTGAGACTGAGAATTTTGTTTAGAGTAATCCCCTTATCAAAATTATCATATGCCAGGAAATGTTAGAAGCAGAGTTTCTTATTCCCCATGTGCTTAAGCTACTGTGTCTGCCATTTAAATATCAACATTTCTCAACAGCTTTCAGTTTAACCCACAGAGGTTTCCCACAGTAACTACTGGCTGACTTATGAGCCCCTTACTCATACTGGTGATGAGTTAATTCCACAAATAGCTCCACTGACTGCAACAGGATCACATTTAATTATGACTGCATCAACATAAAATATTTCCAGCCCTTTAGGACTGGTGCAGATAGTGCTATGAGATAATCACAACAGCAGTACTCCCAGAGGTTGTGATCACCAGACTTTTTTGCCGCTTCTGCTCATGTGAACGATAAGCCACTGCAACACAGACAAGTGGCAAAATGTCACTATTGCAAGCTGTGCTAAACCTGTGCTTGTTTTTTTTCCGTTGTTACCTTCCTACAAAGAACTCTCTGCCTCTTCTCACTCTTGTATTCTACCATAAAAGCAGCTTTAAGGCGCAAGGATTTTCTCAACTTTTCACGGTCTCACTTGATGGGGTCCTGAGTTTTGCACCTCTACCCAATATTTGCACTTACAAATAATTAAGAGATTATACAGAAAAAATATTTATGTGCTATTTATGTACCACAGCAATGTCTTCAGGCCTCAGCTGAACTAGGGGCCTCCTTCTGTTTGACATGGTGAGGATATATAATGTGCTTTTGATTTTTCTCGCTGTTATGTGTTTCTTCCCAAAGGGAAAGAAACTGTGAGTTTCTTACATGGATGCACTTAAAACCACATGTGATCTCACTGCAATCAATGACATTATTTGTGAGATTAACTAATCATCACTGTGGAAAAGCACTCATGTTTAGATCTATAGTTAATGAAGGGAAAAGGGGAAAAAAGCTTTTCAGTGCAGGGACTACAATCCTACACAGAGCAGCAGTTAAAGGCTAGGACTGGAAACAAGTGCTCATGCATGAAGCAAGCCCTCCTGAGGCCACCGAGTAGGTCCAGGGCTAAATCTACACACAGACCACAGGGATACTCTTTCCTTTTGCTGGTGACCCAGGGACAGATTTCCCTGCATGCTACAAAGCTTTCTTTTTTTAAGAACTGCTATGTAATAACCTAAAATAGCCTGCCCCATCCATCCAAAGTGCAGCTGGGCAGAGTTGCTCCATAATATCTGTCATGCCTAAAAATATTTCTGTTATGAAAATAGAGACAGAGATACTATGTCTGTTTTTGTGTGCTGTACCTGTGTGTTTAGTGTACATGTAAGTGCATGTAGACTAAGTCTGAAGGTAAGCCTCCTCATCCATGGAGCATGCATGCTGTACTGAAGAATTACCTAAAACACTGAGCTTCGTGAATAAGAGCTTGATATTTGTTTCAGAATATTTATCTATAGCTTTACTGCTGCACTGTAAATACACCTAAACCAAAGCAGACAATATGAAAAGCAGGGCAGGGAATACCTCTGACCTAGACCTGCTAAACTTGTAAAGCTGTGGGCAGTGCTGCTCACAGTAACACTTTGCAAAGGTGAGAGAAAAATACAACCAGGACTGAGGCAGGCTAAGCCTCACGAGTGAGGTATAATATTTGAATGTTTCCAAGGAAAGAAACTAAAGGACAGTGCAAAGTAGGCAAAATGTACTTTGACTGGTGTGTAGAGGATGATAGTGGTGAGGACCATAGTGACAATGCAGAAAGGTGGAGAGGGTTTTAGATCATATGTGGTTTTCCTCCTCTGAAGTTTTAAGTCATAGAAAAAACCCGTAGAGGAATCAGATATGACCATACAGAAACAGGAACTGATGAAACAAGTTAAGTCTCAGGGTAGAGGAAAATCCTGTTAGTTGAGTGTTTCTCACAGCTTTTTTCCCTTCTTTCTTTTTATTTAAATGATGATGTGTTCAGCTTCATAAAAGAGGCAAACCCTGCAACTGTGTCTGCCCAAGTCAGGTGTTTTAAAGTGCAAAGGGAAGCAAAAACATGCAAGCACAAACACCTCCTGAGTTCAGGAGAACAGAAAGAAACAAAAGAAAGGATGAAGCAAAGAAAATGCCCAGGTTCTCTCCAGTTCTCTCTGAGCCTAGTCCAAGTCACCACTGTTGCTAGCTATACTGCAAGATATGAGTTCCAGCAGGATGCCCAGATTTTATAAAAGGATGAGTATTTCTCACAAACACTATCTTTACATCAGGTTACTGTTGCTTTGAAACTTTCTTTGTTTCATAGTTTCTACAGTTCAACAACCAATACCTCCATATACTCATCCTTTGTGACTGCTGAAAACTACTTCATTCCCTGGAGGAAGAGACACAAGCAGATGAGGCAGCACTTTCCTGCCCAGTTCTGCACAGGAGAACCTGTAACCCTTCTGAAAGGACTGCCATTTACCCCCCTGAATATCCTGACTTCAAGTGAAGACTCATATTCATGTATATAATTAACATTTTTAAAGGATTTCTAAAGTCTTTTTCAGAGCCTATAAAATTCTTTGGCACATGCAGAAGAATTTAGGTACTTTCAGGTTGAATCAGTTTTGGCAGAATAAAGAAAACTAGAAGCAGTAATAAAAAGCCCAAATCCCTGAAAGTACATGATGTGTCCTTCCCAATGCATTAGGCTGCAACAAGTGTGTTGACAGGCAATGTTAGATATGCAAGGATGAAGTAAACAAAAAGCCTGAGGATTGCAAAGTAAATATTTGCGTATATTAGCTAACTGTTTGTGGGTGTTTTGTGCTTTTGAATTTGTTTGTATTAATGTTTGAGTCCAACTCACCTTCCAAAAAAAGATAACTGAAATTATCTGTCTCCTACTCACAGTCATCTCCTCCATCAATATTTTTGCTTATCTTTCTTCTCATGTTTCATGCTGTTTCAAGCAGCTCTTTAGCAAGCCACAAAAATGTTAGCTATCCAGCTAGGTTTAAGTGGACCTCAGCTGAAGTAAATACTCCATGCAGGCATACTATCTTCCTTTTCCATTTCTTGGTTAGTCCTTGCTGGGTCTGCTACGTGTAGATCAAGAGTCTTTAAAATGTTTAGTGAAGAGACCACACATTACAGAAACTATTT
Organism: Chlamydotis macqueenii; assembly: GCF_036417535.1. Classification (NCBI taxonomy): domain Eukaryota; kingdom Metazoa; phylum Chordata; class Aves; order Otidiformes; family Otididae; genus Chlamydotis; species Chlamydotis macqueenii. Next base: position 27,174,122 of record NC_141559.1, read on the forward strand.
CTTTCACAGTGCTGTGTTTCTATAGTAACCACCTTACTAAAGCACTGTAGCCATCTGCTTTAAATGTTAACTTCACAAGACCATCAGGACTAGCTTAAAACAATATCACATGTTCATTAAATATTAAAACTAGAAACAAAAGGAGAGAACTACAGGAGAGAGCTTTTTGCTGTTCCTACAATCTAATCTTTAAAAAAAAAAAACCTCAACACTGGTTTGCTCTCTTTTGATAATTTAACAATACATGCTACTGCTTTAGAAAGAACTGTGTAAGTGACCACACTAGCTGTAGGTAGCATAAACTACAACTTTCTGGGTGTTGCAAAAACAAACAAATGAAGAAAACAGCTTCCTGGGATAGGTGGTCACTTTTTATGTGTTCCTCCTAAAACCAGATTTTCTTCACCCTGCTTTCACTGAGCAGTACTCTCAGATGTACTGTGGCAAAGTCTTTAGAGGTGGGAGCACACAGGAAAACAGCCAGCAGCAGCTGAGAAGTGCCACACTGGAGCAAACAACTGTGTTTTTATCCTAGTCTGCCAAAGGGCAGATGCCTTAGAGAAAGGTATAAATACTCAGTAATGTATTCAGCCAACCTCCAGCTTACAGTCAAAACTATGAGACTTAAAACCCCCTATAGATGGTATCCTAAGGAGCAGGAGTCTAGACATTGTGCTAATTCACAGCAATGCCTACTACTTACAAAAGAACCTGCATCAGCGACAAGTTGTGACAGCAAGGTCCTTCCATTAAGCACACCAAATTATATTTGTTTCCTTTCAGCAATTTGAAATATGTTGGTTGTTACTTCTTCAAATGCTGTCTTTCTTCAAACTGTGCTAGAGAGCTCTCCTTAGAGCCCTTCTCTGCCTTTAACGTATGGTATCTATAAGCTCACTCCAACGTTATCTTCACTGTGCTCTGCTTCCTGCTCCCTTGTTCTGTGCTGCCCATTTTGAGGCCCTGACCCAGCACAGGCTATTGTATTTGGACTCAGAATACATAGGAAAGCTTATAGTTTGCAAATTTAATCTGAAAATTTCACTGGAACAGGAGGAGAATTCAGCTCTTCCCATGGCAAAACCACACATCTCTGGCACTACAGCTCAAGATAAATCTTTTCTAGTTTTGGGTTCTCTGAAACACATTTCTATCTCCATCCACTACAGCTTAACAAAAACTTACATACTACTAAGATTAAGTACTGTATTGCATCTGTTCTTCCCACTTCTCTTTACTGCCACATTGAGCAAGTGCCTACACTAAGCTGTTTACGATATCATCAAAATCTTCTGTGGGAGACAACTCTGCATTATGTATGGAATAGCAGCAGTATACCCAGGTTACACAGACGTGGTCCTTGTCCAAGAAATTCACAGTCTAATGGATGATAGGTCCCTCACAAAAATGCGCAATTACTTATTTTAATATTCCTCCAGTGTGCATTTCCTCCTCCTTGATGACTCCAGCTTCTCTGTTTTTACACACTAGCTTTTTTCTGAAGTTCTTCTGGGGTTTGTCGTATTGGTAACCCAAGGGCAATGTCTCAAAAGGCAGGAACAATCATAAGCACCAACACTGAATGAGGAACAGCAGTTCCTGGAGTTACAGTGACTATCAACTTGAACAGTTGATGTCAATCCTTTTGAGAAAAAAAAAAAAAAAGCAATTTTTACACAGGCTACAGTCTTATTTGTGTGGCTTTGTCAGGCATTAAGTTACCTTTCTTCTCAGCCTTGGGAAGGCCTCAGCTGGAATGCTGTATCTATCCAAAAGGAAAAAGTTGATCAAAATGAGAAAACTTGGAAGAATACAGAATCTCCCCTAGCAGAGGTCTTCTACAGCAGATTATCTAAGTATTTGTCAAAAGTGACAGTTCTGATTTATCTGGCTTGGGAGAACAAGATGGATTAAATTGTCTCTTCCATGGCTATTTAGCACAACTTTTAGAAACAACTTTTCCATCTTTCTCACTGCTGTGCACTGGTACAAGGAAACTCCATTTAGTACATCCTGGTGAAAATTTTCCTGGACAAGGGTACAAGCAAATTTGCACAAGCCATAAGGGGCTCACAAAGGGAAGATGCTGACCACTCTTACCCCAAAAATTAAATAAACCCCAGTTTTCCACATCAAAACTCTATGCTGGAGCACAACACTCTTTTACATGGAGTTTCATTATATTTGCTGTGCTCAGGACACCCATACTCTCCACACTCATGGACCTACAGCAAGGAAAATAATTAGAAGAAAAAAAAAAAAAAAAGCTGCCAGAATAGTGGAAGAGAAGGCCTGATTTTGCTACTTCTGATGTGTCTCTACTGAATTAATAAATCAGGGTTTCTGCTGTGTGTTACATAATAAAGGCTGTTTTCTTTCATTGACGTATAATTTGGCTTCTAGAAATGGGGGTTTCATCATATTTTGAAGCTTTGGAGTTTGGCCCTGGCCAAAGGCAGGCTGGTGGGCAAAGCACAGTAGTGTTTCTTGTAGTACTGAAAGACATGGGAAAAAAAATCAGCACCTCGCTGGTTTAATGCTGTGAACATGAAGAAGAACCATTGCTGGCACGGCTCAGCCAACTTTTATTGTTTTAAACTTACTCTATAATGTGGGATTTTCTTGCTTTCCTAAGAACATTTCTGGGCATTTTTCCCCATATGTTCCCCAGTATCGTAAAAATCTAGAATGTTCCCTGTTCTTTTCACATTTTTTTTTCTCTTTTGCCATACATTGCAGTTCTTGTGACTCTTGAATTAACAGGACTTGTTTTAAGTAGGGTGCTGGGAAGCATTTTCTGCTTGTGGTTTGTGCTGTGCTGAGCAGATATTCTGCAGGCCTGTTGCATGTTCCTACCTAGCCTTTGAGTGCTGTAGTCAGTTGTTAACTTAAGGTCCAGTAGGTTTTCTGTATGTTTTCTTCTCTGTGCACAAAAAGAATATGCAGCTGGTCAGTTAAGGAACTGTGTTCTGCTGAGAAAGCAATGAGTAAGAGAGAGGAACAATGTGGTCCCTGTCTGTCTACCTCCCAGGCCAGGGAGTCCTCCCGCTGCCTCATTCAGTGCTGCAAATTTTGGTAGCACAATTCAGATCTCACCCAAGATTCCCAGCTCCAAGACACATCAGTGAAAAAATCTTTCAGATAAATACCACAGGCACTGTTTCATCTCTTCTCCATCTCCCCTGGCTTTTTTGGTAGATTGGCTTTTGGAGGGAGCGGCTGGGAGAAGGGAATTGGCAGAAAATTATACATTGGTGAATAATCTCTCCCTCTCTCTCACATCACATGTGGTGGAGACAGCTATGACTGGGGATAGTTGTGTATTATGGCAAGAGATTCTTTTCCCCAAACTATACACTGACATGATTATTGATCAGCATATGTTCTAAGTACATAAAAGATCAAAAGTCCCAAGACTGTTCTCTGTTAGTTGGGTAAAACTCTTGAGAAAGAATTGCACCCATGCATCTGAAGACATAATTAAACTTTAGGTGTGCCTTTCACTGAACTTGTTAAACAAGATTTCTATTACTTTTTTACCTAGAGGAGAAACCCATGACAGAGTCTGTATTTATTCTGAGATACTCATCTAAACTGACACAGTGGCGTTATTCACCCTTTAGCATACAATGGTAATCTTACACTATTCGCTTACATCCTGCCCCCAGCTAAAGGCACTGGACAAAATAAGCACCATTTCTTTCCTTATATTCTCTGCACTGGGCAACTAAAAGAACCTCTTCATATAATGTAAGAAAATATCATAAATGGCAACAAAATTCTCTGAGTCAAAGATGCACCAGACATCATTTGTGTATCTGTATAGATCTTGCACTGGTTAAGTGAATGTACTGGTAAAGCCCACAGACGTCGTAAATACTAATAAACCAGTCCTTGTAAACCTCACTACTTTCTGATTCAGAACATGTTAAAAAGCATCTCAGAGCTTCTGGAGGAGGACTCCAAAAGATGTACGGTGATGGACCCAGGAAAAAAGCTATAAAGAATCACAGAATGGTTAGAGTTGGAAGGGACCTTCAAAGGTATATACATTTAGAGAAGATTTTATAGTAAGGCTCTAGTCCTCCTTTCTCTGAGTCTATCCCTACTTGTACAGTTTCACAGTAAAGTGGACTTGCTTTTCTCAGGCAGGAGAAATGCCACAAAGAACTCTTAAAATAGGAACATAGTAGTGACCTATTTTCAGTAATTCCATTCTTATTTCTAGGTCTATTATATACAGTGTGATAAACATTGAGCAGTGAAAACACATCAATAACCAATGCAAGCACATTTGCTCACATTCCAAATGCAACATTAAAAATCACCTAGGAAACTGGACAAAACAAGCGATGAGTCAGGGGCTGACCTGTGGAGCACTTCACCTGCTCAGGTTAGAGCTATCTGACCAGATGAAATGAGTTAGTGACCAGGCCAGAATGGATATGTGTTGGCCTCTGGTATTTTATTTTGTTTACATAGTGAAAACACTCTGCAGGAGCTTTTACAACTCTAATGCAGAGCTGCCATGGGTATGGATGGAAAAGGTGAAAATTGGACTAGCTTTATACTTAGAAAGTTTTACTCAGTAACAGCATTGTGTCGCATTGGAGAAGAGGCACAAAGGTCATAGTATATCTTTCCTAAGGGCTTTGTCATTATGATATTTACAAACACTGAGATGTATCATCATAACTAATGTAAAGTAGAACTACCATCTTTCTACCGTCTCGTCTGCTTCTGAAAGGTTAATCTTTCTTTGTGAGGAAAAAAAAAATCCTTCACTATTTATTAGGCTTTTGAAAAGCTGGGATTAAATTATCTGATTCCAAAAGTAAAAACTGGAAGTGATTTATTAACAAGCATGGGTTATTTTTGCTAGTTTAGCAGCTTTTTCAAGAAAGCTCTGTTTATCTTTGGCAAACAGTCACAGTTATATAGCCTGTCTTCCTCCACATACATGTATTTCTGAGAAAACTTGAACAACACTAGAAGCTGTCAAAAACTAATCATCTGACCACGTACTTCCATTTTACAATAAACTGCTAACTTCTAGGAAGGAAACTGCTTTAGAGTAATTTGGCATACAATACAAACTTCTTTGAAGAAATTCAAGAGTAAGGAAGGGACACTTTCCTTAGTGAACATAGATATAACATGGACATTTGACAGTTCAGCATACAATGCCTGGTTTGCTAAAGGAGCATTTCAGCTATGTGGTTTTTTCTTAAGGCCCATGTCAAAAAAAACCAAGTCCACTGTATAGTGGTATTCTTATTTTGTAGATGCAGGTATGTCATTCGAAACTACTAAGGCATCTTTTTCCTAAATGGATGGTCACTACCTGACTACAAAGCATTCATTAGCGTCTGAGTGCAAGTGTTAATAAAGGAATAAAAAAGGAACTGTCAATCAGGAACCATGCAACCACGCAGTGTTCTTTTCTTTTAGTTAAAGTAAGCCAGCTTTGCAGTTCCTTCCTGCTTTGAAAATTTTATGTACTTTCTGAGTCAGTTAAACGCAGAAACAGACTGATGGTGCTGAAGAACACAGTCACTTCTATCCCTGAACTGCTGAATCACTTACCCGCTGCTCCTGCTAGTTAATAGTAACTATTTTTAGTTTACGGTGGAAAACTCTCTCATGGTGGCAATGATATTTCAAAACAGTTTGAGAGCAAAATCATCTGTCCTGAATGTCTGATGTGCTTTCAGAGCCTGCGTTCGGTACGAGTGCCTCGCTATTCACTCCCAGCACTGGCGATCTAGGTCACCCTTGCGCATGGGATGCGGCATTCGCTGGCTCTTTCATAACTGCCCGTAAGAGCTCTGGGGTCATGTTTGTAAACACTGCTGCCATGTGCGCGTAAGCACGTGGCGAGACACTAGCATGACCTGGAGCGCCAAGCAGAGAGGTAAACCTTGGCGCCAGCGTCAATGTCGCTAAGCCAACTAGCGCCAACTCTCTCATTGGCGCGCGCCCCTCACAATCCTGTGAAACACTGTGGCGGGTAATTTGAAGGGCAGATGGGAACCTTTTTCCTGTATGTGGCACATGTGGACGTGTGCTGATGTTGATTGTGTCCAGCAAGGTTCCTTCTCTCAGCTGTAAGCAAATGGCAGCGCTGCATTGTTCTCAGGAAAAATAAAACTAATTTCTGCCCTAAGTCACTGAAATCAGAGCCAGCATGGTCCCACAACACAATGCAAAACTATGGCTATTAGGAAAAAGAATTGTATAAGGGCATGTTGCCAAAGTTTCCAAAATTACTTCAGAGACAGATAACCGAGACTTAGTGTCTGTAATAGTTTTTTGCTGGCTTTGCACTAATGAAATTAAGACCATGTTTCAGGCATTTGAGGAAGTAACTCCTAAATTATTTCTGTTTATCAGTAGAGGTTGCATGAAGCTAGATATGGCCAGTACAAACAAAAGTCACAAGTCTTTCATTTCCTCTTAACGAGAAATTAGCAGATACAGCCACCCTACAGAAAGTTTCATCTCACCCTGGCCACACACTTTATACACTCCAAGAAAAAAATGTGCGGGAGCCACGGAACAGTCTATGGTTGCTGTCCCTCCCTCCTATACCAGCTCGTTTTCAAGTGCAGCTGTAAGTCTCATTTGCTGTGACCTTTGCTGGGAAAGCTGAGAATAGGACAAAGAGTTAAACTGTTACCAGTCCCTGCTGAGTCTGCACTTCTCTGCCGGCTGGAAGAGGGTGTGCATGCAGCAGAGGGTAAGCGGGAGGGGGTGCTGGGAGGGAGAGTAAAACAAAAGGAGAAAAATAAACAGTGCACACCCCGAAAAAAAACAGGGGAACAAGTACAGAAAAATGTTCGTCTTTGAAGAACACAAACTTTTCTATTTGTTTCCCTCCATGTAGCTTTATCTTGTTATCTGAACTCAAGGTACAGTAGATATATGAGTCCCTGAACTCTGAACTTGTGAGGAGAGCAGCAAAAAGTAAGTCAATACGATTTTAGCTGAGTGGCTGGAAAGAAGCATGCTTTGTCTTTTTGTGCCTCAGCTATGGGAGGCCATTTAATGCAGCAAGCCACAGCTGTTCAAACCTCTTTCTTGTTGTATGCCAATGGCCTGCCAAAACAAAGCAAAGCCAAGGCAGTCTTCTCTGAGTGAAAATGCAACTGTGGTCTCAAAGACTAGCTGCTCCAAGCTACTTATGTTTCGTCAAGACTCATCTCTTAAACCTGGACAAAAAGCGGTTCCCGGTTTGTAAGCAGGAAATAAAAAAAAAAAGCAACCATTCATTTCCACAGGCTTTCTGAAATCTTGCCCTACTGTAAATGTTACCCAATTCCCTAACAGCGTCTCTGGAAAGCGGAAAAGTACGTTCCTCGCTGTTGCGTGTACATCTAGCTAGCACTCTCCAGCGCTACTACTCTATCGAGCAATAAAGTTTCTATTTTTTACTCACCATGGACGACCTTGTTCTAACTCCCTGGCCTGAATATTGCTTAAATGTAAAACGAGCAAACCGAAACGAACTAGCAGACGCAGCCCTGCCTTTGGCCACAATTGCTACAAGCAGCAATGGACGCACGTGAGAAACGGGCTCTCTCAAGCCTTGCAAGGAGCTCAGCCCCGCAGCATAGCACCCTCTTGCCTGTTACCGGGTTGCCTCAAGATGCCTGGGAGGGTGTTTGTAAACAGCGTGGCCACGTGCACATGAGCCACGTGGGGGCTCAGCTGACTGAACCTCCAAACTGCCATGGGGAGAGGACTGGGGGAAGTGAAGAGGCAAGTCCCAATGCTCTTGCTCCATCTTTTCCAAAATAGTTTGCAGCACTACCAGATCTCTAAACATGGCAGAGAAAAATCCATCTGTCCTTCACGGTCAACTGCCTCTGTCAGCATCCAGAGACGCTGCCTGAGCTAAATTACCCATCGGATTTTATTTCCAAATGCATTTCATCATGGATTGTATCACGAGTGTGTGAATGTGCTGAAGTTACTTAGGATAGGCTCTCGGTTAAATGCACTATGTACCAAACCAGGCAGGCTGAGCTATGACTGCCCACAGCAAAGGAACTCCAAAAGATCGGAGACAGACAACATTAAAATTTACCATCTCCGATTCAGGTCTAGGAGATAACAGGTGATTGTTGCACAGAAAACTATAAATGCTGCATGGGTTTGTGCATCCTGTCTGCAGCAGAGAGATTTGTGACAGCAAATTAAAGTTTGTTTTGTTTTGGTTTTTTTTCCCCTTTGACTTCTGCTACCAAGTATGATGCTAGTGTGAGGTTTTGTGAACCCTGATGAACGTTTAATTGATAAAACAGATCAAAACGAGAGTTGTGTGGTAGGTTGGAGCTGATGTACAGGAACAGTTTGTAGACTGTGGGAAATCTTGCCTGAATTAATAGGAGGATCAAGGGTATTAAAGGTTAATGGGAGTTACTGGAGTACCTACTCATTGAAATGACATTACACAACTCTGTTTCACACTGCAATTAACTGACACAACACACTATTTTTAATTATAATTAGTTCATTGTGAGATTTCGCTTACTCGTTTGGAGGTGCATGGAGACATCTGCAGTGCCAGTGAAACTGAGATAACATCCTTTCCTGCACCCTTTCTCGCTTGAAGTGGAGGGTTTCAACAGTGCTGCAGTCAAAGCAGTGCGCAAAAAAGCTGTCCTCTTCACTGAGGAGATACATAAGAGTATTTTATTTGCTAGGTTGTTTTGGATGAGCACTGCGGGTTTAAAGGTCCAAAGGCTTGTGCAGCAAAAAAAAAGAACATGTTGTCAATCAACAGAAAACGCTACCGAAAACCAACTTCTGAAAAAAAAGTGAAAAGCTACATGTTTCTGAGTCTAGTTTCTGTTTCTTAAAATTGATACTTCTGTTATCTTAGTAAGCAGAGAAAAGTATCTATAAACCTCTGAATGAGCAGGAAGGAGGGTATCATGGGTAAAGCACTGGGGCTTAGGAGATATGGGTTCAGTTCCCAGCTATACCACAGCTTTCCTGTATGTCTTTTAGGGTTAAAAAAAAAAAAAAGTGGGGGAGGGGGAAAAAAAAAAAAAAGCAGCACTGAAAAGACTGGCTCCAGCAGGGTTTGTACCACGTTGTGTGATCTGTCTGTGCTTTGGCTCTCAGTTGTTGCTTATTAATTTTGTACCCTCTCTTACTCGTTGCATGTTTTGCCTGCTCATTAATATTAGCACCCTAGGAAAAAGACTGCAGCAGTCCTAGTAAGGAACTCCTCTTAACACACACACACACACACAGCAGGGCAGGTAGCAATAGCAGCTTTGCTTTCTTTACTGCAAATATTTAGTTTTTTGGAAGGGTGCTGCCTGCCTCTGCTTTGCATTATAAACAAAAGTTACTAACACCCTGGCCCCTTGTGCGCTGCCAGAGTTCTTCTCTCCATCTCCTTTACTGAACAGCAAAACGGAACAAAAATGGCTTATGTTTGTACAGCCCCAAGCACAGTGGGATTCTGTTTTGCGGCTAGGATATGAGGTGCCTCCTAAAGTGCAATAATTAATTTCACTCTATCCACTCTCCTTATATTTAGCAGCATCAGAGATGCCATCCTGAATTAAACTCATGCTCCAGCTTGTCCAACAAAATATTTCCAACCAGCTAGTAGCAGTTGTTTCAAGAAAAAGCAGCTATTCAGTAGGTAGTTACAGACTCACTCTTCCAGAGGCAAAACTTCCTTCCAATCTATCACCTACAGTTTATATTTTATAGCAAAAAACATGTTAACTTGCAAGTGCTTTGAAAAGTTGGTTGATTTTTTTTTTAAATTAAAAATTAGTTTTTAACTTCTACACCTGCCTCTAAGTCTTTCCATCCATTCCCTCTCCCCTCAAAGAAGGAAAAATACCCCTAAAACTACTTTTCTTTTTTTTCATTTGCTACAAAGTATGTGAACTGACTAGGTACCTCACTCCTACAAGTAGGCAGACTGTTACAGCTCTGGGAGCCCAAGGAAAATGAATAGGGCTTTGTGAAAATGGCAGGGGCTGCCATAATTTTTCAGGATCACAAGTCAGCTGACAGCACTGGGAGGGAAAAAAGCAACCACCTATACCTAACATATTGTCAACTGCACAACATAGGCACAGTGCAAAAATACACAGAAATCTGTTTTCCTACCTGCTGACTTCTCAGGCACTACACATAAAGACAGAAAATAGATCAGCGCAATTCTTATTTTTCCTACTACTTTCTCACACCTACAAAAGCTTCTTCTCCGCATTAAGGATTACAGGGAAGCAGAAAAGTACAGGTCCAAACTTATTTAAAGAGGACAAATGTCCTGTGGAAAGTATGGAGAGCACCATAGAGACAACTGAAAGGCTGTGTTTTTCTGGTTTGTGCAATATTCATGTTTATAAATATCAAGAGTGCTTTTCCCTATTTGGTCAGTATTTTCATTTGCTCCTGGGTATGAGATGTGTACACTCACAAAGTGACTGTGTGCGGTATGGAGACTCACTACCATAGGTTTTCTTTCCCCAAAAATGTCTACTGGTTATATGAATTAAATAAGTGTTAAATCTGACCCATTTCAGTTGTTCAGCTTTCATGGTTTTGATTTTTACTGTTGCAATTTTAGTAATACTTCAGACCTTTTTGAGCAGACAAACTTCAAATCAAACAGACAAGCAAGCAAAGGCATGCAGCTGGAACAAGAAGTTGGTCATTTGAAAAGAAAATATGTTAAAGGTCTGTAATACATACACATACACACACTCCCACTTCTCCAAATCCCAGGGAGAGGTGAGTCCAATGTATTTTCCAGCTTTCATATGTTCTCTTTTGGGGATAACTTGCATTCCTTTTATTAAGCTATACATGCACTTTAAGCTTCAAGGAAATATCTCACTTCTGTGAACTTTAGTAACTTTGGGGGAAGGGAAGCAACTCCTCCTTTACTGCAGCAATTCATTTTCCTCATTTTAGCGTGAGCAAGAGAGTAATGCTACTTGCACACAAGAGGAAATATGCAATCATTCTTTTCTTCTTTTTGCTTATATAAGAGCTGAAAGAGTTGTGTGTCCTTTGGCAAGTATAAAAATTGTATAACTTCAAAGTATGTGACTTCAAACACAAGTGAAGTAGCACTGAAAGAACAAACAGATAAAACAAAGATGAAAAAAGCATCAGGGACATGAAATGAGGGCGAGTGCTGCATGAACAGCTGTTGTCTCTCATGCTAAGGGACAAATACGGAAAGTTATTAGAGGACACCAAAGTTGAGGGCAAAACTCTCCTGTCAGCAGCAGGCGCAGAGTTAACATTTACCCTTTGATCTCTCCAGCAGCACTAAAAGCAGCAGGAGAAGGAACAAATAGTCAGTGCAAACTCAAAAATGCCTTTGTCACCTTTTCTCTCATATATTCTTTATTCTTGCTTGCTACCTTCTGCTACCCAGCTGCTGCAAGAGTAATGGGAACTGTGGGTCAAAAAGAAGTCAGAAAAGAAAACCAAAGGAGGTGAAGAGCTTAGTGAAACAGAAGCAGGTTCTGGATGTGACCCAAATAATTGTGTCTTGCAAATGAGAAGACAGCTGAGAAAGAAACCACTGGAGTGTAATAACAAAAATACAGTGATTGTAAGAGACGTTAACATAAAATGGAAGCAGCCCATGTGAACATACAACTAATAGCAGAAGTCATGTGCATAGCAAGGTCTGCAGACGGCCCTTTGTACTCAGTTGTATGATGGTGAATACCATGACTCATCTAGACAAATTCAGAATATGGAAGAGACACTTGTACCAACTGCTTCCTCCCTACAAGGAAAAAAACAGTTCTTAGGATCCATTTTGTAAAGCAAGTGATATGCTCTCCACACCGTCCCGAGTGTTTGCTGTAAGACTGCATGAGAAAGTTTGGAAAATGTGCATGGGACTGGAGAACGACGTTTCTGGATGAGGAGCAGAACCTGTGCTAATAAGATCGCACAGTGCATGCATGGCATAGGCTTCAGGTGTTTCTGGGGACCAGAACTTGTCTGACAGCTTTCATTTAGATCCACAGGGGAGGGCATGAAACACATTGTCAGTTGGGTGCTTCTGATTAGCTACGATGTATTTTCATCTGTGCTTCCTGAAACCATCTTGGCAAGGCAACCCCGGTAATTACCACAACTTCTCTCCACTCCTTTTTCTTTTAAGCAGATTGGTGGCATTATTCGTTTGGTTGAGTAAATGCAGGAATCTCCACCAAGCTTATGTCTAATGGAAATCCAAAACTTGCCTTGCAGTGGTATTAGCTTTCGTAACAGCAACGCCTCTTTGTGTCAACATGTCTCATTAAGTAATAAAGACTTTCAGCTATTTGATTTTACGTATAAAGTTAGTAGGATTCATTATTTCTTTTTTTTTTGCACTTTAAAAAGGGAATTGTTCTGGTATTCTAACAGGCAGTGAGTCATGCCTAATTAAGGAAAAAAAATATATAACCATTTACAGGGGGATTCTTGTATTGCAAAGAGCTGTTTTGTTATGAAAGTTTTCAGGGATTTAATTCCTTATAATTTTATTTAAAGGGGGCAGAAAAATAATTTGAAACCTTTCCAACAATTCCCTTAACCTCCATCTCATACTTAGGGTCAGCCTGTTCCAGGCAAATGTGTCCACACAGCCCAGATTGTGCTCGAGTTGGCAGAAAACAAACAAACAAACAAACAGCAGAATCTGTTGAAGGAACCAACGATCTAGAATGCAACACAGATGCAAAGACCTCAGCCAAAACCAAAACTACTATATGTTTTCTTGAACTCTACATTTTTATTTATTTCCTCCCTCTTCTGCCACCCGTGAGGACCAGGGACATTCCTAGAACTCTGTCCTTTTTGGCTCCATCAAGGCAGCTGCTGAGGATGCTGAGACGGTGTTTGTAAACACTCTAACCATGTGCGTGCAACCACATGGAGAGTCATCATCCTGACCTAAACATCGACCCGCTTGGTAAGCTGGGGTATTACTGCAATGGAGCCAAGTCCTTTTCCTATATGAGGTGACTTAAAGCAGCTCACACCAGAACACTGGAAGTCAATGCTTGGACTGTTTATGCCTTACTAGAAGGGAGATTAAGCAGAGAAGTTGTTTAAATTTTAGTCACTGAACTGCAAGCTTAAGGATAGAGTAGCTCATGTAGAGTAAAGAATGTAGAAGTCATTATCCCCTTTATATGTCTGTGAAAAGTTCAACTTAAACCTGGAATCTTCAACTCCCCCATGCATACACCTGGTGAAACCAGTATTCATATGCTGGGAACCCACATGGAATATATTTGAGGTTAGAGATAATACTGTAGAACACGTGAAGATATTTCATGTTGTCTAAATTGCATCATAGTAACTAATCGGAAGTGCCAAGGCTACTGCCCTGTACCCGTAGAAGATAGTTCCAAGGGCAACTTGGTTATTTAGCTATTTATTCCTGGTTATCTGAGCTATCTAACCACTCACTTGCTCACTTCTCTGCTACTTCTTTGAAACTGTCTTAAAAGACATGCTCTACTTGATTAGGATTAAAATGCTGAAATTTCCTTTCTTGCTGAACTTAAGCATAGAACAAGCCTATTCCTTTGGATGCTCAATAGAAATGCTGCCTTTATTTTATTTTTCTTTTTTAATAAAAGCAAAAAACCACACAGACCAAGAATTAGATCAAACTGAAGTCTCAATACTGCAAGCCTTTATTTATTTGTAAGGATAATCCTACTGGGGTTTCTTGCCATATGTATGCTAAAAGGCAACAACATTCCAACTTGGAATACACACCTCCATAGAAAACTTTGTTTTTGAAGGGCAGCCTGAATTTTGTTTAGGTTGCTAAGATGATTCAGCTTTCTGGAAGAGATGAACAAACCTGCTTGAAAAGATAGACAGGATTCTAAATCTTTACATCTTTTAATGGTTAAAGTGTTTTTTAAAGCACAGCAACTTTCTTTAAGTTGTCCCCAGATTTAAAATCCTTTACTAGGAACAACTGGTAGAACAATTTTCCTCTCAGAAAAAGAAAAAAAAAACAAACCAAAAAACAGTGTGAGATACATGGGTGAAATTAGCTATTCCTCCTATTTCTCAAACCTTGTTTTTCTCAACCTTCCTTCTGTTACTACATACTATGTAACATGAGGCACATTCACAATATTTTAATCCAAACAACCTTTTTGGGTCAGTGATCAGTTGTCTTTGGGATTAGTCCAGCTGATGCTGGAGGTTCACAATTTTATTCCCTATCCCCACCACCTCTGCCTCCACCCACTGAGCAATTCCTTGGGAAAACTGGCGATTTTTAAGAGATTTGTATACCCTAAGGGAAGGCAGAAGTGACTTCTTTTCAGTGGGTGACTGAGAAGATGATTACTCATGGTACTTTCCATTTGTAACATTTTATTATCTAGGATATTGGGACAAGCTATGCAAATTCAACATGCAAACAGTGACGACCTGAAAGTGTAACAACCGGAACTATGGCAACTTGTTCCTAGTTACTTGTTCAGTGTTCAAAGGGTACTTTTCCTGTAGAATATCATTAAATGAGTAAGAAGGTATTCACTGCCTTATGGAGTATGAGATCGGCTAATGCTACAAGTGTGCTTGATTCATATAATTCCCTTTTTGGCTTTCAGCCATGATGCAGTCATATGCTTTATCTCTGTTCAGACTACACTTTTTTTTTTTAAATAATGAATCATAGTACATCCCACTCCATTTCAGAAACAGCACACTGCCTTTCAAAATGATGTCACAACACTTACTGCTGCTGGCTGACCGCCTTAACAGCAATCGGAGAGCTGGACTAAATAAATACTGTATATTATTTGGCAAAATCATTTGTGGTTGTGTTCTCCAGCACAGTTTCCAAGATAACCACCAACTCTACTTGAAACTTGGCAACTTTGTTCTACCACTTTCAGGCTCTAGTTGTGAAGCTGGCTTACAGATGCTGCTACCACGCTTCAAGCTACTGTGTGGCAGTCAAGTGAGAGAGGTAGAAGGGTCACTTGCTGTGACAAGCCAAATTTGACAGCTCATCCAAAATTCCACCTCGAAAAATGGTCAGTTTTTAAAAAAGCACTTTATTTGGCTCCTGTAGAAACACAAGACATAGCTAGCTTCCACTCAGAACGAAACAGAGCAAGGAATTCAAAGTCACTGCTTAGGCACACTCCAAGAACACCACTCTACTGCCCATCCAACTAACTTGAAAGTGAAGCACTCCCTGTAGTCCCAAACAGGATTGGTAACATTAGTCCAACACAAACTTCATGTTTTTCTCCACCTGAGCAGCAGATTTGTTCCAAAACATGGTAAAGTTTTTATTTATTCCTCCCTCCCCATCCCCCCACTCCCCTCTTTAGGGCTGTCTGGCTCTTTCTAGTATTTAAATGAACCGTATGGGAGATGGAGTCCCAGCAGCATCTGAAATGCTCGGGGCAAGAGGGAACAGTCACTTCCAACTCCGGCAGCTGAAAAGCCCATTCCAGCAGCAACTACAGGGTCTCCCGATTCTGCACAGTGAAACCAAAACATTTACAGCCTCCTATTTCTGTTACCCTGTGCAGCACTGGTGCCAACAAGAGACCTTGGAAATCTGTCCGTCATAATAACCCCTCAGCGGGCACACGTTTCTTGTTCTTTAAACAATGTTGACATGCCAAAGTCTAGAACCATGCGCACTATATCAAAACAATACCAGCTTCCCTGGCTAAAAGCCAGGAATCAGCACAATGCCAAAGTCCTCGTTAAAAGCCTTACTAAGAACAGTGATAGTTTGTCAAATTTGGGAGCCTCAGTGTCTCCCATTCAACCTTTTCTTCTTTTGAAATTTATTAATAATTACTTATTAAATGGACAATACAAAACCATTTTCTGAGGTTCCCTGGATACACTCACAAAGTTTTTTTTATGTGGCTTCCCAAAATGAAACAACTATTTCCACAGAAAGATGACTTTTGAGTTCTTCATTTCATGTAAACAGCAGTTTAGTCCCCTCACCTAAGCACTGTCATTTATCACATCCTTTTTTTTCCTCCTCCCTACACCCTGGTTGCTAGATTTAAATGTTTTCTGACTTCACTGGCAGGGTTCACACTACATCTTTCCGTGACATTGAGGAACAGAGACAAAACACTGCCCAACAGTGAATTATTTACAATTATTCCAAATTGTTGTTTTTCTGCAGGATAAAATCCAAGATGTGTACATTCTTTCAAAGTGTTAACAGCAGTAGATCTAGCAGACCAAAGTTCTTGACTTGCTAGATTTACCAGTGTTTTCAAGACACAACAGACTCAAATAAAACTGGACACAAACACTGATACTATTTTGCTGCATCTGCATTAAGACAGTTTTGTATATTTCTTTTTCTGCTCCTAAATTATCTTCTATTATATTTGAGTCTTTTGAAAAAATCAGATATTTAGCAACTGAGAACTGAAGTGTCAAAGTACAGCACTAACCAAAGTGCCATGTGCTTGAGAAAGAAAAAGCTAAAAGAAGTGGTGTTTCTGGATGACAATCCATTGAAAACTGTTACCTGACCATTGTTAGCCATGACCCTTTAGCTATGATATACAAATGGTAATCTATATAGAAACTGCAGAGGCTTATCTTTATTTGGAGGGGTGCAAGAAATTAACTGTGACATGACGAGGAAAAGAAAAAACCCATCAAGAATGAAAGAAGTTTTGGGAAATGTAATGGTAGTTTAAGGGCAAGCAGCCCTAAGGGGCTCAAAGAAACATGGTCGTTTTCCGTGGCTACTGGTAAAAGAAGCCAATAGGTTCATCACACACCATTTAAACAAATTTGTCTAACTCCAAAAAGATAAGAGAAGGAATGATTTATAATCATCAGTCAGCCATGCCGAGGGCTGTCCTCTTAAAAGGACACTGCATGTACCACAGTATTGGATTTGTCACTTTTTATTCAGTCAGATCTCCCTTTAACTCGAGCTTATGCACGGCTCTTGACCCTTAATGTCTCCCTGTTTAATATCTCCAGCAATCACGTCCTGTTTTGCACTTTACAACC
This sequence comes from Chlamydotis macqueenii, assembly GCF_036417535.1. NCBI lineage: Eukaryota > Metazoa > Chordata > Aves > Otidiformes > Otididae > Chlamydotis > Chlamydotis macqueenii. The sequence continues at coordinate 27,191,165 of NC_141559.1, forward strand.
TTCAGAGAAAGTGCCGTAGTGCAATACACATGCAGATACACAAGTTGAATATACATGTTACTACACTCACCCCCTGCTGCAGTAAGTCAACCTGCCATTAACATGCAAATAGAACGGTCTCATCAGCCGACAAACAACACCCACTGACCTGCTTTCACTAGAGACAATATCTCCTCATTTCTGAAACTCCTAAACTTCACACTCAAAAAAAGAAAAAAAAAAAAAAGGAAGAAAAAAAACCTGCTGAACTGATAGTCAGAGCTGCTGATCACCGCTCAAAGCCTGCACATTTGCATGCTCCTCATCATGGAAAACAAATCTTGTGATGAGATCTTTGGTTGCAACATTTCGATGGAAGCACGCTAGACCACATAACTTCTCCCTTCACCTCACTCTCTGAAAAGGAAAATTACTTAGCAGAAGAGGGTTTGCTAAATTTCCAAGACTCAAACCGCGAGCCGAAAAGCCTCCTTTTAACTAAGGGCATGAAAATGACTGCTAGTGTCTAAGGGGGTGATTTAACGCCAATAAACGCCACGATGCGAGCGTACAGTGCCGCGCGTCCGACTTACAAACGTGGTAAGGTTGTTGCTCTTGTCTGTCATCTGGCGGGGAACAAGTATGACCTCGCCGAAAGCCTTATTTTAGGGGGAACGTATACGAGAAAGTATTTTTTTTTCTCCCCGTGGCCACATTGTGCAAGTGGCCCCGACGGCAGGATTTAGCAACGCGGACAGAACGCGCGTGTAGATTGCACAGAAAAAGGAAGGCCTCGCAACGAGCCCCCCCCCTCCACCCGCACTCACTTCTCCCTCGCCCCCCAAGACCGGGTTTCGTTTCGTTCCCCCTCCCCCCCCTCTCCCGCTTTCCCTGGGGCTGCGCCCGCCTTTGTGTCCACCCGGGGCCGGGGAGCGGCACAAAGCCGGGGCCCGCGGCCGCTCCGGTCCCCCTGCCGCGCTCCGCGAGAGGCGACCCCAGGCAGCCGGGGGGCGTGAAGGCCGGTCCCCGAGGGCCGCGGAGGAAGGGAAAGAAGAGCAGGGCAGCCCCGCGGCGGGGAGCCGCCGGCCGGGTCTCCGGGGCGGCGGGAGGCCCCCCGCCGCCCTCCCCGGCCCCCCGCCGCCGCCGCGCAGACAAAGGCGCGGGGAGGGGCGGCGAGGCAAAGTTGGGGGCCGGCCCCGCGGGGAGGGGGTGGCGGGGGCCCGCGCGCCCCCCGCTGCCCCTGTCAGTCAGCCATGTTGGGGGAGCCGCGGCGGCGCCCACCCCTCTCGCCGGCACCCTACGGCGCGGCGCGACCCCGCGACACCCCCGGGGGATGGGGGGGAAGGCGGCCGGCGCGGGGGGCCCGCTCTGACCTCTGCCGCGTCCCTCAGCCTTGCCGACATCCAGCACGCACAGCCGGGCGCCGCGCTCCCCGCTCCTACAGGGCCGCCATCTTGCTTCTTTCTGCTCCTTGACGAAAGCGGCCGGGCCCCCGCATCAATATGCACGCGGCGCCCTGACGTCGGCGCCCGCCCCGCGCGCCGCACCGCCCCGCGCGCGCAGCACACTCCCCCCCACCGCCACCCCCCACGCGGCGCCGTGCGCCCCCGTGCAGCGGGCGCACGCGGGCGCCCCCGTCATCACGCTGATCCCCGACCGCGCCGGGGCTTTTTTTTTTTCCGGCTGCTGACGCTTTTTGACCTTTTCGGGTCCCCCCCCGCTCCCCCCCCCCTCTTCTTTTCACCTCTTCCCCCCACTTCCTCGCTTATTTCGGCTTTCGAGTTTTGCCCCCCGCGGGAGCTGGTGGGTCCGTGGGGCCAGTGCAGCCCCCGCCATCCGCCGCACCCCCCTCCCCTCTTTCCCACGGCGGCGGGAGCCCGCCTGACCCCCCGCCCCCCACCGCCCCCCGGGCCGGGCGGCTGTGGGAGCCACCGCCCACCGGCTCCGGCTGGGGGTTTGGAGAGCCCCAGGTGACCTCGCGCGGTAGCTGGGTGGAAGCGTGAAAGAAAAGCCAAAAAAAAAACCAAACCCAAACCCTCAGCGCCAAAATCTCCCCAGCTTTCCCCAAAAGTGAGTCCTGGGCCCGCGTGCTTGGCGTGGAGCCAACCGGGCACCGGACCGAGCGAGCGCCCGCTCCCACGTGCCCGCAAACCCTGCAGCCTCGCGGCGCGGGTGCGTGACTCCTCGCCTGTCCCAAGCGAGCGGGGCCGATGGCACCGCTCCCAAAACCTCCCGTTTCACTGCCTCTCCGGAGGAGAAACCGTTGCGTGTCCGCCACAGTGGGGACCACAGAAGGAGGTCTGGCTGCCGGTCTCAGCCCCACGGCCCCCCGGGCAGTGGGGTCCGGTGCCCCCCTCCCGGCCTGACAGCCCTGGCCAGCGGGTCACCGGTGGCGTCCCCTCCGTACGCCGCCCGGCTCCCGCGCCTCCGCTGAAGGAGCTGCAGCCGGGCGGCTGCGGAGAGCAGAAGTAAGAGTATGCAAAGCCACCTCTGCGGGAACCGCGCGCGGGGGTGTCACACCGCCGAAACGCCGCCCCGCAGTCCTGAGCGCCGGACTTACCCCGCGGCCTCCCCTCCACTGCGCTGCGGCTGCGGGCTGCTCTACTCCGGGCCGGGGGCGGGTGGGGGGGTGGGGGGGGGGTCGGAGAGCGTTAGCCTCCCCACCAGACCCTCTCCGGTCTGTGGATGTGTCCTTCACCCCAAGGGCGGCAGGAGGGGGTCTGCAGGCACTGTGCTCATCAGCGGTGCCCAGCAGAAGCTGAATGACCCCCCAGCTGTCCCCCTGCCCGGGGGAAGGCAGGCTGGGGAAAAAGGGCTTTAGCAAGATGCCAACGCTGCTGTGCTCGACACGGATCGGAGTGATTTCTAGGAAGTTTGGGTCATCGCTGAGTAATTTGTTTTTCACATCACAGGTTGTTCTCTGGGTTTTGGTTTTGCTTTAATTTCTGTGAAACATTTCAGAAGCAGACTGGAGGCAAAACGTTGCCCTTACAACTTGTTAAAATAGCAAGTGACGGCAGAGCGTCACTCCCGTACCCGTGCCGGGCAGCCCTCGGAAAGGGGCTGGCCTGGCCAGCCCTGTCCTGTAGGAAAATACGTGGGGTTTCTAGACAAAGGTCTTTGTGTTTCCTTCCGTGGAACTGACTTCAGCAGCGTCTCGTGCAGTCTAATCCCATGCAAATAGGCTCAGTCTCTGTCTCTTTTTGGAAGAGTAAATGACGCAAAGAACGGTCAAGGTCTGTCTCAATTTTGCCAGATTTTTTTTTGTGCTCTCACAGCACTCACTTGATTTCCAGCAGGCTTTAATCAGTATTTCAAACTCCTTTAAGCCTGTGTATTTCCTAAAGCCTGGGGTTGCTTTCTCCCCTGGTGTGGCACATCTGGCTGGCATCACCAGGAACGAGCACGCTCGAGCTCAGAGCGGGTGCACAGTGCTGTCTCCTTCCCAAGCTGCTCTTGGAGCCCCCACAGAGACACCTCTCTCCCCTGCTCCTTCTTCTTCTGCCTCACCAGGGCACCACATTGCCAAGGTTGGGCCGAGCCTCTCTCCTCTCTCTCGTGTGCTTTTCTCTGGTATTTGCGTGGCAGTGGGTGAGATGACCCTCCGTTGCGTGGCTCAGGTCCCTCCCGTGCCCGTGCGCCCTTCACGGCTGGAAAAAGCAGGTGGCCGGTTTTGGCTGCCCCGCCAGCTCCCGGTTTCAGTAGGAGCGCAGCCCTCTCCTCCCTTTGCATGAGCAAGCAGCTGCAAACCTGGCTAACTGGGTGGGTAAAATGAAAAAAGAAAGAAAGAAGAAAAAAACCCAAACCAAACAACCCCAGAGCCACAAGCAAGAGTTTTACACTGAGCTGGGATTCTTTTCCGACTGTGCTTCTGTGCCGAAGATGAGAAAGAGACACCTCATTCATATCTGACCTGCGCGTACGAATGTGAGAGAAGCATGCATTTTTAAGATGCTTCCTGTCATAGGTGTGGTTCACTTCTCTATTCTTTTCTTTCTCTCTCTTTTTTTTTTTTTTTTTTAAACTTCACTGCCCTAATGACAGCCTGTTGTAATCACCAGGCTCAATAAACTCGGGAGCAGTCCTGCTGAACCAGCAGTACTGTCTTCCCTCCCGGAGCACATGGCACGTTTACGGGAGCCTCCCCTGCTTGGCTGGGTTGTGCTCAGCTGTCTTGACCTACAAGCCTCCTAATTGACCCGGTGCCCTCCCTTAGTCCTGCCACATTTTGACAGACCGCAGGATCTTTTGGCTTCCAAATCAACCGCTTTCTGTGACGCATGCCTCTGTCAAATGCAGCTTGCTCTACAATGCACGTTTCTCGGCATCCGTCAGCAGCCTAGTGAGAGGGACATGGATCTAATTTCTCTCTTGGAATAGCTCTGTTGGCTTCAAGGTATTTCTTGACTGAGAAAATTTAACTCACTTTGCTTTGCCATATTGCTACCTATCGAATGGGAAGAAAAAATGCCTGAACTTGCCCATAGCCATGAGCCACTTAAAAACCCTCACACCCTCTCACTCTTAAAGAATTGGGGGGGAAAAAAGCCTTTTACCTCTCGAACATGCTGAAGTTGCGTGCGTTTTCCGAAAGAGGTATCCACTGTAAAGAATGGATACGCAGCTTCTTTGGAAATGCACTTAGCTCAAGCAGTATTTTGGAGCTGTTTCTAGGGCTATCCCAGCCTCACTGGTTTTCTTCTCAGTTGGTCTTTGCATCTGTAAGCAATGAAAAGAAAAAAAAAAACCCAACAAAAGTACATTTCAACTGATTAAATGCATTGAGAATCCTACCATAACCCTTTCTCTAGACTGAGTGTGTAGAAGGGAAAAGGCCTTGCCATTGACTTGGCCAAGACAAGGATATGGGCTACTTCTTGCAGTGCAGCCTATGATTTCCTGGCAGGTGTGAAAGCTGGCTCCTAAGAAAGTCCTGCAAAGGGAAAAGCACTGGGGGAAAACCAGCAGGGGCTGACAAAACAACTGAAGTGGGTGACACTGGGCTGCGATACAGCAAATGCCGGCACTCGGAAGGAGCCTTAGCTGTGCACCCGGGCAGGAGCTGGGAAAGGCAGATGGTTGTGTGGTTCATAAGGAGCTTTACCTTTTAATTTTTAATCATCGTTTGCCTTTTTAACAAGCTCAATGGGACTTGGCTTGTTGATATCCCTTCTCCCAGCGCATCTGGATGAGAAGCCCAAACCTAATCACGGGGTTGCCATCACCCCCGTAATTTGGAAAATCTCAGCCCCTGAACAGAAGTGACTGTATCACGTTTGTTCATACCTTTAGTACAGGCACAACTATATTGAGTTAAATTCTGCTTAAATCAATTTTGCCCTATAAATAAAAGCTACGTGCAATGATAACTGCTTTGTAGCGTGCATTTAAGCAGCTAAATGGTGTTGAAAAGCAATGTAAATGCTCGCGTACCGGTGATCTCGTTAGTGCAGGTTTTCTAATCCAGCAGCAATGTATAAAGAAGATAAATGTTATAGCTGTCTTTGTCTCTTTTGATTTCCTTCTCTGGCAGAGCAGTTCATCTTTGGTCCTAGCTGAGCTATCAGCTTGCTTTGATTTTTTCCTTGCCTGCCTGCTACTGTTGGAGGCAGGGAGTCGGCACTGTAGTTTCTCGGGGGCAAGAGGTCTGGGTTTGGACACAACCCGCAACAGCCTCTGGATGTTACACATGGTCTTCCTTCCTCTCTTCTTCAAAAAGCTGTAGAAAGGCTCTACTGAAAGACTCAGACATCCATCAGACACACAGTCACCACATTATATGTATTAAAAGGCACGGTTTTGTCTGAGGATTTGAAGAACAAGAAGAATAGACTGGCAAGGCTCTACAGCTACGAGGCACCAGCAGAAGTCCTTGTTGCTCTGAACAACTTTTAAAAAACCCCCACATTCTGAGTTTGGACAGTGGGGAAAAACTGGCTGTCTTTCATAACTCACTGGTGCAGCTTACACTCTTGCCAAATCTGTGGGCAAAATCTACCATCCTGTGCCCCTTTTCAGCAATGGGGGTGGCAGGGCGATGCGGCAGGAGGTGGGACTCGCTTTCCGTCACTGATGTTGGTGGGTGCCTTGGGGCAAGGCTAGGGGCTGGCGGCCAAAGTGTGGCCGGTGGTCAGCCTTAAACCGGTGCTGTGCACCTTTCCATGCAGCCGATGCCTCCAATGTAATATGCCTCTGGCTGTCAAAATGAAAAATAACTGTAGTGCTGCTCCGCAGTGACAACCTGCCCTGTCTTCTCCTTCCCTTAATGGGGTGTTGAGAGACAAGGAAAAAATGATTTTATGAAGCTGGTAAAAATGTAAAAAAAAATAATTGTAGCTGCTGGGACAATCTCTGCCTTGCTAATTCCGTCTCTGAAAAATTAGAAGTTGTATTAAAAAGTGATTGCTGTAAGAGAAGGAGATTGTCTCTGCTACGGACTCTGATTGTCACATAGTCTGTAAGGTATTTATTTTATTTCCATCCAGGAAAAAGCTGTGGATGAGCTCCCCACCTGTGTGACAGTTTCCTCAGTTTTCTGCAGTGCCAAGCAAGTGGGGGTGCCACCGACCAGAGGTCCCTAAACTGAAGCAACTTAAGGGGCACAAGTTTTAGAAGATAGTTATTTGACATTTTCAAAAATTTCAGCTGCCGGATGCTTTTAGAGCATCTCAAATTAGGGACCTGCTTTATGAAATTTTTACTTTCAGTCTCACTCTGCCTTGCTTTTCCATTTGTAAATAAGACCTCTAATACCCTTATCAGCAGAGGGATTTAGCAATGATAAACAGATTTGTTTTTAATTCCTTCAGAAATCATGCCAGAAGTACAGAAAATAAACAGGAAGTATTTGGACACAGTACAGAAGCAAACCAGGATTTAATAGGCATGACGGAGACTGTGGGGGACAGAGCACAGCTTGGAAAGACAGACAGGGAAGGGCACGGCTGATTTAGGAAAACTAAGCAGAGAAAACAGGGGTTAAATTTTGCAGCGAATACCAAGAAAGGCTGTTCTTCATCTGACGTTTGGGAAGAAGCAAGAGGAAGATTTATTGAATGAGTTTGGGGACAGATAAAGAGGGAAAAGAAGAGGGTGTCAAGAGGAGGGTTATTACAGCCCACTTGGTCAGAGGGAGGCATTTGGGAAGGTACTGTGTAAGGAGCTGCTCAGCAGTCACCCACTGGCAATGAAGGACTTCACCTACCCCCTGTCCACGGAGGGACAGTCCCCAAGAGGGGCACAAGCTCGATGTACCAGGGGACACCAGGGACCTACAGCAGAGAAGGCTCCACAGGCACCAGTGGGTGCTGCTCTGGAGCCAGCAGCTGGGTGGTGCTGTCCAAGGGCAAACTGCGCCCTGAGGTGTACTTGCCAGGGGGAGGTATCCTCTGTTGTTCACAGCTTGGTGAACCTTGCAATGGAGAAACGCAGACTGCTGGAGAGCTGCGCTTTCGGTAATGCATGAGGCAAGGGAGCCCAGAGATGGTCTGTAGGAGTGACAGCTTACACAGCAAGGTTCTCCCCCAAGCAGAAGGGTATGGGACTGCTGAATCTGGATTTTGGCAGGTGAGAGGATGTGGTACATAGTCTGCTCCGTGTTAAAATCTGTTAAAACATTGAGCATCACGTGCCCTTCACATCCACTGGAAATAAAGCAAGGAAAACCTGGGGTAACTGGCGGCAAGGCACATCCACAGCTGCTGTGCCAAGACAATAATTTCTGTCTGTAAAGATAGTTCTGTGCTGAAACAAGTTGCCTAGAGAAGATTCTGCATGGGAGTCTCAGCAGGGCAGAGCCTGTCAGGATACGTCCACCCACGCAGGCCAAGGGTGGACCAGGAAACCACCTGCAATCCCTCTCAGACCCGCATTTCCATCACACTGTGAAAATGACGGTCGTTTTTAAGAGTCTCAGGAAGAACTGTCAGCCTCACAACGGCATGCCAGTTGGAGAACATACAGAAAATAAACTCTGCATACTGAGAGTAAGATAAATAGTGATGTGCCATTTGCTGGGGTACCTGTGCTCATAGAGTTACAGGCCACATCGTCACAGGTGAAGGAAGGGGCACAATTTACATTACTTTTTTTTTTCTGGGGTGCTAGAGAGTGGACTGAACTTGAAATATTGAAATATGTGTTGAAAAAGTATGGCTAGCTGTAAACTGAGTAGTGACTTGAATGGAAAATGTTCTTTGATTTATAGAGATAGCAGTTCAACAAGGGCCAGCTTCAGAAGTATTTTATATGACTTCACTATTTAAAATAGGTAAATGTGAAGTTAAATTAAGAAAATAAAATTCTAATGGGGAATAGGTAGGGAAGCAGGGACATTCAAAGTAATTACTGGAAGGCTATACCTGTTTGGGGGCAGGAGGCACACACCTAAATGATGCTAACAGGTTGGAAAGCGTTTGGAGAGGACTTGCCAGCCAGCTTGCCATCAGTTCCTGACCTTTTTTTCTGGGGTCAGAAAAACATGTCTCCCTCTGAGAAACACAAAGAAGTTCAACCTATTTACTTTAAGAAATGCAAAGTTAAGATCACAGTCCTCAAAAATCTACAAAGGGAAACGGTCTTGGTAGCTGCAAGTCCTTTAATTGGGCAAAGACAAAACAAAACACAGTTAAAGCTAGACAAATTCAGCCTGAAAGGTTCTTGTTTTTAAGAGTATGCAGCATTTTTTTCCTAAACTGTGGAATGATTTAGCAGAGGAAGTGGCAGAGCCTTTCCATCAAGGGTTGGTCTAAAAGACAGGTGATGCTTTAGCTGGTTACCTAAAGGCTGTGCCGAATGAAAGGTCAGGCGAGTTGAGTGTGTGGTCCCATCTAGTCCATGGATCACGATTTTATGTCGTTTCTGCTGTTGCTGTGATTAAAGCGCGACAGGAGCGGTTAACCTGAAGATATCTGCTCTGTCACTGGAAGTCTATCCAGTGAGAAGATGTCTGACATTCAAGAGCAAAAGGGTAAAGTGCAAGATGCTCCACGCAAAATAATTGTAACGATATTAATTGCACAGTGCTTCCAGGGCTTTTGAAGCCAGTGATTGCCAAAGGAGTGAAGAGGGGCGGCTGCTAGCTCCCTAGTGAGCCTGTGAAGCTCCCACCCATGTCTTCCTTGGTAAAAGAAACTCTCTGGTCTGTGGGGCTCCTGTGGCTTTGACCATTTCAACTGAGTGTCCCTCCCTGTCAGAGCTCTTAATTTTCAAGCAACAAAAAACCAGTTGCTCCACCTGAGGGAGGTCAAGAGAGCAACAAGTTTATGAAAAAGGGCAGGACTCAAATTAATAAATGTGGGTGGGACAGAGATGGTGAGGTGCATTTGTCTTTCACATCTAGTCACCCATGTTAATCTGTTCTAATTGCATTAGAGGGAATGAACGGGCAACAGAGCTGATGTTTGCTGAGGCCAGTGCTTCTGGCAGCTCCAAGCATCTGCTGGGAGATTTCACCAGGTCAGCTGCACTGAAGGCAAAGATGCCTCTCTCAAGCGAAAGTAGACACCGTATATGTACATATGTGTCTGTATTAGATTAGTGGCAGGATATGTACATATATATATGTACACATAAATGCTCTCAGGAGCAACATCTTAGCTTAAAAGTTTGCAGTTGATGAACATAATACCCCTTCACTCCAAACTTAGGTGAGATCCACACTTCCCATATTGAAAAACAAGCCCTTAATTTCTGATTTGCTCCTCTTGCATTTTGAATGCATTTTCCCAGCAGATAACATTCATCACGTCTCCCATAATGTGCTAGCTCTTTCATACTGATCTTCTCCAGCAAAGCTCTTCAGCAACAAGTTGTGTCTTGGCAATGGGGGCTTCAGTATAGGTCGGAGTCTGTGGGTCTCACTGAGGAGGGCTTTGCCAAGGCAAGGAGGGCAGGATCTGGTCTTGGAGATGAACATCATCTAGAATTGATGGGGTTTTATGTTTCAGTCTATTTAAACATGTTGATATTTTTCTCCCAGCTCTATGATTTTGCTACATGCAAATCAGCAGCAATGGGGAGGTAAAAAGCCCTGTCTGAAGCCTCCTCATGCCACTGCTGTACCTTACGTACATTGCCTGGAGTCCGGAGGGAACAGCCCAGTTTAATGACATCCCCATCCCCTTTTGGCTTGTGCACATCTGCAGTGGTAACTGTGGGTAGAGAGGAGTGGAGAAAAGCAACATCAAAGCACAGAGACCTTGTGTACGTGTCTTTCCATCCAACAGCTGCAAGGAACTTGCATTTTTTAGCTGATTCTGTCATTACCTCCAGTCTTGCTTCCCCGACATTTTCAATTCCAAGGTAGGGCAGCATCGAAGGCAGTGAGCTGCCCATTGGCAGAGCACTGAGAGGTGGATGGGAGGGTGATGCTGCGCTCAGGGACGCAGCCCCAGCTCTCAACTCGTACCCTTCAGGTGTGGTGCTGGCTCAGGATACAAGGTAGCACTGGACAGAAAGCCAAACAGCAAACACTTGCCTGACAGAGCGAGAGGGGTGGGCCACCGTGGGAAATCACGCAGGTACAGCTTGCTTCTGTTTAGTTTTTGCAGGCAATTTGAAGGGGAGCATCAGCAGTCTCCTCATCCCTGTGGGCCTGGCAGAAGCATTTTCCTGCTGCGGGAGGTTCGCCCATCCTTTCCACAGATGGTCTGCTGCCCCATGGGCTGCTCTTCTAAGTGCTCCTGGTGGGATCGCCCCTGGCAGAGGCCAGCGGGGCTAGAGCCCAGTGGCTGCCTGGAGCATGATGTATCTGCTCTGGGAGATTTTTGCGCAGATATGTCGAACAGAGTGTTTTTTCCTCCCGGCTGTGATGAATTGCAGTGGAGGAATGTGCAAGAGTGCTGTCAGGTATTAAAAAAACTGCACCCATCTCCTTTTCCCCATGCTCTAAACCCAGCCCTCTTTTAAGGGCTGCCAAATTCTGGCTGGCCTGAGCGTAGGGCAAGTAGGATGGTGTTGGTGCTACCACACAGTGAGGGGAGGAGAAGCAAACCAGGTGCCCTGGGCAGGCTGCTGAAGGCTCCCGAGGGGCCGGGGCTGTCCCTCCTAATGGATTTTCTGCTTGTCATGTTGTTTTCCAGGTTGCTGGGTTTAAAATGTTCTTTTTTTCCCCCTTTTCCTCACTAACTTTTGGGCTTTCCTTTTGCCAGTGGATTTTGAAAATATACTTGCAGCATGCCAGGCCTCATCCCAAGGGAAGCATTAAATGGGAATTAACAATTAACATCTATTTCCGAGCACCTGAAAAAAAGCGTTGACACTCTTCCTGCTGTTAGGCTCTGAGCTGTCATTACTTACCTCACACATGCTAATTAGTCTCATACGTGTGGCTGGGAGTGTACACACATGGGGTGGCCATCCCCACGTGCCCACTCTGTTTGGTGCTGCCTCTCCCGAGGTGAAGGGTTGGGGACCTCTTTCCAAAGTGCCTCTGTGCCAGTAAAGGATGAACCGTAAGGGCAGAGCATCCTTCAGGCTGGGTGTCCTGAAGGCGACGGGCGCTGACTGGTGCAGCTCAGTGAGCAGCAAAACTCACATTCCAAGCACGGAGACAAGCTTTTAATTTAAATACACAGGCTCTTTAAAGTCAGAGGAGAAACCTCAGAGAGTAACAGTGTGGCCCAGCCTGCCTGGTCTTTAATTTAAGAGGGCAGCACAGCTCACCATTGCATGAGGGGAATTTAGAGAGGGATTTCCTCACGGAGAGAGGTAGCCCTGGGCAGCAGAAACCTCTTCTCTCCTTTTGGTGCTTTTTCCTGGATTTCAATGGCACTAAATCCTACTGAGTCCTGCACACATATTTTGTCTCCCAAGGTAATGCTGCTGGGTAGGAAATTGCTTATAAAATGCCCATCCCTTGAGTGCACAATCTGGGGACTTGATTTTTTTTTTTTTGGCAGGGGGATGTTCATTTCCTCAACAGGTTTATTTAACATTAGGGTGTTGGAAATATATATTTATGAGAAAGCAACCATCACATAGTCAGTAAAATCCCCGATGGTCTCTCTCAGTTTTAAACAGAAAACATTTCTCTCTGCATATCGAAGCCAACACAAATCAGCGCAAACAATCGTTAAGTCATTAGGGAGGCTGCGAATGCCAGTAGTCCTAATATTAAGCCTTCTGGTGCTCTCCCTGGAATCGTCTGACTTGATTGCATCCTGTTACATGTACAATCTGCTTTCTGCTATCGGCAGACAGGCTGGCAGCCGTTTAAATTCTAATTTAGAAAAATCTGAGAGTGCTCGGATTGGGACTTTTTTTCTTTTCTGGCTTTTTTTTCCTGCTCCGATGATAATATCACCATTCCCAGAGGACAGCCTGGGGAAGGGCTTGATCTCCTGTGGGGCCAAGCACTGGCAGCCCGATTTTGGGCTGGTGTAGCCCAGAGCAAGGGCAGCCAGGAGAGAGGGTGAGCCTTGCTGTGCGTGGGGGCCATCAGCCTGCTGCTCCCCCATGCCTCCTCATCCTCATCCTCTGTCCTTGTCCCTTATCGGGTTTGTTTTCCATGGAGACGTGGGAGAAGGTGATGCCAGCATTCCTGCAGCCCATGGAGGGACAAGCCTTTTTTGGGGGGTTTTCTGGACTAAGGAGGCAGGATGAAGGACATAGTGGGAGCTGGGACTTCGGTCAGGCACAAGGATAAACTTTATCTTTCTGGGGAAAGAAAGGTGAAGAGAAGGTGGTGTTCTAACATGAATGGGAAGGTTGTTCCCCCTCAAACTCTTCCACTCATCTGGTCGACATAAAACAAGGGGGAGCAAGGAGAGCCCCCTCTTCCCGGCAGCCCCTCCTGCAGCCTCTTGTGCAACCCTGGCCCTTGGTGGCACATCCCACCACTGCGGTGAGTCGCTAGCTGAGCAGATGGGGCTCCTCCTGAGCCTTGCACTCTCCTCCCTGTCCTCTCGGGCTTGTGAGGGCAACCCAGACAAAATGCTGTTTGCTGAAGATGCCTTGCAGCACCGACCCCCAGAGCCGCCATTCAGCCTCATGAAAGATTTCCCTTTGCAAACCTCCTCTGGCCACCCAAGGTGTGAAGTCACTGGCTGCTGCTGGTGCTGCTTGGCACCTGCCATTTCATCTTCCACGGGCATGAAACACCACCAAGAGTGCCAGCTACCGATACAGCCTGCGGTAGCATTAAGCATTAATTCATTTATGCTGTTTAACTATAGGCAAGGCAGTTTAAAAGGTTTTAAAATGCACAGGGATGTAAATTCCCCTGACTGATGCTTATGTATAAGTCTCTCTCATTTGCAAAGCTATGAAGATGTCAGGAGTTTTCCTGTAGGATTTGTCTGGGATGCTGGCCCGAGGCCAGCTTTTGCATCCTTAGGGCTACTTTGTAGAAGGGATCTGCAGATGCGGGCAACCTTCATACAAATGCCATCTCCCCGGGTCCTACTTTTGGGAAACCTTGTCCTGAGAGAATATTTTCTGATTTTTGGTCATGGCTCCATGACATGGTGAATTGTAACCACCTCCTCTGAAAATACGTTGTCAGCGTGGAAACCCTGGCATAACTGTCTATATACAGATCATTAACTGAGTGCGAGGGAAGTAATTTGCCCTGCAAAATTTAGCTCCTTGGTGTTACTTTACACAACAAAATCTATATAAGCAAATAAAACCTGACAACCCCACTTTTGTTTGCAATGAGCCACAGCAGTCTATTGACTGCCTCCTGAGAGAGGCTACACGCATCTCTAGTTGAGAAGAGCCATCAGATGTGCCTGACTCCTGCTCCAGGACTCACGGGACACTGGTGAGCACGTTTTATCCATGGAAGACACTTGTTTTTTGGAGGGGTCTGGGAAGCCATGAGAGGCAGACACACTCCCAAGTGGTAGAGCATCCTTTGGCCAGCTTCCCACCAACGCAGGCAAACCGTCCGCCCCGACTCCTTCAGCTCTGTGCAGCAGGGGTGGACCTGGCCTGGGGGCTGGCACCCACATACATGGTGGGATGGAGAACTACTGGGAGATTTGGAGGCAGTTTGGTTTAATCTCTTATGCCAAAAGTAGTCTCGAGGGAGGCTGGGGGAGCAAACAAACACTGAGTTTGCCTAATGGCTGTACTCCCAGGGAGACACTCACTAAAAATGAGGATGTAGGAAGCCTAGGAGAACTGAAGGGTGTTTCGGTAGATGCTCTGAGATGCTCCAGGAGCAAAGTCAGGACCAGTGGTTGAACACCAGGCTGATGACTTCAAAACACAGCCTCAACTTGCTGTTCCTCAATCAGCCTACAAATCTCCTGCAGGGTAAGCCTTCTCATCCCTCTATTATGCAGAAACACGAGAAGTAGGTTTGATCTTTCAGCTCATGAAAAATCAGTCGAGGTGGCAGGCAACAGAAAGTCTGGTCCCCCCTGGAAGAAGCAGCAACTCCTCCATCTTCACACAGGTGGGACTACATCGCTTTTGCCCACAGCAGAAGCTGGTGTGAAATGCTGGCATCCCTTGCCCTGTGTGCTGTCATACCAACAAGCCACGTCGAGGAACAAATGCCTGCTATTTTTAGGAAGGCTGTTATTTTCATCGTAGGGAGAGGAAACTGGAAAGGAAAAGGAAAAGCTGCAGAAGTTAGGCGACTTTCCTCCAGGAAAGCAGGAAAGAACAACAAGACCTGGCAAAGAGGCAGCAAAACTCCCTTTGCTGTCAGGACTGCATTGTCCCAGTGCCAGCAGGAGAGGTGTGGGCATGGGGATGTGCTCCAGGGAGCGAGCGGCTCCTTTTCCTTGCTCACACTCCTGCTCAGATTTTGTACCCCCTTGCTCGAGGACACCAGCAGTGACACCAGCACCTGCTTCTCCTCCCTGCAGCAGCTCTTTTGGGAGTAGAAGGAGGTGACGGAGGCATTTGGAGGAAAGTGTTGCGTGCCTGGGGCCGTGGCAATGGGGAACCTGAAGGTAGCTCAAGAAGGAACGGTGTATATATGGCTGCATATAAAAATATGAGTGTGTATATATGTGCAGGATTTTAGCCAGAACAATGAGTCTGAGGGTTTGCCACCTGGAGCCCCCCTCAGTGTTTTCCTTTCCCTGCTCCCTGGGCTTGCTCCCCCTGCCCTGCAAGGGACCGGACCAAAATGGCAGCTCCTGCACCTCTCCCCCCTCTCCTTTCTCATCACCTTGTGCTTTTGCTGGTGGGAGAGGGGTGCTGGCAGTGCCCTCCCCGCCACAGCTGAGTCTCCAGCTGCATGGGCAGGTGCAGGGGCTTCACAGCTGCAGCTGTTCCTCGAGGCCGGGTTTGTTCCTCGCAGCATCTGTTTGGGCTCCTGCCACAGAAGGGGGCCTGCCTCCCAGGGGGAAGGGGCTTTACCTCGCTGCCAGCTCCCCTCCGGGGAAGCAAGACCTCCAGAGCACCACAAAACTCTGCCAAGGAAATGAAGCCCCTGTGGTGGAGACAGGGTAGGGGAGGGCGGCTGGACCAAGCCCTCCTGGGAAGGCAGGGGATGGAGAGGGGCTGGCATGGGCATGGGGCACAAGTGGCCCTTTGCTCAGGGCCCGCTGATGACAACACATGAGTTTGGGTCATTTTGTGGTATTCCTTTTTTGGTAAAGATGTTAATTTTACTGGAGAAAAATTATTTCCTGGAGAAAAGTTATTTCCAGGGTGAGTACCCCATTGTCACCACATGCAGTTAAGGTCTAGTCCTGTACTTCTGCTGACAGCCACCAGATCTTCATCCGAGCTTGGAGAGCAGCCTACAGCCACTTACCTGCCCCAAGGGGAAACCCCTCTCCCTCCTCTGAGTGACAGGTTTGTGACATGTGCCTTGAGGACATTCAGTTTCTCAGAAGTCACAAAGGGCACTCAGTGCCAATAGCTGCCAGATCATGCATGCTTTCTGTGGGTATGCGTATGACTCTATAGGCAGTCACACAAACATATATATAGATATACACACACATACGTGTATACAGCCTGTGCACCCAAAAACATTTATGGGCAAACAGGGTCTGACTCAGTCACACAGAGATGAAGCGGACCACGTCCCCTACTCTCTCTGTCTCCATCCCTCCCTCCCTCCCCGGGCAGTTTAAGGTGGTCTCCTCCGGTGTGTGAGTGCAGGGGCTGGGCAGCGCAGACGTTAGCACTGGCTGCTTCCCGTGGTGTGCGGCTGCTGCTTCTGTGAGTCAGTGCAGGTGGCAGATGTTTCACCTCCAGTGTCAGTACAATGCTCATCTGCACAGTCTCAGGTTAGATGTTTTTTTTTTTTCCTATTTTTATGTTTTTTTCAACGCTCAGATGATTCACCTCCTCGTGCCAGTGCTTCAAAAGCTTCAGTCCCAGGGGCACTGTCTTCTGTGGTCGGTCTTCTAGGAAAATCGTGCCACCACTTCCCTCCCTCCCTGCTGAGCAGTGCCGTCTGGGCTTTTTGCACTCTTTGCCTTCTTTTGACTTACGGTTGGGTTTATGTGGGATCTGGTTAGCATTAGCTATTTGGGAGCGACAATTTTCCTTGCCATCTCATCCCTAATATTTTAGGAGGAAAGTGATTACCACAGCATCTTCCAGTCTCACTCCTGCAGGACTTAGCAGAAGTTGGTGACGTGGTTTGGCTGAAAATATTTCACACTACCAGAAGAGTCTCCCCAAACACCTCTCCCTGGGGCAAGGGGGCGTGTCACACCTGAAGGAAACAAAAATGTATGCCCGGAGTGACAAAGCACATACTCAGTTTTTACGCGCGCTGAGGTGAAACCCTTTCAGCTGCCAGCAGTAAAACTAGTTAGATATTGGTCCTCTGCTGTACCTGTTGGCCCATGGGGTGTTGAGAAAGAGCTGCTGGAGATAACGAGGGTGGAGGGCATGAGGGCTTTAAACTGGGTGTTCACAAGCACCAGATGGAGATGGAGATGATGGGAGATGACAGGAGATGATGGGACATGATGGGACATGGGCAAGTGGACATCAAAGAGCCATGAAATCAGTCCAGAGAGCAAGAAATATCCAGCAAATATCCTTCATTCCAGGAAGGATATATCCCCACAGATGCGAGGAATGGGGACAACAAGGGAGAAGGGGGAAAGTCTGTCCCCCAGCATGGATGTGGCAGAGAGACCACGTGGGTTTGTGGCTTAGATTTTGACTTTAGCATTTCTTGAAAAACAGTAATAGTTTCTCAGAATACTCCAGCAGACGTGAAACGTGCTTGCTGTGGATATGTTTTCACTGCTTGTGGATGTCCTCTGAAAAGAAGAGAGCTGTAAAAAGCCTGCCTTTCTAATTGAATGTGTGTGTACATGGAGAAGGTGCAATCTAAGATAATTAATGCTAATTAATTATTACATGGTCAAATGAGCAGGAAACACATGTGGAAACTCAAAAAAAAATTAATTATATGAAAATAGGATAATCACTTGTGTGTTCAGATACACATTTATCTGAGCAAGCCTATACTCAGCATTTTAAAAAGGGTTACTATAGAAAAAAAAAAGCTGTGAAGAGAAAACATTTCCTAAAATACTCCCTACTGCATATTAAAAAAAAACCGAAGCTAGCAAAAAATAGATGAAGTTGAGAAAAAGAGGCTAGTTTCAGTATCACTTGCCTTCAAAGGGGAAAATACTGACATTGCACAGCCTACTGCACTCTCGCCATGCAAATACGCTTGGCCTGTGAATTTAATCACTGTTAAAAAAAAATAGAAAGGGCTAAATTTCGCTCATTGTCCTCAGGGTGTGTAATGTTTTGTTTTGTAAGCCATTGCAGCGAGGCTGGAGAAAACAAAGTGAGAAGGCTGGCGGGTGAATGACTGAAACCCGTGGGATGGGAAAGCGGAGAGGCAAACTGATGGGTTTTGTGTCTGCCACAACTTGGGCTGAATAACCATTACAGCTGTGTGCAGACAGAAGCCAGTTTCCTTACAAATATAAAAATACTTGCTTAGAAAGTCTCCAGAGCTATCAGGATCCAGGTTTTCTTCCCATATGGCTTTTTCCCTGTCAGCTCCCCGGCCATAGTCCGTGATGAAACGCTTCTCCTCCGCAGCTGAGGCAGCTGGTGGAGGCAGGAGGAGAGGGCAGCTGCAGCCTGGGAAACTGGGGTTCCTCAAGCCAACCAGCCCGTGGGGTTCACCTCCCTGATCTCCACACGTTGCCATGCGTCAGGCGTACAGCATTACATTGCTAAGGAGATACACCACCTCCTTCAAGCACCACCTCCTTCAAGCACCACCTCCAGGGTTACTGGGGGGATGTGTGGGACAGTCCATGATGGAAAATGCAGAAATATGTCTGTCCAGGAAGCCTGAGATGGGGGAGGCAGTGGGACCAGAGAAATAAAAGTCAGCTCCTGTGAGAGTTAAAATACGGAACTTTATCATCAAAATTTCCCCCTTTCTCCCTCCTCCTCATCCAAGGATTCTGATTTTAGGTGTTTTAATGAAAAAGCAAGCTTGCCAAATGTTTGCAAAAAAAAATTGCTAAGTGGAAAATCTAATTTTATTCTAAAACATTGTTTGATTCAGAAATTCATCCTAATCCTTGTCTGAAGACTTGCAGTGCCAAGACACATAGGTTTATCTGCTTACACCCTTCCTCTGAGGAGCAAGTGCGAGGAAGATGAACAGAGCTTGGACCTTTCTCCAAGGAAGAGCACCACAGCTTGCTGTGGATGCGCCTCAGTACAGACTTTCTATCACCTTTGGGGGAAAAGGAAGAAAGAAGGAGGAGCTGTCCTTGGAAAGAGGTAATGATCTGAGCGCTTCCTGGGACCTGCCCTTGCACAGAGGGCTGGAGGACGCACTCAGGGCTGCACCTAAAGACATAATCAAGTCCTCAGAAATATGTAACAACTAAATTCTAGTCCCTGAAACTCAGCAGCAACACTGATTTGGGGTTCATTGAATATTTTATCCAGGCACAGGCAACAGGTCAATCTCCAGGAAGCAGGTGGATGAAAGTGTGAGCAGGAGTGTGTGATTTGTGTTAAATTAGAAATAATCAGTTAAGCCAACAGTGGTTCCAGGGAGCCACAGCAGATCATTTCAGTAATTGATTTTTTGGGAGCTGTGCGGATAGAGCTTTTCTTTTTTTTTTTTTTTTGTATAATGGATCTGTCCCCCAGTGATTAACTAAGTAATTCCTCTAGCAATTACATCCTCTCCAAAATTACAGTTCTGTGGCTTAGAAGTTACTGGGAGCAGCTCTGATCCCCATGCCCACATGGTTTACCCCCATCCCACTCAGACCCGGCTGTCCCCCATGCTCTAGCCCCGTGATCCATCCTCCGAGCTGCCTGCTTGCATGTGAGAACCTGGTTGCAACATCTGTAAATGCGATATAAAGACAGGGCAAACGGCTCACACCCTGGCCCCGGCACAAGGGCCGTGCCTGGTCTCTCACTGGCTCCTAAGCCCGTGGGGCAGGGAGGGAAGTGTCAGCAGATGCGGAGTTGGCCACTGGGCGCAGGATTTGGGACACAGGCATCTCGTTTCTCACCCAGGATCTCAATGTTTGCTAATGCTGGGGATCCAGCAATGCTGTGTGGTAGCTCAGGCAGGAGCAGCTTGTCTTCTCTCAGTAGCTGTGGAGTCGTGTGTGTTTGTGGTTGGAGGTGCAACAACTCACGGAGGAAGGATCTCTGACTGCATATGGGTGCAGGTGTGACACAAATGGGTCGTCTGGGTGCCAATGTTGTGTGCTGTCTGTCCTGCTCTGTTTCCAGATGCATTTTGGGCATACCTAGGAGATAGCAGACAGACTTCTTCTATTAACTTTAAAATTGCCACCTTAACTCCAACACAGTTAGCAGAGCATGATTAATCACTTTCATCCCTGAGTGGGAGCTGCACAGGCACAGCTTTTCCCAGAAGAAAACTAAACTTGAGAGTGTATGATGGAGGCAAGTCCTTACGGCCACTGGCCAATGGCAAATGATTACAAACTAGCAGGGGCACCTGCTTCCTTCAGCTTTGAATAATCCCGATAATTAACCTTTGATGCTGGTATCATCAATGTGGCATTGGCTTGTCAAGTTGGCAGGAGCCCGTGCAGTCTTAGCAACAAGAAATTTCTTCTGTGAATGCTTAAAACTTTAATATTTTTTTACTGAATAGGTAGGATGGGAGTCAGGCCACAGCAGAAACCCGAGGAGTTTCCCAGGAGACCTTCCAAAGTCTTTGAGATACTAGCAGGTCCACCTGTAAAGTTATTAAAAGCAAAGAAAATCTTCTCTAAAGAGCTTTTGGCTATTTTTATTGCTTTCTTTCCCTCCCTCATTTACCTGGCCAAATCTCTTCAATCTGCCTTTATTTAGTAAAGTTAAGGAAAATATTTTCTTTTATAAACTGAATCCTTCCTGAGTGATCTTGGCAGAAGAGATAGAAAAAAAGAATACAAATCACAGCACCAAATTTATTCCTAACAATGAGAGCTGTTGCTGCTAGTCCTGAGACAAACAGATAAGTCCAGTAATTATAGATAAGTGCTTTTGTTTGATCTGTATAACAATTTCTGCATTTTCAGGTAATTTCCCTTAGGCGTTCACAAGCAAGTGGGAAGCTGTTCTTATACAGACTGTATTTTAATCTATTTTCAATTGACTTCTTGATGAGCAAACAAACAACTTTCTTCCATTTTTAGGACTAAACCTTTTCCTGAGACTTGATATGAGCTGAGGTTATGATTGGTTTTTAATATTATACTTTCTGACTTCTGCCCTTTCCCCCAAGTAAGGCAGTAAATAATATAAAATATCCCATTGCTTCATTCTTGGTTTTCCCCAGTAAAAATAACTTCAAAATGCCCTAGCATCTTGAGAGGCCTTATTACAACTTGGGAGCCAAAAGCCCCAGCCAAGATTTGTTCTAACTCTGCTAGATGCTATACAAACTTCTCCAGAGAAGTGAGAATAATGTGTGAATAACTCAAACCTTCATTTTCCCATGAAAAATGGGAAAAATTCAGATTCCTATGAAAGCCCAGTGAGATGTTTTCCAGAGGTACAAACAGAGACACAGATGCCTTGCTAAACCCCATGCACCCCACACTCTCAGCAAGCTAACACGCAACCAGGACTTGCAGGCTGCTCACAGGAACATTCCCCTGGCCAGGATGTTCGAAAGTGGACATGAGCTGAAGCGAGCTCCGTAACTAAGTGATGAAGTCAAGCTTTTGATATCCCAGCTTCAGCTCCCTGAAACAAAGTCAAAATCACGTGGCAGGTTGGCACGTTAGCAGTATGGCCCGGACAGTTGTTCAGAAAACACTCCTCTGGCTGAAATCTCCCCACGGTATTGGTGTTTGTATGTGGCTGTAAGAAATTTCAGAGGTTTCTCCTAAAGAAGGATATATTTTTTGATGTGCCAAGTGAGCACAATATAGGCTGCTTGTCTGCTTGGTTGGAAATGGTTCTTTTAGTGGCAAGAGAGGAGCTATTTGAGAAGGCCTAAAGCAAACCAGGTATGTTGAGCTTTGCATTTTGCTCTTCCTCCTTTTCTCTACTCTTTCTGGTCCCAAAGGCAGTAGCATTGCTCCAGAACAGCAGCATTCACTGCTCCTACCTCCAGGTTCAGTTTGGCCCTGATGGTGACCCCGAAAGGAGTGGCCAGTCAGTCTGGCTGAAGATGAGGGTGGGTGGGTGGTTTACCTTTTTTTTTGGGGGGGTGCTGATGCTGGGGGTAAGGATGGACGGAATGGTGGCCGAGAGAGGCAATGAGAGCATGGCCCATGAAATTAGGTTGCTCTGAGCTGTTTTTGGTGGCCCGGCAGCTGTTGCTCTTTGACAAGGGGCTGTTACCCTTTGGCAATGCAAAACCTCATGTGGTCCAAAGAAACCTCAGTCTTGGCAGTGTTGTGACCAAAAGCCATGTCTGAACTGGTTGCAGCTCTACTTCTTGCAATGAAGCTTCAAGGATGTTCCCATGAAGTTTCTAGGGCCTGGTGAGCCCTAGAGTTAAAGTATCTCAGCTGTGTTTGGGTTACTGATACCACCTTAATGAAAAAAATGATGAACTGGATGAAGGAAGGTCGGTATAAGAAAAAATTGCTGCATTTGTTGCCATTCTCCTGGTCGGACAGTGGAGGGCTAGCCAAGAGGAGGTTTCTCAGCTGCTGGGAGGTGGGGACAGGAGCAGAGACAGTTGCTCCTGGGAGGGGCACCCCATGCTGGCTGAGAGCAGGGGGGCCGTGAAGGATAGTCACCACAGCGTGACAAGGATATGTGCACCACATAGCCAACTGCTCCCCGACAGTGTTGAACTGTGATGAGCTTCCTGAGTGCAATCCGCGTTTGTGCCCACCTGTGCTCCTCGAGATGGTGCCTGAGGAGGAGGCGGCCATGCTGTCTGGTGAGAAGGAGAGCTCAGCTTGTGTATCTATGAGCATCTGCCCTTTGCCATCAACCCTTCCCTTTACTAGACGGGACATTGCCTCAACGTCTCCTCGAGAACAAGGTGTACCAGAAACCTCCAACCCAATGAAGGTGATTCCACTCTTTGTCACTTTTGACACTGACCTTTCACTGATGATTTCAGCTACCTCTGGGCATACCTAAGCCAATTTGACCACTTCCCATCAAGCTTTCCCTGATTTTCTTCTTTCTTGGACAGTTTTCTCCATTCAGACAAATGGAAGATGACACGTCTCCCACTTAGGAGAAAGGAATAGCTAGTGGGATCGTGTTTGATGAAGTGATTGTGCCTGGCAGTGAGGGAGCACTAGTGTTTAATTGTGGGCCATGTTAGTGTCAGCTAGGTGTAAAGGGAACGAGTGTCTAATAAGTATTTGACACAGTTCATTATCAGTCATGGTAGATTAAATAACACAACATACATTAACTCATTTAATAATTAGCTACCATCATATCATCTTGATAAAAGAGTACTATTAAGTAAGTCCGACATTGTATTAATACAGTCTTTAATTTTTAACATGGAAGATTAAGATAAAGCAACTGCCAAGTATCGCATTGTAACACCTTTTCCAGATACCTTGGGCTAAACATCTTTTTGACAGCGTTAAAGCTTGCTGGGAGCAGTTAATGTTAACTCCTGTGTCTGAGATTTTTCTGAAACCTTGAGTATTTGTATTAATTGCTCACTTGCCTCCCATTCCTTTGGGAAAGAGCAAACTGGGAATAGACACCTGACACAGCAGAGCTAGTTTCAGAGAAGGAAAGGCAAGGATGCAGTGAAACCACACAGAGCTGGGACCATCCCAGGCAGGGGAGGACAGGGAGGAAAGATGGCCAGAGGAGCCGGCTCAGGTCTGTTGCAGGCTTCTTCCATGGTGCTTGAGCTCTTCCTTCACCTCTTTTTGCATCACTTTCTTATCTGTGAAAAAATAGGAATATTATTCTTCTTTTTTCCATGTCATTTCGTTTGCTCTGTCACTGCTAGCCTTGCCATACTACATGTAGGGTTAACCACATTTCCTGGGCTGGTTCGGGAGGTACTGAGACCGTAATAGCTGCTGTGTGTGCTACCCTGTAAGTGTTTCTGTTGACTATGTGGAAAGCCCGGGTTTATGCTAACGCAGCAACAAAAGTGATGTGTGATTTGCAAGTGGCTTAAGCTGATTACATCTAGGAGATATCCTCCTCATAGTGAAACACTAGTAAGAAGTGGGATGAGAAACACTGTTGTTGGAGTTACGATGCATAAATTTGCTGCATTGTTTCCATTGTTGCTGACATGCTTTGTTCTAGCGGTGCTTTTTTGAGCCACTTGGGTAGGACGTTCAGCAGGACTTTTGATCTCTTGCCTGTGCTTCTAGGTTTAAAAACACATAGGAGAAGGCCCGCTGGTGGGAATCACACACAGATCCGGCTGGGGCACTGGTGGGTGCCCAGGGGAACGCAGAGCTACAGTGGGGTTTCACAGCAAGAGCTTCCCCAGCTAAAGCCACTGTGTAACAGTGCTGGAGTGATTTCTCTTATAGGTGTTCTCCGGATCCTTTTTCAAACCTCTGTAAGCTTTTGGCACCCAAAGAGACATGCTGACAGGTTTGGCCAGCCGCCCTGCAGGTAAGCATCTTTCCCATTTTCAACACACTGCCTGCTAGTTCCTTTCCATGCCCACTTAGCTCCTCTGTTAAAGTGAGAGTGAACAACCCTCTCCTGTTGATGTCTACCAGCTCATTGCCTTTCCTGTGTCACTGGGCAAGTTGTTGCATATTAATGTGGGGTTTTGGGGACGTTTAATTTCAGTTTAACTTCAAAAGCTAGATTTAAGTTATTTCTGGGGAAAAAAACTGCTAGAAGATAAGTATTTGATTTGCAAATATATATTAACTAAGATGAATATGAATTTCTGTTATTTATTGCTGTGCTGACATGAAAGACTAAGTGACCATGCCATAGAGAGATTGCAGAGGTCTTCATGACAGGAGCTTAAATACTGTTAGACTGGTACATTCCTTGTTAAATACTGCAGTAATGCCAATGCCCAATATTACAAAATAATGGTAGGCTCAGGAAAAAAAAAAAAAAACAACCAGAAATCAACTTAAAACCAAAAGAATGAAAGGAATATATCTATCTATCTTTTTTGGTTTTTTTTACCTTCTGGTTTTTGAGAATGCTGTTTATGCTTGCAAGGGCTTTTCTTACACTCATATGCTGTATTGACACTTTTTTATTATATTGAAAACCAGGCTCCCATGACATTACTCAGCTGAAGGGCTAGGGCTTTACGAAAAGCAAATATGACAAGATACTTGAAAAAAAATCATGGAAGATGGCAAGCTGTGGCTGCTTAAAGCATCTTTCCTGGTGAAACAAGTTGACTAGGCAGCTGGGGGTGGGAATAGATAGATTTATTCTGAAAATCACATTAACAGTGTTCATGCAGGAAAATTATCTCCTGATGGGAGGTGCTAATTGTTATTAATTAGGCAACTTACAGATTAAATGATTAGTATTGACCCACAATATTAAAACAGTAAATTACTTATAGAGTGGGCAAGATGACAATACAGGAAATTGAATAAGTTAATAAATCAAAATTAATGTGAGTCTGGAACAATTATAGTCATTAGTGGAACTACAGTCACTTTAAATATGTAACAGGAAGGCCATAAAAGCTAGTAACATTACCATGGAAAGGGATTTCTTGGGACAAACAGAGATACAGACTACCTCCGAACCCTCGTGAGGTGCTGAATGGGGGCATTGAATGTGGGTGCACCTGCGGACAGGAGAAGCATTTCTTCTCTGTGGCTTTCATTGAGGGGGCTCGGAGAAACTGCTTCCAAGCTGTGTGCAATATGCACCTCTCCACTGAAGCCAATGAAAATTAAAGACTATAAATACCTCTTAAGATCAGGCTTTGATGTAATGTCCTCCCAGAGATTAACAAAAAATAAACGGCACTTAATTTAATAAGCCCAAATCCCGCTCCACACTCATAAGGGCCTTTTAAAGTGCCTTGAAACTCGGATATCACTAATGGTTCAGAAGAAAAATCACTGCTCAGGGGCTGCTGGGACCCTCGGCTGCCTGTTGCTCACATTGCTTTTGCTTTCTTATCAGACTGCGTCGGTACGGCCGCTTTGCTCCTGCTGAGAGCTGGGGCCTCGGTCCATAAGCTTTCCCTCTCTCTCCCTCTGGGCACAGGGACAGTCTGCCTGGAGAAACAATCGTTTCCCACACTGTGGAAATATTTTGCTGCCTATCACAAGAGGGGCCTCTCCCAGCAGTCATGATCTGGGAGAGGGTTGCAATGTGTGTGAAGCCATTGGCTACAGCTGAAAGACAAGCTCGGATACCTGCCCACAGCTGGTGTCTATGGAAGCCCGTGCAGGTTGTGTCATCTGCTACACAAAATGAGCATGTACATCGGCAAGGTGGTTCCTGCAAACCTCCCTTTTGAAAGTATAGTCGCAGTTACTCAGTGCATTGAACATCACACACAGCAGGGCATGTTCCCCAGCCCTTCTTGCCACAGCCTAAAACAGAAGGGAAGGAACTAAGTTCAATGGCAAAGCCTTCATTGACTTGAGTAGATGACACGCTTGGTCTCAAACGATGAAATCTCACATGTACCTGTGAGGTTTCCACCCATGAAAGGGAAAAAGGCTTGCACTTTAGGGATGAGCTATTTCTACCACTAAGGATGCAGGACCTTGTGTTCAAAGAAGACGATCTTCTTGCTCTTCAATGTGAAGATGCAGGTCCTGGTCACCTCTGGAAACCATGGCCAAACTGGATTCTGATGCGTGGCAACATGCAGACTCTTACACAGGGCTACATTTGAGAAGAGAGAGACAAAAACACACTCTAGATAGACAACAGGCCAAAGGAGGTAGCATGCTATAGATCTGATCTCCTTTATTCATGTTAGCTTATGAGAAAATGCAGCAAAGCCTCAACACCCAGTCACCAGGAAACTGAAGATCTCCAGTCATTTTGCATCCAGAAGCAGAGTTGTACTCTGTTACTGAGGCAGATTTAATCAACAGGAACCAGTGCTGGAGGGCAGTAACAGATAAGCAGAGAAATTAGTCCCACAGTCATTATAAT
Organism: Chlamydotis macqueenii; assembly: GCF_036417535.1. NCBI lineage: Eukaryota > Metazoa > Chordata > Aves > Otidiformes > Otididae > Chlamydotis > Chlamydotis macqueenii. The sequence continues at coordinate 27,217,613 of NC_141559.1, forward strand.
TAAAAACATCTGGGTGATGTCAGCCTGCCTAAAAGGCCATTTTCATGGAGAGTTTGTGAGCACTCCTAAAATTGGCAAGAGCAAGCCCTTGCATTACATGCCACACTTTTTCTGTGTGCATGCGTGCGTGTCTGTGCAATATTTATGGGTTTGGATATTCCCACAAATACTGTTTCCTTTTTTTCAATGTTGGAAAACCAATGCCACTTAGGAATTTACAAGGACAAATCGATGGCCAGACTCCTCAGCAGATGGAAATGTTTAACAGCTTTCTGTATCCAATGGAGAGACATACCACAGATGTATCTCACTGAGAGACTTCAGCCAAGTCTTTATTTGTACACGGGGAAATGTTCTTTTTTTTTTATATGAGACTTTTCTTTTCACTGACACTGAGCAGAAGCAAAGAAGCTGTACCTCTCATCCTTGCCTCCAGCGCAGCAGAGTTGGCTCTGATGAAGGCAATTCAGATGGAAAATGGGCAGTTTAACTTTCCTTCCTGGGATGTATGGCAAGACTTTCAATATCAGTACCCTTCAACTGCAGAATATACCCTTCACCTTATTATTAAATAAGGTGAAGATAAATAGGCTACCTCAGGGCCAATGCTGGAGAAGAAGTGAGTTTTCCACTGGGACACCCGGGAGGGTTGAGCTGGGCAGTGGGCACAGGAAGGAACGTTGAGCCAGCGCCGATGGGAACTGAGTGCTGCTCTGCTTTTCTCTGGGATGGGAAAGAAAGGGGTGGCCAAACTCTGCACCCTCCCTGCCTCTCTCCTGCGTCCAAATCCCGGTCTGTCAGCCTGAGGGGATGAATGTAATGCGGTCTTCTGCATTTCTTGCTTTGCGGCTTTATTCCTCACCTCTGCCTGTGTCTTCGGGTGGCACTAAAAATCCCTTCTGCGTGCCCTTGGGTTGAAGGTGCAGACAGGGTGGGGATGCTCTCATCAAGCTGCCTTGGTGAACAGGGAGCGTGGCTTACTGCAAGCAGGCGCCCGTGCTGCCCTTTCAGGGACAGGCAGCTTAGGGACGTGCCCGGGACTTTCCTGCTAGAGAAATAGGCCAGAGCAGGTATAGCCACAGGATGTTTTCCCTTTCCAAAGGTCAGTAAGATTTTCTGATGAGGAAGGACTAATATCTGTAATGGCCAAAAGGGCTTTTAAAAAATTATTATTATTATTATTAAGTGTAATTGACAACGACCCTGATTTTTATTGGTTGTAGAACTTGTGTTGCCCCTGCCAATAGCTGAACTTCACAGTTTATTGGTTTGTTTTACAGTCTGAGCGAGTCATCCTCATTAATGTTAATGTAAGACTGTCAAATTATAGAGAGCTCAGGCCTTTTTCAGATGCTCTCCTTGTTATTTTATGGGATATGATGCGGAGGAATGGATGCTTTAACACAAACTTGCTGCTGCTCCAGTGGCTGGTGGGAGAGGGTGCAGTGAGGGTTGCTGTGAGTTATGGGAAGACGCGCTGTACAGTAAAACGTCACCAACATCCTCATTAATGGATTGCTGCAGGAAATTTTAACTGCACTAAAATTAACCTGGGTTATTGTTCAAGCGTTTTATCAGACTGATCTAATTGGCTTTTCCAGGTGTTTATACCATAATGGCAATGGTGGTATTTACACATCCTATGAAACTCTCTAAAACCCTGCAAAAGTGCTATGCTAGAAATTGAGTTTTCTCTGTGTAAAAGTCTCTCTGGGGCGGAGAGGGCTTGCCCTGTCTTTGCTATACAAAAAGTATAATATTTTTTTTTTTAGGGTGAGGCCACTGTAACGTATCCGAAGCTCGTTGCAACTGACTTTATGGTTCTCAGCAACGGAGAATGTCATCCCTTTGGCCCCACACTTTCAGGAGCAGCCTCTGAGACACAGTACCGCATGCATTGAGGATGGTCGTTCCAGCGCTGGTGTGCAGAGGTGTGGAGCTGCGATTGCCCTGGGCCCTTGATGGGATCCTCTGCAGCTCTGAAACAAGCCTGCTGGCTGAGCATGCCACAACTGACGCATGAAGAAAACAACAGCCACTTTGTTGATGTTTTAGACAAAATGGAAGAAAAAAAGCCATGTACTCTGACCTCTTTGCTGCAATGTGCTCACCATATTGTTTTTCCTAGCCCAAAGGAAGTTCTATTTTATAAAGTGCACAAATAGTGCTCCCAGTAGCTGGGGCTATTTTGAAGATGCCTTTTTTTTTTTTTTCCTAGCACATAGTGTCTTGAAAATATTTTAAGTTCTTGCTAAATAGAAAATAGGTTTTCTTTAAGAGATCTGTATTGTAGGAATATGCACAGAGGCAAACCTTGCCAGGCATTAAAAATACTCAACTGAACAACTTCAGTTTGTATCAAAGTGCCATCACCAATACCACAAAAGCAAGGGACTGTGTTTGGGCAATGTCAGACATGCTGCATTTTAACCAAGCTTCAAGAAAAGCCATGTGGTGGCAAAGTTGACCTACACAAACTCTTAAAAGCAGAGAAATGGCCAGTCAGAGGGAGGCTTGCTGTGAGCCCTGCTGCCTGGTCCTGCTCTTCCTTCCCCTGCAGCCCCTGAAAGCCTCCTCTGTAGATGGGGTGAGGGTGTCCTGCTGGCAATGCCGCACGGCTGGGAAGGAGAAGGGTTATTGTCTGCCCTGCCCTCCCAGAGCTAATTCCCACTGTGGGTCCCCAGGCTGATTGCGATGCCTCCCGAAAAACTGAGAAAGACAAAGGATGCCCTTAGGACAGGCGGAGAGGGCTTGCCTGGCTGCGTTTGCTGCTTCGCTCCCTCCCAAGGCAGCAGTGGATGAGAGGCACAGGCGCCTGACTTCTGTCCGGCTCCGAAGCCTTGTAAAACATGATAGACCAGATCAAAGGCTTTGGCAGCTTAATAGCTACTTCCCTCCTTCCCTGCTAGCTTTTTGCTAAGGCGGTACTGGGAGCGCAAACCTGAACCAACAGGTCAAGTGCAAAATCACATGTTTTCACAGGAAATCACATTTGCGCTTCAAGAACAGGGAGAAAAAAGCCCGAGACCCACAATTCGCTGAGCTGGTTATTAGGCATGTACAAACCTGAGGAAATGGCTGCTCCTGCAGCCTCGCACTTGGCTGGAAGTGGGCAGCGGAGGTGGCGAGGCTTTCACCATCCTTTTCATCATTCGTTGGCCTCAACTCTCCCTGCTTCAGTGGTGCAAACCAGTGATACTTGCTCCCGTGGGATTCGCGATCCACTGTTTCTAGCAGCAAAGTGCGACGGGGGCTGATGGTGATGCACTGGAGGAAGAAGAGAGAAAACCACACATTCTCATCGCCAGGATTAATTGTAAGTATCTGTGCTGGTGCGTGTGAGGCAGGGGATCTCTAACAGGCATATCGCTTGATGAAGTGCTGCCGTTACCACACGGCGTGGCTCCCAGGAGTGACACTTATCTCACGCTTTACCGTTTTCCCTGCTCCCACGCTCCATAGATTTACTTCTGAATAACCCAGCCCCAGGGTGAGTCGATTGCCAAGCAGCTTGTTGATCATACCGGCTGATGCAGATGCTGTTGAAAATTAAAAGTTTTAAACTTTGAAATGTCGCCATTTTCCAGTTTTCTTGTCAGGCTGGGCTGCATTGGAAACAACGAGTGAAACTCTTAAGAAATTACTTAATTCTCACTGAAAATAAAAGTGTGGGGCAGCATAGTCCTTGCTATCTGCAGTGCAAGGTGACAAATCACCATCAGATGAACAAGATCAGGATTTACACAAAGACTTACTCCATAGCAAGCAGGTGTATATTCATGAATATTCATTCTCATTTTAAAAGCGACTTTACATCCATGCCAGGGTAGTTGGTGTCTCTGGAGAAAGTTACTCACTTACAGATCCTGGCTAATTCATAGACCTTGAATTTGCTAAAAGCAAAGCCCCTCAGCAGCATATTTTCCAAGTAAGCCTTTTTTTTTTTTACAGAGATGGGAATGGTGAACAGTGCCTGGGCAGCCCATAGAGCAAAAAGCAGGGGAGGATCCCATCGGTTGCAATAGCCCTTGGCTATTTTGGCAGCGTTGGTCCTGAGTTTGATCCTCAGATGTACAGCTGGGGTAAATGCTGAGGTTGCTGCTGTGATCTCTTGCCTTCCCTTTGGCCTCCCTCTGCCTACATACCTATACGCGCACACACCCACCTACAGACCACCACAAGTGCAAGCTCCGGCAAAGTGCAGGTAGGTTCAGAAGTACTATTTCGTGGCTGGGTCTGTGGGGGAGTTTCACACAGGGTCAAGGGGCCGACACCAGCAAGCAAGATCATAGAATGGTTTGGGTTGGAAGGGACCTTTAAAGGTCATTCAGTCCAACCCCCCTGCAGGGAGCAGGGACATCTCCAACCAGATCAAGTTGCTCAGAGCCCCGTCCAACCTGGCCTTGAAAGTTTCCAGGGGTGAGGATTCTATGATTCTATGAATATGGACATCAGAGTTTAGACTGGTAACAGTGCTGAATTAGGGCACTGTCCAAATATTGTGCTCAAGCTGAATAACACCCCTTGGCTAGGCCGTGGGCTTGCTCCCGATATCCAGGAATGTTGCAGAAACGGGAACCCACAACACAGATGAAGTGGCTGTCTTGGGAGGAGGCTGGTTGCCAGCATGCAGATGCCCAGATCCAGCCTGTGTGTGCTGTAGGAAGGATGTCTCTGTCACTCCAGAAAAGCTGGAGATCTTTAAAAGCTAGAGGTACTGACCATCCTCCAGAGGCCCCACCTGGCTCCCCTCCCCACTCCCCACTCCCCGCCAGCTGCCTGACTGGCGGTGACAGCTCTGGCAGCCGCTGGGAATATACTGGATCTAAACACTTCCAAGCTGCTGTTTAGATGGTTGAGAGTCTGCTTGCATTAGGACGGGGGGAAAAGGGCCAGGCAGCAAACAAAAGAGGTCCTGCAAAGCTTCCAGTGCTCTCCAGCTTGGCTGCAGGTGGACCAGTTGCAGAAATTGCCTCCAACAGTTTCTGAGGCACCTTCAGGAGTCAGCATTGATGAGCTGTTTCTTCTTCCATCCCATGAAACCAGGGGCAGCTCATCAGTGAGGCCCAAGCCCTCTCCCAGTGTTCTGGTTTTGTTTAGTGAGGGGGGGCCTAAGGTGGTTGCTTCTGTAGGAAACTGCTAGAAGTTGCTCCCCTTTGTTCAGTGGACTCAGCCGGGCCTAGGGTGGACCTGCTGCTGGCCAAGGCTGAGTCAATTGGTAGCAGAATGTCCCATGATAAATAACAGCTCTGCGATAACGTATTTAAGAAGGGAAAAACAGGGAGAAAAAAAAAAAAAAAAGAAGGAGAAGATGTGAAGCAGCTAAGCGGGGGCAGAGAGGGGGAGGCGTGAGCCTTGTGGGCCTTGCAGGCCTCACCCTCTGGCCTCCCACCGGGCAGCCGACTGGGCCCAACTCGGCCCAGGCCAGCTGCAAGAAGTGGAGAGGAGATGAGAAGCAAATGATATGTAAAAAGGATCCTGAGAGGCGTCTGCCAGTCTGTTGTGAGGAACGGCTGCAGACGCTAAGGTCAGTGAAAAAGGAGGGGGAGGAGTAATGCGGCTCCTGGCCAAGATTCCCCTGCAGCCTGTGGTGACAAGCATGGTGGAGCAGGTTGTCCCCCTGCAGCCCATGGAGGTCCATGGAGGAGCAGAGATCCACCTGCAGCCCGTGGAGGACCCCACGCCGGAGCAGGTGGATGCCTGAAGGAGGCTGTGGCCCGTGGAGGGCCTGCTGGGACAGCTGTTCTGGAGGGACTGCACCCCGTGGAAGAGATGACCCACGCCAGAGCAGTTTCATGAAGGACTGTGGCCTGTGGGAGGGACCCCACGATGGAGCAGAGGAGGAACGCAAGGAGTTCTTCCCCCAACGATGAAGCAGCGGCATGAAACAACGCGTGATGAACTGACCGCGACCCCCATTTCCCTCTTCCTCCCTGTGCCGCTCGGCAGGGGGAAAGGTAATAGAGATAATGTTAAACTCGGGAAGAGGGAGCGGTGGGGGAAGGTTATCTTGTTCCCTGTCTCATTCTCCTGTTAGTTTTAGAAATAAATGAGTATTTTTCCCCAAGTCGAGTCTGTTTTGCCCACGATGGTAACTTTAAGGATTTCTCCCCGTCCTTATCTCAAACCTCGAGCCATTTTTCCTTATATCATCTCCCCCTATTCTCTCAGAGGGTGGGGGGACCGAGAGAGAGACTGCGTAGTCAGGTCCCGATCAGGGGTGAACTACAACACCCAGTTAACTCCACTGCAAAGCAGCTATCTCACCTGCTCTTCTGATATGTTATGTGTAGGGGCTCTGCGCAGCGGAGCAACCTGCCCCGAACGGGCCCTTATGCCAGCCCTTCACACCCTCCTGCATTGCTCTCAATGCCAGTGAAAGCCAAAAATTCCATGTCCCCCGCCCGCAGTTTTGCAGCGGCACCCTGCTGCTGGATGCTGCAAGGATGCTGCTCCTGGGGCAGATCCCTGCGCTCTGGCTGCTGCTCCCACTCCCTCTCTGGGCTCCACAGTGCTCCACAGAGGCAGTTGGAGAGAGAGGAGGCTGAATTGCTGTAGTTTTGCCTTTGGGGAGGGAAATGGGTTGCTTGGGTGAGCACGCTTGTTCTAGGTTTTGCTGCCCTAGTTGGAGATGTCCCTGGTCCTTGCAGGGAGGTTGGACTAGATGACCTTTAAAGGTCCCTTCCAACCCCAACCATTCTATGACTCTACGATTCTATGCCTACACACAATGCAGTCAGCTAGGACAAAATCCAGCACAGCTTACCAGCAACAGGCACGTGCCTCTAGAAATGACACCTCGTTCCCTTGCTCACAGGGTCGGAGGAGGGACTGGCCACAGCCACACACGTTGAACCGTGGGTGACTAAAAGCATGGGGCAGCCCCTGCTTGTGTGCCGGGGACGTGAAAGGGGTCTGTGGGAGCTGCCAGCCCTGCAAGCATCTCTCAGGTTGGTTATTTGCATTGCAATTTTTTTTTTATGTTTTGTAAACATAAAACATTAACAAAGAACATTTTGAGGGCTCAGCTTTTAAAAGAAAACCAAAGCAACTTTGCAGGGTGTTGCCAGCCCTACCCGCTTGACTACTTTTAGCTTTAAAAGCCCTTATCAGGTTGAACACAACTGACAGGTCATATTTCGAGGAAGTGAGCCAAAAATGTTTTGACTATTTAGTTGGGCAAATCTGAGCGTCGAGCAGTTTAACCCCCAAAGCACCCTGCTCATCTGCTCCCTGTGTGCCTTTTAAAATCGGTTTTGTATAGGACAAAACATAGCTTGGCTATTTGTGCACTGGAACACAAGTAAAACGCTGTGTTTTCCACCGCTTTATAAATAGATGGAAGATCATTTGGTAAAAGGTAACTGGGGGGGGAGAGGGGAAGAAAACCGCCAGAGGTGATTTCCATCAGTGTTTTCAGGCTCCACTTCCAGTGTCGTGCAATTAAGTCCAATTCAGTTGATACATTGGTAATCCAAAATGGAAAACCAGAAGCTTTATATTGCATTCCATTATTATGGGGATGACGAGAGTACCCCAGGCCCCCATCCCTGATAGAGACCTCAATTGTCTGCAACACAAAGCTGAGTAATAAACACAGTCCCCGGGGGAGATTCTCAGCTGGTGTAAATTATCACAGCAATTAATGTGCTGTTTTGTACGTACAACAATTTACACCAGATGATAATCTTCCTCCTGGCCTGGAAGAATTACTGATTTTAGCACATGATTCGATAAAGCCAGCTAGAATTGCAAACCGCTGTGATTTACGTGCTCTGCTAAAAACCTTCTTCTCTGCCACATTCTTCTGAATTAAGAGGATCAAGGGTTCTCCCTCTTCCACCTGTTGAGCACCCACCTTCCAGGTGCAGCCAGCAGTTTTTAGGCATTCCTCTTCTGTTAGAGAGCTTCCTCAGCACCTCCCGAATGCAGCCTGACTGTGCCCTGGAGACCTCATTCTCCTGCTGCTGCCTCAGTGCCTGGTGTTGGGGGGGTCTGTTGCTCTGGAGGTGTGGGGTTTTCCGGTTGCTGCCTTGAGGAGTCTCTGAAATTATTTTTGGGAAATGGGATGGGAATGCAGGTTTTGTGAAGCAGTAGGCAAAGGTGGTGTGTTTTTGCAACTGTGTTGTGGCCTGAAGGATGAGGAATTGATGATCTTAGTGGGAAACCCTTCCTGAGCTGTAAACTTTTTAAAAAGAGATGCATGTAGATTTTCCACAACATCTAAAGGAGGCATTTCAGGATCTTGCTGTGGCTTTAGGCACCTAAATTGACTAAAACCCTCTCTAGTGAAGCGGTTGCGTTCTTCCTTTGCATGGGTGGGCTGCTATTATTCCTTTTTCATACACATATCTTTAAATGAATTACACTATGAAAGCTCACAAATGAGGACTGTGCACATGTACATCTAGCACAAATATGCAGTAGGTTGAATCCTGGCCTGATTTTTAGCCTGGAGATGTTCCAGATGCCACTGCCATTACACATGCCCAATAGACGTGGGATTTCTTTAGCTGGTTAAGCACTTTTGGATCTTGCAGGATGTAGAAATTGCTATTACAATAATGGTTATGGTAATTTCCAAGGTAGGTGATAAATCTATCCCTTAATTCATCTCTTCCTTAATTAGACAGCAAGCGTAACATTACTATCTGGAAAAGAAGGAGACTCAAGTGAGATCAGTGTTTGAAATCTAAAATTCAAATTATCCTTTTCTTTGTGAAGATGGGAAGGGGGAACTGTTTAAAAACAAACTGCAGTGATTTATGTAGGATCTTCTTGTCTTATCATAAAAACACAGATTCAAATTGCAGAAGCTTTAGTGGACCCAGTGGAGAAAAGTCTTAAGTTTAATCCTACCAGGCGTTTTGAAACCATGAGACGACACAGAGCACAGATTTTAAAAGGCAAAATGAAGTGCTTAATCTTCATCAGTTAAAAAAAAGGCCACTCCAATAACACAGGGGATTATGCAACTTTGAGGAGAGAGTTTAAGTGGTTACTGCAACCTAACTAAACTAGGATGGTGAGAGCTGAGAACAGGAGATGTGAGCAGGGGTTTTGGAATTGACTCAATTTTGCAGAGGTGGGGGGGCGGTGGCGGAAGGGGTGGGGGAGTGTCAGTGCAAGCAAAATCCAGACCTGAACATGTAAGTTGAGATCGTGGGACATCCAGGGCCATCTTATGCGGGAATGGCCCAAAGTACTTCAATAACTCAACAGGAGCAGGATGAGCTGTGCACATCCCCGTGATGCTGAAGTAGGTGCCAAAGCGGTGTAGGGAGGTGGCTTGGCTGGTACGGCTTGTATGGTGATGAATTGCCAGCCACGCTCTGTGTTTTCTGTCATATTACCTTCATTTTAACTTGCTGGAAGAGGTTCTTTTGTAAAGGTTTTGCAGCTAATTTTTATGGTTTAAGAAGCCTTGCAGGTGCTGGCTTAGAGGTTTCCTGCCAAGGAGCTGGGGCCCTTGTAAAGAGCTCTGCAGCCTTGCCGATGGCTTCTGGATTAGTAGTAGCAGTATTATTACTGTGCACTTGGCATCAAACCCACATGAGGTGCTTTCTCAGAAGGGCTTAGAATAGAGAACAAATTACAGTTTTTGCAGGAAAAAAAATAGCAAGTCAATCAGTTTAAAATATCACCCAGCGCTAGCTTGCAGACACTCTGCTGGTGCTGTGTAACTTTTTATTCCACAAACTTTTAACAAGAGGTGTTTGAAGTTGGGCTGTGGCTGCAATTCATCCTTTCCTCTCTTAGTTTTCACTGCTGTAAACTTTGTCATCAAAGTGCTTTCTTACACCCAAATCAGAGTGTTAGATTCTGAGTGCCTCTGATGCAACAGGTGGTTTTAAGAAGAAAGAAGTTTGCTTTTAGGGTATTTTTAGTTGATTTGCAACATATCAAGCAGCTTATGTCTGTGGCCTTAAATGTGAGTGGCAGGGGCTTGTCACTCATAAAGCCTTATCTGATGCAGAAGATTTCCTCCATCTAGAGCTTCTCTGTTCTGACAACTTCTACCCTACTGCAGAGAAGCTGTAAGGGTTGAATCAATTAATTAATAATATCCTAAGGATATTGTCTTAAGCCAGCGTAGTAAAACAAAACACTGATTTATTGAGTTGTTTCTTTTTCCTGCTTTAAAAGACTTAAAAAAACTCACACACACACACACAAAAAAAACCCCAAACCAAAAAGCTTGTTCTAGTGGTAAAATCTAGACATAGTGAAACTGCTGCATGTGCTGGAGGGTGGAGGAAGGGGGGAAAACCCCTCTTGCTTCCCCCTCTGCCAGGAACAGAGTGCATGTGAAACAGCTAAGCTTGTTTACAAAAAACCCTGCAAACCGGGCAGAAAGCAGCATGCAGCAGCTCTAGGGACGTCCTGTGCGGCCTTGGTGGGCCTGGCTGGGATGGACGCGTCCAGCTACGGTCAGTCTCTGCAGAAGCACTTCTTTCAGAGGAGGTGTGCAGGTTAATACCAGCCACGGACCTCCCCACCAGCCACCACTTATTTTTTTTAAGGGAGCTATTTTTAATTTATATTGACTTAACTCAGATCAAAATCGGGACCAGCATGTCAATAAGCCCATGGACCACTCTGCTGATGGAGTATGAATTGGTGCCCTTTTACTTAGACCCGCTTGCATTCATTTCATATACCAACATAATCACCTGGCATTAGCATCCAGATGAGAGTATTAAAAGAGGAAAATTAACATGACGTATCAGAGGTGACATTCAAATATAAAGTCCCCACCATTTTCTTGACTCAAATTCTGCAATTACAAAAAAACCCAAGCCCATTACGTACTGGGGGTCCTTTGAAGCTGTAGGGCAGCCTTGCAGGTGGGGAGCGTGGTGACAACACAAGCCGCGCTTTGTGTTCAAACAGTGTTTGACAGCGTTAAATATAACATAGGCTCATCTAACCTTCACGTCTCCATTCAGGTGCCTGACAACAGCAGCAGCGTTGTTTTATTATAGATTGAAGTGCATTTTCCTTTTTCTTTGACTGGCGGCTTTTCTTTCCCCTACAGAGCACACCGGAGAGATCTATACATGGGTTTTTTTTGGTGTATTGAGACAGCTAAGGGTATTTTCTTATCGCTCTTGTCTTTCCCACGGTGTGGGCTGACCCCTGCAGCCAGCTGCAGGGGCTCAGCATCCCTGTGGCCCAGTCAGGGGCTGAGCCCCCTGCTCCCATTGAGTATTTGGTGAGTAGTGAAAGGCTGTTTGGAGGGGATGAGAAAGGAAGGTGCAACAGATCTGCCACGGTGCTGCTATTTGACTTTTCGCGCAACCAGCAGCAGCGCAAAGGGGAGGAAGGAGAGGATCCAGGGGGTTGATCTGGCTGCGGGTTAATCTAATCTGACAGCGGAGCTGTCAAGGTATCTTTGCTTAATGGGACCCGGAGATAATTGGATTTAGCAGCCAGGGCCAAGCTGTGAACCCTGGAGCGAAGGGGCTGGTAATTGGGATTTTCCCCCCATGGCAGGGTTGAGGTGTATGCCTGGCTGGGAGGCGGTTGGGGCGAAGTCCTTGCTGCAGCCCCTCTGCTTTTTGCATAGAGCGTGGGGAAATGAGCCAGAACCCGCAACAACCTTCTCAGGGTGAAATCCCTTTTGGCATCACCTTCTTCTGCTTCCCCTCCTCTCAGGTGACTTCTTCCCCCTCCCGCTCCCCCCCCCCCCGCCCTTGCCCCCAATGGTTAATCTCAAAGGAATATTTTAAGAAAAAAAATCATATTGATATATATTTTTTTCTTTTTTTAAATTGTACTCTTATACAGAGTTTCAAACCATCCTTAGGAAATAATAATAATAATAAAAGTTACAGAAGTCAGAGTGAAAAGAAAGATGAAACACAATTATACCAAAAAGTAATTTAAAATGCAAATTTGCTGGAGAAACTGCAGACTCCTAATTGCTGTGTTCTCTCTTATCGTTGCTTCAAAAGCCCTGCGTGCTACCTTCCTCCCTCTGGGAAGGGCCTCAGCCGCAGCTGTGCTGCCACACTCCGACCTCGCCAGTGAAATACGGCTGACCCAAAACAAAACCAGGAGGAGAGAGGGGACGGAGGGGGTCGGGGTGCCTTCACCCCCTGAAATGTGGTGATCAGCGGCTGGAGCTCAGGCAAGGGTGCCAGCCTCAGCCACAGGGGTGGGAGCGATGCTTTGCAGGGCAAAGGCTGTGAATGCGTAGGTCTGGAGAACGCTAACCTGCTGCGTGTGCTTTCATAGAGGTGGCAAAAACCCCTCTTTAAGAAACTTTAGCTGAGAAATTTGAAGAGACTCCAGCTATTGAAGCAGCTTTGCACAGAGCCTGCTAAGCGAAGACCTAACACTATATTTAGCTGTCAAGCAAAACATTTGTAGCTCTGGAAAGTCATCCTCGGGGGCTGAAATTCCCAGTTGGGCTGTGTAGTGGGCAGCACTGATGTGCTGCATGGACCACCATGGCCTCCTGGCCAGCACCTCTCACCTCTGCTCAGGATGACGGATGGCAGAGGGGCCTTTCTGCTGTCCTCCCCGCCAGCTCGATGCACAGCCGCTGTCGAGAGTTACAGTGGAGGTGCCGGTCTTTCCCAGCTGGCACATGGACCTGTGGCCACTGCCTGCCCATCGAAGGTGGCCCCCAGGATGTCATGGAGGCAGTTGCACCTCATGGTCTCAGGCAGGCTGGCCTTACGTGAACATGTCTAAGTGCTTTCTGAAGACATTTATACTTTAACCTTTGCAATAACTCCGTGCAGTTATTCACTGTTGATTTACTCTGATTTCTTGCGTGGCCTTGGAGGGTCCTGGGTCAGGCTTTGGGTTCAGCACTTCACAGGGAATTCAGAGGAACCAAGTATTTCTAACCTGTTCAGCGATACTGTGGCCTTTTCTGCTTGTGGTCTGGGCCACTTTTAATTTAATTAAGCTTTATGTACAAACTTGAGGTGCCCTGAGGCTTTCTGATTACCGAAAGGCAGTGGAGTTGTCTCGGAAGTACTGAGCACCGTGGGAGGAACTGACACCTCTGTTTTCACTGCTCAGTCTGCCCAGGGCGGTGGCAGCCAGTGGCGTGGCACAAATCACCCAGTGTGTCCCTGCCTGCCACGGGAGCGCGGGAGGAAACAGCAATTGCAGGTCTCCTCTCAAAGGCTCCAAGCAGTTGGAGACCTCTGGCCAAAATCACAGAATCACGGATGGGATTTGCTGGCCTCCTGCTCACTGCAGTTGCAGGACCCGTACGTTTCCCTTTCCAGGCCCCCCTACGCTGTAAGGTGCTGTATCTTTGTCTGAAATGTTGGTGATGCACTGGCTTTGTCTTTTCCTCGGCAAGGCTTCACAGAGGCCAGGATGCATCTGGGATAACAGGCAGGATGTCTCTCTGCTGCTTGCTGGCGTCTGGAGCTGTGGTAAGACTGAGGGTGCTGCGGTGGGAGGGTTTTCTTGTGCCTCTAACCCAGCCAGGCACTAATGCAAGTGCTGCATTAAAGCCATGCCAGGGTATCACCTTTTTAGAAGTTCTAGCCTGGAAAGGAGAAGGTGGAAAAGGGGATGAAGGCAGGCATAGACACCATTTCCACTTGCACAAAGAGCCCAGAAAACAGTCAAAAGGGTTGTGCTGGTTCAGACACTCACAGAGTCCTGCTCTCTGTGTTGCCCCTCTTTCCCATTGCCGCCAAATCAGCCCACTTGGTGACTCGCAGCTTGGTTTAAATCCACCTCCATCAGTAATGCAGACTCAGGTCCTCACACTGAAGTGCCTGAGCTGTGTCCTGCTGTGCTGGCATCCAGGGTGGGAACTGCAGGACAACAAGGGTTTGTGTGACCAGCTTCTGGGCACCCGTGTGTAGGATCTGCTGTTGCAGTGGCTGCTGATCACTGCCTCATTCTGCTTGTCATCACTCTGCCTTTCACAGGCTCTCATCTGCTTTTGAGGGTGGCATCCTGCACAGCCGCTCTTCAGCCACATGGGACTGAGTTCCCTCCATGATTCCCTACCAAAGGCAGACCTGAGCACAACGAGTTCTTCACAACCTCTATGCTAGCTCTTACAGGATAGATTCATCACTAGAAGGCACTGGGATGCTCTCAAACAGTGAGGAAAGAGTTTCCTTAGGGTGTCTACTGACATTTCCTATGGGCTTGCATATGCTGAGGAACACTTGTGGCACAGCCAGTCCCACTCCACTTCCATCCGTCTGTAGCAGAGAGGGGACAGGGCTTTGCAGGCAGGCTGGCATGTGTATTGCTATCCAGGCTGGTTTTGGTAAAATGACTATCTCTTGGCACATCCAGCTTCGTTTAACTGCATGAACAGTTTGTTCGGCAGGTACAGCGCCAGCTGGACACATGGTCCCAAACGTCAGTACTAAGGAAGCGGCGCTCGCATAATCCCAGTGTCAAAACCTGTCTCATAAAGGCTGGAGTGTGTTGTTTTTCTTAAGCTGAGATACACATCAGGATCTTGAATTATTAACACAGCCTTATGCTGGAGATAAGTATTAGATGTGGGAATGTTTGGTGTTACCACCTGTTGGTGACCTTTTTGAGTTAGAACCATAGAATGATTTGAATTGGAAGGAACATTTAAAGGTCATCTAGTCCAACCCCCTGCAAGGAGCAGGGACATCTCCAACCAGATCAGGTTGCTCAGAGCCCTGTCCAACCTGGCCTTGAATGTTTCCAGGGATGGGGCATCCACCACCTCTCTGGGCAACCTGTTCCAATGTTCCACTACCCTTGTTGTAAACATCTTTTTCCTTATGTCTAGTCTGAATCTACCTCCCTCTATTTTAAAACCATTACCCCTTGCCCTATCATAACAGGCCCTGCTGAAGAGTTTCTCCCCATCTTTTCTGTAGCCTCCCCTTTAGGTACTGGAAGGCTGCTATAAGGTCTCACCAGAGCCTTCTCTTCTCCAGGCTGAACAGCCCCAACTCTCTCAGCCTGTCCTCATACGACAGGTGCCCCAGCCCTCTGATCATCTTTGTGGCCCTCCTCTGGACTCGCTCCAACAGGTCCATGTCCTTCTCATGTTGGGGGCTCCAGAGCTGGAGTTGGATGTTGCCAATCTCACTGAGTTGATCAATACTTTATTGGACAAAGTCTCACATTTTCTCTGGAAATACTTACACAGCACTACTGACCTTGTGACCTAATGACACATTTTAATCTGGCATGTCGTTATTACTGCTACTGTTACTGTCCCCGTAAAGCACTGTGGCTTTGCCCGGAGTCCTCTCCATGCAAGGGCTGGCTAGGAGGGCAGCAGCAGCTAGCTTAAGGAGTTAAAACAGCAAATTAAGTTTCAAAATGAGCTTCCAAATGTTATTCCTGCCCCGAGCCTGGGTTGGATGTTGTCCTCATTCAAATACAGGCATCACCTCAGTCCTGAAAGCTTCTAATGGCTTTCATCCAAAAGTCTCAGAAAGCTAACCACAGTGCACAAACACTAGTTAAAAAGCTGCTTAAAAGGCAAAACATGGGGCATCCTTAGAATCATAGAATCATGGAGTGGTTAGGGTTGGAAGGGATCTTCAAAGGTCATCTAGTCCAACCCCTCTGCAAGGAGCAGGGACATCTTCAACCAGATGAGGTTGCTCAGAGCCCTGTCCAACCTGGCCTTGAATGTTTCCAGGGATGGGGCATCCACCACGTCTCTGGGCAACCTGTTCCAGTGTTCTACCACTCTCATTGTAAAAATTTTTTTCCTAATATCCAATCTAAGTCTACCTCCCTCTATTTTAAAACCATTACCCCTTGTCCTATCACAACAGGTCCTACTGAACAGCCTCTCCCCATCTTTCTTGTAGGCCCGCTTGAAGTACTGGAAGACCGCTATCAGGTCTCCCCGGAGCCTCCTCTTCTCCAGGCTGAACAGCCCCAACTCTCTCAGCCTGTCCTCATGGGAAAGGTGCTCCAGCCCTCTTATCATCTTCGTGGCCCTCCTCTGGACCTTCTCCAACTGGTCCATGTCCTTCTTGTGTTGGGGGCTCCAGAACTGGACACAGTACTCCAGGTGGGGTCTCATCAGGGCAGAGTAGAGGGGGAGAATCACCTCCCTCGACCTGCTGGCCACGCTTCTTTTGTTGCAGCCCAGGATGCGGTTGGCCTTCTGGGCCGCAAGGGCGCATTGCCGGCTCACGTTGAGCTTCTCGTCCACCACCTCCCAAGTCCTTCTCCTCAGGGCTCATCTCGATCCATTCTCTACCCAGCCTGTATTTGTGCCTGGGATTGCCATGACCCATGTGCAGGACCTTGCACTTGGCCTGGTTGAACTTCATGAGGTTGGCACGGGCCCAGATGGGTGAAGGCAGCAGGCACTCGCTCTAGTGCTAGCTGCAACATGACTCTCAAATTTGGGAGCTGAAGGCTGGGTGCTTGCATGCAGGCAAGGGAGCTGCAGCCGCTGCTTGTGGCTTGACAGCAGCAGAGCTGAGCAGATTATTTATTTCCATGTAGCAGATCCATAATGAAAAACTTCTTGCCTCAGACAGGCGTGGTGCTCACCTGGCTCCTTCTGTGCTGATGGATGGGAAAGTGAATGAGGTTTTACTTGCCTGTGGAAAAAAAAATCCAAAAGGAAGCCAGACTGAGCTCACCTCCTTGGAAGGGCTGCCTGGGACTTTTAAAGCCATTTTGGGGGGTAGGGCAGTAGCTAAGTAATTATTATCTGAACACATGCACACAGTAAAATGGGTATGTTTTCTAAATGGTCTCTTTTAAAGCAAAACTGAGTAGTAAGTAGGAATGCTTCCCTGCAGGCTGGCAGAAGGACACAGTTGGTATCCCACATTTTAGCAGCTGGCATGTTAATGAGGCCATTTTTATTGAAATGAGCTAAATACTATTAACATTTGTGGACTCCCAACTGATTTCTGAAGCATTTATTGAACTTCAAAAAGTGCTTCAAGAATCAATTAAAAATAATTTTTTAGATTTGATAGAAAGACCAAAGAAAATTATGCCGTTACGTTTATGTTTATCTGAACAGATCTTACCTTTGTGTTGCTGACTTGAAAGTTTCCTTTCTTTTTTCCTTTCTGTGCTCTAAATAACACTGAAAAATATCTCTTTTGAGAAAGCGATAAGGTAATTTGTAGCCGAGATGATTTTGTTGGTGCAGGTTCTCTCCTGCATGGGAAGATGGTCGGTGGGTGGTTGAAAGTGCATATATGGCTCCATTATTATGACTCCATTATTATGGCTGCAGTGATTGCACTTGGCCACTTTTACCAGTGAACTTCAAGTGTATTTAAATTATTAATTAAATTATTCATTAAAATGTTTAAAAGTTTTAGAAAGGAAGAAAACAATTAAGAGCTGCCTGGTTTTGCGTTGCAGGAGGGGTGGATGGCAAATGGTGCTTCCCATTTCTCTTCTCCCCAGGCAGATTTAGGGGAAACCCTTGAGCTTTGATGGTTTTTGGGAAGCCTGAGCAGCCAGGTCGGGGAGCATGGTGAGGAGCTGCTTACCATGCCAGTGGTCCATGCGGTTCAGCACACCCAACCACACCATGGCACAGGGAGGTGAGGCGCTGCTGATTCCTCACCTGCTTCCCTCAGCTATGTGAGAGCTGCAGCCAGCCAATATTTAAAGCATTCTGACAAGCTCTGCTATCTTCAAGACAGAGCCAATTATTCGGTGCTAAGGTGAGGGGCTTGTTGGTAAAGACAAATGTTTAAAGGAAAAATCAAGCCACGTTCTTGAAAGCGACATTAATCTAAGCAGCGTGTCAGCCTGCAGATGCCAGTGGAGTCATTATCCCAAGCTGAAACAACAACCCATGCAATTTTATTTCCCTTGTTTTGTATTTTTTGTCACAGCAGGTATTCGTTGCCAGCAAATACATGCAACGTTCATCAAAGACAGTCAAAGGTTGCCCTGAGCCTTGATGGCACATTAGGGTGGCAGGAGCCAGGCATGCCATGGCGGCCAAGAGCACCCTCCAAGCAATGGGCTAACAGCATCCTGGGCAGCTGCTGCAGGTGGGGGCAAATTCAGAAAATGGGATGACTGACTGTTTTTTTGAAATAAATCAGAATAAGGATGGCCGGGCCACCCTCTGGCCTCCCCTGGGGGTTGCAGGGACATAGGTGCTTGCTACCAGACAGGCTTTATGGCCAGAGCAGAAAACCTACTCATCAGCAAGGCTCCCAGGAAAGCAAGTTTGTGCATCGAACGCTGTTGGAGAGACTGACACAAAAAAATAACTGCAGTGGGAATTTTAGTCCTACCCCAAGTGCATCTTGCTTATTTACTAACTAATCCAGCCTGCGGCAGAGAAACACTGCTGGCTTCATTTAGCAGCTCTGGAGAGGAAGGCAGAGCATTAGAGTGTGATCTACGGCTATGTACAAAAAATATGGGCTGCTAGGTCTGCGTGCAGCCTGCAACACCACAACGTGCCACAAATGTGCAACCGTGCAGCAGCTAAAATGAGCAGTGTTTCTGTTTCTGTACCTGTTCCAAAAAGTTGTATCATTGCTTCTAGTTTTATCTCATACCTAACCTGACAATTACTGGCCACTGAGGATGACGATTTTTCCATTGGTTTCCTTTGAAAGAAAGAAAAGACAACAAAACAAATGCTCAAAACAAGCAAAAGGACCCCATGATGAAAACATAGTACATGCAAAAAATAAACCAGTAGGAAAAAAAAAAAAAAAGACTACTTATTGTATAAATATGCCTAGAAGTGCTTAGTTTTTTTTCACATTCAACTTGAATCCTTTCCCAAACTTTAAAAATAGCCTGGACGGAAGGAAGAAGAAGGGAACCAGAAGAAACAGCCTGCCACTCCAGTGCTTTTAATAGCAAACCTGTGCTTCCCCAAGCTGTCAGGCAGCCACCCAGCCAGCATTTACATGCTGGGAGTGTGACACGCAAGCGAAGGAGGCCAGAGCTTGCTAGGTGCTGGAGGAAGGAGCTTCTCCCACCTTTAAGTGCTGGAGATGAGACACATAAGCCTGGCAAGCCGGGACGGCGTGGAAGGGAGGAGAAGAGGAGGCGAGTGGCTGGGACAGCGGCGCAGGGAGGTGCAGGCTCATCCCGCTAGCAGAGAATCATGTCCCCCACCTGCTTCCTCCACCCTTCCTTGCTGAGGGCGTCCCCTTGTGTGCTCGTGCTTCTGGCCATCACGGTAATGGCATGATGCTAGAACAGGCTTGGTGAACTCTGCAGGGAGGTTTTGGGGACCTAGATCACAGCTGACAAAGTCAGCAAACTATAGCTGATGTAGGAGAAATTACTCTGTTTGCATTTCTTCGCCCTTCTGAGTCCAGTTTTGGCACATGAAAAAGAAACATGGATGATGCAGTTGCCTAAGTTAATTGCTAAACATCTTCATTATTTAGCCCTCTGGCAAAATCTAGTTTACCTGCTAGCTGTGTCTGAGGCTACACAGTTGCTTCATCCAGGGAGGACTTTATCCTTTAGCCATTATGAAAATGGTGGACTGTTGCTCAACATGTGACACAGTGTCCTCGATGAAGTACATTTCCTGTTGGGCACACTTATGAGCACATATGAGCACCCAAGGCACACTTCAATGTCTCACTCTGGTACCCGCTCTGTGAATGATCTCTCTATTTGTATTTTGCATTTATTTAAAGAGTCCAGGCTTAGTGTTCTGGCTGGCTTAACTGGACCTCTTTTCATTAATATCGGTGTTATTCTGATGATATAGCATGGCTATATCATCAGGGTCTTAATCATTCTATTCACAATACAGATACAAAATAATCTTAAAATCATTTGCAAGTACTTTCTGAGCAAGCAGAAACCCTCTTCCAACTTCTTTTTGCTGAGGTTCACATTACTCACTCAATTTGCAGGTCAAGGGCAGCACACAGGTAAGCTTGCTAAATGAGGGCCACGAGCATCACCATGGCAGAAATCAATCCAAGATGTGCCTGTGGCTCTGCCGCAATTTCAAAGCACAAGTGATTAACATGTTTAAATAAAAAGCCCAGCCGAGGTGTTTGGTGATAAAGGCGACAACATTCAAAAGCTCCATAAATTAATCCCTGGGTAGGGCTGGGGCTTCCCGAGCCGAGGGGCTGGAGGCTGGGCAGGGGTAAGGGCTGGCTCCAGTCCCAGCATCGTGCAGCCGGGCACAAATCCAGCGGGTTATTGTTTGTTGGTTTTAATATTGCTTAGATGACTTGCCTAGGTCTTTTTAGATGCTGAATGGTTTTATGGCAGCTGCTGCCTGGAAAGCTTCATGTGCCAGGGCCCTAATCCTGCAGTAGTCATTTAGGTGATAACTCTTACTAAGATTAATAGCTCCATTTGACTGGGATGGGGCTGTTCCCAGTAGCTGACTGCACAAGAGTTTGCCGGAGGATGATGCAGCTGAAGATCTGAAGTCAGCAAGAGGATGTGATAACTGATAGGCGTTGGAGGAGGCAGAAAGCATAACAGAGACCACGGCATTAGTGAGACAAGATTTCCATTTAATTTTTCTTACTGCCATACAGTTTCCCTCCTATGGTTTATTCTTAGTCCTGTTTCTGTTTTTTTTTCTTTCTACAAGGTCTCCCTTTTCACCTGTTATTGCTCAGGGGAATCCACCTCATCCAGCCCCTGGCTGTCTTGTGCCTTTGCTGCTGCAGGGAGGTCCCTGCTCCTCTGCCCAATTTGGCCATGAGGAATGCTGGCAGTGCCTCTGTGGGAAGCTTTGCAGTTTGGATGCCGTTTCTCTTATTTTTAATTTTTGAAATGAGAATATGTACTAGTGGCAGGGACCTTGCCCACAGCATGCCAGTATGCCAAAATGAACGGAGCCAAGCGGCGTTGGTTGCAGCTCACTGTCCATACCATGCTGCCTAAATCCAAGCAGTGCTTGCTGAAGCTGGGCGAGCACGGGGTGGGATTGCTGATTCTTATATGACATAGTGAGAAATGTTAAAAAACGAGGCTGGCTCTTGCCTACAGAGAAAGTATGTGGCTGCTGATGAGCAGCAAAAAAAAATGATTGCCATTTACTGCCTCAGAGGGCAAATAGCTGCTTTTTTTTTTCTGGCAAATGAGAGCTTAGAGTAGGCACAGGTAAAGATTATCTTTCCCTGCTGCCTCTCATGTGTAAGAGTGTCCTGAGGTGAAGGTCGGGGAGCAGAGGGTTTGCTAAGTGGGACTTGAGAGGGGAGATCCCAGAAGAAACACCAGGATGGGGCTCATGGACAAAACTCTCTCCTCTGGGCTTGGCTTTGCCTCCTCGTTTGCTGGGAAGGCATCTCTTTCTGAGACAGACAGTCCTCATTTTGTACGTGCAACAAGGAAGGGCTGCGAAGAGCTACTGAGATGAGTGAGCTCCCTGAAAGTAAAAATGAAAAATGAGTTCAGATGAGAGCTGGCATCTCCTTTATCGCTCACTGGGTGACAGCACCAAACTTGGCTGCTGTACAAAACCCAGAGGCTTTAACTCATAGAATCATAGAATGGTTTGGGTTGGAAGGGACCTTAAAGATCCAGTTCTAACTCCCCAGTCCTGGGCAGAGATACCTACCACTAGACCAGTTGGCTTAAAGCCCGATCCAACTTGGCCTGAAACACTTCCAGGGATGGGGCATCTATCACCTCTCTGGGCAACCTCTTCCGGTGCCTCACCACTCTCACAGTGAAGAATTTCTTCCTTACGTCTAATCTAAACCTACCCTCTTCCAGTTTAAAGCCCTTGTCCTATCACTACATGCCCTTGTCAAAAGTCCCTCTCCAGCTTTCTTATAAGCCCCCTTTAGGCACTGGAAGGCTGCTATAAGGTCTCACCAGAGCCTTCTCTTCTCCAGGCTGAACAGCCCCAATTCTCTCAGCCTGTCCTCATAGGAAAGATGCTCCAGCCCTCTGATCGTCTTCATGGCCCTCCTCTGGACTTGCTCCAACTGGTCCATGTCCTTCTTATGTTGGGGGCTCCAGAGGTGGACGCAGTAATGCAGGTGGGGTCTCATGAGAGTGGAGTATAGGAGCAGAAGCACCTCCCTCAACCTGCCGGACATGGCTTTTTTGATACAACCCAGGATGCGGTTGGGTTTCTGGGCTGCAAGCGCACATTGATGGCTCATGTTGAGCTTCTTGTCCACCAGTACTCCCAAGACCATCTCCTCAAGGCTGCTCTCAATCCATTCTTTGCCCAGCCTGTATTTGTGCCTGGGATTGCCACGACCCACATGCAGGACCTTGCACTTGACCTGGTTGAACTTCATGAGGTTTGCATGTGCACACCTCTCCAGCCTGTCAAGGTCCCTCTGGATGGCATCCCTCCCCTCCAGCGTGTTGCTGCACCACAGAGCTTGGTGTCATCTGCGAACTTCCTGAGGTGCACTCTATCCCACAGTCCATATTGCCAACAAAGATGTTAAACTCAAGGTGACTTATTCAGGAAATAACATTTTCCCTCCTCTTCCTCCAACCATTCCTCTCTTCCAGAGTACTCGTGCCCTCTTGGTCTGCTCGGCCCTTCCCCAGCCCAGCAGATAGGAACACCAGCACCCTTAGCTTGTCTCCCTGTCCATGCTTGCTAGTGGCTCACCCCGGGCAGCAGCAAAGGAACGGGGGGCTTCTCTGCAGACATGCAAGGGAGGCAGCAGTCATTTCAGGAAGACTCACCAGAAAACAAGCAGCCTTCTCAGTATGATGCTGCCAGAGTCAGCGTCACCCCAGAGTCGATGTCACCCCGCACCTGGCCATGCTCATAGTGCCGCACCGAGTCCCTGCTTTTTCCAGGCGCTCTCAGTCCTGTTCACGAGATGCCTCTCTGCCTTCCTAGAAGAAACTAAAAAAAAACAAAACAAAAGAACCACAGTGAAATGGAGAAAGGGCATTTCAACAAAATGAGTCAAATGAAAGCATTTTCATCTGAGCTCTGCTCTCTAATGTTACAGTGTGGTCAAAACGAAGAAACAAAAGGTCAGATGCTTTTAGGGCTTAAATAACTAATTTTAGTGCAAACAAGGCATAAGGGCTGACATGGGACCAGGCCTAATGCTGCCTAAGTAGCAGCGGGTACCAAGAGATGTGTAAAACCAGGTAAACAGGGACTCTCCAAGGAGCCAGTAATGGTCTGTTCATGGTGAAGCAGAATTTTATTCTCTGACTCCATGTTACACAGGGTGATTTCCTCAGATAGGGAATAGATGCATCTTGTCGTCAATAAAGGGCTAATTTTGTGCTCCAGTGCTAACCCCATGGCCAGGGACACGGCTCTGCTCTGTCAGGCTGAGCGCACAGTCAGTGTTTGGATGCAAAATCAGGCCAATTAGTAAAAATGACTCATCACTCCCCCCCCCACCTTGTAATGAAGAATACAAGGGGTCTTCTTCTGAATTACCTGACTCTGTTTCATATACATCTAAACACCTTGAAATCATGTGATGGTGCCGTAGCGTTCTCAAGAAAAATGCTGCTTTAAACAGAAATCTCTTTGCCTGTAGAACTATAAAAAATGTATGACTCTGTAAACATGAACTAAAAGGGCTGAATTTATCCTTCCTGTAACTTTGATAAAGCTGATGCCATGCTCTGTGTCTGTACAAATGAAGTCAGCCTGAACAGCAAGGGAGCTGACTTTATACCAGATTATTGCAAATGTTTGCAGAAACTACGTTGTGCTACCAGAAGCGCATTGCTGTCATGCAAACTTTAAGTACTGTGTATCACACAAAATCAGAAATAGGAAGCTCTGTTTTGTTAAATAACTGCATATTAAGAATTTATTATAAATATTTGGTTTTGGAAACTGCTATGACATTTTGAGAGTTCACTTGCAGACCAGCAGTTTCTAGGAAAACAGAGTTTGAACCTTGATTTTGCAATGGGGAGGTTTAAATGGTTAGCTTTGGTGAATTTTTGCTGCTCTGGATTTTAAGCAAAGTTATTGTTCTGCTGCTGTCTCTTCAGGAATGGTGCTGCTATTTTTTACTTCCCTGTGAATGGCAAAAACATAAAGCAAGCTGGCATCAAGGAGTGTGCTTTATAAGAAAAGAAAGAGGAAAGATAAAACGGCTACATATGGCAATATGGACAGTTTCCAGCTTAAAGGAAATAAAAGAGTCCGATTTTTGCAGCATATACCGAGAACTGAACTGTATTTTTATGCAAATGCTATAGAAAATGCAGCTCAGCAAAAGCTGTTTTCCCAACGTTGGCTGGAAAGCATTTTGAGTGCCTAAAGACTTACATTTTGCATGAGAACTTGGTGAGAAAGAATATAAAGAAGTAATAGAGCATCTAAAAACATTATGCCTACCACAGTTTTATTTTTTGTTTTAAATCCAAGCTTCATCTCAAGAATCAGCTAAGAGGAGGAAATACTACTGAGCCCTTGACAAGCCTAAATAGTGACTCTGCCTTGCTATTTTGATTTTTAAAAGAAAAATGCAGGTCAAGAGCAATTTGTTTGTGGAGTAAAACACCAGAAAAAATAGTGTACGTCTGCGCACAACACGATCCAGCCCTGAGGGCAGCCATCGGAGGTACGTTAGGTGCAATACAGCTTTGACAGCATGGAGCTTTATGGTATCAGAGGGGAAAGGCAAAGTGTAGCAGCACAGCAGTGATGGGCAGTGCTAATCCATCTCTACCACTGAGAGGACCCAGCCTCGTCCAGGTCCCTCTGCACTGAATGACACTCTGCCATGTGTCCATGCTTAGTTGCTGAAAAACTCATTGCATGTGTTGTATCAGATGGCACCACTATCAGAGAGAGCCCCATCACCTAGAAGAACTTTTGGGACAGCGTAATTGGGACACACCTTGGGGTGTGGAAGAGCACGGCTCAGAATGAGGGTGCTCCTTAGAGCAAGAGGTGAGGGACCCAAGCCTCTTTACCAGCATGGCTGGGATGGGCTGACTTCCTATTTGTTCTGTTAACAAGAAAATAAATCACGTGGTGTTAAGCCTGGGAGTCTGCACAGGGTATTCCAGGGAGTCTATCCAAGAAAAATTTCTAGAATAACTCTGAAGGAAATGAACTTGCTGTTACGGTGTCCCAGAAAGGAGAGATAAGGAGTTTTAGGCTGTCTGCCTGTCACATAACTTCTCAATATACCTGTTTGCTATTAGAGTTAATTGTGACAGAAGGAGATGGTCTCCTGCTGACAGGCAGAAAGTGGCAATATACAAGTGTAAACTGGACCAAAGAGCAGCACGCTAGAGACCTGCCATGGAGGAGGAGTCGATAGGTAAAATGCAGAGCTGTGTTTACGGGCAGACGTTTGTACTACAAGCAGCACAACAGGAAGGCTAGAGAGAGCGGGTGATGCCATTTCTCAATTTGTGCAGGCGAGGCTGGTGCCATTTGTGCACAGGAGGGCAGCTGCGGAGGAGCAGTGGGATGGATCGGAGAAGCAGTGGGATGGGTATAATATACCCGTCAGAGGCAGGGTATAATTTCAGCTGTGGAAGCCAAGGCAAGGGCTGTACCAGCCCTAGGTGCTCCCAAAATGCACGACAGGGTAAGCATTAGTGGGTACTATAAAGTCACCATAAATCCCTGGCCGTGAGTGGATCAATACCCAATTCCTACATTGTGAGATTTATTCACAAAAGTTTTGAGGAGGGAATTCACATTTCCAGGTGGGTCCCAGGTCTTCCAAAAGGATATGATGGTGAACACACCCAAGGGGCTGCTTATGAACATGACATGAATCCTCAGAGTGACCAATCCATATGCCACAGGATGCGGAGGTAAGAGTTGCTATCTGGTTTTTTTGGATAATGTATTAATGAAGGGGATGAGCTCAGAAGAACACTTACAAAAGCTGGAGGAGACCCTAAAGAGATTGCAAATATCCAGCCTTGCTATTAGCAGAAGTAAGCACATTTGGCTTCACAGGCTTACATGGAGCATTGCATAGATGCAGAAGCAAGCCACTTACTAAAAGGTAAAACGAAAATGACTGAGAACGTACCAGTACCACAGAATACTGCTTCTGCTCATGTTAAGCTGTAATGATTTAAAAGTTTGCTCCAAATATACTAGCTTCGATCAGCTCCACGTCTGGCTTGTTTAAAAAAAAAAAAAAGCTTAGTTCAGAAGAATGAAATTAGGTATTTTAACAATCAAATAGCTTGAGCCTTTCGATACCTGTTAATCTTTAGCATTAACGTTAATATCTCTACTGGAAGGGCTGGTTTCCGTAATTTGAAATTAAGAGATGACTAAAAAACCCCACATCATTATCTTACTGAACATTTTCAAAACCGGTCAGCATTCACTTAAATAATACTGCTTTGCTTGCCTCCTTTCACCACAAAAATCTTTTGTCCGTCACTTGTGGAAAAATGCTAAAATGACCTGTTGGGATGAAAATACTGTCCTCATCACGGATCCAAAACTTCTGTTAGAAGCATTGAGTCTGAGAATAGGCATTTCTCTGCTGGCAGAAGCCAGACAGCAGACATTGAGTGTTGTTAGAAAATAATTTTACCAAAATAGTTTTTAGAATAGACTCTCAAAAATGCTTTTTTGTACTCATGGCGGGGGGGGGAGGGAAAGGAAAGCAGTTCAGTGTATATTTTCTGTTCTACTGACTTTTTCTTAGTAGTTCTAAAGAAATTGTTCTGGAAACAAAAAATAACTCCATTTTGGTTATTGTTGTACACCCTGGACTTTAGGGATGGCCACATTACATCACTGGTGGCCAGCTTAAGCCAGAGTGCTTTTAGAAAATCAATGCTTTCCTTGGTTCTTTGCCAGGGAGAATACTAGGGACAACAAAAATGCTTACAAAGAGGCACACTGGTGTAAATATCTGAGTCCAGCAACAGAAAATCCCCTGTATGGGTTCCTACTTCCCCATGTAACACCCTAAGTTTCTACTCGGGGCCGACAGTACCAATATGCAATTGGATGGGACAGGGAAATTTGGGAAAAGGCATGGTAAAACAGATTTTGGTGCCAGTGACTTATTAAGTAGAGGTTAAAGGAGATGCAATGAAGAGACATACTGATTGATTGTCTAGAGAAAAGCTTAGAGCAGATGTAATATGTGGCTCCAGAAGTTAATAAAAATGGCTTCATCTTTACAGATTTTTGTTGTGTCAGAAAGTGATAGCCAAGGAAAGGAAAGGATGGAAAGAGGTGCCAGGTTCCAGAAGAAATGAAGAACAAGAGAAAAAACAGACGTTGGGTTCTCTCCCTGATGCTCAGCACTGTGAATTCAGAGACCTCCACCAAGGTAAGGCTTGTGATTCATCTTTCTATTGGGGACGTCACTCAGGTAACGTTCAAGGGAGAAGAGTGCTGCATTGACAAGCTGTGCTGATGCTTTAAAGCTCACAGCACTGCTGATTTCCAGCCTGCTGGGCAAAAAAGCACCTGAGATTTTGTTCTTTGTTTCATTTGTGATTATGGCACAGTGGGGGCTGATGGTCTTTCTGTGGACGCTTCCTCGCAAGAGTTACTGGTTTTTAACTTCTTCATGTATTTCAGCTCCCTAACTGTTTGGAAACAGCTTATAGAAATGAATATGAAAGATAACTGCAGTGATCTAAAAAGAACTGGGTAGAAATTAATTGAAAAAGTGAACTGTAATAATCTCCTTTAGATCTTTGCAATGGGCAGAACAAATTACTTAAAACTGATTAATGTTCATCAGAGAGACAGTACCTCACCCACTCAGAAAACCAACACCCACATGTCTGTAGGAGGCAGGTCCCTAACGGACCATGAGCCCCCATCCTTCCCCACAGCATAACCCCTCGCTTGGGCACGGGCCATGGTTTGGTCCAGGTAAAGGGATGCTAGCCAGCTGCTGGCCCAAGGGGAACCTGGCCAGATGCTGACTCTGTTGGTTTGTGGACCCCCAGGGTAAGGCAGGAGAGAGTCTCTGTCAGCTCCTCGGTGCTCCAGGCTTGGTGCATGAGCAGAGGGCTGGGAGTGCCCCTTCCCCAAAGGCAAAAGGGTGGCCCTGGACAGCCCTTTGCCTCTCTCTTTAAAAAGCAAGATGTTTGATGTTTATACTCCAACTGCCTGCTTTTACAGTCCGCCACATTTTTCTCCAACGTGATTCAAAAAGGAGAAAAAATGTCAGATTGCGATGCTCAGCTCACTCTTCCTAGAGGGATGAAAATTTGCTCCTTTGGTGGCCATTAGCATTGCCAAAGATTACTATTTAAACGCTTATCTCTTGTGGACTGTCCCTGTAAGACTCAGAGCTGTTTGCACCTTTACCACTGCCAAATCACAAGCTCAAGGGGAGAGAGAGCTTTCCTTGAAGCTCCAGCTCTGGGATCCATGTGATTAAGCCAGATTCTCATTTTCCATTGAAAAAGTAAGTTGCCAGCTGCTGTGATTGCAAAGAAAAGGTTGAAAGTGTAAGCCCTAAGTACGCAGAGCAACAGAAGCAAATATGAAGAATATAAGGGGTTTTTCATTTAGTCCTGTTTTGAACTACTCCTCCTTTCTCCAGGAGGCTGATTCATTCTTTCAAATGGATTGTGCTGGCAATACTCTCTTTTTTTTTGTTCCCCAAGGGATAACTTCAGAGCTTTTCTTTCAAAACCACTCTGCCCAGTTTAGACATCCCTTAGAAAAACTAAATGAGAAGGAATTTGTAAGAAAAATTAATGATCTGCTACATAAATTTTTCACAACTTCCTACACGGATGGGGTGGGTTTGTAAAATTACAGAATGGCAGTGACTAATAATAGTAATAAAGTGTCTGATTGTATTATGTGGTTAAAGATAGTCATAATACTGTCATTGTCTTTGCCGTTTTCCCACTCCTTGCTGTGACATCAGCCCATCCGAGAGCATCACATCCTGTTCATGGCTGTGCCTTTGTTGATAAATAATGAGTCATTATACGCTCTACTCTATGACTCCTACAGCTGTACTGCCCAATTTCCTTCTCTCCAGAATGAATCCCTCTTTAGCAAGGACTTAGTATGCCTTTAAAAACAGCAAAGTTTATCTGCTGACAAACGTGCACTTCAGCAGAAGGAGGAATGGATGAAATTAGGTTCCTTCCAAGCGTTTTGTACCTGGAGTTGGCTCACCTACAGAAAATGATGTATTTTTATTAACGACAAAACACCACCGCCACTTTGCACTGATGGTACAACCCACCGCATACCGAAGCCATGATTTCCATGGATTGCCCCTGCAGGGCACATTCAGTCCAAAGATCCAAAGAGCCCTGCTGCCACACAGGCATCAAAACTCTGCAGGAAATATTTGGATGCTTACATGTAAACAGATACACACGGAAGTTACATGTTTTCTCCACAAACACAAATCTGATGTAGCAATACTGAAATCAAAACTTCTTGCTCTCTGGCATGCAGCTACCTACACAGCATACTCAGGAAGCTCTCCTGAAAAAAACAGATACCAAAATGTACTAAAAAGTGCAAGAAATAATTGTAATGTTTTCCAAAAAGACAAAAACAATTACGCACCCTTTGCTCTGACACCGAGAACATTGAAGAAGTACGGTGAGCAGCCTGGCACTCTAAATAGCTGATTTGCATAGCTGGGGGGTAGCTGTTTTCTTTCATTTTAATTTAAAAGTACGATCGAGCATGTGGCATAGCAAACTTCCAGCTCTGCAGACCTGCTGAACTAATATGAATTTCTTATCAACAGCCACTGTGCAATCCAGTATGCCTACTTCATGCAGATGAGGTGGGGTGGGAGGACATCCAAAGGTATAACAGATCCTCAGCGAGGCAGGACAGCTAATGCGTTCAGTTTTTCTTCCTCCATTTTAACCAGTCATTTTGCAACTCATCCTCGCAAAGTGTGAGATTAGATGGCCCAGGGAGGGGCAGCAAGTGTTGATGGGTAAAGGAGGAACAGCTAAAAACAAGAACAAAACATGTGGTCCCTGGGGCTGCCTTCTGGATGGATGGATGGATGGATGGACGGCTGGCTGGCCGGCCTTCAACCCCTGCTCACATCTCTATCACCGTGCCCTCCCTTTGCTTTCTCTAGATCAAGGACCCCAAACGTAAGATGGTCACGGGTGTGCTGCTAGCAAGCGATATCTACGCTTGGAAGATGCTGCATGCTGGTGTTCAGCGGTGGTTGAGTGGGGGTGGTTTATTGGTGCCCGTCACCTTGCTAGCAGAGCCTGCGTGTTGTGTTGAGCATGCCCTTTCTCTGGCCCGCAGAGCCTCCTCGCGCGCATCCCTTCTCTACTTGACCCGAAGTGATCTAGGAAAGCCCCATCTTGACTCTCTCCCAGAGCGATTCTGAATGACGTGTTCTCACCCCTGCCCGTTTGCCGTGAGCTGGCCTGGGGTGGGTGTCAGAATGCCGCTCTCACCTTGCCAATGAACCT
This sequence comes from Chlamydotis macqueenii, assembly GCF_036417535.1. Taxonomy (NCBI): domain Eukaryota; kingdom Metazoa; phylum Chordata; class Aves; order Otidiformes; family Otididae; genus Chlamydotis; species Chlamydotis macqueenii. The sequence goes on from NC_141559.1 coordinate 27,247,892, forward strand.
CCTGCAGAAATTCAGGTGTTTCAACCACAATGAACCAACGTTATTTCACAGCGAAACAACTCTGTGAACTGCCTTGTGTGCCTGTTGCTTTCTTCACCATATCATGGTCTCGTCCTTCAGGTTTCTGGTGGCTGGGGAGCACCCATAAAGCCCTGCCTGTGGTGCACCAGGGATGGCAAACCTACGGAACAGCACCCCCTGTTCCTTAGCCCCAAGTAAGAGCCTTTCTTGTGCGGAGGAGGGACTGGGTTTGGGCAAACAGAAAGGTGCCCCTGCAGCAGTGCATGGGAGATGAGTCAATAGCCCATTCGCTGCCTCTTTCTCTCTCCTGTTCCTTCTGATGTATTTTTTTGGGTGGAGGGATCGCAAATTTGATTTGTTAAACAGGTTTAAAAAAATGTAAATGATAATTATAAAATTCCATGAGTCTTTTTTTTTCCACGATAAATTTTATGTAGCTGGCAGTTAAAATAAGTGATTACCCCATAAATATAGTTTTAATAGCCTAGTCAAAGGTGTAGTCTCTGCTGTTCTGAGATTTTTATCTCAGAAAAGGGAGGAAAAAATCCTTTCCTGTGGATTTATATTGCTGCAGCGGCTGCTGCTGTTGCTCGTTACTTGCCGAGTAATTTGGGGGGACCATATTCCTCTAATGCAGGCAACCACAGAGGAGCGAGCCTCGATGCTGGTGGGGGGCTGGCCACTCTGTGCCTGCGCAGCTGGCTGTGCCCTGGCCAGTGGTGGCCCCAGGCCAGCACATCGAGTGCTCCATGTGATGCTTTTGGGAAAACAAGCTCATGGTTTCTAAAGCCAGTTGTTCCTGCACACAAGCACCGTCTGCCTCCAGCAGCGATGGCCGGGCAGGCCAGGACCCTGACAGCATTCTTGTCCCTGTGTTGGAGAAAGATGGGCCTGGCAGATGGACTATCTGATGGACAAGGAACTGGCTGGATGGCTGCATCCAGAGACTTGCCAAGCGGTGCAGTTGATTTCCTTGGGGCGAGAGATGCCATCCACAGGGACGTTGACAGGTGTGGATCTCAGGAAGTCCAACAAAGCAAAGGGAAACCTTATTGCGGCCTTTTGCTATGTAAAGGGGGCTTCTAAGGAGATAGAGAGACTTTTTACCAAGGCCTGTAGTGACAGGACAAGGGGAAATGGTTTTAAACTGGAAGAGGGTAGATTAGGAAGACATTCTTCACTGTGAGGGTGGTGGGGCACTGGAACAGGTTGCCCGGAGAGGTGGATGCCCCATCCCTGGAAGTGTTCCAGGCCAGGTTGGATGGGGCTCTGAGCAACCACTGAGTGGAAGCTGTCCCTGCCCAGAGCAGGGGGGTTGGAACTGGATGATCTGCAAGGTCCGTTCCAACCCAAACCATTCTGTGATGGGGGCCTGAGGTGCTCTCGGATTTCAACTAAAAAAATCGTTTGAAACCAAAACAAACACCCCGGTCAGCCCCTCCGATTTCCCAGGAAGGGCCCGCGGCAGCTGTCCCCGCAGCCAACCCGCCTCCCCGCCGCGACCGCGACCGCGGGGGGCCCGGCCCTGCCGCCGGCGCTCACCAGGCCCGAGGCCCCCTTCCCGCTCCCCCTGTCCGGGCTCCCCGCGGCGGCGGCCGCCGCCCCTGCGCCGGGGCGCGCCCGGTAGCGGGGCCGCCGGGGCGCTGCGGGAGGGGCGGCGGCAGGGGGCGCTGCGGCCCCGCCGTTGCGGCGGCGGCGGCGCGGGGGCGGCGGGAGCGTTGATCCTAATTGGAGCCGACGCGCGGCTCCTCCATAATCCTCCGACGTCCCCCCCTCGCCGGCTCGTAATTCCTGGGCGGGCGCTGCCGCCGGCTCCGCGGGGGAGCCGCCGCCGGCGCAGCCGGGGCAGGTGTTGCCGCCGGGCGGGTCGCGCCGCCCCGCAGCCGCGCTGCCTCCCCGCCGCGGGGGGCCCGGCGGCCATGTTGTCCCCTGGTGCGGCGGCACTGGCGCGGCCGGCGGGTGGCGGCTGTGACGGCCGTGCTCCCCCGCGGCGTGACGAAGCAGAAGGGTGCCGGGAAGACACCCGCCGCCCCCGGGAGGTTAATAATTAAGCCTTAAAAGTCTTTTATATCTTTAATTGGCGCACGTTGCCTAGGTGTCGCGCGTGCGAGGGTTGCTGTTGCTCCCGTACAGGCGGGAGATGGCGGAGCTGCCAGGCAGGGAGCTTCCCCCCCACTCCATCCGTGACAAAGGCTGCCCTCCGCGGATAGGCCTGCGCCTACCCGCATTTCCCCCCCGGGCCCGGCCGCTTCCCCCAGAGGCGAGGGCGGGCAGCCCCTCACACGGCATGGCGCTGCCCTCCCAGGGAGCTGGCCCTTGCCCTCAGCGAGGGGCTGTGGCACCCGGTCGCTGGACTCGAGGCACCACAGGAGCCATCCTTAAATAAACTGAAGGCTGGTCACACCTTGCTCGGTGCCTTGTAGGCCAGTTGTGCTCCTATGCTGTTCCAAGGTCAGTATTTTGCTGGAGAGACTGTCTAGTGGCTGAGTCATATTTTGAGGGAAAAGTACCAAGCACCTGGGTCAGGGCCTAAACTAGTGTTTGCGTAGGTACCAGTACTTCCAGTAATAATGCAAGTGACTTTTCAGGTTCCACCGAAGCTCTTCCTTTGGCATAGGCGAGGAGTTACAGAGTTCAGCATGTCTGCTGGTCAGCAGGAGAAGCCGCCAAGTGCCCACTCTTCTCTCCCACTGCGTTCGTCTGAGGGGCTGGATGAGAGGTAGAGATTTTTGCTCTATGCACACCCTGAGCGAGGGGTATACATTGATTTTGCTCCTGGGCTGTGCAGAGCCCCTAGACCTTGCACAGCTCATGTGCCAGGGCCAATGCAATGTGTGCGTATATTTGGGGGGACGAGACAGAGATACTACAGGCTACCGGCTCCCAGTCTTGCTGTTCCAGATTGGTATTACCAGATTAGCACTATCTGTCTCTCTATTTGTCTAGATACTCATTTTTTTCTCTCCATATGAGCACACAAATTAGTCTTGCAAGGGACTGCATGCTTCTACAGGTTTGCCAGAAGTGGAAATATGAATTGTTCAAGCTCAGTCTAAAAGGTTTGGACTCTGAGGTTGTTTCCGCCCTTGTTTTAAACAGATGTAGATCTAGAGTTAACTCTGCTGAAGGAAGAGTTACACAGCACAAAGCCATTGTGCCTGTCTATGAACAGATACAGCTGACTGTCAGAGAAATAAAAATAATGAAGTAGCGGTGAATAAGCCAGGCACCTTACTTTCAGCCATAATAAGCAGAGTTTCTGAGAAGCAGATACTCTTCTCCCTCTTGCAAGTGGTGGTCTCTAGCTGAACATGGCTGAGAAGGCAGTGAGGTCCTCTGAAACCTGTGTGAGGCATGAATGTATATGCAGGCTTTAATGATATCTTAGATACAGAATCCCTACAGTCTGATTTTTACACGCAGAATAACAACATTATATACCCTGCCAGACATGTTATAGACATGGATTGGCTTTACAGGGATCTTAGCTTTGCATGTCTCCTCTTCTGCGCCACAAGCTATTAAAGCAAGATGTATTATCCATTAATGGATGTATTCTTCTGCAGCTTTGTTCTCTTGGGGCAGATTTGTATCCCTAGGTGGGTCCTATAAGCACTGATACCGTACATTACACCTCCTGCTGATTGCTAGTGCCGTAAAGGGCTCTTTGAGTCCTTTACAACAGGTAGTAGTGCCATTTTTGACAAGACTGGGCAGCTCTACTGCCCAGGGCGTTGTTGTGTATTAGAGGGATTGATGAAAGTTTCTCCTGTCCTTTCACTTTAACATGCTCCCTGATCCCAGAAAATAACTGTGTACTGAACTGGGACAATGCTGCTCTGACCTTTACATGAGCCCAGAACAAGCATGAGGAGAAACTCTTTATCTAGTCTGCTGCTCTGTTGTTTCTGCACTTGGACTTGAGGTAAAGCATCTAAGAACACTCCGTTCTCAAATGCTTCCGTTTTTCTTCTTGTGGCCACCTAGAAAAGACTGCTTATCTTATGCTTTAAAGGAGTTTCTAACTGTTTTCTGTATTTAAATAGCTTTTTGGTTTCTTTGCATTTACTTTCTTCCCCATATAACATCTATGTGCTTTCTTCTCTGGTATCTCACAGTCACCTAGAATGGAAAGCAAGATGTATTTATTTTTGCTGTTACACTGTCAAAGAACATCCCGCATACCCCAACAATAATTTTATTTTCCCTTTTTGTTTGTTTACTATTGGATCTTCACTTGTGCTCCCAGCCCCTGCACATTTTAATTCATTTTTAGCTATTCTGTTTTCAAAATCCATCAAGTTTTTGTTTCCTCCCCCCTAGCCCCCACCTTTACCTTCTAGAGTTCTTTTTTAATTTCTTCTTTTTTGTTCTGTGGCTGTTTGAAGTCCTGGTTCTGCTTTGTCATGGTGTCTTCCAGCTTCTTCATGTTGGCTGTCAGGTTCCTCTTCTCATCTTCACTTTTTAGCCATTCCCCTCCTGTGCGAAGCTGCTGGTAAACTTTGAAAGAGCTTGCTGTGTCTTCTAGTTGTGCTTCTAGGGTATTTAGTTTGCCTGTGCCCTATAGCCGTTTCAGTTTGGAGCTGAGTATTACCTGGAGTTGGTCACTGCAACGTGAAAGGTTTTTTATTCTTCTTTTGAATGTTTGCACTTGCAAATGCTGAACAAGCCGAGTGTCATCCTGGGACTGGTATATCTTCTGTAGTGTTGCTGCTCATGGGTATGGGCTTGTACTCCTCTAACACATATGCAGGTGCTGCACTGGTTTCTGTATTCAGTAATTGTGTATTCTGTAGCTTTAATAATTTGTCCCTTAAAGCCTTGGCTGTCTAGGGAAGGTCTGTGAAGATGGGTTAATAAACAACGGTTTGCATTGTGGTCTTGTGATCCAAGGCAGCAAACTAATTTGTGGATACTAGTTGGTAGAATATAGCATAAATATTGACCAGTGCCTTATTCTGCATGTAACATGGGTCTGGAGGAAAGAAGTTTAAACAAGCATTTACCCATCTCCTAGTGTCTTCAACAGTGGCTTACGTAAAGTCTGGGGGACTGGATTTTATGCTTTGGGATTGACATGGACACTTCTGAATCCTTCCCACTTTTGTCATTCTGAGCAAATTTTGTTCCAGTTTTGGCATATATACATTTACATACCCGTTTCCTCTAATAAGTGGTATTGCTCGTATTTACAAGCGGCAGTGCTACAGACGCTTTAATTTTTTTTCCTTTTTATCTTTCTGAACAAATTTCATTGCAATTTTGATGTATGTATTTATGTAGTAGAGGGTATCTCTTCATATTTACCAAAGGCAGTTCAGCTGCAGAAGTTCCTGAACCCAATTTAGCTCATTCTGTGGAAAAAAAGGAGTCAGCTACCAACCCAACCAGTCCTCATAGAACTGTAGGATAACTGATAACCAGAGTGGTTTCCAGGCATGTTCACTGCTAGCCATGCATGTAAGTAACAAGCGACACAAGCTTGTGGGAGTGTGCCGGTGGTGTTGTCTGGACTTCACTGGCACCAGTGGAATCCATCTGTACCTTTCATTGCATATACGCACTGCAGCAGGAGCGAAAAAAAAAGGAAAAATCAGCTTCTGAGTGAAGACCTGTGGCTGTGGTTTTACATAGAGGAGAACAAAACAAAACAAAGGGGTTAGTACTTAGGGTGAGTGAGGCTGCTAGTCTGTCCTTTGAAGGATGGCGTTTGGTGCTCTTCTCCCTTCATGGGAAAAAAAAATCGGGCAATCACATTTTTGATCCATAGTGATTGAGTAGATCAGTTTTCTTCCTTGAAAACTTGGTTCCTTATTCTTAAACAAAAATCTGGTCACTGGATGTCTCTGGTTCAGCAGTACAGTTCTGTCTGGAGCTAGACCTCAGCTAGACCTGTTTTCATATCACCTGGTGTGATATGAAATTTGGTGAAGGTTTATTACCAAAAAACCCTCAAAGAAAGGGAGAAGAGGAAAGGTTTTTTTAAAAGACTTAATTTTCTGGGCATTTTTTTTTCCTTTTCAGGTGAAAAACAGAGAATGGAGGATTTACTAATTTAAAGGCAAACATTTCCGCCTTTGTTTTTTGTTTTCTTAGCCAAACCACCCCCCTTAGCTTTTATTTCAAGTAGATTCAACTGAAATTTTTTCTGCCCATGATTATTTTTTGTTTGGCCGCTGAACCAGATAATCCAATATTTGCACAGCTCTCCCTGAAGCTGCACAAAGAGGTAATGCCGTCATTATGACAGGTAGACCTCAGGAGATAACATGGAAGCACGAGGTCTCCTAGCAGAAGCTCCCTGGCCTTTAAATGTTCACTCTCAGATCTTCAGGATTCCCCTGCAGATCTCTGCACAGTGTTATATTAGAGGGAGTTGAAGTGTTGAGGGGTCTATGCTTTCCCAAAGGAAAGCAGAGGAAAAATAGTATTCAGCAATAGGGCATGGAGTTCCTGGATTGTTCAAGAGTCTTTTTCCCCTAGGGAAAGATAAGGCTTCTAGTGCTAAATGGTAGGATTTACTCTTATATATATCTGAAATTTATTTTCTTTTTCGTTTATGGTTTTTTATTGTTCTGAAAACATGGTGACATGTATACCTCTTTCTTGCTATTGGTTCCTGCTTAGGTCAGTGTACCTTGTTCTGTTTGTACAAAAATATTTGTCCCTAATTAAACTCACCACCTTCTGTTTGCACCAAAACATCTTGGACTCATGAAAACTGCCTTGACCCGTCATGAAGCTGACTGCTTGGACAGAAAGCTGTTGCAGATCACTCTGCATGTGGAAATCCAGTTTTTCCTGTCTGGCTTAGATGGTTAGTAGTATATATTTTCTAAGAAAATGCCCACTGTTTCCAGCAGCTGTAGTTTTTGTGCTTGTGAAACCTACTTGCACAAATATTATAAGCCACCAAAGCCTCCACCCAAATCTGCCACAGTTGCTCAGATCTCCCAACAATTACAATCTAATTAGAGCCAGCATTCAAAGTTGCCTCCAGCATTTGAAACAAAAGTAATTTAGCGGTAATAAAAGTGGTAGATTGACAGCTCTGGAGGCTGAACTTGGCTTATCTGCAAAACATACCCAGGGTGGGAAAGAGCTACGAGAATCGCTGCAGTGACTGTCTGAAGGGCTTGACCCCTTGCCTTGAAATGACAACCTCTAAGGGATGAACATATGGGTAATTTTCTAAAGGTCCCTCCACTGCCACTGCCAAGAGTGCTGCTAATTACTGACAATAATTAGTATATTGTCTGTGGCATGAATACTTTTCCACTAGGAGAAACACCTGATTCATTGTATGATAGCAATCAAATGCCCATCATGTAGCGATGGTGTTTATGAAGTTAAGAATTATCCTGAATTTGAACCACAGCCTGTGAGGTGAAAGGCTTTATCCCATTACCAGTCCCCTGAATCATTCAGTCTACAGTGTGTGAGGCACAGGGCTGTGATTACCAATTCATTTCCGAAAGGCCAGACATTTAAAATTCTCTCAAACTAGCAGCTGCTCAAGGAACAAAAAAGCACCTGGGCCTGGACTAATATCTTTTTCTTCTTCTGGGTTAATTTAAAAAGAAAACCAACTATTCTTTCCCCTGACAAATGAGACTTTCAATAAGCATTGAGATGGCTGCAGAAGGGTAACCCATCTTTGCTTACTTGACATACAGGATTCTTCCAGTTCCAGAGGTGGAAGCCATGGTTAGGCTGAAGAGCACTTGAAAAAATAAGCTGCTTCATGTTACCAGTTAGTAAGAGGAATCATTTGGATTTGATGAGAAGAAAAGAATAGGCAATCCATGCGCTCCAGTTTCTTCTGATGTTGCTGGATTCTTTTATTGCTATTGCTTATAACCACAGGCAGAGAAATACTTTTTCTTCTTTCCTTTCTCTCTTCTGTTTCTCTCTCTTCTCTTTCCTCTATCCATTGGTTTCTAAAATACTGAATTATAACAGAGGAAAGACCACCAATTACTTCTGAAATCTGACAAGTCTTAGCTTTCCTCCGGATGCTGAGTTAACATACGCCTCATTGCGGCAGGCAAACCTTAATTCAGTTGGCAGTAGGATTACAGCAGGTATATTTACCCTCAAGAACACTCATTTTCGATATCTAATTATCTCCTCATCTGCTGAGTCAGGAGGAGAATCAAAATTATCCCTTGTTGTAGATTATGTTTTCCTGAGACTGACATGAGAATTCTGGATGACATTCTCAAAAGCTTCCAATTTATATAGGATCAAAAGACTGTGGCTTTCAGAGGATCATCTGCTCCTCAGATGTATTAGGGACATTAGAAAACAGTACCGTTGGTTTCTAACATTGGAGATGGAGGCATAGATAGAAGATTGCTGCCTTTATTGCTGTCAGTATAGGATAAGATCATAATTGATGTTTTCAGATGAGGCTTCAAAAATGACGATCTCATATGTTCTAACTGGAAACCAAGTTCCCCATGGGGTGTGTTTCAAAAGAGTATGAGTTTGCACTAATAATTCCACTATTTTTATTTCTTTGTCCCTTTACAGTATATTTTTCTGGCAGCCACAATCCACTCCAGAAGAGGAAGAAGATGATTGGGGTTTGTGTGTGTGTGTGAAAAAGGCTTTTGATTTATGCTGGGAGTGGCTGGGTGTTTTTTCTTCTTTTCTGCAACATTCCTGTGTGATCTCCAAATTACTATTCCCTATTTGAAAACTGGGTATAAGCAAGATGCTTTTCTGCCTTCTTCCTCAGGCTATTCACTTAGCCTACAAGCAGATTCAGACAGAGGCTGTCTCTCATTCCAGGAGTATGTATGCCTCCAATATTCATGCGTTAATGATCGAGAAATACTATGCTGTCCCATTCATAGCCAAGGCCGATGTGGAGCAGTTGTACCTAGAGACATGCACCGCTGGTCGTTTTCTCATCCAGTTCTGTTCCCTACTCCCTATTTGAGAAAAGCAGAATTTCCTTGATATAACCATGTCTGTGAAAAACTATGACAGCCAGCAGCCTGTCTCCTTATGTCTGACTGCATGTAGCTATATCAGCAATTTGGCCTAGCATCTAACCCAACACCTGAATCTCACCAAAGTGCAAATACTAAGCTAACAATGCAGGTGGAGTAAGAGATGTAAGATAACAACACGGCTGTAAGCATTTAAGTCAGTATACGGTTTGTAGTGTAGTTTGGGATCCCTTGGGTTGATAAATGCTGTATAAGTTTAAAGCACTATGTTGTCTCATGCTCACATAAGCTTACATACCTTGGCTTTGCATTTTGCTGTGCAGATTAAGTTATAGCAGATCAGTCTGGAACACCCGTTGAGGCTAAACAGTGATACATCTTCCGTTTCGTTGTTTAGTATCAGATGCTTTATTATGGGAATTCAAATGAAACTTGACCTAAACAAGGCATGCCTTCCTGCTATTTTTAGAACGTTATGCCGTATCCTATGGCCGTGTTTCACAGGCTGGTGTGTAGTTAATGATCTGTGTCCTTCCTTCCCTTGTTAATTGATGCACAAGCTTTTGGGAGGTATGTGCCATTATCTAATGTAATCATGCAGAAATGTAAAAAGCAGGAAAAGGGAATAAAAAAATCCGCATGCCTTGATGTCTTAGCACAGTTGAAGTGGGAGCGGGTAGTGGGTTGCCCTAGCAAGTTCAGAACTGGACTGCCTCACAGTATTGCCAGGACCCACAAGCTTTGAACAGTCTCTGGCTCTGTCTCCACGATCCTGTTTAGAGAAGTTTTTTTAAATGTGTCTATTCCTTCTATTGCCCCTTGCCCTGGCACCTGGCAAGAGGGCAGAGGAGCCTCTCCTTCCATTTTCTGCTCAGTGATCTCCATCCATCTCGCTTTCAGGTTGGAGGCAGGTGTGCAGGAGACCGTAGGTTCCTTTAATCCCTATTAAGAACAGCAGATCATAGTGGCCCCTCTGGCCTTGTTCCCTATGACTATGAAACTAGCTTTAGCAGCACAGAGATTTAATCTTTCTAGTGGAAATGTAGTGCCAGTCAAAGGTCTGCGCTGCATCTTTTAGGACAGTTTCTTATCTTTGTGAAGTTAATCGTGAGGCAGTGTCCGTTCCAAGTCACAGATTTTGGCAGAAGGCTTGTGCTACAAACTCGCCTTTCTGCAGCTCTGCTCTCATCCCTGGGAGAGATCCCGAAGAGGAAAGCCACAAACTCTGCCAGAGGCGCAGATCAGGCCTCTGGCCCCTCTTGTAAGCTCCTCTTCTTGCCTGCCTCCTCTTCCCACTATCTGTCTGGTGACCAGAGAGAGAGAGCAAGCAGCTCTGGGCTGCAGTAATAGCTGTGTGGGGATGATAAGCAGCTCTCTGTCTCTCTGTTATCCGTAAAACCTACCTGGTGCAGTCTGTCAGCTGCTTCAGGTCCTCTCTGAGAGCATTGATGGGGATGAGCCAAGGTGTCTGCGCTACAATAGCGCTCTGGCTGTACCCTCAGCAGTGCATGCAGCTGACAGGAAGGGCTGACAGGGAGCAGCCAGTTGCTCCTTCGGCTGTTGCTCCCCAGTTTTGTTCCTCCATCTTCGGTTAATTTCGATCATACCTAAAGTGCGTCCACAACTACGTTTAAGCGAAAGCAGTTACCATAGTAACACTAGAGATTTTCTAAATGCAGTCTATGATGTAAACAACTAAAATGACTGTCACCCCAAATAGTTGTTTATTTCTTCTGTGTAGTTTATTGAGTATTTAAATCTGTTGTAGCACACACAGATTTACCACTTCTAAGTATAACTTGGAGGAGTAACACGTTTTTTCTTATTGCTTCCATTTCAGCAGATCTGTTTCCATGTCAACAGCTCACATTGATGAAGAATTGACATTCTGACTGCATTTGGCAGCGTAGGGTACAAGGTGACAATTAAAATAAATCAATGTTTCTAATGATGCTGATGTTAAAACTGTGCCAAAATACTGGAATTCCCATGCACAGTAGCCAGAGATTGCTTCTTGAATCTGCGGAGAGTAAGGCAGGAATTCTCATGGGAACAGACTTTCTTTGCAAGGTTTTCAAGCCTTCCTGCTTACAGATGCAGAAAGACTGGGAAAGCAAACTCTCTCTCTCACACACACAGAAAAGCGCACCTAGCGCTGTGTGTGTGTGTGTGTGTGCACGTGTGTTTGCTTTGGCTCATCCACTTCTAATCTAGGTGAGGTCTAGAAATGCATGAAGCTTGCAATAAAAAAATATAATGCAATTCTTGGACTAAAAACCTGTTTTGAGTAAAGTTTCTCACAAAAATTGTGGAGCAGGAGGGCTTAATTAACCCTCTCTCTTTCCATTCCTAATTTCTTTGTGGTGAATATATGTATTGGAATTACTGAGGGACAAGAAACACGGGGACTCAGAAAGGCATTTTTTTAAGCTTGCAGGCCTATTCAACAAAAACCCGAACTTCAAATTGTGTATTTGGGGGATGAAAGTGTGCTGCTTTTATATGTCTGTGTGAGCAACATATGGATACACAATTGCCACAGTTGAGGTGTCATCAGTGTGTTTGTTTTCCTTAGTGCCTAGAGGGGCTAAGATCAGTGCTCCACTGTACTAAGCACTCCGTTTGCATGAGATAGGAGAGACCACACAATGCACAAGAATTCCCAGACTAAGCAGACAGCAAACAGGGAAAGCATAAAAAAATGTTACTCCCATTTTACAGGGACGGAGAGGGATTAAAAGGCGTTTTTCAAAGCTGCAGATAGAAGTGGTGGCTTCTAGGTGATGCAAGCTCCCTACCTGCGGTTTGGATGTTAGAAAATCCCTTATCTGGTGTTTGCTCGGGGTCATACTGGAGTCTCATTGCAAATGTGGAAATCCAGCTCAGTGCTCCTGAGTTGAAATGTGCTCACCTTCAAGGGTGAGTAAGGTTTGGGAATGCACTTCCATGGAGGCATTCAGCTGTCTGAAGGCACTATCTAGTTTGAAGTAGGTTTGAATCTGTAATTTCAGTTGCATTTGGGGACCATACATACCTCCTAATGATAGGCATCTAAATGACATGCCTAGGGATCTTAGTTGCTGGGGGTTCTTTTGGTAGCCAGTGCAAAGAAATAGTCCTGTCCAAGTAACAGGTCATCTTCAGCAGGTGTCTAGCACTACCTGATGCTGCTTTGTGAATGTGTAAATTCACTTGTTATGTCTTTCATATAATGGGTTCATATAATTTTTGTGGTTTTGACAGGTCTACAAACTTACTTTACCTAGTGAGGCTTCTACCTAAAAGTTAAAGTCTTAAGACATTCTTTTAGAGAAAAGAATATAAAAGCAGAAACACTGGTAAAAATAATGCAATGAGGTGTACCAAAATGTGGTGAGTTTTCACTCTCATACATACACACAAGAGTAAACTCCAAACCCCCAAACCAGTTATTTGTGTAATGGAGAATGGAGATTAATATAGTAAATCCCCCACAATTATGATTTTTTTTTTAATACAGATTGCATTCTTTAAAGGATCTCTGAGCTTTTCAGAAGGACTAATGAATTATGCCTGACAGCAGCCCATAAGGTGGTAAGTATTATTACTGTATTTTGTAAATCTGAAAGAATTGTGGGATATTGATAAACAGAGAAATTGCCAAATCAGTCAAGTCTGTGGCAAATAACTTTTCCCTGTAGAAAAATACCATTCTTTCTGATACAAGACAGGTACAATGTTTATATGTTTCAGCAAACAAGCCATTGCTGAATGACTTTAATTTGATTGCACAGAAGTGAGACACATTTAGGGCGTATCCTGTGAATGTCACTGAGGTGCTGTAATATAAAAAGTAGATTGCAACCGAGAGGGGATGTGTAATCTCTGTTTGCTGGTCTTGAATATTGGCTATATCTGACAATAGAACAGCAGCTGGTTAGATGCGTCTGCACAATAACGAGGGCTAAGAAGATCTAGCGCGCTCTGTTGAACTGCTGTTGGCCTTCCTTATCATATTACCTCATCTCCTAGCTGCAGGGATTGGCAAGCTTTCAAGGAGGTATGTACAATGTTGTTTTCTACCGCCTTGAATTAGAGGTATGAAAGTAGCAGGGGCTGCAAGTGCTGCTTCTCAGAAGTTTGTCTGAGTGAGGGGTCCTGCACGGGGGCAACGGCCAGCCTGTGGGAGATTCGGCCTTGGAGGGCACGAGGGTCAGGCAGGCGTCCCTCCTGGTGCTGCAGCTTCCAGTACCTGGCTCTGCCTGAGCTCTGGTGTCTCCCGTCAGAAGTCCTTTACCACAGGCTTGTGGCTGTCAGCTCTTAAGCCAAGTTTCAGTACCTATAGCCATAATTCCATGGAGACGTGACTAGCCATATGGTAGTGCTGCTTCTACCCCCGTTTTATTAGCAAAATTCAATTAACAGGCAATTATAATAACCAGACAGAGAAATACAATAACATATTGTCATGCATCATTGTAAATAATGGCTGTAGTAGCCACACCAATATTATTTTACTTAATATGAATGTGTTTGACATATGCCATTGAGAATGAGATGAACATGATGCCTAAGACAAACCATATATTAACATGTGGTCTTGTTGTTCAAAAGCTCTGGAAAGCCGGCTGTAATCAGTAACAGTACAGTTCTAAAGAATGAAAGAATGGTCACAACCATTTATAACAAGTTAATGCAAACCAGAAGAAATGCATAACCAAACACAGACAGGAGTTGAAGAAAAGGTATGACTTAGTCCCAGAAATTCTGTACTAAAGGCCTAGACTTTAACAGGAATAAACAAGACCCATTCCTAAGACACAGTTGAGAAATCTCTGTGCAAAATAGAAGGAATATATAAAGTAAAGATGTCAAATGGTGTTTGGCTGTAATTGGATATAACATGAATGCTGGGAAAATTTTAATCCAATTCTGTCCCAAATCTGAAAACAAACTTACTTTGCTTTTGCCACCCTTCTTCTAAGCTTTGTTGAGGTGCAGTCATGGAACCACTAATTGAAAGAAAACTATAATTCTAATAGTTGAACATGCCGTTTTGTCACCAGTTTTGTCCAACACTAGAAAGTGGAGGAGGAAAGAAATCAGTTACTTTACAGCCTTCATGTGAAAAAAAAAAAATGAGGTGGGAAATAATAGAAAATGAAGTTTTCCTAATAAATCAGATATATTAAACTGTAGACTTCTGCCCTTCTAAAATAAAAGGAAGCAAGAGATTGTCGGTGGCAAAAACACTACCTTGTGGGATTTTAATAGAATTGTAAAACTCATTCCCCTGCCTTTAGGATGATGTAGTGAAAATGCAAGGTGTTACTGACAGTTGTGCTTGGTTTCATTCAGTGTCTGAGCTGCCTTTTGTTGTCAGTGGATTGCAGTTCTATGGAGGGAAACAACACATACAGTATGGGCTAAAGTGCCTCAAAACAGCTGTGTGCTGCCTTAGGCAGTACCTCAGTAGTTAATAGGACTAATGAATGTGCTAACGACAGTGAACGCGGCCAGTTTATGGATCAAGACCAAAGGTTATTTTTCAGATAAGAGAAAGGAGACGGTGAAAATACACAGGCGTGCAGGAGTACAGTGTTGTGAGAGGATTTAGGGCCTTGGCACAGAGAGAGGATTCTTGTCCCTCTGCTGTTACTTTGCAACAAAGGTTGCAACTCAGAACATAACCTAACTAAAATATTCCTTCAAGCTTCCTTAAACTTCAAAGAGGCTCTGTTCTACTGGTGAGGGTTGGGCAGAGCAAAAGGCAAGAGTAGTAGCTAGGGCTTACTGAAAACTAGTGGAGCTTTCTGCTGGGGCACACATTATTGAGGAGTCACTTTGCTACCTTTTGAAAGGATAGGCCTGCCCCTCCTAGTCTGTCCATGCTGGTGAAGATATGTGTGCAGGCACAGAAACCTGGTACCAGAGAGGATGTTGCATTGATTCGGTGATAATCGATTTTTGGCCAAAAGCAGAGTGAAAGAGCTTGCAGTGACACATGTGATACCCCTGTCTACCTCAGCTGCCCTGGATGTGCCAGGTACAGTCCAGTTCTTTTTCTCGTCCACAGCAGAGGAGCAACGTAGCAAGTAACTGGCTGGCTGGTTGTTTTCCATACCTGTAAGATGAAGAGCTATTGCTACCACAGGCAGGATTAGCAGTGGGTCTCTGGTGAAAAGGTAAGCAGGTGCCAGTGACTGGCAAGTGCATACTGCAGCGAAAGGGGGATCCCAGGTTGTTGGAAATGTCTCACCTCAGTTCTGTGTCTTGATGTTGGAATGCTGAGCCAGTATCCTGATGCGCTTTGTTATTCTGGAAAAAAGTTACTCCATTTACTTCTCAGATTCCTGGAAGGATTGCTGGGGTCAGATTGGCCTATAATTGCAGCTGTCAGCTCACTGTTAAATGGAGAGATGTAAAATACCTCCTTGCACATCATTTATTAACTTTTAAAACCTGTCAGGGGACATATAAAACATTCCTCTCTGTAGCATTTATAAACTACTGAGGAGCACAGACACATTCCCCTGTATTAATTACCCTAATTTAGGCAATGTCCATGGAGGGCCTGTGAGCACAGCAGCTATGATTCCCTCCCCAGTTCTTTTACTTCTAGGCATGAAGGTTCCCTTGAGCCCGTTCTAGCTGCGAATTCTCCTGGCATGAAGCAGCGTCGTGCTGGAGCGTGAATGTATTTTCAGACTTTATATACATAAGGGAGTTGCACTAAGATTACTGGTAAACCAGCTTAGTTAAACCATTGCAAAATGTGACACGGACAGTCTTATTTCATCTGGTCGCTTCTTTTAGATTTGGATTAGGTTTGAGATCAAGTAAACCCCAATTTAACATCTTTAAATAAAGACGTATGAAGGCATTCGCCTCAGTTTAACTTGAATTGTTTCAGTCAGATTTAAATGAAACCGGTGAAACTTTCTTGTACTGAGATGACCTCAGTAAATACAAATTTCTGTCTCTTTTCTACAGGCCTGAGGGGTTGCAGCTCTTCTGGCTTTTCACAAGGCATAATTTTAGTCACCTGTGGCAGGAGCCAGTGGGAATTGTAAGCTCTGCTGGATCAGGGTAAATCAAGTGAGGGGCATTCAGTGGTCAGGGAAGGAACATGAAAGAAGACAGCTTTCCTTGTCTCACTCCATGAAAGTGATCACAGCAGCTCCCTTGAACCTCTTCAGGCCTAGTGCTGTGAATGGGTGGGGCCTGCTGTAGATCCCCCCTGTCTTGTGGTTGCTGTCAGAGTATACAGTGGGGCTGGCACATATGAGGTAGATCAAGTCATGCATCTGACTGGGGAAGGGTCAGCCTGCAGCATCTTTAGATGGTAAATTCCCTTTGGAGCATTCACTCCTCTCTGCTGTGCTTTGGTATTGGTACCTATGGGCCAATAGGCAGGTGCCATTCCCCCTGGGTTATTTCAGCCAGCTGATAAAAAGTAGGAAATGTGACTACTTTCAGTTCATGAAATGTTTGCAGTGAGCATGTTTTCCTGCAGTAGTGTGACGTTTGGAGAATAAAATAAGTATGTTCTACTGAATGTCCTCTTGAGTTTCCCCCATGAAATAATTTGAAGAGTGTTCCCTGGCTGCATTTGCTGAGCTGTGAGAATTGTTGCTGAAAGCACATAATGTTGTGTATGCTTAATATTTAAATGACTCCACCGTGGAGAAGTCAGTATGTGTCAGAGAATTACTGTGGTTTTTAATGGTTCAGATCTATGGTTTTCTTCAGCAGAGGTGAAGCCATATAAATGCCACTAGTCACTTCTTGCTATGCACTTGCCCTGTCACCTGTGAATGTTTTAGTGAGTGTCCCAAATCAGTGATGGAAAAGCATGGAGAAATACCTAGGGTAGTAGGGTTCTTGTGCAGAGGGGAGCTGTTTAGGTCCAGTGCCTGGAGGGGGATCCTTCTGGAGAGGTATTCTTTCCATTAGTTGTGCGACTAAGCCATATATCATAGGAGGGCTGAAATTTGTTTTTATCAATTCAGGAACAAGATCCTACATCTGTTCCTAATTACAGGTAGGGGCCTCAGAGGAGGTCTGAGTTACAGTGTGTGCGGATATCAAAATGCATAGCTCTCATTACTTGAATAGGTAAATAATTTTATTCATCATCTGTGCAGGGACATAGGAAGCGTAGCCCAGGAGATGTTAACAATTAACGGCAATCTCATTTGCATTACTGGCTATCAATATCTTCAGCTTCTCTGCACAGTAGTTTAATATTGACTATGTAAACCTTCTGAAAAGGGGTTAACTTTTTGTGTGAATTGGACATTTACAAATATATTTCTATTTTTGTCAGATTGAATTTACATTATATTTTTCTATAGAGGATGTGTTTTTATGGATCTTTGCTTTCTTTTGGGGAACAAGGGACCAAATCTCTTCTGTAAAATGTGGGTCACCACAGCTTGTGACTGCCTTCCATTCAGGTCGAGGTACTAACCAGCATGCAGGACTGTTTCCTGTGTCTGAAAGAGATAATTTCCCTGGGGCCAGAATTTTAGTTTTGGCAGAGTCGGTGTTGCTTACCCTTTTGAGGGCAGTTATCTCTGTCCTGTGCAGTATACAGACTTTACAGTCTGGTAAACGTAAGGATTTGCTCTTGGTTTTTTAAAGGATTTGCTTTCACTGTATGGTTAGTCTAGTTGCTTGCAAAAAAGTCACATGTAAGAAATGCACCAACCCATATTGATACAATTTGTTGCTATAGATTCAAACAGACGTGAGAGAAAAATAATGAGAAGTGTAGCTCTTTGCAAGCAAATACACTATTATTCATATTTTTAACTTGAGCTGGTTTAACTGAAGCACAGTGGTTCCTTTTACAGAAGTTGTCTGCACGGTTGGAGACTATAGGCAAAACCTTGAGTTCACACACCAGATGCAAATATGACTCCCCTGTACAGCTTAACCACACACTACAACATGGCTGTCCTCGTTGTAGTAATCCTAACTCAAGGGTTGTTAATTCAAGGGTATGTAACTGCTGGGAAACTTTTTTTTTTCTGTTAGAAATTCCGTCTGTATCCCAGGCAATGCAAAATACCGCTGACAGATTGGTTGTGCCCTCTGCTAATTGTGATAGCAGAAGTGCTTTGATGGTTTGTATGGATGGGGTTGGGAAATCCCTCTGAGAACCTTTACATGTGCAGTAATGTAAAATACGCTACTGCTGTTACTTGAATTGTTAAGTTTGTTGAGGTGAGCAGCAGTTATCTGCAAATGGGAACAGGAGAAAATCCTGTGATGTCAAAACAATGCCTTTAACTTGAATTCAGTACCAAGCACATTGTTGGAGTTATTAGTAAAGCAATCATTTCCAAAGCAACTACAGCAATACAGGAGGTAAATAGATGGCAGCATGGATTTATTAAAAGTAAATCATACAAACTAACTTAATTTCTTTCTTTGCTAGGATAAAAAGCTTAGTGGATAAGGTAAATCCACCAGAATAATGTGTCTCCGTTTCACGAACATTTTTCTTCCAGTTCCATACAACAGTCTCATAAGAAAATTAGAAGCATGGATAAGATATATTTTTTTATAAAATATGATGGATTGTAAATCATTTTGAGTGACAGTAAATATATATGTCAAAGTATATCTAAAGTGCTTGTCACATTGGTACTTTTATATATATATATTAATAACTCAGTTTTGAGAGAGGAAAGAGCTGTCTTTCAGGAATCAATTCTGGCTCCAATACTAAGTTAATGTGCTCTATTTTCATTAATTGCTTTGATGGTAGGATGAAGACTTCATTGATCATATGTGTGAATGATATTAGTCTTGTTGGGACAGCAAATACCATGCAGAGAGTAGTCATTAAAATATATGCTTCTTTGGACATGTCCCTGGCGTATGCCCTAGAGCCTCAGACAGGGAATATGTGCACAGCTGGGCTGCTTTGGAATTTCTCTGTAAAGCAAAACTCCCTCTGTCCTTCTTGCTGGGGTCAAGAGATTGGCTGTCCATCTGCAATTACATTTAAAAAAAAAAAAGAAAAAACAACCTTGAAAAACTTACATTAAAAAAACATTAAGGTTGTAAAGCCAGCCACTGAGTAATTAGGAAATAATAGAATTCAAGTGGCCTGTATAATTTTATTTCAGCTTCCTAATGCATATGTGTTATGAGGCGGTCCTTAATTCCAGGAATCCATACTATTTTTAACTCAGGATTCTCCTTTGATAGCCCTCTGCAGGGGAAGGAATTTCATGCATACTCAGTTTTGGCTTCATGCAATTTCATGAAAAATTCCTCAGAACTTCATTCCAGGCCAGTTTGCAGTCCACCATTTCTAATGATATTCTTGCAAAATGGGAGACGTGTGTGCAGAAACATGGAAGCACTTCACTGTAATGTTTCAGAAGTGCTAAGAAGAAACATGCAGTTTTGAAGTGCAACAATGATGTAAGGAATTAGTGCAATCTAACATTTTTTGGTAAATCAAATAAAACACAAAAAAAAATCCTTCCAAATTCAAGTTTCGTGCAGATAGTTTGCAACGCCTGTAATTAAAGTCAAATATGATCTATATGTACATCGAATCTTTGTGTCTGAAGGTTTGCACTGTTGCCTTAGATGCATGACAATTAGGCATTTTCCGTTGGATGCTCTGGATAATACCATTAGACGCACAATAATTAGGTATTTTCATCTCATTAATATTCATTTTCATACATTTAAATGCCTCTCTTATAGCATTTGTTAATTAACATACATTTACAATGGTATATTCCTCTTCCCCATTCACCCATTCTGACTAATTTAATGAGCTGACATATCAGATGACTTCTTTTACAGGATTCTGCTGTTGTATCTTTGTTGGGAACAAAGCAGCGGTTATCGTGCTGTTTGCGAGTGGTATTAGCACAGCTCTTTTTTCTCCCAAGGAATGTGGGGCATGGAGAGTCTGTTCTCAGTGATGCTGTTCGAAAATAGAGGGCTGCTTACTGTCTATTTCCTTTTATTCGTATTTTTAAAACCTGCATCCCAGAAGCGAAGTTTGGGCCCTAATGTGTTTTTCACATTGAAAGTCAATACAGGTTGTACCCCTGCAAGTTTGTGTTTCATGCATCGCAGAGAGTAGAGTGCAGCCTGCAAAACCGTACACAACATACCAACTTTAAAAAATATCTTTTCTCATTCTGGTAAGTGGGGCTAATTTAAAAGGTAAACTAAAACATGCAGGGGAGTTGAAGGAAATCCCTGTCTCCTGAAAATGTCTGCAAGGAGGCAAAGTGGTAACTGAAATGGTGCTGTATAATTACACCTACTGGGGATATTCATTATGAATCTTGGGTTACTCTAGAGTCTGACTATTAGTATTAAGTTAGACAGCTTGCCTCTGTATCGTACAAATATTTTAACAGATCATGCACAGCACCTCCCACAATACTGTCTGTGGTTTCAGTTCCTGTGTTGCTGCTGAAGTACAAATAATAATAATAGTAAACACATACAGAAAATAAACATAGTTTCTTCTGTAGATTTAGCAGATAGAGTTTTTGTGACAATACACTACAGTTTTTTGAGTCACATTTCATCAAAAATTAAGGGGAAAAATTCCTGTAAAATTCTTCGTACTGATAAATCAAAAAGCAATCTCAGCAGTTAACAGATTATTCAAATTCAAATGGAGAAAACACACCTGGAGGGGAATTTTCAAAAAGGCTCAATGTCAACTTAATTCTGTTCCCACTGAAGTCAATGGGAGTTAAGCCAGTACAGAGCGTTTTTCAAAATCTTAACCCTAGGATCTGCATACCCATCTAAGTTCGATGAGGTTTATTCTTTAGGAGATTCGGTGTTATTAAGGAAGAGATTTTCAGTAGCACCTGGGGGATTTAGAAGCACAGTTCAATTAGTCTTTCACTGCAATTTGTGCTTCTAAATACCTGAGACAGGTTTGAAAATCTCACGCTAAAACCCTGTCTCAGCTGTTGGTTAAAGCCTCAGTGCACATGTCTATTCCGATAAAAGCAGGATTCCAGTTTGAGGCACATGCAGAATTTTGCATGTGGTTAGATGGTACGCCAGGAGAATAGGCTGTCACATTATTGTTAACTATAAATGAAGGACACTGTCAAGTGAGGAACATTTGAACAACATCGCAAACACTGCTGCCGTGGTCCTGTGGTGGGTTCTGCTTAATACTGAAGAGTCACGTTCTGTGACCTGTGTTAAACTGAGAGCCATGTAAATCCCTGAAGATGCCAAAAGGGTAAGTTAGTATACATTTTGAGCACGATGGAAGGATCTGGTGCCCCAGTTTTTGGACTGGCATATCATTTAGGAGTGATGGATGCAGTTATATGTCAGTGAACATGATTTACATGGGTTTAAATGGCTCCTTTTGACGTGGTTTTTATACAGCGTTACTGCAGCCACCCAACAAAATCCTGCCCTGCTAGTGCAGTGAAGATGATCAGATTCAGGTGTCTTGACAGCCCTCGCTTTTTCTGCTGGCAAAGACACATCCCTGCTTCCTCAAATTTCATGGAAGAGAAAACACAATTCCTTTTAAGTGTCTGGAAGAGAAAAGGGGAGAAGGTTCTGTCAGTGCATTAGATACTGGGAGAGTGTTAGCTGTGGTTCTTGCGAGGAAGGGTTCAAAGCCCAGTGTTACTGCATTTGAGAGCAGCTTGGCTGGCAGTGCCAAGTTAATGCCCAGTTAACCCCCCTCACTGTTTGGGAGCTCTAGCTGTGACATGCTAGTGGTTCAGAGTTTAGTCTACCTTTTTTGCTCATAGGATGCAGTGTATGTTTCACACAGAAATGGGCTTGTGCCTCTTTTTAGAGGTCAGATTCTCCTTTGGATGCATCTAAGCACTCCCACTGATGGAAACTAGTTGGACAGACAGCTACTGGGCAACATTACTGCCAGAGTGATGTTTTGTACTGTACTAGTCCATCTCAGGACCTCTTGTAAAGCCTTGCTTTACATTTTTAACTCTGCTGCAGTGTAATTGAACAGGAATTTGGGGGTCGGGCAGGAGGAAATGGGAGTAAGAAGTTGATAAATGTTTTCCTTTAAACAGGATAGCTAAAAAAGGAAACTAAATTTGAATTATTTTAGTGTGCAATACACCAAAGAAAAATGAAGAGGAAGCTTGTAATTTATTACAGGGGCTGTCCTAGTCATGCTAAAATTAAGCCTAACAGGACAGCCAGTCTTAGTCTTTACTTGGGTAAGCAGATGGGTGAAGGAGAGTAAGTCTGTTTTTGAACCATCCCTTCTTCTCAGCAAGCCTTGTACTCATGTCATGGGGAGGAGAAGCAGGAACTTTACAGCAGCATACCTAGAGAAATGCCAGATGCTCTTCTCCTATGAGCAAAGGGGGGATGAAACGGCAGGAAATTAAAGGAGCCTTGTCCTGATGAATGCAGGGAGGTAGCGAGCTCTGCAAAGCAGGGTGAAGTAGCTCCCCGCTCTGTAAAAGGAAGGAGTCTGGGAGGTGAAGTAGCTGTAATTCATACAACCCATGCCAGCCTATTCAAGGGACTACTGTGTTATTCAATACAGAGTGAAGAATTACCATGTTTATACACTCTTGAACCTAAACCAAGCCTACTGGGGCCAAACTGTTTCAAGGGACAGCTTTTGGACTTGCACTGGAAATAACAGTTAATGAATGGCTCCAGAAGGTTCAGATTACATTAAGAGTTGAGATTTACTCTCTGACCAGGATATGACAATAGATATGTCTCTTTATGACAATACCTTTGTTTAAATATAGATAGCCAATTGGAGCTACTTGATAAAGGAAACAGTGATGCCATGGGCTTAGCCCTTGAGGGAGAGGGACTTTTGCAGAGAACTGTTGTTCCTGAAGCCTTTGAGTACACTAAAGCAGGGAAGCTCCGGGTATGAGAAGCATGGAAGAGGATTTCAAACAGGTAGCTCCTAAACTGAATGAGGCCAGGCAATGTGGAGCATACCAACAGGTCAAAGAATGGTAGCATTATGGGGACTCTAATGGCACAGGAATGTAGGATAGGTCAGGAAGCAACTGAATTGGAGGTGAGAAAAGTGAATCATAGAATGCTTTGGGCTGGAAGAGACTTTTAAAGGTCATCCAGTCCAACCTCCCTGCAAGGAGCAGGGACATCTCCAACCAGATCAGGTTGCTCAGAGCCCTGTCCAACCTGGCCTTGAACGTTTCCAGGGATGGGGCATCCACCACCTCTCTGGGCAACCTGTTCCAGTGGTCCACCACCCTCATTGTAAACATTTTTTTTCTTTATATCAAGTCTAAATCTACCCTCTTTTAGTTTAAAACCATTATGCCTTGTCCTATCACTACAGGCCCTGCTGAAAATTTTCTCCCAGTCTCTCTGGAGCCTTCTCTTCCCCAGGCTAAACAACCCCAACTCTCTTAACCTTTCTTCATAGGAGAGGTGCTCGAGCCCTCTGATAATTTTTGTGGCCCTCCTCTGAACCCTCTCCAACAGGTCCATGTCTTTCCTGTACTTCAGAGCTGGACACAGTACTCCAGGTAGGGTCTCACCAGTGCAGAGTAGAGGGGGAGCATCACCTCCCTTGACCTGCTGGCCACACTTCTTTTGATGCAGTCCAGGATAGAATTGGCTTTCTGGGCTACCAGCACACATTGCTGGTTCATGTCCAGCTTTTAATCTTTTCATCCACCAGTATCCCCAAGTCCTTCCCGGCAGGGCTGCTCTCAATCCCTTCATCCTCCAACCTGTATTGATACCGGGATTGCCCTGATGCAGCTGCAGGACCTTGCAGTTGGCCTTGTTGAATCTCATGAGGTTCACATGGGCCCACTTCTCAAGCTTGTCCAGGACCCTCTGGATGGCTTCTCATCTCTCAGGTGTGTCAGCCACACGACTCAGCTTGGTGTTGTCTGCAAACTTGCTGAGGGCATGCTTGATCCTGCCTGCTCCTGATTGATGAAGATATTAAACAGTCCTGGTCCCAATATGGACCCCCGAGGGACACCGCTTGTCAGCAGTCTCCATCCAGACATTGAGCTGTTGACCACTACTTTCTGGATAAAACCATCCAACCAATTCCTTATCCACCAAATAGAATCCATCAAATCCATATCTCTCCAGTTTAGAGAGAACCATGGGGAACCATGACAAAGGCCTTACAGAGATCCAGATAGATGACATCCCTTGTCTGCTGAAGGGATAAGCTGTTGGAGTGGTCACGAAAGACTGCAGCATGTAGAGAAAGATGCAAAGGAGTGAGAAGAAGACAAAAGTATCCCCGTGACCCAGATAAAAGACTGAAGAGCTCTGGGCAACTTTTCTGATTTGGGATGGAAAAGTGCCTGACACAAAAAGACTTCTGTCTGGTGGTCAGTCTTTGAAAAGGTACTTATGCAGTCTGTTTTACTTTGGTTTCTGTGAAAAACTGCAGCTCCTGATAAACAAACGTTAGAAATATCCCTTTGATTCTGCATGGCTTGTCTGGCCTGTAGGCTCAGTGCAGAGTGATGTGTAATGGCAGCTTCACTTTGACAGCAGCTCTGCACAGACTGGTGTTTCGGAGAGTAACGTTTCCTTCCCTCTGTTGGTCTAATCTTGGAGGAAGTGAGTCACTTCTGTGTTTCTTTCATTTGCTTGGAGGTTGTGCTGGTAGGGAGAACATATGATAGAAGAGTCAAGTTTCCTATCGTTCCTTCCTATACCTGTTTCTCTCTTGCCCTAACTCATCTTACTTAATGTGGAAGAAACCCGTGGACTTGAAATGGAGTCCATGAACAAGTGTCTCTTGTTCAGATGAGCTATTTAATTAATGGCTTCTGTTCGTCCCTGCCACGCAGCCTAGCCTACTTCTGCCTTTACCTGACTCGAGGAGGAGAGATGGTAGGGTAGCAGCGCTGTAGTGTTCTCAGGCTGAACCTGAGACCTATTCAGCTTCATGGGGAAACAATGAACCTGCAGCAGTGAACCCTCTGTGAGACGTTAAGCCTGTGGTAAGGATGATAGCAGTCTTAATATCGGCATTAGCAGGATGGGCATGTGAAGTGTAGAGATGGGTGGTACAAGAATTCCAAGACATTCCTTGGGGCCATCCACAAACTGGTGCAAATCCAAGGCTTCGAAAGATGTCTCCCCTCCCTCATCCCTAGCTGAGCTGTTCTCACAGTGCCGAGGCCGAAGGCTGGGGCACAGTGTGTATACTAAGGTAAGGTGAAAGTAGCAGCATGCGCTGCATTTTGTGCCATTCTTTTTCCTGACGTAATCAAGTACTGTAAGTTTTACACACCAGTGCACAGATTACTGGCATTTACTAGGAAGCACGAGGAGCAGGCTGGCAACGGCTTGCAGGCACGCGGAATATACAGGCAATTGCTCTGGAGCATGGGGAACACACAGGCAATTCAATTCCCAACTGGTTTCTAGGCAGGAGCTACCAATTAAAATTAAAAGAATAAAAGACTGCAAGCTTGGGACTGATTGTATGCTCTGGAGAGAGGAGTTGCCAACAGCTTGTGCTACAAAGATGCCTCTCTTTCAGTGGATTTCAAATGGCGAAAGAAACTTAGGTAACAGATCATTCTTTTCTTCTGGCTTCCCTGATTTTCATGTACTCAGTCGTGCAGCCAAAATTCCTACAAAGACAGACGGGGCTGCTCCCCATGAATTCCAAGCAGCGAGCCAGTCTTTTGAGAGCTGATGCAGTGAACATGCCAGCAGTCAGCTATACCTAGGAAGCGAGGTTTAAAAACCAAGGATCAGGTGCCTGAGCAGATAGTGTTGTGTGATGGGGCTCAGATAATCTACTAATGAGAGTATGGTATTTATTTATATGTATATGAAATTAATTAGGATTAAAAAAAATCAATCTAATGTGTCTTTCACATTAATTGTTAACACAAAGACTATTAGTGCTTCAAGGCATGAAAGTCGTAATGGTAGTGCAAGGCAAGAACTGTGATCTTACCTGAACTCCCTGCCAACCAGAAAAATATTTGTGCCCACGAGCCACTGGTGGCACTAATGCAGTCAAAATGCCTAGAGGTAGTGTATGCATTGTTTTAAGATGCGTTTTGTCACATGTTGCCTTTAGCTGGGAAGTGGAGTAGGAAGGTGAAAACCTTTCAGACACTTCACTTCCATCAGGTAACTTGGGAATCATTAGATTCCACACCACCATAGTTCAAAGTCATTGTGGTACCTCACGTCAACGCAATTCTGCTACATGAGGTTTGCTTTGCGAAGGCTGCACTGTGTGGCTTTCAGATTTCTCTTTCAGTGAGCTTAATGCAGAAACTGATCCACTAGCAGGTGCAGGATGGAATCGTTTATTATTGCTTAGCTTAATAAACTTAATCGTAAATTATTATATTGATTACAATGTTGAATGAAAAGGCTGAGCTGGTGTTATAGTACTTGACACAAGCAGTATTTGAAAATGTTTACACTGGTTGCATGGTGCATCAGTATTGTTTTTGGAAGCCGTAGACTTAAAATACGGTGTTGCATAAAGTTCTAGGTGCTTCTGAACTCATTTACTTAAATTTTGATCTAAAAATCAAAGGCATTGCATGGCAAAAGGTGCTCACCCAGACTTCCTGTCCCAAGTAACAATCACAAGCCAACACTTGCTGTATCGGTTCACCAAATTAATTACATTAAAGCACAGCAAAAATACCTTTGCAGCAACCCTAGTAAGTTCTGTAGGATCTCCTGATAGGATAAATATGTCTTCTCTGCCCTCCTTTTTTTCCCTCCCCCCCAAACAAGCAATAAAAACATTTTGCATAAACAAATTCCAAATTACAGCTAATCATAGGAAAGCTGACAAACGTATGCTATGCTACTCTGTGAAAATACTAATCAAAGCAGCCTGTCAATTGTTAAAGTTAATGATTTAGATATGCAAAACTCTGACTAAATTTTTGTGGATAATTACATAATTGTGGCTGGATTAACACAATCAAAAATAGCAATTGCATGCTCCATCTTGAAATCACCACGGCAGTTCCCTGCTGTCTTTTAAAGGCCTCTTTGCCCTTGTTCCCCCTGCACACAGAGCACAGTAGGGAAAGGGAAAAAACCTGGGAGCCACCTGGGAAAGAAAAGCAACTGTGGTAGGTGCTTCCCACCTAGTCTGTCCACTCTTTACCCTTTGCAAAAACAATCCCCTGGAGAACAAAGCACCTGCTAGAGTGGGTGGAGGTGTGGAAAAAGCCAGTCAGATAACAGAGGATTGGAAATAGGAGAGTTATCTGCTGTAACAAGCTGCAGTCTCAGCATCTCTACCGAGGGATTAAAATATGTGTGACAACGAGCTTTTCCTGTGGGAGGCCTTTCAGATTGAAGAGGAGGGAGTTTATACTTTGTTTTAAAGGTCTTGCTATGATACAGGAACCCAGGATTAGCAAGGTTTACCTAGGTCATTCAATTTTTCATTAAATTATCAAGTCATTAAAAAATTCCTTTTGTTCCCAAGCAGTCTCCTCCCAGGTGTTTAGTGTAGAAGGGGCTATCAAGCTCTTTCATCCAAACTGCCACTCCAGTGAGCTATGAAATGCCGCCTCCACCTGACTGCGTGCTTAAAGCCTTTGCTAGGGGTGCCAGAGGAAGGGGGGCTCTTGGTGCAGGGGAAAGGACAGGAGGTAAGCAAGCTCAATCCTGTTGGTCTTTTTTCAGCTCCTTTGAAAATAGCTCTGAGGCTATTCTAAGCACCCTTGAAAAGCCTTGTCTTTGGAAATCTTTAATTTCTCTTGCAGCACTGTTGTTTTTTTTTTTTTTGTCTCATATTTGTTTCTTGCTCTCTTTTTATACTAGGTCAAACTGATACAGTGTAGAGATTCCAGATGTCAGGAATCTAAAGGAGATGATACGGTATAAATAAAATGAATATTGGGCTCTTTCCTGAATGTCACATTGACTGGGATGGGGTAATGATAGTGATGGGGATTAAAAAAGTAATATATCTCTTGTGTAATTTTTTAGCCTAATTTTTCTATATAGTTTCCATTAAATAGATAAATGACCTAAATGAAAAAGAGAAATAAAGTGAAAGCATAAAATAAGTCCCTGTCAAGAGCTACATAAAATTAGTCAGGGCCCCTGCCTTCTGAAACTGGCTGCCTAAATTCCTCAATCTGCAAGTAGATGTTCAGGTGGATTGACTGGCTCTACTAGTGGTTTATGAATAGTAGGGACCTAACATGTGAGGGAAGCAAATGCACATTAATGTACATGTCTTCTCCCCCGCTCCCCAAATATGCTGTCAAAGTCAGCTTCAGCTAATTGATGTTATGAGGCCCATTATTGCTTTTGTTATATTTTCAAGAGTAACTATTACAAATCCACGTGGTGGGTTGCTCAGCCTGTAATAAGGGCATGAAATGAAATAGTAATGTGGTTGAATGTCTGAATGAAACCTGAAATGTTGTTTTGGAAATCTCACAAGCACCTGGAGCAATAGCAGGGCTCTGAGACACTATTCACCACTCTTACACTGCTTACTTCTGCTGCACTGATGAAGCAAAAATAAACTTCCTGTACTTAGATTTTAAACATTTTTCTACGAGACAGAAACCAGATGGAATATTTTCACAGCTGACACCAAAATTCACAGTTTTTGTGACTTCTGTGATATTGTGATTTATACAGGGACTTTCTGTATCAGCAGCCCTGAGCAGACAGCCTCTTGCCATTCAAGCTTTTAAACATTATTTGGATTGGTAGGTCAAAAGATTGTATTAGCTGTGTGAAATGTGAAGTATCAGTGGATTTAAATGATAGCTTTGTGGGCTGTTCTGTTTCTGCTGCTCGACTATAAGTCATAATAATAAAATATGTTAAAAGTACACTGCTCCAAAATGGATAGCAAACTCTTAAATGCCTTGAAATTAATCATTTATAGAAGCAAACAAAAATTTCTCATGTCAGGGCAGGCGCACAAGGCAGGCTATTGTCTTCAAGCATTTGCTAGCTCTTTTTAAGGGAGGATGTGAGTGGCAGAAGGCATTCTGTTTGGGGCTGCACATTTCACAGGCAATATTTTCAGATAAAGATAAGCCTGACAAAAAAGTGTTGAAGGTTGGTTTTGGTTTTTTTGTTGTTGTTGTTGTTTTCCCCTGCTGGGGATTGAGAAGCCAAGTTGAAGCTACTGGTACACCAGACAGAAGGAACCAGTGGAGAGCATGGGAGCTGGATGCAGGCAGGGGTTTTTCCCTGCATCATATTTCCTTTGCTCTCCATTTGTGCCTGGATCAGCGTGTTGTTCTTTGCAGGTGAGCTTCTTCCCACCTTTGTGGGAATTCATTGTTTCCTGGGAGACTTGTGTTGACCTGTGCCTGAAGAAAACTTCAGAAAGACATTGATTTTTCTGTTTTTACAGTGCTTTCTCTACACATGAGAGCAGTATTTCAGCAACCCTGGTGGCTGCCTGTCTGTTTCCAGATGCAGTTCCAGATTTTACGTTTTTCTTTCACAGTCTTAGGTGATGTGGCTTTTGGCTGTGTGATACCCTTACAAATCTGGAGCAGCACATCGGTATTCCTGGTGCTGACAGTACTCAAGGGTTCAGCCTGCTCAGGCAGGCAGTGTTGGAGGTATTCCTTGTGCATGTGTATTTATAGGATCCTGTACTCTTAAATCCATCTCTCTCCCCATCCAAGAGAGCTGGTTTGCACAGGGCTCCAGAGATCAGAGAAGTTCCTTGTCTTTAATCAGATGTTTGCTTAGGAAGGGATATGTTGTTGCTAGGGGATGTAATTTCTTTACAGCTCTGAGAAAGATGGAGGTATATATAATTTTAGGTGCTTATAATATGTGCACCTTATCTTTATAGGAGGATTTATTGTGTAAATCAATGACAAAATAAATGCTAACAGCTCCTATGCAGCCAGGGCAAGGGAAAGGCTCAGTCTATAATGTATTTTTCCTGCTCAACCAGTTCTTAAGCTAAGTATCCTTCAGTCTTCTGTAACGTATGTGCCAGGCTCAACTCCAATGCAAGGGTCAAATGAAGTAGCGTAATAAAACCACATCTGTCCTTCACAGTGAAATGGTACTTGATGTTGCTTGGACCTGATGTGTGAGACTTACACCCTGCCCCCCCCCAATCCCAAATGGCAGAAATATAGTAGAGACAGAGGAGGAGGAGGGTTAATAATCTGTAGCAAATCTTACTGAATTGTATGCTAAATAAATGTTGGTTTCAATGATATCTGCTGAAAATTGGCACACAAAACATTTGGTGATAGCATATGGAGGGAGGTGTGGGAGACAGTTAGAAAAAGCTTTCCACTTTTCTGTACATGTTTATAATCTAGTGTCCTCAACACTGTAGATACTACATATTGAAACTGTCTGTATGCAACCTGGCTTACAAAAAAAAAAAAGTGCTGGTATGAGAAGAAAATACTGCCATTCTGAACACGTTATTTCCCCATTTGGACCTTTTTTGCCCATTTTTTTTTCCTTCTTCCCTGCTGCCACCCCCCCTCCAGCTTCAGTGACTACAGACACTGTATTATAGGGTTCATGCTAACGAGCAATTGTTTAGAAGGCTGTAGCACAAATCAGTAATGTTCTCCTTCTACAGACAGTCCCTGAAATCCAGGAAACCACATTTTAAATATAATGCTGATATATATCTAGGGCAGTTTTAACAATTGGGTCACTTTTGCAAGATACTTCCTTTGGCTATACTGATCTGGCAGATTACTTAAATATATGCTTAGATCCCATATGTAATTGCTTTGAAGTCAATGGGATTACTTATATGTTTATATACTCTGGTGGTTTGAGGCCTTAAAACATAGGAGGACATTTGGCATTCAGAAAAATAGGGCTGGAAGGAGCCTCAAGAAGTCCTGTTTCTGCAAGACTGGTTATATTTATGTCGTTCCTGGCAGAATTTCTAGGGTGTTCTTAAAAACATCTGGTGATGGAGATTCCAGATTCCATAGCTTTCCCAGGCTCCATCCCAGTGCTTCACTATCTTAATTACTATAAATGTTTTTCTCTAATGTCTGACCTGCATCCAACTTGCAAGTTAAACTCATTATTGTTTGGATTTTCTAACATGCAAGAACCCTGTATGCGACAAGATTTTACACATTCAAAGTCTTAAAATTGCCTTCCCAAGGATTATTTTCTCTGAAGACCCCAAAGTTTTCAAATATTTTCTCGTGGACGCATTTTCTGGACCTCTGGTCGCTTCCATTGCTTTTCTTCTGGTGCTCTCTAATTAGTCCATCTTTGCCTTGCACTCTTCTCCTCTCCATCCTCTGTTGAATTTCAGCCCTTTCTTGACACCACTGTGATTTGTCAACATCTCTTCAAACTCTCAGCCTCTATACTTGCAGTTGTCCTATGCATACCATTTATACAGTCTGCAAGCACAATAATTATGCTGTTTCATGGCCAGATGATTCACGAAAAAATTTTTTACAATGTGAGTTGTTGAACACTGGAACAGGTTGCCCAGAGAGGTGGTGGAAGCCCCATCCCTGGAAACATTCAAGGCCAGGCTGGATGAGGCTCTGAGCAACCTGATCTGGTTGGAGATGTCCCTGCTCCTTGCAGGGGGGTTGGACTAGATGGTCTTTAAAGGTCCCTTCCAACCCTAACTATTCTATGATTCCATGATTCTATATCCACAGCAGAGTTTTGTAATCCTTCTGTACCCCTAGATGGCTTGCTTTGACTATGGACAAATGATGGCTTTCTCTCCACATCATACCCAACCGCTTCTGTATCTGTCTCGCAACCATTTCGTTCAGACCATGTTTTGTTAGCATGTGTGTGTGAGTGACATTTGAGACAGCACCCAAAGCTTTACTAACTCAAGAAACGTGACATCTCTTGCTTTGCTTCTGCCATGAGGCTTGTTCCCATATGGCAGAAGGAAATTAAATTGATTTGACAGGATTTATTCTCTACAAATCCATACTAGCAGCTATTCATTTCCATGCTATCTTCTAGGTGCTTAGAAATAGTTTGATTACTTGTTCTGGTGTTTTTCTGAAGATTGAGGATTGAAGACAAATTCACAGGCTGGTAACTCCTTAGCTCTGCTTCCCCACCCCTCACTCTCCCCACCCCCGGCTTTGGTAGAGCTAGATATTCCGTTTGCTCTTTTCTAGACTTTTGGCACTTCATCTTCTATTCTTGCATTTTCAGAGGTGCCTATTCAGTAATTCAGAGATTGTGTAAGTGGCTCCTGAGTTGAAATTCATTGTGCACAGTCAATATGAAGACCTCTGATTTATTTAAGGGTATTTTAATCTGCTCTTTTTAGGCCATTATCTTCCTGCTGCTACATCTTCTGTTCCTTCTCTGCACACACTGGCATCTGTGTCCTTTAGAAGTTTCTCAGTGACACTACCAATTCTCCTAAACTTTTTATTTTTGCCTTCCATGAGATCTTGATCTCTCTAGGTCAACTGCCAGAGTTTAATCCTGCTGTTGTCAATGGTTGTGTTGCTTCTGGATCAAGGCTTAATTGGAGACTATGGAAAGAAACTCAATTTTTGGTTCTTACTTGGACAGTAGTCTTGCTGAAGTGCAAGAACTGTGAATGAAACAAAGAATTGCAATAAAGGGACCTGTAGTGGGTTGTAATTTGGGATGCCCGCTGACCAACTTGTGTAAGGCAGCGTTTGGGCTGGTATATTGATTCCTTTTCAACCATAACAAATACCTCAGCTGTCACTCTGGGAGCTTAATGAACACTTGTGCTACAGTGTCTACTCCTCTTTGTTAGAGCTGAGGATTTATTTTAACAAATAGTATGTTTAGAGATTAAATGGGCCACATTGTATTTACTTCCTAAAGCTGTTGTTTGTGGTGACACTTTCTCATTTGCACTTCTTCACTGTTGGTCAGGTACCAGAATGGTAACTTCATCCTTCATCTGTTTCCCTAAAGAAAGTGAAGTAGGGAGCATTGTTAGAAACTTGTGTACATATTCATTCATGACAATTTCCATGATGTCAGTTTTTCCATAGTCAAAAGAAGAATCTTCCTAGTAACAATTCACTGTATATATATATATATATGAAAAATTTCTGTGCTAATTATAATATATTTATGAGGGCTTTTAGTTTCTCTCCTATAGAAGAGTATTTTCATTCCTATTATATTTTTGCATAATCTTTTTTTCTGAAAGGAAGAAATGCAAAATTCAATAGCCAAGGTTGTCATTTTAAGATGTGCAATGAGAGACTAGGCTAAAAGAAACTGCCACATTCTATATAATTTCATGGGGTCTTCTAAGGAAATATGCCGATTTTATGGGGGCTCTTATGGAAAAATTCTGATTTCATGTGGATTCAGGTGAAAAGGTAAATTTCATGGGATTTTTGAAAATGGCTGGATTTCACTGGTTCCATGAAATCTATGACAGCCATGGAAAAATGCACAGTTCTTGTCACGGAGTAAATTTTTACTGCGGTCTGCAGAACTTTTATTTTCTGTGTACATCTGTTCCTCTGACACATATTATGCATTCTGGACCTCTTCCTCATCTTGTAGTCTCTTCCTGTGAATATTTTATACTTCTTGATGGATGCACAGTGCTCTGATCCTCAGATGATAGAAATCCATGGCTGCCTACAAAGGAGGTTCATTGTGCGAGTGTGTGTGTGGGGGAAGGGCGTGAAAAATAAGAAACACTAAATAGAGTCCTGGGGATTTCATATTTTATGGTAATACCAGCTTATTTTATGCGATATAGGAGGGAAAATAATCAGGACTAAGGAATAGGAATGATTTATTGTATTCAACATGAGATCTAAGCAATGTAGCTTCAAAAGCAACCCCCTTGCAATTTGTAAAATCCTCGCTTGTGCAGAGAGTCCAGCACAAGACCACCCGAGGATCATATAAAGCTTCAGAGGAGAATGATTGTGTTGTGGCATCTCAATTTATCCTGCAAGCAATGCTCTCGTTGGCTAGGATGCAAGTGTGACTGTAGCATGCTCATGTTGTTCCCTATCTTGATAGAGGCCGCAGAGCTGAAATAGATCTTGCTTTTCAAGGAGAGAAATTAAGACACAGAGGAGAAAAGGAATGCATCCTCAGACAGGGCTTGAAAATCAATGGTGAGATGAGATGAAAACTTACAGGAAGGCTATGTCGGAAGGGCATGGGAAATGACAAAGAAAAAGCAATATTAGATAAGTGGAGAAATCAGAAAGGAAAGAATTGTGAAGCAGATTAAGCCAAATCTATGCAGGGTTTAAATGAAGAAGTCTGAACAGTGTCTTGAGATGAACAGGGAGCCATCTGATTAGCTTTGATTTAATGATATTCTTGAATGTCTTTGTGTGCCTGAGCAGCCAGAACTGAGAACATTCCTGACAGTGGAGATGAAGCCTCTCCTGGGGAATTGTCTTACCCTCAGCTGAGGGGAGTCATGGAGAAACATCGCAAAGTACAGCAGAGGCGGTGGGGCTGTGGATTCTTCCTCACGCAGGAAAAGGAGAGGAAATAAATACCAGGGTCCTGGATGATATCCCGTACCACTCTCACTTCCATGAGAAATGAGAAGCAGACAGCTGAAACTAAGACTAGCTATTTATGCACATCAAGGCTTGTCTATATTTAGTGAAGCCAAGAGGAGGTTCTGAGGAGGGACAAGAGGAACAAACAAAAAGCAGTGTCTGGTGTGTGAAGGAATTGTTCATGTTAGCTGCAACGGGCACAGGTATTCGGCCTGCACCTTACACTGTTCTTTACTGCCTGTTACCCACTCTCTTCACTGAGCCTAAGTTCCTAGGATCTGTATTCCCTTTTGCTCAGTTTCTGTAAATGCTAAACAGAATTTTGCCATGTAGAAAGTTTTCCAGAAAAAACATCATCACCTTTTGTTATTTTATTTTGAAGGAGTTTTTGGCCTGCTGGGACCTAGAACTACTTTTCCCCCATCCCCATCAAACAACCTACAATGCAGCTCTCCTTTGCATAATCCTATTTCAAGTATGAACAATATGAATCCTCCAGTTTATGCTAGCAAGGAAATTTGGGTGGTTATATTTCATCATTGCCTTAGAGAAGACGGGCAGGGTGGCTGCCAAGCTGTCTTTTTACAGCTTTTCTCTGCTGAAATCTAGTGAAGAAACTGTAGTCATCTTGATAACATAGTCAAGCTTTTTTTTTCCCCCTTTTTAGCTTTTTTGCTAGCTTGTGGTATCAGCAAGTTGTGGCTGTGCATTTTCCACTCACAGCCTGCCCACCTCATCCCCAAAGGGTGGTACAGGTCAGACAAGGTCCTCCTGTCTCTTTCTCTGGCTGCAGCTTCCCGATATATCCGCCTCTATCTTGGTGACCCTCAGATCACTGTAGTGATGCCTATATCACCTCTAGAATTTCTAGTAAAGAATGGTTAAAATGTTCTGTATCAGTATGTAGTGAACTAGTTGGAAGCCTGCCTTTTAGCTTTAGTGAGCTTTTCACATAGAAAAGGGGTGTTCAGCCTGAGGATAGCAAAACCCAGGAGATGTCTGTAATAGCATTGACTGGACAAGCCTCTAGGTCACGAGGAGGCAGGAGCCTTCATCAGGAGCTGTGAGAGGTTGGGGTGGTTGTTCCGCGTCTGGCCTCTGTTGTAGTGACCCCTCCTTTGTCAGGGAGCTGAACGATGCTCTGCAGGGCTGGTTACCAGCAGAGCTTCTCCAGCTTCACTCTTCTTGTACAGCAGGGCAGGGTTGGAGTTTGTGTGTTTTTGGGGGTCCCATGCTGCACCTGGTCCTTGTGGTATAGGAATCAAAGCTAGGTGTGATGTCTTGTGGGGTCAGAACAGGATGCGTTGGTACTTCAAGTCAAGAACACAGATCAGTTTCATTCTTTTGAACTTCCCAGTTACTCCCTTTCCTTACATACAGCGCACACTTGCCTTGTATGTTTTGTCAAGTCAGGTAAGAAGAAAATGTCCACTTTGTAGTATGTTTTGGCAGACTGTCCCAGAAGCAATTTGTGCCAATATTCCACCAACTAAATATACATGGCTAATGCCTACAAACTTATTCATGCTGTTGGGCCCTGCTTGCTGAAAGTGTTCTGTTTGCCCCAGATGCTGCAATCCTGACTATACATTTGTGGATTAGCGTACTTGATTAAACATGCATACAGAACTGGAGATCACAGTACAAGGGCTTGGACTATCTGAGCCTTTAATCTTAAACGTACCCCATGGGTAAGGTAGATGGATTAGTATCATCACATGTAACCATACAACTTCACCTCTCGGCCCCCTTGATTGCCCCCACTTTGGGAATCCCCAAAGATCCATGGAGATGGAGGCCCTGGGACGCCTGAGTTCATGTAAGCAAAGACACAAATTACATGTGATGGTTGTTCCTTCCACCAAGGGAGAACTAAGTGGCAACCCGGCTATTTCCTTTTGGGTGTCTCCTTTCAAAACGATCAAAGGCAGTGGGACTTGGAGTGCCCAACACCCTGCTGTTTGCATGTATCTGACATTGTAATTTCTTCTCCAGACTAAGCTGGCTAAATTAATTTGATTTTAAAGAAGTGAAGCACTGAGACTGTGCCTGACATTTTCAGGATTCCAGGACACTGTGTTCCCAGATCAATATGCTGATTTAGTAACATAACTTATGCTCAGGAAGGCCATGTGACACTCCCAGGCCCATCCATCTTTGTCAAGCATTTCTATTAGAGCTATGAAAATCCTTTCCAGGACAGCAAGTGAGATTTTACAAGTTTCCCATTAGAAAGGGATAGTGTGGAATTACAAACACTCCCCTGCCCACCCCAGCCCCTTCCAAATACCAGATTTGAATACACCCCTTTTCTCAGGTTTGAGTCTCAAGCAGGCCCTGACGCAAGACCATGTCTGTATTGCTAGCAGTCAAATAGACAGATATAACAATAATAGCCTACTGCCGTAAAATCTGCACTTGCATATGCAGATAAAGAAGATCCATTTTTAAGCAGGTGCTTTTTTGGATTAAAAGATGCACTTGAAAAGGTGAAACGGCACCTCAAGTACCAAGACATCATGTAGTTAAAAACAAATGAGAGATTTAAGTTCTTCAGACTTAAGTAGAATCAGAATAGTGCACAAATGTAGTCTGAGTTTATCTACTTGAAAACAAACCAGATATTTGGTCATGTAGCTCATTTAGTATATATCAAAAGTATGCCATTCATGTTTATGATATCCACAGAAACCGCTCATCGGAGTCAGTGACTGTTGTGTCACTCAAACAAAAGGTGACTTTAAGATACAGACAATATGAGTGAACTTCTTATTCTGGCAAAAGTCTTGGTAAAAGTATGTCAGAAAAAATGCTACTCTCATTTTCTGTGGTAAACAGCTGGCATAGCTTTCTTACATGTCACGATGCTCAGAGTTTATACTTCCTTTTACTTGTAAGGTACTGGCAGCTGAATCTCCTAATAGTGCTAGAAAAATCTATGTATGTTATTTATTTCAAGGTGCACAGAAACTCTGTTTTAAATAATAAGCCAGCTTTCTTTTCTGAACAGAGTAGAAATGAATGTAGTTAGTTGATCATAGCAGTGGAGTCGCCTGACTTCTAAACCAATACCACTTGTTTCCGTATTTACCCAGCTTTGATTTGGGAGATTTCAGTAACATACTGTTTACCTGTAGGGACATTTGCCTGACTATAACTTTTAGGAACAGGTTTAAATTTATGCTGGAAAGTGTCTGCTCCTTACCAAAGGATTCAATTTTTCTTCCAAGTGCCTTTCCTACTCCAAGGGGCCCAAGTACCCCTGAAGGTATCACATCATTTATGCCCCACGGAATGGCTGACTGAGCCTTGTACATCAGAACCCTTTGTGCTTGCCAGGGAACCAGGATTTGAAGGATCACTAAATTTAGTAATTTTGTATGTCAATCCACAAGGCAGCACTTTGATCATGTATTTTCAAGGATAGAGTGTTCATTTTGGCCTCATACTTGCTAAGTGGCATAAAGATGTTATGCAGGGTGCATGGTAATGCTATAATCTATTGCTTTCTAAAAGCCACCCAAAGTACCCACTGTAATCAAATAGCACTTCTTGACGACATTGCATGCTCCAGATATATCCTGAAACAGACTGACACAAATAAGTCATTTAAAGATGCACAGCCAATCAGGAAAACTTGCTAAATGGAGGACTTGTGTATAAACAGTTTTCTGTCTTTTAAAATTATGGCTTTGTTTTAATGAAGCTGTCAACGTACACACATTTGGTCTATCCCTGTTGTTCTCAAGAAGGTAACTGATGTGGCCATACTCTGAGCTGCAACATGGGACCAGCCTGAGGTTAGTTTGTCTTTATGGGGAAGAAAATAGGCCTGTTGCTCGTACTCCTTACTTGACTTTGGTTTCTGACTGACATTTTATATTGAAAAGGGCGGGGGGGAGGAAGCAGAAGACTTAAACAGATTATGAAAGCTGCCCTCAAAGTGGCTGTTTCTAACTGGGTTTTTTTTCCCTTCTTTTTTTACTGCAGAACCTATGAATCTTCCAAAATCTAACTGCTTTCTGCCTCAGGTGGTTCTTACAAACATTAGCAGGTTACTTTAGATAGTATAGAGGACATTAGTTTTTGTCAGGCTTGTATCATTGAAAATGTGTCCTTTATCTTTTGTTGTCCTTTGAATGTCTCTCAAAGGACAGTCTTCCTCCTGACTTCGCCTTTTTTGTGAGGAGTCTCAGATGACAACTCCCCACCCCATTCCTCCAGGAACCCCAGCTGAGCCTCAATTTCTTTTGATTGCGGGAGACAAGTAAATCTCCGTGCATCTTTCTGCTGTGTCTCTGAGACTAATGAAGAGGTGTTTGTATGAGTAGACCGGCCTCTGCCTCTGTGTGTGAGAGGCAGACATGTTTATAAAGTGTCAGCCAGATTTGTAGAGCTCTCTGGGACAGGCATGCCTTTAATTCTCGCATGGAATGCAAAGCACATACATCATCATTACTTCATTACTAATCACTATTGATAACAAGTAAACAAAGTTCATGGTGTATTCAATATTACACCTAATTTTCTGTGTAATATTGCTCTGAATCTCTCTAGAAATGTAGAAATGTATCTCGGGAAACAATGGACCAAATTTGAGATTTGCGAGTATGTCCAACAATGTAAATACAATTGTTGCACCTTAATTTGCAGAAATGTAATATATTAGCTGCCTCTGATATAATTTTAAGTGCTTTTTAGCACAGTTCACTTGAAGATAATTTGTTTTGAAGGACAACTTGGCCAATGCTACAATTCTTGAGTCCTGTGTTCTGTAGCATAAATAGAAACCAGCATATTTAGGCCTTCTGAAGCCAGTGGAAGTCTGTCTGTTGACTTTCATGGGGCTCTGGATTAGATCTTTAATGAACACCTCCTGATATCATTATAGGAGCAAATATTGGAACAGCATCATGAAAACATCAGATTTAGTCGATACGGAGGACTTATTAAATTTTTTTTTTTTTTTTAGAACGTAGTTTGAAAATTGCTTCTTGAAAATGGCTTCTTCACCTGTTGCTTTGTTCATGCTTATCCCACAGCGACCTGAGCCACCCAAAAGAATATTTTGTCAGAAAGCAGCTGAGGCCAAGATTAAGACAAAAGAAGAAACCATACAATATAAAATCAACCAGTTGCTTTGAAACAAATAGACAAGTTGCAAATTCAGAAATCAAATCTGAATGCACCCAAAGAGATGTGGGGAGAACTTCTTGAATCTGATAAAAGTGTGGTGTTTTGGGTTGCAGAGAGCCTGGTGATTTTGAAATGTAAACACACAGTGTGTAAAACATAAGCCACAGAATCAATGAATCATGTTAATTTCACACTGCCCCCGCTTCGGACTAATTAGTGCAAATTAAATGCTGAACTTGTCAGGCAGAGCAGTTTATGCACCATGTATTGCATTAAGAATTATTTTTTTAATCCATTTGCACAATGCAAAAATAGTGTGAAAATATTTTTATTTCAATTAGTGGTAGTTTTACAGTCATTAAAAGATTTCTTTAATAGGCTTAGACTCCCCTGGTCTGCACAGCTGCATGAGGTCTGGTTTGCATTTAAAGGTGGGAAAAGATGTGGTGGGAAGGCAGACATTTAGCTGACTGGATTTACTTAATTACCCCCCACCCCATTCTAAAATGCCATACCAGGGTGATCAATTATCTGTCCCTTCATCAGAGTCCAATTGCTTAATTGCAAATTATCCCTAATAATGACACAGTCAAATAACTACTGGATTTATTTTTAATGAATGTGGGAGCCCTTAACAAGGATTTAAATGTACCCACCAGGATTACTCAAAATCGACAGCTATCAAAGGGCTGGAATCTGCCACTCTCACTTACGTGGTGGAGAACCTCATTCCGCTTCTTTTCTGTTCATTTTCAGTGAGACTTGGGGAAGCAAAGAAGCCAAGTCCGTGCTGGGTAATGTTTTTAGAGTCTCATGTTTCAATTGTTTTAGTGAGATGGACTGAAAATGAGAGATTACTGAAAATGAGAAAGCGTATCAGAACGTGGGATGCTGTGAAGCCGGGGCAGAATACAGGACAGAGTGTAGAAATACTGCTTTTGCCAAGAGGAGATGGAGCTCTGCCAAGCAGCAAAGAAAGGGATTGTCAAACCAGCAGCGCGCTCCCCCTCAGAGGCATTCCCCGGGGAGAGGGGGGTCTCCCCACCACGGGGGCGGGAGGCCTTCCCCCTCGGTGGGATGCAGCGCTCGGAGCTGGCCCTGAGCGGGGATGTAATTAGTGCTGACACAAAATACAAGACAAGGCTTTTGACGCTTGTTTTCCAGTTTTGACAGAGAGGGGAAACATAAGAAAGATGTCTCCCCCTCCCCCCCCCTTTTCTTTTTTCCATCCTCTCTCTCTCCCCCCTTAAATAGCTTTCTCTCTTCAAATTGCCCTAAATCACTGGGTATGTGGTCCGCGTTCCATGGCGCTGGCCACTCCTCAGCACACTTGTCAGCCTGCAAACAAGAGGCATACTTAGTTGAAATACTAAACCCAATGAGAACAGGAATTTACATATAATGCTGCGTCTGCTCACAGGCAGGCAAAGGAGATTCAGTCGTTGAATAAGTAACAGAAAATTTGGAGTGTGAAGGAGGAAATAAACTGAATGCAAAGGAGCATGCAGAGGGGAGCTAAACAACACACGCTTTCTAAGGTGGTGCAGGTAAATTAAAGTGGCTGAACTGTTTTTGAAATGGAAACTTGGCATCTGTCTGTTCTTTATCGTTCTATGTCCAGAGGTCCAGTTCGGAAATCAGGGTCCCACTGTGCTAACCACAGTAAAAACACTGTAACTCGGTGTCTCCCACCACCATTGCCCACATCTAAGCAAAACACTCTCTCAGTTCTGATTTGCTTTTTCACTCTTATGTTGCCTGCTCTTTGTAGGTCATGCGTAAGCAATTTTTTCTGCTGCTTTTTCTAGGAGGTTAAGTAATTAACTTGGAGGAGAATGGAAAGCTGTGATCTCGCCTCGCTTTGAAAGGCCTTTTCCTGAGATTTCTGCAGCATGCCTTTTCCTTCTCTGAAATTTCTTACTCTGGATTCTTGCATGGGGAGTTGATGTTCTTGACATCAAAGCCCCAGCTGGTATTTTTCTTGATTGTGAAGCATCCTATGGTATATTATGCTCCTAAAGAGATTTTAACACTGACAAAGTGAGGCATGATTGTTTTGTGTTTTGGTGTGTGTGTGGGGGGGGGGGGGGTTTAATGTCTGAGCCCTGTCTGCTTGTATTGTGCTATGATGGGTGTCAAAGTTGGCTAATGCGATCACAGCCTGAAAATTTCACATTGCACTTAACAGCTCAGTGGCTAGAGGATGCAATACCAAAGTTGCTGAAACATGGCTGGATCTTCTGGCTGTCACTACGTAAAACAGTGACCCTGTGACTGGTGTAAACTTGACTTGTCACCTAGAATCTGGATTTACTTAAGATGTAGATGATTCCCCAAAGATAAATTCAGCAGTATTAACCCCTTTCATGTATGACTCTGTCTTCTCTAGTCTGTGCTGTTGTTCCTCTGCTGGGTTTGTTCCTTACAGGGTTCAGAGCACGCTCTGGTTCACACCCGTGGAATAAGCACATTAAAGTTGATGTGGGTTTCTGCTGACACCCCTTGTTCACAGAAAGGAAACCAAGACCTTGCATTGTGAAAGCAGTTGCTGGATTTAATCTCTGTACCAGATGCCAGTAATGGGGTGGGGGTGGGGAGGAAGAATCATCCGCCCATCTTTTTAAACTGAGCGGATCTTTTCTTTCCTATTTTTCTAATTGATTTACCTTGCCCTTCGATGTTTTTATTATCAATTTCTCATTCTCCCTGCCTTGGATTCTTTTTCCCTTAAATACAGATCCCAATCTGCACTGCTGTTTGCTCTTCTTCAGTTGTGATCAGTCTTGACTCTTATTCGCATTAGGAATACCTTTTCCCAGTACTTGCACCTCTGAAATAAGTGCTCATAACAGTGCAAGAATCTAGTTCAATATTAGTAAGAAAATTCCAGCACTGTTGTTTTTCTTCTACTTTTCTTTTTAATCTGGAATCGGTGCATCTTCTTCAACTCCCTAATAATTTGATAATTCGTTCAGCGTGATCACTTTTCTGAGAGCAATACTAGGTGCAGGCATCTGACACCTTTTTTTTTTTTTTCTTTTTTTTTTTTTTAAAGATCTCTTTTCCATCCTGTGCCTGATGTGGCTTTTTATGCATCAGAAACACGTGGGTAAAGCAACCTTTTCCTCAGCCTGGTCTGAAGCACATTTCTCAATGAATCTTCTCTTCCCGTGTTCTTTTGTCTTGTCACAATAAACAATCAACAGTTCCGTGCTATAATTAAAATTTGCTCAAGGAATAGCGGTTGTTATGGATACCGTTAAGTGTACTGAGAAGTGTCGTGGGTTACTGAGAAAGAAGAAATACAGATGTCGTGTCTTTTGGCTTTATTTTGACCTGTGGAGGCAAAAAAAAAAAAATTACAGATAGGCATTTTTATCCCGATAA
Source organism: Chlamydotis macqueenii (assembly GCF_036417535.1). Lineage (NCBI taxonomy): Eukaryota > Metazoa > Chordata > Aves > Otidiformes > Otididae > Chlamydotis > Chlamydotis macqueenii. The sequence continues at coordinate 27,290,859 of NC_141559.1, forward strand.
CGGGTGCAGGGCGGGTGGCAGAGCGCTGGTGTTTCCAAACACCGTGAGAGCGGGGCCGGCGGGTGCGGGGCCGGGGCTCGGACAGGACAACGCAGCGCTCCCCGCCCGCTCCCGCCGCCGCTCTCCCCGGCCGCCGGACCAGCCCGCTGCCGCCTGCCCTGCCGCCGCCCCTCGGGGGTGGGGGAGGGCCGCGGCTCTGTGACGCGCGCCTGGCGGAGGCCGGGGATAGGCTCATCCGGCGAGCGCCGTCCCGCGGCTGAGGGGGGTGGGCCCCGGCCGCCGGGAGAGCGGGGAGCCGAGGGGCGGGGGTCTGCGGGAGGGGCGGTCTGCAGGGAGATGTGGCCCACGCGCCGTGAAAGGGTTTTCTCTGGTTACTCTCACCAACGGCATCGCAGGGTCCAGCAGATGAGAGAGGACCCTCTTTCCTTTTTTTTTTGTTTCTTTTTTTTTTTTGTTTAATTTTTTTTTTGTTTTTAAAAAGCTTTTAAAACCGGCTTGTCCTTATATTCCCTTTACCTAGCTATAGCTTCAGCTGCTCTTGCCTGTACTAGAGTAAAGCTCTTTGTCTGCAGGCACACGTAGCCATAGATGGATATAAACTTACTTCAAAGCGTCTTTGTTTTTAAAACTATAATTAAAAAAATGGCAGAAAATAACATTTGTTATCTGTTCAGACATTTAATTTTCCATTTTTTTAAAAAATATCATTTAATCCAACTCATCCACTTTATTACCCACTACCCTCTATTTTTACTGCTCCTAATTGAAAAGTAATGGATAGTGCAACAGCATGCTCTGCTGTGAATATACACTCAGAGAATCTCTTTGCAGAACAGATAATGGTTCAGCCAAGACTGAGACTATGGCTTTGCTTCTGCAGCCTATTGCAGCACCAGTGCTGCTGGCACTGCTGCTATAAAGGGCAGCAATCTAGCCAGTAATCCTTTAAAATGCATAAAAACAGATTGCAGGGAAGAGAGGAAATGACCCTGGGACATCCTGGGAAACACTGGAAAGACCTACAAACAAAAGCAAGAAAAGTCTAGAGTGAGCTAAAGGAAAGATAAAGCTTGAAAAACAATTAATATGGGGAAAGCACAGAAGGGACTCTCAAGTGCTGTGAAGGCCCCTTGGATTTGAGTAACTCATTAAGCAGCTGCATGGGAACTGAGCACCTAAATACCTTAAAATCTAGCCCCAAATAACTAAGATTTTAAGCTGTCTGAAAAGGGAAATTATTTTGTGTTTCAGGATATGAAAATACAGGATGAGCAGTTACTTTCCGCTCCATATATTTAAGATTTGTCTCATCAATCATAAGCCTAGGAAATAACAGCAACAATTTAAATTCTGTACGGCTGTGTATTTGTTGATTCTCAGAAATACAGAACAAGGAGGAATGCTGGGGGTCCTACCTGGTGGATGAAATATCTTGTAAATGGAGGCTGTATCCTGTGAAGTGTTTGGCTCTGAGCACGTGTAGAGCTCTGTGGGACCATCCCTGTGCTTGGTTAGGTGGGAACGTTTGCGCCTCTTGCTAGATCAAGGCACATCTTAGTTCAGCCTGGAAAAGCTCACAGGCTGGGGCAAAAGCATTCAAGCTGTACAGAAATAGTCTTAACTGATAGAGATATTTCAGTCTTCTGTTTCTTTAAAAAGACAAACCCAACCCTTTTCATTCAGTTCTAGGCATGACAGATTTGGAGTTGTAGGAGAAAACTGCTTCTGGCTTATAATGCTTAACTAAATTAGGAAATGAAGGGGGGGGGGGAGGGGGAAGCATTCCAAAGGTACAATTTAGATTTAATGCTAAAACAATTCGGCATATAGACAAAATTATAAGTAGCTAAGAATAGGAATTTAAAAACTACTATGCCCTTTCAGCTGTGCCATCGATGTTGCTACTGTGACACTACAGTAATTTATTGTTGCAGAACATTCCCTCCTAGAACTCTCTAAATATTTTAAGGAGTTTCAATTACGTATTGCAGGGGAATGTCTTTAAAAGTGTTTGGGTTTGCTAGCTTTAGGGACCTTAGAGGAATCCGTATGCAGAAAAGCAAACAAAACCAGTGAGAAATGTACACTGTTTAATTAAAATACCAGGTTTTGGCACATTCTTTTTCTTGTTAACCATGATTTATTAAGGAAAAAAAGCTCTGCATAAAATCCTTTAAGTGTACAGATAGAGTTGTTTTTTATTTTATTTTTCTTCTGAGCTTTGTTCCAATGGCTTGTATTGTCACCAGGAAAAAAAAAAAGTGAAAGTAAAACATAGGGTATGTTTTTAATGTTTTTTGGTCTTTTCATGTGTTAATAAGTTATGGACTGTTTTGGACCGTTTATGTGATCAATAATTGAAAGGCTCATTGTCCTGAGAAACGTTGAATTCATTATGAGAGAGAGAAATAATAGATTCAGTATCTTCATCTCTGTCATTGGTTGTTGGGATGGATGTTCAGGTACTGTGGATGCGGGCAGGCAGGAGAGCTGCTGAGTCAAAAGTACTGCCACCCTCCGTGCCAGCAAGAACTCGCTGGCTCTCGAGTTTCGGATGGAAACACATGGGTTGTTTTCGCTACACGGGAGTATGCGGCTAGGAGGTGTAGCTTCCAGGCTGTTACAACAGGGTTGGTACTTTCAATGCAAACCAGCTCTCCTCTTTGCACTCCACACAAATCTTTAACAATTTCAAACAGTATGATTAAGAAGGGGAGGAAGGCTTGGATGCTTCAATAAATTGTTAAGGGCCTTTTTTCCCTCAGTTATAGGTGGCAGTCCTGTACCACCTGTGTCTGCAGTGCAGCCCAAAGTACTTCAGAGCAAAGCAGCGCTATGTAAAGCACACTTCAAAATTTCAGTCTGGGAGGCAGTAAATAGAGTTTCTGTTTTCTAACTGGCTTTACTCAGGAGCCAACATTTTCCTGATTTCTGTATGACTTTGGCTTCCTGATTGCTGCGACGTTCTCTACTTCACTTTGACGTTGGACTTGGCTTTTGTCTGCTTTATGAAGCTGCATAAGATACGTGATATGTCTCAATCTTTAGAAAAAAGTGTTTGCTTCCTTTCAAAGTCCAAACTGAGCCCACTGCTGATAGATTAAAATTAAGAGGAGTTGTGAGAGAGGTAAGCCTGCTACAATGCTGATGGGTAATGGAGGCCTTTTGGGGAGTAATGCAGAATATATTGATGCGTCAGGAATAACATGGTTATTCCTTGTTGACTTCTATCTTATCAGGAACCACCGCTACAGGGGAGGGAGGGAAGATCCTGGGCACAATTCTGGACCTTGTGGGCTAGACTTGAGCATGCTGCTCAGTGAAGTACTCATCTCTGCTTGCACCGGTCTAGCTTCTCCCACTGGGTACACCAAGGGATGTGTGCACTGCAGGAGCTGAAGAGCAGCTGCGCCTATCTCTCGCATAGATATGATTAGTATTAAAAATTTTCTCCAAGTTTTGCTCTCGGTGACACCAGTGTTCTCCTAAAATCAACTAGCAAAGAAAAGGTAGCTGAGAGGAGAGCATGGCTATTTATTTTTACATTCTCTTTTATCTATGGCCTCAGTGGTGGGACCTGGTGCTATTGGTGCCCTAACACTAAGCATCTCTCAGCAGGCACGGCTCAGCAGCCCGGACCAGGCTGTATGATGCTAATTAATTTGAAGGAGGGCTAAATGGGTTTTGGGTATGATGTTATTAGTGCTGAGGTAACTGGGTGACACACTAGAAGAATTTGAAATTGCTAGCTCTGTTACGAGCATAGGGGACTCTTGCTTATTCTTCCTTAAATGCACTCTTTCTGTATTCCCTTGACTGCAACTAAACTGCAGAATATTTACCTGCCTGATTGTTGTTTGTAAATCTAGGTTCTTTTCTCCCCCTGCATCTAAATCTTCCTTAGATGCTGAGAGGAAAAAAATAGCATACAAAAAAGTGGCTGTAAAGCATTTCTTTTCTGTTCTGCCTCTCTGATAGAGCTTTTTGTGGCACTCAGGGGTGCAGTAGGACTTGAACAGTCCAGACAGTGTGCCAAGGCATATTCCTGTAGGACATCACTAGAGATCCCTGCTCGTAAACCCTGCCTGCAGAGCTGTAACTGGAAAAGAAGAGAGAGGGAAAGAGAAAGGGGAAAAGGTGAAGCGGGGAGGACACAGAGGTGTGAGTAAGGGCTTCCAGAGAAGGCAGAAAGGGAAAACAGACAGAGAGAAAACAGTGGGCAGACTGGGGAGATGAGAAACAACCAAGGGCCAGGCTGAAAACAAAGGGGCTGAAACAGAAAGTAAAGGAAAAAAAGGTAAGTCCAATCCTGGGGTAATATATTAAGAGGAGAAGCTGGGCCAGTCATGACCAACCTGTGTGGAAAGTCCAGGAGCTGGCTGGGAATCAGCAGGCAGAGGCTACGAGAAAAAGAGAGGTGGAAGAAAGACATTGGTTGTGAGAGCAAGAAAATGTGCTGTGCTTTATGAGGGGTTGAGAATCGTTTGGCTGGGAAGATCTGTTTGGTTGCGGACAAAATGATCAGAAGTCTACAGGGAGAGATGGAAAGGGACTTTTGCAAAGAGGCAGTATGAAGAGCTTTGCATAGTGATAATTTTAACAAAGTAAAAACGTCAGTGATTTCATTAAAAACTGCTGGATGCTTAGCACAGTTGAATCTCAGGCTGCTTATCTGAGTATCTAAATGTGGGTTTAAGGGCACAACTTTCACACATGTGAAAGAAAAAGAGGCGGAGCAGGGGGCTTGGTCTACCTTCTTTGTTGGTGTAGATGTCTGGAAATCAGAAGACTTACCTGGATGACAGAAGGCACAGATTACTGCTATTATAATAGATTGTTACCAAATCAGTTTTTCATTCTTAAAAACGAGAGAATCTGAGATAGTGGAACTCTTGCAAGCCTTGCTAGCACAGAATCTGCCTGGATGTTTTCAGTTATGAATCGGCTTCATCTTGGTTTCTAATGAATGATGTGAAAACTGTTGCCCATTTGTAAGAAGCGCTTGTATACTGCTAATATTCTCATCTGTGTTATCTTGTCACTCTCAAAATTTATTTCTGCATTTGGCTAGCTTTTGTCAGACGTATAGTCTAAAACTGAACAGAAGTTGTATACTGCCTATGGTGTTAAATACCAATTCTAATGCAGCATTTTATTGTATTTGACTGTGAAACTAAGCAGAAACTTTGAACAGAAACTATAGAATCCAGGCAGCATTAAGAGGCTCTTGAAAATTTCAGCCAGTCCCTTCATTCTGTCTTTCGATGCTGTGAGAAATTTGAAGTGGGATAAGTGAATAGGACTGGTTAGGGGTGGTGGAGGGCTGGTTTTCTTTCCTTCAATTCATTGCAACTTTTGTTAAATTGTAGATAAACTCTCAATAAGAACACAACAGTTAAAGAGTGATAGCTGTATTTTCAGACTCTGACCTAAAAAATTACTTTAAAGACATAAGGCAACATAATGAATCAAAATGTATAACTGTAAACGTCCAGAGGCACGTTATATTGTCTTTTCTCAGATAGATTCAGCTTCTGATATTCACATTCATAAATAGCCTGTTTCAGTGATGTTACTGGGACAAGATCACTGTGGGTGTAATTCCTATTACTTCACTAACATCAGTTCAAGTCAGCATTTCTACACAGATTAGAATTTGCCTGATGAATTTTGTGAGGGTCATGTTATGCATACTGTCACTGAATGGACGTGCAGTGGAAGCTGTTGGCCAGTACTATCAGGCGGGCTGTGTTGGGAGAAGGCTGCAAACTCCAAGCAGAGTAGTCCTTGGCCAAACAGCAAAGGACTCCCTCCAGGAGCCCTGTGCGGGGAGGAGTGGGAAGGAAGGTGGTGAGTGGAGAACATTGCAGAACAGCAGCTAAGAACTCCCAGGGTCCTGGAACTCTAGAAAAGCACTGAATGCCAAAAGCAGTTCAGCAAACACCGTTTTATGAAGTTGAGTGGAGCTTTCAAAAGGGAATATGAGCAACAGACAAGTAGCTTTATTAATATGGTTTGTTCAGCAAGCTAACGTTGTTTAATAAGCTAAGTGAAGAAGTAAGAAGCTATTACCAATCAATTGCAGAAATGTGAGGAATATTGCAGTTGGAAAGCATGAAACTCTGGAACTACGGTATTATTTTCTGTGAGAGGCCAAAATAAAGTAGGATAATTGAAATGCTTACAACAGGTTTAAGACTTAGGAGTCGCACAGGTAATTTGGAATCCTTTGCTCAGAAATAGATGGTAATGGGTATCAAGAGACCCAAACTGTGAAGAGGGATATTAGAAGATCCTGAGTTAACCTTAAAAAGCAGTAAGGGTGCAAGAGGCCACAGTGCAGAGGCAGACCAGGCTGCAGGTGCTGGAGAGAAAACCAAGGCGACAATCCCCGGAATCAGGGCCGCAACCCATCACAAGCCCACAGGAGCCCAGGAGGCAGAACAGAACTCCAAGGGGAAATCTGCCAAATGTACCCGGAGCTCTCTTTAAACGCTCTGGCACACTGCGCTATCTGCATGTGATGGCATTCAGCAGGCTGCATGAAATGATTTGGTGGCCTTAGCTGGGTCCCACCACAGAAATGCCAAGCTTCTTAAGCTGCTTAACAGGCTTGGCGAAGAGGATAATGATTAACCGTTTATTAAAGTCAGCCCTCCAGGTCAGGATGAGGCGTATGGGTAGTGAGAAGGCTTGTGCTGCTCTTGCCTTCCCAGCGCCTTTTATGCAGATAGGGGACTTCAGCCTTCGGGGATACAGTCACTGGTGTTAAATTTACTTAAAAGTATGAAGTGGCTTAATTTCTGTTCTGAATAGCACTGTGGGCCATTGTAAACTTCCCCCATGCAGTTTGAATCTCCTTAAAGGCAGACATGCACTGGTTTCTAAGAGTAACTCTACAGAGAGCATGCAGTGTACATGTCAACTTAATTAAATTAATTTGTTTAAAATACGATCGATGGTGTGTGAAATTATATAATTATTCCATAAATACACTTTGTTAATTAATTAATATTTTAATTAAAGGGTAATTGGAAACTCTTGGCATTACTACCTTTTTTGAAGGACATGAATGGGTCTTTACCTCATACTCACTGATTAGACCAAAAACAAATTTTAAAAGTATTAAACTAGAATCCCAGGAGATTTTTATTTTTATTTTTTTTTTTTAAAGAGGGGTACAAATGACAGCTATGTCCCAGTTTGCTACAGGAAGAAATTTGGCTGCTATTTAAAATCTTCCTTCTCAGTCAGCCTTTGGTTTTTCTAATATCCTTCGTGTCTCTTATTCTGGGAGAGCGATTGTCTCTCTGGGAGGCTTGCCTTGAAATGTCTCCCTGGAAAACGAACTTGGAACAAAGTGCTGTGGACTAGTTGTTGGTTGAGAGGGCTGGTGTTAGCAGTTTGTCAGAGCTAGACATAAATCCCTCTTTTCCCTCATAATCATTTTCCTCCAGTATCTTTCAGTTTACCTGTTTATTTTGAAGACTATCCATATTAACAAGCCCAGACTCCCTATTACTCACTGCCAGAACAGCACTCCAATCCCCAGACCACTTTTTGTAACTACTGGTGTGGAATAAATGAAAAGAAATGGCTGGAAACCGAGAAGAGAGAGAAATGACTGTGGCCCTTATCTTTCCCCTGGAAATTCATACGTGATTCGCACTGAAGCCAATAGGGTAGGAAGGGCAAATTTGAGGCCTGTCTGTGAAAAATTATCAAGGGCTTCCAAATCAAGGGATTTTGCAAAGCTGCACAGTTAAATATGGATGCCCCCCGTGAAGGCAGTGGGCAGCGTGTTACTTGCAGGTCTCAAGTGAGCTCATGTTTTTGTTTGCAGCTTTGGGACAAATATGAACCAGGAAATTCTGGAGAGCAGATAGTTATTCTGCATGTTTTGATCTTCTGGCAAAATTAAACTGATAACTTTCTGCAGCTGTTAACTACTGTGCAACTGTTCCTGAATGCATGAAGAGCTAGTAAGCATTGTTTGACTGTGACCGATCTAAAATGTCAGTGCTTTTGGATTTCTAACCTGTCCTGCAGTACCATACCTAGTGTAGAACTAGAAGGTCCTCAGAGAAATCATAGTTCATCGCATTGACAGCGCTTTAGTGTGTGACATAAGAGGATTATATGAAGCTGGCACAGAAAGAACAAGGAGCACCGTAACTAGCATAGGGACAAGTAAAAACAAAGTCAGTCAGGAGTAGATTATAGCACATCTAAGACAGGCAAAGGACCCAGTGTGCATTTATTTGCATGGAGAAAGTTACACAGCTTCAGTAATGTACAGAAATCAGTTTGACAGGGAACATTTTTAAAACAAAATCTAATTAGATATTTAAAATGTTTTTTGATTCCTAATTGCAAAATTAAGCTCATTGCATTGTATCCTGGTGGAAAGCTACTCTTATTTGTCTTTAAATTCAGCAGTGAATCACCAGCCATGCCCGACTTATTCATGCGTGAGATGTCAGGTGCATGAGAGCTTACATCACATGCCATGCCGATGCATAAAATTTTTAAACCTGCCCTTGACAACTGTACAATTCAGCAACCTGGACGGAAGCTGCAAGGATCAAAAAGTAGGATGAAAATTACAACTGTTTATACAGCTTTGCACAATGCCATGGCAATGCGTTTAGCAAGAAGAAATATTTACTGAGAGTAAACACAGTTTAGAATGAGATTTAATGTCTGTGTCTTCTCTGTGGGGATCCAAAATGCTGGGTGTAATGCTACTTGAAGAGCCTGAGCTTTTACCTTGAGGAGTCCTCTGGTTTTTGAAGGTACGGGAGCAATTAGGGTGAGAGAAAGTGTCCATATGTGAAGAAGAACTTGCACAGGCAGAAGACAGGTTTAATGTAACTGCTGCTTCTGAGGTTTTTTTTTGCCGTACTGCAGATTGTTTGACAAAGATGATACCAATTAGTGCCAATGATAGCATAGTTTATGATACTGAGATCTGTCCAACAGAAACTGGCCCAAAAACATAAAACTTATTTTGCAGATGTCACTGAATAATCATTAGGTGGTGTAGCTTTCAGTTACCCTGTGGGAAAAGGTTCCAGTGTATTAAATGGACAAAAAGTTTCTGAATTTCAAAAATACTGCAGTGTGAATTTTCACTTGAGACAGCAGGTTGAGGGTTTGCAATCCATCTTTTGCTTCCTTGCGAAGCAAAAGAGCAGAAGGAATGGTCTTTTCAGCAAGGCTGGATAAAGTCTGAAATATTTGTGGGGATCTGTGTTCTGACTGGATTTACACGTCCAAATTTACCTTAGGGCTGACTCCACTGGCATCTCTGAAGCTGTGCCTGTTTATCTCCAGGCTGAATTTGCACTAACAGAAAACTGATCATTCTGGCAGGGACATTTTACATTCAGGAACTACCTAAGCCTTGAAGTGATTTTAGTCGATATCTGTTTCACATCTTTTTATATCATCTGCAAACATTCAGGCTTGCAAAACTGAAATTACGGTGTTCCATCCATAGGAAGTCACCTAAATAAATGGCTTGGTTTTTCTCCTCCCAGGAGTGCTGTAAACAGGCAGGGCTCAGCGAAAGCTGTAGCCACACAGCAGCTCTGATTACTGAACTTGCCATTTAACTGAATAAAAATGAAGTTAGGTGACACTGGCCATTCATGTAGCTTGCATTTAGAGATCTTAGTATGTCCTCAGTTATACTGGGGACAGTATAACTTTATATATCCTTTTTGTTTGTTTGTTTAACTCTAGAAATATCTCCCTAAGAAAGAACCTCTTCCACCATTTCCAAACAAGGCCTTAAATTTGGAAGGGACAAGTCCATGCAATACTCAATATTAGGCCCAAACTAAGAGATGAATCTGAATAAATCTAAGCTGCTATGTTGTGTACTTATAGATTCCTCAGCTTCTTCCTGACAACGATAAAGGGATTTGGATTCCTTTCCGTGTAAATTGAGGAGAAGGACAGCCAATGCCTGCAGGGAAAATCTTGTCCCTTCTCACACCCCAGTGTAGAATTTACACCTTCTTACACATCAGCTCTGAAATGAATACTCTTGGCCTAACTGAATCTGAAGGAGTCTAACCTGGAATAAGTTACATGATGAGGGACTGAAAGATATGTAACAAGAAAGATAGGAATCAGAAGGATGTGAAAAGATAGAAATTAGAGTTAGTGGTAGCTTACTTATACTGGATAGTTTGCTTTAGGTAGAATACTTAGATTCACTTAGATTTGTATGTGAATTTGGTCCTTAACTGTCTGAGGGAGAAAGACCTGCTCATTATTTCCTCTTGCTAGTTGAGGGAGGAGTAACTATCAATATTTTAAAATTCCTGTATACCTGATTTAAAAGGAATTATGAAGTGGATATCTTTCTTCTTTTATTTTTGAGTTGTATGAAGGGAAAACAATGCACTCATGTAGATATGAATAGAAATCATTGCAGCCTGTTAAAACAAATTAGGAAACGTGCTTTCAAATCTTAATATAATTTCTAGAGGAAGGAGCCTCTTGACTTGAATGGTAAAGGTCTGAAAATGGTCAGAGAGAGTCATAGAGCTAAGTGGGGATCCCAATTACTGATTAGCAATAATGCAAATGTTGCTGCAGAGGGACCACTCAGCTTCTGCAGCACAGGAGCTGTGGCTGTAGCTAGAGCACAGGCATAAAAATCCTCCCTTTCATTATTGTTTTTAATTATCTGCACAACAACAGAGCTGGAATACCTGCTGCACACTAAGGCCCTTTGTGCAAGTCCATCAGCAGAGGCTATGCAGGCCACGGCCTGTACTTTTTGCCTTCTGGAGGTCTTTCAGCTGAATTTTGCTTTCGTGCAGATGCTTTTCTTTCATATTGACTCCTTATCTTCACTGACTATTTCCCCTCCTTCACTGAACGTAAGCAATGGGTGCAGCCTTATGTGATGACACCAGGATTCGACTATCCAGCCACAATCTTGAAGTTCTCACTTGCAGCCCTGAGACTCGCGTTCCCATGAGAAGGTGAGGGCCTCAAGGGACCATAGGGCTGGCCTCAGAGCACAGAACCCTTGGAGATGAGCAGTGAGTATCTAGCCTCCTCCCTCTTTCATAAGGGAGCTTGCAGGCTTGGACGGAAGAGCAGGCAGCTGACAAGCTCTTTGTTAAACTCAGGAGTGAGGCATTAGTTCATGCTCTGTTCTCATACATTAGGCTAATGTTTCATGTGCCCTCGTTCTTGTAGCTCATGTGTTTTTCCCGTGTACTTAGGCACAATATACCTTCATGGGGAGGATAAAGCCACCAGCAAAATTAAGAGAAAGATGCAAGAGTTGTCAAAGGGAGGTTCACTTTCTCACAGACAGCTATTGAAACTGATCCCTTCTGAGAAAATCTTGCCAAAGTTGTAAGTTGTACTTCCAGCTAGAGGCTGCACTGTTTTAGACTGTGTAAAAACTCAAAATACTGCCGGTGTACCTCTAACTTGGACCTACTTGATTGTGTGTTGGAGCTGCTGTGCCTGTAGCACTGGGAGAATAAAAGGAACCTGACTAATTGGGCAGTGTGTGTGTCCTGGGGCGGGAGAGTCAAGGCCAGGACATGTGGACAGGTGAGCACGGGCAAAATGAATACCCACTGAGCACAGGTGAGGAACTGATCAGAAATAGGGAAGTGCAAGGAAACCTGGCCCAGGTTTTTGGCCCCTTGGCAGTGCTGAGCTGCTCTAAGAGGATAGGAAAGAAGCAGAAGCAAGGTAGCTGGGCTCTTCTTCACAATGAGCACCTTCTTGCCAGTTGCAGAGCCTTTGCCCCCAACTCAGTCGCGTTTTGGAAGTTTGGGGAATGATTAATAGCAAAGGATACAGGCAAGTTCTGACTGATGCTGCCGAGGTATCAGGGCTTGTGATAATGTGGTTACTTTTTGTTCACCTTGCCTGTTTTCCTGATGGCTCTGTGCCACAGAGATTCATGTGGCAGCAAATTTCTACGTGTGGTAGATGCATGAAGGATGACTTGTATGAGGGCATAAGGTACCCTTTTGTCAACAGAGAAGCAGGCAGACGAAAGCAAGAGTGTGGCCTGGAAGAAGCTGTGGGGTGGGGATGGGGAAGAAGTGGCAAAGTTGGCTAAAACTGGTCCGGGGAACGACAGCTGACCAAACAAATGCATCAGGAGAGTACTGACTCTACAAAGAAAACGTGTGTCCATTAATAAGCAAGGAGGAGGAAAGGAGTGGTAAGTAAATTCTTAATGACACTAAACTTATTTTAAAACAAGGGACAATTGGAAAGTAATGCAGATCTTGGGAAAGTATCTCTGATCTCCTCAACATAAGAAGGGCATGGACCTGCTGGAGCGAGACCAGAGGAGGGCCACAAAGATGATCAGAGGACTGGAGCACCTCTCCTATGAGGACAGGCTGGGAGAGTTGGGGCTGTTCAGTTTGGAGAGGAGAAGGCTCTGGGGAGACCTGATAGTGCCCTTCCGGTACCTAGATGGGGCTTATAGGAAAGATGAGGAGAAACTTTTTAGCAGGGCCTGTAGCGATAGGACAAGGGGTAATGGTATTAAACTAAAAGAGGGTAGATTTAGACTAGATATAAGGAAGAATTTTTTTATATTGAGGGTGGTGGGCCACTGGCACAGGTTGCCCAGAGAGGTGGTGGATGCGTCATCCCTGGAAACATTCAAGGCCAGGTTGCACAGGGCTCTGAGCAACCTGATCTGGTTGGAGATGTCCCTGCTTCTTGCAGTGGGGTTGGACTGGATGGTGTTTAAAGGTCCCTTCCAGCCCAAACCATTCTGTGATTATGTGATTCTATAGCTCTTAGAAAGCAAAGAGAGGATAGCAGGAATAAATGCAAATCAGTTGGCCTACATCAGGCATATCCACATGAAGGCAATATAAGTGGCAAACTTAGTGAATCGCTAATCACTGTTTCTCAGAAACCACCGAGAGCTGCGGCAGCTCTGGAGAGCAGGGAGGGGGGAGAAGCGAAGGTGAAATTCCACCCTGAGCCCGGCAGGGCTGAGCAATTAAAGCCCAGTCAATCCAGCAGCAGTCCTCCGGGAAATAACGCAGCAAGCGAACAGAGGAAAGAAAAATCTTTAAGGAAAGAGGAAATGATGAATGGTGGGGGTGGAGGGTGGCCCTGCGCAGCTCTCCTCAAGGTGATGGGAACGGTGCAAAGTGAATTCCTGAAAGTTAAGATTTGAACCCTGGGCTGCGAATCGTGGCTCCGTGTTGTTCCCTGTGCAATTTGGAAGGGCGGTGCAGGGGGAAGCTTTGTGTGGATATATCTGCAAGGCGCTCCTTGCTTTTGTGGTAAGAAAGGAATCCTGCGGAGTAGGGCATATTCTGCTTTGAGAGTTAATAAGATGTTTAAACATTAATAGTAATAAATATTATAATAATATATTATGTATAAAACCATACCAGTAGCACTGTGCCATTTAGGATCTAAATGAATACAGAAAAAAGAGAACAGAGAATTCAAGGGATGAAATAAATGTTAAGGGTTTGAAATGTATTTTAATTTCCTACTGTAGTTAGCCCATCTTTCAAATGTTTTCCTGATGTTATTTCATATCAAAACATCTGTTTTACACAGCAAGGGCTAGATTTTCAATTAGAGTCTTCCTCTGAGTAACCCAAGGGTCCGCCCTGAACCCCAGAAACCTTCCCAGCTTAAACACTGCCAAAATCCGGGTTGTCTCTGCAGAGCGTTTAAGCTTTGTCAGGGCTTTGCCGAAATCCTTCTGCTGACATAGACAATTCTGGTTATCTATGACTGAGGATACATTTGTAGTTAGGTCTACAGCACGGGAAGAATTGGATACAGCTGAAAATAGGTGTCTTTTTTGGTCAGGTTTAATTTTAAGCCGGATCAGGATTTGGGTTTATTTGTGCCATTGCATGACTGCTGCTCCCAGCGAGAGAGGACAAGTGGGAGCAAAGACCTTGGAGGGGGCAGGGTGCTGTTGCCCAGATGGCAGCAGTGAGGACCCCCATCAGCGTACGGTGATCGTGTCATTATGAGTCCGGTTACCGTTGTGTGTAAGTGCTTTCAGGATTCAGTCAGACAATTTCAGTTTGCTTGTCTTTCACTTTTTGATCTAGCAAGATGTTAGCTTTTTTTTTCTGGGGTGGTGGATGAGGGGAGGTAGGGAAAAGTGAAAGGGAGTTGGAATTTTTTAGGTTTTTTTTTTTTTAGTTTTTTGTCCCTTAATGTGGTTCTGAATGGCTACAATTCAAATGCAACAAAACCTGAGTGATACAGCAAATATAACAAAGGAAGAAATACCAAGAAAGCTGGATATCTGGATAATAAGGGTGGGAGAAGTAGTAAAAATTGAGAATCCGATTGGAAAAAGAATACAAAATACTTGGTGTGAGGTCAGAGCGCTTGGGAAGAGAGGAACAGAGAGCTCAGCGATTTCTAGCAGGTGTTGAGCCTGATGCACACATCCTTCGCACAACAGCGAGTGGCTAAGCAGGGAGAATACAAAGAAGCATGACTGACATAAGCACAGTCACCATGCCAATGAGCACAAGTGCCTGTATATATTAATAGGCCAGAGGGAAGATGTGAATGCAACAGGAACACTAGCTACCGGAGGTGAGCTCTAGCATCAGCAATACGTGGACGCAGGGTGAGAATTTGACGTCTGATTGCACGGCTTGCTATCTCCAGGGAAAAAGGACTGTTCAGGCATTTTGGAAATGTGCCTCCTGAGGACAGCCCAGGTACTCTGAGAGGGAAGCAGGGGGTGGTGGTGGTGGGACGAAGTAACCCGCAGCTAACATTGCAAAAATACCTGCTGGTCCTGAGCCTGTGCAGCAGCTAGGGACAAATATTAGAGCCTGTCATCAGGGTGGCCTTTATTGACTGGGGTGAGAGAGCAGCCTGCAGCCAGAAGCCTCCAAAACCTCTGGCTGCTCTCCAGGCCTCCAGAGCAGGGAGCTACCTCCTGCCTCTGCTAAACAAACCTGTGGCTGCAGGAGGGGCTGAGCCCAGCCAGATCTCAGCTCCTGTGAGATTTCCACACGGAGCTCCAGCTCAGATTTCCAGGATTTAAACTCCCTGCTTCTTGCTTTTCCTTATTTCGAAACCGTAGGGAGAGATGGGAATGCACTCCCTCTTTCCTGTCCTTCATCTGAACACCTGGGTACCTTTCCCCGTTTCTCCTGCAGTGTAGCCGCTCTGTTTCTGTGGATTACTCTGGCCCCACCACCCTTTCAGTCTGTTAATCACTGCGTGCAGTAAACATGCAAATGGCCTAGGATGTTTTAGTGCTGGGGACTGCTGTTCTCCTTGCTGATTGACAGCTGGGCCTCCACTGGCACATTGGTTTTCATAGTATCAGGGTGGATGGATGTGTAGATAAACAGTTGAGCTTTCCTAAACGTTTCAGAAGCTATTGTGTCTCTATGTGCGTGTACCTACACATGGACGTCTGCTGCGCTCCACATGGGAGGCAGCCTTGCTCACTGAATGCATACGGTTTCTGCTTTAACCGTGGCTCTTCGTTTATTGCTGTGGCTTTTCATCCCTTCCCTCTGATGTTAAAGCTGTCTTCTGCAGAATTTGCCCTCACTTAGTAAGTGGACCCCCATTTTTGTGCTCCGTGCCCATGCCGTTTCTTTGCTTTGTGGAATAGTGGCAAAGCCATTTGCCTATTGAGACTGTAGTTGAAGCACCTCACCTAGCTTCATCTTTTTATTCAGTCCTTCTACCTGCCTGTGGCTGCTTCTCGTTGGGAAACATCTGCCTCCTTATTTTTTTTTCCCCCAGTCAGGCTTCCAGCCTTTTTATTCCCTTGCAAAAGGCTCTCCACTGTGTTTGTACACACACTATGTAGCACCTCGTAGCTGGAACAAGTCCAACAGGTGCAAATGTGAAAACTAGATAGTTTCTGAGATATTTAGGGGCAAACCCAATAACTTTGTCTTCTTTTAATGTTTGTGTTTCTTTGGGGGAATTCCTGGCTCTGGTTACAAACACCTGAAGAGGTCCTTGGCTGAATTTAGCCGTTCATATTTTAACAGGCTTCTACAAGTCTTCATGATTCCTATTGTTGTTCTCTTTTCCTCGTAGAGATGGATAAGGAAAACTTGCAGGAATTCGGTTTGTAAAACGCACTGCCAAAAAAAATGGTGGTGTATATGCTAGTATAATAGCAAGTAGTGAAGAGGGAATTTAATAGGCTGGAGGAGTTTTCTAAAGCTCTACTCAACATTTCACATTTTATGATTCTTAATGACAAATGGTGATTGTGAATATTCATGAATTTTTCCCTGGGTTAATGTCATAACCTTTGCAGTAAAAAGGCTGTTTTCATCGGTAATTACTACCTTTCAATTTATTTGTGCTTGTTTTTTTTTTTTTTACAGAGATAGACCCCAAATTAACATTCAAAGTGCAAGAAAGTAATTTTGTATGTTTGTTTGTGGGGAGGAGGGGAAAATACATTTCAAAAGTCTATCATGTTGTGTCTTTTTTGAAACAATGCAGCTCTTTACTTTCAAACTTTTGCTTTTTAATCTCAGTATTTTTAGAGTGCTGGAAAAAGTGTTGCAGTTCAGCAACTGAGACAATTCAGCATGTAGTATGAAGAATTTGTCTTTTTGAATGTGAAGAATTTGCCTGTCTTTGTTTTTCCTGTTTATTCTAAGCATTAATTTAGTATTTTATCAGTAATTACCTTATATCCTTTCCTCTGGTCAGTATTCTCTCTATTTGGTACCTTGCAGTCATTACATCTTTCTTTGCTGCACTGAGCTGGATGTGCCCTTTATCTGTCCATAAGCCTAATTTATTCAAATAATTTTAAATTTGCTTGCTCTGTGCACCATTTTACACTTATGTGCTATCAGCAAAAAAATTCCACTTTAAAAATTATATCCCCTGCAGGCCATTTATATAAAAGTTGAACAAAAGTGGATATGGTGCTGAAATTTGGGAGTACTGCCTTGTTCCTGTCCCTGCTGTCACCCTGAACCGTGCCATTTTGCTGATGCCCTGCTTCTTGTCCCACAGGTAATTCTGAGGCCATTTGCTATTGCGCTTTTTCTATACCGTGCTTTACTGATTCTACAGATCAATCTCGTTGTGAGGTGTGACACCAAATGAATCTCTTCCATCTGGATAAATTATGCCAGTCACTTCACTTCTGCCTCTCCATTGAGGAAAGAACTGAAAGAGCTTAAAGCACATTTGATAGACACAACGTGAATCCAGCTGCCTCTCCTTCCCCAGGCTGACTGTTTCTACGTGTTGCATAACCCTGTCCCATATGGATGTTTCCAATATCCATTTTGTGGCTGCACTTGGGATTACTGGTGAGTGGATTCCTAAACCCTCCCTTGATTTAAAAAAGAAGGAAAAAAAAAAAGTTTGGGTTTTTAAAATTTTATTATTATTTAGCTGCCTTCTAGGCATCTCCAGATATACCTTCCTCAGGAAGCTATCAAGCAGTATTACTAAAGGTTTGCCCATTTCCCTTGCTATTTCCTTCCAACTTCAGAGATGCAGTTAATCTAAGTCTCGAGTCCTGTCAACTTTTAATAGTTCTAATTAACTAACTACCTGTCCAGATTGGATCATAAAGCCTTTTAACATTTAATTTTTTTCCCCCTCAAGAAAATGGATCCCTGTTTCCAGGATGTGACCTTCAGCTTCTTCTGTAAATACTCAGGCAAAGGATATTAATCCAGGCTCAGCACAGCGTCAGTCTCATCTGTCACTGACTTCTCACTTGTTCCCTTTTGTGGCCCCACTGATTCCTTCCCCGGTCCTCTGCTTTTCATATATCAGGTGAAAGATCTCTGTTGAATTTCTTCACTTCCTTGCCATTTTTTAAAAAGCATTTGCTACTCCAGCGTCTCCTGCCAGTGTTTATAATTGCTCCATTTCAAATGCAATGTCGTCGGCAGACCTGCTAAGTAATATAATAATAATGCAACAGAGAAAACTGAAACCGTGGTAGGGGTCTGAGTGGCGAACTTGTCTGGATCTGGATATATTGAAGGGGAAGTGGCTGTAGTTTTATAGCGTGTGGCATGAGACCAGAATCTGGCCTTGTACGTGAAATAGCTCATAAATTACCTGGGGCTTTTTAGCACAGCGTAGTGGCGATGCTGCCTGGTGTTAAGAGCTCCAAACAATGTTTTGTAGGGCATTCACAAGGAAACCTGAAACTTACCAGAACACCTTTTGGAGGAAAGCTTATATTTCCTCAGGAAAAAAATAAACTGACCTGGTTCTGAAATAAATCCCATTTTCTTCCTAGAAGGTTATTACTGCTGTATGTCTATGCTAGATTTTTTTGTGGCACCTCTGTATGTTTTTGTGTTTGATTACGTGGCTGTGTTTGGTTTACTGGGTCGTGCTGCATCCCACTATAATTACGAGTGCGAGTGCCCATCCAATGAACTTTTTACTCCTACGCATGAAGGTGTTACACTTCAGAGACCTGCTGTGAGGCTCTCCATATACAGGGAGGGAGGCCATGGAGGGAGTTGCCTTGGGAGGGCTGTTTCTGGTGTGCAAGTGAGGTGACTCCTGACAGTTCTGTGACCCGGAAAGCACCTTTGAGAGGCAGCTAAATCATAAACAGGCCCCCAGGCCTGCAGGCGTTGCTCGCCTCCTTTTGCAGATCATTCAGCAGATCAAGAGAGGGCAGAGGTGACGTAAAGCTACCATAGTTTATCTACGAGGTCTCTGCAGCCTGCTTGAAAGACAGTCTATACACAGGTTTGCCAGCTGGCTGCAGAATGCACGCTGCGTATAGAATCATAGAATCATAGAATGGTTAGGGTTGGAAGGGACCTTCAAAGGTCATCTAGTCCAACCTCACTGCAAGGAGCAGGGACATCCCTGACTAGATCAGGTTGCTCAGAGCCTCATCCAACCTGGCCTTGAATGTTTCCAGGGATCGGGCCTCCACCACCTCTCAGGGCAACCTGTTCCAGTGTTCTATAACTCGCATCGTAAAAATTTTTTTCCTAATTTCCAATCTAAATCTACCCCCCTCTATTTTAAAACTATTACCCCTCGTACTATTGCAACAGGCCCTACTGAACAGCCTCTCCCCATCTTTCTTGTAGGCCCCCTTGAGGTACTGGAAGACCGCTATCAGGTCTCCCCGGAGCCTCCTCTTCTCCAGGCTGAACAGCCCCAACTCTCTCAGCCTGTCCTCATGGGAAAGGTGCTCCAGCCCTCTTATCATCTTCGTGGCCCTCCTCTGGACCCTCTCCAACTGGTCCATGTATACCAGTGCTTTGCACTGGAGCAGAGCTGTATAGGTGTGGGCGGGAAGTTTTGCGGGCACCCGTTGCTCCAGCAGAGGCATGTAGGCATGACAGCTCGTATCTCTGCGCACCGTTTTGGAGGATATGTACACCTTGTAGCTGGAGTAGGGAATGTTGCTGCATGCAGAAGCTGTTTTAGCTTAGCAGTCACTGCTCCTTCTACTTTCTTTTTTTTTTTAATACCTTAATGTCCTAAATCATATTCTCTGTGTTGCTTAATATCACATCTGGCATTTTTCCCTTCCTTGCCCTTTTGTGTACACATTAAATTAGAAATCAGTCCTGTACCAGATCAAGCTTTGCTTCCACTACTAAATGTAATCCACTCTGAGGTCTAGATAATTAAACTCTCCCCCTCTTGCTGCCGTGCTCTTTTACATGTTTTGCTTCATATATGCTACACGTCATACCTCCTTCCTGGTCACATTGCACACAACACATTCCTTTTAATGTATCTCCAGTGTATTTATAATCCATGTCACTCTTCTACAAACTAGTTTATTCTAGGCTTCATTTTTCAAGATGAGCCAGATTATCTTTTGGAAACATGACCAAGACTCTGCAAGTGTGTTCCTGCCTGCTTCTCTTAAGCCACCATTTAGATACAGGGGTTAACCTAGGCCTGGATTTGGTGAAGATCAAGACAGTATGCAGAGAGTGGCCCACTCTCCTCCTCTTCTTCCATTTCCCAGCTTCATTTCTGATCCCAAAAGAGCCTGCAGTTAGGGTGTTTTAAAAGGAGAGGCCTAAGTTTGAGCTCAACCTTAGACTCAAACGGAAAGGCAGCTCTATTTTTTAAGTAAGTATTTGATTGTCAGGTAAAAGGCTCCAAAGTAAACCAGGACTCCCTCATTTGGCACTGGCTGCCAAACCACAGTGGCGAGGCAAGCTGGTGAGGCTTGAGCTGAACTCTTTTGCAGCTGTGCTCCTTAGTGCAGCTCTGCCTAGGACACCCAGTGCCACACACCTGAGCAATGTTGGCAGCAAAGTGGAACGGGATAGATGAACAGAGAGTGGTCCATGCTCTTACAAAATGGCTGTCACCTTTAAAGAGCATCCATAAAGAAAATTATGAAAACTTTAGAGTCAAATTCTAGACACTCACCTGTGTACAGCCGTCCTTTTGTCTGTTTTAAGTCCTGGTAAAGAGTGGTCTCATACTGTGTCCTAAAGACATTTAGAATAATTTGTTAGGATGAGCATACTCTATTAGAGGGCTCTAGAAGTTAAAAAGGAAGGGAAAACCAGAAATATGCCACTGATTCGTTGTGCACAAAGTGTGCTTAGCTCTAGCCAAGTCTTTCTCAAGTTAAATTCCAAATTGTTCCAGTTTTATTTCAAAATAGAAGTAAGGTGTTGTACTACTGTACATAGTTGTTTTCCCAGCTAAGATTTTTCAGTCAGCAACAGCGTAAATAATGTAAAATATGATGTCACTTGAGGAAAAAAAAATTGCTGATGCTCTTTGTCATGTTCTGTAGTGGAAATACTACTAAACAGCATTCGAGATTTAAATGTGTTGGTTTATCTCGGAACATGACTTATTTCCAACTTATTCTGAAAAAGAAATACAGAAATTTTTATTTCAGTTGTTTTTAATTTTGCTGTCTGTGAATAAGTCTTTCTGTCACCCAGCGTAGGTCGTTTTTATTGCCTACAGGGTACTAAATATTGGGATTTATGTTAAAGTGCAAGCATACTACATGGCTGTACTTTTGCCCAGCACTTGCTGTTTCTTTCCCACATGGGAAGACATGCTGCTTCTTCGGTAGTTTGGTTTTATGAAGGTGGCTAGGGGCCTATGTAAGCAGTAGCACCATTTTGCCTCAAGATCTAACACTCTTTAGAGGCCAAAATAACAAGCAAAATTCCCTGAGATTTCAGCATATTGTGTTTGCTTAGGATTCCCGAGGAAGGAAGTACTTTGAATGTGGAAATGACATTGCAAGTTGTCTCTGTGTGGCTGACTCACACTGGAACCATAGGTAGGCAAGGTATCCACGCCACTGCCTGCCCATTCTCCTGCTCCAGCCTGTCACCACTGCAGCCAGAAAGACTCATGAGGGTCCAGTTGTCTTCTACTACTTGGCTCAACTCTGAGGTTGGAAGAATTGGCTTTTCCTTTTTTTCCAGCTAAAGGGCCTTCTCCAGGAGTCCTGTGTCCTTCTTCCCCAGCAGCAGCCAGCCCCATCAAATCATAGGCTGCATCCTTCCACCCCGTTTAGTTGCAGAAGAGAACCAGCTGCCTCAATACCTTTTTCACACCAAGCAGGTAAGTGACTGTCGCTGTTATGCTTCCCAGCCCCCCTGGGAGGCTGATGAATGAAGCTGTGCTCCTGAGACCTGAACATGTAATTTGCAACACGCAATTTGTGTCGCATCGTACCTAGCTGGAGCTCTAGTTCCTGGAGTACCCAAAATATATCTACAAATAGATCATGTCATGTCAAAAATGAAATGGAAGGTAATAGTAATTGTGGACCATATAATTAGAAAGCAAGAATCAGAATGTCTAACTAATGGCAACACCTGGAATACCTGCACAAAAAGCTAATCAAAAGTCAACTTGAAATCCAGGGAAGCCTGTATACGGCTGTTTCGTCCCCTTTAAAAAATTGCTCAGAATATTGCAAATTACACTTTGATCTGCTGTAAACCACATGGAAATCAAGCATAAGACAATAATACGACTTTTGAAGAAGGTCATATCTGCTTAAATGTACAAAGTTGCACGCAGTAAGTTTTTCTAAATGTAGACACCTGCCTATAAAATCGTGGTGAATCCAAGTCTAATAAAGTTTGCTTGATGTTCTGGAGCCTAAAAGTCTGTCAGAAGTACAGGGCAGGAGGAGGAGGGAGAAGTAGCTTTAGGGCCATGTAAAAACAAAGCCTTTCTTCTCTCCTTTTAAATATTTCTGCTGAGCCCTGATTGAACATAGGATGAAAAGCTGCTGTCTTGAGATTTGAGGAAAACAAAGGATTTCTGTTTCCACTATTACATTGAGAAGTTCTTTACTGCATGAAAGGTCGTCCCTTCTAAACTTCCTCAGACTTGTGGCTTAGGTTTCAGGGGAACACAGCTACTGGTACCACGGAAATCTATTATCACTAGGATGTGGTATCTCTGAGTAGTCCATCTGGTCAGGAACGTTAGTGCTCTATGTGTTGTATCAGTTTTACATTATATCTTGGGTGAAATATTTTGAGAATGAGATTTTGCCT
Source organism: Chlamydotis macqueenii (assembly GCF_036417535.1). Taxonomy (NCBI): domain Eukaryota; kingdom Metazoa; phylum Chordata; class Aves; order Otidiformes; family Otididae; genus Chlamydotis; species Chlamydotis macqueenii. The sequence goes on from NC_141559.1 coordinate 27,313,373, forward strand.
TTTAAAGGTACTGTGATAGCACAGAAAGGTGGTATGTTTTGACCCAAACTCCCTGTTATTATGTGATAAGAATGGCAGAGTAATCATCTGAGGTGTTTTACTGAGGCTGGCAGTCACGCTGTCAATGGGCTCTTCCAGAATCGGGCACTAAGACTTTATGTTGCTTTGGAGCTGATGTTTCTCTCTGTTACCTGGATTGTCAAAAACACCCCTAGCATCCATTAGAGCTTGTCATGACAATTGTTTGAAAAAAAAAAAACTTCTAGAAAACATTATTCTGTCAAAATACAGCATTTTACAAAAATACAAAATGTTTCATTGAAGTGTGTTGGTTTCAATGAAAATTTATCAGGGAAAATTTCTCAAGGCCAGGCTGGAATTCTTAGGAAACAAAAAGAAGAGAGAATGACTACCTGGGAAACAGTGACCACCTGGGGCACTGGTGACCCCATGTACTGTCCAGCCTGGGTGCAGAGATGATTTATACTGCATGTCTGCCTATCTGCCTGCCTCTCCCACTTTCTCTCAGCCTTGTCAGAGGTATTTTATTGTGTGAACGGTTCACCATTCTCCAGTCCAAAGAGTTAGTCTGCAGGCCAGTGGTTAGATTCTTGGTATCCACCACAGGGGAAAAGGCCAAATTCCCATAGGGATAAAGGTAGGACAATGAATTTAAATTCAGCTTTTACACTTGTGAACAAGTACGTTGGCCATTTGGCTATTAGCAGTCCTGTGGTAGATATAGAATCGTAGAGTCATGGAATCCAAATTTTGTCCAAATTATGTCCAAATGTCCCTCTTAATTTTTTCGCTTTTGAAAACATTTCCATTCAACACTGGAATGACAGTCAGCTCTGAAACTAGGCTTTCCCTCCTGTCTCTGAAACAAAACTGTTCTATTCCTGACATTACTTCTCAGGTACATTGTCTGTCAGTGTTGTGGTTTTGTTTAGTGAGGGGGGGCCTAAGGTGGCAGCTTCTGTAGGAAACTGCTAGAAGTTGCTCCCCTTTGTTCCATGGACTCGGCTGGGCCTAGGGCGGACCCGCTGCTGGCCAAGGCTGAGCCAATTGGTAGCAGAATGTTCCATGATAACGCCTTTGCGATAACGTATTTAAGAAGGGGAAAACAGGAAAAAAAAAAAAAAAAAGGGAGAAGAGAAGATGTGAAGAAGCTGAGCGGGGGCAGAGGCACAGAGAGGGAGGTGCATGCCTCATGGGCCTTGCAGGCCTCACCCTCTGGCCTCTCGCCGGGCGGCCGACTGGGTGCAACTCAGCCCAGCCTGGCTGCAAGAAGTGGAGAGGAGATGAGCTGGATGATGTGAAGAGATTCTGAGAGGTGTCTTCCAGCCTGTTGTGAGGAACTTTTCTTGTGAGAGGAACAGCTGCAGACGCCAAGGTCAGTTCAGAATGAGGGGGAGGAGTAATGTGGCTCCTGACCAAGATTCCCCTGCAGCCTGTGGTGATGACCATGGTGGAGCAGGTTGTCCCCCTGCAGCCCATGGAGGTCCACGGAGGAGCAGAGATCCACTTGGAGCCCGTGAAGGACCCCACACCAGGGGAGGTGGATGCCTGAAGGCGGCTGTGGCCCATGGAGGGCCCGCTGGGGCAGCTGTTCTGGAGGGACTGCACCCCGTGGAAGAGATGACCCAGGCCGGAGCAGTTTCGTGAAGGACTGTCGTAGTCGGGGAGCCCTGCAGCAGCGTAAAACATCGCGTGATGAACTGACCGCAACCCCCATTCCCTCTTCCCCCCTGTGCTGCTCAGGGGGGGAAGGTGGTAGAGATAATGTTAAGCCTGGGAAGAGGGAGGGGTGGGGGGAGGTTATTTTGTTCCCTGTCTCATTATCATGCTAGTTTTAGTAATAGATGAATAGTTTTCCCCAAGTCAAGTCTGTTTTGCCTGTGATGGTAACTTTAAGGATTTCTCCCCCTCCTTATCTCAAACCTCGAGCCATTTTTCTTATATCATCTCTCCCTATTCTCTCGGAGGGTGGGGGAAGTGAGAGAGAGACTGCATAGTCTGGTCTCAATCGGGGCTGAACTATGACAGTCAGATGGACCCAAATTGAAACTGGCTGTAGTCCAGCAGATGCTAGATCCAGTCACGCATAGTTCATACGCAGACTTTAGTAGTGTTCAGGGTGGAGCAGTGGTGTGTTTGGGTGAGCAGTGCGGGAAATCTTGCCTACCAAGGGGAATCTTCATTTGTGCTCACGTGCTCTTCTCCACGGTTTGAAAATGGTGCTGGCTCTTCTATGAGAAGTAGCTGCTATTATGATGTCTGTAGTAAAAGCCAACAGTTAGCTTCATTTTGAAGACAGGAAAGAGAGTGTTGAAGTCAATGCCAGATCCTGGCTGCTGCTATGTTTGAGTTGTGTAGTATGCTAATGAAAATAACGTTATAACTAACAATGCATAATTGTGCTTTCACCCGTGTTTTCAGGTCAGGAACACAGTCTTGTACTCTTACTCCATTATGTATCAAAGGCAGCAGGACTGTGGTTGACTTCCTCCTTGCCTCATTTTGTGCCATTTGTTCTTTAAAGCAGGTAGGAAGAGACAAGCAGGCTCTTCTTGGGCCCTGCTGTTCTAAGAGGCTGCTCCATGGACAGCTTATACAGGAGCTGTGAGCTCTGCTTTTTCCTCCTCTTCCTCCCTCAGGACCCTTCGTGGCCAACGACAGCCTATCCTGCAGGAAGTATTTCCAAGAAGGTCAAGTATTGCTGACATCTTCATGATAAACCACTTAAACACAGAATCAAAGACTTACCTTTAGACATTCCGAATGAAGTTGTTTTCTGAGAACAATATTAAGAGGCAAACTCTGCTCTCCCTGATGTGTGTATAAATCTGGTGCACCTCTACTGAAGTCAAGAGCTAAAATCAAAATAGGGCCTGGAAATTTTGTCTTCAGGCTTAGAAAACAGAGAGTCAACAAAGGGCCTGATTCATCGCCGAGGAAAGCAGAGTCAACACCAAAGGTACCTATTAATTTGCTACTTTGATTTAGGACTTGACTAGTGAGGCAAGGTGACCCCTTAAAGCATTGACTTCAGTCGACTTGAGCTGTTCTTAAAATGATATTAAATATTGTTGAAGACAGGCATTGCTCTAGCTGCAGAAGGGAGCAGCTTTGGAATGTATTATTACAGCAGTGACTGGGCAGCCTAGTCCTGGGACTGTGGTGCAAGTATGATGGCTGCTGAAAAAAAACAGAGAATTAGGATGAGTTTTGCCCCAGACACTTTTCCATGTGGAGGGGAGTAATATAATAATTTAGATACTAGTTCACAATTACAATACTTGTAGGAGAACTTTATTCTGTGTCTATATGTCCAAGCCTAACAACATGCAGACCCTCCAAGCGTCTAATCTTGGAAAGCTCGACCGTCAAAGAAATGCACGTTTCCAAATGTCACGCTGGGAATGACAGGCTAGCCCCAAAACCTGTTCACTCGACCCGTGTGATGAAGTGGATGAAATGATTTGCACAGGCAAGTTGCTTGAGTGGCTTTGGAATGGAGATGAAAAACTGCTGTCTTGCACGTTGGGTGGTTGGAGCTATGAGTGGACTAATGTGCCAGATTTCCTATTCTAAGTCCACATAGCAGATATGACCCAGTTTGAGGGGATAATATGTGAGAGAATTTTCTTTATTTGCAAATTATTTCTATGTAGCAACAGTATCAATTTGAACACAATGAAGGTTTTTATTTATTAGGAAAAAAAGAAAAAGAAGATCTATGGGATTAATGTGTTCTGACTAAAAATCTTCAATGATCTGTTATTACATCATTAAAATATTTTAAACAAAATTGGTTATAATATTTTTATGAAAGGCTAGTTTGTGAAGGCAGTAGTTTCCTACCATGTGCAATAAAAAGCATTTCACATGCATGAAAAACTAGTGTACCAAATTTCAGGCTATAAATAAGGCAATTGTAAAATGTAAATGCTTAGAAACACTAGCAAAATTCAGCCAACAAAGCAGGGATCAGAAATTTATACCCTCGTTACTGGTAATTACAGTCACATTCCTTACTGAACTGTATTCCCAGCCAACACATAAAAGTGTCCTGATGCATTACCTGCTTAGAACTAAGTCACCCCTAGCACACATGTGCCAGAAAGCGAATCTGCAGCTACGTGGCCATGTTAGCACATGGAGCTCTGCATGCGCTGCTGTAAGTGTATCTGTCTACCTTTTAAGCAAAGTAGCTGAAAGCCCCTCAGGGTGTTCTTACGAAATGTAAATTCACTGACTTGGAGACCTCAGCATAAAATAGCTGCTTTTAGTGGATGGCAGTTTAACACTATCCTTTCTGTAAGAAAGTGAGGAAAAAGAAATGCAGTCCCATGGTTGTTTTGACATACATTCTGCGTTTGTCTTTTTTCTTCTTTGACAAAATAAAAATCGGTTTAGGCATCTATAAAAGTAGCCTGGTTTTGTTGTTGTTATTGTTGTTTTGAGGTGGTGGGGGGATGTTTTTTTCTTTTTTTTTTTTTTTCAGAAATAAGCAATAAATTTGTTATGCCCTTGTGACAGATCGATCTCAGCCCATCAATTATTCATATTTTATACTTCTGCTGTTTAAGTTAAGAAGAAATTGTGGGGAAAGATGAGCCTTCTTTTGGGTTCAGGTTGGCATCTCCTGCCAAGACTGCTAATATGCCCAAGATAAGAAAAATGAACATGTGGGAGCTTAAATTCATTAGTGGTCATCTTGCAAGTACTTTTACAATACTGCCTGAATCACATGTTTTTTCTTTGAACGGTGCACACACAAACTTGATCAGTGTGTCTTAAAAAGTCCAACTAACTAGATTCAGACACATAAAAATGTCCATCCAGAGTGGCAAGCACCCGTATATTTGATTGACTTCAGTGGAACTGTTGCACCTTCTTCATATCTGAAAATTGGGCCCTTTTCAATGTAGAGTGGGGTGCCACGTGCTGTCTGTCCAATCCTAAGGCTGCTAGGCTGAAACAAGACTAAAACACAAGTGCCCTCGGGAAGGCAGCTTGTTGCCTGGAAGACTGCTGTGACTTGAGCACCTTCTTCAAGAGTCAGTCATTCAAGTCTTAAATTATTTTTGTAGTAAGGTTGCATTCTTGTCAGGACAACAAGGCCACGACACATTACAGAAGACAGGAAGAAGACACTACCTCCCCCAGAGCAGTCAGAGAGCAGAAATCCTCGCTACTGCTGGCCACATTCTGCTCTCAGTTTGGAAAATAGGGTATCTGAGACAAGACATCGAAGTCAGGACCCAAAAATTTTGCTCATGGTCTTTCTAAGCACTTTAAAGCTTAAAAAAGTAAGCATTAACAATATTTAGTGCATTTAAAGATCTCTGTATGCCTTTCTGGGGGAATAGATCCACTGTCCTAGCAGTGTTTTTCAACTTTTTTTCAGTTTGAACATACCTAAACATTCTCCAGTGGACTGGCATATGCCCTGGATAGCTGGTGTAAATTTCCTTACAAAAGGCTTCCTTTTCTCAGTTAATTTTTTCATCCTAGTGGAAGTGGTTAATGGAAAACCACCAGTCTTAATGCATTTCGATAAGCTGATTCTCCTTCTGATCTTCAAAGGGCAATGCTAAAACAACCTTGAGTTTTAAAGTATAGTGACACTCTATATAAAATGTTCTCTGACTTTCTTGTATGCATTGCTAATGAAGTAAACAGTCAGCTTTCTTCCATTTGGAAGTTAAAATGCTACTTTTCCTTGTCCAGTTCTCCAAATTTGGCTGGGCTCTGATAGTCACATCTCTCTCTTTTTTTTTTCATCACTATCTTTTATTTTCTTCTTTTTTTTTTTTTAAGATGAAGTAAACTATTTCATAGACTTGCCAATTAATATTGGTTGCCTCCTGTCCTAAGTGCTGTACAAACATAGTGGTAGAAATGATCCTTTCCCTGAAGGTCTTTCCGATGATCTAAAACCAGAAGGAGCTGATGGAGATGTACTAAAACACATCTTGCAGGTCAGTGATGTCATCAGTAGGTTTTGGCTGGTGGGACTGATTGAACAAGCTAGCAGAAAATTTCATTGATAATGCACAAATTGAAAAAGTTTATTCAGCACCGGATCAGAGATCTGTACAGAAGCTGGGGAGACCTTTCTCACGATATGCTGAGCGAACAGGTCACACTCATCCTGTTCTCAGGGCTGTGCATGAGCTGCTTCACAAAGCTTAAAGGGTATATTATAATGCTAGAGAAACTGCACCGTAGGGTCCGGTCCTCCTTACCTCCCAGGGAATAGGTAAGAGGAAAGCCACCTCCGCCCTCCAGTTATATCATGCAGTATATTTCCTGATGTGCAGTAAAGTCTTAATTTCTCTGGGCCAGTGTGGTCCTGCAACTGTCTTCCCTGAATTATTCACAGCTGATTTCTCAACCCAAGCAAACTCTTATGGAAACTTGCTTCTCTCTCCTGTGAATGCCTGCAAGAAAGTGCTATGTTTTCTTAATGTAGTCACATTTCGGATTAGAACTGGAGAATATAAGCACAAGGCACATCATTAACTAGGGGAATCCGTTAATACCCATAGTCAATAAATGGGTACAGGACTGTTTCTTGTATTACAGTCACAAAACAATACATAGCGTTTGCTAACTGCTGTTCACTTCTGAATGCTGCATATTACTCAGTCATTAATTACTACCACAGTTTGCAGCAATTATTCCATAATTAATTGCCTTCTAAAACACTCCGCTATATCTCTTCCACATTTGGGAAGTGCTACTCAACATCCTATTTTTCATACAAGTTTTTCATGCAAGCTTTGCCAAAGCTCTTCGAACATGTCATCTTGTCAGATAAAAACATGACTTAGCCATTCGGCTACAAGAAATGAGACAGTATGAAGAATTTTAGAAGCAATGAAATATCACTATTAAATTTAAAATTAATGTGGCATTTCTTCATCATGAAACCCTTCCTACCAAACTATAAACCAGGCAATACTGTAAAAAGTTTGAGTGCAGATTACTTAATAATTCATGTAGTAATTCAGGAATTGGTTCAAGTCTTAGAAAGACTAATTTATTTGAATTCATTTGAACAATGCAGCTGACATCATGGCACAAATAATAGCCTATACAAACCCAGCATCGTTCACTAGCATGGATCCCAAAGTGAAACATGAGTTGTGGAAATGAAGCCATTTCCACCTGTGCCAGCTATGTTACAGATCCAGTCTTCCCCACTGCCTCTGGTGAGCCATTTATGAACCGTAGGGATTCAGCATCGCAGATGAATGGGCCAGTCTCTGTTAGGACAGCAGTACCTTCTCTCGAAAGAGTCGCAGAGAGAGAGAGGGGCAGGCAGACATGTAATTATTGTGTGGCACATAGCTCTTGATGATCTCTAATGACTGAAAATACTGGGAATGATTTTAAATCTTGTCTGAAAAAGCATCACAAATGCTAAATAGCACAATCCCCACTTCACAGGGCTCGGTTGTCAAGAGCCAATCCCATAGTGCCAGTCCACGAAGCACTCAACATACAGGGCTCCTGGAAAACCTTGACATATATTTAGGTGCTTACATAGGAGCAGAAATCTTCTGACAATCTAGTTCCAGCTGCGTGGGGTGCAAGGCCTTTGGGAATTTCCAGCCAGTGGCTGGATTGTAAAGTGAGAGATCACACAACAGCCTTGGAGTAAATCAGTATTACGCACTGTTAATCCACGCCCACTATCTAGCCAAAATAAATAACATAAAAGCTCTTAGTGCATTACACTAATGCAAAGCCCAAGATAATACAGGGGACGTTCTCCCATGAGCCAGAATGCCTGTTCGGCTGGGGTTGTGAGCGCTGATGATCAGGGCACGACTGAGCACACTGAGGAAGAAGTATCAGGGACAGAAAGGGAGGCAGAATAGGAAAAGTTTCCTACAGGCTAGATGTCACCCCATCTGTCAGAACCACACGCACTACAAACTAGTTAACTCCTGCCTGCTCTGTGCTGGCAATGACATCCGTGATAACCTTCCTACCGCCTGCTCTGGCAAATACCATCTCACCCAATCAAAACAACGAAGTAGTGCTTCATTTCCCTATACCTTTCTCCCTAAAAGTCCTCTGCCATGAAGCCTCTGAACTGCTCCTCTTTGGCTTTGGTGAGACAAAATGGCAAGCTGAGACTTTTGCTTTTCTACTAAACCCTTTTGGTTCTGTCACCTCTTGTCCCCTGTCACGGTTTGTTTTGTCCATGCACTGAAGCCCATCTGATACTCAGAAGGCACACTCTTCAAGGAGAAGGAAATCTTCCCATGCACAGATGTCTACAGCCTGTAGTGATGAGGGTTGCAAAGTGCTTCCATGAAAATGAGCTCCTAAGTCATCCCTGTAATGTAGTAGACACAGTCATGGGTTTTTATTAGAGAAAGTGATTCTGATCTATATATTCATTTAAAAAATAGATGGTGGTTGTGGAGATGTAGGAAATCAATATTGTGGTGGCTCCATTTAGTAGTAACTGAAGATCAATACAATTTGATGTGGCTTGGGTGCCTTGATAAGAGTTGAAGATGAATAGATATGTACAAAACGAAGCAAAATCGTAACCAGAGCTAGCATGTCATCTGCTTTATGGACTCAGAAAGACTAAATGGGTACTGGAACTGAAGGACCGATGTGTAAAGGTCACCTCCCGGCATAAAAAGTGATACACATTACACAGTTAAATATGATAGAAGATTGTATGGTTGCATGTTCAGCTCCTGTAAATACATTAGTGTGCTTTGATCTCCAGGGTTGCCAGGCCAGCTTCCGCTTTTGTTAAATCAGATGCTTTTTTTTTGATGAATCTGCAGTGGATGTGGTAGGTTGTTGAGCATTACACTGAGCTAAAACTACTGAGACAAGCAATTGTGGACCATCTAAGCTGAAGAGCATTAACAATTAGGCTTTGATGGCAGTATTTGATAAAAGAAAGATACTTTACCCTAACTTTGCTGAAAGGACTGCTAATGTTGTAGAGTATTGGACGTGACTCTGAGCAGAGTATGAATGTGAACTTCGATTAAATAAGTAAAATATGAAGGAAGTTAGTGTTGACTTAAATACGAAAATGGTTGAACCGTAGGTTTAGCCTGGAAGTTAAAGATCTGAATTTTTGCCTAGTAACAGAAATTTTACCAGCTATCTGATGAGTGTATCATTGCATATAAACATGTTTGATTAGAAACCAGTGGCCAACGGTGATCCAGAGCACAAGAGAGAACACAGAAAATGTACTGAGGAGTGCAGAATTGACTGGCCCGTATTAATACTGTAACAGCAAATACAGCTAAGCTATCAAGATAGTAGAAAGGCTTTCTAGCTCTAATACAAATTCCCAAATTGTTTTGGCACTGAACTCAGAATTGCACAGGCAGACGCAAAGGATGACTGTGAACATGATAGGAACGCAAATAGCTGCTTTTGCTGAAACCTGGAAACGCTATCCTTAGTACTAAATGGAAAAAAACATTATTTGGGGAGACATCAGTAAAAAAGCCAAGTGTTGCCAGGTGAAAAAATGAGGTCAAAGTAAAAGAAATGTACTTTCTTCTGATGTTTAAGGAGGCAGAACCAAAGCTGAGTTTCAAACTGGCAGAAAAGATCGAGGGAGATAAAATGATGCAGGAATCTGACTGAGACTGCAGCTAAATCAAAGAGGTAGGAATTAATGATCTACCCTGAGGTATAACACGCATGGCATAGTTTAGGTGGCCCAGCAGAAGCAGCAGATCAAGCTTAGTGAGAGGTCTGGAATCAGGAAAACTGAAAAGGAAAAAGACAAAAGGATCAATTTATTGCAGAGGGAGAAAAATTTATAATTAAAGGGAAGCAAGGTATAATAGAAAGTGAATATGTGTGATTAGCTAGATGTATTGTTTTCTTCTTGAGAAATATGACTGAACACTAATATAGCTTCTATACATGGAAAAAGTAGCAGGACTTTGCAGGAAGAGCTTTAATGACTTAGCAAAATATGATTCTCAACCTAGGACTTGAGGTAAAACACTGCAGTTGTCAGCACCCCTCACCAAAATGGTACCAGAGAGACTGAGTTAGACCAGCTGATACACTGTACTTTCCTACCAACACGCAGACATCTAAACCAACAGCTTCATCTAATTACCTGCTGCAGGTAGTCCAAGTGGTACCCCAAACCATGCAATTAATATTATTCGATCCTCTTTGTCTTTAGTCTGCCATATGTGTATGGCACTTGAGGACAAAAATCAGTGTAGGATAAGTAATCCATTCCCTTCACTGATACATGTTAACGCTGTTAGAGCGTACACAGATAATACCGTATTCTATTTGATCTACCTGACTTCATCTCAAGTGTTTTAAAGGATGGTCATAGTCAGTGGAAGAAAACATCAAAAAAGAAGCTTTAACTGAGAAGAGAGTACGACTGAAGGGAAAATGCAAGTTAAAATTGTTGATGCTTTTTACAAATTATAGGAACTGACTCATCTATTCCCTTTCCTCCTACCGCCAAATCAAACAATGTACAACTAGAACCAGGAGAACGGTCCTTTTGAGATAGAAGCAGCATGTGATCTTTAATATAGAGCTTATGTTTTCTATGCTGTACCAAGCCATGCTGTACCCACTTTTTCCTGGGTCATAACCAGCCACAACCAGGAGACCGATAGCTTCCCAATGAAATGGAAGCATTACGATATCTGACTTTTATCGCTCTTATTGAGCCGGCAGACTTTCCTGCTCACTAGGTCTATTTCACGGCCTATGAGATAAATCCTTTTAGGTAAAAAACACTGGAGGAATTAAGTGGTATTAGAGACATACGTGTGTATGCAGATCCCAATGTATTCCAAAGCTCTTCTGAACAATTTTAAAAACCGTTTTAGAAGATAGACTGGGGTACAAAAATGATCTCCAGAAATCCCTTGTTGGGCAGCCTTTAATAGTGCCTCTTATGGCAATTCCTCTTCCAAGACAGGGACTGCAAGAGTTTTAGAAGCTTGGTTGCATTTGACTTAAATGTGTTTAGACTTTCCAGCAATGCCAGAGGTAACACTTTCCCTAGTAGAACACACATACGGTACTAGACACTTCTGTTTTAAGAGATCTGAATACATTATCTTTAACGAAGAGAGAAAAGGTGAGGGTTTCAGCCCTTTTGCTCCTTTACACCAGATAAAAAGGAAAGAATAAGTTAAAGCCACATTCAATATCCTGTATCCGGCTGAGAGAGATTGCTGGAAGCATGGCAGAGGCCAGCTGTGAGGGTCCCATTTTCCCTGTGGGCAGGTATTGGCAGGGACGGGGCTTGGAGTGTAAAGGAAAGGAAAAAGGCACAAGTCTGGGGAGGATAACCTTGTGATCTTTGTGAAGACTGTAGGACCTTCTTAATTACATCATTGACTTGTCCAGCACCCCAAATCAGGGTGACCTAAAGCTCTAGGACAGCTTCTCACTCTGGAGTAACTCTGATTTTTGTCTTTTTAATTACATTATTGGCATAATGGATAATCAATTAGAATCACATAAAACAGGGAGGAGACATCCAGGAATTTAAGAGGAATTTCCTCTAAGTAGAGGAAAGAGAGATTTCATAAATATAAGAATAAATTTGAAATTGAAAGCATAATATTATTTTTTTTAATTCAATAAGTGGAAGCCTAGCAAGGAGAAACAAATGTTCTAAATGTAATCATGAAAACTCTTGACTGGTTAAATGATATGTTAATGAATTGTGAAAACCTAAAAACTGCAGAGGAAATAAACAGTAAACAGAGAAAATTCAATTGAAACAGAGGTAAAATAGGAAAAACAGTGCTTGGGGGTATTTTTCTGGGACCTGACTACTTTCTCTGACCAGCATGTATTTCTCTTCCGCTCCCTTTCTCCCTCTTAAATGTTGTAAATGCATCAGGATCAACAGAGAACCACTGTGATTGTACGTGAAGGGGTTGTGAAACTTACTGAAGAGCTGGTGTACAGGCTGGGCTAGAGTAATTGCAATAATTATATGTTACTATTAACATATTTATTCATCTTGGTGGCATCTTGAGGGAAATGTTATCAGGTGTTTGATGGGGGAAGACTTGCATACTAGAGATTCCTGGAGACAGGTAATGCGGTCGATCTTACTTACAACTGGAGCGCTCTTCCACAGTGACAGACAGAGTGATCTTACGTGTGTGCTAGACAGAGGGAAGACCACTGAGTCAAATCATGTCCACCTTTCCCTCCCCTGGCAATACTTATTTTCTCTCCTTCCATAATGATCTCTAATCCATCCCAGCTGTGTCTGCCTTTTAAATCCTTCAAAATCCACTTTTTACTGTGATGCTTGAAGAAAACACTTTACCAAAGGTACCTAGCCTGATTGGTAATTGAGGCGAGATGATTTTGTTTATAGTTAAAGAGATCTGTGTAAACCAGACCTCGTAATAACTAAAACGGCTTTGATTCACAGCTGCCCCGTTGTGCGTAGTTGCTGTGAACATACGACTGTGCTACTATTACTCGTATCTTCTCCAGTCTTCCCCTTTTCATTGCTTCTCACTCTTGCTAGTAGTATTGCTTCTTAAATTAAGTCCGCTGTAAATCTGATCAGCATTTGAGTTTTGGGTCCTCTCTGGATCAGTCTTGGACTCTGCTTCGGGAACCTGTCGTTGCCCTGCATGCTCTCTCTTACAGCATCCCATGCATCGGCCTCCTCATTGCAAATGGCTCGTTTGGGCACCATGGGCTGGCCTCATCTCACCTCACTTTACCTTTTAACATTTAAATCTGGGTGAAGGGAGATAGATAAGAATCTTTAAGATGCCATTCAGACCTATCTGTGACCTATACTCTAAAGCGGATTATGTTATTGACAGCTTAAGTTTTATCTCCTCCAGGACCGCTGCACAAGCAAATGGCCATTTTACGTATGCAAATGTGTGCATGTATATGTATGTATTAATTTTGAAGTCTACCCTGGGAAGCAAAAATCATTTGGAAACTTCCGGTGTTTTCTTAGGAAAAATGAATGGGTTTGTTGAGCTGGATCAAACGCAGAGGAACGTGAGGTGAACAAATGGTGCTGAAGCGATTGCTGTGGGGTGTAGTGGCCAAGGAAGAATATCAACCACAGTGAACAGTGAACTCAATTCTGGAGGCTTAGCATGGGTGTATTTAAGCATGGGGTGCATGTATTATCTGTAGACTCATATATCACACTGGAACGAGCAGGATGCAGACAGATTGATTGAAATACAGATTTGATAACAATAGAAATGAAAGTTGAGTAACCCTAAAATCCCTAAATATAAAAGAACATTTATCATGGCTGCAGCAGGAAGTGAACCACAGGAATGTAGACAGAATTATACACAGTGATGAATTTCATATGGTAGGAAAATGTGGGAACTTAGTACCCCTGTCAGTGTGTGAAAACATACATTCCTTAAAGGTCCATTTCTTTTACGTCCTCTACAGGTCTGCTGTAACTCCATTGTTTTACAGTCACAGCATGGCACGAACGGGAAGCTTGAGTGTTCTTGTTTCATTGAACTTTCTCTTTTGTCCACAGTCTGCAGTGGATTTGTCAGTGGTGAGTTTTAGCAGCTGAGATTCTCCAGACGGGAGAAGGAATGATGAGGGGTGCAACAAAAAGCTAATTCTGAGACTGACTTTAACAAAGAGAAAGGCTAAAAAGCTCAAATCATTAAAGTCAAAATATTTAGAAGCGTTCCCAAAGGACACGTTTAATTTCTAATTCAGAACAAGACTAATGTACCACTTAACCTACAAGTTTACGTGAGACTTAAATGATACACAGTAGGAACTCTTCCCAAAGAGGTACAAGCCTCTAAAACTTGCAGCATGAATTGAATAGTACGTGAAGACATTAATATTTTTAAGGAAAAGATATTGTTGGTGTTCTCGGTACCTTGCTTTTAAAGATGCAAAAACAATACCCATTTTAGGCGGCTATTTATTCACTCATACCAGTGTTTTTACAGTAATACAGACATTTAAAGAATCGTAACATCTGCAATTTGTCTAGAAGTACTAAAAGAAAATAACGTATTGTTAAACAAAGTGATCAGTGTCTGAGGTTTTTGACAACTGTAAAAACAACACCTTTTCACAGGCAGCACTGTTAAATAATTTTTAATTTGCAGTAATAGCGGGGTTCGCGTTCTCTAACGATCCTGTGAAAACATCCACAAAAATATTGAGAGAACATTTATTTTGTGGCAATACTAATCCTAGGTGACAAACAGTGCTCTTAAGGCTTTTTTTGTTGACAAAGACAACAATAATACTTCCTCATAAATAGCTGTATAATGACTACAATCTGCAAAATCCAAAGCCATTTAAAAAAATCTACATTCAGAGAACACAGTCTTTACTCTTTCTGAAAGACAGTTTCCTTATTATAACTTTTTCCATTTTGATTGAGCCAGATGCCAATAAATTTCTTTTGGGGTCTATTCTTTAAAAACTGAGAGCAAATTATTAGCAGAAGCCAACAGCAAAGTAACAACAGAGTGCAGTTTGCTGTAACAAACTTGAGAAATAATTACCAGACCCCTTATGCATCTTTACTTTCTCCATGTTTTTGCTGGTTTTGTGTAGCAGGGGGAGGGCTACAGTGGCAGCTTCTGCGAGAAGCTGCTAGAAGTTTCCCCTTTGTCCGGTGGACCTGGCTGGGTATTAGGGCGGACCCACTGCTGGCCTGGGCCGAGCTCATTGGCGACAGTGATAACACCTCTGTGATAATGCATTTAAGAAGGGGAAAAACAGGAGAAAAAAAAAAAAAGAAGATGGGAAGAAGCTGAAGCAGGGGCAGAGAGGGGGAGGCGCGAGCCTTGTGGACCTTGTGGCCCTCACCCTCTGGCCTCCCGCCGGGCGGCCGACTGGGCCCAACTCAGCCCGGCCCGGCTGCAAGAAGTGGAGAGGAGATGAGATGTGGGATCTGCCTGCCTGTTGTGAAGAATTTCTTGTGAGAGGAACGGCTGCAGACGCCAAGGTCAGTGAAGAAGGAGGGGGAGGAGTAATGCGGCTCCTGGCCAGTTCCCCTGCAGCCTGTGGTGAAGACCATGATGAAGCAGGTTGTTGCCCTGCAGCCCATGGAGGCCCACAGAGGAGCAGAGATCCACCTGCAGCCCGGGGAGAACCCCACATCGGGGCAGGTGGATGCCTGAAGGAGGCTGTGTTCCGTGGAGGGCCCGCTGGGGCAGCTATTCTGGAGGTAGTGCAGCCCATGGAAAAACGACCCATGCCAGAGCAATTCATGAAGGACTGTAGCCCATGAGAGGGACCCCACGCTGGAGCACAGGAGGAATGTGAGGAGTTCTTCCCCCGAGAGGGAAGGCACTGCATAAAGTGACGCGTGATGAACTGACCATAACTCCCATTCCCTGTTCCTCCCTTTGCTGCTCGGGGCGGGGAAAGGAGGTAGAGATAATTTGAAATTAAGTTAAGCCTGGGAAGAGGGAGGGATGGGAGAAGTTGTTTTTTTGTTCTTTTTCTCATTACCCTGCTTTGGTTTTATTAATAATAATAAATAAATAGTTTTCCCCAAGTCAAGTCTGTTTTACCCATAACAGTAACGCCTGTGATCTCTCTCTGTCCTTATCTCAGACCTTGAGCTTTTTGTTATATTTTCTCTCCTCTGTTCTGTCAGAAGGTGAGGAGAGTGACTGAAAAACTGCATAGCTTGATCCTGAGCGGGGCTAAACTACGACACTACTGAAGAGCACGATCATCATTTCCATGCAGATGGCAGGGCAGAGTTCCTTACTTGTAACAAAACTTGCTTCAGCACAGCTGAGATAGGAGCATGGATTCACACCATCTTAATATGCCAAATGGGAATCCCTGGGACTGCAGAAGACTGGCACAGCCTCTGGATTAATCTCAAATAGCATCATTTTGCCCCCAGGACATCAAATACTGCTGACCTCTCATAAGTCTGACCCACGTCTTGTGATCAGAGCCAAGAAATAAACATCAGTGTGGAATTAGCATTCTTCAGTGTCACAACCCTATTAGAATTGGCATAAACAAAATCAAGAAGCGATACTTTCCCCTTCCCACCTCCCAGCTTCCTCCTAGGATGGCTGTGGCCATAAAACAAAGATCATTAAAGAGGACTTTTGTATTAATGATGGAGTGTACATTACAGTAATCAGATAATGGCTATATCAACTTTCATTAGAGGTCTCAAGAAACCCATCTTTGCTATGCGTGATAAACTAATTTCTTCTAAATACTTTGACAGCAATGTTGATTAAAGCCTTAATGTTCACTTTGTCTATAAGGGCAATTGTTTTTTGGTCAGTTTATTACTTTGTGTAACAGCAAACCTGAACATTAAATGGGCTTGAGATGTGTTAAGGAAAACTCTGCGTACTGAGTGAACTCTACCCTAAAGTATTCATGTAGCTTTTTTTTTTTTTTTTTTTTTACTATACTTAGATACAATCCAGGTATAAAAGAAATTACCCTGCTACTTGATCTCAATTATCAGCTAAAACGTATTGGGCCATTATGTGCCAAAAGGAATAAAATAATAACATTAATTAACAATGGGCATTTCTGTCATCCTGCTTAGGATAACGCTTTGCACCTCGGAATCGAGCAGATCCAGCAGAGCAGGGATAAGAGACAGAATTTCAAGACCAAAGGTATATTGGTCCTTGTTCAATTGCTTGATAGTATCTCCTGGCCTGCCCATAGCATGTTTTAACGAGATCTCTGTACTCGGGGCCTTGTTTCTTCTGTTCTGCAGTTGCAGTGTAAAGCAGGTGTGCATCTGCTCAAGGGGGCTAAAGTTACACCCAGAAAGGGTTGAAGCAGTAACTGAAACGTAGTCGTCATTCAGAGCACGTAGTAAGGTGTGCAGGGAATAGGCTGGCACGCCAGCGAGTGAGTGAGAGGTGAGAGGGCTTTCTCTGGAGGCTCATGTAGGCGGCGCAGCACTGGCTGCCGTAATAACAACTCTCTTGCTGGCAGGAGAGAGCAGCTTCAAATATTTGTGTGACTGCGCATTTGGACGGGACTGCACACGTGTGAGAAAGGATAGCTATCTTGTTGAAACAAGTAAGTTTTTTCATGTCCCTTGTGGCTCCTTCTGTGTTTTGTTCTGCCCAGACTTTTCTGTTAAATCCTTACAACACAGTTTATCTGTATTTCTTCCACTGCTCTTACCAGACTTGTTTGCTTGCTTTTCGATGTGTTCCTTCTTGTCCTTCCCAAGTCCAGTAGCTCACATCTTGTCGCTGTTCTTGGGATGTAATATATTCTTCTGATTGCCCATTGGCACCTGGGGTATCATTTCCCTTTCCCAACATCTTCTTTCTTGAACCTCTGGGACCACAGCTGTAAGCAGGTGAATATTGAAAAGCATTCAGGGAGCTGGGGTGACAGTCATAAACTGATGGAAACTGGTATTATCTAAACCTTAGCAGTTACCTTTCCTGTGAGATGATACCTGCTGCTGAAAGTCCTGCCTTACAAAGGAGGTACTTATTAGTTGCAGTCATCTAGATGACAGACACTGTGCTGTCAGCATCCAGCTACTTGTAGCATCTTTTAAAGCACCTGATCTGTGGAGTAGCTAGCTGGCCTCCGCACCCCTATTCCTCTGTGGATACCTCTGGAATCAGAGAAAGAAACAGGTTCTGGGGACATTGACCGAGGATCAGCAGTACTTCTCTGGGGTCACCCGTCAGTCCTACACTGTGCAACAGGCGGAGTCCCATTTTTATGCCTTCTGACAGCAAAGCTGAAGGCTGATTAACATGACCTCAGGAGACGGGAAGGGAAATGACCATCCACTGCCTGCTGGTGCTTATTGCAAGTCAGAGTGATGGCCCGTAGAAGGATACGAGTGCTTCTGGCACTAAAACCATGTTTGAGTCATGATTGATTGTCATTCCTCCCAATAAAGCCTCAACCATAAATAATAGTATTGTGTGAAATCAAGTATTTGAAAAATATAAGCTTATTCCAGACAAGCCTTGATCTTTTAACAGTGAAAATGTGACAACAGATGAGGGGAGCAAAGCATTTACAAAACTGAATAGTAAAATATACATATGCCTTTTGTCAGAATGTGAGAACTGAGGTGATAGCAGAATCTCTGGCTATTTCAATGAGAAGGTGTCCAAAGTTATGCACCATCACAACTACAGAGAAAAGACTTTTCTCTGGAGAAAAATCTCACTCAAATTCCCTTCCTATAGAAATCACCTGAAGCAGATACTATTTTTTCTTTCATTGTTTTATGAGGTAGCAAAAAAAGTTGGGTTTACTTGCTATTTTAGTTTCAGATGCTCTTCCAGTCCAACACAGCCTGGAATAGCTTGATGTAGCTCTCCTGGGCATCCCAGGGCCAAAGTCAGGGCTCAGTCAATGGTGGCATGAGCTTGATTTTTCACTGGTATAAGCTACGAGAGGTGCTTGATCACAGTGATGTGCACTAGATGTGAAATGGAAATCTGTCTCAAGATGACTGTCATTCATTTGAAGCTGGTGTTAAATTGACAAAACTCTGCTTTCTAATGAAATCCTTACTCTCCCTGATTCATTAAATGTGAAAATCAAATTCCCTCGTCAAAAACTTAAGTACAGAAGTAAAACAAAATCTGTCACTGCCAAGACAAGTACCAAAACTCAGAAAGCAGCCAAGCTAAGAGGATAGAAACCTTAAGAATCTTTGCAAAGGTCACAAACCGAAGTGCTCAAAAGCTAGGAGAGGCCCGAGTTGAGTTTATCCATGCAAGCCTTACTTTTCCAGCTTGATACACACACCTGATCAGGCTCTCAATTGCCTGATGGCATGCTAATCTTCCCACAGGATTGCTTCCTCATTTAGTCCCTGGTCCCTTTTCTGGGACAGCAGCAGTCTTTTCTTCTCTCACAAAGTTGCCCCAGCTCCACGCATTGATATTCCAAAATTTCTACAGTTTCTCTCTGTGGTATCTGTGTACTCTTCAAACATCAATGAGTCTCTCTCCACACTCTAGAAGTGGGATCATTCTTATTTTGATAACTTGATGAAAGAGATCGCTAAATTTGAATGCTCTGTGGCGGGTGCTTACCTTTTGCTGTTGTCAGATCACTTAGCATTTCCAGTGCAGGGAATGCGTTAACAGAGGGAATCTTTTTCAAAGATCAGCCAAAAAGAGACACTTCAGAGAATTTTCCCTGCAGTACTTCTAACAATTCTCCTATGTGTGAACTAAGGTTTTTTTTTTTCTTATAGCTCAGAAATATGTGCAATTTGGCTGAATGGGGTATGTTCATGATGACCAAATTTCAAACTTTTGCTTCTAAGTGGAAAGGTATTAGAGCTCGTTAGAAAAGTAGTTCTTAAACAGTTATGATTTTAGCACAGAAAATGTGTTTGCTAAGAACAAAGTCTGGAAACCAGCTGAACGGTTTTAGAGACCAGATACCTCTCAAACAGGGAACTTTTAGCCCAAAGAGATGAAACTTGACAAATCAAGAATTATCTGAAAATAGGGCCTGAAAGAAAAAAAATCCTATCAGGTGTCCTGAACTAGCAGCAGTGATACAAGCTTGTTGTACTTTTTTTGGGGGGATAGCCTCAGAGAACAAACGTGCTTCCTGAGTAGCAGCCTCAGAGGAGCGTTTGTGTGATGCCGTTTGACAAAAAGAGAATACAACCCCCTTAGCACCAAGGAGCCCTAAAGCTGATTAGGGGAATAAGTCCACGTTTGCTGCATACTGGCCAGAGAGCGCTTACTCTAAACTCCCTTGTTAGCTGCTGGCATGACATTTTTGGCATGTCATTTAGATTCATACAGCATTCGCAGGGCAAAAGCTGCTCCAGCCCCCGCCCCCGCCCCGAGCTCCAATAAAGGGTGTTTTTTTAAGAACCGGAAAGAAATGAAACTGTGACACCGATGCGTGGGCCCTCATTCACAGAGGAGAGACATCTGGAGATACTGAAGTGGTCTAAACAAATGCAGGTGTTTTTAGTAGCCAGCTCTTTGGACCCGGGTTTCACAGCTCTCGGCCTGTGTTCCGTGAGGATCCCAACATCAAGGGTATGAGGATCACTGTGGGTTTTCTTTTTCATGGCCACTGCTGTTTCTCAGCTGGCAGCATCCCGTCGAACACCATGCTGCGACGTTGACTTGCATCAGCGATGGATCGAGCCCTCTGGGAGTTGGCATAATTGGAGATCAGCAACCTGGACTCCTGCCTAGGAAGCAGGGGGAAAGCAGCTGTACTTGAAGCAGAATCAAACCAGATTCAAAGTAATGGGAATATTTAAGCTGTGACAACTTCTAAAAAAAATCGCTCTGCTGCAATATTTTAGTAAATATTTGTAGGTGTCTGTAATAGGGGGGTAATCACTGCATTTCCTTTCAAACAAAAGCAACGAGTTTTCACTAATACTGGATGATAAGCAAGGCATTCTTATGGATGGTTTTAACATTATTTTTGCTGGCAGATTATGCGTTACAGCAGTTCTCAGGTGTCTCTTCTTGCAGCACACAAAAACTAGTTTGTGCCTGGTCTTTTCCTTTACAGATGCGAAAACTCCACAGCAGCTGGCAAGCAGTGAGGCATCTCTGTTTGGCAGGGAGCTGGGGTCGGCTGCGCGTGTGGAAAGTAGCAGGGGCAGGCATGAGGGAGGTGTTCAGGAAGTACCTGGCCACATCCATGAGGAAGAGGAATGGTACGTGTGTGCCAGCAGAGAGGTGAGCATCTACAGAGAAAGGCAGGAGGGTGCCTAGCACTGCTGGAAGTCACAGAGACGAACCGCAGCTCAGAGGGGCTGGGATCCTTATCCTGGCAGTGCAAACGGGCAGCTTTCAGGTTAGATTGGAGCCCAGGTCCCAGAGACTCCATGGAATAATTTGTAGTTCAAAGGATGTTAAAGAGTTATGAGGTATTCTGGGCAACGGGGTGCATGTGTGCAGTTGTTGTGGGTGGTGTACAAGACATTTCTGTCCGTATCCATGTGTTTCTTGCACCAGTAAAATAAAAAAGAAGTTGGTTTGGGAACTTCGAGAAAGTTCATGCGTCTCTTCTTTATTTATCCCTGTCCCAGAAGGGAGGGACCATACACTCAGTCCCCACAGGACTGCTGCTAGAAGAAAGGCTGTACCAGAAATGTGCCTCTTTTCAAGGGTGGAAAACAGCTGAGCCACCATTTCCATTTTTGTTCAGGGAGTGAAGCAGAGAGCTGGGAGCAAGTACAGGATCGTGGTCCTGAATGAAGACGTACCAATTCCAGCACAAGGCAGGAGATCTCCCAATGAGAAAGCGAGGGGAGGAGAGGGGAGCAGAGGCAGCTGCTTTTCCCATCCCCATCTGCAGTCCTTCAGGAGCAGAAGCCTGCGCCCCAAGGGTAGCCTTCTCAGGATGCGTGCCAGGAGCACCAAGGGGAGAGACAGAGTCACAGTGCATGCGGTCAGGGACATCTTGGAGCTCCTGGCCCCAGCAGAGGTGAACACAAATGCAGCAGCCGGGCAAGAGTCCAGCCCTGACGGTGGATCCGAGGGCTTTAGGAGCCCTAGGAAAACAGCACACGAAAGGAAAGAGTAATAATATGAGAAAAAAAGACCCAGCTAGCAGTCTGTAATGCATGCTGCGTTCCCCAGGGGCTTGCTTCACCTCCTTTTTCTCATTCTGGCACAATGCTTATAATACTGACAGATCAGGGTACGTTTACAGCATCAAGTTTGCAAATACACGCTAGGGCGGGTCTCAGAATGAACAAGAACAGAAAGTGAATTTCAGTTTGTTTCTTTTTTTTTGCAACTTTATTTCAGAACAACCGTAATATTTGCAAAGGCAGGGCAGCTCCCATGTTCACAGTGTTGCAAGCTACTGCTCTCGCTGCATTCCTGCTAAAAATGAAACAGGAATGGTTTCTGGATCAAAAACAGAGCCTGTGATTTTTAACTTTCCGTCCTTCCCATAAAAGCACAGATTATGGTGAAAAGGACAATCTGGAATTGCTTTCTTAAGAGTCGTCATGAGGAGGCTGTAGCTGGAACGTTGGCTACCTCATCGATAAACACCTGTGTACATTTTCCAGTCTTCCAGTCCTCAGCTCCCAGGCGCAGGGCGGACTGCAGGATAAAACGGATTCATACCTGAAAACAAAAAAAAAAAACAAACTTCTACTGAACAAAAGGTTTCAGAAAAAAATCCATCTGAATTGGATTCTGCACTTCTTCCCCAACACCAGAAAAGTGCAAGTTTTCCAGGCTGGACCAGAAAGGTTATATATAGCACTGCAATTTAATGCTCACGACAATTAAAAAATACATGAAACAGTCTTCCTTATGCATGAGAAAAGATTATCAGAGTTTTCCCCTTTTCCTCTTTTAGGTTATTAAAAATGTAACTCCTTCAAGAGTAATGAATTAACTCAGAAAGGATTGCTTAAGTGAGACCCTGGTTGTGATTAAAGGAAGTTTGGAGTTTGGGAGGAGTCTGTTTGAAAAACGTCCTCAGTGTTTGGAGTATCGCATATGGCTTTTGACAACTAATTTGGGAGAAAAGTAATAGGGAGCGAACCTCAACAGGAGAAGCGCTTGTTTTTTGTCACTTTGTGACATTACCGAAACACCATTTCCGCTCATTTGTATTTTTCCCTGTAAGTTCGTATTAAAATGTATCAAAACAGAAAAGACTTTGAAAAAGGCAGCAGAACTGTCAGGAGGGATGACGCTAGCTAGTCAGCAGGTTATGCTTTATTATGTAAATACCTGTTTGGGGGTATTTTAAAATGCACATCGTGTGGTTAGAGGCAGGTTATTAGTTAGATGGACTGTACCAGTTACAAACAAAATGTATCAATCCGTAACGTGAATGCCAGTGGTGTGACTTCTCGGAGATCAGGCAAGTTACCTGATCGACCAGAACCGTCCCTCTGTTGTACCAGTCGGTGTCGCTTGTTGGAGTGTTAATGACAAGGCTGCTGGTCCTCACCAAGTCCCACTGCCGAAATCCACCTCTTCTCACTGTTCCTGGGAAGAAGTTCCTGCGCCACTTTCCCGTGGGCCATTCCTTAGCGTCGAGCACCCCAAGCTTGAATTCAGATTGGAGCGGAAGGAAATAAAACTTCAATCTGCAAATAAAGCCTTCATTTACTTACACATAAAGCCAATGAGATGGTACGACTTTCCCTTCTTTTTCTGTAATTTGTAAATTGCTAAAATGATTTCCCTGGCAGAGACATTCATTTCTTAACTGCTTAGTGCCGGCGCTGGCCGCACCAGGCTGCGGCAGCGTCTCCGTCAGCGGCAGCGCTCGCTCTGGAGGTACCAAGAGGAGCTGGATGAAGAACTTGCGATGCATAATTCACTCAGTGAATACAGGCCCTTTTCTGTGCTTGCAGGAACTCCGGGGAAGGCAGGTGGGTTCGGCTGGGATTTTTTTTTACGTTTAGTTGTTGAGATTCTTTAAGGGACTGCGGTGTGTTTGGGTGCAATATCTGTATGTTGAGATACATCGTGATAGATAGTATCTGGGTTGCTGAGAGAAGCGTTTGGGGTGCTGGCAGCTGAGGTGCGGGGTACGCGTGGCCTGCACAGACAGGTGCCGCACACCTCCTGGTCTGTGGCACAAACGTCCTCGCAGGCAAACAGCAAATTTCCAGAAAGCGCCTCCAGTGATTTGCCGGGATGCTGGCGTGACATCCGCGCTTCAGCTGGCTCTATTTCGCCTAAACGTGCCAGAAATCTGCAGCACCTCACGCGCCTGGAAAAATAATAGTAAGGCGGGGGGGCAGTCATTAGGGATACGCAAACGCGCTTAAAAAAATTAAATGTTCCGTGGCCGCGCGTGAACTTGCGGGCTGACCTCCGGCTCCAGCCTGCCGGCGGGTAACACCATGGCGGGGCCGGGGGACCCCCGCTCCCCGCCCCCCCGCAAACTTCCCGGGGCACAAACTTTCCCGGCAGTTCCCCTCCCGCGGGGAGGGCGAGAGGGCGCGCCCCTCCCCTCTGCGGCGCGGCGCGGCCCCGCCCCCGCCGCCAGCCCCGCACCGGGCGGGCGGCCGCCGGCCGCAGCGCGCCGCGGGAAGGGGCGGGGGGGCCAACGTGGGGGGGGCCGCCCCCCCGCGCAGCGCCCCGCCGCGGCCCGTGCGCGCCCCTCGGCGGCGGCGGGGGCCGGCGGGTGCCCGCGCCCTTGCGTCCGCCCCGCGCCCTCCCTCGCCGCGGCCGCGATCGCCCCGCCGCCTCCCGCCCGCCCCCGCCCTCCCCGCCCCCGCCCCGCCACACACACACGCACACGCACAGGCGCTGCCGGCGCGGTGTGCGAGGGCGGGCGCCGGGAGACGGGCGGCGAGCAGCGCGCCGGCGGCGGCGACCACCGCGCACACGCACGCCCCCCCCGCCCCCCGTGCCCGCTCCTTCCCCCCCCCCATCCCCCTCCTCCTCCTCCTCCTCCTCCTCCTTTCTCTGCAACGGGAGAGAGAGAGGGAGAGGGGGGAAAAAAGCCACTCACAGGTATTTGTTTAGTGGATCGGCGGCTTCATTTATCCCCCCCGCCCCCCCACCCCTCGCAGTTTGTTTACAAGTACCAAAGTTGTAATTGAGGAGCTGCCCGGGCACATCTGGATATTTTTCTTCTTCTTCTTCTTTGTGTTAGGGACTGATGTGCAACTAATTAAAGGCAGACAGGCTGGTAGCGTCTGCACGCTCAAGCCCCCCCAAATAAAGAGCCTGGTAAGTGACTGGTTTGCTTTTTCCCCCTCTCTCCTTTCCCCCCTTATCCGTCGTCGTTGTTTTTTTTTTTTTTTTTTTTTTTTAACGGGGGGTGGATTTTCTTTTTATTTTTTTTTAATATTGTGGTGGGTTTTTTTTGTTGTTGTTGTTTTTCTTGTCCTGTGGGATCATAAAAGTAGATTAATGCTAGACTCTGGCAATAAAAGGCGCCGCTATATTAATTTATTAATTAATCTGCACCCGCCCCTCCTCCTGAATGTTAAGTATGACCTTTGATCCCTCTGCCTTGGGCAGAGCAGACAGGCAATATCCACCATGTACGGCCACATTCACCTTAAGCAGGGACAGAATCGCGAAGCCTGGCTTGCAATTTCTATTTATTTATTTCATTCGTGGAAATGAGGGCGATAGTTAAAGGCGAGGGAGAGGGGGGGAGAAATCAATAACTGCGCCTCGGGTACCCTTTCCACGCTCTGGAGATGCATCGATTAAACAATGATGACCCGGTTGGTGGGCACCATCATTTTCTCGCTCCCGGTGGCAAGGAACCCCGGCAGCGGGCTGCGGGGAGAGGAAAGGCAGCCAGCGAGGGAAGCTTATGTGGCGAGAAGCCACTTCAATGCCGGGGGGGGGGGGAAGAGGGCAAGAAAATGCGTATGTTCCTCGACTTCTGGCATAAACGGCTGCAGGCGAAGGATTTATTCCTGCCCAGATGCGTGGCTTTCCCACACATGGCTGGCCAAACTAGTTTTATTGAGTAGTTGTTATCGAGGACGTGCGGCTAGGTTTGCCTTTCTGGAAACGGGAGAGGGGTTCTGGTTTTTTGTGGGTTTTTTTTTTGTTTGTGGTTGTTGGGTTGTTTTTTTTTTTTCCGATATGCAAATCCTTTGCATCCCTCCACAAGCCGAGGCTGAGCCCAGAGCTTTCCGGGGCAGCCTTTGTATCGCCACCAGACCTCTGGAGGCAGCGACAGCCTGGGTTTTTCCCTGACGTGGAAAGACAGAGGTGGCTCCTGCGGGGTCCTTTTTTTTTTTTTTTTTTTCCGATGGCAAGATGCCCGCCGGCCCCTCAGGCAGCCGAGGGCGAGACTTCTTCTGTAGATTTATGCTCCCTTCCTCTGGATTTGTTTACATAAAGCCCGCTTTTTAGCGCACGTCGTCGGGAGGAGACGAAGTTTTTGCACTCGGTAGGTTGGGCTGCAGACGGTTCATTAATCTAATTATGATCGTAATTACCCTAATTGATAACCATTTTGAACTAAACATACCGGAGTCTGGAAACGAGACGTAGCCTCGCGAGTGTCTCCGAAGTGAAGGTTTCTGGTGGGCAGCAAGGGCGCTGGAAATATCTGAACGGTTCAGGTACAGCATCTGGAAAACAAAGAGGCAGTGTTCATAAACTGAGGGCTTTTTAAGTTACGCTTGTGTTTGGCTTTACTTCGCGCAGACTGCCGTAATGCACCTTCCTCATCGCCATAAAGTAAAATACCCCCCCTTCGCCTCCCTGGGCGAGGGGAGAGGGGGGGTGGTGGGAAATGAACCCAGCACCGGGTCCCTACCCCCCTCCTAAACTTTGCTGACCCCGAAGCAGAAAGCCATCCTGCCCCGCCGAGGGGGGGGTCCAGCCACCTGCCCTCCCCAGGGCTCCCGGGCGAAAATCCACTGCCCCGCGGCGGGGGGCTGTCCCCGTGTCCCTGTGTCCCCCCCCAGCGCGGCCGTGGCGGGGAATCCTCCCGAGAGGCTGGGATAAACACTTCCCTCTCCGGTACCGCTGCAGGCGCCGGGATCGCAAGCTGTGAAATCGCCTGCCTCAAGCATTTAATTTTATCATATTATTTTATTTATTTATCTAGCGGCCTAGACCCGCTCCCCCCCCCCCCCCCCCAACCCGCGGCGGAGCCAGCTGTGCCGGCAGGCAGCGAATGACCGCCGGGCGCAGAAGGACACGGTGGCAGCTGGCGGCTCCCTCCCCCGCCTCCCTCTTTTTTTTTTTTTTTTCCAATTCATTCCTTTAATTTAATTTTTTTTTTTTTTCGTTTCCCGCGGTGGACACGGTAGGTGGGCAGCTCCCGCTTCTCCGTGCCGTGTGTCCCCCCCGCCGTCCCAGGACCGGGCTCGCTCCGCCCGGGCCGCCCCCTCAAGTCCTCTGCCCGCGGGTACGGCGGCGTGTCCCCCCCCCACCCGTGTGCGTGTCCGCCACCCCGGGGTGGCCGCTGGCGGCCGTTAGCGCCCCCTCGCCCCCCCGCCGCGCGCGCGCATCCCCTGGGAAATGACTTTCTGTCTTTCAGCTGCGGCAGCTCCCGTGAGGATGCCGGAGGAGCGGCGGCCCGGCCAGACACCCACCGCGGGAACGCGCCCGGAGGAGGAGGAGGAGGAGGAGGACTAAGCGGACCCCCTCTACCCCCCAACCCCCTCCCTCTCCCCCTTCCCCCCCACCCTCCACCCTCCCCCGACCCCCCATCCCTCCGGCCACCATGAACACCAACGTGTGCGTGGAGAGCGGCCCCAACCCCGAGGCGCCGGGGCTGCCCAAGGACAGCCACCTGCCCGAGGGGGCCCTCAACAGCCTTGTGGATTACAACTCGGAGATGGAGAGGTACCGCTCCTTCGCCACCTTCTACAAGACCAACGGCGGCGCCTTCCCCCAGGCGGCAAAGATCGCTCGCATCACCACCCCCATCTTCCCCAGCGCCGCCGCCGCCGCCGCCGCCCGCATTGGCATGTCCCCCTGGAACTGCGACACCGCCACCGCCGCCGCCGCCACCGCCATGCTCTGGGGCAGCGGCGGCGGCGGCGGCGGCGGCGGCGGTGGCGGCGCGGCCGGCGGCGCGAGGAAGCCCTCCTCCGCGGCCGCCGCCGCCGCCGCCGCCGCCTCCGCGGCCGCCGCCGCCGCCGCCGCCTCCTCGCTGCACGCCGGCAGGGGCGGCATGCACCACCGGAGCGACTCGCAGCGGCTGGGCAAGCCCGGCTGCCCCCCGGCCGAGCAGCCCGCCCTGCCCATGGCCAACGGCAACTTCCTCTCCACCCTGTCCCCCGAGCACTGCCGGCCGCTGGCCGGCGAGTGCATGAACAAGCTCAAGTGCGGCGCCGCCGAAGCCGACATCATGAACCTCCCCGACCGCGTCGGCACCTTCTCGGCCATCCCGGCCTTGGGCGGCCTCTCCCTGCCCCCCGGGGTCATCGTCATGACGGCCCTGCACTCTCCCGCCGCCGCCTCGGCCGCCGTCACAGACAGCGCCTTCCAGATCGCCAACCTGGCGGACTGCCCGCAGAGCCACGCCTCGGCCTCGCCCGCCTCCGCCCTGGGCGCCGCCGCCGGCGCGGGGGGCGGCGGAGGCGGCGGCGGTGGCGGCGGAGGAGGAGGAGGAGGCGGAGGAGGAGGAGGAGGAGGAGGAGGCGGCGGGGGGGCCGGCGGCGGCGGCGGGGCCGGGGCCGGGGCGGGCAACCCCGCCAAGAAGAAGCGGAAACGCTGCGGGGTGTGCGTGCCCTGCAAGCGGCTCATCAACTGTGGAGTCTGCAGCAGTTGCAGGAACCGCAAAACGGGACACCAGATCTGCAAATTTAGGAAATGTGAAGAGCTTAAGAAAAAACCGGGCACTTCGCTAGAGGTCAGAGGAGATGATTTCTTTTTCCCCAGCCTCCCGCCGTCCCTCCTCAACCCCCTGCCCCCTCCCCTCCAGTGCTTCTTGTCCAGCTTCAAGATGCAGCACCCCTTTTCCGAGGCCTCCTTCAGGCTCTGAGGGTGCCCCCCACCCACGCCCCGCAGGGAAGAGAAACGCCGCGCCCCACACGCCCTCCTCCCCCCAGCCCCAAACCCCTGGGGCGCCCCGTCGAGCTGGGGCGTTGGGCGCCGGCCCCGCCGAGGAGGGACGGTCAGACGCCCCCCCCCCCCGCCCCGCCAGCCCGTGGCCCTCCCGAGACGCTGCTCGCCTGGTTTACCTGCCGTGCTCTTTCTATAAGGACTGCTGGCTGTCTGGTTCCTTGTTCTTCTTCTTTTTTTTTTTTCTTTTTTTTTTCTTTTCCTTTTAGTGGCAATCATGACGATTCGGGGCTTTTTGCAGGGACGGGGAGGTGGGGAAGGGAAGGTTTTAGCTGAACGCCTGGCTCCCGCCGTCGGAAGTTCAGGGGAAGGTAATGGCGAGCGCATCTCCAGGGTGTCCGGTAGCAGTTTGTCCGAGGTAGACCACCGACCGTAGAGTCCAGTAGTGGGTGGAACGTGCCCAGGTGATCTCTTTGGCAGCATCTTTTACAAAATAACCCGCTCATGGAGTGTAAAACGCCAGGGGAAACATAGCACAGGTATGGCCGGGCTGATTTCTGACAGAACTGTACATGGGGTTGTTTTGACGACGGGGCCTCGGAACTGATCACGTACTGCGTTTCCTAAAGCTGTAAGGGCAGGGTCGCAGGTTTGCTAGAGGTGCCAGAGACAGGCAGAGCCCGTGTCGCAGGCGTTTCGGCTAATGTATTGGGGATCACAGACAATGAGAACCAAAATACACAGCCGGGAGGAGAACGGCAACGGGTTGGTATTGTTGGGCGAAGGAAACAAGCGTGAGCAAAGAGTAGTAATCATACTTAATCCCTTGTCATTATGAAAATTACAGTGTTGCTGGTTAGATGCACGCATCGGATGCGTCGAAGGTGTCGAGGATGATGGATTTAGTAGAGGGGAGTAGTTTATGCCGGGTGGCATCAAGATTTGTAGTCACAGAAATTAGCAACTAAGTGAGAAACTGCAGCTGCCCTCCATCTGCGTGCGTGCATGCGCGTGTGTGCAGGGCGGTGTGTTCCCCAAATCATTGCTTGCAGGAGTTCTCTCCAAGATGAGGTGGGGTGAGGGATTCCAGGGAAAAAGCCACACCGAGAGCCTGTTCCTTTCATCTGCGTTAAATAAATGGAGATAATGGCGTTGGTGTTGATAGTGGCATGGGACAAAAGCAACATCTGGGGGTTTATCTGACATTTGGCTGATAGCATTAACTCTTTCCTAATCAGCCTCATCAAGCCATGTAATTAATTCATCCTTTCCAGAGTGAGCTGTCCTTGCTGAAAGTTTGGTTTGTAGCTCTGCGTCCTCTTAGCTGCTTTTTTTTGTGAATGTGCAGTGACTCAGCATCGCTAACGCAAAAGCCAGGATGAGCTTCCCAGATGCTAGGAGATAGATTGGGTTTTCAGCTCTCGGTTTTCTCAGTAGTACGCCTCTGTTTGTTTCGTAGCAAGTTTGCAGAGAAGATACCTGGTGCCCTGGTTCGTTAATGATGGATTCTAATGCCGAGTACAGCCTAAAATAGACTTCTCTGAACCAGAGACATGGAGAATCCTCCTTGCACCACCCAGCACCATGGGTGCCTTTGTGTGCTGGGTTCCCTCGTTAAGGCTTGCAAGCTGGGACACTGCCAGGATTTCGTGTTTGTGGCAAACGATAGGTTCTGATGGCTTATCGACTTGTGCAGAAAGTGAGCTGTCTATGGAAGAAATGAGTTTGTGCGTTATCAGATCTTCCTCTGGGTCTGTGTGCATCTCTGAGCCCATTCCCAGAACTTCCTCGCTCTTGACAGAGGTGTTTGACAGTCTTAAAAACTGCTCGGGCATGTTACGAGAATGCCACCCGTTAAAATTGTTTAACCACTGTGACTAGTAAAAACCAGGGTTTTATTAGCCACTTGTGTACTCTCATAACCACCTGCCTTCACTTCTTCTCTTCATTCTCTCTTTCCTGCCCCCCTCTCTCCCGGGTTGTGCTCCGCCAGATACGTAAACACAAAAGCTCCTGTGCTGCTAGACCGTGGCTTGAAGGAAGCAGGTTTCCCTTTCCAGCTGTGGAGATGTCAGTAAGGCGTCGCTTCTCAGCAGGTCCTGGCCCATTACCAAGTTCGTCACGGGATGTGGCTAATTTCTTTACAGAAATGAGGTTTGTCAGTAGGAGAGGAAGAGTGCCCAAACTGAGTCGCTTTCTTATATGGTTGTTTTTCATATGTCTCCTTTCTTTGCTTCCTTTTTTCTTTTTTTTTTTTAATTTAAATTAACTAATAAAGAGTGGCGGCAGGGCTGCCTGAAGCACGTGCGCAGCGGCAGGGCCCTGCCTGTCAGGCCACCAGCTGGAAGGGCGTCAGGGAGCGATGGGGCCTACACGAGGGCACAGCGGCGGTGGCTGCGGGTGGGCGAGGGACAGCCTCCCTGCGCAGCGAGCTGCTGGGGCTCTGTTGGCTCTGTGCTCCTGGGGAAGCAAGGGCTCTGCGCGGGTGATGCCCCGTCACCTTGGTGGGCATGGTCCCAAGGAAACGCAGCAGGGACGGAGGGGCTCACGGGCCACTACACACTTGTGAGATTTGTGAATTGCACACGACAGTGGCTGAGAGTTGCGGAGATTATTTGAGGCAGGGGGAGGAACTGTGTTTAAAAACAAAATAAACGAAAAATGAGAATAATAACAATAAACAGTAAACTGGCTAATCCCACCGAAACCATTTCTCTCTTTTTCCTTTAAATCTCTTCTGCTGGTGCAATGAAGGCATAGGATATAACTCTCAAGGTTAGTACGTGGAGTCGAAGACAGATTCGCATAAATGCTGCCCCATCCCCAACCCTTGCATTTTTAATGGAATGCTTCCCTCCCAGCAATTTTTTTTTAAACACTTGAATTATTTTTTCCTATTTTTCTTGTACTATTTTCACATTGAAAGTGTCCCAATGCTCTAGTATTTTTCATAGAATGTTATTATTACTAGGAAATTTTATGTATGGTAATAATAAATCTATAAAAATAAGATTGACGTCATGTTGCACGCTGCCTACTTGTGTATGCATATTCTGTGTTCATTCAGATTTACAGTCGGTTTAAAGAGACATAATCTTTATTTACCCAGAGAGGCTACTTGTTTTCCTCTGATTGGTATACGCGGCTGTAACTTCTGCTGCAGGTTATGAAGATTAGGACCCCGACGTTACTTTGAGTGACCATTGGTTAGAAGATTAGGAGCCTGACGTTACTTTGCATTCCCTTCTCTCTGAAGTAAACCATCCCGATTCAGTGTACAAATCTCGGTTGCCCCGCTCCTCGTTTTCGTTAGCGTGGCAGCAGTTAGGCAGAGGGGCTGACTCACATTGGCAGGGTCAGAAGGGTTCAGCCCAGCTGTGAAGTAGCTGCTGTTTGGGCATGCTGTCATCATAGTCGGTGCCGCTTGCTTTATTCGTAACAGCCGCGCTAATTGAAATGTGCGCTATTAAAGTAAACGTTCGCATACCAACCTGAAATAGTAAATACCAGCATCCAAATCCAAGGCACCTCGCTGAGCCGCGTTTCAAGCCAGCGGGAGTTTGAGATGGCCTTCGCCGGGGGTAGGGTTGTGATGATTGATTTCAACAGGAGCAGCGTCTGATCCTGAAAATCTTAACGCCATATGGCGTTGCCACGGGGGAGAGAGGCTGCGCTGGCAACCTCCGAACTTACACTTCGTGTTGCGGTAGCGCCTGCGAGCGCTGTGAAGGGAAGACTGCTGAGCTCTGTGGATAGGGGTCAATTAGCAGGGGCCTCAGAGGAAGCAATTTCCCTGCCGTCGATCTAGCTTTAAATTACATGCATAAGTTAAGCAACGGCGTGGTGGAACTGAGTAGCGTGAGGGGGAACTGAAAAGCCTGATAAGGAGCAGGCAGCTAACACCATCCAAGTGGCTAACTGAAAGGTGGAGAGAAAGACCACCTTGTAGCCTGCATTGCCCTTCTTCACTGAAGCGTTGCTGTACTCACCTCCCTCGTAGCTCTCCGTTTGGCCAAGACTCCCCAAGCATTAAATATCATGCAAGCAGGCAAAAAAGCAGTCCTTGTACCCGGGCGTTGGCAGCTGGAGCAAAAACTGCTGTCTTTCCCAAGCACAATTCGTGTTGGCTATTGGCTGTGAAGCCCTGATCGGCCCTGAATGCTGGTTTTTCCCTCTCGCCTCCTGGTGCGTGCCCATTGTGCTCTGCCAGGGTGCTCATTTTTCCGCTCCCAGACCTGAGCCTGCAGGGAGGGTGCCTGGCGCTGGCACTGGCTGCCAGTGCCGCCCGGGAGCCCTTGCCGGGTGACTGCGCCGCTCTCGCTCAGGGCTTCTGACGCGGCATGCATGGTCCTGTGGTGACGGTGTTGGCAGGGAGTGGGGGAGGCAGGAGGCGGGGCGAGATTTGACCCGTGTTGAGCATTTTGCGACTTTTTTGGTCACTTTCATCCAGTTTTCACATGTCTGAGATAAACATATGCTCGGTGAGGAGTTTTCCTTTTGACCTCTGGAGGCTCTTGGGAACAACACCAGGCCTCCTGCTGCCAGCTCCGGCAGAGACAAGAGCAGCTGCGGGCCTCTTTGCTCACTGGCGCCCGATCTCTGCCGCTTGGAAATCTCGTTGGCGCTCTTTGACCTTCTGTGTTAGGCTCGCGTCTTGCCAGGCGGGAATGCATTTGGGTTGGTGGGAAACGTGGGATCCAGGAAGATGCCGAGAGCCCAGAGGAGTCGAGCTTTTGGTCTCCTTACAGTTCTGGCAAATTACTGAGCACAAAGGATAGCCTCTGAAATGGAGTTGGATGTCCTCTGTTTTACTGTTTCACATGTTGTTGCTTCCCTTTCCTCCTGTGATACTCACAAAGCAAAGAAAGTGCCCAAAGCCCATGACATTTGCCTTCAGTTTAGAATATATGTTATGTAAACTGCTGCTTGGTATAGTGTAGTTTGTAAAAGGGGAGTAAAAATCTTTTTTTTTTTTGCCTTCCAAGTGAAGTTTCTTCTGCCTAAGGATATCTCTTAGTTGTAGGATTTGGTACTCCAGTCAAGGACTTAACAGCCACTTTCATACAAACACTGCTTTCTACTTGCACTGGAAATTGCTTGCTTTAAATCGTTGAACTATGGTTGTTTGCCAGTGGAATTGTCCGTATGGTAAGAGAGGTTAACTGGTTGTGGCGGTTCTGCATTTTGATTGCCCTGAATAGTTCTTTGCGCCTTTTTCTAAGTACTAATATGGGTTATACAGCTGGGTCCTTGGGATTCTGCGCCAGACTTTGGATTCCAGTGTCGTGACTGATTGGTTATTCTAT
Organism: Chlamydotis macqueenii; assembly: GCF_036417535.1. Taxonomy (NCBI): domain Eukaryota; kingdom Metazoa; phylum Chordata; class Aves; order Otidiformes; family Otididae; genus Chlamydotis; species Chlamydotis macqueenii. The sequence continues at coordinate 27,347,139 of NC_141559.1, forward strand.
TTTTTCAAGCTGACATAATGAAATCTGTGTGTATTGTTTAGGCTGGACAAGTTGCATGTGTCATGAGAAAGATGATGAATGAAGCCAGGATTTTTTCCTAAAGCAGTAATTAGCATAATAAGTACTTTTTTTTTTTCTTTTGTTTCCAAATTATCTAAGTCACTTTGGACTAGGTGTTTCAGTCAGAGGTGCATAGAACTGTCATGACTTGGACTCCTATGCCAGCTACAGCACTTTTGGAAAACCTTACCAGTTCTGTGTTTGTAGAAAATGTTGTGGGCTGTGCACGTGGTGCTTTATTCATATAGGGAGACTCGTTTAAGCTGGTAGATATGTCAGTATCATGTTATATACCGCCCGTTCAGGGCAGGTAGCAGTAAGTAACAATCTCAACTTTTGTCTGCCTGTACGTGTATGTTCATATTGTTGGTTTTTTGGGCCACTTCGCACGCAATTCTGTTTGCTAGGCGGACGCCTAACACCTTTACTGAAGTCAGGGAAGAGCTTGCTCACTTGGAGAATGAATTAGGGTGTCAGAAAATGTTGAAGACCAATATCTTGGCACTGCATTTTTGGTTTTAAAAGAAATGTGATCTGGAGAGTTGAATAAAAGGCAGCTATTACTTTCTGTACACTGTGTAATGCATTTGATGCGTAGCAATGAGTGAGTATAGGTCCTTTCCAAATATCCTAAACATTTGTATCTGTAAAAAGAGAACTAGTAGTCTCCCTACTCTTAACATGCATGTATTTTAAGGCTTAGGCTCAATGAAGCGTTTCTAAGCAGGCAGACCTAGAATGTACACCTTAAAGTGCCATCAGATATAGCATAATCCGTTTGATTGCTGGTTGTAATGGGAAGTGGCCATCGGTTGCGTGGGGAAAGGCTTTAAGCTAAGCCTTTTGGATATGCCCAAGTGAGTTAGGAGCAATAAGAAAGTAACTCATGTCACCATAAGAAGGTCTCTAGGACTTGGCCTCGGTTGCTAACAATTCCTGAGTCACTGACTATGTGCTTAAAAATTGCTGTCACATACTGTGTCTTCTGAGGAGTACCACCGTCCAAAGAAAGCATTTCTCTGCTTCTGCAGTGTCTATGTTTTTTGATAGCTCATCTACTTTGAATGATCATACTGAACCACAGTGTCTGGAGGCGTGCAGTTTCATGTGACACTTTTGCTGTTTGTGAGCCCAGCCTGCTGTGTGTGTCTTCTCTCTTCTTTTGGGGTACCGTTATTGTTTCCCACAGTCGTATCTTGTTCAGCCACACACAAATGTCTGTCCTGAAACTGAATTACTCTGCGGCGTAATCTAAAGTTGTCCCCCATTTTGGCATCCTGCGCTTTCTGTTGTGCGTTGAGTTATGCTGCACCATACTTTAGATGCGACAGCCATTTAATAATGTTGAAACCTTAGCTCTGCAGGGGCTGCAAAGATCCCAGCAGGCTTGTTAACTTCTACTCTCAGACATTGTGGGAAATATTTTCTCCTCCCTGGAACTCCTAGGCATCTTCTTAATTAACACTATAAAAATCCATAGCCAGGTACGCGTGAAGCCTGTTGAATTTTGTTTGCAGTTTTCTAGAGTTTCTCCATTCCTTCCTACTTAACCAGATGCTTCAGTGCCAAGTGAGATAGGAGAATGTAAAAGGAATAAAGGCAGCCTGGGTCATGCTGGATACTGTGCTCTTGGCAGGCAGCAAACTCATGAAATGCCTTTCCCTTCTTCACCATAGGGTTTTATTCTTTCCACTTCTTGACTCAGTATTTTCCTTTATCTCAGTCTCTGAAGCACTGGACATTTTAAAACTCTGCACCTCTCCTGTCTCAGGACAGTATTTCTGTCAGTCCCAGACTGCTGTGGCCACGGTCTCTCTATATAGAGTCACCATTAGCTGGTATCCGACTTCATTTGGCTAGGAGTTATTTGTACAGAGATGAGAGAGGTCGTTCCGTGGTTTAGGAAGTGGAGAAGCAATATTAAAATTAGAGGTGGAGGGAGTAACTTAATAAACCCTGGAAAATGATGGGATAACCTAGGGAGTTGAGGGTGGATGTCATGTAAGATGAGGACAGAGGAGGAGGAAGGAAGAGCTTCAGAGTCTCAAACAGAGGACACAAAGGTGGCTGAGGGTCAATTATAACATGCAAAGCCTTGGTGAGGGACTGCCTGCTCCTCTGTAGGGGTGACTCAGTTACCATGGGGCAGACAGACCAAGCACTGGGGGTTATCTGCTGACAGGAAGGGTACAATGGTAGTGCTGAAGATGACAGTGAGGTCCCTTCTGGTGAGAAGAGCACGGAATATACTTGCTGCTGTGAGCAGGAGGTTTGCCATCAGTAATCCAGGAGAGGCGTTTGAAGAGCTCACCAGTAACCATCTTCCCAGCACTTCTCTGGGGGAAGGCCAAGACTTCACGCAGCAGAAGAGGGACCTTGCTGAGGGCGAACAGGGCTTTTCACGTGCTCTTGTTGATGGGGAAATCCAGTTTCTTTAATTCATTTTAAAAATTGACTAGAATTTCTGGAGAGAATCTGGGTACTGGGGTGAGCATGTGGTATGGGAGGAGTTGCATGATCTGGACAAATTGTTCAAGAGCTAAGGAAATGATAAAGGTATACATACAGAGAAGCTGAGAAGTGTGAAAGAGGGAGGGGATGCTTGCAAATGAAAGGCTGAAAATGATCATTTGTTGCACGAGCACTGCTTGGGCTTAGAGATTTCTCCAGGGGTGTGTACTGCGTGTCCTAGGGAAGCTAGAGCACACTGACAGCACATCAGTCTGCACGATGTTAACACAAAGAATTTGCTCCGTCATCACAAAAGAACTACTCCAAAACAACTGTGGTTCAGTAACATCTGTCCATCTGCCCATCCTTGCTGCGGGGTGGTGGTACAGCAACCTTGGCGGTTACAGGTTTGGAAGAGAGCTGACAAGCTCTCGCCATCTGTGTGGAAGGTACAAGGAAGGCAGAGTGTGGTTGTCCTGGTGCAGTTAAAGAGATCAGAAATGGAAGAGGAGGGGCAGGGATTAGATGTTACATATGTGATCTCCAAAGAGAGTGTCACCAGTCAAACAAAGGCCGTTGGTTTTAGAGTGGGTGAAAGAAGAGAAAATGTGTTTGAAAGGGTTTGAACGGCTAGCCACCAGGGAGTGGGTGGGAGAGGACTCGGTGACACAAGCTTGGTAATGATGTAAAAACTGTTCCCTCTAAATCACCAGTTCATCTGAGCTCTGGGAGGCAGGGATCACAGTTGGCTGGTTGCTTGGAAGCTGATGTAAAATAAATTGGAGGTCAAAGTCCAGTGGAGGTGACAGTGTCATGAAAATAATCACTGAGATGGGTCTTGATTGTCATCCTTGGAAATTTCCAAAGACATACCCGGGAATGAATGAGGTTCGGAGCCATTTACAATCTTTTAATGTTTTCCCCTCCAGTGGGGAATTGTGGTAATCTGACTTCATGGTATGAGAGTTTGCATTGCTCTCCCTCCATCTAATCGGACAATACGTGGTGCTCACTGGCTACGAGAGAGCCAAGCTGGTACCTGTAATGGGTCTCAGGCATTGGCTGAAAATATTCCCTCAGCCCAGGTAACTGACTGAGCACTGCAATGGAATGAATTTTCCTTTTTTTTCTCCCCACCAAGATTTGCATAAAAAGAAACAAGCAAGCAGAGGCCAAGCATTTAATGGATATATTTTTCACTGGCTCTTTTATCAACAGCAGATGAAAAATCCCAAAGGACAGAAGCAGTTAGCTAACCAATGAGGCATCATAGCCGATTTTAGGTTCCGTGCAGGAGAAAAAGATGCTGAAGCCCCAGCAGCTCTAGGGGAAAGAGATTTAAATTTAGGTTTGGTACTGAGAAACCTGCCTCCCCTCTGCCTGGAGACCCGTCCGTAAGAGATTACTGTACCCCAGAGCAGCAGTTTGGAGGATGATAGAGATGTCATACTGTGAGTGCAAAGACTCGTACCACTGGATGATGAACCAGCAGGGATTTCTCATTAATGGGATGAATGTTAACAAGAATAATTCTGTTTTGTGAGCTTGTGTGTGTGGGAAGGATAAATGATAGGGACTGATGGATGGTCTTCACAGGGATTTGATTAGGAAGAAGGTGAATGGCAGTGTGTGTGCGAGAGAGGGGGAGGTGTACGCACGTGGTGCATGCGTTGCAGAAGGCAGGCACGCTTCTCGTTAATGTCTGGCAGAGGAGAGTAAGCAGGAGTAACCAGGCAGGTCCTGGGAGAAAGCAGAAGCTGAGCAGTGGTGTGGGTATTTCATTTTTAGTGTCTTTCGCATTGTAGTGTCTTAGGATAACAAGAGTCTGTCCAAGAATTTCTCTATAAAACTTTTCTCAGCAACAGAGATTTCTGCTTTATGCTAATAAAACGTTCGGCGATTTGATACTAATTCCCACAGTCAGTATGGGAGCACTGAGTGACAGATTTTCTGACCTGCTTAGCATCACTCTTGGCTCTGAAATAACACTGTCTTAGAGCATGCATGAGCCCTTCGCTGCCCCTGAAAAAGCAGGATACAGTCTGGACCTACTGGTTGAGAGGCTGGGCAGGCAGAACGAACAGAAACAATCCCTCATCCTGCCTGAGGCCTTCAGATGCTGCTGGAATGCAAATAATACATTTTTTTTAAAAAGCAAAATAGTCACATAAGCTGAATATGCACTCTGGCAGCCCTAGCAGCTCCATCCTCTCGTACAGGCATAGCTGAAAAACTGAAGGAACTGCAAGACCTGCAAGAGAAGGATGTAGAAATAGGGAAAGAACCGTGAATCCCTTTGGCAGTGATATATGCGAGACCCCTAACCTGAAACCCCAAACCTCCGATGTCTTCCCTTCTGCCTCTGCCAGAAAGCCTTTAGAAGCCCCGGTCTGAGGCCGGAGCGTGGCCAACTGGAACGCGGCTGCAGGGCAGCAGATGGCAGGAGGAGTTCCCGACCCCGGCTTGCCTGGCGCTGCCAGCCCCGTGCGCGGGGTGCCAGGCACGGGGATGCCGGCGGCCAAGCCGACTGCTCCCCTCGGGAGTGAGCGGGACGGCAGAGGTGGAGACTTGGCTCTGTCCCTTGGCTTGCTGGCCAAAAGAGCTGCGCTGGCACAAGGGAGGGAGTGTGCTGGAAGGCAACCGCAGCCAATTACTCCCAGCCCGGGAGGGAAGGGGGAGAGGAGACGTGTTCCTTTCCAGGGCTCTGCCTGCATCCTGGGGCGACGACGCTCGTGCCTGCCAGCCTCGGCGCGAGCGATGCTTTGTGGCTTGAGCTGCCCTCCAGGGATTTCAAGGCTAATGGTGGAGCATGTGAGCCGCTCCACTGAAAGCTAGCATGGATGCTTTTAGCCCTAGGTGCTCGCCGGCATGGAGAGGGTCTCCGTCACTAACATTTTCTGGGACTGAGCTGTTTTTCTTTGACAGCATTAGTCTGGACTCCTTATGATTTCTGATCTGTATTTGCCATCTGTTTTCCCCAATGGTATTATGCATTTTTTCAGATCCAAAGAAGTGAAATTGTTTACCCATTCCCCAAATTTAATCTCATCTATAAAGTGAAAAAAATTAATATATAAAATAAACAATGATGTGTACTGAATGTAAATGAGGGACACGTTTGCTCGTTCTTTCTCCTGTGGAGAAACACATTACTCCTCAGACTAATCCTATTGATTTAGTTGGGAAGCTGCTGCCTGTTGCTGACGCCAAGTCCAAGTGGCAGGATCCAGCCCCACGGTGGCAGGTCTCCGTGGCCATGGGCACAAATCCTTTATTCCCCCGCTAGCTCCACTGACATTTCCTGAGGCTTCCTCCAAGTGAGGTATTTGAGAAGAGCTGGGTTTTCAAGACACAACCCTGAGTTAGGAGTAAATTTTTAAAATTTCTATTTTAGTGTCCCACGGCAGAGGTTTACTTTTCACTTGATGGAGCTGGCGGCGGAGAAAGTCAAATGAGTTTCCTAATCTGGTCTGTTCTAAATCTGGTTTGTCTCAAATACGGCCTGAGAGATATGCAGCGCAAGTGGAAAAATAACTGCCAGCACGCAGATGCATGTCCTCTCGGAGCAAATAAAGCTGACTTTTAAAATAAATGTTAAACCTCATCCTTGGTATGAAGGGAGCCAGACCCATAGCTCAGGTATGGAGAGAGATATTTTAAGGTGGACTGTGGAAGGAGACTCGCCGCTGAGCTTCTGACCCAGCATACACGTCCCTTTTTATCTGCTAAAGTCCAATAATAAGCTTGTTATTAGAGGACATCTGTTACCGCCTGATAACACATACAGCGAGCAGGAGCGCAGCATCGGTGGGCAGCCAGGGATTTTGGCAGCTGCGGGGAGCGGCAGCTTCGTGGATCGTTTCACACCTCATCCAGAGCCAACGCGTCCCTCCCGTGGGCCTGCGGCTGGGTGGGATGATGCCAGGAGCAGAGGCGCAGGCTGTTCCCGCGCAGAGCCGCGCGTGGATGTGTGCCGAAGCTACAACGCGTGCAGGAGCAGCGCCTTGTCCCCTGCTTGGTGTGGGCGCAGTGAGACTTTCGGCATACTTCCAGGGCAGGGAGCGGAGTGGCTGGAAGATACGCGCTGGGCTGTGCCTGTTCCTTCCTTCCGCATTTCCAGGAGATGCCATTCACACACCGGTTTCTTGCCCCTAAGCCTCCTTGCCTGAAGAAAAACATTCAAGGAGACTCTGTGTGAGCTGAATCTGAGCGGGAGGTTTTCCCCAAAGCCGTTGCTGTAGGTAATGTATATTTATGAGCAGAACAAAGTGGGCCATAGATACTTTCAAAGGCTGCTTTCCTCTCAGGGTGGCTCAGTATTTAGGCAAGTAAGGAGGGGAGATGCTGTCCAGACCGCATTCCCGGGTGGCAGAACCGGCCGGCGCAGGAGGGGTGGCTGGCATCCTTCACCCACCAGCACTGGGCTGCCTCTGCCTACGGGCCAGGAGATCGCATCTCTCCGGGGGCCAGGAGATCACGACTCTGTGATGGGTGCTGACGTGTCTCTGCGAGACCCGCAGCTCCCTTCCAGCTGCGAGGCTGGGCCCCTGCTGCCACACTTGCCCTGTGACCCAGCACATGGCTGGGAAAGGGTCTTTCCAGAGGAGGAAATTTGGGATGGAAAGTGAGTTTTGGAGCACATGGATTTGCACCGGATTCTGCACTGTTTATGTATGAGCAAAGCTGTGTGTATATTTAACGTCATTTCCTGCGTGGTCAAGCTGACACCTAAGTTAGCTTGTGGCGCTGGAAATGCGAGGTGTGACTTGAGGAAAGGCCAGTTTGCGTTCTCACTGTGAGTTTTGTGGGACTGATTAGGTGCATAGCCCGCATTCATGCAGGTCTAAGAAAAGCCTACGGTCGCTGTTTTATGGCCAGTGGTGGCCAGTGTTTGCTGGGCTGGGCTGCTGATTGATCCAAATTGCCTTTCGTGCAGGGGCTGTGACTTTCTGGCTGAATGTTTTGGCCACCATGAAGCACCAGATTTCTCTGTCTCTGATCACGTATATGTGCGGGTGCATTGAGATTTACATACCCACATATATGCGTCTATAACTTAGTGGGCCAAATTTTGTGCTATACATCCACTGGCCTAAGTGCCAAACTGCTCTTCTTGTGGAAGGGATTTCAAGAAGGGATCATCCTCCAGGATGAGAAGCTCAGGTAGGGTTCTGCGCAGACTTTGTTAAGGTCATTTTTCCCCGTATGGCCAGCATGAGTCCCACTGCTTTGGAAAATACAGGAACATCCACCAGTTTCATTTGTCTTGTCATGTGAATTTGAGATTCACTAAGGACAAAGTTCCTTCACTGCACTCTCTTTCTCTGGTTGTGTAGGTCTTTGTAAAGACTGTCAGGTAGCCCAGATCTTGTTGAACGTACCTCAGCTGCCATGTCCTTCCCAAAGGGCCTCTGTTGAGCTGGATCGTTTCAGACAGGACTCCTCAGGAGTAATGAGGAGTGCCACATCTGGCCAATAATTTGCTGTAGCCGACATGTGAGTTTGCTTCAGTGAGAGCAGGATTTTTGGTCTTGGATAAAACATCAAAGGATTCTTACATAATGCAACATCTTTTAACATCAGCAAAGTATTAGGTCATAATCGTGTAGCGCTTTTGATATATTATTTTATTTTTTTTTATTTCTGGATGTGGTTCACCTCAACCCAAATGATTCCCTACCGTTGCAGAAAATAATAGTACAGATGACTCACAGTGAGTCTTGGTTATGCAGCTGTGAATTTGGGCTGCACCCCAAGCAACAGCATCCTAAGCAGGAGTGGCCGGCCTTCCTGAGCCCTGAACTCTGTACTGAATCTTTCCGTCAGCTGCGAGCTGCGAGACTCAGAGAGCGGAGGAGAGGGGCATCTCCGGCAGGTTTTGTAGGCACGAGATTGCAACGGGATGGGACTGGACTGGGCAAGCAGGTGGGCCTTGGGCGAGCGGAGCCTGGCGTTTGGCAACCCACGCCTTGCCAGTCTGGCTCTGTGGGCTCCATCAGTGGGTCAGTCACCCTGGGGGGCTGTGGGAGGCATCATTCTTTAATGAATGCTTTTGTGTGAAAACACAGAGCTTTGCCATTGAAGCAGAGTCTCTGGTGAGGAATTTACCGCACCCGCCAGCGTGCTGTCTTCATGCGTCGGCAGTGCATGTAGCACATGTAGCAGGGCTCTGCCTTTACGTTTCTGTGTGGAGCAACCAGGACAGATACCTAGGTGTGATTTTTCTGTTGCTGCTTAATTTAAGGGATTTTCACTCTTCTGTTGATTTTGGTTGCCTTTTTTACTTCCTTCTCCAAAAATGTACTGCACTTAGTTCCCTGTGTGAAGCTGATTGTTCAAGGCAACATTTAAAATTTCAGATTTTGAATGTTTGAGCTTTTTTTTTTTTTGTATAAAAGCTGGTAGGAAGGGAATGGAATAGAGAGTTTGAAAGCGTGGAGGTAATGTGGTCCCAGGTTTGTGCAGGGATAAATTCTCTTGAGCACCACGCTTTATGGCATTACCCGCTCAGAGAAGCCAGGGCTGCGAGTTTCCGAGCATCCTCCTGGGAGCAAGCCTGCCGTTTGTCAGCATTTGCACTGGCACGAGTGGTGAAGGCTTTTACAGCGAAACCATGCCGATCAGCTCTGCTTCTGCTCCTCGCCAGCCCTCCCCAGGCTTCCAGGGGGATCCGTCTTTCCTGTCACTCAGGATAACGATTCCCCGCCGGCAGCACGGAGATCCAGCAACGTGCTGTAATCTCGCCAAGAGTTTGATTCCCCAGCTGGGACTCCTGGATTTATACAGCCAGGCAGTAGATGGTCATTGCATTTAAGCTTGTACGTTGGTGTGCTGAACCACCAAATGGGCTGAAGGGTCATTTTTTGTCTGGAAATAACATTGATTCTTGGAGCAGTAAAATCTATGGATTTTGTCCCATAAATTGGTTTAGTTTTAACTCGATCCACCTATTCAATTTTAAAAGCTTTCTTTTTTTGTTTAAGCGTGGATTAATAATTCATTCCCAAATCAAGGGTTAGCACAATGGATATTTAATTGTAAATGTATATCTTTAATTAGAACTTGGTATGCGGATGCAAAATTCCTTATCTTGTAGTTTTTCAATAGCACGCATATTAAACTACAGCTGTGCCCTTCAAAAATATTATTCCGTGTGTTTAAAGGTCTGAATGACCTTTTAATCAGCTGTTGCACCTTTACTTCCAGCTGATATGACAACGTCTGACAGTAACTCAACCTGATGCTGCGAGAAAATAAATAAAGGCCATCTCAGTCACTATGTCTTTAAACCTCTCTGTCTAGCTGTGGTTTCGTGTTTAGGCAGATGGACCCACAGTGGAGTGCTGCATTTAGTTTTCAGGTGAAGACAATCTATTGAGTTTAATGCATTTGCATGTTTGGCTGTTCTTTTGAGGTCGATTTTGTCGTATGATTGTTTCCTGTCATTCTGAACTCCAGCCTCTTCTGCAGCTGACCTCTTTATAAATTATAAATCTGTATACCTCGCTCTCAGCAGCCATCTTACAGCCCACGCAGACCAGTGTGGATGGTCTAGCAATTGCATTAGCTCTCCCCGGCGTACCTTGGGAGGAGGGCTGCTGTGCTTTGTCACTGCTTGTGCTTACGCTAGAGACGTGTAACGGGGCAGAACGGGGACTGGTAAAGATGGATACCAGCAATTCCTCCTTTTGGACCACCGACACAAAGCAAACTCGTACTAGTCAGGGTGATTGTATTCAACAAACCAGCTCATTGTCTCTGGAAGTTAATGTTCGGATGATTTATTAAAGCGTAACGTTTGCCGAGGGGGAGCGGGTATTGAATTGATCACAGGTCAGAATTCTGGTGACACAGCAGAAGTACTTTCAGCTCTGGTATTTCCAGGGGCCCAAGTGATAAACGTAACAATAACAGCTCCCCTTTCTTATGGCTCTTACAAGAAGAGGAGCTGTATACTGCTTGAGCCTGACTATCACCAAGTGGGGATAATTATTCAACAAAAAATACTTGCTGTACTAATGAGCAGTTTCCTGGAATTCAGAAAGAAATATTCTGACATCAAGTACAATGCATGCTGTACACTGTAGGGTCCATGGTTTATTGGATTTTTATGGAAAAAAACCAGGAAAACATGCTCCCTGAAACAAAAATGAAAGAGTTCCTTAAAAAAGAGGCATGGTATTTTATGTACGACACCAGCAAAATCAGTGAGAACTCTTTAATTACTAATATTTACTTGTGTATTTCCAGAGTTTTGCTTTTAATGGTATTTCATCAAACGTGATGCTACTATTTGTGGGCAGTTCTTAATGAAACGAGTGCCTGTGAGCTGGGACTGGCTAATACAGAGTCATCTCGGGGCTTGCTCTCGCCTCCCTGGTCCGTGCACTGTCACTGGTTCTGCAGGAGGGACGTGTGGGCCTGTGTGCATGGGACGTGTGGGCCTAGGTGCATGGTCCAAGGGCCTTTTCGTTATCTTTTGACTTTGAAGGAAATGAAGGGCAAGAAGTACCACACAAAGTGACGCCGCCCTTGCTGGCTCAGCACTTCAATCTCTCCTGTGTGTTGTACTTTAAAACTGTGAAGGGGATTTGCCCGTACTGAAATGTGCATGGAGGCACCTGAATGCAAGTGGATATCATTTTCAGGGGGACAACAGGCAGGGGAAGGAGGGAGGGTAGCGGCTCTGCAAGTAAACTCTTTCTATGTAAGCCAAGGTCCAACGCATGTGCAAAAGAAAGTATGTGGGCAGTCTGGGCGGTCCCCCCAAGTCAGTGGATGTTTCCCTCACTGAAATAAAGTCAAGGATGTGCTTAAGTGCTTTCTGCATTGCAACTTAAACGTGGAACGAGGTGACTGGCCTGAGGTTTGAAAATGCCGATCTCCGCTCCCAAGGCGTCTGTAGACACAGCGTGCTAATGACCGATCAATGCCTTCGTTATTCCCCTACCAAAAGAAGTGTTCCTGACAAAGTGTGTGTCTAACCTGCAAACCCACCCCGCCGTAGCTGCGCATCCAGTTTCTGCCACGGCACAGGCAGAAACCATTGTGCAACTGTGTGGTTGTTGTAAAAGCACTGTCTGTTTGCCAGGAGAGGTTTTCTTAGCAATGTTTACATTTCCATGACTACCTTGTTTAACTAAGGAGAAGAGAGCGTGTTAGGTGTGCTACACGCTGAGTGCGATGTATCGCGTGTGATCCTAAAATGGTGTATGTTTGGAGAAAGGATGTGTTTATTAATTGTCAAGCAATGTGAGGCATCGTGTTGTTCCTAGATAACCGAAAGTATGCCTAAAATGTAAAGGAAAAGAACAACTAGAAGAACTCAAGTATGCCAATGCCGCAAAAGAAAGCTTAACTTGTTTTCTTGCTTTTTTTTTAGAGAACACCTGTTCCCAGCGCTGAAGCATTCCGATGGTTCTTTTAAGCAGTAGTGTATCTTATTTTCAAGGCAGTCCGAAGTGAATGGCAAGCTAAAGTCTTGTTTTAAGAAACTGCTTAGTCCACCATTGAAGAATATACTCAGATACTATTTTCATTTATGTATAGGGGTTTCCTCAAAAGCAAAAGACAAAAACCTGGGAGCCTGGGGAATTGGCCAGCTTCTTCACATTTGGTACATTGATTCTTTCTTTAATGTAATTTAGCTATACTAGTGAAGTTGTTGTCTATTTTTAAAGTGGCTGTAAAAAAAAAAAAAAAAAGTTTGGGTAAACCCCTGCTATAAAGTCATGTATCTTTGAAAAGTAACATATCTATACTTCATTTTCAAATATATGTGTTTCAGTACTGTAAACTGTACAGATAGCCGCTTGTATTTTGTGTGTTTAGACACAAGGAGACAATCATGTCTGAGCATCTATGGAGATTAACGGTTTGTACACAACGGTGTGGTTCTGCAAGTTAAATCCGGAGCAATAAATTCTAGCTTTAACTATTATTTTGCTAGTTGTTTAGCAGCAGCAGCAACAGCAGCACTGTTTTACCATGCATCCTTCCATAGAGACTTGATGCCAAGTTTTCCAAGATAAAAAGATTGCAACGCATCTAGCAATTACCTTCCGTCGTGGTGGTGTAAGAGGGGAAGACGTAACATTTGAAATAAATCTTTCAAGCACTATGTTAGAGTAGTGGTTTGTGCACTTGCATTGCTTTTAAAGGAGCTTTACAGAGGGGTATCTCTCCAAAAATGCTATCTGGTGTCTGACTTGCTTTTCACTGTGCTCTGAGGTGGAGTGCCCAGCGTAGGCGGATGTGCAAAACCAGTCGTCTATGTGAAAGTTGTTCTAGGATGCAAAACGAAGCGAGTACGAGACCTTAGAAAAAATGATGATGCAGCCTAATTACCTTTCAGCTATGAGTTCTTATGTAACATTTTCAGTCAATGGAGTAAATATTTTATAAAGTGGAATGCCTATTTTTGGTCCAAGTGGAGCTCTTCACAGTTAAGTGAGTTTTGACAGTTGGACTGGTTTTGGTCTCACATGCACTTGTGTTCATTTGAGAGCCTGGATATTTTTGCAGTATGAAAGTGAACTTTTTAAAAAAAAATGTAAAAAAAAAAAGACTGCTTCTCCCCACACGTTTCTTGGTCCACTGATCTCGGCTTTGCTGAACAGCTGGTCCCTTAGGCCCCCCAGAAGAATGCTCCGCCGTTCTTCCTGTTCTAGCTGCACGGAGGAAATGCCTGCTCCTCGAAAAGGCGGCACGTGGAGGGCCATAACTCACATGTCATAAAAAATATGGAGGATACCGAACTTAGGGATACTTATTATCAGTTGATCATCACCTTTTAGTGCTTGGCTTCGTCATACCACTCATGGGGCTGCCCCATCAAAGTAAGCGAATGCTGTTGTGCCATGTATTTGATAGATTTATTATTTTTACAAGATAGGAATACCAGTAGTTTCACAGACAAGGTGCTGGGCGTGGAAATAACCAGTTAATGATGTGCAGCACATTCAAATCTCCTCTTGTTTCAGCACTTTCTCCGTTTTTTGCTAAGTACTTCAGCCTCTGGCCCCTGGTCATGTTCATGTGGTGAAGCACAAGGGATGGTTGGGAACGCTGTGGTGTGGGACCTGTGCAGGTGGGGGAGACACTGGCTTTGGCAGGAGAGGGAGCTTGGAGAACTGGCAGGTGTTGGGAATGGTCCAGAAAGAGAAGACTGAGGGATGGAGGAGGAGCAACCTCCTGAGGTCACACATACATGTCAATAGGGCCGGGCAGAGCATGGGTAGCCCAGGGTGACTGGAGGAGCACAGGCGGGCTGGGCATACACCTGCATCCTCAGCTTAGGGTTGATGCACATGTCTACGGCTTTGCATTATATGATGTCATATACACAGCTTCAGAGATGGAACGTCACACTTGAAATGCTTCTATCATGGTGCCCCTCTTAGAGTTTGTAAGAGATCCTCAGTTGAATACTCATCCAATACCCATTCAATGAGCTTTACGTCTGTTTGTATGGCAGCCATCTACAGATTTTTTTTTGTGTTGGAGTCTTTTTGGTTAGGGCCTCTGTTACTGACCAGTAGACCAATATGAGCTCTGTAAGGTCTTCTCTACCAAAATGCTGATCGATTTACAAACTGAAGCCTTATTTGCACATCTGGCTGGTAAGCTTGCCTTGCTTTTTGGAATATTGTGATTGATCTTACAGAAGCAGAGATAAAATTAAGTTCAGGCTACATTAGGTGTACAAAGATACTCATAGCAATGTACTTACTGTCTGATACCCTAATGTTGCATGTCTTGATGTGGTTTCTTTTTTTCTTCTTTTGTTGTTTTATTTTAAAGAACTGATGGATCTGTATATTGTAATTGTGGTGTTTTACATGTCGATTCAAAATTGTTAAACAAACAAGCAAACATGTTAATTATTGAAAATGAACAACAGTTGATTTTTCTTTGATTTACCCATGTGGTTTTCATTTCGGATGTTGTTCCTTTGCACCATCAGATTTTTAGATTTTGCTGAAACAGTATTTATATGGTGTAGTGCGCATAGAGCATTTTAATTAGTGATGTTTGAAGAAGGAAATCCCTTTTCTGGCCTGTCTATTTCCACCCCAGCCCTACCCCCTCATTTATACACATGTTTGTCAGTCCGATTATTGTCAACTTCTAATTACCAAATTTGTGCTTTTCACAGTATGAGAATTTGTATTCCTCTAGGTCTTTCATTCTCATGACGCAAAAAAAAAAAAAAAGCTTAAAAAAAAAAAAAAGCAGAACATACTTTCACCATCTTCTAGTGTGAGCACTAAGCCTAATGGAAGGATTTTTGGCAAACCTCAGATAAACTTACGAAAAATGATAAGGCTGAGAGGGAGGCACATGTTCCCGTTCTGTCAATTAATAACAGACCCTCCCTACGAGGGGAAATGCTCCCTTTTGTACAGAACCCCTGGTATGTCAGTCCTACAATTAATCCTAAAGACTCTAAAGTCTTCAAATGGGCTATATCTGTAATCAAATAATGAAGAAAGAAAGTAGTTAAATGAACATACCATTCAGGGTCGAATGCATTCAGCAAAAAGCAGTAGTGGGTCTTTGATCATGGTTAGATGCATAGTGATATCAAACAGTGGGTTCTCATGTAACAGCTAAATGTTTCAGATTTTGTTTTTATTAAATTTGGCAGTTTCACGCTGAGCTCTACTGTAGTCTTAGTGAATAAAAGACAGCTCCTATGTTAGAAAGTACTCCATTTTCACAGTCGCAGGGAACTAGGAGGGTTTTTTTCAGAAACACGGGCCACAGAAATGTACTCCTTTCACAGTGTTCTCCTATTTCTGAACTGTGCAGTTATCTATTAAATTTTCTAATAGATATTTGTGTAAGGTGTATGTATGCTTGTGCAATTATGGAAAAAAAAACAGTTTTGGAAAACAGTGTATTTATGAAAAAAATAATCACTTATGGGGCATGTACAAAACTGTATAAAAACATTCAATTTGCCCAGTAAAGTTGTTTTTGTGATATTTCTGTGTTGTTGAATAAAGGACTTTAGTATTCAAAATATCTCTCTTTCTCCATAAACAGGTTTTGTTTGTGGGATCTTAAACAAAGAAAACCTCTTTTAAAAAAGAATCCTCCAAATGAGCGAGAAGGTCCAAATGCCGACCTCAGTCTTGCGTATGGGAATGAATGCTTATGAAGTGACAGTACAATAGCTACAAAACTAACTCCTTCTCAATTGGCAATTGATGGAAACCCCATAAGTTGTATACTTGAAGGTAACATTGTACTCTGGATTTTTTAAGATAGCAGGAAAAAATATTGCCTTGTTGAGTCTGGGAATGTTACGTTGAGGTTTTGAGACTGTGAAAAAGTTAGTGAAGTAGGAGGAAGGCAGATTGCAGAAAAGCCTTCAACCCTTTAACGCAGACCTCTGTAGTATAAAAAGAGTGGACTAGTGAGGGTGATGTCATAAATTAGCAGTTAGCTTCGTAGGGAAAAGCATACAAAGGTGAAGTCTCCTCTGTAAATCTTGCAACAACAATAGTCCTGAGATTAGATCATCCTGTTGCTGTTGGAGTATTTGTGATTACGAATATGGTTTGTGAGAGAATGACAGTATTATCTTCCTTTTTGTTTTACTGCTTCTCAGCTCAAAGTTTTGCTCTTTACCTGCCTCGTCAACTATACATAGCAAAGGATGCGATTTCCTCTTGCCGTTTTATTTCCCCATGCTACTTGCTGACATTAAAGCAACTTCAGATAGGTGGGAAAGTTCGTGACTGTGTCAGCAGCACATCAGCTGATTTTGCTGAAATTTGGAACGTAATTCTTCTGTGATTATTCCTTTAATAAATAGAATGTCTGCTCTTAGGTGCCAAGGTAGGATTTTGAAAGGGTTTGAAACACAAGGTAGGTCCTTTGGTCTGTGAGATCCTTTCAATGCCAGCTGATTTTCCGAGGGGAGCCTCAGCGTATCCTTTTGGTTTTTTTTAAAGAAAGCAACAAAAGTGAAAGGAATAGAAGTGGATTTTCCACTGATCCTGTCTGCTCTCATCGAAATCTGTAAGGATATACGTTCTTGGGAGATGTAGACCGCTCATTAGACAATGCCAAGAGTGAATCTTGAGGTCTGTTTGAAGAGGAGGAAAAGGGCTGCCAGGTTGCTCAGGCATAGTCAGTGATCTCTCTGGATTAAATATAGAATTCACAGGGAGGAAATACTCTCATTTCATGAGATGATCGATTTGGAAGTGGGAAGAGGTCTCTGAGTTCCTGTTCCTTTAATGCTTTCTCTTTCAACTTTTTTTCCCCTTGAGTATTGTTTTATACTAGACTGAATGAAAAACGTCCCTCAGCTCCAGAGAAATGCTTGCCCCAGATATGAACCTTGCAGTTTAAAACTACCTCTAGCTTTTTATAGCTTTTATTTTTTAATTAAAAAAAAATCTGAAAAAAACCCCAGACAACAAGCAGATAATTCTTCAAAGCCAAAACTGACAAACTCATTACTAAGCCTTTTAAGAGAAAGGAAAATACCCTTTTTTTTTGTGGAAGCTCAATTCTTCTAGCTTGTGTTGGACTCAATTCAGTTTTGCCACTAGCCGTTTCAGCGCTCTCTCATATTTCTCCAAGGAACAAGTCTGAAATTATGAACAGTCTAGTGATATGGGGCAACGTGCCTTCTGGGAGGCTCTAGTCCTCCCCAGATTCCCATGGGCTTTACTAGATAGCTCGTGAAATTGGAGGATATTATATAGGTGACTCAGTTATAAGTTCTACCTTACTTTGCTGTAAGGATCTACTCAGTCACCAGTGTGCGATAAGCACGGATAGATGGCCTCAAAAAGGTAAGAAATATGTCTTCTCGGTAATAACCGCAGAGCATACAATAAAGTTTGAGACCACTGGAACTGTCTGAGGAAAGAAAGGTGAAGTTCAGCATCAGCAAAGATGTCGGGATCCACTCCCACTGTAGCTTTGTTTCTGTCTGCCGTTTGGCTTTTAGGATGGACACGCTGGTAGCTGGGTCCTTCGGAAAGGCAGTTTTGCCTAAGATAGGCAAAGTGAAGGAATTGCAGGTAGCAAATGGTAATCTTGTAAGACAAGGGTTTGGTCTGCCTGACGAAGCTATGATGTTTGGGAAGTACTTCCATTGTTCTTCTAAGTTTCCAAACAATATTAAAGGATTGTCACATTATTCTTAATTTAATAAACAGGAGTAGTTTGTCATGGTACTGGCCATTCCCTGAAAAAGAGTTAACCTTAACAGGTTGATTTCCCAAAAAACTTTGAGGGTACTTCTTAGTCTAATGTGGCTTCCCCATAAGAGAAGATGTTGTAACTGCAGGTTCAGTGATGTGTATGAGCCCCCTTTGACTTGCAGAGTCAAGGATCTTTGCTAGAAGATAATTCAGCAGAATTGTTGTAGAAAGATCTGCAGGTGTCATGATGTCAGCCAGAGCCCAGATTAATTTTTCAGTGTGATTGTCCCCAGCTTGGTTTATGATGTGTATAAGCATCCTACATCTGAGGAGAAAATACCTTTCTTGCCTTACTCTTTTAAATCTGCTGTCTTTACAGAGTTAGTTACACTGGCCCTCTGCACTTCTTCAGGAAAACCCAAAAGTGTAGAAAAAATACATCTTGGTTTGGCTAGACATTTTCCTTTGGAAAGAGAGAAGAGTTAGCCCAGGTCAGAAACCCCTGTTGCTTGCCCAGATCTCCTAACATGGGTATTCTCTGCATCAGTTGTAGCTTGTGAGCAAAGTCCGTACCTCAGCTTGGCAACTGGACACAAGCCTACAGAAGATCAACACCAAAGCAAACAGGACACAGTGGGGGGATGTTCCCACCGCTGCCTCCCTGCTACCCATGAGACACACACAAGTTTGTGCCAGATGCCCAGCACCCCTTTCGCTCCCATATGTATGTGAGTTTGGGTCAGGTTTGCTGTGCCCAGGAGAGAGGGGAACCTCCCCAGATGTGATGAGCAGAGAGCACGCTGGAGGGCTTTTAAGAAGCTAAAATGTTTACGCTTCCAGACAGTGATTAGAATGCCTTGACCCTTGTGTCTCGCGTTAGCTTCCGATTTCTAGCTGTGAGTGTCTGAGGCCACCAGCCTTTAGGAGAAGTAGCTGGACTGTTGAGTATACCTAGGCTTGTACGTGCCTACATCTTAATAGTCATACCTAGAGAATGATAGCGAATTGGACCAGCTGATACGTTGACTGAGAATGTACTGTTTAATGAAAAATTATAACAACTGTCTTTCCACCGGGTTTTGGAAAATTAGTGGGTAAATAATCTGAGCTAAAGAAAGCTGTCACCCACATTAGGAACTGTGAACTAATTATTGCTTTCTGATATTCTGCTCTTGTTTTGCCTTTTTATCCTGATTGTTTGCATTCCTAGAACTGATTTGCCTTTATGATGCAATGCCATGTGATCTGCTGATTAATTTTTGTGAGCAATCATAAAATCCAACCTATGGCTGACTCGGTATATTTTTATGCTACGCTCCATAAACATTCATTCATTTCTTATGACTACTGTGTGGAAACAGACTTTTACAGGCTAATAAACTTGAATTTGAACTGGATGAAGAGTTTCCTTGTGTCACTTCTTTCCTGGTTTTAAGGAAAAAAAAAAAGACATAAAGGTGCAAACCTTGACTTGATTTAACTAGGTCTCTGTAGCTATCTCCACAGGTGATATCAGTAGTAAACTTAGAAATACCGACAGCAAAACCTTATTCTCAAGTTGATTTAATTGGCAGTGAGAAACACTCCTCGTTTAAAATAAAACAAACTTTCAGGGTTTAGGGCTGGGAGAGAGGGGGAAGGGAAATCAGGGGTTTTCTTTAATTGGTTACTCTGGTGTCTTCTCTCCCGTAGACCTGCCTCCTTACACACGCTGACATGCACAGAGCAGCTTCCAGCTGAGACCAATTAAGCAGAGCATTTGCCTCCAGTATGGCTCACTTGCTCAAGGCGGGCAATGCTCGTTGCAGTCTGTGTGTCGGTGCAGGGGATGGCCGCAGCACGTGCAGGCGGGTGACCTCTCAGCAGGCTGAGGTCCGGGGCCAGCATCCTCCCACGCTCCTGGAGTCTGGCACTCCCCGACCTGCGGTGCCCAGCAAAAGTCCGGTCAGAAATGACTCTGTGGGTGGTGGAGGTATTTTCTCTCTTAGATGGCTAGTTCAAACTCAAACAGCTTGGAAGCACTGATAGTAAGCGTAGTAAACAGAAGGAATATGAATTCTCAGCCAGGGATCTTTGGGGGGCTCCAGTCTGGCCCCTGCCTTTCGTTTCCTAGTTCTGCAGGAGTAGGTAACGTTTATGAAATAGGGGTGATCCTGAAGCAATCTCACCACAAAGATGAAGCAGGAGCAGGATTATTAGCTGATCGCTTTTTTTTTCCCTGTTGTGACCCAGCACATCTTACTCCAATAACATAAACTAGGATTGCAGCATCTTAGAGAAAAAGAGAAGCCAAGGAAAACTACAGCTCCCCCAAGCAAGGCAGAGGCAAAAGCTCCCTTGCTCACTCTTTTTTTTTTTTTTTTTTTTTTTGCCCCTTCCCCTGTATTTCCTTCTTTTAACTCCTCCCTTCCCTAGAGGAAGGCAGCTGCCATGGTTTCTGCTCGTGGGTCCCCAGCTGCGTGGTCTGTGTCCCAGGAAGGTGGTGGGGCTGTGGCTCTGCGGAGGCCTGAGCTCCTGGAGGCTGGAGCTCCCGCAAGGTAGGTAGGGCGCTCAGGGTGCAGGGTGGCACCCCAGCCAGCAGTTTCCGTGGGAAGGTGGTGGGGTATGTTGGCCTGAAGCAGTCAATGCTGAACTTTTCACATCCCCAGCATGGCAGGGGCAGCAAGCCAATGCAGATTGCGGCAGCAGCCATGAATACGTAGGCTACTTCTGCCCTAAATTGCTGGTGCTGACCAAATCTAGGACGACTTCTAAGGGGCAGAGAGTAAGATGTGTGCTTGATCCATCACTGGCATATCCTAAACTTTCCCCTGCCAGAGCTGCTGAGGGTTCTGCAAAAGAGGTTACAATAAGCCAGGCCCTAGCCTGTTTTTTTTCACTAATTATTTTCTTGGAAACAGCTGAGTTAGTTTTGCTAGGACTTTGAAAGGCCACTCAAGGTGGAGACCGAGCTCAAGGCAAATGCCTTACCTGGAAGTTTTCAGCCTGCAGAATTAACAGCCTGAATAAAGCTACAAACCGCTGAAGACAGGACCTTGTAATCGGCACTTTAGGCAATGTGAACTGCAGGTGCTGCCACCGGCTTTGCTGGGACTACAGGAGCGAGCCAGAAAGGCATTAACGCTGCAGCACTGCCTGGGGAGACCCAGGCCAGCTCTCTGCCAGCAAGGCTGGAGGCGGGTGAGCGCTTTTTGGGCAGGCATCCCCTTAGCGTAAAACACAGCTTGTGTGACGGAAAGCACAGCTGCTGGGCAAGCTGAGCGAGTGGCTGGCTGTGGCTTCCCACTGCCCGGGGGTGATGATGATGCCCTGGCAGAGCCGTGATGGGGTGTGCTGTGGCCCCCTCCCCGCTCCCCACCGCTCGGGCGTGAGCCACCGCCGTGTTTTGACGTGGCACTCCATGCAGCTGTTCTGACACATCGCTGCTCCCACGGCAGTTGCTACATTTCTCTTCTGCTTTATGTTAAACCAAGGAAGGTGTTTAAATATTTATTATTGCTAGAAACTCCAGAAGCCAAGTTTCGTTTGTATAAGTGACTGGGATTTTTTTTTTCCAGTTGTCAGTAATAATTCATTAATTATTATTTTAAAGTTGTTGTTCTCCCTGCGATGTGTCACCTTCCCACCAGCTTGGTGGCAACCTGCACGAGACGTAGGATGTGCAGCGTCGTGGTTCTTGCTGCTATGGGTTGTTGCTACTCCTTCAAATATCTTTTGCTTAAACAAAGTGGGCGTTGGAGTTCCCACTGTCTGTTGTACCAAAAGGAGATATTTTTTTTTCTTCCCCTTCCCTCAAGTTATTTTTTTTCTGTCCAAGTACCTTCTGCTGCCATTACCACACCTGCAGAATTGGGGTCTGCTCCTGCCCCTCTGCAGATGCAGGAGGCAAAATTCCTGTGGTTTCGGCAGCCAGGGATGCTGCATTTGGTCGTCGCTGCTGGATGAGCATTTCTGCTTGCCCTGGTAGTTGCACTGAGCTGTGCCAAGCCTCAGTGGTCCTTAACGCAGGCTGTAAGCATCGAAGCAGCATAGCCTGGAATACAGAGTCGTGCAGAAGCAATCTTGGCGGCCGTGGCAAGTTGGCATTTTTCTTAGGTTACTCTAAATGCAGAACGCTGCTTGCTTTCCCCTGCTTCTGCCTGCAGACAAGGGAGGAGGCAGCTGGGGAGCGGCAGGCTGCACCCGCAGGAAATGAGAATGGGAAACTTGCACTGAAAAATGCTTCTTGTTTGCTTTTTTTTAGCCCATAATGTGATATTTGTCTCTTGAATTCCCTTTTTCTAGTGCCTGTCCCTTGAACACTGTCATTACCACCTGTGCTTTTGCAAGGAAGCAAGGCCGCTCCCCATCCTACCCTACCAGGGACCTGCCTGTGCTGAAGGCCACCACTGCCGTATTCCCATAGACTGGGGCTGAGCTGTGTACCAGAGCCGCCAACAGACATGGAAACCGAGTGGCAGGTTGCTCAAGGCTGTGCCCTAACTGGCTGTCCTAAACCTCTGCTGGGAGCTGGGGAGGAGGCTGGGAAAGAGCCGTCAGTGTTGGTGAACCTACCCTCCTTGGTGGTAACTGCAGGAGCTGAGCATCCCTGGTGCAGCTCATAGGGGAGGAGAAACTGCTCCTCTAGCCTGAAGCGTGCCGAAGAGGACTGGCTCATGGGGTCACCGAACGTGGCTGGGTTGGTCCCAGCTTGCTTGGGAAGGGCAGCAGCCACCAAGCTGGGAGGTACAGAGCTGTCCTGCTCCGTCCAGACTGGGCTTCTCCACTCCTGGAGAGCACCTCCAGGCAGAGGAGCAGGGGCAGAAAGAGAGACCCCTGCGGGCACCTGCTGACGCACATGCTTACAGGTACACTTGCAGCTGTGTCTGTGCCCGTGGCCCAGCCGGGCCGAGCGCACCAGGCGCAGCCCAAAGACCATCTCTGCTGCCAAACCCATCGGCAACACCGTAACCCACAGCATTTGCATTTGTTGCGTGTATGGATATGTGAGCGTTAAAGGGGAGGGCTGAGCTGGAGATTAGGTTTGTTATTCTGACTCTGCTTTCTATGTCTTAAAAGATACACTGTGCAATTTGGCTCTGTTCCCACCCCTTGTCTTCCTCCCTTCCCCTCCCGCCCTTGCCACTGAATGGCCTCATTACCCTCATTTCCTTATGGGGAGAAAGTGAGGGAAGACCAAGAAAAAGTTAGACCTTGGTTTGTGCAGCCAAGCAATCCCATCAGGTCTGGCCATGCTCTCCCCTGAACCGCATGCACCAATATTGCAGCAAGGCAGGGAACTCCCCCTCCGGAGTATTTCTGCTGGCACCACCAGTTGGCTGCTGGAGTGACTGGGACTGCACTGGAGTAAACACAAGTGTTGCAGCGCCTGCACTCATCATTATTTTTTTGGGGCGGGTGGGGAGGATGTAAAGTTCTGCCTTCTCCCCACAGGACAGAGCTTCGCCTTTGCTGCAGTAACAGCTCGTGGGAGATGCTTTCTGGGAGGCAGGGTGAACTGCGGGAGCCGGGGTGAGCTGCCAGGGCTCTGCGGGATTCACCGCCCGGATAATACATGGCCAGGGTTCAGCCTGAATGGCTGCCTCATGTTGTGTGGTCGCGGGAGTGATTTGCTGAGAAGAGCTATGATGAATTGCTTCGCCTCTTGAGAGGCCTAGGAGCAGGGGGAGCTCAGCCCCAGCCCTAGCCCCAGCCCAGCAGCACCCAGCCTAGCAGGTTTCGGGCACCCCTCATTGAGGTGGTTTTTAACGGGGAGCCCAGCTTTGGGTCAGGATCACAAGCGCAGCTGAGGCGTCCAGCAGAGCTGTGGTAGTGAAGGAGAGCTTTCGGTGAGGATGCTTTAGCCAGGGAGGGAGTTTTAAAGCTGAAACACTGCTTAAAACACACGCCCCCACAAGTAAAGGCGCGGCAGTTTTGGGGGGTAACCAGGTACTAAAAGAACCCTGAGCGCAGCCCTAACCAAATGCATGTGAACATCACTTGCCATGCTGGGAAACATGCTCTCACCCTGTCCCCCAGCCCTTCATCAGAGGAGGGTGATAGTGCTGTGGGGAGAGGAAATAGGAGAGGAAAAAAGCCCAACAACCGCTGCCTGAGTGCATAGGGAGGAGGCGAGCGCAGGGTGCGGGGTGCCTGCCCGTACCCCTGTGGTTGCACTGGGGCTCCTGGCTCTGCCCGTAGCCATGGCTGGACTCTCCTCCCTTGATGAAGGCCCCTCAGCCCAACACCCGCCTCTTCCTGGCCCCTGGAGAGGTGAAGCTGCTCCTCGTACACCTTCCCCGCGGCTGAGGAGCCCGGCAGGGCATAAGGGGTACGGCCACATCTCCGGGAAAGGGCCTGCAGGGACGTGCTGCTGCGGCCATGGGACTGGCATGGGAGAGCCGCAGTGTGGCACAAGGCCTGCGCTGGCTCCACACTACGTGGTGCCGCTCTACACTATTTCACTGTTCGGTGACATTCTTGCTTCATTCCTGCTCTCATGGACACCTGTCACAACCAGCTCTCAAGCCTATTTTTACTTTGGCTCTTACTTGCCTCACAGAGGTGTACACAGCACCTAGGCAGAGCACCAGAGGGGGAATCTGAGGAGCTGCAGTGGTGTCCAAGGGGTGTGGTGGGGAACACCAGCTTTGTCGCCCATATGGCAATCCAAAAAATTATTGCTGTCTTTGCACAGGCTGCAATCAGAGACCAGCACCCCTCTCCCACTCCCGTTCCAAGTCCTTGGGGCGCCGGCGGCAGCGTGCCTGTGCCCTCACACACAGGGGAAGGGGCCACCAGCCACTCCCGCTGTTGAACCATCAACCTGTGCTGAGCAGCACAGAGAGAAAGAGCACGAGTGGGCTGGTCTGCTCCAGCGTGTCTTCCCTTGCAGCCGCCAGCCGTTTTTTAGTGAGTCAATTTAATTGTGTTTCCCTTAACAACGTGGCTGTATAATGCCCACCTTTGAAAAGGTCACGCTTCCTGGAAAAGTGATTTTTTTTTTTTTTTTTTTTCCCCTTCTCTATTCGGATGCCGATCATATCTACGTTGTGGGGTGAACCTGTATTCTGGGCTTACTCCTGGTTCTGCCTTCATCAAGAAGCGTCTCAAAGCCAACGATATTTCAGATGCTGGCAGCAACTGGGGTAGGAGTAATTTGCTGGGCTGGGGCGTCACTCAGCAATGAGCGGCGGGTGACAGCTGTGATCAAAAGGGACATTTATTTGCCTTTAGGATGGAAGGGATGTGACACCTCTTGTCAAATCCCATCTTTGCAAATTTGGGCTGTGAGGCAGTAAGGCAGGGGTCATGGCAAAAGGTCGGACAAAGCAGCGCTCTGCCTTGGCAGACGTTTGCCTGGGTGCTGCGATGGCACGAACACAGCACATGGTAGCGGCCAGCCTGAGGAGCAGCTGCTTCACCTTCCCCCATTAGCAGCTCAAACAGTTTTGCCAGTAATGGCTTACATGCCTTTTTCACATGCACACACCTGATTTTACACCTTGGTGATATTTTACACCACAGGAGTTACTCAGAAGGCCAAAGGATGCTTCAAGTGTTACTCTCTGGTTTCGATGGTGCCCTGCGTGGGTTTTCACTGCTTTGGAGGCCTCTTTGAGAACTGTAGGCATGTAACCTCTCTGAAATATAGGTACCAGTATGGATTTTTAAAATTGATTTTAAAAATCTCTTTGTTTGAATACAGATGCAGGTCAGTTTGAGCGGTTGAGCTCTGGTGGTCAATACGGACTGAAGCAATGTGAACTAAAAGTGACTCCCATCTGTGGGCCATAAGGGACTCCCACGACCTTCTGTGCTGCCGTAAACACAGAATTAAAGACGGGAGACTAAATGCATTAGGAAAACACAGGTGAGGGACTTCCAGGCCCAGGGAGGTGAATTGTGCTGGGCTGCAGCCCAGTCTCTGCCCCATTCAAGGGGTCAGGGTTCGGCCCTGGGTCTCGTTCCCACCTCTCCCGCTGCCAACAAGATGGTGGCCATCCTGCAAGGTTGTGGGGCGCCTGCAAGCTCTTCCTCTGCCCTTTCCATCTCCGTCTCTGCCTCCACGGCTGAAAGCTGCTCTTTTTCAGCATTCATGGAAAAACCAAGCCTGCAGTTTACAAAGACCCACTCAGCTCCTCTTTTCCCATCAGTAAACGCATATAACCAGCACTTCGCACCATTACACCTCCTTAGAGATGCAGAAAACACATAGGTTGTTTGTTTTCACATAAACCTACCTAATTGATGGGTTGAGAAAGGGGAGGCGGGAAGGGAACTTCAGCCCTATTAAACTGTTGGGAATTGTGTGCGTTAGATTAGAAGTGTTTGTATTATAAATACTGCGAGGAGCTGAGGCGGCAAGCCGGCTCTCTGTACCTGGGATAAAACCGCCGTTGGTGCTGGAGCCCTTTATAAACACTTTTCATTTTTTTTGGGATACAGGGAATCACTAATACAAACTACAAGCCTGGAACTCAGCTCCCATGGCAGGCGGTGGTGTGGCCTCTGCGCTGGGATGGGACCTTAAGCAGCAGGGCCGGGACATGCACGCACCCCTGCCTTGCCTGCCCGGTCCTGTTTTCCAGAGGAGCTGCTGGCAAGCCGCTCCCTGGGTGTAAATACCCATAATCTTTGCAGGTGGATTTTTAAATCTAGAATTGAGCTTTGCAGCTCTGATCTATTTATATACAGTTTGCAGGGCAGAAGTGTATTCAGGTGAAAATTTTCAGGGACTAGAGAGATTTGTAACTTATTTATAGATGAACATAAGAAAAAGACTCCAAAAATATTTACAAATGAGCATAAGAAAAAAACCTCCAAAAACCACCCTGAGCTTTTCCTTTATCTTTACCCCTCCCCCCGCTTAATGGCTGTGCACCAGGCTAACGCCTAACCAGAAGGAGAGCAGCTGAAGCAGACCCAGACAAGTGTCTGAAAAGCCATGTTCATATTTCTCAGGTAACACTCATGGGTTTTTGTTTCTGGGAGCGGGGCTGCATCCTGCGAGGTCACGGCACCTGCAGAGAAAAGCGCAGTTATTATGGAAAACAGAACCGAACAGATCCCACTCTCTCTTCTCCTCATTTCAAGGGAAACTTGGATGGGCAAAACCTCCTTTTGGAGCCTTTCGCTTTTATCTTGATGGACGGGCCCAACACTGTGTGAGCACTCCTGTGTTAGAGATTTTGCCTTACGCTTCTCCTAAGACCTGCGTCCTTGATCGTGGGCTGCTGCCCCCCACCCCCTGCCTCCAGCTCAGGCCAGACAAAGAGTCGAGGGCATTTCGGAGAGTTGTCAGGTGGATTGGGCCGTGCTAAGTGAAGTGTGCAGGGAGGAGAGCCGGAGAAAGAAAAATACCGGGGCTGTGTGCCAGTTCTTCAACCTCTGGTAGGGTGACAACCTCGCAAGGGCGGCGGAGCTCGACGTGGCTAAAACGGATCCTCCGGGGTGGTGACTCTCCACTTGTCATCTCCGGCACAGAGCTGAACTCAGCCTCGCCGCCTGCAAAGCTGGAGGAGCATATGCATGGATTAGTGATTACCTTTCCCCTAATAAAAAAGAAAAAAAAAAAGGGAGAGCAAGAGGTCTTTTAGCAAGTTATTGCTTTTATACGCCGCACCTCTGTGCACTGAGCTGAGACAGCTTCCTCTGTGCATTCAACTGAAAACAAAGAGTGAGAAGAATGAAAGAGCAGGACGCACGCAGCCTTCCCCACAGCCGGCTCTCAAACCTGAGCCTCGCTCCACTGCCCGCCTGCCTGCGTGGGGGGGATGCGCTGCCCTGGGTGTGGGGGTCTGCAGGGGGGCACCCATCCACCTGTGCTCTCCTGCCCACCTTCAGCACCTCCGAAAAAGGAAGAGTAGAGGACAACCTGGCGTAATTATGCAATAACTACAAAAAAAATTTTAAAAAGCTGTTTCTCTCACCCTCAAAAATAATAACAATAAAAAAACCCCACTCAAGATCGCTCAGGCAATAATTGCAATGTGCACAAACCAGGCTAAAATGGAGAGCATTGCAGAACGGCAGTCTGGTGTCTCTTAGGTAAAATGGGTGCGTTATCTGCAGTAATATAGCGATCTCGCTCTTTCACCTCCACCGCTCCGCCGGCATGGAGGCGATTGCACAGACAATGTGTCATCCCTCGCTCCCTCCACGTTTAATTCCTCTTCCCCCTCCCCCCCCCCGCCTGTGAATCTATGCAATTTTCCGTTAATAAAAAAATAAGAAAGGAACTAAGCTCTTCCTCAGAAATCTAGACATTAGCATACTTGCCCTAATACTTTAATCCCCATCATTGTTTATAATCGGGCTACACACAAGGTTACGCGCTGTGCCGACTGATTTATGAAAATACACATCTATATAATTTTTTGTTTTAATTGAAACGGCAACGTTTAGGTTCCACCTTAACAGTGCACCTTAAAAGATTATCTCGGTTATTTCACAGGCACCGAGCCGGCACTAATAGTCCAAGGCAGATATTGAAAAGCAGCGCAGGGCCAGGCAGATCTATTAGAAATTCCCATCCACGCGCCTCATACATATTGATTTCTGACACCAAGCAGCAGTGAAAGCCCCCGTGGGAATAATATATTTAGCAGGGTTCGCTGCGAGGAGGTCACAGAGTGCATACAGATTAGCTACAGAGGACCAAGGCGCCGGTGTTGGAGCCAAATGCTAGATTTTATATCATTTTAATCTGAACTTTTATAATCCTTTTAGTTCTTCTTTCTCTGGATGGCAGAGGAAAGGCTCCTCTGCATGGATCATGCATCTCTCTCTTTCTCTCTTTTTTTTTTCTTTATTCCTCCTATAAATGTCCAAATGCTGTTGTAATGGGGAGGAATGCACCCTTAGCATTAGCAGGAAGAGGCACAAACAGATTTGGGGTTTATATATCAGTCCGTGTGCGCCTGTATAGATGCATTTTATATATAAATATATGTGCCTGCGTGCAGATAATAATGGTCATTTCAGCTGGAGACATCTTTATTTGAAGGTTTCCTTCCACGGGGGGTGGGAGGGGGCATCTGTAAATCTCAGGCTTCCACTTTAATATGTGGAAATAAAGAACCGCCATAAGACCTTCTTTTATTTTATTTTTATCCTGGAGCTTAATTGAGCAGAAGTTGCATTTATGCTGTTGAGCCTTGGGAAGCAACAACGACACAACAAAACCGCCTAAACAGTTTTAATTACCTTTCTGCATAGGCTGATGAGGAGGCAACGCCTGCTCACCGCGTGGCGAGGTGCTGCGGCTGGCCAAGCCTGGGTTTGGGGGCTGGAGGTGTGCCAGGGGTTTGGGGGCTGGAGGGGTGCCAGCAGCGCTGAGGGAGAGGGTTAAGGTTGACACAAGAGCGAAATGCGCTCTGACAACAAAGAAAACCGGGAGGTTGCAGCTCAACAGACACAAAAGCTTACGGGCGTCTTGTGGGTGAAAGAAACACACTGACTCCTATTTCTTTTTTTCTCTTTTTTTTTTTAGCAAAAGTTCTCCATTCTTCCTGATAGCTGGTCAATATTCCCATACTGCTGAAACTCACCTGAGGGAGGGGCAGATTTTCACTCATCACCTCAAACAATTAAACCCAAACCGCTACTTCCTGCCCCACAGCGGTGCACGCAGGTCCCCTGTGCGTGTCCCTCACAGAAAAGTCCCTCCTAAAACCCATCTGAGATGCAGAGCCACCTCTGCCAGGGCCCCTGCTCCCCGTGTGGGGCAATGAGAGCCACCCACCCACCCACCAGCTCTCCCTGCCTCCCTCCCGGGAGATGCAGCAGCTCTGGGAGCTGCAGGAGGAGTACGGGCTGGTTCCCGCACGGGAGGTGAAAACTCACTCGAGGCTCATTTTCTAATTTGCAAAATGAAAGGGAGGAGCAGCTTTGGCTGCTCCTGCTGTCCCCCAAGCCAGCCAGGTGCTGTACCTTGTGCTAGGAGATGCCGCAAGTGCTGCCTGAGAGACACAAGTTCTTTTTTATTTTCTTTTTAGCTCTTTGGACGTTGGTTTCCCTGCCAGAGGTGCCCCCCTGTACCTCAAACGATGGAAGAGGCCTGGAGCAGGGGAGCAGCACTGTGGCAGGGGCAGGGCTGGGGGTGGAAGCCTCCAAGGGCCACTCTTTAAAATAAAATAAAATAAAGCTCGCAGGGGCCATAACTTTGGGCAGGAGGGCAGCCTGCGGTCCCTTGCCCCCTGCCAGGGCTGTGTGCTCCAGCCACACCTTGACCACCTACTGCCAGCATTCCCTGTGCATTTAGGGAAGAAATGGGCTTTTCTTCTGCTGGATGAGATACACTAAATTGGCATCTCGGGGACAACGAGGGGAGGAAACCGGCTGCTGTGCCTGGGGAGGGGGTTCCCTGGGTGTCCCCGGGTGTCTCCAGGTTCCCAGTTGCCTGTGGGGTACCCTGGGGGCTGTCCAGCAGCACGCTGGGTGGCGGTGGGCGGACAGGGGTGCCTGGGTCCCAGCCACCCACCTACATGACACGAAGGTGTAGGCGCTGCAGTGGCACAGCTGAGGTGTCCCTGGGACATCCCGGAAAAAGAGTGAGGCATCTGGTGCTGTGCAGAGGTGCCACACGTGGGTTTGGTGCATGGTTGGGTACCACTTTTCCAGTCTGTGTGCTGTCCTTGTGTACCCTGAGTGCTGCCTGCCTCGTCATGCCCAACCATTTGGTCACAACTCTGGTGCGAATGGCTGGAGCAGGCCAGGGGTCCTCACCGGCAGAAACACAGAGAGCAGCTGAGTCCTTCCCATCCAAAAACTGACTTTATATCCACTTCAGTCCTTCACTCACGTCTTGAAGCTGTTTGGAAGGCATTTCTGCTTCGAATAGCAAGCTGCAGTAAAGTCACATGTACCTTCACAGTTGACTAAATGTGGGATTTACCTCCAAGAGTGGATCCTGTGCTCCATTCTTGATACTTAAAAAGTCCCAGACCAGATCAACAGAGGATGGGTGATGCTGGTCACCTCTTTGCTGCCCACCTACGCTCTCCATGGACACCCAGTTGCAAGCTCTTTGTCAATGGGTGCTCCTGATCCTATGGGTGCTACGCTGCAGCCACTGTGGGCTCCTCACAGACTGACTTACTGTTGGTCTTGTGTTTGGATGCCTCCTGAGAGCAAAGATAAATCCGCTTCTTCCTGGGCTTCTGCGGTCAGGAGAAAGATTCATAAGCTATGAAGAAAAAGCAAACCAGCCGTGCCGTGTTGCTAGAGAGAACAGAACCCTTCTCTCCTTGTGCTTCAAAAGAGTGATGGTTGTGACCACCTTAGCATCATGCTTTTGTCTTGTTTCCTGATAAACCTTCCCAGGCATCTGCCTTGATGGCCTCCTAAGGATTGCTGACTAGGGCCCGTCTCTGCTAACACAAGCACCCGTTTCTGTGGGTGACTGTACTGAGCTAGGCTTTCATCAGTGGTCAGAAACTGCCTTGGCACACAACTCCCAGCTGGGGTTGGCCACTTGCAGTTGCCACCAGTATGTCCACCACCTTCTTGTGAGAGCTTTGAAGGCATGAACAATTGCTTTGCTGTGGCTCTAGTAAAAAAATTAAGAGCTGTCTAACAAGTGTAACCTGAATGCTCTGGCCGGCTTTGGGTTTGAGGAAAGGGACAAAAATTGGTGACAGTTGAGGAACATCAATGGGAGTTTCCACAAGAAATACAGATGCTTCTTGTGGATTATGGAAACCTTAGGTCTCCTTGTGCAGCTCCGGGAAGGGAGGCCGGAGAGACAATGTACCATTTTATTGACTGGCTGCATTTAGCCACCTGTCTCTGTTTTTGAGCAGCCCCAGTCAGCCCCGTGCCCTCTCTGCAGAGGGCAAATAAGCCTCTGTCAGGAAGAGATGGATGTAAGCTTAATCGTGTTGGAGTGGCTTTGGTTTCTTGCCTTCTGCTTTGTACTCCTGGCAGCATGAGCAGGTCTTCACCATGACGGACAAACTGTTTTCCATCTTTTGCTGCCGCTTCTTGGTTTGTGATGCAAAAAGATTCAAACTTCCATACCATAAAACCATTGCTTAAGAGTTGCACTTGGTTGAGCCAAGTGCTGGTATTTTGCGAAAGAATTTGGTGGGAACTGTCTGTGTCTGGCCCAGTCCTTTGACATATGTCCTTGACATACTAGACCCATGTTACATCTGCATTGCTGGTGAGGTTATTCAGTTGAGCAGCTGCCTGGAGTCAAGTCCCACTTGCAAAATTTGTTCTTTGTCTGAGCTGTAACTCGGCACTTGGGCACAATGCAGGTGTTGCTAAGGATCTCACTAGTCAAATAAAATATTTCTAAACCCTTAATTATCTTTGTCAAGATAAAAGACTGGGTTTTATCCTCTGTTGTTTACTACAGGATACTTTAAATTAAATTACAGCTGCAAAAAAACCATATTCATTAACCTTAAAAACTACTGGAAAGGGTGCCCAATGCAGAAATATTTAGGAATAGGGGCCTTTACAGCAACTACAGCTTCATCTGTATCAATAAGGACACCAAATGGAAAAACACATTTTAGGTTTATATCGAAACTCAAATAGTTGGCTGCACTTTTTGACTTGCCCAGGACTCCAGCCCAGCACCAGTCCATCCATTCACCACCCAAACAAGATTGCTACTGATACTTGGGACCTGATCCCCCTCAGATTTTGATTTTTTTGTTTGTTTGTTCAGTTTTGAAGATCTCCATCAAAATGGCAAACAGACCCAGCATACTGAGGTGAGGTCATGGCTGGCCCTTGGCCAGTCTCTTCTACACAAGTACCCCATTTCGTTCTGTGTCCGGAGGAAATGACTTTGCTCATTCTTAAGTTGTGGTTGTCAAACTTCATGCTTTATCCTCCTGCCTTGGTGCTCCCTTGGAGCACTCTTTGTTGCTCCTCAGCAAGAACCATGCAAATCCTTGAAGGTGGCAGTTGTTTCATCTGAAAGCTTTCTGCCTTTCTGATGGCAAAAGCGCTGTCCTTTCCTTTCCTGGTGCCACTCTTGAACTAGAAGCACACCTGGAGAGGTGCTGCAGTAGAGTAAAAGCTGATGGGAGTGGGTATGGTCAGGAAGCTCTTGGCACTCTACCTGGAAACCTGTTCTTGTCAGTAAAGAGAAAATCTGTATTCAAGACCTGTTATCAGCTGCTGTGCAGGGACTGAAGTCTGTCACGGCCAAGGGACTGCTGAGGTCAAAGTGGAGTGAGAAGACTCGGGGCATGCAGGGTGGTCTGGAGAGCAGACGAGGGCAGCCTGGCCAGTATTTCTGTGCTATTGCGCTTGGTGTCTATCCATGTGCTGCCATGCACTCTTTTTCTCCTCTCTTGTTACTCCCTGTCTTGTTTTCCCCTCTCTCCCCCAAAGTGTTAAAACCTAGTGGTCTGGGGTCTGCATGGAGTGGTGGATTGGTTATGGGTGACACACCACGGTGTACCTGGGCCCTGATGCCATGACACAGTGACCAGACTTGGCATTGCCTCTTGGTGAGCAAGGCCAAGGTAAAATAGCAGTAAGTAGGGGAATGCAAACTAACCTTATGCTCTCAGAGGTCTCATTCCAGTGAGGCAGGAATTAATAAATTCTTCTTTGTCTTTTCTGATGTGGTGGGAGTTTGATGGCTGCTTCCTTAGACCAGTCCTTGGGTGACTGGTTTTTACTAAGATGGACAAAATTCCCTCAATGCTTGTACCGAGGCAACGTTTATTTCCTATCTGGTACTGTAATTAATCTCAGATACAAGTGACCTGAGCTCTTCTGGCATATAGATATGATCTCTTAAGCACCACATTCCTGAAGGATGCTTTTAATTGTTGGGGATAGTCAATGTTATCTAACAAAACTGGTCTAGTCACAGCTCCCTACAAGTTTATGACAGTCTTTGAGGGGCTGCATGTTTTTTGTGGGGTTTGGGTGGTAATTTTTTTTTTTTATTCTTAATTTTTATAATGCAGCCCTGAATACTATTTGCATCATTCCCAATTAAACAAAGATCTTTTCTTTTTCTAAGAAGTAGTCTCTGCTCAAGATTTCTCCATCTTGAAGAAGAAGTCCCCAGCAGATACCTTCAAAATCCTCCAAACTGATTTTTAATTTCAAGGTCGTGGGGTAATCTAGAGATGTTCCTCCTTGATGCAGACCATTGTGTTGGTCAACATGAATGCAATGGCCTAAGTTTCTGTGTGGAGGAGGAGAGCAGGCACCGAGGCAGATGGTGCTGTGTACATCCCTGCTCTTCAGCCCCGGCTTTGGAAGGGCTGTACTACGGCTGGATTCACATCTGGCTTACACTTAAAAGCATCTGCACACATGCCAGCTTCCTACTGTTTATACAGCTGGATTTTTACACACCAAGCTTGTTCTGGGCTTTTGTCTCATCATGTGGTGAAAAGCTGAGGCTTGTTGGTATTTCTTTTGGCACCCTACCTTGCAGGGCAGGATATCTGAAAATGAGCAGTGTTGGTACTGGAGGAAAACCCTGTCAACATGGGTATCCCCCTCTTCTGGTTTCCAAGTACAAGCTTGTTTCCTACCCATATATTTATATTTGTTATATTTTTATACATTTATATACATCTGTGCAGTTATATACATCCATATATATATATACATGTTTTATGAAGTGATTCTAAGAGAGGAAATGGAAACATCTTACTCCAATGCAGGTAAGCACATCACCTCGTCTGTATCAGCTACAACTCTACCCTGTGCATAGTTTCAGCTCAGATTTAGGAAAGTAATGGAAAATGGTGAAAGTTAATAGCTGAAGTTTTGACCCCTGCTTCTGTTGGAAAGGAACGTAGTATGATGCAACCTGTCCGAAATGGCCTTGGACATGCTGGCAAGAGGTATTTGAGTCAGGAAGTAAGGAAAACAAGTGGACTTTATTGGAAGGTAGTACTTTGTTTAAAATACGAAGCTAAAAGTTGGGTTAGGAGAGTCAAAGCATAAATTTAGGTGATTTATAATTTGTAGAAGGAAAAAGAACAGTGACTGATATCAGTAAACTGAAAAATTTGGTAGATGAAACTGTATGAGAAGTAGGGCTGAGGGAAATCGAAGTTCAGGTAAGTTAGCATTTCCTTTGAAGAAATTATCATGAAATCCAAGTTCAAGCTATTTTGCTAAGAGAGGATGGATGGGAAATGCCGTACAGACCAAGTAAACATAAAGTGGAAGCATCCAGAGAGTGAAAAGTCCATCATGATGCATACAGTAGTCAGTGAGTAGAAAATAAATACCATGGAGCTGCAGGGGCAAAATTAGAAGGTCCGAGGCGTAAAATGAGATACAACCAGCAAATAAGATAAAGAAAAAAAATACATTCCATGGATATTTTAGCTGCTTCTCATGATGACTAGGAAAGGGTGGCCCACTGGTAAATGAGCCACTGGAAAGCCAGCAATAGGTGATGTCAAGAAGCCAAAGCACTCCGTATCTTTGGGTTTTTTTTCCTCCAACCTTACCCATGTCACCACCAATGAATGTTTTTTGAGTTGACAGTGTTAATCTCAGCAACCAAGAGGTTGAATTCAGGGTGGAAGAAGAAGACAGCAGGATATTTTCCACTAGACTGGATCGGAGGGAGCTCACAGAAACAGTTATTTAGCTGTTGGCAGGATTTTTTTGAGAACTACTGGTGACTAGGGGAGATTCCTGAAGGCTGGGAGAGGATAACCAGAGTGCCCATCTTTGAAAAAAGGCAAACTAAGGGGGCCAAGGAGCTGTAGACCAGTCAGCCTATTTAGTGCATGGAAAAATGCTGGAAGAAATCATCAAGCAAATTATTTATGAGCCTCTAGAATATAGCACAGAGATAAGTAACAGCCAACAGGGATTTGTCAAGAACAAATCATGTCAAACTCACCTTATTTCCTCCTATGACAGGGCAATAAGCCTTGTGGAGAGGCAATGAATATCATATATCTTTGCTCAGCGAAGCTTCTGACACCATCTCACGCCGCACTATCCTGAAAATGCCATGGGGACGCGGACTGGGAGAGGGAGAAAGCCACCCATGATGAGACCTGTGGCGTCTCATCCCCGTGCTGGGAGGCACTGAGTCCCCACCAGCATTTTCGTGAATCGCTTTGGGATGGACGAAGAAAGGCAGAGCTGTCAATGGGAGGAGAGGTGGGAAGGTAGGGGTTCGACACACTCGTGGCAGGCAGTGGGGAGAGCTGGGCAAAAGGTGATGTTCAATAAGGACAAGCACAAAGGACTGGTTTTAGGTAGGAATAAACAGTGCATGTCCCAGGTGAGGAACTGTTAATGAAACAGTGGATCAACGGGAAAAAAGGATCTGCTGGGATTCAAGGGCATCGCAACCTGAACACGAAGCATGGCTGTGGAAAAATCAAAAGCCTCACTGGTTGAAGTGAAGGGGAGAATTGTGGGAGGGTGAGACTTTCTGCACCGTGCAGTGCTAGCAAGGGCTCAGCTGGCATTGTCTGCCCCAGTTTGAGCACTGCTGTTCAGAAAAATACAGATTAATTGGGGTGAGTTCAGGAGAGAGCACTGAAGGTGATGTGCAGTCTGGGGAGCACATCCTGTGTGAGAGGGTGAAAAGAGCAGGGTTTATTTGGGCTGAGGCTTGCCGAATAGTGGGGTGCAGGAAGGCAGGGCGTGAGGCGATGCTCTCCCTGCTGCGGACAGGACCAGGAGCCATGGCTGTGTGGCAGGAAGGGACCAGGAGGTTGGAAATGAGGGAGATGGGCGGTGAAGGTGCAGAGCGCTGGAAGAAAGCTTGTGTCCTGAGGGGACTGGTGGGCTGGCCACTGCAGGGAAGAGTTTGGGCAGAGCTGATCCTGCTGGGTAAGCAGACAGAGTGGTCCCCAAAGCTCTTTCCAGCCCTCGTTTCAGGGGAGGGAAATAAGGAGGGGAGTGGTTTTGTTTTCCTAAAGTTTTCCCTTCAGCCTGGGCTTTGTGCCGCACGAGGATGCTCTCCTGAAACCAGAGCAGGCGGCTGCTGCCTTGTCAGCGTTCAGAATACTCTTCTGTTCATGTGCCAAAATGAGACCTGCGTTAATCAGCACAACGGGGAGAAAATTAATATTCTCAGCACCTTCTCAATGGAAATGTTAGAAAGGAGGGCTAAATCGTCCCTGCTGCCCCGCTGTAATCCTATGCCACGGCTGGCTTTATTGGCTCTAAGGGGAGAAGAGGCACATTTACTTTCCCGCTGATACGACGTTAAGCATGCTCACTTCACAGGCGTGTGCAGTTAAAAGTGTAATTGCATGGAAGGTGAATTGATTGCAATTAACCTCAGGACTCGGCCTTGGGCTGGGGTGTCCTGCCTTCCTCCCTGGGAAAGTGCCATCGGGGGCATAACACATGGCTGATGAATACGTGTATCGTGGCGTGAAATACATACATTATGGGAGAAAGTACATAAATCATCTAGGAAAACATGTATTATACCAAAATGATCAAATTATAAATGAAGCACATAAATCATGAGATTACACTGTTGGATTGTATCAGGGACCATAAATTATATAGTGAAGCCCGAGGTTCACCGAGAGGTTCGTGGAATAATGAAATGGGACTCGTATAACTTAAGGAAAATGCCATTATCTCCGTGAAATGCAAACGCAAATATCTAGCTCGACCCACATGTATTTTTGCAACATCTTCTATCAGAAAGGCTCACAACAATAGGGCCAGTTAAGCACAATAAGCCCCAAGGAAGCCTCCCCTGCCGAAGCAAACAACGATTACACATTAAAAAGCATGTTCAAAAGATAAGTTTGTAAGGAAGATAAAAAGTCTCCAGCAGGGCTGATAGTTGGACGGCAAAGCTGCTCCGAAGGTTGGTGACACGCGAGCAAGCTGAAAAAGCCTCTCTGCTAAGTGCGAAAAGTAGGAAGAGTTATTCTCTGAGCAACCGCTTGATTTCCTATTGATGGAGAGCGCGGGGTGCTGGAGCTGGGGGGACGCGAGGGATGGTAGCTGGAAATGGGCTCAGCAAGGCGCTGCCTTGCAGCTGCAGCAAGGCAATTAAAAGTTAACATGAAAAAAATTCAAATCAATACACTCTACAATTGGAAGCCAATGGAGTTCAGGGGAAAAAAAAAGGGGAAAGGGATATTGAGTGCAGTCATTTCGTACCTGATCTTCTGTCACTGTTTTGCTTTTGTTGGTCTATTTTCCCTTCCTTACTCACTCCCAGAAGTAATTTACCTTTTAATCCCCTCCCCTGGGTTGGTTCTTCAAACAGATACAATTCAGCAGAAGAAAGGCCAGTCCAATAAAATAGAGAGTCCCAATTTATTTTTTCAAAATACAGCTTTGTTTTTTAACAAGCAGTGGTGAAAGAGACTGGCTGTCCTTTGGCTGCTGCCGGGATCCCATGTCATGGGGCGAGTCAGAGGGTTGTTTTTTTTCCCCAGTTGGTCACTGTGTGAATGATTTTGGTGCTGTAGTATCAGTTCGGGATTTATGCTCGTTCCCAGCATTGCTGAGCTGGGGTTGTGGTTGGTGTGTGTGTAGTAGGGGATTCCTTTGTCATAAACAAATTGTTTGACCCGTGTCACTCCTCAGGGCAAGTGCGAGCTGGAGCCAACTGAATTTATGTACTGGGAATGGCTGGTTTGTGGCTGACCCTGGAGGGACACTGATTCAACCTATTTCTGGCTGAAGATGCTAATAAGGATGCAGGAGATGTCTCAAGTGGGCAGCAAAACTAACATTTAAGAGAGAATGCCTAAAATGTTTTGTAGTAGGGACATATAATTTTTAATTATCAAGTATAGCAGGTGCAGTGCCCACTAATAGGCAGTAGCAAAATCCATCTTCAATAGCAAAATCAGCTTCAAGTTGGATGCTCAGCTTCTCTAAGAGAGGGCTCCCTCCTAATTTGTTCTCAGCGAGCCTGAGATGGGAACCTGGGTTTGTATCATGGGAAAATAAATACACTTACGAGGGAAAAATGGGGTTTGGACTGCTAATCCCTGGGAAGGGGAGGGCCACGCTCAGCCTCCTAACCAAAATAAGTTGGTTAAAAATAAATAAATGGTTGAGCCTGCTAGGTATGAGCATAATCATTTTACTATATGATCTATGCGTTTCATTAGTTGAGGTACACATTTCGCTATAATAAATGTGCTTCAGCAAGTGATCTATGCATTTCTTTCTGGAATGTATGTGTTTCACTGGAAAAGGTATGTGTTCATCAGCTATGAGTAATGCTCCTAACGGCACCGCATGATATTGCTCAGCTGGTATCAGTGCACCATTACACATCCATTCCCTCATGGCTCACAGAAACGCCAGTTTGGCAAGACAGCACATATGAGGCCCTGTCACTCCCGTATGGTGATGTCGCAAGGGCTGGAGGGCTCCGGCGCCAAGGGAGATGGAGTGAAGGAGGGGGAGCGGGAGGGCTTGTGTGCGATGCCTGCCTGCTGGGCATGCCCGAGAGGTGCGAAAAGCAGAGGAGCTGGTTGCAGCAGGTGGGCTGGGCTTTGGCAGCATGCACAAGGGGTGAGACTGCCAAGAATGCAGCTGGGGAGGCAGCTGGAAGTTTGCCCGCATGCTCTGTCCTCAAGTGCTCAGTGGTCCCTTCTGGTCTCTCAGAAAAGAGTAGGGAAACTTCTTTTCCTTCCCAAGCTCATCTGATGCCGTAGCATCCCACTCCAGCTCCAGCGGGCCAGCCCCTGCCAGAGTCCCTGCAGAGGTGTCCCCATCATCGCTCCAAACTTTGAATGTCCTCCTCATGTTCCTTGACGTCACCTCTGCCTTTTGGAAACAGCTCCTGCCAGCACCCGAGGCAAATAAAACTACGTGACTAATTGAGAAAAGGTTTCCTAACTGCTTGATAATCAATCCCCTCCCCCAGCGAGGCTCCTCACCCATTACAGCATTGTTATTCACTTGTAATGACATTGCTTATTACAGCAGAATACATATGAGTCTTGGCCAGAGAACTAATGATTTGTATCTGAGCCTTCATTTTAAAATCACTTTTCATCAATACATTCATTTTTATACATACAGCTTTATATAATTCATTACATATTTCCCTTTACTGACCTATTTTGCTGTACCCTGCATCTATCACTGTAGATACTATTCTCCTCTTCGGAAAAAATCCTGCCTTCTCTACTTTTCTGTTCATTAATATGCTCAGAAGCTGCAGTTACATGTATTTATGTATTATCTTATAGTTTTCTCCCCTCTATCTGAAAAGAAATGTTGATTCTGGAGAGGATTGTAAAATCTGAATGAATCTGAATTAATTAGGAGTTCTATTGATGTTATGTAATGCTCGTTTCGGTTTACTCAGTATATGTTTTCTGATTAGTTCCACTTGCTTTCTCCCTCTCTCTCTCTCTCAAAAAAAAAAAAAAAAAAAAGAATTAGACATTTCATAGTGTGTCATTCGGTAGCAGCAGTTTTAAAGGAAACCATTTCTGATGGAACTAGTTCAGCACTGAAATAGGGCTGAGTGTAGCTCATGCTCCAAACTGGGTCAGCCAGGAACACTGGAGACCATTAGGAGACCTGAAGTATCTGTTTTCCATGAGGGAATAAATATTTTGGGTCAGGTCCTCAGCAAGTATAAGTTAGAACATGTCACCAATTTATAAGCAGCTCTGGATATATGTCGTTATATGCACTTCTTGATAATATGCCAGTCACCGAGCAACAGGATCATCATTAAGGGCCTCGTTAAGAGTGGATAATGATAGTCCCTTTTGCCTGCGAATTTGGGAAGCCACAGTGTCATGGGTGAGCCCGGTACTTGGGATTCTTTCATGACCTCTCGGCATCTGTGTTGGTGTGGTACCTGCAGGCTCAGGGGTCGGCGGTCCCAGCCTGAAGGACCCAAACCAAGGAGGAGCAGGGGGCCAGGGACACAGGGCTGGAGTGATGAGCTCAGGGCTGCAGCAGAGGTCCCATGAGGTCTCCCACACTTTTATCCATTGCCTACTGCTGATGTAGCTGCCCCTGGCAGGAGCTCCTCTGCACTCTGCAGCTCCGTGCTGGTCTCCTGGGTGGAGGAGGACCCAGCTGGAGCAGAGCGGACTCCTTGAAGCTGAACCTCAGATCACACCCTTGTCATCCAATGGCGCGAGCTCTCCCCTACCTCTGTCTCAACGTAATTTCTCACCATCTTTTTTCAAACTGGTGCCTAAGGGTACAGAATTGTTGTGCCTAAGGATGTCTTCGGGCCCCACGCAGCAGCTTTGGGCCTGAGGCTTCAGAGCTTAATACAGGGTGTGAGGGGAGAGCAGGGCTGAAGGTGCTGTTGCTGGTGAACGTTGCAGCTGCTGTCATTGATGGACGTACCACGGGTCCACCGCTCATCTGCAGCACCCTCCTTCCCTCTCAAAGAGATGATGGAAGATGCTCTTGCTTCCTCACCAGACAGCCCAGCTCCTGCCTTACTCCTCCTTCAGCTTTTTATCCCATCCTATTTCATTCTGGGCTTGCGGGGCACGTCAGGATACCTGCCAAATATTTGCTGAATCAGGACTATGATTTGTGTACTGGCTTTTCCATACTCATTTGCTGACTATAAATTTTTGCATAGACTCTGGGACACGCTTTTTTAATTTGCTGCGAATTGCTGTATCCTTTTCAGATGTTTTTGCTACCATAGCATTACGAAATGAAGTTCAAAGAACACTAGTGGGAAGAAGATAGACTGAAGCATTACTTTTGCTTGTAAAATGTC
The DNA here is from genome assembly GCF_036417535.1 of Chlamydotis macqueenii. Taxonomy (NCBI): domain Eukaryota; kingdom Metazoa; phylum Chordata; class Aves; order Otidiformes; family Otididae; genus Chlamydotis; species Chlamydotis macqueenii. Next base: position 27,388,473 of record NC_141559.1, read on the forward strand.
CATAGGTTTTGAAAATAAAAAAATAAGGCGAAGGGGAGGAAATCAGATTATACAGACGACCACAAATCCTAAATTACTCTGGTGTTTTGGTCATCGGCTGCAATTCCAGTGGGGAGATAAATCAATTTGCAGCAGCTGCAGACAGCTATCTGAGTCAGGGCCAGAGCAGCTTGACTGGCGAGGCATGGTAAAAGTTAAGCGGCTGCTATCGCAGGAGGTTTCCTGAAGGTGCAGAGGGATGGGGAAGGACAGGGAGGAAATGAATTCATAAAACAATATTCCAAGTTATCTTGCCATTTTTATGAATTCAAATGTGTATGCAGTGCCTGCGATTTGCAAACTTGATGTGGTCCCACCTGTTTCCAATCTCTAAAAGTAACGCGGAGTAGAGGACGTTGCAGTTGTCCAAGCCTGCTTTGTTTGTTGCAGTCAACTCTTTCTTATTAGAACGTGATTTAATGTGTGTGGCAGCAATAAAACTACTAGTTTTATGTTCTTTTAATCTCAGATGGAAGCTAAACTTGTTTTTCCAAAATGCTAAAATCAGCTGTGATCTAACACAAGATTCTTGAAGGCCGTAATGCTGAGCTCCTGTCAGGGTAAAAAAATCTTTAGTAATAGTGTCCCAGATTGTCAAAATAAAGTATTTATAATGAGAAAATGTTTGGGTTTTGTTTTTTTTTCAAACCATGGAAAGAATATTGTATAAACTACAGTTGATCTGCCTCTTGCTGCAGTTTCCTTTACTTTTTTACCTTATATGCAGTTAATTTTGGAATATATAATCAGAGATTCTCAAAATAGGCTGAATGATTAGTGTGTTGCTCTTATCCTTTTTGCTTTCAGTCTACAAGTAAGAGCCACAATTGGTTAATGATTGTCTGATATTTGTCATAGGCCATCTTTTCTGCAAATCCATTTTCCATGTGTGATAATCATATCCTATTGTAGACCTACGGCCGCAAAAGGGTTGAACAGCATACTCAACGCATCCATGTAATGGGTGGCATTCTCATGCCAAATTATTTCAGAGTACTATCTGTGCCAAATATATTCCTGGCTCCAAATGCTGTTTTTCCCCTCATTGTGCATATAAGCTCTGCTTTCCTTGCCATAACTCAGTGTTTGGAGTAGATAATGATGGCTGCTGATGATGCATTTTAATACGTCTAACAAGCCAAAACACGTATAAAATGCTACCTTCCTCCTGTTCTTCCCCCCACATCAAACAGTGGGCAGACAAAGGCAGAGACGGATTTTTTTAGTTTTTGTCTCAGGGTTGGTGATGCAATACTAAATGTTGGTGGGGTTAAGGCAGAAACCCATCGGGAGAAATAGTTTCTTGTGGAAATGTCTGCAGAGGTCCTTTCCTGGCACCTACTCCAGGCACTTCCAGTGGGTTGAGGTCTCTCAGCAGAAGTTTGGATTTTAAAGTCTTTAAAGCATAAACCAAGAGAAAAGCTTGGAAACAGCATCAGCTGTAGGGCAATTTCCAAGTGATATTTTGAAAGGTAAGTACGGGCTGGCCTTCCTACCCTTCACGCATATGGGGGTTGAGTGAATGGAGAAAGAGAGAGCATGAAAGTATGGCATGATCGCCAGTCAAATCAACCATTTCCTTGCTGATGCCACTGTTTTTTTTCTAATTTCTTGCACATTTAACATTACGTAAAGGGTAAAGTATTTCAGACCTCCCTTGTGAACTACTCTAATGCATAATTTATAAGAACTTCTTAGTAAAACCTTATTGATTGCACCTCAGATCTTGATAAACCAATATCACAGCTGAAAACTGTAATTTATGAATTTTTTTGAGTAATAAATAACATTAATAGGGCAGGGTTTTTGTGGGACAAGCCCATAGAGTGAAAAAAATTGGTTTTCCTTGTGTAGGAAAAAGGTATAATTGAGATCTTTGTCACCAGAAAGATTTGACAGTGCACTAGTGTCTAAGACTTTTACAGGTGTTGGTATGGAAAAAGACTTCCATGTTCAAATCATTCCTCTTGCTGCCTAAGCAAGATGATGCATGACCAAGGAAGCATCGGTAAGGGAGAACTGTGCCAGAGGGTGCTCCTGTTGGGAAACCAGTCTGTGCCCTCTCCTGGTAGTTTTCTGGTTGGCTTCCCAAAGGAAAAAATTGCCAATGGGTCACACGTGTTTGGGGGCGAATGTCTGAAAACATGTCATCCTGACAAAGAGATTACCAGAAATTCAGGGTCTCTTGAGGGTGGTGGTTATTCCAGAGGAGCAAAGTGGGGAAGCTGAAGGGCTTCAGAGAGCAGCAGGTATATCTTCATGGCTTGAAGTTTCACCATGATCCTCGTTACCATCACTGATGGATTACTCAAGCCAAACTTCCTTTATATATTGCATCATCATGATTATTGTTATCATTGTAATCATTAATTTTGAGTCAGGAAATGTAGAGGTCACATATATGTACCCCACAATTAGGTTTTTAACAATATTTAAGCCCTCAGCAAGAGCACAAAGCAGAGAAATTTATTGTGCTGCTCTTTTGTAAAGCCTTTGGCGCCTCACATTGAAAGCTCTCTCGCATGTGATAACCAACAACAGGGCTTCAACTTCATAGACCTTTCTAAGGGTGGAAAAAAAAAAAAACAAAAAACAACGGTCCTCAGAGTCTAGTCATAACCTTTGGGCTGCATGTTCGTGGCAAGACCGGAGAGCTCTTATAAAACCCATTTGGTGTCTGAAATACATATGGTTACGTCACAGTAATCAAGTACAATCAAATCCAAACTTCCACCTGCGATTTGCAATTGCATTTGGCTAGGGTTTTTGTATAGGCAATCGTGTCGTACCAGTAACACAGGTTGATTAATTCAGGGGATAACATGATGCTACGTTAGCCTTACAGCTCGGTTGCTGCCTGGGTTTGCTCCAAGAGGAACCCCACATAATTAACATGACTCTCACCCTTTCACTTTTAACATGCTTCCTAATTAAGCTCTCCAGGATCTGAATTTCACTTTCTGGCCACAGTGGCTGCAAAATGATTTATCCCCTGATGATGGTCACTAGCGCCAACCTTGCTGTCAGGGAAACACGCTGATGCATTTAACTCTTTGAATTATTTTATCCCTTCTCCTCTCCTGTTTAAGCATAGAAGTCTGGTGCAAAACCTTACATTTCCAAGCTGGAACGTCAACGTGCAAATGTATCTATAGGACATCTCTTACCCATTTATGTACAAAGGATGTATATATAAGAAATGATATGGATGAATATAAAAAGACTTTGACCTGTAATTAGCCTGTCTTGCTTTTTAAAAAAAATCTTTATGTCACTCCATTTGCAGATTAATTAAACCTAATAGATGTAATGAAACACAAAGTGAGCCGATTGCTTTGTAGAGATTTAGTATTGATTTGTATGCTAAACCGGCTTTTGTGAATTTTAAACAATTACTGTCAATAGATAAATTTCTGCAATAACTGTTTTATGTTTTAACAGGTCGTATGGAGGTGCAAAGTCCACCTATGAATATAGTAGATAATTAAAAAATCCCCACCTCATTTGTATTTACACAGCACCTCCAGATCTTTGGCCGAAAGGTGTTGTTTACACAATATTATTTTAATTTCACATGACAAATGTGCTACTGTGAAGCTAAACATTCATCATTCCCCGGGCGTACTTTCCCCTTCTGTGGCAAAGTGCTGTCAGCTACTGACACGGGCTCTCCGCAGATAACGCCGGCTGGCAAATTGCACTCGCATACTGGAGAAATCCCATTTCCAAAAAAAAGCTTGCCACGGACGTGTCCATGGGCCAGAGGGCTCCCAGGTACCGTGACCCCTGAATTGGGCTGGTCTCCTGCTTCCCAAAGCCATGATTCCCTGGCTGACTTGAACCGCGGCCAAGCGGGCTGCGAGGGCAGGCAGCCCCGCCTGCCCGCATCCATCGTGGCTGCTGAAATGGGAAGGACGTGGAGCCAGCAATGATGAGGAGGGTTCGCATGAATCCCTCGAGCCAGCAAGCAGGGTTTCCTAATTGTCAGCTGCGCTGCGCCGGGCTTGTTTAAAATAATTAGAGTGTGGCGGCTTAAACAGACCGGGGGGGTTGGGGTGGGCTTTTTTCTTTTTTAATCCGTCCGTATGGGTTTTTATCGGTTGCTATCAGCTCTCTGCTCATTTCTGACACCGTCACTCTGCCAGGCGGGGGGATGGGGAGGGGGGAGGGGGAGCAAGAAGGAAGGTATTATATTTTAAGTACACGAACGCAGTCAGAAAGAAACAGGATGAACCAGCCCCAACGTATGCGATGGAAGGAAACAATACACCAAATACATCCAAACTATATTATTAAAAAATAAAAAAAAAAAGGGGGGGAGGAAGAGAAAAATCTGCTTTCTCCTCTTCCTCCTCTTTTTCCTCTAAGAGGGCTAGCTGAAATCTTTCTTAATTACCGCTTATTTCAATGACAGAATTGTAATTTATCATTTAGTTGTAATTTGACATATGTTCACACCTTTGCCATTTCCAATTTCCTCCTTCACTCTAATTGTCTGCCTGGCTCGCCTGTCACGCGCGCCTCCTGGGATTAATTCGAGCTGTCTGTCTGCAGCGGGCTGCCAGCGCGCTGGGGGCTGCCGGGAGCGTGACAGTGTCACGGCGCACACCGTTTAGCCAAGGCATTACCCTGCCGTCACGCTCCCTCCCTTCCTCGGCCCCCAGTGTTTATTGTTTAGCCCATTTTTGCGTTTGTGACTTTTCGGGGTTTTATGAGACTCTAATTACGCTCCCTGGCTGTCAGCTCAAAGCAGAGGAAACCTTGCCGTAATTAGTGGGAGGGGGCCCTGGCAGCGGGGCTGCGGGGACCAGTAGATGTCTCTCGCTCTGCCTCAAAAATACACACTGCCTTTAAACGTTCTGCCTTCATTTTCCTCCGTGGCTGTTTATGCTCCTCTCTCTCGCTGACGTGGCCTCGGTAGAGCCACTGCACCTTTCTTCCCCAGCTTTTGGTCCCCCCAGCCCCGCTCTCCTTCTTTAACACACTGCATCCTGCTTCAGCATCCTCTTCAAACAACCTTTCTGTGGCCAGGTCCTACTACACCCCGGTGCAACTCTGCTCACCAGGGATGAATTTGGCCCAGGGTATGTTTGCTTGCTGAGGATGGTAATATAGCAAGGAAGGGCACCATATGCCCAGCGTGTGAGTATGCACCGTGGCTAAAAATTAACCTGCCAGCAGCTGCTTTGGTCACCAAGGAGGCATGCGGGCACCTTTCCCCGTGGCCGGTCCTGCTGCTTGTGCTGAGCTGGTCTCCTTATCTCTGTAAATCTGCAACATGTGAGGTTGTTGCTGCCGGTCCAGAGAGGCTGCTTGTTTTCATCAAGGGAAGCGATATTTCACCAAAGTCTTGTGAAATAACACCAAAGATTAGCTTCTGAGCCATGCTTTTCATGGGCATGGTCTGAATTTACACCGTGATGCATTATCCGGCCCCCTGTTCTCTGTCCCACCCGGATTTCTCCCAGAGGCTCCCCACGGGCCTCTGAAGCACATGTGGATGCTATACATCTCACGCCGCGTCGCCCGTGGAGTACCACCCTCGGAGCTTCTCTTATGGATAAGGACAACTGGAGAAAGCTGTTCAGTGTGGCTGCTGCTATGGTTTTTTGATTTATCTTTCAATTTTTGCCTGAAAGGACAGAAAACATCCATTCTTTTCCCAGTTTTCCACGGCGATGTTTTCCATGGGCATAGGCACGTGGGCTAGAGCTATTTGCAGATGTTTCACAAGAGCGGGTCCAGCCCCAGCCAAAAAAAAAGGAACTTTTTTTCTCCCAAGAGAAACCTGGCTTAACCAACCAACTTCAGACAGTCTGAAGGCAGAAAGCAGAGCTCACCCTCTAGCTTATCAGCATCTTTTATTGGGTGGCTCCCTAAAATGCCCATTGCCTTCCATTTTTTCCTCTACATTTCCTTTGATACCAAAGTAAAGAGAGTTAAGCAAGGAAAAGAGAAAAACTACCTGTTCCAGCTGCTAAGTGAAGCATGAAAATGCTGAACAAAAAGGTTTTTTTTTTAAAAAAAGTGCCAAATATTTATTCATTTTCCAGTGATTTTAAATGTCCCATCCATCAGTACCTGCAGGCATAAAGGAGAACCTCGCAGAAGCCAGAGTAAATTGGCAAGTGTTGCTGACCACGTTGGTGATGCAGATGCTGGGGCAGGTGAATTTTGGAGCAGGCACATTTGCACTGGGTACTGTATGCCCAGTCCTGGCACATAACGTCTATGAACAGTGAGCTCCAACCGTCACCTTTATTTTAACCTGCTCTTCTCAAGCCTTAGGTAAGTGCTGTAAGTCCAGACTTGATGGCTCAGAGTGCCTTAATAGATGCCTCAAGTACATTAAATTAAGATAGTACCCTGAAAACACCATCCAGTTCACAAAATATCACCTCCCTACCCCAAATTAGCCCAAACCTCTCATTCAGACCATCCTGAGCCTTTCCTGGCATCGCCTTGGCAATGCACCACGAAAACTGCCTGACTGGAGAGTGCAAGCTAGAGGTTGACACCTCTTGGCATTTTCAGATCCGGATGGAATTAATTTCAGAGCCAAGGGACACTGGAAGAGAAAAAAAAAAAAGAAACCAACCCCAAAACAACATCTCAGTTGAGCTGGGGACAAAAAAAGCACGGTTGGTGGCACCGTGAGAGGTTGACCAGACACTGCCTCTCAGAAACCCTTGATTCCCACCGGCAATGCTGGCTTGGGGCCATTTGCCATCCCGCAGCGGCCGCCGTGTGAGCAGGCAGAAATGCTCCTTGGAGTGCAGGTACACAGAGCAGCTAATGCAGAGCTGCTGGAAAATACTTAATGTCTTGTAGGAGGCAAGACTGAATGGATTTACATTTATTTAGATTTTTTTCTCCCTTTCAATGTCTGCTTCCTACACTGCTGACCTTTTAACATTATTTCAGTACTTACTGACTTTGTTTTCTGAGTGTTGCTGTTGAGCTAGATTTTTATTCTCCAGTTTCCTGCTTTTTACCATCTAGGATGGCCATCCTTCTCAGGCAGTTTTGTTTGAACATCAGGATATTTCTAAAGTGTCTACAAAATTTCAGGAGCTGGCATTTCTGGTCAACTTAGCTGCCAAATTATGAGCAGCTTTTGAAAATGCAAAATGCCTCAAGCTGAGTCCTAAAAAAGAAGGTCCTCCAAATACTTAGTCACATGCTCCAGTCTTGTCTAAAGACTGGGGTATGAGGTGCTTATAATTTAGTATTAGATCTCCACTGTATTTATGGCCTATTTCATATATTGGAGCTATTTCACTGGAAATGGTGTTGGAAATCAATGTGCTCATTAGAAGCTGATGCTAAGTGCTTTTGAAAATTCACTTTCTTTTTCATTTCTCCTAGCTATCAATTTTGTTTTTGTTTTAAACCTGACTTCCTAAGGCCTTATTCATTAATAGATAAGCAGTAATAAGTAGGTTATGAGAATAGATAGGCTCGTCTTCCAAGCTGGCATACCCAGTGAACTTCCTACCTAGAAATAAATCTGATTTTTCAAGGATGTGGAACTCCTTTGGCTCACAGAGGATTTCTGAAAATCACACACTTTTGCTGTATCTGTGATGAGAATGACAAACTCCAAACGGGAAGGAAGGAGTCTGTCTGGTCCCCAGCTGGAAAACAACCTTATGGGTAGTTGTCTTCTACAGTACCAGCTGCAGTGCTCCATACTGTCAATGGGGAAGGTAAAGGGGATAAAATAGATGGGCTGAAACATGAAGTGCTGGGGGAACAGAAGGAGGTGCTGACTTTTGTAGAGTTTTTTCCTTTTTTAATTATTAGCCTACTTTTTGGACATTTATTGTCTCAGCAGTGCTATTCATGCCCTGTGTCACAGTAGGTGCTTCAGTACTGTCTCATCCTGAATGGCCTGTAACATATGTTTAGGAGGAAAAACCTTCTCATGAGTAACCCAAACGCCTCAGCCCTTGCTAGTCATTCACAGCTCTCGTATGGCTGAATGGTCGGTGCGGTTACACACACTAGACCCCATAAATGTGCTCAGAGCTGGCAGGAGTAGGCTCTGTCTAAGTAGTGCACCCTGAACGCATGGAATGGGCATCAGATCCCCCAGTCTCTTGGGAGAAGGTCAGGTGTTGAAGGACTCGCCCAGAGCCGTGCAAGAAGGTAACGGTGGAATGGTACTGAAGCAGTCGCGGGTGGCTTTTCTTGATCCTCTCTTGATCCTCAAGGCGCTCCCTTGATCCTCTCTTTAGATTTCAACAAAAACCTCTGTTAATCCTGTTGCTGCTCATGAGACAAAAGAAAGGGGAGGAGACCCCAATAATGTTTGACTAAGAGGCCTTACAAGTCCTTTGCTGTATGCTTTCTGAGCTTGTAGTAGTTTAGTATTGCTCTAGCTCCTACTTGAATGTGGTATAGGGCTCTTATAGATGCTTGCTGAAGAACAGGTGAAAAAAACTCCTTGGCATATCCTCAGTATGCAAGTTTGACTTGTTGCATCCCTATAAATCAAATGTACTTTTTTTTCCAAATGAAAAGAAAAACTCAACCCAACCAAACATAGTAGCTGTCTATAAGAATATGAAACACTTCTTATAAATAATGGAGGGAAAAGCCTCTTTCATTCATGCATGGAAAAAGAGAGCTGAAATAATTTTGTTTTGAAGAGTTGAAGAAAGCACTCTCCTCTGTCCCTTAACCTTCACATAGAGAACAAGCATCAGCACCTTGATCCCTAAACGTAGTGCTCCAGGAAACTATGAGAAGGCAAAATCAAGGTGCGTCCTCATGGAAATTGTTTTTATGCACTAAAATATAGTGGTCGCTGCTGGTGCCCGCTATAAAATTTTTATATGTAGAAAGCAGCAGGCTATCACACTTTTTATATATGCATATATAAAAGTGACAAGCAGAGGAATAGGATGCCTGAAGCTGTAGGATATGACTGTTATAGGCCGCAGTCCTTTTTTTTTCATCTCAATGGGAAAAGTTTTCTGTCATTAGCTCAAAAATGCAATACAAATGTTTTCTTCTTTCAAGGCCTGAACGCATCAAGATACCTTCCTGCTTTCCTCCAGGCATTTAGCACTGTTGCCCTCTGCTTGTTAGCATTTCAGGGTGAGTTATGGCGAGTTGTGGGGATGGTTCTGGCTGCCAGGACCGTGGGCATCTGCTGTATGGTTCAAGCATCCTGGGTGTGGCCAGGGCGAGTGTGGGCGAAAGGGTGGTCACCGGCACCTGCCAAGTAAAGCCTTGTCAAATTTGAGAGCTGGATGAAACACTGTTGGCTGAAATCTTGTGGTTTCTCTTCCCAGACATCTTTAAAAACTTAAGGCCTGAATGCAGAAATAGGGGAGGTAAAGGAGGGGATATACCAAGGGACATGGAAGCACAACCAGATTTCCATCTAGTCCAGAGAATTGTCCCTGGCAGCAGCAGCACTGGAGGCTTTGGGAGAATAAACAGGAATCTCTTATGTATGGAAAGCTGCTGTACGAGCTCTCCACCCATCTTCAGGGTCAGATGTATTCCCAGCCTCATTAAACCCAGCATTTGCCCATGGCTGGTGGAATTGTTGAAATTCCTGAGGTATTCCTGATATCCAGAAGGTCCTTGTTCCTGTTTGCCCCAGAGCGTGCAAGTGGCTGTGGCTGTAGCAATGCTGGTGTGGTGGTGATGGGGCATGCTGGACTGCGATGTACTGTCACAGTTTCATGCCTTGGTAAAAAGAAGGCATTTTCAGGATGTAAAGCTACGTAGTTTTGTCAGACATGTCTTGTCTTTAGGACCTAGAAATTAGGTTTTTGTGGAAGTTGAGTACTTCGGACACTAAGGCCAGGTGAAGAGCAGCTTGGGTTGGGAGAAGATGTTGAAATGCCAGAGGTCCCACAGCACAGGTGCAGACATTTTACTGATGTTTTTGTGATCTGCTGGACTTGCCTTTGTGTGCCGTATACGCATTTCCTTGTCTGGGATATCCCAGACAGAAGTATGGGAGGTCTACATGTGCATACATGTCTGTGAGCACATAGAGACAGAAATAAATATACCTTGGCGTGCAGACTCAAACTGAAATAATTTCCAGCCACTCGGAAATACTCCGAGCTGCAGCTCTGCTGCTCACCTTAGACAGCAGCTCATGACTTGCAGTAGTGCATCCTGCACCCGACAGGACCGTGCCCTTGAGCCCAGCATGGGACAACCTCTGTTGGGTGGCAAATGTCTGCCAGGAGCAGGGACAACCAAGGAAAGAAACTTGGGAGAGTCTGCAAGGAGCACTTGGTTCCTCCAACACTTGTTGTTGTGAGTGCTGGGTTTACCCCTTGTGATTTGTTTGAGGAAAAAAGTTAGGGAGGAATAAAGTAATAAGCTGAGCAGAAAAAGAATTGTTATCAGAAAATTATTTGTAATGTAGCCTTTAAAATAAATATCCCAGCTGTTCCTCTGCTTTACAGTGTCATTTCTAACTCTGAAAAGTCAGTGTATAAATCTAATGGAGTAGCTATTCGTAAAAGTTCATCTTGAGTAATAAAAGTAACAATTTTCTGTAATGATATTTTATAGATTTGAATAAGACATATAAAATATTTTTGCTTTTATAGCATATGTAAAGGGAATAAGTATACGATGCCTATAAAACAGGGATTACTTTTAAATTCTTAAAATATTTCTAGAACAAAGTAAATAATACTCATAATTTTTTTCTGAAAAATCGATTTAAAGCGAGGTAGCAAAGTTTTCAAATATTTTATATGAAAACAATTCTCCTGCAGCTTCAGCGAAGACATAACACTCTTCCCTCTCTCATCTTTTAACAAAGGAAATTCACAGGGTCTCTTTTCCCTTCCTGTTGTGTATCCCTCCCTCTGAGCCCTTCAGCCCAATTCTTTGCCAGTGTGAGCATGTTACACATGAGTAGAAGTTGGGCTTTTATCCCCTGTGATGTAATTTCCACAAATGCCGACCGAACATTGCAAAGAAGAGATTTTTCATCAAGTGTGGAGGAAGAACACAAATCTGAAAGGCAGGAGAACTGGACTTCTGATTTATTTTGTACAAAGTCTGGAGCAAAAAATACCAGGTTTTAATGAGATACTGAGGATTGTGGATGAAGGTAAGCGCGATGAAAGCCTAGCTCTCAGGCCCAACCCTCCAGTAGAGCAGCACCAAGCTTGGTGCCGCTCTTTGAGCCCAAGGGACAGTGATGGGTCATGCCACTGCTGCACCCCTCAAGCTCTAGCACAGGTACCTGTCCCCTGACAGTGCTGCCACGTTCAGTGGTGGGGTCGTGGAGCACCATTGCGCTCCAGCACTGGCCTGGGGTCACCTGGAAGATCTGGGCTGCTCAGCTAGGATGCCCATGCGAGGGGAATGGGTGGGCAGCTGGGCACATCTGTGCTTTACAGCTACGAGGGAGCCAGCCCCCCGCACAGAGCTGAGCCTGTAACCTGTAATCCTGTGGAAACGCAAAGCCTCGTTAATGTAAATAGCTCTAGTTTGGAAAGCTTTATGAAAGAAACAGGAAAACGCGTGGCATGCGTGTGATTATTTTTAAACCTATTTCCATAGGATTTCTCTAAGGCACTGATGAGCATTAGATTTTTCCCTTATCAATAAAATATGTTTCAAAATGGCTTTGTCCAAATGTCATTTGAGCTACCTTCAGTGAAAAGCAGAGGAGTGCAATTTGGTTAAGCAGATAAAACAGACGATAGGAAGGATGGCCACATGTGGGGCTGCAGCCTCCTGGCCTCGGCTTAGGCTGACGCTCAGACGCTGCCTGACGTGCCGGTGTACGGCCAGCCACATCCCCTGCGGTTCAAGCCTTTCCGCAGTGAACCATGTCCTATTTGTTTTCAATCACAGCCCAGCAGGGTAAATTAGGAGCTGAGCAAGCCCATGCAGCCATTGGGCTTGGCCTTGCCACCCACCAGCATCTACCCAACAGCCTCTCTGCTGGCTTTTATTTGCCTGTTCCCTGCCCACTTGCTGCCCACCTGCCTGTGGCTTGCTGAGCAACGCCGCTGCCTGCGGGGCTGTGCGCGGCTCAGCACTTGTACCCAGGTGCGTGCGCGGCATGCATGCTGTAACATATATAATGTGTAATTGTATATTGTCTGCTGCCCTGCTCTGACATCCCAGTATGCACACTGGTGCGTGTGCAAGCGGGAATACGCAAACACACCTGTGGGTTTATACACACACACTTGCATACATATTCACTTTCTGCAATTACTTGTAAGGCATGTTAAAAAAGCAGTCTTGAGCAAAAATAAAATGTATTTTCATCCATGTGCTTACATATACATGTATATATACACCCACTAGAGATGGTGTGCAGCTATCTCAATTTGCACATCCACTTGGTAGTAAATCTTTGGGTATGCAGCATATGGTACAGCCATAAACACGTATATCTATGGGAAAATTAAAACCAGTATGACTCAACAGAGAGTTTACACATATTTCTATTGACTTGTCTATGTATTTATATCTACAACTTGGCTCCTGTACCTAGCTCAGAAGGTATCAGCATCACTTTGCCTTCATGCAAGCACAAAATACAGAGTCCTTCATGATGGATATTTCTGTACATACGGCCAGGTCATTATACAACCAAACCTCTCTTTTTATAAGGCTTTTCAAATAGGAAAACCTATAAAAACCTTATACAAGACACATTCAAGGGCTGCTGGCAGTGGATCAGCAACAGGCTGGCAACAGACTAATAATGATAAGCAAGTCATCTTTTGAGTCAAGCACCAGGTCACATTTTGGGGGTAAACCTTAAAAAAAAATTTTGGGCTGCAGTTCGGGGTTGGTGCTATTGAGGACTTCACGGTTTAAATATTGGCTGGGTCTGATTTTTTATTTTATTTTTTATTTGACAGTTGGCATATTTCTAAAAAGTCAGTGCACATTTCTGAAATTTCATTGCACATCCATGCATCATTACCTGTTTTCTTAGAGCTCGAGGGAGGCGATATTGTTGGGGGTTTTCTCTCATGTAAGGAGGCGAGGCAACGAGGCATAACAGAAGTGAAGGATGGCCTTTGGGAGAGCAACATAGCTTTTCTGAAGCACAAGTCTTTGGTTCAACTGGAAGTCCAAAACAAAGGAGAATCTCTGTCTCTCCCCCTCTCTCTAGCTGTACCTTGGTAATGAAAAGGAAACAGCAAGGGAAGGGAAAAAAAAAAAAAAAGAAGGGGGGAAAAATAAGTAGGAGCTTACTATTTTTAAAACCTGGTCCAAAGTTGAAGAGGCTGCTGAGCAGAAGCAAATACTCTTCAGAAATGCCTGACTGCAGTGCCGGGGTGAAATATTCCAGGAAAACAAAATAGAGGAATATTTTTAACAGTAAATATTGGAGCTGAATGAGACTGGCTCATACCAAAGAAAATGATGAACAAATGCTGCAGGGCATGCTGAAGAAAATAAAATGTTTACCCTTTATCCCAAACCAATTCAGCTAGGGACCATTTTAGGAGTTGAACAAAGTTCTCTGAGGTTTTTTCCTTTGCCCTTGTTCTTTTTCTTTTCAATAGCAAACCAAAAATGTGCCAGTGTCTCTGTTGTTGGCTCTTTGTTGGCCTGAGAACTCCTGGTCTGGAAGAGAGCAGCTTTTCTCCTGAAGGCTGAGCTTTGTTGTTTTGTCAAGGAGTGGAAATGTTACCGAGTTCAGGGGTTACTCTGGAGCCTCAATCAGTGGTAGGACTTAAAGGTGGGGAAGACAGGGGAAAACCCTCCATTTCAGTAAGCTGGGACCTGCAGGCAATTCCCCCAGTTCCCTCTCCCAAGGCAGCTATTCCCCAAAACTGGTTCTAATTTATTTGGTATTTTGGCAATAGTCTTTCTCTTTAGGCATGACTGGGTTCGATGTGGGACATCTGGGTGCAGGTTCAGTCTCTGAACTTGGATGGATATTTTTGGGGGGAGGATCATGTTATTCAGCTTTTCTCTAAGCTATTTTCTTGTTCTGTGTTTTGGCCCCATATCCTCTACTCCTGACAAGGACCAACAGCACCATGGTAGGAGAGAAAAGACATCCTGCAGTATTTCACAACTGGGAAATACTTTTGCTGTATTATTCCAAATTCTCCAGATTTCAGGAAAGCTTTTTTTTTTTTTCTTTATTTCTTTTTTACATCTGGGCTGAACAGCCACCATAAACCCTTTCAGATGTCCCCTTGCTGCCAATCAAGGGGAAAACAAACTACTCCTTCCCACCTGCCAAACCCCTCCCTTCTCCTGGGTCCAGGCATTTCCACTTGTGCTGGCAGGCAGACAGCTGAGCCAGATGTCAGGTGGGGCGTGGGGTGGTGCCCACCTTCTTGCAGCTTTCCTGAAGGCATGGCAGACAGGTGGCAGATGCCCGGCAGCTAGGGAGGCCGCCACTGCCGACCTGATGAGGGAGGCTGGCCAAACGAAGGCTCCACGTGCCCCTGCCTACGCAAAGATTAATGCCAACCTGCCAGGTGCCTGATCACATCTGGCCCTTGTGTACACGCATCTGTCTTCCCACCCTGCCATTTCCCCGCCCGCACCGGGAGCAGCCGCCCTGCAGGCCCCGCGCTCCCCTGGGCCCGCAGAGGTGCTGCAGGAGTTATGTTACACACATGCCGAAAGCCATTAATTAAATTAGAGATCTCCAACTGGGGCTGCAGAAGCAGCTGTGTCATCAATCATTGTGCCGCAGGCTGACACGCAGGCCGCATCACATGGAGGGAATTTTTTTTTCTTTTCTTTTCAGCTGAGGGCTGTAACCAGGGGTCCCATGTGGGAGGGTGGCACCGTGGAGGCTGAGGCACCTGCTTGGCCCGGAGACTCCCCCTCTGCGCTCAGAGTGGGTCTGTGTCTGAGGCTCCCGGGTGTTGTTGTGGTGGAAATTAATTGGCATCATCAAACGGCGTCCTGCGGCTGCTCGCGTTCCTTTGCATTAACATGCTGAGGGGCGACGGAGCTGCCGCCCCTGGGGCCAAGCCTATGTTTGGCGGGGGCTGAGTGTGCTGAGCCGCTGCCAGCGCACCCGCCAAGCCCTGGCCTGCATGGATGGGGAGCCTGATGCCCCCGGGGCTCAGCACAGGACCCCCTTGGGCCCTCACCAGCGTGCTCGGTAGCGTGGCATGAGAGATCAGTGGATCCCAGCCATGCACAGGAAAAGCTAATTTCTGTTATTTACAGGCGCTGGGCCACTCGATAAGGAACTTTCCCCCTGCTGCCAAAGAGCTATGGCTTTTAGGCAGTTAATCAAATAAGAAAGGCTAAGGGTAGTCGCTACACCCTTTGCAAATAGCAATCCAGACACAAGAGCAAATAATTTGTGTCAGTATGACAAGAGAAAATGGAATGTAAACTTGCTAAACAGCCAACAGATACCAGCTTTTAGATATATGTTTTTCTATCTCAGCCAGAGGAAAGAATGCAGACAGGTTTAAATTTGGGATCCATTTATAACGTCAAGTGCTCTCCCCGCCTTGTCCCATATTGGTGGGGAGAAACAGGCTTGCAATATCTTAACATTCCCCGGGCCAGCCTCTCCACGTCCACCGCGTGTTACGCTACCTACAGAGGAAAGACAAAGCCTCAGCAATTTTATTCAGGCCTGTTTCGCAGTGTAGGTCATCCGAGCAGAGTGCGGAAACAATAGCGTGTGCCAATCTCTCGGCACAAATACTGGCCCACAAATAATGAACGCTCCTAGCAACCGCCGAGAGAACCAGCGAAAGTTTTAATACTTTTTTGTGCAAAATAAAAAAAAAAAAATTAGTTTTGCAGCGGTGAAAAGTGGCCTGTGTGTAGACGATCTGCAAAGAGAAAATTGTCAGATAAATTATTTGTATTGAGTAATTTGATCGGCTCTCCTTGGAAGCCTAATGAATAGGTTATTTTCTGCAACAGCTGCTGTTCAAACTCTCAGGCGTGAATCCACGTGGTTTTGCTGTTCAAAGGGAATTACTGTACTGACTTTTTTAAAGTAACTTTTAAAAAGTAAAACTAGACACACTGTTTGTTGACAGGGAGGAAAGATGGAGCAGGGAAGATTTAAGCAGGTAGTAAAATTATCGTGGAGCCCTAAAAATGAGCAGTAAAAAGGGTAATTGTGTGAAGGCACAGATAACTTGCCTGTCACTGGGACTGTAAGAGAGCAAACCATCGTGGCTGGCCGTGGTGTAATTCAGACATGTCATCTGCATTTCACGTATGCTACTATGGAGAGAAAATTGCTCCCAGATGGGCTGTGAGGCTATGTGGCCCCAGGGACTCTGCTCCGGGTAGGGTGTTACCGTGCAGGCAGCGTGCTCTGGAGCTACTCCTCCTCGGTTGTCTACTTTATTTATACGAGGCCAAATACCACCTGCATGCATGTCAGTGGAGGGATCTAGGAAAAGTGAAAGATCTTGTAATGGCTTTGGGGGGAATCTGCACCCATGCAACAATTTACCACTCGTGACATTTTGTCCATCATCTGCTTTTGTCCAGAGGGAGCCAGATTTCCTTCCTCATTTACATTAGCTCATACCTGCCTGTGGTAGGCAAAGGCTGACTTGAATCTCTTTTATGGGTGATATTTGCCTGCGTTTTCTTCTGACTAGGTCTAAATGGGGTAAAGTGTGACCTGCCAACCATAAAAAACTGAATTCTTCCACTAGCGGTGCGATATAAAGGCACATCTCTGCGTGCCTGCCTTGCTCTCTTGCCCTGCCTGTGAGCTGCCTGTGTCTGCCCTGCAAATGCTCCCTTCCTTCGGGACACTTTGCCCAGGTCATCTTACAGTTCATCACTCAACTTCTACACACTGGATCTTTTTGTAGCACCTAGAAAGTAAGATTTTGGGGGTTTTATTTCATTGTTCTCTGCATCTATTCAGAAACTCAGTGTTTTCTTTTTCTTGCTCTTTTTCTTCCTTTTCTTGTCAAGGTAATCAAGAGGATGCTTGCTGTATAGACAACTCGAAGTATGGAGTACCTATTGAGGTGAAGTGAAAGGTACCTCAGATACCAATTGGCTGTGAGCTGGTTTTGCCTTCTGTTTCTGCAGGAGTAGATTTAAGCAAGCTACTGCAATAAGAAACACTGAGGGTGGACTGCATACATGTTTAAGGAAAAGAAAATCACCCTAAAAAAAACCAGGAAAAGCAGCCAAATACACATTTTATATTGAAGAATTTGGTGGCTAGCTCTTTGAGTGGTGCTTACCGCTGTGAGCACCAGCTCATTTTGGATGCTTCAATGCTGAGTCCAAGGTGAATATTACCTCTTTGCAAGGCCATTGCAATTTCTTCCAGTGATTAAAGGAGCCGGAGGTGTTAGGAGTGCGGTGAGAGAGCCTGGAGGAACTATGCACCCCTCCCTGTTGTCCCAGGACCGTAATCCTAGACTGTGGTATCACCTTTCCTTTGGGACGGAGATAGAATCATAGAATAGAATAGTTAGAGTTGGAAGGGACCTTCAACGGTCATCTAGTCCAACCCCCCTGCAAGAAGCAGGGACATCTCCAACCAGATCAGGTTGCTCAGAGCCTCATCCAGCCTGGCCTTGAGTGTTTCCAGGGATGGGGCATCCACCACCTCTAATCAGGTCCCTTGCGCCCTGTAAATTGAGGTGAACACACTGGCTTTGCACCTGCCACCAGTGAGTGTCAGCTCTGGCCTCTCATTGTCCAGTCTGCCTGGATATTGCTCATTGTGTCTGTGCATCTTCTCATTTGCTTGGGGGTGGGCTGAGAAATGCCCCTAGTTGTGATGGAGGCTGGTGAATTGAGGGGACAGTTTGCACCCATTTTGCTTTCACAGCTTCTCGTGATGTTTGGGCTGAGCTATGGAGGAAGTCACACTTTTCCCTACTATCTGGTTGTAAAGTGAAATCCCACGCTCCTGGTATTTTTGGGGCAGAATCTACTTAGTTTTTTGTGAAGGCCATTGCAAGAGTGTATTGAGTAGTTCACGTTTAATCCGAATTAGTATAGTATGCCTCTTGATTACCTGTATATTTCTACTGAAAGTTTTCTTAATTATTGAAAAAAAAAGCTTTTTGGTGTTTAAAAAAACATTAACTTTAAACTTGTTCTTGTGATTAATTTTGAATGTCTTAACCTAACAAAAATATAGTCTTTGATGTCATTTGAAAAAATTGTCTTCCTGCCAGTTTCAGCAACTGCATTTTGGTCTGAGCACAGCCTGTTCTCAGCAGCCAAGGTTCTCTGCAGCCAGCGAGGAGCATAATTCCTGTCGTACCTGCTCACTCCGCTCTTATCGCTCACCAAATCACCTTTGATCACCTATGATCTTAGAATCATAGAATGGTTTGAGTTGGAAGGAACCTTCAAAGGCCATCTAGTCCAACCCTCCTGCAAGGAGCAGGGACATCTCCAACCAGATCAGGTTGCTCAGAGCCTCATCCAGCCTGGCCTTGAGTGTTTCCAGGGATGGGGCATCCACCACCTCTAATACCACCCAGTGTTCTACCACCCTCATTGTAAAAAATTTATTCCTTATATCAAGTGTGAATCTACCTCCCTCTATTTTAAAACCATTACTCCTTGTTCTGTCACAACAGGCCCTGCTGAAGAGTTTCTCTCCATCTTTCTCATAAGCCCCCATTTAGGTATTGGAAGGCTGCTATAAGGTTTCCCCGGAGCCTTCTCTTCTCCAGGCTGAACAGTTCCGGCTCTGTCAGACTGTCCTCATAGCAGAGGTGCTCCAGCCCTCCAGTCATTTTCATGGCCCTCCTCTGGACTCGGTCCAATAGGACCGTGGGTGAGCTTCTAGGGGTTAAGTTTAAAGACAGGAAGCTGTAACAAATGCCAGGACTTTGAACCAGACAGGGATGTGTGAGATGCTGGCATAGACAGTGGGTTACGGATATTTAGACTTGTATTCATAAATAGGCTTCAATGTGGATTTTGGAGGTACCATCCACATTTGTTATCCGTTAATTCCTGTCCTCCTACTGAGTGCAAGTGCAATGTGTTGTGTTTGACACTTATCTGACTGAGTCACCAGTTCGCAGATGTTACCAGTTGTGGGTAGAAACCATCTGCAGATTCAGGGGTCATCTCCCCAGAATGATGACTTGGATATTAAAGCAACACTTGCACATTATAATTATCACCAATGTTGGTACCTATGTGCAACACATATAATAGCAAAAGTACGTTGTAGCAGCAGGTGGCACCTGGCATTCTCTGCCACATCAGTCACATTTGGTTTTTCTGTGCATTTGGGTTGATATATATATTTTCTAGATAACTAGGATACTCATTTTCAGCAGGGAAGCAATTTTTGCAATACCTTTCCTAGTCTGATATGTGTACGGTGCCCTTTTTTATCTGAGCTGATTAAGACGCATGTTTCTTTCCTCCAAAAATGCTCGCTGAGGTAACTATTTACACATGATACAAGATCAATGGGCTAATAATTAAGGCAGGAGTGTGATGCTATTTCAGGTCTGTTGCCTGTTTATTTGAAACATCTGTCTATGAATGTGGGCTGCATGATACAGAGATTGCCATGGTTAAAACTCATGTTTACTGAGTGCTTGGTAAATAGTTGCACAACTTTCTGTGTAAATGCCAGCTAGCACATTAGAGTTTCTCTTGGGCGGTTTCGCTTAGGCACAAGCCTTCTCCCCAATTGTAATATGTAACCATACTGATCTTGCTTGCTTGCACATACCTGTATGGAGCGAGGCGAGAAGGAAATGTGCCACTAAGAAAGGACTGAATTTGTGTTTAGCCCGGAGAGGTGAGGACTGAGAGGAGGTGTGAAGTCAGTCTTTAAAGAGATGAAAGGCTACTGCAAGGGAACTGGGAATAATCTCCTCCATCTGTGGTGGCTATCGGAGGAGCAGTGGTCTTCAATCACCTCGAGGAAGAATCCAGTTAGGCGTCAAGGAGAGACTTTGTAATGGTAATAATGGGGAGGCAGCAGCCTGCGAAGGCTGTCAAATCTCCATTGCTGAGGATCTTGAAGAGCAGATTAGATCTAGCTTTGGCAAGAATGATATACTATAACTAATCCAGCCTTAAATCAAGGAAATGGGCTGGATGACCTCTTGAAGTACTTCCTAGTCCGTAAGTCTATTTATGCCGTTAATATTTGGAGGCAGAGTGTGATTAAACTGTGGCGTACACCGAGTGCTGCAGCAGCTGCTCTTTCTCCCATCCATAACTTGGTGAGAGGACTTAGCAGTGTGAGAAGCAGGTTGCTCTGAAGGAGGATGATGCCAATGTGCCCGCCCTTTGCAGGTCTCAGCTCAGCTCATCAGACGTAAAGTCAGCGGGGGCTGCTGGGTTTTTCCAAAGTGATACCCAGTGCCCACCAGAAAATCCCTCTCCTGTCACCTACAGCAGGTCTGAACCCCTTTGCAGGGCAGTGGGTACCGGGCTGCTGCCAGCAGCACGCTCCTGCTCTTGCCCTCCCCAGGGGGATGCAGGTGCCCTGCATCCTGCTTTGTGTTCCCTTGTCCTGCGCGCCTCATCAAGGGGCAGGGAGATGCTGGGCCTTAGCACAGCCATTTGTTTCCCATGCTCCAGCTGAAGAATTTATTTAAAAAAACAAAATGGGAGCAATAACCAATGTAAAAAAAAAAAAGTAGTCTTTTTTTTTTTTTCTTCTTCCTACTAAATGGCACTCTCTTTCACTTCCAGACGTGTCTTATTTGCGTTTGGTTCTCCAGATGTAAAGCAGACCCATGGGGTACAGGTTTTCTATTTTTCACATCACTGCACCCCAAGAAGGACAGAATTCAGTGTTGCTCGTATTATATAGGGAAAAGCCTTCCTATTCACACCATTTTTGAGAACATAGACTTTTCTTGCAGTAACACTGAAAAAAACCCCACCTTTTCTACTGTGAAGGGCTGCTGTAGGCCCAGGTAACACTGTGGGCTGTGAACGAACATGCTTCCCTGGAACACATTCTTTGTAAAACGGGAAACCTGTGAAAGGCAAAAGCAAACGGTAGAGATTGCACTCTGTAAAATGGATTAGCAGATAGATGACTTCTTGAAATGGAAAGGGCTTGCTTCTCACAGGGGCCTGGATTTGCTTTTCTGCCATGCAAGTACTTGCATAATAATAGCTAATCTGCATATGATAAATTAATAAAATAGATTTAAGTGTTGAAGAGGCAAAAAAAATTATAGATACATGGCTCTCTTTAATTTACCTCAGATTGAAAACATTTCTGGGGGAATCTGTGAGGAAATTCGTAACATTTACTGGAAGAGAAGTTTATGCATGTGTGATGGATTCCCAGATTGTTTCTGTGGCGGCTGCATTTTAGCCATATCTCTCCTGAAATGAGAGCCTGTCCTGCTTGCAGGGCTTTGCAGAGCTGGCTTTATATGCAGCCGCCTTCCTTTCAGTATAATAATCCAAAGCTTACAGAGCTGCAAATAAAAACGCAACCTGTGTAAGCCAGCGTGGAAATTTTTCCTGAGTCCACAGATGATCAAAATGATACTGTTGGAGAGCATTATTTAAGCTCGTTCCCATCAGCAGTTACTCTAATGCTTGGTAGCTGTGGTGTAAAAGAGTTGGGGCAGATGTGCAGGCTGGGGCATGGATGAGCTTCCTTGGATGGTGGGAGCAGCTGGGGGAGGCTGGGGAAGTGCCTGTGCCCGTTCCCATCTCTGTTTTTCCCACCTTCCTGTAGCAAGGTATTTTCATATTGCAGTCACTGCTGCTGCGCTACCAGATCCGGCATCTCAGCTGGTAATTTGTGCCAGTGCAGTCGCCTTGATTACGGCAGTAACTAGAGGCTGATGACGAGCTATATCCCAAATTGTCCCCAACTCACCACTGGGTTTTGGAGGCTTTTTGAAGGTCCTTGCTGCAACATGTGGCTGAGCTGCTGTTGGTATCGCAGCTACCTAGCTTGGCTAGATCCATCTGTAACACTGCAGCCACTGCAGAGACAGCTGAGCAGCAAAATACCGGGAGCTCATTTCTATCGTGGCAAGAGCCACACCGCCGACTGGCTGGCCATTTCTAATCATGCAGTGAACATGGTAGTAAAAATTTTCTGCCTTACTTTTCTGCAATTCTCAGACCATTAACAAAACACATGAAAATGTGGATCTTTCATCCACATATCTCAAAAAATGTAGCATTAATTATGTAAACTTCACATCAGCTCTATGTGGTGTAGGCTTTGTACCAAAAAAAAATAAGAGAGACAAAGAAGATAGTTGTTCTGTGTGTTTTGTTTTTTTTTTTACCCTGGGGGTCATATCACTACCCAATATCCCAGGCTGGCCCCATGGCCCTGATTGAGGATCCTGTTTTGTTGCGAGAGGCTGTGAAATTCTGCCTCTGGAGATTGTAGTCCAGAAAGTTGAGCAGATAGAGGCAAACGAAGGATGGAGGAGAAAGTCCTAGCAATTAACTCTTGTAAATATCTGTGCTTGAAAAAGCTGTACTTATCCAGTTGGAGAACTGACAAATCAGGTGAGCTATGGGCCCAAGGAGAAAACAGCTCAATTTTTAATATCAAATACTCTAAGCAGTAATCACACTGAGCAGCTTACCAGCAATTCAGTCTGGAATATGTTTGCATTGCTTGTCAGATAATTTTGAGCTGTGGACATATTCATGGAAATTGTGATCTGTTTCAGGACAATTCACAGGCAGGCAAAAGGACTAAATTCAACAAATTCATTCTCTGCCGTGAATAGTCAACCAGAACTAGTTCCTCATGATAAGGTATTGCGCATTTCTCATTTCTAACTCAAATAAACGTGCTACTGTGCTATTGCATTGTTTATCACCAGAAATTTTGACTTCATAGATACTGAATAATGAAATTGAGATTGGGTAAAACTTTCTGCATGTGGAAAAAAAAAAGAGTCCTGCATCATCTAGGCTCCCTCCTCTACTGCTTTTCCAGGGTGCCACACTGTTCCTTGGAAAGGGGACAAGACTAGGCAAGCTCGTCATATTTGAAAGTATATCCTTTTCCACTTGGACTTCTTACCATTGGGGTAGATGCTGACATTAATTGTGGGTCCCTTGCTGTAATGCTATGACACAATTCTTTTTTTTTTTTCAAATTCTGATTATTTTGAAAGATTGGAGGGAGGGATATTTTTCCCCAGATGCCCACTGAACCTTACTGTACCACTGTTGGCGCTCAAGTGGTAACAGATACCAGTTATTAGCCAAACACTTAGACTGGCTTCATTTTCCCACAAGTCTGTAAGGAAAGACATGTTTCGCAGAAGCGGTTACATGCGTGGTGGCTCACCTACCCCATGGTGACTTGCGCCACGTTGAACGCAGTGGGTTTTCCTGCTTGTCAGGCAGTTTTGCCTTGAAGCTGTGAAGAGCAAGATCATTTATTGGAGGGGAGCTAAGTTGTATTTGGCAGACGTGAAAGCCCGTTTTGGGGAAATGCAGCCACTAGGCTTGTGTAGGTTTGGCCAAAAGTGTGAAGAACTGTTCTTGCCAGCAATGTCCTTTCCCAGAGTGGAGAAAAATGAGCATTTAGAGCCTGAAGGGGACAAAAGATGCAGCCCCTGAAACCATATAATCTTGAACCTGGGAGAGTCAGCTCCCAAGCTCAGGAGTCAAACTATTGGTGTGTCCATGACTCGTCCTTTCTTCTCCTATAAAGCCAATGAACAAAACTTAAAGCCCCATTGGACAATTTGAGGTCGACGGTAACTTAGTGTCTGACTGCTACAGGACTGGATTTTAAATGAAGAACCTTTTGTTCAGGTATAACACTGACAATAATTGTCATGGCTGGGTGAGTAATTAGATGTAAACGCCTTCTCTTATACTCCTATAACATTTGCACACTTCTGTTTGTACTGCTGGTTGCATTCAAGGAGTCCTAAGGGCTCTGGTATTGTGGGGAGGGGTATGCTAGCCAACTCTTACCCAAAGATTAAGCTCAAGTCATGAACAGCTGTGATTTTCACTTACTTTATCCCACTTGCTGTTCCCTTTTAGCAGCCCATACAAAGGACCAGGCTTGCTGATATCCTGTGGGCCTGCTCTCAGCCCCAGTATCTATTTTGGAAACAGCTCACATCCCTCCAGAAGTGTTGCTCGGTGTTTTTTTTTTTTCCTTGGCTCTCCAAATGTACTAAAGTGTCATTAAAATAAATGGCAAACATTTCTCCTTTTCTCACATCTGTCAAAACTTAAAAATCTACTTTGATGACATTTCACACAGCATTTTTTTACGCACCACTCAAAGGACATAGAATCCTAATAAGCCTTGCTTCCGTGATTTTCATCTTCCGTGTGCTGCTGCCCCTGTATAATAAATTAACAAAAGCAAAGAAGGGGGAACAAGTGATATAAACAGCTGTGGTGTGGGAGGAGAGGGAAAGAGAATTTTGCTGGTACCCGCACATGATTTGGAGACACTCTTTCAATTAAGTATCCCTGTATTACTACCAAGAAGACATGCTCCTGAGCACCTGAGCAGAGTGTTTCCTACACCTGCAGCCCACCAGCAACGAGGATGAGCTTCTCAATAGTAAAGAAACTGGAGTCACCAAAGGAAAACTCTGTATGATTTAGGAGGAGCTTTGCATTTCTAGTGTCAGCAGAGGGTCAGGAACCAAAAGGTTTTCATTTTTGGCCCTTAATTTTAAAAATAATTTGTTGTTTCTGAAATTGCATACTTGGCCTGCAAATGTTAACTGATGTGTTTGCTTTTACTGTCTGTAAATGCACTGTCTGCTATATAATATTTTCTAATGGGAGAATGAGAACACTAGTTTTTCTCATCAAAAACAGAAGGAAAATGTATAAAAAATGGCTTAAGTGCCTCCTTTATGGAGGAAAAAAGTGGACAGTCATTTCTGTTAATTTGAGGCTGGAAAGCTATTGGTACTGGTAGCTCAGGTTCTTCCCTGTTATTCACTACAATACAAATAGTAGTCACCTCCTCTCCATCCTCTGGGTAGGGGAAAGACATCTTCAAATGGACTGGCTGGACTTAACAGCTTGGAAAACAGCAATGTAGTTAGCGAGATACTGGGCAAGTCTCAGTTTGTTAAAGGCCATAAGCAAAAGATCTACTTTCAGTATGAGAGATGCTGAGGAACAGCTCTGCTAGCAGCAGTCTGAAAGCACCCAGGAATTATGTAGGGCCTCTGCTGCCTGTATTCTACCTTGATGACAGGATACTAAAAGCTGTAATTGTTGTAGGATGTTTGGTTTTCCATCTGTACTGTTAATTTTGTAGAAAATATGGAACTTGGGGTTGGTACTACACAAATAAACAAAATAAAACAACAATACTTGTTGTCAGGATAGGGCATGCAATCATTGAAATGCTTGAGGAATGGTCCTTAGGCATTCGTAGACCATGTAGTGTTTCTGGTTTAAACCACAAGTACTATCAGAAATACCAGAACTGTCCACCCTACCAAACTTGCCAATAAAGAAAACTACATCTTGTCATTTCCTTGTCAACCTGTTTTAGTTTTAACCCAGTGTGTCAGGACCCATCTATGTATATATAATGGTGCTGCACATACATGCATGGATCTTTCTGTAGCCCTAACAGCGGACAGTGCCCCGTGTCCATCTGAGCAGTGCAATATGCTGACGGCAACATGGCAGTCACCTCTCATGCTGCTTCGCAGGAGGGAAGGAGACTATCGCTTCCAGGTGAGCTCCAGCTTTGCAGGACTGCTGGTGCCTCATGGCCCCTGCTCCAACCACCAGAGCCCTTGTAAGTAACCTCAGAGGTCTGAATTGGATGAGACCTGCAGCATCCTTCCTGCCTGAGATGTAATACACAGACCAAATTGCCTTTCGCTGCCTCCCCTGAAGTCAAAGTTCAGCTTCCTCTAGCAAGATCAGCCAGCGGGAAGCCTAGATAATAGTTTGACATGGTAGGCATCAGCACAGAGAAATGCGCTTCTGCCTCGATACGGCAGTTTCCAAATGAAGCAGACAGGGCAGAAACTGATGAAAATTTGATTTCACTTGCAGCAGGGGAAAGGGAAGATGAAGATGGTTTAATGTGCTTCAGAGAAGAAGATCCTCCAGGAGGAATGTTTACAGGTAGTCACCTGCCCTACTTTTACCTTTCATGTTGGATGTCATCTTTTACTAAATTGCTAAGATTTTCATTCACATCAATGGGAGCTTCAGAACACTCAAACTTCAGGAAATCAGCATGTATTTGGGGGGCCTAAATCCAAACTTAGAAGAATAGTTTTGTGTTTTTTCATACCACTGGCAAAATGTAAATATCTTTGGTGCAACGTTCACTCATTATCGCTGAATCAAAGAGCAGTCTCAGTTCCTGCTGGCATCCTATTTAACAAAAAAAAAAAAATCTCTTCTGTGGCAGACATACATTGCTATGTGAATGGATGATGCTGCCTCAATGTTCATGTCTCACATTCCTGTTGATTAGCTGTCCTGTTTTAGAACTGTTTGCATTAGGCAATAGGCTAGTAAAATCATTAGTGTGCAAACAAAAGTAGGTCTTTACCTTAAGAGTTAAACATATTTAAGCACATGATTAAAATGAAGGAGGTTTATAGAAATGGGGAAAACAGCATGAACTAGGTGAGACACCATGGTTTGAGGGAGATGAGCTTCACTGGGGATAAATGACAGGGCTGAAGCGCACAAGTGAAAATCATCAGAACTCCTGTGTGAAGTGACACTGATGTATTCTGAATGTCACATTACACTGCATAGTGCTATGCTCGCTCTGAAAAGGCTCTTTAATTATAGTTGCTCAAGACTTAAAATCACAAAACTCAAGTACGATAGAGGTGGGGGCCATTTAAGCAACATAAATAATGTTACTGAAGATGTGGTGCAACTGGGAAGTCCCCCTCCTAGATAATTTAGTGAGACTTATCACAAGACTGTGATATTTAATTATCTATGAGTCTATTTAAGGCTAACAGTGGAAAGGTTTAAAAGATGGGGGGAGTGTCTAAAAATTTTTATTAAAAATACTATCCGTTAAAAATATTTATTTCTGCTTTGTCTTTCCTTTCTAATGCTTATAGAGTAAATTGCTTTTGTTTGTTTTGTTTTTTTTTCTTTAGAATAACGTTCCATAATAGAGCAGCAATAAAATTATGAGATGTGACACCCCTTTGCCTCATGAGACTCTACAACTCATGCTCCTAAGATAGTTTTCATCTTTTGAAGGAGGTTTCTGTTGCTTTTCTTTCCTTTGCCGATAAATACATAAGCATATGAGCCAGTTACCTGCTCTTCCCATGCTGTTGCCAAGGGTAGCAATCTGTTCTGGAAATCTCTCCCTAATTATTAGCCCTTCCCAAGGATCTGTAAATGAGGGCAAGACCCGCTAACTGATGTCGGAGTCCAACAATCTCGGGGAGCGGGAGCACCACACATGGGGCCAAGGACGCAGAGCTGAGGGTACTCTGGAGGTTTTGCTGAAGGGGTCGTCATGGCCACGTGTCAGCCACCCGTTGCAATTTGGCAGGCAAAAATGACTTTGGCAGTTTCGTCCTCTCCTTCCCGTTGCCTGTCAGAAAGGGGACTCATCCCCTCAGGCATCACTAGGTGTCGGATACAGATAAACAGGGAAAGCGTGCAAGCCAAAACTTAGCTCCTGAATTAAATGAGAAAACTCGGCCAGTGGTGGTTTGAGTGTCCCGGACAGTGCAACCTGGGCCTTTATCGGCTTTGTAAACTGCTGGCCTAGCTATTTAAGCTAAAAATAATTCTTTCCTTGAGAGCTTTTTTCTCCCACAGTTTTATTTTCAGGAGTTGGCACTGAATAAAGTAGCCTAAGGAAAAAAAAAAAAAACAAAACCAAAATGGGACAGAATTTCAAGCGGAAAAACTGAAAAGCCTTCTTGAGCTGTGACCACACACAGTCGCACACTCTCAGCTGTCCTGGGATCCCTCCCCTGCAAAGAGTGCTGCCTGCTTTACTGTCAGTGTTTTCTTTCTTTTAGATGGTACCGATGCACTCAGTAGACCTCTGATGAATTATTTTAAAGCTGCTATCACCTCAGCCTCCAGTTTTCTTTCATACCCTTCTATGCTTTTCCTATGCCAGGTGTTCCCATGGGAGTCAGGTTTATTGGTGTAAGGCTGGAATGGCTTCGCTGTGCTGCCAAAAGTGCCTTGGTACTTTGCAGCCAGGATGTCCAGGATTCATCTGGTCAGGCTGCCCTCCTGGGATGCCTCCTTGGTTGTCCTGCAACTCCCTTCCACCATTCTTCTTCATAAAGGCAGAGTCGACTCACCTCTGTGCAACCAAGCTCTAAAAATTCATTGCCGTTTCAGGAAATAGCCAAATTAAGGTTGTCTTCAGCAAAGCTCATCATCTGCTTAGGAAAATTCAAGGGCCAAGTATGTGGATTTAGAGGCATGTTGGCTTTGCAAAACATGTTTTGCAGTTATGAAGAAATTCATAAATATCACAACTGATAATTTGGCAAGCAAAGAGAGTTGGGTTCCTTAAATAAACTATAAGCCACCAAAATCTGTGATCAGCTCAAATATTTATTGAGAGAAAAGCATGAATGAAAAAATGAATGAATATTAGTTCTAAATGAAAATGTTTTCTTGGTAGATCCATATGAAAAGATTAAAAAAATTTGTAACATTAGTGGCCATTTTTCCTAAACAAAAATAAGATATTGAAAAGTATGTGAAATGTGAGGAAAGAAATGCTTTTTAGTATCACAGTGCCCTACCACATTCCCCACAAAAAGAAGATGTGTTTGTCAAAGACCTCTAGACTTATGTTCTCAAGAACAGCTGGATGTATGTGTCATAATTTACTATTAATGAGCAAGAATGTGGTATTTCAAGTGTATTATGTTACATGGAGGGAGATGCTTTGAAAATTGCATTGTAGCTGCTTGAAATTAAATGAATGTTCCCCCTGCCACCGCTCAAAAGGTAGAGTAACTGAACTGCTTGCTCCCATTTGCCTTTACAGTAATCCCCACTTCTTTCTGGCTTCTGATTTTTAGATGGCACAGTTCTTGCACAGAGAGCGAAAAAACAAAACTCTTTTCAGAATATCTGCTTTTTGCTTGTCACCCAGTGAGAGGTGTTAAAAACTCAGGAGAGCCATTTTGGATGATCAGCATCCCAGGATGCATCTGCATGAGTAGCTCTGTGATCAATGCATGCTATTTTTAAAAAATTCTTTTTATTTTATTTTATTTAGCTGTAAACATTCCCCACACCCACACTTGGAGTATAGCGCAGCAGAGTAACACACAAGAAATGGCTTCTCTCCTGGAAAACCAACAGTTCATTTTGGTTGAGAAAACTGGAGCCATGCTTAAGTGCTTATGCTTGCTCGGTCTCTCTCCTTTCCTTTTATTTTTTTTTTTTAATATCTTTCTGCTCTTCTAGGGCCAAAGGAAAAATTCAGTCAGAGCTGAGTCTCCGCACAAAATACAAGAGGTTTGCTGGAGTCCCCTGCTGTGCAGGGAAGAAGCATCAGCTGATTGATCCACCATGTCATTTTACCTTCTCCCAAGATTTCACAGCCTTAAATGTCTTTGTCTGCAAAGATCCTAAAGCAGGTGTAAATATGATTGAGGTTTTACACTGGAAGAGAAAATAAAATGTAAGTTTTAAGGGAAAGAGGTGTGTTTGTATGGAAGAAGCAGTAGCTAGATTCAAAGGTGTCGTTTCTGGATCCAAGAACATACTTGCATTTTGCAATTTTGGAGACCTGGGAGTGAGAGGCTTTGAATGTCTTCCCCTCTCCTTCCAATGAGTCTCAATTTACCACATTTATGTCCTTTTTGTTTTGGAAAATACTCGCTGCTCTGTACGTTGCGCATGCCGTGCTGTATACTTGCAGCCACAGCCCTTTGTGCTCGGCGTTTGCAGATGGATGGCTTTTTCCATCATACATCACGGCTGTGACAGCAGACTGATGATCTACAACTCTGAGCGCTGTAGCTCTGATGATGTGGCTGTGGCTGTAGTAATAATGTGGGCCTACTCCAGGGACAGCAACGCTGCATGGGGTTTTTTAAAGGTGAAGCGAAAGGCTTAAATCCCCTCTTGTTTCCTATCTGCCTCTCTCCTCAAAGCTGTTTCAAGTCCCAGATCAATGGAAAAAAAAAAGAAGATTAATCCATCTTCTGCAGAAATATCATCACTGGTGTGAGAGAGCTCACTGATTTAGATGCTGGACAGGATATCACAAAATCAAGCTTTCTAAATACAGAATTGGGCAGAAGAGCAAAGTAAAGTCCAACTTTCGAATCTCTTACCCTGACAGGTAAATATTGTCATATGGGAAGCAGAACAAACTTGTCTTCTGTGTCGCTGCAGTTTGATCAGCTCTCACAGTTTTTCCGTAGGCTCATATCGCTAGCCATCATTATAATGCCAGCTCCTGGAGGCAAGTGAGCTTGGTAAATCACATCTTTCCTAAGTAAATAAACATTACTTTCTTTGAAAGGAAAAGTAAACTTTTCAAATCGTGATATCACTTACCCTCAGAGGTTCAGGAATAAAAAGGTCAAGGAAAGGACTCGTGTTTTATTATTACCATATTTTCTGGGTTTAAACCATTCCACTGATTAGGGTTGAGTCATGATACTTGATTGCTTGGGGGTAGCAACAATACCGAATTGAGATCCTCACCTGGCAGTCGCTCTTTGTCTCGCTGCAGCTGGTGGTGCCAAGCCAGAGGCCAAACTCCGTTCTCTCCATCTCCCAAGCGCCTTAACCACAAATGTACTGCCTGCTTTTAACAGGCCGGGTGGCCCTAGCTCTGGGGCTGCCTGTTTGCTTGCAGACACCGACCCTGCTGCTGCTGTCCCTGCCAGCCAGGCTACGCTTGCAGCCATGGAAAACTGCGCCTTCGTCCAAAGCCCAGGTAAATGAAAGGAGAAGACACATGCTGACTTCAGCAAGATTAAACTCAAGCCCAAGCCTCATGCATTGCAGAAAAGTTGGGAGTACTGCCTGTGTGCACTGATAGAAATAGTGCAACGTGCTTTTGTGGTTTTATTGCTTTTTAAAGCATAGATTTCAGCCTAGACCAAAGGGTGTTAAAAGGTCAACTCAAAATCAGTCTCTGAATTAGTGAAAGTAAAGTCATTCAATTTTTTCTCTGGGAAATTAGACAAAAAATGCACTGTCAGACATATCTGTCATATGATATTTGCCCATATGGAGCAAACTGCACCTTGTGGTAACTTACTTCGATAAACAGGGAGTATTCACCAAACACCATTGCACTGCTAGGTTACATACGGCCAGGATGAAACATGCCGTGTTGTGTGTTGACTCTAGAGGTGTCAACTTTTTTTCTGATCTGGCTGTTTTGCAGCCCCAAGGCTGCTTCCCTGTTGCCCACAGCTGCCCACGAGGCCAGGCCTTGTCAAAAATGTCTGCGCACACCTTCAGAGGGTAATTTGGGATGTATAGCAGCCATATTTTTTCCCTGTGCCATCTGAGGACAGGACAGAAAGACCAGGAGCTGCAGGAGTCTAGCAGCAGTCCCCAAGTGCATGTCACAGCCAGGCACAAGGAGGACCAGCTACCATGCTGTCTCTCCATCCCTGGTGAGAAAACCCAGTTGGGAAGCAAGGACAGAGTGGCTTGATAATCTCCCATCACTACTGACCTTGCTGCAGCAAGAACTCTGCCCCCTCACTGAGATGCTCTCACCTGGGTAGCTTCTTGCCCTCCCACATCAGTCTGCTCTTTCTGGGGTGCCTTGTCCGATACACTCCCGATCCTTTCAGGCGAGAGGAGATCCTGAGTGGGTCAGCCACGATCTCCAGCCTAGCTGCTGGAGGATTGCTTGGCTGGTTTCCCCACTGCCTTTGTGGGCCTGGTGTCTGGTCCCTCCTGGCATCTCTGTGGTGGTGGCCACTGTTCAGGCTCCACTGGCAGACTGCCCCATTACCTGTTTGCTCTTGGGGAGTTTTCCCTAATATTTAAATTAATATTTGCCTACTGGAGTTAAAACCCATTACTTCCCATTCTGTCCTCACTGACTAATGAGAATTGGTCCCAACCCTCTTTATAATCTCCCTTAACATGCTAGTAGACAGTTATGTGTCCCTTCAGTCCTCTCTTCTCCAGTCTGAGCATGCCTTTCTCTCACAGGTCTTATTTTCCAAATCCTTTTTCACCTTTGTGGCTTTCCTGTGAGCGATTCCCAATTAATCTTAAAAAAAAAAGTACCCCGCACCAAACAGTGTGCTGTTGCCTCTATTGCTGGAGGAGAGCAGCATAATTAGCATA
The DNA here is from genome assembly GCF_036417535.1 of Chlamydotis macqueenii. NCBI lineage: Eukaryota > Metazoa > Chordata > Aves > Otidiformes > Otididae > Chlamydotis > Chlamydotis macqueenii. The sequence goes on from NC_141559.1 coordinate 27,420,708, forward strand.
ATTATCTCTCCTGGTTTTCCCACAGCTCTGCTATTAACTGTTTTACTGCTGGGGCACCTTTCCCGGCTGGCAGCATGCAAATCGAGGCTTCTCCCAAGAGCAGGTTGATGTGGGGTTTGACGGGCTGGCTGTTCAGCCAGGAGTCATTTTGATGAGTTCCTGCAAGGACAGATACCACTTTGCAGGCAGAATCCAGTACCTGCCTCCAAGCAGACCTTGGCTTCAGAAAGTGGCGTGGAAAGTATTGTGACCTGGGAAAAGCCCTGGGGAGCCCCTGCCCTAAAGAGGTTCAGGGCGATGAGTGGCTTCAGGAGGAGCTGGTGGTGGCCCTGCTCCTGCCAGGGGGACGTTGGCCACCTTGGATGCCAGCCCGGGCAAAGCTGGCAGCTGCAGCAATGCCTCCCTGGCATGGAGGGCAGCAAGGGCTGCATGGCACAACGGCTGTGAAAAACTTGCTGCCTCTGGCTGCTGGCAGAGAATTTGGCCTTGAAATGGCAATGTCTGTAAGGAGAGTTCACGCACATCACAAAGTGCTGCTGCCTGGTCGTGGCTGCGGCGGCCAGCAAAGCCCATCTCATCCGGCTGGATAGTGCATCTGTCAACAAGCAGCGCTGCTGGCTTGCGTTGCTTTTGGGGTTTTAATGGTGGCTTCTGGATCCTATAGCGAAACAACGCTCCTCCCAGCATTGCTATTGCCTCGCTACAGTGGCGCATTTCATTATTCTCCATGCAGAACACTGACTTTTGAATCTCAGTACATCTCTTCAATTTATCTCCCAAACACCACGTTATACTTTAATCCTGTCCTTCTTGATATTTGCATATCCTCCTTGGTTTGGATGGTACCTAAATGGGGGCTTGCTCTTAAAGGCACGGACAGATTTGCATATCTGACTATGCCAAGAGCTGCTAATGAAAATACCAACGAGCATGGGGGAATAAACTTGCCACCTGTGGAGTCTTGTTTGGCATCCTCAGTCAGCCTAATAAAGAATCATTCATGTTTAATTGCTACATTTGATTGTTTAATTACAGTTATTTTACATGCCATCTTGCAGTTTTGTCTTGGCTTTAGACACTATCTGCTACCTTACTCTTTTTGAATGGTGAATTATACTATAATAGAAAGTAATTTTGGTCAAAGAATTAGAACTAGGCCTTTAAATTGTAATTAGGATTTATTTTTTTTTTAAATCTGTTCATAAACCCCTTTCTATTTGATGTTGCTGTATAGATTCAAATCCAGGCTTTTTTCTGTGCAACAAGAATTATATTCGTAACTCTCTCAAATGCTCTTGCAGGGCCATAATATGAGTAGCCTCATATTCTCGTTGAAGTTTTATCAATTAAGTTTACTTTGTTTAAATGCCAATTCATTTTAACCACTGCAAGATTTTTTTTGTACAGGCTTAACTTGGCACAAAATTAGTTTATTGCAGGTTCACTTAGTTGGGCAATGTTCTGACTTCAAATCAATACAAATCTGTCCTAAACTTAAAAAAGATGGTCTGTTTGCAATCCTGGCACCTGTTTAACTAAACAAATGGAAAGGAAACCAGGAAAACTCCCCTGCTTCTTCAGCTGTGCCTTTTTGATGCTCCCATCCTGTAATTAAATAGCAAGGAGGCATCTGCCAGCTCAGAGCCATGGGGCAGCCCCTTGCCTTGGTAGCTGGTGGGCTTCTCTCTGTGAGAAGGTCTCCCTGAACCTAATTTCCAGTGCAGGTGTTGATGGTGTCTCCAGGTTAATGAGGGACCTGTCCTGAGCGAAGAGCTTCATCGTGCGCTCCGCAATGGCAGTCTGGCTACCAACTGCCTGCCACTGCTTTTCACTTGCTTTTCACTTTCATTTGTCCTTTCTGATCTTTGCATGCTAAATTGCCTGGCATTTGGTCCATCACTGCTCCTGGAGCCCTGGTCTCTGACAAATTTATGTAGAAGCAGCTGAAGAGATGCCCAGGCTATTTAAGGTCTACAGCAAAACCATCTACCCTTTCTATCATATTTTCTTTCAGTCGTATGATCTTCTCAAGTCTTCATCCCAACAGCTGATGTACAACCCAATAACTGATGTCCAACCGATGGCATTTTTCAGTCCCCTCCTCCCTTAGAGAGTGGCATTCTCCAATATGGCACCATCTCTGCCACAGAAACATGTAACTACACAGTACTCCTCCCCTCCCGCCCCCAAAAATAAAAGACCAGGTGACTGCAAGTGCCACACATGATGTCTTGTTTTGCCTGTGGCTTGCTCACCAGGAAACAAATTTCTCGATGCATAAACACCCCTCTCAGACAAGTAAAGACAAATTGCTCTTTGTATGCCCAGGCAGCTGCGATGGCAAAGGCTGCGCCAGTCCTCCTCGGATTGGGCTGCAGTGAAACATTGCAGCACAGGGAAACATGCCCATCACAGACGATGTTCTGATTTTCAACGCTCACGTCTCCTAATTTTAGGCACTGGAGTAATTCCTTACCTGGGCCATTTCTATGTGGCAAATACAGATACAGGAGGATGAGGGCCTCCCTTTTACTCTTGCTTTTATTCCTGCTTTGCTCACGCCTAAATCTGTCTTTGAGCTGGTCACCCAGGTGCTCTGCCCACCCAGAAGAGAGGTGACTTTCTCAGACTACTCTTCAACTACATTGTTTAACAGGAGAAAACTTCAGGGTACCCAGAATTTAGAGAAAAAAATACGGAAAGGGCATTTATCAAATCAAATAAAGAATGAATAAATTTCAGGCACTGCTCTATGTGAGGGTTTCCATAAGAAAGAAAGAAAGGAAAAAAAAATAAGATAAGAGAGATGAAGAGCTGCAGGACAGTTTATTGCTGGTTATTTACCTGCTTGGAGGCCCTAAGGGATTTCCTTTTGGATGTGTCTTGAGCTCATTCCCAGGAAATTCTTCCCTTGCTTTTACCGCTGCCTTGCCTTTCCCCTTCTCACCTCGTACAGCTAAGAAATGACATGCCACCTGAGTGCTTTTTTTTTTCAGGATAATTTCAGCTACTTCTTGCTCAGTTAAGATTTTTGAAAAGATCAGGCTCATGTACTCAAATCAGTTTAAAGTGCTTTGCAAGAACGTGGCACAGGAATACTAAATCACTATTCATCATTTGACCAAACATGAATATAATTTACACTCATAACTAGTTTCTTAAAATGGCCAGTGTAATTACTAATATGTGGAAAGAGAAGGTAGGAAACAACTACTATTTCTGCAGAAAAGGAGCATCTTACTGAGACAAGGCTACAGCAAAGCAGGCAATTTTCAGTTCTTTTTCAGCAAGCATTCTACATCCTTTCTTGCCTTTGCACTCACAGAAAGCCAATTTTCTGTGTCCCTACTACGCGCAAAATGGGGCAAGATTTTAAAGATACAGCTCTGTGCCTTCTGACTGCAGCAGACTAAAAGAAAAATGAAGTTCAGCACTTAACTGATCCCTTTGCAATATTTCAGGGTAAATTAAAAATCAAAATGTCAAGAGGTTCAACATGTCAGTGGGCCTTTTGACAGAGCAGCCACTTTGAAGCTTAAATGGGAACTGTGCTTTTTTTTAAAAACCAAAACCAAATGTGTGCAGCTGCTGCTCTGTTTCCAAGTTTGGGCCCTTCATCTTTGTATTTCTTTTGTAATAAAATTAGTAAAATATTTTGTCTGCTGTTCTACTTATTCTGAGAGTGGAAAACCCCCATTTCATAGAACAGCTACCTATTTATTAGGATGGCTATTCTTCATTATCTGCATTAAGATAAAGCCTGGGAATCTTACAGTCTGCCTTCTTCCACTGAGCAGAACTAGATTTGCAGCCCTCAATGTGTTTCTCTTGCCTGGCCCTCAGCAAATCATTTTTTGTTTTGCCATCTCAGTTTGTATTTGTAAAACAGGAAAGATAATAAATGGTAATACTTCACTTCTTCACAGAGATGTGGCAAAGATTAATTAGTTCTTGTTTATACAAAGATTGGCAATAGTGATCTGCAGGTTTGCAAAACATCGGAGTGATTGCTATCGCTGTCGCGCTTGACAGAGAAGCACAGTCAAGGACAGGAGCTGGTGCCACTGCAATCACTTACAGGACTGATGATGTATGTGGCCTTGAAGAAAACTCCCCAAAACCATCTGCATCTGCACCTAAAACTGGGAGGAAATGTGTATCAGGACACTCAAAATTTGAGTTGGCAGAGCAGCATTTGCAGGACCACACTGTGGCAGCCCTGCTCCTTTGCAGCTCAGCAAAAGCAATGTTACTGACTAGTTGCAAGAGGGTGATTTTGCCTCGTTGGAGCCTGCAGTGCAATCGTGTGCCATGAGATGAAGGATGTCCAGGTCTCATGCAGAGGCTTGCCACCCTGGAGAGTCCATGTTGTCCCAGCCCCATTGCAGGGGCCGCAGACATGGGGCTCAACCCAGCAGAGGACTGGTGCTCTGAATGTGGGCCTGAGGCAGAATTTGGATGCTGAAGTTCAAAACTTGCCCTGAACAGCACTGGGAGCAACCAACCAGCTCTGCAGGTGCCTCCTGCTGCCTGATGGGCTGCTCCTTGCCCAGGTGTGCGCCCCTCAGTCTCAACCAGTCAGTGTGGGCTGGCATGGACCTCGTGTTGGAGCCCACTCCAAGCAAGGTGCGAGTTTGCCACTTTGGCCATGGCACCCCTGGAGTCTCCATTACCCCACCACCAGGCACCCCCTGTCCCCTACTGCAAACCCTTTATTCTGCTGGAAAAGACACATGGATAAGCAATCCAAATTGCTTCTCCAGTAACCTCCTAGACAGTGTTAAACTTCCTCCTCCTGAACTTTGCTATGGATACGGTGACGGGCTCAGCCTCTCCCACTCACGCACGCCTTCCCTGCCAGTCACGGCGTGCATGTATTGTGCTACGGCAAATTGACACCTTTGGCACTCAGCCTGCTGCGGTAGTTAGATACTTGCAGGCTGTCCAGTCAGCAGGTTAGGCTATTTTCATAGCGATGCATCTGCAGCAAAATGTGTTTTTCCCCACAGCTGCCCAATTTGTTCTCGTAGGTGCTTTTGAGCGTGGCTGACTTTCAGCCTGAGCTTGCTGCAGGCAGGGCTGCCTCTGTACGAAATTACAAGAGGCTGTGCCGGCCTGCACGCCTTGTCCTCCGCCTTCCCCCTGCTCCCTACAGCTTTCCGTAGGCTCCAGCTGTCGCTTTTCGCCTTCCTCAGCAGTTCCTTGCCACCCTGACAGCCGCCCCTGCCCTCCTGTGCCGGAGGAGATGTGGCATGTCCAGACACGATGATGAAGCAAATGGCGAGCTCCCCCTGGGCAAAGCAGGGTCTGTGGCTGGCGATGGCAGTGACCAGCAGACTTCCCTGTTTTGTAAAGACAGAATTTCTCAGCAAGGTTTTTTTAACAGCAGAGGTTCAGTAACGCCATTACGGTCAAAGTCTACAGGTTAGATTGTACAAGGCCAAAGATGCATGCCATGTGATTTCAGGCTATGGACATCCATTTAGTGGTGTGAACTTAAAGGAAGGATGTCTTTGGGGCAATTTGCGTTGCAAAGTATATGCAGATGACAGTGCAATATGATGGGAGATGTTGTTACTGAGATTAGAATTTACACTTATAGCCTAAATTGGGATTGTATTTGTCTGAGAAATGATGGTACCCTGGAAAAAATTACTAAACATCTGATAATTTAATATTGACTATATCCAGTAAATATCCCTTTAGTTTCCTATTTCCAGCTAAGGTTAATTTTCTGATCAAAGAAAATTTGATCAGAACTGCATAGACAGTGCAATAGCAGCAATATTACATGGTTTGAGGATACGTGTTGTACCTTTGAATCTCTACAGGAAAGTCAGCCAGGAGGGGATGATGATGGCTTGTGGTAGAAGCTCTGCAAGAAATAATAACTCCTCTTTGGTTTTGGAAAGGAGTTATTTTTATGTATTTCTTTCCCACTGTCAATCAGATAAGTCCTTTTCTCACTTTGAAAGTACAGTCAGTCTTTGTTTTATGCGTGTAAAACTCTTAGGATGCTTTTGGTTGAACAATTGGTTGCCAATTACAATTATTGCTATTTTGATTTCTTTAAAAAACTCCAAAAGTAGAGATGAACGCTACTGCCCCATTTGTTTTGGTGTTATAAACTATGTTAACAAGATTAATCTCTGTCCTCCCATGTTTCTGCCCTGTCCAGTATGACAGATAGCCCCCTTCTCCTTCCCCTCCCACCTCCATCTATTCCTGCTAGATCAGCTTTTCCCATCACAGGTGGAGCACCTCACCCACACAAGCTCTGAATGGTTTCTGGTTAGCCCTTCACCAGTCATTTTGTAATTTTGCCTTCCTCGCTTTTCTGCTGCCACCACATTAAATATTCGCTGCTTCACAGTGCCTGTTAACTGGGTGGTTTGCTACTAATATCTGGCTCTGAATGGAGACATCTTTCTCGGAGTATTCCCAGCACCATCTGCTGCCTTCCTCTATTTCCATTTCTAGAAAGGGTTTCGCTGATATCTGAGAAGCAGGGGAGGAATCTGGATACGGCTGACACAAATCCCAGAAAATATTTGTTTGTTTGTCTTATGCGCTAATTAGCGCAGACTTGGTCAAAAGTGTTCTGAACTTTTATTTATTTATTTTACTCATTTCTATAGCATCTATTACCATGACAGCAATGTATTTCGACGGCAGGAAATTAAAACACATAATGCAGGCAGCTAATCAAATGCAGAAGCAAACAGAAGAATTTTGCATTGAGCCCTCAGTGTTGTTACGGTCCCGCTTTGACAGGCAGTACAGTTTCTCCTTCTGCAGGAAAAAAAAAAAAAAAAAGATGTTTTGTTTGTTTCAAATTCCCTTTTCCCTTGGAAGCATAAACATGAAATTACTCTATCTTCCTCTGTTGGGATGTCTTATTTATTTTACTGATAGCGGCTGTTAAAGTAGATGATGTATAATTATTTTATTTGGTTTAATTCACGGCTTGCACAGTTCAGCATGGGGATTATGGTGGGACTGGTGCGGACTAAACTGCACTGTGGAGGCACAGCCTGGTCTTAGCAGCTCCACTGCCTCTGTGGCCAGGATCTGTCCCCTCACAGTGGCCGTGGCTCTGTCAGCCCTCCCCTCTGCGGCTAAAAGTCTCTTGTTAACAGACTCTTATTTCACCCTTTGCCTTTCCGGGGCTGCGCAGGGGTCAGCAGGTCTCTGAGCAAGGGCTGAACACCAGCACGAAGCTCCTGAGGTGCAGCACACTTTTCTGGCAGGAGCAGGCAGAAGGGCAGCCGTCCAGCTTGGTCCTGTGCACCAAGCTGGATGCTCAGCCCAGCAGTGGGGCTGGTAAGGGGTGTCAGCAGCCAGGGAGACCTGCTGAGCAGAGCAGAGAAGTCAACTTGCCTGGATAAAAGGGGGACACCAAGCCAGCGAGGCTGTGTTTTATTGTGTTTCTTTCGAGGCAAGTACTAGCAGGGAGGGATTCAGGAGTCACCAAGGTAGTGCGTTGTTAAGATTAAATAATTCACTTAAATGAAGAAAGACTGGTGGACTGAACCAGGACGAAGGCATGAGGAAGGCCTGTCCCTGCTCCTTGCAGGGGGGTTGGACTAGATGACCTTTAAAGGTCCCTTCCAACCCAAACCATTCTGTGATTCTATGATTCTAAGGAGGGCTGTGCACCAGGACCACAGGAGCCACAGTGGTGAAGATGGGTGGCCCGCTGGCTTGCCCTCTCCTCATGGGGCCAGGTCAGGGGCAAAGGAAAACCCAGCAGGAAAACAATTCAGTGGAAACCTCTCAAATCTTTGAAAAAGGTTTGTTTTGCAGGATCCAGGATCTGGGCTTAGTGAAGCTTTTTACTTTAGCAGTATTTGAACACAAGTGTTACTGCAGATGTCAGCACATTATGATTTTTCTCCAGCTTTCCCTTTCTGGGCTGAAACCTGTTCCCATCTCTGCACATTACCTGCCCTGCCATGGGCATTGTTCACACACAAACCCAAACCCCTCCAACCCCAGCACGTGGCAGTAACAGGTGCTGAATTGTCAGGTCGGCTGGTCGATGGCCACATGTCAGTTAGATGATTGCCACATTTAAAATCATTGTTTAAAAAGAAAACTATTTTAGAACAATATTAAAAAGAATGAATTTCAAATAACCCATGGAGAGAGGCTAGTAAAAGGGCAACAAAATCATTTCAGACTCTTTTTAACCTTGACAGTGACCCTTTGAGCTCTTTATAGAAGATACTGCATATGTCAATCACAATCTTGACCCCAATCAGAAGTCTGCTAACTTCTCTTGAACGCTTTCATCAAATGATCATCTTATACTGGTGATTTCTTTTGGAGGCAACAGAATTTTACCAAAATCAATCTTTGTATTACTCCCCTTGCACCTAAACTAGTTTTTATTTGTATATTTTTGAGTCAACAGTTCAAACACCTAAACACATCTACCAAGGAGCATCCTAACAGGCTGCTTTCCTATTAATCTTTCTTTAGTGTTGAACAGTGAAATTCATTTTTCTTGATCAGCACTGGTAAAATGTCTGCCATGTGAATAACGAACTACACAAAGCTCGAGTCCTTCCCTGAGCCCAGTGAGTTTATGGAGGTGGGTAGAGGTTTTCTGCTTTGCTCCTGCAAGCTGTGTCTGGATTTCATAGAGTCATTGAGTAATTCATCTCATAAATCCACATCCTAACATGAGCAGGCTTACTCCTCTCAAAAGAATTACATTGAGTCTACCTTAGGTTGTAAACTTGGGTGTGTTGTTAAACAGCTGTGGTGTTTCACTCTCCAAATGACCAGAACGATTCAAGGTGCAAAGTGACCAGGTCTTCTCCCAGGTGAGAGATGCTCCATAAATCTAAGAGACACATTATTTGCCCATCAATCCAGATACATACAGGAGAAAGTAATTTACCAGAGGAGATTTTTCATCAGGGAATTACACTGATGAATGCATTAGTCTCTTTTTCACTTCTCTATCCAGCTTCTTGAGTTATTTACTTGATATTAATTACTGAAAACCCCTCACTATTTTGCAGAGCCCTTACACCCAAGTAGTGCTATTTCTTGCCATAAGGGCACAGCAAGGTTAAATACCAAATGCCACTTGATATGATTTTGCAGAGATTTTGGGCATATGGAGCCACAAAAGTGCCTGAGGCCATCATCAGATCCACTTGGCATCTGTAATCAGGAGGAGTGAGCTGATTGTCTTTGCTTTTCGTAACTCTGTGTTTAAGTAGGAACTCTCCAAACTATTTCAGCCTGCAATGTCTTGGCGAAACTTTCATTTTGTGTATGTAGCTAGACAGTCTCTCCTTGCTTAGAAAACTGATTTTACATCATGGCATTTTTCTCATGTCTTTGTGTTTGTAGGTACCGGTCTAGAGGCTGCTATTTTAAAGTTTTTTCTTTTGTTTTAAAATGATTTGTTGGTATTGAGTATGATGTATTTTAAATGGCTAAAATAGAGCACATTGATGTAGATTCAACAGAAATTGCTTTGAGACTGCAGCAACTGTAGTACCTTCATATGCTAAAATCAGAAGGTATCACAGTTTCTGAAGTAGTGAATGTTAGCACCTGAGTAGTACTCACTATTGGTCAGGTTTCCAGTCATCTGAGGACAATAAATTTGAACATCGCTTTGGAAACCTGTATGAACATAATCACGTAACATTTTTTTTTTTTTTAATTAAAGTAACACCAAAAAGCCTTTTCCTGCATACGGAATGGATGGAGCTCACAGTGCTTACTAAGGGTAATGGGCTCTAAATTTCAGCTTTGTTCTCTGATCCACAGGGGCAATTCCTCTCAATCCGATCCCAAAGTCTGCAGCAAACTGTTGTATGTAAGAGCCATTGGGAGAGTATTTCATGGAATGGAGATTAGAAAGCAAGAACTGAAAACTGGAAAGTGCTTCATGGTGTCTCTTTAACAGCTTAGGATTGATTCATTTTGGTATTTGTGTCTGGGTCGTACTCACTGCTGCCTCATAGATCAATGGCACGACGGAGTCCCAGCTCTTGTTGATGCAGCATATGGGAATGGGATCCATTATCTTTAGTTCCCAGGACTATAAAATGTCTAATAAACTCAGAAGCAAGAGTGCCAGATTTGTGCAGCACTGCCAGCTGCTATAGTCTTGTTGTCTATTAAGCTATGTTTTTAGTTTCATTATTGATGGGGAATGCTGATAGTTGAGCAAATGATGTTGCTTGCAGCTTCGAGGCACTTTACTAAAGCATCAATGAGATTAGAAGGTTGACAGAGGTTAACAGTAAAAGAAAACCAGTAAGAAAACAACTCCTGACACCCACAGAGTGAATTCACGGTTCACCTAGCTTACTTCTCCTTTCGAAACTAGGAGGCCTCCAAAGTTGTGCCTGTGGGATTTGTACATGAACACTCATTGCAGGAGACAGGGGAAAACAAAAATTTTGCACACCAGAACAAGAAGGAGACTCAGCTGTAGGAGATCAGGACTTATAGCAGGAGCAAAGCCATTTGGTGGAAATCCTGTTCACTAAAGCACTTTCCTAGCCCATTCTTGTCCTGCCTTCTCCTCCTTTCTCTTCTGCCAGACAGGATCTGGATCAGAAAACAGGGGAAATCCTCAGTTCACCACCAAATTAAAAAATATTTGCTCATGACCTCATAAGCCTCTTTTTCCCATGCCAGGATCACTTGTAAAGGTGATTTCAGCTGCTGTGCCTCCTCTTGCAGGGAGGGAGAGAGGGATTCATGCTGCAATGAGAAATCAATTTAAATTCACACGGGCACAGTCAGTCCTTAATCATGTCAGCAAACTCAGGCTGGTTGCAGGAATCTGAGTAGGAAGTTCAAATGCTTCAGTCCCAACGTTCAGCCCCTACAGCAGAACCCGAGGCAGGGTGTCCCTGGGCGTTAGTTTGCTGCTCCAGCACTTTTCTCAGTTTCTTCCTTAGTTGTTTACATTATAATTTGACTCTCTCCTGTTTTTCCCACCCAGCGCTCTGTGGCTCCTGCTACACCTTCAGAATGAATTCCACAATCGCTTTGAAAATGGTGTAAAACATGACTTTGCATACAGGAGTTATTATGGTGGGGTGGCGGAACAACTTCCTACTCCCCTTTGCTTGCTCCCTATGCATTGTCACTAGGGTCATGTTGCAGTTCCTGACCAGTGTTATTTTTTATTGCTTTCTTTACTCCTCTGGGACATGGAGATCAATCACAGCTAGAGGAATTTAGGCAACATTTTCAGTCTTCAGTGTCCTTAATTTAGGAACTTCAAAATCAGTAACAGGTATTCAAATGGAAGTAAGTTAATATGAGCTAGCATCCAAATCTCCCATTAATCCACTGGCTATTGGTGCCTTTGATTAATCTCTAGATATTAGTTCTTGAAAAGAGAATCCTGTGTCCTATAGGCAGGATCACCTTCTGTATCTGGGACATCTTGGACACGAGAAAACAAAAGCTATAGCATTAGTGCTGGCATAAATCCCAAATAAAATGTTCCCTTGACACTTACCTGGGCTAAGGTTTGTATAGGTGATGATCAGACTAGCTATCACCCATGTTTGTAGCTAGGCTGCTCTTGGTTTGCAGGTCTGCTGTCACTGCCCGGTGCCTGCTGGCTCTTGACAGCCTTCCTAGGGCATTTCCAATCTCTCAGTCTTTGCCATCAATAGCTGCAGCACTGGGAAAAACCTGTTAAATGCTGGTGTGTTTCTGCCATCTTTTCTGCAAGGAACAGAAAGAAACTCATGAACCAGGAGTTTCTTTTAAAGAATGTGGATCCGATGTTTTGTGCAAACTACTTTCTTCAATTATTTAAAATCTGCTATAATTGCCAGGTATTTAAAAATATTCTGGGGAATAATTTTTGGGCCCATCTGTTTTTCCCTCCTCTCTGCTGCCACATACAGTCTCAGCCATTAGAAGTGCTAAAGGATTACTTTAATGAAAATGAGGGAGATGGCAACAGTGTGTTTGACAAAAACATGACTTCTGCTCGGCGAAGCTGTATATTCTGATCAGAAGACACCAAGAGGCAGAGGATTCATTATGTCCATCAATACCTTGTTCAGAGCTTTTCACCATTCTTCTTAAAAATGCATTCCTAGCATCTCAGATTTGTCTGTCTCAAGCTTCCAGCTACTGGATCCTGTTATCTCCCGCGTTAAAGATCTTCACGGTTCCCACTGTTTCATGAAGGTAATAGTATACTGTAATCAAGCCAAATCTCGGTCTTCCTTTTGATAAGCTAAACAGATTGTGCTCTCTATGCTTCTCACTCTAAAGCACTTTCTTCAGCTCTTAAACCATTTTTGTGGCACTTGCTGTGGCTTTTTTTTTTCTGTGCAGTCACCAATTTTGCTACACACTTACTAAAAAAGATGAACTCTGGAGCTGAATGTGTTGTCAGGAACTGGCCCCATCTAGACTAAATATGCCTAAAAAACCCATGCCTGAATCTGCTCACGTTCCCCTCTTTGTATACAGGGATAATTTTACCTCTTTTTAGTGTGACTTTGCCCTGGCAACCTACGTTCAGTTGCTTGACCACTACGACCTTAAACCCCTTGCCACTATTGTGGACTTACCCTGCTGCCCATTTCCAGGAGTGGCTTCCACTCTGCATCCCCAGTGTTTACACCCCAAATTTAGATGCAATTTGTTTGAGCGAGTGCTCTTACCAAACATTGCAGCATCTTCCACATGATTTACAGTTTATCTGAGGGACTTTTAGAGAGATAGCTGGCACCTAACATAGGATGCTGATCTTGTGCCTCCTGTCCCAGCTCCACAGCAGATTTGCCCTGGGAAAGGACTGTGGTCGCTGCAAGAGCATCAAATGAATCCCCAGGTTCCTTCAGGTAATAAAATGAGAAATAAAGAACTCCTCAGCTCCATTAGCGTATTTGTTGCTCTTGGCCCCATTCATGTGACAGACCTGTTGCTACCTGTCACATCTTTTAGATTTCATCAAGAGTCTCAGGTGGAAAAAGTTTTCAATGCCTTGGTCATTTCTGACCTGTGGTGGAAACACCTTTTTTGAATCCCACTCAAAAATACCTCAGTTCTTCATCCATTTAATGCAATCTTTACTGATACTGTGGAGTGCTGATTTTTTAATTGCTGTGCTGTACAGTACTAAGTGAAGCACCTGACAATGGAAGGAGGATCGCTGTATCACCAAATCCATCGTCAAAAAGAGAAATATTTTTGAGACAGGGTTTCTATTTATACTAATGCTGACTGACATTAATTATAACTTAAAATCTGTATCAGCACTTCCATTTGGCGTAAGAATGATGCCAGGAAGCTGCTGCAGCAGTAAGAAAAATGTAATGCCTCCATGTTAGGCCCCAGCGGTTGCTTCGGTGTTGTCCACAGCCACGCATGGGTGTTGCTCTGTGACAGAAATGGAAGGTATTGCCCTCCTCTTTTAAAATTCCTTGATTTTCCAATCAGGTTTGTATGCTCAGGCTTTTGCTTTGCTGCTCAACTCCACTTTATGAGCATGGCAGGGTGATTTATTAAGGACTTCAAGAGGGAGACATGAGGGTCGCAGCTGCACTGGTTTTGCAGGGCTGGCCAAGCACCCCTCCTCATCTGCCTCCGAAGCTGCGAAGCAGCTATTTGTGTAATATGTGGTGGCGGCACAGTAAGGCACTCACCCATTAAAATGCTTTCAGTGCTTGTCCTTATGACTTAAATAAAGGCTTTTGGTTTTCCAGGCAAGGGTTTTAGAGATGTCCATCTCTTCATTCTTTTTTTTTTTTTTTTTGTCCTTTGCATGTTGTTATTGCCTACATTTCTTAAAGCTCCACAAATTGTAAGCCTGTGGCTTGCAGTGAAGGCATGCTGGTAAATGATTTATAGAGGGTCCTACAAATCATGTCGCACAGAGCACAACCCCTTCCCCCGCAGCAACAGTCATCATTTCAGAGCAGCATGGTCTTCAAGGGAGCTAAGCTGTCCTTCCCCTGCTGAGATTTAGGAAGCCAAGCACTAAAGTGAGAGTAAACATGCCACAATAACAACCTGGCATTTAAGTTTCAGTAGAGCTTAAGGTGGCCTCAGAGAAGCTCTTGCTTATCATTGGTATTATATTCTAACATTAACAGGCATCTGTATATTGTTTCAATGCTTTTACAGATATATTTTTTAAAAACCCAGTATGTAAATATGTCCGCAAGGAGTTAAAATTACCTCAAGGATTAAAAGGCTAGCAGAACTTTCTAACAGTTAAATGAATTGCAGAAATCTCCATTATTAATTGTGGTCTTGGCTATACCAATCCATTCAAACCTCAGAGCGGTTGCAGCAGACCTGAGAGCACAATTTAGCTCTGTGTTGCTAACCTCAGGACTTTTCAGCCAGAGAGCCCTCAGCACCACCCTGGAAAGACATCACAAAGCCCATGTGCACAAGTGCTTAAAAAGCCTACAGTCCTCCCAGGCTCCCAAACACAGAGAAGGGATGCTCTTACCTGGCTGCCTTCCCAGCGGCTGGTGCAGCTCCTGGGCATCGCTACACACTTGGGTAGAGGCTATTGGTATAGGATGTTTGTGGATCCAACTTGATCTTGGCTGGCTCTGGCATACGGTCAATATGAAGAGCTTGTAAAACTGCCTACGCTGCTTTCCCCTTTCTCATATTCTCTAAGCTGATCATAGAATCGCAGAATAATTTAGGCTGGGAGGGACCTCAGGGGTCATGTACGGCAACCCCTGCACGAAGCAGTGCCAATTAAATCAGGTTGTGCAGAGCCTTGTCCAGACGGGGTTACAATATTGCTGAGGAGGGAGACCTCAGCCTCTGTGGGCTCCTGCTCCTGTGTTTTGACTGCCTTGCTTGTGAAAAAATTTTTTGCTAATATCTAATCTGAATTTCCTGCATGCCAACTTGCATCCATTGCCTCTTCTCCTATCCTGCTGCACCTCTGGGAAGAGTCCAGTTCAGACTTTTCTTTGCCTAATCTTCAGCTAGTTGCTCCAGGTCAAAGAAGTGGAGCCCCATACTTTGCCAGCTCTGTTGATTTTAGTGGCTTCAAAGAGTTAATGCAATAAAACACCACAAGGAAAACAGTTCTGGTGCCTAGAAAGGAACAATTTGCCGTGCAGTGAAACAATTGAATTAGCATATTGCAATTTAGACAAAATATTTTACCAAGGAAGTTGTCAAATAGTAGAAATGAAAAGGGTTTTTTTTTGTTGTTTTTTTTACTAAATTAAAAGTTCCTCTGGGTCTGGGAGGGAGATGTTTATCAGCAAGTTATGCCCACTTAAAAATAATCAAAACATTGCTAGAGCTATAGATTAATGTCTTAGCAAGATGCACGATCTCCTTAACGGAAAAGTGAATTCTAGCCACTGTGATACTCCATCTGATGAGGACACTTAGCTGTGATGGGGTGGAATAAAGTGCTTTATTATAAAGTGAACCACACTGCGAGTGTTTGGGGATATGGTTAATGCAAGTACAGAGAAATTACACGGTGTCTGTTTTGACTTTGTGATTTCCTCTAATGGACGCACAGCCTCCAGGCCAAGCGCTTGGAGAGTTTTGTGCCATGCCATTTTCTCCAATGATTAGCTGGACTTTTCCTCCAAAGTACCTGATGGCAGCGGCTCATTCACAAACCTGGCATTTACAGCTGGGAATTTAAAGGGCTTGCCTCCTGCATCCAGCATCCTTCATTTTGATCCCATTTTCCTTTAATGACGCATTAGCCATTTTAATGCATTAACCGATGTCACCTATACAGTGTGGGAAAGGCAGCAAAATTGACACCTCCCTGCGGGGTTTTGCCTGTGGATTTTGTTAATTCAGTGTTCATCCTCCAACCGTGGCTATTTTTCTCTCTTTAAGATCCAACTTAGCTCCCCATTTAGATGCTTTGTGGGTGAAGGCAGCGTGGGAGACAGCAGGTCAGGGCGAGCAGGGCCACGCTGCTTCTGCCGGAAAACTGCTTTCTCAGTGTCAAAGGCTGCTGCGGGGGGGATGAGGCAAATCCCCCATGGGAAGCATGCACCACAGCCCTGTGCATTCAATTAGAGGGCCCTTGAATGGCGCTTTATAAGGAAGCCTTTCTGTTTCTGTACTGCTCTTGCTGATTGGGGCTTGGTTTTCTTTTTTTGTTTGCTTGTTTTTCCAGTTGGACTGCCTGGGACAAACATACCTGGGGGAGCAGAGGGACTGTCGGAGGGAAAGTCTTTGGTTCAAGTTAAACACTTGGGCATTTTACATATTGGATAAGAGAGGGTTTTAACCTAAATATTCAACATAGGTTCATATATACATACACCTACACAAAGAGATTGCTTTGTCCCACAGCCTCTTTTCCTGCTATCACCTCCATTTCCCCCGCCTGCTTTCCAGTCCCTGCCAGTTTAGCTTGAAAACCTACTGAATCCCCAACCAGTGTAAGATACTCTGCTTCACCATTTAAATCTCTCTTCCCATCAATCCCCAGACTATTTGTTTTCCCCATCACTACTGAACAGAGCTTGTTGTGTGGAGCTGAGTTATTGCAATGGTCAGGCTTCAAATTTGTCTTGGTCTTGTCCAGGCGACAAGGAAATGCATGCAAAAATAGTCTCTTAGGAAAACTGACCGTGGAAAATTCAGCTTAAGGAGCAATAAAAGAATTTACTGCCGTCACGCAGAAACCAACAGGAGAATTTACGTCTCCCACAGCAAGCTCCCTCTGGGGGCATTTCCGTCCTTGGGCGGGGAGGGAATGGTCCTCAGTAAGGCCACCTTGGAGGCCAGCAGCTCCCTCCCTGCAGCGCGTGGCCATCCTTGCCCATCAACCAGGACTGCGCTCATCGGGCCCACTTAAGCACTGCAGCATCTCCTGTGCTGCTTTGGGAGCAGCTCTTTGCCGGGAGCTCTTGCACCCTGGCCCGTGTGAGGGGCAAATGGGATTTTATTTCCCCAGCAGGCATGGTGGTTCTCCCTGACCGCCCTCACCTCCTGCGCTTCCCGCAGCTGCACCGCTCCGTGTCCTGGGGGTTTCTCAGCGTCCCCTCTGTCCCCAGGTAATTTTCCGGTTGTTGCCTTTTGTCAGGTGGAGCACAGGATTTGCACTCCCAGTTGACCTGGAGGAGGTCTCAGAGGGCTCTTTTGTCTTCTCTCATCCAGGCACTGCTGTTTCCTAGCTCCCAGCCCAAAACTCAAGAGTAAACCAACACTCAGGCCTGCCGCCTTCGAGAACGGCCTGAAGGCCCCAAGCGGGCCTGCCTTGTGTGGCCATGGGTCCGGGCCGGAGGGCGGGCAGGCAGCCTTGCATGGCTGTGTCAGCACTCTTTGGGCTGCAGGGGAGAGGGGCAGGGAGGTGTCCCTGCAAGGGTTTTTTGGGAAGGGCTTTCCTAAAAGGCCTACACCTGTGTGCAGGGCTCCAGGAGTGTGCACCGCTCCTTGCAGAGCTGGGCAAGGGCAGAGTGGTGCCCAGCCCTAAACGTTGACTGTTCCCTGTGGCTGGCGCATAGGAGCCCTGGAGACCTGACAAGTTTATATACAGGCATCTTTTCCCGCGAGCCGTTTCTCCAAAGTCTTTGTAATTTTTGTTTCGGGTTTTTTCAGTCTCGAGCTCTTTTTCCTGCTTTACGTCATGCTTTCCATTTTAGAGATGTCAGATGATCTGTGATAAACTGACAGTATGTGCAGGAGCAGCGAGGAGACAAGGTCCATTTTAATGAGACTAACTCTACTGGGTTGTGAAAACTGTGCCTCAACAAGCCCCTAGATCTTGTTTCTCTTTGCAAAGTGTTTTAATGGCACAAAAGGATTTTTACACAAATAAGGAAAGGCAATTCCCAAAACAGATTTCTTTTAGTAGCCATTGAAATGGAAAGTTACTGCTGAGAATTGTGTGCTCCCTTTTAAGAGGCAAGTGCAATCAGAAATCAGTATTCTCTTGGCTCCTGAAAACAGCATGAAATATTTCTGAATAAACACTGTGTTTGCTTGGGGTTCGCTATTCCCCCAGCAGCAGATCCTACAAGCACCTTGTGTTTCCTCTGTGGTCATCTGTAGGAGTTGGAATAACCAAAAGCAGAGGGGTGGGGAAAGAGAAGGAGAGAAAGAGCATGTGAGGGAGGACGAAGCTGTGGCTGGACTTCAGTAAAGGGAACCTTTCAAACAGATATAGAAATAAATGCTCATTATTATCATGCATGTGCTTTGACTTTGTTACTACGGCTTTTACCATCTCTTGAGAAGCCCACTGGTACAATCCCTGCCCACTGGCACAGGGATTTGGTCACACGTATGGATAGTGTTACCCAGTGCTGGCTCAATACAACCCACTCCTTCAGTGGCACTGCCGGAGCTGGGATGCTCGTGAGGTAGGAAGAGTGGAGACATACAGCAAAGCTCAAGGCAAGCATGAGAGGGCATCACAGCATTCTCCAGTCCTTTTGCTATTTCAGGAAAGGATTCCAGTGCCTTTCATCCCTTGTGTAGCATCGTTATTCTCTGTGGATGAAGAAGTCAAGTCAACACAAAAACTTTTGGGGCTGTTACTCTCTGATAACTAGCACGTTGGTAGGCAACTAAATGCAAAGGCAACTTAGCATGCGTTTCAGGGCTGTACTTGTTTTCTGACTCCCCATGAAAATTACTGCTCATTCTTACCTCCAAGGCAGATGCAAGTAACATAGCACATGAAGCTGATCTTCATAGCTAAGTTATTAATCTTTTGGGCAGACTGGGCTCATATTTCATGCTGGTTGTCAATACAATCTGGGTGAATTTTGGAGAGGTAATCATAGTTCAAATAGGGTTAGATGTACAAGGCCAAGGCTATTGGTGGCTATTTTCTAAGGTTTGCTGTGGTCAGGAATGCCTGTGACATCTATTTCAATTCAGATTCCTGCAGAAACCAGAAAGACATCTTCACTTAGGGTTTTATTTAAGGAATTCCTTACCATGGGATAGAGGCTTGAACTGCAACTTGATTACATACAAGCCTTCAGCAACTAAGTGATACACAAAATAATTTATGCATAGTGGCACTAGCTAAATGCAAAAAGACAGCTAGTCCTGCACCAAGTTGCAAATAAAAGCTCTGTTTCAATGGTTTATTTTTAACCTAGACACCACTAGCTTAATATGTTCTGGAGGATCTACAGAGAATAATTTTTATGGAATAAATTTTTTAAATCTCGCTTTCCAGGGAAGTACTTTTTTATCTAGTACTCTTTCCTAAGCTATTTTTGGACCCCAATGCATGAATTCTAACATTTTCTGGGCAACATTGTGAAAAAGTGAATAGATGAATAGGAGATGTAAAATACTCCAGACTGCATAAGAGTTATCCAGTCCAGTTTGCCTGTTCTCTATTGAAATGTGGATTTAGTGATGATTTGTTCAAGCCTGCAGGAAATCTTATTTAGCTATGTATTAAAAAAAAAATCAGATGTTCTGATCTTAACTTGTATTTCTGACTATATGTGACTCCTGTATTTTTTTCAGCTAGGTCTGGAATATCTCTCCAAGGTAACTACGGTCTCTTTTTGAGTTTGGTCATTGTTTGTAAAAGTCAGATTTCTTTAAATAGGTGTAGGAAATTCCATATAACTAGTCATGAAAGGATATTAACCAATTTTTAAAGGCCTGAACATAACTGCAAGAAAGAGGTCAACATTAACTTGATGGTCTTTCCAAGTGTTAATTTTGACCTTAGCAATACCAGATGCTAAAATGGGTTCCCAGAAAAGAATTGTAAATCTTGCATTTAAGAAAAAAAAGGAAGTGTGATCCTAGAAAACAGATGCAGATTTCTCCACATCTCTGCAAGCGTCCATCTTTAGACATCTGATCGATAGCTTTAGCAGTGGGACGCGTGTGTGATTTATTCACTTTCAAATCCTTCTAAGGAAAGCAACAAAACAATAGTAAAATCTCCTGTTGCTAGTCAGTGAGTAGATGGCATTTGCCATGGGAAGAGCGGTAAAGCTGGCTTGCGAAGGCACAGACAGCTGTAGCTAGAGGTACCTTTTTACATTAAGGTGAATGGAGTAAGTTGACAAAGAATGCTTTGATTTCCATCCGTCAGGACGCCAAACAAACAAAACAAACAGAGCAGGTGGGCACGCACAATGACACCAAGATGGGCCAGGGCAGTATCAGCTCACCTCAGTGTTGCTGTGTGCATCACCAAAGCGATACCAGGGTAGTGGCAGTGGGATGGATGCGTTACTGCCGTGCTCCAACCCAGCCGAGAGACCCTGCACTCCTCTCTTCAGGTGGCTAACGCAGATAGCTGCGACAAGGGCTTTTTCTGTCCTAAGGGGCCCCTTATCGCTCCTTTAGGGACCCTAACTGTTGCTAGCAGCAGCCTGGGGGCAAATAAGCCCAAGGCCTTTGGATACCACAGATCTCATCTATAGCCATGAAACAGCATGGAAATGCCAGAGGCCATATGGAGTACAACCAGCAGCAGTTACTGCCCAGGCCCCTAAAAATAGCTCTGTAAATGAGTTAACAGCGTCACAGCAAATGTCCACTTGCGTCTTCTGTGCCTCATTGTGAGGGCACTGCATCTAAGTTTGTGCCACCTTGTACAATTAGGCACCAGAGACTGCAGTAAAACCAGCACCCCTTCCAAGTGAACCTCACGCACAGCAGCCTGGACTGGCTCCCCGGCCCCTACCTCCAAGTGGGAGCCTCTGCCAGGTGCCCCCACACTGACAGCCAACAAGATACGCAAAAAGCACCAACAGCACAGAGATTATAAAGATGCATCAAAAAAGCTTCCCTTGTCTGTCTCCTCATATAGTGGACCCGGCGGATCTTTGATGGGTGTGAAGCCCTAAAAGGAGATCTCTGTGTTCTGGTACTGCTTGAGCCTCCACAAAGGAGATGAAAAGGAGGAATAAAACATCTGAGCAGCCCAATCTGGTCTGAACTGCATGCATTCATTACGGCAAAGACGGATTTCTTCTGGTTCCTCCTCCGTATCCTCCTCCTCAGTGGAGGCAGCAAGAAGCTTGACATTCCAATTACAGGATATTCATGTTAAACAGAGAGAGGGACAGCTAGTCGGTGGCAGACGTTTAGGACATGGCATCCAAGGCTCCATACAGCCAGCAGAAACCTGGAGGAACAGATTGAAACTACTCTAATGGGCCGGCTCCTCACAACTCTTCAGCATAGTCTTAAATTAGATCCTAGCAGTCAGCGTTACCCATCACTTCAATCAGGGTCCAAATGTACTCACTTCACCAAAGCTACTGTGAGATGGGACTGGTGTCCCGGAGGCTGGAAGGGGCCCCGTCATGTGGGGCTGCTGTTGCAGCGTACTGTAGTGAAGTGCCTTTTCCATGCCTTTTTTTCCCCCTTATGTTTGCTGCTTGGCTGTACCTCATCTCTGGACTCCCCGGCACAGGGTCTCAGACCAGGAGCGCTACCTCCTTACAAAACCATCTGAGTGAAACCCATTCAAGGCTTGTGCAAAAGCATTTGATGTTTGTGGCTCTGAGACCGCTTTGTCCTTTCAAACTTGAAAAAAGTTTTTGTCTTTTTCCCCTCAGATGGAAATGGTAATGTGGGCTAGGAAAAATGTCATTAATAATACAAACTGGGGGCCTTTGGGAGAAAATTTTAGTTTTGAAGAGTGACTGCTCTGCATGAATATGTCATGCCATCAGAAGTTTATCTGGATTTTCTTGACTTTTCACATATGCATATATTTCTCATCTGCCACACATGGTCCTTTTCCCATATTTAATTAGGGTATAATTATAAGTGCATACCTAAATTAGAATAAATAAATAGAGATTCATCCATTCAGTAGGCATTTTTCTAGGAAAAAAAAAATGTTTTCCTTCAGATATTGTTTTTCTTCAGGGGTTTTTTTTTTTGCCTCTATTTTTAATTTAAAGGTACTTCTCTTATGTTTTATTCACTTGTTTTCATTAGGTGAAGGAATGCCTTGGCATGAAAACCTGTCCTGGATCCACTGCCTGCTTGACAGATATATACAAAGACTTGAAACATGAGAGGAAAAGCGGATGGTTGCAAGAAAAAAAAAAAAAAAAAACCCTCACGAAAATAAAGGAATTAAACCCAGCACAGGGGCATCTATTAATACCGTATGAGTGCCATTGCACACATTGATTCCTAGGAGCGATGCACAGCATCTTGCTTCACAGGCTAAGACTGACAGACCTCTACGATGAACCTCTACTGCCTTCTAAAAAGGTTGGCCCTCCCTTTTATCTCTTGATTGATCCTGACCAGTTTGCTGCAAGTAGATACTGCTTGAATTTCAAATATCAAGTGCTGGTATCCGCGATTGGTCCCACGCTGTAAATCACATGCTAATGTTTCTCTGTCTTGACTGGATGAGAATAAACATAATAATCAGGAAGAGGCCTTGAAGAAGCCACTGTGGCTTTAAATCTCTCAGGGAGCAGCAGCAGTTTAGGGAGAAGCGGCTGATAAAGCGGATTAGGGAATTCTAGAAAATTTAAAACCCACTCCTTTCTGGGCCACACAGGCTCTGCCCAAGGCATCATTCCTAGCAAAATTAGGCTGCTGTGAAATTTATTGCCGGGGTGCAGAATTTACATTTCAATTTCTCTTGTCACAGTCTGGGCTGCGGTCAGATCCCCTCTGCCTGCCTTAACCACTTCTGCACCGTGCATGCCTCTCCCCCTGTCAGGGCCCTGTGCAGCCCCCAGCCTCAGCCTGCTCCCCTGGGCTCTTTCGGGGGTGCAGAAGACAACTGCAAAGCCCTGTTCCAAAAGTTTAAGGAGAGCAAGGCTGGCCGGGGAACATTACAGAGGTTGGTTGCTGTTACTTTTCACTGTATTGCTGCCCTCATGGCCAAGCAAGGGCTTGCATTCTCAATCCTACAGAAACTCAGTGGAGTTGAATTTTTTCCATTGCCAATAAATTATGCTCAGGGGGTTACCAAGGAAGAGGTAGGCACAAGCCAAGGCAGACGACAACTGTCTCTTGATTTGCAGGAAAGGACTTGTCATCCTCTTCCAAGAGTCAGTGGGGCTCTGCTGGGCTCCACAGCCCTCACGGCCCAGGCAATGACCAACTGCTTCCACCCCATGGGGAAGGACAGAAGGGAGCGGTATGTCTTGAAGACCTTGTCTGCGGAACTGAAGAAGAGGAAGAAGAAAAGGAAGTAGAACATTTTGACGAGACAAATTTGGAAGGAGAGGAGAGTAGGAAAAGAAAGAGTGACATATGGCAAAGAGTGAAAAATAATGAGATTGCTGATGCTAAAACAATCCTCGAGAGTATTTGGATGAACTTTTTAACAGGGCCATTCCAGCTCCTTTGTGCTCTATGTTACTCTCCATGTTAAAGAGGTCACTAGCAGGAAAGTTTGCAGAAATGATGATCATTACATGGATATTCATAAACATCCAGTGTGCTGCCAGCCACAGGACAGGAACAGGCTGTATTACCTCTGGGCCTGACCAGAGTTAGCCAAAACATAGAATCACAGAATCATTTAGGTTGGAAAAGACCTTTAAGATCATTGAGTCCAACTGTAAACAGCTTGAAATTAGCAATGCGTTCCTTTGGGGAGGAGTCTAAGTCCTCACGGTGATATCATGAATAGCTGAAATTATGTCTAAATTCAAAAAGAAAAAAAAAATTCCTCAGAGGTGTTTTGCAACTGGAAATGAGGCATAGCTTGCACCTTCTATGAAGTATGATGAACTGTTACTAGCATTTGATTTGCATTTCCCTTAGAAAGCTGGAGGGGGTTCTGACCCTGGATTAGGGGTTCCTCCTGACACTTAAATAGGAAGTGCATCTGGAAATTGAGTTGTCCGGGGTGTCATCACCTAGAGGTGAGCAATAGCTTGAGGTGGAAGGCTGGAGAATAAACGTTACTGCAAGAAAAGCTGCTGAATTTCCTTTTGAGAGACTGATAATCCCACAGGCTTCTGCAGAAGCAGCTTTTGATTATCATTGCTGATGATATTAGAAGACATCTCTGGAGTCTGTCCTTTAAAAAATGTTTCCCTGGTGCTACTTGAAAACATATGCGTTGGGAACTGAAGTGAAAAACCGATGTTTTACTAACTCTCTTGGCATGATGGAGGCTTGGAAAATGATGTGCCTGATACCGGAGATGCATTTTTAACAGTAAATGAAACCAGACTGCATAAAAATTAAAAATACTAGACTGGTAAATGTAGATGAGAAAAGAAGTTGGAACAAGAAAAAGGGACTGGTTAAAGAACCAAATGAAAAAAGATGGATCAGACCTACAGTTGGGGTGAATTGGAGCAGCTCCACTAACTTTAGCGGGTCTATTTTGAGTTGCATGAACTCACAGAAGACCTAGACGTATACTAGCAATTTACACATGAGGTTTGAGTAAATCAGGTCTAACAGAGCATTTTCAAATGCAGCAACTTCCTGAGGGCTTTATCAAGCAATAGGATGGGCAAGCTCACAATGCAATTTGGAAGGTAACAATTTTGAGGGGAAAGGAATAGAGAGATGGACCCAGCGTCAGTGCATGCCTAGTGAAAAAGTGGCCTCCTGGCACATTGGCATGGGTTACTGAGAGGAAACAGGAAGAGAAAAAAGGGAAGAAAAAGGAAAGATAAAGGCTCCACAACCTGGTGGTCCCAGGCTTCTTCAGCCTGGTATCTTGTCCATCTGTGAAACTGGGCCATAGTTACAGTGACTGACACAGACACAACAGCCCCAGTTCCAGTGACTCTTATCTGTACAATTGAAACCTTTTTCCAAAGAATATACACGAGTGTCCAGAAGACATTTTGTATGAGAACAAGTGAGCCCTATGCTAGAATTGGAGGAGGTTAATTTTGCTGATTTAATAGGATATTAAAAAAAAAAAATTAAAAAAGCTTTATGCTGATACCACTTCAATGTATTTGTTGGGCAAAATGCTGGCCTTCAACATGGGAGAAAGCTGGGTAGAGTTCATCCTGTCAGCTACACCACCTGTGGAAAAATTAATATATTTTGTTTGCTGCAGAAGAGCTTTTGAGAAAAAGCTACTTTGGCAAAGTGCAGAATCATTGCATCTCTTGACTGTGCATGCAGTTTCTGAGCCCCTGCCAGCAATTACTGATTTTGTAAACTTACTGAAGTAAAAAAGCATTTACTTTCAGTGGCTTTCTGCTCTACCTCTTTGTCTCTTTTAGAACTGTTAGTCATCATACAGATACCAAAGGAAGAGTCAGATGACCAACAGATTTTTTGCCAGGCAGGTGCTACAAAATTCCTTCCCCTTCCAAACTGCTAGAGGGTGAACTTCAGGAGGTTTCTGTGTCCTTTTAAGAAAAAAAGCAAACTGCTGCTGAGGTTGGCATCCTTCTGCACCAGTATGGGCAAGCTTTCAATCTGCTCCATTTCTATAGCTCCATTTCTATAAACAGGTCAGATATTTTGCCTCCTGGAAATGATTTTTAAAATGGCAGAACTTACATTTTCTGTTGTATGGTGGTTACAGTGTCTATTGAAGCTGGAAGGTTCTGCAGCATCCCAAAGAAATGGTAGATCCTAAAGACAGCTTTCATCTTTAGCCACAATCAATTAACATAATCTATTTTTCAGTTTTCCCAGGCCCTCTTTACACTCTCTAGCTAGGAGCTTAACCTCTTTTCCAAAAACCAACATAGCTAAAAAACACTTAATATCACTCTCAGTTCTTACAGAAATTAGAACAGATTTTGCATTTGACTACACAAAGAAGTTTTATTCCATTGACTCAAGGTGCTAGGGTTTTTCCAGATGTGACTCAAGCCATGATTTCCTGTTGAAATATGCTTTTATCCTTTATCCAAGAGATAGATCATGTTATGAGAAAATTCAAATGATTTTATTCTAGACAATGTCTAATTAAATTGAACAATAAAAATTGTTATCTTTTATGACTGCCAAGCAATTAAGTGACCTGGTGATAGGGAATTAAGTCAGTCTTCTTCCTTTGAAATGACAGCTGAAAAACAGAGGCACTGTTCTTTGTCTACTGTATGTGTGCTGGAGAGAAGGCAAAGGAGGAAGGACAGGAAGAGGGCAACACACAGTCAGAAAAATCCTCCCCCTCTTGCAACTGGTGAATTGTTTCCCATTAACCTTCCTAAGAGTAGATTTCCCCCATTGTGTCACCTAGGATGGCTTCATAAACAAATAAGCAAAAACCCCACCTTGCTTCTACTATGATTTAGAATACTTCACAAACTGTTAATCTAAAAAGCTCTTTGAGTATATTTTGCTGCCCTTCTCTTTCTGTGACATCCCTCAGTGTAAATGACAGTGGAGCAAGAAGAGTGCATGCTAGCTCACTGAAGGTGTGTGGCAACGAAGGTGTAATTTAAACATGACACAGTGGGAACTGGATTAAGGACATTTGGCTATAGAAACAGGAGCATCTAAAGTGCTAGGGCTGTGGCAAATTCACCAGCATTGTAGACCACAGCCTCTCCATCAACAATGGGAGATACAGCCTCAGGGCCAAGTGGCAGGAGGGCTGCATAGAAAATTCTTCCTTTTGCATAACTACAGTTATCTTTATTATTGCAACTTAATTCAACTGGCATATGGTTGCTTCCATTCAGTCATAAGAGTGTCTAAGGTGACACAATCCAAGACAAAGAAGGCACAGTATATGGAAATAAGTGAGTCTGTTTGGGACGTTATATTGGCATGACTATTTTTTATAAAAATCATACCCCATCTAATGGTTTTTCCAGGGCATCCAGTCTTTGGGTGGCTGTTGATCATACAGCACTGTGTAATAGGACCATCATGGATAAGCATCAATGGGTGTTTGTCTATCCAATAAAGCCATATACAATAATCAATTATGGACAATTGATCTTAATAAATTGGCTGAAAGCTTATACGACTAATAAATGGAAAATATGCTGGTGCACTTGCCAGTTAGTGTTAGTTATTCGGCACCAGACATCTGACTTGCATGGATGAAAGATTGATTTGTTTCCTTCTCCCCAAACTGCCATAACCATGATATACCATTGGACTCCCTTTGAAAAGGAGAAAGTCACTATCAACTGTCCTTCCTTATGTGGCAGAGTCTATCTGGAACAAAGTTTCTGTTCATCTGCATAGACTTGGTCTAATTGTTAATTACTGTAATTAATTAACTTCCATGGATGGAAAAAAATGAAAACAAAAGCTAAAGAGCACGACAGCTGCGGGCAGAAGGTGTTCCTACAGCAGCTGAATACTTCCTGCTTTCACACCACAGTTGTAAACGTTCCTACTTTGAGCTTGTAACTTTCCTTGATGATGGTGGCATTAATAATTTCTAGCAGTGTCAGGCCTCAGAGCATCAAAAGAATTAGGGCTGTAGTGTCAGAAAATAGGAACACAAACCACGCAGAGCAAATGTAGAGGGTTTTTTATGTGTTTAGATTTTAAATCCTTTTAAGGGACAGCATTGCAGGCTTCAAGTGCCCTAGCAAACCATTAATGATAATATGAAGTCCCAGCAGAATTATATCACAGCTGTTTCGCCACGAACTTGGCCATCCAACTGTGTAAAGAGGGTCCTTTCCACCTCTGAGTCATTAAAAAAAAAAAGTCATCGTTCCACCAATCTAGCAGGGTAGCCTGAGCAGAGACTAAAACTAGAAGAGTGACTCATACTGGCTATATTTCTTACTCAAGAAGAGTTAAGAAAAAGAATGACTGGACAAATTCATACAAGAAGAATTCTTTAAGGGCTATTAAATATCTCAAGAAGTTGGTGAGCTGCAAATAGGCTGGAAATGTCCTTCGAGGGAGCATCCCTACATGCTTGTCCTTTTCTCATGCTTCCTAGGCACCCACTGTTGGTTGCTGTCAGCCATTTCTGGACTTGTGTTCAAGACAGAGACTTCGGAGGCAGATCGTAATCACTGGTCTATTTTTAGATGTTCTAATTTTGGCAGAAGGCCAAAAGTTGTAATATAATAGCTTTGGTATTATCTGTCATCTCCAGACATGGAAAAGGGCCATGCATTCAGTCTAGGGGCAGATAACGTAGATATGTTAGAATGCATTATTATTTACAGTGTTACCTATTGCTAGTTTCATTTTTATTGCATGGCAAAGATCAGCCCCTTTAGGTAGTTCAGAGATCCCAAAGGGTGACAAATTACCAGAAATTCATCTATTCAGCATATATATATGAAGCCATCAAAAAAAGACTGTTGGCACGGTGCTAGCACTCTCTGATCTACATTGTATGTTTGTTTTGGCAAAGAAGATTTGTCTGCCATTGATGGTGGCCAGATAGTGAGGGGTGAGATAAGGTGGCACCTTACCGTTCTTCAGCTGAAATGTAGCTCATGGTAACAAGATTCACGAGTCTCTGATTCCTACTGGAAACTGAGCTGCGTTTGGTTTGGGGAAACCGCAAGAATATTTTTATTTCAGAATGTCTCAGTGTTCTTCCTAGGGAAAAAAAAAAGATCCATCCAGACTTCTTTTTTTCAGTTAGAGGAAGGAAATGGAATGAAAATAGCAATCAATACGGAGGGAAAATGGGACACTCTTCCACAGCTTGCTCTTAAAGGCATCAGACTTGACAGTCTTTCCTGGATCCTTCAGGGTAACTTAATCTCAACTAGAGGAGATTGCACCTACTCACTTACTTAGTGATGCTTAAGTGAGCAAACTATCATACTAGTTCTGCAGTACCTTCACTTTTGATCGGTCTCCAGGCTTAATTAAAGCATTTTGGATATGCTCTAGTAGAACCTGCATGTTCTAGATCCTAGATAATTATTTTGGTATCTGTCACATGATGCAAAAAGAGGAAAAGATACACCACATCAGACAAAGAGTTCAAATACTATGAGTTTTGAGAGAAAGGTGCAAAACCTCTGTCATTTTGGCCCTAAAGTTTTATTCTGACTAGACTGATGTTATATCATCTCACATTATGCCACCTCATCACTGTTGAGTCTTTTACTCCTCGTAAGGTTCTCACTGCAGTGGTATCCTGTCACAGCCCATTCCCCAGACTGGTTCTCCTCTCTGCACAAGAGTTTTTAAAGCTTGCCATCTTCTGAATATATTGAAGTTTCCTTCTTGTTGTGGCATAAAAAGTGGTGGCAAGAAATGTCCAGCAGACCTTCTCTCTTGCCTCTCTCGCTCCCCCTCCAATTCATTTTCTGCGTTGGTCTGACAGAGCCTGAGAAGGTTGCACTTCAGGCTGCATTGCAAGACCCGTCTATTATTCTGTCTTTTGCCAAAGAGGCTGATTTGAAGGAGTGTGAATTTTTGTGAGGCTTCAGAAGTGTTGAATTGACTTTTCTGTCACTTTCGCTACATTTTACTTTCCGTGGGTTATAGTACTGATGGAAATATCCTTATATTCTATGATAGGCAGATTCTATAAATAGCATGTTGAAGAAATTGAAATGTTTTTAAAAATTAAGGATAATCTGAAAGTTTTTAAAATATAGAAGCTGTATGTAACCAACCAAAAATAACCACTCATTTTTATTTTTGGCAAAAGACATGTAGTAAGAAGGAAAACTGTGCAGTTTAATTTGCTCCTTGGTATTAGTTCTTATAGTATTTGCCAGTAATGGCAACATTATAATTTGTAGAATTAATTAATGATCTGGCATCTGATTTTGATTCATTAATGCTTAAGCCAGCTAAGTCTCAATTATCCTCTGGACTATTTATTCCTTAACAAGCTTTTAGCTAATGTGATTTTAAAAATATGAAAATAAGTCTTAACTTGCCTTTAAGAAGTGGCAATATTTTAACAGTCCTCTATAAAATAAAGGAACCTTCATATTTTTTTGTTCTACTATAGTTACATTCAAAATTAGGCTTGGGGATTTGGAATGTGTTCACTAAACATATATTATATTTATACGTACCTGGAACCTGACTTCAATTTAGTCTTGATTAAAAAATGTACTGAATTGGAAACTGTGTAATAAAGGATGCCTAAATCATACTGACCCAGAATAGCTCACTCAGTCAGACAGTTAGCAAATAAGTGCACAAGCAAGCAGATGATACGAGAATTCAAAATTAATTCTATTCTCAGAGGATGCATAGACTAGGAGATAGCATCTGATGCTATCTGCAGAGGTGTAAATCCAGAGTAACACCTTGGCTACAGCCTCGTTACCCTGAATTTGATTGCTTATCCTGCAAATGATCAGAATTGGACTCTTCTGTGCCCAAGGCTAGGTTAAAGCAGCTGAAATATCCAGTATTACTTCATGACATTTTTGTGACACAACTGAAAGTCTCTAACGATTTCTAGGTGTTTATTATTTATAACTAATCCATTTACCAAAGTAATTTAAAGACTCCCTGAATTTTCTCCAAATGATCTGTATTTTTAAAAGTTCAATCACTACATCCTTCAGGAAAATCTGCCTGATGGAGTTGCTTGTTGTGCTGCAGCTGTGTTATGATAGGGGGCATTCAGAAACTGCATACCTTTGATTTGGGATTGTCAGGCACCAGTTTGAGAGCTGATCTGAACTGATCTTGGGAAGATGCTTCTATTGCTGGGCTCTGATGTGATGTTCCTGCCTGCCACCATTGTACCTTGTCCCTGCGCACATCAAAACCTAAATGCATAAGTACAAAGACGGGTAAACAAATGAATCATGGATGTTTTAACCAAATAACCTTAGTTAATCACTTCTGTTACTGAGATTTGTTTTGAAAGTACCTTCCAAAAGCTTTCAGGCATTATGTAAATGGTAGAAAATAGAAAACTAAGCCATCAGTGTTGCAGTACATGAAATAACTCATCTTCTCCTGAAACTATGCTTCCTTCTCCTAAGAAGCCATTCAGTGGCCTCCTGATACCTGCATTACTGGTATTAATGTAGTTATGTAGTTATTCTTAGCTCACACTGCTCTGACATCAGCTAGAGCTTTCTCCACTCTTCTCATCAAGAGAAGCTTGAGATGAACATCTGAGAGCATGTTCCTTCCCATTTTTAGATCAGTAAGTCTAGCTCCTTCCAGTCTAAGCTGGGAAGTAAACCCGCAATGGTAGGACTTTGAATGGAGCGAGCTGTAATGCCAGCTTCTCTTGAAACCCAAGGAGCTGTTAGCTCAGCCAGCTCCCAAACGGCTACCCCTAAACTACTGAGTGGGGGGACTGCTGAAGCCCCAAGCTGTCTATGGTTTTAAAAATCAAAACCCATTTGCTGAGTCCAATCCTCTGGCCGACTGAGTCTGCGCTGCGATGCTCTAGGGACACAGGGCAGCTCTAAACCCAGCTTACGTGGCCAGCACAGAGCTCCTGGGTTGTCACAAAACCAGCTAACAGAGACATATCGGGGCAACAAAGAAAAGAATCCATCTCCAGATACTGAAGCACAAGGAAAAGTCCAAATTACCCGTGTTGTTATGGCAAGAGTTCATTTGGACTAAAAAGTAAACAGAGATGGTTGAGCTTGACCTCTAAAGCTAGGGCTGGACTGCTGGAAGCACAAGCTTTCTCAATTGCTTTGAGAAAAGGATTGAGTTGAGAAATCAGAGCAGCCCTGATCGCTTTTAATCAACTGAATGAGGAGGAAGGAGGGGAGGTGGAGGTTTGGGAAGAAAAATATGTAAAGCTTAAAAAGTTCCAGCTGCTGTTCTCTAATGGAGGCTTGGTTCCTCATGAACGGTGGAATAGTTAGGCCACCTGGTGGTAAACAGCAAACCAACAACCTTTGCAATTTCCAAGCCATAATAAATATCCTGAGGATCAAAGAGCTCAGGGAATTGTCATAGGCTGGGGAGTCTTTCATTCCCAGGTGGCTGGTGTGCAGCCACCACTGGGAGACAGCAGCCAGCAATGGCTTCCACCTGGTGCGACTGCAGTGCCGAACAGACAGGTTGACCTGGTGCCTGGCCAATTTCTGCCAGAGAGCTGGCTCCACCACAAAATCATTCACCACAGCCAGCCTCCCCTTTGCCCCAGGAGGGAGGCAAGGGAGAAAGCAGTCCAGGGACAGCTGAACTTAGGTAAGCTTATGAAGTACGGGCTTGCCATGATGCTTCTTACGTGGCTGAATGAGGACCTCTGTCCCTAAATGCAGCATCAGGTCTATGCAGGTAAATAAAGTAAGGCTCACGTAAATGGTCATGATTACGCATTTGAGATTCATATGTTAATGAATATTCTACAATATAGTTCTCATTTCTGTGTCTGCAACTTGTTTCTACCAGCCAATCTACTCACCAGAAGTATCACAAAGCATCAAATGGAAATGGAGAGTGCATGGAAGATGCCAAACTGTTGGTGAAGTCCTTCTTCAGAAGCACTTCTAAGTACTCATCTTTAACATCTAAGAATTTAGCTGAACTGGACAGTGGTATATTGCCAGAGAGCATTCACAGATGGGTTCAGCACAGGGAAACGAATATAAAAAGAAATTTGTTTGAAAACGTAATTCTTCTTAAATAAAGAACCATCAGCTGTTTTGCCCAATTCTGTCCACTGGAGCTTTAGTCTGATCCTAGCGAAAACAAGTAACCATGTCCAGCAGCTGCTGTTCCGCTGAGCATTGCTCCTGGCTGCTCTCGGCTTGCTGTTCTCGCCCGATTCCCTCACCACATTCCCTAACACTTGAAAACTCACCAGACTTGTGACTCACATTTTAATCTTATCCAAGTCACAATGTTTATTTCGCAGGATGCCCAATTAAACGGTAATTCAATCTGTTCTGGAGTTGTTTCCTTCCCCTCTGGTGATTAGTATAACCTGAATAATGTAGGAAGCACAGAAAAAAAAGGCAGTAAACAGCTTCAGTGACATTGGGAGTCCAAGCTGCAACTTTTCCCACTGAAGAAGAGAGAAAAAGGGCATACACAAAAATGTTAACATGGGTCATAATGTCTAATATTCTCTGACTCTGAAGAATGGAAGGGAAAACTATGCTACTTTAGTATGTCTTCCGGATTCCCGCTAAGCCTGGGGAAACAGGTGTGGGGCTGTGCAAGCCACACAAAGTGAAAGAAAATATCTGGCCCCATTTTTGCTGTCCTTTCAAGTGACTGTTGTTGCCTTTCACTGAAGCTAGTGCGAGCATGCCAGTTCCTTGCATCCCGCCTCCAATGCAAGTGCTGGAGCTTCATGCTCTCAAAGCAAAGGAGCAGACTCCTGCCTATCACCTGCTGCATGCTAGTGTCCAGAAACCCTAAAAACCTATCTGCTATCAGCTTACTGATTGATTAAAGGGGATTTTTATCATGGCACAGACTTGCATACTTTCTCAGGGCTTTCTTTTCATCTTCACATAGGCATGTCAAGTGCCATGTGATGCACACAGATGCAACTGTACTTGTTATCTGCTCCACAAGTGCTCCACAAGTAGCCTTCTGCAGCACCCCAGGCTTACACGGGAGGCATGGAAACAGAGGTAGAGCTCCACATAAAAAGAAGGGTCTGTTTTTCAAAATAAGAAAGAAAATTTAACTGGACTGTTAAATGTTAACTTGTCTTTAAAAAGCAAGCAAATGAAAACCTCTTGGGAAATGCTAAATGTGAGAAGCTGGGTAGGAACACAGCTCGGAGCCACCTTCCTTCCCAACTTGTACAATTGCTAAAACAAAGCCAGCTCAGGTTGAGTATCACCAGTTACTCAGGGGAAATACTCTGGCTTCAGAATGGCCCTTTGCTCACTGGAGCAAACTCAATGCTGATGCAAGCACAGGCAACTCTACCGAAGACATCTCCTCTTGACGCAAGTGCTTCAAACAAAATGTGCCACTGGTTCTTTAATTTACCAAAGCATCACATGCTGCTTACTGAGCAGAGGCCAGGTTGCGCCTCTGGGCTTTTCTGTGTGTGCACCGAGACAAACTGAGAGCAGGGGCTGCCGGGGGGCAGCTGAGGGGTGCCAGGAGTCCTGCAGAGCCAGGAAAACCATGGCAAGGATGCAGTCTGTGGGTTCGTCGTGGGGCAGCTCTCTCAAGAAGCCAGGTGTTCTCCCCAGCTTGCAAAGGGAGCAATTTTGTGAGTTAGGAAGAAACATTTCCATGTGAGCTCCTGCTGTGGTGGTGCTCGTTACTCTCGGCTGTATGTAAGTGGCGTTACAAGAAACTCCTCTTTTTTTCCTTCCTCTGAGGGGGGAGAAGTTGGGTGCTTGACTTTTTTTGATGAGAACATTGTAAAATTCTTCCCAAAGAAATTTTCAATGTGCTTTGCTGAGACTTTCTAAAAAAAAAAATATGGATTAATTGTGATAATTAAATTTCCCTCTGAGTGATTTATTTGATAAATGGGTCTAGTTAGGACTTTCAATTAAGCACCAGGCCCTGCTGTGAAGTCAGACTGAGCTTCGTGTTGCATGCATTTATTGCCTCATTTACACAGAGACAATCTGAATTATTTTACATTACACTGTTTTCCTTATCTGTCTTTTTTTTTTACACAGGTATTAGAATTCCTATTAACCCTTCTATCAGGGAGCCAATTAAAAAGGTATGGTCAAGCAATTTTTAATTATTTTGTTACGGTTTAAATAAGCCTCCTGGAAGCACGGTACTTGAAATCTTTCTCTTGTCCATACCGCCGTCCTTTGCCACATAAACTCACCGGTTTGTTATTGTGCAGATTCTTGCAGGCTCCAAGCTGGTGATAAAAGAATATGAAAATAGTGTAAAGTGGGGAAGAAAAGATATTGACCACAAAGCCGACGTTTTGATTAATGGTGGTAATATTCAACAATTTTGGCAGCGGCAGCTTTTATGTTTTTGTGTTGTCCGAAATTGTGAGTAAATGGTAACTACTGCTTGGAGAATTTCAGATATCAGGGGTGCACTTCACCTTTAAGGTTGCTATGTTTTAAAGTTATATCCATGCACTCGAGCATGGCTGCATGGTCATTTTGAGTGTGGACTGAAGTATTTAAGATACACAATTTCTACCTTTTATGATGACATTGGGACTATTTGCTTGTTTTTCTAGTTACTGGTATCGAGTGTTACAGAAAAATATCCATGCGACTGTCAATCACTGCTGTTAACCATGAAGAATGAGAGGTCCACTAATTTAATAAAAAAAAGCAAAACTCATCCAAAAGAAGGTCTTTTTTAAATACAAAATCCTCATCTAGACACCAGAATTCACTGTCATTGATAACAGGGAAGAAAAAGTCTACTAGACTTAGAAAATGGTTTTAAATTTTTATGAGTTTTCCGTAAAGCCATCCACAGCTACACTAGCTGAGACGAAATTGTAAGGTTTACCAACTGATGTGCTTTGAGATATAAATCAGAAACTAATTGTCTGACATTAGGGAAAAACATGTTTTTCTCTCCTCCCACACTACCCAACAAAAAATACTCCTATTTCTTTTATACTATGTAGTGTGTTTGAATCTATGTAATGAGAGGATATAAATTTCTGATTATACTTTTGAGCTTGATCTTGATGCAACCAATGAAATTTATGTGCTTCCCAAATGAGAGTTAGTCAGAGGCATACTTTAATTCTTATTAAACTGAACCTTTTTTTTGGGAGGCAGGAGGATTTCAAGGGAATCTCTGCCATGTAAAGAAATCATGCTGTTCATCCATATACGAATCTAAGCACAGTCAGACCTCAGATTGACTGCACGAAGCAAGAGATATTAAATGAATTGTGACTACTGGGAGTTTGAATAATTGACGGAAATTTCAATGTAATTAATGTAAATCAAAGGACACAAACTCATTGCTGAGAAATTAGGGTTTGTGGATTATTGAGGTATGACAGTAAATCCAAATGTCATCCCCATCCTTTTTCCTCCAGCATAAACCAGCAAACCCCATGTTTCTAATGCAGATTTGTTATGCTCTGGCATATCAAATTTCTTAAACTGGTAAGACAAAGATGACCGATACCAAATAATGTAAGTGTACATTTTAAAAATCCAAATGCTATTTTAAATGTAAGCTAAAATGAGAACACTGTGTGGTTAATATTTATCTAGCATCCTCTCTCTTTGAGGCACATCTTGTTATATAGGACTATGCTGTTAAAGTGGTTCATGGGAATGATGTGCATGACTCCTTTTGCTAATGGGAGCTCTGTGCAAAGAACAATTTAGCTGTTAGTGCTCTGAGGAGAAGAGAACTTGAATAGCAGGGCTTGGAGAGCAAAATAAAAAGAAAGCTGCTAAGGGCATTTGAAAATACACTCGCTATTCTTTTTCTTCCTAAGCATTGCTGCAGTAAACAACTGCTTCAAGATTCCTCTTTAAATAAGTGACATGAAAAGGAAAAGAGCATGACTTTGTATCAACAGCCATTCAAAATGTACCCAGGGTCCCAAACTAACCTTGGGGGTAGGAAAAGCTTGCGGGGGGAGGGGGCTGCCGAGGTGGTTGTGCGTGTTGGTTTCTTTCTTTGCCAGGCAGTGGTTTAAAGAAATCATCCCTAGTGGGAGCATTGTGACCCAAATATCAAGGATGCTGCATTTCCTATGGGGGGGTGTATTTAGCCCTGGATTTTAAAAGTACAACTGCCTGAAATTAGACTCTCAAATCCACGTAAACCATTGAAGAAATGGCCTGGTTTTCAAAAGAATCAAATATCCATGGACTCCGGGTCAGGGTCCTGACCCAGCAAAGCACATGAATATTTTCCCCAGAACCCCCACCCCGAGGCAACGCGATTGCTCATGCATTTAAGGCTAAAGTGCTTAAGTGCTCCCTTAGGTAGGGGTTAGAGAACTTAAACACGGGTGTAGAATCGACTGAGCGCCATCCACTCTTTTAGATCTTGGCCGGAGGGAGGTTTTGTCATTTGATTGTTTCTTTATCACTTTGCTTGCGTAGATTTTTCCAACTAAGCCATATGCAGCAAAGTGCTTTTAAACACATTGCAAACCTTGGTCCTGAACCTTGCCAGGACAATTTTGTTTGGGGGGTGGGCTGCAAATATACAAATTGCTGCAGGGCTGTTTACAGCTCCTAAGGTCAGGGCAAATGTACATCACACAGGAGAGCAGGTTCTTTTAAAGGCTAAGCTAATAGCAAACTCTTCCTGATAATTAGTCAGAACTAGAAGAACCTAGGATATTAAAAAAGGCCAAAGAGCATTATGGATCACACAGCCCTTTCCTAAATGTTACGATGTAGATCCATTAATGTGTAAATAGACGGCTTAAGGTACTGGACCAGGACACAGAAATGCTGACTCCAAGCCCCAGTTCCACTGAAAGATTTTCATATGACCCTGGGCAAGTCACTGACTATTCACTTCTAAACCCGTAAAAGGGCAATATCCTTTTCTGCCTTTGGAGCAATGGGAGACTAAAATCCATTAGTGATTGTGAGATGCTCAGATATTAAATTCTTAAGTGCTCAGATACATCAGTAGAGGAATTTTCCAAAGAGACATTATTGAACAGATCTGTGCATGCTTTTTGGTAATATTCGTCATAATGTGGTGTTGTATATCTTTATTCCTAATGTATTATTTATTACAAAGTATTAAAGGTTGGCTTTCCTTACAGGGGTGGATTGACTTAGAGAAGTTCCACAGGGAAAGAAAATGTTTTCCATGTTATAAGACTAATAACAGGAAAAAGAAAAAGCTTATGTTGCCATTTGATTGAGACGATAAATAAATGCCTTCACTTTGGCTCATAGTGTACCATCTAAAAACAATGTTCTTACGCCTGTTCAGTCTTATTAACTGCCTTGCTTTTCACCTATTGTGTTTTCTTCTACTTCTGGAGCTGATGTACTAAATGTTGAAAAAAAACCCCCACAAACAACAACAAAAAAAACCCAAATAAACCCTCTGGAAAAAAAACATTCAGGCCATAACAAATATAATTCCAAATTTCCAGAATTGAATGTCACTGTGGGATGGTCCCCAGGCCATCGACAAAAATGCCATATTACTGTTCAATTGTCAGCTCCTGCCTAAGCCTGCTATTAACATCAGTAATCAGGCAGAAAAGGAGCCAGGTTACAGATACCAGGGTCAGCTTAAAGCGGAGGAAAGAAGGGCATATGACGGGAAAAAGAATTGAAAGGAGTGACTTTGGGGAAGCTGACCGTTTCTTATAGTTAAACCGAGGCTATATCTAAACATGCTTAAGTTCTCACAGAAATATTTTTTTTCTCTGTTTTCTCATGCATTTGTGTTCTTTCAAGCATGTAACCTTTGGTCATATTTTGGCAATCAGCATAAACCTGATGATCCTCCTAAGCTTTTGTTCAGAGTAGTTGACAGAGGCTGCATTGCATTAAGGTCTTTAGTAATTCAGGTTCTCTTTCTCAGGATGAAATCTCCCTTGGACTGCTGGCTATGCATGGGATCAGTACCAATGAACAAAGCATTCTCACTGAGGATGAGCCTGACTTTACCATCCCATATCTTGTGTTACAGCTGTCTACTGCATCACACTATCTGTCCCACTACTCATCCTGGTTTCTCTTATGCTCCTTGATGGTTGTTCCCTGTGGTCTTCTTTTGGGGCTCTTTTTTTTTCTGTTGTTAAGAATCCTTTCGGGAAACTAAATTCAACAAGTGGTACTATATCTAGCTTTTACAGAGGCGATAATCGTATGTTTCTATTTTAATATTACCAGTGACTATGCTCTCCAAAGTAACAGAATGTCTTCATTTTCTTAATCATTATTCTGAAAGTGTTTGGGGAGCTTTCAGATTAAAAGGCACTAAATAAATCGTAGGGCTCTACTATCACCCTAAGCATGGCTCAGACTAAAACTTAAACTTTCTGCGGTTTTCATACAGTTGCTTTATATACCATTTGATACTTGTCCTATTTATCCAATACTTTGATACAGAATTTGCAACGCTGCACTCGCTTTATTACTCTCAGTAATTCCCTTCTGTCTGCTCCTAGCTGGTTCTGTAAACCACGTAGGCTGAGGTTCTGTGTTGTATCGGTATTGCTAAGGTACTGTAACTCACTTTCGTGTAATTTGGATTCTGATCTGATCCCAAAGAGTGCTCCCTTTATGAGTTATATCATCCTAAAGAGAGCTCTCTATGGATAACTCTAAAATTCAGAGCCACAGAGAATCCTTTTTGAGTGTTTTGCAATACAGCCATATCCCCTTTTCTCTCTAGCAAGCACCAGGAATTGTCGCAGGTTGGTCAGAGCAGGCAGTAGAATCAAATAAGCTTTAAACCCATTTTGCTAATAAAACCAAACTCAAGTTATCACAGAATAATAACAATTCATGACATGTCCATGTCAATCTTCAAAGGACTTTAAAAAAAAGGGTTACAGCCCCTGTGTTAGGTAAAGCAAGAGATGCTCAATTTACAGATTAGAAAACTAAGGCAAAGACTCGGTTTACTACTGGCTACGAAAATAGCTGAGGATTAGGCTTTTAAAGTAGTTTTCTACCAAGCACAAAGGGCAAGAGGTGAGGTCTAAGGATCTTCAAATGTCTGGTTTTTTTCCTTCCTCCTGCTGTTTATAGCCCTTCTGTTGTATTTTTCAGAAAGAAACAAAAGCCCATAAACTTTTGCCTTCCTTCCCCCCTGCCCTTTTCTGGAATAAAATTACATGAAGCAAAAAGGTTGCCCCTGGATCTGCTCTACACTGCTTGACAAAAAAAAAGAGGAGAAAAAAAGGAAAAAAAAAAAGGGAGGGGATTTTGATTAAAGGCCTTTTGGCCAACATTTAGAATGGAACACACAGCACTGCTCTTCTGTTTCTGCCCTTTGCTCAGTTACCCACAAGACCCAAGCCACATTCATGCAATTTGTGCAGCCCACAGCCTGAAAATCAATGAGGTCTATGCAAGAAGAGAGCACCTGCCGCAGGCTGTTACTGTTTTTATTTATTGTCTGTATTATTAGACCACGCAGGAACCCTAACAACAAATATTGTCTGAAGCACTATGTAAACATCGAACAAAATGATGGCCCTGTCCCAAAGTGATTACAAACTAAATAGAGGACAAGAGACCACAGACGGATACAAACAGACAGAGGGAGAATAAAGGAAATGAGAATGCTCGGTGTGGCTGACAGCAGTATTACCTCACTAGCAGTCTAAGGGTTGTCAAAGCTTTTGTAGACGTCATGGCAAAGGAGAGCTTTAAGGAGATTCTAGAGAGCTACCAACATAAAGCTGAGGGCATTTATGCAGGGTACTCTCCAAGTATGACAGAGACCATGGAGGAGAAAACAAGAAAGGGCTTGTTTTGGGATGAACACAAGAGGATGGTAACTCTGAACAAAAGAAGATGGTCCATTTTCAGGTTTTAACAGTGTTTCAATGTCACAGCTGCCTGAATTCCTGACGGCCTCTAACAGTGGCCTCCTTTTTTTTGCTCCTGACCAATCCCATTCACCCACATCCTGCTCTAAAAAGGTATATAAGGACCAAGCACGGCAGAGCTGGAAGTCTGCTCAGGCAGGGCAGTTATTGGAGCTGCTCTGTTCCCTTTTCCTGCCTCCCGACAATGAGAGATGATAGGCAGGGTCCCAGGGGGCCTTGAAAATGAAGATAGGCAGCCTATGTTGATGCGAGATAGGGGAAGGAGGAGGTAGCGCAGGGATGCCAAGAGAGGAGTGACATGTTCAAAGAGAGACAGGCTGGGAAAACGATCTTTGAAGCAACAGCAGCCGCATGCAGTATGATTAGGGCAAAGGCAAGCCTGCATGTGTCAAGGCCACAGAAAAGGATGTTGCAGCAACTGAGCTGTTAAATAATGAGAACTTAGGCAAGAATTTTAGCTGCATGGAAGAGTGGGAAAAGATGCATCTTAAAAGCTGGAAGGTTTAAGAATTAGGGGGTGGAGTGGTATAAGCAGCTGAAAGATTGAGGCTTTACCTGTATGGAACAGAGGTCAGAAATGATGCTCCGATACATTTGTGAGTGACAGACAGCATGGTATGTTGTCCACAAGGAAAACAAGATGGAAAAAGGGCTTTGAGGCACAGAGAATAGTAGCAAGCAAAAATTTGAGGCATTTTCTCCCTCTCATCTCCTGTTTCGCTCTTCTATCTGCAGCTGTTTAATACAGGCAGCTGCCTAGAATAAGCCAACAATTCAGCAAAGAATTTAGGTGCAGTCCCACTAATAATTCTTTTCTCATGTGGTCTAGATCCTGTTCAATATACCATTGGGCTGTGTCTCTCATCTAACTCAGAAAATATGAATCCTTTCTTCCATGCTCAGTAATAAACTGCACAGACCTTGTGCAGTTTTCTGCTGTATTCCTGGAACAAGATTATCAGCAAGATTAAGGCCTCTGGTTGTGAGAAGGGAGATTTCACTGGATTAAATGTTATCCAGTGTACTGCTGAAATAGAGGATATAATACAAGAAATAACAATTAATTATATTACTGAAAATATCACAGGCCATGGTGGTGGTGAAAGGGATAGTGAAAGACTGAAAATTTAAATTACATACTGAAATAAAAATCAACGGGGCAAAGTATTGCAGGGCCTACAGTTCTCGCTGGTTGCCAGAAGAGGGCACTCGTGGCTTTTTTTAATGACTTGAGAGATTTAAATCAAGATTTCCCTTGGTAGCATTTCCCAGGCATAAATCAAGCACAAATGAATAACCTTTGATTTATCATTCCTAATGGAGATGTACATCATATTGGCGTGTCATCACATTTCAACATTGGCCATTATGATGCCAATCATATAGTAATTTTCTTCCGTGTCATAATCAGCGATGAAGACGTACATTTCCATTCAGTACAATTAGATTTTCATGTTTCTTAATGGTAGCTGAGGGCATTAGGCAGAATACCTGCTTTTGCTGCCTCTAACTCTTTTGTGCTCATATTTTTCTGAAATTGTATCCAAACCATTACCCAATCACCACTCTTCTATAGTTAAAGGCCACCTCTGCTCATATGGGAGAAGGTGAGAAAGATTTAAACTGTCATTCCAAGCTGCAGAGGAACAGGCGTCAAAATCTTAGAAAATACACACTGTTGGAAAATACCTGACATTAACTATTTGAGAGTTTTTTGGTATGCTTCATTAAATCAGTTTGAGCTTGTCACTAGTGCCCTAACCCACAAACCACAACGAAGGTGGCTGGCTGGGCCTGGTGTCCAACTGGCCAAGCTCAGTGATATTGCTGGGGATAATCACCTAGGGAAAACCCAAGCTATTGCTGGTGGTAATGAAACTTTTCTGTGATGAGAGGCCTTCCACTGGATGGATGGGTGGATAAGCTGTGTTACTGGCATTTAGAACAATTCCATGCTCTTCTACGTAACTGCTGTTCAGGGCCAGTGTACAACCCAAATAAGTGAAACACAAGTACCAGTGTTTTCAAAAGCACCTGAACCTGTCTGCAAAGTCCCATCATGCATCTATAGTGGATATTTTGGTGGTCAAAGGCTTCCTTGCCTTAGTTTTTTGGCATCTTTGTTCTCTGTCCAACTGTACCAGTAATGCTTGCTCACAGGGATGCCAGCAAGGCAAACTGATAGAATCATAGAATGGTTTGGATTGGAAGGGACCTTCAAAGGTCACCTAGTCCAACCCCCCTGCAAGGAGCAGGGATATCTCCAACCGGATCAAGTTGCTCAGAGCCCCATCCAACCTGGCCTTGAATGTTTCCAGGGATGGGGCATCCACCACTTCTCTGGGCAACCTGTGCCAGTGTTCCACTACCCTCACTTATATCTACCGTTCCTTATATCTAATTTAAATCTACGTCCTTCTATTTTAAAACCATTATCCCTTGTTCTATTGCAACAGGCCCTGGTAAAAAAGTTTCTCCCTGTCTTTCTAGTAGACTTCCTTGAGGTACTGAAAGGCCACTATAAGGTCACCCCTGAGCCTTCTCTTCTCCAGGCTGAACAGCCCCAACTCTCCCAGCCTGTCCTCATAGGAAAGGTGCTCCGGCCCTCTGATCATCTTCGTGGCCCTCCTGTGGACTCGCTCCAACTGGTCCATGTCCTTCTTATGTTGGGGGTTCCAGAGCTGGATGCAGTAGTGCAGCTGGGGTCTCACAAGAGTGGAGCAGACCACCCTCGACCTGCTGGCCAGGCTTCTTTTGAGGCAACCCAGGATGCGGTTGCCTTTCTGGGCTGATACACTGGGACTGGAGGACAGGGGCACAGAGACATGTAACCAGAGCTCTGTCACTAAACCCCAAAACTCAGCAGCTTACAAAACGAGCAAGCAAAGTGCAACCCGACCCGACGGAACAAATGCGTGCCTTGACAGACGAGCAATCCCCGGGGCCGGCGGCAGCGCCTGAGCTGCTGCTGCCCGGGCACCGTGCCCCCAGCGCGGGGTCTCGGCGGGAGGGTGGCAGCGGAGCCGGCCCCCGCGCTGTGCCCGGGTCAGCGGCGTTCCCGGGTAAGCACAGAACACGCGGCTTAAATGTCACGGTTTCAGGCTGGAAGCGAACGGGGTCTCCAACCTCAAGGTAAACCTCGCCGCAAGCCCGGTGACCGCCACCCGCTGCCGCACCTGGGCGGGCGGAGAAGATGGCTCCCATGGGGCGAGAAGGGGGCCGAGCCCGCCCGCTGCTGGTGCGCTGCGGCGGGCGGCAGGGGGCGAGCGCTCCCCGTGGCGCAGCCAGTAGGGGCGGGGGTGAGGCCCCCACCGGGTGACGCGCCCCCCTCACCGCCCCCGCCTGTGGGATTGCCGTGCTAATGGGAGGGGCCGGGCCCCCCCCCGCTGCTCCCGGCCCTGCAGCGGGGGAGGCCTTGCCGCGGGGGCGTTCGCCGCCGCCAGAGCTGCCCGGGGCAGAGGGGCCAGCGCCGCGCCCGAGGGATGAGCCGCTCGAGCTGTCAGGGAGCCTGTAACGACATAAACGGCGCCCGGGCGCGGGAGCGACCGCGGGGCCTGGCGGCGGCGGCGGCGGCGGCGGGGCGCCCTCTAGCGGCCCTGCGCGCCGCCGCGGCGGGAGAGGCGCGCCGCCGCTTCAGTCCCTGCCGGGGCTGGGGAGGGGGGGCAGCGCTCGGGCCTGTTCCCTTGTGTGTCTGGGCTTGGCGGGAGCGGGGCCGAGCAGCGCCGGGTATTCTCCGAGAGCCAGCCGAGAAAGCAAGATCGGTGAAATAAACACACCCACAGCAGCGAATTGCACTTTTCCTGTTCTGTTTCTCCTCAAAATGAAAGCCCTGCCGCAGGCCCTCTGGCTCTGAGGTGTTGCCAGATTAACAGGCCTACTCAAAAGAGGAATACCATGACAAACCTAACCGTTGTCCCCTGGGTAGGTTGTCTCGTCCTGCTCGTACGTAAGACTTCTTCTTTCTTGTAGAGGCTAATGGCAAATAATTTTCTGTGATCAGCCTCATCAATAACGAATCTCACCGTTAACTGGGCCTGCGGAGAAACCAAGCAGCTCCCTCCAGCGCGCACCAAAGCCAGTCCTTTGCCCTCCGTGCAGGTGACTCCATGTTGCCGGGAGGCACCTTGAGCGGGAGCTCTCAGCAGCACGAGGGCACGTGCGGG
The DNA here is from genome assembly GCF_036417535.1 of Chlamydotis macqueenii. Taxonomy (NCBI): domain Eukaryota; kingdom Metazoa; phylum Chordata; class Aves; order Otidiformes; family Otididae; genus Chlamydotis; species Chlamydotis macqueenii. Next base: position 27,465,063 of record NC_141559.1, read on the forward strand.
ATGCCGAGCAGGGACAACGGTGGTGCTGCCTTTGAACCAGTAACAATAGGGTTCTGAATATATAAAGCCTGAATTCCTGTCAAGGAAACAAGTCTGCATCTTCTCATGACAAAATGTGAGTTTTCTGCTTGATCTGGGAAAAACTTCCCAATTGTGTTGTTACCAAGCAAGCCTGGAGGTTTTATCTGTTTATAAAGTCAGGGAACTGCTTTCTTCCCATACGTAGCAGAACTAAGCTGTAAACTCAGGCTGAACCAAAAAGTTACTGTTTTGCACCTGAATTTAAATTACTGCTTTTAAATATATCTATTGATGTTGATATGGCAAATGGCTTGTCTTTTTCTGCCTCTCTGCTCATAAGATGTGAAGGTTTGCAGTCTGCCCTCTCGTAGTGAACAGACCAAGGCACCCCAGCTTTATTTAGTGAACTTTAAAATGTTCTTTGTTTCAAATTGAATCAAGGCAATACCTAAAAAGTCTGATGGCAATCTCAAATCTTTTCCTGTTAAAATATGTTCTACAAAACCAAGATGCCTCATGACAGTAAATATAAACCAGAAACCCAGTCCTCATTGGGGACGACTTAGGCAATTAATTACTTAAAGATAAAACTTGGGAAGAAATAAAAACTACCTTTTTGTCAAAGAACAGAGAGCAAATGCAAATTAATGCTGCCTACATAAGAACCATGTTGGTTCCTGATGGAGCCTTTTTCCACTTATACTAGGGTGAGTTAGGGATAACTCCACTGAAATTAGTAGTCATGACAGTGCAGAAGGAGACTGAGAGAAAAATGAGATTCTTTCAATGCCTACTTGATATGAAATGTGTTACTAATGAATGGCAGTAGCTGCAAATGTCATTCTTGGCTTCCTATTTTCACTTTCAAATTTGTCGGTAGTGTCCTGATTAAAATTGTATAGTTCCATAGCTGAGGCTTGAATTAAGGTAACATTATTAGGATTAGAAGTGGTGCAAAACCAGAACCTCAAATCTGATCCTCTTTGAATTTCTATGGGAAAGAGTTTGGATTCAAGGCCCCAGATGTGAACCCACTTGCATGGTTTAATTCTGGGTCAGTAGGAGCCTAAATTCCTGGTCTGGTTTTGCGTGGGTGTAATCCTGCAAGTGTATTTGATTGTGGGATTTTATGGGTTTTATGAATGACTGAAAGTGAGAGAAAGGAGGCATTTAATGACTGTTGATGAGACTAGCTTCCTATTCACAGAGTATGAAGGAACAAAAGACAGTTATTACATTAGTTTTTATAAATCATTGGGAATACAAGACGTGGGGAAAAATGTGCCAAAGATCATTCAGATGACTAGAGGTTCAGAGCAAAGACCTTTTCTATACAGTGTTGGCACAATGGAACTTCATTTTTAGTTAGTTTTTAGGCATTATTATAACAAACATTATTAATATTAAAAAAGGAAGAGTTTTTCAGGTTGACTGCTTTACTTGTCACCATTTAAATCTAAACAAAAGTATCAACATAAATTAATTTACACTCTGTTGCTTTACCTAAGCCCAGGACTCAGCCTACTATGGAAGCTGCTTTGAATTCAGCTGGACAAAATAAGGAGTGCAGAGACACAGCTGGTGTGTTGGGGACTGAGAGCAAGTAGAGAAATGAAAGTGTGTTGTCAGGCTAAAGATGAAAACCACACCAGGTGGAAGAGTCTCAGACAAGAAGGCAGAGGATGGAGAGAGAATTCCGAGGGTTTGAGAGAAGTTCCTGAAGTGTAAACCACAACTTACTGGTGCTAATAGATCTAGAGCTGCTTTAGTTTGCTATAGTTCAGTGAAAGTCCAGGCTGTTTCATCTGTTTACACTAGAAAAGCATCTGGTCAGCAGTTACTAACCTAGAAGTATTCTGGCCAAAAAATATTACCTTCTCTAACCTATGGTTACTACGCTTAGCATGTCAGCTGTTCCTAAATTAGTGACCCCTTATTCGGCTTTGTCTTTGTGCCTGTAGAATTGTTTTTTCAAGAAATTAAGTCGGATATTGCTTATTCTATACCGTAATTAATTCATGTGATTCTGCAGGAACATCGCTGTTGTGTGGTTGGTAAAATTATTATGCATTCTCATTTTCTTTTTCACCATTTTACAAAAGTGTGTTTTCTCCTTGCTGGGCTAAAACACATCTATAAGCTCTCTCTTTCCCACAGAACATCTCCCATCATTGACTAAGGGCATTGCCATTATCCTGGAACAGGAGTCTTGGATTGGATCAGCCATTTCACTGCCTGTGTGTGCCTGTGAGATAAGGACACAGCATTCAGTCTTTGAAAAGATGTTCTTCTGAGTAGCTTCTGTATGTTTCTCTGTGCCTTTCATTTATTAACTTTCACATGTGACACATATGTCCAGAAGCCAGTATGCTGTGTTAGGGCTCAATCCCACACTACTGACGTCGGGGGGAGTTTTATCGATTACTTTAATGAGCACAAGATCAGGCCTTTGTGATTATACGAAGAACCAATTATTGGATTTTTCTATGAACCTACGTTAAAACCTCCTTAGAAATGTAACTTGCAGGGTATGAATCAGAGAAAACATTTATTTTCTCTTTCAGTTTAAATTTGACTTTGGTACTAAGCCTATTATATTTAGATTTTGAAATGCAGTGCATTGGCAGAAACAGACACATTTTGCCCTTACTCCAGCTCTCAGTAATAAGGCATTGCATGGTTTAATCTCTTCCTGGGCATTTCTTGCTTAAGGATCCAGTACTTCCACAGTCTCTGTATTAAAAAATACTTTTAGCATCTTGCAGGGTGAGACCTCCTAATATATGCTGTTTGACAGATGGTCTTTACGTAATTCCATTGTCAAACAAGCAAACAAATAAAATAAAAAAAAACCAACAAGAAACAAACTCAAGCAACAACGAAGCCTGAGCCTGTGATTTAGTGTGATTTATTCTTGTTGGTTTTATTCACACTCTTGCAAGTAGGACAGCTGTGATGTAATGACCTCATCTCCATATAGCACAACACAATGCTGCAGATCTTTTTATTTTCCTGTTGCTCCTAATCATTATTTATTATCTGAGATGATTATCAGTCATTTCTTGTACAAGTATGAAGAGAGCAAGCTCATCCTCCACATGATTTTTTATATTTGAAGCTCAAAGAATTTCTAACTTCAGTTTAGCTCTCTGAAAGTCATTAGTCCACAGTGCAGGTGAATGTAATTTCCATGGAAATATAGTCTCTGCATCAGTAATTTATGCTTAAAATCATAAACACTAAAAGTGAACAGCTGCCTTTCAGGCACCACCTGTGATGGAGTTGTTGTATCCTTTACTCTGCCGCAAATTTACTCTGGTATTTCACTCTGTTCCTGCACATCCAGAGAAAAAGATGGTTTTTATAATCATTACTTTTGTCTTGTCTTTGGAAGTATTCTGCAGAAGGTGGATACAAGCTGCATCATATTTTGTCTTGGAATAACAGTTTATAGTGTTATTATAATGAGGTGACTGGAGCTCAACCTTAGTGGGGCAGGTTATTTTTTTGTTTATTGGCATGATATAAAAATATTATATACAAGTTATAAAAATCACTAAATGATACAGTAACAGAATCTTATTGTGTGACACATACAAAGTAGAAATAGTGTTGTGTTCACCCTGGCTAAAACACTGTTTCCTAGAGCAGATATTTCGCACTTGTGTGGGAACATATAAATCTTATTTTAAGCTCAGGAAATATTAAATAAGAAGGGCTTTATATTTTGGTCATTAGGATTCAGTGTAAAGCTCCAAAGTAATCTCATGGAAGTAGTGGTGTGATCCAGGGGAGAGACTCCAGCTTAGGAATCGGGGGGCTTGTGTTTCACTTCTAGCTATCTGTCTTGCTTGATAGTTCTGGCCTCTTCATCTCAGCTCTTAGTGATGTCATTTTTCAGTGGTTGTCTGTCTTCAATATTTAAACTGTAAAATTGTTGTGACTAGCATTATTCCTCTGTGTGCAGTTTTATGGTCCTTGCTGCACTGGAGTTCTATGGACTAGGTCAGGCATTTTTGGATCTGTTCTAGCACAAAAATAAGAGAGTATCCCATTTAACTGGATAAAAGGAACAACATGATGATGTCAGAAAAATAAAGGGAACTCATATCCGAATTTCTGAAACAAATCTTAAATAGAGCAGTTTTCTATATTATGCTACATGGTTCAAATGGAGGAATTAACCAGAAATTATTCATGAAGTGAATGAAGCCAATTTATCATCACTCAGAATATCCATAAGTAGATTTGTGCTTTTCTTTAGCTGCTGAAATATGTTACTCAGATTTACAGTAGACATGTTCACCTATGCGTTAATGACAAATAAGCCCAAATTGACCACGATGGTTTGGTTGCAAGGGGTCAGATAGATTTCCTGATACTGCCTCAGTTCTTTTCTCCAGCACGCAAACCAACATCTGCAGTGTCAGTATGTCGAGCTTCACGTACAGATTCTGGTGACCTGAAATACCTTCAAGGTGCAATTGAAGAACTGCTTTTCTATTTATTTTCCAAAAGTAGTTTCATGAAACAAATAGTTGCAATAACATACATAAATGAGGCAGAAATGTAGCTGAAGGCAATGAATTTAAAACTATTCTGGTTATTTTACAATTTCCTTCACAAAATCTATTTGTACGCTGATAAACGCTAGTGTTAATCCCTGGTCTTGGGACATCATTTTTTTCCTTTCCAAAAGGAGGGCTGGATTTACCTGTGCTTTTAGCTACTTTGTGATGTTCAGCTGATGGAAAACATCTATAAAGCCATCTTAATCAGTTAAGCCTGATTTATGGCTGCTTTCCTTTGCCAGAGCAATACTAAGAAACCAGAATGGGAACTTGGTCTCTATGCTTCTTTTCTTGTTTCTGTTATATTTTACTATTCTTTTTTCTGTTTTCTTGAGCACATTCCCTTGTTCTTCTATAAAATATAGCCAATGATTAAAGAGGATTCAGGAGTTGGAAATAATTCCTACAGTTAATCAAGTAATGTATTCAATTATTAATTACTCAAACAGCTCAATTACCACTGTATTCTCTTCTCTACAGTTCTCTTGTCCTATCTCACAACTGATTTTCTTACTTTCTTTCACAATAATTTTCTTACTCTAACATAGAAGTAAAAACTATCACAATAATCATAATCAGAGTAAGGCAATATAAATATTCCATTTGCCAAATTAACAATTAATTTCTTACTCTTTGCAGTATAAAAATACTTATGCTGGAGATCTTTGTTTACTATTTAAAAGCCAGTGCTACCTAAATCCATATCTTCAGAGCCCCCAAAACTCATGTGTAATCTTGGAAGTGGCTGAACTTGGTCTCAAATTTTTTGTCAGTAAGATGTGTTTTTATGTGTGCACATTTTGTGGGGACTCGAGCTAGCAGGCATTCTCAAAGACCTACTGGGCAGCACGCAACGCACATATTGCGGTGGTGGTATCACCACCAGTTGATGGTATTACCTTAAGGACCAGCTTCCCAGCCCAGAGAGCATTTAACCAAGATTTGGGAGATGTGAATTCAGTGCTCTGAGGGAATCTCAGCTATCATAAGGAATATAAAATAAAGCCAGTGTGCAAAGCGTATTGGGATGAAAGGGGACAAGGATTGCTCTTCTTCCAAAGACAGTCAGGCTTCAGAATCATAGAATCATAGAATCATAGAATGGTTAGGGTTGGAAGGGACCTTCAAAGGTCATCTAGTCCAACCCCCCTGCAAGAAGCAGGGACATCCCCAACTAGATCAGGTTGCTCAGAGCCTCATCCAGCCTGGCCTTGAACGTTTCCAGGGATGGGGCCTCCACCACCTCTCTGGGCAACCTGTTCCAGTGTTCTATAACTCGCATCATAAAAATTTTTTTCCTAATTTCTAATCTAAATCTACCCCCCTCTATTTTAAAACCATTACCTCTCGTCCTATTGCAACAGGCCCTACTAAACAGCCTTTCCCCATCTTTCTTGTAGGCCCCCTTGAGGTACTGGAAGACCGCTATCAGGTCTCCCCGGAGCCTTCTCTTCTCCAGGCTGAACAGCCCCAACTCTCTCAGCCTGTCCTCATAAGAGAGGTGCTCCAGCCCTCTTATCATCTTTGCAGCCCTCCTCTGGACCTTCTCCAACTGGTCCATGTCCTTCTTGTGTTGGGGGCTCCAGAAGTGGACACAGTACTCCAGGTGGGGTCTCACCAGGGCAGAGTAGAGGGGGAGAATCACTTCCCTCCACCTGCTGGCCACGCTTCTCTTGATGCAGCCCAGGATGCGGTTGGCCTTCTGGGCCGCAAGGGCGCATTGCCTGCTCATGTTAAGCTTCTCATCCACCAGCACTCCCAAGTCCTTCTCCTCGGGGCTGCTCTCAATCCATTCCCCGCCCAGCCTGTATTTGTGCCTGGGATTGCCATGACCCAGGTGCAGGACCTTGCACTTGGCCTGGTTGAACTTCATGAAGTTGGCATGGGCCCACCTCTCCAGCCTGTCAAGGTCCCTCTGGATGGCATCCCTCCCTTCCAGCATGTCGACGGCACCACACAACTTGGTGTCATTGGCGAACTTGGTGAGGGTGCACTCTATCCCACTGTCCATGTCGCCGACAAAGATGTTGAACAGGGCCGGGCCCAGCACGGACCCCTGAGGGACGCCACTCTAATTATATAGAGTCAGTAAAAGCCTAATGGATAAAATACTTCACAGCGAGAAGCCAACATGGGGTTCCAGCTTTCCTTTACTGAGTATTTTTGTATTGGATGTTCAGCAGTGCAAGGACTAGAAACCAAGCCTTTCCTCTTCAGTCAAGCACTCTAACCTTTCACTATGGCATCACTCTCACTCTGCATTTATACTCAGCCTGTGCAAGGTGTAATACCTTCAAAATGAATGTTAAAAATGGTCCTTTTCTAAACCTGGAATAACCTGCAGTCTTATAGGAGAGATATTCCTGTGCAAGCCATAGGATTCAGCACATGTCTACTAAATCTAGCATTAATACTCTTACCATTGATTTTAGGAGCCAGTGAATTTAAAGAAGAAAGGAATCTAACTGTAGACTATTCTGTGGGTATAGGAACCTCAAGAAAGAGTCATCTTACTGCTTATTATAACTACACCTCACCTTCACAGATTGTGAAGGCTGTTGGTGTCTCTAGCTTGGGACCAATACAATGAACATTAGTGGTTCATGAATTACTATTTCCAACAATGTTTTCCTTAGTGGGCAATGTTGGATTCAGAAAGAATTTACTTCTCAGTAAATTGGAAATTTTTGAAAATGGGAATCTTTTCCATAGTGCACTGATAATCAATATTATTCTTTTTGTGGATAACAGATGTCAGTATAGTGACAATTACTCCATCATACTCATCTTTTTGCAACACCATCAGCTCAGCCTTTCAATTCCAAGTCAGTGATCTATATCTGGAGCTACCTGTATGTTTCATTTTATATTGTGTCTTTCTCATCTTGACTCATAAAAAATCACCATTACCACTTCTTTCATTATCCATCTATGCTGCGCAGCTTGCACACGAGATTTTGATGTACAGTGCAACCATTTCTCATTTTTTCTCTTTGTCCCTTCTGCACACATTGCATCCATCAATATTAACATTTCAGCTCTCTGATTTATCTCATTACATTTCTGTATTACCAGCCAAGTCATAATTTCCTTCCTTTAATGTCACTTTTGAGCTCATTTCCCATACACTCTGCATGTGTATATAGACAATTACTGGGTTTATTGCTTGCTTCCTTCCTACTGGCCTTGGCTTTTCTCCTTTGTCTTTATCTTCCAGCATTCAATATTTATGGAAAGAGCTCTGCATTGAATTGTAACATCCCCGTCTGAGTTCACAGCTGCCTGAAATAGCACAACAGTACTACCCTCCTGTATTTTACTGCACTTGTGTGGCTGTTTTTTTAGATATGAACTGCTCACCCTTTCCACAAAGAGCAGGATTCAGTCATGTTTCCAGTCACATCTGCTGTGTAAGGTCCTAACAGACCACCAAAGTCACATATGTGAGTGAAACCATGCAGAGGGGAGTGAAACCATCATCCACCAGTTAAGGATTTCTCATTCTGCAAAATAAGAATGAAGGGGGTTTGCACCAACTTTGCACTAGTGGTTTGTAAGAAGACACTCTCCGTAAACAGTGACTTCCTGGTGGCTTGAAAGGAAACAGGTTGCAAGAAGGACTCCTTTTTCCAAGGACAGCAAACCTTTCTCTCTCACAAGGCCACACGCACCACAGAGGCTTCCTGTTAGGAAACAGCCCTCTTCACCCTGTGGCTCGAGGGGCAAACATGGCACTAAGAACAGCAACTGGGAGCGAAGGCCAAGGGGATGCACAATGCTCTCGTGGCTGGAGGCCAGTCATATGTGGACGCACACAGGGGAAACTAGGTTACTGGAGGACTCGTACCACTTCTACCTGGAGGCAATTCCAGCCATGCAGCTGGAGTAATGCCCACAGGGCATCCCTGCTGCTCTGGCAAGGACAGCATTTTAAACCTTGGCTCTATTCTTTGCCTCAGTGGTCATATAAAACTTTAAGCTCAGTTCTTGAGCCTCCACGTAGTCCCCTGTCCTCAGCTGAATTCCTTCCCAAAACTTCAATTCCGTAGCTCCACTCCGTAAAAATAAAGGCTCAAAGCTCTCTTGCAGCCTGTCTCTTTTCCAAAAAGTGGAGGTGCTTGTATGTAGTTCATTGTTCACTAGAGGGCAACCTTGGCTTAAAAATCAGTTTCTTTTTCCTCGGTTACACGAAAAAAGTGAGTCGATACAAACATGGACGGAGACAAAATACTCAAGAAATACCCAATATGTTGCTCCAAGGGCAGACAAAAGACAGTGTCTATTGCAGTGCTAAGAAAGTATCTCAGACTGTAACAGGTACCAGTGACTACAGAATGAGGATTGAAAGAAAAAAAACGTTTGTAGAAAATAAGGGCTTTAGCTCTGTTGTCCTCAGTCAGACTAGACATTATTTAGACAGTATTATGGTCATATTATGCAAAAGTTTTGCTGAAGGCTAAGGACTCGGGAATGCTTCCTGACATGGAAAAAGCCATTCAAATCAGGGAGAGACTGTAGATGGGCTTCTCTTATTCCTGGGGAGACCAAGAGGGAAAGGAGGGATGTGGGCTGGGCCCTGAAGAAGTAGACTCTTGGGATAGGAACCTATTACACAACAAAATAACTTAGAAATGGAAAAGAAAGACACTAGCAAATCTGGTGGAAAGAAGAGCTAAGCAAAACTTTATTGGCAAGAAGAAAGTCATAGGTGTGATCAGAGGCAGCTCTGCGGTCAAGAGTCCTCTTTGGGCTGCTGCAACAAAACTGGCACAGAAGGGAATTTCTTCTGCTTTTGTCTGATATACATGTCTTTTATCCCCACTGAGGGAGACAGCTTCTCTTGTTTATTACTGCCACAGTGGGATGTTATCCTTTTTCCCTCATAACGCTGATGTAATTATTTCCCTAGAGAGCCGTGCCTGCGGGCAGCAGCATGAGCCTCTCCTGGTCAGGCTGTGCGCTCCTGTAGCTGTGAAATGTGCTGCTGGCCACCCAGTACCTGTTTTAGATACTCTTGCTGGGGCCCACAGGGGAAACAACAGGCTCTATGCCCACTTAGCAGCTGCATGCTGGTAAATGAATTGGTGTTAGAAGTACCTGAAGAGCCTTTTGGTAACAATAGCATGGCTTGTCAGTGGTTTATAATACAGTTTTATAACTGAATTTGAAACAAGAGGCTAGATTCACACAGTCCTTTGTGGAGAGCATCCCTCTGGACTAGTCTGGATTGCTGAAGAGATGCAGGAGGAGTGGGATGTGTGTGCACTCTGGTTCAGGTGGCATCAGTTAGCTGTAAGTTAAGCAGCAGTCGTGCCCCATCTGCAGTCCCATTGATCCGGCCGCAGGGTTGCAGCGCCTGTGACAAGCACTGCTCAGGTGCCCAGAAACAAGGGGAGTCTGTCGAGTCTCACATATCCTGTGTGAAAATCCATACTTGGCCTGTGCCTCACTGCTCTTCTCCATCTCACACAGTTTCTCTTCTCTGGTAAAATCTGCAAGGCAGGGTGCGACTGCTGAGCCTTTCCCGAGACAGTGCTCTGCGAGGGCTGTACGCACAGCGGCCTTGTGGTTCTCCCAGATTGCTGCCTCCCTGCTACATGGCCTGATGCACACACCAACAAATGCCTCAAACACCTCTTGTCCCTCTGCATGCCACCTGGCACTGGGAAATGTTTGGCATAGAGTGAAACTGTGAAAAAGGATGAGTGGCTTAGCTGCTACTGTAACATTCCCATTCACTTGACTAAAGATGCCCTAATATCAAGAAGTGTCAAAAGCTTACAAATCTGGAAAGCTACTCTTCCTCTTTAAAACTATCTAGCTGTGTATCCTTCCGCAAACAGTTCAGAAATTTGGTGTTGGCAAGTGTTTTGCACAGCCAAAGCATGCCTAGTCCGAGGTAGAAACCAGAAAAGCCTCCTGACATAATACAATCAATTTATCAAAACCTGACTAGACCCTGTATTGTCTTTTTACTCCATCCATACTCACTTGCATTTCTTATCTTTCTTTTTGTGGGCTGGAGAATGTGGAAATACGTGTCTTATAGCCAAAAGCTCATGCTTTTCCCACCGATGAGAAAAGATCAGCCCATAAATCTAACAGCTGCCCTGCTGCATTCATTGTTCTGGAAGTGCAAAGTGAGCGTAGCGGCTCCATGCTGCCAAAAGAGGTGCTGGAGCTCAAGCCTATGTGAACTGTTATGTCAAGTAGTAGCAAATTTGATGGGAAAATGTAGCAAAGAAGCAATTCTTGGGACACAGATGCAGTTCGTCGAAGGCCCAGTCCTTGGTTTCTTGCCTGCTAGCAATTCACAACCTGCACAGGATTTTGAATACTAAGTACCTACTTATCCTCTCAGCACCGACGCCAAGATACTGAGACAGCCCATAACCACATTTTAGTGCAAACTGTTGGGGCAGGTGCTTCTCAGGGTCTCAAGCTGGCAGGAGGCTGCTGCTCACTACGCCTTCCCCCGGCCTTGTGCTGTGCAGAAATGCCGTACGGAGAGCGACCCTGAAAGGCAGGTTGGGGTTCTCCCGCTGCCACTGGGGTCTGAAGGTGCAAACGGTGCTGCCACAGGAGAAGTGCACCTCATTAAAAGCAGAATGGCCAGTAACACTGCTGTGAAAGGAACCCTGAGAAAAATAAGACTTGCTTTGAGGCTTTTAAAAAGAATGCAAAAGTGAAGCAACCAAAGGAGTTCCCCATATCTCATGTGTTAGCAGCGTGGGAATGGTTTAACATACATTTGTGCTATTTGCTGCAGATCTATTGTGGCTGATATCAAGCACTTTAGGATTATAATTTGTGGGTCAGGTAGCCTGTGTAATAGGCTGTTAGGATCCGTAATGTTTGATCATGTCGCCACTGCTTAGGGAGACTAACATGCAGGGATTATGCTTCTGCAGCCAATACATTGGGCTCTTCAGATTTGCATGCATAATAATTCTCTGGGATCATAGCTGTCAACATACATGTATTCCAATAATACCGACTGCCTACTGTTTTGCAATTCCTTAGCAATACAAAGATGGATCAGTTCAGTTACTGTGGTGAATTCCTCAAAAATCAGGAGCCTGAAAACATAAATGTTGTCACAAACAGGGCCAGGATCTTTGGTTGATAGCAGGCCACTGTGAAATACCATCTTAATTTATTGCCGTTCCCCTCCGTTTCTTCCTACTGATACACTTTTCCTTATGGCTGAAGTAAAATTGTATCATCAGGAGCTTGAAATCTGCCCTTTTGCTTCCCTCAAAGGCCAGTGCACATCAGCAGGTGAAGAGTTCCCAGAAGTGAACTGGAAATGCACATTCAGCCGATGAGGTCAAGGGGCGTCAGGGCCAGGATGTCTGGCTGGAGAGGAGGCAGCAGGCAGTGAGAAAGCTCCCTCCACGCCCCCGCTTCCTCCCCACCTCCATCATCACCCTTCTCCCCCAGCATAACCTTTTCGTTTGCTGCCTCAGCTGTGGCAAAGCTTTGTAGTGGCAGTTTCAGTCAACGCTTTCAAGGGGGCTCGGGGCGACTGAAGTCAGTGAAGCCAGAAGGGGAGTATAACCTATGGCAACCAAAGCGACAGCTGCCGCAGCCTTTCATGTCATGGCTTTTCAGGCTCCAGAAGGGAAATGTCTCGTAAAAGATAACCACGTATGTATAAGTCTAGAAGGTTTGGGGCTGTTTGCATTTAGGGCAAGATATTCTCAGCTTCTTTATTAACAGCTGAAAACTGGATGGATTCACAGAAGCTGTAACAGCAAGTCATCTCATGCTTTGCTCTGGTGACAAAAAATGTGACAAGGCCAATAAGGGACAGAGGCACGCACTCTTGTTACTGAAGAAAGTCAGTTTCAATTAATACTTGTTCTTATTCCAGGTCTGCACAGCTTCCTCATGAAGTGACATGCATTCCTTTGAAACATGGAGCTTTATGCTGCACGTGCTCAAAAAAGTAAGTTAAAAATGCTATGTGTGCTCTGGCAGGAGTCTTGTTCTATTTGGAACTTAATTCTGCCCAGTTCGGATAGACTGGGTACATGTCACTTACAGAAGGAAACCTTCATTTTTATTTTCACAAGAAAAATGAGAAGGTTCTTTAAGCAGACATAGTGTGATTTTTTTAAAAAATTCATTTCACACAGAACAAATCTGTTTTATGTAATGCCTGGGGTATTTTTCATATAACACACTGGTACAGTGATGATCGAAGTGTCCCCTACCTCAGGGAGAAATTGCCCTCAGGGAGAATAGCATATATCTGCTAAAGCCAAGCAAAGAGTATTTGACTGATCCTCAAAAGTCCTCACTAGTATAAATACTGGTATTGTTCTCAATATAATAAATTACTGTACTTTAAATAGTATTCCTGCCAACTGAATTCATGCATTTTGTCACATACCACACTGGAAGGCTCTTTAACAAAGTTTTGTCTGTAAGCCTCAATTTCTAAGCATAGATTAGTCTGGGCAATGTGTTTAACCTTTTTCTTTTTTTAAACCAGTTGTTAAGTATTAAAGGCACAAGTCACTAAGAGGATAGAACTGGTTTATCTTTCCTAACATCCTGTGGCTGTCACCCGCAATCATAATGTCAAACCAGAGGGCTTTGAGTCAATTCTACACAACAGGCCACTGCGTGCCTGACACCCATAGTGGGGATACCTAAAGTGAGGATAAGATACAGATTGAAATATTTTTACATTTCCAAGTGCACTGTCTTTTATGGTTTCCAAGTGCACTGTCTTTTATGGAGAATTAAATTGGCATTTCACCCCAAAGTTACATGCAGGCAGAAGGAAAGCTTTGTGGGCAGCCCAGTACAGGCAGGGACACACTGTGTGCCCTCTGAGGCTTTTCTGTTTGCGTGTGCTGTAGTTCTTTTTGTGCATCTCTTTCTTTTATGATTGAAATGAAACAAAATCTCTTGGGAAAGTAAAAAAACATAGGAGGGGAACCAGGTTTGTGAAGATCCTTCATTTCAAACATACATTTCTCCAACCGCATCAGAGGAGAAGTAAAACATAAAAGCCAATCTGTTTTTCTGAAACTGTTCATTTTGCTGTGAAAACCTCTATTTAAAAAAGCAATGCTAGGCTACACTCACATAGCAGGGAGGAGAGGTTGAGCATACTGATTTCTGCTTCTTCTATCAGCTTATTTTCCAGTGAAACAGTGAGTAGAGTGGTGGATTTACAAAACGTTTCTAGCTGGCTGCTGTGCTCGCCTCTGCCTGAGCCTGGCACCTTCCCTGAAAGCACCCGAACTGTGCCCCATGTGGCCTTTCAGGCTCGAAGCTCTCCCTGCCATTCCAGCTTTGGCATAGCCCAAAAAACTGCACACTTCTCAGCCTTCGCCCTGCTCGGGGTGCTGTCTCTCCCAGGGCCTGTGGGGCAGGATGGCAGGGGCAACCCAGAGGCAAAGCAGTGGCTATCCATTGCCCCAGGGCTTAGAGTGTGTTATTGTGGGGAGCTCTGAGGAGCCAGGTGGGATGGTTCGGCCTGAGCTGGACACCCCCAGCTCCCACTGTGGGCCCAGGCTGGATTTCAGCCCCTGCAGCAGTGGGAACTGCTCCTCCAGAGGGGTTTGTGTGACTGTGCTACGGGATGCTGACACTGAGTAGAGTTTAAGGTGGATTTTTTGTGCCACTGTTCATTCCTGGGAGCTGTATTTGAGAAATGTGGTTGTAACACAAGAATAACATGATTTTCCATTCCCTTTGTCTCTCTGCAAGTGATACAAGTATCTGTAGATTGTGAAGATGCTAAAAATCATTTAGTGTCCTTACCCATAACTAGCCTGGAAAGCATTCACACCAATTTCTTCTCATTCTCTCATAACAAAGATCCGCAGGGACATCTGTGATTCATTCAGTAAAACAACTATCTGGTGGAGATGAAGTCAGTATAGCTGACATTGTCAGCGTGGGCTGCAGGTAACTATTACTATTATTAGGATTTCATTTGAAAAGGACCTCGTCACAAATTAAACAGATTCTCCCATCTTGCAGGAGCAACTCAGTGCAAATAGTCGAAGTTTGCCTGTCGCTCTCAGTGGGTAAAGGTTTCTCAGCCTTTAAGCTTATGCTGCATAACAAAACATGAGACGCAGAAGAGCTGTTGTCTGATGGTTTTAGCAAGGGAAAGCAGAGAGATAAATTGTGATGACTTTCACAGATAGTTAACAAAGACCATTTCTGATATGTTTTGAAGTATGGTTACTGGAAGAGTGGGACCTCTGGGCTTTACAACATACCCTTGTCAAATGCCAGAGGGGATCTGAAACCTATAGGACAAGATCAGGTGAGTTTCCTTGGCATTTGCCTCCCCTTTAACAGTGCCTTTACTGGAGCAATGACAGGACCATGACAGATATTTGTCAGCTTCCTGCTCATCTCACCTTTGCTGCTGCTTTGGTAGTGGAACAAGATTTGCTTTGGTTCTAGCTCAACAAGCATGAAGTCACCCACCAGGTTCAACAAGCAATAACCAGCAAGACTTTCTGCACCGTCAGCAAAGCTCTTTCCAGTTCTTCGTTGTCCAACAGCTTCTCCATGGGGAATATATTCAGTATTTTTTTGAACGGGCTTCACAAATATAAGCACACTTTCAAAATTGTTACCAAACATATTACCAAACAAAACTTACCACACTGACCTATGTCAACTTACTATGCCTATTTGGTAAAAAGAAAAATCCAGCAGGCAGAGACTTTTCTTTTCCTCTTATTATTTAACTATGCAAATGTTTTGGTTAGAATAAAAAGAAATATAACAAAAATAAGTTAAACATAGGTTGTGGAAATACAGTGATATTTATCACTACTAATAACTTTCTGGATGTTGTGTAGGGAGTCTGTATGAAGAGATTGTTATCTTCCAGTCCCAAGACTGAAATTTTAAGTAATTTGCATTATGATGCCCAGCGGAATGAAGGACACTTGCGCAGAAGTTCTCATTAAGTGGACTAATTTCTGTTTCCTCTGTGAGTAATACACTCAACTTTGAAATGGATGCTGATGTTCTGCATTTCAGAAATTTGTGCCTACCTCCCAAATGAGAAGAAAAACTAATTACTAGATTTAACATAAGCAGAAGTGTATTTTCTTAGATGTTCAGCTATCATTGTAGTATCTAGGATCTTTAAAAAGAAAAAAGTGTCTGTCTCTTAGTTGCCGGCTGAATTCTGTTAGCAATGTTAAATTGAAACTGTCACTAGTTTTTCCCACTTACACAGTCAAATAACTGGAGTGGGAAAGCACCTAGAAGGCATCACAAGACTGAAGGTTAAAACAGATCAGAGAAGTTATTTTCTATGGTGGAAATGCAACACTGGGATTTTGGCCTCACTTTCCAAATGTTTGATGTACACTAAAAATTTGCTCGAAGCTGGACATAGAAGAGAAATAGTGGTAAAAACTAAAGCAAAATATCTTCTGCGAATGTTTGGGCCAAAGTTTTGCACTGACTCTCAGAGCTGATCTAGCAAGGGTACAGCTGGGTGAGCACCTCTTAGGGCAAGTCTTGGTTTGACATTGTAACTGACATTGTAATTGACATTCCCAGTTGATTGCAGCAGCCAAGTGCGGGATGCAGAGCAAAACCCAAAATTAGTTCCCTGAACTGGCGAGGGCTGCATGACCCTGAATGTGCCCCCCTATTCTTTCAGCATGAGCCCTTGGCAGCAATTGGAGATCCCCCTTCCCCACACTGGGCCCGCTCCGCATCATTCTCCGCTAGTCCCTGCTCGTTAGGCAGCCAGCACACCCTCAGGTAACGACAGTGCCACGACTCTCTGCTGGGGGCTGAGAAGCTGGAAAAGGCAAGAAGAATGCATAAATGATACAAGGGAACACGAAGCACTGCACTTTGATTTCTGACTAATAACTGTCATTGCTGTGATTTATGGGGGTCAGGTTGCCCAGCCCCTACGCAGCCTGGCCAGGGCCACCGTGCATGCTGCCAACAGCTGCCAGGCAGCAGCTGCCTTGGAGCCACAGCCACGCAGCTTAAAATGTGGACTGCATAGCCATTTCCTAAAGTCCTCTGTATTTTCTTCCGCTGCCGTACAAGTGGGCTCAGGGTAGCACAGACCCCGATGCTGCTGCCTTCTCGTGCCCACAGCTGTGGGGAGGAGGCCCTGCCTGATGGAGATAACCAGCGCCAGTGTTCCCGTGCCAACAGTGGGTTTACTTTTTTAATCAGAGGCAGTGAAGGCAAAGCAGGGGTCTAAATCAAAGTGCTTGCTGTCTGTCAGTAGATCCCAGAAATAATTTAGGACAATAAACACGGCCATGGAAGTTGTAATTTTTAGTATCATTTTAAAAAAATATTCATAGCTCTGTTCACAATGTGTTGTTGTACCCACAGATCTTCAGCTGTACCAAAAAAGATTTTACTTTGCTTGTCACCTCGATGCAGGCAAGCAAGCAGATATAAAGCAAAAGAAGACTGCAGCTGGCAGTAAATGACCAGCCCTGTTTATTTTTGTCCCTTACTCAGGATTACAAGGAAAGAAATCTCCAGTTTAGAATGGTTTCACAACTTCTAGTTAGCAGAAAACAAGGGTAGGAGGATTTAGCTGCTTTGAAAGGCAAAAAGCAAGCCATAAAGTACAGCACTACAATTGCAAGGAGTGTGGGGGAATTAAATTGTGCCACCTGATATGAAATTACATACTCCCCCACCGTTTTCTTAGTTTTAGTCATAACATCAAGCAATGCTTTTCCCACATCTTTTTAGAAAAGACATCTCAGTGGGTCCCTGCAGCGTGTCTGATGAGCATATTGGAAAATTAAATTTACAGGACGTCACTCTCCCTGTACCTACATCTTTCTTACTCCACTCACATCACTGGGTGCACTTCACCAGCTTGGGTGAGAGGAGAGTCTAGACTGGTGTGTTCCCTGGGCGGTTATTTCCTTAGGGCTCAGCAGTACACAGCAGGACAATAACTCTTTCAGCAAGTGCTGGTATAAGGTTAGATGCCCTGTGCAAACATTCGGTTGTACTGAGCTGCAAAGTCCTTGTACTAGAGGAACTGCAGTCACTTCATTTAGCTAGAACCGTTTGAGCAAGTACATGCTGAATCCCTGCAATGTGATGGCCCTTGCTCTGACTCAGTAGTTTTGTCTCTGCTGAGCTACAGGAGCAGATCCCTAGACTAGTCTAGTCCCCTAGACTCAATGGTTAAAATCTCAGTATAGTATTTCCAGTAAGAGCTGTCTCTGCACCTGCTACCACCCCTAGACCATGCTGACTCCATTTATTTATACCACAGTTGCTTTCACTGATTTCATCCCTCTGTAGCCAGGCGAGTGAGAACAGGAACAGACCCAGCCTTAACAGCTTTTGTTACTATCAGCAAAGCAAGCAAATGAGACGTATTTAGCCAAATCACTCTTCCTGCCTTATTGTCACAGAATAACAAAATAGTTTGGGTTGGAAGGGACCTTTAAAGGTCACCTAGTCCAACCCTCCCTGCAAGGAGCAGGGACATCTCCAACCAGATCAAGTTGATCAGAGCCCCGTCCAACCTGGCCTTGAGTGTTTCCAGGGATGGGGCATCCACCACCTCTCTGAGCAACCTGAGCCCGTGTTTCATCACCCTCACTGTAAAAAATTTCTTCCTTATGTCACCTGAGATTAATTCAAATAGAACTGCCTCTCTTCTACTGAAGCTCCTAAAGATGAAAAATATCTAATTTATTCTTGCCCTCTTGACTGTGAAGGAAGGAAAAACCTGCTGAGAGTTAAATGCAAGGCATGGAGCAGTGCGGTGAACCCATTGTTATGATATATGAATCTGTGATATGTTTATAAACAGGTTAAAATAATGAATGTGTTACAGAAATGGGATGTGATCTGAAAAATAAATGAGTTGTGTTTTTGATTGTCTTTACTCTTTGAAAGGACTGCTCCTTTTTATTTTTGGAGTGTTTTTCTCAATTTACTTTGATTTGCTTTTGTTTTACAAATTCAGTTCTTGAGAGCTTGAAAACTGTGGGAAACCTGTTAAATGCTGAAATACCAAAGCCCATGCTGAAACACCCAGGAGGTTAGATGAGGAGGAGGAAAAGAAAGGATTCCTAGGTAGATTATCAAACTATATAATTTTAGGCATCTAGTTAATTCCAACAAATAACAGACAGTAGAAAGACAATAAAACTTCATGAAGTATTTCCCAGTTAAGAGATCATAATGTGCATCCTCAGAGCTGTCTAGATGGTCTTCCAGGGAGAAACTGGAGATGACCAGCACTGACATTTTAATGTCCAATGGGACATTCCAGGGCCAACAAATCCATTTTTAAAGGTACTTTTTACTGTAAAGCAGTAAAGCTGACAGGCTCAATTGACAAAAATTCTTGGCACATCGACTTTTAGACACACATTATACTTTTGCATCTATGATATTTTTCAATCACATCACAACACAATTATAACAGGTAGAAAAGAAGAGGTACAGGCTTAGCCTCCTCAGCTATACCTTGTGCATTTTAAATTTTCCCTGGGGAAAAAAGAAACCAAATTGAGCTGGTGGGCTTAAAAATATCAGAAAGAAGCATATGGATATAAAGTGATCAGGAATACATTTAAGCTGGGAATTAGATGATTTCTAACCATGAGAACTGTGAAGTTATGGAATAGTGTCCTAAGAGAACTAGACAGGGTAAAAAGCCAAATTGTCTGAAGGTTGTGTCTGGCTAGTTTGTGGAAGGGATGATGTGTCAGGGTTGCCTGTTAAGAACAAGGACAAAACTTGATAATCCAAGAGATTTCTACAGTGATTGATTATAGTCTTTCAGCAGTTTACTCTGCTGTCACCATATGACAACTACTGCTAGAAATAGCCAGCTTCCTTTGGTGAGCAAGCAGGGGGGAGGACTTTGGATGTCAGACAGGTCCAGAAGAGCCCCACTGAACTCTGCCATGAGAAATTATGCAAGGTTTGTCACGGGCCGGGATGCCCAAAGCTAGTTTTAGGCCCACTGGCTGAAGATGTTTTGATGTTTGACATATAATACCATGCTGCTAAGGCAGCTGCAGCTGTGAGCATTACTAGCAGTACCTGACAGCCTTCATGCAAGGTTGTCCACTGTTCTGCTGTTGTTTTGGCATGTAGATGCTCCTTCTGGGACACCTGACTAAGTGTAGCTTCAGGATGTTGCTGGGGCTCAGAATTGCATGCAATGATGCCAACATCTGCCCTCTCATAAGGTGCCCACACCCCTTCACTACTCTGCCAGCCTTCTGCTGCATGTTACTGCCTGGCCTCACAGCAAGGGCAGCAAAAGTAGAGCTGTGCCTAGCCACACCTCAGCTGCTGCAGTTGCAACCTGGTGTTTTTAGCTGAAGCATACTTTCAGCTGAATAGCTAAAGTGAAGTGTGTTAGGACAGTAAAGGTGATGTCTGAAGCCACAGCTCTGTCCTGCTTTCCTTATGGGGTCACTCACTTTTGGGGAACAGATGGCCAGGAATAGCCATGTCACAGAGATATGTGATTGCTCATACCTCAGAGCAACACTCAGCTCTGCACCGACTTCAGCTGCAGGGAATGATAGGGAGGAAATAGGAAAATGCCAAGTCCCTGCTTAATTTGGCCGTATGACCCTCTGAGACACATGGGAAGGTTTGGAAAGCTCTCTGTGTTACATCTCTTGTTCCAATAAACAGACTTTTCTTACTGGAAGCCTGATAATTTCAGTGGTTTTCATCCTGAATAGCTCCTTAAGGTCAGTTCTTGACCCTCTTACCATCTCTGAATATTACTTTTCTGCAGAAGCAGCTCTACTGTGCCACTGAGCCCACTTCTGCCCTGTGCATCCTGCTCAAAAGCAAGTGTCAGAATGAGCCTCTAAAATTTAATGTTTGACTAAAGATCAAAATCTGCCAAAGTAAATGGAGCTGTACCAGTTTGCCTCAGAGATAACTGAACCAGCTGAACCCCTGAACCACAACAAAATTAATCTCAGTTAGAGTACTATGCTAAGAGCAGCAGCAAGAGCTATCACTGTCTGAAATATGTTCAAAATACTGTGAATACTTCAGAATCAAATATTAAGTCTATGAAACTGAGATACACTATGACATTGCTTGAGAGTCTGATTTATCTGCTAGTCGTATTGGATCACAAAAGCCTAGATTACCTCATAAAGAGTCTATGCTGGCTGGAGAGGTATTCAGCCATGAAAGCAGTGGTTAAACATGAGTTAAATAATATTAAAATGATTTTTTTTTCCTGGCCAGAAGCACTAACATATGCACCTTTCTTAATACCTTCCTTAGTTTCCTCAGTTCCCAAAGAAGTTAGCATAACAACTACAGTCTAAGACCTGGGATCCTCAGTTACCAAAGATGATGTGAAGGGACCATTAATCCTGATAGTTTGAGCCTGCTTAACTTACAAACTTGGTTTCTGTTCATGTTTTTAGAAGATGTGGACGCTAAACTGTCTTCTCTCCTCTCCTACCTCTTTAATTCATTGTTAAGTTTGAGCCCTTTAGAATCATAGAATCATAGAAACTTAAGGTTGGAAAAGACCTCCAAGATGATCAAGTCCAACCATCAACGTAACACCACCATCCCTAATAAACCATGTCCTGAACTCAAGTCAGCACGCAAGTTAGGAAAAGCTAATGACGAAGCTGAAAGTGCAGCCTTAATTATAGTTTGGTATGGATCATATTCTATGCATAAACTTCTCCAAAGGCACATTTTATTCTCTAGTTCTGTAATTCACAGTGTTTAGAGCTAGAAAGTTTCTCTAGTATTACCCAGTTAGGCTTTAAGTCTCATGATGCCTCCGCTATGGGTATTTGCCGTGGCATCCCACACTTCTATTCCAGCTCTTTTTAATTAGAAACAGGTTATTTCTTCCAGTGGAGCTACTGAGAGAAATCTGTTTTCACTTGGCACTTAGGCCAGAAATGTTATTGCCACTTCTGCCATAATAGTCTGCTAGCCTTTATTATTTTGTATTGATCTGACACAATCCACAGTTTTGGATGCTTTCTAAATCTCTCTGTTTGAATTCTGCCTAGAATGAAGTAGATTTTACCCCATCTTTTTTTTTTCCTCTAACAGACTCCTGAACCATATAAAAATAGCTTCAGCTCTTTTACAGTTCAGATTTCTCTCTGTGACAGACTTAATATTAGTTCACTGCTACACACCTCCATGGCCAAGCCCCTGCAGCACAGCCGTACAGAATAATAAATGCTGTGGGACAAAAAAAAAATCATAGCACAGCCACAACCGCTCATTACAAATTTATCTCTGGTGCTGCTTATCGCTGGTCCCAGCCCTCTGCCCCATCCCAACCAAACCATCTGCATGCAGAGCAACAGCAATCACCCAAAATAGTTGGCTACTGCGGCTGCTGTGATGAGCTCTGAACTGCATGCTCCTATATCACGCCTCAGAAGTCAGGGGCTAGATTGCTTTTATAGGCTCCTTGCTTTCCTCCTCGTTTGTCTCCAAGGGGATAAATGTGCACCTGGTTAACTGCGGAACAGATAGATGGTATAGTTTGTCATCAGACTCCCTTAAGCTTTTGACTAGTGCTGCTTTACTATCCCTTTCAGACGTGCCAGTGGCGTACGTTGAATCTGCAGGCACAGCACAAGGCTGGAGATCAGGAGACATCAGCTTTGGTAGTGGTCTGCTGCATGACCTTGGGTAGCTCCCTCAGCTTATTCAGCTTTCATTTCCACTTCTGCCCTTTTTTGACTCTGTTTTTGATGACAGTCTGGGACAGAGATAGCCTCTTACTGTACTTCAAAAATGGCATCAAGTACTGTCCTGGTTTTGGCAGGGACGTGACTGGCACTTTTTTTTTTGTGTTTCTAGATGCTAATATAATACAAATAAGGAAAAATTAAATTAATTTTCTGTCCTAGCAGTGGCATTAGTTCACTTAAATCATTGAACGGCTGGTAGCCAAATGATGTTGAGGTGGGGTATCCAGCCTAAGCTTATTACCTTCAGATTAGTCTAAACTGCAAAGAATCGACTGAACTCAAAGTACTTTTAACTTGTAAAGGCTTGAGCCAAGAGTACAACAGTACCAGAAACCAGGTAGTCCTTCTCAGATGATCTTCAATGCTGTGCAATGACTAGTTCTCTTAAGAAATGTTACTCAAAAAGAAGAAAAAGATTTACAGTCTCTGAGGAGAGAGGTATATATGAGCTTTCTGGAGCCATTTCATAGCTCAGTATCTTACAGCCATCTGGACTTTGACAGTGACGGATCTAACATGACTATGCTATCTTGCACCACATCTCCTTTTTCAATTCCTCGCAGAGCTGATGGATTGCCAAGCCAGTCTCCAAGGTGTGTTGGAAGCATAAATGCTTCACCTCTTGGCCACATTGGCTTTTATGGAAAGTATCTCATCAGTTGTCTCTTTTAACCCCCAAATGCCAAGGCCATCCACTCTGTAGGGCCAAGCGGATAATCTATGGCAAACTGAGGTCTATTCTTAAACCGTTTACAGCTGAAAGGTTTTTCCCAGCCAGTCAGAAAAGAAGCAGTCTACGCTAATTTTTACCAGCAGGCTCCCGATTTTGTTTCCCCCACTAAAACCTATGTGTTTTCTTTCTTGCTTGTTTCTGTTCGATTTAAACTTCCTTTGCTAATCGCAAGAGCACAATTTGCATTGTTTTATTTGGGCTCCTTTAATTATAGGCTTAGGCTTGATTTGCCCGTTCAGCAGTTTATCTCAGATTGTATATATTTATGAAGGATGCCAAAGATCACTAGCATACCACTGTCAGTGCCTAAATTACCTAAAAAAAACCCACACTTTTCCTTTTTTACAAAGAAAATCATTGAGTGCTGACATTTAAGGATATGTATTATCAATTATTAAGCATAACAGTTCATTCCTTCTACAGCAGTCCACAAGCATGTCAATGATAAAAATGCTTTATGGAGCTGTTCCCCAGTCAAACTGGCTCAAAAAGCCTCCCTGCCAGTCTCCTGCAGGTTTCCCAGCCTGTGTAAGGCTGATTTTCTCATTTTATGAGTTTTCTCCCCCCGGCCTCCATCCTATTTCAGCGCTGGTGCATGAAGGCAGAGCAGAAGGCAGAGCTCCCTGGCTTTTTCTCCAGCCTAATGGTAGGGAGCTGCTGGGGCACAGCTGTAAGAGCAGACGTGGGAGTTTACTATCTGTGCTGGGGAGCTTGCGGGTGCTCCAGCCAAGCTTTAATCCAAAAGCAGTTGGATACATATTTCACTGAAAGTAAGTTATTCTAAGAAAAAGCATCCGCGGTGACACTGAAGTGAGGTTCCTTACTCACTTTTAAGTTTTGCATTTGACTGGGGGCAGTTTTTGCCAAAGAAGCAGAGTTCTTCATAAAAGCAACAAAATAGATAGGAGGTATTTGCAGCTATTACAGCTTTGCCTTTGCAAAGGTGACTTAGCGACATGCATGGGAAGTTCTGAGCAAAAATTTTGTGATGATCTCTCTCCGCCTTCTTTTGCTGATGTATTTGCAGCTTAATCACTGGACTGCAATGTCCAGGCTCAGAGACCAGCGCACTTTGGTTTATCTGCCTGTGAAATGGGGATAAAGACTGCACTCTAGCAGAGTCCTTTTTCTGTGCACGCCTTCTCCACATACTGTTATGGAAAATTATTGGTATAATTTTCCTCACGTATCTAATAAACCGGAAAGATTGGTAGGACACAGTGC
The DNA here is from genome assembly GCF_036417535.1 of Chlamydotis macqueenii. NCBI lineage: Eukaryota > Metazoa > Chordata > Aves > Otidiformes > Otididae > Chlamydotis > Chlamydotis macqueenii. The sequence goes on from NC_141559.1 coordinate 27,489,347, forward strand.
AAGAGTACATAGTTGCTTGGTGTATTTTAACTGACTCCAAGAACCTTTAGCCTGACACATGAAATGGTGCTAGTGCATACTTCCATCCCTGAACTATGCTGTGCGCAGTAGTGAAAACATAAGCACTGCATGTTCAGGGCAACCAAAGCTGAGGCAGAGGCTTTGCCAAATTAAACTACAGGGTGCAGCAGAAAACAGAAACTGGCAGTGAGCTAGGAGCAGAGATGGACACCGAAAAATGAAGTGAGAAAAGTAGGAGCAGTTTCCTGGCAACAGAACTGGCTGTAGTGGACTGAGAGCTCTGCAAGCGTAACTGCTTACATGCCATTTGGACCACCGCACCTGTTTGAAGAGGTCTTGTGTACGCTGTAAACACATTATCCTCGAGCATGTGCTGGGTCATGTCTTAGGCCAATGGCAAAAAGAGCCATCTGCCAAATGTCTTTCTGCTTGGCAAAGGAGAGATTTGTTTCTGCTTCAGGTGGTATTACATTGCCTATAGTATTATTTTGCAATAATTAAGAATCCAGAAACAGCATTGAGATGAAGCCCTATTGTGCTAGCTGTTTTCCGAAGCACAAAACAAGAGAAACTCACCCTTTTGATGACTTTATGTTACTAAGTGCATTCTTGTGTTTTCAGAAGAGAAACAAAATAAGAGAGATTCTGGCTAGATTTGAAAACAAACAACTTCCCCTGGGCAGGAAACCATCTAATCAACTTGTTCAGGGGTACCCAAGTGAGGAGAAGCAATGAGACACTGAAGACAGTCCCAGTGCAGTTCTTAACCCTACGTCTTGTTTCCTCACTTGCTTTGATAAACCTCTGACTTAATTTGTACAAAGGAAATCCTTTACTGCCTCATCTCTATGTACAAGGCTGTATACAGTCATGTCCTTTCTGCTGTGCCTTCTGCAGCTGTCAGAGCTGGCACCTTGCTCCAGATTTCTACCCTTCGTGGGGATCAGAGCACTTGAAGTGCGACCTGGGGAATGAGCATACAAAATGCAAAACTCTGTTTCAAGCTACTGCCCTTTAATTTAACTTGAATCATATATCTGGAACTTCAGATAAATTTTCCAATTTTATTCGGGAAAACCAGGCAGCCAGCAAAATCCACTTTGCAAATCCTGTCCAAAGTTACTTTGCACCATGGTGGCGTTTGTGTCATTACAGGGCTTCTTGTTTTGCCTCTGCACAGCCATCTTCAGTTTTCCCTGTTCACTCTCTGAAATATACTTCTGAATCAATCTTCCTTACTCCAGCTCACCCACAAATTTAAGAATTGTATATCACAACAAACCAAAGGTACAGCTAGTCTAGTGTGCTATCTCCAGTGGTGACCAGTATCGGACATCTGTGGCTGCATGCCAGAAGAGGGAAAACAGACAGTGATATTTATATACTCTCCCAGTCTTCAGTGATTTTTTGGATCAAAATCCCTCTGTCAGATACAGTGTCTTTGTGCACCACAGCCCACACTCATACTTGGTCACACCTGGTGCTAAGAGAACGGCAAATAGAGGCAGAGCTTAATTTCACAGCTTCTATTTGTGAGAAGGGTGTACTAACATTCTTCGTGACAAACCTTCTAAGAAATAATATGGTTGTAGATTTTCCAGTGAGTTGGTATTAAATGTGTTATTTACTGATTTGCCCATCACTGTTGGTTGCAAGTGGCAGGATTTCAATCCATACTTTACGGTGAGTCTAACAAATATCTACCACACTCTAGGATTCAGCTGTTTCTTCTGTATTTTTTAGCTTACACAGATGCTGAACTCTGGACAGTTTAGTTCTAAACCCCTGTTTTTATTAGGGATGCGTTAGAGATAACAATCTCATATAACTGTTTCTACTCATATTCTCAATGTAGATGTCAGAATTACTCATCATTTTATAATTCCTTGATTTAAAGTTTTTGCCTTTCAAAACTTTACATACTTCTGAGTTTTTGAATGGTAACGATGATCTACATTTGAAAGCTGAGTTAGAATAACATATGGTGTAAATATAAAATACAACAGCTATTCCTAAATTAATCCATGTGTAGAAGATTGTATTGCAGAATAAGAGTATTTTATTCTGGTACAATTAGGAATCAGGTTGAACTAAAGTAGAGTCAAGAGCAAAAATTATGAAATAGAAGTGCGTATACATGATGTGAGTTATTCAGGAATTTCAGAACAGCAATACCAAACTAATCCCATGCCTCTATCTAATGTGTAACAGCTCACTCAGCGGGGGCCAAGTAAGACAGCTAATTTACCCAGCTGAGCAGCAGAGCACCGCATTAACATAGTGGTGTTGCTTCTAGTATCAAAGCAAGCTCATTTAAAGCTCAGATATTTCTATTTCTATACAGTACTCCATGAAGGTATATGGTTAATAGAATATGAACAAACACAAATACAAGCATCAGAGCAGTTAAAAGCCTTATGGTTGTCTCAGCTGGAAGGTTACTGCATCCATGGGTGAGGCCTGGTAACTGGCTTTACTCGCACTTCTAATCTGTTACAGGGCTAAGTAAGACAGGTAGTTATAACCACCATCACTCTGAAGAAAAGCTGTTTCACTGCTGTTTGTGGTCCACTCTACATAAAGTTCCAGATGTCAAGCATCCTGCATCTTAATGCTGGGTTTTCCTCACACAGCTTTTGCAAATCATCTTCTATCACAATCAGTCGTCAATGGTGTGAATCCATTTTATTTTGCATTGCAACAGATTAAGATTGCACACACACACAGTCAGTTAACTGCCTGAGAGGGATATACAGCAGGAGAACGAATTGCTAAATTACCGTGAAGAACTCCTTAGTGCTTAATAATCCCAGCATATATATGCTATGGATCTAAATACTTGGCACAGTGTGTATCAGAAATGACGAACTTGAATGGCTTCTGAAGAAAAGTGTTTCTAGATGATTTTTCAAGGGGAATTTTAAATACCTACCAGTTTCTGGTGCTAATATTCCTGCTCAAATCTTCTTAAGTAGCAGTTAGTTGCAAAATATCAATCTGAGTGATAGACTTACTTAGTGCTTAAATTCTGAATACTGTCTAAGCAATACTAAGATACAATCTACTGATTGGTTTGGAATTATAAACCCATAAACCTTCTTTAGTGCATCCGTGGTTTTCTGTTTAATATTCACTGTCCTGACTGTTCCATCAACACAGATACTCTACCAATTTATTTTAGAAATAATGAAGTGACAATTGCCATCTCAGGTTCTTTTCACCACTATATGAGACTCACTGTGACACAAAGGAAGAAGAAGAAGAAGAAGAAAAAGAGTATGAGTGTATGTGAGGAGTATGTGGGGGGCATGTGGGGGTGTGTGTGTTAACCAGGACCAAGAAGAACCAAACATTTTTGTGGCCAGTTCTCAGAGGTAACTGAATGATACCCTTCTCAGACTTGATTCTATAAAGCTAGCCCTGTGAAGCCATGAAGTTGTAACCTACAAACAAGAGTGGAAGGAAGATAGGAAACACAAAATATATCCTGTTTAAATTTTAATATCAGTAACAGCCCTGCAGTTGAACAAAATGAGCTGTGAAAATCCCAACACATCATTTCCAATCAATGATAACTCCACTGATTTCTGCAACATCAACTATTAACAGACCAATCTGGTTTTGCACCTGAGCTGTCTGAAGTTTGGAACATCAACTGACATGTGAGAAAATGCTTTCATAATCAAGAGTTAGTGCTAGCAATAATAGTTTGTTCAAGTTCAAAACCTTGGAATTATTTGAGGCCAGCTTCTCTCCAGTTACTGGAAGGTTCAAATACAGCTTAAATTCCTGCTAAAAATATTATTGACAGTTGCTCTCTAATTATATTTATTTTCTTTTGGAATTAACAGACTGTGGGCTTTCATGAATTGGTATTGATTAATCAATGAAAATTGCATACAGCATAGAATATCTACCTGATACATGGTTGCCATCAATAAATAAATATTTGTGTCATCATCCAAACTTCAAAACAACAAATAAGTACTCCATAAATTGCAATGAAATAACTTTGGAGAAAAACTCACAGATAAATAGAAGCACTAATTCAGAAATTAGATTTTTATTAATTAAGTTTCATTATTAGCACAGAAAGCAGTTTTCTGGTGGAAAAAAAATGCCTAGACTGTAACATTATATATGAAAATATGTGGCAAACAGAGACTTACAACAGTTTTTATTAGGGCAGTTTCTGTTCAGCAATGATGTTGGCTCGATTTTCCTGTTGATACCACTGGCAAGGTAGTATTTGACCACACTGGGATGATGGTGAAGCGCTTGTCTCGTCAGAGACAGAGAACTACAAGGCTGTCAGAGTAGCAATTTAGTCCCCAAAACCACATAAAGAAACATGAGGTTGGGCTTATGAAGCGCGCTGCACGACCTATTGTTGTGTACAACATACCCAGCACCATCTCTTCCACCATCACAGCGCTTTGCAAAGGCTCAGCCAAAACAGTCCAGGAAAGGTGGCAAAACAGTGCTTAAATGGTAATTACAGACAATCCACTTGTACAAAAGATGAACGACAAGTAGATGTATTTTCAAACTTCCATGTGCTGTTCAGTTGATTAGACAGTAATGCTGCAATTGGAGCTCTTACCCTAGGTATGTATCCCCTCACTGACTTCCCCAGGCCCTTGCAATGTGGTGTTTTCCTGTCCAAGTCCCATGTTCTCTTGGAAGGAGAGGACATTTCTTAGAAACCTTGTAACTGAAATGACAAAAAAGCACTACGAAATTTTCTCCCTGATTGTAGGTGGCTGATGCACACTTCCAAGTACTGTCTGTCCTCTGTCATCAGTAAATGCAGAGATAACCCAGAGATAAACCCTGAAGGGTTTAGGTGTGACAATAAATTTGCTCAGTTGCATCATTACAGAGCATTCACCAAACTGAAGTGTCCCATTTCCAGCTGTGTTCTGCCTTTAAGAGCAGGGTTACACTACAAACACACATAATTGCATTGACAATAATTAGAGTACAATTACTGTTTTGACTTTTAAAATTACATACAGTTTTCAGCAAGTGAGAAAATACTAGAGGTCTAGTCCAATCTGGTCTGGTGTCTACTGACGTAAAAGTCATCTCAGCATTGTGAGCTACCAAAAGAAAGGCCCAATTTACTCATCAGAAAATACACAGCATCATTCAGACCTAATTTTCCCACTTAGTAAAGTCTCTTCCAGTTATTGACATGGAATCTATATTAAAAAAAAAAAAACAAACACAAACAAAAAAAGTGTTCTGACATGTATTCAAAAGCACTGAGTACATAAAATAATACCAAAAAGAAGTCGTATTGCCAAGTGCCTCGTGAACAACATCCCTGGTCTTGCACAGCATTTTTTAAGTGGAGTTTATGCACTTGTAACTTCCTGAGTGTTTCTACATCCATGATTACACGTGCTTCAGGACTTGGCAAACTCTAGGATCTGTAGATCTTATGAGCTCCCAACCTTGCTAGCAAGGGAAATAGTTGACTATATGCTGAATTTTGGACTTGTGTGATATTGTTTATTCCTGGAGATGTCCCACTGTTGCCTGTCCTGCTCTTCTGTCTCACCTAACTCATGCTCCAATCTCCCCAGTTTCTCCTTTCCAACTTTCTCCTGTTAAAGCTCTACCTTGTGCATTTGAAGTTGGTTCTTTTGGATTTCTGACACGTTTGTTGACCTTCAAGGCAGATAAGCCTCCTCTTCACTGATCCTTGAGCTCATAGTTTCTGGTGGACATTCAGCTATTCGCTGCTACAGGCACTGCAAGAACTGTCAGTCAGATAGCTATTGGCAGCAAGTGGGAGCACTTTGGATGTTGTGGCTTATGACAGCATAGAGAAAACCAAAAGGCAAGGCCAAGCAAAAATATCTTTGAAGATATCATGCATGTAAATAGCCAAAGGGTCTTGTGAAGCTGCTAAAGGGTGATTAACTCTTTGGTGCTGCAGTCAATCACACCAGGAAATCCAGTTCTGGATCTGTCCTAAACCTATTGCAAATGGTTGCTGTCATTCACCTTGGACGTCTACTCCAAAACTGAACTGCTCTAACATTAGAAGGAGGTTTCTGACTTTAAAGGTGGACAATTTATGCACATTTGTGGTTGTGAAAGTATTGTTTTTCATATACGGTAGTTGTTCTTCCACTCCAGCAGTCACACAGATCTCCTTTCAGCCATAGGGACAGATCTGTATATCATTTCCAACAGAAGCTTGGGCCTTTTCTGGCTCTTTTTAGCCTCTTCACGTGTGCAGGTGAGTGTGTGTATGTTCATACCCATGTTTCCATAGCAACTGGTCATTACTCCTTATAGAGCACTGCATACCATAAGCAGAAGAATTATAGTTGGGTTTAAATAATATCATCTTGTATTTTAAAGACACATTCTTCTTTTTTCTTTTTAAAGCCACAGTGAAAATAACATGATAATTTCCTTTTCTTTATTACACTGTGATTAGAAAAGCACCGTCATGTGTGGAAAGAAAAACATCCAAGAGTAAATATAAAATCCATGAACTGTAGGGTTTCTGGTGGGGGAAAAAATCAATATGACCTTTTGGACAGATTTCTATAGAAAGTCTTTATAATAGGTGAATATAGCCTTCATATAAGTATAAATTGGAGTTATCAAATGTTGCATTCCTGGTAGTTTGGAAGGTACTGTAAAGGGCACGTAGCTGTGATTCTCAGGGGACAGGCAGGGGAGCGCAGCAAGGCTGTTCGGCCTTTCCTCACAGCCTCTGAGATGAAAAGACCGAGACCTTTGCTTCCCTAATAAAGTTCCTGGAATGGAAATGCTGCAAATTCAAGCCACTGGGAAATCAAGGTCTAACAAAAACCCCCTCCTGCATCTGGGTCCCAGAATATTTACTTCAGTTTCCTTTTCTTTCATGAAATTGCTGTCTCCTCTTAATTGGTGCCCAGTTCTTCACAGAATTAAAAATCCACCAATATCTCACTGAAAATAACCGGTTCTAAGGCAGACTTACTAACAATTTGGAGGTTTCAGATAACCATTCTGTAAGCTCCTATAAATGTGTCGCATCATTACATGCAGGAGTAGAGGTTGGGGGGAAGCCAGAGAACTCACAAAACCCTCAGCTGAGAAGAGCTGCTGCTTAGGCAGGCACTCAGCAGGAGGAAGAGAGAGGGAATGGAACAGCACAGCTGACAGCTTGCCAAGTCAAGTGGATCCTTTTTTGGAGGTTTGTTTCCAGTCCTTTTATATTTATATTAGCTTGTTTTTCTTCCAAGGAAGCAATCTGCTATGTAATTAGAGGATTTTGGATGCTATTTAGTATTCATTAGTCCCCTTTGGCTCATTGGACCACTACAGATTTCTCCAAGTCTTCTCCATGCATTGGGCATAAAATTTATGGTAGTTCTAATTAAGTAGGCATAAAAAAGGGACAGAATATATTTTTCTGTTATTTTTTTAATCACCTTTTCTGCTACTGATATTCCTTAGCTACTCCTACCTCAATTTAACAACTTTGTCTTTATCCTTGGTTTCTCCCTCAGATCCAAACCAACATATCTTGTCTCCCGGTCTTTCAACTTTTGCTTTATTCCCTTTCTCCCAGTGGCCAAAACGTTCACCCTGTCCTTGTCAAGATTTCCTTGTCTAAATGCAGCCACCTTAATTCTTTGTTTCAGCAAATTGCACCAATTCTTTGATGAAACCGTATTATCCTTCTGGTGATTTATGGTCAGGATGCTAAAGATGAGTGTCCTAGCTGAAAGCAACACTGGGAGGAAAGTTTACTGAGGTGATTTGTGATGATTGGTCCATATGGGAAATGAGATAGTGCTAAAATCATTAAGCAAATATGCATTGGTATTTCTAATGGAACAACAATGAACAATTGTTGTTCATCAGGTAGTCTTTTCTCCCTGATTTCAAGGAGAAAATCTTGAAGCTGAGAAGTTGCCCTTTAATTCCATGAGCAATATTCAGCCTGTGCTGTGCTTGGGGGATTAATATTCAGTCATCAGAACCCTGCTATTTTAGGTTTCTGAGGTCAGCAACATTTGCGCTGCTTCATGTGAAGTGATGCACTGTACTTGGAGTCAACAGGATGGACAGCAGCTACTGTCTGCTGTAAAACACCTTTGGTCTTAAAGAAAAACCAAACAAATGTGGCAGAGAGGCCATCTTGCTGTTCCTTCAGCAGAGCTCAGGCTGACCTGGCGCAGGGGTGAAGGGAAAGGAGGGAGCACACAGTGCTCTGCTACAGACCGCCCACAGCACAAACCTGAAACGCAATGGCACAAGAACATGATTTATGAAAAATAAGATGTTGTCACTGTTTCCTTATCCTCTCCTCTGCTGGAAATCTGGGTTGATGGATTTTGTGAGAGAATAACCTCCAAGTCTTTTATCTGTGTTTATTCAGTACATAGGACAAGACGACCCGGATCTTAGTGTCATCTTTAGGCAAAAATACATCACACCATAGTGCTTACTAATGTCTGTTTTAAACCGTACTCTGCACAATGAGTGAAGAAAGGAGCATCCAGATTTGATATACTGTTAAGCAACTATTCATTCAGGTTTTGATGATTCAACTCTCCACCATATGGGCAGCTTCTAGAATATTTTGCAATCAGACACAATGTTTTCTTAAATGTGAGATAAAATATGCAAAAAGAAAACAGTCAAGTAGCCAAACTGAGGAAAATGGCCTGAGCTTTAAGTTCTGAATCAGAAATGAAATAGTCTTGAAAATGAGAACTATGCCAAACTAGAGTTTTCATTAGGTCAGTTATAAATAGATGCTGTTGGACCAGTTGTAAATATACTGTTGGGCCTGCCTGTGGCAAAGCTATGATTTTTCTGAAACAGGATTTTACACATCTCACAGTCAACTTGAGCCAGCTGGAAAAGCACCTGACCATATTTAAATGGGAAGGATAACAATTAACAAGAGGAGGTCAAAAGAGGAGATGCCAGATGAAGTGCTGTATTTTTCATTGTCAAAATAGTTACCTCGGTCTTTTCAGTGGTTCTCACAGTTTTTAAGGAGATGTATAAGTATTTTTTCTTTTTAAGTATCATGAATTTCACAGCCTATAACTCCCTTAATAAATTTGAAACCTTTTTTTCAGCCATTGTGCTAGGATCTCATCCTCACACTTTCAAACTCTTTTCAGAGAAACCCCTAGATATTCCACCTCTTCAGATTTATTTAATTTCGTGGGTTTTTTTTTTTAAAACAAGTCTAACAAAGATAGTAGTTCGGCTCAGGGTGTCTTAGCAAGTTGTCATCATATGGATGATCTTGCCAAGGGATTAAGGTGCCACCCTACCTGATGGTTCATTTAAAATGAATGTATAAATATATAATTTAATGTAAATATAGATATAAATGCTATATAAACATCATATGCAGTTCAGAGCTTATTTTTATAGCTTTATAACTGTTGTTTAGGATAAAATGTAAAGAAAATTATGATTAGGAGATACTTTCCTATTCAATCAAAGTGTAGGACAGCAAAGTATTTTGGTCTCTCCCAACCCAAATTACACGATACAGCTCTGCAACTGAGGACTTTTTTCAGAGAATCTCCATTGCACCCAATTTCCTGAAAGGACCTGAACAGCCTAGAGGAATGCCTAGTCACTACACTGTCATCTGTCTTAAGGTAAATGAAGATCCCTCTTTCTCTCTTGCTTATTAAAAATCCCCCTGCTGTCAGAAGTTACACGTGGAAAAATGCCTGGAGGCACTTGATCTCTGAATGGCAGCTTAGGTGCTTGCAGTAGCATCCTGAAATCTGTCAACACAACTGCATTTTAAATAGACAACAAACACTCAGAAATAAAGTACATTTGAAGAATGTGTGGCTAATGAAACCACGGACTACCTTACTGATGCTGTTCCTGAAGTCCCAACAACTTTTACTGATGCTGTTCCTGAAGTCCCAACAACTTTCTGGAATAAGTGTCCAAGCTCTGGTGGGTTCCCAAAAGACAAATGCCCGTGTACATGCGTAGTACTCATAGCTTAGTTAGGGTTGTTGCCTTCAGAGAAGCTTTGTTTTAAGCTGCCAGCAAAGACGAGTCAAATGTTTAAACAAATGATACAGTCACAAGATTTGCTGTGTTTACATGAGACATAAAATACCACAGCCCCAAAGAACACGTGGCTCATGTCCAAATTCACTGTTATCTGGCTTTGTCACTTTTACAGCCTAACAGACTCCAGAAATAAATACAAATACAAGTTTTTTCCTCCATCATTAAAAATGTCATGTGTTCTAAGCATGACCTGTCTGTATTATTGCTATTTGGAAGGAAATACACTGGGTCTATTTGTTTACATGCCTACTTGAATATAGAAATCCTATAATCTTGTTCCTGAAACAGTGCCTCTCTCTTCAATAAAAGCATCATGCCTTAATTATTACAACATCAGGAAGCACTTTTAAATTTTTTTTTTTTACTGTCTACACGTGCCATATACCTTTTCATTACTCTCAATGAACATGAGAGGAGAAATGAGTATGCAAGGCAAAAACATGGAGTGTTTGCAACACGTAATTCTGCCAGTCCAGTATTGAAAGAACAGTTGCAAAATGCATTAACAACCATCTCTACTAAGCGTCATCCAAAACAGGCACTATCGAAGTGGGTAAATTAAAGCCCCTGAACAAACATGCTGACCATCCTGATGCCAGCAGTTCTGCATTACAGAACTCCAGCTTCTAGTTTGGCACCGCGTGAGGTAGATCATTAGTACACATGTTAAATCTATGTCTTGACACAACTTTTTTTTTTTAATTTATTTACCATGTTATATATTTCTGTGGTAGATTGCTACAAAACATAATAGCATCAAGCCAGTAAAAAATTGATCATAGGCATCACTTCAGCAGTGAGATATTACATATCAGCTCTGTTGTTCTAGTTTGTAAGGAAGTTCATAAACACATACACGGTTAAAAAAAAAAAGTTTGTTTTCTCATTAGTTTTTATGACAGCACCACTCCATTCCTTACATCCAGTGATTTTACAGGGAGATGGCTGTTAGATTGATTGTGAAGATGATAATAACATTATCATTTCCAGAAAATCCCTAACATCATTTGTTATGCCGCTATCTGCCTTACAGTATTGTGTAGGAGTATCTATTGGCTTTAAACATCACCAAAAAAAAAGAACATCAGTGGTCCTTAACCCAGCAATCTAATCTTTCAGACTATGTAAGGATGTCCTTGTTAGATCATTGGTGCCAACATAAGAATCTCTATGGACCCCAAGTTTAAGAGACCAATCTGTAAAAAAGCGTGGACAGGATAAAAGGCAGGCACCCTCCTATGCCAATGCAGGTATGGAGACAAATTTTGGAAAAGTCACGACTTCTGGGAAAATACTTTGCCAACAGCACTGGAGTAGCAACAGAGGGGTTGCTTCCCCAGTAACAAGACTGCAGAAGGTCCGCAGGCTGAGCTGCCAAGTTCCAGCTGTCCTGAGAGAGGGGAAGGCAAACAGCAGTACTTGAACTGACCTGTCCTGGCAGGAACCTGGGCCAATTTCTGTCTCTGCAGGCCATGAGTTGTTCGGCTCAGTGATACACTTCCACTGTACTTGTGCAACTTTGGGTTTTCCTGTGAAACCAATGGCAGTCAGCATGGTGCAAAGGGTATGTAGGTCCAATTTCCCTTACCTTGCCAAGCATAAGGGCACATTAAATGGTAATGAAGAGGGGACAACAACAGGTAAATCCAGGGAAGGCTAAAGTGAATTTTAGTCATTAGGCTTTAGACATTTAGACTTTAGAGAAGTGAGTTTTGGGACAATTTATCTTCAGTCACTCATCTCAAGTAAGGTGCAGTACTTTACTTTTTGATGTAGGGTCTCACAAGGAGTTGAGAATTACAGCAGCTTCTGAGAGCCCTGGTAATACATGTGGCAAGCAGCATTGAGTGTCCGGTGAATGTCTTCTGATGACATTAAGGTAGTATTAATGCTTGTCCAGCACTGACCCTTCCTACAAATGAGCTACAGATTTTGCCCTTCCTTTGGCTCAAAAGACATCCCCAGTAAGCATATTCCCTGGGAAATTGCTGCAAATTTTTGCTCAAATAGAGACTGCTCATCACTTCTTCCATTTGAATGTTTCATCTCTGGTTCAGAGTAGATAAGTAATTTTACATCAGAAAAGATCTGCAGGAAAAGCAGATAGTGGAAGGAAAATACTACTTAGTCCTTGTAAGAAGAAATCCAAGTACATACGGTATAACAGAGAATTATTATTTTGTAGATCAGTCAGCTTGAGAAGCAACTGCAGAGATCATGAAAATCACCTCTGTAGTTCTTTGATTACTGGTCTTATCTGCATTTCAAAAGAGCAAGTTTGACAGTTTATTGTAATTCTCTACTCCTAACTTGTCGCTGCTGCAGGTTGGTTCCTTGCTATCAGCTTGCCTCCCTCCTGACCTAATTGGTCTGCAAAGGTGAAGCACATTTATAATTCAGGATTGCTTAAGAGCAAGCTGAGATCGCTTAGCAAAAAGACACCTCGATATCAGATCTCTATTGTATCTCTTACTGTATTTCAGTGCTGTCATTGCACTCTCCAAAGTTGAGCTGACCAGCACTAAACACAGAGTTCAAGGCGAGATCGTGATGTGCAGTTTGCTATTTCGTATGGAAGTTCCCCGCTCCCATACACACTAAAATTTCCTTCTAGGCCCTGAATGGGCAGAAGCAAGAGTTTAAACTGATCTGCTCACACTTGTACTTCTCTGGGCCTCCTGTTTTAAAAAAAAATCCAAACAACCAGGTACCCCTGATACTCTACCTGCAAGTAGTTCAAACAGTTCTTGCATTTTTCCCACTGAATTTCATCAAGAGCTGAAGGGAGTGCTGTTTGTCAACAACGTTATGTTTCCTTTTCATTCCCCTAATTTCTTCTCTAGTGTCTTAACGAAGCGATGACAATCGTGCACACTGTGAAAGAGGTCTCGGCAGAGGAATGTGACAGAGGATGCTTTACGGCTTTACAGCTGCTGTGGTCCTCTCAGTCTCTCTGCCTCAGGGTGCGAAAATCCCTTATAGAGGAAGGGGCTAAGAGAGCTGACCTAGGCTAGAGAGGAGGGCTGAAAGCCACTGGCTCTGCTGTTAGCTGGACTCTGATAAGGAGAGAAGTTTATTACATCAAAGAGAGCAGTAGTTTTGGCTCTAGAATACCAGCTCCATCATCAACAACTCTTGAAGGAGGTGGTGATTTGTAGGGAGCACGAATGGGAGGGGAAGGAGTTTTGAATTATGGGTTAAACTGGAACCTGGAGCAGCCAGATTTGAAATAGCAGGCTGGTAGCAGCTTCCAGATCCTCTTACAAAACCAAGCAGAATCTGGCATGGCTTGTAGAGGCCGAGAAGGCTGCACCTTCAGCCTGCCTGCCGCAGGAGCAGCTGATGTGCCTTGCTTTGTTTTCTTTCCGTACTACTGACACCCTGATTCCTGCCAAGGACACCCATCACAACCCACCCCGAGGTACATGGGGTGCCCTAGGAGCACTGTGACATCTAGCTCCAGAAAAACCCAAGGCAGCTGAGTTCCAAACAGCAACACCCACTGGGCTGTAACAACTGGTAAGCTTTATCTCCCAAAAATGTTTAATCTGATTAATTGCTCCGAGTTTCTGCAGTGAGTAGCAAGGAGAGGGAATGATAGCATTAGGGAGGACTTTCACGGCAATACAAGAGATAGCACTTACTGCTCTTAATAGCAATTTTTTCAAAAGGCATCTTTTTCAGACCATGGCTTTATTAATCGGGTGGTACATTGAGAGATATATCAGAGTGCTCAACAGACAGGCACAGGTGTTGCATGCAAAAAAGGTTCATTTCCAGCAGCTTTCCTAGTTACAAGAGCAGTTGGATCATTTATCTTGTTACATATAACTACCTTAGTGCTGCCATGGGTGGAGGGGAAAGAAAAGTTGCAGCCAGCTGGTTAAGATTAAATGTAAAATGGTGGATTTAAATTTTAAAATTTGATTACACTGTGCAGTCCAGTTTTTTTAGCAATAAAATTTAATATTTGCTTCAAATTTGCTACACAATGCCCTTAACCTTCACACTATATTTCTTTGGGGGTTCCTAGCAGTTTGGCTTGACATTTTGAAGGATCCGAGTAGTAAACTGTCTCTTGTTGCTAATTTCTAAGTGGCTGTTTACATCAGTGCCCTTCTGAACTATTAAATCCCACCCCAGGGGGGCCTGTGGAGCTGTTCATGGTGATTCTGCAAAGCACCGAGGTGCCCAGCTCAAGTTCCACAATCCGACTAGCGTTACCCTCCACCGTGGTATTTTAAAGGCACATAGACACACAGGTGTTTCAGCCCACTTCACAGCAACATATTAAGACATGAAACATTTTACTAGAAGGATGTGAAGCAGTGAAGCACCAGAAGGTTGAGAGACTTGTCTGGGGCATATGAGCACAAGCCTGCCTGCGTCAGTCTTCTGCAGACAAGTTAATCCGGGGCAAGGCTTTATTCACATTTAAAGGAGTGCTTCCCAAGGTGGCACTGTTCACATACAGGAGACGTCCCCAGCACCTAGACCAGAGAGACAGGGGTGCTGGGGGCAGAATAGATATGAAGCCATTTGAGTCCAGGCCTGCCAGAGTGCCGAGCTGCGATTACCCCCAGAAGCGTAAGCAAAGCCTTGCCTCTCGCTTGAGGCCTTTCCAGCTGTGCATCCCACCGTCAGCACCAGAATGGCAAAACTGGCAGGGAAGAGGAGCAGCCCTCCTCATGCCCACCTGGCTGAGAAGATGGATGCCCCGTCCCCTGTGCCTGGTGAAGCTGCCCTGTGGCCATCCCTGGCCAGCAGCATGCACAGCTCCCTGGGCCATTGCAAGGGACTCTTCAAGGAAAATCCCTGGCACCCCCAGAAGGTGTTTCCTCTCCATTTCATGGAATGGACCAAAAGAGCTCTATAATAAATTCCCATCCAGAAGACAAGTTCCTTTTCCCAATTGCCTCATTCACAGTGAGCAACAGCACAGCAGCAGACAGAGGCCATTAGAGAGCTATTACATTTAACTGCTGGGCAATCACCCATTGCACACAGGAAATAAACTCTAATATCAAAAAAGTTCCTGCCAACGGCTGTTGGAAGGAAATGTCACCGTCGTGGTGTCTAGACATGGCCAGGCTGCCCTAAATCAGATTGCAAATGCAGGTCGGCACTATGGAGTTTTATATAAGTGGCTAAAATGGTAGCTTGCCATTAAATGGGCTTCAGCAACAGGCAGTCTCTCAGCACAGCGCACAGCACTGCTCGAATCACACACTGTTTGAGGATGGCCACCAGAGAGGCAGTTTGAAAAACTCAGGAGCAGAGCAGGAGATCCACAGCTTCAGTGGTGGACTTCTTCATGTGGCTTTGTCACAGGCACACAGAAGATCAACCAAAAGGCCAAGGATTTGCCTCATTCCTGTGGCACAAGAACCTGCTCTGCAAGGGATCTGCAGCTGCAAGGGATCCACAGCTGCAAGGGATCCTTGCAGAAGGGAACTACCGCTGTCACCGCACCTCCAAGCAGGTTTCCACCCTTTGTCCCCGTTGGCCCCAAAGCCTACCAAGGCACGCGCGGTACAAAGGAAAGGACAGTCCTGGCGGGTGCTGCTGGGGATGGGCAAGATCCACCCAGGTGTTTCCATGCCCAGTTACTGCAGGAGTGATCCTGGCTCACAGCTCCCCATCCTTAAACCTCACAAAGGGTATGTGGAGGAGAATCATAGAATCATAGAATCTTTAAGGTTGGAAAAGACCTCCAAGATCATCAAGTCCAACCATCAAAAGGAGGCAAGGTGGCACTAGGACAACATGAGTTAGAATAGCTGCTGTAATAAGCATTGATAAAGACAGCCATTTAAAAGGTTTCCTGAGCTGATAATGGTACAGACGGCCCCCTTTCTGTGCTGCCGTGCCACCAGTGGTGCTGCCAGCAGATGCAATGCCAGCAGTAGTTCCCCACGGGCCGCGAGCAAAGCACAGCACAGCGTGAGGACAGCTGCTGCGATGCTGGTACCATGCCACATGGCTCATCAGCAGCTGGTGGCTGGTGAGACCAGCCATCTGCACGCAGCGAAGCAGCAGCTGGAAATTTGTAACACCTACCTGCAGGGAGGGATTTTCTTCCAGGGAATTTGTCTTCTAGTCTGCTTCACAAGATTTTTCCTGCAGTAGCTAGCAAATATCTTAAAAGATTTCAGACAGCTGTGGGGAATTATTAGGTACCGGAATTTGCCTAGTCTTTGCTTATTACATGATCAGCGATAACAGCTGCCCCCTTTCCCAAACCAAAGCATGAAGATGCTGAGCAGTCCACCTACAAGTCAGCCTGGAGCCACAGAGCCTTTTCATAGGGTCTGGAGGTTCAGCAGGAGCTATGGACCCACTTGCTGCTTAATTCATTTCTCAACTGCCATAAGCATGCAAAACTGTACCTCAGTACAGACCAAAAGTCATACGGGAATGTTTCTGCGTGCAATGTATCTTTTTATGAAATACAGCACTTCAGCACCGTCCTGCTGTGCTCAATGGACTACATAAATACGGACTAGAATAAGCCAAAGGAGAACAGTGGTACCTGCCAGAGGAGCTGGTAACTCCAACACAGCTTGGAGCAGTGGCTGCAGAAGCGTGTTTGCCTGTAAGCAAGATGTGACTTTATGAATTAATAAATGAACAATATTCCTGTAAGGTACTGCTGTTCTTTCCTCTCACCTTCAGTTTATGTGCCTCACTGCCTTGTGATGCCACTCCTGAACAGATGGATCAATAAATAAATTCTTCAGTATTTTGACTCTGCTCCAGTCAGCAACTGGCAGCATCATCTTATTCATAGAATCATAGAATGGTTAGGGTCGGAAGGGACCTTTAAAGGTCATCTAGTCCAACCCCCTGCAAGGAGCAGGGACATCCCTGACTAGATCAGGTTGCTCAGAGCCTCATCCAACCTGGCCTCGAACATTTCCAGGGATCGGGCACCCGCCACCTCTCTGGGCAATCTGTTCCAGTGTTCCACCACTCTCATTGTAAAAATCTTTTTCCTAATATCTAATCTAAATCTACCCCCCTCTATTTTAAAACCATTACCCCTCATCCTGTCACAACAGGCCCTACTGAACAGCCTCTCCCCATCTTTCTTGTAGGCCCCCTTGAGGTACTGGAAGGCCGCTATAAGCTCTCCCCAGAGCCTCCTCTTCTCCAGGCTGAACAGCCCCAGCTCTCTCAGCCTGTCCTCATAGGAGAGGTGCTCCAGCCCTCTGATCATCTTCCCAGTCCTTGCTTGTGCCTTCCACAGCTTGGGTGGTGAGACAAGAGCCCTTATCAGTGAAGACTGAGGAAAAAAAGTCATTAAGCATTTCAGCCTTCTCCATGTCCTGGGTAACCAGGACACCTGTTTCCTTCCAGAGGGGGCCTAGATTCTCCTTGGACCTTCTTTTGTCCTCTACATACCTATAGAAGCCTTTCTTGTTGTTTTTGACATCCTGTTCCCCACACAGGAATTAGTCTGCAAAAATTACCTGTGCATACATTATCCACACCGAGGCAAATCAGCATTTAACCTTTAAAGAAAAGCTGTACAATAATGAAAGAAAAAATAGAAGAGGCTGTATGATGCATGTCAATGGTTTACAAATTCCCTCCCACAATCACCTAACAGTTTTGCAACAGGTCTCAAACAACAGGAGTGCACTGAAAAGCCAGGTAGACCCTCCAGTCAGGAAGGAGCTGAGAAGGGTTGTTTATCCACCCCTCATCCTCCCTCTCTAATACCCAAACCACCAACATCAACTGAGCCAAATAAAGGGTGCAGTTCCCCAATTCCTCCTCTCACACATAGCAGAACAGTGTTTCCTTGTGTCCCTGCGTGCTGCAAACGGTGGCAAAGCGGAGAGTAGGTGCTGCACCATGTTTTTACCGCTTGGCACAGTTTGTTCATGCCACAACTCATCTTCAGCGGAAGAGGCTGAAGAGTGATGAAAAGTCATGCCCTGCCTCTGCTAGTGGTAGGCAGAGTATTGCAGGTATCAAAATGCACGAGCAGACTAAAAAACAAACCAGTACTGACAAAAGTGAAGAGCAGTCAGAATGGAAGAGACTGAACTACCTCAGCAGGATGAAGAACAGCCTGCACAAGTGGGTCCACACCTCTAAGACATTGTGCCGTACTAGCAGCCTGCTCTGCTTGGGAGACTTCAATATTCAGCATTTTTCCACTACATCTGTATGGAGAGAAAAAACACTGTCAAGCTCTAAGCTCCTCAAACCCTTTATGTTGCCAGACATGCACTTAGGGTAGGAGAAGGGAAACAAGGGGAGCAAGCTCTTTCCCACCAGATATGCTCAGGCTGTGCACTGCGACAGAGGTAAGCAATTTCTTTATTTATTAAATGATGAGTATCTCTATTACAGAGCAAGTTCTCTGTCCTGGAGAAGTGGTTGCCATTTGCATCATGAAATATCATTATTTGGAGGACAAAAGCACTCTCAGCAAGGTCTTGCCTTTGCTCTCATGACTCCTGAAAAGGAAGAAGGAAGCAAGTCGCTGAACATGGCCAAATCTGCCTTTCAAGCACAGAAGGTGGGAGCACTCTCAAGTCCCCCAGCATGCAGACTGAGAGTGAGGTGAGCAGCTGGACCAGGGAAGATGTGCCTATACTCCCCATGCCCTTCCTGCAAGCCTTGGCTCCTGCAGGGAACAAGCTCATGGGCATGGGCTGCTGTGAGGTGGTGGATGCCCCATCCCTGGGAACATTCAAGGCCAGGTTGGATGAGGCTGTGAGCAACCTGATGTCCCTGCTCCTTGCAGGGGGGTTGGACCAGATGACCTTTAAAGGTCCCTTCCAACCCTAACTATTCTATGATTCTATGATTCTGTATTAAATAAAATTCCCTAATCCTGATGCTGACTGGTTATTTTTTAATAATCAGTCATATGTAATCATAATTAAAGACTATCACAATTCATACACAAGTGGGGTTGGTTAAGGTCAGGGATCATTAGTATTTTCTAACTTGTGATAATTTGATTTTGTACACTTTGTCATCCTTTATTTCTTGGCATTTTTAATATATATACTGTATTGTGTGGCTGTTATTTGCACTGTGAATTCTGTCAGTTCAGACACCACGTAGATCTGTGGCATATGCTGCTAAGGTCACCTGTACAGCCATGGTATTGGTGATGTCAAGTTATATCACCAATAGGAATGAGATATTTAAGCAAACAGATTCCTAGTAAAGAAAAAAATAAAAGTGTTTCTATAGTACTAGATTATTAGAATGGATGCAAATCACATACCCATTAATCTATGGGCAGGCTGCACAATGAAGAATGAGTTACTTCTTTTCTAGCTATATCTCCTGAAGTGACTGCAGGGTCCTCTACAAAGATCGTTTCAGCAGAACTGGGAATTACACTTGAACATGAAGGCTGAAGAGCACCAAAATTTGATTGTTCATGTACACAGATTGTTAAATTTGCCATGTAATTTTGAAATATTTCTTCTCTATTATTCATTAAGTTAATGCCAAAGGAACTGGGCTGCCTGAGAGATTACTACACAGTGGATGATACAGTGGATTACACTCATTACAGTAATGACAGGTTGAAACAGCAACAGAGAAAGAAATACATGGCATCTTGACACAGCTTAGCCGTGTAGTCATTACCTATACCAGAAGAAAATGTCAATCGATGATTACAAGCGCAGTTACAAATTACCATTATGACATTTGAAAATTATGCCCATTCTAAGATTCAAAGAGAGTTTGTGAAACAGAGAGACAATTTCAGACTTGCATTTGGTAAAGTCACAAATCTTTTAAAACATGTGTTTGAGCCCAGACTTTAAAAGTATTTATCAAGTAAAAAGACTAAGGAGGAGGGGAAAAAGAAAAACAAAAAGTCAACTGCAAAGAATAACTCGCCTTGGTTTGCTTGTTTTTCCACTAGTGACAGAGACTGAAATAAGAATACAGCTGGGGAACTAAGCAAGCATTCTCACTCACGTAAGGTGTTTCTGTCAATAGATGGTGCTTTTTCATAGAATCATAGAATGGTTTGGGTTGGAAGGGACCTTTAAAGGTCATCTCGTCCAACCCCCCCTGCAAGCAGCAGAGACATCTCCAAAGAGATCAGGTTGCTCAGAGCCCCATCCAACCTGGCCTTGAATGTTTCCGGGGATGGGGCATCCACCACCTCTCTGGGCAACCTGTTCCAGTGTTCCACCACCCTCATTGTAAAAAATGTCTTCCTTATGTCTATACCCTCTTCCAGTTTAAAGCAGTTACCCCTTGTCCTATCACAACAGGCCATACTGAAGAGTTTCTCTCCATCTTTCCTATAAGGCCCCCTTTAGGTACTGGAAGACCACTATAAGCTCTCCCCAGAGCCTTCTTTTCTCCAGGCTGAACAGCCTCAACTCTCTCAGCCTGTTCTCATAGGAGAGGTGCTCCAGCCCTCTGATCATCTTCGTGGCCCTCCTCTGAACCTGCTCCAACAGCTCCACATCCTTATGTTGAGGGCTCCAGAATTGGACACCGTACTCCAGGTTGGGTCTCACCAGGGCAGAGTAGAGGGGCAGAATCACCTCCTTTGACCTGCTGGCCATGCTCCTCTTGATGCAGCCCAGGATGCAGTTGGCTTTCTGGGCTGCCAGCACACATTGCTGGCTCATGTTGCTCCCCAGCATTCTCTCAGAATAATTGTCATCTGGTTTGATCTCAGTCGAGACCCAGCAGTGAGCTACATGTACTAATCCCAGTTAACAAATCGTATCTGTGTGATTAGAAAGGTAAAATGGTTTGACAGAAATTAAGCTTCACACCTCTTATTTACATTTGTAGCTTGGTCTGTTGAGGATGCACTAAGAGCTAAACACCACAAGGAACTGGGATACCCCAACACCAGGCATAATGCAGTGAATAAAACCCGAAGACACACTGTGCTGTAATAACTGATATCCTCACCATGCTAAAGACAAAGAGGGAGAGTGTGCTTTTTTTTTTTTTTTTAAATAAAGCAGCAGCTTCTCTCTTCACTAGTAAGACTCACTCACATAAAGTACATCAGCTCAGAGTTGGAAACACTCAGGTCAGGTTCCCTGCTTCTTGCAAAATTCTCAATACTCAGAATGATGCTTCATTTCTTGAAGGTTGAACTGAGGGCTTGCATCTTAACCTAAGTACAGCAAAGGAAACTTCAACTGAATTAGCTTCATTTATTCAACTTATTATTAAACTACCAGGAAATGAATTTGCAGTGTTTCAATTAATGTAATCTTAGGACTTGCTTCTAGCCCAGCTGCAAATTCTTTCCTTGTTTCCATGCAAATAGTGTCTGACTCACCAGCAGGAAGGCAACCAACTGGGAGAGGACAACTCTGTCATATCTGGGGATCTCATTGCAAGAAAGTGGGAAACTTGCATAAAAAAAGAATTCGGGAGACTTGGTTTGAAACTGATGATCTTAAAGATGTTCTTCTTTGCATGCTGTTTCTCTCCAAGTCTTCTCTGTTCCCCACCATACTCCTACCCAGATGGGTAACCAAATCGCTAGATTTTCTGTGCTTTTGTATCACACTTGGTGTATGAGGGCCCTGGTTAAACAGAAACTTCCAGCAAAACAGGTCCTATTTTATCCTAAGTCTCTCTTCCCTCCTCCACACTACCATTGGATGAAAGCAAGTCTTCTAGTTCTGGGTCACTTTCAAAAGCAAGACAGGTCTTCCTGCTAGTTTACTGGCATCCCACTCTAGGGTTTGTTTGTCCCTCAGGCTATACTGTCCCTTCCACACCATCCCCTCCATCCTGTCGCACCCCCCGTGATTCATTTTTGTAGGGGATCACCACGGAAGCAGCTTGCAGTAAGATCTCTGTGCTAGTTATTACAGTTATTCTGACTTTTCTTAATTTCGTACAATGACTTCCCACTTCAAAATTTGTCTAAAACACACTGTCTTAGAGTAAGAACTTCAGTGCTCTGTCCCAGTCCAGCTTGTGCTCCCACAGCTACAACATCCTCAGACATATGTAGAGTCATCTTTGAAGGACTAGGGGACACTTTGCCAATTCTGGCATCACCACCAGTGGCAGCAATGCTGAGATAAATGAGCTGAGAGGAGCTTTATATGACTGCCTGTCTCTCAGAAAGCAAATTAACGGAGCTGGGACAAACTGGGTCTCAACACCAAGAGAGTGGTACCTTCTGTTTGAGCTAGTTTTTCAGTAGAGGAGTCTAACTGCTTTGGCATAGTGGAGTAGTTTCTTTAAGGCTTCGATGAATCTTTCATAGTTACATTTTTACATATAAAACAACAAACAAATAATGCATCTCCATCAGAAAAAAATGCCTTTCAGGATTGAATCTTTCACCTGAATTCACATCCTCCTGCACAGTAAGCTAAATCCTAGTCCTGGTACCAGACCATTTTGAGAAGGAAAACAATAATTCAGTGTGTTTTGAAATTAATTATGCATGGATTTTGGGAGGCCTAGTTTTGACAGCTCTTGTGTTAATATTGTAATTACCCTAGCAATATAATTTACAAATTCTATAGATTCTAACAATGCTGATTATTATCCTTACTTGATAAAATATATGAACTGAAATAATAAAAACAAGGTGTGGGATTTAGCTTCTATTCAAGTGAAGGTAAAGGCTCCAGGTGACTTTAAATGAAGCAAGAAGTCGAAGTATTTCACAATAGGTTACAACAAAACAAGGAAGAAACTCCAGACCTTTGAGACAAGTTCTGCTCCCCACTTGCCCCATTTGTTCAGACAGGTACGTTCTTCCTGAAGCTCTCTTCTTTGTAAGTTGGCCACAAACACTCACCAATTTTAGTGGGAGCAGAATCCAGTTCAGTTTCCCAGTCAAACACATGACCCTTTGTACTGTGTCCTGTGGCTGGGACTTGCAGGTACTATTGGAAAACACACAGAAAAAAAATGGGCTAATATATTGTCATCCGTAATGGAGGGCTAAGACATAAAAGAAGTCTAAGCAGCTACCAAAGAGCACAATAAATCTGTAACTGGGACTCCAGTCAGCAAAGAGGACAGTTTTTCAAAACTGTTGTGAGTCAGTGGTCCATTTTCCTTCATAGTTACATAAACCATAGTGATTTAATCCCATGCAATCAAATGGAAAGCCTTTTTATATTTTTTTCCCTGAATGAGTGTCTAAAATTAAGCTGTTTTGATGGATGTCAAAGAATAACTAAAAAGTATACAATCTTATTTTTTCATAATCAGAACATGATTATAGTTATGATCACTAGTTTCATATTTAGTATTTGTTATGAGATGAAAAACTGTTTTATCCAAACTGATATTCCTGTTTATATTCTGCAACTTTGTTAGAATAAGGCTAACATTCACTAGCAACTTACACATTACCTAGAGCTCTCTTGCTTGTGCTTGGGGAAGTAATTGAGGGAGATTTTTTTTTAGTTGTGAAAGATTCCTTCCCCAAGTTCACACCTGTGATAACTGCGCGTAGGTTTCACTGGTTTTGTCAGTATTTACAAGGTTAAAGATGTTAAGCAAAATTCTAATGCATTTTTACATTTCTGTATTTTTACCCTGATGCAGTTGTAATTTAAATTAAAAAAAAAACAAACAAGTTATCTCTCAAGGAGGAGCTGGAAAGCTACTTGTGCTATTCATTGTGAGTATAATAAAGGCCTTTTCTTCTTTAGGAATGGTACATCTTGCTCTCACTAAATACCTGTTGAATAAGTAATGTTCAGCTCAGGGAGAACAAGTGAAAGCCAGTTAAGCTAAGCGAGCCACCCTGTGGTAAAATCCACTCGTGTGGCTCAGCTGTGGTGAGGGCTTAAATGATTACAGCTGTTTCTGAATAGTCACGAGACTTGGATCTCAGTTTGGACTTGTCTGTCTGAGGCATTTAGGGTATGATTATTTTTTGTTGTTGAATGGATAGTGCTCTGGCGAGTTAAAGAGGAGTCTCATCTCTTGCTACTTGCAAATTAACTTCTCTAGAGAAAGAATGCAGGAGAGGGTTGAACATCAGGGACTTTGCACCAAAAAAATAAACAGGAAAATCCTGAGCATTTTCTTCTTTGAGCTGAATGTAACCTTATTTCTTTTCAGAACAGTACAGGACAGCTGTGTAGTTAGGAGCTGCTTTCACCAAAAAAAGATTTTCTGTGTTTGCAATGGACAGTTTAATATAATCCCTAAATACAAGCGTGTGAGGGTGGGAAAAACTGGTCTACAAGACCCTAAGAATTACATATCAGAAATCTAATAGAGTACATATTCTAAAAAGAGGTTTACTTTAGACACTAAAGGAAGAAAATACAGTGGGGAATGTATGTAATGTAATTATTAGAAAAGTTGACTAGTGATTTTAACCCAGTTTGAATCAATTTCAAATAAGCATTGCAAATGCAGCACCCTACATATAAATACAAAATAGTGGAGTCATTAGGTATTGTTTCATAAGCTGTTTTGTAAGCGGTATTTTTCAAGGCTGTTTCACTGCATGTGGTGAGGAATGAAATACAGGATTTTGCAAGTGTATTTATATTCTGAGACAGCATTATCGATAATAGGTAAGATGGTCACATTATATAACTTGACAAGGGAAACAGTCAAAAGTTTAAGCAAGAGAAGTTCTGCCTGCAGGAAAGGAAAAAAAAAAAACCCATTCATACTGATGATGGTCAGACACTGGATTAGGAGCTCAGAGCAGCTGTGGAATCTCCACCCTTGGGTGTATTCAAAATTCAGCAGGACAAGGCCCTGGGCAATTCTCTTATATGTTAAAGTTTGCCCTGAATTACACAGGGGGTTAGATTAGAGGCTTTAAAAGATCTAGCAAAGTATGCCCTAATGCCAAATATTAATTTTTGCATTCTGAAGAATAGTTCAAAGTTTCTTATATTCACACACACACACACTGCGATTTCTTAGCCTTATCCAAGAGACTGGCAAGTTACATTAGATTATAAATGGAAAGAATAACTTCTATAGTTGGAAATATATCCATGCAAAATTAAAAGCATAGCAAAGATAAGAGTGGCAAAAACTAGTCAGGATAAATTAGTTCTTTACCTAAGTATTTGGACTAAGTCCAATATTTTTTTTCCCAGATTAACAAGAATACAGACCTGAGGAAACATGAAACAGCATGTTAAATTTCTGTACTTTTCTCTCTGCCCATTCTAATTCACAGCTGTGATTACAAAAGTCACATGAGAAGACATCTCAACTACAGGCAAGAAAACTCATTTCCAGCAGCCCTGAATATTTAAACATAAAGTAAAGCAAACCAGGAGGGAACACAAAAGAGCTGTGTATTGGTTACCGTGTCTTTTACATCCTTCCACAGAAAGCTTCTACTGTGGGCTCTCTGTGAGATCATGTCAGCTGTAGAGAGACTTATACCAAAGTGAATTGTTTCCTAAACCATCTAAAACAGTGAAACTAAACTTGTCGCTTTGTTCAACATTGATAAATGCTGTTACCTAGATATAAGTAAGTTTTCAAGAGAATAAAAATAGATGCTCTAGACCAAGGATGTAGCCATGTTTTAGTCCCTTACGTAAACCACAGTAAAGATTTGCCAGCACAAGCAGCAAAATCTAGTTGAGAAA
This sequence comes from Chlamydotis macqueenii, assembly GCF_036417535.1. Classification (NCBI taxonomy): domain Eukaryota; kingdom Metazoa; phylum Chordata; class Aves; order Otidiformes; family Otididae; genus Chlamydotis; species Chlamydotis macqueenii. The sequence goes on from NC_141559.1 coordinate 27,515,026, forward strand.
CCGCATGTGATGTAATAAAATTCCTGTCAGGGTAAAGAATTTAATCAGAAAAACAGCTTATTACTAGGTTTACATAATACAAGGCAGAGTGAACCAACACAGGAGAAGGAGGAAAGAAAGAAGTTAAACATAGAGGTTAAAGCAACATCATACAAAAAATTAGTCTTCCTTTTTCTTATAGGCAGCTTCCATGTTAACAGCTACAGATGCAAAATGACAGAAGGGAAAACTGAAACAAACAATTTCTAGTATACTTAATGGCCAACATGAAAACAGTCCACAAGTATTTCTGAATGTTTACATAAATAATAGATGAAGATGAAGATGAAAAAGCAAGCTATTACAATAACTAATAGCACAGTTTACTAATTTGAACAAAAACATCACCTGAAGTTTTGGTCCTTTCAGTTGCTTTCATTGCTAAAACAAATGGAATTACATTGATTATAAAAAATGATGCAAAGAAATCATCTGCTGATCTCTGAATGAACCTCAATTCAAAAATTTAATCAAGTACATAGCAAATAAGTTACCTGAGTTATTAGTCAAATACATGGCAAAGTTATATGCTTTTTCAATTAAAAACTCATTCTCACATTCTAGACCTTCCTATATTGCCTGCAATGCATAATCCTGCCAATAGATCTTGCTGCTATTCATCTCTCCACTCATCATTAAGCATTCCACAGTGAAAAAAAAATCCCGGTATTATCTACATAAATATTATAGAGATGGCTGAATTCTTCCAAGACCAGGCCAATACTACAAACTTGAGGAATGAGATAGAAGATTCCCTTCTTTAAGTGTATTTGCGCTCAGTTCATTAAGTGGACAAGAGTCCCCACTTGACTGTAGCTATTTCCAAAGATGCTAATTGAAACTCTCCAGAATCAGACTGGAGCGACAGGATCCTCTTGGGGGTGATTCAGCTCCATTTAAGGACAGCACCCTAGGGGTGCTAACTCCTCTTGCTTGGCTACACAGGAAGCTCAACCAACCAAGGTAGAAATCCACCTTAAAGATACCTGAAATCAAGAGAGATTGTGTTTGCTGGCCACAGCTGCTAAATGAGCAGTGAGAATATCTATTTGCATCCTGTTCTGGAGCTGGGAATGTGTTTTCTTCCCATGCATATGTAAGATTGTTCCTATCTGAGTAAGGTACTTCCCTCTCCTGTGGCAACCTGCTACATGACCCTCATTAAGCAAGCATACCTGGGAGACACTTCTGCTGCCAGCTAACCCCATGATTGCTTTATTTTTGATTGAAAACTAGCGATTGTAATTGATACCTGACACAACATGACTTATTCCTGGAAGCACACAGAGACAAAAATACAGAAAGTATTAATATAGATTAGCACCTGAGTCGTTGGCAGCATTCAAGACATCACTGCAAGTGTTAAGAACCAGATAAATGCTGCTTAAGGCTCTGATTGTATTAGTTCTTTCACTCCCACCATGCAGAGCACTGTCAGCCATTCAGTATCATGCCCACTGCTTCCATTTCCAACCAGATATTAAGAAAAAGCATGAAGCAAAACATCGGAGGAAATTACACCAGCCAATATCAAATGTCTCCATTTTTTTCCTATCCTGCTAAACGCATTTTTTCCCATCCCCAGGTTATCTATTTGCTGATGCATGGGTGAATCGCACTGCAGAGCTGATGAAGATTTAAACACGAAAAGCCTTAATATAGCGTTCTGTATAGTTTGTCCCATGCACTTTGCAAGCAGCTGGAAAGGACTGAACAGAGTGTTTACGCATCACTGGTAAAGTACTTTAATGTCAGTATGTGTTACAATGTTTGCATAAACATTTTTTCTCTTAAAACATAAGAAGCTGAACCCCTCTCTAGCAGGAGCGCATTAAGCACATTTGTGTTTGCACTTGTATTTTCGATTGTGTATTTCACAAGATCATTAGCAGGCATTGCACAAAAACAATTTATAAACTTATTATGAAATTCATCCTTAGTAATTAAATCAATGGCTACTAGTTTATTTCTGTTTTGGAACTAGACATATATTATTGTTTGAATGGGATAAATGTTTCATCAGCAGCAATATTCTATCATATTTTCATTTTATCCTTTAGGATACAAAAATGCTGTTTACATTTTGAGTCAATTCCTGTCATTTGATGTAGAATACAGGACAGTATCCTGTAAGTTGGTACCACAGAAGTTACTTCTGAGTGTAGATTATAGCACAATTGTGCTCATTTCATGCTTTAGTAGAACAATGGTTCAGATAACAGTACATGCAACTAGGAAGCGATGACTTTCTTTTTAGTATCCTCTGGATTTAGAGATACTGCCAATGGATTAAATTGTTTTAGACATATCAAAATAATAAAATAGCTTTCATGAATTCCAATATTATAAAAATTCCAGTTGTACCTTCAGATGTTAATCAGACATAATCAACTAAGTGCATCTTTGTAACTACGTCTAAAATTAGCTCAGACCCTGCAGGAAGTCCTGTAAATTTGTTGCCATGTCCAGCTGACAACATCTACAGCATTCAATGTTTCACTCAAATCTCCAGTGACTTTTCTAGGAAAATAGTATGTCAACTCAAGTGCAGAATGGAATCAATAAGAACATCTGCAGAACTTCACTTCTATATAAATAATTGTTTCAAAAAAATTGTTTCAGAAAATCAAGCAGACAGGATATTTGCTACTGCCAATAGCTGCAATGGAGTGAATTTTAAGCTAAGGGATACCTACTGGAGACCAGTATACTGTAATAATATTACAATTCTATCTATCTGAAGTGTTTGGAAGGAACACAAGCATCGTTAGAAATCAATGGAGACTACTCCATCACTTGGCAAGAGAAAAGAGCATAATTTTGAATAGGTCATATTAAAACTTGTTCAATTCACCTGTAAACTTTGTTTTTCAGACTTCAGGTGCAGAGCCTGCTGCTACAGTAGGAAAAAAAAACATCTAAAAAGGGCTTTCTTACTTTAAACGATCATTCCACAGGCGTTCATACGTGAATAAACATGAGCAGGTAAATAGGATGTTTCTGCGAGAGCCACCTCAACCTTCAGAAACAGATAAAATCTGTGTGCAAAAATGGGAGGTGCTAAGTGATTTTTTTATTATCCATTTATATTACAGATTTTTTTTTTGCTTAGTGACTACTACCTAGGCTAACTGTATTATTGAAATGCATGCAGCATTTTAATAACTGTTTACATCTGTAGGTTCAGGAAAGCCAGATGTATTCTACGGGGACAAAATATAAATCTGACTTCAGTGAGACAAATTTCTCTCCCTGAGCTCTCTTCCATTTTCTAATGGAGATGAATAGTGATGAATTATTGAAATTTTCATCAGAAATTATATTAACAATACTGTGGTATATTAAAGGGGGAGAATAAAATACAAAGAATTTAATCTCTATTTCGACATTGATTTCCTGAGGAAACTGCAGAATTTCTATCTGTGTTATAAAGGAAAAAAAAGAGGTAACAATTACACATCTGATAAATGGTATCATGAAGTGCTCTGTATGTGCAAAGCACAAATGGCCTCTGGCATTAGTGGAAATCAAATACAGAGATCTTGGTTTCTCTTCCCTTTGTCACTCTACTATCTAGTTTTATAGCAATGCCTTGCAGATAGGTTTCATATTCCAGACGTGATTGCATATAGCTGTTAGAAATTAATTGTACGATACATTGTATAGGAGGTAATGGAAAGAGGAGAGGGGGAAGATAAGCTATTTAGAGATCATACCCATGATCGACATTTGTGACAAATGTTCAACTGAGTTATCTAACTGCCTCTAGCAAGTTCCTTTGAGAAGTGTGTCTTTACTTCATATAAACATATGCAAGGAAGTTTGAAACGGAACAATTTCTTGATCCTGTGCAAAGAAATTAAAACAAGGGGAAACGCTTCCTGATTCAAAACTAACAAGTGCTCTCAACATTGCAAAGAAATCAGGTTTAGAGGACATGTAATACCTGGAGTATCGACAGTACTACTAAGGTGTAAGTGGTAAGCAATTTTTCTAACAATAGGAAGAAAAGTAGAAATCAATACAGGAGAAATCAAGTTCAGACTTCTTCAAAAATTAACTGGAAGGCTGCTAGGTGTCTGCATGCGGTTTATTACTTGGTCACTTAGGACATTGGATGTCTAATAAATATACAATATACTGAATTAGAAGTCCACAAAAAAAAAAACATTTAACTGTATTATAGGCGATGCCAACCCTTGGAGGCCTTAGACAGAAATTTTACTGGCAGCTTACCAGAATCTTGATGCATACAAACCGAGTCAAACTAAAGGAAAAAAGTGACAGCCGAGCTTTCTGCTGCTGGTGTTTCCAAAACAGAGCAGTTTAATGATTCATCATTGAATAGAACTTTGCAAAATGTCAGTAAGTGCAGAGATGAATTCATGCACTAGCAGTCCTATAATTCTGTTTTAACTCCCCCCTTGCTAAAGTTCACATCTCCGTGGTGTCACCTCCCTTAATGCTCTCTCAGGACCCCACAGCCCTGATCTAAGGGGCTGCAGTCATCGACATGCCACAACAGAAGTACACAAACAGCTCTTGTCAAAGATCACTGAAACTACAATGAATATTCTCATTACATTTGTTAACAGTTTAGAACTCTGAGTCCATCCGATTAGAAATCTGTACTGGGGGAAAGACTTAGCTTGCATAGTGCATAGCCTCACCCAACATCCAGCTATTCTGACAGTAGGTAATAGCAAATGTCTAAGAAAGATTATAAAAAAGCAAATGTATGTGTTCTTCCCCATGTCATCATTTGGTCACAAGTGATCTGTGGTGCAAGAAATTATTGGGTTCAAGGCACTATCTTTGTGATTAACAGCTCTTGGTAACAGATTCACAGCTCTTTTTCAACTACGAAGCTTTCTAGTGGCTTTTCTGCATCCATGTAAACATTGGCCTTTGCAACACATTGTGGCAGAGCTCCCCAGTTTCACTGTACAAGACACAAAGCAAAATCTCAGCTTTTTTTTTTTATTTACCTCTTTATAATTTCATTTTATAGCCCTGATTTCTTGAAATAAAAACTAATACTTGAACGACAAACTCTAAAATAATGATTCCCCTCTTCATCTTGTCCATGCATTCCTATCACCTTTCCCTTCTATCTTCTGTTTTCCAGCCAGAAAATTCCTAGCCTTTTGGTCTTCCTTTTGCTCCCTTGGTACTTGAATGGTCTCTGTATCCTGGAGACATGTAGTGAGGAGGTGCTGTCTGTATTCCAGCGTAGGATCCTTAGTTTAGGTGGTAGGGTCAGGCACAATTTCACTAGCACCCTATTTCCTTCTGCTGGAGGTATATCGAGATGTGTAACTGTTGATGGCTTGCTCAAATAAATGTTTCCTGATTAATCAAAAACTAGGCCTGCAGGCAGCTTCAGGGCTTGACAGTGAGCATGTTTACCTGCCATACAGTGTAAATTCTAACTTTTCAGCACAGACAGAACTAAAATTTATGAGCATCAGATGACCTTGCAGTGACAATGCTGCTTGTTAACTTTTGTGATTGTTCATTTTGTACAGTTATCATCCTCCGAGACCAGTGGTGAAGGGAATTGCTTGGAATTATGTCTGCCCCTAAGTACAAAGGAACTCAGCAGTCCTTATTTCCCGCTCTTGCATATTCAGCTCTTCTCTCTGTTCCCTCCTTTTGCAAACCAGCACACCAGCTTCCCTGCAGGAGCAGAGGACGCACAGCATAGCCCGCGCTGACGAATCCGCTCTCATGTACTCAGCAGGACTTACCTCCTAGGTCGTTCAGAGGGGACATTTGAAAGGGGCTACCCTAGCAGCGAGAGAGGAAACAGTCTGACAGCTAATGGAAATAATAACTTCCTCTAACCCTTCAGCTTTTGCCAGCCTAAGTGTGTTTTCTTACCACTAGCAATTTTCTATGAAAAATACAACTCAGTGAATTTTCTTTACTACTGGCTAGATTGAAAAACTGAAGACAGGATGTACCCATTACGCTCAAGTGGAGCTCTCTGTTCTCTGACCAGAGTGGCTTGTCCTTGAAAAATCAATTGGGTGTGTAGGCGTTTTATTCCAATCTCCCCGTGCATCTTTAATGGACACTTGAGAGGTCTTTCAGGTGTCTAGACACTGTTAGAGAAACATTTGTCTTCCTTTCCACTACCCCCCAATTTTTGTTTCTGTTTGAATTACCTGACTGGAGAGATTTATTTTTGCAGTGTTTTGAAGGATTAGAATCTCACAATCTCTACTCAGCAGTAAGGAGGTGGGTGTGGAATACCAGATCAGACCAGTGATTACTCTAAATCACTGTGCTTTCTCTGATTAACATCAGATTTTTACCTCTGAACTGGAACTTGATCTACACATCTATCTTCATTATCCGTACACACTCGTCACTCTAGATTTCAATTAAATTTAATTGAAGAGTACTGTATAAAAAGAGAATACATGTGTTCCTGAGGATTGTTTAAGTAATCCTACCTTGAAGCTATTAAAAATGAGTGAATCTTCTATTCAAATAAATGCTAACCTCACAGTAGGAAACAGTAAAATTTATCTCTTAAACCAAAAGTATATTGAGGCAATCACTGTTTCAGCAACACATTTCTTTTCAGGAAATTCAGTTTGATTATTTGTCATTGAAAACAGAGCAGACTACAGCCAGTTCTGTTTGACCACCACAATAAAAACTTGTTTTGCAAACATACAATGCAGTTCAGGCTAAGGAATTTGAGAATACACACAAACTTGAAATTTTAGTCTATAATTTATAGTCTATCCATTTGCCCCGCTGAGTGCACCATTTCTATCAGATGAGTCCCTACTAACTGTTGAGGTCAGTTCACTTTATAGTTTAGCTTAGTTCAGTTTTGTAAATCAAGAACATATTCTATTAAGACCCCAAGAGGATGGGTTGCTGATAAGATCACAAATCTAATTTTAATATGTCACGACATTTCAGGAAGGACCACAAGGTCCACACTTTACCAACTTTATTTTCTTTCCTGAAAGTCCTGCGGACATAATGCCACAAGCTTTTTTCACTGTAGCAATACAGATGGAATTGATGAAAAATAAACCTATGAAGTACAACAAAGTAAGGACTGTCTGTGAAATAATTCTGCTGAAGATTAAAGGACAGTTGTGCTCTATTGTAGGACTAAAAAGAAATTAGTTTTCCTAGGAAATTGTCTACATCAGATGCATCTAAATTTATCTGGAAAGCAGAATGTTCTTTGCATCATGAGAATTCATAGGCATTCATCAGAGCTATGCTATTTTATTCAAAATAAAGCCCACTGTTGATTAAGCAATATCAAGGCCCTATAGACCAGCAGCTTTTTTCTAAGCCAAACAGTTTCTAGAGCTAGTTCCCTTACATAACTCTATGTCAATTTTTAAGAGGTCAGGAACATAGGCAAATGGAAACTTGTAAGGAAGGGATGGGTGACATGTCAGAGTAATATGTATTTTTATTGCCCAAAAGTGTAAACTAATGCAAAGTTATCTTTGTTTATTTACAGTCTCATTCTTCCCAGAAAATGCCTTCCTTTTAAATGAGACCATTTAGTGAAAAACAGGTTTCTCATTGTCTTATGGACTGCATGGACTCAGTGACCACATCTGTGGGCCCTGCTGGTATTTTTTGGGAGGTGAAGGGGAAGATTTGCAATGGTTAAATAAGGTTTAAATAAGGTAACTGCTTAAGGTTTTAAAAGATTCAGTGAAAGAACAGGACCAACCATAAAATGACAGATGAAAGATTTATCTGGTTCAAGGTGCTGTACTCAGTAATAGCCAATGGAGGATTCCTAAGGAAAAATACAAAGAAAATGAGAGAAAAGTATTTCCCAAGAATTGCCTCTCAGCTTTCAGCAATTTGTTCTGAAGTTTTCTGAACCACAGTTGGCATCTTTTTTTTTAACAGCCCTTGATAATTTTTTTCTTGTATTAATGTTTCCAATTAGTTTTGAATACCAGCAAACTTTTAGCATCTGCAACAGCCTGTGGCAAGGAATTATATAGCTTAGCTCTGTATTTTGGGGTATTTTACTTTGGTTATTTTCACCCTGCCCTAAGCAATTTCAGTACATGCACATCAGTATTAGAGTAGCTATAGAGAACCTTCCTGACAGATTAATATTTTTTTTTCAAAAATCTTAAACTTTGCTCCTATTTTATGTACACTTTAATTCACTGAACAGATTATTTTAGAGTCTTTGAACCTAAGTTATCTAATATAACATATTATCTCAATATCTGTCTCCTTAGACAAGGAAAATCCTCTCAGTAGATTAATTACTTTGAAATTTCTGTCATTTGTGCAAAACTTTAATTATCTAAAACTATTCAGTAACCCTCATTACATCTACATAATTGAAGTTCAACTGTAATTAGCTGTTGCCCTAACAACAAGATTGGTTGGAGCAATTAGAGCAGTCCTCTTTGGTTTGATCTTTACCATTGGTAAACCTTTCCTAATAGCTAGCAATATTGACTTTTGACAATTCTTCCCTGGAAGAATAGAGAAAGTCAGATAATTATTTTAATTGTTACTATTTGTTTTTTTTTTTTTTTCTTTTTCTCCTAAATCTGCATTCAACTTCTAAACTTTTCTGGGAAAATTTGTTCCTTTAATCAAGTGAATTACTTACAGATACCTCCCAGTGAGTTGTTTTCCCATTATTTAAAATTGGCCTATGTAGCCGTGTAACACTACGCTGGTTATTTAGTCTATCGCCATGTTTCAGGATCTCAAGAAATAGGTTTAGGTGGTTGATATAGTAGTAGTGTGTCCAGGTTTTGGCAGAGATGGAGTTAATTTTCCTCTCAGTAGCTGGTGTGTTTTGAATTTCGTGTGTGAAGAATGTTGATAAACACCCTGATGATACCAGTTGTTGTGAATGAAACCAAGGACACCGTCCTGCTTTCCAAGTCTCGCTAATTTGCAGATGCAGGAAGCTGGGAGAAAGACAGACAGAATAATTGACCCAAACTGGCCAAAGAGAGTATTCCATGCCATAAAAGTCATGCTCAGTATATAAGTGGGGGCTGGCCAGAGTGGGTATCTGCCTTCCTGGCATCCATCTTCCTCCCTCGTTTTGCTGGCATTTTTCCCTCTACCTTGCCCGTTCCCTTTTGCTCCTTTGCTTGCCGCTTGGTTTTGTTTCCGTGATCACTGCTCGGGACGGGCTGTATCAGTCATTGGGACATTGGGTGGTGAGAAAACATATATTGTTCACTTTGTATATTTTAATATCCTTATATTCTGTTATTATTGTAGTTTTCCCTTTTTATTTTAGTAAATTGTCTTCATCTCAACCCATGAGTTTTCCTTCCTTCCCAATTCTCTCCCCCATCCCACTGGGGAGGGGGAGGGTGAGCGAGAAACTGTGTGGTAATTCGGGCTAAGCCATCACATAGTGCTGCCTTGATAATCTAGAAGTAAATGAGGCAAGACTGCATTTTTAATATAAAATATACCTTTCCCTGAAAATCTTACCTTGGAAAAATAGCCCAATTACTAGTGTACAGCACACAATACAGATGCAACTGTGCATGGTGGGATCAGCAGTTTGGTTGGGGAAATGAGGGGAATCACAGTAGGAAATGGAAATAAAGAATTCAGGAAAATAAAAGCTGTTCCTGAAGAACCAGACAAGACATTTTCAGGCACTACTGATTCCAGGAGATGGCAGATGGATGCATACAAGACTAGTGAGTTAGGCCTAATGCGTCTTGGCCTGCCTAAACCTTTGAGGAAAAAAGCTAAGTCTTAAATAAATTATTGTAATATTGGTTGTGCAAAAAATCAATAATCCAGGCCTTTTTGCAGGTTTTTCTGCTGTGGTTAAGATTAAAGCTGTACTCTGTTGGAGGAAACTTCTGCTTCACTACAGTCTCACTGGTCTCAGTTCTTGAAGGAAAGATCTACAGAGGACCAAGTGCAGAGTTAAAAGCATTGTTATTTAGTGTACTGCACAGTTCTAAATGTTGGAGTAGAGGAGAACAACAGTATTCCAGGTGCAAGTACATAAAAACAAGAAACACAGTATCTGAAGATGGCACATGCAAGAATATCTAGAAAGGAGATTAAGAGCATTTGACTGCGTAACAGTGATACATCTAAGTTTTAAATTCATCTATCCATCTCTTATCCCAGAGTTTTTGAAATTCTTTAGTATTGTTACTTCTCTGAAAATAAATTGCTGTGAGCTGCCACATCAGTGCCATATAAAGAAGAGTCCCCTAGCTTAGATACTTTTGCATGGCAAGTCAACTTTGAATGATTTCTCTTTGAGGCCACATTGTTGTTTTCTGTCACCCCAGATCTCTTTCATTATAAACACTTTTCATGTGAGTCTCTTCCCACTAGCATATGTGATTTTTCATAAGGCATTGCTGAGATCCTCCTCAGCTATATACTTGACCTCTTCTTTTTTTTTTTTCCAACATTCACCTTGTTATTTTCTCATATTGAAACTTTGTACTTTCTTAAAATTACCATTTTATTATCTGCTTCAACTAGTGCAAGCATCTCTCACTCACTTCAGTACTACCCTCAGATTTCATTAAATTATTGTCTCTGAGTGCTTAAACAAGGAGACATTTAATAAAACAGTTGCTAATACAAATTTCCAGACAGATTGCTTTTATTCATTGCCTATTATGTTCACTGTTCTGGCTAGCTGAAGAGATATTACTGTAACCCTATTCAAGCTAGTTCATACTCACTTTCAGCTAAGATTTTATAGGAAATTTAATCAAATTCAAAGCAGTTTATATTTTTGTGTCACTACCATCTCTCCTCCTTTTATATTTCTATCAAGAAACAATCAAACTTTGATTGGGAAGATATGATCCTATTTATAAACAGAAGAAAATGCCTAACAATATTTATTTTTTTCGTTTGCAGACGAACTATTAGACATTTTCATTAATATTTTTCACATGCTCATACACAGTGAAAATCAGCAGCACTAATAACTTTTGGAAGGTAATACATCATTCCTGTCTAGATTTTGAAAGGTCTTGCCTAACCCTAAAGTTTAGACCAGCTTAACTAAAATCATCCTTAAATATGACTTAGTTGAATCAATATATATTAATGGCAAACAGCCTTAAGCATCAATTGCAAATAAATGTCAATTTCATTTTTTTGTCCCAACAAGTAAACTGATACAGAACAGAGTTGAACCACAGTAGGTGTCTCATATGGCTTTTAACCTGTTTAATACTTTAAAATTCAGTTGTAGTCATAATAAAGTTATCAGCTACTCTTTCTCCTTTCCCATCTCTGTGGTACATATTGAAATATACAGGCCTCTCCTTCCTCTCTTAATATCAGTCATCTGATTCTTCCACTCTTAGGTCAGACTCACACACAAGCTGTCTGAGGTTCATCCATCCATGTTCTCGTCTTTCCTGGTGATTCAATTCAGCCAGGCTGTTTAGTGGAGGGGAGTCCTGTGAGAACTCATAAATCATCTTTTTGCCATGTTGGGTTTGATCCTTTTATACCAAAACCTGGTTTCTTCATTTGTACATCGTCATATGAAGTCTCTTGCTACTCTCAGAGTTTATTTTCCCACAGAAGAGAATTATTTACAGGAAATTTTATGAAAATGCTACCATTCACTTGTTTCAATATTACACTTTCCCATAAGCAATAGACTGTAATAGTTGCCTGGGTGGCTGTTACTACACTGTGAAATATTTTGATAGCTGAGAATATGAACCACAAACTTTCTTTGTTGTTTTATTCCTGTTGTTTTCACCAGAGGCTGGGCTAGATCGTCTCCAGTTATCCCTCCAACTGACATTTCTCTGACTCTGAGAATGTCACCTTGGAAGCAAAGCACAGAAGTTATATCAAAATTGCAAATCAAAATATACAACTGAGAAAGATTAATCTTTAATTCAACCTGCATAATGATGACCATGATGTAGGCCTAACCATCCAGCATCACCTTCCTCTTTCCTTTAAAGAACAGCTAAAAGAAAGACCTGTCTGCTATCAAAACTTATGGCAAATAAAGTCAGTATGAGTAATCAGCTTACTGATACACCTGTCATTAGGTCAGCGTTCCTTGAGTTCCTTCAAAGCAACAAGCTTTAATTTAGTGTCGGAGAAAAAAAATCATGGGAACTCAAGTCATCACAGCGATGGGGTTGGGACAGTGGCTGCAGACCATTTCAGTTAAGCATCAACCCTTATCTCTAACCCTACACCCTACCCCTTACCCTAGTCCCTTACTCTAATTCTTTTCACTAGTCCCTAAAGTGAGCCCCTACCTTGAAACCGCTAAACCCCATCCCCTTGCACTAACCTCCTAGCCCTGACCCCCTCCTGTAACTCTAACCCTAACCCGTTTGGCCATTTGGAGGCAGAAGTGCAGGGATTTTGAGGTCATGGAGCAAATGAGAAATCCCTGCTGTCCAAATTAATTCCTAGCAACAGGGCATACCAGTTTTAGGCAAAATGGCCGCATTCTCTTTTGATGTGTAAACAAACATATAGGGTTCAGGCCATGTCTTCTCAATGCCAGTGAAAGACTTTTCTAACATTGTAGTGAGAGTGGGATCCCATTTCTCAAAATGAAGTGAATGTGTACAGTTCCCTTAGCTTTCCATCTGTCACATGTGATTACACTTTTCTCTACTTATTTAATGTTGATAGAAAAGAAGGCATGACTGAGTTCAGTGTTGCTTCAGTGATTATACTGCAGAAAAAGTGATATATTTGGGAAATAGCTGCTAATCCCACTGTAATAGATGTACCTTGCAGTCAGGAATTGATATGGATTGATGTGGATGAAGTGGTCTAAACAGTAATTTTATATGTTAAATTTATACAGGATTTTAAAAAATCTGTATTTAGTGTGTGTATGATCAGACCTGTGATGTGAAATGGTTATAAAGCACTAGTTGTTCTTTCCAAACCCATGCATCTACTTCAGTGCTGAAAATACTCCTTTCTCATTGAAAGGGACTTGAACTTCAAAGCATAATTTCAAAATATAACAAAATTAACGGACAATGGTCTTATCTTAATGTGGTGAGCTACCTAAGTGGAGAAGTAGTCCAGTCATGGGAGATCTGCTAGCAGAGCAGGTCACCAAGAATCCTTCTCATGGGACACTGATATTCTTGTTATTTAGAGTAATATGCATGCTTTTCTTCACTTTATCTTAAAAAAAAAAATAAAGCCCTTGGATCATTAATCTAAGCAGAATTTCTTATACTGCTTTTGTAACCCTAAGGTTCTGTTTTTTTCAGTGGCTACAGCTCTGAAAGACAAGAAAGGTCTGCAGGGACTTTTAGGAGATACAGGTCTGGGTTGCAAAGAGGCTTAAGGAAGATTTAATATTTAGGAGTCCAAGGTAGAAAATCCTAGCTAAAGCTATAAATTTGCTCTATGACTTTGTATAAGTCAGCAAACAATCAGATATATGGAAGACCATTTGCAAATGAGAGCTAGCTCATCAAAATATTGCAAAACTAGCAATGACTGTGTCATGTAGATAGAATGCTGTATAGGCACCACTCACAGAAAGTAAGAATTTTTTTAAAAAAATGTAAAAGTTACCTGAAAATGTGCTTTGTCTCAAGACACAATGTGATCTAGACAGTGACTTGGCCTATTTAATAAAAAAAGTTTGTGCTTTGTCATATTGCAAAGGCTTTCTGCAATGTAAAAGACAGCTGCCTCTATCTATCTGTCATTTCTCATATAGGAAACAACCTAATGCAAATGCAGAGGAAATCAACTGTACAAGTAAGTAGAAGAGGCAGTTGTGTACGTGGAAATAAGGCTACAAGTCAGAGAAGAATACAGGATTTCAGCTTAAACTGGTTTAAAATGGCTAGAAGTCACTAAGATATCTGAAAAACCATGCATAGGCTTGGAGAATGGTAATAAAAGAGGGAACCTTTTGATTAAGCAGGGAACAAAAGCAAGGACAGGAGGAGGAACATTAAGAGAGGTGCTGTGGATTTAATAATCCCACAGGTGACTGTTGGTAGAGGATATTACAATTTCACATAATTGCAATCCTGACTGGAAGACAGGAATAGACTTTTTTGAAAGGGTACACCCATGTAACACCAATAGAAATGGTGAAGGAAATAAATATTTGTAGTAGGTTACCAGTGGATGTAGTTCAACTTGGAGCTGTTGAACTGAAACTGAGCATTTTTCCAAAAGAGGTGGTCCTGTCAGCTTTGGAGGAAGCTCATCTCCTTTCCTGGAGGAATTCCCGGGTACAACTCAAAAAAAAAAAGGAACGATCAATGCCAGTAAAGAATTTAAGAATTTAGGGTTTTCAGAACATTACAAGGAACATCAAAAGACATACTTAGAATGCAAAAAAACGTTGTAAATAACTCATTAGGAAATATCAGTTAATACTACCTTTGAATATACTTTCAGCTGTAGTTATAAAAATATCACCAATTAGATTTTAACAGCAATACGGAGTATTATCAAAACATTAATATCTAATAAATACTGAGCACAGCAGGAATTTTCAATTGCAGTAATTACTCAAGTAAAGACCATTAGTTCTACTTCCTCCCAGCTAAAACATCAAAGCATCTTTTGCTTAATTTCATTTGCTGCAGATGCTAGTAAGTGTCACCATCTTCATTCGTCTTAATACATTTATCCTTCTCTTTGTCCAATTTTAAATTGTTGTTTATTTCCACAAATTAATGCCATATTATCACTACTTTTTTTTGTTAAGTCTCAGAACAGCAATGCATGCAGCTACAGAGTGCTGAAGATACAAAGTGTGGGGGAATATTCAAAGAAACTACAAACATCAAAATTTCATTCATTCACAGTCTCTCTGGTCCACCTGTCAACTACTCTCTGTCATTTTTCCCCCTTATATCAGGTCAGTTTTACATGCTTCCTAAGATAGTTTTGTTTCTTGAAGTCTTACAGGCATAAAGATGTAGTTAGTATTAATTTCATGAACTCATAAACCTGCTTGGATTGAAACTGTAATTTATTTGAACTCCAAATGAGGCCAAAATTTTCTGTAAGAAATGTTTTTCTCACTCTGCTGGTACTGGTGCTGTTAGTTTACTTCAGGAACAACCACATAAATATGTTTTGAACTCTCCAGCAAGTGACACCTTTAGAGGAATTATTCTGTATACGAAATATTTCAGCCTTGACACTTGCTAGGGTTCACTTGTGTGCTTACATAGAAGACCAAAAAAAAAAAATCCCTAATGCTGATGGAGACCAGGCCAGAAGCAGAAAATCCAGAAGTACTTAATAATGGCACTCATTTTTTTTTCTTGCCCTTCTAACACAAAATCATTTCTCCAAAGAATATTTTTTTTATTTCTTTGATTTGAAATCTAATGTCAAGCCTCAATAGCAAGAAATGCATGAAATGTCAGAAATTGCTGGTAGTCTTCTAGAGGCTGTCAGAGCAACTGGCTTTTTCACCAAGTGCAACTTACCGTGATGAAACAAACATGTTTTGTTTTCTCAAAAAAAAAAGGATCTGCCATGGAGATATGTGTGATATCAGATATGAAAATTGCAGTTTTACTTGCCAAATCATCTCTGAATGCACCTAGACAGAAGTGAGAGTCCAGACTCACTCAGGACAACTGAGCCACAGATCCTCCAGCACAGATCATCATCAAAATCTTTGACTGAGTAACAGGAGTGGGTCTGTTAGAGTGTGGCTGTTGGAAACAGTCCATCCCTCTCCCGGTCTCATGGTGCAATTAAAGACCCTATGAAAATTCAGACTCTCTACTGGACTTTTGCCAAGTTTGGGGTTATTTTTCACTCTGCAAAGAAACCCAGCTCTAACGAGAGACAGACACCAAATACTGCTGCAGTTTAAACCTCCGTGGCTGTACAATACGTAATAGGCATATCATCAGTACCGCAGCTCTGATAAACACTCTGTCATTAGTGAATGTATTTTTTTTCATGTTCACTCTAAGCCCAAACCACGGTAATTATACCTGAGCAGAGAGAACAAATAGGACACGTAGTGATGAGCCTTTTGCGAGGAACCCCTGGTGTCCAACAACGTCACACACTATAGGCTTTTGGGAAGAGAGCTCAGCAAAACCTATGGCCCGAGGGCTGAGGGATGGTTTTCAACTTGGAGTTACAGACTAAGGAGCTAACTCAAAACAGTTTAGGGTCCTTTGAGTCAGTGTTGAAGAACAAATGTGAAACTACTTTAAGGCTTTTCAGAACTTGAAAACATACATAATCTAGTTATTTAAAACAAAAAAAAAAATTCCTCCTAACAAAGGCATTATTCCCAGAAAGTATAGTTTGCTATTTTTCATTTGACTCATAGAATGATGTAACTATTTAATTAAAATGCCTAGGGTTTGGGGGAGGGGAATTGGGGTTTTGTTTGTTTGTTTGTTTTAAGATTTATCCCGCTCAATAGTCACATCCCTCTCAATAGTCCACAGTTAGGTTTGCACAGAACAAAACAAGACACAAGCTAACTTTCCTAATTTAAAAGAAAGTCAGTTCTCTCACATGTAGGCAGCATGGCAGACACAAGTTGAACACCATCATTTTATGAATGAGATCCCCAAAACCATTCTTTATTTTGTTGCACATAAGGTACAATGCCAGAAGCAACAAGGTGCATCTTTTATGGACTTTGCATAGCTTTCTTTGGACCCACATCACCCTAACTTCCCATGACAGCACTGTCTTTAGTTTTGTGCAGAAATATGTGTGCTAGAAGTTGTTCCATCACATCTTATCAGCTGCTTTTCTTCCTGCTCAATTACGTTCCAGGCCTATAGAATAAGCATTTCAAAAGTTGTATTGCCCAACTACCAAAACACAATACTCTTCATGTTTAAGGCAAAGCATTCTCTTTCATAACCCTCAACACAAGTTAAGTCACCAGCCCATTGCATTTTCAACTTCTTCCCCTGCAGCACTTATTTCTATGATATATATTTAATCAGTCATTGAATAAAATACACAGATGAGCACTGAGGTAAGCATCTGAACACAGGTAATTCAGACAAGTGCACCTATGTCTGGATGACAAGCCAATCCTCTTCCCGTTTTGCTTCCTCTTCGGTCCCTTAGTGGACACTGGCTCAACTGCAACAGCAGAGTACCAAGTCCAGAGCAGTCGCATGGTCCAGACCCTTACATAGATTTGATTCGCTGCAGCACTCAGCAAAGTACATGATTTCACAGCAATTGCTTACTCTGTAGATGAGGTTTCTTAGCAAACTGGATATTACATGGTCAGCGGTAATAGCAACGTGTCTGAAAAGCATAAAGTTCTGTTGCAAAAGTTAGAAACATTATTTATGAGACATTATCCCTCAAGATAACATTCTGGGTTGTAGATCCAAGTAGAAAAGAGTATTTCTCTGATGTTCTGTGAGAGTCACATAATTCCTGCAGAGACATAACTTTCCACACACTCGCCACTTACAGCTCTTAGAGTTACCTTTACACACTCCCTGCCATTATTAATTCTCTAGACCTATATCTATTTCTAACCACAAATCACATCAACATCTGATGCAAATCACATTTATATCATACAGCTGCTGTTGTTGACCCTCACAGTAGTGTCATGGAAATGCACAGAAGTCTTCAAAATCCCACTGGCAGTAATATTGGATGAGTTACAATGGGAGTCTCATAGTCTTCCCAACCTTAGATGAAATAATAACTTTATCTTAACCGGTATAAAGAACACTAGAATTGCATGCCTTTTGATACTGAAAGTACCTCTAAGTCTAGCCAATTCAATATCAAAGTAATATAATCAAATGCATTGTAGAACTTGCCATATAGTAAGCACACAGTCACTCTAAAAAGCCCACAGTCCATTGCCTTTGACCCTTCAAAAATAAGTAAATAGAATTCAGCTAGACATAAACTCAAGAGATCAATGACACTAAACTTTTACAGCATCAAAAAGAGAGAGGGGGTAACTTGAATTCAGATACCCTCTGAATGGAAAGAAAAAAAATATTCTCATTCAAGGGACATCTGCATTCAATATTTTTAAAGAATAAAATCCCTAACTAAACGTTGTCATAAATACATTAACAAGACAGCCTAAAATAAACCAAACAGAAAGATCTCAGCACCAAAGGGGAGACACTTCTGATGCAATATTTGCAGAAAATCCCTAGTGTAGGAAAGGATTCAGTTAATGAACTATGTTTATATTTAATTTAGTTTTTCCCTTCACAAAGAGGCAAAAATGCAACCATTGCGTAGCCATCAGATGAAACCAGCTAGTGCACATGAAGACCTGGTTCATGCAGAGAACAAGACCTTCAGCTGCAGCAGGCTTGGCAGTAAGGTGCACATCACAGTCCTAATTCTAGGAACTATTACAATACAGCCTCCATGCCTTTGAAGGGAAATCAAGATATGTAAAGAGAGGGTGCCCATGTAGCTCCTTTAGCAGAATACACCAGGAGTAGTGCTAATGTATTTTTATTGGCAGTCCCGCTTTGATACTCAGCACAGACTGCAAAGGGTTTTTCAAGGAAAAGCATTGAAGAGAAATAGCTGCCCAAGGTCAGTGGGAGGTCAAATGGCAAAGCTTTTAGTACAACCCTGGGCCTACTAACTCCACCTAATCAACACATTTTGGGCCACTCTACTCTCCTTACATACCTGCTTCATGTGGATCATTTATCTTCTCGTCCCTCTTCTCAAACACCAAGCTGTTCAGCAGATGCCCATTTACATTCCTGGTAGTGCCTATGTTGCTCACACTTTTCCGTTGGAGTCATTCATCACTCCTTGCCTCCAGAGCAGAGCTGAGGACCTAACATGGCTTCAGTTGAAAAAAGTGCCAGATGCACCCTGATCTTTGCCAGAATAGGAGCTGGATGCAAATTAGGAGGCGATTATTCTTCTGCTATAATTCGTCCCAAAGAAACTACATGAAAAATGGTGCTGAACAGAAAATGAACTAGGTCCTATAATACCACTGTACTCTCAAGAGCATAGTAAAGCACTTGGGAATCACAAGACAACCGATTGCAGCTATTTTTCTTTTATCTTATCCCTCACAGACATCTTCTGTCTGTCTTTATAGCTGTTGAGGAGGCTGTGGTGTAGAGTGCAGGTTGGTGCCAAGGGTTAAGCAGGACACATAAGGTGGCATCTCCGATCAGCTCCAGGCTGTGCTGAATTAACTGCTTAGCTGAGCACCAACAGCTGCCTTCGAAGGCCGCTTCAAGTTCCCACATTTCTTTCTCAAGTCCTTATTTACAGACAACTTTTCAGTCAATCAGCTCAAGGAATGAAAGCTGTGAGAAGCATGCAGCTTCAGCAGCATACCGTGTTATTTGGCCAACAATGACAGGGATATATATGAATTTAAATTTGGCTTATTTCTTAAACTACAACAAGGTATTTTATTGTTGCTTTCAGTTTCATTCAAAGTTTCCAAATCCTTTATTCAGTATTTGTTGTTAGTTGTGTTTCTCCAAACAAATCTTACACAGCAAATTTCTGCAAGTAGTTGCCTTTGCGCAGGTCCCCACCCCACAAACTAAATGAAGTGATTGTCTTTGCTGTTGAAATAAAGGCCAATTCTAACAATGACTTTCATAACTTGTAACTGTAGCATGGCAGAAACAGGATGAACGGCTACTTCCATTTCATCACCTTGAAGGAAAAGAGCTTCATATAAGCATTTTTGAACTTCTCTTCTATCTTCAAACCAGGAAATTTTATCAATCATTTATACAACTGTGTATGGTTGCCATAGTTGGCAGTTTAGCATGACTTCATTTGCATTTCTTACCAAATACTAAATATTATTTTTCTTGCTTTGTACTTTGACTCATTGCTCTTTTTCACTGCCCTCTATTCCTCCCTAATTATGTATCTCTGGAAACAGACACCAGAAATGCAGCTCCCCTTTGATCCCGTGTTATTCTGTATTTAGCCTGTAATGTGTGGCATCAAATGCAAGACACAAAACCTTTTCCTAAAATACAAATGTGTCTTCTGAAATCTTCTATCTTGAACATGAAAGGGGCCAAAACCACTGCCAAAGCAATCAATGACCACTAAAAGTCTAAGGTCCTTTTATCTTGACTGGACCTATGAATAGATGCTAAACCAGCAAAGCAGATTTTTTTTCAGAAATTTTGAAAGATTGTATGTTCTAAGTCCTTTAAAAATCATGATAATATCTTACCAAATAAAATAATTTTTAATTCACTATGCATTTAAGTATTTTACACCTTTGAAAGTATTTTTATTTTAAATTCCTGCCATTTTCTATGGATTAAATTAGGAACATCTAAAAGACCTACAAATTCTGTGTCAAGCCTTTTTATGGCCCAGAAATTAAGAAGGTTTAGTTTTCTTTCATGGTCTTTGTTTACAGCAAACTGAAGAAAAAAAAAAAAACCAGACACTGTGAAGCAATAGTGATAGAAATGGGTTCAGATACTGCACAGCTCTCATCCCTCAGCATTTTATGTGTTTCCTGTCAGTGTACGGAGAAATGGAGAGAGCACAGAGGAAAAATAAATGGATTGTACGAGAATCAATTCAAATATATTTTCTAAGAGCATTCCCACCAGCTTACATCAACCTGGAAAAGACAGAGCTTTCTGTCTAGTCTCCCAATTGTATTGTAACACAAGGCTGTTCTAGGCAGCAATGGCACAGGAAAGGTGAGCAAGAGGAAGTCAACTCTTTTGAACTGTCAAAAAAAAAAACCTGTGTTGCTGGTTGACCTGAGTACAAATAAGACAGAAAATGGCTTCAAGACATATTTAGAAAATGGAGCTAAAAAGAGATTTAGGCTCAGGGTATTTAGGCTTGCATTTACCACAGAAAGTCGAGTATGAATTCAACCACTGACTCACGGGCAGCAATTTTATGACCAAGTGTGCCAGAGAAACCAAGTCAGATGAGTGACTTCAGACAAGCATTGCAGCTGTTAGCATCTGGACACAAAGGCTCTTCCCTCTCCCCACAGCTCCCTGTGCCACACACCTTTATCTTCTGTTCAGCCCTGTAAGCCTAACAGCAATGTTCTGGGTGCTCATTGATATTGTTGTTCTTGAGTGAAACATGCAGCTGAGCTTTCTTAATACTCTTCTATGCTAACACCATGAAGGGAAAAGACAGCTAGTGCTCTTGAAACACAAGCCTAAATCCCGAATATCTTGCATGGATTTGCCACAGAGCTTAATGAATGCTACTTAACATTCCTGTTTATGAATGCTAAAAAATGCTGGAGCTAAGAGACATCTAATTGCTGACACGTTTATAAAAGAAAATGAATGTGACTGCTAAGAAAAGAGAAACAAATTACACAGCACAGCAATATATAGCAAACACCAATACAAAGGTGCTGTAACACAACGGACTGGTAAAGTCAGAGAAGCACTTTGTTAGCTTTTGATAGAACAAATACAGGAGATGTGAACACAGCAGTTTTGCACTTGCTGGTAACATCCATTAGAAAGCAACAAATTTTTTTAAATTTTCTTTGAAATATTATCTTCTATAATCCAACACTGCAATTTCAATGCTTATTTAAAATTCTCGAACACTGTGAATGTGGGGTGATACAGAAAAATACATATACAAGTAAAGCCCAAGTGGGGTTATACTATCAATATCTGCTCCAGGCAGCATGAATAAGATGGATGACTTAAAAGAACTTTATGATCTTGGAGGTCTTTTCCAACCTTAATGATTCGATGATTGTATAACTTCATAATTTCCTCTGCTAAAGTCAGTTTCCTCAAATACTTCTCCATCCTTGTCTATTTTCAGTCACTTACCTCCTGCACTGAGAAAAGTTTTGGAGTATTAGCGTTTGAATTCCAGCATGTCTTAGAGGTTTCTTAAGCCATGATGCTTAAGATAGTTCTGTGTTACAGCCTGTTCTATACTATTACAACTGGTGGAAGTGTCAAAAAACGAAGCTCTGTTACAGTAAATTTCCAAGGCAGTGAATATTTCTTACAGCAGGAACAGCTGAGAAATGGGATTATACAGCCTCCATGTGATGTCCTTGAAAGAGAATGGAAAATGTAGAAACGTAAACAATTAACAAATTGCAGGGATTTCTATTTCACAGTCCTTGCCAAGCAGAGACAGCAGTCAAAGCTATTATTTTAGTACTCTGAAAGAACAATGTCAACTAGCTGAAGAATTTACCTTTGAGTTCAGGGGGGACATGTTGTCATCCCTAGCTATTTATCTCTACCAGAAAGATTGGGCTTTCAACTTTATTTCCAAGCCAACATTTTTTTGCACCACTTGAGCAAATAATACCTATAGGACCAGCTGCTATACATAAACAAAAAAGCACAGCACTCCCATTAGAGTTTCTGTATATAATTATAAGATTGGGAAATAAAATATTTTTATCCCTAAATGACATGGAAAAGTAAACTACTTTGGCCTCTTCATTAGCCTAGAGGAAACCCATCCTATCAAAAACATTGGGAGCTGGATTGGGTCTATAATTGAGACAGATTATTGTTTTTCTTAATACAATGGTTCATGTGTAATAATAATACTGAGCATTTGCAGTGTTTCTACTTACATTTTCCAAAAAGCTTTATAAATTATTAAAATTTAGCTATTTAGTTCAGAAAACAATTGTTCAAAGGGAACGATTATTAAGTAAATGCCTAAAGACCACAACTGAGAGGTATTTTCTTTAACCTTGTCTCACGCTTTGACTTCCACATGCTTCTAACATAAATCTCTGCTGGAAAATCATTCAGATAATTACTGTGAATTGTTGTTTGTGAGTTTATTTTTTAACTTCAACTTCGGAAGTGAACCATTTAAAAGGTAGTCTGTCTTACCCTGTTTGAAAAGATCTCCCTTTAAACTAGGGTTTTTGCATTCAGACAGCAAAGGTCAAGGAATGGGTCACCTTGTGAAATTCTTCACACCATTCTTCATTCTGAATGCTGTTGCTGCCCTAGCTGGCCTGTACATTTCTGAGCATAGCCAATTACACACTATGCTAGACCTTATAAATAGCAAAATGAGCTGTTCCGCTCTATGTTTCTCTCTGCTCTCAGTCAGCTAAGTATCATCATATCATTGTATTCAGGGAAAAAAGATATTGCCAGTTTTCTTTTCAAGCAGGAAAAACCAGCTTGACTAACATTTAATAAAAGCTGAATTTGACTAATATTAATAAGAGCTTGGTTATGAGGAAAGTCCTTTGAAATTAATTTGCTGCTTTTCCAGAGGCTTGCTTTGACACACAGTAGCTACACAGTGATGTCTGTCCTTTGTGCTCCTATACATCCACCAGCTGCTTCTTCCTCAAGCCAATGCGCCTTTACATTTTCTCATCTCTCCTGCTCTCTAATTAGCACCAATCTTTCAGGTTTCTGTGAGCAGCTGAAGGTGCCTCCTTCAGACATTGTAAGAGCAATGATGAACCCTCTTCAACTGCACAATTTATTCATGGACTTCCATATCAGAGGGAGTCCAGCAGCTCTGAAAGGAACAATTGAGGTGTATTTCCCCAAGGCATGAACTCAGACTAACAAACCCAAAACATTTAATCACAAACATGCAGCATTCTCTTCCAAGAAGTACAATTCTGTACCTCAGTTTATATGTTTTTGAGATTATCTGAATGACTGTCATCAAGTAACTTTAATAATTTTGTAACTTATAATTTTGCTTCACTCCAGGCTCAGATGCAAACACCGGCTATGAAGCAGTTGCTTGCACAGTTTTTGTTAGCTTCCACTGGACTGGCCGGGCTGATAAAGGGCCCACAGTTCTACATCAGCCACTCTAAATCAACATTCAGACCCAAATGTCTTAAACAAATGCCATTATTGAACTGCAAATACTTTCATTCTCCTAAATGATAGTGTATATGCTTAACTAAAAACTTACCACTAACTTAATGCGTGCAAGTACCTAATTTCCCTTCTTCAGTGTTTTCCAGTGTTGACTCCCACAACACCTCTTGCAAAATGTCAGCATTCTTCTTCAATGACAGTTGAAGTATTTTGTTACAATGTTTGATGTCTTATTGTTATGCTACTTAATTTATTGTTTTCTACCAAAGAAACTATATTGACCTTTAAGAATTAGGTATGATAGACATAAATGTAAACAGCCTCTTGTCTTTCTTAAGAAAATGCTAGTTTTCTCTCATGTCATTTAGACTGTCTTCAGTTTTCTGTTATGTCACTAATTCTCAGATATTTTATCCCAAGAGAATGGCATTCAATCATGCAATTAAGGTGTTGGCACAGACTTTGTATTTCAGATACAAGGCAAATTAGAAGATCAAATTAATCAACAAGCTTGATTATGCCTAATGAGGGATTAAGTATATGTTCTGTCTCTCTCTTTTATGCTGTGTTTGTCAGATAAAATATACATTTATCCACTTCTAATCCATAGTCCTACCTGTTTAGAGATTTAGTACTTAAAGCTGTTTGCTTTTCATCTACGATACTGCATATTCCTTATAGAGAGAATCTATGCATTTTACATACGATGCTCATCTCCCTTTAGAAACTTTAAACCTACCAACATTATTCAGTAGTTCTTTTCTACATTTTGTGGTTTCTATAATTATGAAATTCTAGCTGAAATTAGTTGAAAATCTCAAGCTAAAGCCTACAAAGAATTTCATTAAAACATTCAGAATACCATCCCAAACAGAAAAATCATATAAGATTTAGAAGAAATCAACTCATTTTTATATGATGTAAAAAACAGGTAGCATGTAATAGGGAACAGTTATTTTTTCTACAGGTTTTGACAATCTATTTCAATTTATTTTTTTTTAAGAAGCCCTATTGGAATGTTTGTATTTTCTCTTAATACTCCAGGAAAATACAAACAGATATAAACGATCAGCTCCTTGTACAACAAAAACTCGCCCCTTCACATCTCATTAGCTGACACAAAGATAATTCTAAAAGAAAATCATTGACAGAAACCCCAGCATTCTACCACCAAAACAACTCCCCTGTCTCATTTATTCTAATCTATGCCTTCCCCCAAGGGGTGGCTGCTTCAAAGATTTCTACAGCCAGCCTGTCCTATCCTCCCTCTCCAGCCACTCATCCCTTCCAATTCTTTAACACAAGAACAGTCATCTCACGGATCCAAAAATTAGGATTCTGATCTTAAAAGGCAAAGCAGTCCACTGAAAATCCTCAGCTTGAAGGAGGAAGGCTAAAAATCTTCAGGGCCTTCTCATTCGCCTTCTGGTTTTTAAGGGTATGAAATTTTTCAAATTGTTTTCTGCAATTAAGGGTCAGATTTTTTTTTAATTAAAGAAACTTAAAATCAGGTAATAATAACACTGCACATATATAAAAAACTTTTACTACCAAGTGAGTCAGTATTGACTCTTATGGAATAAAGAGCTTTTACTACATACTCCTGTGACTCTGTGGCTCTAAAGTGTCAGACTTTAACTGCCTGTCTTCACTCAGAGAAAATATGGCAGAATCAATGTAGATATTCTCAGAAAGCATTGGCACTGTAGCAGCCACAATTCAAATAGGATGTTATGAACTGTTACAAAGGGTATAAAGAACAAAACAACTATACTACAGTAGGAATCTATAATGCAACTATTACCATTCAGAAAAAAAAAAAGATACAGGTAACTAGAAGATTTGCAGGGAAAAGCAACAATATTTAACAGAAAGGAGAGATATGGTGTAGTTTACACGAGAGAGTTTAAAAATCCTCTGCTTGAAAAAGAAATACATCTAATACATCATAACTGATTTGGGCAAAATGAATAGAGAAAGGTTATTTCTTGACTTTTAGAAATAAAGATATCAGAGAAACTCAAAAGACATTATCAGGCCACAAATTTAAGAGACAAGACAAAATAATTTTTGGCACAGGATATTATTTACTTGTGGATCTCACAGCAGGATGATGTATATAATAAAAGTACAAATAAATTCACTTGCTATTAAACATGGTATCCAAAGTCTGATCTTCTCAGTAAATTCTTGGGACACCACATTAAAAAAAAGGTGGATGGCACACCAAGGAAAAGGCTGTATTATACTCCTCTGGTTCTTTATGTTTCTGTCATAGAAGGCTGCAGCTGATCATAGTCAGCTTATCCATCTTTGTACTGGAAAAGACCTGCTGCCCAGGTCTTCACGAGCTCATCTTTACAAAACCTTCACAGAGTCATCCTGTACTTACCTGAAACTCCTGAGGCCTCTTTTATTGAATAGAAAAATAGCAGGGGCATCACTTTTTGTGTGAAACTCTCAGTGGCTGTTGAAAAATATTTTCCTTGCAGCTAGAATTCAAGAGAGTAATTTACTTCACTGAGCTTCCTTTCTCTTAAAGGTTCAAGATTTTTATCTCTGAATCTAGTTTCACAGATTCTGTGCTAACCAAGAAATACTCAGTATAGACGTTACAGTCAGAGCTTTTGGATCTCTGTGCTTTTCAAGACTTAAGATCATAGAAATGAAGGATGGATTTTCACTGGACCAATTGCTCAATTAAATCATGGTAAAGATAGACAAGCTTTAAAAAATATATGTATATAGTGGCACCTTTCTGTGGGATTTGGAGCGAGTGCTGGCAATGATTTATAATGACAAAATACATTCTAGATCTATCTAAAGGGATATGATATACGATTCCACCATAGACAAAAGATGCAGAGTACATACAGCTGAAAAGATTATTTCAGTTTTCTGTAATGGGAGATGATTCCTGGGTTAGATGATTAATTCCATTAGCAAAGAGCCTTGCAAAAAAAAAAAAAGCCTGTGGGATGCAGAACATTCTGACAGGAAAGAGCTCAGCGCAAAGGTGACAAAATGCATTGATTAGCATATCAATATGGATTTGTCAGTCATATAAGCCTGGAATGCCAGGTTGCACTTCACTGTAAAGAAGAACAGTTTGCTCTTCTCAAATAAGAAGTGACAGCAGTGAAAAACACAGTTGATTGCTGCAGATTGATGGCAGTTGAGGTAAGGGAGATAAAACTGCATAAAGAAAATCTTTAAGTGAAACATAATATTTTCTGTCCACAATATTAAACCACTATTTTTAGACGTTAAAGCTTTGGCTGTCTGTAAAGAGATGTCAGGAGCTAGATAATATGCAAAAAAAAAAAGACGTACAGCCACGAGAAATTTCAATATGTGGTTTGATCCTGAATCAAGACCAAAAAAAAATCAGCATAGTGCTTGAGATTAATTTTTTTCCAGTGGAAATTCTCAAAAATTCGGATTTAAAAAAAAAAAACAAACAAACCCTCAACAAAATGCTTTGTCATATTTCACAAAAGAAATAATTTCAACAGTCCACAAGTCAAATGCTTTCATTGAGGTTTGGAGACATGAGTAGAATCTAGACTCTGTGATAATGGAGGCTGGATAAAATCCTGCCGATGAAAGACAGGAGTCTAAAGAAAGCTGCTTTGTGTTGACAAATAAAACTGCAATATTTTTAGGTCTCACAATGGATGCCTGAGAAAATATATCATCACAAGCGTTAATATAACTAGAGACACAAACAGTGTCTTTTTCAGTCCTTCCTCCTCCCTTCTTCGAGCAAAAAACTTGTTTCAGCTTCTAGTTATCTTCAGCAGTCTCTTTCCATTTCCCTGCTACTTACTGATTTGTCTTTTTCCCTTTTGCCTTTCTTTTGGGTTTATTCTCTTCTGTTTTCTGTCTTTGTATTCTGAATCGAAGTCAGTTTTAATGGCTGTTGTTGTCCACTCCCCCAGCTCCAGACTCCAGTTACTCTTGGCTTTGCCTTCTTAGGCGTCCCACACACTACCTCAGTAAGAAACAAAAACATGAGGCAAAAACACTGCTCAGTGGCAGAGAACACTAGTTCATCTTTCTGGGATGAAATGATGTTTCATTGGGGCAATCCTAGAATTCACCGAGAGTACACGTGCCAGTCCAGGATTTCACTATCATCCATGAAAGAAAATGTATGCTGAAGGGCCCTTTCTCTGCCAGATTGATCTGGAAATAAATCCATTAGATAACACTCCGAACACATGAGTTCAGGCACAAGAAATTAGTTTCTTCAGCCTACAAATGCTACCGCTACACATATTCCTACCACTACAAATCCTACTTGACAAAATTAAACTATCTGAACAATTTAGTGAGGCAACAAACATTTTATCAACATCAACCATCTGTATTGGTTTTAAAAGAGCAAAAGATTTATAAAACAGCTTCAATCCCAAGTACTTGCTACATATATGAGAACAAATTATTTTCAGACAATACCCTGAAGGGAACATGGGAGATTTAATCAAAAGACTTTTTTTTTTTCCTGCCTGCCTCGGGAAAGCTAAGGAAGACCCACATTTTAATTTTAAAAATCTTGGATCTCTGACCACTTTTAATAGTCCTTTTTATAGCTACTCTCTTATAAAAGCCAGTGCATTGGGGAAGGGTAGTTGCCTCTTTTTTATCGTAAGGCTTAGTTTGTAAGTTCATAATACTGTAGAAATTCATTTTCATTTGTCACTTGTTGGAGTAATGATTCAACTACAGGGTACAAAACCTGACTTTAAGACATCCATGTTTGTGTCTGTTTATGTCTTTGAACCATGGGAGGGTATGCATGTGAAAAAATTCAGGCTGCAAGCCATTTCCTTTGTTGCTTACATAGACAGGAAAGGGTTTTCACCTCTACTTTAAAAAAATCCAGTAAAGCATGAGATCGCTACCTGGTGCCAACCCTAAGTGAATGGTATCCTTTAAAGAGAATGATGTTGTTGAGAGATTATTATGATTAGAGCAATTGCCAGATGATCAGCTATCATCATCATGGATGCAATAACACATCATGGAGGTAGATCCATGTGTCCATCCAGGTGTCCATCCACCTGCCTTGACTCTGAGATCAGGAAAGGAGTAGCAGTGTCATCTACTAACATCTTTATAATTTCCACATAAAAGTTGTTTCCTTGTTCCAAAAATAGCAACAGGAATCAGAAGTGGTTTATTAGCAGCAAATTACGTAGCTGTCATAGCCCCTTCATCATCAAACTTGCCAGAGTGTTTCAGTTTTGCTTTTGACTACCCTCTCTCCTAGGAAAATCAAGGTGTCCAAGAAATAGGTTGGTCATAAGGCCAACTTAGGTCTGCAAAAGTTGAAGTCAGTTAATTAAGAGAACTTAAATATTGCAGCCTACAATTAGGGGAAAACATCTCTAAACCTGTGTCAGCGGAAAAAAAAAAATTATCTTGCATTAATTTACTGATTACTAAACTTGTTAAAATCCCAATTAACTGTGAATTCCTGAAGATGACTGGGCTTTTAGGACACATCTTTTTTCTCAACATCAGTCTTGGAGCAGGGATAGCCCTCGTATGAAAAAAATATTTTCTCTGAAATCTCCTTTTCTTGGCAATAGACTATTAAGCCATATTAAAATATATTTTTTGTGTTTTTTCATTTTTCAAAAAATACAGCATTTCTTTACTACTTATTTGTGCTGTACAGAATGGTAATGTTTTAAACATTTTTTTGAAAACCTACTTGCTGGATAAGAGTTTCTTTTAAAAAGACAAATGACATATTAAAGAAAAAAAAAACAAAAACAACCCAACCCTTTTAAAGCAATATTTGAAACATCCAAAAAAAAGAGATCGCGACATTACTTTTCACAACCTCTTAACAGCAACACTTGGTTCATGTGTGGTAATCTCAGAGCACTTTAGAAAGCAGATTAGGATGATGGCAATTTTGAAGTTGAGAGAGGAACTCATTTCTCCAAGCTGGGTTATGCCACAGCCAAAGAAGAATGCAGGTCTCCACAAACCCAGTTCAATGCTCTTAACACTCAGCGACTGATTGCCTTTTGCCTGCCACTGCTCTACGAAAAAAGCATAAGATTAACTGAGAATATATTGTTCCTTACTTATTTTTTCAAGTAAATACAGCTCATTCTACTTGTTCAAAACCAAAACCTGCTGGTTTTAAACAGTATCAAGAATAGTGAATAAGGTTGATGTAGCACAAAAATGTGTAGCAGCCAGGTGATTTAATAGGTCAGCTCAATTAAAAGAAAAGGCAATAGGAACACTATTGACTATCCTAAATTATATCTGCTCTTCCTGGATTATCTCCACTATAACTCATTTTTGGTGGGGAACTTTAAAGTATTTTAAATTATGGCTAAAATAAAAAGAGAAACTAAAACCTTACTTTTGGATGCAGAGTTAGAAGCTGATTTTACCCTTTAATTAGAAAGGCAGAAATTTAGAACAACTCCCTAGAAATCAGATTAATTCTGCATCAGCATCAGTGTAAGTGAGATCAGAAACTGCCATGAATAACTAACCTAGCATCAGCATGTCCTGTTATTCTTCCTTACAGTGACTTCTGTGAAGAGTTTAGACTGTACCACTTTTTAAAGTAAATACATTTTCTGTAATAATCATCTATGCTATAGCACTTTTTAGTTTTATTATTACTGCTACTTGTAATGTTCAGTTCTTCTTGACTCCTTAATCTCCTCTGCTTAATCTGTTTGTTTCACAGAGGTTCTGGATATTAAATGTGATTATTTACTTTTTCTAAAAGCCTCAAAATGCAATTCTACTTTTCCTTAACCTCTAAGCAATATAGAAAAAAAAATTAGTGTAGCAGGAAGGTTCTTCAGTCTTGCGAATAAAGCTGGACCATTTTAAAAAAACAATTTACTGAGCAGGCAGAAACAGAGTAGCAATTTAGAGAACCATTTGCAGCAAAGTTGTGGGGAAAAATATTTGTTGTCCGGAAAGCTTGGAGCAGGGAACTTACAGTTAGCATATTTCTAGAAAATCTTCCATTAGAAAAACTAACAAAATTACCATCTTCATTGCTCATCCTCTTTTTTTTTTTTTGCCTTTACTATCACAGCTTTCTTACCTAAAAATCTTCAAGTCAATTTGTAATCAGTCATATTTTCTCACATTTTCTGGGCTGTAATACAGCTTGCTGAACATCAACCGTGTATGTGATCTTCAGCAGTCAATAAACAATTGGTGAGTCAACTTCAGAGTGTCATTCTTTGGGCTGGCTGCAGGAATGAGTCCTCTCATGCCGAAAAATTCTAATTCTGAATAATGAAAGGCAAACACCAAGTGCTCTTCTTCTTACATAAATAATCTTCTTTCAGCATGAATACAGGAAATCAAATTAATAAGAAGTCTTTTGTAAATATATACCATAGCAGAAATAAGATGGTCCAATAGTTGCAGAAAAGATGTGAGAGATTGACCGACTTTTTGAAGCCACAAATTGAACTTCACTGATAGGATTGTACTTGTTTTTCCTTTCATTCCATTTTCAAAGGAAGAAGAAAGATCGCATAGCAGAGAAACAGAAACTGAGCATTAGGAGGAAGAGACAGGAAAAGAAAAAAAATTACATTTGGCAACAGTGATTAACTTTCATTGAAAAATAATAGTTCTTAAGACATGCTTATTTCAATAATGGGTTCCATGAAACTCTAGATAGGCAGATCATATTTTTGATTTTTGGAAAAAGAAATTAAGTTATTATTTCTGCTGAAAACCAACTAACTAGCAGACCTTTTGGCTGAAGAAACTCTATAGTTAAGAAACTGAATGTTTGTGATAAAATGCCATAAGAGTATAATGATCCTTATGCATCAGTGACGGTTGTTTCTTTTCCACTGACGGACACATAAGGAAATGCACAAAACATGACAAGACATTGTCAGCATGTAGGCCACAACAGTGGTTTAGGATGTAGAAAAGCCAAATTCAGATCCCCTCTCCACCTGCACCTGAAGCATCTGGATTCTGAAGCAGGCAGGGCACAAATCTTAGATGCCAAAATGCAGAACAGGAGAAAGCAAATATTTTCCCACATTTGAGAGAGTAGTTGAGAACATTTTCTTTTTATCCTTTACTTCCAATGCAAAAAATACATTTCAAGACACAAAATTTCCTATGTTTTCAAAAGGCTCCCTCCTATATTTGCTACACAATTTTCAGATAGAGCTTCTCTACTAAGTTATTATATGCGTCCCGTTAAGCAATTACAAAATTCACTTGATTTTGCTCCTACTCTCGCTTTATAATTTAAAATAATTTTTGGACAAAAGTCATAAGAACATAGTAATATCACATGTAAATTTATACTCTTTTTTTCCCCTTGTACAACAAAGACAAGAGTAACAAACTATTTCTGTGCTGCCAGACTATGGTCTCATATGAGTATTCCAATTAGACAGTCTTCCAAAATGGATGAGATTATACTATTTTTTAATAAATACTCTGTAGATAGTATTCTAAATCTGTGAATTGCATGCAATGCTTTATGAAGAACAATTCATAAAAATTCTTTTTTTAAAGAAAGGAGCAAGTAAAATTGAATATTCTCTTGATATGACAGTGATAGTAAGATCATAAGGAAAGTGCTTGTCAGATCAAGTCTGAAATTTTTATTCATTCTTTAAAATGAACAGCAGTAACATCTATTAAAGGCAAATCATTCAGTCAGAGGACATTCTAACATCAGCATTGTATAACTAAGTAGCTATTTCTAAGTCTTATGAAATGTCTACTTTTCTCTTGGTTTTTTTTCCAAGATATTATTTCATATTGTAATTGATCTGTGCTTTACCAAAATTCAGGAAAGAAAAGGCAACTTTAAAAACACAACAGTACACAACTGTACTCAGAGTGCCACAGCTAGACAATTGAAATAAAAATAACACTTGATTCCAGATACTCTATGATTTAGCAGATTCATGTGATTTCATTCCTTACATATAGAAATTACTCTTACACGTTCTGATACCATAGTGAATTTGTAGATTTTTCTATTGGTGTGAATACTTCTATGGACCTATGATAATAGCTTGGGAGCATCTCTTGTTATTAAAGAGCAAAGTCAAGAAGCCTTGTTGCTTTACTTTTCAGGTAACAGTGAAACACGGATGTGTCACCGATGCTCTATGAACAACGTGGATAAAGCTACCTGAAAAATCTTATTTCCTGATTTCACTCAGCACTGAGTTACTATGCTTCCATTCACACCTCCTCATCTTGCTCAAGACCTTAAAATATGCATTTTATTACGCATGAATATGTATGTACATTTTATTATATACAACATATATTCAGTAACTCCAGGAGACAGAAAAGTCACCAGTAAAATCCCCCTTAATTTGGATGTTTGAAAGGAACAAGTCACTGGAAAGAGCGCTGTAGGAGACAGGGGAAATTGTGTTGCCAGTAGGTGTCTTTTCTGTTGACTTTAGGGGACGTACAAACAGGCTCACAGGAATTTCAGGTGGCAACAGCAGCTACTCATTAGTTTCAAGAGTGTAGATACAGAACCTTCAAGATCTAATAAAACATATTATTTTCATCTCTGATTCATGTGACCTTATAAATCTGTTAAATGTAACTTAAAAAAAATAATTATTAAAGCAATTTAAATAAAAGAATATGGGGAAAGATGTATGAGTACATACATATATAAAAGTTGCTAGTTCATCTAACCTATGATGTTAGACAGACACTGGAGCAATTGGAGAAAGATGAAAAGGCAGAGGTGCCTGGAATTACAATTGCAAAGCATTTGTCTCCCACTGGAGAAAATAAAGAATGTACAGCAGTTAGAAGAAAAACATTTTAATTTAGCGAAGTCTGGTTACTAATTCATGTCAGGGACCGCCACAAAGAATGTAAAGAGGAAAAGAATAATAGCAGGAAATAAGACTAACCAAAATAGTCCAATAAAACATTTATTATATCACATCCCATTTCGCTCTGCCTTTCCCTCCTCTCCAGATATACTGCTGTCAGGTAGAAGAACCACTTGAATCAATCCACTTAATTTTTTTTTCCAAAAAATTGCTAGTATCACACTTTGTATAATGTATTTTCCTCTCAAAGCCCTAGCTGACCAGGAAAGCAAATGAGTAAGAATTATTTTTTGGAGAAAAACTGTGCCCTACAAATTACATTTTGACACAGGCACCTCACTATTAAGCCCCTTCAGTCATGTCCTGTGTGCAACAGCTGAAAAACAGAAGGCTAAGCTACACTGGTGACAATGGAAACCAAGCGTATTTAGATTTCGGGACGACCAGAAGATCAGACTCTCAATGGCTAAAGAAATCCTGCTGGTTCTTTCTTCATCAAAAAGAATAAAATTTTTCTCATATGAAATAATTTGTGAATATTATCTGTAATTCAGAATAGTCTTCATTTCTAGTCAGCGTTAGTTAATTTCCCGTAACCCATCCCTAGACCTGCTAAGTTTTACTTTATTCTACAAGTAGTTTCAGTGAAGTTGTACCTCAGCATCATGTTCCAGAAGAAAACATTTCTCTAATCTGTTCTTTGGCTCTGACTGTCCCCACCCTTCTGGCCCCCTCCAGCTATGATGAAGAGCCTCACACAATATTTCTGGTTTTGGCTTACCCCTTTGCTGCGACATCCTTACTAATATGCTTGTGAAGTTGCCTGGTATCCTACTGAGTCATTTTCGGTTGGCGCCAGGAGGAAGACCTTTGCATTCATAAGCAACAATCAGAAACCAAGTTCAAACTGAGTTTTCCAGCTGTGTTTTAAGCTACACAAATAAAAGCAAACTATTCAAAATCCAGGTAGGCCAACATTGTCATGACAGCAGCACAATGCCAACAAGCAGCCATAATAAATAGGACAGTGTTGAGCATCCTTAAATTGCAAAAAGTCTCCTGCCATAGCTAAAGCTTTGCATGACTGACTGATGAACAGGGGATATCAAAGCTGAAATAAAAATCTGGACCACCAAAGCTGCTGCTGAAGGAGCATCTTTTCCAGCTGGGGGCTGGAGGAAGGAGGCAGGGAATTAGGTCATTAGGCTAAGACTAATCAAACAAGCAAATCCAAAACCAAAACCAAACTTAGCAATGTTCTCAATGCTATATACCAAAGAAAGGAACCACAGAGGACAAGTCTTGTGAAACAGAACTGCTGTGATTAACAACGATGCAGTTAGCACCCATGTTAAATAGATAGGCTGTGCAGGCTGCGATTTTGCTGCACATCCCTACTTGTGCACTACTGCTGATATTCTCTGACTCTCTTTCCCATAGCTCACAGATTAATTTAGTGGAAGAGTGACCTCAGATGAAAACTTCAAGTACATCAGAAGATCTGTAGAAGATGAAATCATAGTCTCATAAATAGCGAAGAATAGAAAAATTTCTAAATCTACCTTGTGGTCAAGATGCTAAGTCAAGATCTTAATCATCCACTCTGGGCTCAGTAGGAAAGGTTTTGCTGTAACTGTGAAAAAAATAGCTTCAAGCTATATAACACAAAGGAGGAACTACAGTCAGCCACAGCTACTTTCCTGGTCACACTTTGGATATTTCTTTCATATTTCTAAGTGTTTCTGTGAATCTGGGATTGGGGAACCTCTAATAGCTGCAAGTTTAACCACAGCTAACTGTACAAGCACCAAGTAGCTATCAGTGGAAGGGCAAAAGAGAACAGCAAAGAGCAGATAGGAAAATGAAACATTCCCACTGTGATTATAAATAAGCTGGAATGGGCAAAAGTTAACAGAAGAAATCATGTACCCGTAACAGTTTTAGAAGCAAAGGTGCAAATGGTTGCCTTCTACAACTACCTTATTTTTCTACAAGAGATTGAGGAAAACCACAGACCTTCATCTTTTGTACTGCTCCTTTGTGCAAGTTTCACCACAGTCAGGCAGGGCTTGCTACACAGAGGTTATTAATACAAATGTTTTCACCAAAGTTGCTGTGGGATTTATCTGAGAAACTGAATGCTGATGACCTTCAGCTGACCCAATTTCACTCAGTGCATGTATAATAAACACAAATTTTGATGGAGAAGCATAGCTGACTTCACTATACAAGTGAATTTCCTCTCTAAGCAAGAGCTAATTACTGGCTGCCTAACCTCCTTCCTTAATTAGTCAAATAAAATGCTAGCAGGGCAGGTCAACCTCTTTCTTGCTGTAGTCTTTTGGATGTAGGAGGAACTGGTTTTCCTCCAACTGACTGTACCAGACTGCTCCTCTAGGGTTTCAATAAGAACGAAAGCTGGAGCACAGAGGAATTTACACTAGCAAATTGTTACAGTCATCTCCAAAAGGAATTGTAAGTGTTCCCCATTGGAGGCTGATCCAGTTGCCCAACCTTTGCCCTGTGCTGTTCAGTGCTCCGTTTCTCAAAACAAATGAGGTCCATATACTCAGCCACCTCTTCTGCCACATTTGGCTACCTGCTGCAACACAGCAGAGAACATCCAGCTTACTGAGCAAGCGACTAATCAAAAATGTAGGTTGCCCATTATGGAACTATGCTAAATGGTACACCACAGTTTCTCTTCTTCTCGTGTGGAGGGGACAGGCAAGAGCACAGTGTATAAAAAGTTCCCTACAGAAGTGGAGTATTTCCTCAGTTTCCTCAGGGTACCACTGAAGAGGAAGACAGGAATCAATGACACTTTAATTTCTATGCTGCAAAGCTGACTCTTTTGTTCACATACTGTGTTGGTGGTCTGGCTGATGTTTCACAAACACTGAATACAAAAATCTTCCTGATTTTTGTTTAAAGTAAGTCTCAAGGACTCAATTTGCTGATAGCTTTGCTTGCATAATGAGGTGTTGACTTATTCTAACTTCTCACACCATGACTAGGAATGTATTGAGGAGAACAATATTCCTTGGGGGCTCTGTAGAGGATTAGAGAAATACATATGGGAATGGTCTCTCCAGAACACAGTGGTATGCAACGGCAGGCAATTTTCAAAGACAGAGAGCTAGAACAAGCTTAATTTCTGTGCGAAAAGAGGAACAAGAAATTAGTCTCCTGCTCTCAAAGTCAAAATACAGCCCCTAGTTTGCAGCATTGGTGCAGAACTACTCATCTTGTACATTTTTTAGGGGAATTCACCACTGAGACAGAACTTGGACACAAGACGAGAATGTGATTCCATGACCTATGCAGAGCAAATAGTTCAAACACAAATCCTTTATGTTTCTATACAGGGGAAGTTACTGCAGGTATGCTGCTTCTATAGGTTTGCACTCTGCTGCATGCCTAGCAGTACTGTGTGCAAGAAGTAGGGTCCCTGTGTCTCTGATGAAATTGAGGAGAAAGAGTAATAGAGCTGAGGCTGGGAGAGATGGGTGAAAGCAACAGAAGCATGTGGGACACAAGGACTTGGGCAGCTGGTGTGGGAATGTGGAAAACACATCGGCTTAGTAAAAGGATACAGTGTGGAGTTCCTAGTTTGGGCACAAAAGTGGAAAGGCACAGGGCACGGGGCTGGGTTTGTGCTTTCTGGCTCATAGCCGTGTGAAAATCTTGAGTGAAGCTTCTAGTCATGAGCTGAGTGTCCAAGTCTCTGCTGTAATTAGTTAGTACAGTATTCCTCACTCACTGGAACCACCCTGTGAATTCTTTCAACATTCAGACTCACAGAGATTTTCTTTACCATAGTTAATTTAATTTCTTACTTGGATTTTGCCTGTGACTTAGATCATGTATTACAAGTCAGATTTCTTTGTCCATGTATGAGATTCTCTCAGTCAATCCCACTGGCCTATTTTGGACAACATGATACAACAAAGAGACCTAGCTCTCTGGTCAGCACCCCACTGAATTTTCCAGGAGAGTGCACCTGAGTTACTCAACTGCTTATTCTGCACTGCCTTCCCAAAGTCCCCTGTATACATGCCTAAAAGGCAGAGAAATCTGTCCTACAGTTCACTGTAGTTTAAGCAACTTAAAGAGTGGTTCAACCCACTCAGCACTACTACAGTCTCTGCTGACTCTGTGCTACTTACTACGGGATCTCTTGAGAACACGGCACAAACGGCGTGTGAACTACTACTCCCTTCTTCAGGTTTACCTCCAGGGAGAGGGTGAAAGATGATATGGATGGAAGACTGGAAGACGTGGACTTGAAACCGAACAGTGGGATTAACTCCAGTGGTTTTCCTGTGATAAGGACCTGCAGTGTACGGATAGGTTCCAGACATGCTGTAGCAAAGGGTGGTTTTCAGCAGAGCTTCTAAGCCTGGAGTGGGTTGCTGCTTGGGATCATGTCAGCTGGTAAGACCTGAGAAGCATGTAGAAATGGCCACACTTGCAGTCATTCAAATTAAAACTGCAGTGACGACCTGACAATTAAAGTGCAGACACTACTTCCACTGGGTAAATACAGCAGGGAGGAAGTGGCACACAGGAATATTTGATTTTTGTATGAAGCTTTTGTTTAAAAAAATGTAGAATATGTCATTGCTGATAGGGGTACTGAATAGCTCCCACTGCTGTGATACAGTTGAGATCTCTGCTGATGACAAGTAGCAGCTCTAAATTGTTGAAGCATGAAGCAGATCAGCACTGAAAGACATTTTCTCCCTAAAGACTGCAGCCTATTGAATAACAAAGGTTTGTTAGTTGAAGTCCTTTGCAATCAATCCTTGCACAAAGCACACATTCCCAATCCCAGCTGTTGTTAACATATTAACAAGAAAACTGATTTCTTGGATGTGGAAATATCAGGTGTTAATTTTCCTCATTTACCCTTTTCTACTAGTATAGAAATCACTACATATAAAAATACTGTTTTCTCGAAATAGTAAGAAGTGTGGAATAAATGCAAATAAGTACAAATAACTAAAAATGTATTTTTTTAAGGTATAGAGAGAACAAGCCCCTAACATTTTACCCATATTTAAGAACATGTCTGTTTAGGGCTGCACAGTGTTTCAACAAAAATCAGTGTCTGCTGAATGTGCAAACGGCTTTACAAGCACCAAAGTTAGTGCTGTAAGAAAAAGGTAGTCACATTTTCAATGTATAAATGTCTCTTGATGTCAAATCCATATTACAGTTTGAAATGTAAAATCAAGGAACAGTAGAATGTATTTTTTTATCTGAAACAGGTTATTATTCCAAATCTGTGGTTAATAGAATGGTTAAAAGGAAAGTGTGTACTAAATGAAAAGACAGCAGCTAAAAAGCAGATCTGAATTAATCTGGAATAAATTCATCTGGAAACAGCTTTAATAAAAAGCAGTCTCAGTCCTGAGATGTTCAACTAAGCCAGCTAATTAGCCCTGCAAAGACAGGGCAAAAAGACTATTTAAAAAGGAATTGCAATAATGAAACTTAAAGAAAGGCAATAAAAAAACCCCAAATCTCTCAACAAAAAAAAACAAGATGAGAATTCATTTTCCTCATGGCACTCTCCACAGCTCCTGAAAGTGCCTGCTCCTGGCAATGGATGAAGGGGAGGAGGGAGAGCAGAGAGAAAGAGGTGTTATCTTACCAGCTGACAGAGCCTATCGCTCCACTCCCTTCCTGACGCTGGGAACTCACAAGCCTATAAAACGTGCCTTGGCTGACGGTCCTCTTCTCCTTCAGCAAAATCAAAAGTGAGAGGTGGCTGTACAGAGGAGGAATGGGATGCTGTGCTACCCAGAGGTAGCTCTCCTGACTCAGCTGGTACAGCATTTCTAACAGTTTGAACACCGTAGCCAAAGCCTTTTCTGACAGATCGCTCCTTCCCAGTGCCTGCTGTGCTGCCTTAATTCCTTTTTTCTTTCTTTCCTCTTCTTATCTGTTACTGGGGATTTTGGAGGGTTGGGAGAGGGAGGTGGGAGAAGCACATCATTCCTGGAAGAGAGGAGAGGAGAGGAATGTCCAAGATGACTTCCATCCCCACACCCAACTGGAACGTGAGCATGAGCAGCAGGTGGAACACGAGCCTTGTTGCAGCAGGCGATCCCTTGGGACAGGCGCTGGGATCACCAGCTGGAAACACTTCTCTCCCTGTAGCATCCTCAGCAGCCAACTTCTCCAATCAGTTTGTGCAGCCCTCTTGGCGCATTGCCCTGTGGTCGCTAGCTTATGGTGGTGTGGTGGCAGTGGCTGTTTTTGGAAATCTCATTGTCATCTGGATTATCCTGGCTCACAAGCGCATGAGGACGGTGACCAATTACTTCCTCGTGAACCTGGCCTTCTCCGATGCCTCCATGGCTGCTTTCAATACTCTCATCAACTTCATCTATGCGCTGCACAGCGAGTGGTACTTTGGAGAGGCTTACTGCCGTTTCCACAACTTCTTCCCAATCACAGCCGTCTTCGCCAGCATCTACTCCATGACAGCAATAGCTGTGGACAGGTGAGAAAAGAGAGGAAAAGTTTAGGGGTGAGAGCCTGAGATCAGGTTCTCTGCTGAAATAAAAATACAGAGATAACAATCATTATGTCATGAGAGGCAGAGCCCTCAATAGTTGATCAATTGTGCTCCTGTGTACTTTAAGATCTCTCCCTGTCTTTGCTCTTTCTCTGTCAGCCTTTCATTGGTTTTACTCTCTTGCTTTCTTTTTCAACAAACATTTCCTCTCTCTGTTTGACTTCAGCAGCTCTCTGTGCTCCATCTTTTCATACTAATTTTGTGACAGCAACTGTGCTCAGGGTTTTGCTTTCCTATCTGTGAAAGGATATCTGTGCCTCAGTCAATGCCATCTAATTCATACTGATAAGGAGTTGTAGAGATTGTGTGTGAAAGGGAGAGGATTTCAAATTTCCCTCCTCTTTATATTTCTGCAGCTGGCAGAGGCATTTTCCTCCACCTCAGAAATCACTTCAGACTCCGTTTTTAATACCTCTTCTCACAGACAGCTCTGAGCTGCTTGGTTCCTCCTGATTTTAACTAATGAGACTATTTACATTGCCATCTGTGCACATCCAGAGGTCTGATGAGAACATGGTTTCAAAGTGCTTGGTTTTTTTTCTGATTACTTGCAGCAAAACAAGCCTTTGTGACTGTGAAAGAAAACAGGACAGAGAAAAACTTTACCTTTGTGCTCTTGGCAGTAATGGAATAAGACAGCTGTAGTCTCCATATAGTAAAGGGGAGATGTGGTGGTCAGATTTCCAACAGAGATGCTTCAATGGACCATCTTTCTCAGAAAGTGCTGTGAGTCTTCCCTAGGAAATGTTCCTTTCTTTATAATAATTTTCACATTTGCTGTACTGGAGAGATAACTTACCCTGTGCTTCAGAAATAGAATAAATTCCTGAAATTTTCATTCAGAAAAACAGATCACTTTGTGCTTCAGATCTCTTCTTCCTTTTAGCAATGCACTGAAATTACTCACAAAATGCCTTTCTACATATTCAGATCACATTATGCATCTCTTGCCTGAATTGACTTGACAGAACTGCAGCACTTTTTGGTGACAGTAATTAAGATTTTGTAAGGTTCAATCCATTTTCTGAAATATTATTTCTCATTTCCAGGTGCAAAAATTGGGAAACGTGTTGTTGTACCTTTTGTCTGTGCTGTGGCTAAGTTCATAATAATGCTCTTCTTTTTGCCCTACTAATTGCAAATTTCAGGTGGTATTCTCAGCCAGATGCATTTCTATTGTGTGAAGCTAAAAATGAAAGAGAAAATTAGATTCTTAACAACTCTTTTACCTCTCTGCTCCAGGGATGGGACAAGACAGGAGATCAGTACACTTTCCTCCTGCTAGTGATGTATCTTGTTCCTACCTGTTACTGCCCATTAGTAACGGAGGAGGTAGTCTAAAGCCAGTGATACTATATTTAATGAGACAAAGATTTTTTCCATTGTCCATTAAGGTTTAACTTAAGATTCTCATCTAGCTTGAGGTTTTCAGAAAGATAAAAGGTTTTTAGTTGATGCTGAGAATTTAACTCTTACTGCTGCAGCTAATCATGTCACTAGTCAAACAGTTACTAGGATGCTCTGAGTAAGGTATTTTTAGTTTTTCTGACAAAAATGTTCACAGAGATGTACCTTGAAAGTCCCTAAATTTATGCTAGGAAACTGGAAACAAAGGTGAAAACAGTTCCTTGGGAATCCAAAGGGTGCATTTCTGGAGTGAGTAAAGAATAGCTGTGCTCCACACTGACTGAAGTGCAAATTCAGTCAAATATATTGGAAATGTTTTCCTTGGTTTAGCAATGTGAGACACTGGTGCTGAGAAGTGAGTCAATTACTGCTGTTATTCACTCTAATCTATTTCCCCTCAGAAAATCCCCTGAAGAAATCACAAGTTCTACACCACCACATCTTCCAAGCTCACCTGCCCCCTAAGACAAATCAAAATCTTCCTTTCGGGGGAGCACAGCGAACAATGCCACGGCTGTGCTTAGGTGAGCTATCCATAGTGTGAAGGAGCATCACATAAAACAAACAGAAGAGCAGTCTATTCCCCCTTCCCTATTCACACTGCTATTCTTTTTCCTTTTATACCAAATCACACCTGATGCGTTCAGTATCTTTAACCATTTCCTGCCTGCATCTGCAGAACACTTCTGCAGAGTCTAGAGGAAAACTGAGGGTCAAAGTGAATCCCAAGGAATGTTCTTGCATGTACAGACTGCCCTATTCCAGGGCACAGATCTTTTTAAAAATTTTGGTTCCCGTTTGCCTTCTGTAAAAGTTCAAGCAGTGCTTCACACAGCACAGTGCTTTGGTTTTGACCCAGTAAAATCATCCTTATACATTCATGTTCATTTAAAAAAATAAAAAGAAAAAAAAGCTACAAATTAGGATAAAGCTGCTGAAATGATGGGATCGTATCAGATGATTTTCCAGTAGAAATTGTTAACATCTCAAAATACTGAAAGGTCATGGGTTGCAACTCACTAAAAAGTATGTTGTGGTATGCTCCATTGATTGTTTTAGAACATGGGCAGTAGGCGTTTCCTTTCACGTCTGATTCCATAGGTCATGTTATCCAAGTTGTGTGCACTGTGAAGTTACTGGACTGACACAGACTTGTGTGGAGTAGGCAGTTCCTGCAGTCGGGTGTGCTGCATCTGGAGCTGAGAATTAAAGTACCCAAGACTGCTGTATGACCACCTGGTCATTGGACATAAATTCAAATTTATGTCGGTTTATTCCCACTTCTGACTGCCACTTTCTGATCGTCTTCTTTCCCTGCCAACAGGCTGCTTATAGTCTACTGCAGAGGTGCCACAGGCAGTTTCAACCAAGCCAGCTTGAGGATTAGAAGCAGCATAGGTTTTACAGTTGTACTGCTTCACAGGCATTC
Source organism: Chlamydotis macqueenii (assembly GCF_036417535.1). NCBI lineage: Eukaryota > Metazoa > Chordata > Aves > Otidiformes > Otididae > Chlamydotis > Chlamydotis macqueenii. The sequence continues at coordinate 27,558,139 of NC_141559.1, forward strand.
ATTCATCCTTCATCCGTTCATTTGTCCTTCTGTGCTCAGGCTGCACAGTACCACAGTTACATTGCTTCCAGTGCAATGGTTCCTTTCGCAACCTTGTGAGGATAAACTTTTAAAATAGTCTAACATAAACTGAACAGAGGATACTTCTGAAGCCAATATGCTCTTGCCACTGGCCAGAGCATGATCCTAGAGGGTCATGCGTCTTAACTCCATCTGGGACTACTGGCTGTGGTACTGTTCTTGGACACATTAAAGACAGTAATGTAGGCAGAATTTAAGCCATCAGACCCTGGCCGTTGAAGACTCATTGTCCCTTCCTATTAGTTCTTAGCATGCAAAAGAGGTGATTCATGTACACTGGCAATTAATTTGCAATCCCAAGATTGCCTCATTATACAACTACCTCTGTATGTAGGTCTGGAAATTCTCTGCAGATAGCTGATGCTTAAAGTGGAATTTTGGAGATGCAGCAATATAGCATAAAATAACATGCCTTCAGTAGAGCCCTCAGTATATTTTAATGCATTTTTTCCTGTTATTTACACATCTACATTATTACTTTCTCAGTTTTTGTTCTCTCAGCAATTGCATAATGATTTCCTCATTTCAACAAGTTTAACTTTGTAAAATCAGCTGCTCTGAAATGAAACAAGGTATTCTAACAGTGATGGTGAGTAGTTGCTGATCCTATTCACATCTTACAATTTCTGTTTTTCCTAGTATACAAGCAAACTTTGGGTCTTTGAAGAGCTCTTACATATATATTAGATTTCTTTATATGCAAAAGTAATTGAAAAGAATGACATATGTATGCCAATATTTCATACAAATGTAAATAAAATTACATTTATGATACACCAGTGTTCTGCATTACTGTAAAACTCCCTATGAGGCTTACTGCTGCTCAACATGGGTTAATATAACAGCATCAAAATAGCATCATTTTTTAAAAAATTATTAGGAATGAGAAAAACAATGGATTTGACCTAATCCTTTCTAAAGATCAGATTCTGACAAATGTTACCCATCTGTCCTAGCCCTATACTCTGCAAAAATCCAGCCCATTTTTCAGTTCAGCTACTTGCAGAGTCAAAGGTATTGCAATAAAAGAAAGACAAAATAAAGTCCAATGTTAAAGGAAATTCCACTTTCATGCGCTTTTTTAAATCACAAAACTTTCCTCACAAGTTGTGTTGATGTAAAGTCCAGAGCTGTTAAAATTTGCTGCTTCAGTGAGCCATTAATAATAAAAGTCCAAAAATTGACTTTAAATCAGGAGATTATCAAAGTAAATCACCATTTTTAAAACTGAAAACTTGATAATGTCCCAAAGTCCCATTAGGTTTTCAATAATAACTTCGTCTTTGCCCCCTTTTTTTGGTCCTTCTGATAGAACAAAATGCTCTTCTTTTTGACCTACAGGCAGATGCAGAACTTTATTCTATATTTTTCTAGTCCCACAGAGCTGTTACGAAAATTCCTATTGGTATTTATTCCAGAGAACTGTGTCTGTGAATCTGTTTTCAGAAGGAATAAGGCTATTAAAATTAGAGCTAAAAGGCAGGTATATTAGTACTCTTACCTCTGGTACCCCCGACAGCTCACTTAACTATGACTAGATAGCATCGTGGTGCTGACATGGATAATATGTTAACATCAGGTAGGATGTTTTTAAAAATTTGATTGACAAAACAAATAATCAAACAATTTGCAGCAGAATAATAATCAGAATCCAAGAGCCATGGGCCCAGCATCCCAACATCCCTACACTCACTTTGCTGAACACCAGACTCAAAATCAAATTAACCTTCACTAATAAAATATTAGATAATTCGAGAATCTCCATGTTTCACAATATGATTAATTCTTATTGTTAGCAGTCTCTGTTTCCATTTGATTGCCCTTCTCTTTTTTTTTTTTAATAAGCTTCCTCAAGTTTTTATAGTTCTCTGTTTTAAATGAAACACTACCGTAGCAGCTTTTTTGCGCTTTTATTGTTTCTGCAGAGATGTTAAAACCAGCCATACCCTAGACACTATTTGATGAATAATAACATTTAAGCCTGAGCATAGACACTGTTCAGGACATACTCATACTTGTTTACTTTAGGATTTCCTCATAGAGTCTCCATAGAGCAGTCATTAATGTTGACCAAGAATATATTTTATGTCTGCACAGAATTCACTGATATCTTCTATTATTATTGCATTGCATTATTATTGCACAACCTTTCTAATTTCTTTTGGCATGTCACCATTATTATTACTGTGCATAATGCTGAAGTTTATTTTTTCAGACTCATGCTTGGAGTTTCAAACCATCTTATTTATGAATGCATTTGTTTTACTTGACTTGATTTTAAATTACATTTAACATTTAGTTTTATTGCTCCTCTTGCACAATCTCCTCTCTTTTTTTATGAACCTTAGTATTACGGTGTTACATTCCTCCTGCCCAGTTTCCAGTGTGCCTATTACACTGATATCCTTATTCAAAACTTGTCATTCTAGTTTCCCACCTTATTTCTTAGACTTCTGCTATGTCTATAGAAGCACACATATACTGGGTCAGTTTTCTATTTTTCTGTGACATTTTTCAGTTACTGATGGCTGTTGATAGTTACTCTATATACTCATTAGACTCCAGCATAAGTAATATGATACAGCTTATAACAGGAGACAGTTAAGAGGCATAAACACGTGATTCAATTTATCAAATGAAACCTAAATTCATCATGTGTACACATTCAGAGCCTCAAAGTATCACTTAGGCTTTTCATTCTCTTTAAGTGTATGCTGTAAGAGCAGCTATTATTGTCACAAAGGAGTGACACAAGCCCTATAAATGAATCTGTTACTGAAATTCTCAAGTAGGCAGTTGGCACACTGAAAAATGTATTATCTTTCCAGTAGAATACATTCTGATATCTGTCTCAGCATGTGTTGCTGTTCCTAGGACTAGTTAGTTGCTCAAGGCCTTCATGTGCCATAAACATTTTAAACTGATACCCCTGCCAAACTATACATGACCATCTTTGATACAGAATAACATCATCTGAATTGGGAGTTAAGTATCTGTGACCTGTTCTGTGTGCTCAGAAACACTGAAGTGTAGGGAAATATGTATGTGAAAAAAATGATCTTAAATGTGTTTAACAGGTTAGGATATAGAACTTGCATTCTTCTGTGTGTGCTTGGTACCAAGCGTTTTGTGCTTGGCTCATCTGAATAGAGGAGGTTCAAGCAACGGCATCGCCCAGCCCCGCACTGAGCTCAGCGCAAACAGAACTGCAGCCCTTGGCCCCTCTCTCACTCCCCTTCCCTCAGGCTCTGTTGTCTCAAAGAAAACGGTTTCCATGTAAGAGAAGAGAGAATTTGCACTGAAGACTGGGGAAAGAAAGATGAACATAGGAACAAGAAAAACAAAAAGCTAGATGGATGTCTTTTAGGTTTCTTGTGCTTTACAGGCTATTTTCACCAGAGAGATCCCCCCTAATTTCTGAGAATATTTTCATCCAAAGAAATGGATGAAGGGAGTTCCTGTAAAGTCACTATGCTGGTTTTTTCCACAAGATGCTATTTTATTGTTAGTTAGCTTTACCTGCCTCTAGTGTCACAGAACTACACAAAACACTACCTGCCCTCCCCCCAAGCTAAACTTCAGTACAGCTTTTTTTCCAAACTAATGGATGACTTCATAATTATGACTTCATGAATCAGCCTTGGTCATTGCATATAATGAAGGGAAAAATGCAAATATATGCTTTTAAAATTACTATTATTATTTCTATCATTACTTTGCCAGCCAAACTATAGAATTTAAATGGGAAATCGCTTCCCCATTTTCCTATGTTCCCTAATTTTCTATTTTAAGATGAAGCACACCATATTTCTGGATTCCAGTATCTATGCTGCCCTCTGAAAAACACCAGTCCTCAGAACTGGCGAGAAAAAGTTGAACACAAGAGCATTAAGGGTTCAAAAATGAAGACGTGAAACATAAAGGACTCTTTATGATTTGGGGGCCTAAAAAGATTTTCTGGGTTTGACAATTCTTTTTCTCTCTTTTTGAGAAAAGAGGTTAAATAGTTTCTGCAGAACATCCTGATGCAATGGCTACAAGATTCAGACTGTCAGAGACATAGGAAAAATAATCCATGTCTTGCTATGGTACAAGCTTGTAATTACAAGGCAAAAAGAGAGTCTTTCTGGGTTTGGGTCAAAATTCACGTTAGAGTTATGCTATCGATAACATAGCATATGGGAATAAATATAGGCATAACAGTATTGGAATAAATATAGGCATAACAGCTATTTTTTTCCTCTTTGTCTTGCATTGAGTAAATATTCTATTTAACAGGCTGCTTTCAAAAGATATAGTGAAAAAAAATGAGGTTGATAAGCCAATATCTTGAGGAGTATAAGCAACATTTACAACAGTGACTAATCCCAAGTCTTCTTGTTCCAAGCAGGAAACATCATCTGACAACTTTGAACCACATGTTCAAATGAGAAGTTCATTTTAGGTAGAGTCTTAGCCTTAAATACCTTTTCTCAGTGCCCTTATTTATAGCTTAATGAAAACTATTAAAAGATGTATCTGTGGTTTACTATGTAGCCTGCAGTATGCTTTCAAAGATAGTCAAGTGTTGGGTTTTTTGGTTTGTTTTTTTTTTTTTTTTCTTGACTATTATTGCCTATATGCGTGTATTTCTGACTGACTTGCCAACCAGGAGAGAAATTTGTATCTTTCACATATTTTTGTTTGCCTAAAATAAAATTATTTCAAAATAGCTGCAGAAACAAGAAGGATGTTCAAACATTTAGATGACAGTATCAGAAATGTAGGCAATAACAGAGCACATTGTAGTCTGTAGATGGAGCTGTTTTTGCAGACTTTGTGCTGATATTGGTCCTTGAAAATGCTTGTAACAGCATACATTGTGTAAAATCAATTACGTATAAAAATCTAGCCCATTGTCAGTTACCAAAATGTTCCTCAAGTAGAAAGCATTACACTGTTTATGAGCACTCAGCTATACTGAGGAATTTCAATATTGCTGTTCTAAGTTTTCTAATAAGAGGTACACAAAAGCAGGACATTGGATGCTAGCCCTGATTTCAGAAAATCTGCAATGTTACTTCCTTCTGAAAGCACAACAGCCATTCACCAAGAGCAGCACATCTGCGTCTCTGTAAATCAAGGCCAGGTTATCCCCTGAGAAACAGCCACTGATCTCTCAAATGTACAATGTGTTTGTTTTTCTGTTGTGCTGTCATTACACTCTTTCTTCATGCTGTTAGCTTTAAGGTGATCACTATGTAACAGTACCATTGTTGACTGTAGGTCTTTCTGGCCACCAAAACCAGTCCTATTCAACGGTCAGAGACAGTCCTGCAAAAATGTCCATAGCCACCCTTCCTGCAGAGAGAGTCAGTCTAGTCAGTAAGTCAGTCTAAATGAATGAATACAGATCACTCCCACAAGAAAAGACACAGCCTTGCACTAGTAGGTAGAAGATAAAGATTAAAGAATACAAAAGTTAAAGATTTGGTTTTCATCATACAAAAAATGCCTCTAAATTCTCACAGTTCATTCCACCCCCTTTAGTCTACTGTATCTACTTTACAGAGACCTCTTGTAGGATTTTCCACAACAATGTTTTAAATAAGGGCAGGGAATCCTAGCAATTCCCCTTCCTAAGTTTCTTAATTACCAGTTGATTACAAATACAATGATAGGAGACAAAGTTTCAAAACCAGCTTCTGTTTTGAGGGAATAACAGCACCTGTGCATTCACGAAGGAAGTGCACTTGGCTGTCTGCTGTTGACGAGCTGCTCGTATGCAAACATTATTATTTCTCTCAGTCTCTTCCTTTGTCAAAGCTCAATTTCCTTTCACAATCTGGGGCTGAATTGATTACTTTTTTCCCCGTTTGAGTTTATAAACACACAGTAAACAGGTGAAACAAATCACTTCGGGTGATTAAAGGGTTCCAACCGTTGTCTCCAGATGGGCATTTGTAAGATCCAATTTTGAACATCATTTTGTTTTACAGATGTCTTATGTATTTTTGCTACAGTTTTCTAAATGATGCATTAAAGAGGGAAGATTTTCCTGCTTGGATTAGTCAGTGTATGCTGTTTTGCAAAAAGATCAATTAGGATTATTTTTTTTTATCTTTTTTACTGTCGGGACCATAATACACAAACTTCAGAAGCTTTTATAGTACTTACCAGCTATTTGTCTCTTATGTTATTTACAAACTGTAACAAATAGAGCTACATGATTATAGTGTCATTATAACCACTGGTTTAAAGAGTTTATCAATGTTTTTCAAATGAAGACTGTCTCTATTATCATTTCAGAGAAAACAGATTTTCTTGATTTGATGAACCCAAGAAACAAGTACCAAACAGTAGACTCCAGGCAAACTGAGATATTTGGAAGGAAACTTTATCTATTCTGATCCCAGCAGATAAGAAAACAGTCTTGAAGGGAAAAAGCGCTGCAGCAAGCACACCATGATGCACCAGCCATTACATCTTGCAGCCTGACTGATTTCTCATTAAGTTCAATGGAAAGACTCTTGCTGACTTCAGTAGTAGTTAGCAAGAGATCAAGACTAACACAATCCAAAGCTGGAAGAAAAGCGATGACAGTGGGATATAGCATGATCACAGCAGACAAAATCATGTGCTAATGATTCTAGTGATGAAACTAAAGTGCTACCTAAAAATGCTTTAAAGTAATACATAGAACATGGTGCAGATGTTGAATAATTGACATTCTTGCAAGTGTCTATTGCTTGAGCATTTACCTGCACATATTTACATCCCAAAAATTCTAAATGTGCACATTCCATCTTATAATTATTTTCTAAGTGTTAGTGTTTGTCTCCCTGGTTTCTCCTTGTTGTGATAAATGAGCATAATGAGTTAATTCTTTTCAGTTGGCATGTGCATCCCTGCTATGTTTCATGGAACAAGATATCTGTAGCATTATCAGCAGCTTCCACTGAAGTGAGAAAACATTAGAAGTCCGATCCTGAAATTGAAGGGCCTCAGTGAGAGTTCAGAGCCCTTTGTTTGGTAGGGGGTCCCACTGCTCCAGCCTAGTGACTGACTGAAAAGTAAATGTCCAAAGACTGGGAAGCAAATTGACATAGTACCCTACTGAATAATGTTTGTGTGGCTACAGAATGGTTTTCAGTGGTATAACAAGTCTTCAGTTGCTTGTAGCCATTATAAATCCTCCTTCAGCTCAAACGTCTACCATCTTTTAGAGACCTTAGAGACAGAGATGTGGGGAGGTCAAAGGTCTGTGTGTAAATACCACAGCGCACAGTGTACCTACAAGGACTTCAGCACTCACCTCTTTCACTGACTTCAGAAGGACTGCATAAGTTCAGGCCACTTGAAAGAACAGTGGAGAAGCAGAACAGTCATTATGACAGATGACATCAAGCATCAGAGAAGTCCATCTGTTCCCCTTCCACGCAGTTTATGGTTGCCTGATCACAGAGAGATGAACTCTTTGGAAGTTCTTTCCCAGACACCTACAGAGGCAAAAGGGCTTGCCACCACACAGCCCTACTGTCAAAATATTGTGCTTTTCTACTAATTCTACTTACCTTGGAATCTCTGGTCCACCAGGGCTGATTTTTCTCATATGTCTTCTGCCTTTCCATCACCCCAGCTTCCTTGCTTATTCTCTCCTCTCTCAACCCAATTTCTATCTGCTATTATTCTACAATACTCCTTTATTTCCTTTGCATCCTAATAGTTTCTCAATATTCTTGTTTCACTTCTATACCTATTTTTGCATTCAGCAAACTGTTCCCCAGTCTCAGTTCTTTTGCTTTTGCCCCAGATCCTGTACCTCATCATCCTCCCTTTCATTCTTGGCCTACTCACACAATCCTCTTTTTTCTTCCTACACCATGTTCAGCTTCACTCAGTGCACAACTCAGCATGTCTGCTGCTCCTCCTTGTGACTGGTGCTTTGCCATACAAAATATATGTAAGGTTATCAAACGGAGTAAGGAAATGAGCCCTAATGACAGAGCTACACCACGAAAGACGATAGACAGTTGTTAGCCATGTGTAACTGGAATATATGGGGCAATATCCTCCATCATACATACACATTATCCCATACTCAGCCTCCTCACCTCGCTGATTTTCTGAGTAACACCTCAGCATGGAACCTCCAGCCTGCACTAAGAGGAGTTTTCACTCCTGATGGAAACACCCTGGCAAAAATGGACAAAGATCAAAATCAAGGACCAACTGAAAAATTAGCTACTACTCCTTCGGGTTGAAAGTAAAGAGACAGACAAACAACTTGCCACCCTTAGGTACCAGTGATGGCAAGGTAACCTTTCCAGCAAACAAAACTACTGGCAGGAGTGGCTAAGCCTCCTTTGCAAATGACAGCTAACAGTGCAGACTCCATTCTCTTCTCGGATTCTTTTGGCTATAGAGATTAACATCCAGAGACAGCTCAACTACAGAGGTTTTTTCAAGCTGCAACTGAGAGTCATTCCACATTTTCCACTACCCTTAATTATGGCAATGATGGCTTCTCTAGGAAAATGCTCCCAAACTTACATGACAAATTTGAGGGAGTGTAACAATTGCAGCTAGAAAACAATATCTCACTATGTTAATTAAGCAAATTTGTTTCTAAGAAAAGCCTCTTAGGGAACAAATTAGACATTTCATAGCAATTGTTAATGTACTGGCAAATTAGAATAAATTAGATTTTTATCAAAGGCTCTGTAGTAAAGAGCTGTCAATACTCTCTTGTCAGCTAAGTCCTTCCTGCACAAAGGCATTATTGAGGGAACGGTCAAGGCTCCTCCACCTCCTCCCCATCTTGTTTTTCAGAATGACTGCCTGCTACGTTTTTGTAATCTCGCTTGTGCAAAAGGTAGGCTCTTGGCTTATCACTCAAATTTCAACAAGAAAGACAAGTACCCTGCTTTTCATCTGATCCTTGTCCTTTGACTTACCTCACTCAGACAGACAGTAGTTAAAATGTCCATCAGTACAGCTGCATGAGTTGTTTCACACAAACAATCCACATCTTTAAAGAGCAGTCACCAGACAGGGAGATACAACAACAGAATTTTATCTTAGCCAAAGAGAATTACTGCTGGTACCTATTGGGAATAGGAATAATATAACTGAGAATAAGAATAATGTGAATATAATAGAAATCTGACAGTAGCACATAAAACAAAATCAATGTGCACTCTGAAGAAAACTAGCAATTCAAAGTAATTATTCCAGGGTAGGAGGAGATGCCTCAAGAGTCCCACAAGCATGAGAAAATCATTACTTGTTTATGGGTTATCACCTGCTAGAAGTAAAGATCATCAGGCACTTTGGACAGTGTCTGGCAGCCCAGGCTTAAGCTAGCTCAATTTGAAAGGCAGGAATCATGACTACAAAGTTACCTTCATTACCAAGTTGTACCTACTCTTTGGAGGAGACGGGAACTAGGGGCTAGAGGGCAACAACGCAGCTGATGTATATTTTAGTCAGATCTTCTGCTCTCTTAGGACAAGACACCCAGCACTCAAATAAAGCTGTTTCACAGTTAGTATGTAATACCAAAATCACCAGTTTAGCTAAATAAAAATGAAAAAGCAGGTAAAGGAGAGGAGAACGAATTACCCTGTGGGAATAAATATGTAAGTGCAGTAAAAGTATTGCAAAATGAATAGGTTTGAAATTCTTGACACAGAAATTGATGATTCAAAACGGAAGATCACTCTGTTTCTGATAGCATTTAGGTGTTAGAGTATTAGCATAGTTATAACGTCTACTAGGGGCTGAGTACCATGATGACGGCAGATATTGGATTTATCACGTATTTGATGGTTAACTATAAACTGAGTTATTTTTGCTAAAACAAATATCTATTCTATAATTACCCACCACTCAAGTATGAAATTTCCAAAATGTAGGAATATCTTGAATGAAATTTATATGCTGTAGCAGGTGAATATCAATGCAGAAGATTACTTGCACAAGTTCTTATCAGGAGCATTGTTTTATGAATATTGTCTGATGCCTAACGTTTGTACCTAAAAATCTTGGGCAAGTCTGCCTAGAACCTAGATGTGGAATTGTAACAATTAGGACATGTCATACCTTCCTTCATTTCAACTGTGTCCTACTGTTCTAATTGCAGCAGAACAGAAAGGATTTTTTAACATGCTTTGGGAACCCTCTGGATCTGAAGCAAAATATTAATTTAAAAACCATTCCCTTGTGTTGTTTTGGAAAACATTCGGATGTCAGATTAAAGAACATGCAGTTAGTTACTCAGTATGCTATAGCAGTAACACACTATGGACATAAATATAGCCATCATTTCCTTGGTTTTAAGGAAGTACAAAAATTTCTTAAAATGTGATCTGGCATGCACTTATCAGCATTCCCTCTAGTAGTGGAAGAAATTTTGAATACTGTTCTTATTTAATTAATATGATTAATGATTTTGCAAGTCATTATTTGGTCATTGTTAAATGAAACAAAATAGAGTGATCAGGGAAGTTGGTGGAAAATACATTAATTCAGAGTTTAGCCCAGAACTCAAAGCAGTCATGCTAAGAAAAATGTTAAAAACACACGAAGTATGGTGATATGGAGTATATAAAATACAAAATGTCTGTCTCCCTTGTTCCTTGCATCTATAACAAAGATCACAAGACAGAAAACAAGACTTGTTTTTCTTTCACTGTCTCTCTTGATACCTTCCTGTTGCTCTTTTTATCTAAGCTTTTAAATTGTAATTACTTACAGTAAACTTTTTAATTATTTTTTGCATGTTCTTCTAAAGTTTTCAGCATACATGGATTGCTAATACAATTATAGGGCAACAAGAAGAATGGCATCCTAACTGAGGACCGAGGAACCGAGAAAGCAAATGAGATATTTTCATGCTTTATGCATATATTTCTTTTAGTGCTTTTATTGCTTCTACATGGCCTGAGGAAAAGCTCATGTGGCTCCTTCAATCTCTGGATGAACCAGTTGCAGTCTGGGGCTCTTTGGCAGACTATCTGAAGTCAGTTTATGTCTACTGAAATAAATGCATGCGGACTTATCAGGTTCTGTAGCTTTTGGACAGATGACTAATAATCCTGACAGATTGGCTGTTAATTTTTTAATTAGAGATAAATCCTCTGTTATGTAGCAGAGTAACAGGATCCAGCTGTATTGTTACTTTTCAATCAGGTTGTGCAGTAACAGGATTAACTAACTCTTTGAGAAAGAGTTGCTCTACTGCTATACATATGGTTAACCAGGTGTCCCACTGCTTTAAAATAACATCCAAGGAACGTTCTTTTTCTTCCAGCACTGCCTTCATGGGGGCAAAACCACCTAAAAAGCACAACGCCATCAGAACTCCAGGAAGACAAAAAACTCTGCTTTTATCCTTCTCCCAACCCTAAGCTTTGGCTGATTCTAGATACATCCTGATCTCTAAAGGTTTCTTAAGCACAGTTTTTGCTTTCTTTTACAGGTACATGGCCATTATCGATCCCTTGAAACCTAGGCTCTCTGCAACTGCTACCAAGGTGGTCATTGGGAGCATATGGATTTTGGCTTTCCTGTTGGCTTTTCCCCAGTGCCTATACTCGATAACCAAGGTGATGCCTGGGAGAACTCTTTGCTATGTAGCATGGCCAGGTGGTCCAAAACAGCATTTTACGTAAGTTTTTGTTCCTTTAAATTTGTGCATGGTGGTGTCTACACTTGCAATGTCTTGGCAAAAGCTGTAGAGTATCAAGCAGATACTCTATATGCAGATACTCTATATCCAGAATAACTAACAGCATTGATCACTAAGAAATGTAAAGCAAGTCTTCTAAGCTAGGAAGACAGAGCATTTTAAGTGACAAGTGGAACAGATTTATTCTCTTCCACTTCTATGAGTGTTCTCCATCTCATGCTGCATGTTTACCGTCATTGCTTCACTTAAGATGGCTACCACTCCTATACAGACAGAGATGGACAGAAATAGGGACAGAACATGCAATTCAAAGCAAATTTTCTTTTCAGCCTAACCAGGAAAACAAGTATTTCCAGCCTCTCCTTGTCCTAATCAGATTTCTTCCTCTGGATCTCTTCATGAGAGGGTTGTATTTTCCCACTTCATTCTGTTACAGTCTCAAAATTACGTATCTCAGATATCAGTTTAAATAAGAGAACTGTAAAACCTATAACTGGGTTTAGTTTCTGAAAGTGTAGAATAACAGTCAATTAAATTTAATATATCCTATTTGTCTCTCTGACAGAATTAGTAATAAGTGGTTACCTAGCCATAGAACCATTATCTGCCCTTTCATGTCTTCATGGCATTTAAAATAACCCAGTGTTCAAGGCTGAAGGCCTGTGTAATCATCCAGCATCAAATTTGACTTTTTGCTCTCCTTCAGGCAGGCAAAAGAGGCCCTGATTGTATACAATTTTTATCACTTTAGAAGCCACGCACAGATATTTCTCTTCAGGGCAGTAAAGTCACTCTCAGTGACGGCTGGGGATTCTTCACTGATCATTCACCAGGATTTTATCTGAAGATGGCATTTAAGCAGGAACTAACAGGAGGCAAAAGAAGTTATCTTTTTTTTTTTTTCCCCAGTGCTTACATCAACAGCCATGAATATATTGCAGGTAGGCAGCAGATCTGTGATGCCTATGTGCAACAGATCTGCCATATGAATAGGACCCTTATCAGGGCCTTTGTATAAATATATCATTTAAATATTTATTTTCCTCTTTAATTTATAGTCCAGACTAGAGATCAAAACACCTTGCTTGCCCTTAGGAGACTTGGCTGTGCAATAATTAAATCAATTCAGCTAGTTATGGACAAGCACACCTTATTCTGCAGTCACTAATCATGATAACTATAGAGTCATTCTTAATTCATGCTAGTGCAAGTTCAGAATTAGAACTAGAAACCCCATAAAGCACTTGCATTAAGATGTAAGTAAATTTGCAGTGCAATTAAAGACTTTCAAAAAGACAGTAAAAACACCAAGGAATAGCCAGTCAATGCAAAACATGTTTTGTGCTATGACTTTTAGCAGCCATTGGTATAGCTCCTCTGAAAGCACTTGTCAGCTTAATGCTTTTTCATTGCAGGTATCATGCCATTGTGATTGTGCTGGTCTACTGCTTTCCACTGCTTGTCATGGGCATCACTTATTCCATAGTGGGAATTACCCTCTGGGGCGGAGCAATACCAGGTGACACATCCGACAAATATCACGAGCAGCTCAAAGCTAAGAGAAAGGTATTGTTCCATAAAACCTCACCAAATGAATCTTGAGAACATCATCTGCAATTGTATTACAAAGTATCACAGTATATTCCTTCAGAAACACCAAGTCACTTGAAATAACAGTAATGAGATATCTCCTTCAAAAAAAAAAAAGTGGATGTTTGACAAGTTGTCTTCTATGTTCACTAGCTGTTCTTTTTCTAAGTTTACTGTTCTTCATTAAACAAAGGTAACATTTGGATTTTAACTTCTTTTTCTACATATAGTGGCATATAGCTTGTCTGATATGTGAAAACTAAGCCCAAATGTTTAGCCTTTACAGAGCTAAAATATTGACTTTTGAACAATGGGCTAGTAAACCATTGTCTTTTCTTAGGCCAGATTCTCATCCTACTGAAAGAAAAGTGAATTTTGCTGTAATTTTCAATAGATTAAGGCCCATGCATCTTTGAGATGAGTGCACATCAGCCTATTCATACTGAATAATGTAGCTGTTAAATTAATAACTTTTGATGAGAAACACAAACTCTTTTTTCCCCTGTTATTTTATTTCCATATTCTTCACTGTAAGTATTGCCTAATCCAACAAGACTGTGGATTGCTTAGAACTAATTATTTGACTATTTCCAGTTCAGTTTTCATGGTGTTGCAGTGCCAGGAAGGTTTCTTTCTTATATCATTTTTTTTCTTAGCCTAACTTTTCTTCTTTAATACGGCAGCCCTTCTGCTTTTTATTTCACACTGAAATGCATTTAACCTTTTGAATTTGTAAAAATTATACCCAGACATGGAATTCTAACCATGCTGTAGCAATAGTAAAGTGCAGCATTTTGGGAGATCTTCTGTAAATACTGGAGAACACTGATGTTCACATTTCTTTGAGGACACTGTCAGGAATGGCAGTGGTTTTCCCCCACATGCTACACAGAAAAAGTTGTTAAGGCAGAGGGTATATGAAAGGAAAGATTAGGATCATTTTCTTTCTCATACATCTTCAGACTCATAAGAGACAAGTGCAAAACTTTCTATGGCAAGTTGCAGTTGTCAAAATGGTAGACATGCCTTGATAGCTTTATGATATGATGTGGAATGCCTCACAAGAAACCAAAGGTGTTACTTATTTTTGCCTTTACATAGCTTTTTTTAAGAGAGCAAAATGCTAGCCTCTCTTAAGAAACACCAAGGAGTAGCCAGCCAAATACAGTTTGACTAGTATTATCACTACTATTTCCTTGTAACAGTTCAAACATTATTTGGAATGTGAGTGGAGAGAAAATTATGAAAAATTGTCATGGAAAACTAACAGGTATGCTTTGCGTATTTGTCCCAAAGTGAAATTATTGGACTAATTTCCAGAAATGCTGAAAGCATTTGAAAAGATCTGCATTTCACTCTTTAACATTATCCACAGAAGTCCAACATTATCCTTACAGTCTTTGCCATGCGTGTTGTCACTTACTCAAAAGTGTATTTTCAAAGGTACAAAATAACCTTTCCTATAGAGCATCAGCAGAAAGATTTCACTGGTCAATTAACTATGCTGTTATCAATACTGCCCTTTCAGACAGTGAAAAAAGGGAAGCAAATACTCAGTGGGGAGTGCCCAGGGTCTGAAAACTGAGGAATCACGTTCTGTAACAGGCAGTTTGCAAAAGCAAGTGTGGAAAGAAAACTACTAAAAGATAACTTGGAGAACCAGGAAATACCAGAACTTCAGTACCTGTTTGAAGGTTTACGACAGAACTTCTGTCACAAAAAACAAAGGTCTCCGAAGAAAAAGCTAGCTCTTACTATATGCTATCAAGGGTCAATTTAAATCTCTTGAATACTTTAGAAATAGCACCTCTTTAGACCTCTAAATATATGCAAGAGACAAGGAGTAGCATCCTTAATTAAAGGATTTTAAATACAAGATTACTGGAAAGCATGCTTTCAACACATGCAACATGGGGATTAAATTATGTGCAGATATATTGTAACTGCATCAGTGACTTTGTTGGCAGAGCTCCATGACAGCTCTTCAGTTCCACTGCTGTGGTCTCCGTCAGGATTTATGAAATAACTGGTATTTTGGAAGACAAATCATAATTGGTCATTCATGGAGATGAACTAATAGACTGGAATCCAAATAAAGCTATCACTCAGCCTGCCTCTAGTAACAGAGCTATTGCTTTTCCTTTATTCAGGCAAAGAAATAATCTGTTTTTCTTGCTATTTAGCATGCAGATATCTAGACATATGGAAAGTCGGTACTGGCTGCACTTGTAATGAAGGAGAAATATAAAATAGCTAACTGCATGTTTCTTATTATGCAATGGTACAGTGCGAAGGATGTTTGATTAGGATTGTTCCAAATGGTATTTAATGTCACGAAGGTAGTTAGCAGTAAGACCTTTTAAAGAAGCCATATTTGCTAAAAAAAAGATTTGAATCTTGAAAAAGTTATTAATAGTTTGATAGATAGTCTCATCACTTCGTATGTGTGGCTGTGCAATGCACCCTGAATCCTTCTGAAAGCAACATCAAAGACCAAAGAATTCAAACTATTTCACAGCATGCACTACAGGCTGGGCAACACAAAGTCATACCTAGTCAAAGGGTCAAAGACTTGAAATTTTTAGAAATTCAGGACTATATGTGACTACTACTACTTTTTTTTTTTTTTTGACAGATCAAATGTTTCAGTTTTGACTGACATCAATCTTTTGAACTTCTGAACATCCACTACATGTGGGAACCTTGCAGACTTTACCCCTTCTTAAAGCTCCTGGCATGAGACTGACTGATGTTCAGCTGAACATCATTTATTCTCCTGCATTCTCACAAGATGGAATTATAGTTTCAATACTGTCATACATAACTGAAGTTTATATAGGCATGTTGATAGTAACTGATAATGTTACTACCAGTTTTACTAGGCCAAAGTGTTCTTTATATTCAATGCAAATAATTAGAGACTTGCTCTCAGATGTTGTCTCCACACTCTGTTTTTTCTATCTAAGCTTCTGTTCCAATCCCTCTTACAACTTTACTTAACCTGTAAGAGGGGATAATCATGTACTGTAAATAAAATCAATCAGTTACTATTGTCTTAGTCAAGAGATGCAATTCTGATACAACTTTCTTCTGAAAAAAGAGCGTTTCTCTCAACAGAAGATGCCATTGCCTTGTCCCACTTGGAGGAATACAGAACAGAAAATACTCTCCTTAACTTTTACGTCTTATCTTTACAATTCCCCTTACCTCTGTTAATTTTACGATAACATGTCACTGTGCATCTTTTTCAGCAATTTTCATAATTCCTCCATACTTATGCCTCTGCCTGTATTCTTTGCTTCTCCTAACACAGCTTGAGGTGTCATTTCAACTTCTTACTGCAATGAAGACTGACTAAAAGCTACATTTTTCCAATATTAAAATTGTTTTGGAAATTTGCATGTAAAAACAGAAAAAAAAAACCCATATGTTTGCTAGTTACTCACAGTGTTCCAGGAAGCACTAAGGAGATGGTCAGGTTTACCAGCTTAGCTACATAAGGAAATTTATGAATTTTTCTAATACACATTTTGACAGGAAAAGTAGGCATCTCATATCCTTTTACAGTCAAATGCATCTATTTAATCAGTTAATATAGTATATGCAACACAGTGGAGGAGAAAATGAAAAGTAGAAAACTTAAGACTTCCATCTAAAAAGGAAATAATTTTCAAAACAATATGGGACTGGAGGAATAATGATGTCACAAGAACCACTTTTGAATATGAATTTGAAATATCACATAGTGTGAGAAGCCAAATCAAAGAAGACGGGAGGCAAGTCAGGGTCAGAACGGTTAAATGTATATTCGAAAATCACTCAAAATTACTGTGTGAAAAGCTTTTACTAAGATAAACAGAAATATCCAGGTGAAGTCTTAAAGGACTTAAATATTACAGAAAGGCATCTCAACCATTTAAAATAATTTTATTACATACTTACATTACATATTTAACCTCTTTCACAAACTATGGAAGTAAGCAACAGAACAAAATCTGAGCAATGGCTCTCTGTAAGAACTACGACATGAACACTCACACGTATTTCTCTGGTTTGTTCTGTTTTTTTGTTGGTTTGTTGTTTTTTTTTTCCCCCTCTCATGGATTTAGAGGAAGTCCAAGGTTGGCCAACTAAAATGATCAAAGGTCTTATAAGGAGACTAAAATGGCCTGGACTTCTCAGTTTGGACAGAAGGAGGCCAAGGAATGAGATGATCAAGGAGTGGTAGATAAAGCGACTGAAGAACTGTTGATCCTCAAATTTCAAAATATAAGAACTAATAGGAGAGAAGTTTAAAGCAGGTAGCAGAGAGAGTACTTTAAGAAAGGGTAATTTAAGAGTTGGTAAAGAGATTCTGAGACTCTCACCTGACAGATACTATGATCTCAGAAGGTTCTGAATGGGATTAGGCAAATTAACAGGCAATAAATTAATAAACAGATACTGAAAGGATGAAGCAGGGATGCACCCTTCTCTGATATAATTTTGGATGCTGGAACAGTATTAGGAACATAAAAGATGAAAAATGGCCACGTTCGTGGGATCTCCCTAAACAGCACCTGCTACTGCCATTGTCTGATCCTGGAGGAATTGTGTTATGTCCTTATGTTCCTTTATATGTAGCAGTACAGCTATAAAAATACAGTTCAGCATCTTATTCCTGACTTGTCACTGACTTTGAGTGCAACTAAAAAGGCAGATTTTCCTTTTTTATTTTTTTAACCACATATGAATACATGACATTAAATAATGTTAATATACATTTTATACTACATTGCACAAAATAAGAAAAGCACTAGTTAGAAATAATGATACTTTTGCTAGCATTAAATAGTAGCTGACCAGGTCAGGATGAAAGAAGCTGAATTGTTTCACTATGCAGTAGTTTATCAAGGGGCATATTTTGTTACATTAAAAAAAAAAAAAAAAGGCAAGAGAGTCAAAGCCCTAAACATTACAATGTAGCATCAAAACTCATGGAACACTGAATTAATTATGAGCACCCACAAAGGCTGACACAGATTAGGAAAAACAATATCAGAATAATTGTTTTTATAATCATCATATAAGGCTTATTCATAAAAATATTCATAAAAATTATAATCATAATATAAAGCTTATTCATAAAAAGGTGATGACAATATTACACTATGAAATCACACATCACATGTTAAGTAATTCTAAAATTCAAGATCCTTATTGTTAACAAGCAACCACTAAATCTAGACAGAGAGACTAGTTAGATAGTGCCCCATTCATAAAACCTCATGTGAAAGTTTGCATCCAGCCATAAGAAACAAAATGTTTTGACACTCTGGATCCAAGGATTTGTCTTGCATATGACTTCATATTTCCTGCCCACACTATCTTGAAACCCCACTTTTATCCGAGACATTTATTCAGACTTCTTCAAGGTTGGAAAATAATTGCTACCCCAGGGGACTGTGCAAAGACATGGTAAGTTTAATACCTGCCCAGTTATTCAGGCATCCATCTTCTCCTAGCTTTTCCCAGCATAAGGACCTGCACTCCCATCTGCAATAACTTCTATGTTATATTCCATTTTCAAAATGGCATAAGGGAGTCAAACAGTTTAATAAAACAGAAATTCAATATAACTTGATTATCCTGAATTCCAATAAAAACACCAGCTGCAATCAACTACTCTACATAGCTTTGTATTACAGGCTTCAAGGGATAGCCAAATCTTCACAACTGACACCCTCGTCTGTACTGAATCATCACCTATGAATGTTTTTTAAAAGTCAAACAGTAATAACCACAGAATTTTTTGGCCTTTATTCAGATAATGGTCTACCAAGGCTTATGTCTCCATATTCACTTCTCCATGTCATGCATGCAAAGAGAACCAAATCCTGGAGCACACAGCTGCAGGAGGAAGGCATCTGGGTTACAGCTCATTCAAACTTGCCATGTAATAGCAGACTGTGGAAGAAACTTGTATTGCTGTCTTGCCTTGCCCACCACTTCATGGGGCACGAATGTTTCCACCTTGGAGATTGATTTGTGCTTGTGCTTCATGGACAGAAATGACTGCCATAGTGATGTAGGAGCACTCTGCTTACATACTGACAAGGCGCCCATGCCAGAACTGTGCAAACAAACACAACGGGGCACGTGCCCTTTCTCGCTGGGAAAGTACCTCTTCCCTTTGGTCGATTTTACATTCCTCAGAGTGATAAGTGAAACAACCTACCCATTCTATTGTGGGGTAATGAGGTACAGAAATTCCATTTGTTGTGAATAATATATACCTCCTGCCAAAAAAAGGTGCCTGTGTAATTTTTTGGTCCATCAGTAATCCTCTTCTGTAAATGGGTCTGCTCTTTGACTATGCAGAGATTGACAATGAAAATAAAACGTAGGAAAAAAGAGAGAGTGCTGGAACAGAAACAAGAGAGGAGAGGAATCTAGAAAATTAAACCCTGTTCTAAAAACAGGTTGTTTCTGATCTAACAGACACAGCAATATGGCTTATATTGTGTGGATGGCTATACTGCTTGAGTATGTGAAGTTGCATACAGCTACAGATAAATAATTATTTATCCAAAATGTTGATGGTATTACCAGCACCTTGTAGGCCAAAGCTTTATCATGGTGGAAAACCACAGATGTACTTCAGTGCCAATCATAAATACATCAAGCATTGTCCAGCACATTCATAAAGCAAAAGACTAAGTAATACCAGATCGAAGGACAATTTACCCCAGCTAGCACCAGTTCTGTACATTCCAATTCTTTGTTGCCAGGCAACAACAAAAAAAACCCCGAGATATTTTTTTTTATGATTCCAGTCCTTACATGGAAATGACCACTGACTTAATCCTTAGGTGGCTTAAGGTGCGACAAAAATGCCACCCAAAGTGGAAGCCTATTATGCTCATACACTGTCTTTCCTCTACATGAAATACAAACAACTGAACTAAAAGTTTCTGAAGTTATTAACTCTGAATCTCCCTTTGCTTCCCTGTTCGTAAAATCAGCCTAACTTTATTATGTCATACTTTTAAGTCACTCTCCTCTGAGGTTAGACTTACCTAATCATATATCTTAGACTTTGTGAAACTACTCTAGAAATTAAATGCATTTGAAGATTTTCATATAAATGAGAGACAGCAAGTTTTAAACATCAGTTGCCTCAGATCTGAGAAGAAATGGAACCAGACAAGTACCTGCTTTTAAGTGTCCCCCAAAAGTAGATTTGTTCCTTGTTTGCCAAACACAGGAAGACACTGAACTGTGTCCAGAGCTTTCTCCACTTATTTCTTGGATGTTAGTTTGTCTCTTTCAATGTTAAAATGTTAAATGAAAACAGGACAGAAACCAGCCTCAGGGCCGGCCGGAGACCTGTCATCGCAGGCAACTCTAACAGAATCCCTTTGATACCATCTTAAATCTCCATCTGAAAAATATTTTGCTTTCTAGACTGCTACATGTAATGGAAAGTGTTCTAAAAATCTCAGTACTCCCACAGTTCCAGTTTCCAGGTTGAATTTATTTATGGAAAGCTGTATTTATGCTCTTGTTTTCTCTTAGCTTAATTAATTACTTATTATTCTTCACTGGTGCCAGTTCAACAGATGTTTTCATAGAATCATAGAATAGTTTGGGTTGGAAGGGACCTTAAAGGTCATCTAGTTCCAATCCCCCTGCCATGAACAGGGACATCTTCCACTAGACCAGGTTGCTCAAAGCCCCATCCAACCTGGCCTTGAACACTTCCAGGGATGGGGCAGCCACAACTTCCCTGGGCAACCTATTCCAATACCTCGCCACCCCTTCAGTAAAGAATTTCTTCCTTATGTCTATACCTAAATCTACCTTCTTCCAGTTTAAAGCCATTACTCCTTGTCCTATCACTACATGCCCTTGTCAACAGTCCCTCTCCAGTTTTCTCATAAGCCCCCTTTAGGCACTGGAAGGCCGCTATAAGGTCTCCCTGGAGCCTCCTCTTCTCCAGGCTAAACAGCCACAACTCTCTCAGCCTGTCCTCATAGGAAAAGTGCTCCAGCCCTCTGATCATCTTCGTGGCCCTCCTCTGGACTCATTCCAACAGGTCCATGTCCTTCTTATGTTGGGGGCTCCAGAGCTGGACACAGTACTCCAGGTGAGGTCTCACCAGAGCAGAGTAGAGGGGCAGAATTACCTCCCTCAACCTGTTGGCCATGCTTCTTATGCAAGAAGTGACCAAAAGCAGACAAGAAATGCCAGAGATGGCATGGTCTTCCATACTGGTAATAACACTTTCCTGTCTCCACTGAAAGTGTCTCATCTGGAAATCCTAATATCTCATTTATTCCTTTCATTACAGTGATGACCTGGTCGTGCTGTAATGAATCAATACATCTGTCTCCTCATTTGTTCACACCAGCTCAGTCCACAGTTCACAGCACAAA
The DNA here is from genome assembly GCF_036417535.1 of Chlamydotis macqueenii. Lineage (NCBI taxonomy): Eukaryota > Metazoa > Chordata > Aves > Otidiformes > Otididae > Chlamydotis > Chlamydotis macqueenii. Next base: position 27,579,898 of record NC_141559.1, read on the forward strand.
ATTTTACTAGTCCTTACTTCAGCAAATCCCAGAATTTTTCTGAGTATGATCCTACCTATGGAAGAACAACGTAAAACCATCTCCAAAACTAGCACAGTATCAATCCAGCAGTTTCTATCTCCTCTGTGATATCTGTCACTGCCACGGCCCCACTTAGAGACCCAACCACTACAAGCACCTCACTAAGTATATGATCAGCACTTTGAAGTTGCATTTATGCTCCTGAAGTTCTTCAGCATCCCAGATCTGCTATGCCTCTGCAGTAGCAAAGATGCACACAATTGTGCTTTCGCCAAACAGATTTGACATGCTTTTCCTCTTTTGTATAAAACACCTCAGTAAATATGTCAAATAGGCCCAACCTCAAGACTGACACTTACAGAATATATCCTGGCTTCGAGGGAGGTTAGTATTAAATACTTTCTAATAAAAAATGTTTCTCTGCACTACCTTTCCAGTGGAAAGTGTTTCGCAAATCCTGCTCAGTAGTGAAATGCAACAGTTAAAAGTTACATGCAAAAATTATTAACTAAAATAGGTTTTCTCTGGGCACTTCTTACTATGATATCCTCTGGCAACTTAAGGGAGGTGTATGAAATACACTTGTTAACATGATAAATGCAAACCAATTCTATTAAAGCTGGAGCCCGACTTCACAAACAGTTACACATGCCTGAAACTGGTTTTGTAACGCTGTAGGTGAAGTTACAGGAGGGGATGTAGCATGCTGCTTAGCACGCTTCCTATGAACAACTGATGGTAATTCTGTCTATGGCTCTGCACGAATAAGTCAGCACGGGTCATGAACTAGACTGCAGATGTTAGTGTCCCACGAATGGCTTGAGCAGTTGTCCCATATCCCTAAAGACAGATACCCTGCCAGACTCACCAGATTGCTATTAGCACAATGGCAAAAGTTACTACTTGCAAGTAATTGCTATTACAGTTAAAAGCTTGAAGAACAGGGTTTTTTTTACCTTATTTTCTCATTAGCTTAACAAAAGCTTCTAAAAGGTAATAAGGGCTGGAATATCATATGAATAAATACCTGGTGAAAATACTAACAGGTCTTTTCCTGTTTTCATCCATAATACATCTCTATAGCTATTAAAAATCTCAACAAGAATACAACAGTCTATTGACAGATAAACTTAATGTGAGCATTTTAATTCACCATTAATTAAATTCTTGAAATTTTGTACAGTACGTATAATGGCAATATATGCCTAAACACATACACACAGAGAGCCTATTTTCTAGCAGTACTAGGCAGCATGGCCAATACTCTAATTAAATTTATTTTTTTAAAATTTTTTTAAAGTTCTGTTAAATCCTTTCCATTACCAAGTATACAGACTAAACATCTACTTAAAATGTAGGAAATGAGGAAAGTAATTCTTAATATTATGCATCATAATTTTCCTCTTACAGTCTCACTCTTCACATGCTTAGAAGTTGCCTAGGGAAAGACTGCGACATGAGATAATGGGGAATTATTTCATTCCATGTGAAAAGAGACCAAAATTAACTACCCATAACCAAAATATTTTTTACAGAGCTATTTTACGCACTTAGAACTTTGGAAAAACAGGTTTCATCCTTTCTCCTTTTCAGGATTTTTTTTTTCCCAGGAAGGAATTTGTTCTCCTTTTAATAATTTGCCTGTATTTTTAACAAGTTTTCCTATTGTGGTAAAAAAAAAAGTCCTGATAATTTTCTGAACGGCATTAGAATAGTGAAATACAATGAAATTATTGATTAATGATTCTGGAAGCTGCCCTGCTCTGCTCTCTATCTACGAAATAGCTACAGCAGCAGTACTAGGTTCCACTCATTGTCTAGAGATTTCTTAAAACTCAGCTATGAATTGTGAATGCATCGCTCCACACTCATCCTCCATGCCCACAGCAGCAACTAAGGCAGAGTAGAAGAACAGTAAACTCCAAAAATGTCTTTATAGTGAGCATAAATCTTGCACAGTGTAAGTATTTACTGACAGAATGATGAAAACTGAAGTTTTCCAGTTAAAACTTTCTTATGCAACAGCTGGCAATGAGTCCAGGACCAGGGCAGAGTAAGCAGACTGATTCTGCATGGTCAGTGAGTAGAATCATAGAATCATAGAATGGTTAGAGTTGGAAGAGACTTTCAAAGGTCATCTAGTCCAACCCCCCTGCAAGGAGCAGGGACATCCCTGACTAGATCAAGTTGCTCAGAGCCTCATCCAGCCTGGCCTTGAATGTTTCCAGTGACGGGGCATCCATCACCTCTTTGGGCAACCTGTTCCAGTGTTCTATAACTCGCATTGTAAAAAATTTTTTCCTAATATCCAATCTAAATCTATCTCCCTCTATTTTAAAACCATTACCCCTCATTCTATCACAACAGGCCCTACTGAACAGCCTCTCCCCATCTTTCTTGTAGGCCCCCTTGAGGTACTGGAAGGCCGCTATCAGGTCTCCCCGGAGCCTCCTCTTCTCCAGGCTGAACAGCCCCAACTCTCTCAGCCTGTCCTCATAGGAAAGGTGCTCCAGCCCTCTTATCATCTCTTCCCCTGGACCTTCTCCAACTGATCCATGTCCTTCTTATGTTGGGGGCTCCAGAACTGGACACAGTACTCCAGGTGGGGTCTCACCAGGGCAGAGGAGAGGGGGAGAATCACCTCCCTTGACCTGCTGGCCACGCTTCTCTTGATGCAACCCAGGATGCGGTTGGCCTTCTGGGCCACAAGAGCACATTGCCGGCTCATGTTGAGCTTCTCGTCCACCAGCACTCCCAAGTCCTTCTCCTCAGGGCTGCTCTCAATCCATTCCCCGCCCAGCCTGTATTTGTGCCTGGGATTGCCACGACCCAGGTGTAGGACCTTGCACTTTGCCTGGTTGAACTTCATGAGGGTGTCATGACCTGTCAAGGTCCCTCTGGATGGCATCCCTCCCTTCCAGCATGTCGACGGCACCACACAGTTTGGTGTATCACCGAATTTGCTGAGGGTGCACTCCACCCTATTGTCCATGTCGCCGACAAAGATGTTCAACAGGGCCGGGCTCAACATGGACCCCTGAGGGAGACCACTCGTGACCGGTCTCCACATGGACTTTGAGCTGTTCACCACCACTCTCTGAGTGCGACCATCCAGCCAACTCCTTATCCACCGAGTGGTCCGTCCACCAAACCCATGTCTCTCTAGTTTAGAGAGAAGGATGTCGTGCGGGACAGTGTCAAAAGCTTTGCACAAGTCCAGGTAGATGATATCCGTTGCTCATCCCTTGTCCACTGATGCTGTCACTCTGTCATAGAAGGCCACCAAATTGGTCAGGCACGATCTGCCCTTGGTGAAGCCATGTTGGCTGTCACCAACCACCTCCTTGCTCTCCATGTGCCTTAGCATGGTTTCCAGGAGAGTCTGCTCCATGACCTTGCCAGGCACAGAGGTGAGGCTGACCGGTCTGTAGTTGCCCAGGTCTTCCTTATTCCCCTTTTTAAAAATGGGGGTTATGTTCCCTCTCTTCCAGTCATCGGGGACCTCACCAGACCGCCACGATTTCTCAAATATGATGGCCAGTGGCTTGGCAACTTCATCCGCCAGTTCCCTCAGGACCTGCAGATGGATCTCATCAGGTCCCATAGACTTGTGCACCTTTAAGTTCCTCAGATGATCCCGAACCTGCTCTTCGAGTACAGTGGGTGGTTCTTCATCCTTGCAGTCCCTGTTTGCGCCTTCTACAGCTTGGGTGGCGAGACAAGAGCCCTTATCGGTGAAGACTAAGGCAAAAAAGTCATTGAGTACCTCAGCCTTCTCTATGTCCCGGGTAACCAGGACACCGGTTTCCTTCCGGAGGGGGCCTACATTTTCCCTGGACTTTCTTTTGTCCCCTACATTCGTATAGAAGCTTTTCTTGTTGCTTTTTATATCCCTGGCCAGATTCAATTCTGTCAGGGCTTTAGCCTTCCTCACCTGATCCCTGGCCACTCGCACAGCCTCTTTGTAGACCTCCCAGGCTACCTGTCTCAGTTTCCACTCTCTATAGGCTTTCTTCTTCACTTTCAGTTGATCCAGGAGCTCCTTGTTCATCCACGCCGGCCTCCTGGCCTTATTGCCCGACTTGTTCTTCATTGGGATGCACCTCTGCTGAGCTTGGAGGAGATGCTCCTTGAATATGGACCAACTTTCCTGGGCCCCTCTTCCCTCCAGGGCCGCCTCCCATGGCACTTGGCCCATCAGGTCCCTGAAGAGGCCGAAGTCCACCTTCTTGAAGTCTAGGGCTGAGAGTTTGCCGTGTAGTTTTCTTGCTGCCCCGTAGATCTTGAACTCCACCATGTCATGGTCGCTGCAGCCAAGGCTGTCCTTCAGTTTCACATCCCCCACCAGTCCCCCCCTGTTGGTGAGCACAAGGTCAAGCATGGCACCCCTCCTTGTTGGCTCCTCTATCGCCTGCAGGAAGAAGTTATCGTCCTAGCATTCCAGGAACCTCCTGGACTGCCTGTGCCCTGCTGTGTTGTCTCTCCAACAGATGTCAGGGTGGTTGAAATCCCCCATGAGGACCAGGGCTTGTGACCGTGAGGCTGCTCCTATCTGGCTATAGAGCGCCTCATCTGCTCTGTCCTCCTGGCCAGGCAGCCTGTAACAGACTGTGATAGTTTAGCCCAAATCACCACACAGTTTCTTGCTCACCCTCCCCCTCCCCAGGGGGATGGGGGAGAGAATTGGGAAGAAAGGAGAACTCGTGGGTTGAGATAAAGATAATTTACTAAAATAAAAAGGCAAAACTACAATAATAACAGAATATAAGGATATTAAAAATATACAAAGCGAACAATATGTGTTTTCTCACCACCCGATGACAGGAGTTATTTTGGACCGCAGTTTAAGTTCATTTGCACATACCCGAGATCCTTCCTCAGCTTCTGGACCCTCGGTGCTGGCACTGGCGCCATGCTGAGAGCAGTGAGCTGAACGGTGCTCCCCCTCCCCCAGCAACACTAGTTTAAAGCCCTCCGGACGAGTCTGGCAAGTCTTTGTCCAAACACACTCTTCCCCTTCTCAGTTAGGTGCACGCCATCCGCCCCTAGCAGCCCGGGCTTCTCAAAGCATGCCCCATGGTCTAGATACCCAAAGCCCTGGCTGTAGCACCACTCCCTGAGCCACGAGTTAACCTGCCAGATACGTCTGGCCCTTTCAGGTCCCTGCCCTTTGACCAGGACGATTGACGAGAATACCACCTGTGCCCCAGAGTCTTTGACTGTTGAACCCAGAGCTCTGAAATCCCTTTTAATGTTTCTCAGGCTGCTGCCAGCTGTGTCGCTGGCCCCCACATGAAACACCAGCAGTGGATAATAGTCTGTGGGCCATATGAGGCTAGGTATTCTCTCGGTGACATCCCTGATACGAGCCCCTGGGAGACAGCATACCTCCTGAGAGAGCACATCAGGTTGGCAGATCGGTGCCTCCGTACCTCTCAGGAGGGAGTCACCCACTACTACCACTCGTCTCTTTTTTTTGGTAGCACTAGTTATCACGTGAGCCGGTCGGGCTACCTTGCACAGCTCCAGTGCCTCCCCCGAGGTGCTGGGTCTGACTTCTTCACTCTGCAGAGCGGCAAAGCGGTTCTGCAGGGGCACCTCAGGGTTCTGGGGAAGCTGCTTCTTCCTCCTGCTGTGCCTTGCCCTTGCAAGGGGGGGGCAAGGGACTTTCCATTCATTGGCATCTTCTGCCTGCTTGCTTACCTTGTGTGTCATTGGAGGGGGGGGGGGTTGATTGGTTGACTGGATGCTGCGGTTCTGGTGCAGACCCTGCCTGGAACCAAGTATCCAGCTCCCTGATGTCCCGCAGCCTCCTGACCACCTCCTGCAGCTCAGCCACCTGCCACAGGAGCTCCTCCCCCTGGGCACAGGTAGGTTCAGGATTGTGCACGTAAAATTTCTCTGATGTTTACCCTCTGTATTCTATACCTCAGAACACTTGTAGCACAAAATTAATGTGAAACATTAACTCTAGTCACAGTCCTAGTGCAAAAATTTCTGTTTAGTAATGCCTCACATTTTTAAGAATGGAAGTACACTAGATTAAACAGACCAAAAATTTCAACAAACCACTTTGATGTTAGTGAACTCAGTGTGCTTTTAAATGCATTGCTGAACTGAACTATACACATTCCTTAATAACAAAATCAAGATAGCTACTGGAAAGAAAAATTAAAACCAAAACTGCCTTTCTTTCATAGGTTAAATTTTAAGCATGGAGATGGTAGTCCCTGTATTTAAACTATGGAGGTTTTTTGTTTAGTTTTTTTTGTTTGTTTCTTTTAAGACAGCTTCCTTACCTCTATCTAGTTCTCCCCAAGTTCAGCTTTGGGATCTGACCCTCCAGATATATAACCTTAATATCCCACCTTCAGAAGAAATTATATTCTTTAATTTCTAAGCAAATTCTTTCACCAGCATACAAACAAACCTTGAAAATTTCAAAAGGTCTTCTATTGTCTCTAAATGCATCTTATCTAATCTGCAAAGTTATCCCATTACATATACTAAATTATGACTATGTGTATAGCTCTGTATATATATAAACACAGATCAGAGAGAGCTCATAGGAAGCCTCTTCCTCCTTGAGTCTCTGTTGGAAATCATGAACAAATCAATTTTACCGTGAGTTTTGAGTCTGTTGAGCTTTCTGAAATAGTTCCCAGCACTTGTGTGGTGGTAAGTCCAGGAAACTTGATCAGTCATTTTGGAGGACCACAGTGCCAAGAGCTGTAAATCCAGCAGAGCAGAACTGCAGTGCCAGTATTGCACTTACACGCTTTTACACTCATTCCATGTTGCTATTCATATAAAAACAAAACATAATTTCAGCATGTCTTTTTCTGAGTTAAAGCAGAAGGCTGTGTGACTCCTTCCTTAAGACTTACCATGAGAGACCTAACTAAACTCCTGCTACAGCACAAATTTTTCAAAGGGGAAAACCAGATGAAAGCCCAGAGACATTACAGATGGTGGCAGGAGCTGAACTGCAGAGAACCTACAATATTCTAAATGTACTTTTTTAGAATCAGGTGAAAATTATCACCTACACAGAGAGGGTTGTCTGTGTTTTGTCTATTGATACCCTCATCTAATAAATGTAATTCTTTAACTCATGTACTTAAGGCTTTAAAAGTTTCTGTACATTGTAAACAACCTATTTGAAGCATCTTTATGTCATTACTTATTTTCTGGGGTGGATAGAAAGTGTTTCATTGATTTCTACAGGCTTTGCAGCAGGTTTCCTAGAAAACAGCTTCAGCCACCCTGGCATAGGTCATCTTATACCTTATTTCACAGGACTATCAAACCAGTGCAGTAATGATCAGTGTGTTGACCATTATGGCCAAGTAGTGTGGATACTTTATACCTGAAGTAATGCTAAAATATCTGCACAAAGGCAGAAATAGCAGATACTGTCAGGACAATGACACTCCTGATACTTTTTAGCAAGAATAATTGACCAGAGCATATAATGCCTTTTTACTGACCAAACATTTCCAAAAGTTCTGTATGTGAGTTACAAGTCTACTTCTTCTAATAAATTCATAACATTGTACAATCATTTGCGAAAAAAAACCCAAAAATAAACTAAGTGCATCAAATGCAAACTGTAAGCCTCAGGCATCACTGACATTAACAGCTTCCTTTCAACTTAAATTAAATTAAAATAGGACTGGAGGAACATTTTTTTGTTTGTTTTTATTAGGTGGTAATAAACACTTTTGCTTCGACCTTTGAAAGGAAAGATGTTACTACTATTGCATAATCATGATGGCAATAAAAGAATAGCTTTAACTGTTGGCGTTTTTTTACTAGAAAACAGTCCTATCCCTGTACTAATACCAGTAGAGTTATTGCTGAATCTTGATTTTCTTGCAAAAGATAGTTTGCTGCAACTAAGTGTTGTGGGGAAGCAGAAGACATGATGGTGGTCCCTTCTTTCTGGCACTTAGTGCACAAACACCACATATGTTCCCAGGATTGGGAAGTGGCTTTACTGATTTGCATCCTAACATGGGAAAAATACTTTGTGCAATGTTATTTTGGTATTCTACTTCTTCCAAAAGAGCACAGGGCAGAAAGAGAAACATATTATGACTCCCGGAGATTATCTATGAACTGTACTTAAATTATATACACATGGACAAATAATATCCATGAACGGGTAAACCAAGGCATTCTTACACTGTATAGGTTATTGAAGTATTTGCTCTGCTTCTCATTTACATCTGCATAACGCCTAGGAGGAAAAGTTCTGAAACTAATGAAGCTATAGAGTGTGATATTGGTGCAAATGAAATCTGAAGTCAAATTCCTGACCTTGTAGAAGCAGCAGTGTCAAAGATGAGTTAGAAAGGCAATAACGAGCTGCAGAGCAGATTGAAAAGTAAATGATTCCCCAGCCTAGTCTTAGGTATTGATGGCAAATCAATGCCTTGCAATGTGAATTGCTATAGCCCCCCAGCATCAACTGAGTCTCTCAGAAAAGTATGTTTTATTCCCAGTCTTTCAAGAGCTGTTCTCAATGCTACATCTAAATCAGACTAATTTTTCTAGCTACTTTTCATGCAAATAAAAACAAAAGGGAAAAAAATGACTGTATTTGCTGCTCTTTGTGAGTGTAGCAGAATCTGTTAGCTTCACAACAAAAGCAAACCTACAAACTCAAATTCCAATGAACTTATGTCTGTTTTGTTCTTTTAAATAATTTTTTTCTCATTACATACATTTCATTAATGAAAGAATGTTTCTTACTCAGAGAGGAAGGATTTAAAGGAATAGGCAAGACTAAAAAGCACATAAATTAACTTTGTTACAGACATAGATTTCTTAGATGTAATAGTACATCAATATCAGCAGAACACATTGATGATAATCAAAATAGAAAATATTTTCTTTTCCCCCATATTCCAAATCTAGCTTAAAGATTGCACCACTGAGAGACTCAGTACAACTCATTATCAGTAAAAGTCGTGGAACAGAAATACACTGCTTTCCTCCGGCCGTGCTGCCCACAATACATAAAGGGAGACTAAGCTGAACACCACAGGAAAATGGTGCCACTTGGACACAGATTGGTGATGTTAATGCAATCACGTATTTTGGAAAGCTCCACGGTGAAATGGTGTCAGGAACAGAGCTAGACAATGAGCACAACTGAATACAGTAATTTTCTCATTTTCTTGCTTTAGAAATGTTTCCTAACCCACGAGAGCAAACCCTTATTAATACATTCTATTCAACACAGAGCAGAGGATAAAGCAATTGAAAAATGGTAATATCTCAAAAAATAAAGAACAGTCATATTAAAAAGAAACAAAATAAAATAACTTTGTATTGTCAGAGCCACAGGTCTAAGTGCTCAAAAAAACCCCAAAAAACCAACAACATTGAGGCTCTCTGCAGTTGAACCTGCAAAGAGTCATTGAAGATTTCTTAGGGAAACATCACAGTGTACTGGGAAAAGACAATCAAGCTTTTGCGGCAAATTCATACTTAGCCTGTTCCACTTATTTTCCCTGTGCCCTAATTGAGCTTAACAGTTTACTGGCACTCATTCATCAGGATTTACACCAAGTAAAATCAAGGTGCCCTGGGTTTATAGACCTTGAAGACAGGTTCTGTTCATAGTTACTGATACCATCAAGAAATGAAACATAACACTGGAAAGTCCAAGGAAATGGACAAGAACTGCAGTCATACAGTAACCTTGCAGGAAAAGATGTGATCTTCTGGGGGTGATTTGTCATTTTTCATTGAAAATTTCTTTTTTTAAAAATAGTTAAAAGGTTTAAAATAAGAATCAAATTGCCTCAAGTTATGACAATTTTTTTTTTAGTTTATTTTCTTTGGGTCATAGTAAATAGTAATCTGGAGATTTCCGTTTCCCTGAAGAAAATCTGAAATATTGCATTTGGGTTAAACAAAAAATGAATTCATTTTGTGTTAATTTTTGAGTGCAACAGTTAATATCAAAAAGATATTGTTTGTACAGCCTGTGAAGGTTTATTAGCTTTAGGAGACCTTTAAGTAGACTCTTGAAGCACTGCTTGCCTTGCCCTTTAATCTAACACAGAAAATTGGCCAATAAGAACCCAGATTTCAGGAAAAAAAAGACAAACAACTTCCTTTTGAAAATGTTGTTAACACAATTTAGTATGCTGAACTGTCAACCTACACTCTTACTGTGATTTCTAGCACCTCTGGGGCATGAGTGACACAGTGTTCAACCAGATTAAACTACATTTATTGCTGGAAAGCTCCACTGTTTCAGTTCTTAAGCAGTATACAGATGAAATGTTCAGTATAAATATGGATTTGCCTGATTACACTTTGAAAATTTGGAGACAAAAATCAGGCCTCAAATCCTTCCATTTAGTACCTGCGATATTTTGATGATAAATAATTCTAGGAATAATTTCACATGCACAGCTGGTACTGCAAGACTTGCTAATTAAATATCAAGGCAAGTAATTAGACTCTCAAGTGTTCTGAAATTACAGAAATCCTGAACGATGTTGAAGTAATACTTGTCATTCCTGGCAGCTATAAACACACAGCAACAAGCAAAGTGCACCTGTAAATCAATGCACAGAGAGCTTAAGTATTGTGGTTAAACTATGAAGTTAAATCTTCTACCTGCACAATGTATGCAAGGCACAAGGGTAAATCCCCAGCAGAAGAGCAGTGGAAGTTATGTCCAAAGGAGTAGAAAAGGCATGCCATTTAATGATAGACTGTGGTTTGACAACATATTTTCATGGCATCATTTCAGATATATTTAGTCCAGAAATGTCTATTCACATACAGTCACAACCTCTTCCCTCCCCTCAAAACCCTCTCATATTCAGTCCCATATACATCTTCACATGCCTAGATACAGGCACACAGATGTCACCAAAGGTTTTGGTGTGTTCCTTCTCTTATAATACTGATCTTTCTTCTGCAATGATTTACAGTTAACTGATGAAAAGCACTTTAGAAGAACCAACTATTAATTGTGTTGTTGTATGTGGGACAGATGCCCCTTTTTAAGTGATAACAGTATATGTATCAGTAATAATAAGAATTCTTATAAGCAAAACGTTGTACAGTACAGTTTCAGCCAGCAGAAAAACTTGTAAACTAAATGAAAAATTGCTTTATGTTTCTCACAGGAATTTGTAATATGAGTTAAGGATAGCACCATATTTATAAGTAAAATGATGTAATTATATTAGCTGAAATTTTATAAAAATATCAACATAAGACATGTAGGAATGGGAAATTTCAGCTCTTTTTTTTTTCCTGGCAAAACTACACACAGTAGGAAATGGCACCTTGTACAGAGATAAGAAGGGGACTCCTGATAGTAATTCCTATTATTCTCCAGTATTCACAGTACACATGAACAAGAGACCTCCCAGCACAGATCTATCATGTCTGGTTTCATTTTACCTATGAAAAGAAAATCTGTTGTGTAAAAATGTGACCTGTTGTGTTGCAAATAGTAGCTGGGCTAGTATTTAAGATAGCTGAAGAGGGAAAGACAAGAGTGAAAATTTTACATGACTCGCAACTTTTTTTCTTGCGTTTCAAGCGCAAAACAGAGCTCCTCTTCATTTGTGCTTAACGGAAACTATGGAAGCTAACGGATGTTGTTACAATGCTTGCAGAAAACAACAAATAATGATCACCAGCCAAGGAAATTGTTAACCTCTGACATTAAAGAGGATACTGCCATTGCTCATTTCCTATAACCTAGTGTTTACTGGAATCACATCTAATAATTGGGAACAAGGAATATACTTGCAGATCACAACAGAAAAAAAGACATCAAGGTCAATAAAGACCAAAAGGAAGTGTCCAAATAAAACACCCTGTAACCTTATTCCATTACTAGGTGTACAGAAAAAAAGTAGTATTTTAGATAGCCAGATATAAATAAGGAAAATACATTTCTTGGAAGAATCAATACAAATAAAGTAAGAAAAGATTTTCATGTTATTTTGCTTAGAAAAAGGAGGATCTGCAACCAAGAAAAAAAAAAAAAGAAACAAAAATTTTGGAAAGTAAGATTAAAAGGAAAATTATAAAGGCATTTATAATTTAATTTTAATTTGAAAATTATGTAGTCTTTGCTTTGACTAACTTTAATAATCAAATGCAAGAAAATAATTAATGGATGTTGAAAAGCTAGTCCAAATAAAAAAAAAGGCCAATGTATATTATAAAATAGCATTATTACTTCCTTCTTTCAGGTGGTAAAAATGATGATTGTGGTTGTGCTGACATTTGCCATCTGCTGGCTACCCTACCATATTTACTTCATAATTACTGGGATCTATCAACAACTAAATCGGTGGAAATACATTCAGCAAATCTATTTGGCCAGTTTTTGGCTTGCCATGAGCTCTACAATGTACAATCCCATCATCTACTGCTGTCTTAATAAGAGGTAAGAGGTGATTATGAAACAGTTGGTATGCATAACTTCAGTGAGAATATAAATGGTTTAAACAGGATAAAAGACAAAGAATTTTCACTTGAACAGTTTTCAGTTAGTGGGAAACAAAACAAAACAAAAAACCTTCCTTTAGGTTTGTACTTGAAACAGATCCCAAAAAACCAAATGTGCACTTCCAGTAAATACTTTCGTCTACTTAAAATTTCAGAGCAAATTCAGTATTCAGAAATAAACCCTTCCCATTGCCATATTTAAAATTTAAAACCCATAGCAGTTTAATTTTTTTTTTGGCTTGCAAAACATTAAAATAAAGAAGTAAAGACAGTCATTAGTGATATACAGTGCAATCTGTATATTCACTAATTGTAACCACAAATTTGTTTTGCAGTACTGGAAGGATATAATATAAAATGTGATTTACTGTGTATTTTATACCTCACTAGAAGATTTCTACTGAGCTCTGAGGCCTGTAACAGGCTAATAAACCAAATATTTATATTCTTGTTACTCAATAGTAAATTACAGTACTGTTTAATAGCAACACATTATGCTCTGAATTTCAAAGGTACTGCCCTTGTTGAGTTTGCTGAGATTTTATGGATATTTGGCAGTTTGAGACTACTGGATTGCAGAATGAACTCATGTTTTTCATTTCATCTTGTAGGACCATGATCTAAACAATCATCATAGTAGCCATCCTATTTTTCAGTATTTCTTCTGGTATTACTGGATAAAGACCATGAAGAACAATGAATTAGTTCACAAACTCAGTCAGTATGAGTCAGTATTGAATAAGTAATCTTCAATATTATTTGAAATCTCTTTTGAATGAGCAGCCAATGTCAAGTTTAATTGCTGACAAGCTTTATATCAATTTTGTTAGATATTTATAAAACCCCAGTAAAGATCATGCAATATTCATCAAAAGGAATCTAATCAAGAATGAACTGACCCAATCCTGCCGAGTTTTTATTGGTGCAAAAACACTGGAGTCTGCCTCCTTGATGAGGACAGCTTATGATGCTTAACATTCATAGTCTTTTAAAATGTCAAGGTAATACCTGATTTCATACAGCCTTCTGTCCCTTTTGGCCATTAACAACTGTTTAAAGAAGAGGTAAAGTTTTAGTATGCCAGAATGAAATCCTAACTCAAATGGCGAATTTCCCATTAATTTCAACAGAAACCAGATTTTACTGGGTGTCTAGTGTCTGCAAATCAAGGAAGGAAGACGAGGAAGAACCACGGCCTCATTCCTTCTCGGTTACTGCCATAAACCTCCTAAAACATTACCATTTTCTTAAAAAACTTTTTATGGCAGAGTTACAAAAGACGTTATTCATAAAAACTTAATAACTCGGATGTGGCTTATGTGAACACTCATACACTGCAAAATTAAACATCTAGATTAAAGAATACAAATCAACAAAAATTTCATAATTTTGAGATACACTAAGGATCACCTTGTTCAGAATTTAATGCTAGAATATAATACTGGTGAAGGTATTCTTATAATTAATTTCCATATTGAAATCAAGAAGCCTGAATGTCTTCTTCCTTTTTATGCAGTAGGAAAATACAGCCTGTTGCTGGGAGTCAGATCAATTCATCCTGTTGCTGAGAGTCAGATCAATTCATCCAGCATTGCTAGCTCTGCTGGACCTAGTATCAGATGGAGTTATACCACCTATCCCAGCCGCATCTTCCAGGCTAATTAGGATATTACTTACATATCTAGATAAAGAGAGCATTATTTCAAGATGAAGAAAAATAATGCCCTGAATGAGAAAGAGGAGAGAAGGTGAGGACAAAAATAATCCGGTATAAAGATGTTTAGGTTCTCCAGCTTCATTCACTAAATCAATTTCATTCAGAGGTTCTTTCAATATTTTTAATAATGTATACAGAGGAATGTTGAACAGCAAGCTACTTGCTCAGTTGTCATCTTGTGACATCTTTGTAGCAAACTTAAAAACTTGAGGAGGAAGGAAAGTTATTTCTGTGAGATCAGTCAACTTGCACGGAAAATTTAATCTAAATTTTTATCTGTAGTTGTCACTGTGGCAGCTGAACCATTGCTCCTAAGAGCTTACAGACACAATAAACAACACGTCTGACTGTTGAAACAAAACAAGAGAGCAAGACAAGTGAGAAAGTCTGGTAAGTTTTAGGTCTAGGTGAAAAGGTGCTCTTTTTCACGTTACACATAAATATACAGCAAATGGTTATTCTAATATATTTAACTTATATTCTGGAAATGCATACACATAAAAAGTAATAATAGTCTTTACAGTAAATCTCTGCTTCTTAATTTAAATAGAAAGTAACCTTTTATGAATATTGCAAGCACTAATGCGCTAAAGCCTTAAAATTCCTGTTTATACATTGTTCACATTCAGTGTTTAACTTTCTGGGGTCTTCTTTAACTATTACAATTTTTTTTCCAAATTTTTTATATAAATAATTATTATTTATTAAATCATTCCCATTTAAGCTTCTCTGTTAGAGAGGGAAACACAGCAAGGATACTGGAATCTGGAAGCTGGAATGTTATTTTAGAGAAAAGATGAAAATATAAGTGCAGATGTCATCGAAGGTCAAATCACACAGTTCTGTGAAGACAGTGCTAGGAAAGCTGGTGTTTGTTAATTCAGGCATGGCAGAGGAAGGGAAATTGAGTATGAGGAAAATACCAATGTTAAAATGCAGGGAAAGTATACAGGAAATCAGAAAGAGAAATGAGCTGTTACCACTGTCTTTTTTTACCCTACTCAGATGTTAAGCAAGCAAACTCCCACTAACTTCACACAAGCAAGATAAGGGGCAAGATAATTAGCTGAGTCAGCTTCCTGTCAGCATGGCATATGTTTTCAGATGAAGGCTGTGGCTGGCTCTCACAAGCACAGGCTTTCACCAAGCATCCTTCCTCCCAGGTTCCGAGCTGGCTTCAAGCAAGCCTTCCGCTGGTGCCCCTTCATCGAGGTGTCCAGCTATGATGAGCTAGAGCTCAAGGCAGCAAGGTTTCATCCCACCCGGCAAAGTAGCCTATACGCTGTGTCCAGAATGGAGTCCAGCATGACAGTGGTGTTCGACACCAACAACGGAGACAACACCCATGCCAGTCGTAAGAAAAGAGCAGCTCCAAGAGACACCAGTGTCAACGGCTGTTCACAGAGGAACTCCAAGCCCATCTCCACAGCCTCAAGTCTCATCAGTTCACTGCACACAGCAGACAATTATTCCTAAGCATTTCATGGTGACAGTGGCTAGAAGGGCAGCACCGGACAATGCTCTCCTGGGACCAGATTTTCATAGCACAGGAAAGCAAGCATAATTCCACTGACGAACCCTAGCTATAAATATCATGAGACTTTTAGGCAGCACTTACTTCTTTGCTTTGGAAAGAAAGGAATTTGAAGACATATGTATGCATCAGTTCGAAAGCACAGTCGCACCTTATGCATGGCAATGTTTGTAGGGATTATCTGAAATAAGCCAATGACAAGAAGAACATGGTTTCAGCTATATTTGACCTGTGCCATTTATGTTTCACTTACTGAAATGTAACAGGCTCCTTTACTTATTGAAACTGAAATATATGATGCTTTCTATTATGAGTGTATTAATTCCACAACAACAATATTACATAACATCTGATTTAAAAATTTCTTTAGAACAAAGACCTAATGAGCCCTAAGTCTTTTCAATTGCTTTACAATTTATACCTATTCCCAGGTAAACAGACAAAATGAAGTTCATGTGAATGAAGTTCAGCTCTGTCTGCAACAATAAAATTTTTCAAATATATATGAAAACTGTTTTTTTAAAAAAGAAGGAATGTCTAAGAAACTAAGTTGATTTCTACCAAAGTTTCTATTTTAGTCAACATTAGACTCCAATGGAATTACTTAGATGAATGTCCTGTCGCTTTGTTTCTTAGTGCTAATGGTATGATCTTCCTCCAGTGACTCTAACAGGAGGTTTGCGATTGACTTTAGAAAGGTCAAAAGATTTTAAACTGGAGATTCACATAGAAGAAAAATATTACTGTGGCAATGAACTCTTCTCTGCAGAAAATACAGTAACATGTTTCACTATGAAATATCTTCACCAGGAAAAAATGTTTTTTGTCTATTTTCCCAAATTTTCTATAGCTAGGCACATCTAAAAATACTCCTCTCTCTGCATCTGAAAACATGTTAGGCATTATTACACAGACACTTTACCACCCAATTCAGTCAAAATCCACTGACCATCACTGTTGCAAAGAAAGCTGAACCTAATATAAAAGGCATCAGAGGGCAGCGTTTTAGATAAATGGCTATATCACTTGCGTGGATCAACTGATTGTGTGAATGATTGTTCTCAAGCAGTTAATGAAAACTTAAGCAGAAGAGTGTGAATGTCTCCCTGAGTTAGCCGGACCAGCACAGGGGATTGTATACATGGCTCAACCCAACACACTACCAAAGCTAAGCAATTAACAAAGAGAAGTTTGAAGAGAGAAAGGCTTGAGCTGGCTTTAGCTCACATTCCTTCCCAGCGACTGGTGATGTCCAGCACTGTGACAGTGAGCATATCATAAGAGGCTAGTAATGCGACTCATTTTTGTGTTGTAATTCATCTGTATAGTCAATTGCTGTGTTCTTCTAAATGTAATTTGTATTTGTATTGCGATTTCAGTGCATTGCTGTATCAGTCTACTAAATCAAAATCCCGCATAAGGTCAAATATACTCAAATAAGCAAATCTGGTATTTAACATGAAACGCTCCATGTGTGGAATAACTGAAGAACTTGGTCAGAGAGCATTGTATTCTGATACAAATGTATCACAATCCCAGATTCACATTTTTCCAATACAAGGCCTAATCTTAAATCCACTGAAGTAATGGCTTTTCTTTTAAAAGCCAGGTCATGCTTTTCGATGGTCTGCGTTTCTGAAAAAAAAAAAAAAAAAGCTCTATTTTCCATTATGCCATAGTTGTACTCTCACTTTTTATTTAAAAAAAAAAGTGTCTAATAATCCAGCAAATGTCATACAATGTCTATAAAAATAATTTTTTATTTTTTCCCCTGAAGTACTCTGTTTTAAGAATTTAAAATCTTCACAGTTGTTTAACAACTCTGCTGAGAAGATTCAGGATAGCTGCACACCCCAAAAAAATGAACCTAAGCATATTAACCTGATGGTGATATATTACAAACACATGCTGTAAAGTCCTCTGTCTGCTCATGTACAACTTTTGAGGAATATACATACAGAAAATGTATAGTTGTTAAATAAACTGTCTTTTCTAACAAAATCATATATGAATGAATGAATCAGTGTTTTCTAACAAAATCATATATGAATGCGAGTTTGAACAATATGGTTGTAGTGAGAAAAATTTATTATTTTTATATGTAGAGCATAAATCTTGAAAAGCTGTATATAAAAATATAGCATCACAAATGTACAAAGCACCATCCTCATATGACTGTTACGATTGTTGGTTGACAAATATTGAGGAAGGGATGGTGGCTTCCTCACACCTGTGTCTTTATTTAGTGAAACAATTTCACTTTACCAAGTGTTTTACGAAATAACATTCTGGACAAGTAATCCATCGATAGTCTCACTATATTTTGGTGGGGTAGAGGTATCAACACCACTCTTGTAGTTCTCCTCTGAAGTTACAGGATATTCTTTTACAACAAATGAAGAAATCTGTGCTCTTAATCACAGCATTGCTTTAACAAAACATTACAATGATATGGTGCAAATCCATCTCTGCCTCAGCCTCAAAAAAGTGAAGGATTACACAGGTAAACAAGTAGCACAGCAAAAGCTGTGCTGTGACTGACAGCAGATTGCATTTGACTGACTATTTCCAAACAAACACTTTCAGTGAATGTCCTGGTCTTTATAAAATTCATTGTAGGCCTCGTGATACCCCCCACACTGAAGGTAGAGGAAATCAGGTCATTCTCAGTTTGTGCCAGTAAGATCATCAAAAGCAGTAGCCTGCATGCAGTGCACATGCTTCTGCGTGAGTGCTGGTGCAGTGCTGTAGCAGTCTCACCTCTGCGCTGCAACCTTCAATCCACATTCTTTACTTTTCCTGAGAGGCGAGTTACGGAAAACACAGCTACAGAGCTAGCTCCCTAGTGAGAGGGGCATAATAATACTCTAAAACAGCTACAATTCAACAGCATCAGGAAAGATCTTCCAGTCTTGAAGATCTTCTGAGACCTGAGTCTTTCTCACATGTAAGAGTTCCTATTACTTCAGCCCAGGCTGCTATTGGAATCTGCCTCTAAAACGTTTATCTGATGAGAAGACTTCGTTGCTCCCTGCACTGCCATTTTGCAGTGAGGTTCCCTTGGTGTAGGACAGTTTCACATCTCCAGAGAGAGTATGTTTAGCATCAGTTTTCTCTGTCATTCCTTTGACATTGTCTAAATTTGTAAAAACAAAATTTAAAAAAAAAGCCAGAGTGACAAAAGCTAAACATGATGACATCTAAACGCAGATCTTCAAAACTCACTTTATGAGTAGCGATTTATAATACCTTTGTCTCAGGTCTTCCATATAAAAGCATGATGCTGAGCTGAAAAATGAACTCTGAGTATACTCAGGGTACTCATACAAGATGCATTCAGGAAATTGCAGCCTGTGGCTGTTTGGCAGGAATCCCTTAACAGTCCCACTTCCGCCCACTTCAGTCTTATTGTCAAGGTCAGGAGGCACTGGCAGAAGTGCACAGCAGGAGCTATTGGCAGGGTGTTTACGTCTGGTAACTACATGTGTCCATTGAGGAAGGTCATTGACCAATACTAATACACATTTTCAGAAATATCATACAAAAGGAACTAGTACAGAAAAGGAGAGCAAAAGATGAGTTTTAGAAGTTGCGCTTTTTTATCTAGATAAAAACATTCAGGTATTTTGGACATGGATGTTTCTCCTTCAATACCAGTGAATTTCTTTCACAGCAGCAAACAAGAACTTCCTGTTTCACTGATACAAATTTAAAAATCTTTCAGGCTGTTCTCTCCAGGAACTACAGAGCTTAATAGAAACACTTGTTCTTGTTGCATTTATTTCAAGACTTTTGAAGTTGCCTCAGCTCAGGTAGAAATTTAAATCTGCTGTACTACTTCCCCTAGTTGAAGATGAGCTTTAAATGGAGAATCCAGATCACCGTGTGCTGTTTGTTAATGAATACTTCCACATATTACTACAAAAGATGCAGGAGATACTGCTTAGGATACACCACTGTTTACAAATATTGTGTGAGTTCCTTGTATTAAATAATGCATTCAGCTCAATTTAAGTCTTCCTGTTCATGAGCAGATTCAAGTGATTCTATGTTCATAATTCAAAATTATTTGTTGAATGCAGTCAAAGATAATTCTTTATCAGTCCATGAGCAGTTGCTGTGGGTATTTAAATTCAAATTGTTTCAGATGGGTTCATATATCACATGGTATACAGTTATTGGCTAATTTGATTTCCTCTCTCCTATCTGTAAGACTGAAACATGCATATAGGATTACAATTGGAATCAGATTTCCCAAAGCAAATGGTTACATTTACAAATACCAATCTTGCCTGTTATGAGTACTCACTATTTCCAAATTTCCCAGAAGTAAGATTTTCACTGCTATATTTGTGATGCAAACAAAAAAGGACGCCAGCATCAGCCACATGAATTGCATTTCGACAGAACACTCACTTTGAAAATTTATGTTGCCCAGCCTGCTTGAATTTACATGCATTAGATTTTTTTAAAAACTAATCATTTAATAAATAAGCATTTACCAACTGAACACTACAAATCTCTTAACACTTGAAATACTCAGCAGCTCTTCTGTAACACTGCCCACAAATTCACATGCGAATGAGAATAACAACAGATCAAGTCTGTAGATACCATACACACCAAGACTTCGGGCATGCTCCTTCCTGAATGCAAGGGAAAACTTCCCGCAGAGCTTCTGCAGATCAGCAGAGATTCTGCCAGATGAGGTCTGAGAAGCTGAGGACAGGGAAAGGTTCCGGCACCACAGGACTTCACAGAGCAGCCCAGCCAGCAGCTTTTTCCTGTCTGCAATACTGAAACCTACCTCTTGAATGTTAACTGAAAAACTCAAGGCAGCCAGAAACATCTCAAAGACGAAAGGTACTGCTTTTCCTTGGCCTGAAGCTCTACTCAGTAGGGCCTTACACTAGAGAAAGGAAGCTCTGTATTCATTAGTGTGTTCTAACATGTTCACAGTGTTCATTCCTTTTGTTGGAGTTTAGAACTTTAAAAACATTTAGGCAAGCACGTTACCAAGAAGTGACGGGCCAGGCAAGGCTGCCCATCTGAGCAGTTCTCCTGCGGCTTGATGACTTCAACAAGGTAGAAAGGAAGAAAAATTAACCCACTAAAATTAATAGGATGTAAAGACACTTTGGAGCTAGCAGCAGATGGGCTTAGGTACAGAAAATAGTGTAGACATGGCAACATAGAGGTCTAGGAGGGTTAAAACTTACCTTGAAATTAGCAAACTACCAATTTACTATGGGTAAACTTGCTCATGCTGCCAAGGCTGGACCATTTCTAGTATCCAGAATCACATATATCCCCCTCATAATACGTGTAGTTACCTCCATATTACAAAGCAGTTATTGTCCTAGTGTGTACTAAGGAAAAAAAAAATCAGTGTAACCATCTGTCATGCTCTCAAAATTTTCCAACATTTCCCCCTAGTACTGTCCTAGCAAACATCTCTCTCACACAATGCCTTCTCCCAGACTTCTCCTTAAGTGGAAGACTTCCTCTTTCACTGTGTCCAGGTCATCCTGAGCCCAAGAAGGTTCATACAAAGAGCACTACAGCAGTCTGATCTCCAGGTGAACAGGGCAAGATAAATGAACAAGTGAAGCCCTCAAGTCTCCCTTTTCAAGCACAGCTAAATAGCTTCTCCTTGTCTGAACAACTTGAATAATCAGGGAAAATCTTGGGTACAAGATTATTATATCAAGCTATTGTGAACTTGTATCACATAAACAGACATAATCAGCACATGTTCATAAGAATCCTTTTTTTTTTCCCACCAGATCCTGTGATTCCTCAAGAGTTTTCCCATATTAACCTAAGATCCCAGCTCTTAACCCCTTCCTTGTGGTGTGATCCTGAGGCAAAACACAGGAGGCACTGAGGGCACTCCTCTCTGAGGTAGCTTCCACTAAGCACAAAATTTAGCCCATCTTGTTCTATGTCAGTCTCTCACGTAGTATGATCAGAGCACTCTGCCTTCTAGCAGTGTCAGATATTTTCAGGAGATTGTAGATGTTCCCTCATCACAAAAGAGATCAGCCCTCAAAATACTCTGGTGCCACTGGTCAAACATCCTCCTAGCACTTCCTCACAAGCGCTGATCAGGCATCGCAGAAAGAAGGATTAAGCTTTCACCAAAGAGTCAGAGGATGCTGTGCATTTGACTTCTCAGTCATCACAGCAGCTTATCAAACTGCACCTAAAAATTAATAACTACTGGCAATACCCATAATTAGTTTGGCTCCAGGTTGCAGTGGCATTTACAGCTGCAAAACATTGTCTAAGGAAGAGACCTAATATCCCATTGGGACTGCAAATACAAGTTCAAAAACAACTATTCCGGTAAATGGTTTTAACAGATATAATTTGCAAGTTTATTTTTGCAACTTACTGATCTATTCTGCTATATCTTGGACTAATTGAACTAGCACCTTCTATACCTTCTACAGAAATTTAAAAGTATCATCAAACAGCTAAGGCATATATATGTGAAGTTTGAATCTTTGGCGCTGAAAGGCTAAAAAATTATTGAGTAGAAAACCACCGTAATGCATTTTGTCTTTGGAAAACAATGTCTCTGTCACTCAGAGTAACCAAAGATGAGTTAAAACGCAATAACTCAAGATCAACGGACATCTCTTCCAGTAGAAAAGGTTGACGGCAACACTTTTCAATAACATTTAAGTAAACAGTGTAAAAAACTAAGCACAGAGTATTAAGTGAAGTGATTTTTTTAGTTGAACTATGTATCTCACCCTTGGAAAAATCTGTGAAAAAGAAAGTACTTGAAAAGAAATTAATTTCCTGAAAAAAAATCTTATTTGAACATGCCAAGTATGTAACAAAATTGTCCAGGTTCAGAGTTCAGATTTAGCACAGTTGTAAATGAATTAGACTCATAAACAGTATTTGTCAAGTAGTTCTGCTAATATTTTTACAAATCTGGAAAAATAATTGTTGTAGCTCTTTCAAGCTGCATTATCTGTTATCCGAATGCTGAATTCACAAACAACAGAAGGCTTTGAATTTGGGGATAAATTATTTTATGTCTGAAAGATCCTATCAGAAGCATGTTTCCATACCCATATTGGGCAACAAACCACCCATGATGAACACCAAACACTGAATTGTGGAATCATCTTAAAAACAACAGTCTGCAAGTATATTACCATACAGGAAAGATTTTTAAATAAATGCTTTTAAAAAATAAAATAACTTGAAAAACTGAAGAAAATAGGAAGTTATTATCAAACAAATCAAATAGCCAAAAAAAAAAAAGGTTCTAATGTATTTTAGTTATTTCTCTTTGAAGGTATCGCATTTCCAAACAGTCTAAGTACCAGTGCCCTGTATTCCCAAGTATCAGGCTGGCTGATTAGGAAATTACCTTTAATTAAGTGTCCGTAGCAGGGCTGTCTGTCCTACTAGGCTAACACGATTAAGTTGTGTCAATTTCCGTAGACAGCAGCATGTAAGGAAGAGATGTGGCTAACTTTACACCCGGCCAGCTCCCACTCCCAGATGACACTATGTCACCCAGTACAACAGCGGCATCACCTGGAAGTCTGCTTGTTACAGCTCTGTGAGGGGTAAGCTCACATGTCAGCTCAGGAGGATTTAACCAACTGGCTACATAACCTGACTATATGTGCTAAGTTATTTATTGTTTTCCTTTCAAAATCTTGGTATAAGCACATTCCAAAAATGATGAGCATTAGAGTATCAGTTACCCTACTATTAGAGGCTGTATAGGAGCTAGTAGAAATACCAAAATAAGTTACAATTTATTCACTTTCTGAGGATATGCCCATAGGCATGAATGGAAAGGTTGAGTTGTGAATGACAATACAATGAAAGCTTGCAAATGAAAGGGCAGTTACAGTGCACAACAACATAAGTTATTATTAAACTATTACATTTACATTTAACATTTGTATTGTAAAACCTTTTGACTCTGCCTGTTCCAAAGGAGATGGCAAAACTCTTCACACACCCTGCCCACCTCCCATCTTCCTGCCATAAAAAGGTCTTTGGGCAACCTCTCCTTCTTTCAACTCAAAAGAAGCCTGACCCTGAGGCCATGAGGGAGCTGTGATGCAACCTGACAGGTTTCCCCAGCATGACTGTGCTTCTGCAAGCTCTGACACAGAGAGCTCTACAACTCCTCTCAGTGTAGACCTAGAGACCTGAATGAGGCAGGAAGAATAGGTCCTAATGCCAATTGCTTTCTACCAAACAATTCCATTTGCCTTGCCTGCCACAGTGACGTACCAAGGTGAGTGTTACACAGAAATTCTTTGAAATAGAGAAAATAATGCATGCACGCACACACACACAAGTTCTAGGGAAGGAGTAAGACTTTGAATGAAATCTGTGAGTTTCATCCACAGAAAAGAACCATGCAATTTCCCAGTGCACCTTGGCCTCTCAGTGGTGGCTCTGGGGCCCATTCACAGAGCTCAAATCCTTGCAAGAATTTTCAACTGATATAATAAACATTCAATAGGAGTTCAGAAATTACACATTAGGACAACCAAATAGTTGGATGCTACTAATTCCCTCCCCCATTGGTAGATGAGTATTTCAACAGAAACCCATGGGAATGTGTCAGAGGTCGATGTGATAGAGGAAAGTGTGCTAATCACATCATTTTGATGTACAGCTTTGGAAGGTTTCCTTCCACTTTCCTAATCAATGTAATATGACCTCCAGCCCAAAATGCATGTTCCTGTTCCACTGAATAAATTTGACTTGGGGGCTAATAAGTGCAGAAGAACCTTAATTCTTTTGAGGCATCTGAAGAAGTGATAAAGGAGCTTGCACGTCATGTACCAAAATACTCAGTAGCCCTTGGCTTTAGAGGTAATTGAAAACAGAAACAAAATTAAATTCTTCTTACACAGGCCACCATGTGTTTCTGGATGTATTAGGACAAGCCTCGATGCTTTAGTTGACAAAGCACTATTATCATTACTTCTGTCTTTCCAATCACTGGCAGAGCTATTAGGAATTAAGGTCAAACACTAAATTAACTTTGCAGAGGAGGCAGAATTCAAGTAGAGTAGTAGTTCACGCAGAGTATATATCAGGGCTGTTAACTCTGCAAGGCCCACAGCTCCTGCCTGAAGGTGAGGGTAGAGAAAGTTAAATAGAATAGATTGGAATAAGTACCTATCTTTTTCTTCCCAAATGTGAATTTGAAATTTTGGAAAGCGCTGCCTCTGGAGAGATGTACACTGGTGTTGGGGCACACCAAAGGTAGCAATTCTAACATACCACTCCAGCTGCAGAATGAGGAGCTTGCACACTGATGTGCTACAGAGCGCTCAGTTGTGAGGTGAGGAGATTCTGCACCAGGGCTGAACCTCAGCTGCAGCTACTTGTGTCTCCCCAGCAGAGACCCAGCAGTCACACCACCACCCCAGCTGGCACTCTCTGCTGTAGTACTACTACTGATTCTCAAGCCATTCTCCCAGTTTGTACAATGCCTTTTCTCTTTTTTTCGATGTGACACAGATTCTCCCCAAACTAACAGAAAACTTCATCTGCTATCTCTTCATAGGGGATATTTAATCAGACTGCAGAGGAAGGCACAGAATTTTGTTGTCTATGCTGGGACCAGCTCTTACGAGCCAGCCAATCCCCAAACAAGCAGCACAACTACTCTGAGAGCAGCTGACACTTGTAACAGCTGAGCATCAGCTGGATGCTTTTAAAAACCCAAGTCTATTCACACAAATTAAATTAGCATATGTAATTAACTTGTTATCATAAGTTATTGATGCACAGGGTTGGATATTACCATAATATGAATAATCAAAAGTGTGCTTTGCTCTCTTCTCCCTCCACAGCTTGGCTGAGTGCTTCACAAAATCACACTACTGCAGTGTAAGAAACAGATTAAATTCAATTCCTTGCAAATATCTGAAGTTTCCTGTCATTCTCCAACGGATGAAACAGTGTTAGAGCCATTCGTTTCATGTTTCTGCCCATCTATGTATATTCCACCTCTTTTGTCTTGCTCCTCTGATTGGCTATTATGTATAGACTGTATTTGTAAGGCAGCCTGAAATTGGTCCTACTGAAGTACCCTGACCTCCATAAGAAGAGTGTGTTACAGTTAGGCCACTCTAGCTGAGAAACATTCCTCTACAGCTCTTTCTCCTCAGTGGTGAGAAGGCTTGTCTCAAACTCTGTAGATGGCAAGAGAATAACTCGGTTTGTTCATGATCTTAATGATTAGAATTGCAGAAGATGCTTTGGTACTTAACAAGAAAAAAAAAAGAACAACATTACTCTGTAACACAGATTCAAAGCAGCAAACAGCAGTTGATTTTTATAGTTGCATATCTCTGTTATGTTTCTCCCAAAGTGCATTTTGTTCTTAAATCATTAATATAAATGCTTTTAAATAAGAGTCTAAGAATTGTATGATTATTCATTTTATTTCAAAGCCCTTTGAAAAAAAGAAGAAAATGTGAGAAAAGGGATAGAAAAGGGTAGAAAAAAGGGGTATTGATCTTGCTTACCCTGAGAGAAAGCAGTCAGTTTCTAAGCTATAGAAATCATTGAATGGTCATTTTTAAAGGTCAGCATTTACCTCAGTGAAGACACCAGAAAAGCTTTTACTGGAAATAGACAGGGAAAAAAACAAAACAAGGCATGTATCAGGATAAAAGGTTGGTTGTTTTTTTTTTTTAACTTGCTTTCCCACAGATTTCTTTTTTTCTTTTACTCCCTCCAGGTCATATATGGCCTTATACTATCAACATACAAATATGTCTGTATCCTTCTAACATGGAAAAGCAATGGGAACCCCAAACACGCCTAACAAAACCACTTGTTTTTATATCTCAAACTGCGTACCTGCAGAAGACACTGGGTACACATGACACAGAAAACTGTGATAGGGAATTGATATGTCTCATCTCGTAGATGGTAGTATGATAAAACAAATAATTATTATTTTACTACCATAATATATAAGCATTGTACTTATTTCTTTTACATTAGTGACATAATACTGCCAAAGTTCTTGCCATGCAGCAAGATCCACTGTGCTGCATACCTCACACAACAGAAAACAAAAACTGGCAGATGAAACCAGGTTTGCTAATAATACTAGTCCACTTGATTAGAAAAGGCTCTCAAAATGTCTCCTGGTTCTCTCAGTGGAAAAGTACAATGCCTCTCTTCCCCTTGCAAGGTTAACACTGAATTCACAAGATGATCTGAGAGACAGTATCTGGGATCAAAAACCATATTCCTTTCAATTGCATGCAATAAAGTTAATTAAATTACGCAGGGTTCACTCTGATAAGACTGAGCAAAATCCACTCAGATATTTTCATTATAGAGTTTCATTTGTATTCATTCAGGTAGAAAGGAGAAAACATAAAGCATTATTTTTCTTCGTTTTGCTCCTAAGGCATCAATTTATACAGAAACTGAGAATTTGTTAGAATTATGGAGCTATAAATGACAAGATTTATTGAAAGAGATGAAAGAAGAAAGCACTGCTAGCATCCAATCATTAATGAGAGTTTAGGTATTTCTGCTAAGCTATTCAAATGATTTAATTTACTCAATGTAAGAGGAAACACTTTTCCTGAGGTGCAACAATGAGTGTTTGTAGAGAAATCTTAGAATTATCAGAAACGTAAAAGTCAGGGTGTGTTCTCAAAGCCTTGCGACATTTTGAAAGCACAACGCGCGTGAAGAGCAGAACCAAATCCTTACCCGCGGTCTCAGAGCACAGCCAACCGAGGCACCAGTTTGCACAGCAAATTTTGTCTTTGTTTCATCCTGCTCAAGTCCCCTGGAACTACTAGCCTTTAATACACTTGTTTGCCTTATTGACAGAGGTTTTATGATCTTTCTCAAGTGGCTTTTGTTCTACAACTATCTGATATTTATCCTTCAGGACATAGTAATTCTAGCACCATGCATGGAAATCTTGATGGTAAGGCAACACAGCCACAGTCCTAATATTTCAAAAGCACAAACCCTGCTTCCTAGCTGCATAAGAGCAAGAACTTGTAGCAGGCAAAATCACTTAAATAGATAAAATAGTTCAGAAAGTTGAATATATTAACAAGCAAGAGATCTGCTCTTCTATGTACTCTCAAAGCTATTAATAAACATTATTCTGCAATTGGTCTACAGTGTTTTGAGTTCAGGATGACGCTGATATGGCTAAGAAGAGAGAGAGCTTCTCAAAGTACCCCTGATACCACAGCTGACATGGGAGGGCAGTTTCATGGGTTGAGTGACGTGGACTTTGTACAGTTGAATTTAAATAGAAATCTTCACTATTAGAGCGTAACTCACTAGCCCCTCCCCAACTGAGACATCAAGGGCTGAAAGAAAGCTTCTAAGCCATCACACACTCTTTCTCTTCTGTATTTGAGTCATTTAGGGGATATTTTGCAAATACGAGGCAAATGCACAGAAAGCAAGCTATTACCTCAGGGACTTGGCTATAGACTGAAAAGTCATAATGTGTTGCTTTAACCTCTGCAAAACAGGTTTCAGATGGATGTGCCAGAAAACGGATTCAAGGAACCATTCGTTCTTTATTCTCATCCACACAATTGTTCCTCTGCAAAAGTATCTCAAAAGAAAGTGAGAGGTTTTCTTCAAATATGTATTAAAGCCTAAAAAATGGCACACCTGAATGTCCATCATATAACTGGAACATTCAGTTTCAGAGGAAGAAAAAAGAACTACCACATGTGATAAAACCATCAGCACCACAGTAAGAAACAACTCATCTAATGCTATGAACTGGAAAAGTACTCCTGTCTGAAGGGTGTGAGGGTCTTTTGCATTTGTCTTATCAGATAGCTATGAAAGCCTCATGAAAATAAAGTACATCTTTTTAGAGACAGCAAGAGAAATTGATTTAACAATTAAATACCCTTTGAAACTGAGTGCTCAAGTTGTTAGGTTTTCTGGGAAGGAAAGGATGAGCTTCTGAAACACAGGATTATTATTTTCAAAGCAACATTTTTGGGCCATTTAAAAAATCAGTAATTTTAACCATCGGGAAACCTGTTATTTTAAACAAAGAGTATGAGAAGGTCAGAGAGAAATGTAAGTAGGTGGGAAGAAGTACTGCACTACTCAAAAACCTTGGGGATTTTTTTTCTAGCCCCCACTGAGCTAAGTCATCAATCAAAAATCTTGGCAAGGTGAAAATCCCTTCATTCCTAAAAATGTTTTAACAGTGCTTATCCAAAAAGAAAAGCCTTGCTTGATAGCTTTGAACATTTTTAGTATTTGTTATCAGATATGAATATTTTTAAAACAAATGTAATTTTGAGCCAAAAACATTTAGATTTTACTAACATAAATACCCATTTCACATTTCAAAACTTATTTTCAACATTTTAAAATTTGAATTTTTAGAAGAAATTAATGTTTTTTCAAAATATTTTTTGCCGTAAAACTTCTGACCTTCTCTAACCAAAAGATGAAAGAAAAAAATTAATCTGAAATTCCTTTGACATCTAAAATTTCAACTGATTACATAAATTAAGCTTCTTAACCTCTTTGATTGCTTGAAGCTTCCCCTGATTAAAAATTATCATTTCTTAAGAGGCACTTTTTCTATACAAAATGGAAGCATAAAGCTGTGAAGTTCATTAGTAGAGAGAGAATTGGAAACATTTTGAAAGGAATCCTTCTCTTTCACACAGGAAAGCTGAGCATCTGGAAAGCCTGTGTGCAGGAAAGCCTGCACTAGGAAGAACTAGAAGGGGATTAACTAAACTGAAAAAAAATATTTTCTTTTTTTTTTTTTGCATAAAAAAAGGCAAATAATAAAATCTGAGCTATTCTGTGAGGAGGATGAGGGAACTTGGGAACATGCTAGTACAAACAATGGCTCTGGGCTTTGTCCTAGCATTGAATGGCCTTGCTGTGCTGGGGAGCTGTCTTGTGGAGAGGATGAGGGAATACCTCTCCCTCTTCCTACCTGGGATTGATGTGAATGGTTTTATTATGCAGTCTTTGTTCCCCCTTACAGTGAGCTGTTTAATACCACTAATGAACACTGTTAGGATATCATGGGGTTCGCAGAATCTGGTGTCATCCTGGTGTAAAAGAAGACAACCTTTGTGTGAGGTGATACTGAAATGTGCCCTGAGGTGTCCGGTCCCTGGGTGGCAGAGTGTGTGGAAGGATTTGGGCAGGTTCCTGGGGTGGTTATCACCTCCCATAACCTGAGACTTTACACCTGAACAGGCAAACAGTCCTGGCAAACCAATGCGTGACCTGATAGAAGGGTGCCTTGTCTGCACCGGTGAAAACCAGCAGCTTCTAGCACTGTACTGGGGCCTGGTCTGTGCTTATCCAGCCACCATTCTGTACTTTTAGAGGACTGCTGTTGAGGCAGGAACCCAAACAACAACTGTAGTAATTGCCTCAGTAGTGAAAAGAAACAGTGGTCAAGGAAAACCATATCATTGATTAGTAAGACAGGAGGAAGAAGAGGAAAGAATTGATTAAAAAGCCAGTCTTCAACAAAGAAATTGCAGGAAGGAGTGAGAGAATTCAGACAGTAAGTGGAAACTACCCGGTCCCTGACCTCATCAGAACTTTGAGACATACAGAAAGATTCCAGCTGCCAGCCAGGTGAGCGGATTGCTGCCTAGCTGCTCCAATACTGGGATAATGGGGCTGACAGTCAGCAATCGGAAGGTAAGGAACTCGAACAGCTGGGATCCCTTGCTAGAAACAGGGAAATTGAGAGAAGAATTGGAAAAGAGGTAGCAACTTGCAGTCTCTGGAGATGGTTCCTCTCAAGTATGAGGGCAAGACACCCATTCAAAGAAGATCTTGTGAACTCCCCAGGCAAGTGGACTACCGCAGACGAAGGCATCCAGTACCTGAGAGAATTAGAGGTGCTCAAAGTCATCTACAGTGACCTAGAGGATGATGAGGTCTCCAAAGATCCAGAGGATGTCCTGCGCACCCAGGCCATGTGGAGGAAGGTGATTCAAAGTGCCCCAGCGTCATATTCTAACAGCTTGGCAGTGATGTATTGCCTGGATATGGATACACTAACTGTGGAGAGAGTGTTTTCTTGGCTCCAAAACTTTGCAGAAAATCTTTGTACCTCCTCATCCCTATGTGCCAGCACCTTGGCTGTCGGGGCGCCCCAAGAAATCAGTCCTGTCCTGCCCTGGTCAGAAGGAAATGGAGGCCCAGGTGTATGCCACATGGCGCACTCTGGTTCTTCCTGTGTGACCAAGGGGAGGACATGAGGAAGTGGGATGGTGAATCCACGTTTAAGCTGGAAGCCTGTTTATGTGAACCAAGAGGGAAAACAGCTGTTAAGAAGGGGCCACCCAAGCAGGCTGTCAGCTTAATTACTGCAGTGACACAAGAAGGCAATTGGTGATCTCCCAGACATAGAAGAACTGAGATCACCTCCCTTGACCCTGGTGAGGGGACTTCTGGTCTGATACTACAAGGGTCAGATAGCAAATACTCTGACCAGGAACAGCAATAGAGGATCCCTGCCTTTGGTCACAAGGAGGAAAGGGATGACTGGGTATACTGGACTGTGTGAGTTTGATGGCCTGGCATGTCAGACCAGGCTTTGGTAGACACTGCTGCACAGTGTAAAATGGTGTCATCAGGGTATAGGGGCACAGAACAGATATGGATCTCTGGAGTGACAAGGGGATGCCAAGAATTGTCTGTATTTGAGGCTGAGGTGAGCTTAACAGGGGACAAGTGGGAAAAGCACTCCATTGTGATTGGCCCAGAGGCCCCTTGTATTCTTGGCATAGACTACCTCAGGAGAGGGTACTTCAAGCACCCAAAAGGGTACCAATGGGCTTTTGGTGTAGCCACTGTGAACACAAAGATCAAACAGCTATCAACCCTGCCTGGGCTCTCAAAAGATCCCTTCATTGTGAGATTGCTGTGAGTTAAAGAACAGCTGGTGCCAATTGCTACCAGGACACGACACCAGCAGCAGTATCACACAAACTGAGACCCCTTGGCTCCTATCCATGAGCTGATTCTAGACAGCCAAGAAGTGATCAGCAAGACTCACTCACCTTTTCATAGTCCCATATGGCCCACGAAATATCGGGACATCTAGGGAGAGAGGCAACATACTGATGGGCTCGTAATCGAGGAGTGGACTTGACCATGGAGGTCGTCACACAGGTCACTCATGAATGTGAAATGTGCTGCAATCAAGCAAGCCACACAAGTAAAATCTCCCTGGAACAGAGGATGATGGCTGGATTTTCAATATAGTGAGGCCTGGCAAATTGACTATATCGAACCACTGCCACGAACACATCAAAGCAAGCCCTACACACTCACCATGGCAGAAGCAATTACTGGTTGGCTAGAAACATACCCTGTAAAATATGCTACTGCCCAAAACACCATCTTAGGCCTTGAAAGGCAAATTTTTTTTGTGACATAGTACCCCAGAAACAATTGAATCAGAAAATGGGGCTGTCCTGGTTTCTGCTGGGAGATGGAGCTAATTTTCCTCTCAGTAGCTGGTGAGTTTTGGATTCAGTATGGGATTTGGTCTGTGAAGAATGTTGACAAATACACTGATGTTATTAGTTGTTGCTAAAGCGACCAAGGACACTTTCCAGCTTCCCAGGTTTTGCTAATGTGCAGATGCAGGAAACTGGGAGGGCTACAGCCAGTACAGTAGACCCAAACTGGCCAAAGAGAGTGTTGCATGCCATAAACATCATGCTCAGTATGACAGGGGCAGCTTGCTCTCTCTCACTCCTTTGCTTGCTGCTTGGTTTTGTTTCCATGATAACTGCTCGGGTGGGGCTGTATCAGTCATCGAGAGTCAGGTGGTGAGAAATTGTGCATTGTTTGCTTTGTATATTTTAGTATCCCTATAATTTTGTTATTAGTATCATCTTCCTTTGCTATCCTAGTAAACTGTGTTCATCTGAACCCATGAGTTTTCCTTTCTTCCTGATTCTCTCATCCTCTTCTGGAGCAACCACTATGCATACTGAAGCCCTACTTTCTGTGAAGTGGCTGGACATTGCCCGCTGATGGGAAGTCAAGAATAAATCTTGTGTTTTCCTTTGCTTTCGCGTGTGGCTTTTGCTTTATTAAACTGCCTTTATCTTGATCCATGAGGTTTTTTTTTCCATCTTATTTTCTCCTCTCCCTGCCCTGCTGAGGAGGGGAGTGATAGAGCAGCTTGCTGGGCACCTGGCATCCAGCCAAGGTCAACCTACCACAAATGGAAAAAGCGTTCCTCTTATCTACTCAAATCCCTGAGAATGTTATGCATGTATTTCCTTTGCCATGTCCCTCTGTATTTCACAATATATTTATAAGGCAAACATTATAGTTGGTAACATAGTTTTCAGGACATTTTAACAGTTCTACACCTTACATCAGACAATGCTTACGAGTAACTTAACACATTAATATTTCCATCAGATACAAACCTGCCCAATACAGTGTAAGAATAGATTCAGAATCTGCATTTTAGTTTTAATCAGGATTTCATCCCAGCTTTCTCTCACAAGACCACAGATAGAAAAGAGTAAAACAAGATGTCCCATACCTCTGTCTGTAGCTAAAGGTGTTTGACCAGCTCACCAAATAATACCACCTTTAAAAATCAGAAACTTATGAGTACATCTAATGGAAACCATTACAGCACACAAGACAAGGCAGAAAGCTATCCTAATCTAAATGTGAAACTTAGGGAAACTGAACAGTATAATGCACATTCTCTGAGCAACTCAGGTACTGAAATTGATGAATCACAAGCACAAAAGAGAAAAGCTCTCTAACAAAAGTATCACTGAAAATTATTCTTGGGCAGGTATCTTAGAAAATGCACACACACTATCATTACAAGGACAAGGAGTACAGCAATCACTCACTTCCCTTAGGTACCAGGAGTTATTAGTTAACATTTGTAGGTCTGGGACATACTTCTCTATCTAATGAGCATCAGAGAAAGCACTTATTCACCCTCAGCTATTCCACTGTGATTGCTAGTGTTCACCATTTAGGCAAGGGCATCATTTCACAACTGAAAAAAAAAAAAAGCCAAAAGTCATCATTAGAGAACATCTTGTAATTACAATGCAACTAAAAGAAAATGAAAAAACATCAAGATCAAACCACAAACCAGCTTAGAGAAGCACAAAATATCCCCAAGGAATCAGAGAGACTTTTCCATGTTTTTAAGTAAGCTTCAACTCATTTACTAGCTAAATGCATGTGTCTGTGTAGCTATTTGGGCACACAGCTAGGTGCTCTGAGACACAACCAAGCAGCTAGATACCTAACTAGAAGAACATCTTCCTTCTCCCCACTGCAATTGAAATTTTTTGGCCTCCGTAGACTGGGGGCAAAAGTTAAGAACAATTTATAAAACCTGATCCCTTTCCCTTTAGGAATTGGTGCAGCTTATTGAATCATTAAACTAATGTTTTTAATTAAACTTACCAACCTCAGGCAAATGCAGAAGTTTCATAGGCTTTGAACCAGAAACTTCAGTGGCACCCATGAAAAGTTTTGTTAAAAGATTTGTTGTAGCAAATAAATTACTTTCCCATAGCATTTGATTAAAGCAGTACAGGGAACATCAGGACTCAGAATCCTTCTGAAGCATACATTAGTTTCAGAGACATTTGTAAGTTTAAGCATACAAGATGAAAGACCAAAAAATCTGACACGCACTGATTCACAGAGCAAAAGGAAATACAAAGCTTGTAGGTGAGGTGGAGTGCCATATACCACTCTTCTCAGCTACTTGTTCACCCTCTGCTCTTCACTTGTCCCCCTGCCAAATTAATACTGTAATATTCCGCAGGAAAGACCACACTGGCAGGCTCCCTAGCAATAGCAAGTACTGTGGTGTTATCTGCAGTGCATTACAGATGACCACTGCTGGTTTTCTACCACAGAAATGTGTCTGAAGCGGGTAATAAATAGTCAGAAAAATACATAAATCCTTAATAATCTTTTTTTTTAGATTCAGTTCCATCCAACCTGGATGGATTGGTTCACTATTTTTTTTCTTTTTTTGATGTGTAAGCTGCAAACAAAATCAAAAGGTAGTAAGGACTTTTCATACACACAAAACAAGAAAAAGAAATACAATTAATATCATGATAAAGAGTCAATGATTTATGAATATATATGAATTATAGAGCCACTTAATCTTCCAGTTGATAGCTTTGCTATAAAAAAAAGATATTTCTTACAATTTGTTTTATAATATTTTTCATACCATCCTTTAAAAAATTGGAATCAACTGTTTCCTGGATTTGCCTTCAGAAATTTTCCATGCCCGGTGAATCTGTTTGTCAGAAAAATCTTTTCTGTTAGTCAAAAGGCTGCCTTTTCTTGAACTGAATAAAATTAACCTTAGTTATAACCAATTCTGTTCCACTTACAAAGGACCTTTCAGTGACTAATCCCACTCCAATATGCATTTACCTTCTCCTCAAATAATTTCTATCAGGTTTTTATATTTTATTTCTTTTTAAACTTAGTACTGTGGAGTTTTTTCCTGCCTACTTCTAGCATCACTTTCCAGCTCCAGTTACGAGATGTCTGGCACTAAACATGCAGTTGTAAGTCAAGATGAAGTTTGCACAGGAAGAAAAGACTGTTATTTCTTTGTTCTGTCATATGACACTTCCAAGGAAAGCACAGATCTTCCGTGGCTTTTGCAGATGGTCTATTTCATTACACGTCATATTTATATAGACATTCACAAGGTTTTACAGCAATAGCCCTTCCTAAGAAAAGGAATTACATTTTTAAATAACAAGTTATTTTCTCCTTCATTAATGAAAAACTAACATCCAGTTTTCTTCTTGTTGTTTAATTTCACTTTTCTCCTCATATATTTGTGAAGATCCTTACTCTCTCTAGTTTCTCTGTCCAACAGTAAATCACTGTGTTTAAGTTTGCTCATCTCTACCAAGTTAAAGAATGGAGGAGAGTCATGGAGGGTGAAGAATTCTGTGTGCTGATCTTCTGGGGCATGACTCTCTGCTAGAGCACTAATCACAGCACAGTCTCTAAAACGAACAGGAACGGGTGACAAAAAACATTGCAATAACCTCGAGTAGTGTTCCTAAGGCAGTGAGCCACACACCGACACCCGCTCCCCATCCTCAAGTGTCCACAGTTTGTGGTGCATGCAGTTTTGCAGCATTGTCAGTGTAAAGTCTCATGATGGGGAAGCCTCTTATTTTACAGATTCTTTTGAGGGAAATTAAGCTGTTTGTTGTCCTTAAATGTTTAAGAACTTTTGTGGAATAAGGCAGGATGTCTTGCAAATTTATTATACCAATTATTCATTTCTGTTTCTAACAAATCTCTAGGTTTAATTTTAATTCCTACCAAAAAAAAATGCATAACCATCTGTTTATTTTCTAAAAGCCAAGAATGATGCCTCTGCAAATTGAGAAACTGTGTTCACAGTGAAGAGGTTTTTTATAATCAAATGTGTCACAGATTACTAGATATGTCATCAAGCTTTTCTCATTATTTTGCAACAGGTGAAACAAACATTGCTAGATCTGACAGTGGTGTACTCATTGAGAGGTCTTTAATTGTGAATGTGATAGATTTCAAGTTGATGGTTGCTAAAATATCATTCAGAAATCAGGATCAAGCACTGAACTTCAAAGTGAGTCCTGCTGTTCAGTGATTACCACCTCCGGAAAATTTCTGTCTTTAGATATTTAACATACCATCAGTTTAACATGTCTTGCAGCAACCGAAAGCTTTGCTTGAGTCCCTAATCTCATTAATTCATAGACGGAGGTTACAGTAAATACGCACTATTGTAAGAAGCAGTAACTAAAGTATCAGTGTCCAGAACTGTCATTCTGTTGTGATAAAGAAATGTGAAATAAATCAACTGTGAGACCACACTAAGCAATGTAGAGGTACTACTGTATCAGACAGAGTGTGAAGTAAAACAGTACAGCATAAAAATTCTAAAAGAAAATCAGAACAATGCCCATGTCACATTTCCAGTGCATGTAATAGTGAGGCTCCTGTGATAACAGAGTACTCTGGAAGCCAGGGGAAGAACTCATGTCACAGACATTTTGATTTCTGGGTTAAATGGCTCTGACAAAATAATTTGGACTCTGAAATTAAAGAGAAGTCTTTCTTTGTCCAGAGGAAATAGGCTAGTAGTGGTCTACATTTTTGGCTGGATACACAGGATTAAATATTTGGTCTGGGGTTTCCCTTATGATCTAGCTTTGGCAAACAGCAAGCCAAAAGCACCTTCCAGTTTTACTGGCTTAACTGAGGGCACTACTTGAGCCACTGCTTCTATTTCCTTAATTCTTCTTCTTTTGACTGCTCATAAAAGACTGGTGACATTATGTGGCATTAATCAATGGAAGACCACAGACTGCCTCCAAGAGAATTTTATACTCATTATTATATGTCTCAACATCTATTAGAGATACACAGAGTAAGAACTCTAGCTGAACTGTACCATCCTGTCAGTATGTATTCACATTTTTGCTAGCAGTATTTGCTTTTCATCTAGTCAGTAGAGTGCCTCTCTTCAGAGACTTGATAGATAACAAGAGGCCTATCGTCATTATAAGCTAGACAATTAAAGTAAGCCATTTGGTGCCCAAAGGCTTAAGCAGAAGATCCCAGAAATTATTTCATCTGGTTCTCACTAATAGTGAGCACTTGCTCACTTCTTTAAAGAAGCCTCCATGATCTGCATTACTGAAGACAACTCCACACTCACATCTGAGTATCACAAAAAGCCATAGACAGAAAGTTTACATGGTACCTGAGTTACATATAAAGTGGCATCTTTCCAGCAACTTCCATTAAGTCTGTATCCAGAAGAATGCCACTTCTTCCTGTGGCAAATTAAATATTTGAAGTGGGGAAAACATAGTTAAGGTTTGTTGCCTGTCTTAGAATCATAGAACAGTTTAGTTTGGAAGGGACCTTTAAAGGTCATCTAGTCCAACCCCCCTGCATCTTCAGCCAGATCAGGTTGCTCAGAGCCCCATCCAACTGGCCTTGAATGTTTCCAGGGATGGGGCATCCAGCACCTCTCTGGGCAACCTGTTCCAGTGTTCTAAAAACCTCATTGTAAAAAAGCTTTTCCTAATATCTAATCTACATCTACCTCCCTCTATTTTAAAACCATTACCCCTTGTCCTGTCATAACAGGACCTACTGAAGAGTTTTTCACGTCTTTCCTGTAGGTTCCCTTCAGATACTGAAAGGCCAGAATAAGATCTCCCCAGAGCCTTTTCTTCTCCAGGCTGAACAACCCCAACTCTCTCAGCTTGTGCTCATAGGAGAGGTGCTCCAGCCCTCTGATCATCTTCATGGCCCTCCTCTGGACCCTCTCTAACTGGTCCATGTCCTTCTTTTGATGGGGACTCCAGAGCTGGATGCAGTACTCCAGGTGGGGTCTCACGAGAGCAGAGTAGAGGGGCAGAATCATCTCCCTCAACCTGCTGACCATGTTCCTTTTGATGCAGCCCGGGATGCGGTTGGCTTTCTGGGCTGCAAGCACGCATTGCCGGCTCATATTGAGCTTCTCATCCACTAGCACACTCAAGTACTTCTCCTCAGGGCTGCTGTCAATCCCTTCTCTGCCCAGCCTCTATTTGTGCCTGGGATTGCCTCGACCCATCTGCCATCTCTTTCGTACCTAAGAGAGAAGGAGCAGTACACACTTCAAGTTTGTTAATCTCACACTTTTTTGAGAGGGTTTGTGTGTCACTTATCAAACCTAGCTAGATATATGAGAAGAAAAGATGGTCAGGAAAAGGAAAACTAGTTGACCTAGCTGAAGCAAACGGTCTGTGGAAGACAGGAAGGGTTGGTGTGTACAGAAGGGAACTGCTTTTTGCAGGCAGATTTTTAAGGGTCTGCTGTTTTCCATTAGTGCTATAAGTTGTACTTATTTTAACCTATTTAGGTAATTACAATAAGATTGTAAAAGAATTAAACTAATATGATGTATTGTCTCTTTAATGCACTGTCAGTATGCACTTTTGTTTAACATAAACCAAAGACACAAGAAAAGTTATTAAGTGTAACAAGAAATGTCTTCCTTTCAACTGAATTCCAGGTGTGTATATGTGAAGGAGAGCAGGAACTGAACCCGAATAGAAAGACCAATTTATTAAAGACACAATGAATGTATCTAAGATGACAGTAGGCCAGGTCTCCAGTAGACGCAGAAGCCAGTTCTAACTGCTATTAAACTGCTAAGCCAATTCACTCTCACAAAACAACTAGCTCACTTCATAGGTGATAATAAGGATTTCAAAAAGGCTTCAGTCAGACATGCCATAAATGGAAAGAAATTGTGCAGGTAAGGAATCTTACTCTTAAAAGGATGTGTCTGTATTTGCTCCTGCAGTGAAGCTAGGAAAATTCCATCTTGCTGAAGCACAGACATCTTTTACAAGTCACATGTTAATGCATACCTTAGTATTACTCAATAAGGACACTAAAAATAAAGTGCTAGGTATCACAGAATGAAACTGTCCATACCGAGATAGTTTTATGCTCGATTATACATGCAAATCCACTCGGGACTTCTTTCCACATGAAAATCAATTAACATCTGCATTGGAAAATAGGCAAATACATATGAACATAAGAATCACTAGAGAGGTCTTAGAAAAATTAGGTACCTGCAGATTCCCAGACTACATCCTAATACTGAGAAAATATCAGAAGTAGTTATGGAGCAGAAATGAAAGATGAAAGTCAAAATTTCTGATCAAATGTCAACCCTTTCTGCTTGCATCAACTGTCTGCCTTTCTGCAATAGAAACTTTATTGTTTGTTTATAACAAAAAAAAAAGCCATTGATGAAAAAAAAACAATTATTTTTCTAGCTATTGCAAAAAAAAACCCCAAAAAACTGCTGTAGCTTACACAGGATTTTTTTTTTTTCTTAAAAGATTCATATGAAGATTTTTCAGCTTTCTCCTTGCCTGGATAAATACACAGTCCAGTTTGCAAAAGGAGATTATTTTTTCTCCAAGTAGGTTGTTAAAAAGAATCTATTCACTCTTCCTTAGGCTTTGCTTACATAGCTTTCAGCTTCTAGGACAAACAAAGAATATTTGTCAAATCATTCATTTAAAAATAGCAACATATTACACTATCAAAATGTTCTATCGTAGAAAAAAAGCATTAGCTAGTCCACAAAAATTTGAACACTAAAAATTCCTAAATATTAATTTGTGTAAAGGGTTTTTTTCCTCCCCCTCATTCACTGAGGAATTTTTCTCCTTAAATATAAAAATGATTCCTTCTCCACTGACTTTCTGTCAAAGCCACTAACCAACCCATACTTTGCAAGTTTAATTTTATGAAGTTCCTTTTGCTAT
Organism: Chlamydotis macqueenii; assembly: GCF_036417535.1. Lineage (NCBI taxonomy): Eukaryota > Metazoa > Chordata > Aves > Otidiformes > Otididae > Chlamydotis > Chlamydotis macqueenii. The sequence continues at coordinate 27,620,075 of NC_141559.1, forward strand.
TCAGATCATATAAAGAACACCTATATGGCATTACCTAAAAAATACAAATTATGCTAGTCAGACACTCTGTTTATAGAAGGCATATTCAGTAGTAATAATGATTCTTCTACCAAACAAATTTATCATATTTCAAGTATCATCTCTCATGTTGTTGGAATTTTCCTCCCTTTTTTCCCATATTTCAACAGAGACTCCTTCATATCACTGTTCTAAGGATCAATTTTTCTAATAGTTTTGGCTTATTGTTGATTTGAATGTCTGCCTACTGGCTTCTCTCCTTAGTTGTCTCATTTACAGAGTGTATTGTCTATCTTTTTCTTATTAAATCAGAGCTCAACTTTGCTGTGAAAATGCTTTCGCTTTTTTTTTTAATAAGAGGGATATTATGGTTTCTTCCATGTTTCCCTTATGCATTACATTGTTTTACACCCATATAATGCCCCAAACTTTCCTTGAACTCCACCTTCCTCTTCCACTCTGTCACAATGTCTACAAAGGATAAGTATCTAAATAAGTGATCATTTGCTTGTACTCAATAAATATCTTTGTGCTCCCTTCATATCTCACCTGTTTTTCTTTTGCTTTCTCAGTACCTCAAAGGGGCCTACAAGAACGATGGGGAGAGGCTGTTCAGTACGGCCTGTTGCGACAGGACAAGGGGTAATGGTTTTAAAATAGAGGGAGGTAGATTCACACTGGATATTAGGAAAAGATTTTTTACAATGAGGGTTGTAGAGCACTGTAACAGGTTGCCCAGAGAGGTGGTGGATGCCCCTTTCCTGGACACATTCAAGGCCAGGTTGGATGAGCAACCTGATCTGGTTGGAGATGTCCCTGCTCCTTGCAGGGGGGATGGACTAGATGGCCTTTGAAGGTCCCTTCCAATCCTAACCATTCTATGATTTTATGATTCTTCAAACGTTCTACAAATTCCTTCAAGTAGAATCTGCAGTACCAAGTGAATACTCCCAAACCAGCTTGAATGCACTAGGGTGGGGGTTTTTTTGCTTAGTTGATATAACTGCAGAGTGATATTCTACCCTGGCTACTGGGCAGGGGCTTTACTACAAATAGCAAAACACACAATTGTAAAGCAACAACAAATTCAGAGCTAAATCAGCATATGTCCACAAAGTAGTGAATTGCATTATTTAGAAATATATTCAGTTATATCTTTTGCAGTACTTCAGAGAGTGGAGTATTTATCTCTAGAACAAAAATATAGATAAAAATTCATTTTACTATCCTGCAATGCAAGTCTTTCCCAAGGAATCTGGACTCATTAATTCCCATTCAATATCATCTCCTCACCTTTGGTTTACAGCCTTCCCCTGACTATACTTTGTGTATTTTTTCACTTGATTTTGGCTGACTTGCACTGAAAAAAATTTTACCTAGATATTAAGATATTAAGTCTATGTCATTGCCACCATGTATTATCTTTTAATCTTCCCTATCAGCTGTGTTGAATGTGACAAGTTGTTAATAGTAAACAGATTAGTAGAATAATAAGGAGTTCAAAGTGTGGCTGTGGGCAGCAGGAAAAGGTGTAAGGCTGATATGACAGCAATGTCTCAGCAAATTTGACTCTGAATGTGGAGCAGCTGTATAGAACAGGACTTAGAAAAAATAACAGCAGCAGTCATAACAGAGCAGAACTTCCGTGAAATTATAACTATGTTAAAGGAGGAGAAAATACCTTAACTTACAAAAAATGAGAAGCTGAGTCCTACTGAATGCATAGCAGTCCAGGATAAGGGAGGCTGTGGAGGACACAAAGCAATTTCTATTCAGTTCTCAGCTTGAGGGATGATTTCAGCAAACAACTCACTGTGTTTCTGTGAAAAAGTTAGTATTTCTCTATCTCATCAGACCATGCGTGTGCATGTGTGGAGACGTTTGTCGGGATCATTTTGTAAAGGTTTGCAAAGTGTTGGGAAGAGATCAGAACTGTGTAAGGGCTGAGTGAGGGCAGGAACCAATCAACCTCTCAAATGTTAAATTTCTCTGGCTTGAAAGAGTTCTTATAAGCTGACTTAACTCAATTTGGCTTCAGAGTAACTCTTCTCTTACACTCTTTGTGGCATAGGCACAAGTCTGTTCCTGAGGGCTCACTCTTGATTAAGTGAATTTTTACAGTTGCAAGTTGTTTTTTAAGATCATTTTTAGTCATTTAATAAGAACCAAACATGGACATCACAAGTAAGACAAAACTGCCAGCAATGCTAAAGCCTAAGCTAACATGTAGAGTTTGCCACAATAATTATTAAAATCATGAAGTAAAAGGTGAGCTTTGAACATCATGAAATGGGTAGTTAGAACAACATGGTGTGCATTTATTTGAACTAATAAAATCTTTGCTTTTCAGGACATAAAATGATCACCTTCAATGCCTATGAAAGTCATTAAAGCTAGAGAATTTTTTACTTATGGATTTTCATATAACTACACACAGTTATTTTTCTTTTTGGCATCCATAAGTGGCTCTGCCTGCTTACAAAAAGCAGTATGAGACTAGAGAGACAGCATATTTTATCTCACACGAGCATCTTCATGCTGCTGTATCTCAAAAAGATTTCATATATATAAACACACATATATAAAATATTGGTTCTCTCAATGTACTGTCTCCCAGTCTCATCACTTAAAATTTTCCTCTGTGAGAGCACATTAAAAATTCAGATTTGTGTGTCCTAATTCTGATCATAAGCATTAGAGTTGAATATTATTTCTATACAATCAAACTGAATCAAGCTCACATGTAAAGCTTGATTAATACTCATGCTTGCCTACTGCTCTCACCTGAAATAACCATCTATCACCTCCTGGGAATGGCCTGATCACAGTTACTGTATATTATATCTTCCTTCATTAGTCAGAGAAAATTATGTGCATTGAACACTTCCAAAGATTTTATTCTGCTTCCACTTTGAGGCACCTGAAACTGCAGTATTAAAGCAGAGTTTTTCTTTATCATGATAAAATTTCTACAAGCATTTACACTAAGGCTTGTTGCTGCTTTAGTCATCGTCGTGGTTTTGTTAGTGGGGGGGGGCCTAAGGTGGTAGGTATTGCAAATAAACTCCCAAGAAAATGAAGGATGCTTTCTAGGTATTTTAACTGACTAAAGTCAGAATATCTTTTCTTTTCCCAGCCTTATGCTTACTGCTGTCACTAATTGAACTAGTTGCCAGTCATCTGTATGGTGCCTGAATTTCAGAAGCAACCTGGGAGTGCACCACACACATTTTGAACAGTGTTAGTCCCTATCAGGGTACACAAGTGAGCTTCACAATGCCACTGCCAGCAAAATAAAAGCCTGTAAATCTGCAGGCATATCTCATTTTCTGCAATAAACTTGTAATTCATGGTTGGTATGTCAGACATTCTGGTGACTTAATAGTGCAGGAATGAACAGTTTGGAAAGAAGGAGCAGTTCATAATTCAATTGTTGCCCATCTTTTGATGGGCTGAAGCTTGCTTTGTTTTCTGTTTAAGAACAATCAAAAGCATGGCCATTCAGCAAATGCTTCTCCTTCAGGTGTTCAGGAAATATATAATCATCCAGAGCTTTATGACTGCCCGTAAGTGACATATCTCATTTCCTGTTGACACTAGGAGCAGGCCCACTTGTTATCTATGAAGCATCAGAGGACAGCCTTTGTGACCACAGCCATATGAAGCATTTGAAAGTCTCCTCCTTCAAAAGTGTTAGAGAGAGTTTAACCTCTCTTTTGTGATACAGAATATAAGTAACAGCATTTTCTTGAATAGTAAGCTAGATTTTCGTACGAAGCCAGGATTTCATTTCCAAGAAAAAAGAAAAAGTTATAACATAAGCTTGCCCCACTTGGAAGAAATTGGAAAGAGAACCAATATTTACATAAATAGTAAATAAAACATAGGAAGAAAGCAAACAAACAAATGCTGGAGCCCTTATCAGAATTCAAAGTAAGGGAGCCTTTGCAATAAAGTGAACAGGGGAAAAAGTTTAAGCTAATTAAGTTTCAACAACTTTACAGAGTGGACAGTAATGATTCCTGGTTCCCATTGCCAGACTTCTGCCACAGCAAATTCTTGTATGCTGATTAAAGATGATCGCAATGAGTAGGATGCAGTAGAAGGTATCCTAGAAAATCTAGTGTCATGGTTTAACTCCAGCTGGCAACTAAGCACACCACAGAGCGGCTCACTCACTCCCTGCTGGGTAGCATAAGAGGAAGAATCAGAAGAGCAAAAGTGAGAAAACTCACGGGTGGAGATAAAGACAGTTTAATAGGTAAAGCAAAAGCCACGCACGCTAGCATAGTAAAACAAGGAATTCATTCACTACTTCCCATTGGCAGGCGTTCAGCCATCTCTAGGAAAGCAGGGCTCCATTACGCATAACAGTTACTTGGGAAGACAAACACCATAACTCTGAATGTTCCCCCCCACTTCCTGCTTCTTCCCTCAGCTTTACATTCTGAGTATGATGTCACATGGTGTGGGATTATCCCTTTGGTCAGTTGGGGTCATCTGTCTCAGCTGTGTCCACTCCCAACTTTTTGGACACCCGCAGCCTTCTCATTGGTGGGGTGGTGTGAGAAGCAGAAAAGACCTTGGCTCTGTGTAAGCACTGTTCAGCAGTAACTAAAACATCCCTGTGTTATCAGAACTGTTTCTAACACAAATCCAAAACATAGCACCATACTAGCTACTATGAAGAAAGCTAACTTTATCTCAGACAAAACCAGCATATCTGGATAATGTGTTCTCCAAAGAAATGGAAAGAAAAGTATGCCAATACTGCCACAAGAGCGCTTGACAAACTTGTCCAGAAAGTAGTTTTACTACTGAACAAAAACACTTCAGAAGAGTTGCAAGAAAAAAAAAGTTCCATCCCACCTCACTGCCTTACTGTAGTCTGCTCTCCTTGAGTATGAATACACACTCTGCAGACTCCCTTACTATGTCTGCTTAGTTACCATTTTCTGTGTCAGTTCTATCCTGTACCATCTGCAGCACTGGAGAACTTCATCTTGCCTTAGGAATATACATAACAATAAGATGTGCAAGATCTGACATCTTAGATAATTTGCATCCAAGAAGGATGGAGAAAAAGACAATGCTGATGGTGATGGAGTAGAAATCACTTTTATAGAATCATAGAATGGTTAGGGTTGGAAGGGACCTTCAAAGGTCATCTAGTTCAACTCCCCTGCAAGGAGCAGGGATATCCCCGACTAGATCAGGTTGCTCAGGGTGTCATCCAATCTGGCCTTGAACGTTTCCAGGGATGGGGCATCCACCACCTCCCTGGGCAACCTGTTCCAGTGTTCTGCCACCCTCAGTGTATAAAATTTTTTCCTAATGTCTAATCTGAATCTACCTCCCTCTATTTTAAAACCATTACCCCTCATCCTATTGCAACAGGCCCTGCTAAAGAGTTTCTCCCCATCTTTCCTGTAGGCCCCCTTTAGGTATTGGAAGGCTGCTATAAGGTCTCCCTGGAGCCTTCTCTTCTGCAGGCTGAACAGACCCAGCTCTCTCAGCCTGTCCTTCTACTAGGACAAGCTCTTTCTCTTACACAACAATAGTAGTTACGGAGCAGGAAGCAAATAATGGTGAATCCAGCAGACACTTTAGTCTTCTGTCCCAGAGAAAGAGAGTGAAAAGTGTGTGAAGAAGGAAATGTGGCAGATAGCCTAGCAAAAAAAAAAAAAAAATGGATAGGATACTCTACATATCCAGGGCACGTAAGTTCTATTAACTTACTTGTAAAAGCCAAGTTTAGAGACAAGCTTCTTAAAAATTATCCTTTGCATGTTACTGTAAAACCAAAGAAATTCTGCAGCAAATCACCAATGATGTTGTATTGTCTCCCACAACCTAAAGAATCTTTATAACTAACATGTAAATATCTTACAAATAGCTTTTTCCTATCTAGTATATCTTTTTCAAGTTTGAACCAGCATGAACAGCATCTTCCTCAATATGTTGCCTCTAATAGTGAATTGCAGTCTCCAACCATCCAGTAGATGTGCAGCATCTTATACCTTCAAACTCTTTTTTCTAAACTCATATAAAAATATTAATTAAAACTGTCACTAAATATGCTGAGGAAAAAGAGTTAATTCTCATTGCTGGAGAATGTAAACAAACTTCTTCAATCAGGAAACATTTCAGAAAGCTGAGATCACTTCCAACTTTAGCTTTACCTCAAAGGCAAAGAAAAGTACTTCTAAGATTTCTCTATATCTCAGCATCCACCATCATTGGCTTCCCTCTGGAAATGCCTTACTGCATTTTGGCACATAAAATCCAACAAACACTCTTGAGACAAGAGTTAGACAACAATACAATCTGACAATGCATTCCTGAACAAATTTTATTTACTGTGTATTGATTGTCATAAAATTAAAGGCATGTTCTTACAATAAACCTGAAGTTAAGTCTGTGGAACTTAATTATATAGAAAAAATAATATTCTACTGTGTTACAGAGTTTTTCTTTGCAATCCATAAAAGTAATCCTTTCTCTTTTCTTGTATTATTTCTTTATATTATAGTGTCATTGCTGAGCCTAGGGGACATCTAAAATCAATAGTAAAACCATGTTAATATAGCCTTAAGGATGCACCTAATGGCCCAGTCAGTCTTACAAGCAGTTTTAATTAACAAGAATAAATTGATGTCAGTGCAGTTCCTCAGGACAGTAAGGGTTATCCATATGAACGAGGACTTTGAATTCACCAGTATTAATAAATAGATGTAAATCTGCAACACTTCTTTCTTTAAGGTGTTGTCTTTAATTTCATACGTCCCTGGACACATTTTTATCAAAGTCTGAGTTTTAAGGGAGAGGGCATTTTATACAAAGATCAAATCAATTTTCTACAACTGTTTATATTAGTTACAAATTATTACAGTGATTTCCCTTACAGAAACCTAACCAAGTTTGCAACATACTGCGCTCTACAAGCCAACTCGCCAAGACCATAGTAAACTTGCACTCTGACAACTGATAGTGACTGATGTCCAGCATAAACTGACAGAAAACTGGCAAGCATTCAAAGGCTCCAACCTCTAAATCAAGGGAAGACAAATTTTTATTATTTCCTCCTAGACTGCAATTCTGAATTCAAGTAATTAATTTACTGTTGCAATTATACTTGTATGGTTACATGGTCACAATTACCAGGATTCTACATTTATACTGTTTCATTGTGTAGTGTGGGGAAATACTAAAATGTAAGAGAAAATTGATTGTATTTCCAATGTTTAACCATAAAAAAAACTTGATCATCCTTTTGTTTCACTGAGTCAAAGGTCAAGCCTCAGCCAAGAAATAACTTGTGTCATTCATACTGAATGCTTGACTTGCATTTGAGCTACCACTATTGCCTAAAAAAGTAGTTCCTGCCTCTAGATACCCCTTCTGCTGGCAGGGGTATTTCTGCAGGCATCTTGCAAACAAGCAGTACTGGAGAACTGATCAGATTGGAAAAAAAAAAAAAATTTCCACAGGATTTTGTTTCCCCAAAGATAGATTGAGTCACTGCGGAAAGATTACTTCCATTAATGAGTGGGTGATGAAACAGAGCCAAGAACAAAAGCCATGGAGAGCAGCAGACACGGGGTTAAGACAACTTACATAGCACTGTTGTCAAAGTTCAAATCGCAGTCCCCAAGTTTACATTCCTAGCAGTCAACCTGGGATAGCTGCCGTTTGAAGCTTCTCATAGTTCCATATTACCGTTCCATTAAATCCCAAAGATTGTCTTCTTCCAGATTTTCTCCAGGTAAAAAGAACATCTTTGAGATGCGAGGGACAGAAAAACTAACCTTTTAAACCTAAATCTGGTGTTTACTGTAGTCAGTCAGTTGCGTTCACATTTTTTCCCTACATAGTTAAATTATTAAAACTGTCCCTTTTGCATATTTCTTATACCTTCTTTAAATATGGCTTCCCACTTCAGACGTTGCTTTCTTCATGTTCAGTTTGGCAGGCTTTTATAAACTAATCGGTGAAAAAAGTTACAAAGAAGAAAAGAATACTGATAAGTCACTTAATTGAATGAGTAGCTATCACTGCTGTGAGTGTCATTCTCCAACTATGCATTTACTCTTGACAACCTGCTTGCTTTTGGAAACAAAAAGCCACACTATTTTTTAAAGCCCATCTATTTTCTGCTAAAAAATCCTGTTGGTTTGCCAGCCCTAAAGGTAACTCTGCATATGTAAAGCCCTGTCTGGTTTGTTACCAGGTGCAACTATTAACACCTGGATCAGCCCCTGGCCTCCATAGGGCTTATACAGCTGCAAAAATACAGTATGAAGAAAAGATCCTCAATTTAGAGCACAGGCAGGACTACAGTGAGATTAAGAACTACAGACCAGGAGGTGGCAGTGCAGAAACAGGTAAAACAGACTGAGAAGTGGGACTGGAATGAAGATCGCTGGTGAATGGTACCACATGAGTGCAGTGTCTCAGAAATAACACATCCTCAAAATACAAGAGGAATTGGAAGGGATAAGTAGAGTAGTTGAGCACTGTTAAGACACATAGGGCAAAAGTTCTTTGAGCTCTTATCAATGCAAGATAAAATTTGTGTTGACAAGCACTGACGCTTTGTACTGCCTTTGAGTTGATGTGGTAATCCATTTCTGTAACCAGGAACCACATAAAACAGGTGTATGACTGTTCCCTTCTGGCATCAAACAAGGCTGACATGGCAACCCTTGATCAGCACTGCACTGATACAGTAGTGGCGGACAGAATAAGAACCACAGCGTCACTTAAAAAATACACACAGTACTTCACAGGCCACTTGGCTTCTCAAATTATACCCTATTTACTTCCCATTGAAAAGAAGTTTGGAAGCTAGTGACACTTCTGACTTCCTTTGAACAAACATATTTGATACATTTGAGCACTGAATTGGGCCTGTGCCCTTGTCTTAGGCTTTTGTTTCTTTACTAAATTTCAGTAACTACTATACTTGGCCTGTTCCATGTCATAGTACGTTCTGCCTATATTTTTCTTCTCTGCTTAGTTTCTGGATTAGAGTCCCTAGAGAACAATAAAGTTTTCTTACGTCCCATAACCCGACAGAAGTAATTACACTGAAGACTAATGCATGCTCCAGGAGTGGATATTGGTACATTACTATTCTGAATGAATACAGATACTTATAGCAAAGACAGCTGTTCAGCAATTTGTCTGGAAAAAGATTCTCAAAGGAAAATAGCAAAGAAATTCCTTTAGATGTCTCCTGCATAATGCACGGGAGAAAATGTTATAAAGCATCTCCATAAGAATAAATTATTTCCATAACTTTAAGGCCAGTTTTCTGGGAAAATACATTTTCATTGACTAAAAGAGTAGCAAGTTCTTTCTTGCTCTTGCTCCAGAATTCCCAGGCAAGTAATAGCCTAAAAGATGGAAGAAATACATTAACTTGACAAAAGTTATCCAGGATATGCTGTCTTTCAAGCACAGCAGTAAAAAGGCAGAATTTAGTTGCAATGCTTTATCATTTAAATGATGAAGAAATCAGAACCTCCATCAGGCTGTTAAAAGAAGTAAAGCTTGAAATATTTAAGTCAAAATGAAGTAAAAAATGAAGTCTGCCTCTAGACTCATGATAGCACAGAACAAGGGCTAGAGGACTGTCGCAAAATCTGCATATACAGAAATTTCACTGACAAAATTATTTTGTGATTTCACCAGTTGCTACATCAAATCTTTCAGACAACGGACTAAAGGGTAATGACAAAAAGAAAAACCATACAAACCTCTTCCCTATGGTCTACAGAAAATCTACTGGCAGTGAATCTGTCAGTTTCACATGGAATAACTGAACACAGCAAAAATAATTAATTTAAAAGAAAGATGCACCTTGAGTGAGATGCCCTATAGTAGTATATATGATTGGTGAGGTTAGTTCTTCTCTGCATGCTGCAATATTAAAAAGTTCTTCTGTGAGGCTTTTAATATACTGTTCACTTTTCCTCTTTTCATCAGTAGATCAAAGAAAGGTTAAAGATATCAACAGAAAAAAAATCTAGTATATATGATCAATACACTTGCCAGTCTCTCATCATCAGATTTGGAAGTGTGACAAAATGTCAGATAGAAAACAACTGTTGCAGTAAGTTCTTTAACGCAAAACAATTTAAATAATTGGAGCAAACTTTGACATCCTTTCCAGAGACTGTCACATTGTTTGGGCTCAATTCTGTTATAGCGACATAAAGATAAGGCAATCTTGGGGTGTAGCCTTTCTTTGTCCTTAGAAAGTAAAATACTGAATTATTAAAATAACTAAATAATATTCCAAATTTATAAATTATAAACATATTTCTGAGAAACAAAATTTCTTGAGATTCTTTCATGAGAAACATTGTAGACGCTTAACTATGGATACCTTTTGTATTAAAAAAAAAGTTCAGATTTTCTGAAACCGAGGTTATGATTACATCTTGCCTAATACTTCTTGCGTTCCTAAGGCTATTAGTAAATACAGTCTATGTGAGGATGTGACATGCTATCTGTGTGTTAGAAGGGAGTGGAGTCCAAGGTACCTGACTTAAGAATGTTCAGGCAATATATTTAATATTTGATCAGATATTTATTTTCTAACTGGAGTAGTAATTATTAAAATAGACCCCAAACTGGCAGATATATTTGGATATACTATCAGGTCATAATTTACGGGTGTCATACACACATGTACATACAATTGCTGACTTAGGGGCTTGAAATAGTTCTAAATTTAGCTCTGATTTTTCCAATATCACATTTAAGGTACATGCCTTTGTCTGCATCATGTAGCAGGCAAAGGCATCATAGTCACCTTTATCAAAAATAGTTTGCAAAACTGTTATGCAAATGTATAGCAAAATCTATTTTGTCCCATCTCTTAAGCTTCAGAAATATAATTGTTGATACATATATGTAAGCAAAACAGCTAAGTACACTGCTGGGAAAAAGTTGAATAGCCCTGTTTGTCTTAATGAAAGCTATACACCGCTGAGGAAGAAGTGAGGAAATACACAGGATAACTGAAAATCAGAAAAAGGTATTTGTTTAAAATATTGAAAACATTGAGATAGAGATAAGGACTAGCTTGAAAATGAACAGAAGGCAGAAGCACAACCAATACAAATCTAGTTCCAAAGGAGCAAAATAGAACCATAAGGGCAACATTATTATTCTTTTTCATTAACCAATACCTCAGGTCTTAATTCTAGCTTTTGGGATTTCACAAAATTAATTCCTGCCTATCTGAAAATAACAGATATTAAATTAGTCATGCATGTAATCTATGTAGGAAGTTTCCTGATAACATGCTTGCTGCTCTTACAGTAACTCCATAAGGAGCAGAGCATTCTCAACTCCAAAAGGTTTTAGTGGAAACTGAAGATGGAACAGAAGTCTTTAAAAAAGTATTTATTTGGAATTTCATTGCTGTCACACTACAGGCTTGTATGAGCTTTGAAATTGCCCCAGTGCTCATTCACCTATAGCGAAAGACTGAACTGCTGACAAACAAATCTCAGACTCAACGTAACACTTAGAGGATACTGAAGATCAAGAGAACCAAAAGCTTAACAAAGTAAATAAGGCAGGTTTAGGATAGAGATGTCCTACATCTGGGAAACGTATAGCATCACAGCAGTATTCTTACACAGGTATTAACAATTCACAGGAAATTAAGACTGGGATTCAGCTTCTGCTCTTGTCCTCTCCTTTTAATAGCCGTGTGATGAAACAGAGTTGCCAAGGTGAACATCTGATCTCCATTAGGTCCTCACTCCATTTGTATTTTTAAACTGTGAAAATATTTGAGAGATGTCACTCATATTCAGTGCATAATACTTGAAAAGCAGCATACTGTCTAAAAGTACCCTGTTGCAAGAACTACTTGCTTCCATCAAAAGCAGTCCCTGGCAGGAGGTTCATCTTCGCCTCTGTTCAGTTGGAAATACATCCACCTCCACAGCCAGGTGATCATCAAAATCTTCCAACTAAGTGCCCACTCTTACAAACTGTACTTCAAGCTCATTAAAATAGAGACCATCTTCAATCAACACAATCCCATCTTGTTACTGTAAAAACATCGTTATGTCACCCTCAGGAATAACAAAGCAGCAGCTCAGTAGCCACACCTTTTTCAGGATTCCGTAAGTGTGCAATCTGGCCACAAAGCAAATGCATATGTTTAAAGTTTGCAAGATGTTTGGTACAGTAACATAAACATAGTGCAACCTCTCATTTCTAGTGCACTAAATCTCCAGCAAATTTCCACTTACATATAACCAAACCAATATAATGACAATCCTCTTCCACACACAATATCGATTTTCAATCAAAAAACCCTGTTGTTACACTGCATTAACAGCTTCCCCCGCATTCCCAAACATTATGACTATGCTTAACAATATTAATCTCTCAAATATTTGGGAGAACATTACTATCAGCCTATCTACCAGTAATAAACCATTGCAATCCACAGGCAGCCATATGGTAGTTAGCTTCCAGAAAATAATTGCTTTAAATTGTTTTCTCTTCATGCAACTTAGCCTGTTGGAAACACGCAAGGACAGTTTCATAACCAGGCAGTCTTCAGGTTAGAATAATATTTTCTGAAGATTATATTTAACATTTTCTCTGCTTTTTCTTTTGTGTGTGATAATGTAAGTAATTATGCTTATATTCTCATTAAGACTGTATATTCTTTGAAATTTAAAAGTTAAAAGTACTCATTTTTGAGATTTCATGGAGCACATGATGCAAGAGTTAATCTACCCTTTCTCATCAGCATCTTTACACAATTTTCTCACTGACGTTTAGTTTTGTCCATTTCAAGGTAATAGAAGACTGAATCCACTTGTTCTAAAGTAGAGTAAATAAAATATCAAATATTATAAAATAGTTTCAAATATTTAATTGTACACACAAATGTAAGAAAGTCATCTTACAGGTGATACCAGGTTCAGAAAGAAAAACCTTCACACAGTCACAATTTGATTAATTAACCAAACACTGAATCCTGGAAGAATGTAAACTCATCTACTTTACTGATGTCTTAGTATGCAGCATGTTTGAGTTAATGAAAGCTAAAGGACTTGAAAAAGCCCCAAACAAGCTACTATCTCTAGTCAGTTAGACTCTAACAACATGAGTTTGTGTTTTCGTTTGTAATAGTACATCACACTACCTTATTCCCATAAGTTACATCTATTCATACTACTAGACTTTGCAGGATGTTACAACCTGTCATTGAAAATGCAGTATCTGCTTCAAATTAAATACATTTCCCTCAAGAATGAAGTCTGATGCTGGGAGTGTGCTTAACCACAGTTTAACCCCAGCCAGCAGCTAAGTACCACACAGCCGCTTGCTCACTTCCCCCTGGAGGAATGGGGGAGAGAACGTGAAGGGTAAAAGTGAAAAAAAAAATGTGGGTTAGGATAAAGACAGTTTAATAGATGAAGCAAAATCTATGCACACAAGCAAAGCAAAACAAGGAATTCATTCACTACTTCCCATCAGAAGGTAGGTGCTCAGCTGTCTCCAGGAAATCAGGGCTCCATCACATGTAATGGTTACTTGGGAAGACAAATGCCATCACTCCAAACATCCCCCCTTCCTTCTTCTTTCCCCCAGCTTTTATCGCTGGCCATGTGGCCATGATGTCACATGGTGTGGGAATATCCCTTTGGTCAGTTGGGGTCAGCTATCCCAGCTGTGTCCCCTCCCAACTTCTCGTGCACCCCCCGCCTACTCACTGGTGGGGTGGTGTGAGAAGTGGAAAAGGCCTCGACTCTGTGTAAGCACTGCTTAGCAATAACAAAAACACGTCTGTGTTATCAACACTGCTTTCAGCACAGATCTAAAACATAGCACCATACAAGCTACTATGAAGAAAGTTAACTCTATCCCAGCCAAAACCAGTACAGAGTGCAAGCCTCTAACTGGCAGAGAGCTAAAAAGTTTTGAGTTTCAAAGCTAGAGGGGTTTTTTTTAACCATTAAAAGCTTGAAGTAGTCACTAAATGACACTGGTTCTACAGTGACATGTTACATTTTACTGGTCCGTCTCTACTCAGTGAACTCCTACGGGAATTCAGTCTTGTCTTAACATTATCTGACAGTCAAGATGCAAGGACTAACTTTTGGTTTTTGGTGTATTCCAATTTGATTGTACAAGACTTGTCCTTTTCCCAGTCATCATCTGAACCATGACAAGTTAAAATGAAATCAGAATATTGTTATTTCTATTCCATTGATTCTAACTAAAGAGATTAAAGGGATTTTATTGTATTAGTCCCCACAAAATTATATAATATAGTCTACAACCAACAGATGCTTTCAAAAGAGACTCCGTCACCTCACTGTCTTCTTCTGGAAGCCAGTTCTGTGTAGATACAGTTTTATGCTAGCATGAAAAAGGAAAACTTGACTTAAGCATGTCATTGCTAAATAAAGACAGAAAACTAATCTGTCTTCTGGAATATGAGCTCCTGTCCTTCTCAGGGGAGTTTTTTAGATTCATACTAAATTAGATCAGTTGGTAACTGAGTTACTTTAATTAAGATAATATCATTCTGTATTCTTTCTGATTAATTCTGATATGATTTGAATTACTTTATTTGAACATCCATAATTTTTCCTATGTAAATTGCCTTTGAAAAACATTCAGTACAGTTGTCTATGAACAATTTAGTTGTAACCTCCAGTCTATCATTTTAAATTTTATCTTTTAAAAACTTTAGCTTTAATCCTTATGATTCATCTGTTGTCAAGTTGAGTTTTATTATACAAAAAAGTAATTTCTAGCTTTGATGAATTAGTGTATAAAGGCTAAATTTATACATTTGTGTTCAGAAAAAGTTACTTATCCAACAACTATTACACTATCCAAAGTCTGTAGCCTGCCTCCTAGCTTTATGAAGTTCTTCTATATTCCCACTTTCTTACTTGCTCAATATTTTTCATAAACACCATAGTTGAAAAGTCACACCTGTTAAATTCCCAGACTGGGAGTTCTTCTATTGGCATTAAGTTCAGCTCTGCAAAATAAAAACACCTTGGCAATAGGGAAGGAAGGTGGACATAAGCAAAGCAATAACTTAGGAGGGATCCTGGAGAGAACGCACCATACTATTATCCACTAAAACCATTGCTCCCTCTACATAAACTACTCCAAATGTTTCATAGCTATCAGAAGACCTAGCACATTTCATCCTCCACTGTTATGTAAGATGGCCTCATCTCCATTTCCCTTCTGAAGTCCAAATTTAGAGTTACCAAAATATTCTGAGAACAAATTATGTGAATGTAAGGACCAAGTACGAGTTAGATGTTTCTTTTGTTCATATTTTCACCCTTCTTTCTACAAAGATTCAAATACTGATTAACTGACTTTTCTGAAGAAAAAATTTCTACATATCCCTGGTAAGCAAATAACTTTTTACATTAATGTTTGATTTTCAATGTCACTCTAAAAACGCTAAGAGAGTAGAACTGTGGAAGCAGCACTCAAAGCAAGAATATAGAATATTCCTAGTGCATTTTTACATTAACAACACTGATTCCTTTTTATGCAGTATTTCTATCTGCAGCAGACATGCTATGTTGTTGTTGCTACTTTAATTTAAAAAGTAAAATCTGCTGTATAATAAAATCATCCAGGAAAGAGGTTAAGACAATATAACAAAACAGATCACATAAAATGGCACAGGTTTACAACGTATGTTTCAATTATGGAAATTCAACCTGATACTCCACTTCTTGCTCCCTGAAGAAAGTCTAAGGAAAGCAGCAGTTTAATTTGTCCTCTCATCTATTACACCAGTTTAATGTAATGTAACTTCTGCAGAGCCGCTCCTGGGTGCAGGGTGAAAAAGTATTGAGGTGGACTCTACTGGGAGAGGTTCCATGGGTTTTAATCTATTTACAAGATTCTGGGAATATTTGTTAACTCTTTATTCCACTTTCCCAAGTGCCCACTTCCAGAACTTCTAAGGAGAGAGGATTCCCATGGATTTCTAAACCTGTTTATTGAGTAGCAAATCTCATGAAATTTCACACAGCAATTCCTGCAGTGAGTGAAGTATCCTTCTCAATAATGTAAGCAATCTTTTAAATTCATACTCTACAGTATTTTGAAGAATGGACTTTTAGCCTTAAAAAACTACGCATATTAAAAGTCAGGCTGTAGATAAGGAATTTATTCAGTTAACAAAATCATCTCTTTTCTTACCCTTCAGCATCCTCACATGCAAAATCCTCTGGAACTCACCTGAAGAAGGAGGCCTATTCACCACTGCAGCATTGGTCATTTTCAGTAAATTCAACTCTGAGGGAGAAAATCATTAGATTGTTTCTAGAAACAATATAATGCACCGAATTAGAAAAGAGACTTAAGCTATCTATTACACGAACTGAAATATTTGGCAGTACATTTGTCTTTTAGTAACTGATGCACTGATCTGAAAATATTCCTGATATATATTGATGTAAATTCTTAGAATAATTTCTTCAGCAGTTTCAGCTCAGACCATTGCAGTTACTAGTTTATGCAACCACGCGTATTTCTAATATGATCATTATCCTGTATGGCCATCCCTAAGGTTTATACAGTATACAGATATAAGAGGTGACAAGATCTTGTAGAGGTAGTCTTCTCCACATAAAATTAGCTCATTCCACCTGCTAAAGATGCTTTCTGTTCACTCTGGCAATAAAGGTCTTAAATAATCATTCTCAGAATTATTTATATTGCATGACTGGCATGTCATTAATACTGAGTGACTAACAGAAAATTATGTTCTATGTTGACTCATTTTTTCATGACAAATTCACAAAAACTTGTCATCAGTACTAGAAATTACCTAAATATTAGTTTATAGAGGATAGTAAATAAAATTCAAGCTCTCAAGTCAACAATAATTCATTCGTTTGGGGATTATTTTTTTTTTGTTTGGGAGTGTGGGTAGTGTCGTTGGTGGTGTTGTTTGGGGGAGAGTTTACACTAGTAAGTCAATACATTATCAATATTAATTTTAAGGTCTGAATCTTGTGGACAATTTTGTGTGTATGCCTGTTTGCTTCTGGAGTAGCCAGACTGCCTGGCTAAAGTTATTTTACAAGTTTTAGGCTAGAGTGACAGAAACTACTACACACTTGAAACAGATGAATCCTCTTTCATTCTCACATTGATTTTTCATCCTAAAGGACAGAATAAAATTATAGGTGTCCCAAAATAATATGAACTAGAACCGAGTACTACGGTCTGATTGAAAGGAAAAAAAAGTAGGAAACATTTGGAACTCATTCCATAAGGTCAGTTACTATATTTGGGTTGAATTTTTAATTTGCATTTGCTAACAGAACTCGTCAAGATACAGGCAAGACTTGTTCTGACCCTTGATCAATTGCTATTTACACTTGCAAAGCCAATAGGAAAAAGGCTGAAAATAAGAAGTGAGCTCACAACAATTTCTAATGCAGAACTCCTTGCTTTTTTTCATGAGAAGAGTCTGCTGAAAAGTTATTGTGTCATCAGCGTAGATTTCAATGGATAAACCACACTCTCTTCTATGCTGGTGAAGTAACCTGAAAACAAAAATTAGAAGAGGATGTAGGGATTAAAGCCAGAACCACATACATACTACTGCAAGAAAAAGAAAAAGAAAGAGAGAAAAAAAAAAAAGAAAAAAGGAATACAGGCAAGTACTCAGTAAACCGCATATAACTGCAGATATGGTGGCTTTCTAGGATGCATTTAAAATCCTGTTAACGGCAACAGGATCACTTTTAGATTAACAGGCGACTTTGAAGTGCCACAGATTTCCCCCCCCACCTCCATTTGCCAGGCTTGTGAGACTGCAGAGTGCACTCGTCTATATTAAGCTTGGTGCTACTATCAGAGGTAGGAATGTAATCCCTCTCTTCTAGGTTATCCAGGACTCTGGATAATAATCTTGTGTTCCACTCCTCCACCCTCATTCTCTTATCCAAATATACACCTGACAAAGGACTTAATTCTAGAGTTCCCGTAGAAGCAGTAAGAAACAGCTCAGAAGCAGCTCTATTTGCTGTGGAAACTATCATTAACAGAATTACTTTTTTGATGATTTTAAGAGTGATGTGGAGGGGACATTTATCAGACATGGATTTGTTTTAAGCCTGAAAGGTCATGTTTGGAACAAACTGAGATGACTGACTTTGAACTTAACTGCCTTCCTCTCTGCCTTCTCTTTGTAAAGACTGTTTTCCTTCAGTCATATCAGCAGTCTTTGAAAAGTCAATATACTTTTCTTTTTTAAATCTAGCAACTTTAGACTTATGTTTAGATTATTAAACCTGTCAAGAGCTCTTAGGCTTTGTGTTGTCTTTCAGCATACTGGCTGAACTTTAATTTCAAAGGAGTTTTTTCTGTTAAGCTACTTTTGAATAAAATCCCACTCAATGCCTTTGAAAGATGAGCAGGCTCTGTATTAATTTTAAAAGTCTGTAGACCACATGGTTTCTGTATGGATCCACATACAGGCACTAATTAAAAGCTCTAGTTATAAAGACAGTTTATCTACTAACCTTCCGTTGTATTTACAGAGGTAGTTACATGAATTATTTACACAGATTAAATTTATTGTCCATGGGAAGCATTCTTGCCCATACTACTAAAAAAAATACCCCTGTTGCCCAGTTAGGCAGCCGCAAGAAATTACATGATATAACCCTATTCATAATTATTAAGCTCTGTAGGGAAAGCTGATAGGCAAGGTAAAAGTTGGTGCTGCTGTGGATTTCAGCTAAGCCACTGTAGTTTCCATTAGCCCAAGGTCTGTCCTTAGCCGATGAAAATGCTAGAAGAATAAACAATAGCTCCTTGTGAGTTTTGGGGGGTGGGATTTGACAGATACCAATAAATAGTCCTTAAGACACATAGCTTTGTTTTAACTAGGCATCCAAATTTCAGTACTAATGACAAGCCTCTTGGCTTCTAAGGATTTAACTAACAGGACTGCAAACAACGGAACAATCATCAGCTTTTGTGTTCCAGCATCCGCTCTTGGTAGACCAGGTAACAAACAAAAGGTCTATCCCTTTACCAGTATTTCAGACACAAGTCAGTGAAAAGAAGATGACCCCAAATCTCACTGTCTAAACTGACAAACTAAGAATTATTTACAATCATGCATCTATTATGAGCTCTCAAAGAATAGCGGCGTATTCATAAGTCTCTCTCACTGAAACACTCTAGCTCAAGTTCTTTCTTCATCACAGAAAGCAGAAATAAATGGTATTACCATTAGCTTCATCTGGAATGCTGCAAGAAAACACTCCCTCTGTTTTGTAGATCTGCAATATGATCAATTCTCTACTTTCCTATAAGTTAGCAGCAATTAAACAGTCATACTGATACTAACGTCTGACATGTCATTGAGGCTGTAAGTCAGGATCTGCTATCGTGGAGCTATTATTCAGTAGTTTACAGATTCAGACAGAGCACATTACATCACTGACTCACACTTTGAAGATCTATGCATAATCACAAGGATCATACAGTTGTTTAAATAAAGACTATACTCATTGCAAAATATCCACTTATGTGCCATAAGACTTCATTTAGCAATAATAATCTTGTCTTTTTTTTCCTCTCCCCAGGAAAATTTGTATTCAAGTATTCTGTTACATCCTGAGTTGGAATAGACAGTTGTTCTTAATGCACAAAAGAACTATGCTGTTTTAAATATATGGCCAAGCTTTCAGCCCTCCCTTCAGCCTTCAAAAAAGAAAAGCACATTGATAGACATGCGTGAAATTTCTCCTAGACATGTGTCATGGTTTTGTTAGTGAGGGGGGGCCTAAGGTGGTAGCTTCTGTAGGAAACTGCTAGAAGTCGCTCCCCTTTGTTCAGTGGACTTGGCCAGGCCTGGGGCGGACCTGCTGCTGGCCAAGGCCGAGCTGATTGGTAGCAGAATGTTCCATGATAACGCCTCTGCGATAATGTATTTAAGAAGGGGAAAACAGGAAAAAAAAGGAGAGGAGAGAAGATGTGAAGAAGCTGAGGGGGGGCAGAGGCGCAGAGGGGGAGGCGCAGGCCTCATGGGCCTTGCAGGCCTCACCCTCTGGCCTCCCACCAGGCAGCCGACTGGGCCCGACTTGGTCCAGCCCGGCTGCAAGAAGTGGAGAGGAGATGAGAAGTGAATAAGATGTAAAAAAGATCCTGAGAGACATCTACCAGCCTGTTGTGAGGAACGGCTGCAGACGCCAAGGTCAGTTCAGAAGGAGGGGGAGGAGTAATGCGGCTCCTGGCCAAGATTCCCCTGCAGCCTGTGGTAACGACCATGGTGGAGCAGGTTGTCCCCCTGAAGCCCATGGAGGTCCACGGAGGAGCAGTTTTAATGCTGGGAGAATATATGTGCTAAAGCTTTTTCGTCATGAATAAAGGAGAAAGAATGGACAAATAGATATAGAAAGACAAACTAGCAAAGAGAAATAGCGTGTTAGAATCAATGTGCTTGTACTTGGTGTCATGCCGGTGCATTTATTTAAGGATTTGGATTTTTTCACTTTAAAGCAAACACCAATAGGAGTTTGGAATTAGATCAAGCCTAAGACTTTATTCAGAACTCAAGCATTTTGTGGTAGGAATTTTGCCTAGGTGTGAGAAATTTCAGCATCTCTCTCATTTTATTTTTATATTCTTCTAAATCGCCTATCTTTTATAAGTGTCCTACCTCAAACTGTCAGCATTACATTACAGCAATAACAAAGTGACTTCCGGCTGGTCTATTATCTTTGAAGTCCCAGAATGACACAAAAGAGCTGAAAAATTGATGTTATTATATCCAATTCTGTTCTGTGAGAACACAGACTTCTACGAATTATCAAATCTTTTTTTCCCCACAAACTAATCATCATCTAACTTATCTGTTCATAAATCAGTTCATGACGGTTCCATATTACTCTGCATATATGAGGAAAAACTCTATTAAGAGATAATAAGCAAAATAATTTAAAATGTGCATCACACAAGGCACAAAACTGTTCAGCTGCAGAAGATAAGCAGAAATTGAGTAAGAATAGAATAAAACCTTGGAATTAATCTATATATGCAAAGGAGAGAAAACCAGATTTCAACTCCAAATCAAAATGACAAATCTGTTATCTCTGTGTTGATACTAACTTTGACTACTAAATCTTAGGTATTGAAATGGCAGCTTAATCCAGTGGAACTTCAACCATACCCTGTTGTTGTAGAGACTGAGTAGTTCCCTCTATGCAGCAGTGCAACGAACACCACACCACTTCAGTTTGCAAGGGTCTCACCAGGTGGCTGGTTCCAGTTCGCCTGTCTTTTGGACATGCAATTCTTTACAGGTTGCATGTAGTGCATTTGAGAAAAAGGTGACACAGGTACACAAGGTTTAAAAACCTAAAGCTATAGTAGGAACAAGTCTAGACTAAAATAATATTTTTTTTGTTTAGTTTTCATACAAGCATTCATCTGATAAATTTCCCAAATGCTCATTACATAGCTCAGAGAATTTCCTCTTGCATTCATTCTCATAAAGGGCTTCAGGGTTTCACTTGTGAAAACTTTGCCAACTTTGCATATGACAGCAAGGCTCCCTGTATGATCCCATTTGCCAGGATTTTAGTTGCCTCATTACCCAGCTGCACCTTTTGGACAGTAGAACTTTATAGTTTGCCCAAAGTTTTAATTACTGTGGTACTGCTAATTGAATTACTGAATCCCCAGGCATCGCACAGAATCAGGCTCAATTTTCACCACTGTATTCCATTAATCTTCTGATAACCTCTTTTATCTAGATTATTATTTCTATTTTGCCAGTCCCTCTGTTATCTTACTTTACCCTCCCATTCCAGTAATTTTTCACCTTATTACCAGTACTGGTACTACTACTGTCATTTATAAACACTACAGAAATAAAAATTACTCCTCAGTCTCCCACTGGGACTGCAGCTTATTTTCCAGTGTTAATTAGCAATATGATATTTCAAAGACATCATTAGGGGATGACAGTCACGATTAGGCTTTACTATAAAAATGCACTGTCCAGAAATTTATCACAAAAGAATTTTGCACTGTATGCAAGTATAACCAGTTGAAATGGATAATTAGCTCACCATGCACAGAAACACAGTCAGTAGCGTTCAACAGAAGGAAAAACCAAAAAAGCAAACGTCAGCCACCTCCACAAACCATGAAACATAACTTTATACACCATGCTTTTGACTTTACTAGGCAGCTAAGTGAAGATTCCTTTTGTATACTATTATCCTATTCCTGTATTAATGAACTGCTCTTTCTTTTGAATGGGCATTGGCATCCTATTGCGCTAGTGCTTCAAGGTTACCTATTACACTACTACTTTCAAGCAGCTTCTCCCTTCCCCAAATACAAAGCATTCCAGCCCTTAAGCATCAGGTCAAATTGCAATATCATGCTGTTTGAGTCTTCAAACTGAAGTTCACATAGAACATAAGGTGCACTGGACTCTTTTGTCCTCTTTCTTCTCCAGAGCAACGTTCATGCTGATTTTCTACAAGCCTGTGTCTGACTTTTCTGTTCGAAAAAAATCAACAAGAGATAATACCCTCTCCACTAAGTAATTTGCAACCAGCCCAAACACAATCAACATCTCTGCTAAAAGATTATTTTAAAATATACTAGATATTGCTTCCTTGCATGTCATCAGAACATTACTCCCATTGAGATATTTACTTATACTCAACATGCAGAAAGAAACATAGGCCAAATTGCTAGAACATATCATTGACAGAATGAGTGCTTCAATCATCAGTTTAGTTCAGAAACCTCATAGCTTCTGGCTAAAAGTTCCTTTTCACTACATTTGTGTCCATAATTTAATTCAGTCAGTATTTATTGCTACACTTCCACAGGGGAAATTAGTTTACACTACATCAACAGAATTTGTAGCAAGTAAGTTTATTAACATAGATTGAGACTGGAGTTCGTAAATTGTCTTGTGACATTTCCCACAAAATAATATTCTGCAATGCAGAAGAGAAGTGATCTTTACCTTAAATTACTAGTTCATTAAGTTAAATTGCTGTCTGCTTTTTCTATTGGCCTGTCCACGAAGCATAAACTATAGACAGAAAAAATATACCTTCTTCACTCAAATGAAGTCACACAATATACTCATCAGCATTTGCAACACTGCTATATATTTAGTGTATAGCAGCAGCCCAGCATGCTTCAGAATAATTTCTCATAACCATTTGGGAAGTCCTTGAGGAACATGAACATGTTTGCACTCCAGAGGCAGATGCGTTGGAGCTTTCTCCCGACACATAGCTTTACGCGTATTGACTCCAAGTATCCATTCCCTGAAGTGCAGGCTGAGACCACTGCAACGGAGCTATCATCTGTCAGGTATTTTTTCACTTTGGCAACCAACTGACAACACTTTGTATAAATTCAGGTTTGCAATTTCCAGTGTATTGGCCACTGATGAACAAATTAATTGTTCTGGGATTTTAAAGTTTCTCCTATAGTTTTCAGTTAGACTCTGACTATTCATCCTCAGTTGCTGCTTCATATCACTGTTGGTTTTCAACTGAATGTTTTCATCCTAGTAATTTGTGAGGCACATATAAAGAGCTGACAACACTTCAAGTGCTGAAGAAGCAGCAAGCCTTCCACTCTAAAGCCAGACACCATGCTTTATCTGTAAGATGATATGCACGATCTTCAGCAACAGAATTTGAAAAGGGACACACAGCATACTGCACAAAGGCAAGGGATAGAAATGGTTTCATTCAAAGGAAGCAGGGTTTGTGGGAACCAGTCTCTCTCTTTATCTTCCCAACAAATAGTCAAGGTTAATTCTTTTTCTTGCTTAATCTCCTACAGCCTACTGGCCATCTTCTGTATACTTTATGGAGAACTTGCATCTACTAGTGGTTAAAAGACACTAAAGATACATGAAGTGAATACAAATGAGGTTATTTCATTCAGATCCAACGAAAGCAAAAGAAAAAGCAAAAGCCTTAGAAGATTATTATCATTATCTAATAAGCACTTAGCTTCAGTTTTCAATAATTTAGTGGACTCTATACCCAGACAGGCTGCAGTGTACCCAGAAGCTAACAGGACCTTGAGAAAAAAAAAAAAAGTGAATCCATTGGCTAGGCAGGACTCAAGTTTCAGATTAAACTGCTTGTACTGCTTCAGACTTCATTTCTGTCTTTGAGCAAGTCACTTCAGATTTTACCTAGGATTCACTGCAATATTTAAAAGCTAAAATTCAAACACAAAAGTGAAATACTTCAAGACAACTAAAGAAAGCTGAGACAAATAGAAATCATTGCATGCAGAACCTGACCTCTGTCACATTGAAATTCATTCATCGCATGCATACAGGGATCCATGCAAAGTAAGCAGAAGAGCTTTACCCTACAGAAGACAGCTTCATGTGCTCAGCCTGCATTACATTAAAGAATCCCATTTCCTTCCCCCCAGCCTTGTCACACATTCAGAGTCCTGAATGACCCTTATCCAACAGAGGAAGACTCTCCCTTTTGTCTTTCAGAATCTAGTTCATACATGCTTCAAGGCACAGTTTATTAGTGCTAATATAGTAATCAATGGAGAACACACAACAATTTAAAAGCTACCCTCATATATGTATATTCTCAAAAATAAGATGGTATCATACAGCAATTCCTCCTTCTCTTGCAGCTTATTCTAGTATCAAAACCTCTTGGGCAACCACGGGATTTGCAAATCTCTTATTAACCGTGCGTATTTGTAAGCCTCTCTCCTTTGTACCTTTTAAAAAAATTTTAACTAACATGTAACTTTTAGGGGCTACAAAAGTTATTCTCCTTTGAATAATATCAAGCGTCTAGACCGAGTGAGGCCTCCAGCTAGGTTTAGGGAAATTATCAGACTTTAGAGTTGAGGAAGTGTAGCACTGTAACTGGAAAGCGGCTTCCAAGTGCAAGTAAGGGCTGCTTGAAGAATGCTTCTGTAGGGAACTCTAAGACTGTGGCTGGAGTCTCCTGGCCTACAGATCAGCCCCTTAGGGTCAGAGTTACACATAAAGAAAAAGAGAAAGCACTGAGCTAGATTCAGGGGGTTGCTGGAAAAGCACTGTCAAAGAAACTGGGCTGTAAACTTTTCCTCTGTGGATTACTGGCTCTGTCAATGGAGTGAGGTCTCTAGCCTATGGTTCCAGCTAGGGCTCAGTTTAGGGTTGAAAGAAAAAGTGCAAAATTACCAGCTGAAGGTAATTCTGAAAGAACATTAAAATATACTTCTTTGTCCTTAGTGGACTATTTCATTAGATACTGTTACTGTTTTTATCGTCTTCTCCATCTCTTGTCAGAGAACCAGGATGGTATGGGGAGCACAATTTCAGTTTGGTAAAACTCATGGGCTAATACAGTTGATATGCTATGGCAGGGTCAGAGAGAGCAAGGGAGCAGTACTGGAAGAAGACTATTACATTTCACTTCTAAATAAAATGGCTGTCACAGAAGAGAATATATAATTAAAAAATATTAAAAGAAGTTTAACATTTTACTCCTTTGGACCTGTAAAATAACACCTGCCCAGACTCACTAGGTAGCATGCTTGCTAACCATGCTTCTCAGCCAGTATCCAAATGACAAAGTTGTATCTACTGTTTGTGAACAGAGAAGCACATAATTTGCCCAAATGTCAGGTCTTTTTCTAGTAGTACATGGCTTGGTGCAACCTGTTTGGAGCACTCTTACTCTCAGTTTTGGGTGAGGTATGAGAAATTAATGACTGAGAAGTAAGAGACTCTTAATCTTATTGTGTGTTCCCTAATTGTACAAAGATAGTTCATCATACATCATTATTATAGGGAATATATGTATAAATTCCCTGTACATTATCGTAAAATAAATAATTTCAAGAAATATACTAGAATAGACCATTTCAGTTGGAAGGGACCTACAACTATCATCTAGTCCAACTGCCTGACCAATTCAGGATTGACCAAAAGTTAAAACATATTTTTAAGGGCATTGTCCAAGTGCTTCTTAAACACTGACAGGCTTGGGCATCGACCACCTCTCTAGGAAGCCTGTTCCAGTGTTTGACCACCCTCTCGGTAAATAAATGGTTCCTAATGTCCAGTCTAAACCCCTCCTGGTGCAACTTTGAACAGTTCCCACACCTTGTATTACTGAATACCAGGGAGAAGAGCTCAGCACCTCCCTCTCCACTTCCCCCTCCTCTCAGGAAGCTGTAGAGAACAATGAGGTCGCCCCTCAGCCTCCTTTTCTCCAAGCTAGAGAAGCCCAAAGTCCTTAGCCACTCCTCACAGGACATGCCTTCCAGCCCTTTCACCAGCTTTGCTGCCCTCCTCTGTACACATTCAAGGACCTTCACATCCTTCTTACATTGCATGGCCCAGAACTGTGCACAATATTCAAGGTGAGGCTGTCCCAACGCTGGATACAACGAGATAATCACCTCTTTTGACCGGCTGGTTACGCTGTGTTTGATGCACCCCAGGATGTGGTTTGCCCTCTTGGCTGCCAGGGCTCACTGCTGGCTCACACTGAGCCTGCTGCCAGCCAGCACCCCCAAATGGCTTTCTGCAGGGCTGCTCTCCAGCCATCCCTCTCCCAATTTATACTTGTGCCCAGCATTATTCCATCCTAGGTGAAGAATCTGGCACTTAGACTTGTTAAATTTCATCTCATTAATCATAGCCCAATGCTCCAATCTATCTAGATCTCTCTGCAAGCCCTCCTGTCCCTCAAGAGAGTCAACAGCACCTCCCAGTTTGGTATCATCAGCAAACTTGCTACTGGTGCATTCAACTCCTGCAGCCAGATTGTTGATAAATATATTGAACAGAATTGGCCCTAGAATTGAACCCTGAGGAACACTGCTGGTGATCGGTCACCAGCCAGAGGTTGTCCCACGCACTACAACCCTTTGAGCTCTGCCCTTCAGCCAGTTCTTCACCCAGTGCACTGTAAACCCACTCATCCCACAGTTGGACAACTTGTCCACAAGTATGCTGTGAGTGACAGTATCAAAAGCCTTACTAAAATCCAGAAAAACTACATCAACTGCCCTATCCACTGCCCTCCCTTCATCCACAAGGTGGGTGACTCTATCATAGAAAAAGGCCATAAAGCAAACATTTTGGGAAGGAAGAGAAGCAAAAGGTGCTATATTTAAAATCATAAAGTAGTTTTCCTTTAAGATTTCTAAAATTCTGCATTCATATATGTGCACTTTGGAAATTATAGCATTCAACAGAACAGGTTATTTTATTTAGTAAATCAACTTTTAAAATAAGTTTTACAGAAATAAGATGGCTGCAGCTATTTGGAGGAATAGCCATCCAAATACTAAAGTGTGCTTTGTGGACCCAGGAGATCTTGGTACAACTCCCTCTTCAGTCAGAGGCTTTCTGTATCCAGATATATAAAATTATTTAGGTAATTGAAATTAATGGAAGATAGATATTTAAAAGACAATGAGAATCTGAGCTGAAGCGTCTCATTTCCTCAGCTCCTTGTCTGTCATATAAGCATTTTCCGACATCAGCAGTGCTGGGAGAGAACAAATGTATCAGGGAGTGAAAAGTATTCCTATCATTGTTAATGTATAAATGGAGACGACATTTTTATATATAAAATAATATTATGCATAATATAAAAATATAGAAAATTCTGAGTCTTTTATGCATTCCAATGCAAACACAGGAAAACAGTAATTAGAGTCTTACTGTGAAAAAAATGGTTCTGTATTAAAGAATTCAAAGTGCTGGGTGCTGATCCTGCAATTATTTATGCACAGTCATAACTCTAAGAACATAAGTAGCCCACTGACTGAATTATGATTCCAACAAGTGTCTCTGCAATCAAACCCAAATTATTTGATGACAAACAACAAGTGGATGTACCACCCAGACAGGGAAGAATAATTTCTGAATCATTTCTGAACTGAATACTGTTAATAAAAGCCCCTTTAAAATATTTTCATTATATATCCCAAGGGACTACCAAGTATTTATGTACCCAGAGTTTGATTTAAAAGGATTCTACTAGCTAGCACTTTTCCAAATGCAATCACAGACTTGTCTAGCATGGTAGAAGTTAGTTATCAAAAATATCGCTCATTGTGGCTCTTAGTTATGCTACTCCTAGTCAAAAAGAGTTCTGTCTAATTCATATTTCACTAGAATCTTTCTGCACACCACCAATGAAGGAACAAAGACAACTTGTTACATCAATGAGTATGAAAGGAGAACCAAAGCATCCCCAGTTATTCATCCAAAGACAAGCTCTGTTCTTCAGGACATGATGCTTCATGGTGATTTGACTGCTGACACTTTGTTGACACCAGTCAAGTCTCAAGTCTTTCCACTGTTGTAACCTTTATGCTCCACAACTGATGTTCTGATGTCAAAATTCATCAAATCTCATAATGAAGAAAGGCTTTCTGGAGGTAATCTTGTTGTATTGCATTTTTTTTTAATGTATTCTTTGAGTTGACAACTTCTTTGGCCAGGTGTCTATGATAACACAATAATTAAATCACTAGTATAAGTTCTTGTCAGGAAGCATAGAAGTATTTGCTGTGTGATCTCCCTTGGTTAAACAAACCACCTAAACAGAAAGATTCTCCTTTTCTGTAGTGATTTCCATTAAGAAATTACAGCCTCCATAATGACATATAAGATTTGTGTCATAGTGTAAAGAGTTTCTGCAGCTGTTGGACTTCAGTGACTTCAACGAGGAGCTTTATTAATAAGACTATTTATGCTCTATTTATAGTCAGTCAAAAAAATTATGTTATCACTAATTTGCAGAGCAGGTTTTTTAAGTAAGACCATTTTAGCACTAACATACGTTCACATCATATAAACTATGGTCAGTCAATCTTCATAATTTTTTAAATGCATACATGCTTTAGCACTTGTCATGGGAAAGTGTATTAGTGAATTAGTTCTGTGCCTGGTGCTTCAGAGACAACTCAAGAAATTCTACAGTATGCAGTTATCCAGTAACCTCAATGTACAGAAAGTGCATGCTTACTTCTGTCCTACAGGTTGATTTATATCATAGGGCACAACGCATTCAATTTTTTAAGCTAATTCATCTGTTTCTTCCTCCAGCCTTTCATCACCAACTCCATACCCCTCACCTTCTCTACCCTTTCAAAATACAGTTTACACAAGGCCCTAACTCAACATATCACTTTCAGGCACTTCCTTGCTCTCCCTCCTCTCTCTCTTCCAAGTCAGGATCCTCAACTGTGCAAGTCACTTTGCTATGATTTTATCCTAATTCATTCAAAATACCTTTTTGTCATCCCAGTGAACGCACCAACAGAACTACCTGAAAAATAAGACTTCCAGACTTCCATCTTCAAATTTGATACTTTTGAAACAAGCTAACTCAGGTTTTGTTGCAAGATGAAGTTGGTTTGTTTATGAGTTATCATTTTTGGTTTTTTTCTTGACCTATTACTAAGGATCCATTGAAGTTTTTCTTTTATAATGTTATAATGTTGCTGCTTTTCATATCCATGTCATGGAGAGACCATTCTCATACACTTTGCAATCTCAAGTTTAAAAAGTCTTTGTGCATTTAAGTAGCAACAATGTCTTTATCTCAAAATACACTGAGGAGAAAAGAAAGAAAAACCAGAACATGCACTATGTTAAAATAATTACACCCCAAAGCATCAAATGTATAGTTTACCATATAAAAAATATTCACAGTAGTTTTTCCAAATAATATTCTTGAAAGCTTTATGAATTAAAAATGCTTACAGATAAGAAGTGTCAGGAAGCAAAACAGAGTAGAAGGGTTATAAAAGACTAGCAAAGTAGAGCTATATATGTATGCCATGGAGTAAAGTTTTACCAAGTACAGCTAATGGAACTGCATTAATTTATTTCGCAATTTTTATCAGATTTCTGAGCTTTTTAGTAGGGAAACAGAAACCACTACCAGGTCTGATTATTGCTACTCCTAGTAGAAACTAGTACTCAACTCAAATTTCCAATTAAGTATCTGGCATAATCTGATTGCTGTGTAGATCAAACTGAACTGGGGTTTGAAAATGTGAGGGAAAAGACTACTTTCTAGTTTTCAAACACTTAAGTTTCTTTGTATCTTTATTAAAGCCAAGATGTGTTAGGTAGTCACTCAAACACGGGAATGAAATATGTAAAAACACCTGAGCAGCAAAGCAGGAGCTCTCTGCTTTGACATGCCAAGAGTCAAGCAGCTGGCTCTGGCTTGTGAGACATTGCTGAGGAATATATTTTGCTTTTATTTAGTTCAAAGCCTGATAAGTCTGATAAACAGATGATGCAATTTCCATGTCTAACACAAAGTAAAATTCGATTGGAAAAACCAGAAGCCAAACGTGTGTGTTAACTTTACGTTCATGCTTCAAAGCATAACACAATCTGAAGCTGACAGCGCTTATCTGATGTACTTTTAATGTGCCGAGGGGAGCACTGAAAGATAAATTAGCGTATTGATTTTTCCAAATGTGTTAGATGCTTGCCTGCTCCTAAAAACTTTGTTTCCTTTGGCATTTCAGCTGCTGGAAAACAGTGTTCTGCTCTCCTATCCATCTGTACCACAGGGAATTTCACAAAGACAATGTGCAGTAAAAGATTACTAACTTTTCATGAGTCTGGATCAAAGCTTACAAAGTTTTCACAATATCTTGGTGTTGGGGGCAATGAATATCAGAAGCCCTGGGATTGAAAAATAAGGGACTCTCTAAGAGAAGCAAAATCGAGGACACCTGGTGGTGGTTAGAGGAACTATGGGTATAAAAGCATGGAAACAGTAAGAATAGGGGGCTCTCTGCCTAGCTTGCAGTGGAGTCTGAGACCATGACTGAGACTTTGCTCTAGCAACTGGACTACACTCTGTCAGCTGGAATATGCTCTAAACAACTACGCACTGGCACCTGAACAGGTGGAACTGAACCATTCTGTTGCTAGACAACTACAGGTTTGAAGCCTGCACAACTAATTCATTACCTCAACCAAGGGAGGTAACCAACTGGGAACAATGGGCAGTATAGTTACCATCTCCTTCAATGATACCTCATCACTGGAGTATTACTGTGATTGATTTAAAAGATTGGTTTTTTTCACCATACCTTTATATCCTGAGGATGCTCCACGATTTGCATTTTCTATGCCTTCAATCAATATGGGAGAACCTAATTGGCGGTATCATTGGACAGTACTTCCGCAGGGTATGAAAAATAGCCCAACCATCTGCCAACGGTATGTCACACAGGCTATAGCACCAGTAAGGTGTTTACATAAGAATAGCCACATTTATCATTATATGGATGACATCCTATTTGCAGCACCTGATGATTCTTTGGTAGAGAGAGTTCTTAATGATATTACCGATGCATTATCCCAGTTTAAATTGGTTATTGCTCCAGAGAAAATTCAAAAGGTATGTCCTTGGCAATATCTTGGCTGGCAAATTATGGAAAGACCAGTTGCACCGCAAAGGTTAAAAATTCATCAAACAGTGTTTACCTTAAATGATTTGCAGAAATTCTGGGAACTATCAACCGGATACACCCAGTATTAGGCCTTTCTACAGAGATGCTCTCGCTTCTATTTCAAATGCTTAAGGGGGATCCAGATTTAACCTCTCCTACGAGATTAACTCCAGAAGCACAAACAGTGTTGCAACAAATCCAGGTTACCCAAACTGACCGATGTGACCCCAATTTGCCCTTTAATGTATATGTATTTGCAGGAAGGATGCAGCCTAAAGCATTAATAGGCCAGCAAGTGGAACAACAGCTTCTGCTAATAGAATGGATCTTTTTATCCCATACAGGCAAAAAGACGCTGACTACTTGGGCAGAGCAATTAGCACAATTGGTGGTTAAAAGTAGGACTGACTTCGCCAATTAACAGGGCAAGATGTACAAGAGCTGTACTTGCCACTTACAATGGAACAGTTGAATTGGCCATGGCAGTTTAGTGACCATTTTAACTATGCCATGGCGGGATTCACAGGACAGATATGTGTTCATTGGCCTAAGCAACCTATGCTGCAATTTTTAGGAGAACTAAGGTTGTATCCAGTGACTCATAAAAGTTACACTCCCATGGAAAATGCCTTGACGGTATTTACAGATGGATCGGGAAAAACACACAAATCTGTAATTGTTTGGAAGCAGAATGGTGAGTGGCATCATGATGTACAATTGGTAGAAGGTTCAACTCAAATTGTAGAACTTGCGGCAGTAGGACGAGCTTTGTATAAGTGGAAAGATGAATCCCTCAATATTGTATCTGATTGTGCCTACATGGTCAATGTAGTACAACGCATGGGACAGGCAACGTTAAGGAAAATTGATAACCCTTTGTTGTATGACCAGTTTCAACAGCTACTATAGGCATTGGAAGTGCAGAATCATCCTTACTTTATTGTACATCTGAGAGCTCACACTTCGCTTCTAGGACCTGTCACAGAAGGTAATGCGAGAGCAGATGCTCTCACTAATGTGGCCCTCATTCCAAACACACTCATGCAGGCCAAGCTGTCCCATGAGTTTTATCATCAAAACTCTACAGCCCTTCAGCAACAATTTAAGCTGACAAGGGAACAAGCTCGGGCAATTGTGCATTCCTGTAGCAGCTGCCAGAACACAATTATGCCACCTTTATATGGGGTTAATCCACGTGGTTTGTGATCTCAAGAATTATGACAAACTGATATAACTCATGTTCCATCATTTGGCCAATTCAAATATGTACATGTAACTATTGACACCCATTCCAGCTTATTGTTTGCATCTGCTCATACAGGAGAACATGCTCAATATGTTTGCCAACATTGGACGTCAGCGTTTGCTTTCATGGGGGTTCCCACGCATATAAAAACAGATAACAGGTCAGCGTATGTTTCTTGTGCAGTCCAAACCTTCCTTGCTCTTTGGGGCATCGAGCATGTTACTGGTATCCCACATAATCCCACTGGACAGGCCATCATTGAATGTGCCCATGGAACACTTGAAAATATGTTGTTAAAACAAGAAGGGGGAATGGAAGGGAAATCTGCAAATGAGAAGTTAGCAAAAGCAATGTATGTGCTCAATTTTCTAAATCGATGGAGTGACAATTCTCCCCCAATACAGAAATATTTTGGATCATCTACTGTACATGAGGCCATCCGAGGGCAAGCTCCAGTGATGGTTAAGAATCTGGTAACAGGTAATTGGGAAGGACCATTTCCTCTTACGATGTGCGGGAAAGGAAATGCTTGTGTCTCTACAGGAGCAGTAAACAAGTGGATCCCTGCACGATGGGTATGGCCAGTGCTCCAAGCTGCCTTGTGTTCATTGGAGCGTTAACAAGCTGTGTGGCAGCTCCATGGACATCAATTAGGGAAAGAAGATCTATTTTTTTTTTTTTAACTAATCAGAAGCTAATGTTATCAGAGGAGTAATGACTGTAACATATATACATTGCAATGATACAGTATGGTGTAATCATGCAAGCATAAACATATCAAAATCCAGCAATACTCCAATGGACCTTTACTTTACAAAACAGGACTGCTGTTAGCTGATGAGAACATACTTGACAGGCCTTGTTGCGTGCGCTGGCCATGCATGCAGCAACATCTAGTATTATTAACACAAAGTTATGGTTGTTAGGGTTTTGATGGGTTTTGCTGCATGTCTGGAATTATGTTTGTATTCTATTACTCTTGAAAAGAACTGTTACTGGTCATGGCATGTATTCTCCCTTGTATTTTATGATATCTCTGTACTGTGAAAACAAGAAGGGGGAATAGTTGGGGGCAATGAATATCAGAAGCCCTGGGATTGAAAAATAAGGGACTCTCTAAGAGAAGCAAAATTGAGGACACCTGGTGGTGGGAAGATGATGAGGAACACCTGGTGGTGGTTAGAGGAACTATGGGTATAAAAGCATGGAAACAGTAAGAATAGGGGGCTCTCTGCCTAGCTTGCAGTAGAGTCTGAGACCATGACTGAGACTTTGCTCTAACAACTAGACTACACTGTCAGCTGGAATACACTCTAAACAACTATGCACTGACATCTTGGTACAGACTTCACAGGGATATCTCTAGAAGCCAAGAAACAGCAATAAAACTGTTTTCCTAAGTCCCTGATAGCTAAGCCTAGCAGTGCTGGAGGAACAGAGAAAGCACTAAATCAGGCTCTGTCAGTGAGGAGAAACACCTGAGCCAGTTTAACACAGCTACTGACATCCCCTACTCTTTGGTTTCAGTGGCATGCAACAACATTTTTAAGAACCAGAGCTAGGGATGATGGCAAAATGCTGTCACACCAATCAGATTTTTGCATGAGGTGTTCATAGCTTTTTTCTTACAGATTTGGCTCAAGGATCTCGAGATCCTTTCTCACAGGCTCTTTTATATTATGCTTTCCAGCTGGCTTACTGTTATTTTAGAGACTTGTTATAGCTACAAGCTCTATTTGAAGATCTCCTTGAGAGCCTGTCGTAGTTCAGCCCCGATCGGGACCAGACTACGCAGTCTCTCTCTCGCTCCCACCACCCTCCGAGAGAACAGGGAGAGATGATATAAGAAAAATGGCTCAAGGTTTGAGATAAGGACAGGAAGAAATCCTTAAAGTTACCATCACAGGCAAAACAGACTCGACTTGGGGAAAACTATTCATTTATTTCTAAAATTAGCAGGAGAATGAGACAGGGAACAAGATAACCTCCCCCCACCCCTCCCTCTTCCCGGGCTTAACATTATCTCTACTACCTCCCCCCACCCCGAGCGGCATGGGGCAGTGGGGGGGAGAGGGAATGGGGGTCGCGGTCAGTTCATCACGCGTTGTTTTACGCCGCTGTGTCATCGTCGGGGGAAGAACTCCTCGCATTCCTCCTCTGCTCCAACGTGGGGTCCCTCCCACGGGCCACAGTCCTTCGTGAAACTGCTCCGGCGTGGGTCATCTCTTCCACAGGATGCAGTCCCTCTAGAACAGCTGTCCCAGCGGGCCCTCCACGGGCCACAGCCTCCTTCAGGCCTCCACCTGCTCCGGCATGGGGTCCTCCACGGGCTACAAGTGGATCTCTGCCCCTCTGTGGACCTCCATGGGCTGCAGGGGGACAACCCGCTCCACCATGGTCTTCACCATGAGTTGCAGAGGAATCTTGGCCAGGAGCCGCATTACTCCTCCCCCTCCTTCTGAACTGACCTTGGCGTCTGCAGCCGTTCCTCACAACAGGCTGGCAGACGCCTCTCAGAATCCTTTTTACATCTTATTCACTTCTCATCTCCTCTCCACTTCTTGCAGCCACATGTATAAACAGGAATAATACAAAGTAATAACAAACTAAAAAGATTCTAGTCTACAAAAAAGACCCATTGGGTTTCTAGGTGTTCTTTTGATAAATTACTTATCTAAATTTGCAGATTTGATCAAACATCCTGACAGCTT
This sequence comes from Chlamydotis macqueenii, assembly GCF_036417535.1. Lineage (NCBI taxonomy): Eukaryota > Metazoa > Chordata > Aves > Otidiformes > Otididae > Chlamydotis > Chlamydotis macqueenii. The sequence goes on from NC_141559.1 coordinate 27,655,577, forward strand.
TATACAAGGTGATTTGGCAACTACAGACAACCTGAAAGCTGACAGCAGACAAAAAGCACATTAGCATCATTTGGCATTTTACTGCTCTACTGAGAAAACTCATTTTGTATCTTCCCTGCCTCTCAGTAGCAGCCCATTTTATTCTGTGCCTGCAAACTACCAAAACTCATCAGGTCTCTTCAGAAGACTCATCCTGAAAAACAAAATATTCCTTTTCAGAGTACTGTTTAAAAAAAAAAAAAAAAAAAGACAGAGGAGAGAGAGAGAGAGAGAGAAACTGGATGATATGGATGATAGGCACATTATTTATCAAGTTTTTTCACACTCTGGCCTAAGGCCTAGCCAAAACCAGCCCCACTTTGCTAGAGATTAGAAAATAGAGGATAGCATTTTCTTCCCTTCCTCCTCCCCAGGACACTATGTGGTGATGCACTATAAGTCAATCGTCTTACTCTATAAATAGGGGGCAGCCCAGGGCTCACTGGGCTCTGCTGCACATCCGGAGGCTGCACGCCAGGATCTCCTCTTGAGTAGGGACGCCTCTCAAGGTTACTGCTTGAGGTTGAGAGTTTCCTTGCCGTGAAAGATCCTCAGTAAGTGACTAATAGCATGCTAAACTTTGCAATCTTAGCTAAGTGATATAAAGGATGGATTGTGCACGTACAATCCTTTAGACATAAACCATTGACCAAATCTAGGACTAGGATTGGATCCAGCCACATCTAGACTTCTCTCTGAGAAGTTTAGAAAGCAAGGGGGTCCTTTCTGAACTTTGTGACTCAATAGGAGGGTCTCCCTGACAGTTTTGTCTGACCCTGTCTTCTACGCAGTAAATAATCAAATGTACCTTACCACTGAATCTTGTTAAACCACTGTAACATTTATTATTAAACTTTGTTAATTCACTGTTTATAAAGTTTATTGCTGCTTCTCTCTTACAAATGAAGCGCATCACTCCATCACAACAGGATAATTTTCTTCATGCTTCCAGTCCCCCAACTAAGTGGTTATTCTGTGCCAAGTAAACCGCATACACACATTGTATGCAACTCAAGAGCAGTAAGGTGACCCATCTTCCCTACTCTGTAGGAAAAGATGAAATATAATATATAACAAGTACAATTTCCCTACAGCATTTCTATCTCAACATAAGAAAAAACCAAAAACAATGATCAAGGATTGAGCAAGATTCCCGGTAACATAGGAAATACGGGGCTTTATTTGGATAGGTAGACTAGCAATCAAGTATTGATAAATTTTTTACCTTGCCTGTCCTTTTGATGAATAACCACTTTCTGCAAAAAGGCTGACTGTTTTATTTACAAAAGTGAAGGAAGGAAAGAGGAAAATCCATGCAAATAAAATAAGGTAGTCATTGGAGAATGACTGTTTTGGATGCAGTGTTCTTTATGACCCCTCTAGTGAAACACTCAAAACCTATACTGAAGTGGTACATTATTCCTTCATTGTAGTATGCTGCCTCAGTGGAATTATTGTTATGCTTAAATTTAAGTGAGTGGGACGGGTGTCTAACTGATTTCTCACAGGCTGATGTTCTACCTGCTCTCTGGGCAGTTCTGCTTACACAGAGCCAATTGTAACACATATAGCTGTGTGGGAGCAGCTTTTGACCATGGGCAGGATACTCCTAAACAAGGGTTATCGGCGCAGGCTCAGAGCCACACTCAAAGTATATTGTTTTGAACATCCTGAAGTGCATGTGAGATGAGATTATATCTTAAGGCCAATGATGCTGTGGAAAGAGTATTATATTAGATTAAGACAAGAGCACTAATGTCTGGGCAGAGGAGTGTAGAATTGGACTTCAGTATCATTATATGGCTGACAAAATCTACTTCCAGCTCATCTGCGGGTACATGAATGCTCAGTTATGAAACTAGGTGTGGGTCTCGGTAATTTCAGAATTACTTGGTTGGCTTACTGAACCTATTTAGGGGCTTTGTTCTCATTTCATAATTTTACCTAACAAATCTTTTCTCATTATTTCTTCTAATATAAGCAGAGCAAAGAAGCCGAGTTTGCATTAGGATAAAAATGTGAAATATCTACCTACAAGTTGATCTTTCAGCCTCAACAAAATTTCCCTCCTTGCCCCTCTCCTCTCTTAGCCTCAGCTCCTGTGCAGAATTAGGGCTCTAAGTTATGCTGAGAGACTATAACTAACATGGGTAAGAACAGGAAATAATCAGATCATTCAAACTCAAAACTCAAATGAACTGTAAGTGTTAGAAGGCAGATGTATTCTAACCAGAGGACAGCTGTGGGCCAAAGAAAGGAAGACTAGGGTGGAATCATCAAATAAGTTTTCATATCATGATGGTACAAATAAATACCAGCTGGCCACCCATATCTCCATTTTTTATGGAAGAAAAATATTTTCTTTCCCAGTACTCTCCCCAGAAAGAACAGTGCTCATATCTCTTTTTATGCTGAACTACTTCTTTTATGTTCTTGGACAGTACTCAATATTTGTACAGACAAACCCAGGATTCTTAATATTGGATTAAGGAATTATGTGCAGTGGGTTTTGCAGCCTTTTTCATTTTCTCACTCCTGTCACACCAGTATTTACTGAGTTGAAGTGTCCTGGAGGCAAGTTCAATTTCCATTTCTGCTCAGGGAAGGCATTAAATTCAGCTGATCCTGAGAAAAAGAAATACAATGTGATGAACATAGCAAGACTTGACTGCCAAGCCTATGAGAAAGGATTAGTACCACAGGCAAAGCAGAGCTACCAAAACACCTGCAAAAAAAAAAGCTTACATATAGAAAAATAAAATGTGGAAAGGAAATAGAAATTAAATTTTTTTTCTAAAAAAAGCAAAAACAAAACACTAAGCCTACAACATAAGCGCATTAAACTCAATTGTATATTTCGATACCAAAGAGCATTCTAATAGTACAATTTCAGCTTCATTAGAATAATCCTTAATTTTGAGAGTTTGGAACATAATTTGAGATTTGGATTTTATAGATAATACACATCTTTTAACAGAACTGAACTGAAATCCTAAATTTGAGTTTCAGTGAAGTCTGGAGTTGATTCAAATTTTGTAGCATTTACTTATTCCTGACAGTAAGACACTGAATGGCTGCCCCTGTTAGGGAGAACGATATGAACATTTGTTTCTGACAAACTGGAGTAACATTTCCTATAACCTGAAATTTTCCCACAAACCGAAAGAGCAGTCATCTCTTCACTCAAGGAGATCAATGAACACTTCAAAATCAGCCATTGCACGTAAAGGACAACTTCTACTCATACAGCAGATTGAACACCTTCTTTTGGAGTTAAATGTTAGTCCAATTCTTTTTTCTATAACATAATTAGGTTTAACTGACAGCACTGTCTTTTCCAGACCAGGAAAGAAATGTATTGACCCAGCACAACCACATTCCAGAATTTGCTACATTTTTACCATTTAGAAAGAGCACAGTGTCATCCCAAAGGCATAGTGTCATCCCTCTTCTCTGAATGAAGGATTAGAATGTGTTTTCCAAGACTCAGACAAACACATGATAAGAAGGGATTTTTTTAAACCCTGCTTTTCCTCAAGGAGGAAAACACAAGGGTGTTTTGGAGTTTTGGTTTTGTTTGGCTTTTTTTTTTTTTAAGAAAGCAAGCAGATCCTCTAGAAGTGAGGTCTGCTAACTTGAGTTAAAACTAAGGAATAAAAGAGGCCAAAAATTATCTAACCCCATTTTCATTAAATGGTGATTTTGAAAGCACTTCCATTTTGAATTAGGAAAAAAAAAAATATCTTCTAACTAAGCTGAATTACTCAGAACAACATCAGATCCAAGCATATCAATATCAACCAAAAAAAATCTATTCATCACAAATTGCACAGGATCATTTTTACTTAAAAGCAGCTCAGTTTGATAAATTACCACCCACAATATGTGTGTGGCTTAATGTCTGCTTTAAAGAATGATTGCATACACAATTAATTTACCATTAGCTCTGAGCACCTAGAAACCTTGGAGCTGACACAGATACTTTGACTTTATCAACACCTTTTGGATACTCCATACTCCCAAGCGTGCAATTCATACCAGCTCCTTTCAGACGCTGTAAATGGTGAAAGCTACTGCCTATCATTGCCATCCCATGTGCCTTGAATACTTAATAACTGGGAATCCTGTGCCAAGAGGCTCATATCAAGTTTGGGATTGTTTTGTCTAAAGATGACAGCCAAAATAGTAACAATGATGATGAACCATTTACATACTTAACAACCACAGTGATTCATGGCTTGTAGCAGAAAAAAATTCTCACCATACCAAGGAAACTGGCAAGCTTCAGGCAACAGCTGTTCTTCATGGGCAGGAAATCAGTGCAGCTTTTGCCTGATATTTATGCAAGCTTTTCTATAAATATGGAATAATTCTCATAAACAGTTTTTACTAGTAAAACTGTACTATTGCTTGGCTCATCTGCCTAAAGCAGTATCATGATTTGTCTTTCTATTTGTTCATTTAGGCAAATTCATATGGCATGGGGAAAAAAAGTTAGCAGACAGTAGAGTCCAGTTGAGTTGCCCCTTCCAGATGGTCAATGCTAATATCGGCATATAAATACAAAGATCTAAGAGGCCTCTAAGTATTGTAGCACTTTGGTTTTCCCCATTAATGTCCCATTTGAGTAAAACTGAATATACTATCATGACCCTAAATAGCATTGCCACATAACTGTTTTAATACATCTCAGCAACTTTGCATTAATATAACTGTGCAAGTAACTGCTTAATTGCTTATCAAAATACTTCTACTGATTCAAAGTAGTTCCTGGTGTTGGAAGTCAATTATTCAGTTTTATGACCTCTTGGATGATTGCCGTGAGTAAGATTTCATGCTTATTTAGTGAGTTTTAAAAGGCAAAAAAGTTTTAAAGCTGGAAAGGAATCTCTATTATTTCCCTTAAAAAAAAAAAGTCAGGGGAGATGTTTGGCCACTGTTGGGGAATGTTGCTATTACATCCTCAGCAGGAAGACTGAAAATCTAGGATTTAACAGCCAAAAGACACTTATTTCTCCTGTGAAAGCCTAGCATGAGAGCTACGCATTTTTGTACCATGTAAGAAGTAAGAAGAGGGTGTTGTACTCCTCCCTCCTTCCTGGCCTGAGCCCCTCCTAAAAGACCAATCACTGGAGCCAGTGGAACTGCATTTAGAGCAATACTAGCTTTTGTAATCTTTGAGCCAATTCAATAGGAGTTATAATGCAGTTTGTTTTCATAAAAATAAAATATATATATATATTTTAAATGCTTTAATTTCAGAAGTTCAGCACATCATGGGCCTAACACATGGGTAACAATCTATTTATCACATTAGGCTACACTACCTCTCAACAATTAGACTTGAAGACACTTGAAACATGGACCATCTAACCTATGAGTCAATTCTTGCTACCATTGTGATAATGTTCCACTCCTAAGATTGAAGTCGTTCCACTTTAAATATTCAGGCAAGTAACAGAAATCATGTATTTCAAATACAAAATCTCTTCTACAACAGAAATTGAGTTTGTTGGAATATTTATGCTCTAAGCCATACTAAAACTGTTCCTGCCATAATTACACAAGTGTCACGCAAGAAAATTCCATACACTAACACAGATGCCAGTCACCACAGCAGCTGTTGCAAGGACAAATTCCTGCCTTCTACAAGTAAGACATGGGCTGCTTTTCCCATTTACTTGCACATTGGCATCAAAAAAAATAAAGCAAATATAACTGTAATTGCAAGAGACAATTGGCTAATGACAGAAGGGAAAGAGCTCCTTGATTGTGCACATAGAGCCATCTGAGAAACAATGTTTGTTCTTTTAGCTCCAAAAGAGCTACCGAGTTTTCTTAACTGCACTCTATGTAAAGTTCAGAAGTACATCTTTAAAGAAATGTGACTAACTTCTACATTTCAGCTTGCTGGAAAACAAACAAACAAAAAAAAATTAAATAGTGAATGATTTAATTACAAACATGCACATCCCCCCCAGATCTTTATCTCCTCATTTTGTTTCTCACTTGTGTGTTACTAGATGGCATATAGATTATATGCCATAAATACATAACTGTCAAGACACTTGATGAAATCTTATCTGCTCTTTCTAGGAGGTTGATTGAACCAGCCACTGGTGAGGCTGTTATGGCATCAACGTTTTTGACATCTAATCAGGTAGTGAGCAAGTGCTGCCACTGGCATACACTATTTACAAGTTGGTGAAAGATAGAGCTTACAACATTAGTTTTAGATTTCTTTTCAAGTTACAAAACTCATTCAGCCACAGTAGAATCAGCCTACATTTTTAAATCTAGAAGTAGAGTTAATCTTCTACAGCCACCACCATGTTTATAGATTCAAATCTTACACGTAAATAAAGCACAAGTTTTGCTACCCTAGGTGCAACTCTTTCAAATAAAGTAAATGGGCAGTGCCCAATATTAGAGAAGCACAAAATAGTGAATACAATGAAGTCATGGGTAGATGTTATGGGCAAACATTCTACCTGGCTAAAAATCTAGACCTAATTCAAGCAGTATATAAAAACTAAAATAAAGGCTGCTATACAATCCCTAACAAGCCAAAAATTCTCACATAACAAATCCCTGTTATATTTTTGTTGAGTATATTAACTAAATACTTCAGACAAGCTGATTTGTTGTGTTTGAATTTTGGGGGTCATATGATTAATTTACTAAGCATTTGTTAAAGTATTTTTTATTCTATCCTCCAAAGGTATTAGCAGAAAAATCTTTCAAGAAAGAATTTAAAAGGCCCTTCTTATAGATGAAATGAAAAAGCTCCATGAGCACAAGTTTTTGATAAACAGAAACTAATGAACTATTATTTAACTTCATCACAAGTGTCAGATCTAAAACAACAATGCTTAATTAAGATGATGTGTGCCCCAAGTCTTCTCCCAGGAAACTAGTGAATCATAGCAGATTGCCTTCATTGCCAAATATATTCACAGAATTATATGAACGCAACTGTTAAAAATATATGAATGGCCTGAAGTCCCCTGCTATTAATTCAGATTGATTACTTGTTAAATATAATTAAATGAGGCAGGAAGGAGGTTGCTAACTGTTGTTTACATTAGAATATACAAAACAGGGGAAAAAAGCAGTTGTGGCATTTAAAGATGGGTTGAGATACTGTTTGAACAGCAAAGTTTATACATTTCAGATAAAACACATGAAATAAGAAAGAAAACTGTAAGAAAACTAATGTTCTGCTTTCATTTTTTACTCTTGTGTGCCTACTGATTTAACATATTTCAGTGCCCAAATAATATAAATGAGGCATGGTGGACCCTTTATTATTCCTGACAACAGAAATTATATTCTCTCGTCATCGAGCAATGACTGCTTCTAAATCCTTCACTTTCTCTGTTTACAGAAACAAATGCATTGTTAGATTGCATTCATACTCCTGAAATTACACTGCATTTAACTAGAGAAATGTTTTCTTCAAATTTTGCCTCCTGTATACATTGCCCTTCCTTTGAATCTCAGATCTAGAAGGAATCTAACCAATTGAAATTGAAAGAGTGTAAACCTGAAACAATAGAGTCAGATCAGGTCTTTTCTTTCAGTTTTTTTTAAAACTTACCATGATTTTGCTTGTTAAATGACTGTACATCTTTCTGGGCTAGATCTCAGAAGCCTTCCAGGAAAATCTCAGCTTCATAGAATCATAGAATCATAGAATGGTTAGGGTTGGAAGGGACCTTCAAAGGTCATCTAGTCCAACCCCCCTGCAAGAAGCAGGGACATGCCTGACTAGATCAGGTTGCTCAGAGCCTCATCCAGCCTGGCCTTGAACGTTTCCAGGGATGGGGCCTCCACCACCTTTCTGGGCAACCTGTTCCAGTGTTCTATAACTTGCATCGTAAAAAATTTTTTCCTAATTTCTAATCTAAATCTACCCTCTATTTTAAAACCATTACCTCTCATCCTATTGCTTCCTCTCTTTTAATTGTTGTTCATCCAGAAAGCTCTGATTCAGGAAATTCATTTTAGGAACACAGCTATTGCTACTGCAACTCCAACCTCTTTCAAGAGTGGTACCTCCACAAGTGAAATGAATATTACCTTTAACTGCTGAATTTTAGGCATGGTGTTTTCCTGTCTTCTGGCATATTTATTGGCCAAACGTGTTTGTCTTTTCTTAATCAACTTGTTGATTAGCAGAAGTTCCATCAGCTTGACACTTTAATCTTATCTGCTCCTCTCAAAACACTCTTGTTCCTTGACTTTTCAATTAAAATAGGCAGAGGAAGTTGGGAGGGAAGAAGACAGCAAGATAGCACCAAGAAATATCAAGAGACAGACACCATAAAAGATTTTCAGCTAGCAAAAGCATGCAATTTCATGGACTGCAACAGAACTATTCTGATTAAAACTAGTTGAGAATAGCCTTATAATTACAATTGTATCCATTTAGAAAGCCAGTATTATGACTATTTCTCTGCCTCTCACCATTTTTGTCCAAAATAAAAATTCTTTAGTTACAAATGGGGTTCACTTACACACTACCTTCAAACAGCGACACATTTAGAAGTGTTTTTTGCTTAAAGTGCTCTTCTTTGTCCCATAATCCAGGCAGTATTCTATATAATTAAACTGGAATGAAAATTGGCAAGCTAACAGAATGACTTTTCTGTTAACACTGGACCAAAAACATTAAAAGTCTCAAACCAGGGCAAAAGCTAATTTGTCACCTTATTGCACTTGTTGCAGGCAAGGGAAAGAGAGGAGAGACACTGTAACCGAGTTCTCTCTAGCAGGAAATTCATTAATAATCTTTCATTCCTCTCCCCACCCACCCCAGGTGAATGTGTTTATTTATTCAGAGCTCATAGACCCTAAGTTATGAACTCTCAAAGTCACTGAAGAGCATGCTCCACATTCAGGAACAAGAGGTGAAATGGAAGATAGATGGTAGGTAAATTAATTTATAGCACATGCTTAGAGGAAATGAACAGTATATCAGCTGCATATGCAAGATATATCTATGTCTTCAGTGACAGCTTTCAAAAAAAAAAAAAACAAAAAAAACCAAACAAAAAAAAAAAGACCAAAAAACCAAACTTACCACCACAACTGAAAAAGGGAACAGATACAGCTTATGGAAGAAATGCAACTTCTGGAAGAGATCCAGAAATTCAGAAACTACACTACTTCCCAAAAGTAACTTAAACATATACATTTTTAAGTACTTGGCAAGTTTTACCATTACTGTTTCTTGATTCCTATTATATTTGGTTTTTTGTGTTTTCATAATACAGACTGAAACCCTGTAAGAATGTTAAGATTAAGAGATTTAAAACTCAAAGAATTAATACTTCTGTTTAGAAACTTTTTCCCCCCTAATTTCTGCTGTACTTTAGCATTAAGCAAATTAAGAGAAAGGCAACATAAACTATACAACTTAAAACTAGATCTGATTTTTTTGAGAGCCATCTCACAATAATCCAGTAGTTTTAGTACCAACTTTAATTATTCAAAGTTAACTTTCTGATCACAAAATTATTGAATAAACAGAGTGAAAGGTTGATTAACAATACATGGCAAGAATTGCTGAATTAGTCATCATATAGAGTCCAGTACAAGGTCTACATGCCATTTAAATAAAATTCAAAGACTGGATTATGTATTAAAAGAAGTTTTGAGTCAGAGCTGCTCTAAAATCTCAGGCTGAGGAAGTGTCTCTTTTCTAACAGGTACAGCATTCACAGAGCCGGTAATGAAACCAACTGGATGCTATATCTCCATGGAAAGAAGAATGTTAACAAGATGTGTCTTCAGGCTCAGGGGAAGCAAATTCAAAGTCAAATGGTACATAATTAAACCTGTTAGTTAGCCCAGAATTCCACAGCCATGATAGTTCTTTTGAATACCAATAACAAACTAAAACTTATTCATCCAATTTTTTGACCTTTGTTTCAAAGCAGTACTGTTGTGAGGTACTGCTTTAACTGAGTAGTATTTATTAAATTTCCACCTGAAATACCAGTTACCATGAGTTGTCAAGGAGGGTGGAAATACAACACAGATAGGTACATTAATCCTGCTGAAATTTTTCCTGTTATAGTTTATTTTCAATCTGTAAATACACTACCTTGTAATTAAGAGACTTGGGTGCTTTTTTTTGTTCTTTAAAACTTGAAGCATTATTCTTATTGCCTCACACTTTTTTAGATCTGTGAAAAAAAAAAAAGTTGTTTTTTTTTTTTAATACATGAGCTTAGCATGTCCTTCTATGCAATACCATTAATGAAAAACCCATAATGCAGACAGGAGTTTGACCCATAACTTGTTGAGGCACAGGGAATTTCACTAATTAACTCCACAATGGAATTTGGCCCTCTAAATAAAATCATGGTCACCTCAGGAAGCAAACCACTCTCTGATTAACAGATGATGTTTGGACCTAGATTCTTTAAAGAGAAGTCTCAAGCTCTGTTGTGCATTATTTTAATACCTTGACTTTTTGCTCCCCATGTTTTCTTCTAACAGGTATTACTGTATCCTGGAAAACTACCGTTGGCTACAAAGTATTAGCTCTAATTGCTTTCATCTTTTTATTGACCATACTAGAATCTCTTAAGAAATCACTCTTGACCTTGGTTTTGCTTTACAAAAGATGAAAAAAAAAACAGCTTTGGCTATTAAGCTAGGAAAAGGATAGTAGAATTTTGTAGTGCACCCAAGTCCCCTCAGAGGGACCCAGTTCCCTTATTCAGGATGCAGGGAATATGATTTGCGTCTTAGCCTGAAAGGAGTTGAATTCAGGTCTCTCCCCTCCTGAGCTCTGCCTAGGCTGGTATAAAGGGTGTATGCTCCAGTAGCTGTTCTTTAGAAAATAAATCCTACTTATTTCTTCGGACAGTGAGGGAAAGGGGGGAAAAGTTACTTTCTCCTTCAAAAGATCTATAAATTGGGAGTCTGAAAATAATAATCATGACCCCTTTCAGTTCTGAGAAGGGTAACTAAAGCCCAAAGAGATAAATAATTTATAGCATATCTTGACAGAATTTCCAAATAATTCCGTTAAGCAATCTTTGCTGAATGCATGGGTCTTTTTAACATCCAAACATTTTACCCTATGTTTATTAATTCAAAGCATGAAAGAGTTCTCAATCTCACTCCAGATAGTTAAAAATAAAATATTATAGCCCCTAAGTTTTACATACTTAAGGGCACATTTTAAGGTGCTCTTACAGTTTCTTACATGTTCACTACTTTTTTCATATTTATGGTTTAATATGGATGCTTTGAACACTTATTAGCATTGGCAGCTAAAGAAGCAGTTTTCATCAGCAAAATACAGAAGAGGGAAGCAAGTTTCAAATGTAGGTGAGCAAGACATTGTTTACAATGGTTATATAAATATTTTGCAAGAAAAACAAAGACTAACAGAATCTATTCTACTATCTAAATTCATAGTATATTTTCTATGGAAAAACTGACTTATATGTAAAATAGGATGGAAATTCTTCCACCAAAAAATCTAGTGATATTGAAAAGTTATAATACAAAATATGGGGAAACATATCTCACACATTTCATAGGTATTCCTGTTTACTTCACCTAAATATAGTCTTTTATTGCCAATGCAAATTTTTGCCTTGTTTTTTATCATGCTTCTCATAGGTAGAAAAAAAGATGTGGAGACTAGGTGAAAATAGAAGCCCTATCCAAAATAATAAAGAGGAAAACAAAGAAGAAAAAAAAAGTAGTTTTCAAGAGAACATGTTTGTTCCTCGAATAAGGTTGTTTACAGGAAGTTCTATATCTCTGGAAAAAGGAAATGGGACAAAGTTATCTGCAACAATGTCCATAACATAGGACAACTTGCTCAGATATTGTTGAACAAACATGACCTGAGAAGTTCTATTTTTTTAAAGTGATATTCAGTAGCATGGATTTTCTGACAGGACTGCAATATGAAGATGGCTTTTTGAGCAGAATTTCATATTTATTGAGTCTAACATGGCAAGCTCCTCTTGTAAAGAATTTCAGTGTGAACTTACATATATGACTAATCCCAGTGAAATACTGAAACAACTTCTGTATATCCATAAGTTCCACAAAACCTACTAACCATTTCCAGAGTCCCTAATGGAAACAATGCTATGTACACTTCTGAAGGATTTTTATTTTAGAATAGATTTTTTTTCTAAGTATTTGATAAATAGCAAAGAATATGTTCAGATAGTCCTTCTCCTAATCATTTGAAAGGGGAAAATGTCAGGCCAGGTTCTCTATTTTCCTCACATTTTGTATAGTTTTCTAAAATACTGCTGGATCATTATATCTCGTTTTATACTGCTGCTGCAGACAAAAGAGTTTACCACAGTAACGGAAAAAAATGATCAAATCCATTCTCTCTACAATGAGAAGTGCTGTAACACACACAGCCAGGGAAAAGCAAAATAGGAATCAACTGAAATTTATAATCCCCGTGAAGTGATTGCATGTGCTCTGCTTCACGTAAGAATAAAACCATTATATATAATCATTGTAAATTGCATGTAATATCTAATAAACAGAAAAGTTTATCACTCTCAGAAATATAGTAAAGGTTACAGATCTGCAAAGTTAAAAGTGAACCTCCCTTTTATTAATGACAACAAATCATTGCTCCATTTTAACTGTTACTTAATTAAATATTAAGAGAAACAAAATCCTCAAGAATTTCTACATTGAGCAAAAGCTCCCATCCTTTTCACTCCCCTGTCCTCCAAGAAAGGAAAACTTTAGATGAACAGCAAAGAGAAACAAGCCTGTTGAGATTTCACAAGCCTGCAACAAGCCAGAGCAGAGGGGAGTACCTGAAGCTCATTCCACCCCACTACTACCACCTGGTAACACTGGTTGCAGCAATCAAAGATCCTAAAGTCCAGCAGCCCATTTTTCCACTGCTGCAACACCACAGTCATGAGGATCTACACGGCTCTGTGGAACAAATTTGGGTATCTTCAACATGAACCACAAACTGGTTCGGGTCAATGAGAACAGTACAGAAACGTACAATTATGCGTACTCAGACATTCAGATTTCTGTGCATAACAGTTGACAAAAACACATAACAGAAGCCAAGCCGGCCCTATGCAGGTCCAAAGCAGGCCCACTTGAGCTCTGTATCACAGCTCTAACATGCCAATGAGGATCACCACTGCTTTTCATCTCACTCTAGCATGTACCCCACCACACAGCCTCCAAAATCTGCAGCTGTGATCTAACAGGCTTGTAGGAAATGGACAGTTCTAAGCACCAGCACAGAGTACCTAGGCTGACACTGGTTCAACTCAACATGCATTTAAAAGATGCACAACTGCCACACCCTCTTTGCCAGAAAACTAAGCTTTCTCCTCATAAACAGCAACCAAAAACCTGATGGTACTTACAGGTAAGAAATGGTATATCAACATCAATGAGAATTACAATGAATTAGAGGTACAGCACCCAGAAAGCACTAATCATAGTGTCCACTGCAATTTAGTCAGTTACACAGTGCCCAAAACCAGAAATACCATCACCTTCAGTAACAGAAATCATAATCACAAAGACATTACATTCCAGTATCCGAAAAACTATCAACTTCAATTTCCTGCACTTCTCCTAACAAAAATCCTCACCATGTCACTCTAATAACATAGTTTGAAGAAAAGCTTTGTTTACAACATAGGTTTAGCACTCAGATTTCCAAACGATAAACAAGTTTTCACCTGCTTGAAATTTTGCTGGTCCACAACACCATTGCTGCCACTGCACAATTACAGTTAAATGTCTACTGAACATTATCTTGTAACTCACAGTGATTTTCTGAATTCAGAGGATATAAAATACAGAATTCACACCTCAGGCTGCAAACTCATGCTTGGCCTTAACCACAGCAACTCTCCACTAAAAGTCAGGACTAAAAACAGTTTGTCTCCCAGCATATAGCCTGGTCTATGTTGAAAAATTATAACGAAATGACAAAGGACCTAATCTTACTTTCACTGAAGTCAGTAGCAAAACTCCCACTGACTTCAATAAGAGCAAAAGCTAGCACTAGATCTCCAAAAATGATTATTATTCTCTTCAGAGCACCATATGCATTTCCTATCAGCCCCCTGCAGAAGGATGATAGTGTCTCAGCTTTCCAATAATATTGCCTCATAGAAAAGCATCCCAGACTGCCAGCACTACTCTAACATCTATGACCACCTAAGGAATACAGTTTGACTTCAGCATATAACCCCGAGAAGAGAAAGAATCAAGCCCTATGGAAGAAGAAAGAGGCATACTAGCAGTAATGGCTCAGTGATAACCTCGTAACTAACAAAAAAGTCACTGCCATATTTTAAGGAGATACGGTATGAGCATCTGTTCTTCTCTGCACTATAAACATCTAAGATTCACAGAATAATATTTGCTTTTATATATACACAAGCACTTACTTAGTTATTTAGCAGGAAATTGCTATTAGAAGTGACATAAAAAGAAGAATTTTAATCAAATGGAAAACTATTCTGAAAGTGATGCAGAAATAAATTTTTATCTTCTCTTGATTAAAAAAAAAGAGTAAAAGAGAAAAATCTGTTACACAGTTAAAACCACTTGCTGTATGTTTAACTAAGCATAACAATGGCATGTGGCTTTTTTTGGAACTATGGGAGAAACAAATATCACTGGCTTCTGAACAGAAAAAAAAAAAAGAGAGACTTAAAAGTAGTTATGTAGTTAGCAGTCTTTTAATGTGAATTAACAAAGGTAACAAGACAGAACCTGCACTTTTCAAGTACCTTTCCTCCTGAAGTCCTTTAGAAGCAGTCAGAGCAAGTATACATATTTATTTCAGAAACACAGTATAAAAGTAAAGCTAAAGATCATCTTCATATGCTCAGGCACTTCAGTCTTGACCATGGCACGCATTTTGAAACCTATGCCATACCAAATCCAGTAAGAATCTACTAATTATGCCTTCCTCTTAAGTGAGCTGACAGCACACCTGGCAGCTGCTTGCCAGAACAACAGAGAGCAATAGCACCTGATTCCTAGTGTACAGGCTGGAATTCAGTTAAAGTCACTTTGCCTGCTACAAAGTAAAGAGCAGCTTGACCCCGGTAGTTACAGGTGCTACTTATTGGTCTGGTGATGGAGGCATTCTTCTAGGAAGATACACATGGGATCTTAATCTGGGCTTTCCAATTCAATAGTTGTTTGCACAAAAATCAACAGAGCACAGAACAATTACCACTTGAAATGGGAAGCTCTGTTCAGATTGCCTGTTATTCCCTTCCCAGTGCAAGCATGTGCACAATTCACCAATGAAACTGTATAGAAATCCAACAGATGTCCAGTTTGACATGCAACATTTTATACCATCTTTGGATCTCAAAGATGTTTTGTTCCTTGGAAATCAGCAAGAGGCAACAGTTCAGTTTTGTTTTGTTTTTTTTTTTAAAAAAAAAAAGAGCTACTGAAAAATAGACTTGAATTCATAGGACAAGGACCATTGCTATCTAGCCACAGCAGAGACAACAGAAACTATTAACATATCTCCTCTGGAAAGAGAAAACATTAATACCTCAGTTATTCTTCAGGTAATTAACCCATGCTACTGATAGTGTTCAGAGTAAGATGCTACAGCAGTATTCCATATATCCATTTCATACTTTTCTGTATCAGCAAGACAGCATCACAGCACCTTACTGAAACATCCTTCTGCACTGAGGTACTCTTTGCCCTGAGCCATTGTACATTTTACATATGTCCTCACATATAATTGCAAAGGCAGAGAGGAACATTATTACAAAATAGAGGTGCCTGTAGTTTTCTTTTTCTTTGCTGAACAAGATTGAAAAGATCAATCACTGTTTCTTGAGCAGCTGCTTCACAGAACTTCATAGGTAGAAAGATAACTTAATTCCATATAATTTTATAGAAGTGAATTACTAAACAAATCAAGTTTTTTCCTCCAAACATGAAATGTAGATAGCAAATAAAAAGGCGTTCACAAGTAATTTGCAAGTACTGTACTGCCCTCTGCAGTCAATGTGTAAGTTCTGCAAATACATCTACAAAATGAACTTGTGGGCATTCCTTGCAAAGATCAGTAGGTCACTAATAAAACCTCTACAAGTTGAAACCCAGTAGAAGTAACATTTTCATGATGTTGCCTTACTTGTTGGAATCATAGGAACACAATACAGGAACTTTTTAATTCTTCATTTAAATGCTCTGCCTATTAAAGTACATAGAAAAATATGTTTTGCTGATGTTTCAGAAGGGGACAGATTCTGGCATTTACTTTCTTGAACTGTACAGAAATTTGCAATGCCCCATCAGAGAATTTTTTCTGGTTACTTCTAATAAATATCAAAAATAAACTGCATTTTTTTTTAAAGTTACACTAACTGATCCATCCATGACAGAGGCATATTTTACAGTTCAGGTATTACAGTACTTTATTTAACACAATTTATAACCTTAGCAGGGCATTTTGCTGAGTACAGCATCAACTTCTCCACACAGATACCCTAAGACTGTATTATTTTCCCTATTGAATTGTTAGAGAACACTTGACAATGTTACAGTGGCCCTTGGGCCAGCTGTAGATACTCGCTAAAACGTAACCCCTTACAAGGCCTTCTTTTATTTTAAACCTCACCTGCTCTATCTGTTTTGTAACCTCCTTGTTGAATACTAGGTATGTATTTAACTTTACTCAAACAGTAAAAGTCTTTCACTGACTTAATTATGAGCAATTAAGGTGATAAGTTGCATGAGTAAATTTTACACACATGATGAGGGCTCTGGATACCAGTATAACTTCAACACCTGTTCAAGTAGATAGCACTGTAGCACACAATACCTGATGGGATAGAAAAGCATACAGGACTGTGCTACAATATTTCTATAAAGCAAATTCCAACTAATTAAATTAATAAAAGTTAGAAGGTCCCTCCTCTGTAACGTGACATTTGTCCTTCACATTTTAGTGTTTGAATACTGTTGCAAACAGAAGTTATTTATGTCATAGCCAGCTGTCTCCCTAATACTGACAGCATCACCTGGCAAAACTGCTTTCTATCAATCATGATACCTTCATTCCAACTTAGTTTACACCTTCTTTTTTTCTTGGATTAGTGAATACATTTTTTTTTTTTTTAGTAATTATCATGTTTTACAATATTTTTCTCCTCCTAAAAGAAAAAGCT
This sequence comes from Chlamydotis macqueenii, assembly GCF_036417535.1. Classification (NCBI taxonomy): domain Eukaryota; kingdom Metazoa; phylum Chordata; class Aves; order Otidiformes; family Otididae; genus Chlamydotis; species Chlamydotis macqueenii. The sequence goes on from NC_141559.1 coordinate 27,672,820, forward strand.
TTGTACCTTATAGCAGCAGCATGATGTACCACCACTAAAATGCATAAGATTAAACTGCATAATTAAAGTAACAAAGGCAAATGAACATCTATTTCTTCTTAAATCAAAATTAAGCTTTCAAAGATCTGTTCTTCTGCTCTCAGCACACATCTGAAAGATGTGCCACCAACGCTTAAGGCAGAGGACTAACAGCCCTTCATGGTTTGTGGGCCACGGCGAAAGGAAACAAGCAGGCCTTGAAAACCCCTCTAGAAAGAGAATGAACGTCTCGAGCGGCTTGCTGAGGTTTCCCGCCTAGCAAACGCGCCAGCTCTGCCAGGGACAGCCCCTCAGGGAGCCGTGGTGCCGGAACACCGGCCGGCTCTCCCAGCCCGCTGCTGCCCCCCGGCGCCCGGCCGCACAGGCGGGACGCGGCCCTGCCCGCCGGCTGACAGCGAGGCACGCGGGCGCGGCTTCTCCAACAGGTTCAAGCGCCAGCCCCGGCGCTCCCTCAGAGCCCCTGCTGCGGCCACCGCGCCAAGACAAGCCGCCGCTCCTTCCCGAGCACGGGGTCGAGCAGCTTGGTAGCACCGAGTTCCGACAGATAACGGGCGCGGAGCCCACCCCTTCCGGCACCGCCCCGGCGGGCGGCCCAAGCAACAGCGACCGGTTTACCGTGGCGACGCTCCGCCCCGCGAGCGGCAGCCGTTGCTGCGAGACGAGCGAAGCCGACGGTGGCTGAGGGGCGGCTCGGTGTCCCCGACCCGGCCCGCACCCCCCGAGGAGACCCCGCTGCCTGCTGTCCCGCGGGAAGAGCAGGAGCCAGGCCTCAGGGAGCACCTGTGGCCCGGACACAGCCCCGAGCCGTGCGCTTCCCACCCGCCTTCAGAGGGCTCGGAGCCTGAGCGAGACCCTCACCAGCCTCAGCAGCCGGAACCGGGAGCAGCTTCCTGTGAGTACCAGGGGGCGAGGCGAGGGTCCGACCAGCCACCAGCACTGAGCAAGAGCATTCACCAGCCACGTGCGCCCGACCAAGACCCCTACCAAGCACAAGACCAAAGAGGAAGCGTCGACCAGGCTCACGCACCAGTACTAGGCACCGTATCAGTCACAGACCCCAGTTCAACAGCTCTACCATCCACGGGAGCAGAACAAGCCTCTTAGGAGCTACAGGTGCCAGAAACAAACATCAGCCAGAGATACGCACTGGGACAAGACTCTGGTTAGGCACAGGGGGCCAGGCAAAGCATGTATCAGTCATCTGCACTGGGATTAGACCCTTACCAAGAACCAGAAAGTGCCTATCAGACATATGCAGTGGGACAAGATCCCTACCAAACCTATGGACGTGGGCATGGTCCCTATCAGCCCCATGAACCAGGTTATGGTCTCTATCAGCCAGGATACAGTCCTTATGATGATCAGATACCAGATCCCAAATCCCGAACACTGGCAATTCAGAATGCAAAAGCCTATTTACTGAAGAGCAGCACAACATCTGGCCTGAACTTGTAAGTCTGAAAAAGGGACACAATTGAAAGGGGTAGGAAGTATGACTGGAGACAGAAGTATTGTTGGTAAAAGGGCAAAGGGTTATGTTAAGCAAGGGAGGGATACCAGGGAGGTTTATCTAGAACAAGAGAGTGTTATAAATGCAATAGTTCATCACTATGTGATACTTTTGTGTATCCAACATCTTTCAGAATCAAAATTCCTAAGGGAATTTATAGAGTTCAAAAATTGATTTTATTAAGAACAAGTTTAAATTCTGCTTCAGCTCCTGAGACAGGTGCGGTACATACCAAAAAAAAAGGAAGATGGGGCCACTCCTAAGTATATTAAAATCAGGCTAGTTTCAAGTCTAATTGCCCATAATGCTCCATGATCCCCTTTCATCTAGCTATTCGAACGATTTCTCCAAAGCTCCAGGTGACTAGCTTCTACTTTTGATAATAAAAACATAATGTTCTAAGATTTCTGTACAGTAGCCCAGTAATATTTATATTTATATGACAGATATGATCATCTTGCTAATATGCTAACAAAGATCCTGGATGAACAGCCCAAAAATGCAGTAGACATAATTGAGAATATCAGCAAGGATGTGAAGTGGGCTCACTTTCAGAAAAAAATGGACACTCTTCGAGATGAACATGAGAATCTTACAACATTTGAAGCTGCAGAAAAACGTAAAGCTTTGTTCCTCAAGGCAAATGGAGAAGGAGATGAAGAACCAGAAGAAGAGACAGTGAGTTATTATTAGAGAAAAATAGATAAAATATATACCAGGGAATGGGTGGGAGGATGGTGGCAAGGGAAAAGAAGGAAGGCAGGAATTTGTGATCTCCCTGGTAGCATTGCCTCTGACAATCATATAAACAATTGTAGCCAGAGTACCATGTACCTTCTTCATAGCTGAGCTGGTCTCATATCTAGTTGTGAAGAAAAAAATTCAGGTTTTCTTAAGTAACTTTTCTCTGGCTTTCTAACTAACTCTGATTACTTAGTTGTGATTTTTTTTCCTGTAGTAAACCTGAGCCTTTAAAATCATAGATGTTCTAGATGTTCTAGGGCCAGTATTTTTAAAAATGCAGGGAGCTTTATGCCAATAGGTTCAAAAGAACAACATTCACTCCAGAGAAATATTGCTGGTCTGGTGTCTAAATATACGAAATATGTGGCAGATGCATTTTCCCCAAATGCATCTGCCACAAACACAAGGAAACACAGTGACGCTGTTTGTGGGCATCAAGGCCTCTTACATAGCTGACATGCCCTAGCACTGAAGTCCTTTGTAGATCCTGTGTAAGAATTCTGACTTTCCTTATTTTGCAGTAATTAAAAGTGAGTTTGAATTTTGAAATCCTGTATTCTAAAAGCTGCAGTTCACCCGTGTTCTCTTCTTTACCCATAAAATGGTGGGTTTAATTTTTCTAAATGATGGTGGAAGATGTAGTGAATGCATGTCTTCAAAGAACTTTGAAACAATGAGTGGCACTTGTAAGAAAGTGAAGTATAACGTTCAGTGGATAACATGTTTAATTTTTCAAATAGATAATTATATCATTCTTCAGCTCTGACTCTGGATCTTCTTTCCTAGGGAGAGACCCATCTACCTAATGTGATGGAAACAGCCTTTTATTTTGAACAGGCTGGAATTGGCTTGAGCAAAGATGAATCCTATCACATATTCCTTGCCCTTAAAAAACTAGTTAGTGTTCAGCCAATGCAGACCTGTCGCTTCTGGGGCAAAATTTTGGGGCTGGAGATGAACTATATTATAGCTGAAGTACAGTACCATGAGGAGGAAGAGGAGGAGCAAACAGAAGAGGAAGAAGTTGTTGAGGAAGGAGAGAAAGAGATGGGTGAGGTTGAAGACGAAGACGAAGAGAAAGAAAAAGAAGATGAACCACCGAAGTCCACCTATAAGCCCCCACCTGTCATCCCAAAAGAAGAAAATGGGACTGGGGCTAATAAATACGTCTACTTTGTCTGTAATGAGCCAGGCAAACCCTGGGTGAAGTTGCCTCCAGTGACACCAGCCCAGATTGTCTGTGCCAGGAAAATCAAGAAGTTCTTCACTGGTAGGCTGGATGCTCCTGTTGTGAGCTTTCCTCCTTTCCCTGGAAATGAGGCCAATTACCTGCGTGCACAGATAGCTCGGATCTCAGCAGGAACCCAGATCTCTCCCATTGGATTTTACCAGTTTGCAGAGGAAGAAGATGAAGAAGAGGAGAGTGGAGGAGGAAGAGATACATATGAAGAAAACCCCGATTTTCTGCCCCTTTCTGTGGCTGAAATGGTGGATTCTCTCTCCACATGGGTACACCATGGAAAGAGTATTCTAAAGCAGGTATGTTCTGGCATAGCCCACGTGGACCACTCGTACTGTGGTACTCATAGGGTTTCACAATGTAAATGAAACTCCTCACCTGCACATTTGAACTATTCACCAGAAATAGTATTGGACTGAAATCATAGAATCATAGAATGGTTAGGGTTGGAAGGGACCTTCAAAGGTCATCTAATCCAACCCCCCTGCAAGGAGCAGGGACATCCCTGACTAGGTCAGGTTGCTCAGAGCCTCATCCAGCCTGGCCTTGAACGTTTCCAGAGATGGGGCCTCCACCACCTCTCAGGGCAACCTGTTCCAGTGTTCTATAACTCACATTGTAAAAAATTTTTTCCTCATATCTAATCTAAATCTACCTCCCTCTATTTTTAAAACCATTGCTCCTTGTCTTATTGCAACAGGCCCTACTGAACAGCCTCTCCCCATCTTTCTTGTAGGCCCCCTTGAGGTACTGGAAGACCGCTATCAGGTCTCCCTGGAGCCTTCTCTTCTCCAGGCTGAACAGCCCCAACTCTCTCAGCCTGTCAGATCTTTTTCTACAGAAAATATATTTGATATAGTATATAATATATAAATATATTGCACATATTTACATATAGCATATATTTTTATATTTTTTAATACATATTTAGGCACCTTTTACGTTTAGTACTTTTTTTCAATGGTGTCTTCTTGAGATCGAAACCTATCTTTCGATAACAGTATGGAGTTAGGCCTTGATAGATAACAATAATTTCTGGTAATCTTCTATATTAGGTTTTCTCTTTTGAAGTCCTTCCTTGACAAAAATGTTTTAAATTCTCTTTCCTTGGGTAGGATGCTAAATTGTAGATAGCTTATGATTGTATGCTAAACTGAACTTACTCGATGTTTTTTCTGCTTTATTTTTTGTTGCTTACTTTCTGCTGTGAAACATGCAAATGAAAAAGCTTATAAGCTGGTGATATCAGGCTAGTGCTGAAAAGAGGTATTACTAATTTGGTGATCATTGCTGGATGACTTGCTGGCCAGTCTACTAATTCAAGAATGCTAGCGTAAAATAATCTAGCAAGGATATAAAACAAACTGGCAAGGAACTAAAGACTACGCAATAACAAAAAGCTGATGACAGAGGTACAAAGTTATTCTGAAAAAGTAAGCAGGGATCAGGAGGAAGGAGGGATATAGGGAACACTGCCAGGAAGATACAATATTCTGCCAACAATATACCTATTATGGAATATATATTTTCATTTTCTCCCCCTACTCCCTTAACTGTGTGTGCATGTGCCTGAGCCAGTTGTTTTAACTGGCTTGCATTCTTTCAGTGATTGTTACATGTATTTATCATTTTCCTATACCAATTACAGGGTCGCTGTGTTTGGTTTAATCCTTTTCAAAAATCAGAGGAAGAAGAAGAAGAAAATGAAGAGGAGGAAAAAGAGGAGTCAGATGAACTGCAGCAAGAAATTGGACCTCCTCTTCTCACTCCACTCTCTGAAGATGAAGGTATTCTTCATGGAATATGAAGGTTTTGATAGAGAGCCCCTAGGAATGTTGGCATTTAGGTAGTAAATATCTGAAGTTATAGGTCTCTGACACTTTGTGGAGCAATATAGTTTGCCCCTGTAGGGGAAGCACATTCTTTTACAAAATTGATTAAAAGCAAAATGGCAATAACACTATTGACATTAAAACTGAAATAATTGGATTTACTAGTTAACAATCTTGTTGAGAATAAAGGGAAAAAAGACCTCAGACTTGCCAGGCTACTGCAAGTTCAAGACAGCTCACTACATGAAATACCTTCAGCTATTTTTCCATCATCTTTTTAGACAAAAAGAAGTGTGTGTGCACCTGTAAATAAATAAATATATATATACAGACACACATGCATAGATACACAAATAAGAATTTAGATCCTGTAGCATATTACTGCAGCAAATCATGGGAATATGGGAACCTGAATATTAGACTACATCAAGAGTAAATTATTTTCCTACTCTCCATTCTTCGATCAAGGTGAAATATAACTATATAATTTATAGAATCATAGAATGGTTAGGGTTGGAAGGGACCTTCAAAGGTCATCTAGTCCAACCCCCCTGCAAGAAGCAGGGACATCCCCAACTAGATCAGGTTGCTCAGAGCCTCATCCAGCCTGGCCTTGAACGTTTCCAGGAGTGGGGCCTCCACCACCTTTCTGGGCAACCTGTTCCAGTGTTCTATAACTCGCATTGTGAAAAATTTTTTCCTAATATCCAATCTAAATCTACCCCCCACTATTTTAAAACCATTGCTCCTTGTCTTATTGCAACAGGCCCTACTGAACAGCCTCTCCCCATCTTTCTTGTAGGCCCCCTTGAGGTACTGGAAGACCGCTATCAGGTCTCCCCGGAGCCTCCTCTTCTCCAGGCTGAACAGCCCCAGCTCTCTCAGCCTGTCCTCATAAGAGAGGTGCTCCAGCCCTTTTATCATCTTTGTGGCCCTCCTCTGGACCTTCTCCAACTGGTCCATGTCCTTCTTGTGCTGGGGGCTCCAGAAGTGGACACAGTACTCAGGTGGGGTCTCACCAGGGCAGAGTAGAGGGGGAGAATCACCTCCCTCGACCTGCTGGCCACGCTTCTCTTGATGCAGCCCAGGATGCGGTTGGCCTTCTGGGCCGCAAGGGCGCATTGCCGGCTCATGTTGAGCTTCTCGTCCACCAGCACTCCCAAGTCCTTCCCCTCAGGGCTGCTCTCAATCCATTCTCCGCCCAGCCTGTATTTGTGCCTGGGATTGCCATGACCCAGGTGCACGACCTTGCACTTGGCCTGGTTGAACTTCATGAGGTTGGCACAGGCCCACCTCTCCAGCCTGTCAACGTCCCTCTGGATGGCATCCCTCCCTTCCAGCATGTCGACGGCACCACACAACTTGGTGTCGTCGGCGAACTTGCTGAGGGTGCACTCTATCCCACTGTCCATGTCGCCGACAAAGATGTTGAACAGGGCCGGGCCCAGCACGGACCCCTGAGGGACGCCACTCGTGACCAGTCTCCACATGGACATTGAGCCGTTGACCACCACTCTCTGAGTGCAGCCATCCAGCCAACTCCTTATCCACCGAGTGGTCCATCCATCAAACCCATGTCTCTAGTTTAGAGAGAAGGATGTCGTGCGGGACAGTGTCAAAAGCTTTGCACAAGTCCAGGTAGATGATGTCTGTTGCTCGTCCCTTGTCCACCGACACTTTATCCGTAAGTGATAAACAGTCCTTGACAAAAGAAACAGCAGTGAGTACTACTGAATTTCAGAAGCACAATCTTTTATGTACGTGGCTTTGTTAGCATTCCTCTGCTACCTACCCATACATCCAAACCACTTGTTTGAATACAGTGCCTACATTTGTTGTTTCTGACTTCTGGCTCTTCTCACATGCAACTCAATATAATCATTGCTTCAATTCTGTTAAAGTCTTTTAGCTCAGTCTTAAATATTTTGTAGAGGATCATAAGTCAATTTATTCACAGACTATGTGTGTTTGGCTGCCTCCAGGAATTCAAAACATCCCTGCTTGGACAGCTCAGCCTTCTACAAACCTGATCCCGCAATACGCTGTTGCAATCCTCCAGTCTAACCGATGGCCCGGAGCATATGCCTTCGCATCTGGCAAGTGAGTAGCTTGTTGACATGGTTACAACACAGACTGTATGTGCTAAACACAGATACCTGTCTAATGAAGTCAAAGTTGCTTTATTATTAATTCTTTGACTGAATTCTAACTATTCCGGAGACAGATGGAGAAGGGCACTTAAATGTGCACAGCAACAGTAAATCTGTATTTAAGACTGAAAATGAGTAATCATTGGAAAGGCTAGTAAAAAGTTAATGGCTGTAAATGTCCAGTTAGTATTTGGGCACATTTCTTGATTTAAAACCTATATTCTTGAGTCTGTTGTACTTTTTACAAAAATAGCTACATTCTGTGGTTCTAATGTTCATTCATTCCCACGACATATGGTCCTGTCTTTTAAACACTTCTGTAATAAGAAGTCTGCACCACAGTCACTTTTGCACAGCAGAGTAAGGAAGCCCGACAGTATCTCCACTGATGTTTTGTTGGGGGGAGAATGTGTGATCTTTCACTTTTCTTTCTCAGGAAATTTGATAACATTTACTTTGGCTGGGGTCACAAATACAGCCCAGAGAACCATACTCCCGCACTGCCTCCACCAGTGCAAGCCGAATACCCCAATGGGCCAGAAATCACTGAGACAAGAGACCCCACTGTGGAAGAGGAACTGGCTTTCAAGGCTGCAAAGGAAGAAGCCTTAGCTGCAGCTGAGGAAGAGGAAGAGGAAGAGGAAGAGGAGGAAGAAGCTGAGGACAATGAAGAGGAGGAAGATGATTAAAATATGGGGGGAAACGTATTCTTCTTTTGAAAGTTTAAACATGAGTAGTATTTCCATAAATTAGTCATGATTTAGTTGATCATAAAAGAAATGCAGCTGAAGCATGCCTTCTCTTTTGATTTCTGTAGGCTCTTCTTTGCAGCTACCTTCCCTTCCTTCTCTGCCCTGCCCAAGCCCACCTGCGCTGGTGTGAAGAGTGCATTGCTTTCACTGGAAGGCAACACAATAAAGTAGCCTTTTTTAGAAGAGTAGGCAAACATAGTCTGCTTCTGTTTCCCAAAATAACACTGCTTTGAACTAACTACCATCCACCAAACATTCATGTTGCTTTTCTAACGTGCACTTCAATACCTATATGAATTTTACATAAACAAAAAAAAAATACAGAATCATACCATCATAGAATGGTTTGGTTTGGAAGGGTCCTTAATGATCATCTAATCCAACCCCCCTGCAAGGAACAGGGACATCTTCTCAAACCAGATTACTCAAAGCCACATGCACCATGGCTGTGAACACTTCCAGCGATGGGGCAGCCACAACTTCTCATGGCAACCTGTGCCAGTGCCTCACCACCCTCACAGTGAAGAATTTCTTCCTTATGTCTAATCTAAACCTACCCTCTTCGGGTTTAAAGCCATTACCCCTTGTCCTATCACTACCTGCCCTTGTCAAAAGTCCCTCCCCACTTTTCTTATAAGCTCCCTTTAAGTACTGGAAGGCTGCTATAAGGTCTCCCTGGAGCCTTCTCTTCTCCAGGCAGAATGGCCCCAAGTCTCTCAGCCTGTCCTCATAGAAGAGGTGCTCCAGCCCTCTGATCATCTTCGTGGCCCTCCTCTGGACCCTCTCCAACAGGTCCATGTACTTCTTATGATGGGGGCTCCAGAGCTGGACACAGTACTCCAGGTGGGGTCTCACCAGGGCAGAGTAGAGGGGGAGAATCACCTCCCTCGACCTGCTGGCCACGCTTCTTTTGACGCAGCCCGGGATGTGGTTGGCTTTCGGGGCTGCAAGGGCACATCGTCAGCTTATGCTGAGCTTCTCATCCACCAGTACATCCAAGACTTTCTCCTCAGGGCTGCTCTCAATCCATTCTCTGCCCAGCCTGTATTTGTGCCTGGGATTGCCCCAACCCATACGCAGGACCTTGCACTTGGCCTGGTTGAACTTCATGAGGTCGGCACGGGCCCACCTCTCCAGCCTGTCAAGGTCCCTCTGGATGGCATCCCTCCCTTCCAGCGTGTCGACGGCACCACACAGCTCACGTAACGATGTCACTTTTCTGTATGAAAGCATGCTATTATAAATTCAGTAGACGCTTGTTAACTCACTGCCGATCGCACCGTGCCGGTACCGCCGGCCGCTGCGTTCCCACAGGCGGCCGCTCCCACGGCGCCCCCGCCCCGGCCGCCACCGGCGCAGGACTCTCGGCAGCCGGGGTGCGCGGCGGGACAGCTCGTGGCCTCTTCAGCCATCTACCCCTCTCTACGTTTCCAGGGCCCCGGCTCCCCCCGTCAGCCTTTGGCGAGTGGTACGGTCCGCCGTGGCATCTGCCCTGCGCGGGCCAATAGGAAGCGGTCTCGGGAGTTCAAACTCCGGTGGCGGTTAGGTCGCTGCGTTGCTCGCCTGGGTGCGGGCGTGGAAGGAGCGTGTGGCTTCCCTGTCACAGACGGCACCTGCCCCCACGGCCGCGGGGATGGCGGACGAGGGAGCCGTGACGGTCTGCGTGCGTGTGCGGCCGCTCATCGCCAGGTGAGGCTCCGTCCCGGCGGGAGGGCCGTTCCCGGCTTGAGGGGAGACTGCGGTGCTGCCCTCGGCCTCGGGGTCCCCCAGCCTCCCCGGGTGCTGCTGTGCCCCCTTCGGCTGGGCCCCCGGGGGCGCCGCTACCGCCGGCAGAGCGGAGAGGGGAGGCGGGGGCGTAAATGCGGTGTCCGTTCCTGTAGAAGAAGAAGGGAGACGGAACAAACAGGGCTGGCGACGGCCTGGGAGAGAGAGGGACTTGCATTGAGGGGGTAGACCAGCCTTACGGGAGAAGAGTCCGAACCTCATGAAGGTAACAGAGTATATCTTCTTTTAGAGAAAATGCTCTAGAAGATAAAGTGTCACTCTACTGGAAAAGTGAAAATAATACCATTTCTGAAGTGAATGGTACAAAAGTCTTCAATTACGGTAAGAATATGAAAGCAAACACTTTTTGTGCTTACATGGACCTTTGTTACTGTACTACTTGAATGTGTGCTGACATCAATGACCTTAGCTTTTTGCAACATCTCTGAACTCTTTTCAAATTTCCTAATTTTGAAGGAGTGCCATCACTGCACACCATATTTTGGTTTCAGTCATTGCCAGGAACATGCTTTTGAAGTAACTTCCTGATGGATGTTGTTTTGTCTGTTCCGGTTTGTGCTGTAGAGTGATTTTGGAACACAAGAGCTGGATTCTTTTCATATGAATTCCAGTTACAAATGGACTAGACTAAGGGTAGTGCAGAGCCTTTAGAGAGAAGGGAGTGGGAGGACCCAAAGCTGTGAAGTGCCTGCTGTGTATGTTAAAACCTCATAACTAACTGCCTCACTCTGAGTCTATTCCTACTGATCCACTCTACTTGTTAATATGAATGTAGCCACTAGAAAGATTTTTCCTGAACTGTAGATTCAATAAAAGTGTGCTCCAACCTAAGAGCTTAACAAGTAGCCTATCCTGTCAGGCTTGCAATCCTCACAAATAAACTAGCCATAACTGGTTTTAGGATTAAATGGGATGACAATTTAACTGTATCCATAATTCTTTGGGGTTTTTTTTACTTTTCTCTTCATTGTATCTTTCTTGGTTCTGAGTTTAATATATATTTAAAAAAAAAAAAAATAAAAAAAGCTTGTCTTAGTAGTGTCACAATTACATTTTGTTTGAATTATTCTACAAACAGTCAGCCCATCTGGGTGAGATGACAGCTTGGTTTTGACTGGCAATGCAATGCAAATGCAATGGATTTACATGCTTTATTTTAATTTTTTTTAAGATCGTGTCTTTCACTCAAGTGACAACACTCAGCAGTTATACGAAGGTGTAGCTGTTCCTATTATACAGTCAGCTGTGCAAGGGTATAATGGTAAGTTTAAAAACAGTATTTAAATCCTGTTTGTAAAGTATTTAATAAGTAATTAGTAAAATTTGCCTATCTTTCTAGGCACAATTTTTGCTTATGGACAGACTGCTTCAGGGAAGACATACACAATGATGGGAAATGAAGATTCTGTGGGCATTATTCCTAAGGCAATTCAACATGTTTTCAAACAGATTTGTGAGGTGAGTAATTCCATTAAATTGAAGTGACTGAAAGGACTAGTAGTATTTGTGATTGTTACAGAAAAATAAATTTTAATATCAAGGAGCTTATGAAGGAAATGAATTTGTATTGGACCATATGTTGCAGTTGCTCTGCTAGTCGTGCAAAGATGAGTGGTTTAAAAAAAAAAAGATAATGGGACTCTATCCATTTGAATCAAATCAGAATAAAACTGAGGGGAAGTTGAAACCTTGAATAAAAGTATAAATAGGTGCTCACTCATTGATATGGTAGATAAGGTAATGTGAAGCTTTGTTCTTCATTCTGCTATTTTAAATCTTAAAAGTCTTTTAATATTTTTTTTATAGTGGGAAGAATATGACACTAAGTTTACTTATTTCAGGCTTTCAAAAGAATCATAGGCTAATTGCTCAATGCTAATAGGAAGTGAGGAGAAGGTGTAAGTTAAAATAATTATTTCGAAAGTGTCATCTGCAGAGCACTTGCTTCTGCCTTGAGGATTTCAGGTAACTGTTATCAGTTATGTGAAGTGATCACTGCTCCTTTGAGGAGCTGCAGAGTACATCAGGGGTCTGTAAAAGTAACTAAAGCCAAGAAAACTTTCCATGGTGGTGTAGTCCTTGAGCCCATTGTGCAGCCTCTCCCCACCTCAGTATTCTCTTATGAGGCAGGCAGGGGAAGACACAGCACCAGCTAAGTAAATCTAAGCAAGCAGGGAGAGAAAACTAGGTGCACAGAGAGGAAAGACCTTAAACAGGAGGAAATCAGATATGGAAAGAGCACTTAATTGGAAGCACTGTTGTCATCCTTTTGTGGGGCAGTTGTCTCTTTTATAACCTAATAAAAGTGATATACCATTAACGCAGCTGGAAAGAGGTGGGATAAGAAAAAAAACATTCTATATTGTTAGATGCTAATGTGCAAAGAGGATGAGGAGGGAAGAAATCTATGGCATGATATCCAAACATATACCTTTGAGTTCTGAATACTTGCATTAAAAGATGTTAGTCTATTATTTCTTTCTTCTTTTTTTTTTTCCTTTGAACATTAGATTCCAGATAGAGAATTCTTGCTAAGGGTTTCTTATATGGAAATCTACAATGAAACCATTACAGACTTGCTTTGTGATATCAGAAAAAAGAAGCCTCTGGGAATTCGTGAGGATGTTAATGTAAGTGAAGTTATTTAGTGTAAGCATTGTATCTGTTCGGAGTAAAAGAAGTCAAAAACCCAAACAACAACGCAGTCTTCAGAGGCGTCTGGTTAAAAACTTTTCTGTCTCAAATTGTGTAACTGTTATCTTCAGAATTAGCAGAACACTTGATGTAGTAGAATAACAGTGTCATTTGGCTTGCTATTGCTTGTTTATCTCTATAAATGTAGACTTAAGGGATTAAGTTTTCCAGGGTAGTTTATTTTATTTAACTTTGACAGTGAATCCTTGGGAGTTGTCTAGCTAATACAACTTCTACAAATGTGATATTAAGCCTCTAGCTCAATGCGCTAGAAGTCTTCAATAGATACACAGAGCTATTTTAATACCATCTTCATATCATCTACAAAGTAGATACACTTTTCTTCTACTGGAATCATAGAGTAACCATTAGGCTAGAACTATTCACTAAGATGATCAGTAGGGGAAAACCTGTGTTAATGCTGTCTTCAGTTTCTTTATATTAAGTTTTGCAGCAAATAATAAAAAATGGTTGTTTGTGTTTGTATTTTCTTCTTTTGATACCCTAAATGATCCATGCTTTTGGATCTTGAGATAAAGAGATTTATCAGTTGTATTATGACCTTTATAATGTTTACTGATAAATACACTCCCAGATTCCATCAGAAGATGTGCAGAAGGATGTTTCCCTTACCAATTTTATTTTTAGGAAACTTTCTAGACCTGTCTGATTCTTGTGCTGTTAGGCTAAAGTTCTGATAGAGATCTAAAATTTCCCCATTCCTTGTGCTCAGAGTAAAAAGATATTCAACTGCTGCTGCTTCCTTTTTAAGAAGGAAGCAAACTGGAATAAATACCATAATTGCTGGTAATGTTAGCTTAATGTATGGAAGTGAGTCTTAGAGTTCAGTAAAATTATTACTGTTTTTGCTCTTAAGAGGAATACATACGTAGAAGATCTGATTGAAGAAGTGGTGGTTGCCCCAGAGCAAGTTATGGAATGGATCAGAAAAGGAGAAAGTAAGTTTCTTAGTCAATGTCAGCTGCTGTCTTAGAAAAGCATTGATGAATTGGATATATCTAGAATTGTGGGGTATCTCTTTGAGATTATATTCTAAAATCAATGTTTTTCAGGTAGTTTTAGAATTGTACTTTTTGTCTGTTACCTCCAGTTTATCCAAACATAAGCAGAAGTATTCTAATATTGCTTTTTGACAGAAAATCGCCATTATGGAGAAACAAAAATGAATGAACACAGCAGCCGTTCTCACACTATCTTCAGAATGGTAAAAATTGTTTCACTGTTCGGAGGACTTTTTTTTTCACTTCGAAAATAATAACTTAATTGTACTCTCTTCTTCTAGATCATTGAAAGCAGGGAACGAAGTGACCTTGCAAATGCAAACTGTGATGGAGCAGTGATGGTATCCCACTTGGTAAGCTGTACTTCAAGAAGTTATTAAACAGATATTTAAGTAGAGAATTTACTGTTACAACTTGCTTGAGCTGAATGTTACTTTATAATGACATTACAAGCATGCTTTGTTTTTAACTGCTATCAGACACTACATAAGCAGAAATGCTTCTGATCATCTGTATAGAGGGAAACTCCTGGGGTGTTACCCAGAGGGTATCTCTCCACCAAAGACAATTCTGACATGAAATAGTTCCTAGACAATTTGTACTAGACTGAGGAATGTTATGCTCTTCCAAGGAGCGTAAGGGACTCTTGTCAAAGTACTCTTGCATTTTGTTAAACACAGCTTCCCCTAGTGACAAGTTCCTGACCACTGACAAGCCCAGTGAAATAACTTCTACAGTGGGTAACATTAAGACTTCTCTTATCAGCTGCAATGGCCAGGAGATTCATTTTCTTCAAAAGTAACCCTACATAACATCTCTTTGGTGGATTAAAAGTATATGAAATATCCTAAGCTAGGGGGGAATACGCTGCTGATCTCTAGTGGTGTGTTTTGGTTTCTGAAGCCTTCTCTATACAGCCCTTCCTTGATTCTCAGAAAAGAATCCAAATCAACTGGAGGAATTAAATCAATATGAAAGCATTTGAGCTTGCTAAAATCTGCATGAGCACTCTTATTCAGAATAGCATTAAGTCAATTACATGCGTTGTGGAAAGATCTTTCTTTTATGACTTCATGTGAAAAAGCTCTGGGATTTGAATGTGTACACTCCTCATGCAGTATCTGAGCAAACTACTACTTGCTTCCCCTCCCCCCGCCTCAAATAGCTTGTGGGATCTACTTTTACACCACCCTTTGCCCTGTCTCTCTGTTCCAACTGACTGTATAGTAACCTTTACTAATGGAGGAGGGAGAGGTTTTCTGGCCTCTTTGCTTTGTTGCTGCTTGTTGGAGTTAATACAGTATTTTACTCTTCTAAAACAGAAACCAATTAAAGTGAGGGCTACTTCCTTGGGCATATCATTATGGGATGCTGTAAAGTTCTAGGTGACTTTGAACCAGATTCAGAATGAGGCTTTTCCTCTGCTATTTGATTTCTTTTCTTATCCCCACAATGACAGGCAAAGAGACATACAGCTGATTCAATATTGAGAGTGCTAGATAATCTTATCTAGGCTCTTTCCCATGAAAGGCTGGACCAGATGATCTGTGATTCTGTGAAGCTTCTTTATGGCTTGAATCTGTAGTTAACACTTCTGTACTGAGAAACTGTATCTTTTTTTGTTACTGAGAGTAGGGGGAATTGCACTGCAAGTTTGAAATACTGTTCAGGGTGCTGTTAATAGGATTCAAACTATTCCATGTACTTATGTACCTTGAAAGTATTGGTTGGTATGTGTCTAGTAGTTATGGATTAATTCCAATAATGACAGACATTTTATTTTTTTCCTAAGTGTAACTTTAGGTTATGAACTTCTTGGCAGAGATTTAGAATGAAGAGTATCTAAAACTAAATTGCTTCAGAACTAACCTGTTAAATATTTAATGAATTTGCAGAACTTGGTAGATCTGGCAGGCAGTGAAAGAGCTAGTCAAACAGGATCTGAAGGTGAGTGTTAAATGAGCCTCTCCTGAAGACCACTTCTGTTAATTAACCCTTATGAGAGACTATGATAGAACAAAAATTATTTGATCTGTATGCTATTGTGTTACTTATTGTTTATAAATAATTTCTTCTCTGCTTGGTAGGAGAGGATCTACTTGGGGAAAATACTGAAAATGCTGTAAAGTGCAAACAATTAGGTAGCAATGTTGCTTTTCTGGACTAGCAGCTCCAGCAACAGTCATGCACTGAACCGAACTAATAAAGTGGAGATGAATCAGTGAAGATTCACCTGTAAAGAAATCATGAGAAGCTTTTAGGCACTCATGTGTAAAAGGGAAGAGTGAACAAATGGCTCACTTAAGAGGGAGCTTGACTGTTAACAATGACAACATGAAGCTGCACAAAAATGCCTTTATGATTAAAAGAATGATCTGAGAGGAACACAAGTTAATATTCTCTCTTGTAAGGAATAACTAACCCAAAAGTTGTATCTCAGGCTGGTTTGGTATGCTTACACACATAAGTAGGGACATTTGCAAGATTTAAACGGGAAACAAAATTAAAGTTCTTATGACCTCAGCTGCTTACTATGTAAAGATTATTAATGTCTGTTATAGATTAGTCTCTTATTTTCATGCATTTTGGCTCTTAGAAAGAATTTGATATGGGTTGCTAATGGGTCACAGTATATTGTGGCGCCTAGGGTATAACTCTTGGATAATTCCTCTGAGCATAGCACAAAAACTTCACAGGCTGAAAATATAGATTAATATTGTTTTAGATTAAAAAAAATACATTACTCTGATACCTAGGTGTCCGACTGAAAGAAGGCTGCAATATAAACCGAAGCTTGTTCATTCTGGGTCAAGTTATCAAAAAACTTTGTGATGACCCTTCTGGGTAAGCACTTGTGTTTGTGTACTTGTTTTAGTTTCTTAGTGACTTCTCTTTAAAAATTTAAGTCCTTTTTATATAATTCTATTTTATGTAGGTAAATATTTCAAATTATTTATTACCTCTAGAAAATATAGTTACTGTTTTTTCTATGCAAAAATATAAAGTTGTCTTTTTCCTCTCTTTCATCAGCTTCATAAATTACAGAGACAGTAAGCTGACTCGAATTCTGCAGAACTCCCTTGGAGGAAATGCTAAGACGGTTATTATTTGTACAATTACTCCTGTTTCTTTTGATGAGACGCTCAGTACTCTTCAGGTAAAACTTCTCACCTGTTTTCAACCATTATTTTGATTTAAGGCTCCATTGTAGACATGTTGAAGGGGTGGAAAATGCAATCTGTTGGATCTGAAGTCACTTGAGTTTTCTAAAGGTCCTCTGAGGACTTGGAACTTCAGATGCTTGTTTTGTACACAACATGATTTCCCAGTCATCATCTTGTAGTATGTTGTTTAACTAGGGCTTTCTCACAGTTGGAACAAAGCTCCTTCTCTTACATTGCAGGCAGTAGATAACATCTGTTTTCTCACTTTGCCTTTTCCAAACACAGAACAAGTTTTTGGTAACACAAGATGTTAGGTGCTACAGGAAAGGGAGATAATTGAAGTATTCGTGAACTCTGTTCTTTAGATACAATTGCCTTCCTTTTTGGTCTTGAGCTTTTTATTAAACAAAAAATAATTTAGTATATTCTTCCTTAAATGTTAGGTTTCACTTCCTGGGCATTAATCTCAAGTGAAGAAAACTTACCCTTTCAAAGTTTAGAATACATGAAAAATAAGCAAATGTGAATATTTGTCCTTTCTTATATGTTGCTCTTTATCTAATAAACTGTCCCTTTAGTTCTGTTTGGAGATATGAGATACAAGTCTTTTGATACATGAGTTCTCTAACTATTGCCCATGAGAGAATATTTTTCCAGTTTGCCAATACAGCCAAAAGAATGAAGAATACTCCAAAAGTCAATGAAGTACTTGATGATGATGCCCTACTCAAAAGATATCGCAAAGAAATTCTTGATTTGAAAAAGCAGCTGGAAGAGGTAGGTAATAAACTTATTAAAACTAATCCGTTCTTAGTACGGATTGGAAACAGTTAAATCTGTTTAAAGTTATATCTATCATTCCTGTTGAGAGAACGGAAGTTGAAAAGGTTATGTGAAGTGTAGAACAACTCATGATAATCTATATATCTGTGTGAAAGCTAATACTGAAAGAAGACAACTGACTGAATTGTTTTCTTTCTGTAGGTTAATGTATTTAAGAAATAAAAGTTTGTTTGTGCCTTGTAGCACACTTTAATATTAAACACAGATCAAAAGGAATAATTAACTGACAATCAATAACTTCTATTGCAATTAAAGATTCCAGCTTAATTCATGGTTTTCTCCTTACTGATCTTTATCTTCAATTTGAGTTGCAAGAAGTTGCAACTGTGTAAGATCAGTGGCAAAATTTGACACGTATAGATAGAGGTTACTAATGTTCATTTTCTAAAGGTAACTTCTGACCAAACAGTGTAGTTTCTCATGTGTTCATCTTTATCTGAAATTCTATGGAGTTGAGAAGCAATCTTGCAAGTCTTCAAGTCGTTTAGTGTAGACCATAAAAGATAAAGCTCAGGAAAATCACAATTCTGAACATACTGTTTTGGTGAATTAAATCATCAAAAGATGCTTTTTTTTTCCTTGCAAATAAAAAAAATAGTTGTAAGAAAAGGTTAAGAGGTCAGTTATTTTTCCTTATTTTTGAAGATAATTAATGTGCAATATAAACTTGCACCTAGAAGCTTGTTTGCTATTCTGAGGTAACAGGTAGTGAGAAAAGTACTTAAGTACAGAAGAGTTTGTTGGAAAATCCCATGTGAACTTCAGTTTATGATAAACTTGTCAAAAAAAAAAAAAAACCTAGCTACTTTAATGCAGTTGCTTTACCAACAGCATACATTTTAGGTACCTCAAATTTTAAGAGACCTCCTGCATTACAGTAGCTTGCTGTTATTTAACTATTAAATCATAATTCTCAAAGACCTTCAGACTTCTGGCACTGTGGAAAGTTAATCTTAAACTATGTTACACTTCAAAGAATGCCTCTCTTTGTCCCTAGAAAAATCTGAGGCTGTATTTGGGAGAGTTTTGGCCCCTTTAAATACCAAGCCTACAGGTAAACTGTAGACTAAATTGTTGATTTCATTGATAAATATTAAAGACAGCTCTTCCAGACTTAAAAGAATATGTGTGTGTAGTTGGTTTTAAATATTAGTATTTGTGTATGTCATGTAGAAGTAGTTCATGCTTTTAAAATATCATTTTAATTAATATTATTTTTTGGAAGGTGTCTTCAAAGACTCAGATTCACGCAATGGAGAAAGACCAATTAGCCCAGCTTTTGGAAGAAAAAAATTCTCTTCAAAAAGTACAGGAAGATAGGATACGAAATTTAACCGAGATGCTGGTGACTTCTGCCTCCTTTTCCTCCAAACAGAATGCTAAAGTAAGCGCCTGTTCTGGATCTTATTTGTTAATTCTGAAATACTTTGCGAAAGGTTATAGTAAATACATATGGCTATATTGACAAGGAAGAATAAGTTTAATAGGCAACTTTCACACAGTTTTATTTTTAAATGGATAACTTTTAAAATAATAACTGAGTATCAATTCAATGGTGTCTTGCAGTGAACAGACTGCAGAAACCTTTTTTACTTTCAAACTTATGCTGTAGTTTAATTTTGAAGAAATTGCAAAATACTGTCTAGTTACCTGCTGGTACTGTTATAGAACTAGCCTAATGCATCATCCACTCTACTTAGTGCTTTGGTTGTATCACTTTCTGTAAATACTTTTTTAAAGGCCAAGAGAAGACGAAGAGTTACTTGGGCTCCTGGTAAAATAAACCAGGCAAATGTGAGCTATTTTGAAGGCTTTGAAAAACCAGGACTGACTGAACCAAAAAAAATGAAAATGTCTCTGCCAGCACTATCAGATGTGGAGGATTGTAAGTATCTTAAGGAAAAAATAAGAACTCTGCAAAGCAGCTTTGAAATGAGAAATAATCACTTTGAATGAATCTAAATTAAAAAAAAAATCAACCTAATTTAAATTTGCTAACAATATAAAAGTTACGTTTGTCTGGCACTATACTGCTCAAATTATGTTCCGTGAACCCAGCTTTGAAAGAATTACCTGTAGCCCATAAGGAAATGTCATTTGTCTGACAGCAAAGAATGCTACCTGAAAGGGAAGTTATCTTAGTACAGTAATACTGGTAGTTCTTGTGCTGGAAATAAGGTCTGGTAGTGTGGGTTTTTGTTTTTTTGGGGGGGGGGGGGGGTGTTGTTTTTTAAGTGGGAGCATGAGTTTTAGTATTCCGGGTGAAATAATGTGTAGCAAATTCCGATTGGATAACTTTCTGAGCGCTAAGTTTCCCAAAGAGGATAAGTCGACTCTCTGATAGCACAAATGGGGAAAAAAGTCCCTTTCCAAGGAAATTACTTTTTCCCCATCTTCTGGATGTAAAAGCTCAATAAGCTCAATTTTTGGCTTTAATAATTTCAGAGCTGTGAGGTAAAAGGTAGGGTCTACAAATACTTCTGCTAGGCAGCATACCCCAACCCCCCCCCCCCCCTTTTTTTTTTTCTTTTGTAAAAGTGGCCAAAGTTATTCTTTAACATCAACTATCCATCCAAACAGTGTTCTCTCCCAAGAAAAGGCAGGGAAGGAGTGTGAAATTCCAAAATGCTCAACAAGAATAGAGAAGTCCGTTACTCAAAGATCAGATTGAGATACAGATAAATTCAAGGACTTATTAGAGGAGCAAGGGACAAAAAGTTGAACTGAAGACAACATAAAAATTGGACAGTATTGTTGCTGCATTGCATTTTTAGTCTTATTACCTATCCTTCTCTCAAGGCTTTTTTGCTTGCATGTGGATTGTCAGGGTTGGGTTGGCTTTTTTTTGGGGGGGGGGGGGGGGCAGGGAGAGTGAAGGTAGTGCTTTTTTAAAATCTTGCAGGATACTGCTGAGTGGTCCTTTCCTCAACACTTTTCCTAGTCTGTATTTAAGTATATATTCTGGATCTGGTTTAGTATTCATTAACTTGTGATAAGGTGGTCAACACGAGTGTAGGAACTGGACTTCAGTGTTGTTCCCTTTCATAAGATAAAATCATGAGATTCAGAAGCCCTGCTCAGTGTGCTACATCTTTGCTATTGAATGATTGTTTCCAATGTGATAAAATTATTTGATAAGAAAACTAGTCTTGATGTCCAGTTTAAACTTTACTGCTACTCTGTATTTTTTTAATACATCTTTTTCTTCAGCTATGTTAGAGAACTCTGTAAATGACAACCAATGTCTGATGGCTCCCGAACAAGTTTCAGATGTAGAATGGACTGCTGGACCTAACATGAATTGGGTAACATCATAATCTCTTTTGGTTGTTCAATAGAGTGTATATACATTACGTGCTTCTCAGTAATATCAACCTTACTCTTCTGTAGAACACTGATTTTTCTGTATGTCTGAAGAATTATAACTAGTAGAAAGTAAGTCTCTTGGTCGTCTCTGAAGTTGTGGGATGGTTCTATGATTCTAGGGTTTTGTGTCAAATAATCAAGTAAGCTTTGGTATGTAAACAGGACTAGATGTGAAAAGATAAACAAGGAATACCATACTAGACTTGCTTGATCTTGTAGATTAGTTAACTAAGAGTGATTCTTTTTCTAGACTCAGAGAGACTTCGAAGAATCTGTGCAACTCTGTGAAGCATTAGCACTAGAAAAGGTAAGTCTCTTCAGTATTTTCTAGAACTGAGACTGACATTCCAACAACAACTTCTAAAGTTTCTTATGCTGCTTCTTCAGGATATTGCTGTAAATGAGGTCAACGTCCTGCAAGCTAGCTTTAATAACCTAGTATTGGAAAATGAGCAGTTGAAATCGGAAATAAATGAAATGAAGGAGAAACTGAAAGAAAAAATAGAAATGGATGAATTTGAAGCACTGGAAAAACAAACACAAAAAGATCATGAGGTAAGGTGCATTGAAATCAATAGATATAACAATTCTCTATGCTCAAATGTTTTCTAGAGTTTATTCAGTGTATGTAACCTGGATGTTGATTCACAAACAGATGGTGTTATAGCTACATTCAGTAACAGAATGAATGAAACCAAGAGTTAAACTGGATTTACTCAGAGTGTAAAATTCAGACTTAAACTTTGAGTTGTATACTGAAGTCTGGTTAAACATATATGGATACATACATAAACAGACAAATATATTTTAATGTATACATTATCTGAATTTCACTCTATATTTCTGCAAGATGTTTGACTACATAAATACATTTTTAGAACTGGTTTTGAAGTTAAAGTAAGGTTGCTAAATCATATTTCACATTTTTCTTGTGCAAAACATCTTGGTTTACAATCGAAGATAGCTCTGGCTTTTGGTAATCAGTTGAACTACATGGGCATTAACTTCTAATATATTATTTAACTTGGTAATAAAATATCTTAAAATAATAGTGTGAATACTAATATTTGGAAAACTGATACAGTATATTTTGTGCCAGGAATTCAGAAAAGGTAAACTTACCTACTGGATAACTTACAAATAGGAAATACTGACTTTTGGTCGTCTTAACCTCCTTGTGCTGTTAGTGGAGATGTACCTTGTTTGTCCAAATGTTTTATGCTCCGATTATGTAACCTAAAGTATGTATTGCTTGTATTAGATTCTAGCGGCCCAAGGGCTGGCCTGTGAAATAAATCACAATGCAAAAAAAACCTCACCCACCAACAAAAACTCTCAAACAAAACCCCGAAACTAACAACTTGAGCTACTGAGACATGGATGTATTATTCCATTTATTTCCTGATACTTTCTCTACAGATTACTTGTACATGCTAGTCTACTTAATGTCAGCTGACCATGGTTGAAGTTGTTGTTGTTTCAGGTTACTATTTAACAAGATAAGGCCAGGCTGGATGAGGCTCTGAGCAACCTGATCTAGTTGGGAATGTCCCTGATTGGACTAGATGACCTTTAAAGGTCCCTGCCAACCCAAACTAATCTATGATGCTAAGATCATCTAATTTCCATTATGTTTCCTACAAAGATTTATGGATCTTAAACAAAATGGATCCGTAATAGATTATGCTTTAGCTTGTATTTATGATTCCTTTCAGAAGACCCTTTGTATGCCAGATTACATGTGCTATCTTCCTTATCAGTCAACATTTAACAAATCCTCAGTTACAGTTTTCCTTTCAAAGCTTGAGTGTATCTAATAACAGATGCAATGTTCTAAAGTAGCTTCTATTATGAGAATTGCCTTTTAAATTACTCATGTTTTCAGATATGTATCTGAAGACAGTCCATAAAATGTAAGCATTTGTTGATACACATGGTAGAAGATTAATTATAGCAATATTGAAAGGTCACATACTTCACCAAATACATTAGTTGAAATCCATCAATTTAAATCACCACTGAGATATATAGGAAAACTCTGTTATACTGAATGATGACATTACATTACTTCTAACAGTGGTATTGTACTATATTTTCTACAACTATCCTCTGATTTAAAGATTAGATTGGGTTTTCTTCTCTGTATACTCCTAACTATATAGAAAATCTTATAGGAGAGTGCTTATTTTAAAGCTTTTAATTGATCTTAAAATTACAGATTGGATTTTCTCTTTAGCTATACTTGTGATCATACAGAAGTACTTGTAGATGAGTGCTTTTTCTAAAGCTTTTCTAATAAACACCAAAAGAGTTCTTCAATTTTAGACATGCTTTTCTATTTAGCTTTCTACTTGTGCCTCCTTTCAGAGGATGCCACTGAATGTGTTCACGGCTTGCTTTACCTCAATTTTGGCACCTTCTCATTATTGTTGGTGAATAGATTAAATCATAAATACCTGCACTGTGTCATAAAAAGCTGCTTAACATGACTAGAATTTGAAGTGTCTATCTGATTTCTGCATTAATTGCTTTGATCACATTGCTCTTGCTTCTTGAGCTGTTGTGGATTAAACGGTATTTGAATCCTTTCTAATTACTGGGAAGCTAAAACAGAGCTTTGCCTTTTCATCTATCTATTTGAAAGAATATGTAGCAACTTGCTTTGTAGCTGTTCAGATATGCGTGTTCCCCACTAATAAAGAAAATGCAAGATATACCTTGCTTATTTTCATGGTGTTGGCAACTAAAGCTATGGGTATAAGTGCTTTCTAACATCCTTTGCAATTTTGCTTCAATTTGCTCCACAGATTCAACTAATGCATGAAATTACCAACTTAAAGAAACTAGTTTCAAATGCTGAAGTGTACAATGAGGAACTTGAGGTGAGCCGGTCCATGAATTTACATGCAATAAGACTTGTACGAAATGTGCTTGGTTTGTTTATCTTGAAATACTCTATCTGCTGAGAACATCCTAGACATGACTGGGCTCTGGTTAGTCTTACCAGCTATAAGGAGGATATGTTGAAAACTGTGGACAAAGCAGGCTTTTGTTAAATTCTTTCCTGGAAAAACCAAACTGGATACTAGAATCTTCCTTCTCCCTTTTTTCTCCAACTTTTAGGCAGAAATAAACTCCAAATTGGAACAGTTGAAAGAGAAAGAGAACAAAATAAAAATATTACAGAATCGCGTGGAAGAACTACAGAAAGCAGGAGTGGAAAAAAAGGACACATCATTTTCAGTGGTAAATGAGATTTCTGCTGGGTGGAGAGATGGCTTTCGTTTTACTGGAGATGAGTTAAATTAAAGTATAACCTCTGTATAACTGAAATCTGATTCCCTACAGATGTTAAAAACTTTATTTACAAAGCTTAAACTGCTAATTACTATATTATCATACAGCAGTACTCAGGTGAAGTAAAGCTATGGGAAATGCTGCTCTTTATCTCTCAAACAAGCCTGCTACTGTTCCTTTTAGAGTAAACTTAACCAAGTTTGCCTGTACTTGCAACATGGTTAAAATGTAATGTACACACTTGCTTTATTATGGCTATATATTTTTAATTTTGTTGAGTGTTTATCTGTTTTCCAGGTGGATTCTGATAAGCTAATTGAGGAAATTCAGCAGCTGAATAAATCTCTGTTAGATAGTGAAACCATAGCTTTGGATGCTAAAAAAGAATCTGCTTTCCTCAGAACTGAAAATCTGGAGCTTAAGGAGAAGATGGCAAGTACTTGTTAAACTGCATTTATAGCTGTATAAAATGCTGTTAAGGGCCTACCTGCTCGCAGACTAGTGAAGAAAGCAATTGATAAAGACAAGATGTGGTAGAGTCTTTGGAGAAAGCTAATGACTCATGCTCCAAGTAATGTTTTCTTATGGAATTTGTGGAGAATGGATCTTCAGGAGAAAGATAAAAAGAAAATAGAGGCTTCTTACACAGGAGTAGATGGTTAGTTGTAGGTTTACCAATAGAGAGAGAGCGAATGAACAGGCTTTAGGGAGTTTCTAGGACATAGGACTTCAAACCTAATTTTGCCAGAGGAAAAAAAAAGAGAATAAGAGATAAGAACTCAAAAAAAAAAAAAAAACCAGGATGGAGCTTGCCTTTGAGCTTTGAAGGAGTAAAGACAATACTGGAAATAGTTATAGCCCTGACCTCTAAGGTAAGGTATACTTTGCTATAGGAATGTAGTTGTTAAATTGTGGCTTGTTCTGCCATATTTGTTAAGGCCAAAGTTGTTCAGAATGACAATGGGAGATGTGACGGATGCAATATCTAAATGTTAAGCAAGTATACTTTTATTTTGTGTGTGAATTGCATGTTTTGTTTTCCTGAAGGATGAACTCTTAAATAATTACAAGCAAATGGAAAAGGATGTTCAACTCTATCAAAGCCAAATAGAAGCAGGAAAAGCCAGTTATAAAAAAATGCAAGCTGACTTGCAGAAAGAGTTGCAGTCTGCATTTCAAGAAAACACAAGACTCAATTCACTGATGGAGGGTAAAGTTCCGAAAGGTACTGTTTCAAGTGGTGCTTTCTTCCCTTCCACCTCTTATTTCTCTTCCCTGTAATGGTGAGGCAATAGGGAAGACTTTTTGGCTTTTCTTTTCTCAGATACTTGGAGCTTCTGTCAGCATAAAATATTACAATACCTGGTTCTGCTGGCACATAGTAACTGCCTTAGCACTTTGAACTAGTTGGAAAACTGCAACTTACGGAACATGTTGTATTTCTCACAAAGATGATCAAGTTAATGAAGGCTGTCAGGGAGGATCTAAAATAAACTGGATGTCAGCCTAGGAAGTGATGACCAAATTCAGACCAGTAGTTTAATCTTTTAATTGCTGGTCACTGTAAAATATACTTTTCTGGAATTATACTGATGTGACATCCAGAATGCATTATAAATCTACTTAATTTAAAGCATGCTTTTCTTCTTTCACTCTCTTATTAATCTGAACTTGTTAATTCTCTAGATGTGCTCTCTCTTGTGGACCTGGAAAAAAAAGCGGCTGACTTAAAAGGAGAGCTAGAAAAAGCATTGAAAGAGAATGCACTTCTACAAAAACAAGTAAATGAGTTATCAGAACTTCAGTCTCTACCAAATACTGTTGACATACAGCAGAAAGAGGTGACCAAATCAACTTTTTTCCTTATTTTTTTATATTGTAGTTGACTGGTAACATATTAATGGAGGCCTATTGGATATGAATTTTTAAAGCCAAAAGTTGTCTTGAATCAAGTAACCCAGGACTTTACAACTGAGTTCATTAAATACTTGAGGAACAATAATTTAATGTTTGCACCTAGGAATAAACTTAAGATCACATGTTTAATCACAGTCTACTATAATTACTCAGGAATTTCTAGTCCTACATTTGCCTGCCTATTTGTCATGATCACCATTGATAATTGTGTGTGTATGTATAATGGTGTCTGATCCTGGTTTACTCTTCTAAAATGGATTTATTTTTTTTTCTTCCTCTAGTTGAGCAAAGCGAAAATTTCAATACCTGTTGGCAGAAATGTTACTTGAGAGTTGAGAGATCTAACTTGCAAATTCTGAAAAGCTTATAAGGAAACTTCTTTGTTTCCTGGCAGGTCAGGGCTTAGTAGACTAAGTTTGCTATGAATGTGTCTTAAAGAGTTTATTTGCAAACACTTTCTAGGGTTTTTTATCCTTAAATACCTGCTATTAAGTATGTGCAGTGAAAATTATCCAGGACAAGTAATCTCACAAGCTCACTTTGCAAAAAGTTCCAAACCCTTCCAGTGTTCTACTTCCACTAATAAACAAAACTTAATTGGATGATAACTTCATAAACTCTGTATGATAAAGTATTGATACATTTAAATACTCAGTTTAGGAGTCACAGCTGGGAGTATCAGTCCAATCCCAGCCTCAAACTTAAGAAAAAGGAAATCTTTAAAGAACATGTAAAGAGTTCAAGGAGAGGTTTTAGGGTTTTGTAAGGGGCTTGTCTGTCTTCTTTCTCTTTAAAAGATTGTTTGCTAGGTGGCTCCCCCACAACAAAGCAAAACACAATGTACTATGCTATGTGTTTGCCTGTACTGTATTTCTTATATTTGCACATGAGCATGCTTTATTATGCAGCTATGACAAGTATTGATTTAGAAAATGCTCTTAAGGCTGGTTTTCTGTTGACAGATTCTTGAAAAATGTGAGGAGCTACGCTTATTAAAATTGGAAAGAGAGAAGCTGCTTTCTGAAGTAGCTGATAATGAAGTTAGACTTAAAGATATGATGGAAGAAATCAGAAAATCAAAAGACAACCTAGCAGATGCACAACTTAAATATGTAAAGTCTGATCAGGAATATGTAGCACTCAAACAGCTCCATGAAGAACTAGAGCAAAAATATGTAGCCGCATCAGAAAACAATGAACAAATGAAGGTCCAAATAGATATTCTATCTAAAGAAGCACAAGAGTCTAAAACAACTTTGGATGAAGTGAAATTAGAGGTCAGTGTCAACTATTCCTTTCTACAGATAAAATACAAGATGTTCATTCATAGTATTAACAAAATAAATATTTTTTTTTTGAGAAGTAGTCTTAAAGGTATAAATAACAATCACTTAAATTCCTCTTGTGTGAGTGGATGTTACTTATTCTATGCCAGGTGTGTAAGACTGCAGGATTATGTAGCTCAACGGTCTCTTTCTTCATAGACAATGTATATGTTGCTCCAGGCTAATATGTTCTCCTTCTGTACTTGACCTTTTTAAGTCTTCTTTTGTCATGTGCAAGTTATATCTTTATTATGCAAATTTTTATCTATATTATACAAATATTTTTTAAAATAAGCTGCTATGACTTACTCTAAAGTTTCTATAAACAAAGCTTCCTCATTAGGAACTGGAGTCTGTTCAGAACAGAATCTTTCAAACCAAAGAGCATCACCACATAAATTGTGAATTAAAAAGGAAAAAACATTTAAGAAGGGAACTAGAGATATGTATTTTTGACAAGACTTTTAGCACTGATATGGCTGTCATGCTAGCTATGGATTTGAGAACTCCTAATTTTATAATTCCTAAGCTATGCTACAGTTTACATATGTAGTATTTATGTTTTAGTAAGACTTTTCCTGCTGAGGAGAAAGCACAGGAAGGTTTCATAAGCATTTGTTTATTTAATGTGGTCAAAAATATAAGTAGTGACTTGAAGTGAAATTATGAACTTTTCTATTCTCTTGTTGAAAGCTAGCATCTCTCACTCTTTCTAAGCTAATATATAAAATTCTGTGAGAACATGTACACACTATGCAGCTTTTCATTGTAATGAAAGTGTCTTTTTCCTTTACAAACAAAAGCTCTCTAGCAAAATGAAGGAACTAGAAGAAAAGACAGCAGAGCACAAAGAACTTCTTGAGGTAAGAGAAGATTTTATTCAAACTCAGCAGAAGTTACATGAAATGGAGCAATTAAAAGAGCAAGAAAAGATTATGGAGTTGAGACTGGAGGCCAAAGATTCAGAGATCCAAGCAGTTCTTCAGCAGCTTACTGAATGTCAGGAAGAAATAACTACTCTAATGCAGGAAAGAGATTACCTGAAGCAAAAAGAGGAGTCTCTCCAAGCTGAGACAGACCAACTTAAAGAGGATATAAAGGACACTGTTTCAATGGTAAGGATTCTGCCTTTATAGGAACAGACTATACATGTTAAGGGGAAGAGTGTAAGAACGCTTATAAACTATTTTGACATATATAGGGAAGTGGGTTTTTGTGGGTGTCTTTTTAATCAAGGAGTAGTTACTGATGTTGCAAAATACTTATGTTTTCTTTTCTGAATTTTCTTCCTTTCATTTTAAAGAACATTCTGGCACATGAAGAACTGAGAAATACTCAGAGTTCTCTCAAGCAATCCCAGGACACTGTCAAGAAGCTGGAGAAAAACATTTCTGAAAAAGAATCTCAGATTCTGAGTGTAGAAGAGGCACTAGGGAAAACGATTAAAGGACTTGAAATACGGGTAAAATGTTGTGTAATAATTCAAAATAAAAATGCTTTTAATGTATTTTTTCAACACACTGAAAACAAGCCTAGTTTACTCTGCTTATCTCTTCTGCTTGTCCTTAGAAAATTTCTAGGCCTCTGGTAGAAAGTGGACAAGAAAGTAGTACTACCTAATGCAAGTCTTTACACAAATAGATCAGCAACTGGTAGAGCTTCAAGCTGTAATGTACACTCTAATAAACTTTTGCTTAAGAGGCATGCCCCGCAGTTGTCAATTTGAG
This sequence comes from Chlamydotis macqueenii, assembly GCF_036417535.1. NCBI lineage: Eukaryota > Metazoa > Chordata > Aves > Otidiformes > Otididae > Chlamydotis > Chlamydotis macqueenii. The sequence continues at coordinate 27,702,227 of NC_141559.1, forward strand.
TGATGGCATTAGATGGCAAATGGAAGAAGAGATAAATGTTACCTAGGGGTAGGAATGAGGCTAATGGTTTATAACACTCAGTCCCAATTGTGTAGCACACTGTTGTAAATGGCAGCTCAGTTCCCAACACAGAGCAGAAGGCTGATTTACTGGGTTTCATACCTGTTTGTTCAACAACTGACAAAGCGTGCTTAGATGTTAAACTGTGCCACTGAAGTAACTGTGTCTCTGGAGGGAGAATCCATAGTATCTGACTGGATTTTTCTTGAAGAACATCAGCTGCCAGACCCAGTAAGTCAATGGTTATCAAGTCAACATTTACATATTTTGGAACAGATGTGTAAAAAAAAAAAAAAATAATCCAACAGATGTTTCTTTGGCTTCTTCCTCTTAGACTCCTAGATAAAAAAATCTAACCAATATTGCAGAATAGACTGCTAAAGTTAGCATTTAAAACGGAACAGGTAACAGAGGCCAAAGACTCAGCTCTGGACTCTTTCTAGTTTTGGTTATGGTGGTTTTATGTTAAAAATACTGTAGCAAAGTGGATCAAACAACTTTTTGCATTTAATTTTGGTTTTGAATGGATTGAACTTGAGTTGTCTTTGCACATTTTTTTCATAGGTATCACAAATGACGGAAGAAATAAAAATCATCATATCAGAGAGAGACCAGCTTGCTGAAGAAAAATCTCTAAATAACTGTAGAGAAAGTGATCGGCTTCAAGCACTAAAGGAACAAATCGCTTTCCTAACACAAGAGAATAATTCATTGCAGGATAAGCTGGACAGTTTACATTTGAAAAAAGAAGAGTCTGGGGAAGGAACTCTGGTAATTACACTAAGGCCGTAATGGAAAGCATGCTTATTTACACTTTAGTGAAAATAATTTGCAGAACAAAGTGGAGAAAAGGGTCCTGCTACTTGACTGCAGACCATTAAACACCAGGATTATTGTTTACTTGAAATATATACCACCTATATTGTTGTATATGGACAACTAGTAGTAGGATATTACAAACACTTTTCCTGTAAATAGAACTTTAACTTGATAAAAGATAGTGATGTTCTTAGTTGATCTGCACAAAGATGTGATCTTATAAGTAAGCAGTTGAAGCTAGAAATTGCTCATCTAGAAAGGGTGATTCTGCTTTTTCAAAGCTGACATAGAATTGATTTTTTTTTTTTTCCCCGGCAGTGTATGTTAAAGGACACTGCAGCCAACATTTTCCATAACTGGACATGCTGACTGCATGTGTGTGTTGTGTGTGCATATGTACAAAGCATAAATACACTTTCAGAAAAGTATAGTATGTGCATATATTTAATATTTATGGGAGAAGTGGACAAATTTCAAGGAAATCACTTCCTTGACATCATTATTATCTACTGTTGAGACTAGAAATATAGATAAAGTCTCTAGTTAAGTTTGTGGGTTTTTTTGTTGTTGGGTTTTTTGTTTGTGGTGCCTTGGTGGGTTTTTTTTACCCCTTCAGGCTTAAACTATGCCCATGAAGTTCTACTTCTGGTAACTTGTTTCAGAAGTCATCACTTAAAATTTTACTCTTACATGTCTGTTCAATAAACTTGAGCTGCATATTGAGTTCAGTCAAATCTTACTAGTCTGAAAAAAATGCAGATTTCTCAAAACCACTGTTTCTGTTTGGTTTACATAATCAATCTGTCAAAGATCAGATATTTTTCTCTTTAAAGCTACTTCCCCAAATGTGTTGACTTCTATCTCTGTATAAAATACCACAGATTCAAGAAAAATCTATGGAACAAGAATTATTTCTTCTGAGAGAACAGCTGAGCCAGGCACAAAAGAAATTGCATGAAATAGATGAACTGAAGGCCAATGAATGTCCAAGAGAATCTGAAAAAATGGAGAGAACAGATTTTATTCCAAAATTACATGACTGTAAAGAAGTGAGCACTCTGACAGAAAGAGATGATCATCTTCAAATGCAACTGGAGAATCTCCAAGATGAGAGAGACCAGCTAAGAGAAACCATACAGGAGACAATTAACATGGTAAGAAAAAGTCATTCCTGTAGGATAACAACAGCTTTAGTAAACTTCTGTCTTAACCTTTGGAAGTGTTGTTTGGGCTTTAATGTACTTAACTGTTATGTCCAAAGAACTCGGCAATGCAGGAAGAGTTGAGATGCGCTCATAACTCTCTCAGACAACATCAGGAGACTATTGCGGAGCTGAAAGAAAGTATTTCGGAAAAAGAAAACCAACTCTTGAAAGCGCAAAAGGCATCGAAGGAAACAACTGATGAACTGCAGCAGAAGGTCAGATGCGGTTTTGTCAAGTAAACCAAAAAATCTATCAGGATTGGCAACCCTTGTCCTTTGCAGGCTTCAGTTTCTAAGGGTTCAGTAAAAGTAATAATGAAGCTTACTTAGAAGTTCTTCCCATCTTTTTTTTCCCTGTGCTGCTTTTTGAAAATTCCGTAGAAACAGAGGCAGATAAAAAATAATCAAATTCAATTTGACCTGTAAGCTATAACTCTTACTTATAACTAAACAAGCTTTGGTGCTGAATGATGGAATATTATTTGAAATCAATACTGCTCTTTGACTGCAATGCATTTTCCAAGTCTTAAAACTTTTTAAATTCTGAAGTGTCTTTTAGCTATGTAACTCTGAAGATACTTGAGCAACTAAAAGGCAGTTTAGCTCATTCTTTAATTTGCTGCACCATATTATTTTTCTTACCTACTTATTTTTGTATCTGAAGCTATTGTGGCTTTTAGAAGACAGGCTTGATTCTAACAAGCATTAATATCTGCTGTGGATACAGCAATGGAGTAATTTTTACGGAATTACAATGGCTTGTAGGTTTTTACACATACACTTTTGTGAGTGAACACCAATAAGACAGAAGCACTGAAATTTGATTTATTTTTTAAACAAAATTGTTACATCTTTCTTTGCGTACTACAGCAGTAAATTAACAGAGGTGTCCTCTGTAAAATAATCCAGTTATAAAAACCCATATATACAGACAGTTCTTGTGAAATATGATCCAACAACACTCTTTGAATCAGAACCTGATTACTGGGACAACAAAAATTAATACATTTGAATGTTACAGGCTCTTTTTTTTCACACTATCTAATTACTAATTACTTCTACACATGCCAGAGACTATTAGAAATATTAAAACTCATTCTTGTTTTTTTTTCAGCTCAGTGAAGTAACTGAAAACCTGACTCGTATATCTTCTGAATATGGCAAGCTACTGGCAGAAAAAGAACAAATTGAAAGAACAATAAATGAGCGTATCTGTCAGCATCTTGAGAAAATCACTATACTTAATCAGGAGAAAGATGAGCTACAGCAAATGGTAGAGACTTGTAAAGCAGAAAGAGATCAATTAGAGGCCGACTGTCGTGAAAGCAGGGAGAAAGTATGTGTAAAATCTCATAAATAACTCTTAAAAGCAGATTGTACTGCCTCATATTATTTCAGTCATTAAGCCTTCTGCTGTTCAGTGTCTCTTCCTTTCCCTTCACTTTTTCATAGCAGCTGTAAACAAAAAATTTAGTTTACTAATCTAATCTGGATTTTGAAATCTGTCTACTTTTTTAATTTCCCCCTATCCCTTTCCTGCCCTCTTGGTCACGGTGCCACTCTGGGTTTAGAGGCAGTTGTCTGCCACCTGCTGGACAAACGTTCTGCAAGGTGCTGTTCTTTCCTCTACAGTGCCTCTGCATTTAGCACTGAACAGTAGAGCCAGGTCAGGTTTACTGATATCGAAGGGCTTAATTCTCCTGCCACTTGGCTCCTTCTGGATTGATGAAGAGGAAGCTAAACTCAGAAAAGAAACTGATTTAGCTGTCCTATTTCTCCTTCTTGATATGTTATTTTCTGGCAGACTAGTGACTTCAATATTCCAATTATTTGCATGAGAAGTATGCTTATGTTGAGACACTATTTCAGTCAAATTTGTTCTGATGTGTAGTTAACAAAAATAAAACTGATTTCTAAAGTTAAAAGGAAGTCTGGTAAGTATTTTTTTCCCCAAGAGAAGCTCTGCAAATTACTTTAAGAAGTAAAAGCTTTCATATAAATTTTGGCAAATTTCAGGTAGAACCACAGATCTCTTATGTATAGACAAACTAATTTAAAAACTAAAATTGCCAAACTAGGATTATAAAATCTTTCATTTTAGATTTACATCTTGCTACTAAATAATTGGGCAAATTGTTTGTGGAATTGGTGGCAGTTGCCACAAAAATCAGGGTATTTTTCATGGTGGAGTTTGTTTGTGCCTTTTTTTTTTTTTTTTTAAATAGTCATCTACGTAACGTGTTCCCCCCCAACATTTTTTCCTCTCCTCTTTACTTCTGTCTACTTTTTTCGGGTTGTTTTTTTTTTTTTTTGAACTTACAGTAAACATTTCTAAATATTTCTAAAGACTATCTTCCTTTGGAGTTCTTAAACTAGACAACTGAGGGTTTTTCCCTAAAGTAAAAGACTGATTATTCTGATAGTTACCTTGTAGAAATTGAAATGCTTTGACCTATCATTCTTAACTCATGACAAGCAAAACTTAGTCATACTGAGTGAACATCCATGTATACCTCATTCTCCAGTCCTTGAAAGTTCTCTCAGAAATGGAAAATCTACAGGAAGAACTAAAGTATCAGAAAGAGCAAGCTGATATCCAGAAGAACATGCTAGCAAAGGGAGAAGAGACATTTCAAAACACTGAAGAAAAACTAAATGAAGAAATAAACAAACTGAAAGAAAAGGTGAGTACAGTAAACAAACTCTTAGGAAAAAACTTAGAGGTTGTTGCCTCAAGGACTCATTAAAATAACAGATATTTACCCGTGATAATTTGTGCTGTTTTTTTGATTTAACAGAGTTCATGGTGGTAATAACTTAGCAACAAAAGAGGATCTTTTGCTAATAGTTATGTGTTTATTTTATACTTTATTAAAATATTTTTAATAGGTAGTCCAGTTGAATGAGGACTTAAATTTGGTATCTAAGGAAAGGCACGAGCTGCTGGGAGAACTGAAAGAAAAGACTGAGAGTGAAAACAGTAAACTTGAACACCTGAAGAAACAATGTGACTTGTTAGCACAGGAGAGAGATCAGCTCCAGGAAATGCTGGAAGATATTCGAACAGAAAAGAACAAACTGGAGAGTAACCTACAGGAGAGTGTTGATAAGGTACTTTAACTTTGATTAAAGTATAATAACTATAAATGCTTGGCAGAAGAAAATGGATAATTCTTGATGTCTTGAAAAATATCTTAGAAGTATTAATGTTGTATACCCAGACTGAAGAATATTGACATACTTTAACTTGTGTCTCGTGGAATGGTATTTAAAGATGTATGTAAATCTTTCAAAAACATTATCAGAGGCTGCTTTATTTACGAATAAACGAGGAACCACGAAATACATGGGTTTCATTACCAAAATACTTAACCCAGTTAGGTTTTTTACTTAAGTAAAAAAAGTAGTACCTAAGTACTCAAAGCAGGGGTTTTTTTTGTGCCATATATTGACTCCTATGAAATATTGAGTGACCTAGTGTGTAAGAGGTAGATTCACATGCTATCTCAGAATTTAATTTTATATTTGTTCTGTTTTTACTCCAGATTCTTGAAACTGAAAAGGAATTGAAGTGGCAACAAGAACTCCTCAGCAATGAGAAGATCAAAGCTGAAGAAAGGGAAGAAAATTTGTTAAAGGTTCAGAAGCGGTCAGAGATTCTGGAGGATAGCCTAACAAACAAGGTGAGGAGTTCTATTTTTAGTAGCTATTCTGCAATTCTGTCTTAAAGAATCATAGAATGGTTTGAGTTGGAAGGGACCTTCAAAGGTCATCTAGTCCAACCCCCCTGCAAGGAGCAGGAACATCCCCAACTAGATCAGGTTGCTCAGAGCCTCATCCAGCCTGGCCTTGAACGTTTTCAGGGATGGGGAATCCACCACCTCTCTGGGCAACTTGTTCCAGTGTTCTACAACTCGCATTGTAAAAAAAAAATTTCCTAATATCTAATCTAAATCTACCTCCCTCTATTTTTAAAACCATTACCCCTCGTCCTATCACAACAGGCCCTACTGAACAGCCTTTCCCCATCTTTCTTGTAGGCCCCCTTCAGGTACTGGAAGACCACTATCAGGTCTCCCCGGAGCCTCCTCTTCTCCAGGCTGAACAGCCTCAACTCTCCCAGCCTGTCCTCATAGGAGAGGTGCTCCAGCCCTCTTATCATCTTCGTGGCCTTCATGGTCTTCTGATGTTTTATCACTGATGTGCTAAACTTTTTTGCTCAAAATAAATTCTATTTAATTTTTAATTCTCGGAGCGTCATTTTATGGATGCTAAACAAGCGTGAACATGGGCAAAGGATTTTGTCCAAGTTTCTTCAGTGATGTTTAGAAGTAGCATCCTCAACTTACCTCAACTTCATAACCAGCTGGGTTGGTCACTCCATTAGAGTAGACACCAATTTATCCAATGTGTGCAGGCTTAATAGTAACAATGTACGTGTACATTCAGACTTTAAAAGGCAATGCATAAACAGTGCAAACCCAAGTAGATTTGGAATCTTTGGTGCTTTGCACACTTTAAAACTGTATCTGTTACTTAGTCTTGCGCTTAGCTCTAACAAAGTCAGTCTTTTTGCAGTGTTTTGCTCCTTCACTTTTCATCTGTCAAATTCCTCCTTTGTCTGTAGATCAGAGTATAATTTAGGATTGCTTCAGATTAGCAAATATGTTACTGTTCTGTTCATTACAGCAGATATAAAGACAATTCCATTGCCCATCTCTTATGCTAATCTTCTATTTCTTTTCATTTTCTTGTGATGTGGATATATGTTGACTGCCTTTTTATTTGTTTTCTCTTGCTTTACTGAAGACCAAAGTTGACTAGAGCGGAGTTCTCTGTGTGTAATGCTATTCCTCTTCCTGTTAACTTCTGTTTGAGTAATTAAAACACTGAAATTATTTTTAAAGTTCTCTTGCTGTTAGTGTGAATTTTAGTTATTGGAAGTTGTGTTCTCTGTATTTGACAGAACTGGTTTTTATACTTCATAGGGGAGTATACAGACCAGGACCAAATCATAATTCTTGGTTTTTTTTCTCCACTACTTATTATAGATTCAACAGTTAACTGAGATGCTAAATAGCGTGTCATGTGAAAAAGACCAGTTATTGGCTGAAAGAACTAGTCAGTCTTTGCAACTTAAAGAACAAATCTCAGCAACTAATCAAGAAAAAGATGAGCTACAAAAACTTCTCCAGGATGTCAGGTCTGAGCGGGACCAGCTCAAGACAGAACTGCAAAAAAATTCTGAAATGGTTGGTGTTGCAAGTTGCATACCTAAGTTATTAATCACTCTTCTTGAATGATACTTAAATATGCATGCTTTTATTTTAGTGTGCTGAAACAAATGCAAAACTAGAATGTGCTCTACACCAACTGAAGCAGAGAAGCTTGAATGATATTTCCATTCAGGTGGATCCACTGGATAATGCAGAGCAGATGGTTGATGACAGCCTGAAGGAAAAAACCTCGAAAATTAAGGTAAACTTCTCTGCCTATTTTAAGGATGTGTGTGAAACCTTAATACCACTTGTTCTGGAGCATAAACTTAGCTTCTGTGTAAAATCCATAAAATTCTTTGCATATCTTGCTAAGATGCTGCAAACCATGGGATCAGTTGATTACCTCTTGCTGTTCAGTGGCCATGTGTCCTGTTCTGAGAGTGTTCAAATGAACTTCTCAATTGAGCCATATCACTTGATTTCATTACTGTCCAGCCACTCCAATGAAAATAAGTAGTCATGTAGAAGCACTTCACCACTTTGGTTTTGTAAACCTGCTCCAAATCCTCCTTTCCATTACTCCCTATCAAAATAAACTGGTTTCCAGAAAGTTAGTTTCATTAAATAGCTTCTCCCTTCAAAATAGGAAGCCCCTGTAATTCCTCAGAGCTTTTGTTAATCAACTGTCCTGAGTATACTCTCACAGATATGAGAAGTACTACTAACCTACTGAAACCTAAATAAACTGAGATATATTAATATGTATGAAACACTTTAAGGAATACTATTGTACTGCAGTCTGTACATCTGTGCAGCAGGTATAGGCATCATTCTATATATGTGCTTGAAAAGCCCTGAGTGCTGCTTCAGTTGACACCAAAAGTAAATGACCAAATTGCAAAAATCAGTTGTAGCTTTCTCCATTCACAATGTCTTCCTATCCTACATCAGCAGGAGGGAGCTTGTAATGAGGGAAGTAAACATCAATTGATTGATTAATCAATCCTTTCTAACAGCACTCTCTCCTTCTGACTTTTTGTAATAGCCAAGATCCTCTCTGCCTCTTTCTTGTGCAGTTTTCTCAAGTATCTTGCACTTGCTCCTATTGGATGCAGGGCATACGTTAGTTCCAATGTTTTTACTGTGAGTGAAGAGTTAGTGGTAAATCCTGCTTCTTTCAACTAAGAACCAAAGATTGAGGCAGCCTAGGAAGATTTATACTTACTTTTAAAATATATAACCTAGCTTTGTATGTGATACTTCAGTTGCAGTTTACTGGGAGTGCCCTGAAGCCTTTTGTATTTCTTAGCCTGCTCACTGCTTTATCACATCTCCCTTTTTGTGGTAGAGTGCTAGGAACAATTTCATAATCCTTTTCTTTCAACAAAGGATCAAATAGATCAACTTGAGAGTCCATCCTGAGGGCAGCCCAGCTGGCAAACTTGTGAACAGGCAACAATTCCATTTCAGGCATGATCTACAGGCCTTGATGCGACTAGGCAATCTAAACCATGAAAATAATTTGAGCTTGTAAAATGTGACTTTTTTCTGGAAAGCTAAGATATTCTCTGCTTTTGTGCCTGGCTTAGCGTTTTTTTTGTCATATTCTTGTGGCAAGTCAAAAGTGAAGTCTTTAGTCCTATTAACTTTTTTCTGTTGTAAAACAAACACATATGGTAGGGGTTAGTCCTGGAGTCTCATGGTATATTTTAAGCTTCTTGTTTATTGCTAATCACTGTTTTCCTTATTATGACTGAATGAATTTTTCACTTGCATTTAGGAGCTTCTTGAGAAATTTCCAAGTATGGGGAAAAGATACGAATGTCTCTCTACACTGTCTCTTAATCTAAAGAATGAATTGAATATTCAGAAAGCACTGATAGCTGTCATACTGACTCAGATTTCATCAGAACAGAGTAAACAAGTCAAAAGAATTCAAACTGAAAATGAGAAAATAAACAGTCATCTCCAGAGTTTATTGAACAAACTGAAGGTACCAACTTAAAATGCTGAATATGTGAATGCTGCATCTTGGTTTTGGGCTTTTTAAGATCTCAATATTAACAGCTAGGATTCTATATACCCTTTGATTTTTGTGAATGTGTGTCTTGTGGAAAACAAACTGATGATAAATGCTCTACAAAATAGTTCCAGTTGTCCAGGATTGTTAAGTTAGTCAACCTTAGTTTTTTACTGTAGTTCAGCTGCTTTGCACAGTCTTAACTAATCAATATTAATCCATTTTTAATTGGGAAAGGAAATTTTCCTTCTGTACTTCATAAATCAAATGATGGACCCATAAGTATGTATTTTATCGTGGGGGAAAGAGACATGCAATATGCCTTGGAGATGCATCTTTACTCTGCAAAACTACTTAAGTAATTTGATAACTCCTGTAGCCTTGCAGACCTTCCCCAATTTGTAGTTCAGTGGAGAAACTGGTTCCAATTATCAGAAAAAAGTTAAGGGGAATTGGAAATAATTCCTGTTATCATATGCAAAAGTACAGTAAACAGTAAAGGTTTTTTGTTTGTTTGTTTCTTTATTATGAAATATTGAGAGGATTTTTCATTTTGGGGACAGGGGAGACAGGTCTGGGGAGAAGGTGAGATTCATATTCAGTATACAAAAATACTGGACACTATCTTGAGAGTCAGTTGTCTCTATAAACATATATTAGATAAAAACTTTAACAAGTATTCCAAAGAACCTTATTTCATAACTTCATGTAGGGTTTTTAGGTTTTGATATGTTTTTTTTTATAGATGCTTTTCAACTTTTATAGTTAAAGATGTTTAAGACTTTTAGTAGTGACTTTGCTTAGAATAAAGCTTTAAATCTGCATCTTTTACAACTTGCAAGAGAAAACAAATACAACAAAGAATACTTTGCTTTTCTAAGTCTAGATTCATGGAAGGCTGTCTAGAGCCTTGTAGACTTTTTGACCTTTTAGAGTCTGCAAAAAAAATAGCATACTTCAGAAACATTGACCCAGCTAAAAATATTATGTTCCATTGCTATACAGCACGTGTGAACTTAATTTTCTTAATCATGTTTTAGTTACCTGGACACCTATGAACTAGGAAAGTAAACAGATTGAATTACAAAATATGGAATTTAAGCTGGATGTAGGGTGCCATTTTAAAGCCTACTCACTTGATCTGTCCTGTGCTTCTACAACAGTTTCTGTTCAGTCGAGTTTGCTCAAAGAAAAGAGAATATCATGCTACTGTTAACATGCGTGAAACAGAATTGCTTGAGGAAAAGAGAAAACAAGATCAACTACGAGCTCAAATTCAGTATCTCAGGAAGACTTATTTGAACCAGAATGAAATATCTTCTCAAGAGTTAAACATCAGTGAAGTGCTGCAGAGTTTGCACTTGAATGAAGAGGTAGCATCTGAAACAATTATCAGACAAAGACTTGCCTATTTCAATGCATGGGGTAATGTGGTGGTGCTAATCTAAAGGCATTGCTTTTATCTCTTAAGACTTCATTTAAGGGAGGGGAATAGAATTTATATTTTAATGCTACTAATTATATAATGTGAAGACTCTGTTTTATAAAATGGCTAAAACTGAAATTATTAGGCTAGTAAATACCATTCCCACTATTTAATAAGATGCCCTATGAAATACATATTACCCAATATGACTTTTAAAACAATTAGAAATTTTTACTAATATAATCCCCCCGCCCTTCCCACCTGCCCCAGGAATGTAGATTGTCTTCTCATTTTCCCAGTAGGGTGTAAATTAAATACATCAAAATTCATTTTATGTGATAAATAGATGTTAAAACACACTTCCTGCAAATATTGATAGTTAAGAGGGCAAAAAGTATTTAGACATGTAGTCACCAAGGCAATATTTAAACTTCAATTCCCTCTTCTTTTTTTCTTTTTAAAGAGCATTCTCAAAGATATATCTGAAATGGAAAGTGAACTTCTCAGCATAGAAGCAGAGTTACAGCAAGAAGAAAGTGCTAGAAAAGAAACAACACAGTTCTGGGAAGCTTGTTCAGGAACTCACTGTGATGCAGAGGAACTTAAAGAAGAGTTAAAGAAAGAAAACGAAAGGTTTTTGCAAGTCATTAACTTCTGGACTCCTAAAGTAAAGGTAAAATTAAATCTTTAATCAGAAATGTATTTGGTGTAAGCACTCTGTAAATGCCTCTCATCTGACTGAAAACAAAACACAAAAAAGACTCTTTAATTATTATTCATTATTATTATTATAATCTGCAGCACTTACTATAGTCATACTTAACTGTATGATGTAGGAATACTTGGAAGAAGATTTTTAAAGACTTCTTTACTCATGCATCCAAACTTGGGAACTTGCTTTGTAAAAGACTTTCAGGCGATAAACTAGGAGGATGGGGGAGTGTTGTTTGTGTTGTTAGACTGAGTTCTGGAATCTGTCGGCTGAAAACTGCTCTATGTCTTTGCTTGCAGAACTTGGCAGCCTGATGCAATCACTTTCTCGAGGCTTTATGCCCACAAGATTGTCTGCTCTCTTCAAGTCAACTTTATCAAAACTACTTTAGCTATCTCTAAAACTTAATTGTAATTTATCTTCTCACACCTTTTCTAACTTCAGAAGGCCCAGTTATTCTAGAGGTGGTTCAGCTTTCTTTCTCTTTTTTTCATCCTTCTTACCTCTTGCCTCCTTTGGGGAAAAAGCACTTTACAGGATTAAGTGCACCATGAACAGGATTTAATGAGATTTTATCTCTGATTAAATGTATTGAACACTTCTCAAAAAAAAAAAACCAAAAAAAAAAACCAAACCACCCAGATTATGGGAGGGAATCCACTACCTTCTGATTAGTTGTTAAGAACATTCTTCCTAAAAAGCATATCCTGGAAGTTCCTGGTCTGTTCATACTATTTTTCCTTCAACTAGCATTGATCTGAAGTATGAAGAGCTCATCACCTTCCTTCCCCCAATGTTATGACTCGGTTCTGTCCTGTTAAGTTTAGCCTATTTAAAAAAAACTTCTTCTGTAGAGTCAATAGCCAGTCTTGATTTCTTCAGGATTTCCCAATGCTGGCAGGATTTTTTGAAGAATTATCTGACAGGAATATTATGTGGATCAAAGCTTTTACCAAACAAACAACAAACAAACAAAAATCTAGTATAACGTGGTCATTTCCTGTCAAGTGTGAAGGTTAGTTGTCTGGCATGTTAAGTATATGAGTTTCTAGAGTAGTCCGATGTGTAGGCTTTCTCTTGAATGGTTTCACTTCAGTCAATGAATACACTTTAGCCAAAACTATTTTGAATAGTTGTGTTTCTTTGTTACTGACATTCAATGATTCTTTCCGATATAGTTCTCTGTTTCTGCAATGTTAGTGTTTGTTCGACTTAATTCAGAAATACTGGTAAACTTGCAATCTTCTTTTGTGCCCCTTCCTGCCTCCCCCTCTTTTGGAAATGAAACCAGATGTTTGAGTGTTAGTGATTCCATTTCTGATAACAAGCATCTTCAAATGGGACACAAACAAGAATGTGAAATGAATACAGGCCAAGATACTTCCTGTTCCTTCACTTACCTTATTTCTAGTTGATTCAAAAATTATTTAAAATTTATCTTCATGGCACTACTTATTTTCAGGTACTCCTTCAACTTTCTTCAGAGCTGGATGCCAGAATTGCCAATTATTGTAAAAATGCTGATGTTGAATCGAAACAAAGAAAAGAGAAAAGTGAAGAGTTGCTTCAGGAATTAAACGCTCTTAAAGAACAACTGGCCCCTGGTGGCTCTGCCAGTCTTGCCTTACAAGAGGAAAACTACAGGCTTCATAACAAATTAAAGGCTGCAGAACAAGATACAAAGGTACCAATATTTGTTTCTAAGGGAAACTTCTTTGCTGGTTTTTTAAGTGAGAGTACTTCAAGTTAAAAAAATATTGCTGAAAACTGTACATCTGTGCCACACAATACACTATGGTGCACTTGACTTTTGTAGCATTTTTTTATTCTGAGAGTGAAAGTTTTGAGCTTTTGCCTGTAATGTGATTATTTTAATTGCCTGTTTTCTGTACACAAATGGATGTTAGTTTAGAAATCCATATGAAATATTCTCATTTGGTTTTGAAGTATTGATTTCAAGAGCATGATACTCCTGATTCTTTAAGTATGATATTCGCTATGTCAGACTGGAACTTGGAGAAGAATTCTGTCTTTAATCCTAGGAATTGAGGACTCATTTTCTGTCCTATTTTTTGTCAGTTACCCCTGTTCAAAGCACTTTTTTCATAGACTTGAGTGTTCCGGAACACTAAAAGGTGACATAAAACAGGGAGATAGACACAAAGAGTTGCCGTAGAGCCCATAGTGTTGGGGTTTTGTGTGGTTTGGTTTTTCTTTTTATTAAGAACACGACCACATGGCCAATACTGTTATTTCTTAGCATAACTAATTGTAACTGCTATATCTCAACAGGCTGGGGAAGTAAAAATTCAGAAGCTGGAAAGTATAATAAATGAAGTACGAAAAAATCTCAAAGAGAGAGATGACAGGATAAACAAGTTACAAGCACAAATAAGAATAAAAACAGAAGCAAGTGACCTCACCCAACTCCAAGCTAAACTCAGTGAGACAGAGAAGTGCCTCAGAACTGCCTTGACAGAGAATCAGTCTCTCCAGGTATGAGCAAAATGCTTTTGTTTTCTAATTCTCCTCTGATCTCAGAGAGAGAGCGAGTATACTTGAGAACAGCTATAAATGAAACATAGCTCTCTAAAGTAAATTTATTATTTTGTATGGCATTCTCAGAGCAAAATACTCTAGTCAGCTGTTTAGTATGTGCCCTGGTTTCAGCTGAGATGGAGCTAATTTTCTTCTCAGTAGCTGCAGTGTTTTGGATTTAGTATGGGATTTGTTATGTGAAGAACGTTGATAAATACACTGTTATTTGTTCTTGCTAAAGAGACCAAAACCATTTTCCAGCTTCCCAGGTTTTGCTAATGTGCAGCTGGAGGAAGCTGGGAGGGGTACAGCCAGAATAGTTTGGCCAAACTGGCCAAAGAGTATTCCATGCCATAGACGTCATGCTTGGTATAAAAGTGGGGGCTGGCCAGGGGGCAGCTCTCTTGCTCCTTTGCTTGCTCCTCCTTTTCGTTTTCTGTGATCACTACTCAGGATGGGCTGTATTGGTCACTGGGACATCAAGGAGTGAGAAATTGTGCATTGTTTGTTTTGTATATTTTAATACCCCTATATTTGGTTATCATCTTCTTTTGCTATCCTAGTAAACTTTTTTCATCTCGACCCATGAGTTTTCCTTTCTTCCTGATTCTCTTCCCAATCCTGCTAGGTTGGGCAAGGGTGAGTGAGCAACTACATAGTATTTGATGGCTGATGGGGTTGAACCATGACAGAATGCAGTTTCACATTCTACCAATGCAGCCTTCAGAGACAAAATTTAGTAGCCGTGTCATGATGTTAGAATCTAAATTTATCACTTGTATGTGATATTTCTGAAATACACATCTAAAGAAATTTTAAATTTTGAAACTGAAGCCATGGGCTGGTTTTGGTATGCAATATATTTGCATACTTGTTCAAAATTCCCAGACTTTTTGTTGACTTGTTTGCAGATATACTTGATAAAATATGATTGCATGTACTGCATCAGAGTTAAGTTAACAACTAGTACTATAGTGCTAGCTGGTCATGTAGGTGTTCTTACTCCAAGATAACTTCTGCTCCCAGTCTTGTCCTGCAAAATCTAGCAGGTCATAGTAAAGATATAAAGTAAGCAACCCTTAAAGTCATGGCTAAGTAACAAACCTTTCTTCATACTAAATATTTTACTTGATTTTCAGGCAAAGCTAAATAAAGGTGCTGAGTTGTACAAAGAAGAAATTGATCGTCTCAAAACACAATTGGTAAAACATGATATGGAAAGAATGAAACAATCCAACTCTTTTGATGTGAAGTAAGTTCAAATTTTACCTTGCTACAGTTCTCAACTACTTAGTTCTTAGCTTCTGGCTAAGGTGTCCTAGGTTTTCATTGTAGCTATATTCCAGAGAAAGCAAAAACCATATGCATCTCAGGGTGGTTACAAAACTCCTTCCCTATACACCCACCAAAACTTCTCTAATCAACCTGTGTTCAGCCATAAATGAAACAAGTGCTCTGACAAAAGAAGGTGAGGGGAAAGCAGTAATGGATATCACTCTAGTTCACTGGAGATGAAGGGATACACAGAGAATAATTATACTCCAACTTTTGACTTTCTGCACTTTACCTAAAATATAACTGCCAATCAGGTTTATGTAGTTCTACCTATATAACTTGAGTATGTTTTTGTATTTGATAGCTCATTTTGAAATTAAAACTAGCTCTCCTGCAACTGTAATAATTATTAAACTGAGGGTTTCTTTTTATTTTCCTTCCTCTCTTCCTGCCAAATATAGACTTGCTAATTATAAAGCTCTTGCAGAACACAAGGAACAACAGTTAAGAAAATTAAAAGAAGAACTTAGAAGAGCACAGCAAGAACAAGATGTTACTGGTAAACCAAACATAAATATAAGGGACTTTTTATGTTAAACATTCAGTTTTAAGGGTATATTGTTTAAAGTTCTGAGATGCAGGCCTTTTACTTCAAAGGGTATGCGGAGGATTGGATCCTTAAGAAGATGAAATGGAAAGTAAAATACGTATAGCTGCACATACACTGCATTAGAATTGCAGCAGTTCTTGTGTTTATTTTTACACTTGTGATGGTGTAAGTTGTGGTTGTAGTAGCTCATGTTGCTTTTTTCCTTGACTGACTTCACATACTAATAGCTTGTTCTAATCATAGAATCTTTAAGGTTGGAAAATACCTCAAAGATAATGAAGTCCAACCATTGACCTAACACCATGTCCACTAAATCGTGTCCTGAAGTGCCATGTCTACAATGTTTTTTGGACACAATGTGTTTTGGACACCTCCAGGGATTATGATATGCCTGAAACTAACTATTTTTACTCTAAATGGCCTAATGAAGAATCTTTTAAGTTTCTTACTATCTACCTGGCAGTGTGAATACTGAGAGGTGTGTCTGTATATTAAAAAAAATAGCTGTTGTAAGGCACTTGTAACTAGTGAGGTTTTACATATAAGACCACAGGAAGGAACAGGCTAAAAAATATATTGATCTGGTTTTAAGCATTGTCCAAATAATCCACAAATCCGTATAAAAATGTTTTCTAGTAGTGCTGGAAAAAGAAGCTCCTCAGCAATCTCAAATACCCCTTACTTGTGGTGGTGGCAGTGGTATTGTGCAGAGCACACAAATACTTCTTCTAAAATCTGAACAAGCTAAGTTACAGAAAGAGAACTTGCACCTGAAGAAACAAAATGATGTTCTACTAAGGTAAGTATGAAGCTGATCAACACACATCAAATCACTTGTTGCTATTTAACTATGCATGTCACTAGTGTTTTTTTTCTGGGAGGCCTGTAGAAGTGAGTGATCATTAATTTTAGATTTTCTAGATTCTTTCACATCAAAAACTTTCATTTAAAGCTAGTCATTTATTGTTTATATATAATCTATGGCTTTTGAACTTCAAATTGCTTTCTGTCCTAAGAATCTCTTAAATGCTAGAAGATACACTTATGTTGGAAGGAATTTTAGCTTAAAAAAATAAAAGAAACCTTGTGCCTCTGAAAGTATGATACATAGATATGGTCTTACATTGCCATGGCTGTGGTATGTCATCTGAAGATACAGCAACTCTGTTTCTGTAACTTTTCCTTATTTAAAGGAACTACCTTAATTTTTTTTTTCTTAAATGCTGCGGGTTTTTTTCTGTTCAGTAATGAGCTTCAACTGAAAGAGGAACTTAGAAAATGGAAAGAAAGAGCACTAAAATTGAAAGAACGATCCTCAAGAGAAACCACTCAAGAGACAGTACTAAGGTCTCCAAGGAAGACAGTGTCATATTCCCTTAAAGAGCAAATGCCTTCACCCTCCAAGGAACCTGTTTCTCGGGAAATTGTGACTCTGGATGTATCAAAGCCTCTGCCACTGACTTGTCCAACAAATTTCTTTGATAATTCTGGCTTGGGTACACTACCAGGTACGCAATGCATTGGTGTTGTCCTGTAAAGATCTGGAGAGGCAAAAATGTAAGGCGTAGCCTGTGAGTTGAGGATAAATGCCCTGCACTTTCTATATTCAGGCATGAAACTTGCTTGATAATACAATTGTCTTGAATAGTTAGTCAGCTGACTGTTGAAGAGCGGACCAGCTGGAGCTGTGAAGTTTGTGCTTTACAGAACTTAAATGAGTCCTTCACCCCCTGAAGAGTGTACAAACTTGTATTCTCTTGTTGCAGAACAAGTGTTGGTGACTGACTTTAAAAAGTTAATTATTAGAATATCATTACTAGATAGCTGATGCTCTAAAAAGTTTTGCTTTTTAACATTACATTGGTTAAGCAGACTTCTGTCAAAGCTATTCAAAGTTAACTGCTGGCTTACTTTTTTTTTTTTAAACTTTAACATGGTGGACTTCAGTCTTTGACATTGACATTGAATCTGCCAGTCTGCCTGGTTTCAGCTGCAGTAATAACTGTTTTGATAAATCCTGAGTAGGGCTGAGGGACAGAAGTTCTTGTATCTGGCCTGGTGACTTCTGGGGAAGTCTGCTAATGATCTACGCTAGCATATTAATGCTACTGCCCTTGTTACACTTGCTTCTCAAAACTTTCAGGAGGCCCCAGCAGATATGTTGAAGAGTTAACCAATTTTCAAGGTATTAATGGCAGACTTCCAGAAGTAATACAACTCATTGCTGTTTCTTGTGATGGCCAACTTAGCAATAGTATAGAGTTCCTCACAACGCAGAGCTCCTCAGAGGCAAGCTTTGATAGTTGACACTTAAAACACTAGTCAAGAATAAGTTGCTGTATTCCTACCACTTGTCTAAGTGTTACTTTGTTCTTTTCTGTATAGATACAAGACCTGCAGGAACAGAGCCCACAGAAGACCATCTTAAACACTTGTTTGGAACTTCAGAGAAAGATAAAACCCCTGACTGCCTAACACAATAAAGGTGCTCTGTTGTAAGCTGTCTTTTCAGTGGCTACTGCCAGAATCTGTGTATATGAAAGATAATTGCTTCTGGTCAAAAACCATCAGCCTCTTACACAAAATTGTCTGAAGAGCTTTGGTGGCATGCAGATACCTTGCTGTCTTGGAGTTGCTGCTTCCCACAATTGGAAAAGCTGGAATAAAAGAACAAAAATGGAAAAACAGTCATGTTGCCCACAACCTGCTGATCTGATGTTCTGCTTTGGTGGGTTTTTTGGATGGCAAAGAAAGAAGAGCCAATGTATTGAAGAAATAATGGAAACAGGAATGGATCACAAACTAATCTACTGTGAAATTTCTTGATCTTAAACTTTTCATTCTGTCATTCCTAAAACAGCCCTCTTCTGGGTGGTTGGTATTTGTATGTTCAGAGTGCTGTTGAATTGGAAAGAACTATACTTTCTGTTTCTCAGCATATGATCTTTATACTATGCCTTTCTCTAAGTTCACAGAAACTGTGTTTTCACCATAATTTTAACCTCTCTGGACACTGCAACTGAATTTACTGATTTTCTATTTATAAGGCACACAATTAAGAGTTCCTCTGAAACTCCTTATAATATTTCTGCAACTCAGCCAGTTATGGTGCCAAGAGTAACTTTGTATTTTGCATCATCTTTTGATATACTTCTAATTCCTATCTGAAGTTGAGTATTAGATTTTTTTTAACAGTAAAAAACTGACTGGACACTCTTCTGCTACTCTAGTGAATGGAAAATAAACTAGACAACCAGGGCCGCAGAAAGGACTATTTTCCTACCCTCCTTGTCTGTATTGTGAGGCTTTTTTATGTTTTGTATAAGGAGGTTTGTTTTGACAATAAACTTTGTGTTAAGTATTAAAAAATTTTTGCTGGTCCCTTGTGCTATGATCTAAGGATGTTGATTACAATATTTAGTGGTTAAAGACTATCTCTTACAGTAATCTCACCACTTACATCATTATTATGCTTCTTGTCTGTGTCCTCTAACTTTCTGCAATAATTATTTTCTGCAGAAGTCTGTCACTGGAGTTTTGTTGAATTAATCTTTCTAACAGCATCTCTCTCTGTCAGGAAGTGTTTGAAGTCTGAAAGATAGATCTTCCTTCCTTACATGCCCTTCACTGCCAACTAAGTAGAAATTTGTCACTTGGAATCTGATATCAGCTCCATTAAGAATGAAAAAATCATCATGAGATGAGAGAGTCATTCCTAAAAAGGATACCTGCAGCAAGAGCATCATCTTCACTTTCATGGACAAGGTACAGAGGAGGGCCACAAAGATAATCAGAGGGCTGGAGTACCTCTCCTATGACGACAGCTAGGGCCTGGAGAAGAAAAGGCTTGGGGGAGGCCTTATAGCAGCCCTCTAAGACCTAAAGGGGGCTTATAGGAAAGATGGGGAGAAACTCTTCAGCAGGGCCTGTTGTGACAGGACAAAGAGTAATGGTTTCAAAATAGGAGGTAGACTTAGGCTAGATATTAGGAAAAAAAATTCTTACCATGAGGATTGTGGAACACTGGCACAGGTTGCCCAGAGAGGTGGCTGATGCCCCATCCCTGGAACCATTCAAGGCCAGGTTGGACAGGGCTCTGAGCAACCTCATCTGGTTGGAGATGTCCCTGCTCCTTGCAGGGGGGCTGGACTAGATGACAGTTAAAGGTCCCTTCCAACCCTAACAATTCTATGATTTTATAGGCATAAAGCTCTAAATGATGCTAGGTTTCTTAAGTACTCAATTTTTGGGTTACCCAAACTGATAAGCAAATGATTACATTGACACGTTCCTGAGCATTCAACAGTGACTGGAATTGGAAGACTTGCACAAGGATTATTTACCTGATGGAGGTACTTCAGAGACTTTTAATAAAGAACCAACTATCTATTTACATTGAATGGCTGAAAACTCTGCCAGCTGCTGTGACTTCTAAAAAAACTGACCTTTGAAGGTTCCTTCTAACCCTAACCATTCTATAAGTATATGATTTGTGGTGTATTGACACATGGACTCGACTTGGGGAGTAAGCGAGACCAAGTTTATTTTTTCAAATGGGTTTTTATACATTTCTCTTAAGCATTAACTTCTTAATTTCATTCTTTTCTAATCACCAGTTATGTCATGCGTAAGCTTACCCAATAAAATCACTGATCACACACTATACGTATTCATGATTGCTTAGCAAAACTAAGTTTCAATACTTCTTAGGAATTTTCCACGGCAGCATTCTTCTACTATTACAGACATAAGAAAGTTGCTGAAGTTGCTATCTACAAGGCCAGTGACCAGTCCCTCTGTGAACATCTGTTGAAACAAACCATAAATTCTGCTAACAATGTTAGCAGAGAATGAGAAGCTTCCCTTCTTCCCATGGCTTTGCTCGTATCACCCAGGAAATCAATTGCTCATATGTACCTACTGCTGTGGCAGTAAAGGAGACATTGCATTACTGGTGTTTGTGTGGTGGGTATTTTGTTTTGGAGTTGGTTGTGGTTTTGGGTTGTGTTTTTTTTTTTTTGTTTTAGTTTGTTTGGGGTTTTTCTCAATTTCTTACTGTAGTTTAAAGATATTTCCTTTGGCCAGCAGCTTTTTTTTCCATTCCCTCCATTTTGGTGTTCTAATAAATGAATTCAACTGACTTTTTCTTTCCAGAAGGAGAAAATAAGGTATCTATGTAGATTTACCTCTTTTATATACAATTTCAAGGGAGTTTTTGATTTCTAGATTTGGAGATTTGTCTGATGATTGAGCTGAAAAACAGGAACTTACTGCAACAGGTCTGTGTCTGAATTCAGCATGCAAAAGGTTAGGGACAGAAGGACAAATGCTTTCAGAAAGCCTAATCACTAAAGATTTTGTTTACTGGGGAGTTGATTTACAAAGCCTTAGAAAGCTATCATAGTTTAGCAGCAAGACAAGATAATATGACCAAACTTTGTATATATTTGTCCCAGTTTACCCACAGAAATGGCTTTTCTGAGGAAAAAGTGCCCAGCTGAAGTTCAGGCAGGATTGCAAATACCTTAAGAATGCCATCAGGGTAGCTTTAGGTCTGTATAACTGAATCAGTTTGTCCTAGAATTTTCCAGTCTGATATTAACTCTGCCTTGACAGATTAAGTCAAACTACTAGATGCAAAAAGAAATTTTATCATGCAAGTATTGTCCTAATTTGGAATTCAATAGCTTATATTGCTAAAGAGAGATTGCTTGGGAAAAACACGTTTGTGGCCTTTTTTTGGTCGGAGTCCTGTTGACTTCTTGAATTCTGTAGGCAGAACGGACTGCTAACGCTGGTGACGCTTTTTTGTCTTTTCCTGTGTGGGAGAAAAATCACACTTTTAAAATCTTGAGTTTCACTAGATGGCAGCATCTCAATGTTTCAACAGGAAATTACGTTTGTAGAGAGACGCTCACCAGTTAGACTACGAGTCCCAACAAGCGTAACCAAAACAGTGTAAAACTTCCTTTTGTACAAAGGTCAGTAAATGTAACAAGCTGTTTGAGATCTCTTGGTGAGTGACTATATTAATTTTTAATTTTAAATGCTTCATGGCATCGATGTCACAAATGTTCATAAGAACTGATTGAAAAATGTATTTATAGTCCTTTTTGCTTTGAAAGTGTTAAGGTGATTTGGGGAAGTACTCTGATCAGGTTTTTTGCACTGAAAAGATGTATGTGACAACAAAGAAGAGTGAGCTTCCTCTGCCTTGAGTGAGCACTTAGAGTGCATTCTTGAGATACTCAGGACTTGCTACAATCAATAGAACCTTTCCCAGAATTTTGTGTTTTGGGAGTTGCGTTTTGCTTGGTACATTAGAGACACTGCAACCTAGTTGTGTGTATGATCTCACTCTGCTCGGTTAACTTGGTATTTTTCACCTGACAACGTGAAAAGGTTATGTTAAAAAAGAAACAATCTCATATAACTTTATATAGCCTACCTTCAGAGGCATCTGAAGAGATGTCTTTTTACTAGCCAACATAAAATGTGACTTTAAGGTATTGTGCTTTCCCCTCATTAGAAAGATGCATCTCAGTTGCTGTTTGCTTTTGAGACTCTTCTTTCAGTTTGTGCTTTGTTCTTTCTCTGTGTGTATGTGCCCCAGTTATGGGGGAAAAACCTACAGTGAAGGACTTCAGTATCTGGAAACATGGTTGGTTATTCAGTCTGACTTGAAATCAAAACAGATAACTTTTCTGTGTGTATTAGAATAGAATTTTTTTTTCAGTTAAACTGCTTCATAAGTCTGACTTGTTGAATCTGTAACCTTCAGGGAAACATTAGTTTTGCTGCAACTTTGTCAGAAAAAGATGCTGAGAAAACAGAATTTCTGGTCAAAATCAGATAAATTAATATTCTAGTTTAAGATGTAGGACACTAAATTCGATTCAGTAGTCTGGGTCACAGCGTGGATTTGAGCATCTCTAGATGATAGCGTTGGCTGCTAACCTAGGGGAGATTATGGCATCTTTATCTTAACTTCTCAGTGCAGTACTCAGTATGTTGGATTCATGTATATATTCAAGGACTTTGGGTTCTTGGGACTCCTTTCTACACTCATAGCTACATAAATTTTGCTCTGTGGATTATAAAAATGCAGAAAGTTTTGTTTTAGGGAACTCATTCAACGAACACCAGATATCATACTCTGACTAGAACACAGTGACTTTAGTTTTTAGGCAGTTCTTTAAAACATCGTATTAAGTAGTTTATTCCTTAAAAAATGAAGAATCCTACTAGAAACTTTTGAATCCATAGGAGTGAGAGGATGGCATTTGCTTTTACTTGTTTTTCTGCAACTTTACATGCTGTAATTCTTTAAACATAACGCAGCATTTAAAAGTGTGTGCTTGGGCAGAAGAGGGCTATGTTTTACCTTTTGGCTCCTACACCTTGAGTAAGGTGGAACCTCCTAGCTTGGCTTTTGAGCTCAAATGCCTTTTGATCTTTTTGAGGTCCTTATGAAAAAAAAAAAAAAGAGTTGAGGCAATTCCCTCCTTAGAGCCCTGGATGACTTCAGGTCCCACTGCAGCCAAACAGGACAACTTGTGATACAGTTTGATGGCAGAGGTACCCTGAGTCACATCTAGTTTTTGTAATGTATTTGCATCTTATTCCCAGGGAGTGTTCTTGGCTCATCTTTTTGTTAAAGATTCTGTGCCATTTTCTGTCTGTACAGGTCGGCAGTATGGGTTGGCTTGATGGGAAGATCATACTGCTGTCTGCAGCAGCACAGGGGATTGGACGAGCAGCTGCTATAGTAAGTTGGAAAATGTTTGTTCTCCCGTACCTACGCTAGGTCTCTAGAGCTAACTTGCCCAATGACACCTGCACCAAACAGGACTTCTTGAACGAATAAAGCATAGATGAAGCCAGAACTTTCCAATTTACCCATTGGAAAATTCAGGGAATAATATAGTCACACCGTACTGTGCCATGCGTGCTTTGTGCTGTTCGAATTCTGAAAGTCTTCAGCTCTGAGTGGTGACGTTAGGCAACGATAAGGGCAAGACTGGAGAACAGCTACAACTGCTTTTCTAACAATATATGGCTGTATTGGCTGTGCCTTTAAACCAATATCTCTACTGCTTTGTTCTGGGAGAAGATAAGGATAGAGGGAATATTTCCTGTTGTAAGGCTGGATACTGCAAAGATCTCCTACAGTAAAGCCAAGATGTTTTATCTACATTAATAGTTGATGTAACCAAGTCTATGTGATACTAACAGCACAGCCACAACGTTGTTCACAATGAATAACTGTGAGAAATCCTTTACAAATTTTATTTAATTACTATTAAACAGAATTCAATATATATTTTAACTTTCTGGTTAACTTTTAGTTCCTTTTGACTGTTCTTCCCCTGCTACTTCCTTTTTCCATAGCAGGTAGAGAAACTAGTAGAGTTATCTCACTGTTTCCATAATGTGATCAACAAGCCAGGAAAAGCTCCTGTAAATAGGATTTCTGCCAGACTATTCTTAGTTTCTCATGCGTGCAGTTAAGAATGCAGAAAACTGCTCATCTTGGCACTTAAATTAAAACACTCAGTCAAAGAAATAGGTATCTTTCCTGGTGACCTCACTTTGTAAATACCCAACAAGCCACCGGCAGCTGGTGTATTTAGTGCTACTATCCTCTTAAGCTGCACTTGAGACGCTTATTTTGAAGATTAACGGCTACAGTCTGAGATGTCAGAATACTTTTGACATGGAGGTTACTTTGCTAGTGTAGCTCTTGATTTATCAGTAATCACAATGCAGAGAAAGCAGGTTTGAGGGGAGCATCAAGAATGAAGTGATATCTTTGGTTAAATATCAAAGAAAAGTCACACTTCTTTTAATATTGCTCTATTCCAATGATTT
The DNA here is from genome assembly GCF_036417535.1 of Chlamydotis macqueenii. Lineage (NCBI taxonomy): Eukaryota > Metazoa > Chordata > Aves > Otidiformes > Otididae > Chlamydotis > Chlamydotis macqueenii. The sequence continues at coordinate 27,726,981 of NC_141559.1, forward strand.
GGATGCAAAGGATTTTCATAAAGTTTATACACCACCTTTCCTTTTTTGAGTCCTGCCTTTATCTGTCAAATCCCGTAACTTCATTTAAATCCAGGAATAAAGACAATTCTAGCCCCATGTGTTTGTAACATGCTTGCTAGTGCACATGCAGCTAATAAGGATAATAATAATCCCAGTTGTCTTAGTGTAGTTACTGTTATTTATGGTTTCCTTACTTTAAGGAAAAGGTCTTAAGTCTGTCATATGTTGCGTATAGTTACTTAGTTGTCTCTAGGATGTGCGGTAATTGATGTCCATTACTTCCTGACATGCCCAGAATGAAAAGAGAGAGATCAGCTGCCTTCAGCCAACTCTTATTTCAAGACAAAAAGGAAATGAGTAGAAAAAAAAATTGTTTTTTATAAGATCTGGACTATCTAAATGTGAACTATTTCTCTAACTTGTGTTCTTCAGGCTTTTGCTAAAGAAGGAGCCAAAGTCATTGCTACAGACGTCAATGAGTCTAAGCTGCAAGAACTGGAGAAATACCCAGGTAAATGATGCGCAATAGGCATTGGTTCAGCTCTTGCAAGTTTTGTTGTAGACTGGCTGAAATACCATTTGAGGATAAGGCAAACTTCAAAACGCCAGAAAAAAACCTGAAAATATCTAGACTAATTCTTTAGATGTTGGCATTGCTTTATTCTGTAGTGTGGAATGGGAGAGACTTAGCATGTGAAGTACTGCGATGTCAGCATATCGGACAGAATTTTATTCCAGACGTGTGGAATAACTTTGACTTCCTTGTGTCACAGAAGCAGTTGATTTCTGCTTCCCAGAATGGCACTCATTTTAGTTACCTTTTGAGATCACCAGGCTAATTATCAAACATACCGCTCTAAAAGGGATGGAATGCTTTTCTCTCATCACAAGAACTAATATCCAGTTATGCAAAAGTAGATTTAGTGTCTTGCATTTCCATGGTCCGTACTTACTAAGGAACACATTAAAAGAACAGCTGTCTAGTAGAATTCTTATGTCTTCAGAAACTAATTCTGCCAACACTAGATAAGCCTATTCTGTTTGTGCAAATGCTCAGACTTGAAGGTTGTTTTCCTACTGATATCGCAGGAACACACTTCAAGGAGCAGGTTTTGCATAGCTGCGTTTCTTAATCACGAGTGATACAAGTGTGGAACATTATATTAAAAAATATTTTTTCAATCTTGAAATTAAAAAGTAAGACTTGGATATAATTTACAATTGAAAATGCTTCCAACTTAATTTCATGGAAGGAAGTGGGTTTAATGAATTCCTATTACAGAGTGACAGTCAAATATACAAAAATACTTTTCCCTGGCACAGCTTTTGGAGTGAATATTGGTCTCTACTGGCTGAAGTTCACTACAAGCAGTCCCTTTGTAATTCTTTAGGAACTTTAGGACTTTCCAGGTTAATTCTGAGGGTGTTTAGGAAAGTGTTGTATTTTTAACTGTGCATTTTTCCCTCTGCTAGTGTGTTCACAAGAAAAGAGGTGATTTTCCATATACTCAGCCATTTCCATTCTTTTGACACACGATTAGTTAAGCTATAATTCATCAAGGCTTGGCACATTGTGGTCTTTTGAATTTTATCCAGGAGAGCTAATTCCAGTGCTGATGTTAATCACCAGCCTGTAGTCTAATTGCATCATTATACACAAATATCTTCAAAAATGTCTCTATCATTTAACTAAGGCATAGAAAGTCTGCTTATGGAGTTGTCAGTTTGGCTTCAAAAGAAACAAGTTTTTATCCATTTCAAATCAAATTCTCCCCTAATTTAGACATCACTAAGATGCTTTACAGACAGCTTTACAGTATTTGATAGAATCATGTACGTTGGATGAGACCCCGGAGGCCATTTAGTCCTGCCTACTGCACAAAGTGGCTCTGGCTTGTGCAGGTTGCTCAGGGCTGTGTTGAGCCAAGTTCAGAACACCTTCAAGAAAGGAATTTCCTCAGCAACCTTTGTAGGCCCAGTGCAACTGCCCTTGTGGTTTTAAAGTAATAATGATATTTTTAAAACAAACAAAAAATCTCAAACAGAGGGGGAAAAAAACCACCAAAACCAAACACACCTTATACTCAGTCAGACTTTCCCATGTTCCAGCTTCTTTCTGTTGCCTTTTATCCTTCCACTGTGGGCCTCTGAGAAGTCTGGCTCAGTCTTCTCTACAATCTCTCAATAGGTACTTGTAGACATTTATTAGACTGTGTGTCACTAGTTGCTTGTAAAAAACTATGTTTTGGGCACAGGTGTGTTCTGCACTACATATGCCTCCATGCTAGATGCAGGATATGCAGTGACCAGACTGTGGCAAAAGGGTGATCAGCAGCAGGTCATAGCGCCCCAGGAACCTGATTGTACCCGCCGAGGGAATTACTGGAGTACACCCTGTCTCACCCAGGTTTTCTTTGGATTAAAAGTTCATGTGTCTGAGAAGAGGGCACAGCTCGATCTTCACGTGCAATATGAAGTGAGGGTGCAGGCAAAGCGTATCATGCAGTGTGCCTACTCCCTAGGAAGGATTCAGACTTGACGTGGGTGAGAGGATCCAGTTGTGCTAGATTGCTGGCAGCTACTTACGTAAAACAAGGTAGAATAACACATAAATTATATCCTATCCTGTTACAGCACATCTGGAAGTGTCATTCTTTTGCTTTGCTCTTTTCACTTCTGCCCTGGGGATGGCCCTGCTGTGGCTGGCCCTAAAGCAGTTCTGTTAGAGGGACTGATTCTGTCAAAAAGCATTTAGAAGAGTTGCTCCTATCCCTGTTTTATGGTAAATATGTTTCGCAGTCTTTCAGAGAGAACTTCTCTGAACAAAACAGAAGGATTTTTTTTTTTAATTATCAGTGTCTTTCCTGAGGGTATGGCACAGGCACAGCCAGTGCTATAAGCATTGACAGTGACAGCTGTCAGAGGCTGAAATAAGTAAACACTTATAGCGAAATGAATGAGATTCCAAGCCTTCTTTTCTTTAATTATAAACAAGCTTCCAAATATGATGCTTAGTTTTTGCAATTAAATGATTGCTATGATATCACTCCAGGTTATGTGGGTTAATGGCTTATGCAAAATCACTTTTCCTCATTAATTAAATGATATAAAGCTGATTCATAGTATCCTCAACTGCACATGGATAGATGGCATGTAATGGGATTGTGCATGTATGTGTCACATGAACTAGTTCAAAGTAATTATTATTCTGTAATAATGGGCATGAAAGCTTGTTGTGATTATACGGGTAAATTGTAGAATCTTTTGGGTGGAAGGGATTTTTAAAGGTCATCTAGTCCAACCCCCCTGCAAGGAGCAGGGACATCCCTGACTAGATCAGGCTGCTCAGAGCCTCGTCCAGCCTGGCCTTGAATGTTTCCAGGGATGGGGAATCCACCACCTCTCTGGGCAACCTGTGCCAGTGTTCCACCACCCTCATTGTAAAAGGTTTCTTCCTTATATCCAGTCTGAATCTACCTCCTTCTAGTTTATAAACCATTACCCCTCATCATTTCACAACAGATCCTGCTAAAGGTTTTCTCCCTGTCTTTTTTGTAAGCCCCCTTGAGGTACTGGAAGGCCACTATAAGGTCTCTCCAGAGCATTCTCTTCTCCAAGCTGAACAGCCCTAACTCTCTCAACCTGTCCTCATAGAAGAGGTGCTCCAGCCCTCTGATCATCTTCATGGCCCTCCTCTGGGCTCGCTCCAACAGGTCCATGTCCTTCTTACGTTGGGAACTCCAGAGCTGGACACAGTTCTCCAGGTGGGGTCTTACGAGAGTGGAGTAGAGGGGCAGAATCACCTCCCTCGACCTGCTGACCTTCTTTTGATGCAGCTCAGGATACGGTTGGCTTTCTGGGCCAAAGGAACACATTGTCAGCTCATGTCCAGCTTTTCATCCACCAGTACCTAGCAGTTTCTCAGGAGGGCTACTCTCAATCCCTTCATCCCCCAGTATTTGTGCTTGGGACTGCCCCAACCTATGTGCAGGACCTTGCACTTGGCCTTGTTGAACTTCATGAGGTTCTAACGGGCCCACCTCTCCAGCCTGTCAAGGTCTGTCTGGAAGGTATCCCATCCCTTGGGCATGTCAACCAAACCACTCATCTTGGTGTTCATCTGCAAACTTGCTGAGGGTGCACTTGATCCCGCTGTCTGTGTCACTGATTAATTATTTCTTCAGTTTGGGAGTATAGTGGAATTCAAATTTACTCAAAATATTTTTTATAGTAAATGATGTTAGCTCATCCAGTTGTGTGATGCTGTATGACAATCAAATCAGTTGATCTTTTATAATTCCCTTCTGAAACTTTGAATAGCATGACATGCTGTCCATTGCTATCCCAGTTTAACCATTGCACTAAATTAATGATTAAATGTGGCTCTCACTCAGTGATTCTCCATATCGTGGTGCACCACTGAGGGGCAGACTGTTCCTGGCAAGCCACTGACTTGAATTGTGAGTGCAGTCCTCAGCACTTCAGAAAAATAAACTGCTGATCTGTAGCCAAATATAGTGAACCAAATACCATGTTTTTCTAGGCATTCAAATACGGGTTCTGGATGTCACCAAAAAGGAGCAGATAGAAAATCTGGCAAAGGAGATTGAAAAGATTGACGTCCTCTGTAACATTGCAGGGTAATCAGCTTATCTTTGATCCTACTGGGTTTTTCCAGTTTTCTCTGTTCTCCAAAATTACTCTATTTTACTTAAACACACTTTATTTCTGTTGGTTTCATACATTTTATACCTTTAATACAAACTTCCACGAGTTTTCATCAAAACTGAACTTTTTGTGTGCAGCCATGTTACCCAGTCCAAGACAGAATGGCTCTGCAATTTATGTTTTTCCCACTCTGTGGCAGCCCTATACTGAAGGCTTTGGCCCTCCTAATACAACAGTGAGCAACTGCTAATGTTCTGGTTTTTTAGATTTTTTTTTTTAAATTTCCCTATTGCCAAGCATTTATTTGCACGTATCAAGTCTGCCTTGTGTCCCTGATACTCGTCAGAAGAAATACACTGTCGCTTGCTTGCTTCAAAAGAGCTCTTGTCCCTCCTTTTCAAGGCTGGAAGAGCTAGCTGCTGCAAAAATAGTAATGGAAAAATGTGCATTGAAAGCCATAGAAATGAAAACCGTAGGTAGTAATTCACTTCATGCACTTATTCAAGGTTTGTTCATCACGGAACCATTCTGGAGTGTGAGGAGCAAGACTGGAACTTCACTATGAACCTCAATGTCCGCAGCATGTATCTAATGATCAAGACATTCCTTCCTAAGGTAAGGCTTGATTGCTCATGATTTTTAGTCTCTGCATTATGTTTAAAGTGGGAGAAGTCTGTTGTTGCCACTGGCATCGTGGGATTTGAGATAAAACTGGAAGTATGCAGCTTTGGATAGGGGAGGCCCTTAGATTGTAGTGATCCTGCTCTAAAACATTCTCTGCATTGTGTAATCCCTGCATTGTAGACAATCTGTCTAAAGGATACGGTAGAGAAGAATAATTCAGGGGGCTTGCCCTGTGTAATCTGTAACTAAAATCCTTCAAAAGCAGAGCAGTGAGGGAGCCATTGCAATACAGTGCTACCATATTATACTATAGCACACAGCTGCACAATACCACTGCTACAAAATATTTGTGAATAATGTGTGTTAACTTGAACTTTATGGAACTCTGGACACTATCTTGTGAAGCAATTCAGTGCCACTGATGGCAACATGCTGATTGTACCAGAACAACAATTCAGTTAGTCTGGCAGCTCGAGGGCACTTGGTTGTGTCTGACACAGTAACTAGGTTTGGGACTACAAAACCTTGTGGGCTGAATAAGGTGTTTGTATTCCTGTAAATGCAAAGGCTGGAAGTGGAAGCTGTGACCATCTCTGGATGATGACTACGCTTCTCAATGTTGTTCCAGTCCTTTTTGTTTACTTAGTTTCTGGGTTTGTTATTTTTTTTTCTTAGCCGATCTTAATTTTCAAAGGTTTTTTTATAGCAACTTCAGGCATCTCAGATTTGAGGATTCCTGAAAAGATTATAACTTAAAGAAATTAAGCTACAATGCAAAGATGCTAGAAAGTTGTGTTTTAGTCTTCTCCAAAGCAATGCAGAAATGAATTACTGCACTGGTAGATGGCATGAGCAGATGTCTCTGTAGGGTAACTTACTGTGGTGACAAGAGGACAATGGTTCAGAGATGGCTATGTAGGGAAAAAGTCCTTTCTATCACAGTCTTCGCTCCTGAGATGACTTAAGAGAACTTAATGAGAATTTCAGATTCTGATTTACTACTTCAGTCAATAGATCAGAAAAGCACCTACTGATACTAATTAACCTTTGTTAGCCTGTGTATCGCTGCATGTAGGGCCGTTCTGCAGGTTGCTATGGGCTGTTTTGCTTGACTTGCAGATGACAAAATAATTTGCATTTGAATGACATTGTATTCTTTTGCAGATGCTGAAACAGAAATCTGGAAATATTATAAATATGTCTTCTGTGGCATCCAGCATTAAAGGTCAGTAGCCTGCTAGAGTTCATTATATAAATCTTTAAAATGATAGGAATGCAGAATAAATATTGTGCAACTTTGAATTTGCAGTGCCAATCCTGTGGAGAGATGCAATTAAAGTGAACACATTGACTCGTACATACACAAAAGGACACAGAAAATTACAGAAACAAAGATCCTTGCTCCTGAGCTTTTGAATCTGTCCTGAATATTTTGTAGCATCCTTTTTGCCAGTTTGTATTAATTAAAATGGAATTACTTCCAGTAATATCTTGCAACAGATGTTCTTCAGAGAAACAATGAAGAAATTGTTTAAGCATTGTAGCTATGCTTCCCAGGGAAACCTGACGGTGACTAACAGATGAGCCTCTGCTATTCCTACATCGTTGTTTGCCTGGTGAACTTTTCTAGACTACTCCCTAAACTTGTGCTGTTGAAAGATTGTGTGCTTTGCTCTGTGTGCATAAGTAGAATTCTGACAGCATTCTAGTTAACCCACACTTATGGAGAAATTGCAGGTCCAGAAGCAGGTGCATATTGTACAAATGTGGCTCTCTTGTTCGTTTTTTTTTTTTTTTTTCTTTTTTTTAATATGTTTCTGTGCTGCCTTCACACTGACCTTCTGTTAGGAGTGGTGAACAGATGCGTATATAGTACTTCAAAGGCAGCGGTTATTGGCCTGACAAAGTCTGTGGCTGCTGATTTCATTGAACAAGGCATCAGATGCAACTGCATATGTCCTGGTAAGTACTCTTTATTATTTTGTAAACGAGGAGCAGATGCTGGAAGGCCCAATTTGGTTTGACATTATTAACAAAGAATAGACTTGCAGGTGGCAACTAAAGTTGCCAGCAATCTAAGAGGACATGCTTGAAACGTTTCTGAGATTTAAAATAGAAAAGTTTTTCTTTTATCGTTAAGCTGTATGTTTAGCCTGTTAACGCAGCACATGCACAGCAGATATGCATTACAGTATTTGAATGTTGGTTTTCAAAGATAGTTTAGGCAGTTAAAAGCAGGCAAGGGCTAGCTAGCAGGATAGCCATTGTTTAACCATCTGAAAAGTATTGAATCTAATTCTCAAAAGTCTTGCCTTTTATTGAAATTTAGAATCCTATGCTATGTTAATAGTTTTGAGGTCTTTCTCCTGAATTGTATTATGAAGTTAAACACAAGTGTTAAGACATACAAACAGAACCAATGAATTTCCTTTTTTTTTTTTTTTTTTTGGTCATGATTGATGCAGTTGGTTTTTAACATGGAATTTAACATTTTGCTTAGGAACTGTTGACACACCATCTTTACAGGAAAGAATCCAAGCCCGGCCTAACCCAGAACAGGTGAGAAAGCAATTTATTACTTTGATCATGAGCGTATGTATGTTTAACTCCCTTTAAAAAAATAAAACAAATGGACAGTGCTTCTCCTCCCCATATTCAAGAAAGTCCCCTATTTCAGAGTAACAATGACAGCATAACAGTAGTGTCTCCTTTGATAGTTTGGTCAGTTTGTTCTTAAGACAGAAGTCTTAAAATGCCTCAGAAGAATACTGTCGCTTAGTGAATACGGAGGATCTGTCATCTATGGAAGCAATTGCAACCATTGGTTACACTATCTAGTGCAAAAGTAGGAGACATTTTGTGGCATGTGACAGCCACAAACTAGTGCAAAACCATGATAGAAATGACATTCTGGCCTATGTATCCCAAAATTACTTGGGATACTTAACCATACTGACTAGAGAACTGTGAGCCCTCATTTGAAGGGCCTGGGAATATCTGCCACCAAAGCAAGAAGTACTTACGTTGACTTTGTTCTGGAACCAGAGACTTAGGTCCAGTCTCCTACTATTTTTCAACCTGAAATTCAGACCACTTAATATTTTAATTTCTTTTTCTAACATAAATTCCCTACTCAGTGTACTAAAGGAAGCTATGACTTGTGGCCTGTTTCTAGTACTGCTTTGTACATGTCATACTAATCAGGTTAAAATAATTGTTTTATATTTTTGATATACCAAATGCTCTTGTATATCTAGGCATTGAAAGACTTTCTAGCCAGACAGAAGACTGGGAGGATGGCTACTGCTGAAGAAGTGGCCCATCTCTTTGTGTACTTGGCCTCGGATGAAGTAAGTATGGAACTATGAAATTTCCTGTCACAGAAACCCATGCCACTTTGCTGTTCACGATAGAGAGATTTTGTTTTAGGAGGATTTATATTGCCTTTAAGCTGGATTATTACAAAAATTAAAAAACTGACCATCTTTTACTAAGTTCAACCTATGATACAAAAAGTACTTTGAATTTTGTCAGTGATTGTTAAGGTAATTATGGCTACCACTGTAGCCTGGTGGTTTCATGTTATCTGAGCAAACTGACTGACCTCAGAACATCCTGAAAAATAGGAGAAAAGGGCTTGTCTGCTTTTCCAAGTTTGCACCACAGCTAGATCATGTTTTAAGGAGGTAGAATTAGTAGTTACCACCTACCTTCACTATTCAAGAGCAAATATTTGGGTAGAACTGCTGGAGACTAGCTAAAAGGACTAATGCTCAGAGAGAATCCACCCTTTCAGCATAAAGAAAACATAGACCCATGGAGGCTGTTAAAAACCAAACTCTTAATGACCACTGCAAATACCACCAACACTAATAAGCACACATCAAAGTTATTTTGGATGCTATAAATTTACTATGAATCTAAAATTGGACTGGGTTCCTCTGCACTTGTCCAGAAGTCCTACTGAGCATAACACAATACTTTAATGGAATTAATTCAGTCTTAATATTGCTATTTATCAGTAATATATTTCTCATTTTCAGCTTGATTTTAGTGTTTATGTAAAGCTACTAACTTTTTCCAGTCTGGTCATAAGGTTTTCAACCGTGTGTAGACAGAATTCCGGTATGCTGCAGTACTGACATACAGAGAAGAATGTTGACAGCTGAGTTGCTTATGTCGCTATCTGCACAATCCTTATAATTATTGACTGATCCGGTTAATTCTGCCCAACTGAAAAAAGCTAATAACATCATAGTGTGAGGTATTATTTCTGCAGGTAAGATATCTGAAGCCTAGCTTATATGAATTTGTAGGCTCAGGATGCATTCTCATCTTAATGCCTCTAATAGTACTTTTGCTACACTCCCTTCAGTTGGGTGAAAGGCTTCCATTTCTAAGTTTGTTTGTATTCTATTTATTTGGCTGTTTTTGTAAAACAGAAAAACCACATTTGTTTAAAAATAAAGCAGTTTTTTTAACTTAAAGTAACTCTAACTAATAGCCATGAAAAATAAGTTAAAATTATTGTTACTTTTTATGTAATTTCAGTCTGCCTACGTGACTGGTAACGAACTGATCATTGATGGAGGATGGAGCTTGTGATTGACCTTACCTGCAAATCGAAATTCGTACTATGAAAAGCGAAAAATGAGGAGTATGTTTCTCAGCTGAGATAGCTTGCAAAGATTGAGATCACTCATGATGTCTTTCAAAACAAATTTGGTGCATTTTTACTGCTATATGATCTCTTTCTAGATTGATCTTACTAATTCACTTCTCCCTAAATAGTAAAGTGCTGGAATAAAACATACTTCACATGCCTTCATGTTATTGTAACTCCAAAACCATGAAATTTTGCAAATTAACACTTGCAATTTAACATTTAAGATTTCAGAGGGCAAAGAATATTATTTAAGGCACAAAATCTGAGTTGTGTTTTAAGCAAATCTGAGTGAAAGGAATTAAATACTACTGTTATTCTCATCCTGCAAAGTATTTGGAAATAAAACATTCAATTAGATTTCCTACTAGCATTGACAGACTATCCAGAGAAAAATGAAGCAGCTACTACTAAATCAGCCAAATGAATCCTGAACTAAGTTCAGTTTAAACAGGAAAAAAAAGCAGAAATAATAGCAAATTTGAAGATTTGAGCAACTTTGTTACTGGTAACAGATGTTTCTATTTTAGACAGAAATTTCTAGATATTAGAGAACATACTAGTTGCAAATTGTACTTGAAAGCACATTCTGCTGTGCAAATTACCAAGTTCTTTCCGCTCTCTACATAATTAGCAAAATGTTTTAGAACTTTAAAAGCTGTAGAAAAACCCTGAATTGTTTAAAAGAATGTCCCATATCTGACAACACTTACGGATCCAAAGTGGACAGTGCAAGACAGTCAAACACGCTGTAGATACATGGTGTATGGGCACGTGAACCTCCCTGCACGACATGTACACGCACAGCCGGTTTGTGCAACCGCAGTGTTCATTTTCCAGATCCTGGGCAAGTTAGGGTGTTAAAATCTGGAAAGACAGTAGATCATAGCACAAAAGCTGGGGTAACAGATTACCATTAGAAGCAATAGGATTGGCCACTTTGTGGATTTGGGCAGGTTTTTTGTTTAAGTGTGTAATAATTATAGACACCGTGTTCATGAAGCAGAAATGATGGGGAGGAACCTGCTCTAATGGTGGTTGAGACTAAAGCTTATAGCATGTAGAGAGCATAGAGAATCACATGTACTTTTACGATCAGTTAGAAACTGAGTTCAAAAGACATCCTAGTGGGAGAAACAGAGGCCAGAATTGTTTCCTTAATGGTGTAGATCACTCCTAAAATGCTCTTGGTAGGATCATTACTATGTCTTTTCTTTTTTTCCTTCCATGTACAGAAAGTACTATGCAAGGACATCCCTCTGGTAGGCAGGGATGGGGGGATATGATGTGGGAGAAGTATTCTTAAGTACACAGGTGGATCTTCATGAATGCACGTGACTTCCGGCACACAAGCAAAAGGAATGGATTTTACCACTCTACAGCCAATATATTCCTCTTCAAAGGGATGTACTAATACCAGACAAGTATTGTCAAATCTCTATGCTACATGCTAGGCTTTGGTATTCTATTGCTTCATTCTGACATACCAATACTGTAGGTCATGCTAAAACACAAGGCTGTTTCTCTGAAAAGGACTTTTTCTACAGGAGTTTGTGTTGATATTTTTATTGCGATAGCACATGGTAGCTTCGATTATGAATCAAAAACCTTCTGTCATGAAGTCTCATACTCTGGGAAAATCTTAGATCCTGACCCAGAGATCTAAGGCAAGGAATAACTTGAATTCCAAAACTATTTGTTTTGCTAACATACTGTTAAAATTGACATGAATGACATGGACTGACTGCCTGTAAATACAGTTGCCTTTAAAAATTGCACACAGCTCAATTTATCTAGTTTGTGAATGAAGCTGTATGCAATTTTATATATACTCGTATATTGTAAATACATATATATGTGGAGGAAGGAATTAAAGAATAAACACTACTGAGAATGTCAGTAATCAGAAAGCACAGGGGAAAACATACAATATTTTGTGCATGTTTCTGTAAAAACTGCCATGTTTTCAAAATTATTGCTTAAGCTTTTCAATATTAGCTGAAGCATTAATACAATTTTTTTTATTATTTCAAAGGTAATGTAATGTGTCTAGTTAAAATCAGGCTTCTAATTTGTAAAAGTTACATTTACTTAATATTTTAAAATGAGCAAGTACTGTGGATGTTGGCTTCCTCAGGCTCACTGTGGGTGTAACTTTTACCTTTAATCATGGTTGGAGCGTTCTGATCTTATGTGGTTTGTTTATGGAGTTTTGAGTATCTAGTATTTCAGGAAAGCGACCCTGGCAGCCAAGCAGGATCACGTTGAGGCAGAAATCCAAAGTTATCCAAAACAGCTCCACCAGTGTTCACTGATGTAAATTAAAATGTTAAAAGTTCAGGCTGGCAGGATACTGTTTAAATGGTTTCAGAGTTTAGTATGAAGGCCAAAGTCCTGCCTCTGTATTAGGTATAGAAGGCTGACCTTGAAAAGAGAAGCTCCCCACACAGGAAACTTGCACTGTATATTCTGAAAATATAATTAAAAAATCTGAGAGAAAATTAATGATACATATTGCATACTGAACTTTATTAGTTAACATTTCTGAGCTCATTGGTGACTGTAATATACAGATACTATTCAGAAATTGCTTTTCGGTCAAAGCACTCCTGCAAGACAAGGAGGTACCATCTGCTTTTTACATTTCACAGAGATACAGATTTTTCAGTGGTAGTCTGAGAAGCTGATGGACAAAAAAAAAAGTCAGCAGAGATTGCTGTCTGTTGCCTTATTAGCCATGTTTTTAATGGATGTATTAACAGTTACAACTCTGAACTGTGTTCTAATACCTAGGGCTTTTCCAGCAGACTTGCTGTAAGTATTAAAGAAGAATGCTTCTTAATAATGTTCTTGTGACCTCTTAATTCCTTGCTCTGTTTTTGATGGAATTGGATAATTCTGTTTCTATTCCTTCCACTCCAGTGATAATATAAAGAGGAGTTTTTTGACTTTTCAGATTCTAGGTCAAACTTTTCTCTTGTAGGGGAGGGGGAAAGAGACTTCTCAAATTCAGGGTCTTTCTGGACAATTTAATCTGATCAAAAAACAGTGCTTTTTTTTTTTCCCTCTCAGATTTGTAGTCAGCTTAATTCTGTGTAATGCTACTAGAAGCAAAGTAGCAATGTTTTGCCTTTGAACTACTTTCACATGTACCCAGTGCAGCTTGCACAATGAGGTTGGGATGGAGAAGGTGTTATGCACTTGATCCTTATTTAATAAGTAGAAGGGATTGTTTTGGTGGGACCACTACAAATATACAATTTTTTATTTTTTTTTTAACTCTTCTGTCTGCCCCAAAGCAAATCTTCTGCATTCACCCAGAGTGGAATCAGCTAGAGATCCTCATTCCTTGCACCTAACCTCCACCTGCAGTGCTGCAGTCTGAGTACGAGGACTGGAAGAGGCTGCCCAGGGGCAGTGGTGGAGTCTCCATCCCCTGCAGGTCTTCAAAAAACGGGTAGATGTGGCATGTCGGGACATGGCTGAGTAGGCATGGTGGTGTTGGGTTGATGGCTGGACTTGGTGGTCTTGATATTCTGTGATTGTGTGTAGCTGCCCCAGGTGCCCCCGCAGCCACGGGAAAGGCAACGTAGCAAGTGCCCTTCTTAACGTGTACAGGTCACAATGAGGCGACGTGGGACGTGGAGGGCTGGCTGTGAGACACACAAACCCACTTCCTTCTCATCTCTCGTCCTCCTGGTTGGTCCGTTAACACCCGTTTGACAGCTGGGATACAGCCACCCCTCGCCCCCGCATCCCTCCCCTGTTCGCAGCGGCCTCCGGGAAGCCCCTTCGCTCATTCCAAGCTTCAGACGGAGGTTTTGGCTGCTGGTCTAGCGAAGCCGTCCCGTTGGAGGAAGGGCTGTGGCACCAGCGGCACCAGCGGGGAGGAGGAGGCGGGGCCGGCCTGCAGCGGCCGCTGCTCCTTTCGCGCCGAGGGACCGGTCGGGCGAGGCCGGGCGGCGCCGGGCGGCGCGGCGCGGGGAGCCGGTCCCTCCCTCTGCTCCCTGCCGGGCCCCAGACCGGTTTTGTGCCCCTCTGGCTCGTCGCATCCCAATCCCCTGCGGCTGGAGAGGTAACGCGGGGGCTGTCAGTTGGCTTTGCCGGCGGGATGCTGCCTCGGGAGGCGGGGAAGGAACCAAATCAGGGTTTGCTTACGGCTTTCTGTGGATGATGATGCGTAGTTTGGGTTGCCTTTAAAAAAAAAAAAAAAAATTATTTATTCTGAACGTCAGTTGCTCAGGTGGCGGCTGTGGTATTTTCTCTGTATTCCTTTCTGTACGGCGTGGGTGCAAAGCGGAGCACTGGCAGTCCCCAGGGCAGCGTCACAGGCAGGCACAGCTGTCCTGTCAGTCAGCTCTTCCCTCCAGATCTCCCTGCCAATTCAAATCAAGTAATAGGAGGGGATCTAACAAAACCCTATAATAAAAACCTTTCTTGTTTTAAAATAAGGGAAGTATATTTTGCAGGGAGGTACTGAAACATGGCTGTTACTGGCTGGTTTCCATGGTTCAGGCCTTAACCCTCTCATATCAATTCCGCTCCATGATTTCTCAATTGCTGATTTTGTTTGTATCAGGGGTGAAGTTTAAAAAAACAAAACAAACAAAAAAAACCCCCCTCAACCCTGATGTGAGTAAACTAACTACTCACTTTGGTCTCATTAATCCAACTGGACATTGCTTGAACGTAGCAGTATCAAGAACCTGACAGCATGAAACAGATGAGGACAGCACATCTACTATCACGCTCCGCGTTCACACTTTGAAACCGTTCCTGCTGAGCGGAACATCCACTCTCCTTGCTTAGTCAATCCTTTCTTTCCTATACACCACTGTGAACTACGCACTCGGGAGCTGAAGCTGTTGTAGGTGGGCTGGGGTTCCTCAGAAGTATTAACATATTTTGTGTCAACTACATGACCTCAATAAATGGAATGTTGCCCGCGCAAAGCTGAATGGAGAGCAATATCCTTCTGTTGCTTACCAACATACGCCCCTTTCAGAATTACAAAATTAAGTACATATACCCCGGGGAAGTCTGTGAAGGGAAGGGAGGCACTGGTAGGTTGCTGATGCTTTCTGTTCTAGCTAGTAGATTGGCATTTGTGGATTCCCAGTCCCAGTGAATGGAAGAACAATCTTATGGAAAAAAAACCAAAAGTGTCACTTACTTCATTTTAAAAGACTGTGAGACCACAACTATTTGGTTACACAAGTAGTAATTAAAGGTATAGAAAAGTACTGGAATTTGAGTAAATTAACACCTTACCTTTAAAAAGGAAAGAAAGCAAAACTATTACTTTAGAACATATTGAAAGTGTTTGCCTATGGCTCCATATTCTCCCTCTGTGCCTCAGCCATGTCTCAAACCAGTTTCATATCAGAACAGATGAAAAAAAAGCCACACAGGTATTACAGTAGCCCCTGTCTTTGTTTATGGCATCAATCATTCCCAAATATCAAACATATTACTATAAACTGAAGGCTTGATAATTGTGAGAAACAGCTCTCTGACTTGCTTCCAGCAACTTAGCAAGGAAGGAATTTCCTGACTCAAAAGTTCTGGCTCAGCTTGAGTGGTGTTTTATATGGCCAGAACAATGTAAAAGACCAAGAAAATGCTGTTAACACTGAAATGTAGTTGGTGGAGAATATACACTCACCTTTGCTGTAATAGAGAAGAACACTAGTAAGCCTTGTCTTCAGATACGTGCACGTGACTCTTGCTGGCTCACACTTGTAAAACTACAGTAAATATTCGCACAAAAAAAATTCTGACATACAGAACGCTACACTGGCATATCTCTTGTTAGCATCCATGGGACAAGAAGTGGGCCAGTTAGACTGAGTAAATACAATAACAATTACCCACAAGCAACTTGGACTTTATTTCCTACCCTGAGAAGTATCTCCATGGGATATAAGTGGCAACAAAGAGCCATGTTTTATGAGCCTAACCTGAATATGGAGTACAAGTTGTGCATAGTCCTGATCTTTATTCAAACAGGCCATCTTCTGTTTCTTAGATATTCACTCAGTGGGTTTGTGAATAATGAAGCCTAACAGAACCACAATTCTTAAACTCCCCTGAAAACCAAGCTGGGTCTGGTCAGGTTTAAAATAGGGGAAAAGTGTCCCCTCGTGTCTGTGCTTCAGAAACTATAGTTGCTGTTCTTAGCTTTATGAAATGGTTCCTTGCACTGCCACGCACACAGGCCCTGTGACGCTTTCAGAACTAATGGTCCTGGTAAGTGATGTTGACACCTTTATCTTGTGCTGATAAGGAGGCACAAATAGATGGATAGATATATTACAGCCATGCTTTTAAGGAGGAAATAACAGGTTAGCACACATCACTGCAGTTCTAAAACTTGGATTTTTTTTTTTTTTGTGCTTGTCTTTGTAAGCTGAATACTGTTCTTCTGTTAGTTTCTGTCTTTTGTACAGCATTCACAGGCTGCAAAAATCATTTACTTCCGAACTAGGCCGTGAGAGGTTTTGTTATCTGATCTGTGGGGAAGGAAAAAACATCCCTAAGAAGTCTTGCATCAGGAAAATAACATTACTTGTTTCTCTCTAACTTTTGTACCTTTATTGCTTTCCTTAGGTTTGCAACAATGGCAAAGGAGGATATTGAAAATGACAATGAAGATTCTGAGCCATCAGCCTGTGAGAGAAATGGCATGATTCCCATGCATGAGAAAGCCGAGGTAATTAATTAGGATCTCAAAGTACAGTTTTAGTCAGAGGAACTTTCCTTTTCCTTTCTTTTTTCTTCCTACATCTGTTAAAATCCCTACATCTGAAGAGAATACAAAGAGAGATCTCCTAGTAGGAATTAACACAATTAACAAATGCTCAGTTTTTGAAAGTCTGTGGTGTGTTGGATTGCCCAAAATCAGTGACTGCCATTTGAGCTTGAAGTGGAAAATGCATCAGCCAAAGTTTTACAATCAGCTGTGGAAGAGAATTAAATGGACTTAAGATTGCTTCTTTGCTTTCAAGTTGTGCTATCTGTCCACTTGCTGGAAGTTGTTGATGCACCTCTTCCTTTTTTTAACAAAAATTTAAAAACCTCACAGTTTTAAAGCGCCATATGTGTATTTCTAGTGTTGACTTCCATGGCTTTAAAGAAGACTTGCAGTAAATGCAAGTAAGATTAACATTCTTAATATAAAATGCATTTTACAGCAAACATTTAATATTGACTGTAAAGATAAGTACTGTATGGCGTACCTCTTTACACATGGGTAGCTGGTGATCACAGAATCACAGGGTGGATAACCAAGTAACTCCATGCTGAAAGCTCACAAGATCTGTGTTCCAACTGTGACTCTGAGTAAAAGAGATATATATATAGATATATATAGAGAGAGAGAGATGAGACAGAAAAATAATGGGAAATGTGGAACTATTACTGGAGGAGGGCCAAACCACAGTAGAGGCAAGAATTCCATGTCCATTGTATGACAATGAGCTGACATGAAGGTGAATAATCATAAGGGAAGGTAGATGATTAACTTGTCAAAAATAAGGACCCTAAAATGAAGTGAGACACATATCCAAAAATGGTCAAAAAGTGCTTTGGCTATGAATATGGATAAGTAGATGAATCAGTATAAGAGAACAGCATCAAGGATCATTCTTCAAGGAGATAACACCCAGGGTAGTATTCTCCATCTCCAGCTTGACTTGAACCTTCCAGCAATGGATCATGTGAGTAATGCTTGCACTGGCCCGCTGTTCTGTTTCTTTCATCTTTGTCTAATGACAAGTAGGTTTTGTTGGTTTGGTTCAAGGCTTTGCAAACAAAGTTAATTTAGGAGCTATATTAAAGGCACTGTCTCACTGGAATGATGCTAATTGCTAACTGTATTGTGGAACCCAGTCTGGAAGCAGAACTGTATGAAACTGTAGAAAATATTGATAAATATTTAGATTGTATACAAGGCAAGCTGAACCAGGCCTGTTAATATTATTTCTTCATCAAATATGTTGATATTGTTGTTGAACAGGTGCTATTTGTATTCAGACAGGAGTCCTCTCGGTTGCAGATAAAAAGGCAAATGTCTTGCAGTTCTTTGTGCCATGCAAAAACAAACACACAACAAAAAAAATCCCAAATTTACTACAAAGCTGGACCACTCCCATAGTGACTGTGTAGTTAACATAGTCATCTGTAGACAGTGTGGATCTAGTGCGCCACAGCTGACTTCAAGTCTTGTACACTACTTCAAATGTATACAGTGCCACTTCTGAGAGAGTCTCATTGTTTTCATTCAGGAGGGACCAACAGTAGATGCCAAAGGTACTGATGGGAATGTACAAACAGAAGAAACTGCTCTCTTAAATCACTGTGCTCAGCAACCTCCGGAACCGACAGCAGGGTCTTCAATGCCTGCAAGAACATGGAGGCAAATATTTACTTGTCCTCCTCAGGGTTTACTGGCCCGAACAGTAACAAATGGTATGTAAGAAAGATAGAGTTTAATTAAACTGAGAAATGGCAAATTAAGTACTTGTTTCTCTGGATGTGATGATATCTGTCCATTGTCCTTGAAAATAATGAAGGCAAATAGCTGTATTTTATACATTGCACTTTTGTTTCAATGTTTTAGCAGGAAAAAAAAAAAGGTGAAACAAAGATTTGAATGTATAGTTTTGTTCCTCCATCCTCTTTTCTGTGTTTAATAGGGTAGGTATGTTTTTGCATTGCAAATTGTTTTCATCAGAAGAAAGACCTCCTAATTCTCATCTTGATAAGTTCAATTTGGTGTGAGAGCATTATTATAAACACAGTGGCATTTTTGGCACACTGGATGGCTTTTTGTTGAACTAAGGCAACAGATATGAGACTTTGCAGTGATACTTTCTTTTGTTTCTTAGCACTCCAGGCTTGCAAAGCCAAGAATCATAACTACGAGGCAAATTGACCCATTCTGTAAGATTTGCCCTGCACTGAAGGCTCACAGGGAGAGAATGCCTGGCTAACCTGTTATGTCAGACTTTTTCAGTGGCTTTGACTGCTTCCATAGCCTCCATTCTCTCTCACTTGGGATTCTTAAGCTTTTATGTTTGGAAATCTACTGGTCTTTCCTTTGCCACATGTCACCCACAAATAAGCTTAAGAAAAATCCAATCTGAAAATACAATACATTTTCTTATGATTATGAGAAGGTGGATTTATTCAACACATTTTTTTTCCTCTTCTTCAGTGTCTGGGTTTTGGCAGGGATGGAATTAATTTTCCTCTCAGTAGCCAGTACATTTTGGATTTTGTATGTGAAGAATGTTGATAAACACACTGAAGTTACCAGTAGTTGCTAATGAGAACAAGGACACTGTCTGGCTTTCCAGGTCTCACTAACGTGCAGGAAGCTGAGAGGGATACAGCCACTACAGTTGACCCAAGCTGGCCAAAGAGAGAATTCCGTGCCATAGATGCCATGCTCAGCATATAAGTGGGGGTTACTTGGGGCAGGAGGACATATCTGGCATCTCTTGCTGGCTCCCTCTCGCTCCTTTAGTTGCTGCTCTGTTTTGTTTCCTTGATCGCTGCTTGTGACGGGCTGTATCGGTCACTGGGACATCGGGTGGTGAGAAATTGTGCACTGTTAATTTTGTATATTTTAGTATCATTATATTCTGTTATTATTGTAATTTTCCAGTGCTATTCTAGTAAACTGTCGTCATCTCAACCCACGAGTTTTCCTTTCTTCGCAATTCTCTCCCCCATCCTGCTGGAGAGGGTGAATAAGAAACTGTGGTGACTTGGGCTAAACCACAACATTCAGTCTTCTGCTTTTATACCTACGCATGCCTGTTCTTGTTGGATCATTACAGGGACAGATTTGGGAACCAGGAAAGAGCACAATATTTTCACATATTTTACAATATTTTCACTTAATGTTCTCATAATATTTTTCAGGAAATTATTTTTTCCTATCTATTATCCCTCTTTGTTTGCTGTAACAAGGGAAGTATCTATACTACTTCAGGCTGTCCAGAGACATCACCTTCTTCAGACTTTTTTTCCTAGGGATAGCAATGTGTTGGACAAGCACATCCAGCCGAAAAAAATAATACCTAAATTCTTTTAAAAATTAGACTGGAGCTGCGGTCATTAGATCAAAGATATGTCAGGCTGTACAGCAGCAGGTTCTTACTGCAGTTCTGAAGTAGCTGAAGGAAGATAAGCAAATGCGAGATAAGGTAGTGAAAGTCTTTTTGCTTTAAGTTTGGGCCCTGTTAAGTGCTTTCCACAGTGGCCCAAGGCTTACTCAGTACTTTTTGGTCCCTAATGATGTTCCCTGTTACCATTTTTTAAAGTATCTTAGCATCTATAAAACCAGAACATCAATTTAGAGAACATCAAAGATTAAACACATTGTTATGATTAAACTAATTTTTAAGGTAAGTGATTTTATTTCTAAAAGTCATGGTATCTTTTTCTTTAGTAGAAAACAAAATGTGACCTAATAGCAAACAAAGTTGTCCCTGAGAGATTATTAACTGTGAATATTTCTTGTTTTGTTCCAGTTGCAATTGTGGTCCTGGTTTGGGCTGTGGTTTGGTCCATCACTGGGACTGAGTGTCTCCCAGGTGGAAACTTGTTTGGAATTCTGTTTCTTTATTTTTTTTCTGTCATTGGAGGTAAAATTTTTGGATTCATTAAAATACGAACATTACCCCCTTTCCCTGCTCTTCTGGGTAAGATATCCTTCCGTATTTTCTTCCTCGTATTTGTGTTGTTCAAACTGTCGAGTTATATCTGCATGCTAGATATGTTCGGATTGCAAACAAACAAACCGTGTCATGTTCAAAATCTGTAGCTTTTCCAAGTGACGTTTATCTGGTCCTCTCCAAGGAGGTGCAAAATTCCCCAAACTGGCTCAAGTGAAACAGCCTATATGTTACTGAGGCTCTCCTCTTAATTCTTTGGGGACCAGAGAACTGTATACTTACAGATTCAAAGGTTATTGTCCCTCAGTCTCCTCTGTCACAGTTACTTAAATTTGGGTTTTAATATCACTAAACAGGACTCTTAATCTGGACCTCCTGTTTTAGTAGAATAATTAGTTCATAAGGAAGTTATTGTCCAGCTGTTTCACATGTATCTTGCACAGGGAAAAACACTCCAAACACTTTTCCAAAGAAAACACTACAGGAATTCCCTACTACTAGTAATCCAAAGCAATTTATTTCTTCTCATTCCTTTATCTCAAGATTACCACAACCTGAGAAAATTAATTCACCACAAGGAATAATTACTCTGAAGAGAGTTATTTTGAATCAATCATAACACTGTTTTTCATAACAACAATATTCTATTTTACATAAAAATGCAAAATAGAAATGGGAGATGAAAATGGCATTAATTTTGACATAATCAGAACCTTTTCAGACTTTTTTCCTAGAGGAGGTTTTGGTTAGATCAGTACAATATTGTGATGTCAAAGAAGCCAAAAAATGAAGCTCCAGGTTCTTCTCACTGCCTCTATACCACCCACTTACTATGCTTAGTGCATAAATGAGTAAAGCCGTTGACAGAAAGTAAAACTTCCTGGCAGAGTGGGCTACAAATATCTGCCTGAGTGCATGGATGTGATTTTGTCACCTGCATAGCTGGTGTTGTGCCTCACACGGTAGCACTACTTGCAGAAGGGCTAGGTATCTTCATGCACAGCTCTGTCCAGACAGCATGCGTGTTCTTGCACCACTTAGGTGAGTGAGAAAAAATGGAAATGAGAGGGAGGGAAGTTTTGCATATAGCATGCATACCTGCAATAATATGAACACCGAATGTAACACACAGCAAGTCTGCCCTTTCTAAGTAAAAACCCCCTGAAAAAAAAAAAGTTTCTGACCATTTGGATTCTGCTTTTTTTAATTACATCTGTATCTAAAAGTTATGAGTTGAGCATGAAACTGCTTGTCAGACAGGTAATACTGAACAGAAACATAAGCATGACAGGACATGCCTGTAGACTTGTGTAGGACAGAGTTCATTGTTCAGATCCCCAGTCTTTGAGGAAAATTGGAGATATCTATGAGTCAGAAGATGAGATAGATGATGTCTTTGAATATTCTTTTTTACACTAAAAATACAAATCTTGTACTCTTACATGCCTTACACTTGTGCTAGCTGCAGTTGAGTGTAATGTGGCTGGATGAGCACTTATGCACCTTATAGCAAGCCTCTCTCTAAGGAAAAAAGAAGTGAAATTGCTACTGAAACAGTCACATAGTATATTTTAGGTATACATTGCAGAGACATTTCTGCAGCAGGCAACATGGAGCAGAACAGTGAAGATATTCTTTGCAGTGGAGTTTTTTGCTTTTCAGTAGATTTCTAGATCAGGGTAGCTCTAGTGAATTGGACCTCAAGCAAACATTGCAAAGAGCATGTGATCATTATGCTAGCCTGACACAGTTGTCATGAGATACCATAGATTAATTATGCCACTGGTTTTTTTCCGAGAGGTGGTTGGAAGAACAATGACCAAAAGTTTAGCATGTTCTAGGACAAATAAAGTCCACAGCCAAGGCTCATAGCAAGCTGGGATGAAACTAAGCACAGTGTTTGTTTACTTTTTGTCTTTTTTGGTTTCATGTTTCTTAATGCAGCTGATATAAAATTATGCCACAAAAAAAAAAATGTATCTTTGAATCATCAGGACCTACAATGAATCTCTGCAGGTCTGTATTTGAAGTCACCCTTTCCTGTACTTGTATGTATCCTTCCAGAACTACAGTTCCGACAACTTTGCAGGAAGTTCCTGATTAGAGAGTTTTGCTAATATTTGTAAAGGTCTGATCTTGCAAGTAGCTCAAATAGAGGATAAGAGCAAGTTCCTGATTCTTCCCCCCTCTTTGCCTAAGAGTTAGTATTGCCAGAGCATTTTTAAATGCCTAAGTGAGTCCATGATAAACTGGTTTAGATTATATATCCCGATGAACTCAGCATTACAGTTCCTGTAGTACTGGCATTTCTTACACCTAAGAGGATTTTTAACAATTTCCAACTTCTGAGATAAATATGCAATATTAGATGATCTTTGTCTTTTCATGTTAAAACAAGCTAACAAGAAAAATGAGGTGTCTTTGCTTACGGTAAGTATGACCTGCATCTGGTGAACAAAGCTGAATTCTGTTGATTTGCATTAAAGCTACATGGCAGCATCCTGCAGGTTTATTCACTGGTGGTGGCCTGGTGTGTTCTTAGGCCGCTTTCATTGCTTTAAACATGTCCATCTCTTTCCATGCCTCAGGCTTCATTGTTAAAACATGGATAATAATTCAGACCATGAATTCTTTCTTTGTCTCTCATAAATACTTAATGTAGTGTCTATTTTTAGGAATTCTATGTAAGCTTTTAGTGCAATAAAAGTAAATCATTTGACAGGAGCTTATTTGCTTTCATTTAAGGGATGCTACTTGCTGGTTTCCTAATCCGAAATACCCCGTTTATTAGTGACATCATCCAGATAGACCTACGCTGGTCTGCAGCACTGCGGAATATTGCTCTTTCAGTTATCTTGACCAGAGCAGGACTTGGCCTGGATTCACAGGTATGGTACCAGCCATTTGTGAGAGGCAAAGTACACAACAGCCCTCAAAAACCAAAATTGGATAATTGGTTCTCTTAAAAATACTGAACTTCATACTGTTCAGTCTTAGAGGATCTGCAAATTAGACCATTACAGAAAGCACAGTTTCTATTGTATAGTCACATGTATGTTAGTATTGGCAGCTGGATTTGTAGAGTAGGCACACAATCCAAAAAATACCTGAAGAAATACAATTTTATTACTATTTTCCCCCTTGCCTTAAATAAATTTCCTGAACGTGAGCAGAACATCATGAGGACATGTGCTGCATGATGGTCTGTCAGGAAGAGTTTACACTCCTTGACAAACTCCCTGTCAGTTTACACTGACAAACTAAAACAAGTAATGGAAGGGATCCTCAGTCCTTGAAAGAGAAAGTTGCTTGTGTTGACATAAATAAAAAAAAAACCCAGCCAACCAAAAAATCCAAACCTGTATGTCTTTTTTACTCTTTTCTTTTTTTTGAATCATTGCCATTTTAATGCAAATATATTAATTGCAAACATGAGTCCTCCTGCACTGCAGAAACAATGCTTCACATCACAATGGAGCCCGTAATGCTCCTGTGAACAAAAAATAGTCTTTCTCTGCACATGATGAAATGTGATGTTCCATAAATTAATGAAGGCAAAGTTTTGCTTGATCAAAATCAGCTGGCTGAAATAAAGCTACACCATATTGGCCCTTATCTATTTAAGAGATTGCTGAAAGTTTATATAAAACTTAGATCAAGTATAGCTAGTTCAGAACTAAATTGATTTTTCTTAACCAAGAAAAACTAGGGAGTTGCCAATACTTAAGATATTTAGGAAACTAGGGTTTTGTCATTATTAAGAAATGCCTGACTTCCTAGATTACTATAATTTTTTTTTTCCAAGACATCGAAGCTTGTAT
This sequence comes from Chlamydotis macqueenii, assembly GCF_036417535.1. Lineage (NCBI taxonomy): Eukaryota > Metazoa > Chordata > Aves > Otidiformes > Otididae > Chlamydotis > Chlamydotis macqueenii. The sequence continues at coordinate 27,751,463 of NC_141559.1, forward strand.
GAGCATGGACTGTGTGTTGTTACACACAGCTTGGATGCCCAGCTATGTGAGATTGCTTTTCTTTCTATTCCGTGACAACTTTTTTTTTGCCAAGGGGGCTTCATCTTTGACTAATTTTTCTCCCACGTGGTAGCTTAAACTCTCATTTGGACTCTGTACGTAGCAATGCTTTGATGCAGTTACAACTGTTCCACGTATAATTGAAGCTGTGAAGGCAAAAATGTCAGTTGTTCTGGTGATTCTCAGCTCTAACTATGCTGGGATTAACTGCACTGGTAAAAAGTGCAACTCATTGGTTTTTTTTTCACATGTTAAAATTAGGGACCTGACCTAGCAGAGTCATATTTGTGACTATTAAAGGCAGCCTGTTACAAGTAAATGCTCTGTGTTAGAGAATTTTTTTAATAGAAGTTGCTGAGCCAAATGGAACTTGATCTGCTCTGTGTATCAAGAGACACACAGTTGAAAGAGATGCTTGGCTCCTTGTGGCAAGTTTATGTAGTTCTACAAGTTTTCATGATTTTTTCATAGATTTTGGGTTAATTTTTGGGGGGATGGTCATGCAGCTTGTGGGATTATAGCAAAATCTTTTGGATGAAACAAATGACCTCAAGTAACTGTGGGTAAGTCAGCTGTGTTGAGGGTGCTCTTTTCAAATGGATCCTAGCTCATCCAGCCTCTCACATTTAATTTGCTCTGCGCAAGAAACCAAACAGAATTTTCTGCCACTCCTTCCCGTGACATGCAGGAACATGGTTGAACCTAGATTCAGTGGGTTTCTCTGCCACCCTTAGAATTTTATATCCAAATCCAGTTGTGCTTGATCCTATCTCTGGCTCAGGCCATGTAAAGCTGTCACATCCTGTACTGCAGCTCAGAGGGGATTCTTTTAATAAACCATATCAGATCATAAATGTATGTCCTCTCTATAGTGCCAAGGGTACTGATGTCTGAACGTGCTTGTATATTGCAGGCTCTTAAGAAGCTCAAAGCAGTCTGTTTACGGCTTGCTTTTGGACCGTGCATCTCAGAAACATGCACAGCTGCTGTTCTTGCCTACTTGCTCATGCATTTGCCATGGCAATGGGGATTTATATTAGGGTAACGTATTCTCTTTTCTCCTGTATGTCAAAGGTGCCTGTTTTCACGCTACAGTTAAATGATCCAAGTGCAGTTAGTTCTCTGCACCAAGCAGAGACCTCAGTTTAATAAAGCTGTGCTTAGTCCCTGTGGTTGTTTGCTTACCCTTCATGTCTGGCTTTGTGGCTAATTTAAAGGTCACGTTTCCAGGCTGTGGAGAAGTATTTGCATCATTGCTTTTGTGTCTTTGTGATCTGGACACTTGAAGGAGGGACAAGGATGGTGCAATCCCTGAGTCTTTAACCACAACAGAGGGGGCTTTTAGGGACAGAAAATAATACTGCAATTTGGGAAATCTTCATACTATAATTCAGAATTTCCCCATAGAGAGATGCACGGAGAACAGTCTTCCATCACAAGTCAAGAATAAGAACATGGCGTGTTATATTCTGGAGTAATATCCTTGGAGAGGAAACCTTTTCCATCTAGTTCCATCTAAACTGGGGCACTTGGTCTGGACCCACATGCTAGAACAAGATGGATTAACTTCTCCTCTGCCACACACTGATTTTTATGAGAAGAAATTGAGCTCTTGAGTCATAAGCATGTCTAGACCAGGTTCCTAAATTGGACAATCAAGGTATATATCAGGGAGCATAACTGGCCTCCAGTGTGGACTCAAGTCTTACTCTGTGGAGCCCTTTACCTTTAATACTGTTGAGTTGGGCTCGTAGTAAAAGCTGATTGCAAATCTGCGTAGAAACATCCCTGCTCATAATTAGCAGGGAAAGGTAAGGAAAATACCTTATGTAAAGATCTGTTTATTTATACTTTAAAACAATTGGTGTCAGAACATTTTGAAGTTTTTAGATCAGTGCTTTCTATTTAAGAGAGGCTGAACCTGTGTGTTTTCAGTTTTGTTCTAGCTGCCGTCTCCCCTGCCGTGGTGGTTCCTTCAATGCTGATTTTACAAGCTGGGGGCTATGGGGTGGAGAAAGGTGTCCCAACTTTGCTAATGGCAGCTGGCAGCATTGATGACATTCTGGCTATTACAGGCTTCAACACTTGCCTTGGGATGGCTTTCTCTTCTGGTATGTTAGTTAATCTGTATGTGGTGAAATCCAGAACAAACAGTGATGTTTTGAAGAATGTGTGGTCTGTTATGACTGGTTTGTAACTGAATGACATCTCCTTATAAAGTTCATGTATGGACTTGAATATTGAGAGGGAAATTACCCATGGTCAAAAGTCTTGGTGTAACATTGTCTGCTCTGAGTTGTGGGTCACATCAGCTTTCAGAGAACATTTTTCCCTGTCTGCTCCCTCAGCTGCCAAGTCTGGTCCCTGCATGCCCAACATAATGCTTTCAAATTTCCACGGGTTTGGCAATGTTCTCGGAGTGGCTCTTTCTCTGGCTTCTCTGGCATGCTTTCTTGGCATGTGCTTGCACTATCTAGTTGTTTCAGGGTCATAGGTTCCCTCCTGAACCCCTTTACCCCCAAGTAATTTAAAGCAGGCACTGTCCTGGAACCACCCTTATAGGTCTACAGTGTGTTTTTTGTGTGAAGGGTCTGTGTATGGCTTACTGAACCTGTCTTACTTTCACCAAACAGGTTCTACTCTGTACAATGTGCTCCGTGGAGTGCTGGAGGTTGCTGTTGGCATAGCAGCTGGGGGGATTCTGGGAGTATTTGTTCGGTATTTCCCAAGCCACGATCAGGTAAAAACCCAGTTAAAAAAAACCTTTTTATAAAATAGAGATTCTTTGCTAAGGGATAATATTCTTAAGTCATTAATTTTCAAGCTTCACGTGAAGCTGTTTTTGGGGAAAGCTGACTACAGTGCTAACAGCTTCCAGGTTGCAAAGCCTATCAAGTAAGGGTGTTTTTCATAGGTGATTACTTGTTTACTGCAACAATAACAATTTATGATCTCATAGTCCTTCCTGAAGCAGTTTAGAACTCAGCTTATGTTCCTTGTCATACAAAAAGCCTTTTGACAATAAAATTTTGAATGGGCAGAGCAAAGAAAATATTAAATTTTCAAAATTTTAATTTCTTAGGAATTAAAGTCCAGAAAACCCCTCAACTCAACTGAATAGTTCAAGTCTCATTTGAAAGCTTTGATTCTTTCACAAAGGTTAATGGTAATTGCCATTTTCAAATTGCCATTTTAAAAATTAACAGAAGTAACCTTTTTGCTCCATTTTGAAAATAAATTTACTCTTTTGTTTGTCTCTTTTCCTGGCTGCAGGCATCTCTGGCATGGAAGAGGTCATATTTTGTACTTGGGCTGTCCATGTTTGCTGTTTTTGGCAGTATCTACTTTGGCTTCCCTGGATCAGGAGGGCTCTGCACATTAGTCTTAGCTTTTGTTGCAGGTGTGGGATGGTCTGATGAAAAGGTGAGTGTTTACATAAGAAGCATACCATACCAAAACTCCTTTGAATGTACAGCTTGCCAGGAGTGGTAATAGTGCATTTATGAAGCTTTAGGGGTTGTATAGATTAAAAAAACACATTCTACATTTATTTTGGAAGTCTTTAACATTTAGCATGACAGAAACTTACCATGTATATGAACATATATCGATACAGAGCCTCACATGCTGACAGAGAAATGCTCACAAGCTTTTCTTAGACATCTTAAGCCATGTAAAGGAGATTTAATTGTCAAGGCACTTGACTAGGAATCCAAAGCTTTATGTCCCAGCTCTGTGAGTGTCCGTAACCTTATACAGTCACTTCACAGTAAGATTCACAAACAGGTGTCCAAACACGGTTCTACAAATGGCCTGAATACCCTGAGCTTTTATTCCCTATGGTTTTGGGTGGTGAAATGGAAAACAGTAATTAACCATCCTCTCTCATCTTTCCCAAATCCCAGCCAGTGTACTCTGGATAAATTAGAGAGCTGGGTGTCCACAATAAATGGTGATACCAGGCCAGAAAAAAAAAACATACGAAAGACTGCTTTTTAATCGCTTTCTCTTAGCTTCTAAGCCTGCTTCCTCTTACCGTTGCTGCCCTGCTGCATTTCTGTACCTCAGCGTGTCTCACTGCCTCTTTTGTTTGATACCATCTACACTCAGTGTTTTTAGGGCATCTTTCTCTCCACAGCTGTAGCCTTGTGACATGCAGTAGAAGAAAAGGGGAGAAGAGAAAGGAAAGGGGATTAGGTGTAACAAAGTCCACATTATTATTCCCATCTAGATCCATCAGTAAGATCTCGAGGTTTGTTAAAACAATGAAAAAGAAACCATGGTTCCTATTTAAAGCATTACATTGTTGTCCATTTTTAAAGGAAGAAAAACTAATCTTGGGACTTAACTACTTAAGGACATTAAAACTGATAAAGTCTGTTGAAAAGCTTTTAAATTATTTCAGAAGGAAGGACCTTAAAAGAGTATATCCAGTCTATAAATGCTTAGTTTAAATTCTTTTGATCAGTGAATGAAGCTTCTTGGCCTTCAAACACCTTAGCTCTTTTATCAGATATAGTCAGAGATGCATACTGTGTACTCAATATATTACCAAGGTTTTCCTGCTGAGCTTCTCCAAAGCCTCACACTGTCCCTGGTATAAGTCACTTGGCAAATACTGTCTACAGAGAACAAGGAACATTGTACCTATTGCTGGACAGTTAAATGGGAAGTACACAGACTGAAATAATGCTAACATCTGTGTTATGGTTTAGCCCGAGTCGCCACACAGTTTCTCACTCACCCTCCCCCTCCCCAGCAGGATGAGGGAGAGAATTGGAAAGAAAGGAAAACTCGTGGGTTGAGATGAAGACAGTTTACTAGAATAGCAAAGGAAAATGACAATAATAACAAAATATAAGGATATACAAAATGAACAAAACACGATTTCTCACCACCCGATGTCCCAAATGACCGATACAGCCCGTCCCAAGCAGCAACCATGGAAACAAAACCCAGCAGCAAGTAAAGGAGCCAAAGGGAGCCAGCAAGGTAGAGAGAGTGATGCCCCCTCTGCGGGCACCCCACACTTACATACTGACCATGATGTTTATGACATGGAATACTCTCTTTGGCCAGTTTGGGTCAATTATTCTGGCTGTATCCCTCCCAGCTTCCTGCATCTGCACATTAGTAAGACCTGGAAATCCAAACAGTGTCCTTGGTCTCATTAGCAACAACTCATAACATCAGTATGTCTGTCAACATTATTCACATCTGAAATCCAAAGCCTGTCGGCTGCTGAGAGGAAAATTAACTCCGTCCCTGACAAAACCAGGACAACCTGTAAAGAGAATTATTTTTCTTGCCAAAAAAGAAAAAGGTGAGATAATAGGGAGAAACGAGGCAAATAAAGAAAAATGTTTAAAGGTCTGTATATTTTCACCTCATTCTCTTTAAGATTACAGAAGTTTTATTATTGCAGTAATCTACTCTTCCATTGACTGAAGAGCAAAACAAGTTGCAGGATCGGTCCCAGAGAGGATACCAAGGACTGGGCACATCTAGGCCCTGGACTCAATATTAAGTGACAGAGCATTGCACTTATATTTTCCACACACACACCAGCCTGTAGGTTCATTTGCTATTGTCGAACTCATTTAATTAAAAAATAAGTGCTTTAAATAGATATAGTATGTGTACCTCTTCACTTAAGTGGAAGATTCCTGTTTATCCTGGCAGCAGTTGTTTTAAGAAAATTGTCAGGTGTAAACACAGAGAGAAAAGATGGCCTTGCCCTTATACACTACAACACACTGGAAAGTTCAATACTTTTTGCTAGCAAGGGATTTCAGACTTGCTCATTCTAACTTTGCTCCCGCTCACATGGAGACAGGCCTCTGACTGAGCAAAATGCGAGTGGAGTTAGGTCATTACTTCAAACTTCCGCGGATCTGCCTCTGCTCAGATACAAATGGAAGAACACGTTTAAGCATGCAGTTCCCAAAGGCTCAGAAACCCCATGGCAAATCTGTTCAAATTATGTCTTCCTAAATACTGAAAATCAACTATGCTTTATTTTCCTCCTTTTGTCTGCAAGCTGCTCTGTTACTGTTCAAACATCAGTGATTTTTATTTTTCTTCCTGAGGTAGCAAGCATTTATTTACAAGCAGAGCTAGACACGCTCTGACCTTCAAAAAGTGCACAACTGATTTTGAATCTTTTAGTATTAGGTCAAAGAAGAAGGAGCAAATCCAGACAATCTTTATGATACATTTTCACTTTATTCTTTGCTTAATTACGTGTTGTAGCTACTTGGCCATATTTTTCTGAATTTACAGATTTAAAATTTTTTTTTTTTTTCATTGCAGAGGGAAGTAGAAAAAATTGTCGCAGTTGCATGGAATATCTTTCAACCTTTTCTTTTTGGTTTAATTGGAGCAGAAGTATCTGTTACATCACTTAGGCCTGAAACTGTTGGTAAGATCATTCACGAATTATCCAGCTTTCACTACTGGCTTCCAAAGAATCTCTATAAAGAAAAAAGCAGACTGGCTGCCCCCCCAAAAAAAACCAAAACCAAAACCCAACCCCAATTTAAAGCTACAGTTTTAGGAGGCTTATTCCCCTCAGGCACCTATGCACAAAATTACTGAGAAGTGTTTGTCGTTGTTGCAGGGCTCTGTGTTGCTACATTAGGCATCGCCCTAGTTGTGCGAATCATAGCAACGTTCCTGATGGTGTGTTTTGCTGGGTTTAACTTCAAGGAGAAAGTGTTTGTCTCATTGGCATGGATTCCCAAAGCCACTGTCCAGGTAAACAGTCCAACATCACTTTCATTCCAAGCTAAATCTATTGTCCTTAGCAAAGCTCCTCATAACTAGCAGAGCAGTACACAGGAGAGGATCAGGCTCAGTAACAGCAGAGTGTAGCATATGGACAGTTCATATGCTAAACTGCCCTAAGTCTGCTTGAAGAGCACATGGAGAACCTTCTGTATGAAGGTGTTTTGCTTGCATCCTGGGTTGTACTCTTAATAATGAGAGAGAACTGTACGTATACCATAGGAAGTTTAACTGTTTCTCAGCTATTGCAGGTTATTGTGCCTTTACATACAGATTCAGAGAACTCTCAAAACAAAGGTAAAAGTGTTTCCTTCTTACACCACATGAAGTGTCTGCAGGGACAGTCATACCAGACGCTCAGAATGGGTTTTCAGTTTGTAGTCATTTTGGGAAGGGGTAGTCTGACAGCCATATTGCTAGAGAAGCCTCAGGCTGGCTGCATTCCTGCTCCTTCTTTTTTCAGTGATCATTAAGTCATTTAGACTTTGCCTCAATAGCATGATTATTTGCAAACAAGTTAATAATCAGAACCAGCAAGGATTATTGCAAGATTTGTGAACTAATTTTTCAGAAACTGCTACTAGTTGACTGCTGTCAGGACACATTCTTAAGGTATGGCATTTTAACAGCTGCAATATGCAATACGCTGGCCCATTTCATTAAGCACGCATTCTCCAGAAATGTGGATAAGATGGCAGCTAAGCAATGTTCTTCACAGGAGAGAACCACCCAGATAAACTCATTAGCTTAGGAAATTCAAAGGGTAGTCAAGTGAAAATTGTTCTCCTGGATATAATATAACATCTATTTTTCTATGTACTGCCTAGAAACGAATGGGTGGAATGTACTAAAAATTTATGTTAAATTTATGTTAAAAGTTGACTGATGATTTGTCCCTTTTCCCCCTTCTTTCCAAGTAACCACTAAAGGTTACTTGCTTCATCTCAGCAATGTTTTCTTTTCTGCAGGCTGCAATAGGTTCCCTTGCCCTGGATACAGCAAGACGTCATCAAGATGAGCAACTGGAAAAGTACGGAATGGATGTACTGACAGTAGCTTTCTTGGCTATCTTGATCACCGCTCCAATCGGAGCCCTGGTTATTGGCTTGGCAGGGCCCAGACTTTTGCAGAAGGCTCAGACAAATAGCAAGGAGGATGAGGAAGGTGCTGAGGTTGGAGAAGAGCCAGAGGCCTGTGAACCTTCGTAAGACAGACATCTACAGGACTATGGTCCTTTAGCTGTTCTGAGTAAACACAGCATGTCTGTAATCTTTCCGGAGGAAACTAAAACAAGTGTCAGTTACATCTGCTATTTTAAAAGCAGCCCTCGTGCAGTTTTTATAAAATATTTTTATGTGTTGATGGTGCCTTAAGAGATGAAATAGCTAAACATACAGTGAACAGGCTGGCAGTCAGTTAGCAGTCAACAGTTTCTTGAAATGTGTGGGTGTGAGGCCAGGGAGAGGATCAGAATTGTTCAGGCATGGAGTGGAGTCATGAGGTGGAATATAAACAAAAGAAAATGGAGACTAATGTGAATAGCATCTTGATGGTTGAAACTGGGCCATGAGATGACAAGTTCAACAGCTCAAAGAATGCAACTTCTGAATAAGCGACTGCTGACATACAGTGAAGGAGTCCTGCCATGGGTTGGTGATTCCCTCTCCTTCCTCATTCAGGTTCCAAAAACTTGCCTTTTCCTATCGCTATTCTTCCTCACAGCTCATGCACTCCTTTGTGTCTTCAAGGGACTGCCAGCTTTGGTCATAGCAAGAAACAGTAAGTGGTACTTATGTGCTGAAAGAGACAGCTGGGTCCAGTTCTGGAGCCCTCAACACAAGAAGGACATGGACCAGTTGGAGAAGGTCCAGAGGAGGGCCACAAAGATGATAAAAGGGCTGGAGCACCTCTCTTATGAGGACAGGCTGAGAGAGTTGGGGCTGTTCAGCCTGGAGAAGAGAAGGCTCCGGGGAGACCTGATAGCGGTCTTTCAGTACCTCAAGGGGGCCTACAAGAAAGATGGGGAGAGCCTGTTCAGTAGGGCCTGTTGCAATAGGAGAAGTGTAATGGTTTTAAAATAGTGGGGGGTAGATTTAGATTGGAAATTAGGAAAAAAATTTTTCAATGCGAGTTATAGAACACTGGCACAGGTTGCCCAGAAAGGTGGTAGAAGCCCCATCCCTGGAAACGTTCAAGGCCAGGCTGGATGAGGCTCTGAGCAACCTGATCTAGTTGGGGATGTCCCTGTTTCTTGCAGGGGGGTTGGACTAGATGACCTTTGAAGGTCCCTTCCAACCCTAACCATTCTATGATTCTATTATGGGCTGTGGTAATGCAGGTGTTCCTGGTGCTGGTAGAAAAAAGGACTCAGCTTGAAAATGGGATGAGAGTTATGGGGAGGCTATGAGGACTGGGAGAGAGTTGCATGGGATTGGCATGACTGCCTCTTCACCTGTGTGTCTCAGCCTTTGCACAACATGATGTCAAGGGATAGAAAGACAGCTCTTTGGCTACAGAGAGTGGCTATGTTCTGATGCTGGCCACTGTAGGACAGAGGGGAGAGCTTTTCTCAGGTGCCGTTTACTGACAGGGCAAGGCCAAGGTGGCAATGAGTTGTCCCTTTCTTCCTCGGCTTCTTTTGGGGAACTTGGCAATGGCAGCAGACCGCTTCTGAAATAAAGATTCATAGGTCAGCCGGGATCCCCTGTTGCTTTGTCCTAAGGTAGTACTCATCTGGCTGAGAAAATGCCATAAGCAGGTCCTTCTTACATCTGCATCTAGATAGCAAGTTTGGACACAAAGAAAACCAGGCATTTGCTAAAAATATAGCCAGTTACTTCTAAGAGGTGGCTGGCTGGATTGACTGTGGAGAGTGGAGGTCTCTCAGATTTGCCAGGGCAATTTTTACCTCTGACTGACACGGAAAACTAATATACTTGATATGAACAGCCTTGAAAATACAGTGCTGAGAGGGATGGTACAAAGCGAAAGGAGCCTCATCTCACCCACCTTCAGAAAGGCTGCAGTGTGAAGGCAGGCGTCACGAGGAAGCAGTGTTCAGGACACAGCGCTACCACCCTCAGCACGTACCCACAGATCCTGTGCAGCTATGGATCAGGGTAATGACTGGCAATGCTCCTGTCAAATGTCTCACCAAAACTTTTCACCAGGGGGAGCAAAAAGCTCAAATGTGGTTTTCTTTATTTTATTTAATATAGATGCCTCCAGCACAGTCAGTTGCAATATAGTTTACTTTTGATTTTCTCATTCCCAGAAGTTTCCTTTCTCTTCTCCTTGACTGTACTAAAGCCAGGAGTAAACCTCTGTTGATCAAAATCCTGCTCTTGCCTTTAGTTTTGGTATGTTAGGGTTTAGTATTGACAAATACCAGTAAATCTTTCTTAATCTGCTACATTTTCTACAAGTAACTAGCTCCAAGTAGGTCACTCCCAGCTCCATTCTGAGGCGTGTAGTCAGTACAGCATCCCCCAGAAACTATGTTTATTTTTCAGTAAGGATGTTAGATTGTGACTGTAATTGAAGTGGACAACACCTCCCTGCATATTTCTACACTACAGTTCACTGAACTCATTTTACAGGATACTGTATAAAATATATTTGATGTGTCACGATATTTTTGGCATTAGTAAGAATCAATTCTATTTTATCTTTTAATGTAACACAAATGTACAAAAATAATTTAAAGAATACTATCTGAAACTGTACTATTTGCAGAGTGTCCACGTTTGCCTCCTATACAGAGTAATTACAGCTTTGGTATGTGTGTCTTTGTATACACCTTCCTCTCCAAGCCAAAAAGAAAGATTCCTCAAAAACATTAAAGGTTCATAGCCTGCAATTCCAACACAGTGATAAAAATACTAGGAAATTCTTTGGTAAGTTTCCCCCTAACAGTTGTCAAATACATGGACCTGTTTCTCACTATACATATTGCTGTTCTCTCTGCTTCCTTCGGGAATGTACAATTTTTAGTTCAGTTCATATTTGTCCCCTGACCAGAAAGGAAGATGCTTTCAAACTGCGCACTGACCAATGGTTAGGGTGCTGCGCTTGGTGGTTATTGTGTCAGCCACTGACATCTGTGCCTGTTCTGCCTACTTTGCATGGCTAATGGAGGCACTCTGAACTTAAACAGGGGTAGTTTTAATAGGAGGCTATTGTATTTGGAAATTGTAATGTCTGTAAACCTAACTGGTAAGATGAGGGAATATGATGTTCAGTTCATGAGTGACTGTCTATAAAATAATTCTACTTGAGTAAAACTTACAGGAGTAGAAGCTTTGTATAGTTCACATTTTCATAAAATTTTATAAAAGTGGAATCCTCCTGCAAGGAGGGATCACTAGGCCAAATCTGGAATCTGTTCAATAAAAGAAGTGTGATGTGTAAGGATTATAGCCCTTTAAATTTGAACACAACCTTAAGCATGCAAGCAAACCTCTGACAAACAGCCCTTCTTCACGATAGCTTCTAATACTTGCTTACCATCATAACAGGATCTCGTAAGTTTGATTTATTTTTCTCTTAACCTCAGTCGATTCTCAATTTATTCATTAGATCACTCCCACCATTCTGAGTGCTTGAATAGCTATACCACTGAAAAGCATCATCTTGTTCTCTAATCTAAATGAAATTGAATCAATTTTCCTTTCCTTGCCACCATATGTGTATGTTTCTCACAAGAACCCTTTCCCCCAGCTTTTATTAAATCTTCTAAAAGAATCAGGTTGAAGTTATTACATAGACCTGCACAGAGAAAATGAAAAGCATTAATGCTTTATAATGCTCCTCTCCTTGCCTTCCAGAAAGGAAGGAAACACTTGCATCTTGTCATTAAAAGAAATGTTGTATCAGGGCTAAGAATCTATGAGACTGGGGTTTTTAATAAGTATCATGACAATTCCAGCTGATTTTAAACAACAGTTAACTTTGAGAGATAGGATGTCACTTTTTATCAGAGTTTGTACAGGTGAAGTAATGACATTTAAGACCACCTCCCTTTTAACAAAGTGCCATGAAATCATTCATGAATAATGCATAAATTCAAGCCAATAAAATCTTTATGCCATGCCAGTCTCTTATTGGTAGGAAATAAAATTAGAGCACAATGTGCAGTAAACTATGACCAGAGGACTTCCACTGTCATGCAGACATAATCACAAGCATAATATGGGAGAGCACTGAGCACAGTATGCATCTGCAGTTCCAGAAGGTTCACAAGAACCTCTGCAGCAGAAGAGTCTGACGGCATTCCTGGCTGCGAGCAGCAGGCAGAGTTACAGCAGGCAGCATATGGGAAAAGACAGAAATTGGCCATCTGGAAGTAGGAAGTTGCACAGGCCAGCGGATACAGTGATAATGTAATTATAATCACTGCTTTCTCTGTCTTTTTCAGCCAAACTGAGCATTTCGGGGAATTTAGTCTGCAATCTAAAATTAACTGTGAAACATTCATGGTGTAACACAGCCATAAAACAGTGAATCATACTGTGTCATAAAATGGTTTGGGGTGGAAGGGGCCTTAAAGATCATCTAGTTCCAAAACCTCTGCCCTGGACAGGGACACCTTCTGCTAGACCAAGTCGCTCAAAGCACCATCCAACCTGGCTTTGAACAGTTCCAGGAATGTATGATACGGTTTTTGCATTTTGCTTATTAAATAAATTGAGTGCAAGAGATCAAATTTTGTGCCAGCTGCACTTCGGTTATATTTACTTTGTCTAGTAGTTGCCACAAGTCAGACACTTTCTCTAAACATTTGCTTTACAAGTTTATTTGTAGTCTATTATAACAATTGTTCAAATTCATAATCAAGAGAAAGGTAAACATTATTGTTCTAGTAGAGTAAAAAGGCATGTCATGACATGCTGAGTTCAGCTACCCCTGAGTTTGTATCAAGACTGTGAAGACCTGGTCTACTGCCTCAGTCCTGGTCTTTATTAGCATTAGGGGTAAATTCATCGCTTTGTGTGGAGCTTTCAAATTAGGTTAGAAAAGTCATCCAGCAGCAAGACACAACCAAGCACATCCTAGCCAGTAATTTGTTGAACTATCTATCTCAATCACTAGCGAGATACAGGGCTCTGCAGACACTTCAGTTCTTCGCTATGTATCCCCATTGACTTTAGGTAGATAATTTGAACCAATTAGTAAATTCTTTAAGATTTTCTATAGAAAATTCTGTGGCTATGAGAGACAGCATTACCCTGACAGATTTTGAAATGCAAGGAAACGGTCATTTATCTTGCTTGTGATATGAACTTTATTATCTTGTGGAAATTACTAAAATGTCCTTTCTACAAAGGAACTGTGAATGAGTGCTGCTATTGCAGGCCCATACCACAAATGTGTTCCATTCCCCTACAGACATAAGCAAAACTAAGCAACCACCCACCTCTGTTCCATAGCCAAATTTTTAGATAGTTTAGCAGCAACCTCATCTAACAGCAAGCAGGGAGAAAAAATTAATTACATAATCAAGCTGTGCTAGAGATGTAGTCAAGAGGTTAAATCCCACACTGTCATTCTCCTTTTAGAGGAACTTTGTGAGAGAAACAAAACCAATTTTGCTGTATTACTTACTGTAATGGGGTTTGTCTGAGTAGAGCAACGGAAGTGAGAACAGGACTGATGTGCGCAGTCTACTTCTCAGACTTCAGAGAAAATCCAACTATTTGAATGCAAAGGTATCCTGACAAAAGCTGGAAGCGCATACAGACTTGTATATAGTAGCAGCTTGCTACAATAGGCTGTGGATTTTAAAGTCTGAAAAATAAAAAAAGTCTAGACAGGCTTTTGCATTTCACGTAGTAATTTCTTCACCAAACCCAAGATCTGGGGCTTGGTGTTCAATATACCACATCTATAAGTGAAGACTCAGTAAGACACTTAGTAACATTATGGATTTTCCTCTATTATAAATTTTATATCATAATACAATGTTTATGGCTTGCTCATCCATTAAGGTAAGACCACCATGAAGCATTTAAATATTAAAGATTTTACCATGGTTCTATTACACACTTTGTCAAAGCAGGCATTTAACATACAATCACATCCTAATCTGCTATCTTTTGCTGCAGGGTAAGAGGTTTAGGTACCTAGAACTTAACTGTTACAAATGCAGGAGGAACAATCTACCTTAGTTCTACTGCTGCCGTGAGAGCCGTTACGTGAGAACTGCTTTCTGACATGCTTTCTGTTTCAGCACTGCGATGATCAGCTTTGGCAACAGCAGACTGCTCTGGGGCTTCCCACCTGCCTAACAATGGGTCAAACAAAGTGCTATTAAAGAACAGTTGAAATGTGGCTTAGTACAATTCTCTAAAATTGCAGCATGGATCAAATTTTTATTTCCAAACTGATGGGTATAGTCTTTAATTGGAGAATAAAGCACTTGAGAAGAGTTAATTAGAAGTCTAGCAGTTAGATAAGTAGCAATTATTTACCGGCATCTGAAATTAAGCCATAACACAGCAAAGTTCTGACTTGCCCAAATAATCATTCTGAATGGGTAACAAGCCAAGAATACAGCTCAGCTCTGCTCTCTTTCTCCCGTGAAAGTCCCTGCTACTAAAAGTAGCTGCTACAGTGCAAGTGAACCTGCAAGAAGCAAGTCTGTGTTTACTTACAAGAGCTCATGAATGATCAACACAGAGGCCTGAAGCAAAAGGCATAATGTTAGTGGCTGACCTGCTCAATAGTTCAGTTTATGTAGTCTGAAACTGCAGCACTCCACCTAGGATACTGCATGAGACTTTCCAGCTGTGTGGGGTTTGCCTGAGCTGGGCTGCTTTGCATGAGACTAACAAATTGTCTCCTCTGGCACTGCACAAGCCAGACCTTCACCTAGCAAAACATAACATTGCTGTGCTGCCTCCCCTCAGTTGTAAATTTAGGTATATTCACAAAGGATGAATTACGATCTTTTTTCCACCCACTTAAGTGTACTTAAATTTGTTCCCGAAAAGCCAAATAAAACACAGCTTCTCAGCGTAAAAAAAAAAACAACCAACAAAAAAAACCAACAGAAAGGTGCACTTCTGTCACTTGGAAATAGTGACAGTTTTATAATTGCATGTTCATACAAAAAAAGGCTTAATTGTAGAAAGTCATTTTATTGTTGAAATAAATGACTTATTTACAGAGATAGTTATTTTACAGTTTTACAAAGCAGACATTATTCTTCTCAGAATTAAGTATCAAAACAGTGACAGATCTAGCACTGTCTAAACGCAGTTTATTCAAAAAATAAATCTACAGCAATCATTAGACTGAGACATACCAATCACATAATAAAATGTTGCCCCTTGAAACTACAATGGTATAAAGACTTTTTATCAGTCATGATCTAGTGGACTAAGCATCTGCTATACTTCTTTCTTCTTGAGTATTAGTGGACCTACATTATCTCCTGTTAATTCATTGTGCTTGTTGTGGGAGCCATCACATACAGGAAACTGGAAGAAAACATACATGAGGAATTAGTATAACTCTGTACAGCAATTGCATGGTGAATTTTATACTTCTTCCTATGCCAAGAGCACTTTGATAATGTTGCTAGTTCTTCCTACTATGTCCAGTTTCAACATCAAACTCCTTGTCTCCTATCAGACACAGGTCACATGTTGCTAAGGGAAAAAAAAAGCACTGCTAACAGGTAACTAAGTTTGCGAGGTCCTAACAGAGCTGTTCTTAGACACAAAGTTAGGGACAAAGCCTTTTCCATCAAAGAACAGCAAGCAAAGAAGCCATCACAGCCACAAATGGTTTAAGGTTTATTGTGGAACTAGTAAAGTGGTTTTAATAGATTTTATCATTTGCAACCAGAAAGTACTGTTTTAAGGAAAGCTGAAATACTTTGCTGAAGTAGTCAGTCTGAAGGGAGAGTAATTGAGAGAGCTTCTTAAGCCAGGGCAGACTTTTTTTGTTATAACGGGAAAGCATTTGGTACAGAGAGGACAAAACTGGAGCACAGTCAGGACATTCAAAATAAATTGATGGTAGATGAAAAATATTCATGTATATCTAGTTCATTTAGGGGTTACAGACTATCCAAACCAGTCAACTACTGGCTGCTCTGGACCAGATGGGGATATGCTCTTCCTCACCAACACAGGTCCAGCCTTACTTTCATTCTAATATGCACAAGTTTCTAAGTACTGTTTTTACAAAATAAAGTAGTTATCTTATAATTAGTTGCAATATATTTCCAAATATTAAACAAGGCTTGCTTGATTTTAATCTGCTCACAAACGGTCACTTTGTAAGTGTTTCTAGAAAAACTCCACTATGTTTCTTACAAGTTTCTACAGTTTCTTTCTGCATGTAGACAGATTTACAGTGGAGAAAAATAAGAACTGTGGCATTCTCAAAAACCAGGAACATATTCTCCCTTCAGGGAAAAGGTCAACATGTTCACAACCAAAGCACTGAAAAATATGCAAGTTTCAATCTCTAATCCTACAGTAACATTAAGTGTCTTACCGTCTTAGAACGCCAACACCTGCAATAAGCCTTAGTGAGGCACAGATCTTCAATGTTTATTTCATTCACTACTTTTGGATTTTCCTTTTGGATCTTGAGGTTAATCAAGCTATCCTTCTGCTGTTTCTTCTTGGGGAGGAACGGACGAACAGCAAGGTAACCCAGCAAGGCCAACACACCCAGAAAAGGCAATAACCGCAGCCATTCTGAAACTAAAGACAGATGGAATTTAGACTGGCGCTTGACACCACTTCAACATGGTGCAGCATCAGCTACTCTCAAATGACTCCGGCTTAGAGCAGGGAATGGGGTTCCTCAGTCAGCAAGGCTCTGAGGGCAAACAAGACTCTGTGGGTAAGTTTTAAGAAGAAAAAAAAAGACCCAGATTAAAACCTAGGCTTTACTTTAGACAAGGTAAAAACTTGACTCCTAGAATTTCACCTGAAGTTTAATTTTAGCACTCTAGAAGATGACTCAATGGAAAAGAATAAATCCAAAAGAAATAAAAGGCGTACTGAAATAAGGATCCCTTAAATTACAGGGGTTCTGCTCACCTAAGGTAAACCAGCACTGCGTACTAGCAAACTGGGCATGATTACATGCAGCAAGTATATTCAGTGCCAGTATCTTAACATTCTGTACATGAAGAACTATTCACTACATTTTATAATTCAAATTTTAATTTATTTCAGATTTTTAGCTTCTTGAAGTTTTCCTCATGTTATTTGTTTTGAGGTTTTTTTTTTAGAAACTCTTGTAGAAATGATACAGATTATTAGATAAGCACTAGCAAAACCTTCACCAGTCTTTTTGATTTTTCAGAGCTCTGTTTGCTCAGGGATTCCCAACCAGTTTCTACAATACACAGAGAAAGAGAGACTCCTGAGATGGGATAAGTCAAGCCACAGAAAATTGCTTTTTACCAAGCTGAGGAACTTCTTTTAAGTACGAGATTCAAGTATCCTCTGCAGACTTAGCTGCCTTGCTACATCATTATAAATCTTCTAGACATACTGGTGAGAGACTTACTGGACTTTTAAAGAAATTCATCAGCACCTGGCATAAGATCTATATATATTAAAGGTGGATCCACTTTTCCAGCAAAACATGCCATGACAATACTCCAGTGTAATTTAAGTACCATACTGCAATAAAGGAAAGAGTGTTTTTCTAAATTTCTGGAGAGTACATTAAATCTAAACACTGATATAGAAATGGAAGAGAGTTTTAAAATATTTTAAAATGAGAAACAAAACAGCATAATGAGCTGGAGCACAAATAGCTGCACAAGACACTGTAATAAGTTCCTCTTTTAAATTATTTAGGATCAGAACATAGCAAAATTTTGTTCTACAGTTTGTTGTTTGAGATTAAGATGTAAAAGTAAGGAAGTGCAATAGAGCAGGCTAAAGATACTACATAGGTTATAGCTCTCAGAAATTACATTAGCCTTCTACATTATGCTTCATTTTATTTGTAATAATAAAGCACATGTTCATGCTAATATTTTTCCAGTTAAAACACAGTGGCTTTTTCTTAATAATTTGAATTTTCTGAAAGTACACCATGTAATGAAAATACTTTGTGGGACTAATTTTATGTTCTTGGAGCTTTCTATAGCCTTTGAAATGAAAACCACACTTATTGCATTTATCTGTGAATGTACCACAACTATATAAATGCCAAAGGCACTGCAAGAACTTTCAGTGGTCTTTCCACACCTGCCCTTGCAGTCGTCCCTATGCACAAAATTTGCTAAGAGTCACTGCAATGGACTAATCTCTGTTGCTCTTTTCTCAGTTCTTCCAACAAGCTGTAAACCCTAAATATTAAGGATTAACACGGAGATACTTAAAAATACCGAGTTTCCTAGACAGCAGTGCCTGTTTGTCTTTTCTATCATTACTGTTAAGTAACAGCAAGACAGAAATTTAAGCAATTTTATTCTCCCAGACAAGCTTGGTGAAAATACTCATTAAAAATCAAAATTGCCTGAATAATCCAGTAGAGACAGACATTCCATTCTGAACTACAACAGACAGCTTATTTCTACCAGATGCTAAATATTCAGTTCTCACAAATACCTTTCTCTCACTACCACCTGAAAGGACAGAGAATAGAATAATCCAACAGAAGCCATTAAGGTAAACATCTCAGAGACTGTCTCAAAGAAAGAGATAGTTAATCAGGCACCCTCTGACCTCACACTACACATGACCAAACCAATGCAACCACCATTTTAGAATGCGCTGGCATAGCTTCACTTACTCTTTGAATTAGCAGTACCAGAAAGGACTAATCAACACCCCAGAAACTTTTATGAGACAGTGGTAACTCTGGTGTTAGAACCTTGAAGCTAAAAAGTAAATTATATTAACTACAGACATGCAGTACAAACTAAGCCACGGTCCAGCCTTGTCACTCATATGGCAAATATGGTATCATGTGAATAATGTCAATTGAGATGCACTGTTCCAGAACACCCTGTCAACAGGAATCCAAATGCGCTTTCTGACCTTACATGTAAGACTGACTTGGAACTTACTTTAGAAAAGAGGAATATTTGGTCACTGAAAAAAAAATTCCAAATTGAGTATCTAATCTGACTGTTGGCAGAGAGGTGGATCTCTACAAAGCTACTCTGAACTCCAAGACAGAACAGACATTCCACCAGGTGCACCATAACCAGAAGCAGGGCACTTATTAAGTGTGTGATGAATATAAGTGGGCTAAGATTGACACACAAAAAGGAAATGTCTTGCATCAGAATTAAACGTTGTTAAAAGAGATCAGCAACTCAAGTGGCATCTCAATATAGCTTGAAGCTCTCCAACATGACATCAAAATTGGAACAGTAGTCATGTCTATCAGAGACTCATAACCAGTTGCGGTCATCTAAATGAAACAGGAACATGATGACTGTAACCTCTGAGAAAGGAAATTAGAAACAAACTGGAATAGGAAGTACAAGGATATTATTTATCATGGTTATTCTTTAATATTTGTATCATGCTAACTGCTGATAAAGAGTTTTGTCCTCACTAGCCAATGATTTCTTTACATATTTCTAATCTGGGAGTCTCTGGACAGTCCCAATTACACCAATGTGTACACTAATAATAAACTGACTTGTTATTGCTAAAAGACTGCCAGAAGCGCATACTTTTAGACTGAAAAAATCAATATGACCATGCTTCTAGGGCATGAGAGGCAAGATACTGTCACAAAGTAAAAAAGTCACAGATCTTTGGACTGGGTGGGCAGCAATGGGAGAAAAGCTTCACCCAAACTAAAGCAATGATATCTTCCTACAACGGTAAGCTGCTCTGTGTTTTTGAAGCCATTCATACCTTTCTGAAGCAGATGTAAGGCAATTCACAATACGCTTTATTTTCACAGCTGATATCTCAGAATTCAGCAATTACATTGATTCTGAAGATTCTTTATCAGTTCTGCTTCATGGGAAGAGGTAGTCTTTGGAGCCAGAAATGGAGAGCAGAGTATCGAAGAGGTTAGTCTTCAAACTTGACTTGTGTTTGACAGAGACCAATCCCAAAGATAAGTCCTGGAAATATCAGGAACATTGCTGAAACAGGAATGTCCAGAGAATTCCAAGAAGCTGAGGCCACAAACCATAGGCCACAGTTACATTTTCGAGGAGAGGCTGTCTTAACTTTTAGTCCAACAGTAATAAGTCAAAAAAAGTAAGAAACACATGCAGTGTGAACAGAAAGGGACTGGCCAGCCACAGAGAGTCAAATCAAAGCAAGTGGTCCCTGGTTGTCCTTCACCAACTACTCCTTTGATGTCTTTCATTTTGATTTATGTTTTAGCTAATTTCTGTGGAAATGACCCTATGCAGACCCAAAAGCAGCTTCTTGCAGTAACAGCTCAGCTGCAAGCCATTCATCAAAATGAAGATTGGAACTGTGATTGAATTTGCATGGAAAATTTCACCAGTTTAGGGAATATACAAATTACTTACTCAATTACATTCTCTTCAGAACTAATAAGAAGTTCTACCCTAACTATTTTCTGTGGTTTGCTTGGGCCTCTTAAGGGTGTTCTCATTGCTACACAAACTACATGCAGAGGACTCCACACACCACTTTAATATGTCTATAAGCTTATTCAGCACATATGGAGGTAGAGAGGTGACAGTTCTTTTAGTGACATAGCATACTTTAAACAAAAGCCAAAGCTTCGGTTAGCAAGCCACTCTGCAAACAAGAAATTAATTGTTCAAATGGGTTCTGAAGACTCTGCTATCGTGGTATCACCTGTCCTTCCCTCAGTACTGTAAAAGATGATCCACAAAACCGTTGTCTTATTGCCTGGCAGCCTGTTACATTAAAGTTCCTCTTAACAGGTATGCCAAGTGTAAGACAGCCCACACAGGACTGTGTCATGTCTATGCAAAGGAGACTAGCACCTAGATTCTTACATAAACCTTGAAATTCTCTTTTCTCGCTCTGACCACATGCTATTTTGAAGTGAATGTCTATGTTGTTTTAATAACATGTACCAGGATAAAAAGCAATGCCAGCATGAGACAACACTGTTAATTTCAGCAGGCAGGAGAAGGCAAGGGTAAAATGACAAGAAAGTGAAAGAGGCTTCTGAGCAGCAGCAGCATGACAATTCAGATATCTATTTTCAACCCCAAGGTCAAACATTCTTTCCTTCCTCCCTCATTGCTTTTACCTTCAGGAGTTTTGCACTGGACATCAACTCTTCCTATATTTAAGCCAGCACTTTTCCATTGTGATTTGGTGAGGTCATGACAGACAACAAGCGTCTCAATATTTTTAATCAGCACACTGTACAGTATCCTATACAAAACGATCCTCCTATCTTTTGGGTCTGCTTTTTCTACAACTGATGCACTACAGGAACTGAAGTTGCATCTGCCTGGAAGCTAATGCTTTACAGAAACAATAGAAGAGCTAACAAGCAAAGAACTGCACTGTTGCAAATTTGGGTTCTGGCCTGCTTTTGCAAACAAGGTCTATGCTAGTGAGCATTTTATAGTGCTAGTCCCTGACTAAGCTCAGTAGATGCCACCAAAGGACAAATATTAACACACTTGAAATGTTTTAAGATCAATATTATTTCTCACCTTCCAAAAAGAAGCAAAGAAATGCTTTTTTGAAAGAAGAAATCCATGTCTGGCAAGAAAGAAATCCATGTCTGGTGAGACATGGATTTGACAGACGGACCACTCGGTAGTCAAGGAATTGGCTGGATGGCCGCACTCAGAGTGGTGGTCAACAGCTCAATGTCCAAGGGGAGACTGGTGACAAGTGGCATTCCTCAGGGGTTGGTATTGGGCACAGCCCCATTTAACATCTTTGTCAGTGAAATGGACAGTGGGATAGAGTGAACCCTCAGCAAGTTCGACAACAACACCAAGCTGTGTGGTGCAGCCGATACGCGGGAGGGAAGGGATGTTATCCAGAGGGACCTTGACAGACCGGAGAGGTGGGCCCGTGAGAACCTCATGAAGTTCAATCCTCATGAAGTTCAATCAGGCCAAGCGCAAGGTCCTGCACATGGATCAGGGCAATCCCAGGCACAAATACAGGCTGGCCAGAGAATGGATTGCTAGCAGTTCTGAGGAGAAGGACTTAAGGGTACTGATGGACGAGAAGCTCAACATAAGCTGGAAATGGGTGCCTGCAGCCCAGAAAGCCAACCGTATCCTGGGCTGCATCAAAAGAAGCGTGGCCAGCAGGTCGAGGGAGGTGATTCTACCCCTCTGCTCTGCTCTCATGAGACCCCACCTGGAGTACTGAGTCCAGCTCTGGAGCCCCCAGCATAAGAAGGACATGGACCAGTGGGAGCAAGTCCAGAGGAGGGCCACGAAGATGATCAGAGGGCTGGAGCAGCTCTCCTACAGGCTGAGAGAGTTGGGGCTGCTCAGTCTGGAGAAGAGGAGGCTCCAGGAAGATCTTATAGCAGACTTCCAGTACCCTAAGGGGACTTATAAGAAAGACAGGGAGAAACTCCTTATCAGGGCCTGTTGTGACAGAATGAGGTTGCCCAGAGACGTGGTAGATGCTG
Source organism: Chlamydotis macqueenii (assembly GCF_036417535.1). NCBI lineage: Eukaryota > Metazoa > Chordata > Aves > Otidiformes > Otididae > Chlamydotis > Chlamydotis macqueenii. The sequence continues at coordinate 27,773,879 of NC_141559.1, forward strand.
CACCTCTGGAAACATTCAAGACCAGGCTGGACAGGGCTCTGAGCAGCTCAATCTGGTTGAAGATGTCCTTGCTCCTTGCAGGGGTGTTGGACTAGATGACCTTTAAAGGTCCCTTCCAACCCAAACTATTCTACGACTCTACGAAAAATATTTCACGTTTGATATGTCATTTGCCAAAGAATATGCTCCTCTGTAATTTCTAGTAGTAGTAAACATGAAAAAGAATATTAATTTAATCTTCTCTATTGTCTAATAGCCTTTCACTAACAGTAATTCAACAGATATAATCTTGTAAATTGCCGCTGCAAAATAACTTCCAGAATTGGGAATCCCTTCCTCTTAGAGATTTATGACTTTAGGACAGGATAGACTAAGACCACAACAACAATACAGAAGAGGTGGCACTTGCCAAAGCAATCCAGTTCTCTCAGATGAAACTTTAGACTGACAGCAGCTCTGAGTGCAGATAAGACAAGAGTCTTTAATGAGCAATAAGGTTTCAATGACTTTCAATAACTTTTAAGCACTAAGAGAGGATCATTTTTTAATTTACATGTCCAGAATGTAGCATCCTATGATTTCTTTTGAAAAGCCTCACCATATTGCACTTACTCTATGCCATAACTTTAAGCGCCTTTTACAGTTTTGCTGGTTTTTCCTCCATTTTCATTCATATCCACCTTCAGAGGAAGATATACAAGTATGACAGCAGATACTAGTCTAGTCTAGCTGACTGTTGAAAAAAACAAAATGAAAAAAGTGTCAAAATGTTGTCTCTACAGTTATGTGTTTTTAATTATACCTCTGAAACTACCAAAGCTCATGCAGCCCACTGGAGCAACAGTTAAGGACTCTGGGGCGCAGATAATCCTTTAAAGGTCCCTTCCAACCCTAACTAAACTATGATTCTAGAATTTCCCTTTTTAGAGTGTTTAGCACAAGACCAGTCAAGGAAATCACTAAGAACTAGAGGCAGTGGATTTTTTCAGGTACGCTCATTAAATTCTACCAGGTCTCAAAGCAAATTCTGACTCTGTTCCTTCTTTTACTTTTGTTTAATATTTTGGGGACAGACATTTCACACGTTTGGTCTCCATTTAAGGTTTCAATTGTTTCCTTGTTGCCTTCCCTCCAAATTCAAGGAAGTACCTTGTCAATGGGCTAAACAACATGACAGCAAATAAATTCTCCCCCACTGATAATTCTACCAAAAAAGAAAAAGTTCTGACCAGAGGTTTTCAGAATAAACTCTATTGCTACTACATAGTGTGAATAAATACAGAGACTGCACAAATAATCCTGTTGCAGAAATGTACGTTTGGACAAGTGAAACAAGAAGAGATTAATCTCAGGCATTACTAAGCTTAACAAATTTTAAGTACAATTTGTGGTTAAAAGAGCAATGACTTAAGTAGCAAACTGCCAAATGCTAGGAATACAAGAAGCTGCACTGTTCTGTAGCTTATTGTATCCCCTTCCTCCCAACTTTGCAGCAGCTGAATTTCCCTATGCGGTAAATTTTATTATTAGCATTTTAAGATGAAAGACTAGTTGCAGGGCAAGAAGAACAGTTCATTTAAGACGAGTTTCCTTGTCATGGGAAAGACAATGGAACTTTTAAGTTTACAAGCAGCATAAACATGGTGGAAAAAAAGCAGTCAAACCTGGTTTTAAATAAATTGTGCCTGTTCTACATTAAATAATTTTCCAGCACTATTAAAGTTATATAGCTTAGTGCTGCAAGATAAACATATACGGTTGTTTCTATGCTTTGAAGACTTGTTCCATTTACAGAGACTTTCTGTTACAGCATTCCTCTTATTTGTTATCACCAAACTAATCTTGTCATTTGACACTACTTGAGGTTCTGCCTGTATTATCTCAGCTGAGCCAGGGCTCAGATGGTTCCAGTTTGCAAAGCACTGAAGTGCACTGAACACCTAAGGAATTTGCTAGCATTTAGCTTGCTTGCTTTCTTGTTTGCTCTGTGATAGAGCTACGATTAATAAACAGGTATTTTCACTTATTAAAATACTTATTAAAATTATTAAATAAAAAAATCCAAGTTTGTGTATGTAGCAGGCTCCTAGAAACAGATCTATTTTTTTTTAATCAGTATAGATGCTCTCCTTAATTTTTTTCAGCAAATTAAAAAGCAGTGTTTAGCCTTCAGCTAAAAACCCATTTTCTTTATGTGTGCAGCCTCTGACTTGTTGGTACTTGCACAGAGAGGAATTTTAAGTACAGTGCAAACGAACTGGGGCCGAGGAGTCTGATACGCTTTACTCTATCACTACATTTTACTCTGACTGCTATTATCTACCTCACAGGGCATCTTAAACCTCTCGCTGGATAATTTTCCTGCTGAAACACTCTAACGGCGATTTAACGCTTGGGGTTCCCCCCTGCTGTAACAGGTAACTTCTTTAGCGCGGCCAGGAGAAACCAAGCGATGCCTGGAGCAAGGAGTGCAAGTGGCAGCTCGACACGGGACAGGCCCCGGGGGAGGCGCCGGATCCGGCCAGGCGGCAGTGCCCAGGCAGATTCCCGCCGCCCGCCCCGGCCTGGCCTGGCCTGGCCCCGCCGGGCCCCCCTGGTCCCCCAACCTACCTGTGAGGCGGATGAAGCCGCCAACGCTCTCGGGCAGCGGCAGGCGCTTGAGGTACGCGGGTAGCTGGACCTTGACGATGCGGGCCAGGCTTTCCAGCACCATGGCGGCGGCCGTTGAGAGAGGGGAGGAGAGCACTCCGGGGCCACCGACCGCCCCCGACGCGGCGACCCGCGCGCTGCTCCTGCCGCGCATGCGCCGCAGGGCGGGACGACGCCGGTGCCGGCTCGGCGTGCGCGTGCGCCCAGGGAGACAGCCGCTTCGGCCGCGCCTCCTGCGGGCGCCGCGAGGTGGGGGCGGGGCCAGGAGCGCTGCAGCCGCGAGGTGGCGGGCGGGCGGCGGCGGCGGCAGTTGCCGGCCGTTGCAGGCAGGAGGGAGCGGCCAGGCCAGCGGGGGCCGGTGGGCAGCGGGGCCGGGACCGGAGCGGTGGGCGGGGGCTGAGACCGGGGCGGGGCGGTTGGTTGCATCCTTCTGAGTCAGCTGTTGTGCGGCCGGCGGGTGTGTGGTGGCGTCCCCCTGGTCGCTTAGGCCTTGCTTAGCCTGGGCAGGCCTCGCTTGAAGGTACAGCTAGGGAGGTGAGGGAGTGTGACTGCAATAACGTGTGGCTTGTGATTTATAGGCTATATGTAGCCACCCTGTTGTCACCCTGTTGTTGCTTTTCATAGAATCATAGAATGGTTAGAGTTGGAAGGGACCTTCAAAGGTCATCTAGTCCAACCCCCCTGCAAGGAGCAGGGACATCCCCAACCAGATCAGGTTGCTCAGAGCCTCATCCAGCCTGGCCTTGAACGTTTCCAGGGATGGGGCATCCACCACCTCTCTGGGCAACCTGTTCCAGTGTTCTACAACTCTCATTGTAAAAAATTTTTTCCTAATATCCAATCTAAATCTACCTTCCTCTCTTTTAAAACCATTACCCCTCGTCCTATCACAACAGGCCCTACTGAACAGCCTCTCCCCATCTTTCTTGTAGGCCCCCTTGAGGTACTGGAAGACCACTGTTGATGGTTCATGTTGACAGTCTTAAAAATATTGAAGTGAAAGACTGAAGATTTTTCTTCATATGAATGCTGGTTTTCATATGGTATCATAAGTCTTCTGAGGTGGGATTACTGAGTGAGTGCTGAGAGGTTTAATATTACAGGGGGAGGCCCATCTGCGTCACATTTGGCAGTAGTTTGTGCAGAACAAGCTGTATCTCTGAGTGCATTATTTAATTTTATTTCCTTTTATTTCAAAGAGACCTGTCCTTTTGGGATAGAAAATTGCCACTATATAGCCAGGTGAAAAAAAAAAAGAGAAGTATGCAGCCATTTTGGGTAGATTTAGACAATCCAGCCAGACCAGAAAACTCTTGAGTTAGTCCTGTGGACATGAGTCTAACACCATTTGGTTCAAGATGCTTTGCTACTGTGAGTGAATCCATCAAGTGCTATTAGCATATAGCACAGAGCACGAGCATCTTCAGGAAAGCTGAACCAGTGCAATCCTTCTGGAAGACGTATCTCCTTCCTTACATGATCTTGTCTGGAGCACAGTTCTCTCTCCTCAGTGTATGGAAACCACACTATATCTGCCCATATCAACTGTGCACTTTTCCTGACAGCCCAGAATTGGTAATTAAGAAGTTTGCAGGTAAGTTAATAGGGTTGAGCAAAGCCATGAAAGAGTAATTATAGGTATTTCTTGAGTCAGATGAACCCACTGGTCTCTTTGGCTGAATCTACTTGGTAGTCACATTTGCCTTGTATTGACTAGGATATACAAACCCCGTGCTAGATTTCTTTCACTAGTTTGCTTTAGTGATCGATTCAGGACAATCTTAACCAAGAGTTAAAATCACCATAAAGAACTAAGGCAAAAAAAAACCTGTTCTGGTTTTGTTAGTGAGGGGGCGCCTAAGGTGGTAGCTTCTGTAGGAAACTGCTAGAAGTTGCTCCCCTTTGGTCAGTGGACTCGGCCGGGCCTAGGGCGGACCCGCTGCTGGCCAAGGCCGAGCCGATTGGGTTATGGGCCCAGCACGCTTCCGCTGCGACCGTAACCCAGAGGTTGATGGATTGAAACCATCCTCTGCTACCAATCGGCTCGGCCTTGGCCAGCAGTGGGTCCGCCCTAGGCCCGGCTAAGTCCACTGAACAAAGGGGAGCGACTTCTAGCAGTTTCCTACAGAAGCTACCACCTTAGGCCCCCCCTCACTAACAAAACCAGAACAAACCCCAAATACTGGAAGCTAGGTTTAAGACAAACAAATCCAGCTTGTTTGTGCTTCTGGCCCGAATATTACTTTTCTACCGGTGACCCTACATTAACATTTCCTGATGAATCATCTTCTTTAGCTAGTGAAAATATTCCTGTGATCTCAGATTATCTTAGTTTCCTGCCTCAGTTAAATTTATCCTTGTAATGACTATGTCTGATGTCCTAAGATGATTCCTTCTTGTGTAGGCAAATACCTGCTATTAGGCAAGATAATGAAAGAGCAAAATGCTTGATTATTCTGCAAAGATGATAAATCTGATGTCATGATGTAACCTTGTTTGTGAAACTTTCTGAGGGAAGAATACATAAGGCTGAAGAAACAGTAGGTAAATCCCCCAGCTCTGAGTCAAGCAACTTCACAATGAAGTTGAGAGCCTCTGTCCTTCCCTTCTTCCTTTCTTCTGCTCTTCCAGCCTTCTCTGGATGCCAGCTGTGATACTGGGAGCCCAGCTGACGTTTCACTAAAGCTCCTGAGTCTCGCTGTGCTGCCTTTGATCAGCGCTTTGCTCAGCACACTGCTAGACAATCAGCACATATGGCAATGAGGAACCGTTCTCACTGCACCTTGGCTGTCTGCATAGGTATCAGTTCACATGAGTGATGAACAGTTTTGGTATATGAAAGGCTGAAGTCATAGATGATGGAAAACCTACAAAGAAAATGAAGCCTGAAAGAGATTCTTAACTGAACTGGAGGTGAAAGATGGTCTTTAGAAATCCAGTTTGAAATGGGGCTCAGGAGATGCCTGTCCACTCTCCAACTTGCCCTCAGACTTCCTATTTGACTTAAGCAGAAAAATGTAAGCTGCAGGCTTGCTCAGTCCTGCAGAAGAGAACAGGGTTTTATGTAGGAGTCCATCTTCAGGAACCACATTATGGGGTCAGAACTTAAGATCAGTAAACATCAGGAGGTTTACCAGGCAGGTGTAATATCTTCCTTCTGTCACACACGTTTAACACCTTACGTGGACATTCTTATTCCATAGGCAGATTGCTTCTGCAGGGTCTTAACAGCGTTCTTTTCAACTTTGCCTCAAATCTCAATCCTATTGGATATCTGGAAAAAATTATAGATTTTGTGGGGAAAGTAATATGCAACAACTTATTCTTGCGTATTTAGCTTCAGTTTGTGAACTGTTAGAAAGCAGAGATTGCCTTTGCTTTTGTGTTTCATGCAGAATTTGGCCACTGAAACTCTGGTATTGGCTAGGATATATAAGAGTTGCTGTAATAAAAATAACAGCACAAAAAGCCAAAGCATAGATACTTGGACAGAACCTGGGTCACTGACACTGAAATGTGCTTTCGGCAGTAGGTGTCCTCTATCTCTGGGATTTTCCATCTAACAAGAACATGACAAATAAGATGGAGCATGGAGCCCACGTGAAGAGATCTACATAGTTAGTGCTAGCTCAGGTCTTTTACATGGAATTCCCAAAAAACAGCCCAATTAACTTACTACTATGCATGCTTTGAAGAGCATTGTAGAAAAGTTTGTGGCACAGATGCAGATTGTTTGGCAGAGTTTATTCTGCCAAGCATAATGTCACTAAAACATAGTTTCATTGGTCTGGCTCACCGTAGAAATGAGAGTGGCCTTCAGCATCCGCAGGCTGGTTGGTCCTGGTCCAACAGAACGAGCATAGGTGAAAAGAAGCTGGTTGTTTTCCTCCTATTTTTACCCTTCAAAAATCACTTAATTTCCCTGTGCCTTTAATTCAGCTGTAAAATGAGATAATACTTGCCATTCTGTCTAGAACACTAAGATTTGCAAAGGAAAAGACCATTTATAAATTATATTTATTTATTTTATTGTACCTAGTACACACCAGTACGGATAAAAGATGAAAGGTTCTGAGGCAGCAGACACACAGGCCTTCCATCTCTAAAACAAGCCTAAGTAGTAATTTGCTCAGCACTCTTTCATGGTAATGAGCTTGTCTATCAACAGGATGTCTCGTGTTGTTAAAACCATTTTCTTGGAACTGGCATTGCCATTTTCCATACTGAGTGCCTGGAATAATCTCTGCAGCAGGCAAAAGTACTGTTGTCAACTAAAAACTGTCCTGTTGCCAAAGGGCTGGCTTCTGACATCAGCAAACACAAGCCTCTGTCTAGGAGGAAGCTAGATCTCTCCCTTTGTTTTTGAATCATTTCACAATGGGGTTTAATTAGCTGCTGTTCTTGCTGTATGCAAAGATCTTTCACTTCCCCAAAAGCAAGCAAAATCCTTACACCCAAGAGGGGCTGTAGAAACTGATTCACTTGATGTGATGTCTCCATCAGTTAGTTATGCAGCACTGTCAACACCCAACTATTTAATAATTGAATCTCAAAAAACAAGGAGATTGGCTTAAAAATGTAAACCATGAGAGCATGTATATAAGGTTACTTTCATCTTATGCTTATGAACATTACTTAATTGCCTTTAGAAGAAAGCTGAGATTGTCATGCTTTCACTTGACTCTCAGAACTGGTACCTTAAGTGGCTTCTGCCACTTGGCTTTCTGCTGTTCTGTGGTGGGCAAAGTGTTTGAGAGAAAAATGAGTTAAGGAAATAGATCACATTTATAATAGAATTGATAAGGTAATTTTGTGATAGCATAATTTTCATATTATAAAATTGCTGCTAAATTAGCATGATATTACTTTTTAATCTAACTAATGTCCAAGAATTTTACAATGTATTTTGAAAGCAGGTGCTATTGTAATTGCCTAAATAACAGCAGTGTCTTACTAATAGCATGTATTATTCTAGAATTCCCTGTGGCTTAGAAGGCTATTTATTGTCACAGGCTGCAGAAAATTAATCTGTGAAAAGAACGAAAACAAGAGTGTAAAGAAAAATGGCAAGATTTCTAAGAATTGGATCAAGTTCCAACATGGCAACTTTATGCATGAGAGAACAGAGAAGCAGACGCTGGTTTTATTTATTCTAGAAAAATACCATGCTTTGATCTCTCAGCCACAGGTTTAACATTTTATTTTTTCCATCTGACTACTACTGTTGGGAAGTGGGAAATGTTACCCATGAATTATGGTTTGGGGGTATGAAACGAAGTTGAAGAAAACCGCAACTCAAGAAAGGTGTATTCAATGCTAATTTCCTAGATATCCCCAGATAAAGTTCAGTTACTTTCCACTTACATTGTATGTTTTTTCCAAGCTGGAACTGTCTTTTTATGCAATGGTTAGCACTGGTCCACAGTAGTGGCTTCTACAGCTACTGTAATATTTGCAAAAATAGCACAAGATGAAACGATGAATATCTACTCAGTTACACTAAGTTACTGATTTCAACTGCCTTTATTTAAAGTACAGAAAGTAAAAAGTTGTGTGACATGAAACTATTGTAACAAACATCAGTCAAGTAACACTAACTGCACAAGAATGTACACAGTAAATATAATATCACAATGAGTTTAAAATTTTGACCCATTACACGAATCATCCAGTCTTTCCATCCACATTAGGTAGCTGATCCGACATGTACTGCTCATGAGGATCCAGACTGATCTGATCGCTGGTCGCATACAGACTTGTACAGATTTGGAACTTTATTGGCTTCCAGGGAGTTGCTAAGTCGCAACAGTTTTACTCAAATCAGAACAAGTATCCTTAGGATTCACTAATACCTTCATAAAAGCCCAGATACGTTACTGATTTGTGGCAGGTTCTGCCTGGTTTGTTGCAATAAACTAGGCTGCAAAATTCCCGGATTGTCCCCTAGGAGGAAGCTGCGGTGATGGAAAACAGATACATCCTCCCCTATGCTGAAGGACCTACAGAGGACAAAGCTGACGTAATCTGGGAAGTACATGCTGCTCAATGAACAGATGTGAAGTAAAACCACGATCAAAACACTACAAGCTGCTGTCTTATGACAGGAATTCCAGGGCAAAGAAATTACATATATGTCAATATATTCTCAGCAGGGGACCTCTCACCATTCCCTTTTAAATTGCGTTGATCTTTGCTATCAGTGAAGACTCTATACCCTTGACCAGGCAACTAAGGGTATATTTCTTCCCTTAGTACTTTACTCCCTTGGCGTAATAGCTGTCACTGAAAGCTGTTTCCGTCACTTTGGAAGACAAAGGTGAGAATGCCACAAGACTAATTCCTGTGATGCAATGTGCATTCGTTGGCAGTGGCTAATTATAGCACAGAAAAACTACCAGCTTCCCCTGGCGAGGTCAGAGTACATGATCTCTGCAGTATGACTGCACTCTGCTCTTAAGTTCTTCCTGTGTCACGATGCTCACTGACTGCAATAAAACAGCAGTTTATCATTCCTTCTCAAGCTGCTGTGTAACAACAGCACTATGGAGATTTCTGAGCCTGTTTCCCTGTTCCAGGGTGAGCCACGTATGGCACTGACAGTAACCAATACCCCTTCTCTGTCATCTCACAAGAAGAGAAAAAAAAAAAAAAAAAGGAGAAAAAAACCCTGACAACAACAAAAAAAACCTGCCCCCAAACACCATGCCTCTTCAATTTCAGGCAACAAATATCTATCTCACAGAAAAAGTGGCTATCTCAATTCCAAGGCAATTACATGGAAGAGTACTACAGCAGGTAAATAAGATTAATATAGCCTCTTTTATACCTATCTTAGTAATGCTTTTTCTTTTCTGTTTTTCATAGGCACTCCCTGTCCTCTGGATTTCAGGTCAGCTATAGCACAGCTCACTTCCAGATCTAGGTAGCTGGCTATTCCCTAGAAGATTTGTAAGTTACTTCCTCACTTACTTTTCAAGATATTGCCATAATTTTATATAAATTCTGTCCTTCAGCCCAGTATAGGGAGCTGTAAGGTCTGTAAATACATTTTTAGAAAATCAGTTTATTTTTTCCCTTTGAATCAGCAGAGAAAGCACAAAAAAAAAAAAAGGATATAAACACATCACCTCATAGTTTACAAAACTTACTTTACAGGAAATGTAAGCCTAATGACTGTGAAAGGTAAAAATGAAATGAAAAATAAATACATGGTAATTAAGAGGCATTCATCTTGAACAACATGCTAGAAGAATGCTTTTGGAAACTAAGAAAAGATTCTAGTAGCCTTTTTTTTTTAGAGCAGAGAGTCTTTTATTGAAAACTAGTCTTGTCATGGATGTCTATAGTTAATTTATTAAGATGCTTGGGAGTGTTTTAAACTCCTTCCCCAAGAGGAACTAAATTATTTTTATTCTTTTTTTTTTTACACTTTATGTGAGTTAATTTGACAGCTTCAGGGACAGAAATGTTGTAATTATTCAGAAAACGGGTACAGTAGAAATGGATGCTGCCGCACAGTCCCTCAAATTGCCTGTCCAATGATTTGATACTCTCAAATATCCTGAACAATGTAAGGGTAAGCATATCATTTAGTCTCCAGGTACCTGAGTCCTCCATGCCTAATTGCAGCAGTGCTTGTTTTTCTAATATGGGAGCTAAACAGAGATCATAAAATCATTTACCATAGGCCACTAGTCAGGAAGGACTAAGAAATTATCTTTTCCCCTGTTAACTCAAATTTAAATCACTGTGACTGAGAAAATTACTATCTTGGATCCCACTACGAACTCCTTAAGCCAGTATTTTTCAGTGTTTTTTTTTTTAAGATGATGTCCCATTATCCAAAGAAAAAAAATAGCAGCTCTTATTGTCTTTATAAAAATTAAGTAACATCTATTGCTGTAAAAGTGACAAATGTATGTAATATTTTTTCAAAGGCTGAAAAGCATGCTTGCCCTTGAAGAATAAAAGTCACTAGGAGTGCAGAAGCTAGGTTGCCTTTGCTTTATAATTTGCAAAATTTTCAACAACTTGCTAACACCTGACCATGTTTTGTGACTGCTGTGTGTGTCACAACCCAGCCTCTCAGAAATACAGCCCTGATCCAACCCCCTAACCAGAACGATGAACAGTGTCATAACTGGCTAATTTCAGTATTAGTGATTTAGAGTCATCAACAATATTTCTTGAATTACAATATGACAGCAAACAAGAATAATATTCCTTCCTTCTAAGAGATATATTTGGCTGGGTATTTGAGGTCTAAGCAAGCTCTTGGACGTCTTATTGTTAACTGGGATATACTGAAAACTGAAAAGATCAGCCAAATCTTTAAAGATGCTGTTGCTCAAAAGGACAAAAAGAAAAGTTAAATGACTGCTAGTAACACACGATAGTTGCCTAGTTAAATCGGTTGTCTAAATACACAGCATATACTTCTGTCAGTTCAAAGACAAACAAAACAAACAAAAGAATCACCTTGAAGTATTTCTGTGGACTTTCTTATTTACGTAAGGCATTATTTTAAATTAAGTCAATACAGCATCAAAAAATTAAAACATTGCAACCGACAAGACTATGTAATAATTTCCCCAGGGAAACATAGCATTATTTTGTATAAAACAGAATGGAGGGGAAAAAAAGAGAATGTTCTACAAGGGAAAAAAAGCTTCTAAATTAAGAGTGACAGAAAGTCAACCTTCTACCTCTGCTGAAGTGTAATGCTTATTAGCTACAAATCTGTGAACAATTCACCAGCAAGACTGGCTCAGAAGAAGGGAGAATGGCCAAGAAAGGTAGTTTACTGCAGGACATTTGGGAAGTCCATGGTACTAGGGCTCCTAACTCAGAGAGGGTCCCTGCTCCAGGTCTTCTGGAAACACTGGCTTATCTCTGTGGGGAAATCTCCTAAGATAAAACGAGGTTTATACTTCAGTATAAAGTACACCATCACTGTCCTGATTAGCTCAGGCTAACTAATTCTCTGTAACTCTAATCAAACAATGAAAATTGTACTTAGCGTGTAGGAAGCCAGGTGAATGGAAGCCTACACTTCAAATCAATCAATGCAGCATGTTGTGAAGTCTGAACAGCCTATACTAGGGAGCCTGTGAAATATGTTAGCTAGCCTGTTTGAATAACAGCAACTTCTACAGTGTATTAGGTCAAATCATTTGTGAGACCTAAACATTCCTCAAAGGTTGTGGTTTGCTTAGCACATTTGCATCCTGGAACATGCATTGGAGGAGCAACCGAATTAGGATGGTTCTAATCTGACTAGTAATCAATTAGGTCAAAGTAATAAAAAGTAGACATATCCTGAAAGCACTTCAGAGAGTCCTTGCATGTCTCCTTTAGTAAACACAATAGGCAAATTAATTACTGCTGAAGACTGCCATAAGAGGTTGGTCATTTTTGGTAACAGTGTAACTCCTACAGACTTCGCAGACTTACAGAAGGCAGCCTGAGGGGTGGAAAAACAGGTATAACAAGGAAAAGCAACCACCTCCAAAGGGAAGGGGTAAAGCAGCTCACCATTAAACACCTTTTTGAAGAGATCTCAAATTGATGTACCCTGGCCTACTGAAATTGATAGAACTCTGATTTGCTCCAGAGAGGGGTTTCACCTGCTGAATTCAGCCTGTGTTACCTTGTTTTAGCAACTGTGACTAATTGCTCAGCCCTTCACACCCCTATTTTAAGACACTATTTTGCCATGTATATATATATTATCTGTGTTTATTCAGGAATGTAAAGAATTCATACAAAAGAAGAAAACAAAGGTTAGTGACTGTATGACAACAAAACTGTTCGTTTTTCAAAACTGGCATCATAATTACACCGTGCACGTGCTCAGCTGAGTTTCATCTTCAACATCCATACGGCTGAATCAGCACAAAAAATGAACATTGTTGTTGACACAAACTGCTGCTGACTTGAAAGGAGTATCTTTTTTCACTTAGATCAAATGGTAGTTTTGCTGTGAAAAAAAAAAAGAATGCTCTGTATCAATACTAATAAATATCCTGTATCCATTTTCAGAGATTTTGTTGTTTAGGTCTGTGAAAATAACATAATGAATTTTATGTTGTCAGAACTTTATTCTTTTAAAATCGCTCTTATTTTCTGAAAGGATTTCAAGAGGAGAGAAAAATCTTCAACTGAAAGAAAACTATGTTGTCACTATGAGGCTAAAAAAAGCGCTAAACAAAATCCTGAAGACTGGAAGATTTTGTGGAGAAATTTGGTCTGTTGATCTTAGTGTGAGCTACTGAAGCACTTTATATTCTTGTGAATCCCACGTGACCTTCTGCAGACCATAAACCTTAGCATGCCATTATTCAACAAGCGCTCAGACTTTTCACTGGGACTCATATGTGGACTTAAACATTAGATCTTACACGTCTCTACACAGAGCAGCAACAACTTAAAATGGATCAATACAGGGACTGAACATACTCCGCATTTTGCCCTCTGACCTAGCAGTGAGACAAAAAGCACTACTATACAAAGGAAACACATGGAATAGCTTGAAATTTTTTTCAGTGAGAATGTCAGAGAAGCTGTCAAAGAAACAATAGGAGATGAAGAATTGCCAAGCTGGAACATGAGACAAAAAGTTACCTTTTATCTAACATTCCTTAGAAAGCTAACTGCTGCCTAAGGCACTGACCTTGGGTTGGACTCCAGATGTGAAAGGGTTTTGCTACCTCTTCTTCCTAAGAGGAGAAGTAATGGTCCCAGATGTAAGAGCCAGGGAACTGAGCACGCAGTACAAAGGCTGTAACTATGACCTTGCTGTCCTTCTTGAAGGGGAGAAGCCCTCAGCTACACAGGAAAGGCTGCTGGGCTTTGCTATTTAATATACAGAGAAGGTGGAACCCTATGACATCCCCAAAGCTGTTTTTGTTTCACTGTCATGTAATGGCACTTGGGTTGGCAAATTCAGCCTTTTTATTTGTTGTGTTTAAAAAAGCCAATGGAACAATTTTATTTTATCAGCGTTCTAATGTGATCTTATTCGTTGTGGTCTCCATTGAATCAAAAGGGTCCCCAGTAAGGTGAGTTTTGCTCAGATTAAAGAAGGATTTGACTGCAAGCTTGATTTATGGTAATTTAAGGAAAAACAAGTTGGACAGGATGCTGAAGAGAAAATTGAAGCCTGGTAATACATGCAAACAGGGAGAGGCAGTTGTTGTTCATCTTCTTAGTGCTTTGTTTTCCAGCAGCAGAAGCTGTTGTGTTTTGTCTCCTCCAAACAGGAACTAATAATGATCTACTAGATGGACTAATAGGAAGAATGCTTTTCTTTCCTAAAAAGGAAGATCTTTCGGAAATATTTTGCATCTTGTTTACCCCTTTCCTTTCAGACATATAAAGCATCCCATATGGAGTGCTGATTGGTGTCCTGGGTGCTCGGTTGCTCCACCTGTTCTGAAGACAGGTAGAATAACATGCTCAAAATGTAAAAATGGCTGGTCTCAGGCAAGGGGAAATTAAAAACTGACATTGAAGGGCAAGCAAGCTACACTAACCTTTAAACTAAGGCTGGGCTGCTTTTCCTTCAGGTCCCCTCTATGCTGAGGGGAAGTTTTATAACAATATATCAAGGCAATCTCCATTCATGCCTGCTCTGCTGGTCCATTACAAAGCAGCTGAAACGGACTGGTAAATTCAGCCTTTGGAGGTTACTGACCACTTGGCTGCACACCATACTTGAAAAAGCAAACAAAATTCAAAGATGGAGTTCAATTGAGCTGGTCTGTTCTCAGTATTTCTGTGCAAACTGTTTATTACTGTGCCACATCTACTGAGCTATTTTGCATAATAAACCTCTGAAAATGTAACCCAACTCCACTATCATATGAGGATTAGACATGGTAATACCTCTCTTCAACCATTTCTGAGGATTAGCTTCAAAAATCAAATTAAAATGAAGCAAACACAAATAGACTGCATAGTTCCATAATAAGTTGCAACACTCATATTCAGTAAGCATGATCTGAGCCCCCTGCATTTTATATTACCATGTGAGGTATCTGTGCAAGTAGCATTATAGTACACCTGCTGCATACCGTAAAGGTGAGAAACTCTCTGTATGGCACATCAATATATTAAGGTTATGAGGCCTTACTTGCCTGAGTATTCCTTCTGAAGAAAAAAAATATATCTATTTGAGTTTATTTATTTCCAAAAATATTTCCAAAATACATGACTTTTACCTCACAATTTGAGTAAAAAGAGATGAGGGTGAGAAGTAGAACGTTCTCCAAGCAGGACTGTGTGCTGTGACATGCAGAAATGGCCACAGAACTGTGAGTACATGTCTTGTTTTTCATTCCTACAAAAGTAATTATTTTTTAATGCTTTTTCTTAAGTGTACTTAAAGGTCAGTATTTAAATTGATGTATTTGTTTAAAAAAAAATTACCAGCGAGTGTAATAAAGTGTTTGTCTAAACAGATATACTAATACAAAATATGTAAATCTGTTTCTGAGCAATGGCTATAAACAAAAGCTATCCAATACATTTTAAATTCTATTTGGGGTCAAATGCTAATAGAGGTATTGATTTTAACACATAACTGATGAAAGGCACACAAACAAGACTTGATTTACCAGATTAACAATTCCTGTTATCTTAAATTAGCAGGGAAAATTACACAGTCAACAGTGTTTGTGCTGTTCTTCATTCCTTTCATTATACAGTAAAACGAGAATCGCAAGCCAGATCAAAACTCTTAATATAGAGTGATATTAGAAGTCATTAATGTCAAATAGTAATTAAAAATGTAGAACCTGAATACTGTTAAGTACCTACATCTCCTGAGGTGACAAACAATAATGAAAAAGTTCAGGAAGTTTGTAAGCAATTTACAAGGCAGAGAAAGATGTCTGTGACAGAAAGACAGATATGCTGGTGATTTGGAGCAGTCTAATAGCATCTATAATCCCAAGCAGGCAAGGAACAGCAAGGTGTTTTTCAGCAGTATTCTTGATTAAGATCATAAGAACGTTAATGAAATAGTTTGGGACTACACTTCCTGAATATACTGTTCAGTACAATTATAATAATAATCAGAAAATTAAGACTAAACAAGGAAGTTGCTAGGAATGGTTTCGTTGATCACAGAAAGATAACTGGACTTTACAAGTACAATGCATTGTTTTCTCTCTAGCCTGTACATAATATGAATGCTAAAAAACTATCGCAGTCCTATTACAGTACTATTTTTAAAATTTAAAAAAGAGCATCGCTCCCCTAATTCACTGCTGGCTATTCTCAAACTTCATACTGAAAACTTTGTTATACAATCAGGTTTTCTGAATATGTAGATAGCAAGAAAACTAACAGTAGTGCAATAAAGGCACTTTAATGAATGCAAACTCCGTTCCAGTGGAATGGATTTAGCTAATTACATAGCCATACTCCCTGGACAGCAAATGCCATGTTTATGAATACAATATATCCCCTCATTATGGCAGAAAGGAAGTCTGTCAATCTTTCTCTGCTTCTTACTTCACAGGAGTCCTTCCCCACTTACACAACTATGCATAAATCTACATGATTTGTGATTAAAAATCCTAGATGAGAGCGATTTGTTGACCCATGCTGCACAAAATAAAAAACCTCCAAGGAGCGGGGAGCATCGCGGAAGGTATCACTGCAAATTAAAAAATTATCTGATGACCCAGGCCCTTGTGGTGACAGTCTCTGTTATTGTATCATCCCTTTGGTGATGTTTGTTTTCCTGTACCAAGAAGCTCGGTTTGGTTTAGCTGCATGTGTCGATATGCTCCTAAAACAAGGTTTCCAGGCCTGTTACTCTCGCACCAGGCCTGCACTCCTTGCTTGTTGATGGTGCTTCTCTCCCGGGCAAGAGCCGACCGTTACCTGTATCCCTGGCACCACACTGACAGGTGGGAGCCCTTTTGCTTTAGGGCCCCCGCTGCCCTGCCGAGGCGCGCTCCTTGCTCCGCTTCCAGACGCCCCACCGAGCGCTGCGGCGCTCAGCGTGCGGAGGCGCTGGGGTTCTTTCTTCGAGGCGGAAGAACGCAGGAGCCACGCTCCTCGCCGCGCCGCCGCTCAAACTAATTTGCTGTCCACTGGGACGGGCGATGGAACAGGGGGCCGCGAAGGGCGGGAACACAGCAGCCGGGATGCCACAGCTCTCCTCACCCGCTGACAGCCGCTGAGGTCCGCTTAACGCGCGGAGGAATACCGCGCCGCCGCGTCAGCGCAGAGATGTAGGTCCGGCCACCGCCGCCATTTCGTGGGAGGGCGGCGGCAGGGAGGGGGTTTGTCGTCAGCCGTGCGCGCCGCCGCGCCCAGGGGGAGGCCGCGAGCCCGCGCCCGACGCGGAACCCGCGGGCGGTCCTGCTCGGGCGGCGGCAGGACGCAGGACCACGGCGGGGCGGGGCGGGGCGGGGCGGGGCGGGGCGGGGCGGGGCGGGGCGCGGCGCAGCCCAGCCCAGCCCTCGCCGGGGCGCCCGCGGGCAGCCCCAGAACCTTCCTGCCCTGCCCTGCCCTGCCCTGCCCTGCCCCGCCCCGCCCCGCCCTCTTTGCGCGCCGGCGCGGCGCTCGCGCCTACCGGTCGCGAGATCCTGCCCCTTCTTCAGCGGGTTGGGCCACAGTACACATGGGCGGCGCATGCGCTCGGCCTCCCTGTGGCCCTTGGCCCGCCTCTTTCGCTCTCCCACCCCCGAGGAGGGGGGCGCTGGTGGTGCGTTTCGCCTCGCCCCGCCCCGCCCCGCCCCGTCATCTCCGCCTCCCGCCGCGTCTGGGCCTGACCAACAGCGGCGGCGGCGCTGGGCTTTCTCGCCCCCCCTCTCTCTCTCTCGGGCGGGCGGCGCCTCTCAGCTTTTGCCCCCACACCGTCGTCCTCCTCCTCCCGGCGGTGACGGGAAGCTGCGTGGCGGGCGGAGCGCTTCCCCGGCAACCTCCCCGGCGCACGGCCTCGCTGCCCGCAGGCAGGCAGGACTGTGGGCGGCCGCCGCGCTCCGGTCGGGCGCCCCCCTCGGCTGTTTCCGGAGGAAGGAGAAGCGCAGCTGCCCCCTCCCCCCTCTCCGCCTTCCTCCCCCTCATCCCTCCTCCTCCTCCGCGCTTGCTCCCTCCCTCCCGGCCGCCCCTCGGCGCGAGCGGAGCGCGGAGTCACCGCGGCGCACAGACGGGCCCGGCGGCGGCGGCACTCGCACACAATGGCGCTGAAACGCATCAACAAGGTGAGTGCGGCGTCCCCTCCTCCGCCTGCTCCCCGCTTCCCCCACCCTTCTCCGCTTCGGCCCTTTTTATTTTTTGTTTTGGCTTTGGTGGTTTCCTCCCCCCTCCCCCTTCCCCCCCCCCACCTTCTTCGCACACCCCCGCCCCGGGAGGAGGGGGGCATGGCTTCGGGGGTGCGCCGGCCGCGCTGGGCGGGGGAGGCGAGAGGCTGGCGGAGCGAGGCCGGGCAGCGACCGGCTCCTTCCGGCGAGGCCGCGGCCCGGGCGAGGCGGTGAGGCCCCAGCCCTGGGCCTAGGCCCGGGACCTCCTAGGTCGGGCAGGGCCTCGGAGGGCAGAACGGGGCAGGAGGGCTCTGTTGGGGCTGGGGCGGGGAGCGGCAGCTCCCGGGGACACTCAAATGTCAGCGCAAACCCGGAGCCACCCCTGCGCGGCGGTGGCGTCGCCGCCGCTGCCCCGCCGCCGGCGGCCGGCCCGGAATGTGCCGGTTCGTGTGTGCCGGAGGGGCTTTCGGTCCGATGGCAGCCTTCCCCGGAGCCGGCAGTCGGCCTCTCGGGCCAGTCTCTCCCCTCTGGCGTGCAACTTCTTTCCCGCATTGTAAGATGGCGGCGGGTTCGCCTAGTTCGGGCTCTTTCCGGGATCTCTCGCTTTCTGCAATAACATGACACACACACACGCACGTCCGCGCTCCCGTCGGCTCCGGAGCAGCTGCTGCCGTGCCATTCTCTCCCCGCGTTCCCTCCCCCCTCCACCTCGGGGCCGGCTCGGCCCTCCCGCCACCCGGGGACGGCCGGTCGCCTCGCCTCGCCCCCCGCTCCGGGCGGGAGCGCGCACCGCGCCGCCGCTTCCCCGTTGCACAATCGGAGCCGGGTGGAGTAACTTCGCGGCTAACTCGGAAAAAATGCCGAGGTGATGAAAGGGGAGGGGGTTTGTGTGGTTTTGGGTTTTTTCAAAACCTCTCTCAAGGAAGAAGGCTCTCGACGTGAGGTTGCGCTTGGGCAGCTTTAGGTTTTCTCGGCGGCAGCTCTTCGAGTTTGAGGCTTGCTGGGCTGTAACTGCAACCGCGATGGGAGCGCGGTGGCGTTACCGGGAAGTCGCTGTTGATCTGTGCTCCTACGCGAGCGATGGGGAGCGTTTACGTATTTCAAGAGCTGAGAGGAGTTTCTTGGTCATCTCGTAGCCTGCCAAGATGGCAGAAAGTCAGCCTGTCCTGAAACCGATGAACTGAACTTCGGTATACAAAGCACCTCTTATAGACAGTGTATAAAGTTTGCCACCTGTAATTTCACATCTCTTCAGCAGTGCTTGTGGGCATATTTTGGTCGAAATGAGATTATTTATAATTTGTTAGTTAAAGGGTTGTTCAGTTATCCCTGAAAATTTTAAATCTGCTCTGGATTAGTGCTAACTAAGTGAATTGTCTTTTTGAGTTACGGCTGCACTCTTACAAGAATTTAAAAACAATTACTTTTGAATCTGCTATCAGAACTTGTTCCCCCATATTAGTGGATGATATCACTTGAGTTGAAACACAGCTAGGATACTCCCTGGTATGCTTTGTCATCAGCTCATGCTTATGAAACACATTCAGGCACTGCAGGTAAGAATTTATTGTCAAATAATAAACCAAGGCAAACCCTCACTTACGTAGCAATCTGGTGATTAAAACCCTAAAACGGTTTAGCGTGACTCTTGAATTGATAAGTCATGTCTTTGACTTCAAGGTTTTGGCCTTTTGTGTGCAGTCTCTTCTGTATTGGTCCTTACGTTCTATGACACTGTTTAGTAGCAAGCTTCTTCCTTTGCCCAGTGCTAGAGTTTGGGATTAGTAATGTGGCTAAGCTAGGGTTCTTTTTTTTTGTGTTGGTTTCTGTTTTGGGTTGTTCTTTTTTGTTTGTTTGTTTGCTTTTTTTGGTTGAGGTGGGGTTTTTTAAGGTGCTATTTTTAATCAATTTAGTCACACTGTGCTACAAGATACGCTTCCAAATTCACATAGTTCACAGTTTTTACCTTGTATTTGCAGTCCTGCGAAGTCAAAATGATGATGTTTTGCTATACTGAAACCATTGCTTGCAAGTTGCTTTCTTCCCAAGCATGGTTTCAGGTAGGAATGTTTACTGGGATTGAGGCTGAAATCCAAAAATAGCAGTGCCGATTTTGTAATAAGGTGGTTATTAATTTAGATTTTAGTCTTGACAACCAGTAAAGCCAGAGAAAGGCACTCTGTCACCAGTGAGCTGGGATCCCTTGTCTTCCAGTCGTAAGGTCACAGATCAGACCTTGAAACTCTCTGCTTCCTTGTAGTACATTGTTGGCACTAGATCAGAACAGGCTAAAGAGAGACCAGGACCTCAGAACATTGTAATCACACATAGCTGATTTAGTCTGACTTGTGGTATTACCTGTCAGGGCTAGAATTCATTGTCTCCTGCAGCAGATGACATCCAAATGCACCAGCAAAGGTATTTTCAGTCTGTTTGGCTGACTCGCTCTTTGTGGACTTGATGTATCAAGCAAAACGAATTTTTTTGTTATATTGGATAAATCGACTGTGTTAGTGTGTGTAAGTTTGATCTGTAGTATGTTACACATTCAGAATACAAAACCCCCTACTTAAGATATAACTGGCAAATTTTGCTTTTGTTTTGGAAATTAAAGCACATGAGTATTCATGTGTTACGTGTTGGATTATCTTCTTCTGGAACACCGTTCATACAGCGCTCTCCAAACTGAAGTGGTTGTCAGGTACATAGCCAGTCCCAGGATGATTATGTTATGTTGAAACTCTTCATCGCATCTGTGCCATCTGCCCTGAGGGTAGCCTGCATTTGATTGGCAAAACTCTTGCTTTTATTGATAACTACTTGCTTTGCACAAGAGTGGCAGTTGTTTTACTATAACAAGGGAGTGCTTTTGCCATGGAATAATATGAACCTACATCTTAATTTTAACTGAAGATGAAATTTTTCCCAAATTATCATAAAGGCAATGGAACAGAGTCACATTGATTTATGAGCTTGTATCCAAATGCTTGATAAATGGTTGTGGCACATTGTCTTGGTCTGAAATGTTGAGTGATGCTCACTAAACTCACATCCCATAATTGCTGCAGCACATTGGCGCTTCCAGTTCGAATGATGATGATCCGGTAGTAGGGAAACAGTTATGTAGGAGTAGGGAATTGGGAATGCGTAAAATTGAGAAGATCCGAGAACATTACATCATTGATACACATCCGTTTGTCACTGCTACACACATCCATTAAAGAGAGGTAGTATAAAAGGCCTAAGTGGTGATCTGGATAGGCCAAAATTATAACTAATACAGGAGATGTATGTGTGAACTACCTTGTCTGTGAAATCCTTATAGAAAACTTGTGCCTGCTCTGTTTTCTGTCCATTTAGTTAAGCATAGCACAACCCAGCATCATTACGTCAGCAGATTTTATTAGAAAATCCTAAGTGGAGTTGGCATCCTGGAAGCTAAAAGCTGAAGGTGGCAAAACCATTTATCGCTACTTAAGTGCAGGTAGAAGACCTCCATTGACAGCGGTGGAGTGGAGACTAACTATTTTCCTCAAGGCTGTAGCCTCCAGCACTGTTCATAGAATCATAGAATGGTTAGGGTTGGAAGGGACCTTCAAAGGTTATTCCTAGATGTATAATTAATTGCGACTTTAACCCCACTCCTCCAGATGATCATAATAAGAAATGCTACTAACCCTGGAGATATCCATAATATTTTTCAGAGATGGATGTAGTATGCAGCAATTAAGACAGCATGGCAATCTGCATTAGTTTAACCAAAGGTATAGCTTTTGTAGAGGTGAAGTGTTATAAAGCCTGCTTATTTTGTTTTAAACTGATACTCTTTTATTTTGAACTCAGTATGAAACTTTTAAAAATCAGCTTAACTAGAAAACGCTGTTTGGAATTAAGTTTTCTCTGGGTGAAACATACAATACTCTTGCAGGCAGTCTTGGATTGTGTTTGCTGGGCTTATTCAAAATAGTTAAATAACTTGAAGTTATGTGATTGATCTTATGCTTTGAAATAAGTCTGGATTTGTCTGTTTAGGGGCTCAGAAAGTTAAGATTAATTAGCTAATGAAATGCAGTTGATGTAAGTTCAGTTAAAATGGTTTAAACTTTTGTGAATGCCCTCTCTATGTATTGAATTACCTTTTTTACTTCAGTTAATTCACCTTAACTATTTGGAGTATCCAGGTGTAGACCAAGTCCTGCCAGAAGTAGATAATGCAGTGCAACTGTGACATTTGGTGATTAGAAGGGTCATTTTGAGCCAGAAGGCAGTGGTTGATTTTTAAATCGTGAGGTTTTGGTAATGGAGTTTGGGAAGCACCAGTATCAAAGAAGTTCAGTATTTTTTAAAAGTAAGAATAAAGTTATTCAGCATCAAATGAAAACTGTCATAATTTAAATTCTATTTAAGGTTTAACTTCTGAATAGTCAGAAGAGACATTTATACTACAAAATGAATATCATGAAGATGGAAATATGTTTCTTAATTGGGTAGGTTTGATACCTGCATTCAAGTCCAGCCTTTACTATTAAGGTCTTGGATGTGTTTTAAGAACTGGTCATTTTTCATGAGAGAGGAAAACTGATACTTCTTTAATGAGAAAGTTTAGTCTGCAGTAACTTAAAGATTTCTACTGTTAATTGGACACTGTGCTTGTGAAACAAGTTCCCAGTCAGCAAAGATCTTTAAATGTGTGCATTGGAATGAGAGGAGAAGGGGATCATAATCTCACTTAAGTAATTTACAGAACTCCAGAGTTCAATATTCCATTAGATGGGTACTTCTTGAATAGCTTAAAAACACAGTTCTCCAGTATGTTAAGGATTTGGGTGGGATAATGTACAGGGCAAGTACAATACAAGGTTGTCCAGCCAACATTTCTTTTTTATGGTCACTCCATCTTTTAAAGATCTGGTTTTTAAAGTAAGCCAGTGCTTTTGCTATTATGCAATTCTGTGAGTTTCTTCTACAGAAGAGCTGGTGTAGAACTCTCAGAATGAACTCCCTTCAGCCGCCTCCCAAGTCTGTAACCAGCTCTGAAACACTAATGCGTTTCTTTGCGCTCACACGTTAATGGGTAAAGGAGGGGGGAAGGATGTCAACAGCTGTAAGTAGCAGCTGTTGAATACAGAGCAGTTAAAACTGTGAAGGCCACCTCTAGCCTGGCATCATCCTTTGCCCGTGGATGTTTTCTCCATATCCGCTGGGTTGAACTGTTGAAGGAGAGAGAGGATAGAGGTTCTTAACCTTGTCTGAGACATCAAGTGACAGCTGGTAAGGAGTGGAAAAGGGTAGAGCTTTTGTGTAATTCAGATTAGGGCACTGATACACAATCTCCGATAAGTCTTTCTGCTGCAAATATTAAGGTTTTGCCACTTTAACTGTCTGCCCTGTGTTCTTGTATAGGTCCCTCCCCTGTGCGTCACAGCTGGCAGATGGGAACATGTGGTCTGTGCTTCAGCATTAGGTCTGATATCTCATTATAAGCTGACTTCTGTTGATAGTTTAGGCTAAGATGCTGTAGCTTACATTGAACCGGCCCAGTTACAGGCATGCATTTTCTCCTGTGACTCCTGCTGTATAATATGCAGAAAAAATCAATTAGAGTAAGAAATGAAAGCAGCAGTGAGAACATACCTATGATTGCAGTTAGTAGTGCATTTTTGTATGCAGGGGTTTTTTTTTTTTTTGTCAAGTTGGCTTTATCAGGAGTCTTAAACTGTGTTTTTTTAAACTTCTTGAATCTAAATTTTATGCCTCAAGTGCAAAATGGAAAGTACAGAGCTTTTTAAAAAAATTGTATTCAGTGGGCTTGATATGGGGCACTGATCTGGTGCATTAAATGTGGTAGGTTGTGTTGGGGAACCCTTGCAAAAATTAAAAAAAAAAATAGTTAAAATTGCATTCACAGGTTTAAGTTGACGTTTATGCCTTTGGCAAGTCTTCATAAAACACTTAGATGTATACGAGGTTTAATACTGAAAAATGAGCCAAATAGAGCATTGCAGGAATCAGGACTGAAAGCTAAATAGGTAGAGGAGAATTTTTTGTTGCTGTTGTTTTGTTTTAACATTGCTCAGAGCCTTCTTACCAAGAATAAACTTCAGTATTAAAATTTTGTGTAAAGGAAGCCTTTGTTCTGAACCTTCATCATCCCTTTGAGATGCAGGATATGCTAGACATCTTCAAGATCTCGTGCATTTTTTTTCCAGTGTAATTGTGATGGGGTTTTGTTTTGGTTTTAAGAAAGCAAGATGGGAGGATTGCTGACTGCTTTGCAAATGTTAAGGCCTGGTAAAAAAAAAAAAGAGGATAGAAACGTTTAATTCTTTCAACAAGCCTCTGGACACCAGAGTTGCAAGCTGAACTGAGCATGGATGCTGAAGTGCTTTAGGTCTTCCTGACAGAGGGCATGAGGATTGTGTTAAGTGCTCAGTTAACTTTATAGCAAGCTTTCTCTGTAACCTGGAGTTAGGTTTGGCAGATGCTCATAACTTCTATGAGCTCTTCCAAAAAGCTCTTCTAGGTTTCTAGTAAACATGAGTGTCCTGCTCTAAGGCAGTATTTCCCAACCTTTACTGGCCTATTTGAGTAATAATGCCAGATAATTCTCTAAATCAGATAGCTGCAAACTTTGTTTTTAGCCTTAGTTTTAATTTCTTGTTGCCTTGGATGTAGGAGAATTTCCTGAATGACAATTTGCAGGATGAGCAATGACCCCCTTCTGTTCCCCTAATTCAAGTTGCACTCTGTTCATAAATATGCTTTTAAACACTTTTTCCTTCATAATTTTTTCTTTTTTTTAGCTTTTTGAAGACCCTTGTGGACATCACTGTTCAGTAGATAGCTGAGGTGGAACTCAACTGTAAGAGCAGCTGCACTCCAGAAGCAGTTTTGGATTTTTTTTTGCTTTTTTTAAGATGGTCTCTTGGCTCAGTGTGAGCTTACTTTGTGTGTAACTGTACCTAAACCTGTAGACAGGCCCTTAGTTTTGCATCTCTACCCCTGGCTGTTCAAAACACAGAGCCATTATGAAGGATAGTTATACCCAATAGCATAATATTAGAGGGTAGTTGTACACCTGTAGATAAGCTGGTGTAATCATCCCTACGTAGTTGTGTTCATAGAATATACCCATATGGTATATTGCAATAGCTTTCACATACATCTTTGGATTCATAGAAAACAAAGACTGGTCGAAGTCAAGACAACTTTTTAAAAGGAGAGCTGATTGCCAGAGTTCATTAGGTTAAATAATTAAATTTCAGAATAATAATAACAGGCTACATCTAAACAATCACACTGTGTGATTGCAGATATGTTATTTGCTAGAATATTAATTTGATAACTTTCTGTTACAGGCTATTCCTTTCCACACAGTTCCTTGAGAATATGGAGAATTCTTGTACCTTTATTCAGAAAGTGCAGGGTTACTAGGTTAAGTGCCCAGTTAAGGCTACTTATGATTTCTACAAAACCTTGTCCCGTATGCTAGCAGTTCCCAAAGTTTTAGTTTGTGTAGGTTTTGCAAGCTCTAGGAGGCCTATGTCACATCCAAGTCCAGGGCAGTGCACATACAGATGCTGCGTGTGGCTGATGGGTGAAGTGCTGGTGACTGAGGTTCTGCTGTACGTTACTGTGTCTGTGACAAGCTGTGGAGCAGTGTGTTGGAAGGCTCTCATGTAATGCTGCCAAACCCCAGCCTCTAATGATCATCAAGCTAGTGTTTGTGTGAAATTGTCTAGCATAATGCCAAAATCTTGTTTCTCAGTGGTAGCCACCAGGCCAGAATGTCATACTTTGAATATAAACATCTTTCCAAGTGCGTAACTTCACATTTGTCTATACTGAATTTAATCTGTCCCTTTGTTTCTCGGTCATTCTGACTCATTTCATTCTGTTTCATAGGTTCATCTTGCTGCTTTTCTTGTGGCCTGTTTACACTAGTTACTACCTTCTATGAGGGCTGCATTGTAGTCTTGAGTTACAGAGCCAAAGATCATTGTGGTTCATGCAGGAAAAACCTCCACGTGAAAAGTGTACTAAGTTTCAGGGTCCAGTATTCAAAAGCTTGGAAATGCCAGAATTAAAATACCTGGTTATTGTTGAATGGATAGGTAGTTAACTGGTGCTTCACTTCATGCTTTTCTCTTCAGTGTACTTCAGTGTGCTAGTTTTGGCTGGGATAGAGTTAATTTTCTTCATAGTAGCTAGTATAGGGCTTTTTTTTTTGTTGTTGTTGCTGGCTGGGGTTAAACCACGAGGTGCTGAAAACCATTAGGTACATTGTACACTTTCCAAATTTCAGAACAGATGAGAAGAGCTGTAGACAATAGTCTCATTCACAAAGGGCTTGTGTACTGAAAGGTATACTCTTTGAAAAGATAGTGTGTAGTCATCTGAGTAGTTTGTATCACGGTCCGAGCACACAGTGACTTACAGTTGCACAGCAGTCTGGCATTTCCTTCCTTCAGTGTAAGGCTTAAAACATGAATATTTCTGAGTGTCCTGTAATGTACCGCTATGAAATTGTTGCTAAACATTGTACAAGCAAGCACCACGCAATGTGTAGCCTGAAAAATCTAGTACTAAAGGCTTGAGAAAGGAGAACCATGAAAAATAGAATAAGCAGAGTAATGAAGATAGGGATAATCACAACTGCTACATTTCTGGTCATATTTTGGGTTTCTTAAAAACTGTTCTGGGCTCTTTGGCCATCCATTTTCTGCGACTGCTCTTCATGTGTTTTCTGTGCATATTTGTGCTAATGTCTTCTTTTTTTTAAACAACAGTAATCTACATCTTTCTGTATTGTGCACTGTCACTATACATTGTTTTTATCCATTTATTAAGTGTTCGCCAAAAGGCCAGCTTGTTGGAAACTGATAATTTTCTGCTGTTTACACTTATGTTGTGATATGTATTGTACCAGTGCTTTCTTATTCATCTTAGAAATCCACATTCAGTGTTCTTTCAAACTGTTATTTTCTGCTTCCAGGGGTAATTAATTTTCATGCTGAAAGGAATGTTGCAAATGCAGGTGTGTGGGATGAGGCAGTAGTTCTTTGCTGGTTGACACTTCCTAATCTTCAAACAGGCTTAAATGTTCTTCCCCTCCCTTTATAGCTGCTTCCAATCCTTCCTTCTTTTTTAAAGCTGTTTTCAGCTGTGAGCTAATGAGTAAGACTAATGCAGTGATGAATTTCTGGATACTTACAGTTTGAAATATCCCGTTTGACACAGACAACACTAGACAAGCTAGATGCTAGACAAGCATCAGATTAATAAATGTTGATTTTCTTGTTTGGTTTGTGGTTTTTTCTTCCTTTTTTTTATATATATTTTTTTTTTTTTTTTAAATTAAACTTCTGGTTGAACTGCATATCACCTTTCATGCCCTCCAAAGTAGAATGAGTTCCTGTCTGGAAACTTAAAGCAAATTAACTATTTTTTTCCATTATGCTTTCTTGAATACAAACCAGAAAGCTGCAATGTATGATTTTTAACAAATCATTGTGTTACAAACCAATATTAAATCTAACTGTGGAAGAAAGATGAGTGATGTTCTGCCACTCTGGTGAGAGTGATCTTCTCCCATTCTGTGTTTAAGTCAGCTGCTACTATAGTTAAGAATAAGCCCTGGCTATTTCCAGCTTAAACTAGAAAAATGTAGCAGTTGTGCCACAGGGAGTATGAATCCTGACACATGGGAAGAAAAGGAGGCAACACTGATGCTGCTCTACTTGGTACCTTGCAAGAAGGCAGCTTGATAGGCATCAGGCTGTCATTTCTTACTGAATTTGCTGAGACCTGAAGACTTCTGTGAGAAGAGCAACTAGTTTCCTTAAATATCTTTCTTCACTGTCTTACTCATGCTTATTTGAATGAGGTATCCTTTGTATTATTTAAAGGGTGAAGAAAATTCAAAGAACTTCTGTAATCTTTTAAGTAGCTGGTAGAGAGGAATTGTTTGAGGGTCTTTCAGCAGCTTTTCTGACAAAAATAATTAATAATAATTATTATTGTATTTGTGCAAAACAGGCAGATCAGTTAGCTTTTATAACAATTTTTTAATTGAAGGTACTGGCTTATTTTATATTAGATTTTGATGAATTTATAGAGAAAGAAAAGAGAAGATTAAGAATGTGTCTATTTCACCAATAAAACCATGCGTGAAATTGTCAGAAGACCATGGTGCTGAATTTGTGTTAAAGCAGATCTGTTTGTTGGAGTGACACATTCTGTTGCTGTATTTTCAATTATCTCTGTTTTCCAAAACTCTGTTGCAAAATTGTACATGTATTGCTTCTTGTACATGCTTCATTGCTGTTGTCTTCTAACAGTAGCATCGACACTTACTCCTTGAACAGTGTTTGAATCTGTAAAATGCTAAGTGACTAATCATCCCTGTGGAGAGGTAGGAACTATCACAACTTTATATTTGGAAACTGGGACAGAGAAATGGTGATATGCTGGAGCTATCCAGAAACCTGTGGCAGTGCCAGAGACTACTAGTCACAGTTGTAATTCAAGACTAATCCTTTCCGATGGGCATATAACACATCACTCTGAACCAAATTTGGCTTATTTCTATGCAACGTCTTTTGAATTTGCTTCTTGGGGATTCCTGCCCCCCCCCGCCCCCCAAGCCAACTGTAAAGTGAAAAACTGTAGCAGCTGACTTCAGGAATATGTGGGTTCTACTGTGGGGATTTTTAAGAAGATTTGGGATGAGGCTTAGTGCCTCTTGGCAAAGGAGAGCACTACTGAAACAGAACATAAACAGAAAGAAACAAAGTTGGAGATAGTAAGTAGTGCAACAGAAGGAATGTTAGAAGCATAAAGCCCATATATGTAGAAATCTTACAGAACAATGCTTGAGAGCATTTTTAATTCTAAAATACTAGTTAAACTCTGCTTTGTAAAATGAAACTTAACAGAACAGAAGGTCTTTACCTTCTTGGTGAGAAATGGGTGAAAGCAGGAGAACAATTAGGAGCTGATATTTTAATTTTCTTTTTTCAGTCAGCTCATGAAAATGATCAAGCTTGGTTTTACTGTCAGAAATATTTTTCAGACTCAATATTTTCCTATTATAGAATAGTTGTTCTTGATTCCGAAGATGAGAAGGAAGGTCAGCTTGTGTTCCTGCTGCTGAGTGGGAAGCTTAAAAAAAAAAACCCCCTCCTCCCTTTATTTGAATGAAATGCTTCAACTGTGCTCCAGATGTCACAGCTCGTGTGCCTGCGCTTGTCTAGGTTCCAGTTATTCCAGTTTGCCTGTTGGATTCAGCAGAGTTGTACCTTTCAGAAGGAGACACTTTTTAAAGTTACGCAGAGAACTTTCTGCTTCCTGGTTGCAAAAAGCCTCCCTTCTTTTGTGTAGATGTGAAGTGTCGCAGGCTTAAGAGGGAGGTGAAATAGGTCTGGTGTTAATGTAAGCATGCAAAGCTTGCCAGTGTTTGCTTCGTGCTTGCCCAAGTTCTTCCACAATGCTTCATGCTCTGCTGAAACAAACAGCTTTACTACAAACTTTACTCTTCTGGCCATAGTACCTAAGAGGAGCAAATACAAGAATGTGTACCACTTCAGCTTTTTTTTTTCTTTCTGAATTTAGTGGGTAAATTACTTGCTTTGTGGTTGAAATGCTAAGTGGTTGTATCATGTGTTCCTAACCTTATCTGCATTTTGAACTGCTTTGTTTAGCACTATTCGGGTTTTTTTTTGTTTTGGGTTTTTTTTTTTACCGAAGTGTCTTGGGTCAGACAAAACTTTAGTCCATTAGCTTATGAAAATAACTGCTTGTTTGTTCTCTAGAATAGTTCAAGTGGCTAAAAGGGGTAGCTCTGTATGGATATGTATCTCGTAATAACTGGAGACTCAAAAGTTAAAACTTATGAGTTTCAGCATGTAAATTAATATTACTGGAGGTTTTTTCACAAATTTTTCACCAGAATTTAGTAAGTTTAATATTTATGTTATAGCTGCGATCCTACTTATATTTGCTTTTCTTAGGTAAATTATTGGTATACTGTAGTTTTTCTGCTGTGTTAAAATACCTTATTTTTATCTTGAGTACTGATTTTTTTCTCTGAAGATGACAGTACCTTTTGAAGAGCTCTCTAGTCTAATGCACGTACCTCTGACAGTCCATTTTATGCTGATCTTTTCTTGCCCTTTCTTGTCTTAATGCTACTCATTTTAGTAATTTTCACAAACTGCATGAGAAGCCTTTTCATAGTTCTTAGTTCCTGTGATAGTTTTTAAAAAGTGGGACCTGGTCATCTTCCTTGATTCAATAAAATAATCCAGTAATAACTATACAACTACATTGAAGCAGTTACGTTAGTGTCTTTCTGTTTATTCTGTTGCTACAACTTATCTTGAGGCACGGAAGATCCAGTGGAACTTCTTTCTCTCAGATTTTGGGAACTATTTATCATTCTTAGAACTGGAAGATGTATTTAGATGAAAATAAACCTGATTGACAAAACCTACTGTATTTGTTAAACGGAAACACCCCCGTCTCCCCGCTCTGCAATTTAGAAAAGCTTTCTGTCTGAAGGTTCTTCTGCACTTCTTGCTTGCCTTTACGTAGATGATATAAATCTAAGTTAGCAGATTTTTCTGGAGGTGGCTGAACAACATATGGACCTAATAAGTGATATTTCATGGCAGAAATAAGTCTATGACAGGGACCCCAAATAATAATTGGAGAGTGTAGAGAAATGCACTCAAAATGGATTTACTGTGATCATCAGGAAAGAGCTGTTGCCCACACTTCTAAGTAACAGCAGCAGTGAAATGAACCATAGTATTAACTTCATTGTGCCATTGCTTATGAAAACTGATACAAGTCTGTTTTTGTAAAACAGTCTGATTCCAGTGCAAAACTGAAATCTGGTTAATAGAAAAGTTCATCAAAATTAGCATGTGTAGGGAAGGGAAATGTGAGACTAAGTTTTCTTGGTGTGTTTTTGGTGTGAGTTTTGGTTTTTTTTTTGAATATATGGACTTCTACATGTTGAAGTAGTGTTACTCTCTGTGTTTGCAGGAGCTATTGTCTTACCAAAGAACAAGGTGTTTATGTTTCAGGGAACGTATTTTTTTTCCCCTCATTTTGTATTGACCTACACTTGCTAAATGAAGTGCAGAATTTGTGAACCTTAAAGGATCTACATTAGGATCATCCCAGGCAGAACAGTTAGCTGTCTAGTCCAAATATGCATGTGTTTCCAGCATAATAGGTATGCCTGGGTTTCTTAAACATCTGACAAAGTAATGGAAAGTTCTTGTTTTAATGGCTTGTGTAGACTTGTAGTGAAATAACTTGTGTGCAGCTGTTAATATATGGGAGAAGGATTGAAGGGATCTGATGACTTCTGGATGCCTTGACAAGTGCAGATTTATAGAAGTTTCTGAAGCTGTTTTTAGATTCAAAAGAAAGCAGAGAAGAAGGAAGGTATCTGTTACATACTTCAACTGAAAGTATAAATTTAATTTTAAAAGACACTGTCCAAACAAGTAATCATTTAAACAAGTTTATGCTGAGCTGCTTTGATTCATCACAGCAATCTTGATGCTACACAAGGAATCCTCCATCCAAGTTCCTGTTTTAATTCCATCTGTAATGGGGGAGGGAGGGAACTGTTTCTGTAGCTCAGTTTTTCGACATTTTAGAGGCATAATTGTCTTAAATATGAAGTTTAAGATAAAAAAATACAGATATTGCATGATTCCAACACTTGTCAGCCTCTTTAATTTCCCTGCCTACTTTAATCTATGCAGTAGATATCCCTCCTGGAGGCAGTGGGGAAAACGAAACTGAGTTTCTGTGTTGGGTGTTTTTTCTTTCTATTCTGAATTTTAGTATCAGATGTTACAGGCATAGTGCTTTCTGTTTCATGAAGACTCATCAATAGCTTTCTCTCTTCCCACTTCAAGCTTCAGTAGCTGAGACTGAATCCTTGAAAGTTTTGATCAGAAAGCGGTTAGACTTTGCCCCCTTCAGACTCTGTCTTGTTCTCCTTTCTGTCCTCCTTCAACAAGGATGTCTTTACAGCAGTGATATTTATTTGGAAAAGCTAGTCATTGTAGCTGTTTACCTTCCCAGCCTGTTTTGGTGGTCAATGTCTTTTATAAAGACATTTTTGATACTAATATAGTAGTTCTAATAGTTGTTTTTGCACATTCTTCTGTGTTTGTATATGAAAAAACTGTTAAAAGGTTTTGCTGGACATGAAAATAACTGTTGAGCTCATTAGCCTTCCTTCTCTGAACAGTTTTTTTTTTTGTTCTTTTTTTTTTCCTAAAGGAACTTAGTGACTTAGCCCGTGATCCTCCAGCACAGTGTTCAGCAGGTCCCGTTGGAGATGACAGTAAGTAACCCTTAAGTTCTATGTTTCGCTCTGCTAACTCAAAGCATATCATGCATAGATAATAATGCGGAGTTTTTCTTTTGTAGTGTTTCATTGGCAAGCCACAATTATGGGACCTGTAAGTATTCTAATTCTTGTGACATAATACTAAACTAGTAGTTCTTATTCAGGAGGAAACTGTGGAGTTTTTTCTTTTACTTTTTTTAACTCCCCCTGTCAGGTTTTAGTTCTAGAGGTACTCCTTAAAGTAACAGAAAATGAAGGGGGGGTGGGGGGAAGTCTGATAATGATTATTTTATTGCTGGACTGTTTTATGCGGACATGTATTTTAGCTTAAATGATCTCTAGAGCAATGTTAGGCATTGTCACATCTAGAAGCTTAGCATTTAACTGAAGTTTGAATCTAGTATGAATTTAATAGTAGGAGCTGGTCCCAGGGTCAGTAATTAGGTGGGATGCTTTTGTGTGGATCTTAGAACAAGGAATCCTTACTTGATGTGGTGTCATGTACTGAGATCTTGAATACTTTTATAAATAGAAGGGAAAGTCACTGAAATGTGAGGTTCCAGTGATGACTGGAGGAAAAAAGTGTGTGTTAAATGTATGATAAGCATCTGAAACCTGAATGTGACTTTTTCCTTTTTTAAAGTAAAAAAGGCAAATGTTTGCCTTCACTGAAAAGGTAAACTGCAAACACTTGACATCTGGAGTTCTCAGGGCTGGTTATCTATATTTAGAAAACAAAACCTTCTGTAACTTGAGAAGACAAATATTGGATGCTGGTAGACTTGCAGCCACAATGTAATGTTTCTGGTGAGGCTACAGAGTAATATGAGTGCACTAATCAGTGTAAAATACAGGCAATATCAGTGATGCTGAATTGCTCTGACTTTATATATAGCTACAAGTGTGGTTTTAGGAGATCGGTATGGAAAATGTCCTTATTATAGGATTACGTGACTGGGAAAATGACTCTCCATTCCAAAGTCTCTAGTCTTTGTTGTCTGTAACTTGGTGCCTCAAAAAGATAAAATTGTTTAATAGCTATATTCATGTTTAAAAGGCAAAGAATGTTCTGCACTATATTGAGTATGATTTTAC
Organism: Chlamydotis macqueenii; assembly: GCF_036417535.1. NCBI lineage: Eukaryota > Metazoa > Chordata > Aves > Otidiformes > Otididae > Chlamydotis > Chlamydotis macqueenii. The sequence goes on from NC_141559.1 coordinate 27,807,263, forward strand.
ATGGTTGGTGTCTGTGTAGTCATAAGGTATTAAACATCAGTTGAATTTAAATTGGGATTGCTATTTTTAGCTTCGTTTCTGGTTTAATAATGTACAGCTCCTTTTTTCCTATGTGGTTTTTGTGGTGTCAAAAGGTCTGCATTCCTGTTTAAAGATTGGGCAGTATCCTGACAGAAGTGTGGTGTGAGTGGTTCTAGTGCTCCTGTGGTGTTGCTTAGTGCCTTTAATAACAGATGAGGATTGTAGAACCAATCATCTGGCCTTTCACCTCTGCGATATATTATACAGGCTGTGATTTTCTTAGATGTAAGAGAACTTGTTTAACACATTCTAAGAGGGGTTTCTATAATTGCTAAAATGTAATCCCCATTCTATGATTCTAATATGTGCAGTAGAAGGTTACTTCCTGGCTCCTCAAGGCTTCACATAGTATCTATTGACCCAATGTAGGAGGTTATATCTCGACTGCTAGGTTTTCAACAGAGATTGGATGGGGTAGAAACTGTATGTTTTCAGGTTTGAATCCCTTGTCCTGTGTTGCAGAATTTCATTTTCTGATATTTAAGTAAGATGTAGTTATTTCCTTACATTGGTGAAATGTTCTTGCAATTAATATAAAAATTCCGTTTACAAATAATTCAGAAATGTACTCTGTATATTTCAAATTAATTTTCTTTAGCCCTTAGTCTGGAATTAAAAGCACTGTTATCTTCAGATTGAATAATGAAATTGTTAACTCTATTTCAGAAATCTAACTGTAGTTTCAAGTAGAAACTTCTTACATCTTTCTTCTCCTAACCTAACTAGTAACTTATGCAATCCCTATTTATATATTCCATCTGCTTACTCTCAGCTTTTCTGCTTTTGATGAGGATTTTTTTTTTGTTTTGTTTTTGTTTTGTTTGGGGTTTTTTGCAAGGATCAAGGAGTTAGGTATGTATTTGTAGGTTTTCTGCAGAGCTGAGCTATGCCTAAACCAAGGACAGATCTTAGGAGGGGATGGGAGGCCCTTAGAGCTGTCCAGGACCATTGCAAGCTTGAGTGGTTGTAACAAATAAGCTCCAAACACAGAACTTCAGGTTTTTGAACCTGACAGGCCCCCTGCTTTGTTAACATTACTTCTTGGAGCTGTCTCAGAGGCATTTGGATGCTTTCGCCAAGTTGTCTTGAGTGAACTGTCAGAGTAGCTGTTCTCTATGAAGCATTAGCTCAAAGATCCATCCGGAGAGTGACCCCGTATCTCTTCTGTACTGCTTACCCTTAGGAAGTGGTAGTTGAATTTTAATTGCCTCTCTCTAGTATTAGTGAATTAAACAGTTCAGTTTAAATAAATTTCCTCTCCTTTTATTTATTTAAAAACAATATCTTCAGTGACATATAGTCCTAAAGATGATAATAGGAGAATTATTTGTTTGCTTTGACAGAATGACAGTCCATATCAGGGTGGTGTGTTCTTCTTGACAATTCACTTTCCTACAGACTACCCTTTCAAACCACCTAAGGTAAGAATTGCTTTCTCATTTGTGAAATTAGTGTTCTCTAAAGTACCAAGTACAAGACTGTCAGCATCTGTGTTGTCATATTGCCAAGTTCTCACTTCTTTTACGCATTCTTAGAGCATCTGAGATGACTAGGTCCTCTCAGACTACCACAAGAATGGATGTGTTAACATGTATTTTAGGAGCAAATTCATATATGTGAATTCTGAATGTCTTGGTTTTGTTTCTGTTTTTCTCAATTAATAGGAAACTCATTAGCTTTGTGTTACTAACTAGAACTCTTGCTGAGGGGACTGTCAAGTCTTACAGTGTAGCTATTTGGGTTGGGCTATGGGAATGTGACACTACAGATAGGCATTCACTTGCTGAGTGCCTAAAATCAGTGAAGATGGTATCTGTTAGAATTTGGCAATAATTGTGAAATATGCTTTTTTTTTTGTAGCTTTATCAGCTGCTAGCATTGTGTTCAGTCAGTATGAAAGTGCACACTTGGAGTCACCACAATGTTTGAAGTTTTTTAGCTCTGTGATAGCAGTGTTACAGTGGTTCAGGTACTTCTGTTGAGTGTCTCATTGTGATGCAGGCACCTGTTACTAAAACACAGCCTGGTATTTTCCCTCTGTCTGTATGAAATAGTGTATAGTTCCATGAATTTGATGCAGTTTAACTGCTTAATGCTTTTCTTTTGGAGTAAATGGAGATCCTGATAGCTTGACTGAGAAGAAAGGTGGTCATGTTTGTCATAGACCAAAACACACTCTTGATTTTTTTTTTTTTTGTTGCAGGTTGCATTTACAACAAGAATCTATCATCCAAATATTAACAGTAATGGCAGCATTTGTCTTGATATTCTAAGATCACAGTGGTCTCCTGCTTTAACTATTTCTAAAGGTACCTTTCGTGAAGGAGAAATGTTTCCATCTTGTGTTGAATACTGTGCTTCTAGCTTTGATTTTCTTGAGTTCTTAATGATCGCTTGATTTCCCTTACTCATTCTAGCCTGTGTTTTGCCAATTTGATAGTGATATCTCACTGTGGTTCTAGTGGATATTTATTTTTTTCTAACACCTTCTGCTTCATGGCTGTTTAAGGCCTTCTCTGGCCACTTATTTGCTTCAGTATCCTTAGCAGAGCTTACTAGCTTGGTCCCAGAGGAACCTGCCAGCATTTGGATTGAAACAAGCCTGTGGTGTGGAAACAGGTCTTGAGCTAAGGCTAAGAAATTGCTTGTTTGCTGTTGTCTGACTTAAAAAAAAAAAATAATAATGTTCTGGGTTTAGTGATTAAAACCATGGAATATGCTGCTCATCAGAATACATAATAACATGCTTTTGTTGGCTGCTACGTTGTGTCATAGTGTGGGGGACTACAGTGCTGTTCTTGTGTGTGCTTACTGACAGCTGTAAGTATTGGGAAATAGGAAACAAGTAGTTCTTACCAACTTTTAAGTCTTTCTAGGCTTTTTATTTAAAGTGGGTTATATATTTATTTTGGCTGTATATCAGAAAAAGGCTTTTTCGGTTTTCTCCTGTGCCGACATTTTGCTAATGCAAAGATCTGTGTGCCATTGTTTCTAAGATTGTTTCTGCTCCTGTTTTGCTATTGAGAATTCTTTTTTTTACAGTTCTCTTATCCATTTGTTCACTGTTATGTGATCCAAATCCAGATGACCCACTAGTGCCAGAGATTGCACGTATCTATAAAACAGACAGAGACAAGTAAGTACAGAGTTGCATTAGACTAGTGTTTTAACAAACTTTGTGAAGAGTTCATTGTCAGACAGCAATTGTGTTGAGTGAGCCTTTTGTGAAAATCTGAGATGAAGACAACTTGTGTCAAAAAGTACCTATTCTTGGTAGTGCATAATTTAAAAACAAAGAGGCTTAGTATCTTTCAAGTTGTGGGTGAAGACAGTGTGGTGTGACAGTATTTTAAAGTATGTGTTGCCCAGTTTTTTTGCTTACCATGTATAAAGAGAATATAGTTAGATCTTCATATTGAGGAAAAGATAGCTTTGTTATTTTGGTGCTTTTGGCAGTTGGGCCTTTAATTTTGGTGCTCTCCTTGAAAAAGGACTTAATGACCTTTTTCCTGTCTGTGTTGAAACAACTTTTTTCCTTACGTGCTTTTAATGTTTTGCCCAGATAAAATTATATGAAGTAGTCTTTGTGTTTTTATATATATTAATGCTCAATATACTTATCCAATTAGGTACAATAGGTTAGCAAGAGAGTGGACAGAGAAATACGCTATGCTGTAGGGTAAGAATAACTGCACATTATGGTGCATTTAACAAAATGGAAACTTGTCAGCACTTGGGTGCTGCATGCTCTAAGGCACTGGATTAACTAACAGATAATGGATGCACCAGTTACTGAACTTGGATTTTTAACAGCTTGATCTGTGGTTAGTGTGAAATGTATTGGCTAGTCACTGTTTCTCACAGATACTGCTCTTGCATGGCCAAAAAAAAAAATAGTATCAAATAATTACCATGTTTTAAGCCAGCTTATCAACTTGTTCTGGTAAGTATTTACCCAGATTTTGTCAGAATTTCATTAAAAGTGATGCTCTGTAGCAAGACCTCATGCATAGACACAGATTAATTTAGACAATCCACATTTCAGCTTTTTATTATTCGTCAGTGTCTATCTTCTAAATATAAAGTAGGAAAATATATGGGAATTTTGTTCTGCTTCTATAGTTGAAAATTAACTTCTTACTGACAAGCATGGAGTTAAGTATAAACTAATTGTCAGCTCAATTTCTGTGGAAGTGGTATACTTAAATATTCTTTTCATGTCCTTTTAAAAAATTGTTTGAGCAGTATATTCATGTAGAAAGAGAATATTAAGTGTGAATAAATGCTTACTGTTGTTTTACTCTAAAATAGGAAATTTGACATTATATATCCAATGATATTATTAACCAAGTAATCTTTACTTATGGCATGTGATACTCTAATATTTTACCTAAGAACAATATTTAAACAAAATGCTCCTCTTGCTTCTCCCACCCGAGGTGGTCTCTATTTCTTCCCCTTTGGTAGTTTTTTCACAACAGACTTCTAGCAAATCTGCTTTTCTTGAGTGTGAAGTGTTTCATATAAATTAGAGAATATCCTAGTTAGTCTAGGGAGGGATTTTCTCAGTTTTTTTGGTTCAAGTATATCTTAGAATAGAAAGAGACTTCTCTTAGTGTGAAGAGAATAGGGAGACGGGGATAAAGTTGTATTAATCATTAACTGTTTAGGAAATTGTAATTTTCATGCTGACACTAGTTAAATTCCTATTTTTCCTTTCAGGTACAACAGAATATCTCGGGAATGGACTCAGAAGTATGCCATGTGATGCTACCTTAAAGTCAGAATAACCTGCATTATAGCTGGAATAAACTTTAAATTACTGTTCCTTTTTTGATTTTCTTATCCGGCTGCTCCCCTATCAGACCTCATCTTTTTTATTTTTTTGTTTACCTCCTTCCATTCATGCACATGCTCATCTGAGAAGACTTTAGCTCTTCCAGCTTTGGACAATAACTGCTTTTAGAATCTGTAAAGTAGTTACACAAGAACAATTGCCCAAGATTCAGAATTTTTTTTTAATGGAGCATGTGTATTATGTGGCCAATGTCTTCATTCTAACTTGGTTATGAGATTAAAAACAAACATACATTCCTCACTGCTCTAACAGATACTGAAGATACCACCTGAAGGGGGGAGGGGAGATGGATGTTCAGTTTTCTCCCATCAAAGAGGTAACATTGCTGTAGCAACATCCATCTTGTTCCAAACCTTCCAGTGTTAGAGAACTGAGGTTTTGTTACATACTTTTGCTCATAACTGGTATGTCTGGAGAATTGGTACTGAATCTATAGCATCAGCAGAACAGAAAATGTGATGTATCTTATGCATGTCAATAAAGGAATGACCAGTTCTTGTTTTACAGAGAATGGAAATTGGAAGTCAAACATCCCTTGTATTCCAAAATAGGGTCTAAGAACATTTTTGTAATTCATTTAAATTTTGTTAGGAGGCTTGGAGCTATTAGTTAATCTGTCTTCCAAAACACTGTTTAATATAGCACTGAATAAATGATGCAAGTTGTCAATGGATGAGTGATCAACTAATAGCTCTACTAGTAATTGATTTATTTTCTTCAATAAAGTTGCATAAACCAATGAGTTAGCTGCCTGGATTAATCAATATGGGAAACAAAATCTTTTGTAAAAGCAAAGCTGGTTTTTGTATATACTGTTGGGATTTGCCTCATTGTTTTAACATCAAATAATGATGTAAAGTTCAATAGAGTGACTCTTTTGCCATTTTCAGTTATAATGCTCAGTCTGTTGCAGGTTGACACATTGTTCGGCCTGGTGTATGCAGAATTAATAAGCTAACATAGTAGTGTAGCCTTAGTAGTGTGCTACACGTGGTGCTGGAAGCCCAGCGTTCAAGGATGGACTTGGGACCCAGCAGATCTGAAGTGGTGTATTGTGGAGATACTTCCTGATGCACCAGTGTTTGCTGACTGAGAACCTTTTTCTTCACCTTGTACACTTGACAGCTGAAAGATCTTAATGTGGGAGTAATGATGAGGCAAAAAAAATAGAAAATAAAGTACTGTTTTGATGTGGGAATTGTCATGAGGCTGTGTTGAAGTGACTTTACTATGTGGGATGTTTGTTACCATTGAAAAGGACTTGTTCAGCCATGCTGCCATTTACATTGATGACTTAATGCAACAGACACTTTCCTCATGTCAGGTGACTAAACGTGAATAAAGACTCATTGCTATTGGATTTTTGTTCTACAAGAAACATTGTCTTGTGCCATTAGTTTATCTTTGCAGCAACAAGGGCATTATTAAACATCCAGCTCTCCTCTTTCCTGCACTCTTCCTTCATATTTTTCCTTGTTTGATTTTTTTTTTTTGTCTCCATTCTTACCATCCATAGCTTCATTTTCTGTAGTCTTGTACTATCAGTTTATTGTGCATCCGTGACTTCGCACTGGCACCACTTTTGCACTGCTTATAGTTATGTACATTCTGATTCCTTGTCCCCACATGGATGTGGAAAGCTAGATGTAAAATAAATGTTAAACCTTAATTTTTATAAAAATTTTAATATGTAGTTTGGACATGGTTTGTTCTGGTTCTAAACTATGAAAGTAAAATTTCTTTGAAGTCTAGTGAACTTGAAATTTAGAAACCTGGGCTCTCTTTAACAGTGCATGGCTCACTGAAATGATGTTCTGAAGTTTGATAATGAAGTTGCAGTTCATGCAGTATTTCTGCTTTGCTAACCAAAGATATTTGCTTACACCACTTTGCTGGAAAATTGGATATACTTAAAATACAGCTGCCAGTAGCATTACAACTGAGGTAGATGTTTGTATTTCTAAGCTTGCAAACATGTTGCTCTCTTGTTTTTGATAATTGTATTAATTTGATGCTTATTACTTTGTCTTGGAGTCTTAGCTACTGAAATAACTTACGTGATCAACTAAAAAGATACCTTGTGAGGCTTTATAAAACTGAAGGAGATGTGGATGTGGGAGGGCCAGGGAAGGAGAAGATAGTAAATTATGACATGGAAGATGGAAATCTTGTTTGGACCGCTATATAGTTCTTTGTACATCTGTAATGGTACTTCTGTGATAATTTTCTGTAATTAGAAGGTACGTATTTTGATGAAAGAATGATGGGTGAATTGTAGGTGTTATATATGCATGCCAGAGGTTGTGCTGAGACTTAAAATCTTATCTTTGTGAAGTGGGAAATAGCAGATGTTAGTCCTTGAAGCAGTTTTGGTAGTGTCTCACGCAGGCTTTCTGTGGGAGTTGTATTTGGGTTTGTTGTTCAAGTGCCGGGGGCAAGGGGAGGAGCTAGTTAATATGAGCTAATAAGATCAAAAATGAATTTAAGAACTTAACAAAACAAAAAGCTTAATTAGTGATTACCTCTGAGTAATCTACCTACCAAAACCACAGAGAGTCTAAAAAGTACATAGTAGATCTTGATGACTATGAAACATATGGAGGGGAAAAAAACCTAACTTTGTGAAAACTGAAGGTTTTAGAAAACACGGAAGTGAGTTGTCCTGTCCGTCTCCGTTAAGAGTAATTTCAGGATGATAAATATAATAATAACTTCAGAACATGGGAGCCAGATGTGTCCTGAAAGTCTTGGATTGAACAAAATATATAATTTTTTTAAAATGGATTTTATTTGAGGGTATTTATAGAGAACAAAGTGGCAAGGCACTTCAGTTTTGTTTCTGGAATAATTTTTTAAAGATTTTTTGCTATGTTTAAATGGGGTTTGAATTTGACAACACGATTCCCGTCAGCTTATTCAAATTTCACTTGAAAACTTGGTGTCGGTGGTTTTAAGCATGTTTTTTGAGTATTTTCAGGATGCAGGAAATATTTGGTCTGTAGTTAGGGATATTTTTTTTTCTTTCCCTGTCTGCTGATGCACACAGCATCTTTAGTATTGGTTGAAAAAATGAGTATAAACACATCTTTACATGTGTGTGAAAACTTTTTACTCAGTTGCACTGTACGTAATTTTTATATAAAGATTGTAGGTGCTAACTCTGAAACAAGTCTGGCTTCAAGTAAACTACAACAGTAAGGTTTGATTGCTATGCAGGGATGGAACTGCAGTCTGGCAAATGATTAAAACACAGCTAGTTATTCTGTAGGTGTGCAGGCATACTACACCAGTCCTGTCAGACTGATGGTTGCTTACACAAAAAGGAATTAGCATTAACAGCTTAATGGCTTAAACATTCCCAGCCAGAAATGTTCTAAATAACTTTTTATTGTATTATTTTCTGCAGCCTTCCCTCAATTATTCCCTGTAGCCATTTCATTTCAGATCATTGTTACAAGAAAGCCTTTTACGGGCATTATCATCTGAAGGAGATACCATAAGTCTGTCAGATGTGGCTAGTGAATCAGAAGAAATCTTCAGTCTGCAAGTCCCTAATAAAAGCGTCATAGAAGGTGGAGTTCAGTTGAAGATTTCTTGCTATGTTTACAGGTGTCCAAAAAGATCTAAATTCAGTTTCTTTCCCTGGTTTTTGTTTTACACATGAAAACTAAGGTTAGATAGACAACCATCTCTCTCAGAGTTAAATGAAACGAATTAGCTCTAGAACAGTAGAAGGAGATGAATAATCCATGATCAATAAAGGATCTTAAGGTATAGAGGTTATTTCACTAGAACACTGACTACACTTACTACTTAAAGCCTGAAAATCAAAAAACTACCACTCACAGGAATAATTAACTTCATGCTGTTCAGTTCTTGGTTTCATTGAAGGTATGCTATTTTACACCAGTGCCTTCAACATTAATATAAAATGGGTGTAAACTGGAGAACTGTTGGATTCTGATCTCAATAGGCAATTCTTACTTTTTTAAAAGGTAGTTGGAATTAACAGCTAAAATATTTTCAGTATAAGGCTGAGAGCTTATATGTTGGTAACATTCATGTAGCCTAGTGTACAACCAGCTGGCTTCAAGATAATCTAGATTAAGGTGATAAATTGTAATTCTAAGTGTCCATGTAAGCCTGTCGAAGAACAGCAGTTCAGATGTAGCCTTAGAAGAGTAATTCGGCATGGAGGCAGATGAACTTTTGCAGATGTGTATGGAACAGTTCATAAGCCTGTGATTGTTTAGTCAGTGCCCATAAATGTGACTTGCCATGCTCCTTAGTTAAAGCTGCAGTAATTTAGTCTCCTGTGTCATTTAGAAGCAAGCGCTCAGTCTTCTGTGGGGATAGCTGAACGTTGTCAGCTTTTTTTTTGTACTGCTGTGAGGTGATGTGGTTTGAATTAATGTGACTCAGTTGCGGAGGAGATGTCTCAATAGCTTGCAAGGTGAGCACCAGTAACTGTTGAAACTATTCTGGAGCAGCTGTCTGTCTCAGGTTAGGGGATGTGATGAGCAAAATCTTTACAGTGATAGGTGCCAGAAATGAAACAGTGAATTTGATAGGACAACTCTGTGTAAAGAAATGCTTGACAATTTTTTTTTTAAGGCTGTCTGGTAAACATCCCTGTTTGTCCAAAATAGTGCTTTGTGTGTTTTTTTGTTTTTTTGTTTTTTTGTTTTTTTTTTTTACACCTATCCATTGGAAATGTTGGTGAGAATTCAGTATCTTCTTGAAACAGTGAAGGTTTTCAGTTTGTGAGGGGAGGAAGCTTCATCAGGAGACATACAATGCTGATGAGAACATGTTTTTCAACAGCTTTTACCTGATCTTTGATCTGGGCTTGTACCTGATTGACTGGGAAGGTAGTCTATTCTCTTTAAATGACTGTTGTTGAGATTTGGTCCCCTTCAGAAGCTTCAAGCAGAAATAACTCAAGCTCTGTACTTCAGGAATCCTAGGCTTTGCAAATTATCTAGGTAATTGTGGCTTTTGCTGCGATATTATTTATCTTTGTATTAACTGTACATTGTCCTATCACAGACTTAATATGTCCAGAGGATGATCATTTCCTTAGAGGGTGGTGGTACTCCTTTGTCCCCATGAGAGGAATGCTAGCTGGAGAGCTGGGCGGCTGGTTTTGCTCCAGGTGCTTTGGCATGCTATGGTTGTTGAGACAGAATTTGGAAATACCTTTACATTTATCTGGGATGGGACTGTCTTAGTCTTTCAGATGTGATGTCATGATTCATTAGAGGGGATGCACAAATTATGCTGTTTCCTGTGTTCTTGAGCTGTCTAACTGGTGATCTTATCTTGGAAACATTGATAGACACTGAATGTGATAGGAAAAGAAGCCTATGCTTGTTTCTGAATCAAGCTTATTTCTTTCCCTCTGGCCAGGTAAGCCACAGGACTAACTGACAGTATTTGATGCAAGTCTGAAAAGAAACCATGTTTGTATAGTCATGAGTCCTGTTGTCTTTTTTTCTTTTTTTTTCTTTCTTCTTTTTTTTTTTTTTTTAAGGGAATTTTCTGGAACACAACTTTTTACTGAACATGCTACTCAGATCCTCTTGGCATCTAAGCGAGGCACTGCGGTTTGCAACCTTATGTACAGAGCTTAGTGTGAGTCTATAACACCTTCCCTCTGACAAATTTGTGAAGGTAAATAGCAAAGATGTGTTATAGCTCTGGCAAAGACCACTGCTCAATATGAAGCTATTGGTTCTTTGGCAAAGGATACTCTTGCTAAAACAAGGTTTACAGATTATTTGCCATGGTATTAATCCTGCCCTGACAGTGAATGCAAAAAAAAGTTACTTAATTCCCAAGTATCTTAGAAATGGAAGGATCTATTCAATGTAACCATTATTTTATTCTTTTTCCTATTGCAAGGTCTGGGATGCTCTTCTTGGATTAAAAGGTCCAGATCTCTTCGTAAGGGATTAGATTTTGTCTCTGTACTTAGAAGAGCATTGAGGAAAGTATCACTGTTAGGGACTGTAGGAGTTCTCCGGTAACAAACTTAGTGGAGAACAAGACAACTCCTGAAACATGACACTGATGTATCCTTTTGTAGAATGGATTACTGCTGACTGGAGAATTGAATTTTGCATTTGGGACTGAGTGTTGTTCAATCTCTATGTGAGAAGTCTCTTAGTATTGCGTCTCTTAGTCTTGCACCTCTAAGCATATCTGTCTGGTCTAATTGACATATGTGCCTTAACAAACTTAGAAGTACAAATTTTACCCTTTTGTGTGTGTGTGTTTTGCTCAGCTTTTGTATACCTGTATTCAACTCCACTCTTTCTTCAGTTTTCCTTCTTACTGTGGAGCCCAGTGGGAATTTCATTCCTTAGAGTTTCAGGAGACTTCTATTAGAACCCACAGTGCCGACCTCTGAGAGGTTTGGGATTTTTTTTTAAAGGCTAGAGAACAAACCGTACAGAAATACATTAGCCAGTTCAATTAAAATAGGTGCAAGTGAGATGCATGATGTTTGGAGAAGGCTTTTTTGCTGCAATGATGCTATAATGAGTAGAAAATATTCCACATATAAGCTTATAAAGGCAGCATACCATTAGTCTGCATTAAGCCACTCTGTGTGATTCTCCAAGTCTCCTGTAAAGAGTAGTAGAAATAAATACAAGCCCTCCAAAAGAGAATGAATGTAGCTTTGCATAAGCTTATTTGGCAAACAATTGCGGTGGTTTAGTAGAACACTATAAAATATTTGGGATACAATCATTTCTATATAGTTGAGGTGCTTCAACAGTTAGCTTTGCATAAATAATAGTTTTTCATACACTGAGAAGGTGGAAGTTTTACATTGGTATGTAGTAGTGCTATAAAAAGCAGGGCAAGGTTTCTTATGCTTTGTCTACAAAGAGAAGTTAACTGAAATGTGTAAGCTGAAGTGTGCATCTAAGTACATACAGCATATACCAGTTGTAAGCCTCTTTTGATCACAATTTTTGTAGTATCAAAATCCTTTGGTTTAAGGGTTCATGATTTGCTTGGGAATGAGTTCTGAGCTCAGTAACAAGCTGCCTTGGAGAAGTGCAGATACTGAGTCTAACCAGTGTAAGAGGTAGGAGTTTCTTGTGTAAATGAATTGTGACCCGCTGTTTCTATTGTTGACTGTACTAACTGTTCTTAATGTTTTTACAGTGAGTTGTATTTAATAAGGCTATCTGTGTCTTGTTTGCATAATGATTTATGTTTCCCAAGAATCCATTCCAAATTCATTGAAAGCTACACTTCAAGGTATCTTCACACAATCACAAGCAATTGAATTAGAAGAGAGATAGGTAGGTAGCTGTTACTTAATTTAGCCAGGCTTTTTTTTCCACTCCGTATGTGCTGCACTTCACAGTCAGAATTACTGTTCCAGTGCAAAGGATGTGAATTTTCATAGGCTTAGCTTTTTGTTTCTAAAATGGGAAAACAGTAAAAATGCTTTCTGTTTGGATTAACAGTAATGAGATATGAGAAAACTCAAGCTTTAAGAAAATGCAGGTAATCCTGAAGCATATTTTTGCATGTAATATTCTTTCAGATACTGATATGACTGATGTAGAAAAATACTCCAACTTTTCAAAACAGAAACGTTAAGAGACAGGCTTGTGGAAAGACATTGACTAGTTACCCTGAAACTTTTGGATGTAAAATTATTTCCTTGAAACAGCTTTTTTTTTTTTTTAAGATGGCTGATGTGACATCTTACTGGACACACATGCATTATGCTGTGCTGTATAGCGGGGGTGGGAGGGCAGGAAAAAAAAAGAAAAGAGGAAGATGAAAAGAGAAGTTGCCATTTACTGCTTAACTGAAGATAGAACATCTCTGGTTCACAGAGCAGGAGAGCTGATACAGAAATAGGCTGTAGTTCACCAATTGGGCCTCCTAACCTTGTTGTCCTGCCCACAGCCACCCTGCAATGTTTGTCTCCACCCCTGAGAGACGTGAACTTCTTTTTGACTGTTTCTCACACATACATCTATTCTGCTAGATAGGGCTTATTTTTGCTGCCTTCCCTGATCTGATGGGGAATCTCTTTCACGTAACTTACCTAGGCAGTATCTGGGCACTCTGAGTGCTCCTACATTATGAACCAGTATTTTACGCAGTTGTTGAGCAGGTAACGCCTCTTGAGGTGCAAAGCATGAAGGAAGGGGTAATTTAGAAAAGTATCCTTTTATGCTGTTAATTGCTGCAGTAGTTCTAGTTGGGAGGAGAGCTTGTAAAAATAGTGGAAAAAATGTGTTAAGAAACTTTCTCAAGTTTTTAGATTAGATAAGTATAGGTGAAACAACTGCCATGTATTAGGATTAGGAATCTAGAGTGCAGATGTGCAGGGATGAAGAGTGAAGGGGAAGAGCTCAATGTTGTCAGTTTCACTGAATTTTTAAAGAGAAGTTACCATGCAGCATATGCTGACACATACATCATGAATAATTAAGGGTGTGGACAGTGGAGAGGGCAGCCAGCTGCACCTTCTGAGCCAGCTGCAGCTAACTGATAAGCTCTTCTAGAAGAGTTGTGCTAGGAGGAAGTAGCAGTAATCGTAGTTTGTGGTTACAAGATTATGGGTCATTGCTGGGAAGCTGGAAGGATAAACAGTGGATCAGCATCCTTGGTATTAAGAGAACACAACAAAACAGAAGGGGTATTGAAAAATCTCTAAATTCAAATTGCCACCAAGATGTTCACTAAACAATGGGTGACTCGTTCCAGTCATGTGGTGGCTTTCTCATGTTGACGTTAAGCTGTCCACTGTTAACTGTCAAAGCAGGAGATGGCAGAAGGAAGCTGAATTGTACCCTTCTGTCCTCCAAGTAAACATTCATGGCTTTGACCAGGTATGGAGGACTCCAAAGTCAATATTGAGGAAAAATTGTTGTCAACTTGCTAGACATATTGAACTACTTCATTACACTAAATTGCCTAATTTATTTTTGAAATAGTTTTAAGTATCTTTTTGGTGTGATTGAAATTCCTCAGGGCATAGTCCCAGGCCTTTAAAACTGTCAGGATGACCACTGCTGATAAGCTATATTCAAAAAACGCTGAGAGAATCAACATAATAGAACCTTTATAGACAGATACATTTTGAAGATGATTTTGCATCTTAAACCTCATAAGTGCTTAATAACCTTTTGGAGTCATGACAGCTTCCTGTGGTGAAGAAGCCCTTTTAACAGAGCCATAGTTTTAGAAATGATTGTTTGCTGAATGCTGCTTATTTTGCTAGTATGTAAAAAGTGCCAAAAACTTAGGTGTCTTTTCACTCTTTAACTCACTAATAACTGAAAGTTTAAATACCTTCAGAGTATTGTGACACTTTTGTGAAATACTCTATAGACATCAAAATGCATGCTGAATATTTATATACAAAGGGTTAATTGAAGTTATAGTGTAGCTTTTCTCTGTTCAGAAGATCTATACCAGTTTAGACTAGCTGAAGATCTTTACACTTGCTGAAGCAATCTTAGAGGATTCCAGGCAGTGATCTCTTGTGGTTTTTAGATCCTTTCTTGCAGGCTGCTGTTGCCTTTGTGCCTGTCTGCAGTCCCAGTGGTGAGACAACAGAGCTCTTGTATGGAACTGTGGCGCTTGTGGCAGCTATCAAAAGTATAGGCGATAATTTGAGCACTAGATTACTTGGATCCATAGGGCTGAGAATTTAGGTGTAAACAAAATGAGTGGGAATAGTATCTCAACATAGCCACTCCCTGAAGAGGCTGGGGCCTTTCTTTCACCAAGGATTGAGATGAAGAGACAAGGTTTTTTTCAGATTCCTAAGGCTCTCGGCTATGTTTGTAGCCATAAAACTACTGCCTGTCTTCCCTGCTCCCAGTGAAAGTATCAAAATACTAAAATTTTGACTAGTACCAAAATAAGGAATTTGTAGTCAGACAGTAAGAGAATGACAGGACACGAGGAAATGGAATGGAGCTGCGTCAGGGGAAGTTCAGATTGGACATTAGGAAAAGGTTCTCCACTGGGAATGTGGTCGGTCACTGGAACAGAGGCTCCTCAGGGAAGTGGTTGTGGCACTAAGCCTGTCAGAGTTCAGGGAGCATCTGGACGATGTTCTTAGTCATATGGTTAGGTTTTATGCAGTCCTGCCGAGGAGCAGAGTGTTAGACTGGGACCCTTCTAATTTGAGATATTCTATGGTGCTTCTAGTATACCTTTTTGTTTGCTGCAGTAGTCTTTCCTTTTTGTTACAATGCGAATTGAACACGTAATGCTTTTTTTACAGATGGGTATGTATAAAGTAGTATTTTTAGCGCTATTTAGGTACTAAGTAATTTTGAAAAAAAATATAGCCCATATTAAAGTATGTCTGCTTGATGAATGTGCATTAGTCAATTTCTGTAACTCTTAACTCCTGAGATGTTTGTACCAGTGCGGTGAGTGACGTGGCATGTAGCATCCTGGACTGCATGAGAATGTAGTTCTGTTACCTAAGGGTTTTGCACTGGAATCATATAGACAAGTGAAGATTTTTTTTTTTTTTTTTTCATGTAGGCAGGCTCTTGGCTTATGCTGTTGCCTAAGTGGGGCTTGAGTTGATTCAGTGCGGGCTTCACTGATGAAGAATTCTAGGAGTTCTTGTAGGTGCTGAAATCATTAATCTTTCAAGAGGGGGGAAAAACTGTCTCTTGGGTACCCACAGTTTTCAGTACAGTTATTTTGAATATTCCCTGGTGCTTTCATTAGGGTCACTTATGGCAGAAATGAATGGACAGTTTGTCCTAGTGCTGAAGCCACGTGCATTACCCCAACTAAAGGTCTGAGAAACAGAGGTCCTGACCTGCCCCTGTGGTTTGTCTGGA
Source organism: Chlamydotis macqueenii (assembly GCF_036417535.1). NCBI lineage: Eukaryota > Metazoa > Chordata > Aves > Otidiformes > Otididae > Chlamydotis > Chlamydotis macqueenii. The sequence goes on from NC_141559.1 coordinate 27,823,055, forward strand.
GTGACTGAGCTAGGAACAGAAATGCAGCTTCGAGGTGTTTTGGCAACTCCAAATCCATTTAAGTTTACTCATCCAATTTATCAGCTATACATTCTTGTTGACATTCTCATAATACTCACCTGCACGGAAGCCATTCATTAAAGCAGGAGGCTGGATATATGTTTGATATTTAGTGTAGTCTGTTTGGTATGTCCTGCACACAGCTGGCGAAATGCCACGAGAAGTACACGGCGTTAGTAAGACTCGGTGGAGCCACTCAAACTTCCGTTGTGGGAGAAGCAGCTTATTACCTGCGATACCTACATTCTGAGGGATTTAATTTTAGGCATTTAGGGACGAGTCATACGTTGTGGTCACAGATGACTGTCCAGTTTTAGACCATGAAGGAAGGCTGAGGGAGCTGTTTGTACTGTCCCCATATGTACTACTGATATATTGTAAGTGACAGAGACTGAGTTGTGATTCTAGATAAGCTTTAAGTAAGTTGTAATGAGAGTTCATGGGGAGCTTGGACAGCACCACACCTAATCTTAAGACACTGACTTTGCTGCTCAGGAGACAAAGGGTAAATGAAAATGGTCAGCGTTACCTAATCTTGCAAATAGACTAAGATTGTTTCAAAACTGTTTATAAATTTAAAAGAATAAAAGCTATGGGAATTCCACCTTCTCAAGAACTTGTTTTTAGAAATCTGATCATGCTGGCTTTTAAGATCCTTACACTTTTTGTGTCTGTACTATGGAAGGTGGTGACTCAAAAGCTAAATCCTGTGTTTAAGCCCATCTCAAAACACAATGTTATGTAAAGGTATAAATACAGGCTTTTGCCCCGGCATACCTGATGATGTTTAAGGGTATCCTCAAGGGATCACCTGCGTTTCTGCTTATGCAATTTAAAAATTATTATTATCATCTATTTTTGCCTTTTCCCCTCCATATAGCATTTGCTTGAAGCAGTAGCTTCCTTTCCACAGACTTATTTTTAATTACGCATTAGTATTAGTGCTGAGTAATTTTGTTTGCTAAGGAAATCCCCTTGCAATGACCTACAGACTTTACAGTAACTATGAAAGAAACTTTAGGCCTACTACCTAAATTTTGTATCTTTGTATTTTGCTCACAATAATGCAGTAAAACGTTCTCTTCCAGTGATGTATTAATAGTGTCCTCATCTAAAAGCAATGTTAATTTATTTCCTAATTTTATTTTTAACATCCTTTTTGAATGGAATTCAAGATAAAAACAAAGTAATGCCTGAAATGTGTTCTTTCTGTCTGTCCTTTACAAGTCCATAGCTGGAGGGCTTCCTGCACAATATTGCCTTTATGCCAGCCCAGAGAGTAACTATTTTGCATAGCAGTTTTATGTTTTGCAGAGGCAGTCATGAAACAGAGGACAGGCGTTACGCTGAGATGTGGGGCTTTCATACAGATGCGCTGTACTGTCTGAAGGTACTGACAGTCATGCAAACACCAGTCCAGTTTTACACCAGTATTTATCTAGCGTATCTGCATCGATATTGCTTCATCTATGCAAAACTCCAGAAAGGAAATGACCCTTTAGTTGTTTTGCATCTTTGTCAGATGGTCTGTGGTGGTGGTATCTGCAGTGGTGTATGGTTATCAAAAGAGATAGCAAACCCTGATATGGACTGGTGTGAACACAAGTCCTGTTCTGCCTCAAAGGTGGTAACCTTCAGCGGAAGAATGGTGCAGGGTGGACAGGTGGGGGCAGTAATATCTTAAAGTACTGCAGCCAAATCTGTGAGAACCTGTTTGTTTAAAACCTTTGCATGAACTCCTTGAACATGAATTTGAAAGAGAAAGCAGCAGCAGCCTGTCATGATGATAGAGATTGCATAGCAATTGGAAACAAAAGACTTGTGGATTAACACTGCAGAATTTGGGCAGCTTCAATGGAACTACTCTGAATTTATTCTAATAGAGCCAAAGGCATATTTTTGCCTTTAGCTTTTTGTCTTAGTTGATAAAGAATATCCGCTCGCACGGTCGTAAAGAATTGTTGTAACCTCCTAAATCTGTGGCATTTCAGAAAGAAATGGAATATGGTACACAGTAAAAGAAAACCACACAAAAGATTATGCTTTGTATGTTAAGATTTTAAAAGATAAAATCACAACTTTTAAGACTTTGGTATCTTTAAACAGTAAAAATGTAATTTGTTTAAAAATACCCTCAAATGAACAAAAGACAAACCCTGAAACTGAGACATGATTTAATTATAAGCCTTGAACAAGGAAACAGCATGTTCTCAGAATACTTAATTACAGCATTGTTTTTAGGTTGTTTTTTTTTTTGTGTGTGTGTGTGTGTTGCTCCAGTCAGTCTTCAGCAGAAAGAATAAAAGGCAAAGAAAACACGGAAGTACAGTAAACATCTTGAAATGCAGTTTCCTTCTTACTGGGAAGCTACCACATGACTTGCTGAAAAATATTTAAAAAAAAATTAAAAAGACAGCTTGCAGTTGTTCTTTGGTAGCATTAAAACTTAATTATCTGTAAATTTGCTTCTTGTGAAAGAATATTTTACAAGATCTTTCAGGCAGCACTGCAGTGTTTAAATGCTTTTGCTGTTCTATGAGTGAATTTAAGGCAAATACACTGAATTGTTTGATTGTCCTGAAAGCATTACTCATTGACAGATGAGGGCAGAAACAGAACAAGGCTTTCTGCTATTAATGTATAATGATTTTACAGTCTAAACTTTTAAAGGTGAGAAGATATTAATTTTGACTGAATTCAACATGCAAAGCCAGTTAGGGTAACTCAATCTTCTGCGACAACAGTCTTTTTTGCCAGTCTCACTAAAAGATGGCTGAGAGCTGAACTGAAATGGGATCTGCATGTCAGTCAATATATTGAATGTGGGTTATTCATCTTAAAAATACACACACAGTAACTGTTCCAACAGCTAAATTTCTGTACAGACTTCTGCTGCCAAACAGCATGGGTCCCAGACATCCCTTTTTGAAGTTGGTAGCAGAGTTTTTTTTTTTTTTTTCAGACTGACAAAAAGATCAGCTACTATTTCTCTTCTTGGACCAGTATTTCTCAGAACTGTGCCCCCTGTGCTCTTACAGGTGCAAAAATCACCTGTGATTATGTCCTGTACTTTTTTTTTATATGGTAGATGAATGGAAGAACTGGCATTTTTATGTTGTATTGAAATCAAATATTGTCAGCTCAAAAGGATTTGGGTCAAAAATATAAAGGCACGTTGACTATTTTCACTATTGTTTCAAAGACATATCTAGGGTGGATTCTTATGGTGTGTTGAATTAGGTGTGTGAAAGCCAGGAGTTAAACCAAAACTCTGGTATCCCTGTTCTTGTCTGCAGTTCACTCTTGCACTTTATGCTGCATACCAGAAGCAGCAGCATGTTTTTGTGTCAGTCACACTTTATTCTTATGTGATTTGGTGTATGAATTGTATATATGTTGTTAAAGTATTTAACTCTTTAATATTCCAAAGTGTTTTATATATTATTTCCTCCTCTAATTTACAGTCTATAATTATAGACAAGAAGAAAACATAAGGAGAGAAATGGAAAAACTGAATAAAGTCCTGCTGTTAATTTGAGTTGCTTGGAATGCTATTGCTTGGTTGCATTTCTATGCAGAATCATGGGTATGCACCTACATGCAGTTAGTAGTTTGCTTTTTTTTTTTTGTATGCAGTGACCTGACTCTTCTTTTAAAAGAAGAAAAAAAAATACAGTAACAGGAAGGTAAGTGACACTACTGGTGTCTGGCATTACTACTTTAAAGGAATTTGCAAGATTTTCTGGTTTTTAAGCATATTTCATCTTCTCACTGAAGTGTATTCTAAGACAGCAAATTACCTACCTGACCAAGATTCTGACCTGGTTCATAAATTCAGTAAAAATCACACAAATCCGAATGGAACATTCATTTAATCAACTGTGCTTTATCAATAAACACCAACCCCACCACCATCAACAACAATAAAAACCTAAACCCAAAATGAACCCTAAAGTGCTACAGACCATAAGCTAAGGGCATGGAGTGGTGGCTGAAATGAGCATTTTCAATTTCATTTTGAGCTGGTTGAGGGGATAAAGTAATTCGTATCTGAAGAAAAGCAAGCCAACTGCTTTCTGATCTCCTCACAGCAGAGCAAGCATATAGGGAATCTAGTCTTGAAAGTTCTTAGGTACTCTTCTGTGCTGTCACTCTGTTTCGTGCTGTCATAACCTTTTGAAGGTATGTGGGTTAGCCACTCCTGCAATTGGAGAGTCCTCAAAGTCTGAGTACCCTTCTGTGTTGTGAACTGAGATTCAGTGCATTGCACAGCTGTTCTCCTCCTGCTGTATAGCTTCAGCTGGAGAAACAGCTAGACAAAGTGCAACCCTGCCATGGTGTGAACCATCTCCAGTTCATGGAGGTGATCTAGGGACCTCTGCATCAGGGTTTCATGGAAACAAAAGCATAAAGAAGGGTGGCTGGCTACACCTAAAAGTGTGTCTCAGGCCACTGATTACCTGTCACACTTTCCACTGAGCTACTTAAGAACTTGTTGCTTTAATTCCTGGGTTTGGGCTGTGAACAAAGGGATTAAGCTAGCAGGGGCATGGAGGAAAGCTTGTATGAAGTTTGGAAACCATACTTGAGGTCGTTTCTTTGGAGCTCCTTTGCAGATGAACATACCCAATTTTTATAAAGAAAATCCACAGCAACATTTCTAGCACTGCTTTATGAGAAAACAGAGTATTTTTTTATGATATATTTGTGACGTTCATTCCAGTTTTATATGCCTCTGTAATTTTATGGGGAAAAGGAGGTGGAAGTCTGAGGCCATGTAAAATCTCATGACTTGAGAGAGCCAATACTGAAAGTTACCTGTTGCAGTGTTGTCACAGCTCATCGTCATTCCTCCCCCTCCACTGCAGTTTTCAGGAGCTCTAAGTTAATTTGCTACATCTGAAAGAGTTGTAACTTTCTACTGCTCCTATTATTATTGTTCCTCTCCTTGGAGTAGAAAAAAAAATAAACCCGCACCACTTTTATTATTTTTTTTTCTTCTGTTGATGTGTATGCCCTGCTCGGTGAGCCCTCCTGCCCTCCCGTTGTGCCGGCTCGGAGAGGCGCGTTGTGCAAGGGCCCATCGCCCCTGTAGCCGGGGAGGCGGCGGGAAAGCGGCCGTGGCCGCTCCGCTTGCTCTCAGGGCCGTCCGAGGCGGGGGAAGCCGCTCTCCAGCTGACTGGAAATCCTCGCGGGAGCGGTGTCGCCTCCTCCTCCGCGGCGCCATCTTTTCTTCCCCCTCAGCGGGACCGTTCAGCGTTCTCCGGCCCGCGGAGAGCCGTTAACGGGCGGCGGGAGGCGGCCGCCCGCCCCGCCCCCACCGGCTGCGAACGGCCCGAGCGCCGCCCCAGCGCGGCGGAGACCTGGCTGGGTGGCCGCCGGCCCCAGGGACCGGTTCCCTCCTCCGCCCGTCGTCCCGCAGCAGCGTCTCTGTGGGCCATGGCGTTGAGGGGGCCGCGGCGCGGAGCCGCCGCTCCGCCTGAGCCGCCCTCTCGCTCCTCCCGGCGGCTGCGGGCGGCCATGGGCCGAGCTGCGCCGCCGCTGTTGCTGCTAGCGGCGGCGGCTGCTGCAGCTGCTGCAGCCGATGGCGGGCCGGACGTGCACAGCCTGCGGGGGAGCTGGCAGCTGGGCAACGCGAACGGCTCGGTGGTGCTCCAGGGGGAGGTGCCGGGCTGCGTGCACACCGCCCTGCACCGCCGAGGCCTCATCCAGGTACGGTAGGCAGCCGCGGCGGCACCCCTCGCCCGGCTCCCCCTGGCCCTGGACGGCGGGGCCGCCTCCGACCGTGCCCGGAGCGCGGCGGGGAGAGCCGAGCAGGCCGCTGCGGTGTGGCGGCTGCCGAGGAGAGGCCTCGCACCTGCTGTGCCCGCTCTGAAGCGGGCAGCCTGCCGCAGAGGGAACAAACGAGCCCTCCGTGTGAGGCCTTCAGGAGCACGGCTAGAGGCAGCCCCCTCACCCCCTAAAAAACACCGCTCTGCACCGGGAGCTGCCTCAGCTGCTGCAGGTTTGGCTGGCACTACTAGTGCAGCTTTCAGGCTTTGTGCCTTTCGCTGCTCGAGCAGCGAAGTGTTTGGTGGCTGCAGCATCCTCAGGTGGAGATAACTGGAGGTTATCTGTGGCAGAGCAGTTACAAATTGGGCCAGGGATACAAATGCATTCCCACAAATTAGGCCAGGGATACAAATGCACTACCATGCTCTGCAGTGTGTGAGATTCTGTGGTTTTAACATGGAACCAAGATGCTGACACCAGATACCTACAACAGCATCACAGCATGTAAGTCATGTTTACCTACAACATTACCTCAAAAGAATGAAAAGTTAAGCGCACCCTGCTGAAGTTTGATTTGATGCAAGAAGTCGGGATTTCGGGCATTTCAGTCCATTAAAAATCCCTTTTAACGCTTGCAGAGCACATCAGAACAATTGAGCTTGTGTGCTCCCGTGCTGCCTCAGGGAAGTATATTCTGAAAGATGAGTATAAAACTGTTACATTTAAAAGACTAGTTCCTGCCAGCTTCTTAAACACTTTTAAGAAGCTTTGCTGCTGCTGTTTACTGTTGCCTCTTTTCGTTTTCAGATTTATGAAAACATAGTGACCATGTTCTGGGACAAATGATCAAAACTGCCATTGTAGGTTGGTAGCAAAGTACCCTGATAGCAGCATAAGCTGCTTGTCACCCAGACCTGACAAGAAACACGGCACTAACTGGGTCATCGTTAAAATAGGATGCCTTTTTAAAAGGAAGTATGTGGAAAGTGAAATGTGTACCTGGAACAAGGAAAATAAATGAAACATAGCGAAGTTAAAATAATCTGTAAAACTGAAAAGTAGACTGTACTAGCAAACATGAAATACTGTCACACATTGCCTGAGTATATCAGACCTGTCTATATTTGTTGTAGGCATTACATATCTGTATTTATTGTGGGCCCAATGTTGCATTTCTTGTACAACATTTATTTAAAAAATACATTTTGGATGCGTGCATTTAATATTTTCTGTTTTTAAATTTTTCTTCTTCAGACTATTATCCTGCTCTGCTCTGACTAAAGTTAGAGAGACGTAAGGAGAAAGTGCCATTATTCTGTGTTAGCATAGGTTGGGAATCCTAGCACTAATAATAGATTCCAAAGAGTGTCACTGCCAGATAAAAGAAATAGTCAGCAGTAAATACACTAAGGAGGGAGAAGCTGAGCCGTGGTGGTCTGCTGTTTCAACATCTGTATGCTAAGTGATGTGACATTTTGAACATATACAATTAAGGTTTTAAAATGGCTTTTCTCAAGTTTTAAAAAGTACAGTGGGCAGGTAGACTATATATGGAAGATCAGTGAAGAGAACTGCATCAGTTCTCATGCAGAAGTGCATAAGATAAACTGAATGTCTCAGATGTTTGGCTGTGCTGGGAGGCGTTGCTTTAAGAAGTGTGAATAATCGTTCAGGAGAAACTGTGACCAATGCACTGACTCACACAAGATAATGACGTAGTGAAAAACTCACATTTAACTACTCACATTAAGTACTCTTACGAAGTGAGAAAATATGATTGCTAATTTAGCTGCATTGCTGTAAAGTGACTTGTAATTTTAGTCATTTTAAGCAGCAGCATGATGTTTTGGAAATGAGGCTGTGATCATGAACTCTCATGTGCCTGGGCAGAATCCCAAGCCTGCACAGAGGCACGAGAGCTTAGTCAGCCGGCAGGCCAGCAGCATGGGTCTTGGTAATAGGTAGATGGTGCTTGGCTAATTAAATCGATGATGATTGGTTGTGGACACTTAGAACATGTTTACGTGAATACAAGTATAAACTTGCTCCAAACATGTGCTGATAGGGCCGGCTATGAACCCGCTGTAGTCTGAAACTGTCGCTGAGTTGGTGGTGTTAGAATTAGTATGCTCTGCTGAGGAGCTGAGTTAACCGAAATACTTCACTAGGGGGGTTGCTTGACCTCTGGACTGGACCCAGCTGGTATCTGGCTAGTTCCAAGCTCAGAATGAGCTAACATCTTTCCATGTGTAGGTGTGTACAGGTAACTTAAGATCAATTTAAACCCATTCTTCCTCAGTTTAGCAAAGCACAGTTTACAGAAAGAAGCATGCACACCAATATTTGTACCAGAATAACTAATTTGTTTTAAAATCACATTTTTGTTTAAAAGGTAGAATGGAGAGTATACCAAAATACGTGAGCAACCTTAGCAGATTTCAAATCTGTCACGGACAGTGTTAAATGTAGTTGATCCCTACCACCACAGTTGTAGAATTCTGCAAAGGAGCAAACCTGGGTGGTTTGGAAGGAGCCGGTGACATAATTCTTTACTGCAACATGTGGCTTTGTGCTGCAAAGTGTGGCTCAGCTGTTTGTCCTGAGATTTCTTCATTGCAGTGAAAATGCTTATGACCAAATGTTTTCAAATGCAGATACCTAAAATCATATTCCTGTATTTTTCTGTGTGATTTGCAGAAATCATGGCAAATAGCAATGCATCCTTTGCTTCTATATCCTTGGGAATTTTTCATGGGTTAGCACCCAAAACAGAAATTAAAACAAAATTTGGCAGGTCCTACTCCAACAATGTAGCTTAATGAGTATCTCACAAATGAGGGGAAGGAAAGCAGCAAGAATAAGCTGACAGATATTAAGCCTGCAAAAGGTGACTTAAATTGCAAGAGTAGACTGCAAGCAACTTATTTGTAATTGTGTGGTTCATTTCAAATTTAGGTTGATGCACAAACTGGTTTTGCCCAGGGATGCTTTTGTTTATTACATGTCTGTAACCTTACTTTAATCTGCTGTGCAGGCCATACGTTTGAATTGAAAGACATCTCTGACACTGAGGGTTCATTACTCATCTCGCTGGATCCTCTTAGCAGTCGTTCTAGAGATGTCTGTACGCTTTGGCTTATAAAATATACATTGGATGAACGCATCTTTGTGAATGCACCAAAGGCACATATCTTTGCAAATGCTCCTGGGGAAGAGACTTTTGAGTTTCCTGCTGAAGTATTATTTTCTTCCGTATTCAACCATTATAGTTCAAATGCTGAATTAACTAAGATAAATCTCTAAGAGCAGGAGATAGCATCAGAGTACATGTTCAGCTACTATTTACATGTAAAATTTAAAAAAGACATGAGAAATGCACATAAGCAAGCGTTATAGTCACTTGAATAAATTTAGTGCGAAGCTCAGACATAAACAGACATTTTACAAACTTGCAACGAATCTATTGCTAACCCTACATCTCTGTAAAAAGAAGATTTGCAGAAACTATTTTGTCTGAAGATCTAGTTTTTAAGTACTGCCAGCATAGTATTTTCTTTCAGGCACAGTTGTGATAAGCAAGAGGTACCAGCAGGTAACTTGTGCGTTAAATCTTTATGCTCGTAATAGTCATCCTCTAGCATGTACTGTCCAAGTACTGCATGGTGCCATTTCTGCTGGCAGGTGACTCCTATAAAATTTCAATTCTGATGAATATGGCTATTGTAGCTGGATTTTCTCATCTGCCAGTCGTTTGCAGTCATACAGAAAGGCTGTTTTGTCTTATTAGCTGTCACTTTAATTTGTAAAGAACTCTTATGGGGGGTCTGCAACTGGGATGCTAATATCGGGGCTGGATAACACTGCAGTTTGTGCCCTGTTATACAATAAGGGCATGCACTTGGCTCAGAAGGTTACAGTAGTCTTGGTCATACTTGGATGTTAAAATATAACAGAAGAGAGAGAAGCTTACATATCTCAAGTGATATTTCTGCAGTTTCGTAAAGTAGTGTGTATTTTTTGTAGCTTGTTCTGCATTTATATAAAATATGTTCTTGCATATTTTCTGACACTTCATCATAACTTAGATTTTTCAGACCAAGTGAGGTAACAATTGCATTGGGTATCCTGTGGTTCTAACAGATTATGTCGTTCATCGATGAAATAGTTGAGCATGAGGTGACACTCAGTTTACTGCTTTATTAGAGTAACTACTGAAACTGAATCACTTCAGGATGAACTTCCAAAATTCATATTCAAAGAATACAATCCATTCGTCACTACTGTTCAGCTTGACTCAAGCTGTAAATATGTGAAACTGGGCTTCCTGAAAATTGTGTAAATGTCCTGACTGCTATCGCTTGAGATATCAAGGAGTGTGTGGATATAGATAAGTATCTAAACTATTTAGCTTCCAGTCAGAAGTTGGCAACAGTGAAATCATTAAACTGTAAATCATGCAACATCACTTGCAAGTTTTATTTTGGTAATCTGTTGTATCAGCAGGATTTTCTTATGGTGTACATCATAAAATATCAGCAGAGTTGATTTATGAGAGAAGAGTATGCAAGGCAGTTTCAAATGAGATCATAACAAAAGCGGGGTAAGGCAAAGGAATCTGGTTTTTGTTCCCTTTACTACATTTTATTTTATTATATGCTGATCTTCTGCGTGGATCCAGCTGACTCTATCTAGTGTCAGTCAGGTGTTTGCACCATGCTCCCCTGGACACCTGATTGCGCAGAGGCCCAAAGCTGGCTCTTCACGGAGCCAGGGCGTGCCTGGCACAAAGCGCTCACTTGCCCTTTGAGCCCCACTTCTGATGTGTTCATGTCTCATCCATTTCCAGCTTAACAGGAGAAGCCCTTAGCTTTTCAATATCCCCTTAAAATCATTGCAAGGAGGAGCTTCCATCTAGCCACTTGGCAGTGCCTTCAGTTTAGTGCTGCCAGTGCTTCTGAAGCCCTGCTGATGTCCTGTTATCCGAACTGGAAATTGCTTCCTTTTGATGCTGTGTAGCAGGGCTTTTCACCTCATCCTAGCAGGTGATTTGCTGCTTGCTTACAGCATTGAAGTTGGGAGCAGAGAACAAATAGGCAGGGAGCTTGAGTGTTTCAGAATTTTTCCCCAAATTGCAGGGAGCAGGAAAATGCAAGGCGGTCATGTCTGGTGGGGTCTAAAAGTAGCTGTCGTTGACTCCACCCCTCCATGACTTGCTTCCAGGAACATGTGGAGCTAATGAATGTGAAGTATATTTAATACATATGCAGTCTATTTCCTGCCATCTTTCAAATTCTCCCAGTGCCCTTAAGAGTTTTAAATTTGTCTTTTTTTTCATCCAGTTTTCTGAAACAAACCTTTAATATTAATGTAAGCTGATTTAACGTGGGATGAAATTCTGTTTCAGATAAATCCAAATAATTTGACTTCTATAGGTACATCTTCCAGCATTCAAACCAGTTGCATTTAATAATGAAAAAGTAAATTATCTAGCAAAGATATTGAAGCAGTAATTTTCCTTTCTTACAAGACTTTGTTATGGTCATGCATTTTTCCTGTATATTGAGAATTGCCTTAAAAGCATTGCTTGAACATTGCCACATGACTGATTTTACAACAAGGAACATTTGTCATGCTTAAAATGCCTAACCAGTATTAGCATTTAACTGCTTTTCTGTGAGATATAGAAGCTGTTTGACTAGTTACGTAGCAATGATACCAGTAAGTTGTTAAGTTTTATATAAAGGTACACAGAACTAGGAGCTTCCCATCTAAAAAGGTGGGTGCCTGTGAGGAAGAAACAGTATTCATGCGTGGCAGAAGGGGCCAATTAGCACCTTCTATGACTCATGATTTTAGCAATTGATGCATTTCGTGAAGTTTGAAGGCGTTAGACTAATACAGAAGAAGAAAACCCCTTCAGGAAAAAGGATCTGCAGTACGCTCTGAGGAGATTTAAACAAGCATCTCTGTTTGTAAATTGCTGTAAGAGCTCATCTGATGATGTCATTTGTGCCTCTGACGAAACATTCATACATTTCTCTCTGCTGCTAGACAACTAGTTTTGTGTTCTGTAAATGACAGATCTTTCTTCATTAACATTTCAGTATCCATGCTTTGGTGGGAGAAACAGCGCAGGTTCCTTTCATGCAAGGTCTTGATCTTTGATGAGGCAGTCATGTTGATTTCTTGACCACTAACCAAATAGGTTTTGGATTTACAGACAACTGTTGCTAGTGCATTTACAACTGGCATCTTATGCCTTTTGTTAAATATTTCACACAGTGATTGAAATTTAACATGCATGTTTTCCAAAGCATAACCTAAAATAAAATAGTATCTAATGTTAAAGCAAGGCAGTAGTTGAAAACGTGCTTTTTAAGGACATATTGTGGGTTTTCATGGTCTCTGACATTTGACACTTGCCTTTCATTGTCTCAGTACAGTAATCTTAATGGAGTTTCTTTTATGAGGCTAAATTTGCATTTTAATATACATTTATTAGCCTTAAATTTTGGATCTTAATAAAAGTCTGAGATATATTCCCCAAGCATTTTGCATATAAAAGTAATGGTATGGATATCTTAAAATTCAGTAATTGTTCTGGTAAGCTCATGCTGACTTAACTTTTAGCGACTACACTGTGTTACCAATACAGAGGTCACACTTTCACTGAGGAAACAAGACCTTTCATTCTCGACTCGTATTGCTTTGTAGTAAGACATTTGTTTGATAGAGCACAGCATATAGAGGCAAGGTGACACCTTTCCCTCAGTACAGGCTCAAGGAATGGTGGTTATATTGCTGTGGGACTCCAGAAGAGATTATGCTGCTGAGGACAGTCACTTAGATGTTATGATTTTGCTCTGCTGAGTCTGTAGGTTTGGTTTGTGTTTACACTACAGAGCCTGACCCTATTAGTTGTAAAACAAATATGATATATGGAACACTGTTTTTCAGAAGATTTCAAATCCAGAAGTGTCATTAGTATTGACTGACTCGTGAAATTGAGATTCAGCAAGAAGAAAAAGAAAAGCTGGGCAGATTTTCTTCAGTGTGAACCTGGATATATTCAGGGTAGATAGCTGTGCTGGTACTGTAGAAGACTCATATCAAAGGGAACCTTAATACAGCTATGCTTTCTCTTAGCTGGGTTTGAGTCATGTAGTCCAGAAGAGACTGGTCTTTGGGAGAGCAGTTCAGCTTTGTGGCTGCTGTAGAGGATTGAAGTGAGCTGTCAGTCACTGACCCAGATACCTGCACTCTGAACTGTCTGACATAAGGACGTAACACCGTACCTTTCTGCTGCCTTTGTACGAGGTGCCAGGCAGTGGGTTGTCAGGTCCACATAAGTGATTTCTTCAGCCTAGGTGAGGAAAGCTGTGACCCACCGTAAGATAATAAATACGACAGGAAGCCAAAAAGGTTCAGGACATAACTGAGACCAACTGTGCCTTTATTCTTCCTAGGTAGTGTGACTGAAGGGAAAAGAACACATTCAGTATAAATGCAGCATTATTCTCAAAAGTAGTAATTTAATTTTATACAACAAACCAAATTGTGTTGCTTCTCCTTCTCTTTCTCCCTCCTTCCAAATATAACAATTTCATTTAGCCTTACCACATCAAGACTAGTTCACAAGAAACAACTGGAGTATTTGCAATTATTTTGAACTGTAGAGATTTGTTCACTGCTGTCCCTAGAGGCCTAAAATGCTGTTTATTTGCATCTTAAAATCCTATTAGTCTTACTTTCTCCATCATTATGAGGGTGTTTGTATTTCTGTTCCTCTCATTAAGTCACAAGCTGTCTTGATTTTTTTTTTGATTTCCAGCCCAGTCATTTCTTATGTAAAAACAAATCTTGCTCTCTCTATTTGAGTATGAATCATTGTAGCGAACAGGTTTTGACCTACAGAAGTAAAGTCAAATATTACCAAAGCTTTGCTTTGACATATTATTTCAAAGGTGAAAAGGAATGTCAGGACTAACTAAACAAGGTGGATTTTGCATTTTCAGACTGTCAGAAATAAGCAGTGCTCATCTAATGGATATTATGATGCATTTAACGCAGTAACACTGTTGCTGAATAAGTCTTCTAATATTCTTCTTCTTGGTCTGTTATTAGGATCCGTACTATAGATTTAATGATGTGATGTACAGATGGATCTCACTGGATAACTGGACTTACAGCAGGACATTCAAAACACCTTTTGACGTCAAGTATGCAGTAAAGATGTGTCCAAAATAGTTCTGTGCTGTCTTTCATGCAGAATTGCTAGTTAATCCATCAGCTCAAAATCTGCTTAATACATTTGTATCTAATAAAACAAATTATGCAATAATGTGCAGCTGCAAAGCTGTTGCTAAAGAATACTTCAGTAGTTGCTTTTTCCTGTTTTTTTTTTTTAATTGTTAAAAATTACTTACGAATTGCCAACTAAGGAAGGATAATACAGTAGTTGGAAGCTAGCCCATCTGATATCTGGAGGATATGTGAAAATGTTGTGTTGCAGACTTGAGCCACTTCAGCTGTCATCTTAATTTGACTATTTAAAGATACAATGTAGCCACACTAAGTCAAACATTTTTGGAGGTAGTTGAGACAACTGCTGCTAAAGATAATGATGATGTACATTTTTATATTGTATGTCTCCTGTGTGTTGTTAACTCTAGGGATTCTAACAGTTTTTTATGTATATGTTATCTTTTGTAGAAAGTGGCAGAAAGTGAATTTGGTTTTTGAGGGAGTAGATACAGTAGCACAGATCCTGATGAACAATATCACTCTTGGGAGAACAGACAACATGTTCAACAGATACGTAAGTAATGTGTTTATTTCTGAAGGTGCTTCTGTTTTTTCTTCAAAGCCCTTTTGTGCTGAGCACTTTCAGTGCATTCAAGTACACTTAAAAATAGGTCCTTAGACACAGAAAGTGCTGACCTGAGGCCTGCATGTGTAATCAGAGAACTGTTAGAAAGAGAAGTGTACTTACTTTTTCAGTAGCAGCAGGGTCAGATCTCGAGGTGAATTTCTCTAGTTCTAAATGAGTGGACCCACGCAAGGGGATCAGTTCAGCTAATAATATAAGTCTTGCTTTTTGAGATTTGTCACAGCTCCAAGAAAACATAAGCTTAAATCTGTTATATTAGCTGTAAATCTGCTTACTAATTGGTATTAGAATGGTTTACATGTGAATACTGAAATGAAAATGCATGTGTTGCAAAGTCTTTGTAAGTGTTTCCATACTTTTTTTTTATATAGGGTTTTTTATTTTTAACTTTGGGCTTTTGATAGCACTGTCCTGCAGCATGAGAGTACTCATCATAGAATAATCTTGAGAGTGGCAAAAACTGATTTTATAGCTTTAAAATATAAAATTATTCTGAGTACTAGCATAAGCGACAATCCTTACTTTTCTCTTTTAAGAGTCAAAAAAGGAAAAGTTAAAGGAAGAATCTTAGTGGAGTAACTGAATTACAAAAGAAATCTGGTGTTCATATCTCAGCGTTTGCCATTCCGTCAGGTTTTATTGCAGAGGTACTGGCCTGCGACATGAGAGCTAGATTCTGCCACCTGGGTCTATGTGACCTGGGACAAATCACTTAATATCTCTGTGACTTAGTTTTACCATCTGTGAAATAGGAAATTTCATAGAGCTTTTATGAAATTGTAATTATTTACTATTTGGAGAATATTTAAAGGATTGTCAGTTAACAGGCTCTGTAGAATTGGGTAGTGATATTGTTTTGCCCTTATTTCTGCAGCTTCATTCTGTCTCCCATTGTAACACTTCATGAAATGGCCTTCACTGTAAAAACCAGAGTGAACTGTATTAGATTGAGTCTAGGATTACTGTGACCCAAACTTCTGCTTCGTTCACCTGTTCCACATGACAACTATGTCTGCAGGAAGGACTCTGTGAAGGCTCTGTATGGGGGATACTGTTTGCTTTGTAATTTTCTGTGGTATGCTACAGACATAAGTGATACTAGCTGGGCTTCTTACAGTTTTGAAGAAGTTGCCAAGACATGGTTTGTCACAAATGAACACTGTGAGGAAGAAATGGATATCAACCATTGGAACCATATTATCTTGATAGCACAGGATAATTTTGAAACCAAATATTTATCCTTCTATCCAGCCACACTGAAGGGGATTTTGTGACCCAGTGAGGAAGCTCTCAAATGCTTTATTTAGAACGTGTATTTGTACATTTTGGGGATGAGAGGGCAGGTGGCACTGAAGGCAGCTCAATGCTTTGTGGTAGATAAGCTGGCAGCACAGTGTGAGTTGGAAGGACTCCTGCAGAGACCAGCTTTCTGAGTTGGAACAAGGTGTCTTTCTAGAGATGCAAATGAGTTCTGAGTGAGGAAGGAGGGTAAAGATTCTCTTGCCGTCTTTATCCTTCAAGCACTTCAGTGTGTAAGCAGAGTGCGGCAGCCTGCAACTGGGGCTCAGTACGGGGAAAGTGGTTTGCCCCAGAGCATCTCCTTGTATCTGAAATGTTACTGTGTATTTTCTTTTTTCAGCTTAAGAAGTAGCTTTTCTTTTCCTCCAAAACCAGAACCTGTTGAGACTGCAGTTCAAATGCCCTTGAATAATATATGTATGGTATTAGAATATCAATGTAACAGTGATTATAAATCTCGTAAATAAATGTCAGCACTGTAGTGATTTTGTTCTGTTTCCTTGACCTAGAGCTTTGATATTACCAGTGTGATAAAGGACGTCAATTTTGTCGAAGTCCGTTTCTTATCAGCCATTTCATATGCAGCAGAGCAGAGCAGATATCACAAAGCGTACAGCATCCCCCCGGCATGCCCTCCACCTGTGCAGAAAGGAGAGTGCCATGCTAATTTCATCAGAAAGGTAGGGGCAGAATTGTCTGTCTCTGGCTTCAGGTTCGGGAATAGGAATGTACCACATGCTGTCCTAACAGATGTATTCTGAAACCTGCAATGTCATTTTATAAGTAGAGCATATTTTTCATTGCAGCTTCCTTCTCCTGTCCCCCCTAGAAACCTGTAATCTAGCATGTCGATAATACAAGAGGCATGAGAAGGCCAGGCTTCACATCTAGGTGATAAGAATGTTTAAAAGGCTGGTTTTTTTGTCAAGGAGTCAGCAAGAAGACTTGCTGCAAAGAGAGGAGGAAAGCATTGAGAAATGTGTAATCATTACGTTTTGATCCACTGGGTGGGTTTAGCAATGTATGCTGACAATAGAGTTCACTGTTGCAAATACTAGTGTATATTGCCAAGGCTGTAAAAATCTCAGCCAAGCAGCTTTGTGAGTGTTTGCTATTGCTCATGTGCTGTGCTATTTATACTGGGCAGCTCTGCATATCCCAAGAAGCATTCCCTAAGAGAGGACCTGTTCTCATCTTATTACGATGTTGTGAAGTGTGACTTATAAGTACATATTCAGTGAAAACAACGACGTAATATACAATGAAAGAAGCTCAAAAACTCTGGTTTAAGACATGGCTTCATTGCTGTTAAAACTTACTCAAGGCAAACTATCATTTGAGTAGCATCTCATATATTTCTGATAGCTTTGCAGCAGCTAGAGACAATGGATAGGTCATGTTACTTTGGAATTTCTTTTTGTGTGTTTTTGTTCTTGTTAATAATTTTTAATTTTTTTTCAAAAAAGTCCTTTTAGAGCCTCCTCAAAATAATGACTAGAATCCCGTTAGTCTAAACCTGGATGCAATTTCCTTTAAAATTTATTAATGGAAAGGTGGGCTTCATGTTGTCCTGGCAAGATCCTTCAGGATTAAGATGTTGTCATTATTACTACTTGCTGCTACTTTTATTTTCACTACATTTTAGAAAATCGATTAATTTTTCTGAGTCCATGCATTTCTTAGAAATCAGTTCAGGGAGCAGCCTGGAAGGAAGAAGGCACTTAAACAGCTGTAATCTTATTATAGAGCAGAAATGGCTAGGAATGATTTTACGCTTTACTGAACTATACCTTTAAATTTGTAAGAAAGTACTTCAGTGCTTTTCCTTAAAGGAGTTGTTTGACTTAACTTGGAAGCTGCTCCAGACATTTCCAGAAACATTTTTAGTTCCAAGTATATGGAACAACAGCAGTGATGTCACATTTAAAAGTAAATGAAGATACTAGGACATTGCTAAAGTAAGCTGGCTGCTTACCATCTTAAAGTAATGGAGAGCTGTTTACACATTTCAGGTTCAGTATTAAGCGCAGTAAACGGATTTAAATCTTAGGAATTTGTGGCAAAACGCAGGCCTTTAACTATTTCTGATAGCGGTCTCTGCAATATTATTAGTGAAACCTGACAATCTGTCAGTGATTCATTTGTTTATTTTTTATAAATATTACTTTCAATCTGACTTGTTTTCTAAGAATGTGTTGTCCCTGTTTTTACACTTGAAATAGGTACAGTGCTTGTTTCCTGGAAGGCTCTTTTGCAACTTGATAGGCAGGCAGGCTGACTGCAGCGATGCAAGGGATAGGCTAGATGTGTGCAATGTGGTTTGCCAAAATTAGTATGCCTCGGCTGTATGTTATTAGTCTCTAAATTTAGAACTGTAGGTCACTGTACAAGACTTTAAGGAGATCTATTGTATTTGCTTTGGAGGCTGGGGCTGTGTGAAGCTTGGAGGGCAGCTGAATAGATGTCTTCAAGGGATTTGTTAACTAGAGGTCTCACCAGGTTTGAAAACAGCTAGCTAAACGGAAAGCAGTGTAGATACTTCTCTGCCTGTCCAGCATTTTATAGTTCTGACAGTTATTCTAATGTTAGAACCAGAACTAAGCTATTTCTGTGCTGTGTTTTTGTTCCCTTTGTTTTTGTGTAAGAGAACCACAAAAAGGGGACAATCAGTGAACGTGACTGAAGTACACGAATGCACCAAACATGCGCATCTGTTTGCTTGTACTAATCTGTGGTGCTATAACAAACAATAAAGGATAGAGTATTTCAGATATGCCCATGATTTTTAATTTGATATTGTACTTTTAAAATACTTTAACCTCTGTAACCATCAGTTTTCTGCTTACTTTGTCTTTTAGGTATAGAATTACATACTGACATTACAAACTATGATAATTCAGAGCTGAATTGGGAATCACCTGCTGGCTTGTTTTTTTGATCTTTACTGTTTTGGTTTTGGTTTTTTTTTTAAGTGGTGGGCTAGGTGGTTTTTTGCTCTCTCACTAACATAAAATTTTGCTATACATGGATGTTTAATACAAAATTGTATTTTTTATATAATATAGGTAGCAGCAGAGTTCAGGTCAAGAAATAAGAGAAAAAATATCGTAGGCTCTTCTGGGTTTATGGAAATTGGAAAAATTCCTTCAGTGCATGGCAATATTTTATTTCTAGATAGAAAATAATTTTTATTTCTGGCACAGTGTCAATATCTGTGTGAAAATAGTAAATTGTAACATAATCATTTTGTATTCCAGGAGCAGTGTTCATTTAGCTGGGACTGGGGACCTTCTTTTCCAACTCAAGGAATCTGGAAAGATGTTAGGATTGAGGCCTATAACCATTATTACCTAATTTACTTTTCTTTGACTTCTTTCTTTGGTAAGTCCTGTTACTACTTTTTGTTGTTGTTTCACCTTTGGAAATACAAACCATCTTGTTGTTAAGCTCAATTAACTGTCAGTTTCGGAGAGGTTCTATTGTTTTATTATGACTTTGTGTGTAGTTCTTAACCACAGCACACCCTTTTAGGTCTTGAAACAGTACTTCAGTACAAACAATAGTGATTAAAAATATTAGAATTCAGAATCTTTTTTTGCTTAAAGATCCCTGAATAACTGCAGAAATATAAGTAGTATAGCTGAGGTTACCCCCTCTTCTCCTGTTTTGAAAAATTTCTTGCTATGGGAATTTAGTTTTGTGTTGGGAAGACAAATGCACAGTGAGCAGAGTTTCAAGAATGCTGAGTTTTCAGGACACAACATGAAGTGTGAGAGAGAAAAGCAGGCGTGCTATGCAAGGGTAATTTGTTAAGGCTGCAATTTGAGAGGATAAACTTCTGCATTCCTGCTACCTACCTGACTTACCAAACTGGTTTCCTCCCTTGACATGGTCTTTGATTTTCCTCTCCTTTGTCCTGAAGATCATTGCAGCTGAACAAAAATAGTGGATTTTCTGTTGAAGCTTTCTGTAAACGGTAACATGGCCCATTGCAGACCACCCGCATGCTTTCTTTCACTGCCTGTTGAGCCCAGTGTTCAGTGAAGTAAAGGCTAGTGCCTGAGTCCTCTGCACTGGGTTGAATTTCAGCCCTTGGGAACAGAGTTGTTGTGTATGAATAAAAGAGGAAGACGTCACTCCCTCGCTGCTTTTAAAGCTTCCTGAAATAGCTGCAGGTCTTAGCTGGAATTAACGTGAATGGAATTTCCATGGAAAGCCCCAGCACAGACTCTGTGTGCTCTCTAAAATTTAGTTACAGTAAAAATCTTTTCTGGTCCCTCCCACATTCCCACAACTCCACCTTCTGGTAGGTAAAGTCTTGCTCTCTGGGTAAGCAGAGAGAGGAAACCTCTTTCATTCAGCAGAGAGTGGTTTGGAACCTGAGCCAGAGCTTATTACTATTCAAACACAGTAACATTTGAAAAATAAAGAGTAAATTAACAACTTGAATTTAAGCTGCCTATGCAGTTATATTGCTCATCAGATTTGCTGTTATAGCCTTTTGACCACTGAGCCTGTAAAAGATTCATTGTTCTTGATTTCTGTGCCTAGACCCCATAGTTCATGCCATTAAGAGTGGGCTGGAATTTCTAGATGCCCTTGGAGGAAAGGGAAAACATACTCTCATGGCTGACCCTTGTGAGGCAGGGTGGGTGTTTTTTTAACCTCTTCAACATTTCTGAAAATTGGTCTTCCCAATGCTAGGTGTAATATAAACTTGGGAACACATTCATTGCTCTTCATTCTACAAAAGACAGTGAAGATCACACCACGGCCGAAAGTAATTCTTTACTTTTGGATGGAGCTCTCTTTCTCTCCTGGAGGAAGGAGAGCTAAAATATATAAATGACAAGAGAAAGTGAGTGATTAGTAGTTTGTGTATACAAAATGTGTCTTAGTTCTAGTTTTCGTTGGTTTCTGTTTTATTTGCTTTTGCTTAGATGTTAAGATATTAAGATGTTAGATATTTGAAGTATAGGATTAGCCAGGCTATGTTTGTAGATAGATAATTTAATTGCTGAAGTTAATGGCAAATTTACACATTAATCTTGAGTACCCTTGACCCTGGCTTGCCTTATTCAGTAAGTTCTGTAAAGGAGAGGACCATCTGAGGTAACTGTAGAGAGATCTCAGGGAAGTCATTAACTTGTTTCCTCCACCACACTTTGGTTGCTGAAGGGACATAAAGATACAGCCCATTAAGTCTAGACACAATGGACCCAATTCATCCCCAGCATAACTCCATTCATTTTGTCTAGTGACTCTTGTATGAATTCAGCTCATTTTCTGTTAATACTGTTTTTGTTTCATTGACAAAAGTGATTGTACTGCCTTGTGATTACGATCTTTCCCAAAGAGTACCATGTTCATATGAGTGCTGACTAAAAGCAAATATAATGTCTATGGGAGTTGGTGGGAAAAATCCTTCCTAATGAAGTGGCTGGTGCATTGGTCTCTGACTTTTGTACAGAACTCTGAAAAACCTCTGGATGGCTTTTGAATGAAAAAAAAAAAAAAAAGGAGAAACTTATAAAATATAAATCCTATTATGTAGTTATTATTAAATGCATATCAATTGCACTAAACAAGAAGATAACCTCGTAGGTCTGTTTCAAACACAGCCTGAAAATTGTTAAATTTAATCTGAGGTGTTTGAATTGTTTCTTTGATGAGAGATCATGTTAACTAATAGGTATATAAACACAATTCCTAATTTCCCATTTTTTCTCCCCCGTCAGTAAAGAATGCTCAGCAGTGGAGTCTTG
Source organism: Chlamydotis macqueenii (assembly GCF_036417535.1). Taxonomy (NCBI): domain Eukaryota; kingdom Metazoa; phylum Chordata; class Aves; order Otidiformes; family Otididae; genus Chlamydotis; species Chlamydotis macqueenii. The sequence goes on from NC_141559.1 coordinate 27,844,841, forward strand.
AAATCGAGTCTGTTTTTGATGTAGTCAGCTCCAAGCCAATTGCAGGTCTTGTGACTGTGAACATTCCCAAATTGCAAACACAGCAAGCATTCTGTGTGGAGCTTCAACCTGGAGAAGGAAGCATTGTGCTGGTTGTAAACATCAACAAGGTAAGGAGGTGTGTGTGGATCCATAGCCAACTGCAAAATGCTTCCCCTGGTTTCCAATGTGTCTTTCTGCCTCTGTGCCAGTTTTAAGTATCACTCCCCTTCCTTACTGTGTTCCTGACTTTAACAACAGTTCTGTACCCCTTGCAGGATAGGAGAACAACTTTTTTTCCTCTCTAAAATTGATGTCTGTGGGGCTACAGAGCTCGGTGTCAAAAAGATGGTGAAACCTTTCCCTTACTGCAAAACAAAAACATCACATAATCACTGGCCACTGTTTAGGTAGATAACCTTTGGATACCCTGTGTCACTTAACTTAAGTGGTAGTAGGTATCTTGTCTTCCATGCTATTGTTTACTGGACTGATTTGGACAAGAATGTACTACAGTATGCATGATTCTCCAAGGAAAGAGAGGAAACATTCCTCAAACCTCTCAGTAGATACTCTTCCAGGTAAATAAAAGCAAAAAAGCCCTATAAAGAACTTCTCTGGCAGTGAGGTTGGTGGAAATTTTGTGGACTAGTACTTCTTTATGTTGCCTTCTAGTCTCCTGGGTAGACAAAAATCAGGAGGAATTTTAGAGAGGTAAAGCATGCTCTAATGAGGAAAGAATTCAATTTAAAAATGATGAGTTCGGTATACATCCCAGTGATGAAAGAGGAAAGAATTTATCTGCTTACCTTCAGAGGGTATTGGGAAACAATGTGGTGACAGACTTAATTTGCCAACATTATTTAACTTCTATAGAATTTGTTTTATATGTGCTTTTTTAGAAACTGTTGAGTTTATCACACAGGTGTAATTAAGAAAAGATAAATAGACTTGAGAGATGAGAAAATCAGTGTGTCTGTTCTAGTTGACAAATAGGTAAGTGTCTTGAATTAGGCAGTGAGCCCAGTGTGGCAAAAAGAAGCATAAACTTTGTCTTGGCTTCTTGCTCAGAGAGAAGGGCCCTAGTAGAGCTGGCTGCAGAACTGAACCCGAGAGTGGCAGGCCCAGGCCAGCGAGCAGGGTGGGAGCCCTGGCAGGCGCAGCAGCAGCTGCAGCTGATAGTGTTCTCTGCTGGAGCCAACAGCGTAACAGGAGCTGCCGTCTACTTCACTGCCACAGGGCACAATTAGATTTGTTAGTGAGCTGTGTGCTGTGAGCAGGAATCTGGGGCTTCTGACGGTTCTGGCAGTTAATAACGTTTCAGGGTCTGCCTTCAAACCTTTGTATATTTTACTGGCTCTACTGATTTTCTCTGTTGCTGTGTAACTCTGCATTTCTTTCCTCAGTTTGAATGCATTATGCATGTATTCTCAAGTTCCCTTGTCAGTTGTTTGAGTGGAGAAAATGCATATGTTAAAGGGAAGCAGGATATTTATGTTCTAATATGCACACTCAGTGACTTGCATAGTTATGTGTTTTGTTTTATTTTGACACGAAAGCATAAAAACATACAAACATGATTTTTCTTACTGTTGTCACCTGACATGCAAGTTGCATGAGCAATTACAAATACCCAGTTTCATTTAAAACAATCATTAGTGTGTGCTTAGTCTTTTTGGGGATTACATTAAGCAGACACTGCAATGAGAGATTTAAAAAATTATTTTGGTTTATTTAATTGCCCTATCCCTAACCTCAGAATAAATCTGACTGCAAGTTTGTGAGGAAGCACTTCCTTCAGAGCAGAGGCTACAGAGTTTTATTATTCTTTGTACACAAAAGGCTTTGCTGCATGAATTCACAGCTGATTTTATGAGACGCCCTGCAATATGTTTTCAGGTATTGACAAGCCTAACTCTGTACAACAGACTTGTGTGGTCCGTGTTAAATAATGAGACCTCACCAGAAACTTATTTCTAGTTGAGAGTTTGTTGCAGATTATCTTGCGAAGTCAGTAGGTGTTTGAGTGGTGCATACACCGAGATGTGTAGCAGTCTTCCTGCAATTGCCACAAAGTGCTGTGTTGCTAACATGACAGCATTTTGCTTATCATCTAATGGTGAGCGTGAGGATGACATCATTAATGGCCAATGAGACACTCCAGCCATGCCAGGCGCTGCAAACACTCTCTTGTTGTTGAGGCACACGCTGATTTTGTGCTTCCATTTGTATCCGTGCAACACAGAGATTAGTACTTCTGCACAAGCAGTTATGATAATTCTGTATTGGGGAAGTTGAAATGTTAGTAGATACATTCATGATTGTCTCCAAGTATGGCTACAGCAAAATATACTGTTGGGCTGCTCTGGGGCCTCATTTTATCTGAAAAGATTGAGGCACTCCTTTCGTGACTCTATTCAGTGCTGATCCCTCCATTGTTTGGTTGCATGCATTATTGCTTTCTTTCCACGATTTTTGTGTTGTGCACTCAACTGGCAAATGCTGGCAATAGGATTGAGCAGCAGAAGTAGGCTGCTGGAATGAAGATATAAGTATTACTCTGTGACTAGAAAAATTAGAAAATTAAATCATTCTGTCATCCTAGAGGTAGGTTTCCTTAGGTTTGTAAAAATTATGGAGTAGTAATGATGTGATAGAGAAAAAGCAGAAAACACCAAAAAGAAAGAATGAAACTTAAAATTTGACTTAAAAGCTTGACATAAGTGAAGCAGTCAGTATGGTCACCTATTACCAAAGTCACAATTTAAAAGTGTCTCTTCTGTGTATTGAATGTAGAATGTGATAGGTAAAAAGGTCAATGGGAGGAGGGGTATGATACAGAGGCTGGTGAACAATGCCTGCTCCTAACACAGATGTTTGAGTTTTGGAGGAATACTCTGTCATTTGGAGGAATTCCTCTGTACTCTGAGGAATACCTCAGCTGAGGGATAGCAGGTAGATGCATGCATGCATGTGCATACGTGTTTGTAGCCTATTGTGAACAACAAGATGAAGTGATTGCGTGGACTATCAGTGGAAGAAATCATACTTCTCTGTGTAACTTTTTCCTGGAAACTATGCTAAGGCACATGGAAAATAAGGAGGTGATTGGTGACAGCCAACACTGCTTCACTAAGGGCAAATCGTGCCTGACAAATTTGGTGGCCTTGTACAATAGCATTACAGCATTGGTGGATAAGGGAAGAGCAACTGATGTTATCTGCCTGGACTTGTGCAAAGCATTTGACACTGTCCCATGCAACATCCTTGTCTCTAAACTGGAGAGACATGGATTTGATGGACAGACCACTCGGTGGATAAGGAATTGGCTGGATGGCTGCACTCAAATAGTTGTGGTCAATGATGATGTCCAAGTGGAGATCAGTGATGAGTGGCGTTCCTCAGGGGTTGGTATTGGGACTGGCCCTGTTTAACATCTTTGTCAGTGACATGAACAGTGCGATAGAGTGCATCCTCAGCAAGTTTGCTGATGACACCAGGCTGTGTGGTGCAGTCGACATGCTGGAAGGAAGGGATGCCATCCAGAGGGACCTTGACAGGCTGGAGAGGTGAGCCCCTGTGAACCTCATGAAGTTCAACCAGGCCAAGTGCAAGGTCCTGCACGTGGATCGGGGCAATCCTAGGTACATATACAGGCTTGGTAGAGAATGGGTTGAGAACAGCCCTGAGGAGAAGGACTCGGAGGTGTTGGTTGATAAGAAGCTCAACATGAGCTGGCAATCTGCCCTTGCAGCCCAGAAAGCCAGCTGCATCCTGGGCTGCATCGAAAGAAGCGTGGCCAGCAGGTTGAGGGAGGTGATTCTGCCCCTCTACTTTGCCCTGGTGAGACCCCACCTGGAGTACTGAGTCCAGCTCTGGAGTCCCCAGCACAAGAAGGACATGGACCAGTGGGAGCGAGTCCAGAGGAGGGCCACAAAGATGATCAGAGGGCTGGAGCACCTCTCCTATGAGGACAGGCTGAGAGAGTTGGGGCTGTTCAGCCTGGAAAAGAGGAAGCTCTGGGGAGACCTTATAGCAGCCTTCCAGTACCTAAAGGGGGCTTATGAGAAAGATGGAGAGGGACTTTTGATGAGGACATGTAGTGATAGGACAAGGGGTAATGGCTGTAATTTGTAAGAGAGTAGATTTAGATTAGACATAAGGAAGAAATTCTTCACTGTGAGGGTGGTGAGGCACTGGAACAGGTTGCCCAGAGAAGTTCTGCATGCCCCATCCCTGGAAGTGTTCAAGGTCATGTTGGATGGGGATTTGAGTGACCCGGTCTAGTGGAAGGTGCCCAGAAGGGTTGGAACTAGATGACCTTTAGAGGTCCCTTCTAACCCAATCCATTCTATGATTCTATGAAAAAATTTTCACCTCAGAGCTGCAAGTGGAAAGATCCCAGTTACCATGGCTCAGCTGAGGCACATAAACTCATTAGATTTGTGGTAATTCACTCAAAGATATCTAAGCCCCTGGTTGCATGTTATGCTTCTTTTTATATACATTGCTCTGACTTTCTCTCTTGTATGTTCAAGAATTCTACAGTGGAGGCTTGGTGGCCTAATGGACATGGAAAACAAACTGGATATGACATGACAACAACTTTCATTATGGAAACAGGATACAAGATTGAGAAATTTTCAAAGGTGAGCCCTTCAGCTTGATTACAGTTGGCATTGCACTGCTACTCTTAGGACATCTGCTCTGCATAGCCGATATCTAAAGCTCTTAAATATTGTGCTGGATTGTAATATGCATGTGAAAATGCTAATGAGACAAAAGATGTTTTTTTTAATGTCGTTATGTATATTTGCCAGTTTTTTTGTAGCCTTAGCTTGTATGGATGCCTTTCTTGCATTCAGACTTGAAAGTGGCTTACAGTTAGTTGGAAACCTCAGAAAGGAAAAGATGTTTAATTCTTAAGTTTCCTATCTTATGAAAAAAAGCACTTTTAAACTTGATATATCATGCTGATGTTTTTGTATCATGCAATTAAAAACCCTTTTTGATTTCTGTAGATTAAGTGAAGGTTTATTACTGAGATTTTTCTTGTTAATTCAATTTAAAAAAAAATAGTGAGATAGATACATTTCTAAAAAACTAACATACATTCATTCATTAGAATGTGATAGATGTGCTTCAGGTTTAAGAAGAGGTAACATCTTAATTATGACCATGAAAGTACTCTTCAGGGATATTTGCATAAGGGTTCCTGCAACACACTGGCTGTATCTGTTTGTTTTAACTAAGAATCCTAGAAGAGGTAATTTTCAATTCTCCATACAAATTAGACTGGGCTCCTTATGCCATTAACATGTGGAAACAACCAAGTAAATTTACACATTTATTAGGTGGTTCTTATATGTATTGTTTCACTAAAAACTAACTTGGTCACCAGGCATCTAAAACTGCTATTTGCTGTAATGTTTGTTCGTGTGAAAAATCCTAAGAAAAGCAGTAGCTTCTGGAGCCATAGTCTTTATAGGGCTAGCTGTTAGTTTGATTATTAAGTCATAATAATGATTATTTGCTATTATTAGCAATTTAATTTTGAAATAATTAAGAAACCAAATAAGCATGGCATATTATACTTAAAAAAACTGGTTGTAGGAAATATGGCTATAAAGCCTGTAAAAAGGAAAATTCTGCTGTTACTGTGTGAAAACTGCACAATGATAGAAAAACTAATTGATTCCACTTGGGTAGTTGCAGCAGGATATTTCTTAGAGCCCTGTGGCATATAGTCATAAGGGACTTCATGTTCTACAAAAGATATTCAGAAGCTTCCTTTTTTTTTGTCCTTAAGGGGAAAGAAGGGGAAAAAAGCAAATGCACAGCATAGTGGGCATTATAAATTAATCTGCATAAAGTCTAGTCTTCCTTCATGTGTTCTGTGAAGCTCTGTCTTGGATTCTGACAGACACACACACCCCCCCACCTCCCCTGTCCTGAGCTGTATGAGGGGAAAAAGGCTCCATATGCAGGGTTTTTTTTCGTGTTCTAGTGCAATTTGCTGTCATGTCAGCATGACTGAATAGCAACATTCATATGGCTTAATAAGAAGTTTGAGTAATTCAGGAGATACAGGGACAAATGTTCCTGAAAGTTGTTTTTCTGTTGGCAGTTTTGTTGTCCACCTAGTATTATATTCAGGTGGAATACATTTCCTACTCCTCTTTTTAAAAAGAGCAAAAATAGAGGTGAGACATTTCACAAGTGGTTTGTCTCCTTATGAGTATCTACATAACATTGGACAGGCAAAAACTAAAAGGCGAGAACTGTATATGTGGAAAACATGGCTTGGTCTTATGTCAGATCCAGCTACCATTAGCTTGAACTATTATCTGTTTTCTAACACGTTAGAGTAGTCTCCAAACCATTAACGAATCCTTTGGGAAAATTTCTGGGTCACCTCCCAGTATTATGTACTTGCGGGAGCTCTATAGACCTCTAGCTGGCTGCGCTGGGAACCTCTTTGGCTGAGGGAAGTTCCTACTCACTCCTGTTGAGAGTAACAGAAAACCAAAACAGAATAAAGCCAAGATCCTAGACTGGGTTGGTTTTGGTTTGTTTTTCTATTTGAATACTTAGGTTTAGAGTTTGTTTATCAGGATAACGGAAAACAAAGTCATAGCCAGAAATTATCTCTAATAGACCTAGAAAGGTCTATCCAGTCCTTTTTGCTGTTGGCAAAAGTTGCTTTTCTTCTTGCCATGCCTGCATCAAGGAATTTATTACCTCTTTCATTGCCTCATGAGGCATTTGTTTGCTTTTTGACTCTGTTTCCTGACCTTTCTATATGCTTATTTCTTCAACACTGTAATCAGAGTTTTTTATTTCATGAGCCTGTTTTAGTACTTAGAAGATGTAGCCTCTAGCTGTCTTTCCCTCCTTCCCTCTACACTCTCTTTTTTCCCCCAGGCCTTTTAGCATGACTTCCAGAAGTCTTTCCTTTTGGCTTTGTAGTTTTCACACTGCTTTCATGCTGTGTGCTAATTTGTTAGGTCACTGGGGCGTTCTGTGATCTTATTTCAGCTCTAGGCATCTTCATCCCTATTACTTTTCCTACTGCTAAACCTGGAAATGCCAAATGTGATCCATAGGTCGCTTAACTGGGTATAAAGCCTTTGTATGTGACTTAAAAAGACAGGTATCTGTTTCTTAATTGTACACAGAACTGGCTGATTGGTCTGTGGTGGCTAGAGAGCCTCTTCTGTATGCTCCAAGACTGTGAGCAAGGCACAAGGTCTATCAGACAGATTTCAAGGTGGCCAAGGTCTCGGTAGCTAGAAAGGCACGTACCCAAGCATGCCAGATGCTAGTTGTCTGCCTTTGCCTTTCTTTTACCCCAGAAAGAGGCTGCTGTAGGAACAGGAAGAGGTGCTGTGTTACCCAGTGGGCCCCTGGGGAGCAATGAAGTGGGAACACAAAGGCACTGAACCTTGGAGGCCTGGGAATGTGAGATGGGGCTGAGGAGCTTTTCGTCTTGCTCCTGCTGTATGGGTGGTCCTGGCTGGGTCTTTCAGCCTCTCAGACTGCCTTGGATTTGGCCAGTTGCATGAGTTCCACTTGAGCATGAATAAAGCAATATCACATTACTTCTGTTAGTAATATTTGTAACTCCATTACAAATGCACTGTGAAACAGTCTCAACCTGGCTGACAACATCCATTAAGAGGGCCTCTCAAATACTTCCAGAGCCCCAACTCCCATTCCACTTTGTGCCATGAAGAAGAACTACATTGAAGACTGAGGAGTTTTTCTCCAACTAATTGAATTCACCGGAGGAAGGTCAAAACTTTTTTACTAGTGCAGTATTCATAATGCAGTTTTTCTTCTGTAGCCTTCAGTAGTTAGGGTGACTGTTAAAGTTGTATGAAATATTGGTTATTTTTTTTAAATTCAACTTCTTATGTTAAAATAAATCTGCAAAGTTCTAGGAGTGAATGGAAGACTCTTGCCCTAAAGCTAAGTTCATCATGCGGGTCTATATTCAACCAGGCCAGTGTGCGTTGGGATCACAGTAGAAAACTGTCAGGGCATGCTGTCCTCAGCACATGTATGTGCACAATGGATGCTGGGCCGCACTTTCCACTAATCCGCTATTGCCCCTGGGGCAACACTGTAAAACACTGCAGGACTTGGGGCAAATCTCGCTTTTTTTATTCATTCATTTTTTATGTTTTGGTCATTGCCATGATGCGGAGGGTTTTAGTTTGAGGTCAGTGATCTGTGGCCTTCACTCGTGCATCTAGTTTGTCATGTGCATTGTCTCTCTTTAGGTGTTTAATTAATCATTGTCCAGTTGACTAAGACGCACCAAAGAGAAAGCAAAAAAAAAAAATCAGTGATTTTCTTTGTGTTCCCTACCACTAGAAATAATTTTCTATCTGTATGATTTTTGATGAGATGAAAGTTTAAAAAACAGAGTCCCATAGTCGGATTAGTCATTTCCCATTTGAACTTCAGCCTTGTCTGGTATGTGAAATAAAGAATTTTTATCTTAAAGACAGGTGTATCACTTGCATGTAACTAGGTTAATTTTATCCTGATTTACTGACAGATAGTCATCTCAACTGTAGCTTGTGTCAGAGAGAGAACAGGCTATACTCTAGAAGCTGACCTTTTGAAAAGGTATAGCAAATAGTCATCTGAGGGAGGAGTGGATGCTGTCTTAGGGGTGGTCTAGAAAAAATGAGATTCCTGACCCAAACTTGTTGCTTGGTGTGAGTTATCTGATATTTGCTATTAGCTTTCCTTCACTTTATTTAATTTCCCAATTATGTCACTATGACAATGAGCAAAAGGTATCACAAAGAAAAACAATCTTCTTTCTAGAAAGAATGAAAACTAGATAAGGCCTAGATTAGTTGAACTGGAACAAGGATGCAGGAGAAAAAGAAGTCTAAAGCATCCCTGACACAGATGTTTTCTGTAACACCAAAGCTGTGCAGGAGCCTAAATGGCAGCTGCTCTGCATCAGCCCTGTGGCAGGTGGGGAAGACACCTCTACAAATAAGGGGTCAGTGCAAAGTATTGTTGCAGTCAACTAGCTGCTCGCTCATGACTGTGGAATTGACTGTGTTTATGTCAGTGCAATTAGGATACCCCTGAGAGCGGCATTGTTGCTTTGACTGAAGTAAAGTCCCAGAAAATGTCTGGAATGATTTCTTGAGAACTTTTCTTCCACCTGCAGCAGGAAGGAGGAATGTTTTCTTGTTTCAGTGTCTGCAGCACACAGTACCAGATATTAGGTTGAAAGAGCAGCTGTAAAAGTTTAGCTTCGGCTTGAGATGTGATTTTATCTGGAATGAACTTTAATACCTTACACATAGTTAGTGGTTATTTAGCTGAACTGATCTCTCTGAAACCTTATTGCTGATCATGCTGTTCAAATACAGCTGCTATGGCCAGAAGGCCCTTCAGTTCCAGACAGGCATTTGTGGTTTGCATGCATATATATTCTCTTTAATTGCTACACCTATTAAAGAGGTATCATTTCGGGGCAGCAAAGGAAGAAGATTTTGCTTTTACTGGGTGAACCTGAAGCTAGGCATTCAGGGACAAGACTTGGAGCTGAGCTGCTGCAGTCTCCTTCTGTAAGGAGAAAATTACAGATTAAAAGGTGTGTCTGATCTAATGCAACCATTGTATTCCTCTTGCTGGTTCTCAGCTAGATTTTTGGCTAAATTCTGCAGCAAGCAAACGTGCACCTGTCTCTTACACATACACACAAGTGCACATGCACGCTTGTTTATGCATGCTTTCTCTTAATGTGATAATAACTTTTAAAAGTGAACAGGTTTATTGGAAGGATTCTTTTTGGCCTTGTTACAGTGTGTTTTAATCAAGCAGGAATTTAGAGACAAGACCATGTCTTTTGACTCCTTGACAGATTGTAAGCTGTTAGTGTTCAATTGAATCCCTTTTGTAATGGTTTTCTTTATTTATTTTGTTTTAATTTATTTTTGTCTGCTTTAAATCCAAGATTCATGTCTTCACAGGCCTATTTTCGGACAGTAGAACTTGTTCAGGAGCCTATTCCGGGCTCACCAGGTCTGAGTTTCTACTTCAGAATCAATGGCCGACCCATTTTCATTAAGGGCTCAAACTGGATTCCAGCAGATTCTTTCCAGGACAGAGTGACCTATGACACGTAAGCCACATTTGATGTTCTCTAAGGAGAAAGGATCATATTTTCCTCCTCCTGGTTCTCTATTCACCCTCTATCAAAAGGTGGGATGAGCAGGTGGAACTCCTTTCAATGTAGAACACTAATTGTTGTGGGTTGGAGGCCTCAGAATTAGGGCTTAATTAACATTAAGATTTGAGTGATGTTCAAGGCATGTAAGCGTAATAACTGGTGGGAGCATGGTTGCATGCTTTCAGATATTTTTAAGGAATGGTCCTCAGGATGTTTGATCCTGTTGCCTGGGACGCATTGGTACTCAGAGGAAGAGCACTTCAGCCATGTCCTAACCCATCTTGTGTAGGGAGACATAAGTGCATAGTAGCCCCTCTCCCTTTTTCCCGCTCTGGTCCAGGCTTCTTGGGTTTCAGTGACACAGCACCCCAGAGATGCAGGTGGGATGGGGGCCACACTGTACTTTGACTAAGCTTTGCTTTGGGTAGTTGTGGAACCAAGACAACGGGGCATGCTGCAGTGTGCTTTCACATGCAATTTAGTAGCTGCCAGCATGATTAAGGAAAAATTAGTGGAGTCTGAATCCCTTAAAATGAGATTCAGAGTTTCAGTCTTTCTCCTCCTCCTCTCACTCCCCTCTTCTCGCTATGCATTGTGGAACTCAGGAAGAGAATATAGGTTTCTGAACATGTTTAAAAGAGGATTGGTATTCAAGTGATTAATATTTGAAGAAAGTAATATCTAAGGAGAAAAGAACAACTCGATAAATAAAATACAGTATGTCTAAATCTAGTCCTGCCAATACTTCTGTAAAAGCACTTACTTGCATGTGTCACTCCATCTATTTCATAAATGTTAACAGGACCAAGTAACTTATTCTGCACAAAAAATTGCTTTTTGAGAGCTCTGTCCAGACTTGCAAGCTTAGAAGGTATCAAAATAGTCTGGTTTCTATCAGAGGTACAAGTTTGCTAATGATGAATGTTTGGGTTTGGTGGGGATTTTTTGGGGGGGGAGTATAACCTTAGAAACTCCTAAGTGATAGAATTTCACAAAATATATATAAGTCTTCTGTTTGTTTTTGACAGATTATGGCTACTCTTGAAGTCTGCAGCAGATGCTAACATGAATGCACTTCGGGTTTGGGGAGGAGGAATATATGAACAGGATGAATTTTACAATATTTGCGATGAAATAGGAATAATGGTAAAGACAATAAACACAGAACACTTATTTAAAAACTGACAAGAACTTGTAAATAAAGATCCACTCTGGACAAAGTAAGAGAATCGATACATAATCTGTAGCCATCTTTCCAAAGGTCGTGGTGGAGTACCAACCTGAGAAGTTAGATCAACCTGATTTTCTTTTTTTTTTTTTTTAAATTGGAATGTTATCTGATTACTGAGGCTGTCTGATGAAACTGGAAATGGTATTTTGGAGACTTTCTATTAGAACCCTAGCTTGTACTTTCTCTTGTAACTAAGGCTACACTCCTCACTTCCCTTCCCAGCCCAGAATCTGTCCTTCATCTCCCCTTCCTTTTCTCCCCACTGTGGTTCCCCCCAACTCTCTGTTACATTCCCCAAAATGAGAGCAACAGCACTGTGGCTTTAACTTTCTGTCTTCTAGCTCTTTTCAGACCAAAACTCTCATTTTTATATACTGTACCTCTCTCTGTTTTACATTTACTACTCTCTTGGCAAAGAATGAGAGAAGAAATAAATGGCTGAGGGACTGGTACTAGTGATGTCACATAATGCAGGAAGAGGATGTTTACACTGTAATGATGAGCACGACAGAAGAACTTTTGTGGACTGTAGGCATCAACAGCCACTTGTAACACTCAATCAAATAGTTGTGAAACAAATAGTGCATGGGAGTGGGATTATTCACAAGACCAAATAATATTTTTTTCTACAGCAGCTGGACTGTGGGGCCTTGTAGCTGTGTTTAGGGCTTATTCATGTGAGAATAGCCCTGCTGAAGAATCTGAGTGCTAGAGTGTATTCCCCAAACTGAGAGCAAAGGTCTTGCAATCTGACCTCAATGAGGATTTAAGGACTGCTCTATTTGAGTTTTGTGCTTTCAGCCACCTCTGAGTTATCAAAACACCAAAGAAGGTAGTCATGCTTTTGAAGGCTGAGGTTCTCAATGACTTTTTTGCCTCAGTCTTCACCGAAAAGGGTTCCTGTCCCACCACCCAAACTGTAGAAGGTGCAAGCAGGGACTGCGAGAATGAAGAACTGCCAATTGTACTCGAAGAGCAGGTTCGGGATCATCTGAGGAACCTAAAGGTGCACAAGTCCATGGGACCTGATGAGATCCATCTGCGGGTCCCGAGGGAACTGGCGGATGAAGTTGCCAAGCCACTGGCTATCGTATTTGAGAAGTCGTGGCGGTCTGGTGAGGTCCCCGATGACTGGAAGAGAGGGAACATAACCCCCATTTTTAAAAAGGGGAATAAGGAAGGCCCGGGTAACTACAGGCCGGTCAGCCTCACCTCTGTGCCTGGCAAGGTCATGGAGCAGATTCTCCTGGGAACCATGCTAAGGCACATGGAGAGCAAGGAGGTGGTTGGTGACAGCCAACATGGCTTCACCAAGGGCAGATCGTGCCTGACCAATTTGGTGGCCTTCTATGACGGGGTGACGGCATCGGTGGACAAGGGACGAGCAACTGACATCATCTACCTGGACTTGTGTAAAGCTTTTGACACTGTCCCGCACGACATCCTTCTCTCTAAACTAGAGAGACACGGGTTTGATGGACGGACGACTCGGTGGATAAGGAGTTGGCTGGATGGCCGCACTCAGAGAGTGGTGGTCAACGGCTCAATGTCCAAGTGGAGACCGGTCACGAGTGGCGTCCCTCAGGGGTCCGTGCTGGGCCCGGCCCTGTTCAACATCTTTGTCAGCGACATGGACAGTGGGATAGAGTGCACCCTCAGCAAGTTCGCCGACGACACCAAGTTGTGTGGTGCCGTCGACACGCTGGAAGGGAGGGATGCCATCCAGAGGGACCTTGACAGGCTGGAGAGGTGGGCCTGTGCCAACCTCATGAAGTTCAACCAGGCCAAGTGCAAGGTCCTGCACCTGGGTCATGGCAATCCCAGGCACAAATACAGGCTGGGCGGGGAATGGATTGAGAGCAGCCCTGAGGGGAAGGACTTGGGAGTGCTGGTGGATGAGAAGCTTAACATGAGCAGGCAATGCGCCCTTGCGGCCCAGAAGGCCAACCGCATCCTGGGCTGCATCAAGAGGAGCGTGGCCAGCAGGTCGAGGGAGATGATTCTGCCCCTCTACTCTGCCCTGGTGAGACCCCACCTGGAGTACTGAGTCCAGTTCTGGAGCCCCCAGCACAAGAAGGACATGGACCAGTTGGAGAAGGTCCAGAGGAGGGCCACGCAGATGATAAAAGGGCTGGAGCACCTCTCCTATGAGGACAGGCTGAGAGAGTTGGGGCTGTTCAGCCTGGAGAAGAGGAGGCTCCGGGGAGACCTTATAGCGGTCTTCCAGTACCTCAAGGGGGCCTACAAGAAAGATGGGGAGAGGCTGTTTAGTAGGGCCTGTTGCAATAGGACGAGAGGTAATGGTTTTAAAATAGAGGGGGGTAGATTTAGATTAGAAATTAGGAAAAAATGTTTTACGATGTGAGTTATAGAACACTGGAACAGGTTGCCCAGAGAGGTGGTGTAGGCCCCATCCCTGGAAACGTTCAAGGCCAGGCTGGATGAGGCTCTGAGCAACCGGATCTAGTCAGGGATGTCCCTGCTTCTTGCAGGGGGGTTGGACTAGATGACCTTTGAAGGTCCCTTCCAACCCTAACCATTCTATGATTCTATGATTCTATGACTGCTGTGGAAATTGATTTTATTTCTTTCAAAAGTTTGTTCTCCTTTGTAGCAATAGCTGAAAAAGTTTGAGGTTTTTTTGGTTCATACTTTTAAAATGAAAATATTTCATTTGGCCCGAAGGCAAGCATGGAGGGCGTTTTTTTCCAAAGGGCCATTTTGAACAAGCTGTAATTGAGTATAAATGGAGCTGTAAGGGGAACACCTGCTGCAAACACTGATAATCCTAGATGAGTACCTTTGATTATATGAGCTTGGAGGCACATGTTAATAAGTTTTGATGAAATAGTGACAAGTGAAGGCCAAGTTGCATCTGATATTAAAATCCCAAGAAGTGTGTTTGGTCTTACTTTAGTATAAAAAGCAGGGAGATGGAACTGATACCTTTGCTGCCTTCCTCTGTGTGTGCTTCAAAAAAAAAAAAATCGTCTATTTTAGTCATCTGAATGGAGTGTCCTGATTTTCAGGGCTTCTGAGCACTTACAGTTCTTTCATTTTTGACACTAGGCACCTAAGTAGGCCACTTAGATGTGTGCTTGTACAGTGCTCAATGCAAGATTTAGATCTTATTTAGCAGCCAAAATAGCAAGTAGTTGCAGAAAATCAGACCCTTATTCTGGATGGGATGGTGCTGGAGGCTTTTGGTTGTTTCATGTGATGGTCTTGCAAAGGCTTAAAAGTGCATTAGAGTCAGACTGTGCTTAAGGAAAAACAGTGATAGCTCACTGAGGGAAATAGAGAAAGTTTCTTTCACTAGAGAGTTTTGACTCTACACTAGCACTGAAGAATTCTGAGTGATTCTTCACCAATAGCTTTGCTTTTTTTTTGTACAGTGCTAGGAGTGTGACAATTATTAATAGACTCATTACCTCCTACTGTCCTGTTCCCCATCTTAAATTTTCTTATGGAACGTACGCTAAAAATAGTCATGGTAAAGCATGTTCTCACTGCAAGGAAAATGCAGTTGTATGAGGAGCTGGTCTGGCGCTCTCTATTGTTTATGTACTATGGTGTTCACAAAAGTGTAGTCTCCTACAGACTCCTTTGGGTTAATGTGGTCCTTCGAAAGATATTTCCATTGACATTTGGGATAGATTATCAGGAGTCACAAAGTTACAGCAATTTAAAAACCAGAACAGGTAAAACAAGAAATCTTACCAATCTCATTGGGCTTCTTCCTTTCCTTTTTTTTTTTTTTTGTAATTCTTCTCGTTCAAGGTACAAATGGAGTTCATTGTTGAATTGAAAGGCTTTCTGTTCTCTAGTGGTATCTATTTGATCTTTCTTTGAAGAGAAAGATTACTGTGGTGTTAGAGAATCTAGTTTGTTTCTGCCCCTCTTACTGGGTAAGATTTGCTGTTTTGCAAAGACCAGTTTGTGCATTTGATATGGAAGTGTTTTGTTAATAAGCACACTTGAACATCTGTTAAGTGTGCGCGATACGACATCAGAAGAATTACTGTATCTTTTTAATAAGTAATGGGGATTTGGTGTTACACCTGCAAAGTAGTAAATACAAAATTGTCCTGTTCAGCTGGAGATTGCCACACGTTCATATTTGAGCAGTGTGTGGGTTCTAATTATTCCAGTGAAACTTACTGAACTCCACCTACTGAGCAGTATTCCACTCATCAATGAAGACTCTGACAATTTGATTCCTAATGGTAGATATTTTGTAACTCTGATATTGAGAAAAATCACAGTGGAGTATGCACATACTGAACCCCATGGATGATGTGATTATTTTGATGGCACTTTTCAAGAATAACAAGTAAAACATTTCTGTTTAATTATTTTTGAGATAAATAGCTTCTCTCTGGACAAAGGATTGTACATCCAATAACTATACATTTTTCAAATATGTAAAATGATTTGCTAACAGTGATTTCTTTTTTAATTTTAATTTTTTTTTAATATTCTCTTTCCTTTTCCCTGTAGATTTGGCAGGATTTTATGTTCGCATGTGCGCTATATCCAACTGACCAGAACTATTTAGAATCTGTAAAAGCAGAAGTTTTTCATCAGGTATTTTGTCTGTGTGTCAAAGCTCTATTTCCCATTACCTATTTTTGATTGATTGACTGTATAAGTTAGCTTTCCAAAAATGCTTGTTTGGAAGTGTTTGTTAGTGTACCTTTATGTAGGAGGACAAAATGTAACCTTGCTAAATCCTCTTTAACTTACTTGCAGGAGTAGTCAGTCAAGCAGAGGGTACAGGCTTTCCTCTTATCTAAACTGCCCTCTTCTCAAGGATGTTTAAGAGCATTCACTGAGAGTAAGCTCTAATGATTGCAACATGCGTTAGCACAGAATTTACCCTTCACATGTGGCTGAGTAGATGAGGTACACATGTGCATATGGTGGATATATGTCAGCATATTAAAGTTTGCCCCTCTGTAAGTGTATATTACAAAAGTTTAAGCCTGTTGGAGAGCTGAGGGAATAGTGAACTGTGCAGATAAAAACAGGAATTGTAGGCTTAGCATACGTAATATGCATGTGGACTTGAAATTGAATTGTAATTCCAGTAGTAATAAAGTGATTTTTTTTTTTAAGAGAAGTAATTTTGCTTGACTTCTGAAACTGTAAGTTGTATTTCAGGTAAGGCGTTTAAAATCCCATCCATCAATTATTCTGTGGAGTGGTAACAATGAAAATGAAGCAGCAATTGCAAGCAACTGGTTCTCCATACCTTATGCTGACAGAGATGTCTATATCAAAGACTATGTGACGCTTTATGTGAAGAACATCCGAGAAATAGTTCTTACTGTAAGTGGTCTCAAGAAACTGTAGGGGGATATGGCTTGGCAAAAGCTTTTAATGTTTGTAATTTGAGCAACTTAGCTTTTTTTTTTTTTTTTTTTTTCCCCAAATCCCTTGGGGAAATGAAAAGCAGCACATTATTGAGGAATTGCACTTTCCAAGTTCTTGTAAACAAATCTCTAAACTCAAGGGTTATCCTCAAAGAGAAACAAACAAAAAAATTACTTACATCTTTAACACTTTGTGATATGTGAAGGAAGATCTTGCTTCTTTTTTCCTTCTTATTTTTAATACCACCACAAATGCCTTCACTTCCAGTGGACAAAAATCAACATGCCCATTAATTAATTAATCTAGATGATCAGATTTTATTTATCCTGATTTTGTTGAAGGATACTTTAAGAAGGATTTAACAACCCTCAGCCCTTTTAATAGCAGTTGAAGAAATTCATAAAGAAGTATTTTCAATTTGCTCTTCCAGTATTTAAGTTTTCTGGCTTAAGCAGGTTAACCAAAAGCTATGCTAAACATTGTCCCCCTGCTGTGTAGTCATTATATTATGTGTTTTTAAAAAACAGACTAATGGTATTTTACAATACATGAAGGCAAATTATCTTGAGTTAAGACTTAGACTGTGAGCATGCAGACTGTGAGCACCTGGAATCTGTGATGAAGTCTATTGTCATTTGGCACTACCCATTTTGCACAGCTTTTGTAGTTTTATTTCTCCTCCTAGACGTATTGCAGTTCTTCATTATTTAATGGAATCTGCTTTTAACTAACTTTATGTGTGTATGTAGAGTGAAATTGATTTAAAATTCTCAAATTGATGTCTCGCAACTGTATAGGGGTTAACAAACAATGCTCGAGCCACAGGTGAGTATTCTAAACTTCCCTGTTAGCTAAGAAACAAGATGTTGCAAGAGTGTTTTCCAGTTAGAGCTTTCTTCTTCAACAAGAGTATGAGTTATTGTTAACCTAAATATGCTAGTGGCCTTTTCCTACCCAGTTATCCCTTGTATATAGTATGATCCTACTGACTTCAGGGTATGATAACTAGTCTTAATCTCTGTCCTTTTCAGGATTAGGTACCTTTCAGGTTATGAGGCTCATGACCTGAAGTTTCCCTTAGCTAAGACAGGCACTCAGTATGCAGGTGACAGCAATGTTACTGCTTGTTATTGGAGGCTACTGGCATTGTCAGTTGTAGTTGTACTCTGAGAATTTAGACTACCTTTCTACTGGAAAATTTGAGATATGAGGAAACAATAAAAATTAGGCCAAGTTTGAAAGAACCTGCTGAAAAGGATCCTGCTTCTGAGGCATTACGATTCTAAGTGGTTCCTGCATAACATCTTGATTCTAGATTTCTATATTTCAGTTAAGTTTTTTTTTGGAATGGAGTTGTTTGCAAAGGTATGCGTTGGTGTTTCTGTCATTAGCTACGTGAGATGGATGGCTAGTGCATGTACAGCAAAGCGAGGTGTTCTGGCTTGATACTGGTTTTTAGTTACAGTTCATTTGTACAGCATTGCTGTCCAAGACGGACCCAGTTTTATTTTAAACCATTAGAATAACTATTTTGAGTGCCAAGAGGAACTGTACAGTGAAATAATTTCAGGTCCTGTGTAATACAAGCTAACTGAGGAAACCTGTAACTAGTTGCAGTACTGGACTGTATGACTTAAAAAGACTAAGTTTGAAGTAAAGACTTCAGGGAATCCAGGATATCTGGTAGTAAATTGTTTCAGTTAATAATTAAGTACTCATGCAAAAAAAAAAAAGACAGAGGAACTGCACAATTTCTTAAAATGAAGCACATGTCTAAGTGCTTTGGTGTATTGCAGCCAATTGCTGTAACTTATGACTGGTAATGAACTCAGGCCTCTGTCTTACTACAAGTAGAATGCTAAATTAATTATACCTGCAAAAGGATTCCTTTGTATGTACCCTCATAGGGTACTGCTGAAAGATTTAGTATACTAAATCTACTGAAGCCATAAATAAAGGCAGCTCTGAACAATTTGAAATGTAACCCTTCCTTGTAGTCTCATCTATCTTAACATGCAGAGCCAGACGAAACGACAATAACCTGCAATGCCACCATGCAAGCATTAGTAGCAGAATACCTTGGCTTTGTTAGGACTAAATTTAGGTGACTACTTAATAAGAAAGAGAAAAATAATGAGCTTGTTCCTGCAAAAAAAACCACTGCAGCAATAACGATTTTCCATAAAGAAGTCATATTACTAAAATATTAATGTTCCTTGAGTTTATTTTTCACAAGGCACGCTTAAAATAGCTTTCATTAAGAATTTAGAAGCATATAAAGATAGAAAATCTCTTGATGTGAGGAGAGAATCCTTTAGAATAGCGGAGCAAGCAATATCATGCCCAGCTGTCCTCCACGACCATAAATAAGAAGCTAATTAAGCAAGTAAAGACGATGAATGTCAGGACAGAAAGGGGAATGTTTCCTAGGCAGTGAGTTAGAAATTTGGAAAAGGCATATTCTCCCCGCCCTCCTCCCTCCCCCTTTTCAGAGTGTGGTCTGTGTTTTCAGGTGATAAAAGCCAGTCACTTTGTGAGAGGGTTGTGGTTTAATTTTGTTTTGGTTTTGTTTTGTCTTTAAATCCCAGGAAGATAAGAGTCGTCCTTTTGTTGCATCCAGTCCCACCAATGGCTTGGAGTCAGTTAAAGAAGGTTGGCTCTCCCAGAATCCTTATGATACTCATTATGGTGACACTCACTTCTATGACTACAGCAGTGACTGCTGGAACTGGACAGTGTATCCTAAAACTCGTTTTGCTTCAGAATATGGATTTCAATCCTGGCCTTCCTTCAGTACAATTGAGAAGGTAAGGCTGGGCTTCCACACCTAAGTGCGGGCAATGAGTCTCTTCCCAAAAACTGCAGCATCCTAACTGTGGTTGGGATAATACATTGTTAGGTGTGGTATGGCACAGGTGGGATAGAGGTGTGTGCTGGTGTGGAGGAAGGGGATGAAACTGGACTGTTTCCCTTCTCAGTGTTCAATATATTTACCTTGATGTTGCAAGAGGAACCAAATTTAGAGGAGAGACTATTATGAGACTTATTAATTTTAATAGTAATTCTGTTTAATATATAACTTAGTAATGATTGCCTAAAACCTGTTTCCTTTTGCTGTGCTAAGGATATGTGGTCATTTAGAAACAGAAGGAACATGACAAATGCTGAATTATGCTGAATTCTAAAATGTATTGATTCTATAATTTTTGCCAATTTCTTTTACTTAAATAATTTGTTTCTTTATGTATTGCATATAAGAGGATTTGGTTTTGTCTCCTGTTAAATTTAGGTATTGTATAGTCTTATTTATGCAGTTGGAGCAGAGAAATATCATGCTGTTTGTCCATTTGTTCAGAGAGAGATGAATATCATGTTGATAACCATGCATGCAACTAAAAGGAGTTCAGAATGTTCCTTTCAATTTGCTGGGCAAAGCGTGTTGTATCTGAGACATAATCAGTACATTCATCCATATTAATAACAATGAAAATTATTCAATCCAGCCTAAAAAGGAACAAATTTAAATAAAAATATTTTATAGAGATTTTAATTACAATGAAAGCTTGACAATAATAACTGTATGAGCTATGCTGCATTGTTGTTCATAGTTGAAAAAAAAAAAAAACCTGTTTAATGATAATTTCTTTTCAGAGGCAAATTTTGAAAATGTACACGTTGTTAGAATTTATAGCCCTACTAACTTACGTGACTTTTATGCCTAAAGGTGTTTGACTAGAGTGCATTCTTCCATCTTAATCTAGGGTGTTTCTGATTTACTATGAATCCAAGTAAACCTCTGAGGTCTCTTGGCCAGACTGAACCTTAGGACAAAAGTTAAATGCCATTGAGTGAAATGTTGTTCTTTTGGGTTCAAAAGCAATGTCTGTTTTCATTTATTTATACAAGGAGTATAAGCAAAGGATGTTATTGATTCAAAATCCTTTCATGACTGCATGAGGCACTGTAGAAATATACTACCAATTTTAAAAGGTTTGGATGATGCCAGCAGGCTGTAATGGATATCTTTTCCTGAATATCATGTTGGTCATTAAATGCATGTTTTGCATTTTCATTGTGATCTCTTGCTTCTGTGTTTTTTAAAAGGTTTCCTCCACTGAGGACTGGTCCTACACAAGCAATTTTTCTCTCCATCGACAACACCATGAAAATGGCAATGATCAGATGCTTCAACAGATTGAGCATCATTTCAAGCTTCCCCAGAGCACAGATCCCATAAAGAAGTTCAAAGATACGATTTACCTCACTCAGGTAACAGTGATGTCTTCAATATAAGCAGCTGTCAGCAGTTAAAACTGGGCCTATTCTGTTAGGTAATGTTGTCATACAGAAAGTTTCTGCAGTGAAGCATTGGAGAGTCCAGCTTAATTTGGAACTAGCTTATCTGTCATTTCCTGGAGAGAGACTCCAGTTTTCATTATAGAAGGGCTGGAATACTTCCTGAGGTTTTTCCCAGAAACTGGCTTAAATGGGAGAAAGTCTGTCTGCATGTGCTGCCTTGATCCCCTTCCCCAGCTGGGCCCACTCATTAAGCTGGGTGGGGATACAAGGTTGTGCTGGTTTTCCTTGATACGCGTTTATTCCTAGTGCTGTGCTGTTACTCCCTGTTCCAGGGAGTATGTTTTGCTCTTCGTGTGGCCCCTGTAGGCTTAGTGCTTTGATTTTTGGCACAAGGAATATATGAGTGTCGTAGTTCAGC
Organism: Chlamydotis macqueenii; assembly: GCF_036417535.1. Taxonomy (NCBI): domain Eukaryota; kingdom Metazoa; phylum Chordata; class Aves; order Otidiformes; family Otididae; genus Chlamydotis; species Chlamydotis macqueenii. The sequence continues at coordinate 27,866,390 of NC_141559.1, forward strand.
CCTGATCGGGACCAGACTACGCAGTCTCTCTCTCGCTCCCCCCACCCTCCGAGAGAATAGGGGGAGATGATATAAGAAAAACGGCTCAAGGTTTGAGATAAGGATGGGGAGAAATCCTTAAAGTTACCGTCACGGGCAAAACAGACTCGACTTGGGGAAAACTATTCATTTATTTCTAAAATTAGCAGGAGAATGAGACAGGGAACAAGATAACCTCCCCCCACCCCTCCCTCTTCCCGGGCTTAACATTATCTCTACTACCTTCCCCTCCCGAGCGGCACGGGGGGGGAAAAGGGAATGGGGGTCGCGGTCAGTTCATCACGCGTTGTTTTATGCCGCTGTATCATCGTCGGGGGAAGAACTCCTCGCATTCCTCCTCTGCTCCAGCGTGGGGTCCCTCCCACGGGCCACAGTCCTTCGTGAAACTGCTCCGGCGTGCGTCATCTCTTCCACGGGGTGCAGTCCCTCTAGAACAGCTGTCCCAGCGGGCCCTCCATGGGCCACAGCCTCCTTCAGGCCTCCACCTGCTCCGGCGTGGGGTCCTCCACGGGCTGCAGGTGGATCTCTGCCCCTCTGTGGACCTCCATGGGCTGCAGGGGGACAACCTGCTCCACCATGGTCTTCACCACGAGTTGCAGAGGAATCTTGGCCAGAAGCCGTATTACTCCTCCCCCTCCTTCTTCACTGACCTTGGCGTCTGCAGCCGTTCCTCACAACAGGCTGGCAGACGCCTCTCAGGATCCTTTTTACATCTTATTCACTTCTCATCTCCTCTCCACTTCTTGCAGCCAGGCCGGGCTGAGTTGGGCCCAGTTGGCTGCCCGGCGGGAGGCCAGAGGGTGAGGCCTGCAAGGCCCATGAGGCTCGTGCCTCCCCCTCTCTGCCCCCCGCTCAGCTGCTTCACATCTTCTCCTCCTCTTTTTCCTGTTTTCCTCTACTTAAATACATTATCGCAGAGGCGTTATCACGGGACATTCTGCTACCAATTGGCTCGGCCTTGGCCAGCAGCGGGTCCGCCCTAGGCCCGGCCGAGTCCACTGAACAAAGGGGAGCGACTTCTAGCAGTTTCCTACAGAAGCTACCACCTTAGGCCCCCCCTCACTAACAAAACCAGAACAATGAGCTTTTGAAATAACCTTGTTTCTAGAGAATGTAATTTTCTATGACTGGGGTACTGCCCCATCCCTGGAAACGTTCAAGGCCAGGTTGGACTGGGCTGTGAGCAACCTGATCTGGTTGGAGATGTCCCTTCTCCTTGCAAGGGGTGTTGAACTAGATGACCTTTAAAGGCCCCTTGCAACTCAAACTATTATACGATTCTATGATTATTAGTAGCTTTTATTTTGTTATGGACTCAGCTATTGATATTTTAGAAAATATTTTTTTTTTTTTTAAATCAGTAGGTTGTATTTTGCTCTTCATCCGTAGTAGTTTACCTCATGTTTGTTTGTTTCTTCATGATTTCTATGTGACTTTTAAATCATGTTAAATAACTTTTTAATGCTATTAGGTGAGTTTAAAGCGCTGTAACTTTTTGTTGTGTTCCAAGAATTTCAGAAACACTCTTGATGGGAATAACTGCACATTCACTAAGTTTTTAATGTTTGAGAGCTACTGTCAGCAAGTTTTATATAAAAATAAAACAGCCAGAGAACTTTAGGCATTGATAACAAGAGAACGAAGATAGATGATGCCGTGAAATTGAAAACAGGGGTAAAAAATGCACAGTGAAGTCCTGATTCAAAAAGCTATGAGAGTTTCTGCAGGGTTAAGTCTGTCAGGGCCTTATTAACAGGTTAAACAATTTAAGAATACCAGAATAAGGATAACAAAAAGGATAAGGAGAGTAAACTTGGCTCTAGTGGTTAGCTAGAAGTGTTATCTTCACCTTTTGAGCTGTTCTAAAGAATAACTTTTTCCTTTGTTTTGAGACTTTCTTTTTATACCTCCCTAGTCTAGTCATATCCTTTGTGAAGAAAATAACAGGCTGTTTGGCCTCTATTGAGAATTTAGCTAATGAAAAATTCTGAAAAGTTTTCTTTTTTTTAAATACAAGATGGAGAAGGAGAGAAGAAGTTGGAGTGCAGGTGAAAAAATGTTACTCTTTCAGTGCACAATTTTTACTGTATACTGGGAATGTGTGTTATATGTTCAGAGTATAGGGATGTGGACATTACAGTAATGTACACTGGAGGCAGTGCAGCATAACATCGTTTTGCAACTCGTGAGGGTTTTATTTACATTAATTAAAAAAAAATTGTCAGTATTATTGACTTTATTGCCTTTCAAAGACCCTGTTGCCCAGTGATCTTCACTGGATGGAAGGCCCGAAGTAGCCCTTCCAGAGTTTCTCTAAAGATACTGCTTGTAAAGCTGCTGGGAGCTGCTGTGAATAGATCTCCTTCAAGCAGAAGCCCACTGCACTGCAGGTGTATACTTTTGAAGGCTCAAGTTTATAGTTATGTGTCAATGCTGTGAAATCTGTGTTGTATGTTAATATGTACACACACGCTTTGAAAGTAAAATAAAATACAAAATATAATGCGACAATTTTTTTCTTTGTGTTTGTTGACCAAGGTGATGCAGGCTCAGTGTATAAAGGCAGAAACTGAATTCTATCGTTTTAGTCAAAGTGAAATAATCAAGGGAGAAGGACACACAATGGGAGCTCTGTACTGGCAACTCAATGACATTTGGCAGGCACCTTCATGGGCTTCCTTGGGTAAGTTTTGTGACAGTCTGCTAAAAAGCACCGTCAGTCTTGTTTTGTTGTTCTCATCTGAAAGTATCAGAGTAAGAAGTATGACTCTTTTCTCTCTGTTGGATAACTTTGCAAACTTTGAACGTGTTTCTGTCCATCCTTTAGAAATGCTTTCCAGAAAAACGTTTTTCAGAATTATCCTAATAGTCTGTAAAATTGGAAGAGGGTAAAGAACAAAGCAATTCTTTTCCTATGAAAGATTTGCTGTTTAAGTTCGGATTTATCAGCCACCAACTCTTACCCTTTTTTAGCAAGGTTTAGTTTAGAGAAGTTAAAATCATATGTAACTCCTAATTTATTAAAAATATTTTTTTTTCATTTAAGCAGTATTCTAATTTTTCCCAAGGAAATAATGTCATTGAAACCAGACAAAGCTGCCTATTAGGAAGCAGTGATGGTTAAGATTGAGGGCATAAACCCCTCGTGAGGTAAACGTTCAACTACCTTTGCTTTTCTTATGTAGAGCTGGATCTTCCTGAAACTATATGTGATATATCATCCAGGTTTTTCCAGAGAAATCTTGCAATTCTTTTGCAAGTTTAATTCTTTTAAAATTAGAAAGATTGATTCTTTTAAAATTAGAGATGTCTAAGAAATTCTTTTCCCAAAAAAGCCTGCCCTAGAAATCCCTAGTTATATTTATTGGCTCAGCTATGCAGATGCATATATGTACCCAGCCACCCTGGATAAGAATGGACAGAGAGGGAGCTAGTGGGATAAGAGGGTAAGAAGGAGCACCCATGTATAATTATACTTTCCATAATCCCAACAAATCTGGTTGATTTTGTTCCCCCTGCCTCCCATGGTGAAATGATCAAAACCTCTCCCTTTCAGTAGGTAGTAGTGCACTGTCAAAAAACCTACAGAACTGGGATCCTGTTCTGAGCAGGATGGGATTTAGTATGTAAAGGCTAGGCATTTAGATCTCTTCTGTAGTCGGTTGGGGGAGAGATGGTTATCTCCAGAGTGTTATTCATTGTGTCCTTAGCTGTTTAGTAAGTGGGATGAATTATCTTCTCCGTGCTGAATTTGGTTTTTAGGACTTCATATGACACCTCTTACCCAGCATAGCTTCTGAGAAGTTCTTTATAGGAGAAGATGACTAGCTGAGATTTGGTGTCTAACATAGTGTCAGGTGAGGTGAATCACTTTTTGTGACTAACTTATTCTGCTGATGTGCTATTTATGCAATGTTATCTTCTTATATATACATTTTTTTTTCCTTTTAGAACACAAAAATGGGGTAATCAGATATAAAAAGATAAGTCACTTAGCCAGTAAGCAATAGGAATGTGTGGTATGAGGGAAGTGTGTGTTTCCTGTTCCGAACATTTTGTCTAGAAAGGGAAAAGCTGTTCTATGGCAGCTGTATAGGACTTAGGTGGATTCTTTTTCAATTTTAGTTATTTCTCGCATATTCTGTTTTTGAAAATCATTATTTAAAAATTTAATGTTTGAAAAAATACGAGTGAACAAGAAAAAGCTAAGAGTTAGCGTGAACTTCTTGATCTGTCCTTAGAACAAAATGCCCTTTGGCCTTGCTTTAAAAATAATTAGTCCACCCCATCCTCCTCCTGTTTCTCTGGAAGATGTTTATCCTTCTCCTTTTTGCTTTTCATTCTTTTTTCTTTTTTTTTTTTTTCCCCTTTATTCATCCAAGCAAAGTAACTGCAACCAACAAAGGAAAACAAACCAGTAGAAGAAACAGGCTATTTTATTTAAATGTTAAGGCAGTGCTGCAACTATAATGCTCATCTTTCTGGACTTTCTAGACTTGTGTTAGGAAATGAAATGTCCCAGTGTTCATTTTTATGATTCTAGCAATGGCTGATGCTCTTAGGCTTTAAGTGCCTCAAGAGAAAAAGATGCTTTGAAAAATGTCTCTTTTGTAAAGACAGGTGTATTGATAGATGAAGTGATCATGGAGACCATAAATGTCTTTTTAAGTACAGAACTGACGTCATTGTAGAAAATATACCAAATACTTGAATTATTCATGTATTGTTGAAGTTAGTTTGCAGAAAGAAGCTTAGCAGAGATACAGCTGTCCCTTTGTTTTGTTCTGTTCCCTCAGTGGAATGAGGAAAGGTTTAATATTCATTTAATTAAGCAGTGTGGCAGAGGGATTTTTGAAATGCTAATAGCTGAAATTATGCAAAACTTCAGAGAAATTAGTTTTATTTGCACTTCAAAAACACGTTTTTGCGTCTTGTTAGATGGCACAGCAGCATCATCAATGAGTACTTCTTATTTAAATCTGTTATTTCACAGGGAGCCATGGAGGGGGCTTACATAATTTCCGGTGCAAAGCGGAAGTGTTTCCTTATCAAGTGAGGAGGGAAGAAACAAATATTTCTGCTTTTAACTTACCTTTTAAGATGTTTCCTTCGGATTGAATAAAAACACAGCACAGCACTGTTGTCACGGTACTTCTGCCTTCCGTTCAGAACTAACCAGCTTTTAACACAACTGGGTTTTGATTGCTAGTGCCTAGTTGTGGAGCTGGTTGTGCCATGTTGAATGCTTTAGCATCGCTGCAGTGTGTTTTGGTGAAAAACACTGTGGTACACGTGGCAATTTACCTCACCCTCACACAAGTGTCACCTTGAGGTACCCAACTCGGTTGTCATGAGATTCCGTTGAACAGATAACTAGCTTTTATTGCAGACTCAATATTTAGAGCCCCTACTGAGCTGAAACCACAGACTATTACGGAGAATAACAGATCTGAATTCATGAGACTGAGGTGAGGAAAGAACTAGCAGCATGTTTCTCAGGTTGTATTTAATGGTGTGAAGTGATTAATTTAAAATCTATTCCAGGGAGAACTGTTTGTTCTTACTCCCATTATCAGTGTAAAGGCTTCAGGGAAGAGTCAGAAAAAAGGGTTCTGGGATCTCATTACAAATCTAATTTTAGTTTTCTATTCTGAAGTCTGATACCACAGAGAGTGCAGACCCCATATTATTATCAGGGAAAAAAAATGGGGAACTTGGATTTCTTTAAGAATTCATTTAAATGTGGGAGGAGGAGGAGAAAACTGCCCCAGGGCTGTTTTAAATAACTTTGGACTGTTGCCTTTGGGCATGCATGTCTGTAACAAGAAAGTTTAAGCCCAGAGATTTCTCACGATAGCTACCTGATCTCCAGATTTCTTACATCCATTTTTGGGGCAGAGGTAGTATTTTTTATGCAACTTGCTTATTTTCAAATCAAGAAATGTTATTCTAGTCTTAAGGAAATCAAAACAACAGATGAGCTGAAGAATGTGGGATTTTTTATTTACCAGTAAGCTCCAGTTTTTCTGTGCAGGCTGAAGTTACCTTGAAAATTGTATCAAGATTCTGTTGCTGGAAAAGACCCTTCCTGTGTGAAACTGCTTCAGCAGTTGAGCTTTGGTTCTTCAAAATGGCTTTAGGTTTTTTTGAGAAGGGAAATACCAACCTTAAAAAGCTGAGCTGAGGTAAGCAGACTAGTGATGCTTTCAAACATCCCAAAACAGTAGCTGTAGTAGTTGAACCCTAGAATGAGTTTTGACATGGTGCAAACTTTAAAGTGTGTGGTTTGTTTGTTGGTTGTTTTTGTTTGTTTGTTTGTTTTTCCCTGTGGAAGTGTAATGCCACGTTTAGTCTGAGTTGTTTTCTCCATTGTACAGGTTTCTTGAGGATCTCTGTGTCTGCTGCCTAGGTAGCAAACCTCCTGTCTTTCCCTCCAGTAACCACTGCAATATGATCAGTAATCCAGTTGGAAATCAAGGCACAGCAGAAATTGAGGGTAGAGCCCGTTCAAAGAGAAACAGGATTTTGTATTACGTGAGGTGACAGAAACTGCTCCACTTCAATTACATTATTCATTTTCGTATTTAAGACAGTTGAAGCCTAGATTTTCATCATGTAAATTAAACTGAGGAAAAAATTGAAGTCAGCAGGCACTGAAACCTCAGCCCATGCTGATGGCTTGTCTGAGCTTGTGGTGGGCTCTGTCTGAGGCCTGCAGTGAGTGGCATCTATTGCATTGACAACTGAAATTCCTGAGAGTCTTGTGGCAGTCCTGAGGGCTTCAGAGAGTTCAACCCCTCCCAAAGCCGGGGAGGTTAGGCACAGTGCCCATTTCTCATACAAGGCCCATTGCTTTTATTTTTTAGATCAGATGCTGTCCCACCGTTTACTGTTTCGGATAATCCCTCCCCAAGCTAAATCTCTCATCTTCTCAAGTTTCATGACCCTGAGAAGTAATGTTAGCACTCTCTATTTTTGGCGGAATTGTCCTTTAGACCAGCAACGCTTTCCACCAGCAATTGTCCTTGGAATACAAGAATGTGGTTGCGTTCATGTACTGAACAGTACCAATATGCTCAGTATGTTCATCAGTCTATCAACAGTCTGTTTTGAAGAAACTCAGCAGCCTCTCCTGAAGTTTCTTTCAGACTTGATCTCTTCAGTTTGCTTCAATGCTATTAACTTGAATGCCCATAGTGTTTTGCTGGCAACAGTCCGATCTCATAGCACAGTTGAATGTTGTCTGGATTTTCCAGGCAAATTCGAGCTTTTCTTGTCTGTTCTCCAAGCTAGCTGGTTGTGAGCTTGCTGAAAACAAGGTGATGTGCACAGTGCTAAGCTGGAGCTAACGCACTTTGTTCTTCACAAAGTTCATTCATATCTATGTGGAGTGCAGGCAGAGCATGTTCAGGTCTGCCTGTGAAAGCCACAAACACACCTTTAAAGACTAATCACTCTGGATGAAGTCCTTAATTATGAAGTGTTTGAAAGTGCTAAAAGCTTTGTACAAGCACCAAAACACAGAGAGGTAATTAGTTACAACAAAAATATATTACTGGAAATGTTTTTTAGCATCCATGGACTTTAAAACTGTTGTACAAAATAAAGAGCCAGAAGCAAGAATGAAATAAGTATCTGACTTTTCTTTCGTGTTATAGTTAGGGTTGGAAGGGACCTTTAAAGATCATCTAGTCCAACTCCCCTGCAAGGAGCAGGACCATCTCCAACCAGATCAGGTCACTCAGAGCCCCGTCCAACCTGGCCTTGAGTGTTTCCAGGGATGGGGCATCAGCCACCTCTCTGGGCAACCTGTTCCAGTGTTCCACCACCTTCAGTGTAAAAAAATGTTTTCCTAATGTCTAATCTGAATCTACCATCCTTCTGGTTTAAAACCGTTACCCCTTGTCCTATCACAACAGGCCCTGCTAAAGAGTTTCTCCTTGTCTTTCGTGTAGGCCCCCTTTATGTACTGGAAGACTGCTGTAAGATCTCCCCAGAGCCTTCTCTTCTGCAGGCTGAGCTGCCCCAACTCTCTCGGTCTGTCCTCATAGGAGAGATGCTCCAGCCCTCTGGTCATCTTCGTGGTCCTCCTCTGGACCATCTCCAACAGGTCCGTGTCCTTCTTATGTTGGGGGCTCCAGAGCTGGATGCAGTACTCCAGGTGGGGGTCTCATGAGAGCGATACTTCGCAGGGGCAGAATCACCTGCTGGCCATGCTTCTTTTGATGCAGCCAGGAGGCAGGTGGCTTTCTGGGCTGCAAGGGCACATTGCCAGCTCATGTTTTGCTTCTTATCCATCAACACCTCCACCTCCACGTCCTTTTCCTCAGGGCTGCTTTTGATCCATTCTCCGCCCAGCCTGTATTTGTGCCTGGGATTGCCCTGGCACCCGTGCAGGACCTTGCACTTGGCCTTGTTGAACTTCATGAGGTTCACAGGGACCCACCTCTCCAGCTTGTCAAGGTCCCTCTGGATGGCATCCCTCCCCTCCAGCGTGTCAACTGCACCATACAGGTTGGTGTCGTTGGTGAACTTGCTGAGCATGCACTCTGTCCCACTGTCTACGTCACTGACGAAGATATTAAACAGGGCCGGTCCCAATACCAACCCCTGAGGAACGCCACTCATCACCAATCTCCCCTTGAACACTGAACTGTTGACCACCACTCTTGAGTGTAGCCATCACTGGTTGAGCAAAGACAGAGTTAAAGTGCTGACAATGGGAGCTAGGTGGAAAATTAATAGAGAAAGAAATGGAAGCAACTTCTCTTTCAAAATGGATGTATGGCAGTGTTGCATCTGGCAAGATAGCTGATTTTGAAGCGGATGCTATGTTTGATGGCTTTTCCAGTTTGTTAATGGCAGACTTTCAATGTATTAAAAGTAATGAGGTACAGCTTTCTATTAAAGAGGCAAAGCGAACTGATTGGCATGTGTCTACATCATATATACTAACTCCTATAAAGTAAGTGTTGTCTCTAGAATCATAGAATCATAGAATGGTTAGGGTTGGAAGGGACCTTCAAAGGTCATCTAGTCCAACCCCCCTGCAAGGAGCAGGGACATCCCCGACTAGATCAGGTTGCTCAGAGCCTCATCCAGCCTGGCCTTGAACGTTTCCAGGGATGGGGCCTCCACCACCTTTCTGGGCAACCTGTTCCAGTGTTCTATAACCCGCATCGTAAAAAATTTTTTCCTAATTTCTAATCTAAATCTACCCCCCTCTATTTTAAAACCATTACCTCTCATCCTATTGCAACAGGCCCTACTAAACAGCCTATCCCCATCTTTCTTGTAGGCCCCCTTGAGGTACTGGAAGACCGCTGTCAGGTCTCCCCGGAGCCTCCTCTTCTCCAGGCTGAACAGCCCAAACTCTCTCAGCCTGTCCTCATAAGAGAGGTGCTCCAGCCCTTTTATCATCTTTGTGGCCCTCCTCTGGACCTTCTCCAACTGGTCCATGTCCTTCTTGTGTTGGGGGCTCCAGAACTGGACACAGTACTCCAGGTGGGGTCTCACCAGGGCAGAGTAGTGGGGGAGAATCACCTCCCTTGACCTGCTGGCCACGCTTCTCTTGATGCAGCCCAGGATGCGGTTGGCCTTCTGGGCCGCAAGGGCGCATTGCCTGCTCATGTTAAGCTTCTCATCCACCAGCACTCCCAAGTCCTTCTCCTCAGGGCTGCTCTCAATCCATTCCCCGCCCAGCCTGTATTTGTGCCTGGGATTGCCATGACCCAGGTGCAGGACCTTGCACTTGGCCTGGTTGAACTTCATAAGGTTGGCATGGGCCCACCTCTCCAGCCTGTCAAGGTCCCTCTGGATGGCATCCCTCCCTTCCAGCGTGTCGATGGCACCACACAACTTGGTGTCGTCAGCGAACTTGCTGAGGGTGCACTCTATCCCACTGTCCATGTTGCCGACAAAGATGTTGAACAGGGTCGGGCCCAGCACGGACCCCTGAGGGACGCCACTCGTGACCGGTCTCCACCTGGACATTGAGCCGTTGACCACCACTCTCTGAGTGCGGCCATCCAGCCAACTCCTTATCCACCGAGTCGTCCGTCCATCAAACCCGTGTCTCTCTAGTTTAGAGAGAAGGATGTCGTGCGGGACAGTGTCAAAAGCTTTGCACAAGTCCAGGTAGATGATGTCAGTTGCTTGTGCCTTGTCCACCGATGCCGTCACCCCGTCATAGAAGGCCACCAAATTGATCAGGCACGATCTGCCCTTGGTGAAGCCATGTTGGCTGTCACCAACCACCTCCTTGCTCTCCATGTGCCTTAGCATGGTTCCCAGGAGAATCTGCTCCATGACCTTGCCAGGCACAGAGGTGAGGCTGACCGGCCTGTAGTTACCTGGGTCTTCCTTATTCCCCTTTTTAAAAATTGGGGTTATGTTCCCCCTCTTCCAGTCATTGGGGACCTCACCAGACGGCCACGACTTCTCAAATACGATAGCCAGTGGCTTGGCAACTTCATCCGCCAGTTCCCTCGGGACCCGCGGATGGATCTCATCAGGACCCATGGACTTGTGCACCTTCAGGTTCCTCAGATGATCCGAAACCTGCTCTTCGAGTACAATGGGCAGTTCTTCATTCTCGCAGTCCCTGCTTGCACCTTCTACAGCTTGGGCGGTGGGACAGGAACTCTTGTCGGTGAAGACTGAGGCAAAAAAGTCATTGAGAACCTCAGCCTTCTCCATGTCCTGGGTAACCAGGACACCAGTTCCCTTCTGGAAGGGGCCTACATTTACCCTGGACTTTCTTTTGTCCCCTACGTACCTATAAAAGCTCTTCCTGTTACATTTTATATCCCTGGCCAGATTCAGTTCTGCCAGGGCTTTGGCCTTCCTTACTTTATCCCTGGCCACTCGCGCAGCCTCTTTGTAGTCCTCCCAGGCTACCTGTCTTTGTTTCCACCCTCTATAGGCTTCCTTTTTCACTTTCAGATCTTGGCAAATTCTTGGCAAATTCTTCCTTTTTCACTTTCAGATCTTGGCAAATTCTTGGCAAATTCTTCCTTTTTCACTTTCAGATCTTGGCAAATTCAGTCTCTAGATCTTGGCAAATTCATTTTGCCTAACTCAGAGTTGTCTTTGGCTTGAGAACTTGTATTTTTCTCTTTGTTGCTATTGGTGTTCCTCTAAGGCAGAACTGAAAGAGGAGGACTGAAAAAGGGGAAGAGAGCACTTTGTATAAGCACTGAAAGTCAGGCTCTTGTCTCTTTACAGTGGTGGTAGTTTGTGGCAATGCCACCGATCACAGCGTGTTTGTCTGGATTCTCAACAACATAGATGCTTGCACATAGATGTGTGGTACGCTGTGTCAGTTTTGTTATTGTCACTTGTGTTTAAGGCTTTCTTTAACTGAATAACACCATAGCAGTGATAAGACCAACACTTACAAAATGGGACCTTTTGGAGAAGCTCAAAGAAAAGCTTGAAAGAGGATCAAATCCCTTCCAGAGAAGAGCCTTGCCTGGAAGAAAATAAGAGTAACTTTGGTTGTTCTCTGCACCTGATAGAGGTGAAAAAGGGTGGTCCATAGCAGGACCAGAGAGCACAGGAAGGGGTTGTGTGCTAAGACAATCTTGGATTCAGTCTGAATCTTTCTTTTAATCCTTTGCAGAGTATGGTGGTAAGTGGAAATTGCTCCATTATTTTGTCCAGAACTTCTTTGCACCACTGCTGCCTGTGGCCTATGAAGACAAAGATGTGTTGTACATTTATGGTGTCTCAGATCTTCATGTGGACCACAAGCTGACTTTGAAGGTAAGTGACGCTTCTCTCGCCTCTCTTTCATCCCTCCCGCAAAAATGTGAGAAGCTGAAATGACCGCATCTCTGTATAGACAAGCTTCAGTAAGTCCATACTCAGATACATTGATGTGCAATTCTTGTCTTTAATCTTCTGAGGGGCAACACTGTCCTTTATTATATGTACTGCTGCACAGAGCAAGAAATTAATTGCCTCGCTTATAGCCTGTAGGTATAGGCCTGAAATTAACTATTCTTTTGAAATCTTAAAGGGATTGATGGTTAAATAGAACAAAGTGTGAAAAAGTGTACCTCACTACTTAACAAAACTGTTCCCTGGGCATTAGAACTACATTAACTGAGTAAGTAGGGGGAAATAAAGGATAGTATCATTGCTTACCAGTACTCAAACGACACTGCTTTGGGAAAAAAACTAGATTATTTTCTGAAATGTCAACAGAACATCTATGTGTGCTTTAATTGCAAGGTCACCTATGCAGTGTCACCATTTTACAATTGATACCATAACTGTTTTCTGATAATGCCACAGACACTGATAGGATTTCTGAGGCAATATTTTGGCTGCTGAGTTGTCTTGTAGAACACTGTCTTGCTTTTCAATTTGTTACATTTTGGTCCTGATAATCATATGGCAACCAAATCCAAAATGAATTTAGGGGCTGTTTTGCACTATGAGATAAAATTCCTGACGTAAAGGGTATCTCATGTGAAAAGACTGAGAAAGGTGGAAAAGTAGACCTAGAGAACTGGAATGGCTCACTAGTCTTTTCGTAACCAGTAGTATGTCGACTCCTAGCTCACTGCTCTGTCTGGTGGGCTGCCATGAATTTTCAGATTTATAAGGTTACTTATATATAATAATATATAGTATGGAAAGTGGTTGCAATTTTTGGATAGTCAGTTCTTAGAATAAGACTGCACTTAATTAAATTGTTTGTGGTCTGAGTTACTGCAACAGGCTTACATTCAGATTTTTTTATAACATTAGGGAAGCATTAGCAGTACAGTAGTTCCGGTGAATACTGTATTTTGCAGTTCAAAAAAATTTGGAACTTAAAACTTTTGAAAGAAGTGAAGATCTGTTCCTGACTGAAAACCCCTTTTAAGGTCAAAAATAACCTAGAATTTATGAAGATGTGGAATGAGGTAATTCTCATTAAGTGCCTATCTTCTTTTTTTTTTTTTTTTTTTTTTAACATAAGAGTGCATTCATAATGCATGCATGATCTCTGGAAATGTGTTTTACAGTATTAATATAACTTCCATAATCCCTTTTAAGATTATGCAACTGACTTCTGTTTAATGGTGATTGTGCAGAAGCTCTAGATTGCCTGCTTAGGTTACATCAGATAACGCTGAGTAAACTAAAATTCTTTGTTTGACTTTTTAAAAATTCCCAGCACTCCCTTGACAGGAATTGGCAATCCCCTCTCCTCAAGGAGCCTGGAGAAAACAAAAAGCCTTGCAGATGAAGAACAACAACAGATTCAGACTGTTTTAAACAGACTTCTTGTTTGGTTTATATAATGATCTAATTATTATGCCATACCAATTGCTTAAATATTTGCGGAATTTCTTGCTAGGTGGAAATCAGCTGGTACTGTCAGGAGGACACCTCCTGCAATGAGCAATCTGAAACCTAGGATGCTGGGTTGTTTTCACGAATGTAACTTTTCTTCTAAGCTCTGTGCTCTCTCAACGTGCTTGATAGGTCGTTGTGCATGCCTGGAGTTCTTTGGAGCCAGTATGCACCCTTGCCAAAGATGGTGTGACTGTTAAAGCACAAAGTGCTGTCCTCATCTACAAGGAGTCCATGAATGACTTTCTGGAAAGATGCAGGAATTGTACCAGGAAGAGCTGTGTTATTACTTTCTATCTTGTGGGGGGAGATGGGCTCCAGAGTCCTACAAACCATCACTTCCTTTCATCGCTGAAGGATGCTCAAGGATTAGAAAAGACTCATCTTAGTGTAAGTATCAGTTATGCTAAATTACTGTATTGGCTAGTCTTGCTGGTTTGAGTTGTTTGCCTGCTGTGCAGTGTCTGATTCCACTGAATCTGAGAATATGCACTATATGCATACCTAAATAAGACTGGTGGTTTGTTTTTTTGTTGTTTGTTTTTTGTTGTTTGTTTGTTTTATTTTAAATAATAATATCACCATTTCATTTGTTTTTACTGTATTTCACCTGACTGCTGCAGCATTGCTCCTTTCATTCTTTTTGTCCCTAGATAGCAGATAGCATCATGGCAAGTGTTTTGGCTCCCCGACAGTACTGCACTCTTGAAGTGCTCAAACTCTGATCGGTGTACCATTACTAGCATGCGATACTGCATGCTCCTTTCTTCCTTCTGCAAATCCCTACCCTCCAGCTAAGGGTTCTGATTTGCATAATAGTGATTGTTTCTTAATATCTGGCAAGTGTGTCAGTCTTCTGAACAGGCACGAAAAGCATCAGTGTTGTGTAACACTGTCGTTTAGTCCATTTGCTGCTTTTCCCTAGATTTCTTCCCCTCCTAGCAAGCATCCTATGTATAGAGAGAGCAAGCATGCCCTGAATGTGTGTATACAGACATGTTTTGTTGAGCCTCACTTCTTAGCATGTAAATCTTTATTGCTAAATTTTTAATCAGCAGATTGGCAGATTGCATTTCTCACATTTGGCTTCCAAATTGCAACTCTGCTCTTTAGAGCTAAACAAGGAGGGGGAATAGAGGTCTTTAATTTCTTTGAATCTGGACCAGCATAATTGCTTTACAAAAAGAAAATGGGCCTGTTATATCTTTCATGGCCTGCCTCCTGAGTGTACAAAAAAAAGAAATCAGCCTATTTTTATTTTTTTTTCAGTTAGTGGCACGATCTAGAGTCTGCATCATCCTGGGGTTTTTTTTTGTGGATGACATCATCAATAATAAAAGCTCTGCAACTGGAGCATCGTTGGGAAATTTTACTCCTTTTTCCCATGGCCATGTTGTCTCCACACTACTAACTAATAAGGATAGCTAGCGAGGATAAATGCAAAGTGCTTGTTTTAAGAAAGTATGCAGCTGTGACTTAAATTTTTTTTCTGTTTTGTGAGAAGATGGTACTTCTATACATAGCTACTAATAAAATAACTAGACTTTCAAATCCAAGCACTACTCTTCACATTATTGCTTTAAAAAAACATGAAGACTTCAGTGTTTCTTCAGAAGACACAAAATGTAAAGGATGTGTGCTTTTTCTTAAACATGAATAGTATTGTTTTTCTTGTAAGCAGGACAGGATTTCTGCACTTAATATAATTTGTCCGTTTTTTTTGTGTATAGTTAATTGGTATTTGAAAATGATGTAGCATAATATTTCATGATGGTGAATGGGGTGTGACACATGGAAATGCATCCTGGTTGTGCTTTAAGCCTCTCTGAGATTAATTACTGATATAACTTAATATAAAGCAGTATACCTTGTCCTGGTATTTTGCAACACAGTTGCCTTCTAAACGTAGCGTAAGGACTTCACCGTTGTGTTCCATTAAGATGAGGTGACCTCCTGTGTTACTATGATTTTTACCATCTTTTGCTTCTGTGTATTTCTGTTACTAATGTAATGGGAAAGGCCAGCTACTTTAGTAGTTCTGAATTTATAGGTAGAGTGAAGTGTGCTGGTGAAAGGACAAATCTCTTTCACTGCAGTAAAGCACAGGATACCAGTACTACGTACAAGTCAGATTACCATTTATTTGGTTATTTTCGTAAGATGGTAGAGTGACGACACTTCATGGCATTTTTCCACAATCTGTAGTATTCTGTAGGAAAGCTATAATAACGTTTGCAGTTTTTGTGTGATTCTTACATATGAATCCTGTTGCTTTAACCTTTGGTTCCAGAAGAGATTTTCAGAAGAGAAAAGTAATTCTGATCAAATGTGGTTGTTCAGTCTCACTGACATGCAGGTCTTTCCCAGTGAGGGTGTAACTGAGTTCTTCTCTAACACGTACATTTTCTTTTATTTATTTGGGTTTTTTTATTTATTTTATTTCTCTTCCAGGCCTCTGTATCCCAACAAGATGACGTTTATATATTTGATCTTCAGACCACTGCAATTGCTGCTTTTGTTTCTCTGGATGTAGGGAGTATAAAAGGCAGATTCAGCGATAATGGTTTCCTCATGACCGAAAAGAAGAAAGTGGTTGTGTTTTATCCTTGGGAACCTACCAGTGTTGAAGAACTAGAAAAGTCACTAACCTTGACCTCTCTGGTGGATGTTGTCTGAGGATACTTCATTTCCTTTGAGATAAGGAGTGAAACAGGAGGAGGAAAAAATTAAAATAATTTAACTGAAGTTGAAATGCTGTACAGTTTGAGCTGACTGGAGAACATACTATTCCTGCGATGTGTGAATTTTAACTGCTAATTCAATGTAAAGATACCAACAGCAAAGCTTGCATATAATATATGTGGTGTATTGAAAGTAAGGCTTTCTCAGGTAATAGGAAAAATATATCCCACATATAAAATGGGAGGGGTGAGTTGGTACAAGAGAGCTAATCTGAGTTCTTCAGCTCTCATGAGGGTTGAGTTATGAATTCATCCTAACTAAGAGGAAACATAAATATGCACCTCCAGACTATGGTTGTAAAAATGAAGGTTTTTTTCCAATTTCACTATGCCATAAGTGGAAATTCATCTTAGGATAACAGCAGGGTGTGCTGGGGTCAGGGGGGATGGGCAGGGAGTGAAGCTGGAACCACCTGCATGGGTGTTCCCTGACTTGGAGGAGTTTCATCTATCTACACCCAAATCAGGAGAGCACTAGTCCTACCTTTTCAGATCTGTGGCTGTCACTGCAAGGTAGCTTTCCAGATAGACATGAAACCTGGGCTGTCTAGTCAGACATCAGGCAGATCTGTTCCCCCTTCTGAAAAGGGAATTGAGTATGAGCCTTGTTTTCTTCTCTGTTTTCATGCAACATGAGCAATAACCCTGAGAGCTCTGCATCTAGTTTTGAGTATTCCCAGAGAGCTGCAGGTGCAGTCACAAACCTTTTGCTGCTGCGTGGGATCCAGCATAATGTGGCATAGTTTGAGTTACGCCTGGCTGTGGGAAAAGGAGAAGAGTTGACCAAAGGTGCAAAAAGAAAGGAGGCAGTACAGAGAAGAAATGGTCATGTGAGAGGACCACAGAGTTACAAGTGACTGCTTTTTCTCTACTAGATGCATAGTGCAGAGGCTGCTGTTCTCACTCAGACATTGCTGCACCCCTGTTCTGTTACATCCTGGCATTCCTCATGAGTGACCCAGTGCTCCACATAGATCCTCCTCTCTTTCCAACAAAGGGAAACCTCAACATCTTAATTTTGCTGCTTTGTGTGTGCGTTTCCCATAGAAGACACTGTTGACTCATCGTAGTACACTGAACTCCTTAGTCCATGGAAAGTAACAGTGCTTCACCTTCTATTCTGTTTCTGAGTAAGTTTAATTTAAAATGTTTAGGTTCCCAATACAACTGTTGTCTCACTTTGGCGTTTGACACAAAGAAAATAAGCTTGCTTCAGCATGGGGGGCTGCTGTAGCCTGTGGAGCTGAAAGCCTGAGGGTTTGACTGTCAGGAAATCCGGGTTGCTGTGCTGTGGGCAGGTTGCTAAACATTGGGCTTGTCTGTCAGATGTGGTTTGAAATGCAGCTGGGATCTTGCTGAGGTTCCACACAAAGATCCTTTCACAGTCCAGGCAGTTTTCTTGCAAAACACGTAGCAGAATCAGCACTTCACAGGAGAAAGTGTTTGAACAAGCTCTACTGGTGACATCCGTCTCTGTCGTAAAAGCACCACATGGGTGATGCTTGCTGGTGGTGCTGGGGATCTGGAGAACTTGTGGGAAGAGCAGCTGCATGTTCCATTGGTCAGTTAGAGAACTGGGAACTGGGAGTTGTTTTCTTGCAGTGATCACAGTTTTAATGGGCAAAGATACGAGCCTATTGACTGATGCTTGGTGATCTCTTGTACTTTTTGAATTGGACATTAACCACAACTGGCATACTCTTGAGCAAGAGGAAAAACTTAAAGATGAAAGGGAAATTATAAATGGGAGTTGCTTACAAATACTTTATTAGGTCACTAAACCGCTAACTGCAGTTGCATAGGAGGGCTTTTCTAATTCAAAACTTTTCCTACTTGAAAGAAAACATGAAAGCAATCAAAATATGCATGTGTATATGCTAATGTTTATAGGTTATATAAAATAAATAGGGAAAATTGTAGTAATTAATAAAACTTAACAGTTAGTGTAGACATTGATAAAGGAATTTAAAAGTTATCTGAGAGCCATCCTGGGCCAACAATAGAAGAAAAATCCTTCAGCTTTTTTGGTGTCTTGGAATCAAAGTGGAATCAAAGCAGCAACAGAGTCAATATAAGGTAAGGATGAAAAAATGTGGAATAAATATGATTAAGAAATATTGCTGCAGTGTGTTAGGAAAAGGGCAGGTTGGTTGATGTCTTTCTCTTACATTGCTGTAGAAATGTCTCTTCCAGCAACATCTAGATAGAATTTCAAAATGGCACTTAATAGTGTTAAATAAAACTTTGAGAGAAATACTTGTTTCAAAGACAATCAGGAGGACTAGCTGAAGGTAAATGATTTTTTCTTAGTGCATCTTGGAATATAAGTGAAGTTTTAGATATGTACAAAATAACTTTTGGATTGCTAGAAGCCATAAACCATGAATTTGGATAATTGACCTTATTTAGCCTGTCACGAATTTTAGGCAAAATCATGAAAGAAATTGTGTGGTACATGATCAATAATGGATGAAGTGGCTATGCAGCCAATGCCTATCAGCACTGTTATGCAGAAGAGCATTTTTTTTTTTATAAAATTGTTTGTGGTTTTGTTTGTTTGTTTGTTTTCCTGTTGCTTTCTGCAGTTACCAGATTGGCATAAAAAGGTTCAGACAATTTTAAAATTATTGTTATTTTTGAAGGTCAGGAGCTCCCTAGAGAGCAGATCCATTCTTTCTCACTGGAAAGCTTTAATTCAACACTAGGTGCTGTTATGAAAGATCAGCAATTGCTTAAGCCAAATGCTTGAGCTCAAACCAGAATTTAATGAGGGAGGTTCACTTCCATTATTGTCTTAATATCCTTAATATGTTCTTTGGGTTTCCTGGTGTTGTAGTAGGTGCGTATTTATAGATGCTATTTTCTTCTCTCCCCCCTGCAGCAGTGACTGTAACATGTACCTTGATTAACCATTTCCCCTGGCACTTTTGCCGTTACATACTGTGCGCTATTCTTGGTTCCATTGTTCTACCTTTGTCTCAGATCAGAGCAAAGATAGCAATGCAACACCGAAGAGATCTTCAGAGTATCCATCGCTCGTATCTACACATCTATCTGTAGCTGGCTGAGTGTTGTTGCAGCTACTCGGTGGCCCCTCTATTGCCAGTTGTATCTGATGGGCTGGGGGTCAGCAGCAGAAGCATTAGGAAAAGCATTTGGTAAGTGTCATGGTGCTTGTCTTCAGTGTCATTAAATTATTGGTGGCAACAGACGGGAATGGCCTCATCAGTATTCTTTTAGGGTATAGCCTTGCTGTGTTTTGTTCAAGGGATCGCTGGGTTTGCTTGTGCTGATGGCTTTTGTTTGCTTCCGGGCTCCCTCTGGGCTTTTCTTCACAGATGGCAAAAGCAGTGGTCAGAGTTCCCCTCAGTAGGAGCCATGACAGATGCCCTTCCAAAGAGCAGGTTTTGGAAGAAAGCTGTATGGCATTGGCTAATTTGTTGTCCTAAAACTCATCTCTGTCAGAGATTTGGCTCTGAACCCGTTCAGGACCTGCAGGGACCATTTTGAGCTTTATAAGGCACGTCTTTGTTGATACTTTCTGCCACACAAGGAAGATTTACTTTGTTCTAGTTTACTGGAGCATTTCCTTGGAAGCTTTTCCAAGTTCCTCTACGTATTTTCTAGGAAAGAAGCATGTGAATGCATCTGAAATTCCTCTCTAAGTAAGTGTTCATAGCTCTTGGACAGCCTCTGTTGTTACCTGCTGCTTGCATACCTTGGTGTGGTGGTTTACCCCGAGTCACCACGCGGTTTCTCACTCACCCTCCCCCTTCCCAGTGGGACGGGGGAGAGAAATTGGGAAGGAAGGAAAACTCATGGGTTGAGATATAAAATACTAAAACCTACAAAAATAACATAATATAAGGATATTAATATATATACAAAATACACAAAATAAACAATATAACAATGATTTCTCACCACCTGATGTCTGAATGACCGACACAGCTCGAGTAGTGATCATGGAAACGACACCAAGCAGCAAGCAAAGGCGGGCAGAGCAAGCCAAGGATGCCCGAATGGATGCCCCCTCCCATGGCCAACCCCCGCTTACATACTGAGCATGACGTTTGTGGCATGGAATACTCTCTTTGGCCAGTTTGGGTCAATTACTCCGTTTCACCTAGCTTCCCGCATCTGCATGTTAACGAGACTTTAATGAGACTTGAAAAGCCAGATAGTGTCTTTGGTCCCCTTAACAACAACACATATAATCAGAGAGTTTTTATCAACGTTCTTCACATACAAAATCCAAACCACACCGGCTACTGAGAGGAAAATTAACTCCATCCCTGCCGAAACCTGGACACTTGGGTCCTGAAAATTTTTTCTGCTTTAGAGGCACGCTTTTCTTCAGTGCTCTTACTTCTGTAAGTCATCCTTTTGTTTTTGGAGATGTGTAGCAGAGACTACTTCAGTGACCTGTAGCAGTGCCAGGGGCAGAGGAACAGGCCAGTGAGCTTCTTGTTCTCAATAATGGACAGTTTAGTTTTGCAGCTTACAAGCCAGCCTTTACATGTCAGAGTTGCAGTTTTCTTTCTTACCCTCTGAGGGGTAAGGTGAGTCATCCAGGAACTTGCGGTTTGAATGTTTAAATACGTGTTCCAGTCAAGGAATCTGGTTTACGCAACTGTTTTCCAGTCAGATGTTACAAGAGAGTGGAATGAAAGTCCCAATTTAGTTTAATTAGGGTGGAAAAACTAAAACTTAAGTGAAAAATACAGAACCTTAAAATTACTTGGTGTTTTCCCTGCCAACATTGAGGAAAGGCTATCTTACTGTAGGAAGCTGAGACAGTTAGCAAAGACCTGTAAATGTCTGTTTTGATCATTAGTGTGCATCATAGCCAAAATAGAGGTGTCTTTGGTCTAGACAACTACAGTGTGCAGCATGAAGGGAAACGACAGCCTGAGGACTAGTCAGGAGGAAGGTGGTGAGTCTGTTTGCTTGCCATGAGCTGTTCTTGGAGGGTCTGCTTTTGGAAGTTGATCTTGAGATTTCTTGCTGGGGTCTGGGAGCGCAAAGTGGTTCAGTGATGCTCTTACTTTGTATGGCTTTTTTTACTTTGTGGCTGGCTGGGGACCTGGTTGACTCTGTCGAGGCAAGTGGCTGAGGTAGAAGGGACGTTACCCTTGCGTATTAAAACCACTGGCCTGTGGATTGAGCCAGGTTCTATGGCCCAGTGGGGAGCTGGGTAATCCAGAAAAGGAGCTCTAAATAAGAACGAGAGCTGTTTGTCAAGCCTGTGGCCTGATGGGGAAGCATGCCGTTGTCAGATGCAGGAACTGAAAGTTTTGATCCTTTTCCATGGTGGTGAAAAATTAAAACTTTAAATGCTGGCCTCTGCTACCTCCTTGCAAATGTTGTGATTGCCAGGCTTTTGGCAGCATTGCAGCTTATCTCTCCTCTCTTGTTGTAGCAGTCTTCCTTTGCCTATTGTAAATAAACTAGATAGATAGCAATCCTCTGGCATGCTGGCCCTGGGATTCTGTCTTGCCAACTAGCATGTAGATCCCAGGAGTTAAGCATTCAGCACTGCAGGCTTTAGCTCAGTTCCCCAACCACTGCGAAGGAGTGATGGTGTGAGCCAGCTCTCAGCTGGTTTCCTGTGAAAGAAAGTAGAAAGCTTGATCTCTTGTTAAGAGTTGTTCCGTGGCACTGGTAGGATGGTAGGAAGCTGAAGTTGGGTTGCCCAGCCGGATCACTGGTGAGAAGCTGAGGATAGCAGAGGAGCTTCCATGTAGAAGCAGCCACAGTATTTAGGACAGTGACATTGTGTATTTAGCCCTCTGCTACCCATCTGGAAGTGCTCTGTCCACAACTTTTGTGTTATACTCTAGCCAAATGTAGAGTTTCTTGCCTGGGATGCTGAAGACTAGAAGAGGTGGCTGCACATCTGAAAGAGAAGCGAGGCATTAGTCATGATCCCATTTTTCTGGCAAACATCATTGCATTAGCTAGCCCAGAGGGTGCGATGCTACTCTGTGCGTGTGCACGTGAGCGCGTGTGTGTGCTGACTCACCTGGCATGCCAGCAATTGCCACTCCAGGCCACAGGTTAACCGATGTTAAGTCAGTCACAAGTGTTTTTCCCTTGCGGTGTGTAGTGAAATCCACCGATCTGCTAGCGCTCTTCTGTATTGTGAAAATAGCAAGAGTAAATGGATGGCTGAAAAATTTCTATAGGGGTTGCCTTCAAATGAGTCCATGGGGAAGCCTCTGCAGGCTTTGAATCATGCACATACTACAGCCTGGTTCCAAGCGGGGCATCAGGCTGCTTCATAACCCTGAATACAGAAAAGCATCTCCTCGGTAATTAACTGGTGCTGTCTTTTGCTTGTGGCTGTAGGACTCTCTTGAAGCCAGCAAAAGTTCAGACCGTTAGAGTCTGCTGTTAGAGACATTGTGTGCTCCAGAAGAGCCGAAGGCTGTGGGTGGTGGGTGAGTATTGACCATTGGAGCCTGAGCTAACGCGTGGGCACCACCATCCCTGTCACTTAGTTGGAGAGAGGGAGAAGGGTTGCTTTTTCCTTAAACATAGGAAAACTGTGCTTCCCTTGCCCAGATAAGGGAGAAAAGACTCTTCATATACCACTGTCCACAGATAAGATTCTTGTCCTTCCTCCTGTCCAAAAAATCTCTGAATGCTGCCTAGAACTTCCCCCTCCCATATTGAGTTTCCAGATTTGTAAATATATCCCATGGTGTCACCAGAAAATTACAGCTGTGGCAGCAAATCTAAAATCAAGGGCAGTTTAATCTTCTGAATAATCCTTTTCAGTCAAGTGTAGAGAACATAATCTCTAGTGTTCTGTTGTCACAACTTTTGCTGCATTCCACAAGTTTCTGGCGTTTATTACTGCACTATAGTAGCAAAATAATGTACCAAGCTCCAATTACTGAAAGTGCAGATTAAGTTTAGAATTATTTCAGATTTTGATCCTCACTGAAATTAATTTAAAATTTGCTACTAAACTTGACTGAGGATACCCAGAAGTTACACACCTGTCCTACTTTTTTCCATTCCAGGGAAAAAAAAAAGCTTAATTAAATAACCTTTCTTATTTAATATTGATCCATTTGAATATTGCAAGTGTTTTCCAGATAAATCTGTGTGGTCACTGCCAAAGCAACAGAAGCATGACTAGCACTCAGAAGGACAAACTCACACAGTCAGCTTTTAAGGATCTGTTTGAGGTTGGCTGATGCTTTTTGACCATACCCCCAGCCTCAGTGCTTTAATTGCTAATGGAAATACGCAGCAGGCTTCCCACAGTATGATGCAGTGCATCGGAAGAGCCCGCTGTGGCTTGCGCCTACGCAGTACTTCTGTTCATCCAGCTACAGTGCAGAGATGCCCTGCTCTGAGTGAATAAGAGACTGACCACTTGCTGGGGAAGTTTTCCTAGAACTTCTAATGGCAAAAAAATTAACTCCAGAACGCCGTTCTTGCTGTTCATGCACCTACCTTAAAAAAACCCAAATTATTCCTGATATTTTGAAAACTTAGTGAATAACACTCTTCTCAGTTTTGTTTCCTCAGAGGTAACATGGAAGAGAATGGGGACAATACCCTGTGCAACAAGGTATAGTGAGGTCCACATGCAAACTTACTGTGCGGAATGAAAATGTAAGACTAAGTTACACCCTTACTACCCTCTTTTTAGCAATGATGTGAGAGAGAACTTTCTCTCTATAAGCCAGGTGTAGATAGGAGCTCTCAGGCAGCAAATTCCTGGGTTCCTGTAGGACTGTTTTTCCAGTTTATTCCATCACACTTGTGAAACATGGCACTTCCTTTCTGGGCAAGGAGGTGTAAGGATCAATCTCTGTTTGAGGTGAGCAGATCTACAATGAGGTATATAAATATATCTTTCCAGTTTACCTGTTAGGAAGAATATGACTGTTTTAAATGTTTCTGTTAAGACTTGTCTGCATCACTTGCACTTTCTCTTGTGTCGTAGTTCAGCCCCGATCAGGACCAGACTACGCAGTCTCTCTCTCTCACTCCCCCCACCCTCCAAGAGAACAGGGAGAGAAAATATAAGGAAAAACGGCTCGAGGTTTGACATAAGGATGGGGAGAAAATCCTTAAAGTTACTGTTACGGGCAAAACAGACTCGACTTGGGGAAAACTATTCATTTATTACTACAAACAGCAGGAGAATGAGACAGAGAACAAGATAACCTCCCCCCACCCCTCCCTCTTCCCAAGCTTAACATTATCTCTACTACCTTCCGCCTCCAAGAGGCACAGGGGGGAAGAGGGAATGGGGGTTGCGGTCAGTTCATCACATGTTGTTTCACACCGCTGCTTCATGATCGGGGGAAGAACTCCTCGCATTCCTGCCCTGCTCCGTTGTGGGGTCCCTCCCATGGGCCACAGTCCTTCGTGGAACTGCTCCGGCGGGGGTCATCTCTTCCACGGGTGCAGTCCCTCCAGAACAGCTGTCCCAGCGGGCCCTCCACAGGCCACAGCTGCCTTCAGGCATCCACCTCCCCCGGTACGGGGTCCTTCATGGGCTCCAAGCGGATCTCTGCTCCTCCATGGACCTCCATGGGCTGCAGGGGGACAACCTGCTCCACCATGGTCGTCACCACAGGCTGCAGGGGAATCTTGGCCAGGAGCCGCATTACTCCTCCCCCTCCTTCTGAACTGACCTTGGCGTCTGCAGCTGTTCCTCACAACAGGCTGGTAGATGTCTCTCAGGATCTTTTTTTTTTTTTTTTTTTTTTTTACATCTTATTCACTTCTCATCTCCTTTCCACTTCTTGCACCTGGGCCAGACCGAGTCGGGCCCAGTTGGCTGCCTGGCAAGAGGCCAGAGGGTGAGACCTGCAAGGCCCATGAGGCCTGCGCCTCCCCCTCTGCACCTCTGCCCCCACTCAGCTTCTTCACATCTTCTCTTCTCCTTTTTTTTTTTTTTTTTTTTCTGTTTTCCCATTCTTAAATACGTTATCGCAGAGGCGTTATCACGGGACATTCTGCTACCAATCGGCCCGGCCTTGGCCAGCAGCAGGTCCATCCTAGGACCAGCCGAGTCCACTGAACAAAGGGGAGCGACTTCTAGCAGTTTCCTACAGAAGCTGCCACCTTAGGCCCCCCCTCACTAAACAAAACCACGACATCTTGCTAAGCCTGGTTCCTCTGTATGTGGCTTTCATCCTCACACCTGCAAGGAGCCTGACCTTTTCCAAAGTGCCATCAGTTCAGGAATTGGCATGCCCGGTACAGGATGACCACCTGCTAATAAGAAAAAAAGGTAAAGCAGAAAGAATAAAGCTGAGTGGTTTAGCATTTTCTTTTAATTGAGCTACTTGAGGTAAACACTAGGTTCTTCAGTAGGTTTGCTCTGCTGTGTTGGTTTTGTTTAGTGCTGGGGTGGAAGCTTCTGCAAGAAGCTGCTAGAAGTTTCCCCTTTGGTGAACTCGGCCAGGTCTAGGGTGGACTCACTGCTGGCCAGGGCCCAGCCAATTGGTGACAGGGTGTTCAGTGATAACGTCTCTGTGAAAACATATTCGGGGGGGGGCGGGGAGTGGAGAAGCAGGAGCAGAGAGAGGTAGGTACAGTATCCCTGCAACACATAGTTAAGCTGCTAAGGGTTAATGCAAATGGAGAAAGTTGTCCTATTGTGTGACTCAACTGTAAAAATTTAGTGTTCCTGTTTGAATTAGTGAGAATACTTTTAAACAAATATTTTTTTTCTATTTCTATACAAAGAAGGGGAAAAAAAAAAAAGGACCAAAGCCTCTTTTGTTAAATAGAGTGAAACTGAGATGCTGCAAGGAAAGAAGCTGCCAGACTGCCATTTAAAGCAGTTGAATACACAGGGCCCAAGGGAGGTGTCCTGCTGTTCACTGCATCATCACTGACCTGATGAAGAGCTAGTATGCAGCATTTGGTCATGAAATGCATAAAGAAATACAGAGCCAGGTGTCTTCTGGTGGCTTAAAAGCAGAGCTGATCAGAAATAAGGCTAAAAGGTGTGAATCAACAGCCAGGATGCCCTGGTGACCTGCAGGATTGTAGAAACTCCAATAAAAGTATCTTATCAGCCCTCTGAGCTGTGCTGGAAATTCTGTGGCAGCAGAAGGTGCGTTTGACTTGGACAACAGCTCTGCTAGGGCTCAAAAAGCTCCTCTGCTCCTAGAATAGGAGAACCTTTGCCTGTTTCTGTTACAGCTGGAATGCAAAGAGAACGCTGGACAAGTACATTAATTGCAAAAATCCATACGCCTTTGACACTGCATATGTAGGTTATACATACAATAATGGAAAGAAAGAATGGCATTTTTTACTATTATATATCTTGTTTCTCTGGAAGTAATTAATGTACTCAGTAATTCAGCTGGATGTAAAATTATTTCACAAGTTTTTTTTTTCATTACTTGTTTAATTTGTTACAGCAAATACAGCTCTAAATTTAACAATTCTCAAGGTTTGTCTTCATTTATTTTCTCAGGAGTAACACCCAGGTTACTGAAGACTCAGCTGAGCTAAGAACAGCACTGTCAACCTCCATCTTCATGCCAAGAAAATGGGCTGCAAGTGAGTGACTATGGTACAATGCTGCTCATTGCTTTTTCATCCTGAAATCTGGTATTTGTATTCTCAGTAGGGCCAACATCTGTAACTGTTACACTCACTATCTCAGAATTAACATGCAACAAGAAGAAATACTGCTCAGGAACTCCTATTACAGGAGTTTCCAGATAGCCCAAAGAACTGAACTGTCTCATCAGAGTTTTGCTGAGATGCTAAATGGTTGGTTTCAGTGTAAATGATTCTCTGCTGCCATAATTATGAGAAGAGAGCTAAAAGAGACCATGAATCAGAAGCTTTATAGTTCTGAGGCATGGACAAAGCACAGCTGCCACCTCAGCAGTAGCTGATGCTCCTGGTCTCCCACCATAAAGATACGGTGACTCAACTCTTTATTTATTTTAGTACTTGGAAATCAGCATCATCTTGTATCAATACCTAAATCTTCAATAACTCTCCTTGAAAGATATGTAATAATGACAGCAAGCGTAGACAAGACATTTCATTTTGGATTTTTATTATAAAAGTAAAATAAAAATAAGCATTTAAAAAAGCACATTTTAAAAAACTATTTACAAACAGGAAAATGCCAAACTTGAATTTTTTTTTTTAATAAGAGGCACTAAAGTTAAGTTTAAATACATTATCTGAAATATACAAGATTTTATTTTTATTCTCTTTTCTCTCTGAGTTGTCATTGTGATTAAAGTCATAATTTTTCTTTGCCAGCTATTTTATGAGCTTTTTCATGCAACTGTGCTGCAAAAATTATGAAGAGAGCAGCTCAAAACTGCATCCTTTAATTGCTCTGCGTGCCTTACCTCTTTTTATTAAGTGAGTTGGTATTAGGCATTAACAAGGAATGACTTTCATCTATAAAAGAAAATCCTCGCAAACCAGAAAAGCTCAGTCAGTCATTCAGTGTCCAGTCCTGTGTATTAATGCAGCAGCAGAGCCCTGGTTATTGTATATGGCTTGTAAATGAATAAAATTAAATGTACTTGAGGAGAGAAGCAATGGCTAGGAGTCTCATGCTGAAGTAGCCGTTGGTTCAGGTTTGTGTGTGGTTTCTCCAGCATGCTTTTGGCTGTGAATTCACTTCCCTCTGACCAGGATGACACTGATGTAATTTTAAATGTCATATTTGTTCCTGTAACTGCATTTTGCTAACTGAATAGTACTAGTTGGCTGTATAATTGCTTTGCACTGAACTTTCATGTCCGTAGCCCAGGGTCATTTTGCTAAGTGGTACTGATGACTTGCTGTTCAGAGAGTCTGAGTATGTAAAGCTCAGTTTGCGGAAGGAGGTCTCCACACCACTGTCACACGTGCTTTCGGTGTCTTGAAATCTGCTATTATAAAGCTCACCTGAGGGAGAGAGAAAAGGGAAATAGATTATTGTTTGTGTTGCTTGTTTGTGTTGCTTCAGTACTGCTGCTTTCAGAAAAGCCTAACGAATGCAAACCAATACATTAGAGTTACTTTCCCAGAGAAGAGCTTTAACTTCACATATTAGAATGGGAAAAGCTGTGCTGAGAGTTTTCAGATGACCAAAGCACGCGATCTGATGCACTGCTGGCAGAGATCAACTGCAGCTGGAGTGTGGATGAGACGAGAAGCCTGGTCCTCTGCTGCCACTAATGCTGTCCCTGCACTGGTCAGCACTCTGCCCAAGTGTGGTAGTATAGCAGGGCAAAAGGTTCTCTGGCTCTTAGATTTCTAGACTCTGTGCAAGTATAGAGCTCCATGATGAGGCTCCTAAAACTTTCTCATGTTATTTCACTTACAGGTTTATTTTTGAGACAATTACTTGTACAATTTTCATCTAGTAAGTGAGCCTGAAATATAAGGAAGTTGCTGTTGTCTCTGCAAGATCCAAACAAGGAGTGCCTGACTGCAAGAGAGCAGTATCTGAGTTGAAGGTACGATGTGGGCTCAGTGTCACTAGATCAGTGGTCAATATATTACGAGTTCAGTATTATTTTCCTAAACAACGATCTTAAAATAAATGACAGGATGCAGTCCATTCGTGTTGCAAAGCAGCAGAACCCCTCTTACCCTTCAAGAGTAATCTAAAGAGGCAATATGTGTACAACCACATTTTGGGATAGGTGTGAAGGTTCATTCCATGACTGAACACACACTTTCCTGTAGACAGTAAACTGCCAACGTTAGAATAGGACAGAGTTAGTTACTGCGGGTGTTTCTTCTTCCTTTCCAGAAATATCCACAGTATTTTCACTAGAATGCAAGTTTCCACACAGGGTGCTGGCAGCACTATTGATGTTTGAAGAGGGCATCAGGAAAAAACAAAGGATTTTGTTACTTAACACGGCCAGTGACTGAACAACCCTGATGACTTATGCCACTGACCTCCATCACTGAAGATGCTCAGAACCCAACTGGACACTGACACGGGTGATCTCATGAAATGTTATATCGGCCCTGCTCTGAGGAGGTAGTTGGACAGCATGACTGCCAGAGGCTCCTTGTAACCTAAGCCCTCCCTGATTCCTCTGCCTACAGGACACTGGGCCATTTCAGAGTGCCACACATTGTGGAAGGAGAAATTTAATACCAAAGTCTTATGAGGAGTTTAGCGACCCAAAACATTTCTGTTTATCCAGATATGGGAAGTGGGGAGAAGTCAAAAGGTAACGGCACTTGTACAGACCTGGGAGATAGTTGCCTAGCTTATCTTTTGAAACTTCTCCGCAGTACATATAAGGACTTAGCATCAGTAAATGGCAGATGTCTGGTTTTTAGAAAAGGGAGCCAGTATAATCAATACTGTAATGCAGGGGAAAAATGGACCTAGCAAATGAGAAAGTCATGCTGCAGTAAAATATTCCTGAAACAGGTAAGCAGCTCGGGCAATGTCTGTAAGAAACTATGCAAGCTATCAGCAGTCCAAGGCCAGGGCAGAGGAGGAGAATTGAAAATGTCTTAAATAAAGCTCTTGATGTTTTGCCATCTGTTTTTTTTTACCCGTCTCTCTTTTTGCAAAGGTTGGTGGTGATGATGGAAGACCTTTTGCTGTATTGTCCTCTAGGTGAGATGGGCTTTGTGAGATGGATAGTGCTTTCTGAATGATTTCAATGGCTTCTGTGTGATCCATCTGTCTCAAAGCAGCAATCAGCTCTTGAACTGTGCCACCAGAAACCTAAGAGAGAAGACACCAGATGCCCACCATCATCCAGGCTGGCTGAAACTGAAGCGCTGCACTGTCTCACTGTGCAGGACAGTGTTCCCTATATGTCCTTGTAACTTGTTACAGCCACATTACCTCATAGTTATCTAGCAGAGTTTTCGATGGGCAAGGGCTCAACCTGAAGGCGTTATTAAGTATGCCAAGACCCAGTTTCTGTGCTAGGGTGGACCAGTTTTTCTTAGGATCAGGCAATTCCAACAGTCTGTAAAGCTGCACCTTGGAACTTTCATTCAGCTCTCTCAAACGTCCTGGGTAACAGAGAAATAAGTTAGTTTACTATTTATACAAATCATGCACCAGTTCATTTCTAAGCAGAAACAAAGCCAAATTCAAGAGTATTTTAGTGTCCATCAATCCCAGTGTTTACCAACGTATCGCTCTGATATTGTAAACTTACCTCTGTGTCCCTGTGACCTCCCTCTTAACAGAATCATGCTCATCCTGTGAATGAGCGGGTGGTAGGGTACCTCTTCTCCCTCCCCATTTCAGTTACAAGCTATTGCAGGGCAACGCTTTATGCAAGTGCACTTTCAGTACTCAGTTACTAGAGGGATATTGTCAAGTCTTCTTTATAGATGTTACCTTGTGTCAGTAAGTCCTCCGAAACCACTGCTGACTCATAGGGTTTGCCAGTTAGTATGTCATACACCTAAGAGAATACATTAAACCAGAAACCTGGTTAGTGCCCATTATTTTGACAAGTCACAGTAGTAGTGTACAAAGCCCTGATTCCATCTGTAAATGGGCTCAGATCTGTAAACACAATCAGTATGGCTAAAGACACTGTAGAAGATCTGTGCAAAGCTTGAGGGAGAAATCTTGAGGAGTTAATCTCCCTTGCTCTTTAGCTATGTGATCTAGCAACTGTTTTCAAGACACAGAGGAAGTCTTTGCAGTAAGTAAGTGGCAGTAGCAGTGGTGAAGTGAGGAGTTACTGCCTGTCTGCACCTAGTAATTTAAAATGAAGCCCTGGCTAGATTTCCTCCTAAGGCTAGCACCACTCCTCAGCTCCATGTGATTAGAGATGCTGACTGCTTGTAGTACCTTACGCTCACCCCAAACCAACTGCACATAGTCAAGCTACTAAAGCATGGACTATGCCACCTAATCACTGTTTGGGTTGGACACAAGAGTGTCTTTTCCCTACACACAAAGTCTGCAATTCTCAAGAACATGCAGCAAAGAAACCCACTACAGAGTGTCTCTGAATACGGGCCCTCAAACACAAGCTGCCCAACCAGCTGAATACTTTTCCATATTAAAGACCGTACTGCAACTATTTCAAATGTCTGGTAATTCCTCTTTAGTAGAAATAGTTGGTAAAGTGGAGCTTTCTTCCAGAGCTATTTCATGGCAATTTTGTCGGGGGGGGCGGAGCCTGATTAGTTTAATTTTTGATGGCAATTTAGTAGCTTGTCACCACTGAAATAATTGTGGATGCAGTGAAAGTAGTTGGCTGAGAGTGTGGAACTATCATTTATTATTAAAAAAAAAAAAAAGAAAAAAAAAAAGAAAAAAAAACCAGACCACATACCTCACAGTTGGCTGCCATATCGAGTGGTGTTGTTCCAGGCACAATCCCTTCATCATCTTTCACATCATCTAGATCAAACAATGGCTCAAAGTTCTCAATGTGAGGATCTGCACCTGGAAAACAAGTGTGCAAAAAAAATAATCCTAAGAAAAGGCTTCAAGTTGCTTTTCAACAATATTAAAAATATGTATTCTAAGTTCTGAATGCAAATCTGCTAGTGTAGCTACTCAAGCTAAATTACATTTTGTATTAAGTCAGCAAATAAGGTGGGGTTTTTTATCAACTAAAGTTAAATGCTATCACATCTCTGTATAATGCTGCTCTCCCTTATAAAGAGGGAAAAAATGAGGAGTGTTAGGGCTCAAAGAAAGACCTATGATTTTATATCAACTAACTTCCAGTCCCGTTCTTGGCTCACGCAGAGCATAGCATGTATGTGATGAAGGAATGGTGTGGTGCTGCTTTTTATAGTTTCAGAGAAATCGTGGATATTATTAAAAGACCAAGCACAAAGCCAGAACAATGGAAGGCTTGGATTTTTGTTTCAAAGGAGAAAAATCAGGTCTAAATACAATTGAAAAAATATTCCAATAAATATTCAAAACTAACTCTTCCACAGCGATAGGAAACAGGAGACACTAACAAGCTCATGTTTCAGTGACCTGTTTTTTTTTTTTGTTTCAAAGCAGTTCAACACTTCTTCCAACTATGTAATGAGGTCTCTTCTCTGCTTCTTCAGCTATAAAAAACTACAAAAGAAGTACTCAAAACATCGAAGAGTTTTTTTTTTCTTGACTAACATAATTTGCTTTTTTAGCCATTAGATGGCGCTAAAGAGTAGCGCAGCACCTGAAACCAGCCCTTCCCTGAGGAAAAACAAACCGTCATGCTTTTAACATCTGATTTCTTCTGCTCATTAAACAAGGTCACTGGCACATTGTTTTCTACTTACAGCCTTCTAACCCCAACTGTCACTGTGAAATAAAACTCTCCCATAAATATTTATTTTCATACCTGCTGCTTTGAGAACTGCTGCCAGTTTTGTAGAGCCCCTTGCAGCTGCTATGTGAAGAGGAGTTGTCCCATCATATGTAGTGCTGTCCACATCTGCATCACCCTAGGGTTTTTTTGAACGGCA
The DNA here is from genome assembly GCF_036417535.1 of Chlamydotis macqueenii. NCBI lineage: Eukaryota > Metazoa > Chordata > Aves > Otidiformes > Otididae > Chlamydotis > Chlamydotis macqueenii. Next base: position 27,898,948 of record NC_141559.1, read on the forward strand.
AAAAGAAAAGTGTTACTCATCTATACGATACAGCTGCAGAGATTCATGGCTGCATAAACATTGCTACTGTGCAAATAAGCACCATTCCACGCTTGTTTGCATAAAACCTCAAATCGTTATCTGAAAATAAGGAATTAGAAAATAACTACAACTGTCTGCCTGCAGCAGCAGCTGGTGGTTGCGTGCTCCAGCGTTACAGCAGGAGGCACAGTGTATAAACCCAAATAGGTCAGGTAGATAAAAGTCACTTTGCATCCTGCGTAATAATTCTGCCATCTGATTACCCGCAGCGTTTGGAGTCTGCACTGGTGTGCGCAGAAGTCTGCCTTCCTGCTGCTCTTCAGGAGAGAAGACAGGCTGGTGGCATATTCGTACATGGATACCACGGAAAGCTACCAGAGGCAGCTGGGGGTGTGTAGAATTAAGCACACTAGGATCAAGGCGTTAAAGAGATGAGATAAGACAAATATTTATAGATATACACCAACTATCTCTCTATGCACATCTGTATACGCATTCCACTTCACACAGATAAAGTGATTAACTTGCTCATGAGTAGTTTCACTGGCTGCTGGGATTACTTGGTGCAAATTAAACATGGCAAATGCAGTGAGGTCAGGGTCACAAACCGTAAATTCCTCAACTTGGGCAAAAGGTTCACCAGCAGTGCTGAACAAGCAATAATGAGTAACATCAGCAATAATTTTACCATTATACCAATTTAAGTAATGAAGTCAATAAGCAGGAAAAAAACCCTTCCTTCTGTTACCCTGAAGCACTTAAGGATTTTTAGGAGTTTTTAAATACGTAAGTGAAAAGACCTGGGAGAAAGAAATTCTGCTCTTACCTCAAGCAAAAGGCAGCCTGCCAAAGGGATGTTCTCTTGTTCAACAGCTAAATGCAGTGCAGTTCGTCCAGATTTTTGTTCCTGAGCATTGACATTAACTCCAGCAGCAATCAGCTGTTTGAGGCAGGACATGCTATTTGCCATCACCACCATGTGGATTGCACTGAGACCTACACAAAACAAAACCCATCCACGATGTGCATTAATATTTGAAAAATACAGGAATGTCAGAGTGATAAGTTTTGAAGTGAGAATTGTAAAGTGAGTCAGAGCTACTGTAGTTATCTGAGCAGAAATGACTTATTTTGCCTGCTTATACAGTAAAAGATGGCATTAATAAAAATGTTATTTGTGCATAAATTGTAACTGGTTGTGTTATTGATGGCGAGTCAAAGCCATGCATGAAAAAAAAAAAAATCAGCAGATTACAAGGTGGAACAGAAAGCAGGAACTAAAGAGCTCACCTAGAGCATCTCTTTGCCTCAGAAGAGAGTAGCCTTAAAAAGAAAATCCACATCTTGCTACTAAACAAGTAGGTACCCTGCACTGGCCCCATCTGTTACTGAACATCTCTTCTAGAAACAGTCTGGGGTACAATTGCTGTATTTTAGTATCATCCTCCTGTAAGATCACACAGCTCTATCACTTCAAGATTACCTACACCAGAGCTCAAAAAGAGAATAATAAAGCCTTGTATTTAAAAAAACAAACAAAAACCAAACCCAAACCAACCAAAGAAAAAAAACCCCTCTCTCTGAGGAACTTAAAAGTTTTTTTGAATCCCATAATGACTTTCTTAGGTCAGACATTTTACAATCTACTAGAGCAGTACTAAATTCAAATGACCTGTGCCACTGAAACATGGAATTGTGTCTTTGTGGTTATTTTATAGACTCTAATTCTGCGTGGTCACAAAGTACCAGATATGAAACTCAACACTGGTCCAGAAATTATTTTTGAGGGGATTTTGTTCACTAGAGAGGAGGAGGAAACATTTTCTTCTGGGGGGACTTTTTAAAAAAAACAGTAGTTGCATAATGTGTCTCAGGAGGAACACATTGCTTGAAGTTTTCTGATATTAAAGAGAATATATAGTAAAAAAATTCAAATCTGTACTGTGTCACATGGCTATTACCAATCCTCACGTTCTGTATAACCAGAAAATCTACACATCTCATCTGTGACTGCATGCGTATAAAAGCTAAGGACAGCAGATGCAAAATGGGGAAAGACGCAATTTCCAAGGTCTGTATCTACTTATGTAGAAACACTGTGTTGGCAGGAACTGAGGCGTGGTTGTTCACTAGATAAGTGTCAAATGCAGCCATTATCTTTCCATACCTTCACCATTAGAAAGGTCGACCATCTGAGATATCTTCTTATGTTTGAGGAGTAGACTCAAAATCTTGTTGTCTCCTTCAGTAGCAGCTAAATGTAAGACAGAATTACCATGGCGATCTAGTAGGCTGACATCTGCTCCAGCCTTCAGCAAGTCTTCTACCACCTCCGCCTGCTTTGTGATTACTGCCAGGTGCAAGGGGGTCTAGAAGTGACAGAAGCAAGCCATGAGAAGATAAGCAACAGCTACATCGCTTCTACAGAAATCTCTTAAACCCATAAAAGCTCCTAGTATAAGAAGTTGTTACTCTACTTCGAAGCTAACAGAAATTAAAAGCTTGCATATGTGTACATTTTTTTTCTATTGCACACTACAAACAGTTTCTACTTACTGGAAATAGAAGCTGCCTTGCCAGTGTCAGCAGCTGGACTTCAGGAGGCACAAAGATGTTGCCTACTCTATAAGCCAGGGCACTGGCCTGGGTATTTGAGCATTGTGGCGCAGGGGACTCAGGAAATGAGATAAACCTTGTGCCCCCCAGACACTGTAACCCTGCTTCCAGCTGCCCTGTAGCCAAGGTCATGCCACAGAGGGAGCACCTGCACTTTCCAGGGCCTGCTCAAATCTGCCTTTGGCACTGAACTATGCTCTAATTTTGATCCTGAATAGGAGGCTTGCAGTCATGGTTTTAGGATTTCCTTATCCCTCAAAATGACTGCACAGAAAAGAAGAAAATCTTGCCGTTCTGTGCATTTGTCAAAGTGCAGAACAACTGTGCATTCACACAGCGTGTATCTAGCTCGCAGATTCCATTTGTACATTCTTCATTTTTGTGCAAAGACACCTGCAGCACTGAGAGGCTCTCAAGCCGAGAGCTTTCAAGTATTTGAAGTACAAAGGTTCACTATGCACTGCATTCTTGACAGTCTTGCCAGTGAACAGTGTCATGTAGGACACGCTCAGAAATGTATGTATTTAAACAGTAAGCATTCCAGTACGGTTTGGGAAATCACATTTCCAACACTAACATCTAAAAATTACACAAGATTCCAACTCCATATCATTATCCTGATACTAACAGAGGACTGTAAAAAAAAAAAAAAAAAAAAAAAAGACTTAATTCCAGCTCTGTACAATAAACTTGTTTGTCAATAAATTTGTCACCATATCTGCAATTGAATCTACTGAATCTATAAGGTACATCTATGATTCAGCTTTCAGAACACCTGTACAGAAGGAAAACTCTAGCCCAAGCCTACATTCCCTCCCATCGCTGGCTTAAGGTTTTAGTAGAAGGTAGGAACAGCTGTAGAAGTCCTGGTAGTTAGAGATTTATGTCTTGTGTGGAGTACAGCTTTGCCTCCTGTTTCTGCTAAACAGAAGGCACAGAATTCAATTCAGAATCTTCTGCTTGCTTTCACCAGCTTCCACATTTCAAGCTTGCTTTATATGAACATAAAAGTGAAATGCGAAAGAGAATAAAAAAATAAAAATAAACCCTCTGAGACTATCTGTGTAGAATAAAATCCTGTCTTCACTGTTCACAGCAAAAGAAATGACACACACGCCAGTGCTGCTGTGTAATGTCCAGCTGGTCACCTCTGGGACAACCGAATGGTGTGCACAGTTGAAAAGAGATTCTTCTCCAGGGAAGTTTCCACAGCTCTTTTTAAAGCCTGAGTTACAATACAAAAAGCTCAGGCTCTGCCCTAGATGAAGCTGAGGAGACAGATTTTGTGCCTGGCAGTTGAGAGTTCTTTTCCTACTAGGTAAAAGACAGGGAGATGGGCTTTTTTTTTTTTTTCTTCTATAATGTGAATCTAGAAATAAAAGGGAAATCTTGGCGCTCATGTGATGAGCACAAGTATCATCTGGGCTACAGGAAGCGCAACATTTGTTACAGCTTCCACACGCCTGTAAACTGATGACGCAGCAACTGACTCATCATCCCAAGTTATCCCATGTCAGAAAGGTCAAAAAAGCTGAGAGTTGGCACACTGTAACCCATTATGCTGATTTAATAACTGAGAAGCCAAATAATGAATACACGAACTGAAGAATTTTGTATTTTTGGCCTGTTCTATGATTAACCCATGGAGACATTTCTGTTAACACTAAGGGGAGTTACGAACTATACCAGTGAAAACACACTTTTGCTCCTCCACCACCTTACAATACCTCATTGTGTTTCTAAACTTGTTTGCACTATAGTCTGGTCCGGGCTCATCCGAATAGAAGAAAAATAAGACAGACGGTAAGTCGTGCAATTTCTTTTTTGGCGGCTGAACAACCAACACCACTTACACCACCAGAACTGCGCACCTGATAAAGGTCGTTTCTCATGTTAATGATGTCATTATAATTCAAATCAGGCATCACTTCCAAGAGGTTTCTCACCAGCTCAGTATGAAGGTGGATAATTGCTAAATGAAGGACACTGAAACAAACAAAAAACAATGAACAAATTCACATTATTTTCAAATTTATTATAAAAATGTTAAGGCTTTGCTGTAGACCTGATTGAATTCTAACTGATAGAAACACTTGACTATTACAGGCCATGATTTCAGCACTAAATATCAGCACCTAAAATTAATCCCAGCACTAAAGAAAAGCCAGTCAAAAGGTAGGTGTGTTTAACTCTTCCATGACAAAAGCAGACTCAGGATGGATTTTGCTGGTCCTGAGCATAACTTAACTAACTAGTCTAATAAACACAAACTTTGTAGTACAAATTAATAGTTTCAGAACTTGTCGAAATCCCCAGATTCTTTGCCGGTTTGGTTTTTTCATGTTTTGAATTACGCAGCACACGAACACTTCTTACTATTAAAACTTTCCTTCAGAATTTCCACAGGCCTCTCTGCTACCAAAGCAGATTTTCCCTTGGGGGTTCCCCCAGATCTGTGGGTTTTTCTTTTCTTCGTTTTCAAACAGAAAAATGACTAAGGACTCAGGCCTGGTGACTAACAGCCACAGGGTTTGCAGCAGTGGCCACAGATGTCACGCCAAAGGGAAACCTGTCCTGGGACATGAGTGACTCTGCAGAGCAAGACACTTGACTGCTTCCACTGGGTTAATGCAACAGCCTCTCCCATGCTCGTCTCCAGGGCCAGGTCCTTCACCACCAGCCAGAGCGGCTGCACTTGCAAAACACCACTAGGAAAAAAGCAGGTTGGGAATCCCATTGCTCCTCTCCAACAGAGCTCAATTTGTCGTCTTCCCTTGACACTTCATTTCAAAGTCATGCCCTTTGTTTTGAAGTAACTTGCCAAGCTCTCCCTGAACAGACACTGGACGACTCCTAGACTCCTTTTCAGCAGATTGCTGCTGACACACAATATCAACAGAGGACATGTGGTGTGTTTGTTACGCTGCTCCAGAAATACCTGAATATACTCAGATCTACACTTTTGTCAGAAAAATACAAAGAAGTTCCTTTCCATTTGGGGTGTATAGTCATCTTGAAATGGAGACTGAGAGCACTCAAAACAGGAAGATATTTTACAAAGCGGAAAAAATATGATTTCTAACCCAAACTCATCCTTGAAGAGCCTGTTTTATTGGTTCTGGACACTGCCATAGGCAGCACCATGGCACTTTCCCTTCTTCAGCTCTCGTGTGCTGTTCAAACAGTCCCACTGCTACCATAAAAGAGCTGCTGTTCTGCTCTCCGGTAGATGCTTCTTCTTATGCTCTATCATGCCGATATTTTATTTACAAATCTCACTTTAGAACCAAATTTGCTCTTCTACTGCCGTTAGTTCTCCTTCCTGTAGCAAGTATTCTTGCTGTAAAGCTGCAAAGACACGCTGACTACAGCATGAAGGGACAGTCAATTCCATTTCTTAAACAGTCCTACATCAAAAAAATGCATTTCAGCACCACTGTGGAGGCAGAGTGTCGTAATCCCTTCAGGCTTCTGGAGAGCGGCGGTACTGGTATAAACACAGCAACAGCTGGTGTTAATGAGTGCCTACTGTAAATATATACTTGTCACAGATTAATGCTGTATTGGGTTTGCCCGCAAGGTTTTGGTAGCAGGGAGGCTACCAGGGGTGGCTTCTGTGAGAAGCTGCTACAAGCTTCCACCACGTTTGATAGAGCCAATGCCAGCCAGCTCTAGGATGGACCCACTGCTGGCCAAGGCCGAGCCCATCAGTGACAGTGGTAGTGGCACTGTGGCAATGTACTTAAGAAGGGGAAAAGTTGCTGTGCCACACCAGCAACTGCAGCCGGAAAGAGGAGTGAGAATATGCAAGAGGAAGAATCTGCAAACACCGAGGTCAGTGAAGAAGGAGGGGGAGGAGGTGCTCCAGGTGCTGGAGCAGACTCTCCTGCAGCCTGTGGTGAAGACCATGGTGAAGCAGGCTGTCCCCCTGAAGCTCATGGAGGCCCACAGAGGAGCAGAGATCCACCTGCAGCCCACTGAAGACCCCACGCTGGGGCAGAGGAAGAGTGTGAGGAGTCCTCCCCCTCTAAGGAGGAAGGAGTGGCAGAGACAAGGTGTGATGAACTGAAAGCCACCCTCATTCCCCATCCCCCTGCACCCCTTGAGGAGAGAAGGGAGAGAAAAATCAGGAGTAAAGTTGAGCCTGGGAAGAAGTGAGGGATGGGGGAAAGGTGTTTTAAGATTTGGTTTTTTCTTCTCATTATCCTACACTGATTTTGACTGGTAATAAAATTAAACTAATTTCCCCAAGTCAAGTCTATTTTCCCGTGATGGTAACTGGTGAGTGATCTCTCTCTGTTCTTATCTCAACCCATGAACCTTTCATTATATTTTCTCTCCCCTGTCCAGCTTAGGAGGGCGCGTGACAGAGCAGCTTCGGTGGGCATCTTGCATCCAGCCAGGGTCAACTCACCACAAATGTATTTTGTCTCAAAGCCATAAAACACAACATAGAGTCCCATGAAAGGTATTTTCATTCCCTACATACTACTTTGATGAAAGATGAGCAAAATTATTGACAGCAACACTTCTTCAAAGGCTTAAGCAAAAATGTTATGTTTTTTTTCCATATAATTTTAATTATTAAAATGAAAATTAGGGAAATTAATTTATGAGTTTTGACTTTTTTTTTTTAAGCCGCTCCACCAAAACTTCGTTTTGTTAAAAAGCTACAGAGTAATTTAGATGTATTACATGCTCACAGACTAAAATCCAGTCCAGGAGAAAGGGGACACCAGCTTAAGCCTTGCATACTTGCAGGTACTTCTTGATCCAGGAAGAAAAACAACTATTCACCATCATTCTGAAGAGTATTTCGACTTTGTTGAAATGCCCTCCAAGTCCAGCTCTGAGGGGAACCTTACTGATATTTAAATGCAGGTCCTACTTGCCCCACACTCCTCTACTCACCCACTCCCCACCCTTTTTTGGTTTTGTTTTTTTAAACACAGAAGCTGTATTATCCAAAATGCTAGATTTTGTTGCTAGCTCCTGCCTCATTCATATTCCTTCTTTACTCAAAGCAGACATCAGGTGGTTTCCAATGGGAAAGCAAAGCAAGTAAAGCAGCTAGCTCTGGTTTTGCAGCCTGCAGTGTACGCTGTTTATCAGTAATCTGAGGCCTATTTTCACTGAGAGTGGAGTGAAAGCAGTAGCCTCTCACAGAGTAATCCAACAGCGAGCATGGCTCAGTCACTTGTAATTTTCCATCTAGCTAGAGACCTTAAGGCTTCTACGGTACAAAATACTGCAATTTAAGGAAACATTAGTGATTTCACAGGGCCTGCCCAAAGCCTGCCAGCTAAAAAGTGAGGATGTGATAATAACCACTTGCTTTTGCAAGAGGTTATCTTTGCATGTGTTCAGAGCCACTTCCGCTGAGTTTGCTTTTAAATAACTACTCATCATCAGTTCCTCACTGTATTTCACTCTCTGAATCCCACAGAATCTGCATAGCTGTGGAGGAACAAAATGGATTTCTACTGCAGCTCACATTATTGAAGGACTGATAGGCAAATACTAGCAAAATCTGCCACAAACATCCATGTAATCTCTTGGAAGACAACGGTACAGTGTAGATGTAAGCAAGAGCAAAACACTGTCCTCTGGGAAGAACTTGGTCAGTGGGAGAAAAGCAGCATGAACCCTCCACCTATTATTTCTACATCCTCCGGTGCATCTGCAACTTAAAGCCTCTTACAAAGACTTAAGGATTTGCATGGAATAAAAAGCAGACCACTTTCCCCCAGCACAAAGACGAGGATCCTCATCAACTGCGTATCGTGATGCAAGCATAGCACTTCATGGTCATTCAAGATTTTAAGTAAAAAAAGGCAACCAAACCCACAAGAAGCTCATCACACCCTCAATCACCAGACTACTTTCTGACAGGTACTGCATCAGTTGAATAGTGACTACACTATTCTGCCATAAAAAACATGACTTTCAACCCAGTAAGTACAGGCCAACTTACTTGTCTCCATTCTCATCCTGGACAACAGTGAGATGGCGCTGAACAGCCAACAGCATCTTCACATCTCCAGTTACAGCATAATCAAAGAGGGCATTGCAGTGACGCTTGGCAAGCTGCATGGCCTTCTCCAGGAACAGACCATCTGCAACGCAAAGTTTTGTCTTCATTAGTTTGGTTGTCTTCCTTGCAACACCACCTGCTTTTGACAGGCATTTGTGCTGCCAAAGAAATATGAAGTGCAGACCACCAAGCATTATTTACTGATTCACCAAGACAGGTTGCTAATTACTCCTGAGAAGTAAGGATAGAAGGAATGAGTTCCTTGGAAGAAATCTAGGTGCACGCTGAGCTTTCAGGCAGCGTGAATCCTGAGAGCAGTCAAACTCTGGAAGCTACCTTTAGTTTGAATGGCACTGAATTAATTGCATTGATGTGTACTTCTGTGTAAGGAAATAAAAGGAGCAAGAATTTGGATTTGCTTATATACAAGCATCATCTTGTCCATAGAGCACTTGAAAGAACCTCCCATGCAGTTCCCAGTAGTTTAGACTTGAGGAAACTGAGGTGCAAGAAGCCTAATAAACCTGTCAAATATTGCATAGAAACTCACAGAAAAGCTACAGAATAAATGCAGGGCTTTGTGCCCCTCTCCAACTCAAACTGTGCAGTCTCTCCTGCTTTGCAGCAGCAGCATAGAGTCTGTTCACCTGTTTAAAACATTCCCATGTTTACAATGCTTAGTATTTGTAGTATCCTGATTTTAGATTTATAAAACGTACAACCACTGAGATTTCAGAAAGCAGAATTTGTCATGGTGGGGAGGCAAAATGGAGAAAGGGGAGGAAAGAAACTCATTTGTGGAAAAAAAGTCACTCTAGCTGCTCTGTCAATACCTTTGTGGTTCTGTATCAGCAAGAAGCTTACGAAAATGAAACAGATGAACTTTCAAACCACAGTTGTCATTCTGGGAAGCAGTATCATCCGAAACCAGGCTGTTCTTTGAACAGTTTCATGTTTCTATAAAACCTTGTAAGGTTAGAAATCACTAACAGCAAACAACTAAAACAGACTTTGTCATTTAAAGCACACATAGGGAGAGAATACCCACCATTTCCAGCTACACAAACCCAGCTTTTAGACTGGGTTAGAATTGTATCCCTGATGAACACGACTACATCCTTTCTGTAAGCCAAAGACTTACTCAGCTATCCATGAAGCTTATTGTTCTAGCCAATACACCACTGTGGTTCCTATATTATATGCCCAGGCTGATTACATTTTGATTTGCTATTTACCTCTTAACACTTAATAACAGCATTAAATGGATGTTATGTTCAAGATACATATCCAGGGTAAAGGCTGATAAGCAATTCAGTCTTTTCTCATTATAGACATTTCCAAAGTCCAAAAAAACGGATGCTGTACCTGTTTGGTTTCCCATATCAAGCACATAGAAAACGTATCCTTCCAAATACTAGAAGATAGCATCTTTTAGTCTAATACTCAAATGTTCTACCCTGCAGCAGCCATTTCATGGAGCTTGTTCTTTTGCATCTATTCTTTGTATGATCTGGAGCTTGAAATGGCCTCTTTTCATGCCATTATAATAGATAAAGAAAATAAACAGTCAACTTCCTGCCTACAATGTTCATTACTCAGAAATTAGGTCAACAGTTCAGGCCCCTCCTTGGTAACTGCTAAATGGATATTATTACTTCTTCATATATTAGAAAAAGATTTTGTTCTCTGAATTGGTCATGGGATTTATTACAACCAGAACTGCAAACAGCAAGTTCTTCAGCTTTTCTCAGGAGTACCCCATCTGTTTCTCAGATCACAAGGAGCTACACTTTGGAGGTTTTTACAACTACAACCTATCTACTATGCGGCTTTGGCTTCCCAAGCCACAGTTTCTAGTGCTGTTAATAGCAAGTGTCATACAGGGCTGATACACACAAGGCAACATGCCCTCTCCCTGACCAAGGAGGGAACAACAAAAGTGGTCTAGATCACATTGTACTGGGTAAAAAGCCAACAACAACAAAACTCCTTCCTGCTCAATTCCTGCTACTACCACGTCTCTCTAGTCCATCTGTTGGTTTCTTTAATTTTATGAAAAACATAATTACTCAAATCCTTTAAAAAAAGTGACCATCAACTCTTAAAAAAAAAAAAAACAATCCAGCAAAAGGAATTTTACTGTCTGGGAAAGGGTGATTTGTAGTCTTCATATATTTTACAACTCTACTGCTAAACCATTTCTACTGACTACTCTTCCCTTCCTCCCCTTTTGTTCACCAGTTTGAGGTATAAGACTTTGCTACCCAACAGTTTGTTTTCCTGTGTATTTGTCACATGGGAACAGATACATTTACATTTTAAATTCAAACCTTTAACACTACTGTGCATGCAATTTAACAGTAGAATTGCAGGGAAGAACTACTGCAGCAATCACACCCACATCCATTTATTAATCCATTAAAGCCAAGCCATCAAATATCAAAAGCCAAGTCAATTACTGAATTGTATTCCATATACCTTCACTGCTTTCAGTGTTCCTCACACAGGTTTGTTATAAAACAGTGTTAAATGCGCCCAGCAGGCTAAGCCATCTCTTCTCCTTGCATGACAAGCAGAAGTTCAGTTGCCCAGTGGCAGTACACAGGTGGAAGATTACCTACAGAACTATGTATGAGTAGGGACCTTAGACATGGGGGAATGGAATTCCTCCCATTTTCTCCAGGAGGCTTCATAGCTTGAAAACAGCAAGCAGACGTTTACAGACTTCCCAGGCCTTTAACACCAGCTTTGCCCATACTGCAGTTTGATCTACCATAAATACATCTACGTGTTCACTCACCCTGCCACCTGCAATTTGCTTCATTTACTTCAGTTTTACAGGACGAAGCATCCTCCTTCTCCTCATCAGAAGTTCTGCACTCATTCGTCTCCATAGCTGCCACTTTCACATCATGTTTCATGTCCCATTTGTCACTTTGTTTATCAGAGTTCATCCCATCCTGTTCAGCTGTGCTATCTGACAGTCCTTCAAACAAAAACCAGTATAATTAGTGTCCAATACTGTTGCTTTTTTATGCAAGTGATAAAGCTCAACTAGCCATAACCAAACGCTAAACATCTCAATACAAAAATTTACTTTGACATAGGTGTTCTCATTAAACACTCATGAATCATAACACTCAGATGTCAACACATGGGGACAGAAACAGCAACACAACTTACTCTGACGTGATATTACGTTTTTGACAGCCTCTGCTTTAAAGGTAAACTTCTATACATAACAACGGAATGCAAGTCTGAAGTACTCCCAGGAAATCTGGGAGAATTATTCAGATTTACTTTTGTTTTTGTGACAGCAAATTAATCCCTGAAGCTTTGGAAATAAGTCCAGGGTATTCAACATGTAGATCTGAAGCTACTTCCTTATTTTAGGAAGCCAAGAATGCCCTTATTATTAAGGTAATCTTTTCCATTGACTTGTATGTTATTTCTCTGGGCTACTGTGTAGTACCAGACTCTGGCAACAAAGGAAGATACCTTTTCTCTGGTCTAGTCCTTGGGTCTATTGTAATCAGCATGTTCAAGCAAGTGAAAGGGCTGTTGCTCGAAACATACACTGAATGTAGAAGCACATGGAAGGGTTGTGGTGACTGCTTCTCAGGAGTTAGCAGTAAAAAGGAACATGCACATAGCTTTTAAGGTAGACTTGGAGAGAATTAAAGAGAAGCAGGGCGGTATAATCTACATAAACTTCTCTGCTGCTGGAGGTTCCAGAAAAGAGACAGATTCTAGGGGGAAAAAAATAGTCCTCCCCAGCAGGCTTAGCTAGATCTGCATGACACTTCAGCTCATACTGTAGAAGCAAATAAAGATGGTCAAACTCAATTCAACTGTTGCAAGAACAGCATTCTTATGGTTACCATGTTTCATTCCAGCATTGGACTTTGTTGTGCCAGGGTGAAAATGCATCCCTCCAAAAGCAGAGTATCCATATGAAGGATAACTGAACCCTAAAGAAAGGAAAAAAAGATTAAGAATTAATAGAATTACACCCTAAAGCAATGAAAACACCATCTGGAAGAACACTGAACCTAAAGAATGGAAATTTTGTTTTCTACCTACATTCTACTTTATCCCAGCCAACTAAAATAAGTTTTCTAGACTGGAGGTGAATTCTCCCTCATCCCTTCAAAAAACCAAAAGAAATTCTAGATGGCTGGCTAGTGACACACTCTTTCCCAACATCCGTAAGGCCACACAAATGTATTATCACTAGTATGTTTCATCTACTACTCAACTGAGAGTTCACAAGCTACCTCTATGCTTTCAAATCTTTGTGATAACAACAGATTTGTATTCCAGTGTTAAGTTATAGATGTGCTGCTAGCAATGTATGTAGCAATTTGAAAACTGCTGCTGTCTCCCCTGTTCTAAAAAAAAAAAAAAAAAAGGGTTGCAAAGGTATTGTGGTTCAGATTACATTTGCTGATCTACAGGTTTTTAATGCTCTGCTGCAAGAATCAAAGCAATACTCTCATGATCCTGCACGTCAGATATGCTCTGGCTTCAAAAGACAGAACACAGTAGGAAATTTACTAAATAGTATCTCAAATTTTTTAATAGTCCTTTGCACTAACAGGGTTAACTTGCCAAATCCCACTCCTAGTCCCAGAGATAAGTAAGAACCTATTTAGTTTTAAGCTGGTTTAAGATGGTACTTAGCTGAGCTGTCTCATGAATTTGATTGTCTTTGAGGCCCTAGGAAGCAACAAAGCTAAGGTATGATGGATTCCTGACTCAGACTCCCTCAACTAGAAAGGTGTTATCTGTGACTTAAAGCTTCAAGGAAGAGGGAAAAAAAAAAAAAAGTCACCACGAGTCTTATATCCAAGTAGGAAAGCAAAAGAGCTGAAGAAATACTTAGAAAACAAGGAGATAGAATCATAGAACAGTTAGTGTTGGAAGGGACCTTTAAAGGCCATCTAGTCCAACTTCCCTGCAAGGAACAGGGACATTTCCAACCAGATCAGGTTGCTCAGAGCCCCGTGCAACCTGGCCTTGAATGTTTCCAGGGATGGGGCACCAACTACCTCTCTTGGTAACCTGTTCCAGTGTTCCACCACCCCCATGAGACGCTTGACTGAATAACACTGATACAAAGACAAGAGACTTGGGTTTTATCTACGTAGGCGGAGACAAAATCCTCATCACATTTTAAAAATCAGCATAAACATCTGTCCTGCTCTCAGAGTAGAACCCCTTCCCCTCTTCACCCAAAACTGCTGCCTTACCAGAGCCAGCACCGCCACCACCCCCTCCGTACATGCCACCGCCTCCTGCGCCACTGCTTCCACCATAGCCATCAGAGAAATTTGGCATGAGTTTCTGTCGTTTCCTTTGCACTTCTTCTTTATCTGGGTTAGAAGGAATAGATGGGATAAGGAGTCACTCTTACTGGTGGCCACGCACGGAACAGGATGTGCAGACAGAAAGCATTAGTAAAGTTTATAGTTTATAAAGGAAAATGCAGAGTGCTGTAGAAGAGTCAACTCTCTTCTAGTTCCAAATAACAGAACAACTTTGTATGTAATGGAGTAGTGAGAACTCCTGTGAGAAACAAGCTAGTGCAAAGTCCTCAGCCACACCGACAGCATCACTCAGGCCCGTGTGGTCTCTTCTGTTATGCCAGGTGCCTTGTGTTCAGACTGGGAGGGAAATGTGCAGAGACATCTTAAGGGGCTCAGTTTCCTACAAAAGTTTCTCATGCACTTAGAGCCCTAGAAATCAGTGGTCCCAAAATTATTCTATATCTAAGCAGAGTCATAAACCAACACAAGTGCTCTGAACCACAAACTTGTTCAAGAAAATTTGCCTTTGGGGAATATAAGCACAGGGCTTTCTACTTTGCAAATCTACTTCAGAAATAGACCCTTATCAAAGGGTCAGCAAATCACAAGGTACTTTCATTTCCAACAATGCAGAGCATCTGCAGCTCCCTTTGAACTCTTGTTTAAGTGTAAGGATGGCAAGAAATGGTGAAAATAATGTTTGCTTGAAATTATTTACTTAAATTACCAGAAAAGCCTCCAGAATAAAGATGTTTTCAGTTTATTTTCAGACAGGACATAATACTGTCAAACCATGCTGAGCAGCAGTAGAGAAAAAAGCCTCAATATTTTATCGTGTAAGTACAAAATAATACTTAGCCCCCCTGGAACGCAAAACACAAAGATATAAAAGAAGTATTCCAGTGACTGGGAAAAGCAAAAATGTCATGGCAAGAGCTACAAAAATAGGAATTCAAACATTACAGGGGTTAAAATCCAGTAGAACTGTTGAGGAAAGAACAAAATATCCTTCCTTCATTAAACAATCTAGTAGTTTTCAACAGCCATATGACAAAAAGAAATTTCATGCACAGGCACATAAATCAGTGCATCAAATGAGATAGCTGAATACATCAAACAGCATACTGAAAAGTACAAGTGCATTATTTCCAGACACACATGATCTGCAAGTATGTAGGCATGCATGCACCAGGCATACTCACACTGATGAGGAGAGAAAACTCTAGAGAACAATCTAGTCAGAGAAACAAACAAAATATCCACATACACGTGTCTAAGTTTGTGTGAACACTTGCAACAAGGGAAGAAAAACAGTCCCTAAATGGTAATTTAATGTTTAGGTTGTGTAGGGGATCCAAAAACATGCATAGCTATGTTGAATTAATTTTCCTCCACTAAGAGGCAGATAAAAGATTTGCTTCGAATCTGGCAACTTTGCTCTGCAGTTGTACACTTCACTTTCCATAAAACTCGTGCAAGAGATTCCTGAAACCATTACTGATACAAAATCCTCTAGCAGCTCTGTAAGTTTTTGTGAATGCGTGCTTCCTGCTATTTTATTACAACAGGTGTAAAGTAGATTCACTTGGACATCAACCACCACCCCTCTCTCCTCAGCTGTCCTCCGTTCTTTACCACCAATGCACACGTATTTTAGAGAGTTTGACAGGGTGATTTCAACGCATCTTTAAGTTAAGTACTGAAACTGTGCAAGATTAGGACTTACTACTGTAACCCGCAAGCACGTAAACCGTTAAGCAGAAACATTATTGTCACTAGTACGATGAACATCAATTCTGACTTCAGCCTCAAGGCATTTCCATATCATTAAAATTATTGATATTTAAAATCATGATTGCTGCTGCCATTCACGTCAAACATTTCAAATGTAGACTTAAAAGGGCACAGATCTGCCAGTTAAACTTCTTTTCACTAACAACTTAGGAAACAGGTCTGACGCCAACTATTCTACTTCTGCTAAGCGACTAACATTTTAACACAAGAGATGGAAACACTTTCCCCACTCTCACAAAAAGTGTCTTGGGCTTACTTAACTAGTATAGGCAACTGGAAAATTCAAAAACATCAGCGAAATTGTGAGGCATCATGGTAAAAGGAGAGAACTGCAAAATACATACTTTTCCCACCAGATACCAGCCAGTCTTTGGTTTAAGGTTTCATCTGAACGTACTGACAGTAAAACATCCTCAGACATTATTTTGCAGAAACTGAGAGGAAGATAGTGCCATCTACTGTATGGAGAGGCACGAGTGCATATAGGAAACCTGCAGTGAGTAAGCCTCACTAGAAAAATACTTAGGAATTTACTGCCTACCAGTCCAACAAAAAACCTACAAACCCATTACAGAGCTACCACTTTTCATATTAGCTCTGCACAAAACAAGGAGACAAATATCCCATTTTCTAAAAATAACTACCAAAAAAATCCCTCATCCAACAAGTCCTATCTTATTAAAAACATTCTGTTCCAATATATAAAAGAGGTTTAATGAATTACCTTTGATTTCCGGGTAGTAGAGAAAAGGCTTTGGTTCGCTGGTTTCTAGATCAGATTTCCGCCGCAGTTGTACAAATACAGATGCTGGTTTTGTGATATTGACATCTCGATACTTCGGTGTTTTGAACACAATAGCAAACTGTGAAGGAACCAATGATAAGCACATCTACCATGGAGCATGGGTTTTGACAACTTTGCTTTTACATTTGTATTATTTTGTAGGAGCTGGTTCACAGCTTTGGGAGGCAAAAATTTTCAATTGCACTTTTGAGTTCAAGTGCTGAAACTTTTTGGGAAAGACAGAACTGCCATGCAAGGTATCACCACATCACATGTGTTAGTACTGCATGGTTTGTCTCCTCACCAGTTAGCATCTACTCTGTGGCTTTCTCAGAGTGTTCACAGGAGCTCTGACAGCTTTTTATATATCCTATCCCAATTTACACTGGTGCACGCTAAAGCAATGGGTCTATCTACCAGTTTCCTCACACTGTATTCCTAACCTGTCTAGTTACCTAATGTACATCTTTAAAGAACAGTTAAGATTGTATTATTATTAGGAAGTAATCAACACAAGAAGAGGTTAGTGTGGGATACAGATACTTTCACCTAATTTACTAATTATAATATAATGCTAGTTTATGGGGAGTTGTGACAATCATTAACAGACGACAAGTGATGGTACTTACCTGTCTATGTACATCTGTAGGAGAAAAGTCTCCAAAGCCTTCCCACATACCTCCATTCTCATCCTCTTCATAGAAACGTATTTGAATATCATCTGCGAAGAGTGAAACAAACACTTTTTGGAATGTCTGTGCAATTGCTTAACCTTTGGGATGTTTGTGCATTTGTTTAACCTTTGGCTAAGTTTAGTTCAGATAAAAATCTACACAGTTACATTTTGGCTGGATAGTAGACTTACATGAATAATACATAAATTATCTTTACCCATTTTATGAAAACATCATAAGCAACCCATTTTTAACATTAATTTTATATCAGCCTAATTCTAACGACTTCACTGAAGTTGCTCTCTATTTACAGAGCAGTAAAAGGAGAACTAAGTTCACTACCTCTTCCTATTCTGGGGCTATAAAACATTCCAGAGGAGCTTTATTTGAAACAAACATGTAGGGAGGGGAGAACTTGAAGCGTGAAACGTAGAAACCACCCTCTCTCCTCCAGCAGTTTCAGTTCAAAAAAACTGTAGCAAAACCTGAAGGGCTGCAGTTCAAGTTCCGCTTGCTGCTGGCAGAGTGCCACTTTGGAGCTGCGGCTCAGAGAGACGGTAAGGGTGTGAGCAGGCGGCACGTCAGCAGTGATCTATCACCCCTCCAAACACAGCACAGGCCAGAAACATGAGATTTGGCTCTGCTCCTCTAAACAAATATTCTTTCATTCTCTTTGTATTTATTTATTTATGTTTTTAGCAGAAGCTGGGAAATATCACACTAGCATATTCCTTCCCCAGCACTCCTGGTGAGAAAAAACTAGAAAAAGCTTATTCTCTCTTAAGGTGACTGATGTAGGACAGGCTTTTGGAGGAGACAGCCTGCTTCCTCTGATCCACCACCTGCTAGTCTCAAGACTGTGAGCCACCACTTCCAGTCTTGCTGACCTGCATGCTCAAGTTCCTTCAGGCAGGAGGTTTCTGAGAGCAATGAGGTCAGGGGAAACCCCGAACGGGCTGAGGGGAAACCCCACCTCAGGGCTTCCACTGAGTCAGACATTTATTTATTTATTTTGTGCACAAGAGTTATGTTTCATCTCAGGCCTCATGATAGAAGAGGGTACATGCACTACTGCAGGAAAACAGTTCTTTCAAAACCCCTAAAAAGCTCCCAAAGCCCTCTCTCTTAAGTGCTAGAATAACATTTGCCAGAAAGCGAGGTGGAAAAGGACAGCATGTATTAACAGAAAACAGTGTGATTTTCACAAGGTGTGCAGGGACTGATTCCAAACAGGTGAGAACAGGGCACCTGCTCTACCATGCAATCTACAGCAGGGAGTCCCAGGTATTACCTATGGCTGAAAAATGCAAAGGATTTCCCTCACTCATATTTTTTTTTCTTTTTAGTTCAGCCCAAATACTACAACCAACCACATCTTCCTATTGAAAAACAAAGCATCCAGATCACACTGCCCAGTCCTAACACATTCATAGCCAAGAGCAGAGATTACCAAAATGAGTTTGTGAGAAGTATCCATTTACACCTAGTAACCTCCAGCATTAGCACACATAAAAATTAAGTTACTAGCAGCAGTGTGGAACACATTCAGCTGCCATTTGTGTTTAATAGAGAATGCTCATACTTACTCTTTATATTCAGGAACCTAATAATAAATCAGAACTTTAGAATAACTCAGAGCAGGTGTTAGTTAATGGAGTCATATACCACCCAGGACCCATCACCCACAAAAAACCCCAGAACATGGGCAAGTGCAGAAATTTGAGAACAAAGATGATCACATGGCTTCTGTGGAGGCAACACAAGTTGATTTTGCTTCGCAACAGACTATTTTGATTTATTGATTTTCTGCACTGCTGGCCTGACTTCCAGAAAGGCTGAGTGCTTACAAATCCTGCTACGTTACCAGAGTGAGAGAACACTAAGGCAGCACAGCAGGCTTCATGTGCATTTCAGATGACCACCCTGGTGTGCCTTACATTACTCAGGACTCTTACCTTTCTGGACCTTGTCACAGAGAAGGTAAATCTCTTCTCCTCCTGTTACGCACCCTGCTGTTCTGTCCATTCTTACGATTTTTAAGTTGGAGGCATTGGGAGCTTCTATTGAAGGGAAAGAGTAAAAAAATTGTTTACTTTCATAACAGTTTTAGATTTAAAAAAAAACAAGCACAAGACACAGAAATGCAACAGAAAGACAAGCCTCCAACGCAATCTAAATTTGTCTATGTTTTTTAAAACATGAATAAATCAACAGTTTTTCATCTGAAAGAAATAATTTCATATCCTCTAAGCTTTGACTGAATTGTGAACTATAAAACAAGGCCCTGGCCATTCCAGCACAATTACTGCACTAGTAAAGTAGCACAGCAGTGAACAGCATCTAGCACTCCGCGCTAGTACTAACTTTATGACAAGAGCGCATTACGACAGAACATAATTTTTTCTTTTGCACTTTCTTGATAGCAGGACACTCTTGAAAGCTGTTCCCTGTATCTCACTATTTGAATGCAAGGTGCAATGCTTTGCTTTACACTGTGGCTTACTTGAAAGCATTGTGAGTCCTTGGCCAACATACTGGACTGTGATCAAAAAGCCCACTTCCACAGATCTTAGCAGAGGCATCAACAGATACCTGCTGGTCCTAAAGACAGAACTATCATCTGATAAGTAAAAGCAGCTGTGATAGACAGTTATGCTACCACAAGTTGTGTCTGCTCTGTGGAAGAGGCTTGAATGGTGCCAATGAAGAATGTTAGAAGAAAAACAAAAACTGAGAAAAATATTTTGGAATTAACAACCAAGAATTCACCTTGGGACCTCAGAAACAGCAGAGATACACATACAAAATTTCCCTTCTATTTGTCTCCTTAGTTGGAGTAAAAATTTTGATGGTCAGATTCAGAAGAATAGAATAACTTCAATTTGTTTTTATATGTATGGCTTGATACATGCTCTACCTCTGTTGATGCTTTGTCCTCCTCCTCCTCCTCCTCTTTGCTTTACAAAACACTCTCTATCATTATGCAGGTATGAGACAGAGTAATGAAAACAAACGGAATCTGTAATTTTTTCTAATGAAAATCAAGATTCCTTAAAGATACTGCTTGGTAAATCACCTTAGCCTTCTGATGAAAAGATTGTGTCTTTTCATCCAGAAAATGCAGGTTATGTGTGCCATAAGACCAGTAGCTATATATTTTTTTTTTTCACTCAGTGAATATATGAAAAACGGACGTGCTACATCACTACATTCCTCAATTAATAGCAAACAACAGACTAAGTTAGAACAGTTGCATTCAATACCTTTCATCTGGACTTTGTCCTTTAAAAGCAATGATACAGTTGCGCAAAGAAAAAAAACGGTACTTTTTCTGAGTTATTACAGAATGTCTATCAGGAACATAGTAACCTACAGCTAGAGGGAGGAACACTCAAGCAGCAGAAAGGGTTCAGGTGAGTACGTACAACTGACAAGCACAGGGCAAAACACAAAGTGAAAAGACTCACTTAGAAGACACATAGAGGGATGTAACAGAAGTAGAAAAAATACTGACAGGTCCAAAGGAAATGCATTAAAGCTCTGATTGTGTTCGTTTCACAAAACAAAGACAAGCAGATGGCCAGCAAAACTGAAAGGCATCAAATTTTCAACAAAAATTGAAGCAAAATAGTTTTTTTTTTCCTCTCACATCTTGTGTGACAAGGCTTTGTCATAGAAAGCAGCTGAAAACTCTGCAAAGTTCAAGCATTTCTTATGAATATGACAAGAATTTTCAAAGTCCTCATAATAAAAATGTCAGGATTAAACATGCTAACAGCAAAATAAAATCTTCCTTTACGGCTCACATCACCATCTACTAAAAACTGGAATGATACCACGTGTACTTGGACAGACAGGGGGCCAATTATCCATGGGCTATTTACTCGTTATTGATCAAATGACAGCAAGCAGCAGTGCTAGATGAGTCTACGCATAGCATTATCTACATATCATTTTTGTATGTACAAAAGCTTGCCCGTTATTAAAAAAGTAATCAAAGCCAAATATACTTACTGCTGTCATATATTGCATCTGATATAACGGGATCAAGTTTCCGTGTGAAACTACCATTACTGTCAGGGAGAAAGGCTGTAAACATAAGACGCACCACACTGAGATCCATTTCTTTAGTCTGCTGTACTGCTGCCTGACGAATAATTTCTCTTTCTCGTTCTGGA
This sequence comes from Chlamydotis macqueenii, assembly GCF_036417535.1. Taxonomy (NCBI): domain Eukaryota; kingdom Metazoa; phylum Chordata; class Aves; order Otidiformes; family Otididae; genus Chlamydotis; species Chlamydotis macqueenii. The sequence goes on from NC_141559.1 coordinate 27,920,358, forward strand.
ACCAATAAGTAGACAGACGAATTAATACAAGGGGTAGAGGACCCATAACAAACCAGAGAGAGTATTTTCCAAACAGTACTGTCAAAAGGCGCCAATAGCAAGGAAATGTTTTCATTTAGTATCCATCGTCTTCTCTCTTTTTAAGCAGAGAGGAGCAGGTATTCACAATATACAGCATCCATTTTGCAGTTTGTGCATCAGATGTTATTTAAGACAAGGTACATAATTAAGAGACATACAGAAAATTACTATTTTCTGCTCTTAATTTATAAAGGTTTTGAAAGGAAAAAAGGCTGCAACTACAGACATCTGAATGCCTCTATACAGTGTCTGAAAGCAATGTAGGCACAAGGTTTTACAGAGATACAGGTGAAATGCAGCTGAATGAAACAGGTATTCCCAAAAGAAGGTCCCCAAGTTACTTAAGGATATCACGTCTTGCAGCAATAATGCAAAATGATTCTACTTATCAACTTATTAGACAGGATAAAAGCAACGAAACATAGGCGCAGAGAGGGGTAGAAGCAGCTGTGGAAGGAAGTTGCTCCATTCTCTTGTGCGTGTTGACAGCAACGACTCTTTCTTTCAGATTCCCTAAAACACAGCAACAGCATATCACCTCTTAAAGCACATAGCCACAGGCAGTTTTCCTACCCAAGTCATTTTTCTGGCTACGAGTCTGTATTTTCAGAAGCTAAATCAGTGTTTAGCAAAAAAAGCTACCAAAACCAGGCCATAATTTCTACATACCAGTCAGCTGTCTGTCTCCACATCCGTCTGCCTGCAGATAGCCAAGTTCAGGATGCACCAGGAGTCCCGGGTTGTATCCTTTTTTGCAAGCATCTATCATGCGTGTTTCCAGAGTTTCAAACACTTTCTTCTTTGTGACATGAAGTATTCCAAGATTTGCAAACCTGTCGAATTTTGATTGAGGGAAATATTTTTTTAATGCTTTAGGCCAAACCTGGCAGCAGGCAGCCTCTCTCTTACCAGAGGCAGCCTCACAACTCAAGTCAATGGAAGGACTCTATAGGCTTATTTAGGCACTATTAATTCCTGAGGGCAAATTTTACAGCAAGAAAAATTCAGCCAAGCTTACAACACACGTAAAGTGTGTACCATTATACGGCAGCAGTTGTATGGGTGCACAGGATTTTCCCATGGCATAAGCAGTAATCTATTAGATTTCAGACTTACACTGTGGAAGCAACTTAAACACTTGAAAAATCTGGTGGTCACACTTTGTTTGCTCTGCCTTGGCAATAACATTAATATGTCATTCTGTATGGCTATTATCCAGAGCAACTGCTCAGAATTAAGCTCCATCCGTTCAAAGTGATTTGGAGAGCAAGCCAAGAAGCTAAAAACAGGGCAGTATTTTCCAAAGGAAATGTTTTAAACAAGGCTCTGAACATTCAGCAAGACACTTCAGATATCTATTTGAATGAAAACTTCCATAATACAAGATCTGCTTTTGTAAAAATCTCCTGGCACATTTAAAAATCATTTAGATCTGTAACTATGAAAACAAGACAATAACTCAGTTTTCATGTGGGTCAACTGAGGATAAGAAAGCTGTTTCTAAACATCTGATGAAAAACAGGACAGGTTAGGAAATGAGCCAAACTTTTAAAGATGAAAAGGAGCATTTCAAATAAAGCTATTTAAATTGTTGTGCTTGGTAAAGTTAGTGCACTGGGCTTGGACATCAAAAGTTACAGTTTAAAAGAATCTCTCTCTCCCAACCTTCTCAGCTTTTTAAACTTCCATCTTCACCAACAAAGACATTCTTGAGATCACAGAACTAAAACTCACAGCCAGCATGAAACCTGATCTAAGCCTGAAAACACAGACAGGAGGCTCATCTCCATTTACTGATATAAACAATTATTCTTTTAAATTAAAAAAGAACAGACCAGCTACATCTTCACTATAATCTCACTGCTTTAAACTTAAAAAGTTTGACTCATTTAGTATTTTCATGTTTATACGTGTCTTACATTAATGTCAAATTTACTAACCCTAGTTTCTTAATGCTTTTCTCTTCACTATATTCCTATTGACAGATTTCAGCAAAGTAAAATACTGATCAAATTGTAACAAAATCTTTTCTTCAGTAATTTTACAGTCCCTTCTCTTTGATCGAAAGTACTTACACATTTCAAAGAATGAGTTTACAATACAAACTTGGACTGCACACCAAGAGACTGAAACTCTACAAATTCTAAGTGAAAATTATGTGCAAAACCTATTCAGCTGGCTTAGGGCAAATTCTACAAAGGTAAATAGAAACCTAATTTATTTTTCTATTTAAGATACAAACAAAACACAAACCACAGATCTGAGAGTGAAGACTAGTGCTCCACTTAGCTGCCTGTTAGGACTTTTGTATTGCCTCTTACAGTGCTTATACTGGATTCTCTCTCCCTTAGCCCAGCCTTTCAAAAGAGTTGACAGACTTACCCTACAACCATATCTTTAGGTCCTGCATTAACCGTGCATACTCCGTCTTCACAAAATTTACCCACCAAGCTGTGAGCATGTAAATGGACGTATTTCCCATTAGTAACCAGCTGGACAATTACTTTTGCAGGTCCAACATAATTGCAGATCTGTAAGTAAGTATAAAAAAATATGGAGCTGGTTGTTGAGATTTTTAATGGAACAAGTAATGATTCCAGTTGAGTATTGTCTGTTAGCTAAGCACAATCAAGCTTACATAGGCGAAATGTGTATGCGTTTTCTCATAAAATGCAAATGACAGACCGTACCAGATCATCACAAAGAAAAGCCAACACTTTTTATGTAATTAAACTTGACATACAAATGGCAGCAATAGTGGTCAAAAAAAAGTTAAGAAACAAAACAAAGCTAAAGGAAAGCAACCTTCTGTTTCCCAAATTATGAATCAGTCTTACCTTCTGGCCAGTCACTCCATGTTGCTCTCTTTATGTTTCAATTAGTACATTGAATTCACAATAAACATTGCGACATGTTAAGAAGCAAATAGAAAATATACGTATCTAACAAAAAACCCTGCATTATTTTGCCCAATTTGAAAAAAAATTAAAATTATTTTTAAATATTATGATTGTTTTAAAACATTTTGGTCTCATTACAATGACTCTTCAGGTAGAGATTTTAAAGTGAATTAATTCTATACTCATAAGTATTTTGTTAGTTCAATATGCGACATCAACACACATTACCCAGTCCAGTAAGTATTTCCCCTTAAGTGTACATGGGGATATATGCTAAATCTACACCTAAGATTTTGCAGAACTGTAACTATGATAAATTGAGTGCCTTTGTACAGCCAACTCTGAAGAACTACAAAGCTTTTTTTCCCCCCTATTATAGTTTCTAATCATTGTTTTTTAAATAGCTGTTAAAATTGTGACGTCAAGTAATGCCTCAAAATCAAGCCTAAAATTACTACTAACGTACTGTATTGGTGAGTTATTTGCTTTACATATATTATTTATAACTTTATTTTCTTTCCTCACAAGTAATACTCTTCAAGTCAGTTATGGGTTATGCACCACTTTCAAATTATGCTGAATGTAAAATCACTCCACTTTTGAAAAAGCAAACATTACCTTCCATTCCAAGTCACTTAATTAACCCTTTTATCAAGGTTGGGTTTTTTTTCCCTCCTCCTCTAATTTTTCTTCTGATTTGCCTTGGGCAAAGTTCTTTGTATTACAGCAACTTAAAGATCTAATCAACCAAGGTATTAAAGGATCACTATAAACATTAAAGCATTGAACCGAATACTTAAGGTTATATTGTTGATAAAATGCTGATAACCAGCGATTGCCAGGATTTCACCACATTACTAAGTCCTGCTAGCTTCCTTCACTCCAGTTAACCCCTCTCTTGAACCCACTCCATCACAGCTGAAGCACTCTGCACATGTACAACGCGTGCCCTCCCTGTTTTCCTATTCACTGCTAAGAGCAAAAAAAAAATCCCAACTATGAAAAAGCTGTTCCAGGAGGAACAGGTGCGCAAATGTCCTCCCATTACTCACTGCCTGCTAGCCAGCTGTACAATACTGTATTAACGTGCATTTTACAAGCGGCAATTTCTAAAATACAAAAATGGGGTACTCATGCTTCCTCCTGTTCACAAACTGTAATACCTCCTGGACTAAAACAACACAGAGATGTAGAATAATCACTGCTTCACCATTTCCCAGCAGTGAGACAATGCAGAAACCCCTATATAACTTTCACAAAATCATCTGAAAGTAAAAATTATTGGTTTTGGTGCTACATGTCACCACCACTAGTACAATTAACTTTTCAAGAGGGGGGCTTTTAAAAAATTATTTTCATTTAATCCCTCACCAAACAAGCTTTTCCCTGCTATAAAGTTCCCAGCACATCTATAGCGTTATACTCATTATGAGTAACATGCATGTTCTAGTATCACATCAGAAAAGTTCAAGACAATCCTTCATCAGCTGTAGAAACCACAGTGAAACTGTAGGTAGGACTGCTGCACATCAAGGACTTTCCAGCCTCTGAAAGCAGAACATATAACTGCAGCGGTAACCAGATTGCAATCTCCCCCTGTTACTCAGCTCAGCATGATCTTTGTAGTCTCTCTCAGGGGAAAAACAAGAGTTTTTAAAACGTAATACCTTATGTAGGTCATAAGGCAAGAAAGGACTATTTTTGTCATCCATCCAGTCTGATGTCCTATGCTGCAAAGGCTACAGAATGTCCCTGAACTGTTTCCTACATGTACGTCTTACAGACACACTTTCCTACTTTATTTTGAGACATCCAGATTATTCTGTGCCCAGTAAAACAGCCTCTGTGGTTCAGTATCCTTATATACCGTAAATTAAGTCAAATTTTCCAGTGTCTTTGAATCACCGACGACACAATTTCAGAATAACTTAAAATTTACGCTGGCATTGAGATATACAAATAACTATCACCTTTTACTTCATCATCTTAAGTAAGAACTTTAAAAAAATACTGTCAAAGGTATTAAAAGGTAGATGGTATATTACAATGTTGAATATCTATAGAAACCTAAGGATTATGGTGCTGACACAAAAACGTACACTCAACATGAGAGGGAGATGGCATGCAGGTGCTGTACTGCTCAAAATCTGAGCTGCGATCTGAAAAAGTAGCTACTGAACTTCAAATTAAAGATAGGGGGGAAAAAAAAGAGAATAAGAACTTCCTGGGAAGAGGACAGCTGTAATACTTGATTACATCCTGTACTGAAGCAGTATTCAATTGATCTAATCTGATAAAGTTAAAATGCTGCAGGCTCACATTTATCTGCTGTTTCTGTTTGAGAGATTTTTCTGAGAGATTAAAAAGACCCTGTGAACTTGAAATTGAGTCAATTTCAAAACAAGAGTTGAAAGTTTTTTTCAGTTATTTCACATCCTCCTCAGATCCAAATCCCAGCCAATTACATATAGTTTCTGAAATTTTACAAAAACTTTAGAACGTTTTCCTACTTCAAAGATGTTTTTTCCAGTACTCTTACAAGCAGGAAGTGAAACCAACTGGTCAACAACAGAAAGCAAATGATGGAAAAGACCATGTCAAAACTACAAAAATATCTATTTCCATTCACATTGTTATAGGAACTGTAACCCCAATCCTGCCTAACCTTCAGAGTGTCACTAGTGTCATCCTCAATATAGGCATACAAAAAGTGTCCCACAGATGAGGCATTGCTCACTCTTTGTAAACGGTAGGTTTTCACAGAGCAGCAGCAGGTTTTTTTCAGTTGCTAGTTGTTGTGGTTTTGTTTAGTGAGGGGGGGCCTAAGGTCGCAGCTTCTGTAGGAAACTGCTAGAAGTCGCTCCCCTTTGTTCAGTGGACTCAGCTGGGCCTAGGGCGGACCCACTGCTGGCCAAGGCCAAGCCGATTGGTAGCAGAATGTTCGTGATAAAGCCTCTGCAATAATGTATTTAAGAAGGGGAAAACAGAAAAAAAAAAAAAAGAGAAGAGAAGATGTGAAGAAGGTGAGCAGGGGCAGAGGCACAGAGGGGGAGGCGCAGGCCTCATGGGCCTTGCAGGCCTCACCCTCTGGCCTCTCGCCAGGCGGCCGACTGGGCCCGACTCGGCCCGGCCTGGCTGCAAGAAGTGGAGAGGAGATGAGCTGGATGATGTGAAGAGATTCTGAGAGACATCTGCCAGCCTGTTGTGAAGAATTTTTCTTGTGAGAGAAACAGCTGCAGATGCCAAGGTCTGTTCAAAAGGAGGGGGAGGAGTAATGCGGCTCCTGGCCAAGATTCCCCTGCAGCCTGTGGTGACGACCATGGTGGAGCAGGTTGCCCCCCTGCAGCCCATGGAGGTCCATGGAGGAGCAGAGATCCACCTGCAGCTCGTCCCACATCGGGGAGGTGGATGCCTGAAGGCGGCTGTGGCCCATGGAGGGCCCGCTGGGACAGCTGTTCTGGAGGGACTGCACCCCATGGAAGAGATGACCCACGCCGGAGCAGTTTCAGGAAGGACTGTGGCATATGGGTGGGACCCCACAACAGAGCAGGGCAGGAATGTGAGGAGTTCTTCCCCTGACTATGAAGCAGCGGCGTAAAACAACGTATGATGAACTGACCACAACCCCCATTCCCTCTTCCCCCCTGTGCCGCTTGGAGGCGGAAGGTAGTAGAGATAATGTTAAGCTTGGGAAGAGGGAGGGGTGGGGGGAGGTTATCTTGTTCTTGTGCTCTGTCTCATTCTCCTGCTGTTTGTAGTAATAAATGAATAGTTTTCCCCAAGTCGAGTCTGTTTTGCCCGTAACAGTAACTTTAAGGATTTTCTCCCTGTCCTTATCTCAAACCTCGAGCCGTTTTTCTTATATTATCTCTCCCTATTCTCTCGGAGGGTGGGGGGAGTGAGAGAGAGACTGCGTAGTCTGGTCCCGATGGGGGCTGAACTACGACACTAGTTCAGAGACAAAATATTTCAGCTGTGGTAGGAATCACTTAGGCAACTGACTGCTTAAGCAATATGAAGTAACTTAAACCAACGGGAGCTGAAGATCTTCTGATCCTCTGAATGTGAGGCCACTCTCATGCCCAAAACACAGTTAGGTGCTCTGCTTTAGAAACCCAACTAAAAGGACTCAGTGCCCAATTTTCAGCCAAATTAACCATAACAGTAAAAAGCACAAATCTCACTGAATTTGGCTTTGGTTGAATTTGGCTCAGGACAGGTTTTCAAGAGGGCTAAAGATTTATAACAGAAAGTCTGCTTATTCTTGTCTTCCTTAATTCAGCTGATAATGAATTTTTAACTTGTAATCTATGACTGTACAATTCAACTTCTATGGAGGGAAAAAAGCAAATATGCTGCTCCTTTCTTCACTAAGAAGGCTCATCAACAAAGTAACTTGACTAACTTTCCATAAATTCCCCTCCTGAACTTGAAGTAGGTGCTGAAATCCCAATTTCAATAAGAACGCTTATCTCTAAACTGAGCTATAATTTAGGATAGCCCCAGGACATGACTGGATGGGCAGCTCTAATGACAGTGACTGGGTTCAGGGCTGCCTAACTGGTATGCAGCTTCGATCTACAAGCTGAACTGCACAATGTCCAAACTCATCATCAGCAGAGAGATGGTGCTCATTAGCTCAGGCACGCTTCTGAGCAATCGGTTACTCAGCCTCTTAGCTGCAACTGATTTACAGTCAGCTCACAGAGAAAAGGCAACTTGGGTTTGCAGCCACCTATGTAGATTTTTCCCGCAAGGAGCTGAAAATTCAGGACATTTCCTTCACACCACTACTTTCAGCCCATTCTTTTTACACCCAAAACTGGATTCAAGTACTTCAGTGTAAAACACTAATAAGGCTACACTACCATCAGTATGCAGGACATCAGGACACACATGGTAAGCATGTAAGAAGGCCAGCGGAAATTTTCTGTGCAAGTTTTCTCACAGGTTTTCAAATACAAAAAACCAAGCAAGTTATGATTAAAAAATTTAGATAGTTAAGTAAGCTGGTGATAATACTAGACAATCCAGTTTTATTCTTTCTTCTTACACTATTGATTGCTTTTTTTTCCCCATGGACAAAAAGCTAATGATGAATAAGAGCTTTGATTTCAACTGTTCTAGATAGTAAAATTTTCCAGCGTAGGTAGCTTTCTACTGTAATCATTAAACTTGTCATGAAATGTAACTTCATTATAGCATGTTCAGTATCTACAACTTCTCTGCTCTCCATAACTACACGCAAAGTTATATAAAATCCTCTGAAAATGTAAGATATTTTGTACAGTATATTAGGATTACTGGTAGCAAAGATAGGCTTAAACAAAGGAATATAATTCCATAAACCATAAAGATTAATATCATTTTATATATTATAGAAAAATACTACTGTTATCTAGACTCCATTTGTCACTACTGTGTTGTTAAAACACGAGGTTTTAAATCAATTCCACCTTGTTGGCCAGTGTAGATCTGTCTTAAGTGTACAGACTGGCACTGCAGAACCTCTACACTAACTCCTGACCTATGTCATCATCTAATATACTATATGGGAGGCGGTTAAATATATTATTAACTACCAAAACATCTCGCTTAGAGACGTAGCAAAGTCTTCAGCACTCCAGACTTTAAATGAAAGATACATCTTGTAGCTCAGCTACAAGTTCAGGATTGGGTGCTGGAAGGAGGAGGAAGATGAAGTTGAACGGTCCACATTATGCAAGATGTCATATCAGAGAAATATGCTTTCTTTTGGCCTTCAATAAGTTATGCTACAAAAGGGAGGAGAGAGACTGCAATGTTTTTTGTGCATTGAGGATGTTTATTTTCAGGACATCCCTTGGTAGCTACTGTTTAATTACATCAGCTTTCTGTGTAGAGTTGGCCAAGCAGAAGAGAGATCCCAATGTGAGCTGTACTGACCACACCATGGCTGAGGTTTAAAGATCTGACACAAAACCTGCTGTTTACAGTACAGCCAAAGCTCAGGCTACTGTCCTTTCCAAGCACTGTGATCAACTAATGTAGGTTTTATAGTGAAAGCCTTGGCATGGGCGTAAAAAAAAACAAAAACAAAAACAAAAAAAACCAACCCCCAAAAAAACAAAACCCAAACTAAAAACCCCAATGCAACAAAACCCAGCAATCTTCAATTGTGTTCACCTCCTTTATGACAAGGTGAGCACCCTTTGACAAAACATAGAAGAGACTTACAGGAAAAGGTGTGAAACACTTCTGTGTTTACTGGCACCACTTGAATCAAGAACAGGCACTAACAAGCAATGGCCTTGAGGAATTTACTTGTTGTGTTCCCTTGCCAGCCTCTCCCAGCAGGTGTTGCCATGTGGGGATTTGTAGTAGAAAAAAAAACCCAGATGCACACAGTAGGACAAGAGGGAGGGAGGGGAAGGGACACGTGTGTGGGGAAGCTTTACATGAAATTAAAATCTGATGATCAATGAAAACAGAAGGTTTGATGGAAAGCCAAAGAACATTTTGCTTTCTAGCTTATTCATGAAGAAATTCCATTTCTTTATAACTGCTCATTGCATATCTCCTTGTCATGCGAGGTACCTTATAAAGGTGCAACCCATCACACCTTTATAAGGTATCATTTTTATTATTATCAACACAGATTGGATTGGAATCCAATGATCTGGCTCAACTGAGATAAATGATTTTCTATCTGAACATACCAGTGAAATTTGATTCATTGGTTCATCATTACCGTTGCACAAGGAAAGGGTAAAGCAAGTAGATTCATTGCCTGGGCTAGTAATTCTTCACAGGAGTTTTGCAACGTTACATGAAATCAGCTTTCCCAGCCTCTTCTCAATTCGCAAGACTAATACCGTAGGCTATTTCAGCCAATGCTAATTATTTTCCATTGAGTCATGCTCATATTGATTCATTACAGAGATGCAACTGTTCCAAACTCCAGCCTTTCTCAAGAACTGCAGAACTACATGCATACTTTGGGGAAAGCTGAGGAGTGGCACACACCAAGACAGATGCTGACTGCTTGCCACTCTTCCCTCTCATTCTCTCCAAGTAAAGGAGAGAGTAAGAGGTAACACCAGAATTAAAATACATTAACCCTGCTCCTTATGAGACAATCTCTAGTGCAATAGTTCAAAGAAGTAACGCAATACCAAGACTAAGGCTTTCATTAAGTTAAAAAAATACTGTAAAGACGCAGTTATATTTTCCTTAATTCCATGGAAAAAGAATTTACTGCAAGAACCATAAGCAAAAACAGTTCTTCTCTAATCCTAGAATGATTAATCACCACTGTCATAATCTTCATACTGCATTAGCACAGAATGTTTCTTTGATTAACATCCTTGAATTTTTTTCCAGGGGAAAAAAGCCCCAAAAAACATTTAGCAAATGCTAGAATATAATGCTGCTCCTATTGAAATGAGACGTTTTCTGTTGACTTCAAAGGAATTAAGGCCTTACGAACAGAGTACGTTAGAGATATTGAATAAGGAGTAACATGAACACACAAAAAAAGGAAAACTTGGTAAATACCATCCTAGAGTGAAGTGGAATAACTGATCAGACTCATGCTTTGCAGTATGCTAGAAGTGGAGTAATTGAGCAGCTCACGCCTTGCTTTATGCTAAACTGCACCTTAAGAAAGAGCTCCATTAGTCTGCAGGAGGGCATTGCAGGAAAGCTTACTGTTCAAATGCTGTCAGATAAATACAGTGCCAAAATAACTCCACAAACCGGAAGATAACTTCCTTTTCAAAATCAATTACATTTTGAAAGTCAGGATTGAAATGTAGTCAGTCTTGACTGATTTCATACAAATTTATGTTGATATGCAGTAAGGTCTTATACACATACATACAGCACCTGCATGCAGTTAGCAAAATTAATGATTTCTGTACTTACTTTGACCTGAGGGTATGATTTTTTGTTCTTTTCACTAGAAGCGCCAGGAAGTCCACCATGTGAAGGCCCTTCACATACGTATCTGAAACGAAACCCTCTCTGTGGGAATAAAGGAAAAGAAACTTGAAAGCTGTTTAGAAACAAAAGTTAAAAAAAAAAAAAAAAAAAAATAGCACACGTGAGTGCGCACACACACACAAAACCCAAGACTTGCCCAAACAGCCCACAAACAGAAAAGTTACAACTATTAATCCCTGGAATGATTTCTGAGTGCTGGTTGACGAAGTACCACTGAGCTGTAGCCCTGGAGAAACTCTTCTATTCTCACTCTTCTACACAGCAGTAACTTTAAATTTTTTCAATAAGTAAAGGTATTTTGAAGTAGAGATCTATTTATACTCTCAAAACAAGAAAAAAAATAAAAAACAGAGAATGCAAGAGCAGTCACTCATCTCCCATCATTGCTGCTAGGTAGAGATAATTAAAGCCAATAATAATTAAGGAAGTCCAAAGCATCATAAAGAAAAGAACAAGGAAGAAACAGAAATGCTTCTCCCTTCTGGGAAGAGAATGTGAAAGTTGTATGAGTGGGTCTACAAACGGCACAAAAGCTTCAGAGGACTTTGAATGGCTGGGTTTTCATCTCAGCTACATAAATAGATGTCTGAATACACTTTAGGGAACTGCAGGATATTATTAACCACTCTAGAGTACAGCTGTCCATTTATTCAATTTTTATTTGTAGGAAATAACCTCCCCTTTACAGGGTAATCTATAAGGTATAAAAGATGCAACTTTTAAGCAAATGTAATTGATAACTCTAACTCTACTTAATTATATATTTCACATGGCCCCCAACTTTGAATACTTTCAGATCTACTCCCCAGTCCTCAAATTCTGGCAAAATCCCCATCTTATACAGGGCTCCCAGTGTCTGTCCAAACAGCACTAGTTAGCGTTGTATACTTCATCGAGAATCATTGAGCTTCTTTCTAACAGCAGACAAGTCTGAATTCAAAGTCTGTATTAGCTGACAGTAAACAACATGGTTCAAAAATTACTCTGTCATTGTTAACTTCAATACCTACCCCATTAAAGCCTTTTCAGTCTCAAAACTTGCTTCCTAGGCAAATGGAAAGATCTGACTTTTATTCAGATACTGACCAAACAACGTAATTCACCCTTAAGCATGTATTTGCCTTCCTACGGTGAACTGAGTGATTGAGTGCATTGCAAGTGAAGTGCCCAGCTACGATGAGCTTAAACTCAAGTGGTCCAAAAGGCAAAGCAACGTCCGCAGTCACGATGCATGAGACGACCCAGTCTCTCTTCACCTCTGTGCCTTCAGTCCAACAGATCCAGCATTGATCTGTGTGGCCTTTCTCCATCTATTGCCCTTGCTATCCTAACTACGTTTTCACACATAGCCTTACTCCCCCAGCTGTCCCTTTGCTCCAGAAATGATCACAAGCACAGCACTCTGCTGATGGATCACCCTCATCACCCTGTTATAAACCATTGCCCAGCTTGCCACATGCATACTCCACTACAGGAGCTGAGAAGTCATGCATGGAAACAATAGTTTCTCCTTAGGCACTGCAGGCTCTGCCACACGAAGATATGGCCTGATTCGGGATGAACTAAAACAGCAAGGAACAGACAGCACAATCTTCCAAGAGCTCACGACAGACTGCTGTTTCACCTATGACCACAAAGTGTCCCTGTTCCTGGAGGGATGTTCGAGCACAAAAATGTCTTAGGCTGTGGCTGAAATAAACGTTCTCTACCACCTCCTACAAGGAAGACTGGATTGCGGCATGCTTCTGCAGAAGACCAAGCAGAGGGTGGGACAGCTTTTAGTCACTTTCTTCCCCTGTCTACTTAACAATTCCATAAGGTAGGATTTTATGTAAGTGATGGGGAGAGACAGGAAAGGGGTCTCCATACTGTAACAGCTTAAGGAGGAATACTTGTAATTGCCAATGCCACCAGCTAAAGGCGAACAATACTCTGGCACACTTCAGGGTGATCTTCAGCATTTTACTATGTACATCCGTTACATGAAAACTAACCAGCACATTGGGATGACTTTCATACTGCCAGAGGAGCATAAGTGAGCATTTGCTACACAGTCACAAAAAAAGTTACATTCAAGCATTTATCTTCATTTTTCTTGGGTTATTCAAAACAACCAACTGTGAGGAAAGGAAGCTCAAAGGACAACAGAATTTCTTTACGATGACAAAGCGACAAAGCACAAGGCAAAAGTTCCTGTAACTTGGGAATAGAATGAAATATTTTTATTTTCTCTTTCATGTGTTTCAACAAACATGAAACAAACTCTAAAAATCTTCCATGTGTGGTCTAATAATTTAGGTTTCAAAATACTGAGGTACTCTAAGAGTCACTTCTAAGACAAAGAATCTATACTTACCAAGACATTTTTTAAAACCCTCAGGGTTTGTTATTTTTTTCTCTTATGACACTTCCAGATAGACACAAAGATGAAAACAGAACAAAACAGGAAACAATCTAACTATGAAAGTGAGAGGAAAAACTGCTCATGGTTAAGTGCTACATTTGTTATGAGAGTTCAACCTCTTCAACACTCCCTTTTCTCACCTTAATTCATAATTTTATTCAAAGCTGAATATATGGACATAGCTACCTTAAGGAATTTTCAAAAAGTAGTGTTCTTACCTGTTTTGGCTGCTCTATGATTTGAAGATACGGTCCATCTGCTAATATAAAAGAAAGAAAAGTCATAATATAAATTATATTTCTATTACTATGACATAGAAGTTGCAGGGGTAAAGTTGGTGTCCTTGAATGTCTTGAGATAAAATTTTAGAAGGGACCTAAGCATCTTCACAACTTAAATTTTAATAAATAGTTTAATCACTTGGCAGTCTGTCATTTCCAACGTTCCATAAGACCAGTGGAGTAAGAAGGGAAGGATTAACTTTAAAAAGTTAATTTTAGCTCAGAGGGCAACTCTGATCTTAAGACTCACAAGGGTGAGTAAGAACAGGATCCTCGCCTTGCCACTGACAAGCAGCCTGGCCTTCCTGACCGAAGGTTAACTTTTGTATTTAAACCCCTTGGGCTCTACAGACTATACTCACATACTCACAAGCTTTTGGCCCTAGGGCTTCCTACTGAATAGGTGCTTTTGAAAGTCTAGAGACAGCCAATAGGGAGCTCTGAGGTATGGGAATATAGGAGGAATTTAAACTGTCTCAACATGCCCTAACAGTCAGAACTGCTTTTAAAAAAAACCTGGAATTGAGGAGACTAAACAATTTACATTCTTTTAATAATTTCAGATACACTTTTAAATATACTGTTCTGCTGTGCCTCTAAAACCACTGAACACACTCTATTTGACTGCAGATGCAGACTCTATTCAGAGATTCATCCTTCAGCATGATACCAACACCTAGGACTATGTTCTACTGAAATTCCATTTGTATCTACTGGAATTCCATTCGTGTCTTTCAAAGAAGGCTTCCTTAAACAACTTTTAGTCTTGCACCACTCCCTGAACAGTGGCTAACTTCATACCGTAAACCTCATTCAAAATTCACCAGTTCAAGTTGCCTTTGAGCAGGCCCTAAATTCAATGAGAACTCGGTGCCACTAGAGTTAAGAATTCACCACCTGATCAGTTTAGATTATTTACATTGGGAAGGAAAGCTCTCTTGGTGGATGGCTGTGAAATACCTCTTAAAACGCAGGCCACTCCCAACTCTGAAAATGCCATTTCTGAGGGGTATGATTTCTTCCCTACCTCTTGCTAAGCACAGAAGACAATTCAGATTTCAATGCTAAAAATTCAACTGTTATCAAAGCAGATTCCAAATGACGCTGTGAACACCTACATAATATTTTGCCAGCTGTATTCTTGTTGGAATTATGTATCATCGCTTGTACACTAAGAACAGTATTAATGCTAAGGAATCAAGCAAGCTCACTAGGACACACAAAACCTCCAAAGCAGACCAGCACAGAGCCTGCGAGCATACAAAGCACATCGTGGCCTGCCATCCTGCCCACATCCAGGTGTGATCTGCCTCCCAACAACTGCACCATCTGCAAGTGCCATGCCACCCAGCTACCTCAACTAGTTAGTACTGGGCTTCAGCACAGAACCACACAGAACTACATACTTGCATCAACTTTAATTTGGCAATAGGCCTAATGTTCACTGATAATTAAAAATGGCAGAGGATTCATTAATTTATAGTTTGTACTATGAATACACGCATCTTTCTCAACTCCTCAATACAACTTCATTTCAATAAAACATTTTCATGTCATTAGTTCGCATAGCTCTTAACTGAATAGGTTTCTCTCAATATGAAAGTTTTGATAAATATGCTAATAGATGGAACTAGTATTTTGCTGCTGAAGTTCGCTGACTCAGGAACTGAATTAGCTTCATGCGAAAGTCATATTGCCAGTGTCAGTCAACAATTTCACATATAAAGATCATTTCTTTCCCAAGTTCAACACTCTTCCTGTGAAGAAGTAAACACTGCTACAATTAAAATCTTGAAGTCATGAAAAATAATTGCATCAAGACCATATACACATCACCTAATATTAGAAAGCATGAACAACAGTTTGGACTTCAGAAAATTTGAAAGACTTTGAATAATATTTAGCTTTGGTGTGGTTTTATGTTTCAGTTTTTGTCTGTAACATGAAGTCAAGATGAGTCGAGTTGGGTTTAAGCATTATATCAGCATTTAAATTTAAGACCTCTGTTCACAGATCTCTAACCCTTCTCATGCTTTAGGCATCTAAAATTTTATACTTTAACAATCCAGAGGCCTTGTATAATCTGGGCACTGGCAGAAATAACACACCTAAAATACAACTGTGTAGTTCAGCTTTCAACCAAGCCTCCAGGGCAGGACCTGCTAAGTAGTCGTTCTTTGGCTGTTCTCCCCTTAGGAATTCACTTTCAAGGCATATGTGGTTGGGTTAGTATAGGCACAAAGTACTACTGCTTTCTCTTAAACATTAGCCAGAAAAGGAAGTGCTCTTTTATCCAGCAGCTAAATGGCTGCAGTAGTCCCCCAAGATGCAGCAGATCCAGGTTCCAACTTTTCCTCAGCATAAGGAAATCCAAACTCCTAAGAGAGGGTTAGACACTATATTGGCATATTGGAAAGCTCAAGGGGAATTCCTCATACTGATAAAATCATTTCACCTTGCACAGCACTTGTGAAAACTCAGGACTGTGGTTCTTAGGCTCCCTTGGGAAAAAGCTCATAAATACTGACGCAAAAAAACCCATCTTACATACTAATACTAGGAAAGTGCAAAAAAGGTGCAGTATAAATGTACAAAGGCAAACCAGATGCCTGTTGTCTTTAACCTAGATTGTATAAAGCATATATCGATGTATTTAAAACAAAGTTTTGTGACGTCTTATTTCAACCTTTGGGTTTTGTGACTGAACATTTTCTTTTTTAAAATGACTAAGTAATTCTCTGGTATAGCATCTGAACCAGACCCAAGGCACAGTACAGAGAAGGCACTCTAATGCAAGGCACTTAATTACATCTGCAATGTTATTTAAAAATAAAGCAGCAATATTCAAGGCAACTTCCAGGCATAAATGGCACATTATTTTGACTCTAAAAAGGGTTTTTACTTAGTGAAAGGTTTCATACAGCTGTCTTCACGAAACTCGGAATACTTTCTAGAAGTACCTTAGGCAGGCAGCCTGACACTGGCTATGTGTGATTCCTTCTTTCTCTCTCTCATCTTTTCCCATGAGGAAAATAAAAGCCGTTTAGTGTTTTGCACAAGGAAGATTTCAATATTTCATTTCTATTAGTAGGCATGTCTGGTGTAAGTTGACAGCAGGATTAAAAGATGAACACCTTGTATGAGGAACTAATAATCACAAGATTTGTGATGACCTTTTGCATTCCTGTTCTACGCTGGAAAGTCGCTTTCTTCAACATCTTGTTTAAAGAGCAACCTCCTTTTAAGTGTTAAACAACCACAAGAAGGAACGCTACTTAATGCATAGCTTAAGTTCTACTTTTGCCTTACAGAGAGGCTGAAGTGGCATACAGTCATGGAGCTGGCCTCTACATGGGGATGACTCTCACAGTTGCCAAGAGCCAAGTTTTGACATGACGGTTTGCCTGCCACTCCTGTAGTCAGGAGTGCTAAGAACTGCAACTAAAACATGCAGTCCTCCAGCCTGGAGGGGGTTTGGTGCAGACTGCCACATCCTGGGTATGCTGCAGTGCTTCCTTTTCTGTCTTCTCTCCTCGGTTGCCACAGACTCACCCGCATCCCACTGCCTCCCCTCCAGCCTGAGTCACAGTCCCACTTCCTCACGTCTTCTTCAACTGCTACATTTCTTCATTTTCCTTCCTGCCTGAGTCAGATGCCCTCCTGCATCTTGACACTCCCACCACTTACATTCTTTCTTCCTCTTGACAGGCCTCACCCTGCACACATGCTTCCCAAAGAAGCATCCATCTTAGACTCCCTCTTGGTTTCTTCTTTCCCAGCAAAATCAAGAAAAAAAGGGTCTGAGAGGTTGGTGGGATATCCTTGCAAGCCTGGCAGCACCACAGGACTAGTAGGGTCCTTTATCTAACAGCTTACCTAGTACCCTACAAAGCCCCTAAAAACCAAAACAATTAACCAGTTCCCAAAACTATCTCTAACTGGCACACAGATTGCTACGTTACATGGTTGAGATGGCCTTGTATAACCAGGAGGTACCTGTATAAACAGGTAAGAAACACCCAAAGTAATAAAACACTTTGCGCATTTCCTCTGCAACTGAAGGCATCACTTTGTCCCTCCACTACACAGTGGACATCACACTAACGCGTAGTCGCTTTTACATCACCTAAATATGTGCCATTGATAATGTTCCTTCCATCCCCAATGTCCCTGAGGATTAGTACCTGACTCTCAAAGGCAGGACACTTCCCAACGAGCCAAAGAATGGGATGACTTTGTGACATACTGCCTTTTGTGCTGCTGGTGTTCAATCCTGCAGTTTGCACTGTTACGGAACTTGTTGTAGATACATGCTTTCGTCACCAAAGGCACACAGAGACTACTTCTCTTTCTACACTTAGGTGTAAATGTAGAATTTGTACCACATAACTATCTACCACAGCTTTAGAGACAAAATAACTAAGCCTAATTTTTACTTAAAACTGTCATACATGAGACAAAAAGAAGTGAGCGAAGACACATGAGCACTGATGACCTCATTGAGGAAATCCTTGTCCCAACATCTCAAAGGTTTTCTACTATTACTGTAAATATTAACATAACAGCAGAACATCTATCATCAGAAAGTCCCCAAATTCCCCAGCTATTTGTTGATTCAGCTATGTTGGCATGATACGGTAATCCACAGTTACATATTAAACCTGCCTACCAATGCAGCAAGTCTGACATCGTGCATTTATGAACGCACAGATCGAAAGATGTAGCCACCACACCAAATCACGAGCAACAATTCATGTCTTCGGTTCTTTCCGTTTACAACGCCCAAACGTCCTAGAGAAAAATCCTTTTTAGAACACTTATTTCACCCTCTCCGTATATCAGCTGGAAGAACTTTTGTAAAGTCCTGCATAGAAAGAAAGCATCGATTCCTGCTTGGAAACAATTAAAGCATAATATATAAATTACTATATTACCATAGAACCGAAGAGCTAGTCCACAGTAACGACACACCACAGTTTCAAGTAGGGGAGGAGGTAAGATTTATACTACTCAAGAAGCAAAATCACTATGACATCATCAGATGGCACTGAAATGACAAACTTTTTCTAAAACTTATTATTAACTTTTTGTTTGCAGTAACCTGAAACCCATGATCCTTTATTAAATCCCATTTTGTACACAGGGAACTTGCCACCTATAGTGCAGCAATAGACAAGAGCAGTGCCATTAAAAAAAAAAAAAAAGAAAAAAAAAAGTCTTTTCTAAGTAATTTTGTAAATTAAGGACAGAGCTAGACTTAGCTCAGTAAGAATTTTGTGTGATTACTAAAGTCAGTGAATTCTTGACTCCCCCACATGGTTTTACAAACATCTGTTTTCTAGCTTAGACAGGACACAGATATCTGAAAATCAGTTTTCTGTATCTGAATAATTTGTATGGAATGAGTCTGGCATGAGGAGTAAAGAGTAAGCTTAAAAGGTACGTGTAAGAGGGATCTTTATGGAGAAATCAAAATTCCAATTACCTTATTTGTTCCACAGAAAGTGTGTGAGAACAGTGAAAAAAACCCTTGGTATACAATGCACAAGCCCTTTAATCCTACACAGATGAAGCTTACTGAACAATTTTATCTGCCTTAATAAAAACACACTGTAAACAAACGATTGCAACATTAATTTGTTGGATGCTTATTCATGTTTGTCAAGAGCTTTGCTCATCAGAACATTTTATGTTGAAACAAAATTATCTGTATCATATGTTTCTTGATCTTTCCTCACTACTACTCAGTTAAGAAAACTGAAATACGGCTTAAACCAGGAAAAACTGAAGCAGTAAGCATGCCTTAATTTTTATTTTTAAATCAGCATTTATTGTTACTTTAGAGAGGAATTTTACCTATGAAGTAAAATGATAATTACTTATTTAATTTTACCTTTCACACATTCACTGCTGTCAAGTGTATCAAATATTTCAAATAAAAGTGATTTGCATTTTCAACAAAAGAAAGCAATCTGCAATACAGAAGATATCAGCTACATCCTGACACAACAAAGTCAAACAGATCAACAACAGAAAGTTGTCATGTTAAAAGACATTAATAGCTATATTGGAGATATATTATTGGAGAGATATATTAAGAAAAAATCTCATACACTTAAATGAATTTTTATTTCCTTCCTACTTTCCTATCAGCTGTTCTAATAAACTAAGAAGGAGAAACAGAGTTCTCTAAATTCAAGCAAGAAGTAATTCTTATAAAGAAATTTAATAAGCAAAATCAGACCAAGGTTGCTCAAGCAGCTAATACTGGCTGTGATATAACACAATTCTATTTTATATTCCTGTTCTGGAACCATACTGGAAGAACTGCATATCAGATCTTTGCAGAATACTATTTGCTTATTTTCAGCAGTTGCTTGCAAAATTTGTCTCTGAACTTTCAAACCAGTGTTATTATTCAGGAAATTGTCAGGTACTTTTATTACCAAACTACCACTTTACAGGAAACAGAGAAGTCACCAAGAAGGAAAAACAGATTCGCATGATACAGGAAGTTGAATATACTCTACATTGTATTAGTCAAAACCAAGCACCTTAAGAATTATTAAAACAAATGAAATATCATTCAAAAGAAAAAAAAAAAGTACACGTTGCACTCTGCAAACTGGCAATACAAACACGTAGGTCACTAAAGATGCAACTATAAAAAAACCTACCAAAATAATTTATGAAAACAGGGCACTCAAAGCTCTTTGGCAACTCAAACCATTTAACTAATTGAAACTTTCAGTTTCAGTGAAAAATCAGATTTGTCTCACCGTTGAAAGTTTCATAAGGGTAAGAAAGAGATGCATAAGGGTGTAATAAAAGTCTAGCTGATAACTTTGTGATCTAGTATTATGAAATATAAGAGTGTAAACAAAAAAGCCTCTGAAAAGAACGTCACAAAAAAAACAAACTGGAAGAAACAGCAGGACAATAGCACAACCAAATAGCAACGGTTCCTACCTGTTCGTAGTGGCAAGTCTGAAGTCATGTAATTCGTATTATTAAACAATGCATTCATTCCTATGAACTGATCCATTGTAAACATCTACATTGAAAGAAAATATACTCTTCATTACTAGATATATACATAGTTTCATAAAGCATCTACCAACAGATAATTTCCAAGTTCTCTGCAAATACTGAGACTGCAAACGCTCCGGTGCAGTATGTAAACATCTTATATCTCTTATTTCTGCTGAAAAAGTGCAAGTAAAGATGATAGTACTGACCAAGTTTTCCCAGTACCATGAGACCACACATTTCGCTTACAGGCACTAACAGCTATACATTCAAGAGAGCTTTGACACAGTACATTCTGAACATCTGACCCCACATATCTTGCCTTAGGCCTTGCTGAGAACTTTTGAGTTTTCATTTCCACGTTTGTGATTAAACCCCACCAGACTACATTCCTTATGTAAACATATTTACAAACTCTAATGCAAGAAAACACTACACCAAGGTTAAAGGTGGGGGTTTTTTTGGGGGGGGTTGGCGGTTTTTTTTTTGTTTTGTTTTTTTTTTGGTTTTTTTTGGTTTTTTTTTGAACACTGACATGTCTTAACTCATTGTAATTGTTATCAGGTATAAATCTATCTTCTTCCAAAGTGGAGCAAGCATAAAGGATTAAATAGTTTCTTTCTGGAAATTAAGATGAGTAGAAATGATCTGCTTTTCACTCATACTTTTCACTCAAATACCATTCTTAGAATTCAAATGAATCACAAAATGACCTAATGAGATCAGGAAGAGCTTCTGAAGAGCTAGGCACACTGATCTGTGTGAGCCAAGGAACATTTCATCCATCAACGTCAATGTAAATTTCACCAAAAAAAAAGACACAAAGAGGCCTTCTGGGGCATAAGGGGCTTTATTTGCAGATAAAGTCCAATGCCCACTGAAAAAGACATTTCAGAGCAAGGGTCACAGGCCAAGAAGACATAAAACCAAGTATTTTTTCAATTGCTTCTTTCAGCAGGCCTCGCTTTCCTTTTCATTTCAGCCATTCCACCAGTGGCAAGAGGCTCTACAGGTCACATAAAAAAACACCTGAGAGAAAAAAATACTCTAGATTTCCCCAAACCCGATTTCTGCCAATAGCTGGAATGCTTTTAAATCTCCACATTGCCAAGCCTAGGAAATGGCAAGACAATACGAGAGGAAGGCAAAACAGAGCTAGGAGAGAATTCAAGGATATTGAAAATACACAAAACCACTTACCTGGGGATCAGACATAATATAGGAATCTTCTCCTGCCATTTTAAGTCCTGAAACACAAAAATACGACCAGAACTTTCATTTTTTTTCAATGTACAGCAATAAAGAAACTTGAAAAATGTTACAGTTAAAAGCCTCATCTCTGACTCTTCTTATTTTACTCATAATGTTAATGATTTCTAAAATACACTTAAAATTCCTCAGTATTTGCAATGGGCAGGCTAAGGATAGGCTACAGCTAGGATTTTCCATTTTAGCTGCTTCCAAGCAACTAAAAATTACAGTCAAAGTCCTTAATTAATTTGTTTCTGCCTTTGCTCTGACTATTCTGCCATTAGAGTTTAAGTACAGTCACTATCATAGTTTAGCAAAAAGAGGACTCTGCATTTTTATACAATAAAAAGACTTCTGAGCATTGATGAATGCCTGATGGTTTTCTTGTGAAGTACTATTAAACGCAAGATAAAGATATCTGAGAAAGAACATTCAATATTTTTTTCTTTAAATAAAAACAGGAGTCAAACACTGACTAATTTTGGACACCTTTATTTCAAGAGGTCTACAAATGCTTGACACCTACAACAACGCAGTGCTGACAGTCATAATTACGGATGTACAACATACCTAATCCTCTCTCACCGGTCTACATGTAAACACTGACCACTAGGAAAGTTTAGCCTGGCTTAGTTTTCCTGGGGCCAGTAGCAGAGCCTGGAAATTTTCTTAGGAATTTATTAGGTCTATTTTAAAAGATTAGTGTTATTTCCTTTCATGTAGGCGTTATTGAAAGAATTACTATTTCACTTACGTTCATCTTACTAAAAAAGGCTCTCCAAGGGAACATCTGAAAATAACTGTAGTGACTATTTCAAGAGACTCACGTCTGCATGCAAGCACACATTCTAAAGAAAATTAATAACTAATGGAAGATAGAAGCATGTCACTGGACCTCATATTCCACCACAATGAACATGAACCATGTTTTCCAGCAAAGCAAAGTGAACTGTGAAAACCTAATACCCTATGAAAGAGAGTGGCAAGCGATCAGTAAGCCAGTAAAGAAAAACTGAGTCATCATGTACCTTCTACAGGAACTAGAAAGGCAAATATCAAAAAGAAAATTGGAATACTCAGGTACTTCACTTTAATGGAAGCTTAACTCGGCTTGCCAACAAGCTTCAAAGGCAACATAGAGCCACTCATCCCACACAAATAGAAAATTAAAGAAAATGTGAAATTGAGAAATAGGAGACACTTAATACTCAGATGACTTACAGGAAAAGGAGGTCCATGAAGATAATTTTTTTTTTTTTTTTGGGCCTAGAAAATAAAAGTACTCATCTCTTTGTAATTCTATTTTAGAGAAAAATATTTACTGGGTAATATATTTTTGTAGTATTTGAGCAAATATCAAATAATTGGTCATAAGATTTCAGTCAAAAATTAACAGATACAACAAGCAGCCACAGTCACCAATGCCGTACGTCATCACTTCACACATCAGGATTTCAGCAATATAAAAAATACCAATCACATTATCTCACAGCTACATTCTGCAAAGCATTATTTTCATCAGTAATTTGCTATTGTTATTATCAATCTTTATAGAAAAAAGTCAACATACAAGGCATAACAAAACCTTCAGCACACAACAAACTTTACTAAGATGTTTTTATTTGACGTTCTGTTCCATAGAAAGAATATAACCTTCATTACCAATTAACAAATTATCAAAATCACTGAAAAAAAAAATGCAATTTAGTTTTTGGCAAACACTTCTCAGTTAAAGGTGTAGATATTACAGAAAAAAAAATCTGAAGACTTCAACAACTAACATTTTTTAGCAAGCATCAGATGATGCACACTGATTAGGTAGCTGGGAGTGCAAATGCCAGATTTCTTCTGCATAAACAGAATGGTCCTGAAAGTCTTGTTTTGTGATCTCTCATATTTAATTACTTACTATTTCATGAGTTACATATTGCAATATTATGTTCCAAAATACCTAAAGTACCCACATAACACTTGTTCAGAAAAAAAAAAAAAATTCTGAGGAGCTAATATGAATAGCATCTGCCCACCTGCCTGTTTGCTAAACGTATACCTCTCTGCAAAACTTTCAAAGAAAGCATTTTACAGCTTCTTCTGTAAGCCCAATGGGATAAATTTAACAGCATGTTCTGTCATCTTTGCCCTATTCTAGTTTCTCAGGCTGCATCACTCTGACTCCAGCAGAAGTTAGCGGGAGAAGGGCATTTCTCACACCTGCTACACTTCCTGGTCACCTCTACAATTCTACAACACATGACTTCAACAAAGTGGAAAAATACCACAGAGGCAGTATTTCTGACAACTTTCCATTTAAAGTACTTTGATATAAAAATTAGGATCCACACAGAAATAAAACTTATGTCTATCTGAATCAGTCCTTCAATTTCACCTGATCAAAATGGTTATTTCTGGCTTTTTGGCTGATGCAATGAACAAGGTCATGAGAGCAAAACAGCAGTCACCAAAGGTGAGCGTTACACTCAGAAGCAGCAGGGTAACTACTCACATACTACCCAGTTGCTGAAGGTATGTACTAATGAGTTTCTAACCAGGTATTAAATACAATCTCTCTCACACCAAAAGCACAGGTGTCTCTTACTTGAGATCTTTTGTGTTCAACAGTCAGCTGCAGTGTTTCAGGGGAGAGGTTAAAGACATTCTCTCTGGCTTGAATGCTAAGCCAGTTTATTATAAACACATAACGATTTAGATGTGCAAACATACGCCTTTGTGTATGTAAAATGACACTTGATTGCCTTTTCAGGGCCTAGACAAAAATTAACCCAGCAGTTTAAAGTGACCCCTCTAAACTGCTGAAAATGCTCTCAGTTTCACTATATGTTCTGTCCCTTTTCAAAGCCAAACAAATGACAAAAATGTTCCAGGAGCCCTACCTCCAAAATAGAACTCGTTTGCTTAAGATTTATTTAGCTAACAAATCCCTAAACTTCCTCTTCTTACAAGAAAACTGGGGCAAATCCAGGGAGTCAATAACATGATTAAAACCCAAAGAGACAGTTGTAGAAAAACAGACCCTAGCATTAATTGTATGACTTTTAACTGGCCTCTTCCCTTATGGCTTGAGTTTCTAAGCACTTTTCCTACATGCATTAAGTGGTAAGATTACCATCTACCACAAGTAGCTTTGTTCATTCTCTCCTCACATGAGCTGTATTTTGGGGCAGAGATTGTTTTTAACCAAGCTGTATTTGCTGCTATATGCATCTTAGAGAAGTCAGGTCAAAACCACCTCTCATTTGAAGATAACTGGGATTAAAACTGTTTTGTGGAATTTCATGTGACCATATATGTCCGCTTCCCACATAATCTTCGATTCCCACAAACTATACTTCAAACTTGTATCTGCAATAAAAAAATACCCCTACCCCTGCAGACCACAATCAACCACGACAGTCTCCACCCTGCAGATCGTCTGAAGTATTTCAGATAGCAGGGCACAGGAAACTAAACATTTCAACTCACAGTATTTTTAAGTGTAAAAATTCAGAGGTGAGTGAAGGAACATAATTTAGCTCCTAGGGCAATGGGAAAACACAAAATCCAGCTGAACTTGTCCAAAACAACACAGCTGTGCCTACTGAGGGCCTGTAAGTGTGCATGCATGTGCATATGTATGTGTGTGCAGCACTCCTTTCTCCCCTCCAGCGGGTCAGTTGCCATATGAAAAAGTCTAAAAAAGAAGGCGAAAAAGAAAAAACCTAGGAAGATATACATACACACACATATACGGAAGATGATGGGGTTACACCAACCAGCCAAGCAAACATAATGGCAGTTACTTTGCATTACTACTCCTCCTTAATAACCAAATAATATCAGGTACAAGTAGGCACGGCCAGAAGGAACACAAGTTCATTTATTATATTCTGAATATTTGTTTTAAAGCTTCAAAAGGATCAGGCATTTAAAATGGAAAAAGCATAATCGATGTAGGGATGCTCTCATCCATGAACAAGCATTCTCATTTCTGTATCTCGATCATTTGATTTCAGATCTCCTGCTGTTCTCCAACATCCACTCTACCTAACTACATTCAAAAACAAAGACAGGTTTCTCTAACCAACTTTTTTTAGCCCCCTGATTTTTTGGAGTCCAGATCCTTCCCTCTACTGTTCCTCTTCAACCTTCTGACCTGAATTTTAAAAATTAGGTAAATAATTTTTCTCTTTGATATCAGCATCCAAACTAAGACCTACAAACAAGGAATGGAACTTATTTCTATTACCTTTCTACAGACAAGCATAACCCAATGCAAATTTCATCATCTGTGAGGAATCAAGCGTTAATGTTTGATTCAGATACTAACAGTCCAGTTATTTCTGAAAACATTTACAGTCATCTCACCCAGCAGCTGCTTGCCTTTTAAAAAACTAAGACTTTAAACTTCATTCTTTTCCTTTCTAGCTTTGTTCTCATACTGGCCTGGCTGCAAACCTGAGTAGTATATATACTAACAAACTAGGAAGACGTCTTATTCCTCCAAGCAGGAAATAAAATAGTTTGAATATTATCCTAAATAGTTCAACAACCTCCTCCCTTGCCCCTCAAAAAAAAAAAAAATTTTAGCTTTAGTATTCCAAATCTATCTACTCATGTTTTAAAGTGCACCAGTGCACTTACTGGTGAAGCTAACATTAATTTCACAGAGTACCAGAGGAAAAAAAAAAAAAAAAAAACACAAAACATGACACATGCTTCCTTTCCCAGATCTTCAAAGAAGTAAGCAGGTCTCTACTTTCAGTCTTTATTATATTATTTGAATATAAATGTGTTTTTTAAAAATCAATTGAGAGAGATGAAGGGTGAACAGTATCACCAACTTCTCTACCCCACAAAGATCTGCCTCATCATAAAAGAGGGTGATGCCTGATGCCTGACTCTTACCAGCCACTCATCTCTTTTTAACTTTCTGTGCTTTGAGCCAACCAAACAAAACAAAAGCATACAAACATTGATGGGACAGCATGACCATTATATCCTCAGAAAACGAATGCAAAAGACTAGCATAAGTGTATCTGCCTGCTCTTGTGCTTTAAAATACAAAGAACCGACTCATCCTTCCTTGCCTGTTACTTTTTAATTAGTTCAGTATAAAGACTGAGAGATGAGGACTGGTTAATATTTTATGGAAGAGAGTTTGGTTACACTGCAGATCAATTTAACAGGATGGAAATTAAGACATATTCGGTAAAAGGTACATGGAAGATATGTATGTTAATGAATCACAATCTTTATTACCCAGTTCATTATACTTATAAACTGGAATTAGTCTGATGGTTTAAATAAATTTCTATGTTGCAGAACATCCATCTCTTACTTCGACGTGTTTTACGTCAACATCTTCTCACCTCTCAAGGCTGGGATTCAGAAAGCAAGTCTCAAGATGAGAAATTCAACAACTATACTTCAGCTGACTTGATATATTGAAAGCACAGCTCTTCCTGCAAGTTTTCAATCAGATTGGTTTTTTTTCCTCTTTAACTTGGCTTTCATTGGGATTTACTCGTTAAAAATAAACTTCTTTAACTAGACACTGAATGAAAGTAATGAAATTCACTGTGGTTATGCTCTTAGCCTGTTTATTCTGCTTACTAAAAAACAGAGAACAAGGACGAAAGAGAGGCAGACATCTGTGTTTTATATATTATATTGTAAGTACATTTTCGCTACATCAGGGCTATAAAACACGGCAGACTGATTGTAGAGAACTATGTTTTTAGGAATAGCATCAAGTTATGTGAAATCCTGCAGCAGCTATGAAATACTGAGGTAGAAACTGTAACTGTTGTACGGTACAGTCTCCGCAACGTATTTTACCTGGTATTGTTTACTTCTTTTAGTGGTAACTATCCCTCCTTGAGCCTCACTCTTCTAACCTTCACAAAACATAATCTGTACAAAGACTTTTTTTTTAGAAATCAGCATTTCCCAAATGGAGATGCTGGGAAATGTACTGTGCAACAGATGCTGCAAGTCGCTGGGTCAGGGCCGGAAGTAGGACACGAGCTGCTGAGATGATTTTGGTTAGAAGACAGAGCAGGCTGCTCTGACAGAACAGAGACATGGATCCAATATGTTTAGTCTCAAGCCTTCATCACTGCACTGCCCTCAAAGTCAGGATGCTGCCCATCCCTTCCAATGCCTGGCCTTTTCACCTCATCTCTGGAGACCTCCTCTCAAATTCATCCAGCACTCCATTTCCCTTGTAACCCAGTATTTTCCCCAAAATACTGGGAGCACAACTCCAGAGCAAAAAAACCTGTGGTGCAGAATATATTCTTAGAGAAGCATAGGGAGGGGAAAAAAGGAAGTTTGAGAACTGCTATTTTCTACCTCTACACAAAATAGCAGGCCATACATATACACAGGCTCAGGTGTTCCAAAGCTTCAGAGGACACTCAAGTTGGGTCATGAACCTACAACAGTTGCACAGACAACCCTTAGTTTAAGCTGTGTGTGTCCTTCTAAGCACTTTGATTTTTTTAAAGTTGAATAAAATATGCTTTTCTTAAGAAAAATCCTATTTTCATTAAAGGCAATATAACAACAGTGGGAATATTGTACAGGCAGGATTCCAAACAGTTGCTGGCATTTTGGACACATACTGTCCAAACCTGCTCAAAGCAGGTTTACACAACTAAACCCTTAACAGCTGTTAGCTACCAGCACCTTGTGCTTCCATTATCATTGCCATTAATGCAGCTGCTGCAAAAGAAAATTTTCTGGATAGAGAGAGTAGGGAGAGGGAAAAATGAGACATCCCCCTCTCAAATACTAATCAAGTAAAATCTTAACACAGAAAAGGTTTTACCTTTTTTTAATTTACATTGTTCTCAACTACTCATTTTGATTGCATCCATTTTAATAAATTGTACTGTTTCTGAAGTCCCCAGGCAAAGGTTAAGACTGGACCAAATATTTATTATTTGGATGAATGCTATCCTGATGCACAGTGTGGAAAAATTGGGAATATGCAAGCTACACACACGCTTTTCTTTTTAAAATAAAAGGAAAAGAAAAATATGTCCTACAGACAGCAAATCTCTGGATTATTCAAAATAAGAGTTGATAAACAGCTATAGTATTGCAAGATATACAAAGTAAAAAGAACCAAAATATTAAAGAAACACCACACATACTTTCATTCACATTATTGGCATAGATCTCTTAAGCACAAAGAGGAGAGAAAAAACATTTTATAAAGCATGAGAAGTGATTGCTAGCTCACCCAAGTTGACAAAGAACCCCATCAGCTATGTTTTTGAAGGGATTTTAACTCAGTAATGAAAAAAACTTGAAATCTGCCTTTAAATGTTGAAAATTTTCTAATATTTCTTCTCTTATCTATTACTTCAGTACCTGGGGGCATAGGGGGCTGTTTTAAGGAAACTGCATTCTCAGTATAAAAATCAACAACGCTCAATTTCCGCAAAAGTGGCATACGGAAGTTATATTTTTTACTTTCCTTCAGCTGCTACAGAGACGTGTAATCTCTGAATAAAGGTTTGAGTACAATTTCTCAGTATACAAGTGAGAAAAGGTTTGTGCAGAGAGGCATTTTTATCAAAGATACTACTCTCCTCTGCAGACTTTTTCTAATCCGTAGACTATTGCAGCTGCAATAACACTACATAACCCTAAATGACATTGTTTGTTTTTCTAATACAACAATATAAATTGCCACCTCTTGTTATTAATTAAGTCTGCTTATTATTTCCTGTTGGGTGGGACGTGGGAGTTCTGGCTGCGTGTTTTTAAAATTAAAGAACTGTTTAAGTTAAAATTTTCAAATATGTTCAGTCATGAGCAGATGCATTGTTGGACAACAGTATCAAAACTACAAAACATTTAGGAAATTAAAGTAATGAGAAATATTGAAGAGATTTCAGAAGTGTGACACTCTGAATTAGAATTGTTGGGTGCAGAATTATTGCAGGAAATGGAGACTCAAATTTATTACACCAGATAACTACTGAATTTGAAGAAAAATTCATAGCGTGAGGAAATTCAGAGTAACTGGACTACCTGAATGCTTTATTAAGTATCTTTACAAGCAGAATTTTTGTGTGTTTTATTCCTTTCCCAAATGTCAAAGTAGTGAACTAATATGACAAGAGAAAACACTAAAATGCCATAAACACATAAATAATTTTTCCAGGATATTGTTAGAATAAAATTAGAATGTTTTTGTTAAAACACATTCAAAGCAACTTAAACTAAAGGAATAAACAATATTCAAATATATGGCAAACATAGTCTAGTGTATGTATAATGCAAAGTATATGTAAAAACACTGAGGTTCAACACAGCAAAACAACTCTCGTAACTACGCTGTATTTTAGCCACATAGGGTGGTAACGCTGCTTGAAGTAACCCAAGTATCACGTCAAAATGCTCCTACCTTTTGCTACAGATTAAACAGAATCACCAAATGTTCTTTAGAAATAGTTCTAGTTCATACAAAGTTGATCATCAAAGCCAAATGTTAACTTTAAAAGCCACACATACTTATTTCACAAGCGTTAAGTGTAATGAATCATCAATATTAAACAGCAAACCTTTTCCTTTTTGTGGGGAAAGACCAGTGTTTCTGAGAAGACAAACAACAAGCAAATCCAAGATTTCAGAAGTCCAGTTCACATAAAGTTTGCTGTATCACCAGGTACTTTCACACAGGTTCTAGGGTCTTACTGAAGACACAGTCCCTCATTTAATGAGCAACGGTGGCAGAAGAGGGCCCAGAAAATGGCAAGGGCTGTTACCATTACAATCACAACAGTGAACTAAGGGATTCTCAGCGTCCTTTTGGTTTCGAACAGCCACTGAAAACATATGACAGAAGGGCTGGAAGTGGAACCAAACAGGTAGAACTGAGTCCAGCACCATTACAGTTATACCCCAGGTTTCAAATCTACAGGTCCAAAGTGGTTACTAAGGCTTAGTGGTTTTGCTTTTTTACAAAGAAATAGTAAAACTCCTGCAGCCTCAATTTTCTACAGTAACCCATGATATAACACAAACCACTTAGACTAATGAGGCCCCCCGAAAGGTCTGCTTGTTCTGTTTTTAATTAATTTGTGTGTTAAAATCTGTCTAAATAAACAGGTAGACATATCATCTTTAAAACAAAAAAAAAAAAAAAAAAAAAAGAAACACCACACAACTCAGCTGTTGCGAGACCTACTTTGCTCTCAATCTGTTGATATCAGGACAGTTTGCTTGGAGGATGCACTGAAATACAGAGGTTTAGCTAATTTAGCTAATTTCAGTTTAGCTAATTCTACATTTTAAATGAAGAACAAAACTATAGCTGGCACTGCTTTTTAAATGTACATAAAAGTCAGAAGGGAGAAAGAAATGCTAGTAGTAGCTATAGTAGCTTCCTCTTCACACATGGTCTGTCAGTTCCACCTAAATACTAAACAAAGGATTTTACCCTGAGACTAGAATAATTTGAAACATCCTTTAAGGCCTTACTTCTGAAACTGTCAACAGTGCTTCAGCAAAATATATATGCTAAAATGAAAGCACTGAAGACGACTCACTGAATTATTTCTAGGCTCAAAATTAGATGCATACTTAGGGCCTGACTGACCTAAGGGCACAGTTAATGACAACTGTAATTATGATTTTATCAATGTATAACTTCATAAAAGGTTCACAGCTTATTTAAAGGACATCATATTACAACTTCCAGTTCTAAAATACCTGTGTCAGAGATGAAAGTGACCAAGACCAGGATTTTCTTTTTTGTTATTTCATTTCAGTATTTCATTATTTCAGGCAGAGACTGCCTGAAACAGTCTCTCCTCTTTGTTTTATAATAGCTGTGTTATTCTGTGCCTGAGAACCAAAGAAAAGCTATCAACACCTTGGAAAAAGAAAATTAAAACTTTAGTTTTCATTAGTTGCTAAGGGAAATAAGTAACAATTTTCTTTAAGAATAACACTTCTGAATTTAGAGTTGGCAAACATTTATAGCACCAAAAGGTGAGACAATTTCAGCAAGTAAATTTTGAAGCGATCTGAACACTCTGAACACAGAGTAATAAACCAGAATCTCTGAAGATTGTAGAATTTTCTCATCACTAGCTACATCAGGAAGCCAGCTAAAGATACAGTCTTTCACTGTATCTTTGCAGCTTCAAAACAACATTTACTTTGTACGCATATAACTATTGAGGGAGACTGGAACTTTCTAGTCAGCATAGAGCACCTTTGACAGTAAAGACTCATAGGCCTTTAAACTTGGTTCCTGTCCTTCCAGACTCAGCAGTAATAAGCATGACAACAAGAATTCCTAATTGCACTTACTTCTGGAGTTTGCATGTATTCATGAGACAGTGTCATGGCAAGATTTTGGGGAAAGGCAATGATGAAGAAGAGGAGTATTGTTTTCAAGAAAACTAAAAAATCTACTAATTAGCAAATTTGCGTCAGTAATATTTATTTGTAGGGATCCATTACTGAATTTACATAATCCCACCTCAATGAAAAAAGCAAATTTAAATTTATTATTAAAATTGATTTAAAAAGTCAAATACATAGTAACAGAGAAACAATTAAATGCCTGTTTTTTCAATAAGTGAAGTAGGAAATTCTAGAATGTGCATATAAATGAAGTATTGTCTGCTTTCCACCCTCTTGCCCTCTCCCAAGATTCCCTTGTTCTCTCTCCCAGTATGCTTTTTGTTTTCCAGTAAATTTTTCTGATTTCAAAATATATACTACAAAAACATTACCAAGGTGTTGACTGAACTAAGCATCTACAGGTATGAAGTTTATCTGCTACAGCATTATTTTTTAAAAACACACAACATGACGCAAAGTGATTCAAAGTTGTCCTCAGTTTTACAACCTTAACTCTACTCAAAGTGTATTCATTACTCGCATGAAAAAATAATTTCATTTTTTGACGACTCTGCTGCCGATCAACACTTCTTTTTTTAAAAAATAAGGGACAAAGGGTAGAAAGAAAAAGGGTTTTCCCCTTCCGTTTAATATTTCAGATTAAATTATTTAACAGATCTTGCACATATTTCAGCACTGAGTTTCCTTGAAGTTTCCACACTCTGTGGCAGATCCTGACAATAGCATTCCAGCATAAAGGCCGTTACATTCTTGAGCCAGGGAAGTTTACAGAACAGAGGATTTGCCTCTGGATAGTTACAGGCTGCTTTTTCCTCTTTCGTTTTCTCAGTTAAACTGTAGTCATTCCTGTAGATTACAAAACACTGCAGACAGGATGACGTCTTAGAATGACGTCTTTGTTAACGCTTTCCTAGAATGGGCCGCTACGTTCGCTTTTGAAAGAGTAAGAATGCTTTAACTGAAATACTGTTTCAAAAGCTGATACTCCACGGTAGATTGACTCTGGATGTCAAGAAAAGCAAAGGGTTACATTTTCAACTCTGCTCTGTGAGCTTGACTGTGGTGGTGTAGCACTCAAGCACATAAGGCACAAGGTGATCTGGCAGAGAATTCATCCGCTTTGTACTAATTTTCTCTGTGAACAGAATAAAAAGAGGGCTTCTAAAGCACAAAACATGTCAAATATGATTGCCACTTTAAAAGCACTTCAAAAAATAATCTGTAATTCTTTTAAAATGTTATTATTCGGAAAAGATTTTGAGCATTTTAAAACAGGAAATTGAAATGCAGCACCAAAGTTGTTCAGATCCCTTGCCTAGGAAGCCTTATACTGCAAGTGCTTACAGGCATTCATATTTACTCATGTGAACGAAGTTACACAGCCGTACACTGCATTGTGGTACCGGCCAAGTAACACATAGCCCATCTGTACCACAGTTCAGAAGTAATACTCCATTTTATCTTCACGGAAAATAACTCAGTAGTGCTTCTTTATGAAAGTTACCATCAAAGCAGAAAGTGTCAATGGGTAAAAAAATAACCGTCGTGACGAACAGTTGAATATTCATGTTTTTAAGGTCAAATGTAACAGA
Organism: Chlamydotis macqueenii; assembly: GCF_036417535.1. Classification (NCBI taxonomy): domain Eukaryota; kingdom Metazoa; phylum Chordata; class Aves; order Otidiformes; family Otididae; genus Chlamydotis; species Chlamydotis macqueenii. The sequence goes on from NC_141559.1 coordinate 27,954,268, forward strand.
ACAATCAGACTGATAATACTCCTTGCCATGGTGAGAAGACTTCAGTTTCACCGCTTACCGCCAAATCGCCTATAAACCCAGAGCAGCCTCTACTTAACAGCGCCTGTGACACTCGGAGGGCCACCGCCAGCCCCACCCGGACCGGGACACCGAGCTGCCCGTAGCCAAACTTCTCTGCTCGCGCGGTAACTGCCCGCTTCCCCAGCCCAGCCGGCGGGCAGGCCGCGGGGGCACCCCGAGCCGTGTCTCGGGCTGAGCACGTATGACGCCTTCAAAAGCCTAAAAAAGCGGCACCCCCTTCCCTGGCACACACCCGGTCCGCAGAAGAGGGGGTTTCAAACTTTTGCGCCGTACCGGACAGTCCTGCAGACACCCCTTCCCAACTAGGGAGACCCCTGCAACACCATCAGCGGGAAAGCCTACTCCGCGCTTTTAAAAATAATAAAATAAATCGCAGAAGAGGCGCAAGGCGGTTCGTGCACGGGGCGCAACTTTTCTAGCCCGCAACGGAATGGAAAGCGGAGTGGCAATGGCCCCCTTCTGTCCCCCTCCCCAGGTCACCTCCGCCAGCACCGGCAGGGCCGCCCTGGGTCCCGCCAGACGGCGCCGCCCGCCTTCCCCTCTCCCTCGCCCGCTGCCAGCGCCCCGGCCGCAGCGCAGGCAAACCCCGCGGCAGCCGCTGCCGGCGTCCGCGGCGGCAGAAGGAGCTCTGCGCCCGGGCCGAGCTTATCGGACAGAGGCTACCCGGCGCCACGCGTGGGGCTGGCCCGCGGGACGCTCTTCCCGTCGGGAAACCTCTCCCCCCAACCCCGGGGGGGGGGGGGCCGCCACGCTCTCCCCGGCGGATCCTCCCCACCCAGCCCGGCCCGAGTAGGGCGCAGCTCCCCACCGGACGGAGGAAGCGCAGCCAGCGGCGCCGCGGGCAAACGGGCGCCGAGGTAAGCGCAGGGGAGAAAGCGAGCGGCGGGTCAGGGGCCGCCTGGGGCTCACCCGGTGCGGGGCAGGGCAGGGCAGGGCTGGCGGCGCCTCCTCCTCCTTCTCGTCGTCGTCTGCCGCTGGCGGGTCGCGGCCGCGCGCGTCCCTCAGCGCCGCGCCATGTCACCGGCGTGACGCCGCCGGCGCCGCCCGCGCCCTGGCTCCGCGCGGACTTTCCCCCTCCCTCTCGCCCGCCCCACCGCGGGCCCGCTGAGCGAGGGCAGCCGAGCGGCACCGGCCTGCGCGGCGGCCGCCGCTTGCGTGCCCTCCCGCCCCCGCGGCCGCCCGCCCCGAGCCCGTCCCGCCGCACTTCCTGGCTGGAAATTCCCGCTGACGCTCCGCCAGCCCGAAACGGCCGCGCGGGAGGGGCGGGGCGCGAGCGGGCGGCCGTTGTGGGGCGGGAGGAGGGGCGGCCACGGGCGCTACCGGCCGCCCGACGGCTGAGGTGAGGCCGAGCCCGGGCGGGCAGCGCGGAGTCAAGGAAGCGGCCGCTACCGGAATCCCCGTGCCAGGGACAGGCCCTCCCGCCTGCAGGAAGCCGCGGGAGTACGTGAGCCCCTCTCATCCCGGGGAAATCACCGCTGCCACAAGAGTAACGCGGTCCTGGCCCACAACGACCTTCGCAGCGCTTCCCTGGAGCCAGGCCCGGCCTGGTGGCTGCCGACCTGTTCTTGTTGGTTGACCCCTAAAAAGCTTTGAAGGGAAGAAAGGCCACGCACAAAGTGGATTTAAACCCATTTACGTAGCACCGGGCTGGTGGCTGCCGTTCACGGGCACTTCGTAAAAGGAGGTTTACTGAGCGACTACCACCTGACGTCTGAGAACAGCGCTGAGCAGAGAGTACAGGCTGTGCAGCACGATTTTTTTCTCTGTGGATTTCTGCAGCTTCTGGCAGGGCAGACTCCCAGCTTGGTTAACTTCTGTTAAATAGCACCAACCATTAATAATAACACTGATCTTCTTAATACTGAAACCCACGTTTGTAGGTCTCCCAGAGGCATCTAACCAAGGCTGAAGAAAGTCAGCTAGTGCTATGTTTAATTGGCACAAATGTTATGTGAAACATTTAGGTTCAAACATCTTTATGCCAAGTCTTAAATGTCTGGCTTACAAAGGGTGAAGAGCAGCTCAGATCAGCAGCTGGCATGGCTCATCTGATGTGTGTTAGCCCAGAAAGTCAGCAGCGCACCCGAAAAGCACCTGTGGGGGATTTTGTTATGTTAAGGCCACATGATGTGGAATTTCACTAATTATTTATCTCGGAGGTGAATGAGACAAACAAAAATGGTAATTTATAACAAGGATTAAAAAAACCCAACCCTATAAATGAATGAAATTATGTGATTATTACTTCTTCCATTGAAGCAAGGAACTCTAATCCAGAGCAAAAATGGAGTAAAAAGAAACAGGGTCAACTCATAAGCTCCCTTTTAACTGGGACAAGAAGAAAGGGGAATTTTTACCAGAGAGCTATTACAGCTTTATCTTTCACACTTTATAGATAGTCTGGTCATGTCACAGAGGGAAATGATGCTGCTGAACACTTCCAGTCTATCCAGATGGTAGCTGATTTCATTCCTGGAAATGGAGTCAATTTGGATGTTATGCTTTGTGCCCCATCTCTGGGTTGGAACAGAGATGTACTCATTTAAAACTGGTGCTGAGACTGCAAAAGGGACCTTGGAAATGCAAAGTTATTTCTCTGTCTCTTGTTAAGGGAACAGAAGTCTCATACAGGTTACACGTATATACAGATGAAGAGACTGTAATTTCCTTTATTTGGATTGCCACTCATGCTCTGTGATACTGTTCTAAAAAAATGCATTCCTCCATTCTCTTCCCAATCCAAATTGGGAATTGAGAATGACTCATCATTTCCAAGTAAAATGTGTTTTTCCTTATTAAATGGAGATACTATCTGTAGACTCAATGTTATGTTTGTAGACTCAAGACCAAATATAAACCTTTTTTTTGTGGAAGCAAGTGCACTGAAGTAAGCAGAGCAAGTGAGGAGAGAATTGTGCCCCAAAACCCTTTAAGAAGGAAGTCTAGATGGATTTAAAATATGAGAAGTGCTTTAAAATAAGATTCATTTGAAAGGAAAGGTGCTGCGTCACAGCTAGTCAAAGGCATGCTCACAGAGCAAAACCTGTATCAACAAGTACCAGGAAATCAGACAACGTGGAAAAGTTCCAAAACTTAAGGAGACTTACCTGGTGGATTTATTTTAAAAGGACACATTATCAAGTACTCAAGCTCGGCTTTCCCTGTGAATCAGCTTCCACAAGCATCTAGGTTTTAAAAGAAAATCCTCTTCTCAATTATACTTAAAGCATACATTTGTCTTTCTTATAACTTAACATCATAAAAGAAATTATATTTCTATTGAAATCCACAAGGGTGCTAGGCTGTGAGCCCACGGTTTGGTAAGGTTATCTTCAAAGTGCGCTCTAGAGAAATGAAGGTCTTTAAAACACGAGATTCTTACCTGAAGAGCTAAATGAGCAATTACTTCCCTAATCCTCTTTCCAACCACCTGGAAATATAGGTAATATAGACTTAGGTGTGAGTGGTTTGCAGTGATAAAGTGCTGCCTCTTTCCTGGACAACACAGGTTTGTACTATTATCAAGATACTTCAGTAGCTAGACAATATCAACTCACAAATGAAGAACAGGTAATTAAAGCTGTACCCAAAGAAGCAACTGCTTATGTTGATGAGCTGAGGGTGATGTAAAATGTTTCTAGCCATGTTATGGTCTCTGGTAGCTGGAGAGGTGTAGCAGAGGCAAGGCTTTCTAGTTGTATGCTTGCCCAGGCTGTCTCACCTTAGTAAGGTTGTTTACAGTTAAGTTTCCTGGTATGTAAATGCAATCTAGGAGGTCTGTCTGTTCTCTGGTAGGTTTGTTGTTTGGAAAGGTTGACCTTTCCAAGGTCAGAAATTTGTCCTTTGCACTTTTTAAGCCTATAACTAATACTATTTCTCCTCAGGAACAAAGTGTTATTTCTGAGAATTAAGCTTTATTTCTCCAGGGATCTCTGGAAACATAAATATGTAAGACTGGCAGAGATTTTTTTAAATAATCACTCTTCACTTTAATTGGTATGCCCAAATTGAAAAAAAAAAATTGACATTTCCTACTTTATTTTTTCCCTGAGATATTTATTGATACCAGGACAGGATCTTTTAATTCCCTTTGATACTAAAACAGAAAGAGATGAGGTAAAGTCTAAAATAGCTACTGAGAGATACTTCCTTTTAAAGCTTTCAGCTGCCTATCTTTGTTGGCCTGCTAGGCCATACTATCCAGATCTCTTTCTGGTCAATCCATTATTTCTTTATTATCCAGAAATTCTAACTTAAACTGATTTGCCTTGGGTAGTAGCATAGTGAATGTCTTACATGCACTCCAGTCCTCATAGTGGTTATCAATGTTTACCCAACATTTGTTGTTGGTGTTGCCACTATCTCCTGTAACTTGAACCCACTAGGAACATAAGAAGACAATATGCTTCAAAAAAGAATTCATATTTTTAAGACGGTGCCATCATTCTGAGACAGAATATATATCAAGCTCTAAGGAAGCAGACAACAGAAACTGTATAAAACATATCTAAATAGCCAACGTACATAGGCAAAACCAACCAATTTGAACTGCAGCTAGAGCAGGGTCTAGAGTTTGATGGCGCTGAATCTCCACATTGCAGCATCCATGAGAAGTGCTTTCTGTCATCCCCGTTTTCTGGTGAATTATAACCTGGCCTAAATTCATCCTGTGTTTCATCGGCACTTAGATGAACACAGCAACACCCTGCAAAACTTAGAACAGTGTGGTGTCTCCTGTAGTGAGGACAGCATCACAGGTCACATCCCAAACGTACCTTTCACTTGCTTCCCACAAATTAGATAGGGGATCTTGTATCACCTCTCAGGTGGTTCAGACCTGTAACTATGCTAAAAGACTAAATTTCTAGTAGATTGGGTAGAAGTGTCAGAGCTGAAGCAGGAGAAGATTTCAGTAGTGAGTAGCTGTTCGGTGGAATAAAATAGATTTAGTAAACTTAAGTAAGAGAACCATGAGGTTGTAGACATGACTGATGTGTATAATTAATAGAGAAAGGGGAACCTTTGGAGAGAGCTAGGAGTAAACAAGAAAAGGAAGATTAAAGAATTATAAAAAAAAAATGCAGAAGTGATCCCTGAAACCTTGAATAGGGCATCACTAAGGATAACCACTAATCTGAACAATCTGAGTAGGAGTGTGAGCAAACCTGTGTTTCTATGTGATAGCTGACTTTTGTGCATACAGGTAGAGGTAGATAACAGGTTAGCTCAGTCCTATGCTCCAAGTGGGAAGAAGATCTCAATGGATGTACGGGAGTTTATCAAATTGCCTTTTCTATATTTTCTCTTCCAGACTCCTATAGTTTTCTTGCAGTAATAGCTGACAGATACTGTTGTGAGTCTACATTTATCTCCTCTTCTACGAAGTAAACCTGCCAGTGAATTTAGAAAATAAATCTAGCCATAAACACTCACATTAGGTGTTACGGTAACAGCTTTAGCTCTGACATCATCTGCTTTGTTTTCATATATGACTGCTCAACATTTACTCTTACAGCTATGATAGAATATAGGGTATCACTTCCTTAAAGACACGGAAAGGACGAAGCAGAGAAGGCAATTTCATGTATATCACTTTTGGAATGGTTAGCCTAGCCTCCCCTCAGTTTGGCTGTGTAATGCCAGGCCTCCTTGCTTTCTTTTACCCTGGCAGATAGCAAGGAGCATTTCACAGCAAACCTCTTAGTTACACTGAAAATGGTAGCTTATACATTCTGTGTGAACGTGCTGCAAGGTAGCTGCTCTCAATGGAGAGCTACCCAGAGTGCTGTGAGAAACTGTTAGCTGGCTAGCTTGCCTGGGCCCTGCAGCTTCTTCATGCAAAAGATACAGTCTGCTCCAAAAGTGTTTCCTAGGCTGGTCCTATTTACCTATCCCGGTTTAGAGGCTGAGATGTGTAATACTCTGCAACAGTATGTACGTGTATTCTCAGAATATAAATGGTCATGTTTATAGAAACTATTCACAGGACCATTAGTGGTATGTAGCAGTGTAACAATGTGTAGGATGTATACCTTAGAGCCAAAAGCACATTGCTGCAGCAAGTAGAGTCACAGTTGAGAGTTGTGCTTTCTGGTACTAAATCTAATAATCAAGTCAGTTCTTCACAATCTAGACCTAGTACAAATTGTGAGTCCTTCACTCTTCTGTTGCTCAGGTAGCTAACACCTTGGCCAGCCATTGCAGGCAGAGGGATGGGCTTTTGCCGTTCGAGTTCAGGGACAACAGGTTTTTACCAGTCCACTGCGTCCACTCCCTTCTCTTCCCACCTATCCTCCCTGTGTTACGATTAATACTGCAATATGCTCAGTATTTCTTACATGGGTGGGTTGGTTTCTCTTCATAGTTTTTTTACATATCTGAATGATATGTACTTCTAACTTTTATCTGATTACAGCCATCAGAACATGGTTCAGAGGCCCAATTGTTTTCCCAAGAGACATGAGTTTTCCCATTGCGTGACTGCAGCTTTAGAGCCTCAGCAATGTTTTACCCAGTTAGCTAATGCAAACAAGAACAGCTGTTTGATTCTTGTTATCTTTGTCACTTTGTTTTGTTAATAGTCACTTTCATTAAGTAAAAGCTCAGTTCAATTTATGAGGTCATTTTGTGTCAGGTGTGTTGAATGGGACCAATGTTAGCTCTGTAAAGAAAGCAGTTAGCTAACTTGACTTTGTATCACTGCTATTTTATGCTATAGCAGCTCTTTAAGGCCCCAGTAGAGGAAAGATGTTCCACACAGCTAAGCATTGTACAGATATTTAGGGAAGAGATTCCCTCTGCCACAGAACTTTGAACATCTAAATATATAGTGGAAGCACAAAGTGGCACTCTCATTGCTGTTTGAGCTCATGCGGTGATTCATTTAAGTCTTCTGGTCAACTGTTAGTGGAAGTACTGAACAGTTTCTGTTGCAAGTTTTAAGCCTTCACCATAACTTGTGATATTCTCCATAAAATTCCAGTCCTGGAATCTCTGGATATGTGGCTAGTTTTCTGTCAGGTTTTGATGAAAACTTAAAACTTATGTTTAAGAACCCCAAAGTATGAACATTCAAAAGGTATCTTTTAAATTGATGTGATTCTCTTCAGGCAAATCCTGTGGGTTCAGGGGGCTTTATTTATAATTTTGTAATGATGAAGGGTTAACAACAGTGAGTGGTGAGCTAAGACAAATCCCTAGTGTAACGGATCAGGCCTTATAAAAGTACAAGATTGTAAAAGAATATTTGGAGGGTGGTAGGAAAGGCAAGTTGTCTCATGGATTTGCTTTCATAAAAGCTCGTGTTCTCTACCTTTGCTCCAGAGCTGAGAGTGCTAGAAACTATTTTTAGGAAAGTATTTGCTATTTAAAGCTGCAACATCAGAAACAGTACAGGTGCTATCTAAGATTGTGATAACGTGCAATGGACTGATGAAAAGCAAGAGAGTATGTGATAACAAGAAAAAGAGCCCTGTGACAGGGCATGGTTTCAGGAAAAGAAAGGGACCTCAGTCTGTTTTCTACTGTGCGTAAGAAAAGCAATGAGTGATAGTAGTGGAGGAAGTGGAGTGTTCTCCTTATTCTAGTTTCTTTCTCAGTTCCCCACTTGATTTACTGATTGGAAGCTGAAGCCTAGGTGATAATGGGACAGTCTTTTATTCTTTCTCTAGTCTGTGTAAGAGCATGGTGCAGAGGCTTTTGAGCTATAAATAAACATGACACCACTGAAGCCAGAACTGGTATGACCATGCAATTCTGTTGCAGTTCCTAGGCACATTGTCTTGGATGCTACCGTGCTTACGTGGCCTGCCTTGCTTTCAAGGATAAGGATCCTCACACAGTGTGGTAACGCATGAGGTACATGTATTTGTACAGGCTCAGGGTCTCTGCACTGCTAAGACATGACCTGAAAGTGCACATGACTTTTTCTCACCTAGGGGTAGGGAAGTGGAATTGCAAAGTCTTCAGGTGTTGCTGTTTACCTAGACGTCCAAATAAGAATATGAGACTACTGTTTAAGCCCTTGGGTGTTTTTACAACAGCTCTTCCCAGCTGTAAGCATTGTGCTGCCAGCAACTGGCTGCACCCAGAGACACTCCCTTAGATAGCATAGTGAGAACTCGGTGCTGCTTGTATTCAGATCAACAGCAAACTCTTGTTGACCTACCTGGGTGTAGGGCTGGCAGCTGAGGGAGGATCTCTGCCTTCTCTGCAGACTTGGAAAACATTCTGACAGTGGGCTCATGTGGTTGTAAATAATAAGGCTGGGCAGCATCTGCAAAACGGTTCAAGTATTTTCTTGAAGCAAGACTTAGCTTTGCAGACTGTATATTGGTCCGCAAGAAGGTAAGATGGGTGCTGTGGCGACTTTATGAATGCTTCTGGGTAGGTCCAGCTGAATCTGACATTGGTCTATTCAGGTTAGAATGATGTTCTTGTGACAAAAATGCTATTCTTATTCTAAGGATACAGAATAAAAGCCCAAAGAAATGGAGATTGTTAATACAAGTGTTAGGATGAATCTGAAACACTGAGAATCTCATTTTCCCCACAGTTCTTATCACTAGATGAATATGCACACACTATCACTTATCATCTGTGTGTGCCACACTTGGACAATTCATATGACCCTGGAGCCCACTGTGTCTTGCCCCATCCCATGACAATACTTGGAGGAAGTGGTTGTGCCATTAGAAGAAACTCATCTGTCACTGGACGATACTACAGGACCTGCCTGACTAGAAAAGTTGGAAACACTGGTATAGTACTTGCTATTTTCAAAACATTTGCCTCTGTTGACTTCAGTTGTGGATGTGAGTGTGTTTATTACTTCTGCAATCAGACCTCAGTGTCCAAGTCAAGCACCTAGAAAATTAGGAACACTGACTACCCGTGAAAAGTTTCATTTAAGCAATGTGACTAGCATCACATAGGAATTCTGGCACAGAAGAGGAGACATTACAGTTTACCTGGTCAGGATTAAGGATATAATCCTGTCTCTTCCAGTGGTTACCTGCTTGTTTGTTGTAATCCTCCCAGCTTTTGCCAGGAAATTCATGGAGTCTCTCTGGAAAGCAGTCTCTTTACATACAATTCTACTCTAGAGCAGCCCCATCCTAACAACTTATCTCGATACAGATGCTCTGGAGTGGCAACTTTCATACAAAGCAAAGACATTTTGCTAAGGTTATAAACTGAAAATAATCTCTTACTAAGAAGTTCTCATCAATAGGTTATTAGTACTAGTAATATAATTCATTCCATTCATAATATAAAGACAAACTTGTGGTTACAGCAGAAGTCTCAGAACCTTGGTTCTGTATGTAGACTTCCAGTGTAACTTCAGAGAAGAGAAACTGTGATCATTTATGTTAAAGGCTGGAGAAAGAGTAGGAAGAGCTAAAATAAAGGTAATAGCCAGTGACCAATTCTTGTTGAGTATTGCAGGTAACCCTTAAATTATTTTCCATTTTGCAAACAAATCTCCAAATCCTAGTTTTGCTGACTTGGATAAGCAAAACACTTATTCTTATTTTGGTCCTCCCTGACACGCAGTAGTGTGAGGTTTTTTTCGTTGTTTTTTTTTTTTTGGTTGGGTTTTTTTTTTGTTTGGTTTTTTTTGTTTGGTATTTTTTTTTCTGGCTGTATGAAACACCTGTGGTGTGAAGCATTAAAACTGAATAGCTACTACAACTCAGTCTCCTGCTCTGCCAGTAGTTTCATTAAGCTATGCCTTTTAGAAGAGCAGCTTTAAAACCTTGAAAGAGTCTTAAATAAACTTGAAACTTAAAGAGACAGGGCCAGATTTAACCAAAATATGTATAACTCATCTTCCACTCTTTATCAATATTCTGTGTGACGAAGTCACATAAGCAGCATCTCCAGCTGAAAAATACAGGCTTCCTGAAAATGGAGCTAGTGATTCCCTCTTTAGAAGATGCTCTGCTTATGAACAGCACAAGTTGAAACAGAAATGCTGAGCAGGAAGGTAAACCTGAAAACTGGACTACTGAGCTATAAAACTCTTGACACCTTTTATCATGATGACCTACATAAAAAGTCCACCCCCGCTAACTTTCATCCAAGATGACTTGAAACTGTCAGGCACCATTGCATTTCAGGCATTTATTAGTTCTTTGATGTTACTGAAATTAAAGAATTCTCCTCATCCTCACCCTTTTTAGAAGAAAAATATTTCTGAAGTCATTGATGGTCTCTCCCCATAATGTGAAGTATATGCATGACTCCTCACTTGTCATAAAATACTGTAAAGTCATGAAATAATCAAGTAGCACCACAAATCAGGATACTGTAATCTCAAATTGTCAGAAGCCTCATGGTTTTCTGAGGATTCCAGTAGTGTTTCTCAGACTGTGATTCATGTCTTTAACAGAACAGGTCAGAGATTTTGGTATCCTGATCACACGCAGTGCATGACCAAACCTGTAACAGTTCTTTACCCAGGGGCCAAAACCAACCACAAGTGTTTCTGTTTCGTCACCTTACCCCTTAACAGAAAAAAACCCCAGCTATTTAGATTTATTATGTTTGTTATTAAGTTCTCTTAATAGCTATGCAAAGTGCCTTTTTTTCCATGCATATATCAAAGCCATATCATAATGAAAAAAAAAAAAGAAAAAATCAGTTCTGACTCCTTTTCACTCCTGCATGTGCTTCTGTGCCAAGAACACTGTAAGAGCCTGAGCTAGATTCTGTTTAGAAAATGTGCAATCAACAGAATACTTTGCCAAATTAACACTGGCCATTTCTAGAAAGGAAAGCTCCCATTGATTTTGAGTTCTAAATCTTTTCCACTTTGATTTGCATGGAAACACTTCAAAGACGCATTGAAGAACCGACATAATGGCGATAAAATATGAATGGCGCATACAGAAACGTCACATCTAATTAATGGAGACCACCCAAAAGTTACTCCTTCCCCAAAATCCATAGAAGAAATAGACATATCCTGTTTTTAACTTCTAGCTTAAAAGGCATTTGACAATTTGAACAATCGCCAGAATTTCCAGATTTGGTAATATTCACATGTCAGACATTTGCTAGGCAAGTATTTCTCCTGAGCTGTGAACAGCAGCTCTGGAATCTCCAGACTTGCTGAAATAGATCTAAAAAAACCTGGGCAGTATGTCAGGCTTCCTATGTCAATCTAATCTTGTTTAATGAAGACCAGAGGGAAAAAATACATAGGAAATTCTGAGTAAATGGAGTAATATTTATCAGTGTCTGTCTTGGCCACACAAGAAAGGAAACAAACTTGACACAGAGCAAACAAAAAAACCCCAGTGGATTTCCATCTAATCCATCGCATTAAAGAATAACCCACACAGACAACTGGGTACAGGACTCTGCTTGCCACTGCGTGAAGGTTTTCCACAGCAGAACTAAATATCAAAGAACTGTAGTACAAACAGAAGGTCACGGAGCTAAGGAAATTACTCTTAAAATAACAGCAGCCTTCTAAACATTAAATAGATTACCAGAGAGAAGAAACAATATGCTTGGAAGTACAAGTAAAGGTACTCAAGTCACCTAATGAAGATCTAGTCGGGGATGCCCCTGCTCCTTGCAGGGGGGTTGGACTAGAAGACCTTTGAAGGTCCATTCCAACTCTAACCATTCTATGATTCCATGATTCATCACCCAACAGGAGGCTACTGCAGTTCTGTGACAGAGAGCCTGAAGAGCCCTCACAGTAGTTGAAAATTTAGTTTTCTCTAGCTGCTATAGTGTATGGTTTATCAGGAAGACAGTAATAACATAAAAGGGCCTGCGTTTTTGGTTATGTGTGGAATCTCTGAAACACGTAACAACAGGGTGAGTCTGAGTAAAGGTGCTTGTTTTTAGGAACTGTGCTCCTCCTTTTTTTTTTTTTTTGTTTTTCCCTCAAGAGCTGTAAATGTCTTTTTTTCAGACAAAAAGTGTGATGTGATGAGAAATCCTTTGCAAAGTCTTTCGATTTCTGAAGAAATCATTTACTTTGTGATTCTGTGGGAAGGAATGTATTTAAGCTCCTGAGGGATTTAGGGCTAGGCTCTGTGGAGAGAATGTTAAATTGTGAGCCTGGCTCCTAGAAGAGATCATCTATACCCTGTGAGTGTCTTTAGGCTGTGTCTCAACAGGATTCACCCAAAGTGAAGCGCTGATGATGAGCACGGCAAGCTTGTGTCCAGGGAGAGCCTCAGCCTGGAAAATAAGTAGAGCAATTGAACTAAGTGAGCCTACAGGATATTTGCTGATAGCAGGAGCAATGTGATGCAGACTGATGTGATAGTCTGCGTGTCAGGGCAAACAGATAACTGAGAGTCTGGGAACAACTATATCATGAGTTGTCTGTAGAGTGCATAGGCAGGGGGTCTTGTTTCCAGCTATATGGACAGACTTTTGAGAAATGCTACAGAGGAACTGACTCTTGTGGTAAAATGAGTAACAGTGACACAGGGAGATTCTGCAGTCAAATTTAGGCTGTGATGTAGAAAACCAGAAAGCAGAACCCCCATACATCGTTTTCTGAAATGTGCTTAAACTACATGCAGTGCCAGTCAGATTTGCAGAGCTAGCTTCAACATCCAACTGAGAAAATGACATCAGAAGGAAAGTTTGAAAATCATCAGAAAGTGGCCACGTAAAATGAGAGAGGTTATAGCAAGTGCATACCACACAATGACTAAATATCCTGGTCCTCCAATTGCTTCAACTAAGGACCTGCCTAAAGTCTTCCTCACCACAGAAACCAATTTGCCAGAAGCGAACAGATTTTGATCTTTTCTTTGCTGTGGGGTCAGGACACTATAGGAGGTGATCCACCATCCACAAATTGGGCTGTAGTCGGAGTTGTACCATTGTGTTTCCTTCACAAGCTTATACAGAGAGACTCTTAAACTCTTACTTTAAGGAGATGAAGGCCACAGAGTTGTTCCTTTAGAGCTTTTCCAAGTAAGTTCATCTCTTTCTGTTGATCTGAAATGGCTGGTTTTTTATCAAACCAACATAACGCTGTTAAGAGACCTAAAATTACTCCGGAACACTAGTTACTACTTACAGAACATGAAATGCAATAGATTTCTGAGGTCTACAGTCCACCAGCTGGATTCATTGCATAATTCATTGTATAACAGGCACAGTAGGCAATAATCCATATAGATAAAATTGGTGCTAAAGGTAAAAAGTACCAGAGATTCCTTTCTTTACTGTGCATACTGCAGACTTGTTTACAGGTATGAGAGCTAGCTTCGGTGCTGAATGTAGCAGTGGCTTCATTACACTTTGGTGCAAACCATTTCACTTTTGCCAGTGAAGATATAAGTATCCAGCATTGGCCACTGTTGTTTCATTTGTGGTAGTGTGAGGTTATTTTGTTTGCTGCATTGGTTTTGCTTATGTTTTAATACAAAAATGGTTTTCACAGCAAAACTGTCCCTAAAACATGGCTCTCAAGATTAGTTCCAATTCTCAACAGAATAAATCATTGATGTCTTCATAAAAGACATTGATACTAAGCCTAACTGATACTTAAAAAGTGACAACAAATATTTAGTCAAGACTATATGTGTGTATGTGTGGAAGGGAGGGAAGCGGTTGCTGCTGTAGTACGAGAGCTACATATAGCTAGGCTGCAACCTCCAACCTTGCGGTGCTTTGACCATATCCTCTCTTTGGCAGGGACCAACTTAAAAGGTGATTGTGAGGTTATACCTAATAATATAGTTATACTTAATAATGCTAGTATTTGGGGTTTTATTTATTGTAGGGATGAGTAAGATAGAGGAGAAAGGAAAAAAAAAAAAAAGTGAGCCATGGGCAAATGAACACTGCCTCCAGCCCAAATTCTAATAGGTTTCACTGAACAAGGTATGGGAACACGACACATGTAGGGCAAGGAAAATAGAACAAGATATCACTGCTCATTTGGTGAACTGTGACTTGGAGAGAGAGGAATAAAACATGATATCATGTAGATAAAGACAGTCATGGTGTATTTGGATAAGGTACAGGTGTTAGATATAAATTCTACCCAAATGCTGACATTTTTGCTGAGTCTGATATCACAACCATAATGTTCTTTGCATAACTACCTGTACAAAATATAGTAATTCTTAATCACCTGTTATATTTGGGTTCCATCTTAACTGTATGAGCTAATTAAGTAACTTAGAAAGGATTTCATTTGAGTTTCGTTTGGTCTTACTAGCTCCAGCCCAGTGACAGTCAGGCCAAACCTAGGCAACTCTGCAGAGAATCAATGCTGCTATTTTTAGTGTGCTCACCAGTACATACTATCCAGGTTTTACCACTAATCTGGGTTTCTCACTGTCTTCACCCTAAATATTGAATCACAATCTGTACAACTAAATTTTATAGTTTTAAGTGATTTTTTATAAAATGCCTATTTTAGCCCTTTCCACTTGTCCAATATTAAAAAAAACCCCAAAGCAGAATGATGTATTTTTAAAGGAAAACTATACAATATTGTTTCTAGACATCAAAATAAGCCCATGTAACTATTAAAAATCCCACTATAAATTATGTTCTGAAGAAATTACAACACATCTCCCTCCCCTGAGAAAGATTAATATAGGAGCATGTGCCAAAGAGCATTACCTCTACCCTCTTAGACCTAGAGCCTGATCTAATTTGTGGCTGAGGTTGGGGGGTGTAAAAGCTTTTAAAATGAGACAATTTTGTATCCTAGAATTTTGACAAACAGACAAGGAATGCTTCTTTTTTCTCTTGATTCTGACTGTCCTCCCACCACCTATTTCACAAGAAAGGAAGAAAGAAATTTTTTTTTTTGCGTGGTTTTTTTTTTTTTTTTTGGATTTTTTTTACAGCTAAAAGTGTTTGCAAGAGGGAACCAGGAAAAACAAATAACTGTAGAACTACTGCCATCTACAGTCTCGCTGCAAAAATGCCAGCTTCGGGAAAAATGCAGACGTAGCAGTAATAACTAGGTCTTAAATATCCACCCAGAGAACACTACAATATAATGCACATGACTTAAAGTACATTTAGGATTCACCCAAGGATCCTGAAATGCCTTTCTGAAGGAGAGCTCGATCATCTCCTATTTCCTTAGCCTTCATTATGTGATAGTTGCTTTTTCTTGCAAGTACTGATGATTGACACCCTAAAAAATCCTCACTTCTTTTCCTCACATTATGCAGTGAAACACTTTAATACATACCAGATGTAAAGAGGAATGAGTTACTGCTGATACCACAGAGGTGAATGCTGTTGCACCAGCTGAGCAGAGGTGAGGTGCATCCCAAGAAGTGGGAGGGTTCCAAAAGGATTGTCGTCAGCTCGACAGTAGCTGTCGCTGATCTTCTTGACACTTGGGAAGCAGAAAGTTTAAGCAAGAGATGAACTAGAAGTAGAGTTCTAATAGATAATGCAAATAAAAACTGCAAAGAGTGGGAATTTAAAGTGGTACTCTTTGTTGAGTACCTTGTTATTGCCAATAAAAAAACCAATATTTTGTTTTGTTTTGTTTTCTTCTCCCTCTGCCCCATTATTTTCTAGTGGATATCAGCCAGTTTTGAAAGGATTTAGTCTCAAGAAGTCAGGAAATAGCAGGTCTTTTGAGAAACTGTCACTCACTTTTAGAGAAAAGAAGATCTTGAAAACCAACTGCATGGTCTGCTTCCCCCCTCACCCTCCTCTTTAACTGGCCAATCTGGTGAAGATGTATTGAGTGTTGGTTTTTGTATTATTCTGCCCTGGAATGTAACACAGGCACTTGGACCTATGTTTCATTGGTAATCTGACACCAAACATAACTTTTTGTAAAGCCTTTTTATTAAACGTGTTTACAGCCTGGGTTTTTTTCAGGCTTTAGGCTACAGTAATAGCACCTTTAATTCCACTTGAGGGCGATATATAGAAAGTATGGGCCAGTTTTCTGTTAATTATAGGAGCTCTAGCTTCAGCTGTTTTAAAAGTGTATTGTCAGGCTATAACCTTCTTTTCAGTGATTTAAAAATAGTATTCGATCAAATCCAACTCACATGGTCCTAATTAGTCATTTCAGCTTGAATTTGTCACTGTTTTTGTCAGTGGTTACTTGTATACCTGGTTTTTTTTTTTTTGCAAAATGGAGGCCTTACACATAATCAGAGCATACAGATTGGAAATCAGAGGTAAGCAAACAGGACATTGTGTGTGCTCTCCTGGCAGCAGCTGCTATTGCCATCATCTAGGAACACATGCTGCAGGTTTGTGACTGACTGTAGGAGGAAGAGATTCAAGCCATGAGCAATTCTGGCATTGATAGGTGAGGCATCTATGGCGCTGAAGTGTCTTATGGCTCTGGATTTGATAGAAGGTTATACACTTAGAAAACTTAATGTTAGTTGGGAATTTGGGATGCTTCAGGAATGGATTCAACCCACATCCTACAGCCTCCTTTTATGGCAAAGAAATAATTGATGAGGTTATATATACAAACACAAGGATAATTCTGTGTGGTTAATGTGGTACAGAAGGATTTGGATAGCATAGGTTCAGCTCCTAACTCTGCGACAGTCTATGTGAGTATACAGGCCGAGGCCAATAAAAGAGCTTACACACAGCTCCTGTTAGAGCTTGATGTGTAAGACACTTGAACTTCTTTGCAGATTTGTCCCTTAATCTGTTTATGTCCTATTATTTAATCTCAAACAAGGATGGTATTTCTCTCCAGTGCTGCAGTTTTGCCTCTTTTATTTGTGTAAGCTCTTCGTTAAGGACTGTTTTTCACCAATATGTGGAGAGGCCAGTAGTACCCTAGTCTCAATGGACAGTAAGATAACTCACAACTATCTGTAGGAGTAGTGATAATAACCACACCCAGCCACAGAGGAGAGTTAAGAGCTTTCTGTTCTGTGCTTGAAACACATTTATTTCACTGACAAGGAGTGGAGGGGAAACTAGACTGACATGCTTTTCTCAGAAAGCAAGTGGTTCCTGTTACAAACCTATTGTAGCTTTTGATGGTCTCTTAAGTGTCTAAGTTCTCTCATGTCTCTATCAAACAATAAATGATTTATGGAAGCCAATGAAGCTGGGAATCCTTTTTGAATTCTTATGATTCCAAATGAAAGGAAAATAGTTTCAGGAGTTTGATGTTTCATACTGTAAATAAATCACTCAGGACATTTTATTGCATCAGTTCTATCTAAAAAATAATGATGGGATATCTTGCCCTTATTGTAACACTTTATTTTTTGCTGAGTGAAAAGCTGAAGAGAATAGGTCCCACAGAAAGCTTAAATCTCGGTTAAGTATCCTTTTATTGTAAAAACATCCATGTAAACACTGCTTATTTTTAATGGCATCTTCAGTGAAAGAAAGCTTCTGAGATCCATGGCAAGGCAGAGAGTGTGACTGGCTCCTGTAGCAATCTTAGACCCTGCAACACAGAGACCTGTATCTGACATTGCTTACATTCCTCTTTAGATTGGTAGGGAGTCCTTGAGTGGCAGTAGTTCCTGACAAAATTGACAAATAAAATATAATTTCATGACCTCATATTTTAACATTCCAGAAGAGTCAAATAGAGTCAGGCTTTTAATATCACTGCATTTTATATTTTTCATTAGGCATACTCTGTAAATGGATGGAAACTAAAACCCACATTTGTTATACTGGATGAGTCCTGCATTCATATGAGATGCATTTGTGAATTTAAGGCATGTTCTTTCTGTCCTTTGTATGATAGCAGAAAGATGCACTAAGGGGAAAAGAGCTCAGCATTCAAATGTGGTGTCCAGGAAGGAAAAAACAAAGCTAGAAAAAACACATATGAAATGTTAGCAAATATTTCAAATATAATATCTACTTAACAAGACAATGAATGAAGACAAGTATAGTACTTTACCTACATCCATTTTCTGAAACTTCTCAAATATTTTTGCCTCAGTCAAACTTTTTTGCCTCAGTCTTCACTGACAAGAGTTCCTGTCCCACCACCCAAACTGTAGAAGGTGCAAGCAGGGACTGCGAGGATGAAGAACTGCCCATTGTACTCGAAGAGCAGGTTTGGGATCATCTGAGGAACCTAAAGGTGCACAAGTCCATGGGACCTGATGAGATCCATCTGCAGGTCCTGAGGGAACTGGCGGATGAAGTTGCCAAGCCACTGGCTATCGTATTTGAGAAGTCGTGGCCGTCTGGTGAGGTCCCCGATGACTGGAAGAGAGGGAACATAACCCCCATTTTTAAAAAGGGGAATAAGGAAGACCTGGGTAACTAAAGGCCGGTCAGCCTCACCTCTGTGCCTGGCAAGGTCATGGAGCAGATTCTCCTGGGAACCATGCTAAAGCACATGGAGAGCAAGGAGGTGGTTGGTGACAGCCAACATGGCTTCACCAAGGGCAGATCGTGCCTGACCAATTTGGTGGCCTTCTATGACGGGATGACAGCATCGGTGCACAAGGGACGAGCAACTGACATCATCTACCTGGACTTGTGCAAAGCTTTTGACACTGTCCCGCATGACATCCTTCTCTCTAAACTAGAGAGACATGGGTTTGATGGACGGACCACTTGGTGGATAAGGAGTTGGCTGGATGGCCGCACTCAGAGAGTGGTGGTCAACGGCTCAATGTCCAAGTGGAGACCGGTCACGAGTGGCGTCCCTCAGGGGTCCGTGCTGGGCCCAGCCCTGTTCAACATCTTTGTCAGCGACATGGACAGTGGGATAGAGTGCACCCTCAGCAAGTTCGCCGACTACACCAAGTTGTGTGGTGCCGTCGACACGCTGGAAGGGAGGGATGCCATCCAGAGGGACCTTGACAGGCTGGAGAGGTGGGCCTGTGCCAACCTCGTGAAGTTCAACGAGGCCAAGTGCAAGGTCCTGCACCTGGGTCATGGCAATCCCAGGCACAAATACAGGCTGGGCGGGGAATGGATTGAGAGCAGCCCTGAGGAGAAGGACTTGGGAGTGCTGGTGGATGAGAAGCTTAACATGAGCAGGCAATGCACCCTTGTGGCCCAGAAGGCCAACCACATCCTGGGCTGCATCAAGAGGAGTGTGGCCAGCAGATCGAGGGAGGTGATTCTCCCCCTCTACTCTGCCCTGGTGAGACCCCACCTGGAGTACTGTGTCCACTTTTGGAGCCCCCAACATAAGAAGGACATGGACCAGTTGGAGAAGGTCCAGAGGAGGGCTGCAAAGATGATCAGAGGGCTGGAGCACCTCTCTTATGAGGACAGGCTGAGAGAGTTGGGGCTGTTCAGCCTGGAGAAGAAGAGGCTCCAGGGAGACCTGATAGCGGTCTTCCAGTACCTCAAGGGGGCCTACAAGAAAGATGGGGAGAGGCTGTTCAGTAGGGCCTGTTGCAATAGGACGAGGGGTAATGGTTTTAAAATAGAGGGGGGTAGATTTAGATTGGAAATTAGGAAAAAATTTTTTACGATGCGAGTTATAGAACACTGAAACAGGTTGCCCAGAAAGGTGGTGGAGGCCCCATCCCTGGAAACGTTCAAGGCCAGGCTGGATGAGGGTCTGAGCAACTTGATCTAGTCGGGGATGTCCCTGCTCCTTGCAGGGGGATTGGACTAGATGACCTTTGAAGGTCCCTTCCAACCCTAACCATTCTATGATTCTATGATTCTATGATTTCAGTAAGCATGTACTGAGGACTTAGGGAAATGCATGATTAATGTGAAACTCCTTACATCAACCATAGCATTCTTCAACTTTTAGTTTTGGTAATTGGGTAACTAAGCCTCAGTTTGACCAGCATTATAATTATTATTTTTTAGTATGATTTTTTTTTTTAATCTGATTGGAGAAATTAATCATAAGAAGTATCTTTATCTGGACTCTCATGTAATTACTCCATAGCAATTTGGTGGTTTCTTCACTTGTCTCCAGGAAGTGTTTTATTTTTAAAAACAAAGGCTTCAGAGAATCACCTGGAAATGGAACCTTTATTTGATGACCACCAATTAGCGTGCGTGAGACAGCAGCAGCCTACTATGACAGCTTGCAGAGGTTATTTTTCCTCTGACGTGTAAGAAGAAAGCCATCCTCTGGGCCTTCCAGTTTTGCAGCCACTGAGGAGAAACCGTTGAGACATTCCACTGTTTGGTCTACACAGATTACATGGTTTAAAAGGACAAGCATCCTAGTATATACTGGTCATTTTAATAGCACTGTGATCTTAGGTGGTTTCTCTGAAGGCTGTTGAAAGCAAATTAAGTAAATTAACTGCCTATTTTTGTTTGGATTCAGAATTCAGCCTTGCCGTAAACCTGTGAATGAGAACCAGTGCATGATGAGTTTTGCTGAGCCAAGTTCTGAACCTGGGCTGCTGGAGCTGTTCCTTGGGAATGTGGTGTGCTGCTCCTCCTCTGAACCCTTTAAGAAGGAAGGAAGGGATATGTGTTTCAGGTAGTACTATAAAATACCTGGAAATGGCACCTACCACAGCTCCCCTGTTACTGACACAGCAAACATCTCATGCTCAGATGCCATTGTGTCTAATTTAAATGTATTGTACTAGGTTACAGGCTAGTAACCTTTTGCAGAATGGAAGAGTATACATTAATCCTCTCCCCAGATCTACATCATAAAGAGGATTCAATTTTTCTTGTTAGCCCAGGTGAGCTACTTAGGGAAGAAAGTATGAGATACTTCCCCTCTTTTGGTGTGCTTCAAAAACTAGATTTATTCTACAGCAGTGTAACTTGTTATAACTTCACCATGGTTAGCCATATAGATCAACAGGTGAAATGGTCAAGAGTCTTCTCTCTATGGCAAAGTTTTACGCTGACAGCTGGACTAATGCATGATCCTTGATGAATAATTAATGCAAAAAATGGCTAACATACTTAAACCAGTGCAGGGCTGCAGGCTTACATTCAGGCATTCCTGGATTTTCTTAATGTTTAATTTTAGGAGGTAAATGGCACAATACAATTACTATAAGTTTGATAGAACAGGAGCTTTGTACTTTGTTGGACCAAATTTGACTGGATATAGCAATCTTCCAAAAGGGACCTTGCTTTCATTTAGGAGACTCATGGTAGTCCACAGGCTTTTCTTTCTACAAAATTTTCTTGTATGTTCAGAATAAATGTGCCAGATAAACTAAGTCTTTCCATCTGGAGGGGGAGAGATGTGATTTAAAAAAAAAAAGTCAAACATATGCCAAAAATAGGAAATCACACCAGGACATCAGCTTATATCTCATTTTATTTCCTGGGTAGGGGTAAAGCCAAACACTTGGGGCATTCACTCACTGTCTGCAAGCCTTCATAAGAGTATGTGTTATCTGAAAACACTTCAGTAATGTTACAATTCCAAGCTGAATACTGTACTAAGTTGTTGCTGGCATTACTTCTTGGCAAAAGACTGCTAGCACAATGCTTGGGAATAGGGGATCTCTCTGAACTCAGATCATCTGAATGTATCTTAGCTGAATGACTGCAAGTGCTTGTATTTCTTAGGATTGTGTCTCTGACATACAAAAAAGACATATTGTAAGAGTTCCTGTGGTATTGTAGACTGATACAGGACTTGGGAGTTAGAGTTTCACACCAATAAAGTAAGCCAAAACTGGTGCTGATTTATTTTCATAGGCGGTCCGTAAACTGCAGTAGCTCACGTTGCTAGTTTATGAGCAGCTCGGCACTCTGCGTAGCAGTAGGGTATTTGGGGATAAGATAAAGAGCCGGGGCAAGGTACTACTGCAGTTATCTCATCATGCCTCCATATCAGGCAGAACCCTCTGTGCCTGCTCACAACTGCTGCTGGTCCTTCTAAACACTGAGAAACCTGAATCTGGAGTCTGTATGGGATGACTTAGGCAAGTGTGTGCTGATGTTAGTGGGTTTCTGTGTGTCTGTCCCACTTTTATATTGCAAGTGCAGCTACCATCCATGACTTAAATGTGATTTTTGGGGTAGGAACTGGCCTTGCTCTGTCCAGCTTCTAGTACAATGGGATCCTAGTCTGTAATCTACATATTACTATATTCTGAGTATTCAAAAATAGAATATGTCTCATTAGTCATGTCAAAAACAGGGCATTTTTTTGGGGATGAAATGGCTAGCTGAACTGTTGTGATGCAGACACATGCTGGTCAGTGCTCCCTATCTTGATGAAATGCCATGCATATCACTGCAGTGAGAGTGTAACTTCATTTATTCTTGCATTTCAAGCCTGGTGCAGCCAGACCCGTGTTGAACATATAACTATGGAAAAAAACCAACATGTTAAGAGCAACAGAACTGTAAGAAACACTACCTTGCTAACCTATAGTGAAGTTCTTTCATGCTGACATGAAAGTTTTATAGGAAGTTTGTGTCAGGGAAATGCATGCTATTGTTTTAATGCAAATCTAATTACTCTGTGGGACATCTTGCAAGCTTAGCAAGTCCTTGGCCAAGGATGATTGCCTCAGCTCTTTAGCAGCCCTAAATTTTGGGTGTAATGCGGCGAAAAGATATTTTCTGAGCATTATGCATGTCTAAATACTCTTTCATATGCTGCAAATTATTCGTGCCAATGTGTTATATAATTATTTGGCCACATACAGCACTGCAAGATGTGTATTGATAACTGTATTGGTTACTGCATATGGAAAGCTGATTAGAAAGAGCAAACACAGTTGGCAGTGCTAAAGGGCATGTGCCATGTTTGTACCATCCTTTGCAGTTGCATGGTATTTTTTGGAATTACTTAATTTCTTATAGTTTGTAAAAGGCAAAAAAAAATGTGATGCATGCTGCTATGAGATGTAGAATGGTAAAGCACTTCAAGTCAGTGAAACAGTGGTAAACAAAGATGAGCTAAGAGCTCTCTCAGCAGAAAGGATAATTATCTAAAGTATTTCCCATCTCCTAAGGATCTTCCTTACTTCCAGAAAGTATCTGGAAGTTTCTTTTCCCTGACGTTTGCTAAGATCTCCAACTCTGTAACATCACTTAAGGATATGCAAGGTGCCCTGAAGAACAGGGTTGACATAAGGTAGTGGTAGGCATGCTTTTGAGTGGTCTGTTTAACACCTAACACATCTCCGAACACATCGTGTTACCAAAATTAAAACATTAGTCTTGAACATTGTTTTGAAAACATTAGATCTAATTTTAAAGACAGTCAACACTTTTGATACTGAATTTTCAGCATGACTTAGTTGCTTGACTAATATTTTCTCTGCAATATCTATTCAGGAATCTCAAACAAATAAGTTCTGAACTGCAGTAATGACTGTCAAAGGTTGATGTTTGGTTTTTTTTTGTAAAATGACTGAATTGAAGAACCAAAATATGTACCTAGACGGAGCATATATTCTGCAGATATATCTGCTTCATTGGTTTATAAAGATAGAAGCTTGAAGAATTTTTAAAATTTGCTAACATGGAGACTGGCTTAGCTGAAGTGAAGACCTTCCATGCTTTTAGATATAATAGTTTCTTTAAAACTATTTTGTGAACAGAAATGGAACTATTTCACTTACAGAAAGAGTAAGAAATTAAATATCCACGGTTCATTAGATTCAATTATACTGTGCTTCCTAAGAAGCAGAAAGTAACACTAGCACTATAAAAAAAAAAAAATGGAATTCTCTTGGAATTCTTGCAGGAATTATCAGAGGGCTAAAAAAACCTGTGATGAACAAGCAATAATAGAAATAGCATTGCTCATTGCAAAGATAATTTCAAAGTATATTGCATAGACTTGGATTTGCTCCAAATTCTGTTTATAAACATCAATGAAATCTCAGAAATTACTGAATAGAAGTTTGCCTGTGCCTGTTATTAAGAGCAAAGCTCTTATAGTCCAGTTTTCAGTAGTTCTTGTGAAACCTGGTTTGTTTTGCAGAAATGACAAGCATATCAAAATAATCTTACAAATTAACTGATTGCATTTTTTATTACTTTTGTTGTGTATCCACTTTTGATCTTTACTTTAAGATAATCAAGGTGGTCGCACAACTCAGTGAACAACGGAAACCTTTTCTTGCCAAGAATTTTCTCCCCAGTTCACACGTCAGAAAAGCTTTGATCGCATGTCCTTTGAAAGCCACTATTGGACGAGGCACCTACTTCAGTCATCGAACAGACTCATATTTGAACAGGTCAAAGAGTTCTAGTGGAGGAAGCTGTTTTTCTGACATCTTCCTTGGCAAACCATTGGTCTCACAAGCCTACATGAATTAATGCTACTTGGACCTTTCGGGGCATTCAGCAAGAGACGCTATCATTCAAATATATGTCTAGGTAAAAATAGTATGATATAGTAACACAAAATCTTTCTCTGTGACTTCATGTGTTCTTGTCTCTGCAAATTGATTGGGTTGTAAGGGTTCACTGTCCTTAAGGGTCATGTGTTCAAAACATGTTTTATGTTTGTGTGTCAATCAACAAACTCTAAATACTTACTGATTCTCAATCTGAACTTCCCTGATGACTATTTGACTGCATTTTGCACCTGGGAACATACAAAGGGTTAGTCCATTTCCTCGAGGAACTACTTTGCTGTTCACTATTCAAGCTGTGTGCTTCACAGGACATTATGTGGCTTTATGACTGAATTTTCTGTTCATTTCCAAAACTAGATCAAGTTAGATGTGTCTGAAAAGTGAAGAAGTAAAAGGCTTGAGGGAGAGTATTGGCAGTAGCAGAACAAGAGATAAACAGGTCAAGACCTCTCTCCCTTCTCCTGCTGCTTCAGTGATGCTGCTTCCTAGGTTTAAGTGCGTGCATCTCTTTCCTTCCCCAGGGTTAAGGCAATATAAAACTGGAAAGCTGTCTGTTCATTTATAGCAGGACTAAAGGAAAATCAGAAACTGGGATCCAGTATTCTAAATCTAGGGCAGTGGCTTTAGCAGGATGATTTAAGGCTCAATCCTTGAACTCAAGGAGATAGGTAATAAAGAGAAGCAGGTCTCTAAGCTGTCTGGGAATGGAGACTCTCTTAAGTAAAGCACTGAAATTGTTTGGAAAGCCTCTTACCAGTAATTGCAGCTGTTCTGTTGACTGCACAAATGAACTGGTTCTTTCTGCCTGTCTCCTTAAGTCTTTACTGGTATCTAGCAGTTGATCTGATCATTTTTATAAGCAGTCCTTCTGTAGTTAAGGACAATATTGTTTGCAATATCTATATAAGGAACGGCGGAAACAAAAAAAGTTTTATTGCATTTGCGAACGAGTCCATTGTGACCCTCTGGTATAAAATCAGGAGCACAGCCTGACCCTTCAGTGTAGGAAGACAGTGCTGTGGTATGAAGCGCATAGATTTCTCTCTCTTGCTGTCAATGTAGAGAAAAATAAAGATCTGAAACCCAATTTGCTCATTTGGTGCCTGCTGCCTACTTTCCCATGTGTTTTGTATTTAGTTGTCTGCTTTGCCAACAATATAACATACAGAAAACTGTTCCCTGGAGATAGTGTCTATGACATGTAAATCTAGCATTATCATTATCACTGACAAAAAAAAACCCTGAAAACGCAGTACCAGAATGGTACTGCTCTGAATCTAAACTTTCTCCAAGGTTTCGCTTGAGTGCAGTTGTAGTGATAGAATGGCTGATGAGAGCCTAAGTGTGAACTGCTGAATTCTTACTTAAACTAGCAAAGCTGTATACCACAGTAGGTATCTCTACTTGAAAATCCAGAAGGAAAATGTCAGGTTCATTTACCTTAATCTGGGAGGAATGCTTTCTAAACTTATGCATCCATAAAATGTGTCTGAAAGTTGTTATGTTTATGCAAGCTGTAATCGCCCAATGATTGAGAAATAATCATATCACAGGTGAGGCAGTCATGGCTTAGAGCCCCCATGCACAAATCATGGCGTACCTTTACTGGTTTCTGGAACTAGGAGCATAGCTCAGGGACACCTGAGAAGCTGTAGACAGAGTCGGCTTGGGTTGTCAGTTTGGTCTCGGTGCCTACAGCTGGAGCTGGTGGACTGAAATAGTAGCAGAAGAGGGGAGATGGTGGTGGTGTGAACCCTGTTTGGGTTGGAAAAGGAGTCAGAAAGGGAAAGGAGGTGTGCTGAGGAAGAGAGTGCTGGGGAACTGGACCAGAGAAAGCACAGCACAATGCCTAATTTCTTAAGTAAATCTTCATAACAAACCTGAAATGCCTGCTTTATAGTGTCGAAATAATTTTCTTCTCCCTCAGAGCTGCTGTGTTTGTGCAGAGAAGGCCACAACAGGGACAGCCAAGTTTTCAGTTGTCTAAACAAATAAAAAAGTTTCAAATTGTCCTTTTAACAGCATGTTTCTTATAAAACATCCAGTGCAGTCAGATTATATCACTAAAACCAAATATACAGTCAGGCATAAAGCCAGAGGATTAGCTACAGTTCTGGTTTATCAAGAACAACAATACTTGTGTCACAGCAGAGGGAACTGAAATACTCTAGCACTTGGATACATGGTAATTAATGGCTCCTTAATAAGTACTTGGTGAAAGGCTGACGTACTAGGTGTTCCCAGTAAGTGACTGAAAGACGCATTGTTGGTGTGGCAGAAACTGAGATCTGAGTTCATAGCTGAATTCTTTCATTAGCTCATAGAATCATAGGTCCTTAGGTCCTTAGTAAGTGGAGTTGCTTCTGTACCTCTACTTTAATGCTAGTACTCATGTGCATTCTTAACTGTGTCTAGTATGGGGAAAAAATGGTGATGCAAAGGCCTTATCTACCCAACCTGTTGCTCCCCAAGAGGTTTTAGAAGTACAGATTTTCTAATACACTCATGTGAGTAGCTAGTTGTGTGCTGTATGTATGCTTTTAGAGTCTGAGTTGGGATTAACTTCTTAAACTCAGCCCTATAGACTGCACTAAGAGTAAACCTATACTCCACTCATCTTCAGAGGCTTTCAGCTCCTGGATTCTAATCTAACTTTACAGCATGGTTACTCTCTAATTAAGAATAGCTTTCTGTGGATTAGAAACTATTTCATGTCTAACCCCAATGTAAATGAGATATATTAGCTCTGCCCAGCAAGTGTTGAGTAACTGGTTTTAGTGTATTAAAAAAAGAAAGATGAATTAGCTTTGGTGTCTGTACTGTAAAAAAGAAGAGCTTTGCCAGGATGTACTTGATTTTTTCACTGTAATGACAAGCTTTCTTCATTTACTTCCATAAGAAAGTTTAAGTTTTATTAATGAGTCCATCAGTGTTTGACAAACTCTGACTTGAAGATACATCAAATGTTATCTCAATTGACAAAAGGCCTGGGTGATTGTTATAAGTTGCAACTTTACTTTACATAGCTAAAGACAAATATTACAAATCCTACCAATCTGTCTATATTTACCCTGATTCCTTCTACAGTTCTATCCTGTATGCAGTTCTATGGCTCTAAAGTAACTTAAGACTGTGATATGGAGTCTCAGGTTGTCTGAGTCAACAAGTCTCATGTTTATACTCTCCTAAACATTGCGTAGTTTTTGCATTTATGCAAAGTGCATGTACAGTTTTGAAAGAAAAGTATCCATGTGGATCTACATGTCTTCATTAGAAGGACAAAATCGTTCTGCTTTGATGAATCTTCTTAGAATTTTCAAGTAGCTGTAAATAATCTAGTGTGGTTCCGACTTAAAAAATATACAGTGCTTTTCCTGACCACAATGTGCTGCTTCTCTAGGATGCCCATCTTCTATGGCAAAACCCTACCCAAACAGACAAAACTGCATCTTGAGATAGGATGACAGCATCATGTTTTATTAAAACAGATTTTAAAACAGATTTTTATGGAGAATCAGTCTGTTTGTGGTTTGGTAGTCTGCATGCATAGGCCTCCTGATAATGTAACTCTTTGTTTAGTGTAAGGTAAATAAGCAGGAATAGCATTAGTCCAGGGCAAGGTGATGTGCTAAAAGTAGATAAAGTTGGCTGAGAAGACATGAAGTAACTTCTCATGGCCTCTTTCCCTGATTATGGTAACCGTGCTTTGAGCATCACTACCTATGTGTAATCAAGAACATTAGTTTAGTAAGTTGAGGTACAAAGCAATTTAAATGGATAACTATCCTTTCTTCTTAAGTTTAGTCCAAGTTCACTAATTAAGGAGTGCTCTTATGCTGATGTTCTGGAAAGGTGTGAGCAGGGAGAGGGAGGGAGGAGAAAAAACTTGCCCTTCTGCTCTGTGTGCTGCTTTACATGTGGAATTCTCAGCATTTAAACATGATGAATTGAGAGAAAGCTCAGTCTTGCAAGTGGATTGTCTTTAGTGTTGCTAGCAGCTTCAGGGGAGTCCTGCCTGTTGATGTAGCACTAAAGCTGTAGGGTCACAGTTGTTAAACAATGGAAGCAAAACAGCCCTTGCAATCCAGAAGAAAGTGGACAGCTGGTGTCTGATGTTGGAGGATGGAAAAGCTGGACTTCAGACTGTAGGTGTATTGCTTCAAGCCAGATCTGGAGCTGCAACTAATCCAGACATGGATTTGGGCAGCTCAAATAATTTAGTGTGTAATGAGGTGGAAGATGATGAAGAGCTAAGGGGCATCCTCTAAGTTTTCTGGTAAATATTTGGCTATGCTTAATTTCAAATGATTTTTTTGTTGGTGGTGTTCTAGCTTCTGTAAAACTGTCTGCAACTGCTGGCGGCCAGCATAGTTTAGAGCAGCCTTTGGCTCTCCCAGGACAGAAGGGGTTTAACACCTTTGTATCCTCTGGATCCTTCCGTGCTTTCCATGAGCTTGGCTTTCTGACTTGCAGCCAAGACTTTATATCTCTGCAACTGTCTGCTTGCTGGGAATGCTGCCAAACACCAGCGCCTGTCAGAGCAGAGCAAACTGCAGGGACGCAACCCTCGCTGTGGGTCAGCGGGGTGCTGGGATTCAAGGGTGGGGGCAGGCCAGGAGGACAGCTGTGAATCTCTTCCTCTTGGCAGGAGGTTGCGGCACGTCTTCTCTGATACTGTGGGCTAGCTGTAACAGGGCTAAAAGGTAATGCCCTAAAAAAGCAAGTAAATGTCATATAGATTAAAATAAAAATGCGATAGAGTCATGAGCCATTACTGCATGAAATGTGTTTGATTTTGTACAACTTTCTGGGGAGCAAGTGAGAACACTGTTTAAGGTAACACCATATTGACTGTCTCAGGATGACTCCAGTTCCCTGCTCAGCAGCACACATGTTTATCTGATCTTTTTTGATGTATGTGCCTGACTTTCCTCTCAGTCCCTTTGTCTTCTGACAATCATTTATGACTGCTCTGTTGTCCATGTCAATGCCTGTCTGCTGTCTCGGTGTATCTACTAGAAATGATGAAACCAATTTAGGCCTTACACTGCAGCTCTGTTGCTTTGTTATCTAAACAATTTTATTTCTTCTTGCAAATTAAAGAGGAGAGAGAGAGAAAGCACCTCATCCTTTTCCAGTCCTTTCCCTGTAAGATAAGCTACAAAATCCTGGCTCTTAAGATGGGAGGAGTGTTTCTTTGGTTTTTGTCAAGCAAAGTCTTAGTCTGTTCAGTGTTAAACACAGTAGTGGTTAGTGATATCAAATTAAAATAATGTAAATCTGAAGTTTCAATTCAAGAATGTGAAATACCTTTAAAACCAGAGCAAGTGCTCATTTTTAAGAGCTAAGATGAATAAGTGTTCATGGTAGCTTTCTGATGGAGGTTTACTTTGGATAAATCATTTGGAAGTGTTTCAGCTGTTTAACACAATCTTTCTCTGAGTGTTGACAGTTGTTTTCGCATACTGGAATATGGGAATAACTTCACAGTTAATCTTATTTATTCCTTGAATCTTGTAGCAGGAGATGAAGATTTTCTCCTTCTTCAATTTAGCATTATGATCAGCCCTATCTGCTTCCAGTTTGTGTATGAGGACCATATCTTGCCAGATATTTCAAAATCTAGGAATCAAATCCTATTGCTTCATTGAAAATACCAAATAGGAAGTTGTGTATATGTACAACCTTTGCCTGGCAACGTTAAAGTTACCATTGCAAATGAGTAGTATTAGGGCAGGTGTTAGTCGTTGCATTTTTCCATCATGAGGCTAACACCTCTTTCCTGTATTTGTAATAGCCATCAAAATGTCTCTGAGAATTCTAATATTATTTTTTTTAAAATACAAACAATGAAATAATTTTCATCTTTCAGTCCACTCACCAGAAAAATCTATTACAAAGTATGAAGAAGGAACTGGAGACAAGTGACCCAGGAATAGCTGCCCTTGAATGGCCTCTTTAGTGTCCTGTCCTTTGGCTTTTGTCAAGGAGGGTGGCGTAAGGGACTAAGAACAACTTATTCCACTAGCTGCATCTTCCTCCGCCCCTTGTACTCTCAGGACAAGGAGGTTTTGTTCGAATTTCAAACACTCTCATATTACTTACTGCCAAGTCAAGTGAAGGACAGCGAGGGGAAGCTTTGCTTTATAGAGAGTAAGGAAAAGAGTGTGACTGAGAAGATGGAAGTATTGAGATGCAAGTATTTAAGTACATAGTCACAATATGTATTAGCTGACACTGTGACAGAATCTCTTCTCCATAAACAAAGGTATGTATACTCATCACTAAATTATCTGAATTTTATTTATGTTACTTTCAATCACCTAGATAGGTATAAGCAAATCCAATTTGATTTTGTGTTGTACATTTCATAACTGAACTATAATTCAAGCATTATTTTCCATCACAAAATCAACTTTAAACAATTTTAAACTTCTCTTGGTGAAAAAAACCTAGGATGCTAAAATACCAATAAAATACTCCTACAGTGTGATGTTGCATGGCACTTTAAGGGTTTAGGCCTTGGAAATTCCTAAAATGTCACAGAATTGGTAATTTTACAATGCAAAACTTTTGTGTATTGTTGTGTCTTTAAAGATGTAATATGGGATACTTTAGCAATACTGTTCAAGTTCTCTGAAAATTTAAAACATGAAAGTGCTACAGGATATGCCAATAGAAAGAAATGAATCTGCTCTTAATGATCCTTTCTATACAGCTGAGCAGGATAAGGTAGGACGTGATGCTGAGTGTACTAGCCCTGAGCTGGTATCTGTAATGGGCACTGTTAGTAATAAGTTGGCTGGTTGGCTTCCTGGAACACTTCTGTTTCTAACAGCTTCTGGTGTTACCAGTCTGTGTGAGATTGTTTCAGATTTCTCAAACACCATCTGAGTGGCTAAGTCAGGACTTGGTATCATTATGTTTCTTACTGTGATAAGTATGTTGGAAATGACAAAAGCATGGAAAAAAAATTAAAATGCAAGACCACATTTGAGATCCATTATTTAATTTTTGATTCTTCTGGCAATGTATTACAGATTCAACACCCCATTCCTGCCCCCCAAATAGTTATTTGATGCTTTCCAAATCCTTCCCTTCCTGTTCCTTCTATGCTGTGAAATCCAGAGATCATGTTTTAATACTTTGCTTCAGCTCAGGTGGTCTTTAGAAGAAAACTCGTCTGGCCTCTTGGCAGTTGCCACTTGACCTGCTGACAGATATTTCAGTGACATGGCAGCTTTGCCACACATGAAATCCTTTGCCTGTCATTCATCTCACAGGCGTTAGTGATGAATGCTTTCCCTATAAAAGAGATCAGCTGAAAGTTTGGAACACTTAGGGAGGGTAATTTCTTGCCAAGTTAAGTAATGTGTTCCTAGAAATAGGAGATACTAGTGCTTCTCCTGTATTATTGTGAACCAATGTTTAACTTTGCATCCTCACTCCCAAGCAACAGAATTACAGCATGTGCCTAAATAACAGGGTTTTCTGTGTCCTAAAGTGAATTTATTTTTTTTTTAAAAAAGTCTTAGTAAAGTCCTTACCATGCCTCTCAAATTTTGAGCTGACCCCTTCTGCTCCTCTTGTTTAGGAACTGAATCCTATGCACAGCCTTGCCCATGTTGAATAGTGTTTGTACAAGGTCTGCTTTGTAATGCAGCAGGGGTGGTGTGCAGCAGGAGTTTAAAAAGTGGATTCCATGCACGTGTTTGCATTTAAATCATTGAACTTCACTATTTGTAAGTTTCCCAATCAGTAAAAGTTAACGTAGTATTTCCTTCACCCACAGGTTTTGGGAAGATGAGCTCATTAAACTCAATGTTCTTGAGATTTTCAGATGAAGGTCACACTTGAAGTGCCTATTGCTACTAAACTATTGCTTTGGCTGCCCTTTACTGAGGACTGGAACTGTATTTACAGGGATTAGATGGTGAATCTTTCTTTCCTAAGGAATCATAATTAACTGCCAGAAACTATGTTAGGAATCTCAACAAGTATGTAGTGTCAAGCGGTAGACCGATAATTATTTACTTACAAAGCTTATTCACTGGTTGTGCTGTGCTCTTCTGTCCTGTGGTGGTCTGTAGCCACCCCCAAAATGAACTGTTTCTAGGGTAGTTGCTTAAGGCCATTTGTTTTTTTTTTTAATTGGTTCTCTTACATTAATTAGCATTTGCTCACAAAGTTTTCCAGTTCTTCCAATATTTGTGTGCTAAAAATAAGAATTACTTCTGAATAATTTTATAATCTGTTCATGTTGGTATACTTTGACAGCTATGCAGGTGGATATAGAGAGGCCATTTTCTCATCTATAGCCATTTATTGTCTGCCTATGCAGCCTAAAGCTTGGAAAAATGCTGTGTCTACACATTTGTCTCACAAGCTCAGAAAAACGAGGAACAAGCTGACCTGAACATGCTTGACAGGACACCTTTTGTAGGCCAAGCAAATACAGACTGTGGGACTCTCTTAATTTTTGACTTATAAATTGTGATTGTGACTGAAGACTTAATGGTTTTAGTCTTCAAAGACCCTTAAAAGTGTTAATTGACTATAAATCCTCTACAGTATTTTAGGGTTAGGATGCTAAGAAATCAATGTGTGAATTGAGCTGTAAAATTATCGAACACTTCTGCAGCTTCCTTAAGTTAACGGCATGGAGCTAGTTCTCTGATTTCTGTTGTGAATATTTTCATGTGACCCACAGTTGCAAATCCCTGAGCCTTTTTTAAAAAATCTGTAACTCGTTGAGGAGGTATACTCTGACACATCTTTGTACTATGTTATCTTTTAGCCATTCTAACACTTCTATTCCACAACTGATAGTAAATATACTCTAGAAGGTTATGGTGGTTTTTGTTTGTTTGGAGTTTTTTCCCTAACTTTTTTTTTTTTTTTTTTTTTACTTTTTAAGGTTTGAGTCAATCATTCCCATCTTTGCATTGTAGTAAACAAAGGCAATGGTTTTGTGGAGGTTTTTTAGTATTCTGACCTGATGATAAGTTAACATACAGCTTCCAAACCCTTTTTTTAAAGCATTTTTTTTTTTTAAATCATAGAAGCTTTCTGGTTCTGTAAATTCATGACTCTTCAAAATCAACGTTCTGATACATTTGTGACTTCAGCCTTGGCCTTGTGTACACACTGTGGATAAAGACTACTCGGCAGAGCTGGCAGTACTCTTGCCTATGCTAGGCTTAATGGTCTTAGGCCTAAATGAGAGTACAAGGTTTTAAAGCAAAAAGAGTTGAATATGAAAAGAATCTGCTGCTGCTTACAAGTGGTTTTCCTCACCTCCCTGCACCCCCGCCTAAGAAACCCCCAAACACGCATACACTGTAACTCCAGCACTAAATAAAACTCTTAGAACAGGTATGCCCTGACGAAATTACAAATGGCATTAGAAATTCTTACATAAACGGTATGCAGTCAAATCTGACAATCACAACCACCATCTAGATAGATATACATTAAATACTTGCTTGTCAGAAATAACCGTTCCGTTAACATTTTGGCACTTTGAGTACCAGTGAGAGAAGGTTCAAACTTATAATTCATACTGATAAGGCTGTTGCAAACAAGTTAGTCAAATAATACTGAAATGCCACGGAGTGCACACACAGTTTTCCTGTAGTGATAAGGGAGAATGCCGAGGGAATATATGAATTTTGTATATCCTCTCGTACTTTGCTCAACAGAGTGGAAAACAGGGCACTGTAGAAAGGGTGGATGCTGAAATATTCTGCTCGACTAAAAAATTGGTTGAGGAGAGAAAGGAGAAATCAGTGTATGAACACTGATGAACAGCTACTTGCTTGTAGAAGTATTGTTTCCTTCTGCTTGTGAGGAACCGTCACAGAGGGGCTTTTTTCCTCATAAATTCTAGCGAGCTCTAAAACATGCTGTTACATAAGTTGGATCTATTTATTGATTTACACATGTAACTGAAACAGGTATTTGTTCGGTGCTTCTGCTCTGTTTGTTGAAGTAAGTGCTAGTGTCAGTTACCCTTTGGCAGAGCTTATTCCACTCCACTGATTTTTAGCACACAAGCATCAGCTCAATTAAATCCCTGAAGGTGGATGCATCCACACCCTTTGTGAAAACATACAGAACACTGAGAACAGTAGAAACTCTCTGTTTCACTGAATTGAACATATTTTTATATTTTTCCTGTAAGGGACAAGCATTCTAAAAATACTTGAAGTACATACGTTACCAATAGCTTTCAGATTCCTAAGATAACTTTAAAAAATTTTGCAAATTCCATTTACAATAACACTGAATATAATCTTATTTTCTTCTTTCTTTGCTAGATACTTCAGACACGAGGTTTCTAGTGCAATGCGTAGCCTATGGGTGTCCTTGCACCTCTGGCTGCATATGTTAAAGATTTTCCTATGAATTATTTAGTGGTAGAATATTCTAAACACCTCTCGTTTGGGTTTATGCACACTCATATTTAGTGAAATAAGCACGGAAATGGATTCCACTGTTGTGTGAACGAAGTCCATAATAATTCATACTTGTAATGCTTCTGATTTGAATAACCTCAAGATGAAACAGGAACTGCCTTTGGTTGATCTAGTGTGCTTGTTCTGTGTATGGTATTTGAAGGTTCACCTTAGCGTGTATGAAATCCAAACTTGGTAAGGTTGCCTTAGGCAACCTCATACCCAACTGTTACACCTGTGTTGTGGTTTAGCCCGAGTCGCCACACGGTTGCTTGCTCTCCCTTCCCCTCCTCAGCGGGATGGTGAGAGAATTGGGAAGAAAGGAAAACTCTTGGGTTGAGATGAAGACAGTTTACTAGAATAGCAAAGGAAAAATGACAATAATAACAAAATATAAGGATACTAAAATATCCAAAAGGAACAATACACAATTTCTCACCACTCGATGTCCCAAATGACCGATAAAGCCTGTCCCGAGCAGCGACCATGGAAACGAAATACAGCAGTAAGCAAAGGAGCGAGAAGGAGAGACATATATACCCCCCCTGTCCTGCAGGCAACCCTCACTTACGTACTGAGCATGACGTCTATGGCATGGAATTCTCTCTTTGGCCAGCTTGGGTCAACTGTACTGGCTGTACCCCTCTCAGCTTCCTGCACCTGCACATTAGTGAGACCTGGAAAGCCAGACAGTGTCCTTGGTCTCTTTAGCAACAACTCATACCATCAGTGTGTTTATCAACATTCTTCACATCCAAAATCCAAAACACATCCACTACTGAAAGGAAAATTAACTCCATCCCTGCTGAAACCAGGACAACCTATATGCAAGAGTTCATACCCTTTTATCTTTCATTTTATAAAGTCCTGTCTGATGTACCTGAATGTTTTTATTATCAATATGAATATTCAATCCTATTTCAATCCTGTTTAGTTCTTGTCTGTCCTCAAAAGTATCCCATGGCTGTGTGCTACAGCGTAGTTATGACTTGTGAGAGTTTTAGAAAACCTATTTTCTAACACTTTTCAAAAAAAAACCAAAACCTGTTTTCATGCCAAGCAGAGTTTGAATATTAATCTAGGGTATAGATATTTGTAAGTAGTTCCTGAAAACACAAAGAGTTCAAAAGCTGTTACGAACTGCATGCAACGCTGGTGCTCCATTGTGGTAGCACTGCTGGTCTTGTGCCAGAATGATACAAAATATCTTTGAAATCATAATATCCCCCCAAATGGCTGAACTAATATTTGACTGAGAGCCATGTCTCAAATTTTAAAACTTTGTCATTTGGGGGATATTTTTTTTAATAGATTAAAGCACCACTGTTTTAAGGATATCCTAAATTTAAACTTGGCATAGTGACAGTACTTATTAAGAAGTCATGCAGGCTTGGAGTAGTCTCTGTTAATTAGGACTTTTAAAATGTCCATGTTAAGTTAAGTAAGTGTGTAGAAGAGAAGTGACTGAAGGCAGATAGGACCTGATTCTTTATGAAAACTCACTGCATGATAAAAATTTCCAAACTTGGAAATTGTTAGCTGCAACTGTGGTTTTCCTCTGAAGTAAGATGTCTTTTGTCTTATAGCACCTTTTCTCCCCTCTCTCTTATTAGTAGTTGTTGAAAAATTAAGCTGAGTTCAACGCAGATTTGCCAATCCCAGGGCAAACAGTACAGCAACTATTTTGGAGATGTGCTAAGCATACTGACATGATTTGTAAACTCAGAGCTGAGTTTTCATGTTTTCAGAAAGAATTTCCTTATTCAAGCATGTTTAGCAGCTGTATTTCCAAGAAACAAAGAAAGGGGCTGTTGTATTGAAGGCCCCTGATCTGGAAATGTGTCCAGAAAGTGGTTTTCTTTCCAGGTCCTTGTAATGGGATCTGGTAGGGCTTTTCTGGTTCCTCCCCAGAAACTCTACTTACTTTTTCTCCCTACTAGATTATGAGGAAAAAACCCAAAGGACTCCTGCAGCTGGTTTAGCATTGCTCTCTCACAGGGTTCATCTTGAGCCCTGCAGAATCCAGCCTGTAAAATACAACGCCAGCATATTGTGTCTCAGACATCCTGCTGACACTACTCTGCTTATCTAATCATACTAATATTGACATATGACTGCTTCTCCTTTACTCTGTGGTAACCCTTGTTCTTTAGATACATACAGTTCGGTGCAGATATGTCAGTATAATCTGGGCTTGCAGTACCCAGTCATGTAGTGACCCTCCCCTGGCATCCTCTGGTGGATTTAAAGGTCATCACCAGGTAAGGGGTCACTACTGGGCATGTTCCCACAAAACAGGAATTGTTTAATCAATGATTTTGAGACTTTGAAGTTGGTTTTGATCTGGTTTTAGAACAATGGAAAATTTAAATTTCAAAGTGTGTTTGCAAGACTTGGGGAGAATACCTGAAAGGTTTCACTTTGAATCTGTAAATGTAGAAGGTTTTTTTTATAACACTACAATTCAAACTAAGGCTACCTTGAAAAAGAACTCTAAGCTTCTGAATTTCTTTTTTTTCATACCAAATGAAGTTTTACTTATAAGAATGTGTAGTATCTTTTTGCCTTTTTAAAAAAAAAAACAAAAAAACCTCATTTTTTTTTTTCAAAATTGCAGAAGACCTATATGTTTTCCAGAAGATGACTCTTCTGGTAAAAATTATTTGGGCAATGTGAGGCAATGTGAGCAGTATTCATCATCTTCACGGTGAATACTACTCTCTTTGAAGAAGGTTTATTACTTCTTATCTCTCTGCACACCTATCCTGGATACTTTGAGTCATGACCCACACAGCTGCTACAGGCTGGCTCAGCTCTCCAGGCACTAGCTCACTTCATACCATCCAAACCTGTAGCCCAACAGCAACTGGATTTGTAAGTTAGAAACCTGTTTACCAGCTGAAACTTAGAGATGGCCCGAAGCCAAAACTTTGGGTTCAAAACAACTTTAAGCTTTGACAGTAGAAATATGATATTAATAGTCTTGACCCTACACTACCAAGGTGGGCACAAATAATATTTCTAAAGTGTTGGTGGAATTTTATTAAGCTTAGTTTTCTAACGAGCAGCTATGAACTGAAGATCATTTCATCTGCCTATCTCCATTGAAGAGAACTCTTATTGTCATTGTGGTTGAAGACCTTTAAATCTCTCTCTATATTAGTAGTAGAAAATGTAAGCAGTGAAGATTTTAATCTGATCATTTTATTAGACATTTTGTTTTTAAAGATACTTGCTTAAACAATATTTAGTTCTAAGGAGCAAATGGATCATATTTCTTATCAGAAACAGGGTATTTTACAGTTTCACAGAGAACGAGCTAATGAACTGGCTAGTGGAGGGTTGTAGAACAAGTAGTACCTCTTGCTGGGTGAAATCTGTTGCATAATGTTAACCTTTTGTGTGAGCCAAGCTTCTCAGGATAGTAAACAATATACAAATGGTACCAATAGTGCAGCCTCAGAAAAGAAGCGAGTTATGATTGATTTACCATACCAATGCCATTATACCTCTTGTACTTTGAGATCCATATCATGCCACTACCACTTGTAACTCACTGTTAAGCGAATCAAATTATAGAGTCAAACTCTTCTGTAAAACTTGAGATCTCACTTTTCCCTTTGAATGTTTTACTGTACCAATACGAGGTATTTTGGCCAATGTCCCTGGAAGGAAAGATTCCTTTTAATTCTGTGATTTCAGAAACTTTTCTACTATGATATATGAGGATATATTTCTAGTGCTGTTCGATGAACCCAGGCTTTCAAAAATGAGTCAAGATCTGGAGATTCATCAGATTCAGGCTTTATTATCTTAAGATTTTTAAGCCAAACAGTATGTTTTTTTTTTTTTATTTGGCTTCTGTGGTTTTCAGTGTTCACAGTACCCTTTGACTGTGTTCCTAGAGCTCTGTTCCCTGAATTCCCTTTCAGTATTTGCAAGAGCACAGAATTGAGGAGAACTGCAGGATTCCTGAGCTGGCAATATTAAAAACTGAATATCTATCTTAGCATCTATCAGTCTGTAATTTATTTGACCATGAGGCTTGGGAAGTTAAAATATAGTGGCTGTGAGTGTTTGAGTCTGCCTGGCCAAGTTAAAAATGAACAGACTACTGCTGGGAATTCACTTACCACACTGAAGAGAATTACTTAAGGAAAATACATGAAAAAAAAGTGTCAGTCCGATATTTTTACATATCTACCTAAATACTTCCCCTAGAAATATCCATTGCTATATGTCATTTCATTCAGGGGGTGTTTAGTTACAGGATATAGTTTTTAATTAAATAGTTAATCCAACTAAGATTTGAGAAAAAAATGGTGCAAATGTTAATACAAGGATGGGTGTGTCTGTTTTACCTGCCAAACAACAGAATTATAGTATGATTGCTATTTTCAAATAGATTTATTTCAACTGGTTTGAATGACAATAAACAGAGAGGGTTCTTCTGACTTTGAGATAAGTAAATAACGCATACAATTACAAGTCATGCTAGCTTTGATGTAATTAGGTCCAGCTCCACTGTATTTCTTAAAAGAAACCCACTTCAGAGAGGATTTGGCCCTGTAGTGGATTGGAGATGTGTCATCTCTCCCACTGCCAGTCACCATCTGGTGCGCCAGCACCTTGTGGTGGTGTAAAGGTAACCGTAACATTATACAGGTGTGAGAGGAGCAGGAAAAGAAAACAATAGTGAATTAGGATCATAAAGTACTGTTGGGAAACGCTTGGTTTACAGTGTACAAACAGATTGTTCTTTCAGTTTGAGAAAGAGAATTTGGCTCCGTTACTATTTGGCTAAGCTTTGTCAGACTTGAGATGAACAAAGATCAGACTTTCTGACTGGGTTTGTACATTCCAAGAATATACACAAAATCTGGAGTAGCTCTTCTAGTGGTATATGTACAGTTTGAAAGGCACATGGCCTCTGGTCTTACTGTTAGTATGCCCTTCTAGCTTTTGAGGTCATTTTTGGTAACACTCAGTTTAGAAACTTTTTTTTTTCTTTTAAACTAGAGCAGTATGAATGCATCATTCCTTGAGGAAAAGTTGTGGCTGTCACTCAGAAATAGAGCAAGATTTTCATTCTGCAGAGGATTGGCAACAGCAAGTAATTCTTAATGGAATTATCTAGGAATTCTTCTAACTTTTCATCATTATGCAAATGTGGGCCTAAGAACTAATGCAAACATGAGTTTGTTTAATTACGCTAATTTAAATAATCCTTTATATTACTGCTACTGATAAAAAGGAAGTCTTACAATCATCAGTTTTGAGATTAACCCTTTGGCCCTGCACAACAGAGCACTGACAAATCTTTTTGATTCAACCAGCAACCTGTTTTGATTTACCTGTTGTAACCAGTTGGCAGTTGTTTCCGATTTATCTACTAGTTATAAGGCACTTTTCAAATACAGACTTCTTTAAATTTCAAAATAAAAATGCCTTCAATAATCCACTGTTACTAGAGCTGTATTTAGAAACAGACACACTGAAGAAGAAAGTATAGGAGGTACCAGTTCTGCTACTGACATAGCTGCTGCCTAAAGAAGAATGTTGTGATTCCCTTAGCAGCAAAGGAGATCTTGTGTTGATTTTCTGCAAGAGACCCAAAATGGAGAGGTGAGTAGGGTGGAGCATCTTCAGCCATGGCTGGTGGTGTAACTGGTGCAGATGGGGACCGTCATTTGGAACAACCTGCAACTAAATTGTCCCAGGGCTGGTTTAGCATCCACCAAGCAAGTATGAGGGAACCATGAAAGTATCTTGGCTGTTTAGGCTCCAATTCAGAAAAAGTAATATGTAATTTTTCCGACAGTAGAGTTTATATAGCTGTAGTGCTCTCTAGAATTTTTTTTTTGCCCCTGGTAGCGGGTTATGCTGCTGGCATCTTTTTTCTTTTTTCTGTTAGATGATTTATGCATTGTTGGTGTGGAAGTTGTTTATGAAGACTTTATCCAAATGAGTTTCACTGCTTGGGAAGTATCTTTAACCATGCCTCCTTCATAGTGCTGTTACCCAGACTGCCTGGCACACACAGTGCAAAATTCTTATTTCGGAAGATTTGGAATCGGGGACAGTGTCTCAGCTCATGTAATTCAGCACAGTTCCACAGAGGGCTAAATGAGAACCTGTTTAAAAAATTATACCTCTTCGAAAATGTGCTCTCTCTGCCCACTACAGGGATACATAAGAAATTTCTTACCAGGCAGTTAGCGAATAACTTGTTAATAGTATAAATCCCTCCTGAGCCAGAGCTGCTACTACGTGGCTGCTGTCCTGAAGCATGAGGATTTTAATCTAAACCGCTCGAGTGACAGCCCCCAGCAGTATACTTATGGCCAGTCACCATTTTCTCTGTTTGTGAAAAAGCTTGCATGAAATAAAAAAAAAGCATGCATGCTTGCTTTTTTGGTGCATTAAACCTTCTAAAAAGGTGGACTAGACACAAATTCGTGTCTCAACCTGAGGGAGGGAGAGGGCCCGAGAGAAGCCAGTTTGCCCAAGTGGCTGCCAACCCAAGGTCTGGGTGCCGTGACGGTGGAGACACTGTTGGTGAGGTGTGCGCAGCGGGGCCGTACCTGCCTGTGCACCTGACCTGGGCCTGGACCTTGGCCTTGGCTACCCCACCCGGCGTTTCTGGGGTCACAGCAGGTGCCTGCGGGGTGCTGCGTGGCACATCGGGGAAGGCGGTGGGCAGAGCTCAGCAGGTGCGGGTCTGAGAACCGCACCTGAGGAGAGGCCGTGTGCCTCCATGGACGTGTGATGGTTTTGTGACCCTTGGCCCCTGCGCCAGGGCTGGCAGCCACCGGGAATTCTGCAGCTTCCCCCCTCTGCCCGCCCACCTCTGAGCAGCCCCGTGCCACCCTTCCGTCGCGACACCCGGTGACGGGGAGGCCCTGCCTGTGGCTGCCCTCCGGCTCGGCCCGGCGGGACCGGGCAGACGCTCGGTAAGCAGCCCGACACCGCGGCGCTGCCCGACGAGCGGGACGGGGCCCTGCCGGGGGCCGACTGCCGCGGGGGAGCGGCCCCCGCCCTCTCCGGAGCCGGGGAGGGGCCGAGGCGGGAGGGCGGCGCGGAGGGGCCGCGGCGCGCTGCGTGCCCAGCGACAGTCGC
Source organism: Chlamydotis macqueenii (assembly GCF_036417535.1). Lineage (NCBI taxonomy): Eukaryota > Metazoa > Chordata > Aves > Otidiformes > Otididae > Chlamydotis > Chlamydotis macqueenii. Next base: position 27,996,134 of record NC_141559.1, read on the forward strand.
CGAGTGCCGCCGGGCTGGAGAGATGGTCCCGCCGGCGGCGGCGCGGAGCGGCCCGGCCACGGCCGCCTTCGCCGAGGACGTGCTGCGCGTCTTCGGCAGCAACGGCAGCCTGTCGGCTGGGCAGCTCTCCGCGCTGCTGCAGCGGCTGGGCGCCGGGCCGGCCCTGGGCGCGGTGCTGCCCCTGACCCACCTGCACCACAACCAGGTACCGCCGCGGCGGGAGCCGGGCTTGTCCGGGCGGAGAGGCGAGGGAAGGAGGGAGGGAGCAAAGGTCCCCGGGTGGGCCCGCGTTTCGGGCAAAGGTACCGGTCCACCGGTGAGAGCAGCGTGGGGCAGGGGAGGAACTGCTCTCCCTCAGTGCCCCAGCGCCCCTGGGCTCAGCTCTGCCTCGTCGTGGCCCAGCCCCTGAACTGGCGCCTTTTCTGGGGAACCAGCATCTGGGCAAAAAGCCTGTGAGAATCGGCTAGTGTTTCCCTCCAGGAGCTGTACAAGCAGATCTTCAGGACTTGTTAAAATGCAGTTGTCATGTGGTAGCACGAACTTGGTTATAGACAGGTCTACTTCTGTAAAGAAACTTTTTCAGAAATGTTCACATCTTTCATCTCAGCTAACTGCAAAGTGTCCACCTGTCAATTCATCTACTAAAAGCTGTTTAAAATCATCTCTAATTTACTGACTAAATATCTTTGGAATACCACTTTTCATGAAAATATTTTGCTCTGTTTAGTGTCTCCGTACAAACTCAGACCTCATTGCTACTTTTAAGGTCTGTATAGCTGCATATCTCTGTAGCGTCCTAGACTTAAGTTTGTTTCCTTGAAGGGGAATCCTGAGGCTGAGGGAGATTTCCTGATGATCAGGGATCAGGGACACAAAGTCAGTCATGAAAATTACAGGAAAGCAGGGATGACTGGTTCAGCTCCCTAAAACCAGAGGAGGCATGGTTCTAGGGACCTGGAGAAAATTTTTTTTTTTACTTTTGGAGTAGTAGCTCCTTTGCTTGTTCTGTGAAAGAAGCAAACCTTGGGTAAGCTCCCTTCGTTTTAGAAAAAGTGCAATTCTGATGTCTTTGCCATTAGCAGAGGTTTAATTGGGAGTTAATGCCACTGAAATCAATGTGGAATTCAGTATAAGAATGGCAATATTTGGCAGAGTCACTGCTTTCAAATCTCACAAATTGAACCCTGTTCCGACACAGTGTATTAAAAACATAAACATTCCCAGCCACATGTGCTAAATAGAAGCCTGCAGTGTTGAATATGGCTATGAAAAGGAGCTTTCTTTGAAAGGATGTAGAAATGAGTAGATTCTTCAGTCCTTCAGGTTTTTCCTCTGCAAAAGCACGTAGCCCTCGTACGCAGACTTTGGTACATGCTACGGAGGAAAAAAAAAGATAATGCTCTTTCTTATTACTGTAAGTGCACGTTCCTCATAAGTCGTTTGAAGTTTAACTGAAACAAACTTTTTTACAGGCATATTCTAGTTGTGCATTATCCATTTTGGATAATATCTGGAGTACCATACTGAAATGTGGATACTTTTTTGCCGAATTACTTGTATTCTTTCTTAAAATTTGCCTTATGGCTGTTGCATCAGCTGGTACCGTTTAAGCAAGTATTTTTTACGTCCTGGCTTTTGGTCCCTCATAGGTGGTAGGTACATCAATGACTTTGGGCAGGTGATGCATGCAAATACATACTCATATCAAGTAAATTATACGTGATGATTTTCAAATACCATAACTCTTTGTGCTTACAAGTTGATAATTTAGAGTATCTACTGGTTATGACAGAAGACATAAAGTGGCCTAATCTAATTTTGCATGTTGGAAGGCACCAGAGGCCTAAGCTCTACTGATTCTCTACAGAGGAAAGTAAATACCTCTGGAGAGTGATTCAGGTCTTTCTCAGGTAGGCTGAATCCATTCAGGCTGCATAAATATCTGACTGTAGGAGGAAACAAGGTTTATCTTAGACTTTCGGTTCTTAACTTTAGTGTCCAGAGCTAGTGGGATGACTCCCAGGCCTTTCTTCCAGTCAAGATAACACACCCCTGCTCTGTCAGAGAGTCCCTCATCCAAGCCTGAGGGAGTTTTTAGTGGAGAGCTGATCTGTAAGGGACAGGTGATAACAGCACTTTAAAAACTGGCAGGAAGGGAACAGTCTCTCTCAGTTTTATCCCTGCATTAGTGTTTAGTTTTAATGTTTCGTTCATACCAATTTTGGTAAGCTTATTAATCTCACAAGGGAAGATCCACCAGAAGCTGATCCGTTCTCTTAAAGATTGAAAGAGTTTGGATGTGTAAGCCAGAAGATGGATGCTTGATTTCTGTTTTCTCTTGACACCAGACTGACTTGAAATGATAAGGGAGAAGAAAATGTGATTTGATTTGTTTATTATGGTGTTTGAATGTATACTCATGTAAACATTTATGGTAACTTATGTCCTATGATATACATGACCATGCTAGTTTTTTTCCAGTAAAACACAAAAAATAAGACTAATTTTTTGAGTACTATTTTGGAAATTTTGATTGAACTGTCTCCCTTTACTTATGCTTTTGGTCTTTCATCACGCACTTTTATAATTCTCTTCATTTTGTGTTTATATTTTGCTTGCTTTTCAATTTTTCTGTTATCACCTTTCCTTAATATATACGCTAAGATTTCCTCTCAGATAAATAAGTAGTAACTGAGCAAACTCAAATATTGGTCACTGCTGTTTTTTCACGTTTTACTGTTGAATTCCAACGCATTTTAGTCCTACTAATAGGGATAAAATTAGGGATTTTGGTATAATAGATGATGGCATGTTTACCCACTCTGTATTTTACATTATTAGCAAGATGTAAAAACATGAAATGATACTTGATCTTCTATAATTGGATTTGTTGCTGTATGATAGCCATACATTTGTGTGCTGGAGGATTAAATTCCATACTCAAAAGTTTAGTTCAAAAACTGCGTGGAAGGTAAATGGGCATTGGAAGGAATTTGTTAACATAACTTTTTGTTTGTGCTTTGACGTAATCAGTAGGTGCTAAAATCATGCTCAAATTTCCTTCTTTGAGTTTTCTAAATCTGTATTTATGCCAGTCTTATGCCCGAATACTGTGTCTTAATGTAATGTATTTTAATTTTTAAACAAAACATTTGCACAAAATGAAGCTAAAATCTTGGTTAATATTCATAGTTAGATATAATTAGTTTTAACCTCAAGATGAATAAAAAAACCCAGTGACTTTGGTGTTTCAGATAGACTAGAACAAGGCTAGCATCTGCTTTGATTTTTATTTTCTTGGTAGTGTTTCACTAGCTACAAGTTGTGCTTTTTGAAAGGGGGAATGGCCTGACAAAGTGTGGCTTGTGGTCTTGATCCAACACCATGATCTGATGTTGCCTGGTCGGTGAGACGACAAATAGGCTTATTTATTCTACCCTTAGGTGTCTTACTTCTACAATATCTTCAGTGAATTTCAGCATTTGTGGACAGTTTTCAGCGTGAAAGGCAACATGAACAGCTGCCTTGAACATGTTGGTGTGTGTGAAATCCTTAGAGCACACAAGTGCGTTCAGGCAGCTTTATCCGGTTTGACTCTTTCTCATGGACTGCTGCTTATTGAAGGCATGGTTGTCTCCTAGCATCCAGTTCTTACCTGTGCTGAGTGACAAAAAGATGTCACCACATCAGCATTAGATGCTTTAATTTGTTTCAAGTAAGTTGAGGAATATTTTGCCTTATCCAGGCTCAGACTAAGTAAAAAAAGAGTGCTGGTCAGATAAGTATTCACTGCATTCTTCCTTTGCTGTTGCTACTGCGCGACCCACTGCTCAGCCCTGGTGTGGGCTAGGCTGGTATTTAATTTGGCAACATCTGGAAACTGCAGTCCAGCTTGCTGTTGGGTATCTTAGTACTTCACATGTGGAGTGCTACAGATAAAACAAAGTTAGAGCAAAGATAAGAACACAGCAGGAAATCAGAAAAGGGACTGAAGTGTTTACAGGATGGTTGGTACTGTAGCATTTTTTATGAATTTTCCAGTTAGAGGTCTTCTCTGCATTATTTTTGTCTGAGCAATTATCCCATCCTTTCCTTCAAAGGATGTGGTGAGCTGGCATCCGCTTTTCATTTATAAAGATACTGGTGTAAAGAGATAGTTGGGCATCACTTTATTTCATTTACCATCTTAAAAAAAAAAAATAATCCCATATTGGTCAATTGTTTTGGGGAGAGCCTTACCAGGAGAAAAGTAAACATCTGTTTGAATAACCCAGTTGATGATTTATTTTTTTTTAAGTCTGAATATTTTATAATTGTATAAGTACTACTGATTTAAGTCCTCCCAGTTCTGATGAAAGTATTTTAAAAATGATTTTTTGTCAGTTCAGAGGCATGATCAGTTATGTCATGTCTTTTTTGCAAATGTTTATTAAGCACTAGGTGACAGTCACAGCCAGTCCCCTCACCTAATTGCTGTGACAGGGCTCACTGAATAGCAGGGGACAGACATGACGGTGGACTTGGTGAGCTAGGACGTCATTCTCAGTCACCTGTTCCATGAGGCTAAATTCCCTTTCTGCTGAGATCATCCGTCAGTCTTACAGAATAAATAGCTTATGTTTTTACAGCAGCGTGGCCTTCTTAATCTATTTATCCTCCAAAGATAAATGCAGAGTTTTGCAGCGTGCACACATGAGTTGCTCCAGTCCAAGGCTTCTAATAGATTTAATCTTTTAATTAATCCTTTAATTGTGCCAGTGAACTCATGCAGGCTTGCTTTTTAGCTCTTGGATATATGTAGGAGTTTACTGAGAGGATGAGGTGACTTATAACAGTGAATCATTTATAGGAATCATTATCCTCTGGGTTTGTCCCTGATCAAAATAATAATAGTAATTAAATAAAATGCTGTTTCTCATCTTCACATAAAAGAGCTCTTGTCCGATGGTATTTCTTACTTATTTGTTTGTATGTAGCCAAAGTTACAAGTCTCAAGTTTACTCATTCGTTCTGTGTCTGATTTATTTTCTCTCCATAATCTGTTTTTCTGCCTACAACATGGTTTGGATTTTTGTGAACTAATATTAATACTATATATTCCATTCTGTAATTCCATCCTAGTAATCCATTCTGCGTTTCTAGGAACGAGATAGTTAAGGGTGATTTCTCTTACAGATAGCTGTGTTAGGAATTCTTAGCTCCTACTGGCTTGTTTTTCTGAGGGCTTTTCAGTATAGACTTCCAGAAATAGCTCTATGAGCCTGTAATACAAGAAGCACCGTATAGGAATGGTTCCTGTAGACCACATCTATCCTCTCTTTGTTTCACCCTGGACATATTAGCCATATATTTTCATTATTCCATAATGCAGAGTTAACAGTAAAATGATTAGGCACATAACCAGTTCAGAAAGCTCCAGAGGTTCGTCTATTGGACTGTTAAGGACTATCTTCAGTGATGACTTGTCTGTGTGCTACTTCCATTGAGATTAAATGCAGCAACGTGCTTTAAAATTTATAAAAAACTCCATTTTCTGTTACCAAGCTACATTTATTTCATATGTGATACGTTGACATTAGCATTGGCATTGAAAGAGGAAAGTATATTCACATTGCTTGTATATATTTGTGTCTTGAAGGTCTCATAGTCTTAACAAAATTTATGCTTATGTTTAAGTTTAAGCATGTACTTGAGTGCTCTGCTAGACCGGGTCCTTAAAGAGGAAGGATAGAAACATCCTGAATATAATTTAGTTGAGGTCATTTGAATTGACCTGTGTGTTCTCTTCCTCCAGGCTAAATCAGAAATAATCACATTCAAATGACATGTGCATGCCTTTCACCTTTTGGACAGTACTAGAAAATATTTGTTAATGGAAGCGGAAGCAGCTCTGTTGAAGTAAATGACTTGCAGTTGTTTTGGCTTACCTTTAGAAGGAATTTGCTTTATAAATAATAATCCTGTGTACTTGTCCAAGGCATTTGGACTTGTGCAAGGCGTTTGACACTGTCCTGCATGACATCCTTCTCGCTAAACTGGAGAAGCATGGGTGTGATGGATGGACCACTTGGCGGGTAGGAAACTGGCTGGGTGCCTGCACTCAGAGAGTGGTGGTGAACAGCTCAGTGGAGAACGGTGACGAATGGCATTCCTCAGGGGGTCTGTGTTGGGCCCGGCCCTGTTGAACATCTTTGTCGATGACATGGACACCGACATGAGGGTTAGAGTAGATTCAGCAGATTCACTGACTACACCAAGCTGTATGGTGCCATCAATACGCTGGAAGGGAGGGATGCCATCCAGAGAGATCTTGACAGGCTGGAGAGGGGGGCCTGTGCCAACCTCATGAAGTTCAACCAGGCCAAGTGCAAGGTCCTGCACCTGGGTCATGGCAATCCCAGGCACAAATACAGGCTGGGCGGGGAATGGATCGAGAGCAGCCCTGAGGAGAAGGACTTGGGAGTGCTGGTGGATGAGAAGCTCAACATGAGCCAGCAATGCGCCCTTGCGGCCCAGAAGGCCAACCACATCCTGGGCTGCATCAAGAGGAGTGTGGCCAGCAGGTCAAGGGAGGTGATTCTCCCCCTCTACTCTGCCCTAGTGAGACCCCACCTGGAGTACTGTGTCCAGCTCTGGAGCCCCCAACACAAGAAGTACATGGACCAGTTGGAGAAGGTCCAGAGGAGGGCCACGAAGATGATCAGAGGGCTGGAGCACCTTTTCTATGAGGACAGGCTGAGAGAGTTGGGTCTCTGGGGAGACCTGATAGCAGTCTTCCAGTACTTCAAGAGAGCCTACAGGAAAGACAGGGGGAAACTCTTCAGTAGGGCCTGTTGTGACAGGACTAGGGGTAATGGTTTTAAAATAGAGGGAGGTAGATTTAGATTAGATATTAGGGAAAAATTTTTTACAATGAGGGTGGTGAAACACTGGAACAGGTTTGCCCAGAGAGGTGGTGGAAGCCCCATCCCTGGAAACATTCAAGGCCAGGCTGGATGAGGCCCTGAGCAACCTGATCTGGTTGGGGAAGTCCTTGCTTCTTACCAGGGGGGCTGGACTAGACAACCTTTGTAGGTCCCTTCCAACCGAAACCATTCTATGATTCTATGATCTTGAATTATTGGAGATGTGCTGTGGAATCTGAAGGCTAGCAAAACTGAGCAGAGCAGGGAGTGACCGTTTGTTTTTATTTTGCTAAGGCGGCTTCCAGTGCTCTACTTTTGCAGCCGTACTGAGATTGGCTACAGGGAGAGTTATGCTCTAACTTGGTATCTCATATAGAAGGAAAACATTTGATTTTTTTTATGTCTTGAGACTCAACCTTGGTATGTGTTTATTGTACAGCACTAAGACAAATAACTTTTGTTTTCACCCAAAAAAGGAACACTCCTTTTGATCACTGCAGGAAATAATGAATGTGAATAAATGGAAAGTGTTATATGAAAGACTTCAGCAGTATAGAACATTTCGTCTAAAAATACTCATTTTTTCTTTAGATATTTTGAGGTATTTCATGGTTTGTCTTTTATGTTTTTGGTTGAAAATAAGGAGCAGAGCAACCAGCCCTGCCCCTGGCCTGGTTTGGCAGTGCAGAGTACTTTTATCCGTGACCCATTAGATAGTGTTATGTCTTGAGCTGAAGGCAAAGTGAAGATCCCAAGCAAGAGTTTTAGCTTGTTGGAGTATGGGGTGGTTTTGCAAAACAATGTTTGCTGTTAACAATTATTGCTATAAAATGAATGAAACGTGTTGAGTGCTGCTAATGTTTAGACCATTTTTAAACAACTAATTTGGGGAAATAAATAAGGAGCATTGTTGCAAAGCAGAAGTGATCACTTACATGGATGAACATACACTAAGTTACCAATCATTTTCTGACATACACTCTCACTGAGATTTTAACTCGATCTAATCTGCTCTTAAATGTATTTTTTTTTTTGTAATTGCATGAGATTTTAATTACTTTGAAGCTATTTTCCCAAATATATTGTAGAGTTTAACTGTCCTGGTTCATAGGGCATAAGGTTTGCAAATGTCTATTTAAAACACGTTTCATTGATTTGTGGTTTATCTTATTTAAAAATACTTTGAATCACTTCTACTTCACATTAAGCAATCACAGAGTTTTCATGCACAATGTACAAACACTGCATATGCTTCCTTGAAAACACATTAAAAGTATTTTCATGTTGTAATTCTTGGGTTTCTCAGTGTAGTTTTGCATTAATGTATTAACTTGGCAAAATCCCTTTTTGTTCCAGTGCTTGACTGGTGAGGAAATTTTTTCTTTGCATGGGATACCGAACAACAGTCACGTACCAGATTCAAACTTCTCTACAATATGTCCCGCTGTTTTGCAACAGCTATTTTTTCACCCGTGTGATCATGAAGAACACTCTGTGAATTCTTTACAAGGTTAGTTAATATTCATTGCGTTAATACTGCAACTGGAGTGGGGTTTTCTTAGGGGAATAGTAAGCATTTATCAATACATAACAGGAGTGTCTTGTTTAGGAAGATACAGTTGTAAAGTGGGAACATAAAATGCTGTTTCAGGTCAGTGGACTGTCTAAACAAATATGCTGTCTCTTGACAGTGATCTATTAAAAATGTTTTAGAGAAAGGTGAAATATCCGAGTAGCTAGTTATGGAATAATTTGCCCGTTAAAGGAAGAGTCTTTCTGACCTGTTTTATTGGGATAATGGTTTGTGCCTTGAAGCGTGAGGACTCTCGCTAATAGCTGGCTAATAGGAGAGAAGATGGGAGTACCGAAGGGAAGTTTGTGCAGGTGATTTGCAGTGGGAAATCAGATTTAGTGGGATGTGCGTGTATCAAGGCAACTCAGGGTAAAATTATTAGGGGACTGCATTTGCGTGGAATTATTTGCAGGTGGGAGTTATGACACCAGGGGAGCCAATGACTGTTTTACTGAAGAGAAATCCCCGTATTCTTTCCAAACTCCGACTCCTGCTTTCCTGTCATCTCCTGTGCTGCCCCCTCTACGTGGAACATCATCACATGGCTGAGTAGCCTTAATCTTCCTTCCTCCTATTTTTCTCACTATTATTTCTGTATTTACTGTGCACAGAACTGTACAGCGCAGTAAAAAATGTAGGACAGAGAAGATTCGGCTGGTTAACGAAGTCACTTGTTGCACTGATAAGGATCAGATATGTAATGGCCTATTTATTTGACTCAGTATTCCAAATAAATTTATTGTTTCAGGGGAGTCAATTGGATTAAGGTTAAACGTTAGGATGTTGGATGAGTGGGTGCCTAATGTCAATATTTATGAGCAGAGATGCAGCAGTGTGTTTCGTAACTTTTGAAATGTTAGTATTAATAATATTTTTATTAATGAAAGTGATATTTATTAAGAATTACAGATAATTCTTAAAACTTAGCTGTGCCAGTGAATAATTAGAATGATATTTGATTAATCACTGAAACCATGGCCTTAATTTACCGTGGTTGTTCTAGATTGCTTGTACCATATAAGGGCACATATCGTCAAGAAGTCCATAATACCTGCACTGGAGGGTAGGATCTGTCTTTCTCCTTTTTTTTGTTTGGAGCTGTTTATGTAGGTGGTACATGGAAAGCTTGACCTGTAGTTAACCTCCGAAGCTATTTAGACCATCCCTCTTGTTTTTCTTTTATCCTGCCAGCTCAGAAGCAATGTCCAGTAGGCAGATAAGCAAGGCAGTCTTCCCCCTACCCCTCCCTTGGCTGCAAGAAATCTGCACGGCCCATGGTTAGGGTGTTTTAAAACCACAAGTGTATGAGGCTGTGACACTATTTGGAAGGGAGATTCACAGAAAGACCCAGTGCCAAATGCAGACGTTGATTTATGCACACCCCCAGCCCATCAGAAAACGAATCTGTATCGTGGCAGCATTGAGACCAGCTGATTTCAATTACTGCCCATGAAGCAAAATCCTCTATGCATGTTTCCAGCTGTGCTTATGTGAATTTTCTGCTCAGGGACTCACATGCACTTAATATTCTGTCTTCCAAAATACAAACGAACAAGACATACAGAAGAAATTAGTACAATAAGCTTTACGAGACAGCTACTTGCAATAAAAAAAGTGCTACTGAAGTAGAGTAGAGGTTAAAAGGCAGCATATAGCTGCCTTAGGGCTTTAGGGCCTTTTTCCTTAGGGTTTGTATAACTCGGATCTAACCTAACTGACCTTAGGGGCACACTCGTGTCCTTCACTTTCTTTCTTCTCTGAAAGATAATAGAGAGGTGTATAGAGCTGCATGAAATAGCTGGAAATGCTCAGTGGAATTCCTTCTGTCCAAGGTGAACAGGTTCTGTGCTTTCTGCTTTACTTCTTCAGGAAAGTACTCATACTCTTATTTCCTCTTCATCGCAGGACAGGGCTGAGGACGAGCCTGAGCCTGCCTCAGGAAGGCCCAGAGCAGTCATCCCCACTTCTTGTGGCTTCGAGTATCTTGGCTGTCTCTTTGTTGGGGCTACACTTCTGTCTCTAGAAGGAATAACTGTAGTTGTCAAAAGCTGACTGTGCATCAAGTTTCAGGGGAAAAGAGTGTGCATCCTAAATAGAATGCTCTGCTCTGGTATGTGAAGTCAGACTAGGCAGCTTTCTGAGGTGTGTGGACTCAGGAAAAGCTTAGTGTGGTTGGAGTCCTAGTGAATAAAACCAATTTTAAGTCAGCAGTGCTTACATTAAATTGTGAATTACAGTCTATCATGCAGTAACTTTGGCAACATTGGTTGTCTTGGAATTTTGTAATTTTTTTTTCCCCCCAGTTTGTGGTATTTCTCTGGAAGTACTGGTTCTTACACTGGTAATTGTGTAATTACGGGGTAATCTTTTTTTTTTTCTCCTTTGCCATTACACTTCAGGTCCTTCTGAAATCAAAGTAAAGCTTGCTACAAGGCCCAGGAGCACCTTCCTGGAGAATGCATAAGAGAGATCTTAGATTTATTTTATTCCTTTAAAAATTTCATTAGTTTAAACTAGCCCCTGTACTGCTGAGGCTCATTGCAGGATCTGTGGAATGCCGAGGATGGAAAATACTTAATTTATTCTGTCATTGTCTGAGGTTATTTAATCAGTTATTTGAATTCTTCCTTATGCTTCTACTTTGGTAAGTAAATAATAAACAAAATAGCAATATGTAAAATCCCATGTTCTTTGGGCCATCCAGATTTAGGACAGGATTTTAAAAGTAAACCCACATCCATCTTCTGGCATCCATGATTTCTGGTAAATTAGGAAGGAGAAAGGTTTTTTTCCTTTTATTTTTTTTTTTTGTGACAAAAGCAGATACTTACATTCCAATGGGTTAGAATATGTCCCTGTTTGTGAGCACAGGTCCTTTAGTGTGTTATGAGACATCTCCCATTGCATTAAACCTACAAAATGGTGACAGTTGTATCATGTATAACATGTACTTCAATTTAAGTGTCCCAGGATGTTTTATTCTTCTGAACAAAGAATACCAGCATGAAAGCTAGACCATTTGTTAGTGAAACATACAGTATTGTGAGAACTTCTCTCACAGTTTGGCAATAAGCTATTTTTCTGTGATTGGTTTTAAGCTCCATTCTCCTGTCATTTTTGTCATCCACTGATTTACACACACAGCTTGTAAATTTATCCTCTTTGTCTTTTGTTGTAAAAAATAATTAGTAATGGCTTTTTGTATTGTAATTTTTGAAACTTGTTCTAATTTCCTGTGTCTGATGAAGTAATTTGGGCAAGTACACTTGCTTCATACCTGATAAATGGGGTTTTTATTTTATTAACTCAGTTTAAAATGTGCATTTTGCACAGAATAATTTGTAGTTGTTTGTATACAAAACTGAAAGAGGCTCCTGCTTCTATAGTAATCCCAAACTGTAAACAGTGGTTTGTGAGTCATGGTGGTCTTGAAAATCTATTTGTTTGTTATAAACTTGATTTCAAAAAGATATTTGCAAGCTTAATTGCCGTTTATTTTTATGGAAATTAATCTCCTGTGTATCTTAGTGAATCTGCCTGTGTCTAGTTGTGTGTTTTTCCCCCTGTCTCTCTCTTGAAAATGGCAAATGAAATGTTTTAACTGGCATTGATTTACCTTCTGCAGATACTTTAGATGTTTCTAATGCTTTCTGTTCTTTACATAATATAAATTCATTACATATAAAAATTGTGACAGTATGCAAACAAAGTAGAGCCATCCCAGATGCAGGTGAGGAATCTAGCTTAGTGTGTTTGCCGATTGTGTTGCAGGAAAGTCAGGCTGCAGATCATAATCTGATCTGTTAGTTTCTGTTCTGCAGAAAGGAATTTATGGTAACCTCTTTACCTACATATTGTAAAACTTATAATGAGGGAACTTTCTGGATTACACCAAACTGTTCTCATACAGCCAATGTTGTGTTGGCTTTGGTTATTATTTGGGGTTAATTTTTATATGCAAACCCACTGTCTTTGTGGTTCTGTGGCATCACTTGAGGCAGTATTGTAAACCTCTTCAATGCAACCTTTAAAGCGTTTTTCTGTGCTCACAGGGACTTGAGATGTCACTGGGAAAAACAGTAGTCATGCAGAGAGGTACAACTTAGGAACAACAACTGCCACCCATTGTGTACCTAAATCACATACCCATATTTTTGAGCCTAGAACCTCCTTTTTTAATATGCTTTCATTTCTTTATTATGATTGTCTCTACCATTAGCTATCCCACCTCACCCATTTGATAAGCAGTGACAGGCAGCGTTTTCAGCAGCAGAACTACTTTGAATTAGAGGAGGAGCGTTATGAACAGAAAGTTACCACCTCTATATGATTTGAAGGAGCTATCCTTTGACAGGAAAGACTTCTGGATCTAGGATAGCCAAGACAGCAGACTTTCCATCTTGGAGTTCCTTAGGAGTAAATGACAATTGAATCTAGCCCTGAGACTAGTAAGAAGTTTTGTCTTTGCTATAGCTACTTTGACTGTTGGCCTTAATTTTTACTCTTCACTGAGTGTAGAGAGACCTGATTTATGCTGGTAGCAAACAGGCTATCCTAGATCTTGTACTAACACAATTTCTATTTTAAATATGGTAGTCCTAAACGAAGTTTCCAGCTATTTCCTTTCTGCAGGTATGCATCTTAAATATCTATGCCTTTTAAGATTTTTATATTTGTGAAGTATAATTTCAACTGGGGAATCGCTCTTTTTCCCAGTTCCATGCCAGTTTAGCTATTAGAAAAATCATAAACAGCCTGAAGTGCATGTTATACTAAAATATTTCATATTTCTGCTTGTTTATCCACAGTTTGGGGATTTGGGTTCCTGGCTGTGACTATCATTAACTTGGCATCACTTCTGGGATTGGTTTTAACTCCCTTCTTAAAGAAGTCATATTTCCCCAAGGTTTTAACTTACTTTGTGGGTTTGGCCATTGGCACTCTCTTTTCTAATGCAATTTTCCAGCTCATTCCAGAGGTAAGCAAGGGGAATAATTATTTGGTTTGCCTACTAGTTTCTAAAGTGTATTGATTTTAGAAGCATGCTGCAGTGGGGTTTTGTGTGTGAGTTCCAATCTCCAAAGAACTGTGGGTGGGCTTCAGTGCCATTAGTTACCATCTCTTTCTGGCTGGGTGAGCAGAGCCATCAAAATCCCTTCTGGTTGTGCCATGGGAAAGACCGAGGGCTATTCTGCCTCTAGACAGAAGGAGAAATGCATTGGATAAAATTCTAATGAACTTTAATGGGCTACAGGTTAGACCCTCCTTGTCTTGGCATTTACTACTACATTCTACTGAATTGAAACACTGCTAACATTTAATCCAGGTTAAAAAATGTAAAAATATCAGGATCTTTGATAATTTCAGCCTCATGGAAACTCACGGTTGGTAGAGAGACAGTTTGTATTTTAGAGGACTGTCTGTGGAGGGGATGTTTGTTTTTCTGGAAATGTGCTAAGATTACAGACTAATTCGCGTTGCTTTTTTCTTCACTGTTAGGCATTTGGGTTTGACCCCAAAGTAAATAACTATATTGAGAAGGCAGTCGCTGTGTTTGGTGGATTCTATATTCTCTTCTTTGTGGAAAGGATTCTTAAAGTGATATTGAAGATCTATAACCAGGTAATAGAATGTACCACTAACTGAATGAGCCTTGCCTTAAAGTACCTGTTAAATTTTCTGAGATACTTGATAGCTTAATAAAGTGTGGTGTTTTTTCCATTTTGTCTGAGGAATTTAGCCTTACTCCATGTTCTGCTATATCTATCTAAGATCCATATCGATAGGGGAAGCAATTTCACTTTTTTGAGGGAGTTACAGGCAGAGTTGGGAATAGAATCGAGATGTGAGCGTGGCCTGTTGCCACTGGTGTATGCTCTCTGCTCTCGTTGTTCTCAACAGCCAAGTTGTTGCTGTGCTAGCTGAGCACGTCAGAAAAAAGTGGAAATATGTAAGAGCTAGAGAGAATGGAGTCTGCAACTGGAGCTCCCCTTTGGGCAGGAGAAATTGATGTGACATATATACCTTCTTAATCATCTGTAAAGTGTAACTGTGCTTACTGTGCCGGAATCGCACCTTCAGTGATTTTAGCTCTGTGTTTCCACATGCTCTGGTACACACACCTGCTTTAGTGACACTGCAGTTACCCTTACTGCACAGGGCTCTGCTTTCTACCCATACGTCAGAGTACTTGTTTTCTGTGCACTCACATGAGCGACACTGAATTAATCTCGGAGAAGGGCCTCTCAGAGTTTTTGGTTCTCTCTGCTCATGTCTTACCAAGGAAACTGTCCTGTCTTCCTACTCTTACCTCACTTAAGGTCCCCTCTCCCAAACTGTTGCTGATATTGGAGATTATGAAGGTCAACTGTCCCTCGTTTGTAATAACTGCACCAAAAAAAAAAAATAGAAACAATGAGTTTGTTGCTCTTTATTTTTGAACAATTGTCAAAGACTAATAAACTCTATTCGAACAAGCAGCCTTGAATAATTAGCAAATGTTCATAATTTATGGTCAGGCATTTGGCTTGGGAGGTATAAAAATGAAAAATCCCCACATGTGTTCTGATAAGCTAAAAGTAGGAGCTAAGTTAGGAACTTCGATACATTTGGAGTTCATTTAAACATTTACATGTTTATTGCTACCCATTTAAACATTTACTTGGTGCTGAAAGCAAGGCAACATGAATACGGTGCCCTCACTTTTTCTTTTTTTGGTCTCTGTTTTCTTATGTTTGTTATTTTGCTGTTGTTTTAATTAGGTACCTACTTATTTATTTGTCACCTAGGCTGGCCATAATGACTTTGAAAGTGGTGAACAGAATCATTCTCAGGATAAGGCTAACCCACCCAAACCACTGTCATCCAACAATGGGGGGACGTGTTATGCAAATTCAGCCGTCATAGAAACCAATGGAAATCTTGGTTTTGACAGCATCAGTGTGGTCTCAGCACAGGTATGAAATTGTGTCTATTTATTTATTTTATCCCTGCCAATTATATAAGCATGTCTTAGAGGAGAGTTAATATGAATTTTTATTTCTTTTGTCAAGTTCTTGTGAACTTGTAGATTGTAAGTTGCTTGAGCCCTATGAACGAAATGTGGGGTTTGGGGGCAGGCTTACAAAAGCTGAATGATACATTCTATTTATAGCCAACAAAAAGAGCTAACTGATAGCAGTGTCGGCTTGGGTAGGACAGAGATATGTATTTCATCAGCTAATTCAGTTCATTTTGATTTTTTTGTTGTTACTGTTTTGTTTAAAGAGTGATAGTGTGTTTTAGTGTTGCCTGATCCGTATTGTGTTCCTGACTACATAAGACTGTAAGTGTGAGGACTTGGTTCCTCTGAATCAATGATTAATGAGAAAAACTGATAGAGTAACTTTTGTGCAGTATCTTGTGAGCACTGAGTCCAGTGTATTTGGATACTGTGGGAATTATGGAGGTAGTATGTTGAGATAGAAGCCATTCCTCCTGTTTTAAGTATTATTCTCTGTGTTTGTTTTCATACTACATATACGACTTCCTTCTGTCTGAGAAGAAAATGGAAGCAGGAGGAGAAAGTTAGTGTACTGCTTTACTGTTTTCCTTGTACAGGGAGCAGCAGTACTGTCCCTTATTAAAAAAAAAAAAAGACAAAAAATCCCAACACATAGAAACAATTATCTGATGTCTAATGTAGATTTTTTTTTAATGGTAGAAATTTCTGTTTTAACACCCATGTTCTTTAGCCAGTACGTTGTTTGTGGGGAGCAGGAGAGGAAACAGGAGGCAGGCCCCTAATGACTGGGAGAGAATCTGAGAGTTCTGCTATGACCCTGCAGGCTCAAAGGCCGTTTGATGCACACAGTTTAAATTACTAAAATTGTAGAAGTGTTATGAAGTGTGGTGGATAGTGGGTATTTTAAAAACTAGGAGCAGCATACTTAATAATTAAAATTGCATGGGCATCAAGAGGGAATTAGTATTATGAGTGCTCCTAAACTGTGTTTTGTAGATTTATAAAACAAAGAAAAGAACTCTCTGCTCTCTGTGGAGACAGTCATGTCCAGTGGCCAAGGCGTTGTTTTTCTGCCCTGTTTACCAGAAGTTTTATCTGAACTTATTCCATTATTGCATTTTGGCTAGCCATCTGCTTACGCATAACATAAACGTAACAAAATAATACTATAGATTATAATAATAAAATATAACTGCTATTTATGTCTAGCAACAAGTTTAATTGCAGCGCTCATGATCATGAAGTATTGTAGGTCAACCCAAGGTCCACAGTGTCCTTTGTGGAATACTTGTACATCTCTTCTTACATGGAGTCCTGACTTTAAGAACTTAAAAAGTTACAGAAGTTCTTCTTCTCTACTTACTGTTCTTATGAAAATTCGTGCTTTCCATTCTTTCTTCCTCTCAATTTCTCCAAAGTCAGGAAGAGAATATGTTGTATTAAAAACTCCTGAAAATAACAGGGTAGAATTCTCTCTGGAGCCAAGGCAGGCTGCAAGGAAATCCCAGGGAAAAATCCTTAAAGTTCCTGTTACGGGCAAAACAGACTTGACTTGGGGAAAACTATTCATTTATTTCTAAAATCAAAGCAGGATAATGAGACAGAGAACAAGATAATCTCCCCTCACCCCTCCCTCTTCCCAGGCTTAACATTATCTCTACCACTTTTCCCCTTGAGCAGCACAGGGGGGAAGAGGGTATGGGGGTTATCGTCAGTTCATCACATGTTTTACGCTGCTGCTTCGTCATTGTCGGAAGAACTCCTCACGTTCCTTCTCTGCTCCATCCTGGGGTCCTGCTCATGGGCTGCAGTCCTTTGTGAAACTGCTCCGGCGTGGGTCATCTCTTCCATGGGGTGCAGTCCCTCCAGAGTGGCTGCCCCAGTGGGCCCTCCACGGGCCACAGCCTCCTTCAGGCATCCACCTCCCCGGGCTGCAGGTGAATCTCTGCTCCTCCATGGACCTCCATGGGCTGCAGGGGGACAACCTGCTCCAACATGGTCATCACCACAGGCTGCAGGGGAATCTTGGCCAGGAGCTGCATTACTCCTCCCCCTCCTTCTTCACTGACCTTGGCATCTGCAGCCGTTCCTCTCACAAGAAATTCTTCACAATCAGCTCAGGCAGACGCCTCTCAGGTTCTCTTCACATCTGCTCTCCTCTCCACTTCTTGCAGCTGGGCCGGGCCGAGTTGGGCCCAGTCGGCTGCCCAGCAGGAGGCCAGAGGGTGAGGGCTGCAAGGCCCACAAGGCTCACGCCTCCCCCTCTCTGCCCCCTCTTAGCGTCTTCACATCTTCCCCTTCTTACATTTTTTTTTTTTGGCTTTTCCCCTTCTTAAATACGTTATCGCAGAGGCGTTATCACGGGACATTCTGCTACCAATTGGCTCGGCCTTGGCCAGCAGCAGGTCCGCCCTAGGCCCGGCCGAGTCCACTGAACAAACAGGAAACAACTTCTAGAAGCTTCTTACAGAAGCTGCCACCATAGCCCCCCGCCAACCCCCCCACCAAAATAAAACCAGAACAGGCAGCTAGAGTAGTGCCATGAAGGGTAGGTATGCTTTCAACTTTACAGGCATTTGGTATTTATGAGGGAACCGTTTGGCATAAGCAAAACATACCTAATAGAATTGTAACGTGTCCTTGTAATCCACAGCTTATTGGAGAGGGCAGACAGCATAGCTGGAAGTCATCGCACAGGCTTTAGGGAGGGAGTTTGAAGTCCAGTTGTGACAAAGTGTGGTAGCTGTTTTCAGCCATGGGGATCCAGCCACGTTCTCTCTTTTGATGCTGGAACAGACTCACTGCCAGAGTAAATCTGAATGTTTAATTGGTCACATACTTTCAGATATCACTTGCAACGGTAATTGCAACCCTGGAAACCTCTTTTGTGCTGACTCAAAATTTGTATCTACTGTGCATTAAAATTACATGGCTTGACAACAGTAACTTGAAAAAAAGTTGTTTCAGAAACAAATTGCTGAAATGTCTGTGTCCTTGAGCATACAATGTTAGTTGTATAAGAAAACCTTATGGTGGCCTTTATTTATGCCCTGGAGGCAGTGCCAGGATTCCTTCTTGGTCCTGTGGGCACTTCCAGAGGACAGAAAAGGACATATCTGGTTCATGTCTGAGGGAGTCAGAGATGCATTAGAAATAGCAGTAGTAATCTGATGAGATATCATTGGATAAAATAAGACAGTGTCTGTATAATTTCTTAAGTTTGGAAACAAAGGAGAGGCCATTACTTTTAATGAAAAAATGTGTTCAGAAGAGCAAAAATACCAAAAATGTCTTTGGTTTACCATAAACTCTGGCGATATAAATAATACAAAACTGCACTAATAATTAATAAAAGTCAGATCTGATAGTCCAGCTGGGTATTACAGAGCTCCTTAGCAGGCATCTTTTCTGTGACATCTGCTAAACTACCATGACAAAGTGGGAACAGTCCAGCAGAGACAGACATTGTTTGGTTTTGCCTTGTAATCCTATGTATTTGTAGGGTAAATTTGTCAGTAGTCTGCCTTGTCTTAAACATTAAGAATATGTATTAGTCATTCATCTACTTTTATCAAACATACAGTCTAGTAAAGTTCAGAATGTAAACCCAGACAAGTGATGTAATTGTACTTTATATAATTTACAAAAGAAGTCAAGACATTATCTAAAATAGATTACAGGCAAGAACGATTATGCTTCAGAGCTACACAGTAAACAGCAGATAGCTGTATATATATATTACAAAAGCCTCTCAGAAACTGATTCCTAGTTTTTAAACTACTATTGTTTCTGCATTTTGAAAGATTGGATCAAGAAGGTTATTTTTAGAAGTAAATCAATACTGTTCTCCTAAATTAATTGCAATTATATAAAAAAAAAAGTCCATAGATAAAACAAGCCAAATCTCAGCAAATTTCTAGTCAGTTCCATTCTTGATGAGTTTAACAGCTAATTCATAATAGCATCTTCTTATTCAACGTTCATTGTCTTCATATATGCATAGAAAGTTCAGCATGTATATGTGTAAATTATTTATTTAAACCAAAAAGCCCCTAAGATCAGATTTTTTGTTTGTCATACATATGCAATGCTTTGGACTGTCATTGGAGTTCTCAACTGTGCAACGGGTACCAGAAAATGAGTCCTTTACCTAGTTCTGTGGCTAAGCCAGTTACGCCCCTACAGCCCTCAGAAAACTGTAGGCCTACACATATTTCCTACATAAAAACAAATGTGCTTTGATGGGAACAAACAAAAAGAACTATGTACAAATAACATTTTTGCACATTTGTATAATTTGCTCACTGTTTTCGTTGTCACCACTCATTCTCATGCCTAATAGAAGTTGCTAATACGCCTTTTCAAAATACAGTCCTTTGAGATTAATGTTGTTGTTTTATCAGAAAATACCTGCTGCAGTTGTTGAGGGTTTTTTTTTGTGTGTGTGGTTTCCAAAATAAAAATGTTCTTTTTTTTTAGTAGAAAAATGCACAAATTATTAAAAATGAAAATCTGTGCATTGTCTCAACCTCCCTTTCCTCATTGGCACTAGAAACATGCCTCCATCAGTTCTTAGCTTGAAGGATGGTCACCAGGGAACAGAAGAAAACATAGGGGAACAGAACTTCAGCTCAGGGAGCTGGATGAATAGGTGGAGGAGTTTTGCTAATTGTATTTGGATTTTCTCATACTCCTGTTTCTTTTTACTTCCAGTTACCTAATATATGTATTTTTCGTGGCTTGCTTTGTAATATTTCTTCCTTGAAGTGAAGTTCAAGTTGCATTTGTGGATTAAGAGAGAGGTCTATTGCTCATAAATGATCCTATCTAAAATGCAATTACTACAGGTACAAATTAATCATCAAAAAATATAATTTGCATTGCTCAACATCTCATCATTAAATGAAATGTTGAGAGGAAAACATCCAAAAAGCGAAGGCAAGCACATAGTACAAATCTAAAACCTATGTGTTTTGAATTGGCAGGAAAACTCCTCATTCTTGGATACCATTGCTCATTTTCAAATTGTAAAAGTATAATTTCAGGACTTCCTATGCACTGAATAGGAGCTGTAAGTGTGCTTTATGGCAGCTGTGGCACTGCTTAACTGAGAGTCTATTAGCGACGAGTTCCAGCTAATGCAATAGGCATCTGACTCAGAAATCCCTGACCTGAACTTTTGTCCTGTCCCAAGGCAGCTGCTTCATACAAGAATGTGGTGTGTCAGATAACAGTCCGGTAAGCAAATAGTGAGACAGACCTCCCTACTCTGTCATTACAGATTTTGTAATAATGTATTAATCATTATGTTTCCTTAAAGTTCAACATTTATTTGCCTGGTAGTGTTTGCATTTGATATGGCAAAACCGAAACAATTTGTGGTGTTCTTTTTAATAAATAAAGAAAATTTCTTGGAATAACCTGTGACCTTTTCAGAAGGAGGAAGAGGTGTTCCTCTACACCCTCTCTTGCAAGAGAAGGAGAGGTCTATAAATATATCTGTGGGCATACAGATGTATGTATTACTGCTTATGTATTCCAGTAAATAAGCACTAATTAATGCCTTATATGCAAACCCTTTTTTGGGGGCAGGGGGGAATACTATAATACTTACAGATACTATGTAACTGTAACGTATATTTGTACAGAAATTTATTGGAGTAGATCATCAGAAATTTTTTAGGGGAGGTTAGTTTGTGCTCCCAGCTAAAATGGAAGATCCTTTTATCTGTTTCAAGTGTTCATTATTTCATGGCAGCGCATGTATAAATTACTTCCACTTCTGGGAGGAATTATTGACATCCTGGGTGTGTATGTGCATTGCAGTTTTGTATTAGCCTATTGTTTTCATGCTCTTGAGACTTCAACTCGTACAGTCAGAATTACCCACTACTGTTTTTATTAAACATGCACTTTGTAGAAGTGTATTTGAATAGCTGGACTTGACTGTCATTGCCCAAAATTAGAAATAAAGTTTCTGGATGTGTGTCTAGATCCACAGGCTGTTCCTGCGGTGGCTAAGTGTCTCTCTGAGAGCGTGAGTTACTGGCAGTGTGTAACTGGTCCAGATGTGCTTTAGGTAGGAAATACAGATGCTGTTCATCACCGTGATCAGCTCCTTCTCACCGTACATGCTTAATAGGGGTGGCTGAGGAGGCTGCGAGGAGCCTTGGCACTCTTTGTCTGACAGAGGCTCCAGAGAGACATTCAGACCACTGTGGTCTGAACTATGTTCTGTCTCAGCTGAAGGGCATTCGGATAAAGCTTTGTAGTCAGAAGGGTGTTTGGGCCCTGCGTGTTGACTTGTTGAAACAGAAAACATTTGCTGCTGCTACCTGTACCTTTTGCTTCTTGGACCAAGCACTTTTATCTCCATATGCAGTTGTGCTTTATTTTATACTTGGCATTAATTTAAAGACAGAAGTATGATTCGTTGGCTGCTATATTCAATGTTTTATGGAATTGCTTTATCGTGCTATTTTTTTTCCAGGAAGAAGCCACGCAAGGCAGCTTATGCAAGTGTCTTAATGGGCGTCCACTGTCAAAGATTGGGACCATTGCTTGGATGGTAACACTGAGTGATGCTGTACATAATTTCATTGATGGTTTGGCTATTGGTGCTTCTTTTACTTTGTCTCTCTTGCAAGGGCTTAGTACCTCCATAGCCATCTTGTGTGAAGAGTTTCCTCATGAACTGGGTAAGGAATTTCATTGAACATTTTGTTTACTATGGAAATCACTGTTGAGGAGGTTATGCTGGCCACAAGTTGGCATAGACTGAAAGAAAGTTTAAACAAACTAATGGAAAAAGTATTCATCAAAAACTTCCCAAGCGCCAAAATGCACGTCTAGCACAGGAAGTTCCTGAGCATGGGTGGGTGGAAGGTAGGAATGTATGTTAGAGAGGTATTAATTGCTTCATATGCTGCTCTATTAATTTTTTTTTAATCATTATAGGTAGTTCTGTGTTCCTATGCTCTTAGCTTAATTGTGCGTCACCTACTTGCTCTAGAACATTTCGGTTACCTTAGTATTGAAGGGAAATGCTCATAATTTACTTGAATGAAGAAGAGCAGCAGTGGGTTATAATTTGTATACAAATCATGTCTTTTCTTCAGACTTCCTTTGAAATCAGAAAATAATCATAATACCGTTTTCTGAAGATAGTTTTCTTTTTTTTTATTTTCTTTTTTTTTCCCCCCATTTTTCTTTTAGGGGATTTTGTCATCTTGCTTAATGCAGGAATGAGTACTCGGCAGGCTCTGTTTTTCAACTTTATGTCTGCATGTTCCTGTTACGTTGGGCTGGCTTTTGGTATATTAGTAGGCAACAGCTTTGCTCATAATATCTTTGCTGTAGCCGGTGGAATGTTCCTGTACATCTCTCTGGCAGATATGGTGAGATATAATTTCATTTTCATTTATTTATTTTTTCTGCAAGAAAACAAAGATTGCAAAGTCTCTCTGGTAGCATTTAGTATTTTGTCCCTCTCATGCCAGTGTCATCTACCTACTGTTATTATGAGATGTTAAATCATAAGTTATACCCTTAATGGAGGTGCACAAATAGTTATGCTTATTCGTGAAACATGAAAGCCTTTCACTTACAAATAGGGCTGAACAGGTTATTGCTGAAGAGGAGTTTTAGAGAGAGATGTGCTTTTCATGAATTTGGGCTGGTTTCGTCAAAGAGTAAAAAGTGTTTTGGCATTTTAAAGTGGCAAAGTATTTCACCTTACTATTTTGAAAAGATTTATTTGTTTCTTTATTTAAACTGTATTATAAAAGAGAAGCAAAAAAAAAGGTAAACAAAATGAAACTAAATATTTACTTTTGAGTTGAACGAAAGGTGTTGTGTAACCACAGTGATAATTTTGGGGTTGTTTAGGTGAAAAAACAGAACTTAAATTCTATTCTGGTTTAAATTAAACAGTGCCAGCCCCAGTTTCTTGGTTCAGACAAAAAAATTTGTTGACTTCTGTTCAAAATGTTCTGTCTATCATTTATTTTTTAAAGTGTGCTAGAAGGATGTAAGCTAAAGAAATTGTACTAAGATCCAGATCAGATTTAGACATTGGGAAATAAAATCTGGATTCACAGGCAGTCAGCAATATTCCATGTTAGTCTTATGATGATGTTTTATCTCACAATTAAATAGATCTTTCAAGAATTTTAAGTTTTTTATTATGTTTGATTCAGTGTTTTAAGAACAGATGTATCTGCAAAGATGTTTACACCTGCTGCATGAGAATCCATTTGAGTGGTAGAACTGGAAGAGGGGGCCTGAATTTGAAGATTTGAGACCTCAGTTTGATTCTATAGGCGTTTAAGAACTGCCATATAGTTATAGTGACTGTTTCATTAAATACTATTATAGTTTAGGTAGTAACATAGGATTTAATAGGTAATAATGTTAGAGTTAAATTAACAATATAAATAGTTTATTTTACAAGTTTACAGTACTGTAATTGCTAATGCTTTTCATTTAGTTTCTCTCTTATATGATGAATAGTAGTGTACTTAGCTATGATGTGTAAAACTTATGGCATAAATTTAGAGTGGCTCAACTTAAATTCGTTATTAAATCCAGTAGGTAACATTCTGTTCTTTGTATCTGTTGTTCTGTTCTGTCTGTTTCTCTTTCTCTGTCTCTCCTCCCCTGCCCCCCAATCTCTCTCTCTTTTAATAGGTTTTTGGATTGTATCAGTTACCTACCTGAAATTTTCTTCCTCCTGAAAAGTCTGAAATAGGGTATTCAAGTGTTCTGTACAGAGATCTGGCTTTCTGCTTTCTTTACGATTTTCACACACTTCTGGTTTGCTTGTCCAGAAGCAGGTAGGATTAACTAGAATGTCATTCCTTCCTTCTTTTCTTTCTGCTGTTGTTTTTTTCCTCCAGTATTGGCATCATCCAGCCTCTGCCAGTAAGATCACTGTGTGGTGAGGCTGTGGGTATGTGAGAATGTGTACACTGAGGTGTGTGCACAAATGAGCCTTCCTGTATGGCATGAAGCTGATCTGGTTTGTTGTCTTTGCCTCTTGTGCAAGAGGATTATGAAGCTCTGGAATGATTTCTGGGAAGGTTTGGCCACTTCCCACTAACCTGAGTCTGTTCCTCAAGAATTGCGTTACCTTCGATGGTTGTTTTTGCCTTGTGAGATGAAAGGAAGATACAGCTTCTGACTTACCCAGCCTGAAGGTTTCTAAACTAACACTGAAATTTACAGTCTTTGTTGCATTCTGGATATACTGCTCTCGCACAACAAAAAAAAAAAAGACTTTAAAGCTTATTTGAGTATGTTTGTCAAAATCAACTGCAGCTGACTTTATCTGCAGCAAACACGTACCCTGAATCACTCTGTACAGGGGACTTAATCGCCGGTGCTCATCTCCCATCCCCTCCATTGGCTCTCAGAGGAAGTATCTCTGTTTCAGCAGTTAACAGCAGCTCCGTCATCTTTTACTATTATGTTGCCATAAAGACACGAGTTACAGAATGAAGAATCCCTTCATTGCCCTGTAGTGTAATACTGCATGTGTTACCACCAGTTTCACAACATTATTGTTCTTTCTTCCTTGCTTTACCACTACCTCATGAGCCCACCAGACCTTCTATTTTTAACAGGTTTCTTATTTCTGAGGGGTTGTCTGTTTTCAGCTTCACTTCATTTGCTTATATTAGAATCCTAATCTTCCATTTCCTGAACAAGGATTTCTCTATCTATGGTAGTGAAGGAAGAAACACAGCATTTAGCGATATAAGGGTAGCCACTCCTAGCAACATATGGACCAGCAATTGGACCCTAGGAGACTGCTGGAATCAAAAAGAGGAAATCTGTATGAGAGACAACCAGCTGAAATCACAGTAGAGAGGAACAAAACACCATTTCACTTTACCAGCCTTGATGAAGTGGTTTTTAGCGTAGCTAGGTTGACCTGTTCCTGTGATTGCCTTCACCCTCTGTTAGTTCTAATATTCAGTCCAAAGTAGCAATGTGGTTCAGTTCTTAATGCCTTAAGTTATGCACGCTACCACGAGATGGCAATACTTACCTAAAAATATCCCTTTTTTCAGTTCCCAGAGATGAATGATATACTGCGAGAGAAAGTGACAGGAAGAAAGACGGATCTCACATTCTTCCTTATTCAGAATGCTGGTTTACTAACGGGGTTTACTGCGATACTGATGATTACCTTGTATGCAGAAGATATTGAGCTGTGATAATGGAAGTGAAAATGGAATTAGTACTGAAGACATCAAGTAAATTACAAATGGAAGACACTTGAAATCCATAAAGGGACATTCATTGCTTTTGAAACAGTGACAAGTCCTGTCCTGTCTCGCTTGCTCCAAATACAGGAAATTCTTCTTTAGGACTTGCAGTCAATCCAAATAGTAGGAGCTGTCAACTTCTGTGCTATGCCAAAGAACAGATTCCAGTATTTTTTATTTCTACTTAGTTACCAGACATATCTGAACTGTCATAAAGGATGTTACTTGGCCAGTAGAGTTATGTAATACATGCAACTACATGCAACTGAAGACCAAATGAGAGCCGAGATCTTCAAGGAAGATGCTTGTTTAAAAGAAAATAGCAGAGTCTCTCATCTTTTTTTTAGCTGTGATCAAGGCAAGCAATTTCAAAGCTGGTTAATTTTCATGACTTGTTGCAGGATTTGTCTGTGTAACATCCCCTTTCCCCACCCCCACTCCAAAAAAAAAAAAAAAAAAAAGATCAAACTATTTCAGAGTAGGTACTAGTGAAGCCAAGATTTTTAATTACTAATTAACACTGGAAGGAAAGATACCAGTTACTGCTTTTGATCTTTTCTCTTTGTAAGTGCACTTGGGAATTGTTGATTTGTTTTGAGAACCACTTTTTTTTAACTAGAGGGAACCTGTGTTTAGATTTATGGCAATTTATCAATTCCATAATATTTTAGAAACATTGAGTATTTTAAAAATGTTCAAGCGTTTTGTATTTTCTGAAAATAATAATGTTTTCTATTTAAGTTCCACAAATATCCCTTTTAAAAATCAATATTTTGGGTTAAAATTTTGAAAGAGTTATTGTTAGTTTTACGAAGTGGAATTTCAAAAAAAAACTTGCTAAAATCAACATTCCAGTAAGCTTTTTTTTTTGTAATTTGAATAATTTTCTTGTGTGCAGTTGGGTGAAAGAAAGTGATACTAAAATATACAAACTCTTATCACAGTCTATTGCATGTGAATTTTCTAAAATCATACTTATATATATGAGTTCTTTTGAAATAAACAATTCAGCTGCTCTGGTGTTGTAAGATTTGTGCAACAAAATGAATAAAAAAATACTACATTTCAGTCATCACTAAGCTTTGAAGGAAGTGTTATTATTCTCTAGTAATTACTTTTTTTCATTGATTTTTACGCAAGTTTTACAACTTCAAAGAAAATACTGTTTCTTGACATATTTCCTGGTAGTAGGAAGGGACAAATCCTTTATTTGTAATTCACTATTAAAATATATTTTCTATCGGGTAAAGGATTTATTTTAATATTTTACTTTAATCTTATCTCTAATTACATTAGGAAGAAAAACTTCTGTAAGTGCCTGGTTGTTAAAAACTTTAAGGTATTATAAATTATACTTATTTTAAAGCATGTTATAAATGTTAATGTAACTGTAGTAGTCTATGGTATTTGCTGTATGGAAGAAGCATTTATTAGTCCCTCTTTGGCCTCTGAGTTTCTGCCCACTCCATGTTCTTTCCTTTAGTTCTTTCTTTTGTCGATTCCTTGGATATAAGCTGTAAATGCTACTCTTGTGTATGACAAGAATGTGTTATAGCTACTATGAATATTAATTTACTTTTAAAAATCATTTGACCATTCCTAGTTCATGAGATTATTATAGCAATACACTTGCATGGTACTTTCCACCTTTAAATCCAAATATTTGCAAGGGAGACTTGATTTTTGTTATGTCCCTAAGAAGGAAAAACTGAGACAAATCATTGAAATAACCTACTTTTTGATCACAGAGCAGACTAGAGATGGAACAAAGTCTGGTTTTCAGGGTAGTGCTTTCGTCACAAACCAAATTGCCTTTTCTGCTAGTGGAATATTTAGTAGGTAAGAAAGCTTTTTGATTTCTGTATGAGCTGGTTTGTCTGATCTTTGCTATTATGTTTGTCCAGTACATATGAAATAAATCTGTTCAAATTCTAGAACTGCCAGTGATTTCCTAGATTTTGCTGACACATCCAGGAAGGAAGAAACATGAGCAAACACTCAAAAAATTGTTTTGTAACAAATAAGGCTGCAGTAAGTTACTCCCTAAAAGATTGGAAATTAGTTGAGGGAAAGGTTTTAATATTCTTTTTCATGTTCGTGTAACATGTAACACTGTTCATCTTATATTCTGCCATCTCTTCAGCCTTTCAACAGTTGTGCAAATTCTATATGTAATGTAATTTCAGAGGGCTCTTACAGACTTTTGTATTTGTTATTTCCGTATGGCAGGTTATCTGACATCTAATGTTAGACGTTATTCAGCATACACTTAGGGAGATATTCTGTGTTAGCAACACTGTCATAGCTAGTAAGTATACTGTCATTTTTCCTCTTTTTTTAATAATGTGGTTCATGACCCAAGACACACTTCAGTAAATTTCTCTAGAGGTGGGGGGAAAAAAACAGCACTACAAAACTCCCACACCTATAAAAGACAGTAGAGAGGGAAGAAAAATTTATTTTAGAGCCAAAAGCATATAAAGAGCAACAATGTGGACAAAGGATAAACCCTAGAGTTCTTCTGATCCCTTGAAGAAGAGATATGCAGAAAAATGAAGTTGTCTATGGGGAAAACCTGTCAAAAATGTGATACATAATTACCATCTATGGTTTCAGGAAAAATGAATTGAAAAATTAAATTGGTGCTTAAAGCTTAGAGTTATTGCTTTTGACATTTTGATGAGTTCTTTACTGAATAAGGATTTAAAGCATCAAACTACACATTTGGCTTCACCTGTTATCAGCTAAATTAAATATCAGCCCCATTCTAACAGCAGTCTGGAACTCATTGTGGTCTTCTGTATGTTGAAGTATTGGCCCTGCTGCTCCATGAAGTTTTGCAGCCTGCCTGAAACCTTGTGTTGCCTTAGAAGAGCTGCAAAACCTGGTCTACATTGTTCAAAGATGACTTGGACATGCATAAATTGCATTCAGTTATGCTAATGATAGCAGTGGAAATATCTTCTGTTTGGTACACATGGAGAATCAATTGTGTGTGCTAATTTCTGTATCACAATCTGTAATGCTTTTTTAAAGAAACCACTGGTTTTACCTGTACACAAGTGAACAGATTTACATATTTGCATGTTGTTTTGTCTTGTACTGTAGCATCTCATCTGTGTAAATTTGAAGGTGGCTAAGATCCAGGAAGAAAACAGTCTGAGATGACTGTTTTTCTACTCCATGCAATTCTAATGAAGCTATTTAAAGAGCCAAGTTTTAACTTCTCTGAACGTGTAACTTGTTCCTAGATTTAGAACATGCATTGAACACACATTTGCTTTAACACTAGACAACAACACTAAGCAGCAGAATTCAATGTATCTTCTGGATCCCTTGAAACTTAAACTGTTTGTGGGATCATTTTTTTTTTTTTTAAGTCAAGTGAAAATTGCTTAGATAAACATCTAATTGCAAGAACAGCAACACATAACAGTGGGCACAGTCCCATTCTCCTGTCGGCAGTTACGGGAGCTAGTCAGCTGTAGGTGATTCCCTGAGTATGTTACAACAGCTTCAGCTGTTTGAGCTTCCAGCCTATGTAACGGGTGCAAGAAAGCACAGATGGCTGTGAGGCCATTTCCAAAAGGATCAAAATTGTTTCTCAATGGAAGTTTGACTAAAGGAAAAGAAGACAGAGAAAAATTGTCTCTAAAAATGCATGTTTTATTTCGGAAATAAGAAATACATACGGAAAATGGCACTAACTTGGATTATCCTTCTGCAGGCGGTTACTCTATATAGATTGGTAAGTGCCAGCAAACCATTCCATGTATGCATATGCACCAAATGCATACTGTAGCTCTTTTATTTTACTAGAATATGCCGAAGTTTACAGGAATGCTGTAGCTGCCTTATTGGCTCTTAAAATACTTGATGCACAAGGTATCTTTCTAAGATTTGAGAGGAAACTCCCCTCCCTATCTTGCAAAATGTGTAGGTGTGACAATCTGACAAAGGTTGCTAAAATGAAAACCAGACTGCAAGCCATAAGTCTGCTAGCAGTAGATATAATGGACCTGTCAAGTATAAGGTTGCATTGTATTTTTAGGGCTTAGACCATACTACATTTCTTTTGTACCCAATGTAGTCTTTTTTTTTTTTTTTTTTTTTTACTTATTACAGTGCTTTTGAAGAAGATAACATATTTACATGTTTTGTAGTGCTTGTTATGATCATAATGCTTTATTCTACATCTTCCATTTTAAAGTTAAGTGTTACAGCATTTAAGATTTGGGGTAAAAATATGATATATTGAATGGCACGGGAAGTGAACTGCAGCGAAGATGTATTTTAAATTTATGGATAGCATGTAAATTTAAGAGATAATGTAATACTCCATAATTGAGCAATTAACTGCTGCTCTGGGTGAAAGCACTGTGAAAGATCTATACGACCCAAATCTGATTTCCGTTAGAGAGAGAATAGTTCCTGACTCTAAGAACAAACAACTTCAAGTAAGGATTGTTACATTCTTCAAAGTAGAAGACTAAATCAAAACAGTAGAGTATGGGCAACTACAGCATCCAAAGATGGACCTGGATGTGTGTACCACACTCAAACAGCTGTTCTGTCTAGTGACTGTGTCATTTGCAGTCTTTGTTTGTATGTGACAAAAGACTTTTGGAGAATCACTGATGCAGATGAGTAATAGTATCTGTAATAGTGGCAGGCTCCATGGTGCTCAACATTCCACCTGCTCTTTCTCCTTCCTCTAGAAATTAAGGAGACTGGTGGATCAGCGTGTTTTGGCAGGGGGCTTTTTTGAGTGTCTCTGTTCTGTACAAGAAAATAAAGAGAATGTACCTAAAAACATATCAGGAGTGCTATGCTGATGAACATGCTCCAAGAAGTAATTCTTTTTACAGGAGATGTGCAAGGGAAGAATATAAAGTTAAACAAAACGTGGAATGAGATGATAGGAGTCAAGCATGTTTAGTTAGTTAGAGAATACCAAATGGCTGTCATGTCATTGGCCTAAAGGATACAGAAACTGCACTAAACCACTTTTCCAGTTCATGGGTGAAAGGTAAAGGAGTTTTTGTCTCACAGTAAATACAACTGAAAAATACTGTCTAGAGGAAGGTAGATAATTTCCAAGTTGTTTCTGTAAGACAAAAGAGTGATTACTGCATCACTGACTTGTATTTCTTTTTGTCCTTGCAATGAATTGCACTAAGCTGACTCAATTGTAATGAAACCTTTTTTTTTAGAACATAACTTTGAGAGAATCATACTTGTGTGTGATGTTGAGAAGATTTTGAAATTATTTCTCAGGTTTTCATACACTGAAATTAATAACATCTTGTAAAGTTTATCACAGAACTTTTAGTGTCTCTCTTCCTCTCTAATTTTCTGTATATTTCTTACAGTCTACTGGAAGCTCTTGACCATTTTAATAAGCTATTAGTAAGATAATACAGATCCCCTTTTGGTTGTAAAAATGTTGGTAGTGATTTGCAATAGGTAAGTGTTCATTAGAAGTAAGTTATGGTGTGATTTGTTTGAAATTTCCTTTTACAAACAGCAGACCCAACTGCAAAAAAAAAAAAGATTCTATCATGATTAATGTTCTTGTATTAAAAAGCATGGTTCTCTATGCCAACAGAGAAATTGTCCTCCATTCAGTAGAGATTTTGTAATTTTTCACCTCATTGGTGTATTAGTGAAA
Organism: Chlamydotis macqueenii; assembly: GCF_036417535.1. Taxonomy (NCBI): domain Eukaryota; kingdom Metazoa; phylum Chordata; class Aves; order Otidiformes; family Otididae; genus Chlamydotis; species Chlamydotis macqueenii. The sequence goes on from NC_141559.1 coordinate 28,027,557, forward strand.
TCAAAGCTACAGCTTCTGCTGAATTGGTAAGTAATTAGATGAGGTATATAATGCCCTGACCCCTTTTTTTTTGTTTTTTTAAAAAATCAGTCCATAAAAAATACTTCTCTCTTTTAACATTTTTATTGCTCTTCCAGTCATAGCTAAATCTATGGTTGCTTGTCATACCATAATGAAAAATCACTTAACCAGCCCAAATGAATGACTTCCATTGATAACAACAAAGGGCCTTGTTCACGGAAGTGCTTGTAACAAATTTCCTCTATACTTCACAGAGAACTTTGGGTATGCAAGAGGCACAGAGCGGATTTCTAAGTATGACCACACTCACCATATTTCATACTTGAAAATATATGTCTTTGAAGAGGTCTTCTGTCAAGGTTGTTCTGTGGACTTAGAAACCAATGTGCCACTGTTGGACTTGCGCTGTTTATAACTTCTTGCTTGACATGTTGAATGGAGATGTCTGTGCTGCACAGTGAAGAGTTGTGTTGACAGAGATCTGTACTAGCTGAGATAAACAGAGCAGCATGTGCTCATAAAATAGTGCATGCAGTAAGAAGGACAGCCATACTGATAAGGCAGTCAGCCCCAGTAAGAAAGTTGTACTGTGTCGTGAAATGATCGTACCTCTTTGCATAGTAAGTATCAGGCACAGGTTTTTCTGTCTTAAATGTAGATAGTACTGGAGCTTACTATGCTACAAACTTGTTCTGTCATGGTTATATCCTAGCATATTTGGGATAAAAACTGCCTATAGGCCACCATCCTCACTCTTTAGTTCAGTTTAGCATACTCATCTTTTTTGTTTATTTTCAGACTAGAATGTGTAGAATGCAGCTACAAGATAGTATGAAACAGTTCTACAAAACAGTGAAAAAAGATGACATACGGAACTTTTGCTTGTTCTCTGAGAGTAAATCTCCTAGCTTCTGAAAGGCTAACAACTGTCACAGCAAGCAGAACCTGCAATTTGCATCTACCCTTTGGTACTTCCAGCACCATAATGTTCAACATACTCTCTACAACACCTTCTAAGGAAGTCATCAGTTTTTCATACTTCTTAATCACTTGCTGGATTGCAGCCTCACTTCTTTAGCTGAAGTCCTGTTTCCTAATCTGTAGCTGTTGACTTTAGGCAACTGGCACACCTGGGAGTGTGGTTCACTCTCCAGAGCATATTTGCCCTGTGATTTAGACACAAAGGTAGGCATCAACATAGCTACACAGCAACAACCACATTTAACTAGGAGTTACTTGCCCTGTGTGGATGTGAAATACCTGCAAAGTTCCCAGCCTAGAGTTCAGGGGATGTGCTCTGTTTCAGAAACATTATTCTTTTGGGCCTTCAAAGTGAAGCTGCATCCTGGTTTGCAGTTCATGAGAAACTTGAAAATACTGGTATTGGTAGGAAATTTAATACATAACTACATAATAGAAGACACTTCATGAGCCACAAATCCTGCTTTTCCCCTGGCTATGTGTACTCTATTTGTCTCCTGAACAACTAAACCTAACCAGATTAGTAAATCTCTACTAGCAGTTGGAACAACGTAGTTCGGTCAGGTTGCTGGTAGGTGATGAAATGCTGTGTATGAGGGAGGAACTTTCTTGTTCTTTTTTTCCTCTGAAAGCTGGGGGGAAGTGTATAAAGACATAGCTGATACCAGAAATTAAGTCGGGGCACAATTAGTAATATAATTGCACCACAGTAGCAATAATTATTATAATTGCTTTTATTTACATAAACTTAATTCTGCACTAAATGCTATAATTAATGCTATGGACACATTGTGATTTGTGGCTTGTGAAGTGAAAGATTATTCAAATAGAGGTTTCCCCTTGCATGGTGAACAGTGACTTCCTTTCTGAGGCTAAGGAATGTTGTCATTTTATACTTTAAGTAACAACAATCAATTTATTTAAGAAACTCAGCCAAGAATGGGAGCGCATGGAAGGGACTAGCTCCTCTAGGCACTGTTCCGAATCCAGTAAGAGCAAAGGAGAGAGAGGTCTGCTCAACTTATCATCTGAAGTTTAACTGATCACTGTGTAAACAGGAGTCCCCACGTAATGTAGCACCTGGCAATAACAGGCTCAGGTCAGAGCCTGAAAGATAAACTCCCCAGTGGCAAGTAGAAGGATGGGAAGAAGATTAAATGTCAACACAGGAAGGGAATGCACTGCACTCAGTGTTTCTGTTGGAGGTGGGGGGAATTATGGAGGAGTTGCAACTCTTAACTGGAGGCTGGCAGAGGGAACAGCTGGTGAAAAACTAAATAACGAAGCAAAAGCCTGGGGCCGATGGTGTTACTGCTGAGAGGGTGGAAGCAGTTCTTAAGGGAGAGTCAGGTGGGGGGTTTAGAGGCAGGTGTACTGAGAAAGCAGGGTCGGGTAATGTGGGGGATGGATGATGTCTTGGGAGAAGAAAAATGGGAAACCTGCTGATGTTTTATCTAGATGTGAAAGGGTAAATAGAATAGGTGGGTGACTACACCTACCCTTTGGTTTCTGATAGCTCTGCATGGATTTGGAGCACATGCTATAAAGAACTGAAATAAAGTAGCATAAAAGATCCCTTAATTTTGTGGGAAAGATGGGCTGGGGCACATGAGAGACCAAGTTGGAATACACCAGTGAGGTGAGGTAGTTAAATATGTCTCTGCTGTGGAATGTCTTCCAAATCTGAAGTGTGCATTGCCAAAAGAGGCTCCCATGGCTGAGGATGGCAAGCTTATGCTGAGGCAGTGCCCCAGCCCAGGTAGTGTGCGTGAAGCCGTTAGCTGTAATAATTAACCTCACAGCTTCTCTCAGCTGAGCTTGAGTGGCTGACTGGGCTGAGTGAGGCTTTTGCATGGCCAGGAAACAACCTACTTAAAAAACTTTAAGTACATAAAACTGGAGAAGATGTGCTGTAAATGGATTAAAGAAGTGCTCTTAAGGGTGTTTGTAACAGAACAGGTGGTTCCTCCTGGGCCTTACTGGTATCTTATTGCCACTTATACTTCTGCTGGGATTAAACATGAGTAGAAAAGGACTTTGGAAGGCTTTTGAGGCAACAAACACCTGCCTTTGAAAAGGGAGTGACTGGAGCTTGTGTCACATCAGGAAGCTTTGGAGAGGAGGTTGAACTGCTTTGGACTTCTGTGTAGATTTGAGCTGAGAAGGAGGCAAAGAGGGGTGGTGCTGCTGGGAAGGGTGAGGTAGGGAGGCTGAGGAGCCTCTACTGCTGTGGGTGGTATCGAGCTGTGTTGAGTTTTTCTGCTTTTCTGAACCTGTGCTGGGTGCTGTTGCCATTTCTGAAGTGAAGTGCTGAGGATGCTGGCCAGAGAGCTATGCTCTGACCCAGCATGTGGAAAAGCCAAGGGAAGCATGAGGCAAAGGGACTGCAATGGCAGGTTTCTCCACCAGCAAGTACGCTGTAGTGGTAGCCACAGCATGTGCTTTTAAGGGAATCCTATAATAAAGTCTTTCTTGTTCTGAATTATTGCAAAAAGAGCTGGAAGTTATATAATTGCTGTGGGGTATGATTTCTGGACACCATAAAAATGATGGAGGGAATTAGCTGCAGGTCGCTTGTATCTGTCCAGATCCATGTGTTCAGCTGTATATTAATGTACAGCTGAATACAAGATGATGATGATGATGGTACCTGAGTCCAAGTGTGTTGCCCTGCTTGCTGCAGCTGTGCTTGTGGCCAGAGGGTCGCTCAGCAGAACATGAACTATTTTCATGCAACACAACGTGCTTGCCACTTGAGCTGTCTCAGGAATGGGGTAAATGAAATAGTGAGGTTGACGTGCTGCTCTGCCTGGGCTAATTAAAAACAATTTGTTTATAGCTTATAAATTCCTATATTTGATTTGCTGTTGGGAGGCTCGTTATTTTTAAGAGTGCATGAACTGTGATTTCTGAGAACTGTTAAGAAGTTCTTCTGGTAGCTTTCATCTGAACATAACAAAGTTTTATGAAGACGTTGTTCTTTCTCTATTAAATGGTGCTGTCCTGTTAGGTGTCCAGACTGTTGGGTATTTAAAAAATTATTTTGTTTTATTGTTGTACTGAAGGTGTTAACCTTTGGAATGCTGTTTTCTCTGGGGAATTAAGCCACTGGAGGCTGTGGGCATTCGAGGGTGCCGACTTAAACGATTTGGACTCTTAATAGGGAAAAGGTCTTTTTTAATGTTAGTATATTTGCTTCATTTTAATGGATGTGAATGTACCTTCTTGGAGAAAGAGGTGAAGGAAAAACTTTTATCACTTCCTCTCTGTTCACTGTTGGATGGAGGAGTGCAGCAAATCACTGAAAGCTAATTAACAAAGAGAATGCATAGTACGGAAGATAACTCTGTTTAAGACTGGAGAAGCAAGGACTGCTGAGAGCTCTCTGCTTGTGTTTTTGATCTGTAAGCTGAAAATTTCCTGCCTGCCAGGAGTGGTGTAAGTAAAATTCCTAAGTATGTACATGTTATAGTGACTGCTATGCAGAAAATCATATGTAACATTTAAATTTAACGGTTTCAAATGCTTTCTGTTTTCCCCTCTGGAAAATAAGAGGTCAAGGAGAAGTAAGACCCTGTGACTTGCTGACACTGCAGATAAAGACACACTCTGCTTGTAGTAATTCCTGAATGGAAGCACGGGGAGCACAGTGCAGCCAGTGGGAGCACAGTGCAGCACGGGGAGCACAGTGCAGCTGTTGCAGCCCGGTTCCCTGGGCTGCAACAGCACGTGTCTTTAACAAGGCTGACTGTATTTGTGCGGTAATGCAGCCCCTGTCTGGTTACATGGGGTATGGGTTCATAAGAACTTGGCCGTGCTACTCCCCAGGTCACATTGGTGAGTTTGTGTGATGGCATGTGACTCCACTTGCATATTTGTTGCCTTTTAGATGAAGGCAAAATGAGGTTTTCAAGTTGGGTCTGAGTTTATCTGCTGCTGTAATTTTGTGTAGATCATGTCAATCTACCTTCTCTCTTCATTTCTGCTGCCTCCCTGAAATAGCAGTAATGGTCTGTCTTGTCTATTGGTTTAGAGCATTGCTAATTGCAAGCTGTTAATATTTGTAAAACACTCAGAAAATGAATAGCCATCTTGGGTAAGATGAAATCGCCACTCTGTTCATACCACAGAAATAAAAGCACATCAGTGTCAACTTGCCTCAGATCCGCTTTTGACCCCAGGCCTGAGAACAGCAAGGCCTGCACCTGGGGAGGCAATTTGTGACTTGTATAGTGGCAACAGAGCTACTTGCTCTCTATTCTTCAAAAAATACACAAATCAAGGAACAGTGTTTCAAACCTTGGAGGCAGAACACTGCTTTGCTCTGTACTACCTTTTGGCAGGCAAGTCACAGGGAAGATTTTGTTTTGTTTTGTTTTTTTAAATCCTGACAAAAAGTTGAGCACTTTGTGAATAAACTTCAATATCATGGTCAGGGTAAATGAGCTAATATTCCTTTTTAGCAAGGCCATATATTTCATAGCTGAATCCAGCCAAGTTAAAAACCTCCTTTAATCAAAAATATACAGACTTAGGTTGAAGGCTGGGATTAATGTAACTCGTGTAGGACTTGTAAGAATACATACGGTGTATCTTCTACAGCAATTTTTGTTGGCTTCCTTGAGCATCTCCTGTTCATAGAGGACCAGACCTTGGTCATGCTCTTTCTAGTAAAAGAAAGATGGAGGTCCAGTCTTCGTGAATGGCTGTTGACATCTGCAGACCTGGATAACGGGGCTGGTCAGGCCCTTGGCAACACAACCTGCCTGTGTGGACTGCAGGTCAGAGCAGCTTCGAAGTACTGAGCCAAGTACTAAATGGCAGAGGAAGTGCAGGTGTGGGGGAAATGATTGTTGAGTCACATAGCAGTGGGTAGGGGATGAAGGCGTGAACATGGCTTTTAAGCTGTGGAATAAACTGGAAAGCTCAGATCCCAGCAAAAGACCTGTGCACTGGGATATTTGTGATAAAGGACCTGAAAAGGCAGGCTGGGCTTAAATAGTGCAGACAACATTAGAGCATAGTGCTCCCACCGAGAGCTCAAATTTGCTTAAAGTCTGTAGCGAGTGATTGTGGAGACAGCAAGTTGAAGAAACAGTTTGGGGTCTGGCAGACACTGGAGGCTTAAAGCAGAGATAGATTTGACTGCTAGTTTGCTGATGGTTGCTTAGGCTGTTTTCTGGGTAAGAAATGACAACTCCTCCTGTCTTGCCTAAGCAGCTGGGTGCAACTGTGCTTGCCTACAGAAGGAAGGGGATACATTCAAACTCAGCCATATTACATCAATTTTGTACGTAACCCTGGAAAAAAAAATTATATTGCAACCTCCCTTTCTTTTCCCTTTTAAAAAAGCTCCCAAAGCTGTACTGAACCTTTGCAAAAAAAAAATGGGAGCAGAGAAAATTGGAATGGGCAATCTCTCGCTGAAAACTATGTACTGTAACTTTGCATTCGGGTATCCTTGAGCTACTAATGTCACTTTCCCCCTTGGCAAATCAAATCAGTGTTTTTCTTGACTATTGGTTTATTCCCTTTGTGGGAACTGTGTTGGTGAAGTCAACAGTGCCATACTTGCCTTCTTCATTCTTAAAATTGAATCACGTACTCTTTTCTTGAAATCAAGATTAAAAAACTTTATCCACTGTGGGAATATTTGTGTAAGGCAACAGTACCATGTGCTGTAACTTCTTGGTGCCAGCTGAAGCTCTTGAAGTTCTTGTTTGTGGTATGGGCAATTGAAAAATTGAATGCACAGAATCCCAAGACCTGAGCTTAATTGAAAGAAACTGCTGGAGCATCCTAGAGACTTCTTCTGTTCCACATCTCTTTCCCAAAACCCTTTCTGGGTAGGATCATCCACATGTTCTTCTCAAAAATCAAGGTGTGTTTTTGAAAGACAGATCTTGTGTTAGAGTTCCCTTCAACACAGTAACAACAAGGAAAGAAAGGAAACATGACTTTTGCTTATGATGTCAAACTAAGAAATATAACTCTCAGTGTTCTCTTGATAAACTTGATCTGATTCTATGAAGGTGAAAACTCCTTGCTCATGAGATGCTCTCTAGCTTAATAATAGAGGAAATAAAGAGGTGGGTTTTTTTCTCTCCTGCAGTCAGCCATTTAGTTGTGGTTTCCAAGAAAGGTCAAGAGGAAAGGAGCTATTATCAACTGTGGTTGAAGCCTTCCTGATCTTGCTGGCTGATATGGCAGCTGGAGAAACTAGTTTCATAGCCTTGAACTCCTTTTTCTTTGCAATGTTCTCATCTTTGCTACTAACAAAGAGTAATGCTTGTCTGTGTTACAGATCAGCTGCTTCTTTTGTAATTTCTGCAGTGTTCTCATTGCCTTCAGTGCTGCTGGCAACTCAGCTGATGATTTCATGGGAGAATTGCCACTGAAATACCTGGTTCATGTCTGTAATGTCTGCTCATTTTGGATTTGTGTGTGAGAGACTTTACGGAGAAGGAACAGTGACTATGCAACTGTGCGTAACGTATGGGCTGAGGGGAGAGAGAGCTCCTCACTTGGCGTAAATCTGCTTTGGTCTTAAAGCTGCTCTGAGGTTTTGCGCAGCGTCCCTCCTATAAATACTGCCTGAATGGGAGAAGAGTAACACCTTCCTCTGAACTGCATCACCCCAATTCTTAGTCATAAGTGTGTGTCTCATAAACTGAGGCTGAGGGATTTTGTGAGGTTAGACCAGTGATCTTTATCCCTTTTGTTGGACTGTTGTCTCCGTGGGGCTGTAACATAAAGGCCACTTTCTTTCTTGCCTTGGCAGATGCCATCTATTGTGACTACCTCCCTCCCTTCAAAAGGTAATTGCATACAGAAAGGGAAATTCATTATCTTCCCATGTGTGATGAGTTCCTGTTAATATCCATTTCCAGTTACTTCCAAAGGGTTTGTTGTCATAATTTGCACCACCTTACAGAATTTTGACCGGGGAATTTGTCAGCGATTAAAACAATGGCTAAATACATCAGGGAAAATAGTTTTTCATTTGGTAGACTGCAGGTGTTTGCATACATACTGGCTGTTCCTAGTGTTTAGAAACAATTTTCCCCTCTGTTGTGAGTGAATGAGCAACAGATAGGCACTAACTGCAGAACTTGGAAGGTGCTGTAGGTTATTCTAAGGCAAAACCAAGTTACTGAGTTGTCAGGTATCTCATCAGGTGTTACTCATGTCCCTTCCTGTCTCAGCATAGCTACACTGCAGTGATACAGTTCTTGCTGTACAAAACCTGGGCTTGTTTATACTTGTATAATTACACATTGGGCTTTACGTTGTGAGGTAGCAAACCAATTGCCGGTGGTCAGCTGCTCTCTTAAATGGAAAAAAATTATCCCACAGGGCAGTTTTTTGAGACACTAAAATAAGCTAACTGCATTGGACCATGATGGAAGAATTCTGAGGAAGTTTTAGGGTGTGAAGAGTCTACATTGCTATGGTCATGCAGAGGCACTTGACATCTCTAAGTCTTCCCCAAAATCAATCGTGATATCTGTGCCCTGTTTGGTTATAAAATTGATTTTTAATTTCTTAGTGCTAGGTTGCACTCAGCACTCATAGATTTACATCCATCTCCTACCTGTGCAAGCACTTGATTATTCAAGCTGTCCCATCAAACTTAACCATAAGTTCTTGCAGATGGGGAGAAGTGTAGGCTGGTCTCCACTGCCAGCACCAGTTACGCCTGTGTTACAGGATGACCTCCACCCAGTAGAGCTTACGAGCCTGAGTCCCCATGGCCTTGCTGCAAACACTGTTTGCTCTTAGAATGTCTGTGTAGAACACTAAACTCTCAGAATTTCCCCCTGGCACCTATCTACTTTGTACACAGTTTGTCATGAAGAATTGGTGTTGGTGTTGCTCGTGTGCGTTTGCTAGAAATGACTCGTGTCATTCCCTTGGAGCGTGGCTTTAGAGCCGCGTTGATTGATACAGGAAACATGACGGTGTTACAAGGGCTTTGCTGAAGAGCTCCCTTCAAATGAGTGGTATGGGTTCCCATCCCTCTAGCGTGGTCATTTCCATACTTTTCGTATGACACGGGTGTTTCAGAAAGATCGCTATACTAGGGAGAAAAAGCTTGAAATCTCTTGCAAATCTGAAGCAGTTTTCTTCCAATTATATGAGAGGAGATCACAGTTTGAGGCTGAAATGAAGTCAAATCTCTTTGAAGTGCTGAATAAATAGCACCAAGCTTCGGGAGGATGAAAACTGACAATGTTTGAATCTTACTGACATATAAAAGACACATGGTTAGCTACTGGAGAAAAAGTGGTGATTTGTGTGTGTGTGTGTCTGTGCATATATATATATATATATATATATATATATTCAGTTCTCATCCTTTTCTTTAAATTCCATCCTGCCACGACCTGTAAGTTTTTCATATGATAATAAGTATTTTTACTTCTTTGTTCAAATGGACACCATGCAGCCAAATAATTCTGTGCAACCCTTAGAAAGCTTAGCAGGAGTACCTGGACGAGCTTTGATCTCAAGTTTACAATAAGTGAAAAAAGACAACTGGGATAAGTAGAGGCACCACTACCAATGACTGTTACTACTTTGAATAATTTTAAGCTTTTGTGCAACTGCATTTGTTTCTCCTTTTCTAATCTCTGAAGCATCATGTAGAGTACAGAAATAGAGCCTCTTATATATCAGGACTGTATGATAAAATAGGGTGAAATCCAGCAACTAGAAAAAAAACTTCTGTATGTGTGGGCAAACTTTAATTTTGTCTAAAGAATGTATCTTGCTGCTTTTTAATTTGTGGTGCAGATACAGCAAGTCTGCAATTAAGCCTTCTAGCAGGTCTGTAGGACTGGTAATTGTTTTGTAATCCTTCCTTGGAACACAATAAATGCAAACAGTAATCATAGGTTTAATGAGTATAAACTATCATAAAATACCTAACAAAACAGTATGTGCAATATTATCTTCTGGTTCATGCTTCAAATATTCCAGCTGCATTAAAGGAGTGCAGCAGTTGCCCAGTACCTACCTGGCAGGAAGGAGGGAACAGACTCCCAAACAAGTAAACATTATGTGTCCGTATGATAAACAAGAAGGCTTATTCAAAATCCATTTTGCTCTTGTGGAGGCGAGTGGAAGCGTCTTACTGATGCAGGTGCACACTCTGCTGCTACACCAAGGCCTGGTTTATCTAAAACCTTTTTTGAGGGATCACGTTGAATATACCACAGGATATTTAGAAAAGGTTGCCAAATTCTGGACTGTAAGACTTAATATTTGTCCTAACTGCACTGCTGCAGAAATTCTTGTCCATGTCTTTGTTCTCTTGTATCTTAATCACTTCAGGTTTCTTACATCTGCGTGTACCTTTCAAAAAAGATATGGAATACCCAGTTTTTGACTTCATGTAAACCCAAGGGAAAGTTAATGCAGAGCTAATTATACAGGCTCTAGTTCTGCACTGCTGTTGCACTTACTCCTTCATGAAACGCATCTTGGGCTGATCTGACATTAAAACTCTAGCTGAGTGATTCTTTTGGGGAAGCTATTGACACTGCATCACACTGAAGTTGTTTTAAACTGAAGTTTCTAGCTAGAGTTCCTGAAAAGTTCAAAACTTGTAAACTTGAAACTGGGAAACCTTTTCAGCGTGAAATTAAGCTGAACCTGGCTCTACTTGTGACTTCAAGGAGACCTTGTTGACCCTTAGGTTAACTTCATCGTAGAATCACAGAATGGTTTGGGTTGGAGGGGACCTTATAGATCATGCAGTTCCAACCCATCTGCCCTAGGCAGGGACACCATCCACTAGGCCAGGTCACTCAAAGCCCCATCCAACCTGGCCTTGAACACCTCCAGGGATGAGGCACCTACAATTTCTCTGGGCAACCTCACTTCCCTCACGGTAAAGAATTTCTTACTTATGTCTAATCTAAATCTACCCTCTTTTAGCTTAAAACCATTACCCCTTACAGGGTACCCCTTACCCCCACTACAGGCCCCACTAAAAAGTTTCTCTTCATCTTTCCTATAAGCCCAGTTTAGGTACTGGAAGGCTGCTATAAGGTCTTCCCGGAACCTTTTCTTCTCCAGGCTGAACAGCCCCAACTCGCTCAGCCTGTCCTCATAGGAGAGGTGCTCCAGCCCTCTGATCGTCTTTGTGGTCCTCCTCTGGACTCACTCCAGCTTAACTCTGTTGCTTACCTTCTCACTACCCTGACACGCTAAGAGAACCTCTTGCTTGAAAAGCAGATAGCTGAAAAGGTTGTGCAAATGTGATTGACAAGGGATTAACGCTTTCTGCCAGACAGATGCATACACTTAATAATTTTCCTAGTCTCTTCCTGAGCATACGGAATAGTATGCTATAGCAGAAGTATCCTGCCTTGGTAAAAAGTTGATTTTTGTGTATAAACATGTTCTGCAGATCCACTTGTTGTGCCTTTTCTGTAGTTACCTTGTGCTGCCACCAGAGAAAAATGCTGCCTATTCAAAACCCATGCGTGGCAATGGTTGTGGGCCATCTCGTAGTCTTTCCTCTGCTTTACATCAGTTAAATCCATGATGGAACCAACTGAAGGAACTGTCTGTTCAAAAAGCTTACATGAATTTCTCTTCAGCTGACTTGCAAGACAGTGTTGTTTCCAAGTGATCTGGCCAGTCTGACATCAATATTAAAGAGAATAGCACACCTCACGGACTAACCCTCTGGTTCACTGTGATAATTTCTTCCTCTAATGTCTGAAGCTGTAATTAAGGGAGGAACATGTGGGGGAGAGAATAAAAATCAAGCGATAAAATAAGAAATTGGATTGCAAAGGCAAGGAAAGAACCTTGTAATCTATTACTGTAAGAGAAATATGAGAGCAATACTAACTGTGCAAGTAGTTGTATGTCCTGGTTAAAAAAAACCTCAAACGTTTTGATCAATTTTACTTAAATCTGGAGTGGTTTTAAAACCTTTTTCCCTTATACTTGCAGAAACTCAGCTAATCGGGTAACAAGTGCAAGGGGTAATGCTCTTTACAGTTTCAATGAATAGAAACTCCAGAGTGAATGTGTGTTTGTGCATGTGTGCACGTGTGTTGTACCAAGCTGAAGCTGTAGAAAGGGCCGAGCGTGCCAGCGCTCTGAGCCTGGACATGCCATGCATTGCTCTGAATTTTCTAGTCTGGCCTCAATTGAGTAAAACTGAAAGTGACATCTGCTGCAAGTTAGCCTGTGTTTTGTATTCACAGGGCATTAGTCAGTGCTTGTTACAGACAGATGAATATTTGGAACAATTTGGCTCATCAAAGAGCAGTGTCAGTGTGTTCAGTTTCATTAGACTAAAGGTTAATTTGGCTCTGAAAACTAATAATTTCTCTGGAAATGGTGGCATTTTCAGTCATAGGTAATTTTAAAAGTGAAGCTATTCCCTGTAAAAATACAGTGAAGTTCTTGAAGACTTCAGCTTAATATCAGTTAGGGTTTTACCTCATTTGCAGCTATTAAGACTGAGTTGTGCTTTTGTACAGACCAGAGTAAGCGGGTTGTGGAAGAGGTGACGGGAGACTTCTGGCAGGCAGTAGTTTTCCATCCTTCATAGCTTTCCATAAGGCAATAACCAAACAAATTTGGCTTTTTTTATGGCAGCTGCAGCCTGTTGTGTGGTCTGTATCAGAGATATTTAGACCTTTTCACCACCATAGCAATAGATTCTATGGCCGCCTTCCTGTCCCTGCCTGGCAGGACTCAGACCCTGTGGTGATGAGAATCACTTTAAATCACAGCTCTGCGGTACATGAAATCTACCTCTTCAATCTCTAGGTGTTCCAGACTTAATAGTTTGTCAAGTATAGCGCCTTTCTTGATAAGAAAGTTTGGCACGGGAACTCTGTCTTCGGTGAAGTCCTTGTTAAAAACCGGTTGTGACTTGGTGCATCCCATGCTCTTACTTGGCTGCGTGAGGAGGGCTGGGGCGAGTGTCACCCCAGACAGCCCCGCACTCTTTCCTGGGACAGACATGGTCAGCAATGAGCAAACCTGCTGAACATATCCCAGGTGTAGGGGAGTCGGCTGTTTGCTCACAGTATTTGGGCCATCATTCTTCATCCACGCTAGTTTAGACAGTTTTTCAAAGCACTGGCTTCTACTGCACGACCATACTTTTGAAAGGATACTAAATGCTGTTGCTCATGTTGCTTAGAGTAGGTTGTGGAATAAGGTTTATTCCTTAATAATCTTACCAGAGCTGGATGCCTTCATCTTTGGGCAGAGCTGATGGGATAATGGAGTCTTACCCCGCAGTCTAGGGAGTCAGTTCTGTTCTCAGTGGTCTTAGCGCAATGAGCTCACAATTGCGAAGCTCCTGGGAGAGAGAACTTATCTGGGAACTGCCTTGTCTTGTGGCATCCTCTTGCCGTTACGCCTACCATTATTTCTCCCAGTCCTTTCCTACCTTTCTCATAACAGTGGCTTCTGTTATCACTAGTGCAGACAGGCTTGGAAAACCACAAGGGGAGAAGGGAAAATTTGTTTGCCCAAGAACTTAACGTTATTCTTAGATGCCTGGGAGCTACTAGGAGTGGTGAGATTTAATATGATTTAAGACCATCCATTCTTACTTCCCTTCACTCAGAGGTGCCTAGCAAGCAGGGAGAAGGCCCGTTCCTGGAGACCCGTGCTTGTACTGCAATGTGGCCTCCTCTAGATCCTGGCCAGTCCAAATCTCTGAAACACAGCCAGCAAATCTCCTGCCTCTGAGAGGATGGCTGCGCAACAACTTTAGATTTACAGCATGTTGGCTGTTGCTCGGTAGTTATTCTGTGTGGGTTTTACTGCCTGACAAATGAGAGATCACTTGTTCCTCAGTTGCTGCTGGGTAAGAGCTGGCACGCAGCAAGGACCATGGCTTTGGCAAAGGGCTGTGAATCTGAACGAGAGATGGCTTGCACTCTGAGCTGCAGGCTGTAATCTCAAACAAGTGAGGCATATTCATACAATACAGGCATTTTTCTCTTTTTCCAGACAGGGATTTTTCTATTGAATAAAAATTGCTATCATTTACTCTTCCGATGTGGGGAGTTTGACATTTCTCCTAATGGGATATTAGGTGCGCTTGATTTTAAACCTGCTGTGATCTTAATTCTTACTGTGAGAAAAAATAAATTGTGCAAGGAAATAAGACAACTAGTTGCAGAATTAAATACATATTGCTAATAACCAATGAAACATAAATGTTTTGTCAGAGGGTGCATCTACATTTGCAGAAATAGTCTGTCTTTTGATTATTGTGTATATTATGTAAATAATGCTGTGTTCTCAGTCTCATGTTGCTCACCTTTTTCCTGTCAGTAGCTTAGGTGAATACAGAGGCCGTGCTTCCTTTCTCCTTTGTAAACTGCTTTAGGCACAGACAGGCATGATCTGGAAGCACAACTCTGTTCAGTGGAGTCTGATCACAGTATTTCTGTACTTCCAGTCACTATTTTCGTATCAAATACTTACATCACTTACAGAATGGCACTGAGACTTTGGTCGCTTAGGTAAAAAAGCGATCTCTAAAAGGGGTTTGAAAAGAAATCTCTCTTTGGCAGGTTGTTCCAGAATAATCCCCTGAGTCTTACTGCCACAGTTAATACTGACAAGTAGCAGAATGATTTCTGAGCTGAGAAGATAGAGCTGAGGTCTAGACCATTCCAGCAGTGCCAGCCTTGCTCTTATTGGATATTTCTCTTTAAAAAGAAAAAATCCAGATCTTATTTTTGTCTCCTTAGAGTAGTCACAGGATATGTTAGTAAAAGATTGTTCAGTGATTTGCACGGTGGAATATGCTGAAAAATATTTTTTTTTCTTTATTAAATCTATGGAATGAATGCAGGCATAGGACAGCTTATGCAAATCTGTAGCAGCTACAGTCTTCCTTTAGGAACACGTCCTAGCTGTTTGTAAAATATAGACTGTAGCTTTTCCTGTGGCTGGCATAACTGCATTTCCATAATCTTTGGAAAATAAACTTTTGACTAGAGAAGGCAATTCACTGAGCTGACTTTTGGGGCATGGGAGGAAAGAGAAACTAAGGAAACAAAATACTTTGTCTTTTTCTCCTAAAGAATGGCAGCATGGGGTGGGACGGACAGGAATACCAATGTGTCGTAGTTCAGGCCCGATCGGGACCAGACTACGCAGTCTCTCTCTCACTCCCCCCACCCTCTGAGAGAATAGGGAGAGATAATATAAGAAAAAATGGCTCGAGGTTTGAGATAAGGACAGGGAGAAATCCTTAAAGTTACTGTTACGGGCAAAACAGACTCGACTTGGGGAAAACTATTCATTTATTACTACAAACAGCAGGATAATGAGACACAGAACAAGATAACCTCCCTCTTCTCGAGCTTAACATTATCTCTACTACCTTCCCCTCCCGAGCGGCACACGGGGGAAGAAGGAATGGGGGTTGCGGTCAGTTCATCATACGTTGTTTCACACCGCTGCTTCATGGTCGGGGGAAGAACTCCTCTCATTCCTCCCCTGCTCCGTTGTGGGGTCCCACCCCTACGCCACAGTCCTTCCTGAAACCGCTCCGGCATGGGTCATCTCTTCCACAGGGTGTAGTCTCTCCAGAACGGCTGTCCCAGCGGGCCCTCCATGGGCCACAGCTGCCTTCAGGCATCCACCTACCCGGGTGTGGGGTCCTTCACGGGCTCCAAGCGGATCTCTGCTCCTCCATGGACCTCCATGGGCTGCAGGGGGACAACCTGCTCCACCATGGTCATCACCACAGGCTGCAGGGGAATCTTGGCCAGGAGCTGCATTACTCCTCCCCCTCCTTCTGAACTGACCTTGGCGTCTGCAGCCGTTCCTCAGATGTCTCTCAGGATGCTTTTTACATCTTATTCACTTCTCATCTCCTCTCTACTTCTTGCAGCCGGGCCGGGCCCAGTCGGCCGCCTGGCGAGAGGCCAGAGGGTGAGGCCTGCAAGGCCCGTGAGGCCTGCGCCTCCCCCTCTGCGCCTCTGCCCCCGCTCAGCTTCTTCGCATCTTCTCTTCTCCCTTTTTATTTTTTTTTTTATATATATATTTTTTTTCTTCTTCTGTTTTCCCCTTCTTAAATATGTTATCGCAGAGGCTTTATCACGGAACATTCTGCTACCAATTGGCTCGGCCTTGGCCAGCAGCAGGTCCACCCTAGGCCCGGCCGAGTCCACTGGACAAAGGGGAGCAACTTCTAGCGGTGTCCTACAGAAGCTACCACCTTAGCCCCATCTCACTAAAAAAACCACAACACAATGGCAATGAATCAACCCACCCCCTGTACCACCAGTGCAACATGTATAACTAAGCTTAATTTTTTCCCAATCTTCACAGGGCTCTAAATTATAGTAAATATTTCCTATGTTCCCTCCCATCACATGTTGTTCTCTCTTCTCAGGGTAATTTGAATCACTGTTCTCTGTAGGTAATAACTTGTGATAGCAGCAGCACAGTTGCTTTCAGTGAAATCAGTGAAACTAGTTCTATCCTATTTCCAAAGCAACCCTGAGGTGGAGAAACAGAATCTACTTGTATTTTGAGTGGATGGCTCTTCTCCAAATAGGTTTTTGTTCTGGTAGTGTTAAATAGTGGGGTGTTTCTCCCACCACCCCTCCTTCTCCCCCAAAAAGTTTGAAAAGTGTGCATACAAAAATGCACTGTGTTTTGAATTGGGAAGGTGAGTGAATGGGAAAAAGTGGTTCTGATATTTCTGTGTTGGAGAGGAAGGCTGGAAAGGGGGAACAGAAGAAACAGGGAAAGGATGTCGTAGCCTCTCTCTGCATGGTGAGACCTGATTCCCCGTCAGTTCAGGCAGCAGTTAGGAATCATGAATCTGCTTAGGAGAAGCACAGCAATCACCTGCTGTGAGTTGCATTTTCAGCCAGCAGCTCTAGTTAGTGTAAAATACCTCCTGGTAGACTTTGAAGCTCTTCTGTGTTTTCACGTGATCAAAGTTAAGTGTTGTAGTACTATGTCCCTGTAAACCTTGTCCCTATGCTGAAATCCATAATTTCCACTGAAATTAGGTAAATTCCCCCAAACTTGTCCTCTTCATTAAAAAAAAAAAGACTACTGCTGCACTGTTCATATACAACAGTAAAATAAAAGAAAAATAGCACACTTTTATGCCAGACTACACAAGTGTGAATGAATATCCAAAGTTCAGCAGGGGCAGGAGGAGATCTACAGCCTTGAGCTCCTGCTGTCTTCAAAATATCTCGCCCAGCACTCACACCTGGCAACCTTACCTTCCAATGGATTTTGAAAGAGCATCTGAATGCTTGCCTTTGTTCTTTCTCTAATGGGAGTGTTCTTTGGAGTGTTCTTTCTCTAATTTTTCTTTTTTTTACTTTAATCTACAAATGCTGCTTTCCTTATCTTTAGGAAAGTGGGCTGAAACATTACACACAGCAAAATAATCCTGTGATTGAATTTAAACAAGATTTGGAATTCCTTAAATGTCATTGTTTTCTTCTATACATCTGTTTCCAGAATAAAATGAGAGCAGAACACAGCAGCCTCTGTTACCATGATAAGCGGCTTTTTCTGGCCGTTAGCTGGGGGTTAGCACACTGTGAGGTAGGATGATAACCACAGGCTGATCTCATGGTTGCTTTAAAGAGTAGGCAGGAATGTAAGTGTTGTGATGCAAATAGCTATAAAACATCCAGTATAGATGTTTTGGTTTGGTCGCCCCCCCCCCCCAACCCCCCATGTCCAGTGGCTGAGGTATGTCCTGAGGTATGTTTTATGAATGTGTAAATCTTATTACTTATGCATGTCAAATATTCTTTTAAATTAATGAATTCCTGGTGTCAGCTATATTTTTAGAAACAGTTACCGTGACTAATTTATACTTATTCTCTTTACATTAAGTTTGCCTTTTAGGTTCACTCTTTTGTATTTTGAAGGTACAGTCAATAGACATGCCAAGTTCCTTCTTTCTGTATCTTTACACATATTTTGGTGTTACCCTTTCTTACTTGACTTTCTGATCCCAAGAGCAGAAAACCTTCCCCAATCTTTCACAATTATCCATAGTGCTAATCATTTGCATATGAAAGACTCGGAAAAGAACAACAAATTTGAAGATTGAGTGTGTGAAGGTGGTTTACAGCATGTTATCCAAAGAGAAAACAAAACTTTTTTTTTTTTAATAAATAGCAATGTATTTTCCATTTTATCCTCCATCATTTTCTCACTTCAGTGTAAGATTTTTGTTGCTGCTTCAGCAACTATTGCAGATTCAGCAGAATCTCTCCCTACTCAAAAGTGATTGCCAAGTGTTTCTTCCAAGTTACTCATCCAAACTCCTGGAGAGTGTATGGCTTATTCAAACTGGAAAGAAAAATGTGCCTGATTTCAACACATGAGCTCAACCTGGCATCTTGTTGCTTTGTGACTCCAGTCCTGAAGCTTGTCAGGATCTTTCTTCTAGGCTTACTGAGAGACTTGGTTTGTCAACACGTCGGACCTCAGTTCTGGTCAGAAGTTACCTGAACTGGTTGGGGCTCTGGAATCCATACTCCTAGGGCTGCCCCACATAGTCTAATGAGCTCTACCTGTGTTTAATATATATGGAGTGACACATTTGATGTGTGTGTGTTAGCCACGCTTATCTGCAGATGGGACCTGGACAACCAGAGAAGTCTCTGTGTTTTGCATTGTAGGCAGGCATTGCGAGCACTTTGGGAATGAGGTGTAACTGAGGGAGCTCTTCATCCCAACACAAATCTGACAAGAAGCTGAAGTTGTGCTGGGATGCCAATTAGGAAGCTGGCTATTAGCAAGAATGCTATTGACCAAAACCAATTTGCCAAAATTAAAGAACATTGAGCAGATGTATTATCTGGATGAGTGCTAAGACTAACAAAGAATGTATCAGTTAAAATGTTAATCATAAATTATGCTTTCACATCCAGTGCCAAGACTGATGAGTGCAGTTATATCTGCTGAGTTGACCCTTCTCCATTTCTTCACAATTTAAGCATTTTCTGGGCTTTAGTTTACAGATGTTAAGACTGGGAGGACTTCTTGCATCATCCATCATATTGTTTGTTCCCATTGCTGGAGCACCACACTCCCCACTATATTAGTGCTTAAAAAAACCCAAAAAACAAAACCCCTCAAACTCCCACCCCCCCTCAACTGCCTGCCTGAATTTTGCATATCTGAATTCTCCTGATGCAATCATGAAAGTGGCCGTCGGCAGCTCACCCTTCTCCGATGAGGCCAGCCTGTGCCAGTTTCACCACAGTGCAGTTGTGTGATTGCAGGGGAGAGAAAGCAAAGGGTGTCACTGACAATACAGTTAGTTATAAAATAATTTGCTAGCTGATGTTTCTCTGTTGATTCACATTTTGCCACGAGCACAATGAGAAGCCATTTCACCTAATGCAAGGTACTAATTTAAAGCCTGCCCTCTTTAGGTTGTGGATATCTGAAAAAAAAAAAAAAATCTATTTACATTGGACCTCTAGAGACTACTGCGCCCCAGAATAACTTATGAAATTTCAATTTAAAAATTATGAACAAACAGTGTATGTTAATGTAATGTTTCTTTGTCTGCCCAAATAGATTAACACCAGGCTGAGTTGTTAGAACGTGTTAATCACTGGCAACAGTGGTTTCAAAATAAATGGCTTTTAAGCCTCATTTATTTATATATCCTAAAGCATCCGAAGAGCGCTCTCCCTATTATTTACTTCCCCTGCTGCCACTAAGAAATACCTTGTATTTGCTTGATGCCTTTCACAGTGAAAAGTTAGACTCCAAGGAGGCTTGCAGTTGTTATGGATAACGTGAATTCACCCATCCTTGCCAGGCAGCCAGCTGTAGAGCTGAAAAAGTGCCACCGCATTTCAGCAACAAGTAAACAATTTAAGGTAGAATAGCCAAAACTGGAGCTTTTAACCACTGTAACTCAAGCTCTCTGGTGTTCTTTGTCCCGGACAAGACATTTGGCATGTGCAGTAATGCTCTTAAATCTCAGCCTTCCAAACAGCTGCTTGCTATTTTAGCAGCTTTGTGCTTCTCAGAAGTTATTTGAAAACTGCTAATTGCTGAAGAAGGCCTGGGAAGGCTGGATTTCCAAACTATGGTAGGCCATATGATGGTCAGCTTCTCAGCACTGAACTTGCAGGTGTTGCATCCCTTACAAATGGGCGTTTGGTCCATCCTACAGTACACCCAGAGTCCGATGCCTTAGAATGGGCCTGAATTGCCGCTATGGGGCCAAAGCGCTCAAGTTAGAGAACAGCTGCATTCTTCGGGCTCCAAGTGCGTTGCTTGGATTTGGGATGAACCTCTGAGCTTAACCTTCGCATCCCCTGTGAGGGCACTGGTCACAAAGGCAAACTCTTCTAGGGTGTTACATGCACGCGTGTGTGGCAGGGTGGTGGCAGCCACAGTGACTGTGCCCCCTGCAAAACTGCAGTTGGCAGCTTACATCCACCATGTGGAATTGTCACATGCAACAGCTGCTGTGCTAGGATGTTGTGTCCGCTGCCCGGGTCTCGGCTGCTGCATTAACAGCAAGAGCAGCCTTCTCTTTCCTCCTCACTTCTTTAAAAATGAGAGTAAATTTTGCAATATTGTCCTAGCAGGTAGTCACCACATTTGAAATTGGTGTACTTCTTTAATGGTCTGTGTAATTTAGAAGCTTGGTTTTGTGGTTCAGGGTTGACAGCCTTCCCTTGATCATTATTTTTCCATGCTTTGCATATCACAGTGCTATACAGTCTTTTGTGTTCACTGCTGGTGATCTAGCTGACTTGTAATCCAGCCCCTCTGCTACACTGAGACGCAGTGATTCATAAGAAACCCATATCTACTGAGAAAATGAAATAGATTTAAAATGGCAGTTTCAATCTGTAGCAGCACTGGGGGTTGTTACAGTCTGGTTGCTGGAGAATTTACTGTAGTCTGTGTCACTGCAATCAGCTGAGCACACCAGCTGATAAGAAATTGTGGGTTTGATCCTGAAGAGATGGTGAACTGTCAAATAATGAAGATAAAGTAAGGGAATTATGCCATTCCTGCTATTATGCTCCATGTCTGTGCCCCATTATGGCTTCTCTTTGCTATTGCATATATCATGTCATGCTGGTAATGCCCAAGGTCATGAAGTAGGTTTCTGAGAGCTTGAAATACGGCTCGCAGGGCTGTTTGTACAGCTCGCTGCTGGGTCAGGCTAGATTCTTTGCTATGTGAGGCAGAACTGTACAGTCTTGAAGCTTGTCTTGAACTCAGAAGGAAGAGGGAAAAATGCTGCTGGAAAAACCTGAGGGAGGAAAAAGAGCGGGCCCGGGTATGCCCAGACACCGTAGTCCTAACGGTGTCTGTAGAAGATGATCGCTTTGTCTCCTAAAATTTTGTTTTATTGAATTTCTTCAGTAATGACCCTTGATTACAATATAAAGTGGAATGCATGGAGAGGGGAATGCCTGGACCCCGGCTTCCCTCTTAAATAAGACAGGATAAGAGGCAGATATATCTATTTGGGATGAGAGAAGGGCTGGACAATGTAACACAAGAGGCAATGGCTAACTTCCCTTCATCTCTTGTCCCTGTCTGATTCCAGGGCAGTGGGCATCAGCTCTCTTGCCTCTCACAGTGGCAAGCGAAAGCATCTCCAGGTTTAGTCTGTCACACAGGTCAGGAGTCCTTTCACTCAGGTAGTGGGACTGGGGCTACGGCAGACAAAATGCACTCAAAAGGCAGAGGTGGCTTCTCCCTTTGCCTGTCCTTGCTCATGCATTTGGGCTGCAGCTGGCCTGTCGAATAACGAAATCCCCGGAGCTGGGGTGGAGGTGTTGTCAGCTCCCGTCTGCACTAGGAAGAGCAGGCTGGTCCGTGAGGGTCGCTGGGCTCAGCAGTGGAAGGCCTGTGCTCCGCGCAGCGCCAGTGAGGCCGTGAGCGGTTTTGGCCTGCGCTGAGCACGTGGGACCTGGCAGCTGCATTTGCCTCTGGAAAGGATGGTGTGGTCTGTCCCAGTGTTCCTGCTCGGGGCTCTGCTGGGTGAGCAGGGGTGCCTCCGACGTGGAGACCATAATGGGGAGCTGCTTGCTCCAGGGCTGTTAAGGCAGAGCTCTTCAATTTCAAGCTCTTGAATGGCAGCTGCCTTCAGCATCTTTGAAAACCCCACTTTCCATCTTCGATGGTTACTGATGCTGCCTCTGGATCTAACATTAGCAACTACTTCCTCTTGCAAAGAGCCCCCGGGGGCTGTTTCAGTGGCCTTGCATCAGTGAGCTTGAGCACTGGTGCGTCACACGTACGTGTGACGCAAACCTGCGGCGGCCCGTCCTGTCCGGCCTTCCCGAGCCTGCTCTCCACACCGCTTCTCTCAACACCAGGATGGCGAAAGCCGTTGCTGTAATTCCAAGTGCACGTGTGCGGCTGGGCTGTTGGCAAGGAGTACGTGTGGGCAAGCGGCTGAGGGAGCATGAATGAACGACTGAACAGAGGTGAAAGCAACAAGAGCTGCGGGTGGAAAAAGAGGGCCTGAAATTGGCTCACCCGCCACTTTAATGTGTTCTTTACAATGATGTATACAAGTGAGAAGAGGATGGAGGGGTCTTTACTCCCCCAGCCTTTTAATTCAATGTGGTTTTGTCTTGGGCCTATTTTTGTTTCTAGGCTCTCTTTAGGAATGGGGAAAATGCCCTGGCTGCCAGTGTTGTTAAAAGCAGTCTTGAATTTCCTCAGCAAATAAGCTGCAGCTCCTGTGGTGAGTGCGAGGAGTCTCACTTCACTTAATGCTCCACGGAAGGCTGCCAGATAAGGAGAGCTTGGCTGTGTGAGACTGAGCAAGCAACTGACTGTGGGATTTTCTGATATCCTAAAACCCAAAGTGTTTAGCAAACAGATTAGGTCAGTGAAACAAGAGAGACGTGCAGGTATTTCATTAGTGTTCAATTTGATATCTGTGACCTGTTCTTGGGCGGGGGGGGGAATGAATGTTTCCCACCATTGAACTGGTTTTTCTCTGGGCTGTGTTGTGGTTTGGCTGTAGCTGGCTTGCAGAAATTTAAGGGAGAAGAAACAAGAACTCGGTCTCTGTGTGGCTACAGAAGGGTTAGCTGGCATGCCATGGGGAAAAAACCCATTTCCTTTATGGCCCTCTGGGTAGGCAACCAAGCAAGAAGGAGAAGTAAGAAGTATGTGGGTGGGATATCGCCTTTTATTCCTCAAGGCGTGTGCCAAGCTAAGACGGGAGGGAGCTGAGGGAGGAGGGACCGCTGGGCTGAGCTGTTCATACGGATGCCGTAAGGGTTTGAGCAAGGTGGGGCAGCAGAGAAAGCAATGTTAATTGTGTGGCTTCCTTGGAGCTGGGGGACTGACCGTGCTTTCCCGTTGTATGAAAGTTGCTCTGGCCCTATCTAATCTCATTAGCTTTCATTTTAGTTTATGCTAATCTGGTATCCGCTGGAAACCAGTATGGTATCTCAAATGCCTTCTGTCAACTGCCTTTAAAAAAAGTCTCTTATACTCTTGTTTGTGATTTGCTTTGTAGCCTTAGAGTTATTAACCTGATCAGTGAACTAAAATAGTCTCCTCCCAGCGGCAAAGCAGTTTCTTTTCACCCTGTTACTGGTACCGCAGGAGTATGCACGCATTCTTAGGCATGTAATTCAATTTATGTGCCTCGTCAGGAACACCACTGCATTTTGTTGCAATGTTTTGGTGAAAGTGAAAGAAAGGGGGCTGCTTAAGTTAGCTTGGAGGAGTGGAGCTTGCTATAACTGTACTAAATCTGTTTGGACTTTGCTTTGATTTCAGTTGGACAGTGACCAGACAGACAGGCTATGCAGGTCAAACTTCTGCTTTTCCTTCAGTTGCGCCATAAACACTTTAAATTACGAGCTCCTACAATCTTAACTGTTAATCTGGATTATTTGGTGTGAGCCAGACATCTTGTATTCAAAGGTGAATTAGAGAGTAGTCACCCTGTGAAATTAAGAATCTCAGGACGATAACGACCATCAGGCCTGGATAACTGACCAGCAGTGCTGTGGTTGTGGAGTTAATGTTTGGAACAGTTGGATCTCAACTCTGAAGTGTTAGCTGATCAGCTGCAAATGGGAGACTGTGGTTTTCTTACCATTTAAATATTAAGCAACTTGTCACTGTATTTCAGCCTTCATCCAGGTAACTCTGGTCCTAAATGGGGACTAATAGCAGCTCAGTCATTGCTCCAGATGAGCTGGGAAGGGGAGACTTGGAGGGAATATACTGGCAGAAGGGATACTTGAACACCAGCTCCTGTGCTGGGGTTAAGCCATCTTGTCTCGTCTGGGAGGAGGAAAGGAGCCTGCTTTGAATGCACAGAAGTATTGAATTACCTTGTTTTATACAATAGTACTGCCCCTGCCGTCCTTGGAAGGCAAAACAGGCAGCGTGTGACGGCACTGGGCTGCATGGAATGTCACTTACTCTTTCAAAATAGCTGATGCTTGGTGGGGTAGGGATGGCAAGAGCAGAAGTGTGGCGTTCTCAAAGTCTATTTTTGGAAGCCGACCCGTGCTCTAGAGAGCTCATTTTGTCAGAATCCCGGTCTCAGCTTAATTTTGCAAACAGTATGTGTTTTTACTCTGCAATGTCTCCACTGTGCAGTTTTGCTTCTCTTGCATGTGTTTGCAAGGCACAAGATTAGACATAAATCTGATATCCAGTATGTAAAGCTGGCAAAGGAAATAGGAACTGTATTCAGATCAACAGTCAGAAATAGAATACAAGATGTTGTTAATGACACTTGTGTAAAACAACAACAAAAAAAACCACATAAAAATTGAAGTAACGCATACCGTGTGATGTCAAGCAAATTTGGTGTTCGAGCTCACTTAGCAGGAAATACTAACAAGAAGTGTCCAGAAAATAAATAATCCTACCTGAGAAGTTTTATAAAGTGTCTTTTCTCTGAGACACCTTTTATGGTGTGTTCACCGTTCATCTTGGTAAACTTCTACTTTAGGTGGGCAGGAGAAAATAAGAAATGATGTGGCAATGCTCAAATGGCAATGAAGTTATCAGACCAGAGGGATGTTGCTACCTCTTTCTTTCATTCTGCTGTTACCCTAGGTTTCTAATGCTGAAAATTAAAAAACTTCAGTCATTTTTCCCACAGGAGATGGATTTATGTTAGTGTGATTTTAGTCTCCTTAATAAATTAACACGTGTCAGGTGTGGCATAAAGGCAACCTGAAACCCATTAAATGGGTTGAGGAGAGAAGGATCCTCTGTGGAGCTGAGGCAGAGTTGCGAGCCTGTTTGGGCTCATGGCTCTTCGGTCAGCCTTGCCTTGCAGAGCACTTGCACCACCTTTGGGTCTGATACTTTAAGTAAAGTTGGAGCTATTGAAGATGAAGGCTGTGGAAGTCGTGCAAGATAAAATATGCACTGAAGTTTGTGGATTTTCCTGTAGTATCTGTGTGCTATCTGTATAGTAAAAATACTCCAAAAGTTTTTTAGTGTGTTAGGGCTGGAAAAAGTTTAATTTTAATGGTGTTTATATTAATGAAGAAGCTTGCTTAGCTCCAGAGGGATTTAGTTGATCAGGAGCAACAGCATCAATAAATTAATTTATTGCATCCTGTGATTATAGATTGGCTGAATCCACCCTAAAATGGAAGACTAGCGTAAGTTGTTGGCTGTACGAGCTATGATGTTTTTTTTGAGGACATACCTAAACAAAGGCTTCCGTCTTGCACTCATAGTGCAATTTACCCCTTGCCTAATCCTTTCCCGTTCTCCATTTCCTTCACCAGAGCAGTTATGTGTCTCTCCATACTGCCTTTGTCTGCTGTGAGTCCAAAGCTATGACCTGGGAGAATGAGAGCCGGTGTGGGCTCTGTTTTGCAGCTAGGCAGCTGCTGGTGTTCGCTTGTTTGGTTAACGGCAGGTGGGGAGTTGTTAGGCTAAGCTGCAGCTTGCATTGGTGGTGTAGCCACTGGTACTTACTGGCTGATGTGGGGTGTGGTGGTTTGTGTTGGGGTTGTTTTTTTTTTTTTCTTTCCCTAACCATACTTGAGTGCCCTGCCATCTGTATTGCAGTTTTGTTCACAGCAGTTCTGTGGCACAGGGGAATACGAAGGAGGCCCTGAAGCATCCCCATATGTGTAAAGGGACTTTGGTGCAAAAATACTGCGTGCTGTGTGCCAGACTTTGATATCCACTTCCAACAGTGGCATTCACAAGCTCATTTGGCTTCCTGCATTCCTTGGGTGTCTAGGATTGGAGTTGACCAGCCACCTCATTTGGGTGCAAAAGGGTAATAAAAACCTACCAAGATGAAAATCTGAGACAGAGGTGCACGCACTTGCAGTAATGCTGTTTGTTCTGTTCATTACTGCTGCCTTGTGGTCCCCAGTTCTTGTGGTCTGAGTGTGACCGAAATCTAAGCCGTGGAGTGGGGTCCTGTATGTTATGTACGTGGGTCCTCATCTCCAGACTGAGGCCCATGGGTGTTCCTGTAGTGCAAGTGAACAGCAGTAACATGTGCCAGCCCACGCCTTGCGGGTAGAATTGTGTGTTGTACCTTCAAAAACTACAACCAAGTTTATCGAAGTCTGCTTTGTGATCTCAGTTTAAGAACAGAGAGGATATTTTCAAGGGTAACCTTTTTTTCTTTATCTAGAAATACCTTTGTATGAGAAGACTTTGGATGACAGAACTTAATCTAGCAGAGCTCAGAGTAAAGTTTTTCTGTTGGTAAAGTTTTCCACACATGATATTTTGTTTTAGACAACTAACGTGGCTAAAATATCCCATAGGAGCAAGTATCTTAAGTCACGTGCATTTGCAAACAATTGCAGCTAATATATGGATTTTTTAAACTTTGTAATTCTGCTTTGTGCTGCGTACCGTACCAACCAGGGAGCATCCATGTTGGGCCATCTCAATGGTTTCTTCTCCTGTGTTGAACCCCTGCTGTCTATATGTACAGGGGCTTTGCAGAGGGGAGCTGAGACCTGGGAATTTTATTCCTGGGTTTTACTCATCTGTAAGAAGAGGCTCATCCAAGCTTTTGGAGTAACTGTTGAGAGCTGGCAATGATGTTGGTATAGGTCTTCTCATTTCTTGCACTAGGAGTCTGGCATAAGCTGACTGTCCCTTCCCTGGACTGTTTTCTGTTTCTATTACTCTTGATGCAGTTCTCAATTTCAGTTACTGCAGCCCCATGTATCTGGAGTGGGTTGAGGCTGAATGCATCCCTCCTCTTCGCTTGTTGATGGCTTGTCTTGGGGCCTGTTTCTGGGATGATTCACTTCAAAGTCGCGTTTTGGTAATCCTGAAGTTTGTCAGGATGAATGTTGGTTCCAGTAAATGAAGGGGATGAGCAGTCAGTCTGTGGTCCTGCCTCCCCTTCATTATTAACACCTGAGGACTGTCAGGACAACTCTTGTCATTTTGCTCCTGCTCTTATCTCAGTAGAGCTTGCCTACCAAGACTGAAACATATCTTCAGCATCACTTATGCTCCTGCAAGATTTACAGCTGCTTTAATAAAACGGAGGCAGGACATTAGATCTATTCTCATTCTGCTATCTATTACACTGCTGTTGAAATGCTACAAGTATTTTTTCACAGGGTGAACATCCAGCAAGAGGCCATACCTCACCCTCATGGATGACAGGCTACATCTGAACAGTGAGATACCTCAGCAAGAAGTTGTTTTTTTTTTTTTTTTGCGTTGTTTGAAACCTCTCCTGTAATGAGGCTCCTCCTGGCAGATCAGTCAGGCCGTCCACAGGATCCTGACATGAGTTTTGGCTTGCTGCTAACTATAGTCACTGCGAATCGCTCAGTATGGTTTTCTTTCTCTTGGACGTCACCATGTTGAAAATACTTATTTTTGAACCGATTATTGGTTCAAATTTAACAGAACGCATACTGGCAGCTGGAGGGGTACAGTGGTATTACTTGCTGACAGATAAATTAGTGAATCTCCCAGCTTACAATGAAGATAATATTTTAGAGCACCCATAACAGGGATATTGTGTCAGGTAGGCTCTCAGACGCCTGTGATTTACTTAATAATTCATGCACCACTGAACAGACACTGGCTGATGTTTCCCGTTAGTGATGCGTGTCTGGTCAGCAAAACTTCAGGACTTCTTTGTGTCAGAACGTCTGCCTATAAACATGGCTGAAGTTGAGTGACGCACCTTGGGGAAATACATGGAAATCCTGCAGCAGAAAACAGAGCGGGAATACTGAATGTGAGCAGGCTGGGGAACAGATGCTTTTATTTTTGGAGAAGTATAGTGATTTCACTTGTAGGTTGCACATAACTAACTACAGTGAGATTCAGAAATTCCCTTGGCGGGGGTGGGGGGGGGCGGGCAAAATCCATCCTTTCATTTCACCTCTGGGGCCCCGGCTGGCTGCCTCAGAGTATAGGTGGGTGGATGGGGGATTGTGTTTGTCTGTGTAAACAAAAAAACACATGAACAAAAGCCCTGTTCTCAACTTGTTACTTAGCAGTTGTGGAATTTCATACCATAGAAATTATATTGTCATGTATTACATACATAAAACTTGTCAGAAAGATTTTGTACACCAATAACAATTGATCTGAGATAGGGGACGTGTAAGTCATTGAAAGGGGTTAGATGAGTTTTTTGGGGCTGGTGGTTTGGTGGGTTTTTTTTTTGTTGTGGTGGTTTTTTTTTTTTTTTTTTTTTTGAGTCTACATTAAAGCACCCAGAGTCAGAGGAGATATTAAACTATTATTTGTGTCAAATCCACCCTCAGCTGAAGATCAGCATGATAAAAGCAAGCAAATCTGCAGTATAACAAAATATTTCTTCAGTAAAGTGACGCTGTGTAAGATAGCTGTACGTCTGTGATATAGTGGAAAAACTAGCTGTCCCAGCTGCAGGAATTGAAAACGCTATTGCTTTTTGTACATCAGGACTCAATATTAAAGTTGTTTCAGTGACAGCTTTAGCTAGTTTAAATATTTACTGTTATTATAGCTCTATTGTGCAACAGTGAGACATTGTGTCTGTCAAGCACTAGGCGCACTTGCTGCCTGAAAGAAAAGAATGACACAGCCCTAGAAAATTGTGGGGAGATTAAGAGAGGAGAGGGGGAAAAAAAAGAGAATGTGTTGCCTGGGAGGGCTAACCTGAAATTTGGCAGTGTCTTCAGTGGTTAAAGCTTGCTTCTGAAAAGTCCCTACTAAGCAAATGCTTCACTGATGAAAAAATATGAGCGGTGCCTCTGCTTCTCTTGTACCCTTCCTGCTCAAGGATTACTGAAGCTTTTTTTGCCTTTTAAAATCTCACTAACATTGCTGGGGCTTGAATTTGTTTTTTAAAATTCTAAAATCCTCTTTGCTGTTGTTACCCTGTAACAAGGCAATAGTTTCTTCTGCGCTTCCATTTTTAGCAAATGGGAAGTCCCTGGTTGTGTGCCCCACTGGAACTGGTGCCGTGCTTGGATGCTGCTGAAACCTGTAACGCTGGCGTGCTTGGTACGCTGAGAGCTGCGCTGGAATGAGGCAGCAAAAGCTGGGAACAAGAGTTGCTTTGTGAGGGGTTAGTCTAGGCTACCCTGTTTAGTTGGGTTGTTGGGGTTTAGTGGTGTTGGAAGTTGTGGTGTTATCATACCATGCATTAGAGATGCAAATACTTGTACATACATAGACACACCTTTTCTTTTTTTTTCTTTTAAATTTTTCCTGAGGGGAACTAGACTCTGCCTGCTGGTTTGTGTGTGTTTGGCACTTTTGCTGTACTGTTATGCTCTTTCTTTTCCCTAGGAAACCCATAGTGTTTCCTTGCTGTAACTTTCTGCACTTTATTTTTGTAAATTTCCTGTTTTGTTGGTTTCTTACCATTGACCTCAAAGCTCTGCATTTCCCAGGTGCCCTCTCACTGGGGCAAAAGAGCGACTGGGCCGCTGCCTCTGCTTGGCAGCACAGAGAGCAGCTGGATCCCGCCTGGAGGTCTGACCCCAGAAAGGTCCCTTCATCTCCTCTGCTACAGGAACAAGCAACAAACTTTAGGAAAGACGCTGGGTACCGACATGAAGAAACTTTTCCTGATTTGTAGTTGCTTTTCAATTGATGTGTCAGCTGCCCAGGAATGCTTGCCAGGGGATACATTGACTAGTTAGGTTTATAAAGAAGATAAATGTGTTTTTAGGGGAGGGAGGGAAACCTCTTAAGGGAAAATAACTGCTTAGACACACTTAGATTTCCAAGTAATTCTCCTCACTCCATTTCCACGTGGCCAGGCAAGTCTAAAACATCACAATTCCTCTCCTATAAAGCCTGACAGTCGCATGTCCATCAGTTTATAGGCACTGACTGTATTTCCCAATCTGGGAGACCTTATGTATTTAAAGGCTTTTGCTGCGGCTCAAACAGCTCAAGAGAAGCTTTTGTATGGAATACAAAGCTATGTTGCCATACAAATACAGCAGTCGCTGAGTATTTATGACTTTGTAACAATGTATCTGCAGTATTTGTGGGAGTGTTTCTAACAGAAATGGGGAGTTTCCCCAGAGAACAGATAATTTCCTGAAAATGTTTACTCAACCTATTTAAAGTAGATTTTTAATTAGCCTAGAGCTGTAAGTGGGATAAAAACTTGCGAAAATCTGTCATTATTTTAAAATCCCAACATTGTCTTTTTGGCTTATTTTTATTTGTAAATATTTTTATTGTCTTGGAACAATAATTTGTTGAAATCGGAAAAATAATATGACTCTCAAGGCTCAAAAGTCTGAACATCATCAAATTCACTCCCCTCTTCCAAATTTGAGTGTCACATTAACATGTAGTTATGAAGCAACATTTACGTATATTTAAGGGTTTCTGATTACAAGTAGTTTTCAGTTTTTCCTAACTAAGGGTTAAGTGCAAGCATCTCAGTGCCTGCAAAGCAGAGCTTCACCACTACTGAGAGCTTGAGGGGAGGCTTGCTAGGAACAATTCAGATTCCTAAAGATGTCTATAAATAATCTTTACTAACCTCTTAGTTGTGCATTAAGATCTCTACGGAGGCAGTTTTGGCTAACATTTGGCACACTGACCCCTTTTTAAACAAGTTTGTGCAAAGTTCAAATAACTAGGGTAGGGGAAATGTATTTAAGCTCCTACTTATCTGAAAGTTAAAATATTCTCTTATATCCTCTGCAGGTTGCATACAAGATTTTCTTTTTTTTTTTTTTTTTTTGTGTATGAAATAGGGCAAGTTTTTAGACCATTATACCTGTTAACCATATTTATTCCTTTACTTTTGCCGCATAAATGCAGTAGAGATTCTTCTGGTTTTGCTCTGGATATCACTTACCTTAGGCACCCTATTAAACAAAACACAATTTCCTTGTAAACCCAACTCTTATAATCACTTTAATGCATTAGTAGGTAATTAGTACCGATTTACATAGTCTGACTTTAGAAATTAGCTTCACTTTCAGACAATTATTTAAACTAGTGATGGAGGGCAATTATTATTCATAGGAAAGACAAATTTATATACCAAGTTTATACAAAAATGTCTTAACAAAAAGTAAAAACTAAATTGTGTGTATTAAACTTCATAATCTTCATAACTTTTCATAATTTCCTCTTTTGTGCATAAAACCTACTTTTAAACAACTATCAAGCATTATGGAAAAATCAAAACGAGTTTAAAAACAATTAACCAAAGCACACAATGTATCTGTATATAAATCCTCAGCTGGCATCTTGAGAAAAAAAAACTGGCAAAGAAAAAAAGTAAAATTCAGTGCTGACTTCACAAGAAGGCTTATTAATTTGCTTTAGTCATACTGGACTTCTTCCAGAGTTGGCACAGGTGAGAGATTCCAAGATACCATAAGTGCAGCCACGTCAGAACAGTATGCGCTGGAGCCCGAGGCTCTCCGAGCCCAGTGCGGAGGCGCGTGGGATGCCAAGCAGAGGAAACCGATGCACAGCAGGCTGATGAACTGCACTGTAAGAAATAATGAAAAATGCCAGTTATTCAATAGACTGGCCATCTTTGTTTAGAACAAGATCAAACACTGTATTTGTTGCAATGAGTAGGAGAGAATCAAAACCACAGTCTGCTCCTTCAGATCCACCGGCTGGATCTCAACTCCGTTGTTCTCCTCCCCCCTTGCATAAGGAAAGTGTGATGATCTATAGGGAGGCACATGAGCAACACAGCTACAAATTTTGCCCTGGAGTTGGAGGCTTGACTGTTTGGAGAGTCAGAATATTAGCAACAGAAATGTAGTTCTTGAATGTCTTATCTGAAACTCTTTTGTAACAATCGAACACTCAAAAATCTCCTGCAATTAGGCATAAAAAAATAGTGGTCTGTCTTCAGTTACACTATTTTTTTAATGTTATTTTTTTTTTTAAACACTGAATGTTCAGTCCTCTGAAGTGGTATACCCAGTATTGTTGTGTACACCACTGAATACATTTCTTCACTTTTAGAAAAAATACTGGAGTCTTAAAAAACAAACAAACAAAATCAAGACTTAATTGTGTTGAGTTTGTACTGAAAGCTTAAATTTCAGACATGCAGTTAGTTTCTCAGAGGATTTTAGGGTTTCACCTTATGTGCATGTTTTCCAGTGCATGCAGGTAAATGAACATTCCCTTTCCAAGTCTGTTATTTCTCTGTCAATATGATCTCCTTGAAAGTTATGTAAAAGAGAGAAGGAAAAAAATGACCTCCAAACCACCAAGGTTGTTTTTTTTTGTTTGTTTTTTTTTTTTTTTTTTTATCTTGCCAGGGCCATTCTACTACTTCACAGCTGCACACATGCCTCTACATAAACTCTTTGCTTTTCAAATACCAGTATGTTCAGTGCTATGGTATTGTAAGGCCTCTGAACAAATCTGATAGAAAATGGCAAGAAAGCAATGGAGAGGCAATACATTGCAGAAGAGGAGAACTTCGGAGTTTGGTGTGGATAATTCACAAAGAGATTTGATTGCATGTGCTGGATAAATTGTATTTTGCAAGTTCTCCCACATCTAATTTACCTTCTCTCTCCCACATAACAATTTTCTAAAAGTGACAGAGATCACCTATTCTGATCCCAGGGGTAATTCCCTCTCCCTTCTTGAATGATTCATCTCACTTTAGCAATCTGCAATTTATAAGCACCTCTGCTATTACCAAGTTTTTCATAATAGTTTTCTCCAGTTTCAGAGCTTTTAACATTCAAAGCTTTTTTGCCCATTTAGGTAGGTGACTTCAGCTCCACTCAAGGAACTAGCTGTCAGGAAAGCCGTTTGTGGAGACAGTATCATCACCTGTAAGCTTTCCAGCTCTTAGATGACCATTGGTCTCTTGGTTAATCAGCATTTCTGGACACATTCTTGCGTCTACGCCTTCCAACTTTAATTTGATATTCAATATGTTTGATACTGCACGTGCAATCAGTATGTAGGTCTAAACTCATAGCTTTTAGTTGTGTAAGATCAATTAGTTGCAGTAACTAATGGGAACTCTCTTCAACTGCATCCACAAGCCAGGTAAGTGTCTAACGGCTTGCAAATCTGCTCTGCAGTAACAAGACTAGGTTGACACCTGACAAAAAAATAAGTTCTAGTATAAACCAGAATGTATGAGGATTATGTTTTATCTTATGAAATCAGACCTCCGAGATGCACTTTCATTCTGCTGTTACGTGAATGCACTCTGATGGGAAGTACTTCCGCAAGTGTTACTTTCCATGACAAATAACGTCTGTGCATGTGGTCATATACATGCTCTTACCTCTGCTAATTAGGCATCTGTTCCTTGTCTGTTGGGTTCCTAGTTGGAGACTAAAAAGAAATAGATGCAATTAATATATAGTCATGTATATTAATGATAAATTAGGCCAGTGCAGAATGTCTTTCAAAGTTGAATAATTCACAAAATACTTACCTAGGATGAGTCACTTTTTACGTGTTTTACTTCAAATGTGTATACAACATGTGTCCCTGGAAGCAGGGGAGCAAGAGGCATCTCCAAAAACAAGCAGGTGTTGTGTGGGAGAAGGACATGCAGTGGATTTTGTACGAGTTTTCCTTCTAACAGCATGCCTGATCTTTACTGATGGCAATCAGGAGAGGCTGAGGGGTACATGGATCACCAGTTTTCTTGGTGAACTCAGTCAACAGTTTGACTATCGGCTTGCCTCGTGAAGATTTGATTTGGTGACAAATGGGCAGGAAACTGATTTTTGTTATTTTCTTGTTTTTAAATCTGAGCATTGTGTGAAGCTACAAAACACTTAAGAAACCGGAAATAAGCCAGGCTAAAGATGTAGCTTCACAAGGACTTGGACACTATTGCAAACTACCTACAAATAAGTATTTTCAAGACTAGAAGTCCTTATTGAAATGTATGATGTTGAAGTAATGAAGAAAAAAAATAATCTTTTCTATGTCTTCCTCACTCTCCACATAAACAAAAGCTTATATGTGCTTCAGGATCCTGAGTTATTTCAACTTTGCTAACTGGGTTGAGTAAAGAAGTTTGAGTTCTCATGGATCTAAATGTCAACATTAGGCTCTGTGTTTGTCCATCTTCTTATTGACCTATCAGAGACAATGGAAATTGGTTGGTGTGCAAAATTAAGTGCCCTTTTTTTTAGCTTTCAGGGAATTCTACTTAGATACTACCTGCAAGCTGGAGTGACATCAACTGATGAATAAGCAATCTGCTAGCAACTTGGACTAAAAACAAGGTGCTGATGAGGGCTGAAGAATGAAGCCAGACATTTAGGATGGTGAACCTAATCAATAACCTGCCAGTTTGTGAAAGGTGCATAGTGCTCTTTTGAGTGGTTTTTTGGATTAAGCTGAGGGAGATATTTGGTCTCTGGCAGCTGGTTGAGCAAACTTAATTAAACTAGACTGGCTTTACTGTCAAAGGCATCTACAAATTTGGAAATCAAAATCTGGAAGAAGAAATTCTGTGGAGGATGCCTTTACTGCAGTGGATGATCTGGCCATTTACTGTGCCTGACAGGAGTGGGCCAGTATTAAACAGTCTATAGCAACAGATAGTAACATTGTTCTTCTTGGCTATGAAGACCACTTTCAGTTTAAGTACTTACTGATTTTAGCAGCTAAGAAATAAATGGTTTCAGCTGAAAAAAGCTTCTGACCTTTCCACAACAGGCCACCTACCCTGCCAGTCTTGCCAAGGATCCCAAGACTGGAACAGATGCAAAGACTGCATTGCTCATTTGCCCCACAGGTATCTGTCACTGGAGGACCACTAAACATGTGATATGTTTCCTAAGACCCACTTTCATTTAAAACTATTATGTAAGTTGTTGGTATTGAATAATAATTTTGTAAAAAGTCAAGTGAAGCTTAACATTTGCTTATTGCAGTATTGGTCTTCTGAAGTCCATCTGAGTATCTGGGTTGTCTTCTGTGGCCGCTATCTTGCTCATTACCTAGCAATGAAGCAGTGCCACCTACTACTCGGTTCTTGTTGCTACGCCAAGAGTGGAGAGCTGAGTATGGGTCATTCCCTGTTTTGATGAGCAATCTTACACTATACTAGCTGTATCCCTACAAAGTTCAAGGTTCTACAGACATTAGCTATGAGGGGATAACTAACTACAAGCAATTCAAACCATCTTATGTAGTTTCTGCAATCTTGCACTTATTTTTAGATGCTGGATGACTAAATCTGTGGGATGTGGCACATAAGGTGCCATAATGTAACTGCAATAGAAGGCAGATTTTGAAATCTCATTTTCAGAAACAGCTAAATGAGACTCATATAGGTAATTCAGATGTCCAAAGATGTACATGGGCATCATACAGGTGTTTTAAAAATTCTTATGTACAAGAAAGTATGGACATGGAATGCATGTGAAAGCTGCATTGTCTTTTAAGACTTTAAAGGAGATTTGTTATGTCATGTTTACATAAATGTCTAAGCTGCTGCCATTCAGATAAGATATTATCAATGTCTATGAGCAAGACCATATGTATATTGTATAGCACTGAGATAAATCATTGTCTGTGCCTGTACTTTCTGCAAATGAACATTCTACACACTTAGTCCTTATTTAGTTGCTTTTAAAATAGGTTTTTGTACATGTTTCGCTACAAGAGTGACAGAACTTTTTGCTTTGCAGTTGAGGTTTTTTTGGGGGGTGTTATTCAGTCCTATATTAAACTGCTGCAAAATGAGACGTGAACTTTGAGATAGCATCAAATGTTATAATGGAAGACTGAACTGAGTGCCACTCTCATTAATAACTTTCATTACAGCGGAAGCAAGATCAAACTTATCAAGAAACTAAAAATTATGTTCCATACTAATTTATAGGAGATATTTTCTTTTCTCATTAAAACAAAATAAAATTCCTTTTCTAATAGGCTTTTGATGCGATCTCTTTAAATCCTCAATCAAGTCTTCAAAAACCATCTGCGAAAAAGATTATCCAAATCCTGATTTTGAACATAGAATCTGGAGCGAGAGGCCCATGTTTTTAAAGGTACAGCTGGACAGTCTGTATTAAGATACAAAAAACTAGAATTCATGAAACAAATCTGAGAACTGCTAACATTCATACATACCGCTCTATTAAATGGCATGTGGAACAAAAAGTCTCTAAAATAAGTGCTCTCTGGTCTGCTTTCCTTAGGAGCTACAAAAGAGAAAATAATGTGATTTTCATTTTCATTTCAGGATATTTTATTTCTGTCTGGATTTAGGTATTGGTCTTCTGAGATCCTTCTTTATTCTTGCCATCAACATGCCTCCATCTGTAGAGGGAGTTCCATCTTTTAGAAGTTCTTATTTTCAATAATTTAAATCTTTGATAATAAAGTGCATTGGTGGACAAGACAGGGGCCTCCATAATGATTCTTCCCATTTGTATTTCTACAGTGCAAAGCTGCTGATTTAACTGCGTCACAGGATATAAGGTAGTGTAACAGAGGGCAGAGAGGTCAGGATTGGAAGGGCACATAGTGATCATTATCTGAGTAACTAAATAATACAAGCCTTACTGTTTCACAAAATTTACAGTTCTGGTGTTGATACTACTTTTCTGCTGGTATGATTCAATAATCAAACTCTGGAGAGAGAGGACAGCTACAGAGGCAGGACTGATGTGGCCTTAAAAGAAAACTCTTTCTTTTTAAGGGTTTTCCCTTAAAACTTTTCAAAAATCACCCTCATGTCAGTGTGAGCTTTATCTTGCCTACAGCAAACAGGAACATATGCAGTGATTCCAGGCCCTCAGGCTCCGAGCACCTTGTGACGGCTGATGGACTGAGCCTGTTCACATCCTCAGGACACTGCACCCTACTAACCTCGGAGGATATTGAAGCTGAAATATGAACAGTCGGGACTGTAACTCTGCCACTGGACCAGCAAGAATTTCCCTTAATTACAGTATCTCACCAGTCCTCATAAATACAACACTAATTGAAACCAGTACTGTGGATTATTTTTCTATCTTGGAGTAAGGCAATGACACCTTTAGGTGATAATTTTAAATAGTGATATACAAATGGTACTAAGTCTAATGTGAAAAAGAAATACTAAGTTTCCCTTCCAAGAATGCGTATGTACTGAAGTTTACAGAAATTATAGGCCTAACATCAATACCATATAGTACAATCTTTTCATAACAAGAAGAGAAAATAATTTGCGGGAAATGCAGGTGATTTATACTGCTCCAGACGACATTCACTCACGAAGGGGAAAAAAGCATCTTAAATGACCAATGGTACAGCTTTTATAAATGAGTCACAATACTAAACTGCTGTAGCAGTGGAAAGTTCATCAAGAATTTGTAAGTGCAAATTTATAGCTGATTTACAAATAAAATATTGAAGTCATCAAGTAAATTGTTCTAAGGAAATCATCTACCCTAATTGTGATGAAGCAGCAGAAAAGCTGAGCCACAAAGACTTGGTAAATTTTCTGCCCCATTAACCCTCAGTGAGCTCATCTTTGGGATGAAACCTTGACTCTGCTGAAGGCCTGATTACATTACAATAACTTAAATGTGGCAAGATACAGAAAATGCTTGTTATAAATTCAATGGCTGATCCAAAAGTCTTTTTATGTTTTGGATCAGACTTTTGCAGTATACTTACAGTTCAAGGCTTCAATGTTCGGAAAGGCAGTGAAAGTACAACTCACCATTCAGATTTTCCTTTTCTAGTCTGTTTCCAACAGTGGTTTCTCTAAGGCGGTGCACTTTTTCCTTCAAGTGAAAAACAAGCATAAAACCAGCAGCAGCAATCAGTAACGCAAGTTTACTGTAGGAATAATGAATAACTATAAAAAGCTGGATTCTTTAGCATTCTGAACACCAAACGTCTCTCTCCAGGAAAATAATTTTAAAAGAATAAAAAAATGTCTATGATGCACTCTAAGTAGATGTTAATTTTAATGTTTATACTTAAGAGTCTTGTGGAGTGTTTTTTTCCCCATTAGTAAGTTACACTGATTCTGATGTTAGATTACAGAGGCTTGGAGGTTTATTTTTTTGCTTTGGACAAGCAGTTTCTCCTTAGAAAATCCTGGTGAAGACCAGACAACTGCAATGATAGCATAAAGTAAATTCACCATGTTCATATGGGGGTAACAGTGAAAGACTTTTCTATGTTACAAAACCAAAAAAAAAGTCACACATGCAATGCAGGTTATAAACCACCACTAGAAAGTAGCTTTTCCCTGAAACAGTGAAAACAGGCCAAGTAAATCCTCCTTGAAATACAGGCATCTTCTAGTTAACCAAGAAAAAAAAAGACTTAGGACTTAGTGCTCCCGTCTTTGCACAAGATTAGATATCACCTTCCTCCACAAGTAACTCCCCTGACCGATGGAGCAACACCAGCAATTCCCATCTGCGTGCTTGGCCACAGAGAGAGATTCAGAAGGGGGCATCCACCACACTCTCGCACTGCTGTCCAGCCAGGGAACTGGGCTCCTAAACTGTCCTAAGCTCTCACACTTTTTCTGTTAAGTGTTCCACTGCGATGACAAAGCTCATACTCTTTCTTCAGTAAATGCAAACACAAAGAGCATTCAATTTCTCCTTGTCGGCAGCATCTGATAGCTCTCCCACTCTGCAGAGCAGCAGACTAGCTTTCGTTTTCCTCTTTCTACTAAACACAATTAAAGGACAAGAAGAAAATATTTTTGTTAATGCACAACCTCATATAAACCGAGGGCATAACCTCTTCCTCCAGCTGTTTTGCTAGAAGTAATTAACAAACCTCCTCACCGTGCCTTTCTCCTTAGCTTCTAGCTTTGATGCAGTTCTTTCAGTGACTCAGTGTGTGGGCTTTTGTAAATCCTGTTTTTGTGCACCTCAGTTTACTCCATACATCGAATATAAAGGAGCTGAGGAGCACTGCTAGCAATTGTGAATTTCACTAAGTAGATTCAGCGCACTCACACAGGCACAAAGCCTGATGGTAGTCAATATATATTACCAATGCATGCTTGATACAGTTATGTTTCTGTTAGTTGATGGTTTGTTCAGCTACAGAGGGTTTGTGGTTTCATAGAAGATGCACAGACCTAAGCATCACCTAGCAGTTTAAAGTAGAAGTCCTGAAAGATCAACATCTTTAACTCAGAATTGTAACCAAATGCAACAGCACCTGAAGTCAGGCAAAATAAACTCAGAAAGCCTCTGAGTAATCAAACAACAGTGGAAACGGGTTTCTAGAAGACTCAG
Organism: Chlamydotis macqueenii; assembly: GCF_036417535.1. Classification (NCBI taxonomy): domain Eukaryota; kingdom Metazoa; phylum Chordata; class Aves; order Otidiformes; family Otididae; genus Chlamydotis; species Chlamydotis macqueenii. The sequence goes on from NC_141559.1 coordinate 28,067,243, forward strand.
AACCATAAGCAGCAAGTTCCCTGGGAGCTGATGGGCATATAAATCATGACTCTTATTTTTGACCTCACATGTAGAAGCCAAAATACAAGAGGTTTTTTTGGAACTGGATCAAGATTCCAGTCAAGAAACATAAATTTCAGACTCCTACCTGCTGAGTGGACTGTAGGCTCTGTTTTTCATTCTGCCACTGTTTAAATCTATCAAGGGCTTGGTCCACAGAAATTGCCCCCTTTTTCACCTGTTCCTGCAAGTGGATGAGTTCTTCCTGTTCAGCAGGGATGCTGTGTTTCACAGGGCTATCAGTTACTGGGGCAGCGTGGCCTCTCTGTGCCGCTACAAAAACGTAGAAAGGTAGAAAATATTATTAACCCATTGCATTCCTTTCTCTTTATGATGCAAGCACTTTTTTTTTTTCAACAAAGGCATGTAAGCAGTACTTTTATAATCTGCCATCACTAAAAATGCAACATCTTTAGCATGTTTAGGGCGTCTCCCCTCCTCCCTTTTCTCCTTTCTGTTTGGGCTTTTTTTTTTTTTTTTTTTTTTTTCAATGAGAGAAACGCAATGAACCAATGAGGATTCTACCATTACTCTTTGGCAGCAGAGTAGCATCTTAAACATTTCATCGATTACTATTGCCCTGATTCATGGATTCTCCATTAGTGTCAGTTCATACAAGAATTTCCTTCTACTGCTACAGCTATAGTACTGACATTTTAAAGGAAATTGTTGCTATGTTAAGGCAAAAAAAATCCAGAGTGCCTTTTTTTCCCTTCCTTCTCCAACTTCACACATCAGCTTTCTCAAATGCTGGGGCTGAAATTTGGTTGGAAAGCATTTTGAAATTTCACATGATTTGTGTCCTCCAAATTATTGAACACATTGCCGTGACAAGAAAACATTACAACCTAGTCCTCCTAGAGATTATGATACAGGTGCACAGCTGAAGGGGAGTGACAGGGAGATGTGTGTTATCAGATTCACAGCTTGGTCCAGGGAGGTATGGCGCCACACATCTCCAGGATACTGAAACAGCCGATCCAGAACATGAGCAGCCATGAAACAGGGCTTTCCCAGCCCTGTATGAGGCTGTTGCAAAGGTGCCATAAAGCACCTGTTTCACTGCCCAGGGAATGCACCGGGTTAAGTTTTTTCCTTAATTATGATTTGGGTCAGTTTTATCTGCTGTGTTATGCACCAATATCTTTATTTTCAGTGAGAAAGGACTGTGCAGAGGGAAATACACTAAGGAAGTGAAGAACCAGCCACTGTGGCTTCTCCCGCTCCCTCCTTTTGATCATACTCTATCCTAGCGCATACTAGCCATGAATCTCTGCTGTTCTGCATCTCAGCTAATTGCTTCTATTTTGACAGAGTAATGATGCTAATGCCTGGCATCTGGTAAGATCATTTGGAGATCAGACCAGTTTAGGTAAAAACTGCATTTTTTGTATCAGCAAAAGGAGGGGAAGTGGAGTGTATTTCCTCAGACTCATAAAACCTACTCTGTTTTATATAGATACATGTAACTTTTGCAGAGGTATGCTTCCAATATTCCTGCATAGGGAGGTCTAGAAGGTCCTGTATTATTTTTCAAAGTGGTTTAGCATTCATGAAAAATAATGTCAGTTGCACTGGAGACTGCAGCTCCCCGCTGCAGAAATAAATAGGCAATTACGTGCTGCTCTATATGCTTTAATCCTGACCTGCTACTTGTTAACAGAAGAGGAAGAAAAAAAAATCTTGACTCAGTTCATTCATTTTGTATATAAAATTGTTAATTATTTTAGGGTACCATTAACAAAATTTATGGTAGCAACATTTTGATGTGCTACAACTCAACTAACAACTGCACTGCCCCAAATAATTCATTTTACATGGATCTTGCGTTACCCAGGAGAGAACAGTTGCTCCCCACACTGCTGCCTTTCCATGGCTGGAATCAGTGCACAGCTGAGCCCTTCCATCCTTCCTTTTCATGGTTTTAATCATAACGGAGAAAGGAAACAGAAAAGTGTAAAGCAACTCTGACTTTACAAATCTTTCCCACAAGACTGTAACTTCTATTTTTTTTCTTTAATCCAATCTCTTAATGCTGCAACACTATAAAGGCTATAAATCATATGTGGGAAAATAGATGCAAAATCAGTCAAAATCAAGTCACAGCAAATCTCTACTAGTTCTACTGAAAAACATCAAGGCAGTTAAAGAGCTAAATTAAATTCCATACCGGCCTTCCTGGCATCGCAGTACATCCTGTCATTTTCACTGGACACTCGAGTGGCCTTTTGCTGAAACACTGCAACAAAATTAAGAATATAAGGAAGTGGGTGAAAAAACGGCAATAAAAACCATCACACATTCTGAGGAGGCTCATGAAAGCAGGCTGGAATAAATTTCTTGTTCTAGCCTAAGCGTACTTCTCAACCCACCTGTCAGTCTAATGTTAATTACTTGAAAAATTGTGTTGCACAGAATGGCAGGATTACTGATATTACAGATACCATGACAAGAAGCTTTCAAGAAAGTAAAATACACTTATCACATTAACATATCACTTGCTTAGAAAAAAACATCTAGATCTTGGAGTTCTTCACATGGTACAGATACCTACTGTAGCCTGTTTCTTATTTTACAGGGAAAGCTAAAGCAGGAAAACCCAACAGTACTAGGTGAGAATAACAATACTGCTAAAGAAAGAGTATGTGTATATTTTTGTCTACTTTATTCAAGCACCACGAACAGCAAAGCATGATCTCTATTCCATTAGTGTAGCCCATCCTCCCCATTTCTGTGAGGTGCCCAGAGTACTGCCAGACTGGATACGCCGTGAAATGCTGCAGTCAAACTTTTGCTGGTGGCACATGTAAACCCAGAAGGTGGGAATTGCTTGGGTTCTGACTTAGCTACTGCCATACAGGCTTTCCCTCTGAAGTCTCAGTTCTGATTTTCTAAAATCAAACTGATAAGCTAGAATAATTCCTTCCCCGTTAAGTAACCTTTCTGACATCACTGCAATGCAGCAAGCGTGCCAGTTCAATGGAGCAAATATTTGCTTGGGGACCAAGGCGCAGTACAAGGGAGCTCTGCTCAAGCGGCAGAGCAGGCACGCTCTGCACGGTGCCCCGCAGTCCTGGCTTCTTGCTTCTGCTGACCAGGGAAAGCCAGTGGATCTTGGTTTGCTCCCTGCCTGCCTGCTCAGGCTGCTTTGTATGATCCCTCACTTCTGTCAGGGAAAGCTGTAAAATGGATGATCAAGACTGCTGTGCCATCTAAAGTCTGCACATGCTACATGCGGAGGTGAGGAAGGAGCAATTCCTAAGCCTTATTTTCTACATTGCTGCAGAATAAAGTCTTTACGCTAACCCCTGAGTAGGCTTGTATGGAAGGCGATGATGAATGAAAACAGCCGGGAACCTGATGTTCCTTAAAATGTTCCCAGGCTAAATGCAGAGAATAAAAACTGTACAGGCAGCACAATCTGCTGATGTTATGTCCCTTGTCTCAGGCTAACACTGACAGATTGTAACTTTTGTCATACTCCTCTCTTCTCTGTAATTCTCAAAGAATCCTGCTAAATATGGTTGCGGTGTTTTCTTCTACACTTGAAACAGTATTCCCTTTTTAAAGAGGAAATTAAAGTAACCAGAACACAGAGGTAATGCAGGCAGCCTGAATTTTACTGCATAAGGAAGAGAAGGGATAAACCCAACAACGTCCCTGATTGGAAAGCACTTTAATTGATAGGCTTTGAAATTTCTGCTGAGTTTTGCAGTGTTGGAGTAATCAGGAATGGAATTACTCTTCCAATTCAAAGTAAAATTGTTAAAACCACTTTACATGCCGCATCTTGCTGTAAGTACTTTAGTTGGCAGCAAGTATTTAGTGTGGGTGAGGTAAATCACAACAAATTCCTGTTTCTGGAATGCCTGGGAAGACACATGCACACACCGCTGTATCAGTGCCACAGGTTTAGCAAAGACTCCAGCAATTTACCCTTTCATTCCCACATTCTAATTACTTATGAACTGCTTGAATACCGTAGTGGAATGAAAGAAACAAGTAATCTTGCACAGGGATATATTCCATTATTTCTTATGGAAGACAAAGTCAATATTCCTTCAGTAAAGCAATATTAATCTAGCAACTTTTGAAAGCCTCAGAATGCCATAGGCCTTCAACTGAGGAAGGATATATTTTTTATATTTTCAGAGCCTCTCTGCCACAGATAATCTGATTAAAAAGTTGCAGTACTTTTATTATGCTTTTTTTACTTCATGTGCACCCTTCAGTAAGAGCTGTATGATCAGAAAGAGAGTCCTTTTGAATTTTTAATCACATTGTGACTGGCTAAAGTACCCATAGATCAAGGTCAAAATCTACAAATTAAATGTCCTGACCCAATATAAGCTATATAATATTTGTCTATGAGGTATCTCCTCTCTCACTTTCTCAGAATTAAAGGAGGCTGAGAGAACTAATAAATAATTCCACTTTATTCTCTCCTCTCTTCCGTTGCTACAGGACACAGACAAAGCTCTTTGCATGCCCTAAATACATTTTTATGTCTTAGGTAGTAAGATCGCTTTTTAGGAATGTAATATAACCTCAATATTTCTCCGGGAAAGCAAACTCAGAGAGTAAGAAACCACTGCAGTATTTTCTAGTAGGACTCTAAACCAGAAAACAACATTTAAAAAGTGTGACAAAACACAAATATTGTGGCAAATATGCAGAACTCTGGGAAAACCCCTAATAGAAGGCTTGAAACATGAGGGAGATCCAAGGAACTCTGAATTGCCTTTTTTTTTTTTTTTACGTCAATCAGACTAGCTACAGATGTTGTTTCAGGCTGTCTGCACATGCAGGTAAATAACGTTATGAGGCTTGAAATGCGGTTAATATTTTCATGGCTATCACCAAGAATAAAAGAGCTAAAAACATTTGAAATCTAAGTCTCTTGTGTATAATTCTGTACCAAGAAGAGCATTTTATAGTCATACAACTGTGCAAGAGCCTCTGATGAGTATAAAGGGTCTAGAAAGAGAGAATGAATTTTTTTACAATAGCTGCAGGTTGACAAAAAGAACAGGAATTTGATTTTCAAAATTAATTGAGGTTCTAACACAAAGCTGTAATGGTAAGGAATCACAGATGCACTATAATGTTTCAAAAATTGCTTAGTGATAGGCCACTAAGTGATATCATTAGAAACACAGGCAATCAACACCTGGAAAGAGTTACATCATGAGAGAGGACAACTCCTATCAGTTAAGAGGCGATGATGGTTTCTAATTTACATTTTACTTTACCCATCTGAACTATGAAGGATGTTGCCTAATTTGCTGTATTAGCAACACTGCCTCTAAAAATCAAACAATGCTTTGGCACTATACACTAGAATTCAAATAAAGCTAGACTGATGAACGTACCTTCTGGAAGAGTATGTGGGCTAATCATACCTAATACTTCTTACTCAACACTTTCAGCAGAACAAACACAAAGGAGAAGATACACACCGGGGGGGTGGGGGGGAATCAATAAATATCACTACTTTGAATTCATTTGCTTAGGGAAATTCAAGATACATTTATTAATCAACTTCACTGAGCTGATGTTCCAAACAAAATTATCTATTGCCATGACTGCTTTATTTAGGAAACATAGAAAATTAAAATCCAAGGGAACAAAATCTTTATAGAAATATAAGGCTAAGTGATAATGCAAATTAATTAATACACTAGGGTTGCACTTATTAACACATCTCAACTCAGCTGCAAATTGCAGTGAGTTTGTATGCTTCCTCCTTGTTCTTAGTAGGTTTTTGCTTCATTCATTTTAGAGTTAATGAATTCATAATTAACTCATGATTAACAGAAGAATGGAGAAAGAGGGGTGAATTGCTAGTTGGGATACGTTGCAGGGACTGACTCCTATCTCTGCCCACTCCATTTTTTTCCCCCATTATTTAAACATCTTAACTTTTAAACTGTGTGTGTATAGTACCTAGGCAAATAAAACTTGCAAGCTCTTTTTCTGATAAAGATTAGATTGTGAATTAGATGTAGCACAGCAAGGGGTGACAAATACACAGAGAATACTGAGGAAGGAATATAGCAGAATGATGTTTATTATTCAGGAGATGAGAACTCTGCAGATGATTGTTCACACCTTTTTAGATCTCATTTTCCTTTTGTCTGTTTTCTTTGCTAACACAGCATCACTCAGCATGAGGACTAGACAGAGGTCATCAACGCAATGCTAACCAATGAGTTTAGTGAGAGATGATTAAGGACCACTGCTAAAATTTATACAAAATGTTTCACCTAAAAATTCTAGTGATTCATAACATGAAATGAACTAAGGAAATGAGACGCTGTAAACAGTATGGCCCTTTTTATTTTTCCGAGGCAATACAGCTGAGCACAGAACAAAAGCGTATCAGCATGCCACATGACCCTGGTCTAGTCAGGTCCAAGCGCTGTGGAGAAGGGATGGCTGTGCTACGCTGCGCAAGGTAACAAAGCCTCAAGTCCCAGAAGCTGTTCTGTCATGGTAGCATAGGGGTCTGAATGCACTTACACTGTCAGAAGGCGAGGGGAAAAAGACTGGCCAGTTTTAACTGCACTGGTGTGAGAAAACCAGTGACCACATCTGGTACAGGAGTTCTGATCTGTTCTAAATGTGCTGCCTGACACGCAAGACATTTATGAGAACACACAATAGTTATTTCATCAGAATAAAGACTAGGTGATGTCAAATGCACTTGAGAAAGTATCAAACACCCATGCCACTCCGTTATTTACAGTGACCCAATGCATGCTGCCTGAGTGTTTCAGCTACAGCATCATATCCACTCATCGCAACTTCTACAGGCTGTTGTCAGCCTCTACCTGCCACAGCCACGTAATTAGTCAGCTGAGATTGAAAAAAACCCACTTTTCTCAGATCAAAAGTAAAATTACTTTAAAAAGAATCACAGTGTAACAACAATGTGAAAACATTCATCCAAAAATAAACATATGCTCACCAGCAATTCTCTCCCCAATTTACAGTGAGATTCTGAGCCTGTCAGATATGAGCTCAAACCTGTCAGAATTCCAGCAACCTTGGTCCTTGAGGGAGCGACCTCAGGAGACTATGCAGAGACGACTCCCCTACACTGAGGCAAGATAATAAAAGTAATACCAGAACTCCTGCTTACAGAAGGGGTAAAGAGTGAGTGAGACTAGGTACTGGTGGTTAGCGTAAGACGCCTGCAGAAGTGTGGTGGTGCAACCCACCCCCTCTCCTGAGCCGTGATTCCTCCCCTCCTGGGCCAGGGTAAGTCAGGGACAGACCGTGAATACAGGGAACCCCAGCATTAGGGCACCCCCTTAACTCTTGGCTCCTGTTTTCCCCAACAATGGAAACAATAATAACAGTCAATCACCTCCTGACAACTTAATACATCTTGACCTGGGTCCAAACACAGGTACATGATACCAGAATTACAAATTCTGGTCCTGTGTGACTTGTGGAACGCACCAGAACGTTACATCATCCCAGCTGGGTCGAAATGGAAAAGTACCTGACAGAAGTAAATTATTTCAGACCTGATACACAGCAACCCCCAGTGAGACCCATTTTGGTCTTTTGGATGGCAGCATTTCCCTGAGTTGCGATGCCTCTCAGGCATAGCCTTCTTAGACCAAAGAAGTTTAAGGACTGCCTGCTGGCAAAGTCAATGAAAACCCAGGGCGAGGTTTGACTTCTCGAGGCTCAGTTATCACCTGTTAAGGGATGCTGATATGTTGTGAATATTTGCTCTAAACTGGAGAAGGAAAAAGGAACTTTCAACTATAGGCTAGTCTCCTCTACATAGGTATTTCATCTGTAATCTGTAATAAATTAGTGTGAATCTTCATTCTCAAATCTGTAATTAAGGAATTGTTTTAATCATAACACATTCTACTGAATCATTTTGTTAATCTTTAAATTGGTTAATGATTAAGTGCTACTAACTTGACCTTTTGATCTACCTCACACCATTAATAAATCTTAAATTGCTGCTAAATCATAACCATGTGAAATATTTCATCCGCTACAAGCAGGCTGTGTCAATGTACTTGCTGTACCATGTACAATGAAGAGAAGTCCCCCACTGTTGCTCTTGTCAGAAATTTAACTTAGTGGATTATGGAAGCTGGAAGGACTCTAGCGAAGTACACAAGAATATTTGCTCCAGCATTTAAAACCTGAATAGACTTCTGCAGTCTCATTTTTCTTTAGCAGAGAAAAGCAATACGGGGAAGACTCTAAATCTGGTTTTACCAGAAATGTGCTATTTAGAACAGTTTGCTTTTCAGCCAGGCACTATCCGAGAAATATTTTCTCTTTGTGTACCTTATTCAGTATGTTTCAATCTACCAAAGTTCAGACTGCAAAAAATCTGACTGAATGAACACAGAGGATGAAGCCAGTATACCACTTTCCAACCACGTCTGTAAAAATAGGCTAAGTGCTCAAAGACAGCTGAATAGTGGTTCCTAGCATTTTATTCATGGAAAAACACCCCTAAGTTGGAGATATATAATAAAATTCATCTGCAGTGCAGTACTTTATACTCGCTGTGGGAAAGTACTAAAAATCCCGCTGTGGGACATAAATGTTTTGCAGCTTGTATGGGCTCTGAGGCTTCACTTTGGAAACCCCGACTTCAGAGCATTTAAACAATCTGCATAACAAGAATTACTAACTCAGGATGCGATCACTGTATTCCCAGTAATCAGCCTGATAAGTTTCCAAGACACTAACAGTTCTGTTCTGGATTTTGTTTTTCCTCATACCATTTGGGTTTATGTTGTCTATTCTGCACAAGAGATGTTCTGCCTCCCTAAAAATATCCACTGCCTGCTGCGTTTTCTGCATACCCTGTGATTTTGATGAGCAATGAGAATGCTCTTCTCTTCTGGGATAGTAACTGGGAAACATATTTTTCCACTTCTTTCAACCCTAGTGTGAAGTCTCACGGACAGCTATATTTAAATAGTAAAATGTTTCCAGTGCACAGAGGGGAAGTGCATCCCTTCAGGGATTTGTGAGAGGTCTGCAAAGGAACAAAGGTGTATGAAGTTTTATTTACACTCTTGTAAGACAGGTGTCCTTGCTGCACAGAGCCCCTCTCATACTGGTGGTCGCTGGTAAGAGGTAAATGATCAAACTAGGACAATAATGTAATCCTTAAGCCCTGAGGTAGTCCTGGTAGGTCAGACTTCAGAAATGGTAGGTAAGCATTACAGAAACTCATGCACCTGTCCTAAGAATATACTGGGGACTTCGGTTTCCAGCCCAATTAAATCTGGTATCAATACGAAGCGTTACAATTGCACAGTAAACTGAAAACACAACACCTTCATACATTTATGTAACAGTTGTTTTGGCAGCATGAAATAACCTACAAAGGAATACTAAGCACCTGAGGAATGGAAAGGGAGTACACTAAGAGTGCACACCATCTGGACAACAAGCTATTTGGCACCAATTTGCAGCTCCATTGGTTGATGAGCCTTTCACATAGAAGGCAGAATTCTTGCAGTGGTCTAAATTAAAGATCAAATGTACTCTCTGTTTGTTAAAGATGCAGTGTTTAGCAGTGTTCAATACAGTAGTTTGCACATTCGTTAAAATTTGAAAATAGAATAAATGAAACCGAGTAACAGCGATTAGAACACTTATGTTTTAAATCTTTTAACTCACTCACGCTTCCCAGAATTTACTTGTAAGCAAATTCAGGTCAGATGCTCAAACTGTAAATTGTCGTAGTTCAGTTATGACAACTTGCATCATTGAGTGTCTACTGGCTAGGTTTCAAAGTGTAGATCCTGCTCTGAACGAGACTCTGCAAACCAGCTCATGAAGCCCCATGTTTGTTTCCTACAGATCAACAGCTCCACTATCCTATTCTGCAGAGCACCAAGTGGCAATCTGCACCAAGCAGGCTTTCTGCCTGGTGTAAGCCTGTACTTCCACGTATTTTAAAGAGGGCTATTCGCTCACTTTCTTTGTTGCTATTCTCATGGAAACACCACCACTTTTGTTTAAAGGAGAAGATACTCTTCTGTAACTTCACGAACATCAAGATGTGGTGAAAGCCCTCACAGGACTTCAGCCACTTGATTTGTCGTGATGGATACAAAAAATAAATTTAAAAGGAGGCCCCAGCATGCAATCCAAGGGGCAAAAGACATTTCTGCTATGCAATGCTTACACTATTTTTTGCCAATAAATGAGGCCATTGCCTCTATGGGTACTAAAGGGCAGAAAGAAATCCTCCTCTCGCATCTCTGCATGGTGCTATCACAATAGCCCCTGCAATCCTTGGAGCATGAAGCTTCTTCGTTCCATGAACTCCCAAGGTACCCGAGAATCCAGTCGTGGGTGCCTGTGTAGCCTTAATTCAGCCCTCCTCTGTGCATCATGCTCCATTCTCTAACCCCATTTTTCCCACAGGACGTGTGTCTTACTGAACACCAGAAGGGAACAGTTATGAAGATCAACCAGAACTGTGCAGTGAAGACAACCCATTTCTTATGGGAATATTATTTAATTTGTTTTAGAACTTAAAAGGTATTTAGTGAATGGAGAGAGAATATAGAGGAGGGAAGGATGCCACAGGTAAGTAGCTAAAAGTTGGTCTGCAGAAGAGGACTTCTCTCTCTCACAAAGCCCCAGTGTAACCCCAGACAAGCCATTTGTGAATCCCTGACACTAGGGTGCTGACCAGACACACTGATGACTTCACTGGAAGCTCTGAGCACTTGCAATGGCCACTGAAATCGATGGGCTCTCTGCTTGGAATGGGTAAAGTATTATATAATGGCGTTGATCTCAAAAACGGCATCTCAGTTACTTCATACTGGGCATCCAAAAACTCAATGGATACAGAACAAATCAAAGGGTTTATCACAGGACGGTCTGAAACAACACTTTGGACCTAGGAGAAGCACAAATTATATTTTAAACAAAAATGGGAATGAAAAACACTGAAGAGTTTTGCTTTATGCTCACCCACTTCAAACACCAGATGAAATAAAATATCTGTGGAAAATGGCAGCACACGGCGATATACTTAAGGACTGTATTGTAATGTTTGTGGCAGGGAGACAGAAGCAAAACAGCAAAACTACCTCAATTCTAACTTTTTCATTATTTGACTTTGCAACTTCCACAATGCTCTTTTTAACATAATAAAATAAAACCTGAAACTATCATCAATTTGAGGGATGAAAAATGCGTATATGAACTAGCCAGAGTAATTTTATTTCACACTGATTAGATTAAAATATAAAGCAATGGTTGCAAACACATGCAGATTTTAAAGATGGATTAGAATTAAATTTTCTGGTTCTCACAGCTGAAACAATATTCCCCCCCCCCCGATTATAACCAATTTTAATACAATAAACTGGAAACTGGGATATTGCTGGATTGGGGGAAGAATTATTTGACCATTTGGCCACTGCGGAGAAGGACAAAAACTGCCTATCCAAGTACCAAGAAAAATCTTTCCTCTGAAAATCTGTCACCTCAGTCTAAAACTTCCCTATCTCAGGAATCCCTGCACAAAACAGGAGAGTGAGAAACCCCAGATCTGGAACTAGCAGGATGGCTGGACAAAACAGAGGCCTGAGTGGTCAACTGAAGCTTTCTTGAAACACTTCCACTTTTCTCATTTATTGTGCAAGTAAATGAACTTGAGCCAGTGGCTGATTTCACAGAACAGGAAACTGATTTGTCTACCACTACCTGCTTATACAAGCAGGTGTGCATATACATATATGTGTGTGTGTATATATACGGTGTAGAAGAACCGCAAAGCAGTTCCTCTGATAGCCTCTTCCTCAGTGAATAATTAGAGTAGACAAAGGAGAAACACTCTAGTGCAATAAAAGACAGTAAAAGCAATTCACCAAATAATGCATCTGCATTATTTTTCAAGTTTTCAAGTGACTGGCCTGTGATGATGGAGGACCCAGATTTGAGACCCCGCTCAAGCAATCTCAGCCATTTCAGGACTTCTGCAGTTGTAACAGCCCCCTATACACATCCATTCTTGGATTACACTTTAACTACTGCAATGATCCATCCTTATAGCTCCTGAACATGCTGAAGAAAGAGCAACTAAATGGTGAAGGCATTAACTCATGTGTTCCGGCCCTCACCTGGAGCTACACAGCCTGGAGAAAGACAGCTAAGAAGAATAGAATAAATCTCTGATTGAAATAGGCATGAAAAAGGAGGTGCTCCTCTGTATTTGGTAGGATGATTTGGGTAGTATTAATCCAGTTTTAGTGCAAAATATGCGCTGGATGGAGTATGCAATCTTACTCCATCATTTGGAGTCCTTTCTCAGTCTGGTTTTCTACCATTTATCCTTATACTTTAGCAGGTTTTTGTAGAGGACTCGGGAAATGCACAGTATGGATCTGGGGGCTTACACAAAGATCTCTGCAGTAGGTTCACAGAAATTCCTTTTGTTATTTTGAAATTTGGCTTCAGTCTGAACTGGACTACAACATATCCAAAAACTCTTCCAGCCTTACATTTCCATAGATAAGCTCAAAAAAGTCCCCCAGTTTTCATAGAAAATGTAAAAGGACATAATCCTTCCCCAGACGGCAATTTCTAGCATTTTGATTTGGAAAAAAAGGATATTTGAAAGAGGAATTACCACATAGGCATTTCTTCCTACTGTTCTCATGAGGAAAAAAAAAAAAAAAAGCTAAAATCTCTCTCTCAGAATTAAGTAAAAACTGAAGGAAAAGGTGATTCAAACAGCACATTCTGTATCACACCATTAAAACAGACACACTCACAGGTCCAGCGATTCTTGTTTTTCCATCATATTGTCATAATTTTTGTAAAATTAAACAAAAAAAAATGATGCTGAGATGCAAATTGAAAATTAACATTAGTCAGAGATGTTCTCAGCTCATTTGAAAGGTGAGAATAGGTTGACTGAATCAACCAATTTGTTGGTTTGAAAGTAACTGAACAAGGATCTTAGTCCTTTAGAAAAATATTATTCATCAAACAGAAGAGACATGTCTATATTGTACCAATAAATATTTATAAAGCAGCAGCACTAACCTTGTACTATATAGGGAGTGTTCTCCTCTCTGATCGGCAAATATATGGGACGAGGGGTAGGGGCTGGTGGCCTGTTCACGATAAAAGACCTGCGTTCTTTCCTTTTCTCCTCCTCCTCCTCCTCCTCACCCAGTATGAAATCATACACAGACTCATCCAATTTCGCAGAAGTGTATGGGTCTTCCTTCTCATCATCTCTTTCGCATGTATCTTGGTCTTCTCTGTAGCATGCTGTTATGGATCCATCACCACGTTCTCTTTCATTTCTGTCCTCCACAAAACTCCTCTCTGAAAAAGCGAAGAATTGTGTTCCATATATTGGGTAACGAAAAGAGATTAAGAATTAAAGCTTTAGAGTCTCCTAAAGTAACTAAGAGACCTAATTCACTTTTAAACTAAAGTGCTCTGATTTTCAGAGGCTTCTGATCATCTAAGTCAGTAGAGAGAATGTCTCAAAGGAATAATTCCAACGTCAGGGCCTCCTCGTGATTTCACATCAGATTATAAAAAACAGATGCTTAGCTGTTAGTCCCCAAATAAATGGGTTTATTTAAAAGAAATACTGTGTGCCCTAGTTGCTCCCACAAGAGTCACACAAACCTGTTCTTTAATGGTGAAGCCAAGTAAGTGGTACTTGTGGCCCTGGGCATTTTGTAAATTCAGGCTATTTGTTAGCTGTTGCAATGGCGACTTAAGAATTGAAACTTATTGTAGAAAATGTTGGGTTTTGTCTTTCCTGCATCTTCAATGTCCCATTTGGTTTTGAGGGCTTTACTAAGGTGTATTGTAGGACAAGGTGAAAAAAATTTTAAAAACCCATTACAGCGTAGATGGAATTTACAACCTCTTACAATCTAAGCTAAGACTAACCAAACCCCCAGACCCAAATAACTTCCCTGGCTCTCTCTACTCCCTGTATTTGATCTATATTTCATAGTACTACTACTCATAACTTGCTTTCCTTTAGCTTTTACATTCTACAGCGTTAAAAGGAATCAATGAGTTTCCCAATACCTGGGTTTATTTTGATTTGTCTTAAAAAACCCACAAACTGCTAAAAGTTAGAAACCATTACTGAGGCTGGTGTTCCCATAAATGTTGGTAACCTCCTTGTGCTGATTACCCATCTTTCCTGCAAAAACCATAGACATGCCTGGAATTCTTGTACTGAGTCGTGTTTTCCTTGTGTTGTAATCTTGTTGCCTGTACATGCGTAAGCGCTAAACTAGGCTGTGGTCACTACCTGTGTATTCAATCCTTTGGCTGCTATTTAAATAATTGTTTTATCTGTTTATGGGTTCACAGGAGCTAAGCAATCTTTGTAAGTATGATACACTTATAAATGGGATGTGTCATTTATATTACTAATATATACTATCAACATGTATTATGGCTAAGATATAAAAATGTTTTAAAACAACAAGTGATACTCATACACCTGCCATATTTAATATGAAAAATATTTTGTTCCATGTCACTGTAAAAGTTCTTTCTCTCCCTGCAGGACATCCTTTCTTTCAACTCCTACAGGGGGCACTCTCATGCCACTGCCAAAACAAAGACTTCCAGCAGAGGGGACTTGCCTTTCAGATGTTCCACAGCAACACCTAAAGCCACTGGCTGACTAAAAATACAAAGCAATGTCTCTCTCATTAGAGCTCCTCTCTGAAAGGAAGCATCATCCCCACTTAGAGGAATTCTGATACTCCCCACTCATTCCCCAGTGATGCAACCAAGGCTTACACTTCAGGAAAATGCACTGCATGTTTTAAACTAACTATTCACACAAGAGTGCTTTTAGACGAACTGTGCCTCACCAGCACAAGATTCAGCACAGGACACTACATGGTGGAGAAACTGTCTCTGCTGGTACCCACATAAAAACAACCGGCACTTGGCAGAAAGAGTCACACTATTACTTGATGGTACAGCCACGTGAAACCTAATCCAAGACAGGCATTTATATCAAACCTACGCTAACAATTCCTGTATGCCAAACCTGGCCCCTCAATTCTGCACACATATAGCTGTAACTGAGCATTTTGCGGGAAGCAAAATGCATCTTTAACATCTTTCTCTTAGAATCCACCTGTGACTTCCTGCATATAGCCAGCTTTTTCTTCCACAGCAGAAAAGAAGGACATAAATCTACCTACAGCAGGCTATAAGGCTAGAAAGCTATTTCTATCTACCTTCGTGAACATCAAAGTGCTTGGTGATAGTAATTTAAGACTCTAATAGGTTATGCCACATTTATAAACAGAGTTAACAGTAACAAGCAGGGGAGAAACTCAGAAGCAATTTGTGCGCACTCTTATCAGTAGTGTCCATGACGAATAAGGTTTTTTTTTCCTGTGTGACTATTTAACACTGGCATTTAAGCTTGAATTCCTTTGCATACTTGTTTTTCACAAAGGAAAAAAAAATAATCCCTTCTGAAATAGATACAAATAGTATTTTGGGCTTCTCATCACTTGAATCAAACTACAACACTAAATTTTAGATTTTTACTCCAGAAGTATCAAAAAGAAAGAAAAAAAACACAAAACGTTT
Source organism: Chlamydotis macqueenii (assembly GCF_036417535.1). Lineage (NCBI taxonomy): Eukaryota > Metazoa > Chordata > Aves > Otidiformes > Otididae > Chlamydotis > Chlamydotis macqueenii. The sequence continues at coordinate 28,082,927 of NC_141559.1, forward strand.
CATTAAAAGTCACAGTTTCTCCCTCTCTTTTCAATCTGCAACACAATATAGCTTTTTGTTTCTAACCACAACATTGGCTAAAATGCAATAAAATACTATGTTAACTTCTGCGTCTGAGTACTGTACTTCTGAGTACTGCATCCAGCTCCAGAGCCGCCCCCAGCATAAGAAGGACATGGACCAGTTGGGAGCGAGTCCAGAGGAGGACCATGAAGATGATCAGAGGGCTGGAGCACCTCTTCCATGAGGACATGCTGAGGGAGCTAGGGCTGTTCAGCCTGGAGAAGAGGAGGCTCCGGGGAGACCTTATAGCGGCCTTCCAGTACCTAAAGGGGGCCTAAAAGAAAGATGGGGAGAAACTCTTTAGCAGGGCCTGCTGTGATAGGACAAGGGGTAATGGTTTTAAAATAGAGGGAGGTAGATTTAGATTAGATATGAGGAAAAATTTTTTTGCACTGAGTGTAGTGGAACACTGGAACAGGTTACCAGAGAGGTGGTAGATGCCCCAATCCCAGAAACATTTGAGGCCAGGATGGACGGGGCTGTGAGCAACCTGATCCTAGTGGGGGATGTCCCTGCTCCTTGCAGGGGGGTTGGACTAGATGACCTTTAAAGGTCCCTTCCAACTCAAACCATTCTATGATTCTCTCCGCATGGTCACTTGCTATTTATTCTACCTGTGAAATTCCAAGCTGTATTAAATAAAGGTAAAATTTAGTATTTTTAACTGGTAAATCCTTAAGACAACTTGACAAAAATATAAGCTCAATCTTTTGTTTCAAGTCTCTCCTGTAAATTAATAGAATCATAGAACGGTTAGAGTTGGAAGGGACCTTTAAAGGTCATCTAGTCAAACCCCCCTGCAAGGAGCAGGGACAACCCCGACTAGATCAGGTTGCTCACAGCCCCGTCCATCCTGGCCTCAAATGTTTCTGGGATTGGGGCATCTACCACCTCTCTGGGTAACCTACAACTCGCATTATAAAAAAAATTTTCCTAATATCCAATCTAAATCTATCTCCCTCTATTTTAAAACCATTACCCCTTGTCCTATCACAACAGGCCCTACTGAACAGTCTCTCCCCATCTTTCCTGTAGGCCCCCTTGAGGTACTGGAAGGCCGCTATAAGGTCTCCCCGGAGCCTCCTCTTCTCCAGGCTGAACAGCCCCAACTCTCTCAGCCTGTCCTCATGGAAGAGGTGCTCCAGCCCTCTGATCATCTTTGTGGCCCTCCTCTGGACCTTCTCCAACTGGTCCATGTCCTTCTTATGTTGGGGGCTCCAGAACTGGACACAGTACTCCAGGTGGGGTCTCACCAGAGCAGAGTAGAGGGGGAGAATCACCTCCCTTGACCTGCTGGCCACGCTTCTTTTGTTGCAGCCCAGGATGCAGTTGGCCTTCTAGGCTGCAAGGGCGCATTGCCGGCTCATGTTGAGCTTCTCATCCACCAGCACTCCCAAGTCCTTCTCCTCAGGGCTGCTCTCGACCCATTCTCTGCCCAGCCTGTATTTGTGCCTGGGACTGCCACGACCCAGGTGCAGGACCTTGCACTTGGCCTGGTTGAACTCCATGAGGTTGGCACAGGCCCACCTCTCCAGCCTGTCAAGGTCCCTCTGGATGGCATCCCTCCCTTCCAGCGTGTCGACGGCACCACACAGCTTGGTGTCATCAGCGAACTTGCTGAGGATGCACTCTATCCCACTGTCCATGTTGCCGACAAAGATGTTGAACAGGGCCGGGCCCAACACGGACCCCTGAGGGACGCAACTCAATGGATCATGTATTATTTGGCAGCAATCTCAGGTGCGCAGAGTGAGGAAAACCTGAAACTTGAACCCAGCAGGCCATATCACAGTATTAGCTGACATATTTGCTCATGAATATCTCGATGCAGCAAAGTTCACATGCATGTGCTTGCTTTGCAGAATTAGGGCCATATTGCCTAGCCACTGCTGTTACAAGAAGTGATCATACATTATCTGTGCGGCAGAATCTAGTCTACACTTGCACATCTTTGTATCTGGAGTTATTTTCCTCCCAAGATCGTACCTTGAGATAAATTGTGCAGATCGTCCTGTCTTAGGATGTCAGGCAGATTTCGAGGGGGAGGAAGGGGTGGCCTCTTACAGGAAAAGCAGTCTCTTCTGTTCTCTTCAAGATCATCAGGTATGCTGGCATACAAACTGTCAGAACTGTTGCGAAAGCTGTATGAATCTTCATGTTCTGTGTCCTCACTGCTGTCTTCTACATCATCTTCCTTTTCCTCATCCACCTCAGCTTCTTGTTGGCATCTTGATCCAATTTCATATTGATCTCCTGGGTTCTGCTTAGCTTTTAATGGTAAAGAATGTATTATTTCATTTAAAATTTGCCATCTGGAAATACATCCTGTTTCAAGGATTCCCACAGAAGAAACACAATGGCTAATAAAACTTTTATGAACTAATACAGCAGGAAAGCTGTCAAATACATACTGTGCATGAACAGCTTTTAAAATATTTACCAGATCAACAGTGGAAGTTTTTATTATATCTTGCTACTCTGATACACATAATCTTCATGCATGCAATGTTAAACTTTTCTAGAGTTGCTGTCAGCATTAAATCACACACACTCGCCCTGCATCCATAATTTGTATTACTTGACTTTCAATGCAGCACAGTGCAACGTTTAGTAAAATAAGGCCGTAGCTCACATAGCTGTGTAGCTTGTTTTTATACAATGTGGTTTGGGTGCTTATTTAAATCTCTAAAATAAAATAAACATTGCCCCTGGGAGACATAGCTGTACTCCTGTGGAAATGGAGCTCTTCTGTCTTTAAAGGCCCACAGACCACAGAACAAGAATAGAGTGGAGGGATGTGAAAGCATAAATTTTAATCACTATGTACAGCATCAAGATTTGGGTAGTCAACCTCAGTAACATAACAGAGTAAACTATACCAGTCTGTGAGCAGACTTGCAGTCAATGCATAGCAGGTAAAACTGAGCCCGTCAGGCAGGTTTCCGTTCTGAGGGGAATGCCTTTGGCGATGCCTTTCCTTCACCACTGATTCAAATGGGAGGTCAGGGCATTTAGCTGGCTAATGCGGCCAGCTGTTACAATCCGTGTTCTTCCATGTGTCCACCCTGAGGTGTTCCCGTATACAGTGTGACAGAGACAGTGAAAATGTATCAGGGCTAACCAGGTTTCTACCTCACATTATCACAGTGTCTACCATCTACCTAGATGTCCTAAAGCAACCGGTTTAAACCTAGCAAATAAAACCCATCCTTTTAATACAGAATATGAGACAGCTGAAAAGAGAAAATTGTCAACAAACAGATAAGATAGAAACAGGATAAAGTTTAGTTTTTAGATTCATGATGCTGTAAAACATATGCAAAATATATGCCATCAGTAAATGCAAACAAGCAACTTCGTTTGCAGTTTTCAAGGGGAATGTACATGACCAGGTTATCAACAGGCTTGTCATCAATCTGTGCTTAAATGTATGAAGATCAAGCTGCAAAATGTCTACTGTCTGTGCCTCCACACAGGAGCTGGCCACACCTGTAGGCAGTGCCTTCCCTTATACAAAGGATGTTCTCTGTGAACTTGGAGAATTCAGCTGTTTTCCAGATTCAGAGTAGAGATAACAATTTTCCAGAATTTACCGGGAGGGGTGGTTGCAGTGAGGTCTGCCTTACTGAGCAATTACTTTCTTATCACCACTGAATCCCTCACTTGCCTTCCCCCTTCTCCTAGGACATGTGCAATCCCTGGAAGTTGTAGTAACATGTGGAAATTGCAAGTATTAAAATAATTTGCCCTCTCTGTTTGTCCATAATCCCACTTAACACAGCACATGCTTTGTCATTGATAAAGCTATCTAACAACATGACTTACTCACGGCTGGTTGAGTTTCTGAGCCTAACATAACCACGTAAGTATCATCGTCTTCTGCTTCCTCCTCGCAATGGGTGAAATTATCTGCTGTATTAACCTAGAAAGAAAAATAAAGGAGAACATTTGTTTTGGTGACATCATCCCCAAGCAAAGTAGTGTAGGGTCAACATGAGCCTGAGGAGAAACAGCAATATTTTCTTCTTTTGGTTCTGTCCAAAACTTACATGTGTTTTGCAGAGATTGCAGCAGAGATTTCTCTTCTACCTTCACACTCTGCTATTGACATAATATTCAACATTCTACTAAGGGGAACGTGGAGACAGAAACATCATGCATTTGCAACTATGTAGTAGTATACGCACTATAGGCAAAATGAATGTGTACATCTGGGAACATACAAAAGGACACAATGTCCTGCCATGAAGTGATACCCAAGTCTGTACAGGAAGGACTGAAGCTAACTGATCTCTCCTTAGCACTGCGCTGGGCTGTACAGGCGGTTCCCAACTCTGTTCCCAATTGTGACACACTCATAGGTAATGAGAAAGATCAGTAACAGAAAAACAGGAAGCTTACAGGACATTACAGAACAGCTCAAGGGTGCACAGAGTGCAAGAAATCTCTGGAGATCTCATCAGAAACAGTTCCTGTATCCTAGTGGTTGGTACCAAAAGCCGCATGTGCACTGAAAAAAACAGAAATAGGACTGCAAAGCATGTTAGCAGTTCTACCTCAGTGCCCAAAGGTAGTAAGGCATTGTTTCTTGTTCCTCTAGAAAGCTGTTCACACAATGCTACTCAAAATTAACCTCAGGAGGTTCAGAACAATCGGTTCTCCTAAATACCATCAATTTATTTCTTCAAGCAGAAGAGGTACAAACTCCTGCTGATCTAGAGCCGCTAAGACAGTTGTCTTAAAATATACCATACACACTTGTTAATTGCTGATTTTCAGAAACAACTGGAATTCCAAAAGGTGACAGTTTTTTTTCAAGGAAGCCAGCAGGACCTAGATTCTCACTTAAGTTTAATACAAAACTATCCTGCATAGGCACAACGGAGCCCTCAGTAATTATTCAGGAATTTTGAATCACAAAATGTTAACTCTGGGGTTTTGAATACAGCAACCCCAAAGAAGGTGAGGACACAGCATGGTCCACGTATCGCCCAGTTTGCAAGATTAATTACAAGCAGACTAGTGGACAGTGAAGTCAAGAGGAAGAATTGATGACCGCACAGTGCAGAAACCGATTCCCATCAGCTCGTGCCAGACCCTCAAGAAGTTTGTTCCTTGTGTCCTGCTGCCTCCTGGCATCCACAGCCACTGTCTCAGGGACAGAGTTCTCAAGCTAACAGCACTGTGTGAAAGGGGAAAAGATTTGAAGAAACAGTGGATTTTTCTGGGGAACAGAGAACGCCTTCTTCCCTGCTGCTCTTGTACACAGCCATCTCATCAACGCCAGTCTTAAGGCAGTGCAGCCATCACACTCAGCGTCAGGTGCCACCCTGGCCCGCTTTGCTTTGCGGCTTTAAGAGTACACCTGGATCTCCACACAGCTATACCGGCCTCCAACAACAAAGCATTAATCTCCATTTTCTACGTCCATATAATGTGCACATCAGTGAGAGAATGCCCCGTTTTGTTTGAATTTCCTCATTTTTTATCTGGTTCACCTATTCTTCATAGAAACAGGATACCTCTTAAAAGCCCTTAAGTTAGAGCTTTTCAAAATACTTATTTTCAAATTATTTAGGCCTGCATGTACTAAACGTAACTATGCACCTGAGGGATAAAATGACCTTCTGACAAGTTCTGTATTTCTCCTGTGAACAGAAGCTGTGTGCAGAAGAAATCAAGCAAGCAGAGCTCAAGATGTGTTAAGCTCTCCCGCTGTTATGGTGGAGTACCACACCAGAGAAATTCTTTCAAGGCGTTCACTTTTACCTTCGCAAACAGAAAGTATGTATGGATATATAGCTGGTAGAATGAGGTGAAAAGGGTAAGTGGAGGGAACAAATGGCACTTTCTGGTTTTCTTCTTCAGCACAGACATTTCTCAGATGAAGGAAACCTGTGACTGACAGGAAACCAATAGAATAGATATGATTAATATGCATGAATGTTTCATTTCAGAAGACTGAAGGCCCTGCTAGCTTATGGTGGCTTCTCTAATAACGCTGAATATTAGAGAATTCAGGATGCAATTCAGAAGTTTAGCCCCTGACTACACTTCCTAAAAGCCTCCTGGACCTGGGAGACACAGAAAAGCTGAATAGATGGAAACAGTGTTTAGCTAAATATGTTTACACTAGAAAAAGATTTGGTATAATACATAAATTATTGATAAAAGCCTCTTGTGACACTGGGCATGATGATATCATGCAGCTGAAAATGGTGCTTGACTCCATTGTTTTCCAATTGTTTCCTTATTAATTATCCTTTTCTTCCAGAAAATTGGCCCATAATAAGTTGAAATGCAACTGTGTGTATATACACATATCTTTTTTACACTGAGTAATTACATCTCTTGTGAGTCTAAATTCAGACACACATCTCTTTCATCTCATTGTACTGGCATTTCTTAAAAAAAAAAAGTACGTAACACAGGTTTCCATGTCTATATTGTAATTTGGGAATTCAAGCTTTCTCCTACATCTTCATTTTTCTGGATTGCAGCAATTAGGAAAATTGATGGAGAAAATCCTTACCAGTGCTTGCAAAATCCTCACTGATCCTTTTGACAAGGCATTCTCTTTAGGCTGAACTAAAAAAAAAAATTATTATTCCATGTAAGTCAGCTCCCTGACATGATATAGGGTAGCTCATAGAAGTGCACTGGAAGATTTAAATTGTTGTATGGACTAACAAAGAGTTGCTTGTGTAGACATAACTATCAAGTACAGCATTAAAATGCTTGTGTTTCTGTCTTGACAAATCTGCCATCCCTTCTGTTGATCACCTTCCCATTTCTTGCAGACTTTGCCTTCTCAAGTCACAGCTCTGTCTGTTCAGTGTCATTGTATCTGATAGCTCACACGCCGCCTTGGAAAACTGAACAAGGCACATTACTGCAGAACCACTCACAAGGCTAAACGAAACGTATATTCTGTGGGGCTCTGCAGTGAATCATTAAACACTGGAACTTAGACCTTCTTCCCTACCCGTAAGTCAGACCCTGCCAGGCCTGCCAGGATATACTTCATAGCATACTCCCCAGATATCTGCTTCAGGATGAAATGATGGTTTCCTATCGTGTGTAAAAGATGTCTGAAGAACATAATGTGTTCCTTACTTGAGACAGTATTTTCTTTCCTGAAAATAAGTGCATTACTGGCTGAGCTAGGCAATTCTCCTCTTCTTTCCAGAACAAATTAGTTTTCTTGTAGCCAGTATATCAAGCAGGAGAGCACAGAAAAGGCACCTCCCTGCAGCCAGTCTTGCAAAGCCCATTATTTATAGGATTACCGCAGGCCACATCTAAATTTTAATTCTAATCTTAATTCTAATTCAATTTTCACACCTCAAGCAGTTCATCTGCCTACCCGTTTTCTTCATTAAGCCTTTTTTCAGGGAGAAGCAAGACTTCAAGCACTAGATTAAACTGAAGGTGCTGCCTTAAATTTGTTTAGGACAATGACTGTCTAATCTTCTGGACTCTAGGGCATTTCCAACTGCCTGTTGGACAGCATTCGGGCTTGCTATGAGACATCTCAAAAATATTATCCAGTCACACTAAAGCCTGTCCTTTGAGAGCTGAGATAGATCTGGTTGCTTGGTTTGTTTATAACACGTCACCACAGCATTCCTTCTTATCACACTCCTAACATTCAGAGTCTGCAGCTCTGCCAAGAGGAGCGTTGCTCATTCATCTGCCTCCCACCACTCTGTAGCTCAGCATTCCAGATCAGAGGAGGACCTTAGTATGTCTGTCATACAGGCACAGTTTTAGGGATCATCTTCTGACTATTAAACAAAAAGATAACATTGCCAATCACCTGGAGTTGAACCTGTGCCGAACACCAGAAGAGAAAGAGTTTCTACTGTGTGGCTTCCTTGAGATGCACCAGTCTGAAAGACTCCACAGATGCCCTCTCCCTCTGCTGATTTGGAGCCCTGATTCTCCTGGGACTCTGAGAAACAAGTTGCCAAATACTGGTTAAAGCTATCACAGTCTATATGGGTAAGCTAGACAAGCTGTGAGGGGATGTGGAGCCCAGATGCAAGCACAGCGGTGCTTTTAAAAGGCTCTGATACCAGCTACGCAGGTATGTGGATGCCTAAGTCTCTGGGATCAGTGCGTTCTAAAGAATCAATCACTGTTTTCTCTAGATATCATTATGAAAGAAAACCAAGTGGACATGGACCCATTTGCACTTATACTTTCAGTATCTTTCTTTTTTTCTCTTCAGTGCCAACATCAATACTGCATACAGTGCTTTGTTAAAAGTAAAATAATCAGCTTTGAAAACCTGGAAGTAAACATAAACTGGGAACGTTTCAAAACTTTATGGAACTGGATAAGAGTATGCACACTCATAAATCACTACACTGGATTGTGGAGTTGGAATGAATTTGAAAAATCTTTCTATTATCTAAATTGCTAATAGGGTACTGAATAGGATGGGAACCAGGATGACTCTAATCAATAAGCCTTTCCATTTTGACAGTGAATCACTGACAACTAGCCTTATAAAAACATTTCTTATTACTTCTGATTTCTTGTTAGCTGCATTTGATTTTGTGCCTTGGTCTTTCTCATCATGTCCCTAAGTGCCTGTGCTACACTTCTGTCTTGGACCTCAGTAACCTGATGCAGTTTCCACTGCCTATGGACTTGATTCTCCTGTTTGGGATGGTTCTCTTACGGCACTTTCAATCTTTCCTCCACAGTGAGGTAAGATTGCACATAGACACGCTTTTTTTTTTTTTAAATCTACCACTACTATGTTGTTACTTCTCATTCTCATCATAGGAACTATATATAATAACATACCTTAGACTGCTCTCACCCACGTTACCTGTCTGGACATCCTCAATAACTTTATCTTCTTTGTTTACAAAGAAAAGAGTGTTCCAGCTATTTCCTTCACTTTAAATGTCAAAATCTTACCAATGCATTTAAAAACTCGATGGCTAAGATCTCTTGTATTCCGTTCCAGGCAGATGCTGGTGATCTGGACCTCAGAGCAAGTCTACGCATCGCTGGTACACAAACGCAGCACTTTTTCCTGTTTTCCCTTGACTGTGTTTCCTGAACAAGCTATACTCTTTCATATGAACCACATAAATTATTCAATCAGCTATCTGTTACATGAATTAATTGCAAGTCTGGTCACATAAAAGAATGGTATCCTTATCTTAATTTCTATATTTTTTGAAATTTATACAACTACCTATGTTTTTTTGAGCACTGGCCTACGTTTCTCTTCCTTATTATTTTTTTTTAGGCTAAAAATCCCCTCCAAATGAAAAATCCCCTCTGCCTTCCCACTTTGCAGACCACAATACAAACCACTCCTGACTAGCATTTAAGGTGAGATTACAGTGAGACAGCATAAGCAACCTAAGCCTCAATTTATTTCTGAGAACAACAAGCCCTAATATGATCATGAGAAGTTCTCTACTCCAATAGACAGGGATGTTTTTCATCTATTCAATTAAAAGTAATGGCATGAATACCAAAAGAAGATATGCCTGCTTCCTTCTAAAAAATTATGCTGGATTCTTCTAAAAAACGTCAACTTGTTAAAAAAAAAACACCCAAAACAAACAAAGAAGCAAAAAAACCCTCCCAGTTTCTACACCCTCTCTAGTGCACAGTGGAAAGTATCTTCCAGATAATTTAAAAAGAAAACTATGAAACTGCTTTTGCTAAGTGATGTAACTTTTCAGTAATTTCATGCCTTTTCCATGTGACTTCCTGACCTAATGGAAATCTTATTCATCTCTTCACAAACTGCACAATGAAAATCAGGACTGCTTCTCTTAAAAAAAAAAAATCAAAACCCCATAGAAAAAACTCAGCTGGCTTTCCAGCAAAATCTACTTTCATGTATGCTGTAAAGATGAAGAAACAGATCAAATACCATTCAAAATACTGCCACACTTCACATTCTTTGCCCTATATTGGCATTTCTGAACCCAAGAGCAGAAAAATATTTTCTCAAATGATTCCATCAGTTCGTGTTTCGACCCCAGCATGCTCATTTGGAAACTCAGCTCTCTTCCTTATCTAACATTAAAGCACCATTGTAATATATTTCTTACCCTTACACTGCTTCCAAGTGCCTTTTACACAGTCAACTTTGTCTGCATTTTAATGTTAGCTGTTTTTGGATGGGTGACACATCCACATTTCATTTAGAAAGGACTTAAATTCTGCAAAAGCAGGACTAGATTCCAACTCTCTAAGTCCTACCAGAATAAAGATTTTAAGGCTAACTTGACGGAGTGCTTCAGGGTAGCTCCTGACAGACAAGTATTTCTGCTTTGGTGATGATGAAGACAACCTTGGCTTCCAGTAAGAACTGATGTTGGGATGTGTGTGGAGAGCCCTTCCCAAAAGAAAGGCTGTCCTCTGGCCTACATGTAAGAGCTGGCCTACTCTATCCCAGCTGCTCCCAAAATGCAGTACTAACAGTAAAATACCACTTTCCTCTGTTACTCGATATCAAGCGGCATATTGGCAGGTTATTTGTTTCAATGGGAGGTGAATTGTGCTGGCAAAACCGAAAGCTCTGTCCTGTAGCACGAGCAGGGTGCTGGATGCCTCCCAGGGGAAGCAGCCCTCCCTCTCCTGTGCTCTGATGGCTTTATTAACCAGAGGGCTTCAGTGCATTTCTGGCTGATGTGGATAACAGATCTCACCAGGCAGGGATTACAGAGGTGGGAAACTTGCATCGCTTAACACACCACAACCATAACTAGAGCACCCTCTCACCAGGAGGGAACTCCAGCACAGAGGAGAAAGGAATGGAAATCAGGTAAGTCATCTCAGAACCTCAAGACAGAAGAAACTGTTTTCCTTAGCTGGGTGTTTCCTCCATTTCTCTGTCATAGGCATACCAGACTGTATCCTAAAGAGCCTCAGGTGATTTGCTCGTACCACTCCTCAGACGTGTCGCACTGTCTGCTTAGACCCTAGATGCAGCAACTGAAGTGGAAGGGACCTCAAATATACTGCCATTTGGCATCCATCTTTGCAGTTATCACTCCTTTTGTCTCACCCTGACTATGGTCTAGCCTATATTACACCCTTTGTCATTGGGCCTGCCAGAGCTTTCCAGAATCATGGAACAATTAGGGCTGGAAGGGACCTTTAAAGGTCATCTAGTCCAACCCCCCTGCAAGGAGCAGGGACATCCCCAACTAGATCAGGTCGCTCAGAGCCCCATCCAACCTGGCCTTGAATGTTTCCAGGGTTGGGGCATCAACCACCTCTCTGGGCAACCTGTTCCAGTGTCCTACCACCCTCATTGTAAAAAATTTTTTCCTAATACCTAATCTGAATCTAAATGCAAATGCAAGGTGAGAACTAGATAAACTCTAGGAGATATTTTCCATTTGCATTCTCAGTACTTCATGAAACACAAGCAGTCAATTTGGCAAACATTTTCTTTCTTTCAGTTCCGCTCATATCCCTGAGCCTAGTGACCAGCCATTCTGGTGATAAAAAATTTTCTAACTCTCAAGTCTGTATTAATATTACTAATATTCACATATTCTACAACGTAAAATATTCATCAAAGTATTTGAAGTGTTTAAGTATTTATTACCCATTTTTCCTAGGGCCCTGTACGAGCACCTGGAGAAATGAATGAAGAAGTCTGCTTCATAAAGTTGATTGTATGCATGAGGACAGATCCAACATTGCTGTTCATTAGCTTTATTAATGTTAAGCACTTTTACTACCCTATTACCTTGCTTGACAACTCATGCTTGCAAAAAAACAGATGAGAAAATAGAGATTTCTCTAAAGCATGAGCACAGTGAAACATTCAATACAGTATTATAATCAAAGACAAAAATCACTTGGGAATCTAACCTGGTGTTAAAGCTGGGCAGGGGGGAAGAAAGGGGGTGGAGAGAAGTTTTGCTGCACATGTCCTGCCATGAAATGCTGAAACAGAGAGCAGTTTATAAAGCAGTGTGGGCTGAGTACCATGGGGGTTGGATTCAGCCCTCGAAACACTTGGACTTGGCCTCCTGACCTAAGCAAGACTTGTCTTAGAGAAAGCCAAGAACAGCATATATTATCCTGCCAGCTGAAACTGCTGCCTTCTCCTGCTTGCTTCCCATCTGTCAGAGCAAGCTGTGTGATGTATAATGCACTCTGCCTTCTCAAAGAGCACGGCTGAGCCGTCCTCGATGTACTCCAAGCTGCTGTACAAGGCAGGCCCTCAGCTTCCTCCTCTGCTTCACCACGGACGAGGGAGTGTGTGTGCCCCAGTGCCTCAGCTCTACACCACATCTTTGGCTCCTGCACATCTCGGGCTGTGCCCAGGAGCTGCATGCGGAGCATTGCTGATCTGGAGAAGTCAGTACATACAATGCCCAAAAATGAGTTAGATGACCTTCCTCTGCTCTACTCGTTTACAGGTTAAGTGCAAGGGGGTAAAAAGTTCCTGGGATTTTTCTCACAGCTGCTGTTCAGTGCTATGTTTTCCACAATTTCCTTCCAGCTCTCTGTGCCTTATTCAGGCCCTGAGATGTCAATATAAGATGACAGCATCCACAGTGCCATTAACATCCATTAGCCCGCTGAGGGAGAAGCAACTGACCCAAACCTGCGTATGCCACTGTTGTAGTTCAGGCCCGATCGGGACCAGACTACGCAGTCTCTCTCTCACTCCCCCCACCCTCTGAGAGAATAGGGGGAGATAATACAAGAAAAACGGCTCGAGGTTTGAGATAAGGACAGGGAGAAAATCCTTAAAGTTACCGTTACGGGCAAAACAGACTCGACTTGGGGAAAGCTATTCATTTATTACTAAAAACAGCAGGATAATGAGACACAGAACAAGATAACCTCCCCTCACCCCTCCCTCTTCCCGAGCTTAACATTATCTCTACTACCTTCCCCCCCAACCAAGCAGCACAGAGGGGAAGAAGGAATGGGGGTTGCAGTCAGTTCATCACACGATGTTTTACGCTGCTGCTTCATAGTCAGGGGAAGAACTCCTCACATTCCTCCCCTGCTCCAGCGTGGGGTCTCACCCATATGCCACAGTCCTTCGTGAAACTGCTCTGGCATGGGTCATCTCTTCCACAGGGTGCAGTCTCTCCAGAATGGCTGTCCCAGCAGGCCCTCCACGGGCCACAGCTGCCTTCAGGCATCCACCTCCCCTGGTGTGGGGTCCTTCACGGGCTGCAGGTGGATCTCTGCTCCTCCGTGGACCTCCATGGGCTGCAGGGGGACAACATGCTCCACCATGGTCATCACCACAGGCTGCAGGGGAATCTTGGCCAGGAGCCGCATTACTCCTCCCCCTCCTTCTGAACAGACCTTGGCATCTGCAGCTGTTTCTCTCACAAGAAAAGTTCTTCAAAACAGGCTGGCAGATGTCTCTCAGAATCTCTTCCCATCATCCAGCTCATCTCTCCACTTCTTGCAGCCGGGCTGGACCGAGTCGGGCCCAGTCGGCTGCCTGGCGGGAGGTCAGAGAGTGAGGCCTGCAAGGCCCACGAGACCTGCGCCTCCCCCTCTGCGCCTCTGCCCCCGCTCAGCTTCTTCACATCTTCTCCTTTTTTTTTTCTGTTTTCCCCTTCTTAAATAAGTTATCGCAGAGGCGTTATCACGGAACATTCTGCTACCAATCGGCTCGGCCTTGGCCAGCAGCAGGTCCGCCCTAGGCCTGGCAGAGTCCACTGAACAAAGGGGAACGACTTCTAGCAGCTTCCTACAGAAGCGACCACCTTAGGCCCCCCTCACTAAACAAAACCACAACAGCCACATAAGTCAGGCAGCAAAAAGAATGACTACTTAAGATGACTAACTGTATTTTTGAATAAAGCTATTCGTTCTATGAACAAAAGACAATGATTGCTCCACTACTCAAAATGACCTCTCAGAGTAGCAAGCAATCATAATTTATTGCAATCCCCTCATACCTTTCTAGTTTCTAATGCAGCTGCTTACGCCATGTGGCTTTTTATCAGGTGACTGGACACAACCAACACAGCAGCGTTGCCACCTCTTAAATATATGACTTAACTCCTAACACTTGGAAGTACTGAAGGTCAGGTTGGACGGGGCTTTGAGCAACCTGATCTAGTGGAAGATGTCCCTGCCATGCATGGCAGGGGAGTGGATCTTTAAAATTCCTTTCTGACCCAAACCAGTCTCTGATTCTACCTCTACATATGATTTTCTTTCAAAGGTACGTTCCTGTTGCATAAAACTGTAGCATCATCTTTTCCAGAGCACAGATTTCTCTTTTCGAGTCATAGGTGTGTATAATTGCTTTATTTATTGGTATGGATTTCAGTTTAACTGGCCAGTTTGTGCTTTGTTTGCGTTAGTTCAAATCAGGAGTATCGCATGGTTGAGCATACTTATGTTCTGATTAAACTAATCCTAACAAATTAGAACAAAACAAACATACACTAAATTGGGTAGAAAACTGAGTAAGAAAACAGAACGACAGTAAAAATAATATTGTGACATTCACAATAATTTGTAAAATTCCTTCTTCGTACAGTTTGCCAGGACTCCCCGCAGCTACCAAATTTTCTGTAATACTAAAAGATAACAGTGTCTCATGTCAACATGCTGAAAGTATATAAATGCACACAACTACCAAAGACAGACGATTACATAGAGTAAAATAAATGAGACATGAAACACTCCACTGCCAAAATCTAATGATTTTGGGATCAGTTTAGAGTAAATGTATGACTGAAACAGATGATTTGCAGTATATTAAGAAACTAAACAAATTAAAACACCAATTAATATCCAATTTGGGGCTCAGATATTTTAATGAGAACAAAAATAATTGCTTTGTTTGAAATAATCTATTGTAATCTTAAGTAATTTCCTTCTGGGCTCTCTTGCTAAATGATTTCATTTGCACGTCCACCTTTAACTTCATCACAAGCAGATTTACTGCACTGCGTATCACTCAGCTAGCATCCCTGAACCGATCCCTATTTGCATCATTATTCTGTGTAACTTCCCACTTACTTTGTATGCCTGTCCATCAAATCATAGTAAACTTTCTGCAACTTTTTTAACTCCTGCTTTTAACTGAATTTATGAGGAAAAAAAAAAGCGCTCCCTTTGTACAAATTCACCACCACTGAGAAACAAACAATCAACAAAACACTAAGTAAAAGCTTGGTGTGTCAATCTGTAACCACATATCTCTGTGCTTTAAACATCCATTTATTATTCTACAACCTTCACAACTACAGATTTAAGACAAAAACATTACTGCAGGAAAAAGAGACTTCTAATCACAGAACTCAATCTAATGGCATATACATTTTTTTTTTTAAATCAAATCACTACAGTCTCCATTTGAAGAACTTGTGCTTGCTTTCTCTCTTGTAAGCATTTGTGCTGTTCTCTAATCTAACTACTGAGTATCAAGGGATTTTTATTCTGAGCATTCAAAAATAAAATTCCTCCTCAGACTCATTTTAGCTCATTTCTCCTTCAACGACAATTCCTGTTACTTCACTTTTCACACACCCACATGACTTTTTGAAATCTTGTAGAGTACTGATTCTGCTGAACAAAATATCCACTGCTATTTGACAGGCTGTTTAATCACTGCAAACTCCACAAATGCACTCCCATCTTGTCAACAGGTTAATTTTTCAATCTAGCAGAGTAAGAATTTTCCTGGCTTTTCTTAATTTTTTTCTGGGCAAAATAATAACCATTCTCCAGAGAGCTTCTCTTCCACTTGATGACAATTACTTTGTTTGAACTTGCAGTGTAGTTACTAAATTACTGCTCCCTTAGCAGATCAACTGGTACCAGAGAGAGAAGGTGGAAGATTCATTAACTAATATCTAGGGTTTGTGTATGCTGTGAGATGAGGAACTCTTTTTAAGGATTCCCTGTGGGAATCTGAACAGGTTTTATAAATACAGATGTGTTGAGTCTGGCTGGGATGGAGTTAACTTTCTTCATAGCAGTCCCTATGCTTCTGTGTTGTGGATTTGTCACTAAAACAGTGTTGATAACACATCCATGTTTTTGTGGCTACTGAAGAGTGCTTGTACAGCTTCAAGACTTTCTCTTTTTCCTCCTCTGTCCCCCCTCCAGTGAATAGGCTGAGGTGGGCAAGAAGCTGGGAGGGGACACAGCCCCACGGATATTCCATGCCATACAATGTCACGCTGAGCAATAAAAACGGGTGAGGGAAGAAGAGGGTGGGTTTTTTGGCTTCCAAGGTGGCTGTTGTCTGGAGGCTGGCTGGGCATCAGTCTGCCTGTGGGAGGTGGTGAACGATTTCCTTTGCTTCACTTGTTTTTTTCCCCCCTCTACTGCTTCACATACTAAACTGTATTTATCTTGACTCACGAGTTCTCTTGTTTTTTCTCTTCCTATTCTCCCTCTTATCTCACTGGGGGCGAGGCAGAGGGGGCGAGTGAGCAGCTGTGTGGGTGCTTAGCTGCTGGCTATGGTCAACTCATCACATTAGGAAAGTACACCCTTGCAAGAAAGGGACACGTGGGGCATAACATTCATTTCTAAAGCTTTCTGGGCTATGCCAACACCAGCCTTAGCCATTATGCAGTGAATGCTTCCTCCCATCAGTTCATGACAGTTCTGAGGAAGCTGCTGTTCAGCTCAAAACTGCTCTGGCATAGCTTCTTCTAGACCTCTCACACCTCCAAAACTCACTCTGTAATAGAACAAAAATGCTATACCTACTATAGAGGTTCCCCAGCTCAAGGGAAAGAGAACATTTGCAGTGCCTAACTGACAGACAGGGACTAGGACAGAATTTTTAGATCTTGAGACCTCTATTTCTGCTTTAGTTTCTCCTAGATGGCACATAGTAAAATACATTTTTTTTTTAATTCAAAGCAAGAGAAAGCTCATTAGCTCTGAAGAGCTCTTTGATTCTCTTAAACAGCAATAATATGAACAGGTAAGAATTTTGGCTTGGTAAAGCATAATTATGTTTTAGATGACCATAGTATCAGCTAGGCATGTGAAATGTTTCAAATGATGCAGGCGTACAGCAGCTAAAAAACGGGTAGACAGAAATGCACCTGAAAGGGTAACCAGCTAGTGGAAGAGCAATACTTGTGGAAAACTTAAGATTAGGACGATTGAACAGCTTATCCTTAAAAAAGAATAGTAACTGCCATTTAGCAAGGTTTTGGCCCACTGAAGTAATCAGTGACTACCTGGAAGGAAAGGAAGAGGCTAGACAGGGCATTAAGTAAATGCATCAAACATGGCTACAGCCCACGAGTCTTTCAATCCCTTTCCAGCGTCACGAGGACAAACACGGTCCGGCTGAGGAAAAGAACATGCAGTCTCTCAGTATGGTGTGGTTCAAAGCCCCGTGCTCCAGATTACTTAAAAGCATGTCATGTGCTGGAGTCAAAGACAGTTGCATACATGCTACTGGCAGAACATTTATGATTTATCAGTGGGCTCTAGCTCCCCAGCATCAATAAATTATTCCTCATTTTCTGCCCTGTATTCTACGTATACACTGCACAGTGCTATTCTAATGTGCTAAGGAAATGCTGTATTTTGCACCAGAAGAACTGTTTTAGATGTTGATAGTCATGGTATTGTTTGTCATCTGCACTCAAGTAACAGAAATTTCTACGCTCTCTGGTGACCTCTGAGATTCAGCTCTTTCCCCGAATCCAGTAGCATGCCCAGAAATTTTTCTTTTTTTCACAGAAATCAGCAGCAATTCTGCTCTGTCTAGCCAAAACTTTTTAATATCGAATTAAAGAGGAGGGGGATAAAGTGCCTAAAGCTGCAAAATGCCATGGTATTTCTAGAATAAGTTCCACATACACATGCTATCAATAGTCAGCGTTTCAGATACAGGTTTTAATATTCAGGTTCTTAAAATAATCTTTGCATTCCTAAACAATAGCTAAGATAAAGAATGAGAACAGCAGCTGAAATAGCAGTTATTATCTGTACTGCACTCAACTGTGTCAATTAAAAAGCTACTGTTCTTGGGCTGTGCATACACACAGCAGCAAAAATTATCTAGTGAAACATTTATTCTGTGGGGAAAACATTGGTACAGCATCCAGTAAAATTAGGCACTTCAATGAGAAACAAAAGCAGGGGAAAAAAGTAAAACACAATTTTCCCTTTGAAACCTGTACCATGTAAATTACACCCCCAGTCACTCAGATAAATAATTAGCCTCTGCAGAATTTAGTTTTCAAAGGCCAACCAAGGTCCTTCTCCTATTTTCACTTAACTCTGAATGGACCCAAACTTGGCGCATGTATTGGCTTTCAGATTCAAATATTATAAAATTGTTGCTAGTACTCTGGCCATTCTGCATTACTGTTTTAGTTCAGGTACACAGAATCATAGAATTGTTAGGGTTGGAAGGGACCTTTAAAGGCTACCCAGTCCAAGTGCCCGGCAAGGAGCAGGGACATCTCCAACCAGATCAGGTTGCTCAGAGCCCTGTCCAACCTGGCCTTGAATGTTTCCAGGGATGCGGGATCCACCACCTCTCTCGGCAACCTGTTCCAATGTTGTACCACCCTCATTGTGAAATTTTTTTTTTTCCTAATGTCTAATCTAAATCTACCCCCCTCTATTTTAAAACCATTTCCCCTCATTTTATTACAACAGGCCCTACTAAAGAGTTTTTCATATGATGTGTTGAGGCCTATTTCTGCTTCAGGAGGGCAGGAGAGATGTAACGACAAATTATAACTTTAAGACATCGACCTATGTAATTGCTGTTTAAAAAAGTCTGTAATATTTTATCTTCTCAATTTAAGGGGGGGAAACCAATCAAACTTGGGTAATCAGCCTTCTTTTATGCTAATGACATCGGTATTAGAAAATGCTTAGCAAGCACAGCTCACTAAAAACGTATTTGACAGCCATTTTAAAGGCAGCTGCTACTAGATTAGAACTTGATACAGATATGGCTCTCAGATATTACCTTTTCAGCAAGCACTTTCAGTTCTCAAGACCAGAAGGAGCAAAGCACAAAATAAAGCCAAGGTGGAAAGAGACTATAAAGGAAGAGAGAAAAAGGGGAAAACTTACGTCTCGTACTCAGTGTGTGGCTTCCTATAGCATCAAGTTCTTATTTAATACCAGTAGTGTTCACCTACCGCAATTACCTTTGCTGTCGCTTGCATTTTTCTAATTCACAGTCAGGATCCAGAAGCCGAGTTACTCAGCTTTATGATTTAGAGCAGTGGGCCAAGTTTTGCATTTGGCAGACTTACGTGCTTCCTTAGAGTAAAACAAGATGCTAACGAACCTGGGATGTAATACATTAGTGGATTATTTTCTTCCTGCTCCCATCTCTCTCTCAGATACCTTGCCGCCACTACAATCAATAATGCAACACTATATAACAGAACAGCAATGTAAGCAAGCAGAGATATTGAGTTACTAAGCAATTGGATTCTACCTTTTCCCTTTGTTTTTTTTTTCAGGAGAGTTTTTTTTTTTTCTTTTTTTTTTCCTTAACAGGACATATAGCAATTCTTAACTAACTGTTTCCCCTCCTTCTCCTCTCCTCTAAGCACCATGCAGAAAGTAACTATTGAATGTAAAGGCCAGGTGGTTTTACAAGAGCTCAGGAGCTGGAAGGACCCCAGCAGCAGATGGGAAGAACAGTAGCAGCCAGCTACAAAAGGAGACCCGTTTTCTTCTTCCCCCGGGGCCTCTGCCAGCCATGCTGCATACACTTCACTGCAACACGTGCACGCAGGATAACACTGTCGAGGCAGATCTTCATGTGTAGTAAAATGTATGTCAGTCTCAAAGGGACTATAATACTTGACATGAATACTTACTCCGGCAGGCAGGAATAAAAAAAGCAAGACAGAGGTGGCACTGTATAAACCGTTACCCATAGCACTCTGGTATTGTTTTTCAACGGACTGCCGAGTGTCCTGCCTTGTCTTTTTGTTTCTCTAACTGTTACAGTGTGAATTCCTGTTTGTGGAAATCTAATAAAGTGTATAAACTCTCACACACAATTCCTGTGATACTCACGTTCCACTGAGCAAACTCACAGTTCATGTAACTTCATAGAGCAGTGCACGATGCTGAAGAAGTTTAGAAATCAGATTTATTGTGGAGGGTGGAAACCATTTTGAAATAATCTCTAATACCGAAGAGAGGTTATTTATTGTCACAGCAGGCAACTGTGGAGCATTGAGAAATATAACTCTACTGGTTAAGGAGGAATGGGTAAATAAGAAATCTTAAAATTCAATATAATTTAAAATTCAAAAGCTTTAGCAGACATTATAAAGAAGAGACAATGCTATTGCAGGGGAATGACAGTTTAAAGAATACAAAAACCAGCATAACCCAAGTGTATTTCATATTGCTGTATTTCATATTCATATTCTTCATTCCTCCCTAAAATGCTTGAAAGGTTTGTTTCCCCATGAGTGTTGGATGAACTATTGTGCTGAGGAACCCAAGAATAACCAAAAAAATTAACACCATAGCCAAAGAGCAGGAGGGATGTACAAGACCAAATATCTAGCTTTTACAAACTTGTCAAAAACATTCAAGCATTCCTGAAAAATAGGCAGTCACATCATAGATTAATATGAAACTTGCAATTTTGCTCTATTTCCAGTCTGTCTCTACTTCAGCAGCTAGGCAGACAGGCTAGACCGACGAAACAGAGCGCTAGAGATAGACGAACAAGGATTTTGGGGCCTGCGTCTTGAATTCATTGACTTCCTACTCTGCGGAGCACCGGGCTCTCGCTAACACGTGCTGAAATAGCAAGTGGCAAAACCCACGCAGGAACAGACATCACCAACACAGAAGATACACGGCTTTGACACCTGGCCATGTCTGCAGTTCACTGTTCTGTGGGTAACTCATGAATACTTCGTACCTTAGGGTGGTTGCAGACTATTGTGCTCACATTTATTATACTTCAGATGAGCTCAGGTTTAATAAATGAAACCCAGCTCATGAGTACTGAGCAGGCTGCAGCTGATTTCATTATTTCTTTACCATGAATTCAAATGGGATGCCTCCCCTTCCACACAGCAGATTCTGCAGTCACGCAAGTGCTTTGTATGACTGGTGCAATGGAAATATCAAAAGAATACAAACACTACCTATGTTTTCCAGCAAAAAGATAAGACAAGTTAAATTTTGACACTTCACTAAAAACCATTTCACTAATGATGATGGTGGTTTGGCACATCTGAAAGGAAGAGAAAAAAACCTGAAATACAAGCAGATTCTTTTGCTTTGGATCTTCTTCCCGAGATCTGTACAAGACTCATAACTCCCAGGACATGCAGACAGAAAGCAGATCATTGAAGTGGACTCCATAGCCCAAGGGACACACACCTTGCATCACTTTCCCTTCCCATAAGAGAAGGCAAATTAGGAAAAAATAATAAAATCATACTTTTCTCCTGTGCAGTTCAAGCTGCACAGTTTTGGAAACCATGGGCTCCTCTGTGCCCTAGATTTGTCTTTGAAGTGAGCGAGCAGAGAAGAGGCAATAAAATGTTTAAGGGAAGGATGAGAGAACAGATGAACACACACCTACCAAACTCACTGTGTAATAACAAATGATTAAACGCAAGAGACTGAACTGAGGTTTTATACTTCAGCAATCCTCCAGTGTAGAAACTCAGGATGGTTATTTATTGACTCAATTAAAATTTTAATAGATAAATGACAACCTTGTTTCTATGACAAGACATGGATGTTTCCAGGGAGAGGAAATTTTAGTACTTAAAGTAATACTACTTTTACATTGTAGCAGACCAAAGCAATTCCCATAGTTAACATAAAAGACTTGTGTTGCAGAGGGAAAAAAAAAAAAAAAAGTTACCTGAAGAAATTATTTCAAGGAAAGATTATGGTGTTCTTCATCACAACCCATCTCCACTTACTGAAACAGCGACTATGACTTTTCACCCTTGTTTAGCGAAATAGGCAATTTACAAGCTTTAGGGACAGCTTTCATTCACATTTTTATATTTCACTTTGTTTTGCTCTATGTTTGGCTATTTAACCAGTCAAGACATTTAAATTTTCCTTTTTTTCATCAGTTTAACTTTTTGAGTGCCTTATATAAAAAAAAACACTGTCAATGTTTAAGATGCAAATGCCCAGTTTAGAAAAGATATGCAACATCCAAATTGGTTTTGTTAATATAAGAAAAACAAATAGAAATCTATGAAAACTAGAGCTCTGCAGAAGCCCAAAGTATTGGCAGAGAAACGGCTTGGGGAGATGCTCTTGTGCCTCCAAGCAGCTTGGGAAGTGTAAACAAAGAATCTATCCTCACAGTTCTCAGTGCAGGATTGTGTATCCCAAAATCCACACCCAAACTATGCACCCATTGAGTTAAAAAGCAAGCAAGTAACTAGGAGAAACCTGTTCAGACCAACAGAGACAAACTTATAATGAATGAGCTATCTCCTCTCTCATATTTAATACCTTAAATGTCTCTTATCTAATCAACGTAACAGAAGATCGTTTACCAGATCCATAGATTTTTAAAGCAATGTCCCATAAAGCCAGAAAAGAAAAACTGGTCAGAGAAATTATTTGTGTAAATTTTTTGTTTCACAAAGCATCTACCAAGGGTGTGAATCTCTGAAATACATAATGCTTTTCATTGTAGTTTTCTGTCAAAATCATCCACGTGAATATAGATATCACAGCCTAAAACACAGTGCATCTTCAGGCGTACCCCCAAAATAACAGGCAGAACGTATTAATGCAATATAATTACAGAAGTTCACCTACATTAGCACATATTGTGGAAGATCTGAGTCACACCAGATCTTTGTAGGGTATATATGCAAACAGGCTTTCAGTGAATTACAACGGAGGAATTAATTGAGCATCCTAATTCTCTTCTGCCTACAGTAGTAAAGGTGTCATTGTTAGCAACCGTTACAATCTTTAAGTGCAGAATTACAATACGATAGGCATTTTCAAAAAAAAAAAAACAAAAACACAACCACCAAAAAACCAAACCCAAACAAACAAAAAACCCCAAAAAACCCTCCCCCAAACCTCCAAAGAACGTACGATATAAGAGACAAAAAAAAAAAAAAAAAAAAAAAAAGAGAGGGAGAAAAAAAGAGAGACAAAGGAGAGTGAGAGAGAAAGAAAGTAATAAAAAAGGAGAAAATAACATTAAATCAAGCTACAGTGCTTTTCAACAGAACAGTTCAGAATATTATGTCTCCTCTTCAGGCAGAAGAAGAGAAGAGAAAACTCTCATAACTCAAACTGAGCAAATAAATTAATGTTCTTCATATGAAAAGAGGGTTTTGTAGATACACACACATGTGATATATATGAAACCACTTATGACATCTGCAGCTGTTACATTACAAGCAGTACTTTAAAAATGTAGCAATTCCTTAAACATCATTGGAGCAGCACAGCCACCTCTTTTTTTTTTGTTTCTTTCATTGGGGTTCAAAAAGAAAAAAAGAAATTGAGAGTATCTGGAGATAACTGCAGTGACTCTGGCAAAAGAACTGGAAACAACAGAAACGAGAAGATCCTCTGTAAGCTCCAGTAAGCGAGCAGTAGAAGAACGATCCTGATGCACTGACTGAATCTGATGCAGAAGAGCAACACCGTGCATGCAAAGGAAGGGGAGCAGCTGATCTTCCTTCACCAGCAAAATGAACAGCAAGATACATGCAGAGAGGCAACTTCCTACCGAGAGGAGAAGTTTACAAGCCATGACCAAACACCCACTGAAGCAAACAAGTTTTGTGCTGGCCTCAGTGGATGTCATAGCACTGATGCCGTTTTTACCTCCTGTCAGCCACAAACACCATCATTTAAACTTCTTCAAAACCCAACAATTAGTACCGGACAATTTCTACAGTGGTGAAGATAAACACGTTATCTTCTACTCAGACTCATAGTATAGAGAATATCTTGCTGCCTTTTTATTATAATAGACCTGTGGAAAAAGTTTCTAGCTAATATAGACATAAAATGGCTTTTTCTACTCCTCTTGTACTCTGAGATGATACAAAAGCGCTGAAGCTGAAATGTGTGGTATTAAAAAAAATAATAAAATCCTGCTCCTTTTCTGAAAGCTAGAGCTCTTGGCTATCTACACAAGGTGCTATATGGCCTTGATTTTATTTTGCCTGTTGGAGAGCCACATCTCTGCTTTGGTGTCCTATAATGCTTCGCTTGCTTAGTTTCATTTTTCTTAGATCTCTGCAACAACTCCAGCTCTCCAGGTCGAGACTGGTTACTAGGACCTTCCCAGGAGTGTGGTATGAGAGCTGTAAGAGCAGTGTTGGCTCCTTGGACTCCATAATTCCTTAGGCATTAATTTGTGCACAAGGGGACAAGTTAAATCTAATACAGTCTCTAAAAGTTTTGAGGAGTCCAAACTCTTTACATAAAGTAGTAGCATAAAAATGACAGACATCTGTGAAACAACAGATGCTCACATGCCCTACTGCACTTCAAATTTCTTGCCATACTTCACCGTCCCTTGGGGTTAGGTCAGAGGTTCAACACACAGCTTTTCTTGAGAAAAGGGAACCAGTTTCCCCTTTCTAAAAGAAATCTGTTTCCTTTTCTTCTCCTCTCCAAATCTCTCTCTTGCAAGTACTTCTGTTTTATAATGCCCATCCTCTTCACCTGGGGACTCTTCTGACAGCCTCCTTAGGTGATTCAAGTCCCACCAGCCAATCTGTTGCTTAGTGACTACTCTGTGTTTCAGACTCAAAAATGATCTGTCTGGGGCAATAGCCAGCTTTTTGTAAAATATTCTCTATTTAAATTGTAGTTAAAATGACCTGTTATTTTGCTTTCTGGCTCTGCAGGTACTCTCCTTCTTATCCCTAGTAGATTTTATAACAATACAGGAACAGAGGCTGCCAAGAAAGAAACCAAGGTCCCTGTTCAAACTGAGGTTTGCAGCTTGATGCAGACTCTGTTCCCAGCACTGAAGAGAAGTCCCATTCTGCACAAAAATTGAAAAAAAACCCCACATTTTAATAGCACGTGACAAACCTGGAGAACATCCTCAAAATACATGGGTTTGTTTTACATAGAGCTAATGATGCCAGCTGCATTTTGCTGTAAGGAAGTGCAGAAATCCACTCACAACATGCTAACGCTATGTGCTGCTAGGTGATGTATGCACTTGTTTCTATCAGAACTCAGATCTATTACAGCCTGACCTTCTTACACAGCATCTTTCAAATTTCCCCAGATCACACCTTTTTTTTTTTCCTCAAAATCTGCAGTTATAGACCTGATTCTTATTTCCCAGCTGTTAGCTGTAAGCCACGCTAATTGCTCCTGCCTCAGCTGAATTATTTTAGATTCCCTAAGCATTCATGAGTGGAGAATCAAGAAACTGAGAGAAAATGAGAAGAAAAGTTTTTCCGTTCCTCAATTCCTGCAGGCACACAAATGTCTACAACACAAGATCTGATGAGCACTAGCCTCCTGTTTCAGTCTCTGTTCTTGAAGAGGTTGTTAGTGGTTCCAGACTGTGATATGACAGTTCTCAAACTCCTCCCTATGTGCAGCCATGAATTTCACAATTGCAATGCAAAATGCTGATTTGCTTTGGTTTTGGATTCCTCAACTTTTTTTTTTTTTTTCCTAGCTCAGGGTGGTAAGAACAGTGTTGGCCATTAACATGCTGCCAGTTTACCTTGCAAATATACCATCCAACACACATTCCTCACAAAGTCACTATCTTTTCTACAACTGAACACATGGAATAACTTAAGGAAAAAAGACAAAAGGCTGCTTGTGGAAAAGATACTGATAGGACGGTGGAGACCTTAAAGCAGCCTTCCAGTACCTAAAGAGGGCCTACAAGAAAGCTGGGGAGGGACTTTCGACAAAGACATGCAGTGACAGGACAAGGGCTAATGGCTTTAAACTGGAAGAGGGTAGATTCAGATTTGACATTAGGAAGAAATTTTTTACAGTGAGGGTGGTGGAACACTGGAACAGGCTGCCCAGAGAGGTGGTGGATGCCTCATCCCTGGAAACGTTCAAGGCCAGGGTGGATGAGGCTCTGAGCAACCTGATCTAGTTGGAGATGTCCCTGCTCCTTGCAGGCAGGTTGGACTAGATGACCTTTAAAGGTCCCTTCCAACCCAAACCATTCTATGATTCTATGATTCCAATACTTCCACTGCCTTCAGCAGGAATTCAATGTCACTCCTACAACATTGGGAGTTGAATTTTGTAGACAATTTAGGAGAAAATAACAACATCAGAACCTTAAATAAAAACTACAATGCAAACAACAGGAAAAGAAAATGAATTTAGCAATCAGCTGGGCCACAATATTAGTGCAAAATTAAAAAATGAGTATGCTTACTGTAGGAAACATCTCCTACAGTCTTATTTGGGAGTACCCAAGCATGCCATCACTGGCACTAGCAGGAACTGCGTGCCAGGTGGGAATTCAGGATAAGGCTGGGATGTGTTGTCAAGATTCTCAGAGATTATTAACAAGGTGATGACATTAAAAAGCACAATAGGGCACAACCAAAGTATGAAGCCCAGCTTATGTTAAGTACAAAGCTTGCTTTTCTTCCAAAACCAATTAGATAAATTCCTTTTTGTATTTATACTGTGGCATTTAACATATTTTCATGAAGTATCTTGTACCTGTGCTTCTACCCCTCAAAATCCAACTTAATTTAGCATTGTGAAGCAATAATGAAATTGCAATAAAAACATTAAAAAAAAGAAAAAAAGAAGAAATACCAAGATTTTCATTGAAAAAAAAGATAGAAGTTACACACGAGACATTACTATTGCTATCAATTCTTACACTGAAAGCTGGAAGATAATACAGTAAGGAGTGATAATATATAAACCTAAATAGAAAGCTCTCTCTAAGCAACAATTATAGTTTAAAGATGTTGCACATTTGTGACTGAGCACACAACCCTTAACTGTATTATATTCTGTGGGGCAGATCCTTAGATGGTGATTTGGAGTCATGAAATCAATTTATGTCAGCTGAGGAGCTGCCAAATGGGAGTCTGAAGCTTTTATTAAACTGAGAATACCAATGCACTTATTTACTTCTGTACCTCTTGAGCAGAGGTCCAGTTATTATTCAAGGGATTTAATAAACTATATTCATGACTACTGACACTGTTTGGTGTGCTAGTTTAACTGTTTTTATACTCTGATGCATAATACGACTTCTACAAACAGCTGCATAACCCACTGTTCCAATGCATTAGTCTTTTCTCGACTGGTTACGTTAATTCCCCCAACACACACACAGAGACTGCTAATTCTGACACAGTGGATTAACATCCACATGGCCATGAAGATTTTCTGTTCCCTGTGAAAAATGCACTTCTATCCTGAATTACTTTTTATATCAGGGAAAACAAGGAGAAACAAATGCAATGTCTCAATGGAAGATTGGTGTGTGTAGTGGCATCCCAGTTAAAGCAAAAGAGTAGCAGTGATCTCTTTTTTTCTCTCAACATTCAAAGAAACTGCAAATATTCTCTCCCACATGACAGAAAGCAGACACTACTATGCTCTTGCTTTGTCTACAATTAAGGCCACTTGGAACTTCAAAATCAAAGTGAAGTAACCAAAGACATGCACAGGAACATCACTCCCTCACAGAAACATCCAAGTCAGCTCACTGGAGGCTTATATGCAGCACAGTTAAAACACACAGCCAACGCGCTCTCCCTGTCCAACTGGTGACCAAAAGCGGAAGACGGACACAGCATTCCCAAAGCTATGCAAATGTAGGACAAGGTTTGCCTCATTTCTCTAAAACGGAGCTGCCTCATTTCCCTAACAACATTACAGTTGGAAGAAGAGTAAAATCCAGGCAGGGTAGGCAGACATCAAAGACTGAAGCCTACAGGGAAGATTTTGGGGACTGTTAAAAGAAGAAGTGGGAATTAAAAGCTGTTCTCCCATTTTGAGGTTAAGGGTAGCTCCTGGGGTGCCTTTCTGCAGAATACTCCAGCTGCCTCTATGCTCACTTTGATGTGCAATGGAAGTTGGATTTTCCACTTCTCTCACAGACTGAAGCAACTTCTATTTGACACACCGAAGTCCAACTCAGCTTTGCTAAAGCACACAGTAAAGCTGAAGAGGTGCGTGTATGTGTCAAGCACACGTGTACCCACACACTCTACTGCAGCGACAGGAAGCGCAGGCTTGCCCTGCACCGCTTTACCACCCGCTCTTTAAAACAAAACACTCTACGCTCTGAACAATGCCCCTTTGTTAAATAACAATCCAACAGTTCTAGGGTCTGTTTCATGCCTTCTCCATTAAAATGCAAATCTCTGCCTTGACACAATGAGACCCAAAATGGAATTCTGTACAAGTAACGCAAAAGCACAGAGCTTGTGTTATCTACTGATAATGACAACTTCTACACTGATTTTAATTGCTTTTGTGTTTATAATTTTATGCACACATTTCCTTAAGGAGGGAATAATTTTTAACACAACTTAACAAGAAAAAGACATATTAAAAGATGGGAGCTTAAATTAAGTTTTTTGATCTCCAACAATAAATTCCATGATAAATTAACAGAAACAATGCAACAAGCAAAAGAAGATTAATGGGAGGATTCTAGCCAAAACAGGCTTTTCTAATCTGGGGGTCTGACAGTTCCATAAAAAATAGCAGACAAAGAACTAATGGCAAAGTTACAATCACAATAGTGGTAATATACAATAAACCATGTCTTCTGAAAGATAACACTGTGAGGGGAACTTTGCACCAAAATTTCTTGAGCAAAAATTTGACTGCCTATAAAATTATCTTTCGTTTCCTGTTCCGATACCTATGCAAATGAGAAAAGTCATAGATCTTGAAATACACAGCAAACTGGCCCAGCTACAGAATTTACACAGCCACCTGAATAAAACAGGAAGAAACTTCAACCATGGGAGGCTATAAACACAACAGTTTATGAAAATCCACAACTAGCAACTCATCTCTGGATGATTGCCAAATAATGCTGCTGTAAATATTGAAATCATGTCTTACAAAAGGAGGCATAATTCTGCTCTTCTCTGAGATTTCAATGTTGTTAAGTATCTCTGTTTCTTTTTAGTTTGGGGACTGAGTGATCATCTTTATGAAGGTAAAGCTAGACAGGCAAATTCTACCCTTAAAGCACGTGAAACAAAGCATATTAGTGAGTCTGAATCCACTTTCCTTTTCCATCCAACAAATCAGTCAAGCACCAATGTTAGAAAGGGTTTGACATCAGCTCCAGTTGCATACCCTTTTTGTAACAGCCTGATGTGGCCCCCATGCACTGCTGCATTAGAAAGTACTACGCTAGCCACTATTACTACTTACCAATTCATCTGGAATCCCAGTGCAAGCAAACTGCCTTACAAAATTTCATTCCATTAGAAAATAAAAATGAATATACTGAGTCAGCCCAGTCCCAACAGCAGACACAGGGCAAACCACTGCAGATGCTCTCCATATCAACTATATTCAGCTCAAGAGATTTCCTGAGCCAAATATGCCTTCCCTTTACTTGTTAACCCACCATGATTTTCTTTTCCAAGGACCATCCCAATCTCCCCTTGACCTAAGGGACACACTTTCAAGCTCTGAGCATTCACAGCACCCTGTGGCAATTATTTCCAGGAGTATATTGCCTGCTCTGTGAAAAATAATCTATCCTGAACTCAGCTCTTACCAATTTCACCCAGTTTTCTTTAGCTCTTGCACCAGCAGAGATGCTGATGGAGGGATGCCTACCGCTCCACTCCCTTCCCCTCAAGATGCCCCTATCCCTTCCATCTTATGGTCCCCACCTACTGATGCACTGCTGAAGAACACTAATTACATAAAGCAGGTTCTTCAATGAGCATGTATTCTGACAGAATTGTATCAGTCTTGGCCCACATCTCACAAAGGAATCCTAATTTTACCCATACTTGTTGTTTTTACTGTGATTAAAAACTATTTAAAAGATCTGGCTCAGTGTTTATGTAATAGTATCTCCTTTTCCAAAATAAATTATCAGCTCTTTAGCTGGCACAAAGGTCCTGCCCTCAGAGCTGCTCCCTTCCTAAGTAAATTTCACCAAGCAAGTCAAAGATCTGTAAGAAACTACTACTGCTAAAACAACTTCTTGACAGAATTGTCAAGTTTTTGACAGGACTGTATTTTATTCTTCTGAACTTCAAAAAAATGTCACAAAGATCCTTCTGGCTGTTTCTGAATTATAAAATAAAAAATGCAAACAACATTCTTCAGTTCTATCCACATTAAAAATTCTTGTTCAAAAGATTTAATAAAATATTTTCCTGGGACTGGGATTATAAAGCAACTTTTTCTAACAGTCAATAAAATAACGGAATAACTTTTGTCAACATGAAAGTCTTTGGTCACTAAAATTCATCTAACTGAAAATTTTCTCATTATACAGAGCACTAAATCTATCATGTTATGCCACACACTCCTTAGAAAACTCTACTTCTTATTTTAATGTTATGTTGTGGGTAATACAAACCAAACACAGAATTAGTTTGGTTGCTTTGCCCTCTCATCCTCTACGTGGAATCTTTATATTGAAATTGGGGTTTCAAACAAGAAAAGCCTTTGTAAAGCTCCTGGCATTACTCACAGGTCTCATCCTCATTTCAACATTTCTCAAGAAATACTGTGTTAGACTGCACTTGCTTATAGCATAAAATAAAACTTGTGGCTTTACGTTGTCTATGTTCCTTCAGTCTAATTCTCAGCTCAATTATACACAGTATAAGTCAGGGGCAATTCCACTGCAGACCAAGGAGATGCAATGAAATCAGCAGCGCCTAACACTTCACATCACTGTGAATGTCATGCTGTATCAGTTTCTGCTTCTTCACCTTTGAAAGTCCAGAAAACCTACCAAACTCTCTAGATATGATTTCTCCCATAAATTAGAATTAAATAAATCAGGAATATCACCACCACAATCACCATCAGTGTGTGTAAGAATCAATGGACTTCTCTAAACCCCACTCTTAAAATTCAGGAGTTACTTTTAAGGCAAAACACCCAATTAGCTCTGATTCCAATTTTATCAGCCGTCTACCAGTTAAAAAGAATACAAAGGTTACAGATCAGCTACAGTGATGATATCAGGGAAAGCTTTTAAAAAACGCTATCAGCCAAAGAACTTAGATATCCGTGTCACAACAAACCAGATTATCATTTTTGGAGTCATAGATGCTTTTGCAAATCCACTGCATTCAGCTGGGCAGGAGTTTACGGAATCTGCATACTTTGTGCTCAGTTTCAGCAGCCAGTGCTGCAGTGTTGATGAACTCAGGACAGAGACCCTTGGCTGAATCGGAGCTCAAAATTTTGCAAGAAAAAATACTTCTAATGTTGCCAGTAAGCAAGGTACCATAGCTTCATTTAAACTGACACTCTTTACCTTGTTCCAGATTTCACAGAAAGCTATGAAACTTTAAGGTGCCCAGCTGCTTCCTGCATCAAACCAGGGCTTTGAGAACAAGACGTTAAAACATGCCTGACAGTCAAAAGGTTGCAAATGAGCTCCGTGAAAGCTGGCAATCACTTTTTCATTTTCGCACAGCACTGTCCACACTTTCTGGTATCAGCCTCATCAAATACCTGCCACGGTGAGGCCTGCGGTGACCCTTAAGACAATGCCAGTGAGCTCCGTTATTAAAAACCTGTGGGCAATGCAGCTCTGTTTCGGTGCTAGCATGTTCCCAATTTGTTTTCCTCCTGAGGTATACAAAACAGTATAAAGTATCATCCTACTAGAACAGACCACTGCATTAATTTAGCATTTTGTTGCTAAATCACACACAGTGAGAATAGATTTACTACATTTTGGCCTGGGACAAAATCAGCAGAACAATCAGCAAATGGATTTCATGGCAAGGAGCTCCCTGAATCCAGAAAATCAGAAGCCTGAGCCTTTGTCATCTTTCCATGAAGTCAAGCACTGTGATATATAATAAGCTCAGAAATAAACAAAAGAAGGGAAGTGAGGACAAGTATTGTGAGAAGTGGGAAGAGTAAATGGTCTTTCAGAGTTAGTTTTAAAATAGAAATGTTGTTGCTAGTTTTAGTCTTTGACAATTACCTTCCTTCTTTAAACTACAAGAATGAGTGTATGGCTTTCCACTAATTAGAATGAAGTGTATTTTCAGGAAAAAGGTGTAAAATCTCTTACCTGTATGGCATGAAAGTCGTGATGACTCTGAATGTTAATTCCAAATAATTACACATATAGTCTATTAACCTTTCCCATTCCACTGTTTCCCAGGATAACAAATCCTTAAAGTAACTGTGTATGAATTAGGAGTGGACTATTCAAAGCTTTTCAGTTGTTTCACAATTTTCTGACAGACTTCACAGTCTAAGGGCAGAAATACCACTTCAGGCTGACAACATATGCAGTCACTGTGATCGCAACACCTGACAGATTTGGCCATCTGAATTACTCTTTGGCCTGGAAATGGCAATATTTGACTCTTATCTATTTTTTATTTTAGTCACCCGGGTCACATGGGAGACCACTTGAAAAGTATTATAATTGCAAACTTTTTCTGACATCAACATAGCTTTTAAGCACAGCAATTTCACATTTAGATTTGAAGCTGCACCTAATTTCAGTCTCCTAAGCACAGGGTCCAGTGAAATAAACCTTTGTGAAAATAACTGTGCTAAATTCAGGATTGCTCTAAATGAGGATAGCAACTGAAGTGGAAAATAGATGTGAGATGAGTAGCCTTGAAGCGATTTAACACTCAGAGGGCAAGGAGGCAGAAGAGGAGATGAGCTGCGCTTCTGTATTTTTGGGCCCACTGCGTTTGTGACAAAATTCCATGTTCACATCACCCGTTCACTGCTCAGTGCAGACCTTGAGTTTGATTCCTCTCCTAAGACACTTATACACACACACATACTAAATGCATCAGTTCTAGTCACATCACTCTTCTATTACATTTGATTTTGACCAGCTCAGACCTAATTAACAGCTCAAACTACTATTTAAATCACCACTAGAACAGGCCCAACACTTGTTTTCTCTTACTTTCAAACCTAAATTTTGCTCCACTTAAAAATTTTAAGGTACATACTGCTGGAGTTATCCTATGGAGACAGTGTAGAGACTTATTTTACATTTTATTAAATGTTCAAATGAGTAAAGGACTCTGGAATAAACTTAGCTAATGAACCAGATACAAATAAACAAAATGGTATATTACTATTTCTAAGGAAATGATTGTAGCAAGATAGTAATACACATGTATAAATTAGAATGTACATTCCCCCACAGGTCACAAAGGAGAAAAAAAAGAGATGCCATCTTCACAAAATGTCATATTTCAGTATATTTCCTTTTAAACACATTTTCAATTCTGTTTTCTCAGTAAATACATTTGATTTTAGCTAACCCTAACTGCAGATTATATTTAGTAGGGAGTGAGAGAAACAGGAAGTATTGCTTTCCCCCCATTTTTTTTTTTTTTTTTTTAATGTGACTTCTCTCAGCTAAGGCATGAGATCAGTCTATTGTATACGACTACCCGGATCATGCTGATGGAAATGGATTTAGTTGTGGCCTCTGCTCCTAAAGGTAATATTTATCACACCAATACTAAATCTGCAACATGAGCTTGTCCAGAACTGGCCACAGGAAACACCACAGGAAACAGAGAAAGCCGGAACAAGGAGTGAACTTTCTGTTATCTGGTATGGTCAAACTCCAAGCAAAGTTTTCCCATCATTAGGCTGTAACCACTTGTCAGAGTGCTGAGTAACAGTGCATGAGCACACACGGGCTGTTTTCCTCCCTAGAGCACAATCCTGCCTCTTCTCCACATTTGTCATCCCTTCTTATGAAATCTGTAGAAAGTAAAGATCTTTAAAAGGTAACCGTAATTAAATTCCTTTCCACCAAATATTAAATTTTTCATCATAGTGATGACCAACAAACCTAAGTCCAAGTTTGGTCTTGGTGCTTATGCATTCATTGGGGATTACCAGAACTTCTGCGTGAACTATTGCAAATGATGAGAAAAAAAGACTTTATACTGAATGTCCTGAAGACCCTTAAGAAACATACATATTAGAACAATAAAAGTGGCTTCAATCCATTATGTATTTCCAGTTGAATGCAGTAAAATTCCTGAAAAACATACTCCCTAGTACTCTATTACAATGTTGTGACTAAACCAAACATGTTACCCTATGTTCTTGCCATGCTACCTTCGCAAATACCTGTGCTATTGTGTAGCTCAGTTATTTGAATTACTAAACTGGTGTCTTAATTGTGGTGGTATTAGGCAATAACAATGCGAGATGCAAGTCTTTTCTGCATGTAAAAGTGGTTTTAGTGGCAGGTAATTTTCCATATTTCTTCAGCTTTGCTTTTTACAAAAGGAGAAAATGCTTATCACACTATCAAGGCAAATAATGCATGCCACACGAGCTTTCCTCTGTCACAACTGGTTAGGTGCGCTGCAGCACTCTTCCAAGCAGCTAGGCACAAAGAGACGTCAAAACAGTGACTCCCTCTTCAGGCCTGGCTTTTAGGATTTACTTTGACATGGAAAACTACCACTCTATACACTGTGAAACAAATTAAATCACAACACTGACATTTCAGGTATATTAAAAAGAAAGATGCAATTCCAACTTTTTTTTGATCAGCCAGCATTGTTTTTCTAATGTACAGCTTAATTACGGAAGTACTAAAGATCTATCATTTTTAACTTGTGGTGTCTGTGAAGATGGACTTGCTTTTCTCCTGAGTAGTGTACAATGGAACTGCTTGTCAAATAAATGTAAAACAGGTAAGATATAATCTAAAAAAATAGACTTTTTAAACAAAATTGCATTTGTCTTTCTACATAATAATCATAAGAAACAGTTCTGAGAAAATCCATCCATAGATACTATTTTCCTTGTGATCTGCAAGCTTGCTGGTTTTGTACATTGCATACTTTTTGGAACATGTCATTAAAAACACTTATTTGAACCTCCCAAGACTTTATTCTTCTGTCTTTGAGATTCCAAGTAAGACACACAGCTACAATCTATAAGCACCTGAGACAGGAAACTAGCTCCACTGAAAACTAAGGAAGCCCTTGGTGATGATGGGGAAGAAAGATGTTGAATGCCAAAATCTTGTTTACATCTTTAAAATAAGTCTCATCTAAAATGTTTTGGTAGCTCAGGGGCTTATAACAATGCAATTAAACTAACACTAGTAAAGATACTACTAGTTCACATCAAACAGAACAAAAAGAGGATTTTGTCAATGACATACACGTGGTTTTCACCTCGGGTTGTTTTCCACACAGCCTTCAACTAAATTCTGCAGACTTTAAACTTACAAGATATATCACTCCTCAATAATGAGTAAAGGTAAAAACCTAAAGAATGCAGTTTATCAATGGGCAAATATCTCAAAGTTATCATAACTTCTTGTCCTACTAGAGACATGTAGGCGAGTCAGACTGCTTGTCAAATATGCTCACCTGCCACATCAACACTCAGCAAACACAGCTTTCAAACGACAACAAACAAAAATCACAACAGAGTTTTCAAAATACAAATCTAGGAGGAAGTGTCCTCCTTCCATTCACAGATCCCTTACTGCTACCTACTGCACACAGGCCAAAGGGATTATCTATAAATACCAGGAAGTCCAGCCGAACAGATGTGTGGTCTCTAGTATGTTCTTGAATGAGCCCTTGACACAGATTATGAAAAAAGATTGTATGTGTTCTGTGAATGGTTAAATTCCAAAGTTATGGTTAATTTTTGTTTAATTATGACTGGAAGCACTTAATTCTATATTTTAGAATATAGCTCACAGAAGAAACAAAAAAATAAAAAAACAAATAAGCAGACAAATGAGGAACACATACTACGCATATTCATCTATTTTTTCTTTCTTTTTACACCACATACCTTGTATACGTAGTATACAAGTAATTATCATCCTAGACAAAGAAACAGGATGCAGGGGAGCAAAGGTCCAAGCTGAAAAGTCAAATCTATACTCTTCTAAACTAAAC
The DNA here is from genome assembly GCF_036417535.1 of Chlamydotis macqueenii. Classification (NCBI taxonomy): domain Eukaryota; kingdom Metazoa; phylum Chordata; class Aves; order Otidiformes; family Otididae; genus Chlamydotis; species Chlamydotis macqueenii. The sequence continues at coordinate 28,119,052 of NC_141559.1, forward strand.
TCCGTTGTTATAAGTGCATCACTTTTATTAAACAATATCAGAACTTTCTATTGTTTTTAGTTTTTCTTCTTTTCCCATGTTACCTTTGAGATAATAGCAAAATACCAGTACTGGGATCCATTGGGACTGCTAGAGAGTTTTGTTTACACAACTTCGTATTTTTACCGTTAGCAGTTTGCCAGTTCAACTGATGTAAACAATACAGACTAAAGACAGAACAGAAAACTGAAAAAAAATTAAATCAATGTAATCAAATGCTAACCTGTGTGTAGAACAATGACATACTGAGAGTTTGGTGGTCAGAGGACAAGAACAACAGGAATAGTCAGTTTCTAGCAGCCAGCTAGAAACTAGTTCAGTGCTTGTGCATAAAAATCAATGCCCAAAAGCTTTCCAAACACATGGAAGAGAAAATTGAAGACAAGTCTGACATTTAAATCCCAATGGTATCTAAGTGAAATGTATCATCCTGAAATCTGACTCACGCCTTTCTGATCTGAAGAGCATTACTTTCAATGTGTTAAAGCACACTGGTATAACTGATACAAAGTTTATCAGACACAATAAAATACTGGAATCATCCTATCATTGTCATTTTGTCAAGCAGCACTAGTTTTGGGGATTCTGGAGGAGAAAAGAACTCTGGCAAGCTGCATTCACTCCCTGGCAAAAAGCAACAGTTTTTAATCAAACTGTGCTCCCAAATTTTGTCCCCTTACCCCATTTATCAATTGATGCTTTAAATTCTTCTAAGTCTGTTAGTCTTTGACAGATGCAGTGGAGGCAGGTGGAGGCAGTGTGAGTCTCTTCATTTGATTGCTTTACAACACTAAGTAAACTCTGAACTACAACATCAATATTGACTGGAATTAGTCAAGCTAATCACCTCCACCTAGAGATGAATGGGAACAGAGAAGCACACAAGAGCCTTTCAGGTGCAGCTCCTTCACTTGGCACCCATGGGGTTTTTCAGGGATGGACCCTTCTAATAAAGTTTTGTATTGAGTCTGTATTGGAATAATTCATGGGGAGCATTTGCCCAAACAGTATCATGCTCTGTATTGGAGAAATCTAATTATGGCCTTCAAGGAGTAGCACACTCCCCTGAGCACAAGTAGCCAGGTCACATTTTGACACCATTGATTTCTCCTACATGACTGGCTAATTTGCAATACTGCTGTGTTTTGACGCATCACCGTCTCCCTCTTCTGGCACATGTTTAAAATAATGCAGGTATCAAAACTCCTTCCCTGTTGCTTCCCCTCACCCATGAACTGCATTAAACTTTTCCTTTCTGATTTTGTTTAGTAAACATAAACCCATTTGAGGCTAAGTTCTTACATCTGTATTTATTACTACTGCTTTAATACACCTCCCAAACATTTATATGCAGAAGTGAGTGTGCAACTGTAGACCACTTTCATGAAAATAAAGGCCCCAAATCAGTACAGAAATTTCCAGTCAAGAAAATCAAAACAGGAGGAAAGCCCTCTTCTGTCACATGTTAGGGAATGAACAGTAAGAATCTCAAGGAAATTTGTAAAAAATTAAATCAATCTGTTAACGTGCATTACTGCAAAGCACTCATCATGGACAAGAACTCTAGCGCCCTACATGCCGTCACAGAATAAAAACATTTTTCTGCTCTTGAATCCATAAGTCCACAGAAGGTTATTTCTTCAGTCCAGTGCTGCCTCTCGTCTTTCCCTACAATTCTGCAATATGACTGCATTTTTTTCTTTCAGTCAAGTTGCTAGGAAATTAATATTCTGAAAATCTGCTCTATACGTTCTTATATTAGTAAGAACTAATTGCAGCATCCCAATGTAGCTTTGCTTGTAATCTATTCAAGTATTCTAATGGTTTCCAGATGAAAAAGTTGTAGACATTTTTCTTTTTACATTTAAAAATCATGCAGTGTAATTCTCATAAAGATAGTAAATTGTCAGTTGAAGGTTGATTTATTTGTTTGTTCAGCTAAGAGAAAGAAATCATACAGATTGCCCACCCTGCTCTGCCTATAACCTCTGGCTTGGAAGTCCATCATCCAGGAGAACACGCTTTGGCCTTTCCACCAAGACATTCAACAAAGAAACAAAGTAACTGCAGTGGTGATAGTATTCTGAAAAGTAAGACAAAGGACAAGAGCTAAATTAAATTTTAGCTGCCACCTTTCAGTCTCTGCTGACACGGGCTAGATCTGAATGGCTCATCTAGACAGATGGCACTGCAGATAGGAACCATCTAGTTTCCATACAACAAAGATGAATTTCTGCACAGATCTACTTAATATGAAGTAAATCACTGAGGAACTTACTGTTTGTACAACAGCAGTCATTTTCCTTCTAGTTTAATTATGCAAGGAAATCAAATACCTTGCAAGGCAGATATTACTCTCCTACAGCAGTGTACAAGGATGGCTTGAACACAGAACAGCTTAACCCTTTGGGTAATGTGCAGCCAATTTCTATTAAAAGGAAGGAGTGAGTTAGCATCTCAGAAGAGCAGGAATAGCTCCCACATTTGGTGGACTACGTCCTCCTGGTGATATACACGCTATTCTAGTAATCATTTGTCCACCCCCATCTCTGCTGCTGTCAACACTGATGATGAGTGCCCAGCACCGTGCTTTATGGCTTAGCGAGTACGGAGAATTGAGCTGCTGCTGTCCATCATCTGTTCCTTCTCCTCCTACAAACTCGAAAGTGAAGGAGAAAGAGAAACTTCCTGCCAGCATCCATTTTCAGACTTCAGAGAAATGAAATCTGAAAATACCCAAAGCAGCTGCGATGCTTCTTTCTGCCCCACCCTGTATCTTCTGATTTTAGAGGATTTCCTTTCTGCCACAGCTGGGATCTATTCAGTCCTCTATGGGATTCAGCAGAGGAGAAGCAGAATAAATATACAGTTTGAGAAAACATCAATCTTCCCCTTCTACCCACAGGCTCTATAGGAAGCACCATCTTAGAGCAAATATTTTTATAAGACACAATTGAACTTGGAGAAAGTATATTGCCTTAAACCCTGGGGGCCATATCAGTTCCAGAGCTGAAAGGTCAGCACAGCAGCACTAATGCAAGATCTATAAACAATGCAGGCTACTTATATAATGAACCCTACCTCTTCTGACCTTCAGATGTGAACTCAGGCTGTACAGTCATACCAATAAAACCCTCTACAACTTAAACCATGAAGCTACTGCCTTAACTGGATGTTGTCTTGGACTCACATCCATTGAGGGGAAAAAAGAAATCTCCTTTCCTACAGAACATTGTATATGGGTCCCTGATGGCTGCACCAATGTTACCCACAAAGTATTGGCATCTGTAAAACAGAAGATCACTGCCACACTCCTGAAGAATACGTGAACTAGACTGAGCAGCCCACGAATCCACGGCCAGAGGGCACATGTAAACCTCTGGTCGTAGTGTTTCTATTCATCCATGTAGCCCAAGAGCTTCTACTCCTGGGTCTAATGCCACCAAAGCAAACTTTTCAGGAAAAAGACTCTCTAGTCTTATCTTTTGGCATTCTTGTAGCAGAAAGGGGATGTAAAGTAGTGTACAATGTGGCTCTTTCCAACTGTATGTGCTGCTATAGACAGAAGTACTGTAACAAAACCAGAGCAAACATGACACGACTACCTTCTCAGCTACGTATACAGCGTAGTTAAAGTAAATCCACAGATACATGTATATGAACAGGATCCAGTTTAACAAGATGAGACACAAATAAAGAGGATAAGATCTGCACTTCAATACTGTGTTATATACATATTAGAATTATTAAAGTTGTTTTTTTTTTTTTTCATACTGCAACTTCTGCAGAGCTTAGAGGAAACTATCTTATTCAGATAACTTCTGACCCAGGTCAGGAACTTCTTCATCTTCAAATGAAAAATATTTTCAGCTCATGTTGAAAGTTTCTATGCAATCCTCTTACTTCTAAAAACAGGAGAAATGTAATAATGGCATTGCTTTACTAGAATAATAATTAAAAAAAAAGTGCAGAAAACTGTAGTCTTTTAGCCTGTCTGATGGAACAACAAGAACTGCATTATGGACATTAGTTCCACAAATTAGGATCAAATTAATCAATGCTTGAGCTGCAAAAAGGAGACAATTATTTTCAGTAAGTAATTAAAAAAAATATTTAAAAGTGCTTAAAACTAAAGTTTTCTGAAATCAGCACTAAGGCTAAAAGGTAAAATGACAACATTTTCTTGCCAGAAAAAAAAAAATTAATATACATTTTCCCCTATTTTTCTATTATTTTAAAAATATACAAAGTAGGGGGAAGTGACAAAACCAACAGATGACAGACGTCTTCTGCCACGTCTCAAGTCAAATTAAACCTATGCTCTAAAATATACTTTAGCCATGAATACTGATGGCTAAATAGTGACCTGCTGTCACATACATCTCTAGAACAATCATGCTTGAGACATTCTGACAAAACTGCTTCCCACGTACATATGCCATCTGAACATATTTGCACCAGTTCAGACAGTTTGCTAGAACTAAGATCAACAGTGTTATAAAAACTGGAAACATCTGCTTAGAAAACATCATTAAGACCTGTGAAATCAGACTCTGTTCCTCAGCAGTATTTTGACAGTCAGCATCAAATATTTTTAGCTGAAGTTGTCTTCAAAATCACAGCTAATACAGCACTTCAGGCATGTATGAGGACACATAGAACTGTAAATAAGAAACAATGCTCTAATCATTAAAAGTATTTTAAAATTGCCAAATAGCTTTAAAATTTGAACATCCTCAAGTTCTGTGAAGGTTTGTCTATTCCTTACAAGTTCACCTTCACCTTTGCATTTGTTTTACTGAAGCCCTGCACTGTTTTGCTCAAACTTAAGACAAATAAATAAATAGGCAAAAGTTAAAATAAACAAATAAATATGGAAGGCCTGGGAGTGATGTTTCTCAACCAGCAATAGCAATTATTAAAGTATCCAGAGAAAGGCTATTTTGTTAAATATTGTTATATAGTTGAGAGGGAGAAGAGGGCTTTACAGAGAAGACACTCCTGGCTAGCCATATCTGCCTTATTATGTGGGTATAAACGACAGTCACTACTAAAATCTCTCATGAAAGCACCATAACAACTAATGCTGGTGATTCCACAACAGGACTTTTCACTCTGTGAAAGTCTCACTCTGCTTGCTTGCATCAAGTTCTAGCTATTTCTGATGTTTAAGCATTTTCTAGAACACTCACAGAAAAGAAAAATAAAAAAGGAGAAAAAACAAAACACTTTATAAAGAACCACAGCTAAACGTTTTCTGAATACTGATTTATTTTGGTTTTATTTTTTCAAAAATATATCAGTAGCAGGTTTGTACGTCTAACATTCAGTCCCTTAAAACATATTTTCTAAAGAGGAAGTTCTCTATTAATACACAGGCCTTACTGAAAAAGTAAAAAAAAAAAAAAAAAAATTATTTGTTACTGAGAAATCTGAAAAAATTTCTGAAAGGTGTGCAGATCTCCTGCATGCAAGGGGCTAAAGACAGACTAATTTCAGGAGTAAGGCAAATGAAATTAAAAGAATATCCAAGGGATAAATTTGATGAATAATAAATCAGAAGGATAATACATTATGACCATCACTAATGTTAAGAGTATATTACCAATGATGGTGCTACATTAGTTACAGTTATTGTGGGTTAAGAACTAAAACCCACTAATTCTTACCATTAGGCTAAAAAATAATAATTTACATTAAAAAAACACATTTGTCAAGGCTTCCTTTTCTTTCAGCCTCTTCAATTCTGAACCATTAAGTGCTGCAGCTTTTTCCCCAAGCAATTGGAGACAACTAGTAGGCACTCTTCTTACCATATGACTCTGCAGAACCTCCAGTGTGATTTAGTTCCACTTCCAGTTCCAAAAGAGTCTTAACAGACTCGCAAGAAGAGTATGACCCATGTCTGTTTGTGGAATGGGTAACTCTGAACAGAGTGGGGAATCCCAGCCGCCAAATACGGATTAGCAGACAGCAGACTAGCAAATTCAGACAGGTGCTGGTTTCTAAATTGGATTAAAAAAACCCACATACTTGCATGCAAAAATGAAGCCAGAAAGCCTTCTGCACAAGCCTGAGCAATTCTGATACGAACAAATTCCATGTTATTATTCTGAAATCCTCAGTAAATATCTAAGTATCAATCTGAGTTTTTCCAAACTGTTGTGTATAAAATCACAATTTGAGTTGTGCAATTTACCAGTGTCAAAAAAGGGTGGTAAAAATCCCACTGGCCTGCCTGCAGCCACCCTTAAATGTCTCTCCGTGTTTATATGCTGGCCTTTTTCCCTCAACCCAAAACAATAAGAAGGCTCCACGCGTGCACTGCAATACAAGGGAAACTGGGCAGGACAGCTGAGTGTAGATCAACAGCAAACCATTCCTCTCCTCACGTTCAAGCACAAAAAGCACAGGGAGACTCCTCCCGCCATCGCTCCACTCGCAGGAGACATGGTAGATCCACAATATTCGAAATTAAAACAAAAAATATTCCTTAAAGTCAAAAGGCCGTCCTTATTTTGACGGTTTCAGAGAGACAGGGCTCCTGCATCGGTTACAAATCTGGAGCTCCTACTGCAGGAGTCCCTGCCAAACTTAATTTGTCTGTTTCGTATAAAATATATAAAGATACAGTAACAGTTACTGAAACAGCTGTGAATGAATTATCAGCTACAGTAAACACCATTTAGAAAGCCGCAATCAAAACATCTTGGGAATACTGCAAGTTTTGGAAACTGCAAACACAGAACCAGACCATCCCTAGACTTGCACAATCTGCTGCTCTCTGCATCCTTCAAAATCATCCAGAAAAGGAAGGAAGGAGGGGCAAGACAGACGAAGTGGCAGGGAAAGCAACTCCTTTCCTTTGCCTTCATTTTTCCTTCTTACACAAGTCTTTTGTGGCATGGAGACTGGAGAGCGATAGCAGACACATAATCCCTCTTCAAGCTCCTCAGACACAGCCTGGCTTCTCAAAAAACCTTGCCATCTCGCTGCACACATGGCATAACACACTGGCCACTTCCCTCAGTTTTTTGAAGAACAGCCTACAGTTCCTTATGAAAACGAGAGGCGAGGTAACATGCACAAACCAATTTTGGACATGACTCAGAAGCTAAAAAAAGCATAAACCTTTCACTACCTTCTCTATTGACTACATTTCATTGGTCACGGCAGCACAAAAAACAAGCAGGAGCCTTGTCATGCTGTTTCCACTGAATGTCAAAATACAGCTGCCAGGACTAATTTTGTTCTGAAGAGTTTCCTTCTGGTATTTAGTCCTGCTCCTTTTTTTTTTTTGTTTTGTTTTGTTTTGTTTAATAGATTGCTGCTGGTTTTTGTCATCTAAATCTAGCTATTCTTTGCTATTAGACGAAGACTTGGCAAATTACAGTATAGATGACTAAATATAAACAAATAGATAACATCTCTGGTGTTGTTGAAGTTCCTCTGTTCCTTTAACATGGTTGTGAATTTTGTGACTGTACACTTAACAAAAGAATCCATCTATAAAATGTTTTCAACCTATCACTATAATACACAATGACTCTCATTCTATAGGTCCTTAACCCATTAAAATGTCCATAGAGTCTGTGGCAGGGAAAAGCACCAAAGAGAAGTTGCACCAGGCAAAACACACTAAGCAAACACAAAAGTCTACCTAGAATTTTCCTAAGTTTCAAAATAAATTTTACTTCTGTAAAAAGAGTTTTTACTTCTCCATCCAGTCCTTCCCACTAAGTTCAAAGCTTTCCTTCTCTCTGAGGTCACCTGCACATGTATTCTTTTATAATAAATTTGATCTTCAGAGGTTTACATAAGCATGTTTAGCTGTCATCACCTCTAGCTGTTCATCTCCAGTCCACTACTAGACTTACAGCAGGACCAAGTTTTGGGAGCACTTAAAAAATACTGATTGTCAAATAATACTTCCCTGTCTGCCAGCTTTTAAAATTGCAGATTTATCTACAGTACTTCAGAGTTAATTTTCTGTTTTGTCATGCAAGTGCTCAAGTTTTTTTAAAGGGCACATACCAGGTACTGTACGGAGTAACAAAATGCACAACGTGGCTGGGATCATTTGATGAGGATACTACCTTTATTCAGCTCAGTCAGGATTTGAAGACAGAGGAGTTTAATGGCAAAGTCTGTATCTGGAACAGCTACTGATTACCTAGAGAATAATCTATTTCACTCAGAAGACCAGTATGATCAAAGAAGTCTAAGTGTGTATACAACAAGGAACAAAAATCTCTGGGAAAAAGGCTACTTTTTGCATTAATGTACAGGAAAACAAGCTATACTTGAGTTTAAATTCTGAATTTAGCAGTCTTGTCTATTTTTTTTTATGAAGTTGGTTAATCCTTCTCATTATTTTCTTGTAGAACACATTAATTTGCTTGGAGAATGCACACAGTTGCAAAATTTTATACAACTCCCACACTGGCATATAAAACTGCTACAAAATACTCTTATCTTTGTGTCTCAACCACTATTGACCTCAGGGTTCCTATTTTTCCTTCTTTTCTGGGCTAGCTGCACTATTTTCCCAGAGAGCCTTATCTGCTTTTCTCCCCACAGAAAGAGACATGGCACGTGTCATACAGACAAATTCCTTCTCTTCAGAAATAATGCTCTAACCTGCATTACCCTCCAATTAGATGACTGCCTAGGTCAAATTTCCCATCTTCAAAACACTATCAAGTCCCTGTTTGTGATCTGAAGATCAAAAGCTTGACTGTCTTTTTATTCCTGAAAGTGTGGAAAACAGACAAAAATATAACTGTTCTTGTTGTAGCAGATCACTGGGCTTGCTATCACTGAAAATGCCAGGCGAAGCCATGCTCAAACCCCTACTCCAGCTATTTCTTCTTTTCTTCTTTTTGTGTGCTGATAAGCAGGATGAGTAGTATTGGATAGGATAACCTGTAATTTCAAAAGGGCTGACTTGCTGCTTTTCTTCCAGACGCACAAGCTATTTCAGGGGTACTGTCCAAGGGTATAATCATTTATGTACTGTGAACCCCACTGAGGGCAATGAGTGGAGTTACAACGGCAAAGAGAGAGGTCAGACTCATACCTCAAAATAAAAAAAAGACTCTTCTGATGTAAAGGTATGAAACATTTCTCTATGCGGAATAAGAAAATGTGAGGCTGAACAACAGTTCTACTGTGTTCCAAGTCCACCAGCCAGTGCCTTACTAGGTCAGAGAAAATTAACACTAGAGTAAAATAGCTTTACATCTTCTTGACGCAGTCATGTGTCATACAAAAGCACATTATATAAGCACTAATTTTATTAGCATACAGAATTTAAGGAGCACTAAACAAAAAGCTCACATACATTAAAAATCCCACATACACTCACAACAAGATTTCCTGACTTCTACTTCCTTTATCTTTCTCTAACCCTAGAAAACATCCTTCCATTATTTCTGTGTAGAAAATAAAACCTGACAGCCCCAATGTCATCCATCTTCTTAATTAGTGTTGTGCTCCTCCAATCAATAGAAAAAAGAACATAGTTTTGACTGAGGTAAGAAGTGAGAAAGAAGAAATGAGAGTGAAAGCACTTGAAGTAAAACGTGTTTATAGAGGGCTTGGAACTATGGAACAAAGTAATAACAAAATGCAGTAGCTGTGAATAAATTGATAAATTCAACAGATATTAAAAAAAAAAATAAATGGTTTGCAATGAAAATAGCAACCATGTCTAACAGAAAACAATAATCAGAGTTAACTTTCATAACTTCATACTCAGCTGGGGGTTCAATTCTTTATTTGCTGAGTTTTCTGGGACAGAACCACCAACTCACTCAGCCCAAAGGGCCTAGGCTCATGTCACGGGCAAGTTGTAGCGTGTCACTTGCCAGAACTATAATAAGTGTGTAGATGGCCACAAACGCTTCTCTACTACATTTGCAACTTCAGGATAAAGGATCAGAAATTTTGGTGTGGAGAAGACAAAATAAACAAAATTATCAGATTATCAATCTAAATTTTACATATGTAACATGTAACTTCTGTGAGGCAGAACTGGTTGATATCTTAGAAATCATTAATAAAATAAGTATTAGCTTTCTGCACCGATTTATCCTCCTCTTCCTGCTGATCTCCACTTAGCTCACAAATTAGAGTCATCTCTATGTTCTGCCTTCTGCTCAACATTGCCCTGTGCTTTGCAAATACTGCTGGGACTCTCACCTAAATACTGTTTTGCTTCCAGTTCATTCTTTTACTTACTCCAGCCCTTTTTGTCTAAAAACAATAGGAAAAGAAGCTTTTCCTGAAGAAGTCCTTCAGAAAAGTTCTTCAGTCCATTTTCTCCTTTCTGAAGGCCTAGTGTCATCCACTGAATGACTTCATGATGCTCCAGAGGCCTGATACTCAATTTCTTGAGTATTCTCAAAGCTTGATTAAGTCTACAAGAGCTGCAGTGCAACGCACAGTGCAAGATTAAGCCCAGACAGAGGCTGGTTTGAAGATGTCTGACACATTTACAATTTTTTTTACCAGCTTCCTGTGCATGGAGATAAAGTAACAGTAAAAATACAGATGAAAAGAACCAACAAAGATAAAATAAGTATCTTCAAGAGCCAATTTGAGGAAAAAATAATCGCTTTTTCACATGGATATACCTGGGATCTCAACAAAATATCATGTTACCCAGAATTATATTTATTAAAGGCCTCTCCCAGAACTCAAAGCTTCTCTAGGAATAAAATTTAGGCCTCTTCCATCTCAGTATAACCAACCTTACCTAGCAATCATGGCTAACCATCATGTACAGTCTGAACAAGGATTCACTGTCACAAAAGAGACACCCAATTTTGTGATCCTGCAGACACTACTCAAAAGCTGTACACCAATATCATGATTTTTACTTTGTTGGTATTGGTTTTTGGGTAGAATAAGTTCCTTATTTACATTGTTAAAATACTCACAATCTTAGTGTTAATGGGAAAACCTGTAATGAAATTGCACCTCATCCCTAATCAGCACCACATAAAAATCACCAGAATCCAACTTTTTGTTGGCTCAGGCATGTTAAACCCATATAGCTCTGGCCTATTTCAGAGATTAGCTGTGACAGGAGTAACAGAAAGTCAGATGTAGACTCGAGAAGGCAAATACCAGGACGGCTGAGATTCTGTACATCCATTTCTTATAAATAAATGGCTTTATAGGCACTGCTCTGACACTCACTCCTCTCAATAGCTACAGACAGCTATAATGTGGAATAAGACATGTAAAGTCTGTGACTCAAATAGCTCACGCTTATCCCTCTTCTGTATCCAGATGTAGAATATGCGCTTAATGGGTCAGGGGCAATGATTTTGCTGGGATTTCTGACTTTAGATCTCTAGTCATTTTTGCAGATTGTTCCAGGTGATGGGAACAGAGAGTATCTAATCTGTATCATATGTATATTTACCAAATAAACCTCAAGCTTTAAATCTTGAAAAAAGTTAACATACTCTGAGCATTAATGCTTAAAAGATGTTGGAGCTGGGACAAAAATTTAGAATACTGTTTGGCAATAAACCATTGATATATAGGACAACAACTACTGGTACATTTTTGTAATGTGAGATAATTCTAGTTGTTATTCCTAATATCACATTTTAATGCATGACATTTTCTGTGTCTGAGATCTAGGAAAGATCACCATGTAGTTTTACACACAAGCTATACTGATATGTGAATATTACATCTAAAGCAACACTTGAAAGATATAATCAAGAACATCTTTAAAATTACAAAATGTTTTGCTAAAAACACAGAACTGCAAATGTTATGAGCCAAAGACTAGAATAATTTTGTTAAATCACACTATTGATACTAATTTGGAAATAGGGATGCTCATGTACATTTCCTCTCAATGCTGAGATAAAAAATTGAAGAATTCAGTAACCATGTGTGTGAGGGATTTCAATGATGGTCCGTGTAGGGCCACTGTGGGAAATTACAAGCTTAAGAGTGAGGGTTGTGGAGTACCACAGTGTCCCAACTATGGACCACGCGGTGGCATGTGTGAGGGATTTCAGTGATGGTCCGTGTAGGTTCCCGTGTGGGAAATTGCAAGCTGCACGCAGCTGTGGGAACGCGACCTTGGAGAGTGGAGCTAGGAGGGCTGTTACCTCAGAGAGGGGAGCTAGGAGGGTTGTTATTGAGCAGGAAGTTGCTGCTATCTGGGAACCGCTGTTAGCCAGCAGGGCACGTCCTTGGCAGGCCTTGCTGCATGCGCTGGCTACACGTGCACCAACACCTGGTCAGTACTGTGCCACTGAGTCTGCTGAGGGTATAAACAGAGGCGGCTTGGAGCGGAGGGAGACAGAAAGGACCCAGAGCACACTCTATGAACAACAGGGAACCCCCTGAAGGTGCTGCGCCTTCCTCCCTTCTCTGCTCTGACCCTGCTGATCATCCTCCTCCTGTTCAGCGGTGTCTCTGGTTTAGTTGGGGGGGTAAGACTCTCATAAAGGGAAAACAATACGCTAGTAACTGCTTACGCTAGGAACTGTAACTGCTTATGCAAGGCTATAACAGAGCAATAAATACTGTTGTGCTTTTAAATACCATATGCTGGGTGAACTTCGTGGATAGGAATCCTACGAACCGGGTACACCATGGAAGCATTTACTCTCCAAATCACTCAGGAACAATTCTTAACCACATTCCTATCCTATATACCAGCATGCTATGAGCTTGCTGTAGTACCAATAGAATCAATAACAGTTATAAGACCATTATAATAATTTGTGCAGCAATCTAACACAGAACTTCCTCCAATCAGAAAAATCTGCAAATTAGTCTAGAGTTATTATCTAAACAAACTAGCAATATTCAATTAACATTTCACTGCTAACTGAATTATAATGAACACAATAAAATTTCCCAACTATTAAGTATTAGAAATGGAAATATCTGTAACTAGAGAAATTCAAACGAAAGGTCAAATTACAATTCTAAATATCAAAAATGACTCACAAACTTATTGAGCTGCTGATGAATTCAAGTCTCACAAAATATCAGGGAAAATGTTCGAAACGTGCTTCATGAAGCTAAGGTTCTTGGCAATTAAAACTCTTTCAATTTATTAAATAAACAAACTACTAGCAGTCAAATACGCCATGTGACTCCTTGCAAATGTGGGTAGATTTTCAAGTCTTCTAAAACATGTCAACATCACTGCTGTCAGGTAGCAACAACCCATTTCTTTCTTCCAGATGGGTTAGATCCTGCAGTTCTTATGCCTCATCTTTTTATGGTAATCTCCTGTTAGTCTGCAAAATAGTCCACTATTTTTCTGTGAAAACATTGAAATCTGCAATCTTTGAGACCACTCTAAATAGTCTTGTGTAGAGAGCTGCTAGACCACAAATTCATGCTGCAGCCCTTCACATTGACAGCAACTGTCTTCTGCTCCCAAGAGTACAACCTTTTTGGTTACAGAAGATGACAATCCATTATTCATTTGCATTATTCTACCAACTTACAGGATTTAATACAGATCCAAGAATAATTCTACAGCCTGTTAGCACATAGCTACTTTTAAATACCATTATTCACTAGCCTTTTAAGAATTAAAATAATGAATGACAGCACTCACATTTTTAAACCTGTATCTAATTGCAAAGCCTTTCACTCTTGCTCATATAAATACAGTCAATTTTCATATATTACTAGGTGAAGTACAGTGCTACCCAGTAAAATAAAGATTTAATATATCAAATCACTAGTTTATCTACAGTTTCTGTAAGAGATATTGAAAAATCTTTTGAAGTTCTCTTAAGGAAATGAGAATAAAAATACAGAATACATGATTCTTCCTGCTCCCAGCAATATAAACAAACCTGGGTCTACTTTTCTACAGGGAGAAAATTCTTCACAAACTATCAACAATGAATTACTTCACTTGACCTGGCCTATATTTTTTACATATATGAAAAATCTTAGCTGCATCTCCACTCATATGGTTCCTTCAATGCAAGTATAAAATATTTTTGCCTTCCCTGCCATAGATTTTTATGTTCTTAAATGCATTTGTATTCTTTTGTACTCTCTATAATGTATTTGCCCAAAACAGTATAAAGGTTTCCAGCCTTATCTCATTAAAAAAAAGAAGAAATCCCATCTGCATAGCAGAAAAACACATTATAGTAATAACTGGGAATTTGCAATCTTTGTTGCTTTGTATTATTGTCGTCGCTACCATTCACAAACCCTCCATAGCCCTTTTTTTTTTGTAGATCATGAAGTTCACTTTCTCCAAATACAATACACGTTTTTTCATTTGTCCTTTATAACCAGGCTGTCATGTGTTCAGACCATGAATCCATAGCTAGCCTTCCCCTGAGCCCTCACAGACTTCTTAGGTTAACAGCAATAAAGCCATTTATGATCCATTTCAGTTAACACAAGCTTTTCAAATGGATATTAAACTTATAAAACTATTGGAATCCTGCTAAATCCTTCTCATTTGCTTGGCATAATAGCATTTATTTTTGCTAGTGGCCATGTTACATAAACCACAAGCACCAAATTTTGACTATATGCTTATGAGAACAAGGTGCCACACAGTATAGTTTAGTTTGATGCTCACAGTCACACTACCTCAGAACACCAGACACTTTAGTGATCATTTTGAGCTTCTTCATCTCTACTTAGATCAGCGTACCTTGTCTAACGTATATTTTCACCCTGGTGATCTTCAGTGGCTGGTGGAAAAAGCCAGATTAGAAATAATTCCCCAAGACCAAATTCTCAATTCCAAGTAAGTGCCAATCCCTGTATCATCTTCTGTTCCAAATCTCTTTACTTTCTTCACTTCTACTGTGGTAGGTAGTTAAAACTTCAGCTCTTATGAAGGTATGGTTTTGCTTATTTATGCCCTAGGTATGTTATTTCTGTTCCGTGGAGTGGATGTTTTGTTCGACAGTAGCCCACCAGCTCTGCATTTTTCCACGGTTGCTTAAAGCCTCTGCTCATGCCCTTCTACCCTCTACTCTTTTTGCTGTCACCTATGGCTTGCAGACAGAGAGTGAATCACTGCTAAAACCCTACACCCAGTTGTTTACCACCTTTCTGGAGATTTTCTACTCCAATAAGTCTTTTAACTACTCCTCCTAGTTAAGTGCTGCCTGAACAATGTGCTGCATTTTGCTCCTGGCACTGTGCATTATTTGTTCTTCAGTAATAATTCAGTCAAGGTTCTGCGAGAAGCTTGTTTCACCGAGTGCCCAAGCTCTCACCGTATTTCAGGAACCACAGCACAATGCACTCCCAGAGTACTGTATATGCACACTTGCTTCTTTCTAATTTTATTTACTAAAAAACTAGTAAGAAATACCACGTTTCTCTTTGCATTACATGGGCACATTTAAAATGCACAAAATAAATGCACAAAAAACCCTAAAAAACCCTATTCTTTATTTAATAATCTGGAAAAAAAGCAGGTGAACACTTCTCACTAATGAGTTCAATCATGATTGCTTTCAGAATTCTGCAATTATCTTATTATTAAAATTATCTCATTATTTTGGATTTTCCAGAAGGAGGCTTTTCTTTCTTTTTCTGTATGTGCATGATTACCTCAGGCCTGCACCTAGGTCTGTCTTGTTTAACTCTTCTGGACAGAGGAACAAAGAAATCTACAAAAAAATCACTAGTTTTACAGTTATAACTTCACTGATCATATTGTCAATGATGACAAGTGTCCCTAGGACAAGCTGGCCAGAACTGACTGCAGATTTATACACATCAGTATCAGATTTTGTCACCTTTAATCCCCATCCCTTGCAACCCAAGACTTGAATTAATTTGGAAAGCACCTTGGCATCATATTAAGTCTCCATGGAAACTTTTGTTCAATGCTTTAACACATTTATGTAAGATAGTACATGCTATCAACTGGCAGCATTTAAAAAAACATATATCTCATTAAAAAAAAAAATCTTTGAAGGTTTGACTAAGTGATCTAATAAGGAATCACACTCATTGTATTTCTTCCATGTCTGGTATAGCTACCGATTTCTACATCTTCCTAGGTAGCCTGAAGGGAACTTGCCAGTGCCTGCCATGTGGCAGGAGAACTTCTTGCCTACTTTCATTCTTGTTGCTCTCAGAAAGGGGTATTTATCAACAGCAGATTCATTCAGCTGGAATCCAGAAGGCTGCAGGCGGTCAACCGCAGGTCTCAAGCAGTTCTCTAATATTTCAAGGATGGCTCCCAGGTCACCCCAAGACCATACAGGAGCAGCAAAATAACCTGAAATCTCAGGAGCAAGTAAAATCGAGCCAACATGGCTCTTAAGACTGTCATTATCAGAGAGTGCTAAAATCCAGTTATATGCCTCACACTTACAGTAAGAGCCACAGAGAATCATTAACAACTTCTGCCCGAGGACTACTCCCAAATCCCTGACATACGTATCCTGCTGCTGCCAGCTACACAAAGATTCTGGCAAACAGCTCTTGGGGTTGAGGAAGGCTGCCTGTGTCTGTTACAGACACAGCATACAATTTCAATTATAGTGATTATGATGGTAATTAAACATGTATTATAAAGCAATCTATTAACATATTGGCTTTCTTCATGAAAGTGAACATATACATGCCAACTGCTGCATGTTCTTCCAAGTTCGGTAGAGTGTGTGAACTCAGAAACCATTTTTAAGTTCGCACCAAACATAAGAAAAGGAAATTATTATTGTTAGATACCCTAGAGTCCTGGCAATGAAATGCTGAATCATTTATTGTAAAACAATATACGGGGGTGGGAACAATAGAAGGCAAAATAACAAGTGTGCCTTCTGTGCAGAGTCCTCAGTCAAAATTATAAATTGAGACTGCTGCATGGCTGTGTTAAACAGGACTAACAATATGCAGGGCAGAAATGGATTTTCTTAAGCAGTTTCAAAGCTTGGTAGCTTTGAGAAGTGTCTTTCCCTAATGGTCATTCTATTGATGTAGAGCCTAAAGACAATTTTTCTAATTGAGCAATAAATTACAGCTGTAGGCAGGACTGGTAAGTCACTACCAGCTCTGTGCAGAGCTCTGAACTTTCAGATTGCTAAGGACATGGCAAGCCTCTTGCCTAACTTTACTCATTAATTCCTGCATCTCCACCTTATTTCTCTTAGGGCTTTGAGATCAAAAAGCTCCCTTCAGACCTTGCAATGACACTCAAAAGGTAGGTGGTTTTATCTTACAGATTATATTTACCACAGTAACTTTAACAGCTCCTTTCCCCTCCTAATTTTCCTTCACTTTCCGTCATGAAGCTGAAAAGCCCTTATTACAGTTTTGTTTTGGGTTGTTTTTTTTTTTTTTGTTTCTGTTCCTTTTTCCCTTCTGTGGAGGCTTGGAGAAAGGTGCTGTTGATATGCTATACTTCTTTGTGATGAACAACTTGTAAAATATGACAGAAGTTTGATTCCTTTCAGATCACTGGGAGGCAGCCAAAGGGCATACTCCAGGTAGCCTCACTGAGAGCATATATTGTATCAAGGTAAATCTGTTTTTTGACAGTTACACACATACCTTCAAAATGCTTCAACTGACAGAGGCAAGACCCAAATCTTGCTTCCAGACTTTCCACTGGAATGCCCCAGCAATCCTTCCTTATGTACTAAACCTGGAGCTAGCAGATTATTTTATATCATTTCACCATTTCCTTTGCATTGTAAGGGCTTCTGAGATGTCTATATTGAGGAAGAAGAAATAAAATGGCAATCTTCTCACCTAATAACACAGTTACTGGAACAGTCTGTGCAGGAAAGTTGATGGAAAGGTGCAAAGAGCAATTGTTTTAATGGACAACTATGGGGTAGCTTCTCCCTGGGAAAGTTTCTTCCTTAACCTTGTGCAACTGGTTTGTGATTCAGATAGAGGGTTCACATCCTCATGACAAAAACACCATAGTACATAGTGATGAAAAGTTCTCAACATACACAAAAATCTCTAGTCTGTTGAATCCATACTACGTCTCTAGCTTCAGTTGTATCTTAACTAGCTGAACAGAGAAATTACATCTTACAAAGAACAGTATTTCATGTCAAATTTCTTTGTTCACGTACCATGAGAGAGGTTAAGTAGAAGCAGCTCAATTACTTTGAAAATAGTCATTACACTACATATCTTTACCATATACCTTCTAACATCTCCTCAGGCTAGTACAGAGTCTTTATCTACCTGATCACATTTATTTCCACAACAACATAACATGCTCACTTCTATTTTCTCTCACTTCTGTAAAGTATTGTATTTGCATTTTCCATTAACTTAAATAGCTTAGGCAAATGTTTTTCATACATTCAAGCAAATTCAGAGCATAATAATGAAGATAAATTATACGGATGATTCTTTTCAGCCTAAACACTACTTTGGACACTCTGGACACTCCCCACCCCACCTTCCCAGAAAGTCCCTCAGCTAAATGTCTTTGCTTTGCCCTGTCAACAAAACTGTCAGGACCACCTCTGAAAATACCTTGGGTTTATAATTCTAAATACATTTAAGAACAGAGGTCTCATTATAGAACCCATTTTCATTTTTCCTACTTCTAATTCACAAGCATTTTGCCTGAAATTCCATTAGTATTCAAGGTTCCCTTAAAAATCATAAAGGCTTTTTGAAACAGTGAATTGCAAATAACTGACTTCCACTGTGTCACTGCTATAGTTACAGAATATCAAAATATGAGACAAAATACCAGACAATTCTTTAGAAAAACCATCCTAGTTCATTTTAAATTACACACAAATTTCAACAGGCATCTCTTACAGAAGTAATTTTTCCAGATCTGCAGTTCCATTTTTCATTCTTTTTGCAAGAAGGTTGTACTCAATTACATAGTTACGACAGAAGATTTAATCACAGTTAAGGTGTAAGGTTCTAGTCTGAATAAAAGTCTACATAGAAACTTTAAAAATGTGTTTAGTGTAATGACAGTGATTTTTTAAGAATGAGAAATCTAGCCTCTTCTCCTTAAAAGTCAAGCTTTTCCATGCTCAATCTGAAACTTACCTCTTAACCAAAACATAAATTGCCTCAAAAGGCAGTATATGCCAGCAAGTTACTGCTACAAGGAGCACATCCCCCTGAGAACATGTGAAAAAGAGGGGGGGGGGGACACACACACTTTGTCAGCCAGTACAAATAAAAATAATAAACTCCCCAACCAAATCTTAAACATAAGACACCAAGCACTGATAACAGGAAGCCTCTCCACAAGCAATTTTGGAAGACAAAGAGAACCTTGTGAACAAACATCTGCTACAAACCATAAGATAGTATCTGCATATCAGCTGGCAGAAGCCCACAGGACTTAGCTCCAGTTCCTCAAGAAGTTTAAGAATTTGATTTGTGAATATCCAGTCACTAAAAAAAAATCAAAGGATATGTTCACTTATTCATTTCAGTTAAGTAACTTCCAGTGTACCCAAGGATGCATATAACCAACATTTCTGAATATTAAAATACTGTGTCAAGAATAAGATCCCAGGAGGCTTCACCAAGGAATCACTAATGAATTAGCACAAATTTCAGAAACCAGACTAATCCTCCTCTCTTTCATATACTCTTCCAGCTATTTGAAAGTAATGAGCTACGGGCCACTGCAATGCTACTGTAGCATTTAAGATAATTAAAGAAATATTGATAGCAATCAGATTAATTTCATTTAAGATTCTTTCACATATATTCACTTCATCTGTCTACATGTGGTCCTTCCCCAGCAGAAAATTGGTAGGTCAGGAAGATACTGCAACGAGACTTAAAAATACAACTCTTCAATGCTGGGGAGCTCTGCCATATCATATAGCCTTCTATAAAAACACAAAGCTAAACATAAATCATAGTTATTCTTCTGTGTTCAAAAAAAGCAGATTCCTGATGAGCTTCTAGAACACACTAGCAAACCATAAGAATCCTTGTGGAAGGGATTCCCACCATCTAAAGATTGACTGTCATTTGGCGATAGTAGCTACAAAGTCAGGCAAGATTCTTTTCACATCAAACCACTGAGGAAAAAAGTATCCTCAATTTCCAGAATACACTGGTTTTGTAGATTCTTTACTATTTCATCATGTTGAAGACACCTGAAGAAATTCTGTATTCTGATTCAACCATTCACTTCAAAATAAGACAGAGAGGGAAGAGGTGTTTGCTAAGATTTATAAATACAGCTTGGCATCTTCAGAAACAAAAACTTCTCCCCGCCCCAACTTATCCAAAACATGTGTCTCCCATAAAACAGGCTCCGAGTGAAAATTACGACCACCTGTATGATTTTGTTTCTCTCTGCTACCGAGGGAACTGCTAGCAGCAGTGAACACGGTAACTATGGATCTGGACTTCGCAGGATGTACCTCAACAGTTAGAAGGGAATTGAAGTAACTCACCCTTCTGGAAAAAACCCAAGCTTCTTGTGAAAAGGCTATCCAGGGCCCTGTCTCGATCCATGCAATTCTAAAGGAACTTCACCAACATGTACAGAACTAAATACCCATTATATTTTCAATAGCTGCCTAAGGGATGCCTGAAGCAAGCAGACAGAAAATTATATTAAACAAGAAATCCAGATAGAGTTTTGCTGGTGTCAGAGGAAGAAGATTCTTCCATCAGTCCACTGTTCTGCCATGGATTGTCACAGGCCTCACCACAGATCTCCGGCAGGTTAAAAAAGCTCAATTAACCTGCTTTTTTCTGCCTAGAGATTTCTGGCAACCAGTTCTGAAATGTTAGAAGGCATTTTAAAAATAAAAATGAATTTTTGCTGTCTCAATTGTGCGGTGGCAACATGAAATGACTGTTAGAATTTTTATATTTGAACAACATTTATGGCATCCCTAGGAATCTGCTTTAAAGGCCAAAGCCAACAATCCAAAGTTATTTGCATTAAACAACCAATAAAACACTTTCTGAATTGTATTTTTCTTAGAAACTGTGATGTACACTACAAGTGGTACACAGTAATCTCTCTGACGACGACACATTCAGCAGCACAGTTCTCAGTAAAAGAAGGGAGAAATTATCAACCCAAAGTACTGGAGCAAAGTATTATATCCATACCAAACCAGAAATGCCTAAACTGGCTATCAGTGCGACCTTCAGTTTCAAATGGTTAGGTCACAAATTGAACATACTCCCCTCATTAGTCACTTAATGCTTAGAAATTTTCTCTCATCTATTTTTTTAAAAATCTTCCTTTGTGTGCTGGACAAGAACTTCATTTAAGTGATTTCTTTATTTTCTGGAGGCTTAGAAGACCACAGCTGGCGACAAGAACAAACTGGTGTCAAAGCAGCTTTCAGGGAGAGAGCGTATGCAAAAGACCAACATTTGAAACGCGGCCCTGATATCCAAGCAAACCTCTGTGGCTTAACAAGGCACTACCTATCACAGTACTGTCACAACTCATCGCAGATATGTTTCCAGCCTGCGGCTGATGGAAAGCAAAAGGACTTTGGCCTTTCTTACTGGCATTTGAGCCATCAGCTGGATCAACCAAACTCAGCGTTCATCGTTTCCCCTGTTCAGATACTCTGAGACAACGATTCCTGCCAGTATTCCTACTGAATGTCTCTTACTTGTTATACGTTCACACACTTGAGTCAAGCAATTCAACCTAAAAGCAATTATGGAAAATATTCAGGTACTTGGTTCTACAGAGAAAAAATAAAAATAAAAAAAAAATCACAAGACAAAGATAACATTCAGGATGTTATCGCACAGTCTTAAGCAATATCCTTCTTTTATGCTATGTAAGAGGGAATTACTTCATCTAACCTATAATGAAACATGTAGAAATTGGAAATGAACGTCCATTTAGGTGGCTTTGTGCTGAAACGCAAGAAAAATACAATTTGCTTAATAAACTGCTGGCACATTTGGAGCTGAGCTTTATCATAATCCCCACCAAAACGCTTTTAGGGACAGCTCCATCAATTTAGTACCTTTAACACAAATAGATCAAGTCTTGCAGTGTTCCCTCAGTACAAAGGAGACATTTTCAAGTAACATTTAAAATGCAGGATCTCTGACAGAGAAGGCAGACACTGCCATTTGTGGAATCACACATTTACAGAGGTTCTTGAAGGGTGTGATGTTTTTAACACTTAATGGCCCTGCATATAACACTGATACTAAAAGGGGAAAATCTCCTCCCTCCCCATTCACACAGCTGTACCAACAGAAGCACACCAGATGTTACGTGATCCTTCCCTTCTGCTTTGTTTTGACACCGATCAGGAGGTCATCCCCCAGCATACCCACCAGGCACTCCAGATCTGCCCTCTGTGGCTGTAATGTTCCCCACACCAACACTGTCGGTGTCCAGTTCCGGAAAAGAGATTTCTCCTTTAAACAAGGACAGGGAACTTGGGCCATGCAGATGACCCAGTGTGCAAATCAGCCAGCTCCTACAGCTCACTTTTGCCAGCGGAGCCCTGAGCACCTTTCCAGTAAGCCTACTGGGCATGGGAGCTGAAGGGTGCTGCCAACAAAGCTGCATCACCAAAAAGCCCTGAGCACAGATGTGCTCACCAGCCACCGAAGAGGGCTGTGCAGCAAAGCCCTGGGCTTGAAGGCAGAAACAGCAGCTGTGGCGTTGACACTTCTTTTGCTGCTTGCTTTCTCTTTTTCTAACCACCTCTGGGAATTCTCACTCCCCTAAGGATTCCTCAGCACAAGGGCAAATGAAAGACGCTTCCCAGGATTTTGGACAAATTGAACATATGTTTTAATACACTAATTTTTCTGGAACCATATTGCTTTTTAAGATAGAAGTGATGAATTACCGTGTATATTTTGGGGCTATTCCTTAAAGGAATGGCAAAACACCGGTAACAATTTTAAAACAGTAAGAGGTATGCCAAGTACTAAAGTACTTCTATTGCAATAATGAGCAATTTCAATAATCCAGCTGTAACGGGAAGTTCCTAGAATATGGTTAAACTACATTCTGCTTGGCTCAGAGCCATGCAAATATTTATTTTCCACATTCCCATCAATTACAGAAGTACAGTAAGTGTTCTTGTTCTTAAGTGCACTATTACAGGGGACACAAATAAGCCATTTTTCTTCCAGTGGTTGGAGCTAACATTTCTCAAATACCGCACTACATATTTGGCACACTTGAAGTATGCTTAGATTTTTACTTGTGTTGGATTAGTAAGCCACGGCAGTTGAATCAACTGAAAATAGGTAGTAAAACTGCGTGTCCTAACCAGACTGCACATGCTTATGATGGTAGTAGAGTTGTTTTTATTTCAGTCCTGGTATAGGTAAGTATTCACACCTGGGAGAGCAGTCATCATGAGCAAAGAACAACGATTGTTAACTGTTTACAGGCAAACAATAGCAAATATGTATCACGAAGAAACCATTTTTTTGTGAAAAATTACATGGTGTAAAGTCAGAGTTACCATTATAAATCCATGGTTTAGACTGATAATTTTATAGTAGGACTTTATTAGGACAATTAATAATCCTACCAAAAAAGAAAAGCTAATCGGAGGTATGCACACACTTTCCATGCTTTTTAGAGTGAAATGTATCACCCTCACAAACGCCGCCTTCCACTCTCTCAATGTGCATCAGTTGTAGTCTGCGTGTACCACGTGCGCTTATGTCTCCTCTTACAGAGGCCCCAAACTGTAGCATGGCATTGAATTTGGGTGCATTTCTAAGGATAAAAAGGAAATTATTCATTTTATGAAGCCTCCAGTCCCATGTGCAGTGCACAACAAAGACACATGTCTGAAGTGCAGGGGGGTGAGTTTCTACAACACTAGCATAAAAAAAATAAGTGTCCTATGGAATTAACCATGGAAAGTATGTTTCCACGCTCAACTCTGACTCATATGACCATCTTAGAAAAGAAATCTAGTTATTTCACTGAGAGTTAAACATCACCTTATCCACACTCTGCCTAATCTTACCAATCCTTTACACACAGCATGTACCTGACCACACAAAGATGGCATTTAGCCAGATCCATAGGAGGGATGTTGAGGAACAGTTCCATTCTCTTCAAAGCAAACTGGTAAACTCCATGCTGAAGGACTTGACCTTACACATCAGACGGCTACTGGCAGGAGCGCTCTGACCAGTGCAAGGATGACTGTAAGACAACTATGGCAATTAAAAATTGTTAAATGTGAAATTACTAACTTGTCGACCCAGGAAGACAGTCTGGTTTTGTGGACAGCTTCGTACTGGATGGTAAGGAGAATCACACTTTGTTCAGTTAAATTTGACCTCAATTACAATCTCAAAAAATGAGGTAAAAGTATCACCTCTGTAGTACAACACTTTGCACTCCCTCAGCAGAACAAGCTCTGCAGTGCTTCTGAGATCTGAACAGATTCATTGTTCAGAAATGCAAGGAAAAGACACCAGATCTCATTCTCAATTGGTACAAGCTTTCTTTAACAGTGTTAGAAACAGAGAAATACCTGCTTTGCAGATATTCTCCCAGCCTCAATATTATTACAGCCTGTATCAATAGCTGTTCAACAACAACAAAAAGTTAAATGGCATATTCTCGTTCACCACCTTGACCACTGCCAAAATGCCTTACTTTTGGGGTCTGGGGTCTGCAATTTTCTTCTTCTTGAACTCATTAAAAAAAAAAATCTGCTCATAAAACACTGTGAAAGC
The DNA here is from genome assembly GCF_036417535.1 of Chlamydotis macqueenii. Classification (NCBI taxonomy): domain Eukaryota; kingdom Metazoa; phylum Chordata; class Aves; order Otidiformes; family Otididae; genus Chlamydotis; species Chlamydotis macqueenii. The sequence goes on from NC_141559.1 coordinate 28,143,757, forward strand.
CATCTTCATTGCTTAACACTGATCACAGCAAACTTGCCTTCAGTTTTCCCAGTCCCTCTCCTTCACTTTTACATTAGATACCAACTGCATCAAAAGAAAAAACTTGACCAATCTCTATATCCTTGGCTTTAGAATTTAAATAAGTAGCCAGCCAGTGTTTCCTTTGTTTATATCTCTTTCTACCTTAAACTACCATTAAGTTTCTTGCATTTTCCTCCTTAGTCATGCAAAACATTCTCCCCTACATAATCTACACAGCTATCACCTTATATTTTTTCAAAGACCATCTTTAGTCTTATGTTTACATCAAGATGATTGGTTAATAGAAAAGTGAAATTTCTGTGAAACTTCTGGCTTTCTCACTCCTTGTATTGTCTCCTCTCACATGTCTGTTGTTACCACTTGTCTGTGAACATGGAGTCTGATACCAAAAAAAAAAAAAAAGAAAGCTGCGCCAGGTCTTCACAACACAGGCTTACTTACGCCAATGTGCACATCCTGTCTTTCTTTCAAAATATAATTTACCTGATTTGTTCTCTAGGCTTTAAAACCTCTTGGGCAAGAATTATAATCTCTGCTCTTATTTTAGTCAGCGCAATAAAGACTTAAAATAGGCTAAAGCACCCAAATATCACTACAGTACATTGCTTTTTATACTCCCAATTCTGTTAGATTTTATTGGCAATAGTTTGCATGCTAGAACTATGCACAGACATCAACAACTCTCTGCTGAATGCTGAAGAGTGGCAATGCTAAGAGAGTTCAGTCACTTTTAAAGTGACTTTTCGAGAAGTCTTTGTCTCCTACTCCAAAAGGCTGGGCCAGACTACTAACAATATAACCATTGTTTGGGCACTGAAAGCACCCACCTAGCTAGGCCACATGCAGTACTTCTAATTCACTGTTCTCCTTCCATTACATGCCTAAAAATTCAGCCAGTGCAAAAACTCTGGCCTCCACTATGACAGTGCACAAAGAAAGTGGTTGTACCCCATTTTGACTCCTCTTTCTGATGCAGGAGGAGTATAATAATGTTTTCAGACAGAAGGACTACAACACATTAGGCTTTACAAGAGGAGATAATATGAGATCTCAATAGTACAACATCATAGTCCCTTGGTTACAGATGACATGAAAAAGCATATGGACTTACTGACAATTCTTTGATTAATTTTCTTAGTTCCTTGTGCCCATGCTTCTCAGCGATACCTGCTGGATCATCTCCATATTTGTCGGTTATTTTGCAAGCCTGTGCGGCCTCAGGACAACTGAGTAGAAATGTTGCAAGGTTCTTTAATCCAAATCTAGCTGCACAGTGAAGGAGAGTAGGAAATTCTTCCAAGTGGCCATCTGTATACGGAAAAAAAAGTTTTCATAAATAACAGTTTTGCTTTTACAGAACATCTTCCACCATCTTTTACAAAACTCCTTAAAACATTAGTGCTACGGAATCACAATTATCAAACTGCCAATATGAAAGTGGCATCCAAAGAACAATTCCTCCAACTAAGAGTTTTAGAATTCACATATGTATTTTAATAAAGGAACCTTTAGCGTAACTGAGAAATCTCATTTTTTCCTGACAGAAGAATTTTAATGCACTTTTCTATTAAGAAGTAAGTTTTCTTGCAAGGGTAAGAAAATTCTACAGCCAAAACATGCTTTTGCTTAGGTGTATATTCCTAAAGCATTAAATAATATTTTTAATTTGAGACATTTGAATGGGGCATTTTTATAGGTTTATGGCACATGACTACCAGAGACTTGCAAAAATTTGCTTATCCCTGTAATGAAAAGTCAGAGAACTTAAAGATGAATGTATGGGGTAATGGTTTTTGGGATTTATCTGAAATAGTAAGATATTCATTTCAATCGCAGACTTTATTTTTCACCTTGGAGAACTAGGACAAAGCTAAACTGAGATGAGTTTATGATTTCAGCATAGTCCTGTATTATAACTCTAAGAATGGCCACAAGTTACATATAACAGCAACAACAAAAAAGAGATCAAGCATAAACAATACTTCGCTCTGCCTTCACACTCTACTTTCTAACCACTTGTGGTTTGTTGAGCTGTGTTTTGTCTATATATCAGTATGCAGTGTCTCTCTTTTCCAAGTACACATCCAGCCTGCCCCAGGCATCACCAACTTCCTGCATCCTCAGGGCCTTTTAGCAGCATCTTTACTACCCACTGCATGAAGAACTGCTTCCTCTAGTTTGTTCTGAACCTGGCTCCTGCTAGGTTCAATTGATAGTCCCCCATTCATCTTATTCTCCATTCCTGTCTGCCCTCTCTGCACTTCTAGAGATTTACTCATTCCCAGAACTTCTTCCTTCAAGAGCTCGGTCTACTTAATGGTGCCTTATAGAAAAAACAACTCCATCCCCTCCATTGCTCTTTTCTGAACCTTTTCCAGCTTTAATGCAACTATTTTGAGATGATAGAAGAGCCGCACATGATACTCAATTTGTGGGTGAACCATGTAATTTATGCATTGTCGTAATTATGTCCTGTTTTGTTCTCTATTCCTTTTCTAATAATTCCTAGTACTTCATTTGCTTTTTGATCTGCTGCCTAGCAACAAGTTGATGTTATCATGGAACTGCGTGGTCTTATTCCTCAGTGCTAATAGACTGCTCAAAGCCTCTCATTTTGCGTGACAACATGAGACTGCTTTTTCCACTTGCATCACTTTGTTTTTACCTAGCATTCAACATTTTGCTGCCTAATTGCTACATCTCATAAGACCTTTCCCCATGTTTCTTCCCAATTAGGCCTCCTCCTTACTACTCTGATTATTTTGTATCACTAGCGTAAGTTTTTTCCAACTGTTTGCCTCTCACTTTTGGCCAGCAATTCAGCCATGCCCAAACACTGACTTGATCAGGTTTGCTGACTCTTAAGAAAACTACAAGAAATCTATAAAACAAGACTTCACATTGAAGAAAATTTATTTTATTACAGTTTCTATTAATTTTTCTGGTAGAGACAACATATTAACCTACTTCTAGCTCTCAAGGTGACCAAAGAAATTCACTTTTGACATCACAGTTACACCTGCTAGTACTCCAGAACGGAGAACTTGCACATTGCTGTTAGAAATCCAGGTATTTTACTTTAGAATTTCCTCAGAGCTCTCAATGAGTACCAGTTTGTCCTGGTAATTTCTTCATGCTCAGCCTGCCCATTTTTGCTGTAACTTCACGATTCCTTCAACTCCAGACAGTCTCCTTCCACATGTCCCCCAACCATGACTACAGCTTGGGAATCCACACAGTTTCTTCCAGCCTTCCTGAGTTCTCTTTTATATTGCAGTCACCAGTTGTCGTACAGACTAGCCAGTACGTTTTCAGCCCTTCATGTGCTGGAAGAAAGACTAAACAGTAGTTATCACTCCTTTTGGAATTCTCTTAAGCTGCCAGTCTTTAACAAACTTTCTCATTTTTACAGTCTCAGCGAGAATTTGTGTACCTTTTTTTCCCCTTCCCTTTTTGCTCCTGCAGAATGTTAATATGGGAGAGAGTAAAATCTCACCCCACCATTAGATACAAGGTTTCAAAGAACAAGAACAGTTCTTGGAATAGGCACAGCTAACTACAGATTGACCAGAAAAATTGTTAGTACAATTCCTGACTGTATTTTGGACAAAGAATATGCCACCACTATCCCACTCCACTAATTTTTGACACAAGGTATTTGAGTTGGCTACATTTTAGTTGAAAGTCACATTAACAAGTCTAAATTGATTTTTAAATAAATTGAGTGTTGTCTGACTTTTATTTCCACCAGGCAACCAAAAATCCAACCAAGAAACTGCAAATAAACAGCATCTGTGTAAATCAAGTCACTTATTTTAGAAGCCTTGGCAGGCTGAGCTTCTATCGACAAAGGTACATGTCTTAGATTGTATTCCTTTGTATTTGCAGTGTGCTTTAAAATCCTTTGAGTTACAATAGGAAATCTTAAAACTGTAGAGCAGATAAGGTTGTTGAGAGAAGTAGGTGCCGCACAACTTCTTTACTCCATATTGCACAACACTTAAACTTAAGTTCCACAAACTGGACTTAATTCTGTAATTAGACCTATAAATGTTACCCCAGGGTACAGCCATTTGACTTATTTTTGTCTATACTTTGCTATTTGCAAAGTATTAGCACCATTAAGGATGGTGCTAATGCTCCCTACCAATCTATCAGTCAGCAACTTTGTGCAACAACGCAACAAAACTCCATACATATATACGCAGATACAAGCAGGACTGTTTTTATTCAATAGCAGAGGGATTTTCTTTTTGTACAAGACCCAATGAGATCTCAGGTGGAAAGGCCATTTCCAAAAAGGTTAATTTTAAACAAGCATCAATGCTAGCATCACTATGATATTTCTGAACAAAGCAGCTACAAGGACTACACTATTTTCTTGGAGTGTGTTAAACCTAAAGACTGAACTTAATTACTGTAGTGTTAATTCCAGGATACAAGCCTTGCTCAAGCATAAATCTACTAACAGTCATTATAAATAATTTCAAATTTTCTATCTTTTTATAGTATCCATTCTAAAAATGAGCGTAAAAGGGAAAGTCCTGTTCAAAGAGTAATTCAAATGACTTACTTTCACAGCATGAATTTCCACCTCATGCTTAAAACAAGTGCAACAGGCAAGAGTGCCGTCAAAAAACCCCAAGTCCAGAGAGGATAAGTAACACAAGTTACTTAAACCTATCTAATTTCATTTAAGAACTCTCTCTGCCACATCTATTGTTACGGATACATTTAAACACTGTGATGAAATCAATTTCTATAACAATTATGTCTTTATTATCTTTAAATAAATGGTTGACCCTTGCATTGAAAGATTTTTAGTAGTACAAAAGATTATGGCATAATAGCATTTTTAACAGGAATATAATGCTCTGGGAAAAAAAAAAATCATCACATCTATATCATTACTGGTATACTGTTATTAACATTAATACAAAGTAAAATTGGCTGGCTGAAATATTTTGTATATAATACATAGTTTGTACTTTCTATGAGCAGAACTTTTTGGCTATGAACATTCCATAAAATTAAACACAGTTCCTTTTTAGTAAGATAACTGTAGGAACACGCTCTTCTTCCCAACAAAGATTTCGCAAAATACAGTATTGACAGAACACTGGATTTTTGCCAGGCCATGCAACACACTACGTTGTAGCACGGTTAGCTAGAGGACATGATCATAAAACACAATATACAGCCACATGCAAAACTTTCAAATCCCTCTCCTCAGGAATTACTGAACTTCTTGGTGCTTCTACTCTGCTCAAAATGCACAGAACCCAAAGACCTATTTGCTTGTGCAAGGAAATCTGAATGACATAAGCCTCACACAGTAGGGTGGTTACATGGACACTTTCTAGAAAAAATGCCTATCAGATGAGCATACACATGGCTTCTGGAGCTTCCTACTGTACAGATGCATTAGAGTGAAGAGCCGTCTGGAAATAGCTGACTCCTGTCATGCAAGTTCTACCATCCTAAGCTAGCAATCCCAGTTAACAAAACTCACCATTGTGCTCTCCTCAGCCAGGTGTCCCTACCTCCAAATGAACAACCGAAAACTCTTCTCTTTCTGTTGACAAGAAATACAGGCTTCTAACTCAAGAGACCACCTGGGGAAGACTCTTCCTTTAAGGAATCCAACCATCATTGAACCACACCCTCATGTTATTCCCAGTACCATACTTTGGACTTCAGCTGCTTTCTTTTGGCCATGATAATATTCCTCCTCCCCCCCTAGGTTGGGCACTAAAAAGGTTGGGATTAGAAGCAGAGAAAGCTCTGTTCAGACTTCTTTTCCCCTCTCCTTGAGGAATTAATGCTAGGCATGAGATTGATCCAGTTGCTGCTGCAAGTTAGAGATTTGGCAACAAAAAACCAATATAGGATGATAAAGCTTACAGCCACGATGACTGCTGTTTCTGCACTCTAGTCATCCATGAACAGTTTCAGAAATCAAACTGTACCAGCTGTTCCCACAGATGGCTCATACATACCACATGGTGTGGAGGGATGGAGTCATACAAACACCAGAAATTTGTGGAGAAAGCAGGTATGTAGCTTTGTCTACTGGTCCTGGGTTTTGAGATTCCATTTAATTTAATTACGACAACACTTTCGGACCGTAAGAGCATCTTCAGGTTTAAGACAGATGTGCACTGTATTTCCTTTAGTTTTGTAGATCACTAGATAGGATTAGGAGTCCCCTGACTTGTCACCTTGCCTCTCCACTCACTAAACACCTCATAACTACATCTCTTCCAGGTATCAATATATGGTGATACATTAATAAAATACAGAAAATAAGCAAGCCCTCAACTCGCAGGCACTAACTTCGTGTTGTTATGGCACCACCAGGCTTACTCTCAGAAAGGGAGGACCTCTACATGTTGTTTCAGTGTTGTACAGGATCAACTGCCCATTAGAGAAGACACATGCAAAGGCTTTGTTGAGTTCAAACATACAGATTTCATTTCTTCTGCCCATGAAACAGAAGCTTGGTGCCATCGAGTTGTGACACAAGGCAAAAAGTTATTGTGAGGACCATTAAATGGCCATACTGAGCTCAACCAATTACAACAGCTTTTAACACTGATTTGCAAAGCCTTTTCAGGCAATACAACCAGCAGCCCCCTGCACTTACACCAAGTAGGATGCAGTCCTCATGGGCCAAACTTTCAAGTCTTGCTGACAGAAAACTCCAAACTGTTGAACTGCTTGAGCCACCCTGATACAATCGCTCCCCTGGTAAATGCTATACCAACAGTTGCGATGGCTGATGTTCCTTCAAGTAACCTCAGTAACACTTCAATGTCCATTTCTGTAGGCAGCAGTGGTACCAGTCGTCATTCTCTGCCCTGTATAAGCTAATCGCTTTGCCACCCATGCAGTGAGGGGAAAAAGACGTTGTTGGACGTAACCTCTCAGAAATTCCTCCCCTAAATACCTATTTAATTAATTTTAAAAATATAGTAAGGTTAATGACCTCAAAATAGATTACTGAAGCCTACTGGTCTTTCTTTTTGGCTCATTCTGAAAAGAGGCATCACGAACAGATAAATCCCTCCCAAGACACCTGACAAATGAGGAGTTATCGCTCTCCTACAGGTTCTACAGCAAAAGTCAATGACAATTAAGAGTACCATTGTCAAAACCGCCAAGTAAGAATAACCCACTGCAAGACTTGTGTTTGGTTTTTAAAAGATTACAATTGTTCACTTAATTGCCAATTCACAAAATTCAGTGAGCTCTTAAAACAAATTAGATGTTCTACTGTAAAGAAATTTCCACCATACTGTGTTTAACTGCTTTAACTGAAGTTTTGTATTATACACAGTAGCAAGATGCTGAAATTATTTGAAAGCACACATGCTTCACACAGAAAATACCATTCTTGAACTTGTAAATTTGTCACACTGAATTGGGGAAAATTGCTGGAACTTTTATCAGCTGTGAAACTGGAACAACTGATACATTTCAGATAAATATATAGAATTGAGCAAAAGTAGTAGTTATTCTGGTAACTGAAAGTGAGCAGCTTTTACTCTGTAGCAGTCCTTTAATGAAGAATGTTTGCAGAGAAAAGCTGCTGCTGTTTGGCAACTCCACCAAGAACTGAACTAGTCAGCCGGTGATCCTAAGCAGGAAAGAAAGGTTAAAGAGAAAATGCCCAGTGGCATATTTTTTGGCACATTAAGGTGGCTTCTTCAACTTTCAACTAACTTTGAGGCCAGTGCTTGCTTTCAATTAAAGTTTTAGTTGACATACACAAGGTTAAGAGGGAATTTCTGTTTTGTATGTTTTGTCCTGTAATAATCCCTTCTCTGTGCTTATCCACAGAGCATTCTGGAACTCCTCAGCTATAAAACAAGCATAAAATCTAATATTACTGTACTGCAGCACTGTCTTAGCCTGTGGGAATTTTCATAAAATCGCAGTAAGGAAGCAGAGCAGCCTACAGTGATACTTCTGCAGATCCTGTAAGACATTCTTCTCTTATATCCCAAATTATTGATACAGGACATCACTTCTTTTTTTTTTTTTTTAGTAATTTAAATAGACACTTAAAATTACTTCTGTTGTGTCAATATCAATGAAACAAACAAACAAACAAAAACTTAAAACCCCATCTGTTTCTTCTCCCCCATTGTTTTGCTAGCAGCTGAAAACCCAGACTCCGTTTCTTCTTTTGGGATAGATGTTTCAGCTTGAAAAAAAGAATTAGAGAAATCAGGATAGGACTTGTCATGTAGCTAGCAGTGTCAGGTGACAAAAAGCAATATTTTCTACAAAAAGAGTAAATTCAGGACTTTTCATAAACCTCAATGTTTGAGTTTAATCAGAACAATAGTAACAGATAACTTGTAAAAAAGGGAAAATTAATTAATGGTGGAAAAAAGGTCTTCCTCAAGTAAATTGACATCTCTTGGATAGGATTGACCGCACCAAGAATTCCCAAACTTGTGGATTCACGAGCAGAACCAGAGCTTCCCAAGCTCAAGAAAAGCTTTGAAATACCAGTTTGGATTTGTTAGTACGTTTTGACTGGATTCTATTACCAGAATATAAAGGAATAACATACATACAAGGTACCCCAAAATCAGTTTGGTACAGAACGTACCAAATATTCAGGACAGTTCCTTCCAGCTTTAGTTACATGCTTCCATAAGGGATGGAGGACACCACCACTAAAAATCCCAGATGTGCTTTGGCTCCATCTTTCAGTTAATGCTGTTGTTAAATAGTGTTTTTCCAGTGGCTTCTATTCAGTCTGCGTTTAGCTTTCTCAGCTGATTGGGCTTCCAACACTCCCCTTCAGAGACCAGAGAATACTCTCTCTACATATCACTCATTACTAACCCATTCTTCCCCTTGATAAGCTGAATAAAAGTCTTTATCTTAATTCTTCTATACTGCCAGCATAAAATCCTAAATATATTTTGACAAAGTTCAGATAAAATTACCTTCTTTAGAACTACATAAAACATATCATACAACAACAAAAAAAGCAATTAAAACAAAAAAAAAAAAGGCACAGTTCAGGTCTGAGCAACAGACCTTTTTATTTCTGACAAGCTTTTTTAGAAGGCTCTGGGGAGACCTTCCAGTTCCTAAAGGGGGCCTACAGGAAAGATAGGGAAATAACTCTTCAGCAGGGCCTGTTGTGATAGGACAAGGGGTAATGATTTCAAAATAGAGGGAGACAGATTCAGACTGGATATAAGGAAAAATTTTTTACCATGAGGGTGGTGAAACACTGGAACAGGTTGCCCAGAGAGGTGGTGGATGCCCCATCTCTGGAAACATTCAAGGCCAGGTTGGAGGAGGCTCTGAGCAACCTGATCTGGTTGGAGATGTCCCTGCTCCTTACAGGGGGGTTGGACTAGATGACCTTTAAAGGTCCCTTCCGACCTTAACTACTCTATGATTCTATATATACGGCAACTTCAACAACATTTTTCTGGTACTCTTTGGTTACTACAGTAACTATTACAATAGGATATTTCATCAGAAGCAAGCAACTGAAACTCATCTTATGGACAGCAAAATACATTCCAATGGCTACAACTGGAAACCACATTTTACAAAAAAAATCAGCACAAATTTCTTTTTTAACCATTTCAAATTGCTGCCTTTTATAAATAAATTTCTTTTGAATAATACTGACAAACTTAAGAGTAGGTCAAATAATAAGTAAAGATTTAATGTCATGATTGCCTCCATTTAGGTAGAAATGTAATTTCCCTCCTGCATATAGTCCAACAAGTGAGATCCCATAGAGAAAGGATATTGCAAACATGTTCAAGTGCTAGAACAGCTATAGCCCTAGGTTTTCATATTGCCATGAACTTCAAAGTCTGATGTGCTGCTCAAACAATTCCACTTGCTTAGACAGCAAGAGATTCAAATATCCAGAAAACATATTTGTGTTCCACGGCATCTTTTGAAAAACTTCCCTTACCAGAAATCATTATATCCAGTGATACACCTCTGCTCAGCAGGTAAAATTGTTCTGTTAGATGTTACATAACACAGTAAGTTTATCAGGATATTAGTGTTTAAAAAAATAGGAATACTGAGGATATTCTAGTTGAGCCTACCCCAGGGAAATAACAATGGATTATTTTACCCTATGCCCATCTTATTTATAGGCATGCTTGCATATACATACGTTAGTATAGAGAGGGGTAATCACACAAGTTTTTGAGACCTGGTTATATCGATATAACAGATCAGGTATAACAGACCAGTCATTCAGAAAAGACCATTTTAAACATGGAACTACATGTAAGGCCTGTCATCAGGTGCTCAAAGTCTCCAAATTTGAATAAATGGAAATGGAAAAGATAAGTAAATAGCCTCAGGGTTTGCAAGAAAAAAAAAAATACTATAAATGTGATCAGGTATGTATGATAGGCTGCACACAGTGAGAGCTATAGTAATATCATATGTTCATCTACATACTTTCACTCTTATAACCTAGAAAGATGAAACTGCATTTCTGATGGAGATTCTGCACACAAAATAAAGAGTTATGTCTTAAATTAGGCAATCTAAAATTATACATTGAAGAGTTAACCAAAGAAGTGCTAGCTGAGAGGATTATTCAGACATTTGTAATAGATGCATTGAAAGTAAGATGGTATCAGAGTTGACCTTTTGCACCTTTGCCATCTATCTTAACTTTGCCAGCCTAGACAACAACCTCTCACAAATACCACATTCATCATACTAAAAAATTGTTAAAGAGCCATTCTTGGGAGGGGTGTAGCTCTTCAGAAATTATATAAGCAAACATGCAGTTGGTGATGTCTTTATCTAAACCATTGCTAATATAGGCAAGCATCACACTGTATTTTTCTTTGATTACATCGCGTGCATTCTCCCTGTTAGATTTTGTATTTGGTTTTACATTCCTAAGTTTTTCATCACACAGCTATGCACTTTGTGAAAAGTCAAATCATGCAATTCATTAGCTAGCCGATAAAATTAATGATAAGTTCTTCATTATTTGTTCACTTTTAGTTCATAGTGAGAACTTCCAGGTACAGCAATTTATCAGCTGTACCCTGATGTGCTTAGCTATAAAGTCAAAATAAAGCATAAACGTAAAACCATACAGAGAAAGGCTTCTCTTATCTACATCTCATGCTGCAAGACTGACCTCCTGTAGTCATGCCAATAACCGGAGTAAGGAAACAGTCTCCAAATGATAAGGTTTAAAAAGATTTAAACTTTTTCTAGTGTTTAGGTTGAAAGGTGTGCATCTTTACTTTGGAAGCATCTAGCTTTCAAGGACTGCATCTACATTTAAGTACAGATATTATTAAGCTAGAGCTATTACACCTTGACTAGAAAGTCAGAAGATTAAGTAGAGTCCATTAGAGGCTAGATGCACAAAAAAAATTAACTCCATCTTTTGTAAGAACATTACATGTTCAAAGCCTTATGAACTAAGCATTTGATACCAGTCTAATCGGAGGCTCCCTTTATTATGCTTAATAGGCTTTGAAGCTTTTAGAAGCACAGTTTGGAAGTCAGCAGGAAGCCTAGAGAATCACATACAGGTAGCTACTGAGAAGTTAAAAGGGTACCTGTATTCTGAGTTATTGACATGCCTCTATTTCAACCAAGTATGACCAACGCAAAGCGTATGTGTTCCTCCCGGAAACAGACAACTGGATTTCTGACGTAAGCTTATTTTGACTACTAGGAAAAAGTAGCACACACAGAAATTATGAGATTAGGGCTGTTTCATCTGTCTGTTCAGAGATACAAGAATAATGCATTTCAGTGCTACGGAGCTTTTCGTCCAATAGCTATATATCCTTTCCAAAAGTATTTAATTATTTTTTTCATTTTTTGACATATTCGCTTTGGAAGAAAAAATGGTGCTTGGAATAAAATGCTATACAAATGGCTGAACAAGGAGATGCTAGTCCTCTATTAGACCTGCTATATCTAATGCCTATTTGCAATGCTCTTACAGGGAGTCAAAGACATGGGTTTACATGAGATCAGAGCCTAGGCCTCCTATATTCTAAGTGCTTTCAGCTCTGCAATCACATCTTTCTTTCATGAAGAATCTAGGCATCTAACTTCGTACTTTCTTGTTGTACTGTACATCAAAACAAGTTTGTTTCAAGAAGCTGACTACTTGACTCAAGCTCACGAGCAGTTAACTTGCTGTTGAACCACACAGGCCTTTGCGGGAGGGACTGCAGGTTAGTAAGCATTATTCTCAATATTCAAAAATTTGCCCAAATCTATGTGGTTACTGGAGAAACAGAAAGTCTTGTTCATCAGAACTAACATGTCACATTGGGAATGACTCTCTAATGTGTTCTATACACCCCTATCCTGCCGTCTGGCACAGGAAAACATCAAGAACAGGTGTCTCACTTAACAGCCTACCTGTTTGCTTCCACTAACCCAGACTCACACTTAAGCTCATTTTTAGAATACAAGTGGAATTGTGTTTATCTAGTACAGAGAGCTGAATTCCATCACCAAAGAAATCCTACTGGAAAGGAAACATGATAGTGATCACGGCAGAGCTACCTTCAAAACTTGTTATGAGAAGTAAGCATTATGTTGTACTTGGATGTAGCAAAGGTATTTTCTCTCAAAATCATGGTCCAGGTACAGAAAACAGCAATCAGCCAAAAAGTTAAACACTTCTTTCTTAATTATTTCAGAAGTGAAATGCATTTTCTTGGAGTTTGTTTTGCTCCAAAAGTTTCTCAGAAAAGCTGAGATCTAACACACATCTGAAATACCATAATAATGCTTTCAAAACACAAACTGAATAATCACATTTTTTGTTTATTGCAAACCAATGTGAGTCCTTAATGAGTGGTCAATGAATTCAACCAGGACTCTCCATTTGGTACTAAACAGTAGCTTCTGTTGATACACTACTGAATTGTGCATACAGTGTGTCTACTTTATAGACAAATCCTATTTTAACTCACTGGAATTCCTTTTAAAAAAAAAATTAAAATAATATAATTATCTTTTGGCCAGAAGTAGTTGAAACTATTAAGTGCATAGGTACTAAAATGAATTGAGAAGTTTAGTACTGTTCTAAGTCCAAAAGCCATCCATTCTCTTCAGACAGAGACAGATTTCTGACTTTATGTCAACAAACGTTGAGGAAATTAAGTTTAAGTTGTATTGCAGAAGAGCAATTAGTAATAAAATATATAATGTACAGGCATCTTCTCATGTCTGTTTTCACCATAAGTGTAAATTTGCTCAGCTGTAAAGCTGTCAACTTGCATTTGATCAAACATCAAGACTAGTATACATACATAGTACTGAGTCATGAAGTAAAGATTTACAGAATTATTTTCCCCATTTTTCCTGGTTGTGTTGTCTTTACTGTGGATTCCTGCATTTTACTAGTGGCTTTAAATATTTAAAGATTATCTTATGAACATTTACAAGTAATAACCACAGCATCAGTAATAAAAATCAATGCACACAAGAAATGACTCACCAGCTTGTTGATGGTGCTGCTCTTCATCTTGGAATGGGCTGAATTCATAAGTAGATATCTTGCTTTTCAATAACAAAGTCAGAACATTGTCCAGCTTCTCTACAGAAGAAAACTTTAAAGCCTGTTTAAAATAAAATTAAAAAAAAATAGTGCATTTGTTGCATATGTATTTTAAATTTTATCCTCGGAGTGCTGGTGAATCAAATTATGTAACAGTATTATTATAGACTCACTCTTAGTAGGAGCAGCATAGTTTTTAAAAGCTACAGAAGAGATACTCTAATATAGAAGGATCATGATAACATGACCAGTTGAAGAGAAACAGGTATTATAACTTACGAAGTTCAGCCATGACTAAAAACTTCTGGATAAAAGGTAAGGACAAGAAGGTTTGTGTTTATCAACTCTCGATTCAGCTATAACAATGCAGTGTAATAACCAGGAACTATTCTGACATACGCGAGATGCCAACAAATCCAAGGTCTTACAGCAGTAATTCAGGGTAAGTTTAAAGACTACAGTAGCTCCCTGTTACCCAAAACATTTACATTAAGCTTGTGTACTTTGCTAGGTAGGAAACAGCTTCAGTTCCATCAGCCAAGGTGTAGTACTGCTGACAAATTAAGAGGTTGATAGCAACCAGCTAGGTTAGCTTCCTACTAAATACATACTCTTTAAACAAGGGCCACGATGGCCCCTTCAATGATGGCCATGAGATCTTTTTTTTTTTGATTGCCTTTTTCTGGATAGAAGGGCAAGATCTACTCCTAACAACTCTCAAGGTAGCCATAATTAAGTGTTTCTTTGCTTGGTGTGACTACAGAGATTTGAACAGTAAGAATATTTTACACTGATTACTATGACACTAGTACAGTCTGTACTGTACCGGGTACCAAAAGATGCTCAGCCACAGCAGAGAAGTGCTCAGGCAGAGTTGGTTTACTCTGCTCAGATGTTAGCAGTTAAAGTTTGCCTTCCCACAGCTGAACTGTTTCTTGTCAAGACAAGTCTGGGATCAGGATCACTAACAGAGAATATCTGCAGACACACTTAAGCATATAAACTTGAAAAGAAACTCTGACTGACATACTGAGGAGAAAAGGACAGAGGGGTCTACTAACGAAACACGAAGCTTAATTCCTGAGGTGGTTAGAAGTGAGTACGAAAATAAGTGTGAGGTGATCAGAAAATGTTGAGTACACACACAGGATATAATTTTCATCTGAGTCCTACAGGAATTACCCAGAATTTGAAGACAAGTTTGTGCAGGTAGCAAGCTACCAGTAATAATATATAATTGTTTATTTTTTGCATAATTAATATTGGCCCTTCCAATACTGACTATGATGCATAAATCCCACTATATTCAGTAACTTGTGACCTATTTCTTTCCATAATTCACTCTTTCTTTACTGTCACATTACATTCTCTGTATTTGTTATTCAATAACTATGAATACTTGATTTAGTTCTCAATAATCAAAGCAATAAGCATTAAAGAAAAAAAAGACTCCTCCTAGAAAAAAATCTTTAAGGCTTGTTCTAGAATAAAGATCTAACCTGAGTACCAGACTTCAGTTTGAACTGAGAAAGGATATGCAGAACCTCCTAAATATCTATCATCTCCCACATTAACATGAATAACCACATCATATTTAAAAATTATTAGGAGGAATAATATTAAAATTCAGTTAGGAAACCATACTATTCTCTCTTATTCCAAGCAGGTCTCCTTAGATACGGTAACATCATTGGTACTACCTTAATAGAGTTCCACCTAGAGTAGCACAAAAATAAGTAATAACACAGGAACTAGCTTAGATGAGTGTATATGCAGAAACTGTGCCACAAAGAAAGACATTCAAAATCACTGGTATTCACAGAAGCAATTGTATAGCAGAAATTCCACTATACAGAAGATAATCAATAAGGTGGGCTTCCAGACAAACTAAATCTGGACTCACATTTTTAATTGCCATACAAAATGGCAAAGACACTCCCTACACATTTTGCTACCTATCTAACCCTCTCTGTTCAAAATAAAAATTAATAAAAACCCAAAAAGCACCCCAACACCACCTGCCTCTTATCATCTGTCCCGAAATGCCCAAGGAGCAATTTCAGACAGTATTTAACTGTATATTAAAGCCAAACAAACATCCCACTGTCTCTTTTCAGCAAGTGCTCAAGGTAATCTTGCCTACAAAGCTCCTCTGCTTTTTGGTATGAGCTGAGGCAGGAATCCTTTCTTCTCCCTTGCATTCAGGCAGAAATCTCGGGGAGGAGTACCTTAAGAGTGTATGGCTCTTACTTTGCTTGCAGATAACCACAACCAACGTTGTGGGATACAACAACGTTTCACAAACTGAGATGGAGTAAGTTCTTAAAATGAGACAGAGCACACAACTTCAGGAGCTTGCAGCAAAGTTTTCAAGACCATAAGCAGTTGCACAGCTTATGGCGAGCCCGGTTTTAACAAGCCACTGAGACAGTAGACTGTCTCATCTCCCAAAGAGAACAGCTTAAATTATAGCAAAATTTCTCATACTTTAACAGGCCTACCTTCTGACAACCAGCCTATCCATTTCTATGATTTCCAAGCCAGGCACAATATACTTCTTATACAGAGTTACCAGTGCAATTTGCTTCAAGTTTTTCACCTTAATTTTTTTTTATTCTTACTCCAAAATCTGAAGGCTTAAACAATGATTTAACAAGATATCACACTAACAAAAACATAACGAGCGGCTTTGTTCTGCTACCCTGCAACAAAGACACAGTAGGAAAATCTAGTTTATTTTATGTCACATATAGGAGGATCTGTTCCAATACTTCTGTGAAAATAATAGCAGAAATAACAGTGAAACTGAACTAGCAACAGGACCATTCTGCACTATCCAGCTCCATACCAACATAAAGATCACATCCTCCAAGAAGGAATTCGGTTTAGAAACTTTCCTTTTAGTGTCTATTCCTGCTCCAGAGCACTCACAGACTCTAAATACACTGCATTTACATGTTTTGATGCACCCAAACAGGTCTCTGTAGGCCCGTGAAATCTTCCCCAAAAATCTCACCAACATTACACACCTAAAGTTCATGCTGAAGCTTCACCAGCGCCAACAGAAGTAGGACTGTATAAGTTAAGCACACTGCAAGAAAACACTGAGCCAGTCAGGAATTTGAGAAAGCTCATTTTATCTGAATAAAGACTTAAAACATAACTTAAAAGAAGTAAAAGCACTACTTTGTCCCTCTATCCCCGCAGGCAAGTTCTTCTTTCCGAGCTGCTCAGAATAAAGTCAGCAAGTTTGTAAGCAACTCCTCCTTCTCCCTGAAGCACAGCCAGCTGCTCTCTGCTCCACCCTTCAATTTTTCAATCTTGGTCCTCCTGCAAGCGCAGCTCCCTGCCCCAGAGCTCATCCCCAGCAGCATGTACCACCTCCCCAGCTGCAGGCACGACCTCCATTCCCCTGGCCCATTTTAAGAGCAACAGGACACAGCTGTGAAGAACAAAAAATGTCCCAAGCTCCAACCATCACCTGGGCTTCGAAAAACAGCCCTGAAAAAAGAAAAGACCAAGAACATATTTTGCTACTTCTGTGAATGAGATAACCTACATTATTTAATAATCATAGAATCACAAAAGGGTTTGGGTTGGAAGGGACCTTTAAAGGTCAATATAATCCAACTCCCCTGCAAGGAGCAGGGACATCCCCCAACCAGATCAGGTTGCTCAGAGCCTCATCCAGCCTGGCCTTGAATGTTTCCAGGGATGGGGCATCCACCACCTCTCTGGGCAACCTGCTCCAGTGTTCCACCACCCTCATTGTAAAAAATTTTTTCCTAATATCTAATCTAAATCTACCTTCCTCTATTTTAAAACCATTACCCCTAGTCCTGTCACAACAGGCCCTACTGAAGAGTTTCTCCCCGTCTTTCCTGTAGGCCCCCTTTAGGTATTGGAAGGCTGCTATAAGGTCTCCCTGGAGCCAATTGCTTACAAAGCCCGGAAAATGCGTTACACTGAAACACAGCATACAGAGTCCATAAATTAACATATTTCTCACTGGCTTTAGCAGTACTAACAAGGTTACATTTACATAAAGATGAACTTCAGTAGTTCTTACATATCAGACGCTACTTTATATGCCCTTCAGTACCTAGATTACTTCTGCTGAAGAGAGTAGGCTAGGCTTAAAAATCACTTAGGCATTTCTGACAATTTTAGTCAGTGACAGAATGTGGAGAGATTTCACACTTAGAGGAAAAGAAAGACACATTTTAAAATAACAGCTGCTGATGTGGCTTAGAAGATTGAAATATTAAAAACAGTTTCAAAGAGAGTATCTTTGGGGATCAGGTAAAGTGCATACATAGTACTACTACACTTAAATCATATAGCTACTTCTTACAAATTTTCCTAGAAAAGGCTGCAGTTTATTTTCATTCTTCTTTTTCAATATACACTGTAACTGGAATCCCGTTTGATGACTATCATGAAAACATCCTTTAAGATACCAAGTCTCTCAGAATCACAGGAGTATTATTCAACTAAAGTTTGTCATAAAGACTTCCTGAATCTCTCTAGATACTCCAAGTCACTCAAACTAACATGAACCTATCAATTTCAGTAATAAGGATATGATCTTAGTTTCAATTTTTTTTTAAAACCTAAGAAATATCAGGAAACACCAACACTAAATAACAGAATCAATAGTTGCATTTGGTGGAAAGTCTGAGAGAAAAATCAATGCAGCATGTAAATCCAGCAGAATGTTGAAATGAAAAGCTGATGACAAGTAAAAAATGAAATATGAAAATGTTTAATTATGAATCATAAGAACTTTAAAATCAATCTGTACACCAGGTTACTATAAGAACACAAACTCCCTAAGAGGGTTTCTTTAACGCGGCATTATATGAAAGTGAGAGAACAAAAAAATTCATGGCCTTTAGCCCACACCTACCCTCATATATTCTGATAGCAACTTAATTCAGCATTATGATTCAGTTATTATGATCCCAACTCTTCCTACTTTACTATAAAATTTCATTGTTTTTCTTTTGAAACTTATACAAAGAAACTTAGTTCATTTTTTACTCTATTTATTTCCTTATTTTCTAAATACTTATTGTTTAAAATGCCTTGCTAATGTTGGCAAATACTTTTTAAATTCAGAGAAATTTGGAACATAGACAATTACAATCTATCAGACGTGGCAAAGAATTCAATCCAAACCCACGATTTGTAAAAATCTTAGAATATGTTTAATCTAAAATACGACTAGTGTTAGTCTTAAATTCATCTCTACAAAAAGGAATTTGTAACTGCAGTAGTACCATACTTTCTCAGTCTCCCAGTAAGATATATGAACTGACCTGACCATCAGTAAAAGGAATGGATAGCTGCAAGCCTATTTGTCGGGTTTTGTTTATCTGTTTGGCTTTATTGAGGGACAAAGTGGAGAAGCAGACAGTAGTCTCAACGATGATAGCATCTCAAAGTAGCTGGAAGGGTTGGCAACACAATATACAATACAATGAAAGCATTTTACCAAAGCATTATGTCTTTGGTATGCATTACTGTAGCAATTTGCTTTCATCACAGAATTTTAATAGGGAGACACTTCTCAGATTGCAAGCATTTGTGAAAATCGTGAACTTTTATTTGAACCACAGAGTGATACTGCTTTGATCAATAATTGCTGTAAGCTTCTCTATCTTATTTTAATTTTGTTTTCTGTTGTGTTTGATTGTTACTTTGCATAGATAAACCATTGTTTCTCCAAGATACTTTTGCAAATAAGCTGATAGTCTCAAAGGTTTTAATTATCCTGGTTAAATAATTCAGTTACTATTACTCCCGCTACTTGATAGGAATTCTAATTAGTATCAAGTCTCTTTTGTTTTTCCTTGGGTGAACATATTTTTAAAGATTAAGTTAAATCATGTTTGATAAATTGCATCTTTATGATGTATCTTATCACCTTTAAATCAGGTTTATATGAGAGCTTAAAGTCCTTTAAAAGTTTGTGGAAACAGTTTAGCTAGCTAGCTAGTTAGTGTACCTCACTCTGTGGCCCGGCAGGTACCATTAAATATGATGACAAATCTTTCAACACATAGGTACACTTACAAAAGAACTACCATTAGTGTACTTCCCCACATGATATTGTGTGGATTGTAAAACTTACCTAATTAAAATTTTTTTCTTGGCATTAATTTTTCAGTTGCCAAAACAATAAAATGGAGAGCAGGCAAACAGCGTCTCCTCATTTAAAGCCCTGCTTATTATCCAGATGAGTAAAGGTGAGTGAATTGTTAAACTTAGCTGATAGTCGTAACACTACAGCTGTATTTCCTGGTGTGCACTACTCCTCTGCACAGAATTATTTTTGCATTTGAATATAATTTGAATTGCATGTATCTTACTAAATATTAGTCATGCTGGTTAAATGAGGGGTCAGACACCTGAATAACTCTTCAGTGGAAATACCAGGTGTGTTGTAGGTATCTGGGTTACCTTGGTAATTATATTTTTTTTTTTCACCATTACGACACACTTCTTATGCATAAAATTTTAAAGGAAACCTGTTAGAAACTTACTTCAATGTCCTTCAAAATACAGGCTAAAGAATGATGGACACCATAAAGATTTTAACAACACACTTGGACTTAGAGTTACACTATTTTTCTTGTGCAACAGTCTGTTTTCCTAGAACAGAAGTGACTTGTACTTAGAAGGAATATACCCCCATCCTTAACAGAACACTAATAATGCAATACATCATTTTTTATCAATCTTTTTGTTATGAGTGTAATGCCTTAGGTGGTAAATAAGGTAGATTTGTCATAGGAAAATGAGACTGTCTGCACTGGAAACACAGACTATTATTTGTGTTCTGGCTTTGCAATTACAAATAGACATGATGACAAGTCTGCTAGCTACCCACCATTCAAAAAATGATACTTGAGGTTCCGTTCTTTCTTAATAGATGCTTTCTTTTCTTATTATTTTGTATGTGCCACTGGCAAAAGCCATGCTGCAGAGCACTGCAGCCTTCTGTGCTGATTTGAAACCATCTCAAAACGTGAATTCTTCTGAATATACGCAAAGAATGCGCATGGCAACCAGCAAACCACATGAATGATAATTCAGCAGCTGTAAATGGACTCTATATGAATAGCAACATACTGTCTTCCATACAAGCTATGCCAGAAAAATTCCGTTTGCTGGTGAATGAATAATAATCCACCAAATACAATGTGACTTAAGAATACTTGCTTCTATTGGTTTTAGAACATACTAAAAAGAACACTTTCATGGAGAGGGACATCACTGCTGTTTGCTATTATTTTCAACCTCTATAATGCAGGATGTTGTTCATTTGACGTATACAGCACAAAGGATGTTTATATCACTTTCTAAATAAAAACAAAAAAAGAGAGAAAATTTGTTTTCACTTGCCTGACTTGCTTACAACAAGACATCTCAAAGACAGGCCTCTGTAATCCCGAGCCTGCTATTGAGCCATTACTCATTACTGTGCAAACAAAGAAGTCTTTACAGCACAGTGTATTACCTCTTAGCTCATAGATAGGCACTTATGTTCTATTTTTTTTTAATTAAAAATGCAGAAGTCAACTTACCTGACAAGTGAAAGCTACTGGGTCAGCCACTTTCTTAAAAATGTTCTCAATCTCCTCTAGTGCAGTATAGTACTCGATCTGCGCTGTGGTCTTAATGACTCCACCACAGTAGACATTTACACATACAGGGCCAGCAGGAAAATCTTATAAAACACAAATCAGAACAGTAGCTGAAAATATTTTACTATCTCAGACCAGAGGTCTCAGGGAATGAGTAAAAGAACAGGAAAATATCACAGAAAATGCATAGAGTCAATGAACTGGATTTGCATTTCACAGATGATTCTGTGTAGTCAGTTTTTTATGCAGGTCTTTCAGTCTAACATTAAAAAGCTGACAAAAGAAAATACAGATCTGTAAATCTGTATAAAACAAAGCTATTGTATTGCTTCAGATTAGAAAGGAGTGAAAACAGTATGTTTTACATTTCCAACTTCCCTTTGATAGACTGATAACCTATAATAGGCTCCCTTATGCCTACAAATTAAGGAAAAGCTCATTTATTACAAATAATGGAATTACTATTCATCTTTTGAAACATTTTTTCTTAATTGCAGGCAAGGTTCTCAAAATTGGATTTGAACTAGGCTGCACAAATTGCAGTATAATTACTTCCATTCCAGTTGTTTACCTAGTAAAAGCAGGGAAAGAGGCATTTGTACAGTCTGTTACTTAAGTATGACTTGCTTTGTGTATGCAGCATAAGCCTTCTTTATGAGCACATTTTATAATTCATTAGCACTCATTGTGCCAGGCATCCTACTGTACAATACCAGCACTAGCACGGTTTTCCTAAAATTCTAACTCTGCCCACAAAAGAGCAATAAAATGGGCAACCTTGAAAATGGAGAAGAATAATAGGGCCAAAGAAACTAAATTAATAGCATATAATCTTAAATCACTTAAATGGAAACTGTCCAAATGCTTTAAAAAAAAAATAAAAAGTTGGACCCTTATTAAAAAAGAGTACTCCCAAAATTCCAACTTTTCAAGATTTTGAAACACAAAAAAAAAGCCTACAAAGTGAAGCATTAAATACAAATAACATAAGAAACAAAAATTAAACTTGGGCTACAGCTGTCTGCCAAATTTTTACTATTTTATTTCTTCATCCACTATAGAAACCTTCCTGTGATTAACAATATTCTCACAGAACAATTTTGGAAGAATATTTTAAGATCTGTGAATGAGGATTTCAGCGTTCCTTCTCTGAAATCCAGTTACAGATGAAAGTTTCCTGTCGATCATGGACTTCCCAATCAGGACTCTAAAAACAAACTCTCTGCACTATCACAGTGATAAAGAACTCCCAGGCCAAATATGGCCATCATCTCAGGACAGCATTCAGGGTGAAAATCAGACCACAGAATTACCCAAATGTAGCTCCAAGAAGTCACTGTTGAAAATTGTAGCCTATATCTATATATCTACATATAGATATGTATGCATTTCTTCCTATCTAATGTTGTATTGCAATGGTTTTAGAATAAAGTATTATACAAGTTCCTTTGGGAATTCACAGCATGCAGTGGAGTAGTAAGCTACACTCTGAATACTCAGGTGAAAAATTTTTTAATTCTTAACTCACACCAAGTGAGTGGGGATAGTTGTGGCCCTTAAATCTGCACAGAGCTCCTAAGAGAAACTCCTGTTAACTAGGGGAAACTGTTGGCAACTAGTTATGGATGGAGCTGTTAAAAAAAATAATTAGAAAACAGCAGAGCTGAGTGATACAGAGAAATGGCATGGATATGAACAAAGAAAATAAATTATTTCCTGTGTCAGTAAGAATTATAGAGAGCAGTATAACCAAATTTACTGCATTAAATACAAAATGAAATATTTTAGTAATAGAGTAATAAGAAAAGACTATTGGCTTTGCATTTTATGGCAGTGATTTTGAAGAATGTTAATCTGTAACTAACCAACGACATTTTAAGACTGCCACTTGCCATTTAACCCTACAAACCCAATCTAATAGAACCTAGTTTCCCTTAAATCACAAGGCCTTGCTTCTCTGCATTATTAATAAATGTTCTATGTGCAAAACTCATGTACAGGAAACACAAAATAGTGGGAAGTGAAACTGCTTATCAGAAAGAGTGAAGTGAGTTCAAAATTTTCTATTTACTTAAAGGTAAAGAATGCTTTTCTTACCTAAGGCTTTCATGTACTTGACCTTCTTATTCCAAGAGGCTGGTTGTGTCCTAATTCGTTGATTATCTGCTATGAATTCAATTTCTAAAGTTTCATCATCTATTTCATCTTTCAACAGAATGAATATTTCACCAGGGTTCTACAGAATTAAAATATGTTCCCATTAGTCCTTTAGAAAATTATACTGAAAGTGTAAAATGCAAATGAAAACCTAAGTTGGAAGGAAAGTTCCTTTACCAACATCTTCATACACAAAAAAATCATAATACCAAAACATATGCCATCCCAGTGTTATCCTTTAGTATTTTACTGACATAGATGACACAATTAATGTAGTATTTCAAATTCAGTTTATCTAACAGTATATTAAAACAGTATTTTAAATGCATATGTAGATGAATTGTTACATTTTCTAAGACCATTCTACTTTATAGTCTAGAAGAATGACATTCAGCCTAATAAGAAGAACCTAAAATACTTTAGACTCACTTAAACTCTTGCAGTGAACTGACAGTAAAGTAAGAGAGAAGCAGCAGGCAATGTGAGAAGTTACCCCTCTACTGCCTTCTGAACCAGAGGGAAGTGTACTGACCTCGACAATGAAATAATGTGTGTAAATAATCTTTGAAAGACAGACAGCAAGCAAAATACATGACATTCCATGTACACCGCAACCTCCGTATCTGAGTGTGGCCACTCAGTCACATAAAGGCATGCAATGCTGGATATTGTACTTCCTCTATTTACATTTTTATTTATATTCTCACAGCCATTCTGATTAAAAACGAAACACATATGAACATCTGTGTCCATCAGATATGCATGCAGCTATGTATATATAAATATTTTTGATTTAATTTAAAATCAGACATGGTACACGCTCACACAAGCACTTTTTGTGTAACTCGTGGTATGGGCACATATGCATGCACCCATACACCCATTATGGATTCTTGCCAAGACACACTCTGTATCTCTCAAGAAGTGCCTGACCACACGCTCCCTCTAAACTACAAGGTCCATGTGACAGTAATATCTCCACCCGAGCTGCCAAGTAATTCTAATAGAGACAAAATCCCTCAAAGGCTGTCTCAAAACTATTTTATTTGCTAATGTTTTGGTTGCAGTCTGGATGTGACACAAAGGCAAAATAAATCCCATTCTAGTCTTGACTCACTCTCATTTTAGCCCCTTATCTGCTTTTTTTTTTTCAAAACTATTATACTATGAACGAGCTTGCAGCAGGAAGAGAAGAACATTGACTGTTATCCCCAAGATTTTAGCATCCAAAATCCTTACCTCACATGATATTCTTCCTGGAAGCACCAATATTGACTGCTCGTTAGTTTCTAATGTTTCAGAAAATACCTCTGTTTTAAAACTGAAGTCTGTTTTTCCTGATGCTCCCCTGACATCTGACAAGTTAACATCAGAGCTAGCCTGGTGATCTGAAATAAATAATGCGTAATGAGGACATTGTTAGTAATCCCAGATCAACAAAACATGGCAATCATAGCATCATAGAATCTTTAAGGCTGGAAAAGACCTCCGAGATCATCCAGCCCAATCATCAGCCTAACACCACCATGCCTACTAAACCATGTACTGAAATGCCAAGTCTACATGTTCTTTGAACACCTCCTGGGATGATGACTCCATCTGTTCCAGCGCCTGATCCCTCTTTCAGTAATGAAGTGTTTCCTAATATCCAACCTAAACCTCCCCTGCCGCAACTTGAGACCATTTCCTCTTGTCCTATCTCAAGTTATTTGGGAGAAAAGACCAACATTCACTTCCCTACAACCTCCTGTCAGGTAGTTGTAGAGAGCAATGAGGTCTCCCCTTAGCTTCCTCCTCTCTAGACTAAACAATCCCAGTTCCCTCAGCCACTCCTCATAAGACTTGTGCTCTGCCCCCTCACCGGCTTTGTTACTCTTCTCTAGACGTGCTCCAGCACCTCAATGTCTTTCTCGTACTGAGGAGCCCAGAACTGAACACAGTATTCGAGCTGTGGCCTCACCAGAGCTGAGTACAGGGGCACAATCACTTCCCTACTCCTGCTGGCCACACTGTTCCTGATGCAAGACAGAATGCTGTTGGCCTTGGCCACCTGGGCACACTGCTGGCTCCTGTTCAGTAGTCTGTCGACCAACACCCCCAGGTCCTTTTCCACCAGGCAGCTTTCCAATCACTCTTCCTCAAGCCTGTAGCGTTGCATGGGGTTGTTGTGACCCAAGTAAAGGACCTGGCACTTGGCGTTGTTGAACCTATGATGTGATTTCCAACATATTAGAAACTCATATGGCACTTGGAGTCACATTAAGGGCACCACATGAAAGCCTTGCAAAATTCCCTTTCATGTAAATGTAGTGAGGTTTACTCCTTTGATAAAGAGCTTGCCTGTGAAGCTCTGATCCTGCAGCCTTTATTGATATGAACAGGCTCTGCTCATATGCTTTGTCTTACTAAAGTCAAAAGGGAGAAGGCCTTTAGACCAAAGTCGTTGTGACCAAGGAAGTCACAGAGATCCATAGTCTCAGAAGAACAAACTCTCATACACTGGGATAAACTGGCATTTTTAGCATTCTTCCTTTCCCTGTATGTAAACACGGACATGCTACACATTTACCACATCAGCCCACCTGTCTATAGGAAGGATTTATGTGAGGACAGAGATACCTGTGACCAGGTAACTATAATAGAAGACAGTTTTTCTTAACATAGATTCCGTAGTCTTTGCCTTCCTTCATGGACAAAACGATGTACTGAAGGCATACATTTTTTTTTTTTGTGTAGGATATTCTCAGTTTGGAAATGCTATGCCAGTCATACCGATAGCTTGGAACCAGTTTCTTTTCTGTTCCGCTGTACTGGTAAAGGCCCAAGAGCCACAGTGAATCCTTCACCAAATCACAGAATTTTAATGAGGAAATATAAAAGAACTGACAACTGCATCTGCAGAGCTCTGACTAAGCCTGTGTTTTAGAAAAGCTATTCTTCACACCTGCTGCTTCTCAGCTGTGTCATTACTACTCCTTTCCAGACACTCTATTACCCTGTACAAAATGCTCTTGCCACCCATCTCAAAGGACTGCAGCAGCTCTTCATCACGCAGGATTACCCAGCACATTGCAGACACCTAGTTAGATTAATTACATCATTCTAAGCAGCTCAGAGTTAAAAAATCTTGACTGGTTGCTGAGAAAATATCCTGAGAGACATCAACAGTATCTTGTATTACTGTAAATTATGGAACACTCACAGTCAATTATATTCAAGGACACAAATAACTTTTCAGGCACATCTTTTTTTCTTAAATGGATGTAGAATATTAATATAAATTAATGATGGTCAGAATACAGAACAGTAGCAATTTAGCTTTGCTCAAACAAGTACCACAGTCATTTAAAATTTTTCCCAAAAGCGCCCAAATGACTGAGGTACACAAACCACACAGTGCTCCTACGAGGCATAAAACTCTTTCCATCCAGCAACAGCATCGGTAATTTACAATTAGTTTTCCCACTTCTTGTTTGCCTTTATTTCCCCCATATGTACCAGTTTGTGTGATACAGATTGTTCCCTTTCTTACCAATGTTGCCTTGTTTAAGAAGGCATAGATTTTAACAAACTTCTATAACAAATGTGCCTGCTAAGTGAAGTTATGCCACGGAATGCAGTACAGAAACTTGGGTATGCTATGTTTGATGTAGGATTTTTTTTTTCCAGAGATGTGCTTTGATTGTTAGAGAGATCTCAGAAAAAGGAAAAAAAAAAAAAAAAAGAAAAGGAAAAAAAAAGAAGTATAACTTGTCCAAGTTTTGCTGAGGAAGTTAAAGGTTCTTTGACTATCTAAGGTGGGGGGGTTCAGTGTTCACCACCAGCTAGTAAAACCTCCCCAGTCTACTCCTGCTTATATTCTCAGCCTTCCAGGCAAACTAATTCTGAATTTATGCTGTGAGTTCAGTGTAGATCAGCAAAACTACACTTAACCTATGTGTAGACATACTTTACTGAATGGAAGTAGTTTTAATTCCATTTCCTTGAATTTATTTTGGAAGTTAAACAGGCTACCGTGAACAAAGGCTATTTTGATTCTGAATGAGAATCCACCTACAGTTCAATGCAGTTTAACTTATCCGGTTCAAAAAGTAAGTAAATAAATTTCTCTGATTATCTCTGTGAAGACTAGAGTTTATTTAGCACTGCCTTCCAGAAAAGGGAAGGTCTGAACCCCAGCTGAGGAGCCCTGTTAGGATACTGTATGCCCACAGCACGTTCTTTGGCAACATTACGTGTTCATATTTTAAGTCACTCTCAAATCTTATACTTAAGCACATAGAATTTACTTCAGAAGACAACTCAAATGAGGTGCATGCTTCTTCTGAATTTTTTTCTGCCACTTTAGGCAAAGGAGTGTTGCAAAGACAAGAAGCATTTCATTACCAGACTGACAAAATGAGAGGACTAAATAACAAATCTGGTAGGCACTGGATTCTCAGATGTCAGCTCTCTGTCAGTGATCATTCTTCAAGGATCGTGTGGATGCATTCTAATCTATGTGAAGCTCATGACAGCCTTATATCTACAGTCTGCATTCTACGCATTGAAGATTGCAGTAGTTACTTCCACCTTTTAACGTCCACAATAATTCATCTACTGAGAAGGTCAATGCTAGTGCTAACAAGCTGGTTTAAATTAGGATAATGTTTTCCTCCCACATTAATTGCATTTTAATATTTTTATTATGTCTAGTGACATAATAGTCACTAGAAGTGGGACTTCAACCCAGTCAGTACTGGGATTGCACAGCGCTAGAGTTCAGATAAATTATTAAGAAATGTGGCTTTTGGCTATTTAAGAGAATGAAAGATTCCTCTGCTGACTGTGAAAGTGGTTAGCAATGTATTAGCTAAAAACCATCAAGCAAGACCTCTTTCACTAAATGTCAGGTCTACCTGACAATCAATGAAAGCCATGTACAGCAATCCAGTAACAACAGGGATCTATATTATAATTGCTATATATTTAATAACCAAACTCCAGAGCCACCATCTCCAGCACAGATTCTTACCAGCAATTGCACACTATCTGTCCTAAAATGTGGAACATGAAACAACAACGTAAAGTGTTATTTGTAATGTTGAACGAGCAATACACCAGAGAGTAAGTAAGCCTTGGCTTGGTGGCATTAACTAAAACAATACAGCTCATAAGGATTTAATACTACAATAATGAGATTCTAGTAACACAAATGGAGCACATGTATAGGCAATATTTATTAAATGTGGGCAGAAGGTGTTGCCTGATGTACAGGTCTTTTGTACACTTAAATTTTTGACATCTTGATGGTGAATCCTCTTTATAGTCTTGCTTTTAATCTGAAAGCAATGGCTAGGAAGCTCCACTAATTGCTAAGGCTTTCAGAAAAACGATCATTTAACAAAAAATTACAACTGTAGGTGAAGATTAGCTTAAAGGTAACATAAAAGGAACACCATTATAATGCTAGACTATCTAAGAGAGAGGATTTATGTAAGGGTATTTGTTGCATGGTGAATGTGTTCATTTAACATCTTATATAATGGTGACCGATCAGTGAGGTTCTTAAAGTCATTACTGTAGCAGTAACGATTAAAACAATGTATTAATAAAACCAGACCCTTTCTTGCAGGACTGAAGTATAAGAAATTATGAATTATATCTAATGATGCTTAGACAGGACTATGAGCTAGAAGCTAAAAAGAAAGGAAAACCTATGATAATATCCCCTTGAGTATTCAGGGCAGACCTACTGAGAGTTATCATCTCTTACAGAGGGTAATGCTCCATTTCTATCAGGTTACTTTTGTTGGCCTCCTTTTGACAAATACCTACTGCTGATGGTCACACTGGCTGATCTTGAATTTAAGTTCATATCTAAATAATAAAATACTACACACATTTACTGTAACAGTTATTCACTTAATTAGGGACAGTCCTGATGTTTTGAGCTTTACTTCAATCTTCTCTCTTAATTCATATAACTTCAATACATCAATTTGGTATATTTTACACAAAACCTTTTGGAATGCGTTATTGCTATCAATCAAACACTTTAAACTGAATTCATTAGATGATTTTGAAATTACATTCCTTCACATATAGTGAGAAATTTTAACGAAGTCTCTCGAGTCTGTTGTGGATTCAACAATTAATGCCTCACCATGGCTCTGAACAACTTTCATGCCACATCCAACCTCTCCCCTCCCCCAAATTCTAACTTTTCAAGTACGCTCTTTAGCTATCCCTGTTGCAGTCTACATGAGGATTATAAATTGTGTCTGGTTTTGATTACTTCTTATTTGCCATATGTTTTGAGTCAACAATGTATTTGACAGATTTGGGGTATTAAAAATAGCAGAAAACATAAACTTATGAAAGATGTATGTGTTTGCTAAGGCTACCCATGGAACGAATCTCAGCCCAAATTTACTTAGTTTTACAAAAGCAAAATGCCTGCTAGCTTTACAAATTTCAGTTCTTCCTCAAGTCTTGCTAAAGCAATGCTAGCTGAAGAACTGAAACTGTGTTACAAAAAAGGTCCTCATTTATCCCTAAGTGACACAACATGTAAGAGGATGAGAAATATGGGCCAGTCAAGCTAGGCAGATGACAAGGAATGGCAAGATAATAAAGCACACGTGGCCAACTCACCACATGAAAGAAACGACAGGGTCTTCCACTGTCAAAAGATTAAAATGAAGAGGATTACAAGGAAGAGCACTTCATTTAAGTGCACGAGCCATCCCATGCAATATGATAGGACCACCCCCAGCACAATGTGAGGTAAAGGCAGAGGTGGGTGGTTGCACTGGGTTCTGTGAGGTGTAGTTGAAAAGGTGCTTGTGTATAAATGAATTCCTCGCAATTCAAAAGCTTAAAGTCAAACATGTGTGAGCGCTCTGCAGAAATGTGGATGAAAGTAGAGCCATACAGAAAAAAAAACAAAGGAACCTTCTGTAATATGGAAAAATCAGGAGAAAAGACTTATGCATGTCATGTTCCTCCAATCCACCGTAAGTTTATCATAGACATTTATGAAAGTTAGTCCTCTTAAAGTATGGGCATTTGTGAATGCTGTATGAGCTCAGTAGAGAGGGCAGAAGAGTGGGATTGAAGGGCCACCCCTGGCTGCATAAATTGTTCTATAAATGATCCGAGAAAGGCTGCAAGAAACATGGAGGCAGAAAACATTCACCACACTGGGCTTCATTCAATGAGCCGGTTTTAGTCCGCATGAAAGTGTCATTTATTCATTGTTACTACACATCCTTTCTAAGATATGATTTCAAAGCAAATCCCCTTTTCTGCTCTACTGGAAAGTTTTCTTTTACTGGTGGTGAAAGAGAGCTTAGGAATGGAAAGGTTTATAAAAAACACAGAAAATTGTTAAATACATACTCAAACATATAAACATCTGACTTAAATCTTATTTTCTTTTATCTGTTTTCTATCATGTATAAATTCTAGACCAAAGTAAACATATTCATTATTGAATAAGCATTAAATAAGGTTTCACTCTCTGCTGAATCATCTATCTTTTGCAAATACATTGACAGTTATCTTTGTTTTTCTCAAAAGCATTCTCAGTCCCAGTTTCTTCTGCATGGTTGACTTCTTCTATCAAAAACAGTAGCTTTCTGCAAGTTGGCCTATTTTCCCCATATCTCCAAAATGTTTCTATTACTTTATTTACGGTGAACTATTTTTCTTGCAAATAAGCATCAAATTGACAGTTCCTTTAAAAGCTATGAAGAACAGTTTTTCCTTTTCTGAATATTTGGAGTTGGTGTTTATGTCATCTTAGCAACCGATGGTGCTGCAATTTTTATTCACGTCTATTTCTCTCCATAAAAGAGCAATCCCTGGAACCCCCCCACATCTACTGTTTAGTGCATTACTATATATGTGTAGGCAAAGACTGACTTGATTGTGAAGGTGCATACCCACCTGCTCTTGTAATATCAGGTATGTTTTTGTACACAACAACTTATCATTCTGACATAATTGTAGCCTAATAGAGTCATCATAAAAGCATCTAAACACAATACAGAAGACTTATTATGTACAGACATATTTGATAGTAAAAACCAAAAATCCTGCCTTCAAAAAAACTCCAAAACAGCAAAAAGCAATTTACCATGAATTTATTAATAATCTTTAGGAAATAATCTGTATGAAATTGTAGGCGTTTCTTTATATATATACTTCCATATGATTTTAACTGTATATTCAGATGCAACCTAAGGCTATGACAACTAGCTAGTTTCTAATGGGACTGTCGCTTGTAAGAAAGGTTTGAGTTAAACTCAGCAATCAATGCTTTTGTTAGGATGCATACATTTAGATTAGGGGCTTTCTGGGAATAAGTTCATCTTTTACTGTATATAAATTCATGTTATTATTTTTACTACAATCAAATTATGATTTTTAGCTACAGCAGCACTAATAATATGACCATTCTGCTAAGTCTTAGACACATAGTAAGGTTGTCCCAAAGAGCTTCTAAAGGCACACTGATTAGTCTGGAAATAATAACTACCTGCTTGAGGTCATTTAGGTGCTGAGCAGAACTGTTGATAGAACCCCTAAACCTGTTATTTCCAGCTTCTACATTCTGCATACTTTCATCCTGCTTCTTCTCCAGGGAGAGGCAAACTGAAGGCTGGCCCTCTGTGTGCACCAGCAGTTCTACCTTATTAAAGCCTAATGTTTTAATAAAGAGTCCGTCTATCTGCTTCAGAGTTACTGGAGTTCCACCACAGTAACATTTGTAAGAACATTTTGGCATCACATGACCACTGAAGACAAAAGGACTGATAGCAGGGGCACCCAGTGTTGGGAGCAGACCTGCAAAACTTGTTTGCCTGACAAAATGGCCCCACAACTTCCTTGTTATTCCAAAGGGGCTAGCTGCAGCTGCCTAGCTGCTCTATTATCTCTAAATTACAATTCAGGCCTCTTGTAAGTGGCCTGGAACAAATTGCACCCTGTGCCGGGATGCAGAAGTGGTACGTGGCTACATTTAGAATTACATAGCTGTAAAAGAAGATAGCTAGAGTGGAGCATTTTAGGATCAAGCCGTACTTCAGGGAGGCACACCTGGCAGGCAGGCCAAAAGCTCAGACTGCAGGCCAAACAGGGGTTTAATTTTTTACAGGTATCACCCTCAAGGTGACTACTAGCGAGTAGCCAAACTTTCCCCTCTCGACCATGTTTGAAGCTGTTCTCTTGATAAAGCATATTCTTTACAGTCAAAGATCAAAAAATAACATGGCTGGAAGGTCATGAAGTTTAATGCAGCTGAAAAGTCCTTTAACAACTGCTTTGAGAGAGGCGTTGGTAGCTGGCATTCTTGGCCTTTGCCCTACTCAGTGTACAGGACACTTATCATTAATAGTATCCAAACATTTACAGCCACAAGACAATATACTGCACGTTATAGCATCCCTTAAACCAACCCAGTGGCAGGAGCAGGCTTGGACTGCAGCACCTCATTTGCCAAATAGCGTATCAGTCCGAGTGTGACAGCAGAGCTCCAATACCTGCAGAGGGCTCTTATCAATGCCTGGATTGAATTTATGATGCCGTTCTTGATCTGTACAGCTCTAAATTACATGGGACTTGTCTATCTAAGAGACCACGTCTCCTCATGCCATGCCGCCACAGCTGCTGTCAGCAGCAAGACTCATGCCAGACACATTTAATATTAAAGGAAGAAAAAAACAAAGTGAGTTGTCAGCAAGACTGACTCACTAGGGGACAGGCTGCTTTGCAATTTACTCCCACTTTTGGTTTGAAATAGCTAAAATCCATTGACCCTCAAAGCGAGCTAAAAGGTATACCGCTTTCTCAGAACAGAATCAAGAGTGATATTTTTAGACACATCTGAAAATCATGCTTGCTTTCTAACTCCTGATTATTTTCCTTTTGTTAGCATTATGAACATGAAAGTAATCTGAGGTCTTTATCTTTTAAGATACTGTCCTTTAATCCCACACCTAGACCTGAGATTAGGCACATTTTACTAAAATAGGATTTCAGATAGCACTATAGGAAAGAATAGCAGAGCAGAGGTACTCTCATAGCTCTTCTTTATCTCCAGAAGGGATGCCATCTATTTTGTTACAAAATGCTAGCCTTTCTCCAGTTTAGCGTGGTAAAGGATACAGGTAGCACAGTATGCACAGATGCATCAATTTGACGAGACCTCTGAACAGGACCAAAAGATGCCCACTGTTAAACTTAATAGGTAGACAGCTATTACACCTTAAAAT
Organism: Chlamydotis macqueenii; assembly: GCF_036417535.1. Taxonomy (NCBI): domain Eukaryota; kingdom Metazoa; phylum Chordata; class Aves; order Otidiformes; family Otididae; genus Chlamydotis; species Chlamydotis macqueenii. Next base: position 28,177,431 of record NC_141559.1, read on the forward strand.
CATCTTTTTGTGCTCCACTTGCCCATTCCTAATTGGTTCAATTAATTAGTGCTAGGATACAAGTCTTAATGGTAAATGTTAAAAAAGACAAAGCTGTTTCACAGAAAGGGAATAGCCTTTTCTGAAGCTGAGTATCACCTAGAGGGTATTTAAATCTGAGGCTAGCTCTATTTTGCAGGTAAAATAATGAATGCAAATTTCAATAAGGCATTCACATTTCATCTACGTGCTCATAAGGCTGTATACCTAGATCCTAGTAAGATTGCTTCACTTTTCCAACCTTAGTACAAATTATAAATAATGATTCTTTGGGGACCAGAAAATTTCCTGAGGAACCACAAGGGACTTTCTTAAAATACAGCTTTCTAGTAATAAAAATAAGTCTTTTCTTATATAGAAACCAGAAATAAAGCAAATACATAACAACATTCGTCAGTGGCTAAAGAGCGGACTTGTTCAGTTATCACCTACAGGAATGAGTCCTCATAAATTCCTATCATGGTGATTAGCATTCCACAACTAGATCTTTTCCATCACTCACTAGCAAATCAATTGTTTTCACATCTGCTTGTAGCTCATATTTCCCCAAAGGATCTCAGTGATCATATTGTTTTTCCATTTTCCAATGTACTCTCTGACCTTCTCCCTCAAGGCCTTGCACAATTCACTTTAGTCAATCATTTCTTATTGATTGTTAGCACTTGCTCGTTCCCCATCTATCTTTGCTTTATTGGATATAGTTTGGTTTGGTTTTTTTAGATGTCTTGTCATCCACTCACTGCTCTTTCCACCCTTGTTGCTTTAGATTTCTCATTTAGCTTTATACTTCTGATCCATTCAACTTTAATTACGCTTCAAGTCTAAATTCCATCTTCTCTCAGGTTATCCTTTCTTTTGTACAATATCTGTATACTCAAAACAAACCAGCTTTCAGCATGCCCGTCGCCACTTAAGACCCTGCATAAAATGCTGCTCTTTTGTGAATTTATCGGGTTCTAGCAAAAATATTTTACTGGTTTATAATTTCTCCTGACAGTTCTGTTTTGTGTTATACATACAATTAGGCACTACATACACGTCTTTCTTATTAGGGAGAAGCAAAGAGAAGAGAGAGTCCCTGGAAACATTTTTTCACAATTCATTCAAAGTCAAATCGTGTCTGGCTACCTGAAGATTCACCTACTTTCTGCAAGGCACAAACACTGGCTCATTTGCAGCTGCTGTCTTACCTTTCTTGGCTTCATAAAGACATACTGAATCTTGGAAACTGCAATCATATAACTTTTCAGGGTACTTTTCCCTCCAAAAAGTTTTGCAGTGGTATCAGATAACTGCTCCCCGTTGCACCCCCACAGAAGAAATGCTGACCATGTCCTTACACTCATTCAGGAGTCAGTCTTAACCTCACACACGGGATATAATTATTGGGAATCCCTCTTTTCTAGTTGGCCCTTTCACTCATCACAGCATTTGAGAATCTCTTTGGTCCTATCAGCAATAACTAGACATTAACCAGATGTCTAGTTACTATATGTAGCATACAATCAGTGCTAGCCAGTGCTATCCAGTGCTATCAGTGCTACACACAATCAGTGCTATCCTGACTGTCAAAAGTTGACTGAGAACTGCAGTCCACGCAACTTCAGCAAAGATTTCAAGTGATATTCTTGCTTTTCATGCAAGACTTTCTTAGCTGGACAATCCTCAATTCACTTTATTACAACATCAACCATTCAGCAGATGGGAAACTTGGAATTTAGGCTCCTCTTCAAGTCCCCATACAAAAGCAGAATAGGATTAATATAAAAAGAGTCAGAGTTTAAAGCCAGAGTAGCTTTAGGGAGCAGCTCCCCAGTCCTTAATTTTCTTGGGATTCTGTTTTCCTTGACCATTCCCTCTTCTACTGTCCCATTTTTTGGACATCAGGGTCATTAATGAGAGGAACAGTGATGCCAGCTTATGAAGCACCTGGATGATGAGCCAGTACTGACAAAAAGCCTCCTTTATACCAACAAACTTCTTCAATGCATGTTCAACACAGGACCAAAAGAGACATCCTTAGAAACCTTGACAATAGGCCTGTAGGGATAAAACAGTGCAACTTCACAGCACCTTTCTGCTTGAGACAACACCAGTACGCTGAGATGCCAGGCGAGTCACAAATAGTCACTAGCTGAAAGAAGGGGGGACTAATAGGAGAAGATTCAGTAGAGAGAAACGGTTGGTGCTAAATACTCCCTTCCACACTACACACATTTCAAAGGGGCATATTCCCAACTCATTCTGGTCTGGACCTGTAGAATGCACACCTGAAGTGCACCCAGTGAGCTCCCTGAGCACTTTCCAGTTTACTTTTATCTGAAAATAAACCAGTCCACATACTCCAAGACTGTTTTGCATTGTGAACTAAAGCATGGTAAGCGGGAATGACTGGAGTATTTAAAAGCACACAGATTGATGCTTGTATCTTCAAATTAACCGAAGAAGCTAAAATTCCAAACTCCATACATCACTGACATGTATATTGAATTCGTGCCAGTAAGGAAGAGCCAGCAAGCTTGCAGCATCCTTCTGCCCTTACACCTCACCAGCAAAATAGGAAATAGGAAACTTCCTTATTGAATCTCCTCCCCTTTTCACACTACTTACCAGAACGTCTGAGTATAAATATATGTGTGGATGTTTAAGAACCAGATATGTTCCTCTACACAGCTATATGCTATGGTAAGGTTAGTTTATTGTCTTTCATGTCTGACAAGCTATAAGAAAATAAATTTAATCTTCTGAAGAGTACTGGCTTTATTTGAGTAAATGCAAGGAGAATTAAACTCACCATCTGCAAGAACTGCTTCATAGATGTAAGACAAAGAGTGTTCAAGATTTTCATTCTGTGTCTTACCTAGGAAAAAATAATAATTCTTTAATGGTATCTACTTGGAAATATCTTTAAAATGGTCATGAACTCTGATGAAAGCCATCATTGCCATCCTATTTGATTGTATCACAGAATATTTAGCTTGCTCTAAGGAAGATCTTCGCACCAGAAATCAAGCTGGGAAAAAAAAAAGAATAAATTAGCAAAATAAAACAGAGTTAAAATAAATAGGCAAGCAACTTAAAACCTCAGAAATAATGAAATACCATTACACTGATTTCCACTTTCTTTATTTAGATTAAATTCTATATGTTACTTTAATGTAAGATAAAGCTATTTTAAAGCTACAATTTTGCAGATAGAAAAAAAAATAAAAGAAAAAATAGAAGGGCTAGTTGAGAGGAACAAGCTTAGAGAGATCTTTAGATGGAACTGTATTTATCCCTTTTCAGTAAACATTCCTGCAATTGATCTTTTCAATTTACTGTAGCAGGTAAGAAATGTGGGCTTGAGGAAGAAGAGAAGTTTCCTTGAAAGTCAATATGGCAAACAACTGGAAAGGAGTCGGGCAAAAAGAAAGAGAATAGAATCATGTGCAGGAAAGTGAGAAAAGGAAAATGGATGCAGGCATTGGGGTTTGGAAGACAAGACAACTGTGCAAGGCTGTGTTTGATAATACAATAAATCTGGCTACAAAGTTCCCAGTATTGGGTCAAAAAAGCAATGGCCACATTATCTAAAGTACCAGTCAAATATTAAAAAACTCTGTCAGTTCCAATTTGTTGAAATTATTTTGATGGCTTAATAGCTACCAGGAGACTTTCTGCCACATTATGCAATATCTGTCTATGCTGCTTTTTCTTTATCCTGGATCAAGTTATTACCTGTTTTTCCACACCTGAGGTAACATCGACATAAGAGACATAAAGCTGCTTGAGTTCCATATCGTGACATCCAGTCATTCTCTGCTGTAATATATTGTTGACTGTTTCTTTTCAATTGCTCTGTACTGTGGGCAGTGCAAAAATTAGATCTACTCTGGCACTGACTTGGGATTTTCTACCTAAAGAAGGTGGTGTTTACTGTATTCTGATTCAGTTCTTCTTGTAATAACAGGAGTCCAGTGAATGAGGGGATGACTCCAGTGAGAAAGGATAGTGATATTAGCTGGATAATGCTGTAGAGAATTTAGGTAATTTCTGGTTCCCATCTTGAAGTTTTGAGGCAAAAAAAAAACCCAGAAGGCTTTTAAAACTTGCTTTTCAGAAGTGCTCATTAGTTTTGTATTGCACTTTCTGTGAAAGACCTTACAGTTGACCTGCAGACATCCGAGAAGTCATAAATGCACCTGAAACTAAAGGGAGCTTGAATATGGATGTAAAAAATACTGTATACTGGTAAGTGTTATGAAAAGTAATGTCTTAAAGTGGTATCAAGCGGAAGAAATGCTTCACCCTAATCTTGCTAAATACTAGTACATAAAATGATGATAAAATAACGTTTAGACAGCACTCAATACAGAAAGGAGTTCTACAGAAAAGCACATTAGGAAATTAATAATTCTGTTTTCTCAACAGGATTTGAATATCATTCAATACATAAATAATGCAAACGCAAACTCCAACACAAAACAAAGTATCAAATAACTGCCAATTAACTAAGTATGATTTATCCTGTGTACTAATGAAGGCAGGTTCTTGGGAGGAGGGAGAATACACTCACATAATTAAACATAATCAATGTATATGAACAAGGGTCCTACCTAAAGTTTAATAGGCCACTTTGTACCTGTAACTTTTTGACTTTTGAATGTATGAATATTTTCTGGACCAAGTTCTGTTCTCATAGCCATTTAAGTAAGTACAGAGAAACCCTACCAAGAGGAAAACCTGACTCTATACAAAAAAAAAAAAGTTGTTCTTTTGCTATCCTAATATTGATTTTTTTTTTTCAGTGTGAACTTAAATAGGTGCTATACTTAATTTTTTCAGGGACAAGTGTTACAATTTTTTTTTTAATCTGAAAAACAACGCAGCCCTTATTTTATCCTATTTCCAAGAAGCTGACACCAACTTAATAGAAATACATCATGGTAACCACAATGTAAAACCTGACTAGAGTCAATAATATAATATATGAAGGACACATAAGAGTCACACAGCCATTTTACAGTTCTAGCTGCAAAACATCTGCTGGAAGCCTTAAACTTAAATTATTTGTAAGCTTTAGAAATAGCCTTAGAACTGCAACTAAATACTGACTGATGATTGTTTTGCCATAAACAAGATATAATTTTGGATGGTGTTCACTTGCAACCTTGAAAGAGCAGGCTAATGACAACAAACCCACTAATTCATTTAAAAAAAATAACCTACATACAGAAAAATAAAATCACAGGACATTATTTTAAATTAGTACATGCTTTGCAGTAATGCTTATGTTCTAGTCATTTGACTTTTATTATTAATAAAACTCTTTCTGAGCTTGTCCTAAATGCTGTTAAAAAATATTCACTTTAAGATGTCAGTGCATTCAGTTTCCCAGGTGTAAGCAGTTTTCAACCAATTAGTGTCAAAAATAAGAGGAAAAAACATCACATACATGATGAATCCAAGGGTACAGGTCACCGTGACTGGCTAGACAGATTGAAACATGAGCTGCTAAGAAATCTGATTATATAATGAATAAAGGCTTCTCTGGATTTTGCAGAAATAAAAGAAAAAGGAACAAAGAACTCAAACAGTTTAAGCAGCAGGGAATGGCAGTCTCAACATCCTATCTATGGTTGCCACCCTCCAGGCTGCCACTTCAGTTTCTCTTCTGGTTTGAAACAGCCAGGATCACATGTCAGCTGAAACAAATTAGTAACACTAACCACAGTTTTTTTGCTGACAGTCATCCCCATCACAAATCCCCATCACTGCACTGGCGTTCCAGCAATCATTCTGTGTGGAGAAGGAGAAACACCCGACCTTATCCGGTTGGAGAAGTCCCTGCTCCTTGCAGGGGGAGTTGGACTAGATGGCCTTTAAAGGTCCCATCCAACTCAAACTAGTCTATGATTCTATCTCAGGAAGATTTAATTAGTTTGGCAATCTTAGCAGCAGCCCGTGCAGAGTAGTTCAAAGACTCACTGGCAGGGCAGAAGGGAAATGAGGACTATACCATAGCACACTTCAGCTAACAAAATGCCCCTTCTGCTCTTCTGTTTATGATAAATTAATAGAGATTATTTTCATTTTAATAAAAAAAAAGTTTAATTGGCATTTGAGGTGCTCCTCAATAAGCAGATGACCTCACTGCCTGAAAGCACCAACAGTGGTATGCATTGTCTGAATGTAAATACATTGGGGAATAAGGAAAGGGAGGCACAACTGTGTGGTCTTGTCTACTGCAACCTCCCCTTGCAGTGAATAAGGCCAGTCATTTACTTATTTCCCGCTATTTACTCAATCGTGTGTGTCCATGTAAGAAATCTTTACAACCAAGACTTTAGTTCACACACATGCAAAATCACGCTGCATTCAGTATTCAAAAACAAACAAACCCCAAAATTCTCTTGATTTTCTTTCTTCTTCAATTTTCGTTCTTGCTAGCACTTCAGCTTCACTTCTTCATAGACTCCACGTCAGTGTAAAAATCTAGGTGAAACAGTTGCCCATTGAAGACAATTGTAAAGTTCCCACTTGAATGAAGGGTTTTGGTTCATCAGCACATGTCTTGGTGACAGCCTAAGAAAATCCATCACCATCAGTTACTCATATTTGATTACCAATGTGAGGAGGATTTTACAGGAGAAAAAGCAAAGCAGTGGATTCAAAATGTAAAGTATTTATTCCGTATTCAATGTTATACCCAAATTCCTGGTACAATTCCAATAAAATCTATGCCACTGTACTAGAAGTGAAGCATGAAACAGGAGACAGATGCTATAAAAGCTTATGGCAAAAACATGCTGATTTATTTCTCTTTTCTGTGACCTGCACAATGGAAGTTAGCACCATATTTGAAGTGGGCTTAAGATTTGCATACACTAAGCTCTATGTTAAGCTCCCAGCCTGTTTGTCCTGCATTTACTTATTAGGGACAAATACCCAACGCTAGTGTCTCATTACTCCAGATCTGTACCTTACTAGTAGCTGCAAAAGTAGTTTTCTTAACATTACACTTCTTGGTGATTAAAACTGTGTAAAGGTATACTGAACACTTCTTAGGTGACAATCAGAAATTAATGGTATATTGCTGTCTCAGGTACAAGTTACGTACTCATTCTGATAATCTTTCCTGGGCTGTCAAAGACTGTGGATGTAGTTTTCTCGTTGGGTTATGTTCCCTTATGTATCTCTTCTCACTTTTTGATACAAAAGCAGATAATGAATATGTAGGCTTACTGAGGAGTTCTCAACTATCAAATTTTATAGAAGCAGATTCTCTTCCTATTTAAAAAAAAAAAAAAAAAGAGGATACCACTGCTTAGAGAAAAGGCTGGAAGTGGAAGTAACAAGAGTTGTTTTGTTGAGCTGTAAACAACGAAACTTAACAAAAACAGCAAGCAGACTAATGGATACTTATGACTCCTGAGCTGTACTGAGAAGTCCCACCAAAAAGTCTCATAAAAGCGTCAGCACACTTTAGAAACAGTGTCACAGAAAATTATTTGTATTAGATAAGACTTGTTCTCTTTCTGCATCATCAATACTGAGACAAATAACTACAGGAGGAATTCGGGACATTTAAAGATCTAAGTGACTACTTCCAGCTGCAAATATCTGTATCTACAAGTCCCCTGCTTAAACATATGGCTAGCCTGAATTTGAAGTGGAAATGTTTCAGGACTGAACAAATTCCCCAGCTATGTCTAGGCTAAAAATTCCCAGGGTACTGAATTAATATAGTGAAAGTATGTCAACTTAATATTAAAAGGGGTACATACTACAGCAGACCAAGGAGAAGTGGTAGAAAGAAAAAGGGAAAGGAAAAAACAGATGCAAAAAAAAAAAAAGTGTCTCCTGATTCCACTTTCAGCAATATTAGGGAAAGCTGTTAAAGAAAACTCAGAATTCTAGACTCACACTGGACCATCTTTGATGTTAACACAGAATAGTAAAATTTCTGACCGTTCTACTTTTTCTGAGAGATTTATCATTTTTAAGACAACAGGCCCTTACACAAAATTCAAAACCCACTCTAAATCTGAATGTAGCCATTTCAAACAGTGAAGTATTTTGCGAACAAGTCATGCTAAAGGAGTCTTTTGACAATAATAAAAAATATTTGCATTCCTCTTCATGCATAAGGTGAATATAATAAATTCTGTCACCATCCAGGAAACAGAAAGGACAGCTTCAGGACATGTTAGAAAGGACGCATCTCAGTTTTCCCTGTGCTCCTCCAAGAACATGTTCAAACCAGAATGACAAACTCTTCAGATTTTGTTTCTGAATCACATTACACAAGCTCTCTGCTGGGTACAAAAACCACTGCAGCTTCTATTTAATTTTGGTTTTCTGCGCATTTTAATTAGCATTGGTTTTTGCCTAGAATTTTGACATATATAATACGTTAGAGGTAGAAGGAAGTTTTAACAGATAAAGAGCCCTACCTGCTCTGACATGATGAAATTGGCACCATCTGGTAGGAGAAAGGTTTTTGCAAAATAATTGGGGGGGGGACACACATAAAATTAGATTTATTTTGCACTCTTTCCATCTCAGACTGTAGAGACAGTGCAAAGAGAACAGAATCTAGAGGAGAAGAGACAGCTGAGAACTTACCTTGCCTAGGAACTTTGCAGAGCATGGAGAAAGCTGTAGTAGCAGGGTAGTGATTACTAGCACCTAAGCTACGCCATCCTTAACACTTTTCAGGACTGTGAGGTAACAACCCGATTCAGCATCCATCTTCAGTTGTTTAAATCACCCACAAGCCGCTCCTGAGCCTGGTATCAATCAGAGCTAGGATCTCGATGGCCTGCTGTCCTAAGGGACTAACAGAATTTAGTTGCTGTGGTGCACAACAGCATGGTGCCAAGTAATCATTGTCATTAAAGCACATCACTAAGTTTTTAGACCGGTAGAGTGACAGCTCCCGTTAATGCTGAGGAGACAAGAACGTACAGACAAACAGAGGGACAAGTTAAGAGCAATGAGTGGGTTAGGAAGAAAAAAGAAGAGAAAAGCATGAAAAACACACACAAAAGTGTTTTCATCACTATCTCCAAAAGGAGAAATATAAGGGATAAGAGATAAACACTGAAAACAATTAAAAGAGACAGAAGATGATTATCCATATGAAGAGGGATAGGAAATCTTGTGAGTGTACAGTCCTGAAGAAAAGCATAAAAAATTGCTCCAAAGGAAAAATAATCCAAGTATATTTAATAACCCCTTAGCAAGCCATTTTAAATACATGGTAAAAATCTTTTTCTCAGATGCATAATCTGTCAAAATCTCTTCCACAGATATTACAAAGGCTAAGAGCTTAATAGGATTTTACAAAAGAGTATCATAAACACAGACCCTGCAAACAGTCACCATTATCTTTAAGCAAAGGTAAATAATGATAAGACATGCACATCTTCATTCCTCAGAGCTTAAATCAGCACCTAGGTGACAGCAAATCTCGCACTTGGAATACTTTCACTGTGCAACACGGAGCAGTGCAGAGGTCTCCTAGCAAGCTCTGATCTGAGCTGGTCTGCCTGATGGCCCGGGCATGTCAAACACAGAAAAAAAACAGGGCCAGAGCAGTTCTCATCTATACATATGGAGGGCTTACACCCTGAAGCACCAGGCAGCAACACTACTCCCATTCTTGGATCTGATTCAGTCAATTTGACATGTCTGATCCCAGTGACAGTCTATGCATTCCCCATAAAGATGTACACACTGAGACTGATGCCTTCGACAACTAGCCATTAATTCAGCTTTGTCTCTGAAGCTACTGATATTGACCACTGCCAAAGAAAAGATCATTTGAGCATCTATTAATTGCTGGACGTTACAATGCAAGTAAAATCCCAAGGGCAGATGCAGTAAATATTTTTGTGAATGCACAGACCTAAACAAAAAAAACATCATCTGTCTTCTAGGAAACTGTTTATCTTTGCAGAAAAGTTTGCAATTTCCTGTGCATGAGTCAACTGACTGTTTCTGGGACCAGTTCCTTCCTATATATACACACACATACACAGCATAGACCCACTGTTTTCGTTCCACTAAAAGGCGGCCAAGGAACTTCAATCTGAAGCTCAATATCAGACTCAGTTGGAAATGGCACACACCACCTCCTGAAACCAAAACAGGCAACTGTAATTAGCCCCAAAACTTGAAGTCTGAGACATGTTCAGAAAAAGATACACTGAGGAAAAGGTTAATAAATACAGAACAGCAAGATATGTTAAAAGAGGAGATGACTGGGAAGGAGTCGTCTAAACCTTCATTTTGAAAGCACTGATCTGATATAGCCAGACTGTGTGTAGACACATTCTGCACAGGTTTGAAAGCCTTACAGTATGCTTAAGCGTATCTGCTCAAGCACAAGGTAGCAGGGATATTTAGCTAGGTCACTGTGACTCAGCTGGGGTCTCTACCCCTGTGTTCAAAAGATTGTTCATCTGCATCCAAAATGAGGTTAATTTCTGAGTAAACCTCCTGAACTGCAGGATGTCTCTCTTGAGCACATCCTGTTCCAGTAAAACGGCACCTTTCAGGTAACAAAGACAGAAGCACAATGTTCTGCTTAGTAGACGAAATAATGATGAAATAGCAAGAGCCGAGAGAAGGTAAGAAATCTAGAGACTACAAAGGAGTGGTGGTAAATATGCTCTCAAAGGAAAACACACAGCCATCTACCTAAAACCTGTACACATGTTACATTGTCTTTCCAAAGCTGCCCATGCATCTGCCTTTCTAAAGCCATTCCTTGGTTTCATTTGTGCAGCCTGGTGAAGTTTAACTTTGGGTTAAGCTAAATCATGGCACAGACTTTGCCATTTCAGTATCTCTCACCCTTAGGAGAGGGGTTTTTCTTACATTCCAGAAGTGCCTCTTCGTAGTTTCCATGGATGTGCGAACACATACCAACTGGATAGTTTTAGTCCTTCCTTCTGCTCTTACAGCTTTTGTGTGTCACACAGGAAATTATGCCATCCACAAAAATGGGTCTTACTCAGTAATTATTGTTCACTTTGTCAGATTTATCCATAGAGATATATACACTGTCACATTAAGGCATTTTGAAAGAGATGAAACATAAACCCATAGTTTTGTACAGTTTCTGAGATTTGTAAACTCAGGAAATAGAGAAACAAGCATATGTCTTACCATGAAGTTCACAGATGCCAGTGGCAGCTTTTACACTTTCCAAAACTGCTTCCCTGCAAATATGAAGCCAGACTAAGAGTACAACAGTTTAATCACATTTCAGTGAGAAATGCATCAAACTAAAACTGTTAGACCAAGCCAAAGAGAGATAATTTCTCCAGAAAATCTGAATTATCACATTTTCTCTCTTCCAAATCATATTAATACAGCTAAGAAAACTCTTTTAATAATCATTAAAAGTTTTCATTTTTTAGATTACCTGGTTGAATAATTCCAGTGACAGCAGAGAGATATTCCTCAGGTTCCTGATCAGTAGAGATCTCTTTGCTGCATCCATCTAAGGTCAGTATCTCATAAAGAGTCTCTGAATTCTGCACCCCACAGAGTAGAATCACCACATTATCTGGAGGTTTTAGAATTTGCTCCAGAAAATAACTTCTCCTTCGATCCAGGCAGTTAAGAAGTCCACACGATAGTATCAGGAGTTTACATTTATAACAGGGTAAAGAGAATAGCTCCTGGTGCTTGAAAGACGAAGTCTCTAGGTTGTAGAGCAAGATTCCTCCTTCATTCACTATGTGTCCAAAAAGACATTTTAAATACAGAGCCCACTCTTCTGCTTCTTGTTCATATATCACAAGAATATCCTTCGTATTTTCTAGAGAGAAAACATATTAAAAAATAATTTCAAATGCATTTTGAATTCATTATCAATACCAGAATACAGATCATTAGTTTTCCCCGCTCTTAAAAACTTGAGGTGCTGAAGAAACAGGACAGGTCATCACCTTGAAATGACAACCATCTGCTTATTTCTAGACAAAGGCAGAAAGATTGTCCACAAAAATGCTGGTAAAACAGCTCAGAATATTTTATGTTTAGAATAGTTTCAACTGGTATTCCAGAATTAATATCAAAATTCCAGTGTAGAAAGCAAAGTGCATTCACATGTTCTGCTCACTCCTAGATTCTTGAGAAACAGCTGATATTCAAAAACAAAAAAATGCAACAGTTAGCTTTTAATGACAGAAGTAGAGAATATATTTTGAACACCGAACATGATCTGACTTCATCAGAAACAGGATTGGTATGTTTTAGGATATTTTGGCAGCATGGCATTAGAATAGTCATTAGTGATCTTTCTCTACTGTCCTTATTCTAACAAAATTACTTACGAATCTGACAAAAACAAATCTAAAACTACATTTTTTTTTAGTTCTGCTTTCTCTTTTAATATGTAAAGTATGATACTAGTAAGAAGACTTCCACAGTGCTACTAGGGTGACAGTATGAAACAGAGGCAACAGGCACAAGCTGAAACACAGGAGGGTCCCTCTGAACATCAGGAAAAACATTTTACTGTGAACACTGGCACGGGCTGCCCAGGAAGGCTGCGGCATCTCCCTTCTTGGAGCTACTCAGAAGGTGTCTGGACGTGGTCCTAGCTGTAGGTAGCCCTGCTTGAGCAGGGTGGTTGTACAAGATGGCCTCCAGAAGTCCCTTCCAACCTCAACCATTCTATGATTCTACGAAATCATAAAAAAAACCCTGTGATTTGCTGACCAATTCAATAGAGATTGAAACACCAGGGTAGCTTAATACCCCCGGAGTAGTTCACAATTACAGCCCTGTGGAGCAATAATAAGAGACTCAGGAACAGATAGAGCTGCTGTGCTTTACCTCCACCGAACTTCACTGTGTCTCCCAGGCACCCAGTGGGTCAGGCAACCCGACTGGCACTTGTCTGCAGTGCACCAGAGCTTCTTCGCAGGCAAGTATCTAAGCTGCTTCTTTGTGAATATCAAGAGATACAGAAATGGTGGGCATACACAGAGTTACAGTGTTTCTTGGGCATACAATGGATCTGGATAGAGGGATGCACTTTTGGAAGCATAGTACAGAGGAAGCTAAGGAGAATAAAAAACTTGTCAAGGATCCCACATAAATCCTTGTGCAAAAGAAGAAATTGAACCTAGATCTCCAGTATCTGGGATTACTGCTTTAATTATTGGACTTTCCTTCTTTTTAGAATAACTTATTTCTAAATTTTGTTCATTCATTCTTTACTTAGCAGATATTTCAAAGTTTACTCAGCTGAAGCCTGACTGAAACGTGTAGAATAGGGATGCTATAGCATTTCTTGAGCATTATCTGTCTATAAACTGCTTGGAGGATAGCTGCCATCTTTTAAAACAATTATGTATACTCATCCTTTGTCCTGGTTTCAGCTGGGATGGAGCTAATTCTCTCAACAGTAGCTGCTATGTTGTGGATTTAGTATGGGATTTGGCATGTGAAGAATGTTGATAATACACTGATGTTATGAGTTGTTGCTAAAGAGATCAAGGTCTTTTTCAGCTTCCCAGGTTTTGCTAATGTGCAGGTGCAAGAAGCTGAGAGGGGTACAGCCAGTACAGCTGACCCAAACTGGCCAAAGAGAGTATTCTGGACCATAAATGTCATATGCCCAGTACATAAGTGGAAGTTGGCTGGTGGGCAGCACTCTTGCTCCCTTTCTCACTCTCCTGGGATCGTTCCAAGTTCACTCCCAGTTCCATTCACAGACGGCTGTGCGGGATGGGCCGTATCAGTCCTCAGGTTGATTGAGCCGTGAGATATTGTGCATTTGTAGTTTTATTATCCTTGCTTTTTATTATTATTACTAATATTTATTATTATTATATTTTCCTTTGATGTCCCAGTAAATTGTCTATATCTCATCCCATGAGTTTTCCTTTCTTTGCAATTCTCTCCCCCATCCCCCTGGGGAGGAGGAGTGAGTGGCTGTGTGGTACCTGGTTGCTGACTGGGCTTAAACCACGATATCCTTTCAAAAAGTTTTCTGTCATAAGAAATACTACAGGATCATGCCCAGCATGGTAGTGGGTGATGATATTTCAAGGTGACTGACCCTGAGCCATACATTAGAGCAGTGTAATATTTGTCACTGTATTTGGAAAGGCGACTGCCACATTTTCCATGGTAAAAGCATTCTGAAAAATGCCTGTTTCTGCTGAAATGCTTAAGTTTAATTGTAAAAATAAATACTAGTGTATTTCTCATTTAACTCAGAGTAAAGTTATGTGTTTTATGACACTAGAAGAAACCTACTTGCTGCAATGTTACTTGTTTCCAGAACCTCATTTGATTCTCTATAATGCTCACACAAAGAAACATAGAAACAAAAAGCTATAAAGCTTGCTGCACAGTTTCAAAAGAAGAAATTATATCAGCAGAGCTGTAAAGCCAGAAGCTCCTTCAGTCTGACCACACTGTTTCATATCACAGGAAATGGAATCACCAAGCACCCTTCTCAGTCCCTGTTTACTAAAAGCAATGTAGTGGTCCCTTAAAAAACATAGATTTAAAGAGAACGCTTAATTCATGAATCTGCAAGCCTAAAGAAGTATCTCTTCTGAGAAATCTATCCCCTAAGGTCTTCAGACTCTCATGAAGTAACTCTTAGCCTTGCCTTCATTAGTTTGTAAACTGGGATTATTACTCTTCTCACTACAAGAGAGGCTTTGTAGAACTCCTACCATTCTTTCTTCACTTTTGTGAATTCTCTTGCCTTTTCAAAATACTTTCTGAGGAAACCAAAACTGTATACAGGGTAGGAGTTCCTTGATGTTCCAGTGTATGGGAAGAATAAAACAACGTCACTTGATATTACTCCAGATATGCATGGAAGTTCATATTCAGTCTTTAAATCAAAAGTTCATGCTCATTTATATTTCCTTCTATTATGATGGTCTTGGGTAAGGACATAGCTAAGTGGAGTTACAGAGAGGGACAAAAAAAAAAAGTACGTTTAAATCTAATGGTGAATTTTTTTTTATATAGTTTCACAGAAACTTGCTGTCCTGATTGTTCAGAAAAGGGATCTGCTGGTATCTTCTATAGCACCCACTTGGCCAAGAGCCTAAGTTTCCTCTCCATGTAAAAGGAAAGCACTGGTGAGCAATAGTGCACAACTGCACCTCGTTCCTGTGCAGACTGGAAGCACCCAAAAGGCATTCCCATATCCTGGAGCAGGGAAGAACTGCTAGACCCAACCATCCAGACAAATTTGAAGAGCTCTATGTGCTGGGCGTGGAGGAGTAAGTTCTTTAGTAGAAGTATTCCTAAAGAGCTGACACGATATAATAATCATAATAAAAATACACAAAGTTCACCTCTGTGCAAATGGATAGAACAAGGCTTGAGTACTGCAGAAATTCTAAAGATAAAAGTGAGCAAGTTGCATTGAAATTATAAAAGAAGATGAAGTAATTCTATTTCCATACCACATATCTGCACTTAAGTCTGCAGCTTTGATCTTAGCTTAGTGTGAATGAGAAAGAGGTTTTAAGACTTTGATTGAAGGCTCAACTGTATTTCTTTTTAACTATATTGATTTTTACATATGAAAAAGAAAGCTTTATTTGTTTAAGAAAAGGGAGTGAAATATATCTATATCCACTTGATGGAAGAAAGGCTCTGCAACATACATCTCATAAAACTTTATTTAATATGGCTGCCATATTTAATTTGTCTTTTCTCTCTGTTGAGAAGAGACTCATAAGCATGAGGTACTTTGTGCTGCAGTTTGGTGCAATGTTTATTGGTTTGAAGAAAGCAGCTTGTGCTATCAAGTTACCTGTGGGAAACCAAATGCGGGTTTGTTTCGAATTATACGCTTGTATTTTTTTTCTGCCATTGATCTGCCTTCTAGATTGAGAGTTAACTTTGACATTAAGCAGGAATGCAAAACATACATCTTATTTCCCCAAAATTGTATTAAAAGGTGAAATAGTGCTACTTCAAAATGCTTGCCTGAGTTTAAATGCAGAGTCAAAGTTTACCCTATGAACGCTTATGAAGTTCCGTATCTAAAACCTACTCCATGCGCCTTAGGCTTTTTCCTGTTACACAATGTTCTTGCCTTCAGAAATTTTACTAAGGTGTAGGTGCTTCAATGGAGCTTACTTGAAAATTAAAGCTCACCTTAAACACTGCCTTCAAAACAGTATAATTTTAACCTGAAACAAAAAAAGCTGAAGTCTAGCTTTAATGCAACACTACCCGATATTGAACACGCAGTAACAATGCTTAACTTTTCCACCAGAGATTTTTCTCCTTCATTATTTTTATCTCTCACCGAATATTTATTTGAAGTTACTACACTCGGAATATCATGTAAGTTGAGATGAATTTTGTGCCCTTCGAAGTTAATTTAATAGAAACTATAATATCCTGACAACATTAAGCCATGCTTCAACTATTTCTACTCAGAAACTAACTCAAAGGTAGAAATAAAGTGTATTATTAGTTCAGCAATGAGAAACAGTATGAGACTTTATGCAGTCATCCATAACCTGAAAGGGTTCTTCTGACAGCAGAACAATTCTCTAGTTACTGGTCTGTGGTTGACCAAAAAAGCACATCTAGTGAAATATGTGATCTGAAGCCCTCTTTGAAAAGACCTGCTGAATTTTATGAGACTCAAACGAGATGAGAACATCTTTAAAGACCAGTGTGAGCAAGCAAGAAACAAGAACTTGCATACACATAGCATACCTTTTAAAGGCTTAATGTTTGTAAATTATGTGATTTACTTTTAGATATCTGCATTTTGCTACAGTTGTTTCCAGCAAATCAGCACTAACATACTTCATTTGACTTCAATTAGGCTGATTTCAATTAGGCTAGAGTTTAAATATTGGTTCTATAGTCCCTCTGCCTTAGGATGCTTTGCTAAAAAAAAAAAAAAACACCAGTAACAAAAATGAACAGTGACACTTTAACACCAACATTTACCCAAGTTTTAACTGGAAGATGGATCACCATATTTCTCAGAGTCACCCACAGCCTTCTCCAGTTAGGGTACTGGAGCACCGCAATGTCGTTCCCCATTGTTCACTCAGCTGCCCAGGAATTCCTATAACCACACAAGCTTGCCACAGTCAACCCTAATGAAAAAGTACTCCAAGTCTGTTTACAGACCTTCCCTCTGTTGCATTAGCTTTTGATAGCTGTGTGAAGAAAACTCCCTTTCAAATTGTTCTCAAACAGTATGTTGAGAAAGGAGAGGATCAATTGCTAGAGAAAAAAGAAAATTCATCCCTTTTGTTTCTTCCTGTCACAGATGTCTTCACTTGGGGAAGGGGAGGTTGTTTTATTTTTTTTTAAATGGCAGTCTTAAAAGGAAAGACATTTGAGAAAGCAGTGTATGAACTGTGTCAGTATGTAATGAGCAACTGTCCATCTGCAAAAACTTGCTAAAATAAGAACAGTTGCTGAATATCTCAAAGGAGAAGTAGAAAAGCACAGAACGGAACTTCCTGCTCCGTTTCTTGTAATATATTGATGAAAAATTGGGGCAACATAAGCAATATAGAATGAAATCCATTGCATCTTTAATTCTTTCGTGAATAGCAGACTAGACTCTAGGATTACCATGAGTATTTTCCCATGCTAAAACTTACACAAAAAGAAGTAATAGTTTTTTCCAAGCAAGGAGAGGCAGGGTAGGGAAATTAAAGACTTTAGAAGTCAATCACACTCCTCTGATTAGACTTTTATGGATCTTAAGATTCTAGTTTCACTGCCCAAATCAAATGTCACCCAAGGTGAATGCATAACATATTCTTCCATGAGTTCCCATTCCACGGAAACATGCCTTCTTCATCTAGAGAGCAGTCGTAAGTCTATGGTCTTTAGAACTGCTAGGGTTTGAAAAATGTCTAGTTTCCCTCTGAGGCATTTCCTCTGCTTTCCATTTCCCCCGCATTCCCTTCACCCTGTAGGATAAAACTATGGGTATAGTCAAGGGTCATGACATAACGACAAAAAACAGAGCATGAGAAACATAAGGAAGCATAAGAGACCCAGACTCCCATCTTCGCTCAGAGATTTGCAAAACCTTTCTTCTTATCTCAGTACGATTCATTTCCATTTGGGCTGTATGTAGGATGAGAATGGCTAGCATACGAGTTCAAATGAGACTCCAGAAACAAAAGACCTTAGGTCTCTCAGCCTCTTTGCAATCTTTTCACGAAGACTCAGCCATTCATCTCTTCATATTCTTGCCCTGATCACTTAAAATGATATAATAAGGAACTATGGAAAAAGTTTCACTTTGAACTTTCAGTCTGAAGTGCTACTTCAAACAACCACTGCAATTTAACATTTAGAAACAGAATGAGAACATTTAATTCAGTGCTAATCAGTGGCCTTAGCATAATGAACTGCCCCTCACCCATCCAGAAGGCATTGATTTTCCCAGTCAGCACACCTGACATACATCCAGTAAATGTATCTCAAAATGCATCTCTAGCTCTTGGTTGCTGGAATTCCACAAGGCAAATGCCCTGAAGCAAGCCAAAATGGATTCATCGTGGGAAGGACAGCAGAAAGCACTTTAGAACTACTTGCAGATAATGGAAAATGTTTTCAAGCAAGTCATGTTGCTTCTTAGAGACACTCTACTAATGGAAATTAAAATTATAAAAGCCTGCTTGTAAACTTTAGAGTGAGATCACGAGGTAGCTAAATTGCTGCAGCACTGTGGCACACCTGTTTCAATTAAAGCAATTATCCTAAAGCATGGGACATTCCTGCCATCACTCTATCAGCCAGCAGAGTGGCTGCACTTCTAGTCTCAAATGTCTATTTAAGTAGCACGTAATAAGAACATTTTAATCGTTTGTGTACCTCCTGTCACTAATTGCTCAGTTGTGTGTGAAAACAAATACTTGCTCTATCTGTATAAAATCAAGCCCCATGTCTTCATCACTATTCTCACTAAGCTCAGTGAGGTCTGGAGTGGACGAAATGAGGTTCTACAGAGAGGAACAACTTTCCTACAAATGCAGTGAGTTTAGGCTTGATCTTGTGGCCTCTCTCTGTAAAGAAGTTCTGTTGACCATCCCTACAAAGACAATAGTAACACAGAGACAAATAAGTTCCCAGGGTACCTTTCCACAGCATGGACCTGACTCAGGTAAACTAGAAAGATACCTTGGCTATCAAGCCTGACAAAGCTAACATTACGCCTAAAAAGCTGTTTCTCCTGAAGAAGTGATATGGCCTTATTCCTTAGTTTAGGCCTCTCTCTCTGATCTCTCCTGTGAATACATACGCAGGTGTAGTGATTATCACAGTTCCTTTGCCTGTGGAGGCCTTGTCCATCCACAGCTGAATACCTACTGATGGACAGATGCTCTAATTTCTACCGAGCAAGACTAAATACAAACATGGGATATAGAGGTTAGAACTCAGTTCTCTATTTCTCCTCCTTTATCATCATTGCAACGAGGGAAAAGTTTGTGTCATTACAGTCACTTCCTTGAGGGCAAATCACACTTTTGTTTGATTTTAGTAGAATATAATCAGGTAATTCAGAAATGCTTTAGACACTAGATGACCTTCGAAGGTCCCTTCCAACCCTAAGCATTCTATGATTCTATACCATAATGACTATATAAAGAGCTGAAGTAATACACTACTTTTTAAATTATTGCTGTGGAACAAGTCTTGAAGGTCCCACAAAAACCTGAACAAGCTGTATCAAGTTTATATTAACTGATGGTATTGCTACTAGAAACAACCACCACCTGAAACTTTCCCTTATACTATCACTATAACTATAGTTCTATAAAAATGAAACATTTTTTAAAATTTCAGTTTCAAAATTTCACTGCTGGGTGACAGCAAACTGTCCTTTTATTTATTTTTTAATTTATTTTTTATTACCTGTGTTTATCTTATCGGGATCTCTCTAGATGTGCCCATCCTGACTTACCCCAAGGATTTTTGGTTTTATGATCACATTTAAACTCTGTCCATTTAAATTCAACTTCTTTGCTTTTTTTTTTTCTGCCTTCTGTTGCTTTTTTCTCTGCCACCTTTGATTCCATTGTTACTTCAGTTTCTCACAAATTCTTACTTCTAATTCTTTCAAAACAAGAAATAGAGAGTGGAAAACATGTTCTGCAGATATTAATTAGGGCTGGGGATACAGTCTCATGAAATTCAGTATATTTACCTCTATCACAAGAAAACATACCTCAGAAAATGGTGTGTATACAACCAAACAGAAAGCACTGATCTTGCAAGCAATAACGTTTTGGGCAAGTTGCTGGGATTCCAACTGCTGTGATCTGGGGAGGTCACGCAGTAGCAATGCCGTATCAAAGACAAGGAAGGTGTTTTAGACATTAAGTAGTGTAATTTGTACACCAGGGACTTGGCAGACACTGATCATCAGACAATCACCAGTATGTGACAGTGTTTTTCAACAAATATCACCGCTTATTGCAATTTCTGCTCACAGAGATTTCTGTGTTCCCTGCATTTCTAATGTGGTCAAATACACTGAATTAACCAGAGATGACATCCCAACTGTTTCTAAGTTACAGATTATCATTGATACAAGAAATCCATCTGGTAGACCGCTCTTAGAGCAGTCATACAATCACAGAATGGTCTGGCTTGGAAGGGACCTTAAAGATCATTTAGTCCAACTCCCTGCCACGGGCAGGGACATCTTTTACTAGACCACATCGCTCAAAGCCCCATCCAACCTGGTCTTGAGCACCTCCATGAACGGAGCATCCACAAATTCTGTAGGCAACCTGTTCCAGTGTCTCATCCATATTTCTTTAGGTTTCTAAAATTACTATGCTTCCTTAGCCACAAGCCAGCAGAGCATCAAGAGAAGGTTTCTGACAGCTCATAAATCAAATTGCTTGATCTTCTCCTACGTTTGCAGACTGGTCTGAAATCTATTTTTTATGCATCTCATTTACTTAAGTGTTCATTCAGAAATTAAAGGAAGTGTAGTTGTTTCTATTTGATGTCTAACATGCCCAAGCTATGAAGCTGTAGAAGAAAGCGTACTCTGGTTTCAGCTCTTTTTTTTTTGGTCCCTTTCTGACAATTACATGACAGTCACAAAAAAAAAAACCACAAAACCCAAACAATAACAACAACAACAACAATACTCAAGACAGATCTCTAATCAGTGCTGGCCAAATACTTCATATTTTTGTGTTGACCTTTTTAACAGCATTCAAGCTAATAATGCAGGCAGAAGGAAGTAAATGAAGTAGAAAATCAGTACATAAATATGTGTAGCTTCATAAAATGAGCAATGACAGAGCTAACAGTGAGTTAGAAACCAAACTAAATAAAACATTCAGCAACAACCTCAGCAGAAAGCTGACTTCTCTATATTACCTCTATATTATTCTCTATATATACCTCCGCTTCCTCTCTACTGCCTAAAGACCAAGATTCTAAACACTAGCTATATAACAAACTACTTATATTTCTGCTTATCAGACAGAAAGAAATTGAGTTAGTCACATGAGTGCAAGCCTGCCTTCGCATAATTCACCCATAGGATTGCAAAATCAACCGCAATGCCCAAATACCGTTAAGTGTCACATGAGATTCAAAAGACATTTTTCCAGCAAGCGTATCTCCTCAGTATAAGTTTAACACATGCAATTATCTTTCCCTCCTGCAAAATACAAATTCTAAAATTATTACCAGTCCTGAAATACAACCAAATTGGACAGCTACCCAAGTACCCATTCGGGGTCCTCCTCTAGTGGACAGCCCTCACAAAAAGGTTTAATGTAATTACTACTGTCATTGACCAAATGGGTTCCTTCTGGAAACGAACCATTTGGAAGTTCTGTACATTCAGGTTCTTGCAAACAGATTTACCATAGCATATATACATACCTACCTACTATACTTTACTGTTGTTGGCATATACCCTCACTGTGTGTGGAACCAGGAAAACTGTATCTACTTATGTAAGCTGGAAGAAAAGTATCTCACCAGTACTTTTAGCTTTTCCAGCACCTATCTAGTTAGAAATGTACAGAATAGAAAGTGAAAACAAATTCTTCTTGAACCATTTCTGAGACCAAATTAAACCTTCTCTCACTACAGTCAGTGAACTTGTGTAGTTCAAATATATTAAAACTCAGAAGCTTGAGGGGGACAGGATGGGATAAAGGAATAATGAAGCATCCTGCTTTTTACATGATCAAGCCCTCATTGCTTGACCAAATCTATATAACTAAATTTTTACTTTCCTCTTGAATATCCAGAAAAAGAAAATTCTTAAAAGAAAATAGGCTGATGCTGTCATAGGTCTATTATCGTCTTCTTTGTACATACAATTTATTAGCATTTAATCTAAGACTCCTCAAGATACCACAGTTTAACATGCTACCACATGCCAGCTGCTCAGCAATAACTGATCGCATGTTTAGTACACATATGAAACACAATGTGCAATCTTACATTTCCTCCTCTGACGTTTATACCACCCATACTCCACCTTCCATTTACTGCAGATTACTGCCATAACTGCACATACATCTTAAAAACACAAAAAAAATCTCACTGCTACCAGAAGAGGTAGTCCTGCACATCTCTACTATACAGTTGCTTACACTCATCCTGGCAACTTATTTTTTTTACTTGCCACTTTGATCAATTCCCCAGCCTGCTTTGCCTTGCACTTGCCTAAACACTTCTGTTGACAAAAAGGGAAATGAACTATAGGATAACTCCAAGCCTCTGAAGTTAATGGGAAGTGAAGATCACCACTTGCAGCAACAGCTATGGCTTAGAGTGAGCCAACACTAATATTCAGTTAAGATTATGGGTATACTTTCAAAACTAATCATCTGATTGTCCTCACTTACCAGGCTTTGCTTCCCCTTACTGACTGGCCCTGGAGCACATAAACTGCTACTCAAACTACCTTTGAGATGAAAGTAAAGCGGAACATTTGCTTCAGAATCACACCTCATGTGCGCCACCTGCTACTGCCACAGGACCAGCAAGTTCAAAAGCAGCTCCTTTCAATGTACCCTGCATGCCTCTCAGGTCCTTAGCACCTACTGCTGGCCTCTACAAACCCTCTTCTGTAGGGAGCACTATTTAGCAGTGTGGAAGTAGCCTTACAGCATCTGGGAAAATAAGTCCTGAGAGTCCTCACTGACTTGGCCACAGTCGCTCAATGCTAAACAGTAGTAACAGGAGCGTGCATCTGAGCTCCCGCTCACTCCTGCACACTTGTACCTCAAGCGACACTTTTGAACACAGCCACTTTCACTAAATTCATAGCTGGTACAGACTGCGATCTCACGTGGACCTGTAGTATTTAACACACGCAGAGGTACCTGGATTGGCTAATTAGGACTACAACAAAATGAAACACTTATCATAGAATAATAGAATGGTTAGGGGTGGAAGGGACCTTCAAAGGTCATCTAGTCCAACCCCCCTGCAAGGAGCAGGGACATCCCTGACTAGATCAGGTTGCTCAGAGCCTCATCCAGCCTGGCCTTGAATGTTTCCAGGGATGGGGCTTCCACCACCTCTCTAGGCAACCTGTTCCAGTGTTCTACAACTTGCATTGTAAAAAATTTTTTCCTAATATCTAATCTAAATCTACCTCCCTCTATTTTGAAACCATTATCCCTCGTCCTATCACAACAGGCCCTACTCTCCCCATCTTTCTTGTAGGCCCCCTTGAGGTACTGGAAGACCGCTATCAGGTCTCCCCGGAGCCTCCTCTTCTTCAGGCGGAACAGCCCCAACTCTCTCAGCCTGTCCTCATAGGAAAGGTGCTCCAGCCCTCTGGCCATCTTTGTGGCCCTCCTCTGGATCTTCTCCAACTGGTCCATGTCCTTCTTATTGTGGGGGCTCCAGAGCTGGACACAGTTCGCCAGGTGGGGTCTCACCAGGGCAGAGGAGAGGGGGAGAATCACCTCCCTCGACCTGCTGGCCACGCTTCTCTTGATGCAACCCAGGATGCGGTTGGCCTTCTGGGCCACAAGGGCGCATTGCCTGCTCATGTTGAGCTTCTCGTCCACCAGCACTCCCAAGTCCTTCGCCTCAGGGCTGCTCTTGATCCATTTCCCGCCCAGCCTGTATTTGTGCATGGGATTGCCATGACCCAGGTGCAGGACCTTGCACTTGGCCTGGTTGAACTTCATGAGGTTGGCACTTATTAAATGCTTACTATGACACTAAAATTCAGTGAAGAAAACGTCAACAATGTACTAAGAATGGAAATATCCAGAAAGAAAACAATATGTTCAAGAGTAATTTTCAAAAAATGACAGTTGCTTAAACCTCTTGTGAAACTTCTCATTAATAAGATCTTCCAATAAGAAACATAAACTTATAAAAAGAGATTAATTTAAGTTTGGAAACACTCCTCTAAAGAGTCCTACTGCTCAATAGATTGTTAACTACATTTACCCAGTACCGAATTCCTGGATTTTTTCAGACAAGTCTTTTTTTTTTTTTTTTTTTTTTTTTTTTGGCTAGGTGACTGTGAAAACTTTGCTCTTTTCAGTTTCACAGTGTACTAAGCAAACCAGACAGTTTTGGGGAGAGTATGCACATTTTGGCAATTTGTATTTTACAACAGTCATCCGTGATGTAATTGTAGTGACAGAAATAAAATAATATAATTGACTTTTATAATATTTTAAATATGGTTAATATTCAACCCTTGATTTGTGATAAAAAGGACTAGATTTTCACAGAAGTTTCCAAAATGTTAAATTCAATGAATGAGCTGTCACAGCTTCAAAGAATAGTTCTGCCTTTTTACGATGTTATTTAAGGCATGTTTTAAAGAACAGGTTGTGTACAAAATGAATAATAATGTTATTACACATGTCATCCACAATGAACAGTATGGACTTCACAGCATGTGGGAGTACAAAATTTATGGTATACACTATCTACTTGCAAGCTGAAATACAGAAATATGGATTGCCATTTTAATGAATTCTATAAACGTCAGTGTTGAAATACAGGCTGCAAGTTTGCCAGTGAAATAGAGCTGTTTTTGAAGTCTTGTAGAAAACCACCTGACAATAGCTTGGCAAAACTGCAACAAGAAAATTAAAATGAAACTGTCCTGAATGTACCCTGTAAGCAGAAAATACTTCTGTTTCCAAACCGATAAATGCAGGATCTGTCTTAAACTTTCACAGACAATATTTTTTTCTCAAATTCAATCACTACAGGCTCTGTTTCATGCATTCAAGGCCAAATCAGATTTGTTCTCCTCTAAAGTGGTTAATCTTGAACAGGGAATGGAATTGATAAGGGAGCGAAACAAATTCAGAACTTTTGATGATAAGATTATGGTGTTACAAAACCAGAATGTAAGTATGAAAATCTTAAAAAGTTTTGATTAAAAACACTGGCAAAATTTCCTCTGATAGCGTGGAGCAACAAGACTCCATTGATTAAGCAGAGCTATTGTGACACACACTAGCTGGGGAATTGGCCTTACGTTTTTACAGAGAGGAAGTCTACAGTAGCTGGAGACTCAGTGAAATGCTCTAGTAGCAGACATCTTGGAGGGGCGGAGGAAAAAAGGTGTACTGAATTTTCTGCATTTTTATTGGATTTTCTAGATAATATCAAACATCCTTTCCAAGACAGATTTTTTCCTATTATTTGATTCAATCTTTATTAAATTTTCTGGTAAGAAAATACCTTTTAAAAAGACTATTAAAAAGATTCAGAAAAATCTGAAATGTAAATTATCTTTAAATATTAAAAGTAAGCCTAAGCTGCTAGAAATTACTTTCTGGACACAGCTAAAATCATTTAGACACTCAAAGACATTGTGTAGTCTATCTGGTTTACTTAAAGGCCTAATCGACTTGCTTTAAAGTAAATGCGAATTGAGGCTCATAAATCACATTGATTGTTTATTTCAGTTCCCTTGAGCAAACAAAGGCATCAGAGAAGTAATGATGATCAAATAGTCATTTTTCAGAGGGCTCTTTTTGTTTTTTTTTAAGTCAGCTCCAAAGTTGTAAACATGTTAGATCTGATCGAGATAGATCATTATAAGCTCAGATAAACTGAGCTTATAATGGGAAGAAGCTGTTCTAGGTAGATACAGTCTACTTGTACACTGTTAACCACACTGGCTATTTTCTTAGGATTTTTCATACATATCACAGAATCATAGAATGGTTTGAGTTGGAAGGGACCTTAAAGATCATCCAGTCCAACCCCCCTGCAAGCAGCAGGGACACCTTCCACTAGATCAGGTTGCTCAGAGCCTCATCCAACCTGGCCTTGAACATTTGCAGTGATGGGGCATCAACCACCTCTCTGGGCAACCTCATCCTATCACAACAGGCCCTGATAAGGAGTTTCTCATCTTTCCTGTAGGCCCCCTTTAGGTACTGGAAGGCTGCTATAAGGTCTCCCCTCAGCCTCCTCTTCTCCAGGCTGAACAGCCCCAACTCTCTCAGCCTGTGCTCATAGGAGAGGTGCTCCAGGCCTCTGATCATCTTCGTGGCCCTCCTCTGGACTCGCTCCAACAGGTCCATGTCCTTCTTATGCTGGCGGCCCCAAAGCTCAAGTATACACTCCTGGTTAGTGCCAAATGCTTAACAGTCATAACTGAATTACGTGAATGCTATTGCAAAGACTTGAAAAAATCCTTAGTAACAAAACCTTAGAGAAACCACTACATGATGAAGTCAGAAGACATCTGTCTTTTGCTGTTTGTATGGTTTTGTTAATTAAAAAACCCCTATTTCTGTCAGTCATGCATATTATAGTTTTATAAAGAGAAGCACCCAAGTCTTTTAAGTCACATAAATCTTAACAAATCAGAGGAACATCACACTTGCGGCTTCTGATAAAAGTACTGCTTGTTTTCATTTAGTGCCCACTATCACATTAGTGTTAAACTGCTTTGAAGCTTCAGCTGTATTTAGCCTCTCATTTTTACAGAAGACACTAGCATTAGCTAAGATGGAGGCTTTTATTTTCAGTCCTCAAATGGCTCTAAATTGTCCTTGTTCAATTCATTCCAGGCTATGTTTTTTCCTTTCAGCTATATAAACTGTAAATGTTTCGTGAATAAATGAAAATGATGAATAATAGAAGGGTGCGCTATATGAAAATATGTTTAACATATTATTCAATTTCTTAAAAGTTCAATTCGTAAATGCTATTCCATACATTTTTCTATTGTTGCAAAAGCTTCTAGAATTTTTCATATTTTCCACCAGAAAATAAATAATGCTGTTTCAATTATACCTCCAATATGGTATTAAAAAAAACCCAAACCCACCACTTTTTATTGACTACAGTAAACAAACTTGCATTATTTACTCTTCATTAGTTAACATTCACTCTGTGACATAGAGAACAACTGAAAAATGTAAGAGGCATTTTGGTTTTTTCTTATTTGGAAGAAAGCGTAATTATAAATAGCGAGTTAAAATATCGTTACTTCATTACATTTTGACAGAAAATTAGTTTGCTTTGTTAAGAGACAGAACACATGCATGTCCTCAACACTGAGAAACTTGGAGGATAAAGTACATTAAGGCATGAACTGTATGTGTATTCTCAAAGAATGGAACGCATTAGAGAACCTTTGACAGGATCTCAGTCAGGTTGGGGGGCGTGTTGTTTATCTTGTAGTCTGACATTATCTTAATTTCTTGTAAGAATATTCTTTTATCTGGTTAATACAGTATGTCAAGAGTAGGGGGATCTAGAATCAGGTTTTTGCTCCTAGAACCAGCTGCACTATTCAGCTAGCACCAGGGCAAAACTTGGGCATCAATGAAAACCTCTCTCCCTTCCCACCTCTGACGTTGGTTTCCATAGAAAGCAAACCCAAGAATATGCGCTGGACAGAAGCTGCAGTTCCACCTGGGGTAAAGCACAATAGCGATTCCTAAGCATTTTGAAGAGAAATCCCAAGTATTTCAAGTAAACAAACAGGCTCTTAAAACACATGTGGACATTTCAGAAAATCTATCCATCAATGATCTGTCCCAAATTTCCACAAAATCTCATATCCTAAAAATAATGGGAACTACTTGTCATTACACACTTTTGAAAAAAAACTTGGCATCTTTTTTAATAACACCTGTCATTTACTTCTATTTTTGAAGTACACTGATACTATCTTCACGATCAAAAAGGAAGGAAGAAGGAAGTTTGGTTTCCTTTTCTACTTGCAGTATACATTACTGTGTACTTCAAGCTTTGAACGCTCCGTATCGATGTCCAGATGGTACACTAGTAAAACACTGTTCTTTCATGAAAGCAGTAACTGACTATCACCGAATGCTGGTATCCCAAGTAGGCTATACTCAGGCAGTAACTGTATTTCCTATAGATATGTTGTGAGTTTTCATTTATCATAAAAGTGGTTTCAAGGTACTGCTAAAATGAATTGTACTTACTGTTGCTAAATTGTTTTTAATATTATTTAATATTTGTCAATAACAAAGAGTCATTAGTTGGCAACTGGTCATATAATAAAAATGACTGCTCATCACTGTAAGCTTACAAGAAGTAGGGAACCATAGCCACAAACTGCAGCTATTTATAAATACCTGTATAAAGTTTCAAGTCACTTACAGCTGTTAAGCATGTGATCTGAAAGCAAAAGGGTAATTTCCAAACTTGGCTATACCTCTGCTTGAACTATCTCAATGTCAAACGTGTAAGCTTTTACTTATTTAATTGTACACAGACTCACAGAAGCATTGAAAAACAAAGTACTGATGGGACTGCTTAAGACCAGTTTGCTTTAACTGTCAGGCCTGCGATGGTATAAACTATATTCTGTGGCTTAATACACAGCCTTGCGTTCTCACTATGGAGGCAGCCAATGAACACCAAATGATCATCAATATTATCCCATGAAACAGGTCACAGTTTAAAATTTAGATCTTGGTATTCGTGACTCTCATCTTCACAGCAGTTTCAAAATGCCTAGGTATTTAAAATACCATTCTGAACTTATGACTACTTCTGTTCACATTTAATAAAACCTAGCTTTTTATTACATTGTAGTAGTCTCATTTAAGTCTATACAAAAGGTCAGAGCAACTTTATTTTTTCAGTGATAATCAGAGAAATTACCAGACCTCCCAGGAGGACAAAATTATATCACAAGCTACTGCTGCATGCCACTGCATTGTGGCATGTATGCTTATTAGAAGAGTTAAAACATTCTTTATTATCTACAAGCAAATAAAGGAGTATGTAAGCTAACCAAATACTCAAAGCCTGGATTCAAGAGATATACAAACAAGAAAACAGTGATACTGTGGTTCTCGAGACCCTGGACACGAATATTCTTCTTTTCAGAAACTGAGATTGCTGCTCTTTCTTTCACTTTTACTGTGAATGATACAGTTTTTAAAATGTGGGTGGTCAATTGCTTGTATGCAAACTTCAGTAATCACTGCTTGCAACAGAAGGGAGACCAGAGAGAATCAGCATATAGAAAACATCTTGTCAGGACCACCTTTTGAATCTGAATCAGCAACCCAACACTTCTGGAGACAAATGATAGCTTTGTCCTAATTATAAGGTAGTTGAGTTTCAAAGCTAACAGGATCCCATTTTTCTTTTTCCTCATGAAATATTTTTTAAAAGACAGAATTCTAGTTTCTAGCCTGCAGTCTTGCCTGAAAGTGTTGCATCTGGAGTGCACATCAAAAAAACTTATTCATCCACAGTGAAGATTTCCTTTTCTACCTTTTCTGTCCTTAAGGACAGAGATTTCAGCTTTAAAATACCTGAATATTATATTTTTGTTTCTTACTGCAGAAATATCAAAATGTTTCATCAATAATAAAAAACAGGAACTTCCTTTCAGAATAATAAGACTGTAAACAGATGACAGCAGCTTTTGCAGCACGGGCTTCTTTGATACTCACATTACTAATACATTATTATTAGTAATATTAATTATTCATATTATGAAGTTATTGCTGAATCTGCTTCAAAACTCCATCACTAGACCCCTTAGATTTTGAATCAAATCATGGTCTGAGTTCCATATTATCTGTAAAAGTGAAGGAGTTTAAAAATTGTTAAGGCTGTTAAAAATTCAAGTGAGCCTTAATTCTTCAGAAAAACAAAAATCAAGTATTATTTGTGTATATTCCGTGGCTAGATTGCCCTACAGAACCTCTGTCAAGTAAACACTGTCCCAGGAACAGCTGGAGGCACAGAAAATGTACATCATGTAAATAAAGAGCACACAATGGAAGATCTCAGTGATGATATTTATGTTCATGAGTGTGGAGAGGAGTGATAACTCAAACACGGCACAGCCATTAACAAGTTATCCCATCAGTGCCTCCTGTCTCAAGTGAAGACAGATGTAATCAAGAATCATGCATTATGGATGTTTTATCTCTACTAGGTACAGCACATTTAATGGAATTTGCATAAAGAAATTCATCTAGGCTAGAGTTTCCAACAAAGCACTGACAAGTAACAAGTCTGTCTCTCCCACCAAGCATGCCAAACAGTTTTCAGACTTGAGCTAGACTAGGCCTTGAGCAATCCACCCAAAACAACTTCAATATCTCACAGCTAGTGGTCCCATCAGGAGAAAACAGACCTCTTCTCACCGTGGAACAGTAGGTTTGGTGCTGTGATAAAACTGCAAGAGAGGGGTTTATGCATGGAGGTCTCAAGTGGATGAGGCTTGTGCAGAGCAATACATGGAAAAAATGACAGAGACAAATGATGGCAGAGCAGAAGGCCAGCATATTCACTGCTGGCTGAACCTATGCCTGTTTCCTTGCCAATGCCAATGTGTGGAACTGGCTGAAAGCAGCTGGGAAACCGGCCATCCCTCTTTGGTGCTCTTACGTACTTGCTAAGCAATTAGTCTAGTAATTTCACATGCATATTTGGGATTTGACTGCCTTTATTCACCAAAAGCCAAACTTTAAACTGGATGTCCTCAGTTCATGCACTATTGTATACTGTCATTTATATAAAGTGATCACTAAGCAAACATCTGTGATTATCATAATACAACTGACCATTCAGATCTAGAAATGTCTGCCTAGTAACTAGGATAGTACATGCATATTTAGAAATGCCATTAAACTTATGTTTTTGCTCATGCACAGTACTTTTTTCTTTAAAGAAGTTTGCAATAGTGCTAGAAAATTCTATCTATCAAAGGCTAGATACTCGTGAAATAACCATATCCATTTTACGACCAGCCTTGGGAAGAAAACAAAGCAGTCCTGAGTTTTGACATTTTATCTGCAACTAACTTATTACACAACAGCTGGAAAAGTCACTTTGCCTTTCTTCTCTAGTGTTTTCATCTTTATAATGACAGTAGTAGGTAGAAATGGCTTGCAATACTAATGTCATCAGAATGTTGCATTTGATAATTAATATCTGATATGGTTACTTTGATGTTATGATAGAAAACCCTATCTTGACATCTTAAGTAATCATTTAAAATGGTGAACTAGAAAAGTAAACCAAAGTAGTGAGTTGCCTTCACAACGCCAGGCCTCCAGATATCTCTTTCTTGATTCCTCATTCATAAAATGAGGATAAAGTATTGTCCTGCCTAGTAGAAGAGTCACAAAGGTAAAGCTGAACTCCCTGCTGCAAGCCAAACCTCTGACATCTGGCTGCACATCTTCCATTTCCCCTTTATTGAGTGCCCAACTTTGCAGCCACTGGTTTGATTTGAGTATTGCTGAGCCTTGCAAATGCATATGAAGAAAACAGGAGTAGTAAATGTACAGTATTTCTGTGAATAAGGAAATGTGACTGGGAAGAATGAACACAGGGACCAGGAGTCAGGGGCTCCTGGTTCAGATTCAGGCCTGCTTCTGATTTACACGTGACCTTCATAATCTTTTCATCTATTTATTCCACCAGTAAATGGGACAATGCATTCCAATGCTACCAAGGGAGTGACAAAATATATGCTAACAGTGTGGCGGCACACAGAAAATGTGACAAATACCAATGAAAACATAAATAAGGAAATGAATATTTCTGTGGAACGTCTTAGCAGGGTTTTGCTGTACAGTATAAAATAAGGCAAGATCTCATACTGAATGCTGAGAAACTGAAAAAGGATGATCAATTTTTAATTAATAACACACCACGTGATTAGCCAATTAAGACTGTCCCAGAGTGGATATACATGTAGGACAGAATTAACATTGCTCATACAACTTCTGTTCTTTCATTTCTTAACTTTTTGGTGCCAGACTTTCCACTCTTCAGAAAAGTTATGTTGTGTACTGCCACACAATAATAGGTGCATTGAACACCACTTGCAACTGAGGACTATTTTCAAGAAAAAGTTATCTAAAACTGCCTTGACGTGCCAAGAACAGCTGCCTCAACAAAAACTCTAGCATAATGTGTAGTGAAAACATGCAAACAGGTAACATGAGTTGAAATATCAAAAGGAAAGAAAAAACCTTTGGACTAGACATGCTAACAGGATATGCACCCAATAAGCACCCAACTTTATGTAGAAAAAATGGAGAAGACCTCACGCAGCCTTCTCCACTCTCCAACATGACGCTCGGACATGCAGCTCGGGGAGCAAAGGCACTTCCCGAGCAGTGCATCCCATTTCTCCACGGGAACCTCACCACACGCCACTGCCTCCACCCTTCACCGACCGCCCCCCCAGCCCCCGCGGCCAGCCCTGAGAGACAACCGCCGCATCCCGTTCCGGCAGCGAAGCCCTCCTTCACGCCGAGCCCTAAACCGACCCCTCCTCGCCCACCAGGCCCACCCCAGCACCCCCGGCCGCGACATGGCGGCCGTGGCGCGGCGCCCTCCTGCCCTGCCGCCAAAGGCCGATTCCAACGGGCGGGCGCGCGCCCGCCCTCACACCCCCGCGCACCCTTGCGGGCGCGGCCCCCGCAGCCCGCTCGCGCCCCCCCGACCTGCCTCTCACCGACCTGCCGGGCGCATGGCGCCGCCGTCGCTGCCGGTGCTGCCGCTGCTCGGTAGCTCGCTCTCCCCCGGACCGGAGGGCGCTGTCCCGGCCGCTGAGGTCGCCGCCGGGCCGGAAGCGTGGGGCCGCCCCCAGCTCCTCCCGGCCGTGGGGCTTCGCGGCGCCCTCCGGCCCCCGTCATGTTCTCCCCCACGGCGGGAAGCGTCGCCGCCCGGCTCTGAGGCGGGAGCATGAGGGAAGCCCGCACTGAAGGCTCCCAGCCCGCTTCGACCCTCGTTCGCCCTCGGGCGTCGAAGTTAGTTGGCTGTGGAGAGAAAACCAGGAGGGAGTCCAACCTTTCCGGCTCTGCAGAGCTCTGGGTTTAGTGCGAGGCTGCAGCAGGGAACCCGGGTCACCCCAGTGA
This sequence comes from Chlamydotis macqueenii, assembly GCF_036417535.1. Taxonomy (NCBI): domain Eukaryota; kingdom Metazoa; phylum Chordata; class Aves; order Otidiformes; family Otididae; genus Chlamydotis; species Chlamydotis macqueenii. The sequence continues at coordinate 28,210,817 of NC_141559.1, forward strand.
GCTGCTGCGTGGGGTGGAAAGCCCACTGAGGAGGAAGGGCACCTGGCAGATAGCCCCCAGAGACCTCTGTCATTGCGTCACGGTTTCAGGGCCTTGCTGGGAAGGTGCTCCAGTGCGGCGTGATGTAACGCCTCTGCAATATTATTCTGTGTATTTATTTTCTTTATGTGGCACGGAGGAAAACCAAAACCTAAACAAGTAGGACAAAGAGAGTGCAAACACCTCAGGTTGCTGCTATGCTGGCCATCAATTTTAGTCAGGAGTCATTGAGCAAGGTAGGATCTTTCAAGTTCAAAATAAAGGCCTGACTTACCATGAGGAGCCAGAGTTGCTCCTTAAAATAGGAGTAATGAAAATAGGCAAACTGAAAGTACCTTCCAGAAGAAAAAAGTGTTAAATTGATTTCCAAAGGAGGCAAAGCTTGTCCGACTTGCACTTCATGCATGGGTATGTACTTCTCGCCCATCTAAACTTCGGTGTTCCCCTTCCCTACCAGAACTTCAATGCTTTGTGGCTGATTTTTGTGAAATTTATCGAAGGTTTTAAAGCTCTCAAAGGTGAAGTTGCTAAGTATCAGTTTCAGGAATGTAGGTGTCCAAAACAGAGGAGGCAAATGCTCAGCTCTGTCTGAACTGAAAAAAAGGCTGCAGAGTGAATTCAAGCAGTATTAGAGAAGGGCAAATCCACATAGAGGTGGTCTTTATTCATGCCTCAGCATAACAAAACCTTCACAGTTTGCAATCAACCACAAACCACAAATTTGCAGGAGGCTGGACTTCAGTCAAAGAACTACTTCTGTAAAGCCCTTGCATGCTGCAGGGACTGTGTCCAACTGAAATATGTGAAAAACAACCATCATTAGCTGTTGCTGTTTCTGTCATTACACAGGTAGATATTGTTTTTTATTTGATATGTTTTTGGGGGTTTTTTTCAGTATGCTTTTTCTAATGAGTGGGTGGTTTTGGTGAATTTCTGACTTGGCCTGGCCTACCACACAGAGGGAACCTCTAGCTACATATGCACAGGGAAAATCCAGACTAGATCCAATCCTGTTCGTCTACACGTGCATTGGGAAGAGCCTGGAATACCTCCCATTGCTCCTTCCTGCTCATTTTTTCCCTTCAGATTTCATTTATTGAAGTAACAGATATCTAGGCAGTACCTTGTTCCAGTAGTGTATTTTTGGATGCTGGGGACGCAGCGCTAGAGTGTCAGCAGTCTTGAGTCCTGAGGAGGATGAACAGGAAGGAGATATCTTATAATGGAGGAAGCAATATGTCAAAGATAAAACATTTGGAAATACAGTATATGACTTCTTTTGCCAAGGCAATAATGATTGCTGCTTCTTAAAAGACAAATTATATAATGTGGTTGGATGTGATTGGGATGATTTAGCAGTCTGAACTGTGATCATCTTCTCTGTAGAAGAAGAAAAAAAGAAAAAATGTAATTAAGTATAAATGTATTTAAATATAAAAATAACTAAAATGGAACTTGCAACTCTAACATTCCGGTAAAACAAAACTAAATTATAAGTTTTTCCTAGGTGTTAGGATGAGGGGCAAAATGGAATTGTGATAAGCCAGTTATTTACATTTTAAGAGGAAATAAAAGTAAACCAGCACTGTGGAAATTAGTCCTAAAAGAAATAGTAAGATTTGTTCTGCTCAAATTTTAAACCAAACAACAGGCAGGCTTCTACTAGTTGTAGAAAGATAAACCTTCAAGCAGGCTTCAAAAGCAAGAAGCTGTGCTGCACAAGAAGGCCTTTCTGGAGCATTGGTCAGTGCACATGGCACATATGAAGGCTTGCAATGGTATGGGCAAAATGTGTGTTCTCATCTGGGTGGGAGAAGAAAGCATGATGCGAGGTGTAGGGTGATCCGGATAAGGCTGGAAGGAGATCACCTAGGACAGGTTGCTGAGAAGATGAGGATAGAGATGGAAGGTAACGCAGGAGTTGTGTTGTTAGATCATGGTTTAAATGAGGATAAAACTTGGTGAGGATTGTTTTAAGAAGGACTACTTCATGTAATGCAGACTGTCATGGTAGGTGCACTTTACCCCCTACCCGATGACAGTTAGACTAAATGCGTTGAGTGTGGTTTTAGTTGAATCTGATTGATTTTGTTACTGAGCTGAACTAGTGTTCACTTGAACACTGAGATTTCCTGAGCTGTGGTGCTGCCATCACAGCTTTTGAGACCACGATACTGGCCTGTGCAGGACAATGACAACAACAGGGGTCACGGTGAGCATGGTGCTGGCCTCTATTTGCAACTTAAGACAGTATTAGGTATAGCGAGATCTAAGCCAGCAGCCTTGTTTCTAAGAACGAAGCAGCTGAATTTTCTAACTGCAGGGTTATTGCTGTCAATTTATGCTTCTTCCTATACCAGCCCAGTCATGAAGGTTTTCTCTGGTGAGGTGTAACGTCTGCATATGACTAGATGTTACCGACAATGCCATTTCCAGGAAAGACTCCTGCTGGCAAATTAAGTTTACTGTGAAGTCTCTTGGGTCAATGTGTTCTCTACAAGCCCAGTAGAAGAATTAAGTTTCCCCAGTTCTTCAGCCTCCTAATGACTGCACTTTGTATATATCATAAAATCAAGGAATTTATAATTCATGCTGGAGATATGAGAAGACTCACTGTTTCTAGGCAAGGAAAAACTAGTTAAATTATTAAGCAACCTCGGCACTTGTTGTGAAGTGATGCTATATTAGAGAGAAAACAAACAAAAAATCCATGTTAAAACACAAAAAACATATCTTGGGAATTATATGTTGTGTTCAAGTTGTCTGTGTGTCCTCAGGATGAATTTCAAGCTTCAATTTTAATACATTTACTTTAAGTATAAGCTTACCTCCAAACATCCGAGATTCACTAATTTGAGTATAATTATATACTTTTGTAATGCCTTTTAGCTTCAGTTTCTCACTGATCTTATAAAAACAAATTTCTTGCTAATACTGTTTTTGTTTTTCCCTTTGTGAATATGCTGCTATTGCTGGAATAGTGGCTTCTCATTTGGATATAATTAATATTCAATATGTTGCCAGTATAATTTCCTACATATATTACATTTGTTTCCTACAGGTCTGCTAAGGTTTGAACAACTTATTGTCTGTTAAAGAGCTTGACGTGATCTTGAAAGATTTATTCTTAGTTAATTATGAACAGTTAATTTTACTTGTAGCTTTCATTCTAAAATCCATGGATAAGATTGCTAGGTTATACTACAGTACAGACAATATTGCTATAATGGCTAATATATGCAGTTGAGAGTATTGCATTTCAGATCATGCTGTTTGTTTTTGTACTGTTTTTTTTCAGTCATGCTGTAGTCGTGTTACTTGATCTGCCCATGCACACAAATACTTTGTTTCAGTATCAGATGTTACTATAGGAATTAACATGTATTTAGCTGAGTGTCCACTCTTGTCTAATGGCAAAAAAAAGGAGAAATGATGCATTTCTAAATATTGGTTAAATCTTATGAAGAGATATCAAAGAATTAAGAGCGTTACTCAGTTTGTATGATAGCTTTCAAGGAAGCAAGAAAATAGTGCTTGAGACCTTCCTTTTGCTGCTTAAGTTCATGCCTACTAAAATAATAATAAAGCAGATGTAGGAGAGAACATGAGTCCAAAAGAAAATGTTACTGTATACAGTAACACTGTCAGTTAAGGAAAAAATGGTTCAAGTCAGACAAATCTAATAACTTCTTTCTCTAGTAGCATTATGATTAAATTGGTTAATGACAGAGATGAAATACAAAAGAATATAAAATAGGTGACCTGGAACATAAAAGCACTGCCAGTATGTAATGTAAATGATTTGTGTCATTCTTTAATTTCATTCTTATATTAAAAAAAATATATATTTTTCCTCCCATAGCATCTTGGGTGGTTGCAACAGAGTTTTAGATCGTTTTGAAGAAACTTCAGATACATTATACATCTGTGTGGATATTAAAAAAAAGTATCTTTACAGGTATAACAGAGTGCAAGAATTAATGTTTTTGCTCCCTCGTCTGTGGAATATAATTCCATGTCAAATTACCTGTTACTGTGATTTAAGTTTTGATATGCATGTACAGGTCACATTAATCGTCAAGATTTTGCATAGCAAAAATCTATGAGTTGGATGACATTTAAGCCTTCAGTGGTAACACACTGAATTAATCATGTTGTGATTAGAAACCAGCTCAAATGCCATTTACAGCATAAGAAAGTAAATGCCACAATGTAATGATGTATCATACAATCATAGAATGGTTTGGGTTGGAAGGGACCTTTAAAGGTCGTCTAGTCCAACCCCCCTGCAAGGAGCAGGGACATCCCCAACTAGATCAGGTTGCTCAGAGCCTCATCCAACCTGGCCTTGAATGTTTCCAGGGATGGGGCTTCCACCACCTCTCTGGGCAACCTGTGCCAGTGTTCCACCACCCTCAGTGTAAAAAAATTCTTCCTTATATGTAGTTTAAATCTACCCTCTTCTATTTTAAAACCATTATGCCTCATCCTATCACAAGAAGCCCCGCTAAACAGTTTCTCCCTGTCTTTTCTGTAGGCCCCTTTAGGTACTGGAAGGCCACTATAAGGTCTCCCCAGAGCCTCCTCTTCTCCAGGCTGAACAGCCCCAACTCTCTCAGCCTGTCCTCATAGGAGAGGTGCTCCAGCCCTCTTATCATCTTCGTGGCCCTCTTCTGGACCTTCTCCAACTGGTCCATGTCCTTCTTATGTTGGAGGCTCCAGAGCTGGACGCAGTACTCCGGGTGGGGTCTCAGGAGAGCAGAGTAGAGGGGGAGAATTACCTCCCCTGACCTGCTGGCCACACTAATATAGCCAGCTGTGTAGCAAGCTACTTTTACATACTTAGGAAGGTGATGCCTAATGTATCTTCTCTATGTCTTAGGGTATTTGTTGGTAAAAATGAATTTTTAATGCCTGCCATCATGGTTGTTTTATACCTTTATTTGAAAATTTGTATTGAAGAACTACCCCGCTAATAAATCACTTGGCGCAGCACCCAACAGGATGTTTGTAGAAAAGTTTAGGTTGAATTGATTTGGACTCAAATCCCATTAAATAGACAACGGAGTAGCTTATGGATTAGAAGCAAAACTTGGTTGTAAATGAATGGCTGGTTTGTCTTCTCATACACAACCCACAAATGGAGGAATGACCAGAAAGGCAATAAATATTTGTTCAAGTCAGTTCAGACCCCCAATAGCAGAATACTGTGTTTCTTTGCTTCACTGAAAGCATCACTGGATGCATACATACTGGAGTTGTTAGACCTAGATTACTCAATGTCTCTGGGCTGAATTCTTGGCTGATGCAAGTTGGACTTACTCCCTTTTCACCCTCCTCTTAGTCCATGGACATGCCTTCCTATGCATCTATCACATCCCAACTTCTCGTCCGTGACTTCATCGTGTCTGATTGACTTGGTCCCAGCACACAATGGCAAGAAGAGAGGAGAAGGTGGCAGTGTCACTTGCCAACTCACGCACAACTATGTCACATCTGATTTACTTCATCCCAGCACACAATGGCGAGAGGAGAGATAGGTGACTCAGATTTGCTGACTCCCTTGGTTGGAATAAGGTATTTACACTGTATATATATATATATACACACACACTAGTCTGTATATTTTTATTTTTTATTTTTTAATTATTTTTATTTAGTCATTTATTTATTATTTATTAATTTTTAATGTCAATATCTCCATACACCCTGGTTTGTAGGTAAACAGAGACTTTTATTCAATAGTTAGACTCATTGGTAAATAATTGGGTACCAGAAATACTTATTGTTTACCATGCCTGTGAGGATTTTATGCCTTGCATTACTTACTAGAAAAAAGATAAGAGAGTAACAAGGAAGGTGGAAGAGAGACAGAGAGAGAGAGATCGCCAGTCCAGGTTCCAGTGTTGGTCCAGCCAACAGGGGTCTCTGGTCTGTAGGAGCACTCATCCAGAAGGTCCCACTCTTTGTTAGGAGGAAACGCTTTTTATCAAGGTAATTTGTCCCTCCTACCATAGGTGATGCTTAGCATGATCTAGGCAGGGTTAGGTGATATTAAGTGTGATCTAGGCTGGGTTACAGATGATGTAACTTAGCATGATCTCCTAAACCTTCATTTACATGATTGGGAGTGTCACTTGGAATGTGCCTTTCGGCATTAATGAGGCACAGTGTCTTTAGAAACACAAGAAATGTGATAATGGGCTAAGGCGAGGTCACCTTATCTCCACGACGATCCATCTCCCAGCCACATCCTGTTGCAGGGTCATGACAACCGTTCCACTCTGTAAGTGTCTGAGACAGATTTAAAGGCTCTGGGGGTCTCCATCCCCCCTGCTCCCTTATAAAGTTTTGCCTCCTGCCATTGTTCGCACCCTTCTGAGCAAAACCAGTTCCTGCTCCAGGGGGTTACAAGTTAGCTTTGGTCAGTTGGTCTCCTACAGTATCACTCTTTCTTCCTTTTCATCATGTTTTATGTTCTTTTCAAATTAGTAAATTATCTGCCAGTATGTCTAGCAAAGCAATGACTGCTTGAACCACACAGGAGTAATGCTCAGCCCCACTTCAAAATGGTCTGGAAGATAAAGGAAGGGGACACTTGAAATTACATTCCTGAAAATAGCAAATGTATGTGTTGCAATCAGGGACTAGTTTAAGACAACTTAACTGTGGCAGTAAGTCACGGACTCCGTGGATGGTGTTCCGGAGACCTTTATTGTTAGTCAGCATTAGTCTTTTATAGTCTATCTAAGTTACACGTGAAGTGCATGCACTTAATCATTTAATTTGATTGGTAGCCATATACTGTTCATGCTCCTTATGCTTAATTTGGATTGGTAATAGTTTTTTGGTTGTCTTTACTATTTTTGCCTTTGGTATTTCCTTATCTTGTTCTAGGTGCTGTTTTTGTTATTGAGCAAGTGGTGTTCAAGGACGTAGCTCAAATTTGTCAATATCAAACAGCTGTACTGCACTCTCTGCCTCCACACTTAACAGGATTGTAGCAACAAATGTGGAGATTTTAAACCAATGAGGCTATTGACTTTGATGTTTGGGATTGCCAAGAGAGATAGCCAATAATGAAACCAGAGCGAAGGTGACCCATAGTTCCCAACCAATAGTCAGCGCTTGCTTCCATTGATCTTATGTACCTGAAAGACTAAGGTGACATAGTTTTCTTCTCAGTAGCCATGTAGCATTATGCAGTCCTGACATCTGATTTGTTGAGTACTATTTGTAACTTTTCAGAACATAGTTATTGTATTGTAATGGTTTGTTAAAATAATGTTGATTTACAGCCTCCTCCTGTTAATTTAGTAATGCTTATACCTTTCACCATTGACCATAGAATTAATGCAGTCCAGATTGTAGTCATTACTCCTAAAAAGTAAGAAAGTCCTTTTCAGATACAATTCAGGCAGTATGAAGAAACCAATAACATGTCTATTCAAGAATATTTTCTAATAGCATGAAATTTAAATACTTTGTGGTAGTTTTCAAAGACAACTTGTCAGGTAGCAAATGAATTATAAAGAACCTTTCACTGGAATGATCTTATTCACTTTTTAATTGGAGTAACTCAAAACCAGGATGTACAAAACACTTCAAAATGAACATCTCAGTTCTGTCAGAAAGAAGAAATAGACCATGTGACCTGAGAGGTTTTTTTTCTGAAATTATATTCTAGTTTGACAATATTTTACTTTTCAGCTAATGAGAAAATCTAACAGTTCCTGTTGCAGGACCAATTTCAGCATACATTGCATTGCTCTTTGCCTGCAGTTAACTACTTGCAAAGATACAGTTCTTTTTCGTATTTGACTCAACTTGAGGTTTCACAGGGCTTTTTTTAAAAGAGGCTGATAAAAAAAGAATGGCTGATAAATGTGATTAAATATATGCTTTTTTCAGTGTCTTTTTTTCTCTTAATGATTTCATATCAGAGAAATACAACTTTGTAGCATACACCATCATGCAAAAAATGTCATTATAGTCCTGTGATGAAAAATATATGAGATTATTTAAAATACCCAGTGATGCAAATTTACAGAACAGAAACAAAAGATTAGCACCAGAGATTTAAAAAAACAAAACCAAAACCAAAAACAATGAAACTATTAATCACCAGAGTGGACAGTTTGCAAGATTAAAAAATAATATTTCAAAACTCAAATAGAGGTGTATTTGGATAGCTGTATTTCAGAGTTCTGTGGTAACTACCTGCTAATTCATATGCTGTAATATTCTAAAATTTTATTATACCAAGAAGCAGATGATTATGAAGAAATTCATTTAAGTGTAGTTACTGTAATATTCAAAATAACTGCCAAGAGCTAGTTGGTAATCCCAGTTATTGAGCTACACATTGTGAAGGAAAAATATACTATGATTTTAGACTAGCCCAGTTAAATGTTATATTTGTTAAAACCTTGGTCTACTAATAATAACACCTCTCAAAAGCCCTTCCATCCCCAAATTTCAGTTCTGAGAGGTGATAATTTTAGTTGTACATACTGCACAAACTGTTTTTGTGTTGTGCTAGGTAGAGAGGGAGAGGTAGACTTAACCCAAAGATATTGGAGGGCCACGAAGATGACCAGAGGGCTGGAGCACCTCTCCTATGAGGACAGGCTGAGAGAGTTGGGGCTGTTCAGCCTGGAGAAGAAGAGGCGCTGGGGAGACCTTATAGCGGTTTTCCAGTACCTCAAGGGGGCTTATAAGAAAGATGGGGAGAGGCTGTTCAGTAGGGCCTGTTGTGATAGGATGAGGGGTAGTGGTTTTAAAATAGAGGGAATCTTCAGACTGGATATAAGGAAGAAATTTTTTACAATGCAAGTTGTAGAACACTGGCACAGGTTGCCCAGAGAGGTGGTGGAAGCCCCATCTCTGGAAACGTTCAAGGCCAGGTTGGATGAGGCTCTGAGCAACCTGATCTGGTTGGAGATGTTCCTGCTCCTTGCAGGGGCGTTGGACTAGATGACCTTTGAAGGTCCCTTCCAACTTTAACCATTCTATGATTCTATATTTATGACCAGTCTTTTTCCCCATGACATACCTGCAGGAACAGCTTAACATTTGGCTCTGCTTATAAAGGGAAGTAAAGTACATGAATCTCAAGGGATTATGTTTCTCTTCTAGACTGTTTGCGTGTAGGTCATGTTGAACTGTTTTGTTTTGTTTTGTTTTCTTGAAAATAGTATTGTACTGAGGAAATAAAATCAGATGGCAACTTTAGATCCACGTGAGGAAAATGATAATTTTATATACATATACCTTCTTTCTGTGTGAGATGATACTCTTTTTCTCACTTTGCTGAAAGTTGTCTTATGAATTCTAATCTCCTACCTCACTGTCTCACTCTATACATATCATCATACATCCAGATGCATCATGAATATTAATTAGTTTGTCATCTCCTTGCCCTTATGAGATTTGAAAATATGTCTTATCTCTGTTGCACTAAATCTCCGTAGAGGCTGGATTATTTCAGTACTTTAGGGGAAAAAAAAGCAAACAGTTTTTTAGGTGTGTAGAACATAGAAGAGGGACAAATCTGAAAAAACACAACTTGTACTCTGGTTGCTCCCACATCCGCTGTGGTGGAGCTGCAGCAAAGCAAGTGTAAATGTGACTCATTTCTCTCTGTCCTGAAGTGAACAAGTTCAGACAGGGTGTCAGATAAATGGGACTCCCAGCCACCCAGCAATTATCTCCCCAGCACCTGAGGCAGGAGGGAGGGCTTGTTTGATTCTGCTGGCATATTGTCTACATTGTTTTTACACATAAAAGTAGCCATAACAGAAACTGACTTCCTTTGCACTGTGTAGCCTGGTGTCACTGGTTTAGCCTTTATGGCTTGATAGAGAGGGAGAGAAAACATAGCATTGAAATAAACTTTTAAGGGTTTCATGTTTGGAATACACAGTATGCATTTTTTAATTTCTGCTTTTTAAAGTGCCCATAAGTAGGTTGGTGCTTGGAAAATAGGACAGCGTGATGAGAATGATTGTTAATATTAACATGCTTTGAATGCAATAGCTTTGCATAAACTTTTATTTTAAAAATGACTTTTTTCTTCCTCTATTTTATAGCAGTCATGTGGTTATATTACCATGATCAGTTTTTCTTAAGTTCAATTTGAAAACCCCTTGTTGTTAAATCATTTCCTTCCCTTTTCATAAACTTCTTTTTTAAAAATTATCTATCCCTCTATGGGTAAATTAGTGTGTATCCAGGAAATGGCCTGATCATTTTTAAAAGCCCGTCAGGAGAGAGGGAGAGATGCTCAGTCAGTAATGCTTTTCCACATTCAGCCTCTTATAACGAACAGAACCCAGTGGAACCTGGCTATGAAGCTCTGGGTAGCACCGATCCATTTTAGAGGGTACATAGTAACATCTCAATACACCTTTTATTGCAAAATAAAAGCGAGATAATTTTCTGTCTGTATGTATAATATATGAATGACAGCTTTTGAGACACTGATACATAAATTATAGATAGCCTTGCAGATTCTGCACTACGTATTATTAATGAAAAACTAAAGATCTTCATCTCCATCCAAGTTACACCCAGATATCTAGGCCACTGGAGAACATATTATAGTGTTGGGGACTATATAACCCAGGCAGTATGCAATAAAATGCTGCCTTTCTGTTGCTTATGGGTAGCATTTCAGTACACAAAATTCCCAGAACCTTCTCCTATTACAGTGGACAGCAGGTTTTTTGCTTTATGAAGAGGAGGCGTGAACAAGAGTGAAGCTGATGTTATATTTTCCTTCACACACATACACAAAGAAGAAATATTTGTATCATGCTTTGACTAGATTATATAATTTCCCACATGGCACAGTGTGCTCTAGGAGTTTTCTCTTTCTGTTCATCATTCCTTCTTCCCATCCCCTCTCTTTGCAATATATTTTAATATTGTTTGATGGGTGCTGTATTTGCCTGTTAGATTCTTTCTCACTTACAGGTTTAGAGGGCAAATGGTGAAGACAATCAAAATTGCCGATATTCTTAATAGCTAAGCTTCTAAAATAAAACCAGAGATACATAACAAAGCACGTAATCCCAGCAAGCCACAGTCAGCAGCAATTCATTTGGTGTTAAAATGGAAACAGTCTATCATAGATGGCTGAGATATTGGTGTTTGTATATTCTTATTGAAGAATGTACTCAGGGAATGTCCATTGCTTGTTTCTTGTAATCTGAGGAGAATATGCTATAATGGACAAATGCTTTAAATTTATTGTGTAAGGCAAGGTACAATAAAAGCTAATATCCAGTGCATGTCTACAATCACAAATTTGACAACAATCAGAATATGTCTGCCTGATTCTGCGCTTAACATTTTTTTTTACTAGGTTTACATGGAGACCTACAGATATTTGCATGTTTGTTTACATTTGATGAATCAGTTGTAACTTCCACACTAATAATGTGGTTTTGTAATGTTTCATTTTTTGCTGTGAGAATTGTTCATGCTGGGACCATTACACAGAAGAGCTATGAATCTTATGCAAAAGGCAGACAATACAAATGAGAATAAATGCAAGCTACAAAAATCAGACTAGAGAGCTTTACACGTCCTGTAGATCCTGCACTGGAAACAGAGAAATCATTCTTTGAGGAATGGACCTTCAAAACCTGTTCAGATCTGAAGTGTTTATTGACTCACAAACCAGATCTTGTCATAGCTTCCTTAAGCAAAGCTTCCAGAGACTCCAGGGGAATTACCACAATAAGACTCAAATCTGCAAAGTGCATAAATGAGAAATTAAAATAAAAATTTGTGTATTTAAGATTTTCACCCAGGGAAACTCGTCCCAGGCAGTTTTCTTTTAGTTACGAGAAGGTAAAATAGGTGCCATCTGCTGGTGATCCAAACAGATATTTTTTCCCCCATCATCTAGCACTCTTGTGCTTGGAAGTAGCTGCCTTATTGAGCTCCTCATTATATGCAGGCATCTTGTGTATGAATTGGATTCCACCTACCAAACAATCCTCATGTGAGTATTTGAATGAGTTGTTTTCTGATGAATAATCTCCCTGCATTTCCTTGCAGACTAAATGAAAATGGAACAAAGGGTTTGGTGAAAGGATGATTTTGTTGGACTGTAGTGGGGTAGCTGCTGGGATTTGTAGGTTGTCTAGCTTCATTTTCCTTAGAGAAGGAGCTGATTCAGCAGTTGCTGTTGTGGTTTACGCTGGTGGCGGTCTGCCCACGCAATCTGCACAGTCGGAGCAATGTAATCACCCTGTAATGCTACTTGAATTGACTTTTAACTTTGACCTGCCATGTATCTACGTGTTTGACTGCTTTGCAGTGGTTGACAAGAGAAGGGCCCTAACTAGGCAAAAAGGCAGGACTTCCAAGGCCTCCACAGACCAAGCACAATAGTTGTCTCCATTCCTCACTACTCTGCTCCCCTCTGCATCACCTTCTTTACTGCTGCCTCCTTCCCATACCTTTTGTAGGAACTTGTAGGTCTTGGCCTACCCTGAGTGTTGCTGTGCATCGCAGCATGCAGAGTCAGAGCAAGCTCTAACGGACCAGGGCATGCGTTCACGAATGGCTCAGGGAAGAAGGCGTGGTATGGGCTATGCCCAAGTGAAAAGAATGTGACATTGTAGCGGAAAGGAAACCACTGACCTTTTTCTATTTCCAAGCTCTGGGAAGCCCACATTGCCAGAAGCCTTTTTCGTCATACGCTGTGAGTAACCCTCAGGGGCACAGTGATTCAGAGCCACATCACTGAGTTATAGTTCACCAATAGTGACTTTCATTAAATGCTTCTCGTGCAGCTTCTAGCTAAACATAGTGGTATCGAGGTCAAAAATTATGCAGATCTGAAGGCTGATGAAAACGTGTCTGAAGTTACAGTACTTAGAAATAAAAACTTTGGAAGTGAGATTGAATCTGGAATATTGAGTTTAGGACAGGACCTTGGATATAGATGATGGAAGGTATCCATGACCTTTATTTCAAGATTCTAGTGCTAAGTAGTGTCAGGGAAAATGTTCCGGTCTGGATGTACAAAAGTCAGAATAAAAATACGGAATTACAGTAACTTTATTTTCTGCTTCTTTGTGCTGCAGGGGAGAACAGAAGTTGGCTTTTCTCCCTTGCTGGTCATCATACCTTCTTCCATCAGTTCATATATGCAGGAATACATACATGTATTCTTGCAAGTAAGAGTCTTGTAATGGAGCCATGTTTCTAACCCATCTAGTTTAGTATCCTATAAGCAAACAGTTTATAGAATTTTCAGTCTCATGTGCAGAGTTTTATGTTGCATGTGCTGATACAAAATCAAAGGATTTAGGCAATTCTGACTTTCCCCTCATGTTCCTATGCTTCAGAATAAATTGTGCTGTGCTTTCTTTTAGTACAGTGCAGTTCTGTGGGGCTTGCCTTTTAAATATACTGTTTCAAAACAAGTTTTTGGAAATAAGTATTGTGGCAGCAGGATGCCGAGTGGTGTGTGGGCTGTGTGAAAGTGGCTCAGAAATGTGAAACTCCAGCATCATGGCTCATAGGTATTATTGGACACCAAGCAAGTAAAGCAATAAAAGCTACAAAGTAAAGGCTGTCAGCTGCTGATTTTTACGGTGTAGAAAACAAACAAATGTTCCTCTAAGCCCTTTCACCCATTATGTTTGTGCAGAACAGGGAAGATGAGACATGATGTGCAACTGTATGCAATATTGTGTATTTGAAATCCTCAAAGCTAGAGCCAGGCATTTATCACCAAAATTAGGATTATGGTGCACACTGAGGAGCCGTTTAGTCATATGTTTTTTGTCTCTGGTTGTGGCTAGTGGTGCTTTAAGAGAAAGAATAATAATTATTGTTGTATCAGACAGCCTAGGTGGAAGCTGTGTCTCTTTCCTAGTGTTTGACTAAAGCAACTAGAAATGAAAGATTTAGCTTAAAAAGTCAGGCAATAGTAAATGTAAAATAACGGCATACTTGTGTTCCAGACAACTGTTCTTTCTGGAATTTTGGTGTGCTTTATTGATTATTCTTTTTCTCTCATTTTGAAAGCAATGTAGTCAACCAAGCCCACTGAAAACAGTGGAAAGATTTTTATTGGCGTTAATGGATGTTGGATCAGTCCTTTAGACTTGTAGCTGGCTTTAGATGCAGAAGGATGCAAAATTAAATGTCAAAATATAAAAATAGATATATATGTATGTATTTAAAATGCTTATACACACACACACACACACAAATATATATATATATAAACTTCCTTAAAACATCTCTGAAACAATTGTGTAGAATAAACAGTGTTTGCAGAATAATGGTTTTAGTGGCAGTCATTTGTTATGCTTTGATTGCTGTGCTGTTCCTGAATAATTTGGTGCATTTCTTGCCAGACAAACTCATGTCACACCACATGTACTACTTATTTCATGTCAAGGCCACACATGTTTGGGCAATATCTTCAAAGTATTGTAGAGCCTTGTAACGGATTGTTTTCTTCCTATATCTTTGATTAAATAAAAACAGAGGAGTTCAGAATTGAAATATATTAGAGGTGTTTTTTTTTTCTTAGTTGACCCCTTCTAAGTAGTTTTACGTATTTATTTTGCCCCTTTTAAAATGTTGACACCATGTACATAGATTTATGTATATCTATAGATACTGTATAGATGTAATGTACTTATACGCACCCAGGGTTTTTGATTGCACATACTGATTTTATGTGTCTCTCTTGTTTATTCTCTAAAAATTGAAGAGGAAAATAATTTTGGGTTAAACAGTTAGAATTATGTATATGGTAGACGATTATGTTTAAGTGGAGATCTAAAAATGAGAATATATGAATGCTATAAATATTGGCCATATTTTTAAATGAATAGACATAGCACTCCTTCCCACATCCAAAGCTGCCACTTTATATTTGGAAAGAAAAGTGATACCTTTATGAAGCACGCACGTGCATCTCCTTTGGTGAGTTACCTCCCTAGTCCGTGAAGACTGTATTCTCTCCACTTTCCATTCCAATTAAACTGTAGGGGAAAACTATATTTTTAAAATACAGCAGGCGTGTTCCCATTATTAGTATGTTGTAATGGAACACAACAGATGTTCCTATCAACAAAACATTGCATCTCAGTGGGATATTCTTATGTAAATACTAAAAATGCATGCAAATACAATTTGATATCAAAACAGCAGCACATTGAAATACTTAGGTCACAAGTGGTGTGAAGGGTTTAAACTTAAATAGTTTATCTCTCTAACTTAAAGAATTAGAAACTCCAACCCAAGTCCTGAGCAACCAGTATGATTTGTAACATGAAATTACTGCAGGCCTCAGGAGATAATCTGATTATTCAAACATTGCAGATAACAAGGAATACTGAAGCTCCAAGTTAACAGGTTTTAAAATTCACTTATTACTGTTTTTTCTCCTATTTGAAAAATGCTGCTTTTTATTCAAGTGGGTTGCATGGCTGTAGCAAGGTGGGTACAGAACATCACTTATGTTCTATGTTATGTGGAACACTGTGACTCAACAATTCAGTATCTTCCTTAGTGCAGTGGAGGGAACAAAAGGACCCTGTAAAACATGCCAAATATGCGAAGAAGCATCTGGCTGAAGAGAGATTAATGCCTTTCTGCAAAGTGGCCATCATGTCAGATCCCAAAGGCACAGACTTGTATTCAGATGATTTAGGGCCTTTAAAATACCTCCTTTACTGTCTTTTGAGTACTTTTATTACTTGGATTAGGAAGGTAGGAACTGAAGATACCACTAACTTCTCTGTGTCAAATATTTTGTTTGATCTGAACAATATAAAGCCTTCCAATGCAACAACTAAAATGCTCAGTGCAAAGCCCATGCCTGCATTCTTTTGTTTTCTGTAAAGTTTTTGAGTGCTTTTCTTACGTTTGTAACTTGGCCACTTGAAGTGTCCATCAGAAGAGTCAGAAGGAAAAAAGTAGAATCCTCTGTGTGGTGTTTGTCAGCCCTCAGAGGCTCCGAACCCTGGATTGCTTTGGGTAAAACATGGTCCATGTGGCTGTCAGTGCTCTATCAGTCCTGCATCATCACCTTCAACAATGAAAACAGAAAATCATCAGAAAGTGAAACAGGCAGAGGTGAACCCTACAGCATGTGTCTGGCCCCAAAGAATTACACGAAACTTAAGATGTACATGAGCTGTTTTCTTCTTTCTAATGACTTTCTAATACTGGGTCCTCTTAGAGGTAAGTCAGAGCTGCACCATAGAGAAGCTTCAGTTTCTTCAGAAGTGAAAACTGAGATTCGCATGGACTCTACTGACTGCAGTACTTGTCTCATAAGAAAAAAAAATAACAAATACTATGAGATTTTCCATTAACACAGCAAATTGGCAAAGTTGCAGAAGCAGTTAAACTGAGGCTGTTCTCGTCACTGCACAGGGGATGTCCTGTAGTTAGGATGAGGTAATATCGGACCTTTTTTTTTAATAGAAGCTTCTTAGCTCTCTGTACTAGTCCTTATGTCAATCTATGCTGTTGTAGGTGGTGAGAAATGGAAGAAATATGCTTGAAATTACAGTTTCCCAACAGATTAAAACTCTTAACTGGCAAGCTGACCCAATCATAGTGGCTATTTCTTCGAAAGTGTAGAAATGAGAAACCAAACTTTTCAAATTTTTATGACCTGTGGCAATTTTTCCAATTACGTGAGACATTTACAATGTGAGATGACATTGGGAAAGATATGTAAGGGATTTGAGAACTTATAAAAATAGTGTGAGCAAGCACAATTTTATGGTAGCCTAGCAGTAGCTGGAGTCAAAGGTGTGAGTGAAGACACTTGGCTGTAGGATACCCCAGTACTTTAGTTCCCAGAAATTGTCAGCCGCAAGACATGTATCTGTTGACTTCTGCCACACATCCAACGGGTACTAGATTAAGCAGAAACCATAGCCTGGATGTAGGCCTCTAATGAGCTTAATTGTCCTCTGTGAGAAGCAGCGAGGGAGTATGTGGCCATGTATTCATATTGCATTTGTTGCAGTCAGCAAGAATAGTTATATTGGCACTGAAGCTGTAACTCAAGAAGCTAGCAGGCCTCTCTGGTGAGGTGTCAGAAGCCACTAGTAGTTTCACTGATGGGTGTTGGGTAGTTGGTCAAACTCAAGATGCAGACATGTCATGTACACATTGTCCATTTTGTTTCCTCTTTTACCACTGCACGTAGTTTCTGGTCAGGTTGATTACCTAGAGTGAACCCCCTCCCGTTTGCCTTCTTTTCCCTTCCATCCTTCGTCTCTTGCCCCCTTTCTCCACTTCCCTTTTGATGTTTCTTTGTTCCCACGTCCTGCAGGAAAGTACACAGCTACCATCGAAACAACATCAATATTATTAGAGAGATTTTTTTTATCTTTTTCCAATAAGGTCATCACAGGAAATGTCTAATTTGTTCTGAAAGAGTGTTCCATAAATCTTATCACTTTCATAAATGTCAACTTGGCATTTCAAAGGGTTGTTTGAAAAGAAATTACTGAATGTGTTTAGAATGCTATGACTATAAATATAAGGTATCCAAAAGAACAGTGATCTTCAGAGAAGCAAATCTGACCAGTGGATGGTGAAAGTTTTATGTTCACAATTTCAGCTTTCTGAAAGGCATGTGCAATTTTTTTTTAGAATAATCAGAAGTATTTTTCTCATTCATAAAGACATTTGTTGAAGGAATAGCAAATATTTGGAGAAGTACAAGTACAGAGAGTGTGTGGTTTTGTTTCTTATTTACAATACCCATATTGTCCATGCTTGTGCCAACACAAAATGAGGTAATTCCTTTTCTGAAATTACTTCCACTGTAGGCAAGTTAGGCCCTGCACAGACAGAACAGAAACAGAAATATGATGGAATTAACGTTATAAATTATTATTTTACTCACTTTATATGAAGCTGAGCTAATTAGCTGTTTATTGCCCTCTTTCTCATGTGATGATTGCAACTTGTTTCAATGTCTTCATTCATTTTGAATAGCTTCCTGTCTTTTCCACACTGAAGCAGCAAAATAATGTCACCTGAAGCCCGGGTTCTATGTGAAACGTTTCTATGGAATCTAATAAAGACTTCACTAATCCTCTTCAGTCTCTATATAAATAACGTAGCCATTTTTTTTTTCTTTTCTCAATTTTACAGTCATTCTGCAATTTTTGGAGTTGTGCAGGCTCCCTCTGGTGGCCAAATACCCCTGGCCAGTCTAGAAATATTTTTAGTCATAGCGAGGTAGAACATAGCAATTTGATAGAGAGATTAGTTCTTATATTTGACTTTTTATTTATGTGGGTTATCATTAACAATCGAAATTTATATAACAATACAAATATAATAAAATTAAATAAATATAAATATAAATTTGTTATGATATTCTAACAGTCTTCCAAGTGAAGACTCCTATTTAATTTAAAAATATTTTGGTATCTTAGTTTTTAACCAGCAAAGCAAGCATAGTTTCTTCCTTTCAAAGACTGCAAGACCAGGAAAGTTAATTTTAACAGTCTTTATCATCAGACACTGATATCAGGGCTGAAAAAGAAACAACTATCTTGCCACTGTTTCACGTTTCCATCTTTCTAGATGCTGTTCTCACTTCTTCTATATTTGCTATTATGCCTTGCAAAGCTGGAAAGTTTAGTGAATTTAGTCATTTAGACTTCATATTAGAAGATTTGAGCTTTTGTCTTTTCCTCTGCATGGCAGCTGTCTGGCTAATATGGAAAGCTTTTTCTTCTTTCCTACTTGAGGTGGGGTGTGATGGGGAACCAGGATGACCCCTCATGTTCACAGCTGCTGAACAGATAAGACATGCTTTGTGAAGCAGAGCATGGCAGTGTTGACCATTTACCAGGATAAAGATGTCAAGGCATCTTGAGTGCTTTCATTTCTATAAGGCATTTTCTAATATTTTGTAATTTGTATCTTGTGTTGTGTAAGTTTTAACAGGATAGTACAAAGACTGAATGTGAACTATGAACCACTTATTTTGTTATTTTTTTTAGGCTAATCCAGTGTCTACTAACATCAGTGGTAGCCGTGGTCTTCATCAGAGGTAAATCATGCTCTTACCTAACTTGTATTCAGAACAGAAAAGAGAAAAGATCGCCTCCCTTCATGTTTTTAGAATTACAAACTAAGTTGTTTTTTTTTCTTACTGTAATTTACTTTCACTCTTTCTGTGTAGTAGGATAAAAGTAAAAAATGTTTCAGACCTTGTACTGTATTGGATTGTATCAATGGATGCTTTTTTAGTAGCTATAGATACTGCATTGGCAATTGTAACAGAAAGGAATTCAGTCTTAACAGCAGGAAGTACATGTTATTCCAAAAAAATACTAGGAGTCCAAGATCCAAGAAAAGCAATTTAACCTAGTGAAAGATATTTTGTAGTTGCCTTAAAAAAAAAAAATCTATAAAACTAATGATCTTACTCCAGTTGCCTGCGATGCACATACTTTTGCTGCCTGTGCTGTAACCAGCACAGCCAGTGGAAGGAAGTCTGTGTTAACCCACTGCTGGGAAGGGATGCTCAGCCTGCCATGGGAGGGAGATGAGGGGAACAGGCTCAAGGGCATGACACAGCTGTTAGTGGACAACTGCACTCAGGCACTGCACTGGCTTCAGCTCTTTTGGAGCAGCACAAAATGTATGTCTTTTGCCCGTGTTGGATGGAATTCACTCCAGTGGTTACCTGCTACCCAGGATCAGCAGCCCTGAGCCTACAAGTTGGCAATGCACTGCAGCTACCTTTGCCATTATAACCATTTTTCCCTCTTCTGTCTGTCATCTAGAAAAGCAAAAGGAAAAAAAAAAAAAGGTGCCAAGTGCCTCTTTTTGCAATTATCTAGTATAGGGCATATAACTCATACGTTGTTACCTTGTATCACATGAGTTATCTGAAAAGACATTTTACCTTGATGTACACTGATACAACTTCAAGGAGTTAATTAGTAAAATGATGCCAAAATGCTGATTGTAGTTAATCAAATTGAGGTAAGAACCAACCACAAACCAGACTGAGCAATCCTGACATTTTAGGAAACATTCTTTAAAGAAAATCCTAGGGAACAAAAAAACCTGACAGAGTACATATGACATTTTCTTTGAGTCTGTAAATGCTATAGTGTTTCTGTAATGTGTCTTGGTTTGTTTTATGATAATTCTGCTTAGCTACTAAACTCTATTTTGAACTAACCAGAGATAATTAAACAAACAGGCCTAGAACTATACTGTTTTTAAAACTCTTGATTCTTATTTAAGCATGGAAAATAACTCTTTGGTGTATAAGGATGAGATATAACATTGCCGAAGTTTTAGAGTATATTGGCTGTGAAATTTTTGTTTCAAAGCATGTTAAAAGGTTTCTGGTTGATTGTCTGACTGTTTTGAAAAAGATGACTCTCCGAAGCCAATGTGGACACACTCTCCAGTGTGTCCAACTATGTCAAAAATAAAGGAAAAAAAAATTATCTCCTCCTTTCCTTAAAACAAAGGAGGCAACAACTCTGTGTGGCAAAGGATCATCTTCTGTGATATTCATCAACACATTCCTATCCCAAAATTAAGTCTGATCTGCATAGCAAAATAATTCAGGTGGCTTCCACTAATTTCAGCAGCTTCTGGATAGATCCCAAACTTCCTCAGTGAGGTTTTAAAATAGAAGGAAGCAGATTCAGACTTGGTATAAGAAAAAAAAATTACAATGAGGGTGGTGGAACACTGAAACAGGTTGCCCAGAGAGGTAGTGGATGCCCCATCCCTGGAAATATTCAAGACTAGGTTGGATCGGGCTCTGAGCAACCTGATCTGGTTGGGGATGTCCCTTCTCCTTGCAGGGGGGTTGGACTAGATGACCTTTAAAGGTCCCTTCCAACCCCTACTATTCTATGATTCTATAATTTACATTTTCATAATAACAGATCTCCTGGCATTTAGAAGTCTGTTGGGAAAAGTAAAATCTAATGTATTTACTTCACTGTTCAAAAGGTTCAAAGAAACTGGCTGTGAACTCCAGAAATCTATTCAGCTAGGGACCACCTGTAGTTCTGTTTTTAGCTCCTAGGTCCAGAAAGTCTCATCTCATAGACAAATCAGCTGGTTTGATGCAGCCAAATGATAGGAATCTGAATATGATCCACAGATCTCAATAAATTCAAAAGTGAACATTTCCAGTAAGTTTTAAAGTTTCTTCCACGTGCTAGCAGAAAGAAAGAGATCTCTGTGAAGGATTGTATCTAATTCATACTGTTCATGAGACTGAATGCTATTAGCTCCAGCTCAGCTAGGTGCAGTAACTTACTTTACTGCTCTTGCAACACAAATGAAATTCAAATCAGACTCTAGGTAGACTGGGCATGTCTTCTTTGATAATCTAATACAAATGTAATTCACAGTGGAGATTTAAAAACCTGTATACAATTGATACAGAAGGAAAACTCTCCTCTTATCTATACTTTGTAGAAACCTGTCTTAAGGAAACCCTGTGTGTGGCCATAGCTCTTCACTCTGTGAACAGCACTGTAGAAGGAAGAAACCAGGGGAAGTCACATCAAAAATATCAGGAACAGCAGGAGAATTGAGGCAGTTTTGAAGCTGGTTTCATACACTCATTTCTTTTTTAATTGCTTTGATCTTTTGAAAAGTCCATGTTATGCACTGAAAAGCTGGAAGACAGGGCACTTGTATTACTGCATGAATTTAACAGCTGGAGCTGAAATAGATAAGTACATTTTTTTTTCGTGTGGACTTTAGCAGATGAACAAGAAAAAAATGAAAGTTAATATGTTTTTATCAGAATATTAGATTTTGTGTTTTATGGGGTGTTGTGAAAGGTTATTTTCCTGACTCTAGCACTCTGGTTAGGAATGTGTGCTGTTTGGGGATGTAAGAGCAGGGATGAGAAAGGGATATAAATGCCATGCTGTGCTGGTCCAATAGTGTTTTCCCAGTAACATAAAAGCATCAGTTGGTCACTGTAACTGGTACAGGGAGAAGCACTCCTCATTGCTGCACAGCTGCTGTAGTGGCATGGGAGAACGCTTGGTTAAGCAGCTTAGTTGAGGGTGTTTCTGAGGAGGGACTGAATTGCTGTGTGGCAGGTTCAGACTTAGATGACTTACCAAAAATATTTGCTGTCAGAGTGTTTTCCTGCTTGTTTGCTCTGCCCCCTACTATATCCAGAACTTCATCCTTCCCTGAATTAACATTGTATGACAGGAAGAAAAAGGTGCTGCCTAATAGGTAGAGCACTGTTTATTATAGAGCAAGGAGAGGCTGACCAGGGCTCTAGTCTCTCTACCCAGAATTCTGTATTGTTTGTTGAGTGTTTAGTAGAAAACTGCAGAATTGTTCCTTTGAGCAGGGACTGGGCCTGTAAGTGCTATAGGATTGTATCTGTTCTGTGTTCTCCTTCTCTCTTTGTATTTTGAAGATGTGGCATCATGCAAAAAGCAGTTGATTGCACAAGTGCCAGGAACTGTCAGTAGCGTGGTGGTCAGGGAACTCTTAGGAGAAGGGGGCATCTGATGAGCATATCAGTCATGTTCAAGTACATAGGAGACAACCGCTAAGTTTCCCACATACAAGAAGACAAAAGTGGGAGAGAAGGCTGAAGAAGTGTGTGCCATGCAGTGATGTTGGGCTTTGACATATTCATAGAAGAGAGCTTTTGGCACAGACAGCACTGGAAGATGCCAAAGGAGTTTGTTGACAGACAACTAGGTTTCAGGACTGCGGTTTTGGCCACATCCTGCTAAGTTCTGCTTAGACAATTGTATCTCTTTAATTTGATATATAACCCTTTTTCTCCTTCATCTTTCTGTGATGTCTACCCTCTCCTTCCATCCTGAAAGAGACATCGCATACTGCCTGAAAAGCACTTGGACATAGCAGCAGGGACAGTAAATATCCAGGTAGTTATAAAGGAATGTAACGTAAAAGCTCTGTGATTATAACAGCTCTGTGCCCATAGTAGGCAGCTTATTTTTATGAATGACATGCCCTAGGAATCTATTGTTGTAAGCAATGGATTTGCAGTAATGTTAATAAAAACCTAAAAATTTGAGCAGAAGTATCAGGTAGACATTACTTTGTCAGGACTCATCATAACAGACTTACAGTGCACTTCTTACAGAAATTAATATTCATCATTGATAATCCTTTTCCCCTCTGCACTGGTGTGAAGGTATTCCTGCATCACCTGAAAAAGTGTCCTGAAAATCAACGTGTCCTGCTAAGCACTGACAGAAAGAACATAACCATTCAACATATTTTGAGGTCAGTGTAGGGACCAGTAAATCACAGCTGATGGGTCACGTGGATTTCTTAGTAGAATCACAACTTTTTCACTTTATATAAATTCTCCAAATGCATGGTTCCTGGCCAGAGCAACAGAGAGTGCATGAGACAAGCTTAACAAGCAAAAGTTATGAAGGATCTTATTTCTTTCTTTGGGAAATAAATAAACAAGCCAAGAAAATAACTCAGCAGATCACAGGAGAGCAGATCCTGGAGGAGTTACCACCTGTCAGCAGACATCTTGGCTCCTAGTTAGAAGTTTTCGTGTATGTGCAAGATCAGCATTTGGTAAGCTAGCCTGGAGACCACTTCATTCTCTGTCAGCAATTAGATCACTTGATTAGCAGAAGTAATTTAGCAAGAGCACTTAAAAGGATTAAGAAAACACTTAGAGGAGCCTTAGACTGGGAGAGAAAAACAAAACAAGGTAAAATGGTGGTATTATGTAGCTTTTAGATGAAATACTAAAGGTGTGTTAGCCCGCAAGGGGTAGTCTGTGGAGCATGCTCACCTTGCAGGCCAAATAAATGCATAAAGCAATTTAATCCTGCAGGGAGCAGATACTTCGCTCCAGAGGACAAATGAGAAGGTAAGGACAAAACAGAGTTTCTGAAGCAGTATAAACCAGTTTTCTAATGAAGAAATAAAACCAAAGATCTGACAACATCTCAGGTTGATGTATAAATCTGTAAGACTCCTTCCAGCTTATGCAAGAGACAGCAGCATGAGCTAGCAAGAAAAAGAAGCTTTTCTGTATGGAGAAAGCCTTCCTGGGTACACTCAACCCCCTCATGAATCTGGGAACAGTAAGGGGGAATATTGCCAGCTAGTAATGCTGGGGCCTCCTTCATAATGGTTTTTAAGTAGAAGGAGGTAGATTCAGACTAGACATCAGGAAAGATGCCCCATCCCTGGAAACATTCAAGGCCAGGTTGGATGGTGCTCTGAGCAACCTGATCTGGTTGGAGATGTCCCTGCTCCTCGCAGGAGAGTTGGACTAGATGACCTTTAAAGGTCCCTTCCAACCCTAATGATTCTATGGTTCTATGTGAGGAAAGAGTTTGTAAGCCTGGATATCTAAGTGTTGCTTTGCAATGGCAGCTTTTTCTAATGTCTTGTTTGGCTGGGGTGGGATTCACGATGGGTTCTTCTCCTTGGACTCATGTTGGAAATATTTTAGAGCAAGGAATGAGGTGTTTTCATTAGGCTTTCATGGTTTTTCTCTCAGTAACCCAGTAACCCAGTTCCTGGCAAAGAGCTTTGTGTCAAGCTATGTTGAGGAGGTGATGATGCAAACTGGAACGTGCATTTTACAGAAGGTTGTGGAGAGGTACCATTTCCCTGCTAGATGAAGTATGGGAGAGGACCTCCCCTGCACTCTTCTGCAGTCCTTATGGTTGGCATTAAGGTGTTCCTACTATTTCCCAAGCACTTATACAAAGAACAGCTTCAGAGATAGACAGAAACATTGCGAAGGGCCCACATTATAGGAGAATAATCATGTTCATTAGTTATTCAGGATATTTCTTTGGTCGGAATTAGTGCTTGTATTTCCAAGTTTATTAAGGTAATTAAAACTGCAGCCTAGCTAGGCCTTGGTTCCCTTATCTTCTTGCTCTGTTTGGCACAATGAGATTTGCAATATTGATTTGCTCCAAACATGTTAAATGTGCTTTGTTTTTTGCACAGCTGGGCAGCTCCTGAATGGTTGAAAGCACCGAGCCCTCACTGCAGTACATGCAAAATGTGAAGAGACAGCTGGGTAACAGGCAGCCCATTAGGTCTTGCTGTATTCTTTCTGTGCACTGCAGTAATCCTACGTAGAAACTCTTGCATAATGTTAGAGAGACGAGCATGCAATGCACGATTTCATCCTGGAAGGAACAGAAAGGAATATATATGTATTGTATGTATATTGTATATAACTTTAAATATCTTGGTTAATGTTTCACAAAAAAGATAGGAAAGAAATTAAGTAAGTAAAACTAAATTGAACTAGGAATAACTTTTTCATATTCTGTTATTAAAAGGGAAAAATTAAAAAGCGTCCTTTCTGCAAACTAGTAAAATTATATGGTAATTTACCATTCATTATTAGGCTGCAAAACAGCTTGTATTGTAATAAACTTCATAAAGTAGTCCTACTGGAATTCTGCTACTGTTTTAATTAACAAACTCATCATACATTTTGGTCATTTATGTCTGTTTTATATATCAGGAAAAATGGGCTCCATCTCCAGTTGCATAACTGATGGTTGTTCTGTATAATGATTTGTAGTTAAAACAAGTAGCGGGTAGCTCCAGACTGTTATTAATGTAAATCAGATTATTTCAGCTTGCACTCCTCTTGTTCTTGATGTCTGTATTTGGGATGAGGTTTTGTTGTGCTTTTTTTTTCCAAAAAAATTTCCAAAAGATAAGTTCAGAGGAGGGCATGAAATAATAACCCAACTGCTTGCAATTACAAAGAAGTATTGATGTTAAACCTACTGGAGAAATTCACATGCATTTAAGCTGAGCAATAATTGCAGTTTGCAAAATCAGGGAAAGAATTCTTAAGCATGTTTATGAAAGGCTTCATTCACTACTATAAATTTATAAATGCATCCTACTCTGAGGTCATGATGTTTGCTGACAGAGGTTACTAAAAATCTGCAATATTAGGAAAACTTTGGCTTTTAAGAACCTAATAACAGTAGCTGTTGTAAATAAACACAGTAGTGCTCTTGCAGTGTTAAAGAGTAAGAAACAATTTCAAATAAATACCCAAATTCTATTCTAGTATGCAGGTAAGATTTAGATTCATATGAAGATACAGTTAAGCTCCTGAAGTAAGGAGATGCAAAGCAGAGCTGTGATCTTACAGAGGATTCAGTCAGGCCAAACAGCCTTAGAAACATAAGCATGTGGACCTCTGAAAAATTTTTAAAGGTGTGACAATTTCTTCCAGGCTTGAACCTGACTTATTTAATTCACTGCAATTTAAAGCAATTGAGACTGACTGAGGCTAGAGGAAAGGTTACTGTTTCTTAAATGAGAATATCTCCAGAGTTGCTGAGACTAACATCATAAAGCAGACCCCTAAGACAGGCGCGATCAAATTCCACAGCTTACCCTTTCTGAAGCAAGCTAGTACGAATGTGTGGACACATGGCATTAAACTGTATATATTTGTTGTACGTCTATGTTAAAAAATAAGTGTGGGAATGCAATGACAGAAAATCAGCATATAAACCAGTACAACCTTTAAAGGAAAGGCAGTTTTCTTGGAGGTGCATGACAAAAAAAAAATAGCATTAATGCTATGCATGGTCCTAGGTAAATTGACCATTGTTTGTTTGTTTGTTTGTTTGTTTTATTGGAGCTAAAGGGTTATTGAAGTATTGAATACAGAGAAGATGGTTTCCCCAGCAACTGTGCCTCCAGAAAAACGTTTTGGCTTGTTCTCTTGCTTATGGGTTTTACAGCATGTAGCCAAATGGTATCACTGGTAGGAAACAGATACCTAGCCTAGTTATCTCCAGTGTGGGTGCTGTTGGTGTTAGCAGCTATGGGAGTTCAGGAGGCAAAACCAAAAATCCTGTTGGAAGCAGTGATTGCAGCTCACCTCAGGTTGGTGCAAGCTGACTGCCTGAGACAAATAGTGTGATCCAGGAGGACCCATTTTCCATTTCCTGTAGATCTCAGAGAACACAGCCATTGGTGCACAAAAGGGCCCAGTGTTGCCCACCAGGAACCGTGGTCATTGTTCAAAGGGAAGGAAATGCAAGCCCTAATGCATTGTTTTTTTTTCTGTAGCAGTGTAAGTCAGTCTTAGTAGTTTGTTGTAATTAAGGAAAACTGTCTCACAGTAGCACTGTGATACAATCCACAAGACAGAAATCCTGAAGCATTTGCATTTTGAGTTAAGTATTTGGGGCACACATGATTGTACAATGAAGTGTTGAGTATTTGTCCAGCCAAAGAGAGGGAGAATTTAGGATTATTAAAATAAGGGACATATTA
Organism: Chlamydotis macqueenii; assembly: GCF_036417535.1. Lineage (NCBI taxonomy): Eukaryota > Metazoa > Chordata > Aves > Otidiformes > Otididae > Chlamydotis > Chlamydotis macqueenii. Next base: position 28,238,180 of record NC_141559.1, read on the forward strand.
CTCACTTTTAGTTTTATTAATCTAGGCTACTGATTTAATAGTATTTCTAGATTAAAGTGTTAAACTAGAATGAAACAAACGACACACTCTGTAATTGTAAACTGACTGAGGGCAGGCTATTGCAAACAGATTGCAGGTCTGTTGTGCTGCTTGACTACTCAGGCGAGGGGCTGCATTTTCAAAGGTTGTGACTTTGGATACACAGAGTTGGTAGGGACCTATTAGTCACAGCAAATAAAATTATCTTTAATCTGTTAAGCTAGTTCTTTCAAACACAGTTCTTATCAGTATATTTTAAAATCCTAGACTGGGACACTGATTTCTAGTTATGTTGTGATACTATCATAGCAATTAAACTATGAAACCTCAGTAACTCGTGCAACATCCGGAAGAGAGATTATTTATCACCAAGCAGCTTGACCAACATGTTGAACTGGGATTCCGATTTCCGGTGTACCTGCAGATAATGAAATCTAAAATGTTGCTATTGATCTATTTTCTAAAAAAAACCCAAACCAAACCAAATCAAAACAAAACAAAACCTGTCTCTGTGTCCAGGGTGTCCCAAGCTGCCTGTTGCTATGACACGAAGAAGAACAAAAGTCATTGATGGAGCGAAGTAAGGGTGCTTTCTGCAAAAGATAGGACAGCCTTCTGTACTACTTTCAGGACAAATGTTTGCCCTCTGTAACACCCTTCTTCTAATAAAGACCTGTAATGAAGAGAGGAGAAAAAAAAAGAATTATTCAGGAAAGCATTCTAGTTCAGCAACCTATTCATCACTGAAAAAGGAAAGAGTGTCTGTGTGGTGCAGCTAATTTGATCTGACTTGTAAAAAATTCAGTTTGGCACCACAGAAAACTATTTTAAATACCTTGAAATTTAGGTAATTCACCTATGTGCAGATACCTACACCAAGGCATCCAGTGCCTTTTTATACATTTAGATGGATGACAGTGATGTCACAAACCCTGCAACAGCTCTGTACCCTTCTGGAATGACAGCTAGAGGCTAGAAGGGCATGGATCTCCTACAGCATCTAGCATGGCAAAATATACCTTTATGTTGATCCTCAAATCTCACTCTAATGATTGGGAAACTTGACTAAATCAACTAAATAGATGAACACAGTTTGTAACTTTTCTGGATAATATATTTTCCTGGTGCCCTCCCGCTCCCAAATATGTTTCTTTTTTTTTTTTTTTTTTGTGGTGATTGTTTGTTTGTTTCAGAGTTAGCAGCAGCAAATAGTATTGGCAGAGCTGCTAGGGAAAACTGCCTGTTTGAAAGTGCTGATGGCCTTCCCACTCCTTGACTTATTGTTAGAATGAGAAGTGGCAAGGTCTTTCTTCTCAAAGATAGTTTATCACTCTCTGCAGATGGTAATTTCTGAACCTCTTTCCATCTAGTGCACGTAAACCAGAAGTACATGGGAAATACTGGACCTCTATGGAAAATGCACTCTGCTCTGCTTCCTTTGAAAAACGTTTTCTGCCCTGCATAATCAAGAAGACAGCAGGGCAGAAAGAACTGGTGGGATTCAGTTCATTAGTCCCAAATGGTATCAACTGTATTCCATCAGTCAGTGAAGTCAGAGTTGTCCTCTGAATGTTTAACAGTTAGCCCCTTCTCATAGTCTCTCCCTTGCGTCAAAGCAAATCAAAGGCTTTGTCAAGACAGAGGTCTAATTCCAAAGTGCCAATCTGTACCAAGGAGTAAAATACCTGGTAAAATTAACATCTGTTAACTTGTGGAATGTTCAGGGCTCTGATGATATAAATTTCAAGTTGCTTAAATGCCACTTGATTTGCTTGGAATAGACAGCTGTGTCTCTGAAAATCTTTACAGTATAGGCTAAATTGCAATAAAGGGTATTATGTGTATTCTTTTTTTTCCCTTTCAATTAAGCACACATTAAGAGTGCTATCCTTTGCACTTACTGTCTTTATTCATCCTAGACTTAATGTGACTATTGACATTTTAGGGCTCTGAAACTGAAAGCATGGCCTTTGTTAGTTGTGTAGTCCAGTTAAAATCTAGACAGTATATTTTTCTGTTCTGTTGTTGATGTTTTAACAGAGTTAGTCATGTATGCATGACTGAATCCATCTCCTTTCAGGTTAAATGCAACTAATATCACATGAAGGAACTGATTAACATCCCTAGTAGGGGGAATTCAGCTCTTTAATAGAATTACTCTGTAGTACACTGAAATTCAAGATAATCCCTTTCAATCAAGTTATATTTGAACAGATATTTTTCTCCAGATCAGTAGGTGGGTTCTTTATAAGAACTGCATATTTATTTGTCCCATTTAAAAGAAACTAATTTTGACAATGCGTATATTTATGCTTCACTGGCCTACTAAGCATTATTATCTTGCAGTTCAGTGACTTTCAGATGTGCGTTCCTCTAAGACACTTAATGGTAGAGCATTGTTCAGTGAACTCTGGCACAGTCCTTTATAAAACTTGCATGCATGTCTTAATAACTGCCTTACATCACCCGTGTCAAGAAAGGGAGCATACCGTTGCCTGGAATGAATGTTATGTATGCCCATGATGTTCTGCAGGAATGGCCAAGAGAAATTAACATGTCTGTCATTAATACTTAGGCATCTGTGGCCCAGTATATGATGAGATGGTAATTTAATGTTTGTGCTGATGCCCTCATCTTTCTACATTATTTGTTAGCTGCTTGTGCCTGTAGTTTGAAGGCAGCCATAAAGTGCATACTGCTGTGTATGCCCTGTATAGGCCATATCTACAGTTGGCATTCTGCCTGAATTCCTACTGGAAGTGGCTTTGGGGCTGTGTAAACACCTTAAACATCCCTGTAAATGCTTAGAAGAGCACAAGTTGGTACAGGACAAATCCATGCCAGGGACAGTTTTAGTAATTCAGCTGTAGAGATGAGAGAGTGCCAAGCTTGAAAACATACTGTGCCACTGCTTAATATATTAGTATAGACTTAATTTTGTAACTTTCTCATTGGCCTGAAAGGAAGATTATGGAATTCTCCACCAGCCTATGGGTGGGTTCAGAGAGTAGGAAGAAAATGGTCCCCATATTTTTCTCATTCTCCTTTACCTTTTTTGATTACCTCATCTGATTGACATTTAATGAGCTGTTGTAGTGAGTGTAACATATGCAGTATAGTGGCTAGCTAATGTGAAAATATAAATTTCAACTACAGTTACAACAGTTTATGATATTTTCTAGTATTCAAGACATAAATTAGGGCTTATTTTTTGTGGCTAGCCCAAGCCATGCTGATGATAGAACTTAATATATTTATAATTAAGTAGATCCTGGAAAGAAGCGGAAGACTAAATACTTGAGGTTTAGAAAAGATCCTGGGAATTTCTGCAAAGAGGGGAAGACTCCTTCTGCCCTGTAGAGTATCAATGTTTGAACTTAATATGTTCTTCCTCTTGAATTTTCTAATTGTATCAATCCTGGGTGCCATTTTTGGTTGTTGTTCGTTGGCTCTTTTGTGTCTTTAGTTGGATGCAGTATCTTCCATGTATTTTTCTAAAACACAATGTTTGACTTGATCACCAGGAGCCTGGGAGTTCTCTCCCTTCTCGTTTCCCAGAGATTTAGAGGAACGAATAATGAAGAAAATCTAGAGTTTACAGCTCACCTGGAAAACTGGGCAATAGCATAAGCTTGATCCCTTGTAACAACTGGCAGGTCTGAAGGGCTGCGGAGCATTCATCAGGCACAGACAGATGGATATTGCCAGGCTCTTTCCAGAGATGTGGCTCTGCAGAGTAGCAGATGAAGTATCTGTCTCATTCCTGTCTCTACTCTATTCCTTCTAGGATGGTTATTTGCCCGTTGCTCATAGATCTGGCATTGAAAGTTGAACTATTGCACAGCCACCTGCGTTGTGCAGTTTTCACAAGGGTGTGAGAATCTCTACAGAAGTTGTTTCCTGGGCATTTGTTTTTTTTTTTCTCTGAAACTCAGTAGAGATCTGAAGAAATATATTATTGAATCTTGCATTACTTCTGCACATCAGGAAGTGAAATACAGTGGGGGGGCCTGTGGTTGTGTTGTATGAAGCATGTAAGTGACCCCCTGCAGGTTTCACAATGATTGTTAAAAAGGCAGGCTGCACTCTGCACATAATCCTCATCCATCCCCTGGTATGTAAACATCAGCTAAGGAGAAGTACATGAAAGTCCCTGAACGAGTCCAGTCTCCTGTTTTTGCTGGTCCTGCATATTAATATTTCCAACAGTTAAAGTTTCTACAGTTTATGTCTGGAGATGGGATTACTTTATGCTTATGTGTCAGGTTAGTAAAGAAGGCTTTTCCTTCCAAACCTTAAAAAAAAGTATTTAAATAATACTTTTTTTTTTTGTCATTAAATGCTGCAAGAATCTGAGAATCTCAGGAATGTCAAGCCCCTAAAAGATGCCATTGTATCCTTTTAGGCAAGAGATTATCAAATAAACTGACCATGTGTTTGAGACAATGGGTTCCTAAAGCAAAGATTGAAAATCTGCCACCTTTACCTATGTAGTTCCAACCCAGTCAGGCATTTAATGCAAGAGTTCTCAGTTGAGGAAGGCTGACAAAATCTGGCCTGTGATGATTATGATTGAATATTGCAACCAGCTCATCAAAGACAGGTTGTGTCCTGATCCCAGTGATTCTCAAGAATATGGTCAGCTCAAAGAACTACATTCAGACCTTGGAATTTGACCCTGAGGAGTTCTCAAATCATGTGAATCAAGGAAAAAATATTTTTAAAGAATTTGAGAAATCTACCATATTGGGGAAGAAAAACAGGTTTTGTCAGAAAAATATTCCTAAACTTTCTTGATTTTTTTTTTTTTTTTTTTTTACTTAGGCTTTAACTGGAATTCAGGACTTATTTAGTCAAATCATAGGATTTCATGTGACCTTTAGGTTTTGTTACCCACCAGCCAACTCAGAAAACAATCCTCTTCAGCGAGCAGCTCCTCAAACTGGTCTAGTCATATAAAGAGATTACCTTTTGGGAATTTGAGCTAAGAGATTCTCTCTGTTCAGATTCTTTGGCAATATTTGAATATACTGAAAATTTCCTAAATATCAAAATCAAGAGTTATTGGAATAAATGGCTCATAGTTGAGGTAACTTATTTCTTAAGACCTTTAGATGGAAAATTAAAGCATGAATTAGTCATACTGCCAGAAAAGTTGTTCCCTGTCACAGCCTTTCCATTTCTCTTCTACTCTAAACCACTAATGAACACTCTAGCTGTAGAAGAAGCACAAACATTGTGCTCCCTAGTTTGTACTTTTGGCAGTTCATAATACATCAGTGTCTGCACTGTCAAATTCTGCTTCAGATCAGATGGCCACAGATCTGGCATTGAGGCAAGTATGTTTAAATCTCACAGAGCCCAAAGAAGCGGGGAAGTCTCTGCAGGTTTAGATATGAATACAGCCCTTTCTTCAGCCAGGTGTTTTGGAATTAGAAGTTTTCACTAAAATTACTGGCATAATCCCTGCTGCAAATAGTCTCTGTTTCCTCTCTGTACTGGTAAGGTACTACTCCCAGTGTATAAACAAACGGTGATTCATTAGCACAATGACACAGAACAACAGATGACCTTGCATATGAATGGGTTATTCTTCTACTTCAGTTATGGTAATGAATCATTTCCCTCTTGTGCTCCTCCTTTCACTTCTGCGTGAATACATTTCTTATTATTCAGAATTCTCATCTTGAAAGAACAGTTGTCCCTGGAGGTCAAGAGGGGAAGGATCCTTACTGGTAGAAAGCACAGAGGAACACAACACCGCTGAGTTATTAGGCAGCCTCCTGGTTATCAGTGCCTCTGTTTACTGTTTTACGTTGGACCACACTTTCCTCTTAACAGTTTGTGTCCTCCTGACATGAGGTATGTTTCACGCATGCAAGCATAAATTGTACATGAAAATTCTTATTTCCTCTATAAAGATTTCATTGAAATTTAGAGACCAGATAAATGTAAATTCTGGCTAAGAACTTCAAGACTGTTAATTGGAAAATCCATTAAAATAAATATATTTCGTCAGTATTTAGAAAGCAGTTAGCATGTTTCAGTTTTCTTATTCTGCAGCCCACCTGAATACAAGGGAAGCCTTGTTGTGAACTTGCTACCCCCACAAGCTCTTCATGTTTCTTAAAATACTTCAATATGCAGATTTCCTGAAGGGCTTCCACAAACTAGCACTTAGGCGCCTCTGGATGGATGTTTTTTCTGGAACTTTATTGCTTAGGTAAATCTTATAACCATCACCTCACATTTAAATAATCCTTTTGGCACTTGGCCATTTGTCCCTGTTGCATATCAGTGGTAAACAGCTGAATTGGCTGACTTTTAAATACAAAAACATTGTGTTCCAGCTGAAGCTGTTAATGAAAAGACTACTGAAAAGACTGTTGGTGGAAGCTTGCAACTGCAACAGTCCTGTTCCTAGAAGTACAATATTAACAATGGCTTTGTAAGTCTGAACATTGCCTTTGGCAAAGGGTACGTGCAGTATACCACCCAGTAATTGCCGGAGCATGGGTTTACACACCTAAACTGTTTACATACTGCTTAGACTTGAGGTGGGAAAAGTGGAGGCTCACTGACATTTTTCAAATGCTTAATAACTTGCTGCAAAAGAAGGAAAATATTTCAGAGTCCATCGACAAAACAGGCTTAAATTGTAGCAAAGGAGGTTTGAGATAGACATCAGGAGAAAAAAAAAAAACAACCTTCCTAAAGATAAAGATGAATTAATCACAGAAATAGACTGCCTAGAGGTTTTTGAGCCTCAGTCACTGAATGTTTTTTAAGAGCAGTTAAATAAACCTTGGCAGAGATGCAGCTGATCCAGCCTCAGGGCAGATAGATGGACTTAATAACCTCATGAGCTTTTTCCTAGCCTAAGCTCTGTAATTCCATCACTGCTCAAAGTCACACTAGAACGGCGTGGCAAAACAGGGAACTGCACCTTCTGCACCAACTCCTGCTACCATTACAGCTAATCATCCTTTCTTTCTTAGGAATAGCTTGAAAAGCCCAAATGTGCTTATTTACTTTGATCAAGATACTGTGTTATTGCTTTTTTTTCCTAGTGCTTGCCTTTCCTCTGCGCAGAAAGTGACTTTTAGTCAAAAGGCCAGCATAATGTGTCGCTTACATCCTGCATAGGATTTGTGCAGCTGGACTCAGGAATAGTACATCTGCAAAAGTAAAGGTAGACAAAGATCTTTCCTTACCAGTGCACCAGAATAAACCAGTTATGAGCTGCTATAGCAATAGGCAAAGAGAAAGTTGTCATCTCTGTTTCTGGAGATACAGCAGCCCTAATGTTTCATACAAGTATGGATTGTAGTCAGTTCTCCACACCAGAAATTAAACAACGGCCAAGGGTCTACGTAGGTCAGAACCATACTTCATGTTGGCAGTAAGGATTTGGTCACTGAATCTTTTATACAGGCTTCCCAAACAATGAAGACATGTGACTTGTCGTCACGCCAACCTTAAAAATCTTCAGATTCTAAATAGAATGACTATCCTGACTTCCTTTTGCTAGGTGACTCTTCTCCATATTCTTATGAGTAATTAAAAAAAAGAAAAACCCAAACCCAAACAAAAATAATAAAGCGCATAATAACATGACTATACGGAATGAGTTCTATAAGACTGGAAATGCTGCAGCTACACTGAAAATTTCCTGAGATAGAATCCAGCCAAGGGAGTTCTCTGAGTTCTTCACTGATCCTCATTCATATTTTTGCATTTCTGTTTACTTCATATTGATTTTTATGATACTGTGACTACAAGCATGTAGGCCCTGAGAAGAATGAAGTACATCTGAAATGAAATACGCTGCTGTTATATTTTAATTTCTGGTAATAAAAATTATAATGATTTGTTGTAACTCTGGGTGAGTATCTGTCTCATCATTTCCAACTGTAATGGAAAAATTAGAAGGAAAAAAACCAGTTCTTCTTTTCTACATTTCATAAATCTGAGGTAAAGGTTATAGATTAATGTTGTACTACTGAAAACATTTTTCTAAAGCACCAAGATATTATTCTAAGCAGTTTAAACATGTGGATACATGAATCTATTAAATTCTTCTGAGAAAATATTAGATGTAACATTTTTTTTTTTGCTTTTCAAATCTCATGTGCAGCCTTTCCAAGCCAAAGAGTCTGTTTAAATCAATGGGACTTCTTGCATTACACGGTTGCTCTGGAAAGAAGTACATGAAGAACCTGAGGAGAAAAGACTAAACAAATACTACTTTGATTGCCAGCACTAGATCCAAATTCACATTGCAATGGTTTTGGCATCATCTAAAGGTTTCAGTGATCATATGGAGAGCCTCTAGGCAGCTACTGAACCTGAGAAGTGTGACAGAGAGTTAGACCAGTGGGTGGACTCAGTCAGAAGAGCCTTCTTCTGGTGATAGATGTAGTTTCCTAAAATATCATCTGTGTTGCAGCTGAGAGTCAGCAAATCCTTAAGAGAGAAATTCTAATGTGTTCAGGTAAACAGAAAAAAAAGCAGACTGTCTGGCCTAGTGACATCTCATAATGATCAATAAAAGGCAGCCTTCAACCCTGCTATTCATATGTCTCTTTTTCTCATGAAGAGAGATTGATGGAAGAAACTACATACTGAATGAAAGTATTGACACCACGTTCTGCAAGGTCATATCCACAGGTATCTGAAAGAAGAAAATGTTGATTAAAAAAATGAATGTGAGAGAAGTCTTGAAGATGAAGCTAGGAAAGCCACTCAGGAAATGTGAAGTTATGAAGAGAACACATAAATATCCTAAATTCTACTTTGACTTGCACTGCAGAAAAGCAAAATGATTTAGTGGAACATGAGTGGCAAGTTTGTCCCTAGAAGTAAAATTTATTTCAGCTCAGAAAAACACATTTAAAATACTATACAGGTGTTCAAGAAAGAATTGGAAGTTGTTCTGGTTTTTTTTTCCTTTTTCCTTAAGCTGCCATTTTGTGCTCTGTAGCAAAGGAGTACCTTCAAAAGAGAAACAAGCTCTAAGAAGCATGGAATCAGTTTAAAAATGAACTTGAGTTAAGCTTCAGTTTTAATAGGGCCTTTATTTAAAGTAATTTGACATTTGCTGTGTTTCCAGATCAAATAGAAATATAAAATGTGATGAGATGCGAAAGAAGATTGATCATAGGTGCATCAGCCAGATCTGCTATGTTTTGGAGGTTTCACAGTAACACCCAACTCCCACTTACGGCTAAGCAACACTTATTTACGTGCATTCCTTAAAGTAACTTGTTCAATATTCAAACTCTCCCTTTGGTTTTCAAAAGCTCTGTACTTCTTCCACCTTTAATGACGCACTCCATCCATTACCAAACCCATGTTTTCATCTCTTTTGTACTTCCACTCTCATCACTCTTTTCTGTGGATCAAATATTCACCAAGTCACCTGACTCTTGTCAGACACGGAGTTCATTACTTGTAGGATCGGTAGAGTATGCAAACTCCAAAGGCTAACTGTGGTACAGGTCAATTTAAAATCTTCAGATGTGCATGACTGGGTAGATGACAATTGGAGAGGGTGCTGGGTTAGGAGAAGAGTATGGCAGAGCAATGGCCAGCAGATCCATCCTCTTATCTTTCTCCTATGATGGAATGCAAGATGCTGCATCTCAGAAGAGGTTCATATAGAGTATTTGGTCCTATAGAGTCATTGGTCAGATAGAGTATTTGTGGCTCTATCAAGCCTCTAGGCAGATAATCCCTGATGGTTATACTACCAATCTTCTGCAGACCAAGCATTAATGTAAGAACATTAAATGTGTGGGGGAAAAAAAAGCGCATTATTGTGAGAAAAGAATTGGAAAAATCTGAAGTAGATAAATATAGAATCAGGACTGCCGTTTAATAATAGATGTCATTCTAGGATGATGAACAGCTAGTCAGGGTGCTGCTTAAGCTTAGAAAAATTAGAAGAAACTTGCACTGTGTTTGTCATATCCAAGAGGAGATCAAAGTATATGCTTGGATGTAATCCAATCAGCAATAAAATCATTACAGTTCTTTTTCTAGCAAATCCAGTCAATACGTCGATCATACAGATTAACACTCCTACGATAGCAGATGACAAAGACGCAGTTGATGAGTTCTATCAACAGCTTGAAGAGACATTCATTAAAAATGAAGCAAAGCTATCACCCTTGCAACTGGCGACCTAACAGTGAAAGTGTGGCTGTCGGATGTATAAACTCTCCAAAACAAGAAATGGGAAATGACTACTCATCTTGGTTTACTGAATGAAAGAGGGATCTGGTTGAACTTTGTTGCTTTAATGTTCATTCATTCTTCATTTAACACCTATATTGAATGTCCAATGTATTTGTATAGATGAGTATGGCATCCTGACTAAAAGCCAAGTGATGCTGAGGGATGAAAACATAGCAAGCAAAGAACACCCTGAGTCGGAAGATCAATTGTTGGCTTTTTGAATGTCAACAGATAGATATTCAGCAGCCTATTGCTTCTTGTCCAGAGGCAGAAAAAACTATGTGATGTCTGTCCAGAAGAGGTTGGTGGTATTGGCATGGAGGAGTAGTCAGTTCACCCAAATGGGTTATGGAGTAAAACTGCCAAGTGCAAGCTACCAGTAAACACATCCTGATAAGCTGGTACTGGGCTCTGAACATCCACGAACAGCAGCATGCAACCATTTCATTAGGCGGTGTGTGAAAGAGCAACATATGCTGCCTGGAAATTTTCTACGTGTATAGAGAATGTATAGAGCTTTGAGAGAAGCTGTGAAAAGATTTGCAAACTAAAAAGGAATGGCATGTCCCACCCATCCCCTGTTCTCCGGGTAGCAAGTCAGTTGTGCCAGTGAGATAACAAGGCAAGGTGCAGTCCTAGGTAATAGGCAGCAAATGCCGGAGTTAGTGAAAACCACAAGTGAAAACCACATTAAAGACCTTAATGTGGGAGGGAATGAAATGCCTGTATACTGACTCAGTTACCACAGATACGATGCAAGCAAACATTACCTAGTTATCAACTGCAGAAGCAATAGATAAATTCAGTTATCTGGAAACTTCTATATGCAACCACAAAGATATTCAAGGCAGAATTTCAGTTCAGCTGTATCTTCTCACAGAGAAACATATGAGAAACCCTAGAAACATATAGAAAAGTACGGAAGTTCAACAGGTGAAAAGCTTATTTTTTTTCAATACTCACTTGGAGAAGCAAATTGTAGAAAACTAAGCCTGATCACAGAAAAAGAGCTGAGATGTGTAGGCTTTATGCATATTGTAGATAGAAAAGAATAAAAATGCTTGTTAGAAATATTGAAAGATAGAAGTGGTCTCCTGTAAGAAATCGTCAGGAGCAACTTCGGTATTTTGGTGCTTAAGATATAAAGAAGAGAGAATGAGAGATTTACAAAGGAGGCAATGACTGTGCTTTCTATCAGACGGGAACAACTAGAACGATATGGAAAGGTGGGGTGTACTGTACTGTACTCTGCATTTCAACAATGCATTCTCTTAAGAAGGCTTCTAAACATTCTGTCAGAAAAGTTCCCAGCCAGATCCATTGCTTTTTCTTTTACTGTTCAGAGTTGACCAGTCCTGAATTCTCTTGCATTTCTTGTGAGCCCCTCAGTGGCTTACTTGAAATGCCATCTTAAAATCTGCTTTTTACAGATAAGTCTTCTTTGAGCAAGACACATACTGAAATAGACCATAGAGTAGTCTGTAAGCAAGTGAACGTACGAAGAGCATCTTATTGCAACTTTGGTCATTTGGCACAATAAAAGATTAGTAACTGTTCTATTTAAGACTTTGGTTTTTGACACTTTTTAAGCCCAAGGTAATGAAGAAAAGAAAAGCAGTAAAAGCTTATTCTTCACCTGATTTTCTTCCCATTGTACATGGATCAATACTTTGTAAGCTTAGCCTGTGTTCCAGGTGTATCTTCTAAAACATTGTCAAAAACACTGCCACCAGCAGTGTCTGCACATAATTTATGTAGATCTCATTCCAAATTACTTAGGCTGGTACTAGAAGGAAGTATTAATGTCATCAGTGTGCAGTATCCATCTTTTGGCAACTGTCCTCCCTAAGAAGATCAGGTTAGTTATATGCTACATGACTCTAATGAAGTAATACTGAGAGGCAAACAGTAGTTAGCCTTAATATGGATAAATCTTCTCCAATTTTAGGTCTTTGAAATCCAGTTCTTCTGTATTTTTTACCTCACTGTTTTCACAGCCTTTCTATATTGCCCACTTGTACTTTTCTGAGTCATGCCTACAGTAATTGAAAACTAGTTTTACTTATTTGATGGAAAATCTAGACAGATTGAAATACAGCACATTGTGTTTCTGCTCTCTGCTGCTCTTATGTCCAGACTTTGAACAACAGCCACACACTTTATCATGCTCATTACATTTTATTGTGTCTACTGCCATACAGTTCTTTTCCCCAAGACTTATTACTTTAGAAGAAAATGTAATTATCTAACAGTTTCCTGGACCACTTTCAAATACTAGGTTGCAAAATACGTAAGTGCAAAGAACCACAAAGATATCTGCACTCAAAACAACAGATTCAATAGGATAACTGGACTTTTCAGTACTTTTTTCCTCCTTTTTCTCTCCTCAAAAATAAAACCTCCAAACCACCTATTCTGCTTCTGACTCCTGCAGTATCTCCATCCACCCTTTCTATCATTTATGCATTTAATTGTACTGTTTTCCTCCTTTTGATGCATAGAGTGATCAAATTAAACTAGTCAGTATGTAATCAAGGTAATGTTGGACTTTGTTCTGTATATTTCAGTTAAAGCTGACCCCATATTAATCGCTTATGGTCTGATTTAGATAATTGCTTTTAATTTTTAAATCAACCTGGTTTCGTGCTGCAAGGAAGAAATTTGGAGACTGGCATTCTCCCGGTTCTAATATCTGTTTTCTACATCATAAATTGCAGAGTTTGTGCTGATATTACAGAAATAGTTGGAGAAGGCTTCATGATTTCCAGAACCTAATGCAGGAGATTAATTCTCTGCCCCTTCCTCTCCCATTTATAATTTTTGCAGTCTGTGAAATACAATGCAGCTTTGCAGTCATACTGATGCTGTTCAGCCTCCCCTCTCGTCTATTTTCTAGGAAAAACCCCAACTACTTTTTCAGGATTTATTCTTAAAAAATTAAGAACGGCATAAGACCAGAAAAAGGAAAAAAAAAGATGATGTTTGATTAGCAGATCAAATGCACAAAATGATAACTTGGGGTTTATCCAAAGGACGTTTTTTCTTTACCCAGACATGCTTTTTCTCCTTGTTGCTGTCATATTGATTAGTGAAGCACCAAACAATCCATGTAATTATTCACCAACTGCAGACCATCTGGAGTTAGGAATTTGCGATCTCTTTCTAGAAATGTATCTACACTGGGTTTCCTGTATGCTTTTGAGCCTAGTACTTAATCACCACATGTGGGAGGTGTTAACTAGGGAATTGCCTTTCCAGTCTAACTACATTATCATTTATATTGTGCTGTAAATGTCTATAACATTTAAAATGTTTTACAAAGGGTTAGAAGTGCACCACACATAACAGCTCGTACCCCAAAGAGCATAGAGTTGAAGTGCACAAGTAGGTACCATAAAATAAAAGGCAAATGATAACAGGAGAGTGGCTGCTAGAGAGGTAAAGGAACAGATGTCAGAAATTTTTTGGAGGGGGAGGTGAGTGAGGAGGAGGGAAGCTGTTCCCATGTGAAAGATGATCTAAAATGGGGAGTGGGCGAAGGAAACAATTTGGAGTTTCTTACAAGTATGTCTGCTGTCCTATCAAGAAATGTTTGTGCTTTTGAAAGCATAGCTAAATTTGACAGGAAAAATAAACCTTTTAAACATACTATCGTAAAAAGAAATGTAAAAACCCTGTTCATTGCAAGTTCTAGACATACTATGAACATGCATAGATGAACATGAATTACGAAAGTAACTCTTGTCATCAAAATAATGCACCTCTTAAAACCAGAGTCTCTCCAAAAACTCGTGAACTCATCATAAACTGCATGTCTCCTTCTCCAGAGACCAGGCAAAACAAAGCAGCCTGAAGAAAGACCTGAAGATCAAGAACTTAGATAGGAAGGTCAACAGTCTGGCTTTGTGGACATGAAGCAGGAAGGCCGGAGGCTTGTTCCTCAGGTGAGGATAACACAATGGGTGTCAGACTCTGGCCATCTTATAGTTAAACTAGAGATCGCCCACATTTTTCACTGTGGTGTTTCAGATATGCCCAGTGATGACTGGGAAAGACACGCCTTTGCAACATGGTATTTTTGGTTGAGACTTCAGAAATTTTTTTTTGTTTCAAGATGCCGCAGAGACAGCTCTATCATTATTGTTGAAGTTACAAATATGTGTTCATAAGGAATCATTAGATATGAAGGCATCTCTGTTTGGGATAATGTCTCCTGGCTGAGGGAACATCCATACTGCTTCGTGCACTAGTTAGTCTCTGCAGAGCTAGTTTCTTCAGCTCTTATGACACATGTAGCGAGGCTATTGACTGTATAGTCTGAAGTAACAAAAGCCAACTTGTTTATCAGTATTTCTGTACAGTATCTGGCCCTCCTTCCAAGATACAACAACTTTATTTTAAAAAGAGGGGAAACAGATAGATTTGTGACATATGAGTTTTCCTCCAAAGGCATGCCAAAACGCAAACATATGGCCTCCATCTCTTTATGCTAATAAATATTACAATGCTGTGGCCTGAGCTCTGACAAAGGCATGTCAGGCCTTATAACTATATGACTAAGGTCTTCTGGTATAATCTGTCCTGCTACTTAACAGAAAATGGACCCTGTCCTACTGCTGAGCTATGCTGTGGCATGGCAAACTTTAGTTTGAAGAGAGCTTTAAACTAAAGTTGCTGGGGGAGAGGAAGCACAATCCATCCTACTCCTACCAGTTTGATGCCAGTGCCAGCAACAGATGTCCAGAGCCTGGGGAAGTATCAAAGGTCAGCAAGACAGCACCTGAAGAGCAGCACAAAGGACTTCCAGCCACTCCAGCTCGCAAGTAAGATTCATCAGGGGCCCAACTTAAATGCCTCTATGCAAATGCACATAGCATGGGGAATAAACCAGAAGAGTTAGAGACCTCTGCACGCCTGCAAGGCTATGATCTTGTTGGCATCATGGATCTGCAGTGGGATGGCTGCTATGACTGGAGTGTTGGAATGGAAGGATATAGGCTCTTTAGGTAGGGCAGGCAGGGAAGACAGGGAGAGGGTCTTACCCTCTATCTCAACGACCAACTGGAGTGCACAGAGCTCCACCTGGGGATGGATGAGGAGTTGACAGAGAGCTTATGTATCAGGATTAAAGGGAGGGCAGGGACAGGGGGTAGGGGTCTGCTGCAGGCCATCCGACCAGGAAGACTGAGCGAATGAGGTAATCTCTAGACAGATAGGAGCAGCCTCACAGTCACAAGCCTGATCCTCATAGGGTACTTCAACGACCCTGATTTCTGTTGGAGTGACAACACAGCAGGGCATAAGCAATCCAGGAGGTTTCTGGAATATGTGGATGATAATTTCCTTCTCCAAGTGACAGAGGAGCCAATGAGGAGTGGTGCTATGCTGGACGTTGTTCTCACCACAAGGAGAACCTGATGGGGAATGTGAAACTCAAGGGCAGCCTTGGCTATAGTGACCATGAAATGGTAGAGTTCAAGATCCTTAGAGCTGTGAGGAGGGTGCACAGCAAGCTCACTAGCCTGGATTTCAGGAGAGCAGACTTTGGTCTCTTCAGGGGTCCGATTGGCAGAGTATCATGCGATAAAGCCCTGGAAGGAAGAAGGGCCCCAAAAAGTGGTTAATATTCAAGGATCACCTCCTCCAAGCTCAGGAGTGATGCATCCCAACAAAGTAGTCAAGCAAAAACACTGGGAGGCCTGCATCAGTGAACAAGTAGCTCCTGGACAAACTCAAACACAAACTGGAAGCCTACAGAGGGTGAAAGCAAGATAAATTGTCTGAGCAGCCAGGGATCAGGTTAAGAAAGCTAAAGCCCTGATAGAATTAAATCTGGCCAGGCAGGGATGTCAAGGAAAAAAGAAAAGCTTTTAAGATTTTTTTTTTTCTTTTTCTTTTTTTTTTTTTTTAAAAGAAAAGCTTCTTTAGGGCCATTGGGGATAAAAGGAAAACCAGGGAGCATGTGGGCCCTCTCTGGGAGACCTGGTTACTCAGGAAAAAAGAGGAGACTGAGGTACCCAAATACTTTTTTGCCTCAGTCTTCACTGGTGAAGGCTCTAGCCACATCACCCAAGTCACAGAAGGCAAAGGCAGGGACTGGGAAAATGAAGAACCACCCACTGTAGGAGAAGAGCAGGTTTGGGACCATCTAAGGAATCTGAATTTGCACAAGTCCATGGGACCTGATGAGATGCACCCATGGGTCCTGAGGGAACTGGCGGATGATGCTGCTAAGCCACTGTCCATCATATTTCAGAAGTCGTGGCAGTCTGGTGACCTTCCTGCCAACTGGAAAAGGGAAAAGATAAGCCATTTTTAAAAAGGGGAACAAGGAAGACCTGGGCAACTACAGGCCGGTCAGTCTCACCGCTGTGCCCAGCAAGGTCATGGAGCAGATCTTCCTGGAAACTATGCTGCAGCACATGGAAAATAGGAGATGATTGGTGATGGCCAACACAGCTTCACTAAGGGCAAATTAAGCCTGACTAATTTGGTGGCCTTCTATGACGGTTACAGGTTTGGTGAATAAGGGAATACCAACTGATGTCACCTACCTGGACTTGTACAAAACATTTGTCACTGTCCCACACGACATCCTTGTTTCTAAGCTGGAGAAGACATGAATTTGATCAACAGATCACTTGGTAGATCAGGAATTGGCTGGATGGCCACACTCAAAGAGCTGTGGTCAACGGCTCAATGTCCAAGGGGAGACCGGTGACGAGTGGCATTCCTCAGGGGTTGGTATTGGGACCAGCACTGTTTAACATCTTTGTCAGCAACATGGACAGTAGGATAGAGGGCACCCTTAGCAAGTTTACCGATGACACAAAGCTGTGTGGTGCAGTCGACACGCTGGAGGGAAGGGATGCCATCCAGAGGGACCTGGACAGGCTGGAGAGATGGGCCCATGAGAACCTCATGAAGTTCAGTCAGGCCAAGTGCAAGGTCCTGCACATGAGTTGGGGGAATCTCAAGCACAAATACAGCTGGGCAGAGAAAGGATTGAGAGCAGCCCTGAGGAGAAGGACTTGGGAATGATGGTAGATGAGAAGCTCAACATGAGCTGGCAGTGTGTGCTTGCAGCCCAGAAAGCCAACCGCATCCTGGGCTGCATCAAAAGAAGCATGGCCAGCAGGTCGAGGGCAGTGATTCTTCCCCTCTACTCTGCCCTGGTGAGACCCCACCTGGAGTACTGTGTCCAGCTCTGGAGCCCCCACAATAAGAACATGTTGTAGCAGGTCCAGAGGAGGGCCACGAAGATGACCAGAGGGCTGGAGCACCTCTCCTATGAGGACAAGCTGAGAGAGTTGGGGCTGTTCAGCCTGGAGAAGAGAAGGCTCCAAGGAGACCTTGTAGCAACCTTCCAGTACTGAAAGGGGACCTTCAAGAAAGTTGGAGAGGGACTTTTTACAAGGGCATGTAGTGATAGGGCAAAGGGTAGTGCTTTTAAACTGGAAGAAGGTAGATTTAGAGCAGATATGTGGAAGAAATTCTTTACTGTGAGGGTGGTGAGGCACTGGCACAGGTTGCCCAGAGTTGTGGATGCCCCATCCCTGGAAGTGTTCAAGGCCAGGTTGGATGGGGCTTTGAGGAACCTGGTGTAGTGGAAGGTGTCCCTGCCCAGGGTAGGGGCGTTGGAAGTATATAATGTTTAAGATCCCTTCTATCCCAAACCATTCTATGATTCTGTGGTTGTCTACACAAACACTAATTCGTATGGACCAAATTCGTGCCAGGCAGCATGCTAACAAATAATATAAATGGTCATGATCTAGTGCTGAAATTCATGCCCTATTTAGACCATGGTACACTTGTACAGACATAACAACAGCATCTAGATAATTCAGAACAATTTATAGGCAGCAGATAATGACCAGGAAGCCTCCCTAACACACTTGACTTTCTCTGGTTTCTCACAGACTGTACCTGAGGAGTAGGAGCCACCGAGCAGGCTGGAATAATCCATCTGCTATTGGGATGTCAGCTGCTACCCATATTTTACCACACTGATTGTGTCTGGTTCTCTCATTCATTCGTTCACTGTGATGTACTTTAATCTTATTCTTAAATAATTTGTCATCCCTTCCCATCTTGTAGCATCTCGAGTTTCTTCTCAGCAATCTCCATTCTATACCAAATTAATTAAAAATAGTTATTAATATTAATTTCAGATCCCTGTAGAATCAGTCTTGATGCTAGGCCACAGATAGTTAGTTAGTGAGCTGATTTTTGTAACAAGTTGCATATGGCTAACAAAGGGGCAGGAAAATTATGTGAAGAATGATTCTCTGTACTGATTCTGTAATTAAGAAAAGGTGAGAAGCAGTAAATATCACCAAATTTGGCATATAGGCTTAGCAATGTTTTACATTCTATCACACTTATTCCCATTCTGTCTCTCTGAGCAGGCAGCTGCTAGACTTAACTACAGTAAGAGAATGTCAGAAAACAGAAGCAAAATATTTTGATCTGAGGACTGCAGAGCTGTGGGTGGTGTAAACTGTGGCCTTCTTGTAGATCAGAGACGAACCAGGAAGAACTTTTAGAAGAGTGAGAAGCTAAACTATGCAGTTACCAAATTAATGTCTTATCCTTACTTAAGTCAATGGGCGGTTCATCGTAGTCTCCAGTGGAGTCAGAATTTCCTTCCCAATACTTAAAACTCTACCAGGTTAACAGAAAAAGATTTTAAAAATCACTTGCTGTACATGTTTGGAAATTAGATATATGTAGTTGATGTATCCCACTTAAACACATCCCAGCTGCTTTTGGGTAAGCTGAAGCATTCATTAATTTTTCCACTCCTTGGTGTCTTGATTTCTACTAACTAGGAATCTTGGCATATAGAATGGATAGAAATCCTGTTCTGCTCTGAGCTTGTCTCTAGTCTGGATGATCACAGGACACCTGGCACATATCCACACGTCACTTTAGATTTAACCTAAGAAAATCTCTGTCTTCAGCATGAAAGAGGTAGATACCAATATATGGAGAAGCCCATGTACTTCCAGTAACAATTCGGTCTTTTTACCTGGAGATACTGCTGTTTCATAAGTGGTCTAATAATACTCATTATCTTAGATGTCACAGGAAGGTATTCATTCAACAGATTAGGAAAGTGCTTTAACCAGGCTGAAGAGCAAATAATAGAATGATGTGCACTAGAAAGATAGTGGGAACCATCTGGTGATACCTTGTCTGACTCAGACCATTCCTCCTTTGTAACTCATACTATTTTTTCATTAAATTAGCAAAGGTCCAGCATGAAAAGGAAAGAGAGGAAAGAGAAGGGAAAGTGGAAAAGGAAGAGAGTCTTTGCGTCCATCTGCCAGGTAAGAGGAGTCCCACTTCGGTTACTTACTCCTCCAGGATGTTTCTTCCCTAATGCATTTAAAAGTCCCACATGCCAGGGAAACAGACCATTGTTGGGGCCATATCTGGGTTGTATGTCTGCCAAGTTGTAAGAAAAAGTATTTTATAACCAGCTGTACCAAAAGCATGTCTTAGAGGAAACCTTCATTACAAGCAAATGAGGTAATGAGAGGGAAATGCCCTCATGTTTTCCAGGAGCGCCCAGCAGCACAGTCCTTAAAGCAAATCCCATAACTTGATCTTACTCATTCATAAAGGAGAATTTTTCTTCCCAGCACACACTAGTATCCCTGGGAAGAAAGAAGAGTGTGTCGTCTGACCTGGAGTCAGTAGGTCTAAAATGCACCTTTTGTGTACTCAGTGAGCTATACGATCACCTCAGCAAGCCTTGATGAAGCTGTATGACCACTGACGTTTTGTCTGTGCCGTCTCTTGCAGGGGTCTGTAGTTTTCTGTGCTATGCTGGTCCAGACACATCAGAGATGATTTCATGAATAAGGGGGCAAGGAAGATGAGAAAAGATTTTTAAATTGGGACATTTTCCTGCTACAGTCTAAACCAAGAGTAATTCATAAACACCTCCAGCCACTGACAGTTCTTTGCTGCTTCCAGATTAAACAGAATTCAGAGAAGTGATCAAGAGGCGAAGGGTCTCTCACTCATTAACAACCCTGTGAGCCATCATTTTCCCAAGAGCATTAGGTTTTATAGGAATGTCAGGAAATACGCAGTAGTTGTGGTGTAGTGTATGCTTAAAATGCTAATGACCCTTCTAGCTTAAATGTCTTTGAGTTACTGTAATTAGACAGCAGAAGACTTTTTAAAGATGCATTCCTGGAGCAAGTTAAGCACTGTTTACGTTCCATGTCATTCTTCAAAGACAGCATCTGAAATACGTATCTGAAGTGTAGCATCTGAACACTGTTTAGTTTACCCTAGATTTCACTGTAGCAACCTTCCCTGAATTTAATAAGGCTGCATTAGAATAAGCAGTGCTCAGGGTAACCTGAGTCAATGAAAAGCAATTTAATTTATTTTATGGAAGAGGCACATTGTGTCTCTTCCCCCTAACCCCCCAAAGTTAATTAAATCAAAATCTTTCCTATGTATTGAATGAATGCTTTCAGGATTGTGTGTCATACTGTGATCTCTATAAAATCTTGCGTAAATTTGTCTATTTGGGTCACTGTGTATTTGGTCTAAGATGCAAAGATGAGCTGAGCATAAATGAATACGCTTCTCTAAATATACATATAAACAGCTACTTAATTCACTGAAATAAAAAAAATAGGAACAAAATAGCTGAAGCACAACTGGTATAAAAAAATGGCTATGACAGTCTCTGTGTATATGCTTTTATTCTTTGCAGTTCAGTAACACCTTAAATGTCATATATGCAGGGCACACTCTAGGAAATCATAGAATCATAGAATAGTTAGGGTTGGAAGGGGCCTTTAAAGGTCATCTAGTCCAACCCCCCTGCAAGGAGCAGGGACATCTCCAACTAGATCAGGTTGCTCAGAGTCCTGTCCAACCTGGCCTTGAATGTTTCCAGGGATGGGGCATCCACCACCTCTCTGGGTAACCTGTTCCCGGTGTTCCACCACCCTCAGTGTAAAAAAATTTTTCCTTATATCAAATCTGAATCTGCCTCCTCCTATTTTAAAACCATTACTCCTTGTCCTATCACAATAGGCCCTGCTAAGGAATTTCTCCCCATCTTTCTTTAGGTACTGGAAGGCCGCTATAAGGTCTCCCTGGAGCCTTCTCTTCTCCAGGCTGAACAGCCCCAACTCTCTCAGCCTGTCCTCCTAGGAGAGGTGCTCCAGCCCTCTGATCATCTTCGTGGCCCTCCTCTGGACCTTCTCCAACAGGTCCATGTCCTTTTTTGTTTGAGGCTCCAGAGCTGGACGCAGTACACCCTAACTTCTCAAGCCAAAGACTGACCTCATTAGGCTACAGAGGAAAGCTTTGAAAAAACTTCTGCATCCAGGATCAGAGTCAAGATAGATACATGAGACGTGTTATTTAACGTAACGGTAAATACTGTCTTTGAATACTGTACATTAATCGAGAGTGAAAGTTGTGACTGTACAGCACCATGCAGGCATATGGCACAGCACAAATTAGTGTTCACAGCAGAGGTCACTAAAAGAAACCATCCTTTCCCACAGGTACAGAAGCTGGGTGTTTTAGTCTCCTTTGAACTATAAATATTCATAAATTACGCCAGGATGTATGTTGCACTTTTATTTCATGTTTGTATTTGATCTCATCTTTCATGTCTATTTCATATATTCTGTTTTTCTTGTCAAGGCTTCTGCTAGCAGTTTGAATCTTCTAGAGGTGTAGATGTTAAAATCAAACACCTGAGTGCAGAGGTCAGCATTTGTTATTCTCTGCTTTAGACTATATGTGTTAACATTTAGCAGCAAAACTTAAGTGTACAGGATGCAGCACCTTTTAAAGTTTTACTTCTTTTGGTCTAGAGGGCATCTGGACTTGATTTTTTTTCCTACCAAGGTAACAGTTTAGCTTCAGACAACAACTCATAAAGTAACTCTATATGCTAATAAGAGATCAAGGTTCTTCAGAAAATAAAACTATGTCACCCTGTGATTTGTTGTACGAATGAATTAATACCAGAATTGCAAAGCTAAACATAATCTCTGTAACACCAAATTTACTTCTATCTCTAATAAACTGTGTTCATGTTTGAGACACAAATTAAAAACCAACAAGCTTAACTTCTCTAGCAGTAGAAAAAAGGTCAGGAGGAAAGTGAGATTTATTCAAACAGATGTCCATACTTTTCTTATAAGTAGGCTTAGAGGGACAATATATCACAACTGTATTCAATGTTTGTTCATCAGAAATTATGTCACAATTCACAGTACATAATTCCAGGTGCTGTTAACATCTGTACATACTATAAACAACTAATATGTAGTCTAATGATACCTTTTGCTGTTTGCAATTGTTATGGATTAAGTTCCATCAGCCATTTTGGAAGACATACAATTTTCATGCATCAGATATGTCTGGCCTGATTCTCCGTTCCGCTGTGAAATTTATGGATAGAAAATGGCAGAAAACTGTGCGGTGTGCTAGGAAAAGGTAAATGAGTTAAATAAGAAATAATGGGCTGCAATACTGCTCTCCGTGTATGTTCATGAAAAAGATAGCAGTACTTATCTGGGGAAACAAATCCCAGTAGGTATTTACTGATGAAATTGGCTTGTTAGTCGATCAGAGCTTATATTGCTAGCATGCCATACAGCCACACTGCTCATGAGTCTCTGATATTTTTTTTTTCATTTTATTTGTGAGGGTGACCTTCCAAACCAGTCCTGTGTGTCCTGTGCAGGACTTGAGCAATGTCTGAGCGATGCTGTGGGCAGCCCTTAGGGAAGCCCAAGAACTGGGGGGAGCGCAATAGTTTTGATGTGTTTGGTGGTGGTGATATGGGGCTGCTTGCTGTGGGATGTGGGAGGATTCTGGTGCAGTGAAAAAACCCCAGGCAGTGTGCTGGTGGGAACTCTGAGCTAGTGCTGTGTTCTGGCTGGATTCTGGAGATGGGAGACTGGAAGGCCAGGGCACAGCAGGGCCATCCAAGATCACAGTGTAACATGGAGAGCTGCAGGAAGCACTGGGAAGCTGGACTGCAGAGAATGGGGAAATAACACCGAGATGTAGCCTTATGGCTGGTCTACAGAAAGGTACTTGAAATTCCTGTTTGGTTTCCATTAAGGAAAATATTTCCCAAGCCTCTTTTAAAGAGTGTATTTCCATGGCTAGACAGAAGCATTAATGAAGAGCTTTCAAATTTCTGAAGCCTAGTTATATCATTCTAACAGCCATCAAGGGTTATATTAGCAGCTCTTCTGTGTAAAGAAGCGACTCTCCGTAAAAGAAGGCCATAGTACAAACAAACTTACATCCACTCCAAATTACACATAAGCAAAGCAGTGACACCCTGTTAGCATTAGCAAGTACCTCAAAGTTGGAATGCTTCTTATGAGCGCAGATTTTGGTAGAGCTTCCCATGAAAAAGGCCTTTAAGCCATCACACGAAGTGTGCTGGTACAGTCATTTCCTAGGTCAATGACTCGCTGGCCTCTTACACAATAATTGCAGTGCTGCTGCCTTCTCTTTTACCCCAGCTGCTGCTTCCTTTTGCATACTTCTGCCTGCATATTCCATGGAAAAAAAGTCTTTGTGACTTGTATTTTTCATGTGTTATTTCAGGTAGAGCTAATTTATGACTGCAAAAATAGCAGTCATAAAATGAAAGAACATTGCTGCCTATATGTGTATATATACATATCTATAATGTTTTCTTTTTAGAGACTCTGTATTGAGCTACTGTTGTCTAGAACAAGTATTCAGCTTAATAGCTCCCATCCTCTCTTACTTTGCCCCATGTCTTCTGCAATGAAAGAGCAAAACCTTTCAGAGACAAGCAATATTCACATCAATAAAACAATTGGGACAGCTTTTCAGTATGGCCAATTCTTACCTTGGTTTACTGGTCAGTAGAAATATAACAGGAAGAAAACTCTGGGTCATCCCCTTTGGAGCTCTTTTCCCATCCTGTTTCATCTAAGAAAGCTGAGTAGAACTTTGTAGGAGTAGATAGACAACTGTAATAAAACTTAATAGCACAGACGCAACAGGGACACATGATGCAGAGTGTGGGCTGAATGTTCGTGCTCCCTTTCTTCTTTGTGGGAAAATCTTTAACAGTCACCAAATAGCAGAAAAGTAGTAAGAAATTTCAACAGCAAAAGAGAGGTAGCCAACTTTTGAAAATATACTTGAGATTTTTAATTATGTTCAGCCAGCACGTCAGTATACATACTCATCCTGGGAGCCCTACCATAGTACTTTCAGAATAATCATCCATCTCAGACTGGCCTCTACAGAAGGATCCAAACCCTAAATAATTTACCTTCCCTCCACATTGGTCTGTGCTAATGTTTTCGTCATATGAGAACATCTGTATAGAAGATCCACTGCTCTCCTCGCCTGGGATTTCCCATGCGGAAGCGTCTTTAGTCAATTCAGCTTACAAACATATTTTCCAACGCTATCAGAAACCTATTCTAATTTGGTTTGTGTTTCCTTCTGGTCAAAGAACAGTTCTAGAAGAGATCAAAGACTGCACCAAATACTATCTCCATTCCATGAGACACAGCTCTGTGGACCATACTATGTGACATTTTTTTTCGGATTCCTTCTGCTATCCTTCCAACCTTTCCTTCTTTTTGGAGTGGAGTTTAAGCACCACCTTTCATAAGTACTCCATGAAGTCCCAGACACTCTCAATGTACTGTCGTAAACAGGAAGTATCCCGCTTTTTAATCCCTGAAATGAATCCAGGATTCAGGATTCAGGATTCGTAGGTTTGATTCTTCTAAAAATTCTCATAGTCACTGAGTCCTATACAAAATCTTAACAGGAAACATTTGATTAATATAATTTACAATGGCCCTTTGGTCCTTGACAAAACGTGACTACAATAGAGAGGTCATCAAAACATTTGCCTATGTTTTCTTCTGGTTTACCCCAGTAACTAGATTAGAAGAATTTGTCTTTCTTGTTAGATCCATCTCTATAGCCAAATCAATTGTTCCAGATACACAGATACGACTGCTCTGAAGACCATAAGCAATGATTCAATTAACCTTCCTTTGAAAAGCTTTCTGGTAGCATTTGAAATTAACCTGTAACAGCTAAATTAGTATTTCTCCTTCATCCTATTCTAGTTTTGACTTCTAATGAGTCAGAAGTGGCTCTCCTGAAATAAACCTATGGATTCTGGATGAAGAAAAGTATTTATTTTTCTTCTTTTGGGGAAATACATATTTCAGCTACTTCTTATCACAAATCTTTTGCTAAAGAAAATAATGCTTTCATATCAGTAGGGAAAAGAAGATAGCTTCAAAGAGGTGACATGAAGTTGACCAGAAGAAAGATAATTATTGAAATAAACAAAAAAGATTCTCATGCAGAAGCCAAAGTTTTTTATAATATGTTCTATTGAGTAGGCTTGGCTTGGGGGTTTTTTGTTTTTTTTTTAACTCTGTCTTGATTCCAAGACTCTGGACAATATGTGTATGTTATATAGAATATATTTATAGCTTATTTTTGAACTGAAAGGGAATTATCTTCCTTAATTAATTCATTATGTATATATTCCTCTTAATACATGATAATATACCTGTTGTGTTTTGATTTTTTTAAGAATTAGAATTTCCTGTGATGTTATCAAGCATCTTGTTTTTACATCATTGTCTGGTTCAGAACTGGACCAGCGCTGAGAAGTCCTGTTTAGACATGAGAAGAGTGTCGAATTTTGGACATGAAGGTTTTAGTAATTTCAGTTGCTACTGATTTGCATGCAGAGACAAGATTACTAGAGAAGTGAAAAATTGACATTCATCTCCTCATATAAACAGAATGATTTATTCTTTAAATCAAAGTAACCTACTTTGGTTACTTTTAAAGCCTTTTTTTTTTTTTCATTTTTTCCAGCATCTGATTGAGGTGGTTTTTTTCTTTAGCAAAGGAATTTTATATTCAGTGAGTTCAAATTTACTCAGTCCTAACCTTAGAAACTGCAAATTCTGCCTAGAATGTTATATTTCTGAAAATAAAGGTTGACTACCAGTAGAAACTATGGGTAAATCTTAACAGATGGCAGTACATGCTGCAATTTTATGAAATTCCTTCCCATGAATTTATGTACAACTTATTCTGCATAGTTGGTGGTATCTGTGCAATTTAGAATGAATATATATTATGTGGGATTAGTTCTGCCTAAAAAGAAGAGCTTGTGTGGACTGACATGGTGACACAAATGCATGTTTTCTTACATGTATCTGAACCTTGGACAAAATTCCACTAAGCCTGATATTCAATACAGGCAGCGTAAGCGTACAATGCTTCCCGACATGGCCCTTGTGATAGGGGCTGGCATGTCTCTGAGATGATTCATGTACACATGTACATGAGCTGAGCCTGTTGCAAAGGTCATTTATCCTGAGATATATATACAGATGGACAGAAGCATCTGTGGAAAATTTGGTCAACAAGAGAGCAAGTAAAGACCGAGGGATAATTTGGTACTGAGTTATTTGCCCTTTTTAAGGAATGTGACTTGTTCTGTGCCACTGGGATTCTGTTATGTTCTGTGTCCCTAACACAAGGTTGAGGTCGTGTAAAATTACCTTATGCGGCCTCTGAAAAGATTCTTTTGCAACAACTCTACTACCTGATTCATTGGCAAGGTCCTACTCTACTAGCTATTGTGGTAGCTGGACCAGAATGACCGTGTTTCACTTGCTTTTGTTCTTTGGGAATGATTTCTGGCTGGCCATGGGAAGAGTTGGATCTGACTTGCCAAGCTAAAATATAATCCATCTTGAACTCCAGAGGAAGCTTGGGTAGATTTTCAGAATATCCTTATTTCAGCAGACATGCGTGTCAAACTATTTTGTTTTGTGAAATACGAGGGAACACTGAATACAGAGAAACATACATTGGTTGAAAATAGCATGAAAATTCTAATGTGTATGGAGAAGAAAAGGTTTAAAGTGTTTAAATAACCCCTCTGCAAACGAACTAGTTGCTCACTAGCATAAAAGAGTTAATTGCTGCTTGCTTTCCAGTAAGATAGACCTTTTTTAATACCTGTAGGTGTCCAGTAGATTCTTTTGTATCAGCTAGCCATAAAGTGTAACATGATCCTCCACCATTTCCTTTTGAGTGGAAGTAGACATATTTTGTAAGGTAATAGAGAAGATGAAATAGATGGATCTTTATTGAAAAGAAAACGAACACCATGCTGAAAAGTCTTTCAACTTTTTGAAAGTTCAAACTGGGCTCCAGCAGAGCTCTAATCTGCCTTTGAACTCAAACACTCAAATCAGAGACACTTTGTATGTTTGGATCATTGCTTTACAGCTGAGTTTCAGCTCCATCCTGTTGGAAATCCCCACGCCCCGTTGCTCTCTGCCTGGCGAGGTCAGGCACGGGATCCTCACTGCCAGATACGGCAATCAACCTTTTCTTGGCAGCTCTCAGTGAAAGCTAGCTACCAGCTGTTTCCTGTGACTGAATGAAGCCAGTGCTTGCTGCTGCTGCTTTCCTCTGGGCTTTAATGCCTTTTATAAAAAGTTTTCTTTTTATTAAAAAGACTACTATAACAGCGCACATAAAAAATTCAAAAAGCTTTAAGTAAGGAAGAGACTTCAAATGTTGACTGTCTCAGTTTCATAATGAGGACAACAATGGCCAATCCATTCAGACACTACTCTGAGGTAGTGCTTTTGTTGTTCTACTTGTGGGCCCATTAAATCATTTGCAAAGGACTGCATTCCCTCTGCTGTATCCTCACTTATGCTTTTGGAGAAAGAATGGGTTGGCTGGAAGAGGCCCTCCTCCCACTCAGTTACCCTTTTTGTGCTGAGATATCTCTGTACAACCTTTCTCTTGTAGACATTTCTGACCACAAGAAGCTCTTCCTGAATCTTCAGATGTCCAATGTTCTTAGAAAATGGGTTAACAGCACTATGATGCTGCCAGTACACTTTGATTCAAACATATATTCAGATATAGTATTGCTAAATTGGACTGTAAGACTCAATTTGAGAGCCTTCTATCAGCAAATGGCTTGATGTAGAAATCATGGACCTAAAAGCTACAAAAAGTAATTTTATCAGTCATTAAGCACTTCTTGGAAGTGATCAGATAATAAAAAACCTTAGCAATGCTAGGATAGCCATCCTACATAACAGTGTGGAAAATTATTAAATTTCTTCCTTGTGAAAAGTGCAAACTGAAAGCCAAAACCACAGGTGCTCTTTTACTTTGGGGGTCCGTTATCCTTCTGCATTGATTTTTTGCCTTTGTTCAATTAAGATACTGTTAATTATTTTCTCTTATTTGTGAAGTATATACTGAAATACAGAAGCTTGCAGAAGCACTTCTTAAAATACTACATTTTATGTAATTCATAAGCTAGACTTACACAAGCTAGTGCTGTGTGTATACATACAGCCACTGTGAAACACTTCAGTAAAAGTGGGACCTATGATCAATAGCCCAGGTTTGTTCTCTTTGTTGATCTACATAGCTACCATGAAAAATCTCCAGACAAATCTAGAGCAGTGCTCCCCTTTTTGAACACTGCAGTACCATCTAAAGACAGGAAAACTATGAGTAACCAGGACCTGACCCACAGAAGGCATCTAAACAGAGTCATATAAAGATCTAGTTGATTTTTTGAAGTAAATGTGATGATCTGTAGATTACATCATCAGAAGTGGTCACAGAGACTCCAGCTTGTCTTCCCTCCGTAACACTGGTCTTAGAATTTCCCCAAAATAATTGCTGTTAGAACCAAAGCATAGTTTTTATGAAAACCTCAGCTCCTTTTTCAAAAAGTGCCAGCCATGGAGAATTCACCACAACACTTGACAAGTTGCTCCAGTGCTTAACTATCATCACTTACAGAAAAATCACTTTATTCCCCATCTAGACCAGTCCATCTGCACCTTTTAGTCAGTTACACTCATGTCTGCTAATCCAAAGGACTTTTTAATCCTTGTGTTATTATTCACAGAGAGGGGTTAAATTGCTTCTTAACCTTTTCTATTGTTAGCTGAAGAGACTAAGCTTTTAGTTTTTCACTGATGCAGAACTTTTTGCAATCCTTTAAGCATTCTCATGGCTCTTCTCTACATTTTTTGCATAATTTTTATTATCTTCCTTGAATTGTCAATACCAGAATTGGAAATAATCAGCCCGTAACTGCGGCAGGAATGACAAATGAAGGGGGTTACGCGAGCTTTCTGCTCTTACTAGGTTCTCCTTTTAATTTATCCATTATTTGCACTTGGTGATGCTTTTTGACAGAGGGAAGTTAGAAATACGGAGCTTTGTGTTTCTGTTTGGAAGATATCCCTCTTCCATGTATACTAAAGGTTTTCAATGTACCTGAACCACTGCTACTTAGTGCTGCGTGCTTTGCTCATAAAATTAGGCAGGGAGTCACAAGCTTTTGCAAATGGAAGCCACCAATGCAGAAAGACCCATTTCTGGCATGTTTTAAAGAAACAGTTGTTTTAGGGACTGATGATTCATCTTCTTCTCCCATCAAAATGCCTGATGACACATAAGTATTAGGCACCTGATATGGTCTCACACCAAGCAATGCATTGCAATAATGTGAAACGTCGAGCCTGAAAGCAGGCAGTGAAGTACAAACACTGGAGCTGGCCTCAGTTCACCCCACCACGCAGGGGTGCAGCTGGCCAGGCGTGCCAGCCACGAACATCCAGCGTGCCTGCCGTGCAGGGAGCTTGCCACTAGACGCATCGTGGGGCTGCCTGGGCTTTCAGCCCCAACTGGGTGTGTGTCTCTCAAGGTTATAAGTCAAACATAGATTCCTAAACATGCATCTCATACGCACAAGCTTGCAGGCCAATAATGCTAACGAAAAGTCGACAGCTGTTGACAGATAGACCTCACTCATTTAGAAACAAGGATAACAAATCCGTACTGTGCACCACTATGTTCTGGTAATTAGCCGTGGAGATGGGCTGTATTGTTATCCTGCAGCAGCCTATATATCCATCCGTTTCAAATTGTGCTGATGCTTTGTGAATTCTGAGCTTTTGGAAATGTTCTTGAAGCTGGAGCGGAGCCTGTAGTTTGCAAGGAGGCAGTGGGAAATAAAGCAAAAGATGGAATAAGTAGATTTTTCATTCAGTTGGCTGGTTAATTTTTGTTTCTCTGTTGATTCACGCTTTGGTTTTTTGAGCCCTTTTGCCTTAGTTACTTTTTTATACCTCCTACAATGTGGAATCTTCACAAATGTAAGGGAAATTGTTAAGCACACAGCAAAATTATGTGGCAGTTTAAACATCAGACAAGGCATAGAAATTAAAAAAAAACTACTGAAATTACTAATTTTGTAGCACATACATACGTGTCAACAAGGGATATAAGTAAGAGAGTGTGTGTATGTGCAGTTTTAAACAAGTTCCAGGATCTCACTTTTAGCTTTCCTTCTGTCATTTTCTGTAAAAATATGATTGTTTTAGCAATATTTGGGAAATGTTAATTTCTGTTATAAAAATGCAACTAGAGCAAAAATAGGATGTCCAGTACTCCTCAACAGTTAAACAGGCTGAGGGGATGGTCTTAGAAAAATAATTTTAAAATGCCATGGAGATATAAGAGAATATTTAATCCCTGCAGTAAAAGTGACTGACACTGAGTTTGGGGAATGAGGCTGAAATGAAAATAAAGAAGATAGGTTCAGTCTCCTAAGAGGACCATACTTAGGGGTTGAAATTAATTCAAATAAACTGATCAGGTAGGAATTAATTTAAAAGAGAAAGAGATACAGATCTTATTTATGAAGGGTTATGGCTGTATAAGCAATTTAGAAGTTTCTATTTCTCTTTCTAATAGGAGATTCTTCAGCTTTTATCACAGAAATTGGCAAAAAGTCTGGGAAACTGTCATTGTAAATAACCTGAAAGCTCCAGAGGTGATTGTTTTTCTCATGGAGTTACGGATTTTAGAATTTTCTTTCATCCTTTCAGTTCTTGATCAGCCCATAAGCATTTTGGTTTCTGGTTTCCCTGTGATGACATTTGCATGACATCAGAGAAGGAGATTTTAATAATCAGTTTTCTCTTGAATTTTGCAACGATGATCTTTGAAGAAATATTTTTTTAAAATGTCAGTGTAGATGTCTGCAGGAAATGAAGGAAAGAGTGATATGAGAGACACATGCAAACAGAGGAAGCATGAGGAGCAACCACCCTCCCTTTGTATGTCCATTTCTTATTCTGATGCTAGATGTCTTTTAAGAAATATTTTATTAAGAATAAAACTCATTCTCCCTTTCTACATCCACAGCAAAACCAATGTGTTTTCATTCTGTTCCTTGTTATATGTGCGCTGAATGTGCCTGAATGAGCATTACTGAACTAGTGCATAACATCTGGGAGCTCTTGCTGTAAAGAGAGACAGGCCTTTAAATTTCACAGTGTCAAGACAGCCTGAGTGCGAGTTTAGGAGTTTCAGCACAGTGCACAGAGGGGTTTCCTGAACCAGGGGAGCTCAGAGGGAGGCGAGAGAGGCTCTAGGAGCCTGCAGCTCGCGAGAGTGCAGCTGACAAGACCTGAGTGGAGGCGGGGGCACCGGTGGCCCAGCTGCTCTCCAAGTATAGAAGTGGCCCTTACGGAGCGCCAGTGAAAAGAGCGGGCAAACAGAGTGTGGCACGTCAGGAAGAGTGTGGCACAGCAGTTTGTGCAGGGAGGGCAGCTCCTCTTGGAAGGAGGGCCATTCCACTAGGCGACCCAAGGCACACACAACCCAGCATCTGGGCACCGGCCTAGGGCACCTGTCCTACTCAGCCCTCAAGGCAGAATGGTGGGCACTCACCTGAGTGTAGTGAGTGACTCTCTTCTGAGAGGTATAGGGGCACCCATTTGCCAACCTGATGCACTCTCTAGAGAGGTCTGTTGCTTACCTGGGGCTCGTATCAGGGATGTTACTAAGAGACTACCAAACCTTGTACAGCCCACGGACTATTATCCACTGCTGCTGTGGATGGGCACCAGTGATACAGCCAGGAGCAGCCTGAGGAGTATCAAGGATTACAGAGCCCTGGGAGAAACGGTTAAGGACTTTGGGACACAGGTAGTCTTTTCATCAATCCTCCTGGTCAAAGGGAAGGGGCCTGAAGGAGCCAGTCGAATCTGGCAAATCAACAAATGGCTACAAGAATGGTGCCACAGGCAGGGATTTAGTTACTTAGACCATGGGACTTGCTTTGAGAAGCCTGGTCTACTAGGGGCTGATGGGGTGCACCTAACAGAGAAGGGGAAGAGTGTCTTCAGACAAAGGCTTGCCAGACTGGTGAAGAGGGCTTTAAACTCATGTTGCCGGAGGAGAGGAAGCACAATCCATCCCACTACTGTCAGTATGGCATCAGTGCCAGCAACAGGTGCCCAGAACCTGGGGAAAGATCATAGGTAAGTATGAGAACACCTAAAGAGCAGCTCAAAAGAATTCCTGTTGCTTCAGCCAGCAAGTTAGCTTCATCAACTTAAATGCGTCTATGCAAATGCATGTAGTATGAGAAACAAACAGGAAGAGTTGGAGATGTGTGCACACCTGCAGGTTTACGATCTTGTTGGCATCACGGAGATGTGGTGGGATGGCTCCTATGACTGGAGTGTTGGAATGGCGGGATATAGGCTCTTTAGGCAGGCAGAGGAGACAAGGAGGGAGTGTCACCTATGTCACTCTATGTCAACGACCAACTTGTTGTTGCCTGGAGCTCTGCCAGGGGGTGGACGAGGAGCTGACAGAGAGCTATGGGTCAGGATTAAAGGGAGGGCAGGGATAGGTGACATTACAGTGGGCATCTGCTACAGGCCACCCAGCCAAGAGGACCAAATGGACGAGGACCTCTGTAGATAGATAGGAACAGCCTCATGGTCACAAGACCTGGTCCTCATGGGGGATTTCAAACACCTAGATATCTATTGGAAGGACAACACAGCAGGGCACAAGCAATCCAGGAGGTTCCTGGAATGTCTGGATGACAACTTCCTCCTGCAAGTGACAGAGGAGCCAATGAGGAGAGGTGCTATGTGGGACCTCATTCTCACCAAGAAGGAGAGGCTGGTGGGGAATGTGAAGCTCAAGGGCAGCCTTGGCTGTAGTGACCATGAGATGGTGGAATTCAAGATCCTTAGGTCAGCAAGGAGGTTGCACAGCAAGCTCTCTACCCTGAACTTTAGGAGAGCAGACTTTGGACTTTTTGAAGATCTGCTGGGTAAAGTACCGTAGGATAAAGCCCTGGAGGGAAGAAGGGCCCAAGAAAGTTGATTGATATTCAAGGAGTACCTCCTGCAAGCTCAGGACCGATGCATCCCAACAAAGAGGAAGTTGAGCAAAAACGCCAGACGGCCTGCATGGATGAACAAGGAGCTTCTGGACCAACTTAAAAACAAAAAGGAAGCTTAAAGAGGGTGGAAGCAAGGACAGTTAGCATAGGAAGATTACAGAGAGATTATGCAAATGGCAAGGGATCAGGTAAGGTAGACTAAAGTCCTGATAGAATTAAATCTGTCCAGGGACTTGAAGGACAAGAAGAAAAGCTTCTTCAGGGACATCAGGGATAAAAGGAAGACCGGGGAGAATGTGGGCTGTCTCCAAAAGGAAACAGGAGACCTAGTTACCCTGGACATGGAGAAAGCTGAGGTGCTTAATGACTTTTTTGCCTCAGTCTTCACTGGGAAGGGCTCTAGCCACATAACCCAAGTCACAGAAGGCAAAGGCAGGGACTGGGAGAATGAAGAACTGCCCACTGTAGCGGAACAGCAGGTTTGGGACCATCTAAATAACCTGAATTTGCACAAGTCCATGGGACCTGATGAGATGCATTATGAGTCTTGAGGGAACTGGTGGATGACTTCGCCAAGCCACTGTCCATTGTTTTTGAGAAGTCGTGGCAGTCTGCTGAGGTTCCCGCCGACTGGAAAAGGGGAAACATAACCCCCATTTTTGAAAAGAGAAACAAGGAAGACCTGGGGAACTACAGGCTGGTCAGCCTCACTTCTGTACCCAGAAAGGTCATGGAGCAGATTCTCCTGGAAACCATGCTAAGGCACATGGGAAATAAGGAGGTGATTGGTGACAGCCAACACAGCTTCACTAAGGGCAATTTGTGCCTGATCAATTTGGTGGCCCTCTATGATGGTGTTACAGCATTGGCGGACAAGGGATGACAAACTGATGTTATCTACCTGGACTTGTGCAAAGCATTTGACACTGTCCTGCACAACATCCTTGTCTCTAAATATGGATTTGATGGACAGACCACTCGGTGGATAAGGAATTGGCTGGATGGCCACAGTCAGAGAGTGGTGGTCAATGGCTCGATGTCCAAGTGGAGACTGGTGACAAGTGGTGTTCCTCAGGGGTTGGTATTGGGACCAGCACTGCTTAAAATCTTTGTCGGTGACATGGACAGTGGGACAGAGTGCACCCTCAGCAAGTCTGATGACGATATCAAGCTATGTGGTGCTGTCAACACACTGGAAGGAAGGGATACCATCCAGAGGGACCTGGACAGGCTGGAGAAGTGGGCTCATGAGAACCTCATGAAGTTCAACCAGGCCAAGTGCAAGGTCCTGCATGTGGGTCGGGGCAATCCCAGGCACAAATACAGGCTGGGTGGAGAATGTATTGCAAGCAGCCCTGAGGAGAAGGATTTGGGGTTATTGGTTGATGAGAAGCTCAACATGAGCTGGCAATGTGGGCTTGCAGCCCACAAAGCCAACTGCATCCTGGGCTGCATCGAAAGAAGTATTGCCAATAGGCTGAGGGAGGTGATTCTGCCCCTCTACTCCGCTCTTGTGAGACTCAACCTGGAGTATTGCATCCAGCTCTGGAGGCCCCAACATAAGAAGGACATGGAACTGTTGGAGCGAGTCCAGAGGAGGGCCACAAAGATGATCAGAGGGCTGGAGCACCTCTCCTAGGAGGACAGGCTGAGAGAGTTGGGGCTGCTCAGCCTGGAGAAGAGAAGGCTCTGGGGAGACCTTATAGCAGACTTCCAGTACCTAAAGGGGACTTATGGGAAAGATGGGGTGAAGCTCTTTAGCATGGCCTGTTGCGAAAGGATGAGGGATAATGGTTTTAAAACAGAGGGAGGCAGATTCAGATTTGATATAAGGAAAAAAAAATTCACAATTAGTGTGGTGGAACACTGGAACAGGTTGCCCAGAGAGGTGGTTGATGCCCCATCCCTGGAAACATTCAAGGCCAGGTTGGACGGGACTCTGAGCAACTTGATCTGGTTGGAGATGTCCCTGCTCCTTGCAGGGGCGTTGGACTACATGGCCTTTAAAGGTCCCTCCCAAGCCTAACTATTCTATGATTCTATGATTCATGAAGTGAGTTCTGCCTGCACAGAGCAGAAACAGGCTCTGCAACGCTCAGTGTGGGGAAAAGCCAAAGCAGCTATTGCTGCTGCTGCAGAAATCTTGAGGTCATCTCTGTGCATTGGATTCAGTCCATCATGGCAGGGCCCCTAGTTCACCTCATTCCCTCTCTGTGGAGGAGGGCTTCTTGGACTCCCTTGCCATGTGGAAAACTTGCTGGACGTACCATTGAGGACTCTGGATTCAACTTTTTAAAAAAAGTCTCTATTAAACAAAATGCAGACAGTGGGAGTAAAGATGAGGAGACTGGGAACAAAAGTCCTGAAATAGCTTCAACGTGTTAATTGTGTGTTTGCTCCAGTTCAAATCGCAGAGATGCTGTTGTATTTTTTTTTTTAGAATTGGTTGTTGCTTTTTGAAAAATGAGTGGGCTTTTTTATGCATGCAGAAAACTACCTGCATGTATAAAACCCATTAGTAATGCTAATGTAGGTGCCTTATTGGCAGCCTCGGTAAGAGCGTGTAATAGCAGAGCTGTAGTCTCAGTCTCACCATGGTTCTTCCGGAGATGTTGTCTATGCTGCCTGTGTTGTGCACATCTGATGAATGACGTTCTCCAATACTTTCAAACCAACCT
Source organism: Chlamydotis macqueenii (assembly GCF_036417535.1). Classification (NCBI taxonomy): domain Eukaryota; kingdom Metazoa; phylum Chordata; class Aves; order Otidiformes; family Otididae; genus Chlamydotis; species Chlamydotis macqueenii. The sequence goes on from NC_141559.1 coordinate 28,274,450, forward strand.
CTGTGAAAAGCGTTGTGTTTAGGTCTAAAAATTACATGAACTTAAACACAACCAAATTCCAGCACTGTACAAAGTATACACTATCACAAATATAACCCAAACCATTCCAGACATATATAAAGTTTGATTTTAATTGGCTATAACTTCAAGAAGTTGATATGGTTTGATTTGTTATGTTATTTTAGAAAACAAATGCAAAATGTTTCTTTAACTTTAAGCAGCTCTGAAGCTTGTCTACTGTAACCCATAATACTCTGATATTTTTAAAGAAATGCTTTTAGACCAGAGATCATGAATGCAAACAGATTCTACGTAGCCTCCTGTGGTTTCTTAGCATAAAAATAATCTAAGACTAAACAAACAGTAAGGAAAAAAAACCAAACCCAAAACTACAGAACAGAACTATTTCTACAACTTGAAGAATTGTGTCATGTCGTTAAAAAAAGTTCATGCTTTCATTTTTGTTTGTCGTATGGAACTTTTCTTAGCAAGGATCATCTAACACTAGTAGAACTAATGTGCCATCTTGCCTGCATGATATTAAAATATCCCTGAGTAGCTGAGTACAGCTGCTTCTCACAGAGATTCACAAAAACACCCAAGTGGATCCTTTATCTGGCTTACATTTTAAAAAGGCTGGACTTGCTGTCTTGCATAACAAGAAGAGTATCTAGCAAAATAGGACAAAAACTTATGAAAACACTCTCGTTGCCTATAATGCCAAAAATCTGGAGATGCCATCAATACCTCTGTCATCACTGACATAAATCAGAATATGAAAAGATACATTTTATAAATTTATGATCATCAGGCTTCAGAGCTCTATTACGTATTTTTCCTTTCTTGAAATTTTTTGTTTCTTTCCCCCTGCTTTGCAGCTCTCAGAAATGATCCAGTTATCATAACATGCACCTTTTTCTTTCTTTTCCAAAACCTACATTTCTACAAAAGTCTCCTGGATCCCTGTATTCATATAACTAGCTCCAAGTCTCATTCTTCATTTACAAAAACAAAATAGTATTTCTGCTCATTATGCTTGTCAAAGGCTTTGGATCTAAAAAGAATTTAAAAAAAAAAATTCCAAAGTTCAAGAATTCTCATGTTTTTAAGCCAAACTTTGTATGTTAGGCACCTTTTACTCATGTTTTGAATGTTGATATGTAGTGGTACTGCACTCAGCAAAATTAAATGTTATCAGAGGAGCAGTTCTATGAGTAAATGTTAAAAAAAAATGAACGCAGAAACATATAGCTAGAATTATATCAACCCTGGGACCTGGAAAGGGGTTTCTGTTTGGGAATCTCCAAGTTCCAGGAAGTTACAAGTATAGAAACAGAAGGCACTCCATGCAGAAAAAAAAAAAATTGCTTTCTGATCTAATACAACTATTTGTCTTTGGTAAATTTAAAAGCTACCAAAGATGTGGATCAGTACATACGAATACAAAAGGAAATCCAATGATGTATACTCCAAAAAGAGACTGGAAAGTTTTCCTTTGAAAATAGAAAGTATGAACAAGTCAAATATGTAGAACTGATAAATTGTTTTATTTCTATCTCATCACAGCCTACCTGCATGGCATAATATGCATCTATAAATAACCTCACTTATACTGCTATTGTATATGTTGCCTATTTATGTTGAAATCTCCCTAGAATAGCCACGCAGTTTTTCTACTTCACTGTCCAAACCAGGCATGATTTCATCTTCCAATAGCATTCATAGGCAACATTTTCAGTATAAAATGGGCCTAATGTACCTCTTCTGTGTATGGAAAAAAAAAATAATTTCAGGCGTCAGGTCTGTCATGAAATGCAGTGAAGCATTTTAATTTAAATTAAAGCATATTAGAATGCAATTGTAAATTATATATAATTGCAAATTAAAGTTATGTGAGAAATCTTAGGTAGGACAACCATACAGTTGGAGCAGTGAGGCTCTGGTCCCTGGAGATCTTTCCTGAGCTCTTCTTATCCATAACCAAGCATCGACACATAAAATGTTGGAAGCCAAAATAAAGCACTTTCCGTAGTCGTATTTCAATTACGCCTAACTGAAAATGTACCACTGTAAGTTTGACCTGCAGAACCAAAGTTCAGCTCTTGTCAGGTCAGCATTTGGTTTACTAATTAGTTTTTCAATAATATGTTTACATCAAGTTCTCGGAATAGCTTTAAGCAGTAGAACGGGAGTTTCTGTGTACTCTGGAATACGGGTGAGGCATGTAAATGCTATTAGTAATGCTCTTACACTTATGCAATGTATTAAACTTAAATTCAAAATAATATACAAATAAATCATAGGTTTGTTTATTATGAAAGTACTTGTTGACAAAGCATAGAATCATGTCATTTTTTACCCTTTTTTTTTTCAGCTGATCATGGAATTCACATCCTTTGGGTTTGAAGTGGCACATAAAATTGTCCCAAAGCGTTTAACACTGTTTACAAGACAAGGGAAAAGAAAAAAAAAAAAACCAACACCAAGATATTTGACATGACAATGTTATTCTGTGCTTGTTTTTAACACCTGTGCATCTTCCAAGAAAGAAGGAAAATAATTATTCACTATTTGGATTCCACCCTCAGTATCTCTTAAGATTTGACCATGTACTTTTGGTTGTACTGGCGTTACCTGTCATTGGCTGTGTTGGAGCAGGCTAGCTCCACGACAAACCCTGCAGTCCTGCCTCTGTCACCACGCTCCTTTTGGTTACTGCCTGCTGCGTGCACCTGGGTTTCCTCTGCAGGTAGTCAGGGTGTGAAAGGCTGGGAAGAGAATTTAATTGTCTGAACGTCGTCTTGCAGACCTGGTGGCTAGTAAATACCCTGGTTCCAATAGAAGAGAAGGAGATTTTTGTCCATTTATACAAAGGCTGACATTTTTAGAACAAAGTAGCATCAAATAGGAAGGGAGAGGAATGCAGAGATACTAAAAGTCAAGGACTGAATGAATTACCAGAAAGTAATTAAGAGAGGATGACAATTATTATCTCCTGTTACTGAGGGATTATAATGGCCTAAAGACAAAGATTTTTTTAAAATGTTCACAGACGTCTTTCCTTGATGTGATGGTGGTTTTGCTGCATAGATCTCACTGACTGTAGTAGGAGTTCAGCAGCTCTAGGGTGTGGAGCTCTTTGAAGCAGTATTTTACAGTCTGTCTTGAAATGTGTATAGAAACATATACTACAGAAATCTTGCTCTTGTTATATAACTTTAGTGTTAGAATTTAGCAGTTACACTTCTCCCCAGTGCAATGTGACTGACTGCTCTTTGATGCCTGGAGACCATCAGACAGACCAATGCACTCAGATGCTTTGCATGAAGAATTCCTTGGCCACAGATACTTCTGTAGTTACTGCCCTTCTGTAAAATAAGATTGTGCACACCTGTCTGACGCGTGAACCATACACAATCTTCTTTGACTTTTCCAGGCCCTAATGAGAAAAGAGGCACATACTGCTACAGTTCACATATCTAAAGGATTAATGAGGTTATTTAGTAAATGTTATGCAAGTTATGGTTGATCTGGAAAAGCAGCATAGAAGTATCACCTTATTTTGCAAGGAGCAGGGTAGGGCAGGAGCCTGGCTTGCATTTGCAAATATTATCTTTATTCCGCTGGAAATTTTCTTTAAGTTGGAAAGATATTGATGTGGTAAGAAAGAAAAGCGAAAATGTAGCTCATTAACAGTTGTAGCAGGTTGCCTTCATTATGAAAAGGAGGTGACTAAGGGAGGTATGACACAGGTCTCTAAAATGATGGTTCAGAGAAAGCATCTGCAGTAGGCAGTGATTACTCACTAGTTCTTACAGAACAAGTCTTCTTCTACACTCACACTATCACGTGACTTCAAAACAAACCAAAGGAGGTAGTTTTGCAGACAATGCAGAGTAAATTCGTGCACCCTCTTAATTCTTGACGTTGTGAAGACAAAGAGCTAAGAGTGCCAAAGAAGGGACTAGACATTCCTATGGGAAACAGATCAGCCAGTGGCTATTAAAAGCTTTTTCAGGTCCAGTTTTCAGTTTGGGAAGTTCTTAAATGAGTACTTAGGAAGGTGGTTGAGTTTTTAAAGGAATGGATCATTTTGTAACGGTAAGTGCTAATGGCCACTGGCAAAGAGTGGATAGTGAAGCTGGGGGGTTTTGCAGCCACATATAGCTGCCTTTTCCCTGAACTTTGTGGTTTTCCACAACATAAGCTGTTCATAACACTGAAAAATCATTAATTTTCACGGCATTTTCTTGGCCTTTACCATGTGATGGGATTCTCATTCAAACCAGCATATGGGTTCTCCTTTTGCCCTATGCACTGGCATTTGTGATGATGTAGAGGCACTGTCCTGTCAAAGTCACTCTTACTTTGAGCAACTTCTGGATACTTGCAGTTCTGCAGTAAGTATTCTCATAGAGTAAAAGTTGTGTGTGTAGTAACTGGAAACACTGAGTCGGATTAAAAAAGATGACCTGAAGTGGGCTTAAATACCAAACCTTCTGCAGACACTGTGATTTTAAAATTTGTGCTATGAACTGGAGTAATTTCCTTATCATTTCTAATCCAGGAAGGACTTCAGGATTCCTTCCTGTGATAGTGAAACACCAGTAATGGATATGTTTTCTAGTCTTATAACTAGAGTAACTAGAGTAGTTACTAGAGTAACTACTTGCTAGAGGAGATGAAATATTTTTCCCTGCTTCTAAGGACGCTCCATTTGCAGCTTAAAGAACTCTTTCAAAAGGAACTGCACCACTTGATAGTTATTAATAGCTTGGTAGTAGGTAGTAGTACGTAGTCGTTTTTAGAATGAGCAATGGCAGAAAAACTGAAGGGAAACTTGTTTTCACCTATAGGGCTTCTGCTCCTTGCTCTGTAATTTAGGTAAAGAAAATTAAATGTTGACTGGCCATGAAGATGTATGGTACAAGCTAAATATCCAGTGGAGGCTAGGCAGAAGGTATGTTAAGTACTTACTTCCTGGAAGGTTGATTTTTAGTGTAAGCATATGTGTTTAAGTATGAAAGTTAATTTCTCAGCATCATACACTTAAATGCATGGATGATCTTCCTCAAAGCTCCGAAAGTGGCTCCAGGTAGCTTTATTAGGTACACTTTTCCCCAGCTTCAAGGTTTAACATGAACACAGGAAATGATAAATCTATGTAGTTACATCAATTTTGCATGGCCATTAAGCATGAAATGGACACAAGTGGCTATAGCTCATTTGGTGCCCAATCTATACACCCTGTATACAAGATCTTTTACTGCATTTCTGTCACCACTGTATTTCTTCAAGCTTATGCTTATGTTTCACTGAACCATAGAATCATAGAATACCAAGTTGGAAGGGGCCTCAAGGGTCATTCTGTCCAACCTTTCTTGGCAAAAGCATGGTCTAGACAAGATGGCCCAGCACCCTGTCCAGCTGAATCTTAAAAGTGTCCAGTGTTGGGGAATCCACCACTTCCCTAGAGAGATTATTCCAATGGCCAGTTAGCCAGTTCCCCACTCACTACACAGACCACTTGTCTAGACTATAATGCATCAGTTTCTCTAGAAGGATGCTGTGGGAAACCGTGTCAAAAGCTTTGCAGAAATCCAGGTAGACAATGTCCACTGCTCACCCCACATCAAGCATGCAGGTTACTTTGTCGCAGAACGCGATCAGATTTGTCAAGCCCTTGGTGAATCTGTGCTGGATTTTCCCAATCACGTGCTTCATTTGACTTGTGATAGCCCCCAGGAGGATTAGTTGCATAACTTTCCCAGGGACTGAAGTAAGACTGATGGGCCTGTAATTTCCTGGATCCTCTTTTAAGCCCTTCTTGTAAATGAGGGTGGCTTTAGCCTTCTTGCAGTCTTCTGGGAGGTCCTCCAGTTTCCGCTTCTGAAAGATTATGGAGAGTGGCCTTGCAACGATGTCAGCCAGCTCTCTTAACACCCTCAGGTGGATCGTCTCAGGGCCCATTGATTTGTGGGGGCCAAGCTCCTGTAATAGTTCACATACCAACTATTCCTTCACTGATGGTGAGTCTGTGTTTGCATCCAGCTGGATTTTTGTTCCCAAGGCCTGAGGCCCAAAGGTGATATTTAACAGTGGGCCAGTATTTTCCTTCTGTTTCTGCTAAACAACAGTTTACATATCTAAAGAACCCTTTCTTGTAGTTTTTGACATCTCTGGCCAATTTCAATTCAAGCTGAGCTTTTGCTTTTCTATCTGCATCTCTGCATGCACGGCAATGCCCTTGTAGTTCTCAATGAGTATTAATCCACTTTTCCATCTCTGGTACGCTTCTCTTTTGGTTTTGAGCAGACTCGGAAGCTCACAGTTAAGCCAAGGTAGTCTCTTGCTCTGCCTGCTTCCCTTACCTTTAAATGGATGAACTATTTTTTGTTCTTCCAGAAGAGCGTTCTTGAAGAACTCCCAGCACTTGCTAGCTCTTCCTGGTTGGCACATCTAACATTCATATGAAGAAGCAGTCCTCTACACATTCCAGGAACTTGATGGTTGACATGTGAGCCACTATGTTGTTCTTCTAACAAATGTCTGGGTAGTTGAAATCACCCATAAGAACCAGGTTCTGTGGACTTGAAGCTTGATTAAGTGACCCAAGTATTGGATTGTTGGCCTTATCATCTTGGCTTGGGGGTTGGTAGGAAATGCCTGTAAGATCCTCCTTGGAGATGACCCTCTGATCTTGACTCAAAGGCATTCGATAGGGTTTCCACAGTCACCATAGTTGACTTCTATACAGTCAAGATTCTCCTTAGCATAGAGCACGACTTCTCCTCCTCTTCTTCCCTGCCTGTCTTTACAAAACAGCCTATAGCTATCCATTGTGATCCTCCAGTCATACCATGTGAGTTGTCACACCATGTTTCATTTATTCCTATGATATCATAACCTTCTGACTGGGTTTGGAGCTCCAGGCTGTGTGCATTGCTATATATACCCATGAGGTGGCTGGTCTTCTGGTTCTCATCTTGGGAGGCAGCTAAAGAACATTTGTGGCTGCTCTGGTTGGCCTGACTTATTCCCCAGTTGGTTGCAATGTCATGAATGTTGCCACTTTGGACCTCACTCCCAGAGTCCATCAGTTTAAAGCTCACCTCACCAAGTTGGCCAGCCTGCTACCAAAGATTCTGTTGCCTCTTCTAGACAGGTGGATCTCATCCCTCTGTAACAGGCTATAGTCATCAAAGAATGTCCCATTACCATAAAGCCAAAACCCTCACAATGGCACCAGCCACGAAGGCAGAAGTTGATTTGCATTATACATCTACTTCTGGCTGCACCTTTTCCTCTAATTGGTAAAATGGAAGGGGAGATAACGGGCACCAATAGTTTTCACTTGCACTCCTGAGGCTTTGTAGTCTTCCTTGATTCTGCCCAGGTTCCAACTTGCAATGTCATTCATTCCCCTATGAAAGAGCAGCAATGGACAGTAGTCTCTGCTCTCAGCATGTTGTGATTTCAACAATACGCCAACAGAGCAGAGCAGAGTGGAATTCTGTTTGATATTGTGCCTGAGAGTCTGAAGATACATTGTATTGGAACGCCACAGAAGAAAATCAATGCCGTGATTGGTAACTATACACTATAGATTAATTAAGGCCAGAGGCAAGGGGTTAAGCCCAGCACAATCCTTTATGCAATTTGATTGCAAACACAGTTGTAAGCAAACTTCTCCAAGAATGCTCTAAGTTGAAGGCCATGTTGTATGGCATTGGCAAGGCTTTTGTGCCTCATAATTTTACAGAGGATTCAAATGTCTCTTGTCTCTATAGGTAACAAGGTACTGGTGACACTGTGACCATGTGAATGAAACCTTCAGTGTTCCCTGTGCTGCTGTGATGTGGAACTGCATGTAATTTTTTTGGTGACTTTCTCACATTGGCAATTAAATTTTAGATTCTCCCCTCCCCAGTTTGTATAATGATAAATCATTGTTATCAATGCATAGATTCCTGTCCTGGTTTTATTTAGTGGAGGAGGCTACGGTGGATCCCCAAGTGTAACTAACCAAGTGGCTTTTGCTAAATGTTTATCCCAATTTTTGAAGGTTCCACCACCCATTGCTTTCAGTGTAGTTTTCAGCAGTCCATTGTACATTGGCCAAAGGGCTGTTCCATCCCATGTGGCATCATGCTCAATATGTAAGTGAGGAGGGTGCTGAGGGGAGGCTCCTGCTACTCAGGAGGAAACTGGGCATCGGGATTTGCTGTGAGCTATTGTACTATATTTGTTTTCCATCTTTGTTTTGTTTTCTTCTGTTATTTCTCTTAAATTTATTTTTTTGTTTCATCTCAACCCACAAGTTTTGATACTGCAGCCCCTCCCAACTAAATAACACCAGGACATTTCCTTATGAGGGAACTTTTGCCTGCTGGAGTTAAGTTCAACATTATTACTTGTCTGTATGACTTCCTATGATAAAAAAAAAATAGTGCTAATTAAGTAGTACCAAAAGTGACAGAAGGATTGACTTGGTTTTGCCTTGGACTGTAATCAACATAATCTCTCCTTCTACACCCTATGTGGAATGTCTCATCTTGTTGCTTAGATGTGGCAAAACTACTTGCAGCATTGTAGTCCAATGATCAGTAATATTTTTAGTTAATGTAGCAAATTTTTTAGTTTAGAAGCTTTTTTTTTTATAAATTAAAAAAAAAAAAGAGTGTAAGACTTTTCTCAACTTCAGTCCATTTGAAGTAATGCTCAGTTGGCAGAGCAGCCAAAGTCACTAGAGTAAGGAAAAACACATATGGTGAGAATGTGAAAATTCTGATAAAGCAAGTAAAATCCCAGCTGCAAACACATGGCAAACCCTTCATTACTGACCCAATCATCTTCATTTCATGGAAAACACCAACTGCTACAAATATAATTAATGATTGTTATGGCAAATTGAAGTGCATAAAGTCATCTATTGTTATTATCCCAACACAACTAGGAGTAACTCCTCTTTGGTGCTCTGTGTATGTAACGTATTGAACGTCTCACTGAAAATGATGCATCTCAAAGCAAATGCACTTCCTTAATACTTGAAATGCAGCTTTCCAGAACTGTGTTCTCTGCTGAAGGTTTTTTGTAATCTTGGAACCAAGATCTCTGATTTGAAGAACTTTCTTTATGAGCACTGTGCAACTTGAGTGCATTGCTTATCCTCCATACAAAGTAGAAACACTTCTATCTTTACACATCCCACACCTACTCCAGCTCCTAAATATCTCCCAATTTGCAGAGCTTCTGTAACAATTACTCTTTGTACAGTGTTTTCCAGGTCAAAGAGTTCTTTTTAAATAATTAATTAGCTCTGTTTTAGTTAAATGATTATTCATGACCTAGTCTCAGTTTCCTCTGATTTTTTCACTATTTGTAATGCTCAGTCAGGTAGCCCCACTAAAAACCTATGGTTTGTTTGGGAATCACTCATCCTCACTGTGCTTTTTTATTTGTATCATAACTAGTCACTTAAATCTCATGGGATTATTTTTATTTTCTGATTAGGTAGTTGACAATTTTTAAGCAAAGGGTTTCACAAATGAGCCCTGCTGTGAAAGATGGAGATATAATTATGCTACTGTAACTAGGGGGAAGCTAATAGTCCCAAGCATTTAATTAGCATCCAGAAGTAGCTAGAATGCTTCAAAATAAGTAATTATTGCATGGCTTACTCCAAACAAAATACATTCTTTTGTTAAAAATGCATTAGCAAATTGAGGATTAGATTTGTGCTTTTAGGGAGAGGTTAGAGTTGTCAGTCAGACCTATGACAGACACTGGTATCACAACATTGCTCTGTTGTCCAGTGATGTCTGAGGACAACACAGAGAGTACTGAACAAATTGTACCTGCAGCACAGAAGGTGCCAGAAACCACTCTCAGCGTAACTAAGTGCATAAAACCAGAAATTCTTGAATATATGGGGAAGGAGCAGCATAAATAAAATGTTATTTCCTAAGAGAGAAAGTGTAATACATCAAACAGACTTCTAGTGAGAAAGAAACAATCATACTGTTGAATCTCCCAGGAAAAGAAAGAGAATTTAGCTTCACAAGATTGTGCCAGTATATGCTGTTAAACTTTTATTACATTAGTACATTGTTTTCCCCAGCTCTCTTCACAAGTGAAGCAGTTCTCTAGCTTCTTAGGATCCAGTTTGACTGATCTAGAAATACCAGTCTCGCCCGCTTTGTCTTTTTTAATTACACAATGTGCTTGGTGGTAGTCATCTTTGTTTACAACAGCTCACTGCAGATCAAGCACCATTAACATCTCTCTGTGGTTTGATTCCTGGAGCTTGTGTCTGTCAGCTCAGTTATATGGAGTTTGCTGTCACTTTTGCAGTTTTGTCAGGCTGTGGCTCCAGAAGCCTCTCCACCTCTCTGTCTCTTTGCCCTTCCAGTCTCCAGCCACTAAGGAGCCTCTGAATTTCAGAATTAACTTTGCCATGCCCCATTAAACATAGTTATTTTATCACTTTTCTAATGATTTTACTGAATCTATTTGCATCTGATGTAGAAGGATCTCTTCGGATACTTCCTGATGATGTCCCTGGTAGCTTTTGTTGGTTTGTTTAAGTCTTAATTGTAAAGTTCCAATGTTGGGCCATGCAGATGGTGCAGGGCAGTTCAGGGCTGCGGCAGGACAGCAGGCTGCAGAGCCTGTGCCCAGCTGGGGTGGTGTGGCCTGCGTGGCCAGGGAGCACAGCTTTCTCCTGTGTCTGTCCCCAGCCACAGTAACCCGTGTACGTGTGCGCCTGGGTATCTCTGCGTAAGGCTTAAAGGGCACGTGCTGTTCTGAATAGGGTGAAGGGTCCTTTGTGCTATGGAAAACACAGATTTTGCATTAGGGACTTGTTAGAAGTGTGAGGATGAGACCCAATTTGCATGTTCATCCACATATATGTGCATGCATTTTCTACTTGCATGCACATTTATGGATACAGTAAAATTAAAGCTATTTAATGGCTTGCTTTGGAAGGTACCATCTGCTTCAATGTAATATTTAACATTCAAGACTCTATTTATAAACAAGAAGAGGTGTAGACTTCAAAGCTGGATTTGCTCATCCCAGCACTATGGCCACCTCACAAGCTATATATATATATGTATTTAACATGATACAGATCTACAGAGCAAGCCCTGTATGTTCAAGTGAAGGAATAGAATGTGAAAGTGAAGGCTTAAACACCCTCCTCCCCAAGCTTAAACTAGAAGCAATCAGTGGGCGATAATTCCTCTTATCATTCTACTTTCATTAAATAATCACCAGCATGTGAAAATATATTCGAGAAATTGCATAACTGCTTTGCTATGATACAGATATATTTATAAAGAGATACTGCAAAAGAATACCTATTATATTGATCTAATAGTTTAGCTTTAGTCTTGACACCAAAAATTGTCCTTTACTGGTCAAAGGATAAAATTGTTTGTCCATGGCATGTTTGCACATATGGTATTTGGATCTGATCCCGTTTCTGCCTGAACCAAGTAGCCAAACCCAGACGGATGAGAGTGAAGGAACAGTCAGGAGAGGTTTGCGGCTGTCTGTCCGAGCTAACCCGAGGAGCAAAGCAAGCCAGGATTTGTCTGTTTTCTACAGGAAGGCAAGATAGCAAAACACTTAAAGCTCATACTTATCAGTTGAGTAGTTTTGGTTTTGTATTATGTCTTTGTATTCAAGTGATAAATTGTTCTGTGAAGCAAGGACCTTTAAAGGACACAGTCATGGTGTTTGCTTCTCTACTTTGGGCAACAGCCTGCCAGGTTACAAAGTGTTTTACAGTTAAAGGCAGGTTGACATATCCACTGAAATAGTTAGAAAATTCTTCAAATTTTTTAGTAATAATGATGATTTATCAGAATCTACTTTTCTACACTAGCTTTGAATGGGGAAACACAGCTATGAATTCATGTTTCAAATATGATCAAAAGAAAAATTAGTAACTTGTAAGATAGGTTTACAAATACAAGGTTGAATCTTTCATGACCGTGCTCTCTTGGAAGCCGGGAGTGTCATTTGCCAGCAGTATTGATTTCAACTGTCTTTAGTCAGACAGAACTCCTGGATCCATTTGAAAAGTGTTACTGTGTTTATTACAAGTTCAAATTGGTTCCAGATGTGGAAAAAACCCACCTTTTTGATACCCCCACAAATAAACTTGAGATGCAATCAAAGTGCAAACAAATGCAGTACTTCTTGTGATAGAAAATATGAAAGCACAACTACCTGAATTGTAAATAGATTTACTTTCAGAACTTATGTTTGACATTCTGGGCTGACAAGGAGAAGTCATTTTGACATTTCACATTGAAAAGCTACATTCACTTCCTGCCGTGGTTGGCTTATTCTGCCATCAGCGTGTACTGCATTTTCCATCTGGAGGCAAGGTGCAGTGCAGACTTCCTGCTCCAAAACTCCCTCTCATTAAACCCATGAATGTGGGCCTTTGTGTGGATTTGGGACAGAAAATGACATAGGACTTCTTTGTTAGAACGTTATATTTTGATGGATGTTTCATCAAAAACATTACATGGGCATCTAATCAAAAGTTTATAGGGGGGAGGTGGAGAAGGCTATAAACTTACTCATGCATGTGCTTGTTTTGAATGTCATTAGATTGCAAACTAGAGAAAAACAGATCTATGTTCCTAGGAGTTCAAATGTCAAGTAATGCAGAACTTGCTCATTAAGATGAGGTAGCCTCTCCACACTGCATATACTCTGTCTGTCCTGACTGAACCATGGTACTTGACCAGGAACACACCCAGCTGTAGAGGTGATTTCCTTCAGCATCTAAATAAGATATGTATCTTAAAGACAATTGTGACATGATTAAAGAAAATTGCCACCAAGCTAGAAGATAGAAATACCCATAGCCTGAAACAACTCAGACGTACTTTCCATACATTTGACAGCGCAGGTTATTTATTTATCTGCTATCCTATATGCCAGAATCATGCATGTCCACATGTTCATAGGAAAGTACTCATCTGTTTATGAAGAACGAAACTTATTTATTGTCACTAGGTTGTACATGAATAAAGATGAGATCCCTGCTCAGTGACTCATAGGTTTTATTCTGCAAGGCTTTGCATGCACAGAAGAGATGAGCAGTGTCTCAAAGTCCCTCCCCTTGAGGGAAGGGATTTTTTTTCCTGTCTTGGTATTTGCTCAGGATGTTGTAGGTCCTAATAGGAAATACATTAAGATCCATTCAATTCTACAGGTGTATTAAGTCTGTAGATACATTGGCTGAGGAATAAACCTTTGTACAGGTTGTTTTTTATTTGTCTGGTGATAGGCATTAGTGAGACAAGGTGGGTGGTTGACTGGATTATTACAAATAATTTATGAAGAGATTTGAGTCTGCTGAGTGAGAACTGGGTACAGAATTTTTTTAGAAGAACATTCTGCACACTATACATAATTTTAGGGGAGGGCTAGAAATGCTCTTTTATTGAAAAAAATAAAAAGCAACTAAGAAAATGTTGATTGCATTTGGATAAGACATTTGTACTGCCTTTGCCTTGTCATTGCTAGAATCACTGGCAAGACTTGAAACACTTATATTAGAGAGAAAACAAGTGCATGGATGTATAATAAAAAAAAAAAAGGTCTACAGACAGCTGATAAAAAAACTTCAATTTGCCTGGCCAAGGGGCGAGCAGGGTTCATTGTAACTGAATAATTGTAAATGCAGAACTGATGGAAAGACTGTTCTTTCCAAATGGTTAGACTATTGGATTCAGTAGTGGAAGCTGCATTTGGGGTCAACCTCTTTATCTGAGTACAGAATAGAGTATTTTAAAATGTGTAGAAAACAAATATATCCAGAGTTACAATATTAAATGCATAGAAAATACATAATCAATTCTCAAGTTTCAGAGAACTAATGAATTTCAAGCAATTAAATTTTGAAAGGAAATTTTTTTTCTGGAGACATGTCTCAGGAATTGTCCACTGTGTACCTTTTTGCCTGTATTAATAGCAAAATACTAGACCAGATTGGACAACACTATGTCTTGATTTCTCATGGGCCAATGTTTTGAAGGAGATACGTGCCTTAATGGTTTTAAGTACTTGGGACTCTAAGACTCTAGTGAGATTTTTCTAAACTGCTGGAGCATCCAACTAATACCAAAATCAACAAAAATAAAAGGAATTGTTTTCTGCAGGTCTTAATGTTACGCCTCTGGGAATACTTAAAACCAGATTAAAAGATGATGTAAATTACCAAAATATTATAAATTGGTCACGATTCCTTCTAGATCTTATAAATTACTATTGTTTGGTCATGGTGTTATAGTATCTAGATTTATGCCAAAGGTATCCATATCCACACAAATATCATGCATCATTTTACTTGATTCTGTTCTTTACAAATGCTGCATGAAATCCTTTCCCCTTTCTGAAGCCCAGGGAAAACCTCTGACTCCAGTAGACAAGGAATTTACCCAGTTCATTAGTGCAGGATTGCTACTTAATGTGCAAGTTCTATTTAAAAAAAAGTAACTAACTTAACTTCACCATGGTGAGCATTCATTCATCTCATCTACAAACTTAAATCAGCTGAACTTCATGGGCAGAAAGCTGAGTTTACGGAGGGCAGAAGGAAGAACCTGGTACCCAGATAAAGTGCCAGTACTGTGGTGTTCTCTAGTGCCGGAGTGAGCCCCTGCTCCCTTCCAGTCTTAGACATATACATGTGGGCATAAATATCACACGTAGGTAGAGATATGTGCAAAAGGTTTTGTCTAGTTTGTTTGTATACCCAGCTTTTATGGTTGTAAATAATGATCAAGTCATCTCAGTTCCGCAATGATTACACTTCTAGTGTCTACGTACGGAAAGCATGTATAATTTCTCTCCGTAATCACTTTTCCTTGCATCCATAGCTATTCTTTTTTTTTTAAGTTTTGGCAGCTGGGTAGCTGGTAGTAATTTAAAATGAAGACCAAGATGGAATCTCATGTACAAAGAGATTTTGAGCAGAGATTTAAATCTGAAACACAAGCAGAACAATGGGTAATTCTGGCCATCTATAATTTCTTATTTTAAAATGAAATCTCTTGCTAATTCAGTCTGACATACAAGGCCCTATCTTACCTTCCTTCCTTATTCTGTAGATGTGAAATGTGAAATCTGAGTAGCAATGAATGGAGAAAGGATAAGTTCTAGGTGGGATATTGTGCAGTGTTTCAGTCCATCTTTACCTGAAAGATGGTTATGGGCCTTCTATGGAATAACATAGATTTATGAACAACCTGTACTTGGATTTATAAACTTATTCATATGTTTAGAAACCATATGAATCCATGAGCATATTTATGAACCATATTAATTGATAAAAATATTTCCTTGGGACAATATTACTTGCTGCATCATGTAATATGTAATCTTGCTCATGGTTTATTTGATCAGTTGACAGTCGCTAGCCTGGGAGTGGACTGTAGCAGATGCACATTTAGTTTAGTTTTATAACTGCACACTCTGATATACAATTGATGAATCTCCGTTAAAAACTCCCGATTGCTAAAGTTATAATACCATCTGATCCTGACAATTATTTTTGCAAACACTGGCCCTCGAAGCCAGTCAGCCTCCTCTGTCCTGTCTTTTTCGGCTGCCAAGTCCCTGTTCTTTACAAAATGTTGACAAAACACTGGTGCTACTGAGTGTCTATTTAATTTTTGACTGATTTTCCTGCTGCATGAGATCACTGGCAACTGCTAGAACATACTCTTGCTTTCCCAAACTTTGTGTTTATTTCCCTGAAGATCTTGCCATCTGCTGTGCTCAGCTGCCCAAATAAGTAAAATTTTCCATGTCTTACAATTTTTTTTCCTGAAAATATTATCCATTCCCTCAATCTTTCCAGTTTTCATCAGGTTCTTTATGGTCAGTTCATCTCTAAATAACATGTATCATAACAGGCCATGTTACCACAAACAGGAGTATTGATTTTGGCAGTAGGACAGAGATTACTGAAGCAACATGCAGTAAGTAGCGTTCCAGATACTATCTAGAGGTCAGCCAACAGAATGTGGACAACAGATTCAGATTCATATATGATGCTCTTTGTGCAATGTGTATTTTGTTGGCCTTTCTTAGTATTTACACCTCATTTGTTCCAACTTGCTTACTGTTGCCAACCCCAAGTGTTCAAAATCATTATATTGGCTTGAAAGCGATAATGCTTTTAGCAATAATAGATTTAGAAGTTCTTAACCCAGAATGCTTGCACTTTCAAGCACTTTCCTGTAGCTAGCAGGAAATATGCTTTCTTGTGGGGACGACCGAAGTGACAGCAGATATTCACACAAAATATTGTGACCCCCTCTGAGCTGAGAAAGCAACAGATACCTCACTTCTGAAAACTCCTTCATGCTGGCTGAGTGGCTGAGTTACTCTTGATTTATACTAGCATAAGTAAATGAGAATGCTGCATAAATAACTTATAAAATTACTGTGTGCAACAAAAAGTAATGTATTTTTCACCTATTAGAACTTATATGATTGCTGTCCCTTCCTACTGGTTCCATATTATTTCTCTTTAAGAATCAAGTAAACAAAAGCTCTTGGAGATGGAAGGGCATGCTGTGCAATTAAATAGAGAACTGAAGCAGTGAAGACATCCATGCTGCCAGACTGGTTAGTTCTCATGGTAATCTGCCTATGCCTATCATCTCTACTGCTCTACGATATCACAGGATCAGTCTGAGCATACCTTGTGTCAGTCTGAGCCCCGCTAGAAGTCTTTGCCTTCTCAAATGGGAATTGGGCTCAACTGCATGGCAGTATTCCCTTCCTTTGCCTTGAAACGTGTTCAGAAATAGAAATGTGGGAAGGAAAAAAAAAAAAAAAAAAAAGCTTGAATACCTCACAGTCAGCTGTTTGAAAACTAGAACTGGGACACAGAGCAGATATTTCTTGTGAATTTTAACTCCAAATCTATTTTGTCTATAGCTTCACCAAATAAGCTCTTCACATTCTTATTCCCAGGTCCTCATTTATTTTTCTGTCTTAGGTGATTTCTAGTGGGATGAGAGTGGGAGATTGAGGGAAAGAGCAGAATGAAAAATGAATGAGCGTTGCTTGCATATGTGTCCTGGGGACTCCCATAAAATCTAAAAAAGAAACAGTGGAGGAGGATGCGGCTGGCTGCTGAAATGCTCTGTGGGCTACATCCAGCCTGTGGCTAGGCCAGAACTTGCACACTCTTTTTGTTTGGGTTTTTTTTTTTCTTTCGTGTGTGCACTGGGTCCTTAGATGACGCTTGCCACAAGAGTGTATGTATCTTGATATAAAAAGAGAGACCATTCCTTGTCACCACAACCTTACTGTCGGTCTGCACATAGGGTGAACACTTTGGTTATTAATTATCTGCTTTATACAGATAGGAAGCTAATGTGAACTACTGCGATGTTAAAAGGACAAACTTTCTCTGTGGGAACCACGTTAAGATTTTTTTTCTGCAACACAATCTGAATTTTTGTCCCACAGTACAGTTTTTTTTCCCCAGCTCTGTAAAACTTTCTGAAATGTCTTTATATCACTTCATGTAGTTCAGCTGAGTGTAAAATAACCTCTTGGCATTTGCTTTAGTTCTGTCATATTCTGTTTACAAATTCAAAAGGACCTAACATAAATAGCTGTCAACACTTACATATCACTGTGATTCACTGACTTCACCACAAGAATTTTGGTACAGCGGCAGAAAGAGCATCAGGATAAAAAATCTTATCTTGAAAGCCATTGCAGTTGTTCATCTCTCTTTCAGTGAGTGTGCACAGTGCATCTAATTGTGCTACTTGAGGTGTAATTACACAGTTGCCAGAACAGGACATCAAAATGGTACCTCAGCCTTAGTGTGTGGGCCTGAACCACCTAGACTGAAGGCCTTTCTTTTTCTTGTTCTGTTACAGTAGGTACTGCTTTGATCATCTACATTCAAAAACTCATGTAAATAGGGGGAAGAGAAAGAAAAGAGAAGAAATCAGTAGAATCAAAGCATGTATGGCTATTCTCCTTTAATTTTTGTTTATTTGTAAGTCAAAATTTCCTGAAATTCTGTTGATTTTTTTTTGGAGGGGATAAATTCTGACAGAATGCAATTTTCAGGCCTGAGTTCAGCTTTCAGGAGTCTCTTGTTTGTTATAGCTATTTAATATCTAGCCATAGACTAGGCAAATCTTGCAGCACTGATAGCTACCTGCCTACCTGTGGTCCTGTGGCCTATGAAATCTCAAACCTTTTGTGTGAAAAGCCATCAGCACACAGCAAGCATTGCAGACTGGGATTTAAATTATGTCTGCTGTGCCATGGGAAAGGAGAAGCAGAGAGACTTGTTGCTCTACTGTTACATAACCATGCGGTGGACAAATATGTGTCTGGCATGACATTTTGAAAAAGCACTAAGCTCCAGGCTTTCCTTCTCAGTTCTTGAAATCAAAAATGCAGAAACACTGGAGGAGAGTTTGTGTTGCAAAATGACGAACTCGCTCATCTGTGGCTACAGGAGGTCTATGCAGGCAGGACTGTGATGTCTCCCGCTGGTTCAGTTTAGTCTTACTGTCTGGAAACACAGTCCTGGGGACCTCAGTTTGACATCTCACCAAAGAACCCTGGTTTCTCTGAGACCACCATGTTACCTCCCTTCAGTGCAGGCTCAGGGGGCTCTGAATTGCACAAGGACTATTTTGGGCGGTAAAAATATCCTAGGAGATATATTTAGCTCTTGTGGAAGTTTGTGGAGCTTCGCTGAAATAAATAGAGTAATTGAGGAGTAAGGTAAAACCACTGGCATTAGTGGTTTTCATGCACAGACTGACTGGACTGAGTGTTGCCTTCCTTTTTTTTTTTTTTTTTTATAAAATAGTAAACAAGGTGCATTTTAGGGCATAGTTCTGGCAAAAATGTTCCATTTAGCTAGTCCCATTGATAAAATTCATCTGGCAATCAAATCAATAACTGGATAAAGGTAAGCAAAGTAGTGATGGACTATGAGCAATAACTTGTACTAGTATCACTAGAAAGATGTCCCATTGTGTCAGTGCCATGAAGCAGTCAGGTAAGAGACTTTGTCACTGAGCTTCTAAGAAAAACAGTTCTGTGTTTTCATGCATGGCATATTTTCTTGCCTACAGATACTCAGTGTGGAGTATTTAGGAAAAAGACTCGCATAGTCAGCAGGCTGGATTGATAGATTTGCTGGCATAAAATGCCATAAAGAACTTTCTGAATTAATTGGAAGTGGCAGGAAGACACAGGGCATCCAGCATTCACATATGTGAGTCCTAGGAATGAGAAGCTGCCATGGATTCTAACTCTATGGGTAGAAGCCAAATTTTTATGCAAACCAACAGGGCATGAGCTGTGGAAACTGCTTCACTGTTTTCTTGCTGCCTGTCTCAGTGACCAAGGAAAAGCTCCATCAGTGAGGGCTGATATTTCTTTCTGGCAATGTCTGGTGAGAGTGGAGTGAAGTTTTTCTCTTTACTCTCTCCGACAAGGATTTTGCTTTGCAGAGGTCTTAGACTGTCTGACAGAACTGTAATTGTGTTCAGGTTTACTGTGGCTTATATAAATTAAATGATGAAGACGTATAGGTGTATCAGAAGAAATCCAGACTGCAGTGCCTTAGGAGTCTCAGCAGCTTGGTCTTGGTCAATACAAGTTTAAACGGTGTGACTTTGGCAAGCTGCTACCCTTTTGTTCTGTAGTTGTAGCTGGTCACTATGTTATTTTTACTGGAACACAGGTCTTCATTTTCAGGCTATTAAAAAGAACTGATTAAAAAAATACAGGAAGAAAAATGTGCAAACACAAGGCTCACATTTTGTGGTAATTTTGCTTTGGTTGCACTTGAAGCCACCATCTCTTCCACTGGTACACATTCTGTTGTATACATTGTTTATTCCAGTACAACTACTGAAGCCAGAGAAAGCTAATTTTAAGTTAAAGTGCTTGATATTCTCAGCGAAAGTGAGCATTACCATTATTAGTGCAAATTTGTGTTTTACACTTGACTGTGTTTCTATTCCCTAGCCACAAAAGCCCCTAGGACCGTCTAGTCTAACTTTCTGTGTAACAAGGCCAATGATTTCTACACCAAGTGCAGTATCTTGCAATTGAAGCAGACAGCATCTTTTTATAGACATCCAGAGTTGATTTAAAAGCTCCAAGTGTCACAGCATATTCCAGGGCAAGCAATTCTAATGGTTAATTACCCGCACTGTTAAAACTGTGTGTCTTCTCTCCAGTTTGAATTTTGCTGAGTTCAGCTTCCAGGCTCTGCATCTCTGAATGTGAAATATGAAACTTTCTTGTTGTTGATTACTTATATAGCTTATCCACACAGGGAAAGGAAAGGATTCTCTGCGGTTGGTGAGTAGGGTGGACAGGAGGTGTCAGCGTTCCTGCCCTTCTGCATAAGCAATTATAAAAGATGCCGAGGGGTGGCTTTTAAAGCTCTAAAAGGATAAGCCCTAGCAGGAAGTGGCAGGAGCAATAGGAGAGGCCTTGAATTAAAATAAGGATATACTTTTAGTCTAACATAAAGTAAGTGAAAGGCTAGAAAGCATCTGTTTACTGCTAAATACCAAGAAATTATAAACCTTCTCTCTTCTTCCTCCCTCATTTGGGAATTCAACATACTCTTTGGAGAAAGTTAATGTAATTTTTTTAGCATTCATTCATACAAGTTTTCCTATATGATCTTCATACAATGTGAACATTATATATG
Source organism: Chlamydotis macqueenii (assembly GCF_036417535.1). Lineage (NCBI taxonomy): Eukaryota > Metazoa > Chordata > Aves > Otidiformes > Otididae > Chlamydotis > Chlamydotis macqueenii. The sequence continues at coordinate 28,295,208 of NC_141559.1, forward strand.
AATGATATGCAAAATATGCAGAACTTTGGAGTAAAAGGCTGGTGTCTGTCCCTAGTGGGTCAGCAGCTTCTTCTTCCTCAGTTTTGTGCTAGTATTTATTTCATTGGCCTGCCTGATTATCTTTATCCAACATCTCTGCAGTGTTTCCACACCAATCTTTTGATTATTGCCAAGGCTTAGCAGTTTCTGGAGTGATACTGTACAGCTCGTCTGGGAAATCTCAATGCAGATGGAAGCTGGCTGCTATGTATGCTACTGCTGGCAGTGACTATATATTTACAGCAGTATTAGCAATTTCTTCTTTTTTTTTTTTTTAATGGAACAACAATATATTTACTCAACTGACCCCTGTTTGTGAGTGCCATAGTCAGATTTTACCCTTATGTATTTAGGTAGATACTTCAAAGACAGTGGCTAGAGAAAGCTTGAAGTCGAAGTATGTGCTCCGATGTCGAGAAATTGGAGATGACTTGCAATAATGAAGTTTAAGATTAAGATTCTCCAGAATACTTTGGAAACTGTTTCTGGATGCTATGAGACTATATTCTGGGAATGCTGTAAAATGGCTCCTTCCTGGGAAATAATGACTGGAAAATGGCACAGCAGGGAATTATCTATCCCTCCCTGTCACTGCCTGCCATGGGCTACAACAAAGCCAAGAGGATGAAGGGAAAGTGAAAAAGGGAAGGAGGACAGGAGGGAGGGAGGGAGGGAGAGAGGGAGAAGGGCCAGTAGCTCTATTTGGGTATTACAAAGGTTCTTCCAGGAGAAGGGGAATGTGTACGGTACTGCAAGGTGCAATTTACATCATTAAGAGAAGACATGCTGTTACAAAACCTCCCTGAAATATTGTTCCAGGTACTTCTGAAATGAGGGGGGGAGGGAATAAAAAAATCCAGAAGAAAAAGAGTGAAAAGAAGAGAGGAAAACAAAGGAGGAAAATTTTGAGGACATAGAAATGGAAGGAGGTGAACCAATCATTCCCCACTGCATATTCTTCATCTGAGCCCATGAATATGCAAGTGAATATCTGAGCAAACATTATCACTGACACAGATTCCCTTCCACAGCATATTTGTGTTGCCATGCGTATGAATAATTGCATTAGTAAGGCAGAAGGTCTGGTTCTCATATTCTGCATGCATCTATATTTTATCTGTGGCCATGCTTTGCACTCTAATTATATGGTGCTGGAAACATCCATTTGCTTGTTTCTTTCCAGGATGAACTAGACCTTTTTTCCAGCTGACCCAACACCTAAAAGAAATTGGAGCAAGAATAAAAGGTGTCCACTCAAGCTAAGTCTGGACAAGACAGAGGTGAAAGGAAAGCATTTTAGTGAAGTGACAGAGGTCATGATCCATTCCTCAGATCATCTACCATCTGGTAGGATCTTGGTAGATCACATTTAATTGTATATCTGCATAGCAGCAGTCACTTTCTTTTGTCTTATCTCCTGTCCCTTTCTCTTTGATGAAAGCTTCATCACTGAAATAGATGGATAAATAGATGAGATGACATCCTTTAGCTACATCCTTTAGCACCCTATTTCCCAGCTGGGGGGAAGATGATGCAAGCGCACGGTGCTAGCACTCTTTCTGACTCTTGTGTTCGGCACTAGTCACAGTGTCAGGGCTGCTCCCAGCCTTCAGGTCTCCAGGGACCAATGTATTGCAAAGGCATCCAGATCCTCCACTAGTATAGTTGTGATCAGCCCTCTGCCAGCTGATGTGTTTAACTGGAAAGCTCCTGAGAATCTGTCAGAGCATGCGTCTCTAGCACGCGGCTATTCAGTTTTGGAATTCTCACCAATCCTACTCTGAGGTCAAGATAAGCCTGTGTTAATTTTTAACTCAGAGCAAACCCATTTTTGCAGGTACTAAATGAATTCACTACTAAGCAGAAGGCCAGCACTGTAGTACTTAAATATCACTTAAGCCTTATCTGAAGATTTTAATGGGACTTATTTGGTATATGATCTTGGCCTGGCCCCGGCACAAGGGTTATTTTCACCCGAAATGAACTACTGAGGGGCTGACAACATCCTTTGGAAGACAACCAGCAAGAAGTCATTACTCTTGGGATAGCTGTGAACTCCAGGAGAGTTAGAGAAATATTTCCTTCTTAGGCAGAAAGCAGTGTCATATAAAGCAGCTAACGCAAGTGCTGGGCTTATTGGCAATGCTAAGACAGCAAGAGTAACTGAAAAATATTTACTTACACTCAATAAGCAACATCTTAGTAGTTTTGAATAATGTTAATGTCTGTTCCTTGCTTATGGTTTAAATTATTTTCACAAAGCATTAAAGTCAAGATGATGAAGTTGTCCCATCCTGTAGAGCACATCTATTTATAGAGTAGATATGCCCTGTACCAATAAGGATCTTTTAAAAGGAAAATATATTATCTGAGTGCTTTTCAACTGCGTTCTCCAGGCCTGTGCATTTGATTGTCATCATCTAGAGCCATACCAGCCTCTGAGTAGCACTTTTTTAGCAATTCAGAAAATTTATGTGTCTGTTGCTGTGCTGAATGCCACTGAGTAAGCACAGAGCGCTGAAACTTTCTTTTGAGGAGTGAGGGAGGAGGAGGAAAGATTAAAGCAGCTCATGTGCTTCTTACATAAAACTTGAGAAGCTGAAAAGCAATTTGATTAAAATATGATTGAAAGGATGTTCTGTGGTATGCCTGAGGCTGGTGTTTTCAAATGACATAGGTGCACAGGGGAGAAGGGGGGAGTTTGGTTGTTGATATTTCTGTTGTTTTTTTAAGGATATTAACACCCAATCTTGCAAGCTGCCCTGCAGGCAAGCCTTGTGGTACTAGCAGGGCACTGCTCCAGTGAAGGAGTCCCTTTGCAGCAGTTGGGTAAGACAGCGGCCCAGAATTTGCATCCTTGGTTGAGAATGTTTGTAGTCAGTTAGAAACCTGGTTCTACCTTACATTAGGGCTGCTCTTCATCACCCCGGGAATATAAAATGGATTTTATGTGAGTGTAAGTGTAACTTACAACCATTATAAAGCAGCTTTCCGTCTTAGAGCAGTTTAAAGCCTTGGGGTAAGTAACAATCTAGACTCTCAATGTATAAATTATGGCCAGTCTGACTGAAAATTAATTTAAGATTTTTATATTTTTTAGTGCTACCACTCAGCCAACTTAAATAAGTTAGCTGCATTTAATTCAATATAGCAATTGTATTCATTAGAGTTCCTTAAACTGTATGGTAATCTCCAGGTTTCAGTGTTTTGCTTTATAAATATTCGGGAATTTTACAGACACGCATTCAAAGATGAAGTTATTCTGTCCTTTTTTGTCCATTCCAAAGTTCCTAGGAGAAGACCTAGCACAGGAGATCAGTATGGAAAACACATTCTAGTCCGTTGTTCCTTTTCATATTCACTATGCTTCTTTAAATAATACGTCACAAGACACTTCATATTAGGAGAGTTTTTGGCAATTAGTTTTCAGTGTTTGTTCCTTGGGTATTAACTTATTTTGATTAATTATCTCACCCGAAACACCAGTTATGGTCTGTTTGTTACCACCGAGCCCTCAGTTGGCACTGATGGCAAATCATTTACTCCAGGATGTGTTCCATGCATGTTACCTTTAAAGTAGCAGGGATTTAATCTATACTGTTTTTCTGTCCATAAAGGCAGCAAAAATAAATAATAAATCATGGTATTTTAATGAAAGCAAGTAAGGCTCTACTCTTGCAAAAACAATTACACACATTTCTCTGTTCTTATGTCTCTGACAACGGCATTGCTTCTGAAAAATGGAGGCAGAAGAGCATCCTGGATATTAAACATACTGAGTATCACTTCTTACTTCAGCTGCTCCTGCCACTATTAGTTTTTAATACCACACCAGAGTTAAATTAGCTATATATATTAAATACTTATAATACAAAATGAGCTTGTGTCTTGTTATTTTGCTGTTCCCATTTCCTTCAAATAGTGTTCCTTTCTCTCTAAACAGGCATCAGTCTGTCATGATATTTGCTACTGCAAGATCATCTTATAAAAGCAGTGAGCTTTTCTTCCATTCCTTTCTTAATTTATATTTTCTGGAAGATTTTAATATTCACGGGGATAACATCTTAAGGCCGACTGCAAAATCTGTATTCTGTAGTATTCTCCCATTAAAAGCAATGTCTAATTAAGAACCAAAGCCTGCAGGATGAACTCTCTGGGAGCAAATGACTAATTCTTGATAGCAAGACTGTGGTTTTAAGCTATTGCCAGCATCTTGAGAACAGTTCGAAGCTGGAAGCTGCTCCCAAAGGTCCTTTCTTGCAGTTTCACAAAGAACTGGCATAGGTGAAGCAGACGAGGTAGATGCTCCTCTTCACTCTGCAGAGGGGCCTGGGGGTCTGTGCACCAGCAGGGGGGGATGAGGGGATGTCTTTCCACTTCTGGGAACCTTGGCACTGTTGCCTGCCTTCAGATACATCTATTTCTTCTACGCTAAGTCATTTCCACTGCACAATCTTGCAGTTCTTAATTAAAGCTATAATTTTAAACAAATTTAGGAAAATCAGTGCAGTGCTCTACCGGATGCATAAGTTGAGTTAAATCTACTGCTTGCACCAGTAAATTTATATGGACAAGTTACTCCTGCAAGTTGAGTTTTAAACCAATGCACATTTATCCACAATGTTGGGCTCTGCCTGGGCTACTGGCCCTGCAGCTGGATGCAATAGGACAACTGGGACTGTGGCCCAGCTGTGCAGGAGCTAAGGCTTGGCTAATTTCCTCTAATAGCAGATGTGTCAGGCAACTCCACCAGTTGCTCTTGGCTGCCTGCAGTGCCATTTGGCCGTAGTTTTGCTTCTGACTCTCTTGCCTTTTATACTTGTTTGCTTAGTCTTGATCCCTCGTTCCCGTCTCCTTTGTGTTATGCTCCTATACCTTACCTTGTTCCAGCCCTGACTTATAGTAGGGACTCTTTGGTTTTCAAATATCTGGCTCTATGACTTTCTGACTATGCTCTTCAGTTTGGTATGACTCTTTGATGTCTTGATTTATTCTTATGCTGGCCTCAGTACTTGTCTCCAGACTTAATTCTGACCTGGTCTTCACTCTTGGGCTTACTAGGGTAGTCTGATGAAAGTATGTGCCTTTTACGAAATCTGAAACTACAGTGGAGGAAACTTGCATCAGCTCACTTCTTTGCTGTATTGGAAAGGGGACAAATGTGCAAGCCCCTTGCATGATTTCCCTTGAGTTTGCATGCTGCTGGCATGACTTGTGGATCAGTTTTGTACCAGAAGCTTAATCTGAAAGCAAATATTCATTTGCAGCCTTAGATGACCACACTTATGCTTCTTTTCTATTGAAGCCTGTTGTAAGCAGGCCAGTTTTGGCAAGCGGTATAACTATTTCCAGGGTTCAAGGTTATTTTCTTTCACTTGTGTTCTTTTGTTTTACTATCTGTTGACTTTTCACATGTCAGTCAAGCTCTGTATAATTGCTCATGGCACCATTTGTTACTGTTTTCCATGTTGATTCAGCATCTTGGAATTTGGAGCTAACTTGGTTTCCCTCTCCAGTATTCCAAATGCCATTGCTTGCATTTTATTCCAACAAAATTCATTTTGGTATCATCAGTTCCATGACTCTCTGTAGAATTCTCTATTTTGCTTTGCTTTCTAAACCAGGCACAGTATCATTAACTGTGTGTACAAATTCTGCTAAAAGCTTCAAGACCAAATCTAGAACCTGTGTAAGTAGCTGAGCCAAAAGCCTGACAGATGTATGCAAGGGGAAAACATGCAAAGCTCCAGAGAGGCTGACGATGCAACAGGGTAAGTGCCCACAGTGGATGCACGAAGACCACACATCGGGAAAGGAGAGGATACATTTGGTGATGGATTATGTGGCAATGTTTTGCCATGTGAACTTTCTATCCCTTTCCAAACATATCCAGAAAGCATTTGGATGATATAACGAATTCTTACCTGCTACAGGCCCTTTATCTAGCTCCCTCTTGTGTACTGAGGTAGAATAAGTGTGGGAACTGAGGTAGAATAAGTGTGGGAAACCATTTGTCAAGAAAATCCTCAGACAGTGCCCCTTGATAGTGATCTGAATCAGTATACGGTCCTTTGTATAGGCTCTCTACGCTGGAGAGAATTTCCTCTCTTGGATATGGTGGAACCAAATGGCACGTGGAGAACTGATAAATTATATTGGCTTCCCAAGGCTAGTATACAGCACTTGCTATCAAATTTATTTTGGTCAGATGTAGATTAATGTAGTTCTTCTGGAAGTTTCAGGTACTTGTGGTCAGCGCTGTGAGTGTGGGCTGTAACAGAACATTGATTCCACTACAGAGCATCTCCTGAAGACACACTGTCAACACAGACTAGTACAGAGTGGTTTTAATCTTGTAGACAACCATGTTCTAGAGATTATGGCCTGGGTAATAGGCTTAGATACGTAGATGTTAAGAATCCCCATTAATTTTTATATTGAAGGGAAGTAAACTGAAACAATTACAAATCTCTCTTAAAAGAAAAATCAGGAAAATATTCAGTTAAGGCAGCACCAATACCCAGACTAACCTCGTTGCATGTATTTTCCATGCAGTCATCATAATACTCAAGAGCACTCTCTAACTCCCCTTTACTTCCAAGTTACTGTCAAACTTACATTTATTACATGTGAAGCCAGAACTTCCAGGCCCTAAAAGCTAATGCGTGAAGGACAGAATCCCTGTAGCTAGAACAGTTTTTCTCTAATAATAATGATTAAATTTTTAAACACTATCTCTTACGATCAATACTTTAAAACAGTATCTTAATTGGTTGAGTCAGTGTGCAAACATATGGTTACATTTCTAGAAGATAATAATAATCTTGCTGCTGAAATAAGGTCCAGGCCACTCAATTGCTAATTTTTCATGAGACCTACAACAATGTCTGTATATCTTTAGGAAACCCTGGCTTAAAATTACTGCCTTCTCATTTTATGGGCATTTATTTCTCCTTCCACTTCAGCTGAATGCTGCTGCTTTCTGGAGCTGCTGTGTGCTTAAAGAATTGTCAGCTAAAATGGAAAAGAATTGCTCACCTGAGGCAAAGAGGTGGGGACTGACTTATTTCGGACTTGAAAAAATTCTCTCTCCCCCAGCTCTCACAGACATTGTCTCCAAAATCTGTGATCAGAAGTGACTGCTCTTCAGAAGATCAGAGCTTCCAATGTATCATGCTGGGCTTCTATTCTACTAGGGGATGAAATGACTAACGATGCTACTAGGGACTGGTGATGCAAGAGGCCAAGTGTGTTAGAATTTTCCCAGAATCCACGGACTGTATTCTTTCCCTTCAAAGATGTGATCTCCATGTTCTCCTCCTACTGTTAAATGAGAAAAAGGAATCTAATAGGACTCAGATCGCATGACAAAGAAGTACCTCTATGGTAAAGGGGTCTTTGTAAGAAAAAGCTGAAGGACCACCTGTGTAGATGGGGGAAAAGGACAGATTTAAGTAATGAGGAATAATTATACAACCTTTACTACTAACATAGATCTGAAATACAGAATTTTTCTAGTCTCTTGCCATTACAAGAGAACAATGACAGTGTTCAGTGATTTCTCTCTCTTCTTTTCCCTCCCTCACAGCAAGGATAAGGATTTTACAAATGCTCCTGAATCAAGTCATGGGGTTAAAGTTGCACCACACCATGACAGAGCAGTCATGAGGTCTTACCTGTGATCTGAATCTTGGCCTTATTGTACCTTTCAGAAGTGGCATGATACATGGTATGTGGTAGTGGTACTCACCTTTGTCTTGTGAAAGTTTATCTGAAAACTCCTAAAGAAGAAATTACCTGAAATGAGGATTCTACCTTGGAAAGGAAGACTAAATGCATACAACAGCTGCATAATCAAGACCTCCCACAAGATAAAATGAAAGAACTTTACATAGCTGGGATGGCATATTATAATTGAAAACTTAGAAGCAAAGAAAAACTGTTAAAGGTCTTAGATAGCTTTCCAAATTAATACAAACCTGCTGGAGTTGTGACACTGAATGTCCTTATGTAGCAGCAACAGTAATCATACTTTCCTGATAAAACCTTGTTAAAAAATTGTTTCTTGTTAAAAAAAAAGAGCTGTGAAGACAAGAAGTCTTGTCCTGTGACTAATGGGAGAGCAAGCGTAAGCTGGAGAGACCCAGAGTCTCTGTTATTGCAGCCTATCAAGAAGAATCCAGGTGACTCACGCAAACAGCCTGCAGTCACAGAAGAACGGATCCAAACTGGTCCTCTGTGTCTCATGAAGTTGTGGCCTAGAAGGTGTAGGCAATACCTGAATTTACTGGCCATACCGCATTCCTAACGTGCTGCTTCTCCTTCCGTGTCCAAGCACCGAGTGCCGCTAAGCAGCGCTTTCCAGCAGTGAGAATGAAGATGTAGGGTTTTTTTTCTGTCCATATTCTTCTGTGCACTTGGTGCTCCATGAAGTATGCCTAACATATGGGGAGCCTTCTGCATACTTGTCACGGGCTTCAGGATTTGTTTGGGCATACATGAAATACCCTTGCTTGAGCACTAGCTCTGTTTCCTATTCTTGTGTTACCATCGTGATGGGAATATCAGATGGGAACTTTGTTACCCACCTAGTTTGTGCTCATGGGGCGAAAGGATGGTCACACCACATGGAGCACATCATGGCTGTGGGAACAAGCTGAGAACTCATGCTGTTGTGCTGAATGTCAGTCGCACACGTCTTCCCATGTTCAGTGAAAATACCACAAGGACAGCCAACAAAATGTCCCCTAAAAATGCCAGGCAAATCAAAGTAGAGAATATGTGTCATAACTGCCATCTTATTTTCTTTGTGGCTTTCTAAAGCAATGGTATCTGCTAAGCAAGCAACTTGTACATCACCCTGGAGGGAAATGTGAAGCCAGGTTAGGTGTCTGTTGGTTCTTGGCTCATCTACACAGAAGTTATTCAACAACAACTCTGTAAACATCCCTCTTCCAGAATAGGTGTGCCCTATTTTCCTCTTTAATTAAAACTCACGGTATTAAACTAAACCGGAACAGCTCAGCCTTATTCTGGAAATTACTCATGAAATTAGTCAGGAATAGCTCCTCCTGAACAACTACATGTATAAACAAGCCCCAAACAATATTTATGTTGTCTGGGACGATGGGGGACACCATCACAGATGTCGATTACTTTCCAGTCCCCAAAAAGACATGAAGTAAGAGTTGTCATCTTCCAACCGGGGACAACGTTTGACCATTGCCTTTGGCCTTGCTAGACAGTTTGAGGAGACGGTGGGGCCGGACAGGCCCCAGCAGCAAGGCCGAGTGCTGCGACCGGCGCCAGGCGCGGTGCACAGTGAGGGGAGATGGGTGGGTTTTGTTCTACCCGTAGCGGAGAGGCTCTTACCCGGGGGAGCGGGGCGCAAACCCCCGGACCGAAGGCCGTTATTTAAGCGGTTTCACTGTCGTGCAGGCCAGCCTTGGCTGTGCGTGCGTGGGTGCCTCTGCACGCGTGTGTCCGCGCCGGGGACGCGCCCCCTTGGGGCAGGCACCCCTCCCCGACTCGAGACTCGGCGGTGGCCCGGCACGCAGGCGCGGCCACCGGGCGCGGTTCCGCGGCGTGCGGCCGCCGCAGCCACCGTGAGTGACAAGTGGCGGCCGCCCCCCAGGCCGGTACCTCCGCACCTGCCGAGCCGCGCACCGGCGGAGAACCGCGGCGGGGCGCTGCGCGGCGCGGCCCCGCCGGTCCCCACGGCGCGGGTGGGCGCAGCCGGGGCGCACCTGGGCGGTACGGCGGCGCGGAGCGGGCGGGGCGGGGCTACCTGACAGTGATTGGCAGCTCGACGGCAGCCAATGGCGGCGCGGGGGAGCGGGAGCTGGGAGGGCGGGGCCGAGCGGCGCGGGTTGCGGGGGGAGGGGGATGGGGGGGGTGCGCCGCGGAGCGTGTGCAGCGCCGCGGGGCCGCGGCCGGTGCCGGTGCGAGTGAGGGGAGAGACCCCGCGGGGGACGGAGCGGGAGAGACGGGTCCGGATCTCGACCCGGTGCGGGCGGCGGCGGCGGGAGGAGCCGGAGCAGCCGGCGGCGCGCAGCGGAGGAAGGAAGCGCGGGGCTGGCCGCTGCGTGTGCAACCTGGCTGTTCCTTGCTGCCCGCGTCCACTCGCGGCTTTTCCTGCCGGCGCTGCTGCCTGACAGTCGCCCGCCGCGCGTGTTGTCGCCGGGGTCTTTGGCGGGGGGGGGGAAGAACGAGCCGTCCTAAACAACCCGGAGGCGTGATTGAAAGCGAGCAATAATTAACTGGAGGAGGAAGAGGAGGAGGAGGACGGGGGTGGAGGAAGACGAAGGAGGAAGGCACCGCGCGGCAGAGACCAGCCGAGCCGAGCCAGCGAGCGGCGGCGGGACGCGGCGACTTCGGCCGCAGCGGAGGAGCCGGAGCCCTGACCGCAGCGGCGGCCGCCGCCTCAGCCCGCGCCTGCCCTGCCCGAGCGGGGAGAGCCCCGCCGCCTCCCCGGCCGCCGGACATGTCGGAGCATAAGGCCGTCGATCCCAAGTTATCGACGACGGACAGGGTGGTGAAAGGTGGGTGCTGCGCCCCCGCCGCCCTTTCGGCCGGGTCCTCCCGCCGTGCCCCCGGCTGGGGTCGCGTCCGTCCTCGTCCCCCCGCCCCACCCCTCTTCCCCGCCCCAGGCAGGTACCGCGGGGGCCGCTGGAAGCGGTGGGCTCGGCCCGCGGGGGCTTGCGCCGGGCCCCGGTGGAGGGTTTGCGGCTTCCCTCGCCTGCCCGCCCGCCGCTACATTGCAGCATTTCCCCCCCCGCTTCCCTCCCTCCCCCTCGCCGCCTCCCCCTCTCAGCGCTGCACAGGGCTGGCGTGAGAGAGAGGGGGAGCCCCAGCTTCCTCACCCGCCCCGGTGCCTGGGGAAGAGGGAGGCAGGGCTCGGCCCCCTCCCCCAGCCCGTCTGCTCCTCCGGGCATCCCCCCCCTTCCTCCTCCGGTCTGCGCTCCCCGGACACCCCCCCCCACCCCCCGCGGGCTGCTGCCGCCGCTCGTGGCCGCCGCTCGGCTCCCCCCGGCGCAGCGGGATGCCTGGAAACCTCCCCGCGCCCGCCCGCAAAACCAAACCCCGCTGCGGGGGGACCGGCTGCCCTCTCCCTCCCCCCTCTCCGCTCCCTGCAGGGCCGCCCCCGCGGCGGGGATCCGGGCGGGGAGGGGGGGGGCCGTGGCCGCGGGTGCAGGGGGGGCGGCGGGGCGCGGGCGCCGTGGGAGGCGGCGAAGGCTGCTGCCGCCTCCTCCTCCTCCACCTCCTCCTCCGTCGCCGTCTCTCGCTGACAGCCCGGCCTGCGTGGATGTGAAGTTATCCAGCAGGCGTTCCGCGGCCCTGCGCCCGCGTGTGCCCGCAGATGTGCGTGGGGGTGCCGGGCACAAACACCTCCCGGCTCCATGATTTCTTGCTCGGCGCGGAGGGGGTGCGTGTGTTGCGGGCCTCGGCCCTGTAAACAAATTAGAGTTTGGATTAACACCACCGTGTGCCCCGCAGCGCAGAGCGAGCTCCTGTTCACTGGGGCAGTGCTGGATTTGAATTGCACATGTGCATTTCTCGCGAGCTATGAAGTGCATGTATATTTAGTGGTTTCGGGTTGTGGTGGTTTTTTTTTTTTTTTGTTGTTTTGGTCCCCCCCCCAACCCTCCCTTTCTGCACCCGCCACAAAGCTCGATAGGCTACGGCGTATTTCATCCGGTTGGGTTATCGCCCGTAGACCCATCCAGTGTTACCGTGAAAGCGCAAGCCCTAGATGCCGTGTGCATCCTTCCAGAACCCAGGAGGCTGGAAATTGAAATGGCCTTGGACTATGTACACTGTTGTATTTACATGAGTGTACACTAAAAGTAAACACTCAATGTAAATATTATTGTGACAGGCATATTATTTATGGCTTTGCATTTATATATACACTTACCTTCTTATGCATTTTCCCCTCTTTCTTAATTTTTTTCCCCTCTAAATTAAATTGTACATTTTCAGATGTTGTAAGAAATGTAATTACAGGCACAGCAAGAATTTTCTAAAAATTTCTTGGGAATTCAGCTTTACCTTCTAATATCTGGAATATTTCGTGCTTGTGTAAGTAGTCAGTCTGTTATATCACACTAAGAGTAGGCTTTAGAAGCCCAAAACAGCTATGTTTAGCTGATGCTTATCTTCGGTAGAAACAACAAATGACCATCCTGTTCGGAAGACTTCTTTGTGGTTATGGGATGCCTAACTTTTTTTAATCTACCTTGATCGTAACACATGCCCAAATGTCCTGATCTTTGCTGTGGCAGAACTTCCTCTGGCTTAAGTCAGTGTTCATCATGAGTAGGAATTATCTCTATATTTACAAAACCTTCCATGGTTTCAGCACATCTTAATGTGTTTTGTCAGTAGTTGCTCTTTGCATTTTTCACACATGTGACATCTCAAACATCTGAAAGCACCGTTTCTAAGAAAACTTGTGTAGTTACGTATTTTCGTAATGCAACTAAAACAGAAATCGACTTTGTTAAACTGAGTTGAAGTGTTGAACAAAAAGAACAAAACATGCATGCTGCTTAGGTGTCCATCTCACCTGGTAACTCTTGTCTCATAACGTCAGTGTTTCACTGGGGATGTGAAGATTTGTTTAACTGGTTCAGATCTTTATTAAATATTGAAATCCTTTTAAGGTCTTAAAATAGCATCTGAAGAGAGTAGAACACAGTAAACTGATTCTTAATAGGATTATTCTTTGCTATATCATGGGCACTTCACACTGCCTTTGCATAGACTGAAAGGAAATTAAGAAAGAAGTCGTGGTAATAATAATAATAATAGAGATAGGAAAAGATTACTTTGTTGTTTCATTCCTATAGGACGTGATTTGTACCTTCTCGAGATGAACAACTGAAATAGGCTTGCAATGTTAACTGAGTAGGTAGTAAGCACCTATGCGAGTAGTTGGAGAGCCTTGCTGTTTTAGAGAGGAGAAACAGGTATTCTGATGCTGGTGAGATATAACTTGTGAAAACAACTTTTTTTTTTTTTTTAAAGTTAGAATATCATGTAAGGCCTTACTTGCAAAGGAAATGTTTTTAGCATATGTATGCAGGCTTGGGATTAAACTCTCTCTTCTGTCTGCATGTGTGGGGTTTTTTTTGCTTGTTTTATTGCACTTGGTTGGTATTTTTTTTTAAAACCCTTTCGATCTTCTGGTGCATGGCAGGAGATGTCTTCTCCTAACAACAATTCTGGACTGGCTGCTGAAAATCCTGGCTCGGCACCGTTATGTAACAGCAGGGTGGGTTTGGGGAGGTTACGATTCCAGCAGCTTCGTGCAGATTGCTTCTGGCTGACAGCTGCCTCTTCAGGGCGTTGCTGTGGACTTTTTTTTTTTTTTTTTTTTTTGGGTCTTCTCATGCTTAAAAAAATCCTAATCTGCAAAGTGGGATATTCCCATAGATGAGGACTTCATCTCACACTCTTTTTGCTGTGCTCATTGAATTGTCTGAACTGTGCCTAAATTATTTTGAATCAAAAATAAGACATGCCTTTGGGAGAAGGGGAGAAAGGGTCAGGAGCTCCCAATGCTTGTACGGTCTTGGTCTTTTTTCAGCTCTGTTATGCAGCTTGTGCACAACCACATTTTCTGGTTGGAGTGAAATTTTTGGATCTGACGCTGTCGTGCAGTGAGCAGTGTAAAGAAGAAATTAAAGACTGTGTGTAATGTTAAGTTTTCAGAAGCAAGTTAGCTCTTGGTAAAGTTGAGAAAATTGCGTTCTGTAGAGTTAAAGGTATCCTGTATGTAAATCCAGATGATGCAGTTACAGTTTGAGAAGTATTTTATTAATTTACTCTTGTGCTCTCCTTCAGGTGGTACGTATGCTTTGATGCAAATTAGACAGTTCACCTTTACTCTCCAGATTTTGTGATCCAGTAGAGGAGCAATGTTTTGAATGGTCTACTGACTGCAAATGTATGCTCAGGTACATGCAGAGGTTTGCAGGATCAAGGCTCAGGACAACATACTGTTGCAGCAAATGCTGACTTACGTACTTAGGAATCAAAATTCCTTGCTTTTTTTTTTTTTGCTAGAGGTATGATTCCGATTTCACCTGGACAGAGCTGTTTTAAGTTCTTGTCCTCCTTTGGGAATGAGGAAGCGGCTCTTTATTCACGCTGCTTTTAGCTCCTGAGACTTGCCAGCCGGAGTGTGGGCTTGCTTGGTCTTGTGAAGGTGGGAATACCTGTCCGGGAAAAACTGGACTGAGGATATGAGCCCATTCCTGATGGGTCACATAACAGCTGTCTGATGTCAACAGCTTTTGGTCACTACTGACATTAGCAAGATTTGAACCCCACCGACCTGGAGGGAAAAGCTGTGTATCGTGTTACTTGACCTCCTCAAAACATTCAGTGTTGCATTACTGCCTTCTAGAAATACGGCTCTAAAGCAGAGTAATCCTAAATAAAAACTCTGCAAGTGATCTGGAGTAGTCATACAAAGAAGTAAAGTCTTGGAAATTTCTTGGAAATGTTGCTGTTAGCTGGGTACAATGATTGTTTTGGTTCTTCTGGGCAGGTCAAATGGTTATGTGCTTTTGAGTGGTTGTTTGTGGGAGGGATTTTTTTTGTGTTCTCTTTTTTTTTTTTTTTTCTTTGAAAGAAAGTGGAGTTTTAATGAGATTCTTCCATCTCAGCTGTTTAGACAAGCTGTTGCCACGACTTGTGAACCTTGGTGTTGCAATCTCCTTTCCTCTTACGCGTTATGTGCAGAGGTGTACACGGTTATATCAACAATTGGCAACACCCAAAAAAAACTAGACACCAGTCTCTACTCTCTCTGAATTTCAAACTGTGTCATTGTTAATGGCCTTCTAACGTTCAGGCTGTCGGTTGTTTGTAATGTAATATGAATGCTAGCTCATGGTCAATATGTTAGCCATCAGCGTTGATTTCGGATTCGTGAAAGGTAAAATTGCTGTCAATAATGGGAATTAATACTGAAGTTTAGAGTTTCCATTAGTCCAGGGAGGCTTGTGTGTACTCGCCAAAAGCTTGTGCTCCAGGCTGGAATCCAGCATGAGTGCGTTGCAGAAGCCTGCCTCTGTCTCTCTGTGAGTCGAGGGCAGTTTTTCCAGCACAGATGTATCCTGCAAGGGCTGGGCTGCCCTTCAGTGGTTTTTGAGTAATTGTGTGATGACCTGAATGTCAGTAGCACTGGTGAATTTGGTATATATTTTGGTGTAAATTTGGGTGTTAGGAAATACATGACAAGGACCAGTGTTACTTGGATAGTTGCAGTTGTCTAATGACGGTGGAGCAGGTGGCTGTGCCCCTCTTCTGAGGGTGCTGAAAATTCGGTATCTGCCTCATACTCATGAGGGAAAGGAAGAAGTGAGTGCTTTGTAGCTGTTCCTGTTGGCATAGGAAAGCTGACTGTGTTTTTCTTTTAATTAATTTATCCTTGCAGTACTTAGGAATGTACTCATGCTCTGAGGAAGCCTACGTCTGGGTTTATGCAATGTTATTAACTAGAGAATCCACCTTCAGCTGTGTCAGAAAGGTGGCACTGGTACAGCTGGGGATTATCTGCTCTCCTCCATCCACTTTTACCTTCATTTGAAGGGACACGTGTTCCTCCACCCCAGCTTTGGTAACTGTCTAATTGCAGATCCCCTGGTACCTGCTGGGACCTCAGATGCAGCTGAGAGAAGAAAACAACAGAGTATGCTTGCATAGGCTTCATGCTTGCTTGGGAAAGAAAATCAGTCTGGCTTGTTATTTTCTTACATGTAACCACTTTGTTCTTATCTTGTGGTCAAAACTAAGCTAATACTTGTAAGACCAGTGGATTCTGTCAGCTGGATGCTGCTTGGGTATTGCAGTCTTTGGACGTTTTACACCGTGCAAACCTGTATATGTGTGTGATGGGTGTACAACACTTGTAAAGGATTGTGAATGTGGGAACGAGAAACTGAAACAAAATCAAAGTTCAGTGCTGGACAGTTGTGCTTGTGTAATAAAGCTGGTGATTTATTTTGATTTCTGAACTCACTGAACCTCTAGTCATTAAGATCATTTTGTAAATAAGCCCTTTAGTGAAACCAGTCTTTTGCTCTATGGGCATAGGGGACAAAATCGTGCTCATGTTGAAGGGCGCCTTTCTGATGTAGCTATTGCTGCACTGCATGGGTGGGAGCCTTTCCTCATGCTCTGTGTTATGGAAGTGGCTTGCTGAGGCTTTTGAGTCTCAGGACTGATATGAGGTGAGGAACGAAATTGGCTTGTTTGTGTGTTTAAATACCTTTCATATGTTTCTGAATTCCACACTGGCTGAAGCTGTCTTCTGTTACCTGCTCTTTTTGGCTGACCCTAGCAAGAGAGCTAGTGCTTTTGGCACCGTTGGTGGTGGTGAGAAACTTGAAAGAGGAGTTCATGCTGGATGTTATCAGCATTTAACTTAACTGGAAAATATGAGCCAGTTGAGGTCATTTTCCGTAGGGGGATATTGTAGAGAACAGTTGCTTCCTCTCCGCTATCCATTCCCAAATGGAATGGTCTCTACTTTCATTGCATGCATCCCACTTAGAGATGATAGATGTTGCATGGTTATGCTTTTCTGTGCAGGTCATGACAGGAAGATCAAATGCAAAATATGTTTACTTGATTGTGTAACTTGATATTTTAAACTTTTTTTTTTTTTTTTGTACTTCCATGACTTCCAGAACTCACATTCCTTCCCATTTGGTATTTCTAAAGGGATTTTCTGTCAAAAATAATTTTGGGTAATGTCAATAAATAAGTACTGGTAGCTTGGATACTCCAAACTCATAATTTTTATTTTTTTTTTCCCCAGTTTCTTCTGTTTTGCTGAGTGGCTCCTACAAAAGCAGGATTATAATTTAAATTTGGTACTCCATTTAATTATGAATAATAATTTGTCCAGGGCTTCCCAGTAATGTTGAAGCAGCATGTTGTGAGGGGTAGTTCCCTCTTTATAGTAAAGGATGTGGAGAAAAGTACTTCCTTAAGAGTATTTTAAGATACAAAGATACTGCTTAACACTTTTCTCAAGCATGCCTTAAAAGAAGCCACAAGTTTCTGAAGTAAAAGCCACTTCAAATCATCTTCATGAAAAGGTGCCGCCTTACATTCTTTTCTGTGCGGTTTCATGAGTCAAATGCAAGTTACAATTGTATAATGTTTCTTCAGCTGAACAATTAAATTGTTTCCTGTTCTGATAATCAGTCACTTACCTTGACTTTCCCCCATAAAAGATCACTTTATGGCTACTCAATCGATAACGGTGGAAAGTATTATCCCAGTTCTGAAAAACCTTGTACCATATGTGCAGTGTAGTTCACGTAACTGCGGCTCATTGAGCAATCTGCCACTCCGGTTGTGGGTTCGGGTGTGTTACTGCCGGAGGTTCTGCCCCAGGTATGTTCGTGTTGTTTTCCTTTAATTTTTGAATGAAGGAAGAGATAGAAGATCATATGTGAAGAAACAGGGAGACAATAAGTCCTGTGATGGTAAATTTTTTTTTCTTAAAGATAAAAATCTGAACTGCTTATTTCTACTCCTCCACCAGAAAGCTGCTGCTGTTGAAATAACCCCTCCAGAGCAGTACCTTCTCGACAGTCATTTACGTGCTTTTTAAACTGACTGTGATTCCTATTTTTATAAATGAGGTTAGGCATATTAACGTTGATATGGCAACACTGCTGTATGAGGAGAACATAACTGTCTTATTTAAGGTTGAATTATGATGCCACCGCAATTTCCAACTAATACAATTTCTGTTCGGAGCTGGAGAGGGGAAGGAGCAGAGTGGAAAGGCACCAGAGGTCCAAAGTGGTGTTTTTAGTTAGAAGTTAGTTCCTGGGTGTCTGGGGTTTGCGTGTGCTTAAGGCATAGATGGCATTCTGTCCTTCCAGGCTGTATGTCACATAGTTTCTGAAAATGCTTAGTTTGAGGATTGTCTGCCACTTAAACCTCTTTCTGCTTAGAAATACAGCAGTGCTATACTGAACTGTTGCAGCTTCCTTTTGTTTTCAGTGAGTTGTTGAGTTTTTTTTAAATAATCTCTACCTCTTATGTTTCAAGATGCCCTTTCTTTTCCTGCCTATTCCTTTCCTGCAATTATGCAAACTTTTCTCTCCTTATTGCTCTCACTTATTGCTAAGTACGTCTAGCAGCCTGAGTGCTGCCTGGTAGCTGTGATTTTGGCGCGTGTACCTAATGCAAGAGGTCCACTGAACACGGTGTCTTTCCTTTGGTCCATCTGTAGGTGCCTGGGGAAGCATGTAAGAATAGGGGAAGTGTATTTTGCCTCTTCCTCAGACTTCTGTTGTCATTCTGCAGTCAACTGCTGACTCTGTAGCTTTCTTTTTAGTGAATAGCTCTGCTGTCAGTGTGCTGCTCAAGCTCTGCCCACCTTGTCACAGAAGGATGTCTCTGTTTTGCAGTTCAGCTCCTGCTTGCTGATTGTTTAGCGGTAATGTTGAAAACTCACAGCATGACTGTTAGTTTTAACTCGTGTAGTTTGCAAAAAGCTCCAAGGGCTAGCATAGACCGTGGTGTGTTTTGGTTAACTTGAGAAGAGAAGCAGTGTAAGGACTCATGCTTTGATGTCTTTGCAACTAGACACAGAAGTTAAGTCAGCTACGGAAGGTAGGATTTGGTGAAGTTGGTAATACTTGAAAAAAAATCTGAAGTTCACCACAGATGAGTGAACTTTAAAACCCCCACCTTAAGCTCTAAGCATAAAAAGTGGAGAGCCTAGTTTGCGTAGAAATTGTACAAAATCTTTGTGGTGGAGAAAGGAAAAACTATGCAAAAACATGGTTGCATTAAATCTTCCACTAGTAATAACTGTTTTTTCTGTCTTTCAGATAAACATATGTGACTTAATAAAATATTTGAAGTTTGATGCATTACAGGGCTTTCAAAATTGAGAAGTGCTGTAATGGGATTAAACATGTACTGATGGAGACAGGTATCGGTATAACAGTGCCAGTGTTCTTTTTCTTCATCCCATCTTTTTAGAGTCATGCAGCTTAGATGCTTTATTGCACCAGATTCGTGTTGGCCAGAACACTTTCCTTGAGTCGTCTTGACTGTTGTACAATGTAGAACTGATGGAACAGAGCAAAAAAGTGTAACTAACCTGCTCTGGAGCAAATTCTGCTATAATGTTGGCTGTGATACTTGCTAATTATACAAAAATATCAGGCCTGCACAGTGTTGCCACAAGAAAGGAAGTGCACTTTGAACTTCTGATTGGAATGGTGAAAATAACATCTGTTAATAATGGGTTACACAGGTGTGATGCTGCAGACGGTATTAAACACTCACTCTGGGCATTGTTCAATAGGCTTAATTAATAGAATCCAAACGACAGGTTTTTGGCCTAATTTAGTGTGTGTGATTAGATTTTAATTTCTAATTTAAGCTTTTGTGAGTGTCTTTGAAGGTAGGTTGTATAGTGGTTTTTTTTTGTTTTTTTTTTTTTAATTTTACTTGCTGATAGTGACAGCTCAGTAACGTTGTGGCCAGATAAAGCACAGTTCCTGAGTTGTTCATATTTTGAAGTAACCATCATTTGGAAAGATCTTTGTGGTCTGGATAAATGGCCCAAAGTGAGAAAAAGAGGCTCAGCTTCTAAGATGTTTTCCATTGCTGTATTTGGTTGTAAATACGTGTTTAACTATTATTTCTCTCTTTGGCTAGGCATGCTTTGTTTTTATCTTTCTTTTGCTGTGGCTGTATTTGTTACTTGTTACCAAGTCTCAGATTGGTTCCTATGAAGATGGGTTTATGTTTTGTATATTAGGTGGTGGTCTTTCTGGAGTGTTTGGAGTTCTTCTGGAAGTGTTTTTTCTGTCCTGCAGTGGAGAAACTGGTAAAATGAATGCTAGTTTTCTTTAAAAATTAGTGATTTCCATGGTAACTAGGGAAAAAAAAATAAGCAGTGCAGGAGCTTGTGACTTCTTTCTGGCCTACAGTTCTATACAGGTGATTTTGGAAGGGAAGGCACATGGCTAGAGAGGAACATATACTTATGCATTCTCTCTAGAAATGACATGGAATTGCTTGAAATAGTATGTTCCAGGTTCTGTGGAGATTTTCTGTGGGAATACGTGATCTCCTGTAGGGTTTTTTTCTCCATCTGTCAAGGAGTAATGCCCTCCAGTAGGGTGAGGTGTATCTGCAAATTCTTTCTGCATCTGTACATGTGAGGGGTTTTTTTTCTGTTTAACCTTTTCTTTGCACTTGTCTATTTGAATCCTTCTGAAAAAACTGATCTGGTTCACATATAGTAGCACAGTTAATAAAACAGTTAAAAGCTTCTAGATGGGGAAGCCCACCCTGTTGTTGGCTCCAGAGAAAAGGTGTTTCACCATCCACTTTGGACTTGAAGTGGTTTTACTCGGCACACCTCTTTTCAACAACAAATTTGGGATTTCTTGGCTGAATTCTGCTTTAATTACTGGAAAATAAAATTTTAGTAATTTAATCTCTTGTTTACCATCATTTTAAAGCAGTTTAACGTATTTGACAATCTGAATGCAGAACCATTCACGCAAAATCCCTTCCTGGTCCCCCAAACACAAAAAAAATAACCCATAAACAGAAATTAAAAAAAAAAAGTTAATCAGAATTTAAATAATTTTTAGTCATTTTTCCATGATGCTTGCCAAGTTTTGGTTTGATCTAGATTACAATGGTCATACTGTGTTAAAATCTTTGAAAAAGTGCAACTGGTTATTAGCTACAATGACATGAACAGCTGTAGTATTTTATGATAACAGCTGGGAACAATCTAGTTCCCTTCAATAACTTTCTTTTATTGTTCCTTTCATGCCATTTTTTAAATGAGAAAGCGAGTTTATTGTATTTGTTCTCTATTTTACACCAGGGATTTCTTCATAGGCAGTGGTGGCAGCTGGGTATCAAAATACAGCGTTGCCATTTGTGACTTGGAACACTTCCCTCTGCAGGACCTGTTTCATAACTCACTGAGATCTGCGGGAGTTGGAGTCTTTTCATTAACTTGAGTAAACTGTGAATCAAGTCGTCATCCTAGGGCTTAAGATTTTGGCCTTCCTTTTCAGTGCATGGCTTCTCTTTGGTTTAAACTGCTTTATTATATCTGAACTTACACAGCGCAGGACATGACATCCTTGCTCCCTGACCATTCTATGATTCTGTGACGGCGTTGTGCAGAGCGCCCTTCTACTTTGCAGTGCTCTCATTTAGCAAGTGAAAAGGGACTTGTCTGTTTGTAGGTGGCTGGTTTCCCAAAAAATAGCTTGCTGTTCTATTGCTGTGTCTTCAGAATTATAGTCTAAAATGTCTTCCATGTATGTAAGGTTGTTTTTTATCATTGGAAAAACAAGTAGGAGCATTTCTCATGTACCATTTTTTTTCTGTGTCCCCTTACGAATGAGTTTTCTTCAGTAACGAACACATCTAGGTTGCCTTAAATAAACTCTGTTTAACTTATTTTTCTGGTGTAATAGAGTATTAAAATCACACTGGTAGTAGTAAAGATGTACGTGCCAGGTCTGCATAGGAGCATTATTTTGTTCCCTGAGAGACCTGCTGTTCTGTGTCACGCAAGCGGCCGTGTCTGCGGTTACAGGAGGGGAGCCTAATGACGTAACGAGGTACGTTGGGCATACCGCTGGGGAGTTTGGGGGAGAGGTGAAGAGCACAGTGGGCAAGGGTGTGTGTTTTCCATGCAGGAAGGTGCTACTTAGGGAATCCTATCTGTTTGAGAGATCAGCAGCACAGGGCTGTTTCAGGAGTGCTTTGCCTAATGAGTGAGCCTGGCTCAGGTGAATATCTTGGAGGTGTTTGTGGGGAGCGGTGTAGTAGCTACGAGGAAGCTTCACTCTGTCAACAAGCAGGGGACTGGCAAAGGCAGTTGGTACAATTTTTAGTTACTCATGTACTCTGTGTGTGTAACCCAAAGTTTGGTTTAGATTATCAGTGGATGATCTTTCTGCATCTCCTTTAAGAAAAGTTTCCTGCAATAACACGTTTGTAGCTTCTGTTAACTGTAACAACTTATAAGCTGTTTGTCCTTAAGTTATCTGTAATAAGGAGGGGAAAAGGACTTTAAAAAGCTGTCTTTTGAGCATACTGAGATAAGGTTACTTTTGGTAAAGGGAGGAAAGGAAGAGTGAACTCAAAAAAAACCATATTTGTACTACAAAATGGGATGAACCTGTATTCATTTCAGTTGAGAGATTAGTTTTAGGTTCTGGCCTGTAGACTACCTTAGTAGGTACGGGTTTTTTCTTTATCACTTAACCTTCTGCCTGCTACTCCACTGGAGAAATCATGTATCCTTAGTATTTATGAATGATGTGTCAAAGTCCCTTTCTCAGTCACTCACAGCTGAAAAATATGAGCTCCTCTGACATCTTCACAGAAGCACAGAATGGCTGAGGCTGGAAGGGACTTCTGGAGGTCACCTGGTCCAGCCCAGCTCTTTCCTCATAGGAGAGGTGTCTGTCCCTTATCCATCTTAGTGGCCTTTTTCTGGACTGTCTGCAATTGCTCCATATCTCACAGTTTCTCTGTGAAATCTCCATGTAAATAAAAGTTCATTTATACATATAAAGAACTTGCACATTAGGGAATAGCATGCTCTTATCTTTTCTAACAAAGGCCTGCTGCTTCCCTGGAGCTCTGAATCTCAGGTGACATCTGCCTCACATGTAAATACTGTTTGTTTACCACACAGAAGATGGGGGATATCACTGTCATTAACAAAAGTTTTAAACGTGCGTGAGTTTTTGTATGGTATTAACCTTGCATCTTGTGTCCTGTTGTCACAGACAATACTGCGCTGTAGGGTATTGTTTGTATAACCTGGGCTAATCTTAGAAGTACTGCCAGTCAGAATGTTACTCTGCAGATATCTTTTTGGTTATAATCCAGTTGCTATGGCTTCTGAATGTGTGTTAGACTCCCTCCCAGCCCCAGATTTATGGGAGTTGAAGGAGACAGAGGTTTTTATAGCTCGTCGGTAGAGATTTTGCCAGCAGCCTCCTGGGCTGCATTAGGAGGAGAGCTGCCAGCAGGTTGAGGGAGGGGATCCTTCCGTCTCCTCAGCACTGGTGAGGCCACACCTGGAATGCTGGGTCCAGTTCTGGACTCCCCAGTATGAGAAAGAATGGACATACTGGAGAGAGTCCAGTACAGGGCCACAAGGTGACTGTGACTGGAACATCTTTTTGTTTGAGGAGAGGCTGAGAGCGGAGGCTATTCAGCCTGGAGAACACAGGCTCAGGGGGATCTCATCCATGTGTATAAATGCCATCTGGACCTGGTCCTGGGAAGCTGGGTCTAGGTGGTGGCCCTGCTTGAGCAGGGGTGTTAGACTACATGACCTCCAGAGATCCCTTCCAGTCTCAACCATGCTGTGATCATCTTCCACTCAACTCTTTTAAATGGATTATTAAAACCCTCTTTACCAATTCACAGGCCTTTTGACCAAACATGAAATACAGAAATATTGCTTTAAAAATGAAAGGTTGTGTCTGCTAATGAGGTGTTCTACAGGAAGAACGCTTTGTGTGATTATGAGGATCCACCATAAAGATACTTATTTTGAAATAGCAGTGAGAGATATTGCATTGGGAAACTGTATTTTATTGATTGACACATCTGTATGTAGACGTCAGCATTGTTGGCAAAACATTTGCTTAGATCACTCTTGATGAGTTTAAGAATCTCCTGAGCACATTTAGCTCTGGAGTTTGGTGTACCTTGAAAGCAGTGACAGTGTGTCCACTGTGCTTTGCTTTGGGTAACTGTAAGAAAAATGGGAAAAAAGGTTTTATATGAATCTTTTGTTGTTATTACCAATGCTTCTGACATGACCATGAGAAAAGTCCATTTTCTAACTACTGGAAGGAAGTGATTATCTTTTACTAGTCCTTGGTTCATCTGATTTTTCTGTAGTGGCACAACAATTAAAACTGAAGGTGACAGCAATCTGTTAAAAAGCTTTGAAATTTATAGTAATGATAAGTGGTTTTGCCTTTCAGCTCTGATACTCTCTGGCATATTTTTTCTTTGCTGCTTCCTCATGCTCTTTTGTTTCCCTCTGAAGATACACGTTGCCCTGTAAAGCTGGCTAGGAAGCATCTGAATATAGCACATGGAAAAGTAAAATCAAAACTGTGATAAGGGAATCTTTTGACGTGAGTGAAAGGAGGGAATGAAAATATGCTTTGGAAGAGTTTGGATGTGACAAAAGGATGCTGACTGCTTCAGAAAAGTTGGTAGAGCTACCATACTATAAGTTTAGAGCAAGTTCTCAAGGTGGGATCACCTTTGTGGATAATTATTCTAAATAATAGAGGTAATTGTTTTTGTAGTGAAAATGCAGCTTCTGGGGTTGCTCAGTTGACTAGGTATGTTTGAGGAAATTGATAGATACTGTAATTTGAAGTGTAAATTGCCTCAGTGTTCATCTAGATCATACTGGATAATAAAAACCTGGGGCAACACACATCCCTGTGAAAGGAGTTAAATGCATTTACTGTCTTTGCAACATGCTGAACAACACCTAGTGCAGCTAATAAATCTTTGGCCTAATTGTTTGTAATTAGAAAAGTGTATGTCGAAAGATCCCTTGTTCTGGAGAAGTTCTGGTTGCAAAAAGGCAAGCGTGGTGCTGAAGAATTGCCTTAAGGATACTTAAAGAAAAGAAAAAAAAAAAATCACCAAGTTGAACTAGATAGCATGACCTGAAGGATATTCCTGGCAACTAAACAAACTAAAGGAGATGAAGAGGTGCATTGAATAGATGAAAATGAAGAGCAAATGAGAAAGCCCAGCAACCTGCAGGTGCTGTTGATGGCGTACGTTCGCCTACCTGAATCATGAATGGATACTCCAGGAATGTCTCTGCCAGCCATGCCACAGGGCATCTCTTCCTAAGCAGCTTTGATTGTTACACCATCATCTCCTGTTCAGGTACAGGCCATGCAAAGAGAAGGCTTTTTAGCCTTCAGTGGGCACCTGTCAGTCACAAATAAGTCACCGGGGGAAGGTGCTTCAATGGATTACATTAATTAAAAACTTCTGGAGAGTGACTATGGAGGAAAAGTTGTCAGATAGCTATTAACACAGGTCTTTGTGAGGGAACATGTATGATGCTGGCATTTGTTGTTGAGCATCTGCTGTATCCTGATGCTCTGGTATCTTGGGCAAGGTTAAAAGCTGACTTTGGTTTGTGCCGTGTTTTATTTGAACCTATGATGCAAGCTGCTTCTAATAAATTTATCAGCAAATATTAACAAATTACCATGGTTTCATAAGGCTTCTAACATTTTTGCCTGAAGTCTTAGTATAACAAAACTGGCAAAACTAAACCCTGTTTCTATCGTGATTCCCAGAAAAGAAAGGATTATGTGAGGGCGGTGGATTCTTCCCGTGCCTTGATGCAGGGCCAGAATCTTAACTGCCTCCCCGAAAGGTTTAGCAGACACATTTTTGGCTTCAAAAGCGCAGGTTTTATCTTTGTTCAAAGACAACTGGTGGCAGTAATAACACTTTTTCTAATGTGCAGAGCAGCCGAGTAAACTTGACGTTTCGGTGAGATCAGATGGCCTGTCTAACCAGAGTGCTGCACAAGCCTTTCACAACTGTATTTTAACAAGAATGAAATACCTTTGCCTGAGTTAATCCAGTACCATGGATTATTTTGGTGAAAACCATTTCTTTCAAGGTGCTCCCCTTCCCTCCTGAGCATCAGTCTTTTAGAAAAGCTATCTTTTTTTAAAAAAAAAAAGCATAACAGTGCACTTATAAACAGTAGTCTATAAACATGGGAATAATACATGTAAACCATTTCATTGCCTGAGTGCCCACTGAAAACAATGTTTTTGTCATGAGGTTTTTTTCTAGTGTTTTTTTTTTTGTTTTTTACCTTCTGGACCCGCAAAATTGTATTTGTTGATGAGCATCTGCCAAGCTTTGTCAGGTTCATCTGAAGCAAGGTAAGTCTTCTGAAAGTTTTGGTGTAGTAGGGACCTCAAGAGGGGCAGGCTGGGTTAGCTCTGAAACTTTCCGTGCTATAGGAGGCTGAGAGAGTAACAGGTTGAATTTGCAGTACACAACAGCAGTCAGAAAGGATGCTGCTTGAAGCTCAGGGAAAAACACAGGTGGAGTTTGAATTGCCTTTCCCCATCTTCGTCAGCACCTGTATGGAGATTACCCTTATGCCTCCCGTCTGCTTTGCTGCCATACTAATAACAATGTGGAGGCTCCACTTTTGCATTTTTCAGTTAAAAAAGAAGAAAATTATGTTTGTACTGGCTTGCCCTGGAGCACTGTAACTGGGAGTTGTGTAATTTAGCATAAACTTAAAGTAATTGAAAGGAGAAATCTCATTTGGTATTAACCTTCACTAGCAAGGAGTGCTGGGTGTGATAAATGGGTCAAAGAGGATAGTTATTTACTTATTTGTATTTCTGTACCTGCTGTACTGTAGAAGCCTCCCGCAAGGGGTTGGATTCTCTTGAAGAAACCACCCGAAGAAAACAGGTCCGTATAGGTGATGTGTTTGTGTTTGTACATGGCAGGATGGTAGTATCCTGCAGACCTCTTACTGATATCAACAGGTGCTTCCAACCTTTACTTCAGAACTGGAAATAGAAAAAGTTTGCATGTTTGCTATTGAAGGGTAAATACCAGGCATGCTACTAGTTTGTTTCTCATAGAGCAGCATCCCCAGCCCATGTATGTGTACCCCTTTCGGGTTCACTGGCATTGCAGCAGAAGAGGCAATATTTGAACCAGAGCCAGTGTATAAGGGAAAGGTAAGTATTGAAAGCTTTCTACTTTTTGAAACCTCACCAATTCCCTTTTCAGCCTTTAGCTTCCCCATTAGATGGGAATATAACTGTGGGTAGCTGTGTGGCCAGGTAGGTCTTGCAGAGGCAGTAGCCTTAATATTTATTGCTATGTACTGGCTGGATTTTGATGCTTTAGAAGACTTTTTGCCTTTTTTTACCTTAGAAAAGTCTTGGGTCATAGGCTGCTAAATCTTACTGCAAATGAACGAATCTGTTCCTGAGTTAACCTAAATGAATGCCTTTTGATTATTTAAAAACAAAACAAAGCACCACTTTATAACAATGTATATGTTTGTACGACTTTTTTTTTTCTTCTTATGTGCATGAAAAAGAGGATGTTTTCTTGCTTTGTTGACCTAACTGCTATAAAACCTGTGTTAATATGGCCTGTCTAATGTCCTGCTGTTCTTTGATACCAAGAAAACTGTGCTGACTGGAATGCATGTTGTCAACTTCTGTAATCAGAGTACTTGAAATATTTACAATACTGTGACTACTGTAAAAGTTCTTATATGCACACACACTGTGCAGCTGCCTTACATATTTTTGCCTTTCAAGTTTATGTCCTGGTTTGTCTCTTACTTTTGTTTTTTTTTGTTTTTTAACCTAAGATGTTTGGCAAAAATGAATAAAATACAAACTTCTTTATCTCCTGTCTGGGGTTTGCCACGTAGACACTTATAAAATATCCTAGTGAAATAATCAGAAGGAAGTAGCAATTGTGCGAAGTTGGAAGCTTTTCCCATGCTAAAAACAAACCCTCAAGCATCTACTGAAGCTGCCAAATTCTGTATCGGGGGTTGTCTGTCAAGAGATTCAAACCTTTTAATGGATCCAGCAAATTGAATCAAGCAGCAGGGTGATAAATCCTGGAAATGATTTGCTGGAAGCCCACCTCAAATGGCCAGGACCAACCTACAAATAACCGCTCACCTGTGCTACTTTCAGTGGGTCGGAGATGTGGAGGAGTTTCAGTGCAAGACTTGGCAGTCCAATATGTTTCTCTTCTGTTGTGTGCAGGAGCTGTGAACAGTTGGTGCCATCCTTGGTTCAAAAAGCCAGTGCTTTGTAGAAGCAACTTCTGTTTCTTGTTTCAGACCCTGATAGTCAGTCCAATGGGAAATAATAAGGTAGCCCAAAACTATTACAGTTGTAGTATTTCCTGCCTGATGGGCAAAGTTCACAGAAAACCTTCTAAACCCTGACTGCCGACTTATTTAATTGAATCTCATATTTTAAACTGGGCATGTCTTGGATTGAGTCCAGGGCGTGAAACTGGAGAGGATTTGGTGGCACTAATAGACTATGTTCTCCTGTAACTGGATTGCCAGGCATCTGTTGCCTGCCCAGGAGGAGGCAGCGTGAAAGAACATGCTCACCCAGTGACAGGCAAAAAAACCTTCTCTCTTAGATTGCTCCTTGAGAGGATCTCATAGAAATCTTTTATGCTGGAGCCTAGAGCTCCAAAGTGGGGCTTTTGTAAGTGGTTTTCCTCCTCTGGCACAAGGGAAATACGCACAGCAAGAGAATGTGGGTTTTGCTTTATTGCTAGGCTGCAACTGTGGAATAAAGTCCCTCTTTTCCTGCTAGGACCACCCTATATCTTAAGCTCAGTGCACCTGTGTAAGATGTATTTGTCTTTGACCTTTCCTTTTCTCATGCAACCTACTGTCTGTTTAAATTCTGGGTGGTTTGATGTAACTCCTAGCAAAGTGGAGCTCTCTTTGCTTGCCTCTTTCTGTGGAAAAGCAAAGAATTCAGGTCTCACATTGCAGATGCTGACTGTTGTTGTTTAATTCAGTTCAGGTTCTCCAGCAAGAAGGACGATTTAAGAAAAACGAAGGGAAGAGAAAACAAATATTGACAGAAACAAATCATGCCTGCATATTGGCCATGTAGCCTTTGTCTTCCTTCAGAGCTGAGGGCTTCTCTGTTCATGCCTGGCTGACTCACCTGGCCTGCGCTGCCCGGCTGTGCAGCCTGTCTTCCCTAACAGGTTTTAAAAGTTTTAAAAGTGTTTTTTTCACTTCTCTCTGATAACTTTCCATTTTGCAGGCTTTTTTTTTTTTTCTTGTGTATTGATGTACATAAGCTGCCTCAAAGTTTTATTAAAGAATAGTGGAAGCAAGCCCACTCGTCCTCATCCTCCCAGGAGGAAAGCACAGTGAGGTCAGTCATATTCTTTTTGCTTCCCTTTCAATTTTGTTCACTCCTGTGCCTTGTAAAACAGCCAGGAAGATTTGTCATGAATCACCTTTAATTTCCTCTTGTGCAGAATATAATCCAATATGGACTCTTATTTCTCTTACAGTAAATTTACGAGAAATTGTTTGGGTTTCTTTAAAGCCTTAAAACAAAATACAAAACCAAAAAAACCACTCCAAACCCCCACCCAAATGTTATAAGCGTATGTTGGGCATAACTTCACTCAGACTACTTCGTTACTGATCTCTCCTTTGCTTGATCCCCATGTAGTTAATGGTTATTGACTCATGGGATGCATAACTAAAGTTCACCTTGCCTGTATAGCCTTTGGTTTTTTTGACTTATGTTTAAAAATTCCTATATTATAAATTTAAATGACTGTTTTGAACACCTTTCTTTACATCTGTCTGTGGACTGTTATTCAGGTTTTCAGGTGTTGGAGGGTTTTATTGCGGGGGGTGGGGGGCATCATGACATTAGCAGAAGTGCTGCAGGGAGGAATAATCGGCAGAAAGGGGGAAGGGACAACACAATATTTTGTTCTCTATCAATTTATTTTCTTTCCTGATGGTTTTCACTTGAGCCCAGGTCAAGAAGGGGAATGCTACCTTTTTTTTTTTTTTTTTTTTTTTTTTTTCTGGTTACTGTTGTATGTTAGCATCCTCCTTCTGTTCTCAGTGTGAGTTACTGAAAGGAGAAACAGATCGGTTGGCCCCGGTGGGAGTTAATACATGTGTAGAGATCCACAGCAAATTTTCTCTCTGAAAATGTACTGTGAGTTACTGGAGTTTGTTGGATGACATTACACACCAATGTAAATGACAATAAAAATTATATTTCACTGTGCTGGGACTTGTTAACTAACATGCAAGCTGTGGTTTATTCCCATTTTTTGAGATACAGAGAAGAACTTAACTTGGCTCTCTGAGTCCACAGCTGCTCAGTGACTTTTCTATGGTCTTGCAGGAAGCCAGCACTCAGAATCAGGAATGGCATCTTAGTGTCCTGATTTGGAATCCAGTGCCCCAATCTGTTACATCAATATTGCTCTCAAAATAGTGTCACCTGGTGCTACCTGTGTGGTGAAGGCATTTGGCCTGGCATACACAGCTGTCTCCTCCTTGTACTGCTTTGCCTTTTGCTTAAGTTAGAGCATGTGTGTTCCCTGCCCCACACCCTGAGGTACATGGTCCTTCTCTCCACAACTGGGATTCCAGAACACAGGCAAGGATTAACCTCTAAACGAGAATATGTATTATTACTGTGAAGCCTGGACTTTGAATATAGTCAGTTTTCTTTGTGTTTTCAGTAGCAAATCTCTTCTGTGTCTTCTCCAGAGCGGTCACAGCTTCTCCTTTCCCTCTCATTTTTAAACTGGAATGTTTGCTACCTTTTAAGAACTTATGGATGCAAAGTAGTTGAGCTGCTCACAGCACAATATTTAAAGATTTACAGTGTATGTTAAGAGTATGTTGCTTTCATAGCATATTTTGGTTTTGATTCCTCTCTACCATCTGACTTCATCAAAATCCAAAGTCTTTCTGGCACTGGGAAGTAAATGTGAAAAGCCAAAATGTCTCATTCGGACAACGACTCAGGTGTGCAGTCAGTTAACTCAGCAAAGGCTTTGCTGTGTCTTAAAACAGTGTGTGCATCACTGGTGTATCCTCAGACCTTGATGATGTTCTTGGGTGCTCAGCCGAATACAGATTATCATGACACTTGAAAACTGGTTGGATCCCAGGATAGTTTGCTGTACTTTGTTTTATACAGCAATGACTAATTAAGACAAATATCCTCTGAAAAGCCTCTTAAAATTTTATAAAGAAAAGGACTTATTTTCTCTCATACATACTTTCCTAAGGCAAAGTGATTATTCTATAAAATCTGAATCACCTGTTGTGATATTTTTTTCCCCCAAGAAAAATCTGTGTGAAATTCTTAAGAGGTGTGTATAGACAATAAATTGATTTCAGCTTCTCCGAGGGAGAAAGTGTTGTTACAAATTGAAAGCATAATAAATTTACAGAATTAGGGAGGGCAACTAAAATAATTTTTGATGTTTTTACCTGGAGTGGGTGCCAACAATTAAAAAAGCAGTTTTGCAATTCAAGCAAAAACTGATGTTACTATTTATAATGGCTTGTGACTTGTGTGTTTAATGAAAAGAAGGACCGTGATTCATCCTGTCTGTTTGCAGAACAGCTCATTCTGTGGGCTAGAGATGCTGGCTTGCAGGGGGAGCATCGTTGACCGAATAAGAAACCCTGTCCCATTTTATCTTTCCTTCCACTTTTGTCCCTTGCCTTTTTTTTTTGCCTTTTTTTTTTTCTTTTGAACTGAACTGTGTTGTTTTGTGACGTGATCTGAAAGACAATTAAAACAAAGTGTTATGACAGGTTGGCATTCTTTGAGATCTGTGCAGAAGGCTTTTGGAAAAACACCTAATTCTAGCATGTACAGAAAGATCAAATATTATGCAGGAGACTGCTTTCATTTTGGTCATTACAAAAGAGAAATAAATTGTGTTCTTGTAACAGTGTTCTAGCTCAGATGGCCTGTCAGGTCTGTTGCCGTTCTGGGGACGTTTGTATACAAAAGTAAAGTCAGGTTGTTCTAGGAGGTATATGAGGATTCCCTATATATACATCACTTTCAAATGATGGTTTTTTTTATACATAAACTGACTCTATATCTAAACTCACAATCAACTGAAAGCAAACTGAGGAAGATTATTTGTAGATACCTGTCGAAGTGACTCCTATTCAGACAGAAGTTTCCCAGTATTTCATACTGGAGCTGCATTCTGAAGCCTCCATGTACAGGACTGCCCATACGTGGAAGTGGACCACTCTCTGCAGTCTTGTCTAATAAAGTTAAAGTATTTGCTTTAGCTGTATGGAGACTGTTTTGCCTTGAATTCAACTAATGTAATAGCCAATGAAAGCTTTTTTTTTTATTTTATTTTTTTATTTTATTTGCTAATGCTGGTTTGCAGTATGGCTGAAGAGCCAGTTCCTTACAATGCGTAGCACAAGAGTCGGCTGCGGTGCTGCCTGTATCAACAGTCAGTCCTGCCTTCATCTATCAGATAAGCATAACAGTTTATAGAGGGCTGAGGAAATTCACTTCAGGACTGGTAAATACCATTTGTCTTATCTGTATTAACCTAAACAGTTTCTCCAAATGGCTGGTGGTAAATGATCTTGACTAACTTCTATGAAAATAAAGCATTTAATTTTAATTAAATCATGAAATTTTATATGAGTGGTCTTGAGACAGGCTAATTAAATATATTAGGAATTTCAAACTCAAATTGAAATACCAACATTTATCTTCCTTATTTTTTTGTTCATAAGAGGTTAGTTATTTTGTTCCAGAATTTATATAATCTGGTATCTTGTGGAAGTTGTTATTAGAAACTGTAAAAGTTTCAGCATCCCCGCAGAATGATTAGAAGAACAATTTAAGTGTAGTGCTTTGGCAAACATCTGCAAGAGGCTGGAGTTTGTTACTTTGTCGTTTTGTAGAAGCAGGGATGAATCAAGAGGCTTTTTCCTGCTGACATCTCATTTACTGCTCCATGGTCAGCTGAAAGGATAATGAAGAGGCATGGTGTCTTGGCTGTGAGGGAGATGCAACTCTTGACATTTTCTTGCAAAGGCTAGAAGATGACCTGTTTTCTCAGGGTATTGCCTAAAGCCAAGTGTGGAGTGCTTGTTCAGTAGCTTAATGATGTATTTTTGATGTTGTTGCCAGGTCTTGTTCAACTCATGATGTCTTGCTGATGAATATAAAAGTTAGAGTTCTTTTTAAACTTTGTCATCCTCTTGCTTTACTTTGTGGTATAAAACACTGGGAACATCTTGAAATTTGTTTTTTCTTGCTTTATTTGACCTGTGAAATCCTTTTGATTTTGTAATTTGTAAAAGAGTATGTTTTAAACAAATTCTGCTGCCACCTGTCCTTCTGGAGGGGATGGAGGGTGACTGCCCAGGGTTTCTGAATTACTTTAATACCAATAGTCTCTGCTTGCTGAGGATGTCTTAGTTGGTGTTGCCCTCCATATGAGAGGAGGTGCTGCTGGTGGCCTGCTTACTTCTGTAGTCACCCACCATCCAGGCAGAGTGGCTTCAGCATTTCTGGTGCTGTTGCCACGATCCCCGTAACATAATGCAGGTTAGGGGACTTCTTGCCTAAGGGTGGGAAGGGTCTGATCTTCTGTATGGTGAAGGATTCTTGAAAGCCTCTGTGCCAGTTAAAAATGTTTTTCTTTCAGTAGAAGGAGGAAGAAAAGACAAGCTAAGGGTCTTCTGATCCTCCTTTTTCATTTCCAACATGAAAAAGTTCATTAGCTGATTACTGAAACTTACAGCAGTTTCATCTGTAATGCAAGGCAAAAGTCACAATAACTTATTAACTAAGTAACTGAAGTCACTGTTAAGTATCTATTCTAAAATGAAGAATCGTAAGACCTTTTTGTAGAACATCTGAGGTCACATCTGGATATCATAAGGTATGGCTATGGATGTGCTTGTCCATTTTTAATAGCTTTTGTGTATTTGAAAAACTGCAGTAACTTCTTCAAAATGTTTCTTTGGGTTCAACATTTCAGTTCTTTAGATGACCAAACATAGTATATGAACTATGATATTCTCCAAAGATGAAGTGTAAGAAAGAAGTCATAAACATTTTCTAAAATTAGTAAAGGATTAAGTAGATTTGCTATAATCTAGATTAGCCTTTCAAATCAAATATTCTTCCAATAATCTGTATTTTTTGTATTCATACAGAAATCTCTCCCCTATGCTGGAAAGTCCTGCAGTGATGCACAGCTGCGCTTGCACAGGAATATTTGTCCCTGGGTAGGGAAGTTTCCTTGCAGATCTCCTTACCGGTGTTGTTCTAGCAGCTTTTCTTTAGCCATGTGCAGAGCATGGGCTCCTGTGACTTCTGAAAAAAATCCCCACTGTTTATGAACAGCAGTGAGAATGAGGCCTCTGCAAATAGATCCAAATCCATAATTGTGGGTGGGAGTGTATGAGGTTTTGTGGTGTTTTTTTTTAATCTGATGTCTTGAGACAAGCAGCTGCAGTGCCTCTAGCATTGCTCAAGGACTGCAAAATTGAATTAACCAGACATGCTTCTTTTATGGATGTTTAGAAACCAGTGGCAACCCTGCCACTGTCTGTGGTCAGGTGAATTTCACCCAGTTGGAAATCCCAGTGCTGTGTTCTCTTTGCAGCAGAGAAAGCTGAGCTACTGGCCAGACCCTTGCCTGTTGACCTTCCATGGAGATTTCCACCTTCCCTGGGGAGGACTTTCCTGCTCACTGAGGGCCAAAGGATTTGGTCCCTTTGTTCACAGGAATCTTCTGTAATCCTGAACATCATGACGTACAGGTTCAAGAGTGGAAGAATATAGACCTGGGCTTTTTTGCATCCGTCTCTCTTCTTTGGGACTCAAATAATGTAGGCTGAACAAAAGTTACATTAGGCCTAATGATTTGTGCCATATTAGAATTGTAATTTTTTAAAAATATAGTGTCTATATCAAGGGAAACTATAGAACTCGTAAGTGGAAGAATCAAAAATGAAAATATTTAGCTGCACACAGAACAGCTGACCCAAGCACTGTTTTATACTGAAATTACAATGCTGGGAAAACTTCTCATAGTCTCCATTTCTAGTCACTGACTCTCTTTCCTTTGAAGTCCAGAAAAAAATAATGACAGTACTTGTGCGTCTACAGGTGTGGTATGAATATATTTCTTGTTTTAAAATCTGCTAGGTTTCCAGTGATAACATGTCAGGTGGGATGTTTTGACACTGTCTGTAAAGACAGAGAGTTGATTGCTAAAGCTTAGAAGATGTGAATCTGATGGATAGAATATCAGTCTTACTCCTTTACTTATTTCTGTATCTAATTGTTTAAAGATCCATTGGGGTGTCCTAACAGCAAAACAGAAACAAATATGTTTATCCCAGGCTAATTTAGCATCAGCCAGATATACAATATGTTGTAATCTTCCAGACTAGCATGAAAAGTGCAAAACTCCTGAAAGGCTGGAGGATGCATGGCAGGCACGGGATGGTTGCCTTCCTCTGTGGCCCGGCACTTGCAGCCAGTCCCGCAGCGGGGTGGGAGGCTCCCCCAGGGACAGCACATTGGGTGTCCAGCACTGCTGAGCTGCTCCCAGGCATCTCCCACCCTTTACTGGAGACTGGGGTGTGCTCTGATGCCTGGCCAGATGCTATTTCAAGCTCATGAAGTCAGAAGACTAGGCAGAGGCTTTTCCCATGTCTGGGTGTGGATGGTGCCTCAGTAGATTTCCTCACTCATTTTTATTTTAATTGTGGAGATATTTGCCCAGGTCACAGAGTTGAAACTAGACCATGTCTCTTGGTAGAAGGCCCCATGTCTTCTCGAGCTGTGGCTTTAGTTACGGTATGGAAGGAATGTAAGGGAAGGAGGGTTGGTGCTCACATGCAGCGTAACGTACTGGTCATCAGCAGTGTCAGTAAGGTGGGTGCGTTTTGCCTTTGGTATTTATGCCAGGAGGCTTGAAGCTGAAGGCAGTATCCCCCAGGAGAGGGAGCGGGATGGGGACAGTGGCGAATGGCTCTGCTAGCAGCACCGCAGAAGGCTCTTACTGCTCTTGAGGATATTTCCAGTTACCTGATCTGCTGAACGTTTTGTCTTCCGACCTCTCAGATTATTGCAGATGCTAACCTGCTCTCAGAGCCGTTTTGGGTATTATTAGTTTCAGAATTGTGAAGCCCTTCTGCTCGATAAATTTTTACTACGTGCGTTTCACAGCTGGAGTGTAAAGACCCGGCTCTGATAGTGACAGCCTGAGGGAGCCGTGGCACAAAGCATGCAATGAATGAAAAACTTGGCTTGATCCAGAAGGTGGGTTTGCGTTTCTTTTGGGATGGCTCTTTTGTTGTTCAGTCTGGATAAATATCAGATTTCACCTATGCTGTGCTCGATAAAGCCTGAATAATTCATGCAACTCTGACTAGCGGCTCACAAGAAGAAGCAGCAGCAGTGCTCTTGCAATTTTTGTGATTGCTGAGGTGGCTCCTTGTTAAGAATTAAAATGAAGTTCCTAAAAACTGGGAGTAGAAAAATTGTTTCAACTGGAAGTATGCTATTGTTAGATATTTTTTTCTTTTTTGCAACTGGACTTGCAAAGCTTGTTAAACAGAAGCATAGTGATAAGCAATAGAGACCATTGAAAAGGAAGACAGTATTCGTATGTTTCCTGTTTTATCATTATTTTGTGTTTAACTTAATTTGACAGTGGCAAGATTCACATGACCTAAAACATCCCTTTGAAGCAAATTTGCCAACTTGTATGACTGCGTTTATTAGTTCTGCTTTTTGAAGAAATCCTGACTGTGTCCATGAAGCAACTCACTTTCGTTATGATACAACATATTGTGAATTATCAAACATTACTTTGTTTTGTTTCACTTACGGGAAATGAAGTCTGGATGACCTTAAGTTATTTAGTTAATAGTGGGTGGTTCTTGTAGTTTTTGGTATTTAATTTGTAGAAAAAATACGTGAACTGAGTCTGGGAAATATATATTTCTCTCTTTGTATGAATAAACAACAAGCTTTTTATTGCAACCCTCAGGAGTAGGATTTAGTTTATAAATGCATCCCTCCTTTTAGAGTGTAACAGATATTACTGTTCTCCCTTGGTCACTCTTGCGTGAAAGAAGAAAAAAAATGCAAAGCTTTCCTTCAAACTACAAAATAGCGACACTGTATAAAAGCTGTACAAAGCACCGATGTGACCTGTAAGTTGATGTTTTCTGTTAGGAACACTGTTGTTCAGTGCTCTCTAGAACCACGGAGGAGGTCTAGTGGTGAGGTAGGAGGAGGAGGAGGTGAATTGTGCTGGGACACCTCCAAAGCGGTGGAATCAAGGCAGCTTCCCAGGCCCACGTACGTGTCCCAGCTACCCCATGACTCCATCTCAGGATGAGAGATGATGTCTAGGATCTTTTTCCCTTTCCCAGGCTCTCTTCCGTTGTATTTTCCAACACGAGGAAGCTTGTGAGTGGCGTTTGGCAGAGTACCTGGGTGCTGTGCAGCCTTGCCCTGGCTGGGGGTGTGGGCCCTGGGTGGGCTGTAGAAGGCACCGGTAGCTGGGCTTCCCCACGAGCTCTCCTTGTTGAAGAAGAGGTGCTCAAGTGTGTCCCGTGCAGTAAAGGAAGGGAGTGAGAGGGTTTCCAGCTAATGTGTTGAGCTAGTGGAAGGGATTTTATTCATCACCTTCTAGTTTTAACTCCACAACTCCCTAGATTTGCTTCTGGGTTTAAGGAATGGTACCGGTAATGGACGTTGGAAAGAAGAGCTGAGCATTTGTGTGCAGAACAGAGCAACAGGAAGATTTGTGTAGCTCCTGAAAAGGCTGGCATTTGTCCTACTGAAGCGATCTGTCTAATGTTACAGTAAACTGCTGACGCTACAGAATTTTGATAGATTAAACTGCAGTTTGTTTATATAGATTTTTTTTTCTCTAAGGTTCAGTTGTTCCAATTGAAGGTGTAGGTCTTTAATTAAATAAAATTATTTTCATCTCTGTTTACAGAGCTTGCATGGTGTTCAGGCTGAAGAGTAGTTGCTATTTTGAGACTTAAACACTATGTTGGTTTTTTGCTTAACTTTGCAAACATGAAATAGCTCCACAGTCAAGTGAACAATCTTCTAATCTACATAGATGTGTTTCTGCTTTATATGAAGTACGTGGACCATTTAGCATAGTTTTATTACCTGTGTCTTTTACGTGCTCGGGAAGGGTGGGTGATTTTTTGTTTTAGTGTGATTTCCTCTCCTCCCTTGCCCCTCCATTTAGGGGAGCACATGGTTTTGGGAGATTTGCTTTACATCTGAAAACTTGGCGAGGAGTCTGCACCTCATATAGTTAGTTCCATTCTGAAATAGTGACTTCTTTTCCAGATACCTTTTTGGTTCCTGCTTAATTACATACTTTTGGCAATGAGAATTTTTTTTTTTTTTTTTTTTAGGGCAGTAAGTAGGTATATGCATATAAAAATAGGCCCCGTTCAAACTCTGACCACCAAAGTAAATGTTAGCATTTAGAAGTCTATCAACAAACTCAGTGAGGAAAGAAGTGTCCACAGTGACAAGATGAGATTAGCTTGGTTAAAGCAGATGCTGAAGAAATTATTTCTTTCCATTGCCTGGATGATGACAGGCAAACGCTGCAGTCCACTGAGAAATTAGGCTGAAATGATGAGCAAGGCTTGGTTGTTTGCTGTCAGAGTATTAAGTTAATTCCTGGAGGAGGCTGGCTCAAGTTGTTTACTAGTTGATTTTCTCATTATTCATCATCCATTTGTTACTGTCGAAGAGGATAATTTGGGCATTTTTGGAAGACAAAGTGGGAAGGGATTATTAACAGGAGGACAGATTTAGAATTTCAGATGATGAATTAGAAAAATGGTCTGAAATCGATGAGCAAAAATTTAATAAAGACAACTGTAAAGTGTTACACTTAGGAGAAATCAAATGCACAAATATAAATGGGGTAGGCAGCAGCACGCTGGCCCAGAAGGACCCAGGAATCGCAGTGGATCGCAGTTTGAATTTGTCAGGGGTGATGTGCGCAACACAGATTTCATTAGGGCTCTATAGGTGATGAAGCGTGTCAGATAAATAGCGGAGGAGGTAATTATTCTTCTGTGCTTAGCACTGTGTGTTTAGCCTCTACTTTAGATTGCCTATTAAAGAAGGGTGTATAGATAAAGGGGGCAGAGTCTCACAGGCACCAACAAGGCTAGGACACAGGGTTTAGAAAACTCAGCCTTTGGGGAAAATCTAAAGGCTTTGAGCTTCTTTAACCTAGAAAACAAAGATTGGGGAGTGCCTGAATGCTCAATGATGTGAAGAGATGGTGTAAGGAAGATAGAGATCAACTATTCTTCATTTCTACTGAGGCTGAGACTAAAATAAATTATTTTAATTTGCAGTGGAGGAATTTTAGACTGCACAGGGTGGAAATTTTCTGGTACTAAACATGTTTTAAGGACTGAAAGAAATTCTCCAGAGACTTACAAGAGAGAGAGGAAGCATTTGACACCATTGGAAAGATGCACAAATAAAAGCTGACCTAAGTAGATGACCCCTTCAGTCCCCTAGCTTTGGTACAGCCTAGGAAAGAAGACTCTGCTGGACTCTGAAAGCAACAGAGCAATGAGTTAACCCCGTTGAGAGCCTGTCGTCTCAGCCTTAGAGCTGCACTGACGTAGCCGGGGATAGCTGGTTCTGTTAATGTAGCTGCCTGGGATGCTTCTGCAGAGAAATTATGCTGTGTGTGGTGGAGACGTCCTAAAGATGCCAGACTCTGTCCTGGAGGCAGGGACTGATATTAGTCAGGGCTTCTCTGCTTTTCTAGTCCATATCCAATTTTTCCTATTAAAAATTATTGTCTTATTATAGTATGTGGCTCTTGGAGTGGGGAAGGATCTTCATGCCTCACTTGTTTTCTGCAGTGTTTCAACAGTGAGTTACACCTCGCAAGTTGGGAAGAACAGGCTTGGGTGATTGCTGGGGGCTATTTTTTGAGTTCTGGTTTTCTGTCATTCACTGTTAAAATGATCAGCTCTTTATGTAATTCAAGGCTGTTTGCAATTGATTGGGCCTGAAACCTTAAGCCTTACCTCATTTGGTTTTTCTCTGTACGCTAGTTTCTTTCAGGACAGCATCTTTTAATCTACCTAGTATAACATGAATAATAATGCTTTTAAGATGTTGTTATGTTGTTAACATTTACTTACACTCTTGTATGCAAAGATTGTGTTCGCTTTTCTTTCCAGTACCTTCTGAATTGTGTTTGATAAACTAGTGTGATGCATACTTAGCTCTATACTCATTGAGGTCAATCTTGTGTTGAAGCTACTCAGGAAAAAATATGCTTCATTTTCTTTATTTCTTTCTAATACCCAGACTCTTTAGTCTTGGGATTTCAGGTTGTTGGATTTTTAGCTTTGGTAAGGCTGCATGTAACTACGCAATGAACTGGAGTTCCATAGCAAGTGGTAGTTTTATTGCTTCCCTTTTCATTTCTGAAAAGTACAGCATGTACTTCTGGATTCCCTCTGTGTGTGTGAATACTTTAATTGGATAGTTTTCATGTTCTTTAAATAGTACCAAGTGATTACTTCTTGGATGCTTTTCAGTTTTATCTAAAGGTGCATTTCAAAGTTAGGAAAATGAATAGATGAGGATTAGCTTGCAACTTTAAAGCAAGTCTTGGATTCATAAGATGCCTTTAGTTTAGCAGGCTCAGGAGCAGGTAAAATAACAGAGCGGGCTGTAGCGTACACATCTGAGTCAACGCAGGGTTAGCTTCTCAGCCGGCTAAATTTGCCTGTGAGAGACTCTGTGCTACAAGGGCTAAATTGGTTCTTGTTCCTCAGCTAATGCATTGAGGAGTGGCTCAGGAGTCTCTGCGGCATGGACCTACCTGGGTCTCGGGCACATTCTCCAGCTCCGTAGCTACGGTACAGGGAAAAACAGACTTTCCTTTCCTCTGTGCTTGGCAGGACTGCTTCTGATTGTGAGCCAGGAGGACTATGTTAACTAGTGTGTTTGGAGAATTATTAGGTGGTAGGTAGAGTCAAAACGGTTTTCTTTTCCTGTCCGGATCTATCCAGCTGCACGGAGCACTGGACTTGGATAAATTGTTTACTTGCCTTCTGCTGTGACTTGTAGGAGCTGCTTGCACTGATGAATAAGAGGTGATTTTTTTTTTTTCTTTTTCTTTGTTTCCTTCTTTTTTTCGACCCCCCACTGGCTTTAAACAACAGAGCAGTAGATTGAAGAATTAATTATGCTTGAACATCATGGGGAAAAAAAAATTCCCTGATTACAGATCCTAATGACTTTTTTGATTTTTAAATATGCTTACTATTTTTGAAATTAGTGTCTTAACTCTTGCACACAAAAGGGGGCATGAGACAATTTCAGGGAAAAGAACAATTTTTATAGAAGTTGTGGAGCTCTAGTTCAGGGTTTTACTGGAGATCAGCTTTTGTGTTCAGTGAAGTCACTCAACTTAGGTGCTATTGCAGATGAGAAGAATGCTTAATTTTTGTGAGTTAAGGAGAGAAGATTTATCTGAGCCTTCTATGAATTGATTTTATTATTGAGGGTGGAGGTAACTGCATAAAAGTGAAATGATACTTATTCAGACAATAAATTGGCTTTTAAACTCTGATTACGTAATTTGCAGAGGCTAAAATTTTGAAAAGCTGATACTGGTGTGTCACTTAAGGAGGGCCTGATTTTCTAAGTCCTGCAAATGTGACATTTATGCCTGTGAAAAGCATACAAAACCAAAGCATTGACTTTCAACATTGAGGCCATTGACTGTTTATATCGGTCTCAGGGAAGTAGAGTTAAAATGTCACGCACAGAAGAACCACACATTCCAGATGATTTACAGGAGATGATTATTATAATTTAGCACGGTGTAATTTCCAGGCTGCTGCTGTTAATTCCTCTTTCAGGTGCGTCTTGAGGAGATGAGAGCATTTCATTTGCAAAACGTTGTTTTGTGGGCAACTGTAACTGGTGCTATTCAGGCTTCGTGACTTCTGGCATGAAATGAAGACTAGTCTTAATCCCTACCGTTTCTCTTTTTTGGGTCTCTGTATCTCCGTTGCAAATCTGATGCAATGCTTGATGCAGTTGCCTCTTCAGCTGATTTAAGGATTATGTTGAAAGTTCATCTTATTGCTCAGAGTAAAATTAATAGTGTAAAGATTTTCCCAGGTAGTCCCTAGACCTGCTTTGTGGCAGTGATAGAGATGCAGATTAGGTAATAAAGTGACAGTAGTCTTCCAATGAGCTCTTCCAGGGCACTTTGTTTCGCTTGAACTGACTCCTTCATTTAGCAGCTTGCTTTAGCCGAGACTGTTTGAATTTTATTTCCTTCCTTGACAGAATACCTACAGCGGTTTCTCGTGCAGTTTTTTCTCAAGTGAAAACAGCTTGGTTAGTTGGCTCACATCACCATTAGGGTCTTCTGGTCAGCTCTTTTTTTTTCTTCAATGTGTGAAAATGTTAGCCTCACTATTCACCATAGTATAGATTATTTTTTTTTTTCCAGAAGAACTCAAGTATTTAGACAGCTGTTTCCTTTATTCAGTACAGCAAGGAGGATATTTTTACTACCCTGACATTGTGTTCTTAAACTAACTCATTAATTCATTTGGCTTGTTGTTTTGCCTTCTCTGTGCTACGACAATTAGTTTAGGATAGTCTGTTCTCTAATTTCTCTGTGGCTTTCTGCTCTCGCTGTACGAGGCACAGCAGGTATTTCATCAAGGGATTTGACACATGTAGTATCAAATGGTGTCGGAGACGGGACTCAACTTGCCTGAAAACCTAAAGTAATAAATTTCAGCGTTGTAAATTCAGGCTTCATAAATATTTCATACGTATCTGAAATAGGCTTCTTGCACTCAAGTGAGACTACTGTTCTCTTACCAGCCTAGGCAGAGCTCAGCATGGGTTTCCACGCACCAGCAATTCTGGACACCACCCCCCCACCCCCCCAGTGTTTTCCATGCCAAATGAAAGACATTTATTATTTATCATCCAGTAGGATTTTACATACTGGCAGTACCTGCTACTTTTGCAGGATGTAAATGCTACTTAAATATGCCAGATACTTTAATATACTGATTTAAACTTAATACTTACTTTAGACATGCTTTTGTGTCGCAGACATGTTTTTGGCTGGCACATCTTTGCTCATCCTAGAGTCAGGCGAATCTGAGGCACCTCCTGGTAGAGGTTTGCTGAACTCCTTTGCGAGTGCATTTACTGTCAGTCCTGCTTTGGACACTCTCTACTTAATGACAATTTGTAGTCACCAAAGCAGTTGCATAGGAATTTTTTTACCTGTAGTTCTATGTAGGCTAAATCATTATCTGCAGCATATATTCTAGACTTTCTGGATTATTAAAACATTTCATATTTTGAGATAAATTTCCCCATGTTTACAACTCCATAGAATTTTCAAAATAGTCTTTATGGAACACAGAGCTAGCATTTGAAATGTATGCAGTGCTGGGAAAACAGTACAGTGTTCCCCAAAACGAGACTTTTGCAGTCTGCGGCTTTCTGTGTTGTGAGGTTGTGAAGCATGGAGTGATGTTACTCAGCATGCAATATCTGTATTTGCCAGAGACTGTTCTGAATAGCAGATTCGTATGACAGAAGCACATTTATATGAGTATAACCTTGTAGATGTTCATGCTCTTTTCCACTTCTGGGATAATTTTTAGGAACAGTGGCAAATTTGCGTAATAGGCTTTGTAGAGTTACTGTGTAGAAAGGTGTCCCAATGGTTCTCTCCTTTTCATAAGAATTTTAACTGTGGATGTCCATAGATGAAGAAACAGTATCTTTTAAACTATTTTTAAAGTTCTTCCTCATTTCTTGTTTTCCTCAGAATTCCTTAACTATCCTTGTTTTCCCCAGGTAACTATTTATAGCCAGTATCTCTGTTACTGGGAGGACTCGGCTGGCAGGGCTTGGAGGGGATTCCTGGAGGTGACATCATCTCGTCTGCACAGCAGTCTCCTGCTGGCATGGCAAGGAGGGAAGAAACCTTTACTACAGATGAGATAAGAGAGCTTGCAAAATGCCTTTTATAGAGAATACGTGCAAAGATGTAGTATCTTACCCACTTCTTACTGCCTGAAGAAATAATGCTTCAAAACTCTTGTTGCAGGCTTGGTCTTGAATTTTTAAGCTGTCCACCCACTCTTTCCTGTCCTGGAGACTCCTTTGTATTTCTTTTCAAGTTGAACTTAAAAGCTTTTTGAAGCAAACAGAGGAGCAAAGAGATTTTAATTTCCTTGTCTTCCAAGTGGTGCAACATTAATTGGATGGAACACGAGAAGCTTCGTTCTGACAATAAGTGTGTCTTCGGTGGTAGGTAGGGCTAAGGGGGATGGGTGTTTTATTGCCTTTTTGTCCTCTTGGATACTCACCATCACTTCTTTTACATACCCAATGATTAGATAGTCTGATCAGGAGAAGGTAATGTACATGAGGCACATATGTAGCTTATTTACCACCTATATTTTTTTCTGTGAGGAAGAAAAAGAGTTTCTATAGGGGAAAAAAAGGGAAATCAACATTTCCTTCTAT
Source organism: Chlamydotis macqueenii (assembly GCF_036417535.1). Classification (NCBI taxonomy): domain Eukaryota; kingdom Metazoa; phylum Chordata; class Aves; order Otidiformes; family Otididae; genus Chlamydotis; species Chlamydotis macqueenii. Next base: position 28,339,520 of record NC_141559.1, read on the forward strand.
TCATGGTGTGTAATAAAGTATTTTTTTGACAAGAGGTATGTGTGGACCTCATCCTGTGGGAAAGTCCAAGTACCTGAGGAGGGAGGATAAACCATGTCATGACATGAGATCCAGCTTTCTGCATCTAAGGCTTGCCTTTGCTGCAGCTGTGAGCCCAGGTAAGAGAGCTAAGCAGAGAGACAGTGGCCATGTAGCAAAAGCAGCGCTCGGGCTCCCCAGAATGACTTTTAATTTGCAGCATGGCAGGGCTGGAGCAGCAGCTTATGAGCTGTTGAAACTTGAGCAACTGTGTCCCCACTTCACTTGCCTGAGTGCCAGAACATTTGAACTCCAACCCACCTTCCCCTTCGTTGTCCCCCAGTGGTCCCACAAACTCAAGTTTAAGGTGGTGCTTTCTCTAGAGATTTTAGCTGTGGTGAGTCAGCTTAGGGATAAAGCTGTAGCTAAAATGCAGAGGAAACAAGTGCTTTTAAAAATAATATACCTACAGTGACCTGTGCATTTCACGAATGTTTATATGAGAAGGAGCTTGGAAGGGCTGCTTTTTAAAAACAAGCTGTTCATTGATATGATTGATGTTATTACACTTACTGTTGCTGGCCGGACCAGAAGAGTATAGATGTGTATCAAACGGTGGTATTTAGGAAGCTACTTAAAATGGCAAGTATGACTCCCGGCTTCCTTCCCCAGTTTGGTTCCATTTTGAGGCATGAAGTGATACACTTAGCTAGGCAAAAAAATAAGTTTGTATTCAGGACATGTTGGCAAACTTGAAAGTACTGAGTATGTTAGTTTTTGTTTACTTTAAAATGATGGATTTCTGCATCTTGGTTCTTGTGCAGGTCTCCAGAGCAGACAGCTAAAGGTGGGTAGGGGAAGGGGTGGTCAACACAGCAGCTGGAGGGCTCCTCCTGCTCCTGTCTTTCCTTTACAAAACCAAGAGGGGAAGAAAGCCGATTTCTTGGCCAAAAAATTTACCAGGATTTTCTAAAGGCAAAAAGATTTCAGCCTCAGCTGTTGAAAACTGATCCTGAGATACTGCTGATAACGTGCTCTTCTGTGAGAAGCTTGAACCCCATTGCAGGTGACAGCTGACCTATTTACTCCAGCCCGGTTGAAGAGCAGTGACCAGCCCTGGTGCCCATGAAGGACGGGTACGTGCGGCTGCCCATGCCACCCCGCGTCAACCTGGCCCCGGCCGTCTGCCCTACAAGAAATCTTCTGTCTCCTCCGTGTAATTAGTGGCAGTGTTTAAAGCAGCACACTGACAACAGTTTGGCACTTTTAATAAAAGCTGGTACCCAAGGGAGGAGAGATAAAAGGGACACAGTTTGCAAAATGCCTCCATGGTTTAAGCTTGTGTAAAAGGAAGATGTCTGGTGGCTCAGAGGTTGTAGAAGGAAGGAAAGCTTACTGTGCAGGTGATGCTACTTAACACAGTGACTTGCATATCCTTTAAAATATATACATTTATTTTAAATGTCAGAATAAAAAGCTCACTTTGCTTCATCCCTTTTTAAACTCTTCAAAATAAGATGTAGTTGCTTAGGGTGAACTGTGTGCTCAGACTCTTGTACTACCAGTCGTGATTAACTCTCCTCTCTTACCTTACTAATTGCTTCAAGGAATGAATTAATTCCCATCAAATGTTAGCAGAGACCTGTCGCTCTGGGATCCTGATTTACTTGTTTTTGGAATTGCAGTGGGAGGGAGGGAGTAGGACCACATGCACACATCAGTAGGAGTTTCGTTATTGCTACTTGTATGCTGGTCGTTTAAGTCAAGTGAAATTGGAATTATATTGCGTGCTGTGTGCTCTCTCTGGCAGCCATCCTGAGGAAGGAAAACAATTAGTTCCTCTTCATATCACTGGGCCATGAGTGTGCCTGGGACTGAGCGCATGTTGGAGTGCTTTCTTCAGCTGGGGCCATTAGTCATACCGTGCAGCTCAGTCGTTTTCTCTGTGTTTTTATGAACCTTAAAATAAAGGGAATAATGGCTGTGTACTGTGCAGCTTCTTGGGTTTTTTTTTTTGATGAAATAGGCTTTTATCCTATTTTGATGGGAAGAAGTAAAGAAGCAAAGAGAGGAGAGAAAGGCACGTGCCCAAAAGCACTGCTTTTACGAGTGTGAAGGCCAGCGTTCCCTAGCTGGGGCTTGTGAATTTGTGGGAACCAGTTAATGTTGCTTTCAGGTAAAACAAAGATCTCTCCCTGTGCATCTCTATTTATTTTTAAAATAGACCCCCAATGTGTATGTACAAATAGATCTGAAATCTTTAATTTGTTGACAAATTCTCCTAGGGGCCCTTTTGCCCTTGATGGCAATTTTGTTGAGTCAGAATTTAGTGAGTTTGACCAACTTGAAAACAGTATTAACAAGGCAACATGCTTGTCATTTAGAGAAGGAAAAGAAAGGAGGCGAAATATTTTCAAGACATGTTAAAGGCAGCTCTTCACTGTAGTTGCTTGAGTCAATGAAGACATCATGTCATGTCAAGCAGTTCATGGTGGTGTCCAGGTGCAAGCTGCTGGTCTGGACTCCTCTGAATTTCAGTCCTGATATGGCATATTAGTTTCTGACTGTTCAAAGAGTAGATCCCAAGTTTGGGGATAATACATAGGAGGATTTAAATTTCACAGTTACTAAAGTAATGGTGGTGGGGAGGGTTTGTTTGCTTTTTTTTTTTCCACCCTGATGTTGGAGGATTGAATGATGGGGAAAACAGAATAAAACAGATGAGAATTGATTGCTTTTTCATTGCCATATCAGTTTTGGTGTAAAAGTTAGTATTTTGCTTTTACTTTAAAACAAACTTCTGCATGTTGTATCAGGACTTCAGGATTGTATTTTGTAGATGAGAAGGACATCACAGGCAGCAGCTCAGACACAATGCTTTTTTGGTAGTATTCCTTCCTTTTTGACTGCCTTTCCCGTTCAGCTGCCAGGCTCTGACAACATGGGAACGAACTGAGGAATGTTCACGCTATGGGTTAACTTAACGTTGGCTGTCCTCTGGTTGCCCGAATTGCCATGACTCTGGTAAGTGATATGGTCTCCTGAATGCCAAGATGCTCAAACGTCCCACACAGTATCAACAAAGCTGCAGTAGAATTTGCTTTCGAGCATCAGAAGGTGGCCAGCTACAGAATGACTGAGGATGAATTTGTTTGTGATGGGTTCCCAGTGGGTCTGCACTCCATGGCCTTGTGCGCTCCTGGTGCCAGGAACCAGTGGTATTGTTGTGGTAGATGTGACAGGCCATTGACTCCTGGTTCAAGATCAGTTAAAAACAACAAGTCAGTGGTGGCATCTAGGTTTTTCTTCAGCATGTCTGACTTAACCTCAAGAGCAGAGTGCAGGAATAGAAAGTAACCAAGTCTGTGAGGTTTAAGAGGTGAAGAACCAAGTCCTAGCCAGTCCTGTCTCATTCAGACACCCAGAAGCTGCTATTTTCTTCCATGGTGGTTGAATGCTATGTGTAATATCCAATATATATATTTGTGGGAGGTGAGGGGGAATCCTTGAGTGACCCAGGCTGTCACATCCACGTCATTCACATCTCTAATATCCCTCTTCACAGTGGCATTCTGTCATGAAGTCTGTATGGCTCTGAATTCAGTGTTTGACTACTCCAAATTTGTTGTGCACGGCACTGAAAACCCATAAGCTGTAAAATTGCTGTATCTTTTTTTCAGCCTGCTTCCTCCCATCCTATTTCTTTAGAAAGTGATGTTTTTTTCATTAGAACTGTTGATTATGATTACAAAATTGTATAATGTAGATGCACACAGTTAATAGTACTAAGTAAGCTTTTAAATATTATTCTTAAGTGTCACTGTACCATCTGCTATATTGAAATGCAGTAGTTAACTTCTGACCCTCAGACATCTTTAGAGCTGAAATTTCTTTTGTGTGTGTATATGTGAGTCAAGCCTGCTTTTAGTCAAATAATAGCTATATTTGAAGTCCTGTAGTCACTGTCAGGGTGCTGGCTTCTGATTTTCCACGTCCTGTAATGTTGCATCCTGTAATATTAAATCAGCCTTGCCGTTTGTGCTGGAAGGTGAAGAACTGACATGAAATTTCTGGTAATTATTAGCATTTTGGGCCTTCAGGAGTAGCCTCCCCACTTTTTAATAAGTATCTTACTGTGGTTTTGAGCATATTGCTGAGCATAATATGAATCTGTAAAGAACATAAAATAATATTCTAATTGAGAATAATATAAAAAATAAAGAATGGTATTCTAATTGCAACTAAGCTACCTCTATTTAAAAAGTTTATTATTATTCTATAATGGGTATTGTTTAGGTTTTTAGTATTCTGCCCCATTCAATAACTAGCAGTTGCCAGTGTCTTAAAGAGCAGAGCAATACACATGAAGTATTTTCTCTCTAGCTGGGCAAAATTGGACTTTTGAGTGCAGACAGGGCAAAGTTGGGAGCAGCTAAGTAACAGTTCTAGTGCACGTGACCCTTCTGAGATCAGGTTTTGGGATCTTTAGGACAGCAGCTTCATTGGCAGTAAAAACAACTCTAGGGAGTGGCATTGGAGTTTTAGTACTTTAGTATTTTGTATTTAAGGATTTCCTTCCAGTACCTAAAGGGGCCTACAGGAAAGATGAGGAGAAACTCTTCAGCAGGGCTTGTGACAGGACAAGGGGTAATGGTTTTAAAATAGAGGGAGGTAGATTCACACTTGATATACAGATGAAATTTTTTACAGTGAGTGTGGGTGGAACAGGTTGCCCAGAGAGGTGGTGGATGCCCCATGCCTGGAAACGTTCAAGGCCAGGTTGCACGAGGCTCTGAGCAACCTGATCTGGTTGGAGATGTCCCTGCTCCTTGCAGGGGGGTTGGACTAGGTGACCTTTAAAGGTCCCTTCCAACCCTAACTAGTCTATGATTCTATGATTTGCGAAGATAACGTTGTATGCTTACAGTATTCCAAGGAAAAAATGTTTTCTGGAATTTCTTCAGGGCACCAGGTTTAATTTCCTGGAGGAGCGAGCGCTGTTCTGGAGTGTGTGGTATGGGAAGGATGTCGGAGAGCATCCACATCCTTGAAAAACGTGCACAGCTCAACTACCAGCAGCTACAAATTGGCAGGGGAAGGGGGGGGGGGAGAGGATGTTGCTTACCTTGCCAAGGACGTGAACATTGTCTCACAGTGCCACCCAGTGATGTCTGCCATAACAGCACGGGAGAGTGAGGCCCTGTGCGCCTGTGGGGAGGGGGCCGAGCCCCCCGCCGCAGGCAGTACCCATTTTGCTGGTGCTCAGGCTGTCTGCTGGGGGTTGCTTGTTTCCAATGGGAGAGAGAAAGCAACCTGCCGAGGAGATGCACCTGCTTGCAGCGGGAAGGTGTGCCGCAGTGAAACATGCACCTGTGGGGTCAAGCTCTGTACCTCGGTCCCAGGAGAGATGATTTTTGGAGTGTACAATGTGGCAGTTAGTCCACGCGTGCTAAGGCCACCATTTTGAGACCAGTGGCCTAGTGTGGCAGTAATTGGGCATAACCAGGCCGTAGGGTCAAACCACCACTGAGTATTTCTTATTGAAGAACAGAGAAACACAAAACACCCCCAATATAACTTCTGAAATGTCACGAGAACAAAGAGAGAGTGTATAATACTAGTTTTAACTGGCATCGACCCGTCTCTGTCTTCCTAGATACTGTGCTGGAGAGCAGCGAAACCTAGAAAGCTGGAGTTCAACTTGCAGGTGCTGAGTCCGGGGTTGGAATTGGGCAGAATTGTAATTTTTAAGCTCTGAAAGCCACCTGGAGAGGTGACTGGGCTCTGCACAGGGAGGCATGGCATTTAAAGGCTGTAACAGCACTATTGTGATTTTTAGGAAGGTAATATAGACAAATCAGAGCTTTTTCAGAAGCAAACCATTTGTATTCAAAACTGTAAGTGAAGAGTACATGAAATAAAAGATTAATGTGTATTTAAAAGAGAAAGACACTTAACAGCATGGTTGTGGTCTGAAACCGAAAAGGATGGTTTTTATTATTATTCAGAACTTCTTTAATTTCAAGCTAGATACAGTCAGTAAAAGTCACTGCAAGGCTATAGAAAGATGGGCTGCCTTCTTTTATGGTTTATACTTTTTGATAGTGTCTGGCTCCAAAGCATTTTGGAAAAAATGGAAGAAAGCGTTCCAAGTACTGATGGCACCGCTGGCTAACTTGATTATTTTGCCTACTTTAATATATTAAATTAATTTGTTATTGCTTCAAGCTGTAGAAGGTTAACGTGCATTTTAACATCACAAGTAGAAGTTGAATGTTCGTGGATCATGCTTCCTAGAAGTACTTGTGGAAAAGAGAGTTAAAGTGGATACTTACCTTTCTCCAGAGATCAGTGGTGAAGTTGCCAATGAGTATCTATGCTAGCCGGGCTATTTCAGAAGAATGTGTTTGACTCTGGGGGACGTGTTAGAACAGATAAAACATATGTTATTGAAAAAGGGAGTGTTTTTTCTTTTCTTTTTTTTTTTTCTTTTTTTTTTTCTTTTCTTGATGGTATATAGAGAGTTCTTTAAAAACTCTCAGAACGAGTCTGAAGGCAAGGTGCCTTTATGTAGATCAAGCTTTTCTACATTCAATAAAATGTTGACACTGGCACCTGATCTCTAAAAACTGCTTCTCTGTAAGACAGGACTAAATCCTCAGTTTTGTTTTGTAAGCTATGCAGGGTGAAAATCAAAATTGCTTATAGGCCTTTTTAAACTCTCCCACCTTTTGAATTTCTGTATGGTGGTCAAGACCTAAAGTGGTTTCTTTCCTACTCTTGTCTTTGAAAATCTGCAGGTATAAGCTGAGTTTGGCTTCTGTGCTGTCTACTTGGAATTAGTTGAGTCCATTGACAATTGGAGTGTCACTCTACAATTTTATTATCCTACCTTGGGACTAACGAGGTTGGGACGCGCATGTGCGTGAACTCCTCTTGTGTTCGTAGGGAGCAGTGGTACCACAGAGAAAGCTCCCCAGCTGCCTGAATGTGGGGCTGCCTAATTTACTGGAAGTTTGTGAGGAGACTGGCACTGACTTGCAGAGAGCTGCTATGAACCTTTGTATGCTCCAATAACCAGAATTTGACAGTTTTCGTTTAGTGCTTTTCTCTTGACTGCAGTTGTGTTAGGGTGGCAGAGAAGGACGAGCGTTAAAGCTGTGTATTACTTGGAAATCCAAAGCGATAACTAGGAGTGGCTCTGCAGTTTGGGACTTGGCTATCAAGTTTTTCCTTTATGAAATAAAATCTTAAACTAAATAAATGCTAATTTTGTTCTTGTCTATGTCATGCATTTTATTGGGGATGAAATTAAGTGCAATAATTACTACTTTAGATATTAAAACTTTCTGATTGATTATTTACTGTTTTAACTTGGGCAATATAACTTGATGTAACTAGCAGCATCACTGCTAAACCTTTGACCTCATTTTGATAGCAGCACTGTTTTTAACTCCTATTAAGCTTAGCAGGGGCTCCAAGAACTGGTTTTTGTGGCTTGTTTTTTTTTTTTCTTCTTTTTAATTAAAGTTAATGAAAGAGTGTCATGACTTTTACATTTCAAGAATCAACTTCCAAAAAGCCCACTGCTGAGTTTTTTTTGGGATAATAGGATCTCCTCTATACCATTATTGGTTCCTCTTAACCTAAACATTTATTTCTAATGATAGTCGATGTTGCATCTTCAGTGTGTGGATGCTGTGTGGCATTTTGCATTAGTAAAGCCTGAAAAACACACCATGTAGGACCCAGTGGCAGATGCTCTCTCGTGTCAGCATCCTCGGACCTGTTGCTTGATAAGGAAGATGTGCAGAGCCATCTGCGTTCAAGGACGTGTTGTAACTGCTGTTCCTGTGTGGCAGTCAAGATCTAGTACTGATTTCTCCATAGCAGGGCTGTTTCTGTGTGCTTTCTGTAATCCAGTATGAATGTCTATACATCTGCAAACATAACGAGTGCTTCTCTGCAGTAAAGGCAGTTGTCCTTCTGTTTCTTTTTTTTTTTTTTTTTTTTTAATGAAATGTGCATGATGGTGTATTAAAACTTAAAAATATTTCCCCACCTCACACAAATGATAACTCTTGCTGCTGGGAGAAAGAGAGATACGAGTGATCTCTTAGTAATGTATTGTTTCAGAGTAGTTTTGCACAGGATCAAACATTTAGACTTAGTCTCACTGTCTGAATTCTGGTGCTTAGCTTTATTTTGGCATTTGTTCTAATATGTTCCATAACTGAAGCTAACCAAATTTTTTTTCCCCCTGGTTTCTTAATGTCAGATTTGCAGTAACATGATGTGCATGTACCAGGACACGAGCGTGTGTAGGTGTTTTGGTCTGTGTTAGTTCTTTACTCACATCATTGTTAGCACTATTTAAGTATTTGCTTTCCTAGCTTCATTTGCTTGTTCCTGTTGGGTTTTAAAAAAGTAGTCTGGTGCCATCTGTTAGTTTCAGACTGCTGTATAGCCTGACCTTTGTAATCCTTATCAGATGTAGCACAGTGCCGCCTTTGCTGGAAAGTATTTCACAAGGGAGGCTGCTTCTCCTCCCTGCCCATTTAAAAACAAACCTAGGTGACTTCACTATTTTATGAGGTTTAATTATTATTGTTTGCTTTGCAATGGCTTGGTCAATGTATAGGCTCCAAAACTATGTCTGCTTACTGTTTGCTTCTGCATGCAGGCCATCGTTTGGGTCTGTCGTTTCCTTTAGTTCACAGGACTGCTCAAAATATGAGAATATATAGGAAACTTGTTCAGTTTGTTCTGCAGAAGTATGGTTTGTTTTCCTTAAATTGGTAAACCGCTAACCTTTTAATCCTCAACTCAAAACATGGAAAAATCTTTTATTGAAAGTCTGTATGCACTCTTCCTACAGCAGTGTCTAGGACAAAAAAAAGACACTAAAGGAACATGTGAATTGTGTAGACACTAAAATTCTCAATTTTGAACGTTTTCTGTTTTCCGTATTGCCATCTTGTTAAGGGACTGATCTCAGTCATATGGAAAAGCCCATTAAAACTTCAGTTCAGAAAGTGAACTCACAAATGAGAAGTCTGTGATACAGATTCATATATGCCACCATTTAGACCTTAGTTACACTTAGAATTAATTCTGCTGTTTATGATGATGGTACTACAGTAGCTAAGAAGATAAAGCAAGTAGAAAAGTCCACCAAAAGAAATTAATCTTAAGATGCCTGCATTTTCAAATGGATGTGTTTGGGAACTTAAAATGCTTATACATGCGACAAAACCGTTAGCATTCATAGTCTTTAAATACTTGATGTTGCTCTTTGCTAAACCAAAGTTGTTCAGTGTGCTTCGAACTCTTTAATGGATCTTAGTGATAAGAATGAAAGATGGTAACAAAACAAAGCAAAAAACCAGCAACCCCCCAACCCTAAACCAGCCGCTCTCTCAGAAACATGGCTGTATGTTTTTTTCTGTCCAATTCAAAGCTTTTCATCCTTTCCAGTCAAATAGTAGAACAGTAGTTATGGTTTCCGTTTATGAAGATTTTTAAGCTCACATCTGTTAAAATGTTTCTTGTTTTCAGTGCTAAGTTTTCTTTTTTTTTTTTTCCTTTCCCGAATGTGTTTTAAATTATCACATTTCTTTCAGTAATTGAGCTGGGAATTAGCAAGACTCACAGTTAATTGTGCATTTCTAAGCAAATGTGTAAGCTTCTGACTTAGTTCCTTAGTACTTAGTTCCTTTACCATTTGTTTATTTTGGTAGGTTGAGTAAAATGGTATCATAATTTTTTTGCTCAGTTGCTTTTCTGAAACGCGTTGACTTGTGCGTTAGTGAATCAAATTGTTTGGCAAATTAGTTGAAGTTAAATAATTCATAATAATAATTTAGAAAGTCTTATGCATCAAGCATTGGGTGACTTAATGGCATCTGAGACATGTCTATATGCATGAGACTGTCTATACCCAGTTTTATATACTGAAGAGCATATAAGAGTTTTATATGCCTGAAGAGTATCCAGCATATAGGGATCAACTAAGGTGATGTGTAAATGTCAGTGAAAGAAGAGAACTTCCAAAATGTAGACTTAAGTAGTTTTATAGATAAATATCTGTACAAAAGTGCTGGTTTTAAGATGATAAACCCCTCCTGCATCTGCATGGTAAACTGCAGAAATAGCCTGCATGATAAAATAAAAATAGTAATAATTGTCTTCCTCTTAAGCCAAATGAGTTTTGTGAAGTGGAAGTGGCTAATACATGGCAGGGTTTCATAATGGAAACTGTTACAAGAGCATCTCTGAGGGTAATATATTATCAACAGAAAAAAATGACAATGATTAGAAAAATTGTTCTGACTTTTTGAGCCAGAAGAGACCTGCTGGCTAAAAAAAGCAAGCGCCTCATTCGACAAAATGGCTTCCTTTACAGTAAGGTAAGTGATGTGGAAAGGAATATGGGGCATAATGTCATTTAAACCACATTGTGAAATTATTCATGCTTTTATACCTGATATTAAAGTCTATATTTTTCAGTGAAACTGTATGTGAACACTCTTCAGCCTTGTATTTAGTACAGATGTTCCTGTACAATAATACTTGCCCAAATATTTATCTGAAGTAACTTTTGGATAGGGATGCTTTATATGTAAAAATACATAAGTAAAGTCTATTTTGTGTGTGTATGCGCACTATGAATTATTAAAATCATATATATGAAATACATATAAAATTCTATAAAATACAAAGATGTTTTCAGTATAGTGGTCACAGAGTGATGCTGATACACCATGACGTAGGCTGTCTAAGAGCTGCCTGTGCTGGGCAGTGTTGCCCAAACCCAAACTGTAACTGCAAGTGCTGATCTCCAAAGAAGGTATTGCATCCAAGTCAGGAGCTGATGTCGTCTCCCTGCCGTAGCAGTGCTGCCTTATTGCTGTTAGGGCTTTTGCCTGTGTTTCTGCGTGTGTAAATACTTGGTTGATAGCTAGCAGTTGGTAGTCCTCAGGGAAACTGGGGATGTGAATTCTATGGCTGGATGGCAAAAGCAGAGAGAGCACTGTATGTGTGGCACCACTGTCAAAACTAGCAGAGCAGTAATGGCACCTGACTGGGAATCTGGAGGGATTGTTTCAAAATAGCAAAAGGAGGAGTTACAGGACAGGGAAGGACCTCTCCTGGAGCACTGAATCCGCTTATCTATCACCTCCAACGCTCTTGCAACCCTCCCTAGAAATGGTTCAAACTCCACTTTAATGCTGTTGAGATTTATTTCTCTCTCTACCTGTGTGTGACCTTTTCAGTGCTCATGTCTGACAAGCTTCTTATTTATGACGCAATTTGTAACAGTTGTTCTCTGGTCAGCACTGTCCACCCTTTGATCTCCAGCCCATCTTTGCTCTTTACTGCTCTGATGTCTCTACAGTAGGCAACCCTTCTCTCCGCTTTCATTTTGCGTAGCAGAAGACGACAAACTTAAAACAGAACCAAGGTTGCTGTGATCATCTTCACAGCCCTGCTCTGTACTTGTTAAGGTATGAATGTATTTATTTATCACAAGTGGCCAGAGCTGTATATGCTGTTCCTGGTGATCACTCATCACAGCTTTCACAATTACTGCATCTCAAATTTGCCTCATGTGTTCCAGGGTTGTACATATCAAATAATTTGTGCTGTTTACTGCCTTTCCTTCGTCTTGCCTAAATGCATTTAGAAACAGAAAGGCTGAATGTATGTAGCTAATTTAAGCAAGAAGTAACCTGATGGTGGGGGTCTGGAACCAGGGCACGTTTTGAAATTACAAAGTTTGAGAAATACAAGTATAAAACTTGGACTAATGAGGTGAAAAATTTTAGTGGAGTCTTTCAGGAAAAAAGCAGAAGACTCAAATCTCTGCTGGTAAGTAGATATCAGTGACAGGAATAGTTAAAAAAGTTATTGCTTGACGTTTTTCAAGTTGGACTGTGCAAAACATCCTGAATTTCCTAATGGGAACAAAATCCTGCCCTGTCAGGAGAATGCTCTGGGTGATGCAATCAGCATTTCCTTTTTTAACCTCAATATTTCAGTAATATACCGTTGATACTGACTTCAGAAAATCATGTACAGAGACAGCCTGAAATAAATAGACTGCAGTGGAAGCACAGCCTAAAAATGGTCTTGAATGTGATACACCAAGCTTCTAAGTGCAGTAACCAGCTTGAGGGGAATCATCAGCTTGTTCTTTGCACATAAAAAAATGCTGTGTTCCAATTTTGGTGTACAGATCGTAGTACTGGAGACCTTGAGTACTTGTCTCTGATACTGTGGAAATACACACCTCAATATTTTTGTCAAGCTTTTGTTTCCCCCTCCTTCCTGGGGTTGAGGGAAGTGTATTTAGAAAGCAAACAAAACTTTCTATTTTTAATATTTGCTATAGTCCTGAGAGAACAAAAAATCATGAAATTCAAAGTAATTCTTACCTGCTGAACGCCCAGCCTAGCAAAGACTGCCTCTGGACTCTATGCAATTGCTCTCACTGTGGATGTGATGCATTTACTTTTACATTGAACAAGATTTTTCTTTTACCCCATTTAACTAAAAAACTCCGTGTGAGCTTAGCTGTTCCAGATTCCTCTGTAGTGATGATAGCAATAAACATTATTCACAAAAATCTTTTGAACATGGCCTGAGCTCTTAGATGTGAGGGGGAGAAATTTCAACAGCAAGGCAAATGTTTGCAAATTTAACACCCAAAGTTATACAGGTAGGCATTAGATAGAGCTTCCTACCATAGGGATGGTTGAACCCCTGATCCTGAAACTTGAGGTGGGGACACTGGATTGCTCGTGGATTGTCCTAGATTCCTGCGACAATAAAAACCTGCTTCAGACTACGTGAGTGGAAATGGCAATCTCAGACCTCGTCAGACTCTCGTGCTGGTTATGTGGACTGTGTGTATTGGGAGCTGTGGCATGTGACTCAGGCTGAGTAGTTCTCTGTGGTGAAAAGGTAAAATGCAATAGTATCCTCCTACGCCATTTCTGAAGGAACACTTTAGGTATACGAACTATCGTCTAAGTTGTGGCACACTGGCCTTGTAATTTCAGCACAGAATTTACATTGCCAGGAATTCTGCTTCAAATCGTATTTCAGTTAATCTAGATATTTTTCTCTGAGGGTTAATAAGTTTTTTATAGTTCAGTAGAAAGTTTGCTTGACAATTCTATTCTTTCTTTGCAGAACATTGTGCCCACATGCCTGCAATGAATATTTCATGCAAACTTCTCTGGTGTAGCAGTCAAATGCAATCTATGGCACTAAAGGTTGTATTGCGCATGAAAATTCAGTTCAGTTTTGCGCTTAGGAGCTGCAAGTCCACTATTTGCTCATGTAATTGTCTACTTTCAACAGGTAATAATCTTCAGCTAGGGAATAATTTTTAAAGAAATCTGAGAGATTTCTTGAAGCTTCTTGCAGATTTTTGTCATGAGTGAGTCATTCTGATGGTGTGATTCCTCCTCACCACAGGACCAGTGAAAATCTTGGTTTTGGTTTAAACCTGTAATAAGATGTGTCAAAACAACTTCCTTCCTCTTCCTCTTCCTCTTCCTCTTTGCCCCAGAAACTCTAAGCTCAACACCTCATACAAACCAGGCAGAATTCTCTGTGCTTGTGGCAGAAAATGCAATTTTAGAAACAACTAAATTATTTCTGGATTCATTTTGATTTTATGCAGTGATTTATCTCTTGTGGCAAGATGATATTTCAAAAGTTGAGAATGTAATGTTGACATTTAGAAAGAAATATTTTCACAAAAAAAAATTTCCATTGGTTTCAGTTTTCTTAGTCTGAATAAAATATTACTTAACCCAAATTAGGCTCCATAAATTCTTGGTTTGCCCTGTTTCCTATGTAGCGCTCCCATAGGAGGAGGTAACCTTCAATTAAGTGCTAGTGAACAATTAAGTGCTTGTTCGCTGCCATGATGCCTTCGCACCCAGTTTTGAACATTTTTACTGCTGGGAAAATGAGAAGGAGAAATCAAGAAGACTGATGTTTGATGGACTTAAATTTAAAAAAAAAAAAAAGTTGGCAGTCTACAGAAGTAATCTTTTTCTAGTATAATCACTCTTCAGTAATTACCTCTCAACCCATCACCAGCTTATGTTTGATGGGGGGAGGACAGAGTTTGCCATTTTTCAGCCTGTAGCCCGCTTCTACTCTTTCCCCACAGCATCCTCTGAGCTGGCTCCCCATCCTTGAATAACTTCCGTACCTGTGCATCTTGCAGCCTTGCAGTTGTGATGTTTTTATCAATCACTCTCTGGCTGGCCAAGGAGCCCTGAGGAGCAGGCAGGGGCAGCTGGCAACCAGCATCTTGGGGAGCTCCGTTGCACCGGTGTTGCACTAATTGGCAGCTGCCCACAGTGAGCTGCTGTGCAGCAGCCTGGTGCAGTTTTTGGAGCTGGCACGGTGCAGTTGCTATCTCAGGTAGCAGAGGAAGCAGAGCAGTGCTTTTGGACCTATTGTGAAAGAGCGAACTTGGGTTACTGCTCTTCAGAGTTGAGCAGAAACCTTTGCTTCATACACTTGAATCAGCATCTTGGGAGGGTTTGCTGCACCCATTCCAGTTTTGCATCTTTTTGTTGCTCCTTCCCAGCCCTGACAGAAGAGGTGCAGTAAATGGGGGAGGCAACTGAAACAAGGCTGCAGTGAAGAGGCTCTGGGAGCCCAAAGGAGGGAGGGTGGTATTCTAACATGGGCTGGTTCTTGCAGAAGTGGCATTGGAGATGTAGACTGGAAGACAAGGAAGTAGGTTGCTGTTAAGGTAGTAATAAAAGGGAACTGTCAGGATCATCTTATTCTTCATTGACCCCTAATTAGATATTGCTTGATTAAATGCATATGTAATAAATTAGGTGAAAGTGGTTGCAAGTTGACTAAAATTTTTTTCCTTAGCTAGGATTTTCTATAACCACTTCTACAAGAGGCTTCAAGCCCCAGTGTCAGTTTGTTACAGTGGTAGGTACGTTACACTTTTTTTTTCTGAATAGGGCTTTGGGTAGCCTGTTGCAATTGCAGCATTCTAATAAAGCTGATGTGATTTTAGTATCTTTTTGTCAATTAAAATAGATGATGTACAGGTATATTACAAATGCAAGTTGTATTGCCCTTACAATGTTGAAGATTTATGATTGTATTGATGTGAGTGGGAACAAAGTTACTTAATTTCAGTCTAACAGGAAAGAAAGTGGCTCTTTGCTTCAACAGTATTGGTCCCTGTCTTTAATCTTTAATTACCTCTCTGATTTTTGACTAGGTCTGCAAATAGCAGATGGTGAAGTGTTGCTAAATTGCCGCTCATCATCTGCTTCTCACATACGTAATTTGTAAGAATGTAAGTATAAAGGAAATATATCAAAAATCCTCAGTACGGTATTCCCTGATAGGAGGGAGTTGTGTTCGTTTTTCTTTTGGCAATTAAATTTAACCCCGAGCAAGAGATTAAATAAAGCGTTCACACAAAAGAACACTTTCATGATCAATTTTTGAGAACAAGCAAATGTGTGGCTACTCCAAAACTTTCCATTGTACTGAATCAAATGAATAATTGATCTTTAACTGTGTGATGTTCAAATGACCTACAAATGAAGTATTTTGCTTATTTCAAGTGCAAATAAATGATGTCTTTAGTTGCTTGCAGTGGTGCTTCTGAACTCTGACTGAGTTGTAGCATTTGAACACAAAAAGGGAAAGACGGTCTCATTAAATATAAGAGTCCTTTTGAGGAGCTGGGGGGATCATGGTGCCTCTAATTTTACCTGTTAAAAATATACAAAATTTCTCTTGTTGGCTCTGAGGAAAGCTGGAGTCGTAGACTGTGATCTTGACAGCATCTATAAAAGCTCTCCTTGGTTACTGGGTATCTGTTATTACCTTTAAAAGAAAAAAATATAAACAGAAATTGAAAAGTAAAACTGAAATATTGAGAAAACTTGCTGCTTGGCCAGTCACTCATCTCCTGGTTTGAAGGTATTTCGCATGCAAGGCTGGTTTTGCTTTATATTTTCAAGGCATTAGTCTGTAAATGGTACATTCCTCAACTTTAATATTACATTTGCTATAATTCAAATAGGATTGCAGCTGTGGGGTTACATCAGCAGGTCTTTTTAAGGCAGTCATTTGAAGCTTAATGGTGTGGGCTTGACTGTATCACTTCTAAAGACAGCCTCACCATCCTCTTACTTAGGGGTCATTTAGAGTCTCAGGCAGATGCGTTATGTGAAAACCTGCAAGATGGGGGAGGAAATAGTTTCTGTCCCTCAAGAATTTATTTGGTGGTAGAAGTTTTTCATACCAGAAGAAGAAATGAGCCCAGATTTTTATCCCAGGAGCAGAGCCTTACAACACTCAGTTTAACAAACGCACAACTGAGCAAAATATGTCCATGGAAGCAACAGACTTCAGGCAAGGACTTGGAGGAAGAAGGTGGGGAGAACAAGTAGGGTTTTTTATCCATTATCTGTACTCTTTGGCAATATTTTATTAATGTTTTTTATGGCTTCTTAACTTTTCAATTTCATTCTAATTAAGTTTGCATTTAGAGTGTACCCATTACCTCTAACTGGTATTTGTCATGCTGTCAGGGTTCTACACTTATTTTTGCTGTCTAGTAATAGACATGTGGAAAGCTACATCTTGAGTATATGGGTTGAAAATGAAGGCATTAATTTTACCTTCTTTACAGATCAGTCCATCATGTCACCTAAAAAATACGTTTTCAAAAGAGCTAGACACTCTGAGCAACGTTCTAATATGCTTGTAGTGGGGGGAAGAAGGGATTCCTGAAAGGGAAAAAGTAAAATGTTTTGCTGAGCGTGGTTCTGGAGGCTGGCTGACTTGGATTACACCTCAGAGCTCAGATGGTGTCAGTTGTGTTGGTGGGAGGCGGGTGGAAGTTTCTCCTGCTGTAGGTATTATGCATGTGGGTAGTGTGCTTGCCATCTTCTTCAAAAGAATTCAGCAGGAAGAGCTGTAGATACCAGAAAAAGCTTCTAATTTCTGGTTACTGTCATGTGCGCATTCAAACCAAATAGGTGGATGGCCAAACTTTTACATGTAGAGGTTTACATGTACTCCTATCACATTGTATATGACCAGAGGATAGACTGTGACCGGAGGGGGGTTTGGTTTGGTTTACGTGACTGTGTTGCTGAAACTGTGTGATGGTAGCAGCCAGTGAGAAGCCTTCGCTGAAAAGGAGAGGCCATTTTATGAGGTATATATAGAGACTTGGGGCTGGATTCATCTCGCCTTGTGTTTCCACCTCAGCTAATTGCCTTCATCTCCTTTTCTAGGCAGTGGAAAGCAACTTGCATGTGGGGCGCAAATCCTTCAGCCTATTTAAGATTCCTGCCTTAGAATGAGCTCAGTCATGCTATCAAACTGCTACTAAAGGGAGTCTAAAGAATCATAGAATCATATAAAGATACTAGGTTAGTCATGCACATCTGTATACCTTGCAGTAGAAGGCTTTGCTCTGGGAACACATTCCGCTTTAGAACAATGTCTCAGCATTTGTCACATCGATGGAAAATTTAAGTGGACTTGAAGAGGTGTTTAATCTAGTTCTGTCTGGGACGGTCACCGAGGTGGTTTAATGGTCTGGGTTCTGGTTTGCGTGGGTTCTCAGACAAAATGCAGAGTACGTGAGCACAGAGTACAGGAAAGAGGTGAAATTTGCTTGCAGTCATGGAGCAGTTTTGTGACAGCCAGAAGTGCTTGGATCATATGAGAGTCAGTCCTCTGGACTGAGCTAACTTTTAGGTTCATCTAACAAAGCATAAAGATAGAGGTTGGTCTAGCTTTGATGTTCAGTATATTAGGTCATCTCTGGAAGTCTAAATATGATCTGACAATACTTTTTATAACTGAGTCAGGCAGAGCTAGGGGAGTTTTTTTTTTTTTTTTTTTTTCATCCTGATTTTGGTGTACTGAATGTAAAGAGGTCCTCAGTAAAATAAGAGAATTCCAACATGTTGAGAAAAAAAAGACTGCATCCCTCTAGTCCTCTTTTCTAAGTAAAAGGACTCAGACCTGTTGTGGTTTTGACTTCTTCCATTTTCTATTTTACTTGGAAATGAACATATCTGATGTATTCATCTGAGTTTCAGCTGCTTTCCCCCAAGTGCTGTGAAAAGATCGTTATGCTTCTTATGCTAATCTATAGATTAGATGCATAATGTCCTAAATTTTGTCTCCCAACAGTGAAAACAGACAACTCTTGCAACTATTAGATATAAACCAAAACTGGAACCCTGCTTTTGCAAAAAAAATCATGGGGACAGCGACAAGCTAAACAGACTTACAATGACGAAAGCATGTTGAAATCGATGTGCAACTGTAGTTTTAAAAACCTGTCATTTAATTTCTGCTTTGTAAATCCCTGTCGTTAATGGGGGATAACAAGAGATTTAAGAGATAGGAAGACTTTTTGGTTGCAAATTCAGATGTAGTTGGGGCTTGGGCTAAAACCTAATTTTCTCTTAGCCTGCCTTTCATCTCAGTTCCAAAAAATCTGACAAGGAAAAAGAAAAGTGAGAAAAAACGTAGCTGGAATTAACATTATGTAGATGAAATACGTTGTTTATGCTTCTGTGATTTGTTACATGATCTAAAGCTAATGTTGAATGGTAACGTTTAGCACGAGTTGCTGATAGAAGCAGGTTGTCACAGTCCCTTGTACATGGGAGTGCTGTAGAAGCAGATGGGAGGGGAAGAGAGCCCTTGGCAAAGTCAAGCCCCGATGTCAGGGTGCAGGAGGTAGTAGATAGCTCTGTCTGCAGAGCAGAATCAGATAAAGAGCCAGAGATTATCCCCTTTTTTTTTTCTTTATCCATTGCCTTCACACTGATGTGAGTGTCTTTAACTCCAGTATAGTCTTACAGTGGCACGAGAGAGATGGGTAGTAGTTTATTGCTATTCCTGTTACCTTTTAAGTTTGCCGTTGTGTGTTTGTAACCCTGCCAGCTTGCGCACGGTGGCTTTATCTTGGAAACTGCTTTGTTTGCTGTAAAGCAGATAAAAAGCTGTATAATCCTCATGGCTGGCACTTGCAGGAGATTTTTGAAGTCGATGTGAAGTTGCTGCCTGAGCGAGCGCTGCCATCGTGTGATGTGCCCCCAGGCAGCACGTCCTCCCCTTTTCTGGCTGCTGTGTTTAGAGGGGGAGGTGGGCACAAGTTCCTCAGTCTTGCACCGGTTGCAATGATGGCTGCATGAAGGGCACATGCAGGGATTTATTTTATTGACTGTGAACAAGCAGTATACTTGGAATTTATTCTTCCTTCTTGCTCTTTTTTCCAGTGACACTAATGTCAGTGCTCAAAGGAATGAAGTTTCTAATGGCTCCTTGCAGCTGTCGCTTCCATTTAGAGATGTTTGTGGCATCCAGAAAGTGATATTAAATATGAATAGGAAGGGTGGCGGTTGTAACTCTTGAAGACCAAGGATGTCAGAGGAACCAAGTGTGTAAAGTATTCAGGTGGTTAAGCTCTTCTATTGTGTGTGTGTATGTGTGCATTTGTGTTTTCCAGTTTTGTGAATACAGTGTTAAAGATTTTGAAAGACCATATCTTATGCTCTTGATAACGTCCTGAAATCAAAGTGTTTGGAAATTTAGGGCAGTAGGGAATATGGTTCACTGAAACGGCCTCATATATCTGTTTGTTCTTGCTGTAATTGATTGCAAAAGATAAGTTAAAACAGCGAATGAGAAATGCTGACTAGCCGCCTTATTCTGGAAGCAGTAGTGTAACACCTGAAAGCTGTCATTAGCTAGTTTTCATCTCCAAGAACATGCTTGTGGATTTCTTAATTTAGAAATATAGACACTTTTAAGAATAATGTTCCTCCCGCTCCATTCTTCTGTAGGTATACTTAAATCAGAACTCGTTTCATTTTACAAGTGTGAAGGCAATTTATCATGTTTCTAGGGAAACCTACAAATTGATTTAGAATCATAGAATCATAGAATGGTTAGGGTTGGAAGGGACCTTCAAAGGCCATCTAGTCCAACCCCCCTGCAAGGAGCAGGGACATCCCTGACTAGGTCAGGTTGCTCAGAGCCTCATCCAGTCTGGCCTTGAACGTTTCCAGAGAAAGGGGCCTCCACCACCTCTCTGGGCAACCTGTTCCAGTGTTCTATAACTCGCATCGTAAAAAATTTTTTCCTAATGTCTAATCTAAATCTACCCCCCTCTATTTTAAAACCATTACCCCTTGTCCTATCACAACAGGCCCTACTAAACAGCCTCTCCCCATCTTTCTTGTAGGCCCCCTTGAGGTACTGGAAGACCGCTATCAGGTCTCCCCGGAGCCTCCTCTTCTGCAGGCTGAACAGCCCCAACTCTCTCAGCCTGTCCTCCTAGGAGAGGTGCTCCAGCCCTTTTATCATCTTCGTGGCCCTCCTCTGGACCTTCTCCAACTGGTCCATGTCCTTCTTGTGTTGGGGGCTCCAGAACTGGACACAGTACTCCAGGTGGGGCCTCACCAGGGCAGAGTAGAGGGGGAGAATCACCTCCCTCGACCTGCTGGCCACGCTTCTCTTGATGCAGCCCAGGATGCGGTTGGCCTTCTGGGCCGCAAGGGCACATTGCCTGCTCATGTTAAGCTTCTCATCCACCAGCACTCCCAAGTCCTTCTCCTCAGGGCTGCTCTCAATCCATTCCCCGCCCAGCCTGTATTTGTGCCTGGGATTGCCATGACCCAGGTGCAGGACCTTGCACTTGGCCTGGTTGAACTCCATGAGGTTGGCATGGGCCCACCTCTCCAGCCTGTCAAGGTCCCTCTGGATGGCATCCCTCCCTTCCAGCGTGTCGACGGCACCACGCAACTTGGTGTCGTTGGCGAACTTGCTGAGGGTGCACTCTATCCCACTGTCCATGTCGCCGACAAAGATGTTGAACAGGGCCGGGCCCAGCACGGACCCCTGAGGGACGCCACTCGTGACCGGTCTCCACGTGGACATTGAGCCGTTGACCACCACTCTCTGAGTGCGGCCATCCAGCCAACTCCTTATCCACCGAGTGGTCCGTCCATCAAACCCGTGTCTCTCTAGTTTAGAGAGAAGGATGTCGTGCGGGACAGTGTCAAAAGCTTTGCACAAGTCCAGGTAGATGATGTCTGTTGCTCATCCCTTGTCCACTGATGCCGTCACCCCGTCATAGAAGGCCACCAAATTGGTCAGGCACGATCTGCCCTTGGTGAAGCCATGTTGGCTGTCACCAACCACCTCCTTGCTCTCCATGTGCCTTAGCATGGTTCCCAGGAGAATCTGCTCCATGACCTTGCCAGGCACAGAGGTGAGGCTGACCGGCCTGTAGTTACCTGGGTCTTCCTTATTCCCCTTTTTAAAAATGGGGGTTATGTTCCCTCTCTTCCAGTCATCGGGGACGTCACCAGACCGCCATGACTTCTCAAATACGATAGCCAGTGGCTTGGCAACTTCATCCGCCAGTTCCCCCAGGACCCGCGGATGGATCTCATCAGGACCCATGGACTCGTGCACCTTCAGGTTCCTCAGATGATCCCGAACCTGCTCTTCGAGTACAATGGGCGGTTCTTCATTCTCGCAGTCCCTGCTTGCACCTTCTACAGCTTGGGCGGTGGGACAGGAACTCTTGTCGGTGAAGACTGAGGCAAAAAAGTCATTGAGAACCTCAGCCTTCTCCATTTCCTGGGTAACCAGGACACCAGTTCCCTTTTGGAGGGGGCCTACATTTTCCCTGGACTTTCTTTTGTCCCCTACGTACCTATAAAAGCTCTTCCTGTTACATTTTATATCCCTGGCCAGATTCAGTTCTGCCAGGGCTTTGGCCTTCCTTACCTTATCCCTGGCCACTCGCGCAGCCTCTTTGTAGTCCTCCCAGGCTACCTGTCTTTGTTTCCACCCTCTATAGGCTTCCTTTTTCAGTTTCAGTTGGTCCAGGAGCTCCTTGCTCGTCCACGCCGGCCTCCTGGCCTTTTTGCCCAACTTGTTTTTCATCGGGATGCACCTCTGCTGAGCTTGGAGGAGGTGCTCCTTGAATATGGACCAACTTTCCTGGGCCCCTCTTCCCTCCAGGGAAGATTTGTCCCTGTCCTTCATATGCTAAACTTAAAAAGATATTGTAGGTGTTGATAACCAACTGATCAACCCGCTGAATGTGCCCTGTCTAGTTTAGCTGTTGATACTCTGCTAGGGGCTTTTTATTCTCTTGGAATGAGAGCTTGGTGGGCTCTAACCAACATTTACTGGCATTACCTTTTCTTTAGAGTTATTGGAAGCATAATGGCACAGTCATACCTGAGAGTCACACAGACCAAGTGCTGCTTTTTGGTAAGGTTTACTTACATGATAAGTAGCCCCGTGTTGGTTAAATCCAAGTAAAACACTATATTTTCTCAAGTAGAACCATAAAATAATTACCTGGTTACCTTCTGATAGGATCAGGCCTGTGGTGAAGCTGTTGTGTAGTTGCACAGTGTGATGGGGTAGATAATCTCTTTCAATATGTTTTGTTCCAGTTTCTAAGAAATTATTGGTTGGGTGTTGTTTTGGGGTTAGGGTTTTTGGTTTTTTCTTTGGTTGTTTTTTTTTTTTTTTTTTTCCTCAGTGGGTGTTGGTATTACTTTTCCTGCTACTTTTAAGATTGTTTCCTCTGATCTAATATATAGTGAGAACAAAGCAGTTTTAGGTTTATTTTTAAGTTTGTGTGTGTTATTTAATGTTTTTAACTGTGTGCTGAGTGAAAATGACAACTGGAAGACTGAATCTTTATCTTTGTTTAGCCCTTAGTGATTTTAAGTAATATTTCTTTGTGACAAAAGAGAATTTTTGGTGCTTAAAGCTAAGATATTCTTTTTTCTAACTGAAGTCAGAGAACTTTATTTGCAACAGTACATCAACAGATGCTTTTAAAAAGATGGCTGAATTATGCTTTCTTCTAAGAGACTCTCCAGAACAAACTTGCTCAGTCTGCAGGTAAAACCAAGATTGTTTGTTTTCTCAGTTTGTCATTACCAGCTTTTCAGTCATAGCCTAGAGCAGGAAAATGAAAAAAATATACATATAATATTTATTTTTAGTACATACATTATTCCTGTTACGAAGAGGTTGTGCAATTAAATTTAAAGAGCTTGTTTAATGATACATGAGTCAGAAGAGAATCCGGCACCTACTCCTGTAGGTTTCAACTGCTGGTTCTGCATTGTTAGTCTGGATGGTGGGACACAGGCTTGTCACAAAGCAGGTGTCATGAAGTCAGTACCAAACACTAGCGCTTACAGACCAAGAGTTCCTGAAGTGTGAATACGTTGTTCAGCTACTGTTTACCTGTGCTTCATAGTACCCCTGTCAGTCGTGTGATCACAGCTGAAATCTCCCCTGAGAACTTGTCCTGGCCTCTTCCTTCTCATGTCCTTTGTGATACGCTTTCCCTTTGCCTCTGAATTTTAGCTTCTGTTTCTGTGAGTTCCGTATATTAGGGAAGGCACTGTTCTGCACAGTTGACTTTCTTCTTGTAGCTACTCCTGTTTTTATTAAGAAAATATAAATGTTTCTCATTGTCGTATTTCCTTTGGCGAGCAGTTCTCAATGTCAGAATGTCGTATTTCTGTGTTGAGAATAGTCAGTTGAGTCAGAGTGCAAATGGATGTTCTGGTTAGACAGAGCATAGCTAATTAAACTTTAAATCCATGTAACTCAGTTTTTCATGGGTTCTGTTACTTTTTGACCAATGCTACTAGCTTTCCACTTGAAAGCTTAGTTTTTCATCTTAGTTTGTGACGACATCATTGTGTTCGAGTGATACTAAATTACTACAAGCTAGTTGTGCATCAGATCACTGTGTGCTGTAGAACAGTCTATAGAAATCCAGAATTGTGCTCATTTTTAAATATTAATTGATGTCTTTGCGTGTGGTGTGAAACACTGATGATTCTCCACAAGCATCTCGGCATGTTTGGGGATATCTTGGCACAAGCTGGAAGTGCGTTACAGTTACAGGATCAATCCTACTCAGCACTGGTGAGGCCACACCTGGAGTGCTGTGTCCAGTTCTGGGCTCCCCAGTATGAGAGAAGAGAGGGATCTGAAGTAAGCCCAGCAAAGAGCTGTGACGGTGACTATGGCACTGGAGCATCTCCCACGTGAGGAAAGGCTGAGAGGGCTGGGGCTGTTCAGCCTGTAAAAGAAGAGGCTCAGGGGAGATCTTGCCAGTGTGCACACACAATACCTCATGGGGAGCAATAAAAACAAAAGTGCCAGGCTCTTCTCAGTGATGCCCACTGACAGGACAAGTAGCAGTGGGCACAAACTGAGATAAGGAGAGCTTTGTTTAAAGATAAGAAGAAACAATTTTACTGTGAGGGTTGTCAAACACTGGGACAGGTTGCCCAGAGAAGCTGTAGAGTCTCTGTCCGTGGAGATGCTCAAAACCCAACTGGACAGAGTCTTCAGTGTCAGCACTTCTCCCATTTGTGAGAATCTAAAGATATAAATGGAAAACAATGCAAGATTAATGAAAATGGTAAAAAAACTAAGATTAAAAATTAATATAGGACAGTTTTTTGCTTTAGATGAAGCAGTTTAGTTATATTTATCAATTCGTGCTCTTGCACTGGATTTTCTGCAGCCACTTTGCTTGGAGTGACAGGAGACTCTGGAGCACAGGCTGCTGCCTCTTCTGGTTTTGTCTTCCCTTCTGTTTGACCTCCATGCATCCTCCACTGTCGTTTCCCTTTGCCAGTCTTCCCCTCCCTGGACTAACACAACAAAATCGTGCAAGCTAAGCGACTGTCAGGAGCCATGTACTTTCAGAGCAAACAGGGAGAGAACTGTGCAGGCAGTGCACCTCTAACAAGCCAAGGTCCACAACCCAGTTGCTGCTTGTGTCCTTCGTACCATGTGCTTAGAGTTCTCAGGTAATTTCTTCTCATCTCCTCCTAGTGCTGAAGTGCTGAAAATGTACTACAAAGGAGAATATACTGCCAGTGAAAAAGTGTCATGTGTGACGAGGTTATTAGTGATATCATGATGAACATGTTTTAATGGGTTGAAAAGTCATTAAAACAAATATTTTGGCAGTCAGATGTTTTATACAGGCCTTTGAGATGCTCATGAGTAGGAGTCTGAACTGAAAGAGCAATTAGGCACACAGAGGTATGGTACTGGTTCTTCCTTTCTGTAACTGGAGAGCTGAGGTCTACCTCACCACTGCTCGTCACATCTGGCAGCAAGGAGCTGGCTTAAATGCAGAAACGTGAGTTTCTATTCGTAATGCCATCCCTGTATTGTAGCCTGCCAATGTTGGCCTCTTGTATTCTGAAATGTTTGGTAATGTCTAATGTTGTAACATTAGAGAGTAGTGTAGTGTACGGGCAGCAGGAACAGTTAGG
Source organism: Chlamydotis macqueenii (assembly GCF_036417535.1). Lineage (NCBI taxonomy): Eukaryota > Metazoa > Chordata > Aves > Otidiformes > Otididae > Chlamydotis > Chlamydotis macqueenii. Next base: position 28,364,932 of record NC_141559.1, read on the forward strand.
ATACTTCACTCTGTAGGGGAATAACTGCCTTAGTTATTTTTTTTTCCTCTAAGATTTATAATCCTTGCATCCAGATTTGTGTTTGTATCTGTTCTTTAATACACTGAAAAAGTATCAGCCACTGAAACTGATGGGCCTAGAAGGAAAATCCGTTATTATCTTTTACTGTCCCTGCTCCTTGCAGGGGGGTTGGACTAGATGACCTTTAAAGCTCCCTTCCAACCCAAACCATTCTGTGATTCTATATTGCATGAAACCAAGATATGCTGAGTGGAAGTTCATTACTGACTTCCATGGCTGTCGATTTCCTCTTTCATGTGTTAGGTCTTAGGCATTAATCTAAGCTTCAGCCACGTATGTCAAGTTTATGACATGTTCCCTCTGTATTAATCTTCAGTAACTTAATTGCAAGCCCTGCACTGTCTCCTTGTTAGGCATAAGCTGTGAAGTTAGACTTCCTTTCAAGTGTAGGCACCCAACTGTCTGACAGCTTTTCCTCTCTCCTCTTACCTACTACCTGGCTCAAATGTGTGAAGTCTCACCAGGTCTGCCAGTCTGTGTTTTGTTAACTCTTTTCAAAATAAGTCCCCATGCTTCAGGGGTCACTGAGACAGGAGGCCCCGCTGGATTATTAGTTCATCTTGCAGTAGCTGGTAGACTTGAAATTTGATGAAATGGGATGGAAGATCTGTTGGCAAAAGCCGAAATGTGTTTTGTAAGCATGGAAAAGGCTTTTTCCTTGCATATAAATGACATTTAAACAATTGTACTCTAGTTTTCTAAGTAGCATGGCTCAGTATTTGTCCTGAAGTTGGAGTTCCTTATTTTGCGTTCCCTTTGAGCCAAGTCCCTGGTAATAGAGCAAACTGTCATTCTTAATGGAGTCAAGAGCAATAAAATAAGGACGAAGTGTGATATGTTGTAACAGTGTGAAACTGGAATCAGGTCTGCTACTGCGAGAGACCTAATGGCACATAGCTCACTCCTGCACGCAGGCTGCATCACCTCAGGATAATGATCTCTGTGATGAGACAAAGTGTTTTGGAGAGAGACTGCCAAAGATGAGGAGTATGAGTAAGACAGTGGGGATTTTTTCCCCTGCAGAAAAGCACTGTGTTCTGTAGCCCTAAATGTCAAATTAAACGGTAACTTCCAAGTATAAATACGCTTTGGAATAGGCAGTATCAACTGTGGAAAGCTGGAAGCCTTGTAATACCTATTGGAAAAATAAGATGAGATTTCTGCTCCCTGTTGTGTTGGCTGTACAAATGCTCTGGAAGAGCAGGTGAACAGTGAGCTAATGAAGTACTAATTTATTCAGAGTAGCTAAGGGCCAACTCTAAAGAACTATGCAACTACCTTTACAGTCCTGCTGAACTAAGCCATGAAAATGTAGAGAAATGTGAGTGTGCACATGGGAATGGGAAACATGAGAAAATTGCAGTTCTATCTTGCTAGGCTGTGAGCTGGCTCTTGTCACTTAGTTCTTGCTCCAGGATCATCTTCCCCTGAGTAACTCTGGGAAGGTAGGAGCTTTATGCTCAGTAGGGCTAAGTAGTGTGCAGCGAATCAAATGGCAAGTGTCACTACAGAAAAGACAAAGAAACAAGTCCCAAGGCATTGTTGTATAGTGGTGTGCCTACATTTAAATATTTGGAGCAGTTCTGGCCTCCCGCAGCATAGTTAACCACAAGCTGTTCCAAATGCTGTGGTAAGCTATGATGAATGTTTGCAAGAATTCAAAAAGTGAATTAAAAATGTGAGAGGAAGAAATCTACTGAAAGAAAGTACAAAAAAAAAATGTATCTGGCTCATGAAGTTTCTCAGCTCCAGGTGTTTCTGCTCCTCTGTTTTTAAAAGTAGGAGTTAATCCTTACCTAACATAAAGCTTGGTTGTATTATGATCACAGAATCATAGAATGGTTTGGGTGGGAAGGGACCTTAAAGATCATCCAGTTCCTACTCCCCTGCCCTGGGCAGGGACACCTTCCACCAGACCAGGTCATTCAAAGCCCCATCCAACCTGGCCTTGAACACTTCCAGGGAAGGGGCATCCACAGCTTCTTTGGGCAACCTGTGCCAGTGCCTCACCATCCTCACAGTAAAGCATTTCTTCCTTATGTCTAATCTAAACCTATCCTTTTCCAGTTTAAAGCCATTACCCCTTGTCCTATCACTAGATGCCCTTGTCAGAAGTCCCTCCCCAGTTTTGTTGTAGGCTGATGTTGCTGCTTGTCTATATAAACATAGTGAGATGTTAGATATATGTTTTGATATCTGTTAGCACAAAAAAAAACCAACCCAAACAAAACAAAAAAAAAACCCAAAACCCAAACCCTGAATATCCCCATACCATGACAGCTATAAAGCCCTGCAGACTGCCATGCCACATTACAAATACTTCTTCCGAAGAGGAAGATAAGTTTTGTAATAGGAAATCCTTATATTGTGGGGAAAGAAAATGTTAGGAATTTTCTTGGTGGAGTCTCTGAGGGTGAATATTCACTTCTGTGGCAAACCTCAGAGTGTTAAGCTAATGGAAGCTCAGATGTGCAGGGGTTATTTTCAGTTCTGGAAAAGAGTAAGCCTTTCTTGGAGCCTAAGGCTTCAGGAAAAGGAAGGGAAGGGAAAAACATCAATAGTATAGAGGCAAAGGCAGGCAGTACAGCCTCCTGCTTGAAAGAAGGGCTTGTCTATGCGTTATGTATGAACATCTTTAAAGAGCTGCTCAGTATTTACACCAAAATAACTGTTTGGAAATCATGCCTTGCCTGTTACTGCTGCAGGAGTGGTTGTTTGTTGTTTCTAGATGTGGTTTTATTTAGTCTTTCTGTATTTTTGAATGAACTATATCTGCCTGTTGTTCAGATAAACACGCGTGCCCCTGTTCTGTCCTTGTGTTTATTCTGTGCTGGTGGTTTGCCATTAGGGTTTTTCCAACATGTGCTTCTGAACACTGGAAGATGAGGAAGAGAAAGTGGTTCAGATATTGTGTTTGAAATGTCGTTTCTCAAGTAACCAGGTAGAGTTAAATGGCGTGGATGGCAGACTTTGTTTCTTAGTGCTGGAAAAAGAAACCCAAAGGCAGTGTGATTGCTTGTCCTGGTTCAGTTTGAATTCCAGAGGAAAAGGTTTTAAGCTCTCGCCATTAATGTATATGCATATGTAAGTATATATTTTACTTTGTGATAGTTTTTTTTTCTTTTTTTCCCTGTGGCAGGTTTTTGCAGTGAATACATTATCAGCATGCTTCTGTATTGGGTTTTGCTGTAAAATGTATGAAGTTCATGTGCAACTGAGTGAACTGTTAGTGTTTTACACAATACAACTCTCCCGCACGCCAGGAGAAGTACTTGTTACTCGTTTATAGACCTGGTGCACTGGAAAACAGACCTTTTGCTCTTGTGCTGAAATGCCTTATTTGTAACACTAGTTTTGAAGTTGCTGTATCTAACATTGCTAGAGTTGTGATTTCAGTATGTTGTCTCATTGCTGGGGAATCCCACAGAGAAAAGCGGATTTGAATGCAGTCCAACATGCATCCCAAAAATTTCAGGGTGAAGTTTGAAGAAAGAGGGACAGCTGTGGAAACTAGATCACTTTTATTTTGCAGGATCTCTGCCAAGGCCCATCATTTGTAGAGGAAGGCATAATATGTTCCATCTATGCTGTGGCATAAAATAAAGCACAGTCGCTCCTATGGAAAAGATGGATATGCAATGTTTTCTTTCCATTCTCTGGGACTCTGTGAACCTTGCCTTGCATTTGCTGTGAGGAACAACATTTTCTTCTTGCCTGCTGGATTAGCCCAAACAACTTCCCCCCCCGCCCCCCCCCCCCCCCCGAAAACATGGCTTCAATACATAGCTTCTAGCCAGGGATTCCATTTGGAAGGTTTTAAGCACGGGGGGCAGGGAAACAGATAAACAACTTAACTTGCTTGGCATCTGCTGCTGAAGTTGACATGCGTAAGTGTCACTCTGGCTGCCTGCAGAAGAGGGAAATACTAAAACCAAAAATTCGGTACTGTTTTGTTTGTCCTGTCAGACGAGGTTGCTGATTCAAGTGATGATTACTGGTTAAGAGTTTGTGATTAAATTTAACAGATCTCCCTGCGTATCTGCCACTGACTACAGGCAGAGTAGATTCTGACAGTGATACTACCAAAATATGACATGTAAGCGTAGGACTTGAGTAATTTAGAAATAGCATTTTTGTAAGACTGAGAATTTAGTCAGTAGAGTTTTTCCCCAGAAGAGTTAAATCAGAAGCTATTAAGTTTGACTGTAAAGCTTTAAATGTAGAATTTTTCCTTTTGAATTTGCCATTAAGTATTCATTTTAATATTTAAATATCTTTAAATGATTAGGATAGTGACACGAGTTTTAAGATCTTCAGATAATGAAAAAAGACTGGATATCCATGTACTGTGGCTCTTTAATGCATCCCACAGGGCACAACTGTAACAACTGTAAAACAGGTTTGAGTTTGAACTCAAAGGCCTTAAAAATGTGATAACTGCCCTCATACAGCTGAGTCTTTTTGTTTCCAGGTTGACAGACTTTCTGTAATGTTGAATCTATAAAAGGTAGCATCAAAGCAGGGGTCTGACAGAGTCTGATGATGATGATGATGGTGCAGGCTTTGCCAAACACATTGTTTGACAATGTCTCAGGTAGAAAACGGCAGCAGTTTAAGAGTCAAAAATTAACATTACAAAAAATTAATATGATTCTTTGCTTGTAAGGCTTAATTCTGACATGCTATACTGAACTAGCATGAGGAAGGGTGGAAACTATAACATTATTTGCATTTAAGGGAGTAGGGGATAGTTTGGGACAAATCTTTTAGACTCCATTACTGCTTTTTGATGACAGTGCAATTAGTCCAGCAATCGTTGAGGTTATTGTTAGTCTAATCTTTCAACAAAGAAAAATGTGAAAGTTATTCTGTGGCAACAACGTGATGGACAATAGTAAACATGAGAAATCTGAGTTTGAGCTTGCTGGCTTGCTTGCGTCTGGATAAGGGATGGATTCTTTGCTGCTTTGGGAAATTCCCAGAGGCAGTCTTGGACTTTGTTAATACATGTTCAAGAAATTAAGCACAAAGGATTTTGTTTCTTGTGTGCTAAATCCTACTTGGTAAACATTAGTATCTTTATGTTCTTAATGCTAAGATAATATTAATCTTAGAAAAGCCTTTGTGTCATACAAATGTAATATATAATACATTTATACTTGACTTTCACTTACATGACAGAAGGGCAGGATTTTCTGCTCTTTGTCAAGTTGCCCAGCAATTTAAGACTGCTTGATTCTGCAGAAAATGATTCACTTGAAGTGCACTTAATTTAATCTTCTCTGTTTCACTGAGTATTTGGTAAAAGATAATTGAAAATGCCTCAACTTGTGCTTCAGAAAGTTGTACTTGTAGTTAAACCAGACTTTGGTTCCCTCTTAAAGGTCAATGGATCTTATTTGTAATGTGAATGATGCTGGAAAGTAAGCCACTTACGGACTCAGTCCAGAGCTGATGGAGCAGCCATTTAAATGTGCATCTAAAACACAGTTGTTGCGTTCTTCCCTGTTTTACAGTGGGAATGCTGAGTTGGTAATCCACGCAAGTTAGCGCTGGCCGTGAGGGGGCCAATAGTGGATTTGATATCTGATGAGCTCTAGATTTTTCTATCGAGTCCTTTTTGTTCATCTGTGAAAGTGACTTGGAAAGGGTGAGGGGAACACAGGAAAGGCTGGGGTTGGTTTTGCTGCTTGTTTCTCAGACAGTGGTTTGTTGGAAGGCTGATCAGGGTGCTGGTTCTGTAAGGCGAGTTCCTTACCGGTTATCATCCCAGCTGTTACAATCACCTTGACCGTGTCAAGAGCAAAAAAGGCAACTCCTTCTGTCTCGCTTGCATGTCCCCAATTTTTCTTTTTAAATAAAGAGAGTAGTCTCCTCTTTTCTTTTTTTTTTTTTTTTTTTTTGTTCTCAGTGCTCTTTTACTGACTCTCTAATTCACTGTAGAGTGTTCTACATTTTTCCCCAGAAGACAATGCTAGAAATACTACCCCATCTTCAACAGAGCAAATTTCCTCTTTGTCTTTCACCATCCTTTTTGTTAGAAAATAAAGTTGTCTCCTTGTCTAACAAAATGGTGATGATTTTGTTAAAGACTGTTCTTTAAAGCTATTCAGGAAAACAAAGTGTCTCTTAAAAAAGAAAAAACAGATCCGGTTTATGAGCAGAGCAGTCAAAGAGTTTAACAAAGTTTGAAGGAGACGGGTAGAGGAGGAAAAAACTTTTCAGCAATAATGCCTGTAATTCAATCTGCTATTTTGTAGTTTAAGTGAAATCTAAAATAACTTGTCAGTTGTGAGGTGAAAGATACTATTTCCACAACCTGTGTGATATTGTTGCTGCTTTGCATTACTTCTACGGGCATTATGAAGAAGTAATATGGTAGATAATTGTGGAGTTTCACTTCATACCTTAAAAAGAGACCCAGGGAAGTTTGTGCCTGCACAGCATAAACCTTTGTTAATTCAAGCATTCAATAAAATTATTTGGAAAATGGTTCAAGAAGCTAAAGTCTACCAGTTCTGGTCAGGGCTTGAGATGGTGTACACCAATGAGCTTACGTGCCAAGGAGTTTCCACAGCTCTTGGTGTGTCTCTGGCAAAGCAAACCAAGTAACGATTGTGTGGCTCAGGTAGGGCTGAAGTTATTCCAACAGTAACTTCCCTTCAGCTGATGTGCCAAGTCAGGAGATGATGTAGCATAATCAGTGTATTTCATGGAGAGTGGCAGGGCAAGCATATTGGAAAATGAACATGCATCGTTATGTTGGAGGAAGACTGTTGGACAAGGTTTTGCCGTGATTTATAATACCAAAATATTTTTTTAGTGTAGCAGCCTTTCCTAGCAGGGGGATAATATAAGCAAAGTCTCTGTGCATGTGATGTGAGGCATGTGTGGTTAAATGAGCTGCTTGGAGCTGCAATGTGCTGTGCTGTGCCTTGTTTCCTTTGACCGAAACCTCCTTACTGGTGCTGCAGGCTGTGGTGGAAGGAAATCAGTAATAACTCCCCCCCACCCCAAACCACAATAGTTTATTGCATTGTAATAAAAAGCCATAAATTAGGCTTCAGTATGCAGAAGATACACAGTGATATGTTTTCAAAACCAAATTAGATGCAAATCACTTGGACCTTTGCAGCTGCTATTGAGATTTGCACATGTCGGATGACGGGAATTAGTTCTGTTAAGTAAGTCTTACGCAATACAGTATAAACATCATGAGAAATACAGTTTTCTTTTATGTGAAGTGCAATTGAGATGATTAATCATCTTTTAGGTATGTTTTACTGCGTTAGGGAGAGGAGGGGAGAAGCAGAGTAAGAGAGGTAGATTCTGCAGTCTTTTTAGACATATGCTACTGGAAAAGTGTGAAGTGAATGGTGAAAGATAGGCTATCATCCATGTCAGAACTGGAACCAGATTAATGGACTGGGAGCATTCTGATCTGAAATAGAGGCTTTTTTTTTTGTTTTGTTCTGACATCTACAACAGTCTACAAGGAGCTGGTTTTAACAAGTACAGAAAAATGCTTTTGTATATCCAGTCATAACATGCTCTAGGGAAAAGACAAAGTTGTTCCTAATGCAGAGGTGTTATTGATCTCTGACTCTATTTATAAATTTATTTATCTTTAAGCTATTTTCTTTCTGTACTGGGATGTTTTACCTTTTGGTGATGTACATACAAGGTATGCAGCTCTCAGCTGCTTTTACAGGGAAATACTGTAAGCCATTCTGGAAAGCTGTAGTTAAATCAGGAAAAGCAGCCATTCCACTCTGCTTAGTATCTTATATATTTGCATTACAAATATGAAAACACTCTTAAAAAGTATGGAAGCAAATTTAAATATTGTTTCAGCTCTCCAGTGGTGTTCCAGAGGAACAGCTCGCAGAATGGGAGGGCTGGGAACTGCTATCATCTTTCTAATATGTTCTGTGCTGGAAAACTTATTTAAAACCATAGATTATTAAATTGGAAACAAAAGTATTCTGTGCCTTTCTGATTGTGTTTTGGACACCTTCGTAACTGGGCAAGCGTTTTATACCTGATAAAGAATTACTCCGTAGGGTAAGGAGGAGACAAGCATCTGTCCCTCAGCTGAGCACTTACCTGCAATGTCTGCCTGGGTTTAATTTGTCTGTACAGGCACTTCTTGTGAAACAGGGAGGGCTTTTGAAAGGCTCACCTTCTCCCTTGAGTTTTGTGCTGTTAAAAGAGGGTACTTCAGAACTTCAAACCTGGAGCTACCCACTGGCTGCCCACGGAACATGAGTGACTCTTTTGTGTTCTGCTTTCAGAGCAATCTTGCTTCTGGAGATAATGGCTTTCCTGAAGATACTCCCTGAACAGCAGCAGGGTTGTTGTAGTGATTTGGGTCAAAATGAAGGTGGCTTGTACTGAGGAGTTTCTTTTGGCATACACTTTGGGTAAAATACATGTTATTTTAGAAGCATCTGAAAGATCCAGGTTGCCTGGGGTACTCATAGCCCCAAGAAGCATTCCTTTTCGCCCATTTCCTCAAAAGCTCATTCAAATGGAACAGATATTCCTGGTGGTAGTGTGCTTTTGGGAGCTTGTGGTTGAATTTATATTGATCTGGGGTTAGTATAGGTTAGAAGCCTGGCTTCATTCATTGTGTGCTTGCTAGACGTAGTTCTTGAGGCTTTTGGGAGCGTGTGAATTAGTGTCCGTTACGCTTTAAATTCAGCTAGAATCTCTCATTTGAGGTGGTGAGACTTTAAGACGTATACTTCCCTGGAACTTTTACAAAATTTGTCTAACTTCTTAGGGCAGCACTCTCAGAAGCGACCCATCATTCACATCTGCACAATGTAAGGTTACCTGTCACAAATCTAGAGAAGCACGAGAAGCATCTCAGCTGTGCACGATGTCAGCTTTTTTGTGTGAAAAGAAGAAAAGTTGGTATGGCCTCTGGTACTTTTCTCTAGTTGTGTAGAGCTTTAATAGGTGAGATCTGTAATCTGTATAGGTATTGTGTGCATGAACACGCACACGAAAATAGACAGAAGGGTATACAAATTCATTACAATTTCTGTAATTGTGATTCACTCCTTCACTATTAAATGTGTTAAAGTGTGTAACAAGGGCATCAGCAGAACATCTTCATACCACTATGGAGTACATAACTCTGTTAAATACAAAACGTATCAGTGAGTTTTGTTTAGAATAATTGTGCACAGACAGGTATTATAAATATTTCATCTCCAGGTGCAATCTCTCTCCACCTTACAGGTACTTCTGCATTTGCTGCAGATGGTGCAGGGTAACAGAAGTTAAAAATCACTTCAAGAAGGATAATCATTGTAATTTTTGTAATTATTTTAAATTGTGCGAAGCTGAAGGTATTTAAAAAAACAAACCAAAATCACAAAACCTCTTGATTTTGAAAATGTTTAGGGCAATTTGCTCAGTTAGGATAACTCTGTACGTTTTAAAGGTGCTGTTCCCTGTAGTAATTGTTGCCTTGTGATGAGGTACTGGCTATGCAAATCTTCACGAACTTTTCGTGAAGATCTTGCAGTTAATGGTATTATGTACCCTTTTTAATGTCATTCTCACATATGGTCAAAACTAGGTGAGCTTTGCCCTTTCTCTGAACAACAAATCACTTTGCGAAGGCGTTTATCCTCTGTGGTGGATTGACCCTGGCGGGATGCCAGGTGCCTGCCAAAGCTGCTCTGTCGTTCCCCCTCCTAATCTGGACAGGGGAGAGAAAATATAATGAAAGGCTGGTGGGTCGAGGTAAGGACAGGGAGAGATCATTCACCGGTTACCATCACGGGAAAAACAGATTTGACTTGGGGAAATTAATTTAATTTATTACTAATCAAATCAGAGTTAGATAATGAGAAATAAAATCAAAATCTTAAGACACCTTCCTCTCACCACTCATTTCTTTCTAGGCTCAATTTTACTCCTGATTTTCTCTACCTTTTCCCCCCAAGCGCTGCAGGGGGATGGGGAATGGAGGTTGTGGTCAGTTCATCACACCTTGTGTCTGCTGCTCTCCTTCCTCCTCAGGGGGAGGACTCCTCACACTCTTCCTGTGCTCCAGCACGAGCCCTCCATGGGCCACAGCCTGCTTCAGGCATCTGCCCTGGCGTGGGGTCCTCCATGGGCTGCAGGTGGATCTCTGCTCCTCTGTGGGCCTCCATGGGCTGCAGGAGGACACCCTGCTTCACCGTGGGCTGCATCACAGGCTGCAGGGGAATCTTGGCCAGGAGCGACATTACTCCTCCCCCTCCTTCTTCACTGACCGTGGTGTCTGCAGCCGTTCCTCTCACATATTCTCACTCCTCTCTTCCAGCTGCGGTTGTGCAGCAGCTCTTTCCACTTCTTAAATATGTTATCCCAGAGGTGTTACCACCATCACTGATGGGCTCGGCCTTGGCCAGTGGTGGGTCTGTCTTGGAGCCAGTGGCATTGGCTCTATTGAACATGGTGAAAGCTTCTAGCAGCTTCTCACAGAAGCCACCCCTGTAGCTTCCCCTGTTACCAAAAACCTTGCAGGCAAAACCAGTACATCCTCTTATCAAGGAGAGATAGTTTGAAGTACTCCTCTTGCAAGTTAATACCAGGCATCTGCAAGATCCTCACTGGAGGCTCAGCTGAGAGATGTAGCGGATATTCAGCTCCTGCTGTGATGTTTTCACCCAGCCCCATGGGCGTTGCCTCAGGCTGTTAGTCAGCATGCAGCGTCACCTCAGAGATTTTGCTGCGTGTGCTTTATCAGATCACAGGTTGAGCTTAGGAAACTGTGAGGCCATGCCAGGGGTTTTGAATGTGTGGTACATGGGAAGTTTACCTTCAAAACCGAGTGAAAGAAGGGATTATTCCAAAACCTAAATTTCTAAATTTTGGAGGCCTTGGAAATAACCAGGTTTTACACTGATACTTTTACTCTGTTTGATTTTACAGGCCAGCTGTACACCAGAGGTCTTGGAGATTGTTTTCCTCAATTTTGAGGAGGTAATTTTTGAGGTAATTTTACCCTCAATTTTTAGGGTAATGTTGTTGATTATTATTTCCTAAAGATTTATTAAAAGTGCATGAGCACATGGAAGTTTAAAACAGTTTAATCAAACAGGAGAAAGTTGTCTGTGTGTGGTTCCAGATCTGGTTCAGGAGATGTCAAGCACTCAAATGTTTTTCCTTACTTTTTTTTTGGTTTTCCCTTCCTTGTTTTCCCACTGTTTGTTCAGGCTGTGAAGTTTTCTTCCCTCGCAGGCTTCTCTGACCTTCCTGCTGCCTCTCTTGCACTGGTGAGGAGATTTGCATAAAGCAAGAACCAGTGAACTCTCTGGCCTTGCACCCCCTCGTTTGAGTTGAAGTATGCCTTTTCTCTCTGGGTCTTTATTATACCCTTAATCCAAACCCATTTTTCAATGTGAGAGGTAACTGCATCCTTGGAAAGTTGCTGCTTTTGTTTACAAGTAGCAAGAACTAGCCCCTTGATATTTGAATAAAAGCACTAATAACTCCAGGTTCCACTTGAGTCAGAGTTGTTTTCCTTGAGTCAAGGTGATACACAGAAATAAGGTAATGCATCTAACAAAACAGAACAGCACAGCACTCCCTGAGAGAAAAACCAACTGGCACGTTTATGGATTATCTATACTGGGTGGCTTCTTGGGGCTAGGTTGTGATCATGGCTAGTTTCTCTAGGTCCTGCTTTGCCTTATGGTGCTTTACTTCATTATGGTAATAACATAGTAGGCTGGCTATATCAGTTAGGTCAGTGTTACGATACATCAGATAGATTCCTGTTGCTTGCTAAGGTCATTTATTAAAAAAATCCTGATGAACCTTACAAATAAGCTCATCTCTTGGTAATATAGTGAACACATGATCTTGAGAGATTAAGAACTAGTGAAAATGTGTAGGCTGTTCAACATCTTTGTCGGCAACACGGACAGTGGGATAGAGTGCACCCTCAGCAAGTTCGTTGATGACACCAAGCTGTGTGGTGCCGTCGACACGCTGGAAGGGAGGGATGCCATCCAGAGGGACGTTGACAGGCTGGAGAGGTGGGCCCGTGCCAACCTCATGGAGTTCAACCAGGCCAAGTGCAAGGTCCTGCACCTGGGTCACGGCAATCCCAGGCACAAATACAGGCTGGGCCGAGAGCGGATCGAGAGCAGCCCTGAGGAGAAGACTTGGGAGTGCTGGTGGACGAGAAGCTCAACATGAGCAGGCAATGTGCCCTTGCGGCCCAAAAGGCCAACTGCATCCTGGGCTGCATCAAGAGGAGCGTGGCCAGCAGGTCAAGGGAGGTGATTCTCCCCCTCTACTCTGCCCTGGTGAGGCCCCACCTGGACATGGATTTAGAATGTCCCGTCAGGACATGGACCAGTTGGAGAAGGTCCAGAGGAGGGCCACAAAGATGATCAGAGGGCTGGAGCACCTCTCCTATGAGGACAGGCTGAGAGAGCTGGGGCTGTTCAGCCTGGAGAAGAAAAGGCTCCGGGGAGACCTGATAGCGGTCTTCCAGTACCTCAAGGGGGCCTACAAGAAAGATGGGGAGAGGCTGTTCAGTAGGGCTTGTTGTGATAGGACGAGGGGTAATGGTTTTAAAAATAGAGGGGGGTAGATTTAGATTGGATATTAGGAACAAATTTTTTACAATGCGAGTTGTAGAACACTGGAACAGGTTGCCCAGAGAGGTGGTGGATGCCCCACCCCGGGAAACATTCAAGGCCAGGCTGGATGAGGCTCTGAGCAACCTGATCTAGTTGGGGATGTCCCTGCTCCTTGCAGGGGGGTTGGACTAGATGGCCTTTGAAGGTCCCTTCCAACTCTAACCATTCTATGATTCTATGATCATTTGCAATCCATGGGTGAATGAATCTGTTTTTTTTTTTTTTATTATTATTCCTGTGACAAATGGCATCTGTGGCTTCTGCTCTGGCTAATGGTACTTACTTTAATATATAAGCAAAAATCTTATAGAAAACCTGACTTTATATTTTTTGCTAGAGCCCTTGAGTCCTAATTGACGATCTTGGTTTTTACAGTTCCTTATGTGGAAAACATCATCATTTTATATTTGTTCTAACACTCATTATTTGTAGTAACTTTTATAAATGTATACTGCAATCCTGCCATGCTGCAGCAATAACTTGCGCAGCAAGTCCGCGCCCCTCCCTGTTCATCCTGCAGCCATACCTCCATCCCAAGCTAATTAATACTCGTCAGTTCAAGGAGGAATAAAATATCTCACGTCTTGAGAAGAGGCACTAGCACTCTATTACTTCTTCCTGCAGAAAAAGACAATTTCCTTAGTTTCTCTTAAAAACTTATTGCTTAGCAGAAAAAAAAAAAATTCAGACTCCTTAACACCAGAGAAAAGTTGGTTATGCAGGAGAGGCATGCTGCTGTCAAAATTCCTGGCCCTTGGACAGATGAAGCCATTTTTCCCTCCTGTCAATCACCAAATGTCAAATGTGGGAGCAGAAGGTGTGAGTTCAGTTTCCCTGCTGCCTGCATCTGCCTAGGTTGCAGTGTTGTATTTCCTCTCCTCCCCATCTGATCCAGGGCTTTTGTATCTTATTTGGAAAGTAATTTGGGCTTGGTCAGGGTGGAAGAGAGAACCTTCAAACCTCACCTTGGAATGGGCTATAGCTGAGATGTTTGCCAAGAGAAAAGGAGATGGTATTGAGCTAAGGTCTCTCAGCCACAGCAATTCAGTGAGTGAAGGGAGCTCTTGGCTGATTGAAGTCTCTTTTTATCGTGGTTTGAAATAACAGTGACCTGCTCTACACTAAGGGATCTGAGACCTTGAGGCATGACCACCTCACTGTTAGCAGATGAAAGAGTCCTCTCTTCTCTCTTTTTTTTTTTTCTTTTTTTTTTTCCCCTCTAATAACTTTGCTTGTTCATTGGCTTTTTTTGGAAACTGTACTGGAAGTCCTGTTGTGCGATGCTGGTCTCTCTGTGGGCATCCTTCACAAAGCCCCCGCACCCAACACGCTGATGGACGACGGAACCGAGTGCCCCACTGCTGAGGTCTGTCTGTGGGTGTAGTCATCAGCAAATGAAGATTAAATAGCTTGCACATGACAGACCTGGGAATAAAGCACAGATCTCTGATTCTCTCATTGCCTCCAAAGCTACTTTTTAAAACTCCAGTGTTCTAATTAAGAACAGAATGTTTCAGAGTAACAGCAAATGGTGAGTTTAGGCAGATTTATTTTTCTCCATGTTTATTATGCAGCAGTTGAGATTTGAGGCAAGATATGATTTACAAAAAAAAATATAAAAGCATCTTTAATAACTAAAAGAATTTGGATTAAATGTCCTTTTAAATACAAGACTAGAAGCTTATACTGAGGTCTTTGAAACTCTGTTGCTGCCATGGATACCTGGATAAAACTCAGAACAACAGTTTAAAAAAAAAAAAAAAGTCTGTTAAAGTACACAATGGTCCAATCAACAGAAACTTGCCTTCTAGATTAAAAAGAAAAAAAATATAGTCCTACATGTGTGTATTTTAAAAATAAATACAACTTTCTGTGGCAGTCCAGGTTAATTGGTGGAAATAAATATGAATGCGGAGAGGTGCTGCTTGGGAGATGAGTCCAAGGCAGAATTTCCATGCGTCTATTCCGTGGTGTAAGTACCAGTAGAGCGGAGCCATGAAAACCGAACAAAAATACCAGGGCTGATTCACAGCCACGTTACTTCAGATTAATGCCAATGTCACTTGGTTTGGTGTGGTAAGTTTTATTTAGACACTGAGAGCAGGCTGAACCCTCTTTCAAAGCTCACAGTGTCATCTGTTAATGCTGGATTAGAAAGAACATTTGTTTAATGGCATTACAGCGGCATAGCGCAGTGAGGAATGCGGTCCGTAATCTTTAGCACTGATCTATGTGAACTGTAATAACATCACAAGAAAATTAGTTCTTTGAACATCTTGGAAGAAGAACAAGTCCTTGTTGGGAATTGGTTCGTACAATGTACTGGAAGAGTTTCAGTTCTTCTCATCAGGAGTGAAAGGCACCGTCGCTTGCAGGGCCCATGGAGGGCTTACGCAGCCTTTGCTGTTTGAAAACAGAGGGCTGAATTTCCCTGTTAAAGGTTCCAGTTTGAACTAGGCTATTAGTTTGAACTGGCAAGCAGTACCTCTGGTGTCAGGCAAGATGAAACAAATTTTGCTGAGCATGTGCTGAGTTGATTAAAGTTCAGTTCCAGGAGAAGCCAGTCATTTGAACTGCGTTTGGGTATTTACTGTAAATAAAAACAACTGTGGTTAGTGGGTTTTTTTTTAATATGACTCCATGTAATGTGATGTGTATGTCCTTAAATCCTAATCTAGACAAAGCTAAACCATGCTGTGAATGCTGTTAGTGTCTTGCTGTTAAAACTGCAGAGGAAAAGAAAAATTAAATGGCTGGTTCCTTTTATATTGCTGCTGTTCCAGGTACATGACCTGACCCCTGAACAAGAAAGGGCTGTTATTTGATCAGTAATAGGTGTAACCTGGCACAAATAAGTTTTCTTCTATAATCAGGTGCTTTTTAAAAATGCCTATACTGTTTCCTGTCTATGGATTTTGCCTGAACAAGCAGAATTCACTTTCAATATAATTCTGAAATGATGTTTTTCACACGAATACGTGTAGAGCTTGGCCGGTTCCTCATACAGCAGAAACTAGTCTGAGTCAGTATCGATTCACTTCTGCAGGAGTACGCTGATTTAAAACTTCTGTCAAAGGCAAAAATGCTACTAAAAGAAGCAAAGCTGTTGGGGAACTTAAAAAGGAAAAACCTCCAAACAAAAACAAAACCCAAAACAAAACAAAAAAAAAAACCCAAACAAAACCCCCATCATCTGCTGTTTTCAACAACTTAGAGTAATTTGACTCCTGCTGCACTCAGTCCCTATGTGTATTTATGTTTGTAAGGCTTTGCTCTTTAATTTATACAACTTTGGCCTTGCCTGACTGATTTGTGAAGTGCTGGTGTAGATCTGCTACTTTATGCATGTCTCATGACTAGCAAAATAATAAACCACACTAACATTTACAGATCAGCATGATTTTTTTTTTTATTTAGTTCACATGGAATATTTCAGACCTGAATGTTTTAAATGTTCTTCATGTTCTGACGGCTGTTGGCTTAGGTAAGGTGTTTGGGGTTTTTGTTCCCCCCCTCATCCCCCTCCCCCCAAGGTTTGTTTTTTTTTTTTTAATATTTTAAAATAAACTTTAAATAAATTTTAAACTAAAACTTAACACAATTCAAAGATGCTGCTTGCCCAGTCCTTCAGTCAATGTTAGCAGCTTAAAGCCTGAAAGATGCAGGCAGCAAAGCACCAAGCTCTGTTACTGTCCCCATCCCCTTGTCTTTGCCCTGTAGGCTGCACGCTCTTTGGGCAAGGTATTGGTTGCTGGATGCCAAAACATCCTAAATTTGAAATGTAAGTTGGTTTTCTTTTGTGGTTTGTTTTTTTTTTTTTTTTTTAAGGATTACTTTGTAACACTAGCAGGAATATCAATTTTGTCTGCTTGGTGAATAGCTTCTTGACGTTCTCGTAGCAGCAAGAGGTGACCTGTTGGTTCTTGTTCCTGGAAGCAATTTCTGCAGACTGACACATAAGCAGAGCAACTTCTGTAATGTAACATTCAAACAGTGTTAGAATAGCTGTAGATAAAGGTTGTTCTACCTTCACTTCCTCATCTCTCCTTCTAGGACTTGTTTTAAGAAATTTGTGCGGCTAATGCCAGACTGTGCACTGTGGTCAGTTTTTGGAAGCTAAATCTTCGTTGTATTTAAACCTTGTCCCGACGGAGCAGCTTTGGAAAGGAAAGGATTTTTGCTTTTCTGCCCTTTTTGCATGTCACTGGAGACTTTGAGGTAGACCTCAAAGCTAAGCTGCCTTCTAACCAAACTTGGTAACAATATCCTGTTGCGCCCAAAAGGTGTGAGAGGGTCTTACCTAAGACTTCAGTTTCTGGTTGAGGAGTGGTCTGCAGTGCTCCTTTTAGCTATGTTGCCAGAGAAGAGACTGAGATTTGGTAGTGTCAGCTGACTGAAGTAGGTTGAACCAGAAAGTCAGAAGAAAATGGTGCCATAAATCTGTATGGACACCTGAAGGTTATTCAGGTCCTAGAATTGATTATTTTTTTTTTTCCAATAGATTGAAATAATTTCACATGTGATCGCTTCCTAATTACTTCCAATCAGGAACCATAGTGAAGTCTTACCATAGGAAAGAAATTATCCATCACTCAAGTATTTTGTGGAATGGAGGAGTGCGCCTGATTCCTTATCTAAGTCTTGGAAGGTCTTTGGTATTTTCCATTGTTACAAAGTTTTTTTCCCCTTGACTATGTTTTCTCCAAATGAATTGTTCCTATAAAGGAATTTAAACTCTGGATAATTATTGTTCTCTGTTCCAAAAGCTAATAAAAACAAAATTCAACAGTATGCAGTTGGAGGCCTATGGAAAAACTTGGGTGTAACACATGAAGTAGAAAAACAAACTTAGCTGATGAGGCCAGGAAGCTACGATCACATTTTCCAGTTTTAGCTGTATGTGTTGGTCCTAACTGGGAATGTTTCCCGTTAAACTGAATTTTTCCTCTCTATTTTATTTTGTAGTTGTTTTTTTATCCATAAATTGTGGACAGGAGGGGATAATAAATATTAAAGTTACTTGCTTATGATCTCGAACACAGGGAAAGGATATATTTTGTAATATTTTGCAGGGATGCGTGTTGCTCTGGGCTCTACAAGACTGGTAGGATTGGTTTGCTTATTCCAGTAGTTGGCCAAAAGATACTCTGGGAATGCTGTTAGTAAATAACCACATACCCTGCAATTTGGTATTTGAAATAGACCTGTTTCTTTGAATTCAGATACTTTTATTCCAGGCAACTCTTTTAGAATGTATCTTCTTCCCTTCCCCTTTCAAGCCTGTACCTCCTCCGAGGTTCTCAGGGTATGCTTTCTGATGTGTCTGTTGCCTGTAAATGTTCTTCAGTAAAATTTTTTTACGTCATTATTTTTTGTCAGATTTTTTTGAGACAGCGGAAAATATTTTTATTGCTGGTTGTTTGATAATGATTGAAGATTAGAGTTAGATTTGGCTGGTTATGGTAATCCAAATCTATGTGTATTACTGATATCAGTGCTTTAATTTATTTTAAAGCAGTTCAGAACAATTGGGATGAGTATTTGTCAATCAATTCACTGAGTAAAAATCAAACCACCAAGGGAATCTTGTGTGTTTATCCAGGCCTTTTTGTGGTTTATTACTCTTCATTTGAGCCCGGTGTAAGAACAATGTGTCACTGCTCTAACCTTTTTGAAGAACTCCTTTATCTGAATTCTTTAGAGTTTTTAAGGTTTGCTGTGGTAAATATAAAGAACATCAAAGCCTATATTGGTGGGTGGTTTTTTGATTTTTTTTTTAATGGATTTTATTTTTTAATGTGATGACTTAAGGTGGCATAGCTACTTATTGTTCTTTTCAAGTAGAATTTGACCAGAGTTTATGAGGAGATCAGTTATGTTATTTCAAAGACTTGAAGGAAAATGTTGCTATATACTTTTAAAGTTGTTAAATACTGTATATTCTGGAGATGGCCAGTAACGTAATGAAAAGACCACACCAATTCCTGAAGTGGTGAGAAGGGGTTAGTACTCTGACCTTTAATCCTCTAAGAATGGGTAACTTTGTTGGAAAGACACTGTTAGGAATTCAGATTTGACAACACTGAAATATTCTCTCACCTCAGCCAGATAATTTGACAGAAATGACAGGATTTCAGCCCCGTTCTATGGTTCCAAGTTAATGGTGACTTCCAGTGCCCTTCCTCTCTGCTGTGCCACTCATCTGTTTGCAAGAAGGTCCCTGTGTGCCCATTGAAATGACGGAGGCAGTTGAGACAAGATTAGCCTGTCAAAAACCTCTCTGCATCATTGAGAGGTAATGAAATAGCTGCTGGCACAATGCGCAGTCCCTGCTTCGCAGCCAGTCAAATCCAGCCTTCTCCTGTGAAGTAGCAAGGTGCTACAGGGAGGTGAGACTTGATCTTTCCTTTGCAAGTTTGAGGCTCACATCCTGCAGAAGTGTTTTGTGTCAAGAATTTTCTTCCCAAAGGTATCAGAGTTACGCTACATGAGGACTGCTTGTGGCGTGCTCAAATGGGTTGGCTGTATCCATCACATCATCCTTCTGGACTAGCTGTCCAACTGTGGGATGAGTGGGTTTACAGTGCGCTGGGTGAAGAACTGGCTGAAGGGCAGAGCTCAGGGTTGTAGTGAATGGGGCGACATCTGGCTGGTGACCGGTCACCAGCAGTGTTCCTCAGGGTTCAATTCTAGGGCCAATTCTGTTCAATATATTTATCAACAATCTGGCTGCAGGAGTTGAATGCACCAGTAGCAAGTTTGCTGATGATACCAAACTGGGAGGTGCTGTTGACTCTCTTGAGGGACAGGAGGGCTTGCAGAGAGATCTAGACACATTGGAGCATTGGGCTATGATTAATGGGATGAAATTTAACAAGTCTAAGTGCCAGAGTCTGCACCTGGGACGGAATAATGCTGGGCACAAGTATAAATTGGGAGAGGGATGGCTGGAGAGCAGCCCTGCAGAAAGCCATTTGGGGGTGCTGGCTGGCAGCAGGCTCAGTGTGAGCCAGCAGTGAGCCCTGGCAGCCAAGAGGGCAAACCACATCCTGGGGTGCATCAAACACAGCGTAACCAGCCGGTCAAAAGAGGTGATTATCTCGTTGTATCCAGCGTTGGGACAGCCTCACCTTGAATATTGTGCACAGTTCTGGGCCATGCAATGTAAGAAGGATGTGAAGGTCCTTGAATGTGTCCAGAGGAGGGCAGCAAAGCTGGTGAAAGGGCTGGAAGGCATGTCCTGTGAGGAGTGGCTAAGGACTTTGGGCTTCTCTACCTTGGAGAAAAGGAGGCTGAAGGGTGACCTCATTGCTCTCTACAGCTTCCTGAGGAGGGCAAGTGGAGAGGGAGGTGCTGAGCTCTTCTCCGTGGTATCCAGTAATACAAGATGTGGGAACTGTTCAAAGTTGCACCAGGACGGGTTTAAACTGGACATTAGGAGCCATTTCTTTACCGAGAGGGTGGTCAAACACTGGAACAGGCTTCCTAGAGAGGTGGTCAATGCCCCAAGCCTGTCAGTGTTTAAGAAGCATTTGGACAATGCCCTTAACAACATGCTTTAGCTTTTGGTTAATCCTGAATTGGTCAGGCAGTTGGACTGGATGGTTGTTGTAGGTCCCTTCCAACTGAAGTAGTCTAGTCTAGTCTATTATTTTCCTCTATATTTCTTTTCAGCTTGAAGTGGGGCCTTTCACATCAGGAGTGAAGGAGTGAAACGTACTGATTAGAAGGCCACATCAAGTGCCTTAGCATCTGGAAACAACTTAGCGATATGTTGGGGACACTACATGACTGACACAGCCCTTCCTTTTACAAACACCTTCCTAGCATAGCCTCTGCCCAGAGTTCGTCGAGCTTCTCTGAGGCAATTCTGTCTTTGCTGTTGTATTCTCCAGTTATGACTGAAATGTCAGAAGATATTAAAAGTAGTCATCAGAGCTGGGATATTTTATGAAGTGTCTTTGTTATTTTCTTTTTTATTTTTTTATTTCAAGCCTTCATACATTAAGCAATGATGCTAGCAAGGCTCATCTCAGTTTTCTGTGAAGCAGTTTCCTTGCCAACCTGTAATACCTTCTTAGTGATGACACAGAGGACTGGAATTGGTTAATGACTTCCAACAGCAATTAAGCAGCTCTGTTGTGGTGGGTTTTATTGCACCCAACTGTTCTCCAAGAAGGAGGCTCCCCCCAACATGTTATGTCAAGAGGAGTTCGTGATCTTGCGTAAATACTGACCATTTTTACCGCAACTGACCGCCAAATCTATTGCTAATAGTTATTTTTGGGTTGCAGGTGTTACTGCCTCTTCTCAAGTGGCCTGTTTTCCATGTTGCCAGCTGAGATATCTGTCAAAGAAACTCTTTTCTTTCTATTTTCTCTGTAAATTTGATATATGTGGGCTTTGTTAAGAAACAACACTCTTGTCTGTTCCCGATTTGGGTTACAGATGTTGTTACTTTAAGGTGGCTTCATGCAACAGCACCTTCTTTTTGGTGAACTGTTTCGTTATGCAGTATTGAGTAGCTTGCCCAGTATAACCCTCAGCTTTCTGTGAGGCAACACGCCTTGTTCCTGAGTGCCATTGATTTAATTGCATCTATAAACAGATACAGCTGTGTACACTTGTGATGACACTGCAAGAACTTCTTGGCCATGGAGAAAACTTAATGCAGAATTTCTGTAGGAATGTTCCTAGTTTCTTGTTATTTTATACTGTAGATTTATTTTTCAGATTTTAATTTCCAACACTTTAACTGTATCAGCAATTACTGAGTTTTGTCTAATTGCTTAGTGAAAATCCAGTGAGCAAATTTAGTAAAAAAAAAATCCTCAAATACATAATATCTTAAAATGGCACATGGAACTTTGGTCTTTTAGAAAGAGGTTGCTAATTCTAGTGATGTTTCCAAATCAGCAATAGCGACCAGGCAGGCTTTACATTGCATGGGCCTACTGTTAGTGAGAGCAGCTAACGTAAAATTAAAACTGGTAGTTTTTGTTAGAAAACAAGTTCTACTGAAAAAATTTTTGATTGAGTTTTATATTGATGTATAGTTGGATTTTTTTTTTTAACCAGGTAGAAACATATTTTCCTGTCTAAAATTGAAGTGGAGGAAAAAAAATAGTGAGAAATCACACACATTGTGAATGTTATGGTACATTATTTTATATTGAAAAGAAATTTTGTTGTCTAAATAACTGACTCTTCAGTATACCTGCTAAGAAAAAAAGGTTAAAAAGTGATCCCAGTGATCCAGTGCTCAAAATTACAGTTCCTTCCCTTTTGGTTCATAGTAAGTAACCCTGTAAGCCAGAAAATTGTAGGCAACTGTACAGAAACGTGCTCAGAATTAGGTAGTGTTAAACTATTGCCATTAGGTCAAAAAGCTGGTGTGTGGCCGCTTCTGTATATGCGGGGCAGTAGCTCAGTCAGATGCAGCGTGGTGCAGAAATGCAGAACTCCATAACTCTCTGGTTTAATAGTGAGTACTCGGTACGGGTGTTAGCATTGTTCAGCAGGAATGCCCAAAAATATGCCATGTGTTGAACTACATTGTAAAATGGGGATATCTTTTCAAAGTCAGCCTACAAAGAGTGTTAGTTAGTTCTTAAAAATGTTCCTGGCTTTTGAAAATACAGTTTTGTTGGAGTTTCAGAGATGGGGAAAAAAATTACATATTCTGAGTCTAAAGATTTTTGAATAAGTAGATGTAAAGAAATGAAGCTGCAGTCACCTGACTTTTTTTTTTTGCATCTGTAAATGTCAGCCTGTTTAATAACTTGTGCTCTAGGCACTGCTATAGTGCAAATGTTTCTCAACATGCCGAATTGCAAACTGCTGTCTGACAAACGCAATGCATTGGGTTATTGAGATGATGATAGTCATTGCAGTGTTTTCCCTACAAATTAAGAGGAAAGCATTTATTTTTCATTAAAGTATGTTGGCTATAAACATAGTTACATACAGGCATACAGCATACGTTATGTGAAATTACAGGACAAGTATAACAGAGCGAGATAATTTGCGAGGAACTTGAATACTGATGAAAGAGTTTTTCTTATGGGCAGCCTCCTCTGAGAGCATTAATTGAGTGTACAGCTTCATTTTTAAATGAATAATATATAAGCAAAATGATGCTTGCTTTGCCGCATGCTTGTATTTTATTTATGTGTGCACACATGGTCCACTCTAATTAAGCACAGCTCTTTATGGTTTATTTATTTGTTCTAGAGAGGCTGCTTAATATTTGAGAGAAACAGTAACGATGTGTCTGACCTTTGCAGATGCTGTGTTAACGGTGAGATGGGTTTTGCAGGAGCCAGCAAGAAGAGTAAAATAGCAGGTTGATCTTTTTCTCTATTTGCTGGAACATGCTCAAGAGACCTGAAAGCACAAGGGAAAAAAAAATCCAAAAAAAAAAAAAACCAAACTAAGTGGTTAAAGAGTGTTTTCTTGTGTTTTCAGATCTCAGGAGGATGCTACTGACAGGCTGAAGTAAAGGGTTAAAAACTTTGTTTCTTTTGCTTTTTGTTGTGGTCTCTGTTTTACTAACAGACCACCAAAGTAGTATTTCACATGATGGTTTTTTGGTTTTGGGGTTTTTTTTGGGTTGTTTTGTGTTGTGGTTTTTTTTTTTTTTTTTTTTAATGCCAATACAAAGAAATAAATGTAAATAGAGGTGGCGATCAGTCCAGGTTTTAAGTTTTGCAGAGTATGGATAAGCGTGCAAGACTCTCTTGTGTGATGGTCTTGTAGTGGGATTTGTCACTAAACTTCCTAAAAAGACGTGTGGTATATACACACAAATGTTATCGCCTCTCCCTTTTTTATGGCCTTTGCTTAACAGAGATTCCCACCTCTTTCTACAAAAACGTCCCCTGAGCCTGTGCCACGGCAAGGAGCTCGGTCCTGCCGGTTCAG
This sequence comes from Chlamydotis macqueenii, assembly GCF_036417535.1. Taxonomy (NCBI): domain Eukaryota; kingdom Metazoa; phylum Chordata; class Aves; order Otidiformes; family Otididae; genus Chlamydotis; species Chlamydotis macqueenii. Next base: position 28,388,592 of record NC_141559.1, read on the forward strand.
CCCGCCACTCCTTCCTCCTCTGGCCTCTCCTGGGTGGGCTCGGTTTTGTTTCTGATAAAGGCAAAACCACTGGGAGAGAAAGAGTTCTTTGTTGCAAGCACTAATAGCATAGGTTTTTAAAAAAGTGAAAAAAGAAAGCAAGTATGGGGAAGCTGATACATACCTGTGTATTCAGATCGTACCATTGCTGAATATACAGCAATGACAATGAAATGTTTGTTAGATTTAGTAAAGGATTTTGGTTGATCCAGGCGTTTGTGGGTGATACCAGTAAGGAACAATGTTTAACTGACTTCCATATGAACATTGTTCTTATGTTGTTCTTCTGTGGAAGCTCTGTGTATGTGTACATACAAAATTAATATTCTCATAATGGAAGATGCAATTTGTGGTCTATTCAGTAGCTCATGTTTTTCCTAATTAATCATTAATCATCTGCTATTGGAACAGCGTCTTTTTTCTTTAATTAGCCACTGGTACGTGTTTGTTAGAAATGTACCTGCAAAGCTCTTACAGTGCTGCAGTGCATGCCAGATTTTTCTCTTAATCAGTAGGTAACATTTCACAGCTTTTGTTTGCTTGCTAGCTCATCTGTTTTGCTCTGTCTTTGTAAATGTAAAAATCTCCTTTCAGCATCCATGCATGTAGTTGCCTCAAGAGTCATAGTGTGCTGCATAGGTTTTTTACACCATGGTACCTTTGGGGAAGAACAGAGGCGGTTGTCTTGCAAAGGAATGCGAGCTAATAGTATGTGCTTCTTCCAGCCAAACTAATTGGAGAAAAGTAACAACTTTTCTCTTTGCTCCTTCCTCCACACAGGAAACGCCGGATCGTTAGGACTAGCTAGCCTTCTGGGGTTTTGGGTTTTTCTTTTTGCTGGAGGAGGATGAAGGCTTGCAGGATTGCTGAGTTCTCGTTCACCTTCCTTTTCCTTGCGGTGATTATTCTTTTTCTGCGTTGCATAATGAATTGTTTATAGCTCATGTCTATAGCCCTCCTGCTTTTGAGGGTCTGCTGCAGGTATAGGTGAAAGATTTGCAGTGCATTTAACTTCATTGTTGTGAGTGTCATGGGAGAGGCTTAACTGCAGTACCTGTGAAAAGCGGGGCGAGGTTTTGTTCTTTAGCAGTCTACCTCTTATGACAGAAGTACCATCCAAAACATAAACTAATTCAAAGCTGTCTAGGAGTTCTTGGCAATTGAGTGAGAAGATCATCATGGATCTGCGGCAGGGCTTGCCAGAGCTGAGGGCTGTATTTTCAGTTCATTGTTGGTTGTAGGTGTCATTGCTTCAGGAGAATCCCGGTGGTGTCAGGAACATCATAAACTTCCCCCTCTTGTCCCATGTTTAAGTCTGAACAGTTGGACTTCAGTGTATTGCAGTGGTTCACATTCATTAAGTCCTACCAGAATCTTTCAATGAACGGACTGCTGGAGCTTGGGCAGCAAAAAAGAGGGGAAAAAAAAAAAGAGCCTGCCAAAAAAACCCCACCACCATTTTCTGAAGATGTTTGTGTTTAAAATATCAGTGGAAAATAACAGCACGAAGTGAGATTGTTTATTATCTGGTCTGTTACTTCTGGTAGTGTAAGTGAAGAGTTCTTGGCTGGGGCTTTAAATGATGTGTGTGATTTGTGGGCTGCTGCTGAAGTGCGCTGATTGTGAAATGAAAAGAGGAGTGAAGCTAACAGATGCATTGATCCGCTGTGTTAGGGTTTTGTGTCTCACAATGTGGCGGAGCTGCTGGTAAGATGCTTTGCGGGAGCCGAGGCCCTTTGGCAGGGACGGGGTTGCCCTGCAGATGCAGCCAGCTGAGTCCAGCCCTGTGGCCACCTCCACCCTGCTCGAAGCTCCTAAACGACCTGACCCTCCTGCAGCAGTGGCGGGGGTCAGGACACTTGCCCTGTGACTGGGAAGGCAGCCGGTGCCTGATGCTGCTCCGACTGAACTGCGCGGGAAAGGGGGTTAAGCTGGGATAATACTCCAGCCTCAGCCTACAGCTGATGGCATCACCTGCGAACCTTCTTGCTCCAGCTGACTCCAGGAGAGCCAGAGCAGGAGCATCTCAAGTTTGCTGTGTGCCTCAGACCTTACGTGACGGCAGTACGCAGCTTGCTAGCCCCTGCTGCGTTGCTAGGGCAACCCGCCTATTTATTCATTTATTTCCAGCTCCAGGCTGATGCATCCCCTGCCCTGCCTTTGCTGGAGTGGTCTGTTTGGCACTCAGGGGCTTCGAGTGTGTCCTGCATAGCTAACTGTTACTTACACATGGAAGACATCTTCCATCCCCCTACCGCAAGTCATTAGAGAGAGATCTGTCTTGGATTTTAGCATTTTAATTGGAGTGTATCTATGCATGTCCGTGCACAGAAATTAAATATTGCACTTGTTTGTGTGTTTTGTGCTCTTAATGGAAGGGAACGTTGTATTGATGTTCTCTAGCGCTACTAGAGCAGTTTATGCTCCGTTCACTTCTTTCCCTGATGCTCCCATACCTTCTGGAGGGCTTGTTTGAAAGTATCTACCTGTCAACATGGCCTAAATCTTCCTCTCAATTTTTTTATAAGCATGGATTAGTTGTTCTTGCATGCGTGAACAATGTAGCCTGCAGAACACGTGTGCTTTAATGGTATCTTTGATAATCTATGTACAATTCAAATCACAAATTATAACAGCATAAAATTAACGTTAACACTGTTCTGCAGCGGAGATGTCTTTTGAAATGTGTCATTATCAGTAATAGAGGCTTTGCTGTAAAAAGTAACCAGATATTTTTGTTGTTTTCCATTCAGCTGTCCCATTTCCTCCAAGTCACCGGCTCACAGCTAAGGAAGTGTTTGACAATGATGGAAAACCTCGTGTGGATATCTTAAAGGCACACCTTATGAAAGAAGGGAGACTGGAAGAGAGTGTTGCTTTGAGAATAATAACAGAGGGAGCTTCGATTCTCCGCCAGGAAAAAAATTTGTTGGACATAGATGCACCAGTCACAGGTTAGTATGGAGTTATGATGAAGGGGGGGTGGTTGCTGGTTTGGGAGATGTTAAGTAATGCATTGGTGTATGAGGCTTCCTAAGGAGGAGAAAAGCAGCTTGAAAATAATTTGTTCTCTCCAATACTTGATTCTTTGTCTGCTACCAGTAGGATAATGGAGGCCATCACACAGCTTGTAAATGAGAGGAAAGGACCACAGCTGCTGAGCCCTTTTTGTTTCTAAGGCAGAGAACATTTTCATTCTTTAGGAAAAGATTAGAAGAACTTTCTTAAACTTGAAAAGTTATCTGGCTTTTTGCACCAGGTATTAATTCCATAATTTTATAGGTGTCATTTACCATAGTAGCATGGTTCAGACATACAGGCAGCTTTGGACTCTGAAGGAATAATGGTGTCAAAGTAAATGGAAATTTTAATTAAATGCTAAGGAAAATAATGAGTGCAGCAAAAAGAAAAAAAAAATGAGCAGAATCCCAGTGTGTGTTGCCTGGGGAATTAATGAATTGTGCTGGTTGCAGAACCCATCCTGCCCTTGACTGTCAAGCGCTACCACCCACTCATTAATCCTCAGGAAATGCCTTATACTTTGAATTTCCTTCTCTAATTGTCTCCTGCCTCTGACTGCATTCTGAACGTATGAATGCATTTGCTTGCTCTAATGTGCCTCTTCCCCTGTTTTGTTGTTGTTATCAGATATGAATGCACTTTTGTCAAGAAAACAACCTATGGCATAGCGAGTTAGCTGTGGGGCAAAAAATAATTCCAGCCAGATGAAACTATGAAACCAAACTATAAAACTTGGTTTAAGAAGCCAGGTCCTTTCATTGTCACTTTTGCTTCTGGAGAGCCCTGACAAAAGTGAAAGAAATAGGTTCATCTGCTGCAGAAGAAAGGTTGCCAGTCTTTATTATCAGTACTGGTAGCATTCACTAAAAACTACAAGTAGCAGCAAAACCTTCATTTTCAGGAAACCTTCTCTGAAACTGAAGAGCGTAGTGTCCAGACTCGAATGATGCACAAGTTATTAAAGCTTGTAATTTTAAAAATTACTTCCAAGTAGGGAATTGTAGCTTGACCTGGAGAGGTAATGTGTATTGTATTTTACGTAATAATTAGCTTGTCATGCTGCTGTACAATTCTGATGGAAAAGATGTCCATCATGTTGCAGCTTGTGGATGAATAAAACAAACAGGATGAATAAAAGGATCCCCCGAGTAGACTGAGAATCAAGTTCCACAGACATTTTCTTTGACTCTTCATGATAAATGGAGGAGATTGTAGAGGTGCAATATCATTGTCTGTAGCTGAAATTCTACCTTTCTGTAAATTTTCTTTTTTTTTTGAGTGTGATTTTTTTTTTTTTTTTTTTTTTTTTTAAATAATCCATTGAGAGATGTAGACTGTAGGAGGATGAGTCTGGTGTGTTGTGTCCTGATGGATTTCCATAAGTCCATGTTTAATGTTCTCTCTCTCATTTTAATTTTTCTCTTTAAAACTTATTTCTTAAATGCTTTTGAAGGTATTGGAATTGTTCTCAATTATATTTTGGAGATTAATCTCCTGAAGGTTACCCCATTGTGTAACACTGGTATAATTTAAGTCTTTGATTCTCTTTTCAATTGAGCCTATATCTTGCTTTGTTCCTGCTTTTGAAAGTGTTCTCACGCAGTGATTGTGATACTGCAGCGTTCTTCAGGGTGGCTGGTAGCTACTCTCTTTTAAGCTAGCGTAGGAAAGCTGGGCTCCTAATGCTTGTTAGCGGGGTAGCTGAGAAGTGCTAATGTTCTGTATGAACAGACATGAAAGCTGGAGTTATGAAAGTGATCATCAAAAGAAGGAAAAAAATAAATTGTGAGGGGGAAGTTGGGAAAGCTTGTGAGGCATGTTGTTGTGGGCCTGACGATTTTCTTTGTACGAGTAGTATGACAGCAGGTGGCTGGATAAAGAGATCATCAATTGACCGATGATGTGGTGGAAGTGCAAGGAATACAGGCAATTGAGAAATAACTATGGAGTAGAGGAGAGCTTTTTTCAAATGTGTGGAAGAATAAACAAAGTGACTGATAGAGCAGAGAAGAAAATAAATTTTAGATTTTAGGCATGACAAGCAGTCTTGTTGAAGAGTGACAGTCATAAATCATTAATACGGCATCCTTTGTGGGAGATGTGTTCATCTCTTAGAATCCTGTCTCTGTAGCTGGTTAATGAGATGGTGATCATCAAAAAGAAGAGAGAGAGAAGAGCATAACTGCTGAAGTAAGAGCAGTGGGAACTAATACAGTAATATACTTGATAGATGTTAAAAACATTAATTTTTTTTTTCCTGAAGCCTTGCGCAGCCATCCCTTAATTTGAAATTTCTCTTTTGTTTGTTTTAACGGGCGAGATAATTGTCCTCAGAAAAAATATCAGAGTTCTGTTTATAAGCAAAGTCACGTGAAATAAAGTGGGTACAAAGAAGAACAGGATTTGAGGGAGATTTTTTTGTATCATGGGAGGGAGACATGCCAAGAGCCTTAATGTGGAATGCACCATCTATTATTTTGCATTTATGTATAAAACTTACTCTGTGTCTGTGGTTAGCTGTGATTGTCTTTTTGAGTTAATATGTTTTGGTTTTACATTTGGCAAGGTTATAGGCCTTTTGAAGTATTGCTGATGAATTCATTTGCAAACTTAACTCAAATTCTCATCGTTTCCTATATACAGACATGCATACACCGTTTGCTACTGGCTTACAACCAAGACTTACTATTCCTGCAGTTGTTACACGAGGCTGCTGTTTGCTGGGTATGGATCTGAACAGAGCCTGAGCTAAAAAGAGACTCCAGGTCCTCTGCTATCGGGACTCTTCTTGCATCTGGGAAATGATGAGGGAACTTTTTCTTGACTTCTGAATGTGAGTTGGGAAGGGTGGAGAGAACTGGATCGAAAAAAAGTGAGTGTATTGAGGGGAAGGCTGAAAATAGGGATGAAAAGTGGAGACAGGGGCAGCTCAACAGATGACAAGGAGGTGGTTGAGACTGGCTACTTGACTTGAAGACAAGAATACGTAATAGAGGTGAAAAGCTTGGGAGACAAGGAAATGGCCAAGAGACTGAGTCAGAGATTGACAGAGGATGGCTGGGCAAGCAAAGCAGGAAGAGGAGCAAGAGCTTGACAGGGTATTGGGACTAGATGGGCAAGGCACCTGATACAGAAGATGAAAGGGCACGTGGTAGAGTGGGCCTGGCTGCAGAGTGACAACTGTAGTAGAAGCACTTACCAATACAGACCTGTTCCATAACTGGCAGCAGTGAGGGGGTTAGCACAAGGGTTGTGCAGTCGTCTGGGTCCGTAGTGGAGGGAAGTAGCAAGCCAGGTACCTTGGCCTACCAGGATGCGTTCCAGTTGCCTGCAGCACTGTGGGAATGGCCTTGCCAACCTTCACCCACCAGGGAATGGACAGGGGACAGGGATGCTGCCACCTTCCATGGTTGGATTGTTCCTGACTTCTTCATCTATACCCTCTTCTCTTGGAGGCATGTGGTCTTCATCCTAAGCTTGTGGGTTTACAGGTTGATCTACTACTAGGCTACAGCTGTTCAGTGTTCAGAGGAAAGATGTCTCTATGGCAGCCTTAGAATTTCCAGTCCTATTTTATGTTCTTAACAGTATAATGACACATGGAGAAATTGGCTCATTTTTAATTTTTTTTTTTTTTTTTTGAAAGCCTAAGGAAGTGTATCTCTGAACCTCCCTGATGGCAATATTTACTCAAGTCACACTCCCAAAGAACAGTTGGGAATGCCAGATTTCGAATTGCCTGGGTAGCTCTATGTGGCCTTATTATATAGGTTCATTACTATCCAGAGGGATTCTGGGCAAGTGATGTACACTACCCTTTGCATGATTACTAACTGATTACCTGCTTGTTTTTATGGGCCTTCACGTCCACTTCTGAAATCTGCTGTGCTTAAGTAGTGAACACTCTTAACTGCATGCCAAGCATGTGTCCCTTTGACTTCAGTGCATGGGTAACTTTCTTTGTGCATAAGTACACGTGTATACTTCTGTATATTGTACAATTATATATAAAATTATAAGTTCTTTGAATTTTTGGATGTATTATGTCAGAAAAACAAATTTAGGTGAAGCCTTTGATGGCAATGGTGCGTTGTTTGGCTCCCAGTCTGTAAAATGGACTCACCTGTGTTTTGAAGACAGTAATTCACACGTATCTTTTGAAGTGATGAGATACTGAGTGGTATTGAAAGTACGTGAGCAAGCCGATCATGCTGTCTTCAGAGTAAGGTTTGTAGAAGTTTTGTACCTAAAGCATATTTCAGACAAATGAAGAGAACACAACGTGAAGTTGCTCACTGTATGAATATGGTTCATTCTGTCCACTGCATGGAAGAGAGCAAAAAAATTACTATATAAAGGAATTTATAGCATAATGCATATGCAAGAAGGGTTGTACTTGAAACCTTAATTCTGTCACATCCTAAATATGGAGTTCTTTTTTTGCCAACATTTGTGGTGTTCACTTTAATTACTAGGTGTGTGATTTATTGACATTAATGGGCCTCAATCCACTAATCCTTTTCAAAGCAACCAAACATTTGAACTCTAAATTGATGGGGCAGGGAGAGCTTGTAGGCATCTGGGAATAGCCTGTGTCGGGGCAACTCTGGTGACCTTCGAAAACCTTTGGTGCATTCTATGTCTATAAAAACTATGGAGAGAAAGCCCTTTCCTGCCAGTATGTGCCTTTATGACCTCTAAGGGTTCCAGATGTTTTCCGAGTATGTTATTCCATGGGATGGTAGGGTCTCCTGAACCTGAATACTTCCTCATGTTCCACATACATATTTCTTTTCCCCAATTTCTCTAATTTGGTAGCATAAAATATTAGTAGGTTTCTAGTTCTGTACAAGTTAAAACTTTGTAAACATTGAGAATTTCTAGCTAAAGTGATCAATGCGAAGGCAAGCTAATAAAAGTAGTTATGCCCACATTATAGTAGAAAGGCAGTAATGTTTAGAATTGTGTTGAACTGCAGCACACATATAAATGATCTGATGCAACTGGAAAGTCAAACTAGAACAAGTCTTTCTGATTTTTACCTTTGAAGCAGTTAAAGATAGAATTTCAGCATGGAAAATAAACAAGATCGCTTATTAGTACCCTACAAGTACTGTAAGATCTATCTGTATTAGCACAATATAAAAGTTTGTCTGAAATTAACATTTCAGTAAAAGCCATTTTAGTTAAAACTTTTCTATTTCACACATAAGTAATTTAATTTATACTCTAAAACTAATTTACCATGATTACTGTTGGGGAAACTGCCGAATTTCCACGACACTGTTTTAACTAAAGTATTAACTGATGTGTTGTGAAAAAAGCATTTACATGATTGAATTGTAAAACTTCATCCTGAGTGGCTGGTGTCTTCAGACGCCCAAGTTTAAAAGCTTTAATGCTGGTTTGAAGTCTAGATACCTGCAGGTTGTGAGGGTAAGTGTTAAACAGAAGATTTATTCTTTTCCCTTTTTTGCCATAATGCATTGTTATGTTATGCTATAATTGTTAATATTATCTTTAAAAAGTGTCTTTAATATTGCTTGGGATACTAAGAGTGAGGGACGGAGTCTGCCGTCCAAACACAGTGCGGGTTCCAGTATGATATCTTTTTTCTGTGTCTCAGCCAAGTAGTGGTGTCTTTCAGTTGTGAGTAACTTCTTTAGCTGCTTGGATTATATCGCTAGTAATTCTGAAAACATGCTAGCAATTTATTCGTTCTAGCCTTAAAATGCATGAGGGTCCCAAATGTTCCTGATATAACTACATTAGTTTGAGTTTCTGCATTGTACTCGTATACATTTCCTGTGTGGACCAGTAACACCTGGGAAGCAGACACATTTCAGCAAGTTATTCTCACTCTCAGAATAAATTGCCTGCAGTTAATTCTCCTTCATAATGGGAAAACTAACTTTGACTGCAGTGAGGTTGCCATCCAGAGGGACCTTGACAGGCTGGAGAGGTGGGCCTGTGAGAACCTTGTGAAGTTCCGCAAGGCCAAGTGCAAGGTCCTGCACATGGGTCAGAGCAATCCCAAGCACAAATACAGGCTGGATGGAGAATAGATTGAGAGCAGCCCTGATGGGAAGGACTTGCGTATGCTAGTGGACAAGAAGCTCAACATGAGCTGGCAATGTGCACTTGCAGACCAGAAAGCCAGCTGCATCCTGGGCTGCATCAAAAGAAGCGTGGCCAACAGGTCGAGGGAGGTGATTCTGGCCCTCTACTCCGCTTTTGCAAGACCCTACCTGGAGTAATTGCATCCAGCTCTGGAGCCCTCAGCATAAGAAGGACATGGATCTGTTGGAGCGAGTCCAGAGGAGGGCCACGAAGATGATAAAAGGGCTGGAGCACCTCTCCTATGAGGACAGGCTGAGAGGGCTGGGGCTCTTCAGTCTGGAAGAGGCTCTGGGGAGACCTTATAGTGGCCTTCCAGTACCGAAAGGGGGCTTATAAGAAAGATGGAGAGAAACATTTTAGCAGGGCCTGTAGTGGTGGGACAAGGGGTAATGGTTTTAAAATAGAGGGAGACAGATTCAGACTGGGCATAAAGAAAAATTTTTGTATAATGAGGGTGGTGGAACACTGGAACAGGTTGCCTTGAGAGGTGGTTGGTGTCCCATCCTTGGAAACGTTCAAGGCCAGGTTGGATGGGGCTCTGAGCAACCTGATCTAGTTGGGGATGTCCCTGCTCCTTGCAGGGGAGTTGGACTGCATGACCCTTCAAGGTCCCTTCCAACCCTAACTATTCCATGATTCTGTTCTATGATTCTATTCTAAATCTTAGTTTGAAATAGACTTTGACTTGTTTCTTTCTTAAATATAAATTCACAATCTCATTTGTATAAATAATACGACAATTCAACAGAACAGGTTGAAACTGTGGAAGAGGAAGAAAGGGGAAGTATCAACAGCACCATCTACTCTTGCATCCTTCTTGAAAACAGGTGATAGTCCAATTCTTTTTACATGCCTGCATAAGGCGGATGTGTTCTCTGACTCAATAAATATGAATTAGACTTTATGAAGAAATAACTTGCCATCATTTTTTAACGCGTTATACTCTTTTCTCAGTGTACATGAGTGCAGTTTGCTGTTGCAACAATTATTTCCCTTTATATATCACTGTTGAATATATTATTAAAATACAGAGAATCTGCATGTTGAAGTCCTGTTGAAAATAATTTGATATAAACATAGTGTTGAACAGCTAAAGTGAACTTGATTGGATCCTTTAATTGGATTGCTGATTAAAACTGACACTGCTCCAGCTATTTTGCATGCTTTATTGAGAACTCGGAATACATTAAATCACTTGTGGCTTAAAAACTGGGACTTCTGAAAGAAGGTGAAGATGTAAGGCTGTGCGTATTCAAATTTTTTTTGATCCATTCCTTCCCTAAATGCTTCTGTCGGTTCCAGATATGGATTGAAATATGCCTGCCTGCATCCCTGGTAGAACAAAGTGGTTGCATCTTGTAGCTTAATTGAGCTGCCTCAGACATTAGCATCTGAGATTTTGGCAGAGTTGATGTTTTCTAGTCACAGCTGCTTAAATCTGTCATTATTGCCAAGACAGTGAATACTACAGGCTGTATTCTTTACAACTATCTCACATGTTCTTATAAATAATCCATCTATAGTTAACTTGCTTTGGTGCAAAAATTGTAGTCAAATAAGCCAAAGTGAAATAGTGGAATCAGAGATGCCCTTCAGATACAGAATTTAATTTGGTGCTGTGAAATGGAGGATCAAGTATGTATTGGGCTTCAAGTCAGCACAGAAATTGCATTGATTGAAAAATAACCACCTGTAAAAATACAAAAACAACTGCTTGCATATGCCTGTCTTTATGGCTTTGTCCTTACTAGCTTTTATTTAGCGTGTGGGTGCTTCTTCATCATTGAAACACTGATGGCACAGTGTAGCATGTTAGCATTTCTTCTAGGGCTATTCCAGGAAGACATAGTACATCATATCAGTGGTGTTTACTGTATGTTCTCAAAGATTTTTCTGAAACTTGTAAATCAGGTTTTTTATTTGCTTTGCAATTATGTGGTTGGTGGCACAACTTGAGTTAGAACTGGGTAGTTCTGGGTCTTTGACACTTGGGTTCTTTTTTGAAAATGATGATGATGTTTGCACTGTGTAATCCTCATTAGAAAGAAAGACTTCCTTTGTTCTTGTGTTTCGTGTTCTCTTAGTTTTGCCTAGTTATTCCCCCTTTTGATTCTGGCCTCAGGTTAATTTAACTGAATCTTAGGTCGTGGTTTATATTGGCAAGGGATGTGGGAATGCAGTTAGGATCACTGCTGAAATCGCAGCCACCCACGTTCCTTCCTCCCCCATCTTGGATGGAGGAGCTACTGAAATGAGTAAGACCTAGAAGGGGGCAGAGGGAAATTCCAGCATATGTTTGCCTTCCCCCGCCACCCCAGCAAAACAAAAATCTACCAGTCACGCAAAAAACAGCATTCCCCACTTAATGTATGAGTGTCAAATAATAGAGGATCATTATTTATATGTGCACGAGGCTGGAAGGGGGATTGATTCTGTCTTAATCACACCGTACCTGCAACTGCTTTAGAGCAGCCATAGTGTAGAAATCAAGGTGGGAACAGCTATGGGAGAGAAGAAAAGGAGCTGGAGGAGTGTGAGGGGGCTGACTTAACAGCAAGACAGAGACAAACAGCCTTTTGTGTCAACTGATCATTGCCACTTGGAGGTACCACTGCATTCGTCTGATTTCGGAATCACTGTACAGATGTGTGCCCTGTTGTATAGAGTCTGGTGATGCTTTTGGAGCTGGCACCAGCTGCCTCTTGCCTTCATCTGTGCTTTACATTTGTGTGCCTCGCCTTTCACCAAAACCTGGCTGTGAAGCACTGGCAAGTGCAAAGGACGTAACTAGCAGGTTCATTCTTAAGAGATATTATAAACATTACCTGTCGTCGCTTAGGAAGAGCATAACTGAGCATTAGGGGGTGGAAATTATACTTAGAGAAGGATTTTTATTCTGGGAAGAGTTCTTCTACTTCTTTCTGCCATTAGATGCTTTTCATTAGCATTTTAATTATTCTAAAAAATACAACTGAAGCTGACACATACTTGATCTACTTGGTTTTCTGCAGTTTATTTAGATAAAACATTTATAGAATAATTTCCAAATGTATATAATATCCTCTGTGAAGATTTTGCCTTTTTAAATTAAAAAATTTACTATAGTTCAAAAGATTTTAATTAGTTTAAAAAAATCTCATGTTTTAAAATTTTATTTAAACTCTTTGAAATCCATACTCTTTAAATAAATGCACCGATTGTGAAGATCAGTTGTGCTGAGCAGGAGCATGTTTTCAATCTGCAGTTGATTTTTGGAAAGTCTTGGTAAGTGTCACGGGGGATTGTGGCAATAGGTATGTGATTTGTACTGGTAGTGTGTCAAGCCATAACATTTTTGTCATTATGTGCCTTTTTTAGGGCACCAAATCATTAAATGTTGAGTTTCAAATTGTTCTTTGGTGTTGTTTCTGGACTGACTGTGTTGGCTTCTGCTTCTCTCTTCTCTTAGGCTTGGGCATCTAAATCTAGCTTAAGTTAATGTAGTGATACCACGCAGGATGCTAATTACTTCCTGAGAAAATATTCTTGGTAAGTGAGGAGGATCTTGCTCCTCATCCTCTGAAGAAGGTTGAACAAGAATGAAATTTTCAAAAGGAATCTAAGTCCTATGCTGTTTTGTCTTTCCCTTTGTTTGTTGCCTGAATAATCCTCGTGAGTTCAGCAGTTGTGTTGAACCTTGTGGGTCACTTGGTTTAAGGCAGTGTTGTTCGTTTTTGTGAGTTTTTTTGAATCCAGCTACATCATCATCTTTAAAGGAGAACACAATGGCAATGGATTAAGCTCCAATTTAAGAGCCTATGGCTAAGGATCAGAACCACTGTATTGGTGCTCAATGTAAGGGAAGGCACTGCGGAGAATCCTGCTGGCTCCTTAAGCATATCAGCATGCTTGCTTTCACATGTTGCTTCTCAGAGTTGCCATGTTCCATGTTGAATATTTAACAGTCACTCTTACTCTGCCTTCTCCTTCCAAATCTACCTCTTCAAGAAATTCTACCTTTCACCACAAAAAGATTGCTTCTATCAAAATAGATTGAATTCAGAAATCAAAATTAGCTGCTTGTGAGAGTTCACTACAGTAGTTTATCTAGCCAGACCAAAAATATTTTTTTTTCTGAATAATCAAGGAGATAAAATTGAGTGAACTGTGTCAGATTTATTCTTTATTAACCTCTATTAATAAAGAACACTTTTAAGAATAGTTTTTAGTCTATAACCTTAAAAAAACAAACAAAGAAAACAACCCACAACACATTTCAGCTCATCTTTCATGCATGTTCTCTTCTGTGTTCCATGCCCTCTGTACGTGCAGCCCAAGAGATGCAGGGCGGCAGCGTGGGTTGGGGGCATCGCTGGTGGACATAGAAACCAATCCTGTGACTTCGGCCTCTGACAAAGTGACAGTGCAAAAACACTTCAGTTTTCTTTCTGCTTGGCTTGCTTTCTCTCATGGGCAGTAGTCGGAGTTGTCTAGAACAATAGATTATGAAAGCTAACGTTGCTTCTTCCACTTCATTTCCTTTGGCTCTTATCAGACTTAAGAGGAGAAAAAGCTAGCCTCAGTGCAGAACCATAGTTAAAAGTGAAGAGAAGTAGACCTAAGAGCTGTTTGTGAGATCAGCCTATGTAGTTAAAACCAGGTTTATTATTTTTTCCCCAATAAATCCCCAAAACTCCAATTGAAAGGGTAAAACTCTGAGGAGAAACTCATCTTCAGATTCTGAAGAAATAAGAAAATATGTGGCTCTAAACTGCAGTTAATTATTAGAGCACATGACAGGTGAGAGCCATGTCACAAAAATTTTTCTTGAAATGGGGTTAGCATGTTGACGTGAGACCAGGTTGCTCTTTAAGTACAATAAAACAATCATTGTTAAGGACTGTGGGTTGTTTGTATGTTATACTTGTTTATTTTAATGATTGATGGCGGCAGATTAAAAATAGGTTTGTAGTTTACTGATTCTCTTAGAATTACTTGGAGATTGGGGCGTTTTGGTTTGGGATTTTTTTTTGTTTTGTTTTTGTTAAGGTATCTGCTACTGGAGATAACTTGTTTGTTATAGTGGAAAAACTTAATTTCCAAACACACATAGAGGTTATTTATGGCCAAACCCATCTCTTAATATAGAGGCCAGCATCAAATGTAGTTAAGTCCTGTGTAAAGCAGTAGTGCCTCTGTGGAAATCCAATGGCATTGCACCTAGATTTTATTGTGAAATAGGGAAGAAGGCTTAAGGAGAAGTGTGGGGAGAGAAGGCCAAGCATGGTGCAGAATACTTCTTTGGCTCTCTGAATCCATGTTGAGGGAACAAATGTATGTTCAGTAAACTGATGATTTTACCAATGCAAAATGACTTTCAGGTCATTGGCACCAGTCTAGGTATTCAGAAGTGCCTCTAATTTTTTGTAGTATTGAGGCTTAAGAATTCAAAGACTGTACCAAACACAAGGTCTCCTGAAGGCATGAGCTGTTTGTAATTGGTTGAAGATGCCACCTGGTGGTATGCGTTTGGTATGTCTCTCTGCTTCCTGGTCTACCTGCCATCAAGGCCATGTATTCATTCTTTAATGTGCAATAGAGAAAGAACAACCATTATGGTAAGGTCTGAATGCAAAGGTCTCCAGCTGCTGTATAGGCACAGGCCAGAAGACTCCCACAAGTGTGGGAGAGAAGATAAGCATAAGCAATCAATGCAAGCCAGCCTTTTACTTTGAAGTCTGATTTCCTACATAAGCATTTGGGGAAAATTTGAGGTTATCTTACTTTGGGAAGCAGTGAAAAATAAACTGGATTTGTGTTGGATTGAGGTGGCAATGAAATTATGAAGATCTGCCACCTTTGCTTGGTGCAGATTTTTATGGCAGAAGTAAATGCATTTCAGTGGCATAAGGAAAAATTCTAAGTTTTTACATTAGTTGATCAAACCTTGTTCTGTGTGTGTTCTAAAACCTCAAGGGGTGTATTTTTTTTAATCTTTAAGAATTTCAGGAATACAAGTATTATCTTTCCTGGATTTTGTGTAAAGCCTTTTTTCTTCGAGAAGAGTTTTTAAGATCTAACATTAATTGAATGGGTAAAGGTTAAAATGTTGCAGGAAGAGCAGTTATTCACTGTGCTACTGAAGCTAAATTACACACTTAAGCTAGTTTTAAACAAAATCAAAGCAGTAGTCTGCCAAAAGACATCTCTCTGCTCTTACGCTTGCAGGTTCTTTTGCTTTTAATTCATCACACACTTTCACTAGGCATCAATGACTTGTTCTCCAAACGAAAGCTTTTATTTCAGCAGAGGGTTTCATTCAGTAATGAAGATAATGTTGTTTTTGTTATGTTCTTACATTAAGCCCTTTCCTTAAAATCACAGAATAATTTAGATTGGCCAGGACCTTTGGAAGTCGCATGGTCCTGATCCTTGTTCAAAGCAAGGCCAGCTTCAAAGATGGATCAGGGCTAAATTCCACCACTTCTTTTATCAACTAATCCATCTTCTTCCAACTTGCACGCATTCCTCCTTCCCTCTTAATGCCGTGTTTCTGAACAGACCTCCTACTGTTCCCACTGTGTGGCGAGGGCGGTTAAGTCATCACAAAAGCCATCATGTTCTGCAGGCATCGAGGCTATCCCTCTTAATGTCTGCCCTTATTTTATCAATTATCCACATTGTCTGTTCTGCTCCAGGAACCCCAGTGACTCATCTGAGCTCAGACTGTTTCACAGTCAGCCTGTGAAACATTTCTTTGACTCTTCGTAAGAGGAGGACCATATGTGGTTCCTTTTCCCATTTCTTTTTTGCCCCTTGGTGACTTTATTCTTGAAAAATCTGGCTTTGGAAGAGTTGTTCTCCAAGCACTGAGTTGTCTGTCTTTTCTCAAGACCAAGTCCTTTCACATACGCTTCCTGGGACAGGCAGTGTTGACATTTAAGCTATCATTAAGAGCTATTACTCTGCAGTGCCTGACTGGTGATTATTCCCCGTTAAGCTTTCCAGAGTGTACAGAGGAGAGCCTGGTGTTGAGAGGCTGTTTTGAGTGCCTGCAGCTGTCTCATCTGTACCCTCCTTGACCACCAACCCTCTCTGTCTGCTGTAGGGCGCACAAAGTACTGCTAATGCAAGACTTTGCAGAAGGAGTACTGATGAAGAGGGTTTATCCACTTGATGTATTATTGTCCCAACTGGAACCTTGGACTCAGTGATAGATAATATTTAAAGTATGATTTTTGTGTCCTAAGGAGTGCCTGGGCACAGAATCTGTCTTGCAAAAAATCTGACTGGTACCTTTATTCCATTCTGAAGTGGCCCTAGTCTCTTCAGATTTTTGGAAGTGAAGTTTTTGGTTCAACTCTTGTTAGTATTTTGGGGTATGGGAGTACAAAAAAGGACCTCCCAAAGTATCTATCTAGAGGGAAAGCATGGGGGAAGATATTTCAGTAAAAGGGCGTGTTTCTAGTTGCAAGAAATTAATTCATATTGACAAGAATTTTGTGGAAAATACGAATGCTAATAGTTAGAATTTGATTTGATGCCTGTTCTGCATTTGCCGTTTTTTCTTGTGCACTAGAAGCCTTTTCCAGTAAATAAGTGTTTCTGTCTGGAGGGTATACCGTATGTGATCCTGAAGCACAACTGTTACAGCTGATAAATGTGCTGTGTGGGTGCTGTATCAGTTGTGCGGCTTTGGTGTATTTGCATGCATACTGGGAATCGTGTAATTAACCACATTAAACTGAATAACACAGCCTCCCCATTGTTTCTCTTTATGGGTGTAATTAGATGCTGAGAGAACTATAGCAGGAAATAGGAACAGTTTCCTCCTGCCACCCCTCAAACAAGTTTTCAATTCCAATTAAAATAAATTACATTTTCAACCAGAAGAGATTACTCACATGATATCTATGTCATTTAGAAACAGACATGGAAAGCCTGATGTAAAGGTAAATATTAGAAAGGAGAAACCAGAGCAGAATAATTTAGAAATCCTAACCAATAGGAATTCAAAAGCTGATTATTTGAACTGCTCAGTCACACTCCAGCAAGAAAGTTCTATTAGAGGTTGAGTAGCAGGGTAGTGGGATGCCTTCTCAGAAGATTTTGGGTACTAGAGATTGCTTTAGTTAAACTGTGTGATGTGCTTTGGCACTTTGAAGAGTGAAGTTGTTTTGTGGGTTTTTTTTTTGTTGTTTTTTTGAAAAAAAACCCCTTTATTTTATGAGACTACTTGAGGAAGAAGTAATATATGACACTTTCTGCCCAACACCATCTTATTTTGATCCATAGAGTCATAGAATGGTTAGGGATGGAAGGGACCTTCAAAGGTCATCTAGTCCAACACCCCTGCAAGGAGCAGGGACATCCCTGACTAGATCACGTTGCTCAGAGCCTCATCCAACCCAGCCTTGAACGTTTTCAGGGATGGGGCATCCACCACCTTTCTGGGCAACCTGTTCCAGTGTTCTACAACCCTCATTGTAAAAAAATTTTTTCCTAATATCTAATCTAAATCCATCAGATCTTCCAAGAGTGTATCCTTTCCTGCACTGGTGTGGCAGTAGGACTTGTAAAACAAACAGAAGAGGAGAAAGCCCTTCATTATGATGCAGTTAAATGGAAGGATAGGATTTTTTTAGTCATTTTTGCTGAAATGCTGAGAGTTTCAAGTCACAATAAAACAATTTGGTTTTTTTTGAAAGTATGTATAAGTAAAGAGAACAAAAGCTACATAGTGAAAATCACAGGAAAAAGGAAAAGCCTAGTCTTTTGGGCTATGATGAAGTTTAAGATTGTATTTGCATTCTTAATTAATAAACTATGTAAGGGAAACAAGTGATCTACTTAATTGTCCAGGATACAAGCCTTTTATCCTCTTCCTGCTGATAAAAGGATGGGTAAGATGGTGTGAGAAAGATTATTTGAGAGATGAGAAATTCCTAATTCTCTGTTATCATCATACGCTTCCAGTGGCTTTTGAATCTTTCGGTAGACCCTGTGACAAATGGTGGCTGCCCTTCTAGCTTAAATATGCAGAAAAACTTACGCTGCATTGCAGGGAAAAATACTGGCTCCTGTGCTTTCCTTAAGTATTGTGGCTGTTTAAGATGGTTTAAACAGTTGTGAAGAAACATATAATTAGTATATTAATCTCACTGCTTTTTTTTTTTTTTTTTTTTGTGGAAATTCTTTATTTTGGTAGCTCCTTAATCTGGGTCTCCATGGTATCTGCTACGTACATTACTTCAATGCGCTAAGCAAACTGTGAGGGGGATGTGGTCTGGGGAGGATTCTTGGACCGAAAAGAAAGGAGCACGTGCTTTTTTAAAGTATCACACAGGTGTGTATTTTTCAGTAGTTTCCTATTCTGCAGATGCAGTCAAGCTGTGTGAGGGTGTTTGGTGGAGGAGTTTTTGACAATGACAATGCCTGATGGTCCTTCATTGTTATCCCTCCTTGCTTTCTTCTTCTCTGTTGCATAAATATGCTTTTGAAGCCATTTGTGCAAGACATCTTTGAGTCCAAATTGAGTAGTGTTTGATACTTCTTGAAGGAGAGAGAACTATATCCTCCAAAAAATAACACATGATCTGGAGCCTGACAAGTACAACATTTCTAAGGTTAGAGCTACCTTATTGACTACCTTGATTTAAGATACAGAAAAGCAAGAATTTTTAATGTAACCCAATTTTTGGATAGAACAAGCAGAGAGCTGGAGAAACTGATTAATCCATGCTTGTTACCTTGGGGTTTGGAGCAACCTCACCTTTCTGTGAGTTTTCAAAATTACTTATTTTGTGAAGTTTAGTACAAAGATAATAATGTAGTTCTGGACTGAAAATCTGAGCTGCATTTGGAAGGTTTGATAGCAGTTCATGTCTCTGCCATTGTGTGGTAAACTTTGAAGTAAAAGCATTGCTATGACAATTCAGTTGGAAAATTAACTACACAATATGGAAGATAGCTCGTCCTCCTCCCACTTCTTCCCCATCCTTTCATCTACAAAAATAGTGTAATTCCTGGCAATTTTCTTCTTTTCTCTGCAATTTTCCAGTGTCCTTGATGATATTGGAAAAAGTACAAGTCTTAATTGCTTCTTTTCTTGAGACATATGAAGAGATTGCTCTGCTTCTTTTTTTTTTTTTTTTTTTATATGTGCTGTTGCTTTTTTGGGTTTAAAGTTAAAATGCTGAGACAGTTTTGTAAAATTGACTGTAAGAGTAAATCCTGCTCATTACATAAGGAATTTAGAGCATGTTCTTGTGCTGTCACTGCTATTAGTTTGCCAACCGCCTAACTGCAGATATCCTTTTTGGCCTGACGCAATCGCTGAATTATTTTAATAATACCATTATATGTAGTGTAGGTTGAAGAGAGCGAAACAAATCTTGCAGAAGATGTTTTCTCTGGTGAGCAGACCTAGGCATCAAGGTCCTCCATTTTCCTTTCATCTCCTGAAATGCTGAGCCAGTATAAGTGACACTTTCCTCCAGCGTGGTGGTGACCTCTGGAGCCGCATTTGCAGTCAGCTTGGCTGTCTGGGGGCTGTCCTGTCCCTCTGGGCTCAGCAGCTCCCCTGGACCCATGTTCAGCCGTTCCAGCATGCTAAGACCACTGAAGTCAAACCTGGCCAAAATTATGTAATTAAATACAGTGCTTAGCTTTTTTTGCTGGTTTAGTATGCTCAAGTGGTTCATTTTGCTGAAGGGTGACTGAGACCAGGAGCCAGTGCAAGGGAGCGAGGGGAACTGCAATGGCCAGGAGCATGATTAGCTGAGACTGCCATGAACCCTTGGGCTGAAATTGCATTTGGTTATTAGGAAAGCTGAAGGTACTCTGTCATTTCTTTGAAATACAGTATTTTCCTGAATGCTCAGGAAGGAATAAGTACCAGTACCTGGTAGAGTCAGGTCAAATGTGTAAGCTGGGCGTGTTTAATATGCATAGTCAAAGTATATAATGCTTTTTTCATTTTCTTATGTGATATTATTTAAATTATAGGAGAAATGGAACATTTCTTGAAAAGTAGTTTGCTGTAGTCCTTATATTGCTACTATATGGAATATCTGCTGATATTTTTCTGAGTGTGGCAGAATAATCCTAGACTCAATATTTGAGTCATCCCGTGGCAAGTGAGCTGTGATGCTTGTGTCATCAAGAAATTCAGTACAGCATGACACTTCTTTGCTGTGATTTCTATCTGGTAAATATACCTAAATTATACTTGTGAAATTTGCTCAGAAGATGGAAAGATTGTATTTGTTTTCATTGAAGTATTCTCTGTGGAACCAGTGTAAGGGAGGTCAACTGTTCACTTCTAAACTTAAAGAAAATAGGAAATCAGTGTGTGTGCGTGAACATACAAGATACATTGTTGGCACTTATTTTGAGCTGGGTTTAATGCACTTGTGTGTGTATGTGCAGACATACTACACTTTATCCTGGTGAAGCCTCAGACAGTGTATGCATTTGACATAGATTTTGAGGATATTTGAGGTGTTTACAGTAACTAAGCTAGCATTCTTCTTCAAAAGTAGCAACATTGCTTGTGCCAGTGCTCAAAATTATGTCTTAGTTTGCAGTTGTTTTACTCGTATACTAAATACTAGCTGATGATATACTTGATGTATCTCTTGATGCCTGTACTCTGTTTGCTACAGTCTTCCCAGGTTTTGATTTCTATCCCTACAAGTTTCATTTTGCTGTACTCCAAGGAATATCAGTTAAAAAGTAATTTCTGATTCCTTAGCATCTCCTTTTCAATCATAAAGTTCGTTTATAAAGATTTTTCAAACCTAGTGATAAATGATCTGCTTACTCTTGGTTGTACCCTCTTTATGCCATCCTTCAGGAAGCCAGATAACCTCGTATAAGGAATGCCAACATGTATGTAACTTTGTATTTAGTTTTCATGGGAAACTGTTAGCTGTATTCCTTATCCTAGACTGTGGAGACCTGAAGTGGTGATTTTCTGATGTCTCCTCCTTCTTCTGTGTTTTCCTTTTGTGGAATCTTAAGTGGTTGATGTGATGTTCCCAGCCTTCATGGGACAGGCACCCAATGTTATGTCGGTTTCTAATTCACATTTGGGTGAAGACTACTTGAATACTGGGACTGAGAACTACTTAAGACTGCTTAAAATTTTTTAAAATCCTATTTTCTTTCACCAGAACCTCTCTCTGAAAATATGGGGAGGGAGGGGAAGAGTTAAACTTCTCATTCTAGGGAGAACTTACTGTGTTCTCTCAGGGGTTTTCTCCCTAGATTAGAAAACAATCTGTCTCAAACAAGATCATCTACGTATCTCTGAAATTCCTATTTCTTAAAGCATCATGCAGTATGTTTTTTGGATCATTTTGTCTTGTGCTAAGTTGTCTTATATTGAAGGCACAGCAACACCTTTGCCTTGTCAAAAGCCCCTTGCAAGTTCTTGTCCAGTCATCTTCCTCTGCATCTCTCTCCTGCATCACCTTTCAAAGCTATTGGTGACCACCTG
Source organism: Chlamydotis macqueenii (assembly GCF_036417535.1). Lineage (NCBI taxonomy): Eukaryota > Metazoa > Chordata > Aves > Otidiformes > Otididae > Chlamydotis > Chlamydotis macqueenii. Next base: position 28,410,253 of record NC_141559.1, read on the forward strand.
TCTGTGACCACCTCCTCTCTCTGCTTTCTCAGTGCACCTGGCCTTGGCTCTTCCAGTTGTTTCTCTGTGCTCTGTCTGGAGCTCCCTTCCTCCTTGGGTCATTTCCTTTTCTCAGAAACACATGGAATCAGTGCGATTTTTGCTTTATCTTGGCTGTCCATTAAATGCTGTGTCTAAGGGCTAATAGATGGATAATGCAGAAGTTCCTGTGAAAGCTTTTTAAATTGGTGAAACAGAGCTGCGGATGTTTAGTATCAATATGCCAGTTCTTTATCAGCTGCCGTGGTTCATATATGAGATTTATGGAATTCAAGCAGATAAACTACATTAGCCTCTGGTTGGACTTGAAGCTTTTAAGTCTTTCTTAGCTTCTCACATCCCATGCTCTGAAATACAGCTTGTCTAGATTTGGTAATGCTAGTGATAGTGCAGCAAGTGCTGTAATACTGCTGTGCAGCCATCTGAGACCCTACATCCAGGGTGGACCGCAGTAACGGATGTGATGCTACTGAAGTACCTAGTATAATACCTCATTTAAAGATGTATTAAATGACCTTTTTTCCTCTGGAATTGGATATTAAAAGACCTTCTTTTGCTCTGGAATTGGGCATGTGTGTTCTCTGCTCCCAACTTAGGAAGAATCAACTTCTAATTCTTCACTGGGAACAACTTTTGAAAGAAGAATGGCAGCAAGCGCCATTTGCTGCGGTTCTCAAAGGAAATGTAAAGCTTGGCCCTCTGCGTAACGGTAACTTCTTTTAATGCTGAGTGATGATTCTCACTGTAGTTAATATTTCATAACCAGTCAGAGTGTTTCCTGAAGAGAGCTTTAATATAGTGGGCTCTGGTCTCGGGAACACCTTAAGGGCTCGGTACTTATCTGAGCTCTGACTGAGTGGAGCACAAATTTTCTCTTCTCTGTGTCACTGCTCATGTTTGCAGAGCTTTCAGCTGTGCTTCTATTTGCTTATTAACATTTTTTTTCCAAATATTTTGTCCTGCAAGCAACTCTTAGGTGTCTCCTAATTTTGTAATCGCATATGTGCAAGTAAGGTTGAAGTAGATACAGGTTTATTTTGGTTAATTGTTGTCCCGAGGTACTGTACAGCATTTCTACTTTGGTGTTTCTAGAAGTCAGAGAAAGTTATACTGAGTTTAATTTTTTATTCCATGATAGCTACAGTATAAATACCACATTGCTACAGCAATAAATAGCACAGAGAAGTAGGTGTTAACACTGTTTTGGTTCCTACATTAGTATCAATTTTTTTTTTTTTCTGGAATCTAATGTGGCTCTTCCATTCCTTATTTTGTTAGCTCATTATGTACAGCCTGGGCAGACCTATTGCTCTTGGCCACTGTTTGGTGTTTTTAGCATAAGCAGCTCTTAGGCAACTACTTCTTTTATTTTTTTCTGCCGCCCCCCCCCCCCAACACTATCGGCTATGGAAGTGACCACTTGTATTGGTCCCTAACACACTTTGGGGTGGCTGTAGTTCTATCGAACTGCTTGCTTGTCATTATATTTTTGCCACTGGATTTTCTCCAGAAGGAGAGGAGAACAGTTATTTCTGCTAGGCTGAGTTAGGCCTGTGGTAGCTGGGTTGAGTTCTAAGCCGTGAGCTCCAGGGGCTGTAGAGGGGTACGATGGCTGACCGCTGCCGTGATTGAGCCAGCGGCACTGCATCTTCACACTGTGGTTTCTGGGGAAGGGCAAAGGGTGGGCACGTAGTAATCACTGGGAAATTTAATTTATTGGTTAATAAACTAATTAGAAGTTCTCTGATGAAAGCTGCTTCTAAAGAGCAAAATGTTATTTTATTTGTGCAATAGACCTGGAAAGAAGGTGGCTCAGTGTGTCTGTTCCTCAGTGGAAACATGCCTGGTGGTGCTGCTCTTCGGCGTGATGCTGGTACCCTTCCTGAACATTGGGGTCCAATGCAATACCACCCTCGGTGGTATTTAACCACTATTTTTGATTGTGTTTGTTATAGTATGTGTGTATCTATCTATCTATATTTTATTAGTTTTGTTGATTTGGGTCGCTGTTTCTTACCGGCAGAGATGAGGAAGAGCTAAAGAATGACCTGGTTCAGATGCTGCAATGGAAGTGAATTTGAAAGAAACACACACGTCTGGGAACAGCAGGACATGTTTGCTCTATAGAGTGGCTAGATACGTTGCTCTAATCTTTGTGCCAAAGACTTGAAATGTTTTCAAAAACCTCGTAAATTGCGTGATACAGCCTTTTCTGTTCTCTTGGAGCATGTGGGAGTTTGATGCTTTATTCTTTGGAAAGGTATATTAATTTGATGTTTATCAGAAAGGTTTTGGTTGACTCATGTGGAGTACTCCGTAAAGGTGTAACAGGAGCAGGACAGGGATGAAACCTGTAGTTTGATTATTCACGATTCAGAGAAGCACAGTGTCAAACAAGTGCAAGGTCCTGCACCTGGGTCATGGCAATCCCAGGCACAAATACAGGCTGGGCGGAGAGTGGATCGAGAGCAGCCCTGAGGAAAAGGACTTGGGAGTGCTGGTGGACGAGAAGCTCAACATGAGCAGGCAATGTGCCCTTGCGGCCCAAAAGGCCAACCGCATCCTGGGCTGCATCAAGAGAAGCGTGGCCAGCAGGTCGAGGGAGGTGATTCTCCCCCTCTACTCTGCCCTGGTGAGACCCCACCTGGAGTACTGTGTCCACTTCTGGAGCCCCCAACACAAGAAGGACATGGACCAGTTGGAGAAGGTCCAGAGGAGGGCCATGAAGATGATAAAAGGGCTGGAGCACCTCTCTTATGAGGACAGGCTGAGAGAGTTGGGGCTGTTCAGCCTGGAGAAGAGGAGGCTCTGGGGAGAGCTTATAGCGGCCTTCCAGTACCTCAAGGGGGCCTACAAGAAAGATGGGGAGAGGCTGTTTAGTAGGGCCTGTTGCAATAGGATGAGGGGTAATGGTTTTAAAATAGTGTGGGGTAGATTTAGATTGGAAATTAGGAAAAAATTTTTTACGATGCGAGTTATAGAACACTGGAACAGGCTGCCCAGAAAGGTGGTGGAGGCCCCATCTCTGGAAACATTCAAGGCCAGGCTGGATGAGGCTCTGAGCAACCTGATCTAGTTGGGGATGTCCCTGCTCCTTGCAGGGGGGTTGGACCTTTAAAGGTCCCTTCCAACCCTAACCATTCTATGATTCTATGATTCTAAGTGATATAAATATTAATGGTAGCGGAAAACAGAAGATTTTGGAGGTTAAAAAAGGTAAATTGGAATGATTTATGAACTCCTAGGAAACAACACCCAAGCAAATAGTGGGATTTGAAGGCTGAGTTTGTTTGCCTTTACCTTTTTTTTTTTTTTTTTTTTTTCTTTCTCTCCCCCTCCTCCCCTTCTCCCAAGGATTTGTATATACCGATGTATGCAAGGGGCTGGGGCTGTCTATAGCCAAAGGCTTTTAGAAAGTACTTTGCCTAGGTCTTTGTTTCATCCCATTGAATCAGGCAGATGTTAAAAGGTTTTGAAAAGCTCCCCGCTCATACATGCTGACTGGATTAATGAGGCACTTCCCGGCTCAGAGCATAATTTTTATATGCTATTTATGTTTTTAAATTCGAGAAAAAATGTTAGGTCCTATTTTTTATTCCTCCTCTTTGATATAAGTATTCTATTTACGTTTTCAAACTTCACTATTGACTATTTCTTATTAATTTTAAAGGAATTTAGAGCCTTTTTCTAGATATTTTCTAGATATCTGCTCCAACAAATCTGTGGTGCTGATGTGAAAGGATGCATGAAATTTCTGCAGAAGTTTAAGGCACTGTGGAAAAATAAACTAAACTGAAACAAAATAATAAAACCAAGAACTCCTTGGTGACTAGATACTGTAGTCAGTAGAAGCTGTATGTGTAATGTCTTTTTAAAAGCACAGAGAATATTTTTGTTATCCATCCTAAGTAAGTGGAAGCACTGTGCAAAAGTATTTTTTTTTAATTATTATTTTTAATGAAGTTACTTCCACCCAGGTGGTCAGCATCTAAAACCTGTAAAGCAGATGGTTCTCTCCAGGACGATGAAGAGCAGAACTGCAGAGTGCAGTCTAATGGTGCCAGACCATGGAGGGCAATCTGCTGCCTGAGCTTGCCTTAAAAGAAAAATGGGAACAACCCTGAATTCACAGATGAAAAATAGTGACAGATCAAAGGGGGGCAGAACATAATTTACTGGATTATTTCTTGGGGAACACAAAGAAATACTTGAATAGCAATAGGTGAGAATGGATTTTAAATAGATAATTGTGCTTGAGGTTAATTCCCTGCTTTTGCCTATTGAGTTGCTAAACAGTACAGTGAGGAAAGATGACCACTTTTAAAAGCCATAGCCCCTTTTTTTTTGTGATAAACCCATAAATACATGATTTGCTGAGCACCTGGCATGCAAATAGATGTAGAAGGAATACTTCTGTTCCTGGCCTTACAGCAAGCCTTGTAAATCTTGCGTTCTCCACTTTCTCCCCTTTTCTGAAGGCAGCATCCGGTCGTTTTTGCAGTCACATATTTGTTTAAGGGATTTCTTTCCTCTCCTGTTGTGCTCTTTAAACTGCGGAGTTTACTACAGATAATCTAACTGGACCTTGTGTCAAAATGGTGCTGTTTCCCTTCTCAATGTGGAAGCATCTTTTTCTTTGGCCTTCAAGGAAATTTCTTATCTCTTTAGCAGACATACAAGCACAACTTGAAAGGCCTTTACGTAAGAAATTTGGATGTGCTTGCATGAGCTGCTTCTTTCATCTCCTTCAGCACATCTGTATCTTGCTTGTCCTTGGAAGACTTGTGGTGTCCTATCTGAGAGGAGGGATGGGTTTACATCTCAGAATAGGCTACGAAGGCAGCATAGTGTTAATTTAATGTCTCTGTAGCAAGTGGCTAGGTTTGATGAAAGTTTGGCAGCAGATGGAAACTCAACAAGGAGTGAAAGCGAGAAGGAATGTGTCTTGCAGCATCCCTGGCTGGAGAGGATTCTTGAAGGCATGCATTGCATCAGTTCTTCCCATGATTAATGACTGTTGTTCCATCCTAAAATTTAAGATGTGAGGTGTTTTTCCTTTTGAATTAATTTTGTTTGCAGCAGTAAAAATTCTGGTGTGTAACACAGTGCTTTGATCTATGCAGTTGTCCTTTTCGAGGAGCTGATGGATGAAAGAATATAATTAATTTATAAGCACATGTTGCCTTGTCCTTGGGGTCTTCTTTTGTATTTTGCTTTTATGCTTTCTTTTGCTCATGTACGTGTGAGACTGTCAGAAAGAAATGCAAGATTTTATTGTCTTGTTTAGACTAACGCTTTTTCAGCTCCTATACTGAAACATCTGAGAGAGAGCAGGTACCAATATATTTTCTTCCAGGGTTGAACTTAGGGGCTTCTCCACTGTCAGTGTTGCTTGGGACTCTCGTCAAAGCCTTGCTGATGGTGTCCTGTTTATCTGACTGTAGAGGACTGGTGTAAGGCAGGTGATTGGGGGGCTAAACAACAACGCTAAAACACAAGCCTTTTCCTTGGGGGGCTTTTTTTTTTTTTTTTTTTTTTTTTTCCTTCTTCTTTTTCCTCCCTCCTCTGAGATGACCAGTTTCTCCTTCTGAAAAGACCTTTAACATCTGTACTGGAATGGTGTTCCCCATTGCCCAGCCTCTGTGGCTGCGTGTGAAGGAGGGGAGGGCTTGAGCTGATGAGTGGGCTTCATTTTATCTGTATATCCACTGCAGAGGAAGGTTGTTGCTAGATGTTTGGATGTGTCACTACATCAGTGAGATAGCAGAAATGGAGATGAAGTGGTAGGGGTTAATGTCCCTGCTGTGATGTATACACACAGCTGACATGGAACAGCTGATTCGGAGGAGGACAGTCCTGATGATCAATGAACATACATGCAAGAGTCTGTTCTAGGGATCTAATTCGGTCATGTATTTAGCATCACCTGAATTTACTGTAATATTTAATTCTTTCAATCTCTATCATCTGAGCGTTCATTATTGTAAATTATTATTTAATAAAAGTAGTAGTGAGCCGTGCTAATCAGATTGCAGTACCATTACTCCAAGCTCTCTGCAGTCATCAGGTAAAAGACAGTTACTGCTTCACAAATCGGCATCTCCCACTAGTTCTTGTCCCCTCTGTTGTAGGTTGTTGTTGTTGTTGGGATTTTTTTGTGTTATGTGTAATAACTGATGCTAAGTAATCAATGGAAGAATTTGAGCTAAACAGCATTTGGGGCAAAATTCTTTCTGTGCTACATTACTCATCAAATTTTGGTGCAAATGGAAAGGGCAGTGTTAATATATTGCAGTTTTCCTAACCAGTCAAGAGTGAAGATACCAATTTTTTAGTCCAAGCAATGTTTAATCTTTCTAAAGAAAGGATTATAAAGCCTTCTCTTTGACTTTGTGTTGTTCTTGTTCTTGAATGTGTTTTTGAGGTGACTTTAGCCTTTGCTTTGAACTTATGATTGTGTGGGCATTGGAGAAGTCGTGTTGTATGGTTTGTTTTTGCTTCTTCCGAAGAAGAGTAGAGTGTGTGTCACTTCATATGACTTGACATTTTTTCTCAGGGTATAAAGAGAGGGAGAGAGCAGGAGAATGGAAGGTGGAAGGAGGTAGCACATGTACTTGATACATGGTCTGTCAGCATTTCTTGACAAGCAACAGAAATTGTGCTTTGAAAGTCACAAAGGACAAGAAAAGGGGCTTCAAGCCTTCATATTTTCTTTATCGTTCATCTGCATTAAGTAACGGTTGTTGGTGGTGCTGCGCTTCTGTAACCAAATAAAGTCCATGTGTCACTTAATGAATCCAGTCTCAGGAAGACCTTGACCCTGTATCCGACCCCTCTGGAAGACTGGCCCTTGTTTGTCAGCTAAGTCCTATGAACTTCTACCTGATTTGGGATGGTGGTGCCCAGATGTTCAGGCAGAATAGCAAGGGGCTGTTCTGTTCAGCTGGGTGCATTGGGTTTGTATTGTGCTAAATACATTTCTAGTATGGTAACAGTTAAGCAGATTTTTTTCAGGTTCAGCTGCAAGACCAGTAATGTGTGGTGCTGACCATGTCACAGAAGAGGAAACTCTGCTTTTAGATCATTACGTGAAAGAGAAGGATAAACATGCAGTGGTGTTGATCCAACGAAAAGACAGATATTTAGCATATATGTGACAACTTAATTTCATCTTTTCTATAAAATCTTTTTAAAGCACTTTTGCCATGATTTTTGAAACTTGTTTGATATAGAAATGTTTCTGCTGTCTCAATCAGACTTTAGACCTAGAATTGCAATATGGGCAGTATCATGAAGATGATGTGAAGATTATAGTATGGACCTTATGACCATTTTGATTCTAAGAATATATGAGACAGCTTTTGCAAAGGCAGACTGGTACAGCGAAGGAAGTAAAGAAAGAGAAATCTGAAGGGAGACCAGTTCAAAGAACTATATATGGAGATTACAGAAATCTTAAAAATTGAATTAGAGGAGAAATTGGTTCCAGCTCTTTATCCCCAGACACAAACTGTAGTAGGAAGCAACTGGAATGACTAACAGTGCATAATTGACCCTCCCAGTTTTAATGTGCGTCTTCAGACAAACTTTTTTTTACTTTTTTTAAAGAGGCCATTACTGAAGATGGTGATTTTTACTTGTATCCAAATAGGTTAGATTTTGTAGGGAAATTGAGCATCTGCAAACTAGGTTGAGAGAAACAAAACTATAGAGCAAGTTTAGTTTTATTTCTATATTAAATGCAATATTATATAAAATTAAGTATATATGAAGAAAAAGGGATGAGGCTGTGGGTTTTTTTTATGTTTAGGTTTTCATTATCTAAAATGGGATTCTCAATATAAAATAAGAATGTTCTTTTAATTATTTTTTTTTTTTTTTAAAGAAAGAAAGAAAGGAGCGGGGAACCTGACAATGATCTCTCAACAAAATACATGTATATAAAATCGACTTCAGGGATATTTCTGAATGTCATGGAGAAATAGCCTTGCTCTTCTTAGAGTATTGGTTTACACAGTTCTTCTATCCTAATTGGTAGTGTACACTGTGTTATTGTGTTAGGATATGTGCACCGAATATTTATGACTGGTCTCTTGAAACTGAAACAATAAAACTTGCTGTTCTTGGAAAACTATCTAAGGATCATACAAATGGTTGGTTGGCCTTTGCTAACATGCTTTGAGGAATACGATTTAGACCCTAGATGCCTAGTTGAGATTGCAGGGTGTTGTAGTTTTGTTTAGTGAGGGGGGGCCTAAGGTGGCAGCTTCTGTAGGAAACTGCTAGAAGTTGCTCCCCTTTGTTCAGTGGACTTGGTCGGGCCTACGGCGGACCTGCTGCTGGCCAAGGCCGAGCCAATTGGTAGCAGAATGTTCCATGATAACACCTCTGTGATAATGTATTTAAGAAGGGGAAAACAGGAAAAAAAAAAAAAAAAAAAAGAGAAGAGAAGATGTGAAGAAGCTGAGCGGGGGCAGAGGCGCAGAGAGGGAGGCGTGAGGCTTGTGGGCTTTGCAGGCCTCACCCTCTGGCCTCTTGCCAGGCAGCCGACTGGGCCCAACTCAGCCCAGCCCGGCTGCAAGAAGTGGAGAGGAGATGAGCTGGATGATGTGAAGAGATTCTGAGAGGTGTCTGCCAGCCTGTTGTGAAGAGCTTTTCTTGTGAGACAAACAGCTGCAGATGCCAAGGTCAGTGAAGAAGGAAGGGGAGCAGTAATGCGGCTCCTGGTCAAGATTCCCCTGCAGCCTGTGGTGATGACCATGGTGGAGCATGTTGTCCCCCTGCAGCCCATGGAGGTGTCCACGGAGGAGCAGAGATCCACCTGGAGCCCGTGGAGGACCCCACACTGGGACAGTTGGATGCCTGAAGGAGGCTGTGGCCCATGGAGGGCCCGCTGGGGCAGCTGTTCTGGAGGGACTGCACCCCATGGAAGAGATGACCCACACCAGAGCAGTTCCAGGAAGGACTGTGGCGCGTGGGAGGGACCCCACAACAGAGCAGGGAAGGAATGTGAGGAGTTCTTCCCCCGACCATGAAGCAGCGGCGTAAAACAACGTGTGATGAACTGACTGTGACCCCTATTCCCTCTTCCCCCCTGTGCTGCTCAGGGAGGGGGAAGGTAGTAGAAATAATGTTAAGCTTGGGAAGAGGGAGGGGTGGGGGGAGGTTATCTTGTTCTCTGTCTCATTATCCTGCTGTTTGTAGTAATAAATGAATAGTTTTCCCCAAGTCAAGTCTGTTTTGCCCGTAACGGTAAGTTTAAGGATTTTCTCCCCGTCCTTATCTCAAACCTCGGGCGGTTTTTCTTATATTATCTCCCCCTATTCTCTCGGAGGATGGGGGGAGTGAGAGAGAGACTGTGTAGTCTGGTCCCGATCGGGGCTGAACTCTGACACAGGGGATGCCCCACAATCAGTAGCTTGTCACTAGGGCAGGATGCCCCTTTACCTGCTACAGCTGTAGGTGAGGGGTTTTTGAGAGACAGGCATGGTAGTTACTGAAAACAGTAACTGAAATGCCAGCGAAAGAATTCCTTGTCCGTGATTTTACCTGTGGTAAAGGGCCAGTATGCCTATTTGCATATTCCCCAGCGAGTCTAATCAAAACAACAGAGTTCAAAATAGCATTGTGTTACCTCCGCAACACATTTGTTTTTTTTGACAAGAATATTGCAGTGTCTTTGTACTAAATGGTATGAAGCAGATGCCTCTTGGAATTTCTGCATTTTGGTGTAAGCTTGTTTCTAGGAGGGTTAAACTTCTTTTAAAGCATGAGCTCTGTGGTGTGGGTGGATGGCCCATGCTGGTTCCCACTGCTGAGAGATCCTCTGCGCGGTGGGGTGGCTCTTGCTGCGGAGTGGAGGTGAGGAGAGTCTCTGCAATTCATTGCCTGGGTGTCGATGTCAAGAAAAACAAACCAACCCATAATTCCTCTCTGGAATCGCCTACAGAGGTATCTGACTCATGTTGTGTAGCTGATGCTTTTGTCATATAGGTAACGGATCGTTGCTGGCAAGCAGTACTCTCCCTTGTTGGGCTAATCGTGGGCAGCACTCGGCTGTTGTGCAGATGTTTGCCAGATGGCTGATGTGCTGCTAGGGAACTTGACCTGCAGCTTTGGCAGTAATGTCTGCAGCCAATGTGTCTTGTCTCAAGTTGCACCAAGAAGAAGATAAGGTTAAGAGGGACAACCAGCTGTCAAGAGTTGTAGTCATCTTCCTGGGCAAATCCTCTCCTCTGTGAGAAATGCTGATTGGCAGGGTGAGAGTACGCATCAAACCTGCAATGATGTGCAGCATGTGGTTACAAACATTTGGGACAACCAGGGACTTTTTTTTGCAGTTATTAAAAGAGCCTGCCCTGAGGTTTTGCAGCAGTATGCAAACAGGAGACCACCTTGCAGGGTGTTTGGAAGAAGTACGTGGCTTTTGCTGTCCGTCTGGAGTTTTGCCGGCTGAACTTTGGCCATTCTGACAAACCATTAGCTGATGAACCGTTAGCAACCAAGTGGATGCAGGCATATTGAGTCTTTGGGTAGGAGCTTCGCCCTGCTGCTGAGAGGGTGCTGTCAGTGCACCTTTGAGACCTTGCCAGTCTTCGGGGTACAATCAATGACTTTTGCATGGGGTTTCTGTCAGTAAAACTGAGGTAAAGCAAACCGTTAGTATTTTCTGGGTGCATGTATACCTATAACTCATGGCAAGCATGTAGGGAAAAAAAAAAAAAAGAGGAACTTCTTTGTTGTGCTTCAGTGTAGATTATGTGGTTCACTGGAATTAATACATGCTGCTAAAGTTTTCCTGAGGCTTGCTTTTTTAAATTTTTCTTTTTTCCTGAATGTACAGCACTTAGTTTGTAGTATCATAGCTAGTAATGCTTGTTATTGAGCCAAAGCTGTGATGATAGTAGCATGCTGTTTTCAGAGAAAAAAGGCAACTGATGGTCAGTAATTAGAAGGCTTTTGGCTGCCAGTTACACACCTGAGATATTACAGCTGTACGGTATTTCTAGACCAACTGGGAGGAGAGCTTTTCTAAGGGCTTGAGAGGCAAAATTTTAAGGATTTCGAAGATGTTTAGGGTGCCCTGTGACAAATGCTTTCTCTTAATTGACACTTATCAAGGACATGTTATCACAGACTAGTTGAGACTGGAAGAGACCTCTGAAGCTTATCTGGTCCAACCCCACTGTTCAAGCAGGTCCACCTAGAGCCAGTTGCCCAGGACCATGTTTGGACAACTTCTAAATGTCTCCTAGGCTGGAGACTCCGCAACACCCTGGGCAACCTGTGTCAGTGTTCGCAGGGAAACGTGTTCCTTGATGTTCAGAAGGAACATCCTGCATTTCAGTTTGTGTCCTTTACCTCTTGTCCCATCACTGGGCAGCACTGAATACAGCCTTCTGTCCTGCAGGCTAAAGAGTCCCAGCTCTCTCAGCCTCTCCTCGTAGGAGAAATGCTCAGCCCTTTAGTGACCTTTGCAGCCCTTTGTTGGACTGTCTCTGATATGTCTGTGTCCATCTTTTACTGAGGAGCACAGAACTGGACCCAGCACTCCAGGTGTGTCCTCACCAGAGCTGAGTAGAGGGGAAGGATCCCCTCCCTTGACCAGGGAACCATTGCCCTTCATTGTAGCAAGGGCACATTGCTGGCTTGTGACAGCCTCTGTGAGAGTGATGGAATCCTCTGCCATTTTAGAAATTTTTTATTTGTGGCTTTAATTTGTGTCATGATGTATAGTTGTTCTTTCTGGTTCTCTTCACATTTGTGTATCTAAGGCTATAACTTACAGCACGGCATTTGATTAGTAGACGTATTGGCAGTTCTGCAGGCAGTGCAATATTGACTCCTGCAGTCTGGACCTGCGGGACCAAACAACACGTATGAAAGAAAGCTAAACAAAGCCAAGTTATGCACAGCACATAGCCATAGGCACAGTCGGCTGTGTTGTGTTGTCATGTGAGTGGGAGAGCCGTGACACCTAAAAGGAACGAGGGAGAAGGCAAACCTGTCTTGTACTGCCCTCTAAAAGCAATTTATGTATCTGCAATACCATCTTCTGTTCCCTACAGTATGATTAAAGCTTGCTGTGTATTGATGTTTTCTTCACGGTGACATTAGGTACCGGAGTTAACCACCTTTGTAGCTTGTAAATAGCTGTGTGAATTAGGGGTTTCTTACCTAGAGTTTCAGAATTGATGCAATGCTCCCTCTTACAGGCTTTATCCTGATGGTAAGTCCTTCTTAAGGCATGTATTGAGGGGAAGATAACCCAGCAATTTTACACTGACTTGTGTTGTCACACAACTTGTCTGTTACTTGTGTTGTCTGCTTTCTGTGAACACATTATGTGATCTGATTTTTCTTTTGTCGTTTCGATGCCGTTCGCATCTCAACCAAGGACAGGACGCTGAGGGCAATGTTGGTCACCGATTGCAGAGTTAAGGAGGAGAGATGTATAAGCAGGAGTTTGGCCGTCAGGTTGGTCCAGTACAAAGCTGGCTACAGCATTCCTGCTAAGTATGAAATGATTGACCTTTCAGCATCTAGTGAGGGAGATGCAAGGAGGTTGATCAGAAGGAAGAGGGGAGCCAGGCAAGAGAAGTGAGCAGATGCAGTGGCTAATAGATTGCATTTTGCAGAATTGTCTGCTCCATTCTCTCCCGATGCAAGTACAGCTGCTGGTCTGTGTGTGCAGATGTTGGAGATGGGACGTAGCTCTGATGAAGGGCAACAGCAATAGAAAGGCTGCTAGGTTACATCCTTCCATGCTGGAATTCAGCACGGGAAGTGACAACAAATTTCAGGAGAATGTCACAGGAAACCATAACTTAAAGGTATCTTTGTAGTATTGCAGTCAGTTTGTTCTAGGGCTGACTGGCTGCATCAGAGCTTGCGTGTCGTGCAGGCTGGGCACCTACGTAATCTGAACATCGCTGAGGTCACCAGGCTTGCAATTCTCACCAAAACTCTGTCAGCCTTGTAATGCTAAGATGAGGTGGCCTGAGCACTGCTGAAGGAAGTGCCTCTTTGCAGAAGGCGTGGAGGTTTATCGAGAGACAATGTATACAATATTGTCATTAATTATGTTGGCATAAAAGAGTGGGCATGTGCTAATAAATTTTGCTGAGGACACTGCGGGAAGCACTGTCAAATAGAGAAGGACTGGAAATGAGGAAATAACTGGAATGTGTTAAATGTCGCAGTAGTAGAAATAGGATGAAATCCTTAGTTTTCTATGTGAAGCTGAGAGTTTCTGTTGTGAGCAGGTTGCTCATCAGCTTGTCTGTGGAAGAGAAAGTCCTGGCTTTCGTAGTTAATTGCAGAATGGCTGTAAGTGTGAACAAGACAAATTCCATCCTGTCTGGAAAGGCATTTCTAGTAAACACAGAAAAGTGTTGAGCTGATTTTCGTCAGTGTGTGGTTCAAAGCCCTGGTGAAACTTGTCTGGAATAAAGCATGTATTTCTGATTGTTTGTATTCAAGATGAAATTAAACAGAAGCAGATATAGAGAAAATGTTCCAAGGATTAAGGGTGCAGAAGTGGTGGAATGGGGCCGACTGAAAATAAAAGGTTGGCGGGAAAAAGCTGGAGGGAAGATGACCTATTTTATTTAAAAGTCAGGGTTGGTACAAGAATGGATGGTCACCTATTAATAAAGAGGTGGGAGTTAGAAGAAAAGTTCCTCGTCTTCAGAGCCAAACTGTTCTGGAAGTATTCCACTAGAATTAGTAAGGACAAAGAATGAATTTGCTTAAAATTGAACCGGGGTTTTTTTTTTTTGTTTGGTTGGTTTTGGTTTTTTTTTTTGTTAATCAGGATTTGAGGACTGTGGGCTTTGATCCCCTTCAATCCTATATTGCAGTGCCTCTAAAAATCATAATTGAGTGTTTATATGTGTCTTTAACATGATGTCTTTACTGATTAAAGGTGTGGGATTTTTTTTAATTTTAAAATATTTAATCTTTATATGTGCTTGTGACTTGAACTGGTACTGCTGTAAGAAAAAGCATGTGAATTCTAGTGAGAGGTGTAAATCATCAGCTGAACTGTTTTCAGTGCATGAATGAATTCTTTGTATAGTATGGTATCACTGGAAGATCTTTAGGTTTCTTTCCTCTGAGGGCTTCAGAAAGCAATCTTAGGGCAGAAGTAGTCACATGGGATGTTTTTATTAACGCATGAGCCGGAGGTATTGTGATGATTTCTTTTAAGATTTCATTTTACACTATAAAAATGGAAGTGTGTGCAGATAAATTCAAAAGCCCGTCTTTAAAGTAGCTCTAAGCTAGCCTTAGACTAGAGTGAGGAAAGCACCTATTGAACAGCAACAACAAGTCTTCAAAGTGAAAAAAATTTGCTTCACTATCTTGAAAATTTAGAAGTACAAGTCTGTTCTTGTAAACACTTCCAGTTGTAGGTGCTGGTGACAGTTGGTGCTTCTGCCTGATTTGCAGGGGTTCACTGGTCATGGAGCAGAAGTAAGAAGGAAAACAGAAGAGTCAAAGAGCTATCTGTTTCATGAAATAGTATTTCCTTTTCAAAACACCGCTGGTGTACTTAGAGGTTTTAAATTTTATTGTATTGTGAATTGTAATTTAAGCCATTGGAGGTGTTATGGCAGAAGTCCAAAAGGAATTTTGTCAGATTTTGCAGTGTGGAGGCTGTAAAGATCGGACCAGGAGTCTCTCACTGTATTTAATCTCTGCAAGATTAGCATTGTGTACAAGTGACAGGGACATGAACTTATGGCATCTCAGATAACTTTAGCCGTAGAGTCATCTTTAGGCTTTGTCTCCTTCCAGTTTCACTTGTGTAGAATGAACTAGGGAGCCCCCTCTAATGCGCTTAAAATTACAGCATAGACAAGGTACACATCCGTGCCTGAGCTTGTGATTGTAAGGAATGTGATTTAAAGTCAGATAGCCCCAAAAAAGGACACAAGCACACAAACTAGGTGTGAATTTCTACTTCCTCTGCTGTTCCTGAAGTCTTGCTTCCTGTCCAGGCCTCTGCCCCCGGCAGAGCCAGCAGCGTAGGCTGCTTGTCAGCACAACCCAGACATTTCACAGCTGCCTCTTCATTAGCTTTGTCTCGTTACGTGAGCTCCTGAGTTGAAACCCTGGCTTATGATTTTGCTGAATTGCCAATTACGTAGTTTGACACATGAAGTTGCTGGGGACACTGCTTGAATTTATCACAAGCTGAATGTTTTGGGTTGGGTTTGGTTTTTGTTTTGTTTTTTTTTTTTTTTCCTTGAGAGTTTGCGTTAGCCTTGTGTATCTCAAATTGATATGCAGAGTTGATAGGTATTTAACAGGAATCCAGCTCCTGTAGAAAGATTGTTCTGATGCCCCGCTTGAAGCCCCCCTGTGCCTGGTGCTGCATGCCTCGGAAGAACCCCCAGGGAAAGTGAGCAGCTCCGTGCTTGAATCCTGGTGAGAGAGAGACAGAGTGCAAGGCTTCAGCATGGAGCCATCTGTTGAAAGCAGGAGAAAACCAGAACATTGCTCTTCGAAAATCTCGACAGTCCATCCTTAGCACTGCATGTGGCAAGATTCCTGGGGAGAAATGTGCTACTATGGTCTCTAATTGAAGATGATGATAACACATAGGGAAAGAAGGCTGAATTCTGGTACTGAGTACTGGACTTTGCAACCTTAAAATGTTCTTTTAACTCTTTTACCGTGCCTACAATTTAGTACTGTTGTTTGGGTTTATGTAGACAGTTTAGATAGTTGGTTTTTGGTTTTTTTTTAAATTATTTTAATGAGGTAAAAAAAAAAGCCCTGGTGAAGTTCTATACTTTCACTTCAAATGGATGGGGGAAATCGAATATTAAAAGACGAGGTCAATTGCATTATTTTTATTTACTCTTGTCTATCTTTTGGCAATACATACCCAGTGAAGGAATAGTAGTGTGGTGTCAGCAGAAAAGGAGAGCAGCCTGAGTATCGTAAATCACCAATACTTGGCACCCGTGACATGGCTGAGTGGGCCAGATAACTGGAGTGGGCACTCTGCAAACTGAGCACGTGGGTAGTAGTGCTGGCAGCCAAACCTCTATCCCATCACTTAAGAATATCGAATATGCTGGGAAGAGGAGGCCAGGCTAGGGGCACAGGAGTATCTGATGGGAATGTCCATCTGTTCTCCCTGCTGATGAGGTTACATGCCTGTGATTTCTTGCTTGGAGAAACTTGAGTAAATAAATAATAGTTTTTTAAAAAGCTTCTATGACTAATAACAACAACTTGTGCCAAAAGAGGATGCTATCAATTTGGGGGGGGGGGGGGGGGGGGGAAGAAAGATATCTTTCCTGTGGATCATTCAGCATCTGTGTAAAACGATTTTTGCTTTTCTCCGTTAAGATCTTTTAACACTTTGGTGTCTTACTCAAACCAATAACTGCAGAGTTTGGATCTGCTAATGCACTTGTTCTTACAGCTACTCTTCCCAACTGGGAAATGCAGCGCTCTTAACATAATCTCCCGCTGAGGCTATCAACCTTGCTATTACGCGTTGGGGGACTGAATTGCAGGGAGCTGATTTGAAGAAGACGTAGGTTCATTTCTGCAAATGTGTGCTGTGATTGTTTCTTTATTTTAGCACCACGTGTCTGTCATGAACCAGAAAAATGCAGAGCTGTCATAGCTGGAAAGGTGGTCAGCTTTCTGCAACCCATGCAGTAGTATGTATGGAGTAAATTACAATTCCAGTAGCTAATTTGGTCCGTGAGTTTGGTAGGATGGAAAATAGAGGACAAATGCCATTATAAGATTGCTTACTTTTAATTAACAGTAATTAGTTTTAATTAAGAGTAGTAAGAAGATGGGCACTGATATTTCTAAAGCATTTTCATTAGTTTTACAAGGTTTCCAAAGTTATTCCATGTTTCTAGACTCTGAAAGTTAATAAAACAGGTTTAAGTTATCTTTTCCTCTTGTGACTCTCAGCATCATAAGGTCACAGAGACTTTTTTTACACTAATATTAGGGAAGAAGAAATGTTTTCTTTGGTATGTACGCTTTTCTTGTCACTTACAATGGCTTGCCTAGTCATCTGTTCAGAGTCATGAGGCAACATGCTGTCTTTTGTGATCTTTTGTTGAGTCTTCTGTTTTGGAAGGCCAGCATAGCCCACCCAGCCCTCTTTATGAGTCCATCCAGAAGTGATTTGTTGTGTGAAGACATGGTTTGAGTCTTAGAAGGGAACAAGGAATTGCTGGAATTTCTTTACGCTTTTGGGGATTTATGGTTAGGGAATATCATCGGGGAGGAATAACTCTTTTTATTTACAGCACTTTTTTTTTTTCTTTAATGTAGGAAGAATTTAGTATATACTTATTTGTATTGTGTGAATGTTTTCAGGTTTTGGCGTGATCCTGATGATGGAGAAATGTCAATATCTGCTGCATCTGATGACTTAATGATTTTCTTTCCTGAGAGAGTACATAAGGAGTACTCTTGAAGAATAAACTCTGTTGCAGCATACCATATAGTTATTTTGCTTGTATGTAAGTGCAGAGAAACTAATGCCTTCAGAAACATGTGGAGGCATTTAATTATCAGGATCATTTGTTATTCTTATTTCATTTGCTCTTAAGGAAAAAAGCAAGGGGAGAAGAAAAAAAAAAAGCCAAAACCCTCCTGGGAAACCAAAAGCTTTTTAGACATGTTTTGTGGTTGATGTTTCATGCTTGTTAACTTCAGGGTTTGGTTTCAAAACCCTTTTAATAGACATGCCGATGTGGTGGTTCTCCATTTTACAGAATGTGTGATAAGAGATTTTTTTTTTTTGTGAGGGCAACGCGAGCTGCAAAGGGCAACATACCATTCAGTAACACTGTCCAGATTTCCATAAAGCTGGTGTTACTGGGGTAGTATTTCATAAGACGGAGGGGAATGACCCTTCTCCAGGCATCCCTTATATGCTTGTTTGGTGCTTGGCAGTTTGCTGGCAGTCTGCTCTGGACCATGTGCTTAAACTTGTGTTTGCTCTTTAAAAGGCAAAAGTATGGTGGGAATGAAACCAAAACATCCACCCTCAGCAGGCACTTCAGCTAGATGCCTCCCTCGGCATGGCCCTCCTCACCTGCCAAATGAAAGCTTGCACCTGGAAGCCTTTTTCTGTAGAGAAAGCAGAAGTCATTTGCTGAGCAGATTAGCATGGACATCTGCTTTAGCTTGATGTGCAGAGCCTGCAGCTTCACGTGAGCTAATTTACTCTGTTTTTCAGGGAGTTTCCCTGTTCCTGCAGGTCAGCTGCTGTTAATGTCTGTTGTGGCTTGGATGTCCGTCCATGGACTAGAGCATCTGAGGCACAGTGGCCAGAGAATGGAGATTTAAGGAGGAGGAGGAGGTTACTTCCTATGAACTCTCCGTTTAGTTGTATAGTCTCCTGCTCCGTTTCCGGTTTGTAACAACTCATCTTGGTTAGTATTTAACTAATGTACTTAATCCTACATGGATTATGCCACTGACAGTGTTAAGGCTCTACTTTATGAAAATAGTCTTATCTTAAGGGTCTTTCATTTCCTTTATTTCAAATCTATAGATGTTGTTTGTTACAGCGTGTCACGTTCTTCTAGGAGCTTAAGTCATCCCCAGTGTAATAGTTACTGTTCTGAGTAAAATAATATTGTGATTCTAAAGTTAGTTTATTATGCTATGTGGTAAATTTTATTTTGAGCTGTTGACTTCTGCTCTCTAGACAAAAGTTGACTTAAGTCACGATGGGCTTGGATTTGGTGGTGTTTTTTCTTTGTTTTGTTCTCTTTTGCTGTCACCGTGCCAAAGGTAAACTCTTGAGATGAACAGTTGAGGTGAAGGATAAAAATCTAATGACACTTGTTGGAAATTAGTTGTAAAAATAAATTGTACCCTGGATTCTTGTTTATGCCCAGGCAACATGAAAACAGATTTTGTTTAGGTTTTGTGATTTCTGGTTTATATTATTTCTTTTCAACTGGAAATGCTAGAAATCCCTTTCAAATAATGTGTCTGACTGTCAGATCTGCTCCTGTGCCTGTACCAGTAACATCAGCACGCCCTGTCTGCGCCTAATACAGCAGAAACTGTTTCCCTGAAGATGCAGAGAAACAGAATTAGATTTGAATGGAGAAATCAAATAAAGCTGAATTGAGGAGAGGGTAAGAACTGGCATGAGTTTCTGAAGTGAGGGTTCAGCATATTGTAGGCTGTAAAACTTGCTTAATTTAGTGACCAGTGTAACTGTGGCTACTTGGCATAGCATGGTGCCTACTCCTGCGCTCTGTTAACACTGTCCTTTACAGTCCTTAAAAATGAATTTGAAGTGCTGCCAGCAGATATTACCTTACTTTATTGTAGAATATCCGCCTAACACTTGACAACTGTTCTGCATTAGGAGTACTGTGCATTGAGAAACTAACGGCACAAAATCTTGATAAAGAAGGGGGTTGGGTTGTTCTGGTTTGTTTTGGGTTTTGGTTGGTTTTTTTTTTTGTTTGGTTGGGCTTTTTGGGGTTTGGGTTTTTTTTTTTTTTGGTGTTTTGTTTTGTTTTGTTTTGTTTTTAAACAAAAAATAAAGGAGATGCAGATAGTTCCTGGGAAGGAATATCACCTACTGTAAGCCATCAGCCGTTCTTCTGTGGTACCTGAACCTCCTGGCCATCCCAGCAGGATGGCCTGGCTCCACACCAGTTGGTGCTGTGTCACCATTAATGTGTCACCTGTGGTGCTAACTTTGGGGAAGCAGGCTGCAGCCTAAGTCCAGTGAAAGTGGGGATGAGGCCTTCATCCCAGGTCTTACACAGGATGCCTGATTCATACCAAATCAGAGTCTGAGCTGATGCAGTTCCCGATAGGTAAAGTCAGAAAATTGGAGGAATCCAGCAGAGTTTAAAGGCTTGGAGAGATGATTAAACTTTAATGATGTTTTGCAGCCTCATATGCGTTTTTTGTTTTTTTTTTTTATGTTGTGAAGCTGCTATTTTCCAGTTGTTTTTCCTGATGGTTTTCAATGCAAAAAATTACATGCTTCTCTTTTGTCTTGTTTTCTGTTGAAATAAACTTCCTGTAATCATATGGAAAAAGTGATAAGGGAGAATTTTTATTTTTTTTTTTAATCTGGAATGCAAAATCTGTATATGACTCATGCTTACAGGTAGCATTAGACTGATGATTACAGAGGATGTGTTTTCTGTAAAAATGCATTGAACTAAGCATTAAACTTGATTCTTACTTTGAATATTCACTGGTTTTGTTTACTCATTCCTTTCAGAATGGCAGATTTTTTTTCTGGCTTACATAATTTAAAAGATAAAGCCACAGTAGTGGATTATTAGATGGTGGCTGTTATCTCAAAATTCTCTTCAGGAATTATTTTTTTTCACATCTGTACTTCATTTACTCTTGGCCTGTCACTTAAGTATGGACCTGTTCCTGTCCGGAGACTGAGAATCGACGCTGGGTGTCCAAGTTTAGGGCCAAGCAGAGGCCTTGAAAGCCATGCTGCCTGCCTTCCCTCCTGCCACAGCTCTGCCGTCTTTGTCTTGACGTGTTGAAAAAGAGGATGAAATGAAGCACAAGGGAAAGAGCAAAATAAATGTAGGAATTAAGAACTTATTTAGGGCATTTTTCACAGTGTTCCTGTACTTTATTTCAGAACTGTATCAACGTTTGCATTTGCCACACTGAACCCCCTTGCTGTCTCCATTCCTGAACAGTCAGATCAACAGACAACTCAACTGTGTGATTAAATCAATGTGTTTTCCCTTCATTTGTATTTAGGTAGCCCTTTTCCTCCTGTAATGATTATTCAAGTAGCAGAAGGAAACCTTTTCACTTGTGTTATTTTTATATGTATTTCACTCAGGATACACATTGACTTGTAAGGAAAATATGGTTGGTTTGGTTTTGTTTTTGTTTGTTTGGTTTTTTTTTCTTCTTCTTCTTTCCTCCGGAATGCAGAAAACGACCATTCTGTGTTCAGACTGATCATTCCCTTTGTGACAGAAACTTGAAGGAAAGGTACACACACCTCCTGCAGCTCACGAGGTGCTCCTCATGCACCTTGTGCTTTCCTCCCTTCTCCCACCACTTACACCATTTCTCTGGCTTGAGGAATGTATTCTTCAGCAATTCCAAAATGTGAATTTTCGGTTTGTTAGAGGTTTATTGAACTAAAATGCACTGTTGTATGAAATATCTTTTTTTCTTTTCTTAGAAATGCTAAAGAAAAGACTTTATGCTCAAAAAGGTGTATCAGTCAATAATGAGTATTAGAATACTGTACATAAGAACGATGAAAAACTAAAATGAGGCTACAGGGAGTAGAAATGGCCTTTTAAGTTACCCAGTAAACTCTTGCTGTTGCAATTTACAGCAGAGAAATATTTCCTGGTTTTGCAGTAAACTAAAGTGGCAAAAGAGAACTGGTACTGATTCTTCTACAAAATTTTTGATTCAACAGAAAAGCAGTTTTGCAATCTACCACATGCTTGCACTGTCACTAATTGCATTTTAAATGTTGCAGTCTGTTTCTTGCTGTAATAATGATTTATATCTTTTTAGTTAATGAGCCTAGATCATTAGAGCATCCATTTTCAAGGGCTGCCTTGACAAGCACAGCAGTCCTGCAGTCCTCTGGAAAGTTACCTTAAATGATGGCTCTTTACCCTTTTACTTAAGAAGGAACTTCCCAGATACTGTTCTTGTAGGTGATAAATAAAAATCTCTGATAGAGACAGGATCTCAGTTGTGAAAATAATTCTGAGTAGTCAGGTATGAAATAATCCCACGAATAATTAATATAAATAATCTACAGAAAGACCACAGAGTTAGTCTAGTTCTTAATGAATGTATGTTGTAATGCCTCTTCATGGGTGTGAGACACTTGACATTTCACAACATTATCTTTTATGCCTGAAAGGACACCATAGTTAAAGAAAGGCAAGTAAGATGATAGTATTTACTAACTTTGCATACCAAAATCACCCAGAAAACAAGCAGTAAGTGTTTGTTTGGGGTTGGTTTTTTTTGGTGTTGTCCTGTCCGCCCCCCCACCCCCCGCCTTTTGCAAATGTTTCTGGAGGTGTTTTTTTTTTTCTGGAGAGAGACAATATTCTGTAAATGAGATTTGTGTGAGTCAGTTTGTAAGTAGATAAGGATATTCTTGTGAAGGGACTGTTCAATGCTACTAAGTTTCATGGGTAATAAGCTACCTACCAGGTTTGTTGGTTTGTTTTTTTTTTTTTTAAATGGTAAAAATTACGTTCTTTAGTTGAGATAATTTTATATAAGATAGCGATTTGTATTCAGTTATATACAACAAGCCAAGGAACACTCCTTGATACAAGGAGTACAGTGAATATTAAGAATTGTTGATCCAATGCAAATTACACGTAATCCTTATTGTTTACCAATGCTACTGATGGCTCACTAAGAATGTGCAATTTAAAAAGTTCATTTTTAGCAGAGATATGAATACCTGTATTAGAAATTAATTGTAACAATTTTTACAGGAAAAAAAAAAGTGAAAACTGCTTTCTTGGCTTTTGCAAGAGTTTCTCTGCCTGGTGCAGGAGCCTTGCTAGACTGCAGAAGTCCATTGCAGCTTTGCTTTTCCGATTGCCTTATTGCTACTCTTTTCTTTTAAGGGTAGAGCAACGAGAGGGGCTCAGACTCAGTCCTGAGTCCTTCCCTGCTGAAGCTCAGGACTGGAAGCTGCTCCTTGCTCAGCTTGGGAGGGACAACTCAGACTCTCTGTACGTTGGAGGAGGATCTTCTAGACCCTGCCGAGGTCCTGGGATCCCCTGTGGATGTGTACTTGGTTTCTCAGTCCT
Organism: Chlamydotis macqueenii; assembly: GCF_036417535.1. NCBI lineage: Eukaryota > Metazoa > Chordata > Aves > Otidiformes > Otididae > Chlamydotis > Chlamydotis macqueenii. The sequence goes on from NC_141559.1 coordinate 28,433,115, forward strand.
TGATGGAATAGATGACAGTAATGTTGTCCACAGCAGGTTTTTAATCCTCCATCCTTTAAGAGAAATCGTCAAAACAGCTCCAGCGTTTTAGATCTTTTTTTTTTTTTATGTGGTCCAGTTTCGTAAAGAAGACTTTAATCAAAGCTGAACAGGTATTTGAAAAGAACCAAGACGACTTCTTTCAAGGATCTGTTTCTTAAAATATCTTTTAGACTTTAGTACTTCTTAAACAAAGTACTCACATTTATGAAAAGTGACACTGTCTGTTCTTCTTAGTAGTAGTTGTAGAGATTAATTTCATCTTTTCTAGTCTTGATAAGATACTCTTCCAGAGAACGTATACTTATCCTCTTATATCAGTGTTTTCCTACCTAACTGGCTTTTTGTTATATAGCTTTTTTACTTTCTTTAGTGGAAACATTAAAATATTTTCCTATCTCTACGAGCTTTCTTTTGAGTTAAGAGAATTAATATTTTTCAGATTGTATTTTAGAATTGTGTGTTGCCTGAGACTGCATGAAAAAGAAGAAAAACGTGTTGAAAGCCCATTCTTTTCGACTTGCATTTTTTCACAGCAGGTTCATCAACTCTGCTTCCTGTGATGCACAGGTATCGCGGCTTCTCTTAGGCACCAAAAAGACAGACCCACAATTACTTTCTTTTGTGGGTGATGATCTTCTGAGACCTGATTTACTGTACTTGTATGTTTTCTGAAGATAAGATCCTGTCTGCACTGACTTATCTTTTTAGTCATGTGTCTTCCTTTTTAGCTTCTGTTGATTAGGCTTTTTTTTTTTTCTTCTTTTGCTCACATGCTTTTTGGCTTTCTAGCAGGCTATTTACAGTAGATAGACCATTGTCAACTGAAGGTCTTTAATGAATTTTCTCTACGAAGTTCAGTAACATAAGTATTTCAATTTGAATATATATATACACACACTAGAAATTCATATAAAATTTTCAATAAAAATATAGGTTATAAAACTTTTACAGTACGTGAAAACTTCTGGGTGTAATAAATAGAGGTTTATGATGCAAGAGGTGGTATTTTTTTTATTACTTGGCCTGATATAGAAGGCTAAAAAAGAGGCTGCCAAGCAATTTCTACAGTTTCAGTTACGCACAGGCAAGCTTTAATAAACATATGAATACATTAGAATGTTGTTATTTTTATGTGTCTGTAAGGTTTCTGCCTTGCAATCACTTCAAATAACTGTGCTATTGCAATCCAGAGGGAGTAGCAAGCAGCCTTAAAAGTCACTGAAGTGCAAATAGTGCATTTTTTTCTTAGCACATATTTTTCACTTCACAGTAACAAATCTGTGAGAGAACGGTTTCCCTTGAATTGCTGGACTGCTGAGAACCAAATTTGACCAATCAGTTGTACTAACAGTACAAAACAGTACTAAACAGGAGCAGCACCAGAAATCTGTGATTCATAAAGGAATCTATAATGAAGCAATAGATTTTGTTTCATAAAAATCAAGGCAGCATGTTCTTGAGAATAAGACCTCTTGCTTGCTTGCAAGCAAGGAATAGAGTAGCCAGAAATATGCATAAAAGAAATAATATAAATTCCATCATGAAAATGTGTCTTCAGTGTAGAAGACAGTAGGTCAGCTATTCCCCTGTAAAGGAGCCAGTTAGTTAAGCTACCCACACGTTATAGAAAATGAAGGGAATTAGACATAATAAAGGAACAAATGCAATAGTAAATAAAGGAAAGCAGAGTGGACCCGCTTTATGTAGTGAAGGTCTATTGAGCTCAGGTTGGAGTTGTGATTTCTTGCCAGGTGCTGGGGTCCAAACTTTGACTGACACCATGTGAATAGTGGTAGTATCAGTGCTCTCAGACAATAAATACTGATTTTGATTCTCTTAAAAACTTCTCTTAATATTTTTTTTTTATTAGCAACAATGTACGATTTAAGTTTAAGCATCTGGAAGTATCAATTCACCCATAAAGGCTTATAAACCTGGGGTGGATGCAGACAAAAGCATCATTGCTCGAAAAAGACAATGGAGTCTTGTGTATTGGCTCTTTTCCTTGCCAGTAACAGCAATTTTATTGCAAGAAAGTTTGTAAAAATGCTGGGGTTTTCCCTGAATGTGTGAGAAAGTTGTCTTTTCATTTGGCATTTGTTTTTGGGTTGGTTTTTTTTTAGTGCTATGTTTTGTTTTGTTTTGTTTTAATGGATGTTCAGCTTCCCATGATGATTCATTGGTTTAGTTGATTATTTCATTTTTCTAGTGAAGGATCGTGGTCAGAGTGACTCCCGTAGTTGCCTTGATAAGGGCCTGTGGCTTTGAGCACTTCCTTGGGTGTTTGCTCGACTTTGACCAGAGATGGCACAACTTGGTTGAGCGGAAGCACGTGCTGGGGTGTCAGCTTGTTACCAGCCCGTGTGGGATGGAACCTCCCAGCCTGTAAGAGGTGGCAGAAAGTGGCATTTCTCTCTGAAATTTACTGTTAATGAGGAGTCACAAACACCCCACAGATTAATAGCACTCTAGATAGTTTCAAGTAAAAGAAATACTCTGTAGCTGTGAGCATTTCCAAGTGTTTCCTTTTGCCAAATAATTTTTCACCATAAATGTGTTCGTGGTCCTTGTTTTCTACAGCTGTGAGCGGAATTCAGAGCTGCACGAAGTGCATGCTAAAGAAGTGGAGAGAAGAGGAAAATAAATGTAATTATTTAATATGATGAAAAGGATTTTTTTTTTTCGTGCAGGACAAAAGTAAAATAAACTATGGCTGGCTTTGGGGTTAGTATTGTAGTAGTTGTAGTTTGAAAGAACATTTTCTGGAATGAATTAAACTGATAATGTATTTGATCTTAGCCAAAAGTAGACAATGTTCTTTCTGAAGAATGAGTCACTCTGCAGAGCAAGAGACTAAAAGAGGAAAGTTTTTCTGAAAGAAGGGCTTAACTTCTTCAGTCACTGCATGAACATAGTGTTGTGTTAAAAAATATCACCCGTACCCAACTTGCATGGAGTAGAAAAGGGGGAACGGTCATCTTTCAGTGCCCCATCAAAGCATTATTTTGCTCTGTGCTCTGGCAGGATGGTGATACGTACAGTACTCAAAGGAGTATTCGCACTGTGGCCTGAAATAATGATCCCAGCTCTGGTTATCCCAGTGTGTTGTGGAAGTACAGCTGATACTAGCCCAGTAAGGTTCTGAACAATAAGTGTCTCCTGCAAAAATACAAATTTGCTTTTTTGCAGTGGAAGTAATAGACATTTAGCAGTGCTCCGCTCCTTAAATGCGTAATGTCTTACAGAGCTGGAGAAATATGCTTGTATCTTGTAGCAGTTCACACACTGGCCTCCCAGGAAGAGCAAGCACCAGGGACATTGTTTCAGAAGTTACTTCAGTTATTCAAAAAAAAAAAAAAAAGAAAAGAGAAGGAAGAAAGTATTTTTTTCTTGTCTGTTGTATTTTTTATTTTTTCTGTCACCTCATTATTAAAGCTTAACAGATGTATGAGATTGGACTTTTTGCCCTGAAGTGGGACTTGAAGTGTAGACTGTTTATGCTGTCCCAGTGCCCAGAGAAGAGTATGAGCTGTGTGTTAGTACAGACAAGTAAATCTAGAGAAAGAGAGTTCAATAGGTATTTCCCAGTCCTTTGAGAATAGCCAAGAAACTTTATTTGGAATCCAGATGAAATACCAATTTACTCAGCGAATAGCTTTTTATTGGTCAGTATGACTTCACAAAATGCAAATTTAGAAAGTAACTTGTTTATCTACTTCATAGTTTGGAAATCCCTGTTAACAGAAGGTCTGTAACAACAGAAGGTTGTTAACTGGGCAGAGCAGAACAAGATTTGGCCTAAGCAATGGGTTGAAGTCAATGCCAGTGGTTACCCAGTGAAGCTGTGTATCTTCAGATCTATGAAATCAAGGTCTGAGCAAGCAAGAATAAAATGAACATTGTGTAGCCGTAAGCTCGCCCAAAAACATACTGGTTTGAGTATTACAGCAGTCAGCAATAGTAGCGTGCAAATCCAGGTGCTTATCTTTAAAGTCATGTCAGATACAAAGCTTTATTTCATACTGGTATGGCAGACTTCTGGTACAGCCATACAGGTATGGCTACTCTGACATCAGCAGTGCATGCCTACAGCTGCACTATTCTATTTTGGAAAAAAAAAAAAATGTGTTTGAGGGGTTTTAGGCACTGGTTTTTTTTGTTTTTGGTTTTGGGGGTTTTTTGTTGTTGTTTTTTTTTTTTTTTGGTCAGAAACTTTGCATGGTTTTGCATTAAAGAATGATGATTGTTTCTTCTGGTGTGTGGCACCATTATGTCCTGCTGATGGGATTTGATCCTTTCACATTTAGGGTTGGAATTGCTCTCTCAGGAAAGATCTGGTGTTTGAGGGAATCAGTTGCTGGTCTCACCTCTTATATGTTCTACATCCTTATTAATGTTGTTGCTTTAAGAGGAAATGCATTGTATTTTCAGATACTTCCTTTGTTATACATGCTGCATTTAAGTGGATATACATTATATTTTCAAATAAAATTTCATAAGATCACATAAACACTATATCATATTTAGATTATGTGTATGCCCATGATTATAGTGTTCCATACTCTTTGAAACCAGATAATCTGGGAAGTCCTTCCACAGAAGAAGTAATGACATAGCTCCCATCAGAATTCATGAACTCTGTAGCTAGATCCTCTGACCTCTCTGAAAATCTTGGGCTTGTAATATAAAAAGGTGACTTGGGAGTTTATTTGATGTCTGTACATAGAACTGTTATTAAAATCCCAGGTATGTTAGATTATTTTTCTCATCTGGTACAGTAGGCTGGGAGTGTTTTCAGGCTGTGTACATCCTGATTGCATGATTTGTATTTGTGCGATCCATTCGACTGAGGCTGATTCCAGCAGTGGAGACCTTTATCCTGGAGGTGCAAAAGTACGGTGGTGGAGATCTTTGGAAAGAGATACTGAATTCACATACACTTAATTCACATATCAAATTTAACCTAATGAAGTGCCAATGAAATCCTGTTTGGCTGAATGGTAAGATGTTAAACATTTATTTACTTTGGTATGTTTGGTCTGTAATTACTAAAAATGTATCTGCTAGCTCTGTATTAGAAACCTGAAAGGATGTCCTATTTGAGCTTACTGATAGACTGAAGACCAGGAGAGTGCCATAAATGCCAATTTGGTAGACAGATTTTTTTCCCATTTGTTTTTCATCAGATATTTTCTTTGCAAGCTATTTCTGATGGGAGTCAAAAATCCTTTTCTTCTCACCTCTGTTTCTGAATGGCAATACTGTGTTACCTCCCAGAACAATTTACCGCATGTGATGTGACTGGTGGCTGTCTGCCAAAAGAACATTTCTTCCCCATCCTTCCCCTGCTCTGACTTTGTTTTTGCGTTTTTTCCCTCGTCAGCCAGCCATTGGGGAAACAATTGTCCAGATAGTGGGAGAGACTGGTTAGTTTGCTTGAGGAGCATGAGCAGGAGCTTTCAACAGGACATAAATTACTATGGAGAGCTTTCTCTTAAAAACACTTTCCTCAAAGGTTAATATTTTTTCACCAAGAACTACATTTGGATAAGACTTTGGTTATGGAATTTAGATTCTATAATTTTAAAAAGTCATCTTATGTGACTTGAGCTAGAATTGGGAAACTTGCATATTATTTGCTTTCCTTAACACTATACCCATATACTAGCACCTGTAATGCAGAAAGGTTAGATTAAAATAATGGCTCAGGCCCGTTAAAGACATGGGTGCCAAAGCTGAGGTTAGAGCTCAGTAGGTCATCACTGCTCCTTCTTTTCACTCCTGGCTCTGAATATAGACCAGGAAGCCCAAATGCTGAACTTACGGAATTTCTTTGAAGCTGATCGTGCTGGCGACTTCCACCCAGGGTGCATGCAAGTATCCATGTTGATACTGCCGGTTGCTTATTAAGAGCCCAGAAAATGGAGAAATAGTATTTTTATTTTTCCCTTAACATCTCTTTCTGGGAAATACAGGCAGAGTGCTATAGATTCAAAGGTAATGGACAAATGCATTTGTTTGTGCTGAGCAAATGTTTGTTTTCCACTGATAAGACAAATTGTTGTGCTGAAGGAAGGAGGATGCTTTTTGTCATAGACTGATGCTTTTGATTCTTAATAAAACACCAAGTGGGGGTGGGATGGAGCATAAAGCAGGTCTGTGATGGCACAGAACGAGGAAACTGTGACAACAAAAGTTATGCTCAGGTGAAAATGGAAAATACATATTACAGGCCAACATGAACATCTGCTTTTTGTGGTTAGATTTTTAGATGCTAGGCATTCATATACTGAAGCTCGACGTGCTAATGCTGCTACCCGTGATATCTTGTAAATTGCTGGGTCCTTGGAGGGTGATTGGATTGCAGTCTATTAGGGTAATACTGCTCTAAAATTCTGCAGTAAGAAGAGCAAACAAGGATACCATCCTTCAAGCCCTTGTAAATACCGAGGGCTTCTTTGGGCTTTATATAACTGTTGCTGTCTCCATGTAATACCGGTGCCTTTCTCTTAACTTTCCTGAGGTTGGGATTTGCGCTGCTGAGAGAAATACTAAGTGTAAAGAAACCTGATCCTAAGAATTGAATCAAATCATCAACAAAAAAAAATTGTCGTATTAAATTGGAAGCTACACAAGCTACTTTTATTGACAAATTGCTGACTCTGGAAAAGTATTATATAGAAAAAAATAATGAAAGTCTCTTCAGTTAGATTAGTGAGAAAGATGTAATACTGTCAAATTATAATAATGAACCTGTATATTATTTGATGGACAATATTACAGTCCAAACTTTGCTAATAAACTCAACATTGAGTTTTATTCTGAAAATAGCTTTTAACAGTTTAGTTTTTCTATGGATCTGAGCATATTTGAGCTTCTCCTCTTTAAAAGCCCTTTTCCTATTTTGCTTCATTTCATCTTCCCTAAATTTAAGTTGGAGCATGGTGTGTAAACCCAGACTGTGCCTGCTGCTTCTGCAGGACCTTCCTTCCTCCTTGAAAGGGCTCGCTGCTTCTTGCGCATTGAATTGCATGGAGCAACAGGAGGGTGTGTTGTTGCTTCACTGGCTATCCCTGCCCTCCCACTGACCAAACTTGTGACCTTAAAATTATTAAACTTCCGCAGGCCTTTGTTTCTTACATCTGTAAAACTGAGGATAAGAGAATTTCCCTGTTCCTATAAATAACCTTGATCTAAGGATGTGAGCTGAAAATTCTGGCCCATACACTAGTGAAGCACTTCCCTCACAAGTAATCCTTGTGGTGGGGCTATTTGTGGAATAATAAGCATTGCTCCCTGATACTGAGGGTGCATTAACAGGAGATAATGATGGCACATTTGCTTTTCCATTTGCTACAGAGGATGCTCGGGGCAGTGCTGACTTTTTGAAGGGCAGCAGCGGAAGAGCAGGTTGTTTCTTTGATGTGTATGGGAGTGAATGCTGTTTTACTTCCATCCGGTTTTGTTTCTCACCCCATGACCTGGTTCAGCATCTTCTGGTATATATGATGAGAGCACCTTTCCCTGTTAATCTTGGAAAAATTCTGTAAAATATCCACTAGATCACCATCCCCTTTCTACTACAACTCTACGATGTTGCTTTGACCTGGAATTGAAAGTTTTCATTTGGCACCTCACTGCTGTGAAACACATTTACTCTCCTGAAAAATTCTGCTGGGGTAGGAGCGTGGAGGGAAGGGATTTTTCTCTACCAGTGTAGGTTTTACAGTACTTGGTAGAGGCTGTGTCCTGACAATCTGTTGTTTCTGATATCTCATATACACAAAGACACTTCACTGCTGGCCAGGTTTACATACATGTTTTTTATTTTGAGACACTACAAATAATTTTGTGATAGAAAAATAATTTTGTGGAGCTGTTTTTAAAAACTTTGTGCTGAAGGCATTTTTGTAGCCTTAACATCTTGAAGGGCTTGCTGCTGCACGGTTTAGGGTTTTTTTGCTTCCTCCTTCACCAGAGAATATTAATGACTCTTGTCCTGAAGGTCTTTTCTGATGTGATGTTTTCCCTTCCCCACTCTTTCTCACTCTACCTCTTCAAATCAAGTGTCATTAATTTGTTCTAGCCTTCAGGGGATGGTGGGAGAAAACTCACTCCTATTGCAAGGAGGGAGCGTGGGTTGATCTTTACAGACACTAACATTTCAAGTGTTGGCAGAGCAGAATACAGTATATGTCCTCATGTGTTGCTTTTCCCAAGATACTTTTTTTTTTCTTCTCAATACAAAGAGGGAAAGTCAGCAAGGGAACAACATTGTCAAACGTGGCAGTGATGGTCCATTTGTGCTGTCCTTTGTTGTACCTGTGTGGCTAGTGGTTTCTGGCTTTATCTGCGTAATTGCCGTTTTTTGTTAATGCCAATTCACTCTGGTAGTATAAACTCATCAGTTTGCATGCGGCAATTGAAGGGAAAAGATAGATGAAAGCCTGTTATAATCATGTTAGATAACCAGATATGAATATGAATGAGATCATGCTTCTTTGGGAAATACAGAGCCGTGTTGTTCAATATACTTAGTATAACAAACATTATAAGTCCATTATGTTAAGTCTAGTAAATGTTTTCTTAGGATGATAAGTTACCTAGTGATTTAAATGATTCTGACTTTCATTTCAGTAAGTAATGAAGTCTGCAAGTTCTTTAAACATCTCACAAATAGAAACAGAACTGCATGACTATAAACCAGTGTATGTAACTTAACCACTGAGTTTGTGTCTTGAGTAGTGTGTTAGTGAGCAGCTACAAATAAAAATGTTTGGAGTTTCTTTTATTTTGTACTTCTCCTTCCTCCTTGTTCTCCAAAAAGTAAGAAAGAAAATTGCTCAATCTTTAGCAATTTAAAAAAAAAAATTAAAATGTGTGGAACAAAACTGTGGTGTTTAGAATATTTCATACTGGTGTGGCAATATCTAATGTTCCTCAGAAACACATATACTTGGAAACAAAGCTCATTCAAGCTTAAAGATTGCATAATCAAAGACACATGACTCTCATACATGACTTTGTTCTTAAATCTTTGGGAAAAGGAGAGCCTTCTGGTTAATAGTTGAGCCCTTCAGAAGCAATGCAGTAGTTTTTCTTGAAGCATCTGAGAATTTAACGCATATAGCTCTTGCAGGTGTGTTCCATTGTATTTATCAGTTGATTAAGGAAGCCCAGTCTTTGACTCTTCGGCTACAGAAGTTCATCTAAGTTGGTTTTGTTCTGCCTTTGTGTGTCCACTGTTACTTGTAAGTACTCCTTCCTCACTTTACGTCTTCATTCAGCCTTTGGTAACTTTTCCTTGCTTCAAACTACTTCCCTGGAGAAATGGTTGGGACATACTTCTCATTGGGGCATGCAGCCTCTTTACCGTCTTGTCCTCTAGACCTGGACAAATGAGGATCCACTAGTCAGCTCAGACACATGCAGCTAGTCCCATGGTCAGTCAGGCTTTGCAAGTTCTGAGTGTCCTTGGAAAACAGTTAAGCTCTTGAAAGCATGTGCTAACTAGTGGAAGGGTAAGCAGCTAAACACTTCCTAAACACTGTACAAAGCGAACCCGTTTGCAATTTGCAGTTTGCATTCTGCAGCGTAACTCAATTGGGTGTTTTTCTCCTTTAGATTTTTCAGTATTGCATGCTGGTTTGCTGAAGCACAATCTCTTGCAAAGATACCCCTAGCTCAGTGAATGTGAAGAACAAGTTGTCAAGTGATGGAGAGTATTCCCTATGCAGTGTTAGTTTCTGCTTTAAAAGGTATCTTTGCTTTGTTACTGTTAATTGTCATGTCTGAGTTTGCAGATGTTGTTTCTGAAACTGATGGAGTGTTGCATATCTGCTCCTAATCCCTGATGACATTTGAAGGTGGAAATACAATCTTGTGATACATGCGATGTAATTTCGTTTGAAACATTAGTGCTATTTTACTATCAGACTGTAACGTTACACCAATTAAGTATATACATGATAAATGAGAAAAATAAGTGCAGCATATCCAAACTGTTGCAGTTAGGAAATTTTTGAATTGACAGTGTTTAATGTACTATGAATATAAAGTTGTTCTTAGTATCCATCTAGAGGGGGGAAACCACATAGAACAATCTCTGGACTGAGTTTGTACATAGTGAAAAGCATTTAGTTATCTGAAGGAAGGTATCTGAAGAGCATTTTCAGACTCTTTATTTGTGCCATCGCCATCTAAATCACTGCTCTGCTACTTTGTCTTTTATAAATAAGCTGGCAATATCACTGTTAAGCTTTGGGCTTCCTTCACTGGTAGTACAACTTGACCTATTTCAACATTACCTGGTCCTTTGACATAAATCAGAGGGAGATCCTCGCAGTGAAGCCATCAGAAACGTAATTTAATTTGTACTAGGATGACAATTTCTAAAAACAAATAAATGAAAAAAAATTCTTGATTGTAACCTTATGTCCAATTTCTATTATTATAATAAAATGGTATTTTATGGAGGGTTATACTGGGAAAGTTCTGGTGCTATAGGGTAACATGGTGTAGTGGATCAAAGTACCCATGATAACAAGTAGGAAAAGCTGCCTCAGAAACATGATTTATCAGTAATTGCATGGACAGTCCTGTGAACATGAATATTGTGGAGGGGCCTGTGTCTTCCCTGAAAACTTCATCAACAGAGAGAAATTTGTAAGGAGTCTGCAAACAACTGATGTTTCTTAAACCGTCTGATTGCACTGATGAATTCAGTAGGAGATCAGTTTAAAAAAGCTTAAAAACTTATTTACAGAGCGTGTTGTGCAGTGCTGGAGCTTGCTGCCCAGAGAGGTTGGCTGGGTAGACGCTGTTGACAGGCTAAGGGAGACAAAGTCACGGGCAACAAGTTTGGTGCCTGAACTGACCCCTCAGTGTTAAGTGTTGTGGTTTTGTTTAGTGAGGGGGGCCTAAGGTGGCAGCTTCTGTAGGAAACTCCTAGAAGTTGCTCCCCTTTGTTCAGTGGACTTGGTCAGGCCTACGGTAGACCCGCTGCTGGCCAAGGCCGAGCCAATTGGTAGCAGAATGTTCCATGATAATGTCTCTGCGATAATGTATTTAAGAAGGGGAAAACAGAGGGGGAAAACAAAAAAAAAAAAAAGAAAAGAGAAGATGTGAAGAAGCTGAGCGGGGGCAGAGGCACAGAGGGGGAGGCGCAGGCCTCATGGGCCTTGCAGGCCTCACCCTCTGGCCTCTTGCCAGGCAGCCGATTGGGCTCAACTCAGCCCAGCCCGGCTGCAAGAAGTGGAGAGGAGATGAGCTGGATGATGTGAAGAGATTCTGAGAGGTGTCTGCCAGCCTGTTGTGAAGAGCTTTTCTTGTGAGACAAACAGCTGCAGATGCCAAGGTCAGTTTAGAATGAGGGGGAGGAGTAATGTGGCTCCTGGTCAAGATTCCCCTGCAGCCTGTGGTGATGACCATGGTGGAGCAGGTTGTCGCCCTGCAGCCCATGGAGGTCCACGGAGGAGTAGAGATCTGCCTGGAGCCCGTGAAGGACCCCACGTCGGGGCAGGTGGATGCCTGAAGGAGGCTGTGGCCCATGGAGGGCCCGCTGGGGCAGCTGTTCTGGAGGGACTGCACCCCATGGAAGAGATGACCCACGCCGGAGCAGTTTCAGGAAGGACTGTGGCATATGGGTGGGACCCCACAACAGAGCAGGGAAGGAATGTGAGGAGTTCTTCCCCCGACCATGAAGCAGCGGCATCAACTGACCACAACCCCCATTCCCTCTTCCCCCCTGTGCCGCTCAGGAGGGGAAGGTAGTAGAGATAATGTTAAGCTTGGGAAGAGGGAGGGGTGGGGGGAGGTTATCTTGTTCTGTGTCTCATTATCCTGCTGTTTGTAGTAATAAATGAATAGTTTTCCCCAAGTCAAGTCTGTTTTGCCCGTAACAGTAACTTTAAGGATTCCTCCCCGTCCTTATCTCAAACCTCGAGTCGTTTTTTCTTATATTATCTCCCCCTATTCTCTCGGAGGATGGGGGAGTGAGAGAGAGACTGCGTAGTCTGGTCCCGATCGGGGCGGAACTACGTCAGTAAGTCAGTGGGAACACTGTTTTGTTGTTGCCCAACTGGCAGTGTAAGGATGCAAAGAAAGTTGAAAAGCACTGGATAAATTAAGCAGTCTCTTTAAGGAAAAAAAATACATGGTCAGATTAGTTATTGTAAACTGATGAGTGTAAAAAGGCCATGACTCTATGGCAGTCTTTGGAAACCAGTGATATAGGAAAATGTGTGAATTTCTAATAGAAAACATACTGCCTGGTGTTCCTCATTTTGATAAATTTGTTTTGTACAGACACAGCTGCTTTTAATGTTAGTCCCACACACATATAAACTGTGGTTTATGTTCCCTGTGTTCATACTTTAAATCCATAAGTACCTTAATCCTGGAAATCTTCATTAAGAATTGAATTTTCTGCTTCACTGTGCTGGGTTTTATTTTGTTGCTACTTGGTGGAAAAATGTTTGTATCTCATTGAATATGTTTTTCCATAGCAAGTATTCCAGTACCAAAAGAGGGTCTGCGCAAGTACAAAAAAAGGACATTTTTGGCAAAATTTAAAGGAACAATGAATCCAATGGTAATACTTGTACAAGAGTAAACATGAATATATAATAATTAGTGTGCTTTCAGAACTTCTGTCTATAACATGAAGGGGGAATTAGTGAACTTAGAGCTTTGTAGAGGCACTGTGGAGTGGACTTGGTGCCTCTGCTGTGGGCTTTTGGTGGGACAGTGCTGCAAGGCTCGTTGTTAGAGATGGGAAGCTGCAAGACAAAGCGTGAAGGGTATGGCAGAGTTACTGGCTGATGCATGGTTCTGCCTTTGTGAATGGAAATATAATGCTGGATCTCTTCTGCCACCACCTAATGTAAGATGAAGCATTGATCCAGCTGCTTGGGAAATCTTCCAGTTTTGAGATTTGTAACAATTGGAAAAGGAAGGTGGCAGAACTATAGCTTTAGAAGCAGTTATTTTCAAACTACAAATGGAGTATAGTATTATAGTATAGTAAAAAATTGCCCTTTAATTTATTTGTAAACAAAGCCATCGATCAGAATGTGAGTACACAGGTTTTACATTGTAAGGACGGTTCAGGTCTGTACACTGAAACCTGAAAAGTGTAAGGTCTTCAAGCTATTCCATGCTATTCCAGGCAAAATTGGATTAACTGTATATAACATTGTAGTCTTTCAGTAGAAATTCTGAGATCTGACCATAATAAATTATATCTCAACATTAATGCTTCATTTTGAGTGTCTTCTCTTCCACTGATTTACCTGCTGATTTTAAGCTTCTCTTTTGGAACTACGTTAATTGCTTGGCAAGGTTGAGTCTGAGGGCTTTTTAGTGTTCCATCTTTTTCTTTTCTTTTCTTTTTTTTTTTTTTTTTCTTCCCCCTCCCCTCTGGATACGTTTCTGCATCTGTTGTCGAGGGTAAAAAGAATAGGCTGCTGCACACAAAGTGCCTGGAATATCCATCGAGTGTCGATTCTCAAGTCCAATTAGGAATTTTGCAAGTTGTGGGATTGCAGGGCTCTGCACTTTTTATTTCTGTCCTCTTCACTGATTTGCTTGCTGCTTTTCTGACTTTTCACAAATTCATGGACATAAAGCTGCTTGGAGAAGGCTCTCTGACCTTTTTGGTTTCTCTGTAATGACCTCAATGTATTTACCCGTTCACACACATCTGCATTTAAAAAAAACAAAACAAAAAAACTTCTTTGTGCTTTAGTGAAAAAGCAAAAGTTAAATCCGTTTAAAGTCTTTCAGTCTTGTTCAACTTCAGCTTTTTGCAGTTGGAGCAAATGGAGGCGGGCGATAATTGGGAGAGCTGTACAGTTATATAATGAAAAGCTTTACTGCTGCAAGTTAGGAGAGCAGATTGCTTGGCCATCAATATGCAACACGTGTTCTTAATCTTCCCACAGTGTCCGTGCAGAGGAGTACAGTCAAGCAGTGTGCACTGGTTTGGTACATTAACGTGTTCGAATAAAGATGCTACTAAAATTTCCTTTGAGATCCCTCTTTTTAAGAGAAAGACGGGTGCTGTTATACCACTTGAGGATTTAAATAGTATTTATTTTGCGTAATTAATAGCAGATATTATTCTTAGAAATTATAGCTGTTGATGGCTTTTGACATGAAGGTTGTAATCTAAAACTCTTTGGGGAGCAAATCAACTGGGAAAAAGAGATTATACAATGTAGGATAAGAGTACTGTATGCTATTTTATGGGGAAAATACCCTGTTACTATCACAGCAGAATGCTCAGCATCACCTATTTCACATAAATGTTAACGAAAACAGTGACTGGGACGTCCTTTTTTTTTTTTTTTTTTTTCACTGGGGGTGAGATTTGGTCAGTTTTGGTTTGGGTGGCAATTTTTTTTGTTTTTAGTTTTTGGATGGAATTACAATATTTTGTGGAACCTATTGTTAGTGTATACATTCGGAGAAAAGTGATACAAGTAAAAAATATAATGTGACACTGGACTGAGATGAAAACAATGTGTGAAAACTGTTTGCACTGCGAGTTCGTTGGATTTGGTGTTACAGCTCTTGTTCTGTATAGCCCTTTCCTATCGACGCGGAGACCTGACCTCAGCTTCTTCATGGCATGCGATGAATGTGGGGTTTGTTTATCTGTGATAGAACGAGACCTCTGTATCAACTTCCAGATAAAACCACAAATGAGAGCACCACTTAAATACAAAAGCTTGAACCATTACATCAGAGAGAGCATCTGAAGTCTTCTGAATTTCATGTCAGCAGTAAATAAGAAGCTGTGCTGCTGTTGCAAGATAAGGTCTATCTTGAACCCTTGGTTTACTCAGTTTCTTCATAATCACCCTTCCAGTTTGCAAACTGGATTTTTTTCAAGCCATTGAAGGGAGAACCAGTCTGAACTGACCTCAGCAACAGTCAAGGCAATTAACATTTCCTTTGTTAAGGATCCTTGCCAGAAAAGGTCTGGGTTTAGCCCTGCACTGGGGTGTTCTCCCCCTCCCTTAAGTACGGGAAACAAAGCAAGGCAAAAGGAAGCAGATTTTTGGCATTGCTAGTTAAGCTTCCGTGGTGGCCTCCAAAAGCACTGCCTGCCTTCCTGCAGATGCTTAACATCACCCTCCACAGAGTTTGCAATTTCAGAAAACGGCTGAGCCAGTCTCTTAACTCTAAGGCACAAGAAGAGGCATCCCTACTTAGCCCCCGGATGCGCTATCACTTGTGCTCTGTCGTGTATTTTGGGAGCTGCTCTTTCTAGGGAAGCCACTTGTTTGATTGACTTCATTGCCATGAAGTGAAGTAAATCATAATTATACAAGGTTAAATAAAGTGGTAGAGGTTAAAGCGTGAAAAATCAATGTCATCTTGTGTAAGACATGCTTTGGAAAAGCAAGCAGACCATTCTTCTATATAGAAAACCAGAAGTCAGAAATTCGTCAGTTTAACAAGTGGCATACACAGGAGAGGCATGCTTTGCGTTTTACGGAAAGCCTATTGGTGTTCTTCTGGATTTAAGACTAAGAGAAACAGAGGAGTAGTGTCAAAAGGAAGAGTAACCTTGCTTGAACGTGTTCCCTTTTTCAGGACAACTTTGGTTCATCTTAGTGCTATTGCTGGTATTGTGTGGTCTGCTGGGCAGTAGGAGGAATGGACAGATACCTATGAAAATAATTATGGCTCAAATTTGCCTGATGTCTCTCCTTTAATTAGTAGCCTTTTGCAGACATATTTGGATGCATGCCACAGAAAAACAGCTTCTGCTGAGCAGCTGCCAGCTCTCACTGGTCATTTAAGTAGAGGAGAACGCACAGAATTGTGATAACATTTCTTACGAGACGCTGACTTCAGAATGCATGTGCCTAAGATGATCTTTGCATGGTGGATCTGAATATTGCTCTTTTTCTCTTCTAGTTTGTGGAGACATCCATGGTCAGTTCTTTGACTTGATGAAACTGTTTGAAGTGGGAGGTTCTCCTGCCAACACGCGGTATCTCTTCCTGGGGGACTACGTGGACAGAGGGTACTTCAGCATTGAAGTAAGTTTCTTATTTCTGGTTTTGGCTGTGAAACCACTTGCAGCCCATTGCGTATAGCTAGCATTGTAATTTAGCCACTTTGGAATACCGAAGCTCTTTGCAGATACCACTTGTGAGCAAAAGAAGTCCACGTTAATGTTGCTGGTGGTGTTTTCATAAAGGTTGCTTGATATCCAGCCAAATCCAACTATATCTCTGCTGGAAGGCTGATGGGGAACAGACCTTGATGGTAACTAGTGGCCATCCAAATACAGCACGTGAGGCAGTCTGCTCTGCAGCTTGTGCATGCTAAATAGGATGAATAGGCATGAGCTATTAGAAAAGAGATGTAACAGAAAAACTAAATTAAGAACTCGCAGCTTAGTGTGACTTTTAGGTTTATTTGATCTGAGTATCCTGGATGTTAAATTTTATGAAAATGGAAGGACTAGGTAGCAGGTAGATGTGACAGAAAGGCAGCAGATAACGTTCTGTGCTGGAGAGAATGAAGGAGTTCTGTTTAGGTATGGCATGCAAGAGTGCGTGATCTCTGGCTTTTGATGCAACACTTGAATCCAACAGAGAAGTAGTGATGCACATGTGCCCTGTTGGAGGTGCTGAGACCTGGTGCAGACTCCAGTGTCAGGTTGTAGAATGTGGAGGTCAAATGACAGCATCTTTAGCTGGCTTGCGAAAGAAACAGTGTCAAACAAACTGAATTTTTTTCTTCTGTTCTGTGTTGCTGCTTGGTTATGTAAACTGACAGATGAGGTGCACAATTATCAAATAAAACCTAATCTGGATTTGGTCATCCAGGTCGTAGTTGATCTAGTCACTCCACAGTCAGTCGGAAACCCTTGCAGCAGCTTTTGCTGGACTCCTTTCTCTAAAAAGTTCAGACTTTAACTCCCTGTAAGTCAAGGGAGAATACTCATTGTCAGTTAGAGGCAATATAGGTCCTATCATATGTGGCTGTGTGCCTGTGATGAGATAAGATGGCAGCATGTGAGAACACATATACTGCTGTTTAATTCTGTACACCTCGTCTTAGAGCACTGTTGCCATATTGATATAAAAATATGTAATACCAAACAGCCAAGTTATTTATAATGTGTTTGTAAAATGGATCATCTTGCCAGTTTTATATTTATTGTATGAAGGGAATTTTTTTAAAAATAAAATTCTGTAAACTTCTTTTGCTATATTAGTTCACTTTAAAACTTAATTTAAAATGTTAACAGGATCTTTGGGAAGTGGCACATTTTACAAATAGAAGTATACTGTTCCAAGTGCAAATTCTCTAAAACCTTAAGAAGTGCAAGGTTCTTTTGCCCACCTGCCAAAAATCAATATAGTCAGGATTTAGTCTGATACTGAAGTCAGCACTTTGATCATGATTTTTTTTGAGCCACATATGCCTGTTACCTCCCTTCTTTGATCCACAGTGAGCTGCGAGCTGAATCATCACTATGTGGGCTGCCATGCTGGATTGCTTGGGGAAGGCTGGGAGTGTGGGGGCTGACTTCACAGGCTTAAACTGTTGTGCAGCTCAATCTTCAACTACCATTTTTCACTTGCGATAACCTAACTTCGAACAAGCCAAATTGCATCTGGAAGAGGAGAGTTTTGTCTTCATTCCTATATATGTTTTAAATATAAGAAACAGAACAAGGGAATTTGCTTCGGCTTTCAAGTGCTTGTCTGCCAGTTTGTCAAAATCTGTTCCATAAGACAATAGGAAGCCATATGATTCTATATAACACAAAGCAAAATAGCTTATAAGTGGAGAATAAGCCTCTTAAAATTATTCATTTAGCAACCTGCACATTTAGCAGAATTTAGCAAATTCTGTTCTGAATTTAGTTTTTCCACTCCAGAACACTGCTTTTTCACTGGAAGCAGTACTGGCTTCTGCCAGTGCCAAGGAAAAATCTGAGCTGTCGCTTATATTATTTCTTTTTGTATGTAAGGTTCTCAAATTACTACTTTTTTTGGTCACATAACTGATTGTCCCCACCTGTCACCTTGATTAAAGAATGCCTTTGAAAGGAAAGGCAGGTTTCTCTTTCATAAGCGTGTTTGGACGTAGAGCTATGCATTCAGGCATGAACTCAGCACAATAAGTAGTGACAAGGAAAGGAAAATGGTGAAGAATGCAACTTGGCATGTTAAGGGGGGATGCTTTTGCTGGAGAAGGGGCCCTGAGCACGTCTAGCAGGCACCAGCTCTTGCCAGTGCTTTGTGCTGGAGAAGCTGTGGTGGTAAACAGTCCTAGCCTGATCTCGCTACATATTTCTACCACGTCAGTCACACCGTGATCTTTATTCCATCAGTCTGTTGGCTCCCCTTTCTGCTACATAGACATGAGACTATTGCAATTCTGGGGTCTTCCCAAAAGAATTAAGTAGCTGGTCCAGGGTACTAATCACAAGTAATATAAGCTTTAAAAAAAAATCCTTTTGATTGCTGTGTGATATCTAGCGTAAAAGTGACACCATTGAGCCTAGACCTAGCTGAGTTCTGGTAGTGGGCGAGATAATCCTTGTCTGTGGGCTGCAAAGCATTTGGGATTCTTTTGGATGAAAGGTACTGTATAATGTAAGCTATTATCATTAAGAACAGAGGAAGAAATTGCATAAGGTAGGTGGAAGACATTTGATAATGCGGGGGGGGGGGGAAGGGAAGTATTTGTGTAAGGCACTCAGTAGAAATTACAGTCCTTGCCCTATGGAGCTTTTGATCTAGGGGCTCAATCCTTCGTGCCTGTGCTCTGTTTTTACCAGAGTTATCTCTGCTGTTTGAAGGGAAGGTGTTTTGTGGCTTTAAAACGTGTCACAAGATGAGAGACTAATAAAGGAATTGCAACAGGTAAAACAAAAAATGTCTAAATTGTAGATGGGATGAGACGAGGTTTCTTGGCACGGACCAAATCTTTGTCCCATAGCTGCAGTCTGTTTTCCGTTTGACCTTTTTGACGGAGCCTGAGCGTTTCTTCACTCTGAGTAAGAAATTTCTGCAAGTTGCAGTATCTGATATGGCACACTTGTTTCCTCAGCTCTGTAGCTGATAACGTTTCCCTGTTGTGCTTGTGCACCGTTCCAGGGTTTTGACTCCAGAGTAGAAACCCCTCAGTTTTCACCTTCAAACAAGTTTTATGGTCATGGAGAAAAGAAACTCAAATGATCAAAACAGAGGGCTATTTTTAAATCCAAAGAATAGTTGGAGCATAAGTGGTTCTGCAGGAATGGGTAGTAAGGAAGAATGACTAATCGCTACCTCAGTCTGAAAACCCTTTTTTGAAAGGCAGACATAAATGCCATGCAGTGTCAGGCAGGGTGTACACACATAGACTGCTTTTTATCACAGTCTTTGAAAAATTACAGAGTTAATATGGACTATAATGCGTTAATAATGTCATGTAAATGAACTGTTGGAATTATTTTCCTGCTCAGTCCCACATAGAAACGTACAAGCTTAAATGTCAATTGAATATCATAAGGTACATACTGATCATTTTTGACAGAGCAGATAGTTAAATATAGTGAGAATTAAACCAATGTTCAAAATTAACAAAATCAGAGTTGTGTTTTGAGGTTCAAAACATTTGTACATCTTCATTTCCCAAATGCAAAGATTGAAATTCCAGAAGAAGAAACTGTTTTTGTGGTATTTCTAGCAAAAACAAAGTGAAGTGTTTGGAGCGACTCTGAAATTTGACCATCAGACCTTGCATCAATTAAAAAAGCATCTGGTGCTTGAGATCCTTCTGCACTCAGTGAACTGTTAGAAATTATTAACTGGTCTCTCCCAAGAAAATAACTATACATAAATAAATTTGGGTTAGTAAGCTGTGGGTGAAGTGAATGCTAGTGAAGCCATGTGTTTGTTATCTCTCAAGTCTTTGTGCACTTTCTAGGACTTTATTGGAAGAATAAACACCTTTCAGATTCCTCTGTTCCTCTACTGTGTTAATGTTTTCCATTAAACAACTTGTTTTAAAATAGTTTTGGCTGGTCAGGAATAGTATTACCAGTGAAGTCGGTTTTTTTTCACTTGGTCTCAGAGCCAAGAAAATCCCAATACTTTAATTATCCTAAATTTCCTTACCCTTTTTCCTCTATATAACAGTAGCTAAAATGTTTCTCTGTAGCAAGAATTTTCATCTTGTAAGGTCTCAGCTTTTCTGGGCAGTGCTTCTCAGATCCATGAATATTCACTAATTCAGCAAATTCAGATTCTTTCTGTATATATTGGATTCTCAGACTGGAACATCTGTTTGTGTCAGGGCTGTCCTCGCAGCTTGCCTGGTCCTGTGCTAGCTCTTCCTGGAGCAGGACCCCAGCATGCCAAGAACCCCTTTTGGCTGCAGGGAGAGAGCATGGGACAGTGCCCTGGAGGTCGCTGGCACCATTTGCCCTGCACTGCGGCCATCTCCATGTGGGACCCGTCTCCACAGAAAACAACTGGGGCGAAGACACAAGGTCCAACGAGGAGAGCTAGGAGCCAGCACTTTGGATACCTGTCTAGAAATTACAGACTATTAGAATTAGAAGAACATTAGGAAAAATAATTTTCTTTTTGGTTGAAAAAGAGATCCTTCTTTCCTTGTTGGATATTTTGAGGTCCATCCAAGGGCTGGAATGGGAGTAATGTGGCCTAAACACTGGACAAGACTACAAGGCAAGTAGCAACATTTTGCAGGTGATCACTTTTAATGAAGTCATGTAAGAGACTAGCCAGAAGAGAGTCTTGCAGTAATTGAAGTCTAGCGGTGCTAAGGTACTATGCAGGTGTCAAAACAAGATCCCAAAGCAGCTCGGGAGCATTCAACAGATGTTTAAAAAAATTAAGTAAAGTTGAATGATCAGAATAAAGTTGTTGGACAACATTTTAGAAACAGCCGAGACTCTGACCATGAGGAATGGATTGACTGTTACTCCTTGAGAAGTCTGTTTCCACAGCAGTAGCCTTTTAAATTTTTAAATGTGTAACCTCTGTGTACATGAGCACTGGTTTTAGAAACACAAAAACCAGGTAAAATAAGAGCACATTGGCAAAAAAGTTGTGGCAGAGACTGTAAGTTGTCACTGAAGATCTGTTTGATGAAAGGTTTGATGTAACCTTATTGTTTCAGTTCTGCAGCAGAGTATTAAGAGAAGAGATCCTCTATTAAGCCCTGAAGGTTGGGAAAAAAAGAATGAAATCCTGGTTGCATTGAAGACAATATATTTTTTTCTTTATTTTCAGTAGTGTTCAGAGTTTTGTTTCACTGTGCTCGAGGGATGGTAGTTCAGAAATGGTGAAAACTTGCATCTCTTACGAGTATTTGGGTTACAAATGCAATGTATCTTTATTTGTCTCTGAAATAAAGCCATAATAAATAGCCACACCAGTAGTGTGCATGCAGTTATGTTTGTAAAAAGGTACATGGTTTCCATTGGTGCTGTAATTGTATAATTATTTCAGTGCAGTTAAAGTAATGCAATTTTTGTATTTAGCTGAGGTGTGTGTTACCCAGCGAAGGAGCTAGGCCAATACACTCTTCCACAGTTTGCAGGGCATCAGTAGTGACCTTAGCAATGCGTGACTCGAATTATCCTTTCCAGTATGAATTACCTTGCGTTTCTTCACACTTAATTTCATCTGCAGGGAGAGAATTTTTGTTTTTTTTTGGTTTTTTTTGTTCCTGTCACAAGCACCCAGAAGTGAGTGTGCCATGTTGCTGTGGTGTTGCTGTGGTTGCAATCCAGTGGCGATGGTAATGGTTTTTCAATGTTCTTTGTTTTGAGCACGTAACTTGAGATGCGTGCAGGAGGTCTGTGGCTTTTGGTTTTCCTTTTTGGGAGGAGCTGAGATGTCAAATTGTGCAAAGGCTCCAATTCAGCATGCGTCAGTGGAGTTAAATCCCGAGTCCGTTTTGAAAGTATGTGCCGTTGGCTTGCACAGTGCTTAATTGCACAGACCTTTTCTTTCCTGATGGCGAGGCTGCCAGAGCCTCAACAGGAAAACAGCTTGACTACAGGAGCTGGGAGGTGGGCAGATTACCTCTTTGTTATAAACTTAACATAGCTGCTATTTCAACAGCTGAAGGGTACTAAGCAAGTAAGCAGGGGTGCAGCTTGAGGGCTGGCATTTAAGAAATCTAACTTTTTTTTTTTTTTTTTGTGGTATGAAATGAGACAGGCCAAAAATACCTGAGAGATGTCCAGGTTGCAAGGTCGCTTCTGTAGATTTTACATAGAGTCATTGCAGAGCTGATGCATTGTATATTCTTGATGGAAAAAAATTGAAGGGGAAAAAAAAAGATTTTAAAATTTTGTTATTGGGAAGTAGTACTACCAAATAATAGAAGATGTAAGCTCAGATTTTCAACAAGGGCAAATTATCATAAACCTTTTGACTCCGGTGAGAATTACAATCTGCAAAGCATAGTTAAAAAAATAAAACCAGAATATTTGCTTATGATATGTTGCTTGGACATAAGTTTTTTTTTGTATGTGAATGACTGTAAGTTGAAAAGCCATGGAAAATTGTCGCCATCATATTTGCTGTTTAGTTTCAATGGAAAAAAAGTATCTACTAATTAGTCCTTGTTTACTATTACAATATTGTATCACTGGACTTCTGAACAGAAAAGCGAGAAAATTAAAGGAATTATCTAAACAAAATAAGCCTTCGATATGGTACCACTAAAAACAACACAAAATGTGAATGGCGGCCTTACATTACTTGAGTGGTGGTAGGGAAACACAGAACTTGCTGGACTGCGTTGCTTCTCTGTTGTCCTCTCAGTCTGGTTCTCATGAGTGCCGCAAAGGAAGCATGGAAAAAATTAAAAAAATAAATCCATGATAAGCAAATATAAAGGTACCCGTAAGCAAGTACCATATGCCAAAAAGATAAAGCTTCCAACTTTATTTTTCCCTGCTTCCCAAATCTGGATGATATTTTAAGTACCTAGTGCTGCTTTCAATCTTGCCAAGGCTTTATGAAAATGAAAAACCTAGTTATAAGGGAAATCTAAACCACTCCCTTTTTTTTTTTTTTTTAATAACCACTTCATCTAAGCACTAATCGTTGTGCTTTTCTAAATTACAAGGTGCTTTGGCAGGATTAGCAGCTCTAGGGTAACTTAGATACAGCTGTTAAAGCTGGAACATTTTTTGCATGGATGGAGGTGTCACTTTAAACTTCTTATCTCACATTTGCATCACATTTTTGCATTAGCCAGTAAGTTCGAACAAGTAGAAGGTTCCAGAAATTCTTCTTGGAGAAATGAAGAAGTCATCACCAAAGAGACAGAGAGTTGCGCTGGTGACGTGGAGAAGTGCAGAATTCCTTCCCCATTGAATTGAAATCCTCAAACCCAAGTCTTCTCTCTCTGCACAAACTCCAGCAAACTTTCCTCAGGTGCACCCTTTGTGGTTGTTTTGGGCCACAGCAGATAATTCCTGTGACCTAACACCAGAAGTTCACACTGGATTACGTCAGTGTGATCTACCTAGCCTTCTGCTGTCCCTTCTCGCTTCCTGCAGTGACAGTAGCACCGGGGAAGCAGAAGAGGTGGCGTGAGTTGGGAGGCCTTCTACATGTTTCTGAGGAGGGGGAATTTATTTTGCAAGTCCTGGAGGATTATGCCTCTACGTTTTGCTCTTTTTACCTGACTCTAGAGCCTCTGAGTAGAAGAATAGAAATTATGGAGTGCCAGCAAAGCATCCAGATGTTTACATGTAATAAATTCAAGATGAAGAGTAATAGTATAAAACCCCTGCTGCTATGTAATTTTCTATGGATAGTGTGAGGTTTAGCACAAACATAAATATATTGCATCCTCTTTCCTCTTTTTTTTTTTTTTTTTTTTTGAGACGAGGACTGTAGCAAATGAAGGAACAGAAATCAAAATGTGCAGATGTGATTAACATAATTCCTTTGTTTCTTCTGAATTGTGGAAGGGAATTCATACTTTACAAATTTAGAGACATTACATTGACAAAATTGCTGATTTTGCTCTAAGCAGAAACCCCAGTTAAGAGTACATTCTGAATTTCCAAGCTACTGCATATTAAGATAAATAAAGTAAATTTTGTCAACAGAAGGAAGGGGAGTGTTAGGAGGTAGCTGCAAATAAAGTGATGATTTTTTGACACCTTTTGTTTCTTATGCAACAGTCTTGCAGCTCATGGATATTTAAGAAAGGAGGGATTGGAGGAGAAATTGTTCAGACAGTCCTGCAGCTCCTGTTTTTTGAGAGGCTGCTGTGGTCTGTACAGTGTTCTTGCAGATGGTGGGCTCATCTCATGGGGTGAACGGGTCTTACTTCCATCTGCTTCCTTGGAGCTGTGCGTGTGTCAGACAGGTGCCTGAGCAAGGTCCTCCTGCACAAGGGATAAATCTTCCATGGTTTGCAAGTTTACTCATTTGTCAAGAGTCTTGCAATGCTTTGGCATCATTGCTCTGTCAGTTTTGTTTTCAAAACAACTGTTTTAATCATATGGTTTCAAGAGGTCTGAGCAGAGGTTAGTCTCTCCAAGTCTTCTTTCTTAGTCTTTAAAAACATGTCTAGAAGAAATGTCATGTCAAATAGAAATCTTCTGGAAAGAAAAAAGCTTTATGGAAGCTTGTAGTAATTTCATTTAATGCAACAGCTTTGTGGATTTTTTTTTTTCTCAGTTTTTTGTACAGAACAATGTTAAGTGAAAAATGAACAAACGTTCCTGTAAAAATGCTGTAGTACTGGAAGCTGAGGTATTTCCTGAAGTGTGGGTTAAATTGTTCTAGGGCAACTTTTCCTTAAGCCAGGAAATGCGGATCTTCCGGTGAAATTGCTTCCGCAGCAAATTTCTGCTGAGCCTTCCAGGTGGAGAGTGCGTACTTCATTTTAGAGATGCGTGGCATTCTTGATAGCTGGGGCCACCGAAGGCAATGCATGGCTGAACAGGGAGGTACCGCTTAGAAAAGTGTAAAATTTTGTTAGAATGTACTGATACTCGTTTCAGCCAGTTCAGGTTGAAGTGAAGAGAAATGCTTGCAAGTAATATCTGAAGAGTGAAGTTAACCCATTGGAAATAAATGTTTCGCACAGAATAATACTACTTCTGCTAGTTTTTGTGGTGAAGGGGAACATTTTAAAATAGAGGGATGTAGATTCAGATTAGACATAAGGAAAAAATTTTTACAGTGAGGGTGGTAGAACACTGGAACAGGTTGCTCAGAGTGGTGGTGGATGCCCCATCCCTGGAAACATTTAAGGCCAGGTTGGACGGGGCTCTGAGCAACCTGATCTGGTTGGAGATGTCCCTGCTCCTTGCAGGGGGCTTGGACTAGATGGCCTTTAAAGGTCTCTTCCAAGCCTAACGATTCTATGATTCTGTAAGTGGTTGAATTAGTCATTAATTGTGAATTATGTTTTTCTTTCTTGTTTCTGATTTGCAGTGTGTGCTGTACTTGTGGGCCTTGAAAATCCTTTACCCCAAAACACTGTTTTTACTTCGTGGGAATCATGAATGTAGACATTTAACAGAGTACTTCACGTTTAAGCAAGAATGTAAGTCTGCCTTAAGCTTTCTCCTCTTAACTCCCTTTTCAACAACTTGATTTGTTATTTTATAAGTATTCGATACTGATTAGCTGTCAGTAATTTTAAAGGCACTTTTCATGTTACTGTCAGTAATTTTAAAATGCAATCACTATTCCCTGAGAGGGTGTCCCGCTGGTGGAGAAATGGAGGGGTTAGACCCCACCCAGGGGTGTCCTCACTTGGTGCTGCAGATATTGAGCCACTTCAGCTTGCCAGCCTGGCCTGGGAAGTGGCTCGGGGCTACTGCGGGGCCATCTGGGCCTGGATTATGTATTGCTCTCAGTGAACTTGTGCTGCTTTTTGGAATGGCTGCCAGTTTGCTGCCCCATGCAGCGGCCTGCCAGCCCAAATCTGCCAGCACTGGCACCTCTGCAACAGGTCCCTGATCGCTACTGGAGGAGGTGGCATCTCACTGGGTCTCATCTGCAGCAGGATCAAAATGCAAGGAATTTTTATAATGGGGGTTTTTTTTGTTTGTTTGGGTTTTTTTTGTTGTTTTTTTTTTTTTTTTTCTTTTAAGTATAGCATTTTCACATTTACCCTGTAAGTAGGCTTACATTTTTTGGTATGCTCTTTTTATAGGAATTGTTTTCTGTGTTGCAAGAAAGGATACAGTAACACATAAAAGCTCATTAGATGTAGACCTTCACCTGCACAATGAAGCTTTTTTTTTTCTGTGGCACTGTAAGCTGAAGCTATTGCCATAAGTCTGTGTTCCTTTTTTACCGTCAAGGATAAAGGAAATGTTAATTGGCTCAAAGGCTTCATGGTTTACTGAGTTTAATATGCATATCGGTAAATTAACATTTCAGTTCATTGTACCACCTCATTCATTTCATAATGGCATTTCTGTAGATAATTAATTGTAAGGGACTGGACTAAACTTCTGATTACTTCACAGAGAGTTTTGAGCAATAACGTAGCAGATTATAACCATTCAGCAGACTTTAAGGCTTGCTATATAGGTTTCATGGCAGACTATAATAGTATGTTAAATTGTTTATTTACTATTTTTTTTTTTTAGAAAAATATAACAAACTTTGCCGAACTTTTGTAAGTTTCACCTCAGAATCTGAAGACTTTTCCCAACAGTGAATAACAATAATCCTAAAGAATTCTCTGTGTAAAGCTAGCTTTGGCACAGTCCTCAATGTAAGAGAGAGCGGTGAGAGCAGGATTGAGATACGAAGTAGCATCCGAAT
The DNA here is from genome assembly GCF_036417535.1 of Chlamydotis macqueenii. Taxonomy (NCBI): domain Eukaryota; kingdom Metazoa; phylum Chordata; class Aves; order Otidiformes; family Otididae; genus Chlamydotis; species Chlamydotis macqueenii. Next base: position 28,459,970 of record NC_141559.1, read on the forward strand.
TTCTTTTTTTCTCATAAATGTTGATGGCAATTTCTGATACCATCTTAATTTTTGAAAGGTAAAATCAAATATTCAGAACGAGTATATGATGCCTGCATGGATGCCTTCGACTGCCTTCCCTTGGCTGCTCTGATGAACCAACAATTCTTGTGCGTACATGGCGGCTTGTCTCCAGAGATCAACACCTTAGATGACATCAGAAAAGTAAGTCTGAATATTACTCAGGTCTAATAAGCAAACAGTTAATCACCAGCTACTGAAACCTCAATCCTTTCTTGCTGTCATTCGTTTATGTAAGATGCTTGTATGTCATTTTGGCATTCATGTTGACATTGTCACGTTTTAAAGGTCTTTTAAAATAGAACATGAATTACTGCAATTAGACATATTTTATTGAGGTGAGGAAGTCACCAGCATCCAGTAAAATACATGATTTATCATCTTGGTGTTCTGAAAAAAATAATTGTGTTAGGTAAATAAGTACTTAGGACCAAATGAGTACATCGCATTAATTTCTTATACGTAATATCTACTAGCACAGTGTGGGTACACCATCTGATGATTCCTTGCACCTTGTTAGACATTCTGCACTTTCTTGGAGAAGAGACAAAAATAGCTGTAGAAAAACTTTATGATACTTAAAACATGTAATAAAAAGTACGATATGATTGCAATGAATATAGTCAAACCAACATTATTTTTAGAAGAGTGACGAGCTTCATTCTCAGTAGGTCTTGACACATTTTTAACAGTGCTGCACTTGGATCTCTAGTAAATTGTCTAAGCGAGGCTTAGTGAGTTGATGCTTGTATGGTACTCTTGTGTTCTGAGAAGTTTCTTATAAATCTCATGAAAGGTCAGAGAACAGTGACCAGTGACAAAGTTTCTTCACATAATCCAGTGTTGTTGCGTGTTATCAAGCATTAATTTTTTCAGGTGTTTTGTAAAAAATGTCTCAGTTGGTATTTCTAAAAGGAGATTTAAACCATTCATTCTTAGTGTTTTCAGCAGAAAAGACTTTCTTATTTCCTGCTTGCAGTTTGAGACTTCCAAACATATGTATATACTTCTGAGCTTTAAAGTTACAAAAAGATAAATTATATCTTGAGGTTAATTTGTTGCATTCTAAGAAATTCTTATGATTAAAAAAAAAATAAAATAATTGAACCAGTAATTACTTTGGTTTAAAAGCAATTAGGTTAAGATATTAACTGCATTTTTAAAAATTACTGAATGTAGGTTTTTGTTTCTGAGCTAAGGGTTCACTGTCTCATTAAGGAAAAAGAATCTCTGCCTAAAAATTAGCTGGCTTTGCAACAATGTAATGGCAGATTAAAATTGTTTAGCTCTCAGATTCTAGATTAGGGTCATTAACATCTTCACATTTTTTCTTTTCCCCCACTAGAAGTTTGTTAATCTTTGGCAATCAGCAAGAATTGATTTTGCATATTTATGAATTGTTATTTAATTTAAATGAATTATATTTACAAAAGCATTAATTGGTAGAGGGCTGAAATAAGTTAGAAGTGTAGGTGTACTATAAATATTTCATGATGAGGACGGAAAGATAAAATTGTAAAGGTATCTTATTAAAATTTTTTAACTGAGTGTTAAAAACATAAAACTACCTTTTTATCTTTGAAATTTTTTGGAGGGAAAAAAAGGTATGTTACTGAATTGTTACTTGATCTTTCTCGTCAGAGTGGAGGATGTTCTGGACTGTGAGCCTGATTCATACATCCATCTTAACAAAGGGTGTTTTATATAAAAGGGTTCTGCAGAGGAATACTGATTGTTGATATTTCCTTATTTTTCTATACTTTGTCTTATTTTCAGTATGATTCTATATAATTTCAATATTTTCGTACCAATATTCAGGAAGAAGGAGGAGTTCTTAGCTACTTAATTAGTGTTAAGGTTATGAGAGCAACAAGAATGTCATAGCAAGATACTGTAATGCAGAGATGTAGTCTTGGTATTTAAACACAATTTTTTTTTTTTTTTTTGTAAAAGTGTATTTAAAACAAAATGGGAACTTATTTTGAAATAATTATTGTGTAATTTTTTTCTTGAAATGCCTTACATAAATCAAGTGCCGTGATGTTTGAAAACTCCCAAAATACAGAAATACAATCTTCTCTGTTGTCCACTGAAATACTTGTAAAAAAAGTAGAAAAATCTAAAAAATTACACACAAAAAAAATCATGTAGAATAGGAATTCACTGTATCTCTTGGTTTTCAGTTGTATTTATTCCTTCTCCTCTTCATCAGTGTTAGCATCAGTGTTATTCAAAATCCATTACTTTAAAGCTGAGAGTGACTTAAAGCTGAGAAGTAGATTACTTTGGGTCTTGGTTTGCCAACCCATAGAATGAAAAACAGTAACCTTGCTTCAGTGTTTCTGTTCTATATGGTTGAAAGAAGTTAGTATTTCTTTGTCTCCTATTTTTCTTAGTTAGATCGATTCAAGGAACCACCTGCATATGGACCTATGTGTGACATCCTGTGGTCAGACCCGTTGGAGGACTTTGGAAATGAGAAGACTCAGGAACACTTCACTCACAACACAGTCAGGGGGTGCTCGTACTTCTACAGGTGAATATTACTACTTTGAAAGTATTTCTGTACGTGAATAACTTCTGGTTTTGCATTATGTTTGCTTGATGTTTGTGGCACTATTTAGATAACTGGGCCTTTTTTTCCTGCAGACTTGCCTTGTTTTGAGGTAAATTCACGTTTGATTTATATGTGTCTTGCTTTCATCCACAACTGGGAAACCCTGAAATGACTGAATTTTATTTGGCAAAGCTTGCGTATTTTGCTTATTTCTATTCTTGTAAGTTAGGGAATGAATATGTCACTTTTAAAAAGGGGTAGACAACTACATTTCTTGTTTGAAAATTAGAATTTAATTTTGAATGAAAGATGCCAGCATTGGAAACCCACTACCTATTGCTCTGCAGGGTAAGTCAAAATTGTTATTTCCCTCACACAGGTACTTTTATTTTTCTCTCAGTTTTATCAAATTTTTGTTTATGTTTGGAAATAGTTCTTCCCAAGAAATTTAGGATTTGAATGGCTTTGGTTAAATTGCTAAGAGCTGAAATGCAGACAAGTCCCATGTTTCTTACAGAAACATGTGTGGTCTTAAATGCGAAGACGGCAAGTTGTGATTCATCTTTGAAATTATTTCTTTCTGTTGATGTTTGTTAGTAAAATGTAAATGTGAGAATATTCCTGAAAAAAATTATAGTAATGGGGATAGAAGGACATCTAAAGCAAATCTGTGGGTTTGTGACTATTTAAAGGAAGCTTTCTTCTCTGTTTCTTTTCTGCTTTAGTGGTAATTGTCCTTTAAGCTTGGGGATTTTTTGTGTCTCTCTGTGTAAAGAGTCGGAAGACTCTCTCCTGTACGTTATAGGAGTGGGTTTTCTTGGGTGCCAGGGGATGTCCCACTGTCACCTCCTTGGCAATCCACAGGGAGACCAAAGCAAGCAGCGGAAGGTTCCCTTTTTCCCAGTTCTGCCTGGGCACTGACTGCTGCCTTTCTCCATGGTAGGCTTGTTCTGTAGACCAAGTGCTGTGGACACTAGGCAGAAGACACCCTGTTAGGTATGCTTGATCTGGTGATGAAGAACCTTTCAAGTGCTACTTCCATTCTCTCTTCATCATAGGAAGGAATTGTATTGCCTCATGAACAAGTGGTGACTACATTATACTTTCCTCTGACAGCCTGGGGATTTTGAGGGATTTGGTGTGGGGTTTTTTTAGTTAACGATAGTTAAGAACAACTTAAAAGGATGCTAGAGTAACAAAACTGGCAGGAGAGGAAGTTAAATGGCAAAACAAGAAATATATCCAGTGAAATCTTAATTAAAAAAAAATTTTGTTCAGGGGAAATATGAAGATGCTATTGAAATGTTAAGAGGTTGTTGAACCTTTTGAAGGGAATGGTTCTACTTCAGCTCATGCTAGCAACACTCAAGTCTACATTTTCTCAACAAGCTCAGGAGAAATGAGGAATCCAGCTCTTTGTTATCTTAGAAAATCTCTCCTTGAACGGGGCTGACCTGTAGCTATTTAGTAACATGTCAAAAGTAAATCAATGGCTTCCACCAGTAACTAGGAGACCGAGCCGCTAAATCAACCTCCTTCTTAGAAACATTAGCAGAAAGTTAACAGATGGTTTGACTTTCAGAAATTAGTTTTCCTAGTGCTTTCTTTGAGCTGTAGTTGCTGCAGCATGGAGATGGGCTGAGAGCGAGGTGGTCAGTAGCGCAGCCTGAGCTGCCAGCACGCGCCTCTCGTAGGCACGTCATACCACCGCCTTCGGATCAATAACATCAGGAAGGTGCTCAATAAATGTGTTTGGTCTCATTATGAAATAAGCTGTCAAATTGTTGCAAACAATCGATCTGTGCAGAAATAGGCTTATGACTGAGAGCTGAAATCATTCCTCATCCTCTGAGCAGCACCAAACCCTGGCGCATGCGTGGGACTCCCAGGCACTGCTTACCGCAAACAGTGAGTAATAGTGGTTTCCCCTCATGAACCTCTCTTACAAAAGTGAAAAGCCTTGTAAATATGCCTTGTGCTTAGATACAGGGCTTATTATGTGCTGGAATAACTCTTATATTTGTAGAGGTTTTTTTTTCTAGAGCTCTGTTTCTTACAACTACCATAACATCTCCCTAAAATACATATGATAGATTTTTGGGAGAAAACTGATATATCTAGTCTAGGTCCTGACTCAAATTCCGAAGAGTGCATATTTCAGGAGAAGAGGAAATATTTGGAAGATACCTAGTTGTCAGGTCGTGTGAGGGACATGGAACTGCATAATGACACGAGCAGATGGCTGGCTTGGAGTTGCGCTATCTGAGATTATATAAAGGCAAGTGTTACTCTTGAAAGAAGTGCCCAGTTGCTCTGGAAGGTCACTAATTGCTTACCTGATGATAATCCCTGGCATGAAAAGTATCCAGCAATGTCTGATTTAGCTTGTCTTTTCTAGTTACTTTTGAGAAAAGGAGAGAATTTCCCTAAACAACCAGTTCAGTTGTAAAGGAAGGGATGAATTCTGCAGTCCTCTTTCAAGACTGTCTGTTGATAGGATGGACTTTGTTTATTCTTCAGAAAATAAAACTTCTTAGTGTCTTTAGTCATTTCCAGAAAGGAAAGTTGAATGATAGCAATGGGCATTTTGAAGGAAGGTCAGGAAGATTTCGGGCCAGAGAAATGGTTTCTAGATTATTAAGATCTCTTAATTGCAGGAAATAACTGTAATACATAATTTTCATTTTATCAGACATGTTCATTATAATGGCAAATTTCAAGTGAATTTTCTCTGGTTTAAAGGTATTTCCTATAACAAAATGCTGTGAGGAAAGTAACAGTGATGTAGCTTTCTAACTAGGTACACACGTCATGTTAATGAGACTTTCCAGCCCCATTCAGCCAAATCTTCTCCATTCAGCCAAAATTCATTTATGAAATTTTGAGCCATTTATAAGAGCTAAATATATATAAGAAAGTACAAAGACTGTAGCTTACAGTAGTCTGGCGATCTTTTAGCTGCATTTCTTAGATGATCACTCACGTACAGCCTATAGAATTTCAAACCAATTAAGTCTTTCTTCAAGAAATTTCCTTTTGAGTTCTTGAAACTGTTATGACTTGCATTGTAAAGTGTCCGATCTTGAAACCACAGGCCTAACCTGTCATTTGGAGATGTAAAGAACACTCACCTTCATTTCCAAGGGTGCTGAGAGTCAATGCTTAATGCACGCCTTTTGGATCCAGCAGCAAATTGCAGTGTGGATTGTCAAAATTTAGGGATCCTTGGAAGCAGCAATACCACAATGCCAGAGTGAAAAGTAACTGTGAAATTTAAGTAGTTCTTGGAAATTTGTTGAAGTTCTCTGTACCTTAAAGTGAAAAAAGAGCAATGGCAATGAGACTTCATATCTCCTTTCTGACATTTAAGGTTCTATGTCCTTCACAGTCATGGTCATGTGAGATGCAATTTCATTAAAAAGTAGAAATAATGGAGTGCTAGTTGTGTAAATTGTTTTTCAATTATGAGTCAGGTGAAGCTTTTCTTTCATCCTTACCCATAGAAAATAATACTGAGTTCAGAGAATGTTATGAACAAGAGGGAATTAATTTGTCCCTGAGTGATTCCCCCTCCCCTGGATTTTTCAGCTGATCCAGCCAGTAAAGAATTTTCCTCTTTGTTTATCGGATTATCTAGTTTTGCCATGAATTTATTTAGTGAATATTTATTTACATTTAGCTGGTTGTACTGATCTTGCCCATGACCCATTGCACTTGTTTCATGGACTAGTGGTACAGTAACTCTCAGGCATTTCTATAAGAAATGCATCTAACTTGGCAAGATATATTGCTATTTACCATTCTGAGAATGGCTTCTTTCACTGAACAGAAAGCTTGAAGAAGTCAGTTTGACTTTTTTTTCTCTCTGAAAATAATACTGACTTACAGAAAGACAGCCACTGATTGGGTTTAGGCAATTGTTGAGGCAGGGGGGGAAACTCTCTCCTTTCTAAGCCACACTAGGATGGGGAATGTTGTAATTCCCATGAGATTTACTGGATAGATGAAGAATTAAAATGTTCTTTCATTCTCATTTGGACAAAGTTGCTACAAGCATGCGTGGTCCTAACCGTGAAAAATTGCGATTGGATCTACACCCAGCTTGTTTAATTTCGTTTGTGTCAGAGCTCGGGAGTTAATTAGCAGTGTCTTATCCTATGTAGAGTGTATCAAGGGCTTCCTATCAGGGGTAAGCACATGTGCAAGCTTAACACTCACATTCTGGGATCACTTCTGAGTATAAGAGTTGGTTAATTGCTGACTGTTAACAAGAGCATGAGGGTGGCGTGAGTCTGGCCAAAGTCAATGGATGACCTCAGAAGTAGGGTAGATACTCAGAACTTTTCTGCAGACATGGTGCTCCAGCCTATTGGGTTTTCTTAGTGAGTTTAATATGAGTTCTTAAGGAATGCTGAGCTTTATAAAGCTGTTTGGTTGTTGACTACACTGTTGTATTTTTCAACAGCAACAAAATCAAAGGCAGAAATGGTTAGCAGTGGCAAGAGTGACTAGCATTGCAGAGTTTTCCAAGAACTTCATTTGCCAGCCTTGGACAGCAGTGAAATGCTTCAACCTTACAGATGCTCTGGGGTAGAATAATAATTTTGTCCCTGCCAGCACATCATTTCGGTGGTTACTTCACATGCATGTTAAGTTTGTGAGTATGCAAGGGCTAGAGAAGTGTCTGCTAAAAGCTTTTGAAAGCTGTAGCGTGTTTCACCTCAGGATGTGAGGCATAGTTGTATGAATGATTTTTGCAGTAGCAGCATTTTAAACAGATTCTTCTGCCCACTTTTCCATTCTTCCGTCTCGCAGGCCAGAAGCTTCTTGCTGCCCTCACATTGTCTGCCCAGCTGTATCGGTAGAATTGCTTGTATGCTCCATCAGATCTGGGAACACATCCAATTTTAAAAAGAATGACTCTGCAAAAAAGATATGTGTTTATTTGTTCTAATCCCATGCAATTCCCTGCTCCGCTTATCCGCACAGCTCTGCAGGCAGCACAGCTAAGGGCAGGAAAAAGTAGGTGGAAAGAGATGTGCTGGGAGATGCCCAGGGCAGCAGAGCAGGAGAACCGTTTGCCTTTGGAGACTGAAGTGTGAGGTCAATGGATTTTACTGAAAACCTGATTTCACATGTGCGTGTAACCTTAGAGAAGCTCTTGGGCTAAATTTGAGTGTCCTTGTTTTAAAGAAATGTTTATGCCTCTGCTTTAATGATGTGATGAAGGATATTTTTAAAAAATAGATTAAATCCATCCAGTCTTTCCAGTTATTGGTGGAAGACTGATTTGAAAACATCTGCCATTTTGTTCATGTTACCAGAGTATTGCTTCTCTTTCAAAACTGCGTAGAAGTAATCAGTTATGCAAAAGAGACCTTAGAACTAGTAAACGATGCATGAGGCATTTTAATGAAGAAAGGATGCCAAAGCAGGGAATATCACAGTCACACATTCCATGGAGAATAACATCTCTCTAGCTTAGCAGTGGGGTATTTTGTTTTCTCCGTGAGTCACTGCTCTTCCGTGATTCAGCATGACACATGAAGCACAGGCAGAAGGCTGGGTTGTTCTGGAAAAGCCTGTTGCGTGGGGGGTTTCTGTTTGTTTGTTTTCCCTCTTGGCCAACTGCTTTATTTCTGGCTCATCTGAATTACAGTCTGGGCTCTGCAAAGCAGGGCAAGGAGGAGAGTGTTTCTGGAAGGGTAGCGATCAGAAAAACTAGCAAGGAATTTGATTACCAGATTATAATTTTCATTAGAAAGATTAGGAAAAAAAAAATCCAAGCAGACGTCTTTTCTATAAAAGCTTGTTTCTGATGACTTTTGCCATAATCTCTGTTTTGTTGGCATTTTGCAGGACTTCCTGCTGCTTACCTGGAGGGCATGTACTTCTGTGTTGAGGAGTATTGTTTGATGTCAAACTGCATTTGGGCAGGAGCAAACTGTTCTTAAGAAAGTGCTGGAAATTAAAGCCCTGTATTTGTTGTCACAACTGGTATAGCGTATGTAATATCTGCATATAGTGAAAACTTTTCTTCTCCCTAGCCCCCATTTCAACCAGTAGCTGAAGAAAAATGGGAGAGTTGCTTTGCCTTTTTCAAAATAAAATGTCCAGATAGACTGCTCATGGCTTGTAGTGGTCTGGGTAATATGAGTGCTTGCCCATTACAGATACCGTGCTATTCACTTAGAAGAAAAGATGGCAGCCAAATTTTAATTTTTTGTGTGGGTATTTGCATGGAGCACTATATGGCATCTCTGCCTTTCTAGGTGTGGGCCCTGTAGAATCAGCCAAATTCTGCTAGTAGGACACTGTCTTGCACAGATTTATGAAGAATAAGATAATTAAGGAATAAAAAAAAAAAAAAAAACTTTGTACTTTGAAATGGAAAGAAGAACCTATCATGTCTATTTAGAAGCATTTTTTACCACTTCATTATATCTTTTTTAAAAGCAGTACTTAACACTGGATGAAAAGAATACTATGGAAAAAGAAAAAGTAATAGGCTAGACATTTTGAGCAGCTGCACTGATAATGAACATAATCAACTGTCTATCAGGTTTTTCATTATAGACCCTAGTTTTCAGAAGTTAATGTAAAAATTTCTAAACAAAATGTACCATAAGTCTACATTTAGTCACAATTAATTATGAAAAGAAATGTATGCAAATTAATTCTCATTTGCCAGTGGTTTGAATGGCAGCCTGTCAGCATTTGAGATCACTGCAGTTGCCAAAATGATACCCCACATAATCTGGGAATTGAAATTGTTTTATATTGGCAATCTTTTTAGACAAATTCAAGTACGAAACCAGTGACTGAGAATATATACTAGGTGGGCCGAGTGTAAAACCAGTAATATACCATTCTACTGGGTTTGTAGCCTCTAGCTGCAAATGATATTTCATCTTCAAAATATCCAGGAAGGTTGGAAGCAAGCAGTAGCATTTCTCTTGGATAAACTGAAGGAAGATGATGCATTAGATTTTGCTTTTTTTTTTTTCCTTTGTTAATTTTCATCTGTTTCATGCATGAAGTTAGAAATTCATGGAGCTGTTAAGTGATTGCAAGTGGACTCTGAAGGTGGTCTGTGAAATTATGACTGGTACAGCAGATCTTTTGTATAATGTTTAGTGGAGATTTTTTTTTTTAACTTGCTCGATATGTTTAACAACAGCTTTTACTTAAGTATTTTGCATAACATTGTTACTGTATGACTGCATCTTGCCCCTAAGGTACTGCAAGCCACTGTGCTCATACCCAGGGTCTTTGATAATACGTACAGGCCTGTCACTTAATACCTGTATGTGAGTTATGCTTGGAGTTTCAGACACCCTGCAAGTTTGTGTTATTTTCAGGTGCGCTGAAATCAGTGGCCAGTGGTCATGGAGATGACAGTGTCTTCCCCAACACCTTGTGTTTCCTCTTTAAAGTTTCCTGACTGTTCTATTATTTGAACTATGGGACAGCTGAATTGGTAGTGGAAGAGAAACATGGTGAACGGGTGTTAATGCAGGGTCTGTTTTGCTTTTTCTCCAACCATCAGGTGACATTTCAGAGCTGCTATGTGGAGTTTACACCTTTTGCCACCAGTTTCGGTTTTCTTTGAGCAACAGTTTTGATTGTTGTTCTCTGACTTGCCCAAGAATGAGAAGAGGGAATTACAACACCTACATGTCACATCCTAGGCCTCAAATCCAGGAAAACCTGTCTCCTGATCCTGGTCTCAGGTCAGATGTTGCTGTGGGGTAGGCTGCATTCAGAAGGCAGCCCAGCTCTCCACCCATGCCAGACCAGGCACTCCACCCCATCGGCTTAGGAGCTAAGGCTTGTCAGGCTCCAGTCAGACAGAGGGCACAGGAGAGTAATCGCTCAAACTTCTGTGTCTGGCCAGCTTGCTTGCTACTGCAGGCAGCCTCCACTACTGGAAGTAAATTCCAGTGACCATGACAGGAGGAGGCAACTCTTGGTTTCTTCCCAGATTTAATGTTTTAAATGCAGCTTCTGCATTATTTCTGCAGAGCCAATACCATGCTGCGTCCTTAGCACTGAGGAACACTGAATTCGGAAGTGCCTTTCAGACGCAGGGTCACTGGGCTGCAGGGATGTGGATGAGGGCACCCGCTGCCTTGCAGGGGGAGCCCCCTTCCCACCATAGTGAAAGGTCCTGAAATATGAAGCAGTCAGCTGAATGATTGCTTGGTTTCAAGGGTGGGAAATAAATCTGGATTAGGCAAAACAAGTTATATAGGACTGGCCTAAAGAGGGAGAAAAGGGAAGAACTCTAGGTGTCACTTGAAAAAAAGACTTTCCCACCCCTTAGATGTTTTTAAGGGGCCTGGTAAGGCTTTTCCAGATCTTGTAAAGACATTTTTATTCCAACACCACTTCTCCTTTACCCACTTCCGTGTGTGTTCTTTGTCGTGCTTTGCTCTTGCTACAGTTGGCTTTGGAGAGGGGAAGCCAGGAAGTTTTGCCTTTCTTGGGTTCTGCATTACATTGCTAACGACAGGAGAAGAGAGGTTTTGCGTCCTGTCTTGAAGTGATAGGGGGCCATTGTGTTTGTTATCCTTGAATACAGGCATGGAGAGTTGTCGGTGGTTTAAAGGCAAGAAGAAAGCAGTCATTACAGAAAAAAAAACAAAACAAAACATATTTTTGGAAGCAGCAAAATGGAGTAATTTTAAGTTCTCTAACTAATTTAGGTGTAATTTTAAATAGCTTTTCTCTAACAAAATTTTCCACTTGTGCTGTCAAAACTGCATACAAGTTAGGCTATGTTTTGTTTTTCTTGTATGTATTTTTCTTAGGTATTCGGTGTCTTAAACGGCAAGAATGGGTTTCAGGGTACTGAGGTTGTAAGAAGCGGCTCCTCTGTTCTCCTTGAAAGCAACACTGTCCATGTGCAGTGAAAAATACGATTGAGAAATTCTCACCATTTTCACCTAATTATTTTGTTTTCACTCAAACAGTAGAACATGTCTCAGAAAGATATATTCGGTGGGCACACTTTTGGGGTTTCAGAAGTCACAGAATTTACATTTTAAGTTGCCAAGGGATAATTCCTGTTTACCGAGGAGATGAAGGTCAGGCGATCAAACAGTTTGGAGACTGATTTGTCTTTCTTCTTTCTGTCTTTCTCTCTCTCTTTTTGCACACCAGCTTATTATCTGGTGTCTGTAAGCAGCCTGTGCATACTGTGGTTAGTGGGTGAGAAGGTGTTCTGTTGTGAGCAACCATTACATCACATTTTTCTTCTTCTGAGTACATCGAATCTTAAAGTATAATAAAAGAAATTATTTCTGACAAGCAATAAGGTGATTGTTGTTATGTAATGAATTGCAGCTTTCCAGAGTTCCTTTCCACGCAGTGATGGGGTTGGAGAAAAACTGTGCTGCTTCTAGTGTTGGCTCTACTGAAATCTGCCTGCAGGGCAGGGGCTGATTTCATGAATGATGCATTTTGGATGAAACATTTTTTCAAAATCTAGAGCTAAATGTGATGCTTCTGGTAGTGACGTAACAGGTGCTCTTATTTTCTTCCAACAGTTACCCCGCTGTATGTGAATTCCTACAGCACAATAACTTGTTATCTATACTCCGAGCTCATGAAGCCCAAGATGCTGGGTAAGTACGTGTGGAGAGGGGACACTAGCAATGGATAATGGCTTACCGTTGTCAAACAGAGCGAGGAAAGCAAGAACAACTGAGTGAGAAAGAAGTGGAAAACTTAATTTTAAGTTGCAACAACTCTCACTTTTTATTAATGCTACAAAAACGTACACTGGTATTAGAATGTCTTTTACATTATTATTACTGAGTTACAGGACTTAATGAATCCTCATATATCCCACTTACTTAGCCTTAGTGATTTTGAGTGGCATAAAATGACCAAAAATTTCCTGTATGCCAAACTTGGGAAGGAAAACAAATTCAGCTCAGAAAAAAAAGTTTTGCAGATGTGCTTGAGACTTCTGACACACCGATTGCCACAATGCCTGGGAAGCAGTTTGGCTCACAAAGGCCAGAACTGTCATCTCCTAAGTCTTTCACACTCACCTGAGAATTCTCGGCCTACTGGTTTTATGCTTTGTCAAGAAAATAAACTTGTGGAACTCAGTAGCCAAAAATGATTGTATGCAGGAGTATCAATAATGAATTTAAGGAGTTTATTAAGGCACTGTGTGCAAAAACAATCCAGGTCAACCACCGGGTGGTGTTGATGGTTCCCTTATTGCCAGTGCAAAGATAGAATTTTTTTATGCTGCTTTAAAAAATGATTAAAAATTATCTATTCATTAAAATGTACCATACTTGTGAGATTTTTAATGAGGGATTGGTATCTGAATAAATAGCTTTGCATATCTTGCATAAATTATTAATATATTTATTTGGAGGTAGGAAATTTACCCAACCTGTATAGTAATGAAAGATAAAGTATTGAGATTATAGAAATGAGGTTGATACTCACAATGCATATAAAAAGCTGTTACAAGTGTTGAATTATCACATACTTTAAAACCTCAATGCAATTAAAAGCAAGATAGTACTCTGTCAAAAATAACTGGCATGAAAGGGTAATGAAATTTCATTTTTATTGTATTCCTTTCCAATAAAGGGTGAAAAATAAAATTTTGTAGAAGGGATTGCATTGAACCTGTACAATGGTTTCAGTGCAACTATTGTGGCTGTTAAGCCAAATTGTTCAGTTTCTTGTACCTGAAGACTAAAGAGCAGCATTTGGTGTTACATATGTCTTAGTAAGACAAAAGTACTGTTTGGTTGGTTTGCTTTCAGTTACTTGCAGGTTTAATGCTTGATTGGTTATATGTTAGTCTGATAAGCCTTTTATTTTTCACAAGGCAGCAAGGTTAGGTAATGAAAACAGGCAAGCATTAATAAACTGGCTAATAGACTGCATGAGATTAAACACAGCACTGAAAATCTTGGACCCCCTGTTTCCCCTCCCCTTCTCCTACTTTCCACCTCCTCTGGCCTTGCCGTCACTTGGGTGCCCAGAGAGGGCAGGCAGCTGGAGGCTCATGGAGGATGTGCACTCCTCTTCTGAAGGCAGCACCATGCATCGCCAAGGCAGGTGCTGGTGCTTGCCTTCGCCTGCGGAGGGAAAGTCTGGGGACATCCTGGACTGCGTGCACATAAAGGCCACCTGGCTCCAGAGACAGGCACTGAGCTAACTCGTAAGAAAAACCACCTCTGGCTCGCTAAATTTTAGACAGAGACACTACTTTCGAGCATGGTGTGGATCCTGGCCATCCCAAGTGGATATAATAAATAAACTTGCAGGAAATATTTTTTCCATGGCTTTAAAAAGCATATATGCATGTGTTTCCATCTTGGCATTTGTTAACAGCCAGTGCACTAATGTGCTAGGGTTTTTTGCTATGTATATGGTCAGTAACAAATATACATACAACATTGGGCAATGATTAGAATCTTCTCTTTCCTTTTAGGTATCGTATGTACAGGAAAAGCCAAACAACAGGCTTCCCTTCACTAATCACAATTTTTTCAGCACCAAACTATCTAGATGTATACAATAACAAAGGTAAGAATTTAATTCCTGTTAATATATAGTAGACTGTACTTCTCTTTACTGAAATGTATTACATTTGTTTTCTTTTTCACTCCTTTATCTATCAGTTTGTGCCCATTTTGTCCCTCTCTTTATTAGTTCATGTCCATTCCATTTATTGCATAATAGAAATCTAATTAAATTTATTTCAGGCAGGTGTATGCCTCTGAACGTAACTGTAGATTCTAATATGCCTTAGGATACTTCTGTATTTTGACTACAAGTTATTATGTAAGTGTTACAGAGGAAGTAAAACTGAAAACAGCTCTATTAACTAAGAGAAATGTATTAGGAAATGCTGTGGGTGCGATGTTCAGAGCCCAGTGTTTCTTATAATTAATTATTTGTCCCTTTGCTTCTTTCCAATAAAATTAATGGAGTTTGTATATGCAAACCCTCTAGCCAGCTAACAAACTTTGACAGATCATCAGTGGATAAAGCACGAGATAGATACTGTCTGAGTTCCCTTTGTTTTGGATTTTTTAATCACTTGAAAACTATTATGTAGGAAATGAAATATCATTAGCCAAAAAAAAACCCCCAGAAGTTTACTAGTCACTCTATAAAGACTCCACTGAGTACAAGTGTTTGTTTTTTTGTTTATTGCATCCTCTGAAATTTCCTCTGGTGAACTGGAAAAAAAAAAAAGCCATGTTTCTAAAAATAAAGCATTCTAATAAACCTGTCCTCATATATCTTGAAATGAGCACTAATGTTTAGTTTCTCTTATTCCCAGTAAAGCTAAAGTTATTTGTGTTCCTCTGTGAGCAAAACAAAATTATATTTTCTCAATGATATTCTTGAAAATAGCTCCATTGCAGAGAGATCAGTCTTCAGTAAGAAGAGATACTTTAATTTGGATGCTTGCATGCAAAGGGAGTAAGCAATTGTTAATTTTTTTTTTTCAACTTGCAAAATT
This sequence comes from Chlamydotis macqueenii, assembly GCF_036417535.1. Classification (NCBI taxonomy): domain Eukaryota; kingdom Metazoa; phylum Chordata; class Aves; order Otidiformes; family Otididae; genus Chlamydotis; species Chlamydotis macqueenii. The sequence continues at coordinate 28,475,101 of NC_141559.1, forward strand.
TTATATTATAAAACTTATAATCTAAAGGCTGCTAGATCATGAATTGTATTCAAGGGAAGGAAACATAGCACTGTTAGATAATGGGGTTTTGTATGCTTTGGTATTCTCAATTCCAAACTTGTGGAAAAATTAATAAAAGCATTCTGCAAAAAAAACATGCAAGGAGACCTGTCAGTAGCTACTTTTGTAAAAGTAAAGAATATAGGGACTCTAACAACCCAAAAAGTGCAGCTTGAAACAAGGAGTGTGTTCATTTTCTTGGCAGCATCCTTCTGATGGTAGAAAAGCGTGTTTACTCTCTGGTTTGGCTGCTTTGGGTAGAAGGCAGACCGAGGACGGGTCTGTACAAATAAGGTGACAGAAAGTGTTCACTTTTTGTTTCTTAGTGCATGGAGGCAGTTCTGTGCACATGAAGGCACTGGGTGAACAATGTGAGATTTTTATCATGAAGACAAATGATAAAAATAAAGAAAGCAATGATTTCTAATATTCAAAATCTCGCGTTTGAAACCACAGCGTTTGGGTGGTGAAGGGAAATGCCTCTCCGTTATCTCTGTTTCAGAAGAGAGGGTCATTTCCCTTGTTCTAGAATGCTCTGCTGTGGCAGGCAGGTCTTAAAACTGGTGGAAAGCCTTTCCTGGTGTAAGGCTGTGGGCCAGCTGCTGAGAGGCGCTGGTTATCTGCAGTCACGGCTGAGGTTTGGGTGCGCTGCTGGTGATACCTGCTCTGAGCGAGCTCAGGCAAATCAGCCGCGGTGCGAGATCAGCACCAGTGTGCCACTCTTGAATGTACGACATGTTGTAAATGTAGAGGCTGACCTTTAGCAGCTTTGTAATGAATTTCTGTTGGGTTTAACTGCCTTCTTTTCTCTCATTAGAGGTTTTGACGCATTATTTCATGTGACTGATGGCACTGGCTCTTGGCACTTAAAGTCCATCATGCCTAGTTTTTCATGCTGCATTGCTTATGGATCTTCATCTGGGTAGTGTTTGGGTGCTTGCTTCCCTCTTCAAGAAAGAAAAACACCATCATCCTCAATCAGTCCAAAACATGGCTACTTGTTGGCTTTCTTGATTTGCAGCAGATGAATTAACTAAGAACACAAAGCTGCTGTCTGACTGGTTTCAGGAGGCAAAGGAAGGCTTTTCCATCTAGAGGTGTTACAGGGCAGTTGCTCTAGCTGGCTCATCGTGCAGTTGTGCAGAACCTGTTTGATTTTTACAGATCATTTGGGATTTCAGTTACTGTCAGTCCATGGGAAAGGAGTTACTCTCCTACTACTAAGTGCTTTCCTTTCTAGTATGCATTCTTACTATGCTTCTGGCTGTCACTTAGGTAATAAAGTCACCCTAAATAAATTCCTGAGAGGCTCAATCTCCCACTGACACGAATCGGTCATTTTTAAACGCAGTGTTGTTTAAGAAAAACACATTTTTTAAAAAATCTACAAGAGGCTAGGAATGCTCTTTTCTACCCCAGGTTTATAGTTCTTATACCCATTAAAGCAGATGTACTTTCTTGCACTACTTCAAACCACTTCAGAAGGAATGGGCTTGGTTGCCAACTTTATCCAAGGGTTTATTCAGTCCCTGCTGGAGAGATACGTGCTCAAGAGCAGCAGGGAGTCAACATTCTCAGAGCAAAAGGAGAGTTGGCAGAAGTAGCTGAAGATAAGCACAAGACCGTGTTCAGTATATCCGCTGTTAAGAATGCTGCTGCGGGCCCTCTGCATGGGCTGTCTCACAGTACTGACCCGCCATGGGAATCTCTTTTGGCTTTGCTCCACAGGATTCTGGCACCGAAGGGAGTTTTCTGTTTCCTTGTGGTTACTGGTCATTGCCTTGTGCAGGCTGCGTGTGTAATTCGTCCATCATGTGGCTGCTGGTCCTGTCGCAACCCCAGCCCACACACACGCACAACTTCGGGTGCCAAAGTGAGGTTTTTCAATTAGGAGGCTCCTGTCAGGAGTTCTCTGCATAGTTCATGGAGAAGGCAAGATATGCTTTTGGAGGTAATTCAGAGACTCAGAAACTGCCTAGGGATGGGGAGCCTAGTGTCTTTCCTCTTTCCAAGACTATGTTTCATTATTGTTATTAGTGCTTTCCATATTCATTGTAATGGAGAACATTGGCAAAGGGGAAGAATTTATACACGTGTTTTTAGGCAACTTCTGAGCTTCTGTTCATTGTCTTCATAGCTTTCTCAGACATTTCTGCTCTCATTTCTATTATTAAAAGGCATAAAGAAAAAGATACTTCAAGATTATTATTAAAACTTGTTTCAAGAAATATCGGTGCATTGGTGATTTTGTAAGACTACTCCTTCTGGAGAGAATCAAAACTCCTCATGCAAGAAGATAAATGTTAATTGGATTGCGATAGTTACCTTGTGACTTCAGGGCCTCGAAGAGAGGCTGTGCTGATCAAGAAACTGAGAAAGTTGTGTAAGTACAAGTTTACCCCTGGATTTAAGGGTGCCCATCACCAGCAGAAATTCTCTATGGCCACAGAATAAGAGGGTGCCAAAATTCACTGCGTTGTATGATCTGCTGGCCTTGTACCATGCCTAAACTTTCATTTCAAAATTTAATATTTCATAATGTCTTAATTAGGGCTTCCTGTAATACTGTTCATGCCATGATTAAAAAAAAAAGAAAATCAAGTGAAAGATTTTACAGAAGTTCTACAGAGACAGACAATTTATTTGTACATCATTGGCAGTACTCATATTTTGTTGTCTGGCTGTCACTTCAGTAAGTGCATGCTTTTTGGCTGAGTGAACAATTTTAACTAGCTGTCTAAAGACAGACTATTATCTTTTGAACACTTTTAAAAGGTTTTTTAGTGGTGAGATAAGCGCCAGAGAATCTGAAGCTATTGAAAAAAATGTGATGTCTCTTCCAACATGCTACAGTGTACACGTAGTGTTGCTGAAAGGAAAAGCAGATGATGAGGGAGAGAAACAAAGAAAGTATGCAGGGGAGTTTGGGATACTAAAAAAAAAAATCAAAACCAGCTGTACATTGGTATGCTTGTTAACGTATCGGATAAGTAATACGTCAATGAAGCGTGTATAAACTATCAGCATCAGGTATACCATAGACACACATTAAGAACTGTACCTGATCCAAATGGATCTAACAGGAAAATTATTTTCGTATTGGAAAAAAGCAGAGTAATATACCTGGAAGACAAGGATGATCTTTGAGAAATAATAGCGGTAGAAACGCAGTGTAACCTTCTGTTTGCCCTATCAGTTTTCTTTAATGCTTTCTCTCTGCTGTTGTGATGAGGCCTTGTCATGGAAACAAAAGCTTCTAAAGAGGAGCTGTCAGGGTATCTAGGCCATCTCATTGCCGACACAGAGAAGTTTGCCAGAAGTGATTTTTGCAGTCTGACAAAATCTTGAATGCTAGTGCACTGTTTCTTTGGAAAATGCAATTGCACATTTGAAATAAAAAACTTCAGAATTTTCTAAGGGGAGGATTTTACCAACTGCAGTTAGCCCCACATCTGTATTGGATATTTACATCATCACCTTGTCTAGTAAGTCATTTTTTCCTTTGATAACGTTTAAACTCTCTTAAGCAATTTACTAACCCTTATCCCTGACCTATCTCGGGCAGCAAACACAGTGGTTACTTAGCAACTCTGCTAGAGGAGAAGGCACTGTTCCCAGTTGCGCAGTTAATGCTGAAGTTAATTTGGCACTATATCAGAAATTGAAATTCTTTCTTAGGTATGAAGAACTTGAGAGACCTTTCACTGCATTTCTTTTCTAAATGCAGGATGAGTTTTCTGAAAAAAAATAGGGGAAAATCAGTTAACTTGTTTGCTAAAATTATTTTGAGTTTATCTAAAAACATGTAGTTCATTCTGGGCTAGTATTCCTACCGTGCTCATTATTTTTTTCCTCTGATGGAAATGTTGTCAGTTAATTTTCACTGAAAAATGATTCAGCAGATCTTGAAGCAGGATATATGAAATGTCTATGGGTAATTCTGAACTCTTCCTCACACAGATTAATGTTGTTCACATTGCTTAGGACCTTAATCCACCTTCCAACATACAGGCTTTTAAAGCACTATTTCAGATGCTAGAAGGATCTGAGATATCCACTCAGACTTGAAAGTTGAGAAGGAGGAGACAGGGGTGCTCTGGGCTCATCTTTAACAGAGGGAGACCAAGGAGATGCCTCAGTGGGTCTCGGACGGCGCTGGGTGTTTGTATTTGACCCTGAGAAGGTTAGAAGAGCCATCTTCATTTCTAGCTGAAGGAAGGAGGTTTCTTACCTGCACATTTTTCACCAGCCGTGTTTCCATGCTTAGGTACCAACATTAAATGCTTAAAGCTAAACAGAATGAATGCCTTTTGCTTGCTGCATTAGTGTTTCATTTCACTCTAATGTGATTTCAGCATCTGATATCTCAGTTTACTAGCATTGGAAAGAAGTATAATGTCATTTGGGATATCTGCACATCTTCACTTTACAAAACATTAGCTTCTAAAACTCATTTACAACAGCAAGTACCAAAATTAGGTTAAAATGTGTGTGGCTGTTAAGAATAATAAAATAAGATTCTTGCTCTGGTCAGTGATTATACATGATAAAACTGTGACTGGTGGCTCGGTCTGCTAGCATCTGCCTGAGTATACATTTGGAAAGAAAAGTACAGGAGTTGCAGCCTGGAATAATAAGCAACTGAACTTGGAAATGTTGGAGAGAGTTTTGTTTTCCTCAGTTACGGGTTTCGTAACCAAATGAACCCATCCCACTTTCTTCTGTCTCCTCCATCAGCGCAACAGGCAATGTTGTAGCCGTATAATCTTCCAAAGATTCCTGCTTTTTCAGGGCAGCTGGGTTCTCCTGTAGCTGCTTAGACATCAAGTTAACGTGAACTAAGAAATGAAGCAAAGGTTAAACCCCTAAACATTTTCTGAGCCAACACAGCGGGTCAAGAAGAGCTATGACTGAAAGAAAGCAAGGAGCCAGGAAAGCTCAGGGAAACTCCTGCTGTCTGAGAAGCATTTTCTTCTTAATCCAGGTGAAGTCTCTTCTGGCTACTAAGCAGTAGCCGGAACTGCACAATCATGACAAGAGCCGGTTTGTTTAATGTTAAATATCATCAGAACTTGCTTTTGTAAGATATTCAGGTATTTAAATTAATAAGGTGGTGTGAAGATTTTTCTTTACAGTAATCTCAAAATATATTCTCTTCCTTTAAAATAAAATGACAAAATAAAGCCATTTGTAGTTAATTTGATGTTTTCCAGCTGTTCTGCTTATGGTTCAGGCTTTTTTAGAGGCTAGTTTAAAAAGTTCATTGTAAAAAATGATTTATTCAACTTTCACAGAATTTAGAAATAGACTTAATGGATAAATTGAAGAAATAGTGAGAAAGGAAACTACCTCAGCTCACTAAGATGATGAAGCTGAAGTTTTAGTCTTTCTAAATGAAACTTCACAACCATTAAGTGGTCCTTTTTGTGTGGTTTTGACTCATTTTTGCTATAAAACCACAGACTATTTAGTTTTTACTGTGCAATTGTGTTAGTGTAATAGAAGGAGAATGATTTTTGATCTGCTGTATGTAATTTCAGCCAAAAAGTGATGGAAATATTAAGAGCATCGACACTAGTTTTCTCATTTTCACTAATGGCCTTATTAAGCCTTTTTTATTTTCCCGAGAAGCAGAATGGCTGCCAGCTGTCAGACTAGGATGGGCAAGAGTCAAATGTGGTTTATTTCAATGGAGAGTGTCTTCCTGGCAAAGGTTTGCCGAAGTGTTAGCGAGCTGTTTCCTGTGTGTATCTGTGAGGAGGCTTGAGAAACTCCCAGGCCACTCTGAACTCTGTCATCAGCCACAGAATGGAAGACATTTAGCAACTTATTAAATTTTTGTGGGAGGGAATGGTCTAGTGCATCAAAAAAAGTTTCTTGTCTGATTCACACACGGTTTAGTCAATGAAAGGAGGTGAATAATTAGAAGAAATTGTTAACCCCCTTCAGCTAGCATTGTGATACACTACATTTCCTACGGTGCTGTGGCATATTGCAGTTGTGCAACTTCGTCACCAGTGCTGATAACCAGCCCCTGGAACTACATTCCTCCCTGGGTAGCCACAGGTGAGAAGGCTGGAGGAAAGGGGAAATCACTCCTTCTCTATAGGTTTTTGGTGTGGTATGTTTCTGCCATACTTTTGATTCATGCTTTTTCATAATTTATGAAGGCATTGTCATGTGTGTTCCTTCCTTGATTCATTTTTCTTTGACTGAAGCTGAGGAGGACCATTCTGAAGGTCACAGGTTACTAGATCTCATCAGTATGGCTTAATTCTTAGCTTAAAAAGGCAAGTTGAGGCTGATTTATGTAAAGTTACATACGTAGTCTTCCAGTACATGCAGTATATTGTCTCTAGCCTAAAAAGTATTTGGTGACTGCTCATATACAGCTACAGAACTAGAACTGCTACAAGATCAGGTGAGGACCAGCAAGATGTAGTGAAGTCAGCACTTAATGAGAGTAAGCATCTGAGCAACAATTGTGTTCAGAGCTATATATAAGTGATAGCACTGAGATGACCAGCAAACTTCATGTGAAGTTTACTGAACTGTCTTTAAAAAGTGCAACTGCACTCTGATGTTTCCAGTAATAAAAATGTAAAGTGCCAGCACTTTTTACAGTGGATGGAAACTTCAGCTTGCGTTGACTGTTTTAACCCCATGTTGATTGAAGATCTTCCCTGCAGTCTCCTGTAACTGTATTGTTTAAAATCTTCTGTTTCTTTGTGTTCAGGATAGTTATGAGTCCCTTTGGTTTTAGGTGGTCGTCTCAAAATGACCTTTTTCTCCATGAGCAAAAAATTACTTGCTTTTCTGTTTGACAAATGGCTCTGTTCATATCCAAGAGCACGTGTATTCTGTGCCTGTGCAATTTAGAAATTACTGAATTTCAGGAAACAGGTTCTGTAAATTAAAATATACCCCAATTAGGTGAGAGATACTGTTACCAGGTTGAGTAACTCCATTAGTAAGATTTACTTTCATAGAATCATAGAATACTTAGGCTTGGAAGGGACCTTCAAAGGTCATCTAGTCCAACCCCCCTGCAAGGAGCAGGGACATCTTCAACCAGATCAGGTTGCTCAGAGCCTCATCCAACCTGACCTTGAATGTTTCCAGGGATGTGGCTTCCACCACCTCTCTGGGCAACCTGTTCCAGTGTTTCACCACCCTTCGTTGTAAAAAATTTTTTCTTAATATCTAATCTAAATCTACCTCCCTCTGTTTTGAAACCATTACCCCTAGTCCTGTCACAACAGGCAGTACTGAAGAGTCTCTCCCAGTCTTTCCTGTGGGCCCCCTTGAGGTACTGGAAGACCGCTGTCAGGTCTCCCCAGAGCCTTCTCTTCTCCAGGCTGAACAGCCCCAACTCTCTCAGCTTGTCCTCATAGGAAAGGTGCTCCAGCCCTTTTATCATCAACCTGGAGTCCATTAACACAAGTTAACACTGAACTTGGCTATGGTATAAGTATCTATATTTCTGCCTGTTAGCAAATGTAGTCTTTTTGTGCATGTATATGTTGACAAGAATGATATGAATTTTAAGTGATGCAAGACAAATCTTAGTAGTATTCATTCATACCATAGGGAGCACAGTCTTGTGTTTGAATAATGTGAGAAGAAAGTATTATCTGTTGTACAATACCATGAATCACATATGTTGAAAAAGTTCAGCAAAATTCAGACTCTGAGTAATAAACGCTGTTCTCTGTTACCTCCAAAGTAAGCTTGTGAGGAGCTCAGACAACTGTGTGAATTGGGTGGTTGTGGATACTCTGCCTCGTTCCCTGCTGGTGACAGATCCCAGAGCCTACGTTTATGACTACTCAAAGTTATTAATTCACTTACCAACTCATCTTAGTGCCAGGGAAAGCTGAAGACACCACTTTCAGATTGGAAATGGCTTGCAACTTCTTTGAGGCTGTATCCTATTACAACTAGCAGTCAAGTGCTGCCCCTGGGTCAAGTGGTTGAAAGCTGGTGAGCAGCTCTGCAGGCTGTGCACGCTATGAGCGTTACTGGCCCGGTAGCCAGTCACATGATGTGGCTGATGGTTCTTTTCTTTCTTTCCTTTCTCCCTTCTAGCTGCAGTATTGAAATATGAGAACAACGTTATGAATATCAGACAGTTCAACTGCTCCCCTCATCCATACTGGCTTCCAAACTTCATGGATGTGTTTACCTGGTCCTTGCCGTTTGTGGGTGAGAAAGGTATGTGAATTGGCTCTTTTCGTAGAAACTGAAAAATGGTTTCTAAGTCACTGTGCATGTTACCTTGTGTATTTGAAATGACAAGAATAATTTAAAGACAGAGTACTTGCTTTCCAGGACAAATTTGAAGAAAAAGGCCTCAGAGAGGCAAGCAATTACCAATCGTTAATCACACTTCTCATATGTTTTTATAATTTCCACTCTTTCCAGGATATGATGCCGTTATGTTTCTGCTGTAGAAATAGATATAATAGCATTGCAAGCCAGAGGTGAATTCACTGGATAAAATTCTTATTATTTGTTCTTTTATAAGCTTTCGGGCATTCCCTTGGATATTGCTTACTGCTCAAGGGACATCACAACAGACTTCACTACATGGTGGTTGCATCCTTACCCAGCTAACCTTTCTGATAACCCATCTACTCTGATGATGGGTTGCTTTTTCACCAGCAAACACAGAGCTGGTGATGCTAACACCCAGTCTATTCCTTGAGAGAGTAGAGAGATGGCAGGAAGAAAAAAAACCTGCTCCTCGGCCCCTTCTCCGCCCAGGGCGTGGAGTCCCTCGTTGCTGGTGAAGACTCTAAAGAACATAAAAGATGTTTTATTGAAACACGATGTTCTTGATGTTGCCTGAAGACAACTTCATGCTATGAATGGCAAGCTCACAAAAGGCATGAAAACACTTTGGACTGACATATTAAATGAATGCATAATGCAAACTGCTTAAACCCCAAGTCATTTTATTCAGGGCCTTACTTTGATCCATCCATTATAGTGCATTGCTGCAACAGCAATTACTGCCAGAAAACTATAATAAACTCTTAAAAGCTGCTTGGAATAACAATTCTCTCTTAACAGGCAACTGGAAATACAGCCAGCTGTGACTCTTACCTGCAGTCATGACTGGCTTTGTTTTCAGCTGCTCTTTTGTACAAGGAAAGCCACTGGTGAGACGCCTGAGGTCTCTGTGAACAAAGCAGACAGACAATAAAATAGGGATTAACAAAGAGTAGACAGCTGTTTCCACTAATGGAGACATTACATAATCCACGCTGACGCGTGTTGCAGACTCTTGTGAAGCAGATAAAATGCTTTCATTGGCCATAAACTCCGCCAGGCCGTTTCTAGGAGAGACCAGTCCTCAGATGTTCAGTAAGGTCATTTTTTTCAGAGGGTTCCCACCAGTGGCCTCCTGAGGTGGTGCTACAGAATATGTGGTCAGATTTGTTGAGGTTCGGAGACTGTGAAATTTGCCTCCTTCTTTTTTCTTGGGTTTGGTTTTTTTGGTTTTTTTTTTCCCCTCCTTTATGTCTTCGCAGTGGTCACTCTTACCAACTGCCTGGAAATTTTGAGGCCCCGAGAAGTGAATTCAGTGTTCTCCCTTTCTCTGCAAAACAAAACTCATGGATGTAAGAGTTGATGTTCTGCACAGCTTTTTATTTCTTTCTTTCCTTTTTTTTTTTTTAATAGATTTTTTTTTCCCTTAAAGGCCAACCAAGGTAGGAAGCTGTTAGTTTCACTGGTGGTTGTTAATGTGGAAAGTCTTTCCACTAATCCTGTCAAAAGACAGTATTAAATCCTTCACTAATGTAGGAAAAAATATAGCTGTGTCCCACCCTTATAATGTGCTAAGCCATCATAGTTGTCACAGAAGAGCATTTTAATAACCACTTGATTACAAAATTTAAACTTTCAACCTGTGTAGCTAGTGCAAGGCTAGACGTGCCTGGTAACCCTTTTAATGATGCTTACTACATGTAGATGTAGTGCAGTTTTTCTCAATCCTCTAATGATTTCACATTTTACCTCATACCTTTGGCTTTTTTGAACTTTAAATTCCATTTCCTTGGTTACAATTTTCCTTTTTTGCTGGGTTTTTTTTGGGTTTTTTTGACTGTTCTTACTCTGTGTGCTCTCTGGTTAGTGTCTCACTGTTACCTTTCCGGAAGGAGCTGGGACAACGTAGGGGTAGCCTGAGGCTGACCCTTCCGTGCCCGAGTTGCAAAGTAAGCAAGCTGAATGTATTCTGAATTCACAAATAATTTTGTTTCTATTGAACATAGAATAGTTCCAGCTGGAAGGGACCTGCAGTGATCATCTAGTCCGTTTGTCCTGGATCTCGAGGGATGCTGCCTCTTTGTAGACAACTGACGGGTTAATGCTGTGTTAAACTGAAAATACAATGTCCAAAACCTGCATAAATAAATAAATATTCTGTGGTTCCTCTTGCTGTAACTTTTCTCAATTGAAATGTTGTTCCATTTGCCAAGCAGGGAATTCAAATCCTGCTGCAATGTAGCAGCAAGAAGAGAGTGGTCAGTTCTGCTGTCCAAGTTGAGTGAAAGGCAAAAATGTGTTGAGGGGGAGAAAACAAAAGTTACCTAGTTCATTGGCAATTGCAAAATGAGAGATTGTTAAAACATTATTTTTTTTTATGGTCTATTTGTTGGAGTGTTTATTATATTTGGAAAAATTTTTATGGAGACCTGTACCTTTTCTTAACTACACGAGACACTCCAAGCTTATATTATTATGTGCATATAACAAGGTCCGTGTTGTTTAAAAAGTAGGTGCCATTACTGTACTGAATTTTCATTAACACTGCTACAGCTAGAGTTTGCTCTCTGCCAGACCAGGGAAGCTTAACAGCAACGTTTTGCATCTGTTTTCCGTTTTAGTGACAGAGATGCTGGTAAACGTCCTGAACATCTGCTCAGATGATGAACTGGGGACAGAGGAAGACGGGTTTGATGGTAAGAGCCTCCTGCCCTTGTTTGAGATTGTTTGCCTTGAAACTGCTTTGAAAGTTCATTTACTAACGCTGGGGTAATTTTCTGGGTCCTGGTCAAGTTCTGTGCTGCTGAAAGCAACTTTTGTGCTGGACTCCGGTGGATTTCTTACTGCATGCTTTGGAATGAATTAATGGGACTTCTGCCCTGTTCTAAACCTTTCCTTGGTCTCAGTCTTTTGGTGGAGGAAAAAAAAAAAAAAAACAAAGTATTTCCCTCCATGAAATCTGAGTTGTGTTGTCATGAAGGGGTCAGATATTTAATTTATGCATACGATCCCAGGGATTCCCATAGGAAGTTTAATTACATCAATTGAGTGATCTTCCTGCACTGAAATAATTTCCTGCAAAGCTCCTTCCAAAACGTTAGTCCTGTAACTTTGGAAGACTTATACTTGAAATATTTCTTCATTAGCTGCATCTTTTAATGCACTTGTGTATCTCAAAGGCTTGAAGAAGCCATATAATCAATAAAAATAAGCATGCAAACACAGATAGAGAATATTCTGACCTGACATTTCTGCTCAGAAGAGAGGAATGGTGACACTGTTGTCACTTGGATTGAAGGTTATATGATGATAAGTTGCCTTGTACCTATTGGTTTGACTGTAAAGAATACTTTATATCTTGCAATTTGGGGATTCTTGGAAGTGAATTTATTTTATTAGACATTATTTTCTATTAGATTGTGCAAGAGTAAATTGCAACTCTCCAGAATGTCCCTTCTCAATTGAAAAAAAAATCTCATGCATCCCTAACGTTACTTTGAATGCTTTTCACATTTTGGTTTTTTAAAAAAAAAAAAAAATCTACGAAAAGAGCAGAAATATTAAAAAAAAAAAAAAAAAAAAACAAACAAAAAAAAACAAACCCTGGAAAAATCTACCACTACCAAATATTCTCAAGATGTTTGTAGATAGAATGAATGAAGTAAGACAAATATTTAATGAAGTTGTAATTAATAATTAAACTTCTTTCTGAGTCTTTATGTTTAATCTTTGCAAGAGGAAACTAGATCATGGGTTTTGACACGTTTCCTTTGCGATGGAGAAGGGTATGGATGATAGTGCTTTGCTTTTACTCTGAAAAGCCAGATGGAATTCCCTGTTCTGTATCCTCCACAGAGCGTGGACGTGTACAATTATCTTGCAGGACTTGGGACAAAGACTGGATTTATTGAAACCAGTAATCAGCAGAGAGAAGAAAACACCTGTTTGAATATTGTGCCCAGTTTTTTCTCATGAAATTTAAATAAGTAGCTACTGTGTAATTAAAGCAACGTGTGAAACAGTACAGAGGCATACAATGAGTAAAAACTGTGTCAAATTAACTACAGTAGCAAGAAAAACGTGCTTAAAATCCTTGGCTCAAGAAAGCACTTAAGCGCAGGCTGAAATCCTACTGAATGCAATGCCAAAGCAAAGGCTTTATGGGAAGGAATTTTAAATTAGTTCAGCATTAGCCTAATACTTTCTTTTAAAATTGTACTATGAACTTCCATTGGGCATGGACAGGCCAATGCCTATAGTCCTTTTCTAAAATTTTCCTTCATCAGCATTCCCATGCCAAAGTTACAGTTCAGGAGCATGTTTTCAAAAGCAGAGTCACAAATGGCAAGGCGTTAGGGCTCTCTGGGGACAGCAGCCCTCTCCAGCTGCAGGACATCTCCGTATCTGCTGCGGTTTTTCTGGGAGGAGGGTGAACCCCCCGGCTCCCCAGGAGTTTTACCACAACACTCCTCCAGACGTGGAGTTTGCGGCATTGCAGGTGTCTAAGCAGAGAGGCAGGCTGAAGTCCTCTGGGCTTGCATGTGTATGTACTGCATAATGATATGAAACAGCGTTGAAATTTCCAGATGAGGAATAATTAAACCATTCCTGCTACTGTGATGCTGATACCATTGTCTAAATCTGCTTTCAGATTGTTTCTGTATGAACGTGTTCTCTGTGTAAAGCATTATGTTAAGAAAGATATTAGAAATGTCATCTTCTTTAGCATGTGTAGTTAAAACCAGAGCTGGTGTATGTTCGTGTCTGCTCTCCCGATAATCCCCTTAGAGCTGGGAACGGCATCCGTGGTGCTGGTGCTGCAGCTTGCTGTGGGTGCACGCCTGTACCTCCAGCCCGCTGGAAGCAGTGGGCTCCTGGGGATCATGCGCATGGAAGAGACTGAAGGATTCGTGCATAAAAGTAAATTTGAGGGCTGATTTAAATTTAAATAGAGGCTGGTCTCTTTAATGATTTCCTGGTGGGTTCTGATTTATTATCTGTACAACAAAGGAAAACCCTCTTTCTCTCAGAAATAGTTGAGTTCCCTCTCTTTCCTTCTTTTTTTTTTTCCCTTAGAGCTTTGCCTTTGGTGGAGAAACTGCAAGATTTATTTAATTTGTGTTCTTGATGAAACAGACTGGAATGATTATCAGCTTAAAACTGTTTCTGTAAGGGCTGTATACTGACAATCTTGTAGTGGTTCAGGATTTCCACTGTTCTTCTTCAATCATTTCTGTCCAGCTTCCTTGGAGGACTGCAGTAGCACAGTCCTGTTTGCCCACATTTTTCTTCAGCAGTGTTTCCCATAGGAGGAAATGCCTGATATCTGCAACACCAGATGCATTTTGTTTGATGGAATGATTCTTTAAAATCATGGCTTATTTTTATATCCTCAGTAATTTTCAGGGCTCGCTGCTGATTTCCTTTCTCTCCTTGCAGTTTGAACATGCCCTGACCTGGGTTCCCACATGTAATGAGAATGATCCATCACTATGGTTTGCACTGATCATTCATTTGTTATCTTCTCTTACACTTTTTTGCCCTCTGTCTTCCCTTCTCACTTTGCCCTTCAAAACAAAGCCCCATCGGTATTGTCTGACCTCACTGCATGGTGTTCTTGTGAGCCCTTTTTTTTTTAATCATTATTTTTGGTTCTGAGTCATGCATGTTGCATCTAGCCATGAGCAGGATGCTCAACAGCATGTATTCCCTTTTTTCCCCTCTCTCTGGGTTTTGGGGTTTTTTTTTTGTTTTTTTTTTTCCTCTCTCCTTTCCCCTGAAGGAGACAGATCATGGGGATCTGATCAATTTGTTGTAGGCAGTTTCTCTGTATGTTTAGTGGGAGAAAGCCTAAATGGCAATCGTAGTGCCCTTTAGCCCGTACCTCCCTGCTGGGCTGTATTGGACTTTTGGTTTCGCTTGCTTTAAAAATGAGACGATGTGATTAGTCAAGTTTTCCTATCACTGATAGTTTCCTCTTCGTGCGCTTTCTCTTTTCTGTTTGCTATGGTGGTTGCAATGTAATCTGATCCAGCAAAAAATGTCTTGGGTGAACGTTAGCTCATGTGCTGTACGGTTGGTGCATCAAACATATCGCTTAGCAACTGGAGCTGCAAATACTTCTACCCAGCCAGCCTATAGTCGGGGTCCCGTTTATTTTAATTAGCAACATTTCTGGCCTTATGCATTTGATTGAAAAAACTAAGCTGCTAATTAAAAAGGTGCAATAATGTAATAGACAGCTTGACACAAATGCACTGCTTGCTTTGTGTGCATTGCTATCATGATTTGGCACAAAGACACTCCTAAATTACCTGCATTAATTTTTGTATTGCCTTCAACGTTGTAGCTCACAGCCTTCTCATGAAACAAACTGCCGTCACAGCGCTACCTGCAGTATTTATTCCTTGGTGGGAAGAGCTTCCCCAGTAAAGTGCTGTAGTCTGAGCCTCAGGAGAGTTACCGAGTCAAACGTCTCCTGCCAATCACAACCTGGTTCTGCTGTGGACGGTGGTGTACGGGATTTGCCGTAGCTGTTCAGTGCAATAAACTGCACCTGGGGCAAGCTCAGTACCGACTAACACAGAGACTGAGCAAACGCAAAGGCCTCATCAATAAATCTGTCATTTACCAATGCCTTGATAAGGGTGTTCATGATACTGCCTGGGCAGATGCGAGTCTTACCTTTTCCATGAGTTAATTTTTAACTAGGAGAGAAATTGAGGGTTTTTCCCACTGGTTTATGTTTGTTTTGTGATAGGACAAGGGGTAGTAGTTTTAAAACAGAGGGAGGTAGATTCAGACTAGATGTTAGGAAAAAAATTTTTACACTGAGGGTGGTGGAACACTGGAACAGGTTGCCCAGAGAGGTGGTGGATGCCCCATCTCTGGAAACATTCAAGGCCAGGTTGGATGAGGCTCTGAGCAACCTGATCTGGTTGGAGATGTCCCTGCTCCTTGCAGGGAGGTTGGACTAGATGGCCTTTGAAGGTCCCTTCCAACCCTAACCATGCTATAATTCTACAAGATTGGTCTGCAATGTATACCTCCTCTCTGTGAGTTGGTGGCAGAGGGGCATTTTAATGTGATTTATTTATTTATTCATTCATTCGTTCATTTATTTGGCCAGGTATGGTTGTTTCCATGCCCAAAGCATTTTTCCTGTCAGCCACACTACAGCGCGTTGGTGCGCTCTGCCTCTGGACCAAGCTAGCAGCCTGCACTAGATAACCAGTGTCCCCATAACACGTGTCATGGCGCAGTCGTGCCTGCGCATCAAGTGCTGCAATCGTCTTACTCTAAAAAATAGTTGATTTTAAAATGCAATGCCTTGTACCGTGATGGTGTTTGGATTTGATCACTGTAATCTGCTGGACCGTTGGAACAAATGTGTGCATGCAGTAGGTAGCACAGGTTTTGGTAGAAGCAGCAGACATGTCTATGACAGTAAGCTGTTCTTTCAGATATCAGACGTAAATAAACTGGAATAATTGGTTTGATTCCTCGGAGAAAATAGGTGTCATCAGGCAGGCACACCCCAAGTAAACTGGGGGAGGGGGAGGCTGCTTTTGGGAAGTGATTGAGACTTATCAAAGCAACTGCAATAATGTAGGAGAAATGTATGTGTGCAAGGGGTGGAAACACCGAGGCAAAGCTTCACTGCTGGTCTTCTGCCTGCATGTTGGTTTTCTGCAAAACCTACTAACAAGACTTTAAGCTGGAAAGGTTGTTTCTTGATTTTTTTTTTTCTTTTTCCCATCATTCTTAATCTGTTTATTTCCTTTTGGATGTTCCCTGCCTAATTTGTTTCTTTTCTGTTTTTCAGACTTTACTTAAACATTGCCTTTCCATTGATGTTGTCAAATGTTCTGTATTCTTTTTTATTTTCATTCTACAATCACTGATCTTTTTCTTTCCCCTCCCCTTTGGAATTCATAAGAAGATCCTATTTATGCACAGAAGAAAGGTATTAAATAAGTTGGAAGGTTTAATTTTAATTAATTTTGCTAATGCTTAATTAGATAATATATAATATATTAGGATACCAGTGAGAGATTAGATTTGGCTTTTTTTACTCAGTGTTGTTTTCTATCTCTTCAATCCTACATCTGGCTATATTTTCAGAGTTTGTAGTCTTTTTTTCATTGTTCTGTTTCTTAATCTGAAGGCCTAAATGACATTTCATTTAAGTCCTACATATCCAGCTTGCAAGATCTCTATTTGGATGTTACAAATCTGAAATCCAATAGAAATTGTTAAATTACTGAAGTAAGATTCAAAGCTTTTATTCTACCTCCTAAAGAATTTTTACACTCCGATTTTAAACTTGGCTATATTCATGAGGTTTTTTTTAAGTTCCTTCATTAAAATAGAGTTTGTTTAGCTATTGAAAGATGAGTAAAAACTTAAGAGGATATCAGGCAATGTTTGTAAAGACTAAAATTAAATCTTTTACAGGTGGCCAGTTTTCAGGTTATGACCCATTTACTTTCACATAAATGTGTGATTAAGTGTAGCTGAAGTCATTAATAAGGATTTGGAGTAATAGTGAATTTCAGAATACTAAGTTGGAGTATTCACACTTGAAATGTGAGTCTGAGATTTATATATAAATAATTAGGGAATCTAAATACTATATCAAGTTAGTGGTATTCAGTCAAAACTAACAGGGCAATAAAACATTGTTAATATCAAGTGCATTATTTAGCAAATAATGCTTAAAAAAAAAACCAAATACGATAAATAAAATCATTAGTAACATATAGGAAACAAAGAATATTTCAAGTCATTTTCACAGATCTGTTACAAATTAGAAAATTAAGTGGAGACCAAAATCTTTTAAGATATTTTTTAGTAACCTTTTATGTCTATTGATGAGAAACAAAATAATCCCTTTGAGCCGGTTGTGTTTTATGATTAAGTGGATTTTTTTCCATTCTTATTTTATATTTAAGTGTAGGGCGTTGTATTTCACTTCAGTCATAAATTGTATTTCCAGTTTTCAGTTCTTAATTCTTCTAGAAGTTAAACAGTGACTGGTGGAAGGTAGAGTACACTTATAAAATCAGCTGGAACAACGTGGGTTTGTAATAAACAAGTAGGGATAGTGACACTTTGGTGGGGAGGGGAAGAAGACAAATGGCGTTTTAAGTACCTTCAGGGTAAAAAAGGGATGAAAACCATGTCTTGTGTATCTTGACAGTACAGTTCAGTGAGATTGTAGTAACTGAGATGGGAATGTATCCCCTCTCTTTCCTGAAGAACCCAGCTGAATCATTACCGTTTAATTTCAATTTTTAATTAAGCTGTTACAAATATATTTAATTCAGTTACAGCAGAATTACAGCTGTTTCTCCCACTCTTTATTGTCTAGAATTAGACATTTATGCCTAAGACATGATTTTTTTATCTCTATATTTTTTATATTTTGTCTTTATGTTTTTATCTTTATATATGGGAGGTTTGAAAGCCATCCTTCAGAGCATACTTTCTTTCAGCTTAAAATTCAAAATACAGGCTCATAATCTCAAGACAATCTAAGAGGACAATTAGAAATGCCTAGAAATAATGCATTTAAGAGCTGCCCCAAAAGATGGATGCATGCAGAAGTAGCATGCCTGATCGTAAGGCGTCTAATTTACACTGCTTGGCAGACGTATGAAGATATCCCAGTACGTAAGCATACAGTTACCAGCATTCCAGCATGCAGATAGTGATACCTGTGGGCACATACGAGGTGGCTCACATGGACCTGTTTGTACATGGGCTGGCCAGGGACGCACAGCCCCACAAGCAGCTCTGCAGGATTCTCTGTGCGTGGCTATCGAGCACCCACTTCATTAAACTCACCTCTTGCACTCTTTGGAGTTGAACTTGATCTTGACTGCAGTGTTAAAAGTTGCAGTGAAATTCATCCTGAGTTTTTATGTCGTTTTCTGTTATATTTGTTCCTATTGTTACTTAGCTCTCTTTTGAACAGCTCTAGGATTTGTGAGTTGAGTTTATTTTCAGTTTTGAAAGTGTTTTTGCAAAGGATGGCTATTTGTTTTTAAATTCAAGCACAGAAAAAAAAAAAAAAAAGTACATCCCTTTCACCTCTTGCAAAATGCCAGTCTCAAACTGTTAAGAGTGTAATTGTAATTGAGAAACCTGCAGTAGAAAAGGTGGCAGTGCCTGATAGCAGAGCCATGGGGCTGCCATCAGTAGAGATGAATGTAGAAAACTGAAACTGAGGATTATCCCAGAGTCAGCTCCGAGAAGCACCCAGCAGATCTCCTGCGTGGCAGCGTTGGACCTCTCCAGCACTGCCCAGAGCAGCGGGGACCACGTAGAGGAGGAGCAGCATGTGAAATGCTGGCACTACTGAAGCAGATGGGACTTTATGCCATCAAGTTCAGCAAAGCCTGCGTTTCATCATGCACCTGTTTGGCTTAAGTCACTTTGTGCTCACAATACAGCAAAGGAAGGTCTGCAGAGCAAGGCCCTGTGGCTGTCTTCTGCAGCTTTTCACCTCTTGCGTCCATCACCCACGTTCAGCAGCACCTCTGCCCAGTATTCTGCTGCTGCCTCGGCTCCCCGGGGCTGCCCCCTCTGCTGTCAAACCAACTCCCTCGTTTCTGACCCTTTCTGCTATTTTAGCTTCCATGATGGACTCCACTTTATAAAATGGATCAGTTTACTAGGAATAGCAAATAGAAATTTTCATTTTTTCCCTTGAAGTCTGAAGCAGCAAAGAAGGAAGTGTTACCTTGATGTAGTGGTTTTCAGGTTGTGCTCCTGAACCTCCGAGGCAGCAGCTGCCTGGCTGCAGCCGTATGAGCCAAGGTTGCCTGTCATTCAGAAGCCTTTGGGAGAAATCCTCATGATGTTTGTGGTTATGGTTGTGATAATTAAGTGAAATAGGTTTACTTAGTATAACATGGCATTTTCTTGGGGTCGTGGGAGGTCCTTCTTAAAATAAAATCCTTGTTCTGATAACTTAGTACTGTTGGCTTTTCCCATTCAGGTGGTTTTCTCTTTGATGCGCAGATAATATTCTAGGGTTTGATGATATCCAAGTAACAAGTACACATACAAATTTAGCTGAACTGTAGCCTCTGTTCCAGCTTTTTTTTTTTAAGGCAGATTATTCTGTCATATCACAAATTTCAAAGTAATTGTAATTTTGAGGAGACCATAGCAGTAATGAGAATAAAGTTGCATCTGTGAAACTCTCTTAACCACTGCCAGCCAACACAAGGCCTACCATTTCATCCTGGTTTTCAGAACTAGGTTTTACAACCATTTCAATACTTTTTAAACTAGGGATGGGGAAAACCCTAACTGGACCTTCTTGGCCTTAAGCTTAACCTAATCACTTTTTTTTAGAAAATTAAGTGAGACATGATCATTTTTCACTTAAAACTGTAAGATTATGAAATAGATTTTAACTCCAGTGCTGTATAACCTTTCTTTTAACTTTTTTTTTTTTTTTTAATGCTCTGGGCACTGTTCATGTTGAGTATCGTTTTGGCATTTTGACTTTTCCAAGAAACTTGGTTTTTAAAAGAGTATGGTCTCTGAAAATGTTTTTGAAATGGAAAAACATGCAACTTTAATGTGTAGCAGGAAAAGGATCACATCTCTGAAGCTACTGATAACTAGATTGTTCAAAAGTGATCAGTCTTGAGCTGTAAATTAAAAAAAAAATAGTATTTTCGGTTTTGACTACAGGTGTGGCTTAGTTTGGCAAACCATGGCATTAATATGGCGTTGCTTGTATTTAGAGTTCAGAATAGTGTAATGTATTGTTTACAAATACCTATAACTGTGTTTAATATATTTTCCATAGGAGCAACAGCTGCTGCTCGAAAGGAGGTTATAAGGAACAAGATAAGAGCAATAGGAAAAATGGCCAGAGTTTTCTCAGTGTTAAGGTAAGAGTTTTTGCTAGTTCTTTTTTTTTTAATGTTAAAGGACCTCTTTGATTACTTAAAGCACTATACTGTTAATCAAAAGCTGATGTGGTATTTCAGTATACCACCCGACTGAGTTTTACTAGAACCTTTTAAAGATTGGGTTTTTATATAATATTGTTGTTTATTATTGTTCTGAATAATCTTCCTCAGGGCTTTTGCTGAATGTATAACAGGCAGACAAACAAAAGACATAAGCAAAGAAAATGGCAATTACCCTTTTTTTTTAAGACTTTTGCCCACCAGGTTTACTAATTAACTCTTAGTCACTGCAAGGCAAGAGTTAACTGTGGAGAAGAGAGTATGTTCCACATCATGCCTCATTAACAAGCAAGCCAACCATCCCACTTTGTCACCCACAGTTGTTGCTAGAGCCATGAGTAAAGATGATTAAAGATGAAAGCATTAGGGTCATTTAACTAAAAATCCAGGAAATCATTGTGCAGACAGCAGCAACTCGTTACCTTGGGCTGTGCTCCCCCAAACACGTGAAATTGAGTAACTAATTGCTACCCAATGTTGAGAAGTCTCCATTTGGCGTCTCTGAGCAGAAGAGAAAACACACTGTACTGTGCTGTGCTACAGTCTAAATATAGAAAATACAGTTCTCCCCTCCTTTCAGCAGGGTGATTTTTTTTTTCTCAGGAAATTGTATGTTGCTCTGCCATAGTCACTTTATTGCTATTACGGTTAGTGCAAATCAAGGGATTTTTAAAAAATGTATTGGCATGATTGTATGATTGATATAAAAATAGGAAATAAAAATAGTGACTTGAAGAATACACTCTTAATTTCAGATGTAACTCACAAACTTGCTGGATTTGAGACTCTTCTGCAGCATGCAGGCAGGTTGTCAGTGGGGCTTTGCATGGCCACAGCAGTTCTCCCATGGGTTGCAGAGTACAGCAGCATCGCTTTGATAAATAGCATGCTGAGATGGAGGACTTTGTACTTGGGGTTCCCAAAGTGTTGCATGTGAATTACTAGTGATGCACAGGCTACTTCAAAGTGGTACCCATAAAAAACAAACCTGCCTTTTCCCTAAACAAGATGGGGGAGCAATCAGATGTTTCCACCTGCTCCTCTGTACCAAGTCTGGCAGAGAGCCTGGAGCTGACATTGCCACCACCTTCATAAAACAGCACGATTATTTTTCTCTGATGATAGTTGAGCAAACAAAGTTTGGGAAACCTGGCTTTCTCCCATAACCTTGAACTGCAGCTTCTGGATCCGCTGTGTTTTGCT
This sequence comes from Chlamydotis macqueenii, assembly GCF_036417535.1. NCBI lineage: Eukaryota > Metazoa > Chordata > Aves > Otidiformes > Otididae > Chlamydotis > Chlamydotis macqueenii. The sequence goes on from NC_141559.1 coordinate 28,496,634, forward strand.
GCAGAGCACCTTTTGAAATATAGGATTAATTTAAGAGACCTGGAGTTAAATATACAGAAAGGCCTGAAATTTGATGCTCAGCTGGTATGTTTGGGTTTTGATAACTTGTAGGTGGTTAACATCACCTGTATGTCAGAATTTTTTTCAAAGGGAACTATGGGGCAGGAGCTTTTCAATGGTATGAGGGATGGAAGAAGGGTACAGCATAATTCTTGCATGTGTCCTGTTTGAAGTGAATAGGCATGAGCCTCATAGCTTAGGGTTTTAGGACCACTTGAAATTTTGAGCCCTCTTAAATTATTTCATGAAAATCAACATTTTGAGGCACTGATGAAAATCAGTTTTGATTATTTCCTATAAAGCAGTCAAATTAATCTCAGAGTTGTTAGTGAGACAATTTTTTACCCCTACCACATGCATCCAGACATCTCCAGAAGACCAGAACGGACTGTATCTGGTAGAGGAGAAGCCAGCCATTCACTCACTGAAGCTGCTTGAGCCTTTTACAGGTCTTGGTTACTGATGGCCCTTAAAACTTGCAGGAAGGACTGAAGATGAAGAGTATATTTGTTCTCATTAGCTTTAACCAGCAAATGCATCACATCCTCACTGTGGTCAGAGGCATAGTCAGCAAATAAACAGGTACCTCTAATGGGCAGTTTTGCCCACCAGTCTTCCAGGGGGATGCGGGACGTTTCATCCCAGCCACCATTGCCCGACTGGGAGTACGTTGTCTTCTCTTTTGCTGGGAAAGGTTGATTCTCCTCAGCTAGGTGCCAGGCTTCTAGACAGCAAAAATTACATAAGATCATTCTTGCAAATACTGTTCCTATAGAAGAGCCTGGGTTATTTTTCCTGTTTTGCCAGCACAATCCATGTGTACATTTGATAATTGTGAGTAACCCTACAAAGATTGCAGTGGCATCATCATCAAAACCAGCCTATTTCAGAAACTTTTGAAGTTCCTCTTTGAATCATTGCTGTTTTATGGAATTTATTTCACTAATTCTTGAAAAGTGTTTCCGAATGATCGGCACCTGATCTGACCGCCTTCGAAGGACTTGGTTGAATGTCTCTTCTCTGAGCTGGAATGGCCACTTTCCTCAAGGATGTAACCTGAATGTAAAACTGAGATCATTTCAGCCACTTTAGTCTCAAAATTAGATATCAAAATAGTGTTGTATTGAGTTTCAGACGTTCTAAATGAGCTTTGCTGAGAATAGCCATCATAGAAAGATTGACTTAAGCTCAGTGGAAGACCTCACAATTCGTTGTCATTGCCTCTCTCTGACTTTGTTTCTCAAGTCTGACTTTTATTGGGATATATTTAGACAGGAGGAAGGTAAATAAAATATTAAAACAGTTTGGTTTTTTTTTAATGGAAGTAAAGGACATCAAGTAGAAAATAGGGAACACTGAAGGCTAAAAAAACCTCAACATCTATGATACAGAGGTTTCTTGGGAATATGCAGTTTAAAGAGAATAAAAATACAGTGAATAAACTTATCCTATGAAGGTGAAGCTAAAAGTACTGTTGTGAATTAATTAAAAAAAAAAGATGAAATGGACTGACTTGAAAATGCAGATTATGCATTTGCTTGCAGAGGCAAATAATCAAGAGAAAGTAAAAACTTTGGTGTGTAACTCGGTGATGAAAATACTGTGTTAATTCTGGCAGTATTTGGCTGTTACATTAGTTATAATTGCTTAGGAAACTTGCAAGGAGAACGATCACCATTTGATTTTTTACTATTACACAAGGAAAAGTGTATCCAAGGAGAATCATTTTCAAATTAAAAATAGAACTTGAAGAGTATATGTAGTAGGTAAAAAAGAGTTGTGTGAAATACGTGAGTAATTCAGGGCACATACGTCCAAGGAAAATTGTGAGTAGTAGAATTGCTGAGAGACAGTATTGATAGACAAAAGCACATTATCCTCTGGTGAATGTGGAACTAAATTCTGTCTTCGTGCTTGCTTTCTCCAGCTTAATGTCGTTTCACATTTCAAAGTAAAGCACTTCAAAATCTGTTTCTCTGAAAGAATTCGGGTCAGTTTGCTGCTGAGAAAGTGTGTCATCACAGCATTACCGTGCTCGTAGAAAGCTGTATTTAATGGCTTGTCTGAATAGAGCTGTTGTATTCCTCTTGCCATATATTAAAAACTGTATATTTGAAGATCAGCAAAACATATTTAGGTTTCCTAAAACATTTTTCTTGAATCGAGTATCATTTTTAGCATAGAAAAGTATTAAGAACAATGCTAGTAATGGTGGAAGTGCTTATTAATTTTAATGAGCTTTTAGCTGCTTTTTCTTAAGTGGCTGATGCTCATTAATAAATAATGCACCTGACTGCTAGTGTAGACAGAGGCAAAACAACAATTTAAATTGATTTTTGGACCACAGTGTGCAAGGTATTTAAAGGTATTGTTGACAATAACTGCTCCTTTGGTCCTCCACCTGTCAAGTTTTTGGTTTTATGTATAGTCAGACGTATATCATACCTTGTTTCATCTGCGCAGGTTGTAGTGTTAACTGTAGTGGGAGTCTGTGTAGGGTGAACCGCTTCCATAGCGGTGAGGGAAACTGCACTGGTGGTGGTGTTCTCACCGGATTCAGTCTGTCCTGGTGAGGAGATTGGAGATAACCAAGTCATTGCAGGGCAGGTGTAGCCTAAGGTGCCTAAAATGTGTTCCATGTTTTTAAAAAAAAAAAAAAAAGACAATTATTTACTTCTGGATTTGTTTTTTTTCCGTTCTGCAGAGAAGAGAGTGAAAGTGTGCTGACGCTGAAAGGTTTGACTCCAACAGGAATGCTGCCCAGTGGTGTGCTCTCTGGAGGAAAGCAAACACTGCAAAGCGGTAAGCACGTTTGCCTGTGTGTGTCGTTATGTGTAAAAAAAATAATTGTTTTTTAACTGCAGAACCCAAGAAAAATAACTGCAGCCCTCTCAGGAAAAAAATAAAGGACAGAATAAAACAGGCAGTTTGTTGTACTGGAGCATTTGTGAGAAGTTCATGTAAGGCCACTTCTCAAGACTTATTACATACCACTGATTTTCAAAGAAAGGGGGGGAAAAAAGTCCCTGAAAATCAGCTGTTCAGAGTGGTAGATCAGCATTGCGTGTGAAGTGTGCATTTTCCACAGTTTACAGCATCGTTTTGTTTTTTTTAAGAGCAGCCTTTTGATGCATGGAGTACTGAAGGTTCAGCTTAGATAATGACACTCAAACTCTTATTTTATCAGATTTGTTCTTCCTCATAGAGAATCACCAATGGAAAATAGCTCTAGAATTAGATTTTCTGTCCTAGCAATTCTAGGTGACAGCATGAGAACAATTTTGCTCTGATTTAAGCCCAAGTGAAGGCAGGCTTTTACAAACACCGTATTTGCCTTGTACACAAACACTACAGATTGTCAGTTCAGTTTTATACCAAGTGCTTCTTGTTACAGGAAATCTCTAAGTTTATAGTAGGGCTACCTTTGATGAAATATTCCTTTTGGAATAAGGAGCTGCAAAGTATTTAATTTGCTACTGTAAGCCTTTCTTTTTTTTTCCTCCCCCCCCCACAATGTATTGCTGTAGAGTATATTGCAGGCACACAAGAATATCTTTCACTTATTGAGGTTCTGTTGGCAGTAGATGTAAGAAATAGAAATGCTTTATAACCTTAACACAGTCTCAGCCTCTTGTTTTCCTGTTTCTTTCCTGGAGCATTCTTTCTCTGTATTTTTCCCTTTACTGTCTCTTTTACCTAGAAGATTCAGGTATACGGTGGTAAACCTTCTTTTCTCCTTTTTTCCCTTCCTTTTTTTCTTTTTAATGACTTGTGTGTTATGGACATAGTAACGTTCTGCTTTGAAAATGCTGCAATATGATTCCACAGGATGCCTTTCTTAATGGGGTTCTGGTCTTTACCTAGGCTTTTCTCCCTATAGTTGCTTTACATTTGTCAGAAAATTTGGTCCTAGGAAACTGCTATTGTTGCCCTGGCAAAATATTAGAAATTGAAGTGAATTGAAGAAAATTGCCTGAAGTTGTTGTTACAATGGCTGAAAGGAAAATCTCCTCATACTGCAGTATTCTAGCTTAGTAAAACATTACTATACACAAGCTTCTGCATTAGTTAACAAGTAGTACCCCATTCACCAAGTAATCTGAACTTGACATAGTTTCTGTTAAGCACACATTCATATTACCATATGTATTAACAGAAAATATGAGTAGTATGTTCCGTTGTGGAAGTATACATTTTAGTCGTCTTTTTTTTTTCCTAATGTGTCAGTGCTGGTTTGGATATGCATTTTATTTTCTCATCCTAGTTACCGTGTTTCATTTTCTTTTAAGTTTGCATTGGTTTCGTTCCTTGATTTTTGCCATCTCTCTTGCTCTGTAGCTTGAGAGGCGTAGACTTGCCTTGGTGCATGCGGGTTAGCTCCTCTCATTTCCCATGCACCAAGATAATAGTGTACATATTTTAGTATTGATCTCAATCCATATTTAACATCCTAACTACAAAAAAAAAGTTGCTTGAGTTTTATGGAGGATGAAAAAAAGCTTTTACACAGGGGGAAAATACAACAAAAGAGAGGGATTCCTAAAAACTTGGCTTTTAGAGCTCTTCTCTAAACCAGAGAAGTTCATGAAAATCAAAATTTCTTTTTAAATAGTTGAACTATACCATTGCTATATTGGATTGCATTTGCTGATTTGCGTCAGCTTCTAAATCCCTGACTGTAGGAACAAATTCTTGCCAAAGCCGATGGGTACAATTCAAATGAAATTATGTCTTTAAGAACAATGAATGATTTCAACACAGTGGTAATACAGAGTGTATTCATAACACTGCAGCAGCCTCCTGATTACAAACTTTTCTCTCTCTGACCAGGCGTTGCAATCCAACAGTTTTCAATATTGTATCTTGTCTATTGATTTAAATACAATATTAGAAGAATGCTATTTTCAGAGATGGGGTTGACAAAAAGGATGCTTACAGGTGGAGCGGACTGGGCGAGATTGCAAGCAAAGGCAAAGCTGTCTGAGCAAACTCTTTTCCATGCTGTGGGGAGGTTTCTTTTAGTTTGGGGGGGGAGGTGAAGGCATTCTGAGAAGTCATATGTGTGACTCTTACCTTGTACTGGCAGCTCATATTTTTCAAGCTGCCATCGTAACTGGTACAAATTTTGTGTGATGGCTTTATGCCATTTTTCGTTCTCTTTTGATGGGGCAAATCAAACTGCTCTTATTCAAAGCTGGGAGAATTATACAATAAACTTTGCAGGTCAGATGTGCAATATGGAAGACATTTTCATCTTGTAGTTCTTCTGAGTCAAAAGAAAACTACTCGAATGTGTCTTTAAAAATCTCTAGTTTGTGAAACTTCTGCTTCAAAACAAACTATAGCTTAATTCAGTCTGCAAATTATTGGTTTTGTGTAAGCATTTCTGTGTGTGTCTGTTTTGCCAAAATCCAGCACTTACAGTAACATTAGTGTCGTAGCTCCTTTGCTGTTCACTGACTTGTTCTTAGAGTTGAAATCCTCTGCTCATTTTTCTCATTCGTTTTGCTACCCCTTTCTTCTCTTCAGCTACTGTTGAGGCTATTGAGGCTGATGAAGGTAAATTGGCCAGTCCCCTTTCTGTTGGTGCCACAACAGACAAGGGCTCTGCTGGGTGTATTCATTTTGCTGTAGCTTGTACAGATTGTGTGGGTGTTGGGCTAACAATTGTGGCTCGGTATTAACCAAAATGTAATTGCTTTAAAGGGGAAAATGTTTTTTTGTTTCTTTCTTTCTTTTTTTTTTCTTCCCTGTTGCCGCTGTTGTGTTTTTTTTCATTCTGAAAGTTACAATCATGTTGGAATTGCTGTATGTGAACTAAGCACTGAGTAATGCCACAGGAGGAGATCAGGGGTCTTGGCTATCACGGGACACGACTCGGCAGCAGCTCGTAAATGCTCTGTGACACACAGCTCCAAAACTGTGTGCTGGAGGCTGGGTCTTGTTTCCACCTCAAACCATCCTCAGCAATCTCTGGTCAAGGAAAACACACAGCTTTTATAAATATTCTCTCTTTTTGTTGGTTTTGGGTTTTTTCCTTTTTCTTTTCTGCTTCAGTTTGTTTTCTTTCTTTTAGGTCACTAGTAAAAAAATTGTATTAGTCTTTTGTTACAGTTCAGCATGTTTCTGTTTCTCTTTAAAACAACACGAGACATTTGTCTGCAAGATGTCTGCTTCCTCTGGTAGTGGCAGTTTACACACTGGATATTTACATTAGAGCAACCATTAACACCAGCACCATTTTAGCTGCAAATATAAAGTGACTGGCTGCCTCAGAAGATTTCTGAATGCTTGGTATTGAAAACTGTGGTGCTTTATTGACAGACCTCTAATTTAACCCTTAAGCAATTTTTAAGCCTACAGTTAAAACCTCAGTAATCACGTATTGCAATGTAGATGCGCAATGTTCATTCAGTATTACAAAGTTTTGGAAGAAGAATTTTCAGAATTCCCCTTTAAAACAAAATTCTTCAGTTGTATTTTGTTCTTGCCCCTCTCAAATTTTCTGTGGGTATGCTTTTCTTAGTTAAAAAAAAAGCAAAACAAATCTGATGATTGCTGTCCGTTGGTAAGATGTGCCCTTTTGGCCAGTTGAATTTGTTTTTGATTTTTGTAAAGCAGTGAATACAATTACAGAATAAACAAGTAAGAGAAAATACAACTGCTTTCTAAATAGCAGTGAGTAAGCTGCTATTTATGTTGGAATTATCTATTCCTATCAGCAATCTCTAATCTGCAGTGTGCATTCTTGTTGACAGTTTGGCTGTTTTCTGTGATTTTCTGTGACTATGTGTTGTGTTTTAGTATACTCTCAATGTAAACTGCTAATCCTCGTTGTCTGACCAGCAACTACAGCAGAGCACCTTCCTCAGTACTACAGACCGTAACGCGTCTGCTTGAAATACAATTGAATGTGCCCCCCATTCAAGTTAATTCTTGTTTTGCCATCTTTGCTAGCTAGACACCGTAGCCGTAGTCATAAAGACTAGTTTACATAGATGAAGCTAATGATGGAGAAAATGTTTTGCCCTTTGCCGATTGCCCCTCTGCAGTTTGATTCAGGGCCCAGTGACGCCAACTGGGCTGTGCTACTGGCAAGCTCCAGGACATAGCGAGAGTTTCAGCTTCAACACGGCCATCCATTAAACTGTTGCTTTAAGGAATTGGCCTAGGTGCTTGTTAGACATCTTCATTTTTGTGGTAGAAGATAAAGTTTAAAAAAAAAACCAAAACAAAACAAAAAATTGAAAAAACTCACTGTAGGGCCTGTTCTGTTTTCACTGCTCCATCTCTGCTTACTTGACTAATCACCATTATGTTGTTGTTTTTCTGAGTTGAAGTATAATACATGTTAAAACCCATGCACTTCACAAAGTTCCAATGTAACATTTGTGAAACTGGCTAAGGAACTAAATCCTGAGGCAACCAGGATCTATCCATTTTCACAGGAATGGTTGGCAAAAGATATCAGCATGAAAACGCTTTTCTCGCTCCTCCCAAAGTGCAAGGAGTGGTAGATTGGTACCAGGGATGTTCTGGGGTTTGGGGTTTGTTTGCCTTTTTTTTTTTTTTTTTTTTTAACAGAAGTTACCAGCTTGTCCAGAATCAGGACTGCATATTGGAAGGAGAGCAGGAGTACTTTGGGGTAGAGAGAAGATAAAGGGAGGGAAGCAATATTGAATTTGATCTTTGAAGCTCCCCTACCGTTTTCTCCCCAGGGAGTCTGCAGTTTCCTGGTACTAACACACCATTTCTGCTCTATGGCATGTTAAGATAGAGGCATAGCAAAAGTGCCAGTTCTAGAAGTGCAGTGCATTGATTTGGTGCAGATAAGAGAAAAACACACAGAAGGCTGTGACAAATTATCAACGGAGCTGTGACCTGCTGTTTGCCTATGGTGCTTTTTTCTCTTTTGCTTTAAAACTAAAGATCTTCAACTCTTCAATTAAAGAGAGGAAAAAAATAAAAATCACACTTTTCAAATACATTCCCCAGCCTGTGACTGCCTTCTGAGGTCGATGTGGCCTCATCAACGTTGCTGCTGAAGGGCAGATCAAAAGTCCTCAGGTTCAGTTGGAACTTTGGTCCTTTGTCAGTGCATTTCCAAAGTTAAATTGTACGAACGTGCCAAAATTACAATATCTCTGGTCCGTGCTGCACAGCATTACTGCTGTTTGACTCAGGCTGCTTTCTAGAAGTCCAGGGACGTGTCGAGGAGGGTAACTGCCCTGAGCGATCAGCAAGCAGCTCGCCTATGTTGAGAACATAAGGCAACCTGTTGCAGGGTCGCCCCAGATCTCCCATAGCTTTGATGTATATCCCACAAACTGGCCTCACCATGTCATCACCACCTGTAACTGGCTTTTTCCCCTGGTCTTTGAAAGTCACATGGGAGTTTTGCGCGATCAAGGATGTTACGGCAGGCACAATGTCTGTAAGGCTGTAAGTGATGACGACAAATGCTAACTCCCCGGCTCACAGCTGTGCCCTGAGCATGGTTCCTAATTGCAAACTGTAGTTTCATGCAGGCTTCTTAGCATTTTAAGCTGAACCTCAGGGGGCAAGAAAATACTGGAAGTTGATCTTGTTGAAAAAAATAGTTGTGTTGCAAGAGATGGTGGTGGTGAACCCCCAGCTCTTTCTGAGTACGGTAAGGAGTAGGTCATGTTGTCAGATCTTCATTGCCACCTTCGCAAAGAAGGACTTTTGCACTCATTGCTAAAGTTGGGGGAAAAGCTGCCGAGAGTTTTACCTTCCTAATTTTACTTTTTAATAATCCTTTATTTAGCTATCAAAGGATTTTCACCCCAGCATAAGATCACTAGCTTCGAAGAGGCCAAAGGCTTAGATCGAATTAATGAGCGAATGCCTCCGCGCAGAGACGTGCCATCCGATGCCAACCTTAACTCCATCAACAAGGCAATCTCCACAGAGACTAATGGCACGGACAGCAACGGCAGTAATAGCAGCAATATTCAGTGACCACTGGCTGGGAGGGGGGGTTGAGCTGCAGGGCGCGATGGGGTTGCTGCACATCAGCAGTGGGATGTTCTTGCCTCTGATAATAGCTTACTTGCTCTGGGGGCCAGGTGATGGATTCAGTTTACAAAAATAATCTACGAAGAGATCGTCAACTTTAATTTGGTGGGAGGGGTGTAGTGGGGGAGAGTCACCTCCTTTGGATATGCCTTTAAAATGCTTGTAGAAAAATGAAAGCTCATGCTGGTATATATTGCAAAGTTAGGGGAATGAACATGTTTTCCTACTGCATTGGGAACGTCTAGATATGTTACTGAAAGGCCTTTTATTATGTTACTGGACATGAAAACTTTGTTTAATTTCTTACTAACTATTGTACGTTTACAATTGCAGCACTAAACATGGACAACATCAAAACATTTTTAACAAAATGTACAAACTAAATAAGGACTATTTATTGATAATGTTTTGCTACTCTTGTCAGACAATGGCTATGAAATAAATTAGGCAGTCTTTAAAAATATAGAGGGTAAAAAAAAAAATAAAAAAATGTTGGAAATTTGTTTAAAATGCCAAAAAAAAAAAAAGAGAGAGAGTGAGAGAGAGAGCGAGAGCGATAGTTTAATTTTGTACAGATTATGCTTACCTCAGGTTTCTTTAGTGTGCTTCAATGCCCTTCTTTAAATATAACACTTATCTTACTAATTTGGCAGCAAGTATCCTTTTCTTTGTTTTAAAAAAAAAAACTGGAATAATGATAACATTTATCTTTTTTTGCTGTTTATATTTAGGGGGGTTTGGTTTCGGGGGTTTTCTGGGTTTTTTGGTAAATCAAGTCTTGGTTGTGGCTTGCTGAATTTAAATATTTATGAGTGGTGCATTTTTAAGTATAGTGAACAAGACACCATATTAAGTGCAGTGAAAAGCATCTATATTCTGTAAAAATCTGCCTATGCATGTTTTTTAAGAGAAAATGGCTGTATAGGCCTGTATGGGACTGTAATGCGCTTAGTGGTCTGACTTATACTGGAAATGTATGTATACTGGCGTACTTTATATTCTCTAAAAAAAAAAAAATGCTTAATGCCTTTGAAATTTTGTAATCAAAAAAAAAAAGCTTTGAAAAATCTAAGGGGGAGAGTATTCTTAAAGTTTTTAACATAAGCTTGTCAGTGCACACATAGATGGGTAGCATGTTTAGCAAACCTTGTGAAATTTAAATAAGTTTGTAGTTACATGTGAAATTCTAAATGCATGATAACTGTTAATGTCATAATGGTTTAGTCATTTTGTTCTGTTCTGTCATGTGCCACAAAATGTGTAATTTTTTCACTTTTTTCCCTTTGTATATCAGTTACGGGTTTCAACTGGTTCATTCTAAAAAAAAGAAAAAGAAGCAAAACAAAACAGTCCATTGATATTTTTTAACAATTGTATAAGTGCCCAAGTAATTCACTACAGCCTACAGCCTTGCCTTTGTAATTTGACTTCGAAATGTTGGCAATCAAAGCATGCACTTGTAACAATGAAAGAAGCATTTTATATTACTACTCAATAAAAATGTGCATGAACTTAAGCACTCTTCCCTTTCTTGCTGGCTCAGTCGCAGAAGCGTACGCAGGCACACACACGCGTGTGCGTTTGTTGCTCTCTTTTGCTTTAGACAGGAGAAGACTGGCGGTGTAAGAGAAGAATTGACTCATTTCACCATTCAAGGTCAGTTCTTTACTACAAAAAAAAAATTCATTTATTACCCAGCTGTTTTAGGCTACTGAATATCTGCAGACTTCCCCCAAGTTCTGGTTAGAAAGTTGAATTTTCACTAAAATGAGTAGGGTGTATCCTACAAGTAGAGTGCAGAAGAAAACACGTGTCCTCTGTGTGCTTTCCCTGCCTCATCTGGCGTGTTTGGAAAGGTCGGTTAGTATCATTTACAACGTTCCTTTAAGGAAAAAAAGAATTCAGCAATTTCAGATTTGAAATGCTCTCTCTTTTAGTCAGAGGTGAACTGTGTCAAAGCTCTGCCTTGTTCTGATTTTCTCCCTAACTGCGCTTAGCATCCTTCCACGGTCCGTCACCCTGCGAAGAACTGATGGACGATGCCAAATGGTGCAACGGGGTGGGTATTGCTCTAGTCCTCCTTTCAGGTAGCGTTTTTAACTGTTGGCTTAGTGCCTGCTTTCTTATGTCTTTTTTCCCCACTTTAGCTCTTGTTAATTTTGTCAAAATATGACAGGTGGCAAAAATAAAGAGAATTCATAATACACAAGACTAGGAAGCTGGATCAATTTTAGATTTGAATTTTTATTTCAAATTGTATAGAAAATATAGCACAGGGGAGAGACGTGCAGAGCCTCACTGTTCATCTGATCACTGAAGCTGTTCATCTGGTTAATGAGCATGGTCTTTGTTAAAAATAATGGTGAAAATTGAGCGACCACTTCACTTGCCGGTTCGGTCCTGCGTACGTGCTAGCTGAACACCTGTGGGGCACCTCAGGTCATTTTTTCTGTAGAGACATCTGAGCTAGCGCCCAGAGGCCCTGTGTGCAACATAGGGCAATGCAACGTCTGCTGTCTCGTTTCATTTAAGTTGGACCCTGGCAGTTGCCCAGACCAAATTAACAGCAAAAAAAGGGGTTTTTCCTCTCAGCGGTGATGGTGTGGCATAGACCTCTCAACTGGTAGACTTAACCCAAAAGATCCATGCTACAAATCAGTGGTGGGTTTGCAAATGCCTGCCGTAGTTGCCAAAGAGCAATTGAGTGACAGTCTAGGCTATACTCAAATGTTCCTAAAAGGACCAAAAAAAATTCTCCAAAGGTTATCTCTTTCCAGGACATCCCATCTTTTCCAGCTGTCCTTCCTTTTTCCTACTGCCTGGTGCCACTAAGGCTGAGTTTTTGATTTCGTGGCCTCACTCAGTGACGTGCCATGCCCCCGGAGTATGTCTCCCAGTACAAGTTTCTTCCTTCTTACCAAATATGCTACTTTAATGACAAAAATATCATTGGTGCCTACATCAGGATTTACTGTATTTTTTTCACCACTTTATTCCCACTGTGTGAGAGAGTACGTTGGAGATATGTATTATATTTTCTGCACCATCATACTTTTCCAACAGCTATTAAACATGAAGTGTATTAGCTCTTAGCATACATTTTCTGAAGAAAACAACGTTAAAATTTTGTCCAAGGTTTCCCCCAAGATTTGCAGTAGGTTTAACCCTGCTTAAGCTTGTGCCAGAATTGCCAACTATCAGGCACAGATAAAAATTCTTTCAGCATTTTCCTTGACATCCTTTTTTGTTGCCAGAGGAGGATCGTCTGGAGCCTCTCTAGAGGAGTCTGGGTATAATTTTACTTTCTCCTGAGAACCTGGCCAGTGAAATTGAGGTCAGAAAGCAGGGCTAAAAACACGGAAAGATGCTGCTTGTTAGCATAGGCCTGATCTCTGTCCTCTCTAGCTTTAGTTTTTAGTGCAACAGAATGTAAAAAAAATGAAAATTTAGGGACACTTTCTAGCTTCAAACTGAATTTACAATTTTAGTCCTTAGAAATCAGTTTCCCTTCTTTTTTCAAGGTACTGTTGCTCATATTACTCAGATCCATGAATCTTCCCACTTCTTTCACAGAGGGAGGGATGTGAGAATTGGCTATTTCAAATGTTAAAAAACCACAAGCACCAAAGCAACCACTTGGAAAACAGTTTGCAGATCGCTTTCTTAGTTGCTTTTGGGAGGATGTTTGATTCTGCTAAAAAATGGCCAATTTTTGGCATGCAAAAGGATGAACTTTCTGGTTCTTCAATGATGTAGCAAAAAATATCTCCAAGTTCACATGTACGTGTTCATATGTATGTGAAAACACAGAGGACTTGCAGCCACCTCCATGGGGGTCACAAAAAAGAAGTTGATGGAACTAGAGGTTTTTGTCTTACTGAGATGACTTTGCAGTATCAAGCCTGGTAGCATTATAAAGTGTATGTTTTATGAGGTTTTGATTTAAAAAAAAAAAAATTTAAATAACTTGAGGACAGTTCCAGTTTTATATGCAACACCATGTTTCATCAAGCTGACAGATAGCTGTGTGCTCTGGGCAGTGTTCTGCCGCGGCACGCAATTGCAAAGGGGAGGGCTGCCTTGGCTCTGTCATCCCTGTCAAAACCTTGCTTTAGGTAAAGTTACTTGGCAAAAAACGTGCTAAAGGATGGATTTTGCTGCCAGGGGGAATTCTGCAGGCATGGTGGCAGACGTGACAGCATCCACTTCTTTGCGGAGTCCACTAGTGGCCATCACTAGTTGCTCTGGGATTCACCAAGGCTGCCTCTGCCTTTCAGGCAGAGCCTTGCGTGGACGTTTGGTGGAGGTTTGGGTCTGTGTGCCCTGTTAGGAGATTGTCACAGCAGCAAGCCTCAAGCAAGTGGTGATTGTTTCATGCTTTGGCTATTACATCCGTGAGGCAGCTGATGTAGACAACCATGGTGCAATCGAGCAAGCCCATTTCTTGCAACATCTGGGCGTTTAATAATCTCTTTTGCTTTAAATGAGCAGTTGAACACCGTGACTTGGACTAACTTCAGAGCATTTTAGGGCAGAGGAGCCAGTTAGGTTACGGAATCGAGACTCACTGGGGTTGACAGGTACCGCTGAGATTGGCTCCTCCAACCCAACCGCTTGGGTCAGATGGAGCAGATTGGTCGGGGCCGTGTCCAGTCAGATTTTGAGTATCTGCAAGGATGGAGACTCCACAGCCTCTCTGAGCAATGTGTGCCAGTGTTTGACAGCTCTTACAGTAAAAAAGATGTTTTTTTCCTGCATATCAAATTTTCCTGTATTTCAGTTTGTGCCCACTGCCTCTTGTCCTGTCACCAGACCTCACTGAGAAGAGCCTGGCATCATCTTTTTTACTCTCCCCACCAAGTATTTATATCTTTTATACCTTTTCTCCAGGCTGAGCTGTGCCAGCTCTCTCCGTCTCTCCTCATAGGTCAGATCTTTCAGTCCCTTAATCATCTTCACGGTCCTTTGCTGAACTCACTCCAGTAAGGGGGGCCCTGACCTGGACCTGGTACTCCAGGTTTGTCTCATCGGTGCTGAGTAGAGGCGGAAGTGGGGAAGAAAAATTACCTGCCCTGGTTTCCTCTATATACCATTAAATTTTTACAACATATATTGATGTCAGTAATTTAAGACAAGTGATGGCATTTCTGGCCTTGTAAGTCGAAGAGATGGGAGCCATACCTCGGAAAATGAAAGAAGCAGAGGTACGTTGCAGTCGCAGAGCTGAGATGTGTTAAGATACAAATTCAAGAAGGTAAGAGAAAATGAATGCCTCACCAGTCTGAGAGGACAGTGGAACACTGGAATAACATTTATTGCCAAATTTGGTAATAAATTTGATCAGCAAATTATCCAGGTAGGTATCAATTGCAAGAGGGAGGACCCTCTTCATTGTCTGTCCTGTACTGTGTCCCACCTGTCGCTGATCCCTGGTACTTCAGAAGAAGGCAAAGAAGTCATCAAAAATAATCTGGCCAATCTTGTCCTGAGGGAAGTAGTCCCTTCCTGGATTCAGCAGGCAAGTGACTGGAGCCCTGAAGCATGTGATTTGTATACAATCATTATTGCAGTGCAGATCTGTGCAAGTTACCAGGACATCACATAAATGAGAGATCTTGTGCCTCCCTGGGGAGGGAGAAGTAACCTTCCGAGGAGGTTGCCTGAGGAGAAGGTAATTTGTTTATCTGTCACTTGGTGGTTTATTGGTTTCAGTACATATTTAATAAGCTTTGCGCTTGAACTGCATTTTTCTGAAACAAGAAGAAAGCACTCTGAAGGGAATATGAAGCTGACGCTGCGGCTGAGCTTAAACGGGGCTGCAGAGCTGGTGTTTGGGCAACAGACTGAGGAAGTCCTGCAGCCGTGGACCAGGGCACCAGAGAAAGGAAAGGAATGAGGAGTGGGGCTGGCAGGAGAGTTTGGGGTATTTATTTCATCCCTTTCTCAAGGTAGAGAAGAGGCAATGGTGGCAGTGCTGGAGAAGACCTGAGCGCTTACTCTGGAAGACTGAGATGATGAAATACAGAAGCTGTACGATGTGCCTTGGCTTTGGGTAGGCAATGGCAGAAAGTATTAAGGCTGATAAAATTCACCTTAGACTAGATGAGCACTTCAAGGTGATGGTAGAGTTCAGACTGTGACCTGAAGGCAGTCATGCAGAAAAGGAGAGTAGGGAACGGCATGGGAAACAAAGTTTTGGAGGGCAGACCTGCGGTTGATAAGGAATGAGCTGAGGCTCACAGCCCTGGCAGAGGAGGAAACACAGACTGCAGGGACTGAGTGCTGTACTGCATATGCTGAGGAGTTGAATCAGCTCAGCTTAAATGCAAGGCTGCCTGTAACTAAGGGTTTTAGACCTGGTACAGGGGAGTTGCCGTGAAGTCAGCTGGGGTCACTAGCCAAAGCCTGGGCTCTCTACAGGGTAAAAGGGCAGGAATTATGAGGACTTTAAATCTCAACTAAACTTGCAAACTAACCAGGTGATGGAGACCTCAAAACAAACAGAGAAAAAAAATTAAAAGCTAACAAGAAATGGAAAAATGGCCTGTCAGCCAAATAAGTTGAGGCTGGCCAGTAAAGTCTAGGAATATAGTGAAAATCAACACGAGTCCAGCTAAGCTGTCTTTGCTGATTGTGGTCGAAAAGCAGCAGAAAACTTTTCCAGACACTTGAATAAGAAGAGCAAGGTATAAATAAGTGGGAAATGATGCAATGAGGATAAGGGAGAGATTTAAAGTAGACGTATTGGCTAAAGGACTGTGGAAGGAAAGCCAAGAATGAGATTTAGGGCATGGAAACATGAACTACAGGAACAGAGACAGAATTAAATTCAGAATTTAATGCACTTATTCCAGGAAAATGCAATAGTTTCTTTCCTAGGGCTGCAATAGAAAATACCACATTTGCTTAGTGGTCAAATAGCAATGCTCTTTAACAGCTTTCTGAATGGGTGGCGTATTTTGAAAATATACTTGGGGAATATGTAAGTACAGCAGTATATGTAAATAAGGAACAACTGCAGGGCCATGGGTCCGAGCATAATCATATGCAAAGATTTAAATTAAATCTTGAAGGAACCATTGACCAAAATGTGTGTGAGAGGAGCTGTTTGCTACAGTGCTGTGTGGCAAAGAGAAATAAGTTATGGATGTCAGGAATCTGAATGTGAAAGTCCAGGTGGAAAGGAGCCAGCTGAAGGGAAGATCACAACTGTTGGTGTTGGGAGAAGAAGTTCTGAGTGGTGAAAAGGTTCCTCAGAGGCAGCAGATAGAAATGTAGCTAACCAAGAAATGCTTGTGGCATTCTAAGTTGTTCCTCCCTTCCCTTTTGCATGCCTTTCTCTGTGCCCCCTCACCAGCTTTCAGTGGCTGAGTGGGATTACTGGGGGGAATCGGGATTACTGGTGGGGGGATCGCTGCTGGAGCGAGCTCCCACACATTTCTCTTCTTGTTCCTTTCCTTTCTTGTCCCTTTTCCTTCTCTCTCTCTCTTTCTTTTGCTTTATCACAGCCACTGTTTTGCCACTGATTCCTTTTCCTAGATCCCCTGGGATGCTGCTGGCTGCCAGCCCTGCCTCGCAGCACCCACCTGCGCGTGTGAGGAAGGCACGGACCAGCACAGTGCCCACTGCAGCCTGGCTGTGCCAGGATCACACCTTGGTGTGACCTTGGGGTGTCCTTGCCTTGGCTTCCCACACAGTTGCCATTACATCCACCACACCTGGATGTAGATGCCAATGTGTCCATGCAGCTGCTGCTCACAAAAACCAGAATAAAACTTGATAAATTCCACGGAGACTGGCCCTGAGTGCAGGGGCATCACCAGCAGGTCACCAGCTCGAGCGTTTTGTTCCTATTAACAAAGTGAGGAGTCTTCCTTGGGAATAAGTGGTGTTAGGAAAACTCTGATATTTGCGAGGAGAGGGTGACTTGGCAGGAGAATAAGACAATTATTTAATTTTTTTTTTAGGAGATGAGGAAATAACATCAGTAACAAAAACCTTTACCTCCGCAGTGAGAAGTGCCGATGCTGCCCCAGGAGTAAGTTGGCATCAACAAGTGATGATCCCTGATCCTTCCTGAGGAGCTGGTGGGGAGAAGCCGGAGAGGGATCAGCTCTGGATGGAGGGGGGAGAAGGGGGGGCTTCTCCTGGTCTTTTCTGCCTCCGTGTGGCTGTTTTGGTTACAGTGGAGAAAAAAATAAATGGTCAGTTTAGCCTTCACTATCTTCCAGCAGAGTTTCTCTTGGCCCTTTCACCTCCACAGCTTTTTCTTATAAGGAGTGATTCATATACGCGCTTTCGTACGGAAATAGATTTGCAAGACTTGCCAAACAAGGCACCTCTTAAAAGCACAGCTGGGTGCTGACACGGCAGAGTTTCCCTCAGTCCAGAAAGTTAAATCCAGAAATAACCTCCAGTCTCCAACAGCTCGATGAGTCACACGGGCTTCGGGGAGGGCGCAGGGATTCCCGTCCCCAGAAAGCCCCGCTGCTGCCGGGGGATCTCAGGGAGGGCTCAGCTGGCAGGGAAGCAGCGCTGAGCTGTCGGAGCCCATGCGAGGGGATGCCGTCCGGCCCCTGTGGCAGAGCAAATGGCTTCTGTGGGGGCTGAGAGTTAGAGGAGATGGGCAAGGAGGGACCTGAGGCCAGGGTCTGAGGCAATGCTGGCAGGGCTGCCCACTCCGAGTGCTGAAAGCTCTCTTTCTCCCTCAAAGTGGGAGGAAAATCCGTGGCTGAGCCCACGGAACAGGCTTTCTGTGCCACAGATGAAGATAATTTGCTGTGCCCGGGTTGGGCTGGGGCACGAGTCTGCAAAACTCCCCACCAGAAATGCTGAGCGAGAGCTGCCTGGCCCTCCCAGAGGGGTGTAAGAGCAGGCAGGCCTGGCTCAAGGCCTTGTCCAAAACTCGAGGGCATTCCTCCCTGTGAAAGAGGACCTCTGTGGCGGTCTTCTGTAACCAGTAAAAATACGTGCTATGAGATCTAAACTGAATTATTCTAACTGTTAAGACAGAGATAGCCATTAAAATAAAGATACCCGTGCAGTAGTTAAATAGCACGCGGTTACTCTGCACCATGCGGGATTCTTGCTGAGCTGGGCCTTGGTGTTTTTGTTCCTGTGCTAGTCCTACAGTATGAAGATTTAGGTAAAACTATCTATGGAAATAGTTTATCTTTTTCCTCTTCCTATGCGTTGTGCTTTTATTGTTGTTTTTAAACACAGTTAACTTGATTTAACCTTTGTATCTAGCATGTCAAAATTACTCCCAGCTCCTCACAGCTCAATCAGGAGTGTGAATGTTGCATCAGCACAGGCTCTGCCTGCAAGGAGATATATAGATATATGTATATATGTCAACTAACATGAGTGTTTTGGGGAAAGCTTTTTTTCAGCATTTTGGATCAGACCTGCCTCATTACCCCCCAGGCATCAGGAGACAAGTTATAAAAGCAGGATGCTGCCATGTCTGCTTTTTTCCCCTTGTCTGTGTCTGCACATCTAATCTGACCCTTCCTCTGGATTTCTTCAGTGCCCTTTGCTAGAAGGACAAAGGGGCTTTCTACCCCCTCCCTGGGAAAGCTGAAGCATGGAGGGTATGCAGCGATGGCTTAAAACCAGCAGCGAAAACCTCTCAGCCTGAGTGTGTGAGCACCAGCACTGACAGCGCCCACAGCCCGTCCCTGCTGCCGGCACTGGTGGGGCACCAGGTCTATAGGGACTGGGGCTGGGAGAGGTAGCTGCGCTAAGCCAAAATTTCTTGGAAACCAGAGCACAGCCCAGCAAGCAGCATTTTAAAGCTGAAAAGTGTGTGTCTGGGTAATATTATCATTATTTTTCTTGCTGTTGCTGACCTGGCAGCCTTGCCTGTCCATACCCCTCTTTCTTCAGCTGAAGCAATAAACTATAGGTGACTCGGTAGAGGTGGGGATGTGCTACGGAGGAGACAAAGCCAGCAGCCGGGCCAGGGGCTCACCTGCTCGGAGTACACTGCACCAGAAAACCTGGACCTGCAGGAGCCCAGCAGGGCTACCCCATCAGTCACTGGGTGACGAGAGCACCTTTAGTAATGTGAAAACATCCTACGCTGTTCGTGCTTTGCCAAAGCGTTATTAGGAGAAGAGAGCAATACAGCCCAGAGCAGCAAGACAAAAGGATATCTGGGCCATTTAGAGCTGATAGGGAGTTTTAGGTAATACTATTACTGTGTAATGCTTTTTTAGTGAAGCTTGTGGAGGAAAACCTTTGTATCTAATGGAATAACTGTCATTATTTCCTGGCTCAGAGATATTTCCAGTCTCCTGCAGTATCACATGTACTGGAGAGATCTCGGCTATTGCCTGTTTGCGAGGGCAATGAAAGGCCAAGGCTGGGAGGTGGTGAGGGGTAAGGAAAGAAGAATGGGAGAAAGTACAAATTTAACAGCAGAAAATACATTTTTTCAAAAAAAAAATATTTTTTTTTTCCTTGTTATCATCAAGATTAACTAAAGATAAATATCCCTGAAATATGGATCATTTGAAAGAGATCAGCTGGGAACGAAGCTTTACCAAAACTGACAGAAAAATAAACACATCGTTTATCTGCACTACAGCTGAGGTGCAATGAAAAATACATTTTGCTTAGCACTGAAAATTAAGTTATGCCTGTGTGAGCATTTGTATGTTGTTAGAATAAAACCCTGGCATTTTGTAATTGGCTGGGGTGCAGAACTCTTTGGGACGGCCGTTGAGGGGTGGGCCCACCTGGTTACAGGCAGGCTGCTGCTCTGTCAGTGGATCACAGTGGCTACACCTGAAACGGCTGCTGGGGACTGTGGGATGCGATGGCTTGAAAATTACAGATTAAAAGCTTGGTGGGAAGCTGTGTGTTGCCGTTGGACGTGACCCTTTCCTAGAGCCGGCAGCATGCCTCACCACTTCCCCAGGGAGCTCTTCTGCCTTCCCGTCTTTCCTGCAAGCTCCCCAGCAGGAAGCCAGTCCTCCTCAACACAAAGAAAACAAGGGGGAAAAACCCCAGCATGAAATAGGTGTGACCTGCCTTTCCATCCTTTAAAACTACTTGATGTTACACAGCATGGCACCGGCAGCCAGGAGTGATGGACGACTCAGAATAATTTATTTAAGAGCTGTAAGTTGTGTTTTAAATTCAGCCCTGCTCTTTTCCACCCCATCCAAAGTCTTCTGCTGGTGCCCTAGCCTCCCAGGCCATCAGTGAGGACCTTGTCCTCTTTGAAAGTGGCAGCCATCCCTAGTGATGTGCAGGGTGGTTTGAGGCTGTGTGGCTGCTGCCACCTCCCACAGCCCTCTCCCCTTTCTCTCCTGGAAAGCTGAGGTTTTGGAGAGCTCAGCTCCAAACAATGGAGGCTTGCCAGGTGCATCCTTCAAGGGGGTCTCTACGGGCACCTTCCCTGAGCTAAACTGCAGCTCCTGGGAAGAAAAAGAGAATGGGAACTCCTTTCTTCTCCTCCATTTCCATGCCAGGCAATTCATTCAAACATCCAGCAAAAATATTCAGAAAGGCCAAACTATCTTCTCAGCCCCTAGCCCTGCTGCGTGGCAGGTAGGGGTGCAGCCCTCAGTGAGGAGCTCGTGGTGGTTTGGAGCACACGCGCCTGTGCATCACTATGTGTAAATGACACCCATTGCCATGGTGACAGTGAGGCTGCCTAAATATGGCTTACATGATGCCCAAAATCGCATGGGCCTTAACTGCTGAGGTGCACGCAGGGTACCCGCCGACACTAGTGACCTGGGGCTGGGGCTCACCAGAAGAGAAAGTGTTTGCATTGGTGGGTGAACCCCCTGAACCGGTGGAAGTGTTAATTATGGGTTGCTGATTTTTGTCTTCCGCAGCACACTGGATGCTCCCCAGGACGTGCAGGCTGGCTCTGGGACGCTGCACACTGCAGCTGGTAAGGAGCTGGACTGTATTCATCTTAAAAAGTGCAGGGAGGGATTTGCAGCATCTTCACGACTTGATGTGGCTGGGTTCCTTCCTTGCTTAAAGCAATGTAGCTTTTCCAACGCTTATCTGTGTGGGGCTGAACAGAGGTAGGGTGAGATTACACCTGATAAAATTATCGGTCTTGTAATTACACACAAAAGCCCCAGATGCCCTCCAGCGTTTAGCATACAAATCTAATAAGAGACAGGCACAGGAGTATTACAGATTAGCGAAACCTGTGTTTGCCAGACCTTTGCCTGCACCTTTCAGTAAGAGCTGCGGCGTGAAATGCAGCGATGTGTGTGAAGCCGTTGCGCTTGCCGTGCACGCTTCCATCAGTCTGTGTGCAATAGCGTCCCGCTGAGGAGAGACAGGAGGCTCACAGGCCGGGCACCCTAAGATGCTCGTCCCTCCTGAGCACGGGGGCAGAATTTGCTCGCAGGAGGTGAGAGCTTTTCTGCACCACCTGCCCATCCACGAGGCCTCCACGCTGAGCTGGGAGGTGTTGGAGCAGCAGGATGTGAGGCCGCGGTGTCCCCATCTCCCTGCAACAGCCTGGGCTTTCCTGGCTCTGGTCCCAGCCGTGCCATGCGGGAAGAACCGTATGAGGACCATGCACCCACTCTTCCCTATCAGTCTGCTCCAGCACTCCCAAAGAGAGGTTGATTTCAATGAGAATTAGGAGAATAACCGGAACCTTTTGTTCCTAATGCTGTAAATCATAAAGACAGAGAAACATCATTCTGGACTGGTTGGTGAGACTCCTTTCCTCAGCACAGGCAGCTTCTGGGTTTCCCCCTTGACTGATTTCAGTGTGAGGCTCCCTGCAGCATGGGGCAGGATGTCAGGGTCCAGCCCCCACCAACAAAAAGCTCCCCTCAGATTCTGGAGCCAGCGAGGCAGTTCAGCAGGAGCCACATGCATGCCTTTGCAAGCCATGCACATAGGATGAGATGGAGCTCGAGCTCAGAGGGAGAGGGTGCGAGTTGAGTGTCCCCTCGGCCTGGCAGCAGCAGGAGGAGGGAATACGGCAGAGGTCACAGCTCCGGCTCGACCTGCCTCCCAGGGCTTCTGAGCCTCTTGGAGCAGCTGAGCCTTCCTAATATCAAATTTCCTGAAAAGAGACAAATAGCTCATATATGAGGTATGAGGCATGGGTGGGGAAGAAAAGACAAGGAGTGAGAAATACAATGTCACAGAATTTCCAGAAGGCATTGCTGCTGATACATAGGAAACTAAGAAGCCAAGGCAGAGAGGGAGGAAGAAAGCCCGTGGGACAGCCCTGCAGTGGGCTCACTGGAAAAGCAGGTAGAGGAAAGCAGGGCCAAACACACCAATTTTGCAGATGAGAAACTGCATATGTATAGAGAGAGACCAGCAACAGGAACTGTTCTGATGGTGTAAGGCCCTTGGGGACATCCTCCCTCAGCAGGTGCCCCTGTCTGGGACTGCCAGCTTCTGCGCTGGGTCCGGGCTCTGGGTCGGTCCACAGCACACAGCCAAGCGTGGGGCATGCAGGGCCGGGGCCGAGCTGTAGGCAGTGGCATCTAAGCGGGTAGAGAGGAATTTGGTGGGAGGGAGGGAGGCTGGAGATGGGAACCACACATCACCCTGGTTTCCATTTCACAATGGAGGCGAGGAGGTGTCTTTTGGAGCTCGGAGGCGGTTCTGCTTTTTAAATACTGAGTGAAACATGAAAAATAAAATTGTTCCTGATCCTACACCCTCGGAATGGTCTATGTTGGTATGTAATCCTGCTTGTGTTTCCCTGCCCACCGCGCTCTGGTTTTCTCTGCGCTTTTGTAAGCAGCGGGAAAGCAGCACGCTGCTAATTACAACTAGGGACTGTTTGGACACAGAACTGGGGAGGGAGCTGAAGAAATGAAAAGTCCCATCATCACTGTAAATCTGGGTCCCACTCTTTGCAAAGCCCACCAGTGTGTTTCCAGGGAGACTGCAAGTTATTGGTAGTGATTTGTCGAAGCCTGCCTGGCTCGGCGTTTGGCTGGCAGCAATGCTTGCTCTCCACCATTTGCACCGCTGAGACAAGCCAAAATCTGCCAGTGTTGGGGGGTCTTGCTGCTGTGCTTTTGGGGGGACATCTGCATGTCCACCAGGGTGCCGTGGGTGCAAAAGGATGTTTTCGGGGCTGGCATTGGCTGCGGGGCAGGATGGGCAGCTGCTGCTGTGATGCCCAGGGAAGCACAGTGCGGTGCGTGCACTGGCAGAGACATTTGCTTTTCTGACAACTATGTCTTAAAAGCTCATTTTTAAACTTCCAGACTCTCTTTGCATTCACCTGCTGATGGTCTTCACAGTCATATCCTTCATTAAAAACAAATACAAAGGCACCTGGGTTTGCTCTGGGTGGAGGACAGAGACCATGATAACGGGAGCGCAAGGAGTGGGGAAGCAGTGGCAGAGTGGATGGCCGGCATGCTCCTTTTCCCTCGCCCCCGTGCGTGCCTCGGCCAGCAGGGCCGGGAGGAGGAGGCCGGCAGCGGATGCAGGCAGGGGCTGGTGCTTGCCTGTGCGGTTCCTGCTGCCAGTCAATTAATTAATCAAGCTGGCTCTGGCCTCTTGTCCAATCCACCATTTCCATCAGTTTAGGCTCCCTGCGGCAAGTCGCCCGTGACTGTTTGTCGTAGTTCAGCCCTGATCAGGACCAGACTACGCAGTCTCTCTCTCACTCCCCCCACCTTCCGAGAGAACAGGGAGAGAAAATATAAGGAAAAACGGCTCGAGGTTTGAGATAAGGACAGGGAGAAATCCTTAAAGTTACCGTCACAGGCAAAACAGACTCGACTTGGGGAAAACTATTCATTTATTATTACAAACAGCAGGATAATGAGACAAAGAACAAGATAACCTCCATCCACCCCTCCCTCTTCCCACGCTTAACATTATCTCTACTACCTTCCCCCGCCAAGCGGCACAGGGGGGAAGAGGGAATGGGGGTTGCAGTCAGTTCATCACACGTTGTTTTACGCCGCTGCTTCATGGTTGGGGGAAGAACTCCTCACATTCCTCCCCTGCTCCATCGTGGGGTCCCACCCACGGGCCACAGTCCTTCGTGGAACTGCTCCGGCGTGGGTCATCTCTTCCACGGGTGCAGTCCCTCTAGAACAGCTGTCCCAGCGGGCCCTCCACGGGCCACAGCTGCTTTCAGGCATCCACCTCCCCTGGTACGGGGTCCTTCATGGGCTCCAAGTGGATCTCTGCTCCTCCGTGGACCTCCATGGGCTGCAGGGGGACAACCTGCTCCACCATGGTCATCACCACAGGCTGCAGGGGAATCTTGGCCAGGAGCCGCATTACTCCTCCCCCTCCTTCTTCACTGACCTTGGCGTCTGCAGCCGTTCCTCACAACAGGCTGGTAGATGTCTCTCAGGATCTTTTTTTACATCTTATTCACTTCTTCTCATCTCCTTTCCACTTCTTGCAGCCGGGCTGGACCGAGTCGGGCCCAGTCGGCTGCCTGGCGAGAGGCAGGCATGAGGCCTGCGCCTCCCCCTCTGCGCCTCTGCCCCCGC
The DNA here is from genome assembly GCF_036417535.1 of Chlamydotis macqueenii. NCBI lineage: Eukaryota > Metazoa > Chordata > Aves > Otidiformes > Otididae > Chlamydotis > Chlamydotis macqueenii. The sequence continues at coordinate 28,521,209 of NC_141559.1, forward strand.
TCAGCTTCTTCATATTGTCTCTTCTCTCTCTTTTTTCTGTTTTCCACTTCTTAAATACGTTATCGCAGAGGCGTTATCACGGGACATTCTGCTACCAATTGGCTCGGCCTTGGCCAGCAGCAGGTCCACCCTAGGCCCGGCCGAGTCCCCTGAACAAAGGGGAGCGACTTCTAGCAGCTTCCTACAGAAGCTACCACCTTAGGCCCCCCCTCACTAACAAAACCACGACACTGTTTTTATTCACTTTTCTTTCTGACTGAAGGTTCCTCAGCAGGCTGCCTCAGCCCAACAAAAAATCATGCAAACTGTGCACAAAACAGGGCCGGGCCATGAGTGTTTCCCCTGCGCAGTGCTCTGGCTTGCAAATTTGGCCAGCTGATCTATCTGCATCATCTTCTCGAGCCCATCACCCTGGCAGGGTTCAAAACAGTTGAGTGGTGGGGGTTTTTTTACTTTGTTTCAAGTTTTGTGGGAGTTTTGGGGGAGGGGGGCGGGATTTTGGTTGGTTTCGTTTTTTGACAGCATGAAGGACAGGAAATGGTTTAAAATGAAAGCAAAACCTTGCGTCATGGCTCTTCAGGCAGAGTCGGGTGGCCTGGCAAACCCTGAAGCGGCAGGGCAGCCTCTTGAGGGACGAATTAGGAAAAGGCTCCTGGAGGCAGGGAAGGCATGCGTCTTTAACATGCTCCTCCTGCAAGCCCCCGTCTTGCTGCCCTCTTGCAGCCCTCCTGCAGCCTCCACTGCATTGACCAGCCATGTGTCTGCCCATCTCATGGGGGCTCTGTCCCCAACTCCTCTGCAGCCCTGGTCCCCCTACACCCTCCCTGGCTGGGACACCCAGGAAGGAGCTGATTTCATTTAGCTATCGAGCAGCTAGAACTCACACTAGTAAAGTCTGTGAATTATTAATAAGAAAGCAACGCTTCATTAGGATGCCCGCAGCCACACTGCTGCAGCCTTTCCCAGACAGAGTTAATGGCAACAAAAATCTATGTAGGGTTTTTTGGCTCCCTGGCTCCCGTCATGCCGTGTTTGCTTCTCCTGGTTCCTCCCTTTGGCTGGCAATGGCCTAACATAGTAACCAGAGAAATACCTAAGGATTAATTAATTAATCCAGCCTCTGCTGAGATGGAGTCCTGGTGATGACTCACAGCACTTGTGCACAAGATTGCGTCGGCACAAGTGGCTGGTGGATGAGGGGAGAACATGCACTTCTGAGGTGCTTTCTGTGAGATGACGTCTGCTCCCTGCCCTTCTATTGGGGAGCACAGCCAGCCCTTCACAAGGTTTCTGGGGCTAATGGAGCTTTTTCAGCCCACCTCACCCTGCCCAATACCTGGTAGCTCTTGTGGAAGTAGTCCATTTCTTTAGCAGGAAGCTATGCCACAGGGTAACTTTAGGAGCCGGTGCACCTTAGGGATGTGCTGATGGTGCCCATTTCCGTTTCTGGGAACTGGTACCCAGCTGCCTCTGATGACCTCTGTGTCCTGATGTCTTCTGATGGCTGTATAATATACATAGGGGTTAATTTAATCCCAAAAGTTTTGAACACAGTTCATGTAAATACCTGCTCTCATTTTGGTGATCACCAGGGACCTCCTGGCATGTAGGTGCATGAAGCCGATGCTTCCTATCAGCTATCTCAAAGTTTTCCCTGGGTGTGTTTCCCTGCAGGAATGTGGAAGAGCCCTGATGTCTGCCAGCCTATAGCCCTAAGGCATCCTCCCCATCCCTCAGCATGGGAAGGGAAATCTGTTCGGTTCCTAACAGCGATATCTCCATGTCTGAACTCTCCTCATGTTGGCCTCTCCTCCCTGCAGCCCCCGATCAGCACAGTGCCAGGGCTGCTGCTGCCCAAGCCCAGGCAGCCAAGGCTGGCTGGTGCGGATCCCTGCCTTGACAGCTTGAGGTGAAGCCAAAAGTGAAGTTTCTGAGTGCCATGCAATTAATAAAATATGAAGAGAAAAAAAAAAAGTCACCCTACATTTGAAATTTAAGGTATTTCCTTGTTTTTATCTTTTTTTTTTTCCTTCCAATCTTCAGAAGAAAGACCATTCTTAGATTGTTGCTTCTCCATCAGCCTTTGTCTTTTTAGAGAAGAAAGGTGTTAGCGGAGAGAAATGAAAGTAAATGTTTGGTTTTTTCAGCTGGAGATGGAGGAGCAAAGATCTCAAATCCCTCCCATCTTCGACACATGCAGTTGTCCTTTCCACAGTGGGAAATCTTGGAGGGCTGAAAATACCAACATTTATGATGGTTCATGTTGTTACTAATTACTTGTCTTCCATTAGGTATTAAAAATGCGCTCACGGCTCACCCTTCTGTAGTATTCGACATAAGAAAACGTCACTTCTTGCTTTCCAGATCTCCTCTTTTCCCATTTCCGGCAGTGTGGGCGAGGTTGCTCTTGCCTCAGCTGTTCCACTATGGGATTTGGTTTGAAGGGTTTCCACACGGTCTCACACACTGCAAACCAAACATCTCTTCTCTTGCTGCCTTTGTCCCCCCTTTCTTCCTCATCCTCCTATCTCTGATCATCTAGTCCCACAGGTCTTGCTGTGCAGGACAAGACCACACCCCCCCCCCCCCCCAGATCCCCCAGCAGCATGATCTAGGCTTTTCCAAACAGTTAAATATTCCTGGGTTTATGTCCAAGACAGAATGACTATTTAAAAGAAAAAAAAAATTGTCTTGAAACCTGCAGATTTGTATTCTATAACATATGAAGAAATATAGGGATTTAGCTAAAGTGCATGGAAAAAAAAAAAAAAGAAAAAAGACCAAAAAAAACCCTGCTGCAAGCAGTATTAGCTGCCAAAGCCATAATTGTGCAAAACTGGAAATCCCTTGCTCAGCTGAACCTAGCTCATTGGTATAGCATCTTAAGTGAATTAGCTGGCATTGGAAAGCTAGCGTTTCTTATAAATAACAAACCAAACATTTTTTTTTTCAAGTCATCCTGACAGTTTTCTTGGAAATCTGCAAATACAATACTTATGTTAACCAACTGTGTCATCTGGATCAGCAGTTTGGTTTTCTGATGTGGAATTAGAAAAGGTAAAATCTCAAAGCAGTACAGTTCCTATAGCTTGTAAAATACTGTCTCTAATGTAGAAATAGATCAGCTATGATGTGATAATTTAAAAAAACATTAGCCCTGTAACTTATGGATGTGTTTATATTACACTGTAATTTATCCTGTTATTTTGCTGCTTTTCTTGTTGTTGTTTGGCTTTCATTCTTCGTTGTTAGTCTCCTATGCATAGAACGGTTATTTGGTTGTGTGCGCAAAAGCTGGGATGCTGGTGCACACTGTGGGTAGGACTGCCTGGTCTGTGCTGTGGATGATCCCAACTGCCCCCATAGGCTTGGGTGCATTCATAAATTTTAAGACTAGACCGAAAAAGGAGGCATGGTGGTGTGATCACCACGTTTACTGAAGGAAAACTATTTGATGTTCTCCTTCTTCAAAGTCTTTTTAGGCTGCAGTAGATAACGAACACTTTTAGTTAACAGGACTTTTCTTAATGGAGATTCCTCTGCTTCTTCTGCCCAAATCTCTCAGGTCCTGCCCTCAGTCATTCGGGGTTTCAAATTTTAATATGTTGGATAGCGACAAACTGCTAAACCACCTCTTTTTTTGTGAGCCTCTTGAAACCCAGAGAAAGGTCTTTGTAGTGATCGGGTAGTCAACTGATGCCCATCTGACAGGCACAGCACAATGACTGGGCACGCAAATGGGAAAGTGCTGATCAAAGCCTTTCGGGAATATGTGGCATCATTCCTGGTGTGGGAGGATTGGGAGCTACAGTGAATGAATAGTTATGCCCTGGGAGCAGTTTCTTATGAGCATGGCTGTCATCTGAACTTGGTGGTTAAATGGTTTGACGTACAATATGCCAATATGAAGCCACTTTGCATCAGCATCAAAGACAGAGGTTACTGGTGGTTTGGTTCTTCCTCTGGGTCTAGTAGGAGACGTGATTTCCAGGACATGCTCCATCCTAAGTAACTCCGTGAGCCCATCTCTCATGTCTGCACGTCTCAAACCACAGATAACAGGGCTGGAGCAAGAGACACAGAAGAAAAAAGTCAAAAAGGCCCACGGCATCGCTTAGTCGGGCTTACTGGGTAGCTCTCTGATCTCTAATCTTCCCATCAATAGCAGTCCTATGGTCAGATAAAGAGGTCACTAAGCAATGAGTGGGTGATTCTGGTTTCCAGAGCCTGCCTAGAAGAACTGATGAAGTTCAGGCACTGGGATCCCTTTTAACTCTTGAGATGGGAAAAGCTAGCCATGGAAAGGGAGGCCCCAGAACAAAGCATCAGGGCTATCCTATGCAGAGCAGTGAGTTGGGAAAGCTTGGGAGGACAGACCTGGGATCCTCAGAGGGAAGAGGCTATGCCTAGGAAACAGCAAGACTTGACTAAGCGACATGGCTTTTGATCTCCAAAAGTGCATAAAATAAGGGATATGTAAAACCAAACACCCAAGAAATGCTGAAGATTTTGATGTCTGTCTTCTCTGTTGTATTTCAAGGGGTGACAGATAACACAGTGTCTTATGGACCAGAGGATCCATAAGGGTGCTGGAGAAGACACAGATGTTCCTGTGGGCTTCTAATAAGCAATGCTAAGTCTGGCAAAGCTAGGAGGTTATGAAATTTCAAGGTGTCTGTCCCCTCAGATAACATGATAGAAAGAAAGAAAGTACAGTTGTTGGCCATTTAGCACAGATCTGATCACAAAATCCACCCTTTGGGGTCTTAAAGTGGTTCCCAAGTGTAGATGCTGAAGATGGGTGTGTTTGCCCAATATACCAGCCAGGAATCTGAAATGGAAATAGGCATTTCAGTGATCTTCTCCATACAGATAAACACCAGTGTTGCATATGACTAGAGGGACTCAGAGTACGGCTGTCATTTTTACCATTTTGCTAGAGAAAGAAAATCAAGACTGTACATATTGAGTAAGCCAGGCATCAGAGGATCCTGAGGACAGACCTATTTGGCTGTCACTGCTGGCAAACAAAGCATCCCACTGAATTGCAAAGGCTTGTGGAGGGAATAAGAAAATGAGCTCACTGACAAGTAGTATTGGGTCTGTCTTAGCTGTGTTGGAAGGGAAGTCAGTTTAGTGCTGGGATCTGCCTCAGCTTCTCTAGGAGACTGACATCCCAGACAGAAGAGACAACTGGTTACCTGACTTGCTACTCTAAGCCTTAAAAACCTAGCCGTCATTCTCTTGTGTGGTGCTGGAGAAGAAAATAAGGGGTAGAAGAAGCAGAGGAGCAGGTTTCCCGCTGGAAGAGATCATACAGGGCCCTTTACTTTGCTAGAGGAGCTTAATCATATCTGTTAGTAACTGTGAAAGGTTTAAATTTAATTCCATACCCACGTAGATTGTCACCACTCAAATTAGAACATCACAGGTTTTAAAAAATACATGGTAATTAAAACTATTAGAAAAATTAAACATTTTTATAACCTCAGTTTCCCAGTTCTCCAGGGGGGTTGCAGTGTTGGTAGCTTAACATTAGGGGAGAAAAAAAGAATGTGCACATATCTTGGAAAGTTAGTTTGGGGCTGAAGTGAAGGAATCCATCGCGTGTTATGAAAATTGTGAGCAGCTGCAGCTGAAGGAAGCAGAAACAGCTCTATCCCACTTGTCATACAACTGTCCATATGGAAACACTTATTTGGGAAGAAGTAATTGAGAGCCTTAACACAAAAATCATTTTAGATTTGCCTCTGAATCAAAAGGTCTTTCTCCTCCAAGATTAAAATCTTACATTAAATATTAACGAAAAAAACGAAAGCAATTTCTGCTGAGTGTTCATAGCATGCCCGCAGAGCTGTCAGGAAAGTGTTTGCAAGGGTTTGCAGCTGTGGGAGGGCAGGGGGCTCCCGGCCTCGGGGGAGGCAGTTGGGCCCTTGCAGGGCTGAGATCTTGGCCACAAAGTCAACCTGGCTCCAATAGTTTGAAAATGAAAAATCAATTCCGGAGCAAAGAATGAAAGAAGGCTGGTTTGCCTCTTCGGAGGTTTGCAATTAAAACCAAGCGTTTTCGGGTTGAGCTCTTTGCACTGCTGAAAGCCTCCATGTGCTTGTTATTTTGCACAAGGTCAAGGCAGAGTTATGTCTGTGTCAGGATTCAGTCTCCTTTCCTCCTCCTCCCGCTTTGACAAATAGGCAATTGTAAATAATTTAAGGCTGTAAATGGTCCAAGTCAGTGACTGCCTTTTAAGTTAAAGAATCTTTAAGTGCATTCAGGGAATCGGAACAGTGGTTTGAAGTTCTGGATAACAGATACCAGTTATGATTTTATTTCAGGGTGTTCCTGGCCAGAGTAGCCTGGCTACTGGAAAAGTTAAAAAAGCCTATTTCCACCTCTGCCTAGTTTTAGGGATGTGGCTTGATCTAGATTCGGGTCCATCTTCCTCTCTAGGTGCTCTTTTCCAATAAAATGCTCCCTATGTGAGGGTGTGCCCTGGCTTGCAGGTGCTGGAATGGTCCTGCCATTTCCCTGCCTGTCCTCTCTCCCCTTAAACCTGTGCGTAGTCAGGAAGGACAACATAATCAAAAAACTGAAGCTGAGGGCAAAAAATCCAAGCACGCCGTCTGCCTAATGCCTGGAGCAGAGCCAGGCTTTTGGGTATTTAGAGCAAGGGGTACAAGGAAGTATTTATTTATTGATTGAGAAACAAGGCAGTGTTTCTCTGACTCACTATCGGTTTCCAAATCTGATTTAAATAAACTCTTCCAGTGCATAAATCTAGACAAAATGTCATTCACCATATGTTTATTACTAAAACTTGGCGCTTACTTGCATCAAAGTAGTTTTCACACGCAGGCTGTTTGTTACAAAACCTCAGCGAAGCAGGTATAATTAGCACTAGTGCTTGAAGGGGAAAACTGGGGCTGAGAACAGAGAAAATAATTTCCTTGCTGCTGCAGAGGGAGTCGGCGCAGGGATTTGGATTAGAAACAGCCCTTCCTAGTTTCCCTTTTTCTTCATACAGATGACTAGATTTGCATCTTTTATTAATTTTTATAACAATTGGACAAATAGTAGGTTGCTCATTTCTTAAAGAAAGTGCTTAAAATGCCTGTAAGACTAGCTTAGAAACATCCAAATAAATGCTCTTCCTACTCGAACGGCGATAACTACCTTGCAAGGAAGATGCATGATGAGTTGCTGCATGCCATTTTGCATACAATTAACTTTTATCAACCAGAACACGGAACACTTTCTGAATGCATCATTTATATGAGCTTTATAAATGATCCACTCTTGTACTGCTGGCATAAGTCGCTCTGATGAAGGCATGCAAAGAGCCTCAAAGGGATAAGCAACTAGCACAAAACTGGTTTGTATGAAACTTCTCCAACTCTATGTATTACCGCTAGGATTATTAATGAGTGCTCAGAGATTTTTGAACTTTCAAACTAAGTTTGAAAGCTCTAAGGAGGCAAAGACAGTCTATCTTTTTCACTTTTTTTTTTCACTTTAATGTTAAGTTTTAATGTTAGGCTGATTTAGATGTTTTATTGGCTGCAAAACAGCCCTATCAAAAGATTAAATTCATAGAATAGACTCATAGAATAGTCTGGGTTGGAAGGGACCTTTAAAGGTCATGTAGTCCAACCCCCCTGCAAGATGCAGGGACTTCTTCAACAAGACCAGGTTGCTCAGAGCCTCATCCAACCTTGAATGTTTCCAGGGGTGGGGCATCTACCACCTCTCTGGGCAATCTGTGCCAGTGTTTCACCACCCTCACTGAAAAACTTTTTTCCTTATGTCTAATCTGCATCTACCTTCCTCTATTTTAAAATTATTACCCCTTGTCCTATCACAACAGTCCTACTGAAGAGTCTCTCCCCATCTTTCCTGTAGGCCCCCTTGAGGTACTGGAAGACTGCTATAAGGTCTCCCCAGAGCCTTCTCTTCACCAGGCTGAACAGCACCAACTCTCTCAGCCTGTCCTCATAGGAGAGCTGCTCCAGCCCTCTGGTCGTCTTTGTGGTCCTCCTTGGACTTACTCCAACAGGTCCATGTCCTTCTTATGTTGAGGGCTCCAGAGCTGGACACAATACTCCGGGTGGGGTCTCACGAGAGCGCAGTAGAGGGGCAGAATCACCTCCCTCAACCTGCTGGCCACGCTTCTTTTGATGCAGGCTAGGATGTGATTGGCTTTCTGGGCTGCAAGCACACATTGCTGGCTCATGTTGAGCTTCTCATCCATTAACACCCCTAAGTCCTTCTTGGGGCTGCTCTTGATCCATTCTCCGCCCAGCTGTATTTGTGCTTGAGATTCCTCCAACCCATGTGCAGGACCTTGCACTTGGCCTTGTAGAACTTCATGAGGTTCACAGGGGCCCACCTCTCCAGCCTGTCAAGATCCCTCTGGATGGCATCCCTTCTCTCCAGCGCGTCGACGGCACCACACAGCTTGGTGTTGTCAGCAGACTTCCTGAGGGTGCACTCTGTCCCACTGTCTGTGTTGCTGACAAAGATGTTAAAACAGGGCTGGGCCCAATACCAGTACCTGAGGAATGCTACTCGCCACCGGTCTCCACTTGGACATTCACGTGCAGGAATCCCCTTTTAGATGAATTCCTAAAAAGTATGAACTTGACATTTTGTTTGAAAGTGTCAGAAGTAAAAATTAAAGCACAGGAGTTCTTTCTCCTAACCCATGGAATTTGATTTTTCTTTCCTTTTAGAAAACTACTTTATGCATGCTAATGGGTCTTTCTAGCAAATCCAGAGATTGATTTTCTCAAAAGAGCATAATTATGCATGCAAGTTCTTTGTCTTTATATTGCATTAAATACTACTTTTTCATTTACTTTATCCTATTTTAAAATCCTCCAAGTCCTTCTGTAGTAGAAGTGCATGAGAGAGAGGCTGAGTAAGAGATCGGTGGAAAAACACTTCCTGAGAACCGCAGTGCCCCTCCTCTGGGAAGTTTCATTTGCTCTGGGTGCTTCTGCTATTGCTGTTTTCACACCTCACAAGACCATATCGCCCTTGTCTCATCGACCTTTCTCTCCAGATCTCCAGCTCCTGAGCGCTGTGTCACTTTCTTCCCTCCCCCAAAGCCCACAGTCTTCTCCAACATGAGAATTTCTCTGCCATCCTCCATGTTGCATTTCCAAAGCATCTCCTAAACTAAAGATCTACATTTCTTGATGTCTGGTGGGAGACATCAAGTGACCTAATTTCAAGGAGGCTCCAGCAGTCTTAATTTCCAGGTGAATTTCACAGACCACACCTGCCACTCCACATAGCTGACTCCAGACCTCTTCATGCTGGGACTCTCAGATCCCCATTCATCTCTCTGCTCACCCAGCCCATAGAGGCGTTGGCTTCTTCCATGACCTCAAATCTCTTTCATTCACCCACAGCTGAGCCCTTCCAGCCAGTTATGTGATGACTCCATCAAAGTGAGATGGGACTTGGTGAGAAGATCCTCAATACCTCGTATTGTCACTTCCCCCATCCCTAATTGAAAAATGCAGTCATTGACTATGAGGGATCTCTGCGCCCTATGGCAATGAGAAAGCAAATTTTCTAGGTACAGTTGTAAAGCATATAGGAGTATGTTTAATTTCTAGGGACTTCAGTGGAATGAAAGGGAAATCAGTTAAAGGTGGCTCTGTGAAAACAGAAACAGGAGTGGAAGCAACAGAAGGGTGACAGGAAATGTTGGCCTCCCAGTGACTACTTTTAATTTTACAAAGAAATTACATGTTTTATGTAATCTGCAAAAGTAATTGGTTTTGAGGGAGCATGATGAGGCAAGATAAAATAGCATAATCCTCTGCCTAATGTATGTCCTGTTTAGAGGCACTCTAACAAGACATAAAACAAGCAAATGTCATCTGCAGCATGTACTGTAGCTGTCCTTCAAACCTCAGCATGCGGTCAGGGAATTAGCGCTCCTGATCTTTGGTTTAAAAACATGTACCTGTGCGATGCCTACTTTGTGATATACAGTACATCTTTAAATGTCACCATCGTGTATTGGCTGCTCCGTTGAATCTAGTGGGATGGCTCTTCAGATCATACTTAGACGGAGGAAAGGTATCACAGTCCAGTGTTAATTGGTAGAGATGGCGAGTGCAGAAGGATGATGCAGTTGGTGTGAAACATACGTACACAACGTCACTCAGTCAGGCATTTCCCTGGGTCTCAGTGCAGTATCAGAGACAAATTAAAACAATTTTTCTAGTCCCTAAGTTGTGCTGGAAGCTAGAAGGTTATGGGTAAACATTAGGAACACTACACATGCTGCTACTGTAATTTGGTGGTAGAGCACACTGTTTTAAAAACTCTCCTGGTACTAGCTCTTTCACAAAAGCATTTTTAGTGCATCCAAAAAGCTACTCATGCCTTCAAAGAAAGGATGTTACCAGTCTTATACTCATCATCATGCAAAAAAGAAGAAATAAAAGCTGGATGAATGATATTTTCATAAGCTTTGTTTCCCTATCATTTTGCACATGCCCTCTGGGGAGTTTTCTGCAGTCTAGAAATAAACATACCTGAAGGGCTAAAATCAAGCAGCCTATAAGGTTTAAACAGCAAATGGCTCTGATGCTTTTAGGCTTAGCCCATTGCTATGGCTGGTTTCCACACAGCACTTTTTGGGCTTGGTTATCTTTGTTTTGGGCTGATCCTACAATCGCATGGGGAAGAGCCCGGAGCTGTCCCATGAAATGCACAGTGTTTGCCCCAAATACTGCACCAGACGGGAAAACAGGTGCTGCCAGAGGCATCCCGCAGAGAGCGGGTTACACCTGGGCTGCGTAGCCGGGCTCTCCTCCTGGGCGGGCACAGCAGTGGGCAGGCAGCTGATGCCTCCCTGTTCCTGCTCCAGATACCCTTCTGCAGAGGCAGCTGAGGTTACTTATCATCCCTGTTCCCTTCTTTTCACCCCCTCTACTGCTGTTTTGTTTTGGGTGTTTTTTTCCCTTTGAGGTATTGAAAGTAGCAAAACTTTCCCTGGCACATTATCTGCCTCAGGTGAGTGGTTAGCAGGTGAGAAAAAAAAAACCTAAGTGTGTGGGGAGGCACCTGGGATGGGGATTGTGCTGTCAGCATGGTTATGGAAAACTGGAGGGAAAAGACCATTAACCACCTTCCTCTGTGTCAGGCCCTGGGTGCGGGGAAAGGGCTGTTCAGCTTTTGCCTGGGGAGCCACCTCCTGCCATACTGCTTTGGTATCTTCAGGAGGGGCAGCCAATGGAGGCTTCATCCCAGGGGCTGGGTTTGGCAGCGGGGTCTATAACCTCCTACCCGCAGCTCTGGCGCAGTGCTAGATTGAGCCCCCAGCAGTCGTCACCGTCCCCACGTGCAGCAAGGATGGGGAAGAGAGGAAAGAGAGAATTTGGAAAACGCAGAAACCTTCAAATTTTAACAGAGGTATCAGTTTAAATATTGGATATTTGTGAATTTCTTCAAAAATCACAGCTCAGGAATGAACCAGAGGATAAAACCCCCATCCAGAAAACAATTAGTTCCCCACATAAGCCCATCGGGACTATTACAGGAGATGGGCTGATTTCAGGATGGTACTCTATGGAAATTAGAGTCTTATTCAGTCTCAAAGGGGAGGAATCGAAAGACGTGGAAATTGTTTTTTTCAAGTGTGTCTTGCGATAAGTATTGGGAGTTTGGGAGCAAGGCAATTTATTTTCTTGAGAAACTGGCCACTATTTTGGTAGGTGTAAGCCAAAATCAATGAGACAGTGCCAGATTTGGCCAGCGTGAATGGGACTGCGGCGTCTGCCCACGGTGTGTCCTCCTCTGAGGTGGCTTCTCCTCCTGGCTGCTGCCAGCGCTGCTGAGCTGCTGGGCTGTCCCCCCTCAGGCTTTGCTCAGGCACTTTCATCTCTTAGGAGTGTTGTTTTGGTTATTCATCAAGATATGTAGTGAGGAGGAGTTAAGTAAATCCTGCCACCTTAGGACAACATTTCCCCAAGCAACAAAGTTGTTTAGAAAGGAAAATGAAATAAGACCAGGTTACAGATGATGCATTGAAATGCAAATCTCTGTTGACTCAAACATGCAAGGATAAAATAACAACTTTACATCACCAGGGTCAAAGAAAAGTAAATTGAAAACAAAATAGAAACTAGATAGGGCAGGAGGAGGGTAAAGGCCATGAAAATAATAGGTAACAACAGCCCTGTAGTAAGCATGAATGAATAGAGATGACAGTAAACTGAATGGGATTAATTAGAAATGTAACTTTGCATACAATTAGATTATTTGTTTGAAATGCTGGATACATGCATTTAAGCTTATTTTAGTTGCCATAACAACCTGATACAAGCATCATATAATCTTTTATCACATTATTTTGGATATGATTACATTATTTTACAACTTTGGTTGCTAGGAGAGCACAGTACCTTTCGGCACGCTTCAAACAATTCTCACTTTGCGGAGACATCAGCTTTTTGTGGCTGGCCTCTGAGATAACTTATGGAATCTTTAGCAAGGCAAGAAACCAAATTATATATGTTGGAGTGAGTTGCACTGGAAAAACTCTGGATGGCTGGGATTTTTTCCTGCCACGGGGCTGGCAGGGACAGCTATTGTCAGAGAAGAGCTGGGAAGTGAGGAGGTAGCAGTCTGTGGGGCAGCCTGGGAGGGAGCTTTATTTGAGAGGTAGCTTAAGCTGAGGAGCTTCTTATGCTCTCACTTTGATGAATTTGTATTATAGAGTACAAGCTGCGTTTCATGCTACCAGATTCCTTTGCTGGAAAGGCTAATAAATGTGGAGTTATAACTCTAAAAGTTGTTTCTAACGTAAAAGCATAAGCTGATTTCCAGGCACTGAACCACATTTTCGGCCACAGAATGATCTGATATACCCAGAGCAAAGACAGTAGATAAGGTGTGAGGAGCTGGCTGCCCTGTGCTTTACAGTCCCAGGACATGGCAGAAAAGGAGTGGTTGCTATTTAGGATATAACGATGGGCATTTCTTGGGGCGCACCACTCAGCAGAAAGCAGTGGCAGGCAAGGCTAAATGTGATGGTTCATGTGTTGGAGATCGGTGTACATCACACTGAGGCAGCGTTGCTCCAGCATGTGGCCTTACGGATGGATTGGGGGCCAGTGTTGATGGCTTGCAATGACAGCTCTGGACAGGAGGAAATACAGGAGAGAACATGATTTCCCGCAAATACTGACTGCTGAAGGAGGCAGCGCTGGGACAGAGGGAGGCAGGTGTTCCTCTGCCTGGAAAAAGGACCAGCAATGCTTCCCCACGTCTGGTATCTCTGGAAGCTTTAGTGATTGCAGCTTCTGGAGGAAAAGGCATTACAAGTCTGTGCATGGATTGTGGTTACAATGGGTAATATGGAGGTCTGAAACTAATAGGAAGATGAGAAGAACACTGAAATATTTTTAAAGTGTGTTTAAAAGCCAGGAGCTGTTAGTTCTTTTATTTTTGCTTTTAGATTTATTTATGATTACAGAGGGTGTCTGGGAAGATTTTGTTCTTAAACCACACCTGGTAGTGTGAAATGGAAGAAAATTAGTTTGAGGTTTTTTCCACTCAATCTTCTTCCCTCCTGTGCCTTAAATTGAGATTGCAATTAAAATAAAAGGCCAATTGCCCAAGAAACAAAACAGAAATTCACAGAGCGGCCTAAATATCAGTGTCATCTTGTTTTCCTTTAGTCTTTTCCTTTGAGAGTTACAGCGACTGGACAATATGGGCAGTGGTGCCAAGCCGGGAATTTCAATAACAGTGTGCACGTCTCACAATGAAAACATGGAAGTGGCATGGTCGTTGCTCCTTGTGACAGCCGTGTGTCTCCTCAGACGTGCAGAGGGACAGAGATTATGGGCACAGACCTGCAGGAAAAGGGATTTGATCTCCTAGACCGTGCTCTGCTTGACAAAGCTGCCGAACTAACATTTCTCAGCGGTACAGGACCATCCTCCTTCTGCTACAAAATGTCAGGCTTTGGCATGTGCAGAGTACCTCGCTGCTTTGAAATGACAGCCTGGCTCTCCAAAGTGTCACCAGTGATCCAGTCCCCAATTAACAGTGCAGGTTTGTGGGTTTCTGACACTATTCTCAAAGCTCCTGTGGGCTGCTGCAGCCTACAAGCCAGAGATCGTTTCTGCTTTGCAGCACTCAAAGGAGAGAAATGGAAAAAAGCTGGGAAGGAAAAGCTACAGTTTGATTATTCCTTGCTAGCAGGATAACAGAATACATTTTATTTAATACTAAAATGTGTCATTTGAGAAAAGATCCTGCTGTCTGATCAAGCTCTCCATTAGTTATTTTTGCATGTGCATGCACAAATCCAGCAGCTAAGCCTACAGCACTGCCGTATAGTGGAAACCAGAAAATGCTGCAGGGTGTTTCTAAAGAATAGCAATTTGGAGGTTGTGGGTGGTTTGTGGGTGTAATAAAAAAGGCTGCATGCCGAGGCATCTGAATTAGGCTTCTCTTTAGGCTGCTTACAGTCTCCATCAAGATTGTTAAGAACCTGGTTCTGCCATCCTTATCCTCACCTACCAGCATTTGCTCCTGTGAGCAATTTTATTTAAGTGCCACCCATTGTATCCAGGGCCCTGTTGCAGAAGCTGGGCACCAGTGTGGCTGAATGCAAGTGGAAAAACACTGAGCTTTCCGTACGTACCGATGCTCCCTGTATTTTTAGCAACTGCTGAAAGCTGAGATCGGTTGGTCACCAAACCACGGTGCATGGGCAACATGCCGCCTGTGTCGTCCCTCCACATTGCTCACCATCCCAGAGGCTGACAAAATCACTGCAGGCAGCATCAATGGAGGGTGCAAAACATGCGGTTGCTCTCAGCACACTGTCAACTCGTGCTGTCCCTCTCCCCGCCGTGCCAGAGAGGGCTTCCCCGGGGACTTGCCCCTACTCCCACCCATGATGGTCAGCCACAGTCACCACCATCTCAAGACCCTCAGCAGCTCTTATCTTCCTGTTTTGTTCTGTTTCATTTTATTTGGGGGTTTCCTTGGCTGAGTTGTTGGGGTTGTTTTGCAAAACTCCCTCCTCTTCCACCTGAGGCTCCTTGTTCTTGCTCAGCTTGAAGGATGCTGTGGGACGTCGTCTGAGCTCCTTGCACCTCAGGCAGGCAGACCGCTGCCAGGCTGCCAGCTCGTGCCCCGCAGGCAGTCAGCTCACCACACAGGCAGCTGACTCCAGCCTTGCCTAATCTGGTTGATCAGTTACCGTGGAGGAAAATACCCCAGTCTTTGTGCTCCCTTGAGCTGAAGTTTTGCCTGGCTTTTAACCGCGGTAACAGCATGCTTTATAGCCCCCACGTTACCTCTATGTACCAGCGCCAAAGTGGTGCAGAAGCCAGCTCAGCCTGAACCGTTATTTCAAGAGCACGCCTAGCAAGTTCTCTCAGTTGTTTATAGCCCTTATTTTGCTAATGGAAAGTTAATCATTGGCTTGAAACTGTGCAAAAATGTTAAGGGAAAGAATCACAAGATCACAGGAAGAACTCTAATGTGTTTCCTAGTACGTCCCTCTCATTTGCCTCCACAGATCTCAGCTCTAAATACCTCGGGGTAAAATGTGTCTGAGCATTTCAACACCTAGTAAATATTAACTACTTCAGAGCAGGCTTGAACAAACAGGCTTGGGGGTGCCTTTGTGCCTCAGCCTGCAAAGTCAGGAACCCCAGGTCTGTGGAAACAGTCACTATTAATTTCTGCCCTTCATTTCTGTAATTTCGTGAAAGACCAGCACTGGATGGAGTAACACCACAAAAGCACTCACAAGACCCAAGGACCCTCTGGTGCTTGACAAACATTACTTCATTAAGCTTTTTGATGCCCTTCCAAGGTAATTATGGCGTTGTTACCCCTTCCTGTTTTTTAAAATAGGGAAACTAGGGATTCTCAGAGAGTAACGCAGAGCCAACTGACGCAATGTCCATCAGTTCTCTGCAGATCCTCCCCTTTCTACCCCGCACTTCTGATCTGTTGCGTGGAGGAGCCCACCTACATCCTCTAACTAACGAAGCTAAACAGGCTGCTAGCTGAGCTGTTTGTAAAAAGAGAGCAGGAAAAAAGAAAAGAGTCTGTGTTCAATAACGCTGAACATTTTTCTTTCTGAAATCTACTTTTCCTACTCAGAAGCAGTACTGCATTGACTGCTTATTGGAAGCAAACATGGTAACATGAATGTCAATCCCCACGGGAGGAAGCTGAACAGGTAGGATGCTTTAGGTATGCTTTTTCTTATTTCCCTCTTCCCCTTCTTAGGTCCTCCCCTAGCACTTGTTACTGTCCCTCCCAGGGGAACAGTGGATAGTGGGCTGGAGAGCCTTCATCAATTCCTATTGATTTTAGTCACCTATTTGGTCAAAGGAAATATGAAAACAAATCAGCAAAGACTTAAAATGTCCTGCTTGGTGGATGATGGGGACTAGGCCTGAGGATCACACCTGAAAATGTATTTGTCCTGCAGTAAAAAGCGAAGTCTCTTTCCAACCTCTTTTTTTCCAAGCAATGTTTTCTAAAGGGGGAATGATACGCAGCTGGTTAAAAATGCATATGGCAAAGAGAGAGAAAAATAAAATTGTGGTGTTTATGCAGAATGAGCAAATGGAGAGTGTGGAAGTGGTACATGCCTGTTGGTAATTTATCTGTGAGGTTAGAGGGAGGGTTTGGTGTTTTTTAGAGAATATAATCTGGCCACCCATAGAGAACAAACTCACGCCCTGATGGGCGGGTTTGTTTGCCTCACAGCAATGCAGCTGTGCTCTTTGAGGAGCAGCATCCCATAGGAATATAGCCCGCAAAGCAAAACAGGCCAGCCTTTTTTTTTCCCTTAAATTTGAACCATTTCAACAAGTAGGGGGGGGGAAAGTATGGAAAGAAGAAAGTGTACCAGACAGGGTATTGCGCACTGCTACTCAACGTCTAGAGCCACAGGTCAGCGTATGTGTCTGACTGTGGGTGGTGGTGCTCCTGCCCACAGCATCCCTGTGTCACCGCCACAGCCCCTGTTTTGTAGTCATATCTTTGCCTGCAAGTCCCTTCGGTATGTGTCAGGGGGATGTTTTTCGGTGGAAGAGCTCAGCCTCAATGGCCTCGCCAGCTCTCCCTCCCTCAAGACAGTTTTCTGTCTGGGGCAGCATGGAAGTAAGAGTGGTTTCAGTATGTTTGTATTTCAGCTTGCTTGCTTTACTGATTTGGTATAAATTACACTGATTTCTAGCAAACCCAAATGCGTACAAAATGAATGAGGCAAGAGAAGAGCGCTATACCTAAGTTCCAGGGAGCAACCTGTGCTTCTGTCATTTATGGTTGTATTTTACAGTATTAGGAAAGCTCCCATTGAGGTACAAACTTCTCCATGCTATACAAGTTTTAAGACCCTAATAAAAATAAGATTTAATACAATGGCCAAGAACTAGAGGCTTAAACAAACTGAAACGAGGCACATGGTCACAAAAGAGTAATTATCTTCTCTGTACCGCTGTGCTCCTCTCTCTCTGGTGAGTCAAGCAAGGTGGCATGAGAGTAATTGTCTTACTCTCTTGCTGGATTTCATGGCAGCCTCCCCAGATAGGACTTCAAAGAAACAATTAATGGGAAGCTTATCCCTGAGAAGGCTTTATTTGCTGTTGAGCACCAGGCACTGTGACTGCTCTAAGTTGACAGTGCCTCTTGCAGGGCATGATGACACAGTTAGGTGCGGGCACATGGGTCATTGCCCATGTCCTGAGCCAGAAAAAGCAGAGCCAGCTGCAGTTCAAAAGCTGTATTAACATGGGTCATAGCCCTGTGAAGTATCTGATCTGTTGGCCACCTCTTTTTCAGAACATTGACTAGTTTCCTTACCTGGTGCTGTGGGTACCGCTTGGCAGATTTGGAGGTAGCCCTTGTGCTTTAGTGCTGTGCATACCCTACAACAATTGCTCCTGGAGAACTGCCGTATCTTTCTGCAGCACTTCTTCTGTTGTTCAAATACTGATGAAGGCATATGTCTACTGTCCCACCTGCCTGTACAAAACACTGATAAAAACGTTAAGTACCTGCTGGTTCCTTCCTGTCAGTAGCAGCCCCTCCTGCTGGCCTGTTGGCCAGGGTGACCAACACTGCATAACATACTCTTTCCATGGGTCATGAATAATTATGTCAAGGGGAGTTTTCTCTTAGACTTCACCAGTGAATCAGTAATTGCCTTCCCTGACTTCTAAGATCAGTACAGAGTCACAATCATGACTCCAGAAGCCACTTCTCTGACTGAGAGGTGCCAAAATCTACAAGAGGTGCAAATGCACAGCAGCCTCTCATAAGAAGTCCCTAAGAAGTAGGCAGCCCAGGTGTGCGGGCCCTGGAAGTGACCAGCCAAGAAGGTACACGAGTGTGGGAAAATATCTCCTGGTTCACAGCTTTATTGCATGTTTTTTTTTCCAATTGCTGCAGTGATGGATGAAGAGGCTGCTGTCCCCCACATGTTGTGACTGCCACCTCCAGCTCACCAGCGCAGGGGATTGGGTAGGTCCTCTCAAACCTCTTTCCATCCAAAGGAGCTGAAGTAGCAACTGCTGCTGGGCAGAGTGATCAGCTGGTGGTAACTAAAAGATGCTGACAGGCTGCAGCTCTGGGAGGGCCACAGTCTCTGGCAGGGGTCAGGGTGGAGCACAGCTGCTGTGGGAGATCTCAAACTATGTGGATGCACAAGATACTCTCTCTGGTGTCTGTGGGACTGTGGTTTTCAGCTGAGAAATGTGCCAGGCCCAAGGCAGCTCTTTATACTCTGCTTCAGTGTTGGCAACAAGACTCTTGAATCGAGTTGGGCTTGAGTCTAAAGAAACCTAGTTTTGACAAACTATAGCTACTTTTTAATTACATACTTCTCACCCCAACTTTCTAGAGATTTTTGTCTTTTATTTTATGGAAGGGTGTCAACATTACTGTGCAGGTGGTGCACCTAGCTCTGAATTTAATTTGTTCTCATCTCATAATTGCACCCCAGAAGAAACGCTGAGTGTACTACAGACAAACACAAAAGTACAGTTGCTCTTCCAGGTTTGCCATGTGCTCTGGTGGAAAGAGGACTCCGTTGGTGTTCAGTCACCCCCAGAGCCCAAATCTCTCTGATCTGATCACAGCTCCAACCTCTTCTGCTTGAAGATACCTGACTGTATCTCCAGCACATGGAACAAGACCAAGGGGAGGCAGGTGCTTTAAGACTAAGTGGTTACACTATGCAGATATACAAGCTGTTTAAATGCTGCCAGAGGTTTCCTTACTTTTTGCTAATGTCTGCCCTGATGCCTGGACTCAGCCAGGAGGTGTTTGCAAACACGGGTGGTGGTTGCCAATTCAGGCCTCCTTGGATTTAGATGATGAGCGGAGATATTCAGCTCTTCTAGCAGATCTATGCCCAGGTGTCCTTCTGAAGCAGAGAACCATTAATTGCTCAACTAGGGAGGCATTAATTGCTGTGTCATTACAGCCGCAGCTGACTATTTCAGGCTGTAGGCAAACTGTTCCACAGTAGTTTCTGCCCCTAAGATGGTTTCCAAGGTCTATGCAGATTGCTGCAGCAGAGAAACCTTTGCCATGGCAGAAATTACATTGAAAGTACCAGTGGGACAGAAGAGGAGTGAAAGGCCCCTCAGGTTTGCTGGACTTGCTTTGGCAAGAGGTGGCTAGCCAGCCAGAAGGTAGGTGAGCCACGGGAGAGCATGCTGCCTAGGCCCCCACTGAGTCTGTGTACTGTGGCCTAAAGGACACATAGAATCATAGAATGGTTTGGGTTAGAAGGGACCTTTAAAGGTCATCTAGTCCAATGCCCCTACAAGAAGCAGGGACATCTCCAGCCAGATCAGGTTGCTCAGAGCCCCGTCCAACCTGGCCTGGAATGTTTCCGGGGATGGGGCATCTACCACCTCTCTGGGCAACCTGTTCCAGTGTTCCTCATTGTAAAAAATTTCTTCCTTAAGTCCAGTCTGAATCTACCTCCCTCTATTTTAAAACCATTACCCCTTGTTTTACTACAACAGACCCTACTGAAGAGTTTTTCCCTGTCTTTCCTGTAGGCCCCCTTGAGGTACTGGAAGGCCGCTATAAGGTCTCTCTGGAGCCTCCTCTTCTCCAGGCTGAACAGCCCCAACTCTCTCAGCTTGTCATCTCTTATCTTTCTTGGTTATTTTTTATTCTTGCGGTTTAAAGATGAGGTGCTTCTAGTAATGAGCTTTGGGGGCTCCCATGCTATCAGGAGGCTGTGCTCTCCCTTGGAGGCATCAGTTTTGCTCAGAGGGGAATGGGACTACAGCAGCCCACACATACAGGGCCTGCTGCTCGGCCCTGCCGCTGCCACAGCCCCATCTGTCCTCTGGCTGCAAAGTAACCTGCAAGCGCTGCTTTCGGCGTTTTCCTTTCCCCTCTGCCGCGACTGCAAAGCTGTAACAAGCGGTGCGTATTGGAAGTGTTCATTTTGGCCTAATGGTTTCTTAATCCTTAGCAGGTGGGGAGTGCAGGGGGTGGGGGCGATGCGCTGACATTATATGAGCAGCAGACAGCTCTGTCCTCAATAGCTCAAAGTACTCTAAATTAATGCTGATAAAACTGGCAGCCTATGCTAATCCTCCACTAAATGCATGAAAACTGATTAATAAAACAAAGCTTCAAGCTCCAGCAGCTCCTGCATTCAGGTCACTGACCCTATTTTAAGGAACAGGCTTTTGTGCTCCTACATGGTTCCTGCTCCTGGGGTGGGGAGGCAGAAATGACAACCAGGGTCACGCGCTGGTCTCCGGCATGGCATGGCTTCTCCCGAGCTCTTCTCCTCCAGACACAAAAAAATTGTCATTACGTATTCTTTTTACTAAATCCTCCACTTATGTCCTAGTAAATGTTTCCTGTTGTTTTTTTAATGTTCTCATTATTTAGTAGTGACAAAAGAATATATTTTGTTTCCAGGAGAGCAAAAGCCTTATTTTCTAACTGTGTTTATCTCACTTGGGAGTTTATTCTAAATGCAATACTATTAAGACTGCATAAATTTAAGCCAGGAGTGTTTTATGACATGCTTAAAGTGTATCTCTGATTTGTTTATACTAGTGAATTGGGCAGGAGGTAAAATGCGTATTATTTCTTCTGGACACAATCCGAGGGCTTAGCTATACCTAATTCAGCCGAAGTTAATGAAATATTTCAGTCCAAGAAGCAGAGACCTCTGCCCTAAGGATCTGCCCTCAACAGGAGGGCAATGGGAGTCCTTTTACTAATGCCTTCAACGCATCTTGCTGCCACCACCGTGGTCTCACACCCACAGAACAGCCAGGGAGCAATAAATAGCTGTAGGTTTGCTGTATTGCAAGGTTAGCACGTTTGTCACACATCTTTTAAGAACTATACCCTCATGGTTGATTGCTTTGCTGTGATTAAGCCGCAAAGAATTCAGAGGTCCCACCAGCCTCGGCACTGGAATTTGCCTTTATCCTTCTAAGAGGGCTGTTATTATTATCATGCTTTTTGCTAGGACAAATTTAGTCAAAAGATTGCAGGCTGCTTTCCCATCCCAAACAATTCACATTCGTAACCCATCAATGTGGGCTCCCTCTGTCCACCCCTTGGCTCTCACCCGTGCTTGTCTCCTTTGGGGCCAATTGGAGCTTGTAAGCAGACGTGGCACAGGGGACTCTCTAAGGGTTAAACGCAGAAATTTGCTGGCCAGAGCTTTTCCCAGCGAAAGGCCAAGCCTGCCTTTGTGAGATGTTGTCTCAGCAGAGATGCCCTACCCTCTGGAAGTGTTTGAAGGCACGCATTATTTCTGAGCCACTCGAGCACGGGAATTCACAGCCATTTTCATGAGCCTTCATAGGGAACAGTAAGCCGCAATTTGAGTTCTGTGCAAAGCCCTCTGAACACAAAGCCTTGCACCGACAGCTAATGCTTGCTCCTGCTGCAGACCAAAGGGTACATTCGCAAGCAACAAAGGCACAGAAAGCATTCATCTCCTATGCAGGTTAGAGATGCCACTTAGCATCCCAGGCTCTGACTTCCAGGCACGTTCTTGCTTTAGTGCAAAACCTGTGACAGAAAATTGGATTTCACTGAAGTATTAGGTGTTCAAAACACTCATTGCTTCTGTCTCACTTGAAAAACAGCTTCCTCTCAGTCCCAAGATGTATTAGTATCCTTCCTCTATCACTTCCTCCAAGTTCAGCTACAATAGGAATGAAATTCAGTGGAAGTTGCAAGTACCAGATCATCTTTGTCAAGAGATGGCAACAAATCATTATAGAGAAAGTTATATTTAATCAGCATTTTTCAGAGACTCACAGGCTGAGTTTTTTCCTTCTCTTCTCTCTCTAAAGTAAAACTAAGTTCATTTCAGAACTGGATGAACCTTCTGTGTTTGCTTAGTCTAGTTTTTGACAGTTTAGCCTGAGCTAAAATAAGGCTGTGCTGGTCCTGAGCTTGAACAAAGGAAACTGGGAGACCCGAGGGGTCAGTGCGAGGGAGGGAGTGCATCTCCCTCCGATACTGCCTACAGCTCATCCCGTGCTCTCCTTGGGTGCTGGGGATTTCACGTTGTGCCGCTCTTCATGAGGACCAGCACACAGCCTCTTGAGGAAGCCGTGTTGCATCGCATGTTGCTCTGTCAGAAGTAAAATCTAAATTAAGATGAAGGAGGTGGTGAGTTTCTAGCCAAGCAGAGGAACAGAAAGACTTGCCTTTAAGAGGAACGTAACCAGCAGGACTCTGTAGAAGGATTGTAGGACTTGCTAGACATTTCTTTTTTAAAACTACAAAATCTGAAAAGCAAATTAATAGGCTCTTTGAGTCATTTCATGAAACTCATAGCAAGCTGTGAAATTTTACTCACCGGCTATACTTCTGTGTTGTTTGGGCTATTTTTCCTCCAGAGAGATGGAAAAAGAGAAAGTGGGAAGGCAAAAACTAGGAAAGACTAATGCTGAAAGATAATAACTCTCTGCCAGAGCTGAATTTCATTCTTTCCCAGCATTTCAGTGAAAAAAAAACTCATTATAGCTTCAGTCTCAGAAGGTTTAAGTAGGGGATCATACGTGATGCAGCAGATTTGTGCAGGGCAGCTACGCAAAACGATGACGGTCGTCTTGCAAAGCTGACACCTGGCACAAGGGATGCAACGATGAGGACATACGGCTGTGCGTGTGTGCTACATCCTCTGGGAAAATCAGGGCAGTGAAAAAAGGGGCTCTAGGTTAAGAAAAATTAAGTGATTCGTGAGTGAGTTGTCTCTGTTTTATGCTACTTTAGATCACATCACCACTGTAATATTTAGGCTGTTTTATCAGATCAAAATTTTGAGTGTCATATACCACCAATCATTTTTCTGGCATGATAAAACTTTTGCTAGAATGAGAAATAATGAGGCAGGTTACTGAGTCCCAGTGAAACAGCTCCTTTTGTTTTCCTGGGAAACAGAAACAAGGACAGGGACTAGCTCCTGTTCTTCTGCTGCTTCCTTACATCCTCTGTCTCTATGCCCTTCCTTACTTTCAGGAAAGCAGGTTTATCTGAAGGTCACTAAAGCATCCTTAGGCGGGGCTTTCACAACAGACAAGCTGCCCCCATTTTGTCATTTCTCTCTTTTCTCCGGATCCTTCTTCCACTTTACATTCACTGTAGGACCAAAGAAACCTCATGTTCTTCAACAGCACTTTACATGATTGTTTTTGGACTAGCCCTGACAGCAAGTCTGAGGTCTTCAAAACCTCCCATGAGGCCTGGATGCTATTGTACAGGGAATCTGTATTACTCAGGCTCTGAAATATCCCAACCCCAGATTTCACATTTTTTTTTAGGAAATGAAACAACTTTCAAGGGAAAAAAAATAAATAAATCTCTTCTACTGAAGAGACAAAGTAACATCTTTTGTGCTGGGGGCAAATTTCTCCTCTCCGATCAGCATGACATTGCATCTTGGGCTGGGAGCAGCTCAGACATATGGGGAGCGGGGTGGGGACCTGTTTTCCATGCAGCACACGTGTAACCCTAAAACGCTGGTGTTAGTATGGCAAGCCAGCAGCCATCCTCTTGAAGTTTAAAGCTGAATAAGAATTCAGCAAATCTAGTGACTGTTTGAAATGCTTGAACTGGCAAGATGAATCTGATATTTCAACCTCCAGACCCCCAAGTTCATACATGGGATTTCTAGTGCTCATTATGTCCTATACTGACTGAATGCGGCAAATAGGCAAAGCCCAGCCATTCGACTGTGACAACGTCACAGAAATCTGAGATTAAACAAGGTCTCTTCCACATTTTTATGTAAGTAAAATTCAAATTTAGTTAAAAAAAAGAAAGGAAAAAAAAAGAGCTTGGAGAATGCCTCTGTTCTTTTCTTTTTTTTTTTTTTTTTCACTCTTGTTTGTCCCATTATCCTCATTATTCTGCTTTCCTACATGACATCTGTAGGAGTCCAGCTCCTAGACCAGGGCACAGCAAATCTTTCCTGGCATGATACAGAAACATAGTATTGGAGGATTCTTTAAGCCAGATGGAACTGGTTCAGTTTTAAGTAAGTCTGAGGAATAATGCTGTTCATTTAACATAAAAAAAAAAACTTTTATCCTTTGCTATCAGTACCTTTGTCCCTTTCTCATAGATCATTATAGCATTTCTGTGCTGTGTGCAAGACTCACCCTTATACACAGAAAAAAAAAAGATTCTAGTAAAAAATGCATTTTCTTCCACTTGTATCCTTCAACTTACTCTAATAAGAAGTATTAATGTCATGAACATTATATACTGTGGAGTTCAAACAGTCAGTATGAAATACAACGGAAGTGTAGGTAATTGGGTCCAGTGCGCTGACAACCACCCTGTGGCTGCTGAGAATGTGAAGGCTAAAGGATGCTTTGCCCCCCATGCTCACCCCTTCTGCAGGTCTCCTCATGTTGTGCAGTGGCAAGAAAGGAGAAGGCTTTCCCTGTTCAGTTTAATGAGAACATGCAGTTCAGGGCTAGTGCTTTCCAACTCAGGTTTTACCAGAACCTACCAGATTTCTCTTCAGCATGTCCTGGCTGTCTGCCCCTGGTTTGCTTCTTTCCCAGGGGTGGGGGAAGAAAACGTACCTACATTACAGGCAGTGCCAACATAGTATAAAACCACCGATCACTGGCTTGCGTTGCATTAGGACTGTGCACCAAGGTGGCTAAAGCATGGTCACACAGCTTGGTCTGCTGCCTTTCCCACAAGAAAAACAGTGTTTGTTAGGATGGCAGATGGGGAAGGGAATACTTTTCAGCCTTGCATCTAAATCACTCAGACTTTGGCTTTAATCACTCCTCCAAGGGGCTGAGTAGGAAGTTAAAACAGCTGGAGGCACAATTTCAGTGGTATTCCTGAAGGTGATTAGTCTCTCATTTGCAGGATTTTTTAAACTGCCTAACTATATCCTGTGATAATTCAAAAATTTAGCCATGGTGTCCATTCCAGACAACAGAAAACACGTATTTTTAAAAAAAATCCATCTGAGCCTTAAATCAGAACAACCAACACAACATGTTTACATTTGGGGGGGGAGGGGAAGAGCATAACTGTTGCAAGAAAATACTGTCTTGGCACCACTGTATTCTTCTGGGAAACTCAGCACCTGAAAGGCCTTGGAGCTGCTCTTGTGCTGGGGAGATGCTGCCATGCTGTTGAGTTATGGCTTGTAGGGAAGCAAGTCCAAGAGAGAATTCTCCAAATTATCCTGAGTCTTGTGTTAAGAAAAACAAAAGAAGTCTCGGGTATTTCTGCAAAAAATAAAGAAGAGTGGAAATGTAGCTATAGGGAAGATGGGAGGTGGGGGAGATGAGGGCTATGAAATGCATTTATTTCAATCTTGTGAAGTACCACAGCATATCGAAGCACTTCAGTGAAAATCAGGAGAGATGGATTTTGACACAAATGTGTCTTCTGAATCAGCTAGATGCATGTCTCCCTGCCAACATTATTCATAGTTGAACTTTGAGAAGTGCTAGCCTCATCAAAATGAAAAACCAGATCACTCCTTTCCATCTCCAGACAACTAAAGCTCTGAAGGAAAATATATCATTAGGTGCAGTAATATGAACTTTGATGAGCAGATAGGACTGGATGGACCTCCAGAGATCGGCTACCGATTTATTTATTTATTTATTTTTCCCTGAGAGTCTGTGTAGCTCTAAAAGGAAAATGTAATTTTATGTTACTGAAATATAATAAATTTCTCATTTCTTCCTATTTCACACAGGCCCTAACTTTAACAGCTACTATTGCAAAAATAACCAGAGTGTTCATAACTGAGAATGTAAATGGAATAAGAGGTGCTATAATCCGTCAGCACACTCAGCTTTTCTTGCATGCAGTGCAAGAGGCTTATCTGGAGTAGAGGCAGAACCTCTCTTCTAACACCACTGGGATCCATCGCGCTGTCGTAAAGCTAAGTTATCTCAAAGAAACAAACTATGCGGTTCTTAGTGGTGTCAGGCAAAACTTCCAGCTTGTTGTTTTTCTCTCCTCCAGTTTTCCAAAAGTGTGTTCTCTAAGGAGTTACTGGCACACACAACCTACAACCATGCTGGTCGCAGTGCTGTTGCACTGCTGGAGTGGCGCGGAGAGCTGTGTTAGTGGTGTGAAAGAAGATGAGGGGGGCAACTGGGGAGAAGGAGCTTGAACACCATCTAGAGCTACTCTGGCCTGAGGGGATTGCACCTAGTTGAAAGGAAAACGTGCTCTGTCCTCACCTTTCTGTATGATGTGATGTGGGAGAGATTTGTGTCTGTTTGTCTGCACTTACATTTTCTTTTATTTTGGGGATGTTTCTGTAAAAGAGTCACCATACAAAAGGAAATAGAGGATTATCTTTTGAACTCAGTCCTCAGATCAGCAAAGGAATGTATCTGAAAATTATTTAGGTAGATGTTCAGTCTGCAAAATAACCTATTCTGCCATGAAAATGCTGTGTAGCATTCCTTGAATACTTAAATTTGTTTTAAAGCCAAAAAATTGTTCTCTGATGTGGTGCAGAAGATTTTTCAGCCTCTGCTTGGATGCTCACATCCAGTGTGGACTCAGAAGTAGTTAATGTTTACATGAACAACCCAGCTTCTTGGCTAGCTGTTACATATCAGGCCCATTCTGACCTCCAACAAGGCTCTCCTGGCCTTCTGGTGCATACTCTCCCAGTCAAGCCTGGAGCCTACGTTTGAAATTTAGGAAACTTCAGGATATTTTGCCAAACCTAAAGAAAAGCCATGTTAGTTGTTGGTACCAACAAACCTCTACTCCTTCAAAAATGCATCTAGAAGCAATGCCCCAGCACCCCTGCTTCTGCTGACACTCACAGTAAAAGAGAAAAACATTTTTCTGTTGACATCAGCAAGGCGAGGAGTGGGCCCAGCTTCGTTCACACCCACACGGTATTTTTAATTAGAAACTATTTTTCTCTAAGAGCAGGCATTTTAATTTCTCAAGATGTTGCAAAGAGCTTCAAGAGGGAGTTGCTGAGCGTGGGGGTTTCAGGTAGGAGGAGGCAACGGTTGGAGAAAAAAAACTTAAGGTCTTGGATCAGGGTAGTTTTGTAACAATCCATAGTAAAAGGCTGTTTCCATGTTCTTCAGATTTTTCAGAAGTGTTTTCAGGATAAATTTGGCTATCATCTGGCTGAATATGTTTTCTAACCAGAATGTGGGCCAGGATTGCCCTACAACAGGGAAGATACTGCAGCCATGAGGAACAACCCCTTTGCACCAAAACTCGCTTTCCTTTAGATGTCCTCTTCTAGCCTGCCCTGGACCTTTTCCAGTGCGTGCCTTCAGTCCCATTCCCAGGGAAATTGTTATTTATTAGTGATGGAAAGAGCAGGTTTGTGCTCGCCTTAATTAGCAGAGCCTGTGTCTGTAGCCTGCTTACTGCTCGGCCATCAGGATTTATGAAGGAACCATTAACCGTTTGCCTCGTATGAGCAGTTAGATGGAATTACTGCAGATTACATCCCACGTGTGACAGTTTAATGGCAGTGGTAAAATGCAGTTGAAGTCAGAGATTTCACAAGAGCTGTCCTAATTCGTGCTTGGAAGTTTGTGTTTGTAAATACCCTCGTGGCTTGCATGATATGCAAAACACAGAATTAGGGGCTGAAGGTTGATCTCTGACCACAGGGAGGCCCTAGGCATTAATAAAAAGCCCCTCCTTATTGCAGCCAGCAACATCCCATCCCTCCATATGTGAAGCCTGCAACTGACATGACCTTCAAGACCAAAGTCCTTTGAAAGCAGCTACTAATTTTTTGAGAAGTGCAAACACAAAGCAAAGTGTTTCTGAGGCTGCTTCTTTCCTCTGGGACATATAAAGGAGAAATTGCCTTTGGCTTTCCAAAGAAACCATGCATCCCAGCATGTCAGTCGCAGCTGGTGGGCCACAGGAGGGACTGGGGCCGCTGACCCAAGTGCAAGCGCTTCTCTCTGTTGAAGCTGTGAGAGGGACTTGCCGTGAGTTAATAACAATTTCAAGCCTTCTTATTAGACTCTTCAAAGCAGATAAAGCCAGGCAGGCATGGGTGCATAACCATCTTGCAGAGACAAGCTGGACTGACGGCTGTTTCTGAAGGGTGGCGGGAAGAGTTGGTTTCCTGGTGGACTGGAGCTGCCTAGAGATGCTGTCTGATGGCAGCGGTGGGGAACCCACAGGGATAATGAAAAGAGGGAGATGTGCAGTGACTCCCTGAAGCACTCCAGTGCCCACCGCTTTCTTGTATCCTGGCGCAGTCCTTCCTTCTGTTGCTTAATTCATTCTGATTACTCAATAGCTGACTAAAATTGAGTAAGCTGTCACTACCAACGGTGAAGATGAAGATATGCTGTGCTACTCTTGTTTATTTTCCTTTCAATTTGGAGGATAATGCAGTGCTGAGGTACGGTGATGCTATGCCTACACTGCAGCCCCCCGTTTCGCTGTGGCTGTCCCTTGGCTCAGCTCATTCCCCCCTACTCCCCGGGGACGGGATGTTCAAATGAGCTGCTGTAGGCAACGCACTCCGTGCAGCTCGTCAAGTGGAAAAATACTGCTTCAAACTCCAGGGTGGAAGCTACCTTTTGTCAGCTAGAAAAGATGATGGTGTTATTTAGCATTAGCACGCCGGGTGCAATGTCTTCTGCAAGAGCAATGCAGCACTGGGGGAAAGGGATGGCACTGAGGACATCTGGGAGAACTGGGAGGAGTCTTAAGGAGTGTGAATATTTCAAGGTGAAGGAGTATACCTGGAGGCAAAAAAAAATTTTTTTTTAATTTTTTTTTTTTTTTACAAAGGAAGGGCTGTGTAAGGGCCTGTGAGCCAGTACCACCTTGCTCTGCTGTTTGCCATTGGTCTAGCCCTCTTGTACTTAGTATTATAGTTCAAGTTATGAAAAATTGCTAATCTGTTACTGGATATTTTAACAGCTGAGCACCAGCTGCTAGGCTTATGCCATCCCATCATTTGCTTGTAGATACAGTTTGTTAGGAATTTCATGTCGAAATATAGTTCTTCCATGACCAAACTTTTACAAAGGAAGAGTTCTGTTGTTCCAGAAAGGAAAATGCACAGGGAATCTTTCATTTGCTGTGGGGTTAGCACAGACTGAAACATTCATGTTTGTAGCACAGAACCAAAATACTGTGTTTTGAGTGAGTTCAGCATTGACCTGTACCACCCTCAAAATGGTTTTGGGTGATGCATGTTAAGTGCCCAGTTTCCCCCCACTGCAGCTCCCCAAACTGTGCCATAACTGCCCCTCTTGAAAGAAAATGGTGCATGTAGCAGGCTGGTCTAGCTGCATTCTGCAGTCCCGCAAGTGCCCTCATTTCTTCAGGGGGCTGGGAAGCCTCCTGGTGAGAACTAACCTACAAGAAGTTTTTTGTATCTGAGGCCTAAGATACACCATAGGAAATACATTTTCATGGGAAGGTTCACTGTGGGAGGGGATGCGAAGAACATGGAAACTACAACTCATGGAGGCACTGTTAAGCCATGCAGAAATACTGTTTCACTTGAAGGGAGCCAAAGCAACATATTTTGATTTGCCTCAACATACACAACAGGAACATTTTGTTTCAGTCAAAATGAACATGTTTTAAAAATGTCGACTTTGCATTAAAATTTGTATTATAAAGTAAATTTAATCGAACATACTGAAATTCCCTTTTGCATAGGAATTCAGATTTTTGCTCAAGCATTACTGTAACAATTGATGATCAGTTTGAGAGATAGAAAAATAGTGATTGTCATAATGTAGCATTAGTGACTAATTACAGTTCTATTTTTTTTTCAGGGAATGTTATTTTTCCATAATAAATCTGCTCTTATAGTATATTTTTTTCCCCCCAGTGGCTCTAAAGTTAACATGTCTGATAGAAAGAAATACATTTAGAACCTTAACACTTTCTAAGTCTATTGAACTCTTAATTGTTATACCTTTGCATATTAAAGGACACAATATCTTTGAAGTATTTTGTTACTATCACTGGAGTATTTTTAACTATTCAGCTTTGTAAACATCAGTCCATGAGATATAGCCTAAGTGTAATATGCAGCTACAGACTCCTCTAATTGCTCACAAACAACAGAAATTCATAGTTTGGAGTATGGAGGATGTAAAACTACTTTGTAAGGCAAGTTGCAGTATGTTTTACAAACAGTAAAAAACTCAATTTCAGAGAGAGAACTCATAAATGAAAAGTGATCTTCTGTGCTATTTTCTGGCTGAAAGCAGTGACCAGCATATGAGTGAACTGTGGCTTTCTGGCCTCACAATTCTGACTCAGAATTGTTCCTTTCCTCCTGACAACTTCTTAGACTGTATTTTTTTATTATGCTGTTGTATAACTACTACTTGAGAAATGGCATTATTCCTCCATTATAGGGCTTCTGGCACAAGGGGAAGCTGAGCATAATTGCACCTTTAATATGCGACCACATTATAATAAGGGGTTTGTAATCAGGGGCCCATTATAAATAAATTGTTTTTTCAAGGTACAGTTTCAAATGGCCAGGTTTCAAAGAAGCTTAAAAAACAGTGTTAAGGTGGTCTGCTAGAATTGTGTTCTGGATAATATTAACAGCATAGTGTCATATTTTGACTTTTGTCTCTTTGAAAATGGTTGAACCGCCAGATCCATTTCAAGAGTCTGGAAAACTGGACTGCCTTCTCCTCAGGGACACGTGTCCCCTTCCAAGTGACCCCCGCAGCCAAGATGTACAGGCTTTTTTCATTTTGGAGCACCATATAATAAAGGCTGTAGGAGTTTATGTGCTGTAGGAGTGTGTCCTCTGCTGTGGCAGCCTGTGATTAGGGGGAGCAGAGTTTCCTCCGTGCACAACCGAGAGACCAGGGAAAACGGTGTTCCTCACACAGAGCGATCGGGTTACTTGCTGTATAGCACATTCGTGACTAAGTAACTGCTCCTGCTGATGCTGCAGTCCCAGGGGCAACCCAAAATGAAACCCCAGTCCGCAATCAACGCATGAATCGATGTAGCTAATTTTCTTTTACTCTTTATTTTTTTTTTTTTAATGAAAACAAATAATTGGACAGCTGCTTGATCCAAGGGCTATACTTTCTTCCTCCCAATAAAGATAACAGTGAATCCTCCCCTTTTTTAAAAAACAGTTATGGAGCAGCTCAGTGGGACGCTCTGAATCCTTCATGCAGCAGTAGGGAATTTATTCTGCTGGAAAATTTACCATTCCTAAGGACTGGAAGTGTAGCGTTAAAAATCACTAAAGCAGCACTGTTTACCCAAAATGAGATGAGTTTAGTTTTACCCTCTCTTGCTGATGAGCAACTTCATGCAGAGAAGATAAGGGACCTGTCTAGGGAATCTTCAGTGGGGAGCAAAGCTCCATGGGGAACTCTGCTTTCCCAGAAATGACAATGGTCTCTAAAGATACTAATAAACAATGAGAAGTTCCTAATTCCAGTGAGATTTACTTGATTTTGTTGCTGATACTTATCCTGAAAACCTCAGTTCAAATGTTTACTGCTATTATAGACAGGGGAAAAAAAATCATGAATGCTTCTAAACTGACTCAACATTGGTTAAGGCCAACTTGTCAGTTTGATAGGTCATTATCAAGCAATTCTGAAACTGATTTATAGTCTTGGCTCCTCTAGTGCTTCAAGAACTGGAGAATCCACAAGTTGAAGCTGAAGCTGAAGTTGGCCTGCTGAGTAACTGAGTAACTGAACTTTGATGAAGATGGCAATGGGAAAGCATATTGTTTGTCATCTTCTCACTCAAGGAGTTATGAAGAGGGTTTTATAACAGAAGACAAAATCACAAGTAGGAGTTTAAAATTAGGCATGAAAATGCATTCAACCTCAAAGAGATTATAAAAATGCAAAATCAAGCAATGATAACTTGAGTGTATGTTGGACAGATTCTTCAATCTAAAAAAAAAATGAACATTTTTAGACTGATGAGGGTCCTTCAAAGTGAAATTTCTGAAAAAAAAAATAGTGGAAAGATCAAGGATGGGGTAAGAAAGGAGGATGGCAGTAAAGCTCAGGGAAAAGGGCCGTTTAAGCAGCATTTATGTTTGTATATCAAATGAGATATATAAGATTCATGAGACAAAAATGACTTCTTTTATATGATTTTTCCAAATTCAGAAAACACAGATGAACATAGGGATTGTTCCACGCAAGCAGCAGAGAACAGATGTCAGCCAACTGTCCCAGCTGAGGAACCCAGCAGTGCTGTTTCCAGATCAAGAAGATGAGAAAGTAAGTCTGAGGCATTATGGGAAAGTTTTATCTGGTAGTTAATTCTTTCAAATACTGCACAAAAGTTAAGTTTTCCATATGACAATATCCCAGACATGAGAATTTCCAATCTATTTTGATTTAAATAGCAGTGAATTAGTCTGTCATGGGGGTTTTGAAAATCTTCTGTCAGAAGGTAGGACTTATAATCATTGTATTTACAGAGGATGTGGATAATTATAAGTGCAAATGGGAGTATCTTGTGTTTTGGTGAACGTCCTTCCAATTGGCTATTGCCTGCTCTGTGGTGCGCCTCTCCCCTTCTTGAATTTCATGGAATTTCTGTTCTAGAGGTCAGCAATGCTGCCAGTGAGAGTTTCATCAAAATCAATATGTTACCACAATAAGGGTCAGTTTTGACTCATCATACTTTTTTGAAGAGATAAGTAGTTAGAAAGTTTTCAAAGCAGCTCTCATTTCAAATGTTAATGTCATTCTTTCTGTAGAAGAAAAGCTTTTTGGAAGAAGGATTAACTTTTTGTTTTACCCATCTCCTCCAAATGTGCATTTCCAGAGACAGATCTCTTCAAATGAAAATGCTTATTCTGAGCCACCACAAGCTTTATCCTAGATTTTTTGGGCTGCCCTGTTTCAGAAACATGCGGCAATTGCTGGTAGCGATACACTGAAATTCAGACTTTGGCATAGCTGAACCTTGAGTTTAAAGTTTTAAGCACACACATGAAACTGAGAAGTAGAAGACTTGAGGACAAATCTCAAATATTCTTCTAGACACAGAGAAGGCAAGGAAGTGAGAAACCCCATACCCTGTCCTAACTCGTACCCTAACATGCTCTCTGTATCCAGCATCAGGTAAAGAAGATGCTTGCAGATGAATCACAAATATCAGGGTCACTGTGGGTAAATTCTCATATGAGAGTTGTGAGCAGGATTTCAAGCCATGAACAATGCTACCTGGTCATCTAGGCTTTGCAGGGTCAAACGGGAAGTGTGCATTGCAATACTTGGCCATGTGGAGGAGATAAGGAGGACAGGAAAGCGTCTTCACTGGTTCTCCAGCTTTCTCTTGCTTCTTGATAGTTTTTTGTCACTCACTTGTGCCAAGTGCTCTTCACTTAAAAGCTGATTTCTTGCAATCATTTTGACTTGTTAGGAATGAGGTGAGGTCTAAACCTACAGACCTCTAAAAAGTAATTGCTGTTATGAAATATCTTTTATTCTGGCAGAAAGCCCTAAAACTGATAAAACCAAACCTGAGAGTGTTAACTGTACAAACACCCTGCTTTAGAGAAAGCCTTGGTATGCAAGCACTGTCACTCAGCTCTGTAATGATTGTGAACAACTGAGGGGAAAGGTGGGCAAAAAAATACTTTATTAAAAACAGCAGTAAAGATTGTTCTGTACGGCTATCACAGGTGGAAACCTGAGCTTTCTTCCTACTGGGTAATACAGCATCAGATGGCTGGTAGGACAAAAGAAGCGGATCTCCGCATAGTACTTACATGGAAAACTCACCATGACTTTTGGCAGATCTTGATGTTTTATTTACAAAAAAAAAAAAAAAAAAAACCCACCCAAACCAAACAACATACATGGACTTAGTATGTTGTAATTTAGAGCACGTCTAGACAACAGCCCTAGCAGTTTCCCAAATTGAAAGTACTGTAGTTGTGTATTACAGGGAGTGCTTGGCTCACGGACACTTTGCAGGTGCACTCTCAGATATGAAGATGCTAGTTATCTATTAGGAAAAACTTGGGGAAAAATGGAAACCTCTGTTGTTGCGATCAGCACAGGTCTGTCAGTGGATATTGAAGTTCTAAATGAAAAAAACCACAATGTTTTAGTCACATTTCCTCTTTCTGCTCCACCCTCAGCCATGAATCTGTCCTTAAGAGGTGTCTCAGTTTAGCAGCCAGTAGGGATTGATGAGCTTATTTTTTTAGAATTGTAATGTGGAGAACAGAAATATAAACCTTGGTAAATATTAAAGGATATATTCAAGAATGTTTAACTGCTTTGAATTATGAAGTGTATCAGTCACCAAGGGACACAACCAGTTGTTTAAACTTAATTTTTACAAGGAGGCAGAGGTAGAGACTGGAAGGGGAGTGGGACAGATTAAAGAATATTTAGATAAGATGGATGTACTCCAGTCAGCAGGGTCTGATGGAATTCACCACAGAGTACTTAAGGCACTGTCTGAAGCAATCGCTGAGCCATTAGTGATTATCTTTAAGAACTCACAGAGGAGAGAGGAGGTCCCTGAAGACAAGAGAAGGGCAAACACAGTGTATTATATTTTAAAGAGGGGAAAAGGAGGACTCAGGGAATTACAGACCTGTCAATCTAACTTAGGTCCTTAAAAGATTCAGAAACAAATCATTAAACAATCCAGCCAGCTGATACGGTGATTTAAAAAAAAAAAAAAAAGGGAGGGGAGGGGAAGAGGAAAACATAGGCTTGTCAAGAATAGTTGATGTCAGATCAATCTCATTTTGTTCTTTGTCACAGTAGCACATCTAATGAATGAAGAGGAAGCAGCAAATGGAATAGTGCTTGATTTTTAGTAATGCTTTTTGACATACCTGACAGGCTAAGGAATATGGTATAGATATAATTACAATGGGATAGGTGCAAAGCCTGTTGAAAAATAGCTCTGCAGCAACAGCTAGCGCTGGGTCACTGTCAGGGAGCGTATTTCAAGTAGGTCATTTAGCAGTTAGTTATACCCTGTTCTATTACATAGTTTTTATTGACAACTGAACTACGAGCAAACAAACTCAACCTGTGAATGCCACAATTAGGAGATGCCAGGATCTGAATCTGAAATGATCTTCACAGCTTGGAGAAACAACTCCCAAACATGTAAATGAAATTCCATCAAGAACAGTCCAAAGTGCTGTGCCTGGGAAGGAGAGACACAGAGACTTTATATGAGGAAAAAAATAGTCAGGCAGCAGCATGTTTGTAAAAGACTTGAGGATCCACATCCAGCTATGGATGCCACCTTTTCCTGCAAACGATGAGAAAGTGGAGAAAATCTGGGAAAGGCAGTCAGAATGTAGAGTGCTGGGAAGAACAATCTGAGAAGGAATGCCAAGGGAACTGGATTTGTTCCCTTCAGGAAAGAGAACGCTGAGAGAATAACATGGCAGCAGATGTCCAGTGTAGAGGTGATAGCTGTGAACGAGACAGTGAGCAATTGTTCTCTTTGGTCGTGGAGAGAATAACAAGCAGAAATTATCTTGATTTACCACTTAATGTCAGGGTGAGAAGAACTGGTGCAGTCATGCAAGGATGGTCCTTGCTGAGATTTTTTTCTTTTTCCTTAAGACAAGTCAGACAGTGCCTGTTGGGAACCTCTGGCTCTGTGTCAGTGCGGGGATCTCATGCCATGAGGTTTTCCTACAGTCACACATTTCTACTCAGGGAAAAAAATAATGCAAAAATGTTCTTATCGCTTGAGTTTCCATTTTAACACTACTTTGACTGTATGCCAGAAATTGTTTGATTTGATAGTCTTGCATTGCTCACCACAAAAATGTCAACATTTATTCTCCATTACCATCCTCTGTATTGAAGATACTGCAGTATTTTAGTTCATAATAAGCCAGCTGGTTCATTACACATACTCTCTTTGTGAACATCAATTACTGCCTACTTTAGACACTCCTTCTTTCTTCATGGCAGCATCACTCCAAACCTTATTTTGTGGAAGATAAGAGGAAAAAATAGGCTTATATACATATTAATTATGTTGTGAAAAGATATTATCTTAGAATTTGTCCCTTGAAGAGAGCAGCAGAACAGACTGTTGCATTAGAAACCTCTTAATGCAGCTCTCCGGCAGAACACAGACACCCCTAAATACTCTGAATAATCAGCTCTGGACACAGGCAAAAACCCAAGGCTTTTTTGTCGTGTTGCTGGCTCCTGATTTCAGTAGTTGGGGTCCTACTGACCCCCACGTGAGTCTGAGGGATCGGCAGGACTGAGCCAAAACTGTTCCGGCAGAAGCAGCTGGGGGAGCTCAGGGACAGCCCTGTCTATGCCACAGCCATCCCATGCAGGGTTTGACATTGCCCGTGCAGCCTGGTCCATGTGTGAGCGCTCTCTTGGCCATGAGGAAAGTACAGGCTGTGCCAACTTCACCTATAGAAGTGAACATATTGCACACCATCCCTCGCAGGTCGCATCAGGCTGCGGCCAAAGCTGCACCCCACCGTAACAGAAGGTTGCATGAGCATCTCCCCAAAATCCATGGAGGCTTTGGGCCCCAGACCCTACAACCGAGCTGTGTTTGCACCAACACTGTTACTCTCCTGCCTGCTTAGGGGCATGCGGCTCAACCCACAAGATGGTGATTATTTTTCCTAATGCTACCACCTATTGAGACCCAGCAGGTCCCTTCTTTAAATGATACATAGGCTACCCCATTGCTGTGAGAAGTCATTGATTATAGGGTATGTTAGCAATAATCTCACAGTTAATGTCTGCTGGTTTGTTAGAGTGGCGAACACCCTCAGCTTTGCTTTCAGCTATTAATTAACCAACCAGTCATTAACTGCTGCTAACAATTGATTTACAGGGAATTATTGCTTAAATAGCGGGAGGTATTTAAGAGGAAAATAAATTAAAACAAAGAACTGCTGGATCCTTGGGCACAAAAAGGACTCCTTGTAATATAGAGCATGGCTGCTACAGCACTGTAATTACAGAGTGATAAACAGTCATTGGGAAGTACATTCCTTTCTAGAGACAATGACATTATGTCTCCTGGAAAGAGCCCCTTTGTCTGCACTAATTGAATGATCTGAAATGAATGATGTTATCAGAAACCTAACCAAGGCAACTAATGTTGTATTTATGGGTTATCAAAAATGTTTAATCACAGCTGTGGTCTCTTCAAGATATGTCATGGACACTGCAGCGTCCAAAAATGTGATTGAAGGCCGGTGCATCACATTATCTTAATTATAAAGGAGAATTACAAGTTTTTCCATTCGTTCTGCCTCCGTTCGCACTGGCAGAACAAATGAGACCTATTAACCTAAGTGCAAGCCAACACCGCCTCCTAATGATGTTTTTTCCTCGCTGTGGGCAGAGAGAGAGAGCAAGCAGTTGCATAATTTTTTTCCTTCAAAATAGTGACCCAGATCAATTTACAATGCTCGCAACACATGAAACCCCACTAACGACTCCTGTTGAATCTGCCCAGGTTTGTGCCACCAAGGTCAACATTTAGGTTGACTAAGCAGGTGCTGCTGAGCCGGTCAAGGTGCAATTGCCATTTCCTGGCCAAGTTGAACCATGTTTCACCGCCCCCTTCTGGAGCGAGAGGCTGCCTGCTCTGCTGCCTTTTAAGCCCTTTTGGTACCCTAGCACTAGCAAAAATGTGTTTAATATGGGGGCTCAGGGAGAGGACTGCTGCTTCTTCAGGCCTGAGGCTGCGATTTCTCTTACGATGAGGCTCTGTGCAAGATGAACAGAGAAGAGATGGGAAGATCGCTGAAAAAAATAGATCCTCTTCTTCAACTTTTGAGATGGTTTGCTCTTGTGGCTACTTGTTGGTTTTCTCCCTCACCTGCATTTTTGGAAGCTGGTTTCTGTAAACAGTCTGGCAAAAGTGTGACCAAGCCCAGGAGGTGAGCAGTGCCCATGGTAGAGCTCAGGAATAGTTGCTTGAGGGGTTTTGCCTGAGAGTGATAAGGATCCTGAAGTAGGCAGTACCTGAGGACAACATCTGACTTGCTACAGGAAGAAACAGCACATCTTTGGTCACTTTGAGAAAGCAAATTGGCAAAGCCCTGAGCAGACTCCTGTTCTGCCTCCTGCCAGCAGCTGTATCCTAACCTGTAGCCTTGCTTCTCTCACTTTCATTTGCCTTGGTAAATTGGTGTAAATCATATACCTGAGCTGTGGGAACATGGCAAACCCTCAGTTTCAAATCTTCAGTCAAAGTCTCAGCTTTTGTATCCAAGGATCATAAATGCTGCAAAAATTTCCTCAGTCCTGCAATGAATGCAGACATTTCTGAATAAAACTTCAAACTCTCAATTATTCTCTTGTTCAGCTTCAGCTGGTTTGATAAACATGTATCTGGTTTGGGTTTAGCTTTGTTACAGACATCCTGAAAAGGAAAATCCATAGTAACCTCCTGTCTTTGATGGCTCCCTTGCCCTTTCATTCATTTATAGCTGTAAGAATATTTAACTTTTTGATTGCCCATAAAATAAGTAACTGTTTATAAATGGCTGTAGAAAACAACAGAAATTAAGCAGGAAGTGGAGATTGGGATATTTGGGGGATATTTGGGATATTTTGGTATATTTTCCTCATCCTACCATTCATGCATGGCTGGATCTCAGTACGTTTTGGTACCAGGAGGTGGCACTGGTAATCACAGGGATCTGCGGCAGACCTGAACAGAAAACCGATTGGTAAAACCTCTTTGTTTGTAGGAAGGATGACTCCAGCTGTGCGAGTCTTCACAAAAGTCTTCATGTCTGATTTGGTTTTATTTAGCAGCCTGCTAAATAAATGGGAGACAGCCTCTCTCTAGCCAAAATTCTCAATTCAGTCCCAAAAAGGCAGCACTGGAGTTTTATAAGTTAATATAGGAAGTGAAAAGGTGAGCAGCTGCTAGCAGGGAAAGCATCAGCAGCATGATTCTCTGATGCATTTGTAGTATTTCAGAACATTATCAAACTGTTATCAGGACAGACGTACTTAATCTTTCCAAAATACGTCTGAGAAAATTCTGACACTCCTGGGGGAGGCAGAAATAAGTAATACCTGCATGATTTTTGGACTTGAAAACTGCTTTTGAATTGAAAACTCATCTGACCATTCAGATGTCAGCCTGTCTGAGTTTTGTTTCTGATGCAAACTATTACAGTAACACTGCACAGAGTAGTCCTTGGGAAAAAAAACAGTTGTTTGGTGTTTTTTTAAAGATCTGGACTTACTCTTGTTTCCAGAGTCCTCTCTCAGGGCTGCGAGGAAGGCCAGCAGCTGCCTGCCTCTCCTGAGGACAGGGCTTTTTTCCCTCAATCTTTCAGAGAGCAGAGAGTGCTACAGTCTTTCCTGGGAAAATGTGAAGGCAGCTTGTGGTAACTCTTTCATGAAGGCATTTTAGAGATACTGGGCATATGTGGTTCAAATCTCCCATTGGCCTCAGAAATTTTGAAGCCATATTCTTGATCTCCAAAGAGCGCTTTGTAATTGCCAAGCCATGAAAGCATGTAAAAGGGATGTCTTCCTCGAAGCTCACTCTGGAGCTTCCTGATTTCGTTTCCTAAGCCTGATGGCGGCATAAGCGCGAGGTGCTGAAATAAGGCAGCTGTGCACATGCCCAGATGTGGACCTTTCCTGCACAAAAGCTGCTTCCAGTGCTTGGCTGAGCTCAGGCAGAGTTAGCTGGGCATCTCAAGCACAGCCCTATATTAGGTTTAGCCTGGCATGCCTGAGGAGTAGGATGTAGTAGGAAAACCACATAAACTGTGGTCTATTGGGGGACTCAATATTTTTAGACAGTTGATGTGACTGGTTTTGGTGAGATATAAAACTCAGTCCTCATCATTACACAAAACTTATCCAGCTCGAGCTGCAAACTGCCTCAGGCCAGGGAGCAAGCAGACTCTTGGCTTTCCTATTTCAGCTCTGTGTGTGAGTATGAAGGAGCCAATAAAACTAATAAAACAATGATTGATTTAGTTTGTCTAGTGGTGGTCATCTCTGATTGTATCAACAATTCCTCTCGAAACAGTTACCATAGTAATGAAAAATCTCTGCAAGGATTTAGAGATTTTTTAGGGACAACAAATGCACAATTTAATCCAAGGAGTATCCAAGAAAGAAGTGATTAGGAGGAGGTCATACCAGATTACTCCTCTGGCTAATATCTCTCCATGCACGTCAGGACATAACCATGGGCATTATTAATTTGCACACCTGATCTCTGCTCTTATATCCACATCTCCCAAGATCAACAGGGATTGCCTATTGAACAAATTTGCTTCCTCCTTTAGGCTTTGACAAACTCGAAAGAAAATACCTTTTCTAAACACTCATCACGGTTCACTTTTTATGCAGTAGGAACTGCCCTGCCATTTATTTAATGTCATCTTTTTTTTTCTCACATTTAATCAATGTGAATTGATCTCTATTGTTCTTAATTCAACTTAATGAAGTATTGCATGTTTGAAGCAGTCATATAGCTGATGAGGTAGATATGACATTTACTTTGTTGTTTTTCTCTGTTGCTATCTAATTAACCCAGTTATTTCTAATTTCATCCTTATAAATTCAAGGGACTTGATACAAGGAGAATGACTATGTTGCTATGATGTTGAACAAAAATATTAGAAAAGCTGCTAAAATACATGCCAGAGCATTAGTAGCAGCATTTGAGTAAGGTTATTTTATGTTCTCTCTAGCCAGATGAGGTTTTTTGGTCACTATTGTAGAATTTAGGTCAAGCCACAGTAAAAAGAGACTGAATAGAGCATGTTAGCAAATTTAAGATTCTGATGAGTTTTTGGGTTCCAGGTACTCGAATGAGCTTTGTGTGAGGTGTTGCCTGAAGTATGGATAATTCACAGACTGGTCATTACTTTAATTATCGTTCCTTCTTTTTTTTTTTTTTTTTTGTTATTTAAAACACAAAAAGTATGTATTCACCCTCTCAATTTTTCTAGGAGGCTTGATGTATCATTAAATTCCTGTTTAAAAGTCCAAATAAGCTTTTCAAGGGCCAAGTGCCTACAGTAAGGACCAGGAGGAGGCAAGG
Source organism: Chlamydotis macqueenii (assembly GCF_036417535.1). NCBI lineage: Eukaryota > Metazoa > Chordata > Aves > Otidiformes > Otididae > Chlamydotis > Chlamydotis macqueenii. The sequence continues at coordinate 28,562,765 of NC_141559.1, forward strand.
GCTGTGAGCAGCTCTGAAGACACCTGGAAAGATTTTCCTCACTCCAAGCTATGCAAAATATCTGAGTGGAGCAGGGAGGAGAAGGCTGACATTGGGATTAAGAGTTGTTGAGTACTAAGTGTTTTTGAGACTGAAAATCTGGCAGCAAATAAGGTGAACCAAAGTGTAGCTTATCTGTTCAGCTGGGTTTCCAGGGCTAACAAGTCCCTTGTCCAGGAAGCAGACTGATTGCTGAGGGAGGAGTGGGGCTGGAAAAATATTTTTTTTTACTGAGGATACTTTCACAGGTGCTCTTCCCTTGTGCTTATTATTCCCAAACAGCTTTTTTTCCCTCATCTGTGTGCAAGGCTCACCTACATCTGGGTGCCAGGTATTTTTTTTAAGGGCCACTTTTTGATTAAATATCAGGGCAGGGGGCTTCAAAATAGCCTTGGGATTGGTCCACAGCTGTCTGGACTTCTTATCCAGCACCTCTCACCAGAAGTTAATTCTGTTTCACCTACAGGATTTTATTCAAGCTGATTTTATCCAGTAGAACAGCTAAGGTATTGACAAATAGTAAACAACAACAACAAAATACCAATTGAAAAAGCAAATCTTTCCCTTAGCTGCTTTTATTTGGAACATGTGAAATTATTTCTGCATAAGTGTGACTCCTCAAAGAAGAAAACATTTCTTAAAGAAGAAGCAGCATCACAGGACATGAGAAGCAGCTTACATCTTGAATCCATGCTGGAAGAAGGGTATAGATGCCAAATACTCATATCTGTAAATTCTCTATAGAAAAATGCTCCATTATTTCCTGGGGATGGAATGAAAGACAAAAAGAAATTCAGCTAAAGAGGGTTTAATAGACCCAAAAATATTTGTAGGAAATTTTTCAACCATCTTACAGTGTTCAGTTACAATGCTATGATGTTTAACTTCTGTATGCAGAAAATACCCCTCTTGGGAATGATAATTTTATTTCCATAGTTTATTTCCACAAGGGCTGGGCAGGTTTGTCATATGACCAATCCTGCCACACCAGGTCAATTTGCTATTTCAGCTTAAATGGTGTCAGGTCCAGTGAAGGAATGAGAAGGAACATGTCCCACACCTTGCTCTTTATCCAAACCTGTTTGCATATAGAGGAATGATTCCTTGGAGAATTAACACTTGCTGTTAAATACGTAGAGATGAGGGAGACCTTTTAAATACAATGTTCACATCTTTGTGCGCATTCTTTTCCCAAGATTAAGATCTTTTGGCCTTGAGTGCAGGAAGCCTCTCCTGTCACTTGATGAGCAAGCTTGAAATACACATAAATGCAAATGTACCCCAGGAATTTAAAAAAAAAAAAAAGATGTGACAGGAACCTGATTCAGGACAGGACTCAACTACCTGCACTGGTGCTTGCCTGGAATTTCTTTGGTATGAGATACTAGCCTGGGTTTTTTGGACAGCCCCAGTGAAACTTGAAAGGTGTTGTTTTGAAGTGCTGCTGGCTTTTCCTACAGTTCACTGCAGATCTTGTTAGGAAATGAAGGAGAGGAAACTGGGCAACTGCACTGCTCAGCCACAAGGAAACACACAATGAGCGTGATGAAGCCAGCAGCTGCAGGACAATGGGAACAGACTGAGGCTATTTTTGTTAGATGTGAACAATCAACTGAACGTGTGAGACCTTATCATGTTCCCTCCCTGCCTTCTCCCCCCCTTTCTTCAGCACTGGAAATTTTCCCAAAGAGAAACAGCTTTCCTTTTCTCTTAGTAAAGTTGATTACCATAATAATTTTCTTTCTAATCTCAAAGCAGGTTTCTTTTGGAAGTCTTTGATGGCTTCCTCTGAGTGCAGTTATTGTCTTGCTGTGACTGACTGACTTGCAGCTGGGTCATACTCGGCATCATGGAACCTTGGAGCAGTGTTCGCTGGTGTTTATGAGTAGGTAAGGGTCCCCTCACCTCTGACTTGCTGGATGTGGAGGCCAGAAGCATTTCTCCCTGAGTTATCTTCATGGCAGAAATCTGAATTGAACTGGGCATAGCTTTCACAGACAGAAAATAAGCAGCAAGCATTTGCATCCTGTCAGCTGCAATGAGAAGAAATACATAATTAAGATGGTAATCAGCACTCAAATATCTGAATTCCCCCTTATCTTTATGACTCTCTTCTCAGAACAGTCCTTTTAAATGTCACAGCAATATTAGCTCCGACTTACAAATGGAAAAATGGAGGGACATAAACACATGATTTATGACGTTAAGTGAGAAGGAAAAAAAAACATATTTTGTTCTCTCTAAACAGAACTACATTCTTCCTTTATGTTCAGATACAAATGTATAACCTCCCTGATACAGTTATGTCTAATTCATATCATTTCAATGTTCTTTGTGCCAATAGCAGATATACTATGCTAGATTCTCATACTTCTTCAGTATGAAAGGAATATTAATTTGTAAATGAGCTTTTCTAACATCGTGTGATATTTCAAGCATGCACTGAAGCAGCACTTCAGGTTTGCTATTAATATTTTTTATCTTCAGTTCTTCAATGTGTAAAGTTTTTCTCCCTTTATTAAGCAGTCTATTAGTCACATAAGATCAATACTTTCTGCACTTCTAGCTATTATCTTAATGTCAATGAGATCTGGCTAGAACTTCATTCCACAATTCTTGCTACTACTTTAATTTCATTATAACGATATGTTTACATTGGTAACAGTTCAATCAAAATTGGATGTGTTTATAACACTTACTGCAGTTTAGATTAACAACTTACTTCTACTTTACTACAAGGAAACCACTAAATTGACTGTAATTCCTAATCAATATAGCTATAATTCTTAGAATTTAAATAGGTTTTTAAGTGATCTTGCCTGTGCTGCTAAAGGTGACATGGCTGTCCTGTAATTTGTCATCCAGCTGCTGCAGAACCCATTTCTAAAGCGTTGATTGTTTCATTCTACTTGCAGTTACCAAAACCAGCAAGACTTAATTACAGGCTTTTTTTTTCCCCGTATCCCACTGTCTTTCCTTCACCTGGACTTGCTTTAATGAGCAGTAATGTTGTGTCATGAAAGCAAATCTCAAAACATCTAATGACTGAATCCATCATCATAACATGTCCATGCCTATTACAGAGGAGGAGGTCCTGGTGGGTACAGCTAGCTGACTGCTTCTTTAACTCCTGGCCCCGAAAGGTCATTGACTTTCTTTTATCATCATCCCATCTTATCATCCCATTTGGATGAGTACAACTACTCACTCCACCCCCCGTCCAAATATGCTTCTCTGTTCCAGATTTGTCTGTATCTATTCACCATAATTTTTCTCAAAATCAAGCACAATTTTACTGGGAACGGCTGTGGCTTAGACTCGGCTCAGCACTGAAAATGAAGATCACAGTTTTCTCAGAGTGGCAAAGTTGATGCTCTGACCTCACTGGTTATATCTGAGAAGCCTTAAACAATGCTTGTGATCAGAATTCACGGTTTAGGAATTTATCTTCAATTTCAGGCTGGTCTACAACACAGTGACACAACCTGCAAGCATTGCTGTGACATGGTCTGCACCTCAAATAACTATTTTTGTCAGTGTTTTGTGTATATTTCAACTGAGGACCCAAGTGTCCTCAGTTTCTAAGCATGTGTTTCTAAGCGTGCCTCAGGCATACCCTGCTCCTGTGCCAGATGTGTAGTCTTTACCCCACACCTTGCTCTTTACCCTTTTGTGGGACAGAAACCCAGCTGCAGTGGACCTGGACATTTTTTTGGACAGGTCGCTCATCTAAACAACCAGGCCCTTTCTGGGATTACCTTTGGACTTAGCCACTGCTCAGCTCAAATGCGCCCAAAAGAGACTTGATCAACTTCTCTCCCTCTCACTAACCCAACTGAGAGGGAATTTGGCCTTGCATGCTTGAGCAAAACTTCAGACAGACAAATCCTGATCCGTTGATCAGATGTAACACGGCATCCTGATGCAGACCAGAAGTTTGTAGGCTAGGCAAAAGCTCTCCCTGAAAACAGATGCCTAAATCATATTGACTTCATTTTTTCTGGCCACTCTGCTCTGTAGAGATGGAAGCTTTAAAGGAGGTGCTGGGTCAGCCCCTGCCAGACGTATTTTTTTTTTTTTCGCTGAAGTTCCAGTGGACCAAACTGCTAAAGGCTGTGGAAACAGAGCTTTCAGAGAGGTAACCCATGTCTAAGTGCTATAGCACTATGCTTATTATTTGCCTGCTTTTTTTTTTGTGCCATAACTGACTCTTTCTGAACAGAATAAAATGAGATTCAGGAAAGCCTTTTAAAAACCTACATACTTCCATAACTTGGTTTCCCAGGTTTCCTAACAAAAAAGGAGCTTCAAAACCTCTTCCCATAAACAGCTGGAACTAAACTTATTTCGTGGCCCTGTGACCCTTCCATGGAAAGGCTGCTGCCCTCTGACTTTCGCTCTGAATGGTACAGTGAAATGCCTAGAAACTGGAGCCCTGTTTTGTCAGTGCTCCTGGGTATTTAAGAGCTCTTTAATCAAGGAGAGATGACAGCTTTCTTTTCAAATCAACTCACATAGGAAAAAAAAAAGGCAAGAGAATGGGGAAGGAAAAGCTCTCAGGTCGCACAAGACAAAGCTCATTTTTCATGTCATTGGAGACAGACAATATTTTTTTATCCATTTCTCACAAGTGAGTCTGAGTTCAGTAAACCTCAGATCCCTTTCCACTGTCTCAGAGGCAGCAAATCGAAAGCAGGTCGCCAGCAAATCCTGAACATACTGGACTCTCCATCATATCGGAGTGGACAAGGCTGATGGGACCCCAGCTACCGAACTTTAACTCACATTGAACCCGCTTTGGGAGCTTCAGCGTGAGCAGACAGGTTCCTTCAAAGGAACCTCTCTCCACTGCTTGCTGCTTTCTTAGGCACTGACTGTGTGGGTGTAAACAGTGCCCAAGCTGGGCTGACCAGAATCCTGTCCCATCCTCTAAGCAGCTTTTCTGTATCTAATGACAGAAAAAAAATCTTTCCCATTGCCAGTCCATGTGCCTGAGACTGTAAATGTAAGTCCTTTCCCCAGTGAAGAAGTTTGACAGGTTAGAAATGGCAAGTTGTTAATACTTATGATGACTTCAAGTACAACATCAGATTTGTTGCCTGGCTTGGGGTTTGTCTAGACGGGTTGTTTTATTCGATAGCAGATGGTTTGGAAATCGTTTGCTGTGACAGGGCTGAGTGGAAGCTGAATTCTCTGTTCCCAGACTAAAAAGGGGTGGGGTAGGGAAAGAGGACAGCAAAAACCCCACGTTTCCCATTCAGATTGAAAAATGCATGTATATGTGTGTGTGCATGTATATTATCAGGAAAAATGAGCTTCACTGCACTAATCACAGATCCTTCAGCAACTCTGATCAATCATAGGATGAATTTCCTTAGTACACTCTCAGTGCCAATACTGGGAAAGTGGATTTATGATCTTTGAGTGTTTAATTTTTGCAATTTTGAACAAGATAAATGAGCAACAGCAGGGTGTATGGCTGGACCAAAAAAATTGAATTGATTCATATTCTGGTATTGGGTAATTGGATCTACTCTGTTTATTTGAACTCATGTGGGCAGAAGTTGAGGCTGCCTCCTTTGCAGAGAGGTCTGAGAATAAAGTCTTGCTGGCAATGATTTTGGATTTCTTGTTCATTCTAGGCCAATCTTCATGCACTCAAATGAATTCATTTGCAGGGGAAGCAGCAGCTCTCTCCCCTCAGAGATAGCACAAGATTCTGCAGATGGGCTTTGTGTGTCAATATGGACTTAAGTGTGAAGTTTTAAACAATTTCCCCTCTGTCTTTCCTGACATAAAGGTCCCCTGAGGAGGAATTGGTTACTGAGTCGAAAAACTGTAAATGTCGTGAAGCAATGCCTGTTCTCCGAAAAGATGCAAAGCTTTTGTTTCTGGCTGCACAGGAATGAAAAGCCATGTTTCTGAGCAGAAGCTAGGCCATCTGTGCTTTGAAGTATTTCAGATTTTATCCCCGGAGCCAGAGTGTGTGCTGACAGAAAAAAAAAACAATGACAGGTTAAAACTGACAGCCCGCAACCTCGGTTAGTATAACTAGGGTAGTGTACAACCACATTTTGGGCTTATGATTCAGGGCTGAATGGGGCTTTTGGCTTCCTAAGTCCTCCGATAGTGCATCTGTGGGGAAAAGATAGCTGTTTCAGGGGCAGGGAACTGAGGGGCGAAGGCTGGGTGCCCCAGTCTGGGGCAGCCAGCAGAGCTCACAGCCTTGCTCGGCAAGGCTTGGGGTAGGAAATCTCTCGCACTGCTTCCCTCACCACCAAGAGCAAGGGGAGAAGCAGCAGCTCTGAATGTTGCCTCCCTATTTCTCAGGGGATGGCATAATTGCCCACCAGCCTATATTTATATGTGTGGGCAGTCACATTTTCAAAGAGGATTATGCACTGCTTTGGCTATTTCTAACCTTGTCTCATCACAGCATCTGCTGAAATGTAGCTGTAAAATGTCAGGGAACTCTCAAAGGTCACATCTGGCTCAGGTAGGCAAAAACTAGTAGAGGTTTTGTGTCATCTTTTTATATTAGACCTCAACAAACAAACCTCTGACACTTTTGCGAGGTGCATCCATCAGGAGGAACATGCACCTAACTGCGGGCCTCCACTTCTGTATTTGTGCATTTTGTATTCCTCTTTCATTGCAGGATGATCCTGGAGTGAAAGATTTTGGACTGGATTTTGTGACAATGAGCTATCTGCCATATTATCTTCACTCTGCAACCAGGTACTAGCAAACATTTTAATACAAAAGAATATATATAATTAATATAATTAGTGGTAATAATTTTTGGTGCTTATTTTTCATGCAGAATCATGCCAGTGGCGAGCTGCTTATTCAGGGAATAAGAGATGCCAAATTTTGCAGTGATGTGCCAAGCAAAGTATTTGCTAACACTGACGGATGTCTGCCCTGCTGCTGAGGGCATGCAAACAATGTGTTACTTCAATCTCCAAATAGTTTAAAGAAGAATATAGGCCTTATGCTATTTTTTTTTCTCTAAAGGCATGTGTTCATCTTGCCTGACGTTGTTTTACCACTCTATGGCTGCTACTCATCAAACAATTGACAAAATGGTAAGACCTAAATTTTGCAAATGCCTTAGTTCTCAAATATTGGGCAGCATTTTTGACTGGTGTTAGCTCTGACATGAATATACGTACATGATGAAGAGATTTAAGGTTTATTAATCAATAATACAGTGGCATCAGGATGCCTGGAGTTAGTACTGTTGATTTATTTAGTGCAATTCGCCAGGATGAGTAAATGCATTTTTTTTCTGCACACTAGAAGCTAATGCTTGATGATAGCTGCACATTGCCATAGAAACCAGGACAGGATCAGCTGTAAGTCAAAGGTTAATTTGTAATTATTTTAAATATCATGTCACTCAGATGCATCAGTTTAGACAGAACTTGTCCAAAACCTGATTCCTTACCAAAAAAAAAATCTATCGTTCTATTCTAGCTCTTCCAAAAATACATTAACGCGGCTCCTGTTTGCTTAAGACAGATTCTCCATAAGGTGTTATACAAGATAACTGTCTGGTTTTGAGTGTTTGTAGCTATGTTTGCAAATGACAGAGTGACTGACAGCACAAGCTCTCTGTGGGATGGCTGTGGACCAGAGCACGGATGACTCATTGTGTATGATGTTGTTTCACACCAAAGTGTTTGCTCTATATACCAAACATGTGTGCGAGTCAATAGCAAAAAGTTCAAGAGCAAACACAGCTTCAGTGGAAATAAATTTACAGTGACTGAAATCATTATGCCCAAGTCAGAAAGCTAATTTCATTGAAGGGTAGATGACAAGCAAAACATCCATTTAAATGCCTTTTTAAAGCAGGAGGTTTACTTGGGATGGTTCCTGTGTCCTCAGCAAATGCTTGAGGGTCAGGCAGTGAGAACACAGGGTCTTGACATTCCCTTGCAGCAAAAGCCTTTTTGTTCCAGGGATGGGCAGAAGTGAGTTCAGGTCCCTGCCCAATTCTCCCCCATACAATGGCAATACCAAATAATTGGGTACTATTTTTCTCTTGGAAGTAGACTTTTGACAAAGACTGGCTTTCTCACCTGCCTGTCTCCCAACTGCCTTTTTGGAGTTCAGCAGACGTGTGAATAGTTGTTTTTGTATCAGGAGCTATTTATTTGCTTTGTTGCCAATTAACCCTCCCCTACAGCCCTTGCACGTCTATAAGGCATAATTAAAAACAAACTCTTTTTTGATTTGATGATGCTGTTAATGTCCTCCTGGGAACAGCCCCAGTCTTAGGCTGGCTCAGTGGTGCAGAGATGCCCCCCCTCAGCTGACTCCTCTCTCCCCAGCTGAAATAATAAGGATCTGTGTGAACAACATGACACTATCTCAGTCCCTCAGGGGTGCTTGACTGTACCTCTGGGCCACTTCTTCTTTCATTAAGAAACCCCTCCACAACATACGTTGGAAGACGTCCAATCCCAAGAGACATTTTACTGAACATATAAAGGCAATTTCACCTATTGTGCCTGCTCCGTGGTTAAGGGACACCGAAATTTTCCTCTTACCTGACTGGCAAATAAAAAAAAATGCTTTTATGCTAGTGTGGGAGATTAAACTGTACTATTTACTTTTTAAATCAGGTTTCTCAAGGGTTGTGGATACGACCCCACAAAGACTTCAGGAGTCTTCACTGGGCTTTGAATTGCATCCAGCAGACCCTGTTGTAGGTAAGGGACTGGTTCAGACAGTGCTGTCCAACAGGAGCACCAGGATCAATAACCCACCAGTGCTTGCACAAAGGCTTTTGTGCATGGTAATGTGTGTAGGGAGCTGCAAGGCAAAGCATGTGTACCTGGAGGACACCTTTCGTCAGAAAGCCTCAAACTCATTCCCCAAAGCCTTTGGCAACATCCCATACGCAAAGCCTATTTCCACATCCCAGACCTTTTCTTGTGTTTCTGAGGGACAAATTCAACCTTGAAAAACAGCCAGCAGAATGGCACGCAGATCAAAGGCGTATTGCAGAACTCAACCAAAAGAGATCCCTAGGAGATGTTTAAAAGCGTTTTAGCTCACCCTTCACTTCCTTAAAATGGAGCATACGTTCTCTCTGGGAAGAGAGAAATATAAAATAAACACAGAGTTTGGGACATGCCTTGAAAAGCACACTCACCTGAGGAGCATTGCCTTCTTCTGCACTCCTGTCTGCCCAGTGACTCTGTGCTGCTTACACAGAGGTTTATTACTGCTGTCATACCTTTTGAAATATGACACTGCAAATCTCTGAGGCTGGAAAAACTGTTTTGTGATGCCATTTAAATGTGGCATGTATGTATCCAGTTTCCCATGAGGTCTGGGCAATGTGTATGGGTGTGAAAGAGCCTTCTCGAGAGCAAGAGGTAGAGCAGTTATTTCAGCATTTCGTGTATCTTGTCCAATTTGTTTTTTAATGAGTGAGAGAGTGTTGGTTTTTTTTTTCCAGTTTTCATCCTCTAGTTTGATTTATCAGTCCATCAGTGGATACAGACACTGTAAGTGCATGAAAGTACTTGCATGTCAGTGAAGATTTCCAAAAATGTGCAAGCTACAGTGAGCCATCATATTTTGCAGTTAAATTCCATGTCTCTGATGGATTTCCCCACACTGTTGCTAGGAGATGAAGGTACTGCCTAACAAAGGATATATTGACAAAAAAAATTTCCAGAACAAATCTATCTTGTTATGGTAAATAGAGCCTCACATAAAATTGATATTGCAGGATTTATTTCCCTAGTGGTGACACTGGCAAAATTGCATACATCAAGTTAAGGTGAAATTTCCCCATCATGAATGCATTTTTGTTTTGTTTTGTTGACATAAGGACTTTCAGTGTGTTTAACGCCGAAAGCGCTGTTGCCTTCCAGTGTGTTTTGTTGCTAGGCTAATACGATGCAACATCCTACATTAGTGTTTTTCCCTCTTCCCTCCTCTGCTACTTCTCTCTTTCAGGAAGAAATGTGGCTTATTATAGCAGTTCTCTTTTTTTCATGACTCTTTTGGGAAACATGGATTCCTTTGCTTATTTTAAAGCATGGAAGAAGTGTGCATGACTCTGGACGTGTTGAGATTCAGCATAGAGGCAGCTAAATGCAATGGAAAGGCAGATCAGCTTTTTGCTTTACAGCTCTAGGCACATCTACATCAAAAAAAAAAAAAAACCAAAACAAAACACAAAGTTGAATGGAAATCTAGTAAGAGAAGAACTTCAGGAATTCTCATGGAAAGGTTAAATTTCTAGAGACTGACAAGTTTTCTCCCTTTCTTACGTGGATGTAATGAACACACAACAAACGGATTTGAATAGCAAAAGCCAACGTGGCTTAAGCCACATAAAATAAAACTCTTTCCTGGAGAATAAGTTTAGTTTCAGTGTGATGATTATATTGGGTCATCCACTGCTGTCCCAGCAGTTCCTATGCCACTGTAAGGATCTCTGGCTCTAAACACGTGTGAGTAAACAGCTCAATGTCCAGAAAAATGTGAAGACTGAAAATTAGATTGTCTCTTACCTTGCAGGGGAGAAAATGAAATCCCCTTCATTTTCCTACATGCATCATTGCATAGAGTGAACAGACAATTGGAACTTTTTGGTGTTAAAGCTACCACGTCCCTTCCTCCAGAGCTGTGCAAATGTTGGGCTGGCTTGATCTCGGGTGTGAATCAGCTCACCCAGGTGAGGCTGTCTGCACAGAGCAGAGGCAGACACGGTGCCCTCCTACTCCATTCACAAACGAGTGGTGTGGAAGGGAATTAAGGCAGAAATTGTCACTTCTTATCATCTCACTCCTTGACCTGTCTCCTCCTGGGACACACTATTACCTTTTGCCTTGCAGGGCATAGTGAAGGTGGGCCCCCCAGCTGGGCAGAAAAATGTGTGTGGGGAAGGAGGTGACACATCAAGCCTGGAGTTGCTCTATTGCCATCCGTCATGGCCCTTCCTCATTTCGTGAGCAGAGAGGGAAACGCTGTTTTTGTGGTGTTGATGTGAATGCCTTCAAAAAGCACTCTTTCCGCCACAGTCCTGAATGTCTTTGTGTACTTTTGCAGCACTGGCAATCACAAAAAAAAAACTTGCTGGAAGCCAGAAATCCGCATTTAATTTGTCTATAAACTTGCACTGGGCTTTAACTAGACACGAATGCATTCAGATGTTATCTCTACTTGTTTTGTCTGGCAGGGGAGAGGGGACAACTGGGAAGGGCCTTGCAGCTCCCACTGTTACTGCACTTACCCGGTTTTCTGCTGTAATATCCTGTTTTTAGAGGCTTACAGTTTAGCCAAACATTAACCATTTAGGATGAGACTGACTATGCTGGGATGGTAGAGACCAGAACCTGTAAAATATAAGTAAAAATAAAGTGATGTATTTTTTTCCCAGATCAAAGCCAAGCGGGGGGAATATTTTATTCCATTTTAAAAGATCACTGCAATCTCTTCACTTTGAAATTTGGCATGGTGCTAGCAGTTAGGTCACAGTGCTGTTTGCTGAACATATGGCAAACCAAGCACATTTGGCCAAAATAAAAATTAGTAACAACAAGCCCTTGAAGCACAAGCGGGAGCACACTTGCATTCAGCAGAGACTTTGGTTCTCATTGCTGAGAACTGCATTGCTTAAGGATTTGCTCCTGCCAGATGCGCCCTGAGGGTTTCCCCCTACTTGCAGCTCTGCAGGGTGTGGATCCTCTCTCCCCATGGACCCTTCCACCCACCTTGAACGTGGTGTAGGAGACACCTCTCAGTTATACACAGAGGTACAACTAGAGGGTGGATAATGGAGCAGAGCTGGGAGCTCAGGTAACCTCCAGCAGAGCTAAAATAAAACTCCAGTCTCTGCTAACTAGCGATGTCTTCTCTGGGCTGCAGGCTGGCTGCAATGGGATGACATAATGCAAACAAAGCAACACAGCCAGTACGTTACACCGGGCAACCTGGAGTGGGAGGTTTGGGGAACAATCTGTTTAATGAGAAAAGGAGAGCCAAGGAAGGAGAAAACATAGCCAAGGTGACAAAGGAAATTTTGGGAGGGGGGGGAATATACTGGGTAAAATCTGAAGGTAGATTGTGAAAACTGGGAGCTCTAAGGAGGGGTAACAAGCTGCGTATTAAAAGAGGACTGTGGCACAGGAGCAGTAACTGCCAAGAGACAGCAAAGTAACAACATCAGGAAATTAATGGAATGGGAAAGGAAAAACAGAGAAGAGAGAGTTTTTCATTCTTCTTTTATGTTTATGACAAGTGCTTATTTTCTTTATCCAGCGTGGTGTAGTCACCAAGGGTCATTCATGGAAGTGGTTAAAAAAAAAGTCTGAAGCTTTCTTCAACTCTTTCCAGATTTAGGCTGGGCATAAGATTAACACTCTTTGCCAAACTTGCTGGCCTCTGCCATCTCTGTGGCACTGGTTACTTCTTTTTGGAAATATCAACAGGGAGGTGTTTGTAAAGCTCCCATTTTCTACTGCCTACAGGTAGACCAGCAACATTCACCTGCCTCCGAGAGCCATACCCACACTGCTCCTCAGCTTCAGAGAGTCCCCAGCGTCGTGAAAGGCAATCAAGTCTATGTTAGTCTAAACGGAGCTTAGAGCATCAGGCATGATGGCCAAAAAGTATTGTGGAAATGTTGGAAATGGAAAATTTTTTCTTACCGAAGAGTTCATCTGAAAGATGCTTGTATATAGCAGTGACTGCATCACCATAATTTGTCAGGTATTTACTAAACTTCAACGAAATATCTTCGGGAGGCTTGAATCAGCATGCAATAAGTTGGTCAAATGTGGCTGAACTCTTGTGGTCCCTTAACTCAAAGTTAAATACATTTTTTGTTCTACTGAGTGTTTTTTGAACAAACATATTTTCCAGCGTGCTCCCTGTAGGATAGGGACTGCCATTGCCCACATATTTATTTAGATCACGCATGGCAAGTTAAAGTGGAAAAAGCCACAGAAAGTGGAAAAAGCCACAGAAGCTGCAACTAGAAGAAAATCCTAGCTATACGCAAAATCCTGTTTCTTCTGTGATCCTGCCCTTACAAGAAGTAACCACAATTCTTTTCCTAGCATACCAAATTAGGTATTTTTCAGTACTTGAGTATAGTATTCACCTGCATTGAGTGGCTCCCGACTTTGTGAAGAACGGGTGGCCCGTGGTATCAGCGGGCTGTTCCACTAAGCAGCTCAAAGCGCTACAGAGTCACTTTAGTCTGCTTTAGTTTCTCCTGTGTTCCTAACCTTAACCTTCCAACATTTTAGTTTATTAAGCGTGCCTTGGGCTACAGTCTTGTCTCCTTCTCTTCTATTTCTGTCCCTCCGCGGCTCACCCACAAGTGTTATTAATTCAATATGTTTCAGATACCTCTGTTCACTGAAACCAGTTCATAGTGTTCTTCACAGAAATGGCTGGAGCTGACTTGAGTTTTTCACTCGGCTCTCAAAGAATGGATATTTAGAAGATTTCTGTGATCTGTTCAGGTACATTCACCTAAGTAAAAGATTCCTTAAATTGTATAAGACGAGAAAACTCCAGAAACAGAAAATATAGTTATCTATAAACTATAGAATATCAGACCATTTCCTGATTCAAGTATGAGGACATGTACACTGTGTGATAGTCTTTATATAAATGACACTGAACTCTCAAAAAGTGTTACAAGATCCTAACATGATTTTTTTTTGGGGGGGGGGGGGGGAATAATGTCTTTTAAGGTAACTTTTTTTTCCCTACTCAGGCAGTAAGCATTAATTGCATTGAAAGAAAACTCTTTTCTAGTTTTCCTGCTTTACTATGATGTGGGTTTTTTTCAAAGAGTTTATTTATGAGGAAATAATTAGTCATTAATTCTTTATTGCAGTTACCTCAGTCAATCTATTAGCATGAACTTCAGCATGTATGACACCAGCCTGTTATGTTTTTGAAAGCCACACTAAAAAATTCTTAAAGCACATTATCAAAGAAAAACTAGTTGTATTCCATCACTAAAAAAGTTTTTTTGTTGTTGTTCCCTCTTCTGCATTATGAATTACGTAGAAACTGCAATTGCACAATCCTTATTTAATGTAAAAAGTAACTTCCAACAGTAGGACCATAATGAAGATCTTCCAAGAGAAGCATGCAAAGTTAACCAGGTTGTGGGAACACGTATTCAAAGTAGACAGAATGGGATATCAAATGTAGTTCCAAAATTTCTTTGAGAATAAGGAAAAATATTTAAAAAATTTTGTTGCATAGTTCCATGATCAAAAGATGACTTATCTGTAGCCAACTAAACATACCAACAGGTACGAACTGAGGATTAGCTGGGGCAAATATTCACTCTTGTTTATCATTCATTTGAAGACATACTGATGGTTACTAAAATTAGCATTAGCGTTATCACTTGCACGTGGTTGTACTTTTGTGGCATTGCATTTCAAACATTTCCAGCATTCTAAATGGGATTTCACCTGCTCTTCATCAAAGCAATCAAGCTTCCAATGAATTTTTCCCCTTTTAGTTATCTACTAACAAACCTAATATACGTAATACACTTATAAAAATAAATATTCCCATTAATTCAGGCACTAATGCTTATGAAATATTTTGCATTTGCAAGCAAATGTTTACTTTAAGAGGGATCAAACATATTACTGAGATGTAGATTTATTCTGCTACTAGGAGTATCTCTTTAGCTATAGATGAGTCCTTGGAAAATACCATTTAACTTGTTTCAAACAAGGATATATGAGTAGGACTAGGAACACTTGATTAGTTCTGCAGCAGCTGCCTTGGTGTTTTCTGGGTGTTTTTTTTTTCCACTTTTCCTAGAACCAACCTATTTCCAACAGTGTTTTGTTCTGAAACACTATATTTAAATCACTTCCTTGGTCTTCTCCATTTGCATGCTGTCTTATACCTGACAAGCCGTTACCATGAGCAATAGAGAAATTTCTACACTGACTACAGTAAACCTTTGGCAATTGTTCCTATTCTGAGTGGTTCTGTGCAAAGTCACCTCTCAGTCCTTTCAGAAAAGAAAAAATGTGGTCTTCCTTAACAGAGTGTCTTGAATTCTTAATGGAATATGACTGTGATAGCACTGTTGTGGTCTCGGTCCAAAAGGGACATTACAATTAATTAAAAATTTACAAAGACTGTAATATTTATTATTATTAAACTGCATTTCTCCTAATTATCAGACCATGATCTTTCTTTCTGCCTTGTATTTGTGTCCTGATGTTGCAGTTATCCTCCCATACAATCACTCTTTAACTTATAAAAATATACAGGACAAAATCATCTTTGGATACAAGTGTGACATGCAGAGCAATCTAGCTGCAGCAGTTTTAATTAGACTACAGCTATTTTGCATATCAAATATATCTGTTTGAATTTCAGCAGGAGATGATGTAATTTAGATACAAAGACTGTAAAGACATGTGGAGCTCTTTGTGTTTAAAGACACCGCTTAAATGTAAACCACTGCTCTTTGATATTAAGTACACAAAGTTTGATCAACAAAGTGGCCTGGGGAACACCAGCAACTTTCAGTTGAGATGAAGCCAACTGCCTCTTCACTCAGGGGGAAGCATCTCCTCTCCTTTCCTCCCCAAGTCCCTCCTGAGGGTCCCCTGGTTCAAGTTCCTCAGCTCCAGGAGCAGCATGGGAGAAGGACCTAATGGAGAATCAAGTCATTTTTTTAAAAATGAATTTTTAAGGACCCTTTGTTCCTCTCTTTACTTCTCACACAATCTTTGCTGTAACACAAAGAAAATTGACTTTCTAGCACACTTCCAAGTCCAATGCTGAACACAGAGCTGACTGAGCCCTTGCACAAGAACCATGCTGCTGCAGCTGTGTGGCAAACACTTGCTGTTTACAGAAACATTAATTATGAGAAGTTTTTATTTCTCATTTGCCATTTCCTTGCCAGGTTTACAAGTGCAAAGACAAAAGATCTGGGGAAATACTGGGTTTAACTGGCAAAAGCTCAGAGGAGGAAGACACATCTATGATTTCAAGTGCGCACTTCAGTGGAGCAACACAAATGGGGAATTTTTTTGTTTCTCACTTGCTTTCTATTTCTCTAATTTTTCCAAATAGTTTAATTGGTTCAGGTGATTTAATTAACAGTTTCACTGCATGGGTTTGCTCTGAAAAGATTTGAGTGAATGAAGTCTTCCTCTTCCTTTTGCAGCAAATTAATAACGTAAAGACCACTTGTTAAGCAAGAGGGAGCTAATCAATCTAAGCAATAGATTAAGAGAAAATGAATGCTAAAATCAGACTGGTAGCCACAGCTAGCAGCTAGTTTTGACTCCCTGCACATTGCAAGGGAGACAGCAGCAAGTAGCATAAAAACCAGAGGGTTTTGTTCAAGTATTGATAAGGCATGTACTTTTTTTTCTTTTTTTTTTATGATACATTCACTTCAGCAAAAAGGCCTCATCATTCAGCTCAGTGGTCGGTACCTCCTGCCTGCCACAAGCAGAAAAAGCATGGCTGTAATCTTAACTAAATGTTGGTGCCATCTGCTGTGGGCTGGGGAGGTAGCAGGGATCTTCCCTCTGGCCACACTTTTCCTTGGCAAGCTGTTGTGAGGAACCAACTGGAGTTTTATTTTCTGATAAGCAACATTCTACAATTTGATAGTCATCGTGTTTTTATCCCCCAAGGTGACGAGTGCCCTGATCTTCCTTACCGTTTCCTTCCCTGGCAGCACGGTGCTGGGAGGAGCAGATCCCAGCCAGGCCTGGCCCGTGGCAGCCAGGCCAGCAAGGCCTGGGCATGCCTGGTTATTCACAGCTTCCACTGTTGTTAAGGTGTGCTCGAACACTGTTCGTATTTAACAACAAGAGACACATTTTATAATAGAGTTATTTAATGGTTTTGTTTCGTGAGAAGAGCCTTAAGGCAATGGTGCCAGAGGCAGATGAATACCAGTTCTGGCAGGGCTCCCAGTAGGGTCCACTGGCAAACCCCAGGCAGAGTTTCCGCTCAGGGGTACGTAACCTTTAACTATCCTCTGGAAAGCAAGCCTCATGCATGCCTTTTTTCTTTCCAACAGCTCCTGGGTTCATGGATCAACTTCATTCACACCTGGCAGAGAGGGTAAATGCCTCAAAGAGATAAAGCCCTGAGGAATTAAATGAAAACTGGCACATGCAGAGAGGATGGAGACCCTCTGCATTGTATCCCTCATGGGGGAAATCGTCACTGCTGACCTCACACTTTGCCTTCTCCAGTGCCTGGCCAGCACATCCATTTTAGAGTCGGGCCAAGGAGAGGTGCTGAAGCACGAGGTGTTTCCAGTAAGAGGGAGGGGTCAGGCATGGTGGGGGCACATGGGGGAAGGACTGGGGTAGGGGAAACAAATGCATTGCAAGAGTGGGAGGAAGAGCATGGGAGGTGGAAAGTGAGAGAGAGAACCAACTTAAACCCTTGGAAGACCAAGCTTTACTAACATGTCTCCTCACATAGTGTGTCAGCTCCTCAGAGCTACTTCACCCTCCACTCTTTCTCTCATAGAATCATCTTCACAGTACAAGTTCTCCAATCCTCTGATCATCTTTGCAGCCCTCCTCTGGACCCTCTCCAATTGGTCCATGCCCCCATGTTTGGGGCTCCAGAGCTGGACACAGTACTCCAGGTAAGATCTCACAAGAGCAGAGTAGAGGGGGAGAATCACCTTCCTGAACCTGCTGCCCACACTTCTTTTGATGCAGCCCAGGATGTGGTTGGCTTTCTGGTCTGCAAGTGCACATTGCCAACTCATGTTGAGCTTCTCATCCACCAGCACTTCCAAGTCCTTCTCCTCAGGGCTGCTCTCGATCCATTCTCCACCCAGCCTGTAGTTGTGCCTGAGATTGCCACGACCGAGGTGCAGGACCTTGCACTTGGCCTGGTTGGACTTCATGAGGTTTGTATAGGCCCACCTCTCCAGCCTGTCAAGATCCCTCCGGATGGCATCCCTCCCTTCCCTCTAGCATGTCGACTGCACCACACAGCTTGGTGTCGTTGGCGAAGTTGCTGAGGGTTCACTCTATCCCACTGTCCATGTCACCAACAAAGATGTTGAACGGGGCCAGTCCCGATTCTGACCCCTGAGGAACACCACTCATCACTGGTCTCCACTTGAACATTGAGCTGTTGACTGCAACTCTCTGAGTGCAACCATCCATCCAATTCCTTATTCACTGAGTGGTCCACCAATCAAATCCATGTCTCTCTAGTTTAGAGACAAGGATGTCATGCAGGACAGTGTCAAATACTTTGCACAAGTCCAAGTAGATGACGTCAGTTACTCATCCCTTATCCACCAATGCTGTAACCCCATCGTAGAAGGCCATCAGATTTGTCTGGCATGATTTTCCCTTAGTGAAGTCATTCTGGCTGTCACCAATCACCTCCTTATTTTGCATATGCCTTAGCATTTAGCTAAGCCTTTAGCTTTCTTAAACTATAACTAATTTCTACAGTAGCAAAGATTTGGTTATTACTGATGCTGCTTTTCCCCTTGACCTCTGTTTCTCTCCTATCTGAAAGTTTACTGGCATATCCACATATTACAGATTTTTGTTTGTTTGTTCTTAGGAATTATTTTTACCATCCAGACAATTTGGGATGTACCAGGAAGGCATGATGGGTGGTGACAGCAGAATTTCCATCCACTGTGTAGATAGGTTAGTTATTTGAGTGTGACATGACCTTCAGATTAGATAATAATGGGCTGTTGTTTTTATCAGATCTGCCAAGAAAAAAAGATTACTTCCTTCAAAAACAAATTAGAATTCATAATTTTTCCCAAGGAAACGGCATACTTTTGAGGTATAATAGGGAGATGTTTTTGTGACTAAAATCCTTCTCTTATTTATATGAAGGGAGTAGAGGAAAATATGGCCTTGACATTTCTTAATGATGCTGTGCACATGTGATGCTGTACAAGACAGTGGTTCCTACGATCCTGGAGCTTTAGATAATGTTGGCACAGACTTGTACTTAATTTGCTTTTTAATCCACTAGGCAATGTTATACAAGGAAAATATTTATTTCACAAAATAGCCAAAAGCCTGCTTTCATTCAGGGATTATTGCAATTCATTCGTATGCAAAGAAAATATTCCAATACTTGCTGTCAGTGTTTTCAGAACAGCCTGCAATCTGCTTAGGTTGTGTGCCTAAGCCTTTTCTCTTTTATATTGCAGTTACTGGTGTAAGATTTGTCAAAAAATAAGAGCTTAGCCGGTGCATCTGAACACTGTAGACCTCTGCATAGTGTTCACAGTGGACCATGGTTTTCTTCAGGGAGTATGTGTTAACTGCCAAATATGATATTGACATCAGGAAGTGAGCTTTCTGCTACTGGAAACATGCACTGCCAAGCATAGCATTCCTAAGTAAATATGGAAGCAGAGATCATTGTTTATGGTCCACCTATTCACCCATCTGAACCTCTGTACCCTGATGTCCAAAAGCAAACAGGAGTTTCAAAAGTACACAAGACCAACTTCCTCCTCATTCGACTTTGGGCCTGATCAGACTCCTTGTGAAATCAGTGGACAGAGATGCTACCCCTCTGCAGGAGGAACCCCTTCCAGAAACTTAATTCCACATTTGGAAGTGTGATGCAATTGAGCAACCATCTCGGGGTTATTGATGTGAATAAGATAATTTTCAGCATTATCCTAACTGTGATTCCACCAATTTGAGGCAGGCCAGGGCTGACCACCTGAAAATGTCCACTGTCACATTTTTTTTTGTGACAAATCACCTGAATTTTTATGAATCATACTGATTTCATAGAAACAGGAACTGATGCTGTAGTCTGCACAATGCTTTCCGCAGTAGTAATGGCTGTCTTTCCTAGGCTTCCTGCCTAGGAACTGCGATGAAATGGCTTGCAATTTTTACATACATATCTGTGTGTGTGTGTATGCAGTGTAGTACATTACTAATATAAAATGAATATACATTTGATATAACATATCTCTTTAAATGAACACTACCTGAAACAAAGAAACGTTTAACTTACCTAGCCCTCAGCTCAGTTCTTGCCCTGGGAGAAACTCCCACTAGCTTTGCCTGAGTAAAGAATGAGAAAGAAAAAAAGAAAATATTGTGGAAGGTAATACACCTCTGTAATTATACAAATAACAGCTTTGCTGGACATATGTCTAATCTGAAACTATGTATTCTAGATTTATTCAGGCTTTGGTCCACCTACCTCAACTGCCATAAACACTTCCATTTAAATATGGAAGGAGGCTGGTATAGAGAAACATACTGATTATATGCAGAGTAGTGATTACACCCACGTGAATGCTGTGGGATGCATTCGGTTCATTGGTACAAATGGACCCGATCCTGGCTGTAACAGCCAAGAAGTCCTGTGTTAGCATCCGGTGAAAAGAAAGAGGCCATTCTTATATCCAGATGGCTTCTTGCTGACGTTCTGGCAAGGGAGGGCAGTGGGTATTTGGCACGGTGCAGAGCAATGTCAGAGTCATTCCAGCTACTACCAGCTAGTTCTGAGAGAGGGAAACTGGGTTAGTGCCAGATTTGCTTGCTTTTGCTGCTGTGATAGCCACCCAGCACAGCTCAACGGGTTTAAAAGATTTGGGACACTATTTCAGTTTCTGTCGGTCTCTTACAATTGTTAGCTAACATTATTTGTTTATCTGAGGAGACAGAGTGTTTAAATGTGGCTGCTATGTTGTGTATATCCTATTTGAGGGTGTGGCAGAATGTTCTTTAAACAAAAAGCTTTGACCTTTCATTTTTTAAAGTCTTTGTGCAAAATAATCTGCTGTACATTTACATGTTGCACTCACCCATGTTGCTCTTGCTTTCACATACTCATTTACATTTCTGTAAAAAGTACTTTTCATTCTATGCTTATTTAATATCTTTATATAGCAATGTTTCTATTACATATTTGATACATATATATGCTTATATACATAAACACTTAAAGCTATTAAAGCTTTAAAGTCATCTAGTCCAACCCCCCTGCAAGGAGCAGGGACATCCCCGACTAGACCAGGTTGCTCAGACCCTCATCCAGCCTGGCCTTGAACATTCCCAGGGATGGGGCATCAGCTACCTCTCTGGGCAACCTGCTCCAGTGTTCTACAACTCGCATTGTAAAAAATTTTTTCCTCATATCTAATCTACCTCCCTCTATTTTGAAACCATTACCCCTCATCCTATCACAACAGGCCCTACTGAACAGCTTCTCCCCATCTTTCTTGTAGGCCCCCTTAAGGTACTGGGAGACTGCTATAAGGCCTCCCCGGAGCCTCCTCTTCTCCAGGCTGAACAGCCCCAACTCTCTCAGCCTGTCCTCATAGAAAAGGTGCTCCAACCCTCTTATTATCTTCGTGGCCCTCCTCTGGACCTTCTCCAACAGGTCCATGTCCTTCTTATGTTGGGGGCTCCAGAAGTGGACACAGTACTCCAGGTGGGGTCTCACCAGAGCAGAGTAGAGGGGGAGAATCACCTCCCTCGACCTGCTGGCCACGCTTCTCTTAATGCAGCCCAGGATGCGGTTGGCCTTCTGGGCTGCAAGGGTGCATTGCCAGCTCATGTTGAGCTTCTCATCCACCAGCACTCCCAAGTCCTTCTCCTCAGGGCTGCTCTCGATCCATTCTCCACCCAGCCTGTAGTTGTGCCTGAGATAGCCACAATCAAGGTGCAGGACCTTGCACTTGGCCTGGTTGAACTTCATGAGGTTGGCACAGGCCCACCTCTCCAGCCTGTCAAGGTCCCTCTGGATGGCATCCCTCCCTTCCAGAGTGTCGGCGGCACCACACAGCTTGGTGTCATTGGCGAACTTGCTGAGGGTTCACTCTATCCCACTGTCCATGTCACCAACAAAGATGTTGAACAGGGCCGGGCCCAGCACGGACCCCTGAGGGATGCCACTCGTGACCCGTCTCCACTTGGACATCGAGCCGTTGACCACCACTCTCTGAGTGAGGCCATCCATCCAACTCCTTATCCACCAAGTGGTCCGTCCATCAAACCCATGCCTCTCTAGTTTAGAGAGAAGGATGTCATGCGGGACAGTGTAAAAAGCTTTGCACAAGTCCAGGTAGAGGATACCCGTTGCTCATCCATTGTTCCACCGATGCTGTCACCCTGTCATAGAAGGCCACCAAATTGGTCAGGCACGATCTGCCCTTGGTGAAGCCATGTTGGCTGTCACCAACCACCTCCTTGCTCTCCATGTGCCTTAGCATGGTTCCCAGGAGAATCTGCTCCATGACCTTGACAGGCACAGAGGTGAGGCTGACCAGGCTGTAGTTGCCCAGGTCCTCCTTGTTCCACTTTTTAAAAATTGGGGTTATGTTCCCTCTCTTCCAGTCATCAGGGACCTCACCAGACCGCCACGATTTCTCAAATACAGTGGCCAGTTGCTCGGCAACTTCATCTGCCAGTTCCCTCAGGACCTGCGGATGGATCTCATCAGGTCCCATGGACTTGTGCACCTTCAAGTTCCTCAGATGTTCCCGAACCTGCTCTTCAAGTACAGTGGGAGGTTCTTCATCCTCACAGTCCCTGCTTGTGCCTTCTACAGCTTGGGTGGTGAGACAAGAGCCCTTATTGGTGAAGACTGAGGCAAAAAAGTCATTGAGTACCTCAGCCTTCTCCATGTCCTGGGTAACCAGGACACCGGTTTCCTTCCAGAGGGGGCCTACATTCTCCTTGGACTTTCTTTTGTCCCCTACATACCTATAGAAGCTTTTTTTGTTGCTTTTTATATCCCTGGCCAGATTCAATTCTGTCAGGGCTTTAGCCTTCCTCACCCAATCCCTGGCCACTTGCACAGCCTCTTTGTAGTCCTCCCAGGGTACCTGTCTCCGCTTCCACCCTCTATAGGCTTTCTTCTTCACTTTCAGTTGGTCCAGGAGCTCCTTGCTCATCCACGCGGGCCTCCTGGCCTTATTGCCCAACTTGTTCTTCATCAGGATGCACCTCTGCTGAGCTTGGAGGAGGTGCTCCTTGAAAGTGGGCCAACTTTCCTGGGCCCCTCTTCCCTCCAGGGCCACCTCCCATGGCACTTGGCCCATCAGGTCCCTGAAGAGGCCGAAGTCCGCCTTCCTGAAGTCTAGGGCAGAGAGCTTGCCATGTAATTTCCTCGCTGCCCTGTGGATCTTGAACTCCACCGTGTCATGGTCGCTGCAGCCAAGGCTGTCCTTTAGTTTCTCATCCCCCACCAGTCCCCCCCTGTTGGTGAGCACAAGGTCGAGCATGGCACCCCTCCTTGTCGGCTCCTCTGTCGCCTGCAGGAGGAAGTTATCGTCCACGCATTCCAGGAACCTCCTGGACTGCCTGTGCCCTGCCGTGTTGTCTCTCCAAGAGATGTCAGGGTGGTTGAAGTCCCCCATGAGGACCAGGGCTTGTGACCGTGAGGCTGCTCCTATCTGGCTATAGAGCGCTTCGTCCGCTCTGTCCTCCTGGCCAGGCGGCCTGTAACAGACCCCCCCCACCGTAACGTCCCCTGTCCGTCCCCGTCTTCTAATCTTGACCCATAAGCTCTCTGTCAGCTCCTTCTCCATCCCCAGGCGGAGGTCCACGCACTCCAGGCGGTTGCTGATGTAGAGAGTGACACCCCCTCCTCGTCTCCCCCTCCTGTCCTTCTTAAAAGCCTATATTCTTCCATGTTGACACTCCAGTTGTACGAGTCGTCCCACCACGTCTCCGTGATGCCAACAAGGTTGTAGCCCTGCTCGTGTGCATGCATCTCCAGCTCTTCCTGTTTATTCCCCATGCTGCGTGCATTGGTATAGAGACACTTCAGCTGGGCCCCCGACAAAGCCGACTTGCTGGCTGGAGCGACAGGAGTTCTTTTGGACCGCAGTTTAAGTTCATTTGCACATACCCAAGATCCTTCCTCAGCTTCTGGACCCTCGGTGCTGGCACTGGCGCCATGCTGACAGCAGTGGGCTGAACTGTGCTCCCCCCTCCCCCAGCAACACTAGTTTAAAGCCCTCCGGACGAGTCTGGCAAGTCTTCGTCCAAACACACGACTGTATGACTTGTTAAGTGTAGTTGAGTGCAGTGGGAGCCAGGGAGGGTGCATTGTGATCATTACATTTTAATAGTCTCTGCTTTTTTTAATGGAACTCATGTATATGCAGTCCCTTCTATACATCATGTACCACTGTAGTCTGAGTTTTGGATTAACATGTTTAAATCTCCAGTCTGTGCTTAATGGCAAGATGAAGAATGATGTTTTTCTGTCGGTCCTAGGAAGAAAGCATATCAAAGGTATTATTTGTGGTGGCAGCATGCTTTCTAGACACTTCCTATCTTAGAAATTACTTGAGAGAATTATTAACTATGATTTATACTTGTATGACTGGAAAGAAACAAAATCAATTAGTGCTCGCCATTATGTAGCCCTGAGCTAGTAATATATAGGCAACAGATCCTATCTGTTCTTTTGGGATTGCCAATTATCCAGCTTGGACGATACTAATGCTATTAGTATTAGGGACACAATTCTGCTAGGAAAATTCCTTCAGGACAAAGCTTGGCATCTCTGATTTCGGAATGGAAGGGTTGCAACAAGAAAGGAAAAAGGAAAGAATGAAACTTAACCACCATTTTAACTAAAAAATTGCCTTTGAAACTGAAAAATGATGGTATTTTGTACCGAAACATTAGTTTACTTAAAAAGATATAAACATATACATTATCACAATAATGATGCATATCCCTTATAATTAGCCAATTTTCTCCTCTCTACAAAATATCTAAGTGATGGAATTGGAGCAGACAGAAATTTTACTAAGTAATTTAATTCAAGTTGTGTCAGTCTGAAATAAGAATAGAGCAACAAAAAGCATTCCTTCCCAGGAGCGAGGAGCTGCAAAATACAACGACACATACAGTTACAGAGTGCAGTGAGGTCTGTATGTGCCCTTCAACACCTCCCGTGGTATTGTCTGAATCCCTTCTGCTCTGCTGGACCGATGACAGACAACAAGTCAGATGCAAATCTTAGCAGTGGCTCCAATGTCCTGTGACAGTTGTGTAAAACCCATGGGTACATGATTCTTCCTTGTGTCCTGCCCTCCTGTTCAGGCCAGGGCTGTAGCTGCTCTTCACTTTCACATTCAAAAAACCCCAAAATCTTGTGCATAGCTAATTCCAGTATCTCAGCTAGGGATTTGGAGGAACATATGTGAAAATAATGCTTCACAATTGTGTGTGATCCATACTCTTCAGAATTACAGAGAACCAGGGGCACCACTCACCTATCCTGGCATAGCAGTGCCTCTCTTATTCACAACACCACTCCTGAAACCTCTGATTACAGAACACTATGCCAAATGTTTTCTTTCATTCACCGTTTGGTTGCTCTGTGTAAAGAACCTTGAAAAGCTGCGGAAAGAAAAATCATTTTATCAGTTTTGTTTTGAAAGATTTGGAAGAAAAAGCAGAGAGCATTCCTGAGACGCTGCAGGAATTCAAAGCTAAAGAGCAGACGAGCCAGGGAGGAAGGCTCACAGTTACAGATCTGTGTCTGGTTCACATTGCTGGGATCTCAATGGAAATGGTTTTACTGATTTTGCTGAGTCATGCCCTTTTACCAGCTAGGGTGGCATTATGCCATTGCAAACCGGGCAATAAGACTCTGAAATTGGATATACGGAACTTTGGATACAGGGAGAAGTCTGGACCAGAACAGGTAATGGGATCCTGTTCAAAAGAGGGAAAATATAACAGGGCAGTTGGATCATTCCTGTGATGCAAAGAAAGGATGTAGGAACCTAGAGGCAACTCTATCTTCCCTTGAACTGAGTAGCTGTTTTGCCATAGCTCTTAACAGAGAAAGTGTTACAGCTGTTAGAGGCCAGGTTTTGCACCTTTCCATGTTATCGAGAAAATTCCAATTGACTTTAGATAGGGAGGAATTATGCCACTGATTTTGTAATACAGAAACAATGCTTAGCCTGTTTGTTTTGTGTTAAAACTGTTACAAGAGAAGAGCCAAGATATAAAAGGAATAATGAGTTGAAAAAGCAATTCAGTGAAACTGTGCAGCTGCTTTTAGTATCTATATGTTAAAACTTCCTTTTGAAATAGTCTCACTGAGCTTACCTGGGTTGTTTGAAGATAAAAAGAAGACTAAGAGTGGCATTTTCCGCAGGGATTTAGCCCTGTTCCTTCCCAAGTCAACTGGATTTCCACACTGGCAGATCAGGGAAGAGTAGTATAAAGAGAGCATAATCTAAACCAAAGCCCACCTACAACCCCCAGTCCAGTGGGAGTCCTTCCCCAGTGTCAATTACTTCAGATAAAAATTTTAAAGAAGGTCACTGTTTCTGTAGTTTTTTTATGGCTGACTGCAGCAATACATCTAATTACTGATATTACTCTGACCAGTAGTAAAAACACACTGGTAGTTAGATCTTAGTGCACAAGAAGCTTGAAAAAGTTATTCCAGCCACCTTGAATGATTCTTGATCTTGTTTGTTAAAATTATCCCGTAAATAATCAAGGGCTTCCAAAGACACAGGTCAAAACACAATTCCATTCCAGGCACACAGCTGGGACATGAGCATCCTGGTGTGTTTCATGGTCACTAAATACGTTGTGAATGTATTTGCCTGATTTGTTTTTTAAGCAGGCATTGGGATACAGTTGGAAAAGTCAGTTTATTGCAGGACTTTTCCAGGTCAGTTTGGAAGGCTGTTTCGTTTATACCCTTGCAGATATCACAAGCTCATTTAAGCCACGTACACATTTGAGTTTCTCTAGACTGATTTGTTTACTTTTTTTTTTAGAAAAAAAAAAAAGAACTCAGGACTCAAGAGCTGCTTGGAAGATGAACTTTCACACAGTAACACCCTAACAGGTATCTCTGATCTAACTGGAATAGAGGAAACCTCTTTAGATATCAGGGCTCAGTGGGAGGGTTTTACTGAGTTTATCTGAACCAGTGCAGCTAAGAGATGCCACAGAGAAATCCTGTATGACAGCTCAGAGAAGAGAACACCTTCAGATGTATTAAAAACTTACACTTTCTTATTTTACAACTTGCTTTTGTAGTAGATCATCTCAGCTGGTAATCCATTACCTTGTTTCTCAGGCACATGGAATAGAGAGGTCTGTCAGGCCATGAAAGCGAGACAAGGCTGGTGACCACACAGTTGTGGCATGCTTGTCTGCTGCAGAGTTCATTGGAAGGGAATGCCAAGTACCACTTAAAATGAAAGGTATTCCTCAGAGAGCTCTATGGTTCTCCAGAAAGCACTGAGGGAATCTGTGGAGGACAGTGCTGGTGTTACCACTGCTCTCCCATGGAAGGTGAGTAACAGGCTGGTGGGTCTATCTTGTGTTGGGCGTTATTTGACTGCAGTGCTACGCACACTCCCGTGCAGACTTGTCCAGTAAAGCTCTAGCTGGGGATGGAAGGAAGGAAATCAATGAATCATCAAGAATCAGTGCACAGCCCTTCCTGCTTTCTTTTGAGAGGTTTCGTTAAGCCTCTGAATAACGAAAGAAGTGAAAACACACATAAGGCCCTGGTAATTACTGTGGAGCTCTGCTTTAAGCAAATCATAGGTGGGGTGTTTTTGCAATTGTAGTAATGTTTGTTCATATAGCTTCCTTTGCTGCAATATTAAACTGCTCTTTTATCTCCACTAAATCAGCCACATTAGCAAATAAAAAGCTCATCTTGCATTTCAGCTACTGCAGTTATCTCCCACGAAGCAGTTCTTATCAGTTTACTAACTTTATTTTACCAACAAGGGTGGTGAAACTAAAACCAGGATGTGTCCCTCTCCGAATTCACGGTGTGAGTCTCGCGCACATGGCAATCCTCCAAGGGGAAGCCCTTGAAAATTGATCTGCAAAGTTTCTTACCTTTGTACTTGGGCACAAGTGTGCGCTAAAATCTGTGGGCAAATCTGTATGGGTGAGCTCTTGAAAATATAGCTTCAATAACATACTGCATTTGTTTACTTAATCTGTATTGTCTCATTGTTGTCCTCATCTTATTTTCTTCATCACCCTGCTAACTCTGCTGCAGTGGATTTCAAAGGGTCAGCAGTTCTAGGAGACAAACCCAAAGCCATTCTACAAAGTAGGAGTTCCATTCTCCTGTGAAAATATTTTCTCCTTTTATCTAAGGGATATTTTTTATGGTTTAAACTCACAGCAGTTGCCTTTTAATCTTTGTTTTGTAATCTTTCTAAGACGTGTCAGCAAAAACGTTTGCTACCTTGCTCTACTCACTGAGTAGGGTGGCTACGGTCTCAAGAAAGCTTTTTCCTCACGCTATACTTAGTGCCCCCTTGGATTAACTCCTTACCTCTCTATGACCAGTAAACACCATTATCCCACAGTCCATGGTTCAATCCTGCAGAAAGTGACTTACATAAATTCCTTTAGGCATACAAGTCTTACACTAAATTCAATTAAGGAATCCAGAAAAAAATATTATTCTCCATAAAACAATTCAAATGTAGTCACTAAAAACATCTGGACAGAAAAATATATAGTATGTTCACTCTGAGGACTCCTGAGACAAAAGCTGCCCTGGTCTGTAAGTAGTGAATTAAGATAAATGAGTGAAAGGTGTTCTGGGAATAACCTAAAATGACATTAAAAGGCTGTCCTAATCAAAATAAAAACCAGCTAATAAAAGAGGTTAGTAAAATGGTTACAGCTTTTGTGTATAGGCAAGGCTTGAGAAAATAAGAGCATAATTACATTTTTATTTAAAAGAGGACTTTCTAGGAATAGAGTTACACATTTGGTTTTGATTTGTGCTTCTGGTTTGGCTTTGGCTTTGGCTTTGGCTTCTGCTTAAGATTTAGCCTAGGTTTTGGTTTCAAGCATAGTTGTGCCCTGGAGTTATGCTTGTTGTGTTCCAGAGGGTCTTGACAAGGAAAACAGAGCCTCTTTAAAAGTAGCCCATTAAAATAGCTTGGTTTTATTTTTATCTTCCAGTTCCCTGTTAGGGCATCCTGTTACCAGATACATAGCAGAGACGAGCCCACTCCTTTAGCAGAAAAAGGCAGGTAGTTTTGGCTGCTGGAGTGTATGAGATCCCTGGGGCCTCAGGCGTTCCTTGTCTTGCAGGAGGTGGGAATGGTGCCACTGCATGCTTTGAAAGCTACGTGAGAGCCTGTGGAGCCGTCCTGGAGGCTAGGCAGACAGACAGGCCACAAGCGGCTTTTGCATAGATAACAAGTGGGAAGGAAGGAAGCAACTGGGGGAAATGCAGCAAGACCTGAGACAACTTCACAAACAGCTGGATGGAGGAAAGGAAGCAAGGCTGCGGTCCTAGGGTTGTTCTGGCGCTTGGGGCTCTGCCATGAATCCTGCCATCCTTCCTCTGCTCCACCTACAGAACGGCTACAGCAATAGTGAGATTTGGGGTTGCGTCTAAAATGGAACTAGAAAATTAGAGCCCTTCTGATTTTGTGTTTGACCTGAAAGTAAAACTCTTAATAGAAACTGAAAATCCTGGTGCTCTTATTTGTCCTTGGTTGAGAATGCACAGCCAAGATTTCAGACTTGAGAGACTAAATTAGGCTCCTAAACCCCACATTTAGTTGCCTAAATAAGCTGCTTTCCCAGAACCTGCTGGGTGATTACTGGTAGCAAAGATCAAGCTACTAATCTTGGTGACTAAAAAGGGTTTAGGACCCTAACATTAGACACCCACTTTTGAAGCATGGTAACATTGAGTTTTAGCCCATTTCTGATTTATGTATTTTTACTTTTGTGACCTTTTTTTCCAAATGCAAGCCCAAGACTCCTAGGTTCTCTTGATGTCTTGTGTTAAATAGTGTTTGCAAAATATTTGCCCTCACCCACCCCACAGCTCATCATGGAACATTACAGGAGTTTACACATATCAGCTGAAGGCTGCCAGCAGCTCTCCCTGCTTTTGCTGACCAAGGAAATGCATTTGGCAAAAGGTGATAACTGCATTAAACTGAAGGAGGCCTTTAGCCCCAGTAAAATAGCCCCAGCTTTTCCACATCTGAAATAATATTCCGTAGTAACTTAATAAGGAATATCAACCAGCTACAGAAGTGTGAGCACTATCTTCATTTTTCTCTCCTGGAAAATTATATATCTTGTTTTTATGATCTCCAAAAGAATAATTTGGCTAGTGAGACCTTAGCTGTGCAGGTTTGCCAGGTAGTCATATGGTCAGAACCTTCTCCAGCTGAGTATATATTGCATTGATTGTTGTATAAACAAGGAAAAATGTTACTTGTTATCAAGGCAGGTACAACGGGGAGAAGTGAAATTTGAGTGTATGAAGATGCAACAGAGAGGGGAAAAAACAAACAGAAGCAATGCCTGTTGCAGAGAAATGGATGGGGTGTCAAAACTATTGAGAAACGGGAAACAAAATGTTAATTCTCACAATACTGAAAGCAAGATAAGAAGTGTTGGCCGCGTCTTTAGCTCCATGGTGTCATGGGAGATGCACAAACCAGGGAGAACCGGCCACGTTAGTCTACGTGCCTTCCCTGTCCCTGCTAATTACCGTGACAAGTCTATATCCAATGGGTTATTCTTTTGTTAGGCTAACAGCTGGGCAGTCAGGTACCTGCAGATCACATTAGCAAGGTCATGTGTGGTTATAAGTGACAGTTGATTCCTGTATAAGGAGGAGCTTAGTTGCAGAATGGCAATATCAGGTGCTTTTGTTGACATGTAGATCACATCCGTCTTACCTTTTAAAGCAACTGTGACGTGTGCTTCCTGTTCCATGCCCTGCTACTTAGTATTGCCTACACTCACTTGTTTTCACGCACAGTGAATGTCACAGGCCAATAGTTCATCGAATTCACAATTAACTCAATCCTAGACCTGATGTGATGGAAAATTCCTGTAGTTGGTGGTATTGTTTCTAACTTGCAGCTCCCATTCTGTCCCATAAATTGAGCTAATGCCCAACGGAAAGAAAGATAATCTCTGTTCCATGTAGATCCCACTCTGAGTGAGGACAACATCCTAACATGTTTGGGAATGCGAAGTGAGACTGGAGTAGGGTGTAGGAGATTTGCAGAAAATAGAAATACAGAACTTCTATTCACTTGCCACAGTTCCTTCTCCAGGGCTTGATTCTGAGAACACTTGCATGTATAACTTTGCATGTTAAGATGTCCATTTGAATCTAATAGGAATAATCATTACGCACTCAAAGTACAGATTTTTTAACCTGTCACTAAAATAAATGTAGGATAGGTATGAGCAGAATTTTCCAAAATGATCAACCATAATGCTTCTCATTGAAATAGGTGAAAGGTTAGGTTTGGTTTTTTTTAATTGACTTCACTGGGAACACAGTTAGCTTGGTCTGAAGGGTTTGAAAAATGTGCCCTGTAACTTTGGCTAGAGAGCAGATCTGCCCTGGCTTGAGCGCAGAACTGGTCTGGCTGAACACCAGAAAACATTATTTTCAGTTAAATTCCTTAGCAAATATTCCTATTTACTCTCCAAAACATGTGCTGAAAGGGTATATATTGCTAGCTTTGAAGATGATCAAATGTCAAAAAAATTCTTTATCAAATAAATCTTTCAACAAAAAGTAGAAAAACCTCATTAAATAGCTTGCTATTTAGTGAAGATATTTTACAAGAAGGAATAAAATAAAAATATGGCCTGAAAGAAGCATATTTCCAATGCAATTGCAACTGTTGTCAGTAACCAGCAATCTAGCCTGGATGAAGACACCTCCCAGTCATTGTTATTCTTGAAAGATTTTGTGACTCTTCCTGTTTTGTTGCGGTGGTTGGCTCAGTGACTCACCCCAGGGCTTCCCAGCCAAACAACAGGGTCCCAGGGAAATGAAAGTCTCTCTAACACCAATTGCTACTGAGAGTTTAAAGTGCAGGACCTCTCCTTACCCCCCAAGGAAAGCAAGGAGTGATTGCCATAAACTACTCAATCAAAGTAAGGAGACCGCAGAGGCTGTGGGTTGTCAGTGAGGTATTGCTCCTCTTGCCCCTTGCTCGTTCGTATTCTGCCGGAGCAGTACTAATGTATAGAGATTACTTCCTGAAACACATGTACTTTCTGATGCTTTTTCCATTCAAGTACTGAGCTGATCCATCTCAGTTGTACAGCAGATCCAAGCATCAGGTTATACAGCGATTTCCAGCAGATACAAGCTATGTCGAAACAGTCTCTTCTTATAAGGCTCTGTTGTGAAATGAAGATGACAGAAAAGGGTTATGCCAATTAAATTAAATAAAAATCTTAAGAATCCTCAATGAGTACTTGAACAGTTGCCAACACTTTATATTTCTTCTAATGCAGATGAGGCTATTCTGCAAAACTGAACTTTCTGTCAGTACAGTAACACCCTTGCAAAGGAGGAGTCACATGCTATCATTACATCTGCTTCAGTAAACGTGATGATACAACGTGTCACTTCACAGGTTTTGGCTATTGCTACCCATCTTTTGTTAACATATGGATTTGATAGGCTGTGTATGATGAATTGCCACCTCAGCTAGCCCTTGATAGACTTTGCATTTCATCTTGTTACTCTAACCTCCAGGCTCCTCAGATGTGGTTTGCACACGCAGGCTGAAAATGGGCCTCCATATCTGTGGGTGATGACAAAAGTTAGATAATCAGTGGATTAATAAATCGATAAATGATACATTTTCCAGACTGAAATTCTACCTCATAGACTCTCAGGATAGCAAGGGCGCTACAGAAATGGGAGTCAGACCTCTGCCACAAACCATGGTGCATTATCTCTGTCAGATACTTAACCTGTTTTTACATGCTCCCAGTGACGGTGATACTCCTGTCTTCAGCCAAAATATTCAAACAGCAGAAAGTCAGATGAAAACAATATGCTGTAGTTTTATTGAGTGCTTACTTCCTTCATTAATGTGACTAGGGTACTGAGCCTGAAACTACAGTTTGTTGGACTGCATTGTCCCAGCCTTGTCATTGTTCCTCCCTTATCCCATCTCTCAAGAAACAAAAATAACTAGTCTGCAGAAGCATTTGATGTCCACCTGCTATTCCCAGCACTGAACAAAAATGAAAGCAAAGTATTAACTTCAGTCTCTGAAGTGCTGAACTTCAGAGTGTGACTCTGGTTATTTTACCGGAGCTCACTGGAGTTTTGCTTTTCAGCTGAGCTATGGAGAATAACAGTCTCCTAACCTGATACAACTGTAAAGGAAAATATGTTATCTTAACATGTCAGCACTTAATATGTAGGTTGCATGTGGTACTGCTCTTCATGGAGAGATGTAGGAGAGAAGCAATTTTTTAAAATTATTTTTTGCCTAGCCGTCTTCTCTTGGTACCCAAACTTATTTGCATAGGTCTTGACTCCAAATCAGTATTTTTTGATGTTGAATTGAGATTCGGTGGTGTTGCTGCAAACACCCACGGTGTCAATGTTCCTGAACATAGTTTTATAACTCCAAATATATGACAGCCTATACCATGAAGTTAATTTTAAAAGGTGACTGGCATAATATGTAGTAGTTTATTAACAGCTTTTAGTTACTAAAAGCATTTTCTATTGCTACTGAAGAGCTCTAAGTGCAGTACAAGGCAGCACAGAATGCTGGTAGTCCATTTTTGTCTGTTGTTTGGGTTTTTTTGTCCCCTTGAAAGAGTTTTAGTCTTGTCCACCTGTCCAGAACAAAAATTTAGATGAGTGTAAGCAGAGATTAATGTGAATTGGTGCATTCCTGATGACAAACTGTACAGCAATATAACAAATTACCAAAAGCAGGTATATGTGAAAATTTTTATGCATTTTCCAGCTATCTGTGGAAGATCTGAAATACTTGCTTTTCACAGGGGCCCAAGATGCTTTTATTTTCAATTGGCTACTTACTCCCCAACTATTACATCCTGTGAAAAGCATTTAGTCCCTTCCATACTGCTGAATAAATTGGAAAGTAGAAATGCAGAGAACAGGAAAATGTTCATGATATCTGTGAAGGGGCAGATACACAGTCTGCTAGGAAGCTGAAATGCGGGGGGTATATTTTGGCACAGAGATTTTACCCACTTTTCTTGGTGATGTTGTTTCCTTATCAGACCGGACATGCATTGTATTTTGCATGTGTCAAAAGTGCTTGCCAGCAGGACTCATTCCGAGAGCGACAACAGGAAGTCTGAAATACACCAAAGGAATGAAAGCTTGGGAAACCAGACACTGAGGAGCAGCAGCAATAGCTATTCTGGATAAGGAGGTTAAGCCACAAAGAGTTCAAGCCTATCAATGCTGGAAGTTGGATTGGAAGAGATGGTAGATAGCTGGGGAAAAAAAAAAAAAAAGCATGAGGAAACATGTCAAGCAGAGAGGAGCTGCCTTAAGTTCAGGAGTGGCTCTGTGCAATAAAATGTTTCCTAGGCGTTGTCTTGGAGCATAACATAGTCTCAAATTCATAATATGTGAATTCTGGCTTCTTGTTATGAGTTCTAGAAAAAGCTGTTCATTATGAATTGTCTCTTTACCTCATTTCTATGACGGAGTAAGAGACGCAGGAAATGAGTGTGCTGGCCCAGCAGTCCCTGCATGCTCTGCCCAACATTAAATGCTGTGCTGCTGCCAAACCTCTTGTAACTCTCCCTTTTTCCAGCCCCATGCCCTGCAGCTCAGAAGCTCCCAGGGTCCTCTAAGAGTCCTCTAAGGAGCCCAAGCCCCGCAAATCTCACAAGTGGGCAATGAGGAATATGGACACATTTTTTTCAGTGACTCCTTTAAAAGTGGAGGAAAACATAGGCTTATAACAGATGCTGGGATACTAGCATAACCATAGTGCTGGCTGCTGAGAAAGCTATAATACTGTGTTGTATTTAGGTACAATAGGCTCCTTATAATGTGATATTTTATAATGTTCTAAGATGTTATTTTCTGGCACTATTCATCTGAAAACAAAGCTGACACTGTTCAAAACTATAGCTTAGCCAGACCAACACATAGAGTATCCCCTCATGGGACTGATGAGAAACCTGATAGATTTTTCCAGTGCTTGTGCAGAGGAAACCAAATGGAAAAGAGAAGCCACAAAAACTCAGCTTGGCAGAAGCTTAATGTCCAACGACATCTTGCCCAGGAAAACTGACAAGTACAGTTGGAACAGAAGGTACATCTCACTTTTCAGTACTGAGGTCCACTGCAGTCTCATGCTGCTGCCTATTTTTTAACCAGGCCCAAGAAAAATGAACTCATTGCAGTTTACCACAACAAAGACGAGATACATGTCTGGATAGATAGTGGCTGGATTTATTCAGCCTTTTGGAAAATAAAGGCATGTTTCAAACACATACTTCTGTTTTGTTTCCTCCGAGACAGCCAACCATATAATCATTCCATGCATTTCAAACATGAGAAAGTGAGACTGACTCACTGTTTCCCATTTCATTAGCTCAGGACAGGATGCAAAGCCTATAAACACATTCTGTGTGAGTCTTTACATGACATGAAGTTCCTTGCTCTAAGTTTGCAAGCACACATTTTTTTTATATCCCTAGAATGACTGTTTATGGTCTCTCTCTTCCAGCTCTCCTGACTCTCCATATGTGAGCATGAAATATGACTGGAGCAGCAGTACCTTTCCCTCCGTAGCTTTCTTCTCTCTGCTACTGTAGTTATGCTTAAGCTTCTTCCTGACCAGCAAGATCAAAATATCTATACATCAGTAACTCACCAATAAAGAAAGAATGGACCTAGAATGATATACTTAGAAGGACCTTGACTGTTAAGTAACACCTTGGCACTCCAAGCAAGAAGCTCACAAAGTCAAGGGACAACCATAGGGTGACCAGTCTACAAAAACAACCGAGTACACAGCTTTTCAAGTACATAATCTAGATCTGAGTAACTCCTAAAGCCAATAAACCAGGTCATTAGGTATAGCGTAAATAAGTGTCCTTCCATTAAAATATATTGTCTACTGGATTAGGAATAAGGATTGAGCACAAAAATGAGACTGTCTTCATTGATACCCAAGACTCACAAGACAGTGAAACAAATTGACTCAGGATGGAAATATAGCTTTGGGAAAAGAAACACGAAAGGCATAAGTGCAGAGCCCTCTATCTATCTCAAGTTTTGCTAGCAGCAGCAATGGGAGCATACAGTAAGAGAGAGATGGACAGAGGTATCTCAGGAGAGTAAATTTGCTGCACCCTTTTGACAGTGACTTTTATCTACTGAATACCTCAAACATAAAACATCCTTTGAGAGCTGGTACTCTAGCAGAGTAGCAACTCCATTCTACAAATATTGTCCTGCCTTGTATCAATTGCAAGTGAATAAACACTGAGCCAGTTCCTTCAGACGTATTTTCACTCCCTGCAGTACATAAACAGAGTTCCAGGTATGAAAGAGTAGGGAAAACATGCTCTGCAGTAATGGATATCCTTACACAATCTGTTGGTATTGCAAATAAACAATACCCAAGCCCGATAGTTAGAGTTGCAGTAATTCTGTTAGATCTGGCCTTGCAAATGTCTTTCGTAAAAAGAGTACTGAATGCAGACTAAATGCATTTTGGTCTTTAGTACCTACATAAAGGCATCTAGGCACTTAGAGATTTAGTGGAATTTTTCACATTAGCAGCTGGCTCTGAATCAGATCAATGACATTTAAACATTTCTGTGCTACAGAGAAAGGTGGCTGTCTTGGTTTTTTAAGCACTTACATTTGCAAGCCTGATCTTTCGTATTTTTAATATTATTGTGTGCAGAGGAATTTGGGCACTGACATTTCTATTCCCTGAGATGTTCCAGTGCTTCTATAAAAAATTCAGAACAAAATATCTACATTTTTAAATGGTCCTCAGCATGAATTTTCAGAGTAACTTCTATACACGACCATCAAAAAATCTTGGGTTTGTGCTGCTGTATTCAAGTTCTTTAGAGTTCTACTTTAGATTAAAATTTTAATATATGTTATAGACTAAAACAAGTACTTTTTAAAACAATGTGAAAAAGAACAGAAAACGTAACTAAACAATGTATTTCTACACTGTTACAACTGCATTTTTCAATGTAAATTTACCCTGCTTATGGGAGTATAACAAAATGTACAGGTAAGTCATAGGTAATTTCTGATAAAATATCACTTTAGATTTATTTGTTGAAATACAGATGTAGCAAAACAATAGGAGTTTGAGATTATCTTGCTCTTTCTCTATCATTGTGCTATAAGAGTTAAAACAACCGTCAGTGGAAGGGATAGCAAGCATCAAAGGCAGGCTGACAAATTTAGTCAGTGTTTTTGTTCCTTCACTTTAGTAAATTATCAAAGACTGTATATCTTTGTATCTTTTTTATTTTAGGAGTTTTTTTTAACACTTCAACAAATTTGCTCTTTGCACCCATGTTGGAAATGGCCAGGAGCCCACAGCAAGGCAGCATGGCTATCCATGTTATTTCCTGTTTTATGCAGTAGTGCTTCAAGAATATTGAACGACATATAAAATTTTTACATTCTTTAAATCTGAAGGGGATTATTTGAACCTCATAGGAGAACTGTGCATAAAAAGGTAATGTTTTGCTCCAAGCAATATGAATAAGAAAGAATATATAAGTACAGCCTGAGACCAATAAATCTGTAACTGCAAATCCACTATGGCAGTAAATGGTTTTCCTTTAATAATGAAATACCACACTGGCAAAAATAAATATATAACTGAGGCTACCCCAACCATTATTGGACTACAAAATAACAGTATGTTAAAACAGAGAGCCCTTTCATTCTCTAGAGTGCTGTTTGGTCACATTTCAAGTCTTCTCCTGCAACTAGGAGGGCTAAAATCTTACTTGAAAAAATGTGGAAACTGAGACTGTCACACAGTGACTTGTTCTGGGGCTTAAAGCAAAACTCCAGATATTCCAGCACTGGCAGTAATACCACAGTTGACAGCAGAACGGATGACCAAATTTCTCTTTATAAAACAAAGCATGAGTTGGCACTGAAGCTAAGTTTCTTGGTTTGAGGAAAGAAAGAAAAATATTTATTCAATAAAGGGAAATTTATTTGCCAGTAGGGAGAAAAAGAGAAGATTTCTTTTTAGTGACAACATAGAGGAATAATCTTTTGCTACAAAGATTGCTAGAAGTTTTTAAAACCTTAAATGGTTTCTTTTTAAAGGGAAAAAAATGTTTTCATTGACAAGAGTTGTGAGAATCTCTCTTCTGCAGCTCAGATACTGCAGGCCAGAGTTTTTCTTTCAGTGACTTATTTGAGCAGTTTCCTTTCTATTCCTATTATTCCTTACTGTGTGTGCTGCTCCTATTTGTACCAAGTTTGATCTAGCAAAAGTTAGCTGTCTTTGATGTAGATGTTAGCAAGTGTCTCAGAGGGGCACAGTTCTCTTGATGCTTCAGGGAGGCAGTAAGTTGCCTTAGGACTCTCACTTAAGGTGCATAACATGGTATAAGGCAAAGACACTTGGCCCTTTCTCTTTTTTTCCCCTCCTGACCCCTTGCATGAAGTTGGGGAGCCTTTTCTACCCTTGTACCTGCAATATGGGTAGCTGCTCCAGGGATGCAACACTTTGTGCCCTTTCTGCCTTCAGTGAGTTGCAGGTAACCGTCACCGTCATCATCTTCAGCAGCAGCAGCACACTGAGGACTCCTTGGGATGCTGCTACTCAGATGAGTAACACTGAACCAAATCAGTACTCTCTTAGGCGTTCAGATAGTTTCTCTGGGTTTTAAAACTCAAGGAAAGGATCCTGTCCTCAGACCTCTTAGATTTTGCAGAGGTTTCATTTCAGTCAATAAAATAATATTCCTTTCTGTATCCTTCTTCAGAATTAACATTTCAGGTGGTGGTTTGGCAATGCAGTAAATAAAAGGTTAGATTCCTTTTTATCGCATCAGGAACAGCAGTAACCTGGAATGAATTCACTCACCATGTACAGATTTATCTTTTTGTTTGAAGGCTTTCTGCTGCAGTAGTTACTGCTTTTCTAGCCCATTCTAACTTTAGGTCCTATGTCGGCACAAAACTAGCATAAACGCAGAGCACTGGCACTAACTCCCTGCCATACGCTCCAATCAACTTGACAAAAGTGTCATTGTGTGGCCCACCTCTACTCTGAGCCAAGTTTGTATTTCTGTGTGACACTTTCCAATGACGGAGAAAACAGTCTCGCTAAGGAGAACTTACATGTTTGCATCTCTCATTGATGCAAATACCTAAAGTTTGTCCAAACGAAGTGCCAGAAATTCATTGTCTATCATCAGATTTCTATTGAGCACCAGCTTAAGATGCAGAAATGTAATTTCTTTAACCAAACAAAAGTTGTTCCACATGTGATACTGAGCTGCTACTGTTTTCCTCATCCCATGAATAAAACAGTACTGTTGGAAGCACTGTGGCTTAGCTCCTGCGAGTTCCTGCGTGCAAAGCCGTTTGAAAACTTCCCCTTATAGTGAGAAACAGTCATGAGGAAAAAAAACCTCTCAATTACTGCAATAAATAGGGTTGACTATTTAATGAGCCAGGCTGTTTGTGAGGTCAGTTTTTCCACCAAATTTTCCTGAGAGTTGACAGAGAGGGAGATGAGCAAACATACTGCACCTCATTCTCATTGTGGTTGAAGTTTCGTGATTAATTGCCATTAACTGCCTTGAATCGTTAAGGAACAGAGCACAAGAATATTACGAGATGACATTTTGATAGCCTTTAACTCTAGAGCTCTGCTCAGGTTTCTTCTAGAGAAGCTGGAGAAATGACTGTGAGAAGGAGGGATACCAAGGTTTCCCACGTCAGCAGGTCCTGAGGAGAAGAGAGTGATTCTGCACTGGCTTATTGGACAGCCCAGGTACGAGGCTCACTCTGGGGACTGTATTCCCATCCCATGGGACAGCAAGTAGCTATACAGAAGAATAAAAAATCCTTTCCATTACTAATGGAGCAGACGCAGTCAAGGCTAGTTGTAACTTTTCAAATTAAAAAAAATAAGCAACCCAGTTTTCATTTAAAGAAAAAAAACCACACCGTCCAGCCCTAACTGGGAGCCCAGAGCCTCTCCCTGCTGGGGCACCTTGCTGGATTCACTCCCTTGCCCTGTGCTGATGCCCCTCACATCCTCCCAGCTGCAGGACAGCAGCTCTCTTAGGGAGGCACTCTCTCTGCCTTTAACATGAAGCAGCTGTGATTTTCACCAAAACCACTTTACACAACACAGGCTCTTGTTGCTTGTTTTGCTCCTCTGTGCCTGGCTGCATGATCCCCCTCTACCTGGGCTCCCTCGCTGCTCATAAATATTCAGTTTAAAAGTATCCCCAGCTACAGTATGCAAGTTGGTGCTGTATAGTATATTCTAAAGAAATATTTGCCTCTGTTCAAAAACCTTCCTGACCTCGGGGCCAAAGAAGAACAAAATAATCTATTAACAAAAACACAGTTCACTGCCAAAGAAAAGGAGTTCCTGTAAGGACTGAAACAATAAATCTCCTCCGTACTGAACTCCCAGAGGGAGTATGTTGTGTTTCCTCCTGTTCTTTATCAAAGTCCCCAAAATAAGCAGGAATGGGCAGTGACTAGGCACAGTCTCTACACACCTTTTTCCATGGAGTAATTAAGGCCTGCCTCAAAGTGAGAGAGCACTCCCTGCCCAGCTGTGCAAGGCAGAGCTGACAGCCCCACCACCACCAAGTATGAAGCTTCTAGGGATTGCCTTCTTTTTCCTAGCTGTATTCTGTGTTTGCACTGTGGGAGGTAAGTTCTTTGGCTTTTTTTTTGAGTAGACTTGTCTCATTTGTGGGGTGTTTTGTGAGCAAAAGCTTAGCTGTCAATAGCTGGATGCTTTTTTTTTTTTTTTTTTTTGTGTGTGTGTGTGTGTGTGTGCGCAGTGATTGAAAGACTGTATGTTGGAGGATAAGGAGGTACTAACTGGTAGTTGAGTTATATGTGTTCTGTGAAAAACTTTCCTGCCATTGTATTTTTGTGACAGCTCTCTTTCTAGGTGTCATGAAGCTCCTCAATCTGAGAGGAGTTAAAAGCAGAGGTATATTTACAAAGGTTTTCTGTTCTGCTTTTCTTCTTTGAAATAAAGCATCTTTTGTAGAGGTGGCTTTAAGGGGGGAATTGAAATGTCTGTCAGATTTTGCAAATACTGCTCTTGCAAATCAAGTCTATCCTGATGGATTTCCCTAGCACTATGCCAGCAATAAGTTTGGCCAAGGGTATGTCTCAGAAATTACCTTTGTTTTGCCTGCAAAGATAGAGTGTCTTACAGCATTTATTGAGTGTTAAATATTGAGGGATGCATGCCTAGGGATGATATTAATTACTGAGTGCAATATCTTTTTAAAGTGATTCTCAAATGCACAGATTTAATCAAACTTTGTGGTGCTCATATTGTCACTGAACTGTTGTTTTTATTATTCTTTAGTTTGAAAGATCGTACTTTTACAGTAGAATTAACTAGTAAAACCTGAAAAGGCGAGATAAACTGTTGTAAGAAAGGCCAGAGTCTATCACCACCTTTATCAAAAGGTACAGTTGAAGTCAAATCTGCTAGTTTTCTGTAATTTTATTTATGGCCCTTTGTGTGAATACTTGTAACCAAAGCTTCCACAAATGTCTATAGATGGCCTGTAATGGATTTTATGAATCAGAAGTTTAAAAATTCTTAACACTAGATTGACTGATCAAAAAAAAAGTTAATCAGCTTTTGCCCAGATTTTGTGTTAAAATCTAGAAATGTCTTTTGTGATGTAGCTTACGCTATTGCTTGGGCCCACTGCTGCTAGAAAGAAAAAAAAAAAATCAATAAAGGAGATTAAAAATAAGATTATGCCACAGAAAGAACTGCTTTTAAAAATATGTTAAGTAAGTATAAGCCCTGAAAGTCTGTGTCGAGCTACTATTTATTCTCTGTCTGCTACTCCTAGTAAAAATAGCCTTCCTGTCATTGTTGAACCTTTAATTTCACAACTTCTGAAAAGCAAAGCGGAGTTGGATCAAAAGGAGCATATTTAACACAACAGTCCATAAAGCTTATCGGAAAGCAACATGCAAAGGTGGGAGGAATTCTGTCAATTTTATACAATCCTTTCTTTAAAAAGGATTTTTCCTCCTCTGCA
Source organism: Chlamydotis macqueenii (assembly GCF_036417535.1). NCBI lineage: Eukaryota > Metazoa > Chordata > Aves > Otidiformes > Otididae > Chlamydotis > Chlamydotis macqueenii. The sequence goes on from NC_141559.1 coordinate 28,604,893, forward strand.
TGACTTGAATAGGGCAGACCTGATGACAGTGAATAAGCAAATTTCATATAGGATACATTTGCTCTGAACAATTTTGGTTCTCTAAAAGCATATATTTTTAAAATGCTTTATTTCAAGGTAGACACGGTAGTGAAATTCTGTTGGTAAATTCACATTAGAAAATTAAGACTATGTGTGGGGAAATTTGGAGTATATTTCCATCTGCCTCGTGAAAGAAAAATAATATAATCTGGTCAAGCTTCCTTCAGGCTACCCCACGCAACACCTGTTAAGACAGAAGCAGTTTTATTGTCTGTTGTATGAGACTGGACCGAAGTCTTTGGATTTCCACTGTTTGTGATCACTAATGTGTCCTCGACATCTGGACTGTAACAGTGAGATCTTAGAATCTGAAGAGAGGAATGGATCGTAAGGAGGCTGACACCAGTCTCCCTAATGCTCAGTGTCCCTTTTTTGAGCATTAGAGACAGCAGCAAGACATTTCTCCAGTTGCTTAGAAACACTTTTAGTATTTTTAAATTATGCTCAGTAAAATTTAGAGAAGGTCAAATCACACCCTGACGTTTTAGTGCTCCCTCCCCCAGGCTTTGGGGTAGTTTGTCTTCAAAGCTTACCAAGACACATAATGTGTGGGTTTGCAGCCTCTTCACGTAACACAGCCAAGCTGCCTGTCTTTGTATCTTTTGTAAATCAAGCAGAAGTAGACAAGGATGTTTCCATTGTGGTTAGTAAAGAATACTACTAAGTCTCCTGCGGGGCTTCCAAATTTCGTGCCTTGTCTTCAGCCTGTATGTTGGTGATGCTTTCTTGGTCATTTTCTAATTCATCTTCGGATCTTGCATCCTCAGAAGTCCCTAATGTTTTGGTGGGATCTACCCTCTGTCAGCAAATTACCAGAGGCTCAGTTATGTACAGATGCAGATGCCGATAGCCTCCCAACAACTTGTTCCTCGTCTCAAGGCTTTTCTCAACCCTTTGAGAGCTAAATGACATGCTTAAAGCAGGAACACCTTCATGCTCATCCTGAGATGCTCAGTCCTCCTGGCATATTGCACTTTATTCTTACCTGCTCCAAAACATATCTCAAATAGAAATGCTTTTGCGTTGGTTCATAGCATTTCCAGCTTTAAACAACAGACAGAACTGGAATGGGTCAAAGAATATATTGCCAAAGGATAATAAGCAAATATAAATGCTCTTGAGTCTCCATTAAGATATAATTAATTTGAAAAATGGGTAAAGGTGATGTTTGTTCCTCTAAAATAAGAGGAGAGAGGAATTGGCATGTGCTTAGTGGTTACATCTTCCTGTGCCTTGGCCTTGTAATACAGCATGGTTATGGCTACGGCTACAGAGCATAGCAGAAGTCCTCCACAAAGTGCTTGTAACTTGTAGCACACCACAGCTTCATTCTCCCTCAGGCACCCATGTTTGTTTCTTGCAGAAATGACAGCAGAAAAGAGTGGGGTTGTGCTCCTCTTAGCATCAGTCTGGATGCGTTCGGGTTACGTGCTCAAATGTAGGAGCTGGAATGTTTTTTCTCATGTTCTAGAGGTAGTGTGGATTGGTTTATTAGTGCCTAATTAGTGACCCCTGTTGACAGCTGCCAGTACCCCTCTCCAAGAGTGCCCCTGTCAAAACTGATGGCACTACAAAAAACAATAAGGGTGCTTTTCATTTTGGAAAGGTAGGAGGAAACCTTGGCATTGAGAGCCCGATCCAAAGGCCACTGAAGTAATTTGGAACTGTTCCACTGCACTGTGGATCAATCCTAAGCTACGTGCTTCCCAATCTTCTTCCCGGCTAAGGGGATGCTTTGGAGCCTGGGACATCATGCCAACCCTACAACACAGCAGATTAATCCCGGCTCCCAGGCTGATAGCTTGAGAAAAGTTTGGCTAAACTGGGGCTCCTGTAGTGATTACACACATTTGCAGCTGCCTGAACTCTGCTCTTGTCGATGTTAACTATAGGAGATGGATAGTGTTTTCCATCTTTTGTGTTCTCAGCTCACAAACTTTCAAGTCTCTTAGTATTTAATTTTAAAAATTAATTTTTAACTAAACTGTTTTGAGCAGTTAAAGCTTTTGAGCATGGTCTCCCCTCGTTCTGGCTTATTATTCATGGCTGCACTCTGGGAGAGACCAGCAAGGCACAGACTCTCACAGTTGGATTGTTGTCTCATCTCCGAAAATTTGAGAAATGTGAATAGGCATTAGATAACCAGCTGCTTTTTCACAATTTTAGCTTGCTTGAAGCCAAACTTTGACTGTCTTGAGAGTTTGTGGGGGAAAGAGTTTCCTTTTGGGGGGGGGGGGGGCGGGAAAACCTTTCTCAAGAAATCAAATTGTAGTGCTGGAGCCTTTAACTGAGTTTTTACCCCTGTACAGATTATTTTTTTTTTTATTATTCATTCTTTTTTATTTCCCCCCACCCCACTGCCACATTCCTTTAATTCATTAGAGCTTTCCATATTGGGCCAGTTTTGCCTAATGGATTTTAAAGATGTATTTATGACTGGACAGAAGAAAACCACTTGTTCTAGCCCCAAATCCAAATGCAAGTTTACTGCATTTACTGAGGAGCGAAGCAGATGGCTTGATACCTGCTTGATAAGGAGATTATGATTTGCAGCCAAAATAAATAGAAACTGAATGTGAAGGGCAAGTTGCCTGCAGCATTCAGCTCCAAACCTGAGAATACATAATGCCATATAACATGCCCAACAAATGGTTGTCTTTTCTGAAAATTTACCAGAATGTTTTCTCTTTTATTTAGCTCGCTCTTTTATCTGGACTAAAACATAGAATATTTATTAATCTTTACTCCTTTATTAATTAGGAAAAAAAGATCTGCTGAGGCTTATATTTTAGTTTGGTTCTGTGGATTTTTTTTTCTAAATAGGAAAGGACCTTGAATTTGGTCTCCAGTTGTTTATACATCTGAGTCTTCTGTGAAAAAAAAAAACTGCGAAAATGCAAATTAAAAATAATCTTTAAGAAACTCTGAACCTAGAGAAGGGAGTATTTTTGACTGGTATACTTGGTAGCAAGGCTAACTTCAGAGTCTGAAGATAAGTAAGGGCCCACAGTAAAATCACATGGGAAAGACAACCTTATTACTTGTGTTGCTTATGAAGGCGGGGTGTGTTATTGTTTGTATTTTGCTGAAACAACTCACGGAAGACCTTTTAATGGTTTTATTTTGCAATTCTGTAAACAGACAGACAATGTTGGATTTGTGCATGTAGCAGCTGTTATTTCCAAATGTAAGTCAAGAATTAAAGACCTGTCCTCCCATAGAAGACAAACGTTTAGTTTTGGTTTCAGCTAGCACTCTAAAAATAGGTGTTTCAGATGTAAAAAGAAGAGTCAAAACCCTGAGTCTCACCATGTCCTGCCACGCAAGGCACCATCATTGTCCCAGCACCTGAGCTATTAGGTAGCGATACCTTGGCATTCATCTTGTGAAGGTGGATCCTTGGAAGCCCTAACAGTGGCATGCTGCCTCAGCCAGACCTACCTGCAGTAGGAAAAGTAGTTTGACACAATTTAATATGATGCTATCTCTATGCTGTGCCTTCTGAACCTGTCTCCCCATGTGAGAAAGCTGTGCTCAGATGATCACTTGCTGATACAATGGCTCTAAGGGAACAAAATTCAGTAGATGTGATCTGCTGGGGTACTGTCCCCTTGCAGGAGAGGTAGAAAGGGAGTAGGAAGCCCTCTGATGCCACCCACAAATGTTCTAGAAGCTGGTCTGGTGGGGTCCAAATTAATTCCAAATAACTTTTTTTTTTCTCAGCAGCTAGGCTAGACAGTGGCCCCTTTCAGGCCAGACTAATTAGCTAAAGCTCCAAAGGTTACGTTTCAAACTAGTAACAGGGAAAGGATTTTCTGACTGCTTTTATATGGAAAGTGGATATTTGCCTGACTTCGGTACAGGTGAAAGTCCTAGCCTGTTTATCAATACCGTATTTTTACAACAATTTTTAATCTCTTTTTTTCCAATGGCACTAACATGCTCCTTGGTATTAGCTGCATGTTGTAGATAGCAACGCATCTCAGGTTGCTGGAACCACAGAGCAAGTGGCACACAGTTTTGTATCATATTTATCTGTTGTAACCTTTCTGCCTTGTCTTATCACTCTAATGAAATTGCGTGTTTTGCCAGGATAGCAGCACTACGCCAGCCTTGCCATCTGAAGATTTCTACAAGATACGTAATCATTCTAAAAAGCACATTGTGTTTGTCTTAATGCCATGATTTCTCAGTGTGCTACTTGGTTTGAGGAGTGTCAGTGTAATCAAAACTTTAGGGTTAAATCAATTAAATCCCTGATTATATTAATGAGATGTTTATGCTTCCTGCAGATTTCTTCTTTCATGACGGAGGAGATTAATATTGTATTTGGGCTTGACAGGTTTGGCTGTTGAGGCAACAACTGATCAGAATGGCAAAAGCTTTTGGATTTTAGTTAGTCTGAGGAAAACTGTTCCAGGAGATTTACTAACCTTCCTGGCCAAGGATTCTCATTATTCTCCTCTGTAAAATACCTTACTTATTTGTTGAGGCATGTTTTCATTGCATGATAATTATTTGAAGTGATCAAAACCCCATATATTCCTTAACTTTTTTACTAGTTTTCCCACTTCTTCACATACTCAACATTGAATCTAAGCTTTTATTTGAAATACAGTGTTGATCCAAATGTTAATGCATATGGTGCCATCTATTCCAGCATGAGGACAGTCTGAAATCATCTTTCTTGGACAGATGAATTACCCCTCCTCATCTCAGCATGGGTTATATATCACAGCAATATAGAGGATGTAAATATCAGTGTTTGCAAACTCATTCAAAGGCTATGGAAGCAAAAATATCTCCAAACATTGTTAGGTGAAATGGTGAAAAAGTTGAGCATTGCTCTGGCAAGAAATGAGGAATTCAAATGTTTTCACTTCCAAATTCCCCATGTCACATCTGGTAGAGAATGGTGACTTTGGACACAATATATGTTTAATGCTTCCGCTGCCGTTTAAAGTTCCCAAAAGGCAAAATTTGGACCCTTTTTTCTTTGCCCAGGAATTATAGACTCTCTGAAACTCCTACCAAGTAGTCCAACTCTCATCTCCCCTTGACTCCTACAGATGGTCGTAAAGGCAGAAGTCTATGGCATGTCAAACTAAATGTTTGGGGCCAGCGTGCAATTCAATTGTAGCTACTAATTTCTGCACAGGACTGTTAAAATATCTTTCTGAAAACTACTGAATTCTTTGATTTATGGAGCTTTCTGAACATCCTGTGGAATTTAACTCTGCTTTGCAGAGTTCACACAAAAGTCTTGGAAATTATAGCCAGGACCAAAAGCTGGCTCTCCAGAAAGGCTGTTACAGTAGAGCAGCTTTAGGTTCTCTTTAGGAAAGCTTTTTCTTATAAGAGTAGTGTATTAATGTATTTGCTGTAGTTCACAAAGCAGAAAATGTATATACCAAACTGTTGGGCTTCACTTGCAACAACTTGCTAGAGTAGTTTCCAACATGTAACAAGAGGAAGAACTTAACTAGAGATCTATGCCAAATAACCCAGCTCCCAAGATGTGCCAGTGACAGCAAGGGAAGGACACAGCACAGGTATTACAGGCAAAAATGTCCTGGTGCAGGACTTTTTTTGGTTCTGTGCATGTTTCATCCTGTCTAGTTCAAATTACTTTAGAGGAATCCATTACTTCCCTTTGCATGCCATTCCCTTTGCTAATGGAGTGATGTGGCTAGTGTGTCTTAATGCTGTTGAATTCAAGTGAACTAGTGCACAATTTGTATTGCTGGTTTAGTGACATTTTCTTGTAGTGCACTGTCTGCTTCCTCCCTAATTGCTTTCACCTTGCATTTCCAGGAACTGGCAGAAAATACTGTTTTCAGGTGCAAAATGTGAAATGGGGATTGGTCATTTATGGGAGAAATGGCCAAGGGAGGAGAAGAGCAGAAGGGTTTGAGTGGGAATGGAACAATTCATTCCCAATAGTTGTAATTGTCATGGGGAATAAAATTACACTAATTGCCAATAAAAGTACAAGTGATGTATATAGCTGTTCACCAACATGAGATCATCAGCTCCCAGCTCACTATGACTTCCCAGGGCACTGACTGGAACCCAGAGTTTTGACAAGCCTGAGCATCCTTAACCATGGTCTGCTTTCTGCTCCACCAGGAAACTGGTTATCGGTGTGGGTGCTGGCGTCACTATCGCAGGAGTGCCCGCTGGTCTTTGATGGTGTAGGTGCTCAGTGCTGACCCTCTGCCTCAAGTGCTAGTCCTAGTAACAACTTCATTTTTTTAATTCCTACTTTGGAACATAAAGCATGTGAGAAAACCATTTCAGGTTCACATCTGAGGTTAGCAGTGGTATCGGATTGAATACTCATATTATTTTGAGTTTCTACTAATCAGCTTTGCAAGATACTCATAGACAAGGAAGTTGTCATCAGCTATATATGCCTGTTACAGAAATCAGTTATTTTCAAAGTATATCCTTTGTCCTTGCATATAACATAACTCCAGTGAGCCTGTACTCCACTTTGGGCTTGCAAAAGCCCATTTTGGGCTTTCTCTTTGAGATAAGATGTCCCTGCTCACTGCAGGGGGATTGGACTAGATGACCTTTAAAAGTCCTTTCCAACTCAAACCATTCTATGATTTAGCCTTTGTTCTAGACAATGTGAAAAAGATGAAGAGGTACTCAATTGGGCATGGCATTACATTAATTATAGAAGCAATTTACAGTGTTTCCACGGAAGTTTTCTGACGGGAACAGGTTTTTGATGCTCCGGAGGCTTTCAGAGCTTTGTCAGGAACAGAGTGGCATGGGCGGGTGTGGCTGAAATGAGTGTCTAGGCTGATCCCGGATGTGCTAAAAATAAATACATCACAGCAGACACTGCAGTGAACCTTTCCTGAATTATACAATCAGTCATGTTGCTGGAGATGCATTTGGATCGCAAACCTAGAGCAGAACTATGATCTTAGTAACTGCTGTAGCAAGTTGCAAAGGAGAGCCACTGATTGACCTGGGCTCAGCTTCCCCTCTGGCTGTTTTATATCTGCCCGACTCAAACACACTCTCTCCTGGGAAACAAAAATAGGTTTGCAAATAGCACGGTAAGGAAAAATCATTGTAAGCATTACCCGGAGAAGGACGTAGTTTTCTCTCCACCCTCTGGGTGAGGGTAACTTACACCAACGCTCCTGTTCTTTCCTGTTGCAGAAGAAGGGGCTCTCCTTTCTTTTTCTTGTTCTACTCAGAAATGCACAATATGTAAAAAGCTCTTTCTATATAAAACTGCACCCATTAAAGACATTTTCAAATTGATTTAGCATGACTAACACAAGGAGGGTGGCGGATTGTTTTCCATACTATAAAATAAACCTTAGTAACTCCTACCTTTTATCTTACACATGGACAGACAAATATATCACCATCAAAGGGTGACAATCTGGTAGTTTAAATAGCTTTAAAGGGTTTAATTAAAACCTATTAAATAGGTTTGACAGGTTTAAATAAAGAGAAGCGCAGAGCTTGGAGCCTTTGTCCAAGGCAGGCTGGAGTGCTGATGAGCATGCTGAGCATGTTTATTATTTTATGGAGTGCAAAAAATGTGCTCATCCCTCTGTAGTACACAGTAATAAAGATATCCACCAAGCTTCACATAGGAGCAGAAAATGCACCGAGAAAGCTTGTGATTAAAACCCCTTGAGAGGGAGTTTGCGTTTCTCTAGAGTCAATAAAAGAAACCATGAAACTGGCTGGTAAGCACCCAGATTTCTATGTCCACGCATGCAGGGAGGCAAAGTATGCTGTGCTTGTGTTGTTTCAGATACTCAACACAAGGGCACTCGTCCAACCTTTCTCATTACTGTTTTAGTTAAGGGGGAGCCCTCAACAACCTACAGCCACGTTAGCTGAGCCAGTCCTTGGCTTTTTCGGCATTTCTGTGTGGTGGCCTGTGCAGGAGCTGTTTGCTTGGTGATATGAGCAGGCTTTGCGAAAACAGCCCTGTTTGCTTCGGGAATTAGTAATTCCCAGCAGCTCTCTGCTGTTGCTTGGTGTTGGGTCATGCTAGCCACAGGCCTGGGCGAGCTGGAGAAGCGCTGGGGCAGTGCTGGCACCAAAGCTGTTTCCTGCCTCCTCCTCATTCCCCGCCAGAGAAACTGTAGCAGTCCCCTCCCTTTCCTTCCTCTCCTCAGCTCTTGCTGCCGGGTGCCTCCAGCCCACCCAGTTTGTGTTTCCTCTGCAGAGCCCAAGTCCCACATTGCTCCAATTGCTGTTGTCCGTTCCCAGGCCACACAGGAGCAGCCCTGCCCCTGTCTCCCTTTCCAGCTACGGAGCTTTGCATTTATGCTCCCCCTTCCCTAATGTCTTCCTCTCTCCCCTGTTTTCAGGTGCTTTTGCTTTCTGCAGGGAGGGTGCTATGCCCTTCTGGCCCAGGAGCATCTCCTTTCTGTCTTGGTGCCTTCACCCATGCCCCACGTTTCTTCCTACTCTTAGAATCACAGAATCATTAGGGTTGGAAAGGACCTTCAAAGGCCATCTAGTCCAACTCCCCTGGAAGAAGCAGGGACATCCCCAACCAGATCAGGTTGCTCAGAGCCTCATCCAGCCTGGCCTTGAATGTTTCCAGGGATGGGGCATCCACTACCTCTCTGGGCAACCTGTTCCAGTGTTCTACCACCCACCCTCTTACAGCAGGTCGACTCTGTCCTGTCGCACAAGCCTGCAAACCAGGACCTGGAGCTACAGTGGCAAAGTAGAAAGTTGAACTTAAATGCAAGATCTCAACATGGAGGATTTGTATAGTATGTTTTCAGTTTGCTGCTGAAGAGAGGCATGACTGAAAGGAAGGGAACAGTTTGGCAAGCGGGAGGTGGTTTCCCACCTCCGTAGGTGGTGGGAGTCACAGGCTTCCAGCCGGTTGGCATCCGGCAGCAAAGAACATGGCCTCTCTAGCCTGCCTTATGGTTTTTAGCATTGCCTGTAGTATCTGACTACATCTCACCGGGGTTCACCTTAAACGTGACTGGTGTAACTTTGTTCAAGGTCCACATAGTCCCTCCAGACGCTATTGTAAGATATTCAGAACGGAGAAAATCCGGAGGAGGGAAATGGCTTATGTCGCAGAAGGCTGCGTTAAGAGCGTTTGCAGAAGTGCAAAAGCATTGTGAGACACGACTGGAAAAACACTTTGCAGTTCTGACTCATGGTGATAATCCAGTGGCAGTGATCCAGCATGGGACTGTTATTAGGGACACAGCTTTCCTTTCACCAAGTGCTGTCACAGCGTGAATAGTTGTGTGCAGGTATTGATACAAACACATCTGAATGTGTGTGTGAGGCATGCCATGCCTTGTATATTGCTTTAGGATACTGAAGAAATATGAAGACTTGAAGGTTGTGTATTTTTTTTTTGAGTTTGCTTCAAATTCATGAAGTTTGCAAATGGCTTTATTTCATTTAACATCCTTTACTACACACTGTTGTCAGCTCCAGCCATTCACTGGATTACATCAGAACCTTGATTCTCACTTAAAATCTAGCCAATACAACTATAGAGGAAAGATTTAACATATGAGTCCTTAAGGATTAAATGTAATAGAATATTAGTTTTATCAAATTAATTCTTTTAGAACAAAATACCTGCAGGTTTTTAATATTTTATTATGTTTTTTTTTTAATATTTTGGAGTGTTTAATTTGTAGATTTTATATTTGTGATCTTAGAGGTTTTGAATAGGAAGAAAGGAATTTATGGTTTCAAACAATACAGTTAAAATTGCACTTAAGTCTCTTCTACATCCCAAATTGAAGTTTTTGTGATCTGGAAGCATCTATGCTTCCTCTAAGATTTTTTTTTGTAGTGCTTGATGGTTTTCTAAATAATTTGCATAGTATGGGTTAGTCATTTTTAGCCAACCAGCGACTAATCAATGACCACAATTCAACATTGTTGTTTGATTTTTGGGAAGCTTCATGTCGTGATTTCAGTCTTAACAAAATACTTCAGATGAAACTGAAAATACTACAAGGACGACTGTTCTTAAGATTTATCGAAACACTGTAGATAAACCCCTCTGCTCCTAGAAATGTGCCTGTCTTGAACCTGCGGATTTCCTGGCAATGCATTTCTCTTGGTAATAGGTAGCTCTTATTTGTGCAATTAGAATGGGGCGGGGGGGGGGGGGGGGAAGAGCTGTATGTAGTGGGAATAAAATAAACTGCAGAAATGTAGAGGGAGGACTGAAATAACAAGTTACCTAAAATTAATCCCATTCCCTGCTCTGTCCTGCATGACGACTTCCTGCAGTATTTTCAGAGGGTTGATTCTGCACTGAACATGTGCTCCAGACAAAGCAAAATACTGAGAAAGCTGAGATCGGTTGCAAATGCAAATGTTGCAACTTGTATCCATATTATTATTCTGCAAGATCCAAATGATAAAAACTGCAGATGCGGTTGAGATCTTGACCTGCCAATATCTCTGTTTCTTGCGTAATTCCATTAATGCCAGAACGTGGTGCCATTGTGTGTTGCAGTTTGTAGTTGTCTAGAAAATAAGAACATACTATTATTCCTCTTTTATCCATTGGAAAATGGGACACAGGGAGTGCCTACGTGGCAAAATCCATAGAAATACCCAAGCTGATCTGAATGAGGCAAATGAAGTTACAGAAGCTCCATCTAAACTAATTAAACTGTATTGTTCTACATAGACATTCCAGGGAGGACGGAGTAATCTCTACTCCGCAGTTGTAGCCGTTTATCTTATTTGTGATGATATATCCAGGTGAGCTGTAAACCAGCAAGCTCACACAGTATTTATGTTAGTGCAAGAATGCAGCGTGGATGTCACAGACATGCAGGACATGAGGTAGATCCTTGGAGAACTGGCGAGCACTGCATAATTACAAACCAGCCATAAGCATTGGTGGCAGCTGCTGTAAAGCATCTTTATTTGCGTCTGGGCAGAATATTACTCTGAAGCTGTGCAGGAAACTGAGCCTGAGTTTCCCGGACACCCAGCACTCTGTAGCACTTTGCCTTCTCCCCCTTGGCTGGAAGTGCAACCTGGACCTCTGCAACACATTACTAAGGCAGAAAGCCCAGGAGCACCTAAATGCTAAACCTCACTAGGCAGAAGGCCCATGTAGAAGGCCTATTTCTACATCAGGAATTAAACCTTAGGTTTGATCCCCAAATTAATGTATTCAGATGCACTCGAGTTCTGTTTGGAGGGCTTGAGTAGAATTTGAGCAGTGCCTAAAGACTTGTTTTTACTCCGCACATGGGAGGTGTTTGTGCAACAAGTGGTTGATGGGAGATGAACGATTCATCTAGGCAAATTTCTTCCCCCCCCCCCCCTCTGGAGGATGTGAGAACCTTTACACAAAAATGCATAAAAAATGCAGAAAAAAAGAGAAATTTTATTTCAAGGTTTAGGGCAGAAGGTCATGAACTGGGAAAAAAAGATGGGTGAGGAGTGAAAACAGAAATAAAAGAAGTGTAAGAACTACACTGGGCCTGGGGAAAGATCAGATAGTAGAACAAAGAGCTGAAACTGCAATAAATGAAGATGAAGGAGAAAATATAATAGACAACAGAGCTCCAAGGTAAACGTAGACAGGTTGTGTACATTGTCAGGCAGCAGCTATTTATTTGGAACTCTGAGAATATCAGTACCAGCTTTTCTCACAAGGACAGCTATAACTTTCTCCAGAAAGGACGAAACGTCAGATGAAGTGTGCAGTCTTCCCATGAATACTGCCGGAGCAGCTGTTACATGGGGCTCTATCATGGTCGTGGGGGCTGGCAGAATTATCATTTGCTTCCTGGAAAAATATCACTATTTATTTCCGGTGGTTTGGAAAGACAGAAAGCAAGAAAGCAACTTTGACTTCTCTGTGGCTCCTGTGTAATTGCAAAGGCCCAGGGTCACACAAGCAACCATAATATAACATAATATACAATAAACAAACATAATATAACAGTACCACCTGTAGATTCTGCTTTATAGCCTTGAAGCAGGGAATTAACATGGACAGGTTTCCTCAGGATACCTCTTTGATAATTGCTTCCAGCTAGAGCTGTTTGGATATTGATTTGGTTTTGAGCAGGAATATCTTATACTGTCATCAGGAAAATGGTTAAAATGCTAGTTTCTGGCTGTTACACCATCAGCTTGACACAGGCACCAAAAAACTTGCAAAGTTTCTGGTCCAGATTTCTGTTATCCATTACCTCTAGTTTCATCCTCAGTGGGTGTAATGAGAACTTTATTCCTTTGTCTGTCTTGCAGCCCCTCACCTACTTGGGCTTTTAAAATGTTTTTGTTTTGATTTTTTGGCATTCACTTTTGTATTAGCTGTTTCACATGGTGTTTTCAACTCAGTGGTTTCTACCCCGTAGTATCGTGTAGTGTATAAACTACTGATGTAATATCACACAGTCATTTCTGCTCTTTTTTTCTGTCTTGATTATAGCTATAGCAAGCACCTAATTAACACAAGGTCAAAACCCGCTTATCTTAGTCTTCCTAGTGTAAAGGTAAAAATAATGAGAGCGCGCGCAAGAGAGGGAAGAAATGATGAAAGGTTCAAGCTCAGACCTTGGAGACTGAAGCCTACATCAAAAGCTGCAGTTTGAGGGCTGCTGTGGCCATTGGTCAGCCCTGACTGAATTCAGGGGCTCCTTCTGAATTTTAAAAAAGGAAGTAAGTTCAGTGTTTCAGTTTGTTCATTTTGAAATAGTGTCTGATTACCAGATACAAATTATTGTACTGTTGCTTTAATTTTAGAACAAATGAACCATTTAAATACAAGCAAAAAAAAAGACAATAATGGGAAATTCTGTGAACCTGAAAGAAAAAAAAAAAACCACAAACCAACAGTTACTCTTTCTTCATTTTGGCCTTGTGGCCACAGGTCAAATGTTTGTCAAGCTCTTCTTATTTCCTTCTTATTTTTCCCTGCCACCTTTATTGTCTTACTGTCTCTGAGCCTTCCTGCCCTTCCCCTCTCATCTTATTCCTGTCCTGTTTTCTTTCTCCCAGTTCTGATTTCTTCTCGCCATGTTATATACTTCTGGACATGATTTTTTTTTTTTTTCTTTTTGGATTTTCCCACCGCCACCATCATCCCTTTATTCAGCCCAGTGTTACATCTGAGCACCTTTTAGCTCTGTAAGTGTTCTCCAGACACAGGGTGCTACATCACAGGTTACCTGCGCTCTTTTGGCTGAGTTTATTACCAGCAAGCATGGCAAATGGGAGAGGTTTCTGTGGGGGAGCAATTGCTGAGTAGATTTGGGCTACTCCCCCATCATAGTACATCAAGGTGCTCTTGTATCAAAGGGATCACTGCATCTAAATTTGCCAAAAACCGTGCAATTGTAACTTTACATGATTGTCCATCATCTGAGGCTGCAGCCAACCTGATGTGAGCAGAAAAAAAATCAATCTTTCTGTTTCTCTCTTTGTGTAGCAACAGTCTCTAATGGGGCAAAGTTCCTTTCTCAATCATTTTTGATCTTTTGCTTTTATCCCCCAAAGGATTCTCCTTAGTCACAAATTAACATTGCAAATAAGAGCATAAGTCACCAGTTCTATCACTTCTTTTAATCAATCTCAAAATCCTGATGAGTTTTAAGCATTTTTGCATGTTACTTTCAACTTGTTTTAAAGTATACCTGATTATCCGCCATTTTAAGGAAACTTTTAATTCCTAAACCTACTTTATTCTACTCTGCTAATCAAACTTACCTTAGTTTATCTCTAGCCTGTGATAGAATCAGCAAATTGTGAATCATAACAAAACAGTGACTTAAATTCTCGTATTTTTTTTTTAGTTATGAGGAAATCTCGGGCTATCAACATGGTTATTAAATGGAACACTTTTAAAGGATGAATAATCTAAGTATTGCAATGTGCTTTCCACAAAGTCATGCCGAGGCAGGGGAAGAGTGAGTTAGGGAATGAGTTAATTGGATGGCTAGTGCGTTTAGCTGGTGTTACAGACATGGTAGTAACTGAGAGATGTTATAACAAACTGTATAAAATGTAGGCACTGTTGAAAAAACATTCTGGTTTAGTGCTGTGGCCCTGTGGCATGGGGAATTACAGGAGCTTTCTCAGCAGCTTGTAATGAGAATAAAGAGACAGAAAAATGCTTGTTGTTTAGGGAAACAATATTGCTTTTTGGTCTATTTGGATAAAATTTGTTTTTAGAGTATTTCAGCTGTGGGTTATGAAGCATTATTCTGACTAGGTAACTAAATGGCATGAAAAACAGTATTTTAAATGCAATGTGCAAGGAGCTGTGCATAACCTGACTGTATTCACATGTCCTGCGGAGCAGGGCTGGAGCAGCAGCAGGCCCATAGGGAACAGATTTAATTTGATATGGGATATGCCCATATCAAACTGGGCCAGTATGTGCTGTGACAAGGCATTATGAAGGCAGTAGCGTACCTAGAAAAGATACTCAAGAAAATGGGGCTCACTGAGAAGGGGCAACATCCCAGCTGAGACCCACTGGAAATGCGCGGGTGTGCTGGTAGCACACTGCTTGAAGAGGAGTTGTAAGGGCTCATCTGACTAGTCCTTAATATATGCCTGAGAGCTCCTGCAATTGTATTACATATTAGTATTTTTTTCCAGGTTAGATCTGTGACTCTGGCAGGCCTCGGGTGGTGCTTGTGAAATGTTATTCAGAGCGCAGCATGCTGAGCAAAAGGGAACAAAACTGACTGTTCTGCCCTGTAGTCAAAAAAAAGAGAGAATGCCAGCAGATATTACCATGAATGGAGTCACACAAGAATAGTGACATGCTGTCCTGACTCAGTTTTGCGATGTCTGTTTTGCAGCATGCTAATGCAGCATGACAGGATGTCACGCTCCAAACCTGAAAGCACTGGGGGATTAGTCTGTGCCATTTCCCTCTCCCATTCAGCCACAGAGCTGATCTCTTCCTCCCCAAATGTACCCATCCTTGTCTCACTGCCATGTAAAATGGTTGAGAAATGCCACTGTTTCTGACTCGGTATAGTTTTTTCACCCCCTTCATCACCCCCCTAACTTCTTTCAGTGGAAAAAATATGAACACCCCAGCAATAACACTGAAAATGTTATTTGAAGTCAAAACTCTGGTTGAATTATGCTGTTACGACTTTTCAGCACAGACAGAAGATATAGAAATTATTTTGCTTTTGGTTTGGTGGGGTGGTTTTTTTTGTGATGATTTATTTGTTTTGTAATATTGGAGACTTTCACCTACAGACTTGACCCAAGGATTTTTAAGATGGGCATCCTTTGCTGCAGTAAACTCCCAACAGCTGGAGAACTGCCCTGAGGGCAATGGGAAAAGTCAGTTATTACTTAAGCTGGTGCTTCCCAAGCCATGTTCTGTGAATTCTCCTCTTTCTCTCACATACGGGGATCAGGGTGATGCCGAAAACCCCTCCTGAAGGGGTTGTACTAGCCAGAGAGCTAGTACAATTGTGTTCCTCCAAGGCAGGAGAATGGGTGCTTACTCCTGCAGCCAGTTATTTTAGTTAATCCTCCACCCTGAAGACCCAAAGTAGCTGTAGTTGTTGTACTCAAGGAGAGGGGGAGCTAGCAAAAAAAAAAACCCTTTAATTGCTCCAAGTTTTTTTACAAACTATTCGTAGAGACACTAACACTTGTTGGAAAACAATCCTCAGTCCAAGGGGGGACGCCATAGCAGATGCTCCCCATTACAGCAGTGAGGGTGAAGCTAGAGATTTAGGATACAGCTTGAAAAGATTGCTGGTGGAGTTACATGATTTGGTTGCTTCTGCTAATAGGCTTCTGAACTTGATTTTCCAGGAAGGTCCTTGCTGCTCTCTGCCTTATATGCCTATGCAGTGCTAAATAGATCTGTAAGGTGACTAAAGGAATATGATTCTTTCGGTATTTATTTCAGAAGGTGGTAATTCAGCCAATATCGTCAACGCAGACACTTCTGCATCAACATCAAAATCTGGTAAGAGTTCAAATTCACTGTTACCTGGTATTCTGAAGCTCCCATTGCCTTTTTAGCTTTCAACTTTTCCAACTTCTGGGAGAAATTATGTTCATTAGTTCGTGTAAGGTGATTGTAGAACAATGTATTTCCCTGGGGGTCTTATAAAACTCTGTTGAGAAGAAAGGATTGAGGGATCTAAGTAAGGAGAGGGTTAATTTGAGCAGGCTGCATTTTTTGTTTCAGGTGAAAAAGGACGAAATTCTGAGAGTTCCTATGCTCTCAAGGATTGGTTCAAGTGTGATCAGATATTCATAAATTAGCTGAGACTCCTAGTTCAAGAGGTTGTCAAATTGAGAATAATTTGGGAAACAGCATCATTTAAGGGATATGGCAGCAGGGAGCAGCTGATTTGATGGGTGTAGAGTGATGGAAGAGGACATGGACGTTGATAGTAAGCAATCACACAATATATGCCAATGTTGAGCCTCACTTAATAGGAGAGAATACATGTCCATAAAGCTGTCATTTGCAAAAATGCTATTGCTAACTTCTTGAAACTATTCATGTCAAGATTCACTTTTGGGGGTAAAGGGGTGACACTAGTGCCCTCAGTGTCAATAGCTGTCTTCTCTCTCTGTTTTGGTTGTGATTGTTTTAACTAGATTAAACTTAAATTCCTAAAACTATGATGAAACAGAGAAAACACCTGCTTCATATGATGATACTTCAGTCTGTGATTCTGATTTACATCTTCAACTGACACATTAAGTTCTTTTTATTGTATAGCTTTGTAGTTATGAAAAATCAATATTGAGCATATTTCATTCATGTCAGCTAATTATTAGTTTGAGTATTGATGACTGCTGCATTTAATAAGTGAGGAATGTGAGAGAAGAAAACTTGGACAAGGGATTCTATTTTTTTTTTTTTATAACTAGAGATACTAATGAGTCTGTTTTGGAGCAGAAAACACCGAGATGATTATGATGAAGTGCTTGTAGTGCTAGTAAAGGAGGTGAATAAGATGCAGCCAGGTGAAGTAGGTTTATTACAGCAGCAGAATTAGTCCTTTTCAAATTGTGTTGCAGTTCTTTTATGTTTCAAAAGCCCTGATATTCATGTCTGTTTCAAAGACATTTCATAAAGGCCTCACAGTGAAT
The DNA here is from genome assembly GCF_036417535.1 of Chlamydotis macqueenii. Classification (NCBI taxonomy): domain Eukaryota; kingdom Metazoa; phylum Chordata; class Aves; order Otidiformes; family Otididae; genus Chlamydotis; species Chlamydotis macqueenii. The sequence goes on from NC_141559.1 coordinate 28,622,083, forward strand.
GAGCTCTTCAAATGTTTCACTGAAATTTCTCCTGCAGCTTTTTGTCACAGAAGTGGAAGTAGTATTGTTGTTTATGCCTATGAGAAAAGCATTAGAAGCCCACCAGGAGATTAAAGCACTTTGTGGGTGTGGAGTAAGTTCCCAAGGAGGTCCATTCTTTGAGGCACTGCTATTCCAGGTGAACAGAGAGTGGAGGAAGAAAGTATGAGTTATAATTTTAAAGTTCTGGTGTGAACATTGCATTTAGAAGTACTCAAGTCATATGAGAGAAAATGACATGTCATGCCATGTCATGATTTGTTCCTATTCTTTCATGTATCCCATCCATGAAAAGTGCTAGAAAAGGTAGTAGGACACCTGTTGGGTTGTTGTCAGGGATTTAAATGAGCCTTTGTAGGTGACAATAGCACTTTTCTGTTTGTGTTAGATTACAGAATCGAAAACTGGGCTCTTGAACTTGTTAGATATGTAGCTTTTTTAACCCAGATTCCTCGGCAGCAATTTTGCCAGTCCGTTCACTTGAACATGTGCCGGGGCTCATAGGACCTACAGTATACCATCCATGCACAGCAAGACACACTGATTTTAAACCTTGTTAATGCCTTAGTGATGTTTGGGCAACTCTACTCCTCTCTTTCTGTACCAGCAGCAGCTGGCAGTGATCCCTGCTGCCTGAGGGAGCCCTTTCCCCTCCTCTCAGCCTCCAAATCTCACCTCTCTGGAGGAGAGAACTTCCACCTTACAAAGGGCACCAAGTTGACCCTGGGGAATACCACTTACTAGAGAACACTACTCATGTCATCCATGATATCCTAAGCTTTGCAACACACCTCAGAGGAAAGCCTGCCAGCTGCTCTTTTTTTTTTCCTAGAATTCTGGGTGCAGAGGAAAGAGGGTCTGGGAAAGCTAGCCAGAGAAGCAGACTCAACTGGGGCTCGAGGTGTACAGCAGAGAGAAGAGAAAAAAAAAAATGCATAAAGACTAGTAGAGTCTCTTCTCCTTCAGTTCTTTACCTGTAATACATAAGCTGTGTTCCCCACACTTCTTTCTGGGGAGTTTACATCCCTCCTTCTATTAAACAGGTATGCAGTGAAGTGCTGATCAGCAGTCTAGTCCAGCAGCACAGTGAACCCATCCATCCATGCCAGACTCCTTTCCCCTCACCTCTTCCCCTGAAAGTCATGCCCAGCACCTCTGCATAACTCCAAAAGAGCATACACCTTTTCCTCAGGGGATGGCTGGAAGGCACAGCTGCTTACTTTCAGTGGGCAACTTGCGGATTGTCCATGGGCCAAACCTTCCCTCTGATACCAACCATACGCACTTTGAATCCTCTTTAAAAAGGTGTGGGTAAGAAAGCTCTGTAAGGGTCAGACTTTAAATGGAAATTCACTGCCTTTGTGAGAAAAAGCAGCTAGAAGTGTGTGATGTTTATTTATACATGATAAAATAAGTCAGTAAAGATGTGATGCCTTTCTTGCAGTAGTGGAAGCTGTGAGCACGTCAACTTCAACAACAACATTGCAAGCATCAGTGCTGACAACAACTGCAATCAGAGCTACAAACGAATCCATCACAAGCAGTAAGTGAAAATTTCTTTGAGTTAATTGTTGATGGTGTTCCAGTGGTCATTCAGGAAATTAGGCAGCAGTGCCTCTTGGCTGGGTTTTACAGAGAGTGAATTCTTCAGTGAAACCTTACAGGTGTCTGCAAGAGCTTCCTCCTGGGCAGGCTCAAGGCAGCTCCAAGCCAGGCCTTGTAACTGCATTATCAGAGGCTCATCTTCAGTGGGATGACCCACCTGTGGGACAGGGAGTGGCTTTCTCTGCAGTGAAGGGAGCCCTGTCCCTACTGATCTTGAATTTAAATGAAATATTCTTTTGATAATTTAAAACTTAAGCAGGGCAACAGGTATGGTTTTTGTGTGTGTGCATATGTGTGTACACAAAATTGAGGAAATAATTTGAATGTCGTTTCTTTATTAGACTCCATGCTTTCTTCACCTAATGCTACACAACAAACAACAAAAGGTACAACAACACAACCACCAGCAAAAGTGACTGCTACTACAGCAACCAGTAAAAGTGAGAGCACAATGAGCAGTAAGTGACAATTTCATCGAGCCATTTCTGATTCATTGTATGCTGCATTTCTGTAAAACAGTGTGGAGCAATAAAAGGAGGTCAAAAAGAGTAGTTTGGGTTATGGATTTGGAGGTTTGGGGAAGGAGAGCTATTCATTGTACTATATTACATGTCTTTAATGAATCTTGCACTAGAACCTTAAACAAATATTATTATACCTTTAATTTCTATTGGAGGGGATCTGAAGCTGTTACACAGGATTTAAATCTCCCTGTAATTGGGAGAGATGTATTTGGAAGAGTTTTAATTTTTTATTTTCTTCTGTGTTTTGGTTTTAGATTTTTTTAACAAGTATTTCATCAAAAATAAATTATTCTGTGTGATCAGAGTGGTGTCAGGACAGTCCCTTTTGTTTTTTGTTTTTATATATGTCACAATGCTACAGTTAATTAAGTTCTATATGATTATGAGTCACAGTACTGAAAGCGGAGAGATGGCACTAATTACCCTACATCAATCTTAGGAAACACTTTTGTTCCCCATAAATTTTCAGAATAACCTGTGTGTTGGCCCAGCACATCAGACTGGATTCTAGAGAAAGAAAATTAAAAAAAAAAAAAAAATCACACATATCCCACAAGTAGTTGGATTAATTTAAACAAGTATGATAATATCCAAAAGGAGCTCAGTAAACTTAGTGAAATTCAATTTCCCTTTTTTTGTCTATGAAGTACACTGTAAATGTTTGTTCAAGTCTGTTGCTGAAACAGAGCTTTGAAATACGCCATTATGTATATTTAATTGACTCAAAAATTAAAAATAAATACTCCAGATATTTAACTCAGCAGTCAGTGTTCTCAGGATTGATATTTAGACCATACTAAACTATGATAAATGAGTAGAACTTGACTTATCTTCCCTTGTTTTCCTTGCCTAAACCCTTGAAATGGCCTGCATGCTTTCTTTGTGCAAATTCTCCTTTAAAGCCACCCCTCATGGCCCCGGGCCTGCTAAGCTGCCCAGAGAGAAGTTTCACTCAGTGGTTACACCTTCTACTGATGTGCTTGGATGGGAGTAGTCTGAAGTCTGTTTTTTGGCTTGGCTTGGCTTTTAAGTGCCAATATCGGTGAGTCACAGAATACAGTCTGACTGGTGCACAAGCTGCTGAAGTGATACTGAAGGCCACAAAGAATCTTTTTAAGCTTGCATTTGTGACCCTGTGGGCCCATCAAAAGCCTATGGCATGGTGCGTTGCATCACGGATGCGATTCCTAGTCCTTTTGGTTTGGCGGAGGTTCCTGGCTTGTGGGTACCAGAGCGGCACATCCACCTGGAACTAAACCTTGGTGACAGGTAGAGCTCCCGGGAGGGGAAGGAAGGCTAATGAGGAATGGCATGCCTGCCAGTGCAGCTTAGCTCCGGCCACTGCTCTGCACGGATACCCTGAAAAACTGGTGGTGGGAGTACGACGGTGTTGGAGGTCCGATGGGCCTCGGCTTGAAGTTTTCACCAACGTACTTCCTTTCTTGTGTTCTCTTGTGTTCTCTTGTGTTCTCTTCCCACCAGGTAGAGTCCAGTCCCTAGCTGCTAGAGTTGAGATTTGTTTTTAAAACTCCTCATTTAAGCTAAAAAACCCCTAAAACTTATGATAAAAATAGTTGATAAATGAACCTAAAAACAGGGCTTACCTGCCTCTCACTCCCCTTTGTAAAAAGGAAAATTAAATAAGACATTTGGAACTGCCCTGCATTAAAAGACTTTGTATTTTCTTTCAATACAAACTAGTATTTGGAAAAACTGTGTATGCGAAAACCAATTTCAATGGTTTTTAAGACAAAATTCTGGTCTGCCTTTCAGGGAAGTCATAGCTGTAGCTGTAGCACAAAGGAGTGGTATGGGGCACAAAGTAGTGGCTTTGGGATGAGGCACAAGGTAGTGGCTTTGGGGCAGGACATGGCACAGAGGCTGTGCAGATGTGTGGCTAGCCCTTGCAAAAAGTCCACAGACCCCTTGACCACTGTCTGGCTGCTGGCTACAGCCATCTCTCTCTTTGTACCCCACACGTCGACGTGGTGAGGTGCCATTGGCGTCACTGCATCCTCCCAAGCCCCTGCCAGCATCCTCAGCAGCAGCACTGGGCTGGGGAAGTTTCAGTCCCTGAAGCGAGCACAGAGGTAGCAAGACCTCTGCTCTCCAAATGGACAGGAGATGAAAGTTGTCTACTCTCTTTCTCTTTCTTTTTCACTAGCACTCACTTCTCCCCATTTTTGGCCTGGCCATATGGGACTGAGGCAGATGTTGGTGATGCCCTTATGACACTTCAAAATTTACCTTTACTACACTTGATTTTTAATAAAAAGCAGGCACCTTTGTTGTTTTGTAATGGAAGCCATCGCTTTCTCTGCTTCAGTCCCTGCTAAAAGCTTCAGCAAATGATTGCATTCACACAGCAGAGATTTGACAGGGCTTCCTGTCTCTGCTGCAATTTCTGTGGCTGCTGTCACCTTTTGTTATAGAGTCAGGAAAAGCCCCCATTGCTCCACACGCTGTGAAATCATGCAAACGACTTCGTCTTTGGTTTTGTTTTTTTTTTTTGTAGTCTTCAGTATTCTTTTCCTCTGCAAGCCATGAGTATGATCTCTCCCTCTTTATCCTCCCTCCCTGTTTATTGTATTGGAAGCCAGCAGTTAGACTTGTCTCCTCAACCTTCTTATTATTAATATAAGGGGTCAAATCAAATAGTTCACATTTAGTCAGAGAGTGACCTCACTTGTGCAATCTGGGCCCCAAAACAAGAATTTATATGGTGCCACAATACAGCAAGTTGCATCTGCAATCAGGATTTCGTATCCCAGGATGCTTGGAGCTATCAAAGAGAATATGAAATTTAATGCAACAGCAAATTATGCTCTTCCTCCCTTGGAAATAGAGCAAGCATCTTGTGCAAGGTCAGTGCTCAAGGTATTAAATCACAAGTAAGAGTGGATTTTTGGCTGTTGTATTTCTGATTTATCTCATGCCACTCTCCTGTATGATGATACATCATGGTACAATGAAATATTAAATATTAAAAGTTGAGCAAAGGAAAGAATGGAGGAGATACTTTTTCTCTTTTTACCAAACTACTGGTAATTAAAAAGGAAGCTTTATTTCAGTAAAGCTACCAGAAGAGATAATATGTATCGCTCAATTGTCCTCAGGTTGTTACTGCGTGCTGAATAAACACTGAGTGTAGTTGGCTGCTGAGACATGTTAGGCAGGGAGATGTTTTAAAACATATATTTTTTTTAATACTTGGGGGTTTTTGCTTACCAGGAAATGTAAAGCTGGCAGATAGCAGATGCAATGAGCTATAGGTGTAAACATTAAAACTGAGATCTGCTTCGTTACCTCCCTAGCCAATTTCCATTCCTCTGAACGAGCGTGAAGTTGCATTGGTTTTGCTACATTGGGATTTTTCAAAGCTTTCATGAATGCATTTGTTAATGCAAACGGTTTCTCAGGCTATTGATTACAAGGATGAGGCCTGTATATGTGTTTAGGCTAAAGATATGAGCTCAGGGAAGAATATTTAGTCTTCCACCTAAAAAAGCCCTCATGCTGGTGTTTTAACATGGTTTGGGTGCAGTAAAGGTGTTTCCTTGATTCATTGATCGGCCAAGTAAGATTTTAACACACATACAGATGTCTATATTCTTTCAGTGCATAGAGTATATGCAGAGTATTTGCTGCTTACTTGAAGGATCTTAACATGTCAAAGCTAGTTAGGTAACAGCCTGCTGTAAAGAAAATTTAAAGTACTGTTGGGAAATGTCAAACAATATGTGGATTGTATGCAGGTTAAGTAGAAAATCGTGCTAAGATCAAGTGAGGATATGTGTCAAATTTCAGCTGGTTAAAGAAAATGAAGGGTTTTCAGAGCACAAAGAGTAAGGAAATACTTGAGGCTCACAGAGCAGCGTTGCAGAGCAGCTTCAGGTTCCCTGTTGTTGATTATCCCTTTCACAAAGGCATGTTAACACACTGTCATTTATGTTACCAAAATATCAGCAGGGAGAGCTGCATCACCACCAGGGAGTTCTGCCGCGGCAGCAATCAGCCCCGTTCGGACAGCTCTTTTACAATCTTCACGCCTTTACCATTTTTATTCATCATCAGCTGTTGACAACAAACCCGTTACCCAATGATGTGAGTGCTTTTTGCAGCAGCAGCAGCCACAGCAGCCCCCCTCCTCCACTGTGCTGCTTTTCTGTGAGCCCAGGCCTCCCCCTGCCAGGCAGGCAGAAATCTTTGCTGCAGCTGGCTGAGCCGGAGCGTGATGAATTACTGCAGCAATGTGTCAGTGGGGACAACAGGACTGAGTCACTGTGTGCCCGCACAGAGTTCCCCGCCTGTTCCTGCGCAGAGCACGGGCACAGCAGTAAGGACTCGGGCTGTCTCCTCCTGTTGAGATCAAATTAAGCCTTGCATAGATATGAGTTATGGGATTTACAAAAAAAAAAAAGGCAGATTTCCTAGCAGGCGTACTGTGCTATCAGTGCTGCTGCCGCGTACGTGAGCAGTGGCTGGATATGGATGCTTCTGTTCCCATAGGCTTTTGGCACAGAAGCTATTCGATCTGCTAAATGTGTTGATGGTAGAGCCGATGCTGTGTGTTAGGCATAAGGCTTGGATGCTGCTTAAAAGCTGCTTCAAAGCCACAAGTCAGCAGAGAATTGGGTTGCTAGGATTTAGTTTTACAGTAGTACAGTGGAATTAAGGGAATCTTCCCCGCTAGGCTGCATTTTTTTTGTCTTGGAAGTGGTGAAAACTGGCACACAGACTTCTGCATCGCAGCATGTCTGCTTCACCCCCTGACACCAGGAGCAGGGAGCCTGTTCTGCAGCCTGCAGAAATAAATGCAACAAGCTTCACGCCAGGCCTTAGGGAAAGGTGTGAGTCATACCTACCTGAGGTGCTACCTGAGTCACAGGAAGAATCTCACCCAGGCTGAATTAAAAAAAAAATTAAATGGAAACGCTATCATCCCTCCCCTCTGAGGCATATCTAGCACACAGCCCGTGTTCCCCAGAACAATCTGTTCTCGCAGCTCCCAAACACAAGAGGAGCACCCGGGGCTGGGCGGCTGCCAGGACTGATAGGATGCTTGGAACGTGTGATCCCCATGGGAAAACAGCTCTCTGTGGGGTTACAAGGCAACTGACTGCCTCCCTCCTCGTCTCTCCCACACACCTGATTGTTTTTCAGTGTTCACAAAGCGTATTTGTGTTTGAACGTCTCTGCACGTGAAGGCTTACTGTTATTCTGCCTTGCTTTTCATTCTCCCGCGCAAGCTTTTACTCACTTACAATAAGGGAGCCACAAGATGGTCGCTGTTACTGTTACAAGCACATGCATCTTAAAACGAGAGGGAGGTTCTTGGGTTTTTTTGACTTTTTGAAATTGATCACAGATTAAAATTCAACATTTAAAATTTGAGTCTGAAGCAATTTCAATAAGAACCAAAAGTGGAAAAGGTTTGCTTTTAAAGATTCATTCAAGGCTTCTGTGATGAGAATGCAGGAGTTATTAAAGCTCTCAGATCCTTGCATTATACCATAGTAGAAATGGAGTTAGAGAGGCTTTTTACATGCATCTCTACTGCAGATTAGGTTTGTGTATTGAAGGGGTATAATGCTGAGGTTTCGGGAGGGAGCTGACAGTGAAATTATGCTTCTCATCACTACAATCCCAGTGAAAGTTTTAGGCATATAAGCTTGTTTTGCATGATTTTCGGTACCATTTCCTTCCATGCCTTGATCTTCAAGGATACCATCCCCAGCTGCCCAGCTCCTCTCAGTTCCCAAAGCAGTACAAATCCCCTAACTCCAGTGGCTTCAGCTCACTCTTTCTTAGTTCACTGATTTTTGAAGCTTGCCTCTCCAAGGTATCGCACAAACAAGAGGGGAAGGGAAGGGCAGCGCCTATTTAAAGGCGTGTGGTGGTAGAATAGGGACCTTTGGGTGTTGGTTTTTTGGGGTTTTTTTGTTGTTTTTTTTTTTTTTCCTGAGAAAAGGGTTCTTTGAGGTGCCAAGCTGGTAATCAGAGTTTCTGAATAAAGCGTGTGATGAAGCATTCCTCAAGGTTCACATGCTGCATGTACATGAAGTTGCACTCGTTTTACTAAAACATGTCTTAAAGCTGTTTTTGTTCCAGTGTTTGAAATTTGTCTGAAGAGGCACTGAAAACAGTTTACAGCTCAGTTGCCTCTCTGATTTATATCAGAAAGGAAGTATAAGGTTACTCTTGGACACCCCTATGTTTTATTCAGTAGGCACAGTCTTGCCTGTTGTTATGCTGAGGGTTGAGCGTAGATGTAGGAATTATCAGCTGTGCTGGAACAGCTTAAATTCTTTCTTCTTGTCATTTGACAACCTTCAGTTCCACAGGCTTGTGCAGTGCCCTGCACCATCCTCTTGAACTCACCTTAGGCTGCAAATCTTGTGGCGCAGTTGGCCTTGATACTCTATTGACTGTGAGAGCAGAAAAAAGATACTTTAATTTTTCATACATTAATTTTCAGGGATATATTATTTCCCAGGCCTTAACAGTGCAGAATGAAATAATTAACTCTGCACTTAATTACAATCCCTAAAACTTTTTTACAATACCACATTATGTGACAGCTGTGGCTGAAGCTTGGTGGTTTGTTTTTTTTTTAAATTAAGGTTAAAGATTGAGGGCAGTAAGTGAGCTTCTCTCTTTTCTTTCTTCTGCTCATGTTTCTCTTGGTGCAAGACTGTCTAGTTACTCTGGGCTCCCAAGTCAGAGCTCTAGGCTGTCGTCTGGCACAGATGTGAGACTGATTGTGATGCTAGGATGTGCTTTAAAGATGCCTCAACTATGCCAGTAGTACCAACTATATAGGGATGGCTCATTGCTTGACAAGCAGTTACCAGAAGCTGTAGTGCTTTCTGACCTTAAGTCTCTTTATGATGGTGGGAGTATTTCTCTGAGGGACAGTTCAGAATCTAGGACAATGCTTATACAGGTGTCTGTATAACATCTATCTCATTTCCAGCTACACAAGCAAATGGAACACAATTGGCACAAAATGAGAGTTTGGTTGCTTCATCTACTAAGGGATGGTTGTTGTCTTCTACAATCTCTCTACAAAAAACCACTTCTGTTCCTGGAACCTCAGGTAAGTCTTTCCCTATACAAACCATTCAAAAGATACAAAAAATTTTGAATCTCTCCTTCATTTGTTGTGCATTGTCCTGGAATGAGGGTCACCTCCTTATTCATGCAGGGTATGCTGTGTCCATGTCATCTAGCTATGAAGTTATGATGAGTGATAGGTGAACTTCAAAACAGTCCATTGGGATACTCAATGTCATTACAGGAGGATATAAATTACAAAAGATAACAGCAGTCTTTATATATGCTGTATGTGGTCATTGTGTAGCATTGACTGCCAGAGGAGGTCATCAAGATAAATTCTCTGGCTGCAAAGCAAAGGAGACAAAGGAGAAAACAGCTATAATTTTTACAATTGTTAATAAATCTGGAGGGCAAGTTAATGCATATTATCAATTAAATTACACTGTTCAAAGTACAACATGGTCACGTGCAAGGTCAAAAAGATATTAATCCTTCCCAACTCCAGTCTAGTTTTATTCTTTTTGAGCGTGTTTTGATGTATCTATCCGCTAAGCAACACTGTGGTGAAGGCAGATGCCAGGTCACATGAGTGATCATTTATTATGCTTCTAGCTGGCTTAGCTTTCCTAGATTTTGAAGAACCACTTATTCCATTTTTTTTAAGGTCTCTTGAGCCTTCACTTCACTCAATACTTACTTTCAGCTACATCTGTGTAAATCCAATAAAGACACTGACTCTGTTTGCATATCCCAATTATTATTAGTGTTTAACATCCCACAAAGTATACAAGACTTTTTACAACCTGTGGATTGTTTGTGGGAGATAAGCATGCATGTGTACTGTGATTTTTCCTCATAGAGGATAGAATTGGATACAAAAGTGGAGTAATATCATATGCTTTGTACGCACTGAAATACTTAGAAACGTGTAAAAAAAAAAGTTATTAAGCATTTTAAGGAAGTTGTGATTTTTTTCACTTTAATCCAAGGCCACTGATTTAGAGAGGGTTCTTTGCAATTATTTCAGTGAGCCTATGGCCCATAATGCATATATTGTGAGCTATAGTTACTTGATCATCCTGTTAGGTTTTGTGTCTTTTGGCAGACAAATGCATGGTATGGAAACCTTAGCACTGGTACACTGCAGTAAGGCAGTAAATTACAATATTTTTAGTTAAAGCTTCTCTCACTCAGGTAAATTCTCCAGGTTAAAATGAAATTGTAATACATATCTGGGTATGGATCACAAGTATTGAATTACCTAGTACACTGTTTGTACAATTACATTTTATGTTTAAAATTTTCCCAGAAACTTTTACAACCTTCCTTGGGTCTATTTGTGAAAGTCATCATCTTACTCAGCTCACTTTGCTGTAAAACCAATAAATCTTGAGCTCAGGGACTACCCAAGATGCCAGCACTATAATTTCCTGGCTGAGAAAGAAAGGGCCCAGCTACCCAGGAGGAGTCAGTCTAGGTGCTTGGCATAGCCAGTAGTCTGAGTTCCCATAAATCTCCCATTTCAAAATTACTTCCTCCTGCACCAGGATTTTCACGCTTTCACGCTTACACCTTTCCTGTCTCCTCCTGGCACCAGCTCCTCACTTCTCTCTTGCAGCTTAGGTATGCAAGAAATCCCATTACTCACCCTGATGGGTTAGGTAGCTTATCCCAAATGGGTGCACCTTTAGACCTCCCTTGCTCCCTTATTTTCTGTATATGTTAAAGACTTTAAGAAAAAAAAATGTTTTGGTTCCCTCTAAACAGATTTCTTCTATGTGCAATCACTCATGGCCAAGGGAAGCCATATGCTGCACCCTAATAACATTTAAAGCAATGCAAGTGTGAAGCCAGTTGTTTCGTTCTGTGCTGAGACTAGAAGAAATGCTGGCACTCTCGCTACCATTAGATTATTTCTTCCCAGCTCTTTTGAAATGTCACATTCAGGGGCTTCTATCGGGGCTGGATGTTCACCAGCCTCTGCTCTGGTGAACAAAATGTATGCGCAGTGGGGCTGGTGCTGCAGCCCATAGCGGACAGCAGAGCTTGCAACTGAAGGCACCCAAGCTACAGCTTCTGCTGAGCTTCTGCTCAGGGGAAGAAAAATCAATGTGAAATTAATCCAAAACAGAACATTTCTATTAGGTATGTTCAACCAAAATAATCCAGCTGGCTAACCTCAATGCAAAATAATGTATTTAGTTTTGAGACCATTTTCCTTTTTTTTTTTTTTTTTTTAAAAAAAAAAAATCTTTTTGTTGAAAATTTCTTTTCTTCCTGCAGAAAAAGAAAAAAGCACATTTTGCAAAGAAATTTCCAGTCAGCCGTATCAAAAGATCAGAGTGTGGGAGGAATGCCACAGAGAGCTGTAGAGTGACTGAAATTAGTGGGGGAGCCTAGGAAAGAACTTGGAGAAATATCAGAGAACAGGAATCCTGTATTAAATAAGATTGAAACCACTAGCCATGGAGGAGGGTCTCTGTAGTGCTCACTGAGGCTGGAGTAAGCAATGGGGGACTGTTTTTAGCAAAGAAAGCAACCTGCATGCATGCCGTTGACACATACACTTCTTTAACTTTAACTTTGGCTGTCATGCATAATATACCTCCTACTCATCCTCCACCTCCACAGAGGATTGCTTGCTAATATTTAATTTTCTCCTTTTGTTTAATTAATGAAAAATGGGAGATTTAATGGATCAGTCAGAGTTTAAGTACATTTGAGAAACTGCAAGTATTGTAGCTTTTTATTCTGTGACCTAAACAACAAAAAAATCCATAAAGCAGTATGAGCTTGAGTTCACGCAGCCAGGGTGGTAAGATCAAATGATCTATTATAATAAACTGTCAGATGAATCAACCTGCTGCATCTATTGATATCTTTATTGCACTCCTCCAATGATAAATCCTACTCACTTGATTCACAGAAGGCATCTCCCTAAGAAAAATTCTTATGCATAAGATAAGGAGCATTTGACTCTTTCTGCACACAAACTGTGTAGGAACTCTGGATAGTGATATTAGGTTAAAATTACCCAGTGTATCTTCAGTTTCTTCACAGAGAGACACAAAAATCGAAGTGCCTGGAAGATGGAAAATATAGCAGTTAGATGCAGTTACAGATCTACAGCATGGTCAGGCCAAGGAGGATTTTTTAAAGTTCTTAATTCTGCTTTGATTTATATTGTGGCATCCCCTCTGAGTAATCAGCCAAATTTATTCATTTGTTTTGCCAGTGAACATAGTTTCATGTGGCTGCCTTCCAAAAAACAGAAGCAGCAAACTGCAGGGTGTCCAGGCTGCTTAGGTAGCGGTGGTTGGAGAACAGAATGGGGAGAGGTTAGTTATTGGGCTCCCTCTCCATCTGTCAAGCTTCTAACCAGCCCTGAACTGACTCAGGCAGGTATTTTCAAGTCAAACCACTGTCATGCACCATTTTTTTTTTATTCTTATCCTCCTTAATGCACAATGGGGACTCAGCACAGCCAGTGTTGCACACCTTGCTTTTCATGATGAATCTGGAAATCTTCCCAGATTATTTATGCAGAGCATCTGCCCCCTGACTTGCAGTCCCGAAGGATGTGGTAAGCTCTGAACAGGCAGCGAGAACAACTACGGTAACTACATTAGCAAGCAAAATGCTGCCTTTCCTTCTGTCCTTCTCTTTCCGCAGAACAGCAGCGTGTGACCCCACCACCAAAAAGGGCACTGGATAGTTATTTAGAAAATGCAAACTGAAAGCACCTGCTGAAGCGCTCTGATAAGCACAGCTTTGTTTGTGTGACAGGGCTGAGTAATCTTTGAACAGAGGGTGAGCTGGCGCCTTGCGCACATACTGGAGACGGGGGGAGAGACAGAGGGCATGAGATTTTTTCCTGTTTAATTTTTCATGCTCTAGCAGAATCTAGGTGAGATATCTTTGGGAAAGATGTTTGTAGTTTCATTGTGTGTAGATGTGTGCAGTTTTAAGAAAATAACAAAGGCTCAGGAGTCTCCTACAGTCCTTGAAGGAAGGGCAGGGGTCTGCTGTCATGTTTCTTACATGGGATCATTTCTGCTGTCAGGGTTTATTGAAGTGGCAAAGTCTGGCTGGGGCAGCAGTGTGGGTTTTGGTTGTGCCTGCAGGTACTGACCCACAGGTCACCCGATGCTTCCTGTTCACAGAGCCTAATGCCACCTGCATACAACTTTGACAAACCTTAAGTGTTTGGGGTGAACTTGGATATCAGTCTTGGGCTTGATGTGCTTTTTCTATTTATTTATTTATTTGATCTAATTTGAGCCAAGATGGTTCCCTTTTTTTTGCAAGAGTGAAATGAAGGGAAAATGTATAATTATGTTATAATCTTGAGGGGTTTTCTTGGGAAAGCTCAACTCCCCTCAAGCTTGGGAAACAATGCTTCAAGTTTCATGGAGAAGTGACCTATTTGTAAGACTTGGCAAGGTCTTCTGCCTTTCTCCAAGAATATATACACAGAGCGCCTGAGGGCTTTACCATTTGCTTCTCAAACCCTTGCTGTGTGATCACATGGTATTTTTTTCCATGGGATGTCGCTCTTTATAGGCTGAAGAAAAGGTGGTATTCAGGTAACAAGCAATCATATCATATTTGGATGTTTCCTCAGCGCCAGGTACATGTCCTGCTGTGTTCTGTACTGCATGTTGTTCCAAACCTCCTCTGACAGGCGAGTTATTAACTTCTCGAAAGCTTTTCTTTGGCTCTTGTTGTTAATGTTGCCCAAACATGCTATAAACGTTGCCTAATGAATCATCACAGAGATCCTCTCTGAGCAAGGTGACACTGCTTTTTGCAGATGAATCAATGAGATAATTAAAAAGCTTAGGAAAAAAGCCTCCTCTGGATCCTAGGAAGCCGGGGCAAGGTAACTGTATACCTTCAGAGTACTTCAGTTGTACAGCGTACATTCACAGCAGTAGAATAATGTGCTTCACCTGTGTCACAGCTCCGGTGGTCAGAGATGTCTTTCTGCAAAGCATCAGTCCACAGCATAGAAAGTGCAGCGAGGGCGTAGGAGTGGATTCGTACTCCCCAGGGACCCTGGTCAGAGAAGGAGCACTGCAGCCCTGGACACTCAGAGTAGAGGCTTGATGCCTGTCCAGAGTTACAGCTACCTTCATGCTGCTTCCTCTCCCATCTCCCAGCCTGGCACAACTGGGACAGGGAGGATGTGCTGGTGGCTCCTGTCCTCCCAGGGAGCTCTTGGGATAGGGTCAGATGCACCACATTCCCCACAGATGCTGTGGCAGCAATGAACCCTGAAAAGACCCAATGAGGAGGCTTTTATGGTGCCCTCCAGCCTACAGGAATGTGAGTTACATCTCAAAATAATGAGCAACTGCTGTGAGGGTATAGTACCTGAGGGATTTTTTTCCATAGTAGCTCTGGTAATCCAGTGTGAGAGGTCTTACCAGGTGGGCAGAGTGCCAGTCACTTGCCCCTGGCAACAGACAGTCTGTCTTGTACAAACAGATAAATGTTTTACTGCCAGTTCACACAGGTGGATTTCTCAAAGACATGGATGCGTTAGGTGCCCAGTTCCCTCTGACTTTAGAGTGATTGCAGAAGAGATTAATGCAACATAATAAAAATCACTGTGAGAGTAATGGTTGTCTGTGGCTGGCCTCCAAATGTGAAGTATTCACAGCCGCCTTGATTTCCAAGCGTGCTACAGTCTAGACACACAAAAGCAGCAGCATACTAACAAAAAGGGAACAAAAAAAATTAGTGTTCTGCACCAAAAACTCGTGAAGTGGTCGGGGGAAGCTGCAAGTAGCGGGCCAGTAAGCATTGTTCATAGCACTCTGCAAGGTTCATTTCTTCTTCATTACCAATGTGTCTTACTCCTGCTGCTCAGCAGTCTTCTAGCCAAAAGCACCGAGATAATTAATGAAGATTCATTTTTAAAGGGTTTTGTGACACTTGAAGACGTGTCTCAGTTAGGCATTTGAGATTCTTTTATTAAAACACTTATTTGTCAGTTAAATGCCAGCTATTCATTCCCATGCATTTATTTGGTTTTGGCAGGAGGAATTTCTTAGGAATGTATCAATTAATTCAGGATTTACTTCTCTTAAGCAGAATAACAACCCAGCGTAGGCTGTGCTTCAGATTCTGCTCCCATCTAGAAGGGATGTCTGCAGACTTTCAAAGCTCAGACTTTCTGGGCTTGGGAACAGTTCTGGGTCAGCATTTCTTGTGGGGTTACTAAGCACGTTGCTAGGGTCCACTGGTTTGTATGATGTGAAGACTCTGGACACCTAACCATAAAACATTTACTAACAAACCTCTTCCTTCTGCTTTATTGCAGGCCTTAATGTGAGCTCCCTGACAGAATCGACAAGTCAGAGCTCTGTGCCCACTGGTAAAAAAGGTTGGCGTGGGGTGGGACGGGGGGCAGCCTGAGGAAAGGAAAAGTTTGGGGAACAAGGGGGCTCTAGGGGAGGAATGAACCTGAATCATAGTACAGAGAAGCAGAGGAGTAGTTCTCAAGTTGTAGCAATGAGTAACTTCTTGCTATGATTTCAGCTGAATGCCATGTTGGACTGCAGATACTGAAAAGAAAACAGGGTGGGAGCACAAAAAAAAAAAAATCAGGCCTGGTGTATTGCATGATGCAATGGGAAATTGATATAAACAGAGTGTTTACCAAGGGGCTCATTCTTGTCAGTGGCTCTCATTCCTCGTTCTGTGGTTAGAAGCAGCAGGTCTCGGAATAAGGCAAGAGTTTCCTGTGCAAGGGAACCTGTATTGTCCTATTTTCCTTTCTCTGGGCTTATCAGGAAACAGTCTCTTCTGTACTGGTCCCTGCAGTTCTTGCTGCTGCTGCCAGCAAAAAAAAAAAATTGTCCCTCCTGTTGCCATGATGGATGTGTTACTCCAGTTGTTACTCTGATCCCAGATCGTTCCATAGCTGGAAAGTATCTTCCAGACTCACTTTCCAGATCCAGAGAAAATATATACAGGATGGGCTGGCTTGTGAGAAACTTCAATGAATGAAGTGGATAACTGAGTTAAAGGTTTTAATTCCTTAATCCATTTTATTCATTCAATAGTGCTTCCTTTTAGCTATTTTATTTCTCATTTATGGTCTCAAGTAGTTAAAATGCTAACCTAGGGATTTGTCTTTCCTGCATTACTTACATCTTGGTCGTTTAACAGAGAACAAGGAAAATAACCAGTGAATTTGAATCCTCAGTTTTTCTCCTGAGGAGATGATGCACAAATGCAGGCACACACACTCATGTTTTTCAGTGTAATTTGTTTCTGTTGACATTTTCAGTCAGTATCCAGGATAACTCATTGCTGTGGTAATTGCCTACTTGCCCTGTAGATCATGCAGTATATCAGGTGAGGTAGTGAAAAGGGCAGTAGTATTTCCCTGGGAAATCGAAAGCAATCACATGGAATTACGAATTCATAGGAATTATTTCAGTCACTTGATGATGGCTCACAGTTTCCATCCTTACATTATCACCCCTCAGCAGACAGGCACCACGGAGAGACAACTTCTACTTTAAAGAAACATAGTGATTTTTCAGAGATAAGGGTCTCAGACAATGATTGTTTCCTACACTGTAGCATCAGAAGGTCTCAGCTGTGACTGTATTGTTTAGGCACCACACAAGCACATAGTAAGTGATCATTTTTCCCCAGGAGGTTTCAATCTCCAGCCAGACAAACGAAAGGCAGGGGAAGGAAAGGAAACAGAGAAGCTAAACAATCTGCCCCAAATTCACACAGCTACACAACAGCAGAACAAAAATGAAAACACAGCTCTCTCAAATCTTTCCCTTTGCACTACAAGTCAATTCACATAAATTTTTAAGTAGGACCACGTGGCTCCTAGTTACCTGGAAAATCCAGTATACTGCCATATCCAGCAAACTTGTGGAGAAACTGGCCCCTGGCTGTTCTCTGCTTTGCTCCTCTTGCATCAGGAGACAACGTACTCTCACACATCTGAACAGACCATCATGTTGTGAGAATGGGAGTGTGAGCAAAAGGAGACTAGTGGAGAAAAAATTATCACCAAAACATTTATCAACAGTGGACCTGAGATTTTTTTTAATCATTGCAGCATGGAACCTCTACAGGGTTGGGACAAACAAACTTTGTTTGTTACTCTAATTCAGTGAACTAGAATTACATGTATTGCCTATACAAAAAAAAAAAAAAAAGTTTAAAAATCCACCTGTAAAAAAGATGGAATTGTCATACAGAGACTTAGCAGAACAAAATCGTATTCTAGCCCTCAAAATGGCCCTGGCAAATTGATTTTTAATGACCCGGCTAATTTTGTAATTTCTACCCATCAAGTTGAGCCCTCTTCTGTGCATCCCCACAGGTGTATGGGTTATGAATGGGTACCTGAGCAATGGATCAGAGCCTCAGTGACTGTTGTCGTGTTCTCACTACTTACATACAGAGCTATACTCTCTACTAGGCCCCCTGCTTAATGGACCACCTGACCACCTTCCCTAGGCACCTTTGTTTGCAAGCCATTTCTGACATTTAAATGAGCAATGGAAGTTGCAATCAGCCTTGCATTACAACTTTGATGCTAGGCATCTAGTTGTCTGTTTGTCCAGCTGATCAGCTTCTTCAGTGCCAGTAAGCAGACGTCTACTCAAGCCTCTGTCCAATACAGAACACAACCTCGTGTGCTGTATAGTGTAACTAGGCAAGCACTGATGTTTGCTTTTTCTTTTTTCTCTCTTGAAGTTCAGTGATTGTTTTTCCACAGACTGTATGAAATGAAGTAATAAATTTCTTGGGTTATTGATACCTGACTCACATTCAGATGAGCACCTGAAGGTAGAAATGCATTCCTTTAAACCCTGCCCTAAAAAATGCCCTGAGGCTCCCAACAGTCTTTGTTGTCCCCAAATGCGTCAGAGAGAGCACGCATATCTCTTTATAACACTCAGCTCTCAAGAATACCACTAGCTACTAATATTGCACCTCTTTAGATTTCTTCATCTACTATTAGCACTTTTTTTTTAATTAGCAGTGAAAAATTTTGGTCTTTCTTCTTTTGGAGGCAAGTCTAATTTTCACTCTCTTGCTTATTCATTTGCTTGTCAAGAGATCTCTTCTAACGTTGAACAGTACCTTAACCTAAAAGTGAAAAAGTTTGTAGCTCATAACCTGTAAATGGACAAGCAGATGATCCTATGCACCACACCCATGCAAAGTGTGTGTCTCTTCTAGGCCACACTAGATAAATTTTTCCACCCCTCTTGCCAAGTTATCCAGGTATTATTGAGAGGAACTATAGCTGTGGAGCACCAAATGGCTCCAGAACTGGGGATACAGAAGTTGTTTTGGGAGGGCAGTTTTTCAGGGGGGGAAGTGATGGGTTGTTTGGGGTGTTCTGACAACTACATGTTAACCTGAAAATATTTTTTTTTTGCAAATCTAGCTTCTGACAATACTGAAGGCGATTCTGGAAAACAGGCAGTGCCAGAGAGTGCTATCCACTATTCTAGTGAGTGTTCCTGCTTTATTGTCCATTTTTTGAGTTTTCAGTTGATCAGTTTGGCTTTCAGTGAGTGATAGGAATACTGGAGAAATGAAACTGGCAGTTTTATTTCTGGCCTTGCCAGACGTAGACCCTATTATAAACCCGATTTAACTGCATGTTATAAAACTCCTCTCAAAGAGAAACAGATCTCAACAAGTTGACACCACTCTCACTGGAGAGCAGCACAATTATTCCCAAGGACTGAAGTCAAAGTGATAAAACTGAAAAAAAAAAAAAAATATGAACAGAATCATCCCCTGTGGGAGAAGGCACGAGAAAACATATGAAAATGTTGTTTGTATAGCGTTATGAGTACGTATTATATGAATATATTGTTATTAATGTATTATATGAATATATCGTTCACATTGTCATGGGAGAGAAGGACTAAGAGGGAGTTTTCTGGGAACTCTTCAAGCACTTGATATTTGCAGGATGCATATTGCTTGATCTTTTATGTTAATATTATGCATCTCTAGGGCAAGAGTGTTGCTGCAGATCTGCTGTTTCCTACCCAAAGTACTGGCTTAGCAAAATGTGTTTGATGTTATTCAACTGTAAACTTGTTACTGGGTTCTCCCTCTAGTTCCATAGATGCACACACACATCTAAATGAATATTAAATATTAATTGCATCAAGAGCCATTGAAGATGCTATTTCTAAATATTGGGCAGGCGTGACAGCTGATGCTGAGGAGGGCTGCAGGAATGCAGCCGCAGCCTCCCTCAGTGCAGAGCTTAGGCCAGCAGACAAGAGAGTGCCTGCTAAATTTGAACGTGGCTGATCGCTGCCAGAAAAAAAAAAAAAAGACAACTGGGGAGAAACTGGGCTTACATATTTCCCCGGGAAAGCTTCTCTTCATTACATAATTCTTTCCTTTTTGCTATTTGGCTGGGAAACACCTGTCAGGAAATGGCAGATGGTGGGAAATAATAAAAGGAAAGAAGTGTCCTCATTTAAAAAGGAGATCTTGCATTTTCTGTCCCTGGTTGTAAGAGCTGTGGGGAATGTTACTGAGTTATGTAACTCCTTGGTGTCTTTCCGGGTGTACAATGTTAAAAGAGAAATAATTGCTACAGTTGCTGAATTTCAGATGAGTGGTGTTTTCAAAAAAGAGGAAAAAATGAATTGCATGTATCAAAAAACTTATTCCTGAAACATGACTGTTTTGCAAAACCTTTGGGGGTCATCAGCACTGGGGGTGAATCATGAATATTTTGATCAAGATTATGGTGGTCTCAGTGGGGCAGGTGCTAAAGCCTTCCTCTCCTACAGAAAAAAAATGAATGAAACTAGCATCACAAGGCAGTGCAAACGTCAGGGAAGGACTAAGGGTGAGGGACGGAAGGTGCCTAAATCCTTCCTCCACAAAGGCTGCGAGCCTGAGGCTTAGTGGGTGCGGGAGGATTAACAGGAGCAGCAGGTTACCCCGCTACAGAGAAACCAGTAATGTCTGGTGAACTGGAGCTGGAGATGCCTCTTGCCTTTGTGCGTGTGAGTGCCTATACGTGGAGGCAATGCAAGCCAGGGGCAACCGGCAAAATTACATTCTCCCTCTTTTGCAGGCGTTATTTTGCCAATTGTCATCACCTTGATAGTCATTACCCTCTCTGTCTTCTTGCTGGTGGCTTTGTACAGAATGTGCCAGAAGAAAACTCCAGGTATTTGGTGGGGGGGAAGATGAATATGCTTGTTATTATTACAAGATCTCTGGGGTCTTTTTAGGTTATCTTTGCCATAGATGTTGCAGTAGTCTGATAGGAAAGCTTCTTGTATTTCAAAGTATTTTGCCTGAAGTAGGGAAGTTATGCTTCATTTTCAAAATCAGTAGGAAGAACAGAGGGAGCAAAAATGTCTCTGATTTTTGGAGAATATATAACGCCAATAAAGCTTTTTGTTCATGCTTTTGCAGCTACAAAGAGCTAACAAACAGCTGTGCTAACACAATCAGTTAATCGGGTAGAAAAAGATAGTGAAAACTAAGTTTGGAGATATTTCTTAACAAAATCACTATATTTATTTTATCTCTGTTCTAGATACAGGCAAAGAAATATCAATGCTTTCTTTTAGGAAATACTTGATGTATACATAGATGCACATACACATATACATTATATACAAGAAAAATTTTCCAGTTGCGGTATAATGTACATGGGAACAAAATCCCAGAGCAAACAGTACTTTCAGAAATTATCATTTTGACAGAGAAGCTAAAGCCAGTATCTGTTTTGCTGCTGTTCATTAAATACTTAGGTTAATGGGGTATAAGTTCCTTAAATTCTATTTGCCAATTGTTTCAAAGAGTTGCCCGAGTGGGCCACAGGCAAGTGTAATTCTCCACTAAGTGAAAACCCAGATCAAAATCCAGACTGGTTTTTCTCTCCCTGTGAGCTGGCATGAGTCAGGAGACCTGTGCAGAACTGTGAAATCACCAGGCTTTGGAACTATAAAATCACAACAGGGTATTGAAGCTCTAGACCAAAGCAAACACTGTGTCGCAATTAATTTAGCCAATGACATGGAAAACCAGACCCAGATAAACAGAGGAAGGTGTGATCCTTGCTTAGGAAATTACTTGAATATTTGGAGTCAGAAGGTAAAGATATAAGGTGAAGAACATTTCCTCGCCAGCCTCCCCCACGCACAAATGCCAGCCGGCACAGTACTAGCAAATTCAGTTGGAAGCTAGAGTAGATAGATATCTGTGGTGCTTCCTGCAAGATTTGCCCAGGCCTATCCAGTTTGTTTCCCCCACAGACAGAGAGCCCTGTGCGCAGTGCTGTGGGGCTAGAATTGGCTCCATGTCTCTGATGTAACCTCCTGGCCACAACCATCTGCCCACACTTGCACGTAAGAAATAAAATGTGTGGTATATGATTCATTTTGGGGAGAAACCTCTTCCTCCTCGACGGGGATGACAGGCTCTGTTCTCAGACGTCATGCCAGGTTAAACCCGCCAGAGCGTAGAGCCTGGCAGCTTGCTCCCTCACTCCCCTCACCCTGTATTTTTTAGCTCAGTTGTTACGCACTCGAGAACTATTGCATGCTCGTCTCCTCTGTACCAGCTACCCGGGCATTTGGGAGCTGCAGGGAAAAATATGCTTCTGTTGTGCTCTTGCACAAGTCATATGTTGCTCTCCGTAGTTTCCAGAAATATTGATTCGAGCAATATCAGTTCACTTTCATAGATGACATGGTTATCTTTCGGGAAGACGAACTAGAAAAGAAACAATTGCCATTCAAGCTGATTGATTGTGTTAATGTACTTCATGCAATACTGCAAAATCACAACTAAGCCTTCTGTTAGCAACTGCAATAGCTACGTCTAAATGTTTACTTAAATGAGTTCCAGCAGTCAAAATTATATTAACTTTGTTCCTTCTTCCAGAGAGACAAGAGAACGGCACTGAACAGTAGGTTGAATCCTGTCTTTTCCATTGCTTTGAGATCTATCATGGGGCACTTGTGAATGCAGCAGATTCTGTATGAGATTTTCTTTAATCTTCCTCTGTTTAAACATAATAAGTGGTTGCTGCCCCAAAAAGAAATATCCTGTTGAAAGTGATGTGTTTGCAGTTACTGTACACCTGTATGCATGATAAGCAGCTGTCCCAGCATGGACAGAAATGTGATGGCTCTCAACTTTTGTAAGGGATCCTTTTGAAATGGATAAACAACTTATGCTGTGCCACTGGGTCTATTGACCCAGCCTTTTTTTCTCCTTTTTTGAATTTTTGCCCCATTGATCGGTTTGTTGTTGTCTGGGTTTTTGTCCCCCTCTGTCTTTTCCCATCTCCCTCCTTTTGTTCATGTTTTCTCTCTTTTTAATTTTTTTAAATTCTAGATTATTTTTCTTTTTTCTTGTGTCCCCCATTATTTCATGTTCCTCTATCCCACCTTCTCTCCACTAGTCCATTTGCAGAGGCTCAGTTAAACCAGTATTGTATAAGGAGTTTATGGAGAGTGAAACTGAGAAAGATCCATTAGAAGATATATACTACAGGCCATTGAGTCTGGCTGTGGCCTCTGTGTTTTGTATGACCAAAAGCAACATTTGGGCTGCTGGTTTACTTGCTAGGCCTGACTCCCTGGACATCTGAAATGGTCTTCTTGCAATTCAACATGGCTAAAAGCGTTGTACTGACAGAGAAAAAAGGTTACTCCCTCTTTTCCTCTAGATGTACTTCTTCTATATTGAACCTGGAGTCATGCAACTTCATTTATTACATATTTTAAGAGAAAGGTGTCTTCAGAGATATTGGTATATGGTGTTTTCCACCACCAAGACTTACACATGATCCCATGCAAAGACCATTTCAAACCCACCAGTGTAGACTGGCATAGGTGCTGCCTTCTCCAGATCATAATCTTAGAGTTTTGTTTGGCTGACCAACATGCATGCTGACTGTCTGCTTAAATGTTTTCTGACTTCAACAGGGCCCAGTCAGATAAAGAAGGAGTCAAACTTCTTTCTGTGAAGACAACTTCTCCTGAGACTGGTGAGTGTCTCCTCTGTGTGTATGTCTCTCTCTCTGAGCCCAGAGAAGAGAAGTTTTGTGATGTCATCTAAACCGTCTTCAGTTCCTGTCAGGTCAAACTGCAAAAAATACACCTACAGCGCAAATCCCCAGCTTGGGAACCTGTAGAGCTGCAGTGCAGCCGCACTGTGTGTGGTATTGGTATTTGGGACTGAGATGTTTGACTGGTTTAGGGAAAATAATTTCTTAAAATCATTGATGGTAAGTGATCTACAGCTAGGCATGTTCAGGAGTAACCGTGATCATGACATTTATCAGCTAGATCTGACTGTACAAAGAAGTTTGAGGACTGGTAACATCCCAGGGGCCAAAAGTTTGGGAGTCAGTGCTGTATGTGAACAGGGGTCTGCTGGCGTTCATGTCGGCAGTGTTCAGTCAGACCTGTACCCAGCCACTCTTTGCATTCAAAATCCTACTCTCATTGCAAATTCCTCTGTCCTGTGCTTCACTGATCCAGTTTCTTACACAATGTGTGGTTGTAAAACCTAGAGGTTATAGATAACATGCACAAAAGAAAGCAAAATCTCATCAATATAAGCAAAGAGATAGATGCATTTATAGGTTCTTCAAGAAACAGAGTAACACAAAACAAGACTGAGGCAGAACAAAATTCAGACTAATCTGATTCCCAGCTGCTCAACAAAAAAAAAACCCTAGAAAAAGAAAAACTCTTATGGTAGAGCTACTCATGGGGAAACTGCCCCACTTCAGCTGTTGCAGTTCACTTCCTCAGCCTTCTAGGTCCCACCTTTGCTCCCACCTCATCTGCAGAAGTCCTCCAGGAAAAACAGCCTCTTACTTTATGTGCTTTTTTAAGGTTTTTGGCCTTCTGTTTCCCCTACTGACATTTCGGAGGTGGTCCCATAGCTGCTCTCCCCTTTCCTCTAAATTCTCGGGAATTCCTCTGAAACACAGGACTTGATCTGAACTATCCTCTACTTGCTGGAGAGGCACAGTTTGCGCTCTCCAGCCTTCTCTGCAACTCCCAGAAGCTTTTGCGCAATCCAAAAAACCCACAGGGCTGCTCCGTCAGCTCTTGCAACAAACCAAAAAAAGAGTCGTGTGACGTCCCTGCAGCCTCACCAGCACAGAGAGGCATGCTAGTAGGCTTGAGGGGGAGGAGAAGGGCCTGCTCCCTTGCAGGATGCATCATTCTTCCCCACTGCTGCTGAGCAAATGCAAACTACACTTTGGCACTTAAGGGACTGTTCTTTGGCACTTAAGTGACTGCACTTCAGAGCTTTATGATTTGGGATTTTTTTTTTGTTATTATTATTATTACATGTCTTTGGGAATGGACTTTTAGCTTTATTTTAAGGAGTATGGAGTTGTGTGTATGTTTTCATTTGAAATTACAGTATTTTTTTTGAAAGCTGAATGAAGTCAGAGACTTGAATTCATAGACATTTATTGATTGATTCTACTCTCATTCCAGTTTCAACAATAAAGTAACTTCATTGGCAGCAGTAGAATTATTTGTGTTTTACAGTAGGGTAAATGAGAAAAGACTTGGGTTCCCATTTTTTTTTTCACAAGATGAGGTCTGCTGCCTGTTAATCAGATACTGGTTCACCAAGTATTCTAATATCTTCCATCCAGAGGATGCTCGATATCCTTTTTTACTGAAGTATGATGTATGCATGCTATAATTGGAAGGTATGAGTCATAACCACTTAGAAGACAATATTCTTGCCCTCTTCTCATTAATACAATTCATGTTTAAACTAGCTACCATTTTCCCTTGAATTCTTGCATCTTCATATGCTTCAAAATTAAACATGCTTTCACAGAAATGGAAATCCTTTTTTTGCCCAGGTTTTTGGAGACACTTCATAAATTAAAAGCACTCTGAAAGAAGGACCTGTTTTCTTACAGATATATTTGTCATGTATACAGATATTTTCGAATATGTTAGGATGCCTGCCCATTTGAATAAGATTTACTTGCTTCATTAAAAGCTCAGGCATAAAGGAAAATATTTCTTTCAGTACAGATAGAAAATTGAGAAATATCTGACTCGTGGTTTCTCTTACAACTGCTGAAAACAATTGCACTGCGTAGAACTTCCTTACATGTGTTTTTCTCTTTCCTTTTTAGACACATAAAATCTAGCTCAATTAAAAAGTTAATTCCTTGTCCAGCCGTTTAGAAAGTGCACATTGTAGCTGCCTTTGATTGTACATACCAACAAAACTACAAAAGGTTTTGACTAAAACTAGAAAGTTCTTAAGAGCAGCTTTAACTTTACAGATAGACCTACATCATCCTCTCACTCTCAATAGGGTGCTCAGCTGCCTAAGGACAAGCATACAATGCAGTTCTGCTTTGATGTATTTTCAAATTAAGCTTTTTTACAAGTATACTTCTAAGTTTTTACTTTTTATTCCAAACAGAAGATTTTGAGATTATGTAATTGTGTTAAAAATGTGTTAAAAACATATACAAAACAGATAAGGGTATGACCTCCAAACTGCTCAAGCAGGCAACCTAGAAAAACCCTGTGTCGGTGCTATGCATGATATATCTTAACCAAAGGCTATGGTGAGTTTAATCTTGTCTTATTTTATCTATTTAAAACCTAAGCTGGCTGCACATAGCCAGTTGGAAGAGATGCATGTGTCCAGAGGACTATTTATCCTGTCTAACTTGGACATATACTTTGTACTGGAATGAGCTGTCCTATGGAGGTTCATTGACTACTGAAGGATCCTATTTTGGGAATTCTAAAATCTGGTTCTGACTATAAATTGTAAGAGAAAAGAAAGACTCCTTTTTCAGAACCATAGCTGAATTAGATTTAATCAAGCATATTATTTCAAATACCTACAATTAATGTGAAGAATATAGGAAAAGAATAGTGTTCAATTAAGCCTGGACTAAAATAATGTTTTTTAGTGGTTTCATCAGGAACACTAGGTAAAACTGAGCTTTAATATTCTCATTTTTTAAAACTCTTCTTAAAAAGATGGAGTTGCTGATGACTATGAACTCTAAGGTACAACTGGTTGAGAATTGATATAAAGCAAAAAAAAAACCCGACAGACAAAACTAAACACCTTGAATTTTTCATGTACATTTGCCAGTGAACTGCAACTCCTGATGCAAGATAAGTGCCTGTACTTGCATCTTATGTGAGAACTCAGCTTGGATAAAAATGCTCGCGATAATGAATTGTCTCAAAAGTTTTACACTAATGTCCAAATGCAGGACATACTGCAGCCATTCTGTGTTGATTATACAGACAAATTTACGGTGGCTCTTCCTAGGGAGAATAAATGGTCTTCTACAATATAGAGCTCTAAAACGTCTACCTACAAAAGTATTTCTTATTTGGGATTCAGTATAGCCCGCAGATCTGCATATTTGGCTTGTCAGTGGTAGATATGTTTCCTGAGAATATAAGATGGAGGTTTTACTTGATGACTAAGAGATCAATACCCTCAACCATTATGTTAATGATAAAGTATTGCCTATCTTGAAAACATACCTAACTTTTGCTGTAAGGGTTCTTGCATGTTTCAGTGAAGATATTGATCACCTTTTAGGACTCATGAAAAATGTTGAGGAAGGAAAATTCCTCAGTAACAGAAAGACTGAGGAATAGAAATTGTGGTTAGGCTACTCCATACAGATGGATGATGCGTGAGAGAAATATCGATAACTGAGTAATGACTTGGCAATTTTCTTTTATGGTTCTTGCCTGGAGTACCCATTCTAGAGAAGGTAAAATGTATGAAGGGCCTTTATAGCAGCAGCACACCAGTTCAATATTCAATATAAAGTCTCATCAGAATGCAGCAGGTGACATAATATTTCAGGGTCGTTATGTATAGTCCTGGCACCTAAGTACAAGCTGATTCATTAGGGCATGTTTTCCAGACAGTGTGTGCTCTTTTAAGATGATAGGGTAGGATATGACTTACTCGTCTTGCAAGGGTCTGTCTGCACTGGATTTTCTGGAAGGATATTAAATGTGTCAAAGCTGATGTGGCTCAGATTTTGGTGAGGCACCTGGAATGGAAGGTGGCTGGAGAAAGGTCCATGGTACATGTCTGCATTAGGGCTTCCCAAGACAACCCACTGTAGACACAAATGAAAATTCAAGCATTGCTACTAAACAAAGCTGGGAAAATGTACCAGGCAAATATGGATATTTGAGGAGACACCTGACCTGTCACCTGTGAAACACCCTTAACTTACTGTAATCACATTGGATAAAGGGATCAGTCAATACCCAGAGGCGCTCTCAGATGGCAATGCAGTACAAAATAGTATGAACCAAGGATGCAGAACAACCAGCATTCCCCACATGCTCCACATCTCTTCCAGAAACTGCTGTTGGTTAACAGTATAACAACCTTAGAACAGTTATCTGCTGCTTCAACTGGATGTACCTCCTGCTTATAGATTTTCATAACATTGAGTGCATCCTTTGCACAAGATGAGCTACCTACCTTGAAGATATGTGGGATTTCATGGCATAGATTAATTGAATCCCATAACTTCAGTCACTTTTGAGATGACCCTAGTTTCTGCCTGCAGCATTCCTCTGGACTTTCTGAATTTCCAAAGCCTTCTCTGTCAATGCTTTGAGGATTCCTAGCCTTTGACATCAGAGGCTGGTGACTGTACTGTACAAAGTGACTGAGCACCAAAATCATCCCAGAACAAAGTAAAAAACCTTGTCCTCATTCAGCAGAAAAACTTACCTTGGTCATTGGAATGCATGTGAAGTTCAGCACCTGACAAGACAGCATACTGTCATCCCAGAGTCTGGACGCGGAAAATCCTGTAGTCTTATGAAATGATGTGGTTGAATGACAATATCTTCATCACTGCTTTGCATGAACCTACAAATGCTGAGGCTGTTTAATTGTTCTGCTTCACACATCAAGCTATAGATCTGGCTGTGGTACAATGGGACCAATTGGGAGTGGAGGCAGAAGATTATTCCTTCTTGGAATAATACATGGACCACAACAATTAAGGAGGTAAGAAATTTTTTACCTCATTAGGGGCCCTGCCAGGAAGCATGGTCCCATAGTGGGCCCTGGGATTTCTCAACATGCATTGGTAGTTTCATCTCTCTCTCATTTTGTCTAGGACCCAGGTGGATGCCTCTAGGAGCAGGTGAAGAAGTTGGGTCTCTAGGTGAGGCACTGTTACTGAAAATTCCCTTCCCTCCTCCTCTCACTTGCAAGATAAGAAATGCAGGTCTGCAAAGAGCAGTCTGCTGGTATGCTGCATGCTTTGAAGCAGTAAGAGCATGTGTTCCTACTAATGTGAGAATATGATATTGATTATTTTTCCTATTATGAGCTGTATTTTCAGTGTCTTATTTTTTTTTCCCTGCAGGTAGAAAACCTAAAAGCTGCTTCATAGAAAAGGGTCACCTTGCAACAGAGAGCTAGATCAAGTACCTGCTTCCCTTTCCTTCTCTTTCTCATTTTCTGATACTCTGGTTTTTTGAACCTTGTATTGTATAATGGCCTGAAGTTGTGTTTTCTTTCTTCACAGAAACTGAAGAATAAACTTTCTCAGGTTTTTGCTGCTCATGGCTGGATTCTGTTTGTGTTTACTTACACCACAAAGATCTGACTGCACACAGTTTCAGCTGAGACTTTTGGGCAAAACTGTAGTCAAAAACATTAAATAGCATCTGCTTCTTTCTATATTTCTAATTCAGTTTGTGAGCTGCGCATATTTGCAAGGGTTTTTAAAGCAGTGTCTTACAGTTAGGGAACTGTGGAGGGTCAGGTGATGTTTTCATCTGTGGAGCATTTGCTAACTTTCCAGCCTGCAGCTTCCTGAGATGTTCCTCTGTTGGGGGAGCCACCTTCACCCTTTGCTGGCCATTCAGCAACAATTGCCTTCCCGTCCTTCACCTGAATGTTCCCATATGTGCTCTCTCTGCCATGGTGAATTGTATAGATCCTTCTGTCCTGCTGATGGTGGCAAGGAGCAGTTTGCAGGGGCATGGGTGAAGTGTGTGGCATGGAAGCGCTGCGGCTCATCACGGATGCTGTACCCACTGACTCACACCAAACCCAGCCAGTGCATCCAGGTGCTGGGTCCCACTCAGTGCTGTTCTTCAGCGTCTGTAATGCACCTCTCTTTCTTTTAGTTCAGTATGGTAAAAATAGGCATTTAGATTCCTGTGTCTGCAGAGGTAGTTTTATACTTTTATAAAACATAGGTTTCTGCAATCATATTTTATGAAAGACTTGCTTTAATTCTTTGCTCCAAACCAGATTGCCACTTATGAGCAATTTCTCAGCAGCAGATATTACAGTGAAATAACAGTGCAACTAATTTTTTCTTACAATGTAATCTGAGATATGTAGTACAACCTACTTTTTATGTCAAAGACTATTTTTTATATCCTTTTTCTTCCAGCTTTCCCAATAACATCAGAGGGCTTTGCCCAGGTCAAAGACTTTCTGTACTCATAGTGATATGACCTGCTAACTCTCTTTTATATCATCATGTTCTGCAGCGTATCTGTATTCTGAGTAATATATTCAGATTCTGAATCAAATGGAGGAGGGGTGAAGAAATTACAGTGAGGTTAATACAATAGCCTTTCACAAAGGTGAGACAAAGAAATATTTGTTTCAGAGTTTCAAAACTGATCTTATACAATCTTTATTTCAGCTGAATATGTGCCCATTAGTTATTCACATATACTGGTGTCAGGATGCAACATTAATAGTCAGAAATTACTGTATCTGGGAGAGTGAAAAATCAAATCAAATGCTGCACAAGTGAAATTTTAATCAGGAAGAAAACCTTGTGTTTTCACTGAAGTACTGTTACTTTCCTGGTTAACATTTAACTTTGCAGAGCCTTCAGTATCTGTGTACTCAGTCTACTTCCCATGCACTTAAAACAAATATGTTGAAGGATCAGGAGTTATGAATACAAAATTTTTCCTGTTACATCTTCCTTATCCTCAGCCTTTTTAAGCTTGACTGCATTTTAGAGGACGATCTATACAGCACATACTGGATCGAGCCTAGTGCCTAGACTGCTGATTTACTTGGGTGAATTTGTGTTTGGCACTCCAGCAGAAGTGTTTGAGGGGTGCCGTATGGGAGCCCGTGCATATGAAAGACCAGTGCTGTTTTACAGTAGTTGCTAGAGCACCTTCTCTTTTAGTATTGAAGCTAAGAAGCTCTGATCTGAGCCAGCTGTACCTGCTCAGATCCTGGATCAATGTACCCCCAAATCCTGTCACTGAGAGTGGCGAGCATGAGATGTGAAGGCAAGGATAACAAACAGGGTTGGAGTTCACTAACGTGTCCTCCACTGTAGCCTTCTAGCAGTCTGTGGCTTGGAGACGTCCTGAATCAGAGGTTGTATCTTTGGTACTTCATAGTTCTCAGTGGCTTTTTACTTCCATGAATTTGTCTTATCTCCTGTGGCATCTGTGGCCTCCTGTGGCAGTAAGTTAGACAGTTTGTCTACAGATCTGTCTGCATCATATGACAGTCATGTTTAGAGACTTCATGATGCCCATGTCTTTGTGTTTACAATCCAATTTCAGAAAAAAAAAAATCAACAAACAGGTGCCACATAGGAGGATGAGAGGGAGAATTAAAGGTTTAATGGAAGGGTTTGCTTGTCAGCTAAAACTTCCATGTCAGTATTAATCTCATTTCATTTTCCAAATATTCTGCCTAAGGCCTCTTTCTCAAACTGTGCATCATTTCTTTCAGTTTTTGTAGAAGTGCGCGATATATATGAGGTTGGCTTCTCACTGCCCTCTGCCAATCTGTCTGAGCCCACCACTCCTCCTCCATCAGGAGAGGTGTCACAAGGCAGGACCACAGGTAAAGGCAGTCACCTTGCTCTTGCAGCCGTGCAGTTGACGGTGCTTTGTTAACCACACCAAGTACTTCCTTCCAGTTCCCTTTGTCTCCTACTTTCTGCAGTTCACTCATTTACTTATCAATATAGGCAAACAGGAATGAATTTTCAACCCGTCATCAGAAAATTATAGCTATCAAATGGAATCAGCCAATACGAGGTTACTTTTATACAAGATGATGTACAACCATATTGTGAGAAGCAGATGGTTCAAGTCTCGCTTGCTACCTTCCATCTCCTAGCATACAACAGTAGAGTTTGTGCATCACCCTCTTCTAAATGTGTAATCCAGAATCAACAAAAGACAATTTTTCACTGATGTTGCTCAGAAATTTTACTCATGTTGATGTATTTTGCATAACTGTACGCTTTCTGTCTTGACAACAGCCTTCAAAGCACACAGGTGATCTGTTTAGACATGTCAAGCACCACCACTGCACTGCGTATTTTCTCCATCAGCAAACAGTTCAGTGTGAAATAATTTCTTCACTTGATTTAAAGTATCATCTGTTCTAACAAAAAAAAAAACCCCACAATTATTTGGTTTTAATTTAATTTAAAGTCTAATCCATTGTTTTTAGTGGGTGATGGTTTGGGGGCAAGTTTGGGTTTTTGCAGTCTTGGAATTTATTTCTGTCAGTTAAGGCTATTTTAAGATCAGAAAAAAAGTCTTCCCACTTGTAACTAACCTGAATGTTCTTCTTAATTTGCTCTTTGTGTTGCAGCTCGATATTTAGCACGACATTAAACTGCTGAGTCATCAGACTCCAAAATGGTTCTAGACCACTGAACCCTCATCAGACAATCACTGATATTATAGAGGGATGTTCACCCCAGCAATAATTTGTAGCAGTTCACTGTTTCCAGGGATCGTGTGTATAGCGTCAGAAAATTTATATAGGGCACGTGAGTGTCGCATGCTGCGGTCTCAGCGTCTGCAATAAGGCAAATTCACTGCTCCTGCCCCGACCACTGCTGTTGGCAGGTACTGCTCGAGCAGTCCACCTCCCAAGGCCAGAGCTGCCTCACCTATTTCATGCCCTGATCCAAAACCTGGTGACACAACTGGGACATTGTCCAGGGAGCTACATGGGCTCTGGAGCCTCTCCTCAGACACATTATTTTCCTGTAGTGCTAAGTATCAGTCTTCCATGTAAGTCTGCCTAATTTCTAATGTAGGCAGAGCAACAATCTGACAGTGGAACTGATAATGAAGTATTGATATTTATTAAAACTATTGAATATTATCTTCTCCATGGTAATATATTTCTCAATTATTTTCTCCTACATCTTCTTTCTTAAACAATCTTGCCAATTTCTCCCTTTCACACCCTATTAAATCTTCTGTTTCTGTATATTGAACAAGGAAAGTAAAAACATGCAGAAGGAAGAAATAAATAAAAATAAATTTAAAAATAAATAAGAGTTATTGAAAATCTCATTCCTTTGTTGCTACAAAACTATACAATATTTGAACTGGTTCACTTTATTTTAGCTTTTCAAAACAAGATTTTTCTATAACAAAGACATTGCACCCTCTAAAAATCTATAAATCTTGTTGAACTGTTTAATTTTTTTCTACCAGAAATTTGTGCTTTCCCTTTCTCTAAAAAAATTATGTTATAAATTATTGAAGTAGTTGCTGAAGGCTATTTTAGCTGAAATTTAAGATCCTCAGAACTTCTGAAGCTCTAACTTAGCAACAGTTATAATGTTTTAAAAATAATTTTATCCAAAATTGAACACTTGGGAAGCAAACACCATTCCAGCACATTATTGTTGAACAATTTTCAGTGTTTCTCATTGAACCTCATTAGACACTAACTTTTCTACTCATCTCTGAAAGGCTGCACTAAATTAAAGAGCCCTTTTTGCTTCTAAGAAAAGCTGCCTGAAAACCATTGATGAGTCTTTTCTATTTTCTTCAGGAGTGCAACTATTTAATTTGATTGCTAATTACTTAAATGCCTAATCAGTAAATTTGTTAAAATCCTAATTTGTATTACAATTTTCAACCGCAGGCTATAGATCATATGCAAGCTTTTTCATACATATTCGCTTTTACTAGAATGTAATAGATCTTGCTTCCTTGCCTCTCATGTATGTGTCAGGCATTAAATTGTCTCCCGCAGGTGAGCAGAGAGGCAGAAGGCCGTTTCTTGGATGCCTTTGAGTTTCCCCACCATTCTGCCAGTTCACATGGGGCTCTCTCCAGTCTGGGGATGGCATTCCCTGTTCATCTCCTGTACAAATCTCTCATGCAAAGAAATCCCACTGCCGTTCCTGGGACTTGTGTTTGGAAACAGGACAACTGTAAACACGTCCTCATCTGGAGGCTTATTTGTCTGCCTATAATTGCTGGCAGCAGCTCCACTTCTCCAGGGAAGGAGGAGTGAGAACTGTCTGTAATCCCTGACTGAAGTTTTTAAAAGTTCATTTTCCTGCTTTGGGGGAACTGAGCTGCTGCCAGCGATATCAGCAAAAATTAATTTCATAGTTGTGTCATTTTCTTTTTGTAATGTAATGTTCCAATCATATTTAAAATTAATTAAAGCCTTATGCCTTTTCTAACCCGTTGAGAACTGCCTTGTAAATACTCTGTGGTAGTAACCCACCAAATAATAGGGGAAATAAGCTATAAAATGCAGAGAGTGCAGTAAAAATCTATTGTGTGGACAGTTTTTGCTGGTTAAGTGAGTCTGACAAGGAGACTGGCTAGTTTGTATGGTGGTTGGTGATATATTACCACCAGACTCATTTGTCCTTTTGTCTTTGCATGTTTAACTGATGCAAATATATTTTCTGTTTCTTAGGAGAGCACTCATCTCAGGGGAAGAGTAAAACTCGGCAACTCTTCACACCTCAGCAATAAATACGTAAGTTTATTGCTTTTGTTTTACATCCTGTAGTGTTAGTGTTTGTTAGTCTCGCTAATACTTGCTAGTCTCTTTATTGTGCCATGTAATGAAACAAAAGGGTTAAAAATGCAAACCAAAAAAGAGCAATTACTTCAGTTAGCAACAGCCTCAAGGAGCAATGGTTTAGACAAAGCTCAGCTTGAGCACATCATCACAAACAGAGTCCTAGGCTGTTTGTGGGTCTGAGGGACTAAAGAAGCTGCCACCTCACAGAGGTAGACCTTTATAGGCATAGCTTTTGGCTTTAACTGTTCAGCATTTCCTGGTTGTAGTTCCCAAGGTGAATTTTCTTTTTGTTTGTGTGAGAAGTAAGAGATTTTTTAAAGGCAGTTACATACATCAAAAAAAAAAAAAAAGGAACTTTGTACCTAGAAGTGTTCAGTTCCTTTGGTATCATGAAAAATCTGTCCCCATTCCACATCGTGCAAAAGCAAGCACTTTCACTGAGGTGGTTTATTGCGGCTTTAAATCCCTGGTGCATACTATGCAAAACTGGCAGGTGTTGGACAGCACTTTGGCGTGTGCGAGGGCAGAGACCCTCAGAGCACCTCTGAAACCTATTATTTGTGATGTGGGCATTGTGTTTGCCTTCATACAGGAAGCTTTCTGAGGCACCACAATCCCCACTTCCCATGGAGTTGCTTCTCTCATTTGGGGGAAACGAGGTCCTTTGCTGAGGGTGGGAGAAGGAAGCAGCTGACGGAAAGCAGTAGGCTGTGGGAAGGGCCCTGTGTGACCTGGCTTGTGCAGGAAGGTAGAGGAGAAGGATGGCCTGAGGAACTAGGTGTCACAGAGTCTGTGGGATGGACCAGAGGCAGCTGTGTTGGCCCCAGATGAAGCCCAGCCTTTCACCATCATTGTAGGATGAAGCCCTTCTAGAACAGGTCCCACCACCGTTCACTGAGAGAGATCTGGTTGACCAGAAATGTGGAGAGACCCTTTTGCAAAACATCTTTGATGGTTTTGGCCTATTCTTGTTTCCCTCAGAATGTACAAACAGAGCTTTCCTGATGCCAAAAGAAAGGACAAAATAACCTTCTTTGTCCCTTGAATTAGAGCAGCAGGATGCAATTTTGCCTATGTAACTGAAAACCCAGAGGTGGTTCTGTTTGTAAAGATGTAGGACAATGTCCTGGATGATGGATTTACTCCTTATCGTCTATCCCATATTGGATTTACTCTACGTCGTTCACTTCCTCTTACTCTTATGTTCCTGAACAACCTTACCTGGAATAATAATCTTGAGATACTGTTGTCGTTTCAGATGTGAAGCAGCCTGTTTTATCACAATATGCAGGAACATCTCGCCAAAGTTGCAGTTCCACAGGAAGTGTGGAGCAGCTGAAGCTTTTTACCAGGCAGGACACTTGCATTAATGACCAGCTTTTGACTCCTAAATCTCAAGTGTCTTCTGTCCCTTCTGGAATGACACCTAATTTTTTGATGGCTTAATAACTGATATATCATATGTATTTATTATTTTCACATATAGTAAAAGCAGGAAAACTTTCAAGCAGGATCGAAGAGAATGTAAAAATCAAGTGATATTTGCATAGTAGTTACTAAAAAATGTTTTCTGCACATTCAGGAAGGAATATGTTAGCATACTTTGTTGAACTTATGTTAGATAGAGTTCTTTTAATTGTATGTAGCAAAATACAAACAGGGCCTGACCCTTGAAACAGTACTGGGCAAATTGCCACTATGAAAATTAATTCAGTGATTTCC
The DNA here is from genome assembly GCF_036417535.1 of Chlamydotis macqueenii. Lineage (NCBI taxonomy): Eukaryota > Metazoa > Chordata > Aves > Otidiformes > Otididae > Chlamydotis > Chlamydotis macqueenii. The sequence continues at coordinate 28,657,908 of NC_141559.1, forward strand.
ATGAAACTCCTCACTGTAGCTCACACTTCACTTGTCATAAATGTTTACAGGATGGGATGCCTGCGTGAAATGCTGAAGTGTGTGCTTTTTTTTCTGTGAAGGAGGGAGTATACCTTCCACTGAGGCTCTTTGAAGTTCTGTAAATTACTGAATATGATCCATGTAATGTAGCAGGCAACATAGTTTATTTTCACTTCTTCCTTTCTAATTGCATTACGTGTGCTATAAACATGTCCTATATAGCCTGGGGCTCACGGTGGGGATCAGCAAGATAAGCAATTTTACAGACAAACCTTCTTTCCTCTGTTCTAAGTAATGCATGGGATTCCTGTGGGCTATTGAATAACTCTGGAAGTTTAAAGAGTGTTTCAAGTGCTAATTACAGCCTCCCTGAATTTGTACAGAGCTGGCAATTCAAAAATATCAAGTAGTGCTTCTACCTGCATGTATCCTACTTTTCTAGAATTATAAATGTTTGAAAATTATATTACTGAGAGCATCTGCTCAGTCTCAATCCACTAACTCTGGCAGCATGTCAAGAACCTCCATTGTTTTATTGGTGAATGGAAAGAAGACAACTGGTGGTGTAAGTGCAGGACCAAGAGCCAGGACGATGATCTAAGTTTTGATACCTATTGATACAATGCTTTTGAGGAACTTCTCTCTCCAATTTCCCTCTCTGAAATAATCAAACTTACCTAGCAGTATGGTAAAAGATTGAGCAGATTTGTTAGTTCAGGTTTATATACGAAGCTGAAAAGTGTTCATTTCCCTGTGCTTGACTATTGCTCTTATTTCCACTTTGATGGATCTAATAATCCTCTGTCTTAGCGGCATCAAGAGAAACTTTTGATGAAGCTCTGTAGAAGATGGGTAACCAACAAGTGTCCTCCATGCTGCAGCTGAACTTACGTGGTTCATTCAGGTATTCCTGGATCACTTGGGTTGCTCAGGAGCAGAGGAGTCTTGGATGCCTACTTTGGAAAGGTCAGGCCATCTAAAATATGCTATTTGGCATCTGCAACTATTCAGATTCCTGATTGCTGAAGTTTCCTATGAAAAAAGCAATCGTGTATTTTCATGTTGATTTAAAAAAAAAAAAATTATTTTGTAGCATGTTGCATCGTACCAAAAGGACAGTGGAAAAAAAGCACAGAAAGATTGTAAAATATATTTTTTTTTTTTGTGCAAATTTCTTCAGAAATGTTCGTGGTGTGTCAAGAAAAAAAAAAGTAACTGCCTATTAAAAGTTATTCTCTTTATTAAGCGGCTTTTATTTTTCTCTTTGCAGAAATGCAATTCATTTTTCATACCTAATACAACTATTGTTCATTACTCTGCATTCCTGTAGCACAGAGTGAAATTAACTCTTTATGCTGAGCCTAGAGAGCAGACATCAGCTATTCTGGGCATGTTGGTGGCAGCGGGAACATAAGACCTTGCAGAAGGCTTGCTGGGGGTGGCAAGTAGAGTACAGAAGACTCCTCATTACTAGAGTTGATGGGGAGAGAGCAGGGCTTGCTGCAAATCTTGGTACTGGGAAAGTGAAAAACACCAAAAGAGGGGAAGATGTTTGGACTTTTCATGGTAAGGGGCATGGCAGACAACCAAGCTCTCATTAGAAGGCTGGGAAACCTACCTCAAAATGACTGGCTTATGTAAGTGTGTGAAGCAAAAGAGATGGGTTTAGTGGAGAGCAGAAATGAAGAACCTATGGTACTCTTAACCCCTGAGGCAGTAGAGCTTGTGGTAAAGGGAAAATGTATGAACTTATTCCATCCTTGTGAATGATTAGGAGGGAACTGATGTTTAGGTGAAGGAGACAAGACAGATTTGCTTTGAAGAATATCTGTAAAGCACAGAAAGGATTTGGAAGAATATTTGGGGCTCACTCTTCTGCAAAGCTGGAAATGCTGGAATTCTCTTTAATGGCAGGTGAGAAACTGACTGCAAAGCGAACTCGGTTATTAAAGAGAAGTTACACGCAATATCTCAAGTAGATGAAAAAGAAATGAAAAATCAATTCCAGTTGTCTGCAACAGCTCTAATGCAATATATGTCTGAAAGATCCACTTTTCTAGTCACTAGCATGGCCAGAAAAAAAAAAAAAAAAAGTGGGTCCTCCACATGCAAGGATTTTCTATATGAGGATACCTAGCAAAGTGGATCTACATTTGTAAAATACTTGCCACTAAAGTTTGACTAAATCTTCTGTGGACAGTCCCACCTAAATTGAGTATTCTTCAGCTTCTGTATCATAATTTGCTACAGAAGTGAATGACGTCCACTTCAGTGTGGAACAAGCATGCCCACACGAATGTGATCAAATGGAATCTGCTTTCAAATTAGTTCAGCTCATGAGTTACCAGTTAAACAAGATTTTAGCTCAAGCATACGATTCTGATCTACATGTTACAATCCAAGACTAAAGAATATAACTGGCTGACAAAGAGTTTTTTTGGGATACTCTTAGTCCCTGTCAGTAACCCTGCAGGGCTCTAGTTTGCCAGGAGAAAGGCATTTTCAGCACCGTTCATCTAGGGCTCAACTTGGGAAGGCAAGTCACTGTCTTCAAGGACAGAAAAGTTTCCCTGAGCCCTTTCCAGAGTCCTAACTCTATTCAGTTAAAAGACTTGCAGTATTTTGGGAGTGATCAAATTCATGCAGCACACTGAAATTTTGGACCCAGTCCCAAACAAGACAGGTGGGCACTAAAGAAAACAAACAAACAGAAAAGGTGTGGTACAGTGTATTGACTATTGGCTTTCTACTCTAAGATGCTGTATCAAGAAACTTATCTGACTCACAGAAGAGAAAAAATACCATAAAGAAAAAGACTTTGATCATTATTTACATGAAAAAGGTCCAGAAATGAGAAAACAGCATTAAAAAATGTAATTATTTCTAAAAAGTGGAGGCTGAAGAGGTAGGCACTAGGTGCTTTTAAAAATTCCATGAGCAGCTTATTAGCCTTCTAGGTACTTACATATTTATTTTGGATTTTTTGGCCAAGGGCCTCCTGTAGACTTCTCATGAATGGCTCAGTCTTTTGTTCATATTTCTGCTTATTGTGTCACAGGAACCATTCTGGCCATTGATATCCAAGGGTCTGCAGGCAAGACTATTTAAAAGCCGCTTATGGCACTGCTCAGAAAGGTACTTAAATAAAAAATATTCCTTGGAGGCCCTCTGTTTGGCGTGAGAAAGCCGTACCGCCTGCCGGTGAGACTGCTGCGAGGGAAAGCGCAGATACTTCACTCTCCAAAACCCTCAAGGGCTTTTGTGGTTTTGGAGCGACCCCATCCCACTGAAGAGGAGTGAAACATTTAACCACACACTGGTGTGCAGTAGATTTAGAGAAGGGCATAAATCACATATGGGGAGGGTGTTTGCAGCATCTCTGCCTTGGCTGCCGGCAGCCCTCTGCTGACCCCAGGATCTGGCTTTTCTGCTCCATGGTGCAACGCTGCTGTTTGCAGCGTGCCCATCAATTTTGGGGTGAGGGAGCAGCCCGGTGTGCTGGCTATCGAATTGCTGTTGGATTTCTGTGGCATCAGAGCACTCCCTGGGGCTTGTCTGCTGCAGCATCCCCCCGGCCCTGCTGCTGCGCTCCGGGCGCTTCCTGCATGCTGTGCCCTATGGGCAAAGCACTCTTCTCAGGAAGCCTTAAACATACATCTCAGGACCTCGCTGGCACCATTAATTATGGTTCTTCAATTTCTTCAAATTAGGACTCTATATTTAATAAAATAAATGAGCTTAAAGATTACTCTATTGATTCCCAATTGAGGCAGCTTTTCAGTTTATGGCCAAGGGCAATCTATAAAACACAGGCTTTAATTAACCCCAGTGCAGGCAGCTGACGTGAAATGCCAATACCCTCCAAATATTCAGCACAGACAGCTGAAGGATCTTCTCAGCTCCCTCGTGTCCACCCTGCACACACCCTGGGTGAAGAGCCGCGGCAGAGGCACTTCCCCACTGGGCTGTGCTGGGGCCAGGGCCAGAAATCTCTCTGCACATGATCCAGCCTCTTCGTCCACCCCTTTTGGTCCCCACGGGCAGACCTTCCAGAGGAGAAAAAAAAAAAGAAAAAAAAAAAAAAGTGCTTTCTGCTCAACTTGTGCAAGCGCGGGGGGGGCCGCATCACACCCATCCTGCTCCCTCAGTTTCTGCCTCTGCCCCGCCACTGCCATCATTCCCCTGGGCCATGGCACAGCCCCGGGAAGGGCTCTTTCCTTCAAAACCTGCCCTAGGGATTTGAACCTGTGGCGTATTTTTTGGAAAGCAAAAGGAGCAGCATCAGGACCTCTGGCTGGCTGAGGGCAAAGCGCCACCCTGCCTGTAGGAAAGTGTGCCTCGCTGCCTTGCATGGTGGGGTCCCCACAGCACAGATGCCAACTTTTGGGCCCACATCATAGCACCCAAGGGAACAACACTGAACAGTGCAACCACAGGACTCACCCCCCACTAAAAAAACCCACTAAATAAAATCGAGAGGGAGGACAGGGCTATGTGAGCAAGGAGCATTTGCTCCTGTGGAAATCTCTGCTTTCCACAGTGAATTAAATTCTTCCAGGTGCAGTTCTTTCCAATAGAAAAGCAACGGTGTTATTGTGCTCTTTATTATAATTGGCAACTTTCAGCTTTCTTATTACATCAGTAGGACACTTCTCTGGTCAGGGTTTCTGTTCTAATGAACATGGCTCATTCATCTCCCTCCCTCCCCTCAATCCACTTTTTGTCTGCTTGCTCTTTGGGCAGTAATTTGATGTGTTGAGCTCTCACCACCTCCACTGCCCCTGGGGCTGAGGTTCTGACCACACTAAACAATTAAAATGCAATGCAATTACAGGCAGTATAGAACAGGAGAGAATAAGCCGGCAAAAAATCAGCCACGCATAACGCTGGGGAAACTGTGTGGCTGTCAGTCTCTGACTCCAGGAGGCAATTTGGTTTTTTCCTAAGACCCAATAATTGAGCCTTTCACATGTGCCACGGTCATGAACCAGTCAAAAGGCTGTTCGCTGCGCACCCAGGCGCACCAGATGGATTGGATCATCCCTGCAGTTCTTCGGGGGCTGCCAGCTTTACACTTCAAGCCTTTTCTAGCTCCTGTACTTGTAAGTTACTCTTTTTACAGCTTTTACAAATATGAGCGCCTTGTCTGAATTTAGCTGGCAGAGTGAGGGAGGAAGGGTGAGGAAGAGCGTGCCACACACTCCCCCCCCAACCTGGGGGAGATCAGAGCCAGAGCTGAACTCCACTGCCTGCATCCACCCTGAGAAAAACCCGTGTGAGAGACAAAACCATCTCCGACCTTCAGCCCTCAGATTAGGATAAGCGCGGTTTGTGGCAGCTCCAGGTGCAGCTGCAGGTGCCCCACGCCAGCTGGTTTGCTCACACTCAAGTACTAGCAGTCCTGTTTTCATGAACCCCATGCATACCTTTCCAAAGAAGACCTAGTACCGGGGGCTCAGCAAAGAGCTGCTACTATCAAAAAAAAGTATTTGGAGGTACCTGGCCAAGCAGGAGGGATCTCTGTACAGGGTGCTGAAAGTCAGGGCTGCTTGGACTTGCAGGTCAAATCCCAAGGGTGAGTGACTGAAAATTCTAAATGCTCCCTCCTATTTGGCCAGAGCCCCTGCTCATGGCAGGGGGGCAAAGAGGCAGGATCAGGAGGGAAAGCACCTCTCAGGTATAAACCCTCCATGGCTGCCCAGGGCAGCTCATCTACCCTGGAACTGCTGGGCTTGCTTTCCACGCCCTTCTCACATCCTTCCCTCACAGCCCTGGGAGCTGCCCCAAAACGTGTTCATTACAGACATGGACAGCAATGACTTCATCTTACTGCAGTACAGTGATTTAATCTCTGCTCAATGCTCTGCACAAGGGGCCTGGCCTGGATCTCTGAGAGGTGAGTGCTGAGTGCACCCTGAGCAAGTTTGCCAATGACACCAAGCTGTGTGATGTGGTTGACAGGCTGGATGGGAGGGATGCCATCCAGAGGGACCTTGACAGACTGGAGAGGTGGGCCTGTACAAACCTCAGGAAGTCCAACAAGGCCAAGTGCAAGGTCCTGCAGATGGATCAGGGCAATCCCAGGCACAAATACAGGCTGGGCAGAGAATGGATCGAGAGCAGCCCTGAGGAGAAGGACTTGGGAGTGTTGATGGATGAAAAGCTCAACATGAGCCAGCAATGGGCGCTTGCAGCCCAGAAAACCAACTGCATCCTGGGTTGCATCAAAAGAAGTGTGGCCAGTAGGTCAAGGGCAGGTGATTCTCCTCCTCTACTGAGCTCTTGTGGGACCCCACTTGCAGTACTGCATCCAGCTCTTGAGCCCCCAACGTAAGAAGGACATGGACCTGTTGGAGCGAGACCAGAGGAGGGCCACAAAGATGATCAGAGGGCTGGAGCACCTCTCCTATGAGGACAGGCTGAGAAAGTTGGGGCTGTTCAGCCTGGAGAAGAGGAGGCTCCAGGGAGACCTGATAGCGGCCTTCCAGTACTTAAAGGGGCTTATAAGAAAGGTGGGAAGAAACTTTTTAGCAGGGCCTGATGTGATGGGACAGGGAGTAATGGTTTTAAAATAGAGGGAGGTAGATTCAGACTGGATATAAGGAAGACATTTTTTACAATGAGGATATTGGAACACTGGAACAGGTTGCCCAGAGAAGTGGTTGATGCCCCATCTCTGGAAATATTCAAGGCTGGGCTGGATGGGGCCCTGACCAACCTGATCTGGTTGGAGATGTCCCTGCTCCTTGCAGGGGGATTGGACTAGATGACCTTTAAAGGTCACTTCCAACCCAAAATAGTCTATTTTTCTATGAGATGGAGATAAAATGGGACCTGGATGTAAATTAGGCCACACTTTCATGCTGATCAAACCAGATGCTTTGCAAGCTGTGCAAGCTTTCACTCTCTTGTGCCATACTGTGCTTGGCCAAGGGGCTAGGAGGGATGCCGGGGTGCTCACCCTGTAAGGAAGCTGGCCCTGGGTCACAGGTGCCCTCCGTTACCCCAATCATTTCCTTGAGGTGCCACCACTGTGTAATCACCAGGGAAATTCAGCCTTGTGCACCACCCTCCCTCCCAGGTAGGTTTCTTATTGCTGGGGCTGCTTTGCAAGCTCCCCTGTGGCTGTAAGTGCTGCTGCTTGCAAAGGATGGAGACTTCAGGGTGTCTTCCATGCCTCAAAAACCTGGATGTACTTGGGCCCAGTTGCCTAGGCTTGGCTGCTGGCTTTGCAGCAGGAAGGCTAGGCACTGGTAGTAGGTGTTTGCTGGGGATCTGGGCAGTATTTGAGTACATCTCAGTCCCCGGTGCACAGTGATGGCACGTCTCACCGAGTAACTACCACAGGTGACGGAAAAAAATGTTATTTTCTTGTAGCCATGTTTCTTCTCTTTTGAGAGCTGCTGCTTTCCCCTGGTCCCTCAGGTGGTCTGCTTTTGCCCTGTCCCAAAAAAATCATGGTGTTACAGGGTGGAAAGGCACCTACATTTCTCCAAGCTGAGCCTGCTGCCCTTGTACAGCCATGAAAGCATCTGTATTGAGAAAAGCTATTTGTGACAGGCACCACCTGGTCCTCTCTGTACAGCCACCATGGAGCTCTGTACTTTAAAAAAACCCAAACAAACAAACAAAAAAAAAAAAAACCAAAAAAAACCAACCAGAAACCCAGTTAAAAGCTCCACTTATCATTAAAGTTTGAAGCCTGACTCTCTGTTTACTATGCCCAGCTTCAAAACTTGCAAAAGGTGTGATCTGGAATGGTGCTTGCTCCTTCAAATGGTTTCTCAAAGCGCATTGATGTTTTTTTTAAACATCTTTTGAAAAGCATTTTAGCAGTTCTTTGCAACTTTGCTGCCCTGAAGCAGTAGCATGTGCAGGAGCACAACACAGTGCAGGTGATGGATTTCTCTCTCCCAGGTGGAGTGACGTGGAAGGAGCAGCAGAAGTGGGAGCCGGGCAGGCGGGGAGGGATTCAGTCTGTCTCTTCAAGTGGTATCTTGGGAGCAAAGGTAAGGGATGGCTTTTGATGAACAAGTAGTGCAGATATGCCATGTCTCTGGTCTGGAATTTCAAAGTTTCAGAGAAAAAACTTTCCTGTGCCTACAAGATCTCTGACAGCATGAGTTGTTCAGGGATTGTGCCCTTGGTGGGGTGTGTGCCATATGCTGTTTGGAGGATGCAGGAACTTGTACTGAAGCCGTCATTGTGCCGTTTGTAGGCTGGAGAACAAAGCCTTTCTCCAGGTGGCTTTGCTCACCACTGGCCATCTCGGCACAGTGAGACTGGGTTGGGTATGGTGATGTTTTGTGCACACACTCAGTTTTCCATCTCTACACAGGTTGTAAATTAAACCCAAAGTATAACGAGGACAAATCCTGACACTGAAAAAGTCAGTGGAGTTGCTGTGTCCTTGTGGCAAGCAGGTGTGTATTTATGTACCTGTGCATCCTCCGATAGAGTAAAATTAAATCCCATGGTTCTATATATTTTCTTGAACTATGCCAGGCTATCTGATGATATCACAGCCCTCTCTGAAAGGCAGATACCACTACAAGGACAGAGGTATGATTTGGAAAGAGGAGAGAAGGATCTCTATTTTCTTGCACTTGCAAAAAAAAATTGTCTGAAATACTGTAGCTTCCAGAGGCTTGCCATGGATTGCAGAATGAAGGTGACTTCTAGATCCAGTACAACATGATTCAAAATATTCCAGATTTTTTTTTTTCATTAAATGAGAGCACCTAACCAGCTGATTTACTGTGCCAGTTTTAGGAACATGATCATTAGGATTCAGCTGCAATGCAAAGGCAGTGCACTAACTTTAGCTGAGCCTCAATCATTAGGCACATATGTTTTTTATTTTTCATAGCTGGGTCTGACATACAGAATTAATTATTTTGCCCATGTGTGTTGGAAGCAGCAGGAATTAGTGCAGAGTATAAACAGCACATCTGATGGAGCAAAATAAGGAAAAGTTAACCAACACAATTCCTGGAGCGAGCGTTCCAGGTACTCAAGGTGGTGTTCAGGGAAGAGGAAGCAACCCTAACTATTATGAGTAAAATAATTTCTAGGCATTCAGAGATCCTTTTCAAATGGAGCACATTAAATACTTAGAGTCTGTGTTTTCTAATTGAAAATGAGTAACGTTATCTCCGTGTTACTGAGAGGAAAAAATGGGAGGGGAAGCGTATCATGATGACGAAGCCTGGCATGTGTCTGCAGTGGGGATGGGGACAGCAGTTCTGCAAGGCTCTCGTAGGGCCTGCTCCTGCTTTGCTCTGCAGGTTTAATGCCCAGGAACACATATTTAAGGCCTGAAGTCCTGCAAGCGAAACAGAAATCAAGGGAAGTTACTACTGCTGGTCATCTTTTTAAAGCATAATACAAGGATAATGCTAACTGCTCTCCTTTTATTTTTATTTTTTCCCCTCCAAATTGTTAACCCCTGCATGGTGTTTGCAGCTCAAACGGTGCTATTTGCCACCAGCTGTCTTACCAGAAACATTTGGCAGGCAAACTTGTTACATCAACCTCCCAAACTGCCTCTCATTGCCTCTGAGCATCGCTGCCCCATTAGCCAGGGCAATAGCCAGTATGAGATGAGACCAGCACCACAAGGCTCCTGGGCCATTGGCATTCATGTCCTGTATTAATTAAAATCGGTCAGTTAAGCTGACTTGCGATTTCCAGCCATGCCACAACAAAGTGCCAGAGAAACAGTGAAACCTTCTGGTACAAATCCTTCCTCTGCTTCGAGAGACCTAATACGGAGCCCTCTTTGACAGCCTCTGTAAACTTGCATGAAGAAAATGTGTCCCTGTCAGCATCAGGTAACGATGGTCCTAAACAGGTGAGCCTACAGCACGTCAGGTCTGGGCTCTCGGCCAGGTTAATTTTCTTAATTACATATGTTGTGTTAAGCAATACTCTGAAGCAATGGGAAATACGACATACACAACTAAGGAAATTAACCTCAGTCACTTCATACAAATAAAAAGGTTACTGGGACAGGAAACAATCCTGGGCTGGTTTAGCGGGAAAATCTGGAATCGCCTTCGCTGCTAAAGCCAGCCTGGAGCTAAAGAGGTGTTGAGGGAAGAGTATGGGTCCCACAGGGCTGGAGTTTGCCACACGGGGACCCTGGTATTTATTTATTTGCTAGGCGGATAGGGGTTGAGCTGTTGGTATTTTTGGTGTCATGCCAGTTCTGATGCAACTCTTTGAGGGACATTGCCTTTGCTTCTGCAAATGGATTGTTAGAAACAGGAGAACCTTAAGCAAAGCCACCGAAGACTGGAATATGTTCCTGTTGTGTGTTCTAACCTACTGTCCTTTAATGTTGAGTTGTGTCAGCCAAACTAGGATGGGTGGTGATGGTCTGGGTTAAATGGATACCGTGCCTACCTGCCCCTTTTTGCCTCCTTTTCTCCTCAAAAGGAAGTTATCTTATCGCTATCTCGGTCCTGCCATATTAGCAGTTCTGCCCAGCCTCCGAGTGACACCAGAGGTTGACAGCCATCGCTGTATCAATATGATGTCAGGTTGTGCAGGGCTGTAAAACCCATGCCATTTGGCTTGGCCATAGGAGGCAGATGTTGCAGCAGCTGGATTTGGGTTTTCCCAGCCCGTGATCTGCTCCGGCAGGGCACTAGGAAAGACTCTGCAATATGAAGGATGGGCACATCCAGCACAGGCTGGATGGGGTTTTGTACACAAAATGACATTTCTGTGTAGTTTTTCCTAAACACCTTCACTCACATCAAAGCCTCAAGTTTAGGCAGACACGGCACAGCTGTGAAGGAATGAAAAGTTTCTTCTCACATGATGTACAACAAAATTCAGGTGTTAGTGTGTTGCTCAGTGGGCTATTTATTTGCAAGTGGGTCTATTGCTTGGGGTCTGCAATTAAAAATAACAACAGTAGGATATCCATTCCATCTTTTCCCAGGACTTCAGCTGTTTCCCGAGCTGCGTGTTGGCTCTTCGAGTGCAAGGGCCTCCAGCTCTGCAAGCAGAGCCCTTGCTCTGCACCTCTACCTTCCTCAAAAAAAATGCTCATACCTGCCTGAAAAACACTACTGAAGCAGCAGGGAGATGTTACCTTTTCAGGTCACTTATTCAGTAGATGTGGTGGAGGGGAGAGTGCATTTTGAATTTGCTTTGAGTTAGTTTTGGATATGAACACGATGGTGAAAAGACTCATCAAGAAATCTTGATTTTTCTGGAGGGGTTTGGCATCTTGATGTGGGAAAAAGGAAACAGCCCAAAGTGTTAATGAAGTTCAGCACTGGGGCAGAGACAGAGGGAGCAGACTCATGATTTTAAGAGCTGAAATCCCTTAACTGAGAATTGCAGCCAGGCATGCTGAGCTTTTTTGTACGCAAAGAAACCATTTCTGTTCCCTAACAGCCATTTATAAATCTACTGCTGTGCAGATAATCTTCACAAAGACAACTGGGCTTGACTAAAACATTACATGCATCCTCATAACACAGATGCAAAATGAGCTAGGTAACAGTTATTTGCATTCACGACAACATGCCAACCTAAACCATAACGCTTTCAGCTTTTGCTCTCCTGCCCTAAGGCAGTTCAGTGTCTTGTTTCCATCCCACTGTTTGTTGGTGGGGTTTCGGGGTATTTTTTTTTTCCTTATGTCATTTCACCTGGGAGGTGTTCTGGGGAGTAGGTCTCAACCTGCATTTCACACCACAGCTGTCTCATGGGTGTGATTTTTATTTTATTTTCAGCTGGAGCGTTTGTTGGGCTATTGCTTGAAAACTGAAATTTCTTTTTGGCTATCTTCTGAAAACAGGATGGTTACTGAGAAGGGAATATTTGTCTTTTTTTTTTTTTTTCTTCCTCAGCTCTGTTGCTTGCTCGAGCAACCAGTGTGAACGGTTTCTCACTCTCCTAGAGAGCATTTAGATGCTGCCAGAGCAGCAAGGTACAGGAGCTACCGCCCCAGCTTGTCCTGCAGCTGGGCCAAGAGGCACACAGACCTGCAGGTGCTTTTGGAAGCATTGTGTCAGGGCCATAGCAGGGGTTTGCTAGATAAAACATCTCCGAAGAGGCAGCAGCTTCCCCTCCATGCTGTGGGACACACCTCAGGGCTGCCCTGAGGTGATGTTCCTGAGGGGCTTCATTGGGGTGGGACCAGGGACGTGTTCCCCCTTGGCTGCCAACCCAAACCCGTCCAGGTGACTTCTGCTTGTATTGCCTTCCTGTTCAGTTTAACGGGTTTGGCAAAGGCCCATTTGCATGGCAGGCTGCTGACAGAGCAGGTGGAAAACAAGCAAACAAAATCAAAGCAGCAGTTTAGATTGAACTTCCCTGAGATCTCTTGGAAGCAGTAAATGTATAACTTACCAAATATACAAACTATGAAATCCATAAACTCCAATAGAGGACTAAGTGATTCCTATCCTAAAAATACCTATTAAAAAGTGGCTTTATGTAAGAAAGCAGTGCTTTATCTATAGGATAACTTGCAGCAAATGTTTATCTTTTAATCCAAATAGACCAGAACTGTCAGGATAATGATGGAACCATCTTTCATTTTTGTTTCTCCCCAGGCAGAAAGAATTCTGCATTCTGATTGCAAATGCCTTTAGGTCAACCCTGGGTGCACAGCATCTGGCAGCGGTGGGTAGGTAATGGCTCCTGAAGTGCATGCTGGTTTATTTTTCCCTGAGAACAGACAGGTTTCCATCCCCAGAAGGTGAAAATCCCACCAATGAAATAGAAGAATTTTTTTCAAGGAGAAATGCAAGATGCAGAAGGCTCCCATGTGGGGAAGAATATTTCAGCAGCAACAGCCCCTGAGCTGCAAAACACCAGGGCCAGCAAGCAGATGGAAATGCTCGCATGCAGAGAAACCTGAGCTTGGGAAATGGGTAGGTCTTGCCTGGCCCTGCAGGCGATTAGAGAAGAGACCTGTGCTTTCAGCACAATGCTTTCTTCCAAAAACATGGAATGGTAGATGCCACCAGCACCCACTAGCGAAGTGCCCTGCAGCTCCCTGTGACTAACGGGGATGCTCGCCACCAGCCCGCATCAGCTCCCTGGGTCCAGAAGCTGCTGCTGGCTCCTCATTCCCCCTGGTGACTATTTGCTTTTTCAGTGGGAAAGGTAGATGGTGATGGCAATGCAGATGGTAACGACCGTAATGATCATGGTGATGGCGTGCTCCCCAATGGGTTGCCTAAGGTCTTTGCTCCACTAATTAAAGTTTCCTGTTTTGCAGCCTACATGTTGAACACACCAGTTTTTGCCACTATGTTCTTGCTGTTGCCCTTAAGCTTACAGGCTTTTTAGAAGGGGAAGAGCTGCACAGGAGCTGGCACTGCTGGTCTCGAGGTAAGGATTTGGCTTGTGGAAGGGCTCATGCTTTCTAAACACACAGATTTTAGTTTGGTAGCTAAAAAAAAAAAAACAAACCCAACAAAAACTCCAAAAATGAAACTCTTCCTTACCCCTTCTCCTGAATATTTATCAGTCTGTTGCTGAAAACTTTTATGAGACTCTTTTAAATCTAACCCTAGTAAATAGCAATTAAAATTAAATAAGAGGATTTTTTGTTTGTTTTGTTTTCCCTAACTGGTGAAAAACTAACAATTTAGATCCTTATTTCAAGTCTCTGAAATCTTGAAGTTTTCAGTTGTTTGTTTATTCCTCTACCCATATTTCGCAACAGGGTTGGGAGGAGGTTTGCTCTGTTCGCGGGGATTACACCTCCCAAGGCCCTGCTCTGCTATAAAATAGGGTGTGGATCCAGAGGTGATACTGTGAAAAAAGTGAAATTAAAGTGAAATTCAAACTCAATTTACTGTCTCACCAGTCTGCCACCAGACCTGTATTGGGAGGGATTGGCTGGGGTTCCCGAGCAATCCCATCTCAGCCCTGCTGGGTGCAGGGATGCTCCTCAGCCCCTGGTCTTACAGGCGCTCTCAGGTGCAGGGAGCACAGTGGAAATTTATCCAGCGCTGTAGGCAGTGTAAGGATATTTTCAGCTTATGCTCTACATGAGAAGGATCATTTCTTACAAATATCTCCTTTGTTACTACCATTGCTTTTAGCTAAATGGCAAAGTATTGAGTGTTTAAGGGTGGGTAGAGATGACCTTCCAGTTTTCCTCAGCCCTGTTTCTGGGAATTGAAGGAAAGGCTCATTTTGGCTGTTGTATTTGGATCCTTCATTTCTCGTATTCAGTGCCTGGAAACTCTTGGGTATGAGGTACCTACTTATTCGTATATTAAATGCTTATTTGGTATCGCTCTAACACCTTAGCATTTTTGTGTCACAAATCAAATCTCTTTTAAGCTTTTTCTTAGCTAAACTCCTGCCCCTTGCACCCAACATTTTTGGAAAGCAGGAGTGTTTAGGCTGGGTTGAAGCACAAGAAAATTGACTGGAATTTGAAACGTCCCACGTGCTAAAAGCCTGGCGGAGACCCTGTCCATGCACGCTCTGGGGACAGCCAAGGTTGCCCAAGTGGACTCAGTTCCCCTTGCATTTTGGGGCAGAACTGGACGGCTTTTAGCAGGAGTGTGTTATCAGGGATGAGGGAGCACTGAGGAAAAGGAGCGGCAGCTTTTAATAAGTCAGGCATTTCAAGGCTTGATCTTCCTCATCACTGATAGATGATCACAGCAGGGGACTGGGAGATGTTTATTGTAAGGCTCAACACTTTTTAATTAAAGCCACTATTGAAAATAGTCATCACTCAGTGTCGGGAGGGAGAAAAGTCATCACTCAGTGTCGGGAGGGAGAAACCTCCTGCACCTTTTGTGCATGTTGAAGGGAAGCTGGAAAGGCCACGCATCTGTTTTATCTCCTCCCATGCGGGCCAGCTTTGAAGCAAGGTGGTGGTAGCACCTCTGAAACACCATCACCCCCCTCCTTGCCATTTCATTGCATCTATTAACTTCCAAAAATAAAAGGTTAATTAAAGCCAACAACCTAAACTAAGCCCCAATTGAGCTAGCTTGATATATTAATCAACTGGAGCTACAGCATCAGGATTTTCACAAAATGGCTAAGATTCGGCAGGAGAAGACACCTCAGGAAGTGAGAAACCCACAGTTCACTAGCCAGATGTTTTCACCTCTGTACTTCCCCAAATTAGGGGTACCCTGGAGATCAGAGTAAGTGTCATAAAGTAATTTAAGCAGGGTAAATTTAATATAGGATGCTGTATACAAAAGTAGCCTGCTGCAGGGCTATCACTGATGATGAGAAACGCTACAATTACACAGGAAAACCCACTTGCCACCCCAGGTGGGTGAGTGCTGCCTTTCTCTCTTGGCCTCGCTACAACCAAAATGATTTCGAGCTGTGTGTAGGCAAACGACTTGACTCCACGAGGCGGCAGAGGTCCAGCAACTAGCCCAGTCCTTCAGCCCCACAACGCTGGCTATGGTTGTCCACAGGGAGCCTGGCCACAGGTAAGCTGGTTTCACTACCAGGGGACCCAAGTGAAAGAGGGCGGCACCGCCCTCGCTGCTGCCAGGGATGGGCAGCATCAGGCTCCCAGCACAGGCTGGGAAAGGGAGCATCCCTAATGCGACCCTGCAGACCAGTCCCTCTAAATCTACAAGAGGGTGACGTGCGGAAAGCAGACTCCACAATCTGTAAGATTGTAAAGTAGGTATGTTTATTCGGCTCC
Organism: Chlamydotis macqueenii; assembly: GCF_036417535.1. Lineage (NCBI taxonomy): Eukaryota > Metazoa > Chordata > Aves > Otidiformes > Otididae > Chlamydotis > Chlamydotis macqueenii. The sequence goes on from NC_141559.1 coordinate 28,673,599, forward strand.
GGGCAGCACGGGGGGTAGTCCCGCCAAAATCGTGCGCCCCTGGCACGGCAATTCACTTTGAATTTTATACAACCAAGTGTTACATATGCATGAAGTTAAAAAAAACACGCCTATACATATGCATGAGCTAACCCCGCTCCGTATTAAAATTAGTTCCAAGAGGTCATTTAAGTATTACAATTAGTTCCAAGAAGTCATTTAGGTATTACAATTAGTTCCAAGAGGTCATTTGTCCAGTTTTAGCTGGCTCCTGAAGGAGGCCCCTTGGTTCTTATCAGGACTGTCCTTGTGCGGGAGGTGCAGGACTTCTCACTTCAGATAAAGAGTTCAAAGCACAAAGCAAGGCCCCTCGGTTGGGGAATACAAGACTTCCCCCCCTCGGGTAGTTTTTACAATAGCTAGTTAGCAAAGCATCAAGCGCTATTTGTATTAGCATGCACAGCAATAATCAATAAATGCCATATCTATTAAAGTTTCCTTAGCCCCTCTTCTCAAGGGATGCAAGGAGATAGGCAAGGATTACCAAAAGAAGCCCCCAAAAGATTGTATTATTGTCTAATAAGAATATGCACCAGTCTCACTGAGGATTGCATTTCACTTCGTGCGTCAAAATGTGCCTTTGCTTGACTATAGCAATGGTTGTGACTTCAGAATATGTTTCCCAAAATCTTCACAGGGAAGACTGTTCAAAGTAAGTAAAAACACTTTTTTACCCGCCATGATGGGTAAAGAGTGGGTGGGTTGTTCTGCAGGACAAACATGTCTCTGCTTTCTTCTCTCTCTTTTTCCTGAATCTCTATAGGGGTTTGAAATTCTTCTACAGTGCCTCAGCTTGAAAGCTGAGCAAGATTTGTAGCTTGCACCAGATCTGAGACAACATCTATGAGTGTACTTCCAGGGAAATATGTGTATGAGGCTCTTCAGGCGGTAACCTAAAGGGTATTTTTTTTTCTGTATAGGCTATGTTGCTTTTTCATACTCAAGGCCTAACATTTGGAAAACTCATCTTCCTAAATTGCTTTCTGCGAAGGCAGGTATCATATAGTGTTTTATACAGCGTTGGGCAAAAATTTTCTTTAAGGATTGATCACTATGGTAACCACTTCTTATCTCAGAATCAAAAAGCAGTTATGATTGTAATTAAAAAATGTATGCTTTCTACCAATAATTATTCTGAATTATAATTCATTTTCTGTCACATAACTGGAGTTATTTTTATTGCTCCCAAAGGCATCAGCATTTGTTATATTTGAGCAATGCAACACTTCATAGAGAGAGACTATAACCTGCTTTGAACGTACTGTCAGATATTGTGGTCGATGACTTCAGCCTCTTAAATACTTCAACAGACTCCAGTGCAACACCAGGAATGCTTTTTGTTCTTGCAGAAGGGAAAGCATAAGATAAATGAAGCGTAAGGTAAATGAAGCCTCCTGAAAGCTCGTGTTTCACCACAACTAGCTGCATATCCTGAGGCCAGTGATGCACAGAGAGGGGTCCAGGTTTGCTGCTGTAACCAGGTGGGTTGGACATTAGTTCAGATTTTCCTTGGCTTAAGCAGAGAAGTTCTTTTTTTCCTTTTTTTTTCTTTTTTTTTTTTTAAAAAAAAAAAACAAAAAAACAAAACCCTCAGCTTTTCTTCCTTGGGCACTCATGCCCATCGCTTCTGTTCCCACGTCCATGGTCACACATGGAAATCTTGGGAGACCACTGGGACATGGTGGGTGTTCGCAGCTAAGTCACTGTGGCTGCCTTTGAAAACTGTAACATAAGTAACAGGAGCGTAATGCTCTATGTGGCCCCAGTCGAGCCGGTGGCAAAGCTGGCTTTCAGTTCAAGGGGAGCAAACCCAGGCTTGCCATTAGGTGAGCTGCTCCAGCTGGCTCTAATGGGGGTTGTCCACAGGGGGGTTTAGGGAGGAGAGAAGTCCCCACTGCTAAAATGAACCATTTCCAAGGGGGTAGCAGCAGGGTGGCCCCATCCCCTCCTCCCTGGCCTGTTTCTGTGTCAGGCCAGGAGACTTCTAGTGAGATTTTTGGCACTCTCCCCTGGTATTTCATTTTTTTTGTGGCTGCAGCGTATTCATCCTTCAGCTAAGGAATTATGGAGCAAATATCTGCCTATGTTTTATGTAAATAGTAATAGAATTGTTTGCCTACGTGTTTCTTTTTTCCACTCTTTCCAAGAGGGAGGCAGAACAAATGTTTATTTTCCTAAAAACCTGTAGCTTTCAAAATTTCTGTTATTGTTATTTTGGCTCATTTCTCCACAATACAGACGTGAATCCCCACGGACGCCTCAGCATTTTCTCCTGGAAGCGGGTTTACTGCTTGGTGGCCACAGTTATTCCAGCTGGACACTGTGGAAAGCCTTTTTGCTGCCTAAAACAAGGGGGTTGCTCTTCCTGGCCTGGGGGAGCAGACTCCTGTGCTCCAGATGAGCAGTAATCAGTCAGGTTAACGAGCCACGGACCAATAATTTTTACCCTTTTGGAGCCATTCCAGTCACCCATCCACCTGAACAGCTCTTGGTGAAGGAGGAGTTGTAATTCATCAAGCCAAGTGAAGGCTTTTGGGAAAGGACTCTGTAAAAATCCCAGCTGCTGGGCACCCAGAAGAACACAAAGATGCCTGTGGACCCTGAGCACTCCACCCAGGATGGGTTTTAGGGCTGGCACAAGAATGCTCTCAGCACCCAGCTACCACCATCCCTTCACACGGGCTAACACCATGGGCTTTCCAGATGAACCTCTTGACACCTAGAGAAGGTAAATGCCTAATAACAGCTATGATAAAATCGAACGGCAAATGACTTCATTAAGCCTGGAGTAATAATTAGTTTAATCAGCTGAAGCACAGCTCAATAAAGCGCACATCAGACGTGAGTTAGCTCCAGCGTGCCATGCTGGGGGCTAGGAAGGATGCTAGCAGCAGATGCTCTGTGGACTCATGCTGTGATGCTTCCCAGATGCAGAGGGACCTGGTGTTGGGGGAGAATTGTCAGAGGGATGCTCTTGAGGTGGGTTTCCTGACCCCACAGCCTGCCCCAGTGCAGCTCAGGAATGGGATTGAGTGCAAGGCAGCTCCTGCCACAGGAGGATTAAACCCTCTGGCCTTGAGGCATGCCTGTGTCTTCACCCTGGGCATCCATCCCTCACCTTTCCTGGGTAGAAGCAGTAATTTGGCCTCTCCTCTGTGGACCTCTCTCAGAGCCTCCTTGGGGCTTTCTCTGTTCTTCTTTGGCACCTCAAGCTGATGATTTAGTCCGCAAAACCCAGAATGGTGGCTGCTTTTTTTTTCCTCTCTCTTCAGTTTTTGAAGTATCCTGGCAATTCCCTTTCCTTTGAGCTGCTGGGAGAGAGTCATAGCTGACCTGTAGTTCAAGCTACAGGAAAATGTCCTATTCCACCTCTGAGTGCAAGTGGGGTATGCATTCGTGATGGTTTTAATGTTGAGCAGTGCCTTCAAGTGTGGTGTCACTTGCAGAGGTTGGATCTCCTTCACTGCCATGTGTTGTTAGCCTCCTCCATCATCCTTGTCTTTCTAGTTTCATGAGGGCAGTTGCTTGCTAGCATAGCCCTATCTTTAGACATAAGAAATGAGCTTGTCTGTGTTGAGACTGAAGACTACATTTTTGGTTTTCAACGTAGGGTGTCAGCAGTGTGAAATCCTGCTTACCACCAAGGACACGCACCATGGTCCTAGCCAGTAGGGGCCACAACTCCTCCCTTAACGAGGTGCTCCATGAACTGTGGAGTAGAAACGTGCTGCAACAAGCAGGATGAACTGGTGCCTTAGTACCACAGCCTCAAAATGGAAGAAAAGATGCCGAAACTCTTTACCCTGCCCAGGTATCAGGAACTGACATCCTCCCCACTCTCCCGGCAGTGCTCGGAGTCAAAAATGCAAGAGCCCATCAGAGAGGGTTTGTGGGGAGGAGGACTGCTGTGTAGCCCTGCAGCTTTGGCAGTCCTCGCTCTGAGGAGCCCTTGGCAATGACAATTACTCAAGATTACAGATGTTACGGCAATCAGAGCAATGCTAAGCTTGAAGGAGCCTACTTCAGTTTGAAGTACATTAGCGTGCCCAGTACTGGAAAGCAGAAACCAGTGTGACGCACCCTCATGTTGTGAAGTAAGAAACAAATCCTGCCATTTGAGCTGGCTACTGGGATGAGGCAGCCCTCCATCTACTTCCTCAGCCTGAATTCATTTCCTCATCCTCTGAACAGAGTAGGATGTGATTTCCTGAAGGGAAGTAGGAAAGAGAGTAGGAAAGAAGGAAACAAAAGGGATTTGCTCAAAAGACAGAAACAGCATATTGCCAAGGTAGGACCAACCTGTCATCTCTCTTCCGGCAAACAAAACATCAATTAGAGAAAAAACCTCCTGGAGCTCCAACATCCCCTGTGCCCATCCTCTACCCATTGCTCTCAAGCTGAGTTGATGTTTCTAAAGAGCCTCCTTGTGCAGGAGTGTCTACCCTGCGACTTGCTGGTGGAGCAGCTCAAGGGGCTTCATGCTGCCTTCACTTGTCGAAGTGACCCCCTGCCATGAAGTGACTTTTTGGAGACTTCTAGACATGCCAGCAGGCTGGTTAATGAGATCAGGGGAGAGGAAAACTCTGTGACATCAGCAAGGTCCCTGCCTCCTAGCAGAGGTCCTTCAACCAGATGTACTCCTGAGTGACAAAGGAAGTGTGAATGTGTGTGTTGCTGGTGCCTTCAACAGATGTTGCATGTGAACAGATTACTTGTGTTGAAAGCTGAGCATCTGAACCATCAGAAGAGCCATTTACAGATGCCTGGGCAAGTTTAGTCTTCCATCCTTGCAAATCCATTCCATGAATCAAATGAGGCAGATATCCCAGGAGGAAAAGAAGGTGTTGAGTACTGTACATACTGGAGGGGGCTGCACCATGCTGCAACACCAGCTGCGATGTTGTGTCCTCCCTTCCAGCTCCAATACAGACAGTATTCTTCTCATACATAGGGGAAAAAAAAATTCCAGCAAGTTTTCTAAAAGAAAAGCCAAATTTATTAAACTGCAATTTCTTCACCCTGGCTTTCCAAGACGAGTTTGGATCCAGATGCCCCTGGGATGCACTCGAGCTCTCCAAGCGCACAGCCCAACAGGCAGGCACAGGGCCAGCAGGTCTCACTGTGGGTGCCGGTCTCCCATTACGCATCTTCTACATGAGCCTCACGGTGGAGGTGGCTGAGGCGAGGAGATGCTTAAGTACAGCAAGGACATCCTGGTTGCATCTCCCTGCTGCTCCCGCCATTCAAGCTGCGGTACCAGTCTGTGGAACTCCAGGTTGGTAGGCTTTTTTTTCTTCCCTTCCCAATCCCTTCCTCCAGTAGATCATAAATATGAAAGAAGTTTTACAGAGCTCAGTCCATGAGGGCTCTATGCATGAAAAATAATAATAGTGTCGCCAATGGCAAGGGTTTTCTGTGCTGGGACAGTGAGAAGGCTGCTGCATCTCCAGTGAGTGAATCAGATACCTGATATACCAGCTACTGCGCTCCTAGGTCCTGCAGTAGGGATCCTAGGGGTAATTCTTTAAACACTTCAAGTGCAAACAAGGCTCTGATTTTCTAGGCTTGAAAGTGGGACAAGATGAAAAGAAACTCCTCAAAAACTTTTTTTGGAGGACAGAGGAGCATAAGGAGGGATTTGTATGTGCTGCTTGACAACCTGACTTGTATGGGGGAGAGCAAGAGAGATGAGTGAGAAAGAGGCAGCCCTGCCTTGGGGGAGGTTTCTACCCATGAAGCAACCAAGGGAAGCTCTCTGTTCCCCTGACATCAGGTCACTTCCCCACGTTTCCACTGAGCTTTGGGCAGCAGCAGGCGCTGAAGGATCTTCTCCTTCCCCAATCTGTAAATATCGCTGTGAGAGGTATTTCAGTGCCATCACCCAAAGCAGGTCTTAGCCCACCTGTAGGTCAGGAACCTAATAGGAGACAACAGAAAGCTTGACATTACTTCAGGGAGTTTTAGGTACTGCCTAAATAATGTGACTTCAACAGGATGTGTGTGTGCAAGAAAACCAGTGTGCACTTCCCTTCCCCTTACTCCTTATCACTATTTCTTCAGACTTACAGTCTTAAAGAAACTTTTCCCTTGATATCTACTGTAGGTTGACTATTTCCTTGGCTTCCCCAGGCAGCGGGGCAGGAATGCAAAGCAGAGGGGTGGCTTTCCACATGATGGATGCCGAAGTTTGCAAGCAATTTCTGCAAGGCCAAGACATTGCACAGCAAAACCTGTCGAGGTCACTTAAGGAGGCAACTCATCGGCAGGCGCTGGTGGGTTTAGGGTTGGCAGCAGTGGCAGACAGGATGTGTTTTGGGACCCTCTCCTCTGCCTGCACCCAAAGCCCGTTTGCAGTTTCAGCAGTTGCTCTATCAGCTCTGGCCGCAGCCTGGATTTCTGCTGCCAGAAGGCCTGGGCTGTGGGCAGCCAAGCACTGTCTTTATGGCCATGAGCATTAACGCGCCTGTAACTCGCTCATCCTTTTTCAAAGGAAGAGTTTGCACTAGAGATCCTGGATGGATCATTGATGGCCTCGTTACACTTCTTTAGCTGACAAAATTATCTCGTCTGGGAAAGCCAGTGTCCTGTGACCCTGCAATTTAAATTACACATTCAGGCTGTTTTTTTTTCGGGAGCAGTCACAAGCACAGGCCTCTTGGAGCACCTTTTATTCAAAGGTAGATTGTCAGAAGACTCTTTCCACTTTGCAGATGTGCCAGCACTTAGTGTGGGAAGCATCATCGTAATCACCTTGGTGATGCTTCCTCTGAGGCTTAGAAAATTTATGGTCTCCTGCTGCCTTCCCCTCTGTCTGAATCTACTTCCCCTTGCTCTCACCAAGAGAAGCAAAGTGCCTCTTTGCTGAACAAATGTGATAGGAAAGGGAAGAGAAACCCTTCAGGGGTGTGTTTTCCTGCACCAAGCAGAAAAAACTGGATGTGTTTTGCCATGGGGCTGCAAACGGTGGTCAGAGCAAACCAGAAAATCGGATGCGTCTCCCATCGCAAGGACCAAGGTGGTTGCTGTTCAGCCTGCCTGGCCTTCCGGTGCAGGGAGGGAAGACACAGGGATACAGGGGGGTGTACACAGCTGGGAATTAGGAAATGTAATATCATATAGGAAGTGTATCCCATTCATGGATGTTGCTGCCACATCGGCTGCACACTGAGCTCCCGTTGTATTGAAAATTGCCCTTTTTGTTATCTAGAGGGAGGCAACGGGATGCCAGTGGACGTATCTGTGATCTCTGATGTTTATGTGCTTGTGCTGGCTTTAAGATGTTTAAAACTCACCAGAGCTATGTTATTTCATGTAGCTAAATCAGGGCAGCTCCCAAAGTCCCCAGGTCTTCCCGGAGGGAATCACTGCTCCAACTCACTGCTTGTGAGGACTAGCCCCGTTTAGCATTAGCGCTGGTGGTGGAGGTGCGGGGGTTTGGGCCATGGTTGTTTTGACTCAGCAAGCTTTGAGAGGAGCTTCCAGCAGGCGTTACACCGAACGCCACAGTGGATGGATTCAGCTCTGCTCATCTGCTGCAGCCTGCTCTGGCTATTTGGCCAGCTGACCTGACTGCTAGAGCTGCAATGGTGAGGCATATAGCGAGACAGATACAAAATTTCCATGCTCAGGAGCCAAGATGAACGTGGAAGAAATACTTGAAAATAATTTTTGTACAATCTGAGCTACTCATTTATAAGGTAGCGATGAGCTGATATTGCTGGGTAGTTGAGTAGTTGCCAACTTCCAGACAAGCTGTTTCTGTAAGTGAATATGAGGATAGCAAAGGCAGGCGCTATCGTTATATATGGACAAGAAACCCAAGGATCTGCAGGATCTTTGTACTCATGTCTGAGAGACAACTTGTCACCACTCCAGCAAAGGTTGCATGGAAACACATCACAGCAGCTCCGTATTTACTTAATAAACAGGAGTCTGCTCTTTGGTTTGAATTTTATTAGCTATTAAACAAGACTTACAGAGCAGTAGATTGCATGCCTGACAAGTTGTAAACATGGGTTTTGTTCACAAAACTTGCTCCCCTTCTACAGCCAGTTGTAAATGCAGTCAGGAAAGGAACAGCTGGGTTGACTCTGCTGGCGCTGGTGATGCTGTGCTGGTTTTTGGTGGCCATGGAGCCCGTCCTCCACCCCTCTGCAGTTTCCCTGCCAAGTACTTATCCTTTGGTTGATAGGAAAACATTTTAGCTGGCTTTTTCTACATACTGGAGCATCAGCAAGAGGCTTTTCATTCTACAGTTTTTCAGCCATTATATATAGAAAAAATAAATCCTAAATCCTATCTTGCAAATGGCTTCAGGAAACTATTCACTGGTCTGGTTCCACCTCCTGTAAGAAGGAAAATGTGTGTGCCTGGGTTTTTCTCCCCACCTCTGAAAATGTGAGTTATATTACAGTTGTTACTGCTGTTTTGAGAACAAGCTTTGGGCAAAGAGCCTGGGAACAGCTGAATGTGCCAGAGACCCAAGACCCCAACTCAGTTGTTCATCACAAAACAATTTAAATATAAAATAATTTAAGCATGGACTTAAGTGCGTTGCTGAACTGGGACTTTGGGGCATCTTAAGCAGATATTCATCAGAGCTTAGGCAAAGCCACTGACATTTTTCTTAAAGTATTTCATAAAAATCCTGTTGGTGATAAGTTGGACACCAGCACACAGGCATTTTGGGAAACAAATGAGCATCAACCAGTGTTGTGCTGTGTAAGTCATATGGGAGAAGGGGAAAATTGGCTGATTTTGCTATTTTTAAGGTAGTCGGCCGTGCCAATGTGAGCAGGAAACAGAGGAGAGCCAGGGAAGAGCCAACCATGGCAGAGACTGTGATGGCTGGCTATTCATTTCAGAGGAAAATTGGCAGTTAAAGGGATCTGGTCAGTGTTAAGCTCCGGCAGCGTTTATTCTAATTTTGTTGAGCTGACTCCTTAATTAAATGGTCGCTTTATGGGGAGCAGGAGAAGCATCAGCTGTGCAGGATGCTATCCCAATCAATGTATTTTTTCTGAATACTGAGAAAATATTTTCCATCTCTGAGAGGCTCTGTTCCCAAAATCCACCATTCTTTCCCCAGGTGGCCATGGCAGGAAGACAGGGGTTCCCCAAGAGCACGTCGGCTGGGACATCAGGGTCTCCCCTGATGTCCTGGCCAAGGCGCTCCCAGGGGATCCCCATCTTCCTGCAGCCATATTCCAGCCACAGAGAATAATTTTGCCTATAGTTTTCAAACAGCACCAGACATTTGCCTTTTCCTAAGGGACAACTTAAATCCTTTCCTGTGCTTATTTTGAGCTATAAGATGGCTATATTTCAATGCCTCTTATTAACCCCATATTGAAGGCAAATATAGTAAAGATGTGGAAAAAGAACTACAGTTTACTTTTTTTTTCTTTGCTGAAGGCCTGTTTCCTTCTCCCTGTGCCTGGAGCTTTCTCCAGGTCTCAGTCCAGGAGCCTGGGTTGAGCCTTCCATCATCTCACACAGGGTGGTGATGGGAACTCAAGGTTTCTCATGCAAGTCACTCCTCACTGGGGAAAAGCATCAGCATCCAGATAAAACTTCAAGCAATAGGTGTGTCCATCTGCCTGCACGCCTGAGATGCACGTGCAGGCAGTGAATTCAGCGGTTTGCCTCGTTGCCATAGCCTATGTGATCGCTGATGTGTGTAACCAGTGCCCCTTGCTAATGTACGGATGATGGACAGTAATTTTGGGGAAGGAAGACTAGGTTTGCAAGAAGGTCCGTGGCAGATCCAGACAGTGCCGGAGCCAGGAGGATACCTGCAAGGACAGTGGGCCAGCAGCAACATGTGAATGCACAGACAGCACTCTGAGCTATTCTGGATCTCATGTTTGGCTTCTGTCTTAAAACAAATTAAATATCTCTTCATTGCAACTGGCGGTCAGCCAAGGAAGGCTCAGCCGTGATATTCACTGGGATGAGCCATGTGCCTTGTATGTGGCTTGTTTTGTTCAACAAACCCTAGGCAGGGAAAGAAAAATTGCCCAAGCCTGGAAGAACTGGACCTGTTATTTCTAAGGCCTCTGAGCTAAAGTATCATCTGCCTTTGGCAGAGTTATCCAGGCTCAGCAGAGGAGATTAATTTATTTAAAACAGGATTTTCTCAGCCATAGGCTCCATGATGCCACATTACTCTCTGCAAAGACACCTGATGTATTATATGGTGGATACCACATGCAGAAAGACTAATAAAGTATTCTTGCTTCCTGCGCAGCTGGCTTGGTTTTTTTGGCAAGTTTGGAGGGACTTCTGTCCAGCCAGTGCCTGTGGCTGATCTGCAATGGGGCAACTGGCTTCAAGTACCCCAAATACCATTGTGTCCTTCCCTGCAAGCCATCTTCTCACTGACTAAGACCAGCGCTGCTAGCCCCTCACCCCATACGTGGCACTGTCTAGCTTCAGAGAAGTATAACACCATCTCCTCAGGATGGACTTTTATTTTGTCTTGGGGGTTTATAAAGTGCTGTGGACTCTGGTCTTGATCTGTTGGGCCAACTCAAGGAAAATAAAAGCTCCTTGTAGCAAGGAGCCTGGTGCTGCCTGCAGGGAAAGGCTTCCCCCCGGGCCAGCTGCAGCACCCCTGCTTTAGTGCGCAGTATTTCTTGCCGCTTTTAGGCAGCGTGGTCGGTAATGACTCCTGTAGCGACTTTGTGCTGGGGAATGACTTTATTGAGATGCTTAATCCTCAGCAGGTGCCGTGCAATATGACACGCAGTTATGTCTTGGAGGTAATAACACCACACTGATGTTTTATTACGCTGTTAACCCTTGGCGTGATGAGGTATTACAAATAACATTTATCTTCTGCTCCGTCACCGATAACACACTTTCTTGCCTAGAGCCATCTTGCCAAGGCAATGATTGATACAATGCAGGAAGCAGCTCGCTTCTCATGGCCGTCATGTTCTATATTGCTCTTATTTTCCACGCTTGTGGTTCTGCTTCTGTTTCAGGTCCATGGGGGTCTCACATCATAAAACAGAAGCTCCGGCTGCAGGACACAGCATGGCCTTGCTTTACGGTCATGCTTTGCTGCTACACGAGTCTCACAGGGTGTTTTATTTTCATAGCTGCTCCTGCCTCTTTTCTTTGTTAGGCTTAAGGCAGAAAAACAATAAGGATCATGGCTTTCTGTAAGAATTTACATTTATATTCCATGAAATACTGGCATAGTTCCCCGAAAAGCAGGATGGAGATGTGTTTGGATCAATCTATGAGACATTTCACATGTTCATAGAATCATAGAATGGTTAGGGTTGGAAGGGACCTTCAAAGGTCATCTAGTCCAACCCCCCTGCAAGGAGCAGGGACATCCCTGACTAGGTCAGGTTGCTCAGAGCCTCATCCAGCCTGGCCTTGAATGTTTCCAGGGAATGGGCCTCCACCACCTTTCTGGGCAACCTGGTCCAGTGTTCTATAACTCGCATCGTAAAAAATTTTTTCCTAATTTCTAATCTAAATCTACCTCCCTCTATTTTAAAACCATTACCTCTTGTCCTATCGCAACAGGCTCTACTAAACAGCCTTTCCCCATCTTTCTTGTAGGCCCCCTTGAGGTACTGGAAGACCGCTATCAGGTCTCCCCGGAGCCTCCTCTTCTCCAGGCTGAACAGCCCCAACTCTCTCAGCCTGTCCTCATAAGAGAGCTGCTCCAGCCCTTTTATCATCTTCGTGGCCCTCCTCTGGACCTTCTCCAACTGGTCCATGTCCTTCTTGTGCTGGGGGCTCCAGAACTGGACACAGTACTCCAGGTGGGGTCTCACCAGGGCAGAGTAGAGGGGGAGAATCACCTCCCTCGACCTGCTGGCCACGCTTCTCTTGATGCAGCCCAGGATGCGGTTGGCCTTCTGGGCCACAAGGGCGCATTGCCTGCTCATGTTAAGCTTCTCATCCACCAGCACTTCCAAGTCCTTCTCCTCAGGGCTGCTCTCAATCCATTCCCCGCCCAGCCTGTATTTGTGCCTGGGATTGCCATGACCCAGGTGCAGGACCTTGCACTTGGCCTGGTTGAACTTCATGAGGTTGGCACGGGCCCACCTCTCCAGCTTGTCAAGGTCCCTCTGGATGGCATCCCTCCCTTCCAGCATGTCGATGGCACCACACAACTTGGTGTCGTCAGCGAACTTGCTGAGGGTGCACTCTATCCCACTGTCCATGTCGCCGACAAAGATGTTGAACAGGGCCGGGCCCAGCACGGACCCCTGAGGGTCGCCACTCGTGACCGGTCTCCACATGGACATTGAGCCGTTGACCACCACTCTCTGAGTGCGGCCATCCAGCCAACTCCTTATCCACCGAGTGGTCCGTCCATCAAACCCATGTCTCTCTAGTTTAGAGAGAAGGATGTTGTGCGGGACAGTGTCAAAAGCTTTGCACAAGTCCAGGTAGATTATGTCAGTTGCTCGTCCCTTGTCCACCGATGCCGTCACCCCGTCATAGAAGGCCACCAAATTGGTCAGGCACGATCTGCCCTTGTTGCAGGTCACCCCTTAATACGGGGCATGTTGCACCTTCTTGGTTCTTCCCCGGCCAGTGAAATTGATGGAGGACTAGGAGCAGGGTCACATGTACTTGGGTGATGACTTGTATGTGCATGGAATATTTTCCTGGTTGTGGTTTTGGATAATTGGGAAAATTTTCACAGGCATTAGAAGCCACTACAGGATCGCAGGGACGTGATCCTGTTTTACGTAGTAAGTTCTGACTGACTAAAGTATGGAAAATTAACACTGATGAAAACAGCCAAAATTCAGGGTACCACCTTTATACTGCTTGTGTCATTACAGCGTTCAGAGCTTTGTAGCTTATAAATCTAGACGCCATCTTACAGAAAACCTCGATGGCATGTCAAAGTTGGAAAGTCATTGACATGGCTGCAATCTGTCCTCTTCCTCAGCATCTGATTTTTGCCTTGCTCCCACATCTAATAGCTTGCTCAGGTCCCAAATTTGTGGCCTGCCAAAGTTTTCCCTTGGGATTTTGTGATTGACTCACCCCCAACTTTTCCGCAAAGGCGGCTGGGAGAAGGGCTGTGGTCCCGTGCTGAGGCTGGGTCTGCCGTTCTGCCTCCATCACACAGTTCCAGCCAGGGCTCACTCCACTTCCTTCCGTTCCCTCCTGCCCATCCCAACTTCCTGGCAGCCTCGAGGCTGGATCATCACCTCTGGGCACAAATGTATGTATATTTGGATGGCAGCTGATGGCAAAATAGACACTATCATCACCTATTTTTAAGAGGGTCTGCTGACTGTACAAACTATTGCACTATTCATCACAACGTTTCTTCTAAGCTGTGGTTATCCCTAAGATTTCCTGGCTGTGGCTGTCTTCCCTGTTTCTCTCTGCCGCAGCATGTGCCCAAAGCGAGCCCCAGAAATCTCCCAGAGAGGGCCTGGACCCTGGCCTTCCCAAAAGCGATGGAGATTTCCTAAAAACCTCCTGAAAATCCTGCTTTGGAACTTTTTCCTCTACTGCAGCCTATTCATTCCCAAGGCAATCACCTCTCTCCCAGCCCAGGCCACAGGATGTGCACCAGGGGCACTCAGTGGAGCAGAGAGGGGTGAGTCAAGGGGTCCGCAGCTGCAAAGCTGCCACCTTCACCCCCTCCTGGAACGGAGTGAGCAGGTTACAGCTGATTAGTATTAGTGACCTGTCACAGGTAGGTGTTTTCCAGCTGGTTTGTGCAGCATGCGGTAGGTTTTTATCTGATCCTCCTGCCTAATCATGAGCAAACTGGAAGACAGATGGCGATTACCCGCAGCGCAAAGGGAGACTTGGGTGGGAAGGCGCTGTGCCTTTCCTTCCTGATGCCTCAAGCATGGGGAAAAAAAGAAAAAAAAGTTGTGAGTCCTTGTTTACTGGGAGGAGGTAAAGCTCACAGGTGGTGAGGGCACACTGATCCCTGGCTTACAGCTGAGAGAAGCAGCCGCTCAGAAATGGGTTGGAAAAAGTGGTGCCAGGTTCAAAACTTCAAGCTTGATGATGTCGTGTGTTCAGTAAGTCCCAGTTAAGATATGTAGCACTGGAAGACACTTATTCTGCCTGCACTTAAGCCATTTCCCGAACAGGTTTTGGCTATGAATGCTCAGGAATACGTATGGACATACCCGATAGTTATAAAGTTCACAGAGTCAGGGAATCATAGATGTTTTACTGCCTCTGGGAATACCCCAGGGACAATTGTGTTTGGTGTTAATACCCATCATTTATTTTACTGTCCAGTGACAAATTCTGTCCCCCAGGTGCGGATCCATATCTTTCTTCTGGTGAGGCAGAACTCCAGCCTAATTCAATATAATGACAGTTCTGCTCTCAGAGCCGATGGACTCCGTGCTGTACATGAGGCTATATGGAAAGGCACCAACCATCCTGAGGAATAGCTGGAAACCTGCTGCAACGGGGGAGCAGAAGAAAATTTCCCTCAGAGGCATCTTGATAGCATCAGGGAAACTGAAACAACCTGAGAATATTTGGATTTTACTTTATGATGGAGATCTCCATGCAGCTTGATTTTTGCATCGCACTGGTTTTCTTCCCTGTACAGCCAGGGCAGGGTACAAGACTGGACAGACGTTGGTGTCTCTCCATAAGGCTGGGCTTGTGTTGTGGGGACGCAATGCTGCGTCAGGGCCAACACCATGCTGCCAGCCCTTGGGACCTGCAGCTTCCTGGGCACTACGGCACCACTCAGCCTTGTGCCAAGGGATTACTCCCAGGGAGCTTGCACGGGCTGATACCCACTTTTAATTAATACTGCCCCACCCAGCCTTCGGAAAACCTTCAGTGCTGCAGCTGCAGCCTGTTTCTTCTCAGAGAGCTGAGTGAGGTATGAACTGAACTCAAAATGTAGGGGCTTGATATTGTCTCGGCAGCAGCCCCTCTTCCAGAGCCCGTAGCCATGTCATGCCCACTTTGCCACTTTCAATGTTAAAAAAATGGGTTTGTGAAATGGTGCTTGCAAAAGGTCCTAAATCCTGCTAGGAGCAGCTGCTGGAAAACACCTCATGCAGAACACTGACCAAGCAGAAATGCAATGCTCGTCTTGCAATAAGAATTTCTTAATGTGCTAAAGATACAGTGCTGCCGTATTTGTCCCTTTTTCATCTACGAGGGGAAGCGATGGGGGTTATCATGTGTGATAATCTTCAAGAGCTGAATTACAGAACTGTCAGCCTTGGGACACTGAAATGACAGCCCTTTAAAGTGCTGTTAGGCTCTTGTGGGACGCTCGTATCAAAACACTCATTTTAGCCTCAGGAAGACAAATTTACTATGTCTTCCCTTTCCGGGGAGCTCCTTAATTTAGAGTTCTGCTAATCAGTAGTGGGACACATAACAGAATGGCTTTCTTCAATTTGTCTGTGCTGTAGGTAAAACCTCCTCCCCTCCCAGTGCCCAGAGTCACACCTACGCCAAACCCAGGGGCTTTAAGTGGGGCTCCCAAATCGCAGGGGACTTCTGCAGGCCCCATGCACTCCACAAAATGTTGATCTTGGGAGATCTGCATGCAATGTTCTGCAATTGCCTGGCACTTGCGTACGACCCACCTGAGTCTGCATCTCCTTCTGGTCAGCCAAAGCCCACTACTTCCAACCCCTTGCCGCTTTGGTGCCAAAGAGCCTCAGGTAGCGATGAGATCTTTTGGGGCTTGGAAGTGTGTTGGCCTGGTACGCTCACCACTGGAGCAATAAGGAAAGAGGGGACACTGTCCCCAGTACCACTAGTGCTGGGCTGGGCTCGCTAGCTCCCCAAATCTCTAGCTCACTCCCATCCAGACATGGACACCAACACTTGGCCTCTCCTCAAACCCACTCCTCCTTCATGTGGCTGTGATCCAGATGCAGAGCCATGCTCTGCATGTGCCAGTGAGAGGCCTGCAGCATTTCACAAGATGGGGCAGATGGCCAGGTATCCCATGCACGTAAGGGGTCTGATGGATGTGACCAGTGCAAATGAGCTGCCTGATCTCGCCATGGGTTCCTCTCCTGCAGGAAAAGCCAAGCTCCTCGCCGGCTGGAGGAGGTTTGGCACAGCATGGCAGTGGAGCAGCAGAGCTTCCCCCGCGCCTGCCCACGGCCATTAAGTCTCCATTACAGGAACACTGAATTCACTCACAAACGAAAGATTATGTCTCCTGAGGAAAACAAATTTAAAGGGCAGGAGGAGTAGGGGGAAAAGCAGCAAAACAAAAAGAACCCTTCACACTGCAATAGCACTTGCAATTAAGAACAAAACGGGGCAGAAACCTCTGAAGCTTGACTTTGGGCATGAAGAAAAGGCCCTCCCCAAGCGCCCCGGGTTTCTGTAGGCACAGCGCGGCGGCGGCTGCCTTCGCTTTACGTCAGCGCATTAATGCTGTTGTTTCGCCCCTGGTATCAACAGAGCTCGCCTGGTAGGTGGGTGGGGTATTGGGATTTATATTGTAGAGAAATTCAAGAAGGCTTCAGGTTTTTTTTTTTTGTTGTTTTTTTTCCCCCTCCCTACAAAGCTTTTGAAAGTCCACTGGGGACCCCTAATGTTCAGCTGCTGCTGAAGCACACACCTCAAAGCCAGAGCTGCACAGCTTCTTTAGCCGTCTACGGGTTTGATTGTTTTGATGGGTTTTTATTACAGGCAATAACGCTTCCTCCCCCCCCCGCAAAAAGTCACCCTTCTGGGAAGCTCTGAGAGCTCCTCAAAATGTTTGGTAAAACCACATGTCTATGGTCAGAAAACATGCCAGCTGCATCCGTCAGGGATGCCCTTGGAGATGCTTTGAGAGGCAGAAACCCCTGTGCTGCCCATGTAGCATGTAGGAGCCTTTCCTGCCCTGAGCTGCAGCAGCAGGCACATCCAACACACCCAACAGAAAGGTTTGCAGAACGAAAGCGGTCAGAAGTCATGGTCATTATAAAAGGCATTGGGAGGAATAACCCTGTGGGTTTTTTTTTTAAAAAGACATCAGTGACAGATTGGCAAGCGCTCAGCCCTCTGTGAACTCCCGCTGCCTGGTCCCTATTCCCAAACACCTCCCCGTGACTGCCTTGCTTCCCCCCTAAAAAACATCTCCATTACCCATCTTATAAGGCCTACAACTAGCTGGGCAGCCCCCATGACCAAAACCTACAGTCACCCCGTTGTACTCAGCCAGGGCAGATGGGAATTGCTGCTTTCATGGGATTTTGCCCCAGTTTCCCAACACCTCTGCTGGCAGGGCACACAAGCCTCCTCACCACAACCCGGTTTAGGAGGTTTCTTTACCCTAGAACTCCAGGGTCAGCTTTCCTCCTTCTTATCCCTGAAATGTATAATCTTTTCCAGACCAGCATTATTACCATCCTAATTTTCCCCCTGCACCCAAAGGCACCAGCATGTCTGATTAAGAGGAGCGGGCAGCCCCACCAAACCCACCCAAAGATTTGGGCAGAAAAATGTTAGAAACACAGTTGGAGTAAGTCGCCCTCCTCTCTTTCATGCCTCCATCCCCAAACCCAAGTAAATCAGAAAGATCTGTACTTTCTAAGTGGCTTCTAACATACTGAAAGTCAATTAGAGTGATGAAAATGGGGCTGATAACTGCAGGTTTTCATCACTGACTCTGTGCTAAATGTCTGCTCTGTGTGGTTTGTGAGGAAGTAAGGGTGCTCGGAGAGGAAAGGATGGAGTTTTTTAAGCAGTTAAATTGCCTCTAATTAGCAACACAACTGTAGTCAAAACATAATGTGAGGATAATAAATTGATATTTGCATAATGGAAATGCTACCAAAATGTACTTCAAATAAGCTGAATTAGATTATAATTAGAGCTGTGTTTTGGGAAAGAAAATCCTTCTAATTGCCTGCATACAGGCAGTGCCAAGGAGGAGAGGGCTGGCAGCTACTGAAGAGGTCCAGCCGGCACCGTGCGGGACTAGCGCCTCGCAACTGGGGGCCGTTCCCCAGGGTGGGGACCGGGTGCCCGCACCCACTGGGAGCCAATGCAGCTCCGGCGAGGGAGGTTGGTGGAGAGGAAGAGAAAAAGGTAGGAGGAACATGAATGTGTGCATACTCAGCACTGACTGCCAAACCATGTTCTGTGGGATTGGGCTGGAAGAAAATCCAAGGGGAAATCGTATGGACAGCAATTAGAGTGGGAGACACTTGTGTCTCAGGGGAGATGGTTGTGAGGGTAAAAATGCAAGCACTGATTCTGCAAATTGAATGACACTGGTGAACATCTTTTCTTGGTGAAGTCTCAGCACCGCGTTGAGTTGCAATAGCCTCCTCCTGCTGCTGTTTCATAACTGGCTTTATTAAATCACCAGTTATTTGTTTCTGCTGAAATGTATGAAAGGTTGCTCATGATTTCTTGTCCAGCTCTTACTACTCCTTATTAAAAAAGAGGCCACCTGGAAAGCATTGGATGATAGGTCACTCGCCTGTTGTACGAGACCATGTGTACCAGTAAGGAAACTACAGCTGAGATAAAGGAAAAATGTCACATTCCAAAACAGCTTTTTTGAGAAAGTGAACAAAAGAACTGGCAAATGAGTAACGTGCTGATATTGGACCTTGCCACCAAAGTGAAGGCAGCGTGAACCTCGAGGTTGACTTCTCATTCGGTAGCTGTAGAGTCTCACCATCGGTGTTAATGTCTATTTTGGCACTGGGTGATGACACGGTTCAGACGGGAAAATTGATCAGCACCCAAAAACCTGCTCACTCCCTTTGTTATTTCTTAAGCCCTGTGAAATGCAACAACCCTGCCCACCAGGCCTTTGGCGTATTCACTATTCAAATACCTGGTTTAGCACATCTAGTGCTTGCTGAGGTAGTGCCTGGGCAGCTAACAGCAGCGTCCCAGACCCAGTGGCAATAGGAAAGGGGTGTGAATTCGGCTGTCATTGGTCAATGGAAGTGTACAACAGGACACAGCTCTCCCCGACCAGTTTTTAATGTCCCTCTGATACTGGCTGCTGTGGTTAGGGAGGATGGAGAAAACAAGGAGGATTACTTTGGGGGTAGAGGAGAGGCAGCAGACACCACAGGTCCGCGTTTCAGCGGGCTTTTGGCACAGCTCCTCACACCATTTGCCTAGTGGACGCTGTTTTGCAGGGACAAATTCACGGTTTTACTGTTCACAGACACAAAAAGGAGGGTACCACAGGCCTGAAAAGGATGCCTGGTGTGCTCCACTGGTGCCTCTCTCTATATACGAGACATATAGCATAGGTCCAGTTTCCAAATCAGGAGCTACAGCTCATGCATGTTTACTGTATGAGGAAAAAAAAAAAGCAGGTATGAGACATGATGCAGCACTAGCTTCATGTCAAGGGAAATATTCCCCTGCCCTCGAAGGGTCCTGGCTCAGGCCCCAGTCCACAGCTGCTGCAGAGGCCATGGAAGTAAGCTCCTTTTTGAGTTGGCAAATGCTGTCTTGCTTTTCTGCTTGAGGGGGAGGGAAGAGCGAAACTCGCCTGGTGCTCTGCTCTGCTGCAGGTTTTGTGGTACCAGATTTAATAAAGGGATGCGTGGGAGGGAGCGCAGAAGGGAAAGGAGAAAAGTGGGTGGGGGAGCAGGCGGCTGCACTGCAAACAGGGCATGTTGGTCTGCGGCAGGTGTTGCCAGGGACAAGCTGAGGGAGGCAGAAGGATGGCTGGACCCCAGGTCTCCTCTGCTCTGTCCTCTCCTCTTGGGAGCAGGATGCAGAGCTGGCCCCTAGCAGCCCTGCCTGGAGACATCCAGGCAGAACAGAGGCAAAGCCCAGCCACCCCTCACTTAACATGTGGCTGCCGGCCCCCACTGCACTGGGCACCGATGTGTTGTGCCTGTGGGATGCCTCCCAGGTTGTAGCCAGCATCACTCTAGAAAAATACTGAGGCTCACACCCGAGAGGGGACAGGGGAACCAGAGCTTGGGCAAAATCCTTCAAGCCTTTGCCTATGAGTCACAGCAGAAAAGCAATTCTTAGAAACCAAAGGGGGAGCACAGGACCTCATGTAATGCAACAAGTGAGCTGGATAATCATGGTAGGAAAAAAGGAAAGACTACACGCCAACAAAGGCAGCCCTGGGAAACAATTTTGTTGCTAGCAAAACGCTGCAGATCTTTGCTTAGTGAGTGCACTTCCCATGAAATGCAGTTGCTCCCACTGTGGTTTTAAGCCAAGACCACCCTGAAAATGAAGGCAGTTTCCATTAAATTGAATTACTTTTCCCCGAAACTGGCATGGCAATGGTAACGCTGATAAGGAATGATAGATATTAAGTAAGGGCATTATTTATATTTGCTGTTAAATCACTGTCATTTTTATCACAAATGACATCATGTATGCACGCCATGCCGATTTACAGTGATAAAGCCTCAGTCAAGATCATTTATTGCAATGCAAAAGCAGAGCATGAAATACATGCAGCACAAACACACGAGAAACACCATGCCAAGCCCAGATCAAAGTTTGGGCCTAACTTTGTGTTAGTAGATCAGTTGGTGCAACACTAGCGGTGTTTTTCCAATAACGTTCATATGCCCATCATCAGTGTAACCCTGAAGGCTATTTGGAGATCCAGGGCAAAGCAAATGTAATATCTGATGAATTATTCAAACGCCTGAAGACTAGACACTCAGCAAGGAGAAAGCAGGGGTGCTAAGTGCAGAAGGCAGCAAGGGTGGACGAGCACTGGTGTTGCAGTGGTCATTCAGGGAAGGTTTCTGCTCTTGACAATGTTTTCCAAAAGTTGCTGAGCTTCTTGGAGCCCGTGGGCTGCTGCCACACTGAGGAGTTTCTCCACTTCCCTGAAGGACAGGAAACCTTCATCAAGAAAATCCAGGAAGGGGTTTGATTCACTCCTAGCTAAATTTTGTTTACCCAGGCTTTTATAATAGGACCATAGCTACTGGATCTGAAGCGTCTGTGAAGTTAACTCTCCAATATTCAGAAAATTATCTCGTTTTCTTTCTGCTTTTCCATGTGGCCTGAACACATATGTTTTGGATTTGGTGATTTTCTCATCTTAGTTGAATTGAAGTAGAGACGGATTTGGAGCACTTGAAATACATATTCCTTTTAACACTCAATACATGAGTCTGCCTGACCATGCCCCATGGAGCAGAAATGAAACGCGCTGGCTTCAACGCACAGGGTTTGCTCAAACATTGCTTTTTCAGTTTCAGTTAGCTTAACACTGCTCTCTCCAACCTCACTTTTAATTTTCAGACTTGGAGTAAACGTAAAAAACTCAAAACAAAACCATACCAAAAAAAAAAAAAAAAAGACCATTCTTCACTGCGATGGGAACTCATTGGTTGTTTTAGCTTTGCTTAGCCCCAGGACGAGTCACCACAGCGAATGTACAAAGCACAAGGCTGTGAACACCGGTGTATGCAGGCACGGCAGGGAGAGAAACGTGTCCCGGATAGCTGCAACCCAACCAACAAAAGCTCTCATTGACCTCTCTGGGCAGCATGGAGAGGGAAAAGGAGGCTCTCCCAAAAAGAAAGACAGATCTTTCTAGCAGAAAATTCACATGTCGCTTCAATAGCTCTTTCTATACCAGTATGAGTCTTGACCCTTGCCTTGGCTGGGAAACCACCAATGGAAATACATATGTAATCCAACCGCAGGCATTTTAGGTACTGTGTCAACTAATTTTTAAAATCTCATTGGGCTGACTGGGTTTTTCAGTTTTCTTGCTGCACATAGGGCTGCATTACTGACAATAGAAGGAGAGAGCATTAGAAATTATGGAGTAGCTTCATGTGTGGTGTATCTGCAGCACTGGGTCCCCCTCCGCACCCCAGGAGAAGCTGAGAACAGAGCTGTAAGGGAAAGTAAGAGGGATAGCTCAGGTTACCCTTCTTCAAGTGCCACCGTCATGTTTCTGAGTGCCCCCACTGCCAAGTTGAAGGAGGAGTGGGGATGGCCCTGCCCCGCAGCCTGCCTATGGAGATGGGGAAGAGAGAGAAACAAAGAAAGTGGTAAGAGAAAGTACAGAAGAAGAAAACATGAGTTTGAATGTTTTAAAGCAAAGTAAGAGCAAAGCAGGAAAAAAATTGTGTAGAAATCAGTGTCCTGAAATGTGAACCCTTTAAAATTTTCAGGCCCTAATTTGGGAAACAGCCGTATCCAGAAAGGTGCCAAGGCTTCAGCATTTCTCTAGGTGCAGATGTCCTTAAAGACACCTTCTTGATTCACAGCCCCTGCTGTCAGAGGCACAGTTATTTCCATCTTAAAAATCCTGCAGCTTGATGGTGTTCTACACCTTGAGCAAACACTGAGGAAACATCCAACGTGCCCCTCCGCTTTCCCCTTGCTTTCTGAGTAGCACAGTAACTTTCCCCATCCCTCATCCTTCCCGTTTCTCAGCAGAAGCAGGAGGGTTTTGGGGGATGCAGCCCAGGCTCCCGCTGTGGGTGTAACCACTGCGGGTACCGCAGCAAACACGCACGCCGGGCACAGCTGCCTCGCCTACGTGGCAGAAACCTCTTGGGAGCCTGTGCTGAGAGCAGGAAATTAATACACAGCTGTAACTCTATTTGCCATTGCCTCAGCAGCTCCTGGTCCTCTCCCCTCCTGCGCCTGTACATTTTTCCTGCTGCCCACCTGTGTCTCAAACCTCCCCAAAAGGTTGTGCAGTAGCACCGGCATCCCTCTGCGCTCCCACTGTCAAGACACTTACTTGCCTCTCCTGATTTAAAAAATAGCAATAGCATGTGGGGAAAGTGGAGCAAAGCATCTGACCCACCGCAAGAAGTTGGGAGCTCCTGGTCTCCCCGCTATCACCCCATGCACCTCCCTCGCGCCAGTGCAGGACAGCTGAGCATGGCTCTCCCCCCAAAGCACTGCTGGCTCTTTTTCCTCCTTCCATGGGAGCCGTTCCCCAGGAGAGGGTAATTTCCCATGGCAGGAGTTCAGTTTTTTTTGTTTTTTTTTTTTTTTTTGTACCTCACCTGAACCAGTGCATGGCCATGTCCTCATTTTTTTCCACTCCAGCTCCTGCGTGTGCAACAAGGTAGCAAAGTAATAATTAAGATACAAAATATGCATTTTATACCAAAATGGAGCAGCGTGGTCAGGTACTACATAGCACAGAGCCACGTTTGTGCCTTTGGCTTATGCCCATATGTACACTGGCAGCAAATTAGTCACGGGCTGGAGAAGTGTTACCTTGCAAATATCTCTGTCCCAGGATGTGCTGGGCATCAGGGTACCCCAGATGAGCGTAGATGTGAGCCACGTGGAAATGGAAGTCCTCATGGCACAGTGGGATGTAGAGCAGGAGTAGGCCAGCAGTGATTACAGCTGCCAACTGTAAAAGAGAGAGCAGTCATGATGCAGGAGGGAAAAGAAGCTGAGGACCAGCTACAGCAAATATTTAATCTGACCTCTGAAGCCTCCCAAAGAGAAACGAGAGGAAAGGCTCACACAAGCACAGAAAATGAAAGCCACCTTTGACAGAGAACCAGTTCCAGCACCCACTGAAGCTGGCAGAAAAGGCACTGCCATCTTCAGCGAGTAGCGGATCAGCTCCCCAGTTAATATCCCCTTTAAGATCTGCGGCAGCAAAGGGAACTACAGTTGTTTCATTTTCTAGCGGTCCTCTTGAAGAAAAGAAGAAAAACAAAAATCATGAGGCAGCATCAGGCTTTCACGAACAATTCATCAAGGGGAGTTACCAGAAGGAGCCTCATTGCCCAGGCAGCCAAGTCCTCGGCCCACCGTTGCCCACCGCCAACCGCAGCAGCCCCATATGGATGTGGACACTTCCTTTGTGAATGTCAGTGGTTCATAAACCCTTTCATCCTGTGTTACGGTGAAGACACATTGCCAATGTCCACACATGACAGCAGAAGAACCTTGGGTCTGAAGCTCCTCTTGCACGCAAGGTATAAATCAGTGAAAAGCCTGATGTGCTACACCAGCAAGGAAAAAAAGATGAGAGATTGGAATTGGGACGTTTGCTTTCTGATGCCAAATTGGATTTTGTTTGCTCAGTGAGCTAGCTATTAGCTTCCAGTGAGAGGAGCTGGCAACTTGAGCAACCACATCTTGGTAACGCATCTCGCCAATGGCACCAGCACTGCAGAAGGTAAAACCCTTCCCTGCTACATGAGGAGATGGAGGCCAGGTACAGTCCTGGGTGGAAGATGTGGGTCTTTAAAAACAACACCAGAGGCAAGTGCTGATCAGGCTTCTCCATGCAACCCTCTGCTGAGAGAAACCATGCTGATGGTGCGCAATCCAGAGCAGACAGCTAATATCTCGTCCTTCAGCTCTGCAGCTTTGCTGCAAGCAATGCCGGACTCTTGGGTGTGATGTTCATGGGGACGTGCTGAAGTGCATGCAGGCTCCCTGCACACCACTGTCTCTCTCTCACGGGTGCAGGAGTAGAGCAGATACAAGTAGCCCCACTTAAATGACCAAGTCAGAAACAAGTCCTGAGGCCTACCCAGGCAATCGCAGCTGTCACAGAACAAGAGCTCTTTTTCATCTGGCCATAATTTATTGCTACGGGTTCTTGTGAATAGTGGCTACAGTGTGTATGTGGGTTTGTCACCACGCCATGCTCAGAATGAGACAAGGGGACAAGAGGCAGCTGGAAAGGATGACAAGAAGCAAGAGCTTTAACACCCAGGGGCTCCTGTGACCACTGCGGATGGCAACTGACATGGATGAGTCCAAAAAACAACTCCCCATCATTTTTAAGGGGGGGTATGGCACACAAGGTATATGCAGACCATTGCAAAACAAATGGTACGTTTAGGTTCTGATCTGTCTACAGCTTGAAGGCAGAGATGGTGTGGGTCTAGCGTTTCCTTGCTGTTTTCCAGGGGCTCCTGCACTCCCACACACCCATGATCGGCTGCAGAGACCATTGGAGGCAGCAGGTTGTCAAGAGCTTGTTATCTCCTAATTGGGACCCAGGTCCTGGTTAAGGCCCATCTCTAAGTGGTATTAGTGAATGCTGAGGATTAAATGAGCCTAGTTAGCTAACTAGGCTAAGCAGATAAAATAGGTAAGCAATAATGACATGCAAATACCCCAACATTTGATCTTCTGGCTGATGAGCTAGGGATGTAGGAAATTTTGCTCTTCTGCTTGAGACCCCTCCCCATTCAGCCTATGTGATGCCACCGTTCAGACAGGGATGATTACCAAACATTTTGACAAAAAAAAAAAAAAAGCTTTCCTGTAATACACTGGGGACCTGTGGGGCCTGACAGCACTGATGGGTATGTAAATCCCTATAAGCAAGTCCAAGGGGAAATGCAAGTCAGAGATTGATCCAGTTACTGCTGAACACTTTTGCTTTTATTTAAGAGAAGCAAATGATACTCCAGAAAAAATCATGATGGCTAGAAAGATGGTAAGAAGCATTCCTTGCTGGAGGCACGGCTGGTGCTAAGGGTCCAGCTCAGGCAAAAGCTGAGTGCACATCTCTGGCAAAGGGAAGGGCAGTGTTTCAGAAGATGAGCAAAGTCTGCTAAGTGAGAGGCTGGTTTCACAGAGCGACCTTGTGTGGCCTACCACTGTCCCCGTGCTATGCTGTCACTGTTGCAGAGGCTGGAATATGTCAGGGAATAGTTCAGCTGGCTGCAGAAGACAGGGTGCACAATGCTGCAAGAGGCAGTGGCGGTGCTTTTCTGGGTGCAGATCTGGGGGCTGCAAGATGCTCATGGCTGCGGCATCTCCTTTATGCTCTGCACAGGGCTGCCTGAAGTCTCGAGTCAGGAGTGGGAAATGGGGTGTTTGGGAGGAGCTGTTCCTGTTGCAGGTCTGGTACATCCACCACACATAACAAGAAACCAACAAACAACTATTTCTAAATGAAAGGGGAAAGGATGTGGTGGGAAAGGTGCTGCAGGTCACAGGGGAAACCTCTACAGCCAGACTGACCATAAACCACCGCCGCGGGGGTACATCCCAGCACAAATTCTCCCTGCAGGACAGCACCTCTCCGTGGTGATGTCTGTGACGACCAGCCATCTGCTGCTGGCAGCTCCCGCCCTCCTGCTGCAGTAACACCAAGCCTGGCTCCTGGGAGGTGGGTAGCCTGGGAACCGCTGGATGTCCAGTGGTTTTGTCCCGGCTTTTGTCCCAGGCTGTTTGTTTGTGGGGAGGCTTTCAGCCCTTTGCAGTTGTGTAGGCACTGTCAGATGTGGCAAGTGAGGTATTTCATGTGCAGTTCCTTTATAAACAGCCTGCTCAGCATCCCTAATCTGATTTTTAGGTTTTGGGTTTTTTTTTTTCTATTTTGTTTTCCTAAGCCTTCCTAAGGATTGAGGAAGACCGAAACACATGCACAGCAAAAAGCAGGTGCCCAAACTGCCAGAGTGCGCTGATCCCAGCCTTGGGAGGCGTCTCCTCAGAAAGCCCAGCTGGGCAACGAGCGTTAGTCTCCCTCAAACGTAGGAACACAGGGAGCTTGTTGCATCACCCCACGCAGGGATCTGAAGCAGACTGCTGGCCTGAAACCACCTTCATAGTCTCGGGGGAAGCTTTCAGTTGCTCATCCCCACCCTTTTCTCCTGTGGTGACTCATTCAGAAACTGCTTTGCATGTTTCAGACCTGGTCTGGGGCTACTCTAAAGCAAAGGGAAGCCCAGTGATACTGGTGGCACTACGCCAGTAACTCAGGTGGCAAGGGAGCCAGACCAGGCTATGCAGGCCTATTTAAGCAATTTAGTTGCTACAACAGCTTCTGCTGTCTCACCTGCACGGTCATCATCACCCCTGTGCCAAAGCCAGGTGATCAGGATCAAAAAGGTGATCAAGAGGAATGCCTGAAAATCCCACCCGTAATGACTGCGCTGGAAGACGGCATGTTATTGTGTGCTAGCAAAAGCCCTTGCACACCAAACTGAGCACTGGAAAAACTATCATCAAGTCTTGCATTGCATTCCCCATGCCAGTGAGCAGAAAGCTGCAGGGACTCTGCAGAAGCTTCAGTGACATTGCAGTCGGGTCTGGGCAAGGCCATGGTGCTGAGACAGGCAGCGGAAGACTTGCATTTGAGATGCTGTTGTGTGCAAGCAGCTCCCTGCGGCTTCAACCCACCCTGGCACCAGTGGCTTTCAGGGGCTGGAATCGCTTCCCAGCATATCCAGCCTGGCTGCGGGGCCCAGGGCATCATATAACACCCTCGTGTCAGCACTCCCACCCTGAACCCAGCCCCACACTTACCTCCCACCGGGTCCACGCCAAGCTGGGGGGTTTCCCACCCCCTGGAGAGGGATTTTCCCAGCAGGTATCGGCACTGCCCCTTCCCTCCCGCCTCCGCAGTGCTGCAGGCTTCATGACCCCCATTTCTCCCTCCCACAGGAGATGGGAGTGCCTCATTTTAAACCTGGTCTGCTCTCCGCCTGACGAGGCACTGCTGCCGCCCTGCCATAAGTCTTCCCCATCACCGTCCCTTAGTTTTGCTCCTGATTTATGGTAGCAGTAGCCCAGCTGCAGCACTAAGATAAAAGGGATGGACACACATCACCTCGCAGAATCATAGAAAAGAAGATGCTCTTGCTGAAACCCTTTCAAAACTGATGTTTAACTCACTCTGTGCTGAATATTTATCTTCCTTCAGACTGCTCACAGATGTTGTAAGCCCTCACCAGTAAACCATTGTATTTGACAAACTTGAAGTTTTTTTCTTTCTGCTTTTTGCATGAGAAGGAAAGTTCTTCACAAGCAACGATAACGCTACTCACTACTTGTTATTTCAATTGCACAGCCCCCACAGGCATTTGAGATCTGATGTGCTGGATTTTGAACAAATGCAAGAAGATGCAGGCCCAGCCCCAGGAGAGAAAATTAGAAAAGATGCAAATTATCAGAACATACAAACCCCACACAAATTTGACAGGATGAGACTTTGGTTTTTTTTTTTAAGCTAGAAAATAGCTTACTTGCTCAAGGTAGTCATTTTATAGCCATATAATTATGCCTCTATTCATCTGCAGGAACTCCACCTAGTGACTTTCAGACTCTAAATACCATTTTGCCTTCACATCTAAGAAAAAATCTGGTTTTAGCACAAGATCCCTAACGCATGTTACCTTTCCTGCTCTGAAGCCCTAGCAGGGGATCTTAACCACATGGCTGTCAGACAAGGTCCATCAAGTGCTGGCCTTGCCTGGTTGCCTGAGAGTAAAAAAATAAAATGTTTTTTCTTTACAATTTTACAGCAAGATAAATGCTGTGCTTTGGTTTTAAAGGCAAACCCCCACCATTCCCCACCAAAGAAAAAAGATACCTGTTTGTCAGTGATGACTCAGCCTAAAAACCACACTGAAGAGAAAACCCTTCATCCTTTCATATTTCAGGTATGATTCTTATTTCTGATGCTATGCTGCCACCATTGGGCCAATTTCATTTCCTCAGTCACAGCCCCCTTACTGCTTAAGAGATCCATCTTTATGCCTCTGGTCAAAGTGTGAGCCATTTTCCCAGTATATCAAATTTAACTGGACATTAATAGTCATACAGCAGGATCAATTGCTTCCAAGAGCAAACCTCTGCATGAAGGAAACTAAAATAACTCAGAAATTTCTAAAACAAGACCAGAGCAGGAGAACCTTTCCTGCAGCAAAGAGCAAAGAGATGAAAGAAGGTGATGAGTCTGAGACACACTTACTCTTTTTTTTTTTTAGCTACAATTATTAGACTTTAAAGATAAAGAAGAGGAAAAAAAAAAAAAAAAAAGAAAAAATCAGCCTCTCAGGCAGTCATTCTTCCTGGCAATGAGCCACCCTATAGCTGCAATCTCAAATTTTGGCGGAAGTGAGTGCCTGAGTTATTCTTACCACTGTTTGTAAAGGCATATTGGTAATAGTTATATTTGTATTGACACCTCGCCTAGCTCCGTGAAATCAGTACTTTTCTCAGTATAAAACAGACCCTGGGGCTTGCAGTTCTTTGTTGCAGCTGACTAAAAAGGAGAACGTGTTATTATTAATTACACATTATTCAGTGAGGGCTATGCTATCTGTTTTACAAGCCAGGTGCAGTACAGAGTCTCATTCCAGCTGTGAGCTTAAGCTACTTCTCTACAAAAATTTACACCATGAGGAAGAAGTAAACCAGGTTGTCAATCCAGAAACAAATGATGGCTGCAGTAGCTGCCTCCTACCAACAAAGAAGAATTGGATCCCTTCTACCTGCAACGACTTTGGCAAGGAAAGGACAAGCCTCCCAGTGAATTTTCTCTCTGCTCTTCCACGGGGCAGATGGTATTTCTATTTTCCCTTTCATCTTCACAGAACAAGTTGTGAAGAACCGTTTCCAGCTCCTGCAAAGGAGCAGTTTGATTGAAAACCTGGAACCAGCCACCTTCAGGAAAACAGAATTTTTGTCCCATTTCTTTTTCACATAAATGATTTCTCTAATCACATGGTTTCTCTTTCGCTCCTTGCTGCATTGGCATGGTCAGGGCTAGCCATGCTCAGACTCTCCACTTCAACTGAAAGATGGCTGTTAAGTGCTGGAAGAATGGGTGGTTGTGAGTGTAAAGAGTTAATAGGACAAAGTCACTGTTTGTGAGAGCTGGTGACTAGACCCAAGCCTCACAGAGAAAAGAAAGGATTTTCTTTTCTTTTCAAAGGATTGCACTGGAAAATACATGTGGAACACTGTTCATGCTTTCTCATTTGGTTTTTAACGTTTGCTACTCTTCATTCTGAATTAACTTAAACCTTTTAGTAAGCAGACTGATTGAAGAAACACACAATTATTGAAAGAATTAAATAATATATATATTATTGAAGGAAAGAGTCAAAATAAGACATGCTCATAGCACACCGCCAGTTCAAACCACAGTGACCTCACCACCTCAGATGCAGACTGTTTACAATGCAGGCTTAGTCTAGGAGTGATAGTGGATTAGACAATGAGAAACAGTTAGCCCAAAAAGGTTTTTACAGGTTGCTTTATTAGAAAAAGAAATGGGTATAACAAAATCGCTACCACTGGTACAAGCCTATTTAACTACAATGTCCTCTGGGCATTTGCCCTGTATCACAGGGCAAATCAGATCCACTCTTGAGACTTCCCCAACTTGAGCACAGTTGGAGTAGATACTCGCATATGGCACTATAGCACAACACAAAGTATGGCATAAATATTACTTACTTCAGTTACTACACTGAGCTGAGCTCAAATATGGATAACAAGAAGGACCAAGGCACACAGCAACAAAAAGAGAGTGGGGGAGGATAAGTCTTTCCGTAAGATGATGGGAAGAATGAGGGTAAGGACTTCTGGCTGGCACTGTCTCTGACAGACTCTCATTTCATTTTGCTTACCTAGCTATAGCTTCCTTTCACAGCTGGATAAACAACAACAAGACAAAAATCTGTTCAGACTAGTCATTATGACACTATTAATAGCTGATATAAGAGCGTACAATGAACACCAGACTAGATAGGAGGGGGTTCAAGTTTCTCTGAAATCAGTATGCAAGTGTTATCCACAGACCTATTATGGAGATGTGCGAAGCTGTTTCCAGATACCGGATTAATAAATGTATCTGTTAAACCAAACAGTTTCATCCATTCATCACTACGCACAGCACAACAGTGCAACCAGAGAGGATACGATCTTCCTGAACCCAAACACAGCAGCCAGCAGGGAGACCCAACCGAGCAGAACCCTGTTATTTGATAGAGGTCTTGCAAAAGGGCAGCTGGGAAGCCCTCTGCAAGGGAGGAGGACCCCAGGGGCAAACATAAGCCACATTGTAATTGATCTCACCACAAAAATAGAGCCTACATGAACGTAAGCAGTGATTACAGACTTAAAAAAAAACAAAAACAAACAAACAAAAAAAAAACCAAACTAAATTGCTCACCTAAAGGGGAGTTAGATCAAAGTTAGGCATACTAAAAACTGTGTACTAAAAACTAAGCTGTCTCTGCTTAGCTGTCACCTAAAAAACAAATTCCCCAAAGGCTTTCCCCCATGCGGCTTAGAAGTTACCCAGATATTCAAATTTGTATCCCAGAAACAACATGGTGGGGCTTAGCAGCTAGGTGTGTATCTATCTCCCATATAAACTCATTCAGGATCCAGAAACTGCGAAGTTCCCTGAGGGATGTGACACGAAAAGCTTTCTGGGAGTGCTTCATACATTGGTCTATCAATGAAGATGGTCTCCACTACTTCTGCAGACATAAATTCAAGAAAGAGTCCAAATAATATCATGTTCATAGCCTAGCAGTTAGTGAGAAGCAGTCCCTGTTTTAGAGAATGTGTCCATATTTTGGGGTCGAGTGAAAATGTGTGTTAGTCTCCAAGGAAATCATACTAAGCAGCAGACAGAGTGGAAATGAAAGGGGCACTACACCCCAATTGTCCTAAGATATGTTGAAAAAACATCCTCTAAGAATGTAGTCAGGCAATTGAATGTCCCTCAGCTACAACTCTCTGTCTCCAAAGGGGAGGTGATACTTACCAGTAGCTCACACTGCAAGGCTGGCTGCCTCCCAGCAAGGACCTGCACAAAGCCCGCTACAGCAGGGCACGGCACTCAGTCGGAGCTGGCAGGCACCACCAGCAGCAGAGCCGTCCAGCTTCACAGGGTAGGTGTGAAGCGGCTGCGGTCCAGGACACAGTATCAGCAGCCTGTCTGTTGGATTGTAACGAAAGGAGGTCGGTCACAGGATACCAAGGCAGACAACAGTTTAGAACAAATACAACATTTTCTAACAAGAAGTATCAGAAAAACTTACTACTGATAAAGCAGCGACACAAGGGCTGGGGGAGCGATGCAAAGCCCTTCATTGCTGTGGCCTTCAGAGACAATAACACGATACCCCAGCACACCTTGCCACTGAGAGCGCAGGGCATGAATACCATTACACAAGCCCAAGAATCAGCAATTTCCTTTCTAAACTCACTGCATGACTGCATCTTTCCTCACTAGGTTCCCCAAAACCTTTCCTTTCAGAGGGATTTTTCACCTTCTTAAAAGCACCTATTAATGTTAATTGGACCAATAAAAGCCAATTACTCTGCTCTGCCCCCCTTGAAGCATATTTTCCTTCTCCCTCATGAGGTGGTTACATTACAAAGGCTGCATAAGACACTTGGGGTGGTAGGCTTGGGGTACTGGTTTCATCAGGAAGATGGAGGTGGTAAGTGTTCCCTTTGTCTATGTGGGATTGAGGTTGAGTTATTTGTGCTCACAGCTGCATCTGAAGTTGCCTTGGTGTTGTTCCTGGTGTACCTAAGTTAGTCTCAATTTCTCTCGTTAATTATCGGGGAGCAAGGGGGGAGTTCAGGCTGTGCTTGTTAGAGCCTTGTTAGCTAGCGTAGGGTGATCTGATGCTTGTTTCATGCACTCTACTTGACATGTCCCTAACCTGGGTAAAACCATGGTAAATATAGACTTTTGCGATAACTTAACCTTTGGTGTTAGGCTGCCTTGCCCACGTAATCCTAGCCTTAAGGAGCCCTGAGCGGCTGAAAGCATGCAGATGACATGAGCTGTCGGGGAAGCTCACGTGGGAAGCAGGGAACATCTGTGGTCAGGATTATCTCCATCTGGTAGGAGGCCTTTTTGTTCCGCTTCCTAGCACTTCAGTGGACAGAAATCAGGGAGAAAATTCAATTTTTCTCCTCCTACATATTGAATGCTGTTCCCACAGGGTCTTACGGCCCATAACTTGGCTTCTCTTCCCTATAAGGAAAAGGGCAAATGGATCCTTGCTGTAGGCACTTTGGACAGAAATAATTTTTAAAACACCAAGTTGAACAAAATCTTAACTTCTGCAGGCTTCTGTAGAATTTTGAGGTTTGTTTTTAAACTTTAAAAAACCCAAAACCTCTTATCTCCTTGCTCGCTGAAGGAGAGCATAAACAACTAATGCTTCAAATAGACATAGGCACCAGACAGTTACATAAAAACAAACCGCCAGATTCCTGCATGTAGGAGTGTCTGCTCTCAGTTCAGTCCTGCCTCTCTGTGCGTGCGTCTGGAAGTAGGTCTCCCTTCCCTGGAGCAGGAGCAGCGAGCACAAAACGCCCCAGCTGGAACTTGGGTGTTGAAGGCTTTGAGGATGTGGCCTTGAGCTGTCTGGAGGCTCAAGCAGAGGGTCCTTTGTAACCAGGGGACCAAGTATTTGCAGTCAGCCGTAGGAGCAGAAGGGCCACAAAGTTTTAAATCTTTACTATTTCAGTAAACAGCTGAAAAAACCTTGAAGAGGAGCTCTAGAAATCAGCATGTACCCTCCTATCTTAGAGCTCTGAGTATTTTGCTTGTTGTAGACCTGAAGAAAATGGAAAAGTTATGGCAAGGAGAGTATCCTCATGACAACTTTATGCTCAGCTCTATCTCCCATTAAACGTCTGTAAGACTACTCATCACACTTGGGACCTTTTGATAGGAAGGTAAAGGAAATACAAACATTAATGCCTACTAAAGTAGTGGTTTTGTGATTAGATTGGTAAAGCACGTGACAAATTGAGCTAGTCTTCCCTCTGAAGAGCCATTCAGCCACTGAAAGGCCAAGGTTTCTCCCTGAGCTTGTTGCATACTCAGATGACTCAGGTGTCTCTCAGATAACCAAGATCTATGGTGTTTTGGAATAGCACAATGAATTGTTCCCTTTTTTTTGGAGTTGAAAGAGGTAGATTAACTGAGAACATCTCCAACTGAGCTCTGAGGTTAAATGGCTAGCCTGCCTTTTTTTTTTTTTTTTTCAAGTAGAAATAAGGATGCTGCTGTATTGAAAATCGCACCTTAAAAAAAAAAAAAGGGAGGTGGCTACAGCTTCATTTCAGGGAAATATAGGTAAGGATTTGAAGTGCCCAAGCTGAAGACATCTGCACTGCACTAATTAAACGTTATACTCAGAATCAAATTAATGATGAACAGTTTTTAACCACAGTTTGTGAAATACCCAGTGAGAGAAGTGGGTCTGAGGCAGGGTTGCCCTTGGCAATCATGCATCTCTTGCATAAGACAGAGGTAAAAATAAAAAGCAGTGCACATGTGTGGAGTTGTCAGCCGTGCACTTCCCTGCCCTCAGCATCATGAAGAGTAGATGTGACTTCATCCTCGTTCCAATAGCACTGGGCAGGCCTGTGTCTTCGCTAATGTTAACAGCTCCTCATCCCCAGCGCGGGACCTAATCTCCTTCAGCCTGCTCCTGAGGTGCTCTGTGCGCTAAGTCCATTAACTTTATTGGGGAAGGCTTCAACTGGCAGCGCAGCAGATCTAAAGCAACTTGAGTAAAAGGCGAGGCAGAGCTAGGCTCGCTACAGGAAAGGGACTTGGCAATAAATAACCCCTAATAAACGAGTTGGGGCACTCGGTGACTTCTGCCGCCGCTGATCCCACCGAGCCCCGACAACCCATCCCCGGCCTGCGCGGCTGCGGCCCTCACGGCGTTTCCCTGAGGCGACAGCCAGGTCTCTCCCCCTGGGCGGGCTGGGGGCGGGGGGCAGTTGGGCCGGCAAGACCCGGCCCTCACGCCTCGGTTTTGCGGGCCGGGCGGCCGTTGGCGCGGGGGGGCGTGCGGCTGCCGGAGGGCCGACAGCGCGGTCTCCGAGCAGGGCCGCCCGCAGCCTGAGGCGACGGCCGGGCGGTTGGCCCCTCGGGCGGCAGGGTCAGGTCGCAGCCCGCTGCAGGTACGTTGTTTTTTTTTTTTAATTTTTACTTTATTTCCGTCTGACTTTAGCTCTCAGAGGCCGAGACCCGCTATCGGGGACTCGGGAAGCGACTCCTCCGCCCTCATGACGGGCGGTCCGCTCCTCCGCGGGAGGCGCCCCGCCACACCCGAAGCAGCACCGGCGCCGCGGGAGCGCGTCCCCGGGCCAGAACGTACAGGGACCGCGCCTCCGTCCCCCTGAAATAACGGCAGAGGGCGGAAGGGGGCCTGGGGGACGGGCCAGGCAGCTCGACCGGGGGACATGAGGCAGAGCCGTGGCGTTGGCCAGCGGCACCAGGGCAGACCGCGGCCAACACAGCCGGGACGGGCGGCGACCCTCGTGACTCAGCCCCCCGCCCTCGCTGCTTTCCCGGGCCGTCACAATGCCCCCCCAACAGACGCCTGTCTCTTTAAAAAGAGGCGGGGCCTTCCCCGTCGCCGCATCGCGAGGTCGGCACCGCCCCGGCCCGCCATTGGTTGTCGCTAGGGCAAAGCGGCCCGCCTCTGCCCACAGCCATTGGCTGGAGGCGAGGCTGGGGTTCCCGGATGTAGGCACGCTCGGCGGTTATAAAGCGCCGGGGGAAGGCGGGAGCGGGCGCAGTTTGAATCGCGGCGGGTTGGCGCAGGTCGGTGTTGTCGCCCGGGCTCGGTGTGTACGGGACGCTCTCCTCCTTTGTCAGCCCCTGCGCGGCGCTGCGGTCCGGTTCGCGATGGTAAGGAGCCGCGGGGGTTGGGGGCCTCTCGGGTAGGGGCGGGTGGCCGGGCAGCCGAGGGAGGTTGGCAGGGATCGAGGTGGCACGGCCGTTGGGGCGAGGTGGGAGCGCGCGCGGGGCAGGGGAGCCCGGGCGGCGCGCGCCGGCAGGCGCGTTACCTGCCGGTGGGGGCGGGAGAACGAGAAGCGGGGAGGGGGGGGCTCGCACGCGCAGTGGTGCCGCCGGGGAGAGGGAGTGGCGGCCGCGCATGCGCCCGGAGAGCGGCCTGTGCCGCTAGGTGTAACGCGCAGCGCGCACGCGCCTTGGTGTCGCGCGTGGCGCCCTGCGGGAGGGGAGGGTGGGGGAGGGGGAGCGGGAGCGCATGCGCGGTGGGGCGCTGGCGCCGCGCGGCTCCTTGGCCAGCGTCCCTGGCAGATGGGGTGGCCCTGATGGGAGGAGGGGGGCGAGTGCGTCAGCTCTTACACATCTCTGACACACCTCTTCTCTCTGCTAGGCTGGTGGTAAAGCTGGGAAGGACTCTGGAAAGACCAAGACCAAAGCGGTGTCCCGTTCTCAGCGGGCTGGATTGCAGGTGAGCAGGGAGTGGGGCATGGGCAAATGAAAGTGGAGTTGGCCTTTCATCTCTTGGTTGGTGTAACTTGTGAAACCAGCACAGTCTGTCTTCTTTCTATTGTCCAGAATGGTGTAAGAATCTGTTTGATCCTTGAGTCTGTTAATATTTGGCTTGGCTATTTTTAGACCTTTTGCGTATCTGTGCAGGAGGGAAGAGAACTCCCCTCTTGGTGTTGCTACTGCTTGTGGTTAGAACTGTGAAGCTGCTGATGTGAACTTGGCATACGGTGTCGTTAGCTGGATTCTCAAGTGGTGAAGTGTAGTCTGTACTTCTGCCACTGGGATTCTGTTACACAG
The DNA here is from genome assembly GCF_036417535.1 of Chlamydotis macqueenii. Lineage (NCBI taxonomy): Eukaryota > Metazoa > Chordata > Aves > Otidiformes > Otididae > Chlamydotis > Chlamydotis macqueenii. The sequence continues at coordinate 28,709,894 of NC_141559.1, forward strand.
CATGTGGTTTAGACTAGTGGTTTTCTTTTTATGTCTCTGTTGTCACAGCCTATTCGTATTTCTGTTATTTTTCCAGTTCCCTGTTGGCCGCATCCACAGGCATCTGAAGTCTAGGACTACCAGCCATGGGCGTGTAGGAGCCACAGCTGCTGTGTATAGCGCAGCAATCCTGGAGTACTTGACAGCTGAGGTAAAGCTCTTGCAAGGGGTGTAAGCAAGTTGGTCAACTCCAAAATGGCATAGTGACCATAGCCTACTGTATTTTGCCAGTTTGGACTGGACTGTGAATTCTTCACTTGCTTTGAGCCAGTTTTAAGTGCATTCATTATCAGGAGCCTGTGAAATATGCATGGACCTTTTTCTCTGCCTTTTGTTCAGATAAATGGCTGGGACTTACAGGAAAGATGGAAGGGTGAAGTATTTTGTTAAGTGTGCCATTGCAGCGTGTTGTATCTGCTGTAAAACACTTATTTTGTTCTTGGGGAAAACTAAATGCAGAGCTCCAAAGGAGGAACCCTTTCAAAAGGGTTCAAAATCATTTACTCTCTTGGTGTCACCTGTACTGTGTTTGGTGTAGAGAGTGAAATAGCTAAGGCTGTGCAGTGGGTCTTGCTTGACTTGTAACTCAGTTTAAAAATGGTCCTGTCCTCAGGTTCTTGAGCTGGCAGGAAATGCATCCAAAGACTTGAAAGTGAAACGTATCACTCCTCGTCACTTGCAGCTTGCAATTAGAGGAGATGAAGAATTGGACTCTCTCATTAAGGCAACAATTGCTGGTGGTGGTATGTAAATTGCTTGCTAACTGTTGGTGATGAGTTGGGTGGCAAGAACTCATAACAGACTAGAGGTTGCTTAATGCTGTCTCTTTTTGGGGAGTGGGGGGTGCAAACTCTAGGAAAATTGTTCAAGATAAATAACATGGTCTTAACTGTTGCTCTTCCTTAGGTGTAATACCACATATCCACAAGTCTCTCATTGGAAAGAAAGGACAACAGAAAACTGTCTAAAGGATACCAGGATTCCTTGTTATCTCAGGACTCTAAGTACTTAATTGTCCAGTGTTGGTGATTCCAGTGGACTGTATCTGTGAAACACAATTTTGCCTTTTTGTAACTTTGAGAAGCTAAAGCTCCCTTGAGCTTTCTAACAAACCAAATTTCTGCATTGAAGTCTTAACCGTATTTAAGTGTTACCATGGCTTCAAAGAAGCTATTGTATTTGTAGTGGGTTTTGATTGAGCTGACTGTTTTTAGATTGGTTTAAGTAAAGGAAATGTTTGGTTTTGTACAGACTTTTCATCCACTAGAGTGGAAATATTCAATAAATGTTATATCAAGACTGATTGTCAGTTGTCTAACTGAAAAAATAGTTGATCTTCACTACACAGCTCTTGAAAAGTCATTCTAAAAACATGCAGCTCTGACAGTTCTACCAGCTGTGCTTGGGCTATCTGGAAACACCCTCCTGGAATGCTGTGCTTGGTAAATATCGTCAAGTGAAATGGTTTTATTTCACATGGGCTTTATCCTCCAAAGGTATGTTCTTGTGAAGTGTGGTGTGACAGTGGCCTTTAGCAGGGCAGGTGTAAGGCTGGTGCTATTTAAGGCCAGTTTTACTTGATGTCAGCCTCTACAGAGGGAAGGGGTCTATCATAAAGGAAAAAGAAGGTAAAGTGAATGGATGTTGAAAATCCACAACTGCAGTTGATTTTTCTTTAGGGTAGGGCCTGACCCCTCGCTGTTTCTTCTTGTGAAAGATCAGGGGGAGGCATCCATGAAAGCGGGGGCTGTGCTGCAGCAGCCTCTGCTGGCTCACAGGCTGTGGACTTTGAGGAAAAGTCTAAAACCTGCTTCCACAGTAGCAGTCAAATGGGCTCTGCCTCTGCTGGCTGCAGGGAGCTAAAGTGGCAAGCATTTGCTTTCTGTTTCTCAGAAACCTTGTAGCGATGAGAGGCTAAACTACACAATTGGGGTTTGAGGATGGAGCGTTACAGTTGTAACTCCTGCTGTACGCTAGCGTCCTCACAGCAGCATCTCCTTCAGCTGTGCTTCCCCAGCTCCCTGTGTGGTCGCTCCTCGAGGAGAAGGCCTGCCTGTTGTTGTGGCAGGGGAAATCCTGTCCTTCGGGGGAGGCAGGAGGTGCTGTCACCACTGCTTCCCGCGGCTGGAGGGAAGCTCTGCTCTAGCTGTGAAATCCTTCTGGTTAAGATGCTTCTGCACTGAACAAGCTGGTCTGTCTTTTGGCCTCTCTCCAGTAACGGCCTCTGCTGCAGCTGGAAGGTGCTGACCCAGATTTTAAATGTCGGTTAGACCGGCATTAACTGCGCTCGTCCTGGGGTGCTGCGGGGCTTTCCTCCCAGCGACGCAGCCCTGGGCAGGGTGTAACGGAGGTTGCTAGGGGTAGTGAGCGGTTACAAGGTGTGGTGCTAACGAGCGCCTCACAGCACGGTTAGTGCCCTGTAAACGGCAGCGCGCGGGCTCCTTTCTCATCCGTGCGGCTCCAGGAGGCCGCGGCAGGCCGGGCCGGTGCGCTGCTCCCCGGGCCGCAGTGCAGCGCCAGCACACGGCCAGCGGCCCGCCCGGTACTTTTCCATCGCAGCTGGCTCCTGCGGGCTGCTGCCAGGCGGCGGCGGGACCCCGCGGGCGAGCGGCGCTCCCGTGCGGGCCGAGCCCGGCGCCTGCTGCGGCGCGGACCGGGACCGGGACCGCTGCTGGAGGGAGCCGCGGGGCGGGCGGGGCGTCCCCGGCCAGGGGCGGCGGCGCATGCGCGGTGGTGCCCCGGAAGCAGGCGGCGGGCCGGACTGGCTGCCGGGGCCGGGCGCCGCGCTGGGGCTGCGGGTACCGGAGCGGCGCGGCGGGATGAGCCCTGCGGAGTGAAGGGAGCCCCCCCACCTGCTCGCCCTCTCACCCGCTCCTCTCCTCGCCCCGCCCCGCCCGACTCCGCTCTGGCTTCAGGCCCCTTCTCTCTGCGCTGCGGCGGCCGGAGGCGGCGGAAGGAGAAGCTCATGGAGGGGAACCGGGACGAGGCCGAGAAGTGCATCGGGATCGCGCGGGAGGCGCTGGAGGCCGGCAACCGCGACCGCGCCCTCCGCTTCCTCGGCAAGGCCCAGAAGCTCTACCCCACCGAGACGGCCCGAGGTGAAGCCCGGCCCCCTCCTCGCGCCCCTTCGGCCTTGGTGCTGCCGCCGCCCCTCCTCCCCTCTCCATCCCGTTTGTCCGCTGCCCTGCGCCGCCGGGAGGAGGGGGGACGGCGGGGCCTGCGGGAGGGCGGGCAGGCGGGGGTCTCCTGCCACCCTTTACACGAGCCCGGCCTGGGGTCCCTGGCGGCGTGCAGGCCCCGGTGGGGAGAGAAGGCCGAAGCGGTGGTGACGGTGCCCAGGAGGAGCGCTTGGGGCAGGGGTTTTTCCGCCGTCGGTGCCCGCCTCTGGCGTGGGGTAGGGGAGGGTTACCTCCCTCCTCGCCAAAGGGGTTCTCGCCGGGCCAGCCCGGCTCCTCGCCTGCGTTCCCCACTTCCTTTAGCCATCGAGGTGAGCGTAGCCACACAGGCCGGGCTGAGACCTGGTTAACACCAGGACACCGCAGGCACAGGCAGGCTGGGTTGGCTTCTCTTCTGTCGCTGTGGATTACTCCTCGCTAACAGCTTGCAATAAGAGTTGCTTCTCCAGACTGAGCGATGTCTTCATCCTCTAAGTTGCGGTTTGGGTTTTCATGGTTTCATCTCACTTTTGGTTGTATGGTAGCTACATAGGAATTGCACATGGGTTTAACTTTCCTAGAGAAAATGGGGTAGGTGGCTCCCCCTGTGAGTTAATTGGCTCTTCAGACACTTCTATGGGAAAACTTGAAAAATGATTAACATCTTTCTAGCAAAAGGTGTTTAGAAATGACTTTTTAAAAGGAATAGTAGTAAGGTTGCAGCATATGCAGAGCTATTACCTGTCTCGGAGTCTTTCTGTCGCACAGTGTCAGAAGTTGTCTCAAAATGCCTTTGAATGCAGCAGTGACTTGTTGCATTCCTCTGGTTCTCGCTTACATTGTCTGTGCCATGGAAAGAATAGGAAAGACTTCCCTGCTCTGTACTGACTTAAAGGCCTCAGCATTTATCATTTTTGGAACATGGCCTTGGGGTGAAATCCTGACTGGAAGTGTCTTGTGCTGTATTTTATTCTGTAGTTAAACCTTTTAAGTCAGGTGAACAGATCCAGTGAACATTTTCTGTCCTCTCTTATCTCCTGACTACTTTTTATATGCAAACCATTAATGAAGATCTCATCAGTGCTACTTGTTTTTATAGTATATAGATTCTGGGGTGTGGGATTTCTTTTTCCTGCAAGACAGGACGGATGTTGCTGGTAAGTCACCTGGAAGAAGGTAACCATTGCTTTGGATCAAGAATATGGCACTGTTTGTGTTCTTGCCATGTTAGATACCTCTCTGAAATAAAAACAAGCAGAAGTTGGCCATATTCCCCTAAATTTCTGTGGCTTAAGATGATGACATGCATGAAAAAAACTTTCAGCTTTTTGGAAACTATGTTGGTCAGTAGTCAGGAAGGCTGAGGGTTTCAGTTCAGCTTCTTCTGCCAAAGAGAGTGAATACCTTTGTCTGCTTCACATAGCCTATTACAGTGTTACACCTCCAAGATAAGAGCTACAGTAGCTCTCAGAGGAAAAAAAAAAAAAAAAAAAAAAAAAACCAACACAAAAACTCCATCTGATTTACATTTTGAGTGTTTGGGGTTTTTTTTTCTTTTAAGTGGGACTGCTACTGCATAACCACCATTGTAAAGTATTCAGTGCAAGAAATAGATGGCTAATTAGGCTATTGTCTGTAGGACACTTGTTTTATTCACTGTGGAAATTAGCAAAGTATGTCACAAATGAGGTACAGATCTGGTAAAAAGAAGATGGTCTTGTGGTTATGGTAGTGGACTGTAATCTGGGGAATTGTGTACTGAAACTAAGTGCTTCACAGAATTTCTCTGTGACGTTAAATAAGTCACTTCACTGGGTGTCCATTAGTGATGGCTAATTGTTTGTGCTTCCTTTTTCAGGTATTCAGTTTGAAACAAGGGCCTGATTTGTGGAACTAGTGAGCAGTTAAAGCTCCATCTGAAGCTAATGAGAATTGCAGATACTCTAATACCGCTGGAAAAAGTCAGGCCCTAGGCCTGATTTGAACTAGGTACTTAGAAATTAGGGGATTCTGTAAACTTGTAATATTTCTATGCTTCAGTTTTCTAGCTGTGGAGGTTGGTAATTCTTTTCAACTCATCCCATTTCCTTCCAAAACAACACCAAGTCATTGAAATTTAAAAAAAAAAAAGTTTGAGGCACTTCAATAGCCCTGTTAAAAGTGCAGTAAGGTGCAAGGACACACAATGTCCTGTTTTCAGGACAGGAAATGGAAGGTGTGCAATAAATTAGAACTTTGCACTGGCTAAGAACAAACAAAATGACTACTTCAATATCTCTTTGTCATCTTTTAGATAAATTAAGTGGAGGGTCCACTTGGAAAAAAAACTTAGTAATTCATTAGATAATAAAAAACGTTTTCTAGCACATACCCAAGAGAAGGAAACAGTTACGGTTTTGTGAGCTCTTAGTTCTAACACAAGTTCTTATTTTACAGTCATTGTATGTTTGGTTCATATGGCGACAGGACAATATGGTGCAGCCCCAGTTGTCACTGTGCTCACTTATTTTCTCTCTGGGGTATGTATTAGAATGTTCGTATCAATTTGTCACTGAAGTCAGGGATGCTTCATAGATTTTATTTTTAGTATCATTTTGGGAACAACTGCTCACCGTTTCACAAATGATGCTCCATCAGTGATAAAAGCAATGAGAACAGTAGCACTGAGCCTTTTACTGATGGGAGCTTCCTCCTCCCAGTGTTATAGCAGATTATAAAAGGACAGAGAGCAGATTTTAACTATTGTCTCTGAAACAATACTGTATGTGGTTTGGTTTTGGCGACATTTGCATTTAAAGTGCATTCAGCACTAGTTCAGTCATCAGTGAAGTTTAGTTTTACTAAACAAAGCTTCTGTCTGAAATACGCTGACTGCAGCAGTGCTATTTTAAGGCTTTACTAGTGTGAAATGTAAGGTCAGTGCTTATTTAATGATACTTAGCTAATGACTTCATAATAGCAGTGTTCATGTTGATGTCATTCTTTGCCAGAAAATTGTTTGCTAGAAAATTCAGCTGTTCAAAATATTGTTTGATTAAGATTTCTGCTAATGTTTCATCTTGCAGCTGAATGGAAACTAATTGCATGTCTGAAAAAGATTTGTAAGAGTGGATTTAAAGATAACAAAGGACAAGATCTCCTTTTCAAACTTAGGTGCCATTCTTTTTGGAGTTGAGGGCAGAAAATGACATTAAGGACAGCTTTATTTTTCAGCGCTGCTTAAGATTTTCTTGCACTATTTCTGATGCTGCCTGTGAAAACAAACTTCTCAGGAATATGTGAGGTTAATTCTTTAGGGTGTTGCATTAGTATGAATTCTGAATTCAACTGTTCTTCCATTAGTGAAAGCAGGCATCATGTTCAATGCATAATGGAATCAAATGCAGTGCAAGGATCTTTCATTCAGCAGCAAGTAACAGTACACATTTGGAGATAAGATTCGTTGTCTTACCCACTAACAAAATAAGTCTTTGGTTCCTTGTATGCCCTATTTCAAAATACCTAGATGTACAGAGTAAGTTTTCTTTAATATACTTTTAGTACTAGAGTTCTAACAGGCCAGTTTTACCACCAGCAGTTCATGGAAGAGTCACAGTCGGTTTTGAATATCTGAACTGTATCTTTTATTTGAAGAAAATGGTGGCCCCAGACCCATTGTACAATTTCATTTTTTTGATGTAGAACAGTAGCATGTTTGTATGTGCTATGTCTTGCTGTCTTAAGAAGTTAACACTTACAGATTTCTTTTTTTTTTTTTTTTTTTGTAAGCATCCTGCATTGTCTTCTCAGCAATGCAGCTTAGTTATGGAGATGGGAAGTCTGAGAAGGTGATTAAGAAGTAGTGATGTTGAAAGTACAGTGCAGCCAAATTTGTGAAAAGACTTCCCAGCCAAACTCGCTGTGACAAGACACTGGGCATTAAAAATGCAAACCGTGTCTATACCTGCGTTTCTACCATTATTGCTGTTACTGATTTTGCACAAGCTTTAGTGCAAAGATGGGGAATTTCTGGAGCAATACCAGTATAAAAGCAGGATTTGCCGAACTGTTGAGTAAGCATTATTTCTAAAGGGTAAGTCAGGGTCATGTGTTCGATAGGGTCCCACATGATACCGTTATCTAATATCGGATGTCACAGGATAGAAAAAGAATAATTTTATTTTCTGTTATCCCTTGTCTGGAGCTCATTTGGACTGAAAATGCTTCATTCTGAGGCTGTTGTCTGTTCAGTTCTCTATTCTTGATTAATTCTTAGCCTGCAGACGCAGTCATCTTGTTGGAGGTGTTCTGAGGTAAATGAAGTAATAACTTTAAATGCCAAAACAGATGGTATTAGAATAAACTATTGCAAATATTTGGATATGTGCTTCAGTTATAATCCATAATGCAACTATAGCTCTCCTGTTTTCAGTAACCTAATTTAATTCATAGTGAAAACATCCCCTCAGTATACAACTTAGCATCTAAATGTTAGTAGTTTCTTTATTTCTGCAGTAATAAGCCTAATCAACTGATGAGTCTTGCTGAGGCAGACATCAGCACAGGAACAGCACTGAAGTCAGCTGACTTTTCTCGTTTAGGCCAAGTGTAGCTATTCATCTGCAATACTTCAGACTGCTGTGGCCAGTGGGCTATAAGTGAATTAATAAGTAAAAGCAAATACTGGAGAGTATTGAGAAGTGCATCTTAGGGAAGTGGTCTTCTCCTTTTAAACAAAGCTCTTCTTTCTTTTCTTGCTTCTGCTTCTCTGAGGATCACAGTTTGCTGCTGCTGTGAGAGAGACCATGCCAGTCAGGGGAGAAATTTTTAAATTAGATTTAGGAGAAAATCCTTCAGGCTTTTTCTCACTAGCTTATAGAATAAAATGGGTTTTTAACAGTAGAGCTACAACATGCTTTCACAGTGAGACATTTTTTTGAGAGAATTTTTATTAAAGCATTTTTTATGCAGATAGTAACTCTCAGTTCTTTATGAAACAAATTTGGCCTGTGTAGTTTGCTGTCTTGCTCTGAAGGGATCTCTTTTCAGGAAAGATAGACTATTTAATAATCTTTGTTCCATATTATGCTTCGTGTGCAGTCCCTTAAGTTAGAATGGCACTGTTTCTGATTCATTGGTAAGTCAGATACCCCCGAAATATACAGACTTACATCCAGAAAGAAAAATGAAACTTAGTGTCTGATAATTTATTAAAACTACTACATTTGAGATCTGTTGGAACATAGAAGGAAAAAGGATTTCAAGATTTAGCAAAAGCATCATAATTTTCAAGATCCAGGTCTCAAGAGAAGGGTGCAGTTGGCTGGTCCTGACTTATCTGTGGCAATTAACAGTAGTTTTAATTTCAGCTGGTGTTGCCTGGGAGGGATATAGAGCGTCAGTTTGTGGCCTCTCATGGCTCAGGTTACAAATAGATATGTACTGTAGCAACTTAAATGTAGGACTTGGTCTGTATGGAGACTAGCTACTGTGCTGTAGCAACTTAGATGGGCTTGGTGTCTGTATGGAATAATTTGCAAGTTCTTTAGAGTTAGATTAGTTCCTCTTTTCTATTTACAGCTGCTTATTCAAGTATTCTGATGTTTTGACCCCAAAGAATGGGTTCAGTGCCTCTAAAAACCATCTAGAAATGAAGGACCTGGACAAATTCTGTCCAATATTAAATTACCTTGGCAGAGGTGGAGGGAAGTCCAGTAACTAATTTTGAAACATGTTTCCATAGTTTTGCCACAAAAAGGAGTTGCTAGACTGGCTTCAGAAACGCTTGTGGTACAAAAGGATGATCAATAAGGAAGGAGGATGTAGCAGCTAGTCTTTTACAATGTGGTGCTCCTGTTTAAGATACTTGAGAGCCCCGACTTAATCGCTAATGCTCATAATGATACTATGATATACTGTTGTTTTATAGTTTTGTTGGAAGCTATTATGAAGAATGGAAGTACTGCTGGGGGAGGCGCTTACTGCCGAAAACCAGCCAGTAGCAATGATCAAAGTAAGCCCAGTAGCACGAAGGAGAGCAATGCATCTGCTGCAGGTGAAAGTGGAAAAGGCTACACCAAAGACCAAATGGAAGGAGTATTCAGGTATGGCCTTGCTTAAATACATCACTGCTTTTCATTCTGTGTTATGTGCTTGTGCTTTCAGCTCTAGCTTCTAAAGAAGTAACAGAAAATTCAAGACTAGCTGAGAGGGGTTACTTGTACTGAACTGTGGCTAAAAGGAAGAGGAGAGTTTTGCTGTGTTTAAACACAGTATGAGATGCCATCACTTGCTGTGAGAAAGATGATAGTCATCTTTATGTAAAGTAACCTTGATGGTTTAAAAAGAAAATACTCAAAATATTTATTAAGTAGATCTCATGGTAAGTGGAAGAAGTAATCAAAATTCTGTAATACAACTTGCAGGACAGTGTTTCTATTTTTAAATATTTTTGTACTCAAGATATCTAAGTTTACATTACATACTCACTCCTGAAGTTTATTTTCAAGCTAATCTTGCTGTACAGGCTGGTCTTAGACCAGTGTTAAAACTATTATGTTCTGGAAGTGCAGGTATCTGAGAAGCACTGAAGCACACAGTCTAAGTTGCATTATAAACTTTGTCTGGACTTTGTGCAGCCTGATAGTATTAAGATGGGGCAATGTCAGGAAAGGAGAATGTGCGAAAAGAAACAAAGATCAATAAAAATGTCCTTTTGAGGCGAGTAACTCTTAAGTCATGTTATCATTACACGCTTTTTGGCTGTAGGAATGAGGAAAATATTGTTTGATATGTGTCGTGATTTCTGCTAAAGAAATATGGATACAGCCACTCTAAGATTGCACACCTCAAAACCTACCTGTATTTTCGGGTAAGCCTAGCCCGAATATTTTCAAAGGAGCTCAAAGAAGGGAAATTATGAGGTCCTCAACTCCTGGTTTCTGTAGATTCGATGAACTGTTGTGCAAAACAGAAATTTGTGTGTGATTTTTTTTTTTTTTTCTTTTTGTATGTGTGAAACATATGTTGCTATTGATATTATCTTGGAATCTTTTCCTGAAGTTCAATAGTCTGTTCACTGAGGAAAAAGCAGCTTTTCTTTGTTGATACAGCAGCTCTGCATTCAGGCAGGTAGACAGCAGCATCTCTGGCATAGTTATCCTCTTGGTGTTGCTATTTAGTAGAGCTTCTCATTTACCATAATCTCTGCTTAACTAATGTTATTGCACTTCATGATGAATCTAAAGTGAAATCTGAATAAGCATGTACATTTTTGGCCACATTGAAATATTAGCTATCAAGATGAAAACAGAATGTGTGTATGTGTGCACACACATGAGACAAAATATCTGGAAATAAGTCCTCTGTAAAATGAAGCTTAGATCAAATTAAGACATGTAACACATTCTCAGAAAGCTGCTGCAAGGAAGACTGTATTACTGCCAGTATTCGCTGATCCGTGACATGCTGTTCTGAGCTGCAGTCTGCTTTGACATCAGACTCCCTGCAAGTTCTTTTTGTTTGTTTGTTTTACCAGAAAGTAATGTTGCCTACTTTTTCTTGAGTGAAATAATGTTGTAGAGCCAACTTTTCTCCATGATGTGCTTTCCTGGTATTGCGTATTGCTTCCTTGAAGGCATTCACTAGATACCAGGTAAAATGAATCCTGTTTGTTGAGATCAGAACCAGAGTAAGCGGTATTTGTGGAAGTTGCACATTGAAGATAATCTTGATGTAACATTGCTTCTTAGTACCTATTTCAACAGTCTGCTTTGTGAATATAAAATTAGAATTTTTTAAAAGTACCTAGTTGTTTGCAAATAAGCAATTGTAGTAGCTTGCAGAACAGCCCATGTTTATTTGTACTTTACATACCATTTAGAAAATCAGCTGTTAAACCACTATCTTGACCTTAGCTTGAGTGATGCTCATCCTTTAGTATAGCCGTTTATCTCTCTCTTTGGAGAGAGACTGAATTTTGTTTTAGAAGTGCAGTAATCAACAAAGCAAGTCTCCAGTTCTTGTTGAAAGTTTCGAAAAGTTTATTGTGCTGTCAATTAGTGACATCAACACATCTCTTAAAAAATTTGTGGTTAAGAATTAAAAAAACGTGTATGTGTGCCTTGCCAAGGAGCAGGATTAAATACAAACAGTGGGCTAAATCTTAATGGAAAAATGTAACACATTCAGTGATGATAGCTGAGGGAAAGCTCATGTTTAAACCACAGCGAGAATGAGCTTTCTAGTTGGAAACATGACAGGCTGCATATGTTATTGCTTCAGTCAGGGCCCAGACTTTTCCAATTAAATGAAACACGCCCCTTCAGGGAGGATATTCTTCAGAAATTAGAGCTTGTCACTGCCATATGCTTCTGCTATACCACAGTGGAATGGTTTTTGGACCTTTGAATTGATTAAAGAAGTGCGACATGAAAAGAGGTGGTTTTAAATAGTGTTTCATGCCTGATTTTTTTTTTTTTCTTATAAGGAAAAAAAATCTAGATAGCAAGGTGGCAAAATCTTCAATTTTATTAAAAATTCTGAATCTTACCATGAATGTGACTCTGCCAAACTAAGTGGTTTTGTGTGCTTGTGATTTGAAAGGTGGTCATTATCCTCAACTAGTCTTCCCTCTAGGAGTTTTTGGTTCTATATTAGTAATTGAGTATAGGCTGAGAGAAAGCGTTCCTGATTTAATTACATGTATCATTTCCAACCCTTTTTTTTTGTTGTTTTTATATGCTCTAGTGAGCAGTTGGACAGGGGGACTGACTCTGACCTCTCTGACTTGAATCACTGATTAGTGTCCCTGGAGCTGTCCAGCTGTTTTGAATTTGCTTGTGACAATAGATTTAAGAAGCATAGTGAAGACGCACTTGGAGCAGTATAACTAATTTAACTGCATTAATTTTCATCAGGGTTACTCTAATAATGTGGGTAGGTATGGGTACAAACAAACACCTCTGTGCTGTTTTTATTTTTCCCACATACACAGGGGACACTGATCACCAGCAAGCTACCATAACACTTCTGTAGAGCATTACATGAGCTTGCAAACAAGTTGCTCGACAGGGAGAAGGGTAAGATGCAATATCTTTCCACTGATTGCATAAGTGCTGGGTGATGCTCTGTTCTTTGTGGGAACGGTGCTCACTATTCCAGTGTGACAGTTTGAAGCCTGAGATATCCAAAAGCCTGTTCCTTTTGAACTGAAAAGCTTTAAAAATACCATCTGTAGTACTTGCATAATTTTCTTAATGATGCTTATCTTGTCACTGAGGGCTGGATCAAGTTGCCTTAACACTTCAGGTGACCAGCATGTCAGAAAAATTGACAGGAAACAAGCAGAAATGTGTTAGGACCCACAGTAGATTTACATCTTTTTAGAGCAACTGCCCGAGAAGTCTCTAGGCAATTGAAGGCTGTCTCAGGTGATCAGACAAAGTCAGCATGAATCTATGAAACTTCAGGCGATCAGGCCCAGTCAGCATGGGTTTATGAAAGGCATGTCCTGCTTGACTAATCTGTTCTCCTTCTATGACAAGGTCACCCACTTAGTGGATAAGGGGAAGGCTGTGGATGTTGTCTACTTAGACTTTAGTAAAGCCTTTGACACTGTTTCCCACAGCATTCTCCTGGAGAAACTGTCTGCTCATGGCTTGGAAGGGTGTGCTCTTCACAGGGTAAAAAACTGGCTGGATGACCAGACCCAAAGATTGTGGTGAATGGAGTTGGTGGCCAGTCACAAGTGGTGTTCCCCAGGGCTCAGTATTGGAAACGGTTCTGTCTAATGTCTTTATTAGTGATAAATGAGGGGTGCCCCCTCAGTAAGTTTGCAGATGACACCAAGTTGGGCAGGAGTGTTGATCTGCCTGAGGGTAGGAGGCTCTGCAGAGGGATCTGGAGAGGCTGGATCAGTGGTCTGAGACCAACTGTATGAGATTCAACAAGGCCAAGTGCCAGGTCCTGCACTTGGGTCACAACAACCCCATGCAATGCTACAGGTTTGGGGAAGAGTGGCTGAAGAGCTGCCTGGTGGAAAAGGACCTGGGGGTGTTGGTCAACAGACAACTGAACATCAGCCAGCAGTGTGCCCAGGTGGCCAAGAAGGCCAATAGCATCCTGGCTTCTATCAGAAATAGGTAGCAAGCAATAGGACAAGAAGAAATGGCCTCAAGTTGCACAAGGGGAGGTTTAGACTGGATATTAGGAAAAATTTCTCCACCAAAAGGGTTGTCAAGCATTGGAACAGGCTGCCCAGGGAGATGGTGGAGTCACCGTCCCTGGAGGTATTGAAAAGGCATGTAGATGGGGTGCTTAGGGACATGGTTTAGTGGTGGACTTAGCAGTGCTAGGTTGACAGTTGGACTCGATGATCTTAAAGGTCTTTTCCAACCTAAACAATTCTTTGATTCTAGAGTAAATATCAGCTTAAGTGGATGAAAATCTTGTGCATGATAAAGAAGGGAGAATTTGCTTTTGGATTCTGTGGTCTTTGCTTTAAAGCAATTCCTTCACTGTTTGATGTAGGTTATTGGTATTTTTTGTTGAGATAAAGAAATGAAACATTTCTGTAAGAAAGAACATTTGAACTGGTTTTTTTCCTTCTAGTTCACTTAAAACAACTTAAGAAGTACTGATCAGGATAACAATTATCAGAGCTCTTAATTACTTTCAAAAGATTCCGTTCATCATATCTACCTACTCATACCAAGTGTGCAGACCCTTTGGAAAGGTTTTGTGGACTAGCATGAAATAAAAAAAAAGGATCATTTGCCTGCTGTGTATTAATCTTTCTCATTTCTTTTTATGCTGTGAAATGTGTTTTATCTGTTGTCTACTACATGATTTTAAAAAATAGTTTGAGACATAGGTTGTACACTTTATACAGACACCCTTTAAGTGATCTTAAAATTCATATGGTGTCTGATATCTCTTTTTTAGTAAATAAGCCATAGCATATATTCCATATTACCTTTTTGACATCTGAAAGATAACTGCCATGATTAGCAGTATGCTAAAGTTGGATTGCTGCCTTGTGAAAACTGGTGGAATACTGCTTTTCCTGCCCTGCCAGTGCTTGCCCCTCAGAAGAGAGCACAAGAATGAAATTTTGTGTTTGGATCTTTGAGCTGGAACCAAAACAAACCAGTAGAGGCACAAGTTCTGTAGGAACCTTGCAAGGCAGGATTAAATGTCATCCTATGGTGGTCAAGAATAATCAGCAACTTGATTTGAATTCATGGAGTAAACAAAAATTGCCTCTACACATTTCATGGAGCAAACTAGAAGAAATGTAAGTTGCGTGACTGACTTTTTCCAGGCCTTCTGCTGAGAATTCTGTGAATCCAGCAAAAGGAGATAGATTGTTATTTTTTTAACATCAGGTCAAGAAGATAATTAACTGAAAGTGGAATAATAAGAGCAATCAACATGTGCTAAATTGGAAAAAAAAAAAACAACAAAGCAAAGAAATCAGGACATGCCTTTAATTAGGCTGCTAGAACTACTGAGAATTGTTGAAATATCCAGTTGAACGGTTGAGAAAGTCAAGGTGGAAATCACAGTCATAGAGCCCATCACAGAAAAGTGACACAGAAGATATGGTGGACTTTGTTAGAAAGCTTCTGTCTTTAGTCTATACTTTTTATAGCTAAAATAAAAGCTTAAACAAAATCTGGAGAAAAGTATGCTGGTGTGAACACAGCTTTGACTATTTCATTGTAATACAGGAGAACCAAACTGACCAGGTACATCCAAGAGCAAGGTTCTAAGACAAGTGCACTAATGTGTTGTTGAATCTATCAGTAAAACAGAGTTCTGAAACTTCTGGTGCATTCATTGAAGAAACTAAGGGTATGCTGGTGCAATCTTGAGTTCCCCGGCAACATTTTGGCCTTCTCTTCCCAATCTAGAGCACTTTTTGCAGACCAGGTGTCTGTTTGCAGACTTACGTCATCCAAACTGTGACTGGCATGTTCCCAATTCAGCTGCAAGATGTCATTTGCATCAGGCCCTCTGGCATCATTGGAAACTTGGCCTATGTAGAAATTGATCTGCATTTTACTGAGGTTTTTCTGCTCAACTCTGGGTCAGAAGTCAGCATAGCTTTCCCTTGCTCAGTTCTTTGTTGCTAACATTCACATTACTACTCACTGTGCTGCTCAGTTCAGATTACCATTGGAAGAAATAATTGTGGCTCCCATCACAAGCTTTTGGAGATTGCGGTCAAAGTATTCTTCTATTGGGCCATCCCTATGCGTGTAGGCAGAGGCTTTGGAAGGCCTTTTGAAATACCTAGTCATACTCAAAACTTCATGTTTATGGATCACTGCAGATATTTGGTACAGAAATGGAAGCATCTCAGATTTTGTTAACATGATAAAAGCTGTTGATGTTGACCTAATGTGAATTGTAGATTTGAAAAGTGAAACAAGCAGCACAGCAGTGGGATCACATCATTTTGTAGTCACAGGAAAACCAGTGGTGGTAGCCTCAGAATTTCTGCAGGTGAGAGCAGACGTTTCAGGACCTGAAGGTCTTTCTCTGCCTTCAGCCATCAGAACATGGAGAGGAGCCCACTGTTAGGCAGAATTGGCTGTTGCTGCAGTTTTTGAAGCTGGCTGACCAGTTCTTGTCAACTGCAAGCTGGGATAGTGGAGCTTTGCAAGTCATGCTGAGATACATTTGGCAACAGATTGTGGATGAATGTAGGCCATAACTTGCCCTCATGTTGTTTGAAAAGTCTATTCTCTAGAAGTCCAGTATTATTTCAGGAACATCCAGCAATGTGCCTTCCTAAAACAGCCAGCAAATCTGTTAACCAAAAGGACAGTGCCAGGGTGCTGACAGGGGACTAACAATTCAGCAAGGACAGAAATTAGCTAAACAACAGAAATAATTTTATAGTGATGCAGACACAGAAGTGATCCAACCAGGAATGAAAAACACAATAAAAGAATTCACACAAAAAAAAAAAAACAAAAAAAACCAAACCCAAGCAAATTAACAGTGAAAGCACTGTTTAACAGTAAATTGCAATTTTAAAAAGAAACATCTGTGTGGACTTGACATATGTAAGAAATCTACCACTAGGGACTACAGTGCCTTAAGTGCAGCAAAACCAACCAAACGACAATTCAAAAGACAGCCAGCAGAAAGTTAGTTGTTCATGCTGAGAGTGCTGCAGGACAGGGATTGCAGCTGTGGTTAAAAGCCATAACTAACATCAATGATTGATCTTTTGCAAAACCTCCAGTGGTTTTACTATTAATTTTTCCCAGCTTCTGCTGGCTGATGTTGTGTGGCCTGCAATAGGAGACAAGTGGAAAGGGAATGGTTCCTTCTGTCCATCTGCCCTCCCATGACAGATCTCCACAGGACAGTTCAATGCTCCAGGTCAGGGATTCTGGCAGAGTGAGGGTTGACAGACATCATTCTATTAGAGACAAAGGGTAAGGAATATGTCCAAAAAGACCTGCTTCTGCTGAAGGACAAGGATCAGGCTGGCCGTGGCTTCCAGCAGCTGGAGAGAAATGTCATGTCAGGATAGTGGCAGCTTGGAGGAAGAGGACTGAAGTCTTGGAGAATCTCTGTGCAAAGCCCATGGTCCTAATCTCTTTAAGGTGGAGGAGGGATGTAGTGTGTGTACTCCAACAGTGTTTGAGAAGCCTGGTGACTACTCAGCACCGGTATGACCTGAGGGTTGCCCTGGTGATCCCATACCGTTTGTCCTACTATAAGATGATTTACCAGGTTGGGTTTGTGATGCATTAAAGTTTTGCCTCTCAGGAGCGCACCACAAACACTGATAATTTTGTTTAATTGGAAAACACCTTCTAATCGTCTCTGCTTGTCTCATCATCCCCAGTGCAAAGCTGCTGCAGTACAAGTTTTGGTACAAAACTCACGTGGCCTTTGCTGAGAGAGGAAAAACTGAGCCGTTACCCTGTAATGATTGCCTGAATTGTGCTCAGTAAGGGACCTGCTGTCAGAAGTCACTATCTCCCTGCCTGTAGGAAAGTTTGCATTAACTAGATGCTTACAGTTCTGATGCTTTTTGCCTTGAAGTGGCAAAGCGATGGTATAAAACTGTTGTCTAATGGCAGGGTGTAGCAAGGGCTTCATAGCACAAGGTCATTGCTGAGAATTCCAGGTTTAGGTATGGTTTTTGGCACTTGTGCACTTGTACAATCCTTTATTTTAGCTTTAAAGCTTGATCTGCCTAGTCCAAAGTCCTGCTAAACTCTGCAAAATTGCCGTATGTGTATGCATATTCCACATGATTCACCATGAAGTCACATGCAGCAGTGCTTCTCAGGCTGTCTGGCAGAGTACTTGCAGCTTGTATTTGCTGCTGAGGTTTTTAAGAGCCAGCACTGAGTTGATTGAGATCTGAAGATGACAACGGGCTAAACAGTGAACAGGGGTTGTGTATCAGCATTAATTCTGTGCAGTAGAAAGGAGGGCAGTGTAAATGATCTGGAGGATCAGTTACAGATCTGTTGCAGGCCGTGTTGCAAGAACATGCAAAGCAGAATAAAAGTCAGGAGTAGCTGTCACACATTCACAAAGTCTTCTGTGTTTGAGACTGGCCGTTAGCCTAAAGTAGCATGTCAGGGTATAAGGGTGATTTAATATAAGATGTGCTTGAAATATTGCATGATAGCTTCATACAAAATCAGGAATGTTGGACTAGAGGTGCTTGTGTATTTGTAGAATTTTTTGTTTAACAAAGCAATCACTACCAAAGGCTTGCTAAGACAAAGTAAAAATGTGTTACACCTTGGCTGAGCACTTGTTCCTTGACAAATAACAACAGCTCATTTGTGGGCCAGGTTCAGGATAGGTGGTGCGTGGAGGGTGATTACATTGATCCCTTCGGAGGGCACGTGCTATGTGACCCACAAGGCAGGATCCTCCCTGCACGGTCTCATCAGGAGGTGGCTCTGGTTTGATGCACTGGCTCTAGGCAGATCATGGTACTGGAAACAAGTCACATGCTGACCTGAACATCTTCTGATTGATACCCACCATTCCTGCTTTTCCCATGAGGGTTGCCTACTGGGCAACTTTCACTGGTTATGAGTGGGAGGAAACTGAGGTAAGTTTTTGAGTGTTAGAAGAACAGGTTGGAATTTATTGGGTTGTTCTTTTTTTTTTTTTTTCCATTTTTGTCCTCTCTGCATCCTAGAGTTGTGAAATAAATGCATATCAGGTCTGTAAAGAAGTAAACTTTTGTGGTTTGATTTTTTTTTTTTTTCATGTTTGTTACTTCCATCAGAAATGACCATGTGCTGTTGGGGGAAAAAGTTGTTGAGGAGGTACAGTGCTTAAAAACACTTGAACAAACATTTAACACTACAGTTTTAATGCTGATAAAATAACAACTTTACTAAACATTGATAACTCACTACCTGATTTTATATTAACCAAAGTTTTGAAGAGTCTAGTTCACAAACAGATAATTCAGATACGGAATTATTGAGAAGAATTTAGATTGGATGCTGAAATAGGAATTTCTTGCAGTAAAAGCTTAATTTGATACTGTTACAATTTTAAATAAAGCTATCTGTTCTTAATACAGTTCATAAGTAATCCAGATCTTGAGGCTAAGGACATTTTCATACTGTGCCGATTGACAAACAAAAGTTTCCAATACTCAGAGTATAATTTAATGTATTTTCTTTCCATTATTTCTTGATTATGGATTCACTGTGTTCTTTTTAGTCATCTTTGTCAGCTTCCTAACTGGAGCTTATTAAATGTTACTTCAATGTAATGAGTTATATTTATTTCACAGGATGTTCGTGGTGGCAGCTGCCTGCACACATTCAATTCAGTGCTCTTGTGAGTGTTACACTGAGACTTCTGTAAAAGCTCGTGTTATTTGAACACAGGAAAAGGGATCCCTCAAATGAAACTTGATTTGGTCGATCTGTGAAATACGAAGGACCACACACGACGGTGTGGTTGTACTTCTGATGCTAGCATTCCCTTAATTACAGGCTATCCATTCTTCTTTTATGAAAAAGCCAAAGGTTTGCTTGCCCCCTTTCTTCCACTTGGCTGCCCTGTGCGTATTCTTTGTAACACTAAACCCACATTCATATAGAAATCTGTGCATTTAAGACAATGTGGACACAGTAACAGCCATATGAAGAGACTCACATGAAGCTTTTAAAATATTTATGGCTGTAATTTCTATTTCTTGCTCAGACCAGACCTTTTCTTCTGGTATGCACCACATGTCAGTGTGCCTCATTTCTGCAATGCAAGTTTGTGATTCAGCCTTATTTTTCTAAGTTTCTGAATTCTTACCCAAGTAACTTGGTTTGATTTTAAGATGTATGTGTTGGTTTGGTCAGTTCTTCCTGCTCACATAGAATTAACGTTCTCTCTGTCTCCTGTAACTGCTCTTTCTCTCTTCTGGGTATTGTAAAGCATACCATATCATTACGTCATTTCCAGATTTTGCTTTTCCTGTCTGGGTGAGACGGCCTACGGGAAGAATATTTCAGAGTTTTCAGAGTTTTAAAGAATGCTACATTGAACATACAAGATGAGCTGAATTTGTTACTGCGGGAGCTGCTGTTGGTTCTTTGAATTTATATAAACACTTACAGAAGGTTTGTTAAGATCCAGGTGCATTCCCAACAGCAGAGGTATTCTCACATGCCTTATTTCCCTGCAAAGTGAGTGCTTGAATGGTGTTATGACTTGACTTTTGTTTGGAGAAAGAGAGGTATTGTTTGTTTTGGTTTATATTACGCATACTGAAGTGCATTTTCTGTTGGTAGTTGAAACAGGCCTTCCTGCCCGCTAGCTCTGCAAAGTAAATTTGGAATCTTCATTAACAGCAATATTTGTATAATTGGGGATGAGGAAATGGTACCGTAATTGCAAACTGAAACCTTTTCTTACAACTGTAGTAGTTCTACAGTAGAAGTAGAATACATGTATGTAGTAAGTAATTTTGAGTACAATAGTTTATTATATTCAGTAGTGAGTTTATTATGAGAAACGGCATTCCTTGTTTCTAGAGTGGAATTATTTTACATTTGATTTTGAAAGCAAGAGATGTAATGTATTACATCAGTGCAATGTATTACCTCATTTGCAGCTGTGTTATAACATACTACTTTTACATCTTTTTGTTTAAAAAGTTTTACTTCATTTTCTTTTGCAGTATAAAGAAATGTAAAAATTATTATGAAGTCCTTGGGGTGTCAAAGGATGCAGGTGAAGAAGACCTAAAGAAGGCTTATAGAAAACTTGCTTTGAAATTCCACCCAGACAAAAACCATGCACCTGGAGCAACAGAGGCTTTTAAAAGTAAAATACCATTTTTACTTAAGATTTCTTTTATGATTGAACTTCATCAGATTAAAAGAAATTCATCTGCATTGGTCCCTTGTCTTTTTACAAAATAGTCAGTGTGGTGTTTTGTAGCTGATACTAAACTGACATTTTTATCCAAGGAAATATTTGACCTTTATTATCTTAACATATACCTAGAAGTATAGATAAATAATGTGGACTTATGCAGTAGGATTCGGTTTCAGAGGAGTGGCTGTAATTTTCAGGTACAGGGAGCAAATACTTGGTCTGTGAAACTCAATTGCACTTTTTTACTGTTGTCCATTCTGACTTAATGTAGTCAATTGAATCTTACTGTCTTGAATATTTACTATACTTGAGCTTGAAAAAAACAAAGTAATACTTGATAGCACAGTGCAGTTTTTACTGAATCATATGCCACACTAAGTTACCTTTTCCTTAGAATTCCTTGTGTGTGTGTAGTTTTACTACTTTTTCTGTACGAAAACACTTTGGTTCAAACATGGCCTTATTAATAGTTGCCTTTGACCATTTCTTAGGTCAAATTTACAGTCTGACTTGACCTGATCTAAGGCTGCCAAGCTTAGCCCTGCACAAGGAAAATTGTTGACGAAAAGCTTTTTAAAGAAAACTACCCCTTCATCTCAGACACAGATGAAGAAAAATGTGAATTTGTAAGACGTGATCATGCATAAATAAACAATCTGATTGTGGTACATCTTTTCTATTTTTTTCCTGTGTGAGGTTTACATGCAGACATTTGAAAAAATCAATCAGATAATACTCTTAAATTGGGGGAGGGAAAAAAGAAAAAAAAGTCCTGAGCAAGACTTCTGATACAGACCCTAAGGGGTAATTATGTATTAACAATTCCAGATGAAAAGTAGATAGAACATAGCAGGAAAGTTGATTGGTAATGATTATTTTAATACAGCTATGTGATGGCCTTACCTAAAAAGATGTTATTCTTATAAAGTTGTTTCCAGCCCTATAAATAAAATAAATCTTCTGTGTTAATAGTATTTTAAATAATCTTTAAAATGTTAGAAATCTATTTCTTATTATTTATTTTTTTATTTAACATTAGCACTTTGTAGAGGTTTAATTTCTTTGGCTTAATTTCACTTTCTGGTTCTTAACTAGATGACTAAATGAACAGGAAATTTTGTAGGGGAATCTTGTTGACTAAAAATTATTTCATGAAATCTAGCATTTTTCTTACATTGAAATTATTGTCGTATTTTTGTGTGGGTGACTAAAATTATGATTTAGTTTGCCTTTAAAGGTGCCTGATGAGTTTCTAACATCCAGCTGAGAAAAGGAGTTTCATGGTAATAGCTATTATTTCATAATAATGCTTTATTTTAAGGAAAGGTCACATTAGAATACAGAATTGAGTTTAGTGTTAGGCAAGGTACTTACTTAGATCTCAAGCTCCCTAGTACTACTCTTCTGTTGTATTAAACAGTCTCCCTGAGGTTATGTTTTAGATTAAAAAGTTTATGCAAATATAATAACCTTTAATCTTTTAGAATCTCTTTTACCAACTTCATCAAAAACCTTTCCTTTTAAACTTCTGAGCAGTTTTTTCATTTTTATAAAGAAAATTATATTTGAATCAAGTCTGTTGTGAATTAGCATAAAACGATCAAAAGCAAATAACAAATAATCAAAAAACCTTGTTGATGATACCATGAACAGTATCGTGTCTTCATTTTATGTGCTGTCACTTGATTTGTATTTCCCTAAATTTTTAATTGTTGGGAAAATCTAAATTTTTACTACCAATTTTATCTTCATGCTGAGTAGCAGGGGAACCTGTAGCAATATTTTGTGTCAGTATTGTATGTCATGCTCTCAGTGCAGATTTCCAGGCTTCATTTCTCTGGGTTTTCTCCTCCACTTAAAGGAATTACTAATGATTGTTTCTAAGGGCATCTTAAAAGGCACATAGCTAAGACTCATTAACTTTTTTTTTAGATTGGATAATGCCGAAAACATTAATTATGCAAAGCCGTAGTCTTATTTGCCTGCGTTGAGGTTATAGTGTTGCACCTTTTACAAACTTGATGGCTGATAGACTTTCAACACTGAAAAACATAATCCCTGTGCCTTGTGTTGGCTGGCTGCAAAAGACGCCTTTTGTTCAAGAGGCCTGGAGAAGGGAGAAGAAAGCAGAAAGGATTTAATGGAGATATGACTGAGTGAAGATTGTTCATCGAGTGCCAACAGAAAATTTCCTTCGACCTGCAAGAGCTGTATGTCTATGCACAGCAGCTAGGGTCAAAGCTTGTAGTCAGCAGAGCTTGTGATCTTTTCACACTGATTCTTTCTGTACTCACCTAACTGATTTTTTCCCTTTCTGCTGCCAAAATTCATGTTGTTCATTTGTGATAATGTAGTGTGAACGGGGACAAGCATCCAGGCGAGGCACTCCAAATGTTGAGGTCATATAGACAACCTTGGGAACACGCATGTTCCTGTGACACACGCATGTTGTACTCTTCATGTTACATCATGCAAAACTTTGTGCTATTAATGTAATCCATAAACTGTCTTAAGAAGCAGATTAAAAAATACATTCACACTTTTGTAGACAACAAAGCTGATGCATTTGAAGAAGTCACCACTTATTAAATGAAACCAAAGAAAACCTACTGAGTCTATGACGTTTTTAAGCTTGGCTGCTAGAGCAAACCTAACTTTGCAATTACCCCACTTCAAAGCTTTCATTGTAATGCTTGATGCTTTTTTTTTGTAATTGCAGTGAGAGAGAACGTTTGCACAGGTGTAGGTGTTCCACTAGAAAAAAGAACAAAGCTCTCCTGCCTTCTGCCTAGTTCAACAGGATAAAAGGCCTTTGAATAGCGTTGGTGGGAAACTTTGTGGAAGCTATGCTAAGAAAAGTAGAGATGTTTCTGGACTTTGTTGTACTAAAGTTGATTTGTAACATACAGTAAAGGACATAATTCACTGCCTATTCTTGACTTTGAAATTGCAATTTTCATGCTGGAATAGCTCTTTTATTTATAGGAGTTGTCTTTTATTCCTTGCTTCAGAAATCGGAAATGCGTATGCTGTGCTGAGTAATCCAGAAAAACGAAAGCAGTATGACCTTACAGGCAGTGAAGAGCAAACATGCAATCACCCTAGCAACGGTAGATTCAACTTCCACAGAGGCTGTGAGGCAGATATTACTCCAGAGGATCTGTTCAACATGTTTTTTGGAGGGGCCTTTCCAACAGGTATTTGTATACCTCAGTATAGTCATCAAAATACAGTGGTACTGCCCAGAGTGACTAGAGTTTGTGACATTATAAAACAGTAAGACTCCAACCTGCCTCAGGCCCCAACTCTTTAATCTGCATCACTGTTTATTTTTCCCCTAAGTGTTGCTAAATCCCAAAATGTGACCTCAGTTCTTCAGGGTTACTATGGTTATTCTGCAGTACACGAAATAACAAATCAGGTGTCTTAGAGCTTAAAATATTTGTCTTAAACAAATTTGAAATTGTGAGATATCTTAAAGTTGAGTTATTTTATGTGTCATTGTGCAGTAATGTTAAATGCTTTATGTTGTTGCTTTTGTAGTGACTTCTAAATAGGTTTTTTACATGATTTAAATGTGGATATTTCTCTTCTTAGGTAGTGTACATTCATTTTCTAATGGTCGTGCTGGCTACAGTCATCCTAATCAGCACCGTCAGAGTGGACATGAGAGGGAGGAAGAGAGGGGTGATGTATGTTTAAGCACCATTGACTTTAAAATGCAGATTGTGAAATTTTCTGGTAGTCACTTTCAGTGATGTGATTGTACAGGAACTCTGTACTGTAGAGGAGGATTTGTACTTGCAGTTACGTATTCTAAAACTTTGGCAGGTGGTAGTCTTACTGATTGGTAAATAGACATGCAAATTTAAGATGATGATAGCTAGTTTTGTGAATCTGTTGCTCTATGCCACTATCTTACTAGTGAGTGGTAGTGTTTCCCTAAATGTGCCACTAATTCTGGTCACTAATCCTTGTTTGTGTTTAAAACATATTTGGGCTGAGGTAAGAATATTTGGGCTCGGTATTTATATATATATGAATTATATATAGTCCAGTATAATTACATATCACTATATAGAAGAGACAAATGGCATACAATGTAACTGAATCCAGCTATTCATTTGGTAATTGCTTGTGGCTACATGCTAACCCATGAACTCTTGCAGCTTGAGTAGTCTGTGAATACCGTGTATGCCTTGGAAAGTTAAGATAACAGCACAGTGTTTGCTGGTTTGTAGTTATGGTTTTCCTAGCAGTTTTTGATACTTAAAGCAGAAATTCACGCTTAGCATTAAATCTTGTCAAATTTACTTGATGCTGTTTTTTAAATACCTGAATCTGTTTTGTTCCTTAGGGAGGTTTCTCTATGTTCATTCAGCTGATGCCTATTATTGTGTTGATCCTTGTCTCCTTGTTGAGCCAGCTGATGGTATCTAACCCTCCTTACGCCTTATACCCAAGATCGTAAGTCATGCTCAATTACAGTAGTTAAAAATAGAAGGGTGGGTATTGTAATCACCCTCTCCCACTTAGAAGCATTTTAGAGAGCCTTCCCTTAGTTGGTCCTTGATCTCACACAGTGAGGAAAGGAAGGGAAGGTATAGAGGAAGCAGAAACAAATCAAAACAAAACTTGAAAGTTAGGTACAAAGAACATGCTCTGAGAATGTAATGGAGTAAAGAGGTCGGCAATACCTTGAAGTTTAGGAGATCCTATAATACAAGGCAGTGGGTCCGTGCGAATAGCATGTTGCAAAGGTGTTCGCGTCTCCAACGTATTTAATCAGATCCTGAAACCTGCTAAGGCTTATTATTGTTTTAGGGGTCATCTGCGCTTGTAGCAAGTGAAGTGCTTGAAAGCAACTTTCTCATCTTTATTTATGTTTTGAACTAGATGATGACTGGGGAAACTGTCTCTTCTTTGCTTCATTCTAGATGATGGTAAAATAGTTTGTCTCCATTTTCTTGCAAAGAATTCTGATAGTGAAACTTACCTGTTTTGTGCAGTAGGATATATACATCTTTTTATCTTGAGAGAAATAAATAACTTCAATCAAACATGCAGCTAGCTAGTAGACTTAGCCTACTCACCAGAACTGTTTTAAAGGTCCTTAGTTCCTTGCAGAACTCTCAGCCTCACAACAGAAAGGTTTCTTTTCTCCTCTCTTATTTTTCAGTGTTCTTTATTCTGGAATGTGATGTTTTTCCCTTCTGCAACTAAGCTGTTGTGATGCTTATAAACACTTCTCTGTCAAAATGTTTGCGCACAATCTTTGATTTTTAATCTGCAGAATGCTAGCTGGAATCTCTGGCAAATTATACAGCCGTTCATTTCATTTTTTGTTTTGAAATGGAAAATCCAGTGATGTGCTGTTCTTCTGTAATAGCAATATTTTTTTAAGTGTATTTGGGGTGTGGGGAAAAAAAAAAAAATCAAACGTCTAGTCTTTCTCTCCCCCTCCTTCCTTTTTTTGCAGAAGTACAGGGCAGACCATAAAAATGCAGACAGAAAACTTGGGTGTTGTTTATTATGTCAACAAGGACTTTAGAAATGAATACAAAGGAGTGTCGTTACAGAAAGTGGAAAAGAGTGTGGAAGAGGATTATGTATCGAACATTCGCAATAACTGTTGGAAGGAGAGGCAACAAAGTAAGTTTGGTAATACGTGTAATTTCATGAAAGCATGCATTACTATAAAAAAATTGCCTCGGGCACGAATGAAGTGCTTGTATTGTTAAGATATCTGAATGAGAAAGCAAGTGTAAGGTTCCCTACTGTTTCTCACTTCTGAATGTGTCCCAGCTAGTGTCACTTATTTCCTGTGACCTAACAACCATCTGCAAATCATTAGCAATTTTAACCTGCTACTCTATTATCCGTGACCATTTCTCAGAAAATTGAAGTGTACAGCAAATTGATAATGAGAAAGAAATTACTCTAAGTTAAGGCCAAAAACTAAAAAAAATCTAATATCTTCCACATGATTTTATCATGGCAATATCTTATTTCCCTAGGTGCTTTAATATAAATAAATAAATAAAACAAAAGCTTGCATAGGTGTTTCTGGGGAAGGAAAAAATAATCTGCCTTGGACCACAGTACATAAAAAGATTGCTTTTCCAGGCAGCCAAGGACACACAGCATGCCATGTAAAACGTCATAAGCTGTAAATCAGTGCTTATTATTTTGCCAGTGCTGAATAAGTTTTCTCCCCAGACTTGGTACTTTTGGCTATATCAGACCTTAAAACCAGGCATTTTTTAGTTTACCATCTGTTTTACCAGTCTGATTTAGTATTATACAAGGAGCTATTTTCTTACAGGAGCCTAGAATTCAGTGTTAAAGCATCAGAATACTGAATCAGCAATTTTAACCTGTTATTCTATTCTCTGTGACCATTTCATGAGCCTTTCATTCTCTATGAGAACAGCGTTGCTAAAATGACAGATGGTTTAAACTCTTCAGCTGGTAAACTTCAATAATATCCAGTAATTGGATAAATAAGTTGTTCATGAACTGTCAGTAAACTGAGAGGAAGCAAACAGAATGTTCTTCTCTGAGTGACGTTGTGTGTTCCTGCACAACTTTACTGTCTGCGCTCCAGTGATGCCAAGCTTTTCAGCTGAGATGGCCCCTTAGCTTCTCACAGTTGTACGAGACAGCCTGGCATCACAGCTAGTCAGATGCCTGAACAGGACTGCACACCTTCGTTACAGTTGGCCTGCGCGTATGCAAATACAAACAGCGTTGCCCCTGCATAGCAGGCCCAGTGCTTCCTGGAGGCGTTATGCTCCTTACATGTGAGTACGCATTGCTTATTTTACAGATTGCCACAGGAAGGAACTGTGGACAGAAAACTGTGCTGATGGGTCACGCGTATGCAAGAGAAACACCAGTACTATGGGGGAGAACTTTCAGATTATTGCGCAGAGTATTAGATTTGATCAGAATAATTTTTCCCATATTTTTCAAACAGAGGAAAGCATCAGAGAACTTTTGCGTATAATTCATAAGCAAATATAAAAAATTATTATATTTTTCCAACTAGGTTGTCCTTTGACCATCTTGAAATGTTTTAATATGTTCACTCTTCATGAAATGATTACCTAATTTTTCATCTACAAGTGTTTGCTAGATGAATGAATTATAATTTTATAATAAAATAGTTTACAAAAATGATACATGGCTGTTAACAAAAAATTAAAGACAAGATATAATCCAGCACAATAAAAAGAAGATAGATTATTTGTACGTATTTTCAGCAGAGTGTAGATCTGGAATAGTTGGCTTTTATTGACCTAGTCAATAAAATAGATTTACTGGCATGTTGTATTTGTGTCTCCCATAATATATTTACTGTCTAAATATCTTTGAAAAGGTTTGGTTGATATGCAGTTTCCACCTGAGGAGAGAAAGAGGAGAAAGATTACCCTTCCCGTTTTTCTTGACATGCTTACTTTTTTAAGAAGTATGAACAGAGTCCTGGACAATGCAGAGAGGCCCACAATTCCATCTGTAGATATTTACTGGGAAAAATATGATGACTACAGAAACATCTGATCCTGGTCGTGACTGAACCTGGTCGTGACTGTCATATTGTTTGCTATTTGTAATTTATCACGTTGTGAAAACTACCCCAATTGATTTTGAAAAAGCGGCCTCTATTTATAGAAATAGCTGATTTTGTAGTTTTAGGGATTTAAAATACCTGTTGTGTGTTGGGTCTCCTTGACAGTTAAAATCTTTCCAGTGTTGACTGACATTTAACAATGTCTTGGTAATCCATTTTGAGTTGAAGGGCTGAAAAAGATATTGTAGAATTAAACTGCTCAGCAATGTCAAGCTGTTGAACAGCAATAAAATATAGAGAGCTCTTTTATTAATACCTCTGAACACTGGCAGTCTGAAGCAGCATCAGTTGAAGTAATGGACTTAACATTCATAGTGGAGTTTTGGGCACAGACAAGGTGCTAGAGCTGCCGATAATATGCAAGACCGCTGAGTGTGGCCTATATTTGTATTGTTTATTGAGGTCTGTTTATTGAGGCAGACGTGGTAGGGGTTTTTTGTTTGTTTGTTTTAATCAGGTACTGCTATATGAAATATGAGAGTGCTGGAAGGCTGTTAACCACTTTCACTGCTCAAAATGATGAAATGCTTGTGAAGATCCAGCAAAGGAAAGCTGTAGCAGCACTGTTTAGGTGATGTCTGTGGGTATTTAGAACAGACAGAAGGCAAGGATTAAACCTGAGGTGTCTTGAACAGCTCACGTGCGACGTATTCAGTTTTTAACCTGAAAAATATTTTCTCTTTTTTCCGTAAAGAAACAGACTTACTTTATGCAGCAAAAGTATATCGAGATGACCGTCTCCGAAAGAAAGCAGACTCCATGTCCATGGACAACTGCAAAGAACTAGAACGGCTGACCAGCCTCTATCGAGGAGGATGAACTACAATTATACACATACATCTTTACGTATGCTGTTATCTCTCTTGTAAATTAAGAAGAGATTTAGTTTCACCATGAATGCTGGAAAAGAGGGGTGGATGTAAAACTCTACTGTGTAGCTGTTTCCAGAAACCTTATGCTGAAATATCATTTAATGGCTTCTTTACCTACTGTGAAATATAGGTAACACTAATTGTCTAGATTTTACTTCAAAGCTTCTGTGAATTCTTTCAGCAGAGAGAATAGCTCAGAAAGGATGCTATACTTGTAGAGACTTAGTCATAGTGGTTCTCCTCTAACATATTTGCCATGTAAATATCTGTGGAAAGAACACTTTGTGTATATACGAGTTAAATGACTTTCTATTTAAAATCTGAGAAATTTAGTTCCATACAACATTTTGTCTCACTGATGGAATAAATAGTATGATTACATCACTCCTATTCAGATGTCAAGTGTGTGGAGTTGAAACAAGAATTTTTAATATTTTATCTCTAACTCTATGTAAAATCTTCTAGGTTTACCAGCTTAGAGGAACTTGGTATTTTTAAATATAATGGCATATATTCCTAAATATCTGTTGGGGTATATTGATCTGGTGTAGAGTAGCAGTTAGCTGTTGTAGTTTTTTAGTGTTTCTAAGCAATGCTGAGAAAACTAAGAACTACACTAATCTCTTTTCAAAGTAAATATTTGCAAATGCTGTACAGACCATTATAAGCATTGCTTTTAGTACTTGCAACAGTTTACAGCAGCTCTACCATTTGGTATTCCAGTAGTAGTAAGTCCATACGTATGGTCAACTTGCATCCATAGCTTCCTTAATTTTCACTGGAAAGGTACAGGAAAACATGCAATAGTAAAATCTTAAAGCTCAACAGAAAGGAGAAAAAAAAAAAAGGCAACCTAATTTATTTTTCCTGGGAGGCTTCCATTTTATTACTATTTTTTTATTTCAAGCTAAGTCCCAACACTAATTCCTCAGTGGGCACTGGAAGTGTAACAGGGAAATATTGCTAAGGGCAAGCTATGTGCCTTTCAACACTTTTGCCAACTATTTAAATGCTTTGCCAGTTTGCAGTATGCTCCTATGGTCAGAGCCATATCACTTGGCCAGGGGCAGAAGAGGTAAGGTATGCATTTTTCTGGACCAGAATCTTGCTGGACTGACTTCCTAGAAATAAGCAAACATACCGTTCAGCTCCTACATACAAGATCATGTCACTCAGTAGCCTGTATGTGGAAACTATATGTAGCCCCACCTGCTGATGCAAAGAGGTGTTTTGAAGCAGCTAAGTACAATGTACTTAAAGTTTATTGAAAGTGGTTTGAAAATGTTTTTAGGTTCAGTAGCTGATGTTTTTACATTTTACAAGTGCTATGCAGGAGAACGTTTCTTGTATTTGAGAATGCCACGTGGCTCGTAATAAGGGCGGCATTTTTTTGTTTGAGAAAATTGTTATATTTGAATAACACTATCAGTTTACATGGAGCCAAATTCTTCTCCTAAACTGGAAGTTTAAATACTTGACTCACTTCAGTGGCATTCCTTCTGACCTAGAGCAGGATTTGACTTTAGAAATACTCTAAATGCTATTGCTTTAAGTGACCCAGAAATCATTTTGCAAATAGACGTTTTCTAAACTGTCCCACTGGAAATGTCCTTTATTGAATTGGTGTAACATGAGACAGACTAGCTGCAGGCTTTTTACCAAGCCGCTAAACCAGCATTCAAGATGGACATCAAAGCCTGAGGCACAAAGCAGAACTAAAAGCTGCTGAAACAAAAAAAAAAGAAAACCAAAAGAGTTGCTGTACTGGATGTCCTTACTAAGTTTATAGAAAAAGTGTGCAAAAGTAGTGGAAAGACACCTAAATGTTTGAAGTTTGCAATAGAAATTTATGGAGAAAACGCGATTCCCCGGATTTTGTAACTGTCCAGAATGTATTGTAATTATACTAATGAAAAGAAACTATCAAAGTACATATTGGTACTCCTGTGTCTTCTTAATAGAAGAAAAGCATTCCGAAGCCTTTAACAAGTACTCAGGCCTGCCCATTCACAAATGAGTCCGAGTTTGCAGGCGGTCTTTTAGATAAGAGGAAAAAGGATCTATGACACATTTGTCAAATAGCAGAACAGTGAAGTCAGAGTGAAGAGATGTTCTTAGCAAAGTTGTGTATAGTAATCGGATGGGTTATGTCTACCCAGCAGTTACTTCCATTGCAGCTGAGAAGCTGGTAAATGGACGGATGTTGAGCTGGGTTGGGTTGGTTGGATCGCTGTCAGTAACTCCGCAAACTGGAATAATGCAGTGGCTGTGTCCTGTGGCAACGCAGATGTCCCAGCAGTTTAAAAGTGAGACCTAGGCTGCTAGATTTCATTGGACTATCTATTGCCATTTTCAAAGAAGGAAACAATGTGTTTACACCGGTGGAAAAATGCTACTTAGCATTTAAGAGATTAATTTAGCTTTGAAATATGCACTTGTATGCAGAAGGATGCTATTATTTCCTGTAGCATAAAGATTAATCTGCTCTAATTATGGCCTGGGAACACTCTTTTAATATTCCAAGTGGGTGTTTCTCTCCTTGTGATTGTTACTTTTTTTCTCAAGTCTGAAGGTTTTTTCTTCAGAAATGTCATTATCTTCCCTGGTTTTGTTGAAGGAATCTGCTGAAAAGTTCAAAACAAATTTTCTTATGAGCAAGATGCTAATTGAAGAAGGTGGAGTACTTGAATCTTTTCAGATGATCTTCCTTCAGCAGGTGAAGTTTTCATTAAAATAAGCTACTGGGAAAAAAAGACAAAACTGGTTTTAAACAGCTCGACTAAAAATCCCTCAACTCTTCTAGCTGCCAAGAATTAACTCCTTACACTTTTTATTTAGTAATTACCTGTATTTAATCTAGAATTAAAGATAGCACAAGCATGAGTTCTTGATTTCTCCTTTAAAAGAGCAAGCAGGAGACTCTTGCAAAAAGTGAAGAAAAATCTTGGCATGACACTTTGACATACCATAATGAAAAAGTGAGATGATTTGCATGTGCTGAAATACAACATCAGTATCCGTTCTGTTTATGGAGCATCCCGAGTCACAAGCAAGTTCAGTGTTCACATTTGATGAACAGTTCCCTAGAAGTTCTCTAACTGTTTAGGTAAAATAAGATGAAATTTGGATTTTTTACTTTTTTTAAACAGTCTTCATTCTTTTACAAGTTTCCAAGAAAAGGTAGAACATTGTAGTCACTAAAATGTAACAGATGCAAATATAATAGGCAGCAGAAACAACTTTAAATTATATACATTTTTAATATAATTTTGTAATGAATGCTGTAAAAAGATTAAAGTGGGAGGGCAAGAATATGTTTTTTAAGGCTGTTTGTTCCATAAATTTCATTGATCCCCTAAACAGTTGTTATTCTTTCTTCTTGTAGATCTGTCAAAGAAAGCAGAAGGAAAATGTAACCATAAAAGCAAACATTTTGTTTTTAAAAAGTCAGTTAATATACACATTCCTGAAACTATAACTTTAAAAAGTACTACCTCCCCAGTTGTCTAAATCGGGTTAATTGAGTGCAGTCAGTTTTACCAGAGGAAGCTTGGTCATAGTGATTCCAGGGCAGAAGCCCTGGTACTATATCCCCCATCTACTAAAAATTTACTATAACCTCGCAAGCGCCACTGATCTCCTTTTTGTAAACCACTCCTTTGTGTTGCTCCTTTGTGTAAACCACTGGGTAGAGTCTGGAGAAAAAGTACCATGTAACCAGTGTCAAATTTGGTGCCACATTTGGCATATAATCAAGATACTTGTGGGAGCAAACAGTACAAATTTAATGAATAGAGGAAAGAAATACGCCGTTATAAACCCTCCTCCCCGTACTTCTCTTAACCAGGATAATTGTGAGACTTCTCTGTCTGGCAGGAACTGGGTCCCAGTCTCCGATTTCTCTGGATTTTTACAAATAATATTAAAATAAAATGTTCAGTTACGATGTTATCCTTCATGCAGAATATACTTCTCCCCTTGGTACTGGTTTGCTCTGTGTTTAGAAATGCTGTCATTGGAACTGGAGACAAAATTCCCATTAATATTAGCAATACAGGAGCCATCTCATAGACACTTGGTGTGACAGGGAAACCAGTAAAATCCATCACTGAACCATGCCTACTAATTTTTAAATGACAGTTGGCTTTTTAACATTTTTAGTGTATGGTGGGGAATATTTTAAGAAAACGAGTGGACCCAGGTGGCATTTTAAAAACAGTACCAGAAGCTCACACGTAAGAATTTTACAGGGATCTCTCTGGGATGACCAAGTCCTTACCAAATGGCTGTGTCTGCAGGGCTTGGATTGAAGAGGAGGAGGTGCGGATTCCCAAGATTCAAATAAATTTGCTCTTTTGGGTGAGCTTTTCCTCTGTTGATTGCAAAAAAAAAAAAAAAAGTTGCTTATCTCTGGCTGTTTCAGGCTTTCTTTAAAAACTTCAGCAGATCTATACATTCAGAAATACTAGCAATTTTCAGATTAGCATCTTTTTTTTTCTTATTTTATTTTAACTCCAGCACAAGCTTCAGATACCAACAGCGTTAGCGTGCAGCAGCGCTTTTAGAGGAAAAGCCCTGTTGAGAGAGGCTGAGCGGGGTTTGGTTTTGAAATCTACCACTGTGGCCCTAGGTTCCCATACAACAAGGGGGATTCGCGCTTACTGTCGTTACACTGTGGCCATCTACCGGGTGAATCTGTTTTATTTCTTCACCTTCGCCTCTAAATTGTTATTAGCCTGCAGCTCCGCGGCTCGACGGGCTGGATCCACAGGCCGGGGAATGCCTCCCCTCACACACACGCCCCCGCCCGGCTCCTTCGCCTTTTTGGCCCCGCGGCCCAGCCGTAGCGGCGCATGCTCGGGAGCCGTCGGCGGGACCAATCTGGCGCTGCCTGGGCGGCGGCGGGGAAACGCTTCCGGGTCTGGGAGGGTGGTGCGCCGTCATGTGAGAGCGGCTTAAAGGGGAAGCGGCGACGGTGGCGGAGCCACACGGGCGGGCGCTGAGGGTAGCGGCAGTGCAGGGTGCGCCCGCCGCGCGGACAGGTAGGGCAGGGTAGCACCCAATCCCACCCCACCCCACCGGCGTCACGGTGGGCTCGGCCCAACGGCTTCCTCCTCCCGGGACGGGTGGTGGGCGGCCTCTGCCATGGCGGGGGGGGGGGGGCGGCCGAGCCTCAGGGAGGGGCCGCTCCCGCCGGGTCGCGGGTGACCGGGCGCCCTCTCGTTTCGCAGGCCCGCGGAGGCGGCGGTGGCAGGGCCCCAGCCATGGCCGACGTAAGTGCGGCTCCGCGGGGCGGTTGGGCGGCGGTTGGGGCGGGGGTGGGGGCGGTGGCTCGGACGGGGGCCTCGGAGGGGGCGAGCATCGCGTCGGGCACGTCTGGGGCGGCGCGGGGGTGGGCGTCGGGGCCTGGTATGAAGGGGAGCGGGGTGCTGCCCCCGCCCGCTCTCTGTGGAAGCGAGTAACTGGCCGCCGTCTCTGCCCGCAGGACCTGAAGAGGTTTCTGTACAAGAAGCTGCCGAGGTAACTGGGGCGGGGGCGCGGCGGGCCCGGGCTATGGGGCGGGGGCCGGGGGGTGCTGGCGGCCCGGCTGGGCCGGTCCGGGCTGCGGGGCTGGCTGCAGGGAGCTGTTAAATGCCGGCCCCTTTCGCCCTTACGGGATGGGGGGGCGGCTCACCCGGTGCGCTCTGTTGCGTGAATGAGCTGGAAGAACCCCAAGATGAAGACAGCTTCAGCTTTCACTCGCTTCTTTGGAAAAACGTGAAGTGTGCTTGTCTTGCTGTGATGAGGGCTGCAAACTGTGTTCCTCGTGACACAGTTGCCTCGCCCTGGATAATTCCCTCTCGCTAATTGCCGGTTACTGGCAGCGTTAAACAGCTGCGATCTGAGGTGACGTGCAAACACAGCAAAGCTGGCAGCCGTTGAGCGAGGACGGTGTAGAGCGGCTTTTGCTTGACTAACGAAACCTGATTAGTGCTATCGGTCCTCCTGAAGCTGAAAGTTCTGTGCAATTGTCAATTGTTTTGTTTTGTATTTCTCCTTTTACTGCTCTAAGAGACCACTTGTACAAAACAGAACAAGTACCTTTCTGTGAAATATTAAATTAGTGAAGGCATCACTTTTTCCCATATTTTCCTCTTCCTTGTACATTTGTTCAGGAAAAAAGATCTCTGCTACTAATTACTCTGTTTTTAAAGTGATCTCTCCTCTTAATTTTTTTTTTTCAGCGTTGAAGGTCTTCATGCTATTGTAGTCTCAGACAGAGATGGTGTTCCTGTTATCAAAGGTAATTTCGGCTTCTCACTGTGTCTGGCAACCAAAATCCTGATTGAACAGCAGGGGGGTGGGGAAGTACAGCAGAATCTTTTCTGGTTATGCCTGACACCTAGATATCCAAAACTGAAGAATTAAATTAGAATTTTAATTCAAGTTCAATAGTTGGTTATGTACCTCTTTAAAATCATCCTTTTGTTCATATATATGCAATGTCCTCAGTAATTGTAGGCCACAGAAATTTTCCTCAGTGAATAAGTTTGGAGTATTTGTATCTTCACGTCACTCACAGGCTGCTACTGAAGTAGTACTAGAGAGAGCTTATCGGTGTTTTGTTGAGTTGGCTGATCTGTGCCGAGAAGCAGTTCCAACCAACTTGTACACACGTTATTTAATTTCATTTGCTTTTTGGTTCTGTAATTTTTATCGTATCTCTGCAATCCTTGTTTAAGCTGTTTTTATGTTGTGGGTAAACTAGCTTAAAGAGTACTAAAGAGCATTGATTCAAGCGCTGCGGTTCTTCCGGGTTTGGTTTGGTTTGTTGGTTTGATTTTGTTTTTTAATGCTCAAAACCATTTAAACACCTAGCAGAACTTGCACATCTTCACCTGTTTTTATTCAGATGACTGTGCCAGTAATCAATTTAAAGGCTGGAATCAGTGCAGACAGTGAGGGACACAGCACCAAAGTGACATCAGCACAGGCTGTGCATCGTCAAGGAAAAGACTGTTTCTTAGGTGTGCTAGAGAGGATGCTGGTGTAACGAGCATTGATCATGTACAGAATATTAAATGGTGTACTGCTCATGAGGATTGTCCTGTACTCTTTGCAGGAGTGTGTAAGATGTGTTAGGTGTTCCCCAACAGCAGTTCTGCCTTTGGCAGAGCACTAAGCTGGTTAAGGAGTTGTGATGTAGTCATGGATACCATGTTAAAATAAGAATTTTCTTGTTTTTTTCCAGTTGCCAATGATAATGCTCCAGAACATGCACTGAGACCTGGCTTTCTGTCCACCTTTGCACTTGCCACAGATCAAGGCAGTAAACTAGGACTTTCTAAAAACAAAAGTATCATCTGCTATTACAATACATACCAGGTGAGTAACCTCGATGCGGCTTGTTCTCAGTGACCTCAGCTGTTCCCGAGGCAGGGGGAGG
Source organism: Chlamydotis macqueenii (assembly GCF_036417535.1). Classification (NCBI taxonomy): domain Eukaryota; kingdom Metazoa; phylum Chordata; class Aves; order Otidiformes; family Otididae; genus Chlamydotis; species Chlamydotis macqueenii. Next base: position 28,746,386 of record NC_141559.1, read on the forward strand.
TGGTTCCAACTCTGCTGGATTTCCACTTGGCTGCTATTGAAGGTTTTGTGTTTTATTTCTCACACTGCTTAAGCTAAGCTAAACTTTTGCACTATTTGTTAAGCTTCTCTTATATTTCTCAAAACTGAGATTTACTGAAACGGTTGATTTTTGAAAACGGTGATTTTTTTTCTGAACAGGTAGTGATCAGGAATTTGCAGCAGGTGCTGCTTATATGGCCTTCAGAATCTGTTGCAAAGAGTTTATGATCTCTTACAAACAACATTTGTTTATAATTAGTGACACCTAAAGTTAAATCAGCTATGAAGTAGGCTGTATGTGCTTATCTTGCTGCCAGTAACCTTTGAGGTAAGAAAGCTTTGAAACACCACTCGCATTTTTTTACAGACCGGTTATTTGTCTCCTGAAATCCGTCATCTACTAAGTTTCTGCTCCTTCTCAAGGTCTAGTGGTCTTGGGAGCTTTTTATTATGACTGCAGTAAACTGGCCGACTGTTCAGCCTACAGTATCTAGCTTTGTTTGGAAAATAAATGGGTGAATGAGTTGGTTTATACACATTGAGGACATTTCTTTGATTCTCTCAGTGCTAGTAGCTTATTGTTGTGCTCAAGGTTCCAGTTCCCTGTTAATGGAAGAGGAAATACTGCTGTACACTGAATAGCACCTTAAAACAATAAACCTGCCTGCCCTCATCTTGCCTGTGATGAGTGTGGTCTCCGTAGTGTACTCTGCAGCGTTTGCATCTGAGTTAGATTTCAGGTGGACAACCTCGCAAAATGTGCGAGGGAGGGAAGTGCCAGGATTGCTGTACTGTTGTGTGAGTTCTGTTGGTGTTTTTAACCATGAATCTTAAGAAACAGATACACTGAAGAGTCAGCTCTGTGGCTCTTGCTCCTGCTTGTCCTTTGAACTGCTTGTTTCAGAAAGAATTTACGTGGCAGAGCTCTGACATCCAACATGTGTTAGCTGCGGGCTGAACACTGTTCTCTCTTCTTGCAGGTGGTGCAGTTCAATCGCTTGCCCTTGGTAGTGAGTTTCATTGCTAGCAGCAATGCCAATACCGGTACGTCTTCACGTGTATTTTAAATGTTGCGGTATTTTAAGGCACAGGCGTTTAAATAATTGAAAGTAAATAACCCAAATTTACTTCAAGATATGTTAACTTTGCTCCTCCTATGAATTTTGTCAGTGTATTGTGAAGGGGAGAAGGGAAAGGTGTGAGTAAAAATTAATGGATTTTAGGTGAATTGCTGAAGTTGTCAGTTTGTCATTTCCAAGTTATGTTCTGCAGTAAAGTCTGCAGCTTCCTCTTCTCCATTCTGTGGGCTGGGGAAATCCTTCAGTGAGGCACCTGGCTTGGCTGAGTGGGTGTTGGCTCATGAGAGTGCCAGCAAAAGGGGTTTCATTCTTGCACAGCTGCTTGGGCCTCGGTAGCTGTGGGAAGCAGCAAGGCAACAGTAGAGGCAAGTGGCAGCGTGGGGGAGAGCCATGCTGCACAGCAGTACCCCAGTGCGTGCCAGGGGCTGCAGGCACCCTGCCTGGGGGTGCTGCCCACTGTCCCCGTGGAGGGTGAGCAGCTCAAGCAAAACACTTTTTCATGTTTTGGAAAACACCACCTGTGACTTGGAACAGGAGGGAGCTGTGGGGTTTGGAGAGAGGCTTCTCAGTTACGTCGTTTGATGGGATGTTGTGTGTCTTCTCTGTTTCCAGGGCTGATTGTAAGTTTGGAGAAGGAGCTCATGCCCCTGTTTGAAGAACTGAGGCAGGTTGTTGAAGTTTCTTAACCTGATGGTGCATCCAGAGCGCAGCATCCCTCTGCAGCCCAGTGGACAGAAAGATTCAATAATCCTCAGTCAAATAACACGTCTCAGAAGAAATACCACAGCTCCTTAGTATACTAAGTAAGAGTAAATTGTACATAGTACTGAATCTGCAATGATCTACTAGTGTGGTGTAGATGGATGTTACTTTAGGCCATGCTTCTTGTATTGTGCAGTACTGGAGAGACCACCAAAATAGCTCCCATGGAGTTTAGCTCAGCCAGCTGAGCCAGGTTGGTGTGATGCTGCTGGCTCAAATGAGCAACCCACAGATCTCTTGCTTTACAGGAAACGGGGCATGCGGTGGGGTTTGTCCTCAGGCAAGCTACCACTGCGTGTTGGAAAGCAGATCGGTTGTGTAGTGTTATCAAAGATGTGCTTGAGAGAGTATCATGAGAGCAAGTTTACTGGCAGTGATGTCGGTACAATCAGTAAATATCCCAGCTTTCTTATGTAGGTGATACTTTGGCAAGGGAATGCTACTAATCTGGATGCTAGCTGCATCCTGCTTCTGTGTTAAGAAGAAAGCTATTTCTATGAAAGCTGTTGCTTTAGGGGTTTTCCTGATGCCCAGATAAAACCACCCAAACAGTGTCTCACTTCTTCATGGGTTTTTTGTGTAGTATGGTTGCGAAGATCTCGTGTCTCAGTCTTTGTGTGGGTTCATCACTGGTGACACTCTCAGCTCACTTACCCTTAGGTTTTCCAAAGTAAATATAAATAAAATACATTATTTTTAAATGACAGAGTCTGGTCCACTCTTCTGTTGCACTGTAATACTCTACAGCACATCAGCTCTTCTGTGGCGAGAACAGGTCTCTTAGTTGTTTGTAGATGTCCAAAATGCAGGAGTTTACAGGCTGAAAATTAACCAGTGTGTGTGTCTATTGGGTGATGTGGATACGGAGTCCCATGTCACCGCAGAGAGGTAGAGGTTAGTGCTGGCTGGCTTCCTGCTGCTGGGGATCAATCCTATGCTCTTTGCCCCTCCTCGCTCCCTCCTGCATTCCCCTTGCAATGACTCCAGCGTAGGCTTCCAGTGCTAAAACCAAGTGCTGCTGGTCCAAGGAGAGCTCTTGACAGGCCTCTGCCTCAGGCTGGGGAAGCAGCACCATTGCCCTCTTGCTTACACCACCATCAGCATTTGGCAGGATGGGGGGAAACAGGAGTGCTGAAAATAAGGACAGGGAATTCTTGGAGAATTGGAAGAATGGGAATCTTGGAGATTAAAATTTGTCATTCAACCCTTCTGCATTTAATCTGAGCTCCTGGCTTGAGCTTTCTGTTGCTGGTCATTTCCGAAGCAGCTGGAAACTGAGCCCCAAGGAGTCCGTCTGTTTCTTGCAAAAAGCATTTGTGTTCCATCTGAGCTGCTGTTACCTTCTGTTCAACTCCTCTGTGACTCCACTTCCTAGGCCAGCCAAGCACTGTTTCTTTTACTGGCCTCAGTTTGTGACACTGTGCTGAAGTTGCTTCTAACATTTTGTAGCGTGGCTTGTTCATGTGAAAGAGGGAAAGGTGCTTTTGTGGTTACACTTCAAGCTCCATTTCCAAGTTGTTTTCACAGAACAGTGATGCTGTTGGAGAACATAATCTCTCTCTTCCCCTTATGCTGCCTCTGCCTCACACAAACTCATCAAAGTTTTGTAACTAAATGGGAGAGCCAGTTTGTTAAACAACTCCTTTAAGGGAGAAAGGAGGGTAACCCTTTAACAATACAGTACAGGAATACAGAAGACCTTCGGTAGTTTTATAATGACATTTTACTCAGAAAACAGTCTGTATAAAAATATTTACAAATATTTTTAATTTATAAGTTGAAATAAAATGCTATTCCTATGTCCAAATCTGGATTTTCCTTCTTTTTTAGTATGTTTTTTTCCCCTCCTCTCCAGCCTCCTTACAGTAAAGGCATCTAATTGAGCACTGACTGGCTGGGGAACAATCTTAAGCCCTGTGCCACACCATCTGCATAGTGGGAGAGGTCAGCAGAAACTTAACCCTTAGGCAGGGAGATGGGGGCTCCTTGCTTTCCCCACCCCTCCAGGAGGAGCAGGATTACCCAGGGGGTCTTGCAGCTACAGCACTGAGGTACAGGGCTTCCACTTCTCAATTCTGTAGCGAGCCACTGTTACACATGTACAAGTCTTCCAAAGTACAGATGGAAATTTACATCAGGTTATGTAGATGATGTATTGTTTTAAATCCGTATTTTTAGTGCACATGGTGCTTTTCTGTTTCTGATCTTGTTTAATATAAAGCAAGCAATGCTTAATTTGAGAACACAGCTCTGGACAAAATCTCATTTTCCCTCTGTGCATGAGGGAAAAGTACAAAATCCAGCCCATTTTCAAGGGGGACTGGAAGGGGCCCAACTCATAATGCTGCTGACAACGCTGGTGGCTGCCACAGGCAAAGGTTTCTGCATCCTTCCTGTCACCCATCCTTAGGGCCCTGCAGCAGCTCTGTCATGTGTGCACTGGGAACCAGCTGCCTGTTTCTCATAATCCTAGCTTGTAAACAACTGTGCTGTCATGATGCTGCTCACCATTGCCTATAGATGCTGGGTGAAATGACTTTTCGCTCATAGCCATCACTGTGGTGTAAATCTGAACCATACAAAACCATATTTGACCAGAACTAGGTGTTACTCATCCATCACCTTGAAAACGGCCTAGGAATACTCTCTGGATTTTAATATAGACACTATTTACAAAAATGTAAGTACCTCTCATTTTTCTTTTGGTGTGGAGCCTAAACAGGTAATACAAAAATAAATATTTAATGTTTCCAGAAAGGACCGGTTTTACGTAACAGGCTCAAGGTTACAGAATATGCTGCTAATGGTTAGTTGTGATGGAGCTTGCAATAAATTATCAAGAGTGCTCTGAATAACCACAAAAGTTTTAAATAGTGACTAATGTGATTCCTTAACAGGTGTTTGAATTAAGCGTGCACTACAGACATACACCATGCATAGCAAACCAATACTCTGATTTTGCAACCGTCTCCGCGTGTGACTCAGCAGCCTGAGAGTGCTCAGCCATACGAATCCTTTGTGTGTAGAGCTGGAAGCAAGAGTCTGTGTGTGGTGTACACGCACGCCCGCTGTGAGTAATGGAGACATGCAAAACTGTCCTGTTGTAAGCGATGCCTTTCCCTTGGCAGAGAGGCAGTTCCTGAAGGTGCAGCTAGGAACTGAGGGTGGTGTTACGCTGCTCCAGTTGCTTTCGTATTTGTGACTAGAACAGAAAGACAATACATTACTGTTTGTCTGCATGCACGTGGGTGTGGGTGAGTATGACCAACCCAAACACGGATTTTTTTAAGGAAGTAACACTTTGAAGCCTTTACATTGTCTTCTCAAAGCTTCCTTCACGACCCGACACGTGTGGTCTGTGCTGATGTTCCATATTGCTTACCATCTACGCAATGACATCCTTAAAGATGGAAGTAATTCCTTCATCCTAATTAATATGTGTTAAAAGTGCATCCTGAAAATGCTAAAGCGGGTTTACAGGCATATATATTATGCAGAAACTATATATTCCAGTCTAGTTGGCCTGGAAGCCAGAACAAGTATTCCCCTCTTGCAGATGTGAGAGCGGTAGCACTTGGGTGCTACAATACTGGAGGGTTTACGACGGCAGTACCAAGGGTACTGCTGCCTGAGGTGTACCACCACGTAACACCGCACATCGTCTCACCAGTTTCCATCGCAGTATTTTAATCCACTCATCAGCTTCTATTCCAGTTTTCGCGCACAGGTAGTATGTCCTTAGTGGGAACACTAAACTGCAAGTAAACAATTAAAACAATTTTTTAAATTACTAGAACAACTGGTAGTTCTTCCCAAAACTGAACCCAGCTGGCCTGCACCAACAGTTGTTCAGACAGAGCAGGGCACGGAGGCCAGGTTTACAGCCAAGAATGGTTTACAGCCTGGGGAGGTGCTGCCTGAGGCGCATACGGACAGACGAGCGGCATCTGGGCACAGAAGCGGCTACTGTGTGACCTGTAGCGATGCCTGAACTGGGAACTGGGCTGTACCTAAGTTCCATAGGTCTAGGCGATGATTATACATGCTTACAGAATTAGGAAAAGAAATGCCCATGACACATGGGCCTACACCCTCCTCACGAAGGAAAAAAAAAAAAACAAACCCTTCTGCCAGCAGCAATTTGGCAAAGCTGGGCAGAACTGACAGAGGTTGGTTGACAGAAACAGACTCATGAGTTAGAGGAAGATCAGGGTTGCAACTGGCAAGGGAGCTTTCAGAAGCACCCAGTGGTTACATTTCAAACTTCTCTGGCTATTTTGACCTTTCCAGCAAGGTGGAGAAAGCACAGCAACTTACCAGAAACAATTGACTCTTTCCTGGGAGTAGTCAAATTGCACAGCTGAGCATTCAGTTAAGTCAAGCGCCCGAATCGGTTCTGTGGCCTTGAAAATAAAATGGTTTTAAAATAGGAACACAAGAAAACTTGAAGATAAGGCTAGCTCAGTTCATCTTCAACGCATCTAGACCTTCACAGGCACATTAGGTTTTTCCAGGCATAGGTACAATAGCTGTAACACCATAAACCCAAACTAGCAAACATAGCATCAGTGCTAACATGAGATGAAATGAGCTAAATATAAAAAATGAGGACAGTCAGTTCAGATCTAGACAAACAACAGAGGAGATCTCTACTGCAGGAAAGCTGTCTTGTGCTGGTAGCTTAAAATCCACCAAAAAAAAAGCAAGCGAAAATGCACTGTAAACAACAACTCCATCAAGTAGGTAAAACTGACAGAGCACAGTAAATGTTTTCCAGCTGTGAAACTTACTGTCTCTCGTTGCAGTCATCAGCAAAACTCTGACTTTATTTGAAAGGTTCGACCCCTCCGACAGTATGGGAAGCTTTAGCTTGGGAAGCTGAGATACAGATGCGAGAAGCCAGAGATATGAGCAGGCTGCAGCTGCCTCTGTAGAGGTTTAAAGAGTAGAACTGGTGTTTGCTACTTACTGTCTGGTCTTTGAAATACTTAAGTTCATTCCTATGCAGTGTAAACCACCTTGTCTTCCAATTCTGAAAGATCAAGAACGGATGGTAATTGTCTTGTGAGAATTTAGTATAATGCCTCTTAAGAAAGAAAAACCTTTAAAGCTGTTGACTTGGTCTGGTTTACAGTCATGCTTTGTTGTTGCTCAAAACACAGACTGTTCCTTTCTGCAGGGGAATGCAGGTGGAGCTATTTAACCTTTGCATTGTCTCTAGCTCCTGTGGGTGATTGCAGAATGGAAGCAAGGAGTAAGAGTTTTCCTTACCTTGACTATCTTGCCTTGTTTTATCAAATATCCTTCTTTCGTACCAAGCTGTGAAGTAACAAGGAAAGGGATCCGGGTTAGAGGCTGAGCTCTGCTTCTATTTCCCACATCCCCCTCTTTGCCTCTATTCCCGTTAGATGGAAGAGCAGCCTGTTCATGGGGAAACTTCCCATGGCCGCTTGCCTTGTCATCACTCCTGTGCTCCCCTTGCACAGCTGGATCCACCACTAGGGATCCACCGGCACGTCCAAACATGGACCTGTGCTAGCACTGAAGGCAATCTCTTAGACCATGCCTCCCTCAGCAAGCTTCTGGCCTCCATCTTCTCAGCCAAATGCAGCAAAACATTTGCAGTTACAGTTTATTTAGGGAAGTTAATGGGTTGTCTCAGTGCATGTTGTAACCAGAAGCACCTCAAGTTTACCAGACAGTGGAAATATCTACAGAAATCACTCTTGAAATGCAAGGGAAAGGGGGAAATGCTCTTTTACTTAGGCATCCTCTTCTCTCAAACAGCCGTATGTTCAAGAGGAAAAACCTCTTACCTGTGCTTATTGAGAAATTGTTTTTCAACTGTTTCTCTGCCACTAAGAGGGATGCTGTGACCTTATTACTTTTCAGATACCACTGAAATGCTGTGTAGAGACCTAATTGTGAGACTGCCAACCTCTGAAAACCAAATTCTTGCCAAGTTATTTACTATTTGCTCTTGAAAAAAATATTGCCTTTTTATTGGTTGTATGTGGAAGTCAAGATCCTTTGGAGGTTAAAGGGGAACTCAGCCATGTTGTGAGAGACAACAGAAGTAGTTCTTTTATCAACTTCATTAATCCATATTAATGTAACTCTTCTTCTTCTCCAAAAACATATGTCATTAAAAATTTTCCTCTCTATTCTGAGCAATACTGTCTTGGACAAACCACCTGTCTCGCTTAGATATGAGTTACTAGGGATTTAAAGTCTCTAATTACTGTCCAAGTAAGTCACAGATGTCAGAGCAGGTGGCCCACATGGATACGAAGACGTTCTCTTGTTTCTCACACCAGTAAGGCGTAGCTTTTAACATGACACAGCTTTTTGCTGTGCTCAAAATTACTAGGGCTGAAAGGGTGGAGGTTCTTCTCTGTCACATTGCTCTATTTTGGGTGTAAGTCTGTGCCAGAATACAGGAAGCCCTCTTCCTGCTTTAAGGTAAGGTGATTCTAAACTAATAAAGTCAAAATTGGAAAATGTCAAAAATTCCTTTTGAGTAATGTAGCTATTGGGATATAGGTACTCTTATTAACTTGGTTGTACCACGCTTCAGCTGGAGTTTTCTTTTCCAAAGGCATCCCTGTCTGTCTTGCACATCTTTGAATATTTTTTTTCAAAAGGTAACTTTTTCACTGACCTAGAAATTCAGATACTCTTTCCTTTCTTCCAGTAAGGAATGAGGCTGTATTTTGCTAACTGGGCAAAATAGTCTTACTAAACCAAGAAGACTACAAAAATAATAGTAAGTAATGAGTCTGTCCGTCAGGACTACTATACGTTTCCTGTCAACCAATCCTCATATTCAGTGAGTGAGACAAAACATGGTAAATCCTGTAGCTTTTACTTGCTTTTGCTATTTAGTGTATTCCTCTTCTCACCTGTGGGGGGAGAGAGAGAGAGACTTCCCACTGGCTGAAAGGATGTTTGGCAAAACAAGGGCTTGCTATGCAACCTGACATACATATTGTTGCATACAGCCTGACAAGTGCTGTCAGAAAGATGTGAGAAGTGTTATGCTTGTTTTTTGTGGTGTGTTTGTTTTTTAAATTCCTGATAATGTTACTGCTAAGATGGCATTCTAAAAGGAAGATAACAGGAGAATGAAAACCTTTTATATATTCTTTGATTGGATGGTCAGACTCACCTAGGTCAGCTGCAGACAGTGTTTTCCCAGTGACAGCACTGAAGGTCTCACTGACAACAACCGTGAAAGGCTTTATTTGTCATGGCACTGCACCTAGCAAGTCTGTGTTTGTTCTGCCTGGGTTGGCAAAGACTTTCTACATTTACGAACCCATAAAGGGATGAATTACTGGTATTATTCCATAGCTCAGTCCAACAATCATACTGAACTCAGACCAGGAGAAGCACCCCTTGCACCAGAACACAACTTACTGAGGGAGCATTTGGAACAAGATCACTTTCTGTCCTTCCTGTCTGCATCGCAGTGTGAACTCGGACGGACTCATAAATGGAAGGTTCTTCCACTTCCCGTGGGTAGGGATGCTTCAATACAATTAAGGTTCCTGGAGAGAAAAAGAGCAGAAGTATTGGCAAGACATTAGAAAATAATTGCCAGTAGCTGCCTGTTTGTAGAATGATTAACTTAAACTCTTATACCTTTTTAATTTTAGGAAAAGGTAATAACCTCCCCAAGATGTCTGTGACACTCCCTGTAAGGGGTTTTCCTTGGAAGAGGGCAGGACTCAGGCCACATCCATGTCTGAAAACAATCAGACACTATAAAAGACTCCCCCATACCAATAAAACTAGACAAATACTTCTAACACGCATCATATGAATAGTTTAGACTTTGTGAAGGGTATTTTCTACAAAAATCCACCCATGCAAACTACAGTGGGACACTTGCTGCTGGATTTGTTTGCCCCGTCTCACTTCCTTGGCTCCATTGTGTTGCTCAGAGTCCTCAATGCCTAATTCAATTCCCTTATTCCTGTACAATTTGTTCTTACATCTCTGAAAACAAGAGTGAAAACTCTCTTTGCTTCCTCTAAGCAGTAGGCAATTAAACCCCTTCTGCAATGCACAGTAAGTGGCAAAAAATCAAACCAGCAACAGAACAGCACCATTATCATGCCTGTTTATATGTGACTGTGAAAACTGTAAGTATATAGCACCTTTCTAAAACCTTTAAACTTATTAGTGCTTGCAGAAAATCACCTGACACATTAAATTCCCTTCCTGCACAGAAGGCTGGCTGGGTGGGTAGGCAGGATGCTAGAGTAGATATGAGGTCGTAACAGTCATCCTGATTTTGCCAACAACCCACTGCTTGCTGCATAAATCACTTAATCTGTCAGAGCTTTGGACACAGGCTTCTCAACAGTAAACCCACATTACCATCACCTCTAACTGTTTTACCATAGCTCTTTCCAGTTGGTAACATTTTTATTATAGCCACTCTTTGTTCTCCAAATAAGGTTATGTTCATTGCACTTTCTCTGCAAAAAGCTGTACTCTCAATAGTGAATCTATTACACTATTTATAATAGCAAAGAACCTCCTTAAAATAGTAGCTGCTACACCATGTAATCTCATTTTCTTAAAAATAACATCACAACATACCAAATGCTGCTCCATTTGCATTTTATGCTGATATTGTCAGCTCTTAAAGAGGAGGGATGCTAGAACTGGTAAGAACTTGGACTTGAAACCTACAGGTGACTGAGTAATTTAAAAGTGAAATAAAGTTTAAAGTGCATTTTGTAATAGGAAGGGCTACAAAAGAAGGTGGAAAAACTGTATTTGAAGTAACCAACTGAAATCTGTTCACAGGCACAGGGGGTGTATGCAAATGTGATTGATATATTCAGCTTGCAGAGGTGAAGAGTCAAAACCAGTTCAATTCTTTCTGGCCTTGCAGAAAAAAAATACCTTACAATTTAAAATTATAAAGTATCACCAGTCTACAGAAATTATTATTAAAAAAAAATTTATAAAGTATCACCAGTGTATCACCCATCACCAGTCTACAGAAACTACTCTTAAGCTGTTGTATAGAATCTGAGTACCATCATCTGTACCGGGTGGATAAAGAGCCCTGCTGCGGAACTGAGAGGACTTAACATTTTATAAAATATTTGTTTTCTAGTAAGTTCTCCATGTTTTTTCTCCACAAAAGATACTTGTACAGAATCATCTGGTAACTGTGCAGAAGAACTAGTAAAAGCTGCACTGCAGCAATATTCTTCTTGCATGTTAGTGCATAACATCTGTTTCTAAGGAAGAATGAAAATTAGTCCCATTGTTGGAAATGTTAGCTGCAAGTGACTTTGGCTTTTCTGTCTCGGTAATGACTTGAAGTTTGTATATGTTTTCATAATAATTTTAGGTAAAAACTCATAAACAAAGCAAACAGGTAAGAATAACATGTTGACCTTGTCACTTTGAATAAAGATAGAAATACAGAATACGATAGTATCTTGCTTTAACCTTGTTACTGAATAGATTCAGCTTGCCTGTTCAAGAAACCATCTCACAGAACACAGTAGCCCCAGTTTCCTTTTAATTATCCATACTTCAGAAGGAAGTGTACACATTACGCTGCAGAGAAATGGATGCGAGTCCATGTAGCAATCTGGAGTGAAATGAAGCTGTAGTAAGACAAGGTTTGTTGGGCTTGAAGCAGAAACCTGCAGCTGACCCAGTACGGAAGAACCACTGTGCTCCATGGACCAGTTTGCAGGGGTGTAGGCCTGTGTGTCCAAGTACAGATCAAAGACAGTCTGGTGAGCCTCTTCAGACACAAAACTAGCTCCAGTGATACAAAACTTAAACGGAAGATAGAATATGTAATGGTTTCCACTATCTTGTGGGTCTCTGTCTTACAAAATCCTGTCCATAAGCAAGGAGGAGATGAAAAATGCTATCATGCTATCTTGCTTTACTCTCTCATTCCCAGTCTCACAGTGCTTCTACAGAAAATTGTTTGTAAGTATAACAAGGAATAAGAAAAACTGGTCCAACTACTTTCTGCTAATGCCTGAGCCAAAGGTCGCTTGCTGCTTTTCACTGCAAGGAAGTGTGACCTAAGAAATCAGACTTTGTTGCTGGCCCTTCTGCCAACCTGCTGTGTGACCCTCTGTTGGGCCAGTCATTCTGCCATGCTGACAGTTGGCTTAAAGTGGGCTCTGATGAGCCCCTACCCACTTTTCGTTTTAAACTATTACCACTCAGTAGACCTTTGACATCTGTATCTGAACGAATGTTGCTCAACTGCTAACTGTTTCTTCCTCTCTACTGCCATCCATGGTAAGGTAAGGTGGAAGGTTTCTTGATGTGATGTTCAAACGGCTTTTCTTATTCTGTAGAACATCCAGCTTAAAGAGGTTTCACAGAGCCAGCAGAATCTGATTAGGGAGCTTTAAGGTGACAAGTGAGCCCATCATTCAGCAGTGTTGATCCTGTCCACAGAGATCATGTAACACCATGCCTTGATTACTAATGTCTGTTACACACGCAGTGAAGGAATGGGGAAACAGAAGTTTTATATGTCAACAGCATTAGACCTGTGAGTGCATTTCTGATTTCACAGGAAAAAGAGCTTACTGGCACAAAAGATACATGTAGGAACTCTGTGTTTGAAACACTCTCAAAAGGAACTTAAAAAGAGAATGCTTTGAAAGGTCTAAGTGCCATATTGAGTGTAACACTGCATTTCTTGGGGAAAAAAAAAATTGCAAAGCAACCCTTGAATTTAATGCTTGTTTTACAAGAGCAGTGGTACATATTTATTGTCTGACATACTACAGTTATTGCATGTGCCAGCTATTATTTAACTGGTCTCCTGCATATATAATTAGTACTACTCTATGAGTTACTTGTACATGCTTTCTACACAGGATACTGAAGTTTCTGGCACTAACTTGTACTGGCACATTTTCAACTCTTACATCTGAAGCTAAACTTAAAACTGGCATTATCATGATAATATGTATTTGTTTCTCCATGGATTCTGCTCTGGTGGTGTTCAACTCACTTGTAGGAATCAGGTTTAATCTTTTGACTCTTAATTCAGGTAGCATGTTGGCCACTAAAGAAGCCTGTGCTTTTCTCTTTCTTTCTCTTAAAAACAAGGCAAATCACTGTGATGGCAGATGGCATCAGCAGGCTGATCCACCATAGACAGAAAAGGAGAGGTAATATAGGGCACATTCCCTACAGGAAAGAGGAACTTATTACAGTAGACTTCTTCCTTGGATGAAGGGAGATTCCTTATTGGGAGATTTCAACTTTAAACTTCATAGATGAACATGTATTTCCTCACTGAACACTCTGCTTTGGTTTTGCCCTTTTTGAGAAGGGTCTGTTCCTCCTAGTACATGCATATTTTGAAATGCTTCCTTCTCTGAGAAATCAAAACGACCTCACGCTTCTGGTTATCAAAAAGCGCAGTAAGCTTACATGTAGTTTATCTTCAGAGTACTTGAAAGAGTTTTTGAAGAGGAACATCTTGGATACCTGAGGTTAAGACAAACATGAATTTCTGAAGAGGGACACATCAGCAGTAGATCTACCTGATAACACATCGGAAGATCCTTTTACTCAGATCTGTGTGAAGCATGACTACAAATGTGTTTGTACAAACCTATGGCTCTCCTTACCTGTTTCGCTTCCAATTAAAGGCTGATTTGCAAAATGCATGACTAATTCCTTCAAGCTAGAAAATTCATTAAATCCAAATTTGAATGAAGTTCCTGTATGTTCAACGTGGAAGTGTTTCACAGAATCTTTTCCCCTAAAATAAAAAAGGAAAATTTGTCAAGGCATAAATGTCAAAGGCATTTGGCACGTACAACCCTTAAATAGCAGCTTCCACTACAGGAAATCACAGGCTGAAAATCATTGTCATTACTGTCCTTCACTAATATTCAACACATCACATACATTCACATGTATTAAGAAAAATCTTGTTGCTGCTTTACAGATAGGAGACGATGAAAGCTAGAAAGGCCCAGTTAAATTACCTCTTGCAGCAACCAGTAAACAGACCTATAAACGAGGTTTACAGCCTTCTAAGTAGGATGATATCCCTTCACTTATTAGGCTTTAGTCTTGACAGTGTACCTGTATTTCTCAGTACATATCTGTCTTTACAGGTAACATCCCAATCTCATCGAAAATGTCTTCTGTTTCTCTTTCAAAAATAGACTGCCTTCTTTTGCACCAAAATGGGGATTTAATAACCTAACTTTAGATAACTAAGGCTTTTGAATTTGTCTGCTTTGTGTCTGTACTCAGGCAAATGGTTCCTCTACGGTGGGCACTGTCAAACATGAACCAGGGTCCTTTGTCTACTGGGGGAAGTAACAGCACTTGTTTATGAAAGCTGATGGTATTTAGAGAAGTGTGCAAGGCCTCACTTCCTGGATGACAATTATTTTGACTTCAGAAGTCAGTGAAGCACTTACTGCAAGTATCTCTCCTGTGAAAAAGTTACTCTTGTTAATGTTACTGGCATTCAAAACAGTCCAGAGAAAACTTTGTCTCAGGAAAAATGTATGTAGCAAATATTCTGAAAATACCGTGAAGAAAGGGATTTATAGCCTCTTTTCCAACGTTTACTGCCACTTCACAGGAGATTCTGATTTTAAACAGGTATTTAAACAAGTATTTATCTTTGAAGAGTACTTGTGCATTGTAGGACATGCCTCTATTGACCTTGCGCATGTTTGGTGCTACCATCAGCTGAGATACAAAGTGTGCAAGCCAAGTGCAGATGCCCCACAACAGCAAATAGCTGCTGTGAGTTTGCTCTAATGATAAGTTTTTCATCTTTTCATTTAATTGTACAAGAAATACAATGTTGCAACAAGAGCAACTTCCACTGTATTTCTTAGTTCCTTTTTAAAGTTGGCTAATTTTGCTGGGGGAGGGGATTTCAGGCAATATGTGATCTCTCTTTACAGCTGTCAAGAAAGACCTCAACGGATGTCTAAGCATTGTTGCGTTTTAAAACAAACTATAATAATGACTGAAGTTCCTTGTGAGGCAGAGGGAGAAAGTAAAGTAAAAGCTATAGAAGACATTTTAGGAGAGAAAGTAAATGGCAGCTAGAATTGCTAAAATTATCCTTTCTACAAAAATTTATCAGAACAAAATTGAATTACTTATTCTAAAACTAAGCTTTAATAATAGTAAAAAAATGGAAAGAAAAACTTATACAGTAGAAAATTATTAAAACATTTTAAAATCAAAATCAGTATTTCAAGGGAGCTGTACCACTAACGTAACAGAATAAAAGATCAAACTCCAGACTGGGATATTCAGTTCATAGGGTAATGCAGTAAGTAGCTCTTGTTCCTACATAGAGAGCTGAACAAGAGATTGGAATTGGCCTGAAGTAGACTGTTCTAGGTTTTCTAAAGCTAGAAGTTGTTAAAGTAGCATTTTATTTAAACTAACTAACACTTCAGCTTTTGTTTCCTACTAAAAGAACAGATATTTAAATTTCATTTTATTCAAGTAAGTTGTTTCCCAAGTGCCCTTTAAAACTAGCTTCAAGATACATATTATTAAAAATTTGTCTGAGGTAGATTACCTCAAATAATGTTTAGTTACATTTCAAAGTAAAAAGAAAATAACCAGCAAGACAATGTTTCATTTAAAATTACTTTTTTTTTTAAGGAAATCTATTACTTATAAGTGCTACTACTCTTTTTTCCCAAGACTTACACTCAAGTCAGTCATTGCTACTCCGACTGCTCATTTTGTAACATCACCTTCAGATCTGTTGGGCACCCTCCAAGCTCCTTGGCTGTCTATAGTGGTAATACTTTCAGCAGTGTATGTATAGGTACGCTTGCTTCTGGGTCTTCTGTCAGGGATGAGTGAAGGAATTCGTATTTGCCTTTTATACCTCTGGGGAACAGGGTATGTGCAAATTCCACTTGCCTCAGTTTCCAAGTGACTACACTTCCAAATTATCATAGAATAGCTAGGGTTGGAAAAGACTTTTAAAGGTCATCTAGTCCAACCCCCCTGCAAGGAGCAGGGACATCTTCAACTAGATATTATGAATTATATAACTAGATATTATAAATTACAACAGCTCCAGGTACTGAATACACAGAAATTCACAATTTCAAGGGCATATGCTGTGTTCCTATCTATTAGAGTTGCGAATAATTACTATTAGCATACTGATCAAAGTGACTTCCGCTTTAAAAGTTATTGTGATTCAGCTGAGCTGTGGTCACTAATTGTTCAGAGGCCCAATCTGAGGCAGAAATGAGCTCGAATGCAACATCTTAAAATTTCACCGTAAAGGCTTAATATATTATACAGTTGCCAAAGGCCAAGAATGTATTTAGTATTGGTTACCTCCCCTCAGCTGACACGCAGGGATTACTTTGTGTGTCTAATGCATATGTCTTTCATGTTGTGTCTCTAAACTACTGTGGCTTCTCTGCTTCTTGGGAGATTCTTTAAATGTGATTCAGTAGTGAAGCACCCAGGCCAGACTACCTGTGCTCTGCATTGACTGTGTCCTGAACTGATGTAAACTGCTGTAATTCTGATGACTTTAAGAGCCTGACATCTGTCACTTGTGAAATATTGTTCAAATCAGTTATGCATTACTGACTAAGACTGAGTCTTAGCTCAGAATGGAGGACTAAAACCATCCAGTCAAACACTGGATTGTCCCTCAGAGATGAGGGTTCCTATACAGTGATCCAGAAACTGGTGAAGTTAGCACCTATTAACTGGTATATTTATGTTCTGGTTTTATTTAGTGAGGGGGGGCTATGGTGGCAGCTTCTGTAAGAAGCTTCTAGAAGTAGTTTCCCCTTTGTCCGGTGGACTCAGCCAGGCCTAGGGCAGACCCACTGCTGGCCAAGGCCGAGCCAATTGGTGACAGAATGTTCCTTTATAACACCTCCGCAATAACATATTTAAGAAGGGGACAAACAGGGGAAAAAAAAAAGAAAAAAAAAAAAAAAGGAGAGGATGTGAAGACGCTGAGAGGGGGCAGAGAGGGGGAGATGCAAGCCTGCCAGGCAGCCCAGTCTGGCTACAAGAAGTGGAGAGGAGATGAGATGTGAAGAGAAACTGAGAGGCGTCTGCCTGCCTGTTGTGAAGAATTTTTCTTGTGAGAGGAACGGCTGCAGGCGCCAAGGTCAACGAAGAAGGAGAGGGAGGAGTAATGCGGCTCCTGGCCAGAATTCCCCTGCACCCCCTAGTGCAGCCCATGGTGAAGCAGGTTGTTCCCCTGCAGCCCATGGAGGTCCACAGAGGAGCAGAGATCCACCTGCAGCCCATGGAGGACCCCACACCAGGGGAGATGGAGGCCTGAAGGAGGCTGTGGCCCATGGATGGCCCGCTGGGGCAGCTGTTCTGGAGAGATGGCACCCCGTGGAAGAGATGACCCACGCCGGAGCAGTTTCACAAAGGACTGCAGCCCATGGGTGGGACCCCACGACGGAGCAGGGAAGGAATGTGAGGAGTTCTTCCCCCGACGAGGAAGCAGCAGCATAAAGCAACAAGTGATGAACTGACCACAACCCCCATTCCCTCTTCCCCCCTGTGCCGCTTGGAGGGGGAAGGTGGTAGAGATAACGTTAAGTCCGGGAAGAGGGAGGGGTGGGGGGAGGTTATCTTGTTCTGTGTCTCATTATCCTGCTGTTTTTTTAGTAATACATGAATAGTTATCCCCAAGTCGAGTCTGTTTTGCCCGTAATGGTAACTTTAAGGATTTCTCCCTGTCCTTATCTCAGACCTCGAGCCTTTTTTTTTTTTCTTATATTCTCTCGGAGGGTTGGGGGAGTAAGAAAGACTGCGTAGTCTGGCCCTGATCGGGGCTAAACTATGACAATTTATTACTACCCTCAACATAAAACTTTTCTACTCCTGTGAGCTGTTTCTTGAACTCTTGTAACTGTCATACAGATTTTTATCCTGCAGACTGAAAATCAACAGCCAATCCATGGAACCTGTTTTTCACCAAGAAGATTAATTCATAGTTTGGAGAAATGAGAGCAATTTTCAAATCCAATCCTTTTTTTTTTCTTCTAACAAAATGTCATTCAGCAGGATTACACCATTAGGAATATATATTAAAGTAGTTTGAGCTCTAGGAAAAAATCTCAATGCATGAGACATGCAAATAAACATGGGAGTAAGTGATGATTTTAAAACTGCTAGCTGTGTGGCATTAAAGAAATTAACTTCTGTCCATACTCTACCTTACAGAGAGGGAGTACAAATCTTCCCTTTCATTACTCTTCCTCAAGAGATAGCTTCCATCCTGCCCGTTGGAAAGCAGCAGCGCTTCTGCTGCATGTCGGGTAAGATTATCATGATACCACCTGGAAAGACACAAGGGGTTAAAGCATTATTTTCTCAGCACTTAACTGAGAGCTTCTGCTGCGTTATGGAGCTGAGTCAGAGAGAGACTGCAACACTAATTTTGAGTTACCATCCTTCTCAATGGTACACACAGGTTACACAGAACTGTGCCCCTTTCAGCAGCCTCCTTTCAACATGCTCAGAAAACTATTTATTTCTTGTTAACTACAAAGCTGTGTACAAACAGCTGACCGTTTGCTGAATCCAGAAAACCCTGCAAATTCTACTAACATAAGCAACAAATTACCCAGGTCTATGCTGATAAGATGAAAGCCATTTTGGGGGGTATGCAGGATCCTTTATCTATTTTCAGAATCTGTACTTTCTGACATGTCTACATGCTTTGGTACACTTCCTCTTTTGGGGCAAACAGGCAACACAAACTCCTCCCGAACTCTGTATTTCCCGCAACTCAGTTCATCTGTGCTGCCAAGATCTGCAATTAAACACATTTGCCTAAGCTTAAATTTTTGATTTGAAGCATAGCCTTTTTGGTCCTTTCCTCTGCTCCTTCTTCCAAAGTTAACTGACCAAATTTGAAGTGAAAATTTAGGAAATCTCACCATTGTTGCCACTTGGCCATACATGGTCTGAGCAATGCAGGAAAACTTCTAAAAGCCTGCCTCATTTAACTCCAGCTAAAACTAACTTCATTGAATTTTTTATATGAAAAATTCCACAAGGAATCCACAGAAAAAAAATCCTAGAAAGAAAATCATCCAATGTTGTGCACGGCTTTGTTTCCATCCAGAATTATTCATTAAAAAAACCACCTGATTTCTTTCAGTAGAAAAGGATCTCATTAGGAACGATCCTGAGACTGAACACAAAAACGAGCCGCGGCTATGAAAGGCTGGAGTGCCAATCCTGTAAGACACGCTGTGTGCAGAAATTAATGATAGTTATATACACACATAAGAACCTCTGGTGCGGAAGGAGGAGGGGATACTGTACCCAGGGCACAGCTCTGCAGGGAGCAAGCTTCTCCCCTTGTCTGTATGTGGAGTGGTACCGAGCCTCCTTCCCTTTCCTTCAAACTGTGTGTGCCTGTAGTATTTGGGTCGAAGTGTACTACTGTTTCAGCCAGAGAAATACAGTTCAACTGAAAGCAGAAGTGTGATCACAGCACTTTCCAGAATTTGTATCATGGCAGTCTTCAACTCAAATGAGGTGTAATTGTATACTCTTTCTCCTAATCTGTTCATCACAAGTTGCTGCTAATCTTGGCATCTCCCACAAAGTTTTAACTCTGAATTTAGATGGCTGCCTATCTGAAAGGCCAGCTGGCTGATAAATTGCTTTATGCAAGATTGTAGACTGTTAACCCTGTGAAAGACAAGATCCATGTGAAACTCAATACAGGCAGAGTATTGCTGTTTTGGCTCTAGAACGTGCTCCGTGGACCGTCTACACAGTAGAATAAAATAATGACCATTTAAAGATCAAAGTGTCATCCTCTGAAACACCTGTTAGCCAAAATCTGCTTTGGGATTAACTGCCCAAGTAAGTAACAGTCAAAGGTCAGATCTGTCCTGATGCGATGAGGATCATATCAGCATGCACGCTTGGCCAGATCTACAGCTGAGAAGACAACACCATGTTTTGGGTGGAACTTTGTAACACTATTTCTCTCACTTCTGTACAAAAGAAACATACATTGAGAAAGTCTGTATGTGGTCATTTTCACAAAGAGGGTATATTCAGTTTGAGGTTGCTCATAAGTGTGCTGTTACCTTATTTCCAAAAAGCCTTTCAGTAAGATTTTAAAATATAAGTCACTTAAGTCTAAAAAATGTTGTTTTTAAATCTACTGGGTCTTTACACATAAAAGGCCAGTGACTACTGAATTTTACCACTATATTAAAAGGAAAAAAAAAAAAAATCAACCCAAGCAAATTAACAACAAAACCTCACCCACTTAATTGGGAAAATAATGTTGTTTTAAAGTGTGGTTTTAAATCTTTCCTGACAAGGCTGCACCACTCTTCTTGCCTAAATATGCTGTCTCAAACAAATCCCCTCAAATGTTACCATGTTCCTCTTGCTCAGTTTAAAAGGTAGAAGTGGATGTGAGACAGATCTTAGTGCCAAAGTGACTGTTATATATAGCTATTTTTTTTTCTCCCGCTGATTGTCACAGATGGTTCGATAAGTAAAACTGTCAGGTTATTTGGATATTCCATTGTGAAAATGCTCACTCAAAATTTGTTCCAATTGCATGAACGTAGGTAAAATTTAGCATTTGCATACAGACCACCAGGAAGGTAAATAAATAGACACCTATGCAAACAGTCTGCTCTCCCAATCAAGCCTGCCTGATGACACAAATACAAGTAAAGAGAACTAAAAAGAAACTCAAACAGCCTTGTGGTTAGCCACTACTAGATACATTTCAGTTGAATTTAAGTATTTGTCAGAGGGGGAATCCTTCTATTTATCTCATTTAGAAAAAAATCTTTCAGGCAGTTCTTTGAAATTCACAGGCAAATCAAGGTGGAAGACATGGCTCGTGTGGTGGCTGCCACAGCACCAGCGATGTCTGTGCTGGCCAGCTGTACCACTGCAGCTGTGCTGTGCTATGCTAATCATCACAACTCCAGAACAGGATGCATTCGCGTTAAAATCTCCTATTTCATTAAGACCTCTGTGTAGTTAATGCAATGACTAGACCTCCCTACACAGTGATGATGATCACAAGTACGTTACAGCAGTATTTGGTGTGGAAAAGTCCCTCTTCAGGTAAGAACATCATCCTCAAAATGTTCATTTGTTTTTTTCTTTAACAACCCAAGATGTTTCAAAGATAAACATTAATGAAACTTCATTTCTATGTCCCATGCAGATCAGACAGCCCTTAGGTAAGGCATCTGTCATTTCTGACAATGCAGTTAAGAAATCATATGGATATTTCACAAAACACTTCTGCCTGTGTAAACAGGGGCTGGTGAACAAACCTGTAGCTGGCATCAGGTGGGATTAACCTTTTAACAATACTGCAATACACAAGGAACAAAACCATCCATCTATGGTTTACCTAAGGATGAATGTTGAGTGGCTTTGATAATTTTCAGTCATTTCTATGTGCAAAGTGCGTAACACCCAGTACAAACACTCACTTTTATTCCTCATAAAAATGAAAGAGAGCTAGGGCCAGAAAAGAGCACACCTAGAAGTTCTGGCTGCCGTTTGTTTTTAGTATCTGGAGTGATAACTCTGAGGTACGCCTAGCTATCACAAAAATGAGGTATGCAGAGGTCAGGCTTATTTTTTATGTCCTTATCAGATTATGTTCTCAGATAGTTATAGCCTGGATAGAGCTAGAAATTGTGTATGTTTGGCTTGCTTTTGTAAAGTCAGGCAATTCGCAGTTCCTTCTCTGAAGCAGGAAGGAGATCCTCAGTATTCGGCTGGATGACCTCACTGCTCTATTCCCAGAAGCTCCCTCCCCTACCAGGGAAGGTGCAATACTGCTTGTGCTCCTTGGGGAGTGACCATCCCCACGGAAAGCACCTTGGCTGCCTGAGCTGCAGGAGCCCAGAAGAAACACGGCAAACCTAATTAATCTGTCTTCTATCTCTGAAAGAAACAGAGATTCACATTAGGGAGAATGGTCCAGATATGCTCTCCGTAGGACTTCAGTATTATTCAGAGAAGTTATTTACCCTGGGTGTTTGGGGGTTTTTTTGTGGCGGTAGATGTTGGCAAGTTTTGCACCTTTCTCATGTTTAAAAAAAACCTTCTATCACAATGAGTTGAACTTTCCTACACCTTGAAAATATGTACTAGCCTCAAAGACGTATTCCCATTCTTAGTTTAAAGAAGCAGTACACTGTACTGCTTGATGGTGCAAGCAGGAAAGCACAGACTTATGTCCCTTGGCTAGACGCAATGCTTTTCACGTGCCTGTACTCCAAAAATGACGCTACAAGATAGCCTCACTAGTTCTCTGTTCTCTGCATGATGGATTTGAGATCAGATCTGTCAAAGTTTGGTTTCTAGTTTGTTTTTTTTTTTTAAATATTTTTAACGTTTTTTCCTAATACCAAACCCTAGAAGCATTACCTATCATCTGAAAGTCATGAAGGACTCTGTACCTCACATCACTAAAAGTGAAGTTTTGGAAATGTTTTTAACGGCACACCAATTGACAGAGCTCTAGAAAACCTACAAAAGTGTGAGAATGCTAAGACAGAAGTTGTAAGTGGCATACAACTAAAACTGATATTTATTAGACATCCTTTAAATGTGTCACACTGAAACACTTAATCATACTCCTATGTAAAATACTTTGTTGGAATACAAGGGTGTCATTTCATAGGAAAAATAATTTAAAAACAGAAATATGAGGAAGTAATATCAGTGTACCCAGCCTTAACGTTCATGTCTTCTAACCGTAGGCTTTCACTAGCTCAGCTTCTGCTTCTCACTTCCATTTTCTTACCCCCTTCTCTCAACTGCCTTTGTTCTGATTTTAACCCATGTCTTTTGCTCTCTTTCTAGCTGTTCTAATTTTGCTCTTGTTTACATTAGAAATATAGACAAAGGTAAAACATTCTTACGACCTGTTCCAGTCACGCGAGTTCCTCAATTCTCCAATTTTATCATCGTCTGATCTAGGCCTGTGGTCTAATTTATCTTCTCTTAGAGAAACCAAGCATGAAGTGTATCTTTCAGTCTTACCAAATACCATCTGTCATGGTATTGTCAAACTTGAAGCTGGAGGAACATAAAAGCTGTGCTGCAAGGGATAACAAGAAACGCTCGGACTGTAAAAGGAAAAAGGTTACAAAAACTTGTTTCCTCCTGCCCTGTTCCTTTCACCTCCAAAAGACGAACAGTGTTGCCCAAGCTATGCTATGCTGGGATGGACGCTGTGCTACCAGACCAACCTGTAATTACTTGGTTGACAAGATATTCCACATTCTCATCTCTTGCACAAATAACATGACCTGCAATGTGGAATTCCCCAAACTCACATCAGACGTGATCAGCTACAGGAGCTTCTCACTGCAGTGCGCAGGCTGGCCTTTTGGCACTGACAGCAATAAATGCAACTGGAAAAAGGGCTGACTCCAGGAATAGCCAAAGAGACCTTCAAAGAAGAGTCATGATGTCAGTTTCCTTTTCCTTTAAGCCAAGATGCTCACATCTCTTGTGACAAGTTTCAGTGCTTCCTTTTAAACATTTCAGTAGATTTAGGGAAGAAGTTAATGAATGAGGTAACACGTTTTTTAACATGTTCTGATTTTGATCTTCCTTTTCATCAGGCATCAGTTCCACCTATAAACACCTTGACAGTGAAGCTGAAAGTAATCTGAATTTTCACTTTGAACTCTTGATTGTTTGACCACTCAAACTCTCCAAATACATATAAGCCACCATCTTCCCTCAGACCGAAAGAAACAGTTTAAATAATTTTTTAAAAAGGCAAACACATCACTATTCTTTCTTTTTTCGTAATGCAAAAGGTCAGAAAGTCCATCTTTACAAATATTGAGGCTCTGGAAAAAAAATCTCATCTGATAAACAGCTCTAGATATATCTAGATCTTTCAGTGACTGTGGTTGTCCCTGATGATAACTGGGATTGTCAAATCTTATTTCTTGATTATTTTTTTTTTTGGTGACAGATGGGATACCTCTAGAACAGGACTAAAACAAAGATGAGTTTTGTACATACTGATTTTTTTTTCCTCCCCCTCTCCTGCCTTGCTCTCACCAGCTCCAATATCCTCCGTGTAATTACAAGAGCATTAATGTAGAACAGTCCAGCAAATACCAAGTCCCCCAAACCAAGCAGAGGGTCAGATAGGTTTTATGCTGTACCCCCATCTACATTGCTGTCAACTTTCCATTTTGATGACCAGCTGACCTGGTAAACGATGAGGATACTCCAGTACCCAACCTCCTTTCTCTTAAAAGTAAAGAAGTCATCTCTCCCATTTCATATTTCTTCTAACCTTCTCCAATTTCTTTCATTTTTGCACAGTAAAGCAAAAGCTCTAAAATAACCTGCTTCAAACTCCCCCCTAAAGGTACATGAACGTCAAAGTTGCTCCTCATTTGAATGACCCCTGTGTCTGTTGGTCTTTTCTATGGCAGTGACATATATTCCTCTCCAGAACTGAGTCTCAGTTGTGCTAGATACTATGTCAGGTGTAAGGGGAACTCAGCACTGTGACAGCACCAGAGGCTATGTTTAGGATAAAAAAACCCTTGTGGTGGCTAAGACTTTGATGTTATGGCCTGGAAAGCGACACATCTACTTCTCACAGCTAAAAAGGTATTTACATTAAGAGATCAGACTGTGCTACCAGAATGTTTGGTGAGGACCTATTTTTCTTCTTTAGAAAAAAAAACGGGGGGGGGGGGGGGGGGGGCAGTGAGGGGAAGTGGCTTTAGTACTAGCCAAAAAAAAGGCTTTGTTTAATTACTTGATTGCTTGGCATCGCTTATTCACCTTTCACCTTCAGTGCATTTAATTCAACTCACTGCCCTGAAAGAGATGCTTAGTATTTTGGGTTAGGGGAAAAAGGTCAGGTTTTCCACTGAAGTGAAAATAAAATAAAGAAGCAACAGCTTTAAAAACACAGATTTGTAGCCTTCTCATTTGCAGTCTTTTCTTCTCACTGGTACCACTCAAATACCACATCAGGCTGCAGTCCTACAAGATCACCTATGAGGACAAACTCCTTGCCAACAAGCAAGGCTGTTTGTAAGCACAGGTCACTGGCATAAATCAATTCAGGCCATATAGTCTAAGTGAATAGAAGTCTGGTAATTGAGAATCATGCTTCCCACAGCAGCTGCAACTCCTTTTTTTTTTTTTTTTTCTGTAGATACATTTTTAGGATGAGCATAGTCTTAAAGATGTAAAGGAAAAGTATGTAATGGCCACTCTGGGTACCACTGCAAGGTGACTTGACTTCATTTCATATTTGTTATATGCTTCAGCAACAGGCATTACACTAACAAGTTCTTCTAAATATGGCAAAATACCAGCAGTGTGGAAATAGTAATTCTAAGTCTCTTTGTTGCACTCCAATCTCTCCACTAAGTGGATTAATCCCAAAAATAAATGATGAGTTGGTCCTTATCCATAAGTACTAAGGAAGCAAAAAACCTTTACTTTTTTCATCTGTTTTTTTTTGAATGCAGAGGTGACACTAAAGCCTTTTTGCTTTGTCCGTATCTTCACTGGCTTTTCTTCTGCTTTGTCTTCCCTTCGCTTTGCTGCCACCAATCCTCCCCTCCCTGGCCATCCTGTGCCCACCTGTGCTGCTCCAACTTTTCTTCTCACCCACGCCAATGCTGCTGGGGAAAAAAGTAACCCAAGCTTTCCTCCAACTAACTGGCAGACAAAATGGGCAAGTCACATCGGACAGGGAGGGAGATCTATTGAAACCTTCAGCCTTTGCTTTTGAGTGGGGGTGACATCCTCGTAACGGCTGTGAACCGTCCACCGCTCTCACTCCCAAAGCCTGAGGTGCCTGGGGAAGCTGCCTGCTGCCTCTCAGGGCCCAGCGAGGAGCCGCCGCCATGGCGGCCCTCTCGGCCAGGGCCTAGGCCAAGCTATGAGGAGATGGCCGAAGGGATGGCGCAGCTCAGCAGCAGGGGGGACAGGCAGCTCTGAGGACAAGCTCTGGGTTTGGTGCTCCCTTGAGACGCAGGTAACGGACGCAGAACAACTCGGGCTCTTCCCAACAGAGGGGGTTCTCCGAGTGAAGCTGTAGCCCCCTGCCTCTAACTCTGTGCTACATGTGAAACGCCTGCCTGCGCGCTAGTTTTTCTAACTATTATTTATCTCTCCCACTCACCTGTGGCACGCCAGCATGCTCTGTACGTGGGAGCCTGCCGGCCTCTCAAACCCACCACAGGGACGAGGTGCTGGGCTTCTCCGAGGGGCTGCACACCATGCACAGCACCCTTCGGCGGGCTCGTTCAAACGAACCCCACTTTATCTTATTCCTCACTTCGTTACCAAATTCAGCAGCAAGAACCAGCAGCTCTCACCCTGTCAGCTCCCGCTGGGCCGTCCAGCACCACCCGACGGCCCCCATTTCGCGCGGGGACCCCCGCGCCCCTCAGCCGCCCCCGGGGTTGGGGGGGCCGCCATTTCGCGCGAAGACCCCCTCCCCGCGGCGCCTCCCCGACCGCCGCTTACTCGAGTGCTTCCAGCTCCTCGTCCCGCGACGCGGCGGGACGCGGCTCCCGGCGCTGGGTCATCGCCCCGCCGCGGCCCTCCGCCTCCGCCCCGCCGGCGGACGACGGCTGCCCGCGGCCGGCTCTGCGGGCCGCTGAGGAAGTGCACGGACGGGGCGGCGGCGGCGGGGCGGCACCTCCTCGGGGGGGCAGGTGCCGTCCCGCCTCGCCGCCGCGGAGTGCCCCGTCCCGGGCAGGCCCGCCCTGGCCCCGACGGCGAGGACGCGACCCCTCCCCGGGGCTTTTCGGGCCCGCTGCGGCCCCGTCAGCTGGGCCTGGCCCCTCAGCGGGGGCGGACGGAGCCCGCCGAGTAACCGGCGGTGCCTGGTGTGCGCCATGCCTCTCCCGTACTGGAAATGTTTTATTCCCAGAATAATTCATCTTTCTAATTAATTTAATCTGTACATCTCAGAAGCTCTCGGAAGCAGGACGCTGCCTGCCCCAGGGCCTGCCTCGCCGTAGCACCTGGCAGGCACCCTGACGAACCGATTTCCATGGTGACCGTCATCCCTCTCCACGCAGGCTTTGAAGAGATCCTACTGTCTCCCAGAAACCGTAATAGGAACATAATGTAACAGATTGCCAAAAAGATACTACCAAACAGGGTGTGAAGTTGTACCAGCTGAGGACTGAGCTCTGTGAATGAGGAATTTCTGAGCATTATCCAGTGCCTGTCCTTCCAAATGCTTACATGATCCGCTGCATACCAGAGGTTTTTTTGTATTCCCCAGTACTTCAGGGGCTGCAATCATTATAGGTCTGGCAAATTCTTTACTAAACTTCTTTGACAAAAAGACAGGACTCCAGTGTAAAAGAAAAAAAAAAAAAGGCAGAATGTTATTTTCCAGTTGCACACACTGACGTTTTCACTGGATATCTAGTAAATAAGTTGTTTCCAGACAAAATGATATTTTAAAAGGCCAGAACAGCTATTATTTTCTCATAAGCAGTCATATGAACAGCATCCTCAGTGTGGAGCTAAGAGTAATTTGGAACAGCCTCGTTAAAAGCCTGCTGCTCCTGATGGTCTTGGGGAATTAGTTTTGGAACAGCTTTTCTAGCCTCCCAAATGGGAAAAGCTTCACAGAGTTTCCATATGTCAGATCAGACAGTCCTGCTGTTTGAGCTTCTAATTGTGCTTTCCCTGGCTACAAGGTGCTCTGCTCCTGTACTTGACTGTTCATCTTGGCAGCCAAATGTTCAGATACAGATTTCACAAATAAGCTGAGTTTTTTCCTTATTAGGAATTTTTTTTTATTTTACTTTTTATTAGGAAATTTTTTTATTTTCTTCTTTCTGAGTTTGTCCCTTCCTCTACGCTTATTGAAAGCTTCTGATCTGTCTTTACTAGCCTGATCCTGAAATCCACAACCTTTGGTTAAATAGGTGCTTTTGACGTTTCTACTGTTTGCTTGTATTTGCTGGATAGATTCATTTATTATGGTTCTCCTGTTCTGAAAGCTGCTTTGTTTGTTTTCAGCAGTGCTGAACACATTGTTTGTCTGTGTTATTGAAAGACACATAGACACATAGAATTTCTGGGTTAGAGAGGAAAAAGCAGAGAAAGAAAAAATAAGTAAGTGCCAAACAATGAAGAGCCACAACAAAATTTTAGTGAATTCTAATTACATCACAAATTGTCTTAAAAATTCAGCATTGCAGGCTCAAAGGTGGTTTCCAGCCCTTCTGTACCCCATCATGTTTTGTGCACCAGTGCGTTGCGGTGGGAGAGGGTTCCCATCTGGTTACAGATGCTTCCTTTTACTTTGCACCTGAAAGTGCAATGTTTCCTCTTCATTTGCAGGAAAAAAAATAAAACCAGAAATTGTACTCCCGTGCAGCACAAATGAGCCTTCTCTTTAATGAAGTCTGCCTGATTTTGGTTTTTTAACATACATTATCCACAGGACAGAAAGGCTATGGCTTGCTGACTTGCATTTCCCAAAGCCAATGTACTTTAGTGTCAGGGTTTTGGACCCTTTCCCAAGCGTGAGCATCCCCATCACAGGACTTGTTTTCATGTCTAATTTGAGCACTGCACAGAGCAGACCTGTAGATAGCAGCAGTGCTGTTGTGCTTGCTGCTTAGCCCGAAGTGCTGCTGAGCACAAAGCACCCCAAAAGAAACAGCAGAATAAGGTGCCTTTTTGAAAATCAGTGGATAATTTGGTTTTCTTCTCATGTTCTCACATCTGTCAGTCATCATAAACCAAAGTGTGATTTAATGAAAAAAAAAGTCTTGCTTGAATAACTACCTCATCTCATGAAAAACCAAACCAAACCAAAACAAAACCAAACACCAAACCCTATTGTTTTAACTTCAGGTCATGATTAAACAGAAGGAAAACTATGGCCATCAAAATGGGGTGGGGAAGGCCAATAATGATCAATGGATATGTAATCATCCCTTGCCTTCTGTGTTATGCTAGGTTATTAGAGAATGCCATAATTACCAGCAGACCTTAAACTCCAATAAATGCTTTACATTGCAGCTGCCAGGTCTCTCAAACTAGCAGGTGGGTTTTTTTAGGACAGTGCATTTGGAGATGATGAGCCTGTGTTTGGGCAGAAATTATGGGATGCTAGGTGAGGTTACATCGCATGTGTCCTGCACGTGGTCGTCCTGAGATCACGATGGTTCTTCCACGTTTTCAAGGTTTTACAGAGCAATCGCTTAAAGCTATTTGAAATAGTTTTCATTTGTTCAGAATTTAGGCCACTAAATTGCCATCACCTGTTCAGACAGGTGTAATTTTGTACTTGAGTTTCAAGATGTATTGATGTAGTAAAGGAGAATTTGGCTTAGATAGCTATGCAACCAATGAAGCTAGTAAAGAGACATGATTGTTGCAAAAGTGTAATGAAATAATTCCAGTTACTTGTCGAGAAAGAATTGAAAACTTTAATGTCTTTGCTGATTGGGGTTATACCATTCCTTTTTGGCACCCAGTGTGGAGCACAGGGGCCCAGCCAGCTCAGCTGGGAGAGCATCACATTTTTAATCTGAGGGTCCAGGGTCTGAGCCCCTGATCAGGCCTCAGGGGTTGAGATAATGACAGATTTGAACAGAGTGTATTGAAAATAAATTTATTTTAAGCATTATGATGTTCTTGGCCACTGTGTTGTATTATTTGTTCTCAGAGTTGTATCGTGTAGCACCCTACTTGCCGTATATGCTGTTTGCCAGTGTTTATATGCACTTTATCAACTCTGGGTGTTGGATTAAAGGTATCGCTTTGCTGTGCCATGTGGCACAGGCTTATGGTAATGTAAAATAATAGATAACCGGACTGATTTCATAGTTGTACTCAATTGCAGTGGGCGGCACGCAGAGCTGAGCTGCAGCGGTGGCTTCACCTCCGTACTTCGGAGCCATCTCGTGGGAACTATCAGTAGTTACACTGTTCTACCGAGGGAAAGGCCTTCCTTTACTTTCACCTTCTCCTCCCAGCTACTCGCAGGAGCTTTTGAGCATTTTGAATACCCTTGGGGTATTTCAGTCACCCCGCTCATATTGTCAAGTCTCTTGCATGTATTTCACATCTTGGTCTCGCTTAGGGTAAAACATTAGTGCAGATGTGGGTGCCATGCAGTTACTCCAACCTTCACAACAGGCACTGCGGCTACTCAAACCTTGGCGATGGGCACTGCGGCTACCCTAACCTCCACTACAGGTACTGCGGCTACACCAACCCTGGTGACAGGCACTGTGGTTACATCAACCCCTGCAACAGGCACTGTGGCTACTCCAACCCCAGCTAGTGGAGCTGCAGGTGAACCAAAGAACCAACCCGTGCTGATATCAGTCACCACTGTACAGAAGAAGAAACACATCAAAAAATCAGATCACAGGGTTGACAATGAGCCAAGGCCATTGCAGGAGGAAGAACCAGAGGTAACCACCCAATCCTTAACCCTCAGTGAGGGTTATATGACAGATAAACAAAAAGATATACAAGCTGCGAGATGTACGAAAATATTTCAGCCATTCTCAAGGCGGCTGAAATGTACCATTGTCATATGCAGACTCATTGGCAGTAACAAGTTGGAAAGACGAAGAAGTACCACCAATGCGTGCAGTGGCCAACTAACTCTGACAATACAAGAACAATCTGTCTTCCCTCCTATGGGCCTGTATCTCAGCTGTGGAAAGACTGACTGAAAGATTAAAAAACCTATTTGAAAAACTGTCCTGGGAGTTTCAGCAACTCAAAGAGGATAGGTCCTACTCCCCACCTGTACAGACCAGTATCTCAGCTATTAGGAGAAAATCGTAGAATCATAGAATGGTTAGGGTTGGAAGGGACCTTCAAAGGTCATCTAGTCCAGCCCCCCTGGCAAGGAGCATGGACATCTTCGACTAGACCAGGTTGCTCAGAGCCTCATCCTGGCCTTGAATGTTTCCAGGGATGGGGCATCCACCACCTCTCTGGGCAACAAATTCCAGCGCTCTACAACCCTCATTTAAAAAAAAATTTTCCTAGTGTCTAATCTAAATCTGTCTCCCTCTATTTTGAAATAGAGGGAGAAATCTTCCTCTGCTCAAGAGGGATGGAAAACCCACCTTGACCCTAGAGGCAAGGGTATGTGAGTTGCAAGGAAAAACAGTCACAAATGGGAGTTCTTCTTTGAAAATTGCTGCTCTGATCTCCAGTGGGCAGTTCCCCAGACAGGATAGAATGGCTTCTGATCTCTATTTACAAGAAGTGAGTTACAAGGATGGGATTTTAACCCATGCATCCCACCCAAACCCATTCATTGATAGCAGGTGCTATGATCGGAACTACCATGTGTCCCACCCAAACCTGTTCACTGACAGCAGGTACTATGACCAGAACTACGACGCATCCCACATGAACTCATTCATTGATAGCAGGTACTATAGTCAGAATTAGAGGGGTCCTGCCTGCAGCCAGGTAGAGGAGAAGGACAACCGAGTTTACTGGACTGTGTGGATACCATGGCCTGGCACATCAGGCCCCTAGAAGTATAAGGCTCTAGTAGATACCGACACACAGTGTACCCTAATGCCATCAAGCTATAAAGAAGCAGAACCCATTTGTATTTCTGGAGTGACGGGGGGTCCCAACAGTTGACTATATTGGAAGCTGAAGTTAGCCTCGCTGGGAGTGAGTGGCAAAAGCACCCCAGTGCGACTGGCCCAGATGCTCTGTGCATCCTTGGTGTAAACTGTCTCGGGAGAGAATATTTCAAGGACCCAAAAGGGTACCAGTGGGATTTTTGTATAGCCGCTGTGGAGATGGAGGAAATTAAACAGCTGTCTACCTTGCCTGGTCTCTTGGACGACCCTTCTGTTGTAGGGATGCCGAGGGTTGAAGAACAGCTACTGATCACTACCACCGCTGTAGACCGACAGCAATATCACACCAAGCACGACTCCCTGATCCCCATCCCTGAGCTGAAAGGCCAACTGGAAAGCCAAGGAGTGATCCGCAAGACTCACTCACCCTTTAATGGTCCCATATGGCCAGTGCAAAAATCTAATGCAGAATGGAGATTATCGTGGCCTGAATTGAGTTATGCCACCACTGAGTGATGCCATGCTGGACATACTAGAACTCCAATATGAACTAGAGTCAAGGCAAAGTGCAAGGTCCTGCACATAGGTCAGGGCAATCCCAGACACAAATACAGGCTGGGTGGAGAATGGATTGAGACTAGCCCTGAGGAGAAGGACTTGGGGATACCAGTGGATGAAAAACTCAACATGAGCCAGCAATGTGTGCTTGCAGCCCAGAAAGCCAACCACATCCTGGGCTGCATCAGAAGAAGCATGGCCAGCAGGTTGAGGGAGGTGATTCTGCTCCTCTACTCTCATGAGACCCCACCTGGAGTACTGCATCCAGCTCTGGACCTCCAGCATAAGAAGGACATGGATATGTTGGAGCATGTCCAGAGGAGGGCCACAAAGATGATCAGAGGGCTGGAGCACCTCTCCCATGAGGACAGGCTGAGCGAGTTGGGGCTGTTCAGCCTGGAGAAGAGAAGGCTCCAGGGACACCTTATAGCAGTCTTCCAGTACTTAAAGGGGGCTTATAAGACAGGGAGAAACTCTTTAGCAGGGCTTGTTGTGATAGGACATGGGGTAATGGTTTTAAAATAGAATGAGGTAGATTCAGACTGGATATAAAGAAAAAAAATTTTACAGTGAGGGTGGTGAAATACTGGAGCAAGTTGTCCAGAGAGGTGGTGGATGCCCCATCCCTCGAAACATTCAAGGCCAGGTTGGATGGGGCTCTGAGCTACCTGATCTGATTGGAGATGGCCCTGCTCCTTGCAGGGGGATTGGACTAGATGACCTTTAAAAGTCCCTTCCAAACCTAACTATTCTAATTCTTAATAGAATTAAGCAAGCCAAGCAGTTAAAGCCTCTCTGGTATATAGGACAATGGCTGAAATATAAATATGGGAAGGCCTGGCAGATTGATTATATCACGTCCCCACAAACCCACTAAGGCAAATTCCATGTGCTTCCAATGGTGGAAGCAACCACTGGATGGCTAGAAACATCCCGTACTCCATGCCACTGTCCCAAACACTATCCTCAGCCTTGAAAAGCAAGTTCTGTGGTGAAATCACACCCTAGAAAGACTTGAGTCAGATAATGGGACTTATCTCCAAAGCAACCTCATAAGCACCTGGGCCAAAGAGCACGTCATTGAGTGGGTATATCACATCCCCTATCATGCACCAGCTTCTGGGAAGATTCAGTGGTACAATGGACTGCTGAAAACTACACTGAGAGCAATGGGTGGGGGGAGCTTCAAACACTGGGGTACACATTTAGCAAAAGCCACCTGGTTAATCAACATTCAGGAATCCACCAGTTGAAGTGGATAAGGAATATGCTGGGGAAGACAGTCTGGGTTATATCTCCTTTGAGCAAAGGCAAACCTGTCCGTGGGATTGCTTTTGCTCAAGGACCTGCTTGTACTTGGTGGGTGATGTCAGAGGATGAGGAAGTCTGATGTGTACCTCAAGACTTGATTGTAGGTTAAAATAGCCAATAATAACTGTATGTTGTTAATTGCTATATAATACTATCATCACTTCTATATTTTTTATATGTCATATCAAAGGTATTACAATAACTTTGATGAAACTGAGCAAAGTTCAGCAGGGATGGAACCAGACCTGCCACCCAACAGGTTCCTTGAGATCGACATCTTCCACTCACAGAACGTGGATATGATACCAATACCCAGCTACGAGCTCCATATGCAGCATGCAACAATCCAATACCACACACCATCTCTCCTGTCCTGAAAGGCTATTTTGACAGATGGAGCCCAAAGTCATGGACTAAATGAACTCAACAGACATTTTGGAGGGATGGTCCATAGACTAAGGAAATTATATGTCTGTGTATATCAAAGATAGAAAAAGTGTTAATGATTAATTGGAAGGTGTGGGACCTGAGCATTACATAAATGTTACAGAATAAGGGATGGATACTGTCCTGGTTTTGGCTGGGATAGAGCTAATTATCTTCCTAGGAGCTTGTTCTGGTTTTGTTTAGTGAGTGGGGGCCTAAGGTGGCAGCTTCTGCAGGAAACTGCTAGAAGTTGCTCCCTTTTGTTCAGTGGACTTGGCCGGGCCTAGGGAGGACCCACTGCTGGCCAAGGCCGAGCCAATTGGTAGCAGAATGTCCCGTGATAAAGCCTCTGCGATAACGTATTTAAGAAGGGGAAAACAGGAAAAAAAAAAAGGGAGAGAAGATGTGAAGCAGCTGAGCAGGGGCAGAGAGGGGGAGGCGCGAGCCTTGTGGGCCTTGCAGGCCTCACCCTCTGGCCTCCTGCCAGGCACCCGACTGGGCCCGACTCAGCCTGGCCTAGCTGCAAGAAGTGGAGAGGAGATGAGAAGTGAATAAGATGTAAAAAGCATCCTGAGAGGCGTCTGCCAGCCTATTGTGAGGGGAACGGCTGCAGACGCCAAGGTCAGTGAAGAAGGAAGGGGAGGAGTAATGCAGCTCCTGGCCAAGATTCCCCTGCAGCCTGTGGTGATGACCATGCTGAGGCAGGCTGTCCCCCTGCAGCCCATGGAGGTCCACGAAGGGGCAGAGATTCACCTGCAGCCCAGGGAGGACCCCACACCGGAGCAGGTGGAGGCCTGAAGGAGGCTGTGGCCCATGGAGAGCCCACTGGGGCAGCTGTTTTGGAGGGACTGCACCCCGTGGAAGAGATGACCCACGCCGGAGCAGTTTCACGAAGGACTGTGGCCTGTGGGAGGGACCCCACAATGGAGCAGAGGAGGAATGTGAGGAGTTCTTCCCCTGATGATGACGCAGCAGCATAAAACATCGCGTGATGAACTGACCGCAACCCCCATTCCCTCTTCCCCTCTGTGCCGCTCGGGAGGGGAAGGTGGTAGAGATAATGTTAAGCCTGGGAAGAGGGAGGGGTGGGGGAAGCTTATCTTTTTCCCTGTCTCATTCTCCTGCTAGTTTTAGAAATAAATGAATAGTTTTCCCCAAGTCGAGTCTGTTTTGCCCGTAATGGTAACTTTAAGGATTTCTCCCTGTCCTTAAATCAAACCTCGAGCTGTTTTTCTTATATGATCTCCCCCTATTCTCTCGGAGGGTGGAGGGACTGAGAGAGAGACTGCGTAGTCTGGTCCTGATCAGGGCTGAACTGCGACAGAGCTACTGTGTTCTGGATTTAGTATGGGATTTGGTATGTGAAGAATGTTGATAATACACTGATGTTATGAGTTGTTGCTAAGAGATCAAGGACTTTTTGCAGCTTCCCAGGTTTTGATAATGTGGAGGTGCAAAAAGCTGGGAGACATATAGCCAGTACAGTTGACCCAAACTGGCCAAGGGAAGTATTCCATACCATGGACATCACGCCCAGTATATAAGTGGAGGTTGGCTGGTGGACAGCTCTCTTGCTCACTTTCTCTCTCTCTCAGGATTATTCCAAGATCACTCTTGGTTCCGGTTCCATGATCACTGCGCAGGACAGGCTATATCAGTCATCAGATCATCAAGCAGTGGAAATGATGCATTTGTATGTAATATTAATATTAATATTAATAATATTTTCCTTTGCTGTCCTAGTAAATTGTCTTTATCTCAACCCACAAGTTTTCCTTTCTTTCCGATTCTCTCCTCTATCTCCCTGGGGAGGGGGAGTGAGCAACTGTGTGGTACTTGGTTGCTGATTGGGGTTAAACCACAACAGGATCTTGAAGACAAGTTGGGCAAAAGGAAGGCTCGCTGCTCCCTCATTTTCTCCTACGGTTGGGGCTAAGCAAAGCCTCTGTTCCTGAAGATTGCTGTAGTTGTGTTGCTGGGAAGGTTTATATTCCCCAGATTTGGATTAGGACCACATCTCCACCTAGGTATGGCAAGAGATGCAACAGCCATGTCCTCCTAAGCCTTTGTAGAGTTTCCTGCCAAGTAGGATGGACACAGCCATTTAATGTGTGAATATGATTATGTATGGGAACTCGGAGATATTTATTTAATAATTCAAAGTTTTAAGTCTCTTAACTCTGCCCTTAGTAAAAAAAAAAAATAGCATTCTGCATAGTCTTAAAGGTGTAACTTCTGGAACGAAATATAGTTAGCATTTCTAACAACATAACACTTTCTTCTCTTGTTTGTTCAGCTCTAGGAAATTCAGCTACACCTTTACGGGTAAGTAAAGGAGGATTTTTTTCTCATTTGTGAACTTAAACAGAGACATGAAAATCAGTACAGGAAGTTTACTTCGGTGTTTGTTAATTTTTTCTAGTCCTTGCTTGCTGTGTACATAACCAAGAGCTGGAGCACGCATATTTTGAGATGATAGTGGGACATTAAATGCCTCTAGTTAGAACAGCTGTGTTACTGCACGTGGTTCAGTTTTCACAGATTTAATCATGTGGCTGATGATGTGAAGATTACACGTTCCCAGTTTCAGTTCTACAAGGAAAACTTTCTAGGAACTTTCTCAATCCACTGTGTAATGCGCACATGGGCTCGAAGCCTTCAACATGTTTTTCATGTCTTCTCAGGCACAGCCAAAGTCTCTTTAAAACTTGCAAATCCTTTTTCTGTACAGCCAAACCGTAAGATAATCTCAGGAAATAAACCCAAACATCTAGGAATTATCTTTAAATGAGAAAATGTGAGTTGCAGTGGCTGCTAGAGGTAGCATATGTGGGGAGGTGGAGGTGAACGAGTTGTTGCCAAAGGCCAGGGTGAGGGGTGTGGATGAAGCCAGGCAGCTCTTCTTGTGGGCCATATGGTGCCTTGAGCCAAGCGACCTACTGGTGGCCGGGTCTCTGTCCATGAGGCACCATGCTTGGCTGGCAAGTTTGTGCATTGTGACTACTCGGTGATTAAAGATGGAGAGGAAGGAGGCTCTCCAGACTCCCTCGAATATGGGTCTGTGCTGTAGCGATTTGAAGTATGGAGCAATGTTAGGGTTGGAGACCTGAACATCCTTACACCTGGAGTGTCACCAGTTATTCCTGCTTCTCTCCCACTTGCTTGTGAAGCCAATCCATAGCTCTGTCCTGCAGCAGAGCCCAGGGTTCCAGCTACACATCTGTAATGAGTTATGGCTTCCACCTCACCGCAGGCTCCAGTTCAGATCACACTTGTGATTACAGTACCTATCTGATGTGCTTAAACTAGAGACTGCTAGTGCATCCAAAGCATAGCCAAATACAGAAGCCAGTGTCCAGCAATATGTGACAAAATTGATGGAGATACAGCATATGCTTTTAGGCTCAGGTAAAAGTATCTTAAAATACAGAATGAGACTGTTTAAACTAGAAAGGGGATTAGGAAAAAAAAGCTAAGAATAGTTTTACTTGCTGTTTTGTGAAACTTGGTTTCCTGAGTGATCTTATTACAGCTCATTTACATAAGTCTTTCCTTTTTTTTTTTTAAATTTTGAAATTTGTTACTTTGGCTTTTTGCAGCTTCAAAGTCTAGGTTCAAATAGCATGTTAAATGTATGCGTGCACTATCAAACTTGATAACTCTGTCACTTTTTGCAACTATTTATGGATACAGGGACAAACTGTGTAACGCTGAGAGCTGAGTAGAAAGGAGTTATAGAGAAAAAATATTTTACCCAAATAAAATTATATGATATCAGCAGCTCTGCAGACATTAGAACGTTGCATCATTTTGCCTTTTGTCACCCTTGATGCATAAGAAAGATACTGAGAATCTGGGTCAAAAAAAAGGGATGTAAACTACTTTCTGAGGACAATGACTGCAGTTGAAGTGCCTTTTGCTTGCTGGGGAAACATGGGTTAATATGCTGGTCACATCTATGTAATGAGAAACCCAGAAGGCATCTTGCTGGAATTATGGATGCAAGGCATTTTCTAGAGCCTTGTCAAAAGCTCAGTTCATTGCCAGCTGCTAATTTAAAGATACATATGCCCTGTAGCAGGACAACTTTTTTAAAAACAGACAAGAACCCAACCTTAGAAAGGGTGCAGATGCTTTATAATTAACATTTTGTGGACCCTAATTGGTTTAATTGGTGTTCAGTGCACTGTGAATGCCCGGTATTGATGGCTGCTTCTCCTACCAGCAAATGGCATGAATGACCATTTGGAAGCCAGCAGTGGTTTCGTCTTCCATTCCATGTTGAGGCATTTCAGCAACTCTAAAAACCAATGCTTTGTCACATTAACACTCAAGACCAGCCACCTGTCAGGGTCCGAGTTATAAATAGAGATCCTCTCCAGAAGCCTGGTCTTACCTGAGACGTCCATCTGCGAGTGCCGCCAGGCGTGATCCTCCTGTGTCCATTACTGGGCGGTTGCAGTGGATCTCTCCCGCAAAGAGGAGGGAAGAGAGGTTGCACATTTTGCTGTGTTACTGTGCTCAGCACGCTCTGCCAGCTCAAAGAGGTGAGAGCATGTGCTCTGTCGGTTTTGCTGAGCAGAAAGTCATGCTTGGGTCATCTTTGAAAGACTGTGTGAAAGAAGGATGGGGCAGGGGAGGCAGACAACCATGCTATATTCTCCTCCAGAGCCTTCGAAACACGCCAGCTTTGTTCTGCCAGGACTGTCACTTTTCTGCATTTAAACTGTAGATACTGCTTGTTTTTTTGGAAGGCCAGTGCATTCAGCCAAGTAGCACAGTAGGTGGTATTAAAAAATCCTGCGTGACCCCGCCGCTTCCCCATAGCTATTTATTGTACCATGGACTACAACAGCTGCAGTGGCTCCCACGTGACATACGTGTCTGGTCTGTGCCAACGTATCAGCCAGCCCGTCAAGTCCTCTTATTTATATTGCGACTTTCATAGCAGCAATCTCGCTCCGCTTCACATGTTATAATTAGACCTTAAAAACCAGTTCAGATAAACATAACTCAAACGTTAAAAATCTCCAAAATGATTGACATAAACAAGTAAGGTGGCGAGGGGTTTTGGTGTGTCCTTGCCAGCATGACTTTGGCGTAGTGGTCCAGCTCAGTTTTGAATGAAATAAGCTTTCATGTAGTGTTTTCACTTTGCAGCAAAAAAAAAATGTTTTCCCTCTTGTCTAAACTGAAGGCAATTAGCTGTGCAAGAAAGGAACATCGTGTGGCATATTTGCAGAGTAGTGGTCGTCGTCTTTGATTATGTTACCTTAGAGTAGAGCAGGGTTCACTTGTGTTTATCTGTTGCAAAGCTGGTATAGCTCGAACCTTGTCAACGCTCTGGATGTGCTCCAAGTATAGCCACTGATCTAATTTCATTGCAGATAGGCAAAACTAATTAAAAGACAGTTGTATCCCACAATATGGATGACTGAAATATAAGCTGTAATTGAACAAAGAGAAAATTTGCCTGTCATCACAGAATAAACCAGTGAGGATTCTTCTGGTTGAAGAGGAAGAATTAAGGAAACAGAGATTTGAGATGCAGACCTGATACTGTAAAGAAAATGGAGGACACTTAGAAACATGGGGGTTGTATTGTTATTATGGCCTGGTTTGATTTCAGGAAGTGAAGAATCTCCTGTTTGAACTCAGAAATTCAATTTGCACATGTATTCAGTCAAGGAGTCTGCTTTCTTTCCCAGCCCTGACAGACTCTGAGATGTAATAACTGGAATCGGAATTTGGGACCCCTTGTTGGTCACCTTTATTTCTTGGTGTTTCTCCAATTCTTACATTTAGTGCATGACATGGGTTGTAGGGAGAGTAGATTATGTGTGGGGTCCTAGGAAATCCTAAGTTTGTGACAAGAAGTTCATGAGGTGCTAGCTCTCAATGTAATTATTTTTATGAATGTTAAAATGTAATGAACTTCCTTGCATGGAAATCATTTGACAGTCCAGGAGTCTGTTTGCCAGAGGTGTAATAAAAACAAAAAGCTATGATCTGTAATCTATTGAGAAACGTATTTGTACATAAAGGCAAAAACCTCCCATTTATATCTAGGAAATTTTAATTATTTAAACTACATTTCTTATTTATAATAGCCCAGATCTTTGCAGCCTTAAAAAAAAAAACAGATTGTAACTTCAGCCAGTGTTGGCCAAAGTCAATATGCTATACCCACAGAAAGCATTTTACTAACTGGTGTAAAATTATATATTGCACACCTGTAAGTTACTATAAAAAGCATAAGAGCTTCATATACTAAGCAGAAGACTTCCTTGCCATATTTCTGTAGGGACCATAGGATCCTGCCCATGGGAATCATCCTTGCACAGTCCTGAGAGCCAGACACAAGTCACACTCTAATATAAGCAACAAACATAAACAGACAGAAAGAGGCTCGCTCCCGAGCCGCAGGGGCCCGTAGCACCTTGCCACATAAATGGTGCTGTTTTACCTGATAGACCCAGAAAGGTGCCACCCAAGGGTTTCACAGGGTGTGCCAGTGTCAGACAGAGATCTGTGAGGTTTTGTGCTTGCGGCGTGGTTCAAAACCATGCACAAAATCTCACCAAATATTGGACGTACATAGTCAGAAGTCCAGGTGAGCTGTGTGGTTTGGTAAGGCCAAGCGACCTGTACCACAGCTGGGAGCAGAACCCAGGTGCTTTTGCAGGCAAATACCTTTCTGCATCCCTAATAAAATTTTGCAAATCAGCTTTTGGGAAGGAAATAGTACAGCAATGAAAAGTATTAATGAGACTGAAGCTGTTTTTAAACTGCTAAAATCAGGCTCAGCTATTTAGGAAATGCTGCTGAAACTCATAGTTGTTTTAGTGTAGGTTTAATAGCATGCCTGAGGCTGACAGAAATAAATTGAAGCTCTGGAAATAAATTGAAGCTCTGTAAATGAAAAAGCCATTGAACAAACCCATTCTGAATAAAAAATGCACAACTGATGTAGAGATCTCAGAATACAGCAAAATGTTCATCTGCTTCAGGTAGTGAGAATTATTTTGACTTCCATATTGATTGCAAGTCATGTCAGACTGTTTCTGGCAAAGCTGCAGACAAAGAATTTATAGCAATTCAATCTGAATGTAACAAAAAGTATAGCCCCGAGAGGCTGGGCAGCATTTAATCTGTAGTGTATTTTGTAAGTGATAAAAATCCATTTTATTAACAACAGATGCATGTTCAAAATCACGTTCATCAAAGGAGAGCTGCACTTCCAGCATGCCTTGGAGATGTCTCACCAGCGCACAAATAGGGATCACACTCAGCATCTCCAGAAAAAAACCTGTGGAGTCAGATGCGGGGGCGGAGGTGGGGGCAGTTTAGTTGATGCCAAGAAGGAAAATGTCACTTTGATTCTTTGTCTGCTATCACGGTTACAAGAAATAACCTAGGCAGCAGCAGGCCCTGTTAGCACTTTGAAAAACAAGCTTTTGCTTGGGTGGGATTCAAGGTGAAAACTGGTTTTGAATGTTACGATGAGCGACAGGTTCTGCTCACATTTCTGTACTGCTTTTGCACTGTGGGGAGCAGGCTCGGCTGGCTGCTCTGTGCTATCAGCACATAGTCAATTACGTTTCCTTTAGGATCTAAAGTACAGGGAGTGTAAACGATCCTTTTTGCACCATTTTTCTGTCCGGCTCTTAAATTCAATTTTTCTTTAACATTAGAAATGTATAGAAATAGAATACATTGAAGCTGAGCTCTCTCAGCGATGCCCAAGCACAAACACATACGCTACTGGTGAGTAACAGCAGAGGGGAGCAAAGAGGAAATCTTACCCAGGAGGAGGTGGCACATTCCTGTTATAGTAGGTGCTATCATGTCCTTCAAGCCAATACAGAGCAGACCCTCATCTACAAGAGTGTACACAAAGAAAACTGCAAGGAAGATTAAAAACTGTGGCAGGTCTTTCATGATCAAAACCTATGGCTTCGGGGCATCCTTGTATTGCCAGGCTGTTAAATAGATTTTTCTTATTACAGTGCTTTTCCTTGCAAAGAAGCAATGTCCACAGCAAGGTCACTGTGAAAATTGCCTTTGAAGCCTGCTGCAAAAATGAGAAGATTACTAGGACTGAGATATTTTGTACTGGCAGAAGATTATTGAGCACGCATCGTGATCAGACAAAGGCAAAGCAAGCTGGTGCGCTGGCAGCTTATTCACTTAGAGAAGTGGGCTAAGAAAGTACCTGTCAGAGACCCCTTCCCAAAAGCCCTCCCGCTGTTTGTACACTGAGAAGCAAAGGCCTTACATAAAGTTGGGCTTGATTTTGTCTGCTTTGGTGATCTTCTATTGAAAAGCTTGGAGTGCCAAATTAACAGGGAGAGAGGGTCCTTCGCCAGGCTGTTAAGTGAATCAAGCCAGGAGGCACAGCTTGAAAAATGCCGGTCACAAGTGAAAGTGTCCCTATGTCCTTCTGAATGAGTGGCTGTGCAAACAGATGAGTGTTAATTATTGCTTTCCAGCAATACCTGAATTGAATGTTTCTTTTCAGAAATAGCCCAAATTAGTCAAAAGGTAACAACTGTGCAAACCATAGCTAAGTTTTGCTCTATAAGCGCAATCCCACGCACTCCTAAATTTCCACTGCTGCAGGTGAAAAGGGGCTCCCAGATCTGCTTTTACCCTCCCAAATCTGATCTTACCCTCGAGAGCAGTTCACTCTAGCCTTTCCAGCCATGCGAGGGGCTCTGAAGGCGTGACAGAAAGTAGTTGTCAAGTATTTAATCTGCCTGCTGGGGACCTGCTGAGAATTCCAGCTCCCTGCAGAGCGGTGGAGTCAGAAAAGAAACTGTTCTTGTGGGAATCGCAGCAAGTAGGTAGGCTGCTGTGTCCGTCACATTTCTTGAGAAAAAAATACAAAATCCTGGGTGGAAAAAAAATAGAACAAAGTGACAAAGTGCCCTTCCTTCTCTAGCAAGGAGAGGTACTCAAGCATTACTAGACCATATGGGAAGAAGCTCCCCTAAGCCAGCTATGTTCTTGCAAAACCCTGTTGCAAATGCACTGTTCGTATGAGGGATTCTTCCTTGCTTGTATTGTATTTCAAAGGTTTCATTTGGGAATAGAGAATTGTAATTTATTTATAGAGAAGAAAGAAGGCAACATGCAAAGCTCATATTTCAAATTCTCACTGATTTTACCGCTGAAAGGCTCTATTGAGAGTCAGCTGAAAATACTTGCCTTTAATGTGCATTGGGAAGAAACTGAGCATGTGACTAACAGATGCACATACAGGAGTTTTTCTTAAAAAAAACCATTTCCATTCCCCTTACATTTAAACAGGAATGTGTTTTGACCTACCATCTTAAAAGCCCTGTGGCTGGATTTTTGGGGTGAGAATATGAACGTCGTCTCTACTTCTGGCACAGCCAGGAGCCTTCTGGGGCAAGGCAGTTTCCCTTTGCATGGATTTCCCCATCTGCAAGACAGGGATGACAACTCCAGCCTAATCTGCTGAGTGCTGCAGGCTGGCAGCCATGAGCCAAATCATCACTTTAGAAGAAATATGTATGTGTTTATTATATGTAATGTAATAATGCAAAGTGCTGTGGTCAGATACTCAAATGAAGAACCTCATGGGCTCAAGAAAAGTGTGAGAAACAGGCTGTTAAAGCAGGGAAAAAAAAAAGAAAAAATCAGTTCATTTAGCCTTCCCGACCTCCTCTGCGTGGCAACCTGCTGCTGAGGACAGCTGAAGGAGATGCACTGAATCAGCACATCCCTCAGTTGCTTTGGCCACTCGCCCTCCTCGCCCACTCCTTGGGCTTCCCTGGCTATCGCTCCGTCTGTATTTATACCACGCTCCCCAGATACTGCAGTGGTCGCTGTGGTATAAATACTGCTAGACAGCTATATATCACTCTTGTCACTGAGCGGTCTGAGTATGGCACAAATATGATTTAGCAATGGGTCTCCGTGGTGGAAGGGAGGGGTCTGGGCTGCTTTCTGACACCACGACTTCTTCTATCACTGAACTCCTGCTTTGGGACTTTATGCCTGCATATATGTTGAGGGAAGTTGAGATAAACTTTGGGCAAACATCTTTCCTTAACGACAGTGTCATTTTGAGCCATGCCATGATAGACACGAAGCCTAAGTCTTGCTGCTCTTATAGCATCTTTGCATTGCGGAAGAGCACAGGGCTTCACAGGCCTGATAACACAGCTATTTAGTTTTTTGGCCAAAACTGGCTCCCCTCCTGGTGGTGCAGAGTGCTGACTTGAGACAGTCCTGCTTCATCTGCCTCCGCTTCTGCAAACACACACC
The DNA here is from genome assembly GCF_036417535.1 of Chlamydotis macqueenii. Taxonomy (NCBI): domain Eukaryota; kingdom Metazoa; phylum Chordata; class Aves; order Otidiformes; family Otididae; genus Chlamydotis; species Chlamydotis macqueenii. Next base: position 28,790,471 of record NC_141559.1, read on the forward strand.
TGGGGTTGGGCAGGTAAACCAGTTGCAATCAGCCCAGGAGAGAGAGATGATGGGCTCCTGGAGGGGTCATAGTGGTGGTCATGGTCAGGGTGGGGGACTTAAGCAGGGTGTACCCTGCTTTTAGCCACATGGACACTGGTTTTCACACTTTGCAGGTTCAGCATATGGAGAGATGAGTAGCATAGGAAAGTTTAAACAATTAAGGTGCACAGTGCATGTGCTGAGCTTCTCATCTTATTTTGTTTCATTTTCCAGAAAAAAAAAAAAAACCAGCATCTTTTTCCATTATGATATATGTGTGGATCTTGGAATAGCTTTATTGAAATGCTCAGACTACTTTAGGAGTCTCTACATAGGAAAACATGTGTAAAACTTATAACAGAGTTAGAAGAGAAGAAATAATACAGGGTTCTGCTTTAAATCTCTAGGAGTGTCCCTGAGGGAGGTGAATATAAAACACTGTGGTTTTATTTTGGAGAAAAGTTTCAACATCAGAACTGTAAAACACAAGAATTCAGGAGGCTGATTCTTCTTATCAACTTGTCTTCTTCTTTTATCAACTAAAAGTCTGACACTGTCCCCTCCAACTTCACTAAATTTGTGTGATTGTTTCTGGTAATTTAGCTGAGCAACCACACAGTGCAAGAAAGGAACGGGGGATAGTTTTAGTGAAGATAATTATTTATTGGAAAAGCTAAAATTTCTTCTGGTCCTTTAGTTAGGAAGCCAAATCAAAAATTTCAGGAGCCAGTCATCCATTTGGTTTTTGCACTGTGACATCTGTGCAGGCAAGTTTGAGAATGATATTTTAATTTCTGCTCTCTAAGCTGCTTTTTGAGGGGAGGTTGACGAGAAGAGCAAATACTGTATGCACAAATGAAGGTGCTTACTGCTTTGTTAGTAATCTTGAATATAATTTTTATGTAGTTATATGGAATAAAATAAGTCTAAAGGGAGTGGGCAGAGAGTAGAAGTAGCAGTGACAGTTTGTAATTTCTGTGAAGGGTATTGAAAAAATTCAGAAAGTCTTCCAGGTGATACTGAAAAGCTCCTCTACTAAGCGATTGCTCTGAACCCCCTCCCTCCCACTTGGGATAGCCTTGCAGCTGTCCAGATGAGCGATGAAGATGGCCTGTTGCCTAAATTTAAAGACCAGATTTCAATTTCTACAGCTGGGGTTAGCACATGATATCTGAAGCCAGAGGAGCGGAACAATGGAATTGTCCTTCTTGGCAGGGCTTTATCTGACAGCTATCGACTTGCCCAAAATTCCCTTGCCCATCACCTAGTCTGGATTATTTTTTTTTGTTTAATTTTTTAATGAGGAGAGAAACACAGATGGGATTTCAGCTAGCAGTTGTGCTCATTGTGCAGTTGCCATATTGCAGCATCCTCACCTCCTTCCGGCATCTTGTGAGCAGGAGGAGAAAACAAAGAATTGCAGATCAAACATGTTAACATGGCTGATGCTGTCCTTGCTTTGCATTCAGACCTTCAAACTGCCTTCCTTCAGGCTGTATGATGTGAGCAGAAAGAATGAGAGGTTCAGAGGGTCACATCCATGTCTTGGGGATTAGCCAGGGACTCCTGGTTTGCCTTTTTAGTGCAGGGTGAGCAGCCCTGTTTGCACCAGGCTGCATCCCTACCTTCTCCCCAAAGGCAGGATAAAGGGTAATTTTCTAGTCAAGACACTGTTAAGTCATTCATCGAAAACAGCGAAAGCACCAGCTTTGCCAAGGAGAGGGAAAATGCATTATTTGCTTGCTCTTCTGCATGAATTTTCTTAGCAGAAACTACCTGATGGGCATTTCAAGAGGGTGTCCAGGAAAGAGCAGCGAGCAGGTGCCAGCACAGGATTCTCCACGTTGCTTCCCGCCGGTCAGAAGGGCTCGCCGGAGCCTCTCTCTTTCCCTTGCTCTCCAGTGAAGGTTGCACGGGTTGGCATCTACACAGAGGGCCCCGGGGTTTTTCCTCCTGCAGCCCTGTGGAGTCGAGTTGGCTGAAGGGGAATGTGTTGGAGAGAAAGAGCAGGAGGAACTGGAATGAGGAAAACTTTTCATCTCAGTCACAGTTTTACAGCAGAATACATCTTTTTATTAAAAAAAAAAAAGATGATAACATTTTTACCTCTCCTAGCTTCTAATTTTAGCTTTAAACATCAGTCTTTTCCCCTAGTTGAAAAACATAGAGACCTTTTTTTTTCACATTAAAATATTTTCTTCCAAATGTCTTTTCACTCATTCTTTTGCTTGCCCTGTGGGCTCACACTTCGTCAAAACATCTGCAAACATCTGCAGCTTTGGTGGCTTGCAGGTGGTGTCACTACTGTAAAACTGTTCTGAACCATTAGCAGAGTCCAGGCTTTTTGACAGCAAGAGTAAGGTGTTCTCCTTGGCTTGTGCGGATACACAGCATAAAACAACAAAACCTAAGCCTTTAAGCATTTCTGTGGCACTAAGAAAATAATAGTAGCATGAGAGGAAGTGAAGGAGGTGAGAGCAGAAAATGATCTTCCAAACACTCTCCTTTTTCTTACTCTTTTAACTTCTTAACCAACTCTTTCACTGTATTTTAAATTATTTTACCTTGAAGCAGTAGCAAAGGAGAAATAATAGTTACTGAAAGAAAAACGCAAGCAATTGCATACTTTTTTTTTTAAACTAAGCATCAGAAAAGGATTTTGTTCCTTGTTACTTTAGAATGGATAAAATATATCTAAGTCTGAAACTGCTGGAGAGAAAAATTATGTGTGATTGATTTGTGCTTTGAGATTCCACACAGGGAAAGAACCTCCAAGTCACTGAAGCTCTCTGAGGTGAGGGGTGGCAGTGATGCCCTGGAGATGTGTTTCTGTAATGCCAGCAGAGCAAAGATGGACGACAGCAGCCCTGGGTGCTGAAGCAATGCACCAGCTCGCTCGGGGGGCTCAGGTGCTGGAACCGGGTTGACAGCTGGCGGGGGGCAAATGAAGGCAAAGGAAAGCTCGAGTATTTTCTTCCAGCATAGGACGTGCACCGTCAAACTTGCAAGCAAATGGGCGGGAGCCAGACAAAGTAGTGAACGAATAATTATAGAGTAGATAGGAACTAAAAGTACTGAAGAAGGAATGATGAAAGAAAGAAAAAATGCAGAGTAGAGAGGTGAGAGGCAGATAGCAAAAAAAAAAAAAAAGAAAGCCCAGAGCCTAGCTGTAGTCCTAGCAAGTACTTTGTCTGGACTATATTTAAATAGCTTTCAGTATCTGTGGGTCATGGTATAAACAGCTGCTCCTCCTCAAGGCTAATGTCATTGAGGAGAAAAACAAAATGGGAATTTGTAAACACGTGTCAATCTGGGGGCTCCTAATACAGCCTATATGTTAAGGATATTAGATTAATTTGCTTCTGGTTTTGAGTAGGGATTAGTATTACCATTTCCAGAATGGTGGTAGGGAATCTATATTTTCTTTAAAATGAAAATAAAAATCTTAATCATAGGCTTAATTAAAATGATATAGCTATTTAATCTTAATGCTAAGCATCTCCAGACCAGTATAGAGTCTGCAGTAGATGAGCTGGGCCTCCACCGCAAGTCTGTAGCTTCAACAATGATGATGATGTCCCCATGTGAGTGTGTACCTGTATCCAAGAGGAGGAAAACACCAGTAGGCAGGGGCTGGGGGAAGCTGTTTGAAGTAGGTGCAGGCATATGGACCTGCCTGCAAGGTGCTGCCTGGGTGCTGGGCGAGTAGTAAGCTGGTAGATATCTGGAACATGAGAATTTGCTATTTTTAGAGTTTATGTGTCCAAAAGGGACTGTACCTTGGAAAACACAGGGATTACACAAAGCTTTATTGGTTGCATGGTTGGGAAGCAGGACAGGGATTGTGTTAGCTTAACGCAATGCAAAAATGGTGCCCATCATTCTCCATGTGGCACTGCAGAGGGAGGATCTGGGATCTGGGAGGAATGGTCACTTTTAACAGATGGAGGCAACCCTCTTGCTAGTCTCAATAGCAGAAGCACAAATGGCTTATCTCTGTTGTTTTATGGGCCAGAGCAAAAGAGTGAAGGATTTCAGAAACATGAGGGAGCCAGAGGTATTCAGGCTCTACCAGAAGTGTGGCCTGGAGGCCACTGACAGCCATGATGTGGGGGAGGCAGAGGGTGAACTCAAGAGGTGTCTGATGGCGGGGGGCAAAGCAAGCTAGTGAGACCCTGCTTGGCACTTGTTACCCTGAGCATCCACCCATGCTGGAGAATTTCATGGTGGGTGGATGTGACAATGCACAGCAGCACCTCAACCAAGGTCCTTACCCTGCAAGGACAAAGCGAGGTTCGGTGTTTGGAGGAACCAGCTCTCTCTGCGGGTCATTTCAATCCAACAGCTGCCAGGTCTGTGCGTCCATCGTCCCAGATGCCACCGCTGCTGAGCTCCCCAGGGACGGGGCTCGTGTGATATTTAGAGAGCAGCGTATGTATCGCCTTTCCTCACAGCTCAGTCTGGCGAGGCACAGGAGGTGATCTGGCACGGGAGGTGATCGAGCAGAGGAATTTCATCCTCCAAGGCTTGTCTGCCCTGTGGGGGTATTTCTGTTTGGATGAACTAGTGTACAGAAGGGTAATATTAAATGTTGGCATATAAGCATACATGTTAAAACATCGTAGGAAAATTAAGGTCAGAAGGGGCCTCTGGAGATCATCTAGTTCAACCTCCCTCCATAAGGCTGTTGCCCACCATCTGTGCAGCTATCAAGGGTTCTTGTATGAGATTTTCAAAACAGTTTTTGTTAGCGCAGTAACTGCATCATAATTAGCTCATTATATAGCCATAAAAAGCAAGGATGATGATAATAATTGGGAGGAACGAGAAGACAAAATATCAGAGCCTTTAACTCTTAATCCTCAGCAACACTTGAGTTAAACCAGAACTTTGAATCCCTAATGTTATCCACTGATATGTGCAGGTTTGCGTCTTACCTTTTGGTAAGTAGTCAAAATATGTTATGCATTCAAAATTAGTTACGGAGTCAGAAAGTGTACTGCCTTAAGGAGTTAAATAGTGCTTGTTCACACTGGATTTGCAGACTTTATTTTCCAAGTAGTGAAGAGGATGTGGAAAAATGCTATTTTTTTTTTTGTGAGAATAGTGAAAGCGTAATTGCAGAACCTTGTATCATGAATAATATGCTTATTTTTGGAAATAACTGAGGGTCAAACAGCCTTTAAAGACAGGAAATGCGAGACAATGGATAACCCGTACTGTCCATATCGTATGACACAAGAAGAACAAGAAAATATTATTAAGGAAGTCTTGCAGAAACATCTTTCTTTCGACATAACCCTTCTCTGTTTGTATATACATATATTCACACATCCTTTTCTAATACTCTTGTGTTTTCTGTGTAGTACAAGCATTCTTGCTGATTTAGGAAATGTTTGTGCTTTTTTATGATTTGTACTCCATTGTCCATTTTGAATCCTGTTAATCTGACTAGGATGCTGATACCTGAAGGAGCATGTTGCCTTTGTGTGTAGAGCAGCAGTTGCCTTTGTGTGTAGAGGGGTGAATAATGTCACACGATTTACTGCAGACGTTAGTGTGGTGAGAAGCTGGAGCCTGGCATCTGGAGCAGAAGAGGGCTCAGCACAGCACAGTGCTGAAAGCAGATTGGAAAAAAAAAAAAGCCTCAGAAAAAATAACCTGAGCAAGAACCAGATGTAATTCAGACAAGCCCTGTGCAGCCTCGCTTCCCTATGTTCTTTCTTCCCTGCCTAACACCTCTGTCCCAGTATTTTGCTCCCTGAGAAAGCAGGTAGTTTGAGATGTAAATTAAAGTTTGCATACCTAATAGCACATCATAGCTCGCCATGTGGCAAGGGGGAAAATGTAGCCTTGGATTTGGGTAACCAGCCTTTTGAAGAAGCACTGTAGGAAGCTCTGTGATGGTATCAGCAGGTAGCTCTGATTTATGTGTGACATAACCGGTTGTGGTTTCTTCCCAGAGGGATATCTGCATCTAAAAATAAACATGGCACAGTTTGTGTTTTTGGCAAGATAGTGCAAATACTTTTTAAATTACTCTGTTCACTAGAAAACAATTGCGCTTCATCCTCTGACAAGCGCCGGCACCTGCTGCCGTCTGGAGTTTATTTACAGGGTGAATCATCAGTGGGGCCTTGAAGTGCCGTCGGTCCATGTTAGGCTCTGGAGACCTGGAACACACGAAGACCTGGCCTTGTATGGACTCCACCTGGAAACCTATCTTCTGCTGTAGCATCTGAATCTTTGTTTTGTTCCTCACCCTATGTCCCTCCCATGGGAAGGGAATATAACCTGCATATCCAAACGATGGAGTCCATCCTGCTGTGGCTGTGGTTTCCGTTCCCTCAAGGGCAGTGGGCTCTTCATATGGCTCTGCCCATCTAGTTGCTGAGGACCTAGCTTTCCAGCTTGCCATCTCACTGTGCGGAAGCCAAGCACCAAGCAATCTTTGCAGCCCTGCGGTCTGTAAAGGAAATGAATGAAACGTGACCAGATCCATGATCGAAAAGAGCAGTGAAAGGATATTTCTGTACAAAGACATATAAGCTTTTCTCATCAAAAACATGGCAAAAGCCAGTCTGTCCTGTTACTTTCAGAGGACTTGTATGTGTTACATTATTCCCCAGTCCACCAGGGGCTTTGCAATCATAATCTGGTCTTTAATTATTTCCGCATGCATTTTGCCATATTGAAAAAAAATTATTTACAACATAGAGCTCTAAGGATCATAAATGCCTCTCCCTCAGAGCTGCAGAAACTCAATACTTCTAAATGCCCTTGGATGTGAACAACACTGCACAGTAGGCACTAAATGTTATTATAGTAGCATTTACTCAGCTAGGCTGGCCTGTTTAATGAGGGGCATGTTAAAAAATATATCGATACTCTGACTTCCTTAGGAAAGGGAGTGGAAGGTAAGTCATGATGTGGCATGGTTTCCCAGACTGTAGGGAGAAAAGCTGCATAAACTCCAGGTGTTTGTGTGGCTGTATGCATTGGCAATAAATTCAGGGGGTTTCCTATGGCCAAAGAGCACGTGTGCAAGGGAGCAGGGTGTCGAGACACTAAAGTTAACGCCAAATAAGCTAGGTCTGGAGTCAGATGCAATATAGGCGAAGAACTATGCTGTACCGAAGCACTGTGCTGGAGATATCTGCCATGGCTGAGATGCATGTGGTTACAGCCTGATACAGTCCTTGCCTCTGGGGCCTGTGCTGCGGTTCAGCAAGGTCGTGAGGTGTAGGTATCTGTAAGGATCGGGGGGGCCTGCACAGAGTGGGCATGTTCTGGGTGTCCTTGCGTACCTCTCGTTGTGCACGCTGCTCCCGTGTCCAAAGCTGGAGGCTCTCAAATAGCTCCCTGAGAGCTGGACATGCACCCTGTGCTCCTGTACTGAGACAAGACAGCTGCAACTCATCTCTCTTCCCCTTTGCCACCTACAGCAGCGAGGCACGGCTGGCAAGGGTCTCGCTCTCCTTAAAATTCCCAAATGTCTTTTGCCTTGAATGAACGTGACCCACCTAGACCTCGATTAGATGTCTACCACCCACGATCCTCTTGAGCACGACATTTTGATATGATTGACTTAAACCCTGAGAGCTTCAAGCCTGCTCTTCCTGACACGGATTAGTGCTGCTAAAATATGGGCACAACAGATGTCTTGTCTGTCCCACAGGTGCCAATCTACCCCTTAGGTGCCCCTAAGCACATCTCCCTTGTTGCCATTTAGCAAAGGACTCTGCAAGGTCCCTGCAGACACTGGGCCCATCCTGAAGAACTGCTAAAAATCTGCGCTGACGCATTAGCTCGTTTGAAATGTGATTACAGCACGCAGTATTGCAAGGACTTGCCTGTAAAAGGCAAATGTCTAAACTGAATGTAAGCTGTAAGTTACAGCTGGGAGACAAAAGGTGTTGGAGAAATCCTTAACAAACTGAATTTCTCTGGGACTTCCCATAGGGCCATCATCCCAGTTTGAAAAAGTTCAAGTAAAGCAAGTTGCCATCCTTACTCAGCAAAAGCAAAAGGAGCCCAGCTTTGCCTCATTGTAGGCAAAAGTAGGCGAGCTTTTGGGCAGAGGTCACTTCTAATCTCTCAGTGGGAAATGGTGCCTTCTGTCTCTTTGTTCTGTATATAAAGTTTTAAAGCAACTGAGCAAAGGACTCTAATTTAGGACCAGCACAGCAGAAGGAAGAGGCCACTGAAGCCTCGTGGGGACCTTCCAGCTAGAAATGTTTCGTCTGCCCTTCCTCTGCACCACTGCGCAAGCAGGCCCCACGAAGGACCCAAGCACAGCCTAGCCACATTCAGGTGAGAGAACAAAGCCAGCCACGCTCACACTCTTCATCAAAACCCAGAAACAGGAGCCATCATGCCAATTGCCCCACTGCCAGGGTGCACAGGCAACTCTGCTCCTGTGCCTGCCGGTGTTCATATTGGAATGGGTCCTGCTGCTTTTTATAGTTAGAGATGGGTTTTGCTGGATGAAATTCTTGATCATGGAAATGTGCAGGAAGCTTCAGAATCTGAGAAAATCGTATTTTGCCTGAACACAACATTTGTGTGGTCTGTGGCTCAAACCAGCAGAAAAGGCTTCTTTTCTTCAAGTGGTTTAAGCAAAACTGTGTTTCTTTTTCTTATAGGTTTAATTGAAAATTACAAAGGGAGGAACTGGATCAGACAGATTAAATCCAAATTTAAAATGAAATGTCCTCAGAGCTGCCTGTTCGATGCCTGCAGTCTAGCAGGATGTGTGCCAGGTTTACTCCAATCACTTCACTTTCTGTCCTTGCTGCCTCCATTTCAGCCCCTCAAAGCTTTTGCTGGGGCTCTTCTGTGAGGTTTGGACTCAGATTTTCCAGCACCCAGCCTAGCTGGGGCCCTGTCCTGAACAGAGACTTTGGCAGGGACCACAGTATTGGCAAGGACAACTGCAGCAGGGCACCTGTTCTGCTTAAAAGAGCAAAGATGCTCCATTTCGAGGTCTGCTAACTTGCCAATTGCTCATCTGATGTGCAGAGATACTACATGAGTTTGATGTGCTGAAGCCATTCAGGTTAATAACCTGTAATAGGTGCAGACGAAAAGGAACAGAAAGTCCTATGTGGTGTTTTGCAAAATGCCAAGTCTGCATTTCGGGCATCACAAAACTTGAGGCTATTTGGAGTCAGGATTTTAGTTGGGTGCCTTTAGTTTGGCAGTAAAACTCTTCTCAAATTCCTGACCTGGATCCAAGGAGGTGTTTCAAATTAAATCTTGAAATTCTGAAATCACATATCTTGTTCTAGGCTGCCTTCAAGTGCAGGAGATGAATTTTGTCAGGATGCTGGTAAAGTCAGCTGCTTCTAGCTCAGGGCTCTGCGAATGTCTACTGAAGGTCAGAATATTCTTCCTGATGGTTATCCATGCTCCTCGGATGTAATGAGAGATTAACAAAAGCACAGGCTCTGTTCTGCTCCACATGCTAATCTGAGAGCGGTGAAGGTATTGCACCAGAGATTTCCTCCCATCTGACAGCTCTAAGAGCACACTCTCTATAGAGAGCTCGCTTTCGATATAGAAACATCACATGAACTTCACACTTACTAGATTTTACTAGCCAGTTTTTGACATCCTTCCTGATGGCTCTACCACATCACCATCCTATCTTGTACTGAGATGTATTTCAGCCCTGTCCAGCTGGCCAGGGATGATGGGGATTATTGCTATGGCACACTGCACTTAAAATTAGGCTGAGAAGAGCTGGTAAATGCTGCCTGGCCAATACAAATCCAGCCTGGTATGTTGCCATGCTTTTTGTTTAGAAACTTGAAATCCTCTTATGCTTTAGGGAGTTCAGATAACACCAAGCTGGGAGGATATCTCTATCCTGTGCCTGGTGCAAATGCTGGAGCAGCACTGCAGGTTGTTCAGCAGGTGGAGTGAGCCTTTGGTTCTGTTTTCACACTTGTGTAAATCTGGAGATATGCTGCAAAGCCAACAGGCCAGACACTCCTCTGGTCAAAGTGGGAGAAGGTTGGCCTTGTACTGGTGTCAGGGATACCTGCTCAGTGGGAAGTGCCCAGGTATGAGACCAGGACCTACTTTTATTTCTGTAGTTTTGCAAATAAAAAAGCAAACTTTTTCTTAAAAGGATGTTGCCTTCTCTGTCTGTGTTTTACTTCTATGTGTGCAACCAACTGTATGTTATTTTAAATTGTAATTTTTATTAACAATTCTGCTCTTTTGTTCTGCCTTGCTGACCAGCTGTTACAGCCATAAAGTACTGACAACCGCTTTGCATTAAAGAAGATCAGATAATCCATATTCTGGTAGGTCAGCTGACTGCTCAGGAAATGACAGCCTTATTCTCTCAGGGGTTATGAATATTCATATCAGGGAAACGCTCTGCACAGAAACAGCACCAAGGTTATACAATTGCAGAAAACTTTGTAAAGCATTATCAGAAATACTAATAGCTCTGCTGACTTTTCTTATTGCTAATGGGGGAGGTTCCCCCTAAAACAAAGCCAGAGCATTTGACTTAAGTGTTATACTGTGTCATCCTCTGATAAGCAGGGGGGAAAAAAAGCTATTTCTTGAATTTTCAGTGTTTTTGAGATGCTCTTTCAACACAGGTGCATTTTTAATATGCTCTTACTAAGTATTTGTTCACTCCTTCTAGTACTTAAATTTATAAACAAGAAAATAAAGTCTGTGCAGAATGTAGTAGAGGACAAACATGTCTTCACCTCTTGCAGCAGCATACTGTGACAGTGTTGAATTTTCAGCTACCCAATAATTTCCTGAGTAACAAATCCTGGGAGCCAAACTAATTTGTTAAAAAGGAGAATGCAATGAACTTCCTCCACACTTGTACCCAGAGACCTCTCTGCAAAAGCCCAGTGTAAGTGGTCTTCAGAGGGCATTAATGCATGCGGGGGTGAGAAAGCTTTTGTACGTGTATCTCTGTCTTGTCTGTTTGGCTTCTATGCCAACTTCAAAGCCATCTGCTCTAGGGTAGAAAAGCCTGCCTAACAGACGAAGGCAGCTGCCATGAAAGTTTTTGCATGCTGATCTCTTGGATACTTCTCCTGTAACCTTGGATGACCATCTTTTCTAGGTAAAGAGAGAGAACATGAACCTCTGGGTTAAGATCTGATAAATCGTGCCTTTCCCCTCAACATATGTGATTAGTTATATCGCTCCTAGTAAGCAATGGACTAAATTGCGTAACTTGAGAGCCTGGCCGCGTACATTAGAGATCAGCATTGGTCTGCTCAGCTCGATCTATGGGCTATACTCTCTCCGTCGCTGCACAGGTCTTCTCAGGTTGCCATCACATCCCTGTAACTGTTTTTTTGCTATATCTGATCACTAAAAACAACTGTGCAGCCCAAACAGGATATGTGTTAACTAGGACTTTATCGTCAAGTGATGCCTGACTTTAGCTTGGATCACTTTAAGTGCCCACCCTCTTCAACATATCCACAGGAGGAGGTATGGAGGTTTCAGCTGAGAGCAGTGGTTTGTCCAGAAAGATCAGTGTGTGATTTCTTTTATCAGAAAGTGATAGAAAATCATTACTCTGCCTGCTTTATTTTCACTTCATATAACCTACTGCATGGAAAGTCAACTGTCTTGGACTGCCAGTGTACCAGAATAAGACCTTCGTGGACTCATTTTTCCAGCACAGAGATGAATATGCACTCATTGAACACATTTGAACCAGGGCTCAGGAGTTCATTCAAGCTAAATATATCATTGCAGTGCTGTTCAAGGTGTCAGGCACTAAGCTTATATATGACTATTTTTTTTCCATACAAATGCACTTTAATGGTTTGACACCATTCACAAAACCAGCTCAAAGCACAAACTGGTTTTTATTTGCATTCCTTTTAACTACATAGGCTGAGTGAGACCACAAGTCCCAGTTCAGATGGAGCTACCCATCTGGCAGATCTTTTTTACTGAAACCCAGCAGTGAGTTTCTAGTACATCACGTACTTCTCTGAGTCCCTAAAAAAATTTCAGGGCAGCACTCCCTCTGGAAACCCCATTTGCTTTTCCTCATAAATGGGAAGGAAGACAGTTAGGGCCAGATGGGGAAGTTTGTGCTACATGCCTTTGTGCACGGAAGTGACCTGTCTGAACTAAGAAGCTAATTACTGCAGGTTAATGACAGAGCAACTGGCACTTTAGGTGTGTTGAATTCCCCCTTTGCTGCCTAGTCAAGGAGCCTGCGCTCCCAGTTTGAGCAGCTTGACCAAGTTCCTGGTGCGAAGTGGGATGAATTACAGATCAGTGGACCTCAACATTTGGCTAGAGAGGCATTAAAGTGAAGGAGTCTCCCTGAAGTCTTTTCAACCTTAAAAATTAGGCTCAGAGATTTCTAAGGGCATACTGCCGGTTTTGCATCAGATAATTTTGGATTTAGGGGGTTGGTAAGGTTGCTGTTGGTTTTGGTTTTGTTTTCTGTTCTTTAATGTTTGTGGAAGAATCTTATTCTAGACACATTTTCTCCCATCTGTGCCTAGACCTGGCAGGGTCAGGAAACAAGAATGACAATATGTAAAGTAACTGTAAAGGGATAAAACTCAGATAAGTTTCAGTTTTCCAATCTTCTCAAGCATAAGCAGCAGGTGAGAAACAGCTTTTGTGAAAAAATCTAGGCTCTTTCTTTTTTTTTTTTTTTTAGTTTTTAATCTCTTTTACATCACAAGTACTAAAACAAGCAAATAAAATCTCTCTGATGAGGAGCACATTCCCAGGTTTGGCCTTTGAGGGTCTTCTGTGTTGCAGAGGGGACTGTGACATGGTGATGAGACAAAAAATGCTCGCACAAGGATACCTAAAGGCGACATATCCAGCCAAACTTACCCTCTCTGCTTTTGCAGATGAACGAATGGCTGTTCTGGTTCAGCATCCCAGCTGGCCAATTTAAAGCTAGCTCAAGTATCTCTGTGCGACGTGCTACCCTGCAGCCACAAGCTAATATATTTGTTACTGCTGTCACTGTGTAGTAATCTTTTGTGTCATCTAAGCTTGTACTAATAGTATAGGAAAGAAAGCAATTACTAGAGTGTAGCCAAACAAGATTCCCAGCTGGTCATTTATTTACTGAACACTTCAGATCTATTTGTTATCAGGTTAAATTCAGCAAACAGTTTAAGCTGGAAAAAAGAGGAAGAGAGAGTAGTTCGTGTTTAAATTTTCTGAAAGAAAAAAAAAGGTTTTTTGTTTTGTTTTGTCAGTCTCAATTCACGGGGAGGTTTGGAAACTGCCCACAGACAGGAGGGAGAAATCTTTCCATCTCATTTCCCTCAACCTAGAGACTTAGCCAAAGCAGAAGATGATCCATGCTCAGTTGCATGATTCCCCAGCCATGGTGTCCCAGGGTGGGTGGAGGGATAGGAACCCACCTGGCAACTGCAAGAGCCTCTGAGCAGAAGAGGTTTGTTTGGAGGGTGAGCATTGCCCTGTGGGGTCAGTTTGCCCCAAGGCTCTGGGGCTGAGGGAAGAGAAAGACCCTGTGGCGTCCACTTCCCAGGCTGTACAGAGACCCCATCGCCCCAGCGGGTTTGCACGCCAGCCCTCTTCGCTGAGGAACTGCAAACGTGCTTTGGTCAGAAAGTCAACAAATACATCAACATTCCGTCAGAGTGTCTCCACAACAGCCAGTATTTGCCCCAGATTCACCCTGCCTCATTACTGGGATGAGCCATTGATTAATTGAGAACCTCCCTGAAGGTAAGACTGGAGGACAAGGTTTGTGCGTGCTGCGGAGGGGAGGATTCACAGGAAAGTGCCAAGGGGGACACAGTTAGTGTCTGCCTGGCCCGGGGATCTGAATCGCAGGGATTTCAGAGAGCTCATCGCTTCCTGGGAAGCGCTCAACACCTCGCAGGATCAGGCCTGCGTGCAGAGGGCCTGACTAAACCCCACGCTCCAGGTGCTGAAACACCACCAGCATTTTCAAGATACTGCAGTAAAAGGAAATAGTAGGCCTAGTTAGAGAACCTTGCACTACTTGGAGAAAACAGAGTAGATAATTTTTATGTTTAAAATGTTCCTATTTCTCCTAAATCACTGTTGATTACAGGAACTGTAGGAAACACAGAACTATATAAGCAAAAACCTAGCATAGCTATAGATAGATAGCTTTACATTATGTATGTAATGTTTTACATTACCTATAGATAGGTATTACGCTATAGCATATCTATAGCTATGTTTTACGTATTGTATGTATCGTATGTTTTACGATATTGTATGTTTTGAGGCCAAAGCTTGAAATTGCAGTTCAATGAAAATTGCATTATTCTTCAGCATAACAAGAGCGGCCGAGTTGATGAAGGATGTGTCCAGGGGCTTGCAGTCTTCTAGATGGTGAATTAACTTACTGCACAAGGATCAGGACAAAGTGAAAAAAAAAAAAAAAAAAAAAAAAACAAGCCAAAAAAAAAAAACCCAGCTGTTGACACTGCTTTTTGAAGACACAGTATTAAGATGAGAGATTTTTACATTGCAAGGGAAAAGTGCTTTTGCTCTGGTTAGACACACAATGCCTGTTCTCAGGGTGCACAGCTAAGGTTGTGCAGGCTGTGCTTGTCTGCATCTCTGTTCAAAGTCTACATGTGACTATAAGCTCTTCCGGACAGGTTGTCCTCCTGTAGTACCAGAGAGAAATGCAGTTTCTCCAAGTTAAAACTGTGTTAAAGTATGTGTAACAACTCTTACTATTTCTGTTTCTGAGGCTAGCTATTAAGAATTGATGGTTTATATATATTTTTTTGCAAAGTATGGACATTAAAATTTGTATAACTTTCAATTATATATACTGCAGAAAAATATGTAAAACTTTTGGAAGATAAGATTACAGAATAATGCCTGACTTACATAAATAACCTTTTCTTACCCCAGTTGTTCAGCTAAATGTGGGGGGGCTCCTTACACAAGTAAGCATTTCTCATCTCAGTGAGATTTGGCAGGATCAAGGACAAAATTCAAAATAAAATAAAAAAAAAAGTAG
Source organism: Chlamydotis macqueenii (assembly GCF_036417535.1). Taxonomy (NCBI): domain Eukaryota; kingdom Metazoa; phylum Chordata; class Aves; order Otidiformes; family Otididae; genus Chlamydotis; species Chlamydotis macqueenii. Next base: position 28,805,505 of record NC_141559.1, read on the forward strand.
TCCAATTTAAATAAATCCCTTGTTCTAGTATTACTTGGCTTCAGCCAAGCTATCATTTTCCAGCCTCATAAAACTGTCATGTCATTAGCGTTTTGGGATGATCTCCTTATAAACCTGACCTTTACAATGGATTTTGCACCTGGATTTAAAAATCTCATTCTTACTTTCCCCAGCAGTTGCCTTGTGTACTGACTAAAGGAAGTCAGACGGGAGCTGGTTGAATTTATAACTCCTCATTATGTAGCCAGCTTCTCACCTGTAATTCTTTAATTTGTAAGCTAAGCGAGCCAGTGGAGAGACATACACAAAAAGTATGTAAGTGACCTTAATTCCAGGCAGGCGGATCGTATGTGGTTCATAATGGTGTTTATTGAGCTCCCCTATATATAGAAACTCCAGCCCAAGAGAGGCTTCACTCCAAGGGCTGCTTGATCCTCCTTTTCATCGCCATGTGGTGGGAGGCACTTTAGCTGGCTTTTACTGTAAGCCCAGGGAGAAATACCCCCAAGACGTTTGCTGCACGAACTTCAGCTCGGTGACCAAACATAGGCCCTGTGGCAGGGAGGTGTGCATAACCAACAGGGATCACCTTTCACGTAGCCCTCTAAACATTATTTATTGAACGCTGTGAGCAAATTAATCCCAATCCGATGCTGGCTGCTCTCCAAAGCATGGCAATTTCATGTTACAGGCTCACGACACCAGATTCGCAATTTACTGCTTGGGCACGCATTCGGCTGTAGGAGCTCTTCTACATCAACAAATTGTTGCCAGAATTCAAAACCCCTCTGCAAAACAGTTGATTGCATAAAGGGACGGTGTTATCCAATATAAAATTCAGCCCGTCTTTTTGCATTTCTAAATCTAAAGTAAGTGAAAAACAATGGTACCACTTTATGTTTTCATGTGATGGCCCCATGCCAATTAAAAATGGATTTTCTTTTAAAATAAATTAATAAACTAGGAGAAAATTAATAAAAATATTAAATATAAATAATAATTTATTTTAAATATAATACAAAACATAATAAAAATATAAAAAAATATAATCCTGTTACATTCAAGAGATCATTCCTTGTTTTCCCATGTCCAAACACTCTGAACTACGAAGAAGACAGGTTTTAAGCCTGAACCTTTCAGGTCAAGTCTACCCCTATAAATAATCAGTTTTGTGTAATTATAATGAATGGTCATAAATCAACTCTCTTGTCCCCCCACCAGCTTGACTGATAACACCTCAAGGAAAGGTCACAGTTTCAAGTTTTGTGGCAATCGTCTCCACACTCCCAATAATCAGATACATCTGCAGTTCTCGGGTTACCTGATAATACTGTACAAAGAATAGGGTCACTGCAGAAAGTTCATTTCCAAAGGCAGGCCCATGATGGGAGAGTTGAGCGGAAACAGCAACCTGGGAGAGGTGGTCCTGTGGAAGAGGGACCTCAAGAGACCTGAGGGAAGCAGCAGCAAAGTTGAAATCAGTTGGTGTAACTTCAGTTCCTGGAGAAACACTGGCACAAACATGCAATCTGTAGGTCCTTGAAAGACAACAAACAGCTACATAACAGGAAACATGAGTTTGATAGGGTTTGCTCTTGATAAGTCCCTCTAAGTTCCTTCTAAAACAGAGCAATGGGCTTTGAAGAGAGAGCAGAAATGGCATTTGGCTTTGGTATGGTGTGATACTCTTCTTTTAGCCAGCTAGGGAAGCACTGTGCAGGTGAAGTTATGAGGTGGGAAATGACTCTTAGATCATGCTTGAAGGTCAGTTACAAAAACTGCATCATTTGTATTAGTAGCAAACTTACAGAAGGTCAACATGGTTGCGTTTGTTCGGTATTTTCATTAGTAACTGGAGGATGAATGGAAAACGTGCTCGCAGCAGGGCCTGAGCTGAAGGATACGGCCACGCCAACATGAAAATGGCAGATGTTGCTCAGGGGTGTATGAGCAGGACACAGTCATCCCTCCCCTCTTCTCACCAGGGCTGAGGCTCCACCTTCCATCTTGTGGCCACTTCCTTGCACTGCACATACAGATGTGCTAGAGAAAGTCTGGAGAGCATCGATGAGAGATCTAGCAGGTATGTCCCACAGGCAAAGGTTAAGTGAATTAGAGCTGTTAGGCCTAGTGAAAAGAAGGAGAGTGAAGGAAACACACTGTCCACCCTTAGATATGAAAAATCTGCGGCATAGAGAGTGGGAATCATCTCTTCTTCCATCTGTGGCAGAAACAATGGCTGTAAAGCAAGGAGGAGTCAGATAGACCTGAGAGCGTCTTTCTGATGGTATATGGATACTCTGATACCAGGGGAGATGGCCTGGGGAAGCTGTGAAGTCTCTGCAAGCAGAAATTTGCCAGGACAGGCTGGATAGGCACCTGTCAGGATGTTCGTGAAGGCAATAAAGTGTTTATAAATAGTCTTATTCAACATGTTCCTGCAGTTTGCATGTGCTATTGCTGTCAACGTGTAATAGCCAGCAGAATATTATCTTGTATCAGTGACATTATAGACACTGTTTAACCTGACACATGCAAAAGTCAGCAAGTATTTAATGTATTTCGTCTGAGTAGCAGACTCCCCATATAAATACATGAACTCATATTTAGACTGTATTTGCAGCACGGCTGAAAAGTACCAAAGAAATCTAAGCTCGTTCTGGGATTGTGTTCCTGTCTGTTTGTTTTGGCATGAGATTTTGGAAATCTCATGGTCTGGAAAAGAAGGATGAGTAGTGAGGGGGAGGATCTGTTTTAAAAATATATGCATCTTCTGCAGACCTTGTAAGGCATCCAGTGGGAGCTGCTTATAGTGAGGGCCAGAGAGAGCCACAGGGTTGGGCTGGTTGTTTTGGTTTGGCTTTTTTTTTTTGTCATTTAACAAGCACTTCAGCCACCGATTCTTGCAGGGGCTCAGTTACATGGGAGCGCACTGTGGAGCATAAGGCAATGGCCAGAACACAATCCCATCTCATCCTGGAAGGAAAAGTGGCCTCCCATTTGGAGGACCATGCCAAGGCCTTTGAATCCTGCAAGCTCAAGCACTCTGGTTAGGGTCTTGAAATACACCCAGCCCCAGAGTTTCTTTCCTGAGCAGAGAATCTGACTTTCTCTAAAAGGGAGAGGTCTACCAGGAAGGAGCCCACATATGGTTTACATTTGCAGGTTGAGTGTTTAGAAGAGCCCCTCGATCTCTCCAACAGGCTTAGGATGGAAAAGGAAAGATTCCTTCAGCTGCAGTAGTCTTCTCTGTGCGAGAAGGGATTAACTCATCCAGATGTTGGTTTCTACTTAGGATTCAATACTTTGTCAGCCAGGCCCTTGCTAAACCCCAGAAGATACATCATTTTAGTGCAAGCTACAAAAATTTCATTTTATTTCCACTAGGGTTTGTTAGAAAGTTTCCATACCATGTGTGGGTATTGTATTTCCTTTCAATATATCTGGTAGCACTTACAGATTTATAATGTGTGCTGGGCTTCGCTGTTTATTGCTAAACCACAGGTCCCCTTCTCCTTTCCCAAAGTGGCTTTTGCTCCCTCCTTCTCTGGTACTAGTCCTGAGGGCAAATCAGGGTGCTGTTTTCAATTTTCCTTTCTCCTGAACACACACATCTAAACTCTAGCCAAAGATTTATTTGCTTTGATTTCAAAGACGATGTCTACCACAAAGCTATTGACAGGGTGCAATACTACCAAAAAAACTGAGAGAAAAATTGAATCCAGCAGTATTCAAATACTACTCAAAAGAGAGTAATCAGCCAAAATTAAAGCTTCTTCTATGACTGTATCATTTTTCATCTCTCTCTGAACCTAAAGTGAAACAAAGTCTTTTGCTGCGTGCAGAGTTTCCTTATTTTCTGCAAAAGCCATCATTTCTTTCCACGTGAGAAGCATAACCTCTCCCGCCCGCTGTCTTTGTTACTGGAACTGCGTCTGTCTTCTCTGTGCAAATAATATTTTTATTTTCCTTCTGTATCAGCCTGATTTTATTAATGTCTTTATGATTTCAGTATTTCTACTTCAGTTTTTAAAAACTGTGACTCAGCACTGTAAGAACTAAAATGTGTAACACACTATTAATGTTTCTTAATGTTAATTAACAAATTAATATTTTCAGCCTATCTGACTTTTTCCCATCACCTTTACCTGTCTGATCTAACCTTGTATTAGCAAAGGCCAGAATGTGGCTAAACAGCATCTGTTGTTATTTTTAACAGTAAGAGCTGGAAAGTAGAGTACCTGTTATGTTACAAAAGGCATTAAACATACAGATTTTGTGTGGTTGTCGGGACAGCTTCAGTAACACTTCACAGAAGATTTGGATGCAGAAATCTTAGACATTGGTAGCTTTAGTGAGTAAGAGAGATTTAAAAGTGGAAAACACAAAAGAGTAATTAGTGTTAATGAACACCTCAACTGAGTATTGTTATGATCATAAGGACGACATGTGTTAGTTACTGATATCCAACATTATTAAGTAAAATCACACTGACGATTATTAATCAATAGAGATGTCTTGCCAGCATCGAGCGAGAAATTGCTATTTGTAAGAAGGCGTGATGGAGGCACAGTTTTCCTGTGTATTTTTGACTGGGAACAAACACGTCTGTCACTTTACTTCTGCTTGCTGTAGGGTTTGTCTGGCAACAGTAATAGATACAAAAAAGTTGGAAAAAAAAACCCATCGACACCTTTGCAAAGCTGTTGAAGAGCTTTGATCCTTTGTAAGGCAGCCGTACAGGGGAGCAGCCCTGGGGAGCCAGTCCTTGGGTTCAAGCCACATGCCCAAGCTTTGGATACGATGCACGGGGGCTATTAGGCACCTCTGAAACAGGCTCTACAAAAGCCGACACTAAGGTAGCTAAGAGGAAAGGCTGAGGAGAAGGAATTAAGCTTAAACCCCTGTGGAATTTTACACTTTGCTCAGGGCCAGACTTGCAGCAAAGCATCTCTGAGGGGCTGGCACTGTGTCAGGGCAGAAATTTCTGATACAAATAAAAGAGGAAGAAATCCTTCTCATTTTTTCCCCCCTTAGAGCACTTAAGCTGGATGTCACAGACTCACTTTTTTCAATGGGTATTAGGATTTGGGTGGCTCCATACACCGTAGGAACCTCTCAGTACCATGAGAAATGCACTGCTCTGACTGCCTAAGGCATGCGGGCCTCCAGGGCTCACCATAACTCAAAGTGGGGAAGAACAGGTGTGGATTTTATGTATGTATTTTTGTCATCAGGGGCATAAATTCCCTGAGGTGGAGACATAGATATGTTATAAACATGCATGTATGAGTGCTCCGTTATGGTCTCAGCCTCAGTTGAGAGAGTCATTGCCTGGTGTTGTGAGTAGATTCAGTTCAAGATACTGCAAAGGAAAATAGCAGAAAAAAAAAAACATATCTGGAAACTAGACTGTGGAAACAGACAAATAAAGAGTCAAGTTTCAATGCTTGTTTTGGTGGGGATCTTGTCTGGGGATCTTGGCAGGAGTATATGAAAAACTGTTTCAGCTTTAAAAAATCCACCACTTTTAATTGTGCAGGTTTCAGGAGCAAAGATCCGATTTATTGTGTATTCTTAATGCAGGAAAACCAACACTAGAGAGGACAGTAAGGTGTGAGAGTCTGACACCCAAGACCCCAGTTTGGGGGATCAGAGGGTGGGGACAACGAGAACGTGGGCTGGAGGCTTTGTTTGAGAGGAGGCATCTGGTGGAAGAGAGGCAGAGTGGGAGGCAGGGATGCTACCGCTGCCGGTGCTCACCCAAGTACGATGAATGATCAGAGTTTAAAACCCAGTATCCCTCTGCATCCCAAGCATTTGGAAAGGACTGTATTTGAGGACCTTCTCTAGTCCCACTGCCATCAAAACCAAGATGTTGTTTTAATACAGTGCTAAAATACTGTCTTTCTCTAGTTCTGTCACTTTTTTGCTATGGCTGCTTGGGACAAAGGGGCAAGTCTCAAATGTGCGTGGAGGGGACACAAAATGTGGTGAAGTTGTGTTTAGGGAATGCCAATGCCATTTAGCACAGCTCGATGGAGCACTGTAAATCATTGCGTGTGCAAGAGGAGCTGAAGCTACATGAAACTGGGATAAGGAAAGATTATGGCTGGGTAAGTCCAGTGCTCCTGAGAGGTGGTGCCCAGCTTCTCATTAAAAGGACACTGGAGGCAGGACAGCCTCAGCAGGGACGGGAATCAGTTATCCCTGCCCTGTGGAGAGAGCCTCATGGCATGTGACCTCGCTCGCTCCACACCCTCCAAGTTTGGAGGATGTGTTCTTTCCGTTAAAATACCACCTGGTGCTTCAGCAACAGTTTTCATGCTGTCAGTCTGCAGTCTAAGAAACTACCGGGTACCTACGCAGAGTACAAACAGCTGGAGCCACCTCACTTGTTTTCCTCCAGGAAGCAAAGACCCTTATCCCAAACAGGATATGAACCCTGCCATCACTGCACGGACCCTCACAAGCTTGTGTTCAGCAAAGGAGGGAGGCCACTTTTCCTGGAGGCAGAGGGGACACTGCAACCCCACAGGGAGGACAGCAGCAGAGCCGCGTGGCTATGGGGCAGGCTGAGGAGCTGGGAGCTGTTAAAACAAGGGAAAACCTTGTTTTAACACAGACAGTGCTGGGGAGAGGTCTGGGATGATGTCTGCTTGGTCCCTGCATCCCTGCAGCATCCATGGGAGAGCCGCACACTGTGCCCCCCATACCAGTGCATGCAGCTGTGGGGGCATGGATCCTGGTACACACTTTGGGGGTTTCCGCAGCCCTCCTCTACCTAACATCAGATGTTACCAGCCCAACGCCAACTTGCTCACCCAAGCGGGCGGGTGCTTGTTTGTTTTTTTAAGCTGTAAATTTGGGCCGTTATCTGAGGGCTACTCCTCAACGTTGTCGCTTTCCTCCATTTCTCCTCCTCAGCGTGTAACAGCTCACCTTTTCCTTCCAAGGCTCTGGAGTGATTTTTGGTGCGTCAACTTGGGGACCCACTTAGCAAAGCCCTCAGGCACCAAAGGTCAGGCGTGCCACAGAAATGCCTATTAATAGGTCTCAGGTGCTGGTTATGTCTAATCCAGCATTTCCTGGAAAAAAGGCAGCTTGGGTGCCCTGGACGGTGGTTCTCCAGACAGCTGCCAAGGCGCAGGGCCAGGCCAGCATCCACGGGGTGCCCCTCAGCAACACACCTCCTGCGAGCAGGGACAGAGGGTGCAGGGGGGTACTTTAAGGAAGAAAAATGTTGTTTAGCCACTGCTGCCTGTGGGACGAAGGTGTATGTGGTGTAGGCTCAGCGGGTGCCCCGGGAGCTGAGCTTTTCCTCCCCGAGAAGCCAGGCAGCAGCAGTATCTCTGCGGGCAGGGGCAGCTCTCCCCTTCCAAGAGCTGTCCGGGCGCCTTTATTCCGGCAAGCACAAACGTTTAAAATAGGATTTTGTTCAACTGGCCTCAGTGACGCCGGCTCTATGTATAGTCCGCGCCTGGGACCGGCCAAGTGCCGTCCATCTCGGAAAAACCCGGAGCGACCCAGGCCCGTCCAGGGGACCCCCTCCCGCCTCAGGGCAACCGGCCACCCCAGCACCCTCCCCCCTGCTGCGACCAAGCGGACCACTACGGCTGGCTAGGGTGCGGGGGGAGCCCAGCCCGGCCCGACCCCTCCGCCCCCCGGCGGTGATGACCGGGAGCCGGCGGAGGAGGGGAGGGGAAGGGAGGGGGTGGGCGGCCCACTGTGCCCCCCCTGCGTCCCTGCCGGCACGTGCCTGCCCGCCCCCTCGGGCCACTGCCGCGCCCCGACGGTCCCGGCATGGACGCGCCCGGCCGGTCGCCCGCCGGGCCCCCAAACGGCCCCGAGGGTGCGGCGGCGGGACGGGGCCCGAGCCCACCGGCTGCCATCCAGGAGGAGGAGGAGGAGGCGGCGGCGTGCGTGGAGATCCGCGGCTCGCCGCTGGGGTCGGAGGAGAACCGCCGCCCCCCCGAGCTGGCCCCGGCCGGCGGCGCGGAGCGAGCGACCGGTCCCGCAGCGGGAAGCGCAGCCAGCGGGACCGGGGATGTCGGCGGTTCGGCGGGCGAGGCCGCGGGGGCAGCATCCTCGGAGCGCGGGCGGGATCGCCCGCCTTTCCCCGGCGCGGCGGCGGCGGAATGCGGCCCCGGCCCCGGGGGGGCGGCAGGGAGCGGCGGGGGGGGCTGCCCGGAGTCCTCCTCCTCCTCCTGCCCTTCGCCGGTGACCAAGGCGGGCGGCTTTCCCGCAACGGGCGACCCGCTGTCGACGGAGGGCAAAACCTCCTCGTCCTCCTTCGGTTACGAAAGCGAGGAGGACGAGGGCGCGGGGCGGACGGCAGGCCCCCCCCCGGCTCCCCCCTCCGGCAGCGGGCGCGACGAGGCGCACTACATCAGCACGCAGGAGATCCAGCTGAGCGAGGTCGACCACGACATGGACTTCGACGCCGGGCTTGCCGCCCGCTGGGACTTCGAGGACAACAATGTGATCTACTCCTTCGTGGACTACGCCTCCTTCGGGAGCGAGGAGACCCCGAGGGACACGCCGACGGAGGAGGAGGAGAATAGCTGCTACCTCAGCACGACCACCAGCGACCCCAACAACCAGACGGACAGCATCGATAATACCAGCAGCACCGAGATCGTCAGCCTTACCCCCGAACAGGACGCCCCCGGCGGGCACGGGCGCGCCAGCCCGGGGGAAGGCCGGTCCAAGCTGCCCGACCGCCCCGACGGGAGCCCGGCCGCCCAGCTTCTCCTATCAATCAAAGCCGCTTCCCGGGCTATAAATGAGTCTAGCAACGTGCGCGGAAAGCAAAACACTATTCCCGCTGCCAAGCATGAAGGCGACATGAGCCTCCGCGTCCCCGCGGCTCCCGAACGCAACGCGAGTTTAAAACCGGACGCGGTCCGCGACCACGCGAAAAAGTTCATCGCGGTCCCGGCGCGGCTGCAGACCCGGTGCGGGGCGGCCAGGGCGGGGGAGCACTCGAGCGGCGCCTCCAGCGCCGTCAGCGAGTTGGACGATGCCGACAAGGAAGTGCGAAACCTGACGGCCAGGGCTTTCCGCAGCCTGGCGTACCCCTACTTCGACACCCTGCACCCCGGCTCCCGCGCCTCCTCCGCCTCCCTGCCCGACAATGCCCTGGGCATCAACCGCTGGTCCACCCACCTGGACCTCAAGTGCGGCGGCCTGGGGCCGAGAGCCGAGCCCAGCCTGCTGCGCTCCGGCCGGTCGCAGACCCGCGCTCTTGAGTTCGTGGTCAGTAAGCTCGACGGGGAGATCGCCCACGTCGAGGCGCCGCGGCGGCTGCGGGAGGGCTCCCGGGTGGTGACTCGGCTGGACCTCGGCGATGGCCCCGAGGCCCGGCCCCCCCCCGAGGTGGGCGGCGGGGAGCCGGCGGCGACGGAAAGCGGCGGCGGCGGCGGCGGGGGGGGGTCCAGCAAGAAGTCCCAGTTCGCCTCCAGCCTCCTGAAAAACGTCATCTCCAAGAAGATGCAGCTGGAGCACGAGTTCAAGATGGAGCGGGGCGAGATCATCGACACCACCTACACCGGGCTGAGCGCCGGCCGGGAGCCGGAGCCCGTCGGCGGCGGTGGGGGCGGCGGGGGCCGGGAGCGGCAGCGGGACGGCCGTGGCGTGCAACGGCAGAACTCCCGGCACTCGGAGGGCGGCTCGGACAGCACGGCGGCGACGGCGGAGGAGGCGGGCGAGGGCGGCCGGTCGCCGGCCTCCAAGGCGTCGACGCCCCGCGAGAGGAGCCGCAGCCTGGACCGAGCGCCGTCGGAGGAGCTGTGTGAGGTGAAGCGCAGCGCCTCGGAGGCCATCAAGGCCACCTTCCTCCGCAGCCAGAACAGCGCCTTCAGGTCCTGGAAGGAGCGGGAAGCGGAGAAGAGGGAGGAGAGGGCGCCCGTCGGCAAACTGAAGCTCTCCTCCCGGCACGACTGGCGGGCCGACCTGGGCGAGATCTCCGCCGACAAGTCCACCAGGATGTCCCGCCTGTTCGTCCCCGCCATCCAGCACGGCCCCCGGGAGGAGCTCGGCAAGCGGGCGACCAAGTGCTCCGCCGCCACCACCACCTCCTCCTCGCCCCCCGCTGCCAAGCCCAAAGCCCCCGAGATCAAGATCAGCCTGGGCAGCCTGCAGCAGCCCCGCGACGGCGCCTTCAGCATCGCCCAGCTGCTGACTCCGCAGATCACTGGCCGGCCGTCGGAGGAGGGCAGGGGCCAGCAGCCCAAGGCGCCCAAGGCCGCCGAGAGCCCCGACAAGGTGCCGCAGTTCCTGGTGCGCGACGTGAGAGACAGCAAGCACAGAGTCCAGGGCCCCCTCCATCAGGTGCGGGACGTGCGGAAGCTCATCAAAAGCACCTACAGCTGCGACTCGGGGGACAACAGCAGCGACAAGGGCAGCGTCGCCTCCGACCAAGGCGGCCCGGAGCAGAAGCCCCGGCAGCAGCTGGTCATCGCCGGCGTCCCTAGGTCCCTCTCCCCGGTGGTCATCACCTGCCAGGCGGTGGGCCACGCCAGCGCCAAGCCCGCCGAGGGGGGGGCCAAGGCGGCGGGCAGGGCGCCGGCCTGCCCTCCGGAGGGCACCGTCCTGGTGCACCGCACCTCGGGGAGGCTGCCGGTGGCCACCATCGCCCCCAATAAGAGCGACCCGCGCCAGCCGGCCGTGCTGAAGATCGTCTCCAAATCCGCCGCACCCTGGCGGCACCAGCCCCCGCCGCCGCCCGCCGAGAGGGGCCGGGGGCCGGAGGAGGGCCCCCGGGAGGAGGGCAAAGCGGCCCCGGTGCAGAACGCCCTGGAGAAGCTGACGGCGGCGGTGCGGAGCATGGAGGAGCTGTACAGCTTCAACAAGCGCGAGTGGAAGCGCAAGAGCGACCCGCTGCCCATCACCGACAGCCACGTCCTCTCCCTCATCGCCAGCCAGGAGCGGGGCGCCGGGACACGACCCGCCCCCCCCGCCGCCGCCGCTCCCCCCCCCCCACCGCCGCCGCCGGATAAGCCGGAGGAGCCGTCGGGCAAGGAGCCGGGCGGCGAGCGGCTGCCCCGCCGCCCCTCCCACAACGCCGCCGACAAGGTCTCCGCCAAGGCGGCCGCCTTCGAGAGCCTGGCCCGGCAGCGGCAGCGCGGCCCGCCGCCGCCCCGCGCCCTCCTCACCCTCCGCGGAGCCGGAGCAGCAGCCCCCGCGCCGGCCAAGCCCCCCCCTGAGGGGGGCCTGCGGGGTCCGGTGGCGCCGCGTTGCCCCCGGTTGCCCGCGGGCGGCGGCGACGCGGAGCGCGGCCCGGACTGCGGGAACTACCTGGCCCTGCCGTTGAAGGCGGCCGCGGAGCCCGGCTCCCCCCCGTCCCCGGTACCGGTTTCGGGGGCGGGCGGCGGCGGCGTCCGCCCCGGCCCGGTCTCGGCGGCCGCGCTGTGCAGCCTGCAGCCCTTCGGCACCGCCAAGCGCCCCGGCAGCCCCGCACCCCCGCCTGCCCAGGAGCCCCCCCCCGCCGCCGCCGCCGCTGCTTCCGCCCCGCAGCCGCCGCCGCCCGCCGAGGGTCCGCCCGCTGCCCTCTACCCCGCGCCGCTGCCCTTCGCTGCCCCGCCGCCGCCGCTGCTCTGCTTCTCGCCCTCCATGCCCGCCGCGGCGGCGGCCGAGCCCTTCCCGCAGACGCAGCGCAAGGTGCTGCTGGACGTGAGCACCGGGCAGTACTACCTGGTGGACGCCCCGGTGCAGCAGCCACTCAAGCGGCGCCTCTTCGACCCCGAAACCGGGCAGTACGTGGAGGTGCCGGTGCCCCAGCAGCCGGCCGTCACCCCCGTCCCGCTGCCCCTCTCGCCCCTGGCCCTCAACGCCGGGGCCTATGGCACCACGTACATGCTCTACCCCGGCCTGCTGCCCGCCGCCGCCATGCTGCCTGCTGGTGCCCTGTCACGCCCGCTGTCCCACCCGGGCAGTGATACCAGTGCCCCGGCCGAGCCCGCCAGCCCGGTGGCTGAGGCGGCCTTCGCTGAGAACCCCTACTATGTGGCCACTGGCAAGGGCCCACCACCACCGCGACGTGGGCCCGCCGAAGCGAAGCCAGTCATCAGCATCACAGCGCCAGCCACCGGCCCACGGATCGTTGCACCGCCTTCCTTCGACGGCACCACCATGCGCTTTGTGGTGGAGCACCGATGAAGAGTGCGGGTGAGTGGGCGTGGGCCATGAGGCATGGCGCTCACCGGTGACTCTTAAGGGCCAACCGAGTCACCCGCCAAATGAGAGCTGTGCCACAGCGTCTTCTCAAGGGGGGAAAGCAACAAGCCCAAGGTCTGCAGGCAGGCCCTCACCGGGACGTAAAATATTAGTGTAAGGTAGAAACGCGAAGGTTATGTGCACCTGTCAGTGCAGCTTGGAATCCCTCAGAGCAGGTAAATACCCTGAGTTTTTTGGCCCGGAGGCAGTTTCAGTAGAAGCACACCATAGTTGCGGGTGACATGGCCTGTATTTGGGCAGCTGTGTGGATGGGGTCCCCGTCTCAGTGGGGTCCCCTTGCTCCCAGGGAGGGGAGTGCAACCGGGCACCTCCTGCAGATCCACCCTGTGAGCCATGAAATGACCCCTCCACCTCAGCAGCGCATGCCCCGTTTTCTCACCTCTCTCCTCTTCCTCCCAAGGGGAGGCGAGCACCTGTCTCTCTGCCCCGAGCCCCTGTTTCTTCCCACCCTCGGCAAGAGCGGGAGAGCGATCTGATGGAGGCAAACTCTTATTTCGGGTCCTTATTGGTGGGATGAGGGAGCGGGGTATGTGAGGTAGCCTCTGGTGTGCTCCCCTGCTGCTGTAGGGCTGTCAGCAGGGGCAGGGCCGCTCGCAGCTGCCCGCACTGTAGGAGGGTTTCAGTGGAACCTGCGGGCGCCGCCACAAATTGCGATTTTACACAGCTACTCCGACCTTGGCCCGCTGCAGTCCTGCCAGTGTCCGGTTACCTAGGGCTGTAACCAGGGCCAGCCTCCAAATTCAGGGATGTGCATGCAGTGGTGTTGAGTGCTGGTTCTGGAGCAAGGAGGAGGGCATGGGACTGGGCGTACGGCACGCGGTCAAAACCAGGGTGCAGGATGTCTTGCACAAAATAAGCAAGGAATGATGACGTTTTGTTTTAAAATACCCGAAATATTAAGAAACTGCCTTGAGCATGGGTGTTGCTGCTCCTTTTGCCTCTTGCATCAAAACATGTGGCTCGTCTTTGTCAAGCACAAAATACCAATTGAAGTTGAGCTCTGCTGTGCTGCTTGAGTCAATCCTGTCAGTAAAGCTTTGATTGAGTACCTTGATAAAATGGCGAAAGGTTTTTGGTTTTTCCATTACGTCCATAGGCCAGATTCAGACCACTAGCACAAGGAATCCGTTATTTGTGAGACTTCAGTTTTTGAAAATTGTATTTCTATCTTACAGCAACTATTTAAACGAAAAGCCCTAGTTTCTCGATCTCATTTCACTCTTTAAAAGTGGAACGCGTATTTCCTGGCACAATTTGCCCCTCGTTTCCTGGGGGGTCATCCGGCCATGTCAGATGTCCAGCTTGCCTGGTGTATCATTTTGGCAGGTGACACTCTCGGCAAATTGCTCTTACTTATTGGTGGCGTTAGTAACTGCATCGATGCTCTGCTTTTTTGCGTTATGGCAGAGCTCTGCTGTTGCTCGCAGGTGTGAAAGTCGCCCCAAAATATCGGTGATGCAGAAACTTTCATACTCGTTACAGGAGGTCATCCAGCAGTTCAAAGACTTTCATCTTTTACCGTTAATGACGTCAAGGCACATGTTGTCTAATCCGGACAGAGGTGCCCCCTCCCTGCCATCTCAGACCTACTGAGGTGGCTGTTCTGCTGATGTGTAATAGCTGTGGTGTGGGTTTTTTTTTCTTGACCTGTTCTGAAATCAGTAAAACAATTAATTCTAACTGCGTGCTTCAAGATGCATTTATCTTGTCATCAGACTTTGGTTATTCATATAGCTCTCCGTGGAAAATAAGGTATATCTGTGGACCTGTTGGAGCAAGTCTAGAGGAGGGCCACAAAGATGATCAAGGGGCTGGAGCACCTCTCCTATGAGGACAGGCTGAGAGAGCTGGGGCTGTTCAGCCAGGAGAAGAGGAGGCTCTGGGGAGACCTTATAGTGGCCTTCCAGTACCTCAAGGGGGCTTTCAAGAAAGATAGGGAGAGATTTTTGGCAAGGGTATGTAGTCATAGGACAAGGGGTAATGGCTTTAAACTAGAAGGAGGTGGATTTAGACTAGATATACAGAAGACATTTTTTACAATAAGGGTAGTGAAGCGCTGGCACAGGTTGCCCAGAGAGGTGGCGGATGCCCCATTCTTGGAAACACTCAAGGCCAGGCTGGATGGAGCTCTGAGCAACCTGATCTGGTTGGAGATGTCCCTGCTCCTTGCAGGGTGGTTGGACTAGGTGACCTTTAAAGGTCCCCTCCAACCCAAACTATTTTATGATTCTATATGCCAGAGGGGAATTGCATCTATAGCTGTCTTCCTGTTACTCTGTTCTGTCCTGGTACCTGCTCAGCATTTTCATTCTTCACAGTTTTCACATCCTTGTGGAGAATTTTTTCTCGACATTTCTCTTTCATTGTCTGCTTGTTTTGTGTGTGTGTTTTCCCTTCTTTTTCTGCATCTCCTTTGTCTTTCTCTTCCTAATTAAATGTGTTTGTTTGCTTGAGGTAGGTTTTTGTCCTGTAAGAAGAACGGGAGTATAATTTCCTGAAAATCAGAGGGTGAGCTGTTGATCATTTTCTGTTCCAATTGCTTTCACATCAGATCAGGGTTTTTTTGATTGCAGCAATGCTCTGCAGCTCCTAAAATGGATTTTAATATGGCTAGATTTCATCACATGAGCACGCATTTTGAATAAATACTGTGCTTTTCAGGTCTCATTTTTTTAATAGCCGAAATAAGCTGAATGAATGCTCTTTCTTTCCACGCCTGTACTTCCTTACATACTGCACATAATCTCTTCCTCCCCTCTTTACTCTATTTTTTCCTTCTTTCTTTTTCACATCTTCATTCACAAGCAGTGTCAAGGACTGCTTCATTGTCATCCCTGTCACCTCTTGGAGATCAGCCTGATGGAACTGACCTGAAGCTTTGGTGGTGACGTGATGCCCATGACACTGATGGCACCAAATCTTCCACACATCTGCTGCTCTTTCAGGACTTCTTCCTGTGCCTGGTGCATAGTGCATAGTCAGTGGGATAAAATGGATCCTGTCAATTCCTCGCAAAATCCAAGATGCCATTTCCAAACAATTCTTAAATTTTTTATGTACAGCGAATACTAGAGAATATGTACATGTTTCTGGGAGATACCATGAGGTCGCTTTTCTCCCTCCCCTTCTTCACTCACAGTATTTGGTGAGCTTTTAGCAGCGTAGCTCTTGCCTGCTGCACTTCTTCCTTCATATGGAAAAAAAAAATTATGCTAATTGTCAGTTCTAGGAAAGCCGCCTTATCTGCCTGCATCCGAATGTAGACAGCACTAGCCCATAGTGAGCACAGCGCCTGCACGGACCTCATTCCCAGGCTGAATGACTGAAAATGTGTTTTTAACTTTTGTATCTATTTCCACATTATACTCTGGGGAGTTTCTGCCTTGTGTTAGGCAAATAAATGAGAAAGTAACATGTAGCAAAAAGTAGAAAGTAGCTCTAGGAAATTGTGCTGCTAATATTAGAAGGGTATTTTTCCTTGCTCTGTTCAAGCATGTGCCTAAACTGGAGCCACCTTATAGTTACAGGAATACGTGGGGCATTTATTTTTTGTGGCTGAAGTAGGCTAAGTCAAGTGTGAACAGTTCTGTCACCAAAATATGCAAATATGCTTATTAGTTGTGTTTCTTCCTACCTGCCATCAGACAATCTATGCCTGTCTTTAAAAATTAATTTTATGTGAATATACGTGAATGATTTTTAAAGGTTCATAAATGGATATTTTTAAACTCTCTTTGTGCCCTATTCAGCAAAACGTATAGTCTATGTTAATGTCTTTATCAACAATCTGGATGAGAGGATCAAGTGCACCCTCACTAAGTTTGCAGATGATACCAAGTTGGGCAGGCGTGTTGATCTGCTTGAGGGCAGGAAGGCTCTACAGAGGGATGTGGACAGGCAGGATCGATGGGCTGAGGCCAACTGTATGAGAGTCAACAAGGCCAAGTGTCAGGTCCTGCACCTGAGTCACAACAACCCCATGCAACACTACAGGCTTGGGAAAGAGTGGCTGAAGAGCTGCCTGGTGGAAAAGGACCTGGGGCTATAGGTCAACAGCCAGCAGAACATGAGCCAGCAGTGTGCCCAGGTGGCCAAGAAGGCCAACGGCATCCTGGTTTGTATCAGGAACAGTGTGGCCAGCAGGAGTAGGGAAGTGATTGTGCCCCTGTACTCGGCACTGGTGAGGCCACAGCTCAGATACTGTGTTCAGTTCTGGGCCCCTCACTACAAGAAGGACATTGAGTTGCTAGAGTGCATTCAGAGAAGGGCAACAAAGCTAGTGAGGGGTCTGGAGAACAAGTCTTATGAGGAGCAGCTGAGGGAACTGGGGTTGTTTAGTCTGGAGAAGAAGAGGCTGAGGGGAGACCTCATTCCTCTCTACAACTACCTGACAGGAGGAAGTAGGGAGGCGGGTGTTAGTCTCTTCTCCCAAATAACTAGTGATAGAATCAGAGGAAATGGTTTCAAGTTGCGGCAGGGGAGGTTTAGGTTGGATATTAGGAAACACTTCTTTACTGAAAGAGTGATCAGGCACTGAAACAGGCTGCCCAAGGAAGTGGTGGAGTCACCATCCCTGGAGGTATTGAAAAGAACGTGTAGATGTGGCCTTTTAGGACATGGTTTAGTAGGCATCATGGTGTTGGGTTAATGGTTGGAGTTGATGTTCTTGGAGGTCTTTTCCAACCTTAAAGATTCTATGATTCTATGATTATGAAGTGAAAAAGTCACCTTACAGTGAAATACGCAGTATGCAGGATTTACTTATGCTGAGGCCTTTGCTCAGAATTTAGTAATGCACTTGTCCAATTTTAGTTGGAAATACAGGAATATGCCAAGAACTAAAAGGACTTCAGCATTTGACCTAGTAAATCAGTCTATGAGTGGAAATAAGGATGAGCTTGTGTTCAAATCCATAACCTGTGAGGTAACATTTAAATAGCACTTAACCAATGAAAGTTAAGTGTGAGCTTAATTACTCTTCTTGCCTGGGATGCTTTCCTGGGCCAGTATTTAAGTCTTAACTCCACAAATCTTGAAGCACATGATCATGGGTTGTTTCACTTTTGCTTACATAGGCCATGCTGGATGCTGTTTTGGTAAGGAAAGCACTCAGGTCTTTAACTTAAGCAGATGGATCGTTTGAATCCCAGGTGGATCACTTTGCCCTCTTTCTGCCTGTGTGCGTGGGGTTCCCCAGGACCAGTCTGCGGGGAACTGGGGGATTGTAAGGCACCGTACGTTTCACACCTTGAGTGGCAAGGATCGGTTCTGCTCAAAAAATAAGGCTGCCCAACCAGCAACTTGGTTTAAAAAGTCAAGTGCTATTGTCTGATTCTTGGCAGCAGCTTAGAAAATTAGTAGCAAGAATAGTGTGACAATGAAGGAGATACTACACACTTCTCTGGAGTAGTAAAGATTGTTCAAATGATTGTGGCACCTCTCTGACAACCTACTTTTTATTAATGATGCTTTTCTGGTTTTTTTTACAGGGACAAGGAAGAAGAGTCACTCTGCCTTAATCTCACATACACCTGGTAATTCTAAACATTCATCCTAAAAACTGCTTCTACAGTTTTCTCTTTTTTTTTTTTTTTGCTTTATGGTACAAAACAAGTGTGCAAGTTTCATGTTTTCTCCTAAATACCCCCCAGTTTTGGAGTACGCATACATGATAACATGCGAGCATACGTAGTATGCACACACACATAATTATGCGAGCAACACTAAATTACCGCATTATTTTCTGCCAAGTCCTTTTTATATTGAAGCCAAGCTGCAGGCTGTAGGCATTGCCTCTGTGCTGGTGGCCTGCGGTAGCCGTGCCACTGCAGTTGTTTGTGAAACGGAGGGTGTAATTGCAGGGCTGTTCCAGGGCGGATGGATGCACAGCTTCATCCAGGTCCCTGGAACGTGTTGTGATGATCCTATGCAGCCCTGCAGCTCTTAAAAAAAAAATAAAGCCCTCAGGTCTCTCCCGTTGCAATAAAAGAGGGTCTTCCCCATAGGTTTCAGTGACTATTTGCGATCAAATGTCTGTTTTGTACTCTGTACTGCACTGGGAATTGCAAATGGAGAGATCTGTAGTGTTGGTATTATCTTTAGTGTTTATTTTTTGACATGGTTCAAAACAGATTGTGCAAATGTCAGAAAACAGATTTGATTGCTTTCATGTCTCGTTTGCTCCTCTGCACTGTGTTGAATATCACAAGTTGCCTTAATTACGGCAGTATTTAAGTACTGGGAAGCCAGAAATTGAATGTAATATTTTAGATCCTGGTTGTAAAGGAGAGGACAGCATTTATTTTTCTTTGAGATTGCAGTCTGTTCTTCCTTAAATTACAACAGTGCTCAAAACATAATCCTAGTGATTCCTTCGTGAGAGTTTTTAAATGTTACAGCCCCGATAATATGTAGTAGTTTCTTTAGCTGGTGTTCAGCGGGTTTATCTGAGGGCTCTACCTGCACACTGTCTGTATTTGCTAAGAAAATATTTCTCTTTTGAACAAGAAAATATAAAATAAGATTACTCAAAATGCATTCATATGTATGTCCATATGTCGAACTCTACTGAAGCTGATTCTTTTGTTGCCAGCAACCAGTTTGTCTCAGCAAAAGAGTATTGTTACTCTGACAGTAAAACCAAACCACAATAGTGTGTTCCCTGCCCAGAATTTCAGTTTAGTGAAGCACTTTGGGAAGCCAATAAAGGCAGGATCAAGCCTAAATTATTTAGCATAAAGCTTTCTTGAGGTAACAGATTGGGAATTTAAAATATACATGCAAAACCCGAAAGCCTGTACTTAACAGATTGCTCACGGGCAGGATTTTCCTGCGGCTGTTCTCAAGGTTTCCTGCTGCTAAGGAAGTTTGGGGATTTTCCATTCTTAAAGAAAGTCCCAGGTTTTCATTTCCACGAGTAACTCTCAAGATACAGAAACCTCAGCTACAACTGTCTTTAACCACAGGTGCACGATTGTATTTCAATGCAATTTATTTGTTTACAGGCACAAATTGAAATTGCCCTCACAATGAGATGTACTGCAAGTATACAGATAGTGTGTGATTTAACATGTACCTTCTCATTTATCTTCATTGTTGTGGAAATCCAACGAAAAAATACTATTCTAGCCCTTTTTAAAGAGCTTGGTGTGCCCAGCTAGAGCATATAGCATGTAAGCTTAATCCCCGTGCTCTTCAGTTGTATGGTCTACAGTTACAAGCTTTACCTTCCTACCGGGATTCGGGCTGAATGCCTCTTAAAGAAAATGAATGCTGCTTCACCATTTTCATGACTGATATAAATCTGTAGGCGTTATGACTCGAGTATCACTGTTAAACGGAACAGTACTTTGGACTGCAGGACAGTGCAGGTACCAGAGTAGATCGTGCACTGTGACATACACATGTATGGTACGTACATTATAATACTAGCACCCGTGTTTAAAAATGTTCCTGTCCTAGCTTTTCCTATATTGGTGCTTGGAGCAAAGTTTCACATTGCAGTTTACAAGATATAGGTTTGCACACACAAACTCAGGGTTTACAGTTTCACCTGGTGTACTGGAAAGGAAAAAAAAAATCTGTAGAAACAAGTGCTCAGGATTTCAACATGTATTTGTTGGAGTAAAAATTTGCAGGGTTTTTTTTTAACTGCCTGTGGAGACGAAAGCAATGAAATGAGGCAGTAGTAACAACTAATTATTTTCTCAGGGGAGATTTCTTCAGTGGAGTGTGTCAATTCTCATGTCAAACAGTGTTTGCTTAATTTTGTCTATTACTAAAGAGAATCCATGTTTGCATCAAGGGGTCAGTTTTGCAAGGAGCTTTGCTTCGCAGACTCAGTCCAGCAAAGCCTTCACATGCATCTCTAACTTCAAATAGCAGATTCCTGGTGACTTCAGTGGAAGTGCAGTCTCTCTTTTGGTTTTTTTTTTTTCCACACATCAATGCAAGGCTTTGCTGAACTTGGCCCAGAGCGCTGACTGCCTTGCAGATCTGAGTCCCAGGTTCTTCACTTTACACGTGTAAAACCAGAGCTCTGGGCTTGAGTCTAGCCAGGCCCAGCAGATAGTGCCACGAAAGGTCGCCAGAAAAATTCCGGTAATATGGTGCTCCTCTGTGTATACCCAGCGGTGAATTTCTCCAGCTGATGGGGTGGTGTGTAACCATATATCTTGGATTAGAGTCAAGCCCTCCGTGTCAGGGTTCACAAGCTGCTAGTATTATATGTTTCACGGTGCAGTCATTGTACCTTTAACCTGAAACTCGCCCCGTGGGCAAAGAAGGGCAAAATCCTGTGCACCACTTGAGTTCCCTCCTAGCCCTGCCATCAGGGTTTGGGGTCTGCAGCAGCCGGCCAGCCACTTCTGCGCGTTTTAGGTCAGGATCCAAGTAAAAGTTTGAGCAGGACTGGAGTGATGCACAAATGTTGTTCTGGTCCTTTGCAGCAGGGTCGGTTTCACTCAGTTAAATTTAATCCTTGGTGAATCACTTGATGAATGATTTAAAATGTATTTATGGGTTGTGTGGGGTTGGTTTTTTTTTTTGTCTGCATTCAAAGCTGCCTTTACTTTCTAGTGTTGATGGCCAAAGTGTCATTCCTTATGCTTGTAAATTACCGTTAACTTGTGGCTACCTGAGAACACATACACTACTTTAAAAATGCTTGTGGTTTTTCCCCCCTTTTCTGTTTGTTTTTTTTTTTTTTCTTCTCTCTTTTCTTTTTCCTCCCTTTTTTAAGGGGGTGGATTATCAGTGTAAAGATATTTAAAAGTGCAAATGTGAAGTAAGGATAATGATTGTTAAGAGGATGTGGGTGGTATGTCTGATGAGAGAGCGGTGGGCTATAAGGCAAAGGGGAAAATGCCATGAACGCATTGTGTTGATGATTGTGGGGGAAAAAAAAATTTAGAAGAAGATACATAACTGCAGAAAAATGGACCCGCTGAGCTGCTCTCAATGTGGACGACACTGTGGCAAGCACGAAGCCAAAGCCCGAAGTGATCCCGCTGCAGGATGCCATGAGTCTGGGATTGAAGGACAGCGGAGTCATTCTGAGAATTGCACTAGCAGCGTGTTGCACTTTGGGAATGCTTCAGTACTTCACGACCACACGAGAACAGACTGTCTGAAACCGCTGAGTACCAAAGTTTGTGACTGAATGAGTTAGCATTTGTATTATGTTGGGTTTTTTTTTGAATGTTATGATAAATAAAATGTATTTTTCAGTAAAAGACACATTGCAAGCAAGCCTGCAGTTCCCTGCTTAGTTGTATGTTTGCGAAGTTACCTTTGCTGTTGTGCAGAACAAGTGATAACAGAGGCATTACTTGCTCCAACATGTAAATGGTAACAGAAGAAAATCTTTCACCAGAGAGCAGATCCAAAACCTTAGGCTCAGAGTCTCCCCGACTTTGTTCTGGTGTTGAAAGTCTCTTTCTGACCTGATCTTCTCATCCCAAAAATCGGGGGTTCTTTTACCCAGTGTGCAAGAGCCAATCAACACACTGAGTCGAGATATTTGTATTTATTTTGATTCTCAGAAGTGGGTGCTGGCCATCTAACATAGCCAGCACACCTCTTAGAAGTACAAGGGGTCTTTTATAAAAAATAATAACAAGGAAGAAATTGCAATGCAATAACTGATTGGTTACTCATACTTTTCTCACCGCCCATGATTACATGTTCATGTTTTAATCATTTAGGGAGGTCCTCTTCATTAGCATACTCATTATTCATACAGGGACGTAATTTTTAGCATTAAATTCACCCAAGGGTACTTCAAGACTCAAATTTTGGTTAGGGTCCCATGTAGGCCTGCATAACAAACCATAGATCATCTGCACACAATACACACTCAACAGGTCTATCGTCCTTGACCAGGAGGCATATCCTGCTTGGTAGGGGGAGTTCCCATCTCCACCTCCACCTCCACCTCCATCTCCGTCTCCATCTCCATCTCCATCTCCAAGGATACCTGGTCTTTGTAACCTTTCTCTTCTTGTTCCTGCTTACAACAATCTCACTGTTCATTCTGCCCTCTTAGGACAAAGGGAAGTTAGGGGCATTGCTTCATTTGACTCTCTTTTCGTTATTTTTTTTTCCCTAGATACAATTTAAATGAAAAAAATATCTCCTCAGTTTCAGTGGAGTAACTTTGGCTGGTATATGGGCTTGGGTATCCAAAGAAGTCCATCTTTGTCTGTTCTAATGTGTTCAGAGAGCGCCATTGGTGGGGTGAATAACTTTTTTTTTTTTTCTGTTAATTCTCTATGTTATTTTCTTTGTCTAATATTATGATAGGATCAAAAATGGGATCACTTTATTAGTGGATAGCAGTATTGTTTGAATTATTGCTAGGAAAACCCTTTTTTTCTGCTTTCATGTGTTCCTTCTACCCTAGTGGAGATTGAGTAGCTTTCTGATGTTAAGTCAGGTCCAAATGTTTAAAAAAGCATGAGTCAAACACCGAAGAATCACAAAATGGACTTGAAAACTAAAAGATTACTTTCGCAGTTTAAAAGAACATTTTCACTCCTCAGTTTTCAGTATGTAAGTGGCACATTATCATGGTCTTCCTTTTAATCACAGGCCCTAGATGCTTAAAGGAAAAGAGATTCCCGCCTCATTATTTATCTGCAAGCAATACAATGTGAAGACATCTTCTGTGAATTTGCCATATCATTCCAATACATAGCTACACGGGCTGCCTGCTGTGCTGAAAGCACAAATTTAATGGAAAACTGGGTTTTTTAATGGTAAAATATACTGCCAGTGTATAGTTAGTGGTTCCTATCCAGAGATGGAATTAATTGGCAGACCCGAAAGACTCAAGAGAGGATTGAGAATAGATGTTGAAAGGAAGAACTGGGAGAAGGTGGGAATGAACTGGGGAGTGCACAGCCGCATAGGCTTAGCTCAACAGGAGCAAGCTGGTTGACTAGAGGAGATTAA
Organism: Chlamydotis macqueenii; assembly: GCF_036417535.1. Lineage (NCBI taxonomy): Eukaryota > Metazoa > Chordata > Aves > Otidiformes > Otididae > Chlamydotis > Chlamydotis macqueenii. Next base: position 28,828,695 of record NC_141559.1, read on the forward strand.
AGGATGACCAAAACAGAGCCAAGGTAATAGTGGGTGTGTAGAGTGGAGAGAAAGGCCTTAGATCATTTTGTTCAAACCAGAGGAGTCTGAAATTGCAAAGGGACTTGGGGTTGACAATGGGAAAACGTGGGAACTGCTCTTTTACTTTTCTCCAAAAAGAGCTTCTGGAGCCTGATTTTATTGGATCTCTGTAATGAGCTCTTCACAGCACTGCTGGTTTCTGACAGTAGATGGACCTTTTAAGCTGAAACCTCTACAAAAACCAGGCCAAAAGTAAATATGCTGAGAGATATGAACTCTAACCTTTCCCTAAGGGGCCCACTCCTGCAGCCAGTGTTTGTCCAGCAGCAATGAGCCTCACGCTACAAGAATCCACTAAAATGAAAGTGAGAACATTTCTTATGATATCTTAAATTAAACTGAAAAGTCAAGTGAAATATGTCTGGGATTTTCAAGGATTTTCTGAGTTTCTAAATAGTCTTTAAAACATCCCTGGTAGGAATGACAAGACCAAAAGGTAGAAATGCAGCACCTTTTGTGAGAAGGAATGAGAGAGAAGCAAAATGAGAAGCAGATAATTCCCTGATATTAGATCTGAGCAAGCTATCCAATAAAACAAAGCACTTAAAAAAAAAAAGAAAGAAATCTAAAAAGCACCTATTTTAGGTAAAATTGCTGGCCCCTTGGATTGTCGCTGTTGAGAAAAAGTAGCCTGCTTGCCAAACCTGAACTGTATCCCCAGTCTATCCAGCTGTTTTATTTTTGAGGTACCTAGCATCTAGTTACCAAATTCGAACCTGACACTGCAGAATATTGCCTGCCAGCCCAGCTCTGCCACTGCTCTGCTTTCCATTCACCTCCGCTGGGCAAGGCACGCAGTTCAGTTTGAAAACATGGTTAGAAACCTTGCTGAACCAGGACGTCTGTTTATTTTGTTGTTTTAAACAAATCCTCCTGTGTTCTAAGGTACTGTTGTAGCCTGTGTTATACGGGCTTCTAACTCCTAAAACTTATCTGTACTTAAGGACTGCAGTTCCTTGCGTGCTGTGTGGCCAGACAAATTCTCCACCAGATGCTCTCAATAAGTTAGAGTTGGTTTTATAAATAATGTGTATTCATTGGAAATCTAGGCTAAGTATTTTAAAAGTTCTTGCATGTGTGTTAACCCTAGCACCTTTCACCAAGTATCAATCAATTTCATAAAAAGTTAAAGAATGAAAATTATTATCTTCTTCCCACTAACAAAAGGAAAGGCAGATGCTGTCAGCGCGATTGCAGGCCGTCCTGAGATCATGCCGATTTACACCTGTGCACCTCCCGTTTGTATCCGTTACTGGTAGGGAAGAGTGCATTTACCAGCAGTTATTTATGGTCAAGTGTTACAAAAATAATGATGTTTAGTCCTCATATCTGCTAACCTATACTGCATGGATGGCTTAATTCATAACCTCATGAGGAGGTCTGCCTTCCAAACCATTGATCTTTATATTCCCCTGTGCTTTCTGCACCAGCATCTGCTTAGGAGTGGAGTGAGAAACGGAATCCTGGAATCTGAATATGTTTTGAAGAGTATATTAAAAATACTGTTTAAAAATTAGCACTCCCTGAATGTTTAAGGGGAAAGTTTGAACATCTCTTTTGCAAGTGCTGATTAATTAAAAGTGTGGATAATAGCCATTATTAAAGATTTATGTTGTGTGTTTGTGATTAACCCCCACTGATGTGGTAAATCATCATAGTGTTTGCTTCAGCTGTAACCCTACGTGTGTTTTCACTTCAAATGCAGGCTTAAGCAGAGTATTAATTTCACCTTATTTTTAGAAGATTGTCTGTTTTGTTGTTTCTGTATCTATGGAGACCACGTAAGGAAGCTGTGGCCTCCCATTACCCAGCTGTTGGAGTAAACCTCCTCAGGAATCCCCATTATGTCCAGCTGTTAGGGTCAGATAGCTTCAGAAGCAAGTGTATTGCTGCCATACCAGGGGGTATCCACGAGGACACGTGTCACTTCGGAAGGAGCAACGTGGGCTCTGTTTAACTTAATTTCAAATAATGTTAAAGCCCCAAAATTGCTCTTGCAGGCTGTTTGTCCCATTCTGAAAGACTGATTTTCAGTAGTGCAGATGGGCACATGATTTTCCTCAACAAGCTGTGCCAGGGCTTGATGAGTAAATAAAAAAGTAAAACACACGGATCAGTATCTTGGGAGACTTGATGTATTTATGTTAAACAGATTTGTGCATTTCATGTGAAAGAGAAGCAAATATGGTGTATTTGGCCAGATCATTGACAATAGCTGGATTATCTTTCATAATCGGAAAATATGTTAGGCTTTTTTAATGTGAGTACCGATGTTACATTATTTTTATATGCCAAAGGGCCCTGTTTTGCAGGCACACATTCAGAAGGTTCTTACATTTGATAAATCTAAGCGAGAGTAAGCCTTGCAGTGGGACTGCTGATATTAGACACAGATCATACAGATAAAAATTTCATTATCTAGAACTTTTTCATTCTGATTTTGGGTTGCAAAGTCATGGGCAAGCCTGGCTGACTGTTGATGCAAATTAGGATGTGGAGTTGAAGTTGTCATCTGTTGCTATCTCTGTTCTCTACAAGTGAAATAGTGATGATTGATAGCTATTTCTTTGTCCCACTCTTTGTCCACCTTCTATATTTAAGGTGTCAGATCACTGCAGGAGGAGACTGCCTCTTTCTAGGTGTGTGAATATTTAGCTCTGATCTTATTTTTGTTTTATACGACACAAATAGCAAGCAGTAATAACAAATGTACAAGCTTGTCTTCAATTTTGGTTCCACAGTAGTGGAGGTACAGAGGATGCAGTCTTTGAGCATGGATATTGAAAGGAAGAGACAGTTTTGTGGGAGCCTTGCTGAAAGAAGATGGACTGTGTTTGAGGAGAAGGAGGGGAGCTTTTGAAAGGAGGAAGGAGAAACTGCCCCTTATTGAGGGAGGAGGAATGTCTCGGGATGGGGTGTTGCACAAAATGTTCAGCAGAGGAGTGAAAGAGGGCATTGAAGGCTGAGGATCAGAAGCCTCCAGCATGTGGTGCATTCTACTTGAGGCCTATACCACCCTCTGGAGATACCTCTGTCTCCTGACTAGAGGGGGAGCCCAGGACAAGTGGGTGTCCAACTTACGTTATTGGTTCCTATGTGGTGGTGAATTACATGGTTCCTCATGCCCTTATCAACACCATTCCTTCCCAAACAAGAGGCTTTCCCAACTCAGAAGGTAATGGACAAACACTAAGACTGAAAACAAAACAATTTTTTCCACACTGTCTTTTTACCTGTTTTATTTATGCTTTGACTAGAATTGTGTCAGCATTTTCAGGAAAGACAACAAGCAGACTGTTCATCCCGTTGACAGACTGATTTTTGCATATTTCTCCACTCTTGTTTTTTAACAATACAAAATATTTATTTTTTTTAATCCTTGTAATATTTTTTTTTCATTACAATCTATGAGTTTTTCCTGCCTGGTTTTATTTTTTTGAAAAAAAAAAATTGTTCCTGGCTTTTTATTTTACTTTTTTGTGACCAGCACTCACCTACCTTGTCCCATAAAAATTAAATCAGATGGATCATGTCAGAGATCAGCTGAGCTGAGATGAGGTATATTATTTCTTAATCTGCAATGCTGTTGTAAATGTAAAATGGAGGGGGTTTTTTACACAGTTCCTGTGAAGACACTGCTTGAATGAGCTAAAAGGTATAACTGGAGGACTTGCAAGAATAGTGATTACTTTTTGCATTGAAATATGAGCCTAACATACCTAAAGAAAATGTTCTGGCTCTGCAGATGCTTTGCTAAACTGTGAATTAAAAATTGATTTCTTTCAGGACCTTTTCCTTCATCATAGTTCAGAATTGCCTTACTGGGTGCTCATTTTTTTTAAATACACCTGCCTTGATTACACACAGGGACACAAATTTTCAGGAGGCAACCCTGAAGAGCAATCAGTGTTGGCTTAACTCTGCCCCTGGTGATAACTACAGAAATTATACCCTTGATTTAAATGGGAACAGAATTAAGGCAACTCTAAGTACTTCTGGAAATGTTACCCCACATTTTTAATCAATTTTATTTAACTATAGCAGTTAATAAAAAACCTAAAAAGATAAATAATAATAATCAAGCTCTGACTGCTTAAAAAAAGGGAAAGTCCTTTGAAATAATGTAAAATAAAACCTGCTTTTTTGTAAACAGGCAATACTGAGTAAGCAGGAATTCACAATCCCACTTAGATGTTAATTGTACTTGAACATTTGAATGAGGATCGGTCATAGGCCTGAAACACCTAAATACTTTAAAATATATTCATAAATAATCATTCTTTATACATCATAATTGTTCTTACTGCATGTCAAAAACATGGACTTCTGTATTCCCCAAGAAAGAAAAATGAGAGATTATTTTTGCTTTTGGCACAAAAAAGTAAAAATAAAGAACTAGCACCACCCTTAAGGGAGTGCATGGAATACTACCAAATTGGTCTTTATTTGCCTTAGCTTTTTTTTTACAAAAGTCTTAAATATAGGTTAATATGTAAACACTGTGCACGCACAGAGAGTTTGATCCTGGCCTGTTGAAATCAATGGCAAATTTCCCATTAACTGCAGTGGTGCAAGATCAAGCTCCAAGTTAGTATGGTACGTACAAGCCTGCCACTGAGGGAGCCATGGATTCAGGAAAGCAAAAGCATACATGCTCGTTTCAAAACCAGTTGCTGGAAGAATCAGACTTTGCACTGATGACCGTCCGGCACATGTTGGAGTTTTCTTGATGGAGAGGGTATTCGTTACCTGGCAACAGTTCTGCTTTCCCTCTCCTTGCACTGTACCGTCTGCCAGATGGCAGACTTTCATACTTAGTCACATAACGCCTGTAAAGACACAACATGGTGGTCTGGCATTTCTAAATTTATGCAAAATCTGTACCCTGTAGGTGAAGCTAGAGATAAGCACTTTACATACAGATGAGATTACACTTCTAGAATGTGTAGGTACAATCAGAAGATGTTTTAGTATCTGCAGAATAAGAGATACTGTTTTCGTAGGATTTCCTAGAGATCCTCAAGTTCTTTTTTCCTCTCAGGCTTACCATCTTTTGGATCAGAAAAGCCTGAATGGAAATCTGGCACAGGCTCTGCAAATGTTGTCACCTTTAGGTCTTAGCAAATAGGGATTAGGAGGGCGTAGTAAGCCCGGCTTCTCACATGGCAATGCAATTACTACTCTTTGGCTACTAGAAAGCATCCTTTTACCTTATTGTGCAGTTGTTTAGCGTTCAGGGAAGTTGGTGCCTTAATAAAATATGATAGAACACAATGATTGCAAGAGCTTAACACACCAGGTACTTTTGTTGATGCTAGTAAACAGAAGATTATAAAGAAAACTTTCCACTTCAGCTAGTTTATGGCTATGCACGTCCCTTCTCAACAGTGTAATAGAGAACTACTGCTGGCAAAGTTTCAGGTCACTGTCAGAACTGATTGTACGCAAGGGGACCAGTGTGCTGCCAGTTACTTTACTTGCAAAACCAAATCAGAAAATTGGACTAAAATGCCCATCCTGAGCAAGTTGTGATCTTCAGAAAGGTCCTTTCTGAATTTCACGAGTGAGGGACAGGGAAGAATGGGTTAGCAGAGAGGTTGGTGTAACAGCATACACTGCCCCTGATTGTGTTAGGCTGAAATTTGGCCTCTCTTGTTAATCCCTCATGGCTGTGAACACCAGAAGTTCCAGACTGAGCAGCTGGCTGGAAGGACACTTCAGAAATTGTGTGAGTTCTTACCTGAATGGAGACTCAACTCTGTCCATCTGCATACAGACTAAAAATGGGTACTGTGAAAACTGCACCGTGGAGATGAAGTCTAATGTCGTTTCTACTTCCAAAGTGGTTTCTATACCAGTTTTTATAAAGAAGGAATCCACCTCAGTGTTACCAGCTATAAAAACGGCTACCCTGCAAATAAATTCAGGCATTATAAATAATGCAAAACCCATTAAGAAAGAGGAAATTAAATTGCAAACAGTCCCACCACCCATACATAAAAAGTGCCCTCAAAGGACCCTGTTCTTCAGGCAAAGGTATATAAATTCAGATGAGACCAGTGGGATTTATATTACCCAGGTGTAAAGGAAAAGAGAACTACAAATGTTCTCCCATGCATTTAACTCTTATTTAATTTTAACTCATCTGCAAGGTCAGCTCTCTACAGCTATAGCGTGTGCTGGGAGTATCTCACCGGTTCTTGATGTTGGTTTTGGATTCCCTGTACCACAGGCTGAACTCCATCCCTCCTGAGATGTCAATGGCTAGGCCACCCAAGAACTCCGCGGTGGCCCTCGGCCCAGACTGCAGCTGGATCTCCTAGAGCCATCAGAAAGCACAGGTAACACTCCCGTTACTGACTGCAGACCTCAGTGCTTTCCTTACTTTCCTTCCTTTTTGTACAGCAAGCACGCAACTTGTCACTTTGCAGGAACAAAAAGGAGTAGAAGGTTTTTCTGAAAGGGTAGACAAAACACCCCTGATGTACCCTGCTCCTTAGAAACTGGGATGAAGGCAAGGCGAGGTGCCTTGAATCCTTCCCCTCTCTCCTACATGCCAGCTGGCATAATTTCAGCAAGGAGTATCACTGCAAGGAATATCATGGCCTCTGTCTCCAAAAGCTACCATGCAAGCCTCATGGAGGCTCTGCTGGCAGTCCAGCTACGTCAGATTAAACTGCTCGCGGGAGGCCCAGCAATGGTGCAGTGCAGTGTGGCTTCTTCAGCACTCCCGCAGGCAGCCCCGTACTGGCACTAGGATGCAAAGTGCTGCAAGCAGTTGTGCAGTGTGTAGTGGTTGCAAACCCACCGTGTGGCAGGAATGACATCTTCAGTGGCTGGGTGGCCAAACACATAAGCTAATGCTCCTTAATTGTCACCAGGAGTTTGCATTTAATGCATTTTCCATTGACCATCAAGTGTGTTCATGGTTTCTTGAAACCTCTTCAGCTGGACTGGAAACGCATCATGCGGAGTCCGTTTCGGAAGTGATAATATAGCCCAGGGTCATGGCAGCTCATTACTTTTAAGTTTTGACACATAGCCAAGATTTTAAGGTTCACTCAGCTTGCAATCTAACTCACTTTATATGGTTGCCCTGCTTCCCTACGAACTAGTGGATTAATTTACTGTTTTAAAAGAACCATTAATTTGGGAAAAGTTTATTTTAATCATGTCCCTCGCATACAGGACACTTCCTCCTCTCTCTCAGTTGGTTTTCTCTCTCTTCATGAGTTTCTGTGCCTGTGATACCCTCAGCACCTCTAATGCTGCAGAACAACATTTGGGGAGGGTTTTATTTAGAACATCAAAGTTTTCCTGCCGTAATCGAGGACTTGGATAATTATGGTGGCTGTATATGGTTACCTAACCTTTTAGGGTAAATAAACAATCTCTGAAACAATCTCCTTGGCAGAATCAACTTGGCAGTCAGTTGCTGCTGAAGTGGGCTTGGGAGTTAATGTCAGAATGCAGTGGGCTGGCTGTGGTTTATAAATCCAGTGTGCACCCAGCAAGTGTGGTCATATCGTGCTCTGATTTCTTATTTTCACTCAAGTAAAAATCATGACTTGGAAGTGTGGTCTTTCTGAAATCAAAGGGAGTTTTTCTACTGACTGCAGTGTGGCAAGGAATACTTTCCTTATCCGTCTGTTTAGGTGTGGAGATAAAGCTTGTTTTACTTTATTTTACTCTGCTTTTAATTGGGACTGAATTGGTGGGTAGCTGTTAATAAGTGAGGAGATAACAGTATACATTCTGGCAGAGATATGTACACGCAACCAGAGGAGCAGATATTTTTAGATGCATTGTCAAATCGCACCTAGTAATACTAGAGTAGGCTTGGTTTGCAATGGCTGCACAGTTTAAAGCTTTAAAGGCTACCTAGAATTAAGTCAGGTTTGTCACTGAAACCAGCAGAGAAGCTAAGGAGTGCTTGTCTTCGGTTTTACTAGCTCATCTATTTCCTTATTTAGAGCTCAGTCTTGTCCTTCACCTCATGTGCAAGTCCAATCCAAGCTGATGGGAGGTGTAAATCACAGGGACCCAGCCTCCCCAGGAGCAGTATTTTCCTTTCCCTTCCTATTTTAAGCTTTGTGTATCATTTGCAGTTGAAAATGTGATCCGTAAGATCAGAATCAGTAGTTTGTTACTGTTTAAAATGCTGAAACATGCTACCATTCAACAAAAAAAAAAGTTTATGTACTGCACTGTACACAGTACTACTGTAATGCAACACAGAGACAAGTGAAACTGAAACGGGCACTTCTTTGGGAACTGGCCATCTTCCACTGGGGTCTGGCTTTCAAATGGTTTCTCTGAACTATTAATACAGTATTTAATGTCTCTGTGCTTCTGGCAGGTGTGTTGCCTAGGCGAAATATTAACACTACTGAACTTGAATCCAGGTGACTCAGGAGTCTCAAAAACAGTTTTATGAGAGCTGTTTATTTTATAGAGGGAATTATAACTTCTGCATGATTATTCTTAGCCCTCAGACAACACTGTGAGAACTGGCAATGCCTGTAAAACACACTCTGATTTCAGCCTGTGGAGTTATGTGAGAAAAGAGGTTACAGATAGTGGGCGGGAGTGTAAGCTTTAGAAGCATTATTAACTTGGAAATCATCTCTCCAAAATGTGCCTGTCGTGATTACTGCAGTTGTAAAGTTAATGAAAGGAAGCTATTTTCCAGGGGGTGGAGTTATTTGATAGATTTGACAGGAGTTTGAGTACAACTCAGTTTTGGTCTTTCTGTGCAAAATTATCCTTATAAACAGCAATAGGGGTGCAGAACCTTTCTAATATTTAAAAATCACTTTTCTCAAAATCAGGCTGCACTGATGCAAGAACTGTAACCCAAATATTACATAAGTTATTTTCTGACAATTCAATTGCCCTGTTTTTGTATTCCAGTCTTGGCTTCCAAGCCATCCTTTGATGTTTGATCTCAACTGCGCTGTCTGTATCTTACGTTTGGTTTTTGCCTGTTCTGAAATCACACTGCGGCCAGCTGTGGCGCACTGAGTTTTGGTATCATAGAATGGGCACTGTTTCCAATGCCTGGTTTTCTTCTTTGAAAGAAGATAACTCCACGTTTGGCTTGGTTGTCTACAGTATGAATTTGTAAAGGGGCTTACATTCTGGGCAAGGCCTGTCCATGCTGGCCAGGGAAAGTGGAGGTAGTACTCAACTACCAAGAAGCTAGAGTAATTATTGCTCTTTTGCACTGTTTTTCCTCAGTTCCAGTGCTACCCCATTCACATTGCCATTCTGACAGTGTTTTCTGGTACAGTTCTAATCACACGTTCAAGAACTTTATAGGTAAAAGCATTTCTAACAAAGCTCAACTGGGTTGTGTGGAAGTGCCCAAATCATGTTGATGTTGCTATTGACCTGGAACATAGCTGTAAAACCATTCTTAGAAAGATGTGCTGTGTTTAAAACACAGCTCAGCATGAAGCCGTATTCAACAGTGCTTTAAATAATTTTTGCCTTTGTGGGGTGAAGAGGTAAGAATAAGTGCCTTTTGGGGTGTGAACACAGTTTTGGTTGTGTCCAGTGCTTGAGTCCCAAAGAGCTTAGCTAGCAACTGTGCTAGTGGCAACCTGAGAGAGAAAGCAGGATGGGATCTCATCTCATGACATTGCTGCCCAGGCTTCCAGAGAGTCAGAAAAACTGACCGAAAATGTTACACCCTGATATTGTTAAAAATAGCAGGCAGTCCCAGCCCTGGTGTGCCCCAGACTTTCGTGATGTTCTCCAAAGACGGGGAGTGGAGAATCTGCTGGCTGGCAGATCTCTCGGGATGCCCAGCCAGCTGATTCAGCCAGGATATGTATGGAGCTTGGTGCATGCACAGCAGTTGGAAATATTTAGTTCTGTAAACACCATGCTCGCATGCTCAGGACTGGACTTGATTATCTTTCTCACCTCTGCAGTCTGTTTGTTAAATAGGTCATAGTAAAGTTTTTGCCCATAATCTGCATGTGAACTGTAAAGCATTGTTGGAATGAGCTTTAGTTTGCCAATTTTTGCACTGCAAGGGAAGCCCTCTAGACTTATAATACCATTACAAAGGGGCTGAGCTGCGTTCATGATTGGGACAGCTGTCATGTGCAGGGGGTGTAATTTTGATCAGAGTGGATTTTCTCATCATCTGCTTTTGACATTTTCTTTTGCCAAGAACTAAAGGGGAAAAGTAAAGTTCGAGCCTGCAGATATTTCATGAGCCGAGTGCTGCTGTTAAATCTACAGGTTCTAAGGAGATCCCTCCTCAGGAAGAACAAAAATATCAAACCAAATGCTGGCCTTGCACTTTCAGAGAGATGTCTAGATTTTTAGTCCTCCAATAATGCATTATGTAGCTGGTCATATTTGAATACGGGTCTATAAGCATACAATTAACAGACCATTTTGGATGATAGTTGCATAAAAACTGTGTAATCCTCATTTGAATTCCTGGTTTTCCTGCAACAAGCATTTGAAATTTGGACCTCTTAGCTTTGTTCTTTGAATGTTAGTTATCTGGGAAAGTTTGAGTACCAGTGATTCATTCATTCAATACCTGACAGTTATAGCCTAATTTGACATAAGGTCTCTGCACAACTTGTGAAGAGAAAAACTGAGGTGGTCACATGGGACGATACTGTATTACAAGAAACTGTGGGAGGGGAGGATATAGCTGATAGCAATATGAGTTTTCTACAGGAAACTCAGTTTGATTTGCTTTTATTCAGTGTTACTTTCTTTTCTAGAATGATATGTGTTCTCACCTTTGGTCTAGGTTGCTTTTCATGTAATTTCATTCTGGTTTTTAATACTTGTGACTTTTCTATTGCTCCCATAGTAAGAGAAGCTTATGTAACATTGATCAGGTTTATCAGCATTGAAAAGAAAGAACATAAGATGTCCTACAATAACAGTGTGGAGGAGGGAGCACCTGTGCTTAAGAGACAGAAAAAGAAGCAAGCAGTGTGCTATTAGTACCTGTGAGTAATCTGTCAGGAGGATAAGTCCTTTCACCACGTTAATGGGATCTCCAGTTGCTGAGAACATTTTAGACATTAAATCACCATACCCTTGGAAAAATGTAACTGGCCTGAGTTGGACATCAAACAAAATAGCTGACATGCCAGCAAAGGAGTCCAGGTTTTCCTCGCCTTCATCAGGAGTTGCAGCTATTATGGACTCCAGACCTTGAGCTTCAATCACCACCTAAGAAGCAACAGTGATACAGAATCAATGAAAACATTCTGCCTGACCCAGGCTGTTAACAACTCTACACATTTTCTTCATGTCTAAGAGCCTAACTCTACATTATGTAGTTGTAGTTTAAGTAGTATGAGGTTAAGACTTAAGGAAAGAGCAGCTAGAGCAGCTGCTTAAGGCAGAACAGCTAGAAAAATGGAAAAGAAAATAATCTCATAGCATGTTTCTTCTCTTTAGGTGCAGGCAGAATTTGCCTACATGCAGATCACAATCCCAAGCCTACTTTTCTTTCAAACAAATTTTCCTTTATTCATATGACTATTTTCCACAGATAGCTGGGAGGAAAACCCAAAGACATTCCTCTGCATAATTTTTGTCCTGCAGAAATTTGGGAGGATTATAATATTGAAAGTACTTGCCAGCATTAAGAAAAGTCCAAAACAGAAGCATGTCATTTAAATTTCTTTGATTCGTACATTTGATCTACTGCTTGTATTGCATTCTCTGTTATACCCGAAACACAGGACTTGATTTTACAAACTCACAAAGCTTTTATTGATTACATCATATAAGCAGTATAGGCTTTCACCAGAGACAGAACTTGATATATGATACAGAACAAACTATCTGTCTTTTTGGCTAGCCAAACATGTGCCTCATTGGCTGTGATGAGTCTCTTTTTCCCCTGTTATTGACTTGTTCTCTGCCAAGTGCAGCAAACCTTATGGTCTTAAGCATTAGCTGAATTATTTAGAAGCTGTAAGAAGAGGGCTACATACTGGCTTAGTTTTTAAGTACAGTGTGGCAGTTACCTGACTGGCATGAAGTTCAGCATTTCTGTCAAAAATATGGATGTTCATGTTACTTCTCCTTAAAATGCCAGAGCCTGAATATAGGATATCAAGGCTGTATGTGGACGATACATCAGGACCACCTTAGTTAAAAAAGAAAGATGGTACCTGTGACTAAATTAGTGGATTAATCAAATGTTTGGGGATATAAACAGGGTTAAAAGGCAGTTTCAAGGTTACATACGTGTAATATAGCCAGAATAGGCAGAGGAAGAGCCCATCCTGGAGAAACGATCGTAGTTATGAGTCCGCATGTCCTTCAGAACTTGCCGAACTGTTTTGCTGTGGTGTTTCGAAACAAACAGACAAACAAAACCACAGAGACAGAAAAATGTTACAGTACCAAATGTATTACTGTTCTGTAGAAATATCAAATTTGAGAGAGGATGAATTTCCCAGTAGGAAAGATGGTCTTCAAAAACCTCACATTTTCACACTAAGAATCTGCCCTAACCAAGAGTCTCTTTTCCAATTTCAGCTACTCCCTGCAGTCATAGGTAGAAAGACAAGCAAAGGTCTTGCTTGAAAATTAATGGTGCTGAGAAGAAGAGATATTTTGATTACTTTCATTCTAGTGCTGTGATGTTTAAAATTTTCTGGTTCACTGGTTCTTAAAATATAAAAGCAAAGGCCCCACTGAAACAATTAAGACTAACAGATGACATTTCTTACAGTAATGCAAGTTAGATGCCTAATTCTTTTTTGCACCTCTGAAAATGTGAATAGCTATTAAATGAATGTAATTGAAAAGCAGAGATTTAATTCTGAAATATCAATACTTAAAAGTGACACAAAAATCAGGCATCCTTTTATACTCTCCTTAAATTTTACAGTAGTAATTCATGAGAACCTGTGTGTTCCTTGGGTTTCTGCAAAGAAGTAAAGATGAGCTGTATTTGTTTATACTGAACTTAATGTACCTTGAAGGCATTTCAAAGTGAAGTATATCTTGGATCATGGAGAGCATGTACTTGTTCATTTCCAGAGGCAGTTCACCAATGGAGAGCAGGATGTTTTTTACTTCCATGTAAGATGGGTTACTGTTTAAGATGATAGCAGCTGCAGTGGTTCGCACTGTCTTTTCATGGACTTTACGATTCTGGTGGTATATCCTGTTCATTGTCTCCTTCACCTGGTCAGGAAACAGATTACTCAGTCAGTGCTCACACAGATGACCGGGAAAAGTACAGATTGGAATCTCATTTATAATATCAGCTTAAGCTAGCTCCATAGCTAAGGCTAATACAGAAGGATATATTTTCAGCACCCTGTTTTTAATGGTCCTTTTGGAATGTACGAGACATGTATAGCTCAGTGACCACATGGGCAAGTAGGGCATCTGTTATATTCTCTCAGTCACAATCCAAACACAGTCTTCCACACTGATTTTCACAGCAAGGCTGTAAATAAGTAGGAACACTAAGATCAAAATACTGTGTCAGTAGTAAGATCAAGAGAGAGATTTCCTTAACTGTTAAGAGAATATGTACTTGAAAAAAATCAAGAATCTTGCCATTTTAATTTTCTAGATAGTGCCTGTGGTGGTCCCATGTCCCCAAGAAGGTTGCAAGACATCTTTGTTATAGATGAATCCGTGGAAAGCCATGTAGCCCCGCTGACAGAATGGCCTCTGGCATGTTCATTGCAGAGCAGCACCTTGACAACCTCTGTCACAGCTGCCAGCAGTAGGTATGAAATGGGATGAGGGGTGATGTAACAGAGGCAAGAGCTCATGTTCCACTATTTTGTGTGTCTTCTCTTACTCTTGGAGGCTGCAAGGTAAGATGCAGCTATTTTACCCTTCTCTTACTTCATGCATTCTCCCTGGCTATGTGAAAGCACAGGAAAGACCAGGGGTTACCAAGTGCCCAAATGTTCCTAATGTCTCCTGCACATCACAAAGAAGGCAGTGCTCTTGCAAAGGGAGCCCAGTTTTCCCTGCAGACTGCCTGCCACCTTCAATGCCTGTGTGTGACTCTGGAGCCAAAGGCTGACTGGCACTGGCAGACGGGAAGCTGGGATTTGGCAAGCAGGAATGTAGAGAGTTTTCTGTCTGGAACTGAAGTGTGTATAATAATTTCCTGAAGGTAAAAAAAAATACATGGGGCATCTTTAAAAAGAGTGGAACTGACAAATTAACTCTGTTAATTTAGACTTTAATACAATCTCTTGCATTTCTTTTCTTGCGCAGTATATTTTCTTACCTCTTTGGTGAGAAAAGAAGGATCATATCTCTGTAAGGCAGTGGCAGCAACATTGCTGATTGGCCCTTCTTCTGACTCGGCATACTTCAGAAGCAGTGGAATTGCTTCAGGAAGGAGTGCGTTCTTCACTGCTAGCAGGTACATCCTCACATTGTCATCTTTCTTAGCCTTCTCCAGCCTATTTAGAATCAGCCTTTTGGCTTCCACAACAGCCTAAAGAAAATCAACAGCATGTTTAAATGGTGATCATAAACCTACCTTTTTCCCTCGCAGAAGTAGGAGGGGCAGGGCTTGGTTCTAGCATGTTTTTGTTTCAAAGATTCATTGTACAGGGTTAGCAAAGGTGTCATTGGTAAACTGTATGTTGATAGCTTCCTTCAAGCACAATCAAAGTGGCTACAGCCACAGTGACACCTGGTCCATAGATTTATCATTTGCTAGCTGCTCCTGCCCTGATTCAGGGACTTCACAGGTATTACTTGTGGGGATAACATGTTCCCACAAAAAAAAAAAAGACAAGGGAAGGATTCTTTAATGCTTCATAACATATTCTAAGACTGCTTGGCAATTAAGAGGGGAAGGAAAAAGGGATTCCTCAGGGCCGTTCAGGTGCTCTGTGTCTTTTCAGTAGTGTACTGCAATCCTGAACAGCATGATCCAGCAAGCAGCAGTGCCTTGTCTGATCACAATCATCCTCTATCACCAGTATCTACTCAGTCCATGGTCAAGGTGATAGCTTTCCTCCTGAGTTGTTCTATGCATGTTTGGGGCAGAGTTGAGGATTTGAACCAATGAATTTTCCTCAGAGAGCTGAAATAACCTAAAGTGATTGCAAATATTAAACAGAACCTGAGTTTGCCAGTCTTTCTCTGAGGACGTGCAAAGCTTTTGGACAAGCGAGCACAAGTACTGCTCCTGCTGACAGAGTAGAGAGTGAGAAAAAGTTCTGTTAAACAAGGGCAAACTGGGAGGAATCCACAGAAACAGGAAGAGACCAGATTAATGCCTAAAGCTGACTAAGTAGATGTCATTATTACCAAAAAAAAAAAATACTCTATCAAACATAGGAGTTTAGGGGCTTATTTTAAAACAGGGAGGAATATGATTCCCGTATGTCTCATGCTCTCCCAGTAACATCATCAGGGATCACTCATGTGTGTTGTAGACCAGAATTTGGCCAGCAGTGAACAACAGATACTCACTGGAAGCTTGCAGCCTTCTCTGTCACACAGCTTTCTGATAAGCGCTCCCATGACAATGACAAGAGTTTCTCTGATTTCTTCATTTGCAATATCACCCTTGAACTTAGCCTGTTATGCAAAAGCAATGCTGTTAGTCTCTCTGTCTAAATATGATGAACCACAGTCTGTAGCGGGCTGAATATCCTCCCTCATTTCATGTGATCATTAGTGCAATGCAAAGGCAGTGATGACCACAACGGCCTGGGCTCAGGCTAAGTAGAGCACTGCTCTCTCATTACATATAGTAACTGACTGCTATTTTCCCCTTGAGTGACATTCAGTATCTCAAATAGTAGATTCATTCTGAAGCTATGTTTAAAAAAAAAAAGAGTATTAAAGGCTTAAAGGACTTTGATAAGGCAACAATCAAATAATCCTCAAATTGTTTTGCTAACACTCAGAATTACGTTTGTTTTCCAAGTAGTAGGTATTGATAACATTTTATAAAGTAAATAGACTTTCAGTCTGGATGTACGAATTTTTGTTGTTTACGGGCTACATGCTAAAGGAAACCCTGGAAGGGATAAAGAAAGGAAAATTTGAAACAGCAACAGTTGTTTCTTCTTCCCTTCCCCTTTGACAAGGATGAGGCTCAAGAGTATTAGCTCCAAAGTATTTGTTTTGTCCTTTGACTTACAGTTAAAGATTTCAGGAGCATTTCATTGGGGTGAGAAGCAAATCCACAGGCATACAGGAATCGCTCCTGCAGGGTAGAAGTGCTTGTATCTTTAAAGTCAAGAAACTCCAGAACGGCCTCCAGCGATGCTGGGGTCTGAGCAGAGGTTACAGCATCCACTACCTGTGGACTACAAAGAAGTGGAAATGAACATATCATTGTAATGAGCTAGAAAATACTGAAAAGACTTTGCTCCATATAAAAAGAAAGAAGCTAATGTGCTGAAAGATATCTTCATGTAAGAGACAGAATATTTTACTCCTGTTGGAAAAAACTGTGTCCCTGAATTCATCCACCTCAAAATGGTAGATGAAGTCCAGATATTATTAATAGCCATGGATAATATTTGAATTTATGCAAATATGGTGTAAAAAAAAGTAATTTAAAACCAGAACTATCCAGAGTGTATGAAAGTTAACAGGACAAAGAGTAAATCGAAAAAGGTGTTTTATTTCTACATACATAATGGCAACTAGAGGATAGGCCTCTACACTATCTGAGTTACTCTCAGGTTTATCTCTGTTATTAACAGCTGCTATAATTTGTTTGAAAGATCCTGACTGTGCGGTGGGACTTGGAAATGCTTTCCAATACCCAAATCTAGGTGCACATGCTGTTCACAGTCAAATTCTAATATTAGGACAATATGCAGGCATGAACCATCCCCTTTGCTGTATTTCCATTTGAAGGAAACAAATGGGCAAGTCAGGAACAAGTTATAGAGTGTTTCAGAACAAGCAGCTGGGATGAGAACCTTTGGGTAAGCTACAAAGCATGTTTGCCTTGCATTGTAGGTACAATCTTGGTGGCTGAACAGTGTGCTGTAAATATATTATACTACAAGAACAAACACAGCTTTAAAAAAATAAACAAACTTTTCCTGTAGACAGTACTGAATACTGGTTTTGCATTGCTAGGACACCACCAGTAGCACTGAATCTCTTTGCATGCAATTTGCCCTTCTGCAGTTTTAGGCAACTTAAACATTTTGAAAGCTTGTTCATGATGACTTACAGAAGTTCTTTATTTTCACTTCTAATAATCTGCAGTATCTCCTCTTTCGTAGCTTTTCTGATGCTCTGAATGAAGGACAAAAAGCTTCTTGCTGCTTCAGCTTTAGAAAGTTTTTCAGGATGCATATGTTCTCTGATGCTCTGCCAGTGTTCAGAGAGCTGCAAAAAAAATTAACATGATGTCAGATCTCCCAGACTGTGGTTTCAGTTCTCAAAATCAGACTTACTAAATGCAGGTATGTGGGCCAGATATTGCTTAATTCAGCTGAAATCCAATAGATTGTTGGTCCTTTAGCTAGGTATTATTTAATTTATGATATCCCAGCACAAATATATTTGAAACCTTTCTATAGCTGTCTCTCTTCCAACACTTTAGTATTTTCTTGATAATGTACATTGCCTTGAATGGAATCTATTTTGGAACAAAACATTATTATTTATACTGTAACTGGAATAAGGTGAATTTTCTTCTCTTGCAAATTCACTGTGCCTGTTGGTGAATACAGTATTTGCCTTCTGTTCCCATTTTCTCTTAAGACTTTTTTTTTAAGTGGGAGGTGCACAATCCCCAATTCACAAATTAATAATATTTTCTCAAAATCTGGTAATTTTTTAAGTGGTTGGTGTGGAACAGGAGTAAATATCTCATAAGTAATTCCCATTTCTTATTCCTAAATCTGTATAAGATGGGAAGGGATTTGTGGTTATTGTACAAAATTATAGGTAAGACAGTATTAGAACAATTATCAGCTTCTTCATATGTTGTTGCTGTATTTATTCCACACACCACATTTTTGACCTGAATGAGCCAACATGGCACCAAAGCACCTATATCTGTCCTTCCAGATACACTCCTATAAGAAGCTAGTCCAGGTATTTTGACCTTTCCTCTCTCAGTTGCCTTTGCCTCTGTTATCTCAAATCAGCAAGACCATTTCTTGGTGAAAACTCAGCTGTTCTTTGCAGCAGTGTTTGCTGCAGTTTTCCTGAGTGGGAAATAACACCTGCACCCAGCTGACCTTTACTAAAATACTTCCCCTCTTCATGGGTTTTGTATTAGGCAATAACACTTGAACCTGCCGGCAAATAGAAGTATCATTCAGCTGTACAGAGTGTAACTTCCATGAACTGTAACAAACAATAATTAGGCAACAATGATTGAGACATAGGATATTTCCTGAGGATTAACGACCAGCTAGGAGGAGCTCATGTTCTGAGGCACAGATGGGTCTGTTAACCTCAACTCACGATTACTGCTTAGGACCAAGGTCAGTGTGGCTATTATAAGCTGAAATTGGATAAACATATGGGGCACTTTCTATTACCCCTGTTGAAGTTGCACCATAGCCCAGCAAAAAAAAATCTCTAACCTCATTAATCCTGTATCTTCTCCTATGCAGAGCCCAGGGCTTAATCAGCTTAGCCCATATCCTAGAGACAAGCCAGGTGGGAGATGTGACCTGGAGCCATCTCAAGCAAAAGAGACTGGAGACCAAATCTTCCTCTTTGGGAGCAGTGTTCTAACTGTTCAATTGCTACAAGGAGCAGCTGCCATCTTCTGCACTGACCATGACTCCAAAAAACAGCATTCACAATTTACTTTTGTGAGGGATTTCTTTCTCCTGATGTGAGTGTTAGGCAGTTTGGATTAAATACCCCAAGGATTCAGGCACAGACGCACGCATTTCCACATGGCAACTCATCCGAGCTCAGACATGAATCCCTGTCTCTCTGACAGAGAGATCAGACCAGAGGTCCTAGGGGCACTCTAGGAAAATTCAAGCCAAACCAAGAGGTCCTAAACTGACCAGGAGTTGGTTTTGAAGGTCAGTGCATGACAGCTGCTTTTCCAATCTACAAAGGTTGGCTATACAAGACAGAACAATCTACCTTAATTTCAGAAGGGGCAAGCTTCCACTCCTGTGGGAACCATGAGCATAAAAAAAAATGTAAGAACCATGAGCTCTTCTGAAAAGAGCATGCTTTATGATGTCTAAACACAGATATCTAGGCCTAAATTTAGATGTCAGTGTTGGCTATAACCTCATAGAAGCTAGTGCTGCCAACTGTGAAGTAGTCATAGTAACGGTTATTTTACCAAATCCATAAAGATAGAGATAAGACCCGTTGATTTTAAAAGGGTTTTGAAAATGTAAAACTGTAGGGCATACCATGTCAGCATGGCATTAGTGTATACTATGATATATAAGTACCAAATGTTATGTTGCTGTTTCGGATACAGTGTTCTGTTTATAGACCCCATCTTTTCATAGCAGTTACTGTAAAATACAGTGAGAAAGCAGAACTTCATTCTCATCATGCCATTAGGTTTATAATGACATAGCTCAGTCCCCAGGCAGTGGTCTGAAATTATACCCTATGTTTGTTATATTGGTCTGGAAATTATCTCTATAACTATTATGACAAACTCAGTTCCAAGTGACAAATTGGTCAGCACAAACCCTGATGGGCAGATTCAGGGAAAAAGCACCTGTTCCTGCTCTGGTTAAGATCCCTTGATGCTCCCTGCTCAGAACTGCTCCAGCACACATGCAGCGTCATTTTTGTTTCATTTCCCCCAACATATTTTTTTACCTTCTCTGCAGCTCAGCAAGCATTAGACAAGATAATGTATTACAGTGCAATGCTACTTCCAATCAACTAGCACAAGTTCCAATATAGTAAGGCATTTGTGCTCTTAAGGAGTATCTCTGGAGGATTAAAATTATGTGTGCTGAATAGCCTTCCCTTGCTTATCAAAAACCGACAGAGAATAATAGTTTTTACATTGATGTTCTCATTCACTGCTAAATTCATTCCACAATAGTAATAGCATTAAAACTGTTTGCTAACAATCACTGTAGCAATTTATATTAGTTTATGATGAATAGCATCAGTAAAACAAAAGATGATGAATTCACAGTACCAAGCGTTTAATAGTCTTTAGATGTCTTAAATATTAAAAAAAAAGGTTGGTTGTTTTTTTTTTTTCCAGGAGAAAAATGAGAACAGTATTGGACTTGCCAAGAACACTAAAGCCTCATTCTATACTTAGAAAATACCTATGAAATCTTTTAAATAAAAGACTTCCTTCAGGATCAGGCAGTACGAAAAGGCTAGATATATCACTAACAAATGTTTAGCCTGCCTAAGGAATGGCTGATACCTTTAATTTCTAGGAGCAGTTCAGCTCTCCATGACAGAATTGTTTAGAAACACTGGCCAACCATCTTAAAAGTCATTTCCCACTCCATTACCCAGAGGAAGTAAGCTCCTGCCAACTAAAGGTTGTCAAAGATGACATAAAAAAAAAGGGTGTTGTATTTTCTAGTGGTCTTTAGAAATACTGCACTCAAGCTTTGAAAGAGAGCAAAAAGCTTGGTACTTTTAGAGGTAGATCTTAAAACACCCTTGTGTGGTGGAGCACCATTGCATCAGTACAGAGCTCCCCACTCCAAGGTGTATTTTATAACGCTACGTTAGACCTCTCCTAGTGGGCTGCTTGGACAGAAACTTCTTTCACACTTATTCTGCCCAACCAACTGATCTGATGTCCAACGAGCCTGTGTTTACTTACTGAAGGACACTTTTTACATTCAGATTTGACTGGCTCTGCTACTAGTGTCACAGCAACGTAACTGGAGTCCAAGATCTTGATAACACTGGCGACTTGCTTCCCAGCGATCAGCCCAGGGCCAGCTTGTACTGACTTCAGTTCCAGTCTCTGCCTGTGTATCCGTACAGTGAAGACACCGTTAGAACTCAACCGTTAAAGCAGAAATACAGAAGTCATGGCATTCACACTCCACACACCAAAAACATAAAACACATACTTATCAGTGTCTTATTTTAAAATGTCTAGAACATGGCAAGTCTATGGCTTTTCTTAAGGTAGCAGAAATATCTGATACCAGCAGAATTACTGCTAGAGGTATGTGGCATAAAATGTCTAAATAATATATTTTCTAAAATATGGATTTAAAGCACCTGGTAAACAGCCTTCAGTAACCATATATATTCTGATATGTTTCATATATTTATTCATAAGAAGATCTGGAAAGTGAGATTTTGAATGTATATTTTTTTAATATCATAATACTAAGGAGATGCCCTAATCAATTATCTTGTAGGAGTATCTCCAAACTTCCAGTATTTTAGAGTCTGGAGTCTAACACAGATCTAGGTTTCACTGTTGTTTCCTTTCTATGCAGTAGATTTTGTTTTCTGTACTTCCGAACTTTCACATGCTAGAAATGGAGATCCATTGACAGTATTTCTTAAGAAATGAGAGGACACAGAAACAGAACACCTACAGAAGTAACGTATGGCTTAAAATGTTTTGGCCAATTGCAGCTGTTTTCATTTAATATCTTATGAATGCCATTATTTATTATTTGCAATAATCAAAGTTGGACTAGGTATCATATGGATACAAAAGAGACCTAAATCCTTACCTGGAGAGTTTACAGCTTTAGACCTTGATGCTATAAGACGTACACATATAACCTGACTTGAAGCACTAGTCCTGCTACCATCAATGACAGTCAAATTGCCCAACTTACTTTGAAACTATTTTGGCACCTGTTTTTCGTCGGGAATTCAGAAGCAAAACATAATTTTCTTCTGCCTTAATGGATTTAATGAAACTGTCTTCCAGCACATAAATTGTGGCAGATGTGGCTTTTGTACTGACATCTAAAATCTGAAAATAATTTAAAAATAAACCAGAAAAATGGCTGATCAATAAACAATAGAAGAGGAAAAGGGCTTATAGTTCCAAATTAGGGTAAAACTTGTAATGAAATAGCCAAATGAGGAAGGTGCATGTGGGTTGACAACATCTCAAGCTAAGCCTATAAACCAGGTTCTCAAGAATTCCTTCTGTAGCAAGAAACCACTCTCCTCTGCAGCCTGTGTTTCAAATTCAGTATGTATCAGGGGAAAAAAAAGGGGGAGGAGGGGAGGAAGTTATAGACCAGGCTGCAACTGAGAAAATGCTTGGTACTACACTTAGTTAAAAATACACTTTGAATAAGATGAAAAGCTTTTCCGGGGAAATGTTTTGTAAATAAGATTGTCATGTTCACATCTGGGAAGCAAAGCCCTCCACCTTGCTTGATCAGCTTGTAAACAAGATGAAGTCTTTTTGGCAAGTGTGAAAATCCTGAATTCAGTCATAGTGTTAGGGTGGTTTATTAACAGTGTGTGCTACCTTTGCACTTGTCAGTTACGGACACGGAGAATCCCAGTGCCTTCAGCACGTGTCCAGCCTGCGCTCAGTAGTAACTTCTTAGAAAGGCATTTACTGGTAGCGGAGGAGCATTAAGGCCATAGTACAGCTTCAGTTACCTCAACAGCACATCGCCTTCATTACACCAGTGCATTAGGGAAGCCTTTGACCTTCCAGGTAAGCCTGACTGGGGTCCATTGAGGAGTCAGCATCTTGCCTGGCATTTATTGTGTACACTAAATGCTGTGACTTAGCAGCTGGGAAAAAAGTTACTGCTGTCACTATGACTGTGACTGTTACCTAGTATTTTCCTCCAAAGAAAAAAAGAAGCCACACATCAATTAAAACTTCAGTACAGCCAGGACAAAAGTGCTGTAAGTCTGCATAGAAACTGTGTTACGGATTAGATAAAAAAATAATGCAAATTGGTGTGCTCTACTCAATGTCACCTCAGCCAAAGTGGTTTAAACAAGAGGAGAATCCATTCCCTATTCTCGCCATGGGTACTACATATGAAATTTGTACTACTAATGTTACAAAATATACATGTAGAATTTGTTTTCTGTAATGCAAGAAAGGATTTCTGAGAAAATGAGAAATAGTTACTAAGAATATATTTTAAATAGGCAGAAAAAAAATATTATTTTGTTAAAGAAATCATACCTGGTTGTGGCTGGTAAATCCTTGTTTTTCTATTTCGCAGGAGTCCAGGGCTTTTATTTTAGTCACCTGATCTTGCCGCACATGGTAAGTAGTATTGCATTTCCCAGATATGTCCACCTTGAAAAAAAAAGTTAGATTAGGATAATCTCTTGAATTTATCTTTGGGAGCCCAGAACACCTTCCAAAGATCATTTTCTCCACGGTTGGAATCCTGTACCTGAAATGCTGCACCATTTGGGTTTATTTACCAGTTTTGAGAGTATCAGTGTTTCTAACTACCTGCTTTGGATAGGCAGGGATACTTTTCATTAGACAGCTATGAAGGAAAGTAACAATGTTTGTTTAAACAAAAAAAAAATTATTAAACACCTAACAGTTGGCACTATACTTACAAATTTGAGTTAAATTCCAGCTTTGCTCATGTGGACAGATGTAGAAATTTAACAATGTAATGAAAATTAAATGAATGCAGTTAAACCATTGCTAACTTTGTGAGGATATTCTGTTTGATTTTAAATGGCCTAATCCATTGAATTGAGCTTAGGAGTCAACCAAATTTAAATACCACTATAATCTCTTTTATAGTGACCTGGTTTAAGTTGGTTTATTACCAAATTCTGCTAAATTGGTAAAAGCATTTTAAATCAAATTGATTTTGCCAGTTCTTTATGTTAAGTGCAGCCACTTCACTTGTATCACCAAATATTAGAAGACTGCCTTTATGTGACCATAAATATACAAATAAAAAAAAAAAGGGCTGATTTCTGTCAAAGTTCATTCCTTTTGAAATCAGCGGGAACCACAGGTCTGCCTTTCAGAGCAGACCAGGTTCTGCCTCTTTCTCTAACGATGATTATTTTGCCAGATATATAGCATCATACCTCTCGGGAAGCACCAGAGTGCAGTTGTAGCTGGAAAAGGCTAGCCAGACCTCTCTTAATATTTTGAGTAAAACCAGGTTCATTTTGATATGAGTAGAAGTTTTTAACCTGTAGGAATAAAAAACAATTATACAACAAATCTGGTTAAATGAGAAAGAAATAGTGAGGATCTTCTCTAGAAAAACCCCCTTTACTTTTTTCTCATTGGGAAGCTGAATTTGGACCTGTTGCCCTTATTTAAGTAAACTCCAGAGGCTGCAGGGCCTGCTGACAACAGTACAAACATGTTTTGGGCTCCAACTGTACCTAAATACAGTTTCAGTGCAATGAACATCTTTCCTCCTGTTAATTAGAGAGAATTCAGAAGGGAAATGGGGCACTTTACATAATTCCACAAGTGTCTCATTTTTCTGCATAATCCTAAAATAATCCCTCCCCACAGGGGCATAGTATCTGTTGCACTTTAATCACAGTTACAAAAACCCAGAATGAGTCATAGGTAAATCAGTCAGAATTACTTATATGACGTGTCAAACACATCACAACCTTTGCACTTCATGGGGTCAACTGTTGTGCTTAAGCATTTCCTTTGGTAACAAGACTTTGCACCTCCACTTTGCATTCAAGGTGCTTTAAAAGTGCACTTTTTTCAGGAACTGTAAGTACAATCAGCATGTTATCTCGGGGCAACCCTGGAAAGTGAAATGACTGTGCCAGGGATTAAAGTATCACACCACAGGGAAACCACAGAAGGATTGTACAAACCCTATTACCTGAAGAAAAACAGCACAAGCTTTTAATACTACATTTCAATCTTAGCGCGTGAACTGCTTTAAGTATTAGGAGCAGATGTATTTTGACTGTGTTCTTCTGATACCTCTGTCCTCATTTAGGGATGTGTACAGTTGGAAGCCAATGCTGTCCTGTTTCTTTTTATGTTGTGTAAAACTGATGACAAGGCTGAGTCTAAAAGTTACTGAGCAGGCCTGATAGCAGCTGCAATTCAGTAGACTGAGCTGGTGGCCAGGGTATGTGCTTGGTGCCTATTTACAGCAGGAGGTAAAGATCCTGCTGGGATAGGGTGTCACAGCCCTCACTCCGCTCTGCAGAAGAGAAAAGGGAGTGTGACCTTCAACTTTCCTCCTTTCTCACTGCCCCTCTGCCCACGTCCACCCTGCCCACTTGCTTGGGCTGTGGCAGGGAGAGTGATGCTCTTGGCCTAATGCTCCTGGCCACAAGCAATGAGAGGAGGTGGCGAGGAGGCAGGAGCAGCCATGGCTCAAACTTTGCCACTCCCTGGCCAGAGCGGTAGGCTGAGCACAAGGGGAAAAGTGAGCAGGTCCTCAGGGAAAAAGAGAGTGAGATGGACTTACTTGACTTACTTGATTCCCTTCCTGAGTAAGACTGGGACTCTGAGAGCTACAACTGGACACGGGTGCTCCTGCAGTGGGACAGTGCTCTTAGTTGCTCTCTCAGAGCAAACTACAAAACCCAGGCACGCACCAAGACACATCTGTTCACTCTCTCTTCTCTTCTGATTTTTGGAGACAGTTCCCAATAAAGGAACAACATGAAATGCTGTTTTGGCATCAAGCTTAACTGAGGACCACTGAAACTGCAGGTGACATACATAAATAAGCAAGCCAGAGAGGTGGGAAAAGCAGTCAGGCTAAAGTATTTGCTAAGGGTTTAAAGTGATTAACACTGTTCCTTACAGGCTTGGTATAACCTCTCTCACAAGAAACTGTATCTCCTTTTCTCCCTTCAGACCTTGGATAAAATCCTGGCCTCACTGGAGTCAACAGCACAAATCTTACACAGCAATTGTGTATATAGCTTCATGTGTACTCATATATTTGTGACCAATCTGCTGTTTACTTCAATACTGTACAGTGTTCTCAATGAACAAGAGTCTTGGGCTGGCCTCTTGTACAGGTAAATTACAATCTGTTCTAAACTGTTGTATTTTGTATAGAAAGATAGGACACAATGGCATATTAAGATCGCTGACAAGATAGTGAATTAGTAAATTCTCCAAGCCTTTAAGAAAAGATTTGTCTCAGGTTTCTTCAGGGACTGAATTTGAAAAGACAAGGTCTTACTTTTCCACGGACTAACTCAAGAACTATGGGCCTCTGTAAAGCTTCCAGATATTCTTTCCCAATGATCTTCTCTGTGCTTTTTCCTGTGAAGATGTTTTTAGCAGCTGGACGTTCATTCACATTTTCAACTCGAACATCTCTCATCTAGCAAAGTAAAAGCAGAGAAAATTCATGTAGAGAGCAATTTAGCATTGACCTGGGGTAGGCTGGATAGACTAAATCACCTAATTAATATTTTTTATTTCTTCGTTTCTTGTTCTGATCATTAATCTTCCACGATTATTATGTCTATGTTTTCAAAAGAAACCAGCACTCACCACTGGGGAAATAAGTGGCAGAAAAACTAAGTACCAAATTCAGTTTGTATTTAGCAAATGTCATGATTTGCAGCTCCAAAGGACTTCAGACAACCTATTGCCTCTCAAGTAGGTGCTTGCACACTGGTTGTTTGAAGCTATAGAAGCTGTATGAAACAATATAGGAGATATTCTGAAGTTCTGGCTTATGATGTTAGGTATATTCTTGTGAAGTCTTATTGCATAGGGATCAGCTTATCGAATAAGCTTGTTTTAGTTGACGAGACTAGAGAAAAATAAAAGATTTAGCTCATCTTCTGAAAACAAGTTCTTCAAGATTATATTAACAGTTACATAAATGCAGAAAAGATTGGGCATGTTTTAAGTTGTCTGATGGCATTAATTACCATAACTTTGACGAGCTGGTCATCATCGTTGTCAGGATTTCTCCATAAGAGGTTGACATCCACACCAGAAGAAATCCGGTAGCCTGCACTTTTCTGCAGTGATGCTTTCACCTGATCAACATACACTTCAGCTGAGTAAGCAAATGTATATAGCTTATCATTATTTAAGCTTGGTCCCGTAGTGTGCCCTGTTTGGAAAGCAAAAACAAACTTAGTGTTTTAGAATTGACTAACTCACATAATCTGTCATTTTCTCTAAAAAACACTTGTAGAAAAATTTAAAATTGAATTGTCAACAAAAGATATATGAGACTGATCCTGCTACCCTTTTTTACAGAGGTGTCTCAGTGGAGCAGCTGGGGTTTTTTTTTTGTGATTACATTGGCACTAATTCCATATATGTAAGAGAAGAATGTCCACAAAATCTTTTGTTCTAACTCTACACTTAAATGAATAAAAAAAAAAAGGAGTAAAATTCTTTACTTGGATATGTTAGCATTAGAAATTAATCAAAAATTATTTCAATTCAAAATACTGTAATTAATCATGTAATTTGTGTGCTTAGCAATTTGTAATGCACTGATGTAATTTGTTGGAGCCAACAGAAAATGTTCTCTGCACCTCTTGCATGTTTATTGGGAATCTCTCCATTGAGAGCCTTGTTCAGGGGTGACACAAATGTAATGAAGACATTGGGAAAATATTTTTTAGATTAAATAATTAAGCCCTTATTCATTAAATGAAATAATTGTCCCCCTAGCTGTGCCTGTGCTGTTAATCAGTGTAGTTTAAGGGACATAAAAAGCCAAATTCTAGCATAAATGCAACTTGCATATTCAATTTATGGTGCCATTTCCATCTACATTGACAACAACTTGGACAGGCTGTTCCCTAGAGATTCAGTTGCACTCTTTTTTAGTGTAAATGAAGTTGGTAGTATACAAATTACTTTTATTTTTCCTTTATAAAACTACTTACTACCATATCCTGTCCTGTCTTCTTTTTCTCTTCTCTCATGCACAGCCAAGTGGGTAATGTGTGGCACCAGTGTCACACTCTTTACCGAGCCTGAGGCACAGGAATTAAGACTGTGCCCCTAAAATATGTGGCTAAGGAAAATCAATTTCTTCTTGCATACCCTTTAAATATTTTGTCATTAACAGTATACGTAACATCCCTTTTCGTTGCTTTCAAGGGCTTCCCTCCTCTGGTGCAGATGGCTACAACGGTCTCTTCCACAGGAGAAAAACTGATGAAGCCAGTTTGCAGAGGTAAGGGAAGGGAGGAGGAGCTGACTGTACACAAAGTGCTATTACATCCACAAAGTAAATACACCTACAGTGACCTTATGTACTATTTGTAAGCAGCACAGCAGTAGCCTCTCAAATGCTGCACTGCTGAATCCATTGGGAATTTCTTCACGGACTTCAGGAGGTGCAAAGCAGAAATAAAAACTTCACAATAGAGTTAATCTAAGAAAAGCAAAGAGCTGTCCTCAGGAGGATGGATCTCAGTCTTATGACAAGTGCAGGGAAAAAAAAAGACAAATAAAAATCTGTCAAAATGCCTCAGACAAATTCTTAAGCATGCTGTAATGTCATCAGTGTGTTCAAAGTCCCTTGCAGAGAATCAGCAGGCTATTGTGATTTATGTCATGTCCCTCAGTGTTTTATTTGACTCTGCTAAATAAATTTCAAATCACTGCATTGGTAAAAAGGAAAACCAAAGTCTTTTATGATTTCACTCTCCGATTTTAAATCCCAGTTAGGTAGGTGGACAGTGTAGTTCCAACATGGCTGTGGGATATACATGGATATATTCTGCAGTGCTCAAAGAGATCAAAACCCCCTTTTTAAAGGTTTTGCTCACTTCCTTCTCCTGTTCACTAAGATGTCATAGCAGTAGACTAAGGCAAGCTTCAAATAACTTTTTCCTGAGGAAAACAATGACCCCACCAAGTCTGGTCTGCAAGTTGCGTAAACTGGCTACATAGAACTAAACTGGCTTATGCTTTATGCCAGCTGGAGATGTGATGCAGCAAATTTGGTAATCCCAGGGGGAGCAGCCTCTTTGCATGTGAGAGCTCAAAGCTGTGACTATTGATTTTTTTTTGCAGGAAGGCTGAAGCATTAACATTGGTATGACAAGGCTCTTCTGGTTTTGCGTGTCTTGTGTGTCTGCTTCAAAAAAAAGTCACTAAGAGGTGTATAACCCTTCCTTCAGGTTTACTCTGAATTTCCAAGCCACTTCCCCAATTTCTCTCAACTCCTATCAGCTTTGAAGCTACATTGCCCTTCAGAACAGAGGGTGCTCAGTGCCTGCCCAGTGATGGCTGCGCCTTTCAGGGACACCTCTGGTTCCTTGCAGTACCTCAGAGCTGGTTGTTTCCTGGGTCAAAACGTCCTTCATTCGGAGCAGAAGCAGCAGTGCTAATGATTTAGTATTGGCTGAGATTTTATGAATGCCACCCACTAAGTGCTTTCTAAAGACAGAAGGTGACACAGTCCCATCTAAAGATGAAAGTTGGGGGAAAAGCACGTCCAAGAAAAATTATCTGGGTGCTGAGAGACATGTGCCTTATTAGTTAAGGTGATGTTTGTGGTTTTGCTCCCTCTTTCTTTTCAGTTAAAAGCACCTTTCACTTGTCCTCTTCCTTTTCCTACAGCTCAAGCCACAGATCCTTTTTTCTTTTTGCAAGAGTTCCTTCCCTCTTCCTGCCTTTTAGCATTTGCTTGTCCCCACATACAAAAGAGCTGTTCCCTCCTGAAGGAAACAGATGAGCAAATGACGCAGCAGCTTCTTGAAAGTGTTACGGAAGAAATGAGTAATTGCAAAGTATTTCTGGGAGCTAGAAGAATATTAGGTTCTGAAGCCTTTCACCCTTTCATACATGGAAAACACAGCAGGAGCCAGGGCAGAAGATGCCTTTTGTTGCAAGAAAGGTGTCACTGATGGCAAAGGGTGAGCGAGCGGTGGATCATAAGAGAATCAGCAGGGATGAGGCAGTATTAAAGGCAGTCCCAAGGAGTAAGCACTTACGCCAGTGGAAATGGTGAAGCCAAAAGAGACAATTGTATAGCGTGGTCAGTTTGAGAGGCAAGGGCAATATTGGTGGCTGAGGGACAGAGACACAGTGTCACTGCCCAGAACCAGCATTCAAAACCACATAACTAAGTTTTCATGCTACCTTCCATGAAGAAAACACTAGTACTATTAAAAAAGGAATATTCCTACACCTTTCTGGTAGAAACTTCTCTTAAAAAAACCCCTCTGCCTTTAGAAGCTTTTTCCTTTGTATTCAGCACAGCACTGGGATCCTTGCCACCCATACAGCCACTGCCATTTCAGTAGATGGCAAATGTCCCACTGACTGAGAA
The DNA here is from genome assembly GCF_036417535.1 of Chlamydotis macqueenii. NCBI lineage: Eukaryota > Metazoa > Chordata > Aves > Otidiformes > Otididae > Chlamydotis > Chlamydotis macqueenii. The sequence continues at coordinate 28,858,925 of NC_141559.1, forward strand.
AGGAGTAGAGAGGGACAAAAATTGCAATTGGCCATGCCCTCTTGAGGTCAGAAGTGCCTGCTTTCAAGGTGGAGTGCATAACACATAGTTTGACTAGTAATGTTAAGTGTCTGTCATTAAGGGTAACATGCCAAGTCTATAATTAAATCATGATACTGTATAATACAGAAGGTTACACTGCATGAGTAGAGACAGCTGTCAAGTCCTGTGCCTTTTATTAATACACATGGCATGCACAGCATGTGCATCTCTAACTACTTGCTGGCTCTACCTTCATAAATTATATTTGCCACTGTTTCTGATATTGGATAGCTTTAAAGTGCAAAACCCATCCGCTTCTTTGAAAATATTTTTCAAGTAAAACTGCAGCAGGAAAGTTTCATGTGTGCTGATCTAGCTGACTTAAAAGAAAAGAATATTCCTTCAATATTTCCAAAAGGCAGCATGGCCTGGTGGAAAGGTAAAACACTCATCCTAATCCCAGCTCTGTCACTGAGGCACTAACTGGCCTTTAGGCTAGTAATTTAGCTTTCAATCTCTATGCACAAGAGAAAGATGGAACCTGGCAGAGCTGAAGGGAGGACTAATTAATGAGAAAATGCTTGCTTAGTACCCTGGGGATGTAAAGTGACAATTGAATATTACTTCACATCAAGAAGGAGCTTTGCTTAATTGATATTAAGGAGAAGCTGGGAAGAGCAGACATCAGAAACATGGTGACATCAGTATCTAGCCATAAATGTTACTTGACAGTCTCATGAATCACACTCACAAGTAGAGGAACTGCCTGCAAACTTCTCTGCTTTATAACTCCCATGGTAAGGGGGTACAGAGGTAGGGAGGAAGGTTGCTGCTCTGTGCTTACACAGATACAGTGTCCTGGATCCCTTGCAGGGAGCAGGAGGAGGCACCCGTGAGAACACCTCTATAGCCTTTTTAAGAGTTTAACCTAGGATGGCGTGTCCCCCCTGCTCCTCATCATGATGAGGACATCCTCATTAAACTAAAAATTGGCTGTTGGCTCATGTTTTAAGGTTGCTGCTCCTCTAAATTTAATGTCAGGTTGTACACCAAAGGCCACTACTAAAGACACCTTTCCTTACTTCATGCACTGGCACTGCTAAAGCAGGCAGTCTCCAGATTTCATACCCTTGACCTTTGTCAGGACACCTGAGTAAAGCCCTGCTCCCAGGTCTTCTGCAGACATCCAGGTTTTCATGACTTACTGCAGAGCAAGCTCCCATGAAATTAATAGGATGCTTGTTACTGACTTGAGTGGGAGCGGAGTCAACTGCTCAGAAGCTGAAACCTGGAGAGCCCCGAGCACTTCCTGGCTCTGCTTCACCAGAGCACTTCTGTATGTTTAACTTTTGAGCAAGTGAATACTCCCTTTCAAGTTGGTGTCCCCACAACATGTCCCGACTAAGCAAGGTCAAGATCCCCAGTCTCCTGGCTCACACCACTGGCCCTGTGCACCTGAAAACATTGTCTCCTCCATCCCCTCTGCTGACATGAATGCTACAAGCACTTAAGCCTTTGTAATAACTAAATGCATTTTGCATTACTCAAGGACAGACAAGTAAAGATGATTGGTTTTGATGCAAAACAGATCTGCATACAAACACTAGTTATGCCTTTGCTGAGCCAAAAGCCAAACCAAGCCTGGGACAGACCTACCTTTCACAGAGGCTGAGTAGGTGGAAATGATGCAAAGGAACAGCACAGTAAGAAGAATCATGCTGGACTCCCCCAAGCTCCTGACTGCAAAATGAAGTGTGAGAGCCTCCCAGAAGTGAGCTGCAGAGTGGAGGAGTGCTTGCAGAGAGAGCTGCAGTGTCGGCCACACTGTTTATCTAGATGTAGTAAAGGTCAGATTCCAAATTCCACACTCAGGTACTAAGTTCATGAAAGGACTTCCAGTTAATTATTAAGAACTAAGGTAACTAGTGGTTTCTACCCCATTTTATTGATTGCCTCAGCTTTCATTTTTGAATACTGAGCCCACACAGACACATTTCTGAGAGGGAGAGCCCACCGCAGAACCAAGAGTTCCTACCGCTCCTCCTGTCTGAACGAAAGGGCATTTGGGTCTGCTGCTGCCAGGAGACAGATCCTGACCACTGTCTCCACTGTCTTGTATGAACTCTGTGCGCAACCCCAGAGGCAGATGCTTTTTAACAGTCTTCCTGGAAGTAGAAGTACATGGGATTTATCAGTGCCATCCCAAAAAGTGATGCTACTTTGTTACAGAGACTCAGATGCAATGTCATTTCTTACTTTATTCTATCATATCAGATAAATTTTCTTTCTTTCAGCAGCCCCAGCCCATGTATCACATCGTTGCAGTGGCAGAGGTTAGAGGCTGAAAAGATGAGATAAACCAGCCATTCTGTCCTACCTCGGTGAAGAGTACCTGCTTGGCTAGGTTTGAGAGCAGGGCAAACCAAGCCCTGCTTTTCACTTCTCTTTTCCCCTTTTCTCATGCTCACTTCACCATCTCATCCGATAAGCCCCCAGCTGACAAACCCACGTGCTTCCCCATTTCCTCTGAGAGTAAATCCCAGGCCATCTCACACTAAGCCTCTAGGCCACAGGGCTCCCTAAAGGACCTCCTTGTCCCTCACGTGACAGAGGGGCAGTAGGTCACCCCCCCACATTCCTCAGCACCCCCTGGGTGTCACAGCCTGCGAGGGGGCACCCTCTGGCCCCCCACAGGAAGCCTCCCTGGCTCTGTGGGGAGGGAGGATCTGGTCCTGCTTGTAGAGGAGGCACACCCATGAGCCATCACCACGCTCTTCAGCTCCACTTCCAGAGGTTGCTTTAACAAGAGTGCAAGCTACAAACACCCCAACTGAACCAGTGCTGCCCCAGGCTGCATTTAGCTGCTCCCAACAGGCCATTTCTGCCACCAGCTTCTCTGTGTTAGTAAGTGATCATAAGGTGAGGACAGCCTTTGCCTTCGGGGGTATAATTGCCTCCTTTTTTGCCTTGTGGTAAAAGAGAAGATGAGCACCCTGGATGTCAAGCCCAGCAGTAGAAAACAACAGGTCCCTGTTGACGCCCCTCGCTCACACTCATCTCTCTGCACCTTCTGGGAGAAAATAAGGACACTATCTGTGTGCAAAACCAACTCTGGCTAGAGAGACACCAGAGGTATGGATCCTGCTTTGCAAATGCAACGTTCACACCTCACTCACAGGGAAGAGTTGATACTGTTCTGAAATCTGGAGAAGAGCAATTGTCCACTTCTTATGCTCTTGGGACATAGGAAAAGTATTTCTCCCTTGAAATAAGGTTATTTACAAAAAGGTCTCTCTTAGACTAGAGTATCAGAGGCCAGATCCTCTGCTGAGTTAAATCAATGTATCTTTTTAGATGCCACTGTAGTAGTGCCAACTACAGAACTAAGGATGTAGCCATAATGTAGAGAAATAGTGTACATATATTTCCATGTGCATAAACAATATACATCTATATACATACCTACAATGCATCCTTGGTATAGTCATGCATCTTAAAAACAGGAGGCCTGAGCCTCACCTCACTTATGCCAGGAGTAAATCAGCAGTTATTTCCTTGAAGTCAAATTACACCAATGAAAGAAGTGCTGTGCCCACCAAAGTCCATTACACGCAGAGGTTGCAGGATCAGCCCCCAATGTACGCTTCACGCCATGCTGGCATATGTGCTGGGGTCAAAGTATTACTGTTGCTGCACATTTTCCAGAGTCCAAACTATAAGTCTCATATCTTTATATGACCTAATAAAACTAATGAGATTTCCTCACATCTTCTGAGGTCAATGAAATGTTTTTGTCTTCTCTTCACAAGCGACAGTATGAAGGTCTTGGTTTTCAAGTCAAACATCTAGTTATATGCATTGAAGTACCCAAGTCCATCTTTCCTCTTCAGCTGGTGCCTGCATGACACAGCTCCTGCTGTTTTGGTGAATAAGACACCCCTCCGTTTCTGCCGCAGGGGGCAGGGGGAGGGAGATGCACAGCCAAGCCACTGGCTAAAGGTGAATTGTGCGCGTCACTTGCATCCTGCGCCCCGCCTCAAGAGTGCTGCAATCAGACCTGGCCCACAGAAAGTGATGTCTGTGTCCACACCTGAGCCTCCACAGAATATCTTTTTCCTCTCTCCATACTCTGCCTCTTGATTGTGCTGTTTGTACAAAATGCTTCGATATGTAGTTTTAAACTATGGAGTGTTGAGTTTGTTCTGTTGCTGAAGGGAACTCATCATTTGAATGAGCATCTTGAAAAGTAATGTTATGGCTCTGTCAAAATAATGAAATTCAGTTAGACAGCTCTTTCTCAACACTTGTAACTGCTCAGGTCTTCATTTTGCTTTGTCACCACTTGGCACTTGGCAGACTTCAGAAAACATTGCAGTACCCTGTTTCAGTGTTTGAGGACATAGAGGTCTGGACTACCAATACTGCCACTTTGGAAAGTGTAATATGAGAAAAACAGGTTTATAAATCCAAATGCGTAAGCAGTTCATTCATGCTAAGAAAAAGCACATCTGAATATTATGTAATGTCTTGTTAGAGGTTAGTTATCATGTTAGATGTATTTTTGTTTTTTTAAAAAAGCAAGCAAGCAAATGGGCTTCTATTAGTAACTGATCTGCAGCCTTTTAATGATCAAAGGAAAATGAAAGATTCTTCATAGGGACAGTGGTGCATATGGACTTGTGTGATGCTGGCGTGTAAAGCTAGATATTAATAGTAACACGAGTGAGGCTTTAAATAGATGCTAGCAAAAGCAAATGCAAGTCTAGCTATTTTTAAAGTAACACAGGGAATAGGAATCACAAATGAAATCAAATATTACAGCAAATATTAAATACAAACAGCAGTTTAAGGTCAGTGTCTGACTACAGTGACACCATACAGTTTTTTTGACTTTACCATAGCTGCAGTAAACCTGAAACCAGCAATAAAACTGAAAGAGTGTGTATATCTGGAACTAATGAAACTTGAGATAAACATCGATGCAGATGAAAAAGGTATTATGGTAGCATGCACTCATATGTTTGCTAACTCTGTATGCCTCATTAACCAGGGGCAAACAGATATCTACATACTTAGGCTGCCCAAAATATATTTTTCTCATATATTATAATCCTGGTCTCCAGAACTGACTCCTGTACCAGGGCAGCATTCTTTCCTGAAGTTATCTGAAGGTAAAAGAACATCGCCCTTTGTTGGGTATTGACACTACAGTTTAAAAAGCTGTGGCAGTGGCCTTCAAAAATATGAGGACTGAAGGCATGTACCCCTTTTTAGGGGGCAGAGGGAACATGGCATTGCCGGGGGACCTTTGGAGCTAGAAATCTGCTCTGAGGAATGTCATTGCTTAAAAATACTTCAGTGGCCCCTGCATGAACTCAGGAGTGTCATCAAAACCATCAGATAAAAATAAGGTTTTCTTACTTTTCGCTCCTCTTAATCCCGTGGAGCCACCGCAGCCATACGGGAGGAGGAGCACAGCTTTCCTCACAATTTGCAGTGGGGCCACCACCCTGCCAGCGCGTACTCTGGCCGATTTCAAAGCAATCAGCTCATGTGCGTACCTGCCTGCAAGGTCGAGCCCTAAAGGCCCCTAAACTCTGGCCACGGCACCCACGCCTACCCTTATGCCGCCATGTTGGGGAGAGATTGGGCCTGGACACTGGCAGCCAAGCTCGGCTTGTCAGCGCCCGTTACAAGCAACGCTGCAACAATGAGAAGCCCACCCAAACCACGACTGATCTTCAAGTGCACTTCTTACGGTCATTGCTTTTTATATATATATTTTTTTTTTTTATTTTTTTTTTTTAACCCAGAGCAGACTCAGAAGACAGCAATCAGTGCAAATCCAGCGGGACCGGGTTGAGAGCAGCTCCCCCCGGCCTGCTCAACCGGCGGGGACGGGTCCGGTCCTGGCGACCGGCCGCTCTTTGGGCAGCGCAGAGCTGTCGTGCTATAACAGCGCCACTCGACAGTTGCCCGCCCCCGCGCTCCCCCTCAGCGCCGGGGCGGTGTCCGTCAGCCGCACGTGAGCGCCGCCCGTTGCTCGCCGGGATTTGAAGTCGCGGCGGGCGGGGAGGCGACTCCTCCTCCTCCTCTTCCTCCCGCCCCATCCGCATCCGTGGACCTGCGTGTGGGGCGGCTGGCGGGTAGGTTGCAGATTCCCTCACTCTCCTGCCGCGGCCGTTCCCCCTTGGTGTGTGGGGAAGGAGGCGAGCTGGGGTTTGGGCTCGGCTCTCCTCAGCGAGAGGGAGGGGAAAATGGCCGCCTCCTAAGGGCCTGGGGAGCGTCCTATCCCCCGTCCCTACCCCCGGCTGTCGCTGCCACCTGGTAGGGGGGGTGGTGGCCACGGCCCCCTTCGCCCCTCCTCCCCCCGGCCCTTGTGGGCGGGAGTGGCCGGTCGTGCTGGGTTCTGAGGTACTGAGGCGCGGGAGCAAAAATAACGCGCGTGTTTCTATCTATATAATGTGTGTGTACATAGAGATGTAGACGTATACGTGTCTACATGTACGCGCACAGGTGTTTCTATAGAATTCCCTATCTGTGGGGCACAGCAGGGCCGTGCAGCACCCGCGAGCATCTCAGTTCCCTGCGCCTTGTGTCTTAACACCCCCAGACAGAGAAATCGGGCTGTGTTAGCTAAACCACTTCTGGTTTTCTCGTGTTTTGTATGTTTTCTGGCTCTTCTGTTACTGGAGAAGTCAGGAGATTTTTTTTTTTTTTTTTCTGCTTGTTGGGTGTTCTCTGGTGGAGTAGTTATCTTTGGATGGTCAGCACGGAGGAGCTACCTTTATGAAAAAGTAGTACTTGCCATTGAAAAGGACAGGGGGTAATTGTACTTGTTTTGAATGCCAAATGTTTTGCTGAGTAACAATTTAGACTACTTGCTGTGTTTTGCCCACTGGCAGTGGCCAGTGTAATTTGGTTGGCTGGTGTCTTTGGTTCTCAGAAGAAATGAAAATTCGTTTTGAAGGTGTACAGCTTGTTCATACTTTTTTTTTCCCCCAAAATGGCTTTAGCCTCTTTAAAATTGTATTTGTCTAATATGCTGCTAACATTGCAGTTTATATCGCAAGACACCTCTTTAATTTTTTCTGTTTGTGTATTTGAGAATAACTTGTGTACACGTAGTAGTACTGCTAATGTTTTTTGGTTTACATTTAATCCAGTATGATTCCCTACTGTTATGCAGTTGCGTTTTAACAAAGTTCTCATTCGGAAACTTGAATAGCTGCAGATGTAGCCGGCAGAGTTTTAGATGTGATCTGAATACTGGTTATAATCTCTGTAGTATTTTATATGTTACTGTTTGCCGAGGCACTAAGCTAGCCTTAAACAAACAAAAAAGGCCATCTCTCACTTCTTGTTTTTTCTTTATTCAAATCTATGGTATATGTAGAATTCATATTTGTGCTAATTGAACTTCTTGTTAATAACACTCATAATATTGTTTGGTTTTTTTTTTTTATCACAGAACTGGTGAGGGAAAACCTTGGTATTGATGAAATAGTTATCACGTGTTGAGAAACAGGTCAGTAAACCCAGCCAAAAGCTAATGTCGTCGGAAACACCAAGAGAAAGTCCAGAGGTGCCACTGGAGAATATCACGTCTCCTGAAGTTCCTGATCTGGCAGGAAAGGTGAAGTCAAGTGACAGCCCAGCAGAGAGACAGGAGGCAGGCTCCGACAAGGAAGAATGCCTTGAGCCCATGTCCAAGAGGCAAAGGAAGAAACTATTGAAGCAGAAACAGTGGGAAGAACAGAAAGATCTACGGAGGTATGGTTTGCAATGGCTTTCCTAGGATCATGTGTAGTAGTTAGTGCTAATAGTGACAATGTGTCAGCAGAATTTGCACGTAGGTTGCTTTAGCAAATCGAGGCAGTTGAACCAGTTTTCTGCCATGCCAGGTGAAAAGCAGTAGTCGCAGGCTACTCCGTCTGCGTATGAAGAAGCTGTGAATGTAAGCATCCTCTCTTCATACTACAAGTGTTACTGAACTTGAAGAGGGTACCAGGAGGGATTCAAACTTGCATGTTTTTGGCTTGTCAGAAGGAAGAACTAATGTGTGGCCCTGTTCTTTTCTGAATGGGCTGCTCTCTCTTTCCCTGGTGCTGTCAGACCTGGTGAGTCTTGTAACGACAGTGAATAAAAAAGTTTCTTTTGAGACACGAAATACTGTGCTGTAAGTCATGTTGACTTACAGTCTGTTAAAATAGTTTTGGAGGATGGTGAGGTTCTGTATTATTCTGTTGTTGAGAGAAACCCTGTCTGCAAGTGAGCTGGTTGTGGTTTATCCTTGTCCTGCTGAACAGGAAGTGTTCCATCCCAAGACAGTGGCTGTTAAAGTTACTGTCTCTAAAGTTTGATCTCCCGACTGCCTGCTCCCGTCAGGGGAACAGGGTGAAGAAACAATTGCTTCAGAAGCCTTCTGAAAAACTGTTCAGTGAAATAGAAGGTAAATTGCCTTCCGCATTGTGATCATGATACTGCAATTTTGGCAATCTTTTTGATTGACTGACTTGGAGCGCCCTTAAATCTGTGAGACTACCCCTGTTGACTTCATTGCATTTGTGTTGGCCATCCTGGCCGTCTTTGTAGAACAGAACATGTGTCTTTGTAGATACAGAACTTCACAGAGACAGAGTATGTGTTTCATGCTGGTATCAGCCTAGCACAAATGCAAGCAACAGGATAAGTTTGAACTCCACAGTCGTGGAACAATCACCTTGATCATAGAAGAATGCATTTGTGTGCGTAACAGGTACCTCAGCAGATTTGGCAGTGCTTTTTGAAGGTTTGTTTGTTTATTTAGACAGAAAAGAAAAGAAAAACGCCAGAAGAGAAAACTAGAGCGTCAGTCAAAATTGGACTCCAGTAATGAAGGGAATGACAGAAAGCGTATGCGAAGGGAAGTTGTTCCTAGTACACTTCGCCTCATTGTGGACTGCAGCTTTGATGACTTGATGGTGCTAAAGGTAAAAGCAAGTTACTCATCACATGCAAATGTTGAAAGGTTCTCCAGTGACAACATTGATGCAATGTTAGAGCACAAAAACTGGAGAGCAGCTTTCAGAGGACAGTTAGCTTGTTCAGGATTGTGGTGCCTCCCAGACCTACTTAACATCAGTTGCTATATTTTTTTAGGGTTTAGAATGTAACTTTATATAAGCTTGCCAAAGATTTTGTTTGCCTTCATGGAGATGTGGTAAGTCAGTTTGATTCCCAAAACAGGAATATACAAACAGTTTGTGCCTCTTGTTCACCATGAAGTTAGATGCAATCTGTCTCAAAATGGTTTTGTTAGAGGGGCTGCAAATGCCACATCTGGTTACTTTCTCTTTCAAAGTGGGCCTGAGGCTCCCAACTGTATTGTTAAGTATCTGTGGAAATGAGCATTATGAGGATACTGAGCTTTTTCTCACGGTTGCACAAGAGACAGTTGGGAGAGGAGGACACTGTTCAGCCCATCTCTAAAATTTTAGAATGGATGAAAGAACAGGTGAGATGATCGCAGGATAGGTAAATGTGAGAAAGGTCAGCATGATGCCCAAGAAGATGCTTGGTGTCGTGTTTTGGGATGAAAACAGCTTTACCACTATGAGGAAAGTATGTTAGTCTGCAGCTTCCTGTAAGAGTGCAGCCTTCAGTTTCTGTGGCAGACTTCTCCCCTCCCTGTTATCCCTGAGCCCCTCTGCTGCTGCCAGGGACTTCACTGCTCTTCAAGACTGCTTGAATTCAAGCTTTTGGAAAGCCCATCGTATTTCATCTACTGACCCCAGCTTCTTGAGTGTGATGCAGAGCATGTATAACACTGACAGAGGCTAGTGCTGCTCACCATAAAATTTTGGGGAATCTCCAGTTGGAGAACCAAGCACGTGTATAGAGGTGTTCTAAATACACTTTTGTGGAAAATGTGTGTTTCCTTGTCAGCATAATCGCTTCACAGTGGTTGGTTTTTTTTCCTCTTAGAATCTGATGTCCACACTCTCCCAGTAGTCACTCTTGCCAGTTAAAAGCTTCCTTTTTCTCTCTTTAGCTTCTGACTGGCTCATGGTAAAGCATTTTGTGGTGGTCTGTCTGAAGGACTATGTAACAACAAATTGTGTTGTATACAGGATGTTAAGAAGCTTCACAAGCAAATTCAGAGATGTTATGCAGAAAACCGCAAAGCATTTCATCCTGTGCAGGTATGTTTAAACAAACTGAGCACTTACTGTATTGTCATGGACAAAGCATATGAGAAAGGCAAAAGTGGTGAGAGCTGCAGTAGAAAAAAAAAACATTTAATGTGCCTCTTTATAATAAGAAAATTACTTCAATTGTAATAAATTTTCAACCCACATGTTGTAAAAATCTCCATATGTATGAAAAAGTATGTGCATGCAGATGAAGACTGCCAGATACTGACGTGCCACTAAAATACTGTTGATACTCAGTTTTATCTGTGACAGATTAGAAAAAAAAAAACAAACAGTGACTGTAAGTATTAACTCTATGAATATGGTCTTAGTACCACTTTCAGCTAAAAATAATTAAGAGTTTTAGCTAATAGTTAAGGGTAGAAGAAGTCTTGTACAGGGAGGAAGCAGACTGGCATATTAATATTTCAGTATTTTGTACTTCTTGTTTGTTCTTTTCAAAGTTTTACTTGACCAGCCATGGGGGACAGTTGAAGAGCAATATGAATGAAAATGACAAAGGATGGGTGAACTGGAAGGTGAGTAATTGACCATTTCTGTCAAAGGAGAAAAAGAAATCTTGATTATAGTTGCTGACCAGGTTGTTAGTTGTGAAGGACCTGTGCTTTTCCCGTGTGGGTTTTTCTAAGACATCAGAGCAATAGCATCTTGGAACTAGAGTGACTCTTTGTGCTTTTAATTAATTTAACTTAAATAAGCCAAAGGCTGCTTGCCTTGAATGTAGATTTGGTTTTTGCTTGGAAAACTCCACACATACCTGTTTTCACGTGTTTTCATTGAAGAGATTCCATTCTCTGATAGACTAAGCAAAACTAGTTGATTTAGGCAGTTCTGAGAGCCACCTGTCTTGACAGCGCTCTTTTTTTCTCCTTTTTCTAGCAGGAGAAATAAGACTTTGAAGTGACAATGTGATTCTCTTGTGTGCACCTTCACTTCCGTGATGTTGCCTCTCAACACAGAAGTGTTCTTCAGAGAAGTAGCTTGTCTTATGGTCAAACTAACGTTGGTTTTCCTTGCGACGCCCTCTTAAAGCAGTGTTCCAACAACTTCAAATGAAGAGCACTGCGTAAATAAAACCAGTTGTACTTTCAGCATGTCTTGTGCGGTAGCTGCTTTGCAAAAGCATAGCATAAAGCTCTCATCAAACAAGTAATGTTAACTAAGCATTTGCCTCTGCTTTCCCTTTTTTAGAAAGGTGGCTTTGAAAGTTATTTGGAATTATTAGGAGACATGTGGTAACATTTGAAGGGAATCACAAGAACTTAAGGATTTGTAAATTTCTTTTGAGGTTTCAGAAAATATCCTGATAATTTTTAGAAGTCAGTGCTGTAAGGACTGTGGATTATTTATGCAGAAGTCAGTCTGCGCTGTGCTGTGTACCTGAACATGAATGAGGGATGTGGAATGACTGCATGCTGTTGGATTTATTTTTTCTGGTTCTTTTTTTTTTTTTTTTTTTTTAGGATATCCAAATTAGAACAGAGCACTACAGTGAGCTAATAAAGAAAGAAGACCTAGTATATCTTACCTCAGATTCCCCAGAGGTTCTTAGTGAGCTTGATGAGAAGAAAGCCTATGTTATTGGAGGACTGGTGGATCACAATCACCACAAGGTAAACTGTGGGTCCATTTCTTTACAGATCTTTTTTTGTTTGTTTGTTTTTGGCACTTTATTTAACATTAATTGTGTTCATGTGTACATTAATAGAAAATAAATAACAAGAAAACTTCTTCAAAAAGGACTTGCCTCAAAAAATTTTGAAGAAATGAGAAAAAATCTTGTAGTGGTAGCAGTGGCTTGTGTTCCAGAGTGCAGATGTACTGAGCTGAATTGTGCTGTGTGGACCTGGAATGTCATAGAGAATGCAGCTGGGAAGTTAAAGCACTGTTACTGCTTTTCTTCAGAGACACTCCTAAGTAATTTGTGGTGACATGTTTCATATTTCAATGTGATGTTAAAAAGCAGGAGGGATCTTAAGCCTTACCCAAGGATGCTTCAGCAGTTAGTCCACAGTTAAAGGCCAGGAGGGAGATAAAGCAGATCCTTTATGTAGTCATCGTGGTATGAAGTTGTTACCCAATTTTAAATTTTTTTTTTTTACCTGTCCTGGGCACAGGAGTTGGCAGGTTTAAGAAAGCAAACAAAATGTCTTTATCCTTTACTCTTCCTCTCAAAACTTACCGAGTCACTGCAATCTGAGTAACTTTGTACTTAAGCATAAACTTGCCTTTAAAACAGGCTCTGGCTGACATGTTCTAGAGCTGCAGCTGCACGAATTAGTTTTATTTATGATCCTTTTGATCATACAGCACTGTGTGACACACATTCAAAGTAGTAAGTTTTCCAGAGGTACCCCTTGAAGCAGGTACTGTCTGACCAGGGTAAGTTTCATTTTGTAAATGTCTTCTAAGGCAAGATCATGGCAGCACTGGCTGTACAGGCTGACCTGAAGGGGTGATTCTCAGTCCAGTTGTTCTGGTGTCTTTCCCACAGGGAATTACTTACAAAAAAGCGGTAGAGCAGGGAATAGGTCACGCACAACTCCCTCTTGGAAACTTTGTCAAGATGAACAGTCGGAAAGTGCTAGCTGTCAATCATGGTAAGTTTTAAATCACCAAATAATGACACTATTATAGCCCTCAAAGTGTGCCCTGTAGTGCAGATCCCTAATTCTTTTTTCTGTTGGTATTTCTTGAATCTAGTTGCCTTTGGGATACAGCAGTTGCCCTGACCTTTAAATATTTTAGATATGGTTAAATGTAAAGGATGGTGTCTTAGCCACCTAGAACTGCACCTCCTGTTCTGTTGGCTTGTCCCACAAGTAAATTTGGTATTCTTTCTGTCCTTGGTCTTGTTTCCAGGCTTAATGTATAAGTGAATTAAATGTTGGAAACAATCCTATGTGTTTTATGCCAGGGAGAATAAATGTATGTGATGTTTTCACCTCTTTGGACAGCTTTGTTCAGTAGTAACTGCTTAGGTACCTGTAGATTCCCCTAATCTGCTATCAGCAGTACTCCATCTGCTGAGCTTTCGTAACTGTATTTTCAGCTGGTTTCCTGGTTCTGATTGAAGTATACCATTGCTTAACCAAGTTTTGCATTCCACTCCTTTTAAACTTTAATAGTTTTCATAAACTTTCAAAGATAATATAGTATCTTTGTGTGTCATTAAATAAAAATACATGCAAAATGAGCATGCTCAGACCTTTATGGGAATTTTTGACACGGTGTTCAAGTCTTTATTTTGCCTCGTTTCAGGTTTATTCACTTTTATTTTATCTTACCTTTCTTTATTTCAAGTTGGTTTTGTTAATGTAACACATTGCTTGATGATAACTTTACTTTCTTAAAATGCTATTGACTGATGATGTGTGTATTTGCATGATAATAAATATTATTTAAACATGGGGGAAAGTATAGAATATCAGTGGAATTTAAACTTATCAAACCTCATGTATTTGTTAGATTTTACATGTTTCTAAATCTTGATCTGTAGCTGTTGCTTTCTATAGGCAAGAATAGGACTTTGTGTTATTAATCAGAAGTTACGATAGCTGTAATTGTCTACTGGAGTTTTTCTTCAATAATGTTATAGTGACCTCTATTGTCAACATTTTTGGAGGCTATCTTCTACACATTTGAGCACTGGGTATAAATTGGATCACTTACATGGAGGCTTTCATTTATCTGCTTTATAGTCTTGTGCATGTTTCTTGTGCCAGACTTAGGCACCTGATTTCACTGCAATTTAGCTGGTGAGATTTCATTTTGCATGAGCTTGCCTTCCCTTGCCCTTCTAAAACATTTTCAAATTGCAGCCAAAAGGCTTTTAACACACAGACCCTTTTTTAAAGTAAAGATGATACTCTAGTGGTATTTTGCTTAAGGTTTTTTGGCAGGAAAATAAACAGAACTCCACCACCACCAAAAGTAGAGGTACCTTTAACAGTCATAATTAAGGCTCTGGTGTATATTGTAACCCTAATAGCTTACAACCTAAATCCCAACAGATAGCTTTCAAGGGAGTGAGGCATGGGTAAGGTGGACAGAATCAAGCTGCCTCTCAAATCTCATACTATAAGGTGAGGATATTTGCACAGACGTTTTCATATTTTGCTGTGAGTACATTCACCTCACTGCATTGTATAACTGTAATTGCTTACCCTTTCTCTTTTCACTTGGTTATTTTGGCCTCTGGGTTCCCACCCTTGGTGCAGAAGTTGAAGCTAGCAGCATACAGTACAGGGCTTGCCAGATGATACACTGTGGGACCTTCCTGGTCCCCGTGGAACTACTTTTGATAGGTATGAATTTGGAAAGTCCTGTAGAAGAAACTCTTTCTGAACTGCCTTGTCAGTCTTCGAAGTGCTTTAATCAAATGGGCCCTCTGGTGGTGGGAAATTGATGGTGTCGTTAACGGGAATTTGCTTGTTCTTTTTTGCTTATTTACTTATAATCTTTCTCTCTTGAGATCAAGTCTCCATATATTTCCACAGACAATTCAGTGCCTGCGTTGCCATGCTAAATTGGCATGAGGGACACACCTATGTGGGAAGTATTTGGTGCTAGAAAACTGATGTGGTATAAGATGAGACTTACTTTTTTAACTCGATCTGGAACTGTAGAATGTGGAAGATTTGAGATCCATGTAAAACACTGTATTGCAAAACACAACTGCAAGTGTAGCTGAGGGAGTTTTCCTTCTGTTCCTGTTTATATCCCAAGGCTAATTACTTTGTCATGTATGTTACAGGACCATGGATCCATGTTTACAATGATGTCTACCAAGGGTTCCCACTGCCTTTTTCTGTCCTTGCGTAATATTTTTGTTGCTACTGCAGCCTATCGTAGAAGCCTCTTTCTCCTGTGGAAGCCACTCTTTCCATCAGTTCTGGTTTTACTATGCAGATAAAGGAAATTCCAAAGCAAGGGAGAAGAAACGTGCTCCTTATACTCTTCTTGTCTCTTAACCCAGGGTTTTTGCCACAGATGGTTTCTGCAGTAACTTACAGTGATACTAATACAGTCCTTTGAGAGCTCATACCTTCACAGGACATATCAGGTGAATAACCTGCAGAGTAAAATGGCCAACTCCACCATTATCAGTGTCACAGAGAGCAGCTGGCTGTGCAGTAAACCTGGATCCAGGCAATCTCTAGTAAATGTGTGTTGTAGTTCAGCCCTGATCAGGACCAGACTACGCAGTCTCTCTCTCACTCCCCCCACCCTCCGAGAGAATAGGGAGAGATAATATAAGAAAAACAGCTCGAGGTTTGAGATAAGGATGGGGAGAAAATCTTTAAAGTTACCGTCACAGGCAAAACAGACTCAACTTGGGGAAAACTATTCATTTATTACTACAAACAGCAGGATAATGAGACAGAGAACAAGATAACCCCACCCCTCCCTCTTCCTAAGCTTAACATTACCTCTACCACCTTCCCCCAGGGGAGAAGAGGGAATGGGGGTTGCAGTCAGTTCATCACACGTTGTTTTACGCCGCTGCTTCATGGTGGGGGGAAGAACTCCTCGCATTCCTCCCCTGCTGTGTTGTGGGGTCCCCTCCATGCACCACAGTCCTTCGTGAAACTGCTCTGGCGTGGGTCATTTCTTCCACGGGGTGCCGTCCCTCCAGAACAGCTGCCCCAGTGGGCCCTCCATGGGCTGCAGGGGGACAACCTGCTCCATCATGGTCGTCACCACAGGCTGCAGGGGAATCTTGGCCAGGAGCCGCATTACTCCTCCCCCTCCTTCTTCACTGACCTTGGCATCTGCAGCCGTTCCTCTCACAAGAAAAATTCTTCACAACAAGCTGGCAGACACCTCTCAGGATCTTTTTATGTCTCATTCCCTTCTCATCTCCTCTCCACTTCTTGCAGCCAGGCTGGGCCTAGTCAGGCCCAGTTGGCCATCTGGTGAGAGGCCAGAGGGTGAGGCTTGAAAGGCCCACGAGGCCTGCGCCTTCCCCTCTGGGCCTCTACCCCCCCCCCCCCCCCAGCTTCTTCACATCTTCTGGTTTTTGGGGGTTTTTTTTCTGTTTTCCCCTTCTTAAATATGTTATCACAAAGGTGTTATCACGGGACATTCTGCTACCAATGAGCTCAGCCTTGGCCAGCAGCAGGTCCACCCTGCTTGGTGGCCTGGCCAAGTCCACTGAACAAAGGGGAGCAACTTCTAGCCGTTTCCTACAGAAGCTGCCACCTTAGGCCCCGCCTCACTAAACAAAACCACAACACTTAAAACCGCAACAATCTGACACTTGTCTGTAACTTAACTCTCAGTATGAGATCTATGTTGCTCCTCCCTTTCTGAGCATCTGCCTAACTCTCTGTAAGGTTTTCTGCCGCTCCACAACTCCTTTGATCCTTTCTCACATGCTGTCGCTTGGCATCAAGAACGCTTGTGCTAGTTGTGTTCTTTGAAGTCAGCATTCTGTGGTCGTGTTAGCACTGTTCCTGCAGCCCCAAGCTTGAAGAGCCACCCCTCTGTCTGAGCTTTGTCATCCAAGTGTGACTTACTCACCAGCCATAGGGCCTCCTCCTGCCTTCCCTGCTGCTGCCAAACCACAATCTATGTTGAGGCTGGTTTTGGATAGCCTAGGATTTTTTGAAGTAGGAATTTGCTGATGACTTTCATGTATAATGCAATTTGAGGCTATTGTCAATCAGGGAAGGTTTTGGGAGCTGAAATGGGAGGAGTAGGAGGGTGACAGCATGGTTAGCATAATAGAAACAGTGAGAAAGGGTCACGGAATTGGAGACTGATAAAGATTTTTGCAGTAATCTCAGATGGAAATGAAAGAGAAGGCTATTATAGCAGGTTTTATGAAGACTTTGGGCTGCCTATATGTTAGGGAAGGGACAAAGTCGTTAAAGTGCACCCACAGCCATGTTTCTGTCAGACATTGGAAAGCATTAGTGCCTGTACGGAAGGCCCTGGTGAGACTTGAATCACTGGGGAGGCGTTTCTCTCTGTCCCTGAGAGAAATTAATTCAAGCCGGAGCTGCTGCAGAAAAGCACTGCTGTAGTACCTGTCTTAATACTGGCGACCCAAAGCTTGGCTTTAGTTTGTCTGCTTCTGTCTGTACTCGATCCACTTTACTCTGAAGATGCCACAATCGAATGCATGTAAACCTCTGTAAAGATGGATTTGGGGGTATTTTCCTGTCAGGAGTTCTCTTATCTTCCTGTCAAAGAACTGATGGTCTTTCTTGACATTGCAGTGTTTGAGATCATCATTGCATACCTGGAGAAGAGAGACTGGAAGGAGGCCTTTTTCAGTGTTTTGCCACAGCGGAAAGGGGCTGTTCCTTTGGGAGACGCCAATGATTCATCTGAACATGCTCCCTCTGGAAAAGAAGATCAAGACAATGACTTAGACAGCAACTAGACTTCAGGATGAGATGATGGGAAAGATGAGACATGCAGTTCATGGGATAAAACTGTGACATGAAGTAGTTACACTGCAAAGACTATCTGCTACCCTTGTGATACTGAATTGTCTCAGTGCTCGGCAGTTTCATAGTTGGCCCGAAGCTGTTTCTGGATATGAAGGGTAAAGATAAATGCAGGTTTTTTTACCCTGAAACTTCCACATCTATAGCTTTTTTAAAAAAAGAAATAAATTAATGGCAAATGCAGAATTTATTTTGTTTCCAAAGGAAGCTATTTAATTTTATTTTTAAATTTTTTTATCCATACCAAGTTGGATGAGTAGTTACTATTTTAATGTTTGCATTCTTTTCTGTTTCTGCTCTAAGTTTTCTTAAAAGCATTGAATGACAAACGTTCCTGTGACCTCAAAACCTTTACCCCTAGTGCCTGTTGCAAAGTGTATGTGAACACTCAAAACTAACAGACAAAAGTTCTGATTTTCCTGAGCATCTCAACAGACAATCACAAACAGCTCTGCCTGTATCAGCTGAGCCACACTGATTTATATACCGTGTTTAGTCAAGTGGCGTCAGTAGGTGAACTGTAAGTGTGGGGTTAAGCCAAAGCTTTATACTTCAGCTTGAGTAGGGTGGATGTCTGCACAAGTACAAATCATGTGCCTTGTTGTGCACGTTGAGTGGAGGTGACACAATCACTTTTGATTACTTCTTCATCCTCTTAGCAAAATTTATCACACAGCCTCAGAACAACACCAGGAGACAGGAACTCTCTTACAAGTCGCTCACTCAGTTTCAGTGTACCTGTTTTATCACATGATCCTGTATGTGTTGTATTGTCTGTCAAATATTTTTCCTTGTAAAAAAAAAAAAGTCATAGTCTCTGTCTTGGCTGGATGTTCTGATTGAACTTATTTTTAACTGACTTAAGTGCTTTTGCAAGTACTGCAATGGGCACCTTGGAAGTGTGGCTTCACTTCACCCATTGTGAGCCTGCCCCATCCGTTTCTTCTGCAAGGACTAGCCAGGTAGCTGCAGCTTCTGAACAAGTGTGGCCTTCACTTTTGTCAGCTGAAGAGCATGAGAACATGGCATCGTAACTGTACATCGCTGCTGAGCTGGATTCAGAGGGCTGATCCAAGTATGGCTTGGCTTGTATCCATTTTTATTCCTACCTCTGCTCCTGCTTTCAAATGGAGACTAGAAGTGGGATCCCCAGAGGTTCCTATGGCCTGTAAAGGGTTGGCAACCAACTTTATATGCTTACGACTTTATACACTCGGTGCATTTTTCTCTCTACTTTTTAAATAACCATAGAAAAGTTTCTTCGGTTAAAAGTATGGATAGTGGTTTGTTGCTCAAGTAATGTGTTGCGTTTTGTTAGGCTTTACAAAAAGGTGATTACTTTTGTTCCAGAACCTAGATCACCTTTTTCATAGAAGCATTGCTGATTTTGTTTCTATAACACAAAAGTGCAGCATAAGTCTACCCACTGTGTATTGCACTGGTTCTCTGACATTGTAATTTCACTGCTTTACACATCTGAGTGTTACACTTTTACAGCTGAGTTTCTGTGTGTTAATGCACGTTGCACCTATTAAACCTGATGGAAGACTCTTCAGTTTCTTTTAAGGTTTTCTTAGGACCATTTCATGCATGTGCCTCATTTACTCGGGCTTGAGAGTTCAAGAGCAGGTCACGTAGACCAACTAGGGACTTTTGAGATGTTCTGAAAGGGTCCGAAAGCATCTTACAGAATTGTTTTGCAGCTTAAAACACAGCCTGTCTTTGATTTTCAACAGTGAAATTGAACACATACATCCATGTGCATGCACATGATTTTAAATCAAGCTGTTGCAAATCTGAAGCTTGCCTGTCTGTGGAGAAATAGACAGAAGAAAAAGATGGTCTAGTATGTTGGTCCTGGAAGGCTCCTGGTGCTAACTCCACCAAGTCACAGCAGCTTGGTGACTAGCTGTTGCCTGTTCGTATGCTTTGCTTGTCTCAATCCCCTGGTCTTCCTGTCCTCACAGGAGCCTTAGCCAGTAGTTGGCATTGCTGCTGTTTACCTTTTCTCTGTGCTGTTTTAATCAGGTCATACTAGGCTGAGGTTCATGCCTTTTGTCCTGAGCTGTCTCTACAGGACGCTGTCCTCAGGATGTGTTCACTGCTGAGATGGAGCAAGTAAGAAGATGGAGTTTCGATGGATGCAGCCCCCTTGTTACTGCTGCTGTCCTCAGCCTTTCAATGTCCTGCAGTTCAGCAGCCATCAAGAAAAGGCTGTTCTTGGTGGATCTGGACTTGCACTGATGTGATTTCTAACCCTTTTCGAAATGCTTTAGATGCTTGACTGTTCATTGGTGGAATCACCAATGACATGATCATACTGGAGGAAAGTGGTGATTTGCTTTCAGGTAGCGGGCTGGAGCTATGCAGAAGTCCTCAGGAATAAGTGGCGGTTCAAGAAGCCCTGAAGGGCCATTCTTGCTGTGAGTTCAAGATAAAGTTATTGATGATTTTTTACAATGAGAGTTGTAGAGCACTGGAACAGGTTGCCCAGAGAGGTGGTTGATGCCCCATCCCTGGAATCGTTCAAGGCCAGGCTGGATGAGGCTCTGAGCAACCTGATCTAGTCAGGGATGTCCCTGCTTCTTGCAGGGGGGTTGGACTAGATGACCGTTGAAGGTCCCTTCCAACTCTAACTATTCTATGATTCTATGATTCTATGAAAACAGTTGAATTGGGTGGAGCACAGACTGCACTTTTGAACAAGTGCAGCCTTCACCTTCGTCGACTGAAGAGCATAAGAACATGGCATCGTAATTGTACATTGCTGTACAGAGGAAGCTAAAATACAACCTCTAATTAAAACAGAAGCTGTTGATGATGGTCATGGAGGAGCTCAACAAGTCACTGTTCATAGCATTCCTTATTCCCTACTGATTGGGCTAAAATTCAGGAAAAATATTCCTGGGAACCCACAGAGACGGAAACTGAATAGGCAGGAAGGGTGTCCCTCACTGTGGGTGGCCGTATTTTGCTCCCTGAAATTCCAGCAGGTGTTGTGGGGCTTGATCTGCTTGTGAGGTGGGTAGTTGGTCTCCTGGCTGTTCATATGCAATTGCTCCAGACTGCGCCGGAGTTGCCCCCTTCAGGGACAGTGGATGTTGGGCCCTGCTCCCTTCCCTTGGAGAGCTGGGCTGGGGGTGGCCCCTGTTATAACTGAGTTGCGATGGCAGGGGATGATTATTCCAGCCCATTCACCTTGTAGCTCCCCGGTACGGGCAGTCTGTAAGCCTAACGGAAAGTTAGGAGATTAGCAGTTGATTATTGACAGTTAAATGCCAATACGGGCCCCTTGGCTGCTGCCGTAGCTAACATAGCCGAATTAATTGCAACTATACAGGAACAAGCCCATCAAATCTTGGCAGCTATCAATGTGCAGGTTCCCCTGCAAGAAGCAGACAGAGATCGTTTTGCTTTCACATGGGAAGTCATGCAGTTTACTTTCATTCACCAACCACTGCTCATTGTGCATTGGCACAAGAGCTTGCCCAAATTACTCCTGGGGAGGGAGTCAAAGTGTATCAGTATATTGATGATATATTGATTGGTGGCCCTGAAACTAATGCAGTGGGACAAACCCAAACAGAAATTATTACTCACCTGGGGAGTTTAGGACTCCAGATTCCCCCAGAAAAGGTATAACCTCCTTCCTCAGAGGTAAAGTTCCTGGGTATTTGGTGGAGGGGCAGGACTATGTGTGTTCCCCCTGAAACCTTGACTACCCTTGAACAGGTGGAAATGCCTGGAAGCAAAAGGGGACTTCAACATGCCCTGGTAGTTTGGAGAAAACACATCCCAGATTTCTCCACCATAGTATGACCTGATGTGCAAAAGAGCTGCCTGGAACTGGACCCCTGCCCCTTAGGAAGCCTTAAAACTGCTAATCTTTAGGGCTGGCCGACAGATCCACTCCATATTGAATGGGGTTTTGCAGATACCCAACAGATCCACTCCATATTGAATGGGGTTTTGCAGATACCCAACAGATCCACTCCATATTGAATGGGGTTTTGCAGTCCACTGGTTGTCCATACATATGTGGCAGCATGGCCCTGAGGGTCATATTGGGTTTTGTTCGCATAGCTTCGAGGATGCGGAGAAATGATATTCAGTTTGGGAGAGGGGCCTCTTTGTTGTTGGCCCAGCTTTGCGGAGGCTGAAAGAATTGTGTGGCAGCAGTCCATCATTCTGTGGGGACCGTTTGAGATTGTGAAACCTGTACTGGCTGAGACCCCACTCCCTGTAGGGGCTGCACAGTGAGAAACAGTGAGGAAGTGGTGTGGTATGCACAACTAGACCACTACTGCCATCCACCGTCTGATCACTCAGACCTAGAACCTCCTCCTGCTTATATGAACCTTTCCCCTCATTTGAACCTCACCTAAAGAGTGTGTGGTTCACTGAGGCATCCTCTAAAAGAGGCAGGGGGGAGGTGTGGAAATACCGAGCAGCAGCAGAAGGTGTGTGTGGGGGGGAGGGTTGATAGAAGTTTGGAGGGTGATGGGGAGTGGGACTGAGAGCAGGGAACCAGTGTTTGTTTATACAGACTCATACGCTGTATTTAAGGGATGCACAGAGTGGCTGCTTTTCTGGGAACGAAATCAGTGGGAGGTTAATTGAGTGCCTGTGTGGCAAAGAGAAAAATGAGAAGAAATCCTAAATATTGCTAAACAGGGGGCATTTTGGTGGGATGGGTGGCTGCACATCAAAAGGGAGATCACTCAGCCCACATCTGGAACACTGTAAAGGGGCTGAAGCTATGGTTTAGTTACCTACTGAAGAGGAGATTCAGAAGAATAAAAGACTAATCAGAATAATAAAATTATCAAATATATATATCCTAGCAGGAACCCTGCCTAACAATTTAATTCTCACATGAAAAATATAAATTACTAACCTTGAGAGAAAGAACAGCAGAGTCATAAACTTAACATAACGAGATACTTTCAGGATGCTCTAGGCAGGAACTAAGGTAAGTTAGATGGGAACATCCTGAGGGGGTACAGACACAGTGGCTGAATCCAAGATAAAGGGACTTAAGAAATTTAGAACCAACTGATAGGGTGGAATAACCAAGGAAATTGGGAACCAGCAAAGACAAGTCAGCAAGAAACCACCCTGGCAGCAAGAACAAAGCAGGACAAAGGTCTGAACCCACGCAGATGAACACAGTGATAAGGAGGAGAGAACGACCACCAGAGAGACTGTAACTTCTGAGAGAACGACGACCAGAGAGACTGTGACTCCTGAGAACAGACACGAGATGGACACAGAGACCGGGGAATAACCTGTCGTGGGAGGAAACATTATAATGATTTCTCAGAAACCTAATGAATATATAACCAAGTCCACGGGAATTCTATGAATATGTGTATCTATGATACATAAATACTGTACCTGTTCCTTAACACGTTGCACACGTTTGGAGGAGCGATCCCCCGTGTGCGCAGCGCTGTAATAAAGAATACCTGCTTAATAGTTACATGGACTATTAAGTTTCTTTTATTTTAGCTTTTTCGGCTTCACTACCAAAAGCCCAGTCAATCCAATCAGATAATGGTAGCCACTTTACTGCTGGGGTGGTTTAGGGATGGGCAAAAGATGAGGAAATACAGTGAGTATTTCACATCCCATACTATCCTCAAGCTAATGGGCTAGTGGAAAGAACAAATGGATTATTGAAGTGTGTCCTTAGACCTCATGATTCCGGATGGCCAGTGCAACTCCCTGACACCATAGCAAAAGTGAACAATTGCTGGGGAGTAAATGGCACTGTGTTTTGCCCCAAACTCCATTAAAGATCCAGTGAAACCACGCCACTATCCAGGACAACCTGTCTTGGTAGATTTACCAATGATAGGAGAAGTGCCTTTAACTCTGAGAACTCTGCTCAAATTCTGTGCCTGGATAGCCACTGACACGAAATCAAGGCCTGTTTGTTTTGTTCTGCATATTTACAGACTGTCGCAGAAACCTTTGTGGACCTTATGTTTACATTGTTACCCTTGGTGGTTGCTTGTGGTGTTTGCTTGATTCTCTTTGTTTTGTACATTATAATAGAGCGCAATGTTTTGGAAAACCCTTTGGGGAGGGAAGAAGAAATGGGTCTCCCAATCTTGCCTGGGAGCCAATTCAGGGATTTGTATGCATCTGAAACTATATTAACCAAGGAGTTTGCACTGAGATTCCCAAGTCTTCAGGACAAGGTATTGCATTTTCCATAATTAATCTTAACCTGTCCAAACTGTTAGAAAATAAGTTAAATACAGTTGTTAAGAACTGTATCGCCAGTTGTACTCGGGGCCCAAATTCCTTATTGGCCTCCAGCCCCTGAAACAGAACCTTTTGAGATACCAATTCCTGATTGCCCAGGCCAAAAAATATAACAGCATAGATAGGACTAGATATGAGTGGGCCTGGTCTGTCAAACATATGATACGTGGAGACACTCATCTCAATCATACAGTTGATGAGGAAAATGTTGAAATTCTTTCCCTGGAATACTCTCTGTTAACAAAACAGACTAGCATTGGATATGTTATTGTTAAAAGAACAAGGTGTATGTGAAATGTTACATCTTACTGATGTAACATTGTTTGAATATTGTAACGCTAGGCCATGGGTTCTTGTTTTTGATAGTTGGCCTTGACACTGTAATTTCTCTTTATCCTCTCTCTCTTCTCTGTCCTCTATCTCTGTGTGAGAATCACCACCACAATGTTTGAGCCACACAGTAGTGTTAGGGACTGAAAAAGTTAATGTGTGCTGATATCTCAAACATGGTTGTGGCTGCGGGCAGGGTGCGGTCTGCGCAGGGGTGATAGGAGCTGGTGCAGCCCCTCAGGCCCCTGTTACATAACGACTTGCCATATGTGGCCAGGGGTCACACAGCGGTCATCTGGGAAGGGGCTTACGACCCCCCCCTCACATTTAGTGCCTGCTTTGCTCCTGCGCAGAGGGGTCAGAACTCTCTGGAACCAGACCATACAGGTCTTCAAGGGGTGTAACTGGAGGCGGGGCTAAGACTATAAAAGACCCGGCCTCAGGGAGCTGACTGTGACCCCCTGCCCGCCTGCCCCGCCGCCAAGCTCTGGAAGATCATTATGGCTGGGGGTCGCTGCGCCCCCACTACCTGAATCTGCGTGTCTGCCTGCCTGTCCTCGGCGTCACTGGACCCGAGCGTGGTGAGAGCTCTTTCCCTCTCTTTCTCTTTTCCACCTTCTCCTTTTCCTTCTTAGAAATGTTCTGGGAAGAGCCCCGGCTATCGACCCCTTCATGCTTTCAAAGTTTTCGTAGTTAAGTCATTCCACTGAAAGTTAACTAAAATACTAAATGGATTGTTTGGTGTTGTTTCACCTTAATTTAGTCTGAGGGAATCACAGACCTGTGGCTGGGTTGTAACAGTTGTTACAACCGCAAAGCATTTCATTCTGTGCAGGTATGTTTAAACAAACTGAGCACTTACTGTATTGTCATGGACAAAGCATATGAGAAAGGCAAAAGTGGTGAGAGCTGCAGTAGAAAAAAAAACATTTAATGTGCCTCTTTATAATAAGAAAATTACTTCAATTGTAATAAATTTTCAACCCACATGTTGTAAAAATCTCCATATGTATGAAAAAGTATGTGCATGCAGATGAAGACTGCCAGATACTGACGTGCCACTAAAATACTGTTGATACTCAGTTTTATCTGTGACAGATTAGAAAAAAAAAACAAACAGTGACTGTAAGTATGTATTAACTCTATGAATATGGTCTTAGTACCACTTTCAGCTAAAAATAATTAAGAGTTTTAGCTAATAGTTAAGGGTAGAAGAAGTCTTGTACAGGGAGGAAGCAGACTGGCATATTAATATTTCAGTATTTTGTACTTCTTGTTTGTTCTTTTCAAAGTTTTACTTGACCAGCCATGGGGGACAGTTGAAGAGCAATATGAATGAAAATGACAAAGGATGGGTGAACTGGAAGGTGAGTAATTGACCATTTCTGTCAAAGGAGAAAAAGAAATCTTGATTATAGTTGCTGACCAGGTTGTTAGTTGTGAAGGACCTGTGCTTTTCCCGTGTGGGTTTTTCTAAGACATCAGAGCAATAGCATCTTGGAACTAGAGTGACTCTTTGTGCTTTTAATTAATTTAACTTAAATAAGCTAAAGGCTGCTTGCCTTGAATGTAGATTTGGTTTTTGCTTGGAAAACTCCACACATACCTGTTTTCACGTGTTTTCATTGAAGAGATTCCATTCTCTGATAGACTAAGCAAAACTAGTTGATTTAGGCAGTTCTGAGAGCCACCTGTCTTGACAGCGCTCTTTTTTTCTCCTTTTTCTAGCAGGAGAAATAAGACTTTGAAGTGACAATGTGATTCTCTTGTGTGCACCTTCACTTCCGTGATGTTGCCTCTCAACACAGAAGTGTTCTTCAGAGAAGTAGCTTGTCTTATGGTCAAACTAACATTGGTTTTCCTTGCGACTCCCTCTTAAAGCAGTGTTCCAACAACTTCAAATGAAGAGCACTGCGTAAATAAAACCAGTTGTACTTTCAGCATGTCTTGTGCGGTAGCTGCTTTGCAAATGCATAGCATAAAGCTCTCATCAAACAAGTAATGTTAACTAAGCATTTGCCTCTGCTTTCCCTTTTTTAGAAAGGTGGCTTTGAAAGTTATTTGGAATTATTAGGAGACATGTGGTAACATTTGAAGGGAATCACAAGAACTTAAGGATTTGTAAATTTCTTTTGAGGTTTCAGAAAATATCCTGATAATTTTTAGAAGTCAGTGCTGTAAGGACTGTGGATTATTTATGCAGAAGTCAGTCTGCGCTGTGCTGTGTACCTGAACATGAATGAGGGATGTGGAATGATGGAAAATGTTGGAAACCATCCCATGTGTTTTATGCCAGGGGAGAATAAATGTATGTGATGTTTTCACCTCTTTGGACAGCTTTGTTCAGCAGTAACTGCTTAGGTATCTGTAGACTCCCCTAATCTGCTATCAGCAGTACTCCATCTGCTGAGCTTTCGTAACTGTATTTTCAGCTGGTTTCCTGGTTCTGATTGAAATATACCATTGCTTAACCAAGTTTTGCATTCCACTCCTTTTAAACTTCAGTAGTTTTTCATAAACTTTCAATGATACTAGATTATCATTGTGTGTCATTTCGTCTGCGGCCGAAGCTGGTTCTTCTCATAGAGTGTGAAGGCAGGATGATCTCTTGTTTCAATTGCACTTCCTCAGTTGCAGGTCTTTGCCAGGAACAGTGGGTCTGCTTGTGCTCGACGTCTGTTTCTCAGCGTTAAGAGCAAAAGATGTTCGTTCTTCATTTCTGTAAAAGATTTTGAGAAAACAAGCTGTATAGTATCAGGCTAGGCTTAGGATTATGTTAGAGTGATTTGGCTTTGTTCCATCCACAGCTGAGAGTAGAGAAGCACACCTCCTCTCTAGCAAAGAAGCCTCCCTGGACACCACTTTGAAAAGCGGACATTGTTACTTTGGAGGCTTCTTCTTTTTCCTTCTTGTTCTTCTGTAAGATTAATCTTCACCTACTCCTCCAGGAGACCTATGAACAATAGTAGATGCTGGTAGCCTCAGAGCTGGCATGAATGGCTTTGTTAAAATGGTAACACACTCTGGGAATGACTTTTGTTGCCTCTGTGTGCTTCAGAAGGGACACAAATAAGTAAGAGCGGTGTTTCTTGGGAGGGCCAATATTGTTGGCTTGCCCTGCCTGGGTAGCGGATGCAAAAGTGGGCTTTGGGAGCTGGAAAAGTCTGAGAAAGCTTGATTTAGTCTGCAAAGAGTGAGGGAGGCATGTTAGATGAGGGAAAATCTTGAAGTTCATTGGCAGAAGGAGTTTCAGATTTTAGTGAACAGATGAAGTCAGTACCTCTTGCTGCTACTTTTTTTTTCCAGCAAGAGGCAGATGCAGTTATATACACGTCCCTCACCTTAAATGATAGACTAGTTTGGGTTGGAAGGGACCTTCAAAGATCATCTAGTCCAACCCGCTTGCAAGAGCAGGGACACTTTGCACTAGATCAGGTGTCTGAGTCTCATCCGACCCGGCCTTGAATGTTTCCAAGGATGGGGCATCAACCACCACCTCTCTGGGCAACCTGTTCCAGTGTTTCACTATCCTCACTGTAAAAAAAAGTCTTCCTTATATCTGGTCTAAATCTACCCTCTTTTAATTGAAACCCTTTTAATTTAAAACCCCTCCTCCTATTGCTGCAGGCCCTGCTAAAGCGTCTGTCCCCATCTTTCTTATAAGCGCCCTTGAAGTATTGAAAGGCCACTATAAAGTCTCCCTGGAGCCTTCTCTTCTCCAGACTGAACAACCCCAACGCTCTCAGCCTTTCTTCATAGGAGAGGTGTTCTCCAGGTGGGTCCCACCAGAGGGGAGTAGAGGGGCAGAATCTCCTCCCTCGACCTGCTGGCCACGCTCCTTTTTGTGCAGCCCAGAATACAGCTGGCTTTCTGGGCTTGGGAGCATTGATGGCTCATGCCCCATTTTTCATCCAGCAGTATCCCAAAGTCCTTCTCTGCAGGGCTGCTCTCAGTCCCTTCATCCCCCAGCCTGTGTTTATAACACCTTGCTGTATTTCTGAGTTGCATCAGTAAGAAGATTTGCAGGAATATCATATCAAGAGAAACCAATTGAGTGGCTGCAAGAATAGAGGCTCTTGCATATCTAGCTCTCAGACAACTTAAATTCAGGGTTTAGATGTAATTTCTTCTATTGTCACTACATTTGGGTCCTGCCGCCAAGACAAAAGGTAAAGCTTTTGAACATTCACAGTCCCTGTGCTGTTTGGCGAGTAGCCTCCTAGACACGTGGTGTCTTAACATTTATGATTTCCATTACTCACCCTGTTTGATATTTTGCCTTGTCACTGATTCTTTAGACAAAGTCCTGTGTGAAAAAGAAAGAACGTCTAACTTCACAATGGCAATATACAGGAGGATTTTCTCAATAGGGTTTCAAGTGCCCTCTAAGCTTTGTGCTGTTCCTGTAATAACTAAATTTGTATTAAAGAGAGTGGGGTTGTTGGTAGTTGAATGCATTTTTTATTCAAGCTGTACATTATGAACTTCAATCACAAAGTTGCATTTTTCACAGGAGGAGAAAACAACAATTTCTGGTTCTGAGGTTTAGCTTATCCCTCATCCTAGCGACCTCACTGCAGATTTTACCTGGACTGATTCGTTTCCTCTTGTGGACCTCTCTGAAGAGGAGGGTGAAGCTTTGGGAAACTCTGCATGTTCATTTTCTCTGCTCTGCCTTCCTTAGAGCAGTTCAGCATGCCCTTGTCAGTCGGTTCGGAGTAAATCAGACTGGACACAGATGCTTTCTCTGAAACGTGAAAGGAGCAAAAACTGTACTGAAGTTCCCACTTGCTGATCTGGATGTTTAGGGGTGAATTCAGGAGTTGCCTTAGCTCCTTTTCAAGGGGCTTAAGGACATGAGGGACATGTTTTGTTTGCTTCCTGCCTTCCCCCAGCCCACAGCAGCCCAGAGCTCCACTGGCAGAGCATGTTTTTCCACCCTGCACCAAACCTGGCTATGCTGAGGCCTGAGTGACTAATTTCTGTCTACTGTCACCTTGCTGCTCAGCACGGCCACAGCTGGGCCAAGCACACTTGACTGGCTCCTGTTCCTTCCACCTCAGCACCCCCACTCAGTTCAGGTCCCTGAGAATTTCAGGGTTTTATGCAAATGTAGAAGAGCGCGTGCTTTTCAGAAAGGGGTGCAGATGCGTCTGTTTGTTACCTTTTTTACTTGCTGTTGCATACCATTTTTGGATCTCGGAAAGTGAATCCGTCTGCAGAATTTTGCCGAGTTTTTCCAGCACCTGGAAGATGTACAGGATAGTTACCACAAAGGAAGAGGAGCTGACTTGTGACAGTTTTTGCTGGTGTTCTAGTTTAGCTCTAGCTGCGTAAGTGTGCAATTTTGCCACGGCTGTGCACATTGCCTGGGCTAAGATGTCCCATCAGTTTTGCCACGGTGTGCAGCAATGTGAGCTTCAGGACACCAGTCTGCAAAAGGAGATGTTGAGAGAGTGCCGTGTACATAAAGCCCCTTGTGTGTGACATGGAGTACTTGCAGGCTGGTTTTTGGAGAACAAGTTTCAGCCCCTGTACCCGCTGCATTGCTCCCCCAGTGATTATCAGTAGCAACTTCCAGTTAGGTGAAAGCAACTCGAGAGTAAATACTAAATAGAAAAGTCAGTAGACTCCACGCTGTGGGGAGGGAGAGGGAAGTCTGACCAATAAAGTCTCACACCATCCTCAAGAGAAATCAAAACGTGTACCGTCATAGGAAGCTGTATAGTGTAGCACTCGTATCTTACTTTTATGTCCCGATTCAGGCCGCTCAGGTTCTCCTGGATGTGAGGATCGTAGTGCAAGCAGACAGATGGAGGCTGAATGAGAGGTGCGCCCGGGATTCTGTGTCTGTTTGCAGGTTGTTCAGAGGCTTGGAATCGTTTTTGCAAAAGCTTTTCCAAAATAGGAAGGCATGTAAAGGAAATATGTAAAAGAGTGGCTTGACTCAATTTAAGCAGCAGTTAAAGGCAGTGTGAAGTATATGGGTAACACTAGTCCCCAGCAATGGTCTGCAGCCAAAAAGTCTCTAAAACTGTTATTTGCTTGAATATGGCCCATATAGGTTTGCTGTTACAGCTCCTAACATACGGTCACCAAGAATGATAACAAATACCCATGGCGGTATAATGTGTACCACTGGACTTTTTCACTTTTGCTGAAGGAACTGTGTCGAATTGCCCACCATATTTTTCTTTGACATCTCTTTTTGGAATAGTTCTGTATCTTGGAAAGAGCTGGATTTTGGTATGAGAATCGAAGTGACACTGGATGGAAATCAGATGAGAAAGGGATTAAATCTGGACCTCTGTGGTCTGTTTGCTTTTCCATCGCGGGTTTGTTGTGTGCTGCTGAGCTCCTACACCTCATTTCTCTCTGCGCATGCTTCCCCATTCTACTAAAAGCCCAGGAATCAAAATGTGATTGGCAGAAGGCTCTGTTTGTAAGTGCAGAGGAAAAGCAGAATGCAACTCTCAGCTATTAATGAACAGCAGTTTACCGAGTGTGGCTGTATGGTGGTATCTGACCACGATGGAGTTCTTTTGCAGCCAAGCCACAGTAAAGAGAGTTTGATGAATTGTGTTCTGCATGTAGAAGTGAACAGTAAAAATAAAGCATGGTCTTTACTGTACCCAGCTCAGGAACCAGAGAGAAACATTTAGACAGACCCTTCCCCGCCTGGTTAAAATAGAAAAGTTAGGAGAAAGGTGAATCCTTGTTAGCATCTCTGCTGCCAGATGTCTTCCTCGTGCCCTCTGCTGTCCAGTACCGAGACAGCAACACTTGCGTTCCCTTTTTCTCCAAGCTACGCAGGCCTCCTTGTGATAGCGTTTGTAATGGAATACTAAGTTAGCCCTCAGCTATTGTACCGTCCTAATAGAGGAGACAAGTAATTCGATAGCCTGCAGCTGGAAACCCAAGAGTTGTTGCAGTGAGAATCTTTTACAGAAACCCATGAACATAGCTGCAAAGTTGTATCTAAACCCCAGCATGCTGCTTCTCCAAAACAGCGTCAGCAGAAGTAAAAGTGTTGGCAGCAAGTGGTCTAAAGAATCCTTGTGTTGTGAGGGGAGGAGGCTTTTCCCCGTGCTCATTTGTTGCATAGTGTGGCTGGTTTTCCCCAGCAGCTTGAAACAAAGGGAATTTTATTCCTGACTTCGTTGGATTTGACCACTTTCTCTTGCTAGCAAAGCACAGTGACATCACAGAGCTGGAAGCCATACAGTTGTAGCTTAGTTATCCCCCTATGTGATCCTATCTCGCTTCCAAGCTCTCCTGTTCTTCCCATCCCTCGTTCTGGTTCTCTGCTGTCCTCCTTAGCAGCCTGAGACTGTCAGTTCAGGTTCCAGGGTTGAGAAGTGTGAGCCAGCGAGCCAGAATAAAGAACTATGTCTTTTTTCCCCTCACCTTTTCAAATGAAGTAGAGTTACTGCGAGTCCTTTCAGGAATACCTGCACGTCCTGGAAATCAACAGGCAGAGTGTTTTCTCAAGTTGAACAATAAAGCCCGTAAGATACACCTCATGTTATATCTGGGCGGGGGCATTTTTAATTGCAGAAATGCACTAGCCATGGTTTAGATATCTCTCAGGGAGTGTCTTTCCTTCCTTTTTTGTTTACTACCTCACATAGTATATTAATGCAATTATTTGCTGGGATTCCTAAGAAAGCTGAAGAGAACCCTGGAAAGCATATTTCATACATTTATGCTTGTGGTGCTGTGTAACCGCTACTGCAGAATGTTGCTTAGGGATGGAGTAATTGCTGATAATCGTGAAATTATTAGATGTGTAGTGAGCATTATAATCTCTAAAAGCTCTAAAGACGCAAGGGTAGTTACTGAGATGTTGTCTTGTAAAATGTGGTGACTAACACATCCAGGAGGGAAGAAATAGTGGCCTTTTAAATATAGGTTCATTGCCCTGTGTTCCTTTTACGTGGACCTGAGCTGTGATGATGCAGTGCCCTGGCTGAGACCCAGCCGCACCTTTAACAGCTCAGGTTCCTCTTCTGCTGCTGTATAACACAGCAGTTTGGTGCCCCTACTCACGTGTCAGGGACTGTGAAGTGCTTTGCTCCCTCTGCACTGGATCCTTGAAGTCTGGAAGGCTGTGGCTGGCAGACATGTTCCTTGTGGCGTTCCCAGTTAGTACATCAGCTTCTTCACTGGGGATGGCTGTGCTGCCAGCAAATGGGGCTCCTCCTGGAAAGCTGCTGCTTACAACACAGACCAGACCGTTGTTTAATCCTGAGCAAAAAACCCCAAAGATACAGACTTTACTAAAACAAACAGGCACAGTTAACTTAGCAGGTGATCTCCAAGGAGAGTCTGTGCTGGAAGAGTGGAAAACAGAGGTATCAAACCTGAAATTGGGATTTGAATCCAGGGCTTATGGAGTGGTGTGTAAACAGAGAATAAACTTGGTGTACTTGAGTAGAGGACAGCGTGGTCAACTCCACTGCCTGCACAGTGGTGATGTTCCAGATAAAATCTGGAGAGGGGCCAGGTAGCATGAAGCACGCTCATTTAGCAGTGCCAGTCAGATGAGTGTCATTCTTCAGCCTCTCTTAAAAAGCTTGTGTTTTTCAATGAGAGTCACAGAATTTGCTGAAGAACTAGAATCCTCCTGTCTTAGCCAGGGTCAAAGGGATTTTATGAACAACCACTGTCTTTATCATAAATGTAAGTCAAACTGGACTAAAGAGGACACAGAAGCAGTGCTGTTAAGTAGTTGATGAGGATTTTCAGAACCTGGATCCTGTTTAGTATCTGACATAAGACAAATATTAAGCCAAAAGTAATTACAGCTATACATTACTCTTCTGAGAGTTTCTCTTTGTGCCAGGGCAGTTGTCCAGGCTAACTGTGTGGTCCCTCACCAACTCTCACCTGGCATGTGGTAGACCACCTTAGGATGGGGATTGTTCCTGGAGGAGTAGTACTTTCCCGCTGTGCAGCTAGGCTGAGAGTAGTGCTTGTTGTACTTCCACATGCTGGGGCTGAACGGAGGCTCATCCATTGAGTTGAAATGGGTATTTGTTGTGTAACCTTTCTTATTCTCTGGCGGAGCGTCTTTCTGCAGAGCAGGTTGGCTCTTCCACTGGTCGCCTGAAGTCAAGCATTGGAGGTGAAGTAAAGAACATGAACTCACATCGACTGAAAGGTAGCAGAAACTTCAATGAGTGTTTTTCTTCTTATTTTTACCTCTTCCATATACAATTTGGAGAAGCTCTAAGCACAGGAGGGTGGAAGCAAGCTACCTACTGCTCCACTCCTAAGCAGTTACCTTGGGCAACTAATTCTGCTTGTAGGCACATTCCAGCTGCTACCTATAAGGGACTAACTATATCTAACTGAAATTTTTTAAAAAATAATTAAATGTGGGAGGGTTCTCTTCTTTCCTAAACTGTTTAGTGGATTTTCTTAGTTAATATAAACTGTCTTCTGAAACATCCTTTTAGAATCTTACTAGTTATTTAGCAGCCTCGAAGCGTTCTATCCAATCATTGCTGGTACAATAGGGTTTGGGCATTTTAGGGATGGTACTTTACCAAAATAGGAACTCCCAACATTGTTAATGTTTAGATTAGTAAAGTTAAATGCAGCGATACCACAAACAACTGGGTATTTGACGGAATGATGCTACCACCCAGGACTGTAATTTTTCTGTTACAGATAAAATCACACTCAAAATGTTGATTATCATTGCAGTATTCAAAAATACTGCAAGGCTTCCCATTTCCATACAAAGGTTGCATACAGCAGTTACTTAGAGTGGTCTTGTATCGGACCGTGTTAATGGGCTCTCAAGACAAAATGTAACTGAGGTCATTGATTGCTTCTTCACCAGTTCTCAGTCTGTATCTGAAAAATAGTTAAGTGGCGGTGAAACCGCCCACAGTGCTCGAAGAGCAGGTTCGAGATCATTTAAGGAACTTGAAGGTGCACAAGTCCATGGGGCCTGATGAGATCCATCCGCGTGTCCTGAGGGAACTGGCGGATGAAGTTGCCAAGCCACTGGCCATCATATTTGAGAAGTCGTGGCGGTCTGGTGAGGTCCCCGATGACTGGAAGAGACGGAACATAACCCCCATTTTTAAAAAGGGGAACAAGGAAGACCCGGGCAACTACAGGCTGGTCAGCCTCACCTCTGTGCCTGGCAAGGTCATGGAGCAGATTCTCCTGGAAACCATGCTAAGGCACATGGAGAGCAAGGAGGTGGTTGGTGACAGCCAACATGGCTTCACCAAGGGCAGATCGTGCCTGACCAATTTGTTGGCCTTTTATGACGGGGTAACAGCATCGGTGGACAAGGGACGGGCAACGGATATCATCTACCTGGACTTGTGCAAGGCATTTGACACTGTCCCGCACGACATCCTTCTCTCTAAACTAGAGAGGCATGGGTTCGATGGATGGACCACTCGGTGGATAAGGAGTTGGCTGGATGGCCGCACTCAGAGAGTGGTGGTCAACGGCTCAATGTCCAAGTGGAGACCGGTCACCAGTGGCGTCCCTCAGGGGTCCGTGTTGGGCCCGGCCCTGTTCAACATCTTTGTCGGCGACATGGACAGTGGGATACAGTGCACCCTCAGCAAGTTCGCCGATGACACCAAGCTGTGTGGTGCCGTCGACTCGCTGGAAGGGAGGGATGCCATCCAGAGGGACCTGGACAGGCTGGAGAGGTGGGCCCGTACCAACCTCATGAAGTTCAACCAGGCCAAGTGCAAGGTCCTGCATCTGGGTCATGGCAATCCCAGGCACAAATACAGGCTGGGTGGAGAATGGATCGAGAGCAGCCCTGAGGAGAAAGACCTGGGAGTGTTGGTAGACGAGAGGTTCAACATGAGTGGGCAATGCGCCCTTGCGGCCCAGAAGGCCAACCGCATCCTGGGCTGCATCAAGAGGAGCGTGGCCAGCAGGTCGAGGGAGGTGATTCTGCCCCTCTACTCTGCCCTGGTGAGACCCCACCTGGAGTACTGTGTCCAGTTCTGGAGTCCCCAACACAAGAAAGACATGGACCAGTTGGAAAGGGTCCAGAGGAGGGTCACAAAGATGATCAGAGGGCTGGAGCACCTCTCCTATGAGGACAGGCTGAGAGAGTTGGGGCTGTTCAGCCTGGAGAAGAGGAGGCTCCGGGGAGACCTGATAGCGGTCTTCCAATACCTCAAGGGGGCCTACAGGAAAGATGGGGAGAAGCTGTTCAGTAGGGCCTGTTGTGATAGAACAAGGGGTAATGGGTTTAAATTAGAAGGAGGTAGGTTTAGATTAGATATTAGAAAAAAATTTTTTACAATGAGAGTTGTAGAGCACTGGAACAGGTTGCCCAGAGAGGTGGTGGAGGCCCCATCCCTGGAATCGTTCAAGGCCAGGCTGGATGGGGCTCTGAGCAACCTGATCTAGTCAGGGATGTCCCTGCTTCTTGCAGGGGGGTTGGACTAGATGACCGTTGAAGGTCCCTTCCAACTCTAACTATTCTATGATTCTATGATTCTATGATTCTATGAAATGGAGAAAGGTCTACCTACCTGGGCAGCAGCGCTGTAGCGGGCCTCCTTCTTGGCAGGACGCTGGGTCGACAGCACCTTTATGCTAACTGGAGCAGGTAACACTCCCCCTGTAGCAGGGATTCATGTCTTTGCTCAGGTCGGGGTCTTCAGCTGAGCGAGCAGTGGCCTGGCTTGTCTGCTCTGCCAAGCAGCTGTGTCAGGAGTGGTGATGCAGGAACGTTCTAGAGCCAATTCTGTTGACGCTGTTGAGCTGTGCGCCACCATGGCAGCAGCACAGCCATGTCTTTGCCTGTCATTAGGAGAGGGAAGAGCTTGCGTACTTCCAGTTCATCCTTTCTGTTTTTAGCACTCTTCCTCTTTAACATGGGAAGAATATTCATGACCAGAAATAACCAATTTCTGGAGATAATTAATATTTGCCTGTGGGCACAGAAAAAAAAGGCCATGCACAGGACTACACAAGCACCTGGCTTTGGGGTTTTGTGTTCAAGGAAATTCACACTTTTGGACAAGATTTTAGGGATGACTTTTCCTAGAGTAGGAGTGCCGTGCTACAAAATTTCAACAGGGAAAACTGTCATAATCAAGTAGGGTTAAGAGGGTTAATTGAGTAAGCATAACAATGCATTTTCAGGCATTGACCAGTAAGGATCTTACATGCAGTCAAGCAATTTCTGTTTGAATCTAGTAACAGGAAGACGACGTAGAAATCTCCACTGTGATGTGGCCACTGCTTATTGCCAGAGAAGTCTCCAGTGGTGCTTTTCCCACAAGAAGAAGATTCCTACTGCACTGAAGTTGCAACTGCAGTACACTTTTCCGGTCTCCTTGGAAACCGTCTGAGTTGACAAGCACTGTTCTACAGACTCAGACACAAAGTTACAGGATATTTCATGTGTCTTGGTTCCACTGGGGGGCCATGGCAGTCCATGAGTTTGTGGTGTCCAGGCCCAACTGTTTCAGGACATTGTACCTGTGAGGGACTGCTACTCATTTAAATATTTGTGGATTTTGTTGGTTTTGCAAGCCATCTTGGGAATGAAGAGGAGGATAAAAGCTTTGGCTCTGAGGTCCAGAAGAAATGAAAGTTTCTCGTCATGATCTGAACGTCTTGTGCAGAAAAATGGGGCACACTCCTTTTCTTTTTGTACTCACCAGAAGAAGTGGGAGAAAAGCAGAAAATGGAGAAGTGTGGGGAGATATTTTTACACTTGAAGAGGAAAAAAGAGGAGTGTGACTGGTGGGACTCTTTGTCATTGCAACAAAGGTTTGGATAACTTAGAGGCTAACTAAGATGCTGTGGAATGTTTTCAAGAAGAGTAGGCAGCTCATAGCAGGAGCCCTGAGAAAGGGTCCATGCAGCTGCTAGCTTCTGGTCCAGCAGCCCAAAATGGCCTGCTACCATCTGATGTGTTGTAAGGCCCATGTAGAGAAGAGGCTGCTGTCATGAAGGCCTAGAGGTAGCATGAAGCAGAGGTTGATGGTGAGCTATCACACATGGGGCACAAAGTGTCAAGACCCTTGGGGCATGTGTTAAGATGTGTATTTTGTTTCTGTAAGCACTTTTCCCACTTCTTTTCAAATAAAGCCAACCAGGTTAACATGAAATTGTGGGATCTACTTCCTCGTGAATCTTGTGTGTCTCTGGACAGGGGAAGAGCCCAAGAGAGCCAGAGTTAACAGAATGTTAAAGCCTATTGCCATCTTGTTGCTGCTCAGTGAGTCTGGAATACAGGTTCTCAGCTATGTCCCCTGTACAGCCCTTCCCAAGGCTGTCGCAAGACTGCTCAAAGCTTATCAGCAGATGAAGAGATAGACAAGAGTTGGTAAATTAACCTTTACAGGTGTGTTTGCAGTGTTACTGCATAGAACTTGACTGGGCAGGGTTTGTATTACAGAATGGCCAAGTTCCGTCTGGATCGGGAGGTCACTGTGTATCTGAGACACTTCCTAAGATAAATGACTTGAATTCTGGCTCTTAACATGTTTGCTCAGTAACCTGTCAGCTTCATGGAGGAGATTTACCCATGCCGTTGAAAGTCGGTGTTACCATCGTTGCTTTCATTTTGATTCTGTTCAGTAGTAAGCCTCTGAGACGTCGTTAAGTTTTTCAGGCTCAGCTAAGACAGCATGATGCTGAGAGCTGGCTGATAAGGAACAGTCAGGACAGAGATTTCTGTGGAATTAAGGCAATCCGAGTATGGCCCAACAGCATTTGGTCAAGTATCTGGCCCACTCAGTAAGTGATTACTGCAGCTCAGTCTGTGTGGTCACTGAACTGTGCTGTTTGGTTTCCAGCTGAGTTTGTAGGGTTTACACCTAAGACACCAGGGGAGCTACAAATCCTTGTCATATAAAGAAAAATCAATTTAGCCGCTGCAAGAATAGAGGCTCTTGGGTATCTAGCTCTCAGACAACTTAAATTCAGGGTTTAGATGTAATTTCTTCTATTGTCACTACATTTGGGTCCTGCCGCCAAGACAAAAGGTAAAGCTTTTGAACATTCACAGTCCCTGTGCTGTTTGGCGAGTAGCCTCCTAGACACGTGGTGTCTTAACATTTATGATTTCCATTACTCACCCTGTTTGATATTTTGCCTTGTCACTGATTCTTTAGACAAAGTCCTGTGTGAAAAAGAAAGAACGTCTAACTTCACAACGGCAATATACAGGAGGATTTTCTCAATAGGGTTTCAAGTGCCCTCTAAGCTTTGTGCTGTTCCTGTAATAACTAAATTTGTATTAAAGAGAGTGGGGTTGTTGGTAGTTGAATGCATTTTTTATTCAAGCTGTACATTATGAACTTCAATCACAAAGTTGCATTTTTCACGGGAGGAGAAAACAACAATTTCTGGTTCTGAGGTTTAGCTTATCCCTCATCCTAGCGACCTCACTGCAGATTTTACCTGGACTGATTTGTTTCCTCTTGTGGACCTCCCTGAAGAGGAGGGTGAAGCTTTGGGAAACTCTGCATGTTCATTTTCTCTGCTCTGCCTTCCTTAGAGCAGTTCAGCATGCCCTTGTCAGTCGGTTCGGAGTAAATCAGACTGGACACAGATGCTTTCTCTGAAACGTGAAAGGAGCAAAAACTGTACTGAAGTTCCCACTTGCTGATCTGGATGTTTAGGGGTGAATTCAGGAGTTGCCTTAGCTCCTTTTCAAGGGGCTTAAGGACATGAGGGACATGTTTTGTTTGCTTCCTGCCTTCCCCCAGCCCACAGCAGCCCAGAGCTCCACTGGCAGAGCATGTTTTTCCACCCTGCACCAAACCTGGCTATGCTGAGGCCTGAGTGACTAATTTCTGTCTACTGTCACCTTGCTGCTCAGCACGGCCACAGCTGGGCCAAGCACACTTGACTGGCTCCTGTTCCTTCCACCTCAGCACCCCCACTCAGTTCAGGTCCCTGAGAATTTCAGGGTTTTATGCAAATGTAGAAGAGCGCGTGCTTTTCAGAAAGGGGTGCAGATGCGTCTGTTTGTTACCTTTTTTACTTGCTGTTGCATACCATTTTTGGATCTCGGAAAGTGAATCCGTCTGCAGAATTTTGCCGAGTTTTTCCAGCACCTGGAAGATGTACAGGATAGTTACCACAAAGGAAGAGGAGCTGACTTGTGACAGTTTTTGCTGGTGTTCTAGTTTAGCTCTAGCTGCGTAAGCGTGCAATTTTGCCACGGCTGTGCACATTGCCTAGGCTAAGATGTCCCATCAGTTTTGCCACGGTGTGCAGCAATGTGAGCTTCAGGACACCAGTCTGCAAAAGGAGATGTTGAGAGAGTGCCGTGTACATAAAGCCCCTTGTGTGTGACATGGAGTACTTGCAGGCTGGTTTTTGGAGAACAAGTTTCAGCCCCTGTACCCGCTGCATTGCTCCCCCAGTGATTATCAGTAGCAACTTCCAGTTAGGTGAAAGCAACTCGAGAGTAAATACTAAATAGAAAAGTCAGTAGACTCCACGCTGTGGGGAGGGAGAGGGAAGTCTGACCAATAAAGTCTCACACCATCCTCAAGAGAAATCAAAATGTGTACCGTCATAGGAAGCTGTATAGTGTAGCACTCGTATCTTACTTTTATGTCCCGATTCAGGCCGCTCAGGTTCTCCTGGATGTGAGGATCGTAGTACAAGCAGACAGACTGAGTTCCTGCATCTATGGTCTGAGTTGGCAAGTGGACCTGAGTAAGGACCACTCTGGGTGGCCGGCCTTCTGCCGATCATTCGCAAATCCTTTGTTCCTTGATCTGGGGCTAGGGGTTAGTTCACGCCTGCCAGCCTTAAGGGAAATAATAATGTGTAACATCATAGGAAGCTGTATAGTGTAGCACTCGCATTTTACCTTTATTTCCCGATTCAGGTAGCTCTGGTTCTCCTGCATGTCAGGATCGTAATGCAAGTTGACACATTGTATTGGTTTAGCACTTGTCCTTAGTCTCAGTGACAACACGTTGTATCATCCAAGTGTTTTTATTAACATTCTTCACATACGAATTCCGAAACACACCGGCTACTGAGAGGAAAATTAACTCCAGCCCTCCCAAAGCCAGGACCGTATGCAACCCTTATTCCGTACCATCTTCATCGTGCTTATATATATATACGTACACATTATAATTCTGTCAATCTACACGCTAACCCTCCAAAGTCTGTTGATTTAATTTAGTCCATGACTTGGGGGCTTCCTCTGTTGTAACAGTCTTTCAGCCCAGGACAGATGAATGCAGTGTGGGGTTGTTGCATGCTGCATCTGGAGCTCATGGCTGGTACCTCTGGTGCAGCTGGTGTATCATGTCCGTGGTCTGTGAATTGAAGATGTCAATCTCGAGGAAATTGTTGGGCGTCAGTTCTGGTTCCATTACCACTGCGCGTCGCTCAGTTTCACCAAAGTTTGTTCTTCACTGATGAGGGTGATTCTTGCTGCAAAACCTTTGCTATGACATAAAAGAACTGCAGAAATTATTATACACAGTTCAAATTATTGGCTATTTTCACCTGGCATCAAATCTCCCT
Source organism: Chlamydotis macqueenii (assembly GCF_036417535.1). NCBI lineage: Eukaryota > Metazoa > Chordata > Aves > Otidiformes > Otididae > Chlamydotis > Chlamydotis macqueenii. The sequence goes on from NC_141559.1 coordinate 28,899,717, forward strand.
GAGGTACACATCAGACCTCCCCATCCTCCCACGTCACCAACCAAGTACATCCAGGTCCTTGAGCAAAAGCAGTCCCATGGGTGGGTTTGCCTTTGCCCAGAGGAGGAATAACCCAGACTGCCTCCCCCAGAGTATTCCTTACGTGCACCACAGGAACCTTATCACCATCTACACTATATAAAAGCTCAGACTGGGCAGGGCCAGCTCGATTGATGGATCCCCAAGTGTTGACTAACCAGATGGCTTTTGCTAAATGTTTGTCCCAATTTCTGAAGGTCCCACCACCCATTGCTCTCAGTGTAGTTTTCAGCAGGCCATTGTACTGTTTGGTCTTCCCAGAGGCTGGTGCGTGATCGAGGATGTGATATACCCACTCAATGCCGTGTTCTTTGGCCCAGGAGTCTATGAGGCTGTTTCAGAAATGAGTCCTGTTGTTTGATTCAGTTCTTTCTAGAGTGCCATGTCGCCAGAGAACTTGCTTCTCAAGGCCCAGGATGGTGTTTCGGGCACTGGCACCCAGTGGTTGCTTCCACCATTGTAAGCACGTGGCGCTTGCCTTGGCAGGTTTCTGGGAGTGCAATGTAATCAATCTCTCTCCGTATTTATATTTAAACACAGCGCGTATTTCACATTCAAGGACAACCTGTGCAATAGCGTCCATGGTTAAATCCACCCCTCAATCAAAAGCCCGTTTGCATGTTGTCTCTTTTCCTTGATAGCCTGAGGTGTCGTGGGCCCACTGAGATAAAAATAGTTCACCCCTGTGTTCCCAGGTTCAGTCCACTTGCAAAACTTTAATCTTAGCAGCCTGATCCACCCGCTGGTCGTTTTGATGTTCTTCAGTGGTTCAACTCTTGGGTACGTGGGCATCTATGTGACGTACTCTTACAACCAGATTCTCTAACCCAGCAGCAACATCTTGCCACAATGCGGCAGCCCAGATGGGCTTGCCTCTGTGCTGCCAGTTGCTTTGTTTTCATTGCTTTAACCACCACCGCAGAGTGTTTGCCACCATCCATGAGTCGGTGTAGAGATAGAGTACTGGCCATTTTTCTCTTTCAGCAATGTCTAAAGCCAACTGGATGGCTTTCACCTCTGCAGACTGACTCAATTCACCTTGGCCTGCAGTGGCTTCTGTGACTCATTGTGTAGGTCTCCACACAGCAGCTTTCCACTTTCGATGTTTCTCTACAATACGACAGGACCCATCAGTGGACAGGACATGTCTCCTCTCATTTTCTGGCAGATTACTATACGGTGGGGGAGCTGTAAATGGATGTTCCCCTCGCGGCCTGGCTTCCCAGACCAAAACAACAAGTATAGTTCCAAACAACACCCACGAGATGGCTCCCAAAATACGCAGGTGGAGCTGCGACTGCCTCCTCGCTCTGTGCACAACCTGCTGCCACTGATTACGAAACCGGTCCTGTTACCAGTGATCTCACTAAACCAGCCAGTGCCACATAGCACAGCAACAATACCTTTCATCCCAGAATTGATAAGCCGCACATAAGGCAAGTAGGGTGCTACCCAATTCAGCTGTAGAAAAAACTCCGAGAACAAATAAAACACCACTGTGACCAGCAATGACCAAACCGACATAATGAATCCTTGTAATAAATCTGTTTTCAGCACACTGTGTTCAAACCTGTCCTTATCTCAACCCTTTGGATCTGACAGGGGCTCAAACCTTGGATCCTCAGATTGAAGTGTGACTATCTCCCGACTGATCTAGTGAGGCCCCTTCAAGCCCCACCTTGGGCGCCAAAAGGACTGTGGTGGTAGACCACCTTAGGATGGGGATTGTTCCTGGAGGAGTAGTACTTTCCCGCTGTGCAGCTAGGCTGAGAGTAGTGCTTGTTGTACTTCCACATGCTGGGGCTGAACGGAGGCTCATCCATTGAGTTGAAATGGGTATTTGTTGTGTAACCTTTCTTATTCTCTGGCGGAGCGTCTTTCTGCAGAGCAGGTTGGCTCTTCCACTGGTCGCCTGAAGTCAAGCATTGGAGGTGAAGTAAAGAACATGAACTCACATCAACTGAAAGGTAGCAGAAACTCCAATGAGTGTTTTTCTTCTTATTTTTACCTCTTCCATATACAATTTGGAGAAGCTCTAAGCACAGGAGGGTGGAAGCAAGCTACCTACTGCTCCACTCCTAAGCAGTTACCTTGGGCAACTAATTCTGCTTGTAGGCACTTTCCAGCTGCTTTTATTTCATTGTAGTTTCTGCTCTGGAACTCAGGCACTCATTGGGGAGCTTATCTGAGATACCTTTTTGTAGTAACACAGTATACTGAAGCAGCGCTAGGGGATTGCTTTCTGACCTGTGACAAGAAGTGCAGGGACAAGTGATGACAGCAAAGGAGATGTTCACGCCTTTTTTTTATTTCTATCTTTACTACGGGTTGTTTGTGCAGAGAGGTAGTTCCAAGTCTTTTAAGACTTTTTATCTGTTCTAGATTTTGGTTTTAGAGGTTGAGTAATAGACTGTTAATAAATAGCTGTTATTACCATTAACTTCTTTTTTTTTTTGCCTTTCCTGTAATAGCAGTCACCAATGTTCACAGTGTGCTTTGTCTCTGGCACTTGCTTAGGCTACTCAGTACCATAATGTCTCAGACTGGGAACATCCTAAGAATGGCAGTTTATTGAAAGCACCTTGCAAATGTCACGCAGAGAATTTAGCTAATCTATTTTGTGATGATCCAGAATCAACTTAATCAAACATAAGAAAGTCACCTCTAAGAACAGCCTGGATGGGCTGAGAATGGAATAAGCATTGGTCAGTTATCTACTGGGGTCAGGTAGCATATTATTCGGACCATGTAGGGGGTTGGGAAAGGACAGGACACCTTTTAAAGCAGCTCTTAATGCTTTGCAAGCTCTATTCCATAACTACATGTGACTGGGGGAAAAACTTGACTGAACTGACAGATTTTGCAATGTGCACAGAAGGTCAACAAACTTGAAGACTTGCCCATCTGAAAACAAAAAGTATAAATTCCAGAGTTGAAGGTTTTACGTTACGGTCATGCTGTGCCCTAAAGACAAGGTCAGTTTTTGTCACCTATGAATCACCATATTTCAGTGTATGAGGAGGCACGGTGGAAGCTACAGTTGGCAGAAATGGTTTATAGCTTTTGGCAAGTTTTTTTTTTCTTTTTTTAATTTTAAAAACCTGTACCTCCCAATAGCAGAAGTAGAAACACGTCTTCTGATTTTGGTTGTAGTGGATTGACTGAGTAATTGAAATACTGAAAATGGCTCTTTTGTGTAACACCCTGATTGCATTTGTATTTCTTAGCCAACAGAAGAGAAGGAAGAGCTTGCGTACCTCCAGTTCATCCTTTCTGTTTTTAGCACTCTTCCTCTTTAACGTGGGAAGAATATTCATGACCAGAAATAACCAATTTCTGGAGATAATTAATATTTGCATGTGGGCACAGGAAAAAAAAGGCCGTGCACAGGACTACACAAGCACCTGACTTTGGGGTTTTGTGTTCAAGGAAATTCACACTTTTGGACAAGATTTTAGGGATGACTTTTCCTAGAGTAGGAGTGCCGTGCTACAAAATTTCAACAGGGAAAACTGTCATAATCAAGTAGGGTTAAGAGGGTTAATTGAGTAAGCATAACAATGCATTTTCAGGCATTGACCAGTAAGGATCTTACATGCAGTCAAGCAATTTCTGTTTGAATCTAGTAACAGGAAGATGACGTAGAAATCTCCACTGTGATGTGGTCACTGCTTATTGCCAGAGAGGTCTCCAGTGGTGCTTTTCCCACAAGAAGAAGATTCCTACTGCACTGAAGTTGCAACTGCAGTACACTTTTCCGGTCTCCTTGGAAACCGTCTGAGTTGACAAGCATTGTTCTACAGACTCAGACACAAAGTTACAGGATATTTCATGTGTCTTGGTTTCACAGCCTCCTATTTCCTTACCTGTGCTTGTATTCCAGAGAGCACAGGTATCAGAGATGACTTTTCCCTTCCTGTGAAGGAGGACCAGAATCAGCGCTTTTGTTCCCACTGGGGTGCCATGGCAGTCCATGAGCTTGTGGTGTCCAGGCCCAACTGTTTCAGGACATTGTACCTGTGAGGGACTGCTACTCATTTAAATTTTTGTGGATTTTGTTCGTTTTGCAAGCCATCTTGGGAATGAAGAGGAGGATAAAAGCTTTGGCTCTGAAGTCCACAAGAAATTAAAGTTTTTTGTCATGGTCTGAAGGTCTTGTGCAGAAAAATGGGGCACACTCGCTTTCTTTTTGTACTCACCAGAGTTAACAGAATGTTAAGGCCTATTGCCATTTTGTTGCTGCTCAGTGAGTTTGGAATACAGGTTCTCAGCTACGTCCCCTGTACAGCCCTTCCCAAGGCTGTCGCAAGACTGCTCAAAGCTCATCAGTAGATGAAGAGATAGACAAGAGTTGGTAAATTAACCTTTACAAGTGTGTTTGCTGTGTTAATGAATAGGAAATTAATCAACTGATCTTTGCTTGAGTAAGTATATTTTGAGTTTTACTGACCACAGGCCTTCAAAGTGAAAGTTCATGAGACGTGATGACCTGAGGATATCTTCTTTGAAGCAGAGCAGGAGCAAGACAGAAGTGGATGTGAAATTCTATGGACACTAAGATCGATGAATTCTAAGAACTGAAAAGGCCAGGTGGAAACTGCTGTGAATTTTTAAACCTTACGTAATCATATAGAAATAGTATATAAAAAAATCATGTATGTAGCGGATTTTGTCACTCGCTGCGGTTGCGGCCCAACTCTGAGTTGTTGTGATTAATGAGTGTACCTGGTGTTACCCTACACGTGAAACTTCCTTTTACAAGAAAATACCTGCATCTTTGCTACATGTAAGAGACAGTGGGGCATGCTGGGAGGAGGAATTCAAGAAATTTAAAGGATGTAGAAAGGGACTGCATAAACTATGACACAGTGGTTTCTTGGGGACTACGCCTGTGTGCCTACGGAACAGAGTTCAAGCTGCAAACCTTGTTTTTCCAGTGTACTGCAGCTTTTTACGATTGCTTGGGATTTACAAGTAGTTGCTATAAAAGCAACTTAAGCAAATAACCAGCTGAACGCGTTAAAAGGCAGCTGCCATTAAGATCTCACATAGTGCAGTATTGTCTTTATCCACATACAGCACATGAAAGTGATGTTCGGGAGCAGTGTTTTCCTGAGATGCAGTACAAGGAGCTTAACTTTCTTTGGAAAACTGATGAAAGGGAAACTTGTTTTTTACAAAGCAGAGGAACTGATTCATTGACTGGAAAAATCAGTGTAATTCTCTGACCAGGACACCTTTGGAGAGCTATTACTGCTGATGCTGCAGGAGAAAAATTCATAATGTGTTAAACATTAAAGAGATGCTGATTTATCTCAAGGGAGAAAAGGAGAATGGATGGAGTCAGGTGAAGGGCGATAGTGTTAGCTGCCAAAGTTATGTGTTTTGTGAGGTTTGGATACTGTTCAGCTCAGCCTGTCAACTTCAGTGGAAGATATTATGAAGGTATCAGAATCTGCCAGTAATTCTGGCACTTTGCCTTTTCACGGTTTCCTTAGTGCAGAGTTGATCCATATTTGTTCCATTATAGTGCTAGGAAAACACTAAGATGATTTTCAATTTTAAAACTAATAGCTCTTTTGGACATGTATTTTGTTGCCTTATGAAAAACATTTTCCAAATGTTAATTGAGGGTGACATTGAAAAAAAAGAGGTTGAAATTGTGCCTGGGTCCACCAGTTTAGACATAATGGAGGATCTTACTCTTGAAACTTACTCTTAGCTATCTCTTCACATCAGTTACCTACACCATCTTTACCTTGGACCGCTCTCCAGTAGTCTGCACTCAACATGAAGTCCTGTTTTCAAAAGCCTAAGTCTCATGGAAAGCAATAAAGATTTGGCACATAAGCCAAGTAGATACCTAGAGAAAATTCAGAAATAGATTTCGGGATCTGCACGTGCAGAAAAGCAAATCCAAGAATTTATGCAATGCCCATCGGTATAAGGAAACAGCTAAGATGTTCTGTGGAAGTGTAAAACTGAGCTGGACAAATAAGTTTTAAAGGTACATTAGCTCTTGCACCCAGCTAGAACTCAAAAGTTGAGAAAGGAAGGGGCAGATACAGCAGAGCACTCCAGATTTGTTTCAACTTTGCATCAAACAACAACTGAAATCTTGAAACAAAAGGCTGCCTGGAAATGCTTTGGGATAACGTTACCGATCGAAGTCTTGGTGAAACATACTTGAAAGAAGTCTGGGTTGGTGGGTCATTCCAATATCCTTTGGTTTCAAAACTTGTTAATGTTTCTTAAAGCAGTGGTTCTCAGGAGCGGATATCTTTGTGTCCATTGAGAAGGTGCTTCTGAAGGCTTCTAGTCAAAGCTGGAGAGAGACAGCATCTGTTCCAAAATGGCATCCAACTTTTTGATTTAAAAAAACAGGTTATAGAGTAAGCAGCTTTAGCCCTGGTAGCAGTTCTGTGCAATTTCCTATGCAATTCAGAAGGTTATGACCTACATAAAGATAAAGATCTTACTTAAAGATCAGTAGAGTAAAACCAGGAACCAGTTTGTTGTCCCCACGCCTACAATTCCTAACTCCAGCCCTATAGAGATACAGAAAGGAGCATTCAGGAGTGTATTGTGGAGATACAAAGATCACTTTCTCAGTGCCAGATGTTCCTCAGGCAAAAGAAATACGATCTCTGTTTTCGATCGCATTCCTGGTAGCTGATAGCTAAAATTGGTTTACAAGCTGAGCAGCATGGGACAATAAATAGCAACTGTGAGTAAATAATGACAAAACAAACAGAAATGGTGGATGAAAGCCAATTTGAGAAGAGTGTGAGGGGGAGGGCTGCTGTAACATTGTAAGATTTGGCTCCTTTCATGAATTGCCAGTTGAAGACATTGCAAGGCAGTTATCAGCTTGAGAACCTGCTTCCTCCAGGCTGAATTCCATGATATTACCACTCCTTTAAGGAATGAATTTATATGTTCCATAATGCCAGATAGGATTATTTAACAAGTAGGAAGATGTATTCAGTGGTGAAGTGCCCCACTTGGTTCTCACTTCAGACTAAAATCAGGCAGTAAATTGCTTTGCTTCTCTGAGCTTTTTCTTTCCACCTATTTATCTTACTGATACTTGACAACCATAATTGCCTTTTTAATCCAAATATATGCTGATGGAGTGCATAAAGCTTCCTCCACCTCCCCTTGTACTGTGATGGGCACGAAAAAGGTGAGGTGGGACTGAAAAGGAAAGCCCACAGAACTCTACAGGCAGCACACACCACTGGCATTGGAGAACACTAAATGTACTTTCCATTTTTTTTGCATTTTGCATTTACATATTGTATGCAAGTTATAGCACTGGCTGGCACTCTGGTGTTGTAGCTTGTGGCGTGTTATTTAAGAAAGCATATTTATTCTTTGTTTGCAATCTACAGGCCTGGCTGTATTAGTCTCACGATTTTTAAGAGGGACGCACTTGCGTATTTCAGGCATGGCCCACTGAAGCATTGCACTGGAAGCAGAGGTGAATTGCTGTGCTGTTTTATAATAAGGAAAGACAAGGAATTAGTTTCTGGTAACAAAGTAAATATTTCCATGCAGTGCTCTCAGGCATTTCTTCAAGAAAGATCCTTTTTTGAATCCCAGCTTCAGCTGTACAAATTTAAGAAAACCGTGGGAAAAAAAAAAGGCAGGGAAGTAATCTGCTTCACCCAGCTGTCCCCAGGGAAGATCAGCTCTGGCATGCTTGTCTAACCAGCTCTTACAGACCTCCAAGATGATGGTGCCACACCACCTCCAAGCAATCTACCTTTTTTGCTATCCCTGCCCAGAGAAAGTTTTTTTCCTGAAGTGTAATTTGAATCTTCCTTGTTTCAGTTTAAGTCAATTTTCCCCCTGGCTGCCGTGGAGATGGAGAACAGGGCATTAAAAAGAAAAGCTGTGCAGAAGGTGTAGAATAATACGATCAGTATTCTGTAGAAGAATACAATCAGGCGTCATTGCTCTGCTCAGGAAAGATCTGATTTTCATCGCTGAGCTTTGTAAAGTTTTGGGTGCTGCCAGAACTGTTACTCAACTATCCTGAGCAGCTGCTAAACAGCAGAATACATCCAGAGATCTTTACACCTGTCTAATAAAGCATTAGAAAGGCAACAGAGAAGGTATGGCTTGATTAACCTGAAAAGAAAGTCTCAGAAGCAGGAAATACGAAGGGGATATGGCAGAAAGTCAAACCTTCTGGCTGAAATGGGCAAACTTTCTTTTAGCAGCGTGCAGTGGGTAGGTCACAGCAAGGCGCCTTAAGGAAGCCTCTTGTCTCATTCCCTTACCGCTGCTCTGGTTATGGGTGGGATGTGACAGATCTACCAGATTTCTGAAGTCTGGTATCCCAGCAGCAGTCATCTGCATCTGTGTTGTGGCAATTGCCCAAACACTGTAACACTGCACATTAGTGTACTAACCCCCTGCTTTGTTCTTTTTCTGAATTCAGTTCAATTTATCTTTGACTTGGTTTCCACATAGACTCCTGTCCCATGTCATATATGCTCACTGACCGTGTGTTTGCTTATGAAGCAATTGTGTGTGATTCCAGACTTGGCTCTGCAGGAGGGCATCTGAATGACTTGAGTGGAAAAGAGCCTCTCTGAATAGCCCCGTCCTAGGGGCTTTCGGTCAGTAAGTTGGTCCCTGTTGGTAGTTTTGTTTTTTTGCAGTGCAAGCCAGCATACTGCACGTGGGTGTAGCTCACCAAGGGGACCCACATTGACCAGTTACTCCAAAAACCCATGTCAGCACCTCAGCTCAGGGCAGTCTTGGGGCAGTTTAACTGTCAGCTGCAACTGGGATACTGGCTGTGCCCGCTCTTTGCACCCCAGAGCCAAGGAGTGAAAAGAAAATACCCTGAAGTGCAGCCCAGGACTATTGGGCTTTCCTTTGAAATATTGTTACCCACTGACATAAGCCCCTTTCCTGAAACTGCTCATCCAACTTCCTGTTGGATGCTTTGAGAAAGATCAGGTATCAACTATTTAAATGCATAGTTAGCTGAAAATCAAGAGATGAATGACGACGTAAACACGTATTGTTTTATGGGCACTGTCACAAAGCTGATACACACTTTGCAACACATTTGGGGGTTAACCTGTTTTGAATCAGTAAGGTGGTACGTCCGTGCAAGCGCTGTTGCAGAACTTCAAGGGGAAGACTGCTGTGTGCTGGGCAGATTTAGGTGACTTGTGTGAATTAACAACCCATTTACCTAATTTGTAAAATAGATCCTGAAGGCAGCATTCCTGAAATCCTTAGAGCTTGAGGATAAGGTTGGAGAAGTTTGAAGAGTTCCAGCATTTCTTTGATTTAAACAGAACATTTTCTCGCTCAGGATATGTTATAGATGCAGCATGCAGCTCATTGGTTAATCACACAGAAGATCACAGGTTCACCGCACTGTTACTGGTGTTGGTTCGTATTACTGGGAAGTATCCATTTACTCCGCAGAGGGATTTTAAAATAAGCTTTGAGTAAGCACATCTTCTTGTGATAAATTACTGTGAAAGGTAGAGACGGACTTCAGTATGACTTCCAAATCTAAGGTTGACTAAACTTTGTCCCATCTATGAAATGTATAGCTTAACTGTCTTTCTTACAAGAAGGTGGCTCTGTTAGCTGGAACAACAGCATCTACTACTGACACTCCTAAAGCCAGCACATAATAAAATTTTTGACTCATGCTCATTTCCTTTTGCTCCATTTTTACTTCAAGTAGTGTAATATGTGCTTTTTCTTTTTGTTTGTCACTTGGCTGTGATTTTTCAGAGACCTAAAAGGAAGATAAAAGGCATTATTTTAAAAAGGATTCTTCATACTTGATTCACTACTCTCCTTAGATATTATTTTCCCCTTCAAATTCTTTTAATACTTGCTCTAAACCCACAAACTTTCAGAACCTAATGAAAAGGTCAATTAGCTAATTTGCAGCTTCCACCTTTGAGTTCTGTTCTTCAGCTTACTGAAATGAATAAGGCATTGTCCTGTGAGCAATTGACTTATTTTCTGTGTTCTGAGAAGGTACTGGTGTTTTTTTCTGGTGTTTATGTTCTCACAGAACTGGATGTCATAATCCCGTGCTTGCTTAATTCAGCTCTATTGCTGTGTCATGCACATTTATATAATCTTCAGATATGGTCCCTAAGCTCTTTGAATGGGTTTAATTTGACCTGCCCTGCATGCTAGCTCTGACTCTTACCTGCTGCTGTGTTTTATCTCCGCACTTCATACTAATGAGCACCAGCAGTGTTTCATGTACCTAATCCTTTGGACATCCTTAAATGTGATGATGGAAAAATACAGTGGAGTTGAGCAGTCATAGCTTCTGTCCTGTGTAGGGTGGGACTTCAGAAATGTTGCTTTTTTTTTTTCTACCTACCACTAACCTGCGGAGCACAGAGCTAAATCTTTTGTGCTCATCAAGTTCTGAAGAGTAAGAAGTGACTTGTAAAAAAGTAACTTAGACATTGCTACCACATAGTAGGAAGAAATGCTCAATTTTCAAGTTAAAGACCCTCTAGAAGACTAAAACCGTATCTGCTTATTTAACAGCTAAATCACTGTCTGAAAATAAACATATATGTATTCAGTAAGCTTAAAAATAAATATTAACAGCGTAGATGCAGGAAAAAGGTAACCTATTTTAAAAATGCTTCAGTATTAGATAAAGCTAGTACGCATTTTATTATTTGTAGGGCAGAACCTATAGCTGCCGCTAAAAACTGTGACGCGTAACTCCCCTTAAAAGCTTTTGTCTGTAAAGAGCTAAGTCACTTGAGCTGTGACATACTCCTGTTAAACTGGGTCAGGTTCAGTGCAGAAGTGTCAATTTTTTTCATGTTGAAAGAATGCTGTTTCAGAAACTGCTAGCTCCCTTTACCTGCAGTCAACTTCATGCATTGATTTGGGAAAGGAAGCGATGCAAGGCTGCTCAGTAATGGTAGGAGTGAGGGGTGGGAAGCAGGCTGTACTGCCTGTGAAGTGGAAGAAAAGAAGAACCACCTTCCATTACAAGCGCCTGTAGTCAGAAACTGTAGCTATGGCTACAATCTGCTGAGCATGGTCAATATTTCCGGTTGTCTGCCCAAGTTACAGTCCCCAAGTAAAGACAACCCAGAGTTGCATGAATGGGCCTTTGTTCGCTGCTCCTAACTTCTTTTGTGTGCAAGCTCACCAGCCATTAATGGCTCCAGTGTTTTCTTTCCCTTCTGCCTCTACTACGTTTCACTGGGATCTGCTGAGATTAATAAATCCCTGGAGAAAGAATATTAGTGCCACATGTTCAGCTGGACAAAGTGAGATAAAAAGTTGATAAAGGAATTATGTATCATATTTTAATTGCGTAAGAAGGAATACAATGAGTAAATAAGCACAAAGAAAAATTCTCCTCATAGTGAACAGCCCTAGAAAGGGAGAGAATGGGGTCTAGGGATCAGGTAAGTATTTTCTGGCAAGTACTGGACCAAAGCGTTAAGCCTGAGAGCCTGTGCGAGCAAGTTGTAAAGGGGTGGGACCGTAGTTTCCCTGCATGCCAGGGCCCCATGTTTGGCATCTTGAGCAATCTGGCAGAGCAATGCAAATAAAGCAGCTTCTGCAGCATAGTTATGCAAGTCAGCTCATGTTTCACTGGCGCCATTTGCAGTCTTTTTTCTTGCCACCTTCTTCCTAAAGACCGTGCCATCTACCCCTGCACAGGTTGCAGGCGGGATCCACTGCCCAGTCTTCCCAGTTGGAGGTACCTGCTCTGGCCAAAGGAGGTGTTTTCCAGATGGCCTCAGCTCCATTGCCTGAAAAAAACATTTTATGGACTTGATGTGCATACAGCTAAAGAGACCAGGAGAGTTTTGAGGGGAAAGGAAACAGAAATGGATCAGAGAAGAGACCAGTAAGGAAAAGGGAAGGGAACTTTAGAAGAAAGAAGGAAAGGAGAAAGATTAACTGACAGGGAATAGACTGGACTAGAAATACTTCATCCTGAAGCAAGTTTTTCTAGGAATTGCAAGTCACTAGGTCTTCCCTCCTGAGGCTTTGTAGAACTGTGAGCACACTACAGGAAGGCAAGTCTATTTTGGACGTATTTTGACGTACGGTGCACAGAATGTGTCTTCCACCTTAAAGGCCTAACTGGGAGAATTTAGAGGGGGTTTTATATACATTATTTTCGTGCTGACATTTTGTGTTACACTACCAATCTTTTAATTGCACCACACCTCTCAAATTTTCAACTTGACAAGACATCCTCTGTGACAGTGGTATTGCCTACACCTTCCCAGAGGTGCCCAGCCTTGTCCTCTGAGGTCTTTAGCCGTCACTCCACTCCCCGGTCAGAGATGTTGTGGGTATATGGGGTGTGCAGGGAGTCGGGGAGCAGATTTTCCTCTAGCTGGGTGGCAAATGAGTCTTTTTTGCTTTTTGATGTTGACGATCCAATATGTGTGGTCTTTCCCAACTGATCTGTCAGGGTTGCAGCATGAGGTCTCTGCAGGTTGGGTGGTGGGAAAAGGGGCTTAGAGCAAGGTGGTAACAAGCCCATGTTCAAGCAACTTATTGAGGGAGAATACCAGTTAAGCTGGCCAATTTTGTATAACCAAACAGTATGTTTTGTCAGCTCATTACTGTAAGCAGTATGCAGGAGAAACCATTTGTTACTTCCATCTAGATAAAATCCATGTGGTTAGAGTCCAAGTGTCCACATGTGAGCTTGGCTTATCTAAGGTTGCTCTGCCTTAGATGTGCCACAAAGACCATACAGTTCAGAAAGTTTGTAAGCACAACATGCAATATCTGCTATACTGCGAGCAGTCATAGCTTATCTGCAGCATTATCAGAAATCAGTACATGTATGAAATCAGTTTCCCTATGAACTTGGAGGTGACCTTAGCAGGTGAAATTTCTGTGGCATCTGTAGCTCTGTACTCCTAAGAAGCAGCAAGAGAGATTAATTATGACCACTGCTGTATAAAGAAAAAGATATGTTATTACACAGTAATACATTATATTACACTGGGTGATGTGATGGTTGGAGGCAGTCTTGGGCACAGCAATCATGAAATGATAGAGTTTTTGATTCTCAGTGGAGTAAGGAGGGTGGTCAGCAGAACTGCCGCCTTGGACTTCTGGAGGGCAGACCTCGGCTTGTTTAGGAGACTGGGTGACAGAGTCCCTTGGGAGGCAGTCTTGAAGGGCAAAGGGGACCAGGAAGGCTGGATGTTATTCAAAGAGGAAATCAGAAAGGTGCAGGAGCAGGCTGTCCCCATGTGCTGAAAGACAAGCCGTCAGGGAGGAAAACTGGCCTATCTGAACAGCAAGCTTTGGCTGGAACTCAGGCACAAAAAGAGAGTTGATGACCTTTGGCAGAAGGGGCAGGCAACTCAGTAGGATTAGAAGGATGTAGTGAGGTGATACAAGGAGAAAATTAGGAGGGCCAAAGCCCAACTAGAACTTAATCTGGCTACTGCCATAAAAGACAATTAAAAATGTTTCTATACGTACGTTAGCAACAAAAGGAGGGCCAAGGAGAATCTCCATCCTTTATTGGATGCAAGGGGAAACATAGTTACAAAGGATGAGGAAAAAAGCTGAGGTACTTAATGCTGTCTTTGCCTCAGTCTGTAGTAGTAAGACTAGTTGTTCTCTGGGTATCCAGCCACTTAAGCTGGAAGACAGGGACAGGGAGCAGAATGAAGCCCCCATAATCCAAGGGGAGATGGCTGGTGACCTGCTACACTGCTTAGACACACACAAGTCTGTGGGGCCGGATGGAATCCACCCAAGGAGACGGAGGGAGCTGGCAGAAGTGCTCACCAAGGCACTTTCCATCATTTATCAGCAGTCCTGGCTGACCAAGGAGGTCCCGGTTGACTGGAGCTTAGCAAATGTGATGTCCATCTACAAGAAGGGCCAGGAGGAGGATCCAGGGAATGATAGGCCTGTCAGTCTGGCCTCAGTGCCAGGGAAAGTTACGGAGCAGATCATCTTGGGTGCCATTATGTGGCATGTACAAGACAACCAGGCAATCAGACCCAGTCAGCATGAGTTTATGAAAGGCAGGTCCTGCTTGACTAACCTGATCTCCTTCTATGACAAGGTGACCTGCTTAGTGGATAAGGGGAAGGCTGTGGATGTTTTCTGCCTGGACTTTAGTGAAGTGTTTTAGACCATTTCCCACAGCATTCTTACTGGGACCAGTTCTGTTTAATGTCCTTATCAATGATCCAGACAAGAGGATCAAGTGCACCCTCAGTAAGTTTGCAGATGACACCAAGTTAAGTGGGAGTGTTGATCTGCCCGAGGGTAGGAAGGCTTTACAGAGGGATGTGGACAGGCTGGATCGATGGGCTGAGGCCAACTGTGTGAGAGTCAACAAGGCCAAGTGCCAGGTCCTGCACCTGAGTCACAACAACCCCATGCAACACTACAGGCTTGGGAAAGAGTGGCTGAAGAGCTGCCTGGTGGAAAAGGACCTGGGGGTGTTGGTCAACAGACAACTGAACATGAGCCAGCAGTGTGCCCAGGTGGCCAAGGAGGCCAACGGCACCCTGGCTTGTATCAGAAATAGTGTGGCCAGCAGGACTAGGCAAGTGATCATCCCCCGTACTCGGCACTGGTGAGGCCACAGCTCGAATACTGTGTTCAGTTCTGGGCCCCTCACTACAACAAAGACATTGAGGTGCTGGAGAGCGTCCAGAGAAGGGCAGCGAAGCTAGTGAGGGGTCTAGAGCACAAGACTTATGAGGAGCAGCTGAGGGAATTAGAGTTGTTTTGCCTGGAGAAAAGGAGCCTGAGGGGAGACCTTATCGCTCTCTACAACTACCTGAAAGAAGGTTCTAGTGAGGTGTGTGTCAGTCTCTTTTCCTAAGTAACAAGCAAGAGGATAAGAGGAAATGGCCTCAAGTTGTGCCAGGGGAGGTTTAGACTTGCTATTAGGAAAAAAATATTCACTGAAAGGTTATCAAGCATTGGAACAAGCTGCCCAGGGAGATGGTGGAGTCACCATCCCTGGAGGTATTGAAAAGACACATGAGGCACTTAGGGACATGGTTTAGTGGTGGACTTGGCAGTGCTAGATTAATGGTTGGACTTGATGATCTGAAAGGTCTTTTCCAACCTAAATGACTCTCTAATTCTATGAAAAGTTTTGGGGGGATGGGGAGAGTAGCTTAGTTTCAAAAGAGCAGAGCAGACTGTATGGATGAATACTCTGAGGTCTGCCATTCCCCCGATGGGAGACTGGTCACCATCTGTGGACTCTGGTAGGCTTTTTCCGCAGGAAGCCTCAGGCTAGACTCTGCTTTTTGCTCTGTGGGTCTTTGAAATTGTTTAGGAGTCGGCTCTTAACCTCTGTTCTTCTAGCCCTGGCCAAACACCGCTCACGTCCCTGGCAGGCTGGAGGTGTCTCTGGCCACTGAAATGCTCCTCTGTTCCTGAAGTACCTGCTTGAGGTTACACACATCTACCGCATTTCTCCCCACCTCCTGTTCCTGTACCCCTTCTTAAAATAATTACAATCATACAGGTAAACCTGAGAGAGTGCCGTACTTCATAATTCCTAGTCAGGTTATATGCAGTATTTTCTCTCTTTTTTTGCTTGTTTCTGAAGGAAAAATCTTGATTTCAGAATGCTGGGCATAATCTGAAAACAGATGAGGCTGGAAATCCACAGAAGCATGCAGTGCTGGCCTCCACCCAATCCCTCGCCCCAGCACGTTGTGCCAGGAGAACGGTAAAGATGTGGGTGCGTGAGCAGTGATGGGACCTGCACTTGTGAGTGCTGATGGAACTGATGGGTCAGGCAATCTCTAGCAAATTGAGCAGGGTGTTGCATGTGGTAGGAAATGCACATCCTCTCGCAGCATTTCTTGCTTTCTGATTTTTGTTTTCCCATCAGCATGATCGGTTGTCCTTGGTCACTGTTCACTGAAAGACATTCCAACAGATTAACGAGTAGCTGGACTGTAAAACTAAGGTACAGCTGCAACCACACAGCGTATGTTTCTTAAGTAGCTTGCACAATAGAATGTTTTACTATATCATCTGGGCTCTTACGAGTGTCACCAAAGTAATTCGGCAAAGCCTTCAGGTTCTCATGGCATTGCTGCTGCTGTCAGTTCAAGAGCCACTCCGCTTTTCTCTTTGCACCCGCAGTGCCACTGAGAGCAGTGGGTTTGGAGGGCAGCCTCCCAGGGAGGTGGAAAGAGGGGGCAGCTTCCAGCCAGGGCTTTTGCTTTCTTTCCCTGATGCTGAGGGCAACCATAGCTGGGACATGAAAAGGGTGAGGAAGAGCATGAAGAAGGAACTGGGAAGAGAGGAGCACTGTAAAGAGTGAGGTTTCAGCCGATGGGTGGTTTCTTTTTGTTCTAGCACTTTGAGTGGTTAAGGGGTGGGACTCTGGGCTGGGAGGCTTGGCTAAAAGGTCAGAGCAGTGCACTTGCAGGAGCACTTCAGAAGACTGCCTTCCCGTGCACTGGACAGGACTTGTATCAGCAACTTGACTGCTTTGCAGCTGACTGAATTCTTGGCATAAGAAATCAGTAGTGGCAAGACTCGAAACAGACACGCCAGTCAACATGAGCACGGCAGGCAAAGTAAGCAAAAATTTATACTAGAAAAGTTTCTTTGCTGCAGCTGAGCAATGTATTTTTAAATGCAGTTGCTTTGCAGGGACACCATGAATACTGGTGGTGTAGCACAGAGCAGAGTTTCGGAGGAAGCTGGTACGGGAGAGCTGCCTTTACCTGCAGGCCACTGCTCTCCTAGGAAATGGTTGTTATGCTCTTCAAGGCAACAATTTATTTATTTATTTATTTAAACACAGAGGCAAGATAAGGTAATAGAATCAGAGTAAGAACAACCTCCCCTCTAGGTTAGTAAGCTATTTTAAATCTCTGTTTGGACAGTTTAAAATATGTTACAATGTAGTGAGTGTTCAGATCCATGTATTTATCGGCTGTATCAGTTTCCATTCTGAGATCCCACTGTGGTTTAAACTATTTTTAGCTTCTTTATAATTCATATCAGTTTGTTTCCTAAAAAGAAGGCATATTATTGTGTTAAATTTCAGGGTGTAATTGTGCTGATGTGAGGACAGTCATTAAACTTGAATGTGCATATAACAAGTCTGGAGCTTAAGTTAATAAAGACCAAAAGTATCACATGCGGTGCAGTACTGAGCTGAGACAGAAATGAGTATTTACATCTTTGCTAGAAAGTAAGTGACAACAGAAATATATCAGTGCTGAAGTCAGCTTATGTTGCTTCTTGCACTACCTGAGAGATGCTAACATACACCCAGAGACACAAAAGAGGTCAGTGGAGAGGAATCCATAGATGGAAAATGATTGAAGGCACGCATCTTGTTGAAGTATGCTATGAAAGTACCAGGATCGTTTGCTACTATGCCAGCTGTCTTCAGTATTCTAAAATCAAACAAAGAAAGGGGGGTGGGGGAAGCCATCTTCAGTTCTGAGATGGTGCACAAGCAAAATTAATTGTAGTTCCCTTGTAGATAAATTCACCAAGTTCAGTCTTCCACCCAGCTTTGGTCTGAGCATGGTGAATGAAGTCTTGTGATGGAACTAAACTGCCTTGTTTTCACTGTGTTTATCTTGGAGTAATATGTGAGCTACCGCACAGTTTAGGTGAGCGAGCAGCATAATCCTTGACCTCTGTAAAACTGTGTGTCTCTACACCCACCCTCCCCCTGCTGCAGCAACTTGTAAGGGCTGTAGAACACATGAGCATAAAAAACCCCTGTGACTCCAGCTAGCACTTGCCTTAGTAGATGAAATGGGTCATAGTGCTCTGCTGGTGCATCTGTGGAATCCTGTTACAGTCTGTAAAACTTTACTGGGACTCAGCCATCAGAACAATACATAGTTAACCAATATCTAACTGTAGGAGAGATTTATTTGTTCTCTGCAATCCTCAGTTCTTAGCTACCTTTGTTCTTAGAAACGCTACGTGTGCTTTGCATGTGCAAGTTGCTATGTGGGATACGGTATAAATACATAAGCTCTTTTTTTTTCTTTAAGTAAGTTTCCTTGAAAATGTGGCCCTTTAAAATGTCATCTTTGCCCTCACTTTCAAATTTTTTACTAATCACGCTTGCATCTGACACATGCAATGTTAAATTTAGTGTAAACCTCTCTTGAGTCTGTCTTTTTCAAAATGTTGTGCTCATTCCCACTTTGGGTCTGGCTACTGAAAGTGCACTATTTTATTTCATATGTTTCGTATTTCCTAGGAATTATTTTCTTTGTTACCAGTTGACAGTTTATTGATACGTAGATGTTACATATCTACTTCTGCTTCAAAAGCTTTGGTACTAAAAAGCTTTATTTTTTTTGTCCCCTGAGAACTTTGCAGCACACAGATGTTAAGTTGCCCCAGTTCCAGGGTCCCAGTCACGCAGGATAGTTATGGATGTGCTAAACTTCTTGCATTGTGGACTCCAGTTGGCTCCATTTCCCTCTCAACATAATGCCACCTGGATGTTTGTAATCAGTAGGACTTAACAGAGTGACTGTGGACTTTAACTAACAGTGTGTCACCCATGGTGACATGGAAAATCATATTCCAGGCCCTGGAGTTGTTTAAAGCTCAGGGATGGGCAGAGACCACAAAGGAAGCACAGGAATGAATATGGGGAGAGAGAGGCCCCACTATGTTTAAACACACTAGGAATGAGCTTGCAGGATGGAAACTGGGGCCACCTTCTCTCTGAGAGCCTGGGATGAGGAGTGGACAATGCTCCTCTCTCTTCTGAGTGCATTTTCCTCTCAGTGATAGATGATCAGAGGAGCCCAGAAGCCCATCAGTACCTGGACAAAGCCTGTGGAGCTAATGGACAAACTTTGGTCTAACAGGCAAAAAACCCTCTTGGGTATTGGGAGTAACCCCTCCTGAGTTAAATATCACATTTGAGAAGCAAGGTACCTTAGCACGGATCATCTTGCACTAAACAGACTGTTGCTTCTTCAAGATTACCTCTGCATAGTGCTACATCATTTTACATAGGTGTCCTCTCAGCCATCACCCCATGGCTGAACCTGGGCTGTAAGAAAACACTCATAAGCCTATATTAAGGCTCTGAATTCCATTTTTAGCAATTTTGTGAGTTCCTGACACAGGCAGTTCTGGGCAATACTGACTTTATCACAACCTGATATACGACGTCATTTAGTGTGCCATCTCCAAGATACAAATATACACCAGTAATCAAACATGACAAAAATAATCCTCCAAGGAAATCAGAAACAGAATAACTTGTGCACCTGAACAATGTTTGCTACTGGAGAACTCCAGAACAAAGAAGCAAGGAGGATGGATAAGGTATCCAGTTATCCTAGGAGACTATTACTCATGTTGCTGAAAACTTGGTAAGACAGAAATGTGAACAAAGTGACACATGGTCTTGGGGGGGAATGCACTCATACTGTGCCTTGGTCTTGGCTTTTTTGTTGCGTTTTCTGCTTGGGTTTTTTTTCCCTGTAGTTTTCCCTCTCCTTCCCCAAATAGGAGCACGAGTTTCACATATAGAAATGTAAGAATCTGTCTGTGTGGTGATCTGCAAATGCAAGTGCCATTCCCTTTTTCTTTGCCTTGTTTGCAGGTTATTAAATGCAAAGCAGCGGTACTGTGGGAAGCCAATAAACCATTTTCTATCGAAGAAGTGGAAGTTGCCCCACCAAAAGCACATGAAGTTCGCATAAAGGTACAAAAATAAAATTAAAAAAAAAAACTGTTACAAATTGCATTTGATCTTGTTGTCAGAATTATTGCTATAGATTTTTAGAATCCAGTTGGAAAATGTTCACTAGGTGAATAGTTACTATTTAGTGAGCTCCTATGGAAGATGCTTCAAGTTCTAAATTTGATAATGAGATTCTTTTTAAAAAAAAAAAAAGTTTCTCAGGATGGGGTTTTTTAGTTTACTAAGACATCTGTGCTTCTAACAGGCTGAAAAATCATAGTATGAGGCAAATCTCTGAATTTTCTACAGTGTCGAGCAAGAACTTCCCTTTATTTGAATCTGTGCTAGAAAATAGGTCAGCTGGGCTGGCGGCTTCTTTTAATTGGGTATTGAGTATCTGTTAAATTTCATATTTTGGTACTATTTCTATAATAATACAACCTTTCTGTATTCATGTGTTTATATACAAATATTAGGAATAATTTATTTTATTCTGTTCTTCATATATAATTGTACTGCTAGAACGTTGGTTCTGCCAATCAATGAGACTCCCTTTAGAGCTCAGTAGTGCATAGCAAACACACAGAAGTCTTGCTTTGTAGATTAAAGACTAACACAAACCATGAAAATAACAAATCACACAATCAAAAGTGGTTTACTCATAAATTTGTAGTGTGCATATATGATTTTAGAGGGCAGCAAGTGACTTAGAATCACAGAACAGTTTGGGTTGGAAGGGACCTTTAAAGGTCATCTAGTCCAACCCCCCTGCAAGAAGCATCTGGTACATCTCCAGACAGATCAGGTTGCTCAGAGCCCTGTCCAACCTGGCCTCAAATGTTTCTGGGGATGGAGCATCAACCACCTCTCAGGGTGGTTGGAACAGGGCAACCTGTTCCAGTGTTTCACCACCCTCATTGTAAAAAATGCCTTCCTTCTATCTAGTCTGATATAAGGTGTATCTCCAAATATATGTCATAATTTCACTTCTGTATATGACATGACGTAGGTAAATGCTAAAATATTTTTGTCTTTCCTCTAAATCAGATTGTAGCAACAGGGATCTGTCGCTCTGATGACCATGTGGTAACTGGTGGACTGGTTATGCCTTTTCCAATAATTCTTGGGCATGAAGCAGCTGGTGTTGTGGAGAGTGTTGGGGAGGGAGTAACTTCGATCAAACCAGGTATGAAACAGCACTGAACACAAACCTAGTGCTGAGTTTCCAGGCTCTTGTTTAAGCCAAAGGTGACTACAGGTATGAGCATTTGTATTGCAGAGGAAGATGTTCCAACTTTGAGTGTTTTAAAGGATACCTTAAATGACACTACATGCTGCTTACTTGTTTCTTTTGACCAGTACTGTTTTGAGTTTTTCTATTCAATTTCTTTTGGTTTTGACAAAAACATCTGCAGCTTGCTTTCCACCTAAACCAAAAAAATTGGTTCCTTCTATCTAGTCTAAATCTACCCTCTTTTAGTTTCAGTTTAAAACCATTATCCCTTGTTCTATTGCAACAGGCCCTAATAACGAGTTTCTCCCCATCTTTCTTATAGGCCCCCTTTAGGTACTGGAAGGCCACTATAAGGTCTCCCCGGAGCCTAGACTAGCACTGCACTCCTAGCGCACATTTCTCTAGGGATGAAATAAACTCGGTTCATATTTTTACCTGCATGCTTGTTTGCCTTTTTTAATACTTGACATCACTGTTTTTATTTCTAGGAGACAAAGTCATTCCACTCTTTGTTCCACAGTGTGGGAAGTGCAGCAATTGCTTAAACGCCAAGGGCAATCTGTGCAGTAAAAGCGAGTGAGTTTTCCTGGGTTACCTACAACCCTTATAAGATTTTTATTTGATGATCATATTCAACAGATTTCACTTGCCATTATTTCTGGTCATCTTTCAAACAGCATTGATTCAGCTTCTGGATTAATGCCTGATGGCACCACTAGATTCACCTGTAAAGGAAAAGCAATTCACCATTTTATTGGTACAAGTACCTTCACTGAATACACAGTAGTGCATGAATTTGCTGTAGCCAAAATTGATTCTGCTGCTCCTCTGGAAAAAGTTTGTCTAATTGGCTGTGGATTTTCAACTGGTTATGGGGCTGCTGTGCAGACTGCCAAGGTAAGTATTGTGATGGGTGTTCCTGGTACCTCATGGGGTCTGTTCAGGATTGTGTGGCCTGTGAGCAGGTCATCAGCATGGCAGGCAGGAGGTATAGACTCTGTTGAGTTTAGGGTGGAAAAAAGATTCTTTGCCTACTTCAGTTTCTCTGTCTCTAAGGTACTCAGAAGTCTTCAATTCAAAATCCAGTAAAAATACTTATTACTATCTATTAAATTTTCTCTCACAGCTTTATTACCCTTTAAAAAATGTTACAATACAGCTGATTTGTTTTATTGTAACTTAAGTCTAGGAATACATGGAAGCCTATAAATGGAGCACTCATAATACGTGGCAATACCTGAATGCGACTTTTACAGTTGGCACTGTCTCCAGTGGAATGATGCTACAGATCTTAACACTGAAATACAAAGCATCATTTTTAAAAAGTGTCTCTAAACCTGAAGCTGAGACTTAAAATGAAAACTTGGTCTCAGAAATGTATTTTAAGACAATTTACCTTAGTAACATGTAGAATTATAACACTATAGCTGGCTATTGCACTAGTAGGTACACGTTTGTAAATTCCTTCTGAGCAGGTCATCTCTGAATTACAAGAAGTGGCTTAAGTGAAAACATATTGATAATAAGAAAATGCATTGTACTTTACCTAGGCTGTAACAGTGTGCCATGTTATGTGGTTATTATAGGTGGAACAGGGCTCCACCTGCGCTGTCTTTGGCCTTGGAGGAGTTGGCCTCTCTGTTGTCATGGGCTGCAAGGCAGCTGGAGCTTCCCGCATCATTGCTGTTGACATCAATAGCGACAAGTTTGCCAAGGCCAAAGAGCTGGGAGCCACCGACTGCGTCAACCCTAAAGATTTCAAAAAGCCTGTTCACGAGGTGTTGATTGAAATGACTGGCGGCCATGGTGTGGACTACTCCTTCGAGGTCATCGGTCGTACTGAAACCATGGTATGCAACCAAAAGTTGCGGCCAAATGAGGCATTAGCTGGTCAGTTCTCTCTTCCCTAACCCACTAAGCACCAAGGTGAGGAGATGAGAGCCACTGGCCAAGTGTCAAGCTAACTTCAGCCTGTTAAGTTCAGCTCACTGAGATGCAGGGACAGAAGCATGCTCAAAAACTTAGGAAAGGGAACTTCAGTGTAGTTCCCTGGCCTAACTCGAGTGGCTACATTTCACATAGCCCACTACCTGCTTTCCAACAGTGTCTTATCACTAATGATTAAGATAAAATGGAGAAGCAGAACAAAGCTAGGACATATCTAACCCATGACAGCAGATACAACGGAAATTGATGTGGTTTCAGTTACAAAAAAATGAATTACAAGCTGAGCCCTGAGCAAAGGAGAAGGAATTCAAATTTTCATGCCCCTGCAGCGAATCTTGCATGACTCTGGGGTGTCCCTCTGTTTCAAATGCAGACTGCAGCTTTGGCCTGTTGCCAATACAACTATGGAGTCAGTGTGATTGTGGGAGTGCCCCCTGCAGCACAAAAGATAACTGTGGACCCCATGCTTCTCTTCACTGGTCGCAGCTGGAAAGGGTCCGTCTTTGGAGGTAAGAACTTGGAAAGATGTGATTTAACTGGCTTGGGAAACCTGTAAATCATCTTGAATAAAATGGGTTGTATTTAAATTAATTGCTTAGGTTGTTCTATTGGAAGCAATATTGACAGCTATTTTGCTGACAAAGAAGCACAAAGGGAATTAATTAAGGGAATTGTTAGTTAGTGGGAAGAGGAGGAGTGAGAAACACAGAGGGAGGGGGGAAGAAGGAGGAAAGAAGAAGAGAAAGGAAGAGACAAAAAGACGAAAACAGAAAAAAAAGGAAAAAAATAAGAGGGGGAAAATGAGGGAAAGGGAGAGAGGAAGAGAGAGGTAGAAGAGAGAAAGAAAAGGAGGACGAGAGGAGGGCAAAGATATAAAACAAAAATAGATAAGAGAAAAATGAAGAAAAAGGAGAAAGAAAAGGAGAAAGATAAGAGAAAAGGACAAAGGAAGAAAAAGAAAATGAGGAAAAGATAATGGGGGAGAGGAGAGAGGGAAGAAGAGTGAAAGAGCAAGAGCGAAAAGGAGAATGAGAGGGATAGAAAAACAGAAAAAGGAAAAGAAAAAGAACAAAAGAGATGGAGGGTCAGGACCCTAAAGGACATCAAGGGTCAGACCCCCCTGACTTCCACATAGGTCAGACCCCAGCTCAGCCCCTTGCCAGCTGCCATTAGTCCCTTCCAGTTCTTTCTCTTTTCTGAACTCCCCCAGCAGAATCCCTAGCACTCAGCAAACCCTAGCTCGCTCAACACAAAGCTAAAGGCCACAGAAAACTTATTTCCAACAAAAAGTTTTCTCACTCACAACCAGTTCCTCTGATGTACTGAACAGACATCTGAATAAAACAGCAGAGACAGATTAGGTTCCTGTGGAAAGGCCTCCTACTATTTGAGACAGCTTTATGTAGTGCTGGTTGTAAGAAGAGAGACACACAACCCCTGCCTGCAGCCCCCCCAAATTTTGACCAGGCAATCAAGTTTCCAGTCACCAACATGGATGTCAGTACTCTGGCTTTTGTATGATGTGAGATTTAGTGGACAATGTATCAATAGGAAAGTTTAAACAGTATTTAATGTGGGGGAAAGTTTGGATTCTGTAAAGATTAAAATGTTACAAAATTTGTCTTCTACCAGTAAAGCATTTATTGTGTTTGTCATATGTCGAATAACTGCTCTTTGTTGCATGTTTCCCGCTGGCACTGTGTGTTACAAAAGTTACATGCTGCAACATTTCATCATCTTATTCTGCTATAAAATATTTATCTAAAAATTTAAGCTCCCACAAGTTTTATCTATTTTCACAAACATTTAATGTTTCATTATCCATTCTCTGTGGGGTTTTTTTCAGGCTGGAAGAGTAAAGATTCAGTCCCTAAACTGGTTGATGACTACATGAGGAAAAAATTTGTTCTGGATCCCTTAATAACCCACACACTTCCTTTCACTAAAATCAATGAAGGATTTGATCTGCTAAGGACAGGGAAGAGGTAAATGTTGTTTAATTGTGGAGGTTCCTAAAAGAGCTGTACAGTAACAGAGCATGATTTTATGGCAGAGAATGAGGAAGGCAACCCACAAAGCTCCCTAATCTCGCACAGTGTGTGTCCACGAGTCACAGCTGTAGTAATAAAGCCAGCACAGCTTTAGCTTTTGAAATGTCTTTTCTTGCAGGGGAACTTTCAGGTTCTAGTTTCAGCAAAGACTCTGAGTGGCAGAGGCAGAAAAGACCACACAAATGAGGAAGTCTCTGCCCACTACTCACTGGAACAGAGCACGTTTTAGGATGAGAGGCAGGAACACAGAAATAGCCATAGTTCACTGAAAGAGCAACACACCATTCCTCTTGTGAACAAAGAAGAGAGTTGCAGGGCAAGTAGTCCTAAAATCACTCAGTAGTTTACCTTGAACTTCAGAGTTTTTCTAAAAGGGAAGTACATAGTGCATATACACATTGCTAACTCAGAATTTAGCTCTCGTGCATTCCACAAATATTGTGAGAGTTCAGCTGAGATTGTGTTTGCATAAGGCGTTGAAATCAGAAATACTGTTTGACTAAGACATTTGACAAGAGTCACCATAGGAATAATTACGAATTCCCTTTGGGACAAGTGGGAAATACATTTGTATATCTTCGTATGCGTGTGGACAAACCTTTGTGAAACTTCCGTTTGTAACTTACACGGTCTGGAGAACTACATTCATGTTTTCTTTCCATTGTCATTTGCTAGCAGTTATTTTAGGTCTTCCTTACTCCAAATATAAAAAGCATGTAACAGAAGAATTTAGCCTCTGAGGTTTGTTCTCAGGTTCTAGCTACGCAGCACACACCGCATTTTTTGACCATACTCATTTTAGATGTGCTCTAAATGTTAGGCTTAGATTTTAGTGTAACAAACAGGGGAAAGCGCTGAGGACGGATACACCATCAGCTTTCCTAAGATACTGACAGTCAACCTGAAGACAGAGGCATGTTGCAGCTGGCCACTTTTACCAAGTTAAACACTTTGGTGGTTCAGCCCAGAATAAGTTCTACCAATCAGAGCTTGCCCTTAGAGCCATTGGTAACTGGCAAGATGTGTCTAAGCCCCCCTCCAAGGACCTCCCAGCCTGTATTTGGTGATTAACTGGCAAGAGCCCCAGGCTTCATGAGTGAAGGCTTTGCAGTCTTGCAGGAATTTTCTTCTCTGCATCTGCAGCAACGTTTGCACATCTGCTCTGTCACTGTGCTGCCAGCTGGGGCTGCGGCAGGGCAGCGAGGGAGTACCCTGCTTCACAGTGAGAGCCTACATTTTCAGAGAACACAGCAGTGTTTTTGCTGACATTAGCCCAGGAACTTTTCTGCAGTCCTTAACTTGTCCTTTTATATTGCAGTATTCGCAGCGTCCTGGTGTTTTAGGATTCCCAGTTGCTAAGCAGCACATGGCTCAGCACCAGTACAAATTTCATCATCCTCCACTACAACTGATACGAAATACAAACCAAGACATTCCTGAAAGGTCTACCACCACCACCACCACCCTTGCATAAAAGCATCAAGCTCAAACCCCAGACTTCAAGCACAGCGTTTATAAAGGAAATAATCTTGTCCCTCATACTTCTTTCTCCTGATTCTGCCTTTAAATCCTCTGTATTGTGCTGCAATTTTCTTTAAATAGCCCATTATGAATTATAGGACCTGCTGCTCTCACAGGTCTTATGAGAAGTTTGGATTTTTTTTTTAAAGGCCTTTCAATGTGCAATCTTTTAATTTAAAAAAAAAAAAGAGAAGAAGGAAACTGATTCTTTGGGCCTTCGTAACACTACAAGCTTCACTGATCCGGGCATGCAGCTCAGCACAGCAAAACTCGAGGTCAGAACCTGTCCTGAATGATTTTAGCATTCCATTACCTGTTGGGCAAGGAAATTACTACAGAGAATAAAACTTATGGTGACCGTGTGTTTGAACTCATCATTTTAGTAAACGCTATTGAAGTAAATCGTACCTCTTTCTTGGGGGTGTTTTAGCTGTTTTATCAGGATGGTTTCACACCTTTGGCCAAGGTACAGAAGTGCATCTGAAGCTTGTGAAACAACACGAAGAAATATCAATGTGCATAAAAGTACTGTTATTTGTTGCCAGTAAATACGAAGGAGGTTTCTTAACCTTTAAGTGAGACTACAGAGTAAATGGGAAGAAACAGGTGACTGCAAACAAGAAATCAGCCATAAAGCATCTTGCTGCTTTCCGCATTCGTAACGTGGAAACAGGAGCAGAGGCTATTTCTACCTCTGCAAACATGGTCAACATTGACTTATCTTCTGGAAGTATAAATCAGAGCTTGTAGGCACTCGCGTGCATGGTAGCTGGGTAGGAGAGCATGTGAATGGAGTAAGAGGACTGCGTGCTAACGAGGACTTGCTTGTCTGTGTCAGCAGAAAGAGTCCTTGAGTGGCCCAGCTAGGTTAATGATTTGAGGATAAGTTTACCAAGAGATTAGACTTTAACAGAAAAAGATCCTTAAACACGTGGGTGTAGAATCAAATTAAGACCCAAACTTCAGTCATTTGTTTCTCTGGACTCACCTGAGCAGTAAGGTCATGCTGTCAGTTGGACAGTTCATACTGTCCGAAAGCATTCCTCCCTGCAGATTCCCACCCACCCTCAGCTGAGGATTCCTTTCTTTGTGTGCTTGTGCAGCTCTCGACAGCTTGTTTCTGACAGACCTTCCCAAGGGCTCTCTGCCTCTGAGCTACTCCACGTGGGTCCAGGGCCACATGCAGCAGCTCCGAGTCTCCATTTAGCAGCTTTCCTGTGAACACGCAGGGTCCACACTCCCCATCAGATCACAACCTGTCCAGTCGCACAGGATGATACTACAAAAATCCAATAACTTCCCAAGAGAGAAACTCTGTCTGAGAAAGCACAAATGGCATTTCCTCAGACCTTAAACTACGCCACTGCTTATTGACCATGACTTGGCTTCATGGACATCTCAGCACTCCTGTGGTTCTGCTCTCCCCTTCCTCACCTGGCAAGTCTTCCAGGAAACAGCACAGGACAGAGGTGGAACTCCAGCAGCGCCTGCTCCAGCGTGCAGAGATACGTGCTGTGCAGTTCTGTTTCTACACACTTGTAAGATCACCCTCCCTTGCCGCGCATCACAGCCAAACCATCATTCTCACGCAGCATAATCCCCTCTATCGCTTCCAGGTTATCAAACGGACAGCACTGCTCCCAGTAATAAAAACCACTCTGTTGTACAGATAAGTGCAAGACAACAGGCCAATGTTTTTTTTCAAGGAATGTCACATCTTCGGCTGCTCAGGACAAGTGAAACAGTTTTTTCTCTTGCAAGGTACATAAACCATAACACAAGTCACAACAGATTGCAGGCAGACCAGGCTGAATACTGAAAACCTTCAAAACTTCATTCTAAAAATGCTTATTCCTGGAAATTATACATCACCTGCTCTCACAGTCTGACGGAGGCTACCAAAGGTACGCAAAGAAACCTATGAAAAAGTACAAGTTTGCTGAGCACCAATGCTCATCTTCCCCCTGCACCTGAAATTCCGATCAAAATGATCCACAAGTGAATGGTCTCTCTAGTGCCAAGTGCTCAGCTCCAAGACATATTTTTGTTACGGCTCTTCCACGAACAGCCTGTCGGGGCAGGTCTAGCTCTCACATTCCTCACGTCACTTGCCTCCACCCCCCGTTCCCTATTGTTTATGAGGCATACAATATTCCTGCCCTAATGGAAATTAAAGCCACGGGGCACCTCAAAGAATGCTCAGTTATCAATCTCGCTAACAAGTGCGAGGCCGTACCTGCTGGGATATGATCTAGTTTGTTCCCCAGAGCAGAAATGCAAAGATTGTCTCTGAAACTGGTGCCCAGTAAAAACCAAAGACAGAAATCTAACGCTGAGGCATTAACAAAGGCATTAATAGAGGCATTACTATCTGCCTTTGTCTCTTCATTAACAATTATTGAACTGCTTGAACTACTGCAGGCAGGGGAAAAGATAAAATTTGTACTTGGCCCTCATACGTGCATTGCAGAGTCTATTCCACAGAGTGATTTCTATCAAATATTCTTCCAGTTTTCCACCACCCTGATACAGACAGGAAACAAACTTAACACACAACGGTGGGCACAACGCTGATACCAAGATGAAGACAAAGACCCAGAGGTCTCTGCCTATCTGTACAAACACGTGGCCTAACAGGTCAGTTATTAGAACTTGTCTGATAGGTGAACACATAGAGCAAGTCAGGATAACAAATATTGTTGATCGCAGATACACAGTATCTGTCGTTAAAAAGTTAATCATTAGATCCATGCCTATTGACATACAAGTTGGATTTTCTTACGCCTCTATTAATCGGATAAGGAAAAAACATCCTCCTCTCTTCAGGTATACACAAAGCTGCACAGCAACAGGATCTCAGTACCAACTCCCCCCCCATTCACTTACCTTTCAAAAGCTTTGCAGAGATGCCAGCTGCCCATGGCACTTCACAACTGCAAGCAGGGCAGCTGGCAATTCTGAAACCTGAGTTGTCTTCACATAAACACTGGGTTTGTGAGTTGAGGCAGGGGGGCATCTCAGGGATGCTTTAAGGAAAAATACTAAGGGATATTTTTGTCTTCAGCTAAGCACCTAACCATCACTCTACATTCCAAGACAAGTGAAGACTGCAAACGACAGGAAAGAAACTAATCCTGAAGAAGAATCACATCTTTGCTCCACCACATCTGCTGAGGGAACTGACAGGATAACATGCGTGAAGGACACGTGATTCAACTATAGAGCTGGTTGTCCACAGCATGAAGTCTTCCGATTTCACAAATGCTGCATTCTTTTCAGATCAAGACTAATCATTTTGCATCTTAACATTAAGAGACATCTTTTGGTTTTTAAAAGCTATTATACAAGAAGGGAATTATGTCAGGACAGGCACAGGAGAACAAGGAGAAAGGGGCATCCTTGGCAGCAACAGCATAAAAGCCCACGGAAGGAAGAACGTACCTTACAGCTGCAGCACAAGAGCTTTGGGGAGGGACAAGGTGCCTTAGCTCCTGAAGGGGTTCCCCTAAGCAGGGTTTTCAAGGCTGCCCTGTTGCTGCATCTCCCATGCAGCTGACTTGGGAAGAGCCTGGATGAGAAAGGAGGTGGCCAGTCCTCAGGCACACCTGCCTACCCTGCTGCCTGCTCCTGAACACCCCGGCCACAGCACCTGGAACTCCCTTCCTTTCCACCATCGCTCCCATGACTGCCCAGGACCTGGAAGGAGGCCTCTCTCAGGAAAATGCTTTTACCAATAAAGGGTTTTGGTCAAACTCGTCCCATGCAGTGCACTCCATCAGCACAGGTCCCACGGCACAGGAGGAGCGCCTCCTCATACCACGGGCCACCACGCTCCTTGTCGCAGCAGCAACCAACTGCCTTTGCGCCCTCCACTGCTCCTGCTTCTCAGCTCCGTGGCATCACCTGGCCATCACCACACAGAGGTTGGGCTTGACCAGCAAGGCTGGGGAACACGCTGCCCAGCAGCACTTCCATGCAGCTGGAGCCGCTGCCACACCACACGGCCACCATGCCCCAGGCAATAACTCACCCTGCTGCTGGGGCACAGTAATGCTGCCGGCCTGCATCGGTGAAGCGGGAGACAGGTTCAGGACATTTGGGAGCTGGGGGTTTGGCCTGCCAACAGCAAGTGCTCCTGCTGCTGCGGACTTTCCCCCTTACCCCATGAAAAGAGGGCTGTGACATGCCGTAGCAAGCACCAATACAAACCTCTCCAAGCAGTCCCCTGAACACAGAAACCTGGGGCTGATGTCTTCCCAAGTGCAGAAGCACTTCCCAAACCTGAGGGTCACACACAGCATGCCCATCTTAGCCTGGTCCTCCAACAAGGCCTCTTGCTCACGCAGTCTCCTGTAAATCACCTTGCCTGATGCCTCCACAGAAACAGATCTCTGAGAACCAGGAGAGCCTGGGGGAGTAAAACTCCTTCAAAAAACTGGTCGCACCTGAGTGAAACAAATGTGGTCTTGAAAAATGCCTGTTCCTAATACATTCTTCCCTTGCTACTCAGGTGAAAACAGCTGAGTACCACAGACAGTTAAGCTTCACTCCAAAAGGGCCTGCACCTTTCTCCACCATACCATGATTTTTACTGTCTTTTTTTCTCTTTGTGTCATTTTTAATCCTTTTGTAAATACCTTGGTGTGAACAACTGCCTGGTCAAATGCTACCCCTTGGCAAGAAGGGGACCGTGCAGAGCCAACCTCCTCCCTCCACACCTGCCAGAACCAATCCGAGGAGGAAAATCTCTCTGAGCTCTCTGTGCCCTTCAGGCAGGGAGGGAACAGCATGGGCCCAACGCAGAGCCACCAATAAAAGCCTCCCCAGAGGACTCTGCCCACAGCTCGAGGAGTGTGACTGCTGCCTTCCAGCTCCTTCGCACACGCTCTCTGTGCTCCTCAGCCTCCGGCATCACACACAGCGTAGCCACTCCTCCCTGCTCTCCGGCGACGGTCCCACACCAGGACTCCCTCTACGCTCCCAGGCTCCCTGCCTCAGCCTTAGCCAGTGGGTGCCCGGGAGTGCTCCAGCTCCACAGCGGGTCCGGTCTGCAACACGGGGCTTCGGCCACACAAGCGGCAGCTTCCCTCCAGCCTGCTCCAGCAACAGCTCTGCTAAGACCACATGGCCACTTCTGGAAAAGTAAGGACAACTCATTTCCCATCTCCCTTTCCCAGGCACCTGGCTCTTGGGGGAAAAGTTTGCAAACGGCTCAGTCTGTGCACCTCTACTGCACGCCCTCTTTCCTCTGACCTTACTCCCATAACCCATCCAAACTCCTTTCAACTATATGAGCTTCTGCTTTCACGCAGCTGCACACGTCGCTACCTGTGTTAGGTAGCACACTCCTCTCCTGTTCTGCCCAGCAGCTCAGGAACGAAAATACTGAGTTGTACCACTCTGAAAAACACCCTCCAGACCAGCCTGGCTCTGCACTCCCTCTCTGGCAGGGAAATAGCTCTTCAGAGGTCTAATCTTGCAGCAGCTCATCTCTCACATTCAATCTTTCTGCTGAAAAAAACACATTTCAAGCCGCAAGGGGAATTTTCCTGATGGCAAACCAGCTCTGGGCAATCAGCTCGGAGTCTGGGAGATGCCACACAGAAAGCATCCCTTTCGGATGGATGCTCTTGCACTGCACCTCATCCCACACACCCAGCAAGTCCCCCAGGAAACAGCACAGGACAGTTGTGGAGCGCCAGCAGTGCATGCCTCGGTCTGCAGACACACTCCACGCGCAGCTCTGTTCACGAGATTGCAGGACGACCGTCCCCAACCGCGGGCCAAAGGCAAACATTCCCATGCAGCGTAATCCCTTCTCTTACTTCCAGGTGATCAGATGCAGAGCTGCTGTTGCCTGGGCTGTGGGCAAGCCACTCTCTGTTGAGGAGGTGGAGGTTGCACCTCCAAAGGCAGGTGAAGTCCGTATCAAGGTAAAAACACCTTTCTATCGTTTTTTCTTCTGCCTGGTGCAAAGTGCTTTTCTTGTGCTTATACCTTGAACATACCCCTCAGGGATCTGTGTCTCCCAATAGGCCTTCACTGTCCAGAGAAGCCCTGTGAAAAATCCTTCCACAAACTGGGTTAAACACATGCCAGATTGTTTCTGAAGCTCATCTGCTCTTTCCTCTCCAAACAGATTGTGGCCACAGGCATCTGTCACACAGATGAACACGTTTTGGAAGGCTGCTTTCCTAACGTGGATTTCCCAGTTATCCCAGGCCACGAAGGAGCTGGGATTGTGGAAAGCGTTGGAGAAGGAGTGACCTCTGTGAAACCAGGTAAGACACACACAAACACACACCCAGGAGTCAGCTCTCAAAGAGCATGAGGCTGCCCAGAGATCAGAAATTCCCCCCGGCTCCTGCGTCAGTGGCTCAAAACCTGAGTGCACACTCATTGCACTGGACTGTCGCATACACTTTCCTTGCCTGCTCCCCACGCACACGAGCATTTCCTCCTGACACAGAAAGCACAGGGTTTGTGGTAGGATGCTGCTGGTGGAAAGCTCAGCAGAGTGCCTCCAACAGGCAGCACTCTCAGGGCCTGCTGAGCGAGAAGTACCTAACCGGCATGCGCTTTGCTGCAGGTGACAAAGTCATCCCAATTCCCCTCCCTCATTGCGGGGAATGCAGCTTCTGCCTGAATCCTGAATCAAACTACTGCCTGAAGTGCCAGTGAGTTTCCCTCTCCTTCCTCTATCTTCCAATGGGGTCAGCTGTCTCTCAGCAACACTGACAACCCCATGGGTGCTTTACTTGATGAACAGCAAATGCATGCACCTCCCAACAGCTTGTCCGAATCACAAAGCCTGCTGCCTGACAAGACCAGCCGGTTCACTTGCAAAGGGAAGCAGATCCACCACTTCCTGTGGGTCAGCACCTTTGCAGAATACACCGTCGTCCCAGAGTACGTTGTTGCCAAGATAGATGCCGCTGCACCTCTCGACAAGGTCTGCCTGCTCGGCTGTGGGTTTTCCACAGGCTACGGGGCTGCCATCAACACCGCCAAGGTTGGTATTCAGGAGTGAATACCATGGCCGCTCTTGCACCCTCCCCAACCCTGTGAAACAGAAACCTCCTCTTCACACTGAAGACTCACAGGGCCCCCCACATTGTGCAGGTAAAACCAGGCTCCACCTGCGCCGTCTTTGGCGTTGGAGGAGTTGGCCTCTCTGTTGTCATGGGCTGCAAGGCAGCTGGAGCTTCCCGCATCATTGCCATTGATATCAACAAGGACAAGTTGGCCAAGGCCAAGGAGCTGGGAGCCACCGACTGCGTCAGTCCTCGGGACTTCAAGAAGCCCATCCAGGAGGTGCTCACGGAGATGACTGGCCACGGCGTGGACTACTCCTTCGAGGTCATCGGGCATGCAGATACCATGGTAGGTGGCATTTCAGCACACGTCGTCCCTCCCTGCTCATTCACAGGCTACCGTCAGGGTCAAATTCACCCCAGTGGGCAGTTCCTTGCCTGTTGCCTGCACTGCTGGGCACATCTTTGCCCAGAAAGGCAATCCATTGGCTTTGGGGGAAAACCACCTACAAGCCTCAGGACAGGCACTGAGCTCCCTAGATCTGCTGCACAAGGAACTATGCAGTTTCAGATCAGCAGTGAGGGGCAGATGACTGCACAGAAATAATGCTTTTCTGGCAAACTCATCAGCACATTCTCCAATTCACCTGCCTGCCCCTCAGATTGCTGCCCTGGCCTCCTGCAATATGAACACTGGCATCTGCGTGATGGTTGGGGTACCGCCTTCTGGTTCAATGCTTTCCATTGATCCTATGCTTCTGCTGTCTGGGCGTACATGGAAGGGGACTCTGCTCGGAGGTATGAAATTCAGGAAAATATTTTACATATTTCAATGTTTTCCTTTTGTGGTATTTTCCAAATCACAGAATCATAGAATGGTTTGCATTGGAAGGAAACTTTTAAGATCATCTACTCAAAGCCTTTTGCTATGTGCAGGGACATCTTTAACTTGAACAGGTTGCTCAAAGCCTCATTCAACCTCACCTTGAACACTTCCAATGATGGCACATCCACAACTTCTCTGGGCAACCTCCCTCCAGTGTCTCACCACCCTCATCATAAAAAATTTACTCCATGTGTCCAATCCAAATCTACCCTCTTTCTGTTTAAAAACACTGCCCCTTGTCCTGTCACTGCAAGTCTTTGTAAAACGTTTCTATCTTTAAGATCTCTTTAAGTAGCAAAAGGTTGCAATAAGGTCTCCCCAGAGCCTTCTCTTCTCCAGGCTGAACAAACCCAGCTCTCTCAGCCTTTCTTCATTAGAGACAGGTCAGCCTTTTGATCATTTTTGTGGCCCTCCTCTGGATCTGCTCTCAAAGGTCCATGCCTTTCTTGCGCTGGGGAGCCCAGAGCTGGACACAGTACTGCAGGTGACATCTCACGAGAGTGGAGCAGAAGGGATGAATCACCTCCTTTGACCTGCTGGTGGACGAGAAGCTCAACATGAGCCAGCAATGTGCCCTTGCGGCCCAGAAGGCCAACCACATCCTGGGTTGCATCAAGAGAAGCGTGGCCAGCAGGTCAAGGTAAGTGATTCTCCCCCTCTACTCTGCTCTGGTGAGACCCCACCTGGAGTACTGTGTCCAGTTCTGGAGCCCCCAGCACAAGAAGGACATGGACCAGTTGGAGAAGGTCCAGAGGAGGGCCACAAAGATGATCAGAGGGCTGGAGCACCTTTCCTATGAGGACAGGCTGAGAGAGTTGGGGCTGTTCATCCTGGAGAAGAAAAGGCTCCGGGGAGACCTTATAGTGGTCTTCCAGTACCTCAAGGGGGCCTACAAGAAAGATGGGGAGAGGCTGTTCAGTAGGGCCTGTTGTGATAGGACGAGGGCTTCTTTTTCTACAGCCCAGGATACCATTGGCTTTCAGGGCTGCAAGTGCACATTGCCAGTTCACATCCAATTTTTCATTCACCAGTACCCTCAAGTCCTCTGCAGGGCTGCTCTCAGTCTATTCAGTCTCGGCTCTATACTGACACTGGGGATTGCCCCAACCCAGGTGCAGGACCTTGCACTTGACCTTGCTGAACTTCATACTTCATGAGGTTCCCATGGGAACCTCATGCCTGCCAAGGCTTCCACTTGGTCATTGAGCCATTCACTATAACTCCTGGGACATGGCCGTACACCCAATTACTTATCCATCTAACAGTCCACCCGTAAAAGCCATCTCTCTCCAAATTAGCAGCCAGAATGTTGTGGGGCACTATATCAAAGGCCTTACAGAAGTCCAAGCAGACAACATCTATAGCTCTTCCCTCCTCCACTGCTGCAGTCTCTCCATCATAGAAGGCCACTATGGCCTTACTTAGGCACCATTTGCCCTTGGGGAGCCATGTCACCTCTCTGTCTTCCACATGTGTTGACATATCTTCCAGGATGATTTGTTCCATGCTCTTACCAGGCACAGAGGTGAGGCTGACTGGTCAATAGCTGCTAGGGCCCTTCTTTCACCCTTTTTAAAAATGGGTGTGATGTTTCCCTTTCTCCAGTCACTGGGGCCTTTGCCTGACTGCCACAACTTTTTAAATGTGATGGAAAGTAGCATGGCAACTGCATCAGCCTATTCCCTCAGGACTCCGAGATGCATCTTGATAAGTCCCATGGACTTAATGTATGTTCTGGAGGCGGTCTCAAACCTGATCTTCACTTCTGATGAGAGGGACTTCATTCCCACAGACCCTGCCTTGAGGTTCAGGGACTTGAGAGATGTGGGAAGAGAGGCTACCATTGAAAACTGAAGCAAAAAAAAATTGTTGAGTACCTCAGCCTTCTCTGTGTCAGTTATCACTGGTGTGTCTGTGGAACAGGTACCCTTCAGTGCACATGAGTAACTCTCACCTTGAAAATTAGTTTTCCCATCCAAGCAATGTCCTCAGCTGTAGGACAAGATACTTTTCCTTGTAGTCATTATTCACTCACCTCTTGGTCACCAAAAACATTTCAAGCCATGTCTCAGGAAGCCTCTTTGAGAGGACTTTATAGAAAAAAAAAAATACCACAACTAAACAAGAGCATTGCATTTCCACTGTATATATAGGCATGAAAAATAACCTGTAACTATTTCATACAGTTCAACACATGCAACCGTCTGTGCTAACTGGAAACTAAAACAAAGACAAAACCACTCTCCCCTCAAGGAGAGGGAAATTTCTTACTAGGTAAAGGCACCAGTACTAGTCTCTCTCAGTTCTGACCGTACAGCATGTGTAGGAAGACCATAAATGTCCTGTGAAAGCAATTCCTTGTTGCCACACTACCACCCTCCTGCTGAACCTTGCTCTCTTCTTCCACTACAAGACTCTTCTTCCCTCTCCCACTCTCTTGCTTTCTCTCATGCCTACCCCTCTATCACACACGTACCCGCCACCTGGCCTTTCAGAAGTGGCCACTCTCATATACAGTCATCTTAACCCCCAGAAATTGATCTCGGCTTACATTTCATTGCAATGTAAGTGCTTCTGTCTTATGCCAGAGGAGGGGCTGGTGCAACTTAAGGATCTTCTCACTCCCTCCAGCTATACTTTAAGCTCAAAGAATGGATCCTCTCAAATTTTTACCCTCATCTTATTAATTTTGATCCACTCCAAGAAGTAGCTCCTGCGCTTTACAAGGATACAGCCTCAAGTATATTCTACCGGTCAGCACAGTCTGGTAGAGGGGACAAGCTGTTGGTCGGCTCTGATATTCTGCTCGGAGAACTCTTAACACTGTTGGCACTAGCAAACTCTACAAACGTTACCTTATGTCTTAGTCTCGCTCGGGACTAAGCCTTACAGAGTTGCTCCCTCACAACCCCAACTCTCCGAGGGAATGGGGGAGAGATAACATAAAAGGCTAGAGGGCTGAGGTAAGGACAGAGGGAGATCACTCAAGTTACTGCTGCAGGCAAAACCGACTTGACTTGGGGAAAACTAATTTAATTTATTAACTATTTTTAAAAAAAGGATAATGAGAGGGGAAAAAAAAAAAAACCACCACCACATCTTAAGAACACCTTCCCTTCCCCCCACCCCTCCCCCCTTCCTGCACTTAACTTCACTCCCAACTACCTCCACCTCCTACCCCAAGCAGAACAGGGGTAACAGGGAACAGGGGTTGCAGTCAGTTCATCACACACTGTTTCTGTCGGTCCCTACTCCTCAGGGGAAGAACTCCTCACACTCTTCCCTTGCTCCAGCATGAGTTCCCCACGGGGTCACAATCCCTGTCAGCAAACCTGCTCCAGCACGGACTCCTTTCTCCATAGGTCCACAGGTCCTGCCAGGAGCCTGCTCCAGTGTGGGCTTCCCAGGGGCCATAGCCTTCTTTGGGAGCACCTGCCTGCTCCAGCATGGGGTCCTCCACGTGCTGCAGGTGGACCTCTGCTCCTCCGCAGGCCTCCATGGGCTGCAGGGGGACAACCTGCCTCACCTGCACTAAGGGCTGCAGGGGAATGTCTGCCGGGAGCAACTTTACTCCTCTCCCTTCTTCACTGACTTTGGTGTCTGCAGCCATTCCTCTCACAAGCAATTTTTCACAAATGGACTCAGGCAGACACCTCTCATGTTCTCTCACATCTCCTGTCTTCCCTTCTGTTGACCAGGCCCACACAGTCACCCAGTGGGAGGCCAGAGGGTGAGGTCTGAAACGCCTGCACCTCCACCTCTCTGACTTCATTTCTATTTTTATTGTCCTCTTCTTAAACACATTATCACAGAGGCTTTATCACCATTGTCAGTTGGCTTGGTCTCAGCCAACTGCAGGTATCAGCTGCAGGTCTGCCGTGGAGCTGGCCAAGTCCACAGGACAAAGGAGAAACTTCAGGTAGCTTCTCACAGAAGCTGCCACTGTAGCCCCCTCACTACGTAAACCAAACACTACCTTGCCAGAACAGCATTCCTCCAATTATTCACTGGGGCTGCACTCTCCCATTTCTAGGTTGGAAGATGAGAGATTCTATGCCCAAATTAATTTCCAGCTACTTGGAAAAGAAATTCAACTCAGACTTGCTGATCACACACACGCTGCCCATCGCTCAAGTGAACGACGGATTTGAGTTGTTACGTGCAGGAAAAAGGTGAGATACTGAATAGCAGGAACAAGGTACAGCAAACACCACCTCCACCTAAATTCAAACAGTCCAAACAGGCAGGCTGAGCATGCTATACTGCCTTCTCAAAAAGCATCCAAGCCTTTTGAGGAATCAGGGCCCAAAGATCAGCGTTGGGAGGATCTGACATAACCCGAAGGTAAAAACTTATGCTCAGCACAGAAGAATTTAGCCTCTGAGGTTTGTTCTCAGGTTCTAGCTACGCAGCACACACCGCATTTTTTGACCATACTCATTTTAGATGTGCTCTAAATGTTAGGCTTAGATTTTAGTGTAACAAACAGGCGAAAGCGCTGAGGACAGATACACCATCAGCTTTCCTAAGATACTGACAGTCAACCTGAAGACAGAGGCATGTTGCAGCTGGCCACTTTTACCAAGTTAAACACTTTGGTGGTTCAGCCCAGAATAAGTTCTACCAATCAGAGCTTGCCCTTAGAGCCATTGGTAACTGGCAAGATGTGTCTAAGCCCCCCTCCAAGGACCTCCCAGCCTGTATTTGGTGATTAACTGGCAAGAGCCCCAGGCTTCATGAGTGAAGGCTTTGCAGTCTTGCAGGAATTTTCTTCTCTGCATCTGCAGCAACGTTTGCACATCTGCTCTGTCACTGTGCTGCCAGCTGGGGCTGCGGCAGGGCAGCGAGGGAGTACCCTGCTTCACAGTGAGAGCCTACATTTTCAGAGAACACAGCAGTGTTTTTGCTGACATTAGCCCAGGAGCTTTTCTGCAGTCCTTAACTTGTCCTTTTATATTGCAGTATTCGCAGCGTCCTGGTGTTTTAGGATTCCCAGTTGCTAAGCAGCACATGGCTCAGCACCAGTACAAATTTCATCATCCTCCACTACAACTGATACGAAATACAAACCAAGACATTCCTGAAAGGTCTACCACCACCACCACCACCCTTGCATAAAAGCATCAAGCTCAAACCCCAGACTTCAAGCACAGCGTTTATAAAGGAAATAATCTTGTCCCTCATACTTCTTTCTCCTGATTCTGCCTTTAAATCCTCTGTATTGTGCTGCAATTTTCTTTAAATAGCCCATTATGAATTATAGGACCTGCTGCTCTCACAGGTCTTATGAGAAGTTTGGATTTTTTTTTAAAGGCCTTTCAATGTGCAATCTTTTAATTAAAAAAAAAAAAAAAGAGAAGAAGGAAACTGATTCTTTGGGCCTTCGTAACACTACAAGCTTCACTGATCCGGGCATGCAGCTCAGCACAGTAAAACTCGAGGTCAGAACCTGTCCTGAATGATTTTAGCATTCCATTACCTGTTGGGCAAGGAAATTACTACAGAGAATAAAACTTATGGTGACCGTGTGTTTGAACTCATCATTTTAGTAAACGCTATTGAAGTAAATCGTACCTCTTTCTTGGGGGTGTTTTAGCTGTTTTATCAGGATGGTTTCACACCTTTGGCCAAGGTACAGAAGTGCATCTGAAGCTTGTGAAACAACACGAAGAAATATCAATGTGCATAAAAGTACTGTTATTTGTTGCCAGTAAATACGAAGGAGGTTTCTTAACCTTTAAGTGAGACTACAGAGTAAATGGGAAGAAACAGGTGACTGCAAACAAGAAATCAGCCATAAAGCATCTTGCTGCTTTCCGCATTCGTAACGTGGAAACAGGAGCAGAGGCTATTTCTACCTCTGCAAACATGGTCAACATTGACTTATCTTCTGGAAGTATAAATCAGAGCTTGTAGGCACTCGCGTGCATGGTAGCTGGGTAGGAGAGCATGTGAATGGAGTAAGAGGACTGCGTGCTAACGAGGACTTGCTTGTCTGTGTCAGCAGAAAGAGTCCTTGAGTGGCCCAGCTAGGTTAATGATTTGAGGATAAGTTTACCAAGAGATTAGACTTTAACAGAAAAAGATCCTTAAACACGTGGGTGTAGAATCAAATTAAGACCCAAACTTCAGTCATTTGTTTCTCTGGACTCACCTGAGCAGTAAGGTCATGCTGTCAGTTGGACAGTTCATACTGTCCGAAAGCATTCCTCCCTGCAGATTCCCACCCACCCTCAGCTGAGGATTCCTTTCTTTGTGTGCTTGTGCAGCTCTCGACAGCTTGTTTCTGACAGACCTTCCCAAGGGCTCTCTGCCTCTGAGCTACTCCACGTGGGTCCAGGGCCACATGCAGCAGCTCCGAGTCTCCATTTAGCAGCTTTCCTGTGAACACGCAGGGTCCACACTCCCCATCAGATCACAACCTGTCCAGTCGCACAGGATGATACTACAAAAATCCAATAACTTCCCAAGAGAGAAACTCTGTCTGAGAAAGCACAAATGGCATTTCCTCAGACCTTAAACTACGCCACTGCTTATTGACCATGACTTGGCTTCATGGACATCTCAGCACTCCTGTGGTTCTGCTCTCCCCCTCCTCACCTGGCAAGTCTTCCAGGAAACAGCACAGGACAGAGGTGGAACTCCAGCAGCGCCTGCTCCAGCGTGCAGAGATACGTGCTGTGCAGTTCTGTTTCTACACACTTGTAAGATCACCCTCCCTTGCCGCGCATCACAGCCAAACCATCATTCTCACGCAGCATAATCCCCTCTATCGCTTCCAGGTTATCAAACGGACAGCACTGCTCCCAGTAATAAAAACCACTCTGTTGTACAGATAAGTGCAAGACAACAGGCCAATGTTTTTTTTCAAGGAATGTCACATCTTCGGCTGCTCAGGACAAGTGAAACAGTTTTTCTCTTGCAAGGTACATAACCCATACCACAAGTCACAACAGATTGCAGGCAGACCAGGCTGAATACTGAAAACCTTCAAAACTTCATTCTAAAAATGCTTATTCCTGGAAATTATACATCACCTGCTCTCACAGTCTGACGGAGGCTACCAAAGGTACGCAAAGAAACCTATGAAAAAGTACAAGTTTGCTGAGCACCAATGCTCATCTTCCCCCTGCACCTGAAATACAGATCAAAATGATCCACAAGTGAATGGTCTCTCTAGTGCCAAGTGCTCAGCTCCAAGACATATTTTTGTTACAGCTCTTCCACGTACAGCCTGTCGGGGCAGGTCTAGCTCTCACATTCCTCACGTCACTTGCCTCCACCCCCCGTTCCCTATTGTTTATGAGGCATACAATATTCCTGCCCTAATGGAAATTAAAGCAACGGGGCACCTCAAAGAATGCTCAGTTATCAATCTCGCTAACAAGTGTGAGGCCGTACCTGCTGGGATATGATCTAGTTTGTTCCCCTGAGCAGAAATGCAAAGATTGTCTCTGAAACTGGTGCCCAGTAAAAACCAAAGACAGAAATCTAACGCTGAGGCATTAACAAAGGCATTAATAGAGGCATTACTATCTGCCTTTGTCTCTTCATTAACAATTATTGAACTGCTTGAACTACTGCAGGCAGGGGAAAAGATAAAATTTGTACTTGGCCCTCATACGTGCATTGCAGAGTCTATTCCACAGAGTGATTTCTGTCAAATATTCTTCCAGTTTTCCACCACCCTGATACAGACAGGAAACAAACTTAACACACAACGGGGGGCACAACGCTGATACCAAGATGAAGACAAAGACCCAGAGGTCTCTGCCTATCTGTACAAACACGTGGCCTAACAGGTCAGTTATTAGAACTTGTCTGATAGGTGAACACATAGAGCAAGTCAGGATAACAAATATTGTTGATCGCAGATACACAGTATCTGTCGTTAAAAAGTTAATCATTAGATCCATGCCTATTGACATACAAGTTGGATTTTCTTACGCCTCTATTAATCGGATAAGGAAAAAACATCCTCCTCTCTTCAGGTATACACAAAGCTGCACAGCAACAGGATCTCAGTACCAACTCCCCCCCCATTCACTTACCTTTCAAAAGCTTTGCAGAGATGCCAGCTGCCCATGGCACTTCACAACTGCAAGCAGGGCAGCTGGCAATTCTGAAACCTGAGTTGTCTTCACATAAACACTGGGTTTGTGAGTTGAGGCAGGGGGGTATCTCAGGGATGCTTTAAGGAAAAATACTAAGGGATATTTTTGTCTTCAGCTAAGCACCTAACCATCACTCTACATTCCAAGACAAGTGAAGACTGCAAACGACAGGAAAGAAACTAATCCTGAAGAAGAATCACATCTTTGCTCCACCACATCTGCTGAGGGAACTGACAGGATAACATGCGTGAAGGACACGTGATTCAACTATAGAGCTGGTTGTCCACAGCATGAAGTCTTCCGATTTCACAAATGCTGCATTCTTTTCAGATCAAGACTAATCATTTTGCATCTTAACATTAAGAGACATCTTTTGGTTTTTAAAAGCTATTATACAAGAAGGGAATTATGTCAGGACAGGCACAGGAGAACAAGGAGAAAGGGGCATCCTTGGCAGCAACAGCATAACAGCCCACAGAAGGAAGAACGTACCTTACAGCTGCAGCACAAGAGCTTTGGGGAGGGACAAGGTGCCTTAGCTCCTGAAGGGTTCCCCTAAGCAGGGTTTTCAAGGCTGCCCTGTTGCTGCATCTCCCATGCAGCTGACTTGGGAAGAGCCTGGATGAGAAAGGAGGTGGCCAGTCCTCAGGCACACCTGCCTACCCTGCTGCCTGCTCCTGAACACCCCGGCCACAGCACCTGGAACTCCTCCCCTTCCTTTCCACCATCGCTCCCATGACTGCCCAGGACCTGGAAGGAGGCCTCTCTCAGGAAAATGCTTTTACCAATAAAGGGTTTTGGTCAAACTCGTCCCATGCAGTGCACTCCATCAGCACAGGTCCCACGGCACAGGAGG
Organism: Chlamydotis macqueenii; assembly: GCF_036417535.1. Lineage (NCBI taxonomy): Eukaryota > Metazoa > Chordata > Aves > Otidiformes > Otididae > Chlamydotis > Chlamydotis macqueenii. The sequence continues at coordinate 28,943,134 of NC_141559.1, forward strand.
AGCTCCTCCTCATACCACGGGCCACCACGCTCCTTGTCGCAGCAGCAACCAACTGCCTTTGCGCCCTCCACTGCTCCTGCTTCTCAGCTCCGTGGCATCACCTGGCCATCACCACACAGAGGTTGGGCTTGACCAGCAAGGCTGGGGAACACGCTGCCCAGCAGCACTTCCATGCAGCTGGAGCCGCTGCCACACCACACGGCCACCATGCCCCAGGCAATAACTCACCCTGCTGCTGGGGCACAGTAATGCTGCCGGCCTGCATCGGTGAAGCGGGAGACAGGTTCAGGACATTTGGGAGCTGGGGGTTTGGCCTGCCAACAGCAAGTGCTCCTGCTGCTGCGGACTTTCCCCCTTACCCCATGAAAAGAGGGCTGTGACATGCCGTAGCAAGCACCAATACAAACCTCTCCAAGCAGTCCCCTGAACACAGAAACCTGGGGCTGATGTCTTCCCAAGTGCAGAAGCACTTCCCAAACCTGAGGGTCACACACAGCATGCCCATCTTAGCCTGGTCCTCCAACAAGGCCTCTTGCTCACGCAGTCTCCTGTAAATCACCTTGCCTGATGCCTCCACAGAAACAGATCTCTGAGAACCAGGAGAGCCTGGGGGAGTAAAACTCCTTCAAAAAACTGGTCACACCTGAGTGAAACAAATGTGGTCTTGAAAAATGCCTGTTCCTAATACATTCTTCCCTTGCTACTCAGGTGAAAACAGCTGAGTACCACAGACAGTTAAGCTTCACTCCAAAAGGGCCTGCACCTTTCTCCACCATACCATGATTTTTACTGTCTTTTTTTCTCTTTGTGTCATTTTTAATCCTTTTGTAAATACCTTGGTGTGAACAACTGCCTGGTCAAACGCTACCCCTTGGCAAGAAGGGGACCCTGCAGAGCCAACCTCCTCCCTCCACACCTGCCAGAACCAATCCGAGGAGGAAAATCTCTCTGAGCTCTCTGTGCCCTTCAGGCAGGGAGGGAACAGCATGGGCCCAACGCAGAGCCACCAATAAAAGCCTCCCCAGAGGACTCTGCCCACAGCTCGAGGAGTGTGACTGCTGCCCATTGGCATCTCCCTGCTGCTCTCCAGCTCCTTCGCACACGCTCTCTGTGCTCCTCAGCCTCCGGCATCACACACAGCGTAGCCACTCCTCCCTGCTCTCCGGCGACGGTCCCACACCAGGACTCCCTCTACGCTCCCAGGCTCCCTGCCTCAGCCTTAGCCAGTGGGTGCCCGGGAGTGCTCCAGCTCCACAGCGGGTCCGGTCTGCAACACGGGGCTTCGGCCACACAAGCGGCAGCTTCCCTCCAGCCTGCTCCAGCAACAGCTCTGCTAAGACCACATGGCCACTTCTGGAAAAGTAAGGACAACTCATTTCCCATCTCCCTTTCCCAGGCACCTGGCTCTTGGGGGAAAAGTCTGCAAACGGCTCAGTCTGTGCACCTCTACTGCACGCCCTCTTTCCTCTGACCTTACTCCCATAACCCATCCAAACTCCTTTCAACTATATGAGCTTCTGCTTTCACGCAGCTGCACATGTTGCTACCTGTGTTAGGTAGCACACTCCTCTCCTGTTCTGCCCAGCAGCTCAGGAACGAAAATACTGAGTTGTACCACTCTGAAAAACACCCTCCAGACCAGCCTGGCTCTGCGCTCCCTCTCTGGCAGGGAAATAGCTCTTCAGAGGTCTAATCTTGCAGCAGCTCATCTCTCACATTCAATCTTTCTGCTGAAAAAACACGTTTCAAGCTGCAAACTTACATCAAGTCAGCTCTGGGGTGATCAGCTCGGAGTTTGGGAGACGCCACACACAAAACGTCCTTTTGGCAAGTGAAAAAATTATCCAGATGCCAGCCAGATTGGGACTGTTCCTTAACCCATGTTAGGTACCTTCAGCCCTACATCTTGTCAGATCAACAGGAAAGCTTTAACAGGCATTCCCACCAGTACTCATGCTGTCCTTCTGCCCTGAAGATATAGAAGTGCACGTGTTGCTCTCAAATCCACCCAGTACATCAGATTCTCTTCCCTTCAGGTATATTCTCCACGTCACCTACTGAAAGTGCGCTTGGGAACTCACATGGTAAACAGGAGAGGGGCCAGAGCTGTCTTCACCTTCCCCTTAGCACAGATCAGCAACAGGACGGGCAGGGCATTAGCACTGGGTGCTGTTGGGAGGACACCACGCCTAGCAGGGCCTGCAGACTCTCCTGTGCTGCAGCAGCTGGCAGAGGGCTACCCGCAGAGCAACCCTCTCCCACAGACACAAGGCAGGTGGCTTTTTCCAGGTGCACGCTCCCAGGGAAACACAAGCCTTATCCCCTACAGACTGGTCACATCATCTTGGCATTTCATACTTCACGCTATGCTGGTGCTTATCGAACATCACTTACATTCACATACAGCTGAGTGTAACTGTGTTTCTGCTGAGCCACCACTTCCCACACACCCAGCAAGTCCCCCAGGAAACAGCACAGGACAGTTGTGGAGCGCCAGCAGTGCATGCCTCGGTCTGCAGAGACACACCACGCGCAGCTCTGTTCACGAGATTGCAGGACGACCGTCCCCAACCGCGGGCCAAAGGCAAACATTCCCATGCAGCGTAATCCCTTCTCTTACTTCCAGGTGATCAGATGCAGAGCTGCTGTTGCCTGGGCTGTGGGCAAGCCACTCTCTGTTGAGGAGGTGGAGGTTGCACCTCCAAAGGCAGGTGAAGTCCGTATCAAGGTAAAAACACCTTTCTATCGTTTTTTCTTCTGCCTGGTGCAAAGTGCTTTTCTTGTGCTTATACCTTGAACATACCCCTCAGGGATCTGTGTCTCCCAATAGGCCTTCACTGTCCAGAGAAGCCCTGTGAAAAATCCTTCCACAAACTGGGTTAAACACATGCCAGATTGTTTCTGAAGCTCATCTGCTCTTTCCTCTCCAAACAGATTGTGGCCACAGGCATCTGTCACACAGATGAACACGTTTTGGAAGGCTGCTTTCCTAACATGGATTTCCCAGTTATCCCAGGCCACGAAGGAGCTGGGATTGTGGAAAGCGTTGGAGAAGGAGTGACCTCTGTGAAACCAGGTAAGACACACACAAACACACACCCAGGAGTCAGCTCTCAAAGAGCATGAGGCTGCCCAGAGATCAGAAATTCCCCCCGGCTCCTGCGTCAGTGGCTCAAAACCTGAGTGCACACTCATTGCACTGGACTGTCGCATACACTTTCCTCGCCTGTTCCCCACGCACACGAGCATTTCCTCCTGACACAGAAAGCACAGGGTTTGTGGTAGGATGCTGCTGGTGGAAAGCTCAGCAGAGTGCCTCCAACAGGCAGCACTCTCAGGGCCTGCTGAGCAAGAAGTACCTAACCGGCATGCGCTTTGCTGCAGGTGACAAAGTCATCCCAGTTCCCCTCCCTCATTGCGGGGAATGCAGCTTCTGCCTGAATCCTGAATCAAACTACTGCCTGAAGTGCCAGTGAGTTTCCCTCTCCTTCCTCTATCTTCCAATGGGGTCAGCTGTCTCTCAGCAACACTGACAACCCCATGGGTGCTTTACCTCCCAACAGCTTGTCCGAATCACAAAGCCTGCTGCCTGACAAGACCAGCCGGTTCACTTGCAAAGGGAAGCAGATCCACCACTTCCTGTGGGTCAGCACCTTTGCAGAATACACCGTCGTCCCAGAGTACGTTGTTGCCAAGATAGATGCCGCTGCACCTCTCGACAAGGTCTGCCTGCTCGGCTGTGGGTTTTCCACAGGCTACGGGGCTGCCATCAACACCGCCAAGGTTGGTATTCAGGAGTGAATACCATGGCCGCTCTTGCACCCTCCCCAACCCTGTGAAACAGAAACCTCCTCTTCACACTGAAGACTCACAGGGCCCCCCACATTGTGCAGGTAAAACCAGGCTCCACCTGCGCCGTCTTTGGCGTTGGAGGAGTTGGCCTCTCTGTTGTCATGGGCTGCAAGGCAGCTGGAGCTTCCCGCATCATTGCCATTGATATCAACAAGGACAAGTTGGCCAAGGCCAAGGAGCTGGGAGCCACCGACTGCGTCAGTCCTCGGGACTTCAAGAAGCCCATCCAGGAGGTGCTCACGGAGATGACTGGCCACGGCGTGGACTACTCCTTCGAGGTCATCGGGCATGCAGATACTATGGTAGGTGGCATTTCAGCACACGTCGTCCCTCCCTGCTCATTCACAGGCTACCGTCAGGGTCAAATTCACCCCAGTGGGCAGTTCCTTGCCTGTTGCCTGCACTGCTGGGCACATCTTTGCCCAGAAAGGCAATCCATTGGCTTTGGGGGAAAACCACCTACAAGCCTCAGGACAGGCACTGAGCTCCCCAGATCTGCTGCACAAGGAACTATGTGTTTTCAGATCAGCAGTGAGGGGCAGATGACTGCACAGAAATAATGCTTTTCTGGCAAACTCATCAGCACATTCTCCAATTCACCTGCCTGCCCCTCAGATTGCTGCCCTGGCCTCCTGTAATATGAACACTGGCATCTGCGTGATGGTTGGGGAACTGCCTTCTGGTTCAATGCTTTCCATTGATCCTATGCTTCTGCTGTCTGGGCGTACATGGAAGGGGACTCTGCTCGGAGGTATGAAGCTTAGGAAAACATTTTAAATATTTCAAGGCTTTTCCTTTCACAGTAATTTCCGAATGTATCTGGAACAAATACCCCTCAGGCCATATTAATAGCTCTCCCCTTGAAAATGAGTCCTCCTATCTGAGCAATGTCCTCAGCTGTAGGAGAAAAAACACTTTTCCTCATAATAATTATTCACTAACCTCTTAGTCACAAAAAACTTTTCAAGCTTGGCCATGTCCTAGGAAGGCTCTTTGAGAGGATTTTCAGGAAAAAAAAACCACGATTAAAGACGAGTGCTGTATTTCCATTTTATACATAGGCATCAAACATGCTGTTTCATACAGTTCAACACACAGAACTGTCTATGCTAACTCACTCTCATCCTAAGGAGAGGAGAATTTCTCACAAGATAAGGGCATCAGTACGTGTCACCCAGTCCTGACCCTCACAGCAACACTATCTTGCCAGAACAGCATTCCTCCAATTATTCACTGGGGCTGCACTCTCCCATTTCTAGGTTGGAAGATAAGAGATTCTATGCCCAAATTAGTTTCCAGCTATTTGGAAAAGAAGTTCAACTCAGACTTGCTGATCACACACACGCTGCCCATCGCTCAAGTGAACGACGGATTTGAGTTGTTACGTGCCGGAAAAAGGTGAGACACTGAATAGCAGGAACAAGGTACAGCAAACACTACCTCCACCTAAATTCAAACAGTCCAAACAGGCAGGCTGAGCATGCTATACTGCCTTCTCAAAAAGCATCCAAGCCTTTTGAGGAATCAGGGCCCAGAGATGAGCATTGGGAGGATCTGACATAACCCAGAGCGAAGAGCCCATGCTCTGTGCAGGGAACCCTCCTGCTCATGGTTGAGCTCAGCAGAGATCCCGTGGCCCCGGCACTGTGCTGAAGCCAGCACAGACCCTCAGACACCACATCTCTGGGCACTGTTTGAAAGCACAGGACAGGCACAGGAGAACAAGGAGAAAGGGGCATCCTTGGCAGCAACAGCATAAAAGCCCACGGAAGGAAAAACGTACCTTACAGCTGCAGCACAAGAGCTTTGGGGAGGGACAGGGTGCCTTAGCTCCTGAAGGGGTTCCCCTAAGCAGGGTTTTCAAGGCTGCCCTGTTGCTGCATCTCCCATGCAGCTGACTTGGGAAGAGCCTGGATGAGAAAGGAGGTGGCCAGTCCTCAGGCACACCTGCCTGCCCTGCTGCCTGCTCCCAGCCACAGCACCTGGAACTCCTTCCCTTCCTTTCCACTATTCAGTATTCGCAGCATCCTGCTCTTTTGAAGGACACAGACACAGGAGGTCAACTGGAGGGAGCAGCATAGCAGCCACTCTCCTGGCACAGGCCCCTCTCTCCCAGCATCTCACTTTCTGGGGTGCAACGACATGAGAACGAGGAACTTGCTGACACTGGTGCCACTACCATCACTCCAATGCCTGCCCAGGGCCTGGAAGGAGGCCTCTCTCAGGAAAATGCTTTTACCAATAAAGGGTTTTGGTCAAACTTGTCCCATGCAGTGCACTCCATCAGAACAGGTCCGATGGCAGAGGAGGAGCTCTTCCTCATACCATGGGCCACCACGCTCCTTGTCTTTGCAGCAACCCACTGCCTTTGACCCCTCCACTGCTGCTGCTGCTGCTTCTTCTCACTGTCACCCCTGCCTTACAAACTGACACCCACACGTCTCTGACCCCATCTCAGCTGGGTGAAAGCTGAAACCTCAACTAAAGTATGGTAGGGAAACAACAGCTACTGCTGTCCTCTGGTCTCACTCACAGCATCACAATGTGTTTTGCTACATGACATTATCCTTAGGCAAAACCTGCCACGCCAGCTCCTTTCATTTAAACATCAGCTTTTCTTATCACATATCTTTGTCCTATTCTCTCCTAATTTTCCCTTCTTCAATTCATATTTGTCCTCCTCAGCTCAGTCTGGTAGGTTTTCTCCTTATCTCGTTTTGTTCTTGCTAACAATCACAGGAAAATTTACAGGTTGGAATCATGATCATAGAATCATAGAATGGTTAGGGTTGGAAGGGACCTTCAAAGGTCATCTAGTCCAACCCCCCTGCAAGGAGCAGGGACATCCCCAACTAGATCAGATTGCTCAGAGCCTCATCCAGCCTGGCCTTGAACATTTCCAGGGATGGGGCCTCCACCACCTTTCTGGGCAACCTGGTCCAGTGTTCTATAACTCGCATCGTAAAAAATTTTTTCCTAATTTCTAATCTAAATCTACCCCCCTCTATTTTAAAACCATTACCTCTCGTCCTATTGCAACAGGCCCTACTAAACAGCCTCTCCCCATCTTTCTTGTAGGCCCCCTTGAGGTACTGGAAGACCGCTATCAGGTCTCCCCGGAGCCTCCTCTTCTCCAGGCTGAACAGCCCCAACTCTCTCAGCCTGTCCTCATAAGAGAGGTGCTCCAGCCCTTTTATCATCTTCGTGGCCCTCCTCTGGACCTTCTCCAACTGGTCCATGTCCTTCTTGTGTTGGGGGCTCCAGAACTGGACACAGTACTCCAGGTGGGGTCTCACCAGGGCAGAGTAGAGGGGGAGAATCACCTCCCTCGACCTGCTGGCCACGCTTCTCTTGATGCAGCCCAGGATGCGGTTGGCCTTCTGGGCCGCAAGGGCGCATTGCCTGCTCATGTTGAGCTTCTCATCCACCAGCACTCCCAAGTCCTTTTCCTCAGGGCTGCTCTCAATCCATTCTCCGCCCAGCCTGTATTTGTGCCTGGGATTGCCATGACCCAGGTGCAGGACTTTGCACTTGGCCTGGTTGAACTTCATGAGGTTGGCACAGGCCCACCTCTCCAGCCTGTCCAGGTCCCTCTGCATGGCATCCCTCCCTTCCAGCATGTCGACGGCACCACACAACTTGGTGTCGTCCACGAACTTGCTGAGGGTGCACTCTATCCCACTGTCCATGTCGCCGACAAAGATGTTGAACAGGGCCGGGCCCAGCACGGACCCCTGAGGGACGCCACTCGTGACCAGTCTCCACATGGACATTGAGCCGTTGACCACCACTCTCTGAGTGCGGCCATCCAGCCAACTCCTTATCCACCGAGTGGTCCGTCCATCAAACCCATGTCTCTCTAGTTTAGAGAGAAGGATGTCATGCGGGACAGAGTGAAAAGCTTTGCACAAGTCCAGGTAGATGATGTCAGTTGCTCGTCCCTTGTCCACCGATGCCGTCACCCCGTCATAGAAGGCCACCAAATTGGTCAGGCACGATCTGCCCTTGGTGAAGCCATGTTGGCTGTCACCAACCACCTCCTTGCTCTCCATGTGCCTTAGCATGGTTTCCAGGAGAATCTGCTCCATGACCTTGCCAGGCACAGAGGTGAGGCTGACTGGCCTGTAGTTACCTGGGTCTTCCTTATTCCCCTTTTTAAAAATGGGGGTTATGTTCCGTCTCTTCCAGTCATCGGGGACCTCACCAGATCGCCACGACTTCTCAAATACTCGGGACCCGCGGATGGATCTCATCAGGTCCCATGGACTTGTGCACCTTTAGGTTCCTCAGATGATCCCGAACCTGCTCTTCGAGTACAATGGGCGGTTCTTCAATCTCGCAGTCCCTCCTTGCACCTTCTACAGCTTGGGTGGTGGGACAGGAACTCTTGTCGGTGAAGACTGAGGCAAAAAAGTCATTGAGAACCTCAGCCTTCTCCATGTCCTGGGTAACCAGGACACCAGTTCCCTTCTGGAGGGGGCCTACATTTTCCCTGGACTTTCTTTTGTCCCCTATGTACCTATAAAAGCTCTTCTTGTTGCATTTTATATCCCTGGCCAGATTCAGTTCTGCCAGGGCTTTGGCCTTCCTTACCTTATCCCTGGCCACTCGCGCAGCCTCTTTGTAGTCCTCCCAGGCTACCTGCCCCCACTTCCACCCTCTATAGGCTTCCTTTTTCACTTTCAGTTGATGAGAAATTACAAGTGCATTCATGTCCCACGATATGTAAATGTAGGTTCTAGGAGTACTATGCATGGATTTTCAGAAGGTAAAACCAAAATTCCTCCTTACATTGCAGGAGTGCAATTCTCTAGCAGGTACCAGGATCATAACCAGTCTGGCAACTAAATTTCTCCTGTACACAAAAGGAATGTAAGAATATGGTCCTTATGGGTCACTTCCAACTGAGATATTCTAGGATTCTATGATAGCATGGACACAAAGTTAGCAACTGCTGTAAGATTTCTGTTGTCTATTTTAACACCTTTTTTCCCCCTCAGGGATTCTCCTTCACTACAGTGAATGCAATCAATTGTTTATGAGGCATACAATATTCCTGCCCTAATGGAAATTAAAGCAACGGGGCACCTCAAAGAATGCTCAGTTATCAATCTCACTAACAAGTGTGAGGCCGTACCTGCTGGGATATGATCTAGTTTGTTCCCCTGAGCAGAAATGCAAAGATTGTCTCTGAAACTGGCGCCCAGTAAAAACCAAGGACAGAAATCTAACGCTGAGGCATTAACAAAGGCATTAATAGAGGCATTACTATCTGCCTTTGTCTCTTCATTAACAATTATTGAACTGCTTGAACTACTGCAGGCAGGGGAAAAGATAAAATTTGTACTTGGCCCTCATACGTGCATTGCAGAGTCTATTCCACAGAGTGATTTCTGTCAAATATTCTTCCAGTTTTCCACCACCCTGATACAGACAGGAAACAAACTTAACACACAACGGGGGGCACAACGCTGATACCAAGATGAAGACAAGGACCCAGAGGTCTCTGCCTATCTGTACAAACACGTGGCCTAACAGGTCAGTTATTAGAACTTGTCTGATAGGTGAACACATAGAGCAAGTCAGGATAACAAATATTGTTGATCGCAGATACACAGTATCTGTCATTAAAAAGTTAATCACTAGATCCATGCCTATTGACATACAAGTTTTTTTTTAAATCCCCTCTGATCTAAGACGGGGTTTATGTCATTACTGGTAGTCTTTTAGGAATAATTCCTTATGTATACAAAAACATCCTTTCAGCCACAAGGAAGGAAGATTCCTTTCTAGCAGATGGGCCTTTTCTAGTCCCTGTCATTTGCTTCTAGACTATAGTTAGTGGAATCATGAAGATCCTCAAGGCTGAATTGGGCATGTGAATGGGAGCAGGAGAATGCGAGCAGGAGATTGACTGGTGGAGTGACTCTCTGCGAGAAAGGCGCAGAGATTGCACTTCCCAGACTGAGGGAGTATTGGGAGTAATGGCCCCTCTCTCTCACCATAGTCAAGCAGGGAGAGACAGCTCGAGAGGAGAGGAGGAATGGCAGCAGGTCTCAGTCCGGCGTCGCAGGCAACCCCCATCCCGACCTACCTCGGTTCCCCTGGTCCCTCTCTGTAACAGGTATGAAGCCCTGAAACCAGAGGGAGAGGTGAGTGATGATGACATGGGAGCGCTGCCGCCAAGCTTGCCCAAGGTGAGGCGGACAGCTCCATGTTTGAAGACTGCCTCCTCCAAGAAAGAAAGGAGGGTGATAGTTGTGGGCGACTCTCTTCTGAGAGGAACAGAGGGTCCAATATGTCGGCCTGACCCTACCCATAGGGAGGTGTGCTGCCTTCCTGCAGCCCGGGTCAGGGATATTTCTAGAAAACTCCCCAGCCTTATCCGCCCCTCTGATTATTACCCTTTATTGATAGTTCAGGCTGGCAGCGATGGGATTGCTGATAGAAGCCTGAGGATTATAAAACATGATTTTAGGAGGCCGGTGAAGTTAGTTGATGGAGCGGGCATACAAGTAGTGTTTGCCAGTATTCCTTTGGTGGCAGGGACAAACACTGAGATAAGCAGAAAAAGCCATCTTATAAATGCATGGCTGAGAGGCTGGTGCAAACGCAAAAATTTTGGATTCTTTGATCACGGGGCGGTCTACTCGGCACCTGGCCTGAGGTCGGCTGATGGGAATTGCCTGTCTCCAAAAGGGAAACGGATACTTGCCCAGGAGCTGGCGGGACTTATAGAGAGAGCTTTAAACTAGATAGGAAGCGGGAAGGGGATAAAGCCAGGCCTGCTAGAGATCGGCCTGGGGAAGTGGTATTGGGATTAGGAGAGAGGCGAGGGGCTCAGCTGAGGTGCGTCTACACCTATGCATGCAGCATGGGGAACAAGCAAGAAGAGTTGGAAGCCATAGTGCGGCAGGCAAACTATGACCTAGTTGCCATAACAGAAACGTGGTGGGATTGCTCCCATGACTGGAGCGCTGCAATGGATGGCTACAAACTCTTCAGGAGGGACAGGCAAGGAAGGAGGGGTGGTGGTGTGGCTCTCTACGTTAGGGAATCCTTTTCTGCTACTGAGATTGTGACTGGGGATGATAACATTGAATCCCTATGGGTAAAGATCAGAGGAAGGGCTGACAAGGCAGACATCCTGGTGGGCGTCTGTTATAGACCGCCAAACCAGGATGAAGAGACAGATGAGGTATTCTACAAGCAGCTGGCACGAGCTGCACGGTCATCAGCCCTTGTCCTCATGGGGGACTTCAACTTCCCTGACATATGCTGGGAGTACAGCACAGCACAGAAGAAGCAGTCTAGGAGGTTTTTGGAGTGCATAGAGGATGCCTTCCTAATGCAGTTGGTCAGAGAGCCCACGAGAGGAACTGCCCCGCTAGACCTGCTGTTCGCAAACAGGGAAGGGTCTGGTGGGAGATGTGGAGGTTGGGGGCTGCCTTGGACAGAGTGACCATGAAATGATAAATTTCTCAATTCATGGTGGAGCTTGGAGGGGGAATAGTAAAACTGCTACCTTGGACTTCCGGAGGGCAGACTTTGAATTGTTCAAGAGACTAGTAGGGGGAGTCCCCTGGCATTCAGTCTTAGCGAACAAAGGGGTCCAAGAGAGCTGGTTGCTCTTCAAGAAGGGAGTCTTAAGGGCGCAGGAGCAGGTGGTCCCCCTGAGCCGCAAAATGAGCCGGTGGGGAAGAAGACCGGCGTGGATGAATAGGGAGCTATTCTTGAGGCTCCGGGAGAAAAACAGAATCTACCACCTGTGGAAGGAGGGACGGGCAACTGAGAATGAATACAAGGAAGTCATTAGGATGTGTAGAGGTGAAATCAGAAAGGCAAAAGCCCAGCTTGAATTTAACCTGGCCACTGGGGTGAAAAGGAATAAGAAACTCTTTTAAAAATACATTAACAGTAAGAGGAGGACAAAGGAGAATATCCACTCTTTGCTGGATGAGGCTGGGAATGTGACCACTGAGGATAAGGAAAAGGCGGAGGTTCTGAATGCCTTCTTTACATCTGTCTTTAAAGGTCAGACCAGTTACCCTCAGGGTACTCCTCTCTCTGACCTGGTAGTCTCGGCTGGGGAGCACGCTAACCCCCTTGTGATTCTGGAAGAAACGGTCAGAGACTTACTACTCCAACTGGACTGCCACAAGTCCATGGGGCCGGATGAGATCCACCCAAGAGTGCTGAGGGAACTGGCGGAGGTGATAGCCGAGCCGCTTTCCATCATCTATCAGCGCTCCTTGTTGACTGGCGAGGTCCCGGAAGACTGGAGGATTGCCAACGTGACTCCCATTTACAAGAAAGGTTGTAAGGAGGATCCGGGGAACTACAGGCCTGTTAGCCTGACCTCGGTTACAGGGAAGGTTATGGAACAGATAGTCTTGAGGGAGATCATGCGGCATGTGCGGGATGGCCGGGGGATCAGGCCTAGCCAGCATGGGTTCATGAAGGGCAGGTCCTGTTTGACCAACCTGATCTCCTTTTATGATCAAGTGACCCATCTGCTGGATGAGGGAAAGGCTGTTGATGTGGTCTACCTAGACTTCAGCAAAGCCTTTGACACTGTCTCCCACGGTATTCTCCTGCAGAAGCTGGCAGCCCATGGCTTGGATGGATACACTCTTGGCTGGGTAAGGAGCTGGCTGGAGGGCCGGGCTCAGAGAGTGGTGATGAATGGAGTTAAATCCAGCTGGCTACCGGTCACAAGTGGTGTTCCCCAGGGGTCGGTGCTGGGGCCTGTCCTCTTCAATATCTTTATTGATGATCTGGATGAGGGCATTGAGTGCACCCTCAGTAAGTTCGCAGATGACACCAAATTGGCTGGGAGTGTGGATCTGCCTGGGGGTAGCGAGGCCCTACAGAGGGATCTGGACAGGCTGGAGAGCTGGGCTGAAGCCAATGGGATGACGTTCAACAAGACCAAATGCCGAGTCCTGCACTTCGGCCACAACAACCCCAGGCAGCGCTATAGGCTTGGGGCGGAGTGGCTGGAGGACTGTGTGGAGGAAACGGACCTGGGGGTACTGATTGATGCTCGACTGAGCATGAGCCGACAGTGTGCCCAGGTGGCCAAGAAGGCCAACAGCATCCTGGCTTGCATCAAAAACAGTGTTACTAGCAGGAACAGGGAGGTAATTGTCCCCCTGTACTCGGCACTGGTGAGGCCGCACCTCGAGTACTGTGTTCAGTTTTGGGCCCCTCACTGCAAGAAAGACATTGAGGCCCTGGAACGCGTTCAGAGGAGGGCTACGAAGCTGGTGAGGGGTCTGGAGCACAGGCCTTATGAGGAGCAGCTGAGGGAGCTGGGATTGTTCAGTCCCCTGTTCCCCCTCTCTCTCAGGGGAGACCTTATAGCTCTCTATAACTTCCTGAAGGGAGGTTGTAGTGAGCTAGGGGTCGGCCTTTTCTCTCATGTAGACAGTGATAGAACTAGAGGCAATGGTTTCAAGCTGCGCCAGGGGAGATTCAGGCTGGACATTAGGAAATATTACTTCTCGGAAAGGGTAGTCAGGCACTGGAATGCACTGCCCAGGGAGGTGGTGGAGTCACCGACCATAGGGGTGTTCAAGAAACGTTTGGATGTTGTGTTGAGGGATATGATTTAGCTGAGAAGTATTGGTGATGGTTGGACTGGATGATCTTTTAGGTCTTTTCCAATCTTGATAATAATTCTGTGATTCTGATTCTGTGAAACTTACTTTCATTACAGACAGGATGCATTTTTCCACAGCAGGCCCAGGAACAGGAGACAGACTGCCAGAAGGGTGAACTGACTTTCAGTGCCGGGCTAAGGGTGAAGAAAAAGGGAAGCACAGAGCAGAGAGGCAGGGAGAGAACACAGGTCTAAAGGGAGGAAGGATACAAGATCTGAGCAAAAAATTTTATTTTAAGTTGAAAAGAACTCTCCTTCCTTTTTCTGAGAACACAGGGCCACAAAGATGATAAGAGGGCTGGAGCACCTCTCTTATGAGGACAGGCTGAGAGAGTTGGGGCTGTTCAGCCTGGAGAAGAGAAGGCTCCAGGAAGACCTGATAGTGGACTTCCAGTACCTCAAGGGGGCCTACAAGAAAGATGGGGAGAAGCTGTTTAGTAGGGCCTGTTGCAATAAGACAAGGAGTAATGGTTTCAAAATAGTGGGGGGTAGATTTAGATTGGAAATTAGGAAAAAATTTTTTACGATGCGAGTTATAGAACACTGGACCAGGTTGCCCAGAAAGGTGGTGGAGGCCCCATCCCTGGAAATGTTCAAGGCCAGGCTGGATGAGGCTCTGAGCAACCTGATCTAGTTGGGGATGTCCCTGCTCCTTGCAGGGGGGTTGGACTAGATGACCTTTGAAGGTCCCTTCCAACCCTAACCATTCTATGATTCTATGATTCTATGTAAATTTTTAAAGCTATAATCAATATATGGAATTTCTGACATGCTGGAGTCAAATTTACAAGAGTGACTAAGAAAAATGGGTTCTCTTTACCAGCATTTAACCATATCATCTTTCTATTACTTTTATCAGTCTTTCCTTGGCAGCAGCTCAACGTTACATAAATGATAAGTCTAGTGATTCTAGCTGGTTGCCAAATTACACATAACAACCATGTGCACTCAATATTTTAATGCGTGGCATTTCTTTCCAGAGTAGCAATGGGACGGATATATTGCTCTTTGGACTGGTTTCCACTACTTACCTTATCTGTTTCAGCTACAATGTTATTTTAATCAATCCTACTGCTCAGTTTGTTCGAAATAACAAAAAGATAATATCTCCTAGAATACTAATGCAGACTCAGCAGTTTAAAACTACCATCCATAAAACACCAGTAGATCTATACAAGATACGTTTTAACCCAGAAAAATTATTTACTACTCTGTCCTAGCAAAGAGCTTAGACGGGCCCATATATATACTTGAGACGGCAATCACGCATCATTTCTCATCAAGTGTCCCCTTTCCAGGTCTTTCATATTGTAGCAGTACAAAACACAAATGACAATCAATCTTTGCTTGTAAGGCACGTAAACTAGTACTATGGAAATAAATGTAGTATATTATGTGAATAATCTTTTGAATAAATCTTATTTTAAGTCAAATGCTCTGAGCTCTGACCTATACAGATGTTACGATAGCCATGTCTAATACTCCACTAGGGTCTATCAATTCATTAAACACAACCTAGCTCCCATAAAAATCCAGTACCTCATAAGATTGTTGTCATTTACACCATCACTTTAGAGACATTAATGGTGATATGCACTTCTAGCAATATCCTTCGTATCAACGAAACAGTAAGAAAATTAATCTCTTATGATGCCGACCAAATACGTGTGTTTTTTTAACATCCTACAAGATTTTAAAGACTATAATCCACTGAGCATAGAAAACCAAAACTATTACAGCAATGAACTAATCTCAAAATAAAATTCAGATGGTTCTTGAGAGACCATGTAGATTAGCTTTTTTTCCCAGTGCAAGATGAACACTCTGTATCGTTCCTGAGAGACAATTTGTGCTCAAAGGCCTCCAACAGCATTCTTTTCCATTACCATTTCAAACTGTATCATATTGTCAGTCTCCTCAGAGAGACTAAATCTCCTGCTCAGCCTTACAGCTCGTTTTTATGGTCCGGAAAACTGTTATGTCTACCCTCGCCCTTCCCTTTGGGAAGCATTACTTCTCATCTTGTTAACTGTATTCCTGTTTCCACAATCAATATGATGTTTGCCTTTCCTCTACTCCCAAATAGCAGGGTATCACTAACTCACATTCACTTTGTCATCCACTATTCTTTGCAGACATTTTTTCTCCACAGAACTGCTTTTAACTCATCACTTGCCATCCTATGCTGACCACTACACTCCACTGCATCCCAGTTCTTTAAAAGCATTCTCCCAGATTGTCAGGATAACTTTTCTAATCTTCTCTTTCAGTGTGCTCATAACCCTCCCGCTATTTGCACATTTAAGAAGCGCACTCTACTCCAACACAAAAGTCACACAATAGAGACAACTGTACTATGGATAGTGCCCAACACCTTTATGGAGAGGAAAATACAAAATACCCTTCAAAATAGGATGTTGATCTTTTTGTTTTAGCCAATATACTGTGGACTGAAATTCTTAAATTTGCCTAGTAAAATACAAAAGGATTAATATTTTTTCTCCTATTCCATTTACAACCTACATGGAAGGATTGTTCCATGATATGTCCCTTTCTGGAATATATTTGAATTTACTTTTTTTAATAATTCCACTAAAATACTATCTGTAAGGGTAAGATCAATGAAGTTTTCTAACATAAACTTGTACTTTGCTGCAATCCCAAAGTCCCTCAGCAAAAAAAAAAAAAAAAACATGTGTCACTTCAGCAGCTAGAGAAAACTCAGCCATTGTATCTCACTCAGCACTTTTTTGATCCAGTGACCCTCTCTCCAGTGTTAATTTCCAGTTCACTGGATTAGTGGTAAGTGGCAAAAGATTCAGCATAGATTGGACAGTGAAGCATTCAAACAGTGTTTCTCCAGAAAGACTTCTGTCATGACTCCCATTGTGACCATCAGGAACCTGCTGTTACAGGTGAGACTGGGGGAAAAAAACAAACAAACAAAAAAAAAAAAAAAACAAAAACCACCAACCTCCTCGCACTAAACACCCATCACATTGGGTGCCTGTTCTACAGTAACACCGCAAATTGACAGTCTCTTCTCAGGGAATCTGGTGTCTGACTATAGACTCCAAGAAAACCTCATTTCTGCCACTAATTCATATTAAAAAAGTAACATGCAATCAATGAGGCTACGTATTTCCACAGCTTTAGGTACCCAGTGCTGAGTCTATTTTAGGAAAATGAATGCACACCAAAGTCCGTATTCCACATTCAAACTGAAGTATGTGTCTGGGCATTTAGGTAACAGTAAGAGAGCTTCAAGAGGAGTTAGCCTACAGAACCTAGGGCTTTGTACACCTACACCCCCCCCCCCCCCCCCCCAGGTGACTGTAGTAACTTCGAGCAAACGTCTACCTTGCTGGAAAAGCTTCACTGCTAAACTATACAGCCATCATAAACTGACAGGTCAGAGTAATAAAATTTTCATCTTTAACAGAAAATATGTAGGATTGGAACAGACATGAGAAGCTTGGGGTGGGAGAATAATTTAACGGATCACAGAGGTCTCTTTATTGAAGGATGTTTGAAAATACTTTGTCTTCACAATTTTTTTTGTGATACTCTCTTTTAGTGTGACTTTATCTGTGTTAATGACAATTTAGCAAAGAGCAAACGAAGAAAACTTCCCCAAATTTCTTTTCAGCACGAGGACAGTTTCTACGGGGACAGAAAAAAGCTACTGAGCCAACCAATTAAATTACCACTTTCACAGCCTGCCAAAGGAAAACAATGCTACTAAGCTGATGAACAGCCCACAGTAATAGGATTGCCCGAAGGTCTAAGGGAACAGGAACACCTAAAGACAGTAAGCTAATACTATTCATATCCAGATACCATATACCAATGTGTTGTCTTTGGAGTTGGACTTTTTTCTTAAGTTTGAAACAAACATAGAATCATTATGGTTGGAAGAGACCTCTAAGATCATCAAATCCAACCATCAAACATTTACGTGCCTGATTTTCTTTGTTGCAGCAATCAAACTGTCCTCATTTTCTAGGGACTGATCTCAAATTTTTGAAAACTCTCACTTGAACTTAAGCCTTATTTTTGGCTGGTCTCATTATTTAACATTAAATTTATTTAATATTTAATAAATATGTATTAATAATTAATATGTATTTAAGAAAGTGCAGCTCACACTAATATGGAATAGTTAGCATTGAAAGGTAATAAGGGATCGTAGCTAGCGCTATATTATTTGAAGCATATTATATAAAAAAACAGACAACCTTCTTGTAACATTCATACATGCATATGTGATGTGGCTTCATGTTTGCAAATGCTGTCCTACTTTTAATGTATTTCCAGCACCGATTCCCACAGAATATTACAGCACAATTGTGCAAGATCTTCTCCAGAGAACAGGACTGCCACTGTGAGCAGGTCATTCTGCTAAACAGACCCTTCTTTTGGTGCTGAACATTGGACCCATAACACTACAATGCCCTTTAATTTCCCTTGAGCAACTTTTATACCAGTCCATAGCCCTTTTGAACTTCTGGAAACCCCTCAGCACCATCAGCAATTACACAGCACATCATGAATGCAAAAATGAGTTATCAAAGATTAACAAGTTCTACCTTGTCTGCCAACTTAGAGTAACTTCTGTACGTAGAGCTCGCTTTGCCACGCATAAAAGTTACCTGTAATTCTCTTAACTACTTTTTAAGCATAAAACAGTAAGACTTCAGGTAATGAGATAATACCAAAATAATTTGTTACATGTTTTGAGTTATAGCATTACCAAGAAAATACTGTAAAAAGTTCCTCTCAATGTTTCCCTAATACTGCATGTGCATTTGCACAGCTGTAATTTTATACTACTCACAAATCTCAAAAAAAAAAGTAATTAATTAGCCTAGTAACCCTATAACAACTATAAACACACAGAAAAAAAAAAATTTGTGCAGGATTGGGAAAAAAAAACTCATCACACTGATGTACTAGAAGCAAATCACCTCCTCCACCTGTACCATCACACATTAAAGTTTTCCTAATTCACAGAGACATTTATTTTTCTTTTTTTTTTTTAAATCTAAACCCAGATGAAACAAAATTTCATTGCTATAAAACAACTCAGCCTTAAGTCAACTGCAACTTGCACTTTGCCCATTATTTTTAACTGCTGCGACGTGAAAAATCCTGTGAGCAGCGCCACCTCCTGGTTACCGGCCGCCGCCGCCTCTGCAAACGGAGGACCAGCTTCCCAGCGCGCGGGAAGAGCTGCACCTGCGCGCAGCTCAGGCGTCTGGCTGCCACGGACACCCGCGGCCGAGGTTTGCCCCGCGCGCAGCGCTGTGCGTGGGCGGCACGCGCGTGCCGCCACCAGCTCCACGGAACGTTCTGCCGCCCCGCTGGCGAAGCTCTGCTACCAGGAGGAAGCTGCTCAGCCGCCCTCGAAGGCGCTACTGCGAACTTCCCAACAGCCTGGAGGTTCTCCTGCCCCTTTGATAACGATCGCTAACAGGGCTGGACTTCAGACTTCAGCAGGTAATTACAGAGCTCCTCGAATTCTACTTTGTTCCTAAAACATCACCGCTTTCACAGTTGACCAAATAATTATGTCAGAAGAACTAGCACAGACATTTACACGTACCACAAGAAAATGCTGACAAGCGTGCTCACATAACCCTCCACCCACTTTTCTCTTTAAAATTTTCCTTGCATATTCAGTTTAGTATTAACATACTAGAACCAGCACGTGAAAGTTCAGCTTTTTGTGTTTTGATTTTCAGTGAAAGTAAATACCTGAGACTATTGAATCACAAACCTCTCTAAGTGACTTATTTCCATATCTAAACTATTAAAAATCTTTCAGGATCTCAGCATCATGTCTCTCTACTGCAAAACTGTCATGGTCACTTCCATATTTATTTTTAATACATATAACTAACACGGGCCATTGTTTTGAAAAGTTATTTTACTTCGGCTTATTTTAGTACCATACCTAAATTAATTAGCAAATACCAGGAGAAATTAGTGAAATTACTCCTAAAGTTCTTCCTCGGGAACCAACCCTTTCTTGAAATACTGGATAATATTTTAAATTCATATTTGCATTTACAAAACCAAGATGTTTTAATTAATGGAGAATTATCCAAATAAATATCAACTAGCTCTGAACATTTTCAACTGAAACACTCTTGATTTTTTAAATATTTCCATCTTTCAACCAGCTATACTTTGTACTTTACAGAAATAAACTGATGCTGATTCGAAGAATGACAAGAATTTCCAATTTTTTCGAATGCTAAGCAAGTATTATCCTGCTGTACTTCACAGGAAAATGTAGGAAAGCTTAAGTCAGAATTCAAAAGGATGGTTTTGAGAACAACGCCCCACAAAGACTGCTATACTCAAGCAACCACAGCTGAAACCTGTACCCCAGCTTTAATGGGGTTGTTCTAATAAAATATGTCTATCAAAGCTACTTAAATTACACTGGTTTCATTTGGGAAATTGTATTATTATGAGAAAATTAACCTCTGAGTCAACGTTGCACCATTTCTGTTTGGGGAAAATAAACCAGGCAACGTTTGTGTGAACGTATTTCAGTTTCACCTACGAGTAGGTATGCGAGTCCCCTCCAGCCTCCCTACACCTTGCAAGTCTGTTCACCAGTGTGAACAGTGAGGCTGCAGCCAGCAGCTACAGCATCCAGCCATCACCTCCCAGTCCCGCTGCTGACATACGGGCAGCTTCTGCCATCGGCATTCAGACTGCCCCGGGACGAGCACCCTGACAGATCACTTGCATCTTTTTTCAGCATATACTGGCTGCCAAGCTTGCAAGCTACTTCTTGCCCTGCATTTTCTTGTACTTCAAAGTCAAACTAAGGTACAGAAAACTCTCATTAAAAATGAATGCCTCTAGGATAGGCACAATAATAACATTTAAAAAAAAAGAAAAAAAAAAAAAAAGAAAGGTAATGCAGATCCCTAGTTGTTTTGGGCTTTTCCCTCAATTGCCAGGCCTCTCTCCCACGTGTTCAGTGCTTCCAAGGTATCCTCTTTTCTCAGCCCAAACTGATGTTGCCGAGTAGATGTAACATCTGCTACAACAACACACCAAAACCAACCCAATGTAAAACCCACAGTACCACCAGGAGCCCTTACCTACAAAACTTTCCCATATAAACCTGAAACACACATGACAAAGCATAGGTAGTTCAGTCAAGAGCACAACACAGTAAACTGATTTACTTGCACGATGCTAACTAGAGAAGGAAAGTTGCAAAACCAGTTACCATGTGCAGAAGCTTCCAATAGTGCACAGCAACACTGGAGGCAGCATCACAAAACTGCAAGGGAAGGAAAAAAAGAAATAACGGCTTTAATCTCTGAAATTGGACAATGAGCACCAAGGAGCTACAATTTCTGCATTTGTGCTTTTATCTACTGGAATCAGTACCTGTAGTTTCCAGAATGTCTCATACTAACAAAAGCTGAGCATCTGCAGAGATCAGCTAAACATAAGACGTTTTGAGTCTTTCTGGAAGAACTGACAAACCGAAGGTGACCAAGAACATGAAATTCAGAGGAGAGGTTGTCCGAACTGAATTTACCCAAAGAAATGGGCAAGGCCTGCTTTGATTTCAACAACAAGGTTTTAGTACTAGCCAGTGAACACGAACTGAAGTAACTAGCGGAAAGCCTCAAGAAGGCCATGGGACAGGCAGCCTGATTACACACGCTTTCATTCCTTCTCAACACCTTTCATCATATATGAAACCTATCTAGCACTTTCATGGCCCAAAATACCTTCCAGCTAGGTATCAGCTTTCCCGAGCCTACAGATTTGTCATTTTAGTTACGTTATTAAACCTTATCTCATTTTTATCTTACTTATTAAGTGCTACAGTTGTTTATGTTGTCTAACTAAAACTTACTTTTCCTCAAATCGTTGCTGTTGTCTAACCGTGGTATTTGCTGAGCTTTGTTAGGACATCATTGGAAAAAAAAAAAAATTCCATTTCTTACTGAGGGAGACTTAGTTACACCCTGCAATTCCTGTGTTACAACCCAGGGCCGTAGCAGGTCTGTGATTCCCTCGGACAAAATTAAGGTGAAACAACACCAAACAATCCATTTAGTATTTTAGTTAACTTTCAGTGGAATGACTTAACCACGAAAACTTGGAAAGCATGAAGGGGTCGATAGCCGGGGCTCTTCCCAGAACATTTCTAAGAAGGAAAAGGAGAAGGTGGAAAAGAGAAAGAGAGGGAAAGAGCTCTTGCCACCCTCGGGTCCAGCGACACCGAGGACAGGCAGGCAGGTGCACAGGTACCCGCAGCCATAACGATCTTCCAGGGTAGTTGGCAGCTGGGGGGGCAGGCAGGGGGTCACAGTCAGCTCCCTGAGGCCGGGTCTTTTATAGTCTCAGCCCCGCCTCCAGTTACGCCCCTTGAAGACCTGTATGGTCTGGTTCCAGAGAGTTCTGAGCCCTCTGCGCAGGCGCAAAGCAGGCACTAAATGTGAGGGGGGGTCGAAAGCCTCTTCCCCAGATGACCGCTGTGTGACCCCTGGCCACATATGGCAAGTCGTTATGTAACAGGGGCCTGAGGGGCTTCAAGTCCCTCTCCACCTCCTGTTACCTGCTCCTACCTGCACCCTGCCCACAGCCACAACCATGTTTGAGACGTCAGTGCACGTTAACTCTTTCAGTCCCTAACATCCTCAAGCACCAACACCAATCCCAACAGCCCACTCAAAACTGTTTACCTGATCTTACACAGCCATGTCTGCAGACCTCACAAGAAGCCCTTCCTGTCCAGCCTGCAGAAAGAAGGTTCTTCAGAAAAGGAAACATTGTGAGCAGGTTAACCATCTCATCTTGTAGTCACAGCTTCAACAATTCCCAGACGGGATGTCAGGGGTCCCTGCCAAAACTTCCATCGCACTGCAGACCCCTTAGCCTACACTGGTGAAGAGGAGATTTAGAAGAATAAAAGACTAATCAGAATAATAAAATTATTAAATATATAGCCTAGCAGGAACCCTGCCTAACAATTTAACTCTTATGTGAAAATATAAACTACTAACCTTGAGAGAAAGAACAGTAGAGTCATAAACTTAACATAACGAGATACTTTCAGGATGCTCTAGGCAGGAGCTAAGATAAGTCAGATGGGAACATCCTGAGGGGGTACAGACACACTGGCTGAAACCAAGATAAGGGGACTTAAGAAGTTTAGAACCAACTGATAGGGTGGAATAACCAAGGAAATTGGAAACCAGCAAAGACAAGTAAGCAAGAAACCACCCTGGCAGCAAGAACAAAGCAGGACAAAGGTTTGAACCCACACAGCTGGACACAGGGATGAGGAGAAAAACGACCACCAGAGAGACTACGGCTCCTGAGAACAGACACAGGATGGACACAGAGACCGGGGAATAACCTGCCGTGGGAGGAAACTTATGATAACAATTAATTTATTGGAAACCTAATGAATATACAACCAAGTCCACGGGAATTCTATGAATATGTGTATCTATGATACATAAATACCGTACCTGTTCCTTAACACGTTGCACACGTTTGGAGGAGCGATCCCCCGTGTGCGCAGCGCTGTAATAAAGAATACCTGCTTAATAGTTACATGGACTATTAAGTTTCTTTTATCATAGCTTTTTTGGCTTCACTGGACAGGGGCTTCTTTCACCCCGCCAGAAAGACACCGCTGCCCAGTAAAGCCTCCACCACCCCAGTTTAGCCAGCTGCGCATGGATTCAGGTGCAAAGGACACCCACTGGAGACATGGAGGCAGGTCCCACCCGTGTATCCCCAGCACGTGTCTCCGGGCTGGGTGCACGACGGGGCCTCTCCCGCAGGGGGAGCGGGCGGGACGCGCACAGGGCAGGTTTACATTTCTCTGCCTGCCGGCCTGAGGGGATCGCATTGTAACACCTTAACGCCGCCGTCAGGAGCCATATAAACCAGCCACAACACCGCGGAAGCCCTCAGGAAACAGCCAGATCCCCCGCCCGCACCGGGGTTCAGCAGGAGGGAAAGCGCTGCAACGGGGTTGTAATTCCCTGCGGCCGCTCCGGCCCCGCCATCCCAGCGGGGGAAGAGGAGGGTAAAGTGCCAGGCCGCTCCCCAACGGCCGCCTCGCCCTGCGCCTCGCACCACCTACAGGGGGCGGCAGCGCGCATGCGCGGCGGGGGAAGCGGGGTTTCCCCTTCCCTTCCGCCGGGCAGCGGGAGCTGCGCGCGATGGCCGGCGGGGTGAGGCGGCGGGCGCGCGCGCGCGCGGGGAGGTGGGGGGGGGGAGGGTGCCGGGCGCGCGCGGCGGAGTGTTCGCCGGGGTGTGCGGCGGGGCCCGCGCGGCGCCCGCAGCCCAGCACGAGGGAGGCCGAGGCGGGAGGGGGAGCCCGGCCCGGCCCTGGCCTCGGCGCCGGTGACCGGACGTGCGGGGAGGCTCTCCGCGTCCCGGGGTTGCGGGCCCTTGCCGATTTGTTTGCTCCCGCCCGCTGCAGCGCCAGCGGAAATCGGGGTGCGGGGGGTCGGCCTGGCGTCTCTTTACCCCTGTCCAGCGCGTTTAAGGCGTGCGGCAGGAATCGGTGCCGTTATTTGCGAGTGGGAGGGCCCCGCGGTAACCATTTGCAGGACTAGGAGCGAAAATACATGCGTTGCTCCCCGCCGTGTGTTATGACTAGCCCCCGGGCACGTTTTCTGGATCTGAGGGTTCGGCTTGTGTGCTTAGGCTGTTTTGTTAGTCGCGGGGATGGAAGAACAAGCAGCAGACCTTGGGCCTGCATGGTTCCCTATGGGCTTTGGACAGATGTGACTTAATAAGCTTGAAGGAAAAGAAAAACATAACTTTGCACAGGGGCCTGTGAAGACGGTGGCTCCTCTGCGCAGGTTCGGTTGCTACACAGGGGGGTACAGAGGGTACTGTCAGCTGAGGTGGGTGGGCTGGGGGAAATAGGTAAGCACAGTTCACCCTCTGTGTTTTCTTCCTGTGACTGTTCAGTGGGAGAAAGAAAAATGCATGGATATTTGGGAAGATGCCACTTCCCAGCAAGAGCGATCCTTGAGGCCGCTCTCCAGCGGCGCTACCGGTCTGTTTTCAATAGACCCTGGATCCTGCTTGCTCTCCAAACCATTGCCTGGAAAGCTTGCTGCCTTGCTTTCAAAACATCACGATCGTCCAAACTTACTTAATACTGCTTTAATTTCTGTGCAGCTTTTCAGTGCTCTGGTGTGAGCAAGCTGGGTGGTCTCTGTTGTCTAGATGCTGAAGGCTGTTCTGGGCCAGCAGTGGTTTCAGAGAGGACGGGACAGCTGCTGTCACTGCCAAAAGCTCGGTTCCATCTTGAGTGATGTAGCTGATCATGTGTGTAGCAACTCAACAGTTGCGTTCCTGTACTAATAGATTACTAGAGAAATTTAAGAACTGGTGAAAGTTGGGGTTTTTTTCGATTGTTGGCTTCAAGATGATCAGCAAAGCAACAGTGGAGAGCTTTGAATATCAAAAGGTCAGAAAATAGAACTTTTCTGATATCCACTCTGAGTAGTCCAGCAGCTTTTATGGCTGTATGAGCTGATTGCATTTTCAAAAGGCAGCTTCCTTGCAAGTTTCTGAATCAGTTACTATTTCAAAATACACATCCAGATGTGTAATGTTAGTTTTAGGAAGATCTAAATTTATCCTGTAAGGAGACTTTTCTGCTTAACTAAGCTTGTGGAAATTCAGATTTTAGGAATGTGCGGTCTCCTGTGTGAGATGAGGGGAGGGTGAGTGATAGACTGAAAACCAGTAAATGATTTACCGAATAATTTACCTCTTGCACTTTGTGCCTTGAATTTAGATTTTCTGGCAAAATCTTTTATACACTTAGAGATTATGACCCAATGCTCATACTGTGACTCCACAGTTAGTTACTATGTCGCACTTGGTGCATTTTTACAATATTTACCCAGGTTATAAAAAGCAGGGCAAGGGGAATCCATGGTTCTAGGGTGTTTCTGTCCAATCTAGGCCCCTGCTGGCTGTAGGAATGGGTACCTGTTTTCTGTTACAAAACTTCAGGCCTTTTAGGGTTGGCAGTATTTATTTTAGCAAGTTTACGCCAAGGTAAATGTCTGCATTTCAGGTACAGTGAAGGTGTTAACTGGTTCTGGCAAAGTCCAGTGCTGTTTATTGTGCAAGAAAAATCCTACAGAAAGTCATAAACTACCCATTATTTTTTCCTGTGCACGCAGGAATCAGACCTGGCAAGCTCAACACGTGGTCTTGGTGCTGGTTTTTTTTTTCCTTCCAGGCAGTGAAATATCAAAAAGGCTGAATGACTGTATGTTGGTCTTGGGATTTTGCAGTAGTCCCTTTTCAGTGATTCCATGGGAACACCACAGCTAGTTTGAATGCACACGATGTCATTCTTCTTATATCAGTTTATAGTGCATTCTGTGAAATGCTTCATCTTTCCAGTTGTCGTAACAGTGCCTGTTTGCATGGAAGAAAATCAGTGCAAGTCTTCTGGTATAACTGAATTATTCCAAGATACATAGATGCTGTTCTGGAGTAGATTGCAAAGGGATTTGTTCCAAAGCAGTCTAGTCTGCAAAAGCATTCCTCATCACGTTTTGTGTACATAAGGTCTTGAATTTAATTTCACAACTTGTCTGTGTGTCCTGCAAGAAGCTATTGCATGTTGCATTTGCTGAAAGATGTTGTGTCTGCCAGAAAGCAAAATTCAGATTATTTGATACCCTGCCTGCTTTGTCCTGAAGGACAGACCCAGAGTCAATGCTTTGTGAAACTGACTTCTAAGGGTACTTTACCCTTGCAGTGCTTGAAGCTGCTCTGGATTGTACTGCTGTAGTGCCTGCTGGTTTCCTCAGTCAGTTGTGGATATGTACCTGTTGGTAGGATTGGGTTTACAGATCCACAAATCCTGCTCTTTCATCCAGGCTCTGCACCATTTGGCTTGAAAACCTTCCTGGGATGTATAGGTGTGGTTACAGAGCAGGATTTGTCACAGTGCTGAGAGCAGTGAATGAAGACTTGCTAGTGGTAATCCACGCAGGCTCTGCAGAGGTGTTACTGCACAGTAACACGCTGACAATAACCGTATAGCAAAATCTGTCTGGTCCCTGTGCATCACTGGAGGGTTTTGCATGTCAGCTGTGTGCAGACACATCTCCTTGCCAAAATCCTACTTGGAAGCCGTCCTGATAAGGACCAAGAAATTCACTCTTTACGTGGGTCTCGGACCATGGCTATCTCAGTGCAGTATTTGAGTCTCTCCTAAGCACTCCTGGATTTATTGCATTTTTTGCTTAATAAGAGAATGACATCCGAATTTCAAATCTTGGTTCACTCACTATTATTTAGCTTCCTGAAAGCAAATGTAGGGCAATTAAGCCTTTGTGTTGAAATTACAGATTTCAGATCTGGCATTTTTTCCAAAAGCCAGTAGTGTTTCTCTCATTTTCTCACTTGGCTGAACAAGAATTATTTAAAACAAAACACACAACAGATGTCTTCTTTTTGTTGCTGTTATCTTTTAGGTTATTAAATGCAAGGCTGCTGTTGCCTGGGAGGCCGGTAAACCTCTCTCTCTTGAGGAGGTGGAGGTTGCTCCACCAAAAGCCCATGAAGTTCGTATCAAGGTAATTCAATTAATTGTTAGCTTGTTGTATTTTGGAAGACTAAGTATTAAAGCTGAACAGTTTGTGTACCAACAGAAGAAATGTTGAATGGATAGCAGTAGTTCATTAGTATCTCAGCTAGCTTTACAGAGAACAACATTAAGGTATTTAGATCTTCTGTTTATGAAAAACACCTTTAATTTCTACTGCTCTCACTTCACTGTCTGGTCTAGAGATCATGGCTAGCCTTGGGGATCAATTCCAGTTGTTACAGACTAAGCTCCCACAAAACATCTGAGCTAGGAACACCCTTGATCTTGGTTGAAGGGCAGCAGCTTGTGACCTGCTGCAGCAGTGTAACATGCTGGATTTTATTTCAGTCAGGCTGTAAGTTGCTGGCTGCTGAGCTGTGACTGGTCTCTTGGATTCCCCATGCCCAAGTCTCTGATTTGATCAGGACTTTCCAGTAGCCGTTATCTGCCAAAAAGTATACATGAAGGTGAAATTTCTCTCTATGGAAAGGGTCTCTGCATGATGCTTAAGACTTAAACTGGATTTATGCAGTACTGAGAGTTCTGTGTGGTCTTTCTGCTAATTTTACCTTTAAGAGACTAACTTCAAATCTGAGATGCCAGTCTACTTTGAGATAACTTGGAGTACTGATTTCTAGATTTAGGAAACCAGATGTCATCTTCTACGTGTTTCAACATCAGAATTTAGTTGATGGAACTGGGAAAAGATATACTATCGTGACTTTACTTTTTCAAAGTACGAAAAAGTGCCTTGACTTGCTGCTTCTGTGCCTTGCCAGGAGTGAACTTATGTTGGCTGTATCACAAGCGCTGCCAGGATTGGCGAATTTATTAATTTATCCCAGCAATTGTTGTGAATTTTTGACCAAGAATTAATATTTAGATCTGTGCTACTATTCTGTTCTTCAGGGTGCCTCTGATTATATATTTCTTCACAGATAGTTGCCACTGCTGTCTGTCACACCGATGCCTATACTCTGAGTGGTGCTGATCCCGAAGGATGTTTCCCTGTGATCTTGGGTCACGAAGGAGCAGGAGTTGTAGAGAGTGTTGGGGAAGGAGTAACCAAAGTAAAGCCAGGTAAGAAAATACCTTACAAGTTTTCTGACTTCCTTTTTGCTTTACTACAAGGTCAAATTGGGCCACTGAAATGCTGTATTGCAGGAGTTAATATAATGATTCTGGGGTGTATGGCTGTGTAGATTTCTCTTTGTGAAGTACAACGCTGATCTATTCAATGTGCTCTTGGTTTAGTGCTTGAAAGATCCCAGCATACCAATTTTACTTGAAATTGGACCAGTATTGTTAGAAGAGGGTTTTTTCCAAATGATAGTTGTTACCTGTTGTTTTAATTAAAGGGCTTTAAAATGTTTAATCACATTATTTACTGTTGGTTTGGGATTGTTTGGTTGTTTGTTTTTTTTTTTTACAATAGCATCCCTATTTGTTCTGGAATGATGAACTTCTGATCAACTGTCTCTGCTCAGACATGAGAAAAAGTGTTTAATCTAACACTCTCTGTAAACAATGTTATTCTATACTGTAAGCAGTTTTTAATGCACAAAGGTTTTAAGTGAACACAAACTCACATAAAACCAATGAAAATGTAGTAACTTCAGTTTTTTTCCTAATGTCTTGCTTGACTTAATAGCTAGCCACGGAGTATTTTTTTCCTTTTTCTTAGGGGACACTGTTATCCCTCTGTACATCCCGCAGTGTGGAGAATGCAAGTTCTGTAAGAATCCCAAAACAAATCTATGCCAGAAGATAAGGTCTGTATGCTTTTTATCTTCTCACACTCTTGACATCAAAAGTAACTGACAGGAGTTATCTTTGAAAAGTAAATCTCTTGATGCTTTATTTAGTGACTTGGAAAGTACGTGGTTTAAGGCGTCAGTTATGCACTACTGTCTGTTCTTCCTTAAAACATCTTTTCCTTTTTGCCCTTAAATAAATCTGTTTCTCTTTTCTCATGTACAGGAAGGTGTAAACTGCTAGCTTGTGTCCACAGCTTTGAAAACATAAATGCTCTGACTCTGTATTTAATCCTTACTTAAGGGAATTACTTCAGGGAATTAAGCTCTTGGACCCAGCACCAATGCTGTCAAGTGGTACAGAATTATACAGAAAACTCTTCTTTTTTTCCTTTTTTTTTTTTTTTCCCTTAACACCTGTTTCCCAGCTAAATTTGCATTTCCCGTTCTTAAAAAAAAAAAGTCTCCCAAAACGAAGCAAAAACGTCCAGTGACACAACTGATAGGTGCTGCGCAAGGGAAGTGTACTGAAGAAGGTGAAGATGGGAGTGTGGTACTGTGGCACAAGCAGTTAGCACTGGGCCAGCAAGGTCAACATGTTGATAAAACTCCATTTCTTTCAGTGCTTCCATGGAGGAATTAACAGCATGAAGCTTTAGGAGTTTAGCATGTAATTCCTGTGAACACCTGGGTTTATTGGAATGATTTAAAAATAATGGTGCAAGTATGCAACTGCATCTCTGTGATACTTAACAGATACTGTCTGGTGAGAGCATTTACTGCTTAAGACTCTGACTATACTTTCCTGTCTTTGCCTTAAGAATTACTCAAGGGAAAGGACTCATGCCTGATGGTACCAGCAGATTCACCTGCAAAGGAAAGCAGATTTACCACTTCATGGGGACTAGCACCTTCTCTGAGTATACTGTGGTGGCTGATATCTCAGTAGCCAAGATAGATGCTGCAGCACCTCTTGATAAAGTGTGCCTGCTAGGTTGTGGCATCTCTACCGGCTATGGAGCTGCTGTTAACACTGCTAAGGTAAAGGCTGTGGTTGCCTCTGGCTTTTCTCTGTAACTATATTATGGCCAAAGTACACAGATATCGTAGCAACTAGATTAGGACTGTAAATGTGATGTACCAAATTTCTGTTTCTCCTTCCTCGTCAACTGATGAAGTTTAGCTAAGAATTTCTACTTCTCCATAAAGGCCATATCAGGTTAGAAAAGCCTGATGCCTTTTAGTATAAATCCAGGTAGCGGATTCTGCGTCCCTTTTGATACCAGCTGCACATAAATTACTTTTCCAATTCATCGTAATCTTCCTGCAAGTCATTCTGGTAGTTTGAAGCTCAGAGTGAGGCAGAACTGGTAGGTGACTGCATGAGTCTAAGACAGGTTATGGGAATTTTTTTTTTATTATTTATTTTGCCTTTGCACAAAAAGAAAAGCTCAGTACCTGAAGAGCTTTTGGATGAAACTCCTGTAGAGTTTCCCTTACCTAAGTGATAAAGTGTTATATCCATATATATTTGCATCTATGTTTCCTTCATTACAGACTTGTTAACCTGTGTTTCCCCCTCATATGGGGGATTAATTTTCTCTGTGTTGCTCAGGGCTCTCTTCTTATTCTTAGGTGGAACCTGGCTCTACGTGTGCTGTCTTTGGTTTAGGAGGAGTTGGGCTGGCAGTTATTATGGGCTGTAAAATAGCAGGAGCATCGCGGATTATTGGCATCGACCTTAACAAGGAAAAGTATGCCAAAGCCAAAGAGTTTGGAGCTACTGAGTGCATTAGCCCTCAAGACTTCAAGAAGCCCATACAGGAGGTGCTGGTTGAGATGACTGATGGTGGTGTAGACTACTCATTTGAGTGCATTGGTAATGTTGGAGTCATGGTGAGTGTTTGCATAATAATGATCTATAGAGGGAGGGGATAACTAGCTGCTACTTAGTTGTTTAGCTAAATAGCAAAATGAGCTGCCTGTTACAGAAAACGTGTCATACTAATTTATTTATTTTTAAAATATCAATGATAACTGCTGTGACTAAAAAGGCAAATTTACATCCAATCCTAATTATGTAATGAAAGCAGATGCTACTTCTTAGGTCGAAAATGGCACTTATAATTTAAAAACTTTTTTCCTTCATGGGAGTTCTTTGAAATTCTGAGCTTTCATATGTTGACAGTTGAAAAATTAACAAAACCCACATAAAATATATTGTACAATGAACAGTAAAATCTCAAGGACCACTTGGTATCTCCCTAATTCCCCAAATAATTAATTTAACCTTCGGAGATGCAGACATATTACTAAATGTAAGGACAGATTTTCAGGAATTACAACAGCATTCCTTACCTGTCAGTAACATGATCTACATTGTCTCTGATTATAGTTTATCCCAACTGCCAGTGGGAGTTCAGAGTGACTTCTGTGGAAGACAGATAGGATATAAAAAGAGCAAAGTGAATCTTTAACAGTATAAGTCTGAACCAATGGAAAATTTTAAGTAATTTTCAGTGTATTTATTATTCCATACATACTAATGTGGTGATTCATTAACTGGGGGAAAGGAGGTGCAACCTGTGCCAGTCCAGGCAGCATAAACATTAGCAATGAACACTTTGCTTTGTCTTATCCATCTGTGAAGAGGGCTGCCTTGGAAGCCTGCCATAAAGGCTGGGGAGTCAGTGTGATAGTCGGAGTAGCTGCTGCTGGTCAGGAGATCTCCACACGGCCGTTCCAGCTAGTAACCGGGCGGACATGGAAAGGCACTGCGTTTGGAGGTAACTGTCTTTTGATATGGGGATAAAAATAATGTACTATGGATTAAAGGTGGGAAGAAGACACTGCCTTGCTTTTGCTTGTGCAAGAAATTTACTACTGACAGGCTATTCATAAATGCTATGTTGACTTTTCCTAGAATTATAGAATACTTTGGGTTGGAAGGGACCTTTAAAAGTCATCTAGTCCAACAAACCTGCAAGGAGCAGGGACATCTTTGACTAGATCGGGTGGCTCAGAGACTTTTAAAATCTGATGTTCCTACAGACAGGCTAGAAATAAACACATTGGTATGATATCTCACATATTTTGAAGAGAGAATATAACTGTATGCTATTTAGTACTAAAGGACTGGGGAGGGGCTGGAGGGATTGCTTTGTCACCAAGTGAAGGTTTGGTTCAGTTTGGTCCAGTGAAAGGACCTAGTCCTTGGGGAGATGGGAACTAACATAAACATGTTTGTGTTGCTTAATCACTGAGCAAATTGTGGGGTTAACATAGGAATGTGCTATAAAAAGCTTTAACATAAAAAGCAACAAGTACTTGATAGACTTTTTCTGCTGTTGAACCAAAAACATGATGAGACTTTTACAGTTACTTATAACTTGGGGATTCAGTAATTGTTGAAGTTCATGGAAATATCCAAACTTGATATTATTTACACTGCCCTTTTCCCAAGTAATAGAAAACTCAGTTGGGTTATAAAGATACAGAGAGGCTGGTAGAGATGCCTTGTGCATGCTTTCCTAGTTGAGGGCTGCTGTTATGTTGAATGCTGATATACCTAGTGAAAGGTTGGTGTGCTTATGTGTTTGGATAATGTGTGCTCTTGTCAGACCTAGCTGTTCTCTTGCATTCCTTGCTGCCTGCCCAGAGCAACAGGGACAAACATGTCACTGATCTCAGTTCCTTTTTGTATTTATCATGGAAGTGCCTGTGTAAAGGTTGTATTTTTTTTTTTCTTTCTCTGTTTTCTGCGGTGGGTGGAAAGAAGAAAAACAAATGCATGCTTTCTGTCTTTCAGGCTGGAAAAGCGTAGACAGTGTACCGAAACTGGTGACTGAGTACATGTCCAAAAAGATCAAGGTTGATGAATTTGTGACTCACACCTTGCCTTTTGACAAAATTAATGAGGCTTTTGAGCTGATGCATACAGGAAAGAGGTAATGTTCATAATACTGAAAGGTGTAGAAGACATTTCTTGTTAAGACACTGTCAAAATATAGCTTCCCCGCTCACTGTCATGTTTTAAACAGGGAGGATAAAGGCTGACATATACACATAGCTTCATTCAGAGAGAAACAAATACACTTTCTCTGAGCTTCTTTGCACATGGCAAAACACAGGCAGAGAGTAAAAAGCAAGGAACAATGTATAAGGGAAATAACACAAGTACGTAAAGTGGATAAAGAGGACAAGTTAGTCTTAGAATGTTTTAGCAATGTTAGAAGCCTTTCTCAAAAAAAGAAATGTAAAGAATCTGAAGGGGAGTTCATATTAATACATTTTTACAAGTCATTAAGCTATTAGTCTGTTTTAATTAAATAGTAGATTTGGGTATATTTTCAAACTATTTAGGATAGATTATCAGCACAGTCACTTGGAATGATCTTTTAATGTGCTACCTTTTAAAATATTTTTTTTTCTCTAGTTCGAACTGGGGTAGAACTTCTATGTGATCGGTTTGTGCTTTTTAACGCACAGCAGTTTCTGCCTTTATTAAGATCAACGGCAGTTTGGAGTGTTCACACTGCAGACTTATGCCATAGCTGTATTGAACTTCCTAGTGAGGGTCCAGCTCCACTGCATATTGAAGTGACCCTACTTGCTGGTAAAAAATCTGCTGGATGTGTGATGAGCCTCGCTGCCCTTACAGCAGTATACTTTGCAAGTAGTGATCAACCGGCAAAGGCAGAGCAAAGTAGGGTATTCTTATCAGAGGATGTGGTGGGTGATCTTTGTAAAGCCGAGTATGGATATAGGCACGGATGCGCTTGAGGGAAAATGGGGACCAGTGTGGGGATACTGTGGCAGAACTTGTAGCCGCAGGTTAAAATCCAACACAGAAAAGGGGAAAGGATTTGAGAGTTTTAGCCTGAGGTGTGTTAGAACTTCTCCTGCTGTGTCTTTTCAAGAGCAAGCCTTTTCTAAATGAGAGTTTTAATGAGGTGCTCTGTAATCTGTTGGAAATTCAGAGACTCTTAATGAGATAGCTACCAGTGCCTCTAAGAGTAGAAACCAGCCTATTAGTAGTCTAGGTCACGTAATTTTTAAGAACGTGTTTTGAATGAAGGGAAGAATCAGCAGGTGGACAAAAGAAAAAAATTGAGAGATGTTCTAGTAAAAAAGAAAATGTCTTCCTGCATATTTGCACTCTGTTTATCCATATTTAGGTCCATCTGCACATGAATAAATAGTTACCAGCATTATCTCAAGAGACCATCGTGGTCTTTGTATTTGATCTCAATCCGTATTGATGTATTGTATATAACTTTCTCAAAAGTAATAACTTCATCTACTTTCTCTCGTATGTATTCCTATTTTGGATAAGTCAGTTAACAGTAACTGCATTTATCCTTTTAAAATTGGAAAGACTGCATCTATGCAAATTTCATCCAGCAGTTGATCCCCTTTCCCAGTTACAAACTTTTGTATCATTTAAGTGCTCTATTGCTACATGAGCATATCCTATGAAACTAATAATGAAAGTTCCTTAAAATTCTCAAAGCAATCAAAAGAGGGAATGTATTAATGTTCCTGAACAATATTCTTGGCTAGCTACTGAAAACTGACACTCACGTAGTTTGAAAAAGCTTCCATTTTGATTATATCTTACTGAGGTAGAGACTAAAAAAAAAAACCAAAGGCAACAAGCATTACTAACCCATTCTTATACGGGATTTTTAATAAATATTATAGGCATAAGGGTAACTTCATTCTTATAAGAGATAGAAGTTAAGTTAAAGTACGTTCCTGGTTCTGGCAGTTGTCTCAGCAATGAAAGGGAGGGGAAGGAAGGAGTGAAAAATGAACTTACTGGTAACTTTTTTTTTTTCTTTTCTATTTTAAGCATTCGAACTGTCCTAAAGCTTTAGAGCCAAATGTGGACCTTCCAGTTGGCCAGCAGCATGGTAACTGTCCTCTTATAATGGAATTTCTGATAATGGGTAGAATCATGAAAATGAAAACTCACTGGGACTAGGAAGACAATGTATCTTAGAGTGAGCATGCTGAATATTAAATAACAAAAAACTGGTAACCACTGAGTAGTGTTACATAATTAGCACTGGTTGTGGAAGTTCTATTTCTGTACTTGTTCTTCAAATTCAGTAGT
Source organism: Chlamydotis macqueenii (assembly GCF_036417535.1). NCBI lineage: Eukaryota > Metazoa > Chordata > Aves > Otidiformes > Otididae > Chlamydotis > Chlamydotis macqueenii. The sequence goes on from NC_141559.1 coordinate 28,978,158, forward strand.
GCCTAACTCTGTCTACTCAATAAAAGCTAATTTCTAAACACAGTGTTGGAATTATTGAGCACTAAGACTGTAACTATGATTGCTGTGTCCCACTGTTTTTCTCTAGTGATTTCACGTTGTGTGTGTTCATAGTGAATGATGTGGGATTCATTACACAGGCAGTTTGTTAAGCACAGCTGGGCTGAGAAGCAGCTGAGGTGTGCTGTAACTGTACTGACAGAGTGGCAAGAACTGCAACAGCTGTCAAGCTTCTGAGTCTGTTCTGGGGCCACAAAGGATGTACCATCTAGGTATACCTTGAAGCCAACTGTAGAGCACGTAGAGCAGACTGTGGTGGTATGTACGACCTAAGTGTCCAGGTGTACCCATGTTCACTTGGGAAGTCCATATTCTGCCCCATATCCTGTTTGGCTCATTACAGTAGCTGTAGGCAGGCCTGTTGTAAAGATGACAGCATAGAGTACTCTAGGCGCTTGCCTCAGTGGTATCTTCTAAGACCTCAGTAGCACAGTTTTTTCATTTCTTTAAACTTCCTGGCAATTGAAGCAGCCTTTGCAGCCAACACTTAAGAAACAAACAGCATGGGATTATTCCCTCTTTTTAGCTAGGAACAGGATCCTGCCATTGAAGCAAGGAACGTTGAGGGGTGCACGGGAACAACAGTAAACGGCCTTGTGTGATGAAGGCTTCAGGGTTTTGTGGGATTTATTTGTTTTGGTTTTTGTTGGAGGAGGAGAGGTTAAGTCTTTATCTTGGAGTTGCAGGGTCTTTTCTTTCCTATAGTTTAAGTGCTCTGACTGAATAAAATTTCTTTAAATTGAAACTTGGAACAAGTGCCACAGGTAGAGGAAAACACAAAGGACCAGCCAAAAATGGACTGCAAAGCAGAGGCAGAAAGGCTACCTAGTTAAAGAAACTTTATATCCATAAAATATCAGTGCTTTTCAGTGAACCACGAACACTGATGATTAAAAGAGAAGTTTCATGTTTTAAGGGAGCCTGGTCAAAACAATTGTTACAGGGAACTCAAAATGCAGACAGTAATCTTATTAGAAGAAATTCCCTCTCACCACTAACAACTGCCTTACCCCAAGATGCTGCTATACCACAGAGACAATTACATCTTTTTCATTTGTCATTGTAAAGATATCCCTAGAGCATTCTGAAAATAGCTGAGGTTGCTGCATTGGTAACTTCATTTCAGACAGAGTAAACAACAAAGTTAAAACTCCTTTGAATGTCATTAGAACTCAATTTTGAGCATCTGGAAGAAATAAAAAGTGAATTTGTACCTGGAAAGTGAGCCCTCTAATACGGCAGTAAAGTGATTCTCAGTACCTTGTAGCTCCAGAAACCCTGGCTGAACATTAGAGAATGCAGTAGAAAACTTGCCGTCAATAAGCCATTCCAGCAAGAGTACTCTATTACTACAAGATGGTATCAACAGAATATTAGCTCAACATCTTAACAGAACTACCCCCCCAACAGGATCTATCAGATTTAAAATATTTATACCATAATAGTTGTTCCTCTAGGCTGTACAGACTAAATCAAGACCGTACAATTATGTTGTCTGCGTTACATTGTTAGAGAACCTGCACCTTAGAGTGTTTGTGAAAAGCTACTCTTACACTACCCAGGGTAAGGCAACAACAAAGACACTTAGTGATACCACAGCACTCAGGTCAAAGACTTGCAGCTCCTTCCCAGCCTGAAGAACTGATGTCCAAGCCATTATGTAGCAAAGTTTTCAGACTACTTTGTCCTGCAAAGGTCGATTGAATGGAGCATGTTTGAAGTAGTCTCTTTGAAGTTGCTCAGCTAACAAAGGGACTCAAACACAAGAGCCCGTTCGTGGTGATCAAGGTACTGTATTGAACTCCATCTTAACAACTGTAAGGACCTCAGTGGACAAAAGCTTTCCACCAAATGACTGTACATGAAAGGTGTATGTACTCTAATGGCTGTTGTATAAAAGATGCAGCTTGTCTTTTCTCCTCATGCTGTTACTTTTATTGAACATTAGCTACCAGATCTTCTCTTCTTAAATATTCATGTCAATTTGCAAAAACATCATGAAGAGTTTCTACACTCATATGATAGGAAAGGGAAAATAACGTCAAGAGACTGTTTTAGAAATAGCTGCAGGATTGTGTTTTTGGCAATTTTGTATACAATTCCTGAAAATCATTAGAAAGTAGATTTAATTTGTTTTGGTGTTTGCTTATTTTTGTTTTGTTGTTTTGGGGTTTTGCTTGTTTGTTGTTTTTTTTTTTAAGTGGATAGTAACTTCTGTAAGAATCAGAAATACATCCTTTCACAAATCCAGTCAGCACAAGTCTAGTGTGTCATGTTCAAGCAAAGTTAGAGCTAGATAGCTGAAAAAATAGCCTTTCACAGTATTTTTATTAAATAAGTTTTGTTCTCCAGGCTGATGTGCTGTCTCACATTGAAAGAACTGGTGTAGATGCTGACTAAGCTTTCCGCTTGTTTAAAAACACTGCAGTAGTATGAACTCAGTATAAACAGTTTTCATGCTGTGATTTCAATTTATAAGCAGAAATGCATAGCATCATAGGTTACCTATGTTAAAAACATTCAGTGTCAAATTTGGCTGTATTGGTGCAACAACAAAGAGGTATCCAAGTGGCATACATGCAGGTTTAAGGGTGATTTTTAACTGGTTGCATGCATCTACCAGTAGGGCTTGCACTACTGCAAGCAAACCTGGATATAATTGAGAGTCCTATGTTTGGTTTTGGATCAAAAAAAAAAAAAGTTATTTCTGTTAAAAGCAGCTGCAACTTTTATTACATAGACCAAAAATGAACTCCCCTCCCTCCCCATCATACACACATAGAAAAGGCAAGACCGTTGTAACCATTCAAGTGAATGATATGGTGGGCAGTCATCTCCTCAATACATTACACCTCATTCAGCACAGGTAATTCCACTCAAGTACTACAGTCTGTTTTGTTAAAATCTATACACACACGCACGCATACGCACGTACACACACTCTATATGCATCATTTCAGGTCACTTTACTGCATAATTAAAAGTAAGAAAGGTAATGAAAACATCGCAATGATACTCTTACAGCAACAGAGGTCTGAGGCACTCAGGGCAGAGAAGACATTTTCTGGCAAATTTGGTTATTTGGTAGTACACATGAGCCCAGTTCTACGAAGCACTAACCCCTTTCCCCCACCTAAATTCTGCAGTGCCAAGGGGAGCCAAGGGTATGCTGTACCTCATACGCTTGGATCTAATGTGGCAACAAATTCACCAGACACCTTGTAAAAGGTGTATTTTATGCCCGTGATTGTATGATTTAATGTCTGCATTGGTTTAACTGTTTCTTGCGTTAAACTGGTGTAAGACTAAGTCTGCAATGGGGTCTGAAAATTTTTTCATGACAATTCAGAAGAAAAAAATTCCCTCAGCAGAGACACCAATGATGTTGGAAAGGAAGTGGGCATGGAAGGGTAGAGAGGAGAGAGGCTTAATGAATCCACACTCCTTAACATGACAGTTTCCAGCTCATCATGACTCATTAACAGAAAATAAAGAGGTATATAGACTAAGATTGCCCACTGTATACCCAGTCCCAGAAAAAAAGATCAGTTTCTATAGCTGCCCCCATAAGACTTTCCAAAAGCATGAAACTCACTTAACTGAGAGGGAAAAAATGACCTGTTTAGAAATTACCAAAAGAAAATGAATACAGCATTGAAGGCGTTTCATTTTCTCACACTCAGACTTGTTTTGAGATATATACTCATTTCGCTTTAAGTCTTGCAAATCCCATCCCCCACAGCTGCTGTGGATTTACCTTTAAAAATGCCCCACAGTTAACACACACAGGGATTCCATGATTTGTGGGATCTTTTTGGTTCTTGTTTCATTCCTTTACCTAGGCAAATCTGATACATCAGCTTTACCAAGCTTTTGGAGCAGGAGACTGCCCACAAATACTGCTTCACCAAGAAGCAGCTTATTCCAGGGAGCTGCATATAAGACAGAAATTATTAATTTTCCCTGTAGGAAGCCCATACTATCAAATCTCCAGCAAGAGAAACATGTCCTGCCATTAACACAGTGTGTCATCTACAGTCGCAGTGACCACAGAGGCCGTCAGCAGAGATGGAGACAGAAGTAAAGGTAAGGGCAGCCTAATCTTGGCAACATGCATGTCTTTCTCCCTTCTGCCCCCTCCTCAACTGATAAACAAGGCCCAGCCCATTGAGAACAATATCTGCAAGAAGCAGGAGCAAGTCTTTGGAACTAGAAATGCTTAAAATCTCAGGTGCCACTCACATACCAAGAGAGACAGGGCACACTGAAGTGATGAAAAAAACCTGGATCCCAAAATACCAAGTCCCAGTGGGAAAGGTTACCCACACTTTTCTAGCTAATATCATGGCAGCAACAGAAGCAATTGTGGGTCTAATTGGAAGAAAGGTGCTAAAGAGATATTGAAGAAAAAAGAAAAATACAGTGTGAGTGTTGCAGGTAGGAGGAAAGCAGGAAATTCTTTAAATTCTTCTCTGCTTTTCTAGAGATTGGGTCAGGTTCTTCAAGATACTCCTCTTATCTACAATCACTGAGAACAAAGGAAATGATGAAATTGCTCTATTCTGTACTCTTAAAAAAATGCATAGTACAGAGACAAAAAAAAAAAAAATATATATATATGTATCATTCAGATCCACCAGCTCAGTCTAGACTATCACTGAGACATGAAATGAGGACGAATACTATCCAGCCGCCGGGTCAAGATCTCACAGCCTGTGTCGGTGACCAGAAGCGTGTGTTCAAACTGGGCAGATCGCTTTCCATCCCTTGTTACCGCAGTCCAACCATCAGGCCATGTTTCATCTTGCCAACCACCTAAAAACATAAATTATGACTTTTTGACTGTTTTTAACTAACAGTATCAGTTTCCCAAAAAGAAATGAAAAAAATCTATCAAGAATCTAGAATAGAACCAGCATCCTATTCTATCACTACTTAATAGTAAACAAGAGTAACCATTTTACTCTACTGCTAAATTGCTCACCTTCACAGATCATTGGTTCAATTGTAAATACATGACCTGGCTTCATGACTCCAACTGCCTTATTTTCTGCAATAAAATAAATACGCAAGTTAGAAAAAGTAGTCCCATCTTAGTAAATGAACGAATCCTTGTCCTAGAAGGATACAGCAGGAATACTGTGAAATCAGAAAAGCCCTTCAGAGATCACCCATTCATTTGTTCATTTTTAATTCTACATAAATCTTTCCCTTAGTTCTTTCCTTCTTCTCCAACGCTGCTATGTTTACTCAAGGCGCTTAAAATTAATTGCTGTCTTTCTTGCCGACAACTGGAGTTCAATTCCAGTTCTGTAAAAACACCAAACAAATGTAATACAGGAATTTCTGCAGACTTCTATGATGAAAAACCTCATTTAAAAAAAATCAATAAAAATAAGCAGCACTTAAGATTTTCAGATGAGGCTTGAAACCTCTTAATTTGTTTCCACTGAACCATTAGCTCCAATCAATTGTCAAAATATGACAGCAGTTAAGTAATCCTGTGATTCCATTTATGAAAGACACATTGCCCCCGTCATTACTCTGGGTAATGGGGTCATAGTGGTGTCAGGGTGATAATGCTGTATTTCTTTACGTAACATAAAAATGTAAGAAATGTCAAGGCACCCAGGACGATAATACTGGAACTTTTTGATGATATATACAGCAAAAATGTTTATGTGGAGGCACATGAACTGATGCACAGCACATCTCTAGGAGTGTAGTTTGACTGAAGAAAGGCTTCATTCAGCCCTTTTCCTCTGCCCAGTTTCGCCTTGAACAGCACTGCAGCTTAGATCTGACTCAGCCTGGCATGCAAGAGCTGGAACAAACTCCAGTACTGCACAGGAACCATTAGCTCCAACATCCTTCACTGCTGTGGACAATTTGCATCAGTTCTTACATACGGATTCCCCATCCCCTAGTCTACTCTAATTGTGTAAATTTATGAAATGGTCTAAATCACCTAGATCCTTTAAAAATCTCAGCCATCAAGCTGACAAAAGCAACCAGAACATTTTTCTTTTATTTAAAGGATCTTGCCTCTATCTCTATCATCTGCTGATATTTCTTGCTTTCAACACTTACATTTAAGTTACTGGTCTTCTGCATCTGAATGAGTTTTGCTCTTTACTCCCTGTAGTTTATACGATTTTATTAAATGATTTAAGGGCTTATAAAATGATGGTTTTGCTTTCAAAAATCCTTTGTTAATAAGCCAGAAATAAGAAGCAGCTTTCTTTTTTTTTCCCCTCCAAGAGTCTTTAAGTCCCTTAGGTCTTTCCACTTTGCTTTTGCTGTGAATCTGTATTTAAAAATACCTGAATAAAACCAGCATTTTCCTTTTTGGCAACAGACATTTTTGGCTCAATTAAAAAATAATAATAATCTTTTTAAAAGTTCAAAGTTCCCAACAGTTTGGAAAGGTAGTGATTTCCTTTTTCTCAGATTGCATTTTAGTGGTATAAAACTCCCTCCATCTCTAAAGAATCCAGATTTTCTTCATTTTACACGACAAAAAGTAAATACCACAAATTTATACTCTTCTACCCTATGATTAGCAGATTTTCTCTGTTCTCTGAAAAAAAATAACTTAGCAAGATGATGACATGAAAAGTCAGGGACTGATAGATTATAATCTGTAACTATAACCTGTGTTAAAGCTCATTAGGAGCTTGAACTCCTCCGATCTGACAGATGGAAGCATCTGCCAGGTCGGAGGAAATAAATGTCCTATTAGGGGAGCTTTGCAGCTGAAGTAGGTGTGAACTGTCTGTCACTGCTTCACGATATTTATTCTACCCTTAGCTGTCCACTGGCACTTACGCTTCTCTCCTTTGCCTCTCTAAACGCTGTTTCTTAGTTCTGCTAGGAAAAATTCTCACGAGGACATAGCCATTTCCAAAAACTAAAATTGAGAACCTGGTGGGGCAAGGTCATTCCTCCTCTCTACCACACACTACAAAGAAGTTTCCAGCGACACCAGATCACAACACTCAAATAAAGAAAAGTGAAACATAACAGCATCCAGATTCAGGCACAACAGCCATCTATACCATTCAAAAAGCCTTTTATTTACATCTGGAAATAGCAGTATGTTTTTGCTTATACCTTCTAAGGACAGAAACATTAGCCTATTCATGTCAGACAAGGATGTCTAAGGGATTATTTGGGAATCCATGCAAAAAAAAAAAAAGCATTGAGCACTTACCCAGTACAGATAAGAGCTAACACTAACTATTCGTGTACACATAGATAGTCTCAGTATATAATATATTCACCTTACTTAGGTTCATATGGTCTAGAGTTTAGAAAAAAAAATATTTCACAAGTGCAAAAATGCTAACTTGGTAGCTGTCAGGCAACATGCTACTTTATTAGAATATAAGGAAGAAGTAAATTGAGTGCATTCATTGCAAACCACTTCTGGTCTACGGGACATCCCAAAGGGAATAAATACTTACTGGCATAATGTGGCACATTAGGGGCCGTATGGAAAAGTTTATGGATTCCATGCCCACAGTAGCTCCGAACGACTGAAAATCCGTTTGCTTGAGCATGTTTCTGAATAATGTTTCCCAGTTCTCTGTACCGAACACCAGGTTTTACTGCAAAATTAAAAGAGATAGATGAAAATTTATAAAACTTTCCTTCAACATAACTAACCATCAAACACTCTAGAGCTCTGTAGCACTCATGGCTTGTGTGGCCATCTGTTCTAGCACTAAACTTCCTATAATCACTTAATCCACCAAGTGTAAGTGAGCATAATAACATGAGAGAAGGAGGAAACTGTCTCATGTAAAAGAGGAAATAAGAGAGAAGGAAGGATATTCCTTCACAAGAACACTATTTTCTTCTTTTTGTGGATGTAAGTGTTCATATATTAAAAGGATTTTGAAGTTTGAAATTGAAGACAACAAAAGATTTTCAAAGTACTTGGTAACTTGTCAAACCCAGAGTTGCAGTGCTTCTTTCAATGAACATATGAACTATATTTTAATATACACTTATCTCTCTACTACTACGTGAAAAGTGCACATAAAGAGGAAAAATGATTATATGTGAAGGACCAAGAAGGGGTCAAAAAAAGACAAAATGCTTATTCTCTACTCTTAGACAAGATTTTTAGTGGCAACGCTACAGCAAATAAGAATGTTCATATGCAGGACTAACTTTTTTGACAATCCTTTCAGGAAGTCTTAAAGAGTTTGAAATATTAAAATGGTGTGAAAAATTCACTTTGAGTACATGGACAAGGGAGCAATAATACCACAAAAGTAACAATGCCTCATCCATCAGCTAAGATGCATACCAAAAGCAACCTTAAGCCATTAAAAAGAAAAAAAAAAGAATGCCAATGCTATTTCAAGATCATTAACAACTCCTTAAATATATGCTGTTCCTTCAGGAGGCAGATGTTGTGTGATTATGTGGAGCCATCTTAAGCAGGGTTCACATGCACAGCTAAAACTTTACGTGAAGCAAGCCATTTAGTTCAATTCTCTGCTAATGTAAACAACTACAACTTAAATCAGTAAGCTGAATTTACAGAAAATAACAAGAAATTTAGATTACTGGAATGTGCATGCTTTTCCCAAAATACAAAAAAAAAAAAAAAAAAAAAGACACAGTGAGGAAGAGAGGAAAAGTTCATCTGTTGGTTTTGTGCTAAATAGCTGTGAAGTAGTACCATCTCCTGCAGGTCTGACCATACCAAGCAACTCATCTCAATGCAGCAAGGACCCTTCTGGTTCTCTCTCTCATGCAGCTCTGCTAGTCTAATGTCGAGAAAGCAAGATGATTTAAACAGGGGAGAGGCGACCCTTTTAAACAGCAGAGATGCTGCCAGAATCCCTACTAGCAGGGAATGTCTAAAACCCATTAAAACCTGTTACAGCATTTAAAAAGCTGGTGAAGAGTTATGCTGAGAATTTAAATCTCATTATAACGAACATAAAGGTGAATTTCTGTCATAGCTTACACATTAAAGGCAGGATATAAGAGATAAGAGACAACATACAGCAGCAAAGATAAACACTATTCTGATTTAGCTCTGAAAAACAAAGCGGTCATTTCAGAATAGTAATCTCACATACGCAGGTAATCTATATTCTTCACAGCTCAACTCTGCAGTATTTTCTTCATCGTACAATGCATACACAATACATCATTCATACAGATTTCTGTCTTTTCAGCTTGGCTAGCTACCTCCAAATGATTAACCAAAACAAGTTCATTATAATTCTTTTTCATTTACTTTCGATTAAATGTAAGCTTTAAGCCTTCATACATACCTTAAACTTCAGCCTGTAGAGGCCATGAAGTAAGTAAATTTTATTGGAGATGCTAAGAAGCTGCTGGGTATATAAAATACAGACAATAGAAATATTGCCAGGGACTTGGAAGACTTTTGTTCTGTTTTCTGTTTGTCTAAGAGAATTTAGTATATTCCTTTGTGAATTAAGTTAAACATGACACAGTCTAGCTACCCTTCTATCTCATAGTATGTCTTAACGAAGCTGTCCTGAGTTATATCTAAGCAACATAATTAAAGTTCTGTGCATATCGAAGGATACAGATCTGTCTTCTCTGGCACACTCCCACAGTTTAAAATCAAGAGCTCATAATTATCCTTTCAAAATAACCATCAGGTTTGGCAGAAGTGAAGAGATACATTTAAGTGTTCGAACAGTGTTTTACCTTATCAGTTCATTGCACAACACTATACAAATTATAAAAGTAGGAAGCCATACCTCAGTTTCCCAAAACACACTTGGTTCTTCACATTCTCTAAACTACTCAGATCAAGGATGTATTTATTCATCTAATAGTCCAAAAACGCTGTTTCCATGTAAATATCATCATATGTGGACCAGCTCAGTATCAATTACATTTTCCTTGTCAACCCACATTTCAAGTAAAAGTTGCAACCACCACCCACAGAACTGTGCCATTTGAAGAATCACTGTATTACACAATATACATCATCTGCTGGTGACACACACTAACGCTTCTGTGTTCGACAACAGAAGTCACTCTTGGGTAACAGCAAATATGAGCGCTCATGTTTGAGAACCAAAACCATAATGCTTCAGGCCCTTGCCAAAGGGTTTACCTGCATCGATGGCTTGCATTAGGCACTCGTAAGTTGTTTGGACAAGCCTCCTTGCACCCTCATCAACGTCTCCAACATAAAACGTCTCGTTCAGATCTCCATGGTAGCCATTACGATAGACAGTGATATCCACTGCAAAGAATACGAGGCATATAGTAATATTAGCACTGTATGTCTCATTTCCTGTCTCTTGATTTGTGAAAGGACAACACACACATGTAAAAATGTACTATTGTAATTGTGAAGTTATAAGATTACTTTGGAAGAATCCCAGATGTAAATTATTCCAGCAGAATCAATTCTTTCATGCTTACACTGTAATTTTTATAGAATTAATTAATAATATTGTGTTTCACTGGTCAACAGTTTGACTGAATTTTTTGAAAAACCCAAACATGGAAGGAAAAAACCCCACTGCAATACAACACAGACACAGCAAGTTTATGACTGGTTTTCTATGTAAATAGAAAACCAAGAGAAGCTCTTTGCTTCATGGTGATTTACCTGGTTAAAATATTTTCTTAGAATTAATTCCAGCACTAATAGGGGGAAATTAAATTTAAAAAGGCATGTAAACTTGTTTTGATGAAAAGTGATATTCCTCATTCTCAAAAAACAGCAGCCTAAGTAGTTTTAATGAGAAAAAAAAAAATCTTTTTTAGTTTAACTCATTAAAAAAAACCGATATGCTTTTTTGGATTAAGAACATTCATGCAAGATGCTTGTTTCAAACAGTCCTTTTACAAAACATGGGAACAGCATTACCAGTTTAGACATAGCTGTCATCTGTTGTAGTATCCTGTCTCTCATAGTAGACAAGTAAAAAACTAAAACCTGCCATCATATAGACATTATATATAGTAAACATATGCAAAATATTCTAGATTTGCATATTGAGTTGACTTCCCGTGGTAGAAGGGGCACTTCTGTGCTTAATAGACTTTGTCAGTAGTATGGTAGGTCTAATAGCTGCTAGAGTACCAAAACCACTAGAATAGTTATTGAACTGCTATTCATTAAGAAATCCACAGGCAGCTCCCCTCACAGGTAAATAGCCATGAAGGAAACTACTGAACAGTAATACTTCAGGAATATCATACATGAGCCACTTCCAGAGACCTTGATAGGAAACATGAGGAAAAAAACATTGGTGTCAACAGTAAATCTGTACTGCTGGCAAACATTTAAGAAAAAAATTAACACTGCACAAAACCAGTATTGCCTGTTGTGGATGCACACATGTGCAGAGTTATACTACACTCACTGCGTGACTGCACAGGACCACTGGAACATTTTGACCAGCGTGCAAGATCTCGTAACGTAACAGGACTCTATGAGAAACCAGCACCCTGGTAACTTATCCAGATAAGTTTCTTGTGAACTGTGTATCAGAGCTCCTCAGCACAGTGTTGAGACTACTTGCTGCAAAGCGGCTATCTGTATAGGCCACATGATCACAAGACTCTCTTGATGCTGCCAGATTTGGCCAGAACATCTCACTTTGCAGAGAGATCAGCTTTGCTCAAGAATCTGCTCCCAGGGAACAGTATGATAACAAAATGTTATGATGTCCTGCTTGAAGCACAAGGTTGAACCAGATGTCACCTGCCAGTACCTCCTAGATGATGTTTTCCTGTGATTCTAAAAACCTGTTTTGGACTCTGATATGGCCACCCTTTACTTCCAGTAGACTATAAAGTCTTAGGTAAAGAGAAAGAGGGGCACTTCTCTCCATTGTTCACTGGGCACATTCCCTCCAAAGTAGTTTTTCTATCTCCTTCTCTGTACTCTGTATTGTTCCTCCTTTTGAAGAGTCTTTTTAGCCACTACCTTACCAAAAGGAAGCCTGCAAGACTGGCAAGCCTTTTGAGCCCATGGGAAATGCTCATTCAATCCACAAAACGTGGAACGTTTTGTAACAGCTACAAAAGAGTAAACAAGTTTTTACTCATCAAAACAAAGCAGAAGGCTCAAGGCTTGGGCAAGTGCAGTCAGGGCAGGGATGTGAACAAAGGTATGACTAAACCCTCTTATAAAAGGTGTTTTCTAGTGCTGAGGTACAGTCTCAGCACTAGTGGAGAAGTAAGGTACTGTGAAGATGAAGCCAGCCTAGTAAGCTTAACCTGGCTTCTTAGTTTGGACTCCAGAAATGCCAGAAAAGCTGGCAATGACAGAGTGCTGTGCAAAGGCATCATCTTTGAAATTTAAAAAAAAAAAAAAGATAAAGTAGCTTTGGATAAATGGTTACGTGTAGCCCAAAGCTCAGAGCTATCAGCCAGACCAAACTTGACTTAGAAAAGGGCAGCAATCATGAGACTTGTTCTGAAAAGTCTGGTACCCACAGCACAGAGCTGTAGACTTAGTAGTTATTCTTGCATGTTAATATATATCAAATATATCAATCTAAGAGGACTCCAACCTGCTTCTAGAGGTAGGCCAAACCTTAGGATATGCTGGATATTTATTTATGGATAAGAGAAAAGCAAACAAATGCAATAAAAAGGTGCAAATGTTTCTACAAAACAAATGTCACTAAGTTTTACTGCCAAACAAAGAAGAAATGAGTAAGAAAATGAAAAACTGTCAACTAATTTATAAAAGTATCCCTCACCACCCAAGAAGGTGTAAGTACCTTGAGTACCATGAATAAAAACCAGCTGGTACTTTCAGGCTGTGAGATGCTCAAAATCTTAAGGATCTAGAGCCATCTAATTAAGAATTCACACAGAACTAATCCAGTTGAATAATTCAATATACATTTTATTCACTATTTATTCAGTCTGGAACAACTGGAACCTAGCCAACAAGTGGAATACTCAGGCACTATATACTAAGGCACAGACCAGGACAGAAGAATTATAAAGCTCTTAAAGTGGACCAAATGTTTCCAATTGTTTTATTAAATAAACTAGTTAATTTAAATACGTAAAGAGCAGAGGTTAATTGGTCAATGAGGACAAAAGCCTCTTTTAGGCCTCTTTTAAGAAGCTATTCCAATCACCTTGCGTGCTAGTGAAACCTCACCTTACTGCATGCTTTAACTAGAAGGTAGAAATGTAGGTGGTTAATTTTCAGAGCACTTACCATTAACAATATCTCCCTCCTGCAATGGCCTCCTGTCAGGAATTCCATGACAGATCACTTCATTCACTGATGTACAACACGACTTAGGGAAATTATAATAATTCAGAGGGGAAGGATAGCAATTCCTCGCAATACAAGCCTAATTTAGAAAATACAATTTACACTTTACATTAGTAAGTTTTGACAAAGAAAAAATGTACGCCTAGCAGCTTTGATAGGTTGAAAATAAGGTATAAAAATAGTCTAAGTAAAAATAGTAAGTAAGGTATAAAAATATGAAAATAGGTATAAAAATAATTTTCTCTTGAAAAAAGATGACTCAAGGACTTTTTGGCATTATGGTATTTTGTTATGCTTTGCATTTCTTACCAGGAAGAAAGTAAAGTTACTTTAATTTTGCTTCTACTCATTTTTATGTTCAACTACCAATGCTGAAATACTCAGGTTTAAAACAATACATGGCAATATTTATTCAGTAAAAAACCCAGCCCCTCTCAATGACTATTTTTAAGCACCTGGTCTAAGAGTTTTAAGTATTTTTACAAAAGACACAAGCTAGACAAAATAACATTTAGCATCATTTTTTCACCCCTAGCTTTAAAACTTAAGCTGCTTCCTCTGCACTCACTCTAATAACCTTTTTGGGATTTTTGCAAAACTGACACATTCATATTATATATCCTTACATATACACACATATGCACACTATGTGACATACAGAGCAATTCTGGAACAATAATACCATACTACTGTGGGTTTTTATTTTAAAAAATAATACTGTTTTAAAACTGCAAAGTACCCATTAGCAATATCAGTTAGTATTAACAGTCTGCCGTGCAGAAGTTTCCCAAAACTGCTGGGGAGGTATAATACCAGTTTAACTGCTAGTTGTTCATATTGGACATTATGCATAAACAAATAATTTAGTGTTTAATGCAGCTCAACAGAAACCTCTGGCCCAATTAGAGTAAGTTCCTAACAGTCTTGGCTCAACAGCTGCAAATGCCGATAAAAAAAACAACCAGAAAGCTCTCTAACAAACTTAACTGTGCCAAAATTGTTGCCTTCCCCACAGTGCAGATGAGTATCCTCAATTATCAGTTTACATGCCTTATAGAGAAGGCAGCAAAGAAAAACAAAACACAGTTCAAGTATCTATGAATAGTCATACCAGGAAAATACTTGAACATGTACTTCGCTGGGTTGGGGCTTTAGTTTGCTTGATTGCAAACATCTTGTTTCATTTCTCTCTCAGGCTCCTCAGTTCTAATTCCCAATCATAAATAATTAAACTTTCTCCTCTGTTTGTCTTAACATAACACAGAGCACAAAAAGTCCATGGCCTACATATGATGTTCTTTACATAATTGTATCTGTGGAGCAAAAAGGGTTTAGAAGAAAGAAAATCATATGATGTTAACCAAGAAGACAGGTGAAGAAACTTGGAGGAAATCTGAAGCTGCAAGTCATGGAAGAAGATGACACAGAGAGAGGCCCAGGAGTTCCTAACTCAGGGCTCATTTTGAATCTACCATTGGGCTGTAACGTATTTCTAACATCCGCACTACCCACTAGCTTCAAATTGGCAAACAGATCAAAATAAAGAAAACTAATTCATGCAACAACAAAGAAAACCACACAACAATCATAAAAAAAATAGAGAGAGAAGAAAGTACGTATAAACACCAGAACAATAATAAAATAACCTTACTAAATGGACAGCATGATCAATTTCTTCAGTAGTTACACCCGCTTTCACCATCATGGCAGCAACATCCAATACTTCTCTAGCAAGCTGCAAACAAAACAAAATACTGATTTAAAATAAGACCAGGACTACTCCCTAGAAGATTAGCAACCCATTTTCTACAGCTACACTGAGATCTCTAGGAAAGTTGGGTAGACTTGGGCTCTAGAAAGACTTCAAGATATCTACAGGTTACACTACTACATTACCACCTCTGTGAGGTTTGAAAATATCTCAATTAAGATCTGGACCACAATTTCCTTGAAAACCATAAACTTAGGCTACCTAAATACACTTCAGAGTTTGACTTTATGCACAAGGAAGTGATTACAACTTAATAGCTCATTTTTCAAAAATTGTTAGGGATGGATCTCTGCTTTGCTCTTGCTTTTTAGTTTTTACTTAGTACTAATATTAGGCAAGGAAAAAGTTCTGTTTTCACTTATGCACTATAAAATATATTCTTAACAGTAACAATGTCTCAGCCACAGATTATCTCACTAGTAACAACAAAGTCAAAAAACAGATAAAAATCATCTTGCTGTTTGCAAAACAGTTTACTGTGAATTTCTCTCAAAAGGAGAGAAAGAGCAAGAAAATACCAAATTTCTCAAACTATTCTTCAGTGCTCAGAAGTGGTTTGAAAGTTTGTACTCTCAAATGTGCTGTCACAAACTGGTAAAATCACTACAGATTTTTAAATAATAAAGGCATTTTGTAATGAAAACCAAAACCCCCTTACCCTACACACTACTCGCATCCCTTCTATATCTTCAGATGAGAGTATTTTTATTTGAGAGGTTCCTTTTAAAGCCTGTTCTGATTCAGACATTCCTGAAAACAAAAAAAAAAAAAAAAGGGAGGGGGATTAAAAAAAAAAAAAAACCAAAAAAAAAACCAAAAAAACCCCTACATGTTATATGGAGAAGCGATTGCTACACATGTCCAGTCAAGGAACTTACTTAGCTTACCAATGGCAATAAAAGTACATATTTTCTCACCACAAACTAAAGCAACAAACCCACCAAGTCACAGCATTATCACCATTATCCAGATTAATTTGAATTCATAGGCCTTCCACAAGATCATAATGCCCATGTGTGCCCAGGATGCCCATTCACTTACTCACTTACTGCATAAGACCATCGTGTCCAGTTAGTCAAAACACAGCCTTAAAAATCATATATACTGGGAAATTATTTTATTCATAGATAAGCCTTTTTTTCTTTCTTCTTTTTTTTTTAAACTACTTTGGAGATAATAAATAGTAATAAATAATATTCTAAAAGAGTCATAAAGGATTATAAGCACTTGTGAATATCTCTAGTTACACCATTGCAATAATCAGCTGATGAAAACATGTAAATTCTACCAGATTCTGTGCAAGATCAGTTTTACAGTTGAACATCTATAAAAAGATAGTATTTTATACTGTTTAAATACTTACATTCTGTAAAGAATAAATGAAGAAGGGCTAAAAATTTACAAATAATTCTAACAGCCTTTACAGCAGCCTTTTTGGGAAATGCAAAGCACTAATACAGATACAGAGGGGAAAATACCAAAACAAACTGATAAGCAAGTAGTTTTGAATGTATTCCCTCTATGTCCAAAAATAGCTGAAACTCATATCAGTTTTCTTTTGGGCTTGCTTACAGCAGTTTTGCTTTGTTATTTTATAACACATTTACAACAGATACACTGATGTCACTGAGAATGGCTTAGCAGAATTCATCTGTGACAGCCAAATTATTGCTGTTTGTTATGAACTTAACCACGGGACTAGGACATGCATGATTTTTTCCTTTTCTTCCCAGAACCCCTCTGAAAGATAACACATTACAAACTTTAGACTTCCAAAAATACTTGTAACCATTATTTCTAAAAAAAAAATCAGGAACTTAATGTAGGGGAAGAAGAGGTAGAGTGAGAAGGACAGATAAAAGAAGAGGTTCCCTTCTCCAGTACCTCCTTCATGCTTTAAAGGCTTTTTCAATTAAACGAAAAATAGAAAGCAAACATGACACTCCAAAATTGTCATTTGTTTCAAGTTACCTAGCGGGTGATCAGCATAATCTGGTCTCTGAATGTAACTTGGCACAGGTCTTGTTGGCGTCTAAATAAATCATAGTCAAAGCCGGTTAGGTTGCAAGAATACTTATTACAGTCACAAAAACAGAGGCTCATGCAGAAAAATTAAATACAGTGAAATATGGCTAATTCCACTTAGATAACTTGTGTAGTATGCAAACACTCCAAAACAGTTTTGATTTTCGTTTCTAAAAGATTCTCCTGTTACTCTTTATTTCTTCATATTATACAGCCTCTAATATATAACTTCACAGCTTTGTAAAAATCAAACTTCTACGCGTCAAGTAGATGAAATCAGGTTTATAACATATTATCCCTGTTATACTGTGGTGTTTAGTTTGCTACTTTCCAGACTGCAAATGCACCAGTTACAAATACATCCTTCTCCTCTCTGGTTATTAGTGTCTATTAGCAAGACTGTTATCTTTCATCATCACTCTAGTCATCAGCACTTTTTCTTACAGTTTCATTTGCATCAATCCTACAGCAGTCAGAAAACAAAAAAGCAAGCATTCAGCAATGACATTACTAAATTACTTGGCCAGTGACATATCCAAAACATCCTTTCTCCAAGGACACTAACACACACACACAGGCTCAGGCTCTGTTGATACGTTCTCTGACGAGCCTGTAACAGATGGAGAAGACTATAGAGAGGATGCCACAGGGGCAGCATTTCGAGCATAGGCCAATTAGAAAAGACACATGGAAATAAAATGCAGTTATTGCTGTAAAACCTTTGGCCTACTCCATGCACAAACACGTACCAATTTAAAAATGCGGCTATACTGAGGTCATCTTCTAAAGCCACCTTTCATAGCTGAAGATGTTACTGACCTCAGTTATTCTTCGCCACTCCAGCGCTGGAGATTACTATAACCTCTGTTCGTTCAACAGAGCTGTACACTAGCTTACTCACCAGGTTATTTCAAACCAGTTACATAAAATAACATAAACCCATTTATTTAAAGTCTTAAATTAATTCACCTGAGTCTTTCTGAAACAGACTGCTCCATAATCGGAGATAAGAGTAAACAGCTAGGATAAGACATTACCTGAACTAGCAGCAGCTTTTTGCAGAATAAATGTCGAAAGGCATAGCCAAAAGCTATGAGCTTCGATCTGTTACTGATGCATGTTACCCCACAGGCACTTTCTTCATTTTAAATATACCAAGAGATAGATAAAGTTAAATCAAAAAGAACCACAATAAGAACACAGTCATACATGTCCTTGTCATCAGGTTCAGATTGTTCAAGAAGCTTTCCTCTCTCAGCTAAAATGTGAGAGGTAATCAGGTCAGAACTGGTCCACTAGTTGCTACAGAATGTAACAGCGCTGGAGTACAGAGTGGTACCTAGTGCTTACCAGTGGATAGTGTGGCCTGAGTTTACCAGTATATCGATAACCAGACCAGGGATTTGTGTTAATGTCACCTTCCAGGGTCCAAGAGGAAACTTCACGCTTAGCTTTTTCATCTTCTGAAAAGACACACAAAAAAAAAAAAAAAAAATTGCAGCAGCAAAATCAGTATTAGTAAGAACTATGAGGTCCAGAAAGTGACCTAGAAGTACAAACGCCTAGATTCAACTCTTTCTGGTGTTTTATATACTGATATATGAAAGTGTAAGTAACAATTATCATTTTGTATTGTCCTTAAGTTTTTTACATTCAAAATTCACATCCTGCCAACTCTATCTTTATTCAGTAGCAAACTGGGGAATGTCAGGACAGCAGTACTGAATGCACAAACGAAGTGTAGTAATTATTTAAGTTGTTCTTCACTTGTAGTTCTAAAACATAGTTCTATGCTTGTTTTCATTCTTGTGAAAAAGTATATTTCTACAGAAACACTCATTATCCTTTCAATTAACACTCTTGCACTGTAGACGAATGTTCCTTTTCTATGATTTCCCTTAGCATTCAGTGACAGAAATGACCTGGGGTGAGAAGGGGGTTATCCAACTGTTAGTTTCAATATATGGAGCCTGCTACCCCTCCAGATCTGATGGAGAGAGTGAGGGTGCTGCCACTTCTACATTTCAGGACAGGCAGCATGTGCCTCTTACAAGATGGTCCCAATCTGTTGGAGGTTCTCAGCTTTCTCAGCCTTGTGAAATTAATGTCTGATGTGGTCCAGTGACTGACTTCATTCACATATAACACAATCCTAACAGGGCAGATTGAAGGTGTTCACGTAGAGGATTGAAGCAAGAAGATAGTGAGCATTACCAAAAGGAAAAATATGCCTCCTCTTGGGAAGAGGAGGCAAGGGTTAAGAAAGCGCATGGTAGTATTAATCTTTAACTCATAACCTGGTAAGTTTGTTTTCTCTTTTTATATCCGACAAGAATGAAGACATGGGAAAAGGTCTGCCATAGAAAGCCCTAATGTGGGTTCTTCAGAGTCTCTGTGGCAGGTATCTGAGCGATGTGCTCACATGACATTCAGTTTAGATGACTCACTGAGAAATAATAATTTAAAAATCCAAAGTTTTAATGAAGCGGTATTTTGGATTCCCTTGATATGCTTCAGTAGTCTGTTCAGTAGTCTGTTGCATTGAGGTCTTGAGGGCTATCAGAACAAAGATGGCTCAGCAGTTATCCAGAAAGGCAACAAGATCATGGAATTAGTGGATCATAAAAAAAACCAAACAAAAAAAAAAAAAAACCCAAACAACAAACCTGCTGTCAAATAATGGCATTAGAAGACTGCACCAGAGGATTACTAGAACTACTAACAGTTTCATATCCACACAGGTACAAAGTAATAGTTCACACTTGCATTCCGTATCCTATAAGATCCCTTACACTGGGATGGCAGAAAGAGGAAAAATATTTGTAATTGTGTTACTCTAGACTACTACCCATGCAATATTTATCATGGGAAAATGAGTTTTACTGGGTTTTAGGAAACAAGGAGGCAAATGACTTGAGGATTTGACTTTCTGCTGTGCCACTTACTTTTTAATCCCACCTC
This sequence comes from Chlamydotis macqueenii, assembly GCF_036417535.1. Lineage (NCBI taxonomy): Eukaryota > Metazoa > Chordata > Aves > Otidiformes > Otididae > Chlamydotis > Chlamydotis macqueenii. The sequence continues at coordinate 28,998,257 of NC_141559.1, forward strand.
CGTTTTAAGCAGCGCTTGATGAAGTTGGGCAGGGGGATGAGGGGGAAGAGGCAAGGGGGGTAGAACTGAGGTCTCCTCTCTCCTTTTGTTTCCTTGGTTTTAAACTCATGGATTATTTTTACTACTCAAGTAAAGCAGAATCTATCAGTCTACTAGTATTTCTGTACCAGAGCTACCAGCTGTAGTTAAGGCATACCGATATTATGAAGGTACCGAAGGTCTTATTACCTTCAACTAAACTCAGCAAAATCCTAGGTATGATACATCCTCCTATCAATGGCTGCATCAGTGCACAAAAGTATCTTCCATTTTCTTCCAAAGTGGTACGCCCCAAATGTGCAGAACAGCTGCACTCTGACTGGCCTGCTTGCATTTCGGCAAGTGTCTAATTACAAAGACTTCACAAGAACCTGTCCCACTTTACTGTCTTTTACTACATCAGACATCAGAATGCTATGATGGAAGAAGCCTAGCATGCCTTACAATAATGATTTATTACTCTCCTTGCCCCCTGTTTCAGCGTCCCTCTTTCTCTGTTCCTATACCTAGCAATGTGGCTCAAGGCATACTTCATACAAACACAAACAGGAAAAAACCCAGAGATTTCTGTTCCACTGTCTCTGAAATTTTACACAGATCTGTAGATTACCAGGAACTGGACAAAATTTCAGATATGCAGAATCCAGTACTAGATATCTTGGAAAAATCCATACTATTCTTAGACACAGAATCACAGAACAGTTGAGGTTGGAAGGGACCTCTGGAGGTCATCTGGTCCAACCTCCTACTCAAGAGCCACCTAGGGCCAGCTGCACAGGACAAAACAGATTAAAAGGGATTTTTTTTTTAAATGTACTTACTTGCTTTCTTGTGTAATAACTTGTGAGTAGCCCAGCTTCCCTTAAAGCATTCCTAGAATTGGAAACAAACAAACAAACAAATATATATATTTTTGAATAGCATTATCCTGGACAGACATGCCATCTTCACAAAACAGAGAAACAACTGTATTTTAAATGAAAATGAAAAGATGGATTTTATTAACCCTTGTAGCAACATGCAGCAAATGCCAGTCTTAACAACACAAAATACTACATTCTGGCAGTACATTATGAGCTGGAAAAGACAGAAAGCAGTCAGACACACCCATCAAAGTGAAACACACCAATCTAATCCTATCTACTGAATATTGCCCCCTTATCATTTTAATGAGTAACTAAACACCATGGTTGCTCCAGGTTGGCTGAAACACTGTGCTGTCCACGGAAACATGGAGATAAGAGTTCTTCTGGTCTATCTCCATATCAGATCTCACAGCATTGCAGTAAGCAGGATGGTCCTCCCTCGGCTCCTACAAGAAGCCATCTCCTCCTGCTAATTGCATCCTTTCTGCCTCCTTCCCCAGCACAGGAAAGCAACAGAGGCCAATCAGCTTGACCACAGGAGAAAAAATGAAAGAGATTATAAGCGTGGGGCGGGGGGGTGGGCGAGGGCTACTGAATGGAAATAGGAAACAAACAAAAAAAAAGTTGAAATAGAAATCAAGGAAAGAGTGAATGTGAAGGAGTTTGTCTTTTTCTCTTCTCAACAACAAATAGAGCAGTTCATGTGAACAATGAATCAGCAAAGGGGCAGATGGAAATGGCTGGCAGCTGGAGAAAAATAAAGAATGACTAAGATGAAGGAAAGACATGAAAAAATGAGAGATTAAGTAGGAAAACTGCAGAACGCAGCATTAAAAGTGATCCTTTAAGGTGCTAATTAGGAAATTACTTGGTTTTGTAGCAGAAAGTCTAATTCAATGTCTATGTGCACTCAAAACAACCATTAGGAAACAGCTAATTCCAATCATTTACAATAACAGCTCAATTTCTGAAGAAAGAAGCAGGAAGCGAACAGTTTTCCTTTATAAGGAAAGACAATACTAACGCTGAATCATCATCATAAAACTACCATCCAGAGCCAACAACTGATTCAGCCTAATGTATACAACACTCAATCAGTTCAAGACAACAGATCTGTAAACTAAGCCTGGCATATAACATTCTACCCCTGCTTCATGGTTGCTGTTGAGCAGTCTTAACTGTCTACTCCTGTAGAGCTATCTTGTCCCCATTTTCTCATTAGTCTGGCAACCAGTTGTTACCAAACCGTATCCACAAGACCACAGTAAAGCGGTGCACAAGTATGCCTGTGTTCAAAGAGACCCTTTTGTGTGCTATTTCCCTCATTACCAAGACCAGTTGTTTGTTGTCTTCTCCTATGCCATACACTTGAAGTCGCCACATTCTCAGGACTGGCACTCAACATGCCATGGTGCTATGTAGTGGCCTGGGCAGCAAGAGGCTTTGAAACCAACACTGGAGATTACCAGAATCTTTTTCAACAAGCAACAGAAGGTTTTACTATCACACTCGTATAACCCACTCCGTAGGCAGACCTTTGTGCTGCACTATTGCCTGCTTGCTGTTGGAAGAGCTGGGAGAAAAGGAGCAGGTTTTAACTGAGGTCTATTTCAAGAAAAAAACAAAAAAGCTAAAGAACCTGTTTCAAGGACACTAAAAGCACCAGTATGGTTTCAACACCTTTTTAAACACCAGGCCTCTGTTCTGAAGCAGAAGGAGGATAACACAACTAAGGACTTAAAGCAGCTACCAAGTCTCCAATTCACTGGTTGTAGTTCATTCTCCCCTTCCCCATGAAATTTTGGGGTGTATTCTCCAATGCCATTCCTTTCTCTGATGCCAACAGTCTTTTCTCTTTGCTGGTCCATAACCAGAAAACACCAGGTCTATGCCTGTATCATAACACCAGGTTACGATACTACCGCTGGCAGTATCATAACCTGACAGGCTCCATTTTGGCTTTTTATTTCCTGCAGCTGTAAACAACCTAAGAGGATCCTGCATAAGGCTGCCATATGTCTGAGTCTTCCCAAACATGTTTCCCAGATTTTACTTGCCCTCTATTTCCAGAGGAACAGCAGTTCTGTCAGAACTACTACAGCACAGCTCCAATCAAGCCGCTGTACAGCGGGACATCCCAGGCACGTGCACTATATGCACATCAATCAACTGCAACAAGTACACACAGCCGAGTCTGAAGCATTTTTGTAAGCACAGGCTATTACACATGCGGCGTATGATCAATGAATATCTCTGTCTTGATCTGACACTTTTGGAAGGCACTCAAAGGATACGCTGCATATCCACCTACCACCCATATATTTTGTGTAGGATCAGTCATATGCTTCCTGTAAGCACCGTACTTACCGGGTGCACACAAACTATTTATACTCAACAACTTACTGCACAAGCACTACATCGCACATGCCTGCCGAGCTCTGCCTTGGCAAACGCAGATAAAAAATATGGCAGCTGTCATCTCACAAGTTGGAGAATCATAGCCCTGGCGACAAAGCGCTACCAACGTACCGCTGCATACTGCAAACACCCTCACCTTCTGTAAAGCAGACTTCCTGACAAGCCATGGAAGAAAACCACTCTCTCTCTCCATCTGGGCCACTTTCTGGAGAATTTTCTGGAGAAAATTCTGCTTTTCACTGAGCCTTCTCTGCTGAGCCTTCTCCTCTCAGCCTTTCGCTGAGACATTTACTTCAATCTTCCTGTTATCACTCCTGCCTCTAATGATTCTTCCATGTTCCTATGCCATATGCAGATCAGGACAGAAAATTTTCAATGATTAAACAAACAAAATCCAGGAAAAAAATATCCAGGGTGACTTTTAATATTAAAATAAAGAAATTAAATAATTTTTTTTCAGATACAATTAAAAAAGGAACACATGACCTCGCATAGCTATATTTGAAAACATTAATTAGCTTCGGGGGAAAGTACACAGGAATAATATGGATTTGGCTTCAAGTTTCTTGGAAGACTTCCTGGATTTAATTTCAAACATTACATTATCCATTACTATGTCTGATATTAACATCCCCACCCTTCTCACCTAAAGCATTTTTCTTTTTATTGCATGCAGCTTTTTTATAGCAATCGAGACAGACTTGTAAACACTGAAGAGGACTGTACAAGAAGAGAGGTCAAATATAGGACAAAAAAAAAAAAAGGCAGAGGGTGGAGGGGTAATCCTCAATTTGTTTATAGCAATCTTGGATATAACTGCTCTATCAGCAAGAAAAATACAATTGTGATTTTTAGACAAAGGCCATCAATACATTGAAACCTTTAACAACATTCCTGGCTTAAAGCCATTCTGCCATTCTTAAACCAATCCCACCGGTTCCGTGTTTAGAGACAAGCTTAACCCAGTGCTCACTAGAACCTGTGCCTTATTTACCAAAAGGTAACCACAGGCACAATGAGCATTAGGATCCTGAAAGATTCCTCTTGGAAGCCATGTTATTTCTCTAAATGATTTTTACCTTAAGGACTCAGCCCAACATCTATTTACTGGTTGAAATATTGACAGAATCATGCAGCATAGTCGAATTTATTTTACAGTACAGTGCATCTTCACTATGAACACACATTACTACCAAATACCTTAGGTTGGTTGTTTGGTTTTTGTCTTTTTTTTAATCAGCCATTGAAAGAGCAAAACAAAACCCTTTAAAACAGTTATTGAGCTACTTAGCAAGGAATTTTTTCCCTATGTTTATTGTCATCTTTGAAGTAATAACAGGGAGCTTCTTATTCTGTTTGTTCACGTATCCATGCAATCTGACCAAGAGGTAGAAGAGCACAGCCAGCTGCAAATTCCAGAGGAGAAAAGGGTGCTAAATCAAACGAGATTAGGCTAAAACTACACTGCAAGCCTCTGTACAGCACAGACATAAACAACCTAGCTTTAAATAAACTATCTAAGTACAGGAAGCTATACAGGCACTACAATACAGAATTCAAGGCATACTCATTGCTTGAGTTTCTGAACTGCCTCTCAAGGTAGCAGCTCATTTAAAGTTAGCTCTGCCAACTCTGTCAGTGATTTCCAGCCTTAAGGGTGACACTCTTCTTCAGGCTCCCCTTCACCTTCAGGTACTGCTGCTTTATACAACCTGGCACTGGACACTGAAAATACACCTATCAGTGGTATGCAAAAACCGGCCCACTGTACACTTACTGAGAACTTCAACCCGCGTCCAATGTCCACAAAATTACCCCTCTCCATCCACTGTGCTCATCATTTAAATAAAAAGACAGCGCGAAGCAGTACACTGTATTTAAAAATGTTCTGAGCAAATTTTTAAAGAGAATTTTAAAATGTCCTTTGGAGTGTAAAATTGTCTTGGACTTAAATCTGAGACCATGTAGTTTTGCTTAATGAGAACTCGTTTATAACCAAATCACCTTGAAGGTATGCAAGACAGAAGACAAGAAAGCTTAAATATGGCATTTAGCTTAAAAAAAATATCAGGTTATCTGTGATATATATCTATTTAATATAATACAGGTTAACTGTACATTTTATCCATAAATACAAGTAACAATACAATTGTTAACACATTTTATGTTAAAATCAGTCACCTCTTTTTAGCATGCTGAACCCTATTCTTCTAGGTGCAGTACGAGCCGGCAGAGATAGCCTCTGGCCTGAAAAACTCAGCAGCATACATAACTAGTTGGTTTTCTAGAAGAGCTCAATAGGCATTTTCAGATACAAATCCAAGGGAAACACCTATATGCAGTACCTTGATACCAGCAACACTGGCTTTCTCCTTCATCTAAACCCTGATCTCACCCAGAGACTCCCAGGTCCCACGTAACAGAGCCCTTCCTTTGAGAAAGGGACTGCATTTTCCAACTCTTGAGATTTACAGAGGTATACAAGCGATTTTTAAGTGGCAAAAGAACAACGGACTGGAGAAATTAAAACTGGCCCATCCTTTAAGTGTATTGAACACTAGCTTGGAAAGCTTGCCTATAGGAGTCTGAAGTTTTACTTTCAGAAAGTTATGAGGGCTCAGCATTTGTACCTCAATGATAACCAGGCATTTACCACAGACACAGGTATTTATGGTGATTTATAGAAAATTACAAATGTCAGCTTTCTGGTGTGAAGGGAATCTGCCAAAAGATCTTCTAGAAGACAGTATCTGCAGACTGCCGTTTATACCAGAAGAAACCCATACGTGTTGCAGTTGGATCCATGCAGCAAGTTCTAGCCTATTTTAGGCACAGCAAAGAACAGTGAACCAAGAATTAAATATGGCACTTAAATCCTACAGTCTGACACAAGAGAGGAAAAAAAGTAGTTTCATCCAGGTTCACTACTCCCCGCTCCCCACCCCAAACACACTCAAGGTGAAAGGAAACAGCAAAGTGGGGGACGGGACATCATTCTTCTCTTCTGGACCACAATTTTTCATAAATTACTGTGATCTTGAGTATCCAAAGCTGTCAAGGGTCAAGATCTGAGTATCAGTGAAAACGTGCCTCCCAGAAAGGAGTACATCAGTATACAAACCCACTGAGAAAACAGAGCAGCATTTCTTTCATGTCACAGGAATTTAACAAGTCATACTCCACCTCAAATGGAAAGAGCCTCATTGGTGAGTATCCACCTGCGTATTCACCACCGCGAGTGGATGCTGCTGCTTACTGTACAGTTCAAAGAAATTGTTTCCCTTCAAACACCACAAACACAAGTCCAACCTCTGCTCACATGCGGTAGCTTCACCACGTCACAGCCCTCACTTTTGACTCTAACTGGATCGCTTGATATACCCGGGCCTCTTTGGGACTGACAACACAAGGGCACACAAAGCGGGAAGGGGTAACCATTCTCCTTGAATAAGTCAGGACTACTATTCTGATAGCAACTGTGGCCTCCAAATCTCAGAGAAAAAAAAAAATGAAGCACAGGCCACTGACTTTATAACAAGAGAATGTTTCCAGTATGTGGCTAGAAATAGATATTTCTGAATTTGGCTGGGAAATGCCCCCACCCCAGCAAACCTCAGACTACTTTGTTTTGTTCAAGACACTTATACAGACATAAATAGTTATGAGAGAGGAAGTTTTTATGAAAGCAACATAAAATTATTAGTAAGATGAATTTACAACTCAAAGGCTCATATAAAGGTGGTAACTGAACATCTCGAGAACAGTTACTACTTTCCCTGTTTATCATTCAGCAGCTTGTAGAAGGCATGGAAGAAATGTAAATTGTTTGTTGTATTTAAACACAAACTGTTTAGGTATACTACATATGATTTACACACCATTGACATGTGTATAAAGGGAGATTTCATGATAGCAAATTCATCTTAGTAAGAGGAACAACACACTTGAGACACGATGCTGGGCATCTGTGTTAATTCCACATTGAGAAGATACTGTGAGATGCAGTCATCCAGTCTAAGATGATAAAGACACGCAACACTGTAGTAAGTTTGTACAAAAGAGAAAGCAAGACAGTGAAAGTAGGTAGCTGGCAGTGACTGTACCTGATTTACTAACCTAAATTAAGATATTATTAAAGACTAACAGCAGACAGAATGCCTCATCAGAGTACTCCCTCTCATTATACCTCAGAGTGAAAGGAAAAAAAAATGCTGGGGTTCAGCACACCACCTCAGAGCTCCTCTGCTGCTAAAAGCCATCTTTGCCCCGTTTCCATTACCAGTTCTAAATCTCCTTGCTAGGCCAGAACTCGGCTGCCTTGGCCCCCTTTCCACACATGACCCACAAGCACAACTGTTATTCAACAGCTGTACCCCGCTTCCAAGGTGCACAACACCCAGAGATGAAACAGTGTTGGCTCAAAGGAATTTCAAAGGATGTAAAATTACTTCAGAGTAAGCATTTTCAGTGCATGATGTTGAGATGTACTCTTTTTGATGCAGAAAGAGGGGGAAAATAAATGACCAAAGTAATGTCCCTTTCTCAAGGAAAGGAGAAACACAAATGGTAAGTCCACTGGGGAAATCACTGTCTTGATACAATCTACTTGAAAAGTTTGCTTCAATTCTCTGTGAGCAGTGACAAAAAATAATGTTTAATCAATCTCCTCATTACACTGAGATTCTAAGTCCTATACCACCTGCACTTATTTTTCTTAACACATTATATGTTACTGTTTATAATCCAAACACATTGCTCCATAATGGTTACCTTTCTACAGCAGTTCACACTTTTCTATTTTTTATTCTTAGCACTGGAGAAAAAACACTTCTACAAATTTGGTTTTAACTCTACTTGGAGTTTTGGGCTGTATGGACAAGTCATTGTAGGCTTCCAAGCAAATTAATTAACCTAGCATGCACGTCTGTACAGATGCTCTTAACCCTCAAAGAGAGGTCAGGTAGCTTGTCACTCCCATCCTGCCCTCAGCCCCGAGTAAGCACCTGCATACCTGCAGCTAACACCACTGCATTCAGTAAGGACAGGCTGACTTTACGGCTATGCCAAACTGGGCCGCAGCGGACAAGCCTGGTCTTCGGAAGCACGCTCCTGAAGCACTGGTGTTTCCTGATCCTGCAGTGCACAGCTTTGGGGAGCTGAACTAGCAGAAAATTTAATGCAACTGCTTTTTCTCCATTAAAAGAAAATCCCAAAAATCCCAGAAGTGGCTCACCAAGGAATCAGGGCCAGCTTAATGGAAGGGGTAGAAACTTTCAACCTTGGAGGGAGGGAACAGGACTGTGCCAGCTATAAGGCAGGCCGTGCTGTGAGGTGGAATAAAATCCTAGGTCCAGTCACTAGCTTATCTAACAGTTCTTTATGCATGTAATATCATAATAGAAAGAAAACCACCAAAGAGAGAACTTTGGAAGAGTTTCACAAAAGCTAACCGGTCCAGTACTGCCAGCTGAAACTTTCTGTAAGTTCAGAGAAAATTTCCTGGCTTTTAAGACTCCTTTGCCTATCACATGCTTATCTCAACAGCCAGCCAGGCTGCCAGCGGCACCTCACCTACCCTCCTGATGGTGCTCACAAGACACCAGAGCAAGGCACTGCAGTGAGTCTCCTCCATCACATAACATACACCAGGATGATGGGGAGAGCTGGAACCTCGGGGCAGCCTGTGCTGGCCCCACAGAAGGTACCAAGGGGGGCTGAAGGTCCTTGCTGCCGGCTGAACACGAGGGCTCTTCTCTCAGTGTACGACATTTTTTGCACATCTTGAAAACAGTCTCCTACTGAATTCCTTCTCTCTTCCATAACACATTGCACCAAAACCTTCAAAGCACCTTTCATATGGGGAATAACAATGCTTACCTACTTTACTGATCAAGAAAACGAGGCACAGTGAGGAGGAACATCACACCCAAGGTCACTCAGAAGTAAGGTGACTGGGATTCCCAGTTCAGTATTTTATTTTCTAGGCAGGAGACAGCTTTATGAGCATGTAGTCAGTCATCCAGCAGCCTATTTAAACAAGCTGATAAATATGTCTGGTAATTCCCCTTTTACCTTACAATAGTAGCAGATATTTCAAAAGAATTAAACCTAATACATAGAAAACAAGAATCTCTGCACCCTATATAAAAATAGCCGAGTTGGGGATGGGAGAGAAGGGAGTGAAGATGTTACTAGAACTTCTCACATAGACTTGTTTGGTCTGTTAACAAATGGTTTTGTCACCACCAGCCATTATTTGTATATGCTGAAGATAAATTTATGATGAGTTTTACATCAGACATGTTGAAACAGGTAGTAAAATGCAGAGCAAACCCTACAAACCAACTATAAGCACCACATGGGAACTAGAGATACAGAACTGTCAGAACAATTTTGAGTTGCAGTCAATCTCATTTAGCACTGACTCCCAGCGTCTGGCACCAGAGACTTCAGGGGAAAGTACCAGAAACCGCACAGTAGGTGTGTCACACGCACGTGGGAAGTTTTCCCCTAGTCCTATGCAAACCATAACTATCAGTTTACATCCTGACTCAGAAAAAAAATTGTCGAATCAGTAAATTAATCTAGCTGATGCGACTGAATGATTTTGTTAAGTTTATCTACAAAACTCAAATTATTTCACCCTGAGTTATAATTCTGACAATGAAGTTCACCATTAATCTCTGAATTAAACACATACTTCCTCGCTGATGTGGACAGAAATTACACATACAAAAAGTTCCAAGTATTAGGCTATGTATTTTACTGTGCAATTTTAAGTTATTAAAAAAAAATTTAACCAACAAAGCGCCACTCTACAGCCAAACAGTCCTTCCTACTTAAATTAAGGATAAAACTATATTGACACTATGGTAATAAGTGAGGATAGCTGAGGCCTACAGAATACGTTTACCAGGAGCTGACGGTTTTATGACACCTGGCCTAACCTGACTCTCCCCGTTCAGTACCCTTCAAAGTAAAATATCCAAAGATATTTAAAAAAAAAAAAAGTAGAGCACCACATTCCAAATAATTTCCCCAAAAGCTTTTATTCAGTCGAAGGAAACAGAAGAACTGTTTTCAGAGCAACAAGTCTGCCGGTGTTTATCAAAGCCAAGCAAAACTCCAGAGCCAGAGCTGATGCAGACACAGAAGCGCACAGGCTGGAATTTGATGAGCACGTCTCATTTCGTCCCACTAAGCCCTTATTTTTAAAGGGGAGGGGTGGGGAGAGGACACAGGGACACACACCACCCAAACCTTCAGGCAGAGAACACAACGTGCACCCTCTCACGGCTGCTAAAGAGCAGCCGCAGCGTTCACCTCCCGCATTATCCCTACCCATGAGGAGCAGGGGGGAATCCCGCCGCCTCCCCTCAACTCCCACACCCCGGGGCTCCAGCTCCCTTCCCGGGGTGGGGGAACTTTCAGCGGGGGCACAGGGCGGACCCTCCTCCCCGAAACTCGCAGGGAGCGCTACACCCGAGCACGAAGGGCCGGGCCCGGGGACAGGCGAGGGGAACTGGCCCCTCCGCCCCGCAGCACGCCCGGAGCCCGGCCCGGCCCAGCGCTCGCACACCGGCCCCATTTACTGACTGGAAATCTCATTACGGTCGTTTTTTCCCCCTACTCCTCTCCCTCCCTCCATGTTTCCTCTCTGCCAAAGGAGAGCACTGCCCCGAGAGAGAAAAAACCCGGCCCGCAGCGTGGGGAACGGGCGGGTTCCCAGAGGGGCCCGCCGGGCAAGGCAGCGCCGAATCCCTCAGGCCTCACCTGAGAGCAGAAGTAGGAACCCTGGATGCCCAGCTTCAGGCAGGTCGGGCACTGCAGCTTGGCCTCGCTGCTGCAACCGGCCGTCTCGCAGACACGGGTCTCCACCGCCGCCATGCTGCCGGGCCGCCACAGGCGCGGAGAGCGGCGGGGGAGGAGCCGCCGCCCGGAGCTGCCGCCGGCTGGGGCGGGCGGAGAGAGGCGAGGAGGGGAGGGGAGGGGAGGAGCGGCCCCTCCCCTCCTCGCCTCTCCCCGCCCGCCCCAGCGCAGACGCGGCCCGAGCCGGGAAGCGGCCGGCGGAGCGTTTCAGCAACCGTCACTTTTCCAGAGAGGCCCGTTGGGAACGACCTGGTGAGAGGATAACCCGGCTGGCAGAAGCAAGAGCTCTGTGTTGAGCTGTTGTCAATGGCTGCTAAACCACCTCCAACTCCAGGTCGCCGCCAGACGCCTTTTGTCGGTTGGTAAGAGGAAGCTGCTTGTAAAAAAGAGCATGGAGGGATTCCTGTCGAGTAGAACAGCTGCAGAAGTGCGTAGTTGCTAGATCCTTAGTGCTGGGATCCCACTCTGTATTTCTGTCTCTCATCTTCCCACTTTGCTGGCAGGCACACCCTGTGATTTTGGTCAGCGCTGTGCAGGGTGAGATTCTCTCTTCCTTCTTCGGTGTTGTTGACTTCAACGAAAGTACACCAGTCTTTATCCTCGACTTAGTACCCTCGGCACTGGTGAGGCCGCACCTCGAATACTGTGTTCAGTTCTGGACCCCTCAGTACAAGAAGGATGTTGAGTTGCTGGAGCGCGTCCAGAGAAGGGCAACAAAGCCGGTGAGGGGTCTGGAGAACAAGTCTTATGAGGAGCATCTGAAGGAACTGGGATTGTTTAGATTGGAGAAGAGGACACTGAGGGGAGACCTTATCGCTGTCTACAGCTACCTGAAAGGAGGTTGTAGGGAGGCAGGTGTTGGTCTCTTCTCCCCAATAACTTGTGATAGGAAAAGACAAAAATGGCCTCAAGTTGCGGCAGGGGAGGTTTAGGTTGACTGTCAGGAAACACTTCTTTACTAAAAGAGTGATTGGGCACTGAAACAGGCTGCCAAAGGAAGTGGTGGAGTCACCATCCCAGGAGGTGTTCAAAGAACATGTAGATGTGCCACTTCAGAACATGGTTTAGTAGGCATGGTGGTGTTAGGTTGATGGTTGGGCTTGATGATCTTACAGGTCTTTTCCAACCTTAAAGATTCTATGATTCTATGAAAGTATTCTTGTCGTTTCCTGGTGTCCAAATAACTGCCCAGAAAGCGTGATTCAAAATCCAAAGTGTAATCTCAGTATTTTCTGTGATTGTATTCTATTCCCTGTGATCTTCTGGCCCCATTTTTAATAAAAAATATTGATACATATCCTAGGCTCAGAGGTTAAGTGAAAAGTTCCACTTACGAACGCTGGAACAGAAGAGGATACATCTTATTCTTTTGCCAGAATAGCTGTATTCATACAAACATACTTGCTATCTTATGACAATATAATCTTTAAAAAGTGGCTAAGTAGCCCAGCTAATTATGGGACCAAGGCGACAGATAACAAAGTACCTGATCCTGCTTTGTTGTGTGATAAACACTTTCACCAGCATGGTCAAACAACTGAAGGAATTTGATGCCATGCTATTACTGAAGTGTCATTGCGGGGGGGCAACCTTTCTTTCTGACAGTTCTCACCTTCATTTATCTAGTATTGATAATATTTGCCCGTTGTCTGTAGAAAGAGAATACTGTGAGAGTGTATTAGGAGAGATTTCTAGGATTCTTGTAAAATACAAAGATTACAACTATTATTTTCTACAACAAGTAAAAAAAAAGCTACGTCTTGATTCATGCAGCTCATGCTGTGACAGCCTTTAAGTCCAAATTCTGAAGACAGGCAACCAATTGTCAACCAACATCATGAAATACCTTGAAAGGACACCTGCAGAAACTGTGATTTTATGTATTCCAAATCCAAGTCATTATTAAAGGCTTGGTGTTACCTTAAAGCAAAATGTTCCTGAATGGGCAGAATCACTCTGAAATGAGCCATGTTGCTAGCAGGTATTGTACTGTGTACAGCCCATGAAAAATCAGTGGTCCTTTTCCAAGTAACCAAGAAATCAAGCTATCAAGCAATGCAGAACAGGTACCTTTGTACACTTCAGTTGCTGCTTTGTGCCATGTGAAGAACCCTGAGGAGTTGTAGCCATCATTTACCTGGTTAAGGAGAGTTTACAAGTACTTGGTGACACTGACATAGTGTAAAAAACCTGAAGCATACTGGTTGATCTAGTCCAGTGTCTTCTGCTCAAATGCCATCATCTGCTTCTTGATGAGACCAGTATAATCATCATTACTAATTTAGGATACTTTACTAAATTTTATGAGTATTTAATTCACATTTATTTTCATGTCTGAGTATAACTTTACAATTTATTCCTATTCCTGTCTTTCAATGCCCTTACTGGGACAATGTCAGTATATGTTTGTGCTCATTTTGTAGTAGTTGACAATGATGCAGGTTAGAAAAAAAAAAGAGGATTCCCATTCTAACTAGTAGACAGGGTTCCTTCTGTTACTCAGTTTCATTTATTTACTGCATTTCTGAAGTGAAAAATAAAAACTGGCTGTTTTCCTGCTTACTTCGAGAAGCCAAGGATGCATATATTAATTAAGCAATTTAAAAATAGATCTAATTTAGAGAACAATGCGCCCCCTAATTGAGGGATTAACAAATTTGCTTACTTGTCCTCCTCGATGTTTGGAAAGAACACAGACTGCATTTGTGGATCAATATAGAATAACTAGCTCTGAAAGATTTGACCCAAGATTGTTGTTGTGATAGTTTTTACTTTTAAGCAGCCCTATATTATCATCCCCATAATAAAAATTATGTGGATTCTGTGGTATTTCAATGCTTTTGTTTTCCAATTTGACCTTGATTTTCTGATTTGATAAGTGAACTGATTCACGCCTCCTGGAGGTCCAGCCACTGCCATTTCCCATTATCTGGTGGCACACTCAGTCTCATCAGGGAAGTTCACTGACCTTTGCTGTGACCTTACCTGAGTAGAGCTCTTTTTTTTCTCTGTCAGGCTTTTCATGTCACTTTCTAGTTGCCTGTCCCCCTCTGTCACAGACAAACGCACACAGAGGCGCGCGAGTCAGAAATTTTATAGCCCATTCATGATCCTTGATTTATGTCAATGCTGTGTTCCTGCTGTCCTCCCGAATTCTCCAAAGTGATGCAAGGCTGGGAGTGTGTGAGGTTAGCAAACAAGTGCAGAAGGAGAGGTCAGCATTGTCTCATGGGTCAGATAGCTGCTGCAAAAAAGCTAGAGCAGCTGGCAGCTAAGACAGCTGCTGGTTAGGAAGAAAATGGCCACTGAATTTGACATTACTTAATTAAGAGAGTGCCTTAGCTCATGTTCCCCCTCCTCGCTTTGCTTCTCTACATTGCCGTAGTGGGGGTTGGGCAATCGCACTTTCACCAGTGAAGCTCTTGAGTATAGTAGCTGTCTTCTGTTCAGGCTCATTGAAGACACAATTAAATGCCTCTTTGTTTAGCGATAGCTGAAACAATGCAAAAATACCACCCAGGAGCTAGACCACATGCAAATGTGCACTATTATGGCTTGGTCAGATGGTACAGGCACTTACTGAGATTCTTGTACCAAATGCAACAGTTACGTAGGTTGTGTGTATCTGTACGTGCGTGTAAAAAAGAGAAACTGCAAAACATCACAAATGCACACAAAGACAAATGTCTCAAAGATGGCCACAAAAAAAAAAATTCGCAGCATAATCTTAAAAAATAAGAGTGAAAGAGAGCCCTTGTAAGAAATGGTACCCAGAGGAAAAGATAAACCAATGGTCAAAGCAAAATAGCCTTACTATGGCCAGAGAAAAAAAAAAGACTTTATGAACATTCTTTGTAAACGAACAGACTTGCATTAAAGAAATGCCTCTCTCCATTTTTCCTCTTTAAAGAAAAACAATGTGAGACTTCAAAGTCTGTCTAATACTGTGAGTAAAAAGAGGTTGCAATATATTGTAAGCCCCTGCATCTCTCTTATCCCTTCCATTGGTGGAGATACAAACTAAATTACTGAAAGGCCCACTACAGCCACGGTTCAGACTGGAGCAGGCTTATCAAAGCTAATTTCAAGCATGCTTTCCCTAGTTGTGGTGGAAAGGAAGATCCTGCACATTCTTTTGTTTTGTTTTGCTTGTTCAAGCCACACTGCCCCTTGCAGCATATATGTTCATATAGTGGATCAACATTTCTGCTGTGATTTAAGGATGGTTCTCTCTGAATTCAAGAACACTCTTGCGGTATCCAGGAATCTTAGTATTTTCCAATGTATGCATGTGAAGCTGGTTGTTGATCATGGTGTCGTAGTTCAGGCCCGATCAGGACCAGACTACGCAGTCTCTCTCTCACTCCCCCCACTCTCCGAGAGAACAGGGAGAGAAAATATAAGGAAAAACGGCTCGAGGAATTTGAGATAAGGATAGGGAGAAATCCTTAAAGTTACCGTCACAGGCAAAACAGACTCGACTTGGGGAAAACTATTTATTTATTACTACAAACAGCAGGATAATGAGACAGGGAAAAAGATAACCTCCCTCCACCCCTCCCTCTTCCCAAGCTTAACATGATCTCTACTACCTTCCCCTCCTGAGCGGCACAGGGGGGAAGAGGGAATGGGGGTTGCAGTCAGTTCAGCATACGTTGTTTCACGCTGCTGCTTCATGGTTGGGGGAAGAACTCCTCACATTCCTCCCCTGCTCCATCGTGGGGTCCCTCCCACGGGCCACAGTCCTTTGTGGAATTGCTCCGGCGTGGGTCATCTCTTCCACGGGTGCAGTCCCTCTAGAACAGCTGTCCCAGCGGGCCCTCCACGGGCCACAGCTGCCTTCAGGCATCCACTTCCCCCAGTACGGGGTCCTTCACGGGCTCCAAGTGGATCTCTGCTCCTCCGTGGGCCTCCATGGGCTGCAGGGGGACAACCTGCTCCACCATGGTCGTCACCACAGGCTGCAGGGGAATCTTGGCCAGGAGCCGCATTACTCCTCCCCCTCCTTCTGAACTGACCTTGGCGTCTGCAGCCGTTCCTCACAACAGGCTGGTAGATGTCTCTCAGGATCTTTTTTTACATCTTATTCTTATTCACTTCTCATCACCTTTCCACTTCTTGCAGCCGGGCTGGACCGAGTCGGGTCCAGTCGGCCGCCTGGCAAGAGGCCAGAGGGTGAGGCCTGCAAGGCCCATGAGGCCTGCGCCTCCCCCTCTGCACCTCTGCCCCCGCTCAGCTTCTTCATATCTTCTCTTCTCTTTTTTTTTTTCTGTTTTCCCCTTCTTAAATATGTTATCACAGAGGCGTTATCACGGAACATTCTGCTACCAATCGGCTCGGCCTTGGCCAGCAGTGGGTCCGCCCTACACCCGGCCGAGTCCACTGAACAAAGGGGAGCAACTTCTAGCAGTTTCCTACAGAAGCTGCCACCTTAGGCCCCCCCCTCACTAAATAAAACCACGACACATGGGACAAGAACAAAGGAAAACAAGCCACATGTTTTTAAATAAAACAGTATTTTATAAAAAGCATTCCTATTTAACCAATAAGTTGCAAGCTTTAAAGAGAGAAACTCCAGCGCTTGTAATATTTGAAAGAATCCATGAGTGTTTCTAGAGATGATAAAAAATTTTGTTCTTTACTGTGGAAACACAATAAAGTCATGGAGTGAAGTTCTGGCCCAATGAATTCAATGGGCATGTTACTGATATCAACAGAGATTTCACCCAGTATTTGACATCAAAGTCAAGGTAATAAAAAAAAAAGACTTTATAGGAGTAAAATACTAACAGTATTTTGTTTCCACTTTAGATATCATAGACAATACTATGAGACATTAAAAATTCTTTTTGTTTTCAGATTTCAAAATCAAACTAAGATGATCAGATTTTTAGTCACATAAAACACAATGATTCTAAAATTGTTATGTTGCTGATGTGAGTGATCTGCTCCATTTCCACTCAAATCAGAGAGATACAGGTGTGCAGATCAATTAGAGCTTACACTTGCACGTGTCTGACTTTGATGCCACACATTGCAGAATGAAACAGACATTCCTAACAACTACTTAAATTCACACTGAAAACTGACAGAGCTCTAAAGTGTGCAAGGATTACTGAAGAAGAGATAGTCAACATTTCTTACTTCGCACTCTTCTTTTTTTCCACTATAACTCCAAAAGGTGTGATTTTGTGGATGCATCTGGGTGCCTTCTATCTTGATTTTCCTTTTAGCTTGGAGATGATGTCACTTGCAAGGCAGCCACATCACTTCTGAGGACCTTGCTTATGTGTGTCAGTGACTCGAAGAAAAGATTACGGTAGCTCATAATCCTCTCATTGCTATTACACTCTGTTGGATAACTTCTGATGTCATCTTCAGAAGCTTTGTGCCTCTGTAACTTAACAAATCAAAGAAAAACATATACCAAATCACAAGACCTGCTTGCTACCTATTTGCGCGGTAATAAGCTAGGCCATGTTCTGAACTCAGATGTACTACATTCACCTGTCTTATTAAACATTGGTAGAAAGCATACCTGTCTTAGAGGGGACTTTATGCTCTTATCCCTGTATGGCATAAGAACAGTGAAAGAGCCAGACACTTTATGACATTCAGTATCATTTGGTTGTTAACGCTCATTCACAGTTCTTCTCAGTAAAATGACATTCAAAGCTATAAAATGTAGGTCTGTACACTTGGCTCATTTAGAATAAAAATACAAAGTGAAACGCAGAAGAAGCCGAGGATAAAATGATAGTAGAGGAAGAGGATTCTGGATGGATTATCTTTATTTATGTTAAGAGACTTAAAGGCAGGATTAAAACAGGCAGTCAAAGAATGCACGTGGTTGACAAACAAGTAAAATGGCATATCAGATCCACCCGGCAAATAAATAGGAATGCTTATTAATTACTGTGTTCACATTAAAAAGTCTGTAAAGAATTACTAGGAACCACATTGTATCAAATAGATAAAATAAAGAGTATTTCACCAGACAAAAAAAGTAATGCTTCTGCATGTATTGATGTACTTTCTGAATGCACAAATTTAATAGATTATGTTCCTATTTTGCCATCGTAACGTTGTTTAACCTGATACAGCATAGCGTGAAATATTTTCTTTCTTAATTTCTGTTTTATCACTGGGAAGATATGTCTCAGTTCTTTTCTTGTGAAAACTTTTTCAGTATTTATTTTATAAAACAGTATTATAAAAGGTTAAGAACTGAAATACGTTTTTGTTGTGTTTTCCTTTAGAGACATCAGGTGGCAGAAGCATTACTTTATTGAACCCTCTGCCTTTGTTAAATAAAAGTCAAATCATAACACTAAAATGAATTCCAAGGCAGAAAAAATACAGCAGAAAATTTACTGTTCCAATATATTTTCATTATAACCAATAGCCATTCAGTGATCTACAAACAAATATAGTAGAAAGCAGCTTTATTCTCTCTGCTATTAGTAAAGAAACAATGAGTATGATGCCGCCGTACCCTGCATCACCGTGTTGGCTTGGAGACCATGGCCTCTCTCCAGGATTGTGTACTGATACTGCCAGTAATAGATACTTTTTATTAAAACATTCATGTATCCATCCCCTGTCTGGAGCCCTATAAAAATCCTGAGCCCTGAAGTACTTTTGCCTTTTTTGCCTTGCCCTTTTGCCTGAGTACCATAAGCCCTTCCCAGTACTTTTTCTGCTGTTCTTCCAGTAACAGTCTCACAGTGCAATAGTCCCCATAGGAGTTACTGAGCCAGGCAATATTTTAGGCTGCGTTGGCCAGTTTTCAGAGTGACAGACCTCCCCTTAAAACCATTTTGTTTTTGGAAAAGCTGCCATTTAAATCAAATCCAATTAATAGAAATCAAATAATATCTGCATAGGTTAACATGTCAAGCCTAAAGAGGGAGATTTTAGAGGAGTACAAATAACTACTGACTT
Source organism: Chlamydotis macqueenii (assembly GCF_036417535.1). Lineage (NCBI taxonomy): Eukaryota > Metazoa > Chordata > Aves > Otidiformes > Otididae > Chlamydotis > Chlamydotis macqueenii. The sequence goes on from NC_141559.1 coordinate 29,017,393, forward strand.
TTTCCATAATTAACCAACTCAACATTGGGTCTGGTTTACTAACAATGAAATGCCAAGGAAGATGAAGTTGATCAGCAAGGGCAGAAAATACAGCAGGAAGAGAAGATTTTATTGCTTGTATGTAATTTGTACAAATGTTACACCTAGATGTAATACAGAGACTGATTTTAAGACATTTTCAGTGTCTCTTCCATGGAACAGCTTGTTGGAAAGCCCACAAGAAGACAGACAGCTTTTGACTTCACCTTGAGTAGCATTCAGGGTCTGGTCTGAAATCTCATATTTGAAGAGTTGTTCTGTAACAACTGCCTTAAGGTACTTCGATGCAGTATCATTCCAGGAGCAGCAGCAGCCAAGACATTCAGCAAATTTGTCCTCATGTTCAACAAGACAAACTATGTAAAAATAACAGAGTTTGTTAAAAAGTAACTTTAAAAGTGCAGCTAAATTAAATTTTCAGAGGCAGCAAGGAAGCTGTTGTAAGATGCACGTTTTACAAACTTAAGGTTTATATGCACTTGGGTTGTTAAGGAAGGTTTGGGAATGGGCAAAAGGGAGACAGCACAGGTGAACAACAGGCTAAAGGAGGTTATTAGAAACAAGAAGCTTCCTTTACAAAACGGTGAAGTAATACTGAAATGAAAAAGGATAGAAAAAAAAATCACATATTCCTCCAGATTAAATGTAAGAAAACAGTTAGATTGAGTCTTCCCCAAAGGAATCAAAGCTAATAATCTTTCTTCAGTCCTTAGGAACAGGAAGCCTTCCTGAAGCCTGCTGAACTAATTGATAACCATGGTATTAACAGGAGTACTCAAAGAAAACAAGGCCATTGCAGAGAATTTCATAAACTATTTGAGTCAGTGTTCACCAGTGGATATCCTGGAAATGGAAGGGATTTTGAAGAGAGAATGGATGAAACTGATAAAATGAACAGTAAGAAACCACTAGGGCCAGATGGAAGTTCCAAACAGGTGTGTGTAACTACAGTTTTAGAAGGGTACCAATACCCAGTGTTTGGAGGATGGCAAATGGGATGTCAGTTTTTAAGGAGAGTTCCATGGAAGACAGGGTGCCTGACGGGCTGGGACCAGAAGTCTGCTCTCTCTCCCTTGCAAATCAGTAGAAATGATGATGGAAAATAAAACCAGTGGACACCTCGATAAAAATTATATACTTTGAAGAGTCAAACGACTTTTGTAGAGGGAAATTCTGCCTTAGGAATCTACTGAATTCCCTGAAGAGTCAACATACACATGGAGAAAACTGGATTATAAGTTGCATTTCCAAGGGATGCCTGGAGCAGATAAGGGAATGTGTACCTGTCTGAACCATCTGGAATATTTATTTCCAATCACACATTTCTGCCCTAAACAGCTGTTTCTCTCACCTCTTCCCAACACCTTCCTTAGATACCTTAAGACTTAGTGCTGAATAAGGTGCACCTAAATCCCTCTCTCACCTCCCTTAACTGCCTCTGTTCTCAGGAATGTAACTTCTTACTTCCTTTCTGTCATGAGATGAGCAATACTGCCCTGACTCTGGAAAGTTATTTCAACAGAGAGAGCTTTGAAGAGTACATTTCTAGGGGGAATTGAAAGCATTTTAACCACCATAATTGCAAACTCTCTGTTCCTCATGCTGTGCCTCCGTTTCTAGATCACCCTGAAGAGGGGATACTGCATGAACGTGCAGGAATGAACCTAGTCTAAAAGCCTGGAAACACCCTGCTTGCTAATGAACTCCTTAGCAGGTAAAGCAGAATGGATGCATGCAGATCCCCTAGCAGACTTTCTGTGACAGGAACATTTCAGAAGGAAAACAAAATGCCTGTCTCCAGAGCCTCACATGAATTCTGCACTGCTGCAGCTTTTTCTCATGGAACTAACTTAGAGCTCAAATGTACTGTTACCCCTCTCATACTGCTGTATTTCTACTGTTCATCTGATCAGGTATTATTTTTGCTCATGAATTGCAGTCTGAAATACAGGCTCCACTATACTGCTTGAATATCCTATTTCTTAAAATAGCTCCATTTAATTTTTAGACCCTTTTTGTAAATCAGGAGTGCTGTGGCAATTCAGTTATCCTTTATAGCCTTCCAATCTCCTGTGGAACCATAAAAAATTTCAGCTGTGGTAGGTCTCCTTTTGTGCTTGATTTCTGCAGGGCTGCCACCCTGCTATTTGCACACAGCAAAGTGATTGTTTTCTCCCATAGTGGCTGGAATAAATTTCTCAGAACTTCTAATTCATTTAATTGAGGGCCAGGGGCTGGGGAAAATGTAACTGCTGCAACCCCTGTAGTTATTATGGTCATAAATATAATTCTAGCTGGTAGTGGAAAGAGACTGAGTCAGTTAAAACAGTGGAGCAAAACATCAGCAGTGTCAAGCGTTAAGGCCTCTTGGTTTTAAAATCATAGCCCTTCTATCTTTGTCTTTTCCTCTCTTTGACAGGGCTCCACCTCTCAGGATTCTGTATTTTGAGATGCTGTTTTCTGAGCATACAGCAACAGACATGATTGCTCTCCCAGAAACAGCATTTTAGTAAACTAGCTTTAGAGTTGTTACTGACACACAGATGCTGAATGTGAGCCTGCCTCTCTACTTTCAGACACATCCCAGACAAGGGAAGGAGACACATCTGCATAGCAGTTCATGTATAGGCGTGACGGCAGATAAACTCCAAAATGTTCCGCGGCCCACCCAGGAGTAGACATTTAGCTAAAGGACAGTGTGCCCAGGTGAGCCTCGCGGTGCCTTAAACTGCCAGATGGGCTTAGGAATGCAGTGTGCCCAGGAGGATGGGAGCCGACAGCATTGGGAGCTGACAGCTTCGGGAGCTGTCCCTAAGAGATGCAGTGCCTGTGCAGACCCCGTACCGACATGTCCTTAGAGCTACGTACAATTCTTGACACACTGAATTACTGGGAGGAGTCTGGTTTGTGCCAGACAGAGATGTGCCTGACAGTTGTGAATTCCTGTGCCTTATTTGCTGACAACGGAAGCACGCAGCCGGTACTGTTGTATGCCCAGCCTGTGCACCCTGGCTGCGTTGCGTTTCTGTGCTGGGAAGAGATCTGGCTGAGTACGACCACCTTCTGCTCCCCACGGTGCAAGAAGGAAATCAGGGCACATGAGCTCAGCGGGATCCACAGACAGAGTCCCTGCTGTGGATGATCGGACCAGGAGCTTGGCAGTTTGCTCACAACATTCAAAGCTTCAGCACCCTGAATTGTCAAACCTGCTTCCTCAGCTGGAGGCACCTCTGCCTCCCTTTCTCCATGCGCCTCAAACAAGCTCTACTGACGGCCCTGGGAAGTCAGGCGTGCTGGCTGAGGGTAGCATGGGTTGCCATGTTTGCATCCTTTCTGAAGAAAAAGCAGGTCTTAGATGGGCTGGGTTCGCCTCTGCTGACGGATGCCTTCCCGTGGAGCTGGGAAAGTGAGGGGAAGAGATTGGAAGCGCCTCTCACTTTTCTCTTATCCTGCAAACTCCTGTTTCCCCGTGCAGGGATGACATCCCACCTCCTGGCGTGGTTCACCACTGTCCCACACCTCCCTGGAAGGGGTCTGACTGTACCCAGGCACCGTCAGCCTCCCGCTTTGGACGCGCTGGCGTTCCCGACACCCGGCTGCAGCTGCTTCCCGGCCATCCCGTCCGAGAAGCTGCAGGATTCTCTGTTGGCTACCTTCTTTTGCCCGGAGGGTCTAGACCACCGGCCGTGCCTCAGCCTGGTCTGAGGACCGCGGCAATTCAATGTGGGACCGGCAAACATCAGGTTAAACGAAACAAATAAAGCGGATGGTCTGAAACACGGGACTCGTCGGTGGTGAATGACGCACGTACATCGGGCTCGGACGCCGGTAGGTTGCAGCAGGCAGCTGAAACCACCGCCCTCGAGCGGCCCCATCCTGCACAGACAAACTGAACGGGCCTCGGGCCCGGTGCTCGGGGGATAACGGGCTGTAAACCGGTGCGAAAGGCGCCGGGTACCCGCCCTGTACCTCTCCATGCCCCACGCCGAACGAGCGCCGGAACGCCGCAGTGGGCCACGCCGCCCGCACCGCCCCACCCCCTCGGCGCTGCCCGCCTCTTCCTCCCCACGTGACGCCGCCCGGCCGGCGGAGGGGGCGGGGCTCCAGGCCTCCCGCGCGCTCGACGACTACAACTCCCGGCAGGCGCCGCGGCCCTAGAGGCCGGTGCCTTCCCTCCCCCCTCCCAAACGGCCGCCGGGATCACGTGACCGCCGAGCGGCCAACCGGGTTTGAACCTGGGTTTTTTATCCGCCCCTTCCCCTCCCCGCAGCGCTTCTGCGACCAGAACGATCTAAGATGGCGACGGTGGAACCGGTGAGTGTTTCATTCCCTTCTCCCGCCCGCCTTTCTCTCTCTGTCCTCCCCCTTCCGTCGCCGCTGCCGCCTCCTCCTCCAGTTGCGGCTCTCCCCGGCGAGGAGGCAGCGGGCACCTGGCCGGCCGGGCGGGAGGCGGATGGGGGCCGCGGCGAGGCCGGCGAGGATCGCACGCACGCAGGGGGACGGAGCGGGGGGAGGGGGAGCGGGAGGCGCCGGCCTGCGTGAGGGGGAGGTGGGGGCGGGGGTCTGAGGGCGGTGCCGGCTCTGCCTCACGGGTGCGGGGGGCGCCGGGCCGGGCGGAGGGAGAGAGGCCGGGGCAGGGCCCGGCGGGCGGGAGGGAGGGTGCGGGGCCGGCGTCGGGGGCCGGGGCTGCCGCCGCGGCGCCCATTGTGTCGAGCCCCGCCTGCGGCCCCCGCCGCCCGACCCGGCCCGGCCGCCTCCGCGGCGCTGCGGCAGAGGGGGGACGGCGGGGCCGGAAGGCGCGGCGGGGAGCAGCCCTGGGCGGAGGCCAAACGGCCTGGCCGCCTGGCGAGCGGCCCTCGGGCGCGTGTGGCGCGGTGGGGGCGGCCATGTTGCTCTGCGCCCGGAGAGGCCGGCGGGTTGGACTTGCCGGTCACCGAGGGGGCGGCTCTTCCTCGCCGGCCGGCGGGCGCCCTGCTGGCGGGCGGGGAGGGCCTGGTTTCCAGGCAGAGTCAGAGCTTGCGGTGAGAGAGGCTTTGCGATGAGGAGGCGCGGGGTCGGTAACCCGCGGTGAGGGTCTGTAGGTTGGCAGTTTGGCAGCTGAAACAAGAAAGGAGTGTGACCGGTAAGGCTCGAGGCGTGTGTTGCAAACGAAATTGGCTTTTTCCGGTTATGTCATCTTTCTGGATCAAAGTGCTATTTTTACTCAAGGTTTTTAATAGTTTTCATAACAACTAAGTATTTTTTTCTTTTTCTAGGTATTAAGTTGTGTTTATGATACTGTGCTCTGTTCTATAAACGTTACCCCAGCCTGTGCTTCCATGGAGAACTGAAGCAGCTGGAAGTGGTCCAAGTATAGTTGTTATTCTAATCTCACGTGCTTGTGTATCATGAGGAGTGGACAGCAGAAGACTGTGTATTAGGGTCTCAAGAAAATAAAAATCTTAAGGCTGGTTTGCTGCTGCTGACCAACTATGAATAAATAGCCAGTGTGTACTTCGGAGACACTTTGCAACATTTAGATAAAAAGTTTGAAAATCACTTCCCTATTTTAAAGTAAAGATTAATTTTACCTTATTGTTTAAGAGACACTGATCTTCTTACGATTTTCTTCCATGAACAAAAAAGCCCACCAACTTCACTTAGAAGGAAGAGATTGAAATTGGTCAGCATTTATGAATTGCTTGGCTAGCAGTTCTGAACAGCAAGAATGTCAGCTGTTAAGATACTGAGCTGGACCACCAGCAGCACCCTTCCTGTGTTGTCCAGCCACAGTATTAAATGCTTGTTTTTCCATACGAAAGCTGATCTTTCTGAGCTGTAGTCCACATATCTGAAGATGAGAGCTTCCTGTCAGCTCAGTATTTTGTGATGACTGTGGAGCTTAGCAGGGGCTCAGATAAATAACTTGTAATACTGGTGGCCATTGGAAATTGAAATCTAAAGGTGTAGGTTTGTGGCTTTCTTGGATGTGGTGCTGATGTAAGCCAGTCTCTGCCCCATTCTCTCCATTATTCTTGTATAAGTGTCAGGTTGCATGTTGAGCTAGATCTGGGGCCTAATTTAGCCAGAAATAAACAATTGATTTTGCCATACCATTTCCCAGCAAGAATGGTTTCCCAGATCCAGTTCACCCTGCAGTGGCAAACAGTTGTACTGAGCCAGTAAGAGTGGAAGATGAGGCAGTGCTCACAACAGTTTAAGTAACACTGCTGTTGAATGTTCTGCCATAGTTGAAGTATGTTTGACTTCAGGAAACAAATATCAGCTACACTTGCTTATTTTCAAATTTATTTAAATAATTTTTTTTTTGTTGCTTACTGTTCTAGGTAGCTCACACTTCTCCTACCTAGTTTAAAGTTAGACTTGTGTAGTGACTGAGGTCATAGATGCTTAATCTTGTGGAAACACTGTGGGCTTTTCAATTGAACAATTCAGTTGTATATGTGGTTAGGGATCAGAGTACTACTTGATTATAGGGAAACCTTTCTGTTGCTGACCTTCAAAATCTGGACCTAGGTTTGCAGAGATGTCATCTGTGATGTTTCCCTATTGTGAAAATGTGCCTCAGAAAATGCAAAGTATTACTCAATGTGCCTTTTTTTTTTAAATGTAAGTTCCTGCTAAAATCACTGATATTTCTAGTACTCCAGTGCTCTCAAATGTAACATATGTTTTAAGTCTTGTTAAAGATACTGGAAAAAGTGTTTGAAACTCTCTAGGAATATTGAAACTTGAGTTTAGATTCCCATGGAAGTTGCTAAGAAAAGCAAGATTATTCTAAGTAAATCTAGACCTATTACACAGGGGTTTATTTCTCCACTGCAGGGAAAATATAAGCCTCTGGAACATTGATAGGTTAAAACCTTCAGATTTTTCTTGTACTATCCAGATTGTTTACCTTTTACGACTATTCTAGATTAATTTGTGAAACTGTGCAGAAGTGTGTCCTGTTAGAGTGTGCTCATATTGTAGCCTTTGAGGATTAAATGTGACCGGGTAACACTGTGCAAAAGTCTACAAAGTCAACAACAAAACCAATAGTAATACAGTTATGTATATATATTATAGTAAAAAACAGTATTGTCTCAAGGGGTTGCAAACATAATGATGTAGGGCCTTGAAATTCTGGAAAGTTCAAAGTAGTTCCTAAAATTCCAGGTAGGCTGAAAGGTATTGTATTGTTGACAGAGAGTTAGCATGTAAACTAAGTGCAGACCATGTTCAACTTTAGTCTTATTACTACATATTTCTGTTGTTAATATAGTCAGTGACCTGCTATGGTTGAAATCAGTGTAGTCTTCAGTTGTAGTACTGTGAACACAGTTGCTTGCTCATTGCATTTTTCAGCAATGATGCAGGATAAGTGTCTTGCATACTGTTTTATAATTGAGAATGTCTATCATCAACTTTCAAATTGTAAATTATATTTCTGACTGAATACAAAACTTCTAAGAGGAGGGAGATATTGGACAACTTATATTTTGATAAACATTTTTCTGAAAGCAATTTTTAAAAATTACATTTCACACAGCCTGTGAAATGTCAAGCTTATTTCAAGGTAATACATAAAAATAGCATATGAGACCAAGTTGTTTCATTTACTGATACTGCCTGTAGGTGTGGGGGTATATGTGAAATTTTGATGAGAAAATGTGACCCTTTTGACAGCTTTGTAAAGATCCTTGTGAGTTTTGAAGGAATAGAGGGAAGAATCAGTTGAGGGATGTTGGTAGAGAGCCTGCCTTGTGAAAGAGATGTGAATTTTTAAAAGTGAATGAATGTTTTTCCTCAAGCAAATCTGTTTTTCACTTTTGAAATACTCAAGGTTAAACATAAATTTAGAGACTGTTTTTAACCTAGAAACTTAAAGCAGTCACTCATTTCTTAAAGTCCGAAAACCTGTTCCTTTTTAAATTGTTCATGTTATGAAGGTACTAAGTGTGTGATCTGGAGATTTAAGCGTGCTATGTAATACAAGCATTCTGTTAGCTGCCTAAAAGTGGCAGTTGTCCTTAATTCTTATATAGTGGATGTAAGACAAACATTTGAACAAAAAAAAAGTTTAAAAGTATTTTTTTTCTAAATGTGCAGAGCAGTTGTTTAAATGCACAATCTTTTAAATAGTGATTAGTTTCTCATGTTCAGTGCTGTTTATCAAAGTAGCTTGTGTACATTACATGCTTTACCATAATTGGACATATTGGTACATTACAGTACATTATCTTTCTGGTTGTAGACTGAGCTCTTGAGCATCCATATGTTATCCAATTTTTGTTTTAAACTCTTTTCTGAAGGCTGAATGTGTCTTAATTTCTCAGCTAATGTAAAATTCCACACTTTGTTGTACAAGTGGCTCACTATATTTGCAGAAATTTTGAGTGCTTTTGTGTCTGTTGTGTAGACGTGTGCGGGGGGATTAGAGGTGTTTTCTCCCCTGAGTCATCAGAACTGTTCTCCTCAGCAGTTTTGGGAAGTTTGTTTTCTTGCCTCAGTGTCTTAGAACTATCCTGTAGATAGATTTCATGTTCCAGTAGCGAAGGCAGCAGCAGACTGCAAACTGTGTCTTAGCACAAGGGCAGCCTGCTTAGGCAGCTAGAAAAAACACAAATATATTGAAGTATTTTCATATACCTTGTAACTTGTTTGGTAGTTCTAGTCATAAGGTTGTGAGTTAAACATTGAAAATCTGGTGAGTGCTTTCAAGTGTATGTAACCCGTTTTTCAGAAGTTAAAAGGGCTGTGATTATTCTTTGCATCTTTTGCAATCTGAGAACATGTTTCCTAAAAAGCCCAAACCAGTGTGCCTCTCTGACCCTGGAGGAAGCATGTGACTCTTCTACTTAATTTTTTTCTTCCTGTTGACTGTACATGTGTTGCACTTCTGTGTTGATTTGGTGGGATGTTACTCAGTTAAAATCATGTCCCATGTTTGTCTTCTAATACTGAATGCCGTTCTAACAGTCTGTGGTGGTCTAAGTAATACTGTTTGCAGTTACGATAGTTGCTCCATGTTAGGCCTTATGTCATGCCCAGAAAATTTTTCTCTGTTGTGGTGTCTGGAAAGCTGTTTAACACTGTTTAATTGGTAACAGGTGGCTGTTGGTACCTCTCTTCCACTTGGTGTCATACATACTGTGTATAATTTTTACCTCAACATTCATTCCTCAGAGCTGTATATCAGATCATTATTTGGTTTGTTTTCTTACAGCACATAATACTTGCTTGTGGATGGTCTTAAATCCTTTTTTTTTTGTCCAGAATATTTTGAAATAAATAGTTCTTTATTTTTGTGCCTTGTGAGTTATCCTAACTGTAGCATGGTAGCAGTTACCTGCAGTTATCCCATCTGATAACTGGGATGTGCAGTTTTTCTTATTCTGTTGGAAACCCAAAACAAGAAGGTGGAAACTCTAAAATGTAACTTACTTTGGTTGAATGTGAGAAAACTTTGGAAACCTCTTCCACTAACTGATTCTCTTAGCTTTCACCAAGAATACATAATGCTAGGCTATGTCCTTATGGGACAGAAACGTTGCACAGTCTAATGTGGACTTCCTAAAAAATTTCTGTAGATGATTAGATGATGTGAATGTGGTCTGGGCAGCACCTGAAAACAGTCAGTGAAACCTAGTCTTCAATAGACAAACCTGATTAAGCAGTTCTTACTGTAAGTGCTATTTGTTTCCTGTCCCGGTGACATGCACACCTTCCTTTGGTATGTTTGCCATTACGTGCTGTGGAGAACGAATAAATAACACCAATTACGTCTGCAAGTGTCAGAATACAAGTAACGTGCAGATACGCACAGTCATCAAATGCTGAGTAGGCAAATATTTCATAGACTTCTGCAAGGTGATTCCTACATCAAAAGCCATGTGGGTAGTAAATAAATGTCACTTTTAATTACGTGCTGTCTTGTGTATGAGGAGCAGGATTGGCCATATGAAGCTTTCCAGTTTATCTGGTAGTACTACCCTGTTTCATTACATCTATTTTAGAAGCAACAAACTCAGTGGTGACTTGGTTTAATAGCAGACGCAAAGTCAATTTTAGGTTAAAGAATGCATTAGTTATGAGCAATAGTAAAGTACTATGAAGAATTTTAAATTTAGTAGTCCAGAAAACTGCTGGTGGAGACAGTCTGACTTTAAGTTAATAATGCAGTAGTTGCAAAATTTCAAGGTATGAATTGGTAAAATGTGAACAATATAACTTTAATTTGTGTTACATTTATAGAACCTTTTAAAACCTGCATGCTTGTGGTTTGAGGTAGAATTTCAGTGGCTGGAAAGAGGTTGGATACAAGAAATAGACTTGGAATGCCAGTTAGTGAACTCGCATAATTTGTATTCGACTAATAATGGAGAGTGCTTTGGTGTACAAATACTTTAGCTTGGTGATCAGAATAGTGAGGTAAAGGTAAGATGAAAGGAAATGGGAGCTGATATGATTAACTAGCCAAAAATGAAAAGTCTTTTTTTCTATTTTCCTTGATGGCAGTGGGAAATAAAAGGTAGTAAAAACAAGCTGCTTTAGGCTTCTGAGACCAGCCAGAAAATTGTTTTGTGGCAATAAGCTCTGCTTTCCCCTTCACACCCTGTTCAAGTTTATTCTGGTGTGTACAGCTGTACTTCGCCTTGATGGGCAACCAGGTGCTGAAAATAAAAAAAATCTCTTCTGGCGGGGTTAGTTTTTGAGGGGAGTTGCGTAATCCTGGGCCAAGATCATAGTTAGCTGGTCCTTGGAGGTGAGTTGTCGTGTACTGTGTTGGACAGGAGCTTGAAATAATGCTTAGTTTGAGTTTCATTAAAGCTAGGTAGCTTTCAAAATATCTTAAAGGACTTGTTATTGTGATGACTTAACTAAATATTTGTGCTGAGTCAGATGTTTTCCATTTGTCCAGGAACTTACTTTCATGTAGCTATTTGAAAGGTGACCACTGGTATACTGGGCAGGTATTGAGGCTCATTGCATTTTTGTTTTTATCTTCTGGAGGTGCTACCTTAATTCTTTCTAAAGTTGTCTTGTATTAGAAGTTGTGAAACTTACAATAGGCCTGCCTGTGCTCAGTAGTTTTGTATTGATTCTTCCAGTTGATATAGTTATGATACTTCTGGAAGACTGAACAGGAACCTTAGGATTAGCTCTTTGTGTTGAAAGCCATTTGCTGAGCAAACATGAATGAGATTATCAACTAAAATTATTTTTGGAAGATAGTCTGCATTTGTCAAGAGTGAGTCTGTTTCATGTAAAAATCTTCAATGTAGTAGTGTTTGTAAATAATTTCTAGGTATTAGATGTCCTAACTGCAGAGTATTGTGAATGAATGCAAGCTTTATCACAAAACCTGGTGCTTAGTTTACTTCCAAAATATCAACAAAACTTTTCTTGTATGCTCATTGTATTTGCACATGTAATATTTCTAATTCTTGTGTTTAGAATCTACTGAAGGGGCAACACTTAAATTGTAGTTGTCTGTACTTGGCTTGTTGTAGTATAATACAAATGATAACTTGTAGGAGGAAATATTGAAATGCTTCTTTGGTGTATTTTACAGCCTTATTGCGTTGACCATCTTAATTTGTTCTATGGGGTTCTTGTATATGATTAAAGGGAAATATGTATATTTTATCCCATCAACTTAAAAATAAATAAGGCTAACATTAGATATTTTATTCTAGATAGAATTTGAATCATGTACTAAGCTTTTTGAAGATCTGTTTAGCTTTTTATAGTATTACACTGAAGGTGATTTGACAGATTGTTCAACACAGTGCTTCTGTGGGTTTCTCAGTGATGTTGCCCATTAGGGAATCTTCAGCAAGCATTTAGTTTTATTAAGAGGCAGAAAACTGTACTACCTGCCCCTTGTACTGTGTGAATCAAAGCATTATCCTAGTTCTCCCTGCCTGTTAGGCCTTTGCATTTCAGTCTTTTCACTGTGAACATGGGAGTATTGAAAACATTCTTAAAGGGGATGTAAATTTGCTTTTGAACTGAGATTTTTTTATAGGTGAGCTGCTAAACTAAAGCATACTTAATTATTTTCAAGCATAAAGATGTAACTTCTCTGAAATAAAGCATAATACCATGCTTAATAATGCCAAATATATCAATAATGGAAAGAAAATTGCTATTAAGATGGATCTTTAGGTGTTACCAGAAGAGTTTGCCAACTGGGACTGTGAAGATTAAACAGTGTTTATGTTAGCACTTCAAATCCATTCCACTTTTCAGCAGCTTTGGTGGTGATAAACTGAGTAATGTGGATGTCTGGAGTAAACTGTTCCATTAATTAGATGACTTACCATTACTTAATCAACCTCTACATCACTTTGTTCTCTTAAGACCACAGAGTTTAAATTAATTTTTAAGTACTACTTTGTATTACCACATTTAGGAATGTCTAGAGTCTTTTGGTCTGCTGTAGCTAGTATTTGTTTGTATTACTGAAGTGCTTTTTCTTTCACAGGGCAGGCTGTACAGGTGTTTGTGTTAGCTGTAGGGAATGAGCTGTAGTCCTCATTCCTTGTCTCTAATATTCTAGCACAGATTGCAGATGAGGGAGAGATGGTGGTAACTGGTGGGGATGCTTGGCCTCACAATAAAGCTTTGTATTCTGTGGTTTGAAGAAATGACATTAGAATTTCAAACCTGACACAGTGGCTTCTTGAACTGAATGACAAATTTGAGGGGGTTTGCGTGCAAAGGGACTTTCACTTTTGTGTTAAAGTGTATTTGACTTCTCTAGCACTATCTCTAGTGATTTTAAAGAAATACTAAAATAATATTTTGAATCAGTCTGGTATGTGGTATGTTTATTTCGGTTTGAAATTTGAGAACTGATATGTGTTTAAATTCTGCTGGTTTGGTGCCTGAAGCTTTGTTAGTAGTGATGTTGCAAATACAAAGATAACTTACTGGTTTAATTTCTAGCTGCTTGTAATAACTGTTTTCAGACCTGAGAATTATAGGCATGTCTCCTACTTGTGATAACAGAATTTTTTCTAAATAAACAGGGCCTGTACATTTGTTTCCAGTGATGCTTTTTCATAAACTGATTAAAAAAAATATTTTCCTTCTGAAAATCTATTCTGGTTTTTAGAGGTGCATGTTCTAGATAACATAGCATATTGTGTATTTCTGAAATAACTCTCAGAAGTGTTTCAAAATAAGACAGTTATGTTAAGTAAACCATTCTGGAAACAAGTGACAGAGGAAGCAAATAATTGAAAGCAGAATGTGAATTCCTGCAGTTAGTGTTTATTGTGAGACCTGTTCAGATGTTGAAGAGTAAAGGGATGCAGATTGTGCTTCCATGATGTGATTTGGGTCTCTAATCCAAGAGAAATTAGAGGAGCTCTAGCTTCAACCTTCTTAAAGTTACTTCAAATAACTAAATTACTTCAATAAAAATTGAGAAGGAACATATTAATAACTCATTTCTTCAAACAGGAAACCACTCCCAACCCTCAGCCTTCAGAAGAGGAGAAAACCGAGCCAGCACCTAGTCAGGAGGTTGCCAGCCCTGAACAGTATATTAAGCATCCACTACAAAACAGGTAAATAGCACAGAAGCATGGTTGTAGTTTTGCCAAAGATAGAAGAATGTCTATGGCTTTACAGCTCTTGTTTACCTTATGTTTTCTAGCAGCATTTTGAGAGTTCTCATTTTTAAAAGATTTTTCCAGTGAGGTTGCTGAGGAAATAGATTCTGATTCTGTTGTAATTTAGAGCCTTTTCACACAGTGTTGTTAAAGATGAAAATCTTTGCAAATTTTCATATTGCAGCCTGGTAATTTAAAAGGGAATGGCTTTGCTTTTAGTTGGAGGCAAGCAGAGCTTTTGTTGCTTTTGGCTGGTGTATTTTAAGAGACTGACACAAAGTTGCTGCCAAGCAGAACTGGAAAACCTACCATTCTGTTTTGTACTTTGGGCAATTAAGGTGCCAGCAGTAAAGACTTTTTATTCTTACTTCTTATCAGTCTTACTCCTTCATATGTTACAATTTTTTTTCTCCTATTTGGAATTGAAAGTAGTAGAAGCTGTGTTTATCAACCAAAGAGCTTATTAGACTTGATTATATGAGCGATTGGTGTCTACAGTAATACTGTTTTCATTATCTGTAGGAAGTGTAGCAGAAGAAACCCTGTGAAGTGCAAATGCATACATTCGTACCAATGTGTCACTAAGAGAAAAAACTGTAGGGCACTTAAATTCTCTTAACAAGAAAAACATGGAGCAGTAGTTAAAAGTATAGTTAAGAAAAGTTATCAAGAAATCAAAGCCCTCTTACTAAATTCTGCATACAGTGTGCAAAACCAGGTATGTCTTTAAAGCTTTAAAAGTTACTACTCAGCTTTTTCTGAGCTATAGAGACAATGAAGACTTTCCCAAAAAGCTTTGTACTTGAAAACCTTGACTTGAACTACCTTTCTGCAGTAAAGATATTGTAAGTTTACAGGTTGAATTCCTTTAAAAGTGCATAAAGGTTACTCCAGCAGCATACATATACTTCAAAAAGAGCAGCTAGGAAGTAATTTTCCCCAAGTAAGCAGAAGAGCTGATGTGGAGTGCTTGTTACTTAATGTTGGTAAGTAGGTGCTGCCCTAAAGTGAACTGTTTACTGAGTGCACCTTACTCTTTTTCCAAGTTTTCCAGTAAGTGTGGAAGACCACTTTGCACTGTAGCACTATGCTGTGTATATCCCCTATTTCCCTTGTTGTCTTTCAACTTCTATCCTTCCTCTTTTCCTTGAAATACTTTGGTTACATTGATGCTGGCACTCCTGTACAAGTTGTAGTGGGGCTCTTACTGGACAATAGTAACATTTTTTAAAAGTTTGAAATGTCAGGAAATATCTCAAAACAATAGATTGACACCTGGCAACTCAAGTGCTCACCTGAGTGATTCCAACACTACTGAAACTATCGGAATGAAAAATAAGCCTGTTTTGTTAAATGCCTCATAAGGTATTCTGTTCCAGCATTTTAAACAATGGTTTTTAAATCCAGAAAGAACGTCTTTGTGTGAAGGGTTCAATTTATAATAATGTTTAGATTTGTACTCAGTGGAGATAATGATGAAAAAAATTAGATGGGAAATTTTTCATTTAGTCTTGTCTCTATCTATATATGCAGACTTAAAAACTTGAATACAGTCAAAGGTCATGGGTTTAAGATTGTTACCTTAACACAGATTCCCTTTTAAAAATTGTGCTCTCCTAGTATGTGAGTGCTTGGGAAGCTCTCACGTCATGTATAGCTGTGGAGTGATATAATTAGCTTTTCTAACCTTTACAAAGAAATTACTGGAAAGGGAGCTGTGCTCCTAGTTTGAATAGTTGGTGTTCATTTTACAACATAATCAGTTATTTGCACTAGGGTGTTGCAGTTGAGCACTGGTAGCAAGGAGAAACATCTGAGGCTTACAGGTTTAGAGTCTTAGAAATGTTCCAGAACTATTTAAAATATTTACCTAAACAGATTGATCTAGTCTGTCATGATTCTTGTAAGAAGAACATAAATATTCTTGATCTGCAAACAGCTGGGTTTCAGAACTGAGTTTCTCCTGTAGCTTATTGATGAAAACCGACTTCCGTGCTGATAATATCTTAAGTTTGGATATAACAGTACAAAGAATTATATTTTTAATATATTTTAATTTATAGATGCTATTATTTTTTTCCTTTAGATGGGCACTCTGGTTTTTTAAAAATGACAAGAGCAAAACTTGGCAAGCAAATCTTCGTCTTATCTCAAAGTTTGATACTGTTGAAGATTTTTGGGCGTAAGTAAAGATTTTTCAGTCTGCATAATAATCCTGGCATACTTTGGCAGACTTTATGCCGAAGTGTAAAAAATCCTGACATACTACATTAACTGCAACTTTTTGGGTGTAATCTGAAATGTTTGCAAAATTGAAGGGGAGGTCTACTCCATTCTTCAGAATGTGTAGAATGTAACCTTTGAAGAAAATGTGGTTGGAGAAATTTTTCGTACTTTAAATGCACATTGTCTTGCTGTTAACACTGTAACTCTGCTTATATTCATATGTACATGACATACATGTAGAAAATGGTATTTGCGCAGTAGCTATCTCATAGTAACATGAATTTGTAAATTCTTGTAGCTAACTAGTTGTCACTTCCTCAGCCCCAAATTTTGCTAGTTGACTAAATTCTTGGACAGCTGGCTCACTTCAGATGTTCAGGAGTGATTCTGGAGCATAGTACTTGGGAGATTGGTGCAGATTAATGGCATCTTTGAAAGTAGTTCATTAGAGGTTCCAGAAGAAACTACCTTCATTCTAAATTGAAAATCTGTGAAAGCAGTTAGGTTCAAACAGCAAGAAGAAAGCCTTTGAAGGTATGCCTGTGCTTTCCAAACACTTGTCAAATTCAGATGGCTTACTTGGAAGATTTTGCCTGCCCTAACAATGAAATCTGAGAGAAATATGGAGAAAATGCAAGTGACATGAAATTAAGGGTGAAAAAAATGCATTATATATTTGATCTATCTTAGTGTTTAATGCTACTTTGAGTGGTAGGATTCTTGTTTGGGATGTGATCAGTAAGGGGGAGATGATGTGGAATAATGACACCCATCAGTGACTCATTAGCACCAACAGGAAGAAAAGATACTGAAGATGTTGAACAAGTATTTTTCAGTGCAGTTGTCAGGGATGGGGATAGGATTCTGTGTTCGTAGCCAGCTTTCCCATTCCTGCTATGGGGGTGACTGATGGTTGAGTGAACAGTAGTTTGCAGTCTTGGGGCATGTGATGGGAGGCTAAATTGTTTGAAACTGGCTATTAAAGTTGGTTAAGGGTAAGTTTTTTGAGCTCCTATAGCCAAGATAGTCTGGGGAATTAAAAGAAGTGTTTAATCTAGATGTCTGCAGTTAAGGTATAAAATCAGTCACAAGCAATTGAGAAGTTAGGCCTTCCTTGTGGTTGGAGTGGGAAATAGGTGTGTTCTGGGGAGAAAATATTATGGTTAAGGTAAACTTAAAGGAGGGAAGGTGGTCAACTTGTAACTGGCTTTGTAAATTCCTATGCTTGATTTCTAATTGTTAGAACATCACAGAAATTAATTTCCTTTTTGGTGCTGGACCATGCCTGAATGTTGGTCTTGGACTACAGGTTACTGTAATATCTTCAGGCCTTTTTCTGAAGTCTAACCTTAGCAGTGCAGGGCAGGGGGGGAATCTGTCTTCTTGCTGAAGGAGGAGGCAGTATGTACTCCTTTGATTATTTTTTTTGCTCTAAATTGCGTATCTGTAAACTTAATTTGGAGTATATCTTTTCTATTTTGTTGTTTCAATTGTCTGTTCTTGCTTTTTGAGTCCTTACTGCAATTTGAATTCAGACCTACAGCCTTCATCACTAGAATATTGTATTAAATTAAAAAATCAAATATTTCTTCTCAAACCTCCCTCTGCAGAGGGAGTAGCCTTAGAAATATAAACAATTATCCTTATTCTTTGTATGTATATGTACAGAATACACATGCACACAGAATTTGTTGTCATGAAAGTTCAGTCAGTTACGTTTCTAGTAACTTAGTTAGAACTAGATTTAAAAGAAGGATTGGTATTTCTGGAAAATACTATTATGTAGGAATCCAGCAAGTGTTCACAAAGCAGTTTCCATTCTGCTTCTTTAAGCCCAGAACACCTTAAAGCTAATGCTTTTATGCTGCTGAAAAATAGCTAGGAAATAGGGTTGCTTCTGAAATAACTTTAATGCTTTTTAATTTTTGTATTTTATTTGGTCGTATGTCTTAAATTCTTTAAGAATTTTGTACCTTAAAATAATGCTTCATTTTTAATCCTGCTTTTTTCCCTCCAATAGTTTATACAACCATATCCAGCTCTCTAGTAATTTAATGCCTGGTTGTGACTACTCGCTCTTTAAGGTATGCTTGCTAACCTTTTTTTATTCTTCAGTTATGGATATTGATGGATGGTTTCCTGACTAAGCAAGACACTGTCCAAATATTTTGCTTCAGATATTTAGGAACATGGTTGGGAATGTCTTAAAGGTGTTAATTTTTTTTAGGAAATCCAAAACACATGCCCTCTTAAAATCAGGCTGTCATTAGTTCTGAAATGCAAGTACTTGCTTTAACATGCTTCACAGACAGTACATTTTAATCTGTTGCTATGTTTGTCTTCATTTGATGTTTGAGATGCTTGTGCAAATAATTAAGTCTCAGTAATTTTTATAATATGAAAGACATTCCAACTCTGTCATTTGGTGTGACATGAAATGAGTTAAAATGTTTGAGTTCTGTGGGAGGCTGCAATGTTCTCCAGTATTCTTTGAGCGCTACTAGTCAGATGCACAATGCTCCTGTAATTAACTTCTGTACCTCCAGTTATGTGCTGTGTTACTGATGTATGAAACAGAAAATTGGACCCAACACTGACGCTTAAAGCACGCTGAGGAAATGTTCAGACTAGTGAACAGGAAACGCTGATGAGAAGGTGTACATGAAATCCTGCCTCGACTGGAGTGACAGGGATTTGCCACTGGAGCTGTAAATTAAATCCTAACCTCTCTGAAGTGCTTTTAACATAACTTCCTTTCTGGATTCGAATACCTAAATAATCCCCTAAGTACTGGTGCCTGGTTCCTCCTTTGCTTATAAATTGTAGCTACTGGCTGAGACTCCTCAGTATACTGTGCACATAGTTTGTAAAGCTCAGCAGCTTTAGGTGGTGAAGAGGTGGTGATGCATGGGTTTGGGAAGGTAACAATATTTTAGGTGACTGAGAAACCTTCCTAGTAAATTTTAAGAAGCTGTAGACCCTTCAGTTGTTAGGATATCTATGGATCATGCTTGTACTTTTTGCAGGAATCCTAAATTTGTGCTTTATGTGTGCGTATCTATTCTGTGTTTGCATATCATCAATCAGCAATAATTTAATTATTTATATAATCTCTAGAAGTATGGAGGTACAGAATTGGCAACTGTTGTAGGCTTCTGAGCAATCTCTTGCTGTTGTCTGTCAGTCATGACCTCATAGGAGTTCTTAAAGGTGATGAAGTAGTTTGAGCTCTGCAGCTGCCAGTCAGGGTGTTAAATTTAAAGTGAGCTGACACTGCTCCATCCTGCATGTTGAACACTTAGTTTTCAGCCAAAGTCCTGTAGTGCTGCTCTCTTAATAGACTTTTTAAACCAGATTTCTCTGTCTAGACAGTTACCTGCTTTTTTAATGACTGACTTTCCTGAAGTGCAGCATAGCTGGTGGATATGGGAGTGGCGGCTGGCTGCTTTGCTGGATCAGTGTGTCCAGAGTTATTTAATTCAGTGCAGGGCCATTAGTAAAGTGTGAATCAAAAAGCAACTTGCTTCTAAATACTTTGTTGATTTTTACGGCCCTGGCAATTTAAACCATTTTATTCTCACGTTGTGTGTGCAGGAAGTCATTGAGAGAGACTGCCAAGGGTGCCTGTTTCAGTGAAGTAATCTTTATGCATAAGCGAAGCGCTTGGCCAATGTTGCAGTGAATCCAAGACTTAAAATAAGGACTCTAGAATGTAGAGTCCTTAGCAGCTAGAATGTAGCTGCTAATTTTATCTGCTTTCATACATAGCAAAGTGGATGTTTGACTTTGCCTCTTCCCACAGATTTTTTTTTTTATGCAATGTTATGTAGCCAAGACTTCTGCCAGGGCTGTGATTCTTCTGTAGAAATAAAAATTTGCTAGAGTAAGTGCACTTTTTAAACTGTTTTGGGACTTTGGTGTTGGTATGAGGCGGTGTTTCTGCCAGGTATGTATCTTGAACTACACACGTTTTTCTGAAGTTACTATTTCAGTTATCACTGGCGTTTTGGTTATTCTTTAGGAAAAATACGGATCAAGTCCGATTTAACTTCTGGCCGTTCTTTGCAGGATGGGATTGAACCCATGTGGGAAGATGAAAAAAACAAGCGAGGAGGACGATGGCTAATTACACTAAACAAACAGCAGAGACGAAGTGACCTTGATCGCTTCTGGCTAGAGACAGTAAGCACTATGGCCTTACAAGTTGCAACTGAAGAATCTTGCGTTTGTATTGTTTTAACTGGTGTGTTCTTTGTGTGCCACACTAGACTTTTAACTTCCTGGCAGCGCAGTGTCCTGTATGTTTTTATTGACAGACTGTTTGAAACATGGTTTTTCAATAGTGAAGCTCAATGTAGTTGTATTCTGTTGAATACTTTCTTATAATGGGCAGCAATAGAGATAATGCTACAGGACAGATTAACCTTTCCCTGTGGAGTGGGAAGAATAGCTGTTGAGCTACTGGGAAAAAAATACTTTGTCGTGAGTGTGACTCCCAAATTTCATTGCTTAAATGTAACAATTTGTTTTACAAATACTCTTACATGTGAATGGTTTTCAGGTTTTGGTCTTGTTGAAACAAGGCAGTTTCAGATTATTTTTGTTCTTTCTGTACTTACCTTAACACTAGGATAGGCAAGTAATAGCACAATCTTCCTGTGCACTGGAAAAATACTTTTTTCCATACCTGTTATGTTTTTTGAATGGTAAATATACTTCTAGAGATTATATGGGTTGCAGTAAATGTGTTGTAGAAGAGGATGCAACTGTACTGTCTAAGAACTGACTCAGAATAGCCTTGAAGAGTCGAGTGTGATCTGGGTTTTAGGGGCCTGGCTTGCAGGAAGCACAATGCAAAGCTTATCAAATCTGATCTTATTACCCTGCTTGTGTGAGAGGCAAGAAGCATTGCTCCCCTTTGAAAGGGAGAAATGGCCTTCACGATCAAAGCAGAGGTGTTGAAAATACCAGAGCTACTCCAGTCACTGTAGTAGTGACTTGAAGAAAGGATGATGAGCATTGTACTACTAGGCAATATGGCTGCACATGAGTAAATAAATATCTTGCTGTGTGCATTTGGCTTCTTCACCTAAATGGCTATATGAGTCCTTCTGACTCGTAATAACCATTACATATGGATTGGGAACATGTAGATAGGCTATGTAGACTTCAGGACAGAGGGCTCTGGTTTTTGTTTAGCAGCAGGCAATGGCACAGAGCCCAAATACCCAGGTGACTGGGATATGTGATCTAAAACAACCTTGTCACTTCTAATTCTAGTAATTATTTGTAACCAACTTCTTCCAATAAATATCAAAATATCTTCCTTTATGACTCCCCTTTGGAACAAACTTTTATTATAATCTAATGATCTTTACCATTCTTAACTGTAAATTAAACTTCATTTCATAGAATCATAGAATGGTTTGGGTTGGAAGAGACCTTCAAGGGTCATGTAGTCCAACCCCCCTGCAAGGAGCAGGGACATCCCCGACTAGATCAGGTTGCTCAGAGCCTCATCCAGCCTGGCCTTGAACATTTCCAGGGATGGGGCATCAGCCACCTCTCTGGGCAACCTGTTCCAGTGTTCTACAACCCTCAGTGTAAAATGTACTTGACTGTAATGTTTATTGAGCATGGTGGTCATCTTTGCATGCATATATACTAATCAATATTTTGAATGTTTGTGTGGTTTAAACTTAACTATTTATGACTTTCATTACTCAGTGAAATGTGTGCATCCTGCAATTGGGTGTAACATTTAATGTGTAGTTATACCTGATTTATTCAGTAGCACACTTTGTCCTTTTTGTATTTTTTATGAAGTCAGCCCTTGCAGCTCTCGTTGAAACTGGAAGACCTGCTTTGTTAAAAAAGTTGCAAGTGTATTGAATTTCCAAATGTTATAAGTGCTAGTGAAGTAAACAAGTGTTCATTAAAAACTAATACTTCAATGTGTAGAAGGATTTTTAATTCAGCATGAACTAGATGAATCTGTCTTAACCACAAGAAATTCTCAGTTTTGTATATGTAAAAATTACTTGTTTTATAAGTTGCAAGATGTAGATTTTAAAAATAACTTTCACAGTTATCATATTGTACAGAGATGTGACCTAACTCAAATCTGATGTTCCTGAAGTGTACTTTCTCTGGATTAGAAATCCATGGGGGAGAGTCTTGTATTATTTGCAGTCTAATTTGTCTCTGAATTGATACACTTCCGAATTGAAGTTGGATCTTGCATAACTGACACTGCCCAAGTAGTTGTTCACAGGTTCGTCCTAGATAATGAATGTAAACACTTAAAATTTCATATTTGTCTACCTGTGTTAAATGTATATTACAAAGAAGAATAAATTCCTTTCATTCTTACCCAATCTGGTTTTGGATTGGGAGGATGAGGCAACATTACATAAAGTATCAATTGTATCAGAACTTGCAGCTGCTGGGGCAGGAGGAGAGATGGAAAACTCGATAACAGGAGGGAGATGCTCTGCTACAGTGGTTTACATTCACTTGTAAAATTTGGAACTTCAAGAACATACTGCAATAAACAGAAAGTGATTGCTGTATGACAAGTGGCTATAGGCAGTAAAATGCAGTATTCCTCAAAGTCCTTTGTGTACACTGAGTGTCTTTGGAGCAGAATTCTGACTTGGAACTGCCACTTTTAATGGTTAATCTTTGTTTTGTAGCTGCTGTGCCTTATTGGGGAGTCATTCGATGACTACAGTGATGATGTATGTGGTGCTGTTGTTAATGTTAGAACTAAGGGTGATAAAATAGCAATATGGACAACTGAATGTGAAAACAGGGATGCTGTTACGCATATAGGGTAAGTAATATAATTGATGTCTTGAATATATGAAGTGTAACAATGCATTTAAAGCCAGCTGACTTGATAGAGAACACACTTTAGGCAAATGTAGCCTATGCAGAGCTGTATCCCAAATTCAGTTAACTCAGTGCCAAATTATTTGTTATTGTGTAGCTTTTTTGAATGGGCTTATGTTAGTAACTCCTTTGCACTACTGCACTACCTTCGCTGTAGTTTAGAAATAATGAAGGATTGGACACAAATCTTGGCAGAAGTTTCATTTCACAGTGAGGCATTGTAATTAATACCTGTAGATAGTGTAGATTCTGTTGCAGCATGCCAGTTTCTAAAGGTGAGTTGCTAGTAACAGGAGAGTATTGGTCAGATTTTTCTCAGGAAAGTGATGCTTACAAATAAGAAAGGCATTGTAAATCTTCAGCTCTCGGGGATGTCCTTAATTTGAAAAAAAGCTGGTCAGTGATATGCTGTGAAACTCTACAGATATTTTCCTACCTTTTTGTCTCTTAAGTGCAAATCAAGCAAAATAATGCTGTTTCATGGATTATTTGACATGTGTAATAGCATGTTGTAGTCTTCATTCCAGTAAGCAACAGTAGTCATCTCAAATTATCATGTGTGTCTGCTGTGGAAAATGCATGTTGTGCTCTGCTATTTAGCAAGTATTGCTAAAGCTAGTGGATTCCTTATGCTGTAATATTGATGCTTCAGAAGTACCTGCTGTTAAATTCAGTCACTGTAAGCCACTTAACCTATGCAAACCAATGAAAATATTTCTTTTCCCAGCTTAGCACATCAGTCTTAGGCCGAACTTTTAACTGTCAATCATAGTAGTATGCTAACGTTTTTCATTTACTGGGTGGCTCTCTTGACACATTCCTCATTTGGGTGTTTATGAATCTGGTAGTCTGACATATACTAACAATTTTATTATACAATCGTGTTCTAGCTTGAAGGGTAAGTGTTTAACAATAGACAAACCAAACTGTGGTACACATCTGCTAGTAGAGAATGACTTTACATCAAACCTAGTAGGCATCAGAGTGTTTTTAGAATACTGTTAACTAAAGAGCTAAGATGCCTCCATTAGAGAACCAACTGAAGAAGTTAAGATTTTGCAAACTGAGTGATACAATGACTAAGGTAAGTTATGTTGACTACCTCTGTGTTGTCATAACACTGAAGAGAATACATCGAGCTTTTATTTGACAGTTAAAATTGAGGTAAGCTATAGTCCTGTTAACTGCTCCATTATGATTAGGGTGAGGTTAAAACAACTTTATGTAGTTTTGTTAACAATCTGCAGTTGAACAGCATTGTTCTGTGGTTTAGTCAGAGCTTGTAGCCTAGAGCCATTAGTGGCTTGCATCTCAGTCATACCCTATGCTGAGGAACTGTGTGTGTAAGGAGGATACTGCTGCTTCTTTTAAGTCATAAAATCCAAGCTGATTTTACTTCAGGCTCATGTTGGGTAGCTGCCCATGACCAGTATCATAATGAATTATGGGGCTGGGGGGGGCCTGCTTTCTACTAGTAGTTAAAGACAGCAAGTGTGTGCCACTGAGATGTCTGTGGTGATAAAAACCAGACTGTTCCAGGGAATTGCTGTTTTATTTGCTTCAGGTGACTTTATCATGTCAGTAGTTCTGGAATTCATAGCTGTTTTGTTTCCATGTGTGAGAGTGTAGCTTGCTAATATTAACGATGTTCATGTGAATGCAGTAGAATCCATGTTCTACACTTACCTAGGCCTGTTCATTATTTTGTAGCAAGAGTTTGTCCTGTTTTACATGGTAAGTCATTGTTCATACACAACTATAAGCTGATTTTAGTTGCAATAAGCTAGAAAAATCCTGTTTAAAGTCATATACTCATACTTCAGAAATTGTTTCTAAATAGGCAACTGTTTTTTGTGATGTTAGCAGATCTTAAAAGCAAATGTCCTGTTACTAATTCCTTCCTAAGGGCTTTACTTAAACTGTTGTTCTGTTTCTCTTCTCCAGGAGAGTATACAAGGAAAGATTAGGACTTCCTCCAAAGATAGTGATTGGTTATCAGTCCCATGCAGACACAGCTACTAAGAGCGGCTCCACCACTAAAAATAGGTTTGTTGTTTAAGACGACACCTGAGTATTCTTTCATAGGAGACTGCGTCAAGCAATCGAGATTTGGGAGCTGAACCAAAGCCTCTTCAGAAGCAGAGTGGACTACGTTTAAATTTGATTTCCATCTAAGTGTTGCTAAGATTTGTGCTAAGTCTCATTCGCCTTTGTCTTGTACTTCTGTGTTCCAATTTTTTTCTATTTTGGCTGAAGTAACCATTACCAATCAGAATTTTAGGACACTTCATCCCTTCAATCCATAAATGTTTTCCTGGCCCACTCTGTAATAGCTTGGTAGAAATGTTACTATTATGAAAAAAAAAACATTTGGTTATCCACAGTATTCAGAAAAGAAGTTGCATTTCTGTACCTGCAGAAAATTACTCTGTTCTACATTTGCATTGTATGCAGTAACATTTTGCTGGTTTGGAAAAGAGTATGGTGCATACAGTTTTCTAGCAATTTTTTTATACAGCATCATCTTTGCTGTAACCTATGCTGATGGCTGCTAGATTAATTTATTTGTTTTCCCTATTTGATAACATTAGTGATATTTTGATTTCAGTTGTTTTTCCTCATGTAACATTTGGTGAAGAATCTGGGAATATGACAAAGGTGGAATAAACATTAATTTTGTGCATTCTTTGGTAATTTTTTTGGTTTTTTTGTAACATGAGCGCTTTGCTACAAATTTATGCATTTCAGTCAAATCAGTGATCTGTTTGTGTGATTTCCTAAACATAATTGTGGATTTTTTTAATGTAACACCATAATTTACATTCCTTACTAGAAATAGTATGTCTGTTTTTGTATCTTATGCTGTATTTTAACACTTTGTATTACTTAGGTTTATTTTGCTTTGGTTAAAATGGCTCAAGTAGAAAAGCGGTCCCATTCATATTAAGACAGTGTACAAAACTGTAAATAAAATGTGTACAGTGAATTGTCTTTTAGACAACTAGATTTGTCCTTTTATTTCTCCATCTATAGAGCAAGTATTTGTACTTCTTGTGACAAGGCAGTCTCTATTGTGGCTTCTATTGTAGTGTCTCCCAAGAAAGATAGTCTGGAGCTATAGTCATGTTGAAACTTTTAAGAAACCTGTTAGATAGTACCCTAAATCAAAGTGAAGTTATATTGATGTGGCTACTGTTTTTTCTTAGTGGTTGGACTAATTGATCATGGTTTGCATTATTTCTCTTTTGACTTCAGTTTATACCAACCAAGAAATTTGAGGGTACATAGAAAGCTGTCCAGTTTCAGGTAGGAACTACACTAAAAGCACTGAATGAGTGATTCTACTTTTAAGTATGTAAGTCCTATATGAAGTACAAGTAAAGCACAGTAGAGATACGCCTACAAAAGAAAGGTATATGAGGATCTATATAGTCTGCTATTGTGTATGTCTTAAAATTAAATTAAACTTCCAATGCCTTGAAAAGTTGCTATGGGAGCTGCAGGTTTCAGGATTGGGGAAAAATTTTGCAGGCCATTGAGTTAACTTCTTTTTCTGAGCACAATGCAAGAGGCTTTTTCTTCACACTCTTTAATAGATCATGCAGCAAAATCAGTGCTTTGTTGCTGACTTCTTTAGTGTGTTATGTACTTTAAGAGCTTGCCAGGGCTATATAGCCTTTCTTCAGTTAAAGGCAGATGCCTGTTGGGATTTTGGTCATGTGATAACTCCTTAAGCAAGTTTAGTCACTGTGGCAGTGAAGCTTCAGTTGAATCAGGCTTCTAAATTTGCCTGATTAAGGCACTGATGTGTTTCTGTGTACTAAGATAGACTTGAACATTTTCTTGCACATTTTATAAGAAATGTGTGTTGTAAATACTGTATTGGACTATACCAAAAAGGTATTACGTTTACTTCTGGATCATTCTTATATCTGTTTAATAGAGACACTTACAGTAGAGATCTATATCTAATGATACTATGCCTTCAGTATTGGTCGTTAACCAGGATAGATGTTGGATGTGGAAAGAGCTATTAGACTGTTTGTATGCTGGTTTCTGTGGATTTGGATGCAACTGGTTGTGTGCCCTGATTCTGCAGGCATGCAAAGCAAGTTGAGCTTAATAGGACCGTTCATAAGAGAATATAGCAGTCCCTGCCTATTTTCCAGCTTACTGCTTCAGCTCATCACCTTTGCAATTAAAGTAGGCTTTTAGAACTAAATTTCTCTATTTCTGTTCTGTATTGTCAGCCTTGCTCGAGCTGAGTAGTGTTTATGGAGGCTTCAGTATTTCTGAATAAACCAGTCATGCTTGTATGCCTTAGAAGGTAAAGATCAATCACTTTCCTGAGTGGTAACATTAGATTGTGTATGTAATTTGGGAGCACTGGGGCAAGGCTCATTAAAATGAGTGTAATTCAGAAACATAGGTAATGCTGCCCTTTTGTAAAGAGTGTTGAGATTAAACTGAGTGCTGTTGAGAAGTGTATAGTATTGGTTTTGTTTAATTTCACTACAAGAGTGACCGGAATGTTTTTCAGAGTAGCAGCATTTTGTTCATCTAGAAAGGTGATTGATAAGGTTTTTTTATATGGTCTCAGGTTTTTGAGCCTGAGCCTGTTTAAACAGCCAACTGACTTGCACTGCAATACAAAAACTTCCAGTAGGTTGATTTGAGGCTTTTAATTGCTCAAGTAACTGCTATGTTTCTAGAAGACTTGAGTGAAAATTAAATGACATAATTGCTTTGTCAAATGTATAACCTTTGCCTTTATTTCATTGCTAGAAGAAGCAAGTGACCACGAACCCGGTTTTCTCCAACTTGCAAATCACTTTGTGCTGCATACTAATATTGTTCTGATTATAGTGGTGTAGTTTGTATCCTTATACTGTGGGAGAAAGCTGAGAGCTCTGCATTCTGCGTATTAATAAAACAGCCACGGGCTCATAAGAGGAAGATGTAATAAATGTTTAAATTTAACTATCTAGTTTTGACAAGAAATATTCAGTGTCATTAAACTTCCAGATAAATGGGGTAGCCTTTCTCAATGTGTGGTTTTAGTGAGCCTGAGAAGACTAAAGAAGAAATGTCTGCAGCATCTATTCAGAAGTGGGTTTATATGGTACAAAACCAGCAGAGCAAGGAGAGAAAGCAGACATTTCCTGTGTTCAAAGAGGTGTAAGAATATGCCAACATATAGCCTGGGAAGAAGGGGTAAAAGATGAGGAATATTTGTGAATTAACAGTTGCTGGGTGTACTCTAAGTCTTGGGCTGTGCAATGGTTTTCATTGTCACCTTCTGTTTCTCCTGCTGCAATGTCAGTGTCTTGTGTTTCAGATTGTCTCTAGCTCAGGAAACTTTAATGTTACCCAAATTCTGGGAACTTGGAGTGGTAGCATTTAGCAGAGCTTAAAACTTGCATCCCACCTAATGGAATCTCTTCCTACAGAAATGCTTGGAAAAAAATATTCTGGACTCCATGGGACCCTTAGTAAAAGCAAAAAAGCATTGCATTTCAGCTAGTAAAATGACATAGATCTTCCTTTTGTATGTGACCTCCCTTGCTTCCAAGAAGCTTTACTTTTGAGTCTGGCTCTGATGTTTTTAAAACTAGATTTTAAGAACATCTTGTACCGAATTACTAAACCAAATAGTTGAGCTTAATAGTTAAACCCATATTGCTTTCAGACTGCCTAGCACTTAACTTTCAGATGACTTTGTGCTCCTAAGAATAGTCAATGGTTTCTGCTAACTTTTTTGTGAGTAGTTTTAGTTAGGTCTCACAATAGTTTTTTTGCAAAATTTGTGCCTTTTTATATTGGGTAAGACACAGACAAATGAAAATGACATCACCAGTAAGAAATAGTTTATATTTATTTTTGAGACATTTCATACCTGTCTATCCAAACTAGACTTGGAGAGCAGGAGTGCAGAGCATACGAGCAGGCAGTGTGGAACCAGTCCCAGTGCTGGCGGTTGAATGCACCTGCTGGACCTCTCCATTGTCATTTCAAAGCTCCAGAAACTTAAATCTTGAGGACTTTCCATTTTGATCTCTGCAGGACACTCGTCACTGTAGCTGCTTGCACAGATTTTCTGCCTTTTAGGTCTTAAAGTTTTGTATTTCACCACAACTTGTTTTCAGGTGTCTCTGGCACTGCAGCAAGGCCTTTAATAAGCACTTAAATTCCTTTCCCTTTGATGAAAACCATGGTCACTTCTGCTCTTGCCTGTTGGCTGCCTGGCACACTTTCCCAAAAGACTCCGGAATGCCCTGCTAGCCTTCCTGTTTTGAAATAAAGCAGGTTCTGATGTTGAGAGCTAAATGTGAGTTGCGGCTGAGCACATGATGATTGTTACGCTTCCTAGCATTAACTTGTTATTTTGTGTGATGCCTTAAATGTAAGAACATCCTAGCTGAAGTCAGTCTGTTGGTATTGGTTTGCCTGCTAACCAAACATAACTCAGATTTTTTTTTTATTCCCTGCTAGCATTGAGCCTATGACAAGCTTAGCTGTGAAATTGTGAGGTTTATGACTGCCTTTGTTTTTCACATCTCCATCTTTCTAAATTCTGATACTTTTCAAGCCTTATTAAGACGTGTTTAATAAAGGGAAGAATCAGAGTCTACTCACTGCTTTTTTGGTCACTATGATACCATGGAGAATTCCAGGTGTTGCTAAACCCAGATAAAGACTGTATGTGACTTCTTTAGGATAATAATCTGCTTATGGGATTTTCACTTTCTCTCTAGCCATGTAAGTATGATGATAGTGAAAATTATACTTGAAAGTATGTGTGTGAATATATCATATATAAAGCAAAAATGACTCATCTATTTTTTCAAAGTAGAAAATAACTTTTGTTATTTCTAAAAGGTTTCTTTGGATGACTTTCTGTAATGAATTATTGGATTTTGCTTACAATGGGTAGTTTAGATTAATCTTTTTTTTTCCTTATGTTGTGCCTATTAATGTTATCGAGGAATTGGAGCCAACCTCATAGGTAAGGTTTGGCATTCTTTGAAGTAAAGCTAGTTTTTGAGCCTTATCTTCCTCTGTATGTACAGGGTAGTTATCCTAGTGCATCTCACCCTGAGCCATGCAAATACGCAGAAAGTATAATGGGAAATTGGAAGGTACTACTTTATTTCTGTAGCTTGAATGAAAATAAAGCTTCTGAGGAACCGAATGTCTCAGCTTCATGACTCTGTTGGGGATGTAAAGAAAAGCATATCAAAGCTAAATGAGTTAAGGTACTGCTTTGAGATGTGTGTAGCTAGGGCTTCTGCAGCTCACCTGCAGATGGGCCTTGTTCTAACCAAAACTTAATGTGATTGCAAAAACACTGCTGACTGCTCTTCCCTTATTTACCATAGTTTCCCCAGTAGGGGAGAGTACTCTTTTTGTGGTGGTACCAGCTAGCAGAAAATTGCAGGTGATCTCCTGATAGAAGCTCCTGTTTTCCAGTTGTGCCAACCTGTTAAACAGCTGGAGACAGTACCTTGCATTTGCAGGAGGGGTTTTATTTTGTGCTATCCATTATGGCCTTTAAGGCCAGAAAGAAACTGTGTAGGTATATCATTGCACAACTCTATACGTTGTACTGGAGATTTTTTGGGATATGAGAGAAGCTGTTTGACTG
The DNA here is from genome assembly GCF_036417535.1 of Chlamydotis macqueenii. Lineage (NCBI taxonomy): Eukaryota > Metazoa > Chordata > Aves > Otidiformes > Otididae > Chlamydotis > Chlamydotis macqueenii. The sequence continues at coordinate 29,047,804 of NC_141559.1, forward strand.
CTGTAAACTGATCTCGCTACATGACCGCAGTTAATCTCATGCATTTGAAATGGGAATGCTCTGGCATAGTGAGGAAATAGTGACTACTGACTTCCAGAGGTGGAGATGCTTCTTCAAAGTTTCCTTGGACCTGGAAAATTCATCCTTGAGTTCATTCCCAAAAGGCAGAGGAGAAAAAGCTGCAGGCTGCTGACAGATGCATTCCAGATCTGTTGGGTAAAAAGCTTAAAAGGCCTTGATTGATTCACCAGTAGAGGTGATCTTCCCTGTACACGCAAACTGGGGGGGGAGGTTGGGGCGAGGTTGGGATAGAGAGCAGAGCTGAGATTTTATTTTCTTAGTCCATGAGGGTTGCTAAAAGTATTTTTGGGAGAAATAAAAATGGAAGGTGAGATTCAAGCAGCAACAGGTTTAGCTGAAAAGCAATGTAATTTTAAGGTCAATTCTTGTTGCAAGGAACTAGTATTTCTTTTCTGTTGCAAAAGTAGCCCCAAGTCCTCATGTTTATATTCTCTAAAGTTTGAATGTCACTTTAGGTCATATGGATTTGTCTCATTTTATCTTCATTAAACGGAATTTACCAGTGTTTTGAGGGTCTGCAATAGTGGTGCAGGCTAGTCATAAGCTGCATCACCAGTTCACCAGTGAACTGTTTTCAGAATGTATTGGGGGGGGAGTCCTGTTTGGATATAGGTGACTTCTTAACCAGCAGATGGTTCTTTCACACAAATGTGAATGTGAAAATTATGAAAAAGATTTTTTTTCTAACAGTTTTTGTGTTTAACCATTGTTTCTTCATAGATGCGCTGTTTAGACATCCCTCTGCAGTTGTGCAGCAGTGCGTGCAGTAGGAGTGTGGTCCTTGCTGAGGGCATCCCGTGATCAGGAGGACGTTTCTCAGCAGGTGGAAGCTGGCTGTATTTTGTAGGCTTTTGCTATGGGTTCTATCAGTTAGCATCAGTAAGCTCCAGGACCAAGAGATAGGGTTTTCCCCCAACGATACTTGTATTACAGTGTGAAAACATGCTCCTGGTTCTGGTGCACCTGATGTTACTGCACTAACCCTGTCACTTGTGTGGTTTTTAATGCTGTGATGCAATCCAGGATGAGTATTCATGTGACATTCTAGGTGTTGTGCAAGATCATGATTAATTCTGAATTGAACACAATCTCAACAACCTTTCCTCATTTATGTTATTCAGGCTACATCTTAATGGCACTGAAGTGTATAGTTTAGGGTCATCTGTAGTAAAGTTAGCTTGAGGCAAGTCAGTCCTAGTAATTTTTTTTATTGTTTCTTGAGGTTTGAACAGCAGAGACTTGGCTTTTCTGAAATGCTGTAGTGTACATACCTTCATTGTGATATAGGTGAGTTTGAACTATAGCCTCGCTCTGCCTTCCTGCCCACTAAAGGAAGCAGTTACTGGAATTGGCAGCAAAATTGGCTGTGTCAGAAAGGGAATAAAACGCTTGGGCTGTGTGAGCTGTTTGCAGTGAGATCACTTGCTGGCTGTCCTGTTCCTGGCTGCTGTGCCTTGCAGTGCTGGGCCTAGTTTGTAAGGAGGTTTGTACAAACACCTAACAATGCTTGAGTATACTTCTGGCTTTAAAAGCATGGTTTCTTCCCCATGTTGTGTCAGTTTTGAGAGGGTTTACTTTTGTCTATTTTGTAACAGTTTCTAAGGAGCTGTGCTCAATGATATTTCTGTTGGCAACACCAGAGCACGGAAATGTTTGAACAGTTCTTAAACAGCACGCTGGTCAATGCACCTGCAATGCAGGCTGGGCTGGCTGCAGCTGGGCTTGGCTCCTTTGGAAAAGGAGAGAAGAGATTCCTAGGTGCCTGCATTTATTTTGTTGTTGTTTTTTTTTTTTCCAAAATGGAGCTGTGACATTAAATGGAGAATACACACAGTTATGATAGCCTTTCAGTTGTGCCCATGAATAATATCTTCTTGACGGGGTGGCCAGGGGCAGAGGGAGAAGGAGCAGAGGAGTGTGCCAAAAGACAAACTATTACTCAGCAGTGACTGAGCTGCTGGGACAGTGGAAGTAGCTCCTGCTGGATCTGAGAGATCAACCCACAATACTATTAAAATCTGTAGGTTTTGTCCTAAACATTATAATCCTTCCTTTCTATAGGTCTGAGCCTTAATACCTCAGAATGTTAACCTCTTAAGGAATCATTTAATACTTTGCATGTTTCAAAGCTGTTTTCTGGCTTGTGCTTCTATAATTGGCACAATTTTGCTTAAGTACCAAAAGAGCTGTTTGTGTGAGATGGGCAGGAGCACAGTGCTGTCTTGCACAAGGGATGCTGCATGTAAAGTGTGTTTGTACCAGCCAGAGTGCCCCAAGCACTGGGCTTTTCCCAGCTGCCTATCCTGTGCTCTTTCTCTTCAGGTGGTCTTCTGCTCAGTTAAAATACAGCTGCTGGGCTGTAAGCAATAAATAGTCCTTTACTGGATGTCAAGTTTCCAAACTGCTCAGAGGCACAGCATGTGTGAGCTGTTCCATACCTTGTGATGGCATGAGGGGATGGATGACTCATACTGCAGTTTTTGTGCCAGAGCATTCAGCAAGCAAGTATCATCCCACCATCAATTCCAGCAAGGAAAGAAGTAATAATGATGGTGATGAAGCTAAATTGAAGGCATCTGAGCCAGAGCATTTCCCTGGGCCTTGGGCAGATGGTGAATGTGAAATCAGACATGGTAGAGATTGAACAAGTTTTACAACTCATCCTCGGTATCAAATGCTTTTGATTCAGCAGCTGCTTTGTGAGGTGACTATTGTGCCTGTAACAATTTTATCAGTTGCTCACCTTAGTGCAATGTTTCAGGGTTTTCTGATTCGCCCTATGCTTCTCCCTTACTAAAGCAGACAGGAGTCAGAGTTTGTGAAATGGTTTTGTTGGACAGGACAGTTCATATTTTCCAGGTTGTAGTCTGAGCTCCCCCTCAATCTTGAGACAATTGACTGTGAAGGCCTTTTAACTGCAGAACCCCCTCTAAATGGGGAGGGGGAAATGAGCTTGTAGTTCAGTGCAGCAAAGTCCCGCTGTTAAACATCAGTACTCAACCAGGAAAGAAGAGGCTTTTGCTCTCTGGACAGAGCTTGCCCCAGCATTACTCCAGTGTGCTCCTCAGTGTTAGCAGATGGCTCTTGGGTGACATGAAAGTACAAAAGGCAGAGAAAAACACATTTCTATCACTTCCTGATAGTCTGCCTAAGTCAGTCTAGGTTGTCATGCCTGTGTGGGATGTGCTGAGATAGAAAAAAATCCATGGGCTTCCCTACCTGTCTTCTATCTGTAACCTGGTGATATTTTACAGAGGGAGAATTCAACTGAGTTTGAGATCTTGCAGAAAGGGAAACAATTCACATAAGCTGCTACTTAAACCTTTTGTTTTGGTCATTTACTGAGACCCAGTGGGGTGGGTTTTTTGGCAAATATCAGTGAACACTGACAGCTGAGTTCTTTTTTTCCAGTAATTTCAGCCCTGTGGTTTCAAGTTCATTTGCTCTGTTCTTACCACATTGTTACCCATGCAGAGAACAGTCATTGACAGCTTAAAAAACTTACCCTGTTTGGGTGTGTTTTCCCTTTCAGCAAAGTTCCTTTTGTGCTTTGTCATTAAGCAACATGGGGACAGTCTATTGTGATCTACATTTTGGTGCAGAGGCTATATAAAGGGGCAGGGACAGGAGTGTGGGGATTAAGAATTTTGCCCTAGATACAGGAACTCCTCAGTGGCACAGAACTGATGGATACTAGGAAGATGTAGCAGGATGATGTGCTCCCTCAGGGAGACAGTATGCCAGTGGCACAGGTTAGAACAGGTGCAGTCCAGCTAGGCTGCAAGCTCCTTCTCTGACTCCAGTGCCATCCCTGGCTTTTGGGCATCCTCCCTTCCATGCACACAGTAAAGCTGAGCCACTGAGAGAATGTGGCCATGTATTTCCCTGCAGCAGGCTGTGGATCACACACAAAGGAGTGTTTGAGAGCTTCACCAGGTGCATGTATCATTTCCAGATATGCTCTGGAAAGGCTTAACAGCTGGGCCTGTTCCCACCTCCTTCCTGGCTGAAATGATTGGATACTAATTAAAAGACTTCCAAGAGCAGATTTTCCAGGTGCTGGCCTCCAGCTATCATCTGCCTGCAAGCAGTAATAAAATATGAACATAGAAAATTTCAGTGGAGGTACACATTTTGCACTATGGTAGTAGGCAGCATGTCCCAAATGGAACCCTGCTGAAAAGCACAGGCAAAGCAAGGTAAGAACCAACGGTGCCTTGCCTTTTCCCAGCAGTTGGTATTGTGTTTGTCATGTGTTTAGGATCACATAAAACCTTCACTGTGTTTTCCTATACAGCTGTTCATATCTGCCTCAGCAGGTGGGACTTAAACAACATGCTTGGAAAAATCAATAAACTTCAGCTGCAAGGGGATGTGCCATGAGGTGGCTTTTGCACTGAGCCCTTTAGAGAGCTTGTTTCTTTTACCTAGTGGTGCGAGAGGTGCAAGAGGAAAATGACTGTTACAGAAAATGTTCTTTTGCCTTGCCACAGTCCAACAAAGCAGGAAATGCCATAGTGACAGCAGTTTTCTGTAGCTGTCCTGATTAGAAAGGTGACTCTTGCACCATGGTAGATGTTTTTGAAAGTTATTATCTGTTTTCAGTGTTCAGTCTGATGTGACTGTTACTCTCCCTTCAGTTCAGGAGGACAAAAATATAATATTTGTTCATATGGTTAACTGTTATTTATTACTATGGGTTGTAGTATAAGTAGGAAAAATGAACTACGTGTAACTAAATCCTGGCCTGGGCTGATAGGAATTTTCTCTCATTAAACTCATGTTCTGTAGACTAAAATGTCACTAAAAGGGAGGTGTGCTTTACTTTTTTTTTAATGTGGTGAAATTCAGGGCCTGTTTATTCTTTGGAGACAGTTTAATAAACAAGAAAATCCCCCAAACACAGGAGTTTCATTGCCTCTAATAGAGCTACAAAAAAAAAAAAGATAATTTATTACTTAGTGTTCCATGCAGAAAACTGCTTTTCTGACTCACTTGGCAGCCAGGAGCTCTGCTCTCTACATACTGTATTCTTGACCATGCTTATTTCAAACTTGGGGCTTGACAGTAAAGGTGCCCTCCTGTCTACTGACTTGGTTGAAATATTGACCTAACTTTGTGTACTGTTTCCAACAGTGGCTAATGACAGATGATTAGAAATCAGCTTAAGAAATTAAAGATCTGAGTGTGATCTTTCCTCAGGGATACCTTGTCAGCTTTTGGCAAAAAAAAAAACCCCCTACCTAGACTATCATGTTTAATAGCTACTGACTGATCTGTCTCTGTTAATTTGGTGAGTCCCTTACTGAATGAATTTAGAGTATTGGTCTTAGCTGTTCTCATGGCAATTGAATTTCCAGCTTAGCAATGCATTGCGAGAAGGCAGTTCCATCTGTATCATCCTCCACAGCCACTTCCCACAAACAAGCCTGTCTCAGATTCAGCCTCCTCTTCCAATTCAGTCTAGTGGCAGACATGCCAGAAGTATCACTTAAAAGAATGTGGAGATAATCTTTGCTTTAGATTTTAACTATGCTCTCTACCCATCCTGTTTACAGCTTAGTTTGCATCTTCCCTTCTGTTGGGTTGTTCAGATCCCAGTTACTGGAAATCTGGCTAACAACTTAATTTCTTCCACCTAGGGCAATGCAAACCATACAGTTACAGTATGTAAATAAAAGTCTTGCAATTTAGCAGACTGTGCCTTAAAAAGAATGGAATTACAAAAGCAGAAAATCTGATTTTTAATTAAAAGAAGCAATTATTTCTGATAATTAGCAGCACTTTTCCAAAATTATATCAGCTACCCCTCTTCAAGTCCACCTCACCTCATAAAGACCAGGTTAGTTTCAAATGCAAGCCTTACTTTTTGACCTTGGTAACAGTTGGATCATTAAGTCTGGATTTCACTTGGCAGAGCTGACCATAGTTACTGTGTGCTTTTCACTTTGCTGCTGCTGTAAGTCCTCTTTCAGTTAAAAATAAGCAAACTCAAATGGTGTGTACTTGCAAAGGAACCTTCTCTCCTGTGCTTGTGCCTGTTGTGCTAGCTATTTTCAAACAGCCCCCTGGGTTCTTGATTACTTCAGGAACCTTGTGACCTAATAAATGAAACAGCCATAAACAAAGCCAGCTTGATTTCTTCACGTCAGGCATTCTGCCATGGAAAGTCCGTGTTAGCTGGCTCAACTTTGTTCTCAAAAGAAGAGGTGCAGGATAGAGTGACTCATCATGTAAACTCGTCTTTCTCTGTCATGGCAAGGGAGTTTTACATGTGTCCCTCTCTCTTTGGGCTCTGCAGACTGGGAAGTTGCAGCAACCCAACTGGCTGGGCTCTGGGTGCAGGGCATGAGGCGTATTTCCATGGGGCGGCTCACTGGGTGAGCACATGCCTGTGTCTTCATGCTGCCTTCTTCCAGAGTTCAGACTCCCTTCTCCATTAAAAAATGCTTTTGAGGTAGCTCTCTTAAAGCTGACCTTCAAATAAATAAATGCTGTCAGATGGATCCTGTTTTGTCTGCTTTGTGCTATATGAAGAAAGGCTGAAGTGAGAGAGATGTTTGAGGATGTCCTGATTTTTTTTTTATTCTGCTTGCTGTTTAGGTCACCAATTAAGGTATTGTCTATCCAGGAGGACAGAATGGCAGACCCAGAAATGTAGCAGAAGTGTGAATTCATAAGAATAAAATTAGATCTACTAGAGGAGAATGATCTTTTTTAAATTTTCTTTTATTGTTTTAGAATAAATTAATTCATGGTGAACCTTGCAAAAAGGAAGGAACTACTGTTAATAGAAATACTAATAGGTACAAATGCTCCACTTTTTCATAGATACTAATTTTACTTTTTGGGGAGTCTGACCTGTTACTGGAGCCTGAAGCTGCATAAAGTTTCCATGTTTGAGAGAGTCTGTCTTCAAAGGACTAAAAGCCTTACCCTGGTGTAATTGCTATAACTCTCCTATGTAGAACTGTTACTTTTTCTCTGCCAAAGAAATTTCTTATCAGACATTGATGTATCATGTTACCTCCTGAAATAAAACTTAACTCCTTCCTAGACAAATTTTGTTGAAGATAGAAATCCTTCCAAACACAATTGTACTTTATTTGTGTGCAAGATTTACCAATAAGGGAATTTTAAGTAATATCTTGCATCTTGCCTTGATAAAAATCAACTTTCACACATCTTTACTATTACCTATTACTAAAACTTTTCTTATGTTACAAAAGTACCAGACATTCCACATAACAGCGCTTTTAAGATACATTTTTTACATTCCAAGGGTAAGGGGATAAAAATCTTTCAAGAAGTGATAGAAAACAAGCTCAAACAACAGAAAATTACAGCTATAATCTACTTTCCTTTGAAAAAAGTTGGGGTGGGGGGGAGATTGTAAGATTTATAGATATACCCAGTTTGCATTTTATTTCAGTCCTCAAATTCAATTGAAGTAACTGTATTTGTGTTGTGGACCTCAATGTAATGCATAGGCTGTGTTTAGTGTCTTTATCTTAGATAAAGTTTCTTAAGAGAGACCTGCACTGTAGTGGTAAATGGTGCGCATGAGATTCTAAAACTAAATGTGAAAACTGGATGTGACTGCTTCTGAGTCATGCTGTCAGCTCAGCCTGGTTAGCTTTAATGAAGGTTCAGAGTGGAATGGGGCGTCTTTTTGAGCAAGGAGGTAAGATGGAGGAAGTCCTGCAGGTACTACTGGTGCTCAGTTGTGCTTGTTGCTGAACCCGCTGTGCTAGCCTCTGAACTGACAATCAGGGAGAGGATTTGGCTTCTGATTCTTAGGTTTCTGGTACTGTAAGGAGGGGTTTGGCTTTCTGACTCTGTGTGGCATCTTATTAAAACAATCTAAATAGTTCCTTTGCTGTTAGATATCACTGAGGGCGTAAACAAATTTTCATTGACTTCAGGGGTTGTGTCCAAAGTGCATGGCTTGTTGTTGCTGTATAATTTTCCCTAAATGTGATCAGGCATTCTTGCACTGCAGGCTGCCATTGCTGCTAAGGGACTCTGGGAACACAAAATATAGTGCTTAAATGTGAGTGCAGGGAACACATAAAATATACTGCTTAAATGTGAGTGCACTGTGAACAGATGAGCTTATTTTCTTCTTGCAACCAGTCAGGTTAAAACTCAGCCATGCCCATGGAAAGCCAATGCAAAAGGGACATGAAATCACAACACAAGTGTTTTCTCCCCCAAGCAATCATTTGTGGTCTCCGTCACAGGATGGCCTTCTGCAAATTTACATCTGCCATAGGAAATGGCTCCACAAAAAAAAGTTACATAGCAACGGATGTTCCACGTCTTTAGGTGGGTTTACCCAGGGAGGGAAGGATGTGTTTCCTGTTCCCAGCACACACAGATTTGGTTGGAGAAAAAAGATGTTACTAGTGTGTGATAGTTCATATCCTATCAAGGACAGAGCTGTTTGCACTTTTGGTGTGAGTCACACTGGACTAAGCACTGCATGCTCCCAATCAGTTGTTTCATCCTGTTAGCTCTTGTTAAAAATGCAGCCGGCTTCCTCTCTCACTTGCCTTGCATTAGTTATTTTGCCTTAGATGATGTAAGCTAAGATCACACCTTTTCTCACAACCAAAGACAAGGCCCACTTTTACAGTGCACGTGGCTCCTGCCAGCCTGGGGCTGTACAGCAGATAATGGCTCTGATCTGCAGCTGCTGTCAGTATTATTTTGTGGAAATCCAGGTTTCAAACTCACTTGGCTCCCTGACACTACCAGGCTTCACTTTGGATATATTAATTGAATCTGACTTCAGCTTTATTTACCACTAGGCTTGTTTTACTGTTCCAAGTAAGGGTTAGCCCCTTGCTAGAGCACAACATGTGGTGTTTGTCAGAAAGAGACAGCTTTAAGGCTGTCAGATAACCTGATCAGCCTGCTGATCTGCAAACAGTTTTGTGGGCCCTGCTTATGATGATGAAACAAAGGCACTGAAGATGATTAGAAGATGCTCCTGTCTGGAGGGGAACAAGGCTTTTGGTGGCAGACTAGTACTGCTCTGGCGTATGACTACCCTTAAAGAAAAGCACTTACTAACTTAATAACAAGATGTTTTAAATGTTCACAGTGATGGCACCCATCTGCAGTTTTTCTGTTGTCACTGTATGTCATCAAGCTCATTATTCCATTCTCATCAGAATCAATGCTTTGGTTTGCAAGCCTGCAATGGCAATTTGCAAACTGTTCGTGGCTCTTTGCAACAAACTGAACGATACTAAGCTCCTTCCAGGCCAGTCTGGGTGATGCCTATCAAAGGGTTATTCATATAGATCTTGCCTGTACTAGAAAAGGTGTCTGCCCCAGTAGTACATCAGGACTGAGTGCAGCTGGATCCATGGAGCTGCTGGTTCCAGTAAACCTGTTTAATTGATGTCAGAAACTGATTTTAAGCCTTGCAGGATTAATATGAGCTTTTTCATTTCAGGATTATATAGACCTATGAGGTCACGCTGGTGCCACTTTGCTATTTAAAAATTGTATTGTAGATCAAATTCAAAGGGCCTCAAGTATTTTAAGACTGTCATTCAACCTTGTACAGGTGGGCCAAGTTTATCCAGTATGCATCTATAATGAAAAGCCTGAGAAGAGGAGCCTGTTTCTTTATTACAATGATAGCAATAGAGAAGCTATGGCTTTAGGTTAAATCTGTCAGGTTTCACCACTGCAGGGAGATAAGGAGAACAACAGCTTCATACTCCCAGCAAACCAGGCAAACAGAAAAATAAAGACTACAAAGCCAAAGAGGCTGAAGGGAGGATCTGGGTCTAAGGAAGAGACAGCCTGAAACAGGTCAAACAGAGAAGCACTGCCTGTCCTGCAAATATTTGCTCTGATGAAGCATGGGAAGGCATAAAAGCAGTCTGAAAACGTGAGTATTTGGCATCTGCAGAAAGAGAGATGGGGAATCAGAGTGCAGGTATTGCTCTTTTCTCTCTGGGTCTATTGCCAGAGGGCCAAGACAGGTAATGGTTGCAGATGAAGCTGCTACCTTCCCCTGCCTTCAGGAGCCTAGCAGCCTCCTTGCATTGCTTTCATTTCAGTGCAGCTCTGCTCCTCACACCAAATTATTTCAGAAGATCTGTGGACTGTTATTGCCTGCTCTCACCTTTCCTTCCAGGAGGAATGGATCAGTTTTACTTGACATGACTTTGATGTCTGTTGCCCTTAAATCAGCTTCAACTGATGTGAGACTCAAGTGGCGGCAGCTGGGAGGACTGCTTAGTTTCAAGCATGGCTGGAGTTGTTCTGTGACCCCAAGAAGGCGGTGAATGAATTTTACCCTCTGCATGGCAGAATGCCGTGCATTAAGGGAGATAGAAAATAGGTATGTGGGAGGAAGCCCTTACTCAAACACTTAATACACCTAAATGTTAAGAAAGAGGATTTGGTGTCAAAGTATGTCTGTTGCCCATGGTTTGATGCAGTCAGCATGACATGTATTGCTAAACATTTTTTCCAGCTGTCCTGGGCACCAAAGTTTCCATGATTTTTCATTGGCTGCTGCTGCTTTTGAAATTTACTGATACTGACATGCATGAGTATTTTTTTTTCCAATGTGTGAGTGAGCCTGCAGGATAGGAGTGTTGATAGTACACAGCTTACCACGCTGTACTGAGAGCTTTAGTGCAGTAGAATTTCAACTCCTGGCTGCGGTTCTAGTTTGAACGGAATAGCATTAAACTGGACAGCTCTCATCAAGTCCTCTAATTCATAGTTCCTGAAGAAATTTTTGTCCTAGTCTACTCTTCTTTGCTATATAAAGGAAAACGAACATACTTTTTTTCCCTTTGTATTTAGAAAGCAGGCATGGATTAGGCTTGCTAAGCAATAATCAGCTTTCACTGGTTTAAAATTAACTAAAACAGCACTAAGTTGGGTTTTTTTTTTTCTCTCAGTTGGTGGCAGCAGGGCTCAGAAGGTGTCTGGAGGAGGTGGCTCAGGCTTTTGTGGCAGGGTGAAGAGACATGACCTGCAGCAAGCTCTTTCCATTGCCAGAGGCATGGTGTCATGTCCACCCTGAATGAGTTTTCTTGGCCCAGCCTCCCGGCTGCCAGGATGGCTGTATGGGAGAGATGATGTTTGGCTGGAGTAGGAGGGAGGGAAGGAGAGGTGTCATCCTGGTGGGGATGGGAAAGCGTGTCCTACAGCTGGTGGAGGGCCAGCCACAGTAGGTGTCCTGTGCTACTCCCTGCCATCCTCAACCTATTCCCTTAAAGAGAATGTCCTGCCAGCACTCTCCTCCCCTCTCCTATACTGTGCTGACAGTCAGCTATTTGTTTGGAGTTGTAATTGAAACAGTATGTTGGGGATTTTAAGCCCCTGCCTATTGCAGTGGGTAAGGACACTGAGAGGCCTTTGCCTAACCTTCCTTCACTCCCTTGCTAATGCTCTAAGGCCTTCAGCATTTCTGACAGAGTATGCTGTACTGCAGCTAGACTGAGTGCTTCTCAGTTATTCTGAAGGCTTACACTATGAGCTCACCCTTTCCTCACAAGCCCATGAAGAGGAAACATGTTCTTGTTGTATGACCTGACCCTTTGTTAGTGCGTCCTTTTAGCTCTGTGTAACCATGTTTGTATCACTGCCCATGGGCTCTGTGTGCTAGCAAAAGGAGGCTGGAGCCTGTGTGTGCCCCAGCACAGCTGCTCTGAGGGGCTGAGGACGTTTAATCTTACTTTGTGTGCTCTAATTATTTTTTTTTATTTTGGGTTTGTGTTTGGATGTGGGGTGGGGCTGTGTTTTAACACACCTATTATCTGGAAACTTGTAGTGTAACTTTAGTGTGTATTTCCAGGCTTGTGTCACACTGGGTTTGGATTTGGTTGTTTGGTTTTCTTTTTTTGGGTTGGTTTTTTTTTTTTTGGCAGAGCAGCAGCTAAAGTTTTCCCTTTCCCACTGTTGAGCAGCTGGGACAATGATGTCCTCCTGAAATCACAACTGAGATCCATTTTTCATGTTAAAACAACAACTGTGTAATAGTTTACAGCATAGCACAAAGCTGTGCCTACTCGGCAATGCTCGCATTCTTGGTTTCTTCTGTTGGCCAAGTCACGCTGGGAGATGTAACATAAGGCTAAAAACTTCCACAGCGTATGGAAGGCCTGTCTGTGTGAAGCGTCTTTGGAACTCCTCTTAGACAGCACTGAATAACAGAAGGCTATTTTCCTCTTCAAGCATTAGGGGGAGCACAGCTGTTAAAAGAAAGACACTACATGGTAAAAAAAAACAACAACAAAAAAAAAAACCAAAAAAAAAAACCAAACAGAAAAAGAAGTTCCAAACCTTGTGAGTCCCATTTAAACCCTGTCCCTACATTATGGTCTGTTTATAATCCCTGTGCCACCAGTAACAAAGCTCCTGCAGACACCCAAGATTGTAGGACCTTGCTCTTGGAGACTTCAGGCGAAGAGGAGTAGAAATGACAGTCTGATAATTTTTTAGTCACCTAGAAAGACGCAAATATAACTGCGTGGCATTAGCAATCATTGAAACCAGAGGCCTTGTTGATAACAGTGCTACAACAGCCATTCAGGAATGCTATTATACCACCAGGACTGTCCCTGACATGTTGCATTTTATAGACTATATTCTCTTGGTTTAGCTTCCAGGGGTGTCATTGGTGATTGTACATAGGGCCTTGGCTACGGAGGAAAATATTCTTCTCTTGTTCTAAGCCCTTGGCTCTGCACGCTGGTTTGGTTTTGTACTTTGGTAGGAACATTGCCCAATAAGCCAAAATCGCAAAACTCTTATTGATTTGCTCAGAGCTGGGTTTTCATGTGTGGGCTCAAAGCTCGTAGGCCTATGTAATTCCTCTGCCTCGGCTGCCTTGTACTTGTTTCCTCTGCTCATGAAATGTACCTTATTGAAACTCGTAAGGTTTGAAAGCCACTTTCTGGCTAGTCTGTGAGCAAGGCTAACAGAATCAGTCCCTGTGTGCATACAAGGTACCAGATAATGACATTTAGGCCAAATATTCTATCAAGGATATTTTACTTCATATATTTTTTCACAACTCAGCACATACTTTAATCATTGGAATGGACAGGTTGATAGATTGCTTGTCTGATTCCCCCAGATTCAACACCTTAAAATAAATGTTTAAAAGTTACATAATCTTGGAGCTAAGTCTGCTCTTTGCATGTTCTTTGGAAGTCAGAAATCCAAGTTGAGGAATGCTGTTTTGTGGAAGAGTAGAGTGGATCCTCCAAGAGCTGGCAGTGATGTGCCAGATTTGATTTCTAAAGACAGACCGAGAGGGAGCATGGTAGTTTGGTTCAGCTCTTACCAGTGATGCGATCGGTTGGTTTTGTTGGTGTGATTGGTTTGGTTCTATCAGGTTCACAGGAACATGTCAGCATCCATACATCTCAAGCTAGCCCATTCTGCACACATTCTATTAGCTTCTTTAGGAATATACCGATGTTACTATCACCCAGAGAAGTGAAGGACAAAGTATTTAAGAAGAATGATTCCTTCCAAGGGAAGAGTCTGGGATGCCCAAAATAAGCATGCCTGAGTGGCAAGCAATGGTACTGCTAGATGCAGGAAGACTATGCAAGGAGGACAAATTGTGACAGGTACTTCTGGATTCCCCCTTGGTAGCATTACTCAAGAGGAAGTTACTATGAGATTTGTGGTCTTTGCAGTGCTTCCAAAAGTCAGAGAAGGAGAACTGGGAGAGCATTGGAAAGGAACTAAAGAAGGAAGAATCCTGGGAAGGACAAGAAAGAAGGCCAGAAAGAAAAAACAAAAAGTTGTAGCTCACCCTAAGAAGGGCACAAAGGCAACACATGCCCCAGAATGACAGTGCCACAAAAGCTACAACAAAAATCACCAGTGGGAAGGGATACTCTTCTTTCCCTCTCCTTTTTTTTTTTTTTTTTTTTTTAATTTAGTTCAAAAGGATCGCAAGAGCATGAGGCAAACTGTTATTTATGTAGCAGGCAAGAGACGCTTATGAGGACATCTGTTTTAAGGAGCTGCTTCAAAAATAACTGCAGGAGAAGAGCGTGTTTGCAGAGCGCAGCAAGCAACCTGCAGGGCAGTAGAAAGTGGGACAGCAGTGGTGCTCTGAGTGCAGAGAGCCCCAAATGGTTGCAGGATTGTGTACATCCTTGCCAGACCACCCCACCCTGACTCCAGTGGATGTTTTACAAATTGAAAGAGTTGCTGTTTCCATAATTTTTGCCCAAGAACATTGATCCCTTCTCTGTTGCACTACTTCCTGGCTCCTTTTTCTTAAGTCAGCAGCTTTTAAATTCCAATTTTGAGTCTTTAAAAAATAACCCCATTTCAATGAATATCCAAAACATATGCAGATTTGGATACTCCTCCATCCCAAAGTTGAGGCCCTGTTCACCTGGAGAAAAGGGAACTCAGACTGAGAGCTTTTGAAGCCCTAGCCTCTCATTGACTGATGACTACAGGAAGAGGCAGTACACCTGGCTGCTGATTTACTGAGATGCTGTAAGAAAGTCCATTACAGCTTACCTGTTGTCTCAACTTCTTTTACCAGTAGGTAAGATAGAGAAGTAAAAAGCACAGCTTTTCTCTTCATTTTCCTTCTAATATCTGTGGTTTCAGACAGCTCTGAAAGTGTTGTGGTGTAGGATTCAACACAAATATCAGGTGCGATCCATCAGTGAAATGAGGGGGGCAAAGCCAGATGGCATGAAGCAGCCATCCCACTGGGAAACACAATGTTGCAGGCACTGGCCAGTTAATTTCCCCTGTTAGGCAGGTGAGAGAGCATGTTTGGTAAAGATCAGATGAAACGTGAGCATAACTGCTCATAGGGAGATTCAACCTCTCCATGGCCAAAACTCTTAGAACAGAACTCTGACAAAACATTAATGATGAATTTGCATCCCTATCTACTTTCCAGTTTTTGGTAGGAGAATCAATGACAAATACCACTTCAAAATAGCCACAAGATATGCCCCCTCCTGCTTTTTTAGCTATCCACTGTAGGTAACAGAAACATTATGCAAAGAGAAGTGAGAGTTTGAGATATAGTAGCTGATATCACTCTAGCAGGAAACAGCTGTATTTCTTTTCTGTGCTAGTGGCTGTCAGCAAGTAACACTGACTGGGCTGACTTCGGATATCCCCTACCTCAAGGGAAACATTATCCTCTGTATTCCCTTCAGTACTATGTTTTCTGATAAATAACAAATGTGTCTGCTAAAATCAGTTCATGCTGCAGTAACTAGTTGGAACAAAACTTTGTTTTCAGTTACAAAAATTCTCACTTACAGCACAAAGTAACTATTTGGAATTTTGCAGAATT
Source organism: Chlamydotis macqueenii (assembly GCF_036417535.1). Taxonomy (NCBI): domain Eukaryota; kingdom Metazoa; phylum Chordata; class Aves; order Otidiformes; family Otididae; genus Chlamydotis; species Chlamydotis macqueenii. The sequence goes on from NC_141559.1 coordinate 29,063,219, forward strand.
ATTCCATATTTACCTAGCTATGCCTAGTTATAACCATGACTGTACTTTGGACACTGTTTTGTAGCTGAGTACAACCTGCAATACAGTTTCATGTGTATGTAAGCTGAGAACAGGATGTGCTTTGGACAAAATTTGATATTTCAAAAGAGTTCAGTAGCAGTCAAAATAGCTTGGAGTGAAATGTAGCAACAGGGAATTTAATATCATGCTGTTACTCCATAGGTTAACAAACATAGATGGAAATAAATTCCTTTTAACTGTGTAAGAGAGGTAGTATCTTTAATCTTGGTGGTTGTAAGTCAAGCACTTACATCTGTACTTGAATAGACATTATTTGCTTTATGTTTTTACTGGGGTTCAATTCACATTGAAACTAATGGTCTTTTAATGTCCAGATGGCTTAGGATATCCCACTGGATATCTCTTCTCTGTGCCTAAGCAAGTTGCATACTAGGCCCCGCAGGACTTGCACCTGACTGCTTTTGAGGAGACATAGGCTTCTAAGCAGTGAGATAACTTTTGGAATGGGAGCTGGCATACTGGGCTGAATAACAAGAGGTATTCAGGCATACACACTGTATGTTTTTTATTCCTTCCTTGAAGTATTTCATGTTTTGCTATTTTGATATCTCTTCAGGCCTTGCCAAGATTAAGCTTTTTCTATTAGTTTGTAACCACACAGAAAATATAAAACAGTTCACTCAATAAATTTCGTAGGTAAGTGTTTTATCCTCGCTTGCACCAAGCATATGGCTTGCTTTTTGTAGCTGTTTGATTGCATCATTCTTGTTTCAGTTGCGACAATTTGGCTTACACCTCTCTTTTCCTTCTGTGAAGTGGGACCTGTGTGTATTGCACCATCCTGTTGTGCGTATCCTCTGGACATGCTATGGAACTATGGAAAGCTGCCCCAAATTTTTCCTGAATACTGCTGTACAGGTGCAGGCAGGGTGGCAAGTGCAAGCTCTTGAGGACATAGATATATTCTGAAAAAAAGACTGAATAAACCCTGTGTTAGCAGGCAACCGTAAACATGTACTTCTGTGGTACAGAACACGGACTGCTGGCTCTTACTTGTCATCTAGCGAAAGCTAACCTTGTGTTTGAGATGGTGACTTCTCCTGCCAAGCTGTCTCCCAGTTTGGCTGCAGGGTCCTATGCACTTCAGCTTGCTCCCTACACGTCTCACTGCTGACAAGTCCTGCAACTGTAAAAACTTGGGAAATTTCCCTTTCTTCCTCTACGGAGCACAGGGAGGCCCTGTGAGCATCCCCATGGAAGGCAGAGTTCAGCAGGCTGCACATCAGCGCTATTTACCACTAGATGGCCGGACCTCCTCTTTGTCCAGCTCTCGGTTTTGTTTCAGGCTCAGAGTGACAACGCTTAGAGCAGAACAATGGACTCGTTGTAAGCTCTCTGCCCACCTCCTTTACAGCTTAACATTTTTCAAAAGCTGATGCTTTTAGCAAATTTACCTTTCTGATGAATAGTTCAAACTCTTCAAACATGCTGAAAGAGCTGTGCTAGTATCTAAGAAAATGATAGCTGTTTTGCAAGACAAAAAGAAAAACCTCCCTATTCCTATTCTTTTTTCTGTTCTGTTACACATATAATACAATTTTCATTGGATCTTTTATTTCATAGGTGTATGCATAAGTGTGACATATTTAACAGTTCATCACTCAGACTGCGATATAGCATAATAAAGTCCTGAGAAGTTGTGACATAGCAGCCACATATTTTGGTCTGATGAATTTGGTGACGTAAAATTTGTAAAACTTTTAGACATTGACATTTATGTCACTGTGATTTGGGGCAGAAATATCTGTCCTAAGCATAATTAGCTTTTCATGTTTAAAGAAAAAAAATATTTAGCTCATGGTCAGTCTCTTCAAAAAGGTTAGTACTTCTGAGTGAAAAATGCCAACTTGCTGATGACTGCAGGCTGATACATTATTCAGAGCAAGGAGACTCACTTCAAAAGGCAAGTGTTCTCCTGCCTGAAAGCAGACAAGAGGAATAGACAAAAATATGCATCTGTTTCTTGAAGATACCACTGTTTTTTTTCCCCTTATCAGTCTCTTCTCCACACTTTCAGATCCATTATTTGTATTTACTGGGTCCACATTTTGTGTCTATAGATATATTTGTATGTTTGAGTTCAAAACAACAGAGATACACATTTTTTAATTAAAATTACTTTAGTTGTTTTGCTGTCATAACACTAGCATTTTGTCCTTACCAATTGCAGGAACAAGGAGATGACAGTTCCTGCCTCCAAGGTAGTATAATCTAAAATATCAAACCTGGAAATCTCAGGATACTTTAACAGCTTTGTGAGAGGCTGAAGATACATTGAAGATGTGCCTACAGATGATGGTACATGAAATGGTATGATGGAGATTAATCTAGAAACAGATCTGGGGTGGGATTTCTTTTCTTTTCCAAATATTGTCTTGGGTATCAGTCACTCACAGTTCAATTTTCTTAAAGCACTATGACAGCAAAAAAAAGCTGATGGTATAATTAGTGTGGTAGAAGAAGAGCAGGAAATTAAAATGAACTCCACCCATCCAAACTCACAGAGAAACATAGGTAGTGAAGCATAAAGCAAATGACAAGCCTCTGAAAAAAACAGGCTTCAAAAGTAATTGTTCAACTCCAAGAGAATATTGGTGGCTACTCTCTTCTCATCTGCAGGAAGGTTTCTAGTTTTGTTAATATAGTAGGAGAGAGTAAGAAAGTCTTGGAAATTTCCACTTACTGGACTTGCAAATAAGTAAATTGTTTATTTTTCTGAAGTGCCTTCCTTTTATAGATGCCTGAAGGGTAATATGTGTAGGTTATTTATGAAATGTAACCTTGCACTTGGAAATAGTCCAGAAACAAAGTCTAGACCCAGTTTACTTGCTCTTTGAACTCTTCAAAATACTGGAGTTCCCATGTAAGTAGAGGAATTGTGTGGCTAGCTTGAGTCTATCTTCTGCTACTTGCTCCTGTCACAAATGACAAGCTATCGCTGAGCAGAGAGGACTATCTGTCAAAGATGTAGCACTACCACAGGCATCGAGTATTCCTCCCATGACGCTATGGGAAGTAAAAAGCCCTAATTAAACATCATGGTTTTGTAATTACTCTAGTACTGCTATTTTATGCCTTTTGGGTATGTTTTAAAAAATGTATTTTATTTACCTTCTTCCTAAGCAGGTCCACCGATATAAACTATACAGAATATTGCTGTAAAATATCTGTTCACTGGTGCTATTGAAAGTGCTATATTTGCTCTGGCAGCTGTCTTTGCATAACATCTGAGAAATCAAAACAGTCAATACCAAAGGTAAAGGAAACTCTGGTATCTTTGATCCTGCTATGAGGCAACTGTTGGCAGATGTGAACAGAGAAAGTGTGTATGAAGAACCAGACACAAAATTGTGAGGAAATCAGATTAAACATATCAGCCACCTTCCTTTGGGATTATCAGCTCACTTGCAGAACTCTTGTACAGTCATAATAAACTGTTAGAAGCCCTGGATATGGTCTGTTGTGTAGTCTAACAGACAGGAGTCATAGATTTCACCGCAAAGATGTCAGCCCTTTTGTCATTGCTGTTGCCATAGCTCAGACATGCAAGCAGGTTCCTGCCAGAGGTTAGGAGGTGGTTCCCCGCAGCCGGACTGCACTGCAGATCTGTAGCCTCCTCCAGCAAGTGCTGACTCCCTTGAGCACCTCGTCACTCTCCCTAGAAGGTTTTGGATCACCTCTCTGCTATGAAGACGATGACATAGAGTCCCTTCAGATCACAGCATCTCTATAGCCATTTGGATCAGAAAATAATGGAAAAAGTGTTGCTTAGATTTAAAATGAGACCTTGTTGCACAGCTGGCTTTTCCCACTCTGTTCTCAGCAAGATAATTTAAGGCCCTGCCTGCACCGAGGTCTTGAGGCTGAACTCTTGACCTAGCTGGCCAAACATCTAGTCCAACACCTTTTAGCTCAAGTCTTGGCCAGGCTATGGCTGAAAGTTTTTCTAAAAACTAGGCTCTGAGATCAATTGGTCTGCTAGCTTCCCCTCTTGCCATTCTGACTCCAACTTGCATTTAAAGCCTACAACAATCAGATTTGCAGTCTTGTGCTTTCTCATAGAATGGTTTGGGCTGGAAGGGACCTTAAAGATCATCCAGTTCCAACTCCCCTGCCATGGGCAGGGACATCTTCCACTAGACCAGGTCGCTCAAAGCCCCATCCAACCTGGTCTTGAACTCTTCCAGGGATGGGGGAGCCACAGCTTCACTGGGCAATCTGTTCCACTGCTTCACCACCCTCATCCTACTTCCTGCTTCCACTCCCTGACCTTCTGACAGATTTACAGATCTGCCTGGAAGGAGAAGTCAAACTGATTACTCAGGCATTGTTCATGTGGACAACTCTGATCCAGGCTCCCAGGAAAAAGAAAAATCTGCACAGGAGGAGGGATGGGGGAAGCTCAGGTGGCTTAGAGCTGAGCTTAGACCCTTGAAGGCAAACATAGTCAAAGATTACTTAAAATGCTAGATTTGCAGCAAATCTTATCCCCATTAAAAACACACTCAGAGGAAATCCTCACTCTCCTGAGTGCTATTAAACACCATATGTTAAACCTCTGAGCTGTGAAGTGAGGGTGTCCTGTTTTATTTGATGAAGAATGGTCTGAGGGCAACCTGGAGGGCCTTGAAAAACCCAATGGACCTTAACTTAAGAAAATCATATGGTGCCCCATCATAGGATAAACATTGGTTGCCCTTTTGGACAGAGCATTGTCAAGAATAACTCCAGAACCTTCAGGTATACACAAGCAATAGTCTGTATTTCAGAAGGGAACAGTTTCCATATTTGCAGAGTTTGTGTAGTGCCTTTAGCAATACAAAGGTAGAAGGATAAATCGGGTACTTACCGGAGTCTGAGTTTTTATCTACATTAACTACTGTGGTCCTGTAGCACCAGTAATGAAAGGGGAGGCAGCTGCCCATGTTCTGGTTGTAGTCACTCCTAATTCAGGACTGCAAATCTGTGGGTTTTTTTTTTTTTTTTGTAGAATAATGTGATACGTTTTATCTCATTAAGCCTTGTCACTGTCCTGTGTATAAAATGGTGGTAGGAAGTACCTTATAGTTAATGCACTTTGGAGCCAGTTTGGATGTAAAAGGCCAGTGTTTGGAACCACACCCGCAGTCACCATGTGACAGTGAGCTATGAACCAGGTATGTCATACTATTCCTGCTTCACTGTTGTATAGACTTGTCAGTGGAATAATAAGAAAGAGCTCAATAGAAATCTCCAGAACAGGGGCTTGCTGAGGCACTGCACTACAGAAACAGGGCTGTGTTTCTGAATGTTTGCCCCAAGCTGCACCATGGTGCAGCTGCAGCCCCAGCTGCTCCTTTTCCTTTGACCGCACAGTGTGAGGGAGGAAATGTGCCACCACTGCCACCCCTTCCTCTCGCACGCAGCAGAGGTAGCAGCTCCTGGCTCTGGGTGCCTGGCACAAAAAATACCTTTTCATTCTCTCACAGGAAAGAAACAGCAGGGTACATTGTTCTTCCTTACTGTTTCAAAGTAGCACTACTGGCACTAACAGTCTGCATATCTTATTTTGCATATGTTTGCTCCAGTGACTTCTAAGGGTGGGTCTTCATGTCTATCTGCCTAGAGTGCTGCAAGACTTGTCTGGGCTTATCATGAACGAATCTGCTTGCAGACTGCAAGCAGCAGAGCTTGGCTGAAAATATTTTATGACCATTATTGCTGATACTTGGTAGTTTTCTTTAAGTAATTTGCATCCCGGTTAGTAGCTCTCATCATCTTTGTTCCAAAATCTGTCAAATGCTGGTGGGAACTGAAGTGAATACATCTTGCAGTTTCTTTATATAGTTATTCTTACTCTAAGAACACATGAAATAATGGATCCTTACACTAAAAGTACAGCATTGCAGAAAGAAAAATTAGGCTCAGACACACATTCTCTTGAGAAAGTAAAATAAAACATAATGCAATTTGTTATAGGTTATTATTTGGTACATCCTAGCTTCAGATTCTGGCCTCTAACTCTATGGATGTATAGACATGCTTTATGAATCATCCTAACAACAACATTGTTGCTATCAAATTATAATGATGTTGGGTTGGTCCTGCAAAAGGATATTATTATCCAGTATTGAAAGCTAAGTTTCATACTGAAAAAGCAGCTTAATACTCACCAGAAAGCCACTAACCAGCGTTAGCCGTAACAGTAACTAGTTAGGACTTGCACTTGTGAATGATTTGAAAAGATTTGTGTTATTCTTGTGGGAAGCTGAAGTCATGTTCACAGCTGGGACACGGCATGCAATTCCACCAAGGCCAATACAACTTGTATTGCCACCTGAGTTTGGTCCTATGAAATTCTTATCTCAGAAGTCCTTTTAAACCTAAAAAACACCCCCTCATCAGCGGTTACTCATTTGCTAAGTAGAAAACAAAGTATTTTCATGGTTGCCAAACTACCAAATGAACACAAATGGTATTACAAGCTGGTATGATATTTAGATTGAAAAATATTCTGAGGTAGATAACACCTCTGACTCTGTAAATCTTGTTGTATGTCAGAAAGCTCTATGGCTTCCCCATGGAAAAATATTGCTATCCTATGAATTTCAACTAAAATGAAGTGACTAGAAAATAACTAGACTTAGAGACATAGACATTGAACTTTTCTTAGACCACAACTCTATCTCACTAAATGTGGCATGTGGTGAGATTAGCAATGCGATAACTCATGGATCTAGAGTCTTCATTGTGCTGCTTAGCCATCTCTCATCTCGAGTCACTGAAACTTGCATTTCTTTTTCCCTGGAAAATGTCAAAGAATACATAGATCAAAAACAGGAGCTAACACAAAGGCAGAGGTGCTGGATCTAAGAAATGATTGAATTGAGGAACTGGGATGAGAACTCTTTACTCGGTGGGAAGTAAGAATTTAAAAGTATGCAACTAATACTCCTTTTAAGACATGAACTTTTCAAACTTCCTGTGCTTACTAGCACTAACTTGGCCAGTCTTTGGTCAGAAGTCCCTTGATATCTACATGTTAGAGACAGGAAGTAGATTTAATCATTCCAATGGGACTTTTCCTCTGATGTCAGCAGTAAATCAAAGCATTGCCTAGTGTTACAAAGCACTGTGCTACTAGAAACATGGCTTTATCATTGAAATACTGTCCATTAATACTCCTGTGACTAGTCAGGTGAATTATAAACTAACAGAATTTGAATAACTGTCTTGCCATAATGCAAGGAAAGGTAATATTGCTCCTGCTTAGTATCGACTCAGGCTTTTGTGCCAAAACATCACACTGGAACTCAGTGTTAACTGGTAGCTAACAGTGAAGTTAAAGTGCTGTCACAGTGATCTTGCTCAGCTTCCAGACTTAGGTGGTCAAAGCATTCACAAGAAGTGAACCACAAGTAGTGGAACAAAACCAAAGGATCGGGTTTTTTTTATCCCTGTTTGTTTAGGACAGGAGACAAAATGTGTTTGTAAACCAGAGACAAAATGCTGCAGATGCAGAGGACTCTGTTCCAGCTGGCATTCTGAAAGATCAATTACCTGGATCAAAGCTGTTCTGCTGCCTCTGCTGTCTGGTTGCTCATTTCTGAGGCTGCACAGGAACCATACACACAAAGTGAATTAAAAAGAGCAGGGTTCTGTGTTCAATGCCCTCTTCGAGTGAGCAGTCTAACCGTTAACATCAGACATCCTAAGTTCTCCTTAAGCTGATCAGATGATGGCACAATGTGAAATACTTTCGACTTTAAAATGATACTTGGCAATGATACTATTCTCAATTGAGAAAGCAAGTGAAGTATTGTAATATGATGCTATAATTGTATGGAGGTTGCATTTGTTATTAAGTTGTTGATTGGGATTCATAGATAGATCATCTGAGATTGTTACTGAATTTATCATAATAAATATTACTCTCTAATATTTTCCTGTTGCCTGTGAAACATTAAAATGCTTTTACTCATTGGTACAGAACTTACACATTACTAATTATTCACTCTTTTCTTCCCTTTTCCTATGGATGGTCTTGCAAAGAAACAGTGTTGACAATACTTTTAAGAATAGACACAGGGATAATGTTCATGTGGTAAACTATACAGTCATAGTTAAATTGTATAGATATGTTGCAGCAATTTTTCATTTACCAAAAACATTGCTTATTTTCCTGGATCCATTTCAGCATATGCTTTTTCTTCTCAACATCTACCAGACCTGACAGACAAATGTTTCCTTTCTCTCTCAAAACAGACATATGACCAAGGCCCCATAAACAACACAAAGTGGTCTTGAACCAAAAACTATATTTTGTAGTGCTAAAAATATCACACTTTTGAAGTGTGCTATCTTGCAACCTTGTAGAGATGGGGAATGTAATTTATTACTAAGAAGTCTTCCATCTTTTGAATTAAAAGTATTGCACTTACAGCTGGATGAGGAAACTCTGAAGACTTGAAACACTGAAATGATTATATTATTCAGCAAAGAAATGCTATTAATTATGCTGTTAATGCCAGACCATGTGGACTCAGACTTCCAAACTGTATACGAAACCACATAACTTTACAGTTGGCAGGCTCAATATAAATTCAGAGTATGTTAAAATACCAACTCTAGAAAATATTGTAAAACAGTTCCTGTGCGTGTAGTGCATACGAGTTCACGTGGGAGGTGATCTGAAGGCACCCATTCAGAATAACCCACAGTACAATTATGGTCTTGCTCCTTCTCGTTACCCCAGCCAACCGAGAACCGCGCCGCTCTCCTCGTTTCCTTGCTCTCCATTACTCCTCACCGGCACCCAACAGAAGACGAAACGCGTTTGTACCTCAGCGCTACCAGGCGCGGCCCCCTAACATCCACCCCGCCCGGGCTGCCCAAAACGGCCGCTCCAACGGCTGCCCTGAGGCCCGCTGGCCCCGTTATGTAAGCCTGACGGTGGTGGCGGCGGCAGCAGCGGCTGCAGCAGCCAAGCCGCCCCCGGCCCTCGCCGCAGCAGACAAAGGCTAGCGGCCACAGCCCCCCGGCCATCAGCCCCCACGGGAACCGCCTCACGGCCGCCCCTTCCACCGGCCCACACACCCCATCACTAGGCCACGCTGTGGAGGAGGGAGGGGGGGAGGTAGAAAGCCAGAGAGCCTGTGCCGAGCCAGCCGGATTGGCGAGGCGCGCCGCCAATCAACCAGTAGCAACCAATGGCGTTGCCGCACTGGAGGAGGAGAGTGAGTGCTGTGCGAGAGGGCTGGGGGCAGCTGGCTGTTGGGGCAGGGTAGCGCCGCGGCGGGCTGTGCTGGTGGCGGCGGCCGGCCCCGCGCCTCTGCCTGGGCGCCTCCCGGTGGCTCCTTCCCCTTCTCTTTCCCGCCCCACTCCCGTTGCGTTAGCTCGGGCCTCCTCCATGCGGGAGAAGAAGAGGAGGAGGTGGGAGCTGCTTGCCGGCCGTCCCCGGCGCCCGGCAAGTCGGAGCCGATCCGCCGCGCCGCTCCTGCCGCATCTCCCCACGGCTCGCAGCTGGCGCTGAGCCCTGCCCGCGCCGCCCCCTGTCCCCCTCCTGCTACCCCCCCCCTTTTTTTTTTTAAATTTCATTTTCCCTCTTTTGGTTCTCACCCTGGCTGCGAGCAAAGTGTCTTCATGAGCGCAGAGGATGTCCGGGAAGCACTACAAGGGGCCTGAAGTCAGTTGTTGTATCAAATATTTCATCTTCGGCTTCAATGTCATTTTCTGGGTAAGTGGGCCGGTCGCCCGGCGCTTCGTGTCTTCCTCTGCCACCTTCTTCTCCTCCTCCTCCCCCGCCGCCGCTCCCGGGCTGGGCACGGCCAGAAATGAAGGCTGAGGGGAGGTGTGAAAGGGAGAGCCGGGCGTGACAGCTGGGGCGCGAGGCTGGCGGTTGGGGGTTTGAGCGGGGCTTTCGGGGAGCGCGAGGCCGGGGCTCGCGACGCCGTCCCAGGCTCCCCTCCCGCAGCCCCGGGCGGCTGTTAGCTGCATTCCTGCACCTTCAGAGGCTGCCGATGCCTCTTCCCTTCTGGCCCTCCTCATCGCTTTTGTTTTAGGTGCGAAGAGGGTTTACTGCTTTATTTATTTATTTTTTTTAAATTTTCCTTTTTTTTTCTCTCCTCCCTCCTTCCTTCCCGCTCGTCTGCTTTGTGGTGGGGGAGGCAGCCGCTAGACACCCAGGCCTGGAGAAAGAATTGATCTGCATGTTTTTATTTCCCTGTTAAATAATAATAATAATAATAATAAATCACAGCTCAACTTCTCTGCACTGTGCTCTTTAAGGCAATGGTTACACAATGATGAGGTTGTGCAGGGCGCATTATTGCGATTAGCTATTACCATGTAGTAGTAGTAGTAGCAATAATAGGATGGAGGAGGGGGAAAACATTATTCCCACCCATTATTCGCACCCTGAAGTGCGAGCCCATGGCAGGGTTGGTTGGGCAGTTGCAGAGATGCTGGGCTGCTTGATCGCCTGACTGCACGGTATCTTGTTGCAGCATTCTAGCACTGGCTGTAGAGTAGGCAGAACTATATAGTGACATGTAACCTGCATATTATAGTATTTCTAGCATCTTCTCAGTGCGTTGGAGTTGAAAGAGAAGCAGCTGATTTTGGATATATATGGCAAATCTAGTAACCACAGAGGGAGGGGATGAGCATTCTCACACACACATAAATGATAAGGTTTTATTGCTGCGTAGAATGTTGGAGCTGGGTGAAGACTCTTACATGTACAATCCCCCTCTCTTCATAGATGTTGCATTTAGCAATGAGATACATGCACAAACCCAGGTAGAGTGAGTGTGTTTTTGAGGGGCTTTGAAAGGCAACTTTAGTACCTATCTGGTATAGTGGCTTCCTTGAACTAGAAAGGTGAATTGGGGGAAAAAAAAAAGCCTCACCTTGAAGTTTGTGGATGAAGGTGGGGAAGAATAGAGGACAGAAACCTTCTAACCATTGCTGAGCTTGTGATTGTCACCTTGGTGAGAGTAGAGGAGGGTGGTTATGTGGCTAGCAGGTATTCACAGCTAACCCCGTGTCTGTGTTCCTGGAAAGCAAAGAGGCCAGAAGAGGGTGTTTTGGAAAGATGACAGTTTTGGTTAATTGCACTTTTATAGTGAAATACCTTTCCTTTATCAAGAAAGCAAGCTGTTAGAATGAAGTTAACTGCAGTTTTATGTCAATGTTTACTTGGCCTAAGACTGACCTGTGGAGATGAGTGATTGCAAGTTTTGTAGTATTCTAACCCTATAGTGGCTGGGTTTTTTTTTGTACTGTTAGCTCAGTTTTTAGTGGTTAAGTTTGCTGTAGTTCTTTTCATTTATCTAGTTTTTTTTTTTTTTCATTTTGAGTCCCCTGGGCATATGCTACTGTGAACATAGATGTTTTTCAGCAGGGAACAGAGTAGTGTGAGGAACACCTAGAAGGAGATTATGGTGAAATATACATACATGTGTTATCTTGCTCCTGCAGGTGCTGTCAGTCTATAAGAAGCTGTATACACTCTGTAATTTCCTTCGTCTTATTCTCTGGAGGTTAATGCGTGGATGGTGCAAGTGAGGAAGCAAATGCAATTGTCTCATTTGTGTCCTTGGATAAACTTCTTGAAATCCATAAAGCCCTTTATAAGAGTTTAGTAGTTTCTTCAGAATATTGTAATCTCTTTCTGAGGAAGCCTGCATTTATTACCATGTCTCATGATTTGGAGTGAAAACGTAGGCAGTTTACATTTTAATGTTTTTACTGAATTAATAGCAAGCCTTTCAATAGTCTGCCATGAAACTGGGCTGGAAAAAGCTGTAAAGGAAAATTGCAAGTTCGGTTGGCTGTTCACAGAGAGTGATGATCAAAAGTAGCCACTAATATAATAAATAAATTGAAATGATGAAGAGGTCACGTATTAACCCCATTACACTCTCCAGGGATCTTGCGAATATGGAGATATGTATAACACCTTTGTTAAAACTTCCACCTGAGCATTATTATAGAGTGGTTTTAACACAACCTTTTAAAATTTTTATGTAAACAAACAGGAAAATGCTATCTATTCTACATAATAAAACAGTGGACTACAAATAAAGAAAACAGAATTGGAAGAGGAATGATTTTGACAAGAAAATTGTCAGTGCCTTGAACAGAGGAATATTATAATCTACTGAAATTATGTGGGGAGTGATTGTACATGCTACTTAAACTGAAGATATTACAAAAAAATCAGATGCTTTATATGTCACAGAATATGGGCAAAATAAATTATGAGACTGTTTTGTGCTGGTTTGTTATTTCTTTCCTTAAAAAACACAACTGGATTATTAGAAGAATGAGTATGGGAAAGTTGCACTCTAATGCTGAATACATCGTTGTAACTAAAGGTGACAATATACTCTTTAGGAGATAGTTTTCAGTCTTGCACCACCCCAGGTATTCTTATCTAACTGTGTTTCAAACTGGTGTAGAAGACAATATTGTCCTCCCAGACATATATATACTATATATACTATAATTAATGTTCTAGATACATTTGCAAGCTTAATTTTTTTTTTTGAAATTCAGTATTAAAGTTAGTAAATATGCTGGAAGTGTTTCTTCAGAAAAACTTATTTTATGACATTACTATGCTCGCGTGGAAAAGGAAAGCTTGTTTAGCAGTTGCCGAAGTAAGATTTAGGAATGGAGACCAAATAGACACAAATACATCTAAATAAAAAATTAGCATTCGGTATTATGCTTCCCTTTCCATTGCTCAGCTGCCATTCTTCTGCTGGTTGTTCATTAGGGCACAACCTGGGCTTTAACTTGACTAACATAATGCCTGTGTGAAAGCATTGGTCAAGCATTGGAACAGGCTGCCCAAGGCAGTGGTGGAGTCATCGTCCCTGGAGATGTTAAAAAAAACACATAGACGTGGCACTTCAGGACATGGTTTAGTAGGCATGGTGGTGTTGGGTTGACAGTTGGACTTGATGATCTTAGAAGACTTTTCCAACCTTAATGTCTCTATTCTATTCTACCATGTTGTGTTTGCTACCTTTCTAGGCTTATGGAATAGACATTGCTTTTTTATGAGCCTTCATGTCACTGTCTAGGTAAACTGTAATGTAATCTGATTTAGATGAGAGCTACAACCATCATATAAGATAACAGAAAACGTTTTTCTGTAGCTAAAGAAAGCAAACAAACAATGCCTTCTCCCCTCACTTCCCCCTTAGACTTCCATGTGGAATGATGTCAAAGGTGTGATGCAAAAAGTAAAATTACGCCATATTGCTTCCCAAAAGGCAAGAACTGTTTCCCTTTCTTTTCCCTTCTACTTTTCCAAGACAATTTTAAGCTGACTTTTAGTTCCAAGAACTGTTTTAAATTGCTGTCTGTGCTTTCTTAGACTTGATGGAAACTGGATATGTACTATGTATGTTTTGTGACATGACCACAACATAAGGTTATGTAAGTATGTTACGGGAAAAGTGTTGGAAAAGTGAACTGACCTTTAAGGGACAACAAATAGACTGTTTATTAAATTTTGTACATTGTTGATAGTTTATTTTCAAAGGGGCAGAAGATAATTTTCTGATGTCAGCTAGTTTTCAGACATCCACAAAGGAAGTTTTGGTTGTGTAATTTTCCCTTGCCACAGTGGTTAAAAAAAAAAATAAAAAAAAAAATCAATGTGGAGCTTGGTCCATGCAATTTTCAAATGCATTCGGTAGCATTTGATCTTAAAAAAAATCACATTGGGAAGATACCCTTGCAGTGGAAGTGAAGCATTCTGTTCACTCTCCCCTCCTTTTATGATCAAATTGCTTTTTTTTTTTTTTCCACTTTCTTAATAGCATGGATGACTTTGAGAGCATTTCACAAGTGGTCTTGCCAGAAACAGAACAATGCTTGTCTTGGGGAAAATACACAACTGTTTCGTAACAGTGAAAGGCGGTGATGTACATATTGATGAAATAGATGCATTGTTGTGAGCTTGGGATTCCTGAATTCCTCAGTGTCTCTTTCAGCAGATGTACCCTCAGTCTTTTAAATGCTTATAAAAATATAGTAACTCAGTTGGCTCCAAGGGACTTGCTTCAGATTTGTAGAAGTCATTCTTGGAATAAAAACTTTTCTTGCCCTGCCTTCACTTGTAACTTTGTGGCAGGCTCTATCATTGGTTATACAAAAATAAATAGGTGAGGAACATGGATGAAGCTGTTTGTTTTCTCCTAAGTATTTGTTATACCAAAACTAGGTGTTTGTAAGTATGTTATTGTTTTAAGCTGTTTGATGTTTCTAGTTTATAAAAGATTGAAAAGGTGTAAGGGCACAAGAACTAGAAAAATCTAATTGTGATTAATTGTGCAACTTCTCATGTTTGATGTCAACATACTTCAAGTGAATATTGTCAGAGCTATCAAATACAGCTTACATAGTTTTTTCTATGTTAAAGATGAATTTAGTAAATGCATTTACCAGTCTCCCATCTTGCTTGAATTGTCATAGTAACTTTTACCTGGTGGCACATATTTCTCAAAGTATGAAGAGTTAATTCTGAATCTTTAGTTTCCCAATCAGAGAAAAGCTGGTGCATGTGAATGGCACCTAGAGTACAGGCAGCCCCTACAGAATACTTCTGGAAGTGAAACATTTTGTGAATATTCATATGTGCAAAAACAAGTTATCATCGTTCCTAGTGTCATTCCCCTTGCTGCATGCTGATAATGTTTTATTAATAAAGGCAACAGATCCATGTTCTGTAACATTGAATTTGAAGGTAGACATGTTACCTTAATTCTGTAAGACAGTTTTTTTCATGGCAAACTCTTTGGTGTACTCTATGTAAGTACATATTCAACTACAGTGGATGATGTAATAGGCACACAGGGAAAGCAAGCATGACCTGTACTAGTGAAGAAAAGCTTTTTTTTTTTTTCCAAATGGGAACACAGAAAACATGTTTTTGAAAAGAAAAATTACTTATATCAGGTAGTGCAATAGATGTAGTGTAACTTTCAAATGGAAAATGTGGGGGAGGAGGTTGGGGGAAGGGGAGTGTTTGTTTTTTAAGTGTGGGGCGTGGAAAGAAGAAAAATGTAAGGAACTTCTCTATCCTCTCCAGTGGACAGGAGTTTGAAAGTATGTATGTAATCTGTTCTTAAAGAACACTCTCTAAGACCTAGTTCCATAGATTGCAATAATCCTGAAGTACTTCTTAGCAAACTGTAATTTATTCTTTATTCCTTAAACTGTGTAAGACACAATAGTTAATGATTAGTAGAGGATAAGAAACTTGGGCTTACAGTTAGTGAAACAACACTTCCTTTTCTTTTGAGCCTTGTTCCTACAAATAGACTTCTTGTTGAAAATGCGTTATAAACTGGTTTTAGCACCAGGGCTATTACAAGTTACCAATTTGGAGCAAGAATCTGATGTGTTGTTAAATACTCGGCCTAGGTACTTCAACAGTTTATACTCCACTAACCGAGGGCAGTAACCTGTGAAGATTTGCTATCAGCATTTAGAGTATAACATCTTGCTTCCAATTAAAACTGGAGATGAGAGAGAATATTTTTGACCTGAAGAAATCTCCTGACCTAATTCTGCCGGTTAGGGAATTCCAGTCTTAAAACTATAGTGCTGTAGGATAGAATCAGCCTTCATACTTTGCTTTGCCCAAAATATGCAGCATGTTTCTCAACTGCATGGCGAGTAGCCTGTCAACAGGACTGTAATTGTTTTATTGATGTAGGCAGGAGCAAGGAGCAGAACAGCTTATGAAGTAACCCAGCTCTGTTAGTGATTACCCAGAAGTCACTGTCAGCATTAACCATTAAAATGCCTTCCAGTATGGTGTTTTTTTTAAACTCTTCTAAATATCTGACTTTTTCATTAGCTAGCATTTCTTAGTGACTTTGTATTCTTCTACCAGCTTCCATCTTTTTTTTTTTTTTTGCATTGAAAACTAGCAAATATTGTTGCAGTGCAATAAAGAAAGATCAGCTTTTTCTTGGTTTAATTCTATTTTTACCAATGTACTGAATTGCATTCCAGTACAGTTGTACAGTGTAAAATCCAGGAAAACGTAGATTATTCTTTACTGGCCTAATTTGTTTGTGCAAGTTTGCAAAACATCCCATTTTTTTTTGTGATTGTGCTGCTGCTCCTGCCAAAAAATATCCTTCCTTGTGGATCACAGTGGATATAGATTTCCAGTGATTTCACCAGGACATTGCACAGGGTTGATATGGGTGGATGTCACTGTTGGCACAGTGCTCTGTGTAGCTGCTTTTGTAACATACACAAAGATCTAGAACAGTCCAGCCTTCCCCTTACACTGGCATTTAAAAATGTCACTAACGCATTGAGGCTTGCAGTCAAGGGTGCCTGATTTGGTATCAAACTCTGACTCAGTGTGATCTCATATAACCTCCAGATGGCCTGACTTGCGGAGGTGCTAAAAACAGTCAGATCCTACTCCTTTAGCTGTATAAAATAAATGAGGCAAATTGCAGTAGCGGTATGTATTTATTTTAATACACATCTATCTCTGCATCAGATTCTTCAGCTAGTGTTTCGACTTCCCAGTCACTTTCCTCTGGACAGCATTTAGAATAAGTATCTCAGTACACACAGAGGATCTTATGAATGAACTGTCAATTTCCCACAGAACTGGGAAAAATCAATATGCCTGTTCCAGACTTTGAAAATCCCTCTGCTCCTAGTGAAGGCTCCATTACATCAAATAATATTGAAAATCATTTCAAGCAAAGTTTGTGATGTGTGGTGATGGAGGTTTGTTTTTTTTTTAATTTTTTTTTTTTTCTTTTTGCAACAAGGCAAACATATACTATGAAAACAGTTTGTATACCTATTCCGTACCTGTTGCCATCTAGTTTTCTCAACAGCAAAACTTCTTATGGAAAAATCAAAGAATTGTAGGAACTTCTGTGTAAATGTATTCCCTTTCTCCTCAATAGGGAAGTAAAATTCTTTTAAAAAGTGTTTGGTGCTTTTCTGTAGTATTGTATTCGAAAAAAAGAATTAAAAGAAGACTAGATGCCTTTAGATATATGAAATATTTTGGGTTCATAGAGGCTTCAGTTTTGTTTTCCTGAATATAATGTTAATAAGTTAAAGCCTGAGTATATCTACTGCCATAGCTCCAGTAAGCTGCTGTTATAGGGTAATGAGTATGATATAAATGAGACTGGAAAGATGCTTGCAGTAATTCAGCTTACTGGGTGTTTCCTAGCGTTAGTAGCTTACATTTAATGAGAGTCCAGCTTAATTTACTTTGATTTAGGGGCAGATCTTCCATGACATGGAGCATTATTTTATGTCAGGACTTTCTCTGTGTCAAGAGGGCAGACTCTCTCAACTGAGCTCCAGTGCCCCAAGCAAAGATACAGCAGCTTCATATGTGGGATGTCACCCGTAGCAGATCCACCTGGTATGTGTCATTTTGTTAGAGCCTGCCTCGCAGGTTCTCCCTGTTGGACACCTTTGCTTTGTGTACCCATGTGCAGGGTGTATGTTTACCTTTCTGAGATTAGGTTCTCTGTGCTCCCTCTCACTGAATTGCATCTCTCTGCTATGTTCTGTTTTCCAACCAGCTGTGATTAAGAAGAGCTTGAAGTAGATTCCCCCTGTGTGCTGTAAATGGTTTATATATAAGAGCAGAGACACTGAGGAAAAAAGTTCATAGATAATGTATGGCAAAGGTTTTGTTGCTTCATGCTATGCTTCAATTAGCCGTGTCACCTTGTGGAAGCACTCTCTCTTAAGTTTGTCATTGCAGTGCTATGCGGTTAGAGTGTTTCAGACTGGAGAACAGAATTGGAAAAGGTGACAATTCTAAATATTGAGTTCTACCAACTAACAAGGAAGATGGCTGGCAAGTATCCTGGGCCACTCTCAGCTCGGAGTATACTGGGGTGTTCTACTATGCACAAAGCAAAGGTTTCAGATTTTTTAATTTTAATTTTTGCCACTGAAATATACAACCAGAATGGTTCCCTTTTCCGTGTAGGTAATAGATAACGTTTCGTAGAAGATATCTTCCTGACTGCCAGTTTATGGGGGTGTATGTCTAAAGGAATAAGTGTGAACAGTAATTAAATGATTAAATATATAATTAAAATAATTGAAAAAGAAGAGGAAAAAATTTTAAAATTAGAAGCATTGTTTTCTAAGGAGTTATGTAGTTCATTTCAAGATGAAAATTCAGCCATATAACTTACGTGAAGGCTATAAAAATACGTATATGCAAATATAAAATATGTATGATTGTAGTTCATAAATAATTATGATCTAGTTTCTAATCAATGTTGCTTCATATCACAAACATCCTCTTGTTTCTTTCTGTTTCTGTGGGCATCTAGGGGGATGTGAAGTCTTGCTGCTTTCTTACTAGTCTAAGTGTTTTTTTTTTTTTCCTCTCTGAATGACTGGGAGGACTTGTTTCTGTAGCAGGGCCACTTCCTGCCTTAGTTATGGCAGTGGTTTCATAATTGGTTTTGGTGTGCTGCCTCGTAAGTTCTGGTGTGAGAATGAGGGCAGGGGGGTGCAAATGGCTGAGGTTGGCACAAGGCTGCAGAGCCAAATATCTTAGTACAGTGGACTGATAGCAGTCAGTTACCAGCTCTGACTGAGAACTCTTCTCATGTAGATTAATTTCTGTTAACTTCCTCTTTGGCTGCAAGAATGAAGTGTGTGAAGATGGTAGGACCTCCCTCCTGTTGGGGAAAGAAAGAACAGTGCTGGTCTACCAAGTTTGTTGTTCTTTGTTTTCTTTTTCCTTCCCATACACATTATTCCAAACAGCATGCCACTCCCTGTAATAAGGTACCTCACTGGGGTGGCAAATGATCTCTCTGAAAAGAGTTTGTCATGATTATTCACTCCCAAGTAATATCCTTTTTGATAGCTTTGTTGCAAACAGAAGGTTAGTATGCATGTAATATTGGAAATATATTTATATATTTAAAAAAATATATGTATACATAGTTATGTATCTATATAGAATAATGCTATGAAAAATATTAATTCCTGACTTGCTAGAGCAGAAGTTCCTTGACTTACGTGCCTTAAAGCAGGACTTGAAGGGACTGAAATCCTGTCTAATGCCTGTTACGTGCAAAGGAGGCTTTTTTTTGCACTGCTCTTCCTCTGGCTATATTCTGTTTTTCTGCTGCTGCTGGGAGCTCTGGCGTGGTCACCGGTAGTGTTCCCACTTCATATAGGCGAGGCTGAACGTGGTTTAAAAAGTTTGCTTTCTTTTACCTGTAAGCAGTCTCCTTCCTCTTACAAGATGTCCTGTTGTTTTGAAGATAGGCAAAAATGTCTGTGTGCTTAGTCTAAAGATTTGTAGTGGCATCTGAATCAATGTTTTATTCGGCAGGATCTTATCCATGCACATAACTAGTGTGTTTGACTTAGCAACACAAGCCAATTACATTTTTACATGGTTTATATCCTTGCTGGCCTCTGCTCGTCTTCATTTTTCCTAAACCCCTCTCATACCTGTGGGAAAGGAAGTATCTCCTGAGCAGATGCAGTTGATAGCTTTGCATTTTGAAGTAAACAAATACCAATCTTGATGAGACTGATACTTAAGGGTTCTTGCCACAGTAGCAGGTGAATGAGTTGTGGCTCCCATCTGGCCTTTTTTGTCTTCTGTTGGAGGTATGCTCCTATGCCCCTTAGATTCATGACCCTATCAGCTGTTCTGCAGACTACTAACCTCTGACAGAGGCAAAAGGACAGCTGTGGGCAACAGTAGCTTTTGCCTTCAAAATTTCCCCATCCTGGAACTTTGTGGGTAGGTGGGATTTCCAGTGAGCTCACTATCATCCAGTATTTCATATATTATTTTAAATGTCATGCCTAACGAATTACAGTGATGATATACCCAACTCCACTGTTACTTGTGGTTTTCTTGTCAATAGCAACAGATTTCTGCCTGGATAAATTACCATGCCTCTTGTAAATACCTGGTTCTTGTTGTTTTCAGCCTCCTTTCAATTTGTGTTCTACTCCATCTTGCAGAGGCTGTTCTCTCTGTTCCATTCTCCAAGGAGGCCCTTTTTGTGTCTCGCTATGTGTCTGTGCCTATTCTTACTACTTTCACCTGGAATTGAAAGCTTAGCTGGGTTCTCTGCTCTTAGCCTACAGGAGCCCCTGCATGGTCACTGCCGTGCTCTGAGAGGGCTTTCTACGGGGGCAGTTTACTGGCTCTGTTACTGGAGACCAGCTGCCAGTCCACAGGAAACTGGGAAGGAGAAGTAAAAAAACCAGCATTGTCTTTTTTTTGTACCATTTTCTAAGGCACTTGTTCCTACTTGACAAACAACTTTTTTTTTCCAAAAGTATTTGCCATTTTTTAGGGTAACGCACAAGCATCTCTATTTGAAACAGCAAGTCTCAGTGTTGGTGCAAGACCTCCCAAATAACACCTGGAGATAATCCTTCTTCAGTTAGTGTGTCAAACTATAAGGCTGGTGAATATCAAAACTGTACACACACCTTTGGCTCTGATGTAAAGAATTTTGCGTTTTAGCTTTGTAAACAATTGCTGCAGGACTGAGCCATGTAGAATCAGGTGAGGTGGAATGGATGGGGCTATGGTAGCGACTGACATGGTCAGCAAAGATTTCAGGGATGTGCTGTGTCTCCTGTTTGAACCACATGGAAGGCTTGTTGCTCTTGAGGTGCAGAGTCTCAGTGGTTTTACATTAGCTGGAGTACAGGACTGAAATTAAAAGAGGCTGGTGGTTGTTGCTGCTGCTATACTAATTAGAAGCATACTGTAAAGTCCTACGTGTTTAAAGTTGAGAGTTGGTGGGACTTGTTTTTTGTATCTTTGGAGACCTATCAGAACGTCAGTGAGTACTGCTATTTTTTTAAATCTCCTTAGTGTACTGGAGTCAGATTTTAATTTGCTCTGAAAGGCTATGTTGTTCCAATCTGCCACTGTAACATCCTTGAAATGACTGAATATGACATCTATAGAGCAAAGTACAACAATTTTGGTGTAGCTGTGTTGTCAAAATTGTTCATGTGAGGAGGATTAGACTCCTAGCTTGAGGAGTTGGAGGGCCTTTATAAGCTGGAAGGATGGATTTTGTCTGCACTGGTGGGTGGGACTGGACTTCTGTATAAATAAATGGTGGAGAAGAAGAGAAACCTGTAACTTTTCACAGAAAGAGCAGGAGTGGAATACACCACTTGTTCATAAAGCAGAAGTTATTTTACTTTGAGAATGTAATCTAGAAGTGAGAAGTTAGTCGTATTTTGTCTGAGTAAAACTTGCCATGTTTTCTGTTCCATCTCCATGTTACCTTCTGGGTGGATATTTTTTTTCAGTTATTGTTTATCAAAGCACCACTTTTGAGAGCTCTCTTGTCATTATCTCACCCTGTTTTGTTAACAGAACTTTATTGTAGTTTAAAATCTCTCTAATTTGAAAAAAAAAACAAGCACAAAAAGGCAAACCAAAATAAACATGTACATAAAGACATTTCAGAATTCACAGAAAACAAACTCTGGATCAATTATTCAGTGCCTTCTCTCTCCCTCATCTACTTCCTGATGTAGTATTAATTTTGAATGAGCCCCCTGCGTAGCTTACCTTCATCCACTTAGGGAACAGAGCACAAAGGCTTTCAGCACTGTAAATGCTTGGGCCCTTGTTACAGGCTTCTGCATAAGAGCAGCTCCTGTTGACTTCAATGGGAATCACTTGGTAGCAGCTGCATAATTGGTTTTCAAGCAATGCCGTCTTTTTACAAAAAAAAAAAAAGGGGGGGGGGGCAAAGAGGTCCACCAAACAAAACACTGAAAAGTCTTCAAAAGACCTAGAGCAATTACTTCAGTTGCCTAAGTAGCTAAGAGCTGACAAAAACGGTGATACACTAGCCTAACCAAAAAAACTCTGGCAGAGAACAGTGGAGCCTATCAGGCAGTGTTTCTGCTAGTTTGTGTCTCAGAGTAAGTATCCTGTTTGACCATTTTGCTCCTTAAAATGAAAACTTCCTCTCAATAATAGGAGCTATATGTGACTCTAATACTTGTAGCACTGAGGGAACTTAGCTGCACAGAGTTCATCCACAGCAGACAATTGTGACTGTGTCCTCTCTAGTTGTAGAGTAGTGGTGTGCTTGCATGAAATAGATTTACATGTGCTAAAATACCACTTAACAGTGGTTTCTGCAGGCTCTGTGCCTTGCCACGGGTCTGGGCAGGAAGCTGATCACCACTGTTGTTTTTTATAACTAGTGATACCTAGTACTTTATTGAGTACTGAGTCCTGATTTTGCCAGGCACATACGTAATAGCAGCAACTTCATGATAAATCTGTGTCCGATGGAGCTACTAATGCTTATCTGTTAAGTACTACTACTTATGCGGTCTACCATTAGCCACGTAAGAAATCACCACATTTTATTAATGGCTGCTGAAATTCAACAACATCTTAGGCTAAAGATAATGGCTTCTGCATTAAATATCTTCCATTGCTGCTAATGGTGTCTTATCAAGTAAGCTAGTGTGGCAGATAAAAGAATTTCTGTAAACAAAGCATAAAAGAAGCTATGTATATAAATTAAGCCTGAAAATCAGTTTATAGCTGAATGGAAACTGAACATCTCTGACTAGTTTTGTTTGTGCTTTGGTGATTGATAGAGAAAAGGTAAAACCAGTCTATCTGAATAGAACACGTGATGAATACTGCAGTTATTTTCTACTGTTAGATTGTTCGAGCGGTTTGTGGTAACGCAGTATGAGTAGATAGTTATAGTTTGTGCTAATACTAATGATTTCAATAGTATTAAAAGTAAACAGCAAAACTCACCTTTCGTTTTCCCTTTAAGGAAGACTTTAAAGAAATGTAAAATCAATTCTTATTAATGGCTTTAAAAAAGGGTGGGGGGGGGTGTGCAAGATTAACATTCCCTGCTTTTAGACTCATACCACCAAGGGAGATGAAGAACCTTTTTGAGCTATTGCACTGAATCCTTAATCTGATAGATTGTCAGGTACCTTCAAATGCAATATTACCTACAGAGCCAAAAATTGCTCCAAGTTTTTGGAGGAGATGTGCTGAGCCTTGCCTTTTGACTAGATTCAGTGCAAGGGAGTTCCCTAAGGGAAAGAATCCTGCTCTTTCTTTCTCTAGTGTATGAAGAAACAACGTATCATTTCAATTACAACTCTATTAAACAAATTGAAAAGAAGTTTTAATGGTAAGGAATTGAAAAAATGTTTCTTTGAAGATTGTATAGTCTTGATTTCCGTTAACTTTGTATGTGTTGACCACTTTTAAATACCTAGAACACTTTTTTATATTAAAGGACTATGTTCTCTATCATGTGAAAGATGTGATAAAAGCCATCTTTTAAATATTCTTTAATCTCTGATTGGGGTCCCATGCAATTCAAAGGTAGTTTGGAGATCTGATGGTTTTGTCTGAGGGCATTTCAAGATTGTGTCTTTGCCAGCAAAACTGGCTTACACTGTGTGCCTGTGTGCAGCATAACTTATGGCTTCATAAACCAATTGAGGCACTGGTGAAGAGTGACATGGAACGAAAATGACTCCACTCAGGTGAGGATGTGACCAGGGGAACTCAGTAGACCATTTTGCTACTGAAACGCTTAACTGGTTTACCTGCCTTGAGTTAAAGCTGTGTGGTTTTTTTTTGTTAGTGCTGTCCATGTCAAGCGCCAACTCTGCAATTAATATTTGGCATAATTAGTCATTTCTATGGACAGACTAAATCTGAAAAAACCCACTGTGGACTGAACAATGTATTGTCTCTTGGAAATATTTCGTCTTAATTAGTTCTTAAGTCTGTGGATGTGTTGTCATTTCCCTATTGTTTTCAAGGTCTTTGGTCAACCCCATGCTGAGTTAGAAAAGCCTAAGTAGCAAAAAGTATGTTGAAGTCTGCAGAGCTACAGTTACTACAGAAGTTATGGAAACTAAACCATTAATACAGATAAAGACATTTGGTATGATCCAGTATGAGTTTGCCTGGAATGGTGTTTCTGTTGTACTTTACTGAAGGGTGATAAAGGCATGCTCTTTTCTTTTTCCCTTTAGCTTCGGAGTGAATCTGTAAGTGTCTAATGAAAATTCTGTTTTCTGACTTAACCTGAGAGAATGCCAGCAGTTTGGACTTCATGGTCTCTGTAAACTGTTATGAAATTTCAGAATGAGTTCTTAGTTTTCAGAACGAGAATAGGGTAAGGTTATGAAATTGTTGTTTGTGAAATGTTCATAACAAACTATAATAGTATATAAAGAAACTGGGAGTGAAAGGAGTAATATACTAAGTTTCAAAGTGGGTATTGGAAGTAATTTTGTGAGCTTTATTAAAGGTAGCTCTGAAATTTTCAATAAATTATATTACTTTAGTAAGAATACATGAAAGAATTAAAACATTCATTTAAATTCAGATATAGTTACACTAATAAATCGGTGTTTTGCCTTTAATAAAGAGCATTTTGCATTTAAAATAGAAGGGAGCGTTCTTGGGTTTGAATACAATGCAACAACAAAAACTTGCACAGGGCTGGACAGAAAGTAGTTTTGAAGCTTTTATAGATGATGTGCTGTGAGGTGTTCTAGTCGAGCTCCCCTTCTCTCCCTGACTTCTAACATTACATTTGGGTTGAAGCATTTCCTGATACAGAAAGGAACTGAAATAAGGCAGCACTGTCAAGGCAGTTCTCAAAGATCCTTTTTAGAAATGCAGCAAAGAACATACCAGTGATCATACTGGACCAGACAAAAGGTAATATAAGGTAAATTTCCTTAGAACAACAGTCAATGGTAATCAGCTGGTGAGAAGTGTAAGAACAAGGCAGATAGATAGTGATAATTTGTAGGGAATATGCCCTGAATCCTCAGCCTTTCAGAGCCAGAATTAGGATCTTTGTACTTAAAAAAAAATCCTCCTAAGAATATTAATTTTTTTTTTTTTTTCGTAAATTTGTCTGGTTGGTCCTTGAATCTCTAACTTTCTGAAGTACACGACATCCAGTTGTTACTTGTACATTTCCCTATTAGTTTTGGCTTACTTCTGAGAGAGGTGGAGTTCCAATAGGCATGTAATAAAGCATTCTGCAGCTTGGAGTCAATTAACTTTCATGTTCATCTGCTTAGCTTCTGTGAAACCACAATTAAAACCTTGCATCTGAAGAATGTAATTTGAAACACCTTTTCTCTGCTCCCCACCATACCCTGCCACTGACTTTTCCACACAATACTATTAAGAAAGAAATTTTGGATACCTTCCTTTTCAGTAGTTCAGATGGTTGAATTACAAATGTTGGAGGCGTGTAAAGTCAAGTAAGTGTACCAGTCCAAGGCAACTACAGCTGGATGTCACAGATGAAAAAGCTTGCTGCTGGGAAGAGGGAGCTGTAAGTTTCCAGATGGTGACCTAGTTGGATCTTTACACAGCTCTTCCAATTATGATGAATTAACTGTTTTCAGCCCGGACTGTGTTTAACAGCAAGGTATGCGTTTTTTTTTTTATGTAGGATCACAATTGCTTGCAGTTCTGTCATTCTTCATACTCTCTTCCCCTTGCCTC
Source organism: Chlamydotis macqueenii (assembly GCF_036417535.1). Taxonomy (NCBI): domain Eukaryota; kingdom Metazoa; phylum Chordata; class Aves; order Otidiformes; family Otididae; genus Chlamydotis; species Chlamydotis macqueenii. The sequence continues at coordinate 29,088,867 of NC_141559.1, forward strand.
CCGAAAGGAAGAAACAAGCAAGCCTACACCTCCAAAATTCTTATTTAATTCTGCCATTATACCACTGCGTTTGACATCTGATGAATAAAATGTGAGGCTTTTCTTGTTTGCTTGCATGATAGTCATGGGAAGGGAGAAAGAACGTAAGTGGCATGTATGACTACTACTATTCACTGGCTGACAAAGACAAGAAAAGAGATAGGCAAGACAGCAACATAACCTGATGGTGTGATTCTGTCCAAAAAAAATATCAGGTCCTTTAAAGCTAGCTGACTGTGCAGAGGCAGAAAGTACACTTCAGATTTCCACTAGTTTACTAAGCTTTGGGAAAAAAAAATAAATAAGCTTACAGAGTTCTAAGACTTTTTGTTTTACTAAGAAATAATAAACAAGTGCTTCTGAATGCCTTTGCAAGTCCTTGTTCTCAGGGATCAGGTCCATCGTCTGATGCCATTGGGAACTGGATTTCCAGGTAAACAACTTCTTAGTTTAAATTCCTGTTGCTGTAGGAAATCTTAAAAACTAAACAAAACAGAACCACAACACCAAAACAAAACAAATACGAAACCAAAAGCAAACACAAGCATAGGCCTGAGAAAACAGTTTTGTAGCTGTTCATCCTGAAATCTGTTTTATTTGCTGCATGGGGATCTATTTTAGAAGTACTTCAAGGAAAGCTTGGACAATGGAACAAAAAACTTTAAGGCTTAACATTTAAAGGCGTGTTATTTTGTTTGGTTGATACTTCTGGTTTTCTTAAGTTTTAGGGGATGTGGGATTTTGGGGTTTTTGGGGTTTTGAGTTTTCTTTTTGTTTTGTTATATATATGTGAAGTAATTGGATTAATTAATGTTTTTTTTTTTTGACAGCTGCAAAGAGTTATTCCCTCTCTGCCCCTCCCACCCCCACTTCGTGCTTGCTGTGCAACTGTGTTCTGCATTTTGCCCCAATCTTCGATATGATAGATTCTACTGAATGAGAAACAAACCCATCCTACAAACTGAATTTATTGCTTTAGACTAGGTAGAATCCCAAAGCTGTAATTGCTAGAAAATATGGTTCCTACTAGCATTAATAAAATCCAATGTGAGCAGTGTATGTTAGGATGTTTATTTTTATATATATACAGGGGTGTGTGTGTGTATATTTATTTTATTTTTTTTTTTCCTGGTTCTGTTTTTCCGCTTCTGCTCCATACCAATACGACTGAGGCATGTTGAAGAGGACAGCTTTTGCTCTTGCCAGCCAGAATCTGTTTTTGCAGTGAGGGGTCCCTGCTGGGGAAATCTTTTCTTACTATCTTTTTCCTCTCCACAGGGTAGCGGGCATAAGGGCTACCCTCCTGTCTGCTCTGCTGACAACCATGCTTTCTCTGCTCTTGCTGCAGCAGCTGCTGCTCCTCAGCCTGACTGAGAGAGCATAAATTAAAATACAAAGGTCTCCTGTGGCCACTCTTGGCTGACACTGCAGTGGCAGATCAGACCTTCCTACATCATCTTCACTTGACTTTCTTCTTTTTCTCAAGAATTTCCTCTGCGTTTGTACGAGTCCTAGTCTTTTACCACTGGGCTGAATAGGAGCAGCAACCCAGTCACTCTGAATGTTTTATGTACTTGAGTGACTGGAGCAGTTTGTGGAGAAGAAAAATTAGCAAATTGGGTTTCATCAGAAGCTCAAGTCTTTTTCCTTTTTATACTGCCTGGAGAAGAGGGACTATTTTTGCGCTTTCTATGGCTGCTGAAGTTATAGGGGTAATTCCTGTTCTCATCTCACCACGAAGGCAGGCAGAGTGTTAGAAACAGCAGAACCATTGTGTTGCCATTGTGTGTGGGACTGAGGGCACAGCAGTGAGTGGCATGTTTTCTCTGATGGATTTTTGTTTTCTTGAGGCTTAATGTATTACAATGTTCATGTAGGGGCTCTTTACCTCCCAGAGGGTGGAGGGGGAGCTACTTCATGGTGGGATGGAATGCCACAAAAGTGGCTATGTAGATTTCCTGACCTAACTGTGTATGTGTCTTTTAGGGGGGTTGTTTTGTTTTTACCCTTTGTTCTTTGGCTCAATGTGCTTATACATGAGGCCACTTCCTAGTAGGTGATATGTGATGAAGATGATGGTAAATCTTTTTATTAAAGTAACTATGCCCACTTCTCTGCTTTTTCCTTCTTTAGGCCCGACAGGCTGGTTTGGCTTTTATTGGGCATCAACATTTAGCTCGTGCCAGTGGTCTTGAATGTTCTTCTGTAAGAGTGGTTACTTACATTTTTGCTAGTCCTTTTATATATCTTACCTATTTCATCCAGAGCCTGAATTCCAACATCTTTGTGGGAAAGAAATAATCTGGCTATTATTTTGTTTGAGAGTTTATTGATTTGAAAATTCCTGAAATTTCTTTTTTTTTTTTCTCCATTTTTTTTTTTCTCTTGTTGAATGGAAAAGTCCATGTTAAACTTGCATCCCCTTGTTTTGTAATTCCTGCCATGATGGATTTCTCTTCAGGGTGTTCTCAGAATTGGAAGGCAGGCCTAAGGAAAAGCATTTCAGTAAGTGGTTCATCTTTAGTCCCTGAAAATCATGTAAGACATGAGAAACTGTTCCTTTTTATTTCAATGTATGTACTTGTCAGCTAGTCCTCAATGCAGAGTTAGTCTGGTCCTCTACTCATCCAATCCACTTCTCTCTAGATTATAGATATGGAGGTTCTCTCTGATTTGTGCAGTGACTCAATGGTTTCTCTTTAATGTAGATATGTTTTGGCTTCAAATGCAAGCCTCCCCAGCAATGCAACTGTCTTTCTGATTTAATCAGATTGTTTCTTGTAAAATAGTTTAAAAACTGTAATTTTAGTGTACATGTATTAATACCTCTGTAATGTGCATTTCACATCCTCTTTTAATTTTCAGGAGAGCATGTTCAGCCTTGCAAGCTTTTCCAGCGGTTCAATCTCTTTCTTTAAAACTGAAGTCTTTTCAAGTTGAGCGGACTTTTTCCCCCACAATCCTCTTCTGGCATGTAATAGTGAGCTTTAAGTTATGACTGGGCCATTTGGGGCATTTAATGAAAGTATTGGTCTGATTATCTGCATCTTCTGAGTGCATTCTGGAGGAAACAGTCTCAACAACATTTTTCCAGAACTCCTTCTTTAAGGAAGCTAAGTGTAGCCATCAAATTTTTTTTTTTTTTTTTGTAAAGAATTTTTTAGGCCTTAGGTGGGCAAGGGTAGACTTACTTGAAATCAGTGGCACTGCCTTTGCATACTGTGGAAAAAGGGTCCTAATTTGCAAAGGCTTGGTTTAAAGGAAAGAGAATTTGATAAAACTTTCAAAAATAGTGCAAGCTGTGGCTGTCATCAAAAGTGGCTGCAGACTGATGGAGGCTGATAAGAATTCTCACTGCTAATACAGCACACTGAGTTCCATGTTGAATGTTAATCAGAGGTTTTGGTTTCTAAATCATGTAAGTACTCTTTGAAAACTTACCCTGTTCCTAAATTTGTCCTTAAAAGTATCATAGTAATTATGGAAATTGTATAAGCATATAGTAATGTTTGGAAATAATCATAGGACCGACCATGGAATTGCTGTTCTGTCTACCAATTGCACTTAACAAGAACAAAATGCCATTACTACTTTCGTAATCAGATTTATTTTAATGTCTTTGAATGGAATACCTCTGGAATCAACTGCTGAGTGCTTTAACTGCTTCCTTGCTGCTTAATGAAACAGTGGCCTTGCCAGGCTGCCTGCTAACGGAGTAGCTGTTTCCTGGGGCTTGTCTTTCCTCCCTGTATATTGGGTATCTGGAACATCCTCTGTAATGCCTAATGCAGGTGCATGCAGTAATGAGATGCGAGAGAAGCAGGGTTAATATTCCCATATATTTAATGACAGTTTTCAGTGTGGTGCTTATAATGGCAGACAGACACGAGCTGTAGAGACTCTTCTAGCAGTAGCTCCATGTCAGAGAGGGAGTGCATAGCTACGGTGTAGAATTCTTATTCTGTGAACTGATACTGGTGTGATTCAGCTGACAGTTTTTAAGCTTGCTGGCATGGCCTTTTCACAACATAAGATGCTTTTGTTCATTTAATGTTGTGCTAGGTGATTGCCATGCTTTCAAACAGGCTGATCATGAGATTTTGAGTTCTGTGACGCTTGATTTGGGTTGACTGCGCTAGCCTATGTTTCCTGTGGGTACTGCTGCAGGTGCTGTAATAATATAAATAATTGTGCTTCTCTTTCTGACTAAGCATATTCTTGAAATGTCATTCCAAATGTAATAATGAAGAGCAAGTTACTAACAATATTCTGTTGTGCTTGTGCAGCTTGTTTTTCTTCTCTGAAATAAGAATTTGCTGGAAGCCAGTGGGAATTGGAAGGCTTTTTAAGAAAGAATGGGGAATGGGGCATGCAACTGTTAGGTTTTTGGTTTGTTGGTGGTTTTTGGGTTTGGGTTTTTTTTTGGTTTTGGTTTTTTTTTTTTTTTTTTTTTTTTTTTTTTTTTGGTTGAGACTGACCTGCTCACCCTTCCCTGGACCCTCTCCATTTTTTTTTTCATGGGAGCTTAGGAAACAACTGCTGATATATTACCTTCAGGACATTCAAAAGTATTGTTCAAAAGGGTAGTCTGCTGTGTTCTATTTCCTCTGCTTCCTACTGCAATGAGGCTTGGCCTGGTCTGTGTGCGAAGAAGCCAATTACTCTGTGACTGGAGCTCTCTTACGGACTATAGACAAGCATAGCGGAAACTTGCCTAGAATTTGGTAAGGTTTTGGACTGGAATAATAGGCTTTCGTTTGATGTGACTTGCTGTTGGCAATGCTTTGCTCAGAATTTGGTAGGCTATGCAGATAACTGGCTGGTTAGAATACACTTGCATTAAGAATATTTTTTTTCGGCATTAAACCAACATGTATTTTCATGCTGTAAGTAAAGCCCTTCCTCGCTGATCTTGCATTTGTTCCTAAAAAGCAGTGTATTTCAGAGGTGCTTGTGGAAAAATAAAGATGATTTAATTTTTAACAGTTACTGAGGAACTAATCCTGCACTCCAGAATATAATGAGTTGTGGATTCTTCCCTCCATTGAGTGAAATATGACTGGTGTGACCCAGTTTATTTGCATATTTAACATACTGGATACTTTTTGTGTTTTTTGGCTTGTTTCCTAGGAAACAAATGCCCCCAGTATAGTAGAGAACAGCTATTGTATGGCGACTGCTGCCTGTCTGAAGCATTATTCTTTTGTAGGTGGAAGGCTTTACAGGGGAAAGAGCTGTAGTTTTCAAAAAAAATCTGTATTAACCAAAATAGCACAAGAGTGTTTTTCACACTGCTGTGCAACTCCTCAATGTATTTATATTTTCTTCAGTAGGAGCATCTGTGTTGTAAAGATTTATCTAGTAAAACTGGAATATATGCTCCCATTCAAGGCATACTAAAAGAAGCGGAGTAACTAATAAATGGCTGTTTCTGTCATTCTTGCTGGGCATCATACAGATGCGTATTTCTAAAAGTGTTTTATTTTTATCATCTGGAATGGAAACAATAATGCAGATTTGGGGGTTAGAGTGAGCTTCAGGAAATGCTATTTATCTATTTATGTTAGTAGAGTAGGTCAAGAGAGGGATGGGAAACTTTTTTTTTAATGTAAAAATTGTCTTTGATTTGTAATGCTGCTGCGTTTTTTACATGTGTTTGTTTTTTACTTTTTAGCCCAATGTTTATTATTGCAACATTAAAAGAAATAGATGTAATTGTTGCAATGTTAATTTTGAAGCTGTGATGATGGGACTGGTTTTGGGATTGGTAATGCTGAATCTTACTCAGTGGTGAAAGAAACTTTGACAGAAACTAGCTCACTGGTTGAACTGGCTGGGTAACTTATGAGAATGGTGATGGGTGTACTGTTGAGTTTTGAGAATACTGAGCATATTGGAGGAGAAAGAATAAGGGGGGTCTGTGAGCTTTTGGTATTGTGTGACAAAGACGGATGAGTTCTTAGCTTTGAAAGTGCTGCGCAGTTCCCCTTTGGTCTTTCTACATTGGCTTCAAAAACTGTCATGTAGGGGCCAATGATCAATGGTGCAGGTAACTTGTAATCTGTGGCTTATTCAGTTGTTTCTGAACTGCTTGAACTGAGCCTGTAGCATGTGGTGTCAATCTCTTGAGTACATACATCACTGATGCCTGAGTTGTGTGCTGCAAGCTGTGTGGCCTGTATGGCTCTGGGGCTGTTGCTTGATGTGAGTGGGTGATCCTGCCTGCAGGTGCTTAAAGAAACAAATAGCTTGCTTACACCTTCACAAATTAATAGTTCATTTCTTTCTTGCTGTTGTTTCAGGTCGTGATAGCTGTTCTTCTGATCTTTTTCCTTTTCTCTTAGTCCACAGAGCCTTGAGAAGGGAATGGTCGCAGGATGAGATCAATCCATGTAGCTCCACAATTCCCTGCCAGAGCTTTATTTTGCACCACTTTATTCAGCCCCTTCCTGAGAGAAGGACAGGTAGCTAACAGTAGCAGTGTATGATCATAAGCCTCCTAGAAAGGTGAGAAAAATAAAGGAATGTGCTAGAGAATGGAACTTGGTTTGTTTATTATTGCTTTTGGGTTTGGAATCCAGAAAAGCTAATTCTTTGTCCATATTTGCAAGTAGTATGTGTGTAATGTGTGCTTACTGCATGGGTTATAACTTTCAAAAGGCTAACCACCTTTTGATAATAAACTGCAATGAAGGCACATACAAGACTGAAAATTTTGCTAAAGTGTCGTTTTTGTTTGGTGTTTTTTTTTTTTAATAAAAATGTGAAGTTTTGAAAGTAAGACTGTACCTTCAGTGCAAGAACTGGGGGTAGAAGGAGAGTGGAGTGGAGTGGAGACCTAACCAAGTATAGCTCCAACAGTCTAGAAGTGCATCCACCTGGCAGTGGCAAAGCCGTCTAGATGATGTGATACTAGGCTGCTTCTGGAGGCTGGAGAGAGCTCTTTTGAGCTCTGCCAAGAGTGGGAGTTACTCTTCTGTGGCTGCTGCCGCAGCTATTACTGGTTATTACAGTTGTGCAGAGTATGAAGGTGGTGAATTGCAGAGCTTTCGGTGTAGCTCTGAGCAAGTACAGTCTCCTAACTCTGAAAGTTCACTGTTGCAAGGACATGTGACATACATCAATGTTGATGTGTTACCTGGTGAAGTTCTGACTGCTGCTGCATGTCATTTGGGACACTTGTACACGTTCCTAAGTTTTATTCACTACTTTTTCCTAATTAGTGTTGTGGAAGTGACAGTAGAGCCATTTTCCTAACTGCCCTACAAAGCCGAGATACCCAAGGTTATCCTTTCTGGTGGATTCCCAAGACAGCTTATTTTGTAAAGGAAAGGAAATAATGATTTTTTCTTAAGAAAAAGCTCTTTTTGGAGTTAATGGGAGGTTCAGATTCTGTGTAGTGAGTTCTGCAAATGAATCAGATTATGGTCTTCCCAGGTGATCATGTGACTTACCAAGTGGATTTACCTAGTGAAAAGAAAATGAATAACTGACATTACTCTGAATGTTCAATACCATCATCAGCTGCTATTCATGAGTACCTGTTCCTGCTTGTACTTGATCAAAAAGATGACTGACTGCTAGTAATGAAAGATATTACAATTCTTTGAGCTCTTCACATGCCAACGTTTCTGAATTGAGCCTACATTATGCCACTGTACCTCTTCACTGGTTACCAGTGAACACGCTGAAATTGAAACCAGATTTGAAGACATGAGCATTGTTTTTAAAATCTCTCCAAGTAACTGATTCAAGTTCTTGTAAAAGCGGCTGTACTTGATATGATCTTGACCTCTTGCAGGAGCTGTGTGCCAGTGGAACTGTTGATCTAGTTGGCTGACTTTGTGCACAGCAAATAAGGCTTTCTTAACAGCTAGACTCAATAGTAGGCAAACAACTTTGGGTTTCCACACGAAACATAAAAACCCCCTAGTTCTCACACAATTAAGACTTCTAAAGTAGTTTTTCAGCTCTAAGGACTGGAGAGAAGGAGAGAAAAAATAGATATCTATGTTGTAGATCTCTTGAAGTAGTAAAATACCTAGATTACATGGCCCAAGCCAGTTGGCTGTTGCTGAACTGTCCCTTTGCATTATAAATACTCAGCATGTGAAGGAACAAACCATTAATGAAAAGCTACTGGTTAGCTTGCTGTGTCCCACACTGACTGTGGAAGAGTATTGAGGAAAACTCTGTGCCTTAACTATTCAGTTATTAACACCCCAGGATGCATCCTCTAAAACTGCAAAAATGGAGAGGCCAAGCATCTGACAGAGAGGATCTTTCTTGCTGTTCTATCTGGGATTAAGTTAAAGCCTGTGAGCAGTGATCGTGGCAAATTTTGCAGCATGCCACATCAACAATTAAGAGTCTCTGTTCCATAGGTACGTTAGTTAACACTGTTACAAGCTGTTTTCTTTTAAAGTGCTTAATGTCTTCCCTTCCCCATACCCACTGCTTACTTCTATTGCCTTTCTCCTGGTCAGTTTTTGAGAGAAGGTAAGAGGAGGTTGATGATCAAAGTGACAATTGCAAATAAGGCTGTAACTTATGTCTCTGCATTAAGCATTCCCATCTGTTGGATCTTTAATATTTTATTTATTTTATTTCACTTACTTAGTGTGAGTTTTCTTAATACTATGCGCCATGCACATCCATTGCTGCTCTCAGCAGTATACAGCAAGTATACTTAGCATATACAAGTATATGCTATATATACTTACACTACACTTTTTAATACTTGTATATTTGAGGTGCTTGTGTAAAGCACTATTTGACTGTGCACGTGAATGAAAAATAAAGGCACCCTCTGCTGTGAAACAACCAAATGTGTCACTTAGGGCAAGATCTCAACTGTTGTAGAAAATACCCATGGAAATATTTTAAGAATTCATTACCTTACTAGAGCATCTGGTTATTGTTATTTGAATCAAGTCTCATAATAAAAGCCAATATGTATAGAGGAGTTGTCCTTGTATGTTAGAGTCATCCTTGCTGTTCCACAGTGCAGTGTAAGTCTCGGAGCAGTTCTGTTGCAGCATTACTTCGTACTTACATGGAAGTTACAATTAAATTTAGTTTTACTATGACATAAGCATGGGAAATTTTATACATTTTTTCTTTTTTTTTTTAAAAAAAAGACTCGCTTTGAAGTTCTGGGCTACATCCTTGATTAGGAAGGGGCAGGTGTGTGCATAAAGAAGCAGTCACTCCAAATGTCATTCTGCCTTGGTGCTTATATTGCAGGATGATTCCCTTTGCTTCCCCTTCTGTTTGTTACATACTGTAGCGTGATAAGGAGAACCAAAATGAACTTCTGCAGGCTGTTTCCATGAGCTATATTCCTAGCCTACATCCATACGGACCACGGAGAAGCAAACTGGGCACTTAGAAATGTGGAATATGGTATTGTGGCATAATCACAGGGAGTTTCTGAAATGCTGCTGCTGTCTCAGGTTGAGGTAAACTGACAGATGATGTGGGAATGTATTCTCACAATAGCTGTAGTGTTAGTGGGGTCCCATGGCATGGAGTGAATTGTATGTGGCAGTGCCTACTGGAAAAGATTGCTTTCCTCACTGGGGTCCCCTCTAGGGTGTTGAAGGCCTTTGAGATGTGGTGGAGGTATGAAAAGCAGAAGATAAGGGCTCTGAAGTGTGCTGGTTCTCTTTCTCTTCAGCACTGATTACTGTGATCCGTTTATCAAAACTTTAGTTGTGCTAAGTGCTGTGTGTGCAAATTAAATGTTTAAGTGTTGCGTCTGGATCATTGTCAAGTATTTTCTACTTCCTGCAGAACAGATTCGCAAGACAGCAATGAGGTGTGAATAATATGTCTACTGCTTTAATTCAAAGTACTTGGTTGTTAGGACTCTTGAGTTGCAAATCTTTGTATAGTAATACTGATTTTTTTTCCGGTGCTTCCAGTTACATTCAGTAACTCCTTGTAAACCGAAATAGAAGATCCTGTCCTCTTTAATGAGGCTTAGTTTGTTTTGAGGAGCATCCTTACTTTCAGAAAAATTTCAGTGAGTTTCAGCTAGGTGTAATACGAAGTGACTGACTTTCTTGGTGGCAGATTCACCATCTGCTAGTTGGTGACACTGTTAATTGTACCGGCATAAATGCTGGTTTGACAGCTCTCTAAACTGAAACAATGAAACTATATAGGTTACAAACATACTAAAGCTTTTTTTGTTTGTTTGTTTTTATGTCTTTTTTTTTTTTTTTTCCTTTAAAACCTACATAATTTGTAGTTCTGCTTTAGAGAACATCTAAAGAAAGAGTAGTGCTAGCACCTTGAGAAAGAAGCAGTCTCTGTCCCAGGGTGGAACAGGAATGAGCAATGAATGGAAGATCTGAGGCTTAAGATCAGTTGCTGATGCGAAATTATTTGCATAACCACAGACTAAACTGTGCCTAGAGAGGACATCAGTGTATGTGACCTTTGAAAGGAAAATCAGAATCAGTTGTAGCAGAATCTAGTGGAGCTGCTTTGTGGTGTTGTCACAATTTTCTGCTTGCAAGCTAAATACAATGAGGCCATGAATTTGAAATGGTAGAAACTGAAAGAGTCTTCTTTTGCATGCAGATGTGATAATTGGTGGGAACTGACAAGTTTATTGAAGATTAAAGCCCTGATTTAATTAAATCTGGCCAGGGACATCAAGGGCAACAAGAAAACCTTCTTTAGGTACAGGGATAAAAGGAAGACCAGGGAGAATGTGGGCCCTCTGGGAGGAAATGGGAGACCTGCTTACCCAGGAGATGGAGAAGGCTGAGGCACTCAATGACTTTTTTTGCCTCAGTCTCCACTGACAAGGGCTCTAGCCACATCACCCAAGTTGTGGAACGCAAAAGCAGGGACTGGGAGAATGAAGAACTGCCCACTGTAGGAGAAGAGCAGATTCGGGACCATCTCCTTAGATGCACCTGAAGGTGCACAGGTCCATGGACCTGATAAGATGCATCCCTGGGTCCTGAGGGAACTAGAAGATGTAGCTGCCAAGCCACTGTCCATCATATTTGAGAAGTTGTGGCAATTTGAGGTTCCCACTAACTAGAAGAGGGGAAACTGTTAAAGGCAAGTCTGGGAAGACCCTTGCACTGAGTTATGGGATTCAGGCTGGATCTCCTTGCTTTCTAAACTCCTTCCAGGAAGGAGCCTAGGTGTGGCTGGATCCAGACTTAGCCTCGACTGTAATGAAGAGTTTAGACCCTAGATATTGTCATAGAGTCAATTTATTACAGCTCTGGACTCTCCTATGAGGACAAGCTGAGAGAGTTGGGGCTGTTCAGCCTGGAGAAGAGAAGGCTCTGGGGAGACCTTATAGCAGCCTTCCAGTACCTAAAGGGGGAATTATAAGAAAGATGGGGAGAAACTCTTTAGCAGGGCCTGTTGTGATAGGACAAGGGGTAATGGTTTTTAAATAGAAGAAAGCAAATTCAGACTGGACATAAGGAATAAAGTTTTTTTGGCAATGAGTGTGGTGGAACACTGGTGCAGGTGGCCCAGAGAGGTGGTGGATGCCCCATCCCTGGAAACATTCAAGGCCAGGTTGGATGGGGCTCTGAGCAATCTGATCTAGTTGGAGATGTCCCTGCTCCTTGCAGGGGGTTGGACTAGATGACCTTTGAAGGTCCCTTCCAACCCTAATGTCGTAGTTCAGCCCCGATTGGGACCCCCTCACTTAGGCCCCCCCTCACTAAACAAAACCACAACACCTAACCATTCTATGATTGTGGTTTTTAACAGGAGCTCCAAATCTATTTTGCTTCAGTTCCTTTTTAGCTACCTGTAGTTTCTGCTTGTCCTTAGTTGTTTTTTTTTTCTCTCCATTCAGTGCAAGTTGCTTTCTGCAGAACTACATAATGCTTTTTTCTCTCAAGTAAATTGCTGTATATGAGTATAATTATACAATGAGCTTCCATTTTGTTTCTTACTTCATTTCAGTAGATCAGCAGTTCTCCATACCATGTAAATCTCTGCACTTCAGCATTGTTTTGCAGCCTGCTTTGAGCTTTTTTCAAATCTGACCTGCATTTTTACTCATACCTTAGAAAAAGAGTTGAGTGATTGACCTTCAGAATAACATATGTGGCTTTGGTTATTTTGACCTGAAATTTCTGGTGATTTTTTTTTTTTTTTTTTTTTCAAGATTGCATTGCTACTTAATTTTTTCCCTCTTTTTTTTTTACTATTTATTTATTTATTTTGCTTGCACAGTGACTACTGCATGTATACTGAATGGGGTAGGGCTAGAAGGTCCTCCTACCTCTACACCAGATCATCCTTAGCAGCATTGCAGGGAAATAAGCATTGATATTTTGAATTTACTGCGGTGTAGATGACATTATCAACTTGTAGTCATGATCATAGAATTGTAGAATAGTTTGAGTTGAAAGAAACCTTTAAAGATCATCTAGTCCACCCCCCCTACCATAAGCAGGGACATCTGATGATAATGGAGCATCTACAGCTTCTCTGGGCAGCCTGTTCCAGTGTCTCACTACACTTAATGATGAATGATAGCTTTGTAATAGTAAGAAATAAAATGATGTAGTAGGCGGGAATAACCTGCCCTGCATTCTCATGCAAAATGTGAGATCACACACCCTGAAAGAAGCAAATAGGAGATGGGCTTGGAGATCTAGGTGCACCCATACAGTGTTTAGCTGGCACAGTTTTCGACAGCTAAATGTGTCAATCTGGTAGGCTGCTAGTAACTTGGAAGTTTAATGTTGGTTCTTGAGCAGTACCAATGTTTACCTCGTCATCTGCTCTGATGAAGTATGTAGTACATGAATTAAATGCATGAACATTGCCAAGAGAAACTCTGTATAGTTGGTGCGCAGCTCTTCCACTTTTATTAGCCCTTTGAATGGGATGGGGACACCCAAACCTGCTGCTGCTGCTGATGTGCGATCTTTGTGTTCTGCCTGTACCTTGAGTGTAGACGGGTCTATGTTTGTCTGTGCTTACTCGTGAGTCACTCCCTTCCAGCTCTTCCTTGATTACACTGCTTTCCTGCCCTCTTCTTAGGGATGTACTCTTCCTGCAAGGACTTGGAATGAAATATGACCCTATGCTCTTGAAGCAGCGGATAGAAAACTTCTCGTTGAAAAGGTTCTTTTGTTGCTAGCTTATCCATGATCTTGAGTTCCTCTTCAGATATGGTTCAATGTACTCTTCTTTACCTGCGCAGCTCTCCTGTCACCCTCACAAACCGCTCTTAGCTGCTCTTGCTTTTGGCAGACCTCAAGGAAACAAGCAGCACTGCTGAGAAGTCATGTGGTAGAACTTGTTTTTCACTTACAAGAGCAGCAGAACTACCTGCCTGTGAAAAGGCCAGTACTCTTGCTTTTATAGTGAATGGGTTGCTCTAATCAGCTGGAATGAGACCATCTTATCTTGTATTTTCTCCCAGAAGCTGTACTTTTGAGTCTGCTGTAAGCTGCTGTGTTGTGGGAGGTGTACTGGCACCGAGGCTATTGAAAGCCTCTTTTACATGACAGCATAATAGTAAATTTAGGTGAATGCTTTTAAAACCTTTCACAAGAGCTGAGAGTCAATGCTGTAATTTTTTCTTGGGTTGTTTTTCAAAGAAATTGTTTTCCACCTTCTTTGAATAATCTGTAGGAAAGCAAAGCAATTTGAAGATCAACAAGCAGGTGCTGATCAAAATACATTTATAGCAGCTAGTGATAAAAAAAAATGTTTTTCTAACAATAGATTTGTTGCTGAATCTAAGTATTGTTCCTTGGTATTCATTTACTTGAGATGATTTTATTAATGCATTGGAAATATTGCTGTACTCCAGTCCTGTACTCATTGATCAAGTTGGAGTGTATGTATCGGCACTGAAGACTGAGCTTTTTATACAAGGGTCGTGCAGCATCCATTTCCTTATCTCCATGATAGGAGCTGCCCCAAACTGGCAGTCCCTGGACCGCTCTGTCACTGCTTTGCTATACTGTGATGATGCCGTGTTTGGGGAGAGGCAGCAGCAGCTGGCAGGGGAATAGACTTTCCCAAATTCTCCTCCTTGCACAACGGTTTCTATTCCAGAGGCTTTGCTTTTATGGCAATTCAGTGTGATTGTAGCTGAGAATGAAGCCTACAAGGAATGTGATTTGAAAAACTGAAGTTCAGCAAGTTTGCAATGGTCATTCATTAATTGAAAAACTTTTTCAAATGGTTTTATGCTGCACATTGTACTCTACTTAGAGATAGCTGTTGCTGTCTCTAAGATGGTGTGTCTACTGCTGTGTGGTTCTTAATTCAGCTAGTAACCAAAGGGGAGGTTAACTTAAAATATCTTAGAAATTATGCATTTTGAGAAAGGGATTAACGTTGGGAAATTTAGCATTAATAGCAAAAGATTTGAAAAAAAAAAAAAGTGTTAGCTTGCAGATGATCTCGTCTCTGTGGTTTTGGCTGTGGGTTGGTTTTTTTTTTTTTTTGCCTTGTAAGTAGGCATCTCATTGGTAAGTGTAATTGTTTTAGCTCTTTATGTTACAGTATTGTAAAGTATGGTAAATGCCTACTTTGTATCTGAGTTCTTAAGATGTAACACTGTGAAGCAGTTTTCTGGGTGGACTGGATGTACAGCTATTCCCACTGCCCCCCCAGCCACGGTACTGTTGGTAGAGCCATAAGCACGAAATATATAATCAGTTTGGAGGATGAAACTCTGCCTGGTTACTTTGCCATTAGATACTGAAGAGCTCTAACTAGGGGATGCTGAGTGTTGGAGAGGATTTGAAAAACTTCTTCCACAACTACTGCCTTCCTTTTTACTCTTGGTGTAGTGAAATGCAAAACAGCTGCAAGCTTATTTGGATCTGGAAAGAGAGAAAGACTTGATGAGATTTTCCAGAAGCATCTCTTAATAGGGTATATTTCCTGATGGCAGGCTGAGCTGTTGGTCCTTTCCATGCTGCCCAATGCCATAAAATTAAGGGTCTCTTGGGGCTGAGTGTCCCAGTGCCGAGCCCAGACTGATTAATTGGGCTGATGTCTGGGGATTGCCACGAAGGAGCACATCTCTGCAGCTTGGAGGTGAGGTAGGATAAAAGAGCCACACTGTAGCTCCCTTTGCCACACAGCTCTGTATTTGGCACGGCAAGACTTGCCAGACTTGCAACAGGAAAGGTGAGGTGAGCACTGTGTGGTCTTATACTACTTGGTGCCAGTAACAGAAACTATAGTGTTTTGAGTTGAGCAGTGTTGAGCGGAAAGCACTACAGGTAGCCTGAGAGTGCCTTGCTCACCCACCCACTGCAGGCTCAGCACCCAGACAGCTCCTGCTCCATCCTTGGGTTGTAATTTCCTCTTGTTCCTGCAGAATAAATACAGACTGGGTGCTGTTGCCACACATACTGTGTCCTTCCTTCTCAACCGAGTGGAATGCTACTTTTAAAAATAGTTCTTAGTCATGTACATGGCTACGCAAAGTAAGCACTCTGTAGTTCTCAGAGCTGAAGCTGGTGGCTTGGGAAGATAATTTTCCCCAGTACTGGTTATCAAGTGTCACTCTGTACAAGACACATTTTGTAACTGTTGCCTAAAGGGTCCAGTGTTGGAATCAAGCTACTATTGCTTCTTCTAATTTTTAGAATTTTGGTGCATTGCATAGCACATTTGTATTTGAAGTCTTATAGCCAATTTTCTATATGAGGCTTAAATTTGGAGGTCTTGTCATCAGTTTTAACATGTTCATGATTCAAGTATAGTGCCCAATCAACAGTTTATTCAGTTTTTAATTAAAATTATTTTATATCTGGCAGTTTTTTTTTTAATTGCCACTCATGACTTTAAAAAATAGTAATTCTGCAATTTTTTAATAAATAAATCTGATTACTTTGGTTGTAGTTTCTGAGGTTATTGCTCCTTCTGTAAGCACTTGGAAAGAGGGACAGCCCACTTCATCTAATTGTGTTGTAACTGTGCTAGTGGCTATGACAAATTGTATCAACTCTCCTGCACTTATGGGGAAAAAAATGTATAAACATAGACTTGATGCAAAGGTCTGGCTCTACTTAATAAAATGTGATGTGGTTTGAACTTTAACTTCTTGTCAGCAGCACTGTTAGCTTGATGTTTTGATGCATAATCTATTTCTGAGGGCCCTTGAGTTGAAAATTACACGCAGGTGTGAGTAAAGGATTCTATTTCATACCTTGCCTCTGGGGAGTTCAACCAGCTCTTCCATACAGTTCCTCGATTCCACCACTAATCTTGTTTTGTTTGTTTTTTTTTTTTCACTGGTATCCCAGTGGAACATTCAGCACAATTTGTGACTACTTAAAACTGTTTTGGGGGGACGGAGAGGTGAGAGAATAATGAATTGTGCAAAATCTTGGTCCTTTATGATTCCCCACCAGTGGGCTTGAAAGATGGCATTTCTGTGTGACCATTCTTGTACCATCACTCGAACAGTAATCTTCAAACTTTTGCTGACCTGCTGGCAAAATACAGAGGAAGTAAGGTGCTAAATGTTTTTCCTCCTTCCTCTTTAGTAAATCTGAAACATTTTGGCCTGCATCTGCAGTATTTATTGGGAGGAAAATGACTGTGAGCAATATTGGGAGTTCTCACTAGTAACACCTTGTCCAAAGGTATGAAGTAGGAGCCTGCTGCAGAGGGTCTTGTTTTATAGACAGGAACTCTTTGAGCAGTTAAAGCCCTGAGTTGTCCTCTTCCAGAACTTGTAAAAGAGAGAGGGAGAAAAAGAAAAAAAGCTAAGAGTAACTGAAACATCCCTTAATACTTCAGATTGTAACTCTATTGGCAAAGAAAAGCTGCAGCAAAGCAATGGGCAAAGCTATGTCTGATGAGTTAGCAAGAGGTCTAAACTCTCGAGTCATTAGTTGAACATGGGAGGAAGTGGCCTGGCTTTCAAAGTAAACTGCTAGCAGAGCACTACTTGATATTTGGCTCTGACATATTCCCAATAATATGAATAGACTTCTTATGTTGCAGCATGTAAGCAGGATGAGAATGTGAATCTACTACAACAGTTGGTGAAAACAACATATGTTTAATTTTATGAAGACTTAAAGACAGATGGTGACCCACAGGATAATTATATAACAGCCAAAATTCTCCTAATATATCTTTTTATAATAGCTGTGATAATTACTCATAAGTAGCCAGTCATGTAATTCTTCTTCTATTTCATGAATAGTACAGGGATCTAGTTTAGCCTCACGTGAACTCTGGGTGAATGTGTTCATTGGTCTAGGCTGGTTTTTTTTCGCTTGCCTTGTCATCTCTAGTCTTCCCTTCCTCTCGACAAAAGACCCAACCGATGTGTGCTTCTATCCAATCAAGTGAATTAAAGGTGAAAATGTCACCTCTCCCTTACGTCTGGCTCCTTCAGAGTTATTTTCTTTGCCTCCATGGGCTCCCTGTGTTTTACTTCTTCCACTCTCTGTCTGAAGGGATTAACATTCCCCAAAGAAATTGGTTACTGCGTGTTGCCCTGTGGTCTGCCTTGGAGGAATAGTGTACAGAGTT
This sequence comes from Chlamydotis macqueenii, assembly GCF_036417535.1. Lineage (NCBI taxonomy): Eukaryota > Metazoa > Chordata > Aves > Otidiformes > Otididae > Chlamydotis > Chlamydotis macqueenii. The sequence goes on from NC_141559.1 coordinate 29,106,426, forward strand.
AAGATCTGTTTTCTGGGAACTGCTGGCTTTCATCCAAGGTTTTACTCTAATTTCTTCAGCTGTCATCTTGGCTGTTTCTTGCATGACTCTTGAGTGAACTGGGAAGTTGCGCAGATTGCTGGAAGAGAGTTTTTAGACCAGGAATGAGCCGGGTGACTATTTCTGAGTCATCAGTGTAGCAAGCTTTGAACCACCAGTGGCCCTGATTGATCCAACATCAAGACAAACTGCCTGCTAGCAAGGAAAGTTGCCTTTTGTTGAGGATTTTCAGGGGTGGATTTAACAAACAATGTCCTTTCTTCTCTTTCTAAGTCTAAGCCTTTCAGTATCCAGTAGCTCATAACCTCAAAATCCATCTGCTTTCTGTGTCCAAAGGGCAATTTGCCAGCTCCACACAAGCCACAGGTTGCTTCTTGACTGGCATAATCTTAGGGGGAAGGGACAGGGAGAAGGTTTTTTTTCCTAGCTTATTACTTGTATCACGTTCATACTGATTTCTGCTTTTTCTAGTGAAGGTGATATGCAGGACAGGGATTCAGATACAGGTGATGTTAAGTAGGCTGGCCAAGATTAAGGAGATGTTAAAGTCAGGAGGGACAGAATTCTGTTAACACTGTATTTTCAGTGATACTAACCAAAAATAGAATCATATGTTGAGCACTGGCCAATTTGTCTGCAAAGTGTGCTTCTTATTTAAAGGTCTCTTTGTGTAAAGCTCTATCCCTGCTTTCCCCAAAGGAAACAGTGATAGCTTCCTTGCTAGCCATGGACCTATATCAATCAAAACAGATTAGGGTTTGAAGAAGTAATTATAGGAAATACGGCAGCAAAAGTACTTCAGTAAATGCCACTACAGTTTCTCAGCTGGAGTACTACTAATACTGAGTTCCTTTGGGACACCACATTTTATTCTCAGTGGTAGATGAGTCAGTGTGGCCCTTGACGATTTTACTTGGGTAAGTTATAAGAAAGTTCCTCATAGCAAGAGCAACACAGGACTGCAAAGCAGTAGAGGGAGCTTGTGTTAGCCAGGTCATTACTCTCTGAAAAGGAGTGCATCTCATGTGAGCCTATGCACAAAGTAACTTTTTCATGCTGTTTTACAACAGCGTGAGCCCTAAACAAATCCTTTCAAGCAGCCAGCTGGAATCTGATCAAAGGCTTCTGCTTGCCGGGGCTGTATCTGTCCAGGCAAGGATCCTGGAAACTATGCATCCACCTGTGAAAGCACAGATGAGGAAAGTATTCTGGGTTTTGGGGTGGTGAGGGGGAAGAGGCTATTTGTTAACCTTTGTAGGTTACCAAATTAAACCATTTCAATAATAAGAAAGTAAGGAAAATTTCCCTTTCTAAAGTCAACCAACTTACTGATATTCTATTAATTAAGAAATGCCAATTTGTTAAAGTTAAAAAAAAAAAAAGTCTATTTAAAAAAATTCTTTATATTTAAGGGAAAGCAGTCCCCTAAATTCCTTGTAGTTCCAGTATGGAATTTTTTGGTTAGCTGATAATGTGGTTAATTTCCTCACGCTGTCTGCAGAAGAGATTCAGATCAGCTTCAGCCTCTGGCTCAGACAAATTGAGAAATTAAACAGAGCAGGATCTCTAGCATCCTAAGCAAGTTTTGAAGAACCTGGACTCTTGATTACTCTGTGGTGATAACTTTCATGATTATCCATCAAAGAAATCTATTGATTTCTTCATCTGGAAGGGAAACCTTTTGTTAAGTTGCTAGGGCCCTTGCAGGATAGTAAAATATCTTATTTTCCAAGCCTAATGTGTTTTTTGCTTTAAAAATTTAAGATGTTCTTTTACATAATCCATTTGAATTTTTAGCTCATGTCTAAAGTCTTTCTCTGAGAGTGTGTGACCTGAGTGTCGAATCATTCTGAATCAGCAATGCCAGCTACTCATGAGATAGTAGCAGAGTGCTCTCTTTGCTCACCTGTGCAAGACAGCAGAGCTGATTTTAGTGCAGTTGACCAGTGGATTGCCTTCAAAGCCCTCCAAATGCTTACTAGTTGGCATAGACTTCCTTCTCGCTTCAGAGCTCTTGGCTGTAAAATTGCAGGTTCTTGAGCTGGGTCTCAGCTTCTCTGTTCATCAACCTCCTTTCTTTCCTTGCCCCCAGTGCTCAGTGTGGCTTGTTGTCTCACTTGGTTTTATTTGCATCTACTAAAAGCTATGTTACTGATAGTGGGTGTTCAATATACATACTCAAGGATCAATAACTGTATTCTGTGGAAAGGCAGTGAGATTTCAGTCTTGGGCCTAAATTATTGTGTATGCCACTTTTTTTTTCCTAGGTTTTATCATTCTTTTCCTCCCCAATTTATTGTCAGGACTGATGGGGTTTTTTTTTGTCAAACATCTGTTCACTGGTATTCCAAGATGATCAAAATCAGTATTTCTAAATCAATGATGTAAATAACTGCATTCCCTTTTTAATGGAGAGCTACTCCTCATCTTTTTTCCATGTCCTACTTCATTCCAGCCAATTAAAATCAATCCAGTGTTCTCAGTCTTGTCCTTCTTTTATGTGGAGATCTGGCTCGTGCTTGGACAAATGAGTACACAAATCTTGCATTAAAATCTCATAGCCCTTTTTCTTCTTTTTTTTTTGGTGTGCATCTTATATGAAGCCTATTTAGAAATCAGATGTATTATGTTCTGTATTTGATCAGTTGGTCATTCTGTAACTTGCTTAAGTACTGTTTGTATATAAATCAAGTTGCAAAGGCACATAGTTTATATTTGTGAGACTACAAATGCTTGTTGCCTTGTTTGGTTTTGGGAATGGTTGGAACACTTGGTTTTCTCTCTAGAGAGTTCCTGAATTGCTGTTGAATTATTTGCCTGTTCAGTGTCTGTGTCACGCGTTGTAATTTGTATTATTTGCTTTGAGACACCTGTGGCTGGGAGCAGGACATCTCTGATCAGCAGAAATCATTGTTACTCTTCTGAATCAGTTTACAGATCCTCCTGCAAGACCTGGAAGCGCAACAGGATCATTAGGGATTCAGCACCCAGGAACCTCTTTCCAGAACTTCTAGACATGAGCTTTCTACTATTATAGCTTTCATGTCAATGAACTTTTAATACAAAATGGAAATTGCACATCTGCCTTTGCTGCTTAACATGTTACACATACTAATTACATGCTTATTAGTTATTTAGCTATCATACATGTCCTATAAAGAGCTTTGTGATGCTGAAACAGGCATTACTTATGCTGACAATTGTTTACCCGTCTGAAGATGTGCTGTACAAGTTCAAGAGAAGATTGATCTCTTAGACATAACACGATTACTTTCTTACCTATTAGTAAAAACATCAGCTCCCCAGAAAGATGGAGTGATAAAATACAGTCACAGCGAAGTGATTTCTGACATTGCCAGTGCAAGCCTTGGAAAAATACCAAGGCTCCAAGATATGAGACTTGATTTTTAGTCATAATTTAAGCTAATACTGTGAGAATTTTGGACTACTAATTTTTAGCTTTTTCTTTACCTATGAAAACGAATGAGCCAAGCAAAACTGAGAATCTCAAGTAATGAGTAACAAGTTAGCTAGAACTAACAATAACAAGCAGCTAGAGCTTTGTGGAAAAACATAATTGTTATGAGGTCCATAAAACACCTTCAAAAACAGACGCTTCTCTATTTTGAGTATTTTCATTTTCTAGTGCTGAGACCTGAGGAAATGCTTTAAGGCTTCAAGTAGTATTGCTTCTTGTTAATCAAAAGGAGTTGCATGGTGGTGACCTGTAGGAACCGATGCCAATCTCTTTCTCCATAGATAATGTCGTAGTTCCGCCCCGATCGGGACCAGACTGCGCAGTCTCTCTCTCACTCCCCCCACCCTCCGAGAGAATAGGGGGAGATAATATAAGAAAAACAGCTCGAGGTTTGAGATAAGGACAGGGAGAAATCCTTAAAGTTACCGTCACGGGCAAAACAGACTCGACTTGGGGAAAACTATTCATTTATTACTAAAACTAGCAGGAGAATGAGACAGGGAACAAGATAACCTCCCCCCACCCCTCCCTCTTCCCGAGCTTAACATTATCTCTACCACCTTCCCCCCGCCCTAAGCGGCACAGGGGGGAAGAGGGAATGGGGGTTGTGGTCAGTTCATCACACGTTGTTTTATGGTGCTGCTTCCTGATTGGAGGAAGAACTCTTCACATTCCTCCCCTGCTTGTTTGTGAGGTCCCACCCATACATCACAGTCCTTCATGACATGGTCATCTCTTCCACAGGGTGCAGTCCCTCCAGAATGGCTGCCCCAGAGGGCCCTCCACAGGCCACAGCCTCCTTCAGGCCTCCACTTGCCCTGGCGTGGGGTCCTCCATGGGCTGCAGGTGGATCTCTGCTCCTCCGTGGACCTCCATGGGCTGCAGGGGGACAACCTGCTCCACCATGTTCGTCACCACAGGCTGCAGGGGAATCTTGGCCAGGAGCTGCATTACTCCTCCCCCTCCTTCTTCACTAACCTTAGCGTCTGCAGCCGTTCCTCTCACAAGAAAAAATTCTTCACAACAGGCTGGCAGACGCCTCTCAGGATCTTTTTACATCTCATTCACATCTCATCTCCTCTCCACTTCTTGCAGCCAGGCTGGGCCGAGTGGGGCCCAGTCGGCTGCCTGACAGGAGGCCAGAGGGTGAGGCCTGCAAGGCCCACAAGGCTTGCGCCTCCCCCTCCCTGTCCCCACTCAGCTTCTTCACATCTTCTCTTCTCTCTTTTTTTTTTTTTCTTTCTTCTGTTTTCCCCTTCTTAAATATGTTATTGCAGAGGCGTTATCGTGGAACATTCTGCTACCAATTGGCTCGGCCTTGGCCAGCAGCGGGTCCGCCCTAGGCTCGGCTAAGTCCACTGAACAAAGGGGAGCGATTTCTAGCAGTTTCCTACAGAAGCTGCCACCTTAGGTCCCCCCTCACCAGAACAAGACAGGAGACCCCGCTGGCGTTCCTGCTCAGCAGATGGAGATGAGTTTGTTTCTTGTGTGAAGGAGTCAGATATAGTCCAAGTTGATAGCAGTTTCTGTTTCCTTTTCTGAAGTAGTGTGGGACGATGTCACCCCTCTTCCTCTTGAGAGGTTCTTAGGCATGAAATCTTGTCTGGAAAGGTGCTATTATTATTCCCACTCTTTAGAAACTGTTGCAAATTCTCATTAATGAATGTTGGAATTACCTGACCTCTGCTAGAATAATGCATGCATCTGTATCTGTATTTATATACCTGTATATACACACACATTTTAAAATAGCTTTATATCGCAGAAATTCCTCAACATTTCTTATTTTTGCATTTTTTTTTCAAGGTTTTTTGCCCTTGGACTCAGCTATGAAATATTTTATTCTTTATAAATTGTCTTTTTCATTCAAGTGAGGGGAAAATCCTGATCATTCTGTTGGAAATGTAACTGTAGCATGCTTCTACCATGTTTGCAAGTTATCTTTTATTTCTTTCTGGTGATTTAAATGTCAGTTTGTGTAATGTAATTTTCCTAATGGAAGTGGAGACTGCATACAAAAGAAAGGAATTATGAGATAAAGCAGTGATATGTTGCAAATAAAATTTAATGCTAATACTTGTGTATCTTATGTGCTCCTTAACAATTGAGACTATATTCTGTTGATCATTTTTGGAGGAACGGCTAAAGAAAGTCAGAGTTTACAATATTGATATCACAGTGATGAGTGTAACAGTTGCCAGCATTTCGCAGTAGCATATTCTCTCAGATTTCTCCAATTGGTGCAGTTTTTTTCCCTCTTTTTAGCAGTAGGAGTCAGATCTTAAAAAAAAAATAAAAAAATAAAAATCTCCACTACTACAAGGTAAACTGCACTAATTTCTTCTATTCTAGACCATTGTATTATGTAGAATGTACAAGGTTCATGAGAAAAGCCAATAAATAGCAAGTAGTTGGGATGTGATTTACACACTATAAAAATCTGTTAAACAGTTTCAGACCTTTAATGTCCATGATTGTATTGCTGTCACAGTTGGAGGACAGAGGCACTTGCATTGTCAGGAAATGCTAGTTTGGAGGAGAGAACTAGCTCCGTTTCCAACCTGGGGGCAAAAGTACAATTGTCAGATTTCTCAAACTGATCATTTGCAGCACGGTAAAATTTTATTAAGTTTTTTATAGTGAGGAAAAAATATGCAACCCCTAACAATAATACTGAGAGTGTTGAGGTGTGAAACATTATTATCCTTAGTGATTATTATCCTTAGTATTTTTACTACTAAATTTGGAGTCTTATGTTAGCCTCTTCAGTTTGCACTGTTTTGTCTCACTCTTCCAAAACCTTTCAATATACTCAATTTGTTCTTGCCACAAGGAATAAAAGCTTTCAACTGAAAAGCAAAGAATGGATATTCACTGAATGCATGGGAGATGGGGTGAGAAATGGCAAAATAATTAGAATGACAGCTTGTAACTGGTCTATAGTAGCTTAACTTATAACTTATTTTGCAAGTTTGGTTTTTTTTTTTGTATTTGCCTTTCCAGAGTTTTTACCCTCATCTTGTAACTTGTCATTTGATTCTCAGAAAGATGCAAAAAGATTTTGAAGCCATATCAACTTCTCTTATTCGTTTGTTGATACTTGATAATGGGAAACTACTAATAGTTTGATTTGATTGAGGTCTTTAAGGAAAGCTTATTGAGAGGTCAGGAACAAATCATCCTACTGTGCAGGACAACTAAGAATCTCAGGGGAAGGGATGTTTAGCTAAGCAAGGAGTTTTAATGAACTCAAATATAAAAAGAGAAGAGATAGAAGCAAGGATAGGCAAGACAGAAGGTGCATAAAAGCATCCTTTGGGCACGAGGGATGCTATCAAGAAGGCCAAAGGCTAGCTGCAGTGCAAACTAGCTAGGGACATAAAGGTTAACAAGAAGGACCTGCACAAGTATACCATTAGCAAAACAGAGTTCAGCGTGAGTGTTGTTGAATAGAGAGGTAACTTAGTAATGGATCATACTGGGAAGGCTTAAGTACTATGTATGTTTTTTGGCCTCAGGAAAGCAGTAGAACAGGGACTTACCAGAGAATCAGAATCATAGAATGGTTGGAAGGGACCTTCAAAGGTCATCTAGTCTGAATCCCCTGCAAGGAGCAGGGACATCTCCAACCAGATCAGATTGCTCAGAGCCTCGTCCAACCTGGCCTTGAATGTTTCCAGGGATGGGGCATCCACCACCTCTTTGGGGAATCTGTTCCAGTGCTTCACCACCCCAATCATAAAATATTTATTCCTTATGTCTAAGCTAAATCTACCCTCCTCCACCTTAAAACCATTACCTCTTGTCCTACCGCTACAGGTCCTGCTAAAAAGTTTGTCCCTATCTTTCTTATAGGCCCCCTTTAAGTACTGAAGGGCTGCAATAAGGTCTCCCCACTGAGAAGCTGTTTTGCTGTCCTCCTACTAGAAAGCTTTACTTGATATCTCATCTGAATCCTCCTTGATTAAGTAACAGCCTTTTGCTGTTTGTGTTGTGAACGCGGACTACAGGTTATTCCTTTTTCTTTATGCAGCAGTTAAAGGCTGCAGTTTGCTGTCCTTTGTGTTTGTAAATAAAGATCCTAAGTATGTTTATTCTTTTTTAGACCACCAGTAATTTCTTTGCTTTCTTAGATACTTTAAATGTTCCATGTCTTTGAAAAAGTTAAATTCCTAAAACTGAGTGTAACATACAACTGGGCCTTACAGGGACTAAATATAGCGTAAGGATTACTCTCTGTGTTTTGCAAGCTGTGTTGCTTAATTTTTAAGCTCCTGTATGAAGCTTGTGGTTTTTGTGTAGTAGCTTTGTATTGTTGACTCATTCAGCTTACAATTTACCATGGGTCTTTAAAACAGGTTTTTTTTTTTTGTTGTTTTTAATCTTTAATTATTTAATTATGCCCTCTCAGTAAGGAAGTAGTGTGTGAATCTGGATTTGTCAGAAATGGATATAGTTATTGTGGCTGAAATTGCAGCAGTGCTTTGCTGTTGCTGTCCTTGAGTGAGAAAAACCATGGGAAGTGGAGATCCTCCTGAGGAATGTGTAAGTGCTATGTCTCTATATGTGTATGTGCGTGTATCTCTCTAAATCTGGGACCTTGAAGTCTGGGCAGAATTTACTTGCAATGAGAGTCTTAACAGGCATCAGCCGTTTGAGTAATCCTGTATTAAATCCTTTTCTGTAAGGAATTGTCATGTGCTCGGTCATTCTCTGCACTGCACTTCTGCACTTGACTGTGTCAGCTTTCGAGTAGCTCCTTGTACATTGTCTCCACTGAATGGATGATTTCATTCTGTCTAGATGTCTGTACTGTGTTAAAATAAACTTGAAGTCTTACTCTAACTGCTATAGGAAAAATTAATAAATGTGCTGTTTTCCTTTATCCTGGTTGTTAACAGAAATACTGAATGATACTAGAAATAGAATCATAGAATCATAGAATGGTTAGGGTTGGAAGGGACCTTCAAAGGTCATCTAGTCCAACCCCCCTGCAAGAAGCAGGGACATCCCTGACTAGATCAGGTTGCTCAGAGCCTCATCCAGCCTGGCCTTGAACGTTTCCAGGGATGGGGCCTCCACCACCTTTCTGGGCAACCTAATAGGACTGGCATCTAGAAACTTATTTGTCATATCCTTACATTTTGGTAGTGAGATATTGGTAATTACTTAATTAGCTTTTTCTCCTCATTCCCACTTTTGTCCTAGTAGATTCACTAAAACTGCTTTCCCTAAACTTGATCGTAAGAGTATCTTAATTCTAATTTTTGCAAAATACTCAAGACTAGTTAGTTTTGCTGGAGGTAATGGGACCTGGAACCAGTACAAGAGAATTTGTGGGTGGATATTATTGTAAGAACAGGATTTTTACTTTGGATGTTGATATTAATCAAAATAGTTTTAACTGCGCATGGCACAGCTGCAGTGTTTGTGTCCTCAGGGAAACTTTTTTGATCAAAATGCAGTGGGTGTCTTGTAAGAACACCTAAAGTGCATAATGGAAGTGCAGTCTTGGGGCATGAAATAATAATAGTTTTCCTAACATCTGACAGGTTTTATTTCATAAAGAATACAAAGACAGCTGTCAGATTTTTTTTGTGGTGTTTTTTTTTTTTTTTTTGCTAGTTATGTTTGTCCTTCTCTGAAAGGAGGAAAAGGAGCAACTATTCGTTATTTTATTTTCTTCAGGACCATTATTGATTTTGGAAATTTGATAAATATCTGAGTAAATCTGTTACTTTTTCAAGCGAAGCAAAACTTGGCAGAAGTTTGCCTTGGTACATGGAAGTAAGATAGAGCTCTGTAATGAGTCTGGTCTACTCTGTAAGCTGAAATACAGCAGCAGCAGCTTGAAATAAATTTATTTTTTTTCCCCCTTTACTTACTGATTCCCAAAAATGCTTTAAAGGACTGTAAAGAAAAAAAAAAGTAAGAATATTTAAGGAGCCACTACCTTCTGAAGCTTCCAAGCTTTTCAAAATTATTGAGTGTTAGTTCATATATCAGATATGCTTTAACTACCCTGCCAATTTTGATGGAAAATTTACTTTGATGTCTTGTGTTTACTGGCAATCTATGGGAAGCAGTAAAAGTGTTTGAATGAGCAGAGTCAATGTTTTGGAAGTGTAGCTTACATTTTTCTTAATAAATAAAACAGAAAACCTACCAAACAGAAAACCCCAGGCCTCAACATAAGGAGACTAAGAAATTATCCTTTAAACACAGTAGCCATTGGGACTGCACAGCAAATATTCAGTTAAAATGATAAAAAATTAGTAGTAGCTGATTGTAGTTGACATCTACCTAGAGTTTTCCGTAGGAATGATGTTTTGCAGTCTTCGTTCCTAATAATGTTGTCAGAGAACATTAAAGAATGAACATTTTGTCACTGAACAGTAAATTCATAGGATGTCATGTTGCAGGGCATGGGATCGTCATGAAATGTGGTGGGTTTTTTTGTTTTTTTTTGTTTTTTTTTTTTTCTGTTTTCTCTGGTGGAGCAGATTAAAGCTAGTTGCTGCCTAAAGGCACCTTAGAACAAGTTTCTGTTCTTGTTTGGTTGGGTTTTTGTTTGTTTTTAAAATAATCAGATGCTGTGAATACAATCTGCAATGGAAATGAAATGGAAGAAAACTGCTGTCCCAGGACAGAGATTTTTGTTCCAAACTTCATTTCATAGTGGAATTTCTTCTGAGAACTGGGTGGACATGCAAAACAGATGAGGAAATCTGGAATGAATAAGGTAACAGGTAGCTAGTACTGCCATAGAGAGAAATGTTAAGAGGAGCTCCTGCGCAACTTGAGGGTTTGCTTTTGTTTTCACATTGTGGCTGGTAACTTTACACTGACTTGTCTGGGTTCCGTCTATGATCTCAGCTCCTAGCAGCTTGGAGTTCCCTGTTTTTCATTTGTGGTGCCAGAGGGTGGCAAAAATATCACAAGGGGCATTTCTCTGTCTAGTCAGCACTCCAGATTACTGAGGCAAGGGCAGGGACATGCAGCTTGTAGCAAACAAGCTTAGTGCCCTTACTCTCTTAGTATCCTCTGTGACATTATTAGACTTAATTGTGTTGATCCTGAATGCACTTTAATTAGGACAGGCAAGGAGAAAAGGAACTAGATAGCATGCGTCACATGAACCCCCTCTATTCTGCTTTTTATGTTCTTTGCTTTATTTTTCTTTTCCCTGTCCTTTGACTCTCAGGCTTTTATTATGAAAAAAAAAAAAGTCTGGCTTTCTCAGACAAGGTAATTGCGTCTTTTAAAGTATAGCTGTCTGCTGTGACTAAAAGGTATCAAAACAGCCTTTAATGTCCTGATGGTGATGAAAGTTTGTCAGGTGTGAATGGTTGATCAGGCTGCTGTTAGGTTTATTTTCTAGTGGCATTTAAGACAGGCCACTAGAAAAGATGACTCTCTGCATTTCTCTTGCATCTCCACTGCGTTTTTCCTAAATCTTTTTTGTCGTATGATGACAGTACCACTCCATTACAGCTGCATTTATCTCCCTTTTCCCTCCTGCAGTATTGTATTTTAGACTTCTTAAAATCTATCAAACAGTGGATTTGTAACCCACTGTAATAGCGTATGGCTAAAACCAAAGGAGTGTTAGCAGTATTGCTAAAATGAAACCTTTGCTAAACACTTTTTCTCATGCTGTTTTCTTTCTTGTATGTTCAGTATATAAAATGGAAGTGAACCAGCAATAATCTGTCATATAACCCCAAATCCAATCTTGTTTAATTGAACAATAAGAAACCAGTGTTTCATCAACACTTTTACCCTTGCTGAGCCTGAGAAGCTACTCTTTTTTTTTTGCCAGTACAATAGGGATGGTATTGTACTCAACCATCAGCCTCGAGAGAGGCCTTGTCGTGAAGAATTCAGTCTATTTAGACAAGACAAAAGATGGTAGGAAAAACTGAGGCACAGAAGGAGTGTGACCTGTGCAGGGTCTTGGTGCAGGTCAGTGGGAAAACCAAGGCGAGAACTCGGGTGTTGTAGCTGCTGTCTCATTGCCAGCACTCACTGTGGGCTGCTAGTTCCCAGGCACTCTTGATAATCAACTTGCGACGTGTCTACTGAAGTCCGTGCTTCTTGTCAACTTTGTGGTAGTCATGCTGTCATCTCTGTTCTTTCAGTTCATCATCTAATATATAGCTTCAGATCTTTCGGTCTTGTTTATAGACTTCTTCATAAATTTGAAGACTAATTTGGAATGAGAAAATGGTAATTTGTAGAAGTATCTTACACTAGATTACAATAAGCAGGTCATTAAGCTGTCATGGTCTATCGTGTCTGTGGGACTTGAGAGACCTTTAATCAGCAGATTATTGACACTCTACATGGCAAACAGTCTAGTATGTCAATAAAAGTGCATGACCTTAGGAGACACTAATACAAGTTCCTGATTCGGGTTACTACTGCTAAAAATGAAAAAAGGTTTGTATATGTTTTTTCAGTTGTTTTTATTGTAAGGTCAGCGAAAGGTGAAGAAAACAGTACCTTGTAGTTCAGGCCCAAGGCTTTTTATCAGCAACTGTAGCATTGCACTGCTGCCAGTATTCAATTTTGCTAAGCATGCAACAGTTTCCATATGTTGTAATCCTCTTTTTTTGTGATTTCTTCTTCCAAAGTTGTTTCCAGTTTATTTGATGTGATAAGGATTTAAATAGTATGAGTGTAGTTTTAAGCATTTGTTTGTTAAATGGTAGTGAGCTGTTACACTTTTTTTTTATGTACAGTATAAGCATTTTACAGAAGTTGTGGTTTAACTGCATGCATCTTTCCATGTGTAAACCTGGGTAGCTCTCACTTTGTAATATGTTAGATGGTCTTGGATAAAAAATAGAGCATCTTCATCCATACATCAAAACAAAGTGCATTTTGCTCATCAGCCCTTTCCCAATTAAAGGCATTTTTTTCTCATGTTGTTTAAACTTGTAAGTGCTCAGTTGCCTGTACTACTTTTATTTTGAAGGGAAGTATGTTTACAATTCATTGGCCTCATCTCCAGTTAGCTGAATTTGGTAGATGGATAAAATTTTAATAAAGAAACAGATTAAAAACCAATACAAATAGATAATACTTTTTAATATTGCGTAAAGCATTCTAAATGTTAAATGGAACATGAGAATATGAAAATGGCTTATTTTTAGTTCTATTTGCATTCAGCCAAACATAAATCGATTAGATACTGTACTTCTTGTTTTAGTGGTTTTGTCTTTCACATCAGTTTTACCAGAACCTTAGCTGTAACTTTATAAGAGGGCTTGTCAGTGATGGACTAAAGCAATGATATGTAATGAAATATATATTAAGTGTTAGGTGTAACACTTTAACTTTTCAGTAGAAGTATGACGCTTGTTAGGTGGTTTTTTTCTATGATTTCTAAAATATAGTAAAAGATCTGATTATCATAAGCACTTTTCTTTGTTGTTGTTGTTGTTTCCCCTCTCTATAAAGGCACCAATCTGTTGCTCCTAATCCCTCTTTGAGGAAAATCTATGGGATTAAAAAAAACCCCATACTGTATGATTTTACTGAAATATGTCCTGTTTTTTTTTTTTTTTTTGTAATTTCATGTAAGGATGTACCCTGTTCATTCAGTAATAATTCAGTGAAGAACTCCCCTTGCTAATTCAATGAACACTTCTTGATTCTTATTAATTATCATCCATGTTGCAGCCTTCCTTTTGTGGAATGGAATTGAGCAATTGCTAGGAAATGTCAATGGAAATGAATTTCTGTCCTGCATGAAACATAGCTTGTTCAAAGAGTAGTTGCTGAAAACTCAATCAGGGATAATTTGACTTGTGTAAGAACATTGGTGACTTTGAGCTCGTACACATGCATCTGGCAAAACTCCTGCTCTTGTGTAAATGGAGAGGTGACGGGGACATGAGATTCCTTCTGTATAAACATTTTCTTAGCACTTTTTTTTTGGTAGAACCCAGTTGATGTTGGCTCTTGGGGTGAAAAAATTTTACTTCCATAGAGAATTTTTTTTCTATGCAAAATAAATAGCAGTAGCCTTAATGGAAAGATTAAAAATCACTGTCTTTCTGCAATTTGAATGGTAACAGTTTATATAGTTTGGTTATATGGTGTTCCTCAGTGCCCTTTCTTAAAGGCATTGACGGCATAGATGAGGGACTACTGGTTAAACTGTATCAGGTTTGATAACATAACAATGTTACTGGGTTTTTATTCTTCTGATAATGAATGAAAGAAGCCTCTAATGTGCACATTCAAAATTAAAATCTAAAAGCAAAAATTGTGGCACAACAAGGATGCATTAAAACAAAACAAACCAAACTTAATTCCTGAATCATGAGATGGACCGTACTGTGTGTAAAGTCAGGAAGGCATGGATTGCTTATGCAGAGTACTAGAATGTGCCATCTGAGAAAACGAAGGGCATCGAAAATACTGCTTTGAGACTGGCGGATGTCATGCAGGACTTGTGGAAGGTCATGCTGGTCTTGAGCAGCAGCACAGGTACACGCATGTTGGCAGTCAATGCCATAGGTGTGGAAAAATGGAAGCACATAATTTCTCGAGGAACAGGGCTAAGTTCAGGGTCTTACTCAGTGTAGAAATCACTCATTGAGCATTGCTCACCTCTTCAGCTTTTAAAAACGGATACTATATTTTTCAGTAGTACTTTAAATTTAATTTTGCAAGTTATGACAGGGTGGTATGTTACCTTTCATTATGAAATGAGGTATCTTGCTAATGAGAACTTACTTGGATGCTTACCACGTAGCTTACCATGCAGTATGTTTTATGTGCTTAGAATAGTAGTAGTTTAATGTAATTCCAAGGAGACTTCTTCAGATAGGCAATTTCCAAGTTCATTGAGTGCAGGAAGAAAAATTCCAATTTATGAGTTTAACTGCAGTGTAAATATTATGGAAGGACTCAGAGCTACACACTTTAAAGAAAAGAAAGGAAAAAAGGGAAGGTGGTGGGAGAAGAGTCTGACGTACAGGAAGTATTTTTTGTTAATGGCTGATTATATTTTGTATTTTAGAGCCAGAGAAATATTCTGATCAAGATGAAAAAAATTGTACAAAAATATAAAAAAAAATGTACCAAAGTTCTGATATTGCATTTACTAATATCTCTCAGTAACTTAGAAGACTGTGTATTGAGGAAGGCAACTTCTGTACGAAGTTCTAAGTGCATGCATGTGGCCAGTACATATATATATATATATATGTGTGTGTGTGATGATTTTATCAACTGTGTTATTGCCTTTCTTGTATATATTTGGAGTAACGGGATGGCTGGATTACTCAGAAAGCCCCTGGGTGATGGGATTTGGAAGAGTGAATTAAGTAGAAGGTACATGCCAGAGCTTAAGCTGAGCTCTTAATTGTATTGCTTCTGTCACTTGAGATTGACCCATAGAGTAGCTGTCCTCTTTCTTTGGTGCAAACTTCCAGTGTTTTCAGCCCTGACTTATGGGAAGGCTGCATAGCAATATAGTGAAGTAGCAAAACAACCGTTTTCTCTCTACTGTTTGCTCCAGTGTATAGGACACACTGTCAGGGAGCTTAGGGTCTTTGGTTTTGCTCCCACAGTTATTTTTGATTCATATGGCAGAAGCAGAAAGAGAGCCAGGGTCTCTGTTTAAGTAGGTGTTACATTGATCAGTGAAGTTGAGAAATAAATCAATGTACTTAATAAGCATATCTGAGTATTTTCTTATGACTCAAACTGGATCAAATTGTTTCATATTTACTGGGAGCCAAGAACTGATGAAAAGAAGGGAATCTGTATACATGTTACATCCTTTTCTTCTCCAGGAAGACTGTCATCTGTAAAATGCCTTAATTTTGCAAGGAGGATAACCATTTAAAAAAAGTAAAATGGACTGATACACTCCCTGAGAGAATACAAAAATACAGATAGCTATTCTCAGGTGGAGAGGTGAAACAATTTCAGTTGGAAAACTGTTTATTTGCATTTTAAAGTGATAAAGCAAAAGATCTGGTAAGGCTGGTAGGTATTCTCATTAAAATTTGACTTTCTAAAATAAAAATTATTTTTAAAGAGGAGATGCAGCAGGTGACTTCAAATATAGTGATACTATTTTTAGCCTGCTGAGTCTGTGATATGAATGGATGGCATCTGAATTAAGGAAAGCTTACCAGTTTACTATTATGGGGTTTTCTTTTCCACTTCTCCATTTAACTACATAGACAGTAATAAATTGGTTCTATTAAGTCAGATACTGTGGACATTAGCAATAATTATAGGGAGAATTTTCAAAAGTTTCCAGTAGTTCTTAGCTACCATTAAAGTAAAAAGAGAAATCAGAGAGGACTGTGCCACAGTTAAGAAGTTTTAATATCCTGATTGTTGTGCATCCTCTGCCTGGAGAACTAATGATTCCTAATTTTTTTCCAACATTAAAAAAATATTTTCTTCAAACATTTCTTTCAGTTCTATTTTATGCCTCTAGATTGATAATAGATGCAGCGTCTTATGGGGACAGACAGTTGGCTCACCCAGCAACCAAAACCAATCTCTCTTAGTCACTGGAAACATTGTGGAGTGTGGGCTCTCTCCTTCTGCTGCTTCTTTCACAGCTCCATCCTCCACTTGGCCTCATGGCTGATCAGAAGCTCTTTGTTTGTGCATATGTGTGATTATGTTGGTTGAGAGTGCAGGGGCTCATTTTACAAAATGGGGCTTGTAAGTTCCTTAGCACATCCTCAGAGATCCACGTCTTGTCAGGAGTTGTGTAGGAGGGGCAAGAGTAGGAGCACTGAACAAGCTGGTGATAGACTACACTGACAATGTAGAAAGCTATGGGATAGGTTTGTTGTCCTGCATTGTTATATAAACATTATGTATGTTGGTGTAATGGCAGGGCCAGGAAGCAACCTCTTTACTTAATTTGGGACATATCACTTCAACACATATGTGGTTTTTCCTTCTGCTTTCCCTAAGGCAAGAGCTGGTAGTGCTAATTACTATATTAACTGAAGGAGAGACGAAAAGCTATTGGTGATGTCTCTCGGTCTTCATGCACACTGTTCCCCTTTCTCTCTCTTGTTAATGCCCTGAGGGTGACTGCTGTAGAGTATAATTGCTTGACGCGGTGCATCGAGAGAGAGGATCTGACACGCCACCATGCACTTGTTTGTTCTCTGCCCGTTTGGCAGTGACAGAAACCAAGCAGAGGTCATGTGAGTGCAGCCAGAATAGTGTGGCAGTGCTGGGAACGCAGTTACATTACACTGGGCTCCTTTCATGCATTCTGTGTGAATAGGGGTCAGCGTTGTACCAAATGTCATGGAATTAATTTGTGTTTTTTATGGAGGCGCATCTAAATGGCACACACTGAGGAACCCCACTTGAAGCTAGAAACACAGCATGTTGTGCTTTCAGGATAGGTGGGATGGGCTGAGCATGGGTGGTTGAATGAAAGTTTGAACGAAAGGATATTTGTGAGAGTGACTTTGTCTGGGACAAAGCAATTATGGGCCTGACCCTAGAAAACTCTATACCTGCTGTTTGTATGACACAAGCTAGATGATCTACCAGGGAGACCTAACTTTAACAGTCACACAAGGAGCTGTTGAAGAGAAGTTCCCTAATAAAAGAACCTTCTACTCTAAAGAGTTAGGGGTGTCATCTGTGCTTCTGTTTGTGTGTTTGCATTTAAGTGTATGCTTACTAGGATACCTTGTCTCCCTAGCATTGTTTAGATTGAAGTATAGTTAATGAACCTGCAGTTTTATGCTAGCAGGCTCCCCTACATACTAAGTGCTACGGGTCCCTGTAAAAAATTCCTGAGAACCCAGTTGCATTGCTGAGTGTTGATGAGACACAGCAAGGTCTCATACAGGAGTTGTAATACATGCTATAACTTGTACAGTTGGACATTGCCCATGTTGATGTGACTTTTGAAAGAAGACCCTGCAATAATTTAGTGGACTACAGGCGTCCTAGTGGTGCTGGTCATTTTAGACCTTTGTAGAGATATGGAATGGAGGGAAACTTAGAGAATGAAAGTATATTATTTCTGAGAATGTGTTATTAAATGTCACAAAATCATATTTTGCCTTTCTGCATATTCCATCAACTTGCAGCTCGCGAACTGATGCATGCAATTCCAAGACTGTCTTCTGTTGTGTTTCCAGTGAATAGATTTTCAACTTATAGCAGATATTTTCATCCTGCAGTATATGATACTGTGTTTGGATTGTTAAATTCTATTCCATCTGTATGTCCCATATGTTCAGCCCTCCTACTGTTCCAGTTTGTGGTCACCTTTCTTCACTATGTGAGGGGAAGGACATGAGGTACTAGTGAAGGATTCTTGCTGATAGCTCCACAGTTGTGGTGACAGTTTGTGCAGTTGTCTATCATTGACGGCCTTTTCTCTCACATTTTCTCTGGGTAGCCCAGTACAGGATTAATTGCAGTGTTTGTGCAGGGGAGGACCAGATTTAAAGGTCTCTTCCTGTCTCCTGATGTTTCAGCCCAAATTAAGAAATGTCTAAAAGTATGTAAATACAATTAAAGAAAAATAATTCATACTCTAAAGGATTCTTATGTCCTTGTAGTGGATGAATTACAGCACAAGTTAATGGGGAAATTTCCCAGGCTGCAGTGTTTTGAAATGGAAGTCTGACAGAGATCTGCTTTATTCAGTTTGTGCCCTAATGCATTGCTATTGTGTAACATGCCTAAAGCAGCACTGTTCCAACAAGATCTTGTGGGGCTCTTAAGGACAGAGTTCTCCATAGGCATCTTATCTTCCAGCTGATCAAGCCAAATGTAGTGGGTTTTGCCTGGAAGGCTGGAGTTGAGAATCTGTGGGTTGCAGAGGTCCCTTTTGAGATTCTACGTAGGGTGACTGTTCCATGGGAAACAGCTACAGTTGTTTAAATCAGTTTTACTGCTGGCACTCAGTAGTAAAAACTAAGTGCTTTCTTTTCTTCTCTTTTATAACAATGTCCAGCTGGGCGCGGAAACTTACCCAGTATTCATATTTTTATGATTAAATGGCTGCTTTTGGCTGCTTGTATACCTTATACCTTGAAACCTTTCTGGGGCTGGGCAGAAAGTGAGAAAATACTTTTCCTACATAAGGAGGAGTTGCAGTTGCTGGACCTAGTTAAAATGATGGGTCAATGCAAAAAGTCAAACCAAATCCTCTGTGCATGGTTTTTGTGGTGTGTGTTGTTGGTTTTTTGTTTTTTTTTTTTTTTGTTTGTTTGGTTTTTTGGTTTTTTTTTTTTTTTTAAGTGTGGGACCCTGTTTGGAAACTGAGGTGTGACACAAAGACTTTATTTTTAAGATCATTCTGGTGTTTCCAAGTCTCTCTTAAAAACGGTCTTGAGGTACTGGCCTCCTTGGTAATGACTGTCTACAAGTAAATAAGATGGGATGTTAAAAGCAGCTGCTCTGCTTTTACAGATAAGGGTGAAAATGAGATCATCTGGTTGGCACATACACATTCTCTTGCAGGTCATCTTCACGATACCAGAACACCACCTTCATCCTAGAAGAGTGGTAGGCAAAGACTGCAAGAGCACAACTGTGCAGCAGAAGGATCTTAGTGAGGCAGCGTCATTTGCTTTTTATAGCTTTTCTCTTAGGGATCTGTCCGTATGTGCTACATTTCCACATCCCTCAAAGAAATTTTCTAATCCTTGTTTTCCTGATATGTGTCGACAGGAGGGATCAGCTACTGGCATTTATGCAAACCAGGGAAGTGTGACAGTAGGCAAAGGTAATGAACTCATCAGGAACTATAGTTTACGGAAATAATGTAGTTGAAAGTGGCAGTAAAATCAGGAATAAAAGTTTGCACTAAGCAAATGAGCATTTATTTGATCTAGGTGACATTGCTCATACTATTTGTCAAGCTGAAATTGTGTGAGAAGAATAGACTGTCATAGTGAACTGGAAATCTTACAATATAGTTCTGTTTCTTCAATGCATTTATTGTTAAAACAAGTTTAACGCCCTCAAATTAAATTGTAGCAATAGGATTGTATGTATCTTCAGCACCAGTCCAACAAAGGTGTCAGCAGCAGAACCTCCCCAGACTGCCATATCACATTAAGCAGCTGTGATTTGAAGGGACACCTTTACAGAAGTGAAGAGCATTTTGCCTACATGTTTCGTCACGCCCTTGATGCCTCTTCTGAGAATGACAAATAATAGAGATCCTGTTTGGAAACTAGACAAAGGGTCAGCAGTCTGTTTCATTTAGAAAAGCAGCTGGTTTAGAGCTGCTTTTGTATTTTTTATTTATTTATTTTTTTTTCCTCCCCACTGACAAACTGTGGAACTTTTGTCTAGGAATAAAAGCTTCAGGTAAATAGCATGGTGGCCATTTGTTGCCTCTAGTTTGTTCCGTGTCACTTCTGTTTGAAAAGTAATTGAAATCACAGTTTTGTTTGCCCCCTGCTGAGTAGTGTTGCTGCAGAAAGGACAAATTAATGTAAACTCCTGCAAATTTTACTTTTATTGGAAATTAGAAAGAAACCTTGTAGTGTCAAATAACTAATCATTGGTTAATTTTGACATAAGTAAAAATTTGGCTTAGTTTTGTGCATAACCTTGTGCTGGCTACATCGGGGGCTATATACAATAGCTTCTAGTGTTAGTAAGAAGGAATGCACTGTGAGACAAAATGTAGAGCTGAATGAATTTATTATCTGAAACAGAATCTTCCAAAGCTCTGGTTCACAGACCTTCTGGTGCCTCTGGAAGCTGCACTAAGAGGACTACAGAACCATTTTTAATACATAATCTGAAGTTGTTAGTTCTGAGTACACAATGTAGTACACAGGAAATGT
This sequence comes from Chlamydotis macqueenii, assembly GCF_036417535.1. Taxonomy (NCBI): domain Eukaryota; kingdom Metazoa; phylum Chordata; class Aves; order Otidiformes; family Otididae; genus Chlamydotis; species Chlamydotis macqueenii. The sequence goes on from NC_141559.1 coordinate 29,126,775, forward strand.
TGAGAGTTGATGATGGCTAAAAACACTACTGTCTTTAGAGACCTTTCCCTCTACTGCAAGGACTAGAAGGTGCAAAATGATACAGAATTTTGTTCAGTATTTACAGAACATGTGTCTTATAATTTGGTTTTGGGCATCTGTATTGCTGATACACTTGGGTTTGATCTGGGGAGAGGTGTGATAGGCTGTACAGTCACATCCTATCTAGGTGTTAGGATTTTGGATACTTCAGCTTGGCTTCTGGTATGTTATTAAATTGCAGCGAATCACTTCCTACCTTTTCAAGCTATTATTTCTTCATATATGTGATGCTAGTTTCTTTGTAAATGGCTTTGAACATCTCACTGTGGGAGACCCGTGAAAAAGAACCAGGAATGAGCATTTGGTGAAGGTAAGAGGCAATAAAGCTATTGTAGAATTTGCTGGAAAAAGTTCTGTGTGCGCTTGCAGGTTGGATATGTGTTCACAGTTTGCTCTGTGTTCACTCTCTTTTGTCTGTGCTGGTTGTTGGGGTTTTTTTGTTTGTTTTGTTTGTGTTTTGTTTGTTTGTTTTTTAAGTAGAAGGAAAGCCAGATAAACTGTTTGGCTCAAGTTTGTCTGTAAAGCTGGTGGTGTTCACTCAGTGTGCCTCTCCATCCAGACTAGTTCAGTCTTTTCATGTCTCCCTCATCCTCCACATGCATTCACTTCTCTGCAAAGTGAAGAAAGTGAATCTCTGAGTATGGTCCATTGAAATGGCCTGGGATGTGGCAGCTTGTGTAGCTGGGATAGAAGATTTTGGGACTCCCTCTCCATAGACTACAGGCACAGCTGGGAGCTGAGACTGCCTTCTGAAAAGGGAATGCTGAGCATTCAGAGTATGATGCTGTGTTGACAAGCCTACCTATTTGTATTTCCTGCCTCTGCACTCTGTGTTCTCAGCTGCTTAAATCAATTGTGTAGGCAATGTAATTGCCCATTTGTTACTAAGGAAAAAGACTAGCTCAGATCCTTTCTGTTTGCTGTATCAAGTGCCTGAATTAGATGTTACAACTTCACTGCTTGTAGCTGAAATAAGTGAGCATTTGTATATCAGTTTCACAATAAGAATTTCATGTATGCTCTGTTTTGGAGGTGATGTGTGTGTGGGGGGTTGGTTTTTGTTTTTATTTATTTATTTATTTATTTATTTTGTGTGTGTGTTTTATTTTGAACTTCTGCTTTTAATATTATTTTTCTGAAGCTACTGTTTCATTAAGAAGAGTAATGGTGGGACTGCACCTAAATAGCCTGAACCTCAGGTAGGGTGGTTTGGGACAAATGAGATTGGCACAGCGGCAGGATGAGGAGAGCTGGAGAAGGTCTTGCTGTCCTCTGAGGCAGGAAGATGCTAGCCCTGGGCAGCAAGATAGACTTGGGAATTACTCCATTTGCAATACTGCTTCCAGACACTTTGCTTCACCCCAGCTTGAAGCAGAGCATGCTTTCTTTGCCTTCACACTTTTTCTTACTTGTGGGCCAGAATGAGGAGACTTAAGTCTTTGTATTGTCAACTTGGCTGAAAGAAATGATTGGTATATTGACGTAGGATGTGGAATTCAAGTTTGGGGTTTTTTTTTTCCAGTTCTCTTGTGCTTATGTGTTAAGCAGCCCATGCTGTTTTCATACACTGCTACAGCACCACTTACATAATTTTTGGATGGTTTTAAAAATAGAAACTGACTTCAGGCAGAGAAGCTGCAGTGGAGAGGACTGAACCAGAGATGGAACGGTATTGATGAAGAGAGAACAAGGCTGGATAGGAAAAGTAGAGGGACACAGAGCACTTAGTGTATTTTGGAAGTGAAGGTAGGGAAGAGACTCATGGAGGGCTGTGCGCAGCAGAACTTCTCAGTCTTCTTGTGTAGTCTTTTGGACTTGGGGAGAGCAGAGGAAGAGAGGATGGTGAAACAAAAACCAATACAGAGTTTATAGAAGAGTAGGAGAGAAGGGATAGGATCTGTGTGAGATGAGTGTACGAAAGTGACAGTGAATGGTGATGCTCTTACTTTGAGTCTGTAGGCTTTTAAAATGTTTCTTTGTGGTAGTGATGGGTATTTACCTTAAAGGTCTTTAATTTTTGTATGGGGGAAAAAAGGTATCGGTTTTAGGAAGTTAGCTAGATCTCATAGAAACAAAACCTTTGATCTCCCAAAAGCTTTTATTGTAGAATTTTACAAAGTGACTGCTATGTATAAGTTTTGCATGCTTTAAAAAAAATATCTGCACCAAACAAAATATTTCCTTTAGACAGCAGAACCTGAGTTTAGACAGTCTCATTGTGAACTTGGAAAGAGTTAAATTTATTTTATCTAGGCTTGAGGGGAGTTGTTCAAATGTTGGAGCAGGGGAAGTAGGGTCTAATTCATCCTCCTTTTTCTAGTATATCATTCTGTGGACAAGAGGAGAGGGACTTCGGTCTTTAGGGACTCTTGCTTCAAGCTGATTGGCAGTGCTTACAATTGCACCATCAGAAAGCAATAAAATAAATACATAAAGGAACAGTAACAGAAAGCAGATGTCTTGCTTTTGCAATTAAAGAATGGAGAAGGCAATAAGAAAATAATGGCAACTTACTGTGCATTTGGCGGAGGGAGGGAGTATATATATCTTGCTGCTTGTCAGACAAAATAGAAAACCCTGTACTGGTGACAATAAAAGATACATTAACAGCCACAGTACCTTCCTTTGAAAATTGAGGTCATACATGCTTAATTTTCATTAGAAAGCATCACACTAAGAGTCCTGCAAGATGGAGCAGACAGCTTTTCTCATTGTGTTTTCGGGTCTGTTTTTCTGCTTTGGATGATTCTATGAAATCAGTCATGTCTCTGATTCAGCTGAACAAAATGTGTAGAAACTGGGATCTTTTTTCTTCCACGTGTGTGCATTTTGTGTCAGGAGGGAAAAGATATTACTGAGACAGTTATCTTTGAAGTATAGTTTAATATTTTTTAAAAGCTGCGCATAAAATGGAAGTAGATTTGACGTCTTTTAGTCTACATTCAGTCTATATCTGATGTTGCTGTGAACCAAAATGGTAATTAGTCACCTACGCAGCATCTTTGTTCCCTGACTGTAGTACGTGGAGTTCTGCTGCTGGTAATGTCTCGAGGCAAACAAGAAATGGGCCTTAGGAGAATAAATTCTTTGTAAGCATTAGTATAAATCTGTAAATATGCTCGGAGCAGTTTGCCTTTCCCATAATCACCACTTATGTTTAGCTGCATGAAAATGAAATTCTCTAACAGTTTGTATTGAGAATGGAAAAGTTACTGGAACTGAGGTGAATGGAAGAAGGAACAGGGTGGGCTTCTGGTGATCACTTTCCTGTGATACAGCTGCAGGTGAAAGAGTTGAGATGTCCTTTTTGTTTGAAAGAATGATAACTGATGTATTTACAGCAGAGTATGCATCAGTGGCATGGAGAGAAGATGAAAACTGTGTGAACCTTCATTTTAATTTCTGTTTTAGTGTCCTTTCTCTGTCAGGGCTACTTAAAAACAAACAACAAAACCAACAGAAAAATAATTTGTGCTCTGACACAGACATTAAGCCCCTTTTTGCCCTAGCTTAAAAAGCGAAAGGACTGATTTAACATAAAATACTTTAAAGAAAGCAGTGAGTATTCTGACTTTGAAATATCTGTGAGTGAGTCTGAGCACAGAGTGCTGGAGAGGAAGTGCTTAGGGAAAAATTGTTCATCTGGGGTTTTAGGGTCAGTTAGGAACTTGTCAGTGCTGCTTTATATATATACACAGCCCAGAAGGCCTGTGTTTTCCAGATTGTATTTCAGGATGTGAAATATTACACTTCATGTTGTCCCGATCACTGCTGTGCTTGTCAGTAAAATACTGTAACTTGTGTTCCTGTACTGTGCTGGCTTGAATCGCACAGAGGGAAATCTTGCTCTGTGATAACCTCCAGCATATTGCCACGGAAGAAACACCGAGGCGCCCGCAGGAATCCTAATAGTCTCCTTGCTAACACCATGCACAGAGTTCTTGTAGCAGCTCAAAGCAAGGGCAGGTGGGAGGTTTTCACACTGCCTAAATACAGGACCCAAAAAACCCACCAAACACACCCTCTTGCAAAGAAGTTCTGGTTCTCAACTTGACAATTTTGACATGCTTCTGCTAGCACATTCGTGTTGTTGTGGTGAAAGTGAAATTAGGTATCTGCATTATAGTTCTTTCTCACGCAAGTCTTTAATGTATCCACACATGGACATACACTGATATATGCACATGGCACATTAACCCAAACCTTTTATTATTTGGCCCGCAGCTGTTGTACTTCTGGTTGAAAACTACTGCCAAGATATTTAAGAATGTCAGCTGAGATGAAAAATTCAGTATGCGAAGCAACGTGTGATCACTCTACAATTAAGCTCCTCTCTCTCTCAAACTTTTTCTACTATTGCGACTTCTAGCAGTTTCCTACAGAAGCTACCACCTTAGGCCCCCCCTCACTAACAAAACCACGACAACTATTTGCATTAGTATTTACCCTTTAAATGAAATATTGTGCTGCATGATGCTGTATCCCTAGCAACAAAGAATCATTTTTCTTCATGCAGGCAAGACCGGGAATAAGATATATGCAGCTTGAAACACTTATCCATCAATCCACTTCTGAAAACTGCATGTGAACTTTACAAGTAGGGCAACAGTACAAGTGCTGCTACATATTCTACTCTTAAATACATATAATCTTTGTAGAAGAGAAATCTGAACACATTTGTTTGATGTTTGTGAATAGAAAATCCATTGCTGAGAAAGTACTATTATGCAAGTCTTTTTGTAAGGCAGTAATACCCCAGAGGAATGTTTTAATATTCTCCTGCAAATTATTGTTTAAAAAATAAAAATAAAAATATCAAGATTTTACAAGCTCTGCCCCAGATCCGGTAACCATTTATAGTCAGGCTAAATGATCTTACTTGATGTCTGTGGAGAATTGATACTTTTTCTCTGTAGTGTTTTGTAGATAATCAGGCAAACTTCCACTTTTTTATTACTCATTGGTATAATATAATGAATGTAAATGAAATTTTCCAGACTTAACTGAGATGATGTGTCTGCCATCTCACCCTCTCCCACGTGCTTCAGATGTGAAGAGATTTTCTTCCTTGTTACAAGCAAGCAGAAGAAGACTGTCTTGGAGACATCTGCAGCAGGGCTGCAAGATAAGCAGGATATGCATCCTGTTCTGTACTTCTGGTTCTAACAGAAAAAATGCAGGGGGATTTTTGCTAAGCACTTTCAGCTTCTTGTAGGCTATGCAGGAGTTTCTTTCATAACTGTCAAGAAAATCCAAAGTGAATCCTGGTGAGAGGTGTAACTCTCCTCATGAACATCTCTCTCCTGCCAGTGGGAATTACTGAGAGAATTCCTGTGTGCTTCATCCCCATAGCAGGCTGTGTTTGTGCAAGGGTGGGCCTTTCTAGGGCATGATTGTAGGGGGTTAGGTCGGTGGTCTGCCTAGCTTAGTGTTTTGTCTCAAGTAATGCAAGTAGAATTTGTCCAAGGAAAGAGGCATTTAAGCAACAAAGCATGCATACAGTGATTTTATTTTTTTTTTTTTTCCCCCAATTATAGTCTCCCAATGAGCAACAGTGTAAAAACTTCCAGAGCCAGAAGTTGTATCAAAATAGCTTTTCAATACCTATGGATCCTCCATTAATTTACTTAGTATTTTTGTCTGAATGCCATTAAGCTTTTGATTTCCACAGCATCCTGTGATAAAGAGTTTGTGATTCCATCCTGAACCTTTTTCTCCTAACGGATCTTGTCCATTGTTCCTGTTTCATGAGCTGCTCAAAAGGCAACTGAACAGAGATTTCCGTTTTGGGATATGGAGAGGACTGAACAGCATGTAGTTCTTTGATCCCCTTGAAGACTCTGAGAACTCAGTTTCCTGGTTTTTCTTGGCAGGCTTGCCAGAAGCTTGACAATCTCAGTTTTTCAGGTGCTTCAGCTTAGTACAGTACAGTCTCATTACCCAGTCTGTAAAGTGAGATGAGCTTGGCTTGGCTTGATATACATATAGCTCTACTGTAAGTCACCTTTTCAACGCTTTGCAACCTTTTGCAAGGGTAATCTTACCCTTAAGTCTCAACTTCTGGTGAAGAATTAGGACGCTTGACTGGATTAAATTTAATAAAGCTAGTGGATCTGGGCCAGACTTGCAGCTGATGTGTATGGCTGTTAAAGTTGCATTTGTATGCACTGATCAAATTATTTCACTCTAGTTTTCCACAGTTATTCTATTCTAAACCATATTAACTATTCACAAAATGTAATGTTTTGTACCTCTCTACAAATAACAATTTGCCACTTCCAAATGCAGTTCATGTTTTTTTATAATAATATAGTATTTTCCCCCTCACTCCTATTCGTTCAACCTTGGTGCCTCTGGCTGTGTAAGAAAGAAGGAAAGGAGCCTGTTGCTGCAAAAAAGGACATAACTGCATTTGTCTGAAAGTGATGTGGAAACTTGTACAAATTTATCTCAAGTTTCTAATAATCACTGCAGTCAGGAGGATTACACACACTCTTCTGGCAAGCTTTATAACGGTAGAAAAAAGAGCAGGCTCCAAACAGGTAAGATTACCTTTTTTTTTGGCTCACATGGTGTATCACAGGAGGCAGTACTGGCATTCTCAAATCCATCTATTGTACTTTATAGACAGTTAAAGCTGCTGAAATAACAGACTTCTCTTGACCAGCAGTTCTGTTTTTCCATCTAGGAAAAATTTGCATTTCTCTTTTATTAAAATACAGCCAAGCCTGTGGCAGTTCCCTTTGAAGAATACTGGCTTGTAGTAGTATTTAAATTTACAGTCATGATTCTTCAAGTTTAAAAAGGAGAGTTTGGTTCGGCTTCTGTGTGAGCTGGCTGGGTGTGGTATGCGTGGTCCTTTGATCAGCTGGCAAAGCACCCTTGGAGGAGCGAGTCACAGAGATGCAAGGGGTGTTAGGAAACTTCAGGGTATTGCAGTGACCATATTCTACTTGATACTGAGTTATGTTTTACAGATATTCTTGTAGTATAAGGCTAAAATTGCCACTTTAAAAAAAAAAAGAGCATATAAGGAAGAAGGAATCTTGCTTTGAAGCTGTTGAAATAATTTCTGGGAAAGCTTTTAAAGTTGATATTCCTACTTCCTCCCACTTCTCAACAGAAAAACACTTTTGTCCTGTTTTGCAAAGGAAAAATCATTAGGATACTTAACTGTTTACACAAATCTTAATAGAAAGCGTACTATGTGCCAAAACAAATCTGTACACTGCACTGTGGATAAACCCCAAAGAAAGCCAGAGTTTGATGTTTGAGCAGTATTCTGTTACATGCCTTGAAACAAGAGTGAATATAGTTTTCTTTTTAGCCAGCACTTAGATTTTAAAAAACAGAGATGAAAGTTGGACAGGTGGACATTTAGAGATGTGCTCGGACACCTACTGTATGTTTTTTAAACTTTCTACATGATTAGTACCGTATCATACCAAATACACAGTGGTGATAAGATCGTGCTTATTTTGCCTGTTCTGCTTGTTTCACTGGTCCTTAGTGTGAGTTTTGTATGGAAACTCTGTAGTAGTTGGAGGGAAACGATGCACTTTAAATTATTCAGTGGTGCTGTTCCCTTTGCCATCATAGGGGAAAGACGCTGTCTTTTGAGTTTGGTACTTTTGAGTCCCTTGGAGGAGAAAGGGACTGTAACTTCCTTTATGAAATATGGAAACATTCAGTATCAGAAAGGTTATAAAATGTTGGCTTCAGGGTTTTTAAAAAGTCTTACTGTTTTAGACCTGTATTATTTTAATTTTTTTGTTTTTAATTTTTTTTTTTTACCCAGACGTCATGGGCTATGTTATATTTAAGCAGCTTTCTGTGTTTCTGTGGACAACATTGCTGAAACTGATAGTACATGTGTATTTAGAACTTTCTTTTAATTGCTTTCTCTCACTGGGAGAGAGCTGTGAGGACAGTTGTTTTGTGCAGGTGGTGGCAATACCACAGTAAAATAATGTTTTGCTTGAATGTGGAGTCTGCTTTGAGTCCGAGAAACCCAAAGAACCTTACTTGCTTGATGCTGAGAAAGTGACATTTATTGCACCTACTGTTGCTATTGGGAACATCCCTGACTGAGCTGTGCAAGTTTTAAATTCTTCCATTTACAATGGTTGAGTTGTAAAATAAACAACTACATATATATTTAAAAACTCTCAGTAAGCCACTGCAGTTCTGATAAAATTGATTATCCAACAGAGAGGATAAGTCAATATGTATGTTTAAAAAAATAATACATCCATAAATTTTGTAGTTCATGCTCTGATATATGTATTTTTTTTTCCCTTTAGTTCCTTGGCATAGCGTTTCTTGGGATTGGATTGTGGGCATGGAATGAAAAGGTAAGTTGAATATAGCACCAAACTCCATGTTTTTCCTCTTTCTCTCTCTTTTTCTGATGAAATATTGAAATAGTGATAAGCTGCACATTTTATATGTCCACACACAGTTTCTACTGAAAGAAAATCAAGCTTCTCTGTCAAATAAAACATTGGCTCAGCTCACCTAGAGGAAGATCCTTGGCATCTTTCCCAAGAATGCCTTGGCAAGAAATCATGGCTGACAGTTACGCATAAAATAACCATTTCAATCCATGCACGCTCAAACTGCAGCTCAGATACTAGAACCCTCTACCGAAGGCAGAATTAGCGGTGTGACTCTGCTGCATGTGTCCCCAGGAATGGAGAGGGACCCTACATGTCTCAGAGGGCAGCTTCCTGAAAATAAGCCTCCTTGGCTTTGCCTTAATGTAGCTTGCAGGTTGTTGTTTCTCTGAAAGAAAACAAAACACAATCAAACCAAAATGAACCCTGAAAACCAAGCCAAACTTGAGACAGAATAACTGTTGTTTTTTTCTTGTACAAATAAAACTGTCCACTGAAACACTCTGTTGCAAGACTGTAAAATCAACTTGGAAATGGGAAGAAAGTGGGGCTGGGAAGGAGAAAACATTTGTGAACCAAAGCCTAATTTTTACTTTGCTTGCTGCAGAAGTTGGGAAGAAGATAAAATATGAAGACATAACATATAAAACAAGTCAGTATGTGTCGGGTTACTGGATGAAGAGTTTGGCTCACTGAAAGACAGCAGCTAAAATTAAAGCCAAAGTTTCCTTGCCTTCCTTGTTTAAAAGACTGAAAGTAATAAAACCTGACTGATAACAATGGTGCTGTGATATTCGATTACATAATGCTTTTTTCTTCTTTTTTTCTTAATGGAAAATACTGAGTAAGTTACAAATTGATGTTTACCTAAGGCATAATATCTAGTGCTTGCAGCAGAACAAATAATACATTGGAAGCACTGGAGTTTTGCCACTTAAAAATTCAGGAATTTGCTGATTCAGAAGTGAGTTGTTAACTTAGATTCTAAATGCTCTGTGCATGTGCCTTGGGTGTAGGTAATTATAAATAATAATATGATATTAATTAAGTCACACTATATACACCCATACATATGTATGTGCATCTACATACCATACGATACTCATGTTGGATGGCTTGAATAGACTTGGAAAAAGGTGCTGTGATTCCTTTTCATTCAGCAAAGATGTAAAAACATTGCATTTAATACTCTGAGCATACTCGTAGAGCTTATACCTGTGTCGAAGCCTCAGAGAAGAACTTTATTTTGGAGTAGCTTTCTAGAAGAGATTTTAACATTCTTGTTTCATTTCAGTAGATAACACAAAAGATTCCTCTTTAGAATGAATGAGCAGATAAAGGGAAATGAATGAGCAGCTATAGTCTAGTTTTGAAGTTTAAAATATACCAGTCCTGCAAGTAGAGGATGTTCTGGCAGAATAAAAGTTTATGAAGTTTTACATATTTTCTATATGGGAAAGCACCTCCTTTCTTCCTAGGAAAAATGCATTCAGTTCATAATTGCTAATAGCCAGAAGCCAAAGCTCATGTTTCCACTTGAGATTTGGAAAACTGATATCAAGTAATCTTAAACCATTTTTAATCAGATTCTGAAAGTGGGAGAAGTTTTTAAGACATGGAAATAAAATCACCTAGAGCAGTTTAACGTGCATTAGTTCAGGCTCCATATGTAGTAGGCTTTTCTATAGAAATTAATAAATATAATACTGTTTATTCTTTTAAAGTACAGGTCTTTCCTTGAAAATTAACATGTCTCCCCAGCTTCTCCAACTGTTGTGTCCTGCGATGCTTAGTGCAGATTATCTCTGTTCATGGTTGTATCAACCAAAATGTAGTACAGATGTATCTGAACTGCAGAACTCTTGACTGCAAACAGACTTGATTTTTGTAGCAGGAATTATGGAAAAATGGGCTTGCGTCAAGTCAGTTTGATACTTTTCTTTCACTCAGCTCTCTAGAGGATAGGCAATAACCAGAAGCTGCAGCAAGCAAGATCAAGTTCCCAATGCTCATAGGCCCCATGTAACTTAGTGGGGGCAGGTCAGTTACATCTTCGACAGAGTTGTTGCTGCAGCCAGAGAGTTGGAGGCAAAGGCCAAGTAGGTGAAGCCTAAGACTTGAGAGATCTGTAGCTTAACCGAAAAACAATTCTCTAGCCAGACTGCTTCTTGCTTAAGGCTAGCCCGGATATCCCTTAGGCCTATGGACTGTTTTAATGGTATACTATAAGAGAGCAAAGCAGCTTTGCAGAGAAGGAACTGGTGGTCAAACCCATCAAGTTGAATATGAGCCAGCACTGTGCCCTTGCAACAAAGAAGGCTAATGGTATCCTGGGCTGTATCAGGAGTGTTGCCAGCAGGTTGAGAGAGTGGATTCTTCCTTTCTACTAAGCTCTGGTGAGGCCACACCTAAGCCAGTTCTGGGCTTCCAAGTACAAGAGAGACAGTTGACATACTGGAGCATCCAGCAAAGGGCTGCCTAGATGATCAAGGAACTGGAGCATCTCTCCCTCAAGGAAGGGCAGAGAGAGCTGGAACTGTTCAGCCTGGAGAAGAACAGGCTCAGGGGAATCTTAATGTATATATATATATATCTGAAGGGAAAGTGCGAAGAGGGTGGAACCAAGCTGTTTTCAGTAGTGCCCAGTGACAGAAGCAATGGGCACAAACTGAAACACAGTTCTTGTAGTGTGAGGATGACCGCGCACTCACAGTTTGTCCAGAAGTCGTGTGAAGTCTCCCTCTGTGGACATACTCAAAAGCAGTCTGGATATGGTCTTAGGCAGGTAGGTGTAGGTGACCAGCTGACCTCCAGAGGTAAACCTGAGTTTCAACCTCAACCAGTCTGTGCCGATTGCTTCTGTCCCAATGAACTAAGTGTTTATCAAACTTCAGCTTGGTGCTGCTATTGTATAATATGCAAACATAAATTTGTAAGATTCTTTTGCAGGACTGAGTTTTCAGAAGGACTCATCTACTGTAAACTGATTTGGTGCTGAGGAGGATTTTTATTTACTTCTGTCTTGAACTGTGCGGCTTTATATCCAGCTGTGTTGTTTTGTAACCTGGCCATCAACTTGTATATACTTTTGCTGCTTTACAGAATCTTTTTAAGATAAAAAGATAGTGTGCCAGGCCATATTAAAAATGCAGGATGTAAAGAAATAATCCACATTTTACAGGAGTCCCATTTGCTGCTGGCTAAAACCAATTTGGGCTGTATTTGTGGGTTTGGTGGCTAGTTTCTCTTTTTTTTGCTAAGTTGGCTTGAATTCTCCCCCTTTAAACTTTGTTGTAAAGAAGTAAAAAAGCACACTGTATAGTCTCGTGACCTTCCTTGCAGCCTTTGCAGGGAGGCAAAAGAGCTCATTTGTCAAATAAGCAATAGAATTGACTTGACAGCCAGTCAGCGAGCCCTAAACAAAAACTGGGCAATTAGCATTCTGCGTCATGAACCTAAAAGAGAGCTGGGGGGCAGGGTGGGGGCAATAAACTTGGAGGATGAATAAAGCTATCTATACATGGATGCACTATACTGCTCACAGTCTCGCAGTGTTTTCAGGCATGCTAGACTTGGGCTTGTGCAATAAAAGAGTTCATCCATGGCAGCTGATTTCCACCCCCCGCCCCCACAGTGACATGAACATTGTTAACATACAAAGAAGCTGTACTAAAGAGTCTGTACTAAGCTCAAGCAACTTATACTACCTTTGCTCAGTGGCAGGGGAAAAATGTTTGTATTTCACTGGCCTTTTTAACCACTTCAACCCATTTCTTCTGTTGACTTTTTAAAAATAGAGTAAACTTGTACAAAATTTCCCTCCTTCTTTGCATGATTGGATAATGTGGTCTTAAGGCTCATTGGGAGTGTTCATGGTATGATGCCACTTGGTACTTGGGAGAATAAGCTTCCTGGTTCTCTCCCTGCCTGCAGGAGACTTGTATTCAAGAGTAATGAGACTAAGTGGTGAATTGCTGTTATGTTGTCTGAGACTTTATAAGACTGTCCTTGGAGAGGGAGTTTTTAGAAGGAAAGGACTGTGATTTTGGGATATACTTTCTGTAGGAGATTGCAAAGGTAGAGATACTAAAATGGGGAAAAAAATCAGCAGGTCCCTGCAAAAATTTGTCAATTAGACTTCGTTAATGTATAAGGTTGACTGAAATGAAGAAGGAAAAGTGGAAGAGATGGATTGCGTGCCTAGTTTGGTTTCTAGGCTTTTCTTGATAAATCAATGTAACTAGAAGACACTCCAGCTCAGAAGCCAAGTTGCGCACAGTTTGGAGTACCAGTATGGTACCTCTGTGTGCCAGCTTAGTATTCTTAGTGAGCAGGAGCTCTAAATCTGGTTCTCAAGTGCTAAGCTAGACTTTTACATGTTGATATAAGGTGATATAGGCCTGCTGTGGTGTTCTGGGACAGGCTAAACTCCCCACAAAGAGAAAATCACGATTTGTCAGGCCAAGTCTGTCTCTTCTTGCGCTGAAACGAATACTACAGTTATTTTTGAGAAAAAAAAATTCTCACTTCTTTTATTGTCCCAGTGACTGGCAAACATCAACAGGAAGTGATATACTAGTCACTCCGTAATTAAGCATACATGTCTATCACATAGTTATTTAAAAAAAATTGCTGACAAGGAAACCTTGTGCACATCCTCTGGGTCCTTATGGGCTGAAGGATACAGAAAGCATATATCTTGTCTTTAAGCCAGGACTCTGTGTGTGTGTGTATTTTACAGGACTGGGGAGGAGAAAGAGGGATACTAATATTCACCATTACATTTAATTTAAGTTCCAGTACATAAAGATGCATTATCTAAACAGGCTCTTAAATCATTTTACTAGTGTTCCAACACCTTCTGACCATTAATCCTGAACAATGTAAAAATCTCTATGTTGCTTGTATTTATGCCAGTTATTCACCTGTTGAACTCTTTGTCATGACAGGAAAGCTAGACTAGTTCTTCTCCTTCATTAGACACCTGGAAAATAAAGTTCTCCTGCTATTGCTGTTCACTGTGGGAAATGCAAAACCAACAGAAAGGAAATAAGATTTGTAAACATCCCCCGCTTAGTTTCTTGCTTGCGGAGACAAAATTGTGGAGTTAAATTAATTTGGCATGTTTCAATGACTATTGTTCTGTTCCCCATGCTCATTCAGATGCACAGCATGGAGAAACTGCATGGATTTTATGACTAACAAAGTAGAGAGACATTTTTCTATTTTAAAATAATGGATTTGAAAATACTTTTATTTCCCATCACCCCCATGTGTTCCTGTTTGCCAGTGAATCTAGGTCCTGCAGAGAAGCTTGTGGAAAGGCTAATCCTCTGTTTGTTTCAGAAGATCTTGTATTGCTGAATCTTTTTCTGACCATTTGCTTTTTTTTTTTGTCCCCCCAGTAATGGGATTCTGCAGCAGAGAAGGTTTTTTTCCTGTCTTGGAGGAAATGGAAACAAAAATAATTGTTTTCTCCCATCCTGCTGGTGTTGGTTTCTTTTAACTTTCTAATGGCCCTCTGGGCTGTTGTTTGTCATAGAGACTGTTGTGTTGAGTCCTGTTCTCCTACATGCACTTCCGTGGGCCAAATTCCGTAGACTGTCACAGTGTATCACCTCTTTGTTCCCTAGGATGGTGGTTCTCCTAAGTTGTCTGTGACTCCAGATGCCTTGAATTTTCATTACTAGGTCAGCTTTTCAAAATTGCTGCTGTCTAGAGTGTTTTCAGTTGGAGCCGTTCTCTCTTGTCCTGCTGTATGCTACTGTGCCTGTGAAATCAGCTGTTCAAGAGAAAAGCAATGGCCTAGCAAGCTTCTGGGAACATTTCTGAAACCTTAACATGGCAGTGAGTTCTCTGCTCTAATGACAACCACAAACAGTCTGGAAATCTCACTAGTTTATTAATGCATTTGTGACTCTCTTCGTTTGACCTCATTAGGAACCAGGAATACAATCAGATTGTAGAGGTGTGCCAACACTAGGGCAGTGCTTCAACCAGGATGTCTGTGTTGGCATCCATACATTCTGGGAAAATTAAAGTAACTTTCTGGATACAGCACGCAAAGGCTACGTCTGCTAAATGCAAGTAATGTGGACCAATAGGAGAGGAAATGGTGTTGAAGACCCAACTTAAACACTACACATTTTGAAAGATTTTAATTTTCTTCAGCCTATCTTCTAGTGCGACCTTATGGGCTGAATGCCTGCTAGTGGTTGGAGCATGAGTTATGTTCCAAGGGCACATCTTCATTTGTAAGTAATCTGGTCTGCGTGCTCTGAGACTGCTCCCTGGTGTGAAGGGGAGCATAGATTTTATGCAGTCCCTTTAAATGGATTCCTGAATCTGACCTGGAATGCTAATGTAGACCAAATGCTTATGTGCACTGAAGGTGGCAGCTGGAGTCAGAGATCTGTCTCTGTAAAGTAGTACAAATTGTCCTGATGATCTTAGAGAGTACAGGATGGAGAAGGGGTGAGGATTGCACCCATATTGCTTTTGTAAGTTACTGTTGCTTCCTTATTCTTTATTGATGGGATAAAGGCAAACAGTTGTGCAGCTGTTAAAATCAGGAGGGGTCTTCTTGAGTGTTCAAGACCAGCATTTTTCCTTTGCCTGGTTCTCCCTTGAGCTATGCATGAGATCCAGCTTGTAGGGTGGAGAGCTCTGGCTATGGGGAAAGAATGGCATGACAACAGAGGATCTGTCACTGGATTCAGGCATCTCACACAGCCTATTTTTCTGCCTGTGCTCCCATGCCATAAGATGACTCCAGTTCTGCAGGAGCTTCTGGTGGGCCTGGCTTGGTTGTGTCATGTTTCTTGGTGTGGTGGAAGGCAACACCAACGCCTCTTCACCCCACCCTTTTGTTGGAGAAAAGAGCAGGTCCTACTGTTTCACTTTCTCTCCTGAATTTGGGGCACAGTAGGAATATGAGGTCAGCCTTCCCTGTTGCAAGCCTGCATCATTGTACCCTAGTGATTGACATCAAGTACATTTCACAAATAAAGGAACTTTTTTCGTAACTTCACTGTTATTGATTTAAGTTAATTATGGATGATGCTGTTGTTGCATCATTACCCCAAAACAAATTTTGACTTGTGGTGGATGAAAAGGTTAAATAATAACCCAGACACTGGAACATACAGCAGGCAATTGAGGGTGGGGGAACAGAGCAAGCAGATGAGCTGGAGATCAGCCATGGAACATGTCCTACTGGCTCTCCTTGTGGGACTACAGCAGAGCCCTGGATTGATGCCATTGTGAGAAGAGAAGTATTAGAGTATGTAGCTTTGCACAAAGTGTTTACCGCCAAATAAAGATTACACACATGCCTAAACTACGAAGAAAGTGATGTGCGTGTACCCCAGAAAAATAACTGTGCTTCCCAAATGAGAATGTGGATTTAGGGAAAAAAACCCTATTTCTTCCTTTCAGATGGTAAAGCATCAGTAGTACTTGCAGCTATTTAACAGTAAAGGTTGGACTACTACAGTAGTGTTGCTAAGAAAAATACTTTGCATTTGTAGAAAACCTGACTTTAAAGGATTTACAGGTGACTTGTATAGGTCTTGCATTGGTGCAAGAGATCAGTTGCCAAATAGTCACCTTATGTTCCATGACTGACTGGTCAGCCTGAGCATACAGAGTGTGTCGCTGAAGGATGCAGTGTTAGAATATAAGATTCCTGATTCTCTGCTCAAGCACCTCTGGAAACATTCCCTTCTGCTTTTGGCTAAAGATGGGATCAAGACAGAATTGGTCACTACCAGGTGTTTGTACATCTCTGGCAAACTTTCCCCAGAAGCAGCCATTACAGCCAAAAAATAAGGCATTAGAGAAACTTGTGGTGGATAGGAAAAGTATGTGCCTATAGGACTGTACATTTAGGATTTTTTGGCAGTGTAAAGTGAGATGATACTCTCCAGTCATTGCTCTGCTGCTTGAGGCAAAATGTGCTTTTCTTTAAAGTATTGTACTGCTGTCTTTCTTCAGAGAGCCTATTTGTAAGTATACAGAAAAAACTAAAACTGGGAAACCATGCTTCAGCAGTAAGCAGCAATCTTTTATCAGACTACCTCTGTGCCTCTCTAGCTGTAACCACAGACCGTTGTCTGTGTTTGTCGTTCCTGCTGCTAGCTATTGTTTTATTGCCAAAGCCTCTCTGAAGATCATATATCCTGAGATGTCTCTCCAGAATGCTGATAACTTGGGATTCATATACAGAGAGTACAAATGAGAATTACCCAGTATGTGCTTTGCGCTGTCAGGATGTATTATTTGGGGTTTATCCAAGCTAGGCTTGTGATTGCCATATGTGGACTAACAAAAGATGCACATAAAGGTGCTTTCCAAGTACAACAAACACCAGCAGATAAAGCGTGTGTTGTTCTAGTTCAGTATATATCCAGTCATGGCTACCCTGAGAATTTGGAGCCTGGGGAGACCAGAGATTAGATGGGTGACTTTTGCCAGGTGACTGGTCAACATGTGGCAAGCCAGGGTGCTAAGAAAATGACAGTGCTAAAAAATCAGAAAGGCAATATACAACTGAATCACTAAATTTTGTTGTCATTGACTTTAATGGGAGTGTGACAAAGTGCAAAATGGTGTATTTCTTCTCGCTAACACTTCTTTATATCATGACTAGTTTCTCTAAGAGTTGTGTCCACAAATGTGAGCTGAATTTAACTTGAATTTCTTCTTTCAATTTTACTACTTTCATATGGAAAGAACATGATTAAACACAGTAATTTGCTGTTTGTTTTGTTTGGGGGTTTTTTTTGTTGTTTTGGGTTTTTTTTTGGGGGGGGGGGTAGTGTTTTTGAAGAAAGATAAAGTGTCCCATGAAGAGAGACTTAAATGACTGTTCATCTTTCTGGATTTTTTTTTTTTTTTTTAAGTAAAATAATTACAATACAAAGGCAACTTCCTTTCTGCAGTGACTGTTTTCTCACTCTACTTACACTACTGTCCATTGATTAAAAAATCAGCTAATGTTAAAAGAAATGAATAGCAGTGTTTGCTTTAAGGCAGAATTTCTTCTCATCTTATGTGGACATAGGCACAGAGGAGAAACATGGAAAGGACGTAAAAACTTAGAAGTAGTCATTTTAGAAGTCTCTTTCTCTTGGGGCAGACTTGTGTATGGCCAAGGCCATGACTTCTTCAAAGGTTTATGTGTTACTGGATTGTACTGTTTATTTTACTTGTCATTCTTAGCCAGAAAGTTATGTCTTTGATTTCTTTTCTATGACAAATGTAATGAAGCAAAAGTAGTAGAAAACTTTTGCACAGGTTAACGACAGATAAGTCTTCATTTCAGCCTAGTTTGTACCATCTCATCACTGGTTAGAAAAGGGGACATGCCAACTAGTTTGCTTTGATAGCAATACTGATTCTGAGCAGTGCAGTGTTATATCATGCCTTACCTCTATTTTTTTTTCTATTTAATGAATGACAATAAGACTAGTACTATATGTAACGTAGGAGGAAAGTGATGAATGTGACTTTTAAAATTTTTTTTTTTCCATCACACTCTGTCAGGCAATAGCCTTCTGTAGCAGGAAGGAGAGGAATCCCGTTTGAAAATGTAATTCGTGCTGTTGGTTTATTGTTCATAATTTAAGATTGGGTTGTAGTCAGATTTTTCTTTTGCTTTTAGCATGCTGACCTTTTCTAAGGCTCCTTCCTATGTGTATTGGAGAAATTCACGTGTGTATTCTATCTGGTCTATCATAGTCTGCAGAATTAAAAAGCTTTGAGTAATGTCTTTGTTTACCTCTTGCTCAGTGTCAGTTTTGCTTGTGAAATTATGGAAGTGGCTGCAGACTATGTGGAGTACTGTATTGGGTACATGACTGTATGTTCTAGGTGGTCCAAACTGAGTATGTAAAACAAAACAAAAAAAAACCCCAACATTGCAAGTCTAAAGCCACAGTTGTGAACAGTCATCTGTTAACAATGTTACTAACAACTTTTGGAAATGAGGTTATGATAACTTCCTTCAAAATTATTGCAGTTTTGGGACTATTTCAGCGAAGCAAAGGGGATATGAACAGGGAAAAGCAAAAGGGTGGAGAACTTAATTCTGCAGATAAGGAGCTGTAGAGGTAAAGGTTTATATTTCTGCTTTGCAAGCCACAGCTTCATTCAGGACTCAGTAGGGAAAGCAGTAGCCCAAAGCACTCAGCCTGGGTTCAGGCTTCTTTGAGGAAACACATGGAGAAATGTCTGTTACAGCAGTGTGCTTTGCATTAACCTACAGCACTGGGGAGGTGGATGAAGAAACAGTGATACTTCAGCTTTTTTGCTGCCAAAAGGCTTTAGGAAACTGTAACTATTCCTGTGCAAACTCACTGGAATAAGGAAGACTTTGTACTTGCTTCTTGATAGGACCCATCTGTTCAACATCAGCCAAACTTTGGTTAAAATTCGTTCACAAAAATAAAATAGCTCCTCAGGATTACTGGTGTCACAACTCAAGCTCTGCTTCTAAGGGGTCAGTGGCAATACAAGCAGACTGTGCTGACTGCCCTATCTAAAATACAGCATATGTGGCTTACCCTATGATAGGTCTAACCTAAGTTAGTGCACACTGTCTCCCAAGACAAGTCCTTAAACTACCTTATGTCCTACTAAAAGACTTAACATTATTTTCAAGTTTCTCCTGCTAACTGTTTAATCAGTAGCTCTGCTTTATGTATATAATGAGGTTTTGGCACTGCAGATGCCTGAAGTTGAATGGGCCAGGTATATCTGGTTTGTCAAAATGTGGTGTAAAATTCGTTTTTGCAAGATGCTGCAACCTAGGAGCTCTCTTCTAATTTCTGTCAATTGCTGTAAATACTGAGCATAAAAGCTAAATTCAAGGTGGTATTCTTGCTATTGATGGCTTTTTTTTTTTCTATGATATCATGTGTAACCATGTCCTTACATAAACAATGTATGTGATGAGAAGGCCTGCATGGATGAACAAGGAGCTTCTAGACCAACTGAAAATCAAAAAGGAACCCTACAGAGAGTGGAAGCAAGGACAGGTAGCATGGGAAGATTACAGAGAGGTTGTCTGAGTGGCCAGGGATCAGGTAAGGAAGGCTAAAGCCCTGACAGAATTCAATCTGGCCAGGAACATCAAGGACAAGAAGAAAAGCTTCTTTAGGTATGTCAGCCAGGGAGAAGGAAGGAAATGGGAGATCTGGTTACCTGGGATGTGGAGATGGCTGAGGTACTCCATGATTTTTTTACCTCAGTCTTTGTTGATAAGGGCTCTAGCCAGATCGCCCAGGTTGTGGAAGGCAAAAGCAGGGACTGGGAGAATGAAAAACTGCCCACTGTAGCAGAGGAGCAGGTTTGGGACCATCCAAGGAACCTAAAGGTGCACAGGTCCATGGGACCCAATGAGATGCATCCATGAGTCCTGACGGAACTGGTGGATGAAGTTGCCAAACCGCCGTCCATGATATTTGAGAAGCGGCAGTCTGGAGAGGTTCCCGCCAACTGGAAAAGAGATAACATAACCCCCAGTTTCAAAAAGGGGAAAAAGGAAGACCCAAGGAACCACGGGCTAGTTACTCTCACCTCTATGCCTGGCCAGATCAGGAAGCAGATTCTCCTGGAAACAATACTAAGGCACATGGAAAATAAGGAGGTGATCAGAGACAGCCAATACAGGTTCACTAAGGGTAAATCGTGTCTGACCAATTTGGTGGCCTTCTATGATGGGGTTACAGCATTTGGTGGACAAGGGACAAGCAACTGATGTCATCTTCCTGGACTTGAGCAGAGCATTTGACACTGTCCCACACAACATCCTTCTCTGTAAACTGGAGAGGCATGGATTTGACAGATAGACCACTAGGTGGATAAGGAGTTGGCTGGATGGCTGCACTCAGAGAGTGGTGGTTAATGGCTCAATGTCCAGTTGGAGACTGGTGACAAATGGTGGAGCACCTCTCCTATGAGGACAGGCTGAGAGAGTTGGGGCTGTTCAGCCTGGAGAAGAGGAGGCTCCAGGGAGACCTCATAGCGGTTTTCCAGTACTTAATGGGGCCTACAGGAAAGATGGGGAGAGACTGTTCAGTAGGGCCTGTTGTGGTTTCAGAATAGAGGGAGGTAGATTTAGATTAGATATTAGGAAAAAATTTTTTACAATGAGGGTGGTAGAACACTGGAGCGGGTTGCCCAAAGAGGTGGTGGATGTCCCATGCCTGCAAACGTTCAAGGCCAGGCTGGATCAGGCTCTGAGCAACCTGATCCTAGTGGGGGATGTCCCTGCTCCTTGCAGGGGGGTTGGACTAGATGACCTTTGAAGGTCCCTTCCAACCTTAACCATTCTATGATTCTGTGAAATGCATCTTGGTGTGGGAATGAGTTAAGTTTTGTTCAAATGTCTGTTCTGACTTTCTGGCAAACTAGCTTTCTCATAGCTATAGAAGCAACAAAATGACCTGTGGGTTTCTTGCAGAGGATTCTAGAAGCACTTTTTGTTGTTCATTCCACATGTTGATTCAACAGTATTGTACATAATCACTCTTTTTATCTCTTTTTGAATGCAAAGATTTTCCTAATTGTGTTTTCTTGCTGTACTGCAGAACATTTATTTGCTGTAGTCTGCCTTTTTAAAAAAAAAAAAAATACAAGCAGGATTTGTACAACTGAAAGCTGAACATACCTGTTATCCCTTGGCACTGTTTCCTTCCCAGGGAGTGCTGTCCAATATCTCCTCCATCACCGACCTGGGAGGCTTTGATCCAGTTTGGCTCTTCCTGGTGGTAGGAGGAGTTATGTTCATTTTGGGATTCGCAGGATGCATTGGAGCTTTGCGAGAAAATACGTTTCTTCTCAAATTTGTAAGTAGCCTTTGCAGCTATGGCATTCATCAGTTACATAGCATAAGTCATGTTCTCTGTTCTCGCTTAACTGTGTAAAGACTTTAAAATGTCTTTTGGGGAGCCGAAGGTGTTATCTAATGTGAGAGTACTGTTCTGTGAATCACTTTTGCTTAACTCTTAACACTTTACAGCCCTTCAGTCTCTGGTGCTTACTGGTTTTTTAAGGTTCAAAACTACTGACGGTAAGAATTGTAACATGGAACTACTGCTTTTCATGTGCATATTGCCTAACATTTTGCTTTCCTGTCGCAAAAAGAGATATACATTTCTGCTGAGAATCTGCATACTGAACTTTGAGTCCCTAACAAGCTGCCTGTGAAATATGAGCAATGTAGATACACCCCTGAATGTGACCTGTGGGATTTCTGCTGTGCAATCCCCCTCATGGTACAGAGAAGATAGGACTGTTGGGAGGCGTTGCTTGCTGGTATCCTCAGTTCTGTACTGTTCAGCTGATTTGAAAGGGCTTCATTGGTTACTGTCAGTGCTGGGGTCTGAGAGGGAGAAAGGGAGGAGAATGTGCCCAAGGATAGGGAAAGAAAACAGAAGTTGTCTTCTTGACCTCTGGGCTGGACTGTTAGTTGTGGAAGGAGCTGCTGATAGGCAAACATACCCGAGTACCCAAAATGCTTTTATCTAAGTAGCCTGATCCTGTTTTTTGAAAGCTCTCCTCCTGTGAGCTTTGAAGATGAGGATAACAGTATCGTGTTCCATTTTAGATAAAATTAAAATTTATAATAAAAATTCAAGATTCTTTCCTCCACCACCCCGACTACCAGAGGTGGGCACAGCCTGGGTAGTAGTTATGTCTTCATAACTGTTAAGTGTTAATATGTACGTGAAAAGGCTTTCAGTGAAACAACTGCCTTCAAGTGACATGTTTGGCTCCCACAGACCTGTTGTATAAGGGGAAGAGGCAGTTGAGAGGTATAGTATTGGAGGCATTTATAAAGCAGCTTGGGATATTTCTAGCTTGCTCTAGTCTCGCTTTAAAAACAAAAAAATAGGGAGGGGGTGGAAGCTGTTGTAACACTTTTTTTTTTCTCCTCTTTTTTTGCTTGTCTTAGCTTGCCTATAATGAACCCATCTACTGTACCAGAAATAGCTTCCTATACAGCAGCTGCAAGAGAAATTAAAAAGGCCTCTGAACAAACACAGGGAGCATATTAAAATGAAACTCAAAGGCGCAGTTGCAAAAGGGATGGACTTCCAGTATACGAGGACCCCTGTGTGTTTTAAAACAGTGTAGACTCAGTGGAGATGCTTAGAGAAAGTGGCAGATCATTAGTAATGCCTTTGGCATCCATTGCATTTGCATTAATCATAGCAGCCTCATTTGGCTTTAATGTGGATGTGAGTCATTCCATAGACATTCTGCTTCAACTTAGTCATCAATTAATTTCTGCTGTTACCAATTTTTGCTTTATCCACTTAGGCAAAGCTTTACTAATGAGAGTATCTAAAGAAAAATTCATTTAGAAAGCATTTCATTGGCACTGTTGGTTGTTTATTTGTTTGAAAATGTGCCTGTGTAGAAATTTAAGCTGAGTTTTCAGAGGGCTCTAGAGGTGGCAAGTTTTCTGTTGAAATTTACAGTGAATTCTCCTGGGGCCTCCTTGAAAATTCCAGTGAAATGTCCAAAATTTGAATCCATTGGCATTTTTATTATTTGTTAAAATAGAATTAAGATTCCTGTCCCACAGCTCTAATTAAAAATGATGTATTTTTAATTTAAAATTTCCTGTGTGCTGGAATTTCTTGAACTTGCCCTGAAATAGATAAAGCCCTAAAACTGGACGTAATTGTGAGCATTGAAAGGGAAGTTTTTGGCCATAAAGCAAATTAATCTTAGCCCTTTTATTTTTCTTCACAGTTTTCTGTGTTTCTTGGAATTATTTTCTTCTTGGAACTCACTGCTGGTGTTCTAGCATTTGTTTTCAAAGACTGGATAAAGGACCAGCTGTATTTTTTTATAAACAACAACATCAGAGCATACAGAGATGACATTGATTTGCAAAACCTCATAGACTTCACACAAGAATATGTAAGTTGGACTATGTTTATTTTTTTTTGTTAAACTTACTTTAAAGAAATACTCTATTTTTTTACTTACCATCTGTTTGGTGTCTTCAAGGAACAACAGAAATACTCTAGCATATAGTACTTTTGGATATATATATGTATATTTCTCTTTACAGAAGTTCTGAAAACACACAGCACCTGTGATAAGTGGCTTATTTGTTGATGAGCAAAACAAGCTGGAGAGTTGGGGTGACTTATTCTTGAAGACTTATAGATAGTGTGTCAAATAATACAAGTTAACCATCAGTTAAACATCAGAAGCTGATGCGTCTTTGTGTTCATTTTTTCGAGCATATTCCATATGTGTATGAAGATATTTTAGAGTTATGGAGGGGAGAGGTGTTGAAAATATTTTATAGTAGGAGCTATAACATCAGTTTAAAAAAATTAATTATTTTCTAAGCTTAATTTGTTTCTGAGGTGAATGTTGGTGTTGTTTTAGCAATGTTACAGGTGCTATACCTCTAATGTTGCTTGAAATAGGGATGAGTGTGTGCATGGAAACTGTTATGTGGCTAACGCTGCATACATTTGGCTTTCATACAGCTTAAAAGAAGCAGCCTGTAAGCTATACCACACTGCAGAGTGGCAGAGATGTTTAGCTGGTCTGAGGAAAACTACCGTGTTATTTCTTTTCAAGTAGACTTAATGCAATTAGCCTAACAAATTGGGCAACTTATAAAGTTCTCATAGGAAATATCTAAATTACGCTACATCTGCACTTGGAAGGAGAGATGTACAGGTTAAACTCTGTAATTTGTCAGTGTGTGTAAAGGAGTCTTGCACTGACTTTTGCACGCAAGTTACTTTGCCAGTACCTTCGTGCTCCACTACTCAATTCTGGCCTGTGTTGATGAACTCCTCTTTGAATTTGGCCCTGTGTAGCTAACATGGTGAAGTGTTGGTTGAAATAATGTTTACTAATTTTTGTACATTCTGCAATTAATTCAATTCAGTGTTTAATGCCTTGGGGGGAAAAATGATGAGTGAGTAACAGGATGTGGATTCTTGCACTGGTTTGAATCTTGTCCAGTTGGGAGAAGGTCAGAGGTCACCACAGTCTGAAAGCAGTGGTCCGCTTGTATGCCACCAAAAGGCAGGCACTACAAAAAACTTACTCTCCTAACTGGATTAGCCGTCTTGACAGATAAGTCAGGGACAGCATGAGTCTGGAGACCAAGCTATTTTTTCAGCTAGTAGAGATAATGCTTGAAGACAACATGTTCAGGTATTGCAGAGGGAGCTGTGCTACATCTAGAAAGAGAGAATTGCCATTACAATGCTTTAAAAAATGTGATTTGTTTGGGTTTTAATTTTTTTTTTAAGCTGACAGATGGATTCATTAGCTCCTTAAATGCTGTAAACCATCAGTGCTCCACTGATCTGTAGTCCGTTCTTTGTATGTTCAGCAAGTTTTACCAATTCTTTGTGTGTTCAGCATGTTTTGCCAGAAACTAAGCCTACCAATTTGGCATATTTACCTTTTGAAGGATTCTGCCTGCCTTCAGGACAGATGTTACTTGTGCAGCATGTGATGCTCAGGAAACAATGTAATCATACTGTTTGATGTACAGCCAGGCAAAGATTCCCCCAAACCTCAAAAGGAGTAGCTATACCCGAAGTGTAGCCCTTGGAGCTGATTAGTTTTGTTGAGAACCCAGGGCACATAAGGCTGGACAGAGTATCATACTCTTGGCTATACTGTCCCTGAGGCCTGAGCAACGCTGTGGTACTGTGTAGGCTTATCAGCTCACACCATGGGTTTCTCTCCAGAGAGCAGCCTTGCAGGGTGTGAACATAACTTTAATCACATTATGATTTTAGAACAACTTACAGGTTTGGAGTGGTCTTAAAAAAACCAAAACAAACAAACAAAAAAAACAAAAAAAACCCAAACAAAAAAACACCCAAACAAACAAAAAAAAACCCAACAAAACCAAGCCAGCTTCAATTAAACCAGAGGGAATCTCAGATTTTGTTTTGAAAGCCAGAGGGAAACTGACAATGATGATACATGTTACTAATGCTGATATTTGTTTGTTCTGAAAGTCAAGAAACTCTCCTTTCTTTGTTCTAGTGGCAGTGCTGTGGGGCTTTTGGAGCTGATGACTGGAATCTTAATATTTACTTCAATTGCACAGATTCCAACGCAAGTCGAGAGCGCTGTGGTGTGCCATTCTCTTGCTGCACTAAAGACCCTGCCGTAAGTGACAGTCAAGAGGGTAGAATGATTCTGCTGTTCCAATTTTGAATAACTAGAAGATTTTTTTTTTTTTCTTTTTCTGGAAGTCATGCAAGATCATTACCTTCTCACCAACCGGTATTTTTTTTTTGTAGTTGCAGCTCAGCTTAACCACTAACTTTTCTGCAGTCAGCAAAAATCCTGAGCTAATTTAAGTCTTCATTGTATGCTGTTTGCTGCTTTTCATTAGAATGAGAGAACCCCAGGTTTGGCTGAACATACATGTATCAATTTTAGCAAGTACAAAAAGCAGAAGCCCTTAATGAGTTGAAGGATATGAGCTTTCAGTTGAATATCATCAGGATATTTAATTTGCTGTCTTAAAGAACAGCAGCTCTAAGATCAAACACTAAAGCAGGTATTACTCATTATTTAATGCAGTGTCCAAAGGTTGCAGCCAGTTTGGCCCAGTTTGTGCTAGGTATGGTGACGAATGGCAGTCTGTGCTCTGAAGAATTGACACATGTTTGCATTAGAAACTTGAGTTGGGTATGGACATCTTTACACGCTCTTTTTTTTTCCCCTTTAAAACTCCTGCTTGTCCTACAGTGACCTGAAATGAGACTTGAAAGGGCAGAAATTGTTTGAGGGAACAGCTTTGGATGATCAAGCAGAAAATGTTGGAACCGTGCATTACTAGTATGGACATGATCAAGAATGAAGGATAAAGTGTAGGGAAGTAGTTCACTGACAGTGAAAGGCTTGGGATAGGGATGAGCGTGTGCATGGAAACTGTTATGTGGCTAACACTGCTTACATTTGGCTTTCATACAGCTTAAAAGAAGCAGCCTGTGAGTGCTTGTGTTATCTAGTACTTCACCTGTGGCTTTTTCTTCACCTGGAGTGACTTACAGACTTGAATGTATGAGTCTGTAGCACTGACTGAAGTTAGGCAAGTTGCCAACAGGCACTTCAGGTGCTTCCTGCCTTGCTAATGCAATGCAGTTGCTGCTCCCAGCATCCAGTCACTAGTGCTGCTCTCCCCCTCTCCTGCTAATGCACTGCCATTTGCACAAGCTGCATTCTGGTTCCTCTGCAGTGAACGTGTCTTCACAGTAGTTTGAATCTCTCCCACAAGCACTTCTGAAAATGTTTTAATGAAATATTAAAATAAAATGGAAAGTAGGTTAGGCTCAAGCATTGCATTATGCTTAGGATTCCCCTTACTGTTTGCCCATCTGCCCACCCACCCACACAGAGAGGTCATCACAACCCAGTTTTAACAATATAGTTGTTATGAAACCAAACCAGTGACAGCAGTACAAGGTAATCCTATAAATACATAATCCACGCTGAGGTTCTCTCTCTCTGTCTTTGAGTGTATGTGGTTATACAGTTTCTTAGGGGGTGATACAGCAACCAGAAATTTAAACCTAAGTTTCATTCATTGTAGGGAAGCAACACGCTTAATTGCTTTTAAAATAAAGACTAAAAATAATAATGTTTCTAAAAATATTAGAAGTCATGTGTGTAATGGATATAATTGTAACCAAGCTGTGACTGGTTCAATTACAGTGATAAACACAGGTTTGTTTTGTGGAAAAGCAAATTTGTCCCTTTTGGAATTAGGATGCAGTGTTGGACTGATGCAAAAAGTTATGTGGATGCTTTATTGAACAGGACTTTTAGTTTAGCTTGAATCAGGAAGTGGTAAGTTTAAGGTAGGCCAAAATAAGTCTCCTTTAAAATGAATTTGGACTCCTGTAGTTCACTTTGCTGTAGTTTATCAGGTTGAAATGTTCCAAATTCCTGAACAGGCAAGGCCTAGAAAAGTGGATTTATTTCCATTTCATTCTTCATGCTTTCTTTTGGTTAAAAAATTCCAAGACTAAAGGCAGTAGTCACTGATGATAAAGCAAGTAGGCATTCAGTACAAAGAAGAAAGCTTAAAATTCCTCTGCTGGAATCTTATCTACTTTTACAGCCTTGAAGTGCGTGGCACTGTTATATTGTAGATCCTGGAACAGAAGCTTTCATATCGTTAAAAGACAGAAATTGCTTAAATCTTAAAGGTCCATTGAAGGAATCCAGCTTGGACAACTCACAGGATGTGACCTGTTGATGTACTTCCTGCAAAGGAAGGAAACACTTAAAGGAGCTTTTAACTACTGATAGGAGGAGATACTTTTTTCTGTATGGCTGCTATTTAAAATCTATTTCTCTGCTGGCTGCCATTCTCACTTCCCACAAGTTGATTAAATTGTGATGTTCAGTACACCTAGCTACTGAAAACCGGATTGATTTTTCTCACTTCCTTGAGTAGTTCCTTCTGCTCACTGTTACTATATAAGCCATAACTTAATATTTTGCTGCCATTGTGGCTGATGCCAAAAGTAGTTGCTTCATTTTATTGCCCTGAAATAACGCTGTATACAGAGTAAATGCAGCTTCAGCTTCCAATGAGTAGCACTTGTTCGCTAGGAGAAGTCTGCCATAGCCTATTTTATTACCTGTGCTTTGGAAGTACTAAAGCAGAGACAGTAGGAAAAAAATAACCTCCTTTCCCAATGGTATCAAGCTCCTGTAAGAAAGACTAGGCAGTAAGAACTCATTATGCCATTACTTCTTTCTCCTCCCTAGTTTTTTGAAAGGAACTAGGTACTTTATATATTTCTACAGACATCCTTGGTAAGAACTTGCAGCTTCTGCAACAGAACTGCCCCTTCTCACCTCTTCATGCTGCACAGACTGAATTCTGAAAATGTTAACCGTAGTCTTGGCATATTTTTCAGTATAGACAAAACCTTTTCGGCAGAAGGTTCTTTCACTTCAAATAGATGTTCCCTAATCCCTTTACTCTGACGTCTGAATGCTTGCATCTGGGACATGGAGTTCACCCAGGTGGAGGGCTGGATTTCCCAGCTTGCTGCCCTGAGAACTGGAATTATTTTTTGACCATGTGCTTTTGTTTGTTGCAAATAATTAATAGCGCTGAATGGAAGAGGAAGGGGTTTTTAAAAAGCAATATGGTAACCAAAATTAGCGTGACTGTCTTACTACATGCAAGGCTAACTCTGAGGAGCTGGGAGAGGGTGTTTGGGAGACACTTCACTGATTGCCTCTCATCTGTCTCTCTCTCTCTCTCTCCTAGGAAGATGTTATTAATACTCAGTGTGGCTATGATGCAAGGCAAAAACCAGTAAGCAATTTTTTTTTTTTTTTTTTTTTTAAATGTGGTATGTTAAAGATCTGAATCTGTCTTGCAAGAGCAGGTTATTCTACTGCTGGGATGGTTGAATGTAATGATCTCTGTTTTCTTCCCTCTTCTCCTTGGCAGGAAGTTGATCAGCAGATTGTTATCTACACTAAAGGCTGTGTCCCTCAGTTTGAGAAATGGTTGCAGGACAATCTTACCATAGTTGCTGGTATATTCATTGGGATAGCATTACTGCAGGTAAACATCATGTTCCCTGTAATGAATTACACAGAAGAGTAACAGATAAATAGAATATATGAGGCAGGAACTGCCTGTGAGAAGTGGAAATACAGTGTCAGTTGCACCTAGAAATATGATGTCCATTAGGTTTTAGTGAGGGGAGCTAAATGCATGAGGCTTTCTTTGTGTTAAGGAGTATTTAATTTTTATCTATAAGGATGCATTCTTTTCTTTTCACCTGTTTGCAAGTCAAAACCTACACTCTGTGTTAGATAAAAATTAAGTAGAGATTTTTAAGCCTATACAGAGCTACTGTTTCTGATGGCGCTTAAATGAGCAGTGAAAAGCCTTTACAGTTGCTTTTGTGAAGAAAGTCTAGAACTGTTCAATTTCCTGGAACCCAGTGGCACTATAAAAATACTTACAAGAGGTTTTTTTATATTCTTCCTTCTTCCCACGCTTACTATCAATTTGATTTCTAACTTTCTGTTGTTTGTTTTCAAATCAAAGTTTTGTATAACCTAAGGAGTTTGCCTGTGTGAAAAGAGTTGTCCGATGCTCCAAATGAATGAACTGTTGTCTCTTCCAGATATTTGGGATATGCTTAGCCCAGAATTTGGTTAGTGACATTGAGGCTGTCAGAGCCAGCTGGTAAAACTGCTGAAGTAACCACAACAAGACACTGGACAACCGAAACCCTCTGAAACCTTCAGTGTGTCGCTCCGACACCAAGCTGTATGGACATGGGTGACAGGGAAGCCTTCTCTCCCAAGTAGTCTCAAGTCTAAGTTCCTGATATTGCAGTGAACTCATGTTTCTTTGGAGTGGAGGAGAGAAGAGTGGGCTATTTAAAATCTGCTGCTCACTGACAGTTTTTTATTTGTTTGTTTGTTTTAAACCACCAGTTTGAAAGCTGTTGAGCCATGAATCTCTACTGTATTCTTGATCCTGAGTAACAAGTGGACACTTTTTATAAATTGGTGTATTCAGTGGGACAGAGCTGCATTGTTATAGTCTGTGGATATGCTGTTTATTCTTCGTATCATGAGCTCTTCGATAGCTGCCAAATATTCCTGAGACGTTCCCTCTCCTCACCAGTCTGTAGAGGAACAATCTTCTTGTTTTCACAGCTAAACACAGCTACAGGTCTAAATCCATCAGGAAGCAACTTTCTATGCATCTATTGTACAGTAAAAAAAATTGTTTTTAAAGCAAGGGAAATTTTTTTTTTTACGCAAGCTTCCAGCCATCTCCCTGGAGTACTTTGAGGTTGGAATCAGCAAGCTTACAGGGAGAATTGCCTAATTTTATCAATATCTTTCTTCCTTTCTCCACCCTTGTATGAAGGGAAAGGAGTTTTATATTTGACAAACAGTGGTTGTAGAGCCTTTGGTTGCTGCCATACCTTAGGACATCAGTCTCTTAAGGCAAGGATGAGATATAACTGTATAAATGTATGAAAGAAGTGTGGATGTTGGGTCCAAGTGAATAATATTATTCAAAGAATGAATTATATATTAACTTAAAAAATCAAAATGTATGTATCTGATATAGCTAAATCTTTTGTTTCTCTGGAATTTAGTGTAACCTAATGTATTTGGGGATCTCACTAATATTAATGCTTTGATATACTTGTGCAAAGTTTCTTTTAAGATAATTCCTTGTTCTGTTCCTAGCTAAGGCTTGGTCTTCCTTTTTTTTTTTTTTTTTTTTTTTTTTCTTTAATTCCTTTTACTTGCATGAGCTGTGGAGTAAGAATCTGTGACACACCAGTGCTTTAAATCTGTGCATATGTTTTAATACGATCTAATCCAAACTTATTTATTGCTAAATGCATGTGATTATGGAAAGATCATATCTCATTTCCTCGAAAGTTGGAGAGAACAGCTTTTGCCAGAGTAAATGCTTACCTCCAGTGAACAAATCCTTGCTATGGAGATGTGTCTCCCTTTGTTGCTCTAAATGCAACAAAAAGCTTTCTTGAAGCAATGGAATAAAAGTTTTGAAATAGAAGCTGGTATTAGGATCAGCCAAGACAGACTCTTTTGAATTGGACAAAAGAGAGTAGAATTTGGAATAAAAGCACAAGTAGTGGAAGAAGAATTAGACGAGACTCCATCTAGCTTAGAGGTTTTGATTCATTCTTCTTCACTAGTAATAGTGAACTTACAAATGTGACCATGGCCTAGGTAGCTTGCACTTTGTACAAATCTAGCTTTTGTTGTATGACCCTTCTCGGTATCTGCAGAGCCAGTCCTGAAAGCTGTGAGCTCTCAGCTCCTGCTTTGCTCAGGTAGTGGCAAAGGGTGTGTAGCACCACTTTGTAAGAGCTTAGCATCTTTCTGAGGTGAGTTTCCTAAAATGAAGTATGCGGAGTAGAAGAGATGAATGCATTGCTTTCAAAGCTTCCCTGTTCTGGGGGATGGATGGAAGGCTGATATGATGCCCTATTAAGGTCCTTTCTAGTCCTATGACTTTTAAAAGTATATGTACCCTTGCACATTTTGCCTTTTTGTGCTTTAGTCAGCCATGGTTTTTGCCCCTCTGAAGGCTGTTGGTAGGCACACTGGTGCTCCACAGATGCCGCAGACAGTCCTGTTGTCCTCCTGTCTTGGAGCATTACCTCATCCTCTCTGGTTAACTCCCACTGACTGGCTCTGAATCAGGCAGCCTCTATATCCTTTGGTATCTGCTGTTAAAGGCCAGTCATGACTCAGAGTAATTTTTTTTTTAAAGCCTTCAAAAGCAATTATAATTCACTGTCCTTAATAAAGTTGGTTCCACCTCACTACAGTGTTATGTTTTTCTTAGCCACTCCTCAACTGGAGGAATTACTAGTGTTTATTTTCCCCAAAAGGACACACCACTTTGCCTGATAGCAGCAGAACAGACAGATCATCAGCCCAGTGTTGCTGCACTGAGACAAAATGGTGTGCGGAGAAGTCAGGGCAGCGTGGTTGAGGAAGTAACCCCTCCACCCAAGAGCCTTGATTGTGACCCAGCACTTAGGAGAAAAAGCCTACAGAAACATTCCTTATTGCCACTGATCTTGAATACTGCTGTTGCTGCTGTGGGCTTCTGAAGACAACTTCAACTTCATTCTTCCGCTTGAATTTCTGCGGTTGTACTGTATTGGCCTTCTGTCTTGTCACGCTGTTCTCTGAGTTCCAGTCTGCTGGACGTGCTGTTGGCAATGTCAGACTGATAGGAAGGTAAACGCTCTGAGGTGAGCAAATTTTGTTCTCACTATGTGCACATGTACACACGAATGTGCAACATTTCTCCTGAGTCCCAGAATGACTGACTGTTCTTATAAAAACCACTAAACTTATTTTTCTAGAGCATGTCTTTATTGCTGCAGATCCTCCCCTCTTCCCTGCTGCCAGGAGATACTCTTATTTTCCTCGTTTTTGCAGTTGTTTGATGGATGCATACTGAGTGTTCAGGATTAGCTGTCTATATTGGACATTTAAAGCCCACATTTTTTTTTTGTCTACAAATCGGGTAAGATGTCCTAGAAATACCCCATCAGCAGCTACTCAGCAGCTTAGGTGTCCAGTTTGGAAAGCTTGTGGAAGGCCTTGGAAATCAATCTATTGTCAAAGCCTGCCAAGTGCAAGCAAGCTTTCTTCCAGAAAACTTTGTGAAAACTTAGGTGAGCTGCAACTAGAGCACAACTGCTGGCTGCGTGGGCTCGTTTTCTCAAGCAATAAGATATGGTAGGCAGTACAACTTCTTGGCAATTTCCCGCCTGCCTGGTGTGGTGGTGGGGTAGATGTGAGTTCAAGAGGTCAGTCTAATTATCTTTAGTGTGCAGTAGTTGTTCAGAAATTTCTTATCAGGCTGATGGCCCTTGTGGAGTGTGAAGCAGCTCGGTTTGCTGGGTGATTCATATGGGATGGTGGCATTGCTAACAAGGGGTCTGGTAGCTTCAGCAGTAGCCCTGGCTTTAAAGCTGTTTCCAAATTCCCCACTGACCCTGGCCAAAGGGCATCACAGTCCTTGCTCCTCTGCTTTCTAAATACTCTCCATATTCACGGGCCGTTCTGTTGTTTGAGCTCTTTTTTTTTTTTCCGCCTTTTTTCTTGTCCTTTTTTTTTAATTAATAGCCTAAATACAAATGTTTGATTTGATCTGATTTGTCTCTGTGTGTCTGTTTAAGTAGCAGTAGGCTCTCTTTGCTTCAAAATCCATAATTTTGATTGTGCCCCTTAAAGCTGTGGAGGTGCTTGCTCCGGTGTGTTCTGTGCTGACAGCCGCCTTCTCTGCCCTTTGAGAGAGAAGCTAATTGTAGTTCTGGTGTGTAAATAGTGTTTGAAATGTAAATAGTAGCATGCAGATTAAATGATTCTTGCACATGACTGCTTTTCACCCTAAAAGTGTTTATTACAGAAAGGCAAGGTGGCCACCGCGAGAGCTGGGTGGAAACTGGCCCCGAGGCGAGGCGGGAGCGCTTCGGTCGCCTGTCCTCTACTGTCTGCCAGCGACCTGCAGCGGGCACCGGGGGCGGTGGAGCCCCGGCAGCCGGCCCGGCTCCGGTTAGTCGCAGGACCTGCCTGGCCTTTTCCCTTTGCTACCTGGCATGAGAAGAGCATTAGCCTGTAAAAAACGGAGGGTGGGAGCCGGCACCCCCTACCACTTACGGGAGGTTGCCATCACTTGCGGCAGGATTAAACATGGTGCTATAAGAACTGTCCCGGACGTTAATCTGTGTTTTTACTACTTTAGAGATGCCCTTGGTAAAATGGATTTTGATTAATAATGTTGGTTGCAAGAGAAACTCTCGTGTGAATTTTTGATTGTTTTCCTTCTTGCTGTGCGTGCCTTTTGCGTGCATTGAAAGGGCAGTTCTGCAAATACCTAGGAAGGAGACTAGATCTCAACAGGTGTCAAGCACTGTTGAAGGTTCCAGTTCCTCCCTCCCATTCTTGATTTCTCTCTGAAGCTTTTTCAGATATCTGTAATTGGTCATGAAACTGTCTAAAGCAAACAAAACGAAACTACTCTGTTGGATCTGTTGGGTACCATTACCATCCATTAACTACCAAAATTTGCCACTTGAAGAAAAGAAAGGGGAGGGGGAAAAAAACCCCAATGTTTCCCTTAACATGCAGTATAAAAATAAGTGTTGTGACCACTAGCGTGCACCAGGCAGCACTGCTGGCTGTCTTTGTGTTTTGGCAATATACACGTGTTAATAAAAAGCTCCATCCGTATGTGTGTTCATGATCATGCTGTGTACATAGTAGAGACGGACCTGATGCTACCTTGAGCTCTGTCGAGACTGGGATTTGGGTTTTGTGACTCAGACCTGTCTCCGATACATGTATTCCAGATTAGTTCCAACTGAATCTCTCCCTCTGGTTCGTCCTGGGGTGTACGGCAAGGTGTCGATATTTACCCTTTGTGTATCATTCCTTTTTATACGAATGTATTCTCTTGTGTTCCTTTTTATCAGTTGTAAAATTGATTGTAAAAGCCAACTACACTTACTGATTGAAAGTATTGCTATAACAGAACTGCATGCCCAGTAGAGTTTGACTTGAGCTTTAGTTTTCTGGTTTTGGACTGGTTACCTTCAGTCTAGGAGAAAAGCATAGATCAGGTGCATAATGTATTACTTGTCATCTTTAGCGTTAGACTGTGGTATTGTATCACATGCTGATCTCAATGGATGTAACTGGAGTCTACTTAGGAAGTTAATGCAACTTCCTGGTAATTCATTTTAAGCTATTGAAAGTGGTCTTGATCATGCTACTTGTGTTCTTGGGTTTTTGTTTTTTAATAGAGGCATTTTTTAGGAATGTTTTAATACACTTATGATGGACAATACAATAGTTTTAATAGTTGTGCAGTATTCTGTATTTACTTGAAGTAAATCATTTTATATGCAATTTGTTAGATAATAACAATTTTATAAATAAAATTGCGTGAAATACGATGTTGCGAATGTGTACTTTTGATGTAGCACTAACACTAATGGTACAAAGATATGTTCATGCAAAGCTCCTCCAGGAAAAGACCCCCTGCCTGCCCTCTCCCTAACTAATGAGAAAATAAGCCCCCAAGTCTCTCATCTACATAATTAAGTCACAGAACACATTATCATGCCGCCAGCGGCTGGCCTTAAATGAATAATAAGCTAGTACGGGAAGAGCACATCCCCACATGAGGAGATCCTGTACCTGCTGTCTGCTGTTGTTGAAGTCTCTGGCTAACGAACACACTCTGCTTCTCTCTGACAGGTTGTTGGTGTTCCTCAGGCTGCTGTGGCTGCCGGTTAGTCCAGCTGTTGGAGCTCTCCCCATAACTATTTTAGTGACCCTGAAGTGTTCAGAAGTTCTGCTTTGCAGGGAGCAGCACAAAGGGGATTTGTCACGACTTAATTAAACTTTCGTAAAGGCAGGTGGGATTTTCACTTTTCTAAGCGCAACACGTCCTTAAACAGAACTAGTGAGAGCTGGCTTATTTTATTGTGCGGGTAAAAATGTCTTGGGCGTGTTTAGATGGAGGTGGAAGCAGTCCAGTTTTTTAGTATTTCAAACACTGTAGAAGAAGCTAATCCAGTTCAGTATCTTA
This sequence comes from Chlamydotis macqueenii, assembly GCF_036417535.1. NCBI lineage: Eukaryota > Metazoa > Chordata > Aves > Otidiformes > Otididae > Chlamydotis > Chlamydotis macqueenii. The sequence continues at coordinate 29,162,424 of NC_141559.1, forward strand.
AACCTACAGTTTTGTCCACAGAACACCACTGTGACTGATTTAAAAGCCTGTCTCTATATCCAAATTGAAGTTCAATGACATTTGCATATTTCAGCCATATACGTGTATTTATGTGCACATATGGAAATGACTTGGCAAAATAAGAATGCAAATACAGAGGCCTGGAGTGGGGAGGGAAGAACAAAAGTCAACCAGAAAGAAGCAAAGTTGAGGGCATTGCCTAAGCCTTTGCAACATGTAATGGATGTGGCACACTTGGGTAAGCCATTTTCACGATGGAGGGGGAGACTAGGAGTGGCTACTGGCATTGTCAAACTCCTGACAGACTCGCATATTGTTTCTTGAAGTTGTGGCTAGTTACCAATTCTAGGACTTCTGAAACAAATGACCTTTTCTGGGTCTCGTGGTCTCATCTGACCAATGGGTCTTCTGGATTCAAGGCCCATATTGTTGGGGTTTGTGCCTTACACAAAGTGAAACTTTTCCTTATATTTCCACATTATGAAATGTAAAAACATGTGTGTGCTTTTTATCTTCCTGACTGGTGTGATGCTTGGTCTTGCAAAAGTCTGACGGATGCAGACAAACGTAGCGCACCGGGTACTGCCTGCCCTGTGCAGTGTGGCAGCAGTGGTCTTTTTAACTTGATTTGCTGTGGCAGCAGACAAATGAAAAGGCCCCATCACCATCATAAAAATAGCCTGGGCAGCAGATTGCAAGTTTTGCTTAGATACAAGCTATCTACTAAACATCTCCTCGGAACTATTGTCAGCAATTTCAATTCAGTTGACTTCAGTCAAGTGAGCAGTGAAATGCATGATAGTAATGTCCGTAGATACCGTTTCTCTTATTAAAAGAAGCTCAGAGGATAAATGATTTACCAGCTACGTAGAAAGGACCTGCAGGCTGCAGCGTGCCTCAGAACAGCACTGCATTTGTGTGGATGGATACAGTCTCTTCAACGACCTTCTGCTACTGCGACACACACCTATCTTTGCCCTTACGCAGACTTTCCTTAGCACAGATTTTATCTAGCAATGTAATGTTACTTGATATTCCATCCAGGGAAACCATCTGCAAGTAGGATACCAGCGTTAGTCTTTGTGCTTGCTGTGGCAGTGATATTCCTAATAAAAAAAATTGTGATAAGGATATGGCTAATGCTTAACCTGAGGTCCCGTTAGACAACCAGGTGAATGGGAATTTTGTCAGTGTCACAGCTTATGTGAGCACTTGCAGCTTGTACTGATGTCAAAAGGAGTAGTCTCTTTCTAGAAGCAGGTAAGTAAGTGATAACTGGTCTTTCAAATGTATTTTGGGATCTTTTTAAATCAATGGAAACTGCTTCCGTGCCTGAGAGAACGTGCGCTCTCGTGGGTCCATTATGAACTGTGATTGCCAGTTTACATTCAGCAGTGTCGAGTTTCTGTGTTATTCAGAGCGTGATGTCGTGGGGTCCTGGTCTGTCTTCATAGCTTTACGCTCTGTCAGTGCCTTTATTCCACTATTACTGGCAAATGTTTTTCGAATGTTTGTGTGTGGTTTTTTGTTTTTGTTTTTTTTTTTTTTTTTTAAATAAGAGGCTCTTGTACAATTTAGTGTTAGAGGCTTTTTCCGTGTGTTCCTGCCACTGGATTAAATGAACATGGTATCTCTGCTTTGTGAATGCTCCTGTAGCATCTGCTGTGTTTTGGTAATTTCAGAGCTTAAACTGACTATTTGAGGTAAGTTTCTTTTTCTACCTAGCTTGTGTACATAATCCCTTTTGCATCATGACTGGTATGTTCCCATCACAGTGTCCGTGGGATAGCCAGTGGTTTCATGGAGCTGGGAAGTGAATTTGAGAAGGTCAAAAGCAGTGGTTTTCCAGCCACGCGGCATGAGATTGCATGGGTGCTTGGCCTCTGGGTTTGCCTCTTCTGCTGATAAACAAGACTGAAACGTCTGAGTCTGGCAGTTCAGCACTGGGAGTGTCGAATTTGCTTTAAAATGTTATAGATCGTAGATCTTTGTGCATTGTGGGCTTGATCAAGCTAGATAATGGTATCGCGTAGTCAAAACTAACACGTGCTGGCTTGCTGGAAACTGCTATCCCAGCTGCTGTTTTGCCAAAGAGTTGTTTGATGGTTTGCTCCTGTTATGGCATGTTGCAAACCTAAAAAAGAGCGGCTGTGAGATAAGATGCTTTTAAACTGCCGATTTCCCAACTCCTTTACCTAGGAAAGGAGAAAAAGGAAGATTCTCACATGCTGCATTTCTCACTCAATGGGGTTCTGTTGAAAAGCTGCTGCAAGATATGCCTTTAAAAATCCATCTACAAAAGAAAAAAAAGCTGTGAACAACCACCCAGGCAAGCCCAGCAGCACTCATACCCACATGGCTTTATGGAATAAGGATTGTATAGTGTATTCCTATTAAAACACACGATTGTTAACCACACAGTGCCTCTGTGTGAGCACACACAGTGAAAGGGGTTGGAATTGTTTCCTTTGTATTCTTCAAGTGAAAGGCAGTGATTTGCATCGGGGCCAGAGCCAGGAACAAAAAGGGCTCCTCACCAGTGCGTGGTGGTGCAGGCGCGGCTTCTGCGTGTGATTACAAAAAAAGGAGAAACCACAGGATAAAGTGAGAGCACTGAAATTTTATTTGTTACCTCTAGGTACCACGAGTTCGACATTAATAGGCAAGACCAGTGAATGAGCAGCAGTACATTGCGTTCAAACCTGAATCTCCAAAGCACCAAAAATGGAGCTAGATTTACTTCTTAATTCTACAGCCAGCACACTAGCCTGGACTTGCTGCATCTTGTACTGTCCCTAATTTAGTAGTACATTGTTATGCAGTTAGGGGGCGTGAGGAAAGTCATTGTGTAGTACCACTTCTACGTCATCATAGGACTACAACATGCACATTCTACTATGTGGCCCAAGCAACAAGAATACAAGTAGAACAGTTACGGGTGGAGACAGGTTCATGTTAACACCACCTATGAATTTGTAGAAACCTTTTTGGATGGGTACCTACAGCAGTTCATCAATTTGTGTGGGAACATTACACGCATGCACAAGTGATACAGTGGAAAACATAGCAGGAGTGGCAGCAGGACGCAGGACAAAGGTGAAATCTGTGATGGGATGCACTGGAAACAAGACCTTCCTCAGCTTTCTACAGCAAGTCTCTGCTCTGTTAGCGAGGCCTGCTGGGCAACAGTTTTGTTCTCATGGCTGCGCAGTTTTGATACGACTTCTAGAAATGCCATGCTCTGCACTTCCTTTTGAAGAGGTTCTGGAAAAAGAAATAGTAAAAGAAACGGTGCTTTGTATGAGATGGGCAAAAGAACAGGAAAGCTTGGCAAGTGTGAGAAACTTTGCTACTGAACCCTGTACACACATAGGCACACAAATGTGTGTGCATACATAATTTATTTTTTTGAATTGCTTTTGAGGATGGAGAGAAAACTTTCCAGGGCCTGGGGCATACATGGACTCCATGGATTTCAGGTAGAGATTAAATGAAGCTGCTGCATAGCAGTTAAGAAAATCCAGCTGGATTGCCTTGCAAAACAGATGCTTAGGAGTATTTTTAGTGAACATCTTCTTCTTTATTCCTTAAACTAGACTGACCAACTGAGCTTGCCTTGAAAGCGTCCCTGTGTCATTTGTCTGTATCAAATCAGCTCTGGTTGTTTGTGTTGGGTGTGAAGTGGGCGAGATGATTCTTTAATGGCTCTGTCACCGCTTGGTCACTGTTAGCTGTCCGCTTACAATTCAGCTCTGAAATGAATACAACTACAACACGTGGTGCGTTGCCCACCGCTGTGCATGCATATACAGCACTTACTTAGGTTTTAATCGGAACTGAGAAACCCTTTTATGATTTTGATCCTGGATTGCACTGTACTTTGTATTAAAAAGGAAAGGTCAGGAAAAACCCATAAAATTGAGCCATCTCTTAAAAAATTTAATGAATTTTTCTCAAAGCCCTGTACTCTAGACATCTCACAGTTGCAATCTAAAGCAGCTGCTTTTGTTTCGTGCCCTGTTCAGACCACTCCAGTGAACTTCCACTCAGCAACAAACACCTACATATATTTTTGCTTCCCAGGTGCTGCCAGGGGCCTAATCCCTGAGCCTGAGCTTCCCAGGAGAAATCCCAACCATCTGTTTCAGATTAGCTATGCTGTATACTATGCATCTTTTTTTTTTTTTTTTTTTTTAATAGAAGGCTTTGACATTCGTTTCCCGTCCTACCTACTTTCTTGTTCACATGTTTTCAGCTTTCTTGCAGTTTAACCCCTACCACGTAAGAGCTGGGAACTCTCACACTGCTGTGCCCCTGGGAACCTGCATATACAGAGCGGTATCAGCGAAGCTGTTGAGGTGGTTATGCTGTGTAAGCGCTTTCAGCTCTCTTTCTCCTTCTGAGATATCATTGTATTTAAGCAGGTGTTACTGAACTGAATTTCAGGAATTTACTGTGCTTTACTCTGGCTGTATAGTTCTGCTTAACATCCAAGTTCCTGTGAGCCTGGAGACTCACTCACAGAAGTGTCTATGCTAGCTATGAGTGCTCTGCTTCTCGTCAAGTTACGTGTTTCCATTTTTCATTGTCCTCATTTTTCTCTCTTTCCATCCATTCATTCACTCAGTTGCAAGAGCAACTTCCAGATGGCAAAAATCACATATAAATATACATCTATTTACTGCTTAGCACACAGCTGTTGGCAATATCAAGTGAAATGTGATGCCAGATACCCTGAAACAAAGGGTAGTAAGAACAGCCATCACTGGAGAATTAAACTTACAGATAATTAAACCAGTGCAACCACTTTAAGGAACTATACTGGGTCAATTACCTTAAAATGGCTACACAGGTCTGTTTACAGTAGGATCTGGAAATGTAAATGTAAATGCTCACTGTGTGGAGACTGTGGGAGAGAGATGCATTTTAGTATTTTCACATGTGTGAAGAGCAGACTTGGCTCTTTGACACCCTCCCCTTAGTTTAAGTAGTTTTAAAAAAAAATTAAAAGTTCATACCAGGGTTGTTAGTTGTTACTCTTGTGTGCTCACTGATTTTACGCAGGTCTGATGAACAGAGGAAACAGGGCTCAACACTGAGTCAGTCAAGTGCTGAGCCTTGACTTTACACCTGCATATTGCAATAATGTGCTCTCCCTTCCCTGGGAGCAGGCTAAGACACTTCACATCTAGGCAAAGCTTATAGTGTGGTGGCAGACCGAGCTTTGCTAGTCGGGTAACCCTAAAAAAAAACCCTAAGACAAGACTGCTCCTTACTTTGGTGGAACAGAGAGACAGGTATTTGACTTTAAATAAATCTGTCAGTCTTGCAGGTGACAATACTTAAGGAAAGGGAAAATGTAAATGTCAGGCAGAATTTTTAAGGATGATGATTTTAGTTGGAAGTAGTAGGAATACACACAAGCAAGGCTGAGAGAACCTCTGCAGAAAGGCTTCTGCTCTAAAACAGATGGATAATCTCAAGCACAAAATGGTTCAACAAGGTTGTGAGTAACAACCAAACTGCAGGTCTTAACCTCAAAGTGGATGCTTACTAGGAGCTGAGGCTTGTTAGCCAATTTTGAGCACAATCTTTGCACACTGAGATGTATATACTGCTCTAAAAACAAATATTTGTCCCTTTAAGATAGCAGTAATACAGCATTCACTTGCATGGATGCACATGTCACCAGAGTTACACTTCCAGTAGGCATGGTGAACTCTGTTTAAGGAAAAAAAAAAAACCAGCTTTGTTTAAGGAGACAGCACACACTTAGCTATGTTTGTTAATTTTTAATGACTTCAGCTGAATTGCTGTAAACTCATCTCTGGAGAAGCTTCAAATGTTTCACATTTGGCAGACTGTGTGCAGACAGACTGTGAGTTTCCACCTTTCCGTACTTAATCCCGTTCTTTGTCATCTTAGTTTTCTGTAAGTTCTGAAACCTTTACGGAATGAAATTTGCTCTCCTTCCACAGAGTAAATACTTCTTAAGGAACTGAATGAAAGAAACGTAGCCTCTTCCTGAAACCTCAGCTGGAAATCAGATTTCCCCATGACACCTTGCTCTGTGTGTGTGTGTGTGTGTGTGTGTTTGTTTTCGTTTGCCCACACACAGGTGGGAAGTTGCAATATCAAACCATAGCGTGCCACACCATCCTCAAAACAGTCTGACCTTTAGCAGAGGGTTAGCTCAGAAAGATTAGACTTTACAGTGTCTAGCACTGGGATGCCTTAGAGCATTTCCTGCTCGTCTTTCAAAGCAACACAGTTGTGCCTGGTGGGCCGAAGGCGTGAGGGCTGCTGAGGGGAGGACTCTTCCTAGTGAGGTAAGTGTGAGGATCCCTCCTAAAGCAGGATGATAGCCTACGTGTGCAAACGTGTCCTTGCAAATATTGCCTGCATCCACTCTTGTAGGAATTAATTTAAAATGACAACTAAGGAGGCTCGTTATAAAATTCCAGCAAATTTCACTTGACCAAGTTGACCAATAAAAAAAAAAAAGCCATCACATGTCAATTATGAGGAACTTGCAGCTAAAGGTGAAAATAACGTTCTTGTTATCTGCGTATTTGCAAAGAGAACCTGATACTGTACAGTTTTAAATGCCTTTCATTTCTCTTGTCAGTCGAAGTTTGAGCTAGCTGCATCCAATTTCTGCAGTTAATATTCAAGCAGAAATTAACAGCCTCTTTTTTGATGCTATAAATAAACACTAAATAAAGTGTCATAGTAAACTGAGCCCTTCTGTGTACATTCATTCTGAACAGAGTCCCAGTCTCAGGGTGTGCTTGCATACAGTCTGTGTTCAGGCTGAAAGAGAGAACTAGGTTTAAATACATAAATCTCTCAGGAAAGCAGCCCCTCCTGAATACTCACCAGATCCTATAAGGGCACAGATCAGCACCATGGAGTTGTATTTTATTTCTGGAGCACTCCTGTCGTCCGAGAGCAGTCTGTGTAGAATCTGAACAAGCTGAGCATTTTCAAGATCCTTTTCAGCAGTGACTGAAATACAAGTGAAAACTTGTAAATCTGGAAGCGCTGCTTGCTTTGATGCTTCCATGTGTAAGCCATTTCTTGAAACATGAATCTCTCACCCTAGTGAGAGTGGTACATAACTCATTGGCATAAAACTGAAGCATGTATTAGATGGTATGATGACAGGAATCACAGCTCTTCCCGTAAAAATGTAAAATAGCCTAACTGCTTGAAAGGACCATCAGAGTTTAATGCTAAAATGCACTCTTAACTGTGCAGCGAGCTGATGGAAAAGCCACCAGGCTCTCTAGCTATTTAGGCCAACACTTGCAATATTTCAGCTTTCAGGACTTCCAATGCCTGAATTTGGTTTTGGAAAGTTTGTCTGAGTAAATATAGATGTTGTAATTCTTGATTCCATGGTAGAGGGAGCTCAAGGTCTATTTATAAAGGCCGTGGAAAACTTTTTCGAGGCCAAAATGTGAGTTATTGTCTCTGTAGTTTTCTAAGAAACACTAGATACTGATTTCAGGCTTGAAAACTTTAAGTGTCTGAAGATAAGACAAAGAAGGGTTAGATGACTCAAGTGCACAGGAACATTTTTCCTTTAATGGAATCAATTCTCTGATGCATTGGCAGTGATTTGGAAGTTGAACATCGCATTCCTGTAGTACGCAATAGCAAGAGATGACATCAAGAGTGAAAATATGTAATGTTGCTTGTTTCATTCCTCATCTTAGTTAATAAGCAAGGAAATAGGATGAACAAAACTTCTCTTGGGCATCTACCTTTTTATTGGGTAAGCTGAGGTACTACAAAGGCAGGTCAAGACATGTAATCATCTCTGCCTTCTTATGGCAACTCTTGCATCTATTTCTGTAGATCTTAATAATAATAAAGACATTTTTGGGGGCACCATGCACCCCTGTGTGTATTCTTTAGCTCTCACTAATTAGGTTAGTGAAAGCTTTACTTTGATAAGCCCTGTCAAAAGGGGATTAACCGTTCCAGTGTAGCAATGTAGTCAGGACACATAGTCTCCACTCTAAAGTACAAATTTCTTAGCTGTTAGCTTTTGGGGTTTTAGCCCAAATCTGAAAGTTATGTTTGAGGACCTTTCTAGATCATGTGGTCACCTACCAGAACGATGGAGCAGGCTCTGTTACCAGCAAACTCCAGTTTTCTGCATAACCTTATTGCTTGCCTATGTCTGCATGCGTTGTCATCTATTTCCGTGCCCCTGAGAGGCAGGTGGAAGAAGAAGGCTTTTCTGCATTGCAAAAGAAACTTGCACAACTCTCCCTCTACGACTTCTCTTGGGCACCGACGGGAAAGAAACCAGGTGGAGTTAACCGCTGGGATACTCACCTAACTCTAAAGCTGCTATTAGTGCCAGCGCAACGAGAGCTTCGTTTTGCATTATTACGTGTTCACTGGTTGCCATGGTTACTAAATGCTTGATGCCACCACTCTGTACAATGGTCCTAATTACATCCTAAAATAAATAACAGACATGAAAAAATTCTGCATGGCATACAAACTGCACTAAGTAACAAAATTGTCCTGGGTGCTGTGCTACCTTTGGGAAGGATACTTCTTGGCTTTATGCACATATAATCACTTTACACATAAACGTACATGCGCGTGGGCCTCTAAATTATTTGCTATTACTCTGCAATTATAAGAAAAAAAACCAAACAAACCTGTTAAACCAAGCCAGTTAACCACACGATTAGGACACACGCAACTCTTTTTCCAGGCTATACTGTGTAACATAAGTAAGTTCCCAGGGCATACAATCAATTGCCTAACCATGTGTCCGCTCTTTGTTATTTTTCAACCCATCTGGTGTTCAAAGATGGTTAGTTTTCCCTTCTTTATGTTGTGATATTCAGAACAGCTTATCAAAAGCTCCCAACAAGCCATCTATTTGGTATAAGGAGACACACGCATAGAGTTTTAATAGTTTTCAAATCCTTCATCTCTCCATGAATTTTCAGTTTCTTCAGAATGTTCAGACAGGTAAGAGCACAAGTATTGCACCCTACTACGTAACAGAAATGGTGGATTTGAAAAAGATTTTTAGAAATGGGCAGGAAAATGAGCAGCATTCTCTTGAAGTATCGTGGAATTTTTTTCTTCAAATATAAAGCAGGTTAGGAAAGGATAGTTATGGGATACCAGTGTGTTGGTTTCTGTTCTAAAGCCAGCAGTTAAAATGAGCTGCTGCCCAGGACCTAGGAAATGAAAATGCTGACTGGGTTAATTGGCTTTAAAGCAGCTTAAAAATATGCAACTCTGATTCTGTTTTCAAGTCCAAAATTTGATCCAACTTATGTATGTAACAAAGGATTAATAAAGACTTCTGGTGTCTGCAGGTCTTTGATTGCTTGTTAATTATCATTTAAAAAATGAGTTTGCACCTAATGTTTTCACCATTGTATGTTCTAGAAATACTTGCAAAATGGTTGCCTGAAAATCAGGTAATGTGGCATGCTGAAGGGAACTGAAGGGAAATGTGGCTTGGTGGTTTTGGATGTTTTTTGTTTGGTTGGTTTTTTTTTTTTTTTCTGTTCTGTGGATGCATAATGTTTTGAAGTAGTTATTTCCTGAAATTAGAATCTGATTTAAATTTTTAATCAATGTGTTGAATTTCCATTTAAGGCACACATCCCTTTCTAACTCCAGCCACAAGCCAAAACTCATTAACTGATACATGTGTTCAGAATGATTTATGTTCCAGTACTTGCACAGGTTATGCAGTGACATTCTTTATGGAAGGAAACAGACACAATATGATCATAATCCTTGAAAACTGAAATATTTTTAGATAATGATACTGAAGATGCTACAGCAGTCAGGTTTGGTTCTAGCGTGGCTTGACTCGTAAGTACCTACTCCACTTTTTAGAATGAGACATAAGTTTTCTAAACGACTGTCACTGTAAATATTACCCCAAATCCTTTAAAATTAAAAACTTAATTCAGATCTGATGTGCTGTTAAGAACCATACAGTCATACTCATATTCAAACCTAGAGGGCAGTAGAAGCATTAAAAAGCCCACACTCTCAGCTCTGTTCTCCTCTTCCAGTCAGTTTCCTCTACATAAACCTCACAAAAGTTCATCTGTGATAATTCTGTTAACTTCTGTATTAATAGCTACTTGACACCATCAATAATGTCTCAGTAGTCAGAGCTGAATTCTGTTTTCCTGTAGAGAGTATGGATAAAAACTTGCACTTGTGGTGGCGTATGCTATCTATGCATGGATCTTGTGGACTCTGTGTGTGAGGTACAGAAAAAATAAGAATTCGGGAAAAATGAAATGTGATCAGTTTTAGAGGCTGAATGTAAAATGAAGAATGGGCATTAGAAAGACAGCAATATTAGAAATCAGCAATGATTTAAATCTCTGTAAGGCCTGTTGATCTGTTTTTGGACAAGCTCAGTCCACAATATGTTTTTCACTTTGCAAATGCTCTGTATGAGTGAAAGGGTCACTGTTACAAGTTTGAGTTCTCCAAATCACACCTGCTATTTAAGCTCAGTCATGCAGCCTGAAATAGCTTGTTTCCAGAGGAGATGCTTTTGTCCCTTCTGAGGCTCTGTTTTGCCTAACACTCTCCTGAGCAAGGAATGCCTATGTAAAAGTACTTGGTTGATGTGAAGGCGACAGGAGGGACAGAATGATCTGTCCCACAGTTTCGCTTCATGTTGTACCTTTTGCGATGTGCAAGCAAGCTTCTGTGAGAATTTGGAATAAATGATAATTTCTAATGACCTGTTAGAATCTTAAAACTCTGAAATATGCTATATGAAGAGTAGGGGGACAGAACTATTTCTGGATGTCAATTTTATACAAATGTACAGCAAGATCATAACAAGTGAGTGCAATGACTCTCCATGTATACCATCATTAAAACGCAGATGATACTGCACGCTGAACTTCCACAGGATACAGTATAAATAAAAACGAGTCAGAACTTAGCCACGTGAATCCTAAGTGTTCCTTCAACTGGCCTGCAACTCTGAAATCGTTTTGCTTTGTTTCAGGTTTTTTTTTTTCCCCCTCAAACCATGTAGTTCCAGTGAGCCTTGTGTCTGACGGGCAGGTCCCAGAAGGATTAAATACCAGAGACCTTGGCTACCAATACCAAGCGCAGAGGTAACTCTTAGTTCTTACAAGCCGACCTTTTCCACCACTAACTTACTTTTGATTTGCTGTGTCGTATAAGTGCAGAAAGTAGCCTGTTGGACTCTCCCATGACACCTGCGTGATCCTTGGCTTCACACCACTCCACCAATCGTTCCACCAGTTTTACATTTTTGCCCAGCTGTTCAGCTGCTTCTGCTACACAACGCGGGAGTCAATAACAACAAAAAAAAGTGACATTTTTTAAAGCAAGTGTTAGAAAAATAAGCTGAAAGTTACTAACTAGGAGGAGTTTCAGTAGAATTTCTCTAGCTTGCACTAAGAGTGGGAGAAGTCTAGGCTGCATGGAAACAAGTAAAGCCAGTCAAAATGGAAACAAAATACAGTTTTTGAAAACAACTTATCAGCCGAGTTAATGAGGCTTGTGCACTGATTAACAGTAAAGAAAATACAGGTGATGTCACACTCCCAGGGGAGCTAGCTCAAAAATTTAAATCCAGGAGGGAGCACTGCCAGAAGGGAGCACCGTGGTCAGTTACATTAGGTTTTATAGACTGTAAGCCACGTAAGTTTCTTCAATGAATTTATATTTCACATCTAATAGCTTTGCTAGAACTAGAACGGACCTTTTGAAAAAATGCACGAGACTGGATAAAAAATAAATACTTGGCTAATTTATCTCATTAACTACTTTCGAGTTTTAGCAGATTTCTGATTTTATAAATCCTCATCCTGGAACAAGCTGTTATAAGAGGTGCTTGTTCATTTTGAAATTGCAGTTTATCAATTAACAAGTGCATTAGTCTGTTCCAAGGAGCTAGGTACAGCCAGAAAATGCAGTAAATGAACAGCGAAACAGGAATGGTAGCTTAAAACACTTACGCCTCAATACATACTTGTAACATGACAGTGTAGGAGAGTTCTGAAGTACAAAAGTAAATAAGTATTTGACACCTATTCTAACAGTCCCTGGTAGTCACTTTAGGAATTCTGAAAAAAAATCAACCCACATTCCTCTCCCTTTGCATATTTATTAGATTTATTCCAAGACTTCAGGAATAAAATTTAAAAAAAATCCTCTGCTTCTCTCTTGTAAAAATCTTGGCAGCGTATCACAGACTGAACCAAAGAGAATCATTTAACATAGAGAACAGTTTATTTTTACCTTGTGCATCTATTAACATTCTTAATGTTCCCAGCAGCTTGAACTGAACAGGGGGCATCTCGGATCTGAGAAATTTCAATACAGCTTCTGCAACACCAGCTGATAGCATCTTAGCCTTATTTACAACTGCATGAATAAAGAACAGGAATGATGTCAAGAACATTTCTGGAAGATGCAGTTTATTTCCAAGACGGTCCTCAAGCAAATTTTCAGACACAGTTTGAAAAATAGCTTGTGAACACAGACTTCAGGAACATGAGTGTGCGCTGACGATACTATATTGTGGAAAAATGTCATGGTTGCTAAGACATAGGTGTGAAATTAAGTGCTTTTCTAATTTCCAGTGTTCAACCTGAACGTAAACTGAAGGCTAGACATTTTCCCCCTTGGTCTAGGAAAGGTGTCTTCCACAAACTGCATCAAGCAGAAGCCCAGGCTGGTAACTTGCACTCCAAATTATGAGGAAACTTCTCTGATTCCCAAGAACACTCTTCCATTTCACACAGGCAAAGGAACTAAAGCATCTAATTAGCACAGTAACCTCTTACCCAGTTCCAATACCTTATACAAACACCACTGTGGCCTAACATGTCTGGTGCCTGTACTGCTTGTATTGCCCCCCCAAACTCTCTTTCGTCGCCCCTCCACTAGCCTACATTCTCTGCTTTCATGGAGTTCTCTGAAATATATGTAAGGTGCAAACTTGATCCAATATTGTATGTAGAAAAAAGTACTTATTTCATATTCAAAGTAGTGTTTAACAAGCAGTTCATCACTGAAGCCAGCTATCACTTGTTCATTTTTCTATAACAATAGACATTAAATCTTATGTAGGGAAGCTTGCTGACCGATGGAAGTTAAGAGAATTACTCACCTGAGAAAGGTAAGCAAATGGCATACCGCTAAAGCTGCATGGGTTTAGATAAGTATGTATGACAATTTTTAGAAAGTTACTGTTTGTCAAAATTGAAAATAGTAAAATAAGGTTAAATGGATGAAAGACCTATTTTTGGCTTGGTACGAGAAAGCATACACAAGTATTACAGACTTGCTTTGTGTCTATGTGCATATGCTCTGCCTTTTATGCTTGGGTAATCAAAACCCATACAAATTAAGTTATTGAAAATGACAGAATTAGCAGTCAGTTCATTGCCTACAAGCAGTAACTAATTGCAATAAGCTGGCTTTTCTAACAGCGTGTCTCCAGCTCTAATGTGGGAATTATTGAAGCCTGAGGAAGTTACAGTAAGACACAATATTTCAGCAAAGTTGGCACTGCTCTCTGGTGGGGACTCTCAGCTGTGAGAAAGATCCCAAATGAAACAAAAAAACCCCGCAGTGCTCTGGACAGAAAGGACTGAGAAATCATATCTGAGGCCACTTCAGGTCCCTGGCTATTACAAAGCTGCCCTTTCCCTGGTGGAGGATGATACTGTGGAATCAAAGTGGCAACGGACACTCCACAGGCCCATGATATATTTAAAACTGCTGATAACAAATGCTGTGCAAAAGACACAAAAATGATGATGGGCCTGAATGAAAAGCAGCAGTCTGACCTGCCTCTAGGACTGTCAGTCACTTCTCCCACCTGCATCTCCTTAGAGGGGTGCAGTGGGAGAACAGAATTTCACCTTCAGGTAATTAGCAATGCAAAGTGAGGCTTACCAGGAATAGCCAGGTTTCTGAGAGCGCTCAGTGCAGCGTGCTGAACAGTTACATTTCCGTCCTCCACATGTCTGTCTAGAAGCTCCATCAGCTTTTGAACTATGCCATTATCCACCATATGGATGCAGTTTCCGTCTGTGTGAGAGAAGACAAGTCACTTGTGAATGGAAGATTATTACTAAAATTTTTTACAAGAGCTTTTTAAGAATAGAAGGGTTATTTTCTTGCTCCTTGCTAGATTTTGTGGTTGAGAATTTGACCACCATCGTCAATGGGAGTTGCAGTGCTCATGACAAATTTAGAGTGACAGAAAAACACTGAAGAAGGCAGAAATCTCCTATACCTCTCTACAAATGTGAAACAGTATCATTAAAGCAGGCTTAACGCTCTTCAGGATTGTGAAGCATAAAACTACTGATGTTGTTGTATAGCTCAATACCAGCTTTACCGTGACATGCAGTTTTTGTTTGTAGCTGTACAGACAGAGCATGATAGAAGGGCACAGATAAATTAACATAAGCTATTATGGCATATTCTTACCATTTCTGGCAAAATTTGCGATAGCCAATGCTCCTGCAAGCTGTAGCTGATGGCTGTTGGAAGGAATCCATGAAAGTACTCTTTGGAACACACTGCCTTTTCCTCCTTCAAACAACTTTTGCATAGATTCATCTGGGGTAAAAAGCATAGACAGTCAGCAAGCCAAAGAAGTGTTTGTTAGGGAAAATTTTTATCCTTATATCTGTGAAGCTCTGCTGGCTTCACAATAATCCAGTCCTGCAATGGGATGAAAAAACAAAATCTGACCCACTAAATGTTAACAGGCAGGTAGCAGATCTCCAGGTTATTTAGAGAATTAATAAACAGTAACATTCAGTAGCCAAACGGCATTACAGGTATCTGCTGTTGCTTTGCAAAAGGTAGTGATGCACTGTGCTTACCTCCAAGCAATAATAAAACCATAAGATCCGAAGCTGTTTTAAGCTCTGCAATATCATCCTCTTTGTCACTGTCCACAGTCTTCTGGACGATCTCAAGTAAGCACTCCACCAAGCCTGCTTCAACCAGCTGCAGTTTAATGACATCTGAAGAACAGCATGGATAATAGGAGTCAGAATCATGATTTTAAACATCTGTTGTACATACACACAGAACAGACTGTGAAAAGAAGTGGTGATGTCAGTGGTTTCACTGACAGCTTGTGTAGATAAAATGGCAACTTCTTTATTTTAAATTCTCAAGCCTAGCTTCTGTTATTATTCATCTACCAGGCCCTTCCCTGGCTCCGGACTGCCTGTACAGCACAATTACATGCTGAAGCTGTATGGAGCTGCTCTTCACTTCTCAAAAAGGAGGATATTTCTCAACAGCAAACTTCTGGCATCTCAGTCACCATGCAGCAGACTCAAAAGGCTCATGCTGTATTTGGGCTTTCCAAAGACTTTTGACTGTGTTGCAGAACAAACTTAGGTTTTCTTCTTCTGTTTCATGTACAGAAGAGCTACTGACTTCACTGAGACATAAAATATAGAACTTTTTGACGAAATCTCAGAGCAAGTAACTGCCCATTTCATCAGCTGAGCCAAGATTTCTGCCATTTGTTGAAAGGGATGCAGGAGGAGTACAGTAAGGCCAAATCCTTTTGGCCAGGCTGGGAGAGAAATTTGTTGTGATTGAATAAAAACTGGAAACTGATGAGTCAAACTAATTTCTTAGCTGTTACTGGCAACAAGGCTCAGCAGAGAAGGGGATAAACATGTTTTTCAGGTGGTGACATAGGACTTGGGAGCAATATTTTTTCTGTTGTTTCTACAACACAATCTTTAACAGATTTTTCCTGTGATCTTGGAGCTGGGAATCTCCTTTACACACCTAAACTCCATTTCTGTTAAGTGGGAATAGCAGGTTGTCTGACGCTGTTATGTCTTTTTGTTACGTGAAAGTGAGTCTGGTAGTTTTTGCATGTTGATTTTTAGAAAGCAGTTACAAACCTCTGCAGAAATGTGGAAACAAATGGATTTCTTTTAGCTTTCTGCATGAAATGGTGTTTTAACAATAAGGAGTTTAACCCAAGTTAAAATATTTTTAAGGGCCAAACCTTTGGAAATATCTTTTTCATATAGTTTACAAGTGACAATAGGGTGAGGAAGTGTTCTACCTCTGGTGAAGGATGTGTCTGACTCTCAATTGCCTGTTGTCACTGGGCTTTTTGCCTGAGTGAAATTCATTGTTCCTCCAAGAGCGGCTGACCTTCTCATGAACTTCATTAGGGAATGCAAAATATCCAGTTGGGATTTTTAAAAATAGGTACTTTTGCACTGAGGTACTTAAAAAAAATTGAGGGTTCCTTTAGTTACAGAATACCAGGTTGCAGATGTGCTGTGATTTGAAATATAAATTGCTACACCAGTGTCCAACAACAACCACAAAACAAAAAATCCCTCAGAGAACCCCAACCACAAAAACCCAAACTCTGCAAATACTTCATTTAGATGTTTTTGCCTGCTGACTTATTGCTAATTATTTACAATCAAAAGCACCTAAACAGTACCAGCACAACTCATTTAAGTACACCTTGAATCCACAGTGGAAGAGTTCAGCTGACTACCCTCATAACATGCAAGCACCTGAGTTACGTTCAGCAGTAGCAAACTTATCAAATTTTATTGTGATTATAAAATATAGTCTAAAAAAAATAAAGCATTTGAACTGAAATATATCAAACACAGAAAAGGCTGGACTCAATTCTGTGTTAGTTTCCAAGGATGGAACTATCTTATAGCTACTTGCTAGTTATTATGTAATAAACTAATACATTTTGGCAAAAGGTGCATATTTAGAACTGAAAAAAGGAATCCTGTTTTTACATACCACTTAAAAGACAAAATAACTTTTAAAATCGAAGTAAAAATTTATCTTGATTTCTACTATGTACAGCAGACACAGACAGAGTGTGTATGTGTACAACAGAGTAGGATGAAACCTAAATCCTGAAACCTAAATTCTGTCTAATAATTTATTACATTCAAACAAACTTTAATGCTGAGGTGATTAAAAAAAAGTTATAGAGTCATCAAATACTACGATGTCTTCCATACTCAGAACTGCTTCGCACTTCAGTCTAGCTCCACTTGCTAACTCATTTCTTCTTTTCTCTTAAGGGCAGATGGTAGACTATGCAAACCACTTAGAACTCATTTGGGAGGAACATCCCGGAGGAGTGATCGGGCACATATCACTTCCCCCTCTGGCCTGAGCAGTGAATGAAACTCAGGTCTCCTGGGGCTACCGTAATACATGCCACTAAACACCCTCAATGTATATCATCTCTCAGTGAACAATAAGGGGAGAGCATCCAGCTCTTAGCTCTGCAATTAACATACCCCTTGCAAAAATATGTCCATAGGAAATGGAACTGCCAGTGGTTCCATGATCCCAGTAAATGACGTAATGACTGATGTCCAGGTCCTGTAATGGACTACGAATGCTTGAGCCAGTGTTTTGCAGACAGATGTTGTAAAGCCCCCTAAAAGGCAGCTTTTGATAATTCCACTGCAGGTAGAGGGAAATAAAATACAACATACACATATACAGCATGAATCAGAGGTGGAATTAGCATCAACAGCCTGTTGGCTCCTGTCATATGCTCACACAATTAAGACCTATTCACTTTATATGTTGTCACCACAAGAATCAGCCATAGCAGCTTTCAGTAAGGCAGCCAGTTACTCTGTATTTAGTCCCTGAAAAAGACAGCAATATACCAAAATACATACAAAGGGAATGAATAAAAAATAGGGTAAGAAAAAAAAAATCAAATTCTCACCATTTTCTGCCAGAGGAGCCAAAACTTCAAAAATCATCTCTTTTTTATCATGCTCTATTTGCTTCTTGAACAGTTTCACAAGCTCCTCAGCAATGTTTGTGTAGGCAAACTGCTCTTTACTTGACTCTGCAAAGCAAAAGAAAAAATTCAGTATCAAATAAACAAACCACATCAAAAGGTAGGACTATTTTTTTCTCTTTATTATCAGGTTTATTCAGTAAGATGACTAATCGTGGTCTTCACAGACAAGAACAATAGACTCGTGCTTGTCACTGAATGAAAACAAAAATGTCTAACACTTTAAAATAAATGTACTGACCTGAACTAGTTATGATTAAGGCTGTTAAAAATACATAAATATATGATCAAGGCTGTTGGGGCTGTTTCTGCCCAACAGAATGTGAAAATAGCTATAGAAACACTAACAGTACAAAAAATATGTACTAAGTCTTTGATTCCCCTCAGCTTAACAGGAAGAGTAACAGAACTATATACTGCATTTTCTATGGGAGAGATGAAGGGTAGTACTAAATGCTTTAATATTTACATGGTTTCACAATGGTGACATTTCCATTGAAATCTGTGCGTGGCTGTTGCATGGTCACTTCATACTCCACAGACAGCACAAAGGAGCTTTACAGATGGGCTAGCTTGCTACCAGGAGGCTAGCCAGCAGATAACAGTTCTTCAAATGTAGATTCAACAAAAGCATCTCTTATTCCATTGCCTGTGTCTTATTCCTCCTCACTGGCAGTATTACAGGGGATGCAGGTGGTAGGGCTGCTGCCCAGCCACTGGGCTGGCTTCTCCAGTTGCCACCTCCTGAGGGCCATCTGTAGTTAGAAAACCTTCCACCACCTTTGCTACTGCTCTAAGGGATGGTTAGGGATTATTTTAATGTAGAATTGGCCCCAGGAAATGGGAAAAAGCATGAACTGCAGACCTAAACACTTTTATGCACATGCTATTATTGTTTTCTCTCAATATGCATGATTGCATAGCATATTCTAAGTGTATTTTTGACCTTTCCATTATTTTTAAAAGCAAAGCCATCACTCTCTTTATTGGGTTTTTGCCCTGCTTTGACACAGAATAAAAGTTCATATAATGCTTCTCAAGGGATCTGTGGAATGTAGTTGTCTCTTAAGTGATGAAAAATGACAACCTGACAATAAAATTCCCTAAAGTTATGAGGCAAAAATAAAATATTACAGCTACAATGTGATTGACTAAGCTATTGCTTAAGGGAGATTAAAGTATTACAAACTAAATTAATTTTGTGCCAATCTTAAAGAACGAGCATGTTTTCAGCGTACGGGAAGAGGAAGGGAAGCAGCTGCTGTTAAGCTTCTTTCCCATGGTTCTTATTACTCAGCTGGACAAAGCTGGATCTTTCTAAAGGGGGAAAGGAAATGGAGTTCTCAGTGAAGATAACCATTTATTCTATTTAAAATCCTTAGAGCTTTAGTTGCATTTTAGCACTAGAATTTCCAGTAAATGGCTTGTATTACACTTTCTGCTGTGCAGGGACAATACAGACTGCCAATCTTTAAGATCTCCTATCTATTAATTTCTTCAGTGCTGTTTTGATGACTCTTTCTGTTGTTGTTTTGTTAAGCAGACTTGTCTGCTATATTATTATTATTAAGCATGTGATCACATATTATGTGATCAGACCTAAAGAACATATTCTCTCTGGCTTTGAATTGGATGATCTTCAGACAGTGGTGCGTAACTTCAGGCCACCAGACAGCACAAACTCACAGATGTATTTTTCATATTTTGAATTGCTGAATCTTTTTAGAAATATTATTGTACTCCAGTGCAAAAAACCTCAACGACTAAAATTTCACTGAATAGGCTAGCAAAAGAAGAAGAGCAATGTAAAACACAAGCGATAATAAACCACGAGCCCTAACAACCTGTTGGTTTACTCTTTGTGGAATTCCAGTGAAAACTAATCCACTTGCTAAGACACAGGATCAAAGCAGGAGCACAAACTTCAATTTAAATGAACTTGTAACTAAACTTGCTAAAAAGAACATCTACAGCTTAGTATTCATGATTTATACGTGCAAGTATTTAGTTTAGAACATGTTAAAAGTCTACCTCTAAAATAATATTGTATAGGCAGATTTATGAACTGTGCCTGTCAGTTTCATTCAGTGGTTTCCACGAGCCATATTTAATCCCGATATAACTTTGTGGAGCTACACCAGAATATATTATTTATATTATTAATAAATAATTCACAGTAAGTAGCAGTGCTCAGAAAATACTGTTTAGATTATTTAAAATGTGCTTAGTTGCATTGAAGAATATCAACATAAAACATAACGTTGTACTAAGTACCCAAATAAATTTCAGTTACTGAAGGGGAAAAAAAAAAAAAGGGAACTATAGATTTTAGAGACAATAAGCAGAAACTGCTTACTTTACATTTTGAATGTAGCAAAAGGAACGGAACAAGCATCAACGCAAGGCTTTTGTTAGTCTTAAGATTTAACTTATGAAAACTGGATGTAAATTTGAGATTAATATTGTGTACTTACCAAGTTCTGCTAAATTGCCAAATGCAACAAGGCACATCTCTGTCAGAGCTGCATTCTGGCAATGAATACCCAACAATTTCACTAATGTAGGAATAACACCCATATTGATAAGCTGTGACTGCAGGGTATCTACATAAAAAGAAAGCGCAACAGTGAGTTAGCATTTCTGTTTGTAGTAGTATTCTTTAAACTAAAAAAGCATTTTTCACAGAAAGAAACTTCTAGGCCAAGTAGCACTAAAATGCCTGTCTCCTCTACTCTTCTACACTAGGATCTGGTCCAGACTTGAGATATGGACTCAAAATTTCTCCCGCCCTTGGCATACTCCCAGGAATATTCCCTCCTGATCTGGTCATAGGGTATAGTGAATTACGGAGCTACTGATAATATTGTGGTTATCAAGTTCCTAATACGTGTTGGGTTTGATTCTGAGCTCACTGAGACTGGCTGACTGAAATAAAAGAAAACTATGTCAGTGAAATAATCATTTATCTGAGAGCATGTTCCTATATACTGTCTTCCCTTAAAGATCAAAACTGGAAAATTAAAATTAGAATGAATATAAACTGTCACTGAAATAAACATGAGAAGTTTTATAAACACAGGGAGGGAGTCACAATGTAGATTATGAGGAGCTTGAGAAAAAAAGAAAGTTTAATAAAGACAAAAAAATGGAAGGTTTAAGAAAAGTCTTTAGAAGCCATTCTGATAATTTCTTGCATAGGATGAAAGTTTATAGTATTTATAAGTAAGAAAGTTATTGCTCCTAGATGTCTGCAAATAGAAAGATGCTTTGATGGTTAGGCAGAAACATGATTGTTTTAAAGGATTATTTATAATGATATTTTCTCTTACACATTTTACCTATAACATAGCAAAGAAGAAAAACATTGTTTCACAGTTGAACAGAATGAAGCAGACATGAACACACCAGATGTTGTTTAGTAATTTTCCTAAGCATCTTTTTTCCTTTGTTTCTAAGCACTTTGACTATGTTTAAATGTTACAGACTCAAAAGACAAGGATCCAAAGCTCAGTGAATTAGAGAGATTTGTATTGCTTCATTTAGCTTTGGGTCAAGCACGACAGGAGAAGTCTTTTTTTTTTTTTTTTTTTTTAAAGGAATTCATTCAGAGTAACTGAAGTCAGTCGGAGTTTTTATGTCTGTGGAATTGGAGCCATAAAAATTGCAGATTTTTACAGGGAGATAAAAACATATCATATCTTAAGTCTAGCAAATTTAGTATCATTTCATGCTCTCAGAAAACTCTTTGCCTTCAAAAAACTGCCAAGTGTGTTTGAAATATTCATATAATAAAAATTATGAAAAGATTCTTGAATGTTTAGTTCATTTACATTCAGTGTAAAATACTTCTATAATAATTATCAATTTGGTACAGTAAGTAAGTAAATGACAAGGTTATTACAGGTTATTGGGGATGAGCAGGAATCCTTACGGCTTGATATAAAACTGTATTACTTACCAGTAACTGAATTTCCTTTTTTTTTTTTTAGGGGAGGGGGACGTTACCTCTTCCACAAATTCGTGGTCTTTAGAGACATCTATGAGAACACCATATCAGACACCAAAGAGCTGTTGAAGTTGTCAAATTTTAGGTAAGTACAAATTGCACTAGCGCATGCATTGAATGCCATTTTACCTTCGGCAGATGTGTGAGTCACTGCTATACCCTCCTACTTCATTCCAAACTGACTGTAAAAACCTCTCTCTGAATAGCAAAATTTGGGAGGGGGGAGCTGGAAAGGTTCTGCGGAGAAAATGATCGTGTAGGAGAACTCAAGTTACTGGTAAATAATCTGTTTTTGTCCTTGGTTTGTGATTGTCCCCTGCAGACACTTAACAATTCTGAAGGAAAAATGGTAGTCATGGAGAGTAGGAGAACAAAGACACAAACCACAAATGCCATAGAAAATTATATGGAAAGAAATTGCTTTGTTACTAGACTATGCCTTTAGTCACTCCAAAATCACTTTATCCAACTGTAATGGACAAAGAAACAATTACTCTCTATGGGCTTCATTTGGCAAAGCATTCTGACATCAGAAACATGAACTCTATTTTGAGCAGGGTTTTTTCCCTGCTCTCTCTTTCTTAATACAATAGATATAAAATGTGGAGGAGAAGACAAATGGAAAAAGGCAAACTGTATCCATCTTTGAAAGGAAACAGGAATCTTAAAAGCCAAATGGAAGGATGTGTTGTTGTTTAAGAGCGCATGGAGCATGCTGATTAAAGGGCCTCTAGAATTTCCAAGTAAGAAAAAAGGAAAAAGAAAATATATAAAGAAAAAAAAATTCTACTGGTCAAAAGTCAGGTATTAGACCTGACCCTGCACCAGTCTCATTTCCCTGGAGAGGAAGGATGGCACCTGAGCACAGGAATGGTCTACAGTGGCAGGCATGAGATTACAAGGATTGCCAGTAAGGTATATTGATGCCTTAGCTGCAGTAAGTGGAAGGATAAATTTTCTCCTCTGCCAAAGATAGGACAATGCTTTAAGTCACAAAGCTGCATAGGAGGCAAAACCTTGGAAAATAAAAGGCTGCCAGCAGCTATTTGCTATGTTTATATTTAAGCCGGAGTTTGCCATACAAATTCCGAACTGTCGTTACTGCCAATAGGAGGCTCCTTCTCCAGTAAATGTAAGAGCAAAGTCTATTAAGGAGGAGTTTAAGAGAAAAGTATTAGGCTTGACGCTGGTATGAAGACCTCCAGCACTTTTTAGTTCACAGAAATTAAAACTACGTTAAGTAGTTCAGTCTTAGCTGAAGAGACTGCCAGCAGTTCTCAGGCTTTCCTAGGAAAGACCAGAGACTGGGTAACTTGGAATAACTGCATACGTCAGCCTTTCATTGCAGGCAATGTTAAGGCCCTACTAGAGCAGGAGACAAATTCAGGGGACAAACACATCCATTCTCCGAGCAGTTGCCTGACACAGGACTGAAGTGAGCCATGAAGCCAGGCAACATCGTGGCTCAGGATGACACAGCATTTCTATCGGCTTCCTAAGCAGCACTTTACGCAGAGTGAGCAGGAAGCATGAAAAACTGAATGCCTCTTCTGAATTTATGACTTAAAGCTGCAGAAGAAATTATCTCAAATTTTCCACTGCTATCACCTGTTTCACTTGTAAGACGCCTGTGTGTTCTCTCGAGGTGAAAAGCACTGACAGTGATGCTGTACAGATGCATATACAGGTAGATAAAAGGCAATCAATACATGCGCCAGCACAAAGAATTACCTACCTAAAACTTGAAATTCAATGGCTCCATGTCCTTCGGTGACACACATGGAAACTCCAAAGAGTAAGATCTGGGGAGAATATCCCAAATTGAGAACTTTACTGGGGGCATTTGAGTTTAAAATGCCGATTTAGACGAGTTCATTATTTTGGACAGAATTTCAGAAAACAACTAGTCATTTTGTGTTTCATCAGTAACCGTGACTATAACGTTAAAGGAAAACCTGTTTTGTACAAATTGGTGGCATAATTTTGTACCCTAGAGAAACCTGTTTGCAATCCCCACATCTATGTTAAAGCATCATATAACATATAAGTGATCGTATTGATTATCTCACTGTTGTAAGAAACATATTTTTTATCTGCTTTTACATGCTTTAGGTTACTTCGCGTTTAACTATATTTAGGTCTTGAAAGCATGCTGGACATCTTTAGCTGCGATGTAAATGAAACAGAAACCACGGCAAGCATGAAAATTAGCAAAGGTAAGTCTTAGAAGGAAGCATTACTGAAATATTGCTACTAGACCATAATAATGGTGCCATAAATCTCCCTTTTATTTCTTGTGTATTTACACAGCTTCTGCAGATGGTAAACAGTGCAAATCAGTCCCCAGCATTGATTCCAGTAGCTAAGATTTTGTGAGAATAAAGAAGGCTTGGCAGTTGTATGATTTAACATCAGAATGTTACATTTTTACAAAGGCATTGAAGGAAAGACAACCTTGACAGACTGAAGTTTAATATGAAATGAGATGAGGAAGCAATCTATAAACATAATTATTTTTATCTACATATATATATATATATATAAAAATGTATGTATACTTTCACACATGCATACTGTATCCAGTTAACTTCCGATCTCCAATTTGACTGCCTAACAAGCCAACTGGCCTAGTTCTTCCATCATTTCTGCATTTCTTTAAAAATGCTTTCACGGTTTGTTTTACAAATCTCAAGAGACAATAAGCTACCTTATAGACTGATCTCATTAACTTGTAAATAGTCTTGGCTCACAGGATTACGAGATCTGCAGAACAATTACTCATGACACTAACTTTCATGTCAGTGTTTGCATATGATTATTAGTTTTATTAGATGAGTTATTAGTTTTTCACTCTTTATCCGAGCCTGCTTTGCCTCTTGCTCTTAAGCAGATTGATAGCTACGCAGAGACTATATGTAATGGTAACAGTCTCCGGAATGGGAGAAGCACAACATACTGAACCCACTGAAAGGTGCCAAAACAGCAGCTTTAAGCATGGGTGCTCTGTACCCCAAATAAAGTTCGCATAGCTTGACAAAAAAAGAACTATTACAGTTTATTGTCAAGACTTGCTTCTTCAGGATTAAGCTATGAGTAAAACATTCTGTGTTTACACAGTAAAACGCGTGTGACATGTTTGTTTTCATTCCCAGCCATACCTGCAACTTTGTGTTTTAAGAACTAATAATGGAAGACAGGGATGAGCTATTTGTGTCGGATTGAATTTGCGTAGTACAATACAATTATAACAGAGAGGGTCAAGATAATTTGGGCTGAAGGCAAAGGGATGTGTCCCACCAGAAAAACCCTCTGATTGTAGCAATGCGATTAAAAATCAACATAACTTTTTTTTTTTTAATAAGCTTAAAAGAACTGCAAGAGATGCCAAAGCCAAGTTTGTTCCGTTAACATTGTAGCAACTAATGAAACTACAAGATACCAAGGAGGCAAAGGAAGAAATGAGAGACAGCAGACAAAAATAATTCCTGAACACAAGCAGATGGCACGAGAACCTTGTAAACGGAATCTTAGTTTTAAAGCTCAGACAACAGTGTTATGAATGGAGTTACAATTGCAAGCTGAGTGTCCAGAATCCAGACGAGATACAAGAATGCTCCATTAATTTGCTCTGTTTAGGAAAAGAAAATATTATTGTAGCTGCTTTTTTAGTTGCCATTTTTGTATACTCATGTGCGATAAATCCCTATGTTAATTCAAAGCATTCAAGAATGAGTTTCTCATGTTAAAAAAATAAGGTAGTTGATAGCTATTAAAAATAAAGTAGTAGCTATTGGAAAAAGAGGGCAATTAGTTGACTGGGAATGATGAACTGTTTAGAATCAATTAAAACAATTTATGTACTCTTTGCTCATAAAATGCAAAGGACTAGAAAATATTAGGGTGTTTACAGATAACTAGATGCAACTAATAACCAAATGTGCTGTAATCGTCCTTATCTGGATAGCTAGTGCAACTTAAAAGAGTGCAAGTTATTAAAAGCAGTAAAGAAATCTTCAAAGTCCCCACTCGTGATTTTGTAACATAGCCTGCTAAGCAGGAAGAGATTACAGAAACAAGACAGGAGAAGGCAGAAGTACTATTTCAAAGACTGAAACACTTCCTTCTTATATTTCCAATATTTTGTCTTTTATTTTTGTCCAATTTGTTTCCATAACTACAGACAAAGCAATCTGGGACTTCAGGCTGCAATCCCATACTCCTCATCTTCCAGCAAAACCAATGCAGTGTTTATCTTCTTCATAAATAACACGGGATGAAGCCACTGCAAGTAAATCCTGAAAATGGTATCCACTAATCTGTGAGCACGATAAGCTGCTAGGGCACTTTGAGTTTTCATGTTTAACAGGTCAGCAAAGAACTGCATTTACTCAGAATATTATCCACCTGATGCTGCAATGCATGGAACTAGGTGGTTGTCTTGGGCTCATATTTGACATTGACTGGTGTCCTGAAAATTTACAATGGTCTGTAGGTGATATTTTTACAGCAGTTCACAGCTCTGGTCCAATTGTACTTTTGGCTTTTCAAACAAAACTGGCAAGACAGGTCAACCACCCATCTCTCCATTCACATGCTGTAGGTATGGTCACTGAGTTTTCTTCTAGAAACGGAATCCTCTAACTCCTTTTTTTAAAAAAAAAAAATTGATTTGGCAGATTGTTCAGGGTTTAATTCAGTGATTGTCCCAGTTTGTGAGAAAATTCACAATGGAACTACAGAACACAAGTCTCACACAGCATACCTGTGGGTGCTGGGCCAACCAGGAGCTGGGTCCCTACCAAAGGGCCCTGTCTCAGCGAGACCATCAAGTATGTGGGGTAAGGCGAGGGTTTGGTAAGCCCTCAGCATTCCTCCCTTTCCTCCCTGATGTGATGGTAGGACAGGGTGGTGGTGTGCACCCAGATCCAGGAGCTGGAAATGACAGTGCTCCAGTGGCTCCTGTGAATATTGCGTCAGTTCGTTAGTTCGCATGAGATGAAAGATGCCATTTAGCAGAACAGAGAGCAGCTAGTGAATCCTCGTAGTTGTCACAGAACTACAGAACTGCTTTATTGATTGCATCAGAATAAACTATCTTACTAGATGGAATGAGTCACTTATTCCACATTCGTAACAGTTAAACTGTTCAGAAGCTGCTTGTTTGGGAGATTTACCTCATAATTAGTTTTACTATGGAAGATCTGCTGGGAGGTTGGTCACTGAAGCAAAACTGATACAGTATCTCAGGCTACTGAATAAACTGGATTCTCATTAGTCTTAACATTAATCCAGAGGATTCTGGAAGCTTAGAGGTGAGAATATCTATTTGCTCCAAATATTTTAACAAATAAAGAAAATACAGAGTTTCATGCAGACATGAAGCAAAACAGTTCCTGAAAACTATATGAAATAAAGGAACTAGAAAGTTGCTATTTGGAGAAGAAGAAAGAAGTACTGTAAACAAATATTCTTGGGTAATACCAGGAAAAGAGAAAAAAAAAGAATGCAAGAACAAGAGAAAGAGATGAGACACATAAAACAGTGATATTTGGAGGTGGATCTCCAGAGAGATGGTAGAGAAAACACGCAAGGAAACTAGAAGAGATGATAAAGCAGATTAAAAATTTGTACAGTAAAGGTGAAAAAAAAAAGTCTATGGACCATTCTGAAAAGCAGAAGAGTTCTGGGGACATAGGTTTGGAAAGCAAGTTACAGCAAGTGATAACTTTAAGGAAATGATGAGCAGCTAATAAAGAAGCTATTTCTTCCCAAAATAAAACACTACAATTCGGGAAATTGGCATAACTTGAAGAAACAATGTGATTAGCTAACTACACTTGCAATCTATGCCATTACAAGTCAGGAGAACAGCCTCTATTTAGCTTTCCCTATTTATCCCAATTTTCTTAGAGATTCAAATTTTGAAAAACTTGGAAATGTGTGAACACTGTAAAATACGCTTTGGCATATTATCATACTTGCATGCAGAAGCAAAATAGGTACTAAAATATCAGTACGTTTGTACAACTAGGTAGAACAATATTTTCTTACCCTCAGTAGTCAAGGATTTCTAATTTAAGATACTATCTTGTGGTTTTGACCCAGCCCCGAAACACCTCTATTTAATAAAGAACATAAACTTACAATTTTTAGACACAGAACAGTGTTGAATATACGCATAAATTATTCCCCGTTTATCTTAGAAGAAAATAATGTGGTTTTATACACATTTCACAAGGAGAAAAATGATTAAGGAAAACTGTCCTCCAAATACATATACATATATATATACACACCCCCCCCCCAATGATGAACAAGGCAACACTACATGCCTGTGACAAATTAGTCTTATGGTGGTGTTTGATACTAAATGAAAAAGAGAGGACTTAACGTAGCCTTCTCGTTTACTCCTGTAAATCTGTTTTTTTCTAAGGTGTATGATACACCTCCACATATTGCTTTTAGACAAAGAAGTAAATTCCAGATATTGACTTTAAAACTTTATACGACATGCTACATGGAATTGCATGAGGAAGATACCTAGTATTTTTGGGAACCTAATTTTACTGAAATAGAAAATTGTGTATGTGAATTGAAGTACTTTATCTTTTCAGAATAACTTAGTGTTAGTATCCACAAAGTAAACCTAGAGTTGACTTTAACATTTAACTTTTTTCTTTTTTTCATGGGGTTGTTCTCCTGATAGACACAAAGCAAATTTTTGGTGTTGTTTACCATTCTCATTGCTATAGTTCATCAGCATGCCACAAAAGACAGTCAAGAGCTTCTCACTGGCTGGATCTGTTTTACTGCACAGTGACCTTATATGGTCTACTACAATATGTGCACCACCTGCATGGTCAACTGCGTTCCTGCCCTCATCTGTAAAACAAAGAATTAAATTAAAAAAAAAAAAAAAAGAAACCAACACCCACCACAGAGTCCCAAACATAACAGTAATCATAGAAAATGAAGTTTTCAAATAGAGTGAAGTCATTCCTCCAGTGTTGTCAAATTCACCTAGAGAGATGCTTGAGGGGCAGCTTTTAGCGCAACAAAAAAAGGCATTAACAACCTGGCACTAATATTGTTGTAAAGAAGTTCAGTGTTCGAGTCAGAGCTGCTGGAGACAATAAATAACACTCTGAAGATATATTGGGTTTTGCCAGAGGGAAGTTCTGAGCACTTCACAAAGCTAGTCCATACACCCTTGTGGACCAGGTAAATTACTCTTGCTGTTATGCAGATCGAGAAATTGAAATATACAAAACAAATTGCTTAGGTTACTTAAAAACAAAATGGGAAATAAAACAGACAAAGCAGAGAGAAGTACTAGCTCCCAGTCACAAACTGTCGTGCGCTCACTCTGCCACAGAGCATGTTCTTTGTACTTCTATACCTGAAATTTAATACCAGTATCAGATTCTTTGTGTATGGCTAAAAGAAAAATTTGCTCTGCATCTACAATAGACTACAATGTTCTGAGGTTTTGTAAATAACACACCATAATCTTTGTATGGAACTCTTTCTGCATAACAAATCAGATTTGATGTATTGATTAGGAATAAAGGAAAAATAGGCCTTCTATTACAGGAATCGACAATACCACTTCCTTTCCCAGCAGGCAATCAGTGACAGATAACAGCCAATAACCTAAATTCCAGGGTTTCCAAAAGTAGAGATCACAAGTGAGTTACAGTTGGAATCAACTGGAAAATCTGGATGAAAACAAAACCTTGGGGGGAAAAAAATCACTAAAGTAAAAGTTTTGCAAAATAAGAAACCAGCCCTCCCTCTTCAATTTCTTAATGGCCCCAAAGCAAACCTCCTCTGTCCCTTGCTATCCCACCACTCTATCGTCACTCCTCTCTCCCCAACAAACCTGCAGGTCAAGCTACCAAGTTTTCCTTATTCTGTAACATATTCAGTATGAAAACCAAGGTTGTCTACATTTATAATATGATCTTCCTCTATAAAGTGTTCCAGAGCTCTGCAAAAAGAAGTTTCTAAAGTTTCCAATTCTTGTTAATACTATTTATGAGGCATAAACACCCCTTACATATTATATATACATATAAAGGGATTATAAGTATTGTATATACACTTACACTATATATATTCATAAATATATACATACATACATATGAGGGGTATATATAGGGACTTCAGATAGTTTGCTGAGTGGAGCTGAAGAAGGAAGGGTAATTATTGGTGGATCTTAAAGATTAAATTTATCATCAAAGTACTGTGTTTTGCAGAATAACTGAGATACATGGAACAGAGGAAAAACATCACTGCCATGACTGTCTCCTCCTTGGACATGATCCGGACATCAGGGGACTGTGTTTCACTGCAGGTATGTATATTCCATTTTGAGACAGGAGTAACTGGAATCTGTTTACAGTCAAACAAATTCAAGATAAGATTCTGTGTCAAGGAAGGACTATAAAAAAAGGAGAAATATAAAAGAAATCAGTCTCTCATACCCTCGATGCAGTGACAAACGTAGGCATAATGCTGAAATGAAAGGAAGTTCTACACTAAAATATAGTGAGACGATACAGTCAGGTGTTCAGATTCAGTGCTTACGTTTACCAAATTGTCAGAGAAAAAAACCTAACTTGGCTGGAATATTCCAGCATCCCATTTTATGTATCCTTTTATCATATTTTTTATTATAAAAGTTATACAAATACATGATTTTGTATTTGACTCACCTGTTTTGTGAGTCAAAACAAATGTGCAAAATGAAACTGAATCACTGATTCTGGATCAGATGGACTGAATGCGGTCCTCAAATTATTACAATGCAATTGAAATCAACAAACTAAAACCATTATAACATCAAGCTTGAAATAAAAATCAGATGTCAAGCTTGTTCCCATGTCTTGATAAGGAACTGTATAGAAAATACGTAAGTGAAGAATAATATAAAGGTAGAGTGGGGTAAGAGTTTGGAAGCAAGGGTTCAAAAACCAAAAAACAATTACAAGCCAAGTTCCTTACCTCAATGGAATTTGGCACTCCACTGAAAACAACTGTGTGACAGTATCTTACAACATAGGAAAATCTAACTCGTGTATCATTTTACTTCCATTCTCTCTGGTTTGTCAAAGAAGTTACATATCAACAACTGCTGTATCTTTAAGTACATAATAGTCTCTTACTTCAAATACATGACAAAATTCTTATCCACACAACATTTTTGTTTGGTAGATAATCAGCTTCTGCTGTATAGACAGCAAAAGTAAGGCAGAAACATTCAGAAACAAATCTCACTTGAAGAAATGGTCTGTCTTGATAATATCCTCAAAAATTTAGAGTGACATGAGCTTCAGGATCCCTCCCAAGCAGGTGCCAGACTTTGATGGGACTATATAGGCTGGTAGATTTGTAAAGAGATGCCTTAATTGAGTTTGCTGCCCCACCTCTTTCCCATGCTAGAGCTCACCCTGTGTAGCTGTTTCTCTGCCCTAGGCAGCTGGGTGAAGCAGACCCAGGCTACAGCTATAATTAGGATCTCCTGGTGCTGCCTTCTTATGCCCAAGAGGATTAACTCAGCTCATTAGCGCAGGGCCACAACAAACCCTGCACCACATGTAGGAGGAAAATTCTGAAGGTCCTGACTACCCACCCCAAGCTCAGGCTATGACACCTCGTTGCATCCCCAAGCAAGAAGCGTGTTTCTGACTCAGAACGCTCCATGTACTTATTACCAACTCGCTTCTCCCTGCTCCGTCGCTAAGAAACAGATTTTGCACACAAGAATACTCACCAAACTCCAAATCATTTACAGTCAAAACAACACCACAGCATGTTGCCGTGTCTTGTTCTAAATCCAACTATTGCCTTGCAGTTCAGCAGCTCTATGAACTCCCACACTTAACGTGCTTGCAGCCTCTCAGAAGCTGTGTTGAAATTTTTTCCTGTGACCTTTTAAAATAAACATTCGCTATTCCTAAGAGATCAGTGATTGAACAGTTTAATGAGAGCATTCACATTTCTGCTTAAAAATGCTTCACTACATCTCACAAAGGACGATGTTTCCCCAGTTGACTAAATGCTAAGAGAAACCACTAAGTCATAAAATGTTAACAGGAAAGAAGAACTAAAGCCACAGCTTAAAGTATGAAAACAATATAAAGCATAAGCTACATACAGCCAATGAATTATTTCTAAAACACATGCACCAATACTTTGACTTTTGTCACCACTGTAAGGTTATTATTTATGGAAATATAGTTACATCAGGCAAAGGGCTCTGCCATAGTATAGGCAGATATCAGGAAATATGTTTGCAAATGGCTCACCTAGTATTCTTTAATCTAAACCTTAAATTAGCTTTGCTGTTTTCATATGGTGCCCTTTTTTAATACAAATTTTAAGCTCGGCCAATCAAAGTGACATTAAAGCAGCAGATACATCTCATATAGATTGGGAAAAACAATTTCATATTAATGCTCTGTTAGGATATAGAGCTGTGTCTTTACAAGAAAAAAACCCAGCACAGTTCTAAAAACTAATGTTTTACCAAATTTTAAATTAAGTTTTAAAATATATTGGTCTGGTTCCAAACTTTTCTCTTTGTCATATCTAATATTTAAACTACAGTTTATAAGTCATTTGTACTTCAGAAACTATCCTGGGCCTGCAAAGACACACACCATTACTTAAGTGTGTATATGGTCAGTAAACCCAGAGGCTGGTAAAAATTAGGTAGCCGTCTACAATTCTGGTGATGATGGCATCACAGCTAGTTAAATAATAACTAAATCAAAGCACAGAAATACATTCAGTATAGCGATGTACTGAATGGTTGTTTGAAAGCATGTCCCTTTTTTTTTTTTTCTCACAGAAAAGGTAAGGAATAAACATTTCGCATTACCTTTGCCTATTGTATCTTTACTTCATGATGGCCACAGTGCCACTGCTTTCCAAGCAGTTCTTTGTGAAGTCTTTGTTACTGTATCTTCATTCTGAAATGTGAATTTTATGTTTCACAATACAATTTCATATGTAACGATGTTTCTCAGTAGGGGCCCTGTATTGGTTTGCAGACTCAAAAGGCATATAATAGATTCAACCTTTAAAAAAGCACCAGACATCACAAGTTACCATGTTGTTATAACGTTTACTATATATGCAGGCTTCAAAAATATACCCATTTCTCAAATAATCACCTAGAAAACTATCTGACAGCATTTCTTAAAAATGATCTTTTGGGCTTCAGATTGAAGACCTGTACTTTGAAATGTTCTGGTTTTGTCTTGCAACTGGAAACCTGTATTCTCCTTTCTCCAATTCATGTTCTACGAAAGTTTATTTGTCTAAATTGTTGCACTCACAACTCAGTGAGGGAAAGGATGATTTGTATGGTCAGCATCTCTGATTTGCATAAACCAAGCTGCCAAGATAGCAAAGGAAAAAAAACCCAGTATTTCTTTTAAAATTCTTTTACTCTGCAATTGTGTGTAATGATCTAATAATTTAAATGACATACTACCATTTTACTTTAAGTGCTTCATCGTTATTGTATTTGGCTCCAATCCTGCACTCTTTTTGACCAAAATATTGCTTAGGTTAGACCAATACTTTATGGATACATTTTTTAATTATTATTTTTTTAAAGATGAACTAATTTATACTGGCCCAAGGTGTCAGGGGGGAAGAGTTCTTTCTACATGTTCTATTTTTATTTTTATTTTCCTCTACTTTTTAATTAGGTCCTCTTTGTATGGTTTTTGTACTGAGGCATTCATCTGCTCCTGCTGCTTATTCTTTCACTTGAAGTCATAATCTTCTGTGGTATCAAACTAGCTGCTGCAGAGGAAATTATGATGTGATATATAGAAAATTATAACCACACGTGAGGAAAAAAAACAGCCAGAGTAGAACTCCAAAGGAAGAAAGGTCCTGCTCACCTGTTTTCTCTCTTTTTATTAAGAAAATAGAAAGAGTAAATATTCAAAAAACACTACTGGGGCAAACCCTTACCTAGTGTAAATCATGTTATCTGTGTAGACATTAGGAAAAAACATTGCTACTTATACAAACTGAGAGTTTACAACTTTTGTCCCTCTCTGAACACTGTAAAGATAAAACTTTTAATGCGATGCTGTCATTCAATTTTATTACTTGACCCTACTTTTTACCTTGAATCTGTTTGCATATGCTTTTAAATCACTAGATTCTGGACCCTGTCAATTCTTTGACTGCAAGACTACAGACTACCAACCTTGTTATAGAACCCAGAGCAACATTGCATCAACTTTATTTTTTCAAAGAAAGTAAGCTTCATATAATTATATTGCATTATTTTTTTTTCTGCTTTTTCTACATCTTTTGTGCATTCATCTACAAGGGACAGGACACAGCAATACTGTATTTTGAGATTCATGTCTTAATAATTTGAAAGATATTTTTTTAGGATTGCTCTATCTTGTACTGAAATGTCCTTTCCCTTTATTTAATTCCTTAAGGAATTATAACACTCCGATTACCAGAAGCACAGTTCTGTTTCATCTGCTCATTGATTAAAAATCAATCAACATAGCCTTAACATTTTTTTCTTTATGAATTTTCTTTCTTTATGAAGAAAAAATAATTTTGAATTAGTCATGCTTGCTTCAGAGATAAACAGAACAGTCTCGTAATCAGTTCATCTTAAATTGCTGGCAACTACCCTCAGCCCTAACTCCAGCTGCATTAAGGGTATTGTCTCTAAGTTACTCTTTTAGAAATTATTGCTAAAATAGTAAACATGTAAAAAGTAAACTAGAAATGCTAACAGAACGCTGCCTTTTAATATAGTGCCTTCAAGGCTGGCTAATGACAACTGATGCAGCAGCGTACTGGCCCTCTTATGCAACTGGTTTATTCTAACAAATACAATTTTAAAATGTTGTATCCAAATAGAGATGTAGGGGGATTTTTGGTAGACTCATATAATACGTTCAATGTGTGGACCATAAGATATCAATGCCAACAAGCCCTAACCTCTCTTAAGAGTATCATGGGATTTCTTTTGTCTACAGAGTCAGGAGTTTGGCAGAACGTTTGAAGGGGTGGATAGATGTGCCACTATCACAATCTTCCTAATGTTACGCTGAGGCAGCAGACAAATGCAAGCCAGATTCAACTCCACAATTCCATTCCAATAAAATTTGCTTATTTTTCATATTCCTCTTATGGTAGATACATATGAGAAAAATCACGTGTTTCTAATTTCAGACTAAAGAACAGTGATGAGTTTACCCTTCAAGACTTTTTAATACTTAAATTACAGTCAAATTCTACTAGTGGACCTGGTTTTCAGTGTAACAGCAGAAATGTTTTTATCAGCAACAAGAGAGAAAATACTACTAGTCTCAGTATTGGCAAGTGATTCGTTCTGGATTCCAAGGATATTTTAGTTCTAAAGTGTAGTAATTTCCACTACTGAATTCTATTTGAAAATAAAGAAGCCAACCTGTAAGAAAAAATTCTACTAGATATATGAAAGTCAGGTAAAGGTCCTCAGAGCTGAATATAGCACTTCCCTCTGTCTTCCTTTCCATGTGCAATATGCTTACAGCAGATTCTTCAGTTGATTTTATAACTCTGTGCAACTCCTTAGTAATTTCACTGCAGTCAAACAAATTACTCTAGGTTTATGAGAGCATAAGCTAGAGCTGAAGCCAGCCTACGCTTATTATTTATTTCATACAGCATGAAATAAATCATGGAATCCAATTATACAGTAAAACATCAGGCAGTTTTTCTACACTGGTAAATAAGCATTTATAGCATCTCACGCTATTAACAGAATAAACCTGCACACAGCAATTACTTTAGAATATTTACTCCCAGGCTTTGAGTGCAATGTTGTCTCTCAGCTTCAAACTCTCCAAGAACAAGGGTGTGAACTGAGCGTGGCATGGTCACAGTCTGGTGCAGAACAGGGGTGTTCTGCCGGCTGCTGCTGAAAGGAACTTGGCAAGAGGCTTAGCCTGGTACTGTGTGAGTGGTAATGGAAGCTGAAGGAGCTGTGGGTCTCCATCAAAGCAGCCAGAGGAGCAGCCTCAGAAACTGTAATCCATGGGGATTTGGAGTAGGTTGGGAAAAGCACAAGAAGCAAAAAATGAAGCTAAACCAAACAAACCCACCACAAAGCATATTTGCAGATCCTACTAGGCCCTGTTAAGGAAGAAAATTATTCAGAGAAGTGAGAAAGTAACAAGTGGCCCTGGGATCTAGGAAAAGCTGGAGTGAGTCTTGGGTTTAGGGTCAGTATTATTCTCACCCCAAATCATGAAGCCTAGGAGGGACGAGAGAACCTGGCCTTCTAAAGCAACTCCCAGCAGAAGCGTGCAGGCTGTTGCTTGTTCGTGTGCAGCCTACAGGGAAGAGCCGACCTGGAGAAAATTATTGTATCTAAAAGGTTGTAGGATACAACCAAGAGAAAGACCAACAAAGTGTTTTGTTTTAGGAAATTTTTTACCTCTTTAGCAGGAGGCAAGCCACTGATCTGACTAGAGGGGAAAGCACTACGACTGCAGAACAGCCAGGTGGTGCCAAGATGTGGCTGATGAACTGGACACTGTCTCAGGTAAGTGACTTTTTTCAGTGAAACGTAAATGCTGTTGTAGATAGGGTGTTCCAGACATCCACCTTGACTCCTGCGGCCATTCTGCTGGCTGGACAACTAACCAGACACACAGAGGTCTTGGGATCAAGCACGGTTAAAGACCAACTTTGTCCGTACACACTGACACCTCATGTGACAGGAACACAGCTTTGTTATTCCTAATGCTAACCATCTTGCTGTTATCTGTAGTTGTACCTAACACTTTCCTCACCATCTTTTATCAGATACTTAGGCTGCAACTTCCTCTGGTGGGCACTGTCTCTTGATAATACTAGCGTACAAACAGTATTATAAAAACCCTCTAACTAAACAGAGGCCCGGTCCCCTGGCTGAGACATTCAAGAGTTTCACTGCATTAAGGGATAGATTTTACTAATAATTCACTAGATTTTGCCAAAAATATCCAATTTCTAAGAATTGCATAGTATTCCTTAGATATGAACACAACAAATGTAACTAAATTTAGGTGATTTGCATGTTGTATGTTAACTCTACACTGTTATTGCACTGTATGAAATGTGGTATAAAACCAGATGCCTGTGAAGCTATCACGTAAACAACCAAAAGGCTTGGCTCGTGCAATATATGCATGGTGCTTTCACAGGGCTGCAAAAATCTGCAGAAGTGGATCTGAGAGTACAACAAAATTATATTCTATGTTATTATTTAAGAAGCTATGATTATGTAATTAGACTATTAAAACACCAAGTTAAAAGGAGAAGAACAATGGCTGCAAGCTTAAAAAAATAAATAAACACTTACTTCAAAATTATACATAAGCAATGCGTAGCAAGATGCTGACAGATTCTTTCTTCTGCTTTCCATAGTAATTCAGTTGATATTTTCTATCATCGCTGATTGGTGACAGTCGATATTTCTAGTTATGTAATGCTTACTTTTCTAAATAAAGTTTTTCATATCACCTCTTGAATGGATCTTTCTGATGCTCTAGGAAGATTTCCTCATCATTCTGATCTCATTTAGGCCAGCTATACAATAAGTAAATAAGAATAATATTGTTTAACACCTTCCTAAGAACATTAATGATTAATTGGCGATAAGTACTAAGTATTACTGTGAAAGCGTGTGTTGGCATACATATAGTATGCTTTGTTTCTAGGTGATGCAATACTTGTGCTGCAGAGGCTCGAGTTTTCTAAGACTCTGACATGCCTTGGAGAGGACACAGATCTATAGGTAAGATGCTATTACTGTACAATTAAAAATTTAGAATTTCACTTCTCTGTAAGCTGTTCTAAACAATCAGTTTTCAAGCAACAAGTTAAAGCCTCTGGTCTTAATTTCATTATATTGCTTGGAAAACAGCTTAGCAGGTGGCATTCGCATTTAGTAGGATCTAGAACAATGAAAAGTGAAAGACTGTGCTAAGACACTGCCTGGCTGCATGAATCAGGGTGACCTTCATAAAAAATTATTAGCCAGTAGTGTGCTATTATCAACACCAGTTGTGTTCTTTGCTTCTGCTGGCTTTCCATATGGTATTGAAGAAGGTTATGCCATTTTTTTTAAGAAAATTGAATTTGACTTCTTTCCAGTATGTTTAATTCTTTAGCATCTGGTTTTCTGCTTTAGATCCTGAAATTAACCTCATCTCCTAAGAGGAGATGTATGTAACTGTACAATTGCGTAGTCTCTTATTTTTTGTACTTAGGCTTTCTTAGTAGATCTCTGCAAGAGGTCTGTACATCCTTATAGGATGGGCAGCTGACAGAATTTATAGCACGTGTAAGATCTTTTTAACAAGCAGTGGTATGATGTTCATGGCCTGGTGTTAAGGCTGGGATCAAGAGAGATCTGGGTCTACGTGAAAGGCCACCTCGCTGAAATTCAACGAGGAGTTTTGCTATCAATACAAGTAAGACTGGGTAGAGAACAAAGAAATGTAGAGCTTGAGAAATGAGAAAAGGATCCAGTAAATTTCCTGCAGAAAAAGGTAGATAAGCAGCTGTCAGAGGACAGCCTTTATAGAATGAGTTGGTGTTTTTCTTTCCAGTTCTATAGCTGTTTATATCATGAAGTATGGTTGGTGAGAACATGTACCCAAGCTGCTGGTTTCATGAAGAAACAAGGTTGTGGATGAGTGGAAAAAGCCATAATTTTGAGAATCCCCAAGGAGGTCTCTAAGCACTACCATTAATATGAATATTGTGGAAGGGCAGAATGCAAAAATTTTCATTTCCCTTTAATAGCTTTCAGAATATCTGGACACTCTAAATATCAAGAAGGAATTATTTTTGAATGGGTAAGAGTCTAATCTCAACAGAAGTAAATCAGAATGACTCCCTCTAGTCTGTACGGCTACTGAATCAGGCTCCAAATATCCTAGCCTTTCACTTCCTCTTGTAATTATCACTTTTATAGTATAATTATGGTAGCTTCTATAGTGTGCTCAGTGCTATATAAAAGCAGAGGACAACAGTTTGTCAATCAGTTAAAAACTGAAGTGTGTAACAAACTACCTGTGGAAAGATCACTGAGATTAAGATAGCAAGTGCATCACAAACTTGATTGCGAGGCTATTATCTGCTAAGAGAATACTACTATTTTAATATGGCATCATCTTCCATCAGAATTCTTGACTAAAACTTACCTGGTTGGCCTGATCTTTCATCCATACATACTGCATTAGTGTGGGGGATGCCAGAGCACGACAGAGACCTGGCTATAGATAGTGGTTTGGTTTTTTTTTCCCCTTTCTCCTGCGTTCTCACGTGGGTCTTGCAAAAAGGCAGGCCTAACTTGAAAACTGGTCTCAGTCTCCCTGTCCCACAAGCATGCCACCTGCCACACGATTCACGTCACCAGAGTCTTCCTAGTCTATCGGGAAAGAGCCAGCAGAGAGAGCTGAGGTGGGTACTGGCTATCAGGCTGCTCATGAAGTGATTTGGACAATGCTGTTCTTTAATTCAGCATCCCGACTGCCAGAGCTGATGGTAGCAAATCATTTTTAGGCTTTATCTACAGTGGAATTAACCATTCTGCTCTGACTTAAGACATTGCATTTTGTAGTAAGATCCACATTACATTAAACACACCACTTCCTGAGCATCGGAGATGAGATCTTCCTGTTGCATATGGAACTAAGATGCGGGGGGACCTTACAAGAGTTTTGGAGGTATGCTCTATCAGTCTGAAACACCCGTACATCTGTAACAGCCCTAACAAACAAACATACTAAAGAAACAGCACTGGGGATAATGGCGGGGGTGCCTGGAAAGAAGATAATAGAATAGTGGGTATACTTCGATTCACGGATGAAGAGTGGTGAAGCAGCTAGAAGGGTAGAGTCTTGTGCTCTGACTGAACAATGCCTAAGAATTTAGCTTTGATTACAAGTGAAAACCCATTAACTGGTGATTGAAAGGAATGCGTGGGCTAGGAGCTTTACATCTAGTAATATAGTTCAGACAAAATTCTGTCCCTGAGTGAAGCTGAGGAATCCGTTGTCTGGGGAGACGGAAGTACAAGCAGCTGTACTTGGTACAGGCTGTAGATACAGTGGGGGAGAACGCAGGAGGGAGAGGAGGAGAGATCACATCTCTATTTCTTCGCTTTGCGCTTCCTGCTTTAACAAGAATTTGGGGGCCGAGGTGTATGTGGCATTTACTAGATAAAGCATGTAGAACAATTACAGGCTCTACAGGAACATGCAGTAATGTATCTGTTCTTAAACTGTAGGACAGCACTGAACAGTCCACATATTGTGATTAAGTTAAATTCATTGCTTCTGACTTAAAATCTTTTTGGCTGCCTCAATTGTTTCTTTCATCTCTGTATACAAGAGGAAGGCTGGGAGACTTGAAGCCTCATCAGTACTAACAAACCTTTCTTCTACTCTGCTTCGCACTTATATTTGCCTGTATTCTTGATGTTCAGAGACTCACATAAAGCAGATCTCTTCATAACATAAATAGTTTAAAAAAGATGCTCTCAAGGCTCCTTGGGATAAATTTTACCTATTTTTTCCTCTTTAACTGTTTATGAAATGCACTTAATTCTCTGTATTTTCTTCCATGTTCAAACAAGTGATTCAGTATTATTTTAGGGGGCTAACACTTACGAGCATCCAGACAATAGCACTGTATTATTATATTCCTACAGGAGCCCTCCCTGTAGGAAAAGCCATTTGTTCCACAACTTTCATCCTGCACCATGCAGACTTCTCTCAAAAATAGAGACCTGATTAACTCCTTTTCACACAAACTGCCAATAAACAAAGTGATGTATGCTTGCTGGGATGAAATACAGGATAATAGGGGCTTTCAATAAATAGAAATGTTTCTAAGAGCCATTCAATATAAGCTTGATTTCTTTCTTCCAGCCTAACACTGATTTAGGACTTTAAGATCTTCCTCATTACTGCATGTTATAATTACATGGGCAGTAGGAGTGAAAAAAACGCTCATGTATATGGTAAAACACAGTTACTGAGGTATTTCAAATTTCTATATGAAATGGTATTTCAAATTTCTATATGAGTCCCAACTATCAGAAGAGTCACAGCTGCTTTTGTCTCAAATGAAAAGAAAAACACTATACATAACAACATTTTTTTACTAGATTGGCTTCCAGACCTTGTCTTTGTTATACTTTAAAGCTCTTTGTTAGGGAAAAATAAGTAATAAATTAAAATATATTAAATTTTATAACAATAAGCACATTGAAAGTATTTGTCCTAAATAAGAATTTAGGATAGGATACATAACTATAAAATCATTACACATTAAGATAACACACAAAATAAAGCCAGATAGGGTGGATGTGACAAATAAGCACTGTAAATAGCCTCCTCCATTCCAATCCAAGATGCTAATCTTGATTTTTGTGACATTTTATTAAACTTTATTCATTAATCTTATTCAAATATACAGGGAAGGTAGTAATTGTCCTCCCACAGGAGCACAGCAACACATGGCATACAGAACACATCACTGCCTACCATAGATTTTATCAGTGCCAGCTTTGCTCCACAGAAGGGCAACACAAGGCATGTAATATAGCTCTTCTGTACTGGATAAATCCTGTACTGGATAAATCCTGCACTGTAAAAGCCAGCAGTAGTCCACAACAGTATAAAACCATCTTATTGTATTTCAAGAAAAAATATGGGCTGAACAAAAATGACATGAATAGTTACATAGATTTTACTTATATGAAATAAATCAGTGCCACCTGAGAGCGAGCTTCATATCACATATGACCCTGAAATAAAATATTTTAAGTAAATTACGTTATAGAAAGCTCAACAGCTTCTACTTGAAGTTTCCATGGGGAAGCAGGTGTTCGGTTGATCGGTCACCTTAAAGAAAACCCTAAATGAAAGAAGTAACATTAGCATCCTCAAGCAGTAGTTATCTGTAAATGGAAATGTTAGCACGGAAAATCTGATTAACTTCCCAGAGCTCAAAGGCAACATAATTTAAAGCAACATCAAACGTAAATTTCCAAACTAGGATGAAAAAAAGTAACAAGGAGAAAGGCTACTAATAATTCAGGTTTTTCAAAGACAGTATTCAGAACAGGAAAACTTTTAGTAAATGCAACACATAGCACAAAGAAAATTTCTTGCCACATGAAATAAGGTACTAAATCTCAAGATAACAAAATGCTTTTACAATTTCATCTCACTTCCCATCTGCAGACATCCATAGGCTTCTAATTCCTTCATGAACATAGAAAGATGTTCCTGGCATCTCTGCCTCTGTACCATATTTATCATGTAGTGGCTTTTATCAAAATATTTAAAGTGAGGGATAATGAGGCTGCATTTTCAAAACACTGCAAGCACTGGTTTAGTTTTGCAAATGACATATCCATGCACGTAATCAGCACATGGAGTCACAACTGCATTTCAAAATTCAACTGCTTGGCAGTGCAAAATTTATTGTGCTCACAAAAAGCTAAAAAACCTCACCCCCTACCCCCTCATAACCCCTGACTACCAAAAATACCAATTGGAGCAATTGATCAGCCACGTAAGAATTCTGAGAATCAGTAACATAACTCAGACATCGTTTCAGCAACATACGTAGCTCTGCACAGCTTTGAGACTGGCAGAATATGAATACTCCCTCCTGAGACATTTATTTGAGGAAAAATTAACTATTCAGGCCTCTGTATATGTAGCACCCACTCTTTGAAAACCTAGCTCATTATGTTTAAAAAAAACCCGCAAACCCAGGATCACAGATCGTTTCTATTCTTACATCCAGTTGTATCACAATATTGAAACAGGTTTTTAAAATCTTTTTGTCATAAAAGCATAACGCAAGTGTGACATAGAATTGTCCCATACAATCAGAAGAGTCAAGTGTGGTTAACAAAAATCAAGAAAAGAGGAAAACGATTCCCTACTACACAATGTACAGAACGCCAAAACATTCCCCTCCCTCCTACAAGATACGGCATATTTCAACACTCACGGCTATCGTAGCATATATTGCCCAGGGCACGTCCTGTTTGAAGCAATACTTCCTGGTCTTTGCAGTTTAACAGCTGCACCAAAGGAGGGACCAACCCAGCATCCACACAAGGGTTCCGCATAAATTCTGCAAATAATGCAAACCCTGTTAAAGCAAGCCGGCTATTTTCAGTTTCATCCCTTCTAGTTACGTTGGCATTGCAACGGGGCCTTTTGTGAGAGAGTAAACATTTGCAGAGACAAACAAGGTAAGTTCTCATGCAAGTTTCTAGAGAATAAACCCAAGTCAGGATTTGGGCTTATGTTCTTGCTTTTATTGATTAATTTAGAAGGAATTAAGAGTATTTAATTGACTTCCATGGAAACTAATTTAACATAGCTCAGACTGAGCATGTTTTTAGCATCATAGAGAAGCGCTGAAAAGAGCAGTGAATTCACCACCTTTTTCTCCACCCCAACAAATTAAACATAAATTAGAATTACTAAATTACACAAAAGATGACTTAAAGCTAGTATTCATACTCCAAAATAAGCAGCACTTCTTACTC
Source organism: Chlamydotis macqueenii (assembly GCF_036417535.1). Taxonomy (NCBI): domain Eukaryota; kingdom Metazoa; phylum Chordata; class Aves; order Otidiformes; family Otididae; genus Chlamydotis; species Chlamydotis macqueenii. Next base: position 29,205,936 of record NC_141559.1, read on the forward strand.
TGTGTTGCCATAATTAGAACTCCTGAAAAACTTTCACTTTTAAAGAAAAAACATCCACCATGAATTAAAGCTAAGTAACAGGATCTTTACCTGGAAGGTAAGGAAAGGAAAAGAAAAAGAAAGAATGATAAATATAAGAGAGATTATGTGAGCCCAAAGGTCTGTATCCTTCCTAACTGATGCTCACCATGAAAGGAAAGCTAGAGGACCCATCCACTGGGAAGCTCTGCCTTTCTGTCCCTCCTTCCTGCTATGTCCCCCAGTCACAAAGAACCAAGGTATTATTTCATATCTGTGCAAGTCATAGAGAATTATTGTGGTGTCAGAGAGACGAAGGACTGGTCTCCAGAAGAAGTTATAGTTAGGCAGGCACTGTGCTGCATATTTTACAAGGGAAGTCTACACAAGCAACGACCTGATGCACCAACAGTGTTACTTAACACCATCGGAGTGTTAAGGGGTCTGGAGCACAAGTCTTATGAGGAGCAGCTGAGGAAACTGGGATTGTTTAGTCTGGAGAAGAGGAGGCTGAGGGGAGACCGCATTGCTCTCTACAACTACCTGACAGGAGGGTATAGGGAGGCAGATATTGATCTGTTCTCCCAAGTAACTGTGATAGGATGAGAGGAAATGGCCTCAAGTTGCGACTGCAGAGGTTTAGGTTGAATATCAGGAAACATTTCTTTACTGGAAGAGTGGTCAGGCACTGGAACAGGCTGCCCAAGGAAGTGGTGGATTCACCATCCCTGGAGGTGTTCAAAGAACGTGTAGAGATGGCACTTCAGGACATGGTTTAGTAGGCATGGTGGTGTTACGTTGATGGTTGGACTTGATGATCTTGGAGGTCTCTTCCAACCTTAAGATTCTATGATTCTATGATTAATAGTTTACTACAGAGCATTCTTCAGAGATGTAGCATTGTAACAGGCAAAATGTCAACATGTTTTTCATTTGTAGTGAATTGTATGTTATGTTTCTTCCTGATCGTAGACTATGTTGGATCTTCCAAAGCCAGTATACCTTCATGTTACTTAGTCATTTATGAGACAGAGTGAACCAGAGTGTACACTCCCCATAAAAAGAGATGAGAAAGTTTTTCTGATTCTGGATCAACAGAACCCCTCATGCTAATAACTCAAAGATTTCATACCATGCTTGAAGTACAAACACATCTTCTTAAATACTACCTTTGTTGCACCTATTACAATGTTCTTTGATGTTTCTGTAGCTACGAAATCTTGTACCTTCTGTAGTTAATCTTGCAGTGTTGTTTTACCAGAAGACGTAATTGTCATAGAGGTAAGCAATCCTCATGTGATTATAAAGCAATCCTCACGGGATGAAGTAGAATCAGCAATACCTATACACTTGCACAGGTCCAACAGAAGATAGTAGTCAGCACAATAGACCCACCTTCCTAAGATACTGTAACATTTTAAAACTGTAGACAGATGCTACATTGTGATAAATGGTAATGGTATCCATTGTAATGAACAGAACAGATATCAGATATATCTGTTCTTTAAAATTGGTCTTGCTATGTCCTTTTAACTTTTTATCTACTTCTTTATTATCACTCGCTTTCATCTTCATCTCCATCTTTATTTATGAAATGTATTATGTTCCTCTGTCTTCTGTGTTTCCTCAGCTTCTTCCTCTTTTAATTGTCTACAAGAACTCTTCCCTGTTCCTCAGCTTCTCCCTGCATCACTTTCTTTTACACTTACTAATTTACCATAGTCTCTACATCATCACAGTTAGATTATTTTTTTTTCACTCCTAGTCTGTGACAGCAAATGGAATTTGTTCTTTCCTACAAGACTGAGAGGCCTCAGTCTGTTCTGTTGTACGTTTGGGTTCTTGCTCATGTGGTGAAAAGGCATAAGATCTCCTTCCTCCATCCTCCCTCCATTTGGAGTGAGCAGAAGATTTCAGTCCCCTATTCAGCAATAAAATAATTAGGCAATACGCTGAGCAAACTTGTATTTATCAAAGTCATGTAAGAAGTAAAATAAATGGTGCCATATATAGGAAAATATATCTGAGAGCAACAAAAATGTGGTAACTGCAATTATATTTGCAGGTGATACTACATAGAAGTAAAGAAAAAAGAGAAGGTGATCAAGAATAGAACCATTTAGAGGGTTTCCACTAACCTGGTGGGGAAATTAAGCAGATCCTTTGAAGGAAATAGTAAAGAATTGCTTAAGAAGTTAGGAGGAGAACCACTGAGGACAGAGTAACATAAAGCAAAGGAGGACAAGATTTTGAAAGAGATATGTAATTGTGTTGTAGTATGACAGATCATGAAATGATGTTCCTATTGCTACACCTGGCAAAGAAGAGGAGACAAAAGACCTCGGAAAAGGGTTTAAAAGGTCCACAGTGGAGAGAGAAACTCCATATAGCAAGTGCATCTGAGTCTTCACTATGTCACAGTTGAATGGAAAATGGCAAGAGAACATGATTTTGTGTGTTTGGATTTCTATAGATGGGACAGACTAACACAAGCTCATGTTGAGAGGAGGAAGAGTCATGTGAGCTGGAGAGGTGAAACAGAGCAAGGGCACAAAAGAGATGAAACATGACAAAACCAGTAAGGCAAGTAGAAGGATTTGATGTAACCAGATGTGTGTGGGTGCAGGATCAGACAAGGGGAATCAGAAAGGAAAATAAGAACTGGGGAAGAAAAAGATGCTCTTTTATCAGTAAAGCCCAGATTCAGAGTTAGAGGCACTACTCACAGCTCTGCCAGTGCTGCATGGCACGACCATAGGGAAATCAGTTCAATTACCTGGGTTTAATGCCTGCTATCTGTAGGATGTTGATAACACAGATTTCTCCAAGTCCCCTGAAGCTTGTTGAAAAAAAGGTGCCATATAAGCACGAAACACTTGTATTCTTACGTAAGAGGACAAAGAAATAACGGAATTCAAATGAGGTGTTCCCTGCTATCCTACTTAAGCAACTATTTCAACAGAGGTAGAATCCAAAGAGATCCACCCAGCTCATTTCAGTCTTGAAAGCACTGGGCACCTTAAATAATTTCTGAATACCTTCCCTTTAATCTTGGCTGCCAGAGGTCCCGGTTACACCTGCTAATAACTCAAAGAAAAAGACAAAAGCAATTTTGTATGATGAACCAGGTAAAATGCCAGCTCTTCTGAAGAGTGAACTCATAACAGCAATTTAAAAGCTGGCAGGGAAAAGGATACATTAGAAACTATTAGAGATTTCATGTATTAATTCAGATTTGAAAGACACTGGCTAAAATGTTCTGTAAGAGAATCTTGCAGGAAACAATGCATAGTAATTAGTTAAGCTATTGTGAACACTGTTTTTATTTTTAACTTTCCCCCTTCTGAGTTAGGAGCTAAAAGGGCTAACTGTGAGGACACACAGTTGACTAAAGTAATATAAATATACTTATTACAAATTTATTAAGTACAGAAAAAGTTGTATGGTTGCATGAATCTCTATCATTCTGAAACATTTGTAAGTTTAAATTTCTATGTTTACTTTTTTTACTGGCAATTTACCTAAATAATTTTAAAACTTAAAAACTAATAAAGTATATCTTCTTTTCTTGTTAATGTTGTTCCTGAATATGCATATATAGCATTGTCTCAAAATCAGGGAATTAGGTGGAGGAGGTCACTCAGAGGCTATCAGTAAGAAGCTGCAGCATTGTGACTCCAAGAAAAAAAGGGGGGGGGGGGGGTGTGGGGGGGAGGTGGGATGTAGAAATAGTCAGCAATAATGTAGGCCCTTCCCTGAAGAGGCATCAGTATGAGATTTTACAGAGGGAGAAAGATACATGAGTAAAAAAGTCAGCCACAAACCTCCTCTATCCTTGTCACAAGGTCTGCCAGGAGCACCTGCCTGCAGGTATGAGGTGGTTTTTTTTTTTTTTTTTTTGAGTTCAATGTATGTAGGGCACTGAGTGGGCTTTAAGATAATTCTTTCTAAATTTTTCTAAAGAAAAAAGTTTAAATAGTTTTAGATTATCTCCTACATTGTATGTCTGTATGTATATAATACACACCAAAATGGACCCCCAATTCTCATTTGGGATCTTGGGCTCTTACTCTAACATATTAATGCACTTTAGGTAGGACTAACTGGTTTTACTTTGGTATCATAGAATCAAAGAATAGTTAGGGTTGGAAGGGACATTCAAAGGTCATCTAGTCCAACCCCCCTGCAAGGAGCAGGGACATCCCTCACTAGGTCAGGTTGCTCAGAGCCTCATCCAGCCTGGCCTTGAACGTTTCCAGGGATGGGGCCTCCACCACCTCTCTGGGCAACCTGTTCCAGTGTTCTATAACTCACATCGTAAAAATTTTTTTCCTAATTTCCAATCTAAATCTACCCCCCTCTATTTTAAAACCATTACCCCTCGTCCTATTGCAACAGGCCCTGCTAAACAGCCTTTCCCCATCTTTCTTGTAGGCCCTCTTGAGGTACTGGAAGACCACTATCAGGTCTCCCCGGAGCCTCCTCTTCTGCAGGCTGAACAGCCCCAACTCTCTCAGCCTGTCCTCATAAGAGAGGTGCTCCAGCCCTCTTATGATCTTCGTGGCCCTCCTCTGGACCTTCTCCAACTGGTCCATGTCCTTCTTGTGTTGGGGGCTCCAGAACTGGACACAGTACTCCAGCTGGGGTCTCACCAGGGCAGAGTAGAGGGGGAGAATCACCTCCCTCGACCTGCTGGCCACTCTCCTCTTGATGCAGCCCAGGATGCGGTTGGCCTTCTGGGCCGCAAGGGCGCATTGCCTGCTCATGTTAAGCTTCTCATCCACCAGCACTCCCAAGTCCTTTTCCTCAGGGCTGCTCTCAATCCATTCTCCGCCCAGCCTGTATTTGTGCCTGGGATTGCCATGACCCAGGTGCAGGACCTTGCACTTGGCCTGGTTGAACTTCATGAGGTTGGCACGGGCCCACCTCTCCAGCCTGTCAAGGTCCCTCTGCATGGCATCCCTCCCTTCCAGCATGTCGACGGCACCACACAACTTGGTGTCGTCCACGAACTTGCTGAGGGTGCACTCTATCCCACTGCCCATGTCGCCGACAAAGATTCGCCGACGAAGTATCAAAGGCCTCATAAATGGTAATAATGTTATCACAAATCTCAGACCAAATACTATCCCTTAATCACTTGTATATATACTACTGTTGTAACTATGTTCACCTTGTGTAACTGGATGCACAAATAATGCATATCTTTTTATTCTATATGCATTTCATAAAGCCAGTGGCATGCTATTTCTGCCCAATAAATTACACTATTGATTGTCTTAAAAATGAAATAGCATGAAAGTAAGGACTAAAAAAAATCCAGCAGCCAAATGCTTTTTGATTGTATTAAAAAGCAGAGAAACAAAATTTGATGAAACAAAAAGAGTGAAAGGGAAGCATATGAAAGGTGTCTAATCTACAAAATGAAAACATAAATGAAGTAAAACATACTGACAAGTGAGGTGAAAAACTGAAGATGTTCCAGCAGAAAAGTTCTTGTAGAAAACCTCACCATTTCTGGCTACTTCTGCTATGATGTTAGCTACTTTTGCTGTGCAGGAAGATTGTGGCGTCAACAGACTCGCGAACACCTGAAGAACTCCACTTTGCTGGATTTTTTCACTTGTCTCCGTATCTGAAAAACATATCACACAAAAATGACTTGAGCATCAGCTTTGGGGAAGAAAAGAAAGAAAAATAGAAGGGAAGTTAAGTCTTCTCAAAGGTAATTATTCAATAAGTTATTTTTCCACATAAGAAGCCAACTGCTATTTTAGTGATATATTTTTTTTTATATGATGTGCTCACAGAACTTAATACTTCGCCATTCTTAATCAATTGATCTTTATAAGGTGACTCTGTGTTATATGAGTAAATACCCATACATACTCAGGCCTAGGAAACTATTGGAGAGACTGGTAGAAAGACTAAAGGTCATAAAGTGATATGCAGCAGCCTGAAGTACTATGTAAAAATCAAGAAATGGTATTCTGAAGTGAAGAATTTTTGGAAATGTTCAAGGAATGATGGGGGAAATCCTTACAGCTGAGGGCACAGCTTACTGCAGTGTAGGAGTCAGAAACTGGAGAAGAGGGAGAGCAAAGCAGATTCTGGTCTAGACTCCTCTTGCGCTCAGCTTGAATATAATCTGTGTTACTCTGCCTAGCTACAGAAGCTCCACTATAGTCTCAGTAGAAGGAAAAGGGAAAAATAACACAGAGTTTCTTGTCATAGAGTTGAAAGATTTGGGGCAAAACCTTTCCTCTTTCTGCCTGTAGTAGAGAGGAATTGTGCAGCTGGTCCGTAACAGGGCTCCCACCTAGCACTGCTGTCAACACCTCTGTAACAAACAGAAAATTAACATTGATTCAACTGCAGTTAAAGATAAGGTATTAGACGCTAAAACGTATTTTGCCAATGCTTTCAAATAACGGTGTATTTGAGATGAATATTAGCGTGACATACAATATGAATAGATGACTTTAGAAAGCAGCGTGACTCCTTAAGCCATTCATAATGGAAGTTACTTGCTTTCTCCAAAGGTGGCTGTGAGATGCTCTAATTGATGACTCTTGCAAAGCTAAACAAATCCACCTGAACGCAAGTCTGTTGTTCTACAACCCTGTCTCACAGGGGCACTTTTAAGCACCACAGCATGCACAATCCCCCTCACATCACTTACAATAAAAGCCTTAGAGTAAGTGCAAGATAAAATTAAAAAAAAAAAAAAATCACTACAGCTTGCCAGTAATTGTGAGAAACAGATGTAGACATTTCAGAGTTGAGAGGACAGGCCTCTGAGCACCACTTTCTGCAATTTCTTAGAAGCACCCTTACTCTGGTGTAAAACCTATTAAGACAGTCAGGCTTAGCAGCTATAGTAATAATCAATGGAGTTTGGTTTTATATAGCATCTTTCAATAAAGGGAGGGCTTGAACTCTTTGCTGGCTGGGAGCCAGTGACATCTAAGTGACAGAAAATGGACTAGAAGGAGAGAAATTCCAAGTCTGGACTGCATTTATGCCTCTGTATTTCTGTACTCAATTCCATCTTGGGATGCTGGTCTTTGGCTAGGACTACTCCTTTACAATATCTCAGTGATGACATCTGATTTCAAACAGATTAAGTGTAAAGTGAAGACTGATAATTTCAAATACCGTGCATAATATAAGCGCTAATTATTATTAATTTGTTCGCAATCTGGTTAACTGCAATTTTTTAAATGCACTAAGAAACCCTTTCAGAAGACATAATGCAAAGGAGCTTATGGCTATTTGGAAGTTTTTATAAGTTCTGACATATAACGTATACTTAGTAGATATATTCTCCCATAGATATACACAGATGAAAGAAAAGTTTGGTTTCAGAGAAAATCATGTCAGGACTAAAGGCCAGTCCAGACATCTTAGATGTCTGTTAAAGAAGAGATCTTCCTTCTCCCCTGACTTCAACACTGAAAGTATAGAATTCAAAATTGGAAATGTAGGCATCCGTGAACCCGTATAATGTTAACCACAATTAGTAGGCAGGAAACATTACTGCATTTTCTCCTGCCACGCTGCTGAGATACATAGTATCCAGTCTTATTTTTATGATCTGTAGTTTGACGGACTCATTACTGTGCAAAGCATAAATTACATAAATAAAATAAAATATATCTTGCGAGAAGTGGGAAAATAAAATTAAAAGCTTCTCCAGGCCAGTTTTGTGTAGCAGATCTGCACTGATTTATTTTATTAAGATAAGCAAGCGAGCACCAATAAAAGCCCAGGGCTTAGCAGAGCTGACGGTAATCGGCTAGCTGGGATTACATAGATGAAAATAGACCACTGACTTTTTTCTTACTCTTAAGCAGTACAGGAGGCACACCTGCATACACTCTCCCCTTCAAACCTACATCCCACTGGTTCTTGTTACCCAGGCTGAGTATCAACGTCAAACCTTTGCTAGTCACAAAAGTGGGAAGACAGATTAATTCGACCAGCAGCAAGCGTACCCCTCCTACCAGCGGGCAGGGACACCCCTACTTCCACTCTACCCTGAGTGCTCAAGCATTATTGTTTGAGGAAAAGCACATTACTCTGGCATCGGGCAGAACAACAGCTACTAACTACGCAGGCCACAGTGCTCTCTGACGCATTTTTGCCAGTAATTGCCTTGGGTGTAAAATATGCCACAGGGCACTTCAGCTTGTCTATTCCAAGTCTACCTGAGCCATGCTCTTCTTCTGCAGAACATTTAAAATTTACACTTGGTGTAATATACAAATTAATCCAGTGTCAAAATAGAGATATGACAGTACGACATTAAATCCTTGCAGGTAGTTTATAGTACATCCTCCAGATAAGGCACCATAAGGGAACGGGCCAATAAAATTACTGTTGCATCCTCATGCACATTACTCTAAATTGTCCTGTTTCATATCTGCAGAATAAATATTTTTTTTCAGGGATTCTATATTCATCATATTAAATTTCTAATAAAGATAGTGGAAAAAAACAATTGTACCGAAATATACAAATTAATTTCTTAACACATATGTAATTGGCAGACATTTTAGTTATAGGAAAATCAATCTTTTTGGTAGGCTTTTGAAATGCTTATACAAGGAAGGACATTTTAATTGGAACAAGATGTCTTACATATCTGCAGTCTTCCAGGACCTAAAGGGTGCTTATAAGAAAGATGAGGACAGACTTTTTAGCAGGGCCTGTAGCGATATGTCAGGGGTAATGGTTTTAAAATAGAGGGAAATAGATTTAGATTAGATATTAGGAAATTTATTTTTTTTTTACAGAGAGGTGGTGGATGCCCCATCCCTGGAAACATTCAAGGCCAGGTTGCACAGGGCTCTGAGCAACCTGATCAGGTTGGAGACGTCCCTGCTTATTGCAAGGGGGTTGGACTACATGGCCTTGAAAGGTCCCTTCCAACCCAAACCGTTCTATGATTCTGTGATGTATAAACCTAAAACTGCCTTGTTAAATCTAGCTTTTTTGCTCAGCACTTTTAATATTCCTTTAAAAGGGGAGGGCTTAACAGGTAAATGATGCACAGGGCTCCCTTGTGGAAACTGGGAAGTACAAACTAAGATCTTCAGCCACCCTTCACTTGTCTGAGGAGTCAACTGTACACTCAGTTCAGGTAGTAAGTGTTGAAATACATGGCTTTAGAAGAAAATATCAAGTCAGAGGTTTTGAAGCTCTATGTATATGAGCAGCTTGGCTGCTTCTTAGAAGTGCCCAAAAGGAACAATTACTTAATGGATACTTCCGAAACATGAGCTAAGAGTCTTGTGTATGACTCTGCTCATGTACGTGTGCAGCTCTAGACTCCGTTCTGCAGGATGCACTGAAGGTATAACAATGGTAGTAAAGGACTAGAGCTGCAGATAGCATTGAAAAGCAAATAACTGTCCTAAATCAAGCCAAGCTTTTCTTCTCCTTCATTTTTTTCCCACTTGCAACTAGAGAGTGATATGGTTGTCAGGGCAGGGGCTTTAGGAAGCATGGATTTCCACTGCCTGCCCATTAAGGCCCATGCTCTTTTTTGCTCAGCTTCATGTAACACAACTCCTGTATAAAAGCATAGAAGGCAAAGGGACATAGACAGGGACAGAAATGAAGGAAAAAGTGTGTATGGCATTGTTCTGTTAGAAAGAATGATGAAGGGCCATGTTTATGTAGTAGTATTTTCACTGTGATTGTAAAACTCGTGATCTGGTTTTCCTTCTGCAGAATGTAAGAGTGGAAGATCATACACCAATGTTGCCAAAGGACTAGTGCCCACACCACTGCCTGGACCTAGGAGAAATAGTTTTGCTGAAAATTAGAAGTAGCCTTTGCTTTAGCATAGGCAGCCCTCAATTCTTGTGTTTATTTGTTCTCTTCAAGCTGGATGAGGCCTGCTTGGCTTCCTATCTGCATGTGAACGCATGAAAGAGGTGTTATTCGTTGAGGATATGAACCTACCGCATGCTTATTTCATTCTGGGCTTCCTAGTAAATTATTAGAGGCTAAATTATTTTTGAAAACTTATTTCAGTTGTCGTCTTTTGAATTGCTATTTCAATGTATTGTCAATTGTAGTTGGAGCAAGTAAAACCAAATGTTTCTTCAGGAGCAGGAAAAATCTAGGCAAAATCTCCACCACGTAATTTCCTCCAATGCTTTCTATAATGGGGGAAAAGGAAATTATAGCCAACATTAATCACATGCTAAAAAGTTGGCTTATGCTTACCATTTGAAGTCCTTTAGCAGAACTGCATCCCCTTTCAAATCTATTCAACTTGTCTCTTAAGGAAACCTATCAATCTAGGCAGTCTGGTGTTAGGGTGCCACACCTCTAAACCCTTTTGCAATACATGATGTCCAGATTTCAAATGCTTTCTTTTCAAGCCTGATTTTCAGTATGCATGCACCAGCCCACCCATAGGACACCCACTGCCCCCAATCTTAAAGCACAGAAACTGTGGGACTGTAATAATGCTGCTTTAGAAACAGCCCTTTTGCACACAATATAATCCAGCGATGTGCCACAGCAGCATAATTGGGGGAAAAAACCTCTAAGGTTAAACCTGCAGCTTTAGATGTCTCCTTGTATAACTAGGTATCAAGACAAAGGGTATGTTAGATCACATAGTGTCAAAATCTTATTAATGTTGTAGCTGGGTGATTAGAATGTCAATATCCTTGCTTTTCATGGTTTTTGCAGTGCCTGAAGTCAGAATAATAAAGGGTGTGGGCAGGAAATTCTTTAATGCCATAGATTAGAGCTGGAGAGCTGAGCACCGTGGCTACAGGACTGCTTAATTAAGTAGCAGAAATCACTATAGCAAAAAAATCCAATGAGTGTCTCAAATTAAATTCTACACTCTCTTCGCTCTCAGCTTTATTTCCTGTGAAATTTCACTCCTCTCTATTTCACTCTTTTCTCCTTTCTGCATCATTTTGTCCACCTTCAAATGAAAGAAAAGGCAGGGAGGGGGAAGGGAGGGGAAAGGCAAGGCATATCTCTCAGAAGTGCTACTGCTTTGCCCTTTCTAGCAGAAGAAAACTAGAGGTTCACAGTTCCTTTTCTCTATGCACCACGAGTTTAAGTTGCACTATGAGATGTAACCGAACACTAGTGAAGGACAGCACTCCAATAATTCCCATGTCGTGGAGCTTTACATGAGAAATGAGGCACACCACGGAATTCTAAATGAGCAGCTTCATGACTGTCCTCTTTATTAAGCCAATCATGTTTGCAATGTACTCATTTTAAAAAATACGTATTTCTAGCTGCACAGATGTTTTATAATCCTCCTGAAACTACTGCAGAAAATTACCTTGGCTTTATAATGTCCCTCCTACATGTGCTCTCATCAGAAAGATGAACGCATGAATAAATAATGATGAGACACGTCTATCACGAAAGGAACCTTCTATCTGCTTTTTCAGAAGGCAGAAGTGAGGAGAATGACGGGAGCAACGGCTATCTTTCTAACTGGCACATCCTCCTAACCACCACAGTAAAAAAAGGTTCACATGACCAAGAGCAAATATTGATGCTCTCTCCATATACGGCCTCCCTCAAGAAGCATTGTTTTTTTCTCCACAGCATCCTACTATATTTTACAAACCACAAAATGGAGATTTTAATCTGACTGCAAGAGCACAAACAGTGGGTTGTAAAGAACCTCAATGAAACAAATGATGTGCTCTCATGCAGCAAACAATGCACCACTGATGAGGAAGCTTTTGCTTAACATACCTTAGCTGAAAAGACTGTTCCAATTATCAAGAGTTATTTTTACAGGAAAAAACAACCCCTATAATAAGTTATATATAGAAATAAATGTATAGATATAACTTCCTTTTGGCATGCTTCTCCTCGCACGGAGAGATCCCCACAAATATAACCTGCTTGCTCACCTATCCTTCAAACTAGACCCCTAAAAGGCAGGGAGGAAGGATTCTCCCTTAGCTGTGTGAATGTTTCCATCATGCTGTTTGCTCTGTTCTGTCTCTGCCAGCAGTAACAGGGCAACTTCAATTCCAATTTTTAATGAAGAAACTGAGACAGTGCACAGATGTTTGTAATTAAAATCTCAGCTCTAACAAGGAAGGAAGGACAGATGGAGAGACATTCACCAATCAACTAGCTGCACGATTCCCCCTGATTAAATTCTCCAAGAGCTATATTCAAAGAATAAAAGTGAATTTCAGGATGAGACCTACCCCTTGAATAGCGTGTTGCAGGTACCAGTGAAGTAATTTAATAAAAATACATGCCAGCTTTGCCTTTGATGAAGAAATATGCACATCAATACTTTCACAGATATATCACAGCACAAGGCAGAATATTAAAGCTAGGCAGCTCAGAAGCCCTGAGTTCCTGAACTGGATCTAGTTTAGAGCCCTGACACATAGTTTGGCAGATTTTTCTGAGCTGTTAGTTCCCCCGCTCCCCCTTTCTGACTCACCCTCCGCAGGAGGTAACCACTTTAGTAGCATAGCTGCTGAAATAAATTGCTATTAGTGCCTCAGCTTGCCAAATTTGTTGTCTGGCATCTTAGTACAAATGCCATCCACTAGCATCTGTATGTTTTATACTCAGCCTGTGGGGACTTTTTAATCTGCCTCCTCTGTTACTTGTACTAACTGGACTTATTACATGATCCTGGGTAAAGCCTTAAGTACCTTCATGCTTTAGTTTTTCAATCTGTATAACAGAAATACTAGGCCCACAGTGTAAAATCCTTTCTCCAAATTTGATTTAGTTTAAAAATAAAATCAGATTTGAAAACTATGCATTATATAGGCAGGAACTATTTCGTATTCCTTTGAATCAATCTCTTTAAGAGTGCTCTCAAGCAAGCTCAAATGCCTGCTGTAAAAATCTGCCCAGTGTAATCTACTGTATGTAGACATACTCTTCCAAAGGAATTTTTTAGCTACTGATGTTTTTTTAAAAGTTTTGCTGCCAAAGTACCTTAAGGAAAAGCTAATCTAAAAAAGATCACATTTGTAAGTCGTAAGGCACTGGGACAAAACTAAGAATGACATTTCAGACCTGAAATTGTGAATTACATGATCTCTAAATAAAATTGGGGTTTTTTTTTTGTAAAAAACAAGCCTTTTCCTTTGCTTCAGTATTGGATTTCAAAAATGCAATTTAAAAAGACATTTGTCAATTCTATTATCTGGAACTGCTATTCACTGATGCCTTCCGTGAAGAAAAAAAAAAACCAAACATTTAATCTTTATTTGGCACATTGTGCATTTAATGAACACCACTTGGAATTTAACACTTGGACAAACATCATTTAACTATCTGGCACTAACTAAATACATCACTATTAAGAGGAATTTATGTAAAATATAAGCCCACAAAGCAACAGTGATTACCATTCAGTATCATTAGGGTATGCCAATTTACTGGGATGCAGTCCAATAAAAAGCAGCCACCTTGATTTACTATGTTCCAATTAAATAGATATACTGTAATAATACATTATATATAGCACTTAAGATGAAACATTTCTGGATTATGTGTATACAGTGCCATGAAAAAGGAATAGCTTCACAAGCTAAGATGCAACAAACATCCTTCTTCAGCAAACAGAAGGAATGCTTTGTAGCACAGTATTTGAGCCAAAACTCCCTCTTACAAAATATCCATCAGGATCCTCAACGTTCAGAAAGGCATTTGACTAGAAATCTTCTGAGGTAAACTTAACGGACTGCAATGAGCTTAATTAATTAGCCAAGCAGGCCCAATTCAATTTGAACCTCTGGCTCCACTACAAAAGATTATCTGCATCAGAGGCAGACTAGATACGCTGGTCTAAGATGCAGTTTTGGTTTGACAGCTTCCTACCAGCAAATCGTTACTGCCGATGCAGCTATACTGCCAAAAGCTACAAAACCAATAAAAGTCTGTTTTGTTGGCAGTGTTACTTTCTGAGGGATGTGGTGTAGGTGTAAGGTATTGTATGTAGCAACGGGATGTTTTAGCCAGCAGAAACTGCATCTGTACTAAGATGGTTTCCATCCTCACTACTGCAAAAGCAAGCCTAAGCCTTCTCTAGCAGCAGAATATAAAATCTTCCTCAGGTTTTTATGTACTGTCTTCATTTCTCAACAAAATGATATCTATATATGAAAATGCTCTTGTCAAAATTTTTTTCCTTGGTAATCCATTATCACCATTTATGTGAGCGTAAGACATGATTTTATGCATACAAGCCAATCAAAATAATTTTTTGATCATGCAAAATATTCCCAATTACGTTAAATGTTATATTAATTTCTTCTAATATAGATGCTGTAAAACATCATTCAATGGCAAAAGCTAAACGCGTATGTCATGCTTCTTCCTTTAATTTTACATCTTTATACTCCCCATCAAGAAATGACACTTGGCAAAGATAGTGTACTAAGAAATAAACTGGAAATAGATCTTCAAAGGAAAAACACTTTCCTTGACATACACTGTCACATAAGAATCAAGACTGATTGTGACCTAAAACAAAGGAATTGCTACATATTTTGGCTCTTAACATGCAAATGCTTTGCCATGTATATAGCTTTATACATACAAATATAGCTCTTGAGCTCGGTGGGACTGCCAGAATGTAAGAATCCATGTCCTTAAAGGTAAGAATATATGGGAATGTTGGCAGAATCGGGACCTTTCTTTATATTCCTTTTACTCATTTTACTCACTGCTCTAAACACGTGTGCTGCAGTAACATACTGAGCTAAATCAATAGAAATTCTGAGTGTAAGCAGTTGTTGTAAAAAGCAGTGGGAATTATGAAGATATGGCATCCATTGCTGCTTAGGTACCCGCAATTAGCTTGTTGCTTTCTTTCAAAAATTTTATCTTTAAATCTGTTTCTCCCTTTTCCCACTTCTCTCCTTCCTCTAAAAAAATCTTACACACTACTTTGTTCCTTGTTGCTCATCCACTTAGTTTCATTTCTTCCTTTTTCATTTCTATTCCCTCTCCCTCTCTTGGTTTGAGTAGACATGAAATACATTGTCCCTGCACCACTGAAGTCCAAAGAAGCTGGATCAAGACTTAGCAGTTGCTAAACAGACACTAGTTCATGTCTCCTATACACAAAGAAAATGAGTTGTACAAGGTACTATGGGCAGCTCAGTGCTCCTCTTAACTTTTTTGTAGTTTCCAAGGCAAACCAGGAATAATAAAGTAGTAAAATCTTCGCCATGGGCTAAGGCCACCATCTTCCTAAAGAATACTTTAATATCAGCAGATAACTATAGATTTCAGTAGACAATTAGCAATAATACTGTTTTTGTCTTTTTGAGGAGGATATTCTAGCTTTCATCTGTACATTTCCTTTCATAAGAAATGTACAGATTTCACCATAAATGTCTGTTGTTTGTTTGAGTGTTCAGGCTGGGACACTTACATATCAGGACTAAAATGCAGGCATGTGTTTGCTGTGTCTGAGTACACATCCATGGGTGGCCACCTCCTCCTTCTTAGATCACAAGTGGGTGACATAGACTAGGGATCATTGAAGGGTAGACATGAGAAGGATCAAAAATCCACCTAGAATAGAGACTGCTGTTAAGAAGAAAGGGAGATGTCAAATATCAAAGAGGAATAAGAGAGCAGGGAAATGCTATTTGTCATTGAACTTAATTCTACTAGTTAGCAGTTGGTTTAATAAGCCACTTGCCACTTGACGTGCTTGTGCACTGGCTTGTGTTATTACAGCTTACTTGTTAGTAATGTCTATTAAATCTGTGGGGATGCCGAGTGCTCCTCTTTATTTATACGAAACAACAGTAGCAAAAAGTTAATCCTGACATGTGAGGGTCAGAATAGGCCCTATGGATTGTCACCATTTTGTTTTAGGCTACAATGCTGGGCAAGCATCCACAGTCATGAAAGCATTGTTACTCAGGTTACAATCCACCTGAAATGACTGTCACCTCATTTTACTCCTACTCTGCTCAAAGTCTCTTCAAAATAAAGAAAGGTTAGTTTGGTGGTTAAGGACAGGTTTGCTTGAACAAGCTGTGACATGTGGAGTTCTTTCTCTATGCTTCAGAAAGGGAAAGGAGTAACCTTAAAATAGGTAGCCAATGGGAAAAAAAAGAAAGTTATTTCAGGTGACGTTTATATCTTAGAATAACTCTGGTAGGACAAAAGGTTCTACAACTTAATTTTTTTCTGTTTGGGGTGGGAGGGTTGCACATCTTTTACTTTCATAATAATGTGTGAGAAGATCATGGAAACAAAAGATGAAATGACTATTCCTTAATCTTGTGTGTACTAAATGGAAACGAGATTTCACTGAAATCAGATGGCACTCATGTATTAGAAGTTAAGCAGATAGCTGCTTATCTGACTCTGTAATGAATAAAACTATGTACACAGAACTGTCAAAGATGTCCAAAAAGGAAATATATAAATATAGGTAAAGCTCTCATTTTCTTTTTCATAAATCAAAGGGATTAATAGTGACAATAATACATTTAAAAATTTCAGAGAAGCAGATTCTTTTTTTTTCAGTTGAGCCCTGACAATTACAAAATATTATCTCTAAATTCTCCATCATTTTTCTGCTCCAGTAGAGGAATTGTTCCATTAGAACCTGTTATCTTCATAAGTCAGTGAAGACCAGAAAAAGAGACACAAGTATAGCAAGAGCATGAGTACTAACTAAATTCAACAACATATGGAAGCCACAGCTATAAAGAACAGAATAAAATCAAGAATTTCCAACTCAAGTATAACCTCTGTGTTAAACATATGGTTATGAGAACTGGAAAGCCACCAAAACATTAAAGACAGGAAACTAGATGCCTTTGAAAGCAAGTGCCTACAGAAGATTCAAGGCATTGGCTGGAAAGTTTCATCTCTGATGAAGGAATGTGAGAAATCTGCAGTCTCTGCAGAAATCCAACATTTTCTCAAGCACTCCAGATGCTAACACATCCTCCTCTGTGATGCCATCAAATAGGAACCAACACATTTCAGAAAACCCACTGGTGGCTTTCAAAGAGAATCTGAACAGAAGCTGTAGGTAGGAGGGCTGAGCTCATGATCTCAACCCTATGAAGCTGAAATGGCAGGACGTGATGGCAAAGGCTTGCTAGCAGTTGCCCAGGAAGTTTGTAACATAACGTTATTCTCTCTGATACAACACAGTGAGTATATTAAAAACAAAACAAAACATGGCTACAGTATATAGACAAAATATGTTTTAGGGCAAAACAAAACAGCATAAAGAAACTGTGTTCATTATGGGGAGAAAAATAACATGTCAAAGAAGCCTTAGAATAATGCTGAAATTTCCAGTTTCCAGCATGAATTTTAAATTTTCATGATGGTTCCTTGAGTTACCAGGTATCCGCATAGCTCAACAAACAGAAAATAGGGCACCTTAGCCAACCACATCTTCAAGGTAAAGTGCATTATTTTAAACTTTCTTCTTTGAACCGTAAGAGCTTTCCAAAATTTCTAAATCCCTTTCAAAATTGAGGCCCCGCCCTCTCACTTAAGCTATCTTTATAGGTGTGATTTTGCTTAACCATTTTTTCCACACAAATTTGTAAACTCATATTCTTAGCCTCTCAAAAAATATATGTAAAAAAAACCTTTCAAAGGCATGTGCTAGCCTTTGCACTTCAATTACATGTCAGACATTTTTCAGAGCCAGGTGCTGAAGGCTGGGATTAGTGGGCATTTTCAGCCTCTTACACTGAGTGCATCACAGCCAAAAATAATGTTCTCAGCAGATTTTCAGATTTCTCATCTGTCAAAACTGGGTTATTTATGTGTGTTATAACCTCTTGTATCTGAAACGCAGCATGTCTGGACCAGCAATAACATTTATCTTTTTTTTTTCAACTGCAATAATTATGTCCCAGAAGGCCTGTGGTTTAAAAGAAAACCTACATTTCCTTGTTTTCTTTTTCTCAGGCAGTCCCTTCTTGTGGACCTCTATTTGAGGATCTTAGGACAACTGCACTTTTTGGATAGGCACAATATTTATGAGACAGCTCTTAAAAGGTATAAATCACTACATGTTGATATAAAATAATGGCCAATATTGTTTTCTGTTCTATTTCCCTATACAATCCAATTAACCCACTGTTCCCAGATTTGAATAGTACATACCCATATTTTTCTTTGGGTGTGAGATAAAGAATAAAGCATTTACTACTTCTTTCCAGAAACGTTATGAGACGATCTTTCAAAATACTTTTCCACAGTGCATAAGCGCTTTACTCATCATTTTGACAAGTTTGTTTTTTTTTTTAAAAAAAGATTCCAAGCTCCAAAGCACATGTTAAGCTATCACATTTTTCTCTCTTAGTTTAGCCTGCCATTGATTAAGGTTTAAATTGAAAATATCTGAGCCAACAGAATCATAAATGGATGAAGTTGTATCCATTGTCTCACAGATCTTTTCCTAGATATAACTAGGTCAGTACTAACTGATGTTATTTGAAATATGATAGTAAATATTGTGCTTTTAGGAAAAAAAAAACAACTCTTGCAACTGATGATTGTTTTCTTTTTCACAGGATAGGTTTTGGTTCAAAAAAACAGAAAATAACTTGACCTTGTAACATTCAGCTGGTTTTTATTATTTTAAAAAAAATAAAATTCAGTAATATAGCAAGTCTAATGATGCCATTGTTTAAATCAGTCATTTTTCTACAGTATTTGCACTGAGAATTTCTGTTGTTCAGGAGAGCAAATATGCCTCCCTTATATCTTTAGCTTAAATTTCAGTAACACTCGTACCTAGGGAGGAATGAGATTTCAGAGAGTGTTCGTCTGTAAGTTGTCATTAAACTCCTTCCCCCAAATGCCCTTGAATTCCAAAGCTGCTAAATATGACAGAAACTTAGCAAAAACATCAGAGCAAATATACAGCTTTCATAACTATTGCTAAGATCTCGAGATAAACGGCTGTGGGCAGCACGTAAGTATGTGACATTCATATGTTGGTCAGAGGGCAACCTGAAGCCCAGGGAGAGGGAGTTTGCTCACCCTTATGCAGTGAGCACTGGGAGGTGACAGAACTTCATTTCTCTGAGAAAAAATATGCATCCACATTCACGTATCCCCAAGCTCTTCTTCCCTAATTTCCTCATGTGGTTTTTTTTTCCACAGACTTCAGTTCTTTTCTTCTTTACACACATTAATTATTATAAAGCAGCTACAAGATTGAGGGCAGGGGGAGAAAGATGACCCTTGTTCGTAAAAAGTCTCAAATTATAACGCAAGGAATCCTGACATATTAAACACAAAATTAAATTTCATTGTGCAATGCATAGTTAATCTCAGAGGGTTTCTTTAAGCTGAATAAAAAAAAAAAGCTGCAGAACCTCAGAATCATATTCTCTGACAAAGTAATTCCTTGGGTTTTGCCTGTTCTGATTGTTCTGATCATTCTACGCTCAGTATTACTGTAAATAGTCTGCTTCCAGATCAGGAAAACTCTTTCTTGACAGTAACACATCAAACCATAACTATAATAGAAAGAATCCAAATTCTATGGGACAACGATGTCATTTGTTTTAATATATAGTTTTTAAAACAAAACACATGTGATACATGAATTTTGCCTCCTGATTCAGCAGAAGGCAGTATTTTGTTCAGTACATGGCTGACCATTTCTTTGCTGCTATCATTGCTTATGGATCAGGCACCACAGCCTTCCTTTAAAAATCTAAGTTACGGAAAGTTTAACAGTCTAGAGATGGTGAATGCTGGCGAGTTCACCAGACAGATCAACCACTTGTGTTTTCCTTTCAGACGTAAGGTGGACAGAACCTCAGCTTACGTCAATGAGGTAGATCCACAGAGGTGTAAGGAGCTCTGCCAACTTAAAACAGCTGGGAATCGAGACTAATGGTACTGCAGGTCTTCATTACCACAGGCTTTACAGGTGCAGAGTCCCCAGCTATGTCAGTTGACTTAACTGGGAAAGCTGAAGGAAATCCACACAAAATGAGGTACGTTCTTATTATTCTAAAGCATTTCTAATGTGTGCTTATCTCTCATTCCTCTGTCACTGTTGCCTCTTTCATCCCAAAGTCCTCAGTTTTATCCAGTGCCCCAAGCTAGTTCATATATGACCAGCCTCAGCCAGGAGTGCTGGTGACAGATAAGAACTAAGATATCTGCATAAATAGAGATATACATCGCTCCAAACAATGTCTCCTAAAGAAAGCATCTGTGCAGGATTTTCAGACCCGAGTCTTGTAACTAAAGGGCTATACTACTATCTCCTTAGACAAATAGTAGCTAAAAACATTTGAATTTGGCTTGCCAAGTATTTACCAGCAGATCGCATTCAGCAAACTGATTCACCCTTGTATAGTACAGCACGTGTGTGTGCATACGCTTTAATTTGGTTGGTGTGATAAATGGCAGAATAGCCAGGAGCTATCACATTCCAGGGCACTACAGCCTGTCTGGGACTATCAAAAGATCAGCTGTCAGAAAGGAGTGAAAAAAAAAAAACAAAAGAAAAAGCAGCAGATTATATGAAAAGAAATCAAAAGCTACAATACTCATAACAACTTTGCCATCCCTTTCTATATGGTAGACAATATGGGAAGAAAATAGTTTGTAATGTTTTAACATAATAAAAAGTTAAAAGATTGTATGCAAAGTAAATGGAACTATGATTGGCACCATATTGTTAGAGACTAAGGAATTCAACTCACATTTCTGCAGCAACTACAACCCTATGCTGCATGCATGCAGTTAGCAATTAAAAGCAGTGTAATGGTCTCTGAAACATTCATGTGTACAAGTAATATGCGCAAACTGAAGTTGTGGAAATGATGATTTCCTCTGTTAAAAGTCTCAATGTTGTATTAACACTGGGTTTAACTGCCATTTTTGACTGGTAGTAGATGGGAATGGGTTGCACTAGTGTATTAGTAAAATACTAAATTTTACATAAGATAAAATAATATTTTTAATCTCCAAGTCTTAATGAAGTGAATAAAACTAAGTTCTGTGACTTCCGATACCACCACGAACTCCCAATGAAGTCACAGTCCTATAAAATTATCTTAAAATAAACTCTATTCCTTGAATGGCTTATTTTTCTAGTGTTACTCTAATATGATGATTTACTGAACTATAATCAGAATGTATACTTCATTAATATAATCATACATGTGGGAATATGCTAAAGAAAAACAGAGCAATTATATGAGAAATCTTATTTAAATTATTTCTGTTACAGTTAACATGTAGTTTTATATAAACATTCTGATTTCTAATTCTTATTATATAATAATTTATACACATAGAGGTACAGTGTGTATCCTATATCTATATTATATCAGATATCAGATATATGATAATACACACTGTAACTAAAAATAATTTCATATTAAGATGTTAACTGAATGGATGGGAACTAAGAAAGGACATTCATTGGTAGTTTGGTTAAAGGAAGGACAGTTCTAATATATTGCTAGCCCAGTAATAACTCAGACACTGCAGCACTTAGAAAGCTGGTTCTATATCTACTTTTTGAATCAATCTATGACACGCAATTTGCCTCGTAACTTCTGCAGTCTTCTGACTGCTGTTCTCTCAAATTTGTTCCAAAACAGAAATCTCTTCTGTGAGGATTTTTTTTTCCAAATCATCAGACTATCTTTAGAACTAAAGCCTGTTGTCAAAAGAGACTCAGCAAAAAGTAGGTATCGAAGTACCTAATTCACTTGAAAGTGAATAGATATACAGGCTCCTAAATCACCAGCAAGCTGTTGAAAAAAAAAACCTGTCCCATCTAACCCATCTAATTTTCAGCGAGTTATTTTAGTTGCCCTCAATCTTGCTCAACTGAAAACATGCGGAGATGTATGTCATAGAATCACAGAATACTTAAGGCTGGAATGGACCTTTAAAGGCCATCTAGTCCAACCCCCCTGCAAGGAGCAGGGGCATCTCCAACCAGATCAGGTTTCTCAGAGCCCCGTCCAGCCTGCCTAATATGGCAGCTCAGCAGCGTTGTATTCATGTTAATAACTTAAACACAAAACCTGGTAAATGGTGGAGGGATTATACCTAAATTTTGTAAAATGTCCCAAAAGAGAGAAGTCAAAATCCTAATAATCCACTTATCTGATCTGACAGCTACAAGACTAGAAGAGAAAATATTCTGGAAGAAAGAGTAAAGCCCTAGACTGAGAAGAGAGTCATCTGGTTGCAAGGAAGCATCAGTAAGTTTGCTGTACATTAGTCAAAACTATTTTGCGTCTGTCAAAGTTGTTCTGTGACACAGCTATGTGACCTTCATAAGCAAAATGGTAAACTCTGTTATTCACACTAAATACTTGGTCATTTTTCATACCATCTTCTTTTTAGCACTTATTGTTTAAGTATTAGACTTAAAAGTACTGGAAATACTAAATCCAGTTGGAAGTTGGATTAAAGTTTTGGATATACCTTATAAATAAACCCATAACAAAAATGATTCAGCATCTTCAAAACACGGGTTGATCTAAAACCCCAAGTATTCTAATGTTTCCTGTCTGACATCTTCTTGAAAAGTAATCAGAATTTAAAACTCACTACCATTAACTGCAGAGACTGTTACAATCCATATCTTATTTGATACAGATGGTGCTTATATTCTATTGTGAAAAACCTCATGAAGTATTTTAAACCAATTAAGTCAAAAGGCGGTGATTTATAGAACACCATCACAGGAAAGAAACAAGACTTATTAATAGTATGTACTTTTGAGTGTACTGATATTTGCAAAGGACCAACATTTTTTAAAAATAATGAATTTCTAATCATGGCTTGTATCTACCCTGACAAGCTTTTCCACCTGAAATTTTATACAGATTTTTCTTCTGCCACCATCTGAAGCGCTAAGAAAGTTAAATTCAGAGAAGTCTTATAAGCTGTCATCTCCATTTACGATACCTTTCTGCCTACTGCAAGTAGGGACACACATTCTATAGTTTTTGGTGAGAAAAAAATCTTGTTCTATTCTTAAGTTATTTTTGTTATCATAGCACATGTCAAATTTGGCCCATCTTTGGATATCCAGCCTATTTATGCTACTTGAAACTACTGGAAATAAGAAATACGTAATCAGAAGTATGAGGAAAAACAAATTACAAATAGGAAACCATGCTCTTTTAACCAGAATTAGCAAGCAGCTCCCATATCTCCCTCCTCATTCTACCAGGCTTCTTTGTCCATCCCTGTTCTTTATTTCTTGAGTGATAAATCGGGAAAGTAATTGTGCTCCTTCATCATACTGGAAAAAGGACTGGACCACAGTTGTTCCAAGTACCTAGGTATTTATTGTTGCTGTCTTCAATGCTACCTGAATGTTACAAACATATAGGTAAAAAAAAAATGAAACCCAGAACAGCCAATCCAGCAGCCTCTGCTTGAGTCAGTCTTTCCGCTACATTTTACTACCTCCATTTTAATTCACTGATCTCATTATACGATTTATCTCATTATACGATTTAAAATTTGAAAGATCCATATAACTTACTGTTTTGTGCCAGAGCTTGAAGCAGACAGTCCAAGCATCCCTCCAAGCTATCTGCTGTGCTGTCAGTGGTTGTTATCTTCAGCTTTTTCAGGGCATCACTTAGATTATCTGGTTGGTAAACACAAAGAAAAGAGAAATCAGTGTCCTCACCAATTTGCTAACAGCATTATAGCCTTGAATGTAAATAGTTACTGTAAAGTGAACAAGATCCCCTATCTATGAAGAAGGCATGAATAGTCTGTATTCTGAGGATACGAACAGCCAGGAGTCAAATGTTACAGGTGAAATGAAACTTTTCAAATACAAATATATATTTATCATCCTGCATCTGAGAACAGGATGCTAGCAGGCACTTCATGAAATGACAAAGAACAGCAATTTAGCCATCAATATTTTCTCAGCCTAGTTGGTGCAGAAAACCAGCAGCCATTTATTTGCTTCTATCCTTGTGTGTGGGGAAAAAATATGATGGAAATAAGCAAATCTTGATTTTTTTCATCAATAAATGGAAAGTAATAGAAAATGTCATTTCTACATGCTGTGTAGGCTTCCATCTTGGCTATATATTCACAGATCCCTAGTGCTAAGCTTATAGCCTTATTTTCCACCACAATGTTAGAAGCACCACTGTTTATATGAACTGCGTTAACTCTTTAAATTTAACTGGTCCATAAAAACACATGGCATCTTCTAGAAATAAGAAACTTCTGTTCTGGATTTCAGATAAAGAATTAAGAGTTATTTAGTTAAGGAAAAAAAAAAACAAAAACAACCCAACGCCCTAACCACATCATATAATTTTCAGCAGATGCACATTTTTTGGCCATAAAAGTCGGGGTAATATGACTGCTACCATTTTGAATATTCTGCCCGTTCACGAGCAAGGTGTGCTAGCAGCTGCAGCCTGAGTGGCTCTGGTTTGCCCGCTGATGACTAACCTCACTCTGAACGAACTACCCTTTTAAAAACTGAGTGCCGATTCAGTTTCCATGCCAACTCCGTTAGTAAGAAGAAAGTGTTACTCACAACAAATAATGTTCAACAGTGTCTAGCTTGTCTCTTGTTCCCCAGTGACTAATCAAAAAGCCTTGATCCAAGCCCTACAGAACCACAGGTATCGTTTCTTTGCAATGCATCACTGGTATCTTCTGAGCCTGAAAGGCAGCCAGTGCTGCCTTAGAGCTTCACACCAAGGTAGGAAGCCCCCTTCATAGAGGAGCTGGCAGCTGCTGTGCTTTGCCTCCTCTTCACTTGCCCACACATGGGATGGTGCAAAGGAAGGGAGGTATGGCAAGAACTTCCCTTTATTTGTCTCTGAGGCACTGGTGGCCCAGTGGAGACAGGGGGAGCAGGGATTGCAAGGGGATTGCAAGAAGAGGGTGGAATCTCACTCCTCCTGGAGCTGCTGTGCTTCTCAGCCAAAGCTATGGGTTTTGCCCCACCTCCATTTTTTATTAGCATACGCTTTGTAGCCCAGTATCCCATACAGATAAAAGTAAGATGCTTTATTTTTGAAGTGCTCAGTTTTAGGTATGAAATTCATCATGAAATTGTTTATAGAATCATAGAATAGTTAGGGTTGGAAGCGACCTTCAAAAGTCATCTAGTCCAACCCCCTTGCAAGGAGCAGGGACATCTCCAACCAGATCAGGTTGCCCAGAGCTCCATCCAACCTTGCCTTGAATGTTTCCAGGGATGGGGCATCTACCATGGTTGCCTCTCTGGGCAACCTGTTCCAGTGTTCCGCCACCCTGATTGCAAAATTTTTTTTCTTTATGTCCAGCCTGAATTTGCTTCCTTCTATTTTAAAACCATTACCCCTTGTCCTACCACAACATGCCCTGCTAAAGAGTCCTCATAGGAGAGCTGATCCAGTCCTCTTATCATCTTCATGGCCCTCCTCTGGACTCACTCCAGCTGGACGACATCCTTCTTATATTGGGGGCTCCAGCAATGGATACAGTACTCCAGGTGGGGTCTCACCACAGCAGAGTAGAGGGGCAGAAACACCTCCCTCAACCTCCTTCTTTTGATGCAGCCCACGATGCAGTCAGCTTTCTGGGCTGCAAGCACAGGTTGCCAGCTCATGTTGAGCTTCTCATCCACTAGCACACCCAAGTCCTTCTCCTCAGAGCTTCTGTCAATCCATTCTCCACCCAGCCTGTATTTGTGCCTGGGATTGCCCCAAACCCACTGCACTTGGCCTTGTTGAACTTCACGAGGTTTGCACAGGCCCACCTCTCCAGTCTGTCAAGGTCCCTTTGGATGGTATCCCTTCCCTCCAGTGCATTAACTGCACCACACAGCTTGGTGTCATCAGCGAACGTGCACTTGATCCTATTGTCCATGTTGCCAAAGATGTTAAACAGGGCCAGGCCCTATACCAACCCCTGAGGAACACCATTTGTCACTGCTCTCCACTTGGACATTGACCATGGATGCATCTCATGAGGTCCCATGGACTTGTGCACCTTCAGGTTCCTTAGATGGTCCCCAAGCCGCTCTTCTCCTACAGTGGGCAGTTCTTCATTCTCCGAGTCCCTGCTTTCGCCTTCTGCAACTTGGGCAATGCAGCTAGAGCCGTCATCAGTAAAGACTGAGGCAAAAAAAACCCTCATTATCAAGCAGGCAATTTGTCTATTCAGTAATGAAAATGTTCTTAGCTACGCTGTAGCCAGGAATGTCATTACTCCTGAACACAGAGACCCAGCAGCATGCAGGCAACTCTGTAAAAGCCTTTGCGGCAGCTGCACTTTTGCTCCTTGAGATCTCAAACCTGCCTCCCTACCATCTATCCTTGCCATGCTGAACAGACATCTCCTGGAACAAGCTACCAAGGGCAGGGTGAGGGGAAAGATTTCTCATTTTCCCTTGTACTGACTTATGTTACTGTCTAGCAGGCTTACTGCAGCACATTTATTGAATGACACTTAACCAACAGGAGCCGAACACGCACTGCAAAGACTCATTGCTTAAATACATTATTCAGGAAATATCACTGGAATTTTTCAAAAGTCAGAGGTGCATGGTTCCCAATGACCAGCCCCAGTACTACAATTTAACATTGTGTGCTTCAACTCTTCTTACACTTTCCTCACCCACCTCCCTCTCGTATTCCTCTCCTCAATTTCCTGCTAATACAGCACTAATTCTCTTCCATTCTGCGGGCATCTCATCTCCCTATATATTCACACACTTAGCTTTGAAACTGTAGCAAAGTAAGAGGACTATATCTACTACATATATATAAAAAACAGGGGTTCCCACAATCTAGGGAAGAAGAAAATGCGCAGGTAAGAAATTCACCTTCACACCAGTTTTTGCATACTTTGGAGAGAGGCTATTGTTATTGGAGACCACAGCCAGACTTCATTTCTCTCTCATAGCCTCTTCTACTTTGCATGTGCTCAATAAATCACAAGTTCCCACTTACTATTTCATTTTACTGTGCAAAGAAATGAGCACTCTCCCTCAAATACTTGTAACTTCTTCCACTCCACCACATCAGAACCTGCAATAGCAAGGTCTCCCCAGTCTTTTTTCCTGTCTCCCCTTTCTGCTTAGTGCCACATTAAGTTTTTCTGGGGGAAGCCCACTATTTTAATACCATAGTTACATATGATATGCAGAATGATGCATTTTGGTAAAATTTTCAAATGTGAATATCCAAATATTTCATTCCCTAGAACAGACAGCTCAATTTCTCACGGTACCAAGCATGTGCACACCCCACTGACATACACAGACAATTAATGTCAACTGTAGACACCTCTTTAAGAATCAATGGACACACGTGGCAATGTTACTTTTAAAATGTGTTACTTTTAATACGTTTCAATATGTGCCAAATTGCCATTTAACTGAACATGACTGGATACTATAAGTACTTTAAAAATAATAATAGGAATTAAACTAGAAGCTATATGCATAAAGCATGTTTATAAAATAAATTACAATAATCCTTGGTTTTCTAATGAGCCTACAACCCTAAACTTATTGCAGCTTGAGACTTACTCCTTCTTCTGTGTAAAAGAAGAAATTTTAAGCAGGAATACTGTAGAAACAACTGATCTCTTGGCACAATGTCATAACGCTACAGAGAAAGAAAACACCCTTCGGGATGCCCCCTTTAACTCTGCCAAAGCTAGGCCTTTCTCTTTCTGAGCAGGGTCAATACCTTGAAAGACACATTTACTTCTGAAACCTGACAATCTTGGACATATGCAAAGACATCTTAAACAGATTCAGAGATTTTGTGGTTTTCTTTTTCTTTTCCTGTTCTGAAAAGAACCAAATCTTACAGTTTGAGATTACATTGACAGGGATATTCAGAGAGGAAGAGCTGTAGTGTTCTGACGGGCTCTCACCATATAATCAGACAAGGATTCCTGACTACCACAGTTTCACAGTTGCCCTGAACCTGTCATTTAGGGAAAAAGCTACAGATGCTGGTCTTCCATGTACAAAACCCCCGTTGTTTTCTTGCAATCACCTCCTGCTTACCTTTCTGTCTCTTCCTCTCTTTCTATAGAAGGTGTTTCCAGTGGGCTTGTTACTGCATAGGCTGATCAGATTCTCAGAGATAAAAACCCATCGAATAAAACAATGTAAGGCATCTTTTTGGCTGAGCGTCAGGGAGAAGTGAATAAGTAGATTTTGTCAATATGGAAGGTCATGTGAAAGCTCATGTTAGTTGGCAAGATCTAAGGGGGCACGACCAGGTTGGTAAAGGTAAAATAAGGCTAATAACGTTCCCTATGGCACAGTTGCTCAGCAATCTGGTATCAGGTCGTGAGTTTGTGAGGCACCAAGTCAGAAGTTTAACAGAAGTATCAACTACTTTGTGGATGACCACAAGCACAGAGAGTCGCTGATACTTGGACGTGGCTTACTGGATTGCTTTCAGAAGAATTAGTTCTCTTATCTGGACAGAAAGCCCTGAATCCCACAGACCTTAATCCCATATATCCTAACGATACAAACTGGTAATTCAGGAACTGGACTCCGCCAAAAGCTGCCAGACCTGTCTGGCCCATTTCATTTACTGCTGCATTTACTTTTCCCTTGATAACTACTCCTGCACAAACACTCATTAAAAAATGAGGTGGTTTAAATACTATAATAGCCTGTGCGTTGCTTTTGGTGGCACAGCATTACTACTCTTTCTTGCAAACTTTTGCTATCTCTTGCGCAGGCATTTTTATAGAGGAAAAAGTCATAAACTAAAATAAGTAAATTATTTAATATTGCATTTAATTTCACCATACTCTTTTTTCAGAGAGCTTTTCTACGGCACATTCCTATTTTAAATCATTGATTTGTTCTATACAGAAGAATTGTTCTTTCCTCTTGTAAAAATTTGTTATTTGATCAACTTTGTTTGGGGTCAGGGCCACAGGAATGCTGGCTAGGCTGCAAAGAGTTTTACAAGGTACCCAACAGTGTATCTAGGGATGTAGCTTCTGCGGACAAGAATCAACTTGCTAATTTTGCCAGGAATTCACAGCATCTTCAAATCACAGAAAAAGTCAAGGTACACAAAAAGCCATCTTCTAAGGCTGATATTTAAAAAACAAAACAAAAAAAATTATAATGTTTTAGCTGAGTACTTAGATGGATAGCTTTTGTCTAGACACTTTATTTTTATACATTTTGTGATCTTTTTCCAGTATAGATATTTCCTAAAAAAAATAAGGCTTTGCTTGAACATATCATTCACATTTCCTGTATATTTTGATTGACACCTAGTATACTGTTGTTATTATCAGGACTATTACATTATACATGCAACTTAATAGATATGAATGGAATTCAAAATCAATAGATTTTGAAATGGGATGTACTGAAACAGGCTGATCAGATAAGAAAAGTTCAGGCAGTTCTGCTGTTACAGGGATGGTGGCTGTATTAGCCTCAGAGCCTTTTTGAGTCTGTTTCACCACCTCTCAGGAAACAGTGACTCAAACTGAGCAGAAGGAATCATGCCACTTTACGAGTCTCCTTGTGTCATAATGGCATAAATGTCTTAAAAAATTATGTGTGTATGTCCACATGGACTAGACTTCAGAAATTACTTCATTTTCTTGTACAGACATTAACTTCCTAGAATTTCAGTACAAATTAACCTATATGGAAAACCTACCAGTGACTCACCAGTTGTTTTTTGCTAAAAGTGTATTCTGAGGTTATATTATTTGAGAACCTAGATCAGACACATAACCCATTTAGGCCAGCATCCAGCTCACAAGCCATCCTTGTCCTACACTCTTCACTTCCCTTCCAATACCATCTCACCGGCAAGACCCCACACCACTGGCAGAGCACTCCATGCACAACCATATTCAGTGGTGCCTGAGAAGCCCTGTGGTATGTAACATACACCTCACAAGTTGTTGCCCCAACCTTGATAACCTCCCATGTGGAGGTGGGGGTGGATGGGAAGAGGAGGTGGTCGTGGTTTGTTGGTCTTGAAGCTGGCTGCCTGAAGAGTAGGCATATTCAGCCAGAATTACCTTTTGCAGCAGGAAGCCCAGGAACTGGTGAGACCTGTAGCATGCCTTTGGTCTTTAATGACCCCAGGTGCCCCTTCCCCAAAGAAAGCATAGAAGATTGGCCCAAAATTATCAGACCCCATTAGCTCTCAGGACATTGAATATGCTGTCAGGAATGCACAGGATGGGTCCTTCGTGAATCTACGTATGAAAAGCTAAGATGCTTCCCCTTGGATACCTTGTCAGAAAATATCTAGTCCCATACAACAGTTTATCTACCTAGACATGCAAAATACCCAAAGTATACACAGTTTATCGAGGACTAAAGAACTTGGTCCTCATGTTTAGGCCACTGCCAAAAAATACTCCCTCCTCTCCTTTCTTTGCAGCAGGTGCCCTCAAGCGCTCCCAAGCGTACAGTGTTTACTGTCAAACCACCCAAATTTGTTATTAGAAATGACTCTCTGTTCTTAGCCCAGCCAGGAAATTTTGAAACTTGGCATCTGATCAGGAGGTAGATGTATGCTGTCAGAGGCCAGTGGTAAAGAATTAATTTTTGATAGGTAATGGCAGGACAAACTTAGCTGGCTGTTGTCTCCTAGAAATAATAGAAGTAACACTGCTCCTCTAACAGCAGATCAAGTCCAATGTCACTCAATGGATTCCCATAGCATTTTACTCTTCTCAAGAATGATAAACAGATGGACCTGGCTGAGATCGGGTCCTTGCGAATGCTGTGTTTTACATGCTGTCAGGACATAGCTGGGACAATCCTGATGTAAGCCACATCTGACACACTCATGGACTGGATTAGCAACTGCCTGGCACAGACGGAGACAGATCTGCATGTGCTGCAGTGAACTTGTGCTCCATCTTCCTTCTCTGCTGCACCATGACATTCCAGGCCAGAGCTGGGAGATGGAGGTGTTGGCCAAAGTGAGCAATTGCCCTTTTTCCTTACAGGGCCTCTTGTGCCTGGCTGCTGTGGAAATTCAGGCCACCTGAGAATTACACACTCTGTTCTGCAGGTGTTGTTCAGCCACCAATGTCAGAGAAGAATCTCCAGGCACAGAGAAACATCCTCGAAAGCTGACAAACAGGCATGGGTGCTGCAGTCACGTTGGTTATATCTGCAGATGGCTCTTTTCACTTAGCATCGTTTGAACAAGATGCTTTTGCCTGCACTGGTGCTCTTGTATGTAACTTTTCCAAGTGATGACCTAGCATAGGATTCCTCTTTGGTCCTTAGAGATGTTCCTTTTGTGAGTTATGTCACCAGTGGAATGGGCAGTCTGATGCATTCCTGTTCCCTTGAGTCTCTGGAGAGACACAGCATGTCTCCAGGGCACAAGGGTGTAGCATGAGCCGCAGGGTGCTGGTTCTGCTCTGCGGCTATACAAGTGTGTGCTGGCAGCCTGAGGCTATCCCCAGCAGGAGGTCATCTACACTGCCTGAAGATGCACAACCAGGAGACCTGGCAAGGGCAGGCTTTGTTGGGAGATAAACAGGAAATAGAAAACTATTTTGGCACTATAAAACTATTACTACACCCCCAGATTTTTAATACTGCATATAGCTCTAGGCACCTCTTGCTGCAAATGATGCTGCAAAACCTGAAAAGGCACAGATGTGGCTGAGCTGTAAGGAACAGTGGCTGGCTGTAAGGAACAACTACTCCTCAAGAAGTTACACAGGTAAGGACTCTTCATTCTGAAAAAAAAAAGATGACTGAGGGTAAAAAAATTATCTAGACGTATGGAATCATGAATAGGACTAAGGTGATGAAAAGAAAGCTAATTATTTCTTGTTTCTCCTAACACAACTAGAAGACCAAAATAAAATTATCAAGGAACAAATTTAAAGAGAACAAAGTATATTTTCACACCACGCATAATTAAACTGTGGAACTGTTAAGAGGCTGGAACTATAAACAGATTAATTTAATTTATTCAGGTAGAAAAAAACTGTTAGGAAACTAAAGTCCGTGTATGGCTATTAATACTATTGTATGCATAAAACTTCTAGATTAGGGAGTTCCTAAATGTCAGATTACTGAAAGCTGGGAGAACATCACCCTGCACTTGCCCACCTCCTGTCCCTGCTCTGCCCAGCATTTTCCCAGACATCGGCTACTGGTCATTCACTGTCAGACACAGGACAATTGGCTGCACTGACTTTGGGCTACAGGTGGCCGTACGACATTTGTGTTGTCACACAGCGCCTCACTGCTCTGTTCACCAAGGAAAGAAGATGGTCAAACAAATCTCCCCAGATGTGTCTGGACTTTACTGGGCCATCTGTTTGGACCCAGCAAGCCGAAAAAGGTTTTATGTTCTGTGGTTTCTCCATATCCAGTCAGGCAATTCCTGTGTTATTGGCTGCATCTTTGGTGCTGAACAGGTCCTGGGGCTGATCCTGGCCCTAAACCAGATTAACACTGAAATCCATGAATCCAGACATGTTAATCAGGGAGGAACTTAACAGAACTGAACTTAACAGAAATCCTGCTTGTTTGTTTCTGTCCTGCCATGTTCATTGAGGTGGGTTAACTCTTTTTTTCAGCTGATTTTACTAGTTCTAGGGACGTAGTGATAGATCATTAACTGCTGGGCTCCTGTTGCAACCTGGTTTTTAACTTAGGTGCATTTGCTCTACTTTTCTAGCATAGTAACCAATTTTAATTAGAGTGCCTATTTTTGTCAACAGTTCAGCTGCTTCATTCTTAAACACTTTCTGAATCTTACGATACATACCATCTGGTCTTAGAGACTTGTTACTCTTTCATTTATCCATTTGCTTCAGCATCTGTTCTTCTGACACCTCAATCTCTCCTGAAGCTTCATTTTTATTACCTGAAAATACTGACACACTATGACTCATTGCCACCTGAGCAGTAAGCTACCTAATTATTTTTGGTAATTATCAAGTCAGGCTATACATGCTAACAACAACTTAGTCAGTTTGTACTTAAAATCAGGATAGAAACCTAAACAAAGCAGCATCAGCCAGCATTCAGTTCACTTGTTATCTCCTGCCAATGCAAACTTTTCATTTTGTTGTAGATTTGTGGTTAATTTTAAGGAAAAAGAGTGGTGTGGTGCTTTTTTTTTTTTTTAACTAATTTTGAACTCCCTCAATAACATGTCTGTAAGTAGAATTAAAAGGATCAATCCTAAAGATAACTAGAAACAGAGGTTAGCTAAAATGACTTTTTTTTCCTGTGGTTTTTTTTTTTTTTGCATTGGGAGAAATTGGAGATATTTGAAAATAATTTTGCGTATTATTTTTACTGTAGTCACAGATAAACAATAGATATTAACATAAACATAGTTACACTATTGCAAAGTATATTGATCTGTTGCTGCTGTAATCAGTTTCTGAGTTTCTGCACACTAACGATCCTTTCCCTATTACTTAAATCCTGAGTTGCAAAGGCTAGACTATAAGAATGACATCTCAGAAGATTTTGCAGAATCCTGGAAGATTTTTTGTCCTTTCCCTAGGAAAATGTGGTACAGATTTAGGTATCTTTATATTTTATATTTAAACACTGAAGATCTGGAATTATCTTAAGGTCTAAAGAAACTGATCAAAATTCAGTAAAATCAACATAACTTTTACTGATTTACAAAAAGCCCTAAAAGGTCTTGCTTAAAACAAGTCCTAAAAGGAGGATGAAATACTGTTTGCTAAAGAGAATCTGCACTGGATGAACTTCATTAAATATTAGCTAATGACAGAACAAGTCATTACTTCAACTAAAGAAGACATATGGTTCTCAGTTTATGGAAAGATCTTCTCTGGTACTCTACTACTATGAGCAGTAGACAAAATCATATACAGGATGGCTACCAATTTGTAAAGAATTACATTTAATTGACAGATAACTGCACATTTTATTTTCATATAGTTGATTTTCTCCAGGTGCCTGATCTTCACCGAGCTGCATTACAATAACCCAGGAGACATGCAGAGCATAAAAGAAAATACTAATTGTGACTTCTGATAGACAAAAGCATCTAAATTTTCACTGGGTCCTCAGTGAGCAAGAAACACACAACATTGTCTGCAATCAAAACTGAATTCACTTCAGTAGCTTTATTCAATGCTCCATTATAAAGCTGATAATATAGATAGATGTCTGTTTTATCCTAATGTGCTGTATCAAGATTAGTCAAATTTCAGAGAAAAATTGTTTGGGTGTTGAATGGAAGAAATATATCTTATTGTCTCTCCCCTAAGTAATCTACAATTTTACTCCATGTCCTCTGGTTCAATTCTCACATGTTCCTATGACTCTTTTCATAGATATATTAATTTCATAAATTCATGCATATTACAGTTAATTTCTTCAGAATCACTCTACTGAATAGATCCTACCCTTTTTCCTTACTTTTAGAAAGTTTTTTAAAGACAATCTTTAAGTGAGTTCTCTCTCCAGAACAGCAGCATCAGAATCTTGAAAATCAAAATTCATCGCAGCAATTTTCCTATATGGGGAAAAAGGCTAAGGCAGGGCAGGGCACCTGACCTGTGTCCTTAAAAAACCAAAATGTCCTTTGATGCTTCAGCTACTGCCAGCAATAACACAGGAAAAAAAAGCTGCAAGATAGTCAAAAGTCTAACTTTAGTATCTTGGGAGCTTGTGTAGTTCTTATCTGCCCACTTGGGTTACGTGGAGTCTCTAAACCTCTTCCAAAGAAACCTGTACAGATAATGTATTGCAGAAGTAGCAATCTTCCTAATCTTCCTACTGTAGTTACAAGAAAAAAGTACCAACTCATCTTCCTGGTGAAGCGATTACACCATCAATAGAA
Organism: Chlamydotis macqueenii; assembly: GCF_036417535.1. NCBI lineage: Eukaryota > Metazoa > Chordata > Aves > Otidiformes > Otididae > Chlamydotis > Chlamydotis macqueenii. The sequence continues at coordinate 29,240,792 of NC_141559.1, forward strand.
ATAACAGCTCAAGCATAGATGTACGTCAAAATCAAAAGAAAATTATAAAACGTGTAGCACAACCTAAGCCTTCAAACAGCAAGTCCTGTCAAAGCTCAACTTTTTTACAACCTGAGAATATAACTAATGCAGTAGATAAATACACATGTATAATGATTTATATGGATTTTTCTTACTCTGCGTTACTGGCTAACAAAAAAGCAATGTTATTTAATAGATAAAATGTTCTCACATTGACAGATTGTGTCAAAACCTATGCTGCTAGCCATGCTGTGCGGAAACCCTAAGGTCAGGGGCACTGCTGTCTCTAGACAAATGCACTGAACAGGTTGTTTAGAAAAAAGAAGGGAAACACACAGTTAAGGATTTGAAAAGCATGATCTGTAAGCACACCAAGGAACAGCTACTGCGTGTCTTCTCTTATCCTCCTTCTTGGCATGAGGTTCCTGTCTTATTTACCAGATACTATTAAAAAAACCTGTTCTGAAGGATGACTTCCTTTCTCACTGGCAATTATAAAGTTAGTATCATCACATTATGTCATAGTGTTTTAAAGATATTAATGTGCTTGCTTTCACAGAGTATTTATAAGGTAAGATGGAATCAATATACTATATACTCATATACTATGAGTGAATAGGAGAAATGAAACATGGAAAATGTAAGGCCAAAGGTTTCCACCATGGCACAGCTGCTGATTATCAGGTTCCAGAGTTACTGCACATTCTGGATTCCTTTGGGGTCTTCAGATGCAGATATGAATTATCCTCAGCACTTCTATAAAACAGACTGCAACACGTCACAGGTAGGTATCAAAAAAGCATGAGATATGGTAAGAGATTACCAGGGATACATTTGGTTTAAAAAAATTGCCTACCATATTTTCCTATAGTAACTGTGTGTCATGGGGGACAGGAGGATCCAGTTCTTTGTGGGAACATTCAACTATTAACTGTCAGACGAGTTATTCTCTATACAAGTCCACCTCTCCTTAATTTATTACATGGTTTCCCAGTACTGCAACATATGAGGGAGAAAGTCTTTGAAGCAATAGGTCTCTGTCACCAGATTACCCTGGATTACTGCCCACCCTATGCACAGAATGAAAAAAAATTCTGTGGGGAAGAACAACAGGAACAAAACAGTCTTAAAAAGACTACTGATACTTCAGACAATAGTCCAAATCTGTTTCTTGCTAATGCTAAAACAAAACCCCAACAAGCAAATGAAAATGGACAGCCTAAAGCAGACACTTGGCAACAGAATATAGCTCTTCCTAAACAGTCAGTAAACGACTGAAACAGGATCTTGTAAATAAAGGGGTAACCTTAAAAACAATCATTGCCTAGTGCCTACCACCTTAGCCCCCCCCCCCCCCCAACAAAACCACAACATCTAGAATGATATATTACACATAAATAGACAACCATATAGAGCAGGAGTACAGAAAACAAAAGCGCACACACACACATATATATGCAACTAGCAGGGCTTGCATCTCTTACTGGCTATTTTTTTTCATTCATGTTTGCTGTTTAATTATGTTGTTTTGTCCTCTTTATTTTCCCTTCCTCTTCTGCCCCTCCAGATGCTTTCTGCCTGAAGCATTTTTAATCTAACAAGCAAGAGACACTTTGTTGAGTCAAGGTAGCAAGAACAGAGAAGAGGTGATAAAAAACAAACAGAAGAAAATTAATCTACAGAAATAGTATAGTCTAGAAATAGCACATTTAAAACTGTTGGCTCTCTCGGCTTAATCTTTTCTTTGGGATGATCTTCACCTATGCTACTGTGTATAAACCTCTTCTGACCGTACCTGCTCTAAAAGTCTTGATCCTAATGTGATTCAAGTCAATCGACTACAGATGGCAAACGCTAATCTAGACATTACACAAACAAGTAAGAGAAAGACACTTTTGTAAAATGTTTTTGAGTTTTCCTTTAAATTATTTCCCTTACTATATTAAAACAAACACTGATTTAATATATATATTATTAGAACAACACCAATTTTTTTTTCCTTGTGTAATTTAATGGGGCTCCCAATTCTCTATACTTTTTCCAAGTTGTGCACAAAATATGGCTTGTTAAGCAACAAAATAACACATATGGAACATCAGAAGTTAGTCTGAACAGACATTTGCAGGGTGCTATAATGCAGGACAATGATTTAGATTAGAAGTGCACATTCCTAATCTATATAATAAGGTTAATCTACTGTTAGCTTTTTCAATAAACAAGTTAAAATTGCTGCTTCTTCTTGTAATGATACTGGACAATCATCGTCTCCTGCATGGAAGGTATAAACTAGGGCTTTAATAAAAATAAAATAAAGACATAAATAAATAAATGAAAATCAGGCAGTACAAGGCTGAGGATACAGAGTTCCAGGACTGGCAACAGTACTGAAGAAGCAGCTGAGAAAAACTCTCATTGACCTTAAGAAGCTCTGGATCTAGTCTTTGGCCTACACTATGTAAGTAAGTACAGATAAATTATACAATATAAGTCCACAGTAGAACATCTGTCATAACTATACTTATGCTAGCAGTTTGAGTTACTGGACAAACACGGGATCTCATTCTGAACACAGCCCTCAGGCTCATCTTTCACCAGCAACAGTGAGAATTTTGCCTGAATAAGATACCTCGGTTCAAATTTAGTACTGCTAACTCTATGTCACATTAGTGTTCTTTGTGAACCTTCAGGTAAGTCAGATGTTACAACATACTAATCTGTAACAGCACATTTCCAGCTCTCATGAGTTCCTCAAAAACTTTGAATACGGAAAGGAAGCACAGGGCAAACAGTGAGCCCACAGCATGTTACAGATTTTGTTTCTTTGCTTCTTTAAGTTTTCTGGTTTGAAGGTCATCCCGAGACTTACCAGAGGCAATGGAGACCTTCAGTTTTCAAATATTTCTTACTGACAATGATGATGCCAGAAAAGGAGGATTCACACAAATTCATATGGTTTTGTATGTTTATCAGAGTCCTTAAACGGAAATCTGAGATCACTAATGCCAGTGGTTATTGATGAAAGAAATCAAGATTATTTTAATACTTAGATTGTTCTCTCTTATAAAAATACATTCTTTAAGTCTGTTTATTAAAAAGCTTGTTTCTAATTTCTGCTTTTAATATGACCACTAATTGTGTAAATAAAAATACCTTTTCAAAATTTACTAAAAAGCTGTGATAGTTAAATTACTGTACATCTCGTATCTCTTTTCTTACCTACCTTACAGAACTGACAACTTCTGAAGCAGTCAACATCTTTGCATTAAGGAAAGTATTTGCGTAATTTTTTCTAGTAGGAAAAAAATCAAGCTTTCTGACACATTCTCTACACGCGTTTCAAATATAGTAAGTTAAGAAACAAAATCTCAGTCCTTGTCCTGTTGAGTGTTAACAAAATTCCATCTGGTCACTTAGGAGCTGTGCCAACATTACCACACAAAGAGACTTTGAGCCATTTGAATGTTCAAGAGTCATTTGACAGCTTTTTTACTTACCTTTTTTTTTTTTTTTGGTCAAATACGCACCTAATAGTGTACAGATGGTTAGGTTCTAACAAGTTTACTTGCATGTAAACTTGAAACTAACCTTGAAAGTAAGCTGCTGAGGTTTTGCTTTGGGCTGTTGCACGGGTTTATATATTTTTTCTAACATTTAGGATTGTTCAATCTACTGCTGCTCCAAGCTCCTTATCAGGCAAATAGAAAGCGAAAGCGAAAACCTGGTGCATAGCTGTTCCAAAACTGCAAACAGAGTAAGAATCTACTCAGCCTGCTCAGGGACAACAGAATGGGAGTAGCTTAAAGTCATAGTCGACAGCAAGTTAAAAAAATGTTCAGTGAAAAAAAATCTTCACAGGGGAAACAAATCTTAAAAACCACTCTGAGCAACAAGATTTCAGCAACAGATGGGTACTACGGTCAGTATATATGAAGTATAGATCTTTTAGTGCCAGAATCAGTTACAGATTTATTCTCTAGTCACTGTGCTAAAATATGTGTATTTAATAAGCAAAAATAAATTCCACACTGTGATTTACATTCAAATATACCTTGGAAAACCAAAGTTGGTTTGCCAAAAAAAAAAAAAAACAACCCACCCCCAATTAAAAAAAAAGTTCTGAGCAACCTGATCTGTCTTCGCAGTTAGCCCAGAATGCTGCAGGAGGCTGTATTAGGTGACCTCTGATATCCCTAGCGACTTAATTTTTATGTGATGCTATGAGTCTATCTGATAAGGCTGTATACATCATAAACACACAGCACTGTAATTGCTTGGCCTGGTCTACAGCCTTCAGGGCAAAGCAGCTACTAAAACTATCATAGTAACAGCCAAATTATCAGGGAGGATTCGCAATGCTTCAAGACTGGCAGAGGTAATCTAGGTGATCCACGTCTGCACTATGCTGAGTCAAAAGAGACAGGTAAAACACTACTGAATGCTCCACCAGCCTCCCAGCTAGAGGGCCCACTGTCTGGGACGTGAGAAACACACGCTGAGACAAAAACGCTACTTCAGTTGTAGGAAGTGGTTTACTAACACTGCCTCCTCATTCCTGTCCCTCAACACCTTTTAACTGAATCAAGTATAAAGTCTGTAAATTAATGTGATTAATTTATATCTTAAATCTCTGCAGAATAAGCACTCAGAAGACAGACAAGGGCTTGATTCTGTCACTATGTATCTGTGAGTAACTTTTTCATTCTTACTGGAGTAAGTAGTACTTCTTATTTTTGTAAGTAGTCTTCCATGTGCGCATAAACATGTAATGAGATAATAAAGAGAATAAAACAGTAAAAATATAGACTATTTTTATTGTCGTTTTAAGTAATTTGTGGGCAATTCAACAAAATGGAGGTTTGGAAAGGATTTTAATAGAAAGATCTTTGCTTTGACTTTCTCTTTCAGCTCTTGGCTGTGGACTTAATTAAAACTAGCTACTCCAATCTTCAAGCTGTAACATGTATGATTAGCACCGAAAGAGCAATCTACTACATAAAATAAAATAGGCCTGAGCCGTGGAAAAACAGTGACTAATCTAGGAAAAGCTGTGAAACTTTAAGGAAAGGCTATAAAAGACCTAATAACAGAGCATAATATTGTTTCTATATGTTCTATAATTACTCAATTAGTGCAACATTTTTAAAGGTATCTCGGTAGATTAAATGAAGTTGTCATTCAAAATCAACAATTTATGTAATCTGCTTTTGTACTTCTGGTCTGAAATCTTAACTTTTCTTTGTTTTGTTACTGTCTTTTTGCATGTGATTATGGGATGCAAGTTATTGTACCTGCCTCCAAATGCATGCCATTCTAGAAGGAAGTCTGGACGTTGAGCATCTTCCTGAACAGTAAGCCCTTTAAAGACTCTTAAAATATGGAGACTTGAATTTCTCAGTACTTTTGCAAGCTAAGAAATTGTTTTGCTTGCTGGATCCTCAAGCAGCTAGTTTTAAATTCAAGGTTGATCAGAGTGCTCTTAGTGACCTATTTTTTCCTGATCCAGCTATTGACTTGAGCTTCTCCGTGCAGTTGCTACCATGGTGTTCTGTGCTAATACAATTCCCCTAGCATGTTAGTTCTGTGAGAAATCTTTGATGCCTGACATAGAACGTAATAGTAGACTTTGAAAGACTGAGGGCTTGCACAACACACTTCCATGAAACATCAGCAAGGAGAGTAAATATTTACCTTGATATAATTATAAAAGTCACCTTGTATTCTATTCTTTTAACTTTTATATAGAGACAAATATAAACATAATACATCTATCACTGGTAAAACAAAGCTCAAAAACAAATTTTAAAAAGTAATAAATGAGATTAGCTTAGCTGTTTCTAATTAAAAAGATATAAGACATTCTGTTATGCAAGTTCCATTTTAGTTCTTGACAACAAATCCTAAACCAGCTTATCTACTACACTTGTCTCTGCAGTTATCTTTTTATGGAAGCCGGCGGTTTTCCCCCAATTTTCTATCCCAGCAGAAGGCGGAGAATTGCAGCCTCTGCATCTTGTCAGACTGAGGGACTTCACAATGATGTCCCAAAGGGCGCATATTCCTTAGATTTGAAGTCTTAACAGTGGCTTATGCTGTTCTCTAGAGAATTTTCAAAATTTGCTTTTAATTTGTTTTTATTTAATTTTCCCCCAAATTACAAAAAAAAACCCCTACTTTTAATTACAAGCTATAAGATAATTACAAACTATGCATGAAAGCTTTCAGCCCTGAAAATAAACAGTTTGAATCTGACGAGTGTGTGCAAACAAGTTCACAAAGGAAGTGACCTGCCATTTGTGCTACCGTTTAGTTTTCAGTGAAAGTTTGTTAGAAAAAGATCGGTTACAAATTTAATATGTGACTCTAAACCTCTTTATTTACAAACATTTTACAATTAAAAATTCCTATGGTGCTAAGTACTTGTTTGCCTATATTCTCCTACTAAAGTTACTCTCAGCAAAACATTTTTGTCCCAAGGAAGGAAGGGAGGGAAAGACTATCAAATAAGAATGTGCCTTTTCTCCTGAAAACACAATTGTTAAAACCTGTAATTCAAAAATTTCCTTGAACCACAGAAGGGCTGATAGAAGTGTGACAGTCTCCTCATGCCTTGGAGAAAAAGGCTTTTATTATTCTCTAATGTCAATGAAGGATACAAAGGACATTAAGTCAGCCCTGGAAAGCACTGCTTCTTGGCTGGTGAGATTGTCCGATGCCACTAGTCCTTCAATTCAGCAGTTTAGCACAAATTACTAAAATGGCCCCAAATCAAGCATATGCACTTTGTAGATTGCGGTGCCCACATATTGTAAATTGAAGACTCGGTTGTCAGTATCATTTGTCTATAAGCTTTTAGGGCCAAAATGTATTCCAGAGTTTGTTTCTAAAGGTATCATGCACTGCCTTAAGCCTGATGTTACTACCATCAGCAGATACCTGTGCTTAATCCCCCTAGTGAGAAATATTTACCTATTAAAGCAGTTATTTCTCCTCACTTAAGAATGCATAGGACGTAGAGCATCAATAAAAACACTGCAGTGGCAGGATCAGCTCAGATGCTCTCTAGAGAAAAAGAATTCAACTGAGTTTTCATGTAAGACTGATATAAAAGTGCATAATCACATAGCAAAATTAAAACGGTGCACAAAATGCTTAATATAACCCTATTTTAAAGAAAGATTTCCACAAAACGAACTAGTATTCCGCATGACTGCTGCACTTACAAGTGAACATTAACCTCTGCACAGCTTTTAAGAGCTTTATTTAGTAAAAATTATACAACAGTGACAGTGCAGTAAACATGGCACTGATGTTGTGAAGCAGATTACAGTACGTATGCACAGCTGAGTAACTCAGAACCCAAACGTTATAGGCCTTAAGTCTGACTTCAAACCACTATAATGAAATTTGAATGAGTGAAGATGCAATGTGTATCCACTCAAAATATGTTTTTTGGAGAGAGAAAAATCTGACATGGGAAAAATCTCCAAAAGAAAAGGCTGCTTTACATGTCTTAAATCTCATGACTCCTAATTAAACTATTAATCCCTCATTCTACAGCCAGCTGTATTTGGATAACATCCCAAAAACAAGTGAAATGCTCCCAAGATGTGTACTTGTAGGAAGCTCAATTAAAAAAGGCAACCAAGATTTTTTTTTCCCAAAAAAAAATATTTTTAAAAACAAAAGATTTCTTCAAAATGCCACTTGTTACATTAAATTGCAAGTAATTTATTTCCCTGACAAGCAGGATCTGAGTGTGCTGCAAAGTGGAGGAGTGCTTTGCTTTCTCTGCTTAATAACCATCTCTCAGACTAAGTAAAGAATCATATTGACAGAAACTGAAAGGAGTCAGGCTCTGCATACAATCTGCAGGTCTCAGGAATGAAGGGCAGAGCTAATAGCAGATGGGAAGGACAAACAAGCTCTTGGGATGTGTTTCACAAGGGATGCAAGGTTCTGTGACAACTGGATACAGCTGCAAATGTTACAGCCCCCAAATCAAGAGTGTCTGCTGTGCTCTCAAAGACATTTATCCCTCTGATGACCAAGCAGAATTTGACTGACCTTTGAATCACAGGGGAAAGAAAAAAAAAAAAAAAAAAATAAAATTAGGTTTATACACAGAGATGACTCTAGGAAGCCTACCTCCCATGGTCTCATCCACCTGCCACCAAATTCTGGAGAAATGTAAACTTATTTTTCCTTTGAAGTTCCACATGCATTCAGCTTAAGCCCAAATCCAGAACTTCCCCAGTCCTCTTCGGCACTTTAATAACCAAATTCACGTATTAGCCTTATCAGGATCTCTGAGGGAGCGACTCTTCTTGACTCTTCTTTGAATGTGCCCCGTACACACAGGTAACAGAAATTTTGGAGAAAGGTACTAGCATCCAACAGAAAGTAGATGGCAAAAACATGAAAGTGCCTTTTGCACATTAGCATAAAGACTGTCCCGATTGGGGCTGAACTACGACAAAGATGAAAATAAAGCAAATGCTATTCTATACCTGAAGGGATTTAAACACAATTTCCAAGAAACATACTCAAATCAGATTTTTATTTTTTTCATGTGAGGAGTGAAACACTTTCTACCTCTTCTGGTGAGATATATTTTATATTAAGCAGTCATTGCATAAAACAAATAAGCACATGAAAAAGTACTGAAGCTAAACACCTCCACTTTTTAAAAAGCATGCCTTGACTAATTGGTTATGAACACATACCACTATTAGGCCTGGTTTTCTGATCTGTTTGAGGGCATAGCTTCAATATCAGGCAGAGAAAAAGACCATTCTCCTTCCTGTGTAAATGTGCACCTATCCCAAGGAAGGTGAAGGTGGTAACCCAGCTGTACCTCTTCCTCCATTTACATTTGAAAAGCAGGAATAGAGGTTCAGACTTTCACAGGAAAGGTGCAGGCATCCACCTCTAAGAGGTAATTCCAGGCCCTGGGCTTAAGGTAGAAATTGTGTTGATCGGAAAACCATATGCATACTACTTATGGGTGGTTTCCTGCCGAGTTCGGTAGTTGATTCTACTCTGAACTCTCCAGGCACTGTTTGTTTAGAGAGCTGAAACTCCTGTCTCAGGTTTCTGAATGCCACACTGGGAACCAGAACCTAAAACCTGCATATATGTAACACAGTCTGTCCCTAACCATGCGTCTACAGAGAAACTTCCACTGCAGTAAGTATTTCAAGATGTTAACGTTATTTATTTTATAGAATCATAGAACAGTTTGGGTTGGAATGGACCTTTAAAGGCCATCTAGTCCAACCCCCCTGCAAGGAGCAGGGACATCCCCAACAAGATCACTTTTCTCAGAGCCCCATCCAACCTGGCCTTGAATGTTTCCAGGTATGAAGCATCCACCATCTCTCTGGGCAACCTGTTCCAGCGTTCCACCACCCTCATTGTGAAAATTTTTTTCCTCGTATCCAGTCTGAATCTACCTCCCTCTATTTCAAAACCATTACCTCCTTGTCCTGTCACAACAGGTCCTGCTAAAAAGCTTCTCCCTGTCTTTCCTTATGCCCCCTTGAGGTACTGGAAGGCCGCTATAAGGTCTCCCTGGAGCCTCCTTCTTCTTCAGGCTGAACAGCCCCAACTCTCTCAGCCTGTCCTCATAGGAGAGGTGCTCCAGCCCTCTGATCATCTTCATGGCCCTCCTCTAGACTCGCTCCAACACGTGCACATCCTTCTTATATGCCACTTTCAATCATTGTCTCAGAGAACTGTATCACTGTTAACTGCAGTTGTGCCGTTACACTGGTCTATAATGTCAGTAAACTACACAACGCAGACAAACTCTTAGAAGGACTGAGCCACTTGATCGACTGACAGTCCTTTTGCTATTAGGGTTGAAAGATACAGTGATCCTTCAGAAGGCAGAGGCACAGAGACCAGAAGTCAAAACCCAGCATGACTTTGAGAGGTGATTTCCTGACCACCTTCTGCATGTAACAAGGATGCTTGCACCCTTTAGCATAACTGTGCGCAGTGAGGAGTTATTTATGGAGTGCTTGACAGTCAAGAGACTAAGAATCTTTGCAACAGTCTGTCAATAGTCTGAAAAACTCCAACAATGTGCCCTAGCCCATCCTCCACTAACCATCTCGCACCAATGTCAAGGAACAGCACAGTCCTCTCTATATCTTATGTTTATAGTGTTTGCACCAAGGAAATTCCTCTCGGTCAGCATATGTAACTCCCACATATGGCAGCCACAAAGGGACCACAGCTGATGAAAGGAATCTCTCCTATTAAGTTTTTCAATTATGTTTTTTCTGAAATTTTATTTTCTCAATTATAATTGGTCCCTTGAAAGTGGAAGGAAGGGAACTGGAGAAAAGAATAGTTCAGAAGTTATCACACGTTACAAGGGGAAAGCTCAGAGACACACTTCATGGAGTAAATGTGTGGATTATGCACAAGCCAAAACCTGCTGTCAACTTTAACTACCGTTGATATGTTGAGATTGTAACGAAATGAGGAAAAGATCAGGATGCTTCTGTATCAGCAGGCAGAGATCAGTGCAGCTTTGCTGCTGGCCATATTCCATTTACTTCCAGAAGCCGCATATAAGAATAAACATTTCAAAAAGCATTATCAGGTTTAATATCCTTCCTCTCCATTCTATTAACACACAAAAGCCTCATATAGAATGCTACTGATGTAATATTAATTAATACATTCAGCAATTGATCTTTAAAACAATATTTATCAGGAAAATTGCTAATGTTTCAGCTATAAGTACAAGATAAAAAGTAGTCCTTCTTCTTCATGTCCTGTTGAAATACGCTGCCAGGCACAATGAGTAGTAGTTTGGTAACTGTTGGAAATTTCAAATCCCCTATAAATCCAGCAGATTACAGGACATGCATAGCTCCTTCTATACCTCATCTAGACATTGGGCCTTCTTAGATTAAGCATTCCCCTCTTCTGTGTCAGCACTTCCTTTAAAGAAAAGACTACAGGAAGGCCCTGAGGGAGAGAACTAACAAACTCTGCTAGTACTTCAGAATCTAAAATATCCCAGGAAATACATGTCTGTGCAGTCACCTTTTTATACTGAAGTTTGTCTTCCCTGTGAGTAGGATCCACTGTGACAGTCCCTTGAAAAACAGTGCAGTTATGTCCCATTAGAGAAGTATTAAATGCCTCTGTCAAAAGGAATTAGTGTCTGATCTAGCTGAGCAGAAATTTTGATTGTCCTATTTCGGGTATATACCATAGGTGTTCAAGAGGGATAAAAATAGTGGCAGAGGCTACCAAATAACTTTGCTAGTATAGACTCATCTATCTCAGAAAAGCTTTCTTTTGCTCCAGGTTAATAAAAGTTTATTACTGAAGCTGGAAAAAAAAAACCCCACAAAAAAAATCAACACACGTAAAAGCACAATATGTTGAGACAAATAAACCTCATTTATGTATGGGCTTTTACCTCTATAGTTAAGTCAGATATGGGCCATGACAGACAGATTGTGGCTATGACTAAATTGGGGGACTCAGGAGAGCTTCTAAGTATGTGTTCTGGCTCATCATATTTTATGTCAGAGAACGCTCAAGGTATCCACTGTCCCTTGCTTAGCTGGAAAAGAAACAGGACATGCAGGCAAGCTGGGAGCTACGGGATGCTCAGTAGGCGTCTCACAAGAATGACTGGGAGATCTGGACCCAATGGCTTCCCATTAATTGCTCCTGCAAGTCAATCTCAATGCATTTCTCATCAGCTAAGTAAGTAACGTGGCACAGAAAAAGCTCAAATCCCATTTAGGCTACACCTGAGAATCGGTATTTCATCATCAGTGTGATTCCACATAATTAAGTCTGTTGGGTGTTAACAAATTAAGATTTGCCACCCTCTATTCACTTGCATTAAATGATTGCCAGTACCTCACGTTCACTTGCAACTGCAAATGCTAGTCTAACAAACACTCCTAAACTTTTTTTCAAGTATATAGACTTTTTTTTTTTTCCTAGAGTCACAGATATGAAGTGTTTGTCATTGCTTTACTTAGCACCAAGAAGTCAAATGTGAGTCTACACAGCCCTATACAGGCGGGTTAAACTGCAGATTTTGAGTATGCAGTTTATGTTTGAAACCAGTATAGCCTGAAGGTAGATATGCATATGTAATCTTTTGCAGACAACACAAAATTTGTGGGAACGGCTGGCATACCAAATAGCAATCCAGAGGCACCTCTCAGAAGGTGGGGGACTGGATCAACAGGAGTCTTGTGAAGTTCAACAAGGACAAGTGCCAAGTTCAGCAGCTAAGGCAAAACAACCCCAAGCATCAACGCAGGCTGGGAACAAACTGTTGAAAAGACCCGAGGGTTAAAGTGGATGCCAAGTAAAACGTGAGGCAGCAGCATGCTCTCAAGGTAAATAAAGCAAACTATATTGGTTACATTAGGAGTGCGGCCAGCAGATCAAGACTCTGCTTGATGCCTGGCAAGCATTTGTATGTCCCAGAATCCTCTGTCTGGTCCTGGGTGTCCCAGATCAAGAAGGATACTGAAAAAAACTGGACAGAGTCTAGAACAGGGCTACCAAGATGGGCACACGTCCACAACACGTGACACATAAGGGGAGGCTGGGGGCTTCTTTTCTCTGGCAAAGAGGAGTCTAAGGGACGGCCTGCAGCTACATGAAGGGACGTTACAAAGACTACGGAGGCTTCAAGTAGTACGTGGACAAAGTCATAGTTGACCTGGTTCTACTGCTAGCAACAGTCCTGCTTCCAAATTCCTCAAGTGACAGTTCTGTATTTCTTCTGCTATTCCATTAATCTGTTCAATTTTCAGCTCAAAACACCTTCACTGTTTCTACCACAGGGCTTATTACAGTGCCTCCAAGTAAGACTTACCTGTTATAAGCATGTCCAAGTCTTGCTGTGCAACAGAAATGTAACTGCTTGGTCTTACTAAAAATTAGCAGAGCACAGACTAGAAAAATCCTGATCTGACTGTTCCTGCTATCTAACTCTTACATAACAAATCTTTTCCTTTTCTTTCCAAAGAGGTAAGTATACTTTTGTTCTACAAAAGATGTAGCAGTTTGGGGCTCAAGAAGAAAAATCCTTAAACATAGGTAAGAGAAGATTCCTCCGTATGTATAAAATTATTTCCTTTCTCTTGCTAACATACTGTTAATTTTTACTGGGAGATTCTTGTATTGCATTTACTCAGTGTGTGTATTTTTGGTACTGCTTGAATTCTCACATATAAGACAACAGACTGTGGCTGTAAAATGTTACGGAGGCTAAGTCTTACTAGTGGGGAAAGAGTAACTTGTTGCGTGTGATGCAAAATCGTTTTAATTTGGTGAGTCCTTCACATTATTCCAGAAAGATCTGAGCACAACTTTGAAGAAGAGAAGGTGGGCTCGCTTTCACTGTGGTCTTCAGTTGCAAAGGCAAACAAAAAGAGCTTGAAAAAGGCTTGCTTTCTACAGCAGTATTTTAATACTGAAGAAATATTATTAATTATTTCCATCTCTGAAAATTAAAAAAGGGATTAAAAATACAAATTCTGGCTAAGAAAGATCTCAAAATTTGTAAGATTACAATGTACAGGACACAAATGGAACGTAAGTATCACAGAGGCAATTTAATTAACTGTTTACTAGTAAAACTACAAAAGTATATTAACCTTCCACATTCATATTAAAATAAATGGTTAGGAACTTCCCAGTCTATTAATTGTTAGGAGATTATATGTATATAACGAAATAACTATCAAAATACCCAGAAACTTTACTTTTTGAGGTGAATAAGGAGTTGTGATCTGAACACAGGCCTCTGAAAGTGCTTGTTTTAATTCTAGCCACCATTTTGACAACTTTTGAACCTTGATATCTCTTTTAATGATGCAGTGTCACACTAGAAAACCACATTTTTAGGAGCAAATGTTTTCACATATACTGAAGCAATACCTCTTTTGCACAGTGTGCCTTTCATTTGTTAGGTTACTTGTTTACATTCATGTTTCAGAGTTCAAGCTCTTGTTTTCAACTATTTTAAAAAACAGATTTGTGGCAGAGGGCTAAATTTGAGTTTAGTTTTATTTCCCTGGTTTAATGTAGCTAAACATAATATTATCTTCACACTCTCACTTAAAATGACTATTTAGATGCATTAATGTTTATAGATCACTCTGAAGAGGATTTTTTTTTAATGATGGAGCTCAGCGCTCTTATCTGCTCACTAACTGCTTGTCAGCCATAGCCGGCACGTCTGCCTTTTCTCTCTAATGCACAAGAAGTCAGATTTCCTTATCTGAGCCTGACATCCTGATACACTGAAGTGATTAGCCTTTTGAGAATACAACTCCTAATGCCCTTGTGCTGTAAATTCTCCAGTGTACCAAACATCTGCATCTTCTTCTGGCTTCCACAGCTGTGAACCACTGCAGCCTCAAAACTGTATGCAGATCTTAAAATCATTAATTCTACTAAACAATGAGTATTTAAAAATGAGACTTCTTAGAGTCATTTCAAATATGAAGGCACCATGGGCATAATTTTATTACCCATAATTTTATTACCCATTATCCTATGGTCATTTATGCCCAGACAGAATATAAAAACTACAATTTGGGCCCAATTACCATCTTAAATCAAATTTGCAGTCACTTTATGCATAATACAGGGCAATGGGGAACTGAGACCATAATCTGACTACACAGAGGCTTCAGCAGCAAAGCTGGTTTCAACAGATTACCTTTTCTAAATGCTCTGCAACCAAGTCACTTAAAGCACTGTAATACAGCATCATTGAAAATCTACAACACATACTTAAACCTGTCATTCCAAATTGTGACCAAAATCAGAAGAGGCCTGTTTTGTTACAGTGGCTGCTTTTGCAAGAAGTACATGGGTCTAGGGAGAAGAAAGAAGGAAAAAAAATCAGGAGCTTGCAAGAATTCCTGAATTTTCAAGTTTGATATCTAATCCTTGATCTCAGAGTTACATCTTTGTCTGCCCAGAGTCTAATATTAATCCACAAGCATGCTCCTCAACATATTTCTGATTGTAAGAAATAAATTTCTGGTAATGGGAAAAAAAATTATAGGCTCATCTATTCATCCCTTAAGACATAAAAAAGGTCAAACTGAAAAGCCTGTGTTTCAAAAAACCTGCCAAACAATTTTGTAAAACGTGCCTATTAACCAGCTTCCAAAAAATCCAGCAAGTTCTTTATGTACAGCCAAAAATGCTGTTTTGTTGATGACCGTTTCTGATTTTAGAAAAGACAGTAGTTTAGTTTAAATAGCTGCTAAGTGTACTAGCTTCCAAGTGACACCTTGCTGTTGTGATCACTAAAGTGCAGAAAACGGCTCAAAACTGGAAGAGCCAAGTCCAGTTCTGGAGCCCCCAACACAAGGAGGACATGGACCAGTTGGAGAAGGTCCAGAGGAGGGCCACAAAGATGATAAAAGGGCTGGAGCACCTTTCCTATGAGGACAGGCTGAGAGAGTTGGGGCTGTTCAGCCTGGAGAAGAGGAGGCTCCAGGGAGACCTCATAGCAGCCTTCCAGTACCTCAAGGGGGCCTACAAGAAAGACGGGGAGAGGCTGTTCAGTAGGGCCTGTTGCAATAAGACAAGGAGCAATGGTTTTAAAATAGTGGGGGGTTGATTTAGATTGGAAATTAGGAAAAATTTTTTTACAATGCAAGTTGTAGAACCCTGGAACAGGTTGCCCAAAGAGGTGGTGGATGCCCCGTGCCTGGAAATGTTCAAGGCCAGGTTGGACGGGGCTCTGAGCAATCTGATCTAGATGGGGATGTCCCCGCTCCTTGCAGGAGGGTTGGACTAGATGACCTTTGAAGGTCTCTTCCAACCCTAACTATTCTATGATTCTGTGAAATGCATCTTGGTGTGAGAACGAGTTAAGTTTTGTTCAAACTGTTCTGACTTTCTGGCAAACTAGCTATGATTCTAAATACCAATTTAAAGGAAAAAAATTAAAAGTAAAACAGGCCATCCCTTGCTAACTGAAGTGCTGTATTATCTAGGGCATTTCTCTCTCCAGCCATCTGTTTTGAACAGGGTACATGCACTGAACTCAAACTTCATGTTCACAAGAGAACCCTTCCAGTCTCTCCCAGAGACTGTGTAAGAAGTCTTAAATTCTACCTTGTTCTCAACACCCAAAAAAAGAACTGTGATGCCTTCACCCTCCTCACAAAGTGAGAACTTACGGCCTTCATAAAGATAAACAAGCACTTCAGATCATTTCTAGGATGAAGATGCATTCTGAAGAACTATATTTAATTGCTTTTTGTTTATCTTCACCATTCTTGCCTTCAGAGTATTAAGTGTCCACACTCTAACATGTACATCATTAGAAGCATAATGTATAGCAGTCTTGCAAAGAGGGATCCCTAACATTTTCTGAGAATATCAGAAAGCATTGAAAGCCATCATTTAACAGCTACAACGTGAGTTTCTGAAATAGACTTCTGAAAACGTAATTCTTCTTTTTCCCTATGCTGCTACAAGATAGAACAAAGGTCACTATATGTATATTAACAGCTTATGACACCGTGCTTATTATTCCTTTTACAGGAGGATGTTCTAATATTACAACCTCCATGTTAAATTGGTTTCTTCTTTAATATAATGAATTATATAAACTATATAATTCCATCAATTTTTTAAAAAAATCAAGTTCACAAAATAATTTGCTTTATCATAGGATATGGCGCTCTCTTCATTTGGCAAGTTCCTTCAGAAGCTACATGTTAGCATAGCATCATACCTACGAATAAAAGACAGACATTTTAAAAGTGCCTCTGAGGATCAAAATTGGTCCAGTGTCTGCCATTTTCCCCCCTAATTGTATAAACTGGAGAGCCAATATTACTATGCCTTGAAAGGATGGGGCAATACATGCCATTTTACACAGTTTCTCCAAAACAGGACAGTTTAAGGTCTACTACAGCTGAGACAGAAAAGCAGGATACCAGCGACTTCAGCGGTACTCAGTGTGGGCTTTGTGTGGGTAACAAAAATGCTGTATAAATAGCATTTACATGAATACAGACCAATTCTGTACAATTTCTTCCCTACAAGATACATTCTTTCTTATAGTCTCACTTATTGTACATTAGGCAAAACCGAAGCATTATTTCAAACTTCTTGTAAATAACTGAAGGAAAAAAAAAAAATCACTTCAGCTCTTGAAATTAGAAAGTGGAGCACCCTTTTTCAAGTCCTTCCCTAACAAAGACAGTGGAAAGGTTAGATAATGGAAGAAGCTGTCAGATATTTAATTAATAAAGACAGAAACAGAGGAGGAGAGAGAGTAGAAGATGGGAGGAAAGATGGAAGAGAAGAGATAACTGGAGCAGGCAGAGAGAAGGAAAATGTTATAGAAAACTGGGCAATGAAATAAAGAAGCCTGAAGGAACAGGATGGCTGTGGAAGAGACCATGAAGAGTAAGAAAGGATTCCTAAGTAAAATAGAAAGGACTTGAAGAAAATAAGTGCATTTTAACATCAGACACAGAAGTGTGGTTTTTGCCTGGAAAGCACACATTTGTCTTTTGGGCACTGCTGCACATAAATGTATTGATTAGTACCTTTGACTGGACTGAAGCACTACCTTGCTGTAAACGGGTGACATAATTTTAATTGCAAAGGTTTAAAAAACCAAACAAAAGACCCCTGAACCTGCTTGGTTCCTGTCAGCAATCTCTTATGCACATGTTCCATCTCTTTCCCTCAACTGCCAATATTTCTGTGCTTTTTCCCCTAATTCCATACAGCAGGAGCCAGCATATCTGTATAGTCTCCCTGAGCTTCATGGAGAAACACGTAAGAAAGGGGACTGCCCAACAGGTTTTGCAGGATGAGAGCAAATATATTTGTATGAAGCATATTAATGGACTTCTAAATTCATTATATCATACCAGACATTTTTACAACAAATGTGTTCACAGACCAGTGTTCTGTTGTGGTTGGCCTTTCTTTTCCCTGCCATAGAACATCTTGATCCTGAAATCAGTTCAACACATAAGCACGGGAGAGAAAGGAAGAAAAATAATGGCTACGAGTTACTTAGGGGAGGCGGAAAAAAGAAAGAGAAAGGTAAGTGTGGAAATACCTCGTAACTGTCCATTGCTGCTGCCACTGCTCTTGATGGTGACATTCACTCACTGCATTTCCTCTTAAATTGCTCTCAGGAGGGGTGTCTTAGGTATTTGTTCAACAGGGTCCTAACATGACCAGCAATCCAGGGACTTCCAGTGTGCACAACGGAAGATTGCTGAAGGAAGTGGTACAGATATGAAGATGCTATTACCTAGTACACTGGACTCAGAAGACTGACTTCAGTCTGTTCCTCCAGAGGCCCAGGAGGGGTAAGTTAAACATTCTGTGGACAGGGATGATTTATATAAGAAAGATGTGTACAATCCTGCTTTGGTTTTAAAATCCTTTTCTCTCCCCATGCTTTGTTCCCACTGTCAAGATAAAAGAGTATTTTGACCTAAGGAAACCGTTCCAAAGCCTTCATGTAGCACAAGTAGCTATCTGGCAGTACTGAACTCAAGTTATGCCTGCAGGGTACTGGGTGCTGTCGACTGCCAGCACAACGGGATTTCTCCATAGAGAAGGGATGCAGGAATGAACTTAGCAAGGCTAGAGAAGGGAACGGGTGTGCTACTGGCCCTGTAAATAGTGGCATGTACTTTTAAGGTTGCATTGAAGGCTAGAAATGTTAAAATAGTCCCATTAATTTAAGTGCCTCGACAGTCACATCCAACATCAAAGACAGGAAGTATTTCTAAATATGCTTCCAAGAGGAGTTCCTAGTTGCCAGAGAGCAGGACGTCCTCAGCAACACACAGACCTCCCCAGCCAAACAGTCCACTCACCCTAGAGACCATGAAAGGCTTGCAGGTGGTCATGCTTTATGGTTTTTGATATTTACGTTAAATAGCTAGGCCAGCATAATTTTCAGCTTCCATCTACAAAATGCTGTCACAAAATAAATCCATATGGTACAATGCCATTTTAGTTTCCAGTCTGGGTATAAGTAAAGGCAAAAGCAGTAGAAAAGCATTTGTAAAGTGCTGGGTATGACAGAGTTCCTTTCCAACTGTAGACCTCTACTGTGTGGAAGACAGGATAAGAGAAGGATGAGTATTCAGAGGCTTTTTGGACTAGTGTATTCTAGAGGTAAAGACATTTACTGAAAGGTGAGGAATGTAATAAGGATAGGGTTCTCAGCTGCAAGTTTTCTGCCCTGATGCTCCCATACTAGTATATCAAGAAGGTCATAAACATGCACAGAGAGCTGACAGTGGATATGCAAACTCAAGGCTACCAAGAGATGCTGAGCTGTCACCTTCCCCAGTCTCCCAAACACAGGCATGTTCCCCACAGGCTCATTGGCAGCCGTGACAAATTTCTCCAAGGTTTTGTTCAATCTTCATCCATCGTATACTGCTTAGCTGCTCTCCTCCATGAATCTCAGTCTTCTCACTCAGTCTCCAACTCTCTGCCCATCTTACTCCCAAGCACATTTGCAGAGCACAGGCAGTAAGCCTGAAAGAAAGGCTACTATTCACCATGTGAATTTAACCACCTTCTTAACTGGATTTAATCACATATTGAAGTAGTTTGTCAAATCTGAGTCAACCAATAGGAACGGTCAACAAAAAATTAAAATCACACACTAATTTTGCATATTTCTTCAAAATTACTGTGTCCATCAGGCAAGTATCAGCAGATGGAAACAACTTAAACAACACTAAGTAACCTTCACTAATCTCCTTGAGCTATCACTAACACAATGAATAGCTCAGTGTTTTAATAAAAGCTCAGAATTGACTTATGCCTCAGATGCTCCTATAATACAAAACCAGGAAGCTGTAAGCTTGTAAGAGCTGTGAAATATGAGGAAAATGGGACCTAATATTGAAATGGATCACTTAAAATATTTCCTTTGTAAAAGTGTGTGGTTTTTTAAAAATTTTACTGATTTATAAAAATCACATTTACAGATTTAAGAGAGGTTTGTGTCTAATCTAGAAATTGAAAGCATGAAGTTAAAGCACTTCATTTATTTTAAACTGCAAGTTTTAAGACAACTTTGTATATTGTCTTAATTTATGCATATTTTGAATTCCAACTACTTCAGACACACATTTATTCCCTGACATTACTTATCAGAATTAGTGAAGAAGATAGAAGTATCTCTGACTTGAAGCACTTTCAAAGACATATGCCTTGCCAGCACACGCTTATACTTGTACAGTTAAGGTAAGCTGTACTTATTTGCAGGTCCCAAAGCATCCTGCACTAAATTCTGTCCTCTATCTGGAGTTAAATGAACAGCAGTTATCTGGTTTATAGATTTGACAAATTCTTCCGGCTATCTGCCGACTTTGTAATCTACTTGAACTACAGCTTAAGAACGGTATGAGATCACCAGGGTTTCTGCACAACTTCAAAGCTCCCTATCTAGAACCATGCAACTCTCCGGCTGAACAACCGTCACCAGGCTGTGTGCACAGCTTTTAGGCTCCTTGAACCACAGCCATTTGTTTCAGAGAGTTTACAAATTCTGTTAGACAGATCTGGAGCGCACACAAATTCTAATACACATCACCTACTTTTTGGATTAAAAGGAACTTCAGCATTCAGAAGTCCATAGCTTTTAACCATTATTTTTCTCTACCAAAATAAATTTAATTTGGTTGCCATTACACTAAAATTTGTAAATATAAACAATTTTCTAGACCTTATTTAACAAAAAGAGGCCCTGGGAGATTGTCCTTGCAGTGAGAGCTGCTACTTATAAAATCCCTTACTAGGAAAAGCTCCTTGTCTAATTAAAATTCAAACCGTCATTAAAAAAATTGCTTCATCAGTGGGAGAACACACATCAACATTTTAAGACTCCTAATTTTAGTTTAGATGTAGTTCCTAATCTATTTTAATCTGGAAACAAATTAGAACATGAAATGCAATACCTCCAACAATATCAAGACAGCGGGGATGCTCGTTTTCTTCAACACACAGCATGTGAACAGACCCAGGTGTACTAGTCAACAGCAGAAAGTGGGTTTTCTCTTATTTAAGTAACTGGGTCACTGTCTAATGTCCCTTTGTCATCCTAAACCATGAACTACATCCTGCGACAGAGTTAAGAAGGGATAAGAACCAACCTCCTTGACGGATGCCATAGATGAGCCTCCACAGTTTTCTCTCCTGTCAAACAGTAATGAAATTCTTTTTCCCTTTATTGAACAAATGCTAGTTTAGGTTAATAACTGGAGTTTTTTTACATATTTATAAATAATTGAGTTCTCAGAACTTCCAGAAATAAACCAGCTTTACTTGAGGAAGAGGAAAAATTATGAGTCTTTTCAAGGACCATCAACAGCAGCCAAATGGTACTACAGGAAACAAAAAAACCAGGACAAAAATTATCTGATTCTATTTACATTTATACTCTAACTATTTTCTTAACCCCCCCAACCCCTTTCAGGAGGGGCACAGAGTAGAGCTCCTCATTTCTTTCTCCTATTTCTGTTCTCTGTTGTTCCATTCATCCATCTATTACCCCTGTCTTTCCCCTGCTTCTAGTATTTCTTCTCCCTCCACATACTTCCCTTAAGGGATTTTTGTTTGCTTCTATTCTTGTCTCTTGTCTCAGTTGCTTTCTCATTTCCATTATTACCGCTTTGTTTCCTTCAGGTTTCAGCTGTTCTTTTACCCTTTCCACTTTTATTTTGATGCTACAGAAAGACAGATATTCCTCACAGGCTTGTGAAACTACCTCTGACTATTCTGTTCTCAGGAAGCACAACTGTGAATGAAGCCTTTAACCTAAAACTAAAGATAAATTTGGTTGGTTTCAGTCTCACATAATAACAAGAGATCACAAATACTGGCCTGAACACAGGAACAGTATTCGTTTAAGGAAGGTCAGTCAGAACTAACCTAGCCTCTCTGGCTGCTTCAGAAGCACACTTCGAGGAACACTACTGAAGCAGAAGAGATGCAGTCTAAAAGCAGTTTCCTCCATCTTTTGTTTTAAAGACTTTTGCCAAAATCAGTCTTGTTTTTAGGAACAACATTTCATACCAAATTAAATTGGGGTATTCTGGTTGGCTAGAACTAATATGCTGGTGGTGTTAGAAGTCTCATTGTTTTAGCAAAAACTTTGAAAGAATTCAAAATTATCTTTTTGTGCAGTTGATATATTTCTCTTCCAAGCAGCCTAGGTTGACTTGCATCTCTTGTAAGAAAACCAGCGAAGGAGCTCTCATGATGGGAGATTATTTTCATTAGCTTTCATTCCTCCCATGTCTGAGGCTACTAACTACATTTTTAATTATAAAGTAGGCAAGTTTATTCCTACCTTTCCAAAAGCAATACTGCACACAGCCATGCCTGAAGCTTCACACTGTCCTGCCTCCTTTGTTTCATGAGCCAATGTCCTGAAGACAGGTTTATTACACCCTCATCTGTGGTTCAGTTTGGGTTTGGCATTTGACAACCACCAAGCTGACCCCAAAACTTGATACACAGCTGCACATGGTAATTCTTCAGGGAAACTGGGAGAGAAATTGAGTATACTGGGAAGAGAGGAGCAATATACATCTTTGTTGTGACAACAGTGCAGCTAAACGGATAGTACTTAAATAAATCCATCTACATTATAGCCTGTGTACCTTACATATCTTGTTATTGTTCTATAACTGCTAGGTATTGTATAAAGAGTGCAGCAGGTTCCTTTTGTAGTTTGTTGCTCAACTAAACACCTAAATATGTATTAAGCTTCATGAGAGCACAGGCTGCCTTCCATTTCCTGCTAACAAAACCAGTACTCTCAAAATGGAATAGCATTTTTACAAGCTTTCACTACTATAGACCATAACTTCAACACTTCAAGCAAACTGATAGGTGTCATTAAAAAAAAAAAAAGTTATCTGTATTTGTATTCTTCATGCAAACTCTCATGGAGTTGCTCCATCTTTTGGAGCCAATGGATTACTGTCGAGCAGCCAACACGTAACCAAGTTCCTGATTTTTATTTTATTAACTTACATTTGTGGAATAACTGCAGCCTGCTTACAATAACCTCCACAGACCACTACTCTAAAGTACAAAGATTTTATTGGATAGAGTGTGTTTGCAAAGTATACCAGTTGTGTTTTTGGGGGTTAGAAACAAGAATTGACTGAGGAAAGGGGACCATTAATTGTGAAACCGAAGCATTACATTAGTAACTGAACAGTAAAAACCTGTGATTGTTCTTATAAAAACAGAAGTAAAGTACTAGTGGTGCACATGTCATCTCAAGTATTCACAATGCTCTACTGCCAGGAGTACTTAAGGCAGCTTGCCTCCTGAAGCAAAAAGTAGAATATTGTTTAAACTGTACTCAGACACAATTTTAAAAACTATAAATGCAAGCAACAAAAACAATACTTTTGGAAAGAATTGCCATTAATGAGAGGAAATCACTGTCCTCTAGGAAGAAACAACTGTCATGAGAATGTCTTCAGAGGAATTTACACTTGAAACCAGAGCGGAGATATTTCTATACAGTAAAGATAATGCAGAACCATGTATACATAGTAAATCTTTTATTGACATAAATCTTTTTATTGGAGTTAGACGATACCAGCCTGGGCTTCCATTTTATATCATTCATACACAAATCAGCTAATAAACAGAGAACAGACCATATGTTTAACGATAAGGCATTAACTGCAGTCTCTGCCACAAATGCTTGTCTGCTGAGCACAATTTACAGAATGATATACAAGCTACAGGAAGAACAAATTGATTTAATTCTAAGGATTTTCAGCTTTTATGCAACGTGTTACCAAAAAGAATACTACAAGCTGAATAAGGGAAGCTAGTGCACTGATTGTATGAACTTAGATATAGATCTTGAACATTAAGTCATTAATAGTTGCTAGCCAAGGTGAAATTGATTTCAGTCTTTGCCACTCGCTCCTTGGAGCAACAAGATCTGCTGCAGAGGCTACTTAGAGCTTGCCTTGATTTTAAAGACAGTGCAATCAGGCCCAGATATGTGAAGAAGTGAGAAGTGAGGGAAATAAAAAGATTCCTCTGTATTTCCGCAAGCAATCTCTCTGGGCAATTATGGTCAGGTGCTGATAGATTCTACAGGAAAATTACTTCAGTCTTCCTGAAAGTAATTATAACTGCTCTTACTTATGCAGCAAGCTGTACCAGATTCTCAAACTGATTACAAACTTGCCTGCAACTGAAGCATAGTCTCATCTAAAAAGGACTGCTGTGCTCATCCTACACCAGCTTTTCTGAACAGCTTTTAGCTGATGCCCTGAAGTTTTTACTTGCGGAAGCCAAAACAGAGTTAGCTACAACTACACTTTGACCAGAACGATGAGATTAATAGTCCTACTTTGTGAATGGAGACAGGAAACATATGCACACTAAATCCCAGTGTCTTGTCTTTTCCACCCACCGGAAAAGAGACCTTCGCTACATTGTTACAGTTTTACGAAATTCCGATAAAATCTGATGGTTATTCCTCACGCCTGACCCTGGCAGCTTCTAGTGTGAACCATTCTCCAAAGGTTTTCCACTACCACACTTCAAAGGAGTTAAGTACGTATGTAGCCTCATCTCACAATCAGAAAACTGAGGCACTGCAACTGCTTCTTGCCACGGAAACTTCTAGTTAAAAGTGAAAGATGCGTGTGATCTGCAAAGAAACTACTGATTTACCTAAGGCCACAGGAAGTGCTGATGTCAAACCCCTGAGCCGAATTCAGGAACTGCCACCTCCTTACCCTGGTTGCAAACCACAGCTCCTTTGCCCTCCGGATCTGCAAGCCCACCCACCATCGCATTTGGCAGGCTGGCTGCGCCTTTGGCAGCTCAAGGGGGGCACTCCTTACTCATCTCTGGGCTCTACGTTACTGCCCAATTTCTGTTTTACGGTGGCTGTTCAATACCGGGAGAGCTGTAGGTTGTGCAAGAGAAAGAGGTGGAGAAGGCAAGAGAAATTCATTCAGCACTTCGCAAAGAAAAATCAAATACTACACTTCCTAGATTCACATGGCATTTCATGGAAGCTTGATGCAAGTGGCGATCAGTGCGAAACTACTTAATTTACAATAAAAAAGGCAGAGGTAATATGGCTGCATTTGTAGGCATGAGTAATGCTCTTTCTAAAAGCCAGAGAAATACGAGGATCCCCGTGTCCTCCACAAACAATGAGCGCAGATTATAAAATAATCCCCTAAACATATTACCCCAGCTGTCTCCATTATGCAAACAGTAACCGGGAAAGCGTCCTGGGGGTGCCTTATGTAACTCTTTGCTCCGAAACCCCCTTCGAACCGGGGGAATTTCTCTTTCCTCTAACCCACTCGCCTTCAGACCCGACACCGCCACAGCCGTGCGGGGAGCGCCACGGGGCGCCGGGCTGGGGCAGGGCCGGCCGGCGGGGCCGGCGCAGAAGCCGCCCAAACTTTGCGCCGCAGGGGCCGGGCAGCGGCCAGGGCAGCGCCGAAAGGGGTACTCAGTGGAGCCCCCCTGTCGCCGCGACCGTCCTCCCAGGCTAAGGCACGGAGGGGAGGAAGGCTGCTGATGAGGAAGCAGCACCAGCCGCCTTTCCCCGCCCGCTGGAGACGAGCGGGCGGCGGCCTGCGGGGGCAGAGGGGCGGCGGCAGGGGGCTGCACAGCGCGGAGCTGGGGCGACTTACCCATGGCGCTGCCGCGGCCTCCTCCTGCTCCTCCTTTCTCCTTCCCCTCCTGCTACTGGTGTTGCCGCCGCCTCTCCGCTGGCGCGGAAGGAGGCGCGGGAGGCGTGTGCGCGGGGCGGGCGCGGTAGCAGCCCGGAGCCTGCGTGCGGCACGGCTATGAGTCAGGGCAGCACATCCGGGCAAGGCCGCCTGGGAGACACCCCGCCGCCGCCGGGGAAGGGCGGGCAGCCGGGGAGGGAGCAGGCGGTGCAGGGCCGGCAGCAGTACCCGCGGCCGGGAAGGAGTGGAGCTGCGGGGCGGGTCCCCGTGGGGAGCAGCAGCTCCCGCCCCGAGCCTCCTTTGTTAGAGGGGCTGGGGTGGGGCCGCCCGCCGGGCTGGGGTGGCGGAATGGCGGTGAGGGAATAGGGGCCGCTGGTGCCGCTGGCAGTAGGGGCTGCGGGCGGGTGCGGCGTGATACCCCCACACATCCACCCCTCTCGCTGCGGGTGCCTGGGGTCGTTCCTCTGTGTTCCCGCCTCCCCACACCTGTCTGGGCCCTCCGGGGAGAGGGGGCTGAGGGTGGCGGGGCGGCGGCAGGGATTGTCCTGCGAGGCTGGCCGCCCCGAATGGTTTACGGAAGGCGGGCCGCCCGGGCTGCGGCTTGCGGTCGGGGCTGTTGGCTGGTGAAGCGGGGCTGGAGGCCGGGTTAGGCGGGGAGGCAAGGGGCGCCGGGCGGGCAGCGCCAGGGCCCGCGGTGGCTGCGCGGACGGGCGGGCAGCCGCCTCCCCACAGCCCCTGCAGAAGCCCAGGCCCCGCCGAGGCCGCCTCCCTGCAGTCCCCCGCCGCGGGGTCCGGGCGCAGGCCGGGCGTACCGGAGGGTGGGGTGGTTTACAAAGGGGGAGCATGGTGTTTAAACTCCTCTTTAAGAAAGGGGACTGGAGGAGGAGTGTTTTGCAGGACATAGGGATTAAGCTGGATGGAAAAGCAGTTTTTAGGTGGGCTGTGTGAGGAAAAGAATGAGAGGAGGAAACGGCCAGGTGAAGTCCAATTTGCTGTACATCTTTGGTGAACCCACGTTACAAGTTTTACACCCAAACCTGAAAGGCTTCTGCACAAGGTAGTTATGTGTGGAAGGCATTTTTAACACGAAAATGAATCTTTGTATTCAGTGTTTGCCCTTCCTTTCTGCCCTGGGATGCTCGGTCTCTATAATGCAGGGAACAAAGAGGAAGTGTTTGCTGTTACAGTCCTCTCGTTACAGCACTTCCACTGGGAACCATTTGACCATTGCGGGGGCTGGGGCTTGACATTAATTGAGTAGCTCTTGTAGTATTTTGACTTTTTTAAACTCTTTCTGTATTTAGGTATTCACAGGTTTACCTTATTAAAGCCTAAAATACGGTTAGACTAGGACCAAAGAGTATGATAGAGAGTCTTGCTTGCCCTGTAGAAATGGATAGGCCAGGGACATTTCAGAAGGGTGAGGCAAAAAGAAGTTGCGGGTGAGTCAGCCCCCACAGTGGCTTCACAAGTGACACCAGAAGTGCCTTTCACCAGCAGTCAGCAGCTGCCAGGGGTTTCCTCTCTGGAAGAGGTCCCAGGAGCTTTCATGCCTGTAAAAGGGCAGTGTGATACGACAAGCAAAGAGTAATTCATCAGTCCTTCTGTGGAGTACAGACTAAACATGTTGAGGTCTGTCCGTTTAGTGTAGCACTATGATTCACCAACTCTTTCCTTAAGACATCAGCAGAATTTTGCAGTTGATTTCAGCAGGGTTAATCCCTGTCTCAATATGCAGAACTTTACACTGAAGATATGTAATTCTATGATCAGCTGATACTGAAAATTAGTATGTTTTTACAACAGCTAGACAACTAAAGCACTTTTGTTACTGTTCTCATTGCACTGTGACTGCAGAAAATTCAAACCAGAACATGCTGTTTTTTTAACTGCAGGGTTTGTCTAATTCAGTAAGTAATAAAATAAAGGGATTCTTTAATGAGTCAAAGTGATGAAAAGCTGTATTTTTCTACTTTGATCTATTTTCAAATCTTGCCTGAAATGAATCTTTGTCCTATGTTTTTGCCTTCTTATTTCTTTCGCTGAGCAATAAATTTTGCTTTGGTTTTATAACTGTGTAGCAAATGTTTCCTGTACTTGTCTGGGGAAAGAGGCAGTGAAATCCTGTTCTACTGATCCATCTTTGAGGGATCATGGAGGAGATATTCCACATATTATTCTGTATTATTTCCCACTTGGATACCTGGGATAAATCAGAGCCATCTGTAAAATGCATGGGTTTCACAAGTTTACTTGCATGTCCTAATTGAAATGCACACACATATCTTTGCAAGACCAAGAGGAGTAAGACTGTTAACTGCTCCAAGAGAGGATTTTGAGGAAAATGACTTCTAAAGTGTTCTGCTTTCAAAAAATTACCTGAAAGAAGCCTGGCACTGCAGAACATCTTTGGTTATAATTGTTTTTTAGTGAATCCAAAAGAACCACACAAAGCTAGGGAGACTTTTTGATCTTTGAACTGAATACTTATTAATTCTAGGAGAGAAAGAGAAAACTCCAAAGGAGCTGAGAACTTGTTTTTTCTCAATCTCTTGATTAGATACAAGTTTACAACAAAACAAAGGGGCAGTTATAAAAAAAATCCAAATAAAGCCCTGCCATTCTTGCAGTTGAATGCAAGATCCTGTATGTATGGCTACTCATGGTATAGTGCAAAAAGGAGAAGAGTCTTCAAGAAGGAATTTCCGTCTCCAAGAGAGTATCTGGAAGAGCTTTGGGCCATCAGGCTTTACGTACCCTCTCTATAGAAGATAATACGCAAAATCCGTGTGCTGAATTTTTTTAAAGTTATTAGCACCTGTGGCGTAGTGATGCCTGTGAGAATGTCTCATTAAAAACAATGAAATGATGGTCTTGTTGATGTATTCATAAAGGAAAAAAAATAATTAAAACTGAAGTTTTTTGAGGAAAACTGGGAACTAGAAGCAACGTATTAAGTTACTAGTGAGGTTTGCAATAGAAATTGAGAAGAAACCTGTACAAGCACGTTCTGTGGATTTCAGAGGATGTTTAATTTCAGCAGCAGGGAACAGAATGAAAGATTCTTTCATAAAAATATCCTTTAGAGCAGCTTGTGACATCACTGCTTGTTTCTGCACTTCTAATGCAGCTGTGAAAATTGAGTTGTAGACTACAGAAATTATGAATTTATTAACAAGGGCTGTCTCTGCACTCCTGAACACCAACCATGTCTGATGTCCTGCAAGAAAATGGAGAATTGGGTCAAAGCGACCTTCCAGTGCTTACCACTTAATAAATTTTCTTTTTCATATCTTTCGCATCAGTTTCAAATTCTCGGCACATCTCCTCACCCCTGACATAGCAACTCCTTGAAAATATTCCTGCATATATTATATTGTTTAATTTGGCACAAAAGCACATGTGAGGAAAGTATTTTTAATTGCCTCTGTACTGATGTTAGAAACCTACATGAGCAACAGGAGGACGTTGGGATGCCCGAATACATAGGGAAATATGATATGGTACTGTGACTTCATGGAATTTGGATCATCTGTTGGGAATAGGCTATCACAATTTGTTCCGTAAGTAAGGAAGGGCAAAGAAAGCGGAAGTAAGGCTAGCACTTTACCCCTTGTTTCCTATTAGAGGCACAGACAGCACTCCGAGGCCTGGCACCTTGATAACTTTAAGTTCTTGTAAAACTAGAGGTGGAAATCGTGCAGGGCGATCTGTGAACTTGCATATGGAAAACAGGGCAAGCCACTTCTTGAGATCTTCCTGTGATATGTGAATGGGAAGACAACAAAGTGTGCACAGGGAAAGAGTGCTGTCAGGGGTGACTTGATGTTCTTCTCCCAGAGAGTGAGCTGCCTCACATTTTCCATGGGATAAGAGCAGTTATTAATACAGAAGTGAACACCTGACCTTGTTCTCTGATAACTGATTCATGTTCCCATATCCGGTGCATAAGTGTTCATGATAAAGCCTTTCTGGTAAGTGCTGGAAGCTGAAATTAGAAAACTCCAACCTTGACATAAGGTACAACTTCCTAGCTGTGAGTGCAATTTAAATACTGGAATGGCTGAGCTGGGAAAGTGAAATCTGATAAACTCATGGTTTTTCTCTCTCTCTCAATCACAAGATTTCAAAAATAAAAGCTTTAATCTGGCTGAAGGAAAAATCTGTGTGTGTTATGTGTGAGTGTTTATAAATTGTATGTCATGCTAAAAGATTGCAGTAACCTTTTCTGGCCTGAAGATTTGGGACTTTTTGAATGACCAGTGTTTCCTGCTTTCTTCCTGGATATTGGGGAGAGTAAAATTGGCATGTGATGCTTGGTACATTCATAACACATGAAGACAATAGCTATAGGCTAGTCTTACATCTTAGAGCTGAAGGAGGTTTCTTGCATAGTCAGGAAGGAATTTCTTCCTTCTTCTCAAATGTAACTGGGCAGTTTTTAATTATTTTTTTTTCTGCTTGCTAGGGTTTTGTATTTATTATGGCTTTCCTGCAGCCCTCAAGAAGATATAGGAGAGCAATTGGAGGGAAAAAATTGCTCCAAGATTATTTTGCATGTATAAAATCTACTTGGATGACCTCGTCACAAGATCTGGGCTTGGGAAAGACTTTGCTTCCAGGTGAGATGGGTAGGGGCCTTGCCTACATTTGCCTTTCTCTTCACTATGGGAGGTCATTTGTCAGCTGGGCTCTGTTTGTAAATCTCATCTCACTTCACCAGCTGTCTTGGGTATGAGAACTTGGTAGTTCCTGTTCCTCAGTGGTGGTACACACTCAAATTTGACTAAACTCCATTAGAGTCTGGGTGAGTAAAGTCAGACTAAGCCACGGAATGTCTAGGTTAAATTTATTGGCTTGTGATACACAGGTGACCTAAGGACCTGCTGGCGTTATGCTTAAGGAAGTGATTCAAGACAGCTGAGAGGGCTGGCAGAAAACAGTAGAAAATGAGGAACTAGTTTGCTGGTTTATATTCCTTAAAGGTAAAGGGGAAACTCAACTGTCTTCATCCCATTTCAATACCATAAAATTAAAGAGTTTAAAATATTCACCAGAAGTGTTTTTGTCTGCAGATGTCTACATTTGTTCTGTAAGTATGTTATTCCCAATATTGACTGGCTGTCATCACCTAATTTTAGTTCCCGCTTAGGTTAAAGGAATGGGGAATAAATTGGGGAAAAAAAACCCCCAAACTTTTTACAGATTTACACCGCTTATTTCTGAATAAGTGCTTATATACATTTGTGTTCCTGGGTAAAGGTTTATTTTGGATTTGTTAAATGGTACAAAGCAATTACTTGTGCTCTTTATTTTTCATTGTGTATCTTTAGCATACCTTTATTTATGTAAATAATATGTTTTTGGACTTAACTCAGTGGAGTGCATGCATCTGTGACAGAGTCTGCTACAGGGTGTTTTATTTAAGTGTTATGAAGCATTTTATGTTTAAATGTTGCAATTTCTTGCCACATAAATAATGTTACTCCTCTAGTGGGCTAATTACGTTCTATTTATTTCTCTGCTTCCATCAATTTCTCTACATTGGTACAAATAAAACTAAGCCTCAGAAGTAACTTCTAATTTTTGAAAACAGCTTTTGACTTGATAATACAAATGGAGATAATTTGAATTCTACCTAAGCAATAATAATTGCAAGAGTGAAGCTGTAGCTAAGTAAAGCCACTGCGTTCAGCTGTCAGTGACAATAAACCAAAAGATTACAATACAAGGAAAAGAATGTTTTGGGGGACAGTTACAAAAAAGACCTGGTTTGAAGTCCCCCCTTTTATACTTCCTAGGTAGTATCGGCGAGTTACTTTGGTCTTTGATTTTTATGCCTGTGAGGACAGCCTTTCAATAACTGATGGATAAGGATTGACCTATTGTTCATTGTATATATTCTGATAGACTCAAATAGCCAAAAAAAAAAAAAAAACCAACCCAAAACCAAGACAGCTTCCACTTTGCTTTAGCACATTGTATTACCCCTCAGTGCCATGCTTGGTACTGCAGTGCTTTAGTAACATCAGTAAGCTCAGTAAGAGAATCAGTAAGAATTTAAAGAAGATGTTGTGGAGATATGTATGCCAGCCTTTCTTATTTAACTCTTTCAGTGTTTTTTTTTCAACTTCACAATCCTGTAAGCTTGGGCTTCCCTGGGACTATTTAACATTTTTTTTCTATTTTGACTCCATTTGCTTCGTCCCTGTCAGGAAACAGTTTTGCCACACTTGACAAGTGAACTAATTCTGACTGAAATTAACAATGAATAATGCATTAGCCAGATGAGTCTTCAGTGGAATTTGCAACTTTGAGGCTGTGTCTTGCGGTATTTATTGCTCACAACTTGCTAAATGTTACATTAACCCTGAGAAGGGAATATCCAGCTGCCTGGAATGCTTTTGAAGCCAGTCTTTAGTTCAAGCAGATGAAATATGAACTCTGTGGTTTACTTAATTTTTGGTTCTTTAGTACAAGAATTCAGGCAATATGTTAAGGTAGCATAAATTCTTTAGTGTGTGTACATATGCGGGACCTTTTATGTTTTGTGGTTCCTTAGCTGTAAAACTGGCTGTAGGTTTCATTGAATTTCAGAAACAGAACTTTGACTTTCACTGAATATAAACATATCTATATCTTCACTTATATATGTTTAAATGTATTTAGTATATATATGTCTATATATAGACACAAAATTATGCATATTTGCATGATATTTCTGGGATATCGTAAAAATATAAATCAAGTATGAACTGAAAAAAAGGTCTTTTTTGATTTGCAGAAGTCTAAAATAATAACTCTGTTTATCACAGACAAAATCCTTAGGCTTTAACTTTTCAGTGTAATAGAAACTGGCATTTTCCCAAATACGTTAGAGTCTCAATATTCCTGTTGAATCCGCCATTTTGCTGCAGCTGCATGTCCTTTTTTTCCCCCCTTCATATCTCCTTGAGCTACTGCAACCCATATTTCTCTGCATTTCACAACACAAATAACTGTTTGCACCCTGTTTTTCCTGGGAGTTAGAGGTACAGCCCACTTTGCAAGCTGGCAGCTCCAGCTATAACTTGGTGATTTGAAGTAGTTTTTTGAGTTGTCATTTTTCCCAGGCAAGCTCTAAAAACTCATACTGTATTTGAGATACTGCAAGAAACGTAGTCGGTAATGATATCTGTGATTTCTACACCTGAAAGCATGCAGTTGGGCAAATCTGAGAAGAAAACGTAATTTTCAGACAGATGTTGAGCTCTAGTCTGATCTGCTCGCTCCTGAGCTTCTTTTCCTCATATTCCCTTCTACCATGCAGCTCAGGAGGTCAGGGTGGAGTAGCAGCTTATGCTGTGAAAGTGGTCAATGCACGACAGCAAAGGCAGGATGTGCATCTGCCTGTGTATGCAGAAGGTGCATGATGGAGCAATTAACTGTAAGTGCTGTTTCAGGCAATTAAGATGTTGCTGTTCACAAAGAGATCAGCAACTGTCTCTTAGTTTTATTAGCTGTGAATTTCATATTCTTTTTACCTTTTTTCTGTGTCGAAGTCTTAAGTACCAACAATGATATTACCAGTAAAAACCGCATCCATTTTAGCATCAAGAATAAGTTCTAGCAATTCTAGAGGAACATGATGTCTTCCAAAACTAGAATTAGGGAAAATTTGCACTTAGGTATCAGCAGGGAGGTTGTTATCTGTTATTCTGAGTCCATGTGATGAAAGTCAGGCCTTATTTTCCAGCTACTGTACAGGTGTGCTCCCAATGTTTGGGACCATTCCTGAGCATGCTGAGCACAACCATTTACCAGCATAGATGTAGTCTATGTATCGTACAAGTAGAGCATACACTTGTGTTCACTGTTGCAGCTTTATTTCTAATAACTGCTAGATCCACGTTTTGTTTTTTTTTTCTAATAATGAGTGTCCGTATACTGGTTTTACTCATCAGGCTTTCTGATTTTGAAGCTTAGAGCTGATTCAAAGTTGCTGTATTTCAGTGCCGCATATGATTGTCAGCATATTTTTCGCACTACCGCTGTTAATTTAGCCTGTCAGGCATTGTGACAGACTGTGAGACCTTGCAGGTGCTTGTCATGTCTTAAAACTTTATCCATTGCAGTGCAAGTGGGGATGGAAATCGCGACAAAGGTAATTACCACATATCTTGATCTTCAGGCAATAGACGTTGGTCTCAGGAGTGATTTCCCTTGGGGAAGAATAGGGAAGGTAGGAGTCGAAGCCTGTGGTGCTGGCTTGGTGCACTCTGAATGGTTTTTGGCATGGTGAGGAGGGCTGCAGCAGCAGCATAGGACTTGCAATATGTAAGAGGAAATATGTATGGGGCACAAACTGAGGCTAGGGGAGAGAAGACAGGAGGGAGAGCATACAAAAAAGGAGGTTTTAAAATGAAATTTTTATAAGAGAGATGTTATGTTTTAGTCTTCTAAAGACATTTCTGTTTTAAATGGCAGTTTTCCAGTACACTCTGATTGCCTTTCTGAGTTCTGTTATGGCCCTGACCTCCCCATCACCCCAAATGATACTGTGGTTTGCCTGTTGATAGTTTTTCTATAAAAAAAGAAATCTCTCTATATCAGTCTGCATTCAGAGACACCCATATATGTACCCATGTCTTAGTATTTTTAGTTATAAGGACCTCTGGAATTGAATCCAAAACACTATTGTCAACAATGAACTGAGAGGCCTTTGAAAAATTCACTTTGAAGTCTTGAGCTTCTTGCTGCAGGGCTGACCACAGCTGCACTTCTTGTGCTTCCTGATGGCAAGGACTGAAGGGATATTTAAGAGAAAGAAGAGATTTCAAGTAATCCCATTGCTGCCTTTCTGTTGCTGAATTTTGGGTTTTGATGTTGCATTTGAGGTTAGAGCCTCTTTCTTTGTGTATGAAACGGGTAACTACCCAAGCTTTAAACTTAAAAACATTTTAAATCAGTTAAAGATAACTGGTATTCTCAACTAACACTCCTCAGAACTGTTTTATCTTCGCAAACCTAATTAATAAACAAAGAATTAGCAGGAAAAAAAAAGTCATGAACCAGTATAGTTAAAATGGCTGTTTGCTTTGATACATTTGTCCTGCACGAATCTTTACTGACTGTTTCATTATAGGAAGTTTTTTAAGCTGCTGTGAATGTTATCCTAAATGGAGGCCCAGTGAGAATGCTGCTTAGTGAAAGCACATTTCCCTCCTTTCTTGAGTTTGCATTAGTGATTATGAGTTTCTCATGGAGCTTTCAGAGCTCTTGCCAGAAAGATAAGGCTATCATTTCTTTGCTATTGCCATTCATTACTGTAGCTGCTGCTTGGTGATGTGCCAAGAATAGTTCAAGGATTAGCTGGAGCAAGGCCTACTAGTACACCTGTGTGTTTATGCTAATTTGGTGAAACTAGTGGACTTGGAAGTGTAATTCACATGTGCTATGGAGTATGTGCAAATCTGTATGCTTTGTACCTGCAAATTCTACAGGTACATCTACAGAGATGTAGATCTGAAAAAAATCTGGAAATTCCTTTAATGCAAAACACTTGCTTAAAATTACTCAATTAGAGAGCTATGCCTACCTCATTGTGTTGAGAGACAACTTAATATTTTTTTTCCCTTGTACTGTCCCCTATATACTGTATTTTTTCTAGTTCACCTTCTCCGGAGAGATTGTGAAGGGCTATGTATTTTGTAGGAAAGCCTCTTCCCTTTTCCCTTTGTGCTTGTCTAACTCCCTTGGACTAACAAAGAGACCTGGGGCTTGAGGGAAGCAGATGTGGGTTCTGACAACATCAATGCACTCCAAAGTCTAAGCTGAGCCTCCTAGACCCCATATGGGCTCATATGCAGATGCCTGTAGGATCCAATGCTATAAAAATTTAGCATTACAAATGGCTTATCTGCATAAAATATCTGAAAGTGAGAGCAAACAGTGACTAGTGATAGACTATTCAGAAGGGCTTAATAGCATATTACCCTGATAAATTGAAAGGCTTGAAAATAAAAAGTAATGGGTAATTTTATGGGAGGGAACAAACATAAATAACTGGAATCTTCGAAAACTATAACTTCTGCCTCAGAGTTTCAATGCAATATTTGATCCACTTTCCCCTGACATCTTACTCTACCAAATTAGAAGTGTTATTAAGATGGATGATATTTACTTGTCCAAGAGAGGGCCTAAAATAAAGGGATACTGTACTCTGGGTCAAAAAGCCTAAAAGGAACCATGTCTTTATTCTTAGACTGAGAAATTCTGCTATTCCTCAGGCTTCTTAATTTAATGGGAATTGTGTGTTGTGCAGGGCAGGCAGGATATAATCACTTAAAAATGAACAAACTGAAACATTCAAGGCCAGGTTGGATGAGGCCCTGAGCAACCTGATATGGTTGGAGATGTCCCTGCTTCTTGCAGGGCAGTTGGAGTAGATGACCTTTAAAGGTCCCTTCCAACCCAAACTATTCTATGATTCTAAACAAATTTCAGATACAACATTTAGCAGAAATTAAACATTTCCAAAGCTTCAAACTTTGAGGAGTTGGGACTGCCTCTTCAATAGCACAGATATCTTCCTAAAGGTCAGGCTTCTGTTATCAAAGAAGATGACTCAAACTGCTAACTGGCTTTATAAAACTCTGAGCTCTAGGAATTCTGCTGTTGTGGACATTTTTGCAGAGCTTTTTATTTCCAGGCAAAACCTCATTTGCATTGTGGTATTGTTATGTGTTTTCCTTTGATCTTCTACTTTGGATTTCTAAGACTGAGTGCTATTTTTTTTCTTTCTTGCAAATTTGCATTGCCCCAGGATATGAGAGGTTTGTTTGAACTCATTTAATTGGCTGGTGATGTGAAAAATGGTCATTTTCTACACTGGAAATGAGCTCAAGTAACCCTTTCCTGGAGTCCTTGTAACCTACTGTAACTTTCCATGCATTTCTACTGAGTCAGGATTATCATGTCTGGAAAGAGAATGAATATTTCTAATTTCTTCCAGGTTTACAGACATTTGATTTTGGGTTTACAAGACATCACCGTAGAAATATAGACAATCAAAAGATAATTAGCCACGCTCTTCAGTGTTCTTCTTTCAGTGAAAATGATACAATTCCAGCAAATCAAAGGAGATAATCCCAGTAGATATGATGTGCCTAAGAATAAAATTGAGCTTGCTTTTTTACATTTGTTTTCGTGCTGATTTATATTGTAAACTTGGTGAGGTTACCTTTTATTTACACAGAGTCTATATCTTATGGGGTGGTTTTGAACAAGAAGAAGGTTTGGGTTTTTTTTTGTTTTGTTTTTGTTTTGTTTTTAAATAATTTGAAAAGCCTGGATGCAAGAATCTAACCTGAAGTGTACAAAAGCTGTGTGACTGATCTTCAAAAATAATATACTCTACTAAATTATTTTTATTAGCTTTTATGACATTTTACCATTGCTTGTTGATTTTTTTTTTTTTAGAATGTTAGAGGAAGAAACTAAGTGTATACATTAAATTTGGCATTTTGTACTGAAATTATAACTATATTAAATTATGAACTGTTTCTCCTGTCAACATTCCTACATTTCCAGCTATCTGTGTTGCCCTGCCCTGCTGCAGAGTCCTCCCCTGTAATGTTTTACTCTACTTACAGTTGCCAAGCCCTGCTACCAGAGGTTGTGTATCTCCTTTTGGTCCTATTTGAAAAGAACTTGTCTGTATCTTGAAGGTGGAGGATGTTATCTTGAGATTATAAGGAAAATATAGTAATTTATTTGGCTTCCGTGCTGTTCGGAATTGTCAGCTCTTGCTTTCCTTTTTTCCCCTCCACTTTCTTAGCTCTTAATTTAAACTATGTTAAAAAAAAGGTTTGTTGTGCTTGTTTGTTTTAAATCTTCTGGTACAGCTGATTTACATGATCCTGAGTAGTTTAACCAATGTGCTCAGGGAAGACTGGACACAGATTTGCTGTTGGATCTTGTGTAGCAGTGTTTTAAACTCATTCTTGAAGACTGAAACTTGTCATTGCTAAGTGACAGGGCCCTTATGAGCCATGTGGATACATAAGTTATGTACAATTGCTGTCTTGTTATTTGTGATTACTATGCCTTTGAACTTGTATATTTTTACTGAAAATTGTAATTAATCTTACTTCCTATTCTTCAGTGCAGATGTTGAATTATGGTAGTTTCATCTGTATAAACTGTTTAGTAAGAAATATGACCATTTTTCATCATGTAGTCTTAAATTTCTGTAAGGCATGTTCGCTACAGGAAAACAAGTCGTGAACAGTGATGAACAGGTCTGAGGGAAAGAAATTATTCTTAACCCCTGAAATATATAGGGAAGCTGTGTTATTTCACTCCATAGTGTAGAGCTAAATTATTAAGATGACAGGGATGGCCAGCATTTATCATTCTAAATTTTATCTTCTACAACTCATCAAAGTAATGTCTATTGTATAAACTTGGTCAGTTCTAGCGGTCCTTGAACGTAATTCTCTTGCAAGGGGTGGCTGTTGCCTGGCTGCCATGCCAAGGCACACATCAAAGATATTATTTTTGAGTGGTTAGCATAGCTCTGCAAACCATTCAGCAGACATTCTGTATCATAGAATTAACTTGATATGCTTGGGCTTTCCAAAGTGAAATTCCAGATTGGAACTGAGACTTGTCATTTGCATCACATCACATCACAGACAGTGCAAGAAAATAATCACAAAGAAAAAAGAACAGACAGACTGCGTTCCAGGCACTTTGTGCTGTCTGCTTCTATTTTAGAGTGAATGTGTACCATAGGTAGAAGTATCCGGACTGGGAGGGGTGTCCACAATACTCCTTTCATCAAAGGAGGAAAATCCAGACCTATACCTTCAGGTTATCAACTTATTATATTTCATGTTCCACTTCTCAGAGGTTAACAAATAAGAAATATTCCAGAAAACAAACACAAGATTTTTCTTCTGTAAATGATGTATTATTGGAACTATCTAAAATAAACGATTGCAGAACATGTATAGGAGGCTAGTCTGCAAGCTGCCTCAAACATGATCTCCTTTCAAATATTTGCAGCTTTCCTACATATCCAGCAACAGATTCAGCAAACTTTTTGTATGTAACCCATAGTAAAACTTCCCAATCTTTGATTTTTTAATAACTGATTTACTGATTTCTGTACTACTGCAAGCTTTTTTTTTTTAAGTTGACACCACAGGTAATATGTGTTTGCAACTACACATATCTGTGTTCTCACTTCTTCTGTTAGTGCTCTAAATCTATTGTGTCTTTTAATTAATCGGAACATGATTTTTCTGTAAGTGCCGTATTCTTTCCTGATGTACCACATAAAGTATTTTTTTTTTTTTTTTAAATTGAGAGTTGGAGGGAAACAAGACGTGAAATAGGACTACAAGTTCACAAACCCCAGCAAAGTACTGATTGTTTTCACATTTGTCCTTGGCTAAAGATGAAATACGGTAAAACAGCTACCACAGAATACCAGTTCAATGCAAGCTCCTGCTGTGGACAGGTTACATTCACACCTTTGCAAGTTCCAGAATAGATTCTCTCTGCAGACAAGCCATCAGATCAGTTGACAGGAATGATGTTTCATCAATGGATGTATGCATATCTTAATTAAGGGTACATTTTTTGGAGCTGACAGAAATGTCAGGCTCTTCAGGTTCCCAGAAATACTCTAAGCCTGACAGATAGGAAGCTAGCTTTGCCTGAGTACATTCAGATAATTCAGATAATTTTTCATAAAAGATGAGTCATTCCTCCTCCTAGAGAAGTTGGTACCATTCCCATAATCAGCATCTGAATTTTCCCTTTCTCTGTGAGAGGTTTTTTTTTGTTTTTTTTTTTTTAATGCTTTACAATTCAGACAGAGCTGTATATATTATACTGTCTAACAAGCACTTAAATGCACAAGTATCCCATGCTTTTGAGACATAAATAGAATTTTATCTCATTTAGGAATACTCACTAAAGGCTTAAGTGTTATAAAGGACTTATGTTGAGATGCAAATGTATCTCTTCGAAGAAATTTTGTTATTTTTCTGGGCAGAGACGCAATAACTATCAAAGCATGATTAAATCTTGGAAAACATAGTGTTCTGTAGCTAAGGGAAAGGGGATTAGTCCTGGTCCTTCTAGGTGCTTCATTTAAGTTATGTCTTATCCAAACCTTTAAATAGCAGATCCTAACATTGTGTCGTGCCATGAGTAGGTACACTGGTCTAGTAAATAAAGATATAATTTATTTTTTATTTTTTAAATATAAAACTGACATACTGATAAAATCCCTAGTATGTATGCAATTTTATGGGGAAGATATAGTTCAAACATGTGTAGCTATTAGTAGAAATCACCTTTATGCAGATACCGGTGTGTCAGTAAATTAGGTATTGTTTAACTATATCAATTGCATCTTAGTATATAAATATGCTTTTCTTTCTGGAATTCAGTTCAAGTAGTCACTTAGATCAGATCTGCACTGCAAATTTTGCTGGCAATGCTGTTGTTACTTTTATTTAATAGTCAATAGCCACTGATTTCCTTTAATCTTTTATTCATAATAATAATTTTCTTTGTATACAGTTGCCAATAAAATAGTCTTCCAAGTAAAAGACCCTGGAAATCTGAGATCTACCTGCTGGAGCAGGAATAGATCCCAATGAGCTCAGTAGGGGAAATAGATTTATGCCTCATGGGAGACAGTCAAAGAAATTAAATGGACTGGGCATGAAGTTTTAGGCACAGGCAAAGTGTAATTGCAGCCTTCAGACAGTGCTGAGGAAATGCTTTGAATACTACAGCTAGGGCTGAGAAGCAAAGTGATCCAAAATATACCAAGCATTCTGGTACTAATGGTAATGAAGACAATTTTTAGAATACTTGGAAGGTAATGGCTGAAATCAAGTATTTATTTTGGTATGAACAATGGTTGCAAGTTAAACAATTGCGTAACAGTTCAGTTGTGTCGGTACTAAGTACAGTTTA
Source organism: Chlamydotis macqueenii (assembly GCF_036417535.1). Classification (NCBI taxonomy): domain Eukaryota; kingdom Metazoa; phylum Chordata; class Aves; order Otidiformes; family Otididae; genus Chlamydotis; species Chlamydotis macqueenii. Next base: position 29,281,564 of record NC_141559.1, read on the forward strand.
TTATTTACTAGTTCAGTGTAAGTTTTCTGCCAATATTAATTTTGATAAAGGGCATTAGAACTGGATGTTGCCCTGGCATAAGTACAAAAACACATACACAGGAGGATTCTATCTCTTTTGCTGCAGTTAGTCCTTAGTTAAAGTGGCACAAAATCTGTGTGGACAAGCCAGAAATGAAAAACAAGTGTAAATAAACATCATCATCATCAAAAAAAAAAAAAATGATTTCAAAATGCAGCATGGATTTCTTCCTGAGCCTACTTGCATTAACCCGATCCATTAGCAACAAAGAGCTAAATAAGCAGAAAGTGGCAAAGAACAACTACTTCAGTCTTTTCAGTCTTGCTGGTTTAGTGAAACAAGGGAATAAATATGGGCTGGGTTTTGCACATCTTTCAAGCTAGCCTATGATCAAGGATCTGTTTTTTTCTTTTGCAATAAATAGCATGGGGTTGAAGAGACTTCAGGTAAGAAAGACATGTACATTAATACAGGACTTCATCTCCTGTTACGTCATCAAATTACATATCCTTAATAATACCTTCTCTTTAGTATCTCATAGGTCTCTCGATCTGTTTCCAACATGAAATTTTAAGCTGTAAGATGTCTCTTATTGGTTGGATCTCTATATAATTATGACTACCTGTGTTCAGGAAAGGCAAATTCAAATTCACCTTACAGGAAAATGAAGTACGTATCTTAAAAGTGGGGTATGCCCTGCTGTGTAGCCTGAAAATGTGGGCTGAAAGACCACGTTTGTTCTCTATGAGTATACTGATGTGAGATAAAACTCAGAAAGGAAGAAAAATAGAATTAAACCAGGGATGGCATATGGACACAGGAGCATAACCTGTTCATTAATTCATTTAGGCAGGACAGAAGAAGAAGCAGCTATTTAATTAAAAGAAAAATAAGATTCTGTAACAGCCTTCTGAATAGTTGAAGTACCTGGCTGGTTTTAAGATGGAGATGGATGTGTTTGTGAGCGTGATTAACAGTGTTACAAAAGGTAGAATTTTATTGCTTTCTTCAATTTTCAATCGGTCCCTAAACTTTAAGCCAGTTTAAAGCTTCGTTTGCCAGTTTGGTAATACCTAAATTGTCACTAGCTGTTCTGAGGGGTATAGATGCCAAGCAGCAAACACATCAGTTAATTTGAAACTATGATCATTCAATTCACGTTAAGCCTAGAAGCAACTATTTATCAACATCAGAAAGGTGAGATCCTCTGTTTTTGAGTGGAGTTTGTAGTATTATAGGACTAATAAGCAACTAGAGCTCAATTAGCCTCTTTCACTATCTAAATATATTTGGTGGCACTAATCCAGACCCATCTGGACAAGAGCTAGTCCTTGGACTAGTGTGATTTTCATTTCTATTTGGGTATGCTGTCAATTTAGTGTTGTGAATTTTTTTCTTTGGTTGGGTTTTTTTTTCTTCAAGATTTATCTGACACCAAACAAAAATGCTACTTTACAGATGAGCAGACAGGAGGCACAAAGCAGCCCTACAGATGCTTTAACAGTATCATCACAGCACAGGCATGATGCAAAGCGCGCACAAAGCTCACACAATGACTCCTACACTCCTCAGCTACCAGAAGAGAGGGTAATGGCAGGCAAAGAAGGTGTGGATGTATCATATAACTTTGGGCTATTAGCTTACCCTGCTGAAGGCCTGCATTGCTGGTGGTACTATGCGAAGAAGGAAACTTCTAAAGTAACATTCCCAGTAAGCTCAAACAGAAGGTGCTGGGTGCACTGAGATGCAGACAATAGATGTTAAAAGAAGTCAAAGAAATGACACATAAGAACTAGAGGTTTTGCAAAATGAATTAATATAGCATTGGAGGTCTCCCAGAAGGGACTGGGAGGTGACTTGTCAGAGGAGATAAAAACTCTGTTAGCCATGCAGTTAAATGTGTCTGAATGAATGTAGAAGCCAAATCACAGAGCTCTCTGTCTGTAAGAGCAAGACAGATTGATGAGGTGCTCAGTGACCTGACTGTCATGACCCAGAAAGTTTTCCAGGAAATAGAGGAGACATGGAAATTACTGGCTGACTTGAAAAATGCTGAGATAAGATGCTGTAAGTAGTGAAGGAACTAAATAATTACCTCTCAAAGAAATAAAGAATACAGGCCATAGTAGGAGCTAGCTTTCTGACTAAGATGTTTTGAATATCCAAAGGACTTAGGTAAGAAAGAATATTTTTCTATCCTGCTTCTACTTTACACCCTATTCATAAATCTGCAGAAGGCAAAGGCAAGAAATTTGATTGCCTCAGTTTAAATGATGTTATCTTTGAAGAGAGAACTCCTTGTGATGATTATTTGACTGTAATGGACAAAAAGAGGGATTTTAGTAGACAGCTTAAGTGACTCACCTCTGAGGGTGCTGCAGAATTTACCCGCAGGAAAAGAAATCTCATCATCTACAGCTTAAACAAATTTGTAATATGCACCTTAGAACTACCCATCCATCTCATTTGGCCAAGAGACACTTGAGCACTAGAAAGGGGAAAAAAAAAAAAAAAAAAAAAGAAATTTCATCTGAACTGTTAAAAGTATGAGATGATATTTGTTCCTTACACAGCCAAAAGCCCTTGAGGCATTCTAGAGTGTATTGGTAGTGTGCCAATTTCTTGTTCACTGGAATTTAAAGCTCAAGATGAAAAGCCTCAGCACAAGACAAAACAACTGCTAGTGAGCATACTAAAGGAGAGTGCTTAGTCTGTATGAATACTGATGTGATGTGGCCTTGCTTGAGAGAGTCTGGCAGTCAGTATTCTTTAATACCTGGACTAGTAGAGTAATTTATAAAATAGTTGGAAATCTAGCCAGAAGGCATCCAAAATGTTATAACAGTATCTAAGGTTCTGTTGACTAAATTCTTCATTGCACTTGGGATTCTGAATTACAAATATTTAATGCTATGTAGGTTAAAAAAAAAATCAGCCATTCTAGCACTTTCTTCAAGTCAACAGAGAAAGAAGAGGATGTGAATCTGTTAACTACTGTTTCTTTTGATGACATGGTCAACTGTCAACAGCATGCTAGAATATAATCTCTTACACAGTCTGCTCTCAACTTCTGAAAGCAGTAAAGAACTGGTATAACCTTGCAAATGAAAAAAAAAGTTGGCTAATTCGGGTATTGAGGGTTACAACAGAGAGACCTAAGAATGTTGCAGAGTTGGCAAAGAGCCAAAGCTTGAAGCCTTGCCAAAGTCTCCTCTTCAGTCTTACCAGGCAACTCGGGTGCATGAACATCAGACTTCCGAGTTAATTGGATTTTTAACAGAGCTTATTCGCCTGGTTGCAGCACCAGGTCTAAAGTGACTGCGTGCATTTGCAGGGCGCCTGATGTGTAAAGCCTTTTATATATCATAGAGCCCTCAGGAGCATGCTGCTTAGGCATGCATCAAGAAATTTTCTTGGGGAAAGCCAGACTTACGAGTCTCATTCCATGATTGTTCTGCTGAATGCGTGTCAACCTAGAAAAACCTCTTCTCTAGAGGTCAGTTTCTATTTGGGAGCAGGTTGAAGATTGTTTTCCCTTCTCTAATGAGATGATAGTACTAGGTTGCATGAGGAGCTGCTGGAAGCCTAGATCTACTCTGGTGGCTTGCAGAAGAAGGAAGGAGCCATATGGGAGAGGAAGATGTTGCAGGGTCTAAGGGCTCCCTCCTGATTCATTGTGTATAAGGTCAAAGCTGAAATAGCCTTTGGGCACTTTACATCGTGCAGGAGCTAAAACTGTCCATGCAAGTTCTGTATGTGATCATTAACAAAAGTATTGTACACAGTAAATAGGATGCCTGTCAAGTGCCTTCTACAGTTTTAAGGCAAGCAGTAACATTTGCTGAACTGTGATACAATATGCGTGGTCTATATACTAGCCTTTCAGTTTCCAGAAGTTTTGCAAAAGGCCAAATGAATTGGAGCAGTATGTAGTTTGCTAACTGATTTAGTAGTTATGGACTAGAATTGCAAGGCAGGGGAGGACATGGCATTATGCAGGAGCAGGCACTAGGGAGAAATTGTGGACTTTATTCAAAATAATGCATAGACTAGTCATCCTTCCTAAAAGCTAAATGAAAGAGACAGTCAAATTACTTTATTGAATAAGATAACTACAAACTCAAAAGTCTTTGCCTGGGATCCTGTGCCATGAATGCATGCGTGGGAGGAAGTGAAACTTAATTCAAGAAGAAAACAGTCTCGGTGACAGGCTAGTTGCAGCTGTGGTTGTCCATGGGAAGTTAGACACAGAAGGCAACCAGAAATCAGAAAAAGTAAACAAGAAGTAGAGAAGAAGTTGTGAGCGTGAATGTATATTTTAATGCTTGAATTTGAAAAGACTTCATATTTTCTTGAGTTTTTTAATATAGAGGAGAACTAATTTTGATGTGTTTGTGAAGATGTCTGTAGAACTCTGTGTATTTTACTGAAAACTAAATAAGTGAAACAAATCCAATAGCTATAGGTACAATTTAAGATCAAAATAAAAATCAGAAAATTACAGAAAAGCTTTTATATGAACCCAGGAACCACAAAAAACATATGTATTTTGTAGAAAACATTTAATAATTCAGAACATATTTGTAAAAAATTTACTCTCATGTTAGGGGAAATACTTATATTTTTCCAAGCATAAAAACAGAAGTGCACAATGCTGTTCAGCATTTTTGGGAACAATCTCTACTTCTGGAAAGTGCTGATAGGAGTAATCAGTCATTCCTCAGATTTTTACAATCAAACCATCTGTATAACAGTGTGTTTTAAAACAAGAAAAACTCTTTTCCCTTTTCATCAGCAACCTTCAGGCATTTAGGTTAGAGATCTTAAATTCCGTGTCACCGTGTCTTTATCTTTGTTTACAAAGCAGGTATTTTAGCAGCATATATATATAGGATGTAGCAAAGATCAAGGTGCTAGAGACTGCACAAATGCATCGTAATAATCTATTCCCTGAAGAATTTACATTTCTAGAGGTGGAAAGGAGGATATAGCATATTTATGTGTAATTTATGTCTATATATTGCTGGAATAACAAAGTATATTATTTGGCGAGTGTTTTGTTAGATCCACAGTGTATTACAGTTTTATTTCTATATTTGTTAATATTGAAGTATGGTTTGATCGGGAGAGAGCTGAGCTAAACTGAAAGACAAAAGGAGGATTTGGACTTTATTTTGCAGGAGAAGGGGAGGGATGGAAGTAAGTGTGGGCAGGGCAACACCTAGGAGCTCAGAGGAACAATGTCACAAGCCCTCATCCACGGGCAACAGGCAAGTTGTGCTGGCTTGCTCTTTCTTTCCTGTTACTTTTCCCCAAAAATACATAAAATAATTTCTAGTGTAACTTTCCCCTGTAATTATGGACTGAATTACCAAACGACATTTTATGCTTGCAAATGAGAATAAGAAGCCCAGCATTTACAAGTGAGGTGGAAGAGGGACCTATTCACAGGAAAAAGAGTCTCCTAGAGTGCTGTCCACATATTAGAGTGGAGGGATGGGGAAAAATGTTAGGGAATGCTTCTCTGGAGCCTATAGTGCCTGCTGTTTGGAATGCCTACATTGCTTGCCTCTGAGCTCACAATGCAGCTGGCATGCTATCAAATATCCCAGAAGGTATTAGCAGTGGGATTTTAGTAAAAGCCTCTGTGTTTAATGACCAGTACTGTTTTTACATAAAAACTTATCCAGCACTAAGTAGAGGGGAAGAACCTAACAAAAACCCAATTGTGCATGTCTTTCTCTTATTTCAGTATGTATGCGTCTTTGTAGAGCAAGGATTTGCTGTTGCAAATGTTGTTCCTAGAGATAGTTGGTATATTTCCACCTTGCTATTCCAATTAGTTTTTCAGTTTTGTGGCTTGAGTTTTCTAATTTTTCTCTCTTTTTTTTCTTTTTCTTTTTTTTTTTTTTCCCCTCCTTTTTCTTTTCATCATCACTTTGTGTTTAGCTTTTGACCCTCCCTTTTCTCTTCACCCCTGGAGTGCTGATCTAACTTCTAAAAGCTCCGAGACATACATATCCATGAAGTCCTTTTGCCTTGACTCCTTCCTGACTGCTGCTGGAAGTGCAGCTCTATGTGGCATCCGTACATTTCCACCTGTCCTTATAGTTACCATAGAAACTGGCCGCAGGCTGTGCAAAGCCACTGATGAGGCAGGGAGGAAGGGATAAGCCTTTAAATTCCTAAAATAGAATAATAAGCGTAGGGCTGAGAACAAATCTCACTCTGATTGTCCAGAACGTGTGAGTTGCAGATATAGGCTGATGAAAGCTGCAGCCTGGCAAACCTGCAGCTGGTGTACGTAGCGGAATCTCAACTGACATCCGAGCTCAGTCTTCATTTAGCTTCTGAATGTGGGTGGGATTTTGGGCGCTATTGAAGTGATACCACTTCATGCTCAGAGCACTGAGGAGCTGGAAGTTTGTTTTTTTTTTTTTTTTTTTTTTTTTTTCCTTCTGTCTCCTGTCTTGCTCTCAGATTTATGTTTCTCCAGTGGTAAGAAGTTATGAAGAAAAGGCCTATTTTGCTGTATCTACCAAAGCTTGCGTTTGGTAACTTCAAGATTTAACTGGAGACAGATTTAGTTATCCAGTACTTTGGGGATGCCCATTTAGCAAGAGGGTTAATGAAGAAAATACTCTATATACTTCACAGATTTTTTTGATGGAAGGTGATGGAGGGCTTTGAAGGGCAATTGGTTCAGGGCTGGTGTGATCTAACTGCAACCACATGGCTTTTGCCAGTGCAGAGTATGGGCAAAACTGCTGAATCTACAGATTTGCCTCACTGCCAGTTTGAGATGCTGCTTTTTTTTTTTTTTTCTGAGCCAGGCAGCTGTTCACTGGCAACTGGAGCAAGAACACTGCGCTCTCAGTTCCCACAAGCTGCTGAACAGTTGTTAAGGGGAAGTGAAACATCTACTAACTGTTTTTCCTGACTGCATTTGAATGAGGAACAGCTTTGTATCCAGTTACCAGTTCTTTGCAACTGCTGATGCTAGATCCTGGTGTAATTTATAGCAATTAATTTGGAATTACACATTGATTTCATCACACTTTCTTTTCACTTAATTGCATTATAAATGAGACAAGACTGACTTCCCCCTCGCCTCCCCAATACTATTCAACCTTACTAAAGTCTTAAATATTGTATTTTTATAGCCTCCATGGTATATTTCACTGGATCTTATTCAATTTCTTTGTGCATAATAAAACTTAGTAATAGTCGTATTTGCCAGAATAGATTTATTTTTCTTTTGGAATTACTATGTTTTTAACATAATAATGAAAAAAAAATATTAATAAGTTCTAACTTACTAAATACAGTGATACTTAAAAACCAACTTTTAAATACATTTTATCTGATTTGTAAGACTATGGAACTAAACTTGAAAAAGCAGTTTCTCAGCTGCCAAGTGAAAAAAACACCAGCAGTTTATTATCAAAGGAAAATATGTTACAGATTACTCTGGTGCCATATTTATATCGACAGTATGTGTTTGCTTATTCAGTTCCTAGTGAAAACAACAGATAGAACATATTAAATTCAGACAGCTGTATAGATTATGCTGTTTAATTTATTTTGAGAAGTGTCTGCTTGCCATCATCTTGGACACCACTAACCATTTTTTTTCCTACTAAATACAACTCTGTGTCTAGTACTTCTTATCAGAGACTTCATGGTTTATAATCACAGACTGTTATTTTTTAATAATGCTCATGTGATAAAAGACTAGCAAAACCCCCTGCAATTCTTTTTCATGGTTGAATGCAGAGAATGTAACTAGAACTCTTGAACTACTAAAAATATATCCATGGCCCATAGCATTCGCTGCTCTGCTTCTTGAGATAGCTGTTGGAATTTGTTTTCAAAAGACCAAGCCTGCTATAATGCTGTTCTGTAGCAAAAGGTGATTATTCTTCATGAAGCCAGCTTTTAACCAGCTCTTGTCAAGAGACATATAGATTGATAGCAAAGGTAGATGGATGCATGCACTACAGATGTTAACAAAAAATACCAAGCAGTTAGAGTAAAGACAACTTATGTGTTCCAAAGCATTTTATCTGCAATCACCCCTTTGGAGAGGAGAATTATAATATGTAATTTGTTTATGTTACATAGTGTGAAAGCTCAGAACTTCTCCTTAACCATAACTGTAATATAATGCTTTTGCTTATAATATCCTGTGGCTTAAAACAAACAAACAAAATGCAAACCCCACTTCTTTAGCTTTTTTCCACTGTTTAGAAATCCAATATTTAGCTTCAGTACATAATGCAATATGCTACCTTTCTCAATCTATAGTATGTCTTGGAAATTGTGCAATTGTTTCTAATGTGTTGTGGCAGTATGACAAATCTGGGATCATATTAGTCAATGCAACTTGCTTATTTTTAAAATTATTCTGGTGATAGCACTGGCATTTATCTGCAGATGTCTTTGTATTAATGTGTATGGACTGTACTTACTGCATTGAGGATTTAATCCTGGATTTGGTGTTTTGGATGCAATTGAAATATATTAAAATAATGATAAATAGAAATCACGCATGAAGAATCAGAGGACAGTACTGGAACTAGGGAAAACAACTGAAACAACAAGCATCTCGTTATATCTGAGCTGTCCTCAGGCAGACCAGTGTCTCCTCTTCTCCAGACAAACACTGTACGTACAATTTGTCCATGTAGTAACCCAACCGGTAGCAGTAGCTTCAGCATTGCGACTTGCTGCAATGTATGGCTATTTGGAAATGGGAAAAGGAAATGAATCAACAAATCTCACAGCAGATTAGAAGATGATAATGCAAGCAGAGCAAGGTCTGAGCCACAGAAAGAACCCTGGTGGAAAACTATGGTTAGGTATTTTCACATGACAGGCTTGAAAAATGAAACAGATGCAGAATTTGCAGTAGGATGTAGAAAGAAATGCTAGGGTAAGGAGAATCATCTCTTGGGAAAATTCCCAACAGAAAGACATCTGGCCTAGGATTAGAAATCTGGACTATTTCATCTGAATAATTGTAAAGCATCTATAATTTATTCTCTTGGTGATCTTCAGCTTTCCTGTTCTTTGTGTGGTGGGTTTTGTGTTGGTTTTTGTTTTTGGGTTTTTTTTGGTGGTGTGTGTTTTTTTTTTTTTTTTGTAAGAAGCTGATTTTTCCTGTCTTCCTCCCCCTCTTCTTAAAGTGTAATTGTCTCACTGCCACATTGTCTTTAACCATCATCTTCGTATAGTGTAATTCAGGAGCACAGCATTATTAAAGCACCCTCTCACAGTGCTTGGGCACCTCTTTTCTTTTTCTTTTAAATATATGTAATGCTTTGTATTGTGAATATTTACATTTTTATTTTAAATATATCTATTTGCATTATTTAATTTCTACGAGTTTCATGAAACACTCTTCACTAGGAAGCTTTCCTTCATGTCTAATGGCTCTGTCTCTCGTACTGCATTTTAAGCCTGAGACTTCTCATGTGAACCACCCCCAAATACATGGTGGTTTTTTTGGTTTTTTTTTGTTTTTTTGGTTTTTTTTCTTTATTCTAGTATTTTGGCGAACTGGTTATCTGCTAATTTAATGTTGTGAAATTGTTTTTTATGGGCATGCCTGTGTGAGTCTTCTGAATTTCCTTGGCGATGTAAAACACATCTATTTTTATTGGATTTTATACTACAGAAATTTCTTTCCAACATCAGATAGGGAATATATGACTACATCAAATTCAAATAGGGATGACAGAAGAAAAAGAGGAGCAGAAGCCTGCAGTGTCTGTTGCATGAGGCCTGCTCCAGAAGTGATGAGAGAAGCAGAGACTTCTGTATACTGAGAGCAGTTACTGGCACAGCGCGCAGGGGCCACTGTCAGTCCTGGATCAGAGGCCCCTGCTCGGGGTGAACTCTGATACTCATCACGCGCGTTTAAGACTCCATTTAATGTGAGAGCTCTATTAGTATTTCACATGGGTAACATGAATAAAAATAATGAATACTTTACCTAAACAGGAAGAATATAACTTATGATAAAAGATTTTCATTATTGATTTCCACTTGTAGCAGCTTTTTAAAGTTGATCCTTATTGCATGTAATTCTGGAACATATGTAGATGAAGCATGATTTCTTCCGATGAGTAGATAGTACGGTATGGATATATTTAATCTCAGAGCTGTAGTAGCCTGAAGATAATATTTATAAACAGTTGTTTTGGTGAAAGCACTGGAAACGGGAAAGCTTTCTGCTGCATCATGTTTGCAATGGTGAAATGGGCAGAGTTCAGTTGTACCGCATGTAACCAGAGGAAAATTGGGGAAATACGCCATCTACAGCTACCTCTGTAGTACTTGTTTTCTTATGGTTCTGTGTTTCTTTTTTTTTTTTTAAATGTCTTTTTTTTTTTTTTTTTTTTTTTTTTTTTTACAAAGCTATTGCTGAAAACCGTATCAAGAAATTCTGTCTGTTAGTACCAATGAAGGTGAGTAAATATTTTTAACCTTGTTTATATTGCCATTGTTTTTCACATATGCAGGCCTAATGTTAAGAAAAAAATAATTGTATGGGGAATTAAATTCCTCTGAGTTTAAATTTTATTACTATATTTTTAGTTTTTCAGCCTGGGGACTAAGTTTGCTGCCTGCACAGCCAACTGTGGTCACGAGGAATCTGCACCAGTGTTATCGAATGCTCTGTTTGTATGGAAGATGTTCCCAGAAATGCTGAGGTACGTTTAAATAGGGCACTTGGAACCTTAAGATGTTCTCAGTAAATACAATTCTAATAAAAGGTGTAGGTTGATGGAAACAATAGAGTGTGAATGATTGCCTGCTTGGAGGTAACTGCTTTACCTATGCTTGCTATTTTTCAGCAATGGGAAATACCTGATGCATCATCTCCCATCTGAATGCACATGTTGAGGGAGAAAATGTGCTCCTTCATTTGTCTTCCCACATTTCTCTGTGGTTTGAGGGGATGTAACAAGATGTGGTATCAAGTGTCTTCAGGAAATCACCTGGACTCTTTTGTGGTAAGCTTGGTACAAAGAAACAAGTCATCCAGCTGCTCATGGGGTCCAAGCAGAAAGAGGGCATGTTTGAACAGAGAACCGCATTTAGAGAGCAAAGAGCAAGGCCAGTCATCAGCAGTTTGGAAATCAGTGCTAGGTATGGACGCGAGGCTGGAAACTATGCACGTAGTTCCGTCACTGTCGCATGGGAGCAGAAAGTTACTGATCAGCGTTTGTCACCTGAGAGTGACAAGGAAACAAAGACAGAAATAGCACAACATATAATAATAATTATTAGTAATAATCATTCCAGGGGCTAGTTTAGCCTCATTTGTGGCTTGCTGGGGGAAAGCTTGGCTGTTCGTTGTTGAGACACGCTACTTATCTCCCCAGCGTCTATGTTGTCTCTTCACCTTTCCTACAGCTTCTTCAGGACATGGATACTTCAGCTGAGGGATTCCCACTACTGTTAGTACTCTACAGTCATTAATGAGGACACAGAACTAGGTGAGGCCTATTAAAATAAACAGAATGAAGCCATTCAAAAGCACCATCAGCATACCTGTTTCTTGTTTACTGTGGCTCTGTGAGGAGGCTGAATGGTGGCAGCCACTACTGTGGGATGAACGCAGAATAAAGCTCTGCTGCAGGCCAAGCACCCCTTTAAAGGATGAAGCAAAGAAATGGGAGGGAGTTACTCCTTTACGAGCATGCCTCCTCAGAGCTTGCCCAGGGCTGCAGTGGGCATCAATGCCTGGGGGCAGCTGCTAGGGCCCAGCTCAGGGCAGGCCACAGTGTGTGGGGGGGTAGATGTGCCATTTTGAGTGATGAGATAATGGCATTTTTTCTTTATAATTATGATTTAAGAAGTTCTAGCACAGCCTAAAGTAGAAGTGAATTTCAAATAGAAATTAGACACAGTGAGTTGTAAATATGTTTTACTGTTAATGTTTATATTTCTTTGTAACAACTTCAAGGTTTTGTAATTTTTGTTATTAGGAAGACTAAGATGATGTAACCAACCATATCAACTATACTATTTCAGTTGGAAGGGATCTACAACAACCATCTAGTCCAACTGCCTGACCAGTTCAGGGCTGACCAAAAGTTAAAGCATGTTGTCCAAATGCCTCTTAAACACTGACAGGCTTGAGGCATCGACCACCTCTCTAGGAAGCTTATTCCAGCGTTTGACCACCCTTTTGGTAAAGAAATGGTTCCTAATATCCAGTCTAAACCTCCTCTGGCACAGCTTTAAACCATTTCCACAAATCCTATCACTGGGTACCAGGAAGAATTGCTCAGCACCTCCCTCTCCACTTCCCCTCATCAGGAAGCTGTAGAGAGCAATGAGGTCACCCCTCAGCTTCCTCTTCTCCAGTCCTTAGCTGCTCCTCACAGGACATGCCTTCCAGCCCTCTCACCAGCTTTGTTGCCCTCGTCTGGACACATTCAAGGACCTTCACATCCTTCTTAAATTGTGGGGCCCAGAACTGCACACAATATTCAAGGCGAGGCTGCACCAACGCTGAATAGTTGGATAAATCACCTCTTTTGATCGGCTGGTTATGCTGTGTTTGATGCACCCTAGGAAACTGTCTGCTTACAGCCCCATCCAGCCTGGCCTTGAATGTTTCCAGGGATGGGGCATCAACCACCTCTCTGGGCAACCTGTTCCAGGGTTCCACCACCCTCATTGTAAAAATCTTTTTCCTTATGTCCAATCTGAATTTGCTTCCCTCTATTTTAAAACCATTACCCCTTGTCTTATCACAACAGGAGCTGCTAAAGAGTTTCTCCCCATCTTTTTTATAAGACCCCTTTAGGTAGTGGAAGGCCACTATAAGGTCTCCCTGGAGCCTTCTCTTCTCCAGACTGAACAGACCCAACTCTCTCAGCCTGTCCTCATAGGAGAGGTACTCCAGCCCTCTGATCATCTTCATGACCCTCCTCTGGACCCTCTCCAACAGGTCCACATTCTTCTTATATTGGGGGCTCCAGAGCTGGATGCAGTACTCCAGGTGGGGTCTCATGAGAGCAGAGTAGAGGGGCAGAATTGCCTCCCTCGACCTGCTGGCCATGCTCCTTTTGATGCAGCCCAGGATGCGGTTGGTTTTGTGGGCTGCAAGTGCACACTGCCAGCTCTTGTTGAGCTTCTCATCCACCAGTACCCCCAAGAGCATCTCCTCAGTGCTGCTCTTGATCCATTCTCTGCCAAGCCTGTATTTGTGCTTGAGATTGCCTTGACCCAGGTGCGGGACCTTATATTTGGTTACTCCTGCCTCAGGCAAAGGCAAACCCCTCCATGGGATTGCTTTTCCTCAAGGACCTGCATGCACCTGGTTGGTGATGCGTCACTATGGGGATGTCTGATGTGTACCTCAAGGGGACTTGATTTTGGGTGAGAACAGCCAATGATTTCAATTGTATGATGTTAATTTCTATATAATACCGTATGTGATGACTGTATGTCATCACTGCTATGGTTGCTATATGCCCTATCAACAGTAGTACAGTAAGAATCACCTAGATTAATGAAGAATTAACTTTGATGAAACCAAGTTTCAGTGTGCAGTGCAGTGATGACAGAACTGGACAAGCGCAGTGGTGATGGAACCAGAACTTGCTTCAGCATGCAGCAATCCAACACCGCATACCATCTCTGCTGCCCTGAAGGCCTATTATGACAGATGGAGTCCAAAGTCATGGACTAAATTAACTCAATGGATGTTTTAGGAGGATGGCGCATAGACTAAGGAAATGATGTCTGTATGTATACATATCAACAGACAGGAAAAGTGATCGTGATGAATTGTCATGTCCAGGACCAACATTTTCCAGTACATTCCATAGATGGTACAGAAAAAGTGGTGGATATTGTGTTATTTTTGGCTGGGATAGAGTTAATTTTCTTCCTGGTAGTTAGTATAGTGCTATGTTTTGGATTTAGGTTGAGAATAATGTTGGTAACACACTGATGTTTTAGTTGTTGCTAAGCAGTGCTTACACTAAGTCAAAGACTTTTCACCTTCTCATGCCCTGCCAGCGAGAAGGCTGGAGGTGCATAAGAACCTGGGAGGGGGCACAGCCAGGACAGCTGACTCAAAGTGACCAAAGGGATATTCCATAACATATGATGTAATGCTCAGCATATAAAATGGGGGCAGTTGGCTGAGGGTGGTGGCTGCTGCACAGGGACTGGCTGGTCATAAGTTGGTTGGTGATGAGCAATTGTTTTTAATTTGCATCACTTGTGTTTCTTGGGTTTTCTTTCTCTTTCTTATTTTCTTTTTCATTACAATTTATTATTATTAATTTTGTTTCAATTATTAAGCTGTTCTTATCTCAACCCATGAGTTTTACCTTTATTTTTATTTTCTTCTTCCCTATGCTCTGCCATCTCATTGGGTCGTGGTGTGAGTGAATGGTTGTGTGGTGTTTAGCTGCCTGCCAAGTTAAAACGCAAAGTGCCATATAAACTGCTGGTTTTTTTTGCTAGGGAGCATGAAGCAGGGATCAGCTGAAAAAGTAAGAATTAGACATTATTCTTGTGAAATCTGTGGAGAGAGATATACTTTAAGTTCTCCTCACTCCTTCATCCTTGCACCACAACATGCTGCAGTTGCAGTCTTGTTCTTGGAATGCACAAGTCTAATCGTCCTAATGCTTTCTTGAGTACTTCTAGGCCTTGTAGGGAGAATTTTTTACTCTTCCCCATCCCCCATATCTGCCAGCAAAGATAAATGTGTGGGAACAGTGTCTCTCACTAACTGGAAACTGAGCAGGAATGCTGTTTGCCTGAGGCAGTACTTACTGCTCTCAAAGAAGAGTGATGTTTATAACTTGAAATGGAACCCATCTTTAGATGTGTAATTAAGTCCTTATGTTAAGAAGAAAAATGTAAATTCAGCTTTTTAAGCTTTAATATGTGGGCTGAACTTTATAGAGCAAGATCATACTATGACTCTGAAGCAGTATCAGCGCCAACAGCTACAAAATACATAAAACAATGCAACTACAGAAAGAATTAGACTGTTTAAAGTATGGGGCTAACTGACAATGAAAAAACGTGTTATATGATGGTATGTCATGTAGTGTACTTATTTTTAGGGCTTTTTTTTTTTTTCTTACTATGCAGTCATTTAAGGCAGACTGCTATATACATTCCCAAGAGGGAAAAGGTTATAAAGCTGTTTGCATTAAATTTTGTTCTGGAATGAGAAAATCATAGTATAGAGTACAGTGTATCATAAAGCATCTTCACTGCTCTTCCTCATTTGTCTTTCTCTTGAATCTTCCTCCAGCTTAAATTATAATGGAAAAAGAGCAAATAACTCATTAAGTAATGATGTTACATATGAGAACCTTTACTCCGTTTTTAGACATAATAGTTTGAAATTAGTGATCTAAATGTGAAAGACACTTATCTTTGGCACTTCTATTTTATTATTGGTTGATCATTGTGGAAGCTGTGGATCACTATCATGTTTTATGAGAGTGTAGTAGTGAGAACAATATGCTACAAAAATTGGCAGATGACAGGCTTTGTGGAATGGCATCTCTTCTTCACTTTTCAACTGAGATACATCATGTTATATACTTGTATAAATTTATTCTTCTGCTACACTGTTTTCCATTACATCTGACATAATACTGCATAAATAATGTGTTACAATGTGAGATATCATTGGTCAAAAATAAAGCAAAGTATATCTGAAAATTTACATTTAGTAAAAATACTTATTTTAAAAGTCTGCATAAAATGCATTTTCAATGGTTGACAGTTATAGTAGCAGCACTAATAGAATCACATAATCGTTAGGGTTGGAAGGGACCTTTCAAGGCCATCTAGTCCAACACCCCTGCAAGGAGCAGGGACATCCCCAACTAGATCAGGTTGCTCAGAGCCCCATGCAACCTGGCCTTGAATGTTTCCAGGGGTGGGGCATCCACCACCTCTCTGGGCAACCTGTTCCATTGGTTCCACCACTCTCATAATAAAAAATGAAGTTTGGAAATCTCATAAGGTTTTCTTCACAGTTTGTGTCTTGCATCCCATTTGGAATAGTAGGAATTCAAATACTTCAGTCTTATTCTTGAGTTAACTTTCTTGTCAGATTATTGTATTTTCTCCTAATACCTACAACAGACTCTGCTAATATCTCTGCTATTTTGAGAATTACCATGGAGTTCACTTGTAAAACCATCTAAATTGTCCAAAATATATGTGTGTGTATATATATATATATAAATACTGTAGCTTCTTAGTTATTAAGAAAACCACAGTCTATCAGTTCTAGTTTGATGTACTTAAGTATAGAGGTCTCTGTACATAAATATCAATTAGAACTAAAATGATTAGGACACTAAAATGTTTGAACTAAGGAACTGATATTGATTAGATTACTGTTTAGAACCTGGCTTGCTGAGGTCTTCATCAATAGCAGGGACTTTACAATTATGAGTAAATAATAGTGAAACTGTGCTTTTGGTTTTTATTGTACAATTTTATTCATTATTTTACTTTATTGAAACTCTTTGGGATGAAGACTAGATATATCAGAATTCTTAGAAACAGTAATTTGTTGGAGGATGCAGATGAGAAATAATCATTTATAGCTTGTGTGATGATTTTCCCAAATTAGAATAGAGTAAAAACAACTTTGAAAAAAGTAATCATTATCTACAGTGCCTTAATATTACGAGCTACAGGTGTGTGTTTGTTTTTTTTTTTTTAAATAGATGCATCTAGGCATCAGAACTATTTTAATAAAATTATTAGGGTGTTCATAGTTAATTTATGTGAATGTTTTTCTGGGATTTTTTGGGTTATTTTTTGGTTTGTGTGGATTTTTTTTTTTTTTTCTTTTACAGCATAAAAGATGACAAGAGTCTGCCAAATAAAAGAAGCACTTCAAAGAGATCAACACAATTACTCTAGGACCTGGCAGCTATAACCAAGCTCCTACAATGGAGTTGGCTAGAAAGAGAAAAAAATCAGAGAGAGTAAAAAGAGCATAGTCAGCTAGTATGCTAATTTTAAATGTCTGTGTAATGTTAATTCCCTTTTTAAAAATGATCAAGCATATTATTGAACATTTGTGATAATGTTTTATTATGCTAATATTCTCAAAAGCTAAGCCATGCCAAGTGCAAAAGTGATTGAACGTTTGCACGTTCAAGTTTGTGTCCACAGTAAACAAAACCTGCTTTTAAAAAAGAAACAAACAAAAACAAACAAAAACCCCCAGGTTTTTGAAGTTACTGAAATGTACTTTGCTTTGCATGTCATCTGTAACCCAATAGATCCAAACAGAAATGTAAGCATTAATGCTAATTTATAAAGAAGTTTTTGAACTTTGTAGAGAAATGGATTTTGGAAGTTTAATTTGCAGTAGATCTGGAAGCTAAATAAGTAGCTGAGATTTTTCACGTTACTGAATGGCAGGTAGGGTCAGGATACTGATACCCTCTAGTGGTTACAAACGCCCCAATGCTGTTAGGCATTCTTGAATATGATGGACAAGCCAGAAGATAACACTGCCATTTTTGAGTTGGCTTATTTTTTTTAAATAATTTTTTTTTTTTTTTTTAGAGAGAGCTGTAGACTTCATAAAAATCTGCGGAAAAGAGGATGATCCCTTTATTCCTTCTCTGGTCAGGCTTTTGGATATAAGGAAGGTGAGGATGGCATTCTTATAAAACAGTACCAACCCCAGAGACATAACACTGGGTCCAGCTTACATTCAGATACTATTTGTAAGTAACTTTTAATGACTCCCACATCACTGAAGATAAAACAATAAAATAACATGGTGGTTTAAGTTTTATAAAAAACCAACCAATCAGACAACACCTCCTCCCCCCTCCTGAACAACCAAAAAAGATTGTCCTGTTTTAGCTTATCCTAGAATAACAAAAATAGAACTAGTACCACTAGATTCCTGGCTCCATAGTTCCTGGAGGATACGGACACAAATCTGGTGAAGTTTCATGTAATATGTGCTTCACTACTTTAGCTAAAAGCCTAGGAAAGAAACCTGCACCTCTAAAAGAGAGTTATCACTGCCTTTTCTACTTGGACAGAAAGGTAAAGTAAAAGCATATGACAATTCTGCAAGTGATACCAGAGAGGCTTAGCATATAGAGGCTGTCAAGAAACCTTCTTATGCTTTTTTTACAGTTATTACTTTCCTAAAACAACAAAGCTATGAGAAAATTGATTCAAAGTATTCAAGTATGTGTCTGATTAAAAAAAAATAAAATAAATTAGTGACCTATAGTTAAGAAAAAATTTTGCCAAAACCGGAAAACTTATTTGGAATATTTGCAAATAAAAATAAAACAGTGACAAAGATGTATTTTTAAGGTAGCACTTGGGGTATGTACTATATTAGAATCACATTCTTTCAATACAGTTGTTTTTTCCAGATATACTTGAATTCTTATGAAGGGAGTAATGGAAAAATCCAACTCATTGTTCTTGATGTTTTTGTCTTTAAAAGAGTATCACTGTAGGTCAGGATAGTGGTGTATTATTTTTCTTTTATTCCAAAAGGTATGTGGAATTTAACTGTGTGACCCCTGCTAATGGAATAGTTGACAAAAAAATAGCAAAAAAAAGCTAATTTCAAAGTGTGTAGATAACTACTTTGTTTTTACTTCAAAGTTCTTTTTACACTCTCTATTTTTTAGTTCTAGCTCAACTTACTGCTTATTAATTTAATTAATTAATATTTAAAAATTTTTATACTGTTAAATCACTTTTAGAGCTGAAAAACTAAATCCGCTATCAAATCCACACTCTTCTAGTTATAAGATGACTTTTACAGATTAGCAGTTCTACTTTAAAACCATTTTGAGACATGAGAGATTCAAATTCTGTCACATGGGTTATAACTCTTGAATTCTGTTGAGATGTAAATTTTTACAATATTGTAATAAACAGCGTGTTCTTTAATGTTTCTGTCACATCATCTCAAACAAATTGCGCATTAAAGATACCTTCCATTTGAAAGGCCTCAATAGCTACTGTGCGCTGCTCCTTATTACCGATGACTCTGAAGTAGCAACATCAGCTCTATATAGCATTTATGACAAAGGGGGTGCTTGCGCAATACTAACTGCATAGAGTGAATTATGGTTTGTAACTAACCAAAATAAAAATGAGCATAATTAATCAGTTCCCTTTGGTTACTATTTTCCCCTGAATTATTTTTTTTCCAAGCAATGCATTAGGGGGCAGCAGAGTCATTTAGTCGATCCAGATTGCAACCATTTCCAGGCCTTTCCTGCTAGCACTTCAGTATTCAGCTTTTTTTATTAGGAATCACTTTCTCTGCATGCTGTTGCACAAATATAGGCATGTTTTCTAAACACTGTGAATAAGTGAAATGAATAGTCTATAAGTAATTGTATGTAGAATCTCTGTAGTTATCTGTAATTATTGTAGTTATATGAATGGAGAACTAAGGTGTAAAGAGATTAAATAGTATACTGAAAAGGTGTTTGGGAATGTGAGAATTTCAGTCTGAAGCAAGCTGATTTCTAGATTTGGACAATTTCAGGTAGTATTTTAGCTACCTGTATGCTTTATCTTTTATGAATGAAGAGACGAATTATCAAGAGAAATCATAGAATGTATGTACAACTGAAATTTTTATTCAAAATCTGTATTTTTTACATAATTTATTCAGAAACAATTTTTGAGTTCTAGATTTAACTGATGGTGTTAAAAGACAGCTTTTAATGAGAATTTAAAATGTTTTTGTGTTTAAAGGACCGTTGACCATTTCATCACTGTTAAAGACCTAACTGGAGTATTTTGTTCTGTATTGTAGTATGAGTGCCCAAGAATTTCAGAACTCTTTGCATCTGTACAGAACTCTTGACCAAATTCCTTTGTAAATACTATTACTGTTGTTATAGAAGAAATATTACCAAATATTGTTACAATGGAGCTTAAAGAAAATGTGTAAGAAGAGCAGGAATCTTCTGTCAGATCTGGGAGCCTAGAGACAGTAAGATCAGAGAATGATTTGGAAGGCGCCTTAAAGATCACCTAGTTCCAACCCCCCCTGCCCTGGACAGGGACACTGTCCACTAGACCGGGTCACTCAAAGCCCCGTCCAACCTGGCCTTGAACACTTCCAGGGATGGGGCATCCATAGCTTCTGTGGGCAAGCTGTTCTAGTGCCTCACCACCCTCACAGTAAAGATATCTTGATCTTTCACTGTGACAGCTTTCATTTAAATTATTTTCAAGACTGGTGGTATTTAAAGAAAGTTGGCTAATTCTGAGGTAGTTATCCTACATAAAAGGATTAAAAAAAAATAATTCTCTTTAAGGACTTTAATTTGCCTACTATATTTGTGTCTTGAATTTGTTGGAAAAAATAACTCTGGAGGACAAAGAGGAGCTTTACCTCTGTCTGTTAAGAAAAATCATGAATGCCTTCATGGGAAAAGGTAGGCGTCTTTCAAGACTGTAATTATAGTTCTATTTAAGTAACTGACCCATAACTAAAGTTAAGTATTTGAGTAACTCAGTACTCATGTCCTTAATGTAGATTATCTTGGTAGTAGTTGCCCTATCTCTAACTACCATTCTCTCTTATGAATAGGTTATAGAAATGTTGTAATATGGTCCTGTTTCTGTTTTCTTGTCTAGTTCCTCTTTGTTTCTGTTCAAAGATTTTTTTTTTTAAACTTTTTTTTTTTTTTGGCAGCTCAGATTCATTGCCCTGTTTTAGTTGGGTTTTGGAGTTGGATATAGCATAGAAACACTAGTCACAGTTTGAGATAATACTTTTGAAGTAGTCAAAACTGAGGGTTAGGTGGGAAAACATTTAAGTGATTCATTAGAGGCTATTCATTTGTATGTTGAACTTTTTTTTTGTATCTATGTGTTGGTTTTAATAAAATATTTTGGTTTTCTTGATGTTTCTGATTCTGCTATGGGTAGAGATAATAATGCCAGAGTCTTGTCATCCTCCTCTTTTTCTTAGAACTGGACAATTTTTCATTAGTTCTAAGGACTTGTTTGCAAGGTAATACTTCGTAGTAGAAAACCTACTGCAGATGCACGTTTCTCTTAATACTTATTACAGGATCAATGGGATCAGTTAATACTTTATGTGTGGATATATATGAGCAATAATAACCATCGAGTGTGTCAGAAACACACACTGACAACATAAAACTAAAACATTATGATCCTCAGGAGAGAAAGGGCTTTCAAATACTCCGAAAATAACTCTGTCTTCTGAGGCTTTTCAGAGTGCTTTCTTATTAGCAAAACATACTTGATTATACATTATTATTTGTTTAATGTAAATTTGCTTAAATAAAAAACAGTATATAAGCTTTGATAACTTAATGAGTTTTCACAGTTAAAAATATAATAGCACAACAAGAAACAATATGAATAAGAGATACAATATGTATGATCTTAGGCAGATAATAAACTATTTTGAGTGTTCTTTCAGCACTGGCAACAGCTGTTTGGGCCTTACCTTTTCCCTAGAGAGGTAACAGAGTATGCATAGTAATTGTTGGGTTGAATCTTTAATTTTGTTTTACACAACTACTATTTTTAGGTCAGAGCTCCTTCACTGTGCCTTCAAAGCCCAATCCACTTATTTAAGGTTCCTCAAGCTGCTGCCTTTTTTTTTTTTTTTTTTTTTTTTAAACTATGGGTACATATTTTGTAAAAGCAATGACTTCCCTAAAGCACACTTTCACTGTCAAACAAGTGTAGGCCTCAGTCCAGCAGAGCACTTACATGTTAATAGTTAAATACATAGTTAATGGTTACATTTGGCTGCAGTAGGATTGCTTACATATTTTAAGCTACGGAGATGCTGAAGTGCTTTAGTGGATTGGTGCCCATATGTAATGCCAAGGAAGAGCAACAAATTTACATTAGGTTACTGAGCTAGGCCCTCTGATACAGATATAGATCTGCAAAAACTTCAATTAAAAAAAAATTAAAATCCTATTTTATAATGCAAATTTTTTAGCTATTTAAGTATATGCACTCTATAAATATCACCGAGTTAGTTTAGAAAAACAGCTGTTTGTTTTTACTTGCTCTTATGATGGGTGTTACCATGCTTTGATAGATTGGCTGTTTCTTTAAAAATGTGTAAGGACGGGTGTTCAGGCTGGGACCTAGGGAGCTCTGCAGCTTTAGGCCTGCTTGCCCATAAAACATGGTTTGGAGGGAGAGCTGGAGGAAGTGAATAATTCCGTGGCATAAAGTGAGAAAATGGAGTATTTGAACAAAGCAGTGGTATTAAGAGGTCTGTGCTGAGAGGAACTCCCTTAGTTTAAATGTTATAACCCTCAATGGTATGTTATCGTGTTAGGGAGTTTGTGATATATCGTGCTGGGAAGAATGAAAAATAGGCAAATGAGGTTATTTTTGCAAGGTGCTTTATTTAAAAAAAAATTTGAAAAGAAAGCCATTGATGATTGTTTTGCTAGAGGTTAGCAAGGTGGCTATGAAGGCTACATAAACACTGTATGTATGTAATACATCTGCGTACATCTTCAGGCAACTGGGTCTCAGGTCTACTCAAGCTTTTTTACCAACACGCGTAAAGTTTCAGGTAGTATTTCAGAATACAAAAACAATGTCCTTTTAAAACAGTGTGTGTAATCAGCCTAAATCTGCTTTACAGAGTTGGATATTCGAACTAAAGGGTACTGCTGGAGTCTGACACTGATATATTAGCTAATGTTGGTAACATGCTGGGAACTACCTGTGTGCTGTAGCACTGGAAGGCAGTCCATTAGTGCCTGAATTAATGCACTCAGGGACTTTTAATTCTTCACAGAATCTATTTCCATATTTAATTACGGGAAAGTCATAGAAAAAAGTTACAAAGCACCTTCTTCATCCATTTCATTGTCAACGGGAGTAGTGATTAGTAATTCTTCTTGAAGTTATATTGTAGTATTCACTTAAAATAATGCAGCTCCTTGCTGAGTTTGCTCCAATTAAGCCATATTTTATCTGCTAATGACTTACCAAGTTGACAATGACCTTGAAGTTGGTGTTGTCAACACTTCTTGGCATAAAGACCTAGATGATTTAGAGTTGTTAAGAGTGCATCAATTTATTCTTCAGTCTTTGCCAGTATTTTTAAAAAGCTTTTTAATTCCATTACAGATAGGATACTTTACCTGAAAAATGTACAGGTTAATAAGTTAAGTAATAGTCCATTTATATTGTTTTTACTGCAGATTGAAAAGATATGAAAAGACAACACTTTTATTGGTTTTGAGTTTGAAAAAGTGTACTAAACTGGGTTGTCTCTACAACTGGGTAACTTTTAATCAATCCAAATGCAATTTATTACTGTCACATTTCTGTTGGCTGTAAGTAACTTACATAAATACATTTATAAATATTTAGATATTGAATTTCACTGTTTCAGTGGTCTAATCAGGGTCTAATTTATTTCACAATATTTAAAAAAAGGTGCTAGTATGATTTATTTCACAATATTTAAAAAAAGGTGCTAGTATAATTGAACAGAATAAGATAGGAATCCTTTATGAATGCTTCTTGGTAATTTAAAATTAAGATTAATAATAAAATTACATTTATATAGTTTAGAAATGTTTAGAACCTCATAGTTACAGTTTGGTAATAACACAAAACACTCATGCCTTTAGATATAATTTACAGTGGGCTAGTTTGAATGTTTCAGGCCAACGCAATATTTAGCACAAATAAGTGCAGTAATGAACTCTGTTTTGTCACTAAAAATATTCCTGAACTTCTCAATTGGTTTTTATGGTATTTCTCCATTTGGAAGCTGATATTGCTTGTTATCTTAATCTAGATATATACATAATCACACTGCCAGTTCACACATATTATTTGCTGGGAACGATCGTTAATTCCTGTTTTCTCACATTTTTATATTTGATTATACCTGTCTTCAAGGTTAAAAAAAAAAAACAATCCTTAGTGAAAGTTTAGAAAGAAGTAGGTATCACTACTTTAAAAATTATTTAATATTAAGTTTCATGTTCTGATTTGATGCATTTAAATTGTACAATATTTTACATGTTAAGAGTATTGTTCCATATGCTGAAAATACTACTTATTGTGTGCCTTTTTAAAAATAGTGATCAAATTACCATCTTTCCTCAAGTAGATCTTTTAGGACTATACTCCTTTTGTTTTGCCTTCAAGAAGTGAGTTACTATGCCATAAAAATTGACTTTAATGGAGTTGTCATTATGTGCATATATCGTAACTGAGAAACTGTATGATCTAATTACTGTAATCTGTCTCTTAACTCTATATAGAATCATAGAATCATAGAATAGTTAGAGTTGGAAGGGACCTTCAACGGTCATCTAGTCCAACCCCCCTGCAAGAAGCAGGGACATCCCTGACTAGATCAGGTTGCTCAGAGCCTCATCCAGCCTGGCCTTGAACGATTCCAGGGATGGGGCATCCACCACCTCTCTGGGCAACCTGTTCCAGTGCTCTATAACTCTCATTGTAAAAAATTTTTCTCATATCTAATCTAAACCTACCTCCTTCTAATTTAAACCCATTACCCCTTGTTCTATCGCAACAGGCCCTACTGAACAGCTTCTCCCCATCTTTCCTGTAGGCCCCCTTGAGGTATTGGAAGACCGCTATCAGGTCTCCCCGGAGCCTCCTCTTCTCCAGGCTGAACAGCCCCAACTCTCTCAGCCTGTCCTCATAGGAGAGGTGCTCCAGCCCTCTGATCATCTTTGTGGCCCTCCTCTGGACCCTTTCCAACTGGTCCATGTCCTTCTTGTGTTGGGGACTCCAGAACTGGACACAGTACTCCAGGTGGGGTCTCACGAGGGCAGAGTAGAGTTCTCAGTTTCTGAATCGTGCCTAATAAAATATCATACAGGCTTTGGACCGTTCAGTCTAGAGATTGTGAGGTGCCTAGGATCTTTTAAATATTGAAGTGTTGAATAATATTGTGTGTGCATGTGTATATAGCTTCCTATATAGCTTCCTAGGAAGTAGCAAGCACAGATTTCACTTCAACTTACTCAATCATAAATTTAAGTATACAAATTATTATCTCTTTGTGTTAAAAATACCTTTTAAATTTGCTTTTCAGCAAGTAAATTGTGCTGAACATTCTTTTGTAGATCTTAGAATATGATGAGAAATGCCAGTGATCTGTTTGGATGATGTATTTCCATAGCAAATCTTTCTTTCATATTATTTTTGTTTGGAAACATATGGTCATTTGAATTAGCAAGGAATTGGAATAAATAATTTTCCTTAAGACTACATAATGTGACTAGTGTTGTAAAAGCAGAAATCATTTCTAATGTTTTGTTCAGGATTTCGGTTTCTCATCAGAAAAGCCTCACTCTTCAGTGCAGTCAGCTATGGTATTTGAAGTTGCTCATAATTTTGAAAGTTTGTTGGTTTTTTTTTTTTTCGGCCATGTGAGGCTCACTGCTCCGTAAGTAAAGTACATCTACAAAAAACCACCATTTGCATAAAATAAGAGAATGACTATGTTTTACTTTTTTGTTTGCTTTGGTTTTTGTTTGTAATTTGGATTTGCAAGATGTGCAAAGACACTATACCTTGTGAAAATATATACCTTTCATTATCAGAGAAATAAATAGCATGATATTAAAAATGTTTATTATGTTTAATATATATTTCTAAATGTACTACTTTTTTTCTATGTAAACTTCATTTACTTGTGTCATCATGAGAAAAGAGAATAAAAAATGCACAGTTTAAATAATCTTACAGTAAGATGACAATCTGCACATTTTATTCTCCTTAACAGGCCTTCATATTTTTATAGTTTATTTTTATGAGTTTAATTTCATTCCTCTAGACACATAAGCTGACTTCTCTTTTTTAGAGCTGACATCCCTTTGGGTGGAATTCAATTTGGAGTTAATTTCACATTTTCAGGTGCCAGAGAAATTAAGTCTAACTGATGTGAGGCTGCTATCTGCTCAACATTTTTCCTAGATCATAGAGGATATGTTGGAGATCAGGGCCATCCAACCCTGTGATTGGAATGTACAAGACTTTTCTTGCCATAAGATGATTCTGTTCCATTAATAATAATATCATGCTATTCCTTTATGATTATCATAACAAAGTGTAGGTAATTCCACAAAATTAACCATATTAAAAAAATTAATATGCTTGTCCTTATTATAGACTGCAAAATAAATTATATTTCTATGGGATCTAATCTGTCACAATTTAAACTAATTTCAAGAAGTCCATTCTGTACATATCTTGACAATAATATTTTTTTCTATCATGTGTTACAACAGTAGTAAATAGTGCCTTACAGAGCCACTTGATGGTGCTGTCACCCTTTTACTCTGAGAATTCAGTTTAGCTCTCATGCTTCCTTTATACTAATCATAGTCTTAAACTGCTTTAAAGGGTAAAAGAGGAGGCATTGTACAAGCAAGGAAAATATTTTTTGTTTTCCTTTCTTTTTCTTTTTGTTTCTTTTTATTTTCTTGCTAGGAAAAGATAATGTGTTAGGAAAAAAAATCTGCCAGTCTGTGAATATTTATTGTGAGAATATATACACTGAATGTAGAGATGATACACGTGTAAAAAAGGAATGTAATCTGAGTAAGACACTAAATAAAACTTCTAGGATTCTGAAGTTATTTGGGCATAATGAAGGAAAAATATGACTGAGTCGCTTTTCTGAGGTGGGACTGACATCAATGATAGAATTATTGAATTATAAAAATGTGCATGCCTATCCTCGATCCACATTCTGTTAGTGGTAACAAAGTTGGTTTTTTTTTTCTTTCTTTTTTTTTTTTTTCCCTTCAAAATACTAGAAAGATGATGCTCTTTGGACAGAAGCTGAGTATGGACAGCCAGTCTTATTCCCAGTTTGTGTTTCTACGAATGTTCAGAATTTGGTCTGTGTATCAGATTTGTTAGAAATCATGTAAAAATTGCTGTGAACTGTGTTGATAAGTTTAGATTTAGTGAGTGAAATTTTAAATATATTTGCTTAACTGGTTGTTTCCTAATGTCTAAAGACACGTTCAGTCTACAGGCCATGTTAAGTCAGTTTTTGTGTGGTGTGTATTTAGCATGGCTTTGATTCTTTAAGCAAGTAGTAATTCAACTGGGAGAGTAATTTTGGATAAGTGAGATAGATAATATTATGTCTGTGAGGAATTTTTCCTTGATAATTCTCTGTACTATCCTAGCAAAATCAGCTTTTGCTGGGGAACATACATATCCTGGTTAGTTCTTCAACAGAAGTCTCCAATTTTCACTTTTTTAATAAAAAAAAAAATTGTTTTGTGTTAAGGATTTGCACTGAACTTTCTGGATTAAAGTACCCTATTGATCTTCATACTAACCCCTATAAGCTCTGCTACAAATCCCAGTAGTTTACTGTTTGTGGTTTTCTGTATGATTTTAGCTAATGCAGGGTGACCTTTAATTGTCTAGAATTTCATATATATGCATAGAGTTGAATATGAAGCTGAAAATTAGTAATGAAGTGAAAGCAAATATTTGTACAGACCTTTGTGAGTCAAAGTAGATGTGTTCTATCCAGCTTAATACATTTCTTTCAGTCATTTGAAACTCATGAATACTATATAAATGTATTCATGTTGGAAGCCAGCAATTTAGACCCCAACTTGGGGATAGAGGAAAGTATGACACAAGCACGTAGTAGAACAAAATGACACTATATGAACGTGAAATTTGAAAGTTATGTATATATCTCACATTAAATGGAACTGTTGCTTCTGGCTTAACTTCTCTAAAATCTGTTGAATAGAACATAACTGGATGTGTGTTTGACAGCTTAAAAGATGAATATGAAGACGTGTGCAGAAAGTGTAACTGGACAGATGAGTAGTCCATTGAGCAGGGTTGTAGTGCTGAGGTCTGTAAGTGCTTGATGTGGACAAGGATAACCTGAATTTTGTTACATTTGCTATTTCAATGCATTCTGGTCTATATAGTTTGAAGTAGTAGTACTTTCTTTTCTATGGCAATCTTCATGGCATCTCTGGGAGAGATATCTGTGCTCTGCTTGATGTGTTGCATATGACTTAAGAAGCACCTCTGTATAGGAATTAAAATGAAAAATATAACTTGAATAAGTGAGAAAATATGTTTAAAAATGTTTCTATAGTGAAATATGCTGTCTGGAATCACAAGCTGCCTACTGCACTGGATTTGTAAATCCTCAAAGCTGTCTTAGCTGATAACTAAAGCCATTGTTCTCTGTAGTTTCAGCATTACTCATCAAAATGTTATTAGTGAAACCAACTGATGTTACTAGGGAATTGTTAGTTTCACAACTGCTTTCTGTAGAGAACAGTGAGACTGTGAGGGATGAGGGTGGAGATTGTGTGAGTGAGAAAATAAATAAGGTTGGAGGCCTTTGCAATGTAATAGAATTAAAACACTGTATGGTTTATATTGTAATTATGGTATAACTAGCAAAAAAAACCCCTACATATGAGACTTGCTGCAAGCATGTAAGTAATGTTTATACTTTATTTTTGGCTGGTGGCTATTATATATCTTAACTGTGCTTTGTAGACAGGGAAAAAATTTGGCCAAGAAATTGAAAAATTCTTTGACTTAGGTTTTTTTTTTTTTTTTTTTTTTCCTTTTTTTAGTTATTCTGCCCTGAAATATAAAGGAATACATTTTAGTAATTTAAGTGGAAAAACTGTGAGTTTAAACCTCAGGAAGGGCCAGGACCTGGGCAATATGATGTAACTCAGTAAATACCAATATGCTAGAATATTTAATTTCACTTTTTAATATATTTTTTTCCAAAATTGGTATGTTTAGAATTATTATTATTTTTTTTTCCTCTGCATTGTACTAGTATATTTTGATTGTCTTATGTTTTTAGCCTTACTATTTGCAACAGTCAGGCTCATTTGCTGTTTCTGAGCTCTCATACTTTGTGACTACATTCCTTTCACATATGCAGACACTTCTGCTTGTTTCACTGGAAACGTAATCCTTACAGTTATTAATTTCACTGTGGTTTCAGAGCAGTGAACACATTTTTAAAGGTTTATTTTACTGAAAGCCAATTTACTTTATACTTGACGGCTTGTAAAAAATATGATCTACTTTCAGTAACACGGTTGAGCTTTTGATTCATCCAGCCTGGTCTTCTGCCACACTTGATAGCCTTTTTGCATATTAGAATGTGCTCGGAGGAGAGTGTTCTTGAATATCAATCAGCTCAGCTCTCCTGAGCCCCTTGGTCACTCAGAGCCATGCCCTATGGGATACAGCCAAGCAGATCCCCAGGCGAGTTGAAGCTAAGAGAGGTGCTCTGCTGGGCTTATTACTGATGAAAAAGGATGAATTCTTTGGGGATGCGAAGGTCAAAGTGATGGTGGAATTTAAGATTTTGAGAGAAGTGTGCAAGGCAAATAGTAACATTAATCTTCATTTAACTAATCCTTAATTTAGCCTCTTCTCTTGACTTCCAACTGGTTTATCGTCAAGAAGGATGTAAGGAAGTATATTTATTGGTTGAGTTTATAGCCTTATGCTAAGAGGAAGGCATCTCATTTGTGTCTAACTTCCTCTAGAGATGCTTATTTAGATACTGTACACTATGTATTTCTACTACTGTATGTTAAGACACTAGAAAACGTGGGTGTGACCATTGCTTCCTCCTCTATGTGTCTTGCAAATATAAATGACCAGTGCTAATTTATTTCAAAAACAACAACAAATTCAGGTTTCAGATTGTGCATCCTATTTTCAAAGTTCAAGGGAAATGTGAAGCTAATATGAAAAGTTTGGGAAAGACAAGATTTTAGAATCTCTTCCAGTGATTCTGCTGGCTGGCTAAAGAGGCAATATGATTGATATGCTGTCTGATGTCAGTTGTGTTTGTAGGCAAGTAGCACTCTTTGTTTATAAAAGGCACTTAAGCATGCAACTGTGGCCTGTAAATTCCAAGCCTATGACTACAAAGCATTGCCAGTTTGCATCTTTGTGATTCCAACTTTAAATACCTAAATTGCCTCTCCCTGGTATAGGCTTTAAGCCTTGTAGGTGCTTTTGTTTTGTGTAATGTTAGTTAAGTGTTGATGTTTATGCCTGAACAGATGGGTTTCTATGTGTATTTCAGAGGCCAGGGTCTATGGAACTTTTGAATAAAATTAAAAATAAAGATTACTTGTGTTCATGTATTTAAGTAATTAACTGA
Organism: Chlamydotis macqueenii; assembly: GCF_036417535.1. Lineage (NCBI taxonomy): Eukaryota > Metazoa > Chordata > Aves > Otidiformes > Otididae > Chlamydotis > Chlamydotis macqueenii. Next base: position 29,311,826 of record NC_141559.1, read on the forward strand.
TTAGGGCCTAAGTTTTCAGACTACAGCTGTAAAATCATTAGAAGTTGGAGAGAGAAGTTTTAAAAATAAACCTCAGCATGCATTATCTGTAGGCTGGTTGGTCTTAATTTGCTGTGCAAGCATCTGTCGTGGTTTAAATCCTTTCCAGTGTCTTGCCCAGACTTACTGGAATGTCATTTGAAGTGGTCATAAAAACTATTTGTGTATTTAAAGTGATTTCCTTTCAAGTCTCTTTCCTAAAATTAATCATAGAAGGGCTCTCTGGAGAGTTGCTTCTACCAGGAGAGTTTTCAAAATTTGTGATATAGATAGGTCAATTTTGGCTAATTTCAGTGTTAAGTCTCATAATTGGAGTTAGAGAATCATAACTTACTTGAAGCTGTGTTTTACACGTGTTAGGGTAATGTATCTCAAAAGTTGTATGTTGTATTTTCTGCATGATTTTATGTTCCTTTATTGAGTCATCCTGTCATAATAACTAAATGGTTTTGCAATTTTTGAAACGTGATTTGTGTTGCTTCTTTGGGTTTATAGAATAATTGTACAATATTGTGTGACCCCTCCCATTAGTGAGTAATCTAGGCTTTCATTAGTTATTGTGAAGAGCAGCTGTTTGTAATAGGAGAATAGGCTTTCTCTAAGTGTACTTAGATAAGCATTTAAAAATAAAGACTCATAAATCTTTCCTTTAATTTTCTAAAGAGAAATTGCACTGCATTATGAAAACGTCAACAACAAAAAAGTAGGCAAGAAAAAATATGACCTCTTCATCCCATGGTACCATGAAGTAATAGAATTAAAGGAAGCAAAGGAGGTAATTGCACTTCAACTTTTTTCCACTATTTGAGAACTAATTTATACCTAGATTTCATTCTCCTGGAAACCATGCTAAGGCACATGGTGAGCAAGGAGGTGGTTGGTGACAGCCAACATGGCTTCACCAAGGGCAGATCGTGCCTGACCAATTTGGTGGCCTTTTATGACGGGGTAACAGCATCGGTGGACAAGGGACGGGCAACGGATATCATCTACCTGGACTTGTGCAAGGCATTTGACACTGTCCCGCACGACATCCTTCTCTCTAAACTAGAGAGGCATGGGTTTGATGGATGGACCACTCGGTGGATAAGGAGTTGGCTGGATGGCCGCACTCAGAGAGTGGTGGTCAACGGCTCAATGTCCATGTGGAGACCGGTCACCAGTGGCGTCCCTCAGGGGTCCGTGTTGGGCCCGGCCCTGTTCAACATCTTTGTCGGCGACATGGACAGTGGGATAGAGTGCACCCTCAGCAAGTTCGCCGATGACACCAAGCTGTGTGGTGCCGTCGACTCGCTGGAAGGGAGGGATGCCATCCAGAGGGACCTGGACAGGCTGGAGAGGTGGGCCCGTGCCAACCTCATGAAGTTCAACCAGGCCAAGTGCAAGGTCCTGCATCTGGGTCGTGGCAATCCCAAGCACAAATACAGGCTGGGCGGGGATTGGATCAAGAGCAGCCCTGAGGAGAAAGACCTGGGCGTGTCGGTAGACGAGAGGTTTAACATGAGTGGGCAATGCGCCCTTGCGGCCCAGAAGGCCAACCGCATCCTGGGCTGCATCAAGAGGAGCGTGGCCAGCAGGTCGAGGGAGGTGATTCTGCCCCTCTACTCTGCCCTGGTGAGACCCCACCTGGAGTACTGCGTCCAGTTCTGGAGTCCCCAACATAAGAAGGACATGGACCAGTTGGAAAGGGTCCAGAGGAGGGCCACAAAGATGATCAGAGGGCTGGAGCACCTCTCTTATGAGGACAGGCTGAGAGGGTTGGGGCTGTTCAGCCTGGAGAAGAGGAGGCTCCGGGGAGACCTGATAGCGGTCTTTCAATACCTCAAGGGGGCCTACAGGAAAGATGGGGAGAAGCTGTTCAGTAGGGCCTGTTGTGATAGAACAAGGGGTAATGGGTTTAAATTAGAAGGAGGTAGGTTTAGATTAGATATGAGAAAAAAATTTTTTACAATGAGAGTTGTAGAGCACTGGAACAGGTTGCCCAGAGAGGTGGTGGATGCCCCATCCCTGGAATCGTTCAAGGCCAGGCTGGATGAGGCTCTGAGCAACCTGATCTAGTCAGGGATGTCCCTGCTTCTTGCAGGGGGGTTGGACTAGATGACCGTTGAAGGTCCCTTCCAACTCTAACTATTCTATGATTCTATGATCTTTTATATGCAGGATGAAAACAACACTTCAATTTTTATTGAAAATGAAAAAAAATCCTAGTTAAGAATGAAAATTCATGATTGTGTTTTTTTTTTTTTTCTCTCTCCTGCTTCACTGTAAATGCTGTGAAATAATTTAAGGGCTTTTTGTACTTTGTAGAAATTATGAAGCTGAGTATTTTCACACACTTGGGATGATATGTCAAAACTGACATCAAGTGACTCATAATCATAACTCCTCTTAGAGTTCATCAAGATTCAATAAATATACATCAAAATATATTTAGAATAAATTACTTGTGCTATTGTTTTGTTTTAAACTGAATAGATGGACTATTTTAGATCGTTTGTATAACATGAGAGAATTTTGGAGCCTTTAGACATACATGCAGACAGAAGGCTTAAGCTATAGGCAATTGCTTTAACTTCTACACATTTTTTTCTTATGTAAAAAATGCCTTCTTTTAAATTTCCTTTATATACTTATATTTTTAGAGATTGTTCTTAAAAACAAAATTAAAAAATCAGTGCTTCACTAGATCCAACAGAATTTTCTTTTGACTGAATTTTCCATGTCTCCAGCAAAATGTTTGAGGTGTTAACGTTATTGTCATTGTACGTTCTTAGTTTTTCTATTTTCACTCAGTGTCACCATGAAGAATTGTAAGGTAAATGAGATACTATCAGTTTGAGGTGATAAGCAATAGAAGAACATGAAGCATCACTTCTCAAAGTTGTGAGCACTAGAAGTAATTAATTGGATTTTCATTAAACAAGTAACTGCCATTACTGGATCAAAGGACAGAAACATATTTTTGAGAGAAAGCTGCAAATAATAATTGATTTTGTGCATGTGAAAAGTTTTGTTAAAATTCAGGGAACTTAAGTACAGCTATGGGACTTCTGAATTTTGAAAATCTTTGTATGTAGATGCAAAGCTGAGGAAAAAATATTATTTTTAGCACACAACCTTTCAACTGGCTATTATAACTAAGACTGTTGTATCACTATACAGAAAATCCTGATGCTGTTTGTATTAGTACAGCATAAACTTGCAAAAGCTGTCTGATGAGATCTCTTGGAATAATGACGTTGTCTTGCAAATGTTTATTGTGAACCATAGTTTCTTATTTGGAATATTCTCAGGTGGTAATTAATGAGGAAGTTAATACCTTATCTCACATAAAGGCCAAAGGACCAAGCAGTGACATGAATGGGTGGAACTGCATTAGTGGGAGGCAGCTGTTCTCTTGGCATGTAATCAGACATGTGCCATGCTAAGTCTAAATGGGAGGCTGTTCTTAAGTCTTTTATGCTTCATCCCTTAACCACTAATTAACTAGTTCAATCTTCCTTGGGTGTGTAAAGCTGCCCTTGACATGAGAGGAAGACAGAAACAATGACATAAAGGGATACACAGAAGGGTGTATGAAAGAGAGGAGAATTGAGAAGACCTACCACTCCTTTTACTGAGGAAGAAGCAAAGAAGAAAACTAGACAGATTCAGGAAGGGAGGGAAAACTGGTGTTTCTAGGCAGGAAGTGATTAAAAAAAAATAAGATTATGGTTTTGCTTGTTAGTAGAGGCAGAGAATATGTTGTGATTTTTTTTTTTTTCTATCTGTCTTTAAAGTTCAATGAAGAATTGATGAATGAATGTTGCTTCATATTTTCAAATTACATGAAATGTCTGAGAATATTCTCTTCAGGTTTCTCTTAAGTGCTAATGCATAAAAATTATCAGACAAAAGATGCATTAAGTGAGAATTAAAGTTGAGAGTGCATCACTGTAATTTAAGTGGATGAACAGTGTGTTGTAATTACTTTTAATGAGATCTCAGTTCTTCAAGGTATGGAAAGCACAATTGACCAGATAAAGAACGTCTTTTTGTCCTTTAGCTAGGATGGCACACACAGTTAAAGGGAATGTGTGGGAAATAGTCATGTAAACAGTTAGTTGAACTCAGCCCTGTGCTTTGGGATTGTATGCAGTAATTGGAAAGCTTACTCTTGCAACCAAACTTAACCCTGAGCTTTGGGATTGGATTTGCTGGTGTCCAGGAAAGATTACATGTTAATTTATGCTTTCTGTACTGTAAAGGCATTTGTAAAACTTACTTTCCTGTGGATCCACAGGTTTCTGATAAGACTTGAGCTTACAGTTCAGTCTATTAATCAGAGCAGTATCTTTCCACAGTACTCTTTCACAAAGCTGGTGAGAATTCAATGTCAATGAGTCTGCAAGTTCTTAGTCAAATTTGGTTAAGAGCGACTAATAGGTTCAAAATTATCATGAAAGGATGAATTGACTTACCAACCTGAAAGCATTACCATGACCATTTTTTTTTTTTCCCCTTTAAAGACCAGGCTGTAAATTGCAGTGTTTTTAATCATCAGTTCATTATAATTTAGATTCACAAATGTTAATATGTTCAGCTGTAACTGTGTATTTGTCATAGTATCCCTTCTGGGAAAGACAAGGGTTTCCTAAAACTTATTGAGAGTTTTCATGTATTAAAATATTTGGATTTTTTTTTTTTTAAGCTGGACTTTAATTGGGATTTCCAAAGGTTAGGATGTTTGGTTTTGGTGCAATGTCTGTATGATGCATTTTAATTTATTATTTTTTTTTTTACAGTCAACAGTTATTCTCCCTTGCCTCCCTTTTTTTGATGTAGGAATTTGTATAAATAATTTTACAAGTAAGAAATGAAAGGAGGCAGTGAAGTTTGCAGGACTGGTCCCTGATGTTGGAATGTGATTACTGCTGACTATAAGTTTGTATGATAATCTTGTTGCATCATGAACTGCCCCTGTCCTCCTGTGCCCCCCATCTTTATTAAGGAGGCGGGGGGAGGAATAAAACTTCATAAGGAACTGGGTCTTTTAGCTAAAGCAGGTGCAAAATAAAATAGGACTGTTGGAGAGGGAAAAAGTTATCAACAGGTAAAGTTGTAACAGTCTTGCTGAAAGTGCAGGAAAAAAAACCTCTGAAAGTATGGAGAGACTTGTAAGTTTCATTTTGCTTATTTTTAAAGTGAAAAGCTAAGAAAATCAAGAAAATAAACACAAACTACTACACTACTACAAACTATAGAAAGCTTTGCAGTGTCTTCTGTCCACTCACCATCTTGCTTTTTCTGGCTCTCAGTGCTCACAACAAGGTTCTGAAAAGAAAATCAGATGTATTTAAAAAGAGAAGACAACAGATTTTTTTTTCTTTAATACATCTTCAATACAAAAAAGTTTTTGTTTTTTTTCTTTGCTTTTTTATAGTAAATAGAACTTTAAAAAATAGTTTACGAACATACTTTAATGTATTTTGCAGTTCTAAGAATATGTACACAGAAAATACTTATCTGCTATGTTTCTGAAAATTTGTAATTCTGGTACTTATACTATAGTTAATTGCAGTTGTGCATCATGACTGCATGATGAAACAGGGGACTACGTAATGCCATGAAACAGGATTTTGTGACATAGTCTAGAAAAATAATAGAAATTTAAGGGAACGAAGATAGGCTGCATTCCATTGCAGTGTATGACAGAATTGGTAGCATCTTAGAGGGGTTGCTGGCTGACTTCAGTTCTTTAAGGTGAAATAGTTGCAAATGTACTGCCTTGACTTTTTAAAAGCTTCAATTAAAACAGGCTAGATATTTCTGAAGAAGAATTCAGTAAGAAACAGGTAGTTTACCTTTACTAAATAATTTTTCTTTGAAGACCACAACCATGTTTCAAAGCCTAGAGTTGAGTTTGGCAGAGAACTTTTTGTTCCACCTAAGACCCCTTCTAATGTGGCTGAATGAAAAGCTCCTGAGAAGTGGTGTCATAAAATACTGGGTTAGAGCTTGTCAGTAGGCTTTTGCAGAAATCTTTGAAAGTGCCACTCGCTTGGTGCTAGCTTCAGTATTGCACTGAAGATAGGCTGGTGCCACAGAGCCAGTTACACAGAGCCCTTCCCTGAAAAAAGAGTTAGTGTCCTAGTTAGAGTGGCTGTTGCAGACTTTGGTCACTGAAACCATGTACAGGATTGAGAGAGGAGAAGTGTTAGGCAAAATAAGTATTAACATATATAGAATATAAATAAAACCTCAGTAGAGAAATAATTTTGCCATTTTATGCGGTATAATTGATTTCTTTGCATTACAAGAAAGTAATCACTATTGCAATGAAGAAGGTATATACATGTTTGTTGCAGAAGTTTATTGTGGGTACTTAAATCAATGTGTAAACAGTTTGCTGATCCTAATGTATTTATAGCCATTTTTTTTTTTGTATTCTTAAATATGTACTTACTATGAAGTACTATGACCTTGGAATTCATGAAGTAGCTTATAATTTCAAAAGCATATGTGGGTTGTTCTTAAACTGGGAAGTAGGAAAGGAAGCAAGGGGCTCACACTGTTTCAGAAAAGAGAAAGAGTTGATCTAAAAATGTAAAGCATTGTTCTGGAGACTTAAAAAAATTTACTACACTCCCATTTTGTAGTGAAAAGTCCATACAACTGTTTATTCCATTATATTAGTATCATTAAGATACTTTATCTTAAGGAAGTTAGCTTTTTAAAGATACTTCTTGCAATTACTTCCAGTGAGCCAGTGCAAAATAATATTTTCCTGAATAATTTCAGAGAAAAGACTGGAGACCCAGATTTCACTTGGTAGTACTACTAATATACTAGCAACAAAAACGAGTACAGCTTGGAGGAGTGCTGTCAGTTTCTCATTTCTTCCTTAGTACTGATGACTCTTAGGTAGCTTTGGTCTTGAATACCTTGGAGAATGTCAAGGAACAACAATCTGTAAGCTGAATGTGTGTCAAAATTGCGGCAATGTTGTGAAAAAGGGAAATGCCACATGCCATATTAGGATGCATACGCAGAAGTATAGCCTGCAAGGCATGTGAAATAATTCTTGCTAGCTGTGCTACACAGAGCAGACTTTATCTGGAGTATAGTGTCACATCTAGTGTGTTTTGAGTAAAAAATGTAGAGGTGAATCAGAGCCATCTTTAATTTTAACAAAGTAGGAATGTCTTCTCTCTAGGGACTATAAGTTCTTAGAGCCACGCTATACTTTCTCAGTTGTAATTAGATGTTTAAAGAAAGCAGATATTATGGATAAAAATAGAACTCATCTCAATGTGTCCCTAACAACCTGATTTTACTGGAATTGTAAGTCTTTCTCATTAATAAATTGCAAATCCTCAGTAGGCAAGTGAGCTAACTGAAAACCAAAGCAATCCCCTTTGGAATGTTCTGTACACATGCTATTATGATGATATTAACACTTGAGTTTCTTTTTAAATGCATATTCCTAGACTGTGATAGCTTCTATTTGCCAATGACATTATGAATAATCCCAAGCATACACAATTACTGTGCTTTTGTTACACTTCTGCTATGTTTGGCACCCATCACTCCCAGGGTTTTTTTTTCCTGTTATTTCATGCCTCCCCCTCCCACCCTCCATTACTACTCTTGATTTGTTCTCATAGGATAAATAAGTGAAATTGTTTGTTATAAATCAATCGACAACATATAGTTAGTTTCATCTTATGTGTAATGTTAGCAGCTTCTTGCAAAAGAGAATTCTCAGCATCATGTAGATTGGAGTTGCTGGATCTTGAAGAGCTGTTGCCTCAGGCAAAAGACTGAGGCTGCTTAATCATTTCAGTTCTGGGAACGACAGTAAATCATCTGTGAATTTAAATCTGTTTGAAAAGGTAACTTACACTGGAGTCTCTCTTGGCATATATTAAGCAAAAGTGCAATTTATACCCTTACAGAGCAGGCATAAATTTCCTTATATTTACTAGAAATCATTGCTTACATGCAAGGTAAGTTTTTGAGTGTCACTAACTCATTAGTTTTATATGGATTTTTAAAATATGGGCAAAAAAGCAGGTTCAATACATACACAAGATTTACAACAACTATTTCCAATGCTGTTCAAAAATAGTGTTGTGATTTAAAAGGTGACAATGCTGTTTTTTATCTGATAATAGTGAGAATTAAAAGTTGCTCAGTGTTACCTTTTGTTTATTCAAACTGAGAGTTTTTTACTAGGTTATGGTTTGGATAAAAACACATTACTTCTATCAAGCTAAAAATTCGCTTTTATTTTTAGCCCAGGATAAGGATGTAACAATACTTTTTACTTCTCAAATACATTTTATGCTAAAATGCCAGTACCTCCCTCACCACCTCCCATTCTGCCGTGTATGAGTGTATTGAGCTTTGCAAAATGAATGTGCTGGGATCCTGATGTTCAGTTTATGGTTAAGAATGTAGAGACCAAATGAGGTTACAGGGCGTATTAAGGGTTATTCAACAGATCAGCGTGGTAAGAAATAAATGTTGTCATCTAATAAGGATGTCTTATCAGCCACTGATGCAACATATTATTGGTTTAACGTTACTACAGATTTTTTTTTTTTAATATACCATCACCTAGTATATCTGGTAAGGAATCTTTCCCAGTGGGTGGATTTGCAGCACTTAGTATATTTGAGTTTCCTATCTCCTGTTAGAAGAGTTACATCAAAAATTAAATTGGTGGATTCTTTTGTAGTGTTTTGAAAATAAATGAATTTATTTTACAAGCAAGAGATCCACTTCTCCTCAGAAGCTGTTACATAAAAATACTTATTTCTGGTTTTAACACTATGTATCATTTTATTACTTCTCTATACTTTTGGATAGCGCTGTGACTTTGCTTTGTTGCAACTGTTTATTGACAAAATCCTGGTGAATCCTGGCAGATGGTAATGTTCTCTGCAGGTTTCACCCCAAATTAGCTCAAAGTCATAACATTTTTAACTATAGGATGGTGTGGTGCTTGGTTCCCACCCCCCCCCCCTTCCCCCCAGTTTTCTCTAGAGAGAGGCTTCCCTCTCTGGAGTTTCCTCATTGCAACTCTTCCTGACATTTGCTCACTACCTGAATTGATGAATGGTTGGATTTGCATCTATACTTTGCTCATAAGTAGCTGGCCTTTGTGGTGCCATCACCTTGATGTGGAAGTCGGCAGAAAGAGTCCAATCCTCACTAGCTTCTGTGGTAATCATTATTTACAAAAGAAAAAAACCAAAACATTAACTCATCATCTGCATGAATGGAGTTCTTTCTTATACTACTGTCAGACTGTAGTATTTAGAAAGTATAAATACCTGTAGAGTTTTGCAACTAGTAGCTATTTCCTTTAAGATTTTTGGTTTTACTGTTAGTGTCAGAGATCATGTGCCTATAAATTACTATGAATATTGGGAACTTTTATTTCTCTGGGCAATAGAAGTTATAAATTTCTCCTAAGATCTTTTCAGGTTATTTCAGGTTGTCCAAAGAAAAAAAATACAAGCTCTTTTTTTTTTTTTTTTTTTTTTTAACGGGAGAAGACAACATTAAAGCGTGTGTGTTCGGGAGCGTGACAGAGATATCCTAGTAAGACTAATGATTACCTGAAAAACTTGTCTTTGATTTTGAAGCTTAACCCTTTTGCTCATCAATCAGTCAGCAGTGGCAGGTAGTGACCATTAGGTGGATTCATTAGCACCCTGCAGCCTTCTTGTACAGGGTGACCCACATCTGTCTTCATTAGAAGTTTGCTACTTGCCAGTAGTGAACAGATGGGTCGTTATAGCCTACATTGCCCTCTGGGCATACCTGGAGGACGGGCAAAGTCGTCCGATATAGATGCATATTTACTTCATAGAAACAGGGCAAGATATTTACTTTCCGCAGGCTAGCTAGCTTATGCTTAGTGGTTTTATTTTTATTATTATTATTTCTCTCTGATGCCAGCTTTGAGGATGTGAAATTACAGCTAAATCAGAGACTTGTATTATTGACGACTAGTTCTTAAAAAATATTAGAGTATAACATATAGCAATGCTGAATGGTTTAATCTATTTTCATTTGAACTCTAGATGCCAATTTCACCATCTCATTTTCTTTTTCCAAAACCAGAATATTTTCTGTATAAATTAACTTAAGATTTTTTTTTGAAAGAATTCTATGAAATAAGGCTGAAGATAAAATGCGTTCATAATCCTATTGCCAGCAGAGGAATGTGAAACTCTTGTTTCCTTATTACTTCAGCATTGCTGTTACACTGCATGAGTCTAAATCCTCTTCTACCACCACAGTTGCAAACATTTTTGAAAAAACAAACTGTCAGTTGCCTTCTTTCAAAACTATGGAGTAGTTAAGCATGTATTTTCAATGTTAGCAGCATTATAATTGATATTCCACTTCAGTGGTTTTTGGAGAAAATTCCTTTAGTCACTGAGTTTAATGTAAAGCACCCTTAAATGTGAGGTAGACTTTTATTCCAGACAGAAAGCTTGAGTATGACACTAGCTTTTCCCCTGCAGTGTTCTCCAACAAGAGAACAAGGACTGCCTTTACCAGTGAGGAAAGGCACTCTTTAGCACTTTGAGAAGGTGTTGCTGAATAAAAAAAAAAAACCCAAATAAAAAACCCCAACAAACCCCACCAAAACAAAGATGTTCTTCCCTCCTTTACTGGATAAACCTTACCTTTCATTTAAGCATAATTATTCTAAAAAGACTTTAATTATTATGAAAGAATTTTGGTTTCTTTAGGTTTTTATAACAAGTTATTGTCCACTTGGAAGTTGTTTGCTGTGTTTATCATAGAATCATAGAATGGCTTGGGTTGGAAGCAACCTTAAAGATCATCCACTTCCAACTCCCCTGCCATGGGCCCGGACATGGTCCACCAGACCAGGTTGCTCAAAGCCCCATCCAATCTGGCCTTGAACACTCCCAGGGATGGGGCAGCCGCAACTTCTCTGGGCAACCTGTTCCAGTACCTCACCACACTCACAGTAAAGAATTTCTTCCTTATGTCTAATCTAAAACTACCCTCTTCCAGTTTAAAGCTCTTACCCCTTGTCCTGTCACTACACGGCCTTGTCAAAAGTCCCTCTCCAGCTTTCCTGTAGGCCCCCTTTAGGTACTGGAAGGCTGCTATACGGTCTCTCCAGAGCCTTTTCTTCTTTAGGCTGAACAGCTCCAACACTCTCAGCCTGTCTTCATTTAAATAGTAGGTATATTGTTTCTCTCTTCATAATTTAGAATAGATACTAATTTTGTCCAATTCTTTTTATAGTGTTGAGAGAATATTTTTTTTAAATAAACTGGTTAATTTGCTAGATTTCTGTGACACTTTTTTTTTTTTTCTGTATGAAAACATTAATTCCACATGGACGTAGGTGAATATATGCTTTGTTGTAAATGGTGTGACACTCAAAGTAGAATTCAAAGGCAAAAGTATTTTGGACCTTGTGCCTGTTTCAGTAACAGAGATTGTTCTTCTTAGGGAGGGTATGACCTTGTCCTGTGGTTACATTTAATGTAAAAAGAATTATCTATTGTGTTTACATTAAAAAAAAAAAAGTGGTCATCATCTGTTAAAACTGGGCACAACTTTTGTTGAATAGATTTTAGAATATAATAGGTTTTTATATAGTTAGTGAAAAATACCATTAGTGAGGTTGTCAGAAGGTAATACACTCATGAATGATAAAACTGTAATGTTTGAAGTTGGATGTACAACCGATGAATTGGACAGGAAACAAAAAGCATACTTTCTACTTGCTGTAGAAATGATTTATGACAGTTAATTCTGCTTGGCACATGGAAGGGAGCATTAACAGTTTCTTGTGAAAAGTGCAATATCTTGCTGCTGTTGCTATAGTCTATAATCTTTTTCGGTTGAAATGTATTTTGCTGTTGTGCATGATAAAAAGCTGGCAGAAGCGTGTTGCTTCTACCTTAAGGAAAATACTAAAATTTATTTGTCCTCTCAGTTTTTGAGAAATAGCATACTGTGTTAGCACGTTCTATGTATTTATGATCTCTGATTACCCAGCAGTAAAGATCACATTCAGCATCCATCTGGAATACTTGCATGTATTTACATTGTTTACAGAAGCCATTAAAACGATCTAGAAAGGCTTTGATTTAAGATTGCGTAGGTAACCTCAATATGGCCTTGTTGTATCTATAGTTTGTGATACAATCTTTAATTACATGATGAGATTGTGTTTTCTACAGGATCTTGCTTTAGGGTATACAGAATAGATAGTGTTCACCGAGTGAATGTTTTTTCTTTATTTCTTTTTTTTTTTTTTTTATCTTCTTCATTCTGCATGAACTCCATGCTATATATTGGACATCCTCTTTACCATGTTCTGAAATGCAGGTGATTAATTTCCTTTCTAGCATTGCTCTGCTGCTTGTTGTAGGGTTTTTTTAACCTCTCTACAAGCATCAAATGTGCAATCTTTCTTTAACTTCTAGTCATGTTAGTTCTCACTGCTACTGCCCTCTGTTGTTTTTTTGGTAACTTGTGTTAGACGTTTAATTCTTACACTCATCCTTTGTGTGTCTCCAATCCTCTGTTCTCTCATTAAAAACTACTTTTTTTTTTTTTTTTTTTTTCCTTACAACAGCCGACTTTCCTTATATGGACCAAAATTACATGAGTCATTTTCATTCTGGTTTTTAACTTTTGAATACGTTAAAATGGTTATCCTCTTTTGAAACTTTTCTTCATTGATTAAAACCACTGACTCTGTGTTATGAAGTGTTAATATCACTAGAAACAATGGCAGGGTTTTGCTACTGTGTTGACAACATGAACAATTTTGTGTTTAGCACCTGAAAGTGGAACATGGTGGTTCATAGTTAAGGAATAGTGGAATGATAAATAGATTTTCAGAGGCTTCATAATGGTGTGTTCAAATGCGGAATTACCTTTCAGTGTTTAAGCAATTGAAAAATCACGTATGCTGTAAAGATATCTTTATTTAACAAACGTAACACTGATTTTAAAAGACTGTTTGATACAGTTCTATTAAGTATTGTTTATATCGCCAGAACATTTTTTATGGCCTGTAGAATTAGAAACAGTAATTACTAAATTTTTAAAAAAGTCTACATTTTGCCTTTATATTCAGTGATTATTTTAAAAATAGATATGGGAAATTAAACACAAACTAAAGGCTTTGTAATGACCCTTGAGAGAACCTGAAATGCATCAGTATTAACAGTAAAACTGTAATGAATAAAGTTACTAAAACTAATTATTATGTATTAATGAACTTTCTATTGCCTTGTAAATAGTAGTCCCTAGTAATTTTCAGATAGTGATTATCTGAAAGCAAGTTGTCTTTTAATATGTTGGACTTGCTTATTTACAAGTAAGCTTCTAAATGATCTTCTGTGACCTGAATTTTCATAGATAGCCTTTCACATTGAGAAAACTCATGTGCTGAACAGATACTGTTAGGGGAAATGAACTTCAACAACAAACCCCCCCCACCTCCCCATGCTGATGTACTCATATGAAGTGCAACATTCAGATTGCAGGATCTTAAAGAGACCACCACACAAAATAAACAAGCTTTGGTGTTTTTTGTGCAGAAACCTATGACCTTATTTGTCTCTGTGGTGTATTCTGTGTGACAGCAAGCAGAGTGGCTAATCCATCAGGTTCAAGACCAAAATTTATCCGAACACAAATAACTGTATATTTTCTTCACAGGATAGTTATTAGATTTAGTTAATTTTGTAGCTGGATAAAATGTGAAAGGTACAATGCAAGTATTAATGTAATTATCAACACACTTTTTATTCCATTTAAAATATGACATTGTAAGTATTAACTGAAGAGCATCAGTGAAAGTATAGGTTTGCTGATAAATTAATGCTGCTTTGCAGATCATTCAGTACGACTACTTGATCTTCTTTTCAGCAGGTAGTGGAGTGACCTTTTAAGACAGCTATTTATTTGTTGGAAGTGAGGACGTATGAACTAGGACCCTTTAATAAGCCAGCACTCTCTAGGAATTTATGGGAAATTGTACTAAGCAATTGCTGGTGCCAGTCTGCGTAGTGTGAAGTTATTATTGTGGGAACATATCTGTGATAGCATAAAATAACACATTAATAAAAATATCTCTTAACAGTGAGGAAACAATCTTGTGTTAACATAGTTTCAAAGCCATACTCTGTGGACCTATGTGGATCCTGGTGGAGACTATGTCTGGTGAAGAGCCTTCTCGATGAAAACTTTTGATGGAAGAAAATGGGAGGTTTCTGCTCAGAGTAATAAAAAAAGAGACACAACACTGCAGTTTGCTATTAGTTACAATCCTTTACTGGATAGCTTGATGAAACATTAAAAAAATATGCAAGGAAATAATTTTCTTAAGTGGGACCTTTCAGAATTAGTGTTACTTCAAAACCAATCAATTTTCATGCCTGATGTTTATAACTTAAATGCAGATTGACAAATTTGACCCTTTTAAAAAGATTGCTGTAATTTAGCATCATTAACTATTTTCAGCATGATATTAATTTAGAATATGCAAGTTAGCTGAGCTTTTTGAAGATTAAATTCATTTGATGGAGGCAGTGTTGATACATGGTAATACTGGTGTAATACTATTTTATATTATTTATCAAGAGGAGATTATTTATTATAGAAAGAAATCTTAATAGAAGTAGCTTTTGATATCTGCAGCTATGTTGTAATTTGTATCAAGGCTTCTCAAAAACTGGAATATCAGAGGCCAAAAAGAATCTGTGGTATGTAACGCTAACGTAGCAATTTTTTTTTTTAACTGCTAAACTTTTATTTTGGTTTGAGAGGTAGCGAGGTTTTGACCAATCTGCCTTTAAGTGTTATGCCTTAGTACTCACCGACTCCTGGAGTGACCCTTCTAAGAACGTAGACCTAACTTTTGCTGTTTCTGGACAGGGCAGATAGGAAGGTGGCATTAACCTACTTTTGCCACTTTAGTATTATTCTTAAGTGCACTTTGATTGCTCTCTGTCTAAATAGAGCCAGCTAAACTATACCATCTGGAGATCAGAGGGTACATTTATTTGGACGTAACTGAGATGTTCCCTCCTGCTCTATAAGTATTTTAGCATAGCACTGGCTGTACTTACATTAATACAGCAGAAGCATGAGAAATTCGCTTACTATCAAGAGAGGAAAGTTTGACGATTTAACTTGTGTTTTTTAAGGTTCTGAAAACCTGTTTAGATGTGTTGGCTTAATAACGATTGGAACTTGGGCTTCATGCAGACAATCAAAATACTTTATCCAATCCTTATTGAATCAGTAGGAAAAGTTCCACTACCTAGTGGAAGTGGGACTACTTTGTCGTTATTTGATAATAAGGTGTGTCTTAAACAAACAAACAAACAAACAAAAACAAAAAAAAAACAACCAAAGGACAAAGGATTTGTAAAAAGCCTATTGTGTGTGTGTGTTGTGTACAATAAAATATCCAGGAGCCAAAAAGTGACAGTACTGTTTTAAATATGCAAATGCTACCACTTTCAGGTTCTGTGCTTTCATGTATCAGGCAGTAAATTTGGGGTGGGACGGGAGGAGGGGGAAGGTAGATTGTGATATGGGCTGTTTAATCTGCCCAGAGAAGTGTAAGAGATGTCCAGACTCTGGATTAAGCTAAGTCTAAGTCCAGAACAAGTCAATTGAAGTAATTAAAGTTTTGGATCTACGTGGCTGGGAGAGAAGCCATAATTTGTTGTACAAATTTATTTGTCAATTACTTTAAACAATAAATTTCCTGCAGAAATAATGCTGCATACTCACAAAAAAAAAAATTATTGTGAAGTATGTAAGTTCTAACTAGTGATACTATCAACTAATGATACCATCAACAAAAAAGCAGGAGCCTGAACAAAGTTCTGTAAGTGCTGTAATGTTGTCCCAAATCTGGGTTCGTTTGCCTGATGTGCAGTATGCCAATCTTACACAAAGAGCAGAGGTATTTATTTATTTAATTTCTGCACAGAGAAGGATGTTAGGGATAAATCACAAAGCTAGCACACCTGGTTACAATAGCATTACGTATTTATACAATTCAGAATAACAGTTCTGCCTTTCACTCACACCTACTTACCTACAATTGGTTAGTTCTTTTCTTATATTAGTTTAAAGATATGCTACCTCTTAAATTTACTACTCATGCTGAGTGAGTAGGGGTCTTTATCTGAGGAGGGGGTGATTTTAGCATTAGAATTGTGGTTTTCATACTATAATGAGAGCTTTCACTTTGAGAACATTAATTAGTGGAATTTTGATGACCATTCACAGGCTTTATCAATGTATGCAGCTGCAAGGACATACATGCCCTTAGTTGAGTAAATGTTTTCATGCTCCAGGTCCCTCTTTATCTCTTTGGGCTTCTTCAGCAGATTTGCTCTCCTTGAGCCTATCTTGGAGTTTCTTTGTTCTGGCAGATTTATGGCATCATCCTGCTCTTTCAGGGCCATGTCTACCATGTTACTCTTTGAGCAAGTAGGGAAAAATTCTCGTAACTGCTGTGTAGTTTAACTTTATCCTGTGCATAGTGATTCTCATTTTAGCCAGTACAAATGGGTGGAGAGTGTATATATGGTAGTTCACACGGCTTAAGTGGTGTTTGGATCAGGATTTTGTTTTAGTATATTTGCTAATACTTATGGGAAACTGATTTAATAGTACTTTAGACCTTTAAAAACATTTCTCCACTCAGCAGAGCTCCAATAGACTTTTTGAAGTAAGCTTAAGGTAGTTTGCTTTGACTACATTTGCATTTATACACTTTTCAGCAATAGTTCAGCTGTATGTGGCAACAACATTGTCTTGAACTGATTTACATTTCTTAGTACAGAAAATATTAAAGACTCAAAGTATTGTAAAGGCCATTAATACCAAAACTGATGGCTGTCAGTTCTCAGAGCAGAAAAATAAAGAATTTCAATTTCTAATTTTGTGAGTGTAATACATTTTGGGAACTATCTCTTCGGAGAGATTTTCAGAGTAGGCAGGATTTACACATTAAGGAAGAGTAATTTTCACAAAATAGTGTGAAATTTGTAGTAATTTACATCTTATGTACTTATTTAAATGATGGCATCTTGTTAAGTCTGCAGACGTAATATTTGGTGTTTTAGTTACACAATAAAGACTTTCATACCTTAAAATTAAGAATAATGTATTAAAATCTCAATGGCTGGTAAGATATTTTCAAGTCTTAATATGCGCTTTTATATCTTTGAATGTGGTCATTCCATCTTTGCCTTTAAGACTTCCTTTTTTTCCCTTAATTCTTGCAAAACTCTTATTCCATATTTCCTGTAACAAGCATTTGAATATATATGAATTAGTTGACTATACAACTTCGTGTTGGAATTTTATACACCCTACTTGACCTTGATAATTCACTTCATTGATAGAAACAGGTTCACATTATCTTGAAAATTTTCACTTATGTCTGATGTGATCCATTAGCATTATAAAATTACTTAATTGCTTCAATTTCAATATCTTTTAGCTTAGCTTTAAAAAAAACCTTAGAACTGTACAACAACTGCATTTTTATACAATTTGAGAATTTTTTTAGATTTTCAGAATAACTTGTTGCTTGGCTGAAATTTTCCATTCTTGGTTTCTACCTATAATTGAAATAATGAATAATGTTTTGGGGAACTATAAATACACACACACATACACGCACACACATATATATATACACATACATAAAATGAATATCTTATAATTCATGGTTGGACTGGTTCAATGTCCTTATCTTTCCAAAATATACAGTGACATTTAGTGTAAGGGAAAAGAAAAAAATCATTCAAGTAAAAGTACTGGTGTGACTGTCTGATTTGTATTTCCACCATTGATTACAATTGTATTTATAGGTATCTATGAATCATTAAAAATTTTTAAGCAAAGTTTGCAGTTTCTGTCATGCTTTGCTTGTCTTACAGCATAG
Source organism: Chlamydotis macqueenii (assembly GCF_036417535.1). Classification (NCBI taxonomy): domain Eukaryota; kingdom Metazoa; phylum Chordata; class Aves; order Otidiformes; family Otididae; genus Chlamydotis; species Chlamydotis macqueenii. The sequence continues at coordinate 29,329,845 of NC_141559.1, forward strand.
AATAAAAACAGCTTCTGAACTCTCATGAAGTCTATAGCTGATTACAAATGTAATTATGTGCTTAAATGGTCCTAAATTTGTTTGTCTGATGTGTTCCCACTCATTCTAGACTACAAAATTCTCTGATGATAGTTCAAGTATTCTGTTTTCTGACAAATGATTCAATAGGACAGCTTGTATTGTAATGATATCAGTTTAATGAAAGGGTAAAATACAAGAATGATTATTAAAATCTGTCAAGCTTAATTAATTGTAATCATATCTTTTTATAGCAGAGTTTCTCAAAACAAAATTAATTCTTTCCTACTGTAGTGAATAACTTACATGCAGCGGTTTTCTGTACTCTTTACTAAAAAACCCCAACCTTTTGTAATATAAACGGAACTTACTGAACAAAGTAAAAATCTAGTAAATGCATAGTAGTAAAATAGAACATACGGATCTTTAAAATTTAGGAAAATATGGCTGATATATCCAAATTCTGTTGTAAGCAATATATCTAAATTAATTTACAACATTGTGTTTATCATTCATTGAAATATTTTTTTTTTCACATGAAGGCTGAGGTGCTGTCTCATGTAACAGTGTGTTTTACATATTGATACAGGCTTTGCCGTCTGTAAACTTCTCAAATTCTAAACTGAAGAAACACTGCCTATTTTTTTTACTTGCACCTTCTAAGTTAACTTTCTGTCTCAGAGACTGGACATAATGTCATATCCTATGATTGGGTAGCCTTTGATAGCAATGAAGATACTGATCTTTCTTCATTGCCATATGTGCAGTGTGGGAGAAAACATGGTAAGAGTGCTGTATCATCAGAAGTAGTTGATGTTGCTTGTAAATATTCTCTAGAAATAGTAGTAATTGATTTTCCTCCAAATTAAAGGAAAGGCACAGGATTATACAACAAATGTTACAATTTCTGGCATACTTCCTCATAGATTTACATATCTAGTTGGGAACCTAATTGGTCTTGGTGTTTGTAGATGGAGTGGAAAAGTTGCATGTGTGTTATTAACTGTCTGTGTAACTTAAGAGGAGTTAAAATGTTTCAGCTCTCACCTGCATGAAGTATTTTAAGTAACATATGCATTAGGGCTATAAGTGAAATACTCTGATTGTATCATTCGGGTATCTTCAAAACATATTTCCCTTTGAGTTGCTGGAAATGGCTTTGAATGCCAGTTGTAAGCTCTGACATTTGTGACAGAAGGCAGTGGCTAGTCTGACAGGGATGCATATACGGATCTCATACTGTGTGTTTTTTGGTTTTTGTTTTTTTTTTTTTTTTTTCTGTATTCAAATTCAGAACTGTTGCGATCCGGTCAAGCTAAAGAGAAGATAAATTAGCACAGCTGTGTGCAAAAACACTTGGTTAAATATTATCTTTTCTTAGATTTTAAAAAATGGATTTTATGTGCTGTTGCAATTTGTATACAATTTATATAATAGTTGTGATTTAGTTTTGCTCTGAAGCTTTTAAAAATTTTTATTCCAGGTACATAATTTTAAGGACAGCATCTTTCATTTTACTATTGCAGATCAACTCCAAAGTTTTTTCTATTGTCTTTAGCCACAGGATTTTTTTTTCTTGATCTAAAACTGTTTAATTTTTTCAATTAATTCTTGGTTTTGATTGTAGAGGACAGATCTTTTTCTGAAACACAGAATACATGGTAACTTAGGTTAATATATATGTATGTTGCGATTGCATGAAGGAATTTTGCAGACGCAAAATCTCTGCGGTTGTGTAAGATGGAAATAATGTACTACAAATCAATCAACCACCAGTTATAGGTCACAAAAAACCACTAGAATGTTGTATTCTAATAGCAATCTTTCCTGTTATTGAACATAAAATACTACAGTAATTTAGCCAAATGCTGAGTTGGTATGAGATCCAAAATTACTTTAAATGACCAGCATTTACTTAAAATTGTACTTAAATACAATTTATTGTACTTTTTGTATGAGAGGAAAAGTAGTGATGATAACAGCAATGTTTTAGAAACCTTTGCATGTGCCAATACCTTGTTAGCATGTGAGACAGACTCTACTTGTTAAATGTAGCATAATTTTGGATTAATTTATTCTACTTGTGCTGCACAATTATATTTTCTATAAATTATCTCATGAAATATGATTTGGTATTGTGGGAATTTGTATTATCATGTAGCATGGGGGTACAAAAATTGTCCTTTTATTTGATGTTTAAGTATAGAGTTTTACTGTTAATTTATTTTGTTACATTTATGTTCTAACAAAACAAGCAGTGTTTTTCTGCAGGACTATCGTATTTCACAACTTCTGACCTTATTTTCTCCAAAGCAAAACAGATTCATGCAAGCTACATGTAGTCCTTAATACAAACCTTACATGACCAAAACATTTCCAAGTTATTGTCTCGGTTCAGGTAAGATTGTGCAGTATCTTTCTGTCTGCACTATGAACTCATTTGAGTGCTTTAAACTAGGGAGAAAATGCGGCAAAACCTTAACTTTCCATTAGTTTTGCTGTAAAGTGTTCAAACAAGGGAGTCCAACAACAAACTCAAAAATTTTGATAAGTAAAGCTTAATAGTAGTTTTGTGGTTATATTTGCAAATAATGAAATACACAAGTTGTTTACTTTGTAACTTACAACGTAGAGTGTGTTGGGAAGGTTGTTATTGCCCGTGACAAAGGTGCTAAGCTCCTTTAGAGAATAACAATAACGGCATACTCTTTTATAAGATCTTGGAGAGATCTCAAGCGTCCATATGCCCCCACATCCTCCCATTGACTGGTTAGTAGTCCAGTTATATTGACCTTAAAATGAAATGTATGTAAGCGTTCACTTTTGACTTCACATGAAGTTTATACACAGGTTAAGCAGTTGTTGTTATCCCTGGAAGTGTTCAAGGCCAGGCTGGATGGGGCTTTGAGCGACCTGGTCTAGTGGAAGCTGTCCTTGCCCGTGTCTAGTGTTGGAACTAAATGACCTTTAAAGGTCCCTTCCAACTCAAACCATTCTATGATTCTGTGGTATATGTGTGGACAGTTATGACATGAATTGTATTTTTTCAAGGTTTTCTGGGACCTGAGCAATATGAAATGAAAAGTTAGTTTCAGAAGAGGAAAAACAGTCCAAAGTAAGACATACCTGTTTTTCTTTCTTCACTATTAAGTGCTATAATAACCTGAATAATACAACAGGAAGATATCTGTGAAGAAATAATTGTAGTGTTCTGTGATGGCTTAATTAATTGTTTCTATGTGGTTTTGCATTGTTTAGTCTTGATGTTTGAGATCTATATGAATACACCTCAGACATAAAAGTATTTGTGGACCAAGTATGTGGATTCATGTATATGCTTGAAAACTCTTGTGTAAATGAGAAATTTGAATCTCATGGAGGAGGTTTCAGAGGCATTTCAGTGGTTATAAGTTTTGTTCAGGTAACGCATAATACTTAGGTGTGTGCTCTGAAAGGATGATGGCAGAAATAAGTGAATTTTTTTTTTATTATGTAAGCCAATATAACATGTACAGTGTATGCACTTATAGTGGGCACTGTTGCATATTCAAAGCAGATTTTCACTGAACCATAGGTCAGGTGCTGGATTTTATCATGTCCGACGTGTTTACTCCCTTTCTGAAGCACAAAATATATTTAAAAGTGTTTTTAATTTATACATACATATATCTGTGTGTGTATGTCATTCAGCTAACTAATGGCTTTCAGTTGCTAGTAACATTTTCACCACAGTGACTAAATGTGAAAAAAATTTTTAAAATTATCAGGAAATACTCAGCAGATATGAAGCTGGCAATATGCGTACACTGAAGTATAGCATAGAACAAACCTTTTCTTCTCACCTCTCTTTCCTTGTTATTTTTCCAAAGCCCTATTTTTCTCCCATTTGTATTTATCTTCAGCAGCATGAGATATTTGCCCCAGTTTTTCAGATAAAAACTACTTTTGTCTCTATCATTTAGACTATTTTTTTTTTTTTTTATTTTCTTAATAATAATGCATTCTGAAATCAGCTGGGTAAGCATGTCTGGCTTTTCTTAAATGCTTTCAGGAAGTTTATCTTCAGAAAGTTACTGGTTACCAGGTAGGTCATCAAGGCAGTTTCTTCTTTTCTCACAATTTATGTTCAACTAAAATTTGCTGTATGATTTTTACTTTGTCGATCTGAATTTTTAAATCCCAAATCCCATACTACATGTTGTAGTATGTTATATAGAACCAAGCTTTGAATACCTTATAGCTTCTAAATTTTAGCAACTTTGAAGGTACCTTTTTTTTTCCCCACCTCTGCTTTACACTTCAGAATCTTTTATTTCCTGAACATAAAGTTCATGAGGGAAAAAAAGCAATATTCAAATGAAACTGTCTAAAACCAAGTCTGCATACCTAAACTGTTTTACTTGTTTGTTTTTTTTTTTTTTTTTTTTTCCTGTAATGGTGAGCACAAATGAATGTAGATAAATGTGATGATTGCATGGGTGACTGAAAAATTATTCCATCGAGGAATATTAGTTCTTGCCATGTGTTTTGAATAGGAACTTTAAAAGCTACGTGATTTAGGAATACATTGGCTTTCAGTGAGAGTTGTTTTTTTTTTTTTTTTTTTTTGCTTAGTTTTCTTCTAACTATAGTAATTTCAGCTGATCAGGAACAGTGCTGTATACCAATGATAAATCTGAGGCACCAAGGCCAATTGGTCTCACATAACTTATGTTCACAAAGCTAAATTATTTTCCCCTAAAATATATTTATAGTAAGTTTGCGATTCTTCCTCCCTTTATTTTTTCACTACATGTACTAGTTGGCTTGTGATATTTAAGTATTCACATGTAAAAATACTTTTGATTTCTGCAATATTGAATTCAATATGCACCATGTATAGAGACAGCAGTGATGTAAATCGCAAACGGAAGGCATAATTTTTCAAAGGTAAGCATGTATGTGAAAATATCTGTAGCTGTACCACGAATGTATGGATTGACTGAATAAACATTTTGCATGTTGTCAGTTATTCATACGGCTGTGTATTTGTGCACATAGACACAAAGTATTTTGCACAACCAAGTGGTGTTAATGCTTGCCATTAATACATGGTCGAAAATCACTCCTATGTAACCAGAAAGATTTAAGCTGGCAGCTGCCACTGTGTCTGAATTACATTAAAAAAGAAAGAAAGACTGCTGTAAATGTACTGTACTGATGTGAGCACTTCCTGTTTATGGAGTTTCTAAATGTGCTGTAGGCTGTCATTGGCATATTTTTTCCCCTTGTGCTTCACAAGAGATTTCTACCTGAGAAATCAATCACACCAGCTTTGGCACATATAATGAACCACACACAGCTCTCAAGTCCTACAAAACATCAGGAATGAAAAAAATCCTATTTGGGCAAACTGCTGTTCAGTTTACTCAAGACTACAAGCTAGAAAAACCAGCAAGTTTGCAATTAATCCAAATACTGCTGGTATTCAGGGTACGTGACCTAATATTGGTAAGACTGATATTCTAGGACATTAGTAATTAACCTTGTAATTGAAAATACAGTAAATATGAAATTAATTTGAAATGAAAATACTCTAAGGATTAGAGAAAGTGTACAGATTGGATTTTTTGCCAAAGGAATGCAGATATGGTTTCCAGCTTACAATTATTTTGCATTTCTAGGAAATACCAATGCTTATTTATCTTTGCAAACTGATTCATGATGATAAGTTTTGTTTACATCATTTATAGGATTTGTACCTAATGAAGAAGCAATATGAATAGCATCTATCGATGCTGGATTTCTTCTTTTTCACCATTTAGGGCTATTGAATAAGGCTATTTCTCTAAAAATATAAGCTTTATAGATAACTATCAACAAAACACTGAAGATGCAATGTTAATATGGAAAGCATGATGTTACGTAAGTGAATACATGGCTAGTGAATAATGCTTTCACTTTACTGGCAAGATTGTCTCTCACACTGAACTACGACACCAGTTTAGTGGTGATATGTGGATGGAAGGGCAAGTGGTAGAATGCATCTCTAAAGGACACATTCACATAGCATCCTCTTTTGTGGTTGGTGCATGATTGTGTAAAGGCAAGGGTACTTGGTGGCACACCAGTCACTTTGTTGAACAGAGACTTGGTATCCTCTGTAGCTTTTTTGCATTCACTTCTCTTTGTTTAGTCCTTAAGTGCTCGTATGTCATGAGAATCATCTGCAACTCAGTGGTTTCCTTCACGCTCGATTTTCACTCTGCTTGACAATTGTGGCAGTTGTGCTTTATCCACTGACTTGCAGGCCAGTTGCCTGTTCCGTCTATGTAAATTAAGTGTATCCGACCACCATTTTATCTGCCATCTACACCTTGCGCTGAAAAGAGGGAGATATTCAGAAATACCTTCTGAATGACACCACAGTGTCATGCTCAGATCTGATTGCACACCCGATCAGTCAGAATGAGAGCTGTTGCCCTTAGCACCTTTTTATGTTTTCTGTGCTGAACTGCATGAATAAGCTGGAGCTATTAATTAAAAGAAGACTTTTTAAATACCCCACCATACTTTGAGGTCTATGTTCTGAGACTTTTTGGGAGTATGTGTGCTGATAGTAGTTACAGAGATTCAAGGTACCACGTTACCATGTACCATGTAAGTTTTTAACATTAAAAACTCTTGTCTGATTTTTCTGAAAAACATTGAGGATATTACTCAGAAGGTGATACTTGTTCTTTCTATATTTACCTGCTGGGGATACAGTCTTAACTCCTCTGTCCTTTGCTGTTGACAGATGTTAATTTTGAAATAGCTTTTCAGCTCACCTGTCAGCTCCTTACTAGCAAGTCACCTGGAATGTACACCTGGAAGCCTGATGTTTGTCCTCTTCTTTTGAACATAGCTGTGCATCTCATTAGATGCCTCTGTTCTAAACACTGTCATCAGAGATCACGCAGTACAATTTGCTTTGCTGCTATCAATCCAAGCCTTTTATTAGCTTCCTGTTGTACAAACCTGCTTCAGTACAAAGCTAAATCTCCATTGTTACGCGAGTCTATAGTAGTTTACCCTCCACAAAAAAAAAACCAAAAACCAACCAACCAAACAAAAAAAACCACGAAAACCCAAACCAAACCAAACCAAAACAAAAACAACAACAAAAAAAAAAAACCTAAAAAAAAAGGGAGGTAAGGAGATTTCCAGCAGAATTACACTTCCAGACCATAACGAAAAAGAGGAGGGCAATCCATATTGGGCTTGGACCAATGATGTCTCATGTTACTCTGAAATCAGTTACAGCAAAAAAGCGTTTTTTACCTCCAGACAGATTTCACACCAGGAAAGACCTGATTCAGCACTTAAATGCTCATTTTATCCCAATGGTGAAATCCCTACAGTACTGAAAATGAAAGTTTTAAAAAAAAAAAATTTGGTGTGTGTAAGGACAAGTAGCATTTGGAACCTTCATCTCCTTGATGTTTACTTTTTGTGAAAAAGCAAGATTCTTGTATTCCTGACCCTGCTGATTATCAGGTAACTTTTAAAAAATACATCTTTAAAAAGAAAGTAAAGAAGATAAAAAATGACTGAGAATTTTGCAAGTTGTATTATTTTATTTTTTTCCAAATGAGCAATATGTTTTGAAGAATTATTTGTATTTAGTGAAAAAGAGAACTAACCAATGAAAAAGAGAGCTAGGTACTGAGTATGCCCAAATAAACATAACTACACTTTTTGTTCCCAAATTAGCATTTTTGAAATTATGAATGTAAAGGCAAAATCTATCAGGTTTGACATTTTTTTGTCATATAAAACAGAACATATTTTACTCACAGTGGTATTAAATCTGAGCTTTTCTGTGCAGTTCAAAGGAAAACTTATGCTTATGAAGTTATGTGAATGTTAGAGAAGAAATGGCAAAAAAAAAAAAAATGGTGGTGAATTAGACATTTTACCAGTTGTTTTTTTGGAATAACAAGTTCTGAGGCTTTTCAGCTTTCCTACTTATATTTTTGTTGCATAGTCTTTCTACTCTGTCACATCTTCCCTATCCCTACTTCAAAATAATAATCCCTTTAAAATATGTTATTTGCTACTTGCTTAATGTGCCATAGAGTCTTATAACATATTGTAACCTGGTTCTGTCTAAATCATCAGCTACTGAAGGGAAGCATTTAAGAACATGATTAATTCGAAGCATTGCAAAGTTCCATTGCCAGGCCCTCATGTTTATGCTGAATCACAGCTGAAAGCAAAATATATTATAATCTGATTATATTCACAAATGAATAGCCTATTGTTTTTGAAATATAGAAACTTAAATTGTTAGCTCTTCTGCCTTAACTTTCAAGAGAATCATGCTCATTCATCATTGGTGCTATTTGAATACTTAAATCTAATTTGAGTCAAGTATAGAGTACAAAGGCATAGTTTAAAATGCTGAAATGTGAGAAATGGGATTAGAAAGTGGATGAGTTAGGAAGGTAAAATAAAGATCACAGTAACTGGATAATTAACGATTTTTGAAAACCTAGAGCATCATGTATATTTACAATAACCCACTGTATCCCTTTTAGCTGTAAGAAGAGTCTTAAAACTAGCACAAATTTTAACCTCTATATTCAGCATAAAGATCTCTTTCCTGTAAAGACTAAGCGGCTATAAAAAAGTAAATCTGGTGGTTCAGTGTGTTTTGTCCCTCTCCATTTGCCACACTTAAGTAAATGCTCTGTCATTTAGGTGCTAAATTTGTGCTACACTGCTGATGTCTGAGGGTTTTCATTTTCTGATCATTAAAAACATGACCATTGCTCCCTTTCATACCTGGTTTTCCTATCCACAGAAATCAAGGTGATGGCTTGTGCCCAGTCACATTAGGATGAGGAATCAGTGTGCCAGGTAAGGAATGTGTTTTGACCCTGAAGTGTAGAAACACATGTATGCCACCCAAAGTGTGGACGTTTCTGGAATGAGTTCTTCTTTGTATTAGTAATTCAGCTCTCTGTTGTACTGCAGTATAACGTTTTACTAGCTTTCGTATGCTTGTATGTGTAACAAAATATCCCTTGTTGGAATATTGACTTTTAGATCTAGCAGCTAGGATCCTATTATTTCAGCTAAGAATCCACTCTGCTAGGCTGTATTTTTTGTTCTGATGCCAAAGTTAGAAAAAGCCACAGTAAAGTTTACTTCCCTTTACAGCACAGTTTCATGATTAGCATTTAAGTGTCCTCTTTAGGTCTAGATGAAATTACCTCCTGTTTTATTTCTTTGTTACAGATTCTCTATAATAAATCAAGCATTTAGATTTTAGTATAGAATAATCTTTCTGTAATTTTAAGTTATGGCCACAAATAGCCCGACACACAATTCAATGTGTTTTTCATAAAGTAATTTTAAGGAGAAGAGAAGAAACCGAGCAAAGTTTACCAGTCCTGCAGAACACACCAGTGGCTAGCATTATAACCTGTCCTTTTCTTTGAAAAGTTATTGGTCAAGAGCAGATAATTTTGCAGCCAGAAGATGCATCTAGGGACTTGTTAAATTTTATAGGAACATACTTCCACACATCTACTCAAAGAGAAGCTTCACTAGGTCATAATCCCACCTCCATTTGTAGAAAATAATTAATTATGGTGTTTTCAACTACACTGACAATGATAAAGTATAATACCCCATTGTCTGATTTAAGTCTTGGTAATTTTATGCCCTGCTTTTGGTTTTACAGAATCCTTGATACTGCTTTCTGCTTACAATATTTATAAATGTTCTATTATTCATTCAAGTTCAAATGTTCTATTATTAATATTGTGGGTTGTTTTACACAATAAAATCAACTATTAAATGTTTTCCCTTTTCTGTACATGTTACTTTATAACATTCTGTAGAAGGAAAAATATGTCATGACTTTTATTTATATAAAGATATAAAATTTAGCTAAGAAATAAAAAGATGATTAAAGTGTTCTACCATTCATTCTCTATCAGATTCTTTGTTAGCAAATATATTATGTGACCATCTGAGAATCCTCATAAAAGGCAAAAGGATGCATTTTGCCAAATAGATGAGCTGCTGGGATAGATTTTTCTAAGTATTGCTAAAATGGAAATAAGTGAGTTCCCTCAGGTGTTAATCAGCCAAACTAAAGTGCTCACTTATATTATTATGGCAATTAATTGTAGATATATTTAGATATGACACTTGTTTAATAAATGGCAGAACAGTACACTGAAGATACTTCATGTTTGCAGGCCTGTATAATAAAACCAGTAGCTAGCAAAGCTTGATGATTCCTGTCTTAATTTTGAAAATTTTTACTTAGCTTTTCAGGACAATGGAGCATACACATTTAACTAACGTGTGCATACACATAGATATCAGATTCTGCTGGTTGATTGAAGTAGGCTGCTAAGAAGTTCTGAGCCTTAATGTATAAATCTCTTTAAGTTAAAAACATGCCTAAAGAATTAAAAAGAGTAAAATGTCTGCAGTTAACATTATAAAATTTCAATATTGGGAAATATTCAATATTATTAAAATATTTCAAGATTTTAAAGTATTTTTCACAAGAGGTCATCTCAGGATTACTGGTTTTTGTTCTATCTTCATTAAGGTTTTTGTATACAAACTTATTGTAAGGGGAAAAAAAAAAGTTGCATAAAAGTTGTGAGTAGCAGAAGAATATAAATAAGGAAAGACACGTGCTTCTGAATCAGCTTCACCCTTACCAACAGCATCGATTCTAGTTTTTTTGGAAAGAACTTATTGAGTTTGTAGAGTCATGGCTTTAGCCAATTGCTTAGACTTCTTTCTCCTGATCCTAGGGCTTCTTCGTCCTGTGTTTTATTTTTTTTTTTTTTTTAAGGATTTGTTTTATTTTTTTATTTTTTTTTTTAGTCGTCAGTTTGTGGGGGTTTTGTTTTTTTTTTTTTGTTTTTTTTTTTTTTTTGCTGTTTAGAAGCCACTTTTAATGTCATCTACCAATTCTTGTGACAAATTCTATACATATGGCACTGGATATTGGAAGTCCTGTGGTATTGCTGTTGTCATGTAGATCTAAAGGCAGAGAGTTAAAGGTCCATTAACGTCCTCATTCAGGAAATCATCCCTGTTCAGTTAAGCTCATATTCACTTAGCACTGAAGTTGAGATTTGAGAATGTATGCGCAATTGAGTGCCTGCCTGATTCTTTTCCTGAATAATAGTGATATGCTGGCATCTCAGTGCATGCATCTTCAGCAATTTTCTGTTGGATACCTGGAGTACCAGGGGCACTTAGTGAACAATCCAGACCGAATGGAATTGTTATGTTTGTGAGCAGCAGGCCTCAAGGACATCACTGAAGCCGCTTGTGAGAAAGTACTGAAGCTGCCTGTAAGAAAGTACTGAAGCCACCTGTGAGAAAATAATGAGGCCGCCTGTGAGAAAGTAATGAAGCTTCCTGTGAGAAAGTAAACGAAGCAACCTTGAGAAGAAGGAAAACAGCTGGCATACGTGACTGGGGGCTGAACGTGAAGCAGGGTGCAGGTGGAGAGAGCCGTGCGCGTGAACAAAGAGACTTAACGAATCATATTTTAGCTAGGAGCGCGTGCATGATATAGTTAACCAATTAGTAGAGAGCTTGCGCATGATACGGAATTAGAAGGGCTATATTAACCGGGATGTATCAACAATAAATTGGCATTTGCTTGATCATATTGGTCGTCAGCAGTGTCCGTTACTTCCGCGTCAACAATTTTCCTTTTGTAGTTTGGGACTCACATTATATTAATACAAGCAGAGTTTTAAGTCATTGGGACTTATTCATGTCCTTATGTGTTTCCTTGAATTAGATGCAGGAAACGGGAATAAAAAAAATTTCTGATGTTAGACTCAGTGGAAATGACTGTTTGGGTATTGTACATTGCTACAACGTATGATAGATGCATATTATAAGGAGCAAGAAATGTTTTCTTTCACAGAAATTCAAATAAATTATTTTTGTGTTGTTAGTATAATATTAAATAATTTTAAGAGTGAAGGTACAAACATTAAAATGAAATTTGGAGGATTTTTGTCTTCAATGTCTTTGATCTTTTATGATTCTTGTAGTAGGTGTTTACTTTTGCAACTGTTACATAATTGTTCTCTATAAAATATGCAAGTTGAGAAATATGACTAAGTTGATGTTTCTGTAATAACCATTTTTTAATTTTAAAGAGTTTTATTATTTAATGTTTTATTAATATAACTTGTATTCTTAATTTTAAAATATAATCTAAAACTTGCTTGATATGTAGAAAGAATACTCTGAAAATGACTGTAGATCACTTGTTCTAATGTTAATAGGACTCAAATTAAAACTATAAAAAAATTTTTAATGAGTTATTTTTTAAAAGACTAACATTTCTCTGTGCTCTGTCAAAGTGTCAAAGAAAATACTAAAAAACTACAGAAACTAGTATCTGTCTTTTCAACAACAGAAAGAACAGTAGCAATTGTCATGGTAAGAAAACTTCCAAGGTTAGTGTAATTCCTTTATTGTTTTTAAACTATTGAATGAAAAAGGGTTGATGGGGCTGAATTCTTGTGCATTGCAGCTCAGCTGAAATAAACAATTATTCTTGAGGAAAGTCTAACATTTTTTTTTGTTGTTGTCTACATAATAATATCTGTGAGAATAATGTATGAAACTGCAAAGTACTTCTAAAAATACTTTGGTTTTCATTTTTTTGTAATATTAGTTTGTTTTTTTTTTACCACTCTTGCACCCTGATAAAGTTTTTAGAACAGTGTGATCATAAGGTGCCTTTCCTACCAATTACAATTTATTTAGAATGCAACATTGCACTTACGTGGTTGTACCTTCTGGTATGCCATCACATTTGTTAGCTAAGCATGTTATTGGCTTCCATTCTGCAGTCTTTTAATCTGTCTCCATTTAATCTCTACAGATTGCCTCAGCATCTTCTCAATATGGAATTCTCTTTACTTCTAATGCTTACAAATTGTCTACCTGTTTTAGAAGGTTGAAATACATTAGGCACTTTTATATTCTGTGCTATCAGCAGTCCTGGATAGCGAATATGAAAAGGTAATAGTGGGTAGATTATTAGCTCTGAGGAATCATAAGAAGCTATTAGTACATCTGAGACTTGGATGAGTTGTGAATGTCTAGGTCACAGGAAACTCTCAAGTTTCTAGGGAAGACTTTATGAGCAAGAGCCATTGGTTTTGGTTCTGTGGGCCCCAACTATTCTCCTAAAAGGAACAGGAAGAAATGTAGCAGGGCGGAGTAGGACCATCTTGGGGAAATGAAAGTTTTTGAATCTATCAGCTGCTTATTGTCTGAAACAATGTCTTGAGTATCTGTTGTGAAGTTATTTGCCCAGTTATTCTAATAAACAGTAGTACTGAAATTTTGGTCAGAAAATAAAGATAGCTCTGGTAATTTGACTCAAATATCAGTTAGAGTCCAAATGTATGCTCTAGCTGCATACAATAGCAATGGCACTATTGCTATTTTTTCCTTTAAATACATCAATAGTTAGATCTCATCACTCATGAAAACTGTGTATTTTTATCCAAATATTTACCAGGAATGAAACCGATTTCTGCTTTGAGATTTTGATTGTTACTGTGAAAGTGAGAAACAAAGTCACTTTAGAATGATGACAAATACCTTGGCCTTTTTTTTTTTTTTTTTTTTAGGGTAAAAACCCTGTATATTTTGAATAAACCAACAGAAACACATTTGTCTCTTAGCTGTCATACCTGTTTGCTAGCCAACAAATTGAAATATTGTCTTCCTTTTTGAATAATTTTGGATATGGCTGCTTCAGTATACTCACTTTATTAATCAGAAAAAATGTTATTTTACTGCACGAGAAACAATGAGTCACTTTCTTGTGTCATATTTTATTATCGATTGAATTTTCTAGGGGTGACAAATTTTAGTAGGTTTTTTTGTATACTAAACCTTTAACAGACAGCTTACTTCTATTTATATTTTGAACAGCTGCTTGAAAATGAAATGGTGTACTGGGTTTGTGTGGCAAGGTTTTGGTAGTGGGAGGAGCTACAGAGGAGGGTTCTATGAGAAGCTGCTAGAAGCTTCCACCATGTCCAACAGAGCCAATGCCACTGGCTCGAAGATGGACCCACCGCTGGCCAAGGCTGAACCCATCGACAACAGTGGTAATGCCTCTGTGATAATGTATTTAAGAAGGAGAAAAAGCTGCTGCACAACAGTAGCTGGAAGAGAGGAGTAAGAATATGTGAAAGGAAGGACTCTGCAGATGCCAAGGTCAATGAAGAAGGAGGGGGAGCAGTAATGCTGCTCCTGACAGAGATTCCCCTGCAGCCTGTGGTGCAGCCCATGGTGAGGCAGGTTGCCCCGCTGCAGCCCATGGAGGCCCACGGAGGGGCAGAGATCCACCTGCAGCCCACAGAGGGCCCCATGCCAGAGCAGCTGGATGCCCGAAGGAGGCTGTGGCCCCTGCTGGAGCAGGCTCCTGGCAGGACCTGTGGATCTGTGGGGAGAGGAGCCCAGGCTCGAGCAGGTTTGCTGGCAGGACTTGTGACCCCATGGGTGACCCACGCTGGAGCAATCTGTTCTTGAAGGACTGCACCCTGTGGAAGGGACCAATGGTGGAGCAGTTTGTGAAGAACTGCAGCCCATGGGAAGGACTCAAGTTGGAGAAGTTCATGAAGGACTGTCTCATGTGGGAGGGACCCCACACTGGAGCAGGGGGAGAGTGTGAGGAATCCTCCCTCTGTGGAGGAAGGAGCAGCAGAGACAATGTATGATGAACTGACCGCAACCCCACTGTGCTGCTGGGTGAAGGAGGTAGAGGAAATCAGGAGTGAAGTTGAACACGGGAAGAAGGTAGGAGTAGGGAGGAAGGTGTTTTAAGATTTGACTTTACTTTCTCATTACTCTACTCTGATTTGATTGGCAATAAATTAAATTAATTTCCTCAAGTAGAGTCTGTTTTGTCTGTGATTGTAATTGGCGAGTGATCTCCCTGTCCTTGTCCTGACCTATGAGCCTTTTCTATTTTTCTCTCTTCTGTCCAGGTGAGGAGAGGGGATGATAGAGCGGCTTGATGGGCACCTGGCATCCAGTCAAGGTCAAACCTGCTGTATCTGACCATATGCAGTGGATAATTTTGTTGGTATTACTGCCACCTCA
Organism: Chlamydotis macqueenii; assembly: GCF_036417535.1. Classification (NCBI taxonomy): domain Eukaryota; kingdom Metazoa; phylum Chordata; class Aves; order Otidiformes; family Otididae; genus Chlamydotis; species Chlamydotis macqueenii. The sequence goes on from NC_141559.1 coordinate 29,345,019, forward strand.
TAGTGTATCAGATCTATATAATGAAGTTCAGTGTTGCAACAATAATATTTTGTAATAAAATCACATTTAAAACCCAATGTAAATAAATAAACAAACCACTATAATAGTAACAGTTTATGTATATATGTTAGTACTCCTCATTGATAAATTATTCTTTATTACATTATTTTGTGGAGGAATGGATACATAAAGGTTGAGAAATAATACTTCAGAACATTATTTCACTGTGTCATTATTGGTATGCATATACAAAAATAAATTAATAAAAGATTATTCTTGTTCCTTTGAAGGGCCAGTGGAGCAAATAATGCCAAGTGTACTTAATATAGTGCAAAATTGCTTTATGATGTATCAAAATATTTTCTAAATCTCCTTTTTAATTTGGCATAATATCTGCTTCAAACGTGAGCCTTGTGTTTTTGTTTTTAAAAAAAAAAACAAGTGATCTCCTGCATATTCTTCTATATTATGAAAATTTTTAACCCCTCGTAGCCTTTGAGGATAATACATGGAAGTGTTATTCCTTGTTTTCAGCCAAGTAATGTAGACGAGTCTTATAACAAGTGTGGGGATCTGTGCTGCAGGGCCTTCACTGAGCAAATAGTATCTGCATTGTAGCAGTAATCTTTGTGTAAGATTATACATGAGGCCATGTTTGTAGGAAAAGGAAAATTATTTTTGTGAGAACAACAGATATATATATGCGCATGAGGAGAGATGAGGAGGGGAACAAAAGCTTTTGGGATCTTGAGCCCTTCTTCAGATGATGTTTAAAGAAAAATTTTCCCAGGATGGTCACATTAAGAAGGACTTTTGTACCTGAAAACTCACCTCATTTCACCAGTTTAAAAGAACTACTCTGGTAAAAGGAGCTGTTCGTATGAATTTTGTGTCCCCAACAGAATGCTAATCCAATTGAGTGCATAGGCTACTGTAATGAATAGGGTTACTCATAAAGTGAAGCCCACGGAAGGCCTCTTTTGGATAGGACTTCAGAATCTGCATGCTGTTCTTTTCCAATACTCTACTTCTAAGTTTAATCAGTTGCAAATTTTTTTTTTTGTAAATCAAGTTGAATTCTGAAACCAATTCACCTCCTTCTTGGATATGTCATAGGCATACCTGCATCTACTAACTTACAGGGCAAGTTAGACAATTATAATCTAGCTTAAAACTGGAGGTAATCTGTAGAAAAGAGAATAGATTTGTGACTGTTCAATGTGTCAAACCTGTGTCTATGGAAACATGCATGCTTTTTTATCTCTATGTCTATTTTGGAGCTATTTAGAGAGGACAGTTCTTTTCACAGTACTTCCAGCAAACTAAAGTTTAATCCAGTTATTAAAATCTACCATGGATAAGAAGAAAGTTTTTGTAAAGTATGAACTATAAAATAAGCTGAAGTTGGCAGGTTTAATCCACTATGAAGCTGTAATCATGTAAACTGCTGGTAGCCTGCCCTTAAGCTGTTCGTAGCATGCAGTTCTCTCAAAGAGGACTTAATTAAAGACAGTATTTTTTTTTTTTTTTTTTTTTTTTTTTTTTTTTTTTTTTTTTGGACCACTAATACACCAGTATAGTGTGCTGCTGATTCTGTCCTTTACTTAATATTTCAATTTCTGTGCACCTGAAATGTGCTAAAATAGATTAACAAGGATTGCTTGGATTTAAAAAAAAAAGTAAAATAAGTTATTTAAGAAGTGTTAAAACATTTAAATCCATACAGTTATTTTTGTTTCAATGATGTGGATACATTTTATAGCTTATATGTCTAAATGTCTGTTAAGTCTGCATCACACAATATGAAGATGTATTAATAGTCTGAAGATACATATTTTAATTTCTGCTAGTTTATATGAGGCTGATGCTTTAGAAGATATTCATGTTTTTGGGAGGTAGGGAATATGCTTTTCACTTGTCTTTCACAGTATCTTCCCTGATTCCTTTTCTATGAAACAGAAAAGGAGGGAAAAAAAAATCTAAATCCAAATCCTCCTCTCTATCCTTGATTGTCTAAAACTTACAAGAAATGGAAAAGAAAATTAACAGAATTCAATAGTGACTTTCTGTATATGTTGTAGGTCATAAACCTTAAAAGCATTTACAAGGTGTTATACCTAATTTATAATTATTTCCTTATTTCTTAACTTTTAGAAGTCTCTGTAAACTGAATGATAAAAACTGCGTTGTATTGTATTGTCCTTCAAAATTAAATGTCTGGCCTGATGTTATTTGTATGTACCTGTTCTTATTTTGATAACACACAATTTTATATTTTCACCAACACTTAAATCTTTATCTTAATGTATTTGAAGTGTTGCATCTCTCACTGCTGGAAGTCTGCCTTCAGGGAAATGTGAAATAAACATCTGAGTGATCTAACTGTATGGTAAGACTGACACTATCAAACATGTGCATTAGTCCTAATAACGCTTTTTTTAATGCTAAAATCTTTTCTGGAGAAAGCCATCTAGAAATCCAGATAATTGAAATAGGGATCCCAGCTGCACAGAAATGTCTCAAAGCTTTGTATTATCTTTCTGACAAATCCTCTGGTAGGATTTCTGTCATCATGTCTGGTAGGATTTCTTTAGCTGTCATTTTTTCATTGTTTTTGGTTGACGTTATCTTATAACTACTTTAGTAGAAACTATCAACATAACTGTAGTTATAACAGTGTCTGATGTAACAAGACTGTAATTAGTATTTGAAAATACTGTCAATACTTTTTTTTTATTTTTTTTTTTTTAACTGTAGTGGAAAAATAACATTCTTGATACTACTTTATGGAGCTAGCAGCCTGATTTGAATTAAGCAACAGTAGTAACGAAGTACTCTAGAGGATACTCTGAATTCCTAGCAGAGTTTTAAGTCCATGAAAATGCAGAACAACATAGTTTTGCAGAATTCTGATTTTTAGAGTGCTTGATTAAATTAGGAAACATGCTAAATGCTCTGTCTTTTGCAAATAAATAAGGGATAAAATGAAAAAAAAAATGCCAGAAGAAATTATCAGAAACAAAGCAAAGGCTGATAAAGGGTTTTAAAGGAGAAAGAGAGGAGAGTCTCTAGTGAGGAAATATTCTAGTATTAGAATAGCTTAGTGTAAGACTCAACCTTAGAAGCACAGAGGGGAAGAATCAATGATGGAGTCATAGGGTTGAAATGAGATTGGAGGAAAAGAGACAAAGGAAGTCAGGAAAAGAAAATGAACTTTATTTACTAAAAACCAGGAAGGAAGCAAGTGATGAAAAACAAACAAAAAGTTACATGATTTTAGTAGCAGTGTTTGGATCATAATTAATCATGAATCTGAAAGAAGGCAAGCGTAGGAATGGTGCTAATCATGATTGAGAACACAAATAGAATGTAAAAGATCATTGAATTTTTTTTGTTATTTGGAATTTGTGCTGTGTTAATAATGGAGAAACAGAATGCCAAGCACTGTTTTTTAAAATACTTTTCCTGTGCCAATATAGGAAGTTTTTAACCATTGTAAGTGTGAAATGTGCATGTGCAAAATGAGAATAAATACAATTCTGGAAACACTAAGGTTTTTTTTTTTAGTGTTGTTGCTACTTTTATCATATTAGTAAAATCTCTATTTTATTAAAAATAACTGTTTTGTAACTTTATTTCATTTTCAAGTTATGAATGCACATGAAAAGTTAAAGTATTAAAACCAGGGAGAATAGAAAATCTATAGCATTATGAGTGATTTAGTAACAGGATTGCTGCTACCTCTGTTCTTTCTGCAAGCATATCTTGCATAAGCAGTTAAGTGGTTTCTATTTAAAGGCTAAATAATTTTTAGTATATTGTCAGAATTAGTGCTTTTATACTGAATCGTTAATAGAACCACTCTGGAGCCGTATAAAAACTAGTGTGCATCACGTGCCCCAGTTAATTGAAGAGCTAAGACTTGCTGTCCTTTCTGGACATTTCCCTCTGTTTTCCTTCCCTGTGATTCTGTGGAATAAAGGCATGTATTCTAGGAGAGAGACATCTACATTTCAGGCTGAATTATATATGTAAGTTGTTTGTGGTTTTTTTTTTGTTTTTGTTTTGCTTTGGTTTTTTTTTTTTTTCCCTTTCTTCCTTCCACTGTTCTTAACTATCACTTTCCACTTGAGAGCAAGTACTCCGTCAGGCTGGTGTGTTGTGCCCTGAGGAGTGTCCCAGATTCACTGTGTATTGCTTTTCGGTTGCAGAGTGCACTTTGTTGTCTACTCTTTCTCTGTTATTTTGTATTAAAGGTATATTCCTGCCCTCTTCAAGAAAAGCAGTCCCATTAAAATACCATTTAAACTGGCTGTTTGAGGCTTAAAATTTTGTTAGGTAGAGATAATAAAAATTTCCATTGTCTGGCATTTATGATACTGGTAATTTCTTGAGACTACAGTGCTTTGAAAACACATATTATATAAGCACTAGAACAATAGTAAAGCCAAGTGTAACTGAGGTTTTCTGCTTGCTAAGATATTTAGCTGCTGGAAATTTTTACATGATTTCATGTGGGATTTTAAAATTCATTTTAAGAGATAAATTACTCCATTTACTTTACAATAGGTAGCTATTATTTTATGCTCATCTGATGCTGTGATACCATATGGCAATGGAGATCTGTGAGCCTCTAAATGCTTTACATTTATTTTTGTCATCTTGTAGTAAATTATATTTCTGGAAAGTAGCACTTTTTATGTAGCTAATATGATTGTGTTTGGATACTGTCATTTCTTTCCAAACTTTGTTTTTGAAAAGTCCATGCTCAGTTTGGTTTTGGGAAATTGTGTGTGTTAATCCTGTTATATAAAAATTTTATGTGTTTTCCCACACACTCAGTGTTTCATGCTCAAAGAGTGTCCTTGGTCAGTGCTATTGATGGTATTAGTTTTATACATGTTATCTTTGTGATAAAATGCAACTTTTTATTTTTTTTATTTTTTGTCTTTTTACAGTAGCATCTTTGGACACAGTCTTCTGCAAAAATGCAGTTATTATATGCAATGAGGATTAAAAAAAGGCCAACTCTGGATTTGAGTATCTCTCAATGTTAATGTTAATTCAGGACCAAGGTATTTTAATTTGTATTTAAGATTAATTCTGTTTTATGAAGTTGATTTCTGAGTTGTAGAAGTTAATATGTCAGATTTAGAATGAGATATTTATACTTGAAGGGATAAATATGTTATTTAAACATGATTTTTTTTCAGCTCTTATATTCTCTTAGTAACAAATGTACTTTATTGTAACTGACACATAGCATCAACAGTGTCCCAAAAGCCCCTTGCTGTCTTTACAATCCAGACCATGAAAAGCTAACCTGCTGTGTAGATGGCCAGCCATGAATGCCAGCTTTATGATTCTCATACCTACCTGCTGTTTAAAGTTTAACTTCGGTAATGTAAAATATTTTGTGTCATGTTGATTAATTGAAAGATATCAGCTGATAAAATCACTACACCGAAGTCTGAAATTTCATACCTTCTGTTTTGCTTGACGATGAATTCTTAAGAAATAACGTGATACAGCAGCTTTCTACTGGTGTCATTCTTGTATGTACAAAAAAGGTGGATTAATTTCCTGTTAACTAACGCTTTGTAAGAAGTACCAATCATGCAGAAATAGAGAACTCCCAGGCTTTTAAAATGCAGGTGGATTAAATACTGCTGTTTCTTCTGTAAGTATAGAACCTGGCCTTACCATGACATTGGTACAATCTGTGTGCTTGGGAAACAGTGAATAAACAGGTTTTGAGACATGTCTGAACCACTGCATACCTGAGTAAAGTGAGAAAATGACAAGGGAAGAAAAGTTTCCTAGTTCAGTAAAAGCTGAAATCAAACTTTAAGCAAGCTAGGTATAGTCTTTTGTACCAGTGGACTATCAAAACTGTTTGTGCGTAATACAGTAACAATGATATATATCCTTAGGTATGTTTGCTTCATTGCATGAAGTTACACCACAGAATCAGCAATCTGTATGCATAGTAATTTTAATACAACTTAGCCAACTTCTATAGCTGTAACCATTGCCAACAACTGTAGAAGAAAAGACTAGTCTCTCTTTTAAAGTGATGTAATCATGTAATATCTGCCTTTCCAGATTTTTATTTAGCTGAAAAGTTTGTGAGAGATCTCAATAATTATCATTGCTTATTTTGGTCAGTTGTAACTTCTAGCCATTCTAATATTTACATTTTTTTTTCCCCAGTACCTGTTTTAATGCTTCATTTCTATGAAAATGGAGATAGAAGAAGAAGCTACTATCTCATGTGAGGAGAGGAATATCATGCTCAGTAAGGTGGCCTTTTTTTTAGAGGTAAGCCTTAGATTTCACTTCTGAGGAGGAGTTTGTTTCTGGTCTTTTAATACTTCTTGAAAGTATCAAAGAAAATAGTCAGATTCTTCCACTCCTCCCTAATGTATCCTTGTTGTAGAAGTTTGTGTGTGTGTTGATAAACCTCTGAAAATTTTGGTTTCTTTCAGGTGTGGTTACAGTGTCTTCTTTTCATACTTTTTAATTTAATTTTTTTTTTTTTACATTATTGTCTCTTGTAGTTTTTAGCCATTATAATATTCCTCCTTTATGTACTTTTTAAATAACAGATTGTCTTGTTTTAAATATTCTTTAAATATTCTGAGTTTAGTACTCTGCAAGAAGATGAACTATTTAGGGATAAATATTTTTAAAGGGAAATTGAACTGTATTGATTTGAAAATAAAATGTCACCAGAGTCTTTTCCAACCATGTTATTTATCATGAAAAAAAAAAAAATTAAGGACCTACTCTTCAGTTAGTGTTTCTTTTTTGTTATGTCATCTTATTCTTAGCAAGAAAGTTATAGTTAGAAACCATTGATTGTTAATAGCAGTTTTGGATTTGATTTGTGAAATCCTATTACAGAATGTAGTATAACTATGTAAGAAAGACTTTTATATAAGCTGTATGCATCAAAAATCAGGGAAGGAAAAATGGGTGTATTTAATCCTACTTAAACCTTCAAAGAGCATAATTTGCAGAAATTAAATTTATATTTAGGTGGTTGCAATCTAATGTATATGAGAAAATAAAAAAAAATTATTATTGCCTTAATAACACTAAAAATAACATGTTTTATGATCATTTCAGTCACCATGAGTTTCTCAACTGTTAGGGCTAAACCATCATTTTTTTCATACCAATCTGAGAAGCCAAGTCCTGGCAATATGGACCAATTAAAGACTACATGGAAGAAATGTTCCTTACTGACTACCACTCTTATGTGCTGTATCTTGATCAAAACAGTAAGAAATTCATGTTCCTAGTTCCCAGGTAGTTACAAAACAGCTGGACTCTACCTTATTGTCATGGAACAAGAAGCAAATTTTTATTCTTTATGAACCTTTCTCTCTGCTTCTTATCTAAAGACCATTTTACTAGTAAGTATTAATCATTTCGGCACTTACTAATCAGTTGTCAGAGAATCAATTGAAAGCTACAATAAAAGGTACTATTTATTTTTGTCCAGTTTTCAGCTGTTCTTTCGGGTAAGTAGAGTGAAAAGAAGCACCCATGTGAATTTAAAAATGTAGTTGTGAAAACTAGGGTTATACTTTTTGAATGGAATATGACAAATTAATAATCAACTATATAAACCTCTTTTTTTTTTTTTCAGTATTTTTCAAAATGTTCAGTCATGATATTTTTTCTTTCTGGACAATACTTTCTCTGAGATCTGATTTTGCTTTCCATATCTTTATAAAAACTTTCTGATCTGAACATCAGTACATGAAAAGGAAGTGAATAATAACGATCTCTTTCTGTACTTAAATGGATGCCAGTCTTTATGGAAAAAAAAATCTGCTGCAACATTTATAGCACTGAGAATTTGGCATGGGCCTCTAGCATCCAGCTGCTTGAGTTCCTCACATCTTGCTGTTTAGAAAGTCAATTTCTTTTTTACAGAACTTATGTTCTTATACAGATAAATTTGAGACTATCACAAAATGAGACACGGTAATCAATTTAAACTCAGCAGTTGCCTGCTATTAATTGCCATTTACACACATTTAAATGCAAAACTCATGATAACTCTGATTCATAAAATGTTAAAGATATTTTTAACAGGGAAAAAGTCTTGAACTCTGTATGTGGCAATAAGAATTTTAATTCCTTCTCAGGTAGACATCTTACAATTCTATAAAAATTTCCCCTCAACACAGGCTCATTATTGTGTCTTTGAAAGCTAATCAGGAAGATATTTCTGGATTTGCAGGTAGTGCATATATTTAATACATAATATTGAGCAATATGTTCTAAGAAAATTATGTAATTTGACTAAAACGTTATCTTTAATGTGTTTTCATTTATGTTTATCCTTAGATAGCATTACCTGATAATAATGATAGATTCTGTGGGTCTTTGAGTGCTTGCATCATGTGCTAGTGTTATTCACAGAAGAAGGTCCATGCAATTCTTACCTGCATAATCTCTTATTTGGAGATGTCACTGAGTCATACTCATATACTCCTGTAATTGATACGTATTCTGGAATTAGTTTATGGATAATCTGTTCATTTTGTTAGCACAAAGAAAGAATTTCATAAAACACAATAAATAGAAAGCAATTTGCCCCAACTCTCTAATTGCTTATTATCAAGATAAAATGTTATGTATATGAATTTATATATTCATATGTGTGTGTGTATAATGTTATTTAAACTTAAATGTCAAATTTCTATAGTGTTCCAGTCATAAAGTCTAACTTTCCTTATTTCATCCTGAACTACACTAATATGAGGTCAGCAAAATTTGCTTCAGGTTTCAAATGGCATCAGGATACTGGATCCAAATACAAACTGTATGAACTACAATTAATAGTTTCTTCTTGTGTATAGATTTTAAATGGACAAGATGTTGCTATTTTATAACAAAATAAAAGTTAGAAACATGAATAATTGTATTTTAAATGCAAAGAGTAATCAGCTCTATAATTTATTGAGCTAGGGATTTATTTCAGAAACTGCTCAGTGATGCTTGCAAGAGTGTCTGGACAGATTCTAGCGATTCTAGATCCAGTACAGGCAGTTAAAAAACAGTAACGAGATGTTGCCAAGGTAAAAGCATTGTAGTGTAAGCATAAAGCCTTTGCAGGGAAGACAGTCTGAGAAAAGTTATTTCCTTATCCTTTGACAAATTATAGTGAAAAGTGCAATTTCACATTAACCTAGTAAGATTAATTTGATCAAAGGAGTAAAATTCTAGCACCAGGAGTCTGTGATCAGGCTGGCATTTATTCATTAACATTTATTACCACTCAACAACAGATAAGTACAGAGCTAAAATTTAGAACAAATTCATGCATTGCTATCAACAGTCAGTATGCTACAGTTATATAATTTGAAGTAAGTGAATTTTTTTTTCAGATTATTTTTAATATGACTTATCCAAACTTTTCCTTAAAGAAATCTTTTTATCCTTGACAGTTTTTTCTCTTGGTTATATCCGGTGGTTTAGGAAGAGGTAAGGTATCACCTTTCTAAAATTCTTGCATTACATCCTTCAACTGCAGGAACTGCAGGAAAATTCCAGTTTTATTTTTAACATTTATATAGATTTAAAAGAAAAAGGAGGGAAAATATTTGAAAGCAAAACCTTAGCAAAATACTAAATAATCTAAAATCTCTAAATCTATGCATTGATGTCGGTTGAGTTTGTCTTGGATGCTCAAAATCAGAATGAATACACCAATGAATTCCACCTCAATAAGAGTTTTTTAACACTTGTTAAAAGCCCATAACATCATGACTGGTCACTATACTTTTTTTTTTTTTTTTTTTTTTTTTCTTTGACTTGGTCTACATTTGGCTTAAATGCAATATGATTTCTGCTTCTGTTCATATAATTTAAAAGCCTAATGCCTTCCTCCTCAGCCTACAAGTGAACATGGAAACAACTGGGCCAGTCTGTCCAATGTCATGTTTCTAACAGAGATCAGTAAATATTTGGCCAATATATGCTAAAATAGAAGACGTGGAAAAAGTGCAAGGCAAAAAGAGAATGGTAACTCTTGATATAGCTTTTAACTACTTTAAAAAATTTACATATGCATACACGTGGTGAGAATATGAATCTTTCCATACATCAGGATTTGCACTTACCATATTAACGTGATTGATAACATTATTTGGTTGGGAACTTCATTTATTGAGTTCCACCTTCAAATTTACAGTAATTATAATTTTGTGGGCTCAGTATGAACTCATTTTGATGTAGAAGAAAGTGACAATTATACATTAAAATGTAGTGACAGGAAAATCTCTGTTTGAGCAAAAGAATGAACATAATAAAGGAACAGACAAGTGAATGACAAGAAAACTCTTGTATACCAGGTTCTTTGGGGATAGCATGCTCTGTTAATTCAAAAGGAAGTATCCAAGAACTCGGTTACTATAGATGTTCCAGGTGGTTACATATAGTATGTTCAATTTAATAAATTTATTTTTATTTATTTATGCATTTATTTTTAGATGAACTGGATCTCATCCATAGTGGGGGTAAATGGATATATTCCCATTATCATCGTAGATTGGTAGATGCAAATCTAACTAGTATCTTTACAAGCCTTCTGCAAATTTATTTGTTATTTGCCAGTTTCATCTTGAGGGAAATCTGTTACTTAATAATTCTTCCATGTTACTGCATGCTGTAATGAAGTATACAAGTAGACCTAATCTTTAACTATTTTCAAAAAGCTTCTGAGCAATGTATCTCCTAAAAATCACCATAAAACTATATTGTTATGAGTTGAATTTGCAGACCTTCTATTTATCAGTTGCTTTGCAGAAAGAGCTTGCAAAGATTTTAACTTTTTTTTTTTTTTGGTAGACTACTGTTATGTTTGTGTGGGGTTTTTTTTGGTTTTTTTTTTTTTTGTTTTTTTTTTTTTTCCTTGTATTATGTTGGTACCTTGAAGCCTCAGAAATGTCATTGTGATGTACAAAGGACAAAAGAGAGTAATTTCTCAAATGTATTGAGTTACATGGATGCTCAAATGTGTTTAAGAAGTTGAATCAACAAGCAAAAAGAAGAGATGATGAGTAGTGACAAAATGTGTTGGTTAGATACTGCATGTGCACAACTTTACTTACGTGAGGTTCAGTTGACTGAGCAGACTGTTAGGACTGACAGAAGGTCAAAGTGGCCACTCCTGGCTGGTCGCAATTAAAATCTGGTGAATGGTTCATTGCACAAAACTGTGTGTTTAATTGACAGAAAAATTGACAGTGTTTTTTAATTGACAGAAAAATGCTAAAATGCATTTCAGCAGAATAGATGAATAATACTTGAGTATTCAAGCAGATTTTAACCATAAAATTATGAAAGAAATTGTTTGTTTTGAAATAGAATCAGTCTTTGGATGCTCTCATGTTCTGAAAAGAATTTGCAGCTGTCTGTTCTCAAGATGCTTCCATCCTCTGCCAGTTTTTTAATGATCTCTAAGATCTTGGACCTTAAACACCCTTCTCATAAAAAGAAGGGATCTCCTTGCATCTTTTTTTGCTTCTCTTTGTAGTTATTACTTTCCTTTATAATGTGATATATCTCAAAGTCTGAAATAGCTCAAATGAATCTACTGGGCAAGCTGATAAGTCAATTTTTCTTTATAAGCACAGACCAAATCTTAAGCATCTCAGGTAGGGATATTTTTTAATGTGGTAAAGACACATTTTAAATACATGGATGATTAAAGAGGAGGGAATAAAATGCTGATGATTTGGCTGTCACCTTCTTTGTAGCCTAAAGGCTAAATGAAAATAACTATTGTTGTTTTAAAGTATGTCAAGAATGCCTTGAATGAAGTAATAGCAACTGTATGTCTTCATTAGAGAATGAGATTTTCAATATGGCTACAGAAAGCTAGTTACTAGACTCTGGGTGGTTCTGAAATACTGGTTATTATCAAAACTATTTTCACAGTACAGGTGCTATGACAGTATAGTATTAAGAGTATATACAGAGCTGTGATGCTTTTGCTTATCACTCAGATTTTTTGGACATGTGAAGTTGCCACAGCAGCACTTCCTTTTCCAGATAGTGCTGTTACCACAGACACCTTCCCTCTCACCTAATGCCTGTGTGCTGAGATTTTTGTGATAAAGACAATGACGTCTAAAATTTTTGTTACAATTAAGGTCTGTCGTAGTTCAGCCCCGATCAGGACCAGACTATGCAGTCTCTCTCTCACTCCCCCCACCCTCCAAGAGACTAGGGGGAGATAATATAAGAAAAATGGCTCGAGGTTTGAGATAAGGACGGGGAGAAACTCCTTAAAGTTACTGTTATGGGCAAAACAGACTCGACCTGGGGAAAAGTATTCATTTATTACTAAAAACAGCAGGATAATGAGACAGAGAACAAGATAACCTCCATCCACCCCTCCCTCTTCCTGAGCATAACATTCTCTCTACTACCTTACCCCCACGAGTAGCACAGGGGGGAAGGAGGGAGTGGGGGTTGTGGTCAGTTCATCACACATTGTTTTATGCCACTGCTTCATAGTTGGGGGAAGAACTCCTCACATTCCTCCCCTGCTCCATTGTGGGGTCCCACCCACATGCCACAGTCCTTTGTGAAACTGCTCTGGTGTGGGTCATCTCTTCCACGGAGTACAGTCTCTCCAGAACAGCTGTCCCAGCGGGCCCTCCACGGGCCACATCTGCCTTCAGGCATCCACCTCCCCTGGTATGGGGTCCTTCATGGGCTCCAAGTGGATCTCTGCTCCTCTGTGGACCTCCATAGGCTGCAGAGAGACAACCTGCTCCACCATGGTCATCACCACAGGCTGCAGGGGAATCTTGGCCAGGAGCAGCGTTACTCCTCCCCCTCCTTCTTCACTGACCTTGGCGACTGCAGCTGTTTCTCTCACAAAAAAAGTTCTTCACAACAGGCTGGCAGACACCTCTCAGGATCTCTTCACATCATCCATCTCATCTCCTCTCCACTTCCTGCAGCCGGGCCGGACCGAGTCGGGCCCAGGAGGCTGCCTGGCGAGAGGCCAGAGGGTGAGGCCTGCAAGGCCCATGAGGCCTGTGCCTCCTCCTCTGTGCCTCTGCCCTCGCTCAGCTTCTTCACATCTTCTCATCTCTTTTTTTTTTTTTTTTTTTTTTTTTTTTCTCTCCTTCTGTTTTCCCCTTCTTAAATACGTTATCCCAGAGGCGTTATCACGGAACATTCTGCTACCAATTGGCTCGGCCTTGGCCAACAGCAGGTCCGCCCTAGGCCCGGCTGAGTCCACTGAACAAAGGGGAGCAACTTCTAGCAGTTTCCTACAGAAGCTGCCACCTTAGGCCCCCCTCACTAAACAAAACCACAACAGGTCACTGGAAAATAAACACTTCTTTTCTTTAAAAATGTATTCAAGAAGCACAGAATTGTACTATATTAATATCTATACAAATATATTTCTATTATATTTGTATATATATGAAAGATATATCTAGCTTAAATATAAACTACTGTTCTATAAATTTACTATCTAAAAACTAAGTTTGTATCTGGATCATTAAAAGGCAAAAATCAGTTTGAAACCTGTAAGGACTGATGATGATTTTAGATCTTTGGAAAGAACCAGATGAGAGTTATCTTACTTTGTTTCTTTATTTTTATTTTCTTAAAACCATTTTTGAGTAGCTTTACTGCCAATTTTAAAGGAAGATAGTTTCTTTTATCACCAAGGTAGAAGAATGTGAGAAAATAGTTTTTTTTCTTTTTTTGAGGAAAGACTGACAGAACCTTAACTATAGCAGGCACTAGCAGGTGTCACTATGGAAAAAAAATGATTGAGAATGATGGCCATAAATAGACTAGCCATTTTAGTCATTTGCCTTTGAAAGCAGTTTAATAATTCCATGCTGAGTCTCCTTTCAACAAATTTAATGAAAATCAGCATGATGTTGCAGCAGTTACTATTGGATTCTTTTGCCATCTTCTTGTGTTTCATGGTGTGAGAGATTAAAATAGCATCTAATAAACTGCATTAACAGTTCTACATTCCTCATCTGAGGCAGAATTGCATACAATTTCTCCTCCTCTGGAGGGTGCCCCTGTTTTTCTGTTCATTGTTACTATGTCTAGGAACGAAGAATTGCTAAATAGCAATTTTGTGGCTTTATTCTCTGTCCATTATGGTTGTCAGTGTGGAGCTACTCTGTGGCATTCTGAGCAGGAAGTAATGATTTGATTTGCGGCCTACTGTGAAAATTTATTAATCTGAATGGACTCTTCTAAGCATAAGAATAAGATGCCTGTGTCAATCTATTGATTTCCATAGATATGAATAAGAGCAATATCTTAAGCTTAGAAAACTTAGAAAACCCCCTTTGCATTTAGGATCAATATTCAAACTATGTTTTTATTACAAGGCTTGAGAAACTATGCAATATCAAGGGAGTTCAAAACAAGGTTCAACTGCTGGATACTTTCTATAACTTGATTGTTTTTACACTTCATGGTTTCCAGTAAGTTCACTGGAGTCTAGTATAACAAAGCACAGAGAATCATGACCGTGCTTTTAGGGACTATTTTAGAGTGTCTGTTTATGTTCTCTTGTCAAGTGTCAGTATGCTGTTGGGCCGGTGGGAGAGACATCAATTCTTGGATTCAAGGTAAAGTATATATAGTGTGTTCTCATGTTCTCAGTCTTTTTAAGTTTGGGAACTGCTGTTGCTGTTTGAAAAAGAAAAGAAAAAAACTAGCTACTCTTTACTTCCTAAGTGCAGAAAGTCTTATTTCTTGATTTATTTATTTTACATCTCAGTTCATGTTTTATTCTCAGCAGTATCTTGATTGTATATTCCTGTTGGTATAGTCTCAAAGCCTTCCTGATCCTCTGGATTTCTGCACTGAGACTCTGGTTTCTCAAAAATCCTGTTCTGCGCTTTCAACCAGGTCTCCAAAATGGTCTCAAATCCTGCAAACCTCTGCATTAACTGTTCTGTTAATTTTGCTGAGTTTCTGGGACTGAACTGGAACAGTTGTTTTATGGTAGTTTTCTTGCAACAAATAGGTCTACTACAGTAACAATCTGTTAATGGGCACTGTTTCTGTATGTTTTTCTTCTAACGTTCACTCAAAATAGTAGCATTGTTTGTGGAGAAAATAACCTTTACTTTCTTTTTCCCTTAAAGACTAGAGAAAATTGCTAATAATTCGTTATGAAATTTCCTGTTTATATAAGCTAGTTGTTGCATATTTGAGAAATACCGTCTTGAGTAATTCTTTTGAAATGAATGTGAAAACCTATTAAACTAGGCACAAAACCTGTAAACTGTAGAATATATTATGAAACCGAAACATAGTTTTATGAAAAAAAAAATATTTGAACTTGCAAGCAAAATGAAACAGTCTCCTCGATCTTGTTATTAAAAATAGTATTATAGAATCATAAAATGATTAAGGTTGGAATGGACCTTTTGTTGTGGTTTTGTTTAGTGAGGGAGGCCTAAGGTGGCAGCTTCTGTAGGAAACTGCTAGAAGTCGCTCCCCTTTGTTCAGTGGACTTGGTCGGGCCTACAGCAGACCCGCTGTTGGCCAAGGCTGAGCCGATTGGTAGCAGAATGTTCCGTGATAACGCCTCTGGGATAATGTATTTAAGAAGGGGAAAACAGGAGGGGAAAAAAAAAAAAAAAAAGAAATGAGAAGATGTGAAGAAGCTGAGCGGGGGCAGAGGCGCAGAGGGGGAGGCGCAGGCCTCATGGGCCTTGCAGGCCTCACCCTCTGGCCTCTCGCTGGGCAGCCGACTGGGCCTGACTTGGCCCGGCCCGGCTGCAAGAAGTGGAGAGGAGATGAGAAGTGAATAAGATGTAAAAAGAATCCTGAGAGACATCTACCAGCCTGTTGTGAGGAATGGCTGCAGATGCCAAGGTCAGTTCAGAAGGAGGGGGAGGAGTAATGCAGCTCCTGGCCAAGATTCCCCTGCAGCCTGTGGTGACGACCATGGTGGAGCAGGTTGTCCCCCTGGAGCCCATGGAGGTCCACAGAGGAACAGAGATCCACTTGGAGCCCGTGGAGGACCCCATACCCGGGGAGGTGGATGCCTGAAGGCAGATGTGGCCCGTGGAGGGCCCGCTGGGACAGCTGTTCTGGAGAGACTGTACTCCGTGGAAGAGATGACCCACACCAGAGCAGTTTCACGAAGGACTGTGGCATGTGGGTGGGACCCCACGCTGGAGCAGGGGAGGAATGTGAGGAGTTCTTCCCCCAACTATGAAGCAGCGGCCTAAAACAATGCATGATGAACTGACTGCAACCCCATTCCCTCTTCCCCCTTGTGCCGCTTGGGGGGTAAGGTAGTAGAGATAATGTGCCGCTCGGGAAGAGGGAGGGGTGGATGAAGGTTATCTTGTTCTCTGTCTCATTATCCTGCTGTTTGTAGTAATAAATGAATACTTTTCCCCAGGTCGAGTCTGTTTTGTCCGTTATGGTAACTTTAAGGATTTTTCCCTGTCCTTATCTCAAACCTCGAGCCATTTCTCCTTATATTATTTCCCCCTAGTCTCTTGGAGGGTGGGGGGATTGAGAGAGAGACTGCGTAGTCTGGTCTCGATCGGGGCTGAACTATGACACCTTTAAAGGCCATCTAGTCCAACCCCCCTGCAAGAAGCAGGGACATCACCAACCAGATCAGGTTGCTCAGAGCCCTCTCCAACCTGGCCTTGAATGTTTCCGGGGATGGGGCATCAACCACCTCTCTGGGCACCCTGTTCCAGTGTTCTACCACCCTTACTGTAAAAAAAATTTTCCTAATATCTAATCTGAATCTACCTCCCTCTATTTTAAAACCACTACCACAACTGTCTTATTACAACAGGCCCTGCTGAGGAGTTTTTTCCCCATCTTTCCTGTAGGCCCTCTTTAGGTATTGGAAGGCCGCTATAAAGTCTCCCCAGAGCTTTCTCTGAATTACAGAGGATATGAAAGAGGAGAGTTCAGGGATAAGAACGATTTTAAAAAGCCATTTGTAAATAAATGTAATGTACCATAGATGGCTTTGCTTTTTCAGAGTCAGAGTACAGAAATGTTGTCTTTTTATTTCAAATATGGTTTTGTGTTCTTAATTTTTTACTCAATAAGGGTTTATATATCCATTCTTGAAATCAGATGTAGTCTTTAGTTCAAGTGAGAGGGAGTTTTGACAGCATTACTGTGGAATGAATCTGTGAATAGTGAGCATGTGCTAAACAACGGATGTGATTTAAAAGTTACCCAGTTAAAGCTGAGCAAAACAAAAAGGCAAGGATGATGCTGCTGTCTAGATAAATTTTATTGGCAGTTGTAATTGTACTTTTCTTACCAGTGGCAGTAAATATGAAATAAAACCTAGAGTTTATGAGCTTTCTGAATATTTTCATCCTTATGCAGACAGCAAATACTGCTCTGAACCATGTGACTAGGATGGTCTCTGCTTCTAGTGGATTAGACAAAGGTGAACAGACAAGAGACTGAAATTTTAATTTATTTTTGTCACTTAGCTCAGGATCATAACAAGTTTTGAAATACACCTTAGTACTTTGAAAAAATGGATCTTATTGCTTTGTTTTTTCTTTTTTAATATTTTCTCTACGTTTTGTTGTACCTGAGATTTGTATCAGTTAAAGAATAATACTTAATGACTTTATGCTAAGCACTGTAGTTTGGAAATGAAGAAGTTTGTCAAGTATTATTCAGGATAGCAATAGCGCATTCTGTCCAGAAGGATCATTTGTCTAGGTGTGTGTCAGACTATAAGTGCTTAATCTTCTTGTAACCACAAATTTGAATTGTCTCTGGGCAAACTCAGCTGAGTATTCACTAGCTGGACAGCTGACTTTTTTTTTTTTTTTTTTTTTTTTTTAACAAGCGGTGAAAGTTGTTGGAAGGTCTGAGGGGCATGCAGTGAAGAAATCAATGGAAGCTTTTCCTACTCTTATGATAGTAGGAAGATTTCAGAATTCTTTCTGTCTTTACTTTGTAAAGTCATTTAAATAAAGAAATACCAAGAATTTTGTGGTGTAGACCTAATTTTCCAGTGTGTGCTAAGTATATGTTTTCGTCTATTTAATGTATTATTATTTTTATTTAGTAGAAGGCAGATTATTACAATCTTAGAAGACTGGACAGCAGTGGTACCTCTCGGGTGCAATATATCTTGCATTTTCACCATTAATAAGCAGTTGATTTTGAAGTTAATTGTTGATGGATATGCTGCACTGATTTCTTGATCAGATTTACCGAGTGTTGGTTGTCATCAGAAGTAACTTTTGTTTCACATCAGATGCAGGGTAGCATAAATCAAATTGGATGGATATCATTAATGCCCCATAACTTGAGTAACTATGAAAAAAATCATCTGAGTCTATAGAGACTGTTGTTGTGCACTGCAAAGATTTTTGCCACCTGACATTTGAACATTTTACATCACAAATAATTTAAAAATAGCTTTAATTAAGACATATCTTCTATACATTTCTGTCCTCTCCTCTCTGGCACTGCATGTGTGTCCCCCCATGCCCATTTATTTTCATATGGTAATGAAAATTATCATAGGCTATAGTACTTCAAAGAACAGCTTTGGTCCTGTTTCTACATCCAAGTAAAAAGTATATTTATTTCATAATAGAAATATCTTTGAAACACTGCGGATGCAGATTTACTCTAAATTAGATGTTTACATAACACAAATTCAAGGAACACTTCATGATTCATTTCTTCCTTTATGTGAGTAACAACAAATTTAATTAGAATGCTCTGTTTTGGTAGATACTTAGAAAGCACCAAGATACAGAATCACAGAATAGAATAATAGAATAGTTAGGGTTGGAAGGGACCTTTAAAGGTCATCTAGTCCAACTCCCCTGCAAGAAGCAGGGACATCTCCAACTACATCAGGTTGCTCAGAGCCTCATCCAACCTGGCCTTGAACGTTTCCAGGAATGGGGCATCCACCACCTCTCTGGGCAACCTGTTCCAGTGTTCCACCACCCTCATTGTAAAATTCTTTTCCTAATATCTAATCTGAATCTACCTCCCTCTATTTTGAAACCATTACCCCTTGTCCTATCACAACAGGTGCTGCTAAAGAGTTTCTCCCCATCTTTCTTAGAAGCCCCTTTAGGTATTGGAGAGCTGCACTATGGTCTCCCTGGAGCCTTCTCCAGGCTGAACAGCCCCAATTCTCTCAGCCTGTCCTCAAAGGAGAGGTGCTCCAGCCCTCTGATCATCTTTGTGGTCCTCCTCTGGACTTGCTTCAATGGGTCCAGGTCCTTCTCATGTTGGGGGCTCAGTACTCCAGATGGGATCTCACAAGAGCGGAGTAGAGGGGCAGAATCGCCTCCCTCGGCCTGCTGGCCATGCTTCTCTTGATGCAGCCCAGGATGTGGTTGGCTTTCTGGGAGCAAGCACACATTGTTGAGTTTCTCATCCACCATCACTTCCAAATCCTTCTCCTCAGGGCTGCTCTTGATCCATTCTCTGCCCAGCCTCTATTTGTGCCTGGGATTGCCTCAACCCATGTGCAGGACCTTACACTTGGCCTGGTTGAACTTCATCAGGTTTCTATTGGCCCACCTCTCCAGCCTGTCAAGATCCCTCTGGATGGCATCCCTTCCCTCCAGTGTGTTGACTGCACCACACAGCTTGGTGTCATTGGCCAACTTGCTGAGGGTGCACTGTGTCCCACTGTCCATGTCACTGACAAAGATGTTAGACAGGGCTGGGCCTAATACAGACCCTTGAGAAATGCCATTCATCACTGGTCTCCACCTGGACTTTGAGCCGTTGACCACCATTTTCTGCGTGTGGCCATCCATCCAGTTCCTTAGATATAGATGTGCATGAGTTGATCAGGCATGAGGGAGGTAGATTTAAATATTCTGTGTTCTGCTAAGTTCTTGAGGAAGTAATGGCAATACTAAAACCTTTTCTTCCCTTCTGTATTGGGTGTCCACATCCAGTTTTTCACAGCAGAGAGGCTTGCAGGAATGGCCTCTGTGAGGAGTGACCAGGGTCTGTCCCTGGTTGGCTCCAGCTGGGTCTGCAGTGGACCCATCACAGGGCACAGGTGAGTGGCAGAGAGGAGCTGTTACAGACTGACTGTTGCCCATCATTCCCTATCCCGCTGTGCCACTCGGCTTGGGGAGGAAGTAGAGGAATTTGGGAATGAAGGAGTGAAGTTGAGCCTAGGAAAAAGGGAGGTTGAAGGAAGGTTTTGATTTGGTCTTTGTTTCTTATGTTAAGGTTTATTTTAATTGGCAATAAATGAATTTTCCACAGGTGATATCTATTTTGCCTATGACAGTAATTGATAAGTGAATTTTTACAGGTTTATGCTTCTTGGCAATTGAAATAAGAAACTAAGTTTTTTTCACTATCTCAAACCCGTTGACGTGTATCTGTACATTTATATATTATTATATATTTATAAAGCAGTTAGATTTCCCTTCAGATGAAGCTGCATCTAGATCCTGATTTTTGATTACCAAATCACTTTGTACTTGTTTTTGTCTAAGAAACAGGAGGAAAAGAGTATAATACCACGATATACTCTTCACTTTAGAGTTTTTTTTTTTATTACACGTGAGAAATTGTTCTAGTTATATGATTTAGTTTACTGCAAAAGAAAGAAATAATTTAAGAGTTAACACTATGCATTACCAACACAAGCAAAATACCAAGAAAATGTTTGTACTTAGTTAACTAAAAAAAGGGATAAATTAGGTAAAAAGGTTGGGTGGCTTTTTTTAGATAATTATCTTAGAAATAAGGTTATATATTTGAATTGGAAATGTCAGTTTTTCAAGGAAGTCCTAACAGTTGAATAAAAGTGCATACTGAGCTGTAAATACACTATAAAATTGCTTTTAGGACCATACAAAGGCAAATAATAATCACAGAATATTTTGGGTTGGAAGGGACCTTAAAGATCATGTACTTCCAACCCCCCTGCCACTTCCTTGAATGCTTCCAGGGATGGCACATGTGGAACTTCTCTGGGCAGTAACTTAAGCTTTTGTTATTTACTTTTAACATATTTACTTTTGGCCTTCGCGTTTTCACAGCACATATTATGACTGGAACAAAATATTCTAAAGTAACTTCTTGTGGAATACATTTTTCACAACTACTTTTCATAGCTTGCATTTTATACAGCAAGAAAGGTAATTAATTATTTAAAAAAATTCTTTGTATCAATTCAGTGTGTTTTAGGGAGTACAGTTTACAAAAACTCTAAGATAATTGAAGAATATCTCCCTGTTCACTTCCCCATTTCTAGATATAGGTGCTGACTCCCTCTGAAAATAGAGATGCCAAATCTGTATCTATGTTCTGGTTTTGTTAGTGAGAGGGGGCCTAAGGTGGTAGCTTCTGTAGGAAACTGCTAGAAGTCGCTCCCCTTTTTCAGTGGACTCGGCCGGGCCCAGGGCGGACCCGCTGCTGGCCAAGGCCGAGCTGATTGGTAGCAGAATGTTCCGTGATAACGCCTCTGGGATAACATATTTAAGTAGGGGAAAACAGGAAAAAAAAGGAAGGAGAAGATGTGAAGAAGCTGAGCGGGGACAGAGAGGGGGAGGCGTGAGCCTTATGGGCCTTGCAGGCCTCACCCTCTGGCCTCCCGCCGGGCAGCCGACTGGGCCCAACTAGGCCCAGCCCGGCTGCAAGAAGTGGAGAGGAGATGAGAAGGGAATAAGATGTAAAAAGGATCCTGAGAGGCGTCTGCCAGCCTGTTGTGAGGAACGGCTGCAGACGCCAAGGTCAGTGAAGAAGGAGGGGGGGGAGGAGTAACACGGCTCCTGGCCAAGATTCCCCTGCAGCCTGTGGTGACGACCATGGTGGAGCAGGTTGTCCCCCTGCAGCCCATGGAGGTCCACAGAGGGGCAGAGATCCACCTGCAGCCCGTGGAGGACCCCACGCCAGAGCAGGTAGAGGCCTGAAGGAGGCTGTGGCCCGTGGAGGGCCCGCTGGGACAGCTGTTCTAGAGGGACTGCACCCTGTGGAAGAGATGACCCACGCCGGAGCAGTTTCACGACAGACTGTGGCACGTAGGAGGGACCCCACGTTGGAGCAGAGGAGGAATGCGAGGAGTTCTTCCCCCGATGATGATATAGCGGCCTAAAACAACGCGTGATGAACTGACCGCGACCCCCATTCCCTTCCCCCCGCCCCGTGCCGCTCGGGAGGGGAGGTAGTAGAGATAATGTTAAGCCTGGGAAGAGGGAGGGGTGGATGGAGGTTATCTTGTTCCCTGTCTCATTCTCCTGCTAATTTTAGAAATAAATGAATAGTTTTCCCCAAGTCGAGTCTGTTTTGCCCGTAATGGTAACTTTAAGGATTTCTCCCTGTCCTTATCTCAAACCTCGAGCTGTTTTCCTTATATCATCTCCCCCTATTCTCTTGGAGGGTGAGGGGAGCAAGAGAGAGACTGCATAGTCTGGTCCCGATCAGGGCTGAACTACGACAATCTAATAGTCTTGAATAACAACAAAGTGGAATATTACGTTTTGTCAATCTTGAGGAAAGATTTCTTTCCCTTTAGAAACATTCATAAAGCATTACAACATAGTAGAGGGCATAAAAGATAAAGTGTATATGCATCTGAATTATACGATATTTGACAATGGTAAACTGAATACCTCTAGGAAGAATTAAGGTAGATGTGTATTTTGATGATATATGGCTTACATATAGCCTTTTCTTTTAAAGACTGAGCAGTGCTTAGAACTTCCAAATTTTTTTAAAAGTCCATATATCAAATGCCTACCCATGCATACAAATACTTTAATCTATATAGATGGCATTCACAGTTCTATTAAATTGCACTACGGTTTTTTAAGTTAGGTAGCAATTAAGCCACTGAGATATAATATTTTCTTGCACCTTTGAAATATTAAAAAATTACTTCTATAGATTTTGAAATTAACTAGCCATTGTTTGATGGACTCTGAATGGTTGAGGGAATTGACAATATTTGTACTTGCTACTTGCATGTCCTAAAAATTATAGACAGACTTTTTCTATTTCCTTTTGATGTATTAAGCTATAGATTCACAATGACTGTGATAGAGACATTTAAAAATTATGCAATAAATAATGCAAAAGACAATTTAGCTTAATCCTGCAAAAGACATGGTGAAATTCAGAAGTAACTTTTTAGTATGACAGTTCCTCAATAATATTAATGAATGATATAGTCCTGTATAAGGCACCTCATCTTTTTATGTCCTATATAGAGATTAGTAAAATTGCATTACATTCTGGATCAAATTGAATTACAATTACATGACAGTCCTTATGCAGTTGGATATTTGATACTGATTTGAAAAATACAAGGGAATATGATTATATCTTTAAAGGGTCCTTTAAACAACCCTTTCACACAACCTATTGTGTCTGTTGCCCAGTGAAAATGGACAGCCAAGTCAAAATATGCAAGGTAACTGGGAACCATCAGCCACTTAAGACATGAACAGGAAGTATTTTTTTGGTTATACAAATAATGAAGATGTGATGTGCTTGGTGTTGAAATGAATAAAGATGATGACATTTGTTGAGGTTGTCAGATTCCAACTCTGTGTATTAAGCAAAAAATAAGACTAAAATGTAGAAACATGTGGACCTGAGATAAAAGAGGAAAAGAAAAAAGAAAGAAAGGCCTTTTAACTTGTGTGCTTTAATGCTTTCCTGTCTTGGTCTTCCTGGCATGTGGTGTGTTTACAGATGGTTCAAATCCAGTACACCAAAAGGCAAGGAATAGAGACTAAGGATACTTCATCTTTTATTGTGTTGTAGTCACTTCGAAGCTTGTCAGATCAGCTGTATCGGCTATGTAAAGATTCCTCAGTGGGGAGTATTCCATTTCCATTGTCAAAAATTGTTAGTCATCTCACTTGTCAAGCTGTAGAAAAATGGGAAGTGCTGTGTTAGTGTGTAACCTTTACCTAAGGACTTTGAAAGTTACAAAAAATGGCAGACTGAGGATAGTGCATTCCTGAAATGAAGCTTTAGGACTTAAAATCCAAAAGCAGTAAGCTTTTGGCCTCATATTACAAAGTGTGGTCTGGTCATATACAGTAATTATAAATCTGGGCCTCTGAGCCTTTCCTATGTAAAAGCATTAAATTTTTCTTGTTTTATATAATTTTAGTCCTAGTTCCACTATAGGGAAAAAATTTATTGCTTTCTAGGAGGTGGGATTTTTTTATCACCTATTTGATTAATATTAGTATTTTAGATTAGATTTTATGTCATATTGTGTATGCTGTTTCACAAACTTACAACAGTTAATTCTTTTCTTGAGAAATTGTTTTTCTTACTTTTTATGAAAACTGGACAAGTCTATTCATTGGAAAAGGGATCGGAACAGATGTATTCCTGTCTCCAAAGTTGGTGCTGTAACTATCAGATGTATTCCTGTCTCCAAAGTTGGTGCTGTAACTATCAGGCTTAATGAGTATCCATGTGTGGCTGTGTATGCTGAGATAAACTTTGTAGCTCCTCTGTGTGGGTTAGGAAGAATAAGTAAGAGGTAACCAAGGTTGGATCTGTAGTTATGAAAGGCAGAAGTCTATGACCCAGAAAGTTCTAGCAGAAACTCAGCATTGACTCCCCAAAACTATAAGAAGGCAGTGGCTGGGACCAGCAGTGGGATTTGTCTGAGTTGAAGCTTGAAGACACTGTATGCCTTAAAGCCCAAATCCCCAAGGACTGTTTGGCCAGCTGATCACTTGGGACTCATGCAAGAATGTGTAGGTGCATGTGCGGATGTTTTCCATACAAACTAAATCAAATGTGCCTTGTACCTGAATAGTTACTAATGATTGTATTTGGAACATTGTGGAGGAGCATTAAGAACGGCAACTGAGATCAGCTCCTTACCAGAATAATTTATAGCTTACTACTTGAAAGAAAATGAAACATCATATTCTTCTCTAGCAACTAGTAATGTCCTAAGCACACAATGTTGAGTAAAAAGGAAAAGAAGGTGGACAGTAAGGGCTGTATGAGTCTCTCTCTTTGTTTCCCTGTGTTTTGTTAACATTTTTTGAAGACAAAGTGTAACACATCAAGTAGGATAAAACTCCTTTCTGGAATCATCACTCCGGTATAGGTTCTCCCAAACTTTCTGTATACGACCTCAGAAGAGAGGGAATTGCTGGGTTACTTCTTTTGAAACACAAGAATGCCTGCCTGACTACTATATTTGGATCCAAGACTGATTTGTACTTGATGGAAAAACCCAAAGGACAATTCTGAAGTTGGTGAAATTAGTAGATGCATCTATTTTGAGCATTTTCATGAACGAGTTCACAACCTTTTTTTTTTTTTTTTTTTTTTTCAGCCTTGACAATGCTTATAACCTCTACTAGGAAAATTCTGAAGCAGGGAAAAAAAAATCACAGATGCAGAACAGATTATTCAAATACTGAAATTATTGCTTGTAACAGAGAAAAAAGACTTAATTCTTAGCCAAAGTCCTGTATTGTTGAAAACCAAGAAAGCATATATTTAATATGAGGAGCAATGAGTTAAGGATGTTAACGATGTAGCATGATTCATATTTTCTCCCTCTCTTTTTAAAGTTAGGTGTTTTTTTTTTTTGTCTATGTACCTATAAATTGCAAACATCAGTTATCTGTCATATTATGATTTATATGTCAATTTAAAGAATAACATTTAGCCTTGAGTCATGATCAGCCTTTCTCTGACTGTATGCCATGACGGCTTTTTTATTAGTAATATTTTAATGTCTGTAGATGTTACTTTAAACCTTGAATCAGATATTTTCTGACATAGATTGTTTTCTGAAGCCTGAGTGGTATGCTGATGAGACTGGCACACAACACAACTGCAACCCATTGGAAAGCTGTACTGTAGAGTGGCTTTTTAAAATTTATGAAATTTATCTGGTTTGTAGAAAATTGTTTTCATATTTCAGGATGGAAGTGCTCCAGTTTAATTTACTGTGCATGGCTGAAAAGTATATTATTTACTTAAAGTTTTCTAGGTCTAGTCTCTGCCTGAATATGACTAAAAAAATCTAGTGCAAAACATCTAATGTAGTTCTAAATGGAGAGAGAAGAGCTTACTTTTTTTCCATTAAAAGGACTTTAGACTGCTTTTTAGCATTTCCTATAGTAGAGATGATGAAGGGGTAGAAAATTCAAATTTGACTGACTATTAATCCTTTTTCAAAGAAGATCATTTGTATCCTACTGAAAATGGATGTGATTTAACCAATTTGTAAACCAGTAGAAATTACTTTTTGCAGAAAACCACATACAGTTTATTAGTACTTTCACAGTGCTTTTGACAGCATTCAGAACATAGAACAAATTCTACTGAAGAACATACCACAAACCTTCAGTAAAGCAGGTGAGAAAGGTGACTATATTCACTGTAGATGTTAGTGAAAATGAAATTCCCTCCCTCCTTTTGGATAACAACTTGGCTTTGGATTAATGTCATTTAAGTTAGCAGCTTTAAAACAAGGCAGCTCTTACCTTGTAAGAATGGAAGAATTACCTGATTTGTTATGATGTAAAGGCTGCACACTTCTCAAGATTTATTGTATTGTTTGTTTAATTTAGAATTACTGTCTATCTGTATTTGGTTCTATCCCACCTCTCATAAAACTGTAGTTTTCCTACTGGAGCCTCCTGCCTTTAAACTATTTCAATGTCTGTGTTTTCTTGTTTAGAATATTAAGTTATAGTATGTAGTCTGTTCTTTTCAACAGGAACTCCTTAGTCATTCACCTCCAAACTAAGTATATATTCAAGTGGCTTGCATTTCACCATCTTGTCAGATGGTTCCGGGTTGAAGGGGTTTCTAGTCAATAGGAAATTTCTAGTCAGTTTGGAAATTTTAAATTCACAAAGTGTAAAGTCCATTTTCCTTAATCATTTTGGCATACATTTATTAGAAATACTTATTTTGAATTTGGTTGCAGCAGAAGGTGATTCTTCCCTTTTGATAGAATTGGAAACCATTTAAGACTTTCATTGGCCTCAGATAAGACTGGAGTTACCTTGTTTGGTATTAATAATGTTCCTCCAAAAATGAAACACTGTAGCAAGACAATGGACAAAAATATTAAGTCATGTCTTAATGTAAGGGTTAGTCATGTAAGGGAGTTTAGTTCATTCTTCTGTTTTAGTATGGACCCTTTTTCAAGATATTTTTTTAAAAAATTGACTCGGAATTTTGCAGTTTGGGACAAGAGTTAGAAATCAAATGTCATTGTGTGAATTGGCCAAACTAGTTCAGGGAATGCTTCTGGTGCATTTCTTCCTAATTTCAGAGAAATCATTTAATAAATTTCCCTAAACTTGTTAGAAGCCAGTTCTTTTTTTCTTTTTCCTTTTTTTTTTCTCCTATAAACTAAATGAAATATTATGTGTGTGACTAAATGAAATATTATGTGTCTGAATGAAGTTAGAAAAGTGAAGATTTTTAGATACTTATAATATGACTTTGCAAATAAAGTGATGAATAAAGCTTCAATTCCACTACTAGTTGTATTTTAATAGCTACTTCATTCAGTTTGGACGAGCACAATATTTGTAATTAGTTTAAAGAAAATTTTCAAGTGACAGGTGGAGAAAAGGAAACTTAGAGGGAAGTGTATAAATGATTAAGTGTCTGACATGCAACAGAACATTTCTCATTTTCAGGTTCTTGTTCCCTGGAGAAGTGAGAAAGTAAATGCAAGTCTAGCAGCCTTCACAGTTAGGCTATTGGCTGTCCATTATGACATAGTCCTGATCCAGCTCCATTATGATTATTTTCCCCCATTTGTGTGACTGTTCACTTAGTGAAACATGAACAGATTCAAATTTCTAAGGATTTGAAGCCAGTAACTTCCAATATGCCAGTGACATAAAGGCAATTTCTTTGCTTTATTTGTATAACAGGCATTTTCATTTAACACAAATGAGACTGTGACTTAAGGGTTCATCTGCTTGGAGACATGTTGGATATATAAAGAATTATTTTTCCAGCAAATGAGGGGAGAAGGCTGACAGAATTATAAAAGACTGAATAATCTACTCTTTTCTTTGCATTTCATGTTATGTGCAACTTTGTGAAATTTAAAGGAGAGACTTCTGAAACCAGTGTCTCTGAGAAGAGGCAAGCCAACTCAAAAAAAGAAAAAAAAAAAAAGAAAAAAAAGACTTGGAAATGAAAATCACAAATTATTTTTTAAAGTACCCAAAGCTATGTCTCATTCTTTTACTTATCCTGTTTCACTACAATGGTAATATTTGAGGAAAAACTCACAGAGAAATTTTGACTAGGTCCGTTATATAAACTGAAAGCACAGAAATTTCCAGAAGCAAAACTGACTATATTCTTAAAAATGCCTGCTCTCTGCGTAACTTCCAAATGTAATATGCTCTGTCAGTTACTGTGCCTGATTTGCAAGACATAAAAATTACACTCCATGAAAAGTGAACTTGATTTTGCAATACATGGAATGTATGTAATTTGCCAGTTGCCTCTCACATTTTTTTTGATGTGGTATTGATTAATATATTTTTTCAAACTTCTGTATTGTGCTTAGAGCATTTGAGAAACATAAATTGTAGCAAAATATTTTTTTTTTAAAAAAAAACCAATTTAATCTGAAGTAATAATGCTGAGATGTCATGCTGGAGTACAGCAATTAATGGAGCTGGCTAGTGTATTCTGAACTAAGAAATTTTAAATTCTCATACATGGAAGCTTAACAGTTTTCATGAAATTTTAGAGGAGATGCTCATGTGGTGAAAATGTTTTTGTTTATCCATTTACAGAATATTCTGCATATAAACAATGATCTCTCTAATTTCACCAACATGCTGCAACAAACATTTTTTTATATGGAAATAGTCTTTCCTAAAGCAAGTGTCTATGCCTATTGCTTTGCTAGCATCTGTGTTCTTGGTTGAAGGCCTGGACTAATGAATACATCTTTGGCTTATATTAAGAGTAGTGTGTGTCTTCCTGGCATAATGCAGTGCTGTATTAGATATCTTGAGCTCTGAGCAAACTACGTGTGTTGTGGTTTTATTTAGTGAGGGGTGGCTATGGTGGTAGCTTCTGTAGGAAACTGCTAGAAGTCGCTCCCCTTTGTTCAGTGGACTCTGACGGACCTAGGGCGGACCTGCTGCTGGCCAAGGCCGAGCCAATTGGTAGCAGAATGTTCCATGATAACGCCTCTGGGGTAACCTATTTAAGAAGGGGAAAACGGAAAAAAAAAAAAAAGAGAAGAGAAGATGTGAAGAAGCTGAGCGGGGGCAGAGGCACAGAGGAGGAGGCACAGGCCTCATGGCCTCACCCTCTGGCCTCTCACCAGGCGGCCGACTGGGCCCGACTCACCCCAGCCCGGCTGCAAGAAGTGGAGAGGAGATGAGCTGGATGATGTGAAGAGATTCTGAGAGGCATCTGCCAGCCTGTTGTGAAGAACTTTTCACGCCAAGGTCAGTTCAGAAGGAGGGGGAGGAGTAATGCAGCTCCTGGCCAAGATTCCTCTGCAGCCCGTGGTGACGACCATGTTGGAGGAGGTTGTCCCTTTGCAGCCTATGGAGGTCCACGGAGAACGAGAGGTCCACTTGGAGCCCATGAAGGACCCCACATCGGGGGAGGTGGATGCCTGAAGGCGGCTGAAGGCGGATGTGGCCTTTGGAGCGCCCGCTGGGGCAGCCGTTCTGGAGAGACCACTCCATGGAAGAGATGACCCACACCAGAGCAGTTTCACGAAGGACTATGCTGTATGGGTGGGACCCCACAATGGAGCAGGGGAAGAATGTGAGGGGTTCTTTCCCCACGATGAAGCAGCAGCGTAAAACAATGCGTGATGAACTGACCGCAACCCCCATTCCCTCTTCCCCCCTGTGCCACTCATGGGGGAAAGAGGGAGTAGAGAGGGTAGTAGAGAGAGTTAAGCTTGGGAGAGGGGAGGGGTAGATGGAGGTTATCTTGTTCTCTGTCTCATTATCCTGCTGTTTTTAGTAATAAATGAATAGTTTTCCCCAAGTCGAGTCTGTTTTTGCCCATGACGGTAACTTTAAGGATTTCCCCCTGTCCTTATCTCAAACCTTGAGCCCTTTTTCTTATATTATCTCCACCTAGTCTCTTGGAGGGTGGGGGGAGTAAGAGAGAGACTGTGTCGTCTGGTCCTGATCGGGGCTGAACTACAACAACATGGAATAAGTCAACACTATGCAGAGATTCTGGCTCAGGTGCCAAAAGTCTTACTTATCACAGATTTTCATGACTTTGTGTGTAGATGTAACTGAACTGACTCTAAGTCTGGAGTTACATTTTATGACATTCAGCTGGGAATCTGTTTACTATCCTCCACTGCTTGGTGCATACTGCACTTCAGAGGAAAAGAGCTCATACTTTGTGGACACTGAAATTGTGCAGAGCAGTCAGCACATTGTAGTTAGGAGTGCCGTTGAGTTGAGAAGGACTGTGACAGGCTGGCA
This sequence comes from Chlamydotis macqueenii, assembly GCF_036417535.1. Lineage (NCBI taxonomy): Eukaryota > Metazoa > Chordata > Aves > Otidiformes > Otididae > Chlamydotis > Chlamydotis macqueenii. The sequence goes on from NC_141559.1 coordinate 29,375,507, forward strand.
GAGCTGATGGCAACCGCATGAAGTTCAGCAAAGGCAAATGCAAAGTCCTGCATCTGAGATGGACTAACCCCATGTGACATTAGAGTTTAGACTGACTGTCTAGAAAGCAGCTTTGCAGAGAAGGACGTTGGTAGTCCAGGTGGACAAGTTATTGGCATGCCCTTGTGGTGTTGAAGACTAACCATGTACTGGTTTGTATTAGTCAGTATGTAGCTAACAGGTCAAAGCGGTATCCTTCCATTTGGTTCTTGCAACACTGCATCTGGAGTATTGTGTCTGGTGTTGGGATTCCCAGTACAAGAAAAAAATACTGATGTATTGGAGAGAGGCCAGCAGGATGGTTATGGGGGAGCAACATGCGGTGCATGAGAGGTAGCTGGTAGAGTAACTTTAGACTGGATAGTGAAGGATAAAGGGATATCTTCTTGCATTCCTCCACTATTAAAAGGGAGGGAGGGGTGTTGGAATATGAAGCCAGAGTCTTCACAGAGGGATGCAGACTCAAATTACTGCAAGGGAAATTCTGCTTAGATGTAAGGACAAAATTCATCACCATGAGAGTCATCCAGCATTGGAGCAGGCTGGCCAGAGAGGCAGTGGGACCTCCACCCTTGGGGATTTCAGAACTTGATGTGAACCTAAGCATCTTGATCTAACTGTGAAGCAGCTCTGCTTTGGATCAGAGATGGAAATAGATGTCTTTAGGAAGTCCATTCCAACCTAAATTATTGCATTGGAGTGCTTCTTCCCAAGGTAAAAAGGACTTTTTTTTTTTGGTATTACATCTACAGCTGCTGGACATTCATCTGATGCTTGTTTTGTGTTTTGCCCATTGGACTGACATGTTTAAGCTCCCCAAGACCTGCTAAGAGTCCAAGTACCAAGTGTGTCAGACTAGATTGTAATTTAATCTACCTTTTTTTTCTAGAGTACGAATCTTGGAACTGATCTACGGAGTTGCTATTTACCTCTCTAGAAACAAGTGGTAATTGCAGCTTAAAATACACTAATATATATAGACTTTGTAAAAGCTGGCAAACAAATCATGTTTTCCTTTAAGCAGGATAAGCAATATAAATCTGGGTGTGGAAAAATAGAAAAACTCTGTATGTTCATTTTTTTTAACACGCTCAAGTATTCTTTGGCCTCATATCAGAGGCTTTCTTAGAGGCTTCTCTTTCCATATATATTTTTTAAAATACGAAATGGAGAATCGTTTCTTTTGCTGCTGTCATCTTTTTCACTGAAAGATTTCCTTATTTCTTCTGCCAACGCTTGATTTTTCTCTACTAGTCTTTTTGAATTGTAAAACCCGTCTTTGGCACTTTGTCCTACTTTTGGGAATGTGGTTTGTAAATTTGTCTAAAGTGATACTGAAAGGGTTTAAGGTGATAATGTTGTTCTACTTGTCACTAAAGGTTGTGTATTATGTAGTTGACTGTGTCAGCTGAAAAATCAGTTTATTTCATGCTTTGTTTCTACCTATTTCATTTCCCATATATTAGACTCTGCATGGATGCATGATTGCTAGTACTAGTAAAGGGAAGAGGTAGGAACAAACAGATGATTGGACAGGGATGTGGAGGAAAGACCAGTTTTCTTTATACCAGTGATGTAGGCAGCCTCCACCATGGGTAATACTCAATAAATTGTTTGATCTATGATGCGATTACTACTACTGTTCTCATGAGAGAATGCTTTATGCAGCTGCTAATTTTTTTTTTTTTTTTTCCAGTATCACTGAGGTTGGAAGGCACTTCTGGAGATCACCTAGCCCAAGCCCTCTCTGGTCAGACCTAGGTCAGTATATCAGGGTGTTCAGGGCCATCTCCAGTTGGGTGTTGAAGATCTCTAAGGATGGAGACTTCACAACTACTTTGGGCAGCCTGTATTTGACCCCCTCAGTAAAAAAACCCCTAAACCAAACCAACAAAAAAACCCCAAACCAAACGAAAACACCCCCTCCAAGCCCCCCCGCCCCAAAACAAAACAGCCCTCCCCACACCCCAAATTTCTTATGTTTAAATGGCATTTCCTGTGTTTTAATATATGCCTCCTGTCACTTGATACCACTGAGAAGAGTCTGGCACTATCTTCTTTAGTCTCCCGTATCAGATTTTTATATCCTGTGCTAAGATCTCCTTGAGCCTTTTATTTTCCAGGCTGAACAACCCCAACTCTCTCAGCCTCTTCTCATATGGTGGATGCTCCAGTTCCTGAACCATCTTTGTGCCAATTTCTCTTTCTGCCAGCTGTTTTCCAGCCCATTGGCCACTAGTCTGTACTGGTGCATGAGGTTATTTCTCACCATGTGCAGGACTTTGCATTTCCCATTGATGAACTTCAGTAGGTTCCTGTCAGCACTTTTCTCCAGCCTGTCAACTCTGTCTGAATGGCAGCATGGGTGTCAGGTGTATCAACCACTCCTCCTGCTTTTGTGTCACCTGCAGACTTGCTGAAGGTGCGCTCTGTCCCATTTTCCATGTTATTAATGGCAGATGTTAAACAGTATTGGCCGTGTATTGACCCTGGGCTACCCCACTAGTGACTGGCCTCCAGCTGGACTTTGTGATGCTGATCACAACCCTTTGAGCCTGGTGGTTCAGTCAGTTTTCAATCTTTAATGGCCGATCTATTAATAGACGTGAAAGCATTACTTACTGTTTTCATAATGTAAGAAAGGAAGCCTGACAACATACAGGTTCACAAAGATCATTTGGCAAGTGCCTCACTGGAATCAATTTACTGATATGAACATTACACATGTTTCATGTGAAAATATTTATAGGACTTTCTTCTGCCTTGCAGGTTTTTTGAGGAGCTGGGAATGCATAATATGTATGCCCTTTAGGTTTTTCATCCTTTTATTATTTCTCTGATTGATCTCTAACATCAAGCACTCAGATGCTGAAATATTTGAGCTGTAAGACAACTGTCATTTTGTCAGAGAAGGATGATGTCATTTCAGAGAACATCTGCTCTCACAAAGGATATATAGACAGAGAAATATTGTGTACAAAGAGTAAATGTCTAACTTATTCCTGTAGATTTAGTAAAAATACATGTGTTTTTTTGTGAGTGTACAATAAGTAGTATCAGCTGATAACTGCATCATAGCACCTGTGACACTCAAGTACAGAAAGATAGTTTTTCTTCCTTGAAGCCATAAAGAGGTTCAGGCTGATGAGTCCAGATTAAACTTGTTTAATGTGTTTGTTCGTTCCCTTTGGTCGCTGCTCAAAATTGTTGCATACTGGATCATAGCAGTGGTTACTGTGGAAGCTGTAATGTCAGAAACATGGAATTATGCCTTCGTTTAGAGTAAGGGCCAGTATGAATTTAAAGGGGAAGTCTTTCCTTAGAAATCCTAAAAATAAAAATTTAATTATACAAATACAACAAAAGGAAATAATGCAAAGTAAAAAAGTTGCAGTTAAACGTAAGTTTTAATGTTCACAGGGAAAACTCTGGCTATTAAACTGTTAGATTTTGGTGTACAAAACTTCAAATATCAGTCTAGATTGATTATCACCATTATTCATACTTAAGTTTCTTTGATGTTGATTAAATTATTAACACTGGACCATAGCACTAAGGGTTTAAAATTATGAGAGAGTAAGTGCTTTAGCTTTATTGACATTATTAAATCTAAATTAAGCAGGTTCATCTCATAAAATAAATATAACTCCCAAACTAGAATGAAATTAACTATACCGTTAAATGCTATGAAATAAAGACTAAGTATATTTATTTCCTTATTGTATATAAGTTTTACAACTTTTAAAAATGACAAAATTAGAAAAGTAAGGATGATCCTACTGCTAGTCTTTCCCTGCGTGTGTATGCAGACTATGTCAGAAAGAGCAAAGAGCATTGGGCCGCTGTGGCTTGCCCAGACACTTTTTGCAAATGGCGTGTGTGTACGTGTACCTTTCCGCCTCTATAAACAGGTGTGTTTCAGAAAGCATTTGAGTTGCTTTGCTGTGTTGAATAATTAGCACATAGAAAGAACAGATTGATATGTGTAACCCCTTAAAATCTTGCCAGTAGTGACACTAAAATCTGGCATTGTTTTCAATAGAAATGCATGTAAAGTGGGAAGCTCTTGCTGCCTCCTGCTATTACAAGGTTATTCTGACACCAGGTAAAAGAATAACCAAGCTTGTTTGCCTAGTTTCTTTTTTTTTTCAACAGTATATATCAAGGCATAAACTCTGTCTAGGAGTAGTGTATATGTGCAGGTCACACTATGTCAACTTATTCTGGATCCCAGGTTAGCTACATTATTGGGCGTAAGGGGAAGAGAGAGACTGTTTCTGGTCAGGTCTATGGATCTTTGTCTCATCTGTCAAACCTTCTTGTCTTCTAGGCCACTGCAAAATGGACTTTTTTTTTTTTTTGTGGACTTCTCCTCCCCCATAGTTCAAGATGCACAATTCTGTTCTATTCTGTTCCAAGGGATTTTCCTTTGCCTGTAATGGATTACTTGGAACTCTGGCCCAACGGAGACATTTACGAGATTGCCTCATCTCCAAGTGTTGCAATCTGCTTCACCACACACCTAAAATAAAAAAAAAAACAAACCCAAAACAACCTGAGACTAGAGAACTGCCCATATAAAGCCTCTGAATTTTCTCCATTGTTCAGTTGTATCACTTCCCTAAGACCCTCTCTTAAATGGAGGTCAGTGGCTCTCTAGAGTGATCCTTGTCTTGAAAATGGTCCTCCATGCTTTTTCTCTGTGTTGCCAGTCATAGTGTTTGCTCAGCAGGTTGGGATTTTAGAGAAACTCAGAGATGGGAATAAAACTAAGAGTGGCTAAAGATTTTTTTTTTTAATATGACTGAGAATTTTGATAGTTTTGTGATGTTACGTTCTGTTTTATATATATATATATACTTTTCCTCCTACTTGCTGAGTTCTTCCAAAGATAAAGGGAAAAGCACCATTAGATAATGTCCGTGCTTCTCGAACTACTGAAAAATTGTGTGGAATTATTTTCATAATTTGGAAAAATTCAAGTAATAAAAAAATCAGAAATGTGTGCAAATGTGTTTACAAAACCACCTCTGATGTTTACATCCATGTTGTGGTGTGTTTCTATGCTTAGTGTGTGCTACTTGAAATGCAATACTTTTACTCACAAGTACATTGTGTGAGAAAAAAAAAACTGTACTGTTTTAACAAACATTTTTGGTATCTAGGACAGTTTGATGTAGGAAACAGATTTAAGAATGTAGCAATGTAGATTTAAAACTATCGGAAAACTTTTTTTTTTTTTTGAGTAGCAAAATTAATCTCAAACAGAAACCTGCCTCTCGAATTTTGTATTCCTAGAACTTAGAACTTTTTTTTTCTCCCAGACCATTTTTCAGTATATTGCAGGTTATAGCATTTTGGAGGAGACATTTTAATATAAAGTTAAATAAAAATTCCAATATTAAATCGTACTTGTGGTGGAGTGGACACTGAGGTAATAGAAGCTAAGTGAATCCAAATAGTTAGTTAGTTTTGATCTCTACCATTCCTGGTATCACATAAGGCAGGAGCTTGTAACATCTTATTCTTTAATGACAAATTCTCTTCTGTCTGTTTATTGATACTAGTGTAGACTAAGTTTAGACCAGGATAATGTGCATTTTATAGTCTTCTGCTTCTCTGGGGAGACTTTTTTTTTGCTTTTTTTCCAGTAATTGTTCAGAAAAATGTGAATATGTACTTAACTGATTTCATGATGAAAAGTGGTGTCATGTAAGTCTAGTGGTAGTGAGCCTTCAGTTACTATAATGACTTTTCCTTCATAGCTTTGCAAATTATTTTACATAATGATTTGAAAATCATTGCATTAGGAATCAGCATAGGTCTATATTAGGTTGGATTTACCATCAGAAATATTTTATCTTTTGTTCTATATGTCTTGTACAGCACAGAATACATGGCATATAGTGACACAGAAAATGAAGTACTACACTACACTAAAGTCTCTCTTTTTCACAGATTAAAAAAATGGAATCTTCATCAAAATATCATTATATTTCTAGACACAGTCCTAAAATAAATTTTACTAGGTAACAAATAGAATTTATCTTTAATTGAACATATCACATGAATATATTTTTGTCCACCTTTTTCAATGACTACAGTACTTTTGATATGAAAGTCAGTGTACTGTGAAAACTAATTATTTCTTCTCTTTGCTTGATGGATTGTAATAGTGTGTGCTCAGAACCTGCAAAGTTTTTACAAAGGTTCAGTTTTTGACTATGCTGTTGTGTGCATACTGAAGTTTTTACTAGGATGTTTAAACTAATTGGTCTTTTCTTAGGGAAATCTTTTGTACTAAATTATAGTCTTATTTAAAATCATGTTGGTTTCCCTCTTCTGGTGTTCTGTGATTACACTATTGGAAAGAAAAAACATTATTTGGTTCAATTTGACACAGTGTGTTTAAAACATCTTGGAAACTACTTTCAGTATTAAAGTAAAGATTAACAGAGTATATTCACAGAATTAAATGTCATAGTGTAATAGATAAAAATAGCTTGATTCCTTTGTAGGTTTGGTTCTTCCATTTTTCATACATTAGTAGAATACTAGAAGAAAGATCTTGATCTGCCATCTTAATTTTTGCCCATGAATTAAAGAATTCTTATTTATAATAATGCTTATATCCTTAGGAGATTTCTGTATACAACAACCATTATGTTCCCTGTAACTACAAACCCATTTATAATGTTTGTTACTAGACCTTTATATTTTTGTAGGCTCTATGCCAAGAGAAAGAAACCAATGTAAAAGTAAGGAGTATTAAAATATTTTAAAAATTATTTACTCTTTAAAAACTGTTCTAAGTGCAAAATTTATTAAGGGAGAATCAATCATACAAAAAGTGGTGAGAGGGAATAAAAAATTCGTAATTCAGATCATGACATTTTACACTTTTTATATGAAATAAAAGTCTGGAAAAAGCTGTAGTGTCAATTGCAAAAAAGAAACTGCAGGTGTTAACAGAAAAGCTTTACATCTCGAATTTACAGTTAGTCTAAAACTCTACTAAAATTACTAACAATAGTAACAACCTTGCTAGTAAAAAAAAATATTTATTTTCTTTAACATAATTTTAAGAGCTTTGGCTAAGTTTGTGTATTTGTTCTGTGTCAACATGCTCCCTCTACCTCCTCCATATATTTTGTTCAAATTAAACATGAAAAATGATCACACTTCTACTGTGATCATGAATGTTGGTAGCCAGATAGTGGAGAGAGAGAGAGACTCCTACTCCCTCACTGTAGTAAGGGATACAATGTGCAATCACTCCTTACTACTGAAAAATCAACAAAGTGGAGAGGTTTTATAAATTCCTAACTACAGGAGTAGCTTCAATAGGAGTGTTTACTTATTAGACATCAAATAATTCAACCATGAAACATGAAGCTATAGGAAACAGAGTATCATTATTTCTGTTGCTTATGGAACAATTTGTCTCTATAATGTATTGAAATAATTTGTTAATGAAGTACAAAAATATGGAATTGAAGAATATAAATTAGGAGAAGAGAATGGGAAAACTGAAGAGAAGGAAAATGATTCAAAATCATGCACAAACAAAGCATATATGTAAAAATTATGTTTACTTTCAGAAAGTGTTATTTGTTTTTGAATTATTACTTATTCACAGCTTTCAATATAAAAATACTTTAATGAAAATGGATCCCAGCTTATGAGCCTGTTTTCCAAGAGCAGGAAGTAATAAATATTGAATTCCAAGTTCTGTGTATTTAAATATTCTAAACATTTCCTTTTGATATGTAGCGATGATCTGTTCCTGTTTTCGGTAGCATTGCGTCTACTAGACATCCTGAACACTTCCTGTTGTGCTGTAGTTTGGAGTACTTCAAAAGCATAAAATTTTGAGGTGGATCTCCTGATGATCCCTAGTTGCTTCACTTTGGTTCAGAGCACAGTATATTGTCAGAATGCTTGAATATCTTGCAATTTGGAAAAAAAAGATGAACTGCAAGTGTTCTCCAGCTAAAAACAAACAAGCTGTTCATAGGCCTGTGTTAGAACAAGTCATGTTTTTTTTTCTAAGGCTGTGAAAAATAGTGGAAGTTATTTTTATATTGATTCACCATCCAATAGAAGATGAGAGGCATGTTGCTTTGTCATTTTTCCTGGCAGTGGGTTGAAACTAGAATGAGAAATAAGTGCACAGAGGGATAAGTGCTACTACACCTTGAAAGAACATTACAGCTTTTCTTTGTGACTATGTGGACAGGTTCCATGTCTTGCTGCTTTTAACAAGAAGATTGTCTTTTTAGTCATAATTGTGGGAGTCTGCTTGGTTGCTTCCTATTGACAATTCACTAAATATGTTGTGTAAAAAGTCATATGAGCTCAAAACAGCTGAATTACTTTGGATGTTCCTTGAGTCAAGGATACTCTAGGAAGCTATGACCTCCCTGAGCTCTAGGCTGGTACACAGAACCATGACTGTGTAGAGAAGGTGTTGGTAGCGATTTTCTGGAGCTGAGGGTGTAGTAAAGGTGAGCTCTGGGAAAGGTAGTAGTGGCTTGCTGTGAAGTTACATGAAGAAGAATGACGCTGTAGGGTGTTGTAGGGCCTGTGGCAGGGAACTGTTGGGCTTCTTAGCCTGTGAGAAGATAGGGATGATAAAGAGACAGTGAAATATTAGAATTGATGGAGGATTTACTTCTCAGGCTTGCCTCTGCAGCTGTGCTGCATGGATCAGAGGTGAATACTATTTTCTTTTCTCTGCTGAGTCCCAGCCCACAGCTGCATTTCAGCGGGTGGGATCTGCACATGCAACTCCACTGCTGCAATGAACTGCAGTGAAGGAGGAGGAGCTTGTAAATTCAGCCCAGTGCTGCATCTGGTCTCCCAGATGATGACTAAGAGGATATGGGTTACTGGATAGCCAAACAGTAGAGAAATGTTCCTGCACTGTTAACACTAAATTGGATTATTACCAGTGGCTCAGAAGGTGGACTTGCATGTAAAACTGTCACTGCAGATGCTCTTGTTCATTTTTAATCCTTCATTCAAATATTGATGCAATCCTTTCCTATTTACTTGATAAAGTCTCATTAGATCACAGCATGCAATGATACAGCTGTAGTGTGCTCTGTTCGTTGTTTGTACTTTGTTTAAACCTCATTTAAGTAGCAAATTAAAAAGGAAAAGAATCTTTACTTTTGGGAAGATACTTTACTAGATGAATGGAAATAAACAACTTACCCATTTCTTTCAGATGAGGAAGCTTTCCTCTAACTCTTCTAAATCTTGAGATTTTAGGAGCCTGTAGAGTTAAGTAAACAAAATATAGTTAAGGACTGTGATGCTAATCTTGTAAGAATAGGCTTGTGGAGTTGTCCTCAAAGCAATATAAAAATGATCAGTTGATGATAAAACATTTTGAAATAATGAGGCTTTTGAGTGTAATCATGTAATCAGGAATTCTAAGAGTTGCTGGCTGTTAGAGCAAAGTGCCAGCAATGTATTATAGAATGAACTAATCCAACAGGACAAATAAAGCTGAAGATTCATAATGGGATTATTATTGTACTCTATTGTCTAATATTTATGAAGATAATTCAGTGCTCACTTAAGCAAAGTGCATTAGAACTTATAAAATAGCTGCAATGTCAACAATCTGCTTGGAAATCTTGAATTTTCAATATTATGGAAATGGCAAGGCAGTGTTACTTAATTTGTGTATCTAGCACATTTCAGGCTGTGAAAGCACTGTGTTTTGTCTCTGTGGTATTACAGAAATCACTACAGTTTTCAGATCACAAGTTGTTATATTGAGTCTTGCATCTTGTTTTCTTGAGTTTTAGAAAATATTTATTGCTAGGTTCTTGGATTCTGCTTCAACTGCTTTTCACTGGTGATAAGTTTGAAGGACAAAAAATGTGGCTGACTGTCACTTTTTTGTGAAACTGCATGGTGCTGAGAAAGAGTTGCTCTTGGCCACTGGTGTTGGCAGAAATATAATGGAGCAGATCTGCTCAACAGATCCTCAGCTGCCACCATCTTCCTTTTACATCATAATTAATAACGCTGAGAAGGGTTTTAAGGTTCCAAGGCATGAAGGAGCAAATATGTAAAGGAGAAGTAGGAGGAGTAAAGGCCTTCCACAAAACCTTGTAGAAAGAACTAACCCCGTATTTTTTATTATTTTGAAAATCATAATATCATAGAAAAATTTAAGTTGGAAGGGACCTCCTAAGGTCACCTATTCCACTTCCGACCCAAAGCCTTCATAGTTAGATCAAATTGCACAAGGCTGCGCCAGGTTCTGAAAAACTGTTCTTCTGGTGCAGCTGAACCTACAGTTAACCTGCATTGCTGTAAGAGTACACTCTTGATAAAAACTACTTTATTTTCTAGCTGTCTTGCCAAATCCACTGCTAGGATGATAGCCTCTAGTTTTTTTTTTTGTGATTCACACACATGCCATGAATCATATAGGTGCCATAAGAGTCATTTAAGAAAGATGTCATTGTGGAGAGGAGTGAGGAAATCATATGTGGAATCCAATTAGGCAGATAGGTTTTAAGAAATGCACATAGGTTTGTGAGTATAGTGGGGAAACAACCAAAATCATGGTGGTTTTGTTAAAGGGAGTGGAATAGCATCACAGGGATAATTTTTACAATGAAATAATGTATTTTTAATAAGCTTTGCTGTATTATCCCATCCTTTAGAGAGCAGTGGCTGTTAAGATAGCTATTAAACTATAGTATAACTTTAAAATTAAATTATAGGAGGACTTCTAAACTATAAAAGATTAATTTATATCAGTGAAAATAAGAGATGAAATGATATTTGATGACACAGTGAATGTAAATTAGAGAAGTTTCAGATACAATGTATCAGATATACATTTTAAACAAATCATTACTCATATGTAGATGGACAATTTCATTTGAAGCTTGTATTGTGTAAATGTTCTAGATTCACTGCATCTTCATTTTACATTAAGCACATCACTGTTTCCTGGTTTTCTGCCTCCTAATGACACATTTAGAGGCACTAGCATGGCAGTGACTTGGCATAACTAAATGTGGTTGATTTTTAGGTATTAAAAATGATTTCAGAAGGTACTGTGCAATGTCATGTAGGTTTTCAGCATGCATTATGAGCATCTATAAATCTATAGCAATTTTTTTCATGTGTTCTGTAGAAATAACAGGGGTGGCAAACCTGAACTCATTTGCTGCAAGTTTTAAATTTTAAGTCTGGTGCAAGATCTGCTAATCCTACTTAAATCTGTGATAGGAGGAAAAAAATAGAGTAAGATTGTAAGTTCAAACATTTTTCACACCAAAAAAAAAGTTTACACTCACCTTTGGCACACGATTATTTTGTTTTCCCTTGTTCTTACCCCCCTTACGTAAGTTACAAATCACTTCGATGTTATGCAGTTGGGTTTTGTGGTTTTCTTATTTTTTTTTTCCCCCCTTTTCCTTTACTTCTATTTGGAGTCCTCTTTCTTCCTTTTACATACTCTATGGTGATCATATGCTTGATAAGTATGCCTTGTTATTCTTCTCTTAAGCTGGTCTTGAGTTTGTCATCCCTGGATGACAAATGCCACAGCTGCTCTTGGGAAAATTGGAAAATATCTTATCTGACATTATTTGAAAGACAAATGGAACAAAGTCACGTATCAAAAGATGTCTGCTGCTTCTACTAATTCAAGGTAGGTTTTTTTTGTACCAAGTTGTTTTTTCGCTTTGTTTTGTTTTGGGTTTTTTTTTTTGTTTTTTTTTGTTTTGTTTTGTTTTGTTTTGTTTTGTTTTAAAAAAAACCCCTCCTGCTTAGTGTTCTTGTTCCTGCTGCCTTTGCCAGTGTCCCCACAACAAGCAAAACTCTAGTCATGTCTGCTGTTTCTGGGTTGGATCACACTTTGATCTGTTGGGTAGGATCTACATTCATTACAGAACACAACTCACTGTGTGGCCATGCCTTAAGGGACCCCTCTGCCCTCTAACATTCACTTTAAGATTGTAAGCAACAGACACTTTCTGCTTATGTCCAAAGCCTGCCAAACAGCCTGTTTAAGAGTGTAGAAAGCCACTATGTTCTTCAGAGTGGTGTGTTTTTCCTCTCTTTCTTGTAGGTAGCCTTCATTTTATTAATGATAAAATATGTCTATTTATTGAAGCAAACCTGCATTTAGGCAAATACTTTAAATCTTAGATGAAGAAGAGTGTCTGACTAAGAATTGTCACATTACTTATAAATGCTACTCAGTAAACAGGATATGCTTACATGAGGCAGTACTCTAGGGAGAAATTGGGAAGGGAAAGGTGATGAACAAGAATGTGACAGGAGACAGTCTCAATGTTTCTGAACAGCTTTAGGACTGAAAATGTTTTGCTTCTTGCTTCTTTGCTTCTGGCTACAAGAGTATGTCTTAAGGGATCCACTTTTTTTCCCATTAACACTCATGGGAGTATTATTCCTATAGTTGGTTAAACTGTGGTCTGTCTTTGGCATCATTAATATTGCATACGTTTGGTAGAAGTTTTTGTTTCCCCATTGCTGACTACAAAAAGAAGAAACCACAACCTAAATTAAAATCTGTTAAACGCAAAATATGACTTAAACCTATAAACTTCATGGTGGTCTGTTGACATAGTTGTGTGAAGTTTGAAGCTGTACTGAGATCTATATATGAATTTTGATCATATCAATTTTAAATAGGTATTTTTGTTTTATGTTTATAATGTTAATTTTCTAAAGACAGCTGACACTAAGCAAAGAAAATTGTAAACTTTGAACTGACAGATGAGTTTTGGAAAAAGAGTGTAATGACTAAGTCCCAAATAAAGAATGACTCTCTATTTTGTTGAAGAGTTTAATAGGGCTTTTAAAAGACAAACCAAACCATAGAGATTACATTTAAAAAAAACAAACACCTGACCGTAGAGATTAAATTTAAAAAAAAAAAACTGACCCCAACAAATAAACTATACAATAAAGTATACAACACATTTAGTTGGAGTATATGTTTCTCAACCTATAGTGTGAAAAAAAAGTTAAGTTGAACGAAACTCTGTATTTGTTTTAAGATTATTTTAATGTCTCACTTGATTTTATTATGTTTTTTAATGTCTGAATTAAAAGAAAATTATTTAAGTATAAAAATTGTTTTTGTTTGGATGGAAAAGGGGAAAAGAGAAAAGCTGTGGACAGAGCTTCAAGAGATTTGTTTTTCCTTTGAAGCAATATTTCATTTTTATGATAAAAATAATTATATCTGTAAATAATAACATCATTCAATTTTCCAAATGTAATACTGAAGAAATTGCATTAGCAATAGAGTATTATAATAGTATTTATGTTCAGAGCAAAATTCTCTCAGCTGTTTAGAAATTCCCCTAATTTAAATATTGGCAAGGAGTGCTATGCATAACAATGTATGAACTCTTTTCTGGTGATAGGAGGCGATGGGTTTGCAGTGATTGATCATAGGAAAATATCTTTGGTTAACTTGTAAGTTGTGCTTAATGCGTGACTGCGCTAAAGCCTTTCCCAGAGGCAGGTACCTTTGAAAAATGACTCTGAAAGGGGAAGCTGACCTAAGTTTCAGTTTTGGGAACTATGGCGGGGAGTTAAGGGTATGCAATAGGCAATCCAGGGAGTAAGAAAGTGTACCTTGTTCTGGCGCAACTCATATCTACAGTTGCTACTGTGACTCCTGCCAAAGTATTGTGAACTCTGCTGCCACTAGTAATGATAACTGGGCACATTCTTGGGCAACAGTTTCCCTCTGTGCCCCACAGTGGAATATAATTCATGGCGTTAAGGATATGTGCCTAGCTAAAGTCACAGACTGATTTCAAGTTTTGAGCGTATAATGCTATAATAAGAATGGATGTGACAAACCCTTTTGAATAAAACCATTGAGTTTCTAAAATCCAGAGGAGAATTATTCTGGGTTGAGTAATCCTAAAAATAATGCTGAACCATAGCTTATGAAAAACCTCATTGATGAGGGTTTGGTAATTATGCTGTCTTCAGAGATTTCAGTTAGCAACTAAGGTATTTAGAATCATAGAATCATTTAAGCTGGGAAAGACCTTTAAGACCATAGAGTTCAACTGTTAACCTAGCACTTCCAGGTCCACCACTAAACCATATCCCTAAGTGTCACATCTACAAGTCTTTTAAATACCTCCAAGGATGGCCACTCGACCACTTCCCTGGGCAGCCTGTTCCAGTGGTTGATAATCCTTTCAGTGAACAATTTTTTTCCTAGTATTCAATCTAAAGCTCCTCTGGTACAATTTTAAGACCATTTCCTCTTGTCCTATTGCTCTTTGTAAGAATACTATCTGGACTGTAAAGACTGTTTTCCATTTATAAAGATATTCATAACTTGTGAAAATACAAAAAATAGAAATTTGAAATGTAGTCAATAGCAGAGACCCAAATAAAGAACAAAAGTTGCATTCAGATAATGTAAAATGATGTGAGATTCATTTATCTGTTAATTCTATTAGCTGATTCATACTTCTGTATTTCTTTCAAAAATAGTTCTTATGAAAAATAATTCATATGAAAGGAAATTAAAGCCCCCCACATTTGTCTGAAATGTAGGTTTCCTTGGAACTGAAATGAAGTGTAGCAGTACTTGGGAGGTATTATCATCTTGTTTAGCTTTTTTATATGGTTGGATCACAATGATCCTAACAGTTCTCATTAAGTGTATTAAAAAGACACTATAAAGCCTGAAGATTACATTCCATCTAAAAGAGCTTTTGCACTGTACTGAAGTTGGAAATGTTTTTCCTTAAGGCTTTGAACATGTCAGTGGAAACAATTCATTCTTTAAATGAAAAAGAGTAGACATAGTGAGAATTAAGAAGTCCAGGAAAGGAAATGTAGATCCTCCGTTTCACAGAACTGAAGCCAAAGAATTGATTTTAATGAGCAAGTGTTTGTGGGTCAATTAATTTGATGCAATCAACTTAGAATGATTAATGGAATAGTTTTAAAAACTGTTGAAGAGACTTTATAAAACAGCATCAGAATGGGACAGATCATAGAGTACCAGCAAAGCATGAATGCGTAGTACTCATTTTCCCAAAGGGAATCTTCAGAGAGTTACTCTTCAGTAAAAATAATTTAAATATCTTCTCAAATATTGCTAAAGTAATAGGGCAGTATTTTTTAAAATCATAAAAATGTGTGCTAATGTATTAATAATTGAAGTTAAACAAGAGCAAATTGTTCCAACTTACTGTGCCTGGCATTAAAATACTGACATTCACCTGCAATTAATGATACTGCAGTATTTATGGCCTGCCTCATATTTAGCAGCAGGAATACAGCACCAATGTTAGTTCATTATGTGTGGTAAACATCAATATTTGAATGCTGTACTTTGTGATTTAATTTAATTTTTAAAATGTAGAAAATGGAAAAGATTTCCATGGCTTATCCTAACATTTGTAAGACATTAAAATATTTCCAATGACAGTCCCAGAGAGACATTGTAGAAATGTAGATTAGATGTGCATAATACAAATTAGAAACACAAATTGCTAAAATAGATGGAAAATACTGCTATTGGTTTATTACCAAATCTGAAGGATTGAGATTAGTCATGGAATAATCTACTGAAACTTGAAAGCTCAGATTTCCACCTATTCTTCTATTCCTTAGGTATTTTTCTTTCAAGATTTTATTCTCCAGAATTACTCTTATGGGCAAGATGGGGAAGACGTCAGTTCAAGAGTTGCCTCTTGTAGTATTCAGCTGCTGCTAACTCCTCAATTTGAGTTTGTCTTATCTAGCCAGGATTGAAATGCTGACATCACTGAAATAAATGACAAAAATCACAATTTCTTTCAGTAGGAGCTGTTAGCACAAAGTCCTTCATACTGAAACATCTGGCCTGTGTTACTCTCTTCATAATGGTTGTGACAAACTAAAAATGCTCTGGTTATAATTCAAATGGCTTAAGCATTTATACTTCCATAGGATGTTCCTTAAGTGTATTCTGATATCAGTGATTTTTTGGAAGTTTGGTGAATGGCTACTCTTGATTAATACGAGAACAACAGTTCTTTTCCACCAACTTTGAGATTTTTCAGACACTTTCAATGTATTAAGAAATTTTAAAGGATATTCCAGTTTGAAAAATTCAAAATTGCAATAGCTGTCATATTTGAATTAAATAGAAAATGAACACTGAAGAGCCTATGCTGTATGATACTTCCTACTAAATTTTTAATAAACATCTTTATATCTAGTCAATTCTGTACACGGGCTATCTGGAGACCTAAGCAGTAAAAACAATGTTGATCATTGTTTATTGATGCTTTATAAAGTACAAAAGTTAAGGGGTAAGGAGATGGAAGTTACAGCTGTTTTTCAAGTTCTTGAGTCATTTTCTCATGGGTATTACCTTTCTACTCACATCTATGCCTGAAAGAATACTCTTATTTCTTAATATGCATCCTGAATTGCAGAATACTTTCTGTATTTCTAAATGTTATTTAGTCTTCTAAAAGTGGACTTACTCTTTGCCTGTGAAAAGAACAATATTGTGTATTGCAAATTGTGAATTTGAGCTATGCTTGTGCATCTTCAAATGTGAATACATTCATTTCAGGAAACAGTAATTGTGTTTTCCCACTATGAGCCACTGTCACGTGCTGCTGCACTGAGATGTGCATGGCACGCCCACAGCCTGGCTCTCCAGCTCTGCATCCTGACCGCAGCCTAGAAGCCTGCCAGGCAGCAGAAGTAAATACACCAGCTCGCTTTATTTATCTGTTGTGGAAAAGCCAATAGACCTTTGTTGCTACAGTCGTTATTTTCTAGGTTTTTCCAAACACAGCATATAAAACAAGTGAGGAAAAATAGTAAGATTTTTCTGTGTTTTCAGCAAAAATTCTTTCAGAATTCAACTATATCACTACAGTTGTAGGTACTGATCCTGCTCTTACCTCCTTTCCTGATCTGCAGCCAGAGACACCATCTAATGCTTTTCCTACATTTTACAAGTATTGGTTAGTGCATTTAATGTTAGCTATTTCACAGCACTGTGTTTTATTTGTGATACAATTCTAACAAAAGACTACAATTTTTTTTTTAATTCAAATTAAATGTAATGGGGCAAAGCAGCTATTAAAAGGCATTATCCAGCTCCAGTGGCTTAAAAAATTAGTTTTTCTCGAACATATTACATGGTGATTGTGAAATATAGGTATGCAGGTTCCTGTATTAGTCATGGACATATGCATATGCTTACTTTTAATTTGCTTTTCTATTTCAGCACGTTCTTTACCAAAGGAGAAAATTCAAAACTCATTATTAACAACTTACCAATCAGTGTTGTTATAGCAATTTTTAGTTAAGCTAAGCATGATACATTCAAGCCAAAAGACCGTAGAAGTCTTATCTGGATGCAATTTTAGATCATTATGGTGAAGTTTTTCTTAGGTTTCCATCTCACTACTACTTATTCAAACATTCCCAACACTGAGTTTTCTGGCACCTGTATTAAACCATTATATTAAAAATGAATTTTCTTAACTTCTCTCTGTTTTTTTTTTCTTAAAATTAGGCATTTTAAAACAAATTTTAAAAATGCTATAGAAGGGAACTAAGAACAATTTGTTAATTTGGAGCATAAACTTCACAAGCATTCAGTATCCATTTTTAAAAAAATCCAGTGCTGCTGTTTCTAACTTTCATTCAGAACCTTTCTAATTTCAGTGATTTCTGAAAATATTCAACTCCTATTGAGTTTTAAAATACAGATCTGGAATCTTGCTGGACTATGACAACTCCCTTTGTACAAAAGAGGAGTGTGTTCAGTAAATGAAGTTATTGACCAGCATCTGAATAGGAATGAATATTTTTGGATAAATGAGCCAGAGGTTTTTTGAATGTACCATCTCAATTTACAGACAATGCAATCTAAAAATAGAAAAAGTGGAGGACAGACCAAGGAATCAGAATACATAAGTAAAGTGATTAGGATAATAATTTGCAATTGATATATTTTTACCATTATTTTACAATGAAAAAATGCTAGTCTTTAAAATAAATGCTTTCCTTCATTACATTTTTTCCTTCTTTGTTCCTTAACAAGAATTTCCATTGTTAGAAAGCACTTGTCAATAGTTGGTGGTGCAGAGATTAATTTTTCATCCTAATTCCTGCTAATTTGTGTTCAGAAGTTGGTTAGTGTAGATATTTTAAGTGTAATAAGCATTGATGGAGGTTAGTCTAGTCTGAACTGTTGTAAAAGATCTTAGAAAGCTTCATTTGTTTAGTAACCTTAAAACTGCAAGATACCTCACTACATTAATGTATCTGCTTATGATAAATTGTTTTCTCTGTGCAACATCAGCAGCATTGTTGATCAGCAGATTTGATCTTATTTTGTAATTCAGATACATCTGGATACATATCCGTAAAATGCTGCTCACCTTTCGTGAAGGCAAATATTAAATAATCAGCTCAAGAAAATAAAAACAGTAAAAGTGATATAAGTAAAAATGCTAATGCTTTTACATGGTTTCATAATTATTGAACAGATATGAGATCAAGTCTCCAGCTCATATTGCAATCAGCTTGTCTACAGGAAGGCCAACTAATTTCTAAATGGAATGCTGTTCAAGGGTTTACTCTAGTAAAGGGCAACATAAACTCTTTGAATATTCCCTGTATTGTGATTGCTTGTTTTATTTTGTGTTGCATCAGAATAAAAGCTGTCAGAAATATTTTATGCAAAATGAAGCTTGTAATCAGCTGCAATAACATCAGGCTAAGTAATAGCAAAATGAAATGGCTCTCACTTGCATTTTCCTAAAATATAGGAGAAAATAGGTATAAAAGAATGACATATCTGAAAAGTGATATGAACTGTACCATTTCAAAGGAGCATTGTTCCAGTAATTTAATATGTGTTGTTGTATACCGTCAGCTGTAAAAAACCAAAGACACAGAACAAAATCTCAAGGGGAAAAAACCGCAAACCTTGCATCTTGTAAGCAGCACTGTTTTCAGTTCCTGGGAACTCCATATAAAGGGTGAACTTCTTCTGTTGCTTCTTATGCCTTTCTAAGTGAATGCAAGTTTCTCAAATGCTACTCAACTAGCATTTAAAATTAGATCCAGATTTCTAATCAGCAACATCTGGTATCTGGTGAATAAAGTAAAGAGCTCTTATTGACATGAGTGATCTTTGGAGTGGATCCTCAGGTTGTAAATTATGTGGGATTTTTGTCCTCTTTTTCTTTTTTTTTTTTTTTTTCCCCTTGTTGTAGGTAGATACTGGGAATACCTTAAAGGGAGATTGGAAATATATTTTCGGTTATTATACTTCTTACTGTATGGAGTCTCTGACAATGAGAGAAACTAGTTTAGTTGGATGTAGTGAAGTGCATATGCCAGCTTCACTAGCTGGACAGGTGCATTCTTTCTCATTTTAGCATATGTTTGATATGGTTGTAGACTATGGATGTACCTGTACACAGCATTATTAACTGAAGAAGATTTAACAATATGTGTAAAACCTCTACGTGCAGTCCTTTATCCTTTGTTATCTTAACAGAGATCCTTCAGACAGCTTGCTTTATTCTGTTATGCTAAAGCGTAGTCATTTTGAAACACTGACACTGGAACTGCCAAGCCAGCTAGGTGAACCAGAGATTATTTTCTGGGTTATCTGTAGTTCCTCTTTCGCTGGAAGTTTAGCTTCTAGGAAAACACATGTACGTTGATGCTATGGTGTGAGATAGAGAGAAATATGGAAAACTTCCAGTCACAGGAATGCTATGGTTGGATAACTTCTTAAAGGCAGATAATTCGCTGTTTGAATTCATCCCTGGAGGTGTTTTGCCAAAGCTTTGACTTCTTTTTAAAGGAATTTTGGAAGAAATGAGTCTGTTGGTTACAGCAATATTAAAAGTTGTGTGCTACACTAACTTGGTCTCCTGTATTGCTGATGTCTTCCCTCTGAGAAGATAACTTTTGTTAGTTCATCCTAGTATTAATTAACAGATTAATTAATTAATTAATATATGTTTATTTTCTTATCTCCATGTACTGTTTGAGCTGTGATGAAACTTTATGAATGTTTCACAGTGAGATAAATCTTTCCTGAGTGTCTTCATCCTCTTCTATTCTGGCAGCAAGTGTGTGAGGTTTTGATCATTTAGCTCAGAAAACTGGCCGTGGAGTGTTTCTACTTCATTCCACTTTGCACTGTTGGCTTACTGTCCTCGAAAAGCAGTGGAGTGGAGTGGATGATGGTGTATCATTGTAAAACACGTCCCAGGACTGAATTAAGACATTTCCAGGATAACACAGAGGATGAAAATCACTTACACATCCTGCCTTTTATGCATAGACTTTCATTCCTGTTCTTTCTGATATTACTTCACTGTACGAGACCACTTGCAACCTTTTCCATTCTGAGACTACCCTATAGTTTTCTCAGATTAGGAGGGTCCCTTCTTCAGAATTACATTCTTGGATAGCTGTCCTTATATGATGAAGATATTTTTTCCGTACTCTTGTGAGAAATTCTGGTACATCATTGCAAATTATCTTTGACAGAATTTAATCTGTTACTGCTGGATTAAATGGCAATTTGCCTTTATTTTAATATGTGGTGGAACCAGCTGTCTTCTGCCAAGTAAGTAATTAGTGCCCCTTGTAAAACTTTCCTCTAGTTATGAATGTACTTGTATGAACTCTGTACTGTGTTAAAATATTTCTCTGTATAACTTTGAAGCAAGTTTGGTCCACTCCATACGCTCTTTTGGGAAACTCTTATTTTGCTTATTCTCTTTCTCAGTGCTTGAACTACTACCATCACATTGCTGAACTCATTACCTCTGTGTGTTTTGTCAGTGCATGCAGTTTGTTTCCATCTCTTCTAGAATATTTTCAGGCTTATGAAAAGTCCTAATTCTACGTTCCAAAGTTCATGGGCAAATCAAAGCATGAATGGTGATAATTCTTTAGTTCTTTCTCATTTTAGACTCAGGAAAAGACCATCTGCGTGGATGAGTAGCTGCCTTTCAAATGGAAAGTTTAGATGTTACGGGTGTTGTAAGCCTTAAGCTTGACAATGTTTTGTCCTGATGCTTCTAGTGATGCACCTGCAGTCATTCCTATAACTGGTAGAGTTGGAGCTATTCATGATGGAAGGTCTTCCAAATTATGATTAAAGCTGGAAGCTTGTGACCCTGCAAAAATCTTTTTTTTTATAATTGTATTTCCAAGTCCTTGGTTTTAATCATCTGTTATTAAACATCTGAGGCGCATTTAAAGCTGTACTGCATCCAGTTACTCAAAAGCAAGTTCCTTACTTTTTTTTTAATTCCCATAAGGAGACATGCATATAAAATATTACTAAATTTATGAGACAATGATTTTCTTATGTCTGTGTTTGTAGCTGACAAAAACACACATTTCTCCATCATATTGTGAATACAGGATTGATCTCTGGCGTTCCTTGCAGTGCATTTAATGTTTTGAAAGAAGCTCTGAATGTCAACATTTCATTTGTCTCCAGACATTTGTTAGGTGGGTTATCATGTACTCCTGTGTTGAAATCCATTTCCATTGATATGTGGATAGACATGGTGGTTTGGAACTCTGTTAGTGTTTACTTCATGATATTTCTGACTTGTGTGCAGAAGAACACACAAGTGCATGTTAAGCGTTAAGCACTGAAAAAATGTGAGGATGAACTTAGCTGACTTTGTCAGATTATATCTGGAAAGTTTTGCACATGAAGTTAATGAAGGATCATCTTTTCAGATTAGTTTGAATTAATTTCATATTTGGGCCTTGTTAGGCTGTACAATCCATTTGCCAGGGTGGGAGAAAGAGAAGGCAAAGCTGGAAAAAAATCCAAACCAAAGTCTCTTCTCAGCTTAGTATCTATCATAAGTTCCTTTTTTTTTTTTTTTTCTTCTATTGGGCTCCTAAATCATTGTGTGAGCTCTCTGAAGCTGCCAGAAGAAAAGCCTGAAATCTTTAGGATTTTGCAATTGGAAACTCAGGAGGCACATTTGTTTCCTTCCTGTTCTTCATTTCAACATTAACATTACCTTTTCATAACAAATGATGACTCTGTAATATACTTGTTTATGTGTATACATAAAAAATCCTGCACAATTTTAGCATTGTGTTCCATGTGCTTCTAAGAGATAGGATGGTACATTTTTGACACATAGTCTTTGTTTGGTTGAAGGTGTATACAATTCAGTGGACCACCAAGACTTGATGGTGTGTGTGGGGTTTTTTTGGGAGTGAGGGGAGGGCAGGGCTTGGGATTGTTATTTTTTGTTTGTTTTGGGTTGGTATGTTTTTTTTTTTTAATTTTACTTTATTTTATTTTATTTTTTTTTTTACTGGACATGTTGCTGTAATATGTTTTCCATTGGTAACATGGTGCTCAGCTATCCCCTGTTTACAGGAGTGTACTGAATTACACCTACCTAGATTCTAGTATTACTTGTCAGTGAAAAAAAAAATCTGTTAGAGCTATTAAGGGAGTCAAAAAGTACTTCAGCCACAGTATCTGGCTCTTGGAGTATGTCTGCAGCTTACAACTAAGAGAGTTTTATTATTCTCAGAAATAGGCTTCTTCGTTTTATGTCCTCCATTTCACATTCTTCAATTCTGAAAGGGGCATTATTGACCAGTTGCTTGTTGGGGATTACCAGTGGGGATGAATAGTCCTTTGTGAGTTTGGTTTTTAAGGAAGAAATCAGAAAGATGGATTTTGTGTTATAGTTTATTTTGTAAAAATCTTTTCACTTGCTTAAGTGAGGACTAAGTTTTTCAACACAATATAATTTAAAAATAGGTAGAGATTCTGGAAAGCCATCTGGGTATTCAGTAGACCTCAGAAGTCATCGTGTTGCATAGAGCTTCCCCTGTGTTTCACCAGGCTACTCTGCCTTGCAGCGTTCAGCTAAGGGCTGGGATTTGGTCAAATTTTTTAGTTACTTTGATTATAATAATAAATTTTGAGGTACTCTTCAATGGAACTAAACCACTAGTCAAAGAAGCTCTTGGGAGCAGGTAATTGTTGATCTTTCATTGCCTCATATGTGATTCAAGAAGTCTATATTAGTCGCTGTTGTCCATTATTCTGGAATCTTCCTTTGTTTACTTTGTGGTAAGATGAACGTTGGCTCCACTAAAGAAGCCAGGCAAACTCAAAACTTGGGTTTATTTAATAGCATGTGAAATATTTGTCAAGGGATTATATGCATTTCAAGTCAGTCTAAATAATTTTTGACAATTCTAAAATTGTGTTCACTACAAGGAGAGAAAATGGTACTATATAAAATCATAACATCACAGTAGAGTACGAGGAGAGATTATAGTTGTATGGTAAGTAGTTTTATTTCTTTGTAAATGAAATTCACTGTAGAGTATCGCTTTCTGAACTGTGTTTTCCACTCAAGTTATTTTGTAAGGATTAAATTAAATTCATTCCAATGTACATGCTTCTAGAGATTGTAGCAGTTCTTATTTGTTTGAAATATACCATGACTTTCTTAACAGTGAAAGAAAAAGTTCAAAAGACACTTTTCCACCTCATTGCTTCTTTTCATAACCATACTCATACTTCAACTGCAGGATTTTATTGAATACAAATTGAATTGAACCTATGTCAGAATGGAAATATCAAAATCATACAGAGGCGCTGTGCTTCGCTCTTTGCAAGTGGGGGTAGATGTTGTACCACTGTGATTACTTAGAACTCAGCAGAAGGTTTGTGAGGTTTGAGTAATAGCTGTGTTTAAAGTGCTATGAATGTATAGTGCTTTCTCTACATAAATCTTTTCCAGTGTATGAGTTTTACTTGCTTCTGAAGTAGCAGACTCAAATGTGACAATCTGACCTTTCACAGGAAAATGGGAAGCTTTGGGAAGGTAAAAATGTCTAGCTCTCCATTCCTAAAGTGACCAAATGAACGCATTTACTTTATGTCATAATTAAGAGAAGTAAAAATAAATATAAATATGATTGTAGGCCATGTAGGCATACTTATGTGGCAGATTTCTGTTTTCTGTATGTTATGCAGCATACTTCAGAGAGTAATAGGATCTTTTAAACTAAAATTCAGTTTAGTGTTTTCATTCAGGAGCTAGCTCACACTTCTAAACAGCTTAGACTGCCAATATTGTACTATCGGCTTTGTTGAAGGCACAGGCCTTGAAATGTCTGCAGGATTTTTTTTCCAGCATTTTGAAGCCATCTCTTCCTATGTAGAATAAAAGAAATTTCAGAGTGAATCATCAGTTATTCCTGTCTGGAAGTACAGAGCAGAGCTCAGAAAAGTGTACGATGAGATACGCAAATTGACTCAAAAGCACTTTAATCTCAATTTCTAGAAATACTATGCTCCATTTGAAGACAAAGAAAATGCCTTCACAAAGCTTCTATGAAGCTCGGTAAACAGTATTTTGGAAGAAAAGACAAAAGAATAATGAAGGATTTGTTTTTTTTCCCTGTTTTGTGTTCTTTGAAGCAATTGACAAAAATGAAATATTTCCTTTTCCTCTTCTTTACCTGCTGGGTATCAGCCTTCTCCCAGGCGTGGAATAACCCTGTTAGAGTGGGGTCTCAGCTGTGCTGTACAGAGATGGACAAGTGTGTCACTTAAGTCCTGACAGTTTTTGTTAGCTGCTATACTTTTCTATGATCAATATATTTCTGTGGTTACAAGAGCTTCTGGATTGTGCTCTCCAGTGCTTTGGTTGCGTTTGTCAGCTGTTAGGTCATGGTTTCAGCTCTGATTAAAGTTTTAAAGTTGTGGCAGTTTTTCTTTTTTTTTTTTTTAATGTAGATTTTTAAATTATTTGTCTTTTAATCTCTACAAGATTTAGGAGACACTAGTTTGAGGGGCAATTATGTCATATTCTTAAATACTGTGTTGCTGTGAGTACTTTTACTATTATAATTTTTTTTTTGAAAGTAAAAATCCAAGGCTCTGCCTGACTATGTGCATATTTTTATTCTGAAACATAACTCTAATTAAACTGGTTTACAATGGGGAAAGATTAGAGAAAAATGTTTTTGCACCACAGAACTTGTATTCCTTGCAGAAATGAGCTCTGCCTCAGGCAGATCCCAGAGAAACTCATACTTTAGTCTGGAATTCCTTGTATGTATATATCATAATGTTAATGTAATATTTACTTTTTTACCTTTCTTCTCCATGTGATATTTGTTGCAGTGATTGATGGAAATAAGAATGGATTTTATTCCTGGAGAAGCACAGAATTAACATACTATCTGATATGTTATTTAATCTTTGAAGTGTGTCCTCCTTGATTGCATGACTCTTCCTTATTCCTCAGAATAGTTTCCAGAAAATGGATGTGATAATTTAATTCTCTTCAGGTGCAGCCAAATGTTACTCAGCTTTTTGGAAAGTGAAGTTGAAGTGGCTGGATGATCACAGGCATTCTTCATCTTTGATTCTCTGGGGCTTTCATTGCTCCTCTGAAGATTGACTTTCATCTATCAAACAGTTTCGAAGAAACTTATGTAAAAGATTTCACTTTTCCTACAATGGATAAAAATGTAAGACGCAGTAGTAGATAATACTATCTGGAGTTCAGCAGAGTTAATTTTTTTTTTTTTTTAAGATTGTTAACACTGTTCAGTATGCAAAGTTAACATCTCCTGGACCCTACAAGATTGTCTGAACAGAGCACTGAACCTTTAAAACTCACTGAGTACAGTTTTCCTTTTTTTTTCCATGGCATTTGCCACCTGTTTTAAAAGGTGTGTTGGTAGTGTTGTACCAGTTAAGCCTCCCTCGCCTTTCTCCTTTTCTCTTTTCCTCTTTCCCCTTTGCCTATAAATAAATTGAAATTCAGAACTAAAAATCTCTGAATATATAATATTGCACAGCTGTTACTTTTGAATAAGTGATCTGTGAGGGCTACAATGTTCATCTCAGTCTCATAGTCTGTTTTTCTTGCATGTATCTCGTGCCCTACATTAAATATTCTGAAAAGCCATTGCACTTATTTATGTCTTGGTAAAATTCTAGTTTCAGAATTAGCCTCTTTTTCCTCATATATAAAACAATTTTTAAGTTAGCTTAAACTCCCACCAAACTGAACCAAGCTTATTTTTCAGGTGATCTGTTGGTTCTCCTGGGACAAATAAAGCTTACCATATATAGCAATCTGTGTAAAACCTTACGTACAAAACAAGGTACGATTAAGTTTTTCAGGCTGGTTTCGCTATAGGAGCCAGCAAGTTCAGTTCCAGATCAGACTGTTGCCTCAAAGTCTCTTACCATTGCAGCTCAGCATTACTGATTTCTTTTCGCACCATGGAATGTTTTCCTGGTCTCCTTCTGCATTCAGCCACATCTGTAAATAATTTTTGTTGTAACTTCTGTAGACACCTCAACCACATTTTATCATTTTAATGGTCAAGCACTGAATAACTATCACTCAACATATTTTGTGGTTACTTCAGGTCTAGTTTTAATTCACATGTGTAGCCAAAGAGTGCTAAATATCTGCTGCTATAAAATAAGGTACCTTGAAGTCCATGATGAGATCAGAACTCTTCTTTTAGAATTCTCAGTCTACATGAGAAAATTCTTCTAATGTTTTTTTTTTCCTAAGTAGTATTGTATGTATCTGAAGGTTAATTTTATCACCCTTTACTATGCACCCAGATTCTATATTGTACCTGGAATTTCTTGTAATTGGATTTAGCTAGAGAAATCACAAAACCTTTTACATCATAATAAAACATCAATATCTTTCTTAAGTAATTATCCAAATGGTTACAATATTAAGTAACTCTTCTTCTAACACTGATCCTGGGACAATTCAATGTTACTTTATAATACTACAGGAGCATTTGGTCATTCTTAGTTTTTGTTTCCAACATGTATTTAGCTTTTAAATACAGAATGTTCTTAATCCTATGGTTATTTATTTTTCCTAATTCTATATAATTAAACACAATATATGTGATGATTATTCTATTTAAACAATGCTACACATTTTTTTATTCCAGCAGAAGAAAGGTGAGAGATTTTTGTTAAATTTTGTTTCTTTTTTTTTTTTTCCCTCAGACAAACATTTATTACACACTAATGTAACTTTGTAATGCCCATCTCTTTCTTCTTTTGAAAAATGTATTTTAATCTAACATCAGGAAGCTCAAAACAGCCTCTAAGCTCTTGAAAAGCATGACTTTATATTTACAAAAGCATATTTTGAAGAAGCCTTTTCTTTATGAAGGGAACAAAAGGAAAAATGAATTAGGAAAAAACTATTCTCCAAACTTGCAAATGTTATGCATGGAAGATTTCTGATATATTTTCCTTTTTGTTGGTTGGCAATGCTGTTTACAACAATAAGAATAAAAAGACTATTCTTCATCAAAAAGGTTATTTTTGCTTCTTTGGTGGTGTACTCATAGCTGATTATATCAAATGGCAGAATAAAGAGCACAATTTTTAAACAAGATTAATGACAGATATGCTATCAGTTAAATAATTATGTTTCTTTCAGAAGGGTGTAGAAGAAAAATAAAACTATGAGCATGCAAGAAAGATAATGCCATATTTAATTTGGAAAAAAAAATACATTAGTGAATGGTTTCCAACCAGATGGTGATGAGATATCCCAAAAGAATTAAGTTGTTGACATACTTTTTCTGAAGTATGTTTTTACTGATTTTTCTAACTAAATTAGGCTAATCAAGCAGAAAGGAAATCTATGCTTAATTTATGTGCAGGGCAAAGCACAATATGTGTACCATTTCTAATAAATACAAAATATGACTAGTTAAGCTTATAAGACAATAGTATATATATTTCAGTTATGAACACTGTATTCTGCATGAAGTTTGTTTGATTAAACTACTAAATCCCTGCTTTTCAGATACTCAACTTGATATATCTTTATAGTGGTGTTACTGATTCCCTTTGAAAGATCTTATTTCCACCTATGTCAGAGGGAAATACAGAAACATTTTTTCTGCAGAAAATCCTAATTTCGTTTGACGGAAGAAGTTTACATGATCAGCTTCCAAAACATTCACCTTGACTGGATTTTTCTACTTCAATAAATACTTTATATTTAAAATATTAGTAGTTTAGTGTGTATATTTTGAAAAGGAGATGAGTCAGGAAATTAGCGTATTTTGGTGTTAAAGAATTCTTTTCTTTACCAGGACTACATTTGTGTGTAGAAGCCTTCACTTTGAAGGCCAGAGTATGAAATACTGAGCAATTCCTGCATATTTATGGCCAGTGTCAACTTATTTTCAGATTAGTGATAGATATTTAGCTACTTCAGAGGAGCTGGGAAAGGAATCCAGGAAGGATCTTGTATGGAAAATTATCTTCAAGAACAGGTCATATGAATAAGTGTGTGTAGGATTGGTCTGTTATGTTTATGATTAGGTTAATAATTCTTATATGACAAACATGGACTGAAGAATACATAGGAAGAGAAAAATTCTAAAACTCAATGAGGGAGGACTTTAAAGGTTAAATTAAGTATTTTTAAAATAGCCTTTAAAAGCAAGAATCCACATATAAAAGACAGTGAACAGTAAGCAAATTCTGTGTATATCTTCTAGTCTTTCAGCTGCTTTGAACTTTATATATTCAAAAAATATTTTCTAGTTTTTATGCCTATAAAACTTGGGGGGGGGGGGGGGGAGTAGGTTTGCGGACAAAAGGAGAATTTAGAAGCCTTTTTTTTTAAATTGTCTTTGACTAACTCCTTAGGAATAAGTCTGGAAACACTTACGTCAAAGCTCTAAAATACATAGTGGCCTTTCACACTTTTATATGAACACAAAATTTATTATTCAGCATTTCTTTAGATTTTTCATTGTTCTATCAGGTAACACACAGTCTCTAAGTTCTCCATGCAACAGAGACAATCAATGAGCAATTAAACACACAAATTGGTATCTTGTGTCATTCATTATTTTCCATAATCAGCTCCTGACCAGGAAATTGCAATAGAAAAAACTCTTATAGTTTTCTCACTGTACGACATTCCCTGTCATTCACTCATTCTGGAATTCTTCCCACGTATAATACTTTAATATCTCCAATCCACTTTTGTTGGAATCTTGAAGCATACCTTACTTTTAAAATGGTAGTTTTGCCCTACAGGTTTTCTCCACTCCCAGCTTTCCAAAATCTAGCTTTTAACTTTGTTTCAAACATACAGATTATATGGGCTTATACTGATACAGATTGGAAGTCAGTTCTTTCCTGGTATTTGCCCTCTTACAAAGTAAAATCCAATTTGGTTTTGCCATTGTATATCCACAGTTTGTCACTGGTTTTTGAGTTGTTCTTCTCTGCACATTCTATCACACAGAATATGCTTTCTCCCCATCTGACCTTTAGCTCCTCATAAATTTCATGATCAGCTAAAATGCTGATTTTCCACCTTTTCTTATTTTATTTCTCTGTTGTTACTTGTTTAACTTTGTGTCACTTGAAATAATTCTGATAAGCTTTTCTAAGTTAAAAATGCTGTACCCAAGAAAATATTGTATTTATTTATGTGTCCTATGCTAGTCAGCATATTTAGCATAGAAGCCTTTGCCTTGAAAATTCTGTACTGCTACAGGTAGATAAGATGGTGTCTTTGGGTATTTAGCTTTCCCTTTCTGTTTTCCATCCTTGCTTACGCTAATGGTGAAAGCATTTAGAAGTCAATGCTAGAAATAACATCCAAATGCATTTGCGTTGTCAGATCAAATAAGGAGTTCATGAAACATGCAGCCCTTCTTCCTGTAATGAAATGGCTACTGCAGTGAGGCTCAATACTGTCTGCAGTCTGAGAAAAGCAAGATGACAGTATTTGAGAGGAATTTAAATGTGAGATCAAAGCTAAGAAACGAAGTATAGATATAAGTGATTTCAACTTTCTTTTGATAAAAATAACATTGAGGTCATTTAGTACATGGAAAAGAAAAGTAAGAGTTAGCAATGTATGTTTCTATTTTGTATTGAAAGGATGAGGATTACTGAATGAAGGAGAGAAATGTTTACATCACTTAAGATCAGAAAGAACTTTGTTATGTGGCATTAGAAGATGACTGAGAAGCTTTAATTTCATAAAATAAAAACAACTTGAAAGTAGTTCTTAAAGGCACTTTTCCATGTTTTAAAGCCTTTTTTCTTTACATAATCAATATTATACTGTTTGTGATTTCACTATACAGAAAAATAAAGCGCATACACATATATTTCTTCTAATTGAAAAGGAGTGTTTACAATCCAGCAGGATACTTTTTTTTTTGTTTAAAAGGATTAGACTGGGCCTTTGTGATTTGATTCCAAAGTTACTAAATAAATTCACAATAGGATATATATGTCAGTATTGCAAAAGACATAGTATTGCTATAAAAGTATTATTGTTTTATTCATGTGGAATATAGTAAGATCAATAGAAGAAAGATTTTACCAACTTCAGAAAATCATTACCATCTTTCTTTTCTTAATTGCGATTGATTTCAGGACTAGAAGAGTTCATGTGACAGTAACACAGACAACAGAGTTTCCTGGAATCTTGTCCATTTCAGATTCCAGTACCTAGGTTAATCATAGAATCATAGAACGGTTAGAGTTGGAAGGGACCTTCAAAGGTCATCTAGTCCAACCCCCCTGCAAGGAGCAGGGACATGCAATGTAGATCATAGAATCATAGAATCATAGAATGGTTAGGGTTGGAAGGGACCTTCAAAGGTCATCTAGTCCAACCCCCCTGCAAGGAGCAGGGACATCCCTGACTAGGTCAGGTTGCTCAGAGCCTCATCCAGCCTGGCCTTGAACGTTTCCAGAGATGGGGCCTCCACCACCTTTCTGGGCAACCATCTTCTCAAGGAAAAATTCCAGTATGTCAATGAAGAATTTCAAGTGATTTATCTTTATTTCAATAAGTTATTTCAGAGATTGTTTATATTAATTGTCACAATAATCTTATCTCCTTCGACTGGGTGTGTCTTGCTTTAGTGGTTTGTTTTGTTTTCTTTTTTTCCCCTCACTTTCTGTGTTTTATTTAGTTCCATCCTGCCACCCTTTCCATGCTTATATCTCTGCCTGCTAAAGTACAGTAACCTCTACTTATTCATCTAAGGGAGCTATTAAGGGTCATACTCTGTGATCATGTCATAATTTAACTCTTTCCTTCATGTATTAAGTCCTTTACGTTTTGGCGTAAGATTTGTTTTTCAGTCTTTCAGCTGTTCTCCTTCCTGTTCCCTAAACCTTATCCAATCTATCAACACGTTTGTTGAATTCTGTACTCCAGAATGTGACAGTGTCTAGTTAGGGGATATTTCAGTGTCTAATATTAACATAACAGGACTTCTGTACCCTTGCTGCCTCTTTATCTGCTAGACATATCTAGGGGTCTACAGTGTAACTCTTAAGTTACCAAATATTACTTTTGGGGAGACACTATTTTGAGGAGATAATCCTCATGATTAGAAGAACAATTGGGTTCTTTTTAATTTTATGATTTTTATGAATGTCTGTAATAAAGAGCATATTATTGTCTTGTGTCCATTTCGTCTAGATGCTTGTCACCTTGTTATTTGATCTGAGATAATGGTCTATTGAAGACAACATTTTTTTTTTTTTCACTCTTTCTCAGTTTGCTGTTTCAGATTTATGCTGAAAAAATGTTCATTCTATTTGCTCCCACTTATTACCTAACCTCTTACCATTGTTTTACGGAGCAGGGGGGGAGGGTGGGAACCAAACAAAACCAAACCAACCCTGAGATGTTTCTTTATTTTCTGTCACTTTGTGCCCTGTTTATTTTGAAATCTTGGTATTGTGCTACATGACTACTTGTTTGTTGACCCTTCTCATCCTTCCCTTTTATTATTAACTTGCTCTCATGGTGTTGCAGCTGTCCAGCATGCCATCCCACTGGAGTTTCTTTCTTGTCTGTTAACTTTCCATTCCCTTCATTTTTGTTCTTAGCCACCATTTCATTTCTTCCTTCAACATGAGCTTTCAGAAATTATGATGTTCTTTGGTCTGTCTGATATTCAGTATCAGTACTTGTCCTTCAAATGATAAAGCTATTCCAGTAATGCACTGCTTATGAAGGAATTAATTTCTGGAATGAGAAAGAAAAGAAAATATTACCCATCAGGTATAGCTAGAAACCACTAGTGCAGCATCTGTCTTAACAGTGCTGATTCACAGAATTGTATGTGTAAATTTCTTAATTTTTTCTCTTACTTATATTCATGTTCAGGCTTTAACTTGAGACACCTAAAAGTTGCACTTCAAGTTGTTTAGCAAAAGGTGTCCCTTTCTAGACTGTGTAAACTTCAGAGAGAGTAAACAAAAAATTATACTCCTCAGATTAACTGTATTTACCTCTAATTGCATCAGACATTGTATCTTAGACTTTATCTAAGATTCACCAAAATTATTAGTAATACAGTTTTATTTGTTGCCTTACTGTCTACATACATAAAAAAAAAACAACTGAGATGAATAAATGCAGAGAAAATTTGTAATAAATTAGATGGTTAAATTACTTTTCAATGCAAATATCTATTCAAGGATGTTTACATTGGTTCATACTTTAATTAGAGGGACTAGTAATGTGGTTAGAACTACGAACTATATAATGTTATTTCAAATTTGATACAGCATTATTTTCTAGTATATATAAGGTTATCTTTAGATTCACATCCTTCATCAAAGATGTACTTGAAAATCAAAGCAAACAGTTCATAGGTCTTTCTTCAGTTGTACTTTCTTAATGTGATGTCTCACCTAACCATAGTCTTAAATTTATGCCCAATTTGATATTATAGGGAATTTAGAAGTGCTCTTTGCAGTGCTTGTCTCCTTGTTGTATCTTTACCTTTGCAGGTTCTTCTGTTTAGAGATTAAAATGGAAACTTCTAATGCAAAGAGATAGTCATCCTGGTAAAAGTATTCTGCAGAGATATAACTTCTGTTTTGAATTGTTCAGCTATGGTGACGCAGAGAGCTTTGTGATCATTCAGTGTCACTAAGAAGAGTAAAAATCTAAAATTTATGCATAATTGCTCTTTAGATACACAGACTAGAGCATTCCTTCTTCAGAAATTGTGAGCTGAAACAGGAAGGAACAATATTCCTTCGGAAAATTACCACACAACATTGTAAAGACTTGATTAGAATATTGGTACTACATATTACCCTATTGTTAGTTCACAGTTATGTGGAGATACTTTTAAATTTCTTTGTGATTTGAGATTATTACCAGAATGTCTATGCAGCTTGAAAATGAAAAAATAATACTAAGTTTAAATACACACACTAGTAAAGATCCAACTCAGCCTTTAGTGAGGTGGAATAGGAAAGCTGTAGCAGAGCATGTCCTTGTATTGTTTAAAACCTTCAAGGGAAATCCAAGCTCTATTAGCTTTTTAGTGAATTTCCATACATCTGAGCTGTTGGCAGCTAAAATAGGAAGGCAGGAGGGAATAATTTCAAAATATAGTCAGAGACCAGTAAAAGTGTCAAGAAAATGTGAACACTGATTCTACTTTCCTCTTAAAAGCCCCATTTAGAGATTAATTTTTTCATGGAACTTTCATTTAGAAATAAACAGTTTTACTTTGAATAGAATTAAATTGTTATCAAGGGCAGAATTTTGGAATGAAGATAGCACTCTGTCTTAAACATCTCAGATTTAAAATCTTGTCTTCACTTTTAACATAATGAGCAAGAACATACCATTAAGTTTTCTTAACATGTCAGATCTCTATTCTAATTCTGCTGCTGAAAGAACCTTACTTTAAGTGGATGCATGCTTTGTTCCACTAATAATTCTTTAGGGTTGACAATAGTGAAGGAAATCCTTGCTAATTTTTTTTCCTCCCCATTACATATCCTATTAGCAGCTTCAGTTTTTGAAACAATTTGTCATATGAGTAAACTATATGGTTAAGCTGAAAATTCTTAATCTGAACATCTGATGTTACTTTGGAATTTTTTCCACTGTGTGCATGTGTACACACATATATAAAAATTATATAATACCCAAACCTGAGACTGAGATTTGTGGTAGTTAATGAATGGGGGAAAAAGACACTGATTTAATAACGGAGAATAATAAATAAGAAAATGCTACTTTTCCTCTAAGAATCATGTTATGGCAAATATAAAATAAACTTTGTGTTTGATGTCCAAAGCAGTAGGTAACGTTTTATTACGTTTCTGAATCTGTAAATTTCTCTTTAAGTAATTTGATTCTCTCTTACTGATAGAAAAATATTGTCTTGGAAACATCTGAGCAGTTGCTTTTTGTCCTTCTGGTATTTTGCTTTGCTTGATTTATAAATAAAGAAAATCACCTGTGTAAAGTATTAGCGTAAAGAAAGTTACCTGTATAAGAATCAGTAAGAACATGAGGGTGCTTGATCTACTGAAAGCTTCTTAAAAAGGCCAAAAATCAAAGCAGCTCAAAACTGTTACTTTTGTAGGTGTTTTGTAGTTTTCCTCTCTCTCTCTATATATATTGCTTTGCTTTTCCTTAACTTACTAATTTTCTCTAAAGCAAGAGAACTACAGAGTTTTTTTAAAATGTGTATTGTAATTTTTGGTCAAAAGTGATACCAAAGTCTTTTGGCTTCCTAGTCTCACATTGACTCTTTTTTGAAAAGAGGGAAATATTCCTTATCTGTAAATGCTTTGCTTCCAGGCTCTTGAAGCATTGTTTTGATCACATTTATTCTCTTCTATATATTTTATTTTAATTACTGTATATATAAATATACTGATTCTTACCATCTAGGTTCATATGCTTTCTCTCTGTTTGTATGCAAGGTAATTTGCATTTTTTTTCATAGTTAAAGCTACAGTCCAAATTTACATAACAAATAAACTGATGATGGGATAAAAGTTGTTATTAAGGCAATTTCTTATCGTCCTAATAATCTTAAGATTTTCTGAATAGTTTTGGAATTTTTACACTTCTCCACACAATAACAATGAGGATTTTTATTTTCTTCATTCCTTATTACTGCGGTGGTTTTTTGGTGACTAAGTTATTTTGAAGTTTGTACTATGTAAGCATACAAATACAAGTTAAATATTCCTTGATTTGTAAATGCTCTGGAAATTTTAAGCAGAGAAAGTCTGAAGTTTGTAGATACAAAAATTAAAAGATGAAAACCAGACTGATTTCACTGGTTCTTCCTAAGCTTTCCTTCAACCTCTCCATCTCCAGTCAGCCTGATTTAAAGCTTTCAGAGTGATTCATATGCAATTTAAGTGGACTTTGAATGAGGTTATATCAATTCAGCTGCAGATTGTTGTTGGAATAATTGGTGCTGTACTAATTAACTTGGTGTTTCCCAGCCTCCTTGCAATTTCTGAGTCTTTATTACATTGTATTTAAACCTCAATGCATTCCACCTCCAAAATTCAGTTTCAGATAGTCTCATACACCTCTACTGTTTCTCTGTGAGAGTGTATGTATGTTCTCCCCTGAGGGTCAGCTCTCAAAATGTCACCTAAGTTCATCAACAGGTAGCTAAAATCTGGCATTATTACCTCTTTGATTGATTGATTTTCTTTTAGCTACTTAATGAGGCATTTGAAACACTGCCTAGATAAACTGTGCTGACGTTCTTTGTCTTCAGGTTCTTCTAAGATTTTGCTCCTTTTAAGCAGTTTGTTTGCTAAGATGTATTAATAACTTTGTCAAATTCACAGCAATGAAACCATTGATAAGCTGAGAAAGAGTTCCTTAATGGACAGGCCACATCTTAGTTTAATTATGAAGAAGGAATCTGCAAGATTTACAGTTTGGACTTGAGAATCAGAAAGAAATGAGCATCAAAGAAAGTGTTTATTCCTCTTAGGAACAAGTAAGATGATGATATTGTCTGTGTTATTAGAAAATGTTCCAGAGACTAAAAGCCAGGTTTTACAAATCTTCATGAGGTGACAAAAGTTACCAATAAGAATATGTTAGAGAGAGACCAAAATGTGGTATTCTTAGGAAGATTTCTACCTGGGGTAGAAAGGCAGTTTTTTATTTGTTGCCTAGACATAGAAATCGAGTCTGCATTGGTAGATGATAATACCTAGAGCTAAGGTGTACAGAGACGGACAAGGACAACAGCAACAGACTCCTGTGGAGAAACTTGTA
Source organism: Chlamydotis macqueenii (assembly GCF_036417535.1). NCBI lineage: Eukaryota > Metazoa > Chordata > Aves > Otidiformes > Otididae > Chlamydotis > Chlamydotis macqueenii. The sequence continues at coordinate 29,411,725 of NC_141559.1, forward strand.
GTAGAGAAAGATGTTATTTGAAGGTCCTTATGCAAAAGTTAGATAGTATTAACTTTTCTCCAAATATGACACTGAGCCTTGAGATGCTGACTTCAATTTCATTAAAGACTAATATTCTAACCATAGTTTATTTCTCCTGAAGAACATCTCAGAAGTAATTTAATATTGTCTTCCGTGTAATTTTTTTGCAGTGCTGAATACAGCCTAGTGTATTATTTTTCTACTTTAAGGATCTATCTAACATTTCCCTTTCTATTCCTCAGAGAAAATATGGCTTTGTACTTTGTTAGACATGGTAATGGATGGGATCATGGAAATCTCAGTACCTTAAGATTTGCCCTTGCAAATTTAGCTTAGTGACGAAACTAAGCATGCTGTGCTAAGGCCTGGGGCCCCACTCCTTTCAGTTCTCCTTCTTTTGAAGCCAGTGAGTCCAGGGTCACTTCTGTGCCCTTGAATACACATTTGGACTTAATTTCTGTTCACTGTTAAGATACATCTTATTCCTTTAGCTTTGTGCATGTGAAGTAACCACTGTTTAGCACAAAAGTGCTGAACAAAGTCTGAGGAATGAGCAAGTGTCTTGCACAGTTGCCTTCACCTGCTGGTTCCCACCTTCCCAGTTGTGAAGTTTCCCCAGCATATTCCTGTTACCACATCCTCAGCAGATTTATGGAATAGCTAATCTGGGAGGAAATACAGTGCTCTGTAGTGACAGCGCCCAGCTTTTCACGATCTGACTGAAGTGGGTTACAGAAAAATAGGTAGTGCCTTGTGGGGCGTAAAATTCTAAGGAAAAACTGACAGAACAGAGAGGAAAAAAAGAGGAATTAAACTCTGAAATTAAGCTTTGCTTTTGAAACAGTGGTGGTTATTTGTGCTAATAGGAATGTCATGTTAAGTTTAGGGACAGCCTAGAGGCTTTGCTTTCTGTCCCTGTAGTTTCCATTGACTTCTCACGGTAGCTCTTCTGTATTTCATAACCCTCGTTTAGCAAGGTCTAAACCCATTCCCCTGTATGGTAGGCAAATATCACCTTTTACAGATGAGGCAGAAAAAAATCAGGGTCTTGTCAGGAATGAACAATTCTGTGCTCAATCTATCTCCTGTTCCAAAATGGTCTTGGATAGACTTGGTAGTGTGAACAATAAAACAGTCCAGATATTAGTAAAAATTGCAGCAGGGATTTTATTTCATCAAAGTGCACAAAACTGACTTTATGCCTTTTGGGTTACGAGACTAACCTACTAGGTTGCTGTACTTAGAAAAAATTCGTTATCTCTGTTCTTGGTGTGTCAGCCTTAAACAAAACTCTTTTCGGCTGCATGGAATAATTTAGGGATGGGACACTTGCAAAGCAGGGTTGGAGTTGCCACATAGGTGCTTATGTTCCACATAACTGCTATATAGCTGTATGGGTTTTTCTTCTTATGTTGTATTATAGCACTTTAACATGTACAAACGTATATCTTACAAAACATCCTTGAGGCCTGTTGCTTTCAACAGAGAAAAGACTTGCTGTCTGAGGGATAATGGATTGCACTTTAGTTTGTCAGCTGTTAGATGTTTGAGTCTCTTACTTTTTTGCATGCATTTGGGATTAATATACACAATTCTCCTGTTTGTATATGTGTCAAATTTGAGGATGTTAACACAATATTAATTTACCTGACTCTGAAAGTTTAAAATTAAGTTTTGTTTGGTTTTTTTGTTGTTTTTTTTTTTTAAATGTTGCTAGAAGTGATTCATTGTTATTTGGTTCTTGGAAGCTTGAGGAACACAAAACACTGTTAGAGTAATAATGAGTTATCACTCTTTCTGAATTGTGCTGCATTTTACTGACTTAAAAGAAAAATACCCTTATTCTATGAAAGCATAAAAAACCAAGAAAGAAGGAAGCAAAGACAGTGACCATTGCAGAAAGAATATTTTACTACTTTGTGATGAGTGAAGAATTATTTAATAAGAAAAACTAAAGAAAATGCTTTAAAAGACCTGCTAAAACAGAGGTGACATAATTTGCCTTGAAAAATGGATTCAGATATCAAATTAATGCTAAAAAGAAGAACTTACATGCTTAAGGATAAGCTGATCTGACCTGTTGAAGCCATTTATTTCTCCTGGTAATTTATTTTTCTTGTAATATTTTCTGGAATGAACTTAGCCTTTTGAAAAAGTTGGTAGTAGAGGGAATATTATGGTTTCATTCTTTAGTACAGTAAACTTTACTACTTTTCTGAAATATGGTTCTTAAATCAGTATGCATGCTAACAATTGTGTTGTAGCAAAAGCTCTATCACAGTGCCTTAAATAGTATTACATTTCATATTATGAATTATAAATGTTTAACTGTCTTAATTTACTTTATAAACATAGTAACATTTTTGCATATACACAAAATAATTCTATGTGTTAGAAGAATTATGGTTTTAATATTTTTAAGTGGATCTGGGCTAGTTTATTGCTACTGTTCTTGCAGCAATGTCCTTCCTTTTTACCTGCAAGCTTACCTCTTACATACTTCTAGACCTCTGTGTCTAAGATAGCTATAACAGATCAGCTGTGTTCCTGAATGATAGCAGATAAATGGTTTTAGCTAGCAACATGCAGGAGATATGCTTGTTAAAAGATACTCTGTCCTGGTTCTGGCTAGGATAGAGTTAATTTTCACCTGTGCTGAGAGAGGAGCTGGAGCTGGTGGCACCTGTGGCTGGGAGACACAGTTGGGGTAGGTTACTAATTAGCCAACAGCTGGGACAGTTTACCCAAATCAGCCAAAAGGCCATTCCATACCCTGTGACATCATGCTCAGTGTATCAGTGAGGAGGGTGCTGATGGGATGTTTGTTCTACTTGGGAGGAAGCTGAGCATCAGGATTCACTGTGAGCTGTTGTACTGTAAATTATGTGCTTCAGTGTTTTCTGTTATTGGTGATTTTTTGTTTGTTTTCCATCTCTTCTTTCTTTTTCTTTTGTTGTTTTCTTAAACTTTTTTTTTTAATCTCAACCTGTGAGTTTTGCCTTCTTTTCTTTACCAGCTCTCATCTCCATCCCACTGCGGGGCGGGGGGGGGGGGGAGTAAGTGAGAAACTGAGTAGCTTCATCAACTATATTCATAAAATTCTAATCTGCAAATTGTTAATTTATGTTTTAAAATTTTTTTTTTAAAAGTAATATGTGAATCACAAGTAACTTGTGAAATTTTGATTAAATGCCCAAGCTTTTGATAAAAACAATGACAAGAACTGTCAATGAAACTGATATGAAAGATGTTATTCTTTCTATATGATGTAGGAAAAGGTGGTACATTGCTTGGTTCATAAATACTTAACTAATGGGGATACATTAATGCTTCTTTAATGGGGCTCTATTTCACATGCATCTATTGGATGAAAGAATTATGATAAACTGGATTGAAAATTGTTTGTGTGAGTGGCAAGAAGTATGTTTTTAGTTGACCTATGTATTTTGTTCTATACACACAGATATTGAAGATGTCATTGAACAAAAGTAATTGTGTAACTGGAATGGAAAGGTTCATTATTCATCGAGACCTGGCAAGATTATGGTAAAAAGAAAGACGTTATAGCTCTGTAAGAAAAATGTTTAGCCTGAAGGACTGTGTACACACACACAGTTAACAGGTGAAATACACAACTTTTTCTGAAGTGTTTGAGCAGTCTATCAACAAAAGTTTATGAAATAAATTTACCATTGTGGTACACGTGCCAAACTCAAGCTCTGACAGGCTGCTTTGCAGGAATAGAAAGAGTTAGCAGCCTATCTCTATCTTCAGCTATGACTATGAATCCAAGGCACTTGATGAAAGCAGTGCAGCTTTCACTATCAGCACATGTGTCAGTGTTGTGTGTGATGTAGTGACCTCTGATGATCTTGAATTTTATGTAACAAGATTATATAAATTTATTCTATAATTTAAAAATAATGTATTTGGTAGTACCTGTTCCGTGTGATAATTACGTAGGAAATCTTTATTTTTGGTTTTTTCACTTCTGAACTGATTGTCTTATGTGGTCTGGTTACCCAAGACATGGAGAAGGCTGAGGTACTCAATGACTTTTTTGCCTCAGTCTTCACCGACAAGAGCTCTTGTCCCACCACCCAAGCTGTAGAAGGTGCAAGCAGGGACTGCGAGGATGAAGAACCGCCCATTGTACTCAAAGAGCAGGTTCGGGATCATCTGAGGAACCTAAAGGTGCACAAGTCCATGGGACCTGATGAGATCCATCCGCAGGTCCTGAGGGAACTGGCGGATGAAGTTGCCAAGCCACTGGCTATCGTATTTAAGAAGTTGTGGCAGTCTGGTGAGGTCCCCGATGACTGGAAGAGAGGGAACATAACCCCAATTTTTTAAAAGGGGAATAAGGAAGACTTGGGTAACTACAGGCCAGTCAGCCTCACCTCTGTGCCTGGCAAGGTCATGGAGCAGATTCTCCTGGAAACCATGCTAAGGCACATGGAGAGCAAGGAGGTGGTTGGTGACAGCCAACATGGCTTCACCAAGGGCAGATCGTGCCTGACCAATTTGGTGGCCTTCTATGACGGGGTGACGCCATCGGTGGACAAGGGACGAGCAACAGACATCATCTACCCTGACTTGTGCAAAGCTTTTGACACTGTCCCACATGACATCCTTCTCTCTAAACTAGAGAGACATGGGTTTGATGGATGGACCACTCGGTGGGTAAGGAGTTGGCTGGATGGCCACACACAGAGAATGGTGGTTAATGGCTCAGTGTCCATGTGGAGGCTGGTCACGAGTGGCGTCCTTCAGGGGTCCGTGCTGGGCCCGGCCCTGTTCAACATCTTTGTCGGCAACATGGACAGTGGGATAGAGTGCACCCTCAGCAAGTTTGCCGATGACACCAAGTTGTGTGGTGCCGTCGACGCACTGGAAGGGAGGGATGCCATCCAGAGGGACCTTGACAGGCTGGAGAGGTGGGCCTGTGCCAACCTCATGAAGTTCAACGAGGCCAAGTGCAAGGTCCTGCACCTGGGTCATGGCAATCCCAGGCACAAATACAGGCTGGGCGGGGAATGGATTGAGAGCAGCCCTGAGGAGAAGGACTTGGGAGTGCTGGTGGATGAGAAGCTCAACATGAGCAGGCAATGCGCCCTTGCGGCCCAGAAGGCCAACCGCATCCTGGGCTGCATCAAGAGAAGCGTGGCCAGCAGGTCGAGGGAGGTGATTCTCCCTCTCTACTCTGCCCTGGTGAGACCCCACCTGGAGTATTGTGTCCAGTTCTGGTGAGACCCCACCTGGAGTATGGTGTCCAACACAAGAAGGACATGGACCAGTTGGAGAAGGTCCAGAGGAGGGCCATGAAGATGAAAAAAGGGCTGGAGCACCTCTCCTATGAGGACAGGCTGAGAGAGTTGGGGCTGTTCAGCCTGGAGAAGAAGAGGCTCCGGGGAGACCTGATAGTGGTCTTCCAGTACCTCAAGGGGGCCTACAAGAAAGATGGGGAGAGGCTGTTCAGTAGGGCCTGTTGCAATAGGACGAGGGGTAATGGTTTTAAAATAGAGGGGGGTATATTTAGATTGGAAATTAGGAAAAAATTTTTTACGATGCGAGTTATAGAACACTAGAACAGGTTGCCCAGAAAGGTGGTGGAGGCCCATTCCCTGGAAACGTTCAAGGCCAGGCTGGATGAGGCTCTGAGCAACCTGATCTAGTCAGGGATGTCCCTGCTCCTTGCAGGGGGGTTGGACTAGATGACCCTTGAAGGTCCCTTCCAACCCTAACCATTCTATGATTCTTATGCTACAGGTAATCCAAGTGAACACATTCAAGGACATTTTGTAATTTCAGAGGCATATAAGCTTTCTGAAGTACAGGTTATACACATAAAATATAGTTTTTACCTGTCCAGGCACACTGTGATTCTTATTTTTCTTCCCAGATTTATTGTGTCGTATGAGTTGCTGATATTTTGGGACTATTTAAAAAGATGTAGTGTTTAATTTTCTTTCTATTGAGGTATGTGTTTTCACAGATAGTAGAGATCCCCAGAGCATCAATTATCCACTCATTATGCACCAGAGTGAAATTTTAGCTGTTAATTTTTTTTCTGATATAAACCAGAGCAGTCTTGTAACTTTTAATTTTCTTCCATTTTCCTATAGTAGTCTCATTAAAATAGTACAAGTATGACTAGATGTTGTGCCGTATGGTAAAGATTGTATTTTCATTTCTTTTTCCATTTAAAAAAATATTATACAGCTTGATAATAAAACAGCCCTTACAGAAGCAAACAAGTTAAAAAAAAACTTGAAAAGTATCTTCGAGTTTGAAGACAGTGCTTCTAGTCTGGGCTCAGATTTGAGAAAATCTATGTCAGATTTTCTCAGATTTTCCAAGATTTTTCAAATGTCAGATTTGACAAAACCTGAGTATGTATAGAAGGTATTCAAGATTATTATGATAAAGGAGTTTATACAAGGGAAGATTCTGCAACCCCAACAATGATTTCAGTCCATTAGTAGAAGGAAAATGTTTTATCACAAATTTCAAAACTGGAGGTGACAGTGATTGTCTCTTTGCCTTAGTGTTTTTCACTATCCTAAGAATAAATTATGTCCCTTCTATTTCACTGAATATAAGAAGCTGAGTTCTCATTCACATGTGCAAAATGACTGTGCAAATGAGAAAAGTACACACAGCTGAACTGTATCAGGTCTTGACCTTTTTACTGAGAATAACACAGGTAAAGCTTACTTTTGATCTTGTCATGTTGCTTAGGAAAATTGGCTTGGGCCATAAGCAGAACTTGCTGAAGTGACATCTGTGTGTTCTGGTTTTGTTTAGTGAGGGGGGGCCTAAGGTGGTAGCTTCTGTAGGAAACTGCTAGAAGTTGCTCCCCTTTGTTCAGTGGACTCAGCCGGGCCTAGGGCGGACCTGCTGCTGGCCAAGGCCGAGCTGATTGGTAGCAGAATGTTCCGTGATAATGTATTTAAAAAGGGGAAAACAGGAAAAAAAAAAAAAAAAGGAGGAAAAGGAAGAAGAGAAGATGTGAAGAAGCTGAGCGGGGGCAGAGGTGCAGAGGGGGAGGCGCGGGCCTCATGGGCCCTGCAGGCCTCACCCTCTGGCCTCTCACCAGGCCACTGACTGGGCCCAACTCGGTCCAGCCTGGCTGCAAGAAGTGGAGAGGAGATGAGCTGGATGATGTGAAGAGATTCTGAGAGGTATCCGCCTGCCTGTTGTGAAGAACTTTTCTTGTGGAGGAACGGCTGCAGATGCCAAGGTCAGTTCAGAAGGAGGGGGAGGAGTAATGCAGCTCCTGGCCAAGATTCCCCTGCAGCCTGTGGTGACGACCATGGTGGAGCAGGTTGTCCCCCTGCAGCTCATAGATGTCCACAAAGGAGGAGAGATCCACCTGGAGCCCGTGGAGGACCCCGTACTGGGGAGGTGGATGCCTGAAGGAGGCTGTGGCCGTGGAGGGCCCCCATGGGGCAGCTGTTCTGGAGAGACTGCACCCCATGGAAGAGATGACCCACGCCAGAGCAGTTCCAGGAAGGACTGTAGTGTATGGGTGGGACCCCACAATGGAGCGGGGGAGGAATGTGAGGAGTTCTTCCCCCAACCATGAAGTAGTGGCATAAAACAATGTGTGATGAACTGACCGCAACCCCCATTCCTTCTTCCCCCCCTGTGCCACTTGGAGGGGGGAAGGTGGTAGAGATAATGTTAAGCCTGGGAAGAGGGAGGGGTGGGGGGGAGGTTATCTTGTTCCCTGTCTCATTCTCCTGCTAGTTTTAGAAATAAATGAATAGTTTTCCCCAAGTCGAGTCTGTTTTGCCCGTGACGGTAACTTTAAGGATTTCTCCCTGTCCTTATGTCTAACCTCGAGCTGTTTTCCTTATATCATCTCTCCCTATTCTCTCGGAGGGTGAGGGGACTGAGAGAGAGACTGGATAGTCTGGTCCCGATCGGGTCTGAGCTATGACACCGTGTCACATCCCTAATTACAAATTGTACAAGTGGTTGTAGTCACTTTTCTGTTTGCTACCATGTTCAGACAGTTCTAATCTGTATTAAAGGACATAAGATGCAGCATTACTACCAGCAAATCTTTTGTCTCTCTCAGTTGTCCCCTGTTTCACTCCTCCTTCCTTTCCCCCTTATCTTCCTTTTTAGTCTTTTTTTTTTTTCACCTACCCTGAGGATTCAAGTCTTAAATCAAAGATGGAATAAACTGTATTTTAAATTGATGGCTATTCTGTATTTCTGACAGGTACTTGCAAGTGTAAGAGAATGACTGTGGCACACAGGCCCTTCTTCTGGTCTGAGAGAAGCACCACATTTCAAAGCAAAATAGAAATGTGCAAACTATTGCTTTGGATGGCTACACATCAGATCATCTGAAACGAAAGGGAGCTGTCACCTGTGGAGAGGAGAGAATTTTGATGAGAGGAAGAGACGGAAAGGCAGGATATGATGGTTATTTACCAGGGCAGAAGATTATATGAAGTTAATGGAGAAGAGGAAGGTTGTTATGTTGTAACAGCAGTCCCTCTAAGGAGTCTATATTATTTGGTGTCCAATAGAGTTATAATTTGTTTCTGATTTTATTTTTGGAAGGAATTCTTATCTTTTAGAAGATTTGAGAGAGAATGATCAAAGAAGAAATTGGTCTATAAAGATATACTCTCATGTGTTACTTAATATTTTTAGATTATCTGAGTTAGTTCATTCTGGCTTATGGCATTTGGTTTTTGTTTGCTTAGCTATGGGTTAGCACTGAATTAGGTCCACTACATTTCAGGAAATGCAAGACTACAATCTTGGGTGTTTGATTATTCTGTTTTGGGGAATATTTATCATTACTTTTTGGAATTGTATTAGCAAATGTACATTTCTCACTCAACCACAGTTAGATTCATTCAGTGCTTTCTAGATTTTGAGGAATTTGCATCTAATTCTGAGTTTAGTTAAGCTCAGGAACATTTGAAGGCTAGGAGGCACCATTCTGATATGATTTCTTTCTGCCAATGTAGATCATATTGGTTTAAGGATTTGTTGTATAAATGTCTTGGTAGGGTAGCATGTGACAACTGGGATTACATGATTTGTATTTTGATTTTTGTGTTAAAGAAAATGGTTTCATTTGAATTGATAGTAGTTGTTTTTTGTTTGTGTGGTTGTTTTTTATTTTTTAATTAATCTATTCAATAGCATTCTTGAATAAAGGTCCATTTGGGTGGGTCTTATAGGTGTTCTTTCCAGAGTGAATGTGGTGATATGAGAACACCCAACTATGTATTGAAGATTTTTTGAGGCTAGTTTTGGATGGTGACTGATTCAATGGAATAAGATGTGTTTGTGGATTTTCTGTATATAACAATTTTAAAGTTGACACTTCAGATGGACATAACAATGTCTAGGGAAAAAAAGCCTGGTGGAATTATTATTTACTCAGTTCATGGTGGGAATCAGTGATAAAGTATAGGTTTCTGGTGCAAATGGTGGAAACGTATGTGCCCCACAAGTTTATCAAAGGCGTGGTGATGCAGTTATTTAGAATCTCTTCTTCAGCGTGCCTCATAAGAACAGCAGTGTGTTTTGGAATTGTATCAGTGTATTATGTACTGGTTATGAATGTTATTACTTGATTAAGATTGTTGTGTCTTAAGCAGAAATGTGTATCTCTGGACTGAACTGTGAACATTTTGTCTTGCTCTCATAAGTAGTACTGGTGGGTCATGATGGCCTGGAAGTCTGGCACACAGACTGGTGGTGGCATTCTTTGTGTCCTGAAGAGTGGAAAGATGGATAATTTTTCAGGAGAAGTCAGTTTTATATTGGAGAAAAATTACTCTTTGGATTATGAGTGAATGTCTTTAAGGATGGCTTTAATGATCTAATAATTTCTTAAAGGGGTTCCCACAGTGACACATTAGTCGACCTGCCAGGATTTTCATCCTTCTTGGTCTGTGTCGTAGTTCAGCCCCGATCGGGACCAGACTACACAGTCTCTCTCTCGCTCCCCCCACCCTCCGAGAGAACAGGGGGAGATTATATAAGAAAAAACGGCTCAAGGTTTGAGATAAGGACGGGGAGAAATCCTTAAAGGTACCGTCACGGGCAAAACAGACTCGACTTGGGGAAAACTATTCATTTATTTCTAAAATTAGCAGGAGAATGAGACAGGGAACAAGATAACCTCCCCCCACCCCTCCCTCTTCCCAAGCTTAACATTATCTCTACTACCTCCCCCCCCCGCCGAGCGGCACGGCGGGGGGAAAAGGGAATGGGGGTCGCGGTCAGTTCATCACGCGTTGTTTTACGCCGCTGTATGATCGTCGGGGGAAGAACTCCTCGCATTCCTCCTCTGCTCCAGCGTGGGGTCCCTCCCACGGGCCACAGTCCTTCGTGAAACTGCTCCGGCGTGGGTCATCCCTTCCACGGGTGCAGTCCCTCTAGAACAGCTGTCCCAGCGGGCCCTCCACGGGCCACAGCCTCCTTCAGGCCTCCACCTGCTCCGGCGTGGGGTCCTCCACGGGCTGCAGGTGGATCTCTGCCCCTCCGTGGACCTCCATGGGCTGCAGGGGGACAACCTGCTCCACCATGGTCTTCACCACGAGTTGCAGAGGAATCTTGGCCAGGAGCCATATTACTCCTCCCCCTCCTTCTTCACTGACCTTGGCGTCTGCAGCCGTTCCTCACAACAGGCTGGCAGACGTCTCTCAGGATCCTTTTTACATCTTATTCACTTCTCATCTCCTCTCCACTTCTTGCAGCCAGGCTGGGCCGAGTTGGGCCCAGTCGGCTGCCCGGCGGGAGGCCAGAGGGTGAGGCCTGCAAGGCCCATGAGGCTCGCGCCTCCCCCTCTCTGCCCCCCACTCAGCTGCTTCACATCTTCTCCCTCTCTTTTTCCTGTTTTCCCCTACTTAAATACGTTATCCCAGAGGCGTTATCACGGGACATTCTGCTACCAATTGGCTCGGCCTTGGCCAGCAGCAGGTCCGCCCTAGGCCCGGCCGAGTCCACTGAACAAAGGGGAGCGACTTCTAGCAGTTTCCTACAGAAGCTACCACCTTAGGCCCCCCCTCACTAACAAAACCAGAACAGTCTGGATAGCATGTGTAATATCCCTGTGGTGGGAGGAGGAGAAGAAGAAAGATGTTTGTGTTTCTGTGTGTGTTTGGTTTTTTTTCTTTAAGTTTATGGAGAAGTGATTTAACTGTGATTGTGAAGTTAAATAATTATGTAGGTCTTTCTTCTTAGTAGTTCATAATAGGAACTATCAGAGAATAGCTTGTTAGCCTTGTTAATGTAGTCTTAATGGTTAAGTTACTACAGCTTTTTCTCTGTCTGTAGGTTTAACTGCTGGCTTTTGGATATTAAAACTTACATAGATTTCTTTTGTGTGAGAGAGGGAGAAAAGATGAGTGGTTGTGCATTTTGTTGAGCACATCACTGATTTCCTAATGTAAAGGTCCCAGGTATGATTACTGTGTGTATGGCATGCCCAATTTTTTTTTTTGTGGTGGTCTTTTTTTGGGGAGGTTGTCATGAGGAGAAATTCTGTTTAAAGTAGCTTAATTGATGATGGAATGATTTTTCTTTTTAAGTTAACCAATAAAAAAAATAACCTTATTTCCCATACATTTATATGTTGTTTAGATGCTTCTTGGAGCCACAGGCATTTACAGAGGCAGAGTGTTCTTTTATAGTGGTAATTTGGTTAAGCTGATGATTGGAAAGTTGAATAGTACATACATCCATATGCTGAATAGTGATAGTTACATATTATTGATGCTTCTCAGGCAGTTGTCTTGCCATTGAGGTAGTTACTGTATTTGCCATTGTTCTCTGATGCTGAATGGCTGACACTGAGTAATTCTAGTGTTGGCTAAATTGTAGTGTCTCCACAAGTGTTGAGATTGCTCTTTGTGAATTTTTTGGAACGTATATTGTTTTCTTCTGCTTGATCTTTTCTAGAATTAGTTAAGTGAAGGCGGTGATTTTCAAGTTTTTTCTGTTTTCTTGGATATTTCCAAAGCGTCTAGAGCTAAGCCAGATTGACAGAGGCCTACAGACATAATACTCTGGGTATAATAGACTGTTTCTTTGATAAGCTTACGAATACAGTGTCACAATTTAGTATTGCATCTTTTTACTTCATATTATTTCCAACTCAAATAGGAAATTTCAAGATATCTCATATTTTACTGGCCTGGTTGTAATTGTTGATGCAACTTTCAGGTGAAGAAAGGTTTTTTGGTAATATTATTTGTTAGACTAAGGAATAAAATTGGAGATAATAAAGAAACAATATATTGGTTAGTCTAGTACAGATATCTTTACCTACAAATTATAAAACTAAAACCAACAAAAAATGCCTATACTTTCCTGATTTTTTTTTTGCCCTTGAGGATTCAAGTTGTATGGTTTAGAATATTAATTAACCATTACTTCCATACATTTAAGCCATTCTTTGCAAGCACAGTGACAAAATTATTTTTAGATTGCTTGCTAGTTAATTAATCAATTAAATCATATGTCCTGTGACATCAGTATCAATTTCTAAGCTACTTTAGATGAAGTAAGTGTAAAATTGGTTGTACTAGATTTATTAAATCCAGGATGAATCCATATTTTATATACTCTGTTTTAGAAAAGAAGGTATATAAATACTGTATCGTACTTAATATATTTTTTACTTCATAAAAGTCTAATAAAATTATAACTAGTATACAAGTATGTCAGTTTAGGTTTAACATCTATTTTTAGTTCCAGATCATCATTTTATCTAGGAAATGGAGCTTATGAAGTGTATTATTTTTTTTTTTTTTTTGCCTAGATAGTTCATTGAAAACCTTAATGAATCCAGTTCTATTAGCGTCAGTTGTTCTGGGTCATCCGGTGATTTTTTTCCTACTTTGAGAAAACTTGAAATAGAAATTTCTTTCACATGCCAGTTTATATTACATGCTAAGATATAAAGCAGTAGTCCTGAGATATAGCAATGTGAATATCAAGCAGAAAGCATCCTCCCTATCTCTAGAAGGACTGAAATATTCAGAACGGCTTCCCCCCCCCACCCCCGCCGTTCATCTTGTATCCAGACTTGTATCAGCACTCATCATTGTTGTTTTATCCTTCTCGCCTCCTCTTCAAAAGAAAAGAGAGAGGATTTCATCTTACAATTAGTGTTGAAAAAGTAATTGGCAGTGAGCAACTTGTAGGTTCTAAGCAACTGGGAGGTATGACATTAGTTCCAGGCATAAAGAGACCACAGTCTTTGAAAAATACATCCTTTTAGTAATGTTATGAATGCTACTGTTGGCAGATTTCAACAGCAGCAAGTTAAATAGCTATGGCCTTTCTAATAGTGTCACTGTAGTCAAAAGGTTTTGAGGGAATGTGGCATAATTTGATCAATGAAAAGGTCAAAGAAGAGGTGCGTTGGGGGAAACCTTTTGGGTTTTTTTTTTTAATGTCACTTGAATGGAAATTAACATGTAATTTTAGAGATTGACTTGAGTGGTATGAGTGCTATGAAGTTAAATATGCTATAATTGCTTCTAACTGACGTAATTTTAATTTACTATACCCATTAATGAAAATCTCTTGTTCTTTTTATTGTTTTTGTATGGCTGATACTGCCAGCAGAGGTAGAAGTAGTTCAAAATTTGACTGAAGGCGTTATTGGTAAATGCCCCATTTGTGAAGTGTCACTATGAATTAATAAATTACAAGATATGACAGTGAAACTATGTTTCTTAAAGTCCTTCATAAAACAGTGTAGCTACTGAGTTGGCTGTCCTTTGCTAGAGCTAATCTCTAATTCAGGATAAGATTATGTCTGGAATTACTAATTCAGCAAGATCCAGAAGAAACTCAGTGGCAGTATAATACCTCTGTTAAATATTCAATTTTATTTAGGAAGTGAAGGATTGAAATAGAGCAAAATATATGCTTAAACAAGATGTTGAAATTGAAGATTCTTTGTGTTCCTTGCATTAAAAAAAAAAAAAACCAAAACATTTTTGTCATTTCACAGAAATAACATTCACATTCAGATCCTCTAGTTGCAGTGTGACTAGTAGTTTCCAGTGATTTCATTTTGTAGGTATAAATCTCCATATGTGAGAGCACTGTTGCAACTGAACAAGTGTATGTCGGTATACAAGTTAAGGAGTGAGAGGTTGTTGCGGTGAGTATGTTTGGGAGATGGATGAATCAGGCCAGTTTCAAACTTTGCGGCATCTCTTTGCTGGACTGATGTTCGTTAGCGATACGCTTTATGGTAATGGTTAGCTCTTACTCATTATCAATCGTTATAACTAAGTAGTTAAACAGATGGTCCTTGACGGCCATATCCCACACTAGCTGTGTGCGTACAGTCCCATGGAGTGGATGCTGTGTCATTAACACTGGTGACTGTGGTCCCTGCTGGTTTCAGTTGCTGAGGCTGGGGGGCCAGGCTCCAGCCCTCTTTGATAACGGGAGCTGACACTGAAGAATGACCTTTTTCTTCACCGTTTTTCAGCACTCATGATTGTTTTATCCTTCTCACCCCCTCTTCAAAAGAAAAGGGGGAGGATTCAATCTGCTCTAGGTGGTTCATCTCATCTTATTTTTGGGACTGGGACTTGGTCTGGCTCCGTCACACACATTCTCTGCCTGTCATACATCCTTTGTATGCTTGCACATGTTTTCCTGTTCTCTGTTTTGCATTGTCAACACAAGTCTCCACTGGACTGTGTGTACTTATATATGCTTTGTATGCATTTGCTCAGCTATGTTAGAAAGTGCTCATATGTTGTTACTGGTTGTCCATTAGCAATGTTGCAGAATACTTACATACTGTAAATAGTTGTGAATTTTGTGTTCTTGTGCTGGAATTCAAGTCAAGCAAATATTAATAGTATCCTGCTTAGTTTACTTTCATCTCAAATATGCATCAAGCCTCTCTTTTGGCTACAGCACACTGAGGTATTTTTGTCTTGGAACTGGGGCTAAAAGTACTAGGTACTCAACAGGATTCCAAACCAATAGAATGTCTTTAAAATTATATATTCAGAAAAGGATTTTTTTGGGGGTAGTTGGCTGAAAACCTGGAATAAAAAAAGATAATTTGTCTTTCCAAAGATATCACAGTGCAGTGTCAAACTTTCTGTGCCTATCTCCTCTAAGTATAGTTTAGATGAGCTAAACTTCTGGGAAGGAAAGTAATCATGGGCTTGGAGGAGTAAGAAGAGCCCATATTTAGAGTTTGGACATCTAGGCTCAGCTTCAACTATTCAAGACTCTAAATATAGGAGATTGGCATTAAATTATTTCCTGCTTTTCTTTATAGTAGTCACTGTGTGTTTCAGTTGAGTTATCTAATGCTTTTTATTTCAGTGGAACAAATTTTAGGCTGTTGACATCTTATTGGTAGGCACGGAAGGGTTTTGGATTTTTTTTTTTTGTTTGTTTGTTTGGTTGGGTTTTTTTTAAACAAAAAGCAGGCAATGGATCCAATTAGGGATTTTCAGCCATGAAATCAAGTTTCTCAGAGGTTGCCT
This sequence comes from Chlamydotis macqueenii, assembly GCF_036417535.1. Taxonomy (NCBI): domain Eukaryota; kingdom Metazoa; phylum Chordata; class Aves; order Otidiformes; family Otididae; genus Chlamydotis; species Chlamydotis macqueenii. The sequence continues at coordinate 29,427,264 of NC_141559.1, forward strand.
TATTCTTTTAAGATTCATATTCTTATAATAAAAATGTGTAATCTTGATCTTTTTTCAAATTCCTATGTTTGTAATTCAACAATGAATGAAAATAATTTAAAATTGCCAGTAGGAAAATATGCATAAGATTGGATTGTAGCATGAGAATACACTATAAGGAAACAGTAGATTTACAATTATCAAGTTGTTCCTAAGGAAGGATAAATGCATTTTATATAACAAATTGGCATGGGAAATAATGTGGTATTGGTTCTCATCTCAGTGCAGATCTTGCTAACTCCCTGCTAGGCTTGAACAAATATTACATGAGTGAAGGGCTCTTGTAAAATGTTATGTTTTGAAATAGATTTCATTAAGGGTTTCTGGTGATAATTTATTTCTTCCTTTATGCCGATGTCTCTTCTCATACTAATAATGGATAGCTTATTTGCATATAAATAGATTTCAGTATTTGCTGAAGCAGAGACCTAATATGTTTCTCTTTTTTCCATGGACATTGTTAAATAAGATAGAATATTGTAATGATCAGCAGTTGTGAATTGTAATAATTTTATTGGTTAAAACTCTTTAGAGTGCATGAACTGCATCAACTGTGACACTTTTGTGAAGATCTCAGAGTTTAGATATCAGTTACAGTATCAAAAACATGAAACATCTTTTCTTCTATAAATGTGTTTTTCATACTTATCTCAGAAATATTTACTGATGGATACCAAAACTAGTGACTCTTTGAGGGTACCTGTTCTTAATTTAGTACTTTTGTGTGTTTTCTTGCCACTTGTAATCTAGTAGCCTGTGAATATTTTTATAATGTTGACATTACACTGCAAATGAACATAACTTAGTTGGATTATGATGTCACATTTCTAATCACTTTTCTTTAAATTAGAGATATGCATTGAACAGAAACCTTTCACGGCATCATTCTGATGTAATGCAAATAAATAAATTTTAGTTATACTCCATTAAGGATACATGAAATCAGAGATCATTCTTAAGATTTCTAATTACTAAAAATAACGGTCAAATAGGATTTGACTAGATCAGATTATGACCTCTAAAAACTGTCACAAAATGTACAAGGCTGGATTCCCGATTTGGGTGTGTTTTCCAGAAAGACGAATGGAAGAAACTATTCTGTACCACAGTATTTACCTCAGACCTATGTGTAGAAGTAAACTCTAGGCTTATATGTCTTGCTCAGTAGCTGCTACTTCAAATATGCTGCCTCCAAACCAAGTTCTAGCCGTATAGTTCTTTAAAAGGTTCTGGAAGAAAGACAAACTGAGTGCCTCAACAAATTTAATCAATGCTTCTTGTACACTGTCTGAGCACACAAACATCTTAACTTTATGTATATATCTACCTGATATAAAGAAAAATGAGTCTGAATATGCTTCTGTATATGTGCGGGTATGTACATAACTTCATGACAAATGTGCTTTTAGTGGAGAGTTTTAACGTGTGTGTCTGTAAGTCATTTTTACCAGCAGAGGTCACTCCGGGTAAAGTGAACAATTGGTTCATTTTCTAAGGAAGACATGAACTTCATGTTGTGCTGTGAGACGCGTACTGAAAAGCCCGCATCCCCAAAAACACACAAGGAACTTTCACTTGCTTTTCATTTTCTTCACATCTTTGTTGCATGTATTGAGAATAAAAGATCAAACATATTAAAAACTTGCTACGCTCACAGAGATGCATAGCAGGACATAGTCAGCAGAATGTTGGGCTGTAAGAGTACTTATTTTTTAATATGTTTCCAACACAATAAATATCTAATGTTTATTTAATATATTACTTTAGCACAAAGAGGTAGCTTTCTATGTCTTCACCTAGTTTCTTAAACAAAGTCTCATTCATCACCACCAACTGATAATTATTTTTTTAAAAGGTCAGTAAACAGTAATGATTACCTGGAATTTATGATACCATGTACTTTCTTCCCCTCTGCATGATGGCTTTGCAAATGGTGTTCTCGTAACAGATTTTCTTGTTATATGTTAAATTATATCTAACACTTTTGTTACAAAAATACATTTAAAAGTGTATTTTATTCCTATCACTGCTGTTTCAAGGCAGCTATTTGAGAAGAAGGAGGACATATTCCCGTGTAATCTGAATACAGTGAGTTGTGCAGTGTAACTGAGAGTATAAGGTAGCCTGCTGTGACGAAAGGGTACACAGCATAATCTTTTTTCACTTGATAGTGATGTGTAAGCAGAAAATGCCCATCATGCTGTCAGAGCTCAGAGACTGATGGATATTTGTCAACTGAGCAGAAGGAGTTGAAAGGTGATAAAAGTAGAAACTGATGTTGCAGTTGCATCCACTTCTTAAATATAATTTCCTTGAAAGCCACCACCAAAATAAAAATAAGAATGAAGAATCAAAATTATATTATACTGTAGTTGTCATGAAATAAATTGTTCTAAATTCAATACGTCTTTCCTGGATACCAAATGAAAAACGTGTCCTGTTGTTGGTCTCCACACAAAAGCTCAGTTATTACCTATCTGAAGAAAATACATAGGGTTTTTAATGTAACTCTAGGACTAGTTAGAGGATTTTGTAAGCCATTCTGGAAGGATTTGTCAAACCATTTGACATCAGAATATTGTACAGTACTTAGGCCAAATATAGGAAAATAAATCATTTCAGTGTTATTAATGCTATTTTTTTTGGTGTTCCTTTCTTTAAATCCATACTCCTGGAGGCTGTGTGTTCTTTGGGACATTCACAGGAGTCTACAGAATTTAAGCTCATACACAATAGGGTTGAAAAATTAAATAAAGAGGAGATAAGGAATAAACCTAATAAGCTTTTATCTGTGTGTATGTCTTGCAGTTTTCTGTAGCTTGCATCTTTACTCAAGGTAAAATAACTTCTGAAAGCCAGAAGAACTATCTGACCTTAGAGATAGCTCCTATTTAATTTAAGCTTTTAGGATAAGTCAAAAGATAGCTGGGAAGGAGCTTACTACTGGCACGAGTACTTGTTTTTCCTTGTCCTATTGTCTTTTTTGTTTGGATGTCTTGGTCATATAATTCAAAATTCCTGAAGTTGCAAGTAATTGTAAAGAATAAAATCTTAAGAATTACAGAAGTAGATACTTGTACTCCTCTCTATCTGATGAATGTATCTGATATTCAAAGAAATAGAAGTGGTGTAGTTTTTGAGCAATTCAGTGGGAAATGTTGGATTTCAGTCCTCTTTGAAATGAAACAAATACTCAAGATATATGCATATATTTTAATACCAATGGCTTAGGTGCTCTAGGGAAAAGTTAAAAGAGAAGGATAATGTTCTGAAAAGGGCTAGGGATGTATTTATATGTATGATACTGCAGTTACTAGTAAACTTGCATCTTTGTGTTTTAAAGTAGATAATAGTAAGAATTTTTCCATTTTTACTATAGAAACCACTCACTGAATAGTACAATAATTTTGTTATTATCTATAGTATAAAAGTATCTTATCCTTTCTCCAATATATTCATTGTTGGTAAGCTAATAATATGATTCAGAAACATGCAACTAATTTTTATTAAAAATAAGTCCTAATTCCCTTAATCAGATTAGCATCATAAAATTAATTTGATTCATATATAAGTGCTGTTCAATTGTATACAACTACATTTTCGCACACTGAAAGAAGAGATTCAAGAGTCTCTTAAGTTCATAAGACTCTGCTTTTGATTCCTTTCCTCTTTCTCTGTCTGGACACTGACTACAATGGCACCCCAAAAAATGTTCCACTGCTTAAGTAGTCAATGCGCTTATCTGTTTTACAGAAATGGTACTGTGGATTAGTGGATGCTGCCTTTAGGCTTCTGGAATCTTTCTCCCACTGCTTGCAAAATTGTGCTGTGGGGGAAAATGATCTTGCTGCTACGGTTCTAGAAAACGGGGTATGAAACTTCTCGCCTACACCATAAAAATGTATCTTTGTATCTATATTTCTCCCCTATTTATATCTGCATTCATCTAGAACTTAGCATGCCTCTCCTTTGTATTAATAATAATGACATAAATTGAGTAACCAGAGCCTGTAAATATATTTACTTTCACAAACCGATCAAAGCGTGGTAAAGTATCGGCTTTGCAGCACGCTTAGAGGGTCGACAAATCAAGGCTTCAGGCAAAGATTGTTCTTTCAGCAGCTTGTTCTTATAACATGTCTCAGATCTTCTTAACCTAGGGTATTATGTCATAAGCTACAAAAGAATCTCTTAGATAAGCATATAAAATTTTAACACTGAAATGAGAGAGCTTACTGGTATAGTCATGAATTACAGAATTATCCTTTGTAAAACACAACAGCCTATTCACTGGCTTTGGCTTCTCAATAGTAGAAAATCTTATAAAAATTTAATTTTGATGTAATAAATATGCAAAGAATGATTGTAAAGTCCTTGTCCAAATAGGAGAAAACATTCATTTTCTCGGGGACAGGTAGATGGAAGTTCACCTGCCTTCATCTTTTGCCTGAGCATCTCATAGTCTTGCAGAATCTAAGAGTAGGACCCAAATGGTGTGGGAGGGGAAGGGACGTTCTTGGCTAGTGTGTTGGACCCTGCATCGAAACTCTCATTTCAGAAGGAGGGGCTTGAGCTGCAATATGCAGAACAGCGTCACTGATAGGAGGGAGAGGGAGAAGCAGCTGGAATAGAATACAATGTTGCTATCTGTAAGTCATTAAAGAAAGGATTTATCACATACAGTGCAGCAGGAACTTTCTCACTGAATCACACATTGGAAAAGACGTCGGTGGTATGTACAGATGTAGGGACTAAGGCTGAGGAGAGAGAGTCTGCCCAGATTCCTAATGTCTACTTGAGTGAAGACTTTGCCACATATTATCTGTAGAGTTGTGATTTTTTAAATGGAGAAATGTAACAAAGCCTTCAGTGTCTTTACTGTATCATTTTTTTTTCCTGTGTAGATAACTGCTGTGAACTCTGACTCTTCTACCTGTCTGACTTAATCCCATGCAGCTGAGACCAATTAAAAGCACTTGTAGATGTAAAAGCTGCTCAGTGACAGTTTTCTTGAATTAGAGTATCAGTCTTTTGTGTAATAAGGTTGTAGTTCAAATAATATATCTCAAAATTCCCAAACTGGGTGGTCTTTCTGTGATCTAGCAGCACTGAGTTTGTTCAGCTATGCAGACTCTCACTTATTTGAGAAGCAGTCAGTGGCTTGGTAAGCAGGGTGATCTGGGAACATGAATCCTAATAATTCTATTTACAACTCCAAGTTGAACTTGAAGCCTGCTATGTTATTTTCTGAACTCTGTTCAACCAATTGATTTCATTATTGTCAAGTAACATCTTTTTGAACAAATGATCTACCTAGTTGAAGGAATTAATGTGGCCCCAACTACATCCCAACAAAAGGCTTCAGGTTTAAGTATTTAAAATTATTTGCGTGCTTTGTTTTTCTTGTAGGACAAAATGTGGAGGTTTTTTTAAAAGATTTTGGAGCTCTTCCATATTTATTTTACTTGAAACATTCAGCAGTTTTTTCCTGTAACACTTTGATTGTTCATAGCTCTGAAACAATTAATGTAATTTCCTTATTGTAAACAAAAATCAGATCACACAAGTCCAGTAAAGTACGATACAGTCTCTTCTGTTTCTGTTCATATTCAGGATTTTACTTTGCATATTTCTTCATGTTTTATTAAAATATTGATTAGGTCATAATAAGTCTTTGATATTTGGTTGTCATCTGTTTTTATCTAGTACCTCACTGACAGAACTATTGGAAGAATAGTAAACCTCCTGCTTCTTAGATGGGAATATATTATCTCCATTATACATTAATTTTCCCATTTCTTGCAGCTGCATCTCAGAGTTCAGGGGAAGGAAGATCAGAACGTATCAGAAACATAACTTCTCAAAACTCCTCTATGAAATTACACTTTATTGTATGTCCTCTAATATACCTTTTACTGCCTCAGCATTCATTCACAGTAGATTTTTCTAGCTTATATAAAGTGTTGTAAAAGTAGCTACCAGTAATGTAGAGAAACAAGTGAATATTATGTAGACAACAAACCTCTTCCTCATCGCAAAGCCAAATTTATGCTTCTGATCTAGTTTGGATTTTGAATCTTTTATTTGCAAAAGCAGTAATTCTCCAGACCTCTTCTAATGTAGAATGCTCAGACTGTGAAGCCAGAAGAACAGACTTTAATTTTGTATTACCCATTCCTCGTGTTCTCTGGTGGTTTTGCCCTGTAGCATTGGTTGACATTTCATAGAGAGTCAGCTACCATAGAGCTGGAAAGTGTATAATTATAAGAATCACTTGCTTTTTTTTACTTTTCCCATTACATACCAATCAGAATGCAGACATACTTTTCATAGGTGTTTAATTTCTAATGAGAAGTTTTTATTCTTCATTGACCTGTGATTTAAGTGTGGCATTTTAGTAAATAAATGGAAGATACTTTCTGCATAATTCAGCTCAGAAGTTATGCTTGGGAGCCTAAGCAAGTCTTTGACCTGTGGCATGTGAGTGACAGCATAAATAACTGAGAATATATTCTTAGGTAAAAATTCTATAATATGGAAAATGCTTTATGTTTTACAGTAGGTGTAATGTAGAAATAGGAAAAGATGACATCCGGCAGCTCGTCAAATTATGTCGTTTTTTATTACTCAATAAAGTGAGAGTGGTTTAAAATATAATAAGGGTAATTCATTTTGTAATGAATTATAATCGTTTTACAGTATTAAGTTATATACATGCTTTGAGAAAGGATTATTTTGATTTATTTTTTTAAAAGTAAGCTCACAACAACTGCTAAAAGCGGAAAACTTGTTAGGTTTTAAACCACAGATGAATAATTTTCAAAACTAATTCACTCAAAAATGTTTGATCATGTTCTGTGAACTTAAACAGATCTTAATAGTAAGATGGTGCATATTTTTCTTTTCACTCAGATTAGCCATGATCTAGACACACAGTTCCTAATAAATGAGATTCTGATCCTGTTCTAATAGACTTTGTTGTTTGATTGAACCCTGCATGCAGTCATTTCCTGGACACTGTCTAGGAAAAATACTTTCTTATTTTTTATCACAGCAGTGCATCAAACCCCTGATCAAGGCTCTGTTGTGCTAGTTGTTGTACAAATACACAAGGTAAAGATCACTGAGAGCACAAATGTTACACATCTGGGCTTGAGTAGAGATCAGAGGAAAAGGGAAAATACATCCACAGTGAAATTCCAGTTTGCTATTGGCAAAGTGAAAATTACAGAAGGATGATTTCCCATCTAGTGATCCTTATGTAGCGGTCTCCCACTTTTGTGGTTAAAACTAAATCAGCCATAAAGCTCCTGTCCTACATTAACTAGTCACTGTAAGAAAAATCTCATTCCACAGTAAAGGTAGAAAGAGTCACTTGGAAATGTGGCAGGAAGTGTTTAGCATTTGTGCTAGGTAACGTATTATTTGAATAGGAAAAGGAGCGTATGACTCAACATCTATTCAGATGTATTCATAAACATATTTAATATTTCTCAGAAGCTGGGAGGCAATAGAGTGCATGCACTAAGTATGAAAAGAAAGAGAACCTGTGAAAAGAGATGTTATTCAGCTACCAGATAAGGAGAAGCTAAGATATATTTTTACAAGTCATGTTTTGAAGTGAATGTTATCAGTCTAATCTGTAAAATTAATAACATCTTTGTTCTGAAAGCTTTTAGAGCTATTTGGCACTCTTTTTCCTCGCTTCCATTTTCTGTTTGTCATACCAAGCTCATAATTTCAATGTATCTTAGGTGCACAAAGATAGTCTGAGTACCAAACTCCTGTACCCTGCTTTGATGTTCTTAGTATAGATGGTTTAGAAAGAAAGGCTTTTAAGCTCAGTTCTGTGTTTAATTAATAAAGTCCATCCTGACTACTATTAAAAGCATATGATGCTCAACAGCTGAGTAAAAAGATTTTGATCTTTTTTTTTTTTTACTGCAATAATGTTTTCTAGAATTTATAATTATTTTTTAAGAGCGTACTTGAAGGAAGAGAGTAAAATATTTATCTTTTAAATTTGCTGTCATAAAATGTTTACTTGGTGTAGCTTCCTGGTTTTTGACTACATTGTCATCAGCTCTGAGACTTCCAGTAGCATTTGGTTATGTGGGTTTTGGTTGACCATTTTTTTTAATAGGCTTTTGAGAAATACTCCTCCATATATTTTTTTAAAATACAGGGTTGGGGGGTGTTGTTTCATTTTTTTTTTTTTTTTGTTCGTTTTTGTTTTATCCGTGTGGTAGTGGCTTTTTTGAAACAAAATATGTAACTATATGCAAAATTAGAATTTTCCCCTAATAGTAGTGTAATAATAAAGAAAATCAACCCTGAAGTGTTCACAGCTTTTTTTTTTTTTTTTTTTAAATACAGGAACAAAATTACAAACATAAAAAATTTAAGTAAGTCTTCCTTCTTTCAGCAGTGATGCTTTCCAAAGTTGTCATAAGCATATAGGGATACAGCAGATACTTTCATATGTTTATTCTAACATACTTACTGAATCATGGAATCATAGAATCTTAAGGTTGGAAAAGACCTCCAAGATCATCAAGTCCAACTGTCAGCCTTTCACCACCATGCCTGTTGCAATAACGACAGGACCCTCGTGGGTGGTGTACCGGAGACCTTTATTGTCCATCAGCATCAGTCTTTTATATCTTTTCTAAGTTACACGCGAAATGCACGTGCTTAATCATCTAATTCAATTGGTAGCAATATACTGTTCACGTGCCTTAAACTTCATTTGGATTGGTTATAGATTTTTAGTTGTCTTTACTATTTTTGCCTTAGGTATTTACTTATCTTGTTCTAATTGCTGTTTTTTGTTATTGAGCAAGTGGTGTTCAAGGACATAGCTCAAATTCTTCAATATCAGACAGCTGTGCTGCACTCTCTGTTCCCACACATGCCTACTGGTGCCTTCTGCAAGCTAACAAACCCGTATGATTAAATTTTACACTTTTTTCATTTTAATTTGCAAACTTTTAATAAAATATATTCTTTCATTTGCACATACTCTCTGTTTTAATTCTAAGTGAAATTAACTATGCCAGGCAGATGGGCATTTGTTTCATTTTAAATGCTACTTCCCCTTAAACTGGCAGTATGGGAGCAAGTCTGTCAGTATTTTTCTTAAGTTTAGTACAAAAAAATCTTTGTGATCTAGGTGGTCATTTTGTTTAATTTCTTGATTGTGGAACATTTGCAGCCTTCAATAGAGGCAGCACTAATCTGATTATTTTTCTGTCATCTGATTTTGCGTAAGTGGTAAAATCCGGAGAAGTTTGACAAACCTATATGGAATCCTATGAGTTAAACTACATATATTTAAGAAATATTATGGTATAAAACATAAAAATATTTTTATTTAGCTTGTAAATGTTATTGCTATGTATAATGTTTTATTGACACATAGTTAAAGTGGGTCCCCATTGTGAGATTAATAATATACTTCTTTCTAAGCTTGATGGCTAATGCAGTATGGCATACTTTCACATGTGAAAATTACACTTACATTAGGCAAGTCTTCAGAATAATTTGGAATAATATTTACAGCAAATTTCAGAGTAAAAGAGGCTGCTTTCTTGTATGGGAGATTTTAATGAGAGGTGCATGAATCTAACAACAAAACTGTAAGAACTATTCTGGCCTTTCTGTTTACTGAGTGTCTTATTTTTTTGCTATGAGATCATATTGATTGAGTTGAAATTTTATCTTAGTCTTAAATTCTACATATTTTTGCATCATATATTCACCACAGTAGAATAAGATTGATTCTGGATAATACGAAATTGCAGATAATACGGAAGTCATTTATACCTCGTGTCATAGAGCAAGATGGTGTATAAAACTCAGTATTGTAATTGCTATATCTAGATCTAAATAATGTAATGTCAAGCATGTTGTCTACCTATTTCTGTATAGGTAGATAAGTACAATGGTAATGACTGCCTATTGTATTACAAAATTTATTTTATTTGAACTGTCTCTATATTAAATTTGTAAGTTTGGTTTTTTTTTAACTAGATCACGTTATAGTATATTAATAGGTAAGATGATAGTAGCATTCGCCACATCTCCTTGTTGTTTCAACTCCTGTTTGTTTTAACTGTGAACGCTACTATATTTACTGCTGTATGTGTAGTAGACCTTTGTTGAAAGACTAGATATCTGTAGGAAACTTTTTGTTTACAGTACAAGGATACAATGCAAGACCTCAGAAGAAGAAAGTACAAACAAAGAAACTGTCAGGTCATATAATGTTTATGCATTCTGAAAGCCAGTTCACAGAGGAAAAAAAAGATAAGACAACCCTTTAAGAGAAGTGCTTAGTCTCCAGTAAGTGGACATTAGCCTAGCAGTCTTGTCACCGAAACATTGAAAATGAAAATTAGATGTTTATGGTAATTTAACATATATCAGTGTGAAGATCACTTAGAAAATGAAGTTTATTAATCCTTATAAGAGAAAGAATTAGTGAGTTACCTGTTAACCTTGCTGACATTGTCTTAGCAGCTGTTCAAGCATACTGTAACTCCTTTGCTTACGGGTTTAACCAGCAGAAGATTTGGGGTTCCAGTAGGTATACTTGGCTTTTAGTGTGGACTCCCATATGTGCTTTTGTTTATGTTCACCAGCCCTTGGGCTTGAAAGTCATGCTTACCTTTGTACTCTTCTTTTGAAGTTTGTACTGTTTCTAGATGGCATAATGTTGTCCTCTGTATGTATAGTCTTAGTTTCTTGCTCAGATATTGCATAAGTGGTGTTTAAGACAGACTGACAGTCACTATAGACAGTGTAAGATCTCACTAAGTGAGGGCATTTGAGAGGGGAAACTGGCGTAACTGGCCAAGAGCGACAGAGTGCTTCAGTTTACTTAAAGAAAAAAAAAAATTGTTTACGTGGTGCAGTAATAAGCTTCTAGGGGATGAATTGCAGACAGAATGACTGCTTGTTTCAATGCTGAATGTGGTGATCCATTCAATGCCTTTCATCATGCTGGATTCCTGACAGAACAAGCTTTTTTGTGTGTTCCAGGGCTTTCCTAGTTCACAATGAATAAAAGTTGTTTTTCAGGTGCTTGAGAGGTTTTCTGCTGATGGAAAAATCACCATCAGGAAAATACAAATTTGTATTTACTTTAAGGAATGCTGGATGTAGACAGAATTTATTGAGCAGCTTCTGAACTCAAATCAATACTGTAGTGCTGTTGATTTCAGCAAAACTATCTTGTTTTATGCTAACTGAATGCCTGATGTTATGTTTCTGTTATAAACCTTCCTGAGGATAACTAAACATTGGTTCTGATGTTACTTTTCTATCTGAGTGCTTCTCCTCTTGCCATGTAAAAAATTACAATACTATTTACAGAATACACACAGCTTTTTTTTAATCCTAATTTGTAAACATTTTAATCTTTCATCAAAATTAGCTTTCATAACTGCTTACAGGAATTTAAATGAAATAGTTTGTTTCCTCCACCTAAGTTATGTAATGATTGGCCTCAGCATATTCATCTTAATTACCACTCTAGTGAAGTTCATTGAGATGTCATGATTGATTCTTCTGCATTGATTGGTTAGGATTACTGACTTGGAGGAAACATAATGGTGTACAACAAAAGTAGTCAACTTGTATTGCCTGTTCATCATTTGTTTCAGATACTAGAGACAATTAATAAAGGAATAGCTGTAGTAATTGCAATGCAGAATTAAATATCCCTAGAATATAACACAACAAAACTTTTTGTATTATTACTGTGTCATTACTTAGTTTTAAGTGTATGAGGCTTCTTATTCAAAATTTTGTGCCAGAATTTAATATGCTTTAAAAGCTTTATTGGTCCTCTAATTCTTTGAGATAACTCTGGTGGGAGAAAAAGCATTGGAGACTGAGAAACAGCTCATGCAAGACAGTTCCGAATTCTGTGCCTGAAGAAAGCAAATGGAGCTTATCTTATGTATATAGAGAGAATTCCGTATAGAGAGAAGTCTGTATTTTTCATTACTTGTGAATATCATGGATGTGATGTTACTTGCAATTAAGGTGTAAGAGAACATCCCGAATGAAATAGAATTCAAATTAATATTTGAGCTTTGATTAATAATTTTCTATTCTTTCCGCTTGTAATCGTAAAATCTTAATTGTCAATAATTTGAGGCAGAGGAACATATTAAGTACTATGGAAAAAGGAGGATTTTCATACTCATTCATCTGTAAACTTAACATTGACCTTTTCACAAGAAAAGGATACTATTTGATAAAGCAAGCAAATAAAGTAGAAGTTCCTATCTTTTTTTTTTTTTTTTTTTTTTTTAGAGACAATGGGCAGTTCCTCTTGGAAATTTGGTATTTATTTTTTTTTTACCTGAGAGAAGCATACATTTAGCTTATCAAAATGTCCTGAGCTTGCACTGCACAAAATAGCAATTTTCTTTGTGCGGATCAGAAGACTCTTAAACTTTTATAGCAACATTCATAAAATTTAGGGAGCTAACCAGCAACAGTAATTCAATCACTTTGCATCTGTTTGTATTTTGAAAACAAAGAGTGCTTTCCTTTTATTTAAGTGAGGAAAAAAAATCAATGTGAGTTTTCCCCCCTCTAAGGAAGAATAGTATTGAGCAAGTTTTGAAAGCCCTACAGAAGATTGGGAGGGGTTCTTTGGCATTTTGTTTTAATGAAAATTCCATAGTTGGAATTTCCCTTTGATTTGATAATGTACACAGGACTTTTATTCTGTTCTAAGAAATGTAAGTATTTGTATAGTGTCCTTAATAAGTTTGTATTTATGTACCACTTATGAAAGGAAGTGTATTTACTTAAGTACCTATGTTTAGATCTATCAAGCTGTATTTAAGCATGATATAAACATCTTTGTTGGTGACATGGACAGTGGGATACAGTGCACCCTCAGCAAGTTCTCCAACAACACCAAGCTGTGTGGTGCTGTCGACACGCTGGAAGGGAGGGATGCCATCCAGAGGGACCTTGACAGACTGGAGAGGTGGGCCCATGCCAACCTCATGAAGTTCAACCAGGCCAAGTGCAAGGTCCTGCACCTGGGACGTAGCAATCCCAGGCACAAATACAGGCTGGGCAGAGAATGGATCAAGACCAGCCCTGAGGAGAAGGACTTGGGAGTGCTGGTGGACGAGAAGCTCAACATGAGCCGGCAGTGTGCTCTTGTGGCCCAGAAGGCCAACCGCATCCTGGGCTGCATCAAGAGGAGCGTGGCCAGCAGGTCGAGGGAGGTGATTCTGCCCCTCTACTCTGCTCTGGTGAGACCCCACCTGGAGTATTGTGTCCAGTTCTGGAGCCCCCAACATAAGAAGGAAATAGCTTTCTCCTTCATTAGGCTGTCAAAGCTTGCTTTGAACCCGTGTAAACTTGCAGCTGCAACATCTTGCAGAAGGGTGTTTGTCGTAGTTTAGCCTCAGTCGGGGCCAGGCTACGCAGTCTCTCTCTCACTCCTCCCACCTTCTGTGAGAATGGGGAGAGATAATATAAGGAAAAGGCTTGAGGTTTGAGATAAGGACAGGGAGAAATCCTTAAAGTTACTGTTAAGGGGAAAAAAAGACTCGACTTGGGGAAAACTATTCATTTATTGCTAAAAAAAACCACAACAGGGTAATGAGACAGAGAACAAGATAACCTCCCCTCACTCCTCCCTCTTCCCAGGCTTAACATTATCACTACCACCTTCACCCCCCGAGCGGCACAGTGGGGAAGAGGGAATGGGGGTTATGGTCAGTCGATCACAAGTTGTTTCATGCCGCTGCTTCGTCATTGGGGGAAGAACTCCTCACCTTCCTCCCCTGCTCCATCGTGGGGTCCCTCCCACGGGCCACAGTCCTTCAAGAAACTGCTCCGGCGTGGGTCATCTCTTCCACGGGGTGCAGTCTTTCCAGAACGGCTGCCCCAGCGGGCCCTCCATGGGCCACAGCCTCCTTCAGGCATCTGCCTGCTCTGGTGTGGGGTCCACCACGGGCTGCAGGTGGATCTCTGCTCCTTTGTGAACCTCCATGGGCTGCAGGGGGACAGCCTGCTCCACCATGGTCGTCACTACAGGCTGCAGGGGAATCTTGGTCAGGAGCTGCATTACTCCTCCCCCTCCTTCTTCACTGACCTTGGCATCTGCAGCCGTTCCTCTCACAAGAAAAGTTCTTCACAACAGGCTGGCAGACACCTCTCAAGATCTCTTCACATCTCATCTCCTTCCTCCACTTCTTGCAGCTGGGCTGGGCTGAATCAGGCCCAGTCAGCCGCCCGGCATGAAGCCAGAGAGTGAAGCCTGCAAGGCCCACTAGGCTCACGCCTCCCCCTCTCTGCCCTGCTCAGTTTCTTCACATGTTCTCTTCTTTTTTTTTTTTTTCCTGTTTTCCCCTTCTTAAATATGTTATTGCAGAGGCATTATCATGGAACATTGTGCTACCAATTGGCTCCGCCTTGGCCAGCAGCGGGTCCGCCTTAGGCCTGGTTGAGTCCACTGAGCAAAGGGGAGCAACTTCTAGCAGTTTCCTACAGAAGCTGTCACCGTAGCCCCCCCTTACTAAATAAAACCAGAATGGTGTTCTGCAGCTTAGTGATGTTATATGAACAATTCCCTTCTTTAATCACTTTTAAATTCATTAGTTTCAGTTGTTGTTCCTCAGGTCCTTCATTGGAAGAAGCAATAAACTGCTGCTCCCTGCGCAATCTCCACATGCCTCTCATGATTTTATAGAACTCTACTATAGCAGCATCCCTCAGTTGATTATTTTTTTTCTTCTTTTTTTCAGCCCCTCTTTATGTAAAAGAGTTCTAGCATGCTTAATGACAGTTGTTACATGCCTTTGGTTGCTCTTGCTGCCCTTCTCTGAAATTCTTCCACTTTTGTGTCTCAGTAATCCTGAAAAATAACAGAAAATAAGATGGTCAAAAATTGATCCTGCTGCAGAATGTTCTCATAAATTTTATCTAATCTTTTAGGCCCTGTGGTGTTGCTGTTGGCAACTTGTGCTTGGGAATTTCTGTGGACATCTGTCTCTGCAGTACTAACCTGTTTCAGTACTAGTCTCAGACAATTGCATGTAATTTTCAGGATTGGGGCTATCATAGCAAGACTTTCATAGATCTGCTGTAGCAAAAGAAGCAGGGAAGACTTCTTTGCAAATTTGTGGTCTTTCTGTGTGTTGGAATGCAACATACAACAGTTGCTGTTGATGATGTGATAAGGAAATCTTTATACAAATTTCACTTGGTTTCTAACCCAGAATATAACAATATGAAAAAGATCCAGTAGGATCAGTGGTCTGGAGAAATGTCTACAGAATATACTCTTCCTGCCTGCCCTTTTTTTCTTTCTTTCTTTTTTTTTTTTTTTTTTTTTTTTTCCCCTTCCCTTGAGATGCCTAATTATCATGTTTTTCCACTATCTTTCTGTGGCAGGAGCACTGCATATAACAAGTACTGGAGGACTGCACTGAAATTATAAAATTATACTGTAATTTATAAATGGTACAAAATTAACCATAATAGATTTAGACCCAAGTCATAATTTTTTTTTTGTTTTCCATGATTAAATTGGTCTCATAGCTGTAACTAGTTCTGCATCATCTGCTAAGAAAACATTGGAGTTATTAAAAAACAATAAAAGTCTTGGCATTTTGTCCAATAGTTTAAAACATTTAACTATTTAGGTTTTAAATTATCTTAGTAGAAATTCCTATTCTTCAGATTATTTTTTTTTAAAAGTAACCTTCAATGACTATTTATTTTAACAACATATCTAGTCAAAATCTAAAGTATTCCTTTGGAAAATAAGCAACTCTCCCTGGATTTGTAGTGGTGTGGGGGATGCCTTATACAGTAACATCACAAATATGCTGTCTTTATCATCAATTATTGAACATGTAATTTTTTCTATTCTATTGTAGTAAGTCTTTGCATAGATGGGAGTCTGTATTCTAAATAGAAATGATCAGCCTGCTGCATATAAAATTACTAGATACTGTAATACTGATTAGTAATTACTGTAGTTTTTCTTTCTCATGTTTTGTATTGTTAAAACTGCTGCAATGATCCACTGGTTCATTCTGTCTGGTCTTGCGACCTCACTGTACTGAACACAAGCATTAACAGCAATCATTGTATGAAAGTTTTGAGGGCTGTCAAAAATTAATAATTAATGTTAATAATTTTGAATGTTTATTGATAGTATTTGGGTGTTATATCCTGTCTTCACTCTCTGATAACACTTTACTTACCCATGTGTATTAGTTTTCCTAATAATCTCATAGAAGGGATGATGCTAAAAGCTTTTGAAAGATCCACATAAATTGTGTCCAGTGGTTCTCCTTAGTGTCTGTGTTTTGTTTGGTATCCTCAAAATGGTCTAGTAGTACAAAACAACACATTACACACAATTACAGAACTCATGTTGCTTTGTCCCTGTTCTTTGTGAATTTTTGAATTCTCTTTTAACTCTTCTGAACCAATATATCTAATGCTGAAGTAGTCAGCATTTACAGTCTCTAATTCTCATCTTACTTTCAGTGCCTTAAAAAAAAAAAAAGTAGGAAAGAAAGAAGTCCATCTTTTTCTCTGGTAAAACTAGGGGCTAGGAGCAAAACCTTTTCATTTAAAAATAATTTTTATACTTGCATGCTAATTAGACATTTTGTTCTATGACTATATTTTATATGTATTGAAGTGAGGACAGCAAAATAAGCAGATAAAAAAAATCCTTGAAAGTAATGATTTAGCTGTTGTTAAATCTGTGCTTAAGTACTTTTATTTGATTGAAATGATAGCACCAACTTTCCATGTTCTGTACGTTCTTAAACAGTATGAAAACATGCACAGGTAAACAGACATATGAAAGGACATCAGGGAATATCAGTAACAGCAGAAGGGAAGTATTTGACTCTTGCTAAGGTCAATAGCAAAGTTCCTATTGGTGAATAGGAACCATCCTATATTGATGACCTCAAAGTTCCCGAGTATTAGTTATCCATTTCGGGTGATACTTTAGCAACGTATAAGCTTGAAGCTGAGAGATGCTGAATCTATTTGGTAAGAGTCCACTGGGACTTTTGGACTTCCAAAGGCAGTCAAACCTAGTCGAACTTGACTGCCCAGTCCAACTTGACTTTAGAGACTTTCTGTAGAATCAGCAGAGATGTAGAAGTACCTAAGAGATCAGTCTATCCCACATGTGCATTTATTTTAGTTGGGATGAGACATCCGTTGCAGCGGCACAAGTGTCTCTATTGACTGCGGAACCAGTGTAGGCAACTGATTTGGACCAGAAATCCAATTTATTTTTACACAGGTAAGGTTAGATTAGATGATCCCACTCAGTGATCCTGAGCAATTTCTAATTCAATTGCTTATATCTGTGGGCTGTGTGATCTTTCATATTAGTAAAATTAAAAAAATACATATGCATTTATTGTACTCGTATGTATATATAAAAAAAACTCTAAATGTTGGGATTGACAAAAATGCATGCCTAAACAGTAAGTTTATGGATTTTGAATGGAATGTGCAGTTTTTGCTGGAATGTGTGGATTGTCTGCATTAAACTTCGCTGTGAATAAAGCTCAGGTCACTTCAGTAGAGATTTCCCCGAGTACAAATTCAAGACCGAAACCTAAATTCTTTAGATCTGTAATCACTGTCCTTTTTAAAATGGAAAAGTTGAACAACTAGTACCTATGTCCTTACAGAGGTAAAATATGACCAACAGAGTCAGCAGTTCTTAAATTGGTGTCATTGATGGATGTGCAAAGATAGAGATTCATTGTAAGCTTCAGTGAACAGGTTGAACAGTAGAAATGTCATATTAGTTTTGAGGGTGCACTCAGTATTGGTGTGCTTTATATCAAAAGGCTGGCCTAGGCAGTCTAAAGTTCAGGAATTTCCTTCAAAAGCTAAAACTCTTATTTTTTTAGCTAAGTGCCTTACTTTCAAGTAGTTTAATCTAGTAGATTTGTTAGGATACAGCCTATCCTGTCAGGATTACAGCTGAAGTTTGTAAGGACTACGAGAAATATTAGAACATAAAATTTTAGGTAAAGAGCTTCAACGGATTTAAGAAAAATAATCCACTTAAAAATCTGTTTTTGCATAATAGGTATCTACAAAATAATTTCCGTGTTAAAATGGAAACATAATAAAAATGTGGTACTTTTTTTCACATTTTTACATTGGATTTTTGACACTCTGCAAACTAAAAGAGTTTCTGGGGTATGAATGTGGTGAACAGTGAACCTCTGCCCTTACAGAAATGTTTTTTTTTTTTTTTTAATTGGCTAATGGATCCACATCTGGGTCAAAAATTAACTGCTTGAAACCCAGGTTGCTCCCTACATGATGTGGTGGTTACATACCCTACATTGAAAATTGGAATTTTAAATGATCCCCAGAGGGACTGAAATACATACCAATGCAACTACAAGACTTAATTAAAATCTGCCTTCAACCACTCATAAACACTGTTAAATTAGATATAGACAGATGGGACAAATTATTATTATCATTATCCTTATGGGGAAAAGACACTATCATGAAAATGAACATTCTCCCTTGTCTCATCTCCATTTGCAAACCTCATGCCAATAGAAATACCCAAGCTAAACTTCTTTGTAATAAATAACTTGTCAGTAAATTTTTATGGGATTGCAGCAGCACAACAAAAGATCTATTTTTTTTTTTTAAAGAAGTTCACCAAGAAGGGAGGATTAAATTTTCCAAATCTTGTCAAAAATTGCATTTTTCACATTACAATAATTGCTACAAAGGCAACTCAAGATTACAGGAACACTTAGCAATGGCCTTTGTTGAGAAAGAATATATGTGAAGGTGTTGCCTCCTTTCTTAACAAAGGAATCAGGATTAATTATTAAGGCCCAAATTTTTCAGCTGGCTATGACTCTTCATGGTGTTGCCAGCCCGAGGCAGATCTGGATGCTGTTTTGCTTCAGAGTCTTTTTCAGACTGTGAATCCATAGCACAACGGAAGGCTTTCATGATTCCTCTGCATTTTAGGCACAAAGTGAAACAAAGCATAGCCCTGAAAATCTGTTTACAGTCTCTGACAGCAAATGTGTAAAGACCCTTTAACTGTAGTAGTCTCACAACTGCTGGAAAATCAAAAGGGTATAGGGAACTTCCCTTTGCCGTATCATTAAAAGGGTTGTTAGCAACAAGATCTGTCCTGCAACTGTGACTGGAAGGGGGATTAAGATTGCAAAGATTTATGAAACTACTAGGGGAGTGCAAACGTATTTTATACACATATCTACATACTTGGCAAAAATGAGTTTTCTCTATCTTTTCTTTAGAGCTTTGGTTTTTTTTTTTCAGTACTTTGCTGTGAGTTCAGTATCAAAACAAAGAAACTTGTGTGTGGCTGGAGGAAGGAGGCTGCTTTCGTTTAGTTATTAGCTGCCGTCAAGGTGCCTTTCAGGAAGAAGGGATGACAGATAGGTAACGTCCCCACTATCAGATCCGCTGTCATGGGATGCACTTGTTGGGGGACAGCAGGAGACAGAGTGCAGGGGGATACAGGTGCAGCTTTTCCAGCACAGTAGTAAGATGAATGCACCTATTGTCACTGCTCCCCTGCTTTTCCGTAGCCATTAGCATGACAGTGCTGTAATTGATTACCTGACATAAGACCTGTTTTGAAATTTTTCTTTCTTGAAGCTGTCTTTTGAGCTTTTCAACAGTGTATGCTTATCTACTGTGTCAATGCATTGGTCTTTCTAGTTCAAGCTGTGCTATCCTTGCAGAAAATTGTACGTACTTGTAACAAAAGGAGGTAATATTTAGGTTTGATAGCTATGTTAACTGCTACACACGGCAAGAGTCTGTTATGTAACAATAGCAAAGGTCAGGAAGATATTTGTCAGGGTAAGGAGAATTGTCAATATAATTTAACTCTTCAGTTTACTGTAGCAAAATACTTTGCATGTTAAAGCTCTTTATTTTACTTAAATGTTTCCCTCTGGATGCACTATCAAAAATGAAAAAGAAAGAGTTGACTAATTCTGCTTGAGATGATGCTACATATCATAGATCATCACTATGCATTACACAAATTAAGTGCACTGGACTCGAGAGCAATCCATAACAGAATGGCCAGATTATGAAAAACTCATTTTGCTTCCATTCTAATAACTGCCTGAAAAGTATCTAAACCTTCAGAAACTATTGGGAAATATTTTTTAATCTAATTATATTTTTGGACTTGACTTTAGAACGACTCATCATCTCATCAATACAACACATTTGGAAATATACCAAGAGAAATATTGTAAAGCGCTTCAGTAGTGTCCACTAAATATTGCCATATTCCAATACAAATTCTCCTCTTAATTCAGTAAGATATTACCTTGGCAGATGTTACGGGCGGTTGCTAGTATTTATGAAAATGTATTTGGATTTGATTTGAGATTTTTGTTTACTACTCTTTTAAATGTGATGCTTGCTTTCTTAAGGCAAGTTGGAAAACGAATGCCGCCTTAGCTCACTAGCTTATTGGTAGCCACGTGTTTTATTGGGAAAGATGGCCATTTAACCTGTGTTGACATTTGTTTACAAGCTTGCACTCAGCAAATCAGTTTCTATCATGTATAAGGAATTTTGCATATTCCCATTCCTGGGACATGCTCCAGCATATGTAAAGATGGGATAGTGTGGATTTATCTTTAAGACTTTTTGCTTCTAGTTTGAACCAGAGAAACAAAAGAAAATCCTACATCAAAGTAGAAGTAGAAAGCAGCTTTTTAAATGAATGTGGACAGAAGAATCTGTGGACTCTCATATTTTGAGTATGTTTTTATAATTTTAAGAAAATGTTCACATTTTTATTGTTCAATTATGTTTTTAATCCCTCAAATAATATGGAGAGAAAAATATCTTTAAGAAATGGAAAACTGCTATTACAAAAACCTGCAATAATCAGTGTGAGAAACTGGATGATGTAATGCTAAGATCTATTTTTACTGCAAAGGTAATAATGCTGTGATAATTTCCTATGTTCAGAAATAACTACAATCAGTCAAAGAGATGTTATGTTAAATATTTCATCTTGTATTTACTCCAAACCATGATAGTTGATGAAATTTTCAGAGGAAGACAAAGTTAATAATTGTCCACTTAATGAAATTCCTAATATTGCTAATGATACTTTCTTTTAATATTATTCCAAAATGCTGCATGAACCCTGGTCATGGATAGCTTTGATTTATGACAGCAGTCATATTTATATTACTTGTTAGTCATTCGGAATTGTTTGTTTGGGCAAACTGTTAATGTCAAACTAGTATAATTTTATTGATGTAATTATTTCTTTCATTATAGCAGTGCCTGCAAGCATTTCTATAGTTATATTAGCATTCTGTTCTAAACCCCATATTTAAAGGATTTATAAATTAGCAGTAAAAACTTACTCCAAGCTAAATCTTGATATATAAAGTGTGAAGCGTGTATGCAGTTTCGGAAAAGTTTCAGAAGACTTAGTATAGCTTTTTATTTTTTTTATTTTTTTTCCCTCAGGATACTGTTATTTCTGAGATGTGGGCAGAAAGCCTGGAAGGAAGGTATCAACAAAAGTATGTTTGCACATATGGAGTTGAAAAAAATGGTTTTCAGCTTTGAAAGGAGGGAATGTTATCTTAACCTAAATCCTTAACTTAGCCCTTTGTAATATTTGTTTTCACTTATGTGTCGGGGCAGATAATGCTAGCTGATGTGTTTTACTTTTGATAGTGGTCACTCAAAAAGGATCATGGCAGGCTCACAGTTGTGGAATTTAAGTTTCATCCATGTGCTACCACCTGAAAAGTTGGATCTATGCCATGAAGGTGTCTTGCCATTCAAAAGGTTCCGTGTCTGAGTATAGCTCTTCTTGACAACCGTGGAAGAAATGGGTGTAAATAAAGAACAGTACAAAAACTGTAGTTTGATGCCACCTTCAGCAGAAATAATACACATTCTTGAGTTTTGTATGATAAATGTGGGGTAACGTTAGAAGGGATGGACGTACGCTGGAGGGGCGGTCCGTGGTGACTCACGCACTGGACGCAGATGAATCCATCAGTGCAGGGGTTAGGTGTGTCCATGTACGTGGTGGGCACGGATAAGTCCAGGAGTGCAGGGGGCAGGTGCGTCCATGTACGTGGTAGGCACGGATAAGTCCATGAGTGTAGGGGTAGGTGCGTGGCGGGCATGGATGGGTCTATGGGTGCAGGGGGGCGGGTGCGTTCGCGTGCGTAGCGGGTGTACGGGTATTTAACCCTGTGTTTCGCAGCATTAAATTGAAGGCTTGGCTTGACGGTATTCGTGTGATGCCCTGCTTTCCCCGGAGCGGGGCTTCGGTGCGTGCGGGGTAGGTAAGCTGGCAAGAGAAGCCTGCAATAAAGAAAGGAGAAAATACCCATTTCTGTCAAGCGTCACACATTTTTTAGTTAAAACCTGTAACTGAAGCAAGTTACATACCTCGAGGGACGTTAGTTCAGGAAATATAGTGAATGAATTCACACATTTCATTTGTACGTGTAATTTTGTGAAATCATGTGTAATCTTGGAAATCGAATTCACACTTGATAGAATATTTTGCATTAATTAGCATTTTTGAATACTGTATGTTTTAGCATGAGGAAGTCAGTAAGTTTGGGATAGCTTTGCAAAATGAAGGAGAACTCTGTGTTATTTCCGTATGCATGATACTCTTTTCATTGATCACATCCTTTTTGGTGTGTCTGTGTTATTTTACTACAACTATCCAGTGATTTGTTCCATTTTGAAAATGGACAACAGCCCTGTGAGGGCCTATATTGGTAATTTCTCAGTCATTTCCAGAGCGAAAGTGCTAAACTTAGTATAAGAATATGTTGGCTGGTTTTTAATTTCCTGTCCCTCTGAATTGTCTCTGGTATGAGAGACAGGTTGCCTTCTTTACATCTCCAGTGGAAAATTGTCAGTGATGGAAATTCTGCAGGCCAGATTTCATCCCTGCTTTATCTCTTCCTGTTCTGTGGGTGCGACACATTATTGTCCCTTGTAGTCTGATATTTTGTTCTTATCACCCAAAAACCAAGGTTGCATGGTGGTATGCAGTAACTATGGGAGGGAATGGTCAGTGAAGTCCAGTGTCATTCCTAATTTTGCTTCCAGTTTGTTCCAAACCTCCCAGTACCTCTTTGAAGACTCATATATTTTACTGTGAGCAGGCTTTTTTGGTGTTTGCAGGATTAGGTCACAGTTCCTGGGATTGCCTTGTGTTATTCCCTTGTCTCTTTCAGCTGCAATATGGTGTTGAAGTGTTTTAAAAAGGAAAGTTTCAGCTGCTCTGGGAAAACTGAGTAGGAATTTTCTTTATTTTGACACTGAGAATGGCACATACGGCAACTGCTGATTTTTGCTGAAAAGGACAATTTGTGTGGGTGATTCAGAATAAATGTGTCCCGTGCTGTTTTCCTCTGCAAGACTGTATTTGTAAAGGTCTGTGCTAGGAGGCGGTTAACTAACATATCCTGATGTTGTGATCAACCTGTTTTTCCCTAATATCTTTCTGGGGACACAAAGAACTGTGACAGGCTATTTTAGGGTCTGCTAAGCACCAAGACCATAGTGAGTACGTGACTGGAAGGAAAAAATGGCTTAAAACTCTTTTCCACTGTCACACAGAGATCTCTGCACTCTTCTGTCAGAACTGCGAGTGGAGCAGAAGGACTGGTATACCTGCTGTAACTTAAGACAATAGCTCTAATATGCATAATGGATTGGTTAAGTGGTTGCTTTGATTCCTTGTGAAGAGACAATAGCAACTCCTTAGAAAAGAGATATGCATCTTGTTGAGAAAGTTTCTGTTTTGTTGTTGTCTATTCTGCCTGCTGTTTGGAATGTGTAAAATTATTCTGACAAGCTTGATATGTGCCAAAAACCAGCATGCCCACTGGTGGGAAGATTATCATCACCCAGATACAATAAAAAGCTTCTAGAATAATGCCTTTAATGATGGGCTGCTTTTCTGGCACTGTCAGGGATTTCTATTTATTTTAGCAACACCCGCTAGCAGCACTGTAGCTAAAGGCCTATTAACATTTTCATTAGAAATTCATTTCTGGACTCTATAACTCAGCTGGAAAATTTGCTTTGAACTCAAGAGCTGCACAGAAGACTCTTATAGAGACTGTTGTTTTTTTTTTTTTTTGTATTTTTGCATTGAGCAAATGTAAGCTATTTAGTCAATTATAAATAAATGGGGAAAACCAAAACATGATAGCTACTAAGAATTCCACTCAGGAAAGCACCTAGTATGCATTTGAGATCATCATCTGAAAACTAGAACTGTGCAAACTAGAACTTGTTGAATCTGGGCTGAGTGCTGCTGGTATTTACCCCGTGGAATTATACTCCTTATGAGTAGTAAAAATGCGCTAAAAGGCACAAATACATAGCATTTGCCTCCTTTTCCACCTCAAAACCACATGTAACTGAGTTTAGCAGTTATAATTTCTGATTTTGAATGTTACTATCACTGGTCATAAGTAACAATAACATTTTATTTCAAATCCTGACTGACTGCCTTGTTCTCTGTAGTCAAACATGTTATCTCAAGTGGCTCGACTATTTCAGTATTTTTTTTTCCTTATATTCATTGAGAGGTAAACACTTGCTTTTGAAAGTCTTAATATCACACACAAGATTAGTATTTCACCATTCTAAAATTTCAAAATAATATTCAGATACCTTTTATTACTCAAAGCAATTTAAATTGATACAATTTTCTTAATGCTCAAAGAGGTGAGCATTACATATGAATCTCTCTGCTTTACTGTGTACTTGAGATCTGTTTGGGTGTGCAAAATAAACTTAAATAAATAAATAAATACGAAATAGATAATAGATAAAAAAATACGAAACTAATTGTATGGTTGATTGATTCAGTGAAAAATTAATTTGGATTTCATACAAGGATAAAGTCAGAAAAAATATATTCTCATGGAAGGCCACTCTATATATAAATAAGACATTGAGACTGTATAAAAAAATAACAGATATATAATATGATGATTTTTCAGATTATGTGTAACTTATTTGTGAACAAGTATTTACAGTCGCTGATTAATATTTTAAATTTCTTTAACATACAAACACTTTTATTGGATTTTCCACCAAATCTGCTTGTTCATATGTAGAATGTGGTTCATAGTATTATTGACAAAAATCTGTGGCATGCCTACAATATTTAGACAATGCCTAGAGTGAAAACAGCCATATCAAAGTCTAGGTAGAATGAGCTAAGACCAAACACATTTATTGTTGCTGTTGATGACCTTGATAAAGATAATTAGAATCATAGAATCATAGAATGGTTAGGGTTGGAAGGGACATTCAAAGGTCATCTAGTCCAACCCCCCTGCAAGGAGCAGGGACATCCCCAACTAGATCAGGTTGCTCAGAGCCTCATCCAGCCTGGCCTTGAACGTTTCCAGAGATGGGGCCTCCACCACCTTTCTGGGCAACCTGTTCCAGTGTTCTATAACTCGCATCGTAAAAAATTTTTTCCTAATTTCTAATCTAAATCTACCCCCCTCTATTTTAAAACCATTACCTCTCGTCCTATTGCAACAGGCCCTACTAAACAGCCTTTCCCCATCTTTCTTGTAGGCCCCCTTGAGGTACTGGAAGACCGCTATCAGGTCTCCCCGGAGCCTCCTCTTCTGCAGGCTGAACAGCCCCAATTCTCTCAGCCTGTCCCCATAAGAGAGGTGCTCCAGCCCTTTTATCATCTTTGTGGCCCTCCTCTGGACGTTCTCCAACTGGTCCATGTCCTTCTTGTGTTGGGGGCTCCAGAACTGGACACAGTACTCCAGCTGGGGTCTCACCAGGGCAGAGTAGAGGGGGAGAATCACCTCCCTCGACCTGCTGGCCACGCTTCTCTTGATGCAGCCCAGGATGCGGTTGGCCTTCTGGGCCGCAAGGGCGCATTGCCTGCTCATGTTGAGCTTCTCATCCACCAGCACTCCCAAGTCCTTCTCCTCAGGGCTGCTCTCAATCCATTCTCCGCCGAGACTGTATTTGTGCCTGGGATTGCCATGACCCAGGTGCAGGACCTTGCACTTGGCCTGGTTGAACTCCATGAGGTTGGCACAGGCCCACCTCTCCAGTCTGTCAAGGTCCCTCTGGATGGCATCCCTCCCTTCCAGCGTGTCGACGGCACCACAGAACTTGGTGTCATCGGCGAACTTGCTGAGGGTGCACTCTATCCCACTGTCCATGTCGCCGACAAAGATGTTGAACAGGGTCGGGCCCAGCACGGACCCCTGAAGGACGCCACTGGTGACCGGTCTCCACATGGACATTGAGCCGTTAACCACCACTCTCTGAGTGCGGCCATCCAGCCAACTCCTTATCCACCGAGTGGTCCGTCCATCAGACCCATGTCTCTCTAGTTTAGAGAGAAGGATGTCGTGCGGGACAGTGTCAAAAGCTTTGCACAAGTCCAGGTAGATGATGTCAGTTGCTCGTCTCTTGTCCACCGATGCCGTCACCCCATCACAGAAGGCCACCAAATTGGTCAGGCACGATCTGCCCTTGGTGAAGCCATGTTGGCTGTCACCAACCACCTCCTTGCTCTCCATGTGCCTTAGCATCTGCTCCATGACCTTGCCAGGCACAGAGGTGAGGCTGACCGGCCTGTAGTTACCTGGGTCTTCCTTATTCTCCTTTTTAAAAATTGGGGTTATGTTCCCTCTCTTCCAGTCATCGGGGACCTCACCAGACCGCCACGACTTCTCAAATATGATAGCCAGTGGCTTGGCAACTTCATCTGCCAGTTCCCTCAGGTCCCGCGGATGGATCTCATCAGGTCCCATGGACTTGTGCACCTTTAGGTTCCTCAGATGATCATGTGACATTCATGTGACAGTGTTTATAAGCTGTAATTTTTTAATATATACAACCAGAAACACATCAGACAAGATCATCTAGGTGTTACAGTGGAGAAACTGAAAAGGCTTCTTCATTCAAACATGTAATCAGTGGGAAGTTGCAGTCTTCCTCTGTGTTTTGATAAGCAACAATACAGGATGTATTTTATACTTGCCCATAGAAGAATTTCACTTGACTTCTGCCAAAACTGAGCCTGGCATTTTGAACAGGTGTAAGCATGTGCCATTCTCACCACGTAGACGAGTAAATTCAAATGCCAAGTATCCTGACTTGTCACCGTCCACACTCTTTCTGTGAAAGTAAGAGAATGCTCTTGAATGATTAGCTTTTGCATTTGCAGAGTGATAGATTAGAAATAAAATCAATATTTGTCATTAAAGAACAACCCCCCCAGCTACTTTTTAAGATGCTGTTTGCTGATGCATTACCAAAGCTATTTACTCGATGAAAAAGACAGTTACATGAAGAGGATTTTAGTAAATACTTTTCCATACTCACTTACTGCATTAAGTGAGATTTATTTTGTATGTGCTATGGAAATTTGCAATAACATAAATGCCTCAAAACCCTTGTATTTAAGTAGTACCTCTCGATAGTTTCTTGAAATGTTATCCATTAAAACCTTTTAACTGATGGAAAAAATATTGCCATCATGTTGCCATACTGTAATCACAGCAAAAGTAATTTTAAAGTAAAGGTCATGTGCAGAAAAAAAAGAACTTACAAACAATTTAAAAGTTTGACTCTAAAGCACTGACATCTTTTAACGTCTAACCAAACATGTTTCTCAAGTTAGAGACAGAACAAGGTTAGGAAAAGGTAGACCAATAAGAGAGATTTCTCTGAATTTTTAGCTGTGTTGTATAGCGTATACTGAAATGGTCACACATTGATGCATCCCACTGCACCGCAAGCTTCCCAAATGTAAACACCTTTTTAAGTCAATCGGTGTGCGCATCGCATTCATGTTGTTTCCATTAGATCCTGGAAAATGGCTGCCACTTCTGATATTGTGTTTTCTCTGTGGAGGTCTTATGCTTTCTTACATTAGTAAATAATGACCACACTATGTGGAAGAAGGCACTGGAAAGTCGATTCTCTTATACAAGCATGGTGTGGGCATTAAACGTTCCTGCCTGTATCCAGAGCTGGGAGGATTTCCTAATGCCTTCCCTGAGAAGAAGCAGTGCTCCTTTCGAACTGTTACCTTCTGCACCCACCAGTCTTCAAGGAGAGTTATAATTTTCATGCTTTCTGAGGAATAAAGACTCTTAATGTGTTTCAGCTATCAAGGCATATTCCTGGAAGGCACATTCTTTAGCTTTGATTAAAGTGTAGAGAGATTAATTCTTTCCAGGAGAAACTCAAGTAATGGTGCACATTGACCTCTTGTACAGCCCAGGCCACAGAGCTCTGCAATAATTCTCACATCCTGCTCTTCTGGCTGAGGAAAATGTGCTTCTCAATTTGAAGTCTGATGATGATGAACAGTTCACATATATCTTTAGATAAACTGTTCACATTGTTCATGATCTTCACTGTTAATTCATTTTCAGTCTAATTTGTTTAGCTTATTTCTGGCCTTTTAGACCTTATCATGTCCTCATCTACTTGTATCAGAAATCTGTCCCTATTTAAAGTACTTTCACATCCTGACCAAATCACCTCTAAGTCTCTCCTTTGATGAATGATATTGAATTGAAGATATATTCTGTAGGTTTTTAGGTTTGATTTTTTTTTTTTTTTTTTAGAGTATGGTTTGGCAAAACGGAACTGCCATTCTTCAGATAACTTAAACATTTTGTTTGGAATGTGAGAAATCTAAAAACCCTAGTGCTTTACATATTTTAAATATAATTTCTTTTTCTGACTGTTGATTATATTTGCTCTGGAAGTGTTTGTGTCTGAGGAGGAAAGAAAATACAAGAACATTATATCTATGAAAAGATTTCTTTTAAAAGTTACTCCCATCTTTGCTTTGAAACTTAGGACTTATTAATTTCCTAAATGAAGACTGCACAATGCCTTAAGAGAGATGATGATGAAAGGCATGGAGCTGAGCTCTGAGATGCTGAAGAAGACCAGAAAGTTAGCTACAGGATAGCAGCTTGGTTTGTTAATCACTTTTCAGATTACAAATTAAACAAAACAAGCAAAACAAAAAAGAACATCTATTTGAATGTTTTACTGAAATAATTTGCTTCAACATATTAATTTTCAGATTCTTTCCTGTCCTTTCACTCCAATCACACTTAATGTGGAAACTGAGACCTAGAATAGCTGTTCATTTTTCGCACACTTATAAAAACTATTCTGAGCAGTCCTAGTGGATGGGACACGCATGCTCAGACACAAAATTGTCCATATGCAGGGTCTAACATTGCAGTTCTTCTGATAAGGCCTGCTAGGAACTTTAATAATCCAAAATGAATATAATGTTTCTGCCTTTTCCTGCAAGAATAGCTTCTCTCTGAGCCCCTGAAGTCATTTAAGGGATGGGTCCAGCACTGATCTACACTGCCTTCTATCAAGTTAGTAATTTTTTTTTTCTTCAGGAAAAAGGATT
Source organism: Chlamydotis macqueenii (assembly GCF_036417535.1). Classification (NCBI taxonomy): domain Eukaryota; kingdom Metazoa; phylum Chordata; class Aves; order Otidiformes; family Otididae; genus Chlamydotis; species Chlamydotis macqueenii. The sequence goes on from NC_141559.1 coordinate 29,456,824, forward strand.
TTGATGATAATTTTAAACATTGAATAAATCCACCTCTTAGTAAAGTTTTCATGGAATATTTAGGGTTGGAAGGGACCTTTCAAGGTCATCAAGTCCAACCCCCTGTCCTGGTTCTGGCCAGGATAGAGTTAATATTTACCTGAGCTGGGTGGAGAACTGAAGCTGGTAGCCCCTATGGCTGGGATAGTTAACTAATTAGCTAACAGCTGGGGTTAATTTACCCAAATTAGCCAAAGGGCTATTCCATCCCATCTGACATCATGCTCAGTATATAAGTGAGGAGGGTGCTGAAGGGAGGCCCTCCTAGTTGGAAGAGACTGGATGTAGAGATCTGTTGTGAGCTATTATACTGTATTTGTGTTCCATCACTCTATTGTTTTCTTCTGTCATTACTGTTAAATTTACTTTTTGTTCAATCTCAACCCGCGTGTTTGTTTTTTTTTTTTCCTGGTTTTCTTTTGTTTGTCAAATCTCCTCCTATTCTCTCGGAGAGTGGGGGGAGTGAGAGAGAGACTGCGTAGTCTGGTCCCCGTTGGGGCTGAACTACGACACCCCCCTGCAAGAAGCAGGGACATCTCCAACCCGATCAGGTTGCTCACAGCCCCATCCAGCCTGGCCTTGAATGTTTCCATAAATTTTCCCTGTCATGACTTCCTTGATTTGTCTTCAAATCCCAATTCATGCAAATAACAAGCCTAGCAAAATTTCATTTAAAAAGACAACAACTGTTTCTTAATATATATGTTTTAACGTAACACGTTTCATACATGTGTCATCCATATATGCTAGAAGCTACTGAACTGAAGTATGGTTTCAGCCTCAAAAGCTCAGCTTCAAATCATAGAATCATTGAATGGTTAGGGTTGGAAGGGACTTTCAAAGGTCATCTAGTCCAACCCCCCTGCAAGGAGCAGGGACATCCCCAACTAGATCAGGTTGCTCAGACCCTCATCCAGCCTGGCCTTGAACGTTTCCAGGGATGGGGCATCTACCACCTCTCTGGGCAACCTGTTCCAGTGTTCTACAACTCGCATCGTAAAAAATTTTTTACTAATATCCAATCTAAATCTACCTCCCTCTATTTTAAAACCATTACCCCTCGTCCTATCACAACAGGCCCTACTGAACAGCCTCTCCCCATCTTTCTTGTAGGCCCCCTTTAGGTACTGGAAGACCACTATAAGGTCTCCCCAGAGCCTCTTCTTCTCCAGGCTGAGCAGCCCCAACTCTCTCAGCCTGTCCTCATAAGAAAGGTGCTCCAGCCCTTTTTTCATCTTCATGGCCCTCCTCTGGACCTTCTCCAGCTGGTCCACATCCTTCTTATGTTGGGGGCTCCAGAACTGGCGAGAAATGCAATTAAGTGATGCATGAAAAGGAGAAAATAGAAAGTGAGAAACAGACTGCTAGTAATCCTGGTTGAGTAACTCTGTAGGCAGTATCGCACCTAGGTACTCCTAAGAGGAAATCACAGAATCATAGAATGGTTAGGGTTGGAAGGGACCTTCAAAGGTCATCTAGTCCAACCCCCCTGCAAGGAGCAGGGACATCCCCAACTAGATCAGGTTGCTCAGAGCCTCATCCAGCCTGGCCTTGAACGTTTCCAGAGATGGGGCCTCCACCACCTTTCTGGGCAACCTGTTCCAGTGTTCTATAACTCACATTGTAAAAAATTTTTTCCTAATTTCTAATCTAAATCTACCCCCCTCTATTTTAAAACCATTACCTCTCGTCCTATTGCAACAGGCCCTACTAAACAGCCTCTCCCCATCTTTCTTGTAGGTCCCCTTGAGGACTGGAAGACCAGCAGATTATTTTCTTATAAGAAACCTTCTCCACTAGCATAGAGTCAGTCATTGTGCCACTGAGGAAAGTACTTGGACTGAAGAAAAAGATTCTGTTGCAAAATTTTTCCACCATATTAAACATCAGAGCAAACTGAATTCAGAAAAACTTGCAACTCCTTCTCAGAACTTGAACCAAGTTATGTGTTACTTCTTTAAAACCTGAAAAGTAAGATTTGCAAGAATTTTCCTTTTGGTAGCAAGAGTAAAACAACTTTGTTGATTGACACAATCAGATAGAATACAGTTTGTTCAATCTTTATTTTGATAACATGCAGATCTAGCACTAATAAGAAGTGAGAGCAACTTACTTTTGTCAACAGCAGCAGCAGCTCTAATAAACAAGCAGAGCACATATATTGATTTAAAAGGTAAAATGTTTATTTAGTCCTTTTCACATTGAAAAGGCAGTTACGTGTTTTGTCTCTAATTAAGAGAACAAAGCAGTGGTTACATCTGCAGATTTCTGCTTCATCATCTTTGTAAACAGCTGTCATGTGACATGGAGTGATACACTTTAGACCTCCTTGAACTATGAAGGACTTTCTTTTTCTTTTTTTCTTTTTTTTTTTTTTTCCCTCACTCACTGCAGCAAAATCTGAAATAAGTAACCTGAAGTGCTTTCACTATTTCACTTTTTTTTTTTTTTTGCCATCATGGAAATTAGAGCACAGCTGCTTTCTACCTGCTATGGCATTTGAGAAACAAATTAACCACTTTATTTTCTCACATTCTGAAATGTTTCCTTCAACCTTCAGTATTATTTCAGCTTTTAAAAGAATATAAATCGTTGTAAAACTATTGTCAGTTGAAAAGCGTTCATCATGACCCACAGTATCGTGTGCCATGGTATCATACTGTGTGGTTATTTATAGTATAGAATTATAATAGAATTGATCTTGGAATATATTTTATTTCATTATAGGTAATTCATACGATTCAGAAGGTTAGTCCTTATAAATGTCAATACTATTTACAGTGACAGATATTTTTGATGCCTCATTTTTCAATTTAATATAATTGAAAACATTCATCTGGTACACTGTATTTTTCAAATATTAGTAAATTTAAATGCTCCTAAATATTAAAAATTGAACAGTAACTCCAAGATAGGTTTCCTTGTTTAGTTCACCTTTAGTTTCGCATGTAAGTTTTATTTTGGCCTTTAAACAAATGCATAAACTGCAAAAGGCAAGGAAATGGACCATTCACAATTATGTAACTGTTTAAAGAAGGGGTTAGGCAGGAAACTAATTTTTCAGCTCTGATCAGAAGGGGTTTCTTATTGTTTTTCTCTGTAAATGGGACCACTTGGAATACCCTCCAGGTCTTTTGAGTTGAAATTGGAAACAATTCTGTAGAAACGTACTACATACATGTTTTAAACCTAATGAAATTGTGCAGTGTTAACCCTACCCAGCAGTTTTGTTTCTTTTTCTTCATAACATATGTTCAAATCCTGCTCATCTCTATATTAATCTGTATTTATTACTGCAGGATATATATTTTTAAAATGAAGGCTATTGTTTCTATTCTATTCAGTTCATCTTCTTAAAACAGAAGTATTTCATTAAAGGATCTTTAATAATTAATGCTCTCTCACTAACTTTCTGATATCCTTTCAACACTGATTTCTAGAACTGCTTAATTGCTTTAAACCTTATAGTTCATTACTTGTAAAAGAAAATAACTTAAATCTAATCAAGCCCTTCATTTAAGTGAAAATTATTTTTTAATTGTATGAGCTTGTACTTACCATTATGCAGCAGTTGTTTCAATGTCTTTTTGGCATAAATATACACAGATACTCTCCAATGAGTTCTCTAGCTCAACTTATACCTTGACTAGTGCAGTAGTCATCTGAAGCTCCTGCCAGAAGAAATCTCTTGTAACTGTGCAGCCCTGTTGCACTCTACTGCAACTGCTAGCAACTGGCCATAAGCATTGCACTGAGTTTGCAAGGCCTCAGGACTGAAGCTTGTCAGATTTGCTTTCTCTGAACTTTTCTTGACTTCCTTGCAGCTTTGCTGCAGTTGCTTTAGGTGTGGCAGCAATTTATCTGATTGACCCAGGTATCTGTGGCTAATTTCTTTTACTTTTAAAAAACGTTTTGAACACTATGACAATAGTTTCTTATAGATAGCTGGAACAAGATATTCTTTTATGTAGAATGAGATATTTATTATCTAACATAATGATGTAGCGTAGAGAAATAGAGTCCCAGTATGATAGCAGGGGCCTGGAGAAGGATATGCTGTAGAATAGTACAGGATGCATTGTAGAGGAGTACTGGTGGGGGATGTTAAGAGATGGGGCACAAGCTTGGCACTGCAAAACCCCCAGCTATAAATGAATCACTTACACTTAGTTAAAGAAATGAAGACCAGGAAATGGACAAAGTTGGTTTCAGAGGCAACAAGGAGAACAAATAAAAAGTATCCCACTTACATAGAAGCCACCATATATTCAAATTTGGATGTCATGTGGAGCTGCAGGCCAATGAAGAGAAAGCAAGATGTAAAAGCATGTTAGCAAACATATAAAAATGACCCCAGCTGGATTTTAGAAGAAGACGATATTGACCGATGATGGTAAGTAGCTGTAGCATCCCCCATTGCCAATGTCAGAATGACACCAGTTGCCTTAGGACCCATAGGAACTGTGAGCTTAATATCAGGAAAAGGAACCAAGAATTCTGTGTATAATAATTTTAACTGTATTATTATTAAAACTTTCTTGAATAGAAGCATTTTTTTTCTCTATTCCCAGTAATAATTACCTGTGTACTCATAATGATTCCTGGATTAGACTCTTAAGATTTCAATACAAATGATATATTAGATTATTATACTAATGATAAATTCTTGGCTTTATATATAAGGGACTTTTTTTTTCCTCTCCCCATAAACAAGATTTTGAGCACAATGCTGTGCAGTAGTCAACCTCTGTTTGCCTCTTAGACCTTGACTGATTCCAGAAGCCTCCATCTTCAAAGTATGGAGAAGCAAATCTGTATATCTGGCTTACAGAAGAGGTTTGATCAGAGTAAATAAATTGCCTATCCTCAGATAAGCATTTAAGGAGGAAAAGTTCATCAGCTAATCTTCATTATTTATTCTTCTTAGACTTCAGTCGTTAACCTATTGCTGTTGGTTTTGAATTCTCCTGGTTAAGTCTTTCAGTTTTCTTAAAGGGAACAAAAGTTTTAATGGTCCAGGCTATTTACATACTTAAGTATGAATTTTACAAGCACCTATTCTGGATGTGTTTGTTTTCTCCCTAGCAGCCAGCCTTCTCCCTGAAGACAACCAGTCCTTTCCTTATATTTAGATGGTGACATGATCACTTGACAAGCAAGATTTTAATATAGCTTTATTTGTCCTGAAGCAATATTGTGAAGTTTTTGGATCACCTTGTATCTGATACTTATTTAAAAATTATTCATATGGAGTTTCCACAGCTGTCTGATCATATCTCACTTTGGATAGGATGGCTACTTCCAAAAGAAAAAATGTGTTTTAATACGTATAAGTAGATAACAGCTATGGCCAACACAGTTTCTTTATGGAAGGATCATAATTGAATCTGCACAACTGAAGCACACTTCTCAAAGTTTTCCTTTTACAGGGAGAAGCTCCAGGCTTTAATTTAGACTGTCTTGATCTATGCCAATAGGAAAGACTGCAGCCAAAGTTTTTGAAAGTGAAATCTAAAGTAAGATGAGGTGATGTTTAACATCAGATAAGTGGTCTTGTCATTGAAATTGGGAATTAAACTCCTTAACACCAATGTAGCATTAAGAAGCAGGCATTCTTTGTTGCGGCGCCAGATGCATGGGGAATCCTTCCACCTAGCATGCATGCTGGTCTGGAAATCTGGACAGAATATATTTAGTGATTTCATGCATAATCATTAATAACTTTCGAAATACTAATACATAATTATCAGTTTTCCTAGTAATCATTATAATATTCCCCATCCACTTGCGCATGCTCAGTCTTTTGAGTCAAGGGTCTTCTGGTGGTCTTGGGGGTTGTTGGAGTGCCCCCTCCTCGAATTTGCTGGTCGACCCCCTCCTTAAAATCTCCATATATGGTCTTAAGAACAGGTTGCATTGCTCCTTGATTTTCTGGCTCCAAAGAGATGGCTCAGGGCCTATCTTCACAGCTGGTGTTTGAGGCCTACCTTTGTTCTACCACTTTTCTTAATTACCCCAGACATGCTAGGCTAACTTCTAACAAATGAGATGTTGTGTTTTCTTAACAGTTCTAAGACTACCTGTTCCCTCTAAGGATAAATAGATACCATATAAAATTTAACCTATGTGACTACAGTTTTATAGTTAGCAAGAATAACCTCATATTGATATTTAATTTTCAAAAATCATATTATGCTAAAATTATATTGATTAAGTATTTTACGTCATATAACAGTCTGAATTTCTCCATCTGTTTTTCGTTGAAAATTCATATTAATCAGAATAAGAGCTTCTTGAATGTTAAAGTTGCAGTTCAAGTAATATACAGAGTTTCCATCTACAGACACTTATTTAATCAATTTAGTGAAGTAAATGACTTCTTCATAAACTTTATTTCCTATTTGTAGTTGCTGGGGGCCTCTGTCACAGCTATCACCTATGTGATCTTCTAGACTGGAATTGCTAGGAACTGAAATAAATCACTGTAACAGCCACCTGGGACAATACACAATAGTTTTCTCTTAATGCCTGTGATTGTGTTAAAAGCTTTTAGTGAAAACAGTCTGCCCTAGAGAAACCCAAACACACCTCTGGTATGTGGGGCACGGATTCTAGAGAATTTAAAGTGTATGAAGAACTGCTGTCAAAGATCTAAAAAGATAAAAACCAACAGAAAACACTGCTGAGAACATCATGCATTTTCTGTAGCACAAAGGTGTCAATTGACTTACCATTTGTGACACTGTACAGCTGGGTATTGTGCAGAACTGTATCGCTCAGTGACAAGCTCTGTGTTTTGCCCAGGTTTGTCTAATGTCTTTTACAGAGTACTACAAATGCAGCAGGACTGACTGAAGTGTTTGAATTTGTACGCCCTTGGCCTTGTGCAGTTGTGCACAGAGAGAAAATGTGTTGCATCAATGCTGTGTTCTCAGGCAAGCAGAAATTAACCAACAGTGAGCACGACTTGTTCTTATGCATACAGTTGTGTATGCAATCTTTCTTGCTTGTGATACACAGAAGTACAAGGTTTCTAACAGTGCGTGTGTTCTTGTTTTTTTTAACAGTACTTTGATAGGTAAGAAGAGTGTGCCGTAGTACTGCAGACTGGTTACATTGATTTTGTTTCATTTTATTCCCACATAAAAGGCAGTCAAAATAAGTTTTATTTAAAATGGCAAACCAGACCTACTAAAAGTGAAAATAAGATTGTTTGTTTGTTTGTTTGTTTAATTCATGCTAATACCTGCTATGATAGCTATGTGATACAGACCGAGTTCTTATTCAGAGGTCCTTTCCATATTCACGCTTATAAATTCAAGTTATTCAAGTAGTAGTGCTAGGAAACTTGCCTTTCCTCAGACTGGCAAGTCTCAGCTCTTTCCTGAGGCTTAACCTTTAAATGACACTCTTCCATCTAAGTCCAGTAACAGACTCTAGAGGATTTTGTAAAGTAGGGTTAACATGCTGCCCATCTTTTCTGTAATGGCTGAGTAATTGCAGTCTTCTCCCATGAAGTGAAAGATCTGATTCAGTTCTCCCCTGAGCAATCCCCACATTAGCAGTAACTTTGCATGTCCTTATGTGTTCTCCTAAAGTTATGGAGGAAAAAAATCAAGAACTGTGCCAAAAAAAGAGACTATGAAAGGAGGAACATGATTCTGTACCCTGGTGATTAGAGCACTTACCTAGAAAAGAGGAGTCCTTAATGAGTTTCACCCAGTGACTGCTTAATGTAAAGAACAGAAGCAACTGCTAAACTGTTCTGTCAGTAGTACCTGAAATAGCTCACTTAGAATTAGCCATGATTAAAGGGATTAAAAGGAGAGCAGGCAGGTGACAATACAGTGGGAGTCTGCTACAGGCCACGTGGCCAGGAGGACCGAGCGAATGAGGTCCTCTATAGACAGATAGGAGCAGCCTTATGGTCACAAGCCTTGGTCCTCGTGGGGGACTTCAACCGCCCATGTCCCACCCCGGGAATGTTTATGGCCAGGTTGGAGGCGGCTCTGAGCAACCTGATCTAGTTGAAGATGTCCCTGCTCCTTGCAGGGGTGTTGGACTTGATGACCTTGAAAGGTCCCTTCCAACCCAAATTATTCTATGATTCTAACTATTCTATGATATTACTTTGAATACGGCATTGTATTTTGCAAATTAGACATACTCACAGCTTATTAAAACCCTCTCTATGCCTGTCAATTAAACAGTAAAGAGTTGCTGGAGCTGGTAGCAGTTTTCCTTGCTAGGGTGCTGAAAACAGTATGACCACTGTTGGGAGATAAACTTACTAGTTCAGATGCAGTGTCATGCTATTACTGCTGTGCTGCTTTCTAGGCAGCACTGCTGTATATTGTGCAGACAAAGAATCTTACTGGGTTCTCTGTGCTGTACGCCTCAGAGCACACACTCTGAGTCGGCCAGGCTTGTGGGCTGCTAAGAGCCCGCATTCTTTGTTAACTTTGGCTTAGGTTGAGTGTCGGTTTAATATTAACTGTGGACAAATGAGAACATTTAACCAACCTCTTCCTGATTTTTTCTCAATTAGATTATTTCATGAAATACTTTCAGATATTTTGGAAGATTTGCTGTATTGCTGAACTCTTTCTTTTAACAAATGTGTTTTCCCTAGACTAAAATGCAAAGGGTGGATACAGTATTTTCATACATATGTAAATCTTTGCCTCCCTATTTTTTTCCTTCTATTTCCAGATTTCTGACTAGAATATAGCAGTCTAAAAAAACTTGATTGATAAGAAAAGACTTTTTTTTTTCTAATATATTTCAGAAAGTTCTTTTGTAAATAAAAAAGCAAGTCTTAAAAGTGGACAACAAATTATTTTCTTTCAGTATGAGTTCATGTTGCTTTGTACTAGAAAAGATAAAGCCAAGTCACTTTCACCATTAATTAGTTTTAATTTCTGGGGATGGAAGAAGTAGATGTGTTTATTTGGTTAGACCTGACCCAAGCCAGGGAAAAATCAGTGTGTTGAAGGAGTCGTGTATCATCTGGTGAACTTAATAATTTCTTTTAAAGAAGAGGAGTCTGTAACTTCTTAGTACCATGTCAGCTTTCACATTTTGATGAAAGTGAACCATGAAACAAAAGGATAAAGGAGAGCTGTATTCAATATTTGTGACTTGTTCCCTGACAAATATTTTTTCCACCCCTATTAAAGTATAGAAGAAAATGTTGAAGAAAAAAGGCAATTGATTGGCAGATTGAAAGACTTCAGAGATTTTTACCTCTTTGACACAACACAGCATTATGTACAAAGCATTCAGGAAAATATCTTTTGCTTTTGTATTTCATTTTAGAATGCCTTTTTGAAGGATGTATAATCGTTTCAAAGCTAATTTTCATCTGTTTGCAATATTACTCTGCTAACTTTTCCCATGATCAGTTACATCCCAAAATATAAAAGGTCATGTAGTCAAAGGGATAATGAAGTGGAAAATAACAAGACAACCTTAAACTTTTTCATTAGAAGGGAGATGTAAGGCACTTGTTGGGTAAAAATCATGCCTGTAAGGAGGAAAACAGTGTGAGTGATAGCACTGATACAGTATTTTCCCTTTATATTTGCTATTTGTGTGGGTGAATATGAAGCAATAAGATTCCGATAGAACATAGATGGCTATGTCAGTTTGTAGAAAAGTGGCACCATATGGAGTACATTGAAAAGCACTGGGTTTGCAGATAGCTCTAGTTCCATCTCATGGTAACAAGAGCCTTTGTAAAAAGTCCGTGAGATGTAGTCGCTCTTTCACTTTAATCTGTGTTGGTGCCCTTATTAATTTTTCTATTTCCTTTATTCTTTATTACAAAGTGTATTTGCATGAAAATATTTGCTTTGCAGTTTCCACAGCTTAGTCCCTATCTGAAAAGCCCTGGCAGCATGATACCATTTTAATTTCCGTAACAATAATCCGTAACATTGAAAGAAAGGATATTGGATTAATTTGAGAGAGAAGTCAGGACAGATATATTCTTAAGAAGGTACTGTTAAATTTCTCCTCCCCACTTACTTCTATTCTCGAAAATACTTTTCAGATTCCTATGTCCTCCATTTTCCACCAGAGAGCCATTGATTTGAAGATAAACTAATTTATAGTCACAATTCTATCAAAAAAAAAAAAAAGGATTCTTCTAGTTCTTAAGTTTCCAGTGCAGAAAGTTTTCATTTATGTTGCCCTGCTCCCTTTTTTTCATAAAACGTGTAGATCATTTTAAGTCATAGGTTTGCCCCATCACTGCCACATAACCCATGTGATTTGTTTCTCTTAACAACCGTATTTCTGCAAGTGACTGCCCATGAAGTCTTTGCCAGACTTTATAACTCTATGTGTAGCAATATAGTAGTGTTCTAAATTGTGCGTCTGAAGTAAGAAGACTAATGTGGATTTTGTTTTGGAGGGTTTTTGGCTTTCCTGCAGTTTAGAGGGATATAAGCTTCCTTTGTGGTCAGTCAATTCAAGAACATTTTTAAAAAAAATAAATTTCCTTTTTCATATAGACAGAAGCAAAAATAGATGGTATCGTGTACTAAACAAGCACACTAAATGCAGCCTTTGAAGAGGCACTAAGGCAAAAAAACCCCTACTGCCTGCTGAATTTCTTGGTGAAAAAGAAAATATCTCTCATGTTAATGTTCAATGATTGTTTGTGGGACAGTCAACTATGTTGTATTTTGCAAAAAGAAACTGAGGATGTTCTTACTCATGTGTGGTAATTTCTCTTTGGAAGAGTCATGGATTAATTTAAATTTTTCTGTTATTTTTAATTCCCAGGTTTTAAAAGGATGGTATTCCAGTACAGGCTCACTTCCAATTTTGGATAATTTTTGAGATAGCTACACTTTCTAGACAGTATCATTTAGTTCATCTTATAGATAAGTCTAGATCACTGTTCTTCTCTTTGTCAGGATTAATCTTGAGAAAAGTCAGGCTTATATTTGGGATTGACAGACTATTGTCAGGTGCTCGCCTGGAAAAAGGAGCCATCTTTTTTTTCAGGGTTGACATAAAATCAAATTATTCATTATATCCATGCGTAGACAGTATGTGATACCAGAAATACAATATTGTGGACTTTTTCTTCACTCAGAAAAGGAGCAAATATTCAATGTTCTATTTGCAGGAAGACAATACCTAGGCACTGTTGCGGTACATTTTCTGGGTAGTTTTTTCCTGCTAAGAAGCCATATAGAGAAAAGGAAGATATTCCTATTCAAAGACTGGATTAGGGTTCAGAAGTTTCCTAGTCACAGTCCTTTTGTTTCTAAGGTACTTTTATTTGCTTAGCCCTCCAAGAATACTCAGGCGAGGCAGACCATTATTAAGGGTAGTTAGTAAGATCCACTTAAGCCGTAAAATTCCAGTAACTGGCTCCCACCGTAATCTCCAATATGTGTTTTGGAAGATGTTCTGATTTAGATACAGACAAAATGTGAAGAATTCTCTATATCTTTCTCGACCTTGACTGGGTTGTGATTTTTAAGGATAAAATAAAAGAGACATATTTTTAAATCTCCTGGTGTGAAAGGTATTTCAGTTTGAAAACTATGTGAAGTAATACTAAAATTAAATGAAAGAAGTCTGATTACATGTGTTTCAGTGCCAGACAGTCTCCAGATTTATTCCACAAGAGATATGGCAGTTTTGAAGGTGTGAGGTTGAATTAATATTTTCTGTAAAGCACTTTGAGCACATTATGCTTTTACACAGTAGTATCTTTGAGGCACAGAACACAGTCAGAGACTCGCATACTTAGGGAAAGCAGTTTTGCTGTGAAAATCTTAATTGCTTGCTAGTATGTTGTTCTGTCCTAAATAAATTTATTTTCACAGATCTATGGTTTTCACCATCCTTCAGTGAAATGTGTGGATTTTCATTCAATTCATTACGCATATGCCCATTCCACTGCTGATCAAAGCATGCAGCTGTCTGCTTGAGCTCAGAATCTTTGCCCAACACATGTGTCCAGAGATTATTAGTGCTTTGTAGGACAAAGTGCATCAGCTGTACTTAACTCTTCTCTCAACTATTTGTTGCCTCAAAATGCAGTTTCTTATTGCCTGAATTTGGAAAACTTATATTTCTTTGGAGTTTTAGTAAATTATCACTAGAGACTGTTGCAATGTTGAAGTCTCTTGCCTTTCAAAACCACCTCACAGCTACAGGTACTTGTCCAAGTACTTGTCTCTTGCAATCAAAGCATCATGAACAAAAGCTCATAATACCTGAAGAAATCTTATATCCCTGGGTTTGCTCTGTCTGCAAGAGAAAGCTCTGTTTCAGATTTATCTCCAGGTTGTATCTGTGGTGGGGAAGGCTGAGGTAAAAAGGCTCAGGGTCACTTGAGTGGTCTTCAAAACCTCAAAGCGTACAAGCTCTACAGTTCTGTTTGGCAGAGCACCATCTTGTACTCTGGATGTAGCTACCTTGTCCTTTGACAAAGTAGACAGCAGGGGGAGTTCCTGAAATACCCTTCTTTGTTGATTGTTGTCCTGGTTTTGTCTGGGATGGAGATAATTTGCTTCTCAGTAGCTTCCGTATTTGGAATTTTATATGGGATTTGGTATGTGAAGAATGTTGATAATACAGATGTTATGAGTTGTTGCTAAAGAGACCAAGGACTTTTATCCAGCTTCCCATGTTTTGCTAATGTGCAGATGCAGGAAGCTGGGAGACAGTACAGTCGATCCAAACCGGAAAAAGAGTATTTTATGCCATAGATGTCATGTTCAGTATTTAAGTGGGTTGGGCTGATGAGCTGGCTCACTTTTCTCTCACTGTTTGGAATTGTTCTGAGATAATTTTCAGGTTTTTTTTTTTCGTGTTCTGTGATTGCTGCTCAGGAGGGGCTGTATCCATCATTGAGTCATCAGGTGGTTAGAAATTATGCATAATTCATTTTTTATTTTTAAATTATTCCTACTGTTATTCCTACTATTATTATAATTATATATAAAAAATTAGATTCTCCTTTGCTATCCTAGTAAACTTTCTCAACACACAAGTTTTCTTTTCTTCCGGATTGTCTCACCCAGCTCCTAGGGAGGAAGAGGGTGAGTGAGCGACTGTGTGGTGCTCGATTTCTGACTGGAGTTAAACCCCAACAGTTATTGACTGTAAAAAACTGACACAATATCACAAGAGCATCTCCCCTTCTCTCAGATCTCTGTTCCACAAACCTTTATAGACACCTGCTGAGCTCTTGGCTTTTGCTTCAGCTGTATCATGTGATGAGAAACCTGGTCTACTAGGGGCTGATGGGTTCTGTCTGTCAGAGAAGAGGAAGAGCATCTTCAGTCATAGGCTTGCCAAGCTTGCAAACAGGGCTTTAAATAAGAGTGGGGGTTGTTCAGCCTGGAGAAGGCTCCGGGAAGGCCTTATAGCAGCCTTCCAGTACCTAAAGGGGGCTTATAAGAAAGCTGGAGAGGGACTTTTGACAAGAGCATGTAGTGATAGGACAAGGGGCAATGGCTTTAAACTGGAAGAGGGTAGATTTTGGTTAGCTATGAGGAAGAAATTCTTCACTATGGGGGTTGTGAGCCACTGGAGCAGGTTGCCCAGAGAAGTTGTGGCTGCCCTATCCCTGGGAGTGTTCAAGGCCAGGTTGGATGGGGCTCTGAGCAACCCAGTCTAGTGGAAGGTGTCCCTGCCCATGTCAGGAGTGTTGGAACTGGATGATCTTTAAGGTCCCTTCCAACCCAAACTATTCAATGATTCTATATGGCCTTCACCAAAGCTATGGTATCCATCTGACTGATGAAAATATAGCCTATCTGGGATAATGAACTCCAAATGAAAAATACCAGTCTTGCATTTTGAAGTTGTGCTGGATACAGCTTTTTTTGACCCTCTATTCCTCCATGGACATTGTACTCCTCCCAACTACCACCAAATCACTCTGAGAGTAGTAGGAGAACCTATGGTTTTCAAAGGGTTGGTAGCTCATCTAGTGATCTTACCCACCTCTATTGCTGTAAAATGTCATTATAGTTACTCCATCAAACATCTTCAATTTTCAGACTGACTGCTGCTGTCCTTTCTAAGACTACTTTCTCTGTTCACTGAGTTGAGGTGACCTGACTCACTACCTCACATCACAGTACCTCAGCTCACAGTAACTGAGCTACCAAATTGTTAGATTCCCCTTTCATAAGGTACTATTTATGGTACTACATATTTTTTGCTAGCAACAATTATAATACTCCATGGTTTAGGCTTTTCAAGGAGTTTGAGAGAATAAAACACTGTGTTTCTGGCTACGTGCTATGCTTTGGCTCCTTTCAAAATTATTTTATATTGCAATTCAAAAGGAGAATTGATAAAACTGATAATGTAAATTCCTGACTACAGTCATTTTCTGCTGATACCAAAGGTGCTCACCAACTCTCAGGATAGGATTTTTAGGAAGATTAGGGGAGACATCACAAAATCTTTGATTCCTAATATCATAAGGCACTAAAGATAGAAAAGTTGATAAAGAATTGTTGGACAACTGACCTGTGTTTATCTTCACAAAATTAGATCCAGGATCTTCCGTTGATTGCAGCAGTGATGATGTTCATTGTGTAACTACAACAGATCTTTTTACTTCTGTAACATACAATCAAATAGTAAAAATTTGTAATCCCTGCCTATGCTGTGGCTTTTAGTGCTCTGTTCCCCTGTGAAGTTGCATGAGAAGAAAATTAAAGATCCTGTCTTTGTTAGACTAGGCAATGCAACAATGCAGATGATTCCAGAAATTTAAAAGAAGAAAATAAAAATCAGAATAATTTCTGAATACATAAAAATATGTGTAAATTTTGTATTTCCTGTATAACATCTGTCCATACCTCAAAGAATATCTGGATAAACTAAGAGCAGTTCAGTTCTCTTTCATTGGAAAAACACTATTGTTAAGCAATATTTTGAATCCACTGAAATGCTGAAGAAGATTCTAACCATCAACCATCTAAAAAGTTTTTTTTTTTCACAATGTATCCTCCTGTTTTTTAGCATATATTAACTTGTAAAATACTTGTTAAAAATTGTAGAAGTGTTTTTTTTTTCTATTTTCAGTAAGACATTGCGTATTCTTAAGGACGAGCTGCTGGAAATTGCAATATTAAAATTAGAACCTAAAATTACTAATAAAATAATGAACTGTTGCCTTATGTGTACTGATTGTCATTTTATAAGAATTTGTTCCTATTCCTCTTTATGGTTACTTACAGTTAGCTTGACAGATGTATAAATCAAATTCTCAGTGTGCAGGTTATAATTTTTGTTCTTAAAACATCAAGATTTAGAAAAAATAAATTCTTATAGTGTTCCAGATTTTAATACAATTTATTTAATTTACTTTGTATAATTTCCTTTTCTATATCTTATAGTGGAATATATCTGCAGAGTATCCTTAAGGCATAGGTTCCTTCATTTGAGTTATATTTTTAATGGCCGGAAAAAGAGAGTTTTTGTCTTTTTTGTTTTGTTTTGTTTTCTTATATTAGACCATTGCATCTTTTTCCTTAGTTCTATTTCTAACTGAGATGAAAAAAAAGTCAAAAGATACATATTCTGCTTTTCTCACAGTGCATAGCCTTGCACTGTCAAAAATGTCACAGGTTAATGGTACAACTGAGCTCCATTTATCTTATTCTGACAGCTTGCCCAACCTTGTACATCTAGCAACAACATCCCTCTTAAAGTAACTGACTTTTTTAGCCTTTGTTCTTTTCATATCAGCTTGTTAAAAGGATTTACAGTAATTCTGCATTGAGTTTAAAATACATCTTCCCTTATTATATTGAATTACAGGGGAGAAATTTTTAGGCTAATTTAGTTCTATAGAATAATGAATACACTGTTGAAAATTAAAGTCTCACCTTAGAAATCTGAAATTACAGGAATGGTATAGTTCCATGGATTTTGTGAAAAATGTTGGTATGTATTTTTAATTTTACAACCTTTCTATTACACTTGTTTAATTATTTATGGAAACTAAAAAAGGCCAGTATGTGGTAGACAGCAACCTAATTTTATCCTCAAAAAAAAATTATGATTCCTAACCAGTGGTTACTTATTGATGACTTATAAAATATATCCAAAGATTTTTGCTGGGGTGAGTTTCACAAAGCCAGAGCCAACCAAAATCTGAATATTTAATGTTTAAAAAGTCAGGTTGTTTCATTCAAGCATGTTAAAATTGACTACCATGTCTTTATAGGCACAATAGCTATATGAAAGCAAACTGAAAGCCCTCCCAAACTTGTTACATTTTCAGAGATGCTTGATTAAATTACATTTGATAGCCTTAGATACTATCTTTAACTTTGGATAGCAGAAAAAGTTATAATTTTTACTCTTGACTTAAAAAGAAGCAGCAGTTGAAATTGTGTGGTTTTTCAAATGCTTTCTTCTTAGTTTGGATAAATTGAGTATTCAATACAAAGAGAGATATTTGACTTCTATGATCTGGGCACAGTGCAGCTTTATTGAATTCTGGGGAGAATAGAACAGAATACAATAGTTCAGTTGGAAAGGACCTACAATGATCATCTAGTCCAACTCAAAGATTACAGTCCTTTGAGTATGCCTGGGTGGGAGTTCTGGATGCCTCTGTGTTTTGGGCAAGTCCATACACCTCTTAAAAATTCAATTCTTAATTTACAGATTTGAAACAATAATTATTTCTTTTATCAAAGATCTGAAAGCTTCTCAGAAAAGGCATATCTGCTAATAATATTTCTTTTTTACTTTCCCCATTTTTATAATAAAGCAGGCTACATAATTTGCTCCCCTGAGGAAGGGATCATTCCAGGACTATTCTATAACAAATCTGACAAATGTAAGAATATTCTCTTCTTCATATTTACAATACGTGGACCAAGTTCTATATTAGGTCTTCTGGATCAATCCATTTTTATTCAAAATTATTTACCATTGCTTTACAATAACCATTATTTAATAATGTTTCAGTATTATTTCATAGAAAATGTGAAGTTAATGACACTTCTTTATAATTTTAAAATTTCAGGAAATATTTTATATTTGATAAAGATCAATACATATTTCAGCACAGCTAATTTGAGCATCCAGGAGCAAAGAATGAAAGTGAGAGATACTGTCTTCAAAAGTATAGTGCAGAACACAAAGCCATAACCCTTAACAATGACCCATCACTACAGGGTGCTTCACCCAACGCTCCCCAGAACCCAGCCAACCAACACCTCCTTAAAGACTAATTTTGAACTTTTACAGAAATACTATTACTAAAAAGCCTAATGTGTTTTTTTTTTTTCTGGTATTTTATTTGGTTGGGTTTTTGTTTGTTTGTTTGGTTTTTAACTAAAAAGTTACATGTAAAAGTTGACATGGGAATTTGATCTTTTCTTTGTATGCAGCATTTAACAAGCTTGAGATAGAACATTAATAATTTTAATATTAGATATGAGCTTGATGTCCTGTTTCAAGAAGGATGAAAACACACTGGGCTGGATCTGGGTGATAATGACATAATACAGAACCTTGTGAAAAACAAATTGAATCTTAAGGAAGAACAATCTGAGAGTCCACTGTGTGGTCAGATAGACAATTAGAGGAACAGTTGTTTTAAAAAAAAAAAACAAACAGCATAAACAGTCATGATATTTTATGAGAGCCAGATAGTGTCCTTTTATGTGTGTTTACCTAGGGATGTGCTGCTGTGTGTTTCTCAGTCTTTCAGATGAAGGCGCCAAAATATCCAAGATTAGAACTTAAGCAAGTTTAACCATTTTGCTAATACATAATGAAGTTTTGGAAAAGATTGCCAGATGCCTCTACCTGGGGACTTGAAAATCAGAATAGTTACCTTTAAAAATGCATGATTTTTCTGCAAAACTGAATGGAACTGAGAATGAACGGGGGGGAAAGGAATACAGTATATATATCAGAAGTCAGGAGCTGGTAGTTTCTGGCTTTCCTGGAGTCTGCCAATCCACCTTCCTATGAGAAAAGTTAAAATACGTAGTAGTAATGTAGATGTAAGTGTAAATAAAACCACTAGCATTGCTTGGCTGGACTTTATTCCCTATAATCAACAATGACAGCTGAAGGAAGATAATACTAGTCTTCAAGGTGATGTCAGCTTTTCAATGTATATTGAAGTAATTTATGTTGTTTGTTAAAAATTGACCCACTTTTTCTTCAGCCAATCCTTGCTAACAGATTTCTAACATAATGGAAGTTTTATGACAAAGGCTTAAGATTTTTTTCAGGTACAAAGTTGTAGCAGATTGACATATGGTAATAACAACACAAAATATTTTATTTCAGCTTAATAGTAGTTCCAGCAGATTAATAAATCAAGTTAAATAGGCTCTTTGAGTTGTTGCATTTTACACAAAGGTATCTATTACAAATAGTGCTGCTATATCATCTATCTATTTCACTGGAAGTTGTTATGAAGATATTTTGTATATGCTGAAACTCATGGTCTAAAATTTTCTTCTTTGATGACTTAAATCTTTATTTTAGGATATAAAAATAACAATTATTTTAGATTAATTTCTAGGGATTACAGGGTCCTGCCAACTATAATTAATACAAGAATAATTAGAGTACAATTCACATTCACCACAAGTATTATCAGAGCACATTTTAATAAAATGACTAGATAAAATTAGTATTTAAATTAATGCATTTATGCAGTGATAAATATATTTTTCCAATAGCATTGGTGGATATTTTTTTCCCTTTCTAAATGTTTTTTTTTTTTTTTGTATCTTAGTCACACAGCCATCAATCCACATCATATTGTGAACATTTCCTTAATTTTTTTTTCTTTTAATTGCTTGAATGGCATCACCTGCAACTAGCTGTCAAATTGAATGAGTAGGCTCCTTCCAGAGTGGGTATTTATGCTCGGTCAGTGTCAAGCTGCCCCAGGTAGA
This sequence comes from Chlamydotis macqueenii, assembly GCF_036417535.1. Lineage (NCBI taxonomy): Eukaryota > Metazoa > Chordata > Aves > Otidiformes > Otididae > Chlamydotis > Chlamydotis macqueenii. Next base: position 29,475,792 of record NC_141559.1, read on the forward strand.
CTCGTATCATTTAGAATCGGAAGAAGCTTAACTACGTTGCTATGCAAGTTTTACTGGCATGTAAATAGTTTAAATATTATTGATTATTTTAATGATGAGTTTTCAGTCAGAAGTTAATATATATCTTTTGTATCTAACACAAACAAATATATAATAACCATGAAAATGTCTTCTGAAGCAATTCAATTTTAAAACAATTTTTCAGAAAATGGTTAAAACTATGCATGTATAAATGTATCCATTGTGTTTCATAGTATCATAGAATATCTCAAGTTGGAAGGGACCCATAAGGATCATCGAGTCCAACTCCCTGCTCCTTACAGGACTACCTAAAACTAAATTATATGACTAAAAGCATCATACAGATGCTCCTTGAACTCTGACAGACACAACTCTGACAGTTTCAGATAATCATTGCAATAATTTACTGGTTACTTTAACATGAAAACCTCTTTGTAAATTTAGGTGGTTTTGACCCCTGTCATTTTGAAGGATTTTGATGGCAGGGAGGGTTTAATTTGTCTCAGCACTGGTGAGACCATACCAGGAATACTGTGTGCAGTTCTGAGCTCCCCATTGCAAGAGAGACGTGGACACAACAAAGCAAGTCCGGGTAAGGGCCACGGAGATGACTAATGACTCACATAAGGAAAGACTAAGAGAGAGCTGGAACTGTTCAACCGGGAGAAGACTCAGGGGGATGTCATCTGTGTGTACAAATACCTGAAGGGAGGGTGCAAAGACGATGGAGCCAGGCTCTTTTCAGTGATGCCCAGTGACAGGACCAGAGGCAATGGGCACAAACTGAAACACAGGAGAGTTTCTCTGAATGTTGAGAACCACTTTTTCACTCTGGATGTGACTGAGCACTGGCACACGTTGCCCAGGGAGACTGTGGAGTCTCCATTCTTGAAGATATTCAAAAGCCATCTGGATGGGACTCTGAACAGTTGGCTTTAGGTGACCTTGCTTGAGCAGGTGTATTGAACCAAATGATCTCCAGAGACCCTTCTGACCTCAATCATTCTGCATTTTCTTACAGATGCAAGATGGCTGTTTAATATGCTGAATATCAAAACAGTGGGTCTGATTTTGCCTGATACAACTGTATCTACAATACTGAGCTATTCTAGGTTTACTTCAATGTAAGTGAGACTATCCTGACTTGCCCACACCTATCTGGCACACCAGAGGCACAGCATAGATAAACCCAAGGTCCTTGTAGTTCCACATGCTTTCTTCAAAAAAAAAGTGTGAATAAGAGCATCAGTGCATCAGATATCCTGGTTTTGTACTTTGACAACAGAAGTCTTCTGCAGAATGATTTATTCCTTCTCAGTCTTTGGAATTTGTTTGCTTGGTGGGTTTTGTTGCCTTTTTGTTTGTCCTGTATATCTGGAGGTCACTGCAGTTTATTCCCTTGGCTTCAGTCTTTGTGGATTTATTCTGCCACAGAAACACATTTTGAAGGGCAAAGTGTCTTGGGGAAGGATTGAAGGACAGTAGGTGTGAGGTAGATCTATGGTCCTTTCAGAAATGCTGCATTGACTAATTGCTCTATGTAATAGTTTTACAGAACCTAAATAATTTCTCTACAGAATACATATAGTAGAGGAAGAAGAATTGCAGGTATTAAAATTCAGACATTTCTCACTCAGTGGTAGGACAGACTACCTTAGACATTACTGAAGAATTTTAAAACTGTAGATGAGTACATTGTCATTATTGAAAGCTGGAATTTAGCCAAGAAGGTGTAATAAACGTATCTATTCCTGGAAAAACCCCTATATCAGGCTACTTAGAAAAAGAATATGTACTTTTCTTTCAGAGAACTTCAAGTTCTTTAATTCTTTTTAACATAACAGACCCAGCATGTGAACACTGTCTAGAAGGGTAAGTTCAGTAGTGAGTAAAAAGAACATTTCTGAAATGAAGTGCCAATGCATATTGTAGTTTATACCAATCCTTCATGGCTACACAAGATCAAATTTTCAATGATATTTTTTCTTGTGGAATGGGTGAGTTTGATCGTTTGTTTGCTAAGTCATTTGATTACAGTACTCTTCTTTTTTCTTACATTTCTCATTTTCCTGCAGGACGTACCTCTACTATTACAGAATATAAATCTTTACAGAAATTTCCCATGTGTTTTTATTTTGTTTTGTAGAGTTGAGCTTTCTTTATGGTATCATGTAAAAAAATAAGCATTTTTTACTGGTGTTTGGGCTCTGTATTAAAAGCTCAGAAGTATGCTACTCTACATTTCATTTTACTCTGAGAAGCAGAGGTATCATATTGCACCGTGAAAGCAAAGGAAACTAAATACTTGAGCTCTGCTGTTTGTCTGATACTGTGCAATTTTTAAAGTATCCCTTGAAGATAGGTTTTGCAGGTCAATCCACCCAGACTCATTGCCATCTGAAGTGACCGGTGTTGTTATTGTGTCTGATCTTAATCAACTGAGCCAGTCATCCATAGTGACACAGTAATAGAAATATCTTGTAGATATTTGTACCAAATTAGTTTATTAATGTATGTAAGTATAAATTCATACAAAGTGTAGGTGAATGGAGGTGGTAGCATTCAAGAGTTAGCCAGTTGAGGAGGAGCTTGCTGAATGAAGGCCAGCCAAGCACAGAAGATAACAACTGGTTAGCTAATATAATTATTGCAACTTCAAAGAAGGATAGGAGAGAGGAGGGAGGTCAGAATCTTTTCCTGAATGTGTTTGAGGTAAGTAGATTTGGAATTTCTGCAGAATCTCCCCAAAAGGTGGGGGAACTATAAAATCTTGTTCACTAGATAAGAGTTTCTTCTGTGGTATGAACTGGAGATGTAGGACATGCAGGAAGAGATAGTTCTTGGTCAGGGGATGTGGGAAAAAAAACCCCAGATCAAAACAACTGAATATAGGCAGAGATTTCTAACCAGACTTCCAGTTTCGATCTCGATGTAAATAAACTAATGCTGATTTTTCATTTGTTTCTTTGCTTACCTCTTTTATAAAGCATTTTAAACTGTTCAGTCTATTTTGGATGTTGAAAGAAAATATTTTTATTTTAATCTGGTTTTAGGTTAGGTGATTTAAGTGCATCACCTGACATCAGTCTGTTCCTCACATAATTGATGAAGCTAAACACTGGTCTACTGGAACACTGTAACAAAGACTCAGGTCCTCAATCCATTACTTACACCTAGAGGATAAAAGTATTCCTAACATTTCACAGGTCAGTTTTGATTGCAGGTCCTATAGGAAACAGGAAAGGAAAAAATGCCATTGTTGAAGCATGAGTATCCTGAGGAAGTTTTTGACAACTCCCCAAACACAGTTTCAAGAAAGGCAAACTCTCAAAATACTCTTGATGTTTCAAAAGCTATGTGCAGTTATAGGACACATTAAAGACTGTACCTAGTTTTAGCAAGGTTGATTTGAGAAATTCTGATTTAGAAAATGCATAAGAGGTAAGTGACCTTTTCACTGTTTAGCACCCAGTTTCACTGTTTTTCACATTGCAGTTTTTCTAAGTGCTTCATTAGTAAATGAATCCATGTTCATTCTGAGCAATCCGGAGTCTCGTAACCATGTGGTTGCGAGCCTTTACAGCATCACATTAGAGGGCAGTAATACTGGCAGGGAAGGAAAGAAATAGTGTTCACTAGGAAGAACGGGCTGAGCTTTGAAGCTGATGTGGGCATGTGCTAAGAGGACAGCTAAGGTGCAGCTGTCGTCTTTTTGTACCTTTCCATTCCTCTTGGTGTGCCTAGTATGTTCAGGACTATTAAAAGGGAACATTCACATGCTTTGTGGAAAACAGCTGTGGCTGCTATTTTATGAGGTTGATTTGGTTCGCAGCTCTGTATGACAGTACTAGGAATAATAACAGTTCAGTTCATTATTGTTTGCCAGCAGAATAGCCTAGCAACACATATTTAAACTAGTGTCAGTTCAATTTGCTAACTCTTCCTCTATTAATTTGGCAGAGATGATCAAGGAACAGAATACTGTTCTATTTTTAACTGATTGAAAAAAAAGTCTCTGTGTCTAGATACCTAGAGCAGGAATAGAAGTTTCTACCAAAGTGAGATGTCCAGAGGGCTGCACACAGTCTTGCTAGGCAGGTGGGAAGTAGGTGGAGGGTGGATGTAGGTTGTTTTCAGTGTGATAGTACAATGGTTAGAGAGAGCACTCACCTCGAAGCAAGTACCTCAATTTCCTAGCATGGAAGGGAGGCTCACTCAAAATAAGCCACTGTACCAAGAAGAATGCTAGATTAATGGCATAAAGACTAAGTAAGGGTGCAGGACAAGAGCACTACTTGACTGAAGGACATTCTGGGTTTGTAGTCCCTGCTCCAAAATTATTTGTAGTATTTCTGTTTATTTATTTTAACACAGTTTCAAAAAAATACAAATGCTTTTGAGACAGGGACAAGAATCCAGCTTTACCACTTCCTGGTTGAATTCTTTATTTAAATGTTTTTATATAATTGTGCACAAGCTTACCACTGCTTGTCAGCCACTCTTGCTCCTTCTCTCATTACTGGAGCCTTTTCATTGCAAAGGGATGCCTGAGGCACAAAAAAGCACAAAACAGTGCTTCAGTCTTGTGTGTGTACCTAGTCTGTGGCTTTTAGCTTCCTGTCAGCTGACTTAATGCCCCTTTCCCTGCCAGTGCTCTGTGTCCAATCACATTTTTAAATGTCCATCTTTCCTCATTCATTGCACTGACAGCATAATCATCAAGTTTACATTTGTGCATCTCATTTTGGACCTTCTCCTAGTGCTGAGAACCTAGAAGTAGTGGCACTTAGTGTTAATTGAATGTGATAGGAACATTAACATCAGGCAAATTCATGTCTTTTTAATGTTGCCTGAGAGACCATTATTGTTATTGATTATGATCAAATGTCCCATTGCCAATGCTGAAAAATTGTTGTAATTTGCAACTGCTGGATATATTTGAGATAACATAACATAAGAAGGACATGGACCAGTTGGAGAAGATCCAGAGGAGGGCCATGAAGATGATCAGAGGGCTGGAGCACCTTTCCTATGAGGACAGGCTGAGAGAGCTGGGGAGAAGAGGAGGCTCCGGGGAGACCTGATAGTGGTCTTCCAGTACCTCAAGGGGGCCTACAAGAAAGATGGGGAGAGGCTGTTCAGTAGGGCCTGTTGCAATAGGACGAGGGGTAATGGTTTTAAAATAGAGGGGGGTAGGTTTAGATTGGATATTAGGAAAAAATTTTTTTACAATGAGGGTTGTAGAACACTGGAACAGGTTGCCCAGAGAGGTGGTGGATGCCCCATCCCTGGAAACGTTCAAGGCCAGGTCAGATGAGCCTCTGAGCAACCTGACCTAGTCAGGGATGTCCCTGCTCCTTGCAGGGGGGTTGGACTAGATGACCTTTGAAGGTCCCTTCCAACCCTAACCATTCAATGATTCTATGATTCTATAAAAAAATGTTTGTAGTTATTCGCTTAGGAAGACAGTACAGTGATTGTCTAATAATATTTTTTTTTGTCCGTAACAGTACTAAAACATAATTTAAATGAGTGAACTCAAAGTCACAAGTTATGATTTGTAAAGTGAATGAAGCGTGGACATAAAGATATGAAATTCTGCAGTAATGTTACGAGTTGACCAACTTTCCTGTTCTGTTTGAATCTTTTACACAGCTGTGCAAAATTCTAATTTTCCTCTTACTTCTTTTCAGTTTGGGGAGTGAGTTTTTTGTTTGTGTTTGTTTTTTTTTTAACAGCGTATTCAAATACTGTTGGGTTATTTTTGGAAGAAGTAAAAATTCCATTCAGACTTGAGTGAGTTGACATCATTTTACAATCTGAAGAATGTCTCCTTTAGAAACATATATGATCTAAAGATATTTTTTAGGATGTGAAATAAATTGTGAAATCATCTGAGAGACAGCTTCATTTTTTCATCATTTGTCTTATATACAACTAATGATTTTTATATGTGTAGGCTCTGATGTCTTGTGAATAAAGAATAGTCTTCACAAATTTTGATGTTTTTATTATATTGTAAATAAAATCAGCCACCAGCCGGTGATTCAGAAGTATATTATCTTTTATTATGTGACTCTTTTCAGTATTGTCCATAAAACAAGGTAACCATTGAGGCAGCTACTCCAAGTCTGACCTGCAGTTTTGTTTCCCTGCTTATAATTATTGTACATACATTCCAAACCTAAAAGAACTGTTTCCTGCTAGATTATGTGGATATATACGAATAGGAGAAAGTGCATAGTGCAGTGTGGCTTTGGTATGGCTACTGAACGTCTTCTATAAAATCTTTACTTTTTCCAGATTCCAAGTTAATGAAGCTAAACCTGTAGTAATTGCTTTCATAACATGATTAATGGTGGCATATTTGGGCAGTTGGGCTGTGACCCAGCAAAACACTTAAGCACATGCTTATCTTTAAACATATGAGCAGTTTCAAGAAAATCAATAGTAGTTTCACTGCTAGACCCCATTTTTACCTTGGACCACTTTGCTGTATTTGGCTTTTAATAAATAAGGAAGCTAAATTCTTGAAAATGCTCTAATCTTAATTTCAAAATATGTTTTAGTCATGCATTTGACAAGTTTTAATTAAAGTAGTTTTACATAAATTATATGACACTTGATTTATGTACCCAATATATATTTATGTGCTTAGAATTTATCACAATGTCTCTTCAGTATATACATGTTATTGTATTTATGTTCTGTAAAAGCAATGAAGTCATAATATTATACTATAAAAACATTTCATTTTGCTCTTATGTCTTTGGTGAAAAGTGTAGTGAAGTATTCAGGGGTTTTGGTGGAATAGTGCACATCTGGAAAATAGATTTATGTTTTCTACATATGTATGAAAGTCTAGGTATTTAGCTTGGGTTAATATCCCACAGAATTAGTTCATCGTTCTGCTGTAGATGTAAATGAATACTAATCCAATACTGGAAGTGTAATAAGAATCAATACAGAGGAACTGAGTTAGTACTAAACTCTGCTGAACCAGAAAGTACTGTTTTATGTCTTGTTTTGTGCCACCTTGAAAAAAAGTGTTCCTTTTCTGCAAGTCCATTTTTTTTTTCTGAAAGCTGAGTATCTAGTTTGCATGCATTCCATTAAAAAACCCAGTTACAAAGAAGTTACTGTTTGAGGTTGTGAAAATACTTCATAAATTTGATCTTGAGGTATTATTTTGTATTTATTTGACTACTAAAATAATTTTTTTAAAGAGCTAGGTCTTTAGACAGGCGACTGTTGTTCCATTAACATGGAATATATTGACGTTAGACAGTTCTTTGGAAATGCAGGTGTCTGGTTCAGCAGTAAGAGTTATTCAAGTAGAATAAATTTCAGGATGCTTAGATTTTTGAGTGGGAATTTCAGCTGTGATATTAGTTTGGCATAATGGACTGTGGCAAATTATGCAGATTGATTCAGAGAAGCAATGAGTATGTACAGATAAATTATCATGTACAGTGTAATACAGTTTTATGTTGTATGTGTGATATTTTCTACTCTCACTTAAGGTTACTAATTAGTTGATAATTGGGAAGGTTACAGAAATAACAGTAAATGGAAGAATATATAGGAATTATGGACTCATCTGTTCTACTGAGGTGCATTTCAATAGTCGGGCAGCTGTAGAATATTCCTACTGCACTGACAGCAGATGTGGTCTGTCTCATATGGCACTTACAGGACCAATAATACACTTGGAGAATATGCAATTATTAACTCTCCTAGTAAGATGTTGCATACTCTTTCCAGGTAGCGATGTTGGCCATAAAAGTTGCATAGAACCGAGATGCTTCCTTCTACCTGTTCTTCTGGAGTCCTTTTACTGTGTAAGTACAAAGATAAACATAGCAGCTTGGGAAAGCATAATGGACTTCCTCAAAACCATGATAAAAATCAGGCTGGGAATAGCATTTCGATTTCCGAAGCTCTCCATCAAAATCTTCCTATAAGCCATCCAGCACAAAAGGGAAGAGACAGAATGCCTATGTGCTAAATACTACCACTTTATATTAGCCTTATCACATGTTAAATACATCAATCTTCTTTCTGCTTGCTGTCCTTAATTTTCTATTACTCTGATCGTCTCCAGAATACCACTCAAAATACTATTTTCTGATCATGTCATTACGATTTTGGCACTTGCACTTTGTGTTTCTGAGCTTCTGCATCACATATAGAGTAACTTGAGCTCTCTTTGATGTAGTGCTCTCCATCACTCTTTTTTCATTAGATCCTCAATGACTTTATTGGATATTCTGCTCCCAAACCTGTATTTCTTTGTATAAAATAACAACAAAACAAACAATAAATTAGAGATCAAAATTAATGTAGTTCTCTAGTATTTGTAATACATAAAACATGCATCAAGAAGAAAATGTTTTTTCTTCTTGCTGTGGCCTCATCAATGATGTGACATGACAGAATTAAATCTTGCCAGGGACGTCAAGGGCAACAAGAAAAGCTTCTTTAGGTACATTGGCCATAAAAGGAAGACCGGCGAGAAAGGAAGTGGGAGATGTGGTTACCTGGGACATGGAGAAGGCTGAGGTACTCAATGACTTTTTGCCTCTATCTTCGCTGATGAGCGTTCTCACCCCATTGCTCAAGTCACAGAAGGCAAAAGCAGGGACTGGGAGAATGAAGAGCTGCCCACTGTAGGAGAAGAGCAGGTTTGGGACCACCTGAGGAACCCAAAGGTGCACAAGTTCATGGGACCTCATGAGATCCATCCACAGGTCCTGAGGGAACTGGTGGATGAAGCTGTCAAGCTGCTGTCCACCATATTTGAGAAGTTGTGTCGGTCTGGTGAGGTTCCTGCTGACTGCAAAAGGCGAAATATAACCCCCATTTTAAAAAAGGAAAACAAGGAACACCCAGGGAATCACAGGCTGGTCAGTCTCATCTCTGTGCCTGACAAGGTCATGAAGCAGATTCTCCTGGAAACCATGCTAAGGCACATGTCAAATAAGGAGAAGATTGGTGACAGTCGGCACAGCTTCGCTAAAGGGCAAATTGTGCCTGACCAATTTGGTGGCCTTCTATGATGGGGTTACAGCATTGGTGGACAAGGGATGACCAACTGATGTCATCTACCTGGAATTGTGCAAAGCGTTTGACACTGTCCTGTGTGATATCTCTAAACTGGAGAGACATGGATTTGACGGATGAACCACTTGGTGGATAAGGAATTGGCTGGATGGCCACACTCAAAGAGTTGTGGTCAATGGCTCTATGTCCAAGTGGAGACCGGTGACGAGTGGTGTTCCTCAGGGGTCAGTATTGGGACCACTCTGTTTAACATCTTTATTGGCAATATGGATAATGAGATAGAGTACACGGTCAGCAAGTTTACCGATGGTACCAAGCTGTGCGGTGCAGTTGACACGCTGGAGGGGAGCGATGCCATCCTGAGGGACCTTGACAGGCTGGAGAGGTGGGCCCATGCAAACCATGTAAAGTTCAACCAGGCCAAGTGCAAGGTCCTGCACGTGGGTTGGGGCAAGCACAAAGCAATCCCAAGCAGAAATACAGACTGGGCGGAGAACGGATCAAGAGCAGCCCTGAGGAGAAGGACTTGGGTGTGCTGGTGGATGAGAAGCTCAACATGAGCTGGCAATGTGCACTTGCAGTCTGGAAAGCCAACAACATCCTGGGCTGCATCAAAAGAAGTGTGGTCAGCAGGTTGAGGGAGGTGATTCTGCCCCCTTGTTGTGATAAGACAAGGGGTAATGACTTTAATATAGAAGGAGATAGATTTAGACTGGACATAGGGAATACATTTTTTGCAATGAGAACAGTGGAACACTGGAACGGGTTGCCCAGAGAGGTGGTAGATGCCCCATCCCTGGGAACATTTAAGGCCAGGTTAGATGGGGCTCTGAGCAACCTGATCTAGTTGAAGCTGTCCCTGCTCCTTGCTTGGAGAAGCTTGGACTAGGTGACCTTTAAAGGTCCCTTCCAACCCAAACTATTCTATGTTTCTATGTTTCTATGTTTCTATGACATTTGTAGTCCGTATATTGTCTGTAAAGTAGATTGTATGCTTTATGACTTGTTCTCAGACTTGCAACACGTTTTTAATTTATACAAAGAGAACGACAAAAACCAAAACTCAGAGCTAGCATCCTGGTTTCATCTGGGATGGAGATAATTTTCTGCTCAGTAGCTGCCATGGTTTGGATTTAGTCTGAGGTTTGATATACCAAGGTGTGATGGTTTAGCCCAAATTACCACAGTTTCTCGCTCACCCTCCCCCTCCCCAGTGGGATGGGGGAGAGAATTGGGAAGGAAGGAGAACTCGTGGGTTGAGATGAAGACAATTTACTAAAATAACAAGGGAAAACTACAATAATAACAGAATATAAGGATATTAAAATATACAAAGTGAACAACATATGTTTTCTCACCACCTGATGTCCCAATGACCGATACTGCCCATCCGGAGCAGCAATCACAGAAACAAAACCGAGCGGCAAGCAAAGGAGCAAAAGGGAGCCAGCAAAGTAGAGGGAATGATGCCAGCAAAACGAGGAGGAAAGATGGATGCCAGGAAGGCAGATACCCACTCTGGCCTGCCCCCACTTATATACTGAGCATGACGTTGATGGCATGGAATACTCTCTTTGGCCAGTTTGGATCAATTATTCTGTCTGTCTTTCTCCCAGCTTCCTGCATCTGCAAATTAGTGAGACTTGGAAAGCAGGACGGTGTCCTTGGTCTCATTCACAACAACTTGTATCATCAGGGTGTTTATCAACATTCTTCACACACGAAATCCAAAACATACCAGCTACTGGGAGGAAAAAATAACTCCATCCCTGCCAAAACCAGGACACAAGGACACTATCCAACTTCCCAGGTTTCGCTAATGTGCAGGTGCAGGAACCGTGGAGGGGTATAGCCAGAATAATTGACCCAAATTGGTCAAAGAGAGTATTCCGTGCCATAAATGTCATGCTCGGTATATAAGTGTGAATTGGCCAGGGAGCAGCGCTCTTTCTCTCTCACTCTTTTGCTTGCTGCTCGGTATCATTTACGTGATCGCTGCTTCAGACAGGCTGTATTGGTCATTGGGATGTTGGGTGGCAAGAAATTGTGCATTGTTCTTTTTGTATATTTTAGTATCCTTATATTTCATTATCATTATCACCTTCCTTTGCCATCCTAGTAAACTGTCTTCATCTCAAACCACGAGTTTTCCTCTTCTTCGTTATTCTCTCCCCTGTCCTGCTTGGGAGGGTGAAGATCAGTGTGAGCAAGCAGCTGTGTGGTATTCGATTGCTGATTAAGGCTAAAGCATGACACCTAGATAAGCAGTTTAAAACAAAGGCTGAAAGATAGTAACTCGGTGAGGAAAGATGGAAGAAATTTCCTGAGGGGAAAATCTTTTTAATTTCTGAAATGGATGAGAAGCTGACAGACCTGCCTAAGTATTCAGCTGATGTGCTTGTACTTCTTTGTGCATGGGGGATATAGAACATAGCTTTCAGCAGAAGCTGAATGGTAGTGAGTTGGGATTTGAAGAGCCCATAGAAGTAAGAATTGCAAAAATACTAAGATAAAATGAGCATGGGACATACATGTTTGTCACTTGAACAAGAGTGTTTGTGTGGTGGTTTAAGATCTGTATAATCAAAGGCAACTATTTAAATCAAACGATTTCAATTGAAAAATAAAATCTGAATGGTTCCTCAAGTGTATTTATAGATTGCACTGATCACACATACTTGCAATTTCATAATGAGGATTTTTCATTTCATATGCAGCTTTGATTCCACTCAGGCTTCTAAATAGGATCTGATACTTCACCTATGGCACATATACATTTTATCTGGGATTTTGGTAGGAGCGGTATAACACAAACACAATTTCCAAATATATCTGTTTCATATTTGGATCATTTACTTTATTTGTTATTTCCACACAACTATATTTTCTACCATATATTTAAAATAATACAAGAAGTTTTCACTACTGTTATGCTAAAGAGCTGATTGCCTGTTGCACACATTTATTTGAGTAGTGGCAATCCTAGTTAGCTGATACTTCTACATTCTGTCTTTTAGTCCAAGCATCCCTTATTTATGATTATTTTATCTGAGAAATTATCTTCTGAATTCAATGACATTACATGAATGCAGAAATATGAGTATCTAATACTATTGTTCCATCAGTTAAAATCAATACGGACATCTACTTTTCCTCCATTGCTAGACGGTTATGAACTGAAAACTCATAACAGATGAGTATTTTATATTTTGCAAAAGATGTGGAGACCTGATTCTTACATGTCAGAGACATTTCTTCCGTTAAGTTAAAAATGAGGCTGGCTTTATGTTATTTTAACTTTTCAGTCAGATTCAATTTAGCTAGCCTTGATGATGTTTTGATTAGAACCGGAACTGTTTGTATGTTTTGCACTAAACAGAGAAGAGTGTATGTTTTAGAATTAGGATATTTGTGTTCTTATATTCATTCTAGCTCAACACGCTGGCCTTCAGATTCTTTACTGTATTCCAGATTGAGCTGCTTTTTGGTCTGCTGCTTAGTTTCTGGAAATTTAAAGAGGAAAGGTGCAGGAAAGAATAAAAAATGCTTCTTGTCATTAACTGGCTATTTCTACATGTGTTTTCCTTTTAGAGAAATTCAAATCAACTTACAAATTTGCTTCCAGAGTTGCACTGAAAGCATTTTAACATACATATGTTTAAACTGCATACATTGATATTAATGCTGCAGATGAAATGAGTTTTAAATGTTTATAGTCAATATGGGTAGTCAAAGAGTTTTATATACAGATGGAGCATGACAAAGAGCTGACTAAAAAAGAAGTTATAGTAATACAGCTTGAACGACAAGTGGACCTGCTGGTTTCTTAGCAAAATCTGCCTGCAACACAGAGAAAGTTTAGCTTACATATTCAGGAAAAGAGGTAAAAGACTTTCCCCAGACAGTTCCAGATCACAGGGCCATAGGTTTAGATTAGATGTAATTACATAATAGAAGAATACAATGGTTTAAAGTTCAGTGCTTGAACACAATTACTAGTAAGGGAAGCACCTAATGTTGATACAGTTTTGAAGTTTAGATACCAAGTAGTCTACACCTGAAAAAATTTCAGAAGGCTAGATTGCTTCTACAACATTGTGAGATACACTACTTATGAATTTGATGGTAAACTTTTAGAGTATACCATTGGTATGCAAAGCTCATATTTATAATGGAAAAGATACAAAAGTGCAACTGCCTCCATTAATATTACAATAGTCAGAACCTACCATTTGGTCTCATATTTGATGGTGTTCTTCTAGGACATGTCTTACATTAACATATGCCTTGGGATTAGTATAAATAATTAGTTTGTCCTTAGATTTCTGAAGCCCAGAACCTCCAACTGTGATTTAAAAAAGTTGATAGTGTTCTTGTAAAAAAAAAAGACTTAAATCTTTCCTGGTTACTTTTGACTACATACTTCCCTTCTCCAAAGCATGTTAAGTTTTTTGGAAATCAGTGAGGTTTGAACACTGGTGGTAAATTTCTTGCCCTGGTTCTGTGCAGCATGCTTTTACACTGTGTTTTTATAAAAATGCTTTTTCTTCCCTGCAAACATTGAAGAGTATCAATTCTGGCATCCTTCTTCTGCTCTCCAGCCTTCTTCAGAAAAAGTTATTCAGCCCATGTAGTTCACAAGCTGTTCCCAGACGTTCCCCTATTCAATACAAATATCCGCGCCTAAGTTTTTCCAGTCTGTGGTCTAAGAACTCTATTGATAGACTTTGTTAAGAGTTTTGAACCAGGACAACCTTCTGAGAATACCATAGGAAAGGAATTTATGACACTGCAGACTTCTTAATTGAGACATCCGTCATCTTTTAGAGTCCTATTTGTTGCTTTTTACTGCAGCACATATCATTTTACACTTGGGCATGCAGTAGATGCCAGATTTTTTAATATATATTTTATATGATGTAATGTACCCCAACTTTCACATCTCTGCAGAGTTTGACCCTCAGGCATCTTAAAGTATTGAGACTCATGGATGGAGTATATTGCACATGTGGGAAATATTATTTTTTATCAGAAGGAAATAGCCATAATTACTGCTTTAGCTATCTTGTTAATTCCCTTTTAAAAACTCAAAGTGATAAATGTGGCAATTTCTAGATCTTTAAAATCTAAATGAAAGTGTTATAGGAGTTTAAGAAGTAAAACCTTTCAGAAAAAATACATGCAGATAAACAGAACAATTGCATGGTAATTTTTATCTCAAGGCTTTTGAATAACTTGCAATTTTAACTCATTTTTACAGAGTTGCTTTCCTTGCCACTTTCTTGTTAAATGTGTTTTTATGTCAAATGATTTGCACACCTGCTTTCCTTGCTACTATCTTACTAAACGTGTTGGTGTCATAAAGTTTGCTTCATTATTTATACACAGCACCAAATATTAAGTATTATAATTTATTTTAGCCTTTGACCGTCTTTTTAAGCCCTAGAGTTCTGAAGATTTAATTTAATCTTAAGCTGAATATCAATTGTGTTGGACCTCTTGGATAAAACATCTTCCGATGGCTGCTTTATTTTTCTACCTTCAGTACTTAGGAATTTAAGATAGGGAGGAACAATTAAGTACTTTGATTTGTTTTGTTGTGTAAAGATTTTATAACAAGTATTTAATGGGTTGCTATTGATATTACTAATTTCTATAGCAACAGAAATTTTTATCAATCACTCTTTTTCTTGTTTCTGTCCTCTATTTCCCTGAAGATGCAACTTATGAAAACTTACAATGACTAAGATGGTCTCTGCAGTTTCCTTTCCATTGCATTTGACATAAATCCCATGTATAGTCCCATATGACTTTAATACTTATATTTTCCACGTTATCACACTACTAGAATGCCTGCCATGTATAATCAGTGATGTATTTGATATAGCTGCATACTTAGGGAACTTTATTTTTATTCCACAACTTATATACAAGTTCTCCAAATCCCTGGAGAGATTTAACACTTTTATGGGATCCAAATCCCATAAAAGTGAGAGGAAATCTAACTGTGGAACTGTTAATCTTTCTATCCAGGAAAAAAGTGAAGTCTGTAGTATTTCTTTATGTTATCTTTGTTGCCAAACATAGCATGATTTAATAACTGTTTTTCACTCAATAGGTCTTGTTTTGGGAAAAGAAGTTCAGTGGCTTCTATTTTCTCTTGACCTGATATATAGAATTACATTAGGCAATTTTTCCCTGTTCTTTTTTATACCAACCTTCCTAGAGAGTTCTGTAAATCCCAAAACTAGCAGATCTTTTTTTTTTCTTTAGCTGAGATACAGCTACATTAGTATTTTTAAATCTTTCTGATATCCTAAAGGTCTAGAAGACCTTTATGGGGCATGGGAAGGAGGAAATAGTCATCACTGTGTAAGTGAAATTCATAAGAATATCTGTAACACACTTCAAATTTATAGTCTGAGATATCAATTAGTAATTGGCTCCACTGCATTTGATCAAATACTGTCAGATACAAACTACAAACACACAGTTTCATAAATTTGCTTTCTGAAACTTCTACAATTAGTTGGTTGTTTCAGTAACCAAAGTTTGATGACTGTAATGGATTGCCATTATCAGAGTAGCCTGCGTTGACTTGACCTTAATTCCTGTTGGTGTATAGAGTAGATTCTGAATTAAGCATTTATTAGAAGTTTTACAGTTTAACCACGACACATAGGTTAAATTTGACTGTCATCTAGTTTAACAAATGAAAGCCCAGTAATTTTATGCTACAAAAGCAGCAAAAAGCACAACAGAAGATAAAAATATAAAATAATAAAATGATTTTTTAATTTCTAAAGAAAATAGATGTTTATTATTTCTTGTTGTGGTTTTGTTTAGTAAGGGGGGGCCTAAGGTGGTAGCTTCTGTAGGAAACTGCTAGAAGTTGCTCCCCTTTGTTCAATGGACTCGACCAGGCCTAGGGCAGACTCGCTGCTGGCCAAGGCTGCGCCGATTGGTAGCAGAATGTTCCGTGATAACGCCTCTGTGATAAGTATTTAAGAAGGGGAAAATAGAAAAAAAAAAGAAAGAGAAGAGAAGATGTGAAGAAACTGAGCGAGGGCAGAAGCCCAGAGGGGCAGGCGCGGGCCTCATGGGCCTTGCAGGCCTCACCCTCTGGCCTCTCGCCAGGCAGCCGACTGGGCCCAACTCGGTCCAGCCCAGCTGCCAGAAGTAGAGAGGAGATGAGATGGATGATGTGAAGAGATCCTGAGAGGTGTCCGCCTGCCTGTTGTGAAGAACTTTTCTTGTGAAAGGAACAGCTGCAGACACCAAGGTCAGTGAAGAAGGAGGGGGAGGAGTAATGCGGCTCCTGGCCAAGATTCCCCTGCAGCCTGTGGTGATGACCATGGTGGAGCAGGTTGTCCCCCTGCAGCCCATGGAGGTCCACAAAGGAGCAGAGGTCCACTTGGAGCCCATGAAGGACCCCACATCAGGGGAGGTGGAGGCCTGAAGGAGGCTGTGGCCTGTGGAGGGCCCGCTGGGACAGCCGTTCTGGAGAGACTGCACCCCGTGGAAGACATGACCCATGCCGGAGCAGTTTCACGAAAGATTGTGGCGTATGGGTGGGACCCCACAATGGACCAGGGGAGGAATGTGAGGAGTTCTTCCCCCGACTATGAAGCAGCAGTGTAAAACAACGTGTGATTAACTGACCGCAACCCCCATTCCCTCTTCCCCCCTGTGCTTCTCGGGAGGGGGAAGGTAGTAGAGATAATGTTAAGCTCGGGAAGAGGGAGGAGCGGAGGGAGGTTATCTTGTTCTCTGTCTCATTATCCTGCTGTTTTTAGTAATAAATGAATAGTTTTCCCCAAGTCGAGTCTGTTTTACCCGTAACGGTAACTTTAAGGATTATCTCCCTGTCCTTATCTCAAACCTCGAGCTGTTTTTCTTATATTATATCCCCCTGTTCTCTTGGAGGGTGGGGGGAGTGAGAGAGACTGTGTAGTCTGGTCCCGATCGGGGCTGAACTATGACATTTCTAAACCAATTAATGGAAGAAAGCCGTTTATTCAGGTATTTGTGTAATTGTTAAGTTCCTGGAAATATTTGCTTCTTTGTGATTAATGTAGCAATTGAACAGAAACTCTTTCCTGCAGCGGAAAACAGAGTACTTCTATTGAAGTAGAAATTCTGTATATTAGACATTATAATTTACAGATTTATGTCAAAATATCAATTATATGCACTCTGAATTTCTTCACCTTAAACACAATTTTTCCATTGTAGATTAAATATTTTAAAGACTACTTGATCAGTCTAAAAATATTTACTGCAAGTGAATTTTATATTAATAAATTTTATTTTTTAAATTAAATGATTACTTGCCTACAGAATAAGATGATCTATTAGTAAGAGCTATTTTAGGAGACCTCCGATGATTGCCTTCTGGAAAGAAGTGGTTTATATCTTCTGCAGATTCTACAGTTCTTATTACTGCATCTGCTTGCTTTTCTGAAAAAAATATGATGTAAAACTACTAATCTCAAAATTTTGGGGTTAATATTCCAGAAAATGTTGACATATTTCAATTTTTGCAGCTGAAAATACACCTTCATCCTTTCTTATGAAGAATTGCTGCTTTTTAGGTCTGAGAGTGTCAGATTACATACCAAATCTACATATTGTAATGAGAATTTTGAGTCCTCAGCACTCATTAAGTTTCATTTTGTAGACCTGGGAGTGAATTTTCGCTGAACAGCTACTGAGTTAACAGAAGAAGGAAAGTTTCTAGGTCTATAATTTTCCATAGAATAGGCCTTTAATTTAACCAGTAGTTCTGGATTTCAAACTTTTTTTCTTTACTGGTAGTTTTCAAGAATTTTTTTTAATGTTTCAAGGTGTGTGTGGATGTTGGCTCAATCACATTTGCCACACGTTGTGCAAACACCATAAAAGTGACAAAAATACTAATGATATCTCCAGATACTGGTCCAGATGTTTGTTCTGCATTTGAAAATCACAGACCTTGTTTCAGCACTCCTGTCTTCCATTTGCTTTGGAAGTAACACAAGCGAAAGTGAGAAGTGAGTTCCCTGGCTCAGGTCTGAGAAGAGACCACATAGAGTGTCTTGCTCATGCAGATTCAGAGGGACTTAACATATTTTTCTGCTTAATTCACAGAATTAAGCAGGTTCTCTTGTTCTGGTTTATTAAGGCCTTTTACCATTGAGAGAGCAGCAAGGTAATGCAGATTGTGTGAATTCAGGTATAGAGTGTTTTCAATAGCCTACAAATCATAAAATGCAATTTTCTCTTTTAGTTTCTTGTTCATAATACTAAATGGTTTAGAAAATTGTATTAGGTAATTTCATCTAGTGCGTTTGATGTAAATTGCACTAATATTGTGAAGTGCTTTTGTTTAACATTTTTTTTGTAAGTTAGATAAATGAAGGTTTCTGAAGGGTGGAATTAGATGAAGCTCATTATGATGAACAAGATCACATTAAATGTGGTTAATTCTTTATAGTAGCAGTGCCAAGCCAAGTAAATTCACCATTCCTTATAAGACTGGTTTTGCTTGTCTGTGCATTGAAGGAAATTTCCTCAGTCATTTAGGTGTCATCTAACATGTTTTTTTCCTTGAACCTCACAAAATTTTTATCATTAGCCAGTGAGGGTTTCCTCAGGAGCATAATTATGGTCTTGCTTTTGTGATTTTGAAAACTAAGAGGAGACCAGAGAGTGAGACCGTAAAGGAAAAGCTATATGGGCTTTGTGCCTTCTGCATTAATGATCACAGGCCATGGGCACTAGACTTAGTATGTGGTCTGAAACATAGATTGTGTCCACCTTTTGCTCACTTTGAGTAAGGAAGAAAAAGAACTTTTCCATTTGCCACTACTCTTGAACGGAGAAATGATAGTGGAACCACAGTTAATTTGCGGCCTAAATTGGTGCAGGCATTACCAACATCTGAAGGCACAGAAGGGGAAGAAAACACAGCTTTGAGTTAATTTAATATCATCTCTGATTCCTTAACTGCTCAGATTCAGTACACATTAAGTACACTGAGAACATAAATAGAAAATGTTAATAGTAATGAGTTTCCTTTAATAATGAACTTAAAATTTGAGATTCCTACTGTTACCAAAGCAGTGGTTCATTTATAAAAAATTATGTTATTCTTTTTTTTTGTGATCCTTACAATAATGGATTGCTGGAATTTAATGGGACTGTAGAAGTATTACAACAAGGTAGATCTCATACTTTACTGCACTTGAGAACTGTTTGAAGTCCAGCACTATTTTTTAATTGCTAACTGCAGCCAGAATAACAAACAGTAAGTTTCTGAATTTTTTTTTTACCTTTCTCTAAGTGGAACTTCCAGAGAGGAGGGGAAAAAAAAACAACCCACATAAATTAAAGCAGTTTTTTAGGGCTGGACTTGAAAACCGTAACACAAAAAGTCTTTTCTAGCAGAATTTTATAGTAGCACGTGGACAGTGGTATTTGACTCTAACTTCAAACATAGGCTTTTGTCATAGAAGTATGAAGTTGAAGTTAGGTCTGAATAAATGGAAATTACAAACTTCTTACTATGGATCTTATGTTTTTCATATACTTTCACCCAGTAGGCATATGAGACCAACTGCATACTGCTTACTTTAGAACTTCAATTTCTTTGCTTTTGAGAATGAATCCTGTTTTGTTTATTGAAGGTGCTGCACAGACATTTTCTGGTGTGGGAAGAATCTGTTTGAAAAACAGATCAGTTTTCCTTCCTGGCTTCCTGGTATATCAACAAAGAATACATTCAGTCCATCTCATAATGTCATATCAAAATTCAGCTGTCCATGAGTTAAGGATGCTGCCTTCCCATGCAGCAGGGCAGTACCCCCAGCTGGGACACATCATTCACCAGATAGTTTATAATAGGCCTGAAGACGCCCATGGCGTCCTTTTATGAGCTAGTTCTGTGACTGAATGGCCATGATAACATAATGCTAGATCAACTGAGTGACAATTGTAATAGAGGAGATATTGTTCAGTGTTCAGGGTAGATATCTGAGGAAGGATGACCAACATTTAGGGCATGGAATAGCATTTAGACTTTTGTCACTCCAGTAATCAGATTTCTTCCTTATCTAGTCCTTGGCCACTTAAGTAGCCACTTCTATTTAAAATTATTTTGTGAAATAATTGAACAGTTAATTGATAATTAGAATGTATATAAATTATTTTAATAAAGTGACCAATTAATTGAACAAGTACTTGACATGTGGAACATTTTTTCTATCCTTTTGCCTTAATACAAAATATTTTGAAATATTTTTGGAAATACTTTGATTGTTCAGAATAATAAATCTTGAAGAAAATTGTCATACTGACCATGAACTTTCACAATATTTTTTAATTCTGAAAATGAAAATAGTCTCAGAAAAACTAAATCAGAAGAGGTGGTGCTTATCTTAATAAGAGTTTTGATTTTTGGTCTGCTAGCCTTCATATTTTCAATTCCTTTTTATGGTTTAATGCTAAATCATTATTTAAATTACGGTTTTTGTATGCTGGTGTCAGAGGGACTCTCATAATAGCTAGTCACTGTTGTGATACTATTGTTACCGTTAAAAAAAAATATGTTTTGGTGTTAAATAGCATTTAAAATAGACCTAATCTATATTAGTTTACAGACTGTAAGAAAAAGTCTGCAACCAAATTATGAAAGTTAAGCAACTGGTTAGTCTACAAAGTGAAGAACATCCCCAAATCAGAGGTGAGTCTGTGAACACACATCGGATCATGGTTAGAAGGTGGCAACTGTGAAAAGTTCAGTGAAGCTTTCAGGGCTGGACCCCTGGGAATGTGAGGGATATGTGCCCTTTATCATTCCATCCCTTGCAGAGATTTGTTGAGCATCACTATGTTGAAATGAGCTTCTGATGAATCATTGTACTGTTCCGTTGCTCTCTGTCCCTTTGACCTGATAGACTGGTTTCAGACTTGGATATTGAATGTCTTGGAAACTTTTTGTTACTTTGACTTCACTCTAAGTGAAGTTTCTATCACTATAACCCTGCAACTTTTCCTTCCTCTGGCTTTTGCCACTGGAATCCAGTAATTAAATCGGATCTTGTGTGTTTGTGGTAATCTTTGTGTTTAGTTATTTTCTACAAGATTATTTTTATTATGATTCATTAAGTGCATGTTAATGCACAAATTATTCACTCTGTTTTATGAAGTAGGGATGTGTATGTTCATAAGGGACTAGAAAAAGAAGAGGAGTAGTTGAATTACTGGTATAGAAATAAGAAATATTCATGAGAAAGCAGAAAGTAACCGCAGTCTTCATGAACAAGCAATTTGTGTGATGCTGCAGTAGGCATACATCTGTAATTCATTATATTTCTACATTATCGCAAGACAAGATTTTAAAAAATAAGCTGATAAAATATATTAATGTACATCAGTAGATTCAACCTGAATACCAAGGAATTGGAGGGAACACACTTCCACCCAAAGTACAAAGAGGCACAATATGAAATTTGCAGAAAAGATAATTGCAGAATTGAACACACTTTTTTCTTTAAGAGTAGTTCAAAGTTGGTCTGTGTGTGCCCTTTGTAAATACTACTGATGTAAAGTCAGCTGTGAGTTCATGAAGCATTTGCTGAAGGCAGCTGATGGTTTATGCATGTCCTGTTTGCTTCATTAAGAATTTTTTAGGCATGTTCTGAAGACAGAATGCTGGACTGATGGACCACTGATGTCCTGTATTATGGCAATTACACTCTCCATTTTCCTTAGTACTCACCGCTTTTTAGTCACAGTTTCCATTTAGTCAAAAAATACCTATCCATTTGATACAACCTATTAAGTTTAGTTCTTTTTCTTTACTGGTTTACTAACTTTTACTCTTTGTTACAGCAGAACAAATTTTTCCCGGAAAGTATGATTACATTCTGAAAAGAGATTCTCTAATAGATCTTCACATTCTGTGCTTATTATCTGTAGATAATTTTCGTTATGAAATTTGGCCAGATTAATAACGTCTGACAAAATCTGGTATTGTTTACCAGGATGTCATTCTGAAGTCATAATTATTTGTGCAAATATCAGCTCTTAATTTTTACTAGTTCTTAATTTTCTGGTTTTGAATAACATTTTAAAATTTTTCTAATTAATTACCTTTAACATATATTAATTATTATAATAAAATAAACAGTCATATTAGATATTTTTTGGCTTTCCAGAACATTTTTATGGTTCAACTTGCTTGAGGTTTGTGCAGTTGTTAAATGAAGTGTCTGTAATTGTAGCCAGCTTATTATAAAAAAAGTGATAATTAATGACAGTAAAAAACCTGAGCAGGTGTGTTTTTTTTCCTTTGTTGTATTTTGTATTTATAAGCTTTTTTTTTTTAATCCCAATTTTAGGAGAATTATATGCGTTTCATATGTATAACTTTCAAGCAAATACTTTTCTTCAAAAGCTTACTCATCAAATTAAAATCTTTCTTTGCCAGAGTTTTGGGGATTTTTCTAAACTGTCATATTTAATTTTTTCTGCCTCTGTAAGATAACTTCCAATCTGGGTCATTGTTCTGGTGGTTTTTTTTCTGTGCAGATGTTGAATACTCCATTTACACATCTGCGTTTCTGTTTCAAATCTGAAGCATTTATTTTGCAAATGAAGAGATTGACTGCTGTCTAGCATGTGTTGAAAATCTGTATATAGCAGGGCATCTTGATTAAATTTTAATGGACTAGTACACATTAAAAAATTGTAATTTTAAAATTGTTTTGTATCAGTTAATTAAGTAATTGTGTTACATACAGTATGTGGGAGATGACTTTTTGGATAGCATTTCTACCACATAATAATACATCAAATGTCATCACATGTCAGAGGACAAGTAGTCTGTCAAATAGGGGTTGATGTGTGAATCTCTTTGAGAGTTTGCATGAGGTACAATTTTACTTTTCATACCATGCGGGGGCATATGAAGCACCGAACCTTCAACTTTCTCAGGTAGATTTGGTGTTTAATTACCACAAATTCTTTGGCTTTCTTGGCCAGTGTCTGTGGATATTATGATACTACTTCTACTCAGCGCTCAGAGGAATGATTATGTTCCTGGGACAGCTTGGCAGACACTATCAAAATTTTGCCTGGAAAATCCAAATCAATGAAGGAGATGGTGGTTTACAATAGCTTCCCCTTAACTGTGCTTGACTGCTATTTTATCTGTTAGGAAAAATGTACTTTTCTATTCATAGGATACCTTCTCTACCAAATTTCAAATCTCCTGTGAGCAATGCATCATTTAAACTTCTTAAAAATTAAGCCGAACCTTTTAAATGGGTGTGAAACAAGCTATATTTCAGTTCATTTGTAGTTCCTCCCAAAATATTTCTCTGACATCAAAAACTTATGACTTGGCATACTAGAATACATAAATTACATAGCAGTGTTTATGATGTACTCATGAAGATGAGGCTGATGACTCAAGTGCTGTAATATCCATTCTATGGGTTTTTGCAGATTTTGGCAAAATGATTAGACTTCCTGACAACCTATAATTTTTTTTTTCTGTGTAAGCAGGCACTGGCTTTCATGGAGATTTATAATGCCATAAATATTAATATGTTTTTTTTTCAGGGTTGTAAATAATTTTTTGCTTCTTAAAAGCTAGTAATATAGATTTTAGTAGAATTGTAGCTTCTACATAGTAATGCTGTCATGCCTTCGATTTACCATATGTCTGATGATTTTCTCGATAACAGAATTGGTAATTAGTTCAGGTAAACGGCGAATAGGGAGTGACATGTGAATCTCTTTGAGAGTTAGTGTTGAGATACTGTGCATCCCCGTGTCATTACATGCATCCACATCCAGAGAAGCATGTATTCTTCTTAATCTGTGTTTGACAGTCGGCTATTATATACAATTCAAAACAATCTTAATAGTGTAACAGTAAACTTTTTCTTTTACCACCTCCTAGTAGCTAGCAGAGGTTCTTTTTCAGATTATTTCAGTATTTTATAAAGTCCTGAAATGGGTTAGGCAACATTTTCAGCAACAGAAAAACTTAGCCAATCTGAAGGTTACATTCTTTACATGCTGGCCCACACATTTGTATATGCCTTTACAGTGGGTCTATACTTTTCTAAAGATGTTTTGTGTTACTATACTGTGTTCCACAGTTAGCAGAATAATTCATTCTGAGCTAAGTTTGGGTATTCTAGGGAAAAGGTATTGGAATATCTTTCAGGGAGGAAATGAAAGCAGTTATCTATGTTATTTAGTTAACAAATCATATAGTCCAATGGGAGTATTTACCATTTATTGCCACTATGGAAATCTGGTGGGATGAATCCCATGGCTGGAGTGTGGCTATCGATGGGTACAGGCTGTTCAGAAGTGATAGGAGAGGAAGAAGGGGCAGAGGTGTTGCCCTCTACATCAAGAAATGGATAGAGTGTGAAGAGCTATCTCTGAAAAATAGCCAGGAGCAGGCTGAAAGCTTATGGGTGAAAATTAGAGACCAAGGCAAGAATGGGAACCTTGTGGTTGGTGTTTACTACAGGCCACCTGATCCAGGGGAGCATACTGACAAAGCTTTCTTACTCCACCTACAGGAGGCATTGTGTTCGAAGGCTCTCATTCTGCTGGGGGACTTCAGCCACTCCAACATCTGCTGTAAAAGTGCCACAGCTGTAGGCAGTCCATGAGACTCCTGGAATGCATTGAGGATAACTTCTTAAGCCAGGTGATAGCCCTACCAGAGGGGATGCCATACTGGACCTGTTGGTCACCAATGCAAGTGAGCTTATCGGTGACGTCAAGACTGGAGGCAGCCTGGGCTGCAGTGATCATGCACTGGTGGAGTATGCAGTTCTGAGGGAAATGGATCAGACAAAGAGTAAAGTTAGGACCTTGAATTTTAGGAAAGTAAACTTCCAGCTCTTTAAGGAGTTAGTCAATAGGACCCCCTGGGAAACTGCCCTCAGGGACAAGGGAGCAGAACAGAGCTGGCAGATCTTTAAGGACACTTTCCACAGAGCACAAGAGCTCTCAGTCCCCAGGTGTAAGAAAGCAGGCAAGGAAGGCAAGAGACTGGTGTGGCTGAGTCAAGACCTGCTGGTCAAACTAGAAGGCAAGAAGGAAATGCACAGGCAGTTAAAGCAGGGGCAGGTATCCCGGGAAAAGTATAGGGACACTGCCCTATATTCTTTAACTTTGTCAGCTGAAGTGGTGTAGGGATGGGATCAGGAAGGCTAAGGCGCAGCTGGAGCTGAGCTTGGCAAGGGACACAAGGAATAGTAAGAAGGGTTTCTACAAGTATGTCAGCCAGAAAAGGAAGGTCAAAGAAAGTATAACCCCTGTGATGAGCAAGACTGGTGAACTGGTAACAGTGGATGAGGAGAAGGCTGAAGTACTCAACAAGCTTTTTGACTTGAGCTTCACTGGTAACCCCTCTTCCCACACCTCTTGAGTGGATGGACCACAACATGGGGACTGGGGTAGTAAAGTCCTTCCCCCTGTAAGAGAAGATCAGGTTCATGACTACCTGAGGAATTTGAATGGAATGTCTATGGAACCTGACAAGATGCATCCCAGACTCCTGAGGGAATTGGCTGATGTAGTTGCCAAGCCACTCTCCATGATATCTGAAAAGTAGTGGAAATCAGGTGAAGTCCCTGTTGACTGGAAAAAAAAGGGAAACATTGCACCCATTGTTAAAAAGGGGAAAAAGGAGGATCCTGGGAATTACCAACCTGCCAACCTCACCTCTGTGTCTGGGTAGATCATGGAACAGATCCTCCTAGAAGCTATGCTGAGGCACATGGAGGACAGGGAGGTGGCTCGAGACTGCCAGCGTGGCTTCACCAAGGATGAGTCCTGCCTGACAAACCTCGTGGCTTTCTGTGATGGAGTGACTACATCAGTGAACAAAGGAAGAGCTATGGATGTCATCTA
This sequence comes from Chlamydotis macqueenii, assembly GCF_036417535.1. Taxonomy (NCBI): domain Eukaryota; kingdom Metazoa; phylum Chordata; class Aves; order Otidiformes; family Otididae; genus Chlamydotis; species Chlamydotis macqueenii. The sequence goes on from NC_141559.1 coordinate 29,501,805, forward strand.
CCTGGACCTCTGTAAGGCCTTTGGTATGGTCCCCCACAACATCCTTCTCTCTAAATTGGAGAGATATGGATTAAATGGGTGAACTGTTTGGTGGATGAGGAACTGGTTAGATGGCCACATCTGGAGGGTAGTGGTCAATGGTTCAATGTCCAAATGGAGGTCAGTGACAAGTGGTGTTCCTCAAGGGTCCATACTGGGACCAGTACTATTTCGTATCTTCATAAATGACATAGACAATAGTTTTGAGTGCACCCTTAGCAAATTTGCAGATTATACCAAGCTGAGTGATGCAGTTGACATGCCTGAGGGACAGGATGCTGTCCAGAGGAACCTAGACAAGCTCGAGAGGTGGGCCCATGTGAAACTCATTAGGTTCAATAAGACCAAGTGCAAGGTCCTCCACCTGGGATGGGGCAACCCCTGGTATCGATACAGGTTGGGGGATGAAGTGATTTAGTGCAGCTTTGCCAAGAAAGACTTGAGGGTACTAATGGATGGAAAGCTGGACGTGAGCCGTCAATGTGCGCTCACAGCCCAGAAGGCCAGTTGTATCCCGGGCTGGATCAGAAGAAGTGTGTCCAGCAGGTTGTGGGAGATAATTCTGCCCCTCTACTCTGCTCTCATGAGACCCCACCTGGAGTACTGCATCCAGCTTTGGAGCCCCCAACATAAGGATGTGGACCAGTTGGAGTGGGTCCAGAGGAGGGCCACAAAAATTATCAGGGGACTGGAGCACCTCTCCTTTGTGGACAGGCTGAGAAAGTTGAGGCCATTCAGCCTGGAGAAGAGAAGGCTCTGAGGAGACCTTAGAGCAACCTTCCAGTACCTAAAAGGGGTCTATAAGAAAGATGGGGAGAAACTTTTTAGCAGGGTCTGTTGTGATAGGACAAGGGGTAATGGTTTTAAACTAAAAGAGGATAGATTTAGACTAGACATCAGGAAGAATTTTTTTTTTTTACGATGAGGATGGTGGAACACTGGAACAGGTTGCCCAGAGAGGTGGTTGATGCCCCATTCCTAGAAACATTCAAGGCCAAGTTGGATGGGGCTCTGAGCAACCTGATCTGGTTGGAGATGTCCCTGCTCCTTGCAGAGGGGTTGGACTAGATGGCCTTTAAAAGTCCCTTCCAACCCTAACCATTCTATGAGGCTATGATTCTATTTTCTGTCCTGAATATAGTGTCATTTATTTGTAGCCTAAAACTCTGATTAAAATGTTTTTCTATGGACACTTAATTGCCTTCTTGAACTGAAGGCTGGTTTTTTTGTTTTTTTTTTTCTCCCTGGAACTGATTAAAAGTACACCTTTAATAAGAGTATTACTGTAACATGAATATGGGGAATTTTCACACAATCTGTGGAACAGAAAATTGAAGAAGCTTCGGTTTCATCATGTCCAAAGATATTTTCTTACACCTTAAATTTCTTAATTCCACATTTAGAAATCTCAGTAATCATATAATGTACTTTTTTTTCATAAAGAAACACTTCTTGCAGTGTTTACTTGGAAATTCTCATTATATTAAAGAGATTTTAATCTAAGTATAGGTAAGAAATGTTGACCCTAATTTTTTTTTTATCTTAAGCTTTTGGATTTCTCCAAATAAGTTGTCTTTTGTTTAAAAGTTCAAAACCCTTTTTTTTTTTAATGAACACACAGGAAAATCTTTCTACTAGGTGCAACAACAAACAAAAATTGATGTGTACCAGAAGAGACATTTTATTTTACATATATTTATGGTATTAAGTTACAGGTTTCATCTGAAATTTCCATTAATATTTTGGTAGAAAAAAAAAAAGAAATGTAGCCCTCATGAACTGTTAAAGAATGAAATCTGTTCCCATTATGTATCTTTCATTTAAAGTTGTAAACTATTGTTAGTGGAAGTAACATTTTTAAAATATGGCATTTTTTAAGAAGCACACTTACACAAGACTTCAGAGTGGGTGAAACTTACTTTTATGAAAGGAATCAGCTGAAGTGTTTCAAATCACTTAAAGCTCAATTAAACTCTGTTATGAGAGTATGAGTGGAATTATGTGTGAATTTTATTCATTACTATTTTATGCTGGTTGATTAATTGTTGAAATACTCTGTCTAATTGTCATGTCCAGTGGTGAGAAAATGTGTTAATGATCTTTGAAAAGATTTCTAAAAAAAACCCCTAAAAATAATTAGGACTTGAGTTACTCAGTCTCTTTCTTTCAACCAAATGCAGGATAATCATAGCTGACCGCACATACATCTGAAGAGCTAGGCCCACTGAAGGTTTGAAGTATCTAAAGATGACTTGGCTGAAATGAAAGCAACTAATGTCAAAATTGAAGTTCCACAAAATCTTTGCTCAAATGTCATGGCTTAATTCTAGTTGTTCCTAAATTCACCGGGAGCTTCTTCCCTGTGTGGGTGGCAGTTCTACAAGTACCTTGCCTTCTCCATTTGCCCCAAGCTGTTCATGCTGAGTAGCTCAGCACTTAGCATAGCCTGTCTGCTGTCACAGACTTGTCACTTCTCCATCCCGATCTCCAGAAAGACCTGGATATATGCATGCAAGGTTTATGAATTATCCTCCTTCCTGATGTAGGAGGATAATTCTCATGTATATGCATATGCTATCTATGATGTAATGCAACTTCAGCAGTTCAATGGAGGCCTAGAAAATCATCAAATATTTAGGGTCTGCTGGTAATGCCTGACTATGTGGCAATTAGCATATAAGTCTGACATGTAAAATTGCAAGTAAATTTCACTTTGTTTAGAACTCTTAGAGGTCACTCTCTTTCAAAAGAAAGAAAACGTGTTTCTGTCCTTGAAAAAAGTAGGTAGAAAAAATTTCTTTAGGAAATAATTTAAGTGGTTATTGTTTTCATAAGATTTTCAAGATCTCTTGGAACCTAATTATATGAAATATATCAAATTTCTAGTATCTCAAATGCATTCTTAAGTATTTTTGTCCATGCTCAGTCATATAACACCATTTTTTTGTGACTTAGAGAAGTTAAATTTATGTTTTTTTCTGAACAGACAGGATGATGTTTTGGTCACAAAGATGTAATTTGCATCCGTGTTGAATTTTAATCAGCATCGTGATTTCTCATTAGTGGTAGACACACATCCCTTAATGTCTATCCCAGTAGTTGTATTCGTGTGCATGAGAAAATATGTATGTGTGTGTCTGTATGTCTTTAGTTGTTTGCAAGTATATTCGGTATTTGGGATTTCATTTGTACATACAGATACTTTTGTATGTTTTATCTAGTAATCACATATCTGTAACTTATCCAGATTCACATGCTGGTATTTCGTATTTGAAATCACAAATAAGTTGACTTGAACACAGTTTTGTCTGTTGCTTATTAGCATACAGGTGAATTACAAACTACAACTAGGAAGCTGTATTTGCAGTTCTATGCATGCTTGTCTATGCATCTTTGCATCTAACTTCATTTTGGATATATTTTCTATTCTTAGGAAACTATGGCTTTTATATGAGCTGATATTTCACATAAAGGTGGAAAAGATGACTTTGTAAGCAAGGATGTGCAAGAAAACTTTATTATATGTATGAAATTAAAGGTGAAAATATACTCTGGGTATTCTGGAGTCTTTCTTTAAGAACTTCTGATTCATTTTATTCCAACTATTGGGCTATAATGTTAAAGTTTGATATCATAGTTCAATAAAGTCCAACATAAGTGCATAAGCTGTTTTGCAAAATAGATGAATTTTGGGTGTCTAAAATTATCTATGACCGCAATTTATTTACTTTAAAGGATAAACTATTGAAGCTAATGTAGAAGTTAAACTACTAACAGCTTAGGACATTTTAGTACTAACTGACTCCACAGAAAAAGCTGCCACTAATCCTATGTGAGATTTAGGATTCTCATAAGCCAGAGCTAGGTTTCTGTTGCCATCGTGTGGCTAGGCCAATAGGTCAACCACTTTTAGAGACAGCAAGGCAAAACTCTATTATCCACCTGAAGTTTGTAACCTCTCCTTCCTCATTTATAATATTAAAAAAAAATTTCTCTGTTGTTCTAGTTACTGTTCCAAACATTAAATTTGCATGGAATTAACAATGAATCAAATATGAGAACTGAGATAAATACCTTTGTTTTCCTTGTAGGTATGGGGTAAGAAATAGGCAGGGGAGGGAACGTGGCAGAAAATCTGTATGTATAACTTAGATTTCCACAGTCACAAACTGCTCTGATCTTGCCAGGAACTCAAGGCAAATACTCCCCTATTCTCAGCTCCTCTAGAGTCTTATTTCAGTATAATGATCAGGTAGAAAAGTGCAAAGATATGTGGATTTTTTTTCACTATACCTTTAGACTGTATCCAGCACAGAACTTTTCAATATTTTCATTACCTTTTGGTGCCAAGAACCCTTTTTGTTGCAAAGATGCTACCAGTATTCTGATGTGATTGACTGAGAAAGAAAGGAGTATTGAGAGCCACTGCAGTAATTCTGTATCACTGGAACACCCATAGGCAGCAAGAAAATACTGTGGGGAAGACTGGGATGCTGTTGCCCTTCCTTTGTACTTCCAGAGTAAAATGAAAATCTAAGGGAGCGGCAGGAAAGATTGTTCACCTGAAACACAGCATTATTTAAGTTTCTGTTATGAATGATCTGGTTTTTGTTATTAGAACTGCAGTAACTGATCTTTCCACATTATTGTTTTTGCATATGAAATGAACTCTGTTTACTGGTTTCCCCCAGGCTGTTGCTTCAGACATTCTGTTTATTTTGTTACATGCTTATGAAATCTCTATGAAAGAGGAATGCAGTACATTAGGCATTATATAAATGTCTTCTGCAAAGAAGCTTTCCGGAGAGACCATGTATTGCTCAAGTTTCTTGTGTTTTCTTTACACAGGCAAATAAACTCTATAGTATACCCTTTCCGCCCCTCTTTTTCTTCTGGGGATTCTTTTAGTAGTGGGTGTAGATTTTCTCAATAGTTTGTACTGATGTAAGATTTATTCTTGTGAAACAAAGCACTGCTAGAAATGGAATGAACCATTCTTTCTACTGCTTTGGCTCCAGTTTTAGATTAGCACCTGATAGATGGATTTGTATGTCAAAGGTTTCTGTTCTGTGATGTCAGAATACATAACTTGAAAATTAAAAAACATGTTTATCTGTGTGCAGTTCATATGTCTTAGCCTTCACAGAGTGAGTAGTCTAGAGCTTGACCTACCACCTGGCTGCTGTGAAGATTTGTGATGTGCTTATAGAAAAGAGGACTTTATGATATAGCTCTTAAAATCATGTTAAAAAGAAATTGCTATTGTTGAAAGAGAGAAGTGTAAACAAAAGTGCTTGTACTAACTCCAGAAGTGATACATCTGAATCCTTCTTAAAGATGTAGAGTTGAAACTCTCTTTTTCATTCATGCAGGACAGGTTAATTAATCTATGAGCACTTTAAATATTAGATTGTCTAACGTAGTTTTTAAAATTATCTGTCTCTGTGCAGTCTTGTTTGTTGCTTTTAAACACATTTGAGTAAGACCAGTACAGTAGCAAAGTAATTGGAGTCATCTGTTCCCTAACATTGCACCCTTTTATCATAATCTACAGTATAAAATGCATATGTAAATCTTTAATCTCTGTTTCTATACTTCTTTATCTCATCTGACATGCTGGAATTGTCTTCTGTGTTTCTAATTGAACATAGCATTTGTATGCTTCTAGGTGAGCAATGCTTCTGTTCATGTCGATGTATTTCTGTGTTGTGCAATTCAAAGGCTTTTCTTTCATTTTGGCTTTTCAAACTTAAAGTAATTCAGCAGAACTTGGACACAACCTCGCTATTTCTGTTACATTTTCTTTTCTGCTCCTCTAAAAAGAAAAAAATCAAAACATGTTAGCATGGCACTTCATGGCTATCTTACTTCCTATCAATTAGATTTGCTTTAACCTAAATCTTCACATTAAAGGGGTCCATGTTAAGAAAGTAGTTGTCTTCTGCAGTTTTGTACCGAGATATATATGATTCTCATTTTATATCTTTCATTTCCTGTCTAGGAGGAAATTGTTATGATTTCTACATAGTATGATGTAGTTAAGCAACTGTAAGATCTCCTTCAATTGTTTATCTTAAGAAAGCAACTTAATTTGAAGTAGCCAAGTGTTTTCTTGTTTTGGCCAGTTTTTTTTTATTTGTCCTGAAAATATACTTTCTTCCCCAGAGGAGCTTTGATTTATTTTCAGGAGCATATGCCCAAAAGGTGCAGTTGACATACAGAAATATTATTTCTAACTCTGTATCATATGAGTCTCTGTCACCACAGTACGATGTCAAAAGAATAATTTTTTTTTAAAAATAGTTTTAATGAAGTTGGAAAGAGCATTTTGCAGGTTATTGCTTTTTCTGTTTTCATTCTGGGGAACGGGAGGCAAATGGAATACATTTATGACGTTAAAATATAAATTCTTTCTTGAAAATGGCTTTGTTTACGGGACTTGTGATAGGATTACAGATTGGTCATTTCACAGAGGCTGAATGCTGAATACACTGCTAGTGTATTCAGTCAGTGAAGAGCAGTAGTCAATGCTGTACTCTTATAGTGCATTGCATTAGAATCAGTTCCCGTATTATCAGGGAACTGAGTGTACTGGGTGTAGCTACAAAGCATTTAATTGCTAGAGAAATACCACTGGATATCTTCCTCTGCTTCAAATATCTGGTTATTTAAAAACATCTCGTTCTGGTAGGAGAAGGGGATGGCTAAGAAATTTTTCTTTATTTATAGATATATGTATTTATATATTCACATGTAGTGTTTGAACATTTCATCATATAATAGTTGATGTGCAGCATAGGTTTAATTTGGCTAAACTGGCAAACTGATTATTCCTAACAGGTAACAACTTGTCTATGGAATTAGTTTACATTTAAACCTAAAATTTCTGTATGCTGTAGAGAGAGGAGAGAAGACTTTTTTTTGTCATTCCCCCTCCAAGACCCCTGTGATTTTTTGAAAATACTATACTATTTATTAAAGCAGTCTTTTCTTAGTCTCTTTCCTTCCTAATCAGTGTTCAAATATTCTTGTCTTGGCAGAATAGAAGTAAATATTGCTGTCAAATTTGCTTTGTCCTTATGACAACAATGAAAACCATGAGACATATGAAGAAACATATATCAAATTGACAAGCTGGAAGCTAGAATTTCTTAATAGGAACAACAGAAATACAGCTCTAGCATGCTTCTGAAATACATTAGTACCTTTTAGGTAATAAATCATACCAAGGAACTTCTTAGTCTTAAAGATTTTCTATGCTATTTTAACTGTTTTTTTTCTTAGAAGAATGGTAATTGTGCTATTTTACTGAAAACAACCTGTCACTAAATTCAGTATTTATGAAAAACAGATTGCAGAAAGATATGATTGAAAATCAGCAGGCTTTTAAATATTTATGAATCAGTTAAAATATCACCCATATTCTTGCTGTTCATTTCAGATTATGAAATAAACTGCCGTGATTTAAAATGTGTCTTTGGCTAAATATAGAAATAGTTTATGGCTGTAAACAATTAACAGCCAAGTGTTGATGTCCTTAATCAGCTCTTGTTCTTGCAAAATACCTACTCAGCTTTAGGCATGGTGATTCAAAAATATGTTTTCCTAAAGGAGTTAACTATTTATCTGCTGAAAATGGTTATACTACAAGTATCAAATATGAGTTTAAGGAAGGCTATTTCTTGGCTTAACGTTTGCGGACTGGGCTGGGAAAGAAATAGTAAACTGTTACAGCTGGCTGTTAGGCAGGAAGGGAAGTGTTCAGAATATATTTCAACGATATAAAATAAACCTTGTGTAAAGCTTAAGACCACTCTCAACGTCGTTACTTATATGCAAGCAAAAAAGTCAGCCTCCTTGAGTAACTTTGAATGTTTTCAATGCCTTTTAGAAGGATTATTTTTTTTAATTAATATCACATTGTTGTATATTTCTTTTCATGTCTATACCAAGAGTGAGTAACATGTAGAAATTTTCTGAAAGGACGTTATCTCTAAGAATGGTGACTTCATAATCTTAAACATGATGTTTAAATGTATTATAAAGATTTCAGAATCCCAATAATACCTGTGTGTAGCCTCAAGCCAGAAGGACTCCAGATTTGTTTGCTCACAGTAATCCCAGCCATCATACAGCGTCACAAAGATGTGCAAGGAATTACTCCGATATAGCACTTCAGTCAACACACCATGAGGTAATGACTTGTCAAGATACTGAGGGTCCCAAGTTCCAAGTGAAGAAAGGACAGCTGAGGAACTTTGACATTAAGGTACTTGATCCATTGAAGTAGTTTATTAAACAATATATGTGGGGGATGAAAGAGTGTTTTTAGGTGAAAAAAGGAAGTAATGTTCAGCATTATTTGTAATTCAGAGTAATACTTATCTTAGGAAAAACAAAACTGATTGAGAAAGAATAAAGTTAAATGATTTGTAATAGCAAAGATCTATTTTCCAGATAATATTCTATGCTTTCACTAATTTACTTTAGGAGACCTCTGTGATAATTGAATAAATCTGGAATTGCTTTTTTTTTTCTGAATTTCAAAGGTTCTAAACACTCATTACACTCTAAACATTCATTACTACCATCTGCTGTCTCCTAGATGGCTTCAAATATTTGCATCCTTTTCAGTAGATGCTTATGAGATTTCAACATTTTTTCTCGGTGAAAGAACTGAACTGAGCAAATCTAGTAGTTTTTACTCTGATTCTCTTAACCTCTTTTCACTGAAACAGAATTGTTTGATAGTATCAGCCATCATTTTCGTGTAACTGCCTTTTCATTCATGCTTGTTTTCTCTGACAGTGTACATAGCAGACAATCCTTGTCTCAGTGTTTTTGTAGTTTCTTAGTTATGCACTGTCAATGTTGAATGAATGTTTTAAGAGTCTCTGAGTATCTACATACTCTTATGTCACCTTTCTTAACTTTGCATGTCATATGGAAGATGACTAGTAATTACTGTAATAGTGATTCAGAGAAGTTATGTCAGCCTGCACATACCATTAATGCATTAACGTGTCAAAATGGCAGTGAATGACACAGCTCTAGGCAATCTTAAAAGCTACTAATGGTAGCCCAACTCTGAGGAATTGATTTGTAAGCAACACTAAAACTGTAAAACTTTCGTCCTGATATATGGCTTCACAAAGTCTTTTTCTATCGTCCACCTTATTTTCAGTGCATAAGTAACAGCTGCTTTAATAAAGTAACAATCTGTAAGGACAAAATGTGTCATACTATCCACTCTAGAGTATTATTGCTGGGGGAAAAGTAGCAGAATGACAGAATAGTGAAAAGAATTAATTCTTAACATTGAAAAAGAAAATCCCAAATACTGCACTGTTTCACCAGCAAGAATCTAGAGTAACTCGAAAGAGGAGACTTAGATTTTAATTAATGAGATTGGACTCTAATGTGAACTATATTTATGCACTTGTATCAAAAAACATTTAGTAACTAGAGTGATAAATAACAGATAGTTAATGTTGAAACAGTAAAGAAAAATGAACAAAAATACCTGCGACAATGAGATGGTGACACAAGTACAGGGAAACCAGTTTTCTAATGGCTCTTTGGTTATGGCCATTCTATGTAGCACCCACTTCAGCAGCCTGGAATTAGGGATAGTTTGCTGTACCTGAGTAGACACAGGGGAAGGAGAGAGTGCATGAGAGGTAGTTCCCTTCAGAGAAGGACAAAAGGGGTTACAGCTGCAAAAGTTACGAGGTATGTCATTTCTAAAAGTTACTACATCCAGAACTGTGCCTCATGATTCCTACATCTATGTATTATGTGTGGATATGAGACCATTTTTTACCTTCCTGAGTAGGGTGTGTCCTGAATTTATTTCTTATCAAAAATCCATGTGCATTTATCACAAACAAGAAGGAAAATATTCTGAATCTTCATATCAAATGTCAGTACACAACTAAAATCCTGGCTGTGCTGATATCAGTGGGAGGTGTGTTTTTAACTTCAATGAAACCAGAATTTTCATAGAATCATAGAATCATAGAATGGTTAGAGATGGAAGGGACCTTCAAAGGTCATCTAGTCCAACCCCCCTGCAAGGAGCAGGGACATCCCCAACTAGATCAGGTTGCTCAGAGCCTCATCCAGCCTGGCCTTGAACGTTTCCAGGGATGGGGCTTCCACCACCTCTCTGGGCAACCTGTTCCAGTGTTCTACAACCCTCATGGTAAAAAAATTGTTCCTAATATCCAATCTAAATCTACCTCCCTCTATTTTAAAACCATTACTCCTTGTCCTATCACAGCAGGCCCTACTGAACAGCCTCTCCCCATCTTTCTTGTAGGCCCCCTTCAGGTACTGGAAGACCGCTATCAGGTCTCCCCGGAGCCTCCTCTTCTCCAGGCTGAACAGCCCCAGCTCTCTCAGCCTGTCCTCATAGGAAAGGTGCTCCAGCCCTTTTATCATCTTCGTGGCCCTCCTCTGGACCTTCTCCAACTGGTCCATGTCCTTCTTGTGTTGGGGGCTCCAGAACTGGACACAGTACTCCAGCTGGGGTCTCACCAGGGCAGAGTAGAGGGGCAGAATCACCTCCCTCGACCTGCTGGCCACGCTTCTCTTGATGCAGCCCAGGATGCGGTTGGCCTTCTGGGCCGCGAGGGCGCATTGCCTGCTCATGTTGAGCTTCTCATCCACCAGCACTCCCAAGTCCTTCTCCTCAGGGCTGCTCTCAATCCATTCTCTGCCCAGCCTGTATTTGTGCCTTGGATTGCCACGACCCAGGTGCAGGACCTTGTACTTGGCCTGGTTGAACTTCATGAGGTTGGCACAGGCCCACCTCTCCAGCCTGTCAAGGTCCCTCTGGATGGCATCCCTCCCTTCCAGTGTGTTGACAGCACCACACAGCTTGGTGTCATTGGTGAACTTGTTGAGGGTGCACTCTATCCCACTATCCATGTTGCTGGAACCCAGAAATACTTTCTAGTACTTCACTGAAGTACCAACTGCCAAGTGCAAATTACATAATAATAATTTTTAATTAGTGAAAAGAAGGGGAAAAAACCTAGTTCCTGAAAGCTGGAAAAGAAACTCTTCTGCCTTTGTTCTCCTTTCTTTCCTCTTGAGGTATTTTTTTGTAGTCGTGGTGCCCTGAGGGCACAGGCAGATTTATAGGTGCTTTTTATTTGAGTGATTCATGTCATTTGGCAAAAAAGAGACAAATTTTGAGGAGGCCTAGGGAAAAAAAAAGTCCTTCTGTATCCAGAAATCTGTCTACTTTTCTGTCTTGAAAGTGTCCATTATGTCTTCAGGAACTTGACATCTTCTCCTTCTCACCTACTTTTGATGGGGATATAGATGGGAAACAGACCTGTTATTAAAAAAAAAACCAAAAAACAAAAAAATCCAGACATTTCACCTTTCCTGCTTACACAATTAGTCACTGTGATTTTTCTGGTGCCAGAGCTGATTTCCATCTCAGTGAAGGCTGACAATGACCAGCAAGATACACAAACTGCATTTTAATGCCCAGGAAATTTTTTGTTGTTATTTTTTAAGATGCTCAATAAAGCATCTGTAAAGCATAAGGGGAGGTTTGTCTTAAGTTTTGTCAATACCTAGACTTATAAAGTGAAATTGGGCCATGAAATGTTTGTGGAAAATAAGATATGAGTAAACTTGATTAAAAAGTGTGTTGCAAAGCACAAGATACTTTGGTGGTCATCCATGTTATGTTTAGCAAATTGCTGTCATATTACTTTTAATGGTAACCACTGAACATCAAAACCAGAACCATTTATAATTCGTAAGTTCAAGTGTGAGCTCTCCCATGTGTCGCACTCACTCTGTACATTTTTTTTATATTTCTAGGTATTTTTAATTAAGTGTATAATACAATAGTGTTAAATGTTATGCCTCTCTTAAAAATTACTATTTTCACCTTTGAATCCAGGGTAGTTTTAGTTAAAGTCTTAGATTTTAAATTTTTTTTTTAGGAAAAAAATACTTTATGTGTTACTTTCATAAGCATCATGGGAAAATCTTCAATCTAAGATCTCGCAAAAATTTTTTTAAGCTTATCAAGACTCATATTTTTTTCTTAACTATTTTTCATGCCCTAAAACTTTCTTACACAGAGGAATGCTGTTTCATAGGATTAATTTGAAAAAATATGCTGAATGACATGCTAGAACAGGAATCCACAATGGATATGTTTTAAAATGACAGAAAGAAACCTTAAATAATCTTTTTGGATTTGCAAGGATAAAGTAACTGAAATGTTCTCTTGGGAGGATTATTAAGTAATGCTAAGTATCTTAACAGAAGTGAGTCTTTTTTCATTATGTGTGGAGCATTAATTATTGTCGTGTCATTAATATGGATTATTTTCTGTGTGAGATGGATGCCATAATTACCAGTATTTAGGAACTTAACACTTAACATGAATCAAGCTCGTAACATGAATCAAGAACATTTTGTCATCTAGAAGCAATCTTTACAGATAGAAGTGCTGTGCAGTAGCTGTCCTAAAGATGCTGATTACTCTTACTACAGCATTGCACTTGCCTTAAATAATTTCTTTGCTTAATCATTTAGTTCTTTTTTTTTTTCGATAATTCCTTTTTCAGCAAAAGTTATGCCATTATCTCCACTCTGTCCTTGGTACACTTCATAATGTTTACCATCATACAGGCAGATAGGTCAAATGAAAACATTTAGCTTTGTACAGAAATGCATTCTTTCACAGTGGGAAATGTATTTTGTTCAATACTTCCTGCCACCAGAACTCGTATAGACATCGATGTACAGGTACTTAAGCTTTTTTTCTTTTTCCTCCCAAATGTCATGACACAATATATAGCCTAAAAATTATTTTGGTTTTAGGCAGAAAATACTTTTATTGACTGGCATAACAGAACAACCTCAGACTCTGGGAAGATTTAGATGTTGGTGTTAACTGAAGGCCATTTCTATAGGAGAGGTCTGACAGAGAAAGACATCAAAGGTCAAAAATCTAGGTCTAAACTTTACAGCCGGCTGTAGTCTTGGAAATGAGATACGATTTTTCAAAGCAATTCATTTATCCAAAAATTTTTAACAGCCTACTTCTAGCTGTTGAAGTAGATTCTGGACCTCTGGCAGCCATAGGTTTGCCTGGTGTGAAAAGTACATTCATATTGGCTGTCCTCAGCTCCAAGGAGCAGCCAGTTACCCTCATGGTATGGTTAGCTACAGATTCTGAACCAGCACCACTCCTGGCCAGGGTCTGCCCGGAGGATGCTTCCTACAGGCTGGTCAAGCTTACAGTTGCTTTCTGTTGCCTTTAAATCACCTTCATATTATGACTTCACTTAGATAATAAGTATTTTAATCTAAATAATTGTATTGAAATGCTGTTATATCAAATAGCTAGAGCAAAGGCTTCTTTTCTTATTACCATTAAACCCAAAAGTTAATGGCAAAAAAAGTACTTTGGGAAGTACAAATCCAAGATTTGAAACTTTTATTGCATTTATGTAAATTTGCTTCTGAAATGCTTAAAAATTTCCTTGCAAGGTTAGAGAGATCTAGAGACAGGGAATTATTTTAAAACTCTTATAATTCATGTAGATGAGGTAGGCTTTTTGCCAGAAACTTTTTCCCCCCTTTCCAGAAAAATGTCCTGCTAACTTAAATCTACTGAAGAAGTGTGGCATTGCTTTGATGCTGAATTATTAGGACAATATTGCAAAAGAGCAAAAGCTAATGTAGAAAATAAACATACACTGAGAAGACTATAAAATATTTAATGGAGCTACTGTCGCAATCATACTTAACGGTTCTTAAATAATAGCACAGACATTACAGTACCTCCGAGTTGTCAAAAATATGCATTTAATTAAATCGGCTTTTATAATCAGCTGGGACATAATGATTTCTTCCAGGTAGTTTTTATTATGAATAAAATGAGTTGTAGCTTACTGCTTTAGTCCTTCCATTTCAGAAAGGCTACACACTACACGTAAAACACAAATGCTTCCATTTGTTTAAGTTCCATCTTGGTGTAAAATGCATGTCACTCAAAGAAGAAATGTAGTATTGTAGAAATACTGCAGTGTCATAAGTGTTGTAATACGTTGAGAACAAGTGCTTTAAAGTACTTCAGTAACTTTAAAGTATAATCTGAAAGAATGAAAAATGAGTAGTTTAACTGCAATGTGTTAAAATGCTTTAACTCATCACCCAAAATACTTTCACACTTGTAAGAATTTTTGAGCATCTAGAATAATGAGATGCCAATATATCTTTTTAAAATCATATTTGCTATATGAGTGCTTTCTGAATTTTTTTTTTTTTAAGATAAGAAGTGCTGTACATGTAACATAATGGAATGTGCCTAATACAAAGATTAACCATCTGGGTTTTTTTATTTCATCTTTTTCTTGCCTTCTTTTTAGTACTAAGAAATTAATAGTCCTCCTCTGTAACTGCCCTAGTTCTTTCGCTTCCTTACAAGCATAATGGTGCCACGGTATCCCAAAGTCTAAGGAGCCGTGCGTAGTGGCCGAATGCTGGGTTGGCCTACTTGGACAGCAGGCTAGTCTCACATGTGGAAGAAATGCTCATGCTCTGAAGGTGCTAGTGGCTGAAACGTTCTCTTTGTCCCTCAGCTTAATCTAAGATCGTGCTACTTGGCTTCACTGGACAGACGTTATCTGAAAGGTTCTGCTACAGAGCGTGCAGGCTCTTCTGTTGACGTATGGAATATACTGAGCTGGTCATTCTTGGTAATCACTCAATGTCTCACCTTTGCAGAAGTTTTGCCTGATCTCTGGGCATATCAGTTGTGATTACTTCTGGTGGAAACTCAGCACTCCAGTGAAATGTTTCTCGTGTCATTCAGACTCAAATTTCTTTGAACTGTTTTTTAAGAAAAGTACTTTTTACTGGTCAGACTTCTAGTTTGTCTGATCACCAACTTTCAGGATCACTTTTTCTCCTCAGTTGGTCTTCTACTGAATAGATGTAATCAAGACAAAAGTTACACTGAATTTGAATTTCTGCATATGAAAATAGTTTATCTTAGCTTTCCACAGACTTGCTAATTAAAGACATTTTAAATTGTTGCTATACACTGAATTACAGGTTGTGTACTAACGTGTTTTGAAGCCATGTGAACGCATGTGCCTAAATGATTTGTACTGTCAAAAGTACAAGAAGTTTTGCTCTGTATAAAACCTTCATCTGTTACATAAATCCTTCATCTATTACATATATCAGTATATAAATGTATATAAAATTGTGTTTAGCTATGATGAACTTCTGAAACTTTTTCAAATATTCTTGAACATTATAAGGAATGGCAATGATAAAATCTCTGTTGTCTAAGCAGTTTGTAAAATTTGTCTCTGAAATGGTTGCAAGCATTAATTTTTTTTTTTTATCAGCAAGGAAGAACATGCCTGTTTTTCCAGTTATAACCCTAGATTTTCAAATTTCCATTGAAGAGAAGCACTTTGGAAGACATTTCAAAGTTCATTATTATTTCTTAACATTTTAAAAATTCTTAACATTCGTAATACAGTATAACTTCATTAGGCTGTTTTCTAAATCAAACAGTAAGAAAGTAGCAATTTTGTGTTAAAATATGTTCTGCTTTCTTATAACTGCTCTCCAAATACAAGAAAACATGTCAGAAAATGAAAAAAAAAAACATTCTGAATCTATATACTCTTCACTTCTAAGTTCCTTTTGGAATTTCTGTATGTTATACCTACAAATTCTCGCAGACTGCAGGAAGAAAAATAGACACCTTTTATGAAGAGCTATCAGTAAGGTTAAAAACTGCTGTACTACATTTTACCTTGGCTCATATTTTGACTCAATCTTTTGCTCTACTCACTTCATATTTTAAATAAAAAAGCAAGAGAATATAAAAATAGAGAAGGAAAATATATAGTCAAGCAGGAAAATGTTTGAGAAACGCAGTAAATGACTGATATGCATAACTATTCTGGGAAACAGCATAAGGAATTTGAGATATGGAGGAGCAGAATAATAAGTTTAACTGCAGAGTGTGAACAGAAAAGCGTTTGGGAGGATCATTCAGAAAGGATATTAGACTAGCAAAGCATGTCTATCACTGCTCTATACAGCACAATACCTGAAGACTGAATGGAAGTTGTGTATTAAATATATTACAATAATTTTTTATGACTGTGCATATACATACATAAGAAAAAAATACTTAGATGTTCCGTACCATATACAAAAGATATTTTTTGATTGGGATAACCTGTAAAAAATCTAATTAATTTAAAATAACAAATATTAGGTCCTCTTATGTGTAACTGAAAACTCCCAGGCACATGAGCCATGGATTACCTCCTCAGAGAACAGCATTCTGTCTTGTTTTTCCTCTTAGTAAGTGTTTTCTGACTGTTACATTTGTAGGCATTGGGTAAAGACCATCTGTCTGCTCTTTTGGATACATAATCATATAAGTTCTTATTGCTGAGGATATTGCTTGCTGTTCTGAGTTTTCGCCTTCATAGTTACAGGATTTAGCTC
Organism: Chlamydotis macqueenii; assembly: GCF_036417535.1. Lineage (NCBI taxonomy): Eukaryota > Metazoa > Chordata > Aves > Otidiformes > Otididae > Chlamydotis > Chlamydotis macqueenii. The sequence continues at coordinate 29,518,368 of NC_141559.1, forward strand.
TAAGCAGCTGATTGATAGCAATACCAGTGCATTATCACACAGTACAGGAGTGGAGAGCTTTCAGGAGCCCTCACAAATTGGTTCTCTCAGTTGTCTCGTTAGAAAGGATACCTTGTTTTCTCTTCAAGAGACACCTCTCTATCTTTGTGCCTACATTTGACGAAAATCCAGGTCAGGGCTTGATTCACAGTTTGAGGTTTTAAAATAGCTGTAAGCTCTTCTGTTATGTTGGATGCACTGACAGTGTTATGGGATGCTGTTAACAGCGTGCAGTTGCAGGAGTTGTAGTGAATGCATGTTTTCTGTCAGACATTCAAATATACGTAGTTCCTTTTGGGAAAAACGCAAGTTTTCTGTCTTTTTTTTTTTTTTTTCAAGAGAAAGAGTTTCTTTACTAATGAACTGATGTCTGAAAAAAATGATTGTAATATCTCTGGTAGATAACTCTGATGTAACAAACTGTTGGACCACACTCAGTGCACTGCAGGTGAATCAGGTCACTATTATTATGTTTATGAGATACTTAGTTAAACTTTACAGATATGTAGCATGCGTAAGTGCAAAAGGTCATTCTTATATATATATATATATAAATTCCAACTAGAGAGGTAATTTTTCTTCTCAGACCACCAGTTTCCTTTGGTGGCCCCCTAAGCCTACCGTATATTTCACCTTGTAACCATGGCAGTACAATAATTCTCAAGTTGAAGCTTTTCAGGGAACACAGCTTAAGTTTCATCATCAGCAGGAAGCATTTGACTGAAAGGCAAATCATGTCCTGGAGATGGGATGCATGCTGTGTAGTTCTGAGTTCAGTGTGGGTCTGGGGGGGAACAAGTTTAATAAATTCCTTCCCAGAAGCAGCTTTTTTTTCCTGCCGCCTGGAGTTACAATAGGCATTTTGTTCAACTGCTAAATTTCATTATTTAGAAAATGCACAGAACATAATTGTTAAAATCACATAAAAAAATGCTACTCATTTTTCTACTGCTCTCCTGGTGCCCCATGCTGATTTGAAAGCTTGCATCATTGTAATCAAACAGGAGATGTTGCTTGAATGTTTTTACTAAAGTTAAAAAACTCTAAGAGTGAAATACAAACAGAAAATTAAGGTATTAATGAGTGAAAGAGGAAAGTTATTGTTATATTTAAAACACATGCTGATTGGTTGTAGATCCATACCTCTGCATCTCACTCAGCCCTTAAATTGACTGTCACACTGTATGCATCATGTACTATCTACTCAGTAAAAATTGTGAAAGGATGACGTCATAATGCTTGTGAGTTGTATTGTTCTATGCACCCTACATTTTACCTATTCAAAATTTATAATATCATGGAGGGATTTTTTATAACGCTTCGACTAGTTTGTCCCAGAACACTGAAAGACTGTACAAGCATACAGATAACCATTTGTGCACAAGAGGTAATTACTCTTTTTTTTTTTTACTGGGACTGTTTCAATATTGTGAGTTACAGAGCTGTGCAGACATCAACTGCTCTTCCATGAAAATAATTCTTATTTAAAATGCCACAAAAGGGAACTACCTGAAAACATATTTCACTCCTTCATTCTGCTGTGCATTTGGCCTTTATCCAGCTTACATATAAATTAAATTGGTTGTTTTCAAGTAATTTATTTTTGATCATGTTTGCGTGCCTGACTGACAATAACAGTTTGCTTGCCTGATAATAACAGCAACTTGCTTACGCTCACTGCTGTCCTGGAAGATAAAGTTGTGGCTGGACTTGATTTATCCATGAGCCGTTATACCTTCCTGAACTAAGGGGTCTGTGCCTGGCTCATATATAAGTGGTATAATAACATTAACCATATATTAATGCTCAGAGCAAGGATCTTTTGGAATATTTTACAGCAAAATAGGAAGGCATCCCTCATTGTAATTTATCCCTGTATGAATAAATATTTTGTGATACCTTAACTTTGAGGATGTAGCCTTGTAGGTTTTTGCATGCCTTACAAGTTTTTGTGTGCACTGGAGCAATGTTGTGTGGGTGGATTTAAACACATTAGAATCACAGAATCATAGAATCATTTAGGTTGGAAAAGACCTTTAAGATCATCGAGTCCAACTGTTAACCTGCTTAGTCCACCGCTAAACCATGCCCCTAAGAACCACATCCACATGTCTTTTAAATATCTCTAGGGTTGGTGACTCCACCATCTACCTGGGCAGCCTGTTCCAGTGCTTGAGAATCATTTCAGTGAATAAATTTTTTCTAATGTCCAATCTAAACTTCCCCTGGTGCAATTTGAGGCTGTTTCCTCTCATCCAGTTGATTGTTAATTGGGAAACTGACGCCCACCCCACTATGACCTCCTTTCAGGTAGTCTTAGAGAGCAATAAAGGTGTCCCTTCAGCCTCCTTTACTCCGGACTAACCAATCCCAGTTCCCTTAGCCACTCCTTGTAAGACTTGTGCTCCAGTCCCTTAACCAGCTTCATTGCCCTTCTCTGGACATGCTCCAGCACCTCAATGTCTTTGTTGTAGTGAGGGGCCCAGAACGGAACACAGTATTCGAGGTGTGGCCTCACCAGTGCCAAGTACAGGGGAGACGATCACTTTCCCTGGTCCTGCTGGCCACACTATTTTTGATACAAGCCAGGGTACCGTTGGCCCTCTTGGCCACCTGGGCACACTGCTGGCTCATGTTCAGCTCATTGTTGATCAACACCCCCAGGTCCTTTTCCACCAGGCCGCTTTCCAGTCACTCTTCCCCAAGCCTGTAGCGTTGCATGAGGAGATGAGAGATGTTGTTAGCAAAAATCTGTTTTCCCAAGAAAACTGGAAAAGTGCTTTTTGCAGTGAGAGTTTATTTGCAGGGAATGTTTGCAGTGAAGCACTGTGAGCTTTATTGCAGACAGAATGATGAATGATGCTTTTTTTACTTTTCTGTTTTGTTGTACTATGGAAAACATAGCTGTTAGAATTGGTTTATTAGCAAATTATTACATGACAAATTTTGAATGTCTGTATTTACTGGTGAGAAAGCTATTTATTTTGTTTGTTTATGCTGTTACGTTAATCTGTTTAATGAGTTAAAGAATTAAAATCAATCCAGTGGCTTGGCATCTGTTGGAAAAACAAAGCAAGTTTCTGAAAGATAATATCAGTATAGAAATGGACTTCTAATACTGCTTGTTGCTCTAAAGGGCAAAATAAATTTTAAGATTTTATGGGCTTATAAGAAAACATTATTGAGCGTTCACTTCCTAGCTTTTTAGTGTAGTGTTAATTATCGGCTGTGGTCAGCAATTACTGCATGAAAATGTTCAACAATTTGCAAATCGTACAGCCAGCCAAGTTCTATCCCACAGGACACTTTCATTTAAATTCTTTCCATCCTATTTACACTAAAATATTGTACACTTATGTCCAGTCTGAGATCTCTTCAAGGCTAGCATATTTTTTTTTTCCATGAATGTAATAATTTTGAGATTAAATGTGGGGAGACAACTGTTTGAGCTGAAATTTGTAGGAATTAAGAGGCATTTCTTTTTCAAAGTGGAATGTTTGCTGCAATTCCTTTTTTTTTTTCTTGAGGCAGATTGCTGGATGGATTGCTCCCTTAAAGCACCAGGTTTTCACTAGTTTAGAATTAAAAAAATTTTTTTTTCCTTAATATGCGTAATAAGCATTTCCTGGAAAAAATCCTGCATCTTTTGAAAGCATTGTGACTTTAGTTGCTTTCTCCATTTAATAATAGCTGGTTCATTTTCTTGTTAATGTAGGAAGAAAGGCAAGATGTGGACAATGTGGTTTAATTATGCTGCAACATCATTAACTTATCTGGGAACACTGCTGTGAAATGAATCCTGCAGTGTGGGTCATTGTTCTTTCATTGATTACTTGTGCTTGTTCAGGTATTATGAAGACAACTTGCCAGTCATCTTCCTACTAACTTTGCTCCAAGTAGCTCCTGAGACCCTGCTGTATTAGGGATACAGCTGTTACTAGTAAAAGGAGATTGTCTTCCTGTTGTAATAAATACTGAAGGTTTTGGCTTCCTTGTTACTCAAAATTTTTAACTCCAATTTATGGAGAGCTCAACCTTCTTATAAAATTAAAATTTGACTAGACACTTGCCAGTATGCAACAATTTAAATCGTACCTTCTCTACCTTCTTATCTTGCAGATTACAATCAGTGGTGGAAATAATATTTCCACTGCAATAGTGGAAGTCCCAAAGGAAACTAAATCAATACGCAGATCACATATGGTCCTACTGTCACCAATAGATGTAGGATGAGGAATGCTGATTTGTCAAGAAGATTATGTGTGATTGCAGGTAAATCTGCAGTAAACTGTAACAAGTTCCCTTGCCCCCACCGTACAGCTTCCAGGTGAGTTTAGTAGATGAGCCTGACATCTGCTGATAGCTTCTTCCTTCCAGCAATGTAATTCTTTCATGTTCTTGTTATAGGTGGTCTTTCCATTGATGTTATGATTTTTCTCTTGAAATATGGTACTATCTAAAACTTTTAATGATACACAGTAATGATGATTGTTTTGTAATCCAGTATATTTTTTAAATGGCAGTTAATAATTTTATAGATGTGCAACCTGGATATCACTACACTTGTTCTGGAAGGGGAAAATACAAAGTAAAAGTTCTCAGTACTTTTTGTGAAACTGTAGCACAGCTGGAATGCCAGATGAAACAATTTCAGAAACATCACATATTACCATGGTAGCAGAGTGCTTTTTTTAGGGCATTAAATGAACACCTCTAATACTGCATATACCATTATCTTATTATTTCTCTGGAGAATTAAATACTCACTGTGATGTATATTTCTTTAACTATAGTTCTGCATGTGTATGCTAGAGAAAACAATTTCAAGACTCATATTCAAACAGCTCTTCAGTCAGAAAGCGGTGATCTTTATGATGCTTTTTCATTCCTGTGCAAAAGGTGGTTTTCATATTTTTGGACCAGATGAGCACTTTCTTTTTTCCCAGAGGACTTTTGCCTTGGTGAAAATGACATTCTGAGCCTTAAGAACTCACGTAATTTCAGGTAGCGTTTCTGAATCTAGGCTCTGACTGTCCTGAAGTTAAAAAACAAGAATATATTACAAGCTGTGATATTTGAAGGGTCCTAAGAAAATATTGCCCTTATCTGTAGAGATGTCACATTGCTGAAGAATTGAAGTTTTGTCCAATTGAGACACGTTATCCTGGCACTCAGAAATGCACTTTTAGCTAACTAGACATGAGATGAAATGCTACTTGTGAATGCTGCTGTGTGAAGATTTTCTAGCAGTGAAAAACCCAGCACTTCTATCAGTGGACCTAGCTAACTAACTGCAGTTGCATGCTTTCTTGTAGGGCTCAGTTTTTGAAAGTGTAAGGCTCAGTCATTTGGGAACTGGCCCTGGGGGTGATTTTTGCTCTGAAGAGAGCAAATTCTATACAGACCCATGTTTCTATCTGACTTCTTGGTTAGAAACTTGAAGTTTCTGGCTCCCCAAAACTGTCATGTGTGTGCTGGAAAGATAATCAGTGTCTCAGAAGTATGGTGTTTTTCGAATGTGAAACAGCAGAGTTTTGCTCTATGGGATGCTGCTATTAACAGATATCTATCTACATCCACCCTGAAGCTACCTACATACATGCTAGTATTATGTCACTGTTTCCAAAGAAGTCATTCTGCTGTTCTAACTATTCGTCTAAGGTGTTGGATTTTTGGGTGTTTCTGGGTAGCTGATTTGCACTTGGAATTAGTCTGGGTTGGGAAATGCATCTGCCTGTTTGTTGTCTGTAGGATACGTTCTCTAGCAAAATGGCAAGTGTGAGCTCATCTGCTTCCAACATATTTGCACAGAAGCAAAGCTGGTGCCTATGTTCTCCGAAATGATAGTACTAAGAATTAGCATTAATTGAAAAAGACAGGTTTTACTCTTACTGTGAGAGAAATGGATGGCTGAAATGGGTTGAAAAATGGATGTGCTTACAAATTATTCCTTCTCATATATGTGTAGGAAGAAAGGCAAGATGTGAAGGCCAGGCTGGATGAGGCTCTGAGCAACCTGACCTAGTCAGGGATGTCCCTGCTCCTTGCAGGGGGGTTGGACTAGATGACCTTTGAAGGTCCCTTCCAACCCTAACCATTCTATGATTCTATGATTCTATGAATGAGGGTGGAGAACAGCTTTACGAGGTATCTTCTTATGAAATTTGGAAACTCAAGTGGATTTCAGTTTACACTCTTTCAAGATATAATCCTCTCAGTACTAAATCCAGACCAGATGCTCATTTCAGGAGAGCAGAGTTTCTGTTTCTTTTAATTAATTCTCTTCAGCTCCTCCTTTCGAAGCCTGAAGCCTTGCTAGTCTTCTCAAGAGAATCCGCTAAGTTTGTACCTTGAAGGAGAGAATAAGGTTACTTTCTGGCTCTTGTTCTGTGAACACGTTGCTTCTGCAGAGCTCTGCTGACTCTTTGTACCTTGAATTTTTAATTTTTATAATTATCCCTCAAATTCTTCCTATCTTCTAAGACTTTAAGAGACAAAATTGTCTACACTTAATTTCAGAAAGTTGTAACTGAGAAGCATATTTACATACCCTGGAAAAGATTCATGACTTCCAGCAGTGCAGCAGTGTGTGGTCAGTGAGGGAGGAGAGAATCTGCTAATGCAGAACCAACAGTTGTGATATAAACACCATTTATTTCCTCATGTAGCCACAAACCCACCAATTTGCAATAAAATTGCAGTATTTGTGGTCAATATGGATTGGATATTTCTGTCTTTAGGTAACCAGTTTCCTGAAGAGATGTGTCTGTTTGCAAGATAAAGCGTACTATCTAAAATAATCTAATGGTATTTATAGGTGTTCATTTATTGAACAGAAGGGGAAAGCAGTTAGAACTAAATCACCTCAGTTGAGTTTGAAAACACATTGGCCCAAATTTAACCTTCCATCTTTATATATATGGAGGCTAATGAGGAAGGCACTCAACTGTACCTGAAGGTCAGATTCAGATTGGTTTTAACTGCAAAGGCAGTGAGGTAATAAATATTAATGCAATGCAGCCTTTGCTTGAATTTCACTGAGGAAAATGTTTAACATAATTTAAATGTCAAATATCAAAGCATTTTTCTTTTTTTCCTCCTGTCTTCTTTTGGTTTTGTTTTTTTTTTTTTTGTATCCACAAAGATTGCAAAGCCTAAGGCTTAATTTCAGAGAGGTTATTGGTTGCACATTTCTGATTTTTCATGGGATAATTTTTCACTGGGCTAATTTTAACAAGAATGTAGAATGCAGACCTGGAGGATCAAAGAAAGGTCTTATTGTAAATTTACAGTTCACTGACAGTTTCTGGTATTAACTTATTCAGCTTATGGTAGTTCAGGTTAGACAAAGCACTTCCCTGTATATAGGCTCTTAAGAGTTAAAACATGCATTAAAATACTGGCTTTAAGTAGTATGGAAAAAAAAAAATGCTCTTGGTATTTGTATCAGCAATTTTCGATTGTAAGTTGTTATTCATTGTTTCCCACATTAGATCAATGTTTATGATAAAATTCCAAAATTACGGACATCATTGGAAGTGGACGTCATTCACTCTGAACTTCTCAGTCCAATGCACCTCATATGAGGCTTTGATCAGAGAAAGCAGTTATAATTGCTTGGCTATGTAAACTTTTCCTGCTATCCTAAGAATTTGTCACAATTTTCTAGTCATACTCAGCATTAATACAATTTGTTGTCTTTAATTATACTCCAAACTGATTTCATGCAGGCAGCAACAAAGCATAATTGTTCTACCTTATTAATATAATTGCCTCACTTGTGTCATCTGTAAAATAAATGTAGGCATATTTGCCCAGTTTTTAAAATGTCTGGAGATCCTTGGTTGCAAGATGCAATATGATTTTGAATTATGTTGGCTAGCTTTAAAATTATTCTCAGCCATCCCATTGGGTTTTATTACTACAAGGACAGATATAAAATACAGCACCTAACAACTTTTTTATTTACTAGACTCTTTACACTACCTACCGACCCATTGCTTTATTTTGAGTTGGTTTTTTTGTTGTTTATGTTCAGTGTAAGTATATAATCACATTAAAAATGGGTCTTATGCCTATTATTTTCCATCTCAGCCCAATCATAACATCTCAAATCTTTGACTTGAGCAGTGACAGAGTGTGCTGCAGAAGACATATTCAGTTGGGGCTGTCCAGCCTGGAGAAGAGAAGGCTCCAGGGAGACCTTATAGCGGCCTTAGAGCACCTAAAGGGGGCTTACAGGAAATACGAGGAGAGACTCTTCGGTAGGACCTGTTGTGACAGGACTATGGGTAATGGTTTCAAAATAGAGGGAGGTAGATTCAGATTAGATATTAGGAAAAAATTTTTCACAATGAAGGTGGTAGAACCCTGGAATAGATTGCCCAGAGAGGTGGTGGATGCCCCATTCCTGGAAACATTCAAGGCCAGCTTGGATGAGGCTCTGAGCAACCTGATCTAGTTGGGGATGTCCCTGCTCCTTGCAGGGGGGTTGGACTAGATGACCTTTGAAGGTCCCTTCCAACCCTAACCATTCAATGATTCTATGATCTTTCTGTAAACTGGATGCATTTTTATGTTCACATCCAATGCTGATGAGCTCCATTGTATCCCATGTAGAGCGCAGAAGACTTGTAAAATTATCTCTAAGTATTCAAGAACACTTGGTAATCTAACCAGCAGCACAGTCTAGCCATTTAGTGCCATAAAAAGAATTAATCTCCTTAAGTCAAAGAAAATTTGTCATTTTTAGGGTCTATGAAGAGGTCATTTTGCTGAACCAGGTTCACCTATAACTAGAAGTTTGATTTTAGTATTAAGACTGAATGTTGATCGCTAGGATATGCAGCTACAAAGGAAAATTAATAAAGAACAGCTTTCAAAGGCTGGAGTGACGCATTTAAATCTCAGGAGGGGAAAAATATGTGTGTATGTACACACAGTAATTATATACTGGCTGTATACAATTAAAAATTAAGTAGTATAAAGTAGGTGAGATCTTTTTCAATATATACTTAATATATAATAAATGTGATTTCAGTAAAGTGGAATTTCATTTGCACATAAAAATCAGTTAGCTTGTATTTTCATTTAAAGTTCTAGAAAATATTTGAAATGAGAACACCTCCATGAATTTTGGTTGGGCTATGTTTTTGCTTCCGAAGATTTAAGTGAAATTTAATGTATGCTAAGCCATGGTTCTATACAGAAGCATTGCAATTTCTAATGATTTTGTATGCACAAATCATGCACTTTGTACGTGGCTCCATTGCAAATCAACAACAACAAATCTCATATTCAATGCGATTCCAGCTGATAAGTGATCAACATGCAGTTACACAGCCCAGCCCATATTTAGGAATGCGGCCTTGAGTGAAAATCGGTGTGAAAAGTTGCTGATAGATAGACTACTGGAGTTCAAAGCTTAAAGTCTTCCCAATTAACATGTTAAAATAAAATCATAGGTGTTTCCAAACCAGTCATTTGGTCCAACGTGTTTACAATAGCTTGCAGTATAATTCTGATTTCCTCTTACTGTTCAATTAATGTTCACAAATCGTGATACCAGACACTGAGCCAGTAACACATGACTGCTTGGTTACTTTATCTGAAGGGATCTTTCCCAGTAGTTCTTTTTAAAAAAAAATGTTATCCTCATTAGTTTCTGGGATTTTTTTTTATCCTCATTAGTGCTGTCTTTTTTTTTTTATATTACCACTGATCTTCTCTCCTTTCCATTTATTCCTCTTATGATTTTACATCCAGTCTTCCAGATTCCTTCCTAGGAACAAGCAATCATCAGTGTAGAACTTTTCCTGCTTTACAATTTCCTTCTTTCCCACTTACTTTCTTTCCTCCCTTTTTATTGTTAACTGCACTTTTTTTTTTGTTCTGCTTTCTGATCTCACTTCTTGCCTCTTCCCAGCCATCATTTTAATGGCATAATCAAAGTCCTCAGAAATACACAGTGTCAGCCCTTGGCTGTACCGTGACTTCCTAATGCTTCTCCAGGATGAAGTGCACCCTGTGTTCCTCATTGACTTTTTTGACAGTGCTTGCTTTTTCTCTCTCTCCCTTACTTCAGCATCCATAGAGGGAACAGACGGTTGCCTATAAATGAGGTTTAAGAACACAGTCATTGAATAATGAACACCAAATGTCTGAAGTCATCAGTATAAAGAAACATTTGCAAATGACATTGATGCTGAAATGTGTTTTCATAAACTATGAATAAGACAATTATGAATAACAATGAGTCACGTCATGGGTGATTCACTGACAGAAAGAAGGCCTGCAGATTTTAATCATTCTTCACAAATATGTTCTACAGACCATATTTCTGACTTGTGATTAGCAAGGTAATTTTAGCTTTCTCTGAAACTTGAAAAAATGGAAACTAATCTGGAAAGATGTGTCTGCCTCAGTTTAGAATTCCTGTCTAATGTTCTGGGAAGTTTTAAAAGGGTTTTCTCCTGCCAAAACAATGTGAAGTGGTTTAAGAGTGAAAAAAGAGCTAAAGAATTTGAGAGTAAAAAAGAATCAAACCCTTTTCCCTGCATCCTCTGAATACCTTGTGTCTGTAATATACCAGTGCCATTTGAATTATCTGCAGTCATGTGTTTATCTTTTTTAGTGCAATTTTTTGACCTGGCCATGTAATTGGCTCTTTAAGTAGTAATTTCCCCTAGTGGTCTCCAGAATGTCCTGCTATACCCCCTCAAGCTCGTTACCACTAACCCCTTTTCCAGTCATACAATTCCTCTAGCATTTTTTAAAAGAACATGACAATCAATTCAGAACATCTGTTTAATCTATACTAACTCTGTTTTTTCCACCTTTTAAGAGCCTTTCCTTGAAATCTCATTTTAAAGCTATGATTTTCTCTGTAGTTCATTATAATTCTGGGTTATGATGCCTTTCTGATGGAAAATATAAATAACACATTCATTTATATATAATATAAATGTCTACTCAGAAGTAGACATTTGAAATATCTACAGAGATTTCAACTTAACTTCATAAACCTGAGAGCTCCTAATGTAAATGTGTATTGGTACAAGTACTCCTTATATATGTTATTTGTTGAAGAATTTGTGGAAGTAAAGGCACACTTTGGAGTAACATACTGCAAAACTGAACCCTTATTAGGTTCATATATAATAAAACCATTGTCAATTCTATATTAATGTAATGTGTGTAATCTTTTTATAGTATGCAGTCAGGAAATAATCTCAGTAGTTGATGAAGATCTTAGTTAAGTAGTTAGTTACAGGATATGAACTTATAAACATGGAAGAATTTACATCCGGCTCAGAAATATTAAACTATATTGTGAGTCTAGTAGTTTTTTCAAGGTCCATAGGTACAATGTTTTATAGTAAAAATAGAACTTGAGTGATGGAGACATACAATATCTGTTTACAGAGCCTCAGAGCTGTGTATATTTACAAATTATATTTATATACCCCTCTATTTACTTATCAGTAATGATGTAAATATGTAGTAAGTAGGTTTGTACGCTGCCATGTATTATATGTTTGCATTAAAAAATTGCTAATTCAGTGGATGTACTCTTTACAGTATTGTCTTTCTCAGCTTTGCCTCTGTGCTACCTTCAATTACATAAGAAAGCTGGAGTCTCCACCCATTCTTTCATTACAGGGATGATCAGAGGGCTGGAGCACCTCTCCTATGAGGACAGGCTGAGAGAGTTGGGGCTTCTCAGCCTGGAGAAGAGGAGGCTTCAGGGAGACCTTATAGCGGCCTTCCAGTATCTAAAGAGGGCCTACAGGAGAGATGAGGAGAGACTCTTCAGCAGGACCTGTTGCAGTAGGACAAGGGGTAATGGTTTTAAAATAGAAGGAAGTAGATTCAGATTAGATATTAGGAAAACCTTTTTTACACTGAGGGCGGTAGAACACTGGCCTGGGTTGCCCAGAGAGGTGGTGGACGCCCCATCCCTGGAAACATTCAAGGCCAGCTTGGACGGGGCTCTGAGCAACCTGATCCTCTCGGGGATGTCCCTGCTCCTTGCAGGGGGGTTGGACTAGATGACATTTTAAGGTCCCTTCCAACCCTAACTACTCTATGACTCTGCCAGTATAAAATGTTGGAAGATCATCAGCATCTCATAAGGATAACCAGCAGAGAGGCTGCAGGGAAAGAAAATGGGGAGTCCCATCGTGGTTGTCAAAACTACCAGATGTATTACTTTGCTGTCAGTAACGGGCGGAGGACAAGGCATGGGTTTTCAGCTGTTACCCTCACTTCTTGTTTCGTTTTTAGAGTCCCAGTCAGAAAAATGGAAGTGTAATTACAGCGAGCCACTTGAATGTGAGTAAATAAAAGCTGTAAAGCTGCTTGCTAGCAACTAGGTTTTAAAATGGCAAAATGGTGATTGTTAAAGGAGGGAGATATCTTTGAAGGAAGGCTTATTAAGGAAAGTACGTTCAAATACATTTAAAAAACTGTGAACTGTAAATTGAAAAAATGCATCTGAGAAATACTAGGAAAAAAAAGCTTTTTTTTTTTTGTCCAGTATATAAAAAAACCCGTTTTTTTTTTAAGAGAAGTCTGAAAAACAACATTAGCTAAATCTTTTCCTCATATTCCTGAGATTTTTTTTTCCTCTCTTATCTTTAGAGATTCAAAGATGTAATTGACTTTGTTCTTCTTTTATTATTTTTTTCATTTTTCATTTTTTACTTAATAGAGACATTTTGCATTCTTACAATTTCTTTTTATCATAAGTGTTTTGCTTGCAGAAAAACTTTTATATAGCAGCAAATAACAAATTATTGCAATGCTTCAGTGTGCAATTGGGTTCAATTTGTTCAGAGAATTATTGGATTTAATATAATCAGTGATGGGAACTACGTAAACCTGACCCACATACATGGTGATTGATCACGGAATGGTATTTTGTATTGTGTGTACATAGCAGTTGATCCTCTTTAAAAAGTAGAAATGGAGCTAGATATTGAAGGGACAGGGTAGATCAGAGGACTGGTAATGCAATCCAAGTCTTTTCACCTCCAGGTCACTGGTTCATTTCTATCTCAGGTTGGCAGTGACTAAAATTCATTACCATCTAAAGGCTGGTCAGTGGCCTATGTAAAATGAGTTGCTGATCTTAGTCAAGTTACTACTGAAAAGGTGTTCATATCACAAGAAACACTGTAACTGGCACCTTTTCTGATTGATAATCCTTTTAATGGGGCCAAGCACTCAATTGTCAGAGAGATGAGGCTTTCTTCCTAGCACACTCTAAAGGTTCATTTTTTTCTTCTTAACATTGGAGGTATTTCAATTTCACAGCAAATAAAAAAACTCTGTATGTAATGTTTTAGTGTTGTGTGTGTGACCTCTGGGCCGTGCTGCTACTTTCTTGGCTACTTCAACATGAGAGAAAAATACAAATGTACACTCATAGCTTATAGCCTTTAAGGAAATTCCTTAGGGAGGTAGAAAGGATGTTTAGGGCCTAATCCTGCAGTACTTTCCCACTTCATACTTTCCAGGTCCTCTGTGCTCCTACAAAATCCTGCAATGACTGAATCAGGGCTTTCTTTAACTGTTTTTTTTTTCCTTGTCTGCAGTTTTTGGACAAAAAGATACACTAATCTTCTTTCCAGCTTTGTCATGGTTTTTTTTTCCTGTTTCCTTTAGAAACATTTATCATTTTGTGTATTCTCCTAAAGCTTGTTCTGTGGGAGCTCTCTCCTTTTTTCTTCTTCTCCCCCGTCCCCTTCCCAACTGTAAAATTTGAGGTTGATTTGCTGAAGATATCATCTCTGCCACTTGCCGCTGAATTACATATTTCTGCTTTTTATTACTGTACATACATACAGAGGCACAGCCATGGTAGGGGAAAAGATGATAAGCTATATGGAGACAGCAAGGCAGCATGCTGATGTACTCAGGCCTGAATTCGTTTCACCAGCGTGTCTGGATATTACAGGACTGTAGGAGGCTTTAAGGATACTGCAAAAGCAGTGGGCTTTCCTCTCTTAGGGAGGAAAGTATCATGCACCATTTCATGTTTCTATACAGAATATTGTTGGCAGACTGTATCTTCTTTCCCTTCTCACAGGAAAAGTCGCGTTGAGAGTAGCACCTATCTGGAAGGTGGGTTACAGTGTTTGTAAATTACATTTTAATTCAGGTAATGAATGTTCAGCCAGTGGCTAAGGAAAGGTCTTGACTATCAGTCCCATGTATCAGCAGTTTTGAGAGTGCTTTAACTTGATATTCTAAACCTAAAAGGTATGTCCACTTTAAAGTTTTTTGTTTCTGCACTTTGTATAATCCTTTAATTATGTGATTAATCAAAGCAATAAGTAAATATGATGTTTTTTTTTTTTTAATCTGAACCATAAATGCAATTATTTTTTTTCTTGGAAGGTAGTGCTATTTTTTTCTGTCTTTTTTTTTTTCTTTTTCACTTTTCCTTTGAAAAAAACATCATCCTTCTTTATCATTCATTCTAGATTATATATTCACTAACTGGTACTTGAAGCATCACCTCCAGGATTCAGGGCTTCCAAAAAAGAATTCCTGTGCCAAGGTCCTGAATACATATTTAGATACTTGGTTTACAATATCTGAGTTTCAGGAATACCGAACTTCTCTATTTTTCAGCACTATTTAAAAATTGACTATTTAAAATCCAGAGCGACACAGTATAGTAAGTAATAATACATATAGTGAGCAGTTTTTAGTGTTCCTCCCTGCAGAAGCATTGGAAATGTGCCTGTGCACAACGGATATAGGCGTTTGCTTCTGCCTGGCAGTTTGCCAAGGAATGATAAAATCAAAATTATTGTAGAATTTTGTGTTGTCTGTGCCAACTGGGAGGTAGATGTAGAGTAGATATTAGGAAAAAATTTTTTACACTGAGGGTGGTGGAACACTGGAACAGGTTGCCCAGAGAGGTGGTGGATGCCCCATCCATGGAAACATTCAGAGCCAGGTTGCATGAGGCTCTGAGCAACCTGATCTGGTCAGAGATGTCCCTGCTTCTTGCAGGGGGGTTGGACTAGATGACTTTAAAAGTCCCTTCCAACCCTAATGATTCTGTGATTCTATGATAAATATTTTGTTCTAAATATCTTCTCTGAATAGCTGTTTCACAGTTTCTTCAGCAGTAGCATTTCTGCTCAAAACCGTTGACTGCAGGACATACCATTCAAGTTAACATCTGCTTTGTAGGCTGCCATATACATTCTGGTAAATTTAGGCTGGGTAGTAATTGCAAGTAAAGATTTACAGTCAAGCCTAAACCACATAGATCTTGATACACTTCACTAATTACCTACAGTAGCTGTGTAATTCTCTTGGATAAAATTCGACCTTAAAGCATTTTCTTTATGATTAGCTAGAGAGGATTTGAAAACATTTCTTTAATTCAGGTTAAGAAAAGTTACATTTAGGGAATCATCTTTTTCTTTTTTCTATTTTGGAGAAAATTTAATCCAGCATTAGTATATTACTGACAGAGACAAGAAGAAAGCTCCTTCCAAAGGAGAAATTCCTTTTGTGGTGATCTCCCCCAGCTGTTTAAAATAGTTGTTCTTACGGCTTCCTCATAAAGGAAAACTGTTCTTGCAAAAATTTTTCTCTGCTCTAAACTTTTTTCCTTTTTATCAAATGTCTGTTGTTCCTTACTTGATACCGTACTCCTCTATTCTCACAGTACAAACAAAAATACAAGCATTAGATTTTCTCCTAATTCTTTTCTAAGTAACCCAGCAATTGTGTAGCTTTATTGTTCTGCACAATGTGGAAACATTTGCTCTCTGTCTTCAGTATGGGGAAGTAGACAGAAAAGATGTCATAGACAGAAAAGAAAAAAGGAAAAGCTGAATCATTCTTTCCACGGTTGACACTTGTACAGCCTTTAAGAAGAGGAAATGCTGCCTTTGATTCTTCCATTTGAAGCTGAGAGGGTAGTCCTCAGCACCTTGAGAGCCCCTCTGAGAGATTGACTTCTAAGAGAGCAGATTGCGGTACCAAGTTTTCCATATCTGATTCTGTACTTCTGTGACTTATTTAGCCACCCACCTGCTCTTTCCTTGGAATTATGCTCATAGCAACATTCATAAGTAGATTTTCCTCTACTAAATTATGGCATCAGCCGTATCCCCAGAGAATCAATGTGTTCTACTTCCCTACATCCCCAGGGAAAGTCTGCAGCCAACTGAGGGAGCTCTGCTGTTGTAGGAACTAGGGTCTAGAGCAACGTGGTTGGAAGCTGAGACCTACAAGTCTTCCTTGCTATTAAAACCAGGTTCATCCTTGATGACAGATAAAAGGGAAAGGTACCTCCAAAGAGAACTACAGGTGTCATTCTCCTAAACTGGTCAAGCAGAGTAAACCCAGACAAAGGGGAGAATAGTGGAGTTGATACTTACTGTTACTATTTTTTTCGTCGTGTTTCTTAAAGAGAGAAGAAAGTAGAAAGCAGAAATAGTAGAAAATGATGGATTGTGATGGTCTCTTACTATTGTGACATGCCAAGTAATGGCCTGCTATTGCTCCCAACTTTACTTCCAGCAGTTTTCCTTGTGTTTTACAAAATACTAAACTTAAAATATCGCATTGTGTATTGAATAAAAATGGAATTGGGCTTCAGATGGCTTTTCATTTCTGCAATCCTCAGGATAGTGGCTGCTCAAATATTGGAATTTAAATAATTTAAAAAACAAACAAACAAACAAACAAAAAAGCCATAGTAATTTGGAAATCCAGGCAGTGTCTTTTCAGGATTTATCTTACAAATTTCCAATACTGGAAAAATTTCAAAATGGTATCGCTGGAATAAGAGAATTCTCAGACTGCCAAAGCTGTGTGATGCTTATCTCTAACTCTGATGTTTTGTACAATATTATATCTTTATGTATCATTGAGGCTATCCTTTCTCATTTTGATTTTTTGGCATTAAAGCAAGTCCTAGATTTACTGTGTGCGGAATTTTCTCTGAATTTCTTATTCAAAGAATACTAAAAGTAGTACCTCTCAGAGATACTTTTTTTTTCCTCTTTTTTTTTTTCCCCATGTGATGAGAACATGGAAGTAAACATACTCAATATTTAGACTGAAAACACTATCCAATAACTCACACCTTCTACAGTATTTCTGTTAAATAAATAACAACTGGAAAAAATAATTGAGAATGTTTTTCATGGAATGCACTGAGAGGATGACCTAGATAATGTAATTTAATAAGTTTTCTCCATCTTTATTGTCACTAGTACCACTACTTAGAGGTCCTGGCAGCAGTAGGATAAACAAGTGAAAGCAAGACAAAAAAATCTTAACTATCTAACCATGAAAAAAGCTCAGAGTCCTCTGGAACGAAGCACACCCACAAGATAGATGGTAAGTGCATAAATGATTGCTGTGTATCTTTTCATATTGGTATTTGAACAGTGGGATAGAACCAAGAAAAGAAGAAACCTATAATAAATAAGAACTTTTGAAAGTAGAAAATATGTTTGGCTGTTAATTCTGACTAATAATTTTGAGTGCAAATGTAAAACTGATTTTATGTGGGTGCTGAAGAGATGTAAACTGCAGGTCTTAGCAAAACACTGAAAGCTAACTACCAATTAAAAAGCAATCAGCAATATATCATTGTAATGCTCAGCAATAAAATGTCTTAAATTCACTGTAGTCATTGATAATTCCTTTTTAGCACAACCTAATAAAGTCAGTACTTAGCTACTGGAACTCTTCCTGCTACGAAGTCATTCTCAGCAATCGTAGCTCCACAAAATTCATAGCACAAATTGATTAATGAACTCCCTTAATTTAACCAGCACACTCAAAATGAGAACAAAGCTCTGCAGTCATGGAAACATGTTTTGAAACATTTCTGAAAGCAGAGCATTGATGAAAAACATGTCTCTAATAGGAAAAAAAGAGCTGTATGAAGATAAGTGCTGTATTTATAAGGTAACTGAACAACACCCAGCATAGCACGGGTAACTGAACAACACCCAGCATAGCACAGTCATCATAGTCTATTGAATATCTGTAGCTTTTAGGGTGAAAAAAATTCTAATCAACTATTGGTTTGGAATACTCATTTTGGGTTTGTCCTGCTTCACTAATCTGGAACATGTTTCTTTGAAGTGCTGAGCATACCTGACTTGATTGTAAAGACTTCTGTTATACTAGACACCACAAAAAAGAAGCAACACACAAATTTCCTAGTACAGTAGCTCCCATTGGTGTTAATAGTAGGATCTAGTGTTGTGATGTTGAAAGAGAAAGTATTTTATCATAAAATCTTTGCTAAGACTTAAGGGACTTGTATTGTCACCTCATTTGTTTTAAGAAGAGTTGGTATCGTTATATAAAATATTAGAATAATTAATTGCCATGCAGAATTAATAACTCATTGTAAAATTTAAATATCTTGGCTTTTCTGCTTTTTTTTTTTTTTATTTCCAGAAAAGCCTCCTGACTGGCAGTACTCAAAACAAGCTGTTGATGTGTTTCCTGTCAGCGACAGTTTTCTGCCTTGCTGTAGTGACTACATTTGAAGGTTCAGAATGGAGCAGTGCAGGAAACACATTGCAAAAAAATAGATTAAAAAAATATATATATATATGCAGTTGCCCATTTGCTTGCAGGTTTTTCTTTTGTGGCTAAAGTGATAAAAAGGCACGTGAGCGTTTGTGGTATATATGTGATGGTAGAGGGAGAACAGCCTTGAGACGTTTTCATACGTGCATGGCAGATGTAGAAAAAATACCTATCGGAACCACAGTATGCAATTGTCCACAACTGTCTTGCCGTTCCCTAGTGACAGAACTGAGTAAGCACTTCTCGGTTTGAGATGACACTTAGGGTGGACTGGTCTTTATCCATTAAACTAGAGAGCTCTTCCAGGGTGAGAAATATGATAAGGCACTCAACAGCTAAGGGACCTTGCAGCCCTGCAGATGGTAAATCAAGGTTTGGTTTTCTTTGCCGAATAGGCATGTGATCTCTCTGTGCCTTCTGCCTGCAGTGTTAAGTCTGCAGGGGAAAATATGTGCAAGCCACAGTTGTACATAGGGGCAGCGTGTACAAAGTATGCTGTAGGCAAAGCTTTGAACTTAATATGTGTGGGTTGAGAGCTGGAGCCCATGGTGCTGGTTGTTGCCTCAGCAAATGCAGCTCTTTTCAATTAAGTTTATAAGCAAGTATAACCTCTTAGATGCTTAAAATATCCCAAGGAGTTTATCACTCCATGGTGGTACACTGGATACTGTGTTTTGACTGGATACTGTCCTTTCAATTCCTCTGCAATTGCCTTTTTTTTTTTTTATTCCTTTTTTTTTTTCTTCTTACTCCCTATTTGGTGCTTCAATACACAGTTGGATTTCTAGCATGATTGTGAAAATTTCTTTCTATTAAGTCACAGCTACCATAGAATTTCTTTGAGGATGTTTCAGGTAGTCCAACAGAAGAATAATAATTTTTGTTCATTCCGTATTTTTTGTCATCTGGACTTAACAGAGTAACACTTTCTTACCTTTTAATTTTTAAATTAAAGTTTTAAAATGAAAAACAAGTACCAGCTACAGCTATTATTTAATAATATCTTGGAAGAATTTGCAAGGTAAGATAATAATTAATCTGCTCAATCAATTAAATTCCTGGTCTGTTGGATGTGAAGAGCTTCATATTCTTCTGTTTCTCTACTTGGAAAGCACTGAAGAGAATGAAGTACAGCACCGTGTTTTATGGCCCTTGAGAGATACTGGCACAGTGTGGAGAGATTAAGATGTTTTATGCAAACCTGCTCTGACTAGTGGAT
This sequence comes from Chlamydotis macqueenii, assembly GCF_036417535.1. Classification (NCBI taxonomy): domain Eukaryota; kingdom Metazoa; phylum Chordata; class Aves; order Otidiformes; family Otididae; genus Chlamydotis; species Chlamydotis macqueenii. The sequence goes on from NC_141559.1 coordinate 29,538,217, forward strand.
ATGATGATGCTACGGTCATTGTTGTATCCACTTCTATATCTTATGAATTTCTTTTAAAAAAAGCCAGTGGTCACAGTTACAAATGGGAAAGACTCATTTTCTAAAGGGGCAAAACCAGGTCAGGTCATTTCTGTGAGTGTTCCTCTCTGACAAGGGAAAACACTGCCCTTCAAGCAGGTTTTTTTTTACAGCAATGGTCCTGTAAATTTGAGGCAGTAACAGGACCTGTGTGTTACAAGGGCTCAGGATTCCAAAGCCCAATGCCGCGCACCTCCATGGATGTGGCTGAAATAATAACCAGTTGGTCTGGAGGGCTGCCTGGCTCCCCAGGAGCCTGGACAAACCATGCAGAGCATGTTTTCCCTCTCAGCTGTCTGTTCTCCATTGCCCTGTGCAAGTTACGGGGCCAACAGGACATTACCTTCACGTGGTGGCAACAGTCAGGACTGAAGGTGTTTGTGCTGGATTTTTTTTTTTTTTGGTAAAAATATTAAATAAAAGATACCCAAAAGATACCCATTGTATAAGCTCTTACAGTCTGAGCCAGAGTAAAATAGTCAAAAAAGTTGGGGGAGAGGGGAGGGAGTTGGACTAGACATCCTGACCTTGCAACAGGCACAGCACTTTGTTTGAGCTTTGATACTGGTTTTCAAGGGCTTTTTTTTCTGAACCTTCAGTTGTTAAAAATTGGCCAGTCCACAGAAGCAAGGATTACTGCTTAGTTTTTGTTACGACTTTTTGCTTTTAGTGACAAAAGAGCTGGGGGGGATTGTTTTAAAGGTAATCCCTGAGCACTTATCTTTGGCCTCCAGACAGCACAGGCTGTTGCTGAGCAAGCAACCAGCTACGATGTGTAGAACGTATTCATTAGAAGCAGTGACAGGCTGCAGTTTAGCTCTGACCTCGTGATTAACAGTACAAAGGAAGGGGTTTGTGTGTGGGGGTGAAGTTTTAATCTCTACGCAGGAGTTGCTTGAGTAAATCCTGTTAGAAAGAAAAGGATCTGAGCACATGTGTTTCACCCATCATTCTGACCACATCCCCATTAAACAGCTTGTGTGAATGATGTCCAAACACAATGCTGGTAATTTTAAAACAAAATAATGTGTGTTGCACTACATTTCACACAAAATTGTGTTCAGAGATTTTATTTTTAGTTTGAAATGGCTTAGATATCATTTTAAAAGGATCTACGTTTACTGGGGATTAATAATTCAAATTCTTCTTTCCTACATTTAACCTTCTTTACCACTGAATTTTAAAAATTGTAGTGGAATGCCATGTGGGGGCAAAGGCAGTTGCTACAGGTGCTATAGCTTTAGCCCTTAATAAAAGTGGATTTTTTTCTTCAGAGATTTTTTTTGGAAGAGAACAATCAAGACAATAAAATGAAAAAAAAATAAACAATCTGAGCAATGCAGGATGCTGATGCCTTTTTCCCAAGACATAACTTTCAGCTTGTTCAACAGTGTTTTAATTCTATAGCTAAGACCAAAAGCCTGAGTCCTTTTCTTATATTTAAGTATTTTCCAGATTTTTTGCCTATTAGTAATAGTAGGAGTTTAATACTGGCAAATCTGCTACACAGTTACCTTATGACCATAATTTTGAATAATTAGTTATGGAATTTTGGAGTTCACTCATTTTACTTTTTTTTTTTTCCCTTTTATGTAGCAAAGTGTTGTTATAATGAATTTAATTAAGCAAAAATGGATGTTACCCTACAATGCTACAAAAGGTTGCTATGCACCAATAAATCATAATTAAGTGTATTTAGTGTAATAGTAGGAGTCATTCACAGTCAAGTTGCTCATAACAAATGTTAATTGTTTCCTTAAATGACAAGCCCTTCCAATTACAAAGAAAAAAAAAAAAACCAAAAGCCCAACTTTGCTAACCAACAGGATGTTTACATTACAAAGAATATGAGTGTTTAATTCATGAGCAGTTATTCAATATGGTGAAGAGGTACTATCTGGGGTGCCTGGAGGGGTTTGAATGTGCCTTGTTTTGTTGCAAAATGGTTGTTAGTTGTTTCGGTCAAGTGTAGTTGTGGTTAGGACAGTGGTGTCTGGTGAAATGTGAAGAAACTCCAGGAAAGCTTCATGGCTTAACTGTATAGGACAAAGCACTTTGAATATGGACTATGTGAGCTCTGCTCGTTGTGAGGTAAGAACTAAGACTTTTAGGGCTCAAATGCGTAATTTAGAAGCACGTAGTGAGCACCTGCGTGTGAAACAATGGGATTATTCGGATGTGTAAGTACCACGCTGTTGCAGCTTCAGTGAACCATATTTTTAAAAACAACCAAGATTTTGTTCTGTGCTGTTTGTGGTAGAGTCTGTGCTTACACACATGCCTTTAAACAATATTTTTGTACACATCAGAATGTTTATATAGAAGAACTGCCTGTCCTCTCTGTAAATGTGAGAAAGCCTTTTGTCAGAGAACGTACTTTTCTGCGTGTTTGGAGAACATGTACCGTATACTGGGGCATTGCCTTAGTGCAATGAAGGAAAATAACCCCTGCATCCCTAGTTTTCATTTTTCTGTGGAAGATGCTATGCCATAGCTCCTTCCCCCTCACCACCTCCTCTATGCATGCACACTTTTCTGAAGCCCAAAGGACTGATTGTTAGAGGCAAGAGGGGCGCAATTCTGCTTTCATGGCAGTTGGTCAAAACAGCGTCAGCATCTCTGATGGCATTGATTTAAACTTAGACTTTGGGGACCTGCATTAACAGAGGAGAAATGCTGTATGTGCAAGTGTTGCAAGGAAAAGAAATAAAGACATGAGAGTTCAATATTGTAACATTTGAATTCTTTTGAGTCCTATTTACACACAAGGTAAAATAAAGTCTTCAGTGTGGAACTCTGTCATTATTAAACTGAAGATGTAAAATTAGAATGATTTTATTTGTTTCTCCATTTGTTGGTATCAGTTCCTCCAGTCTTCACAACAAACAATTCTGGGAAAGAGGGATTAGAAGCAGCTGCAGGCCTCCCTGTGATCTGAAGGGCACAGTAGGAGTGAAAGGAATTTAAATATCATTCATTTTCTTTTCCTTTGCTCCTCTTCCCACTGCCTTCCCCATGCCATTCCGCATGGGAAACAATCAGTCATTCAGAGCCATGGACAATGACCCCCTACCTTTCGCAGCCCATATCCAAAAATCCTTTGGTAAAGCAGACCTGGACTCCAGCTAGCTCAGCACTGCTGGAAGTCACATTCTGAGCTGTCAGACACTGGGATTCATGAATCACAGGCTTGCACTGTACACCGAGTGCCTTCAATCAGTTGTCAGAAACACTGTCTGACCACTGTCTGAGCACTCTATATAGTTCTACTTTCGTTTTAATGCCTTTTCAGTTTTCACAATGAGCCTGTGGAACCTCACTGGAATCAAGTTCCTTCCTGATTAAAATGTCTTTTCTTTAAACCCAGTTTTGCAGCAGGGATGCCAGGCTGAAGGGCACAGCATGGCCAGGGTACACTTGTGGTGATTGATACAACTTCACTTCCTTGATGATTATCCTGCATAAATCTCAGTGGTATTTTCAGCCATGATGTAGATGCCCTTTACATCCATATAAATCTTCAGGGCAAGGAGAAAATTAGCCAAGTCCAGACATTGATCTTGTGAGGTAAATTGTACCTAGGCAGCAGGGGCTCCATTGATAAACAATGAAGCAATGCAGATAACTTACCAGCTTACTTTTAATCAATGCAGCTTCTCACAATGTATTATTCCAGCGATAGGTCTAAATCACTGCACACTATAAGAGTTGTTTTCAAAACCTTTTAATCTAATTGGAAAATCTTCCTTTCTACTGGTAATAAACACTCACTAAACTGTCTGCACCTAATTGAGCTGTAGTAATTTATATGAGTTCCCCACTGCTTTTTCTCCCTTTAATCAGGCAGACTGCTTTATGTCTTTAACTAATGAAACCTAAGAGTTCGCCAAGTAGATTTGATCAAATGTCACTACTGAATAAATCTTCATTAACACTGACATGTCCCACATCCTCCTCACGTCCCACTTCATCATTAACTCAGAGCAACATCATCATAGAAAGGTGATGGCCACAACTTTATTTACATATATAATCAAGCGGTAGTTGTCAATGTCACACCAAATATGAACATGAAAAAATAATTTATTGGAGCTTTTTGTTAGGGCTTAATAATAGTAACTGCAGTGATGATTTTTTTTTCCTAGAAAGGAGATCTCAGTATCCTAGACGTGCTAGAAATGCCACCAGCTGCCATGTACATTCAAAGAAAGTCTTCCCTCTTGTAATACCTATTCAGATCGTTCCTTCCTCTTGATTAATAAATATTCCTCCACACCTAGCAGTGCCTTTCAGAGGTACTGGGTCAGGTAGCAGGAACTGTGCAACATGTACGTTACCTAGCACAAACCATCTGATGGTATTGCTTGGATACTGACCTAAGCAGAAATTGTTGTTACTAAATAGAGCAGTAAAAGGTGGTACTCCCATGTCTGCTCAAGGAGACAATGAGTCAATTGCCTACAGTAGGCCAATATCAACCAGCATCACAGTTATGCCGGAAAGAGAAGCAAATGGGTCCTCTGTGATGCAAAACAAAACCTTGATGATGCAAGAAGTATTTATTTGAATCAATGAGAGGGGAATGTGAAATGTTTTAACAGAATTAGTGGCAGGCAAAGATACCGTAACATCTAAAGATGCCCATGGATGCCAAATAAAATGACAAAAATGTCATTTTTGGATTTTTCCCATTGACTGAGGTGACTTTTTTACACATTAGAAAATCGCAGGTGCCAAGGGAAATGCTCAGAATGTCAGTTGTAGGTATTTCAATATGCTTTCAGCATTAATGCTCCTTATAAAGTTGATTCTGTACTACCTTCCACTGGAACATCAGTGGGAATGAAGCCTTTAGAAAGTCTTTGTGTGGCTTGTCAACATTGCCCCCATAAGTGGTAAAAGACAAAAAAAAAGTTAGGAATGTGAATACTGGTATTTTTGTGGGGAGTACTGAAAGATGAGCTGGGAAATGCATATTGAAGTGGAGTTGGGGAACAGGGGCTGTGATGACAAAGACTTTAAGTTGGTAAACTGGAGAAGAGGCAGCCAAGGAGCAGCTCATGGTGGCCAGTAATAAGGCCAGATAGGTTGAAAAAGAAGATAATTTTGGCAGCGGATTTTGTCAGAGATCTGGTGTCTGGTAGGTAATGAAGGCAGGGCAAAGATGCTGGCAGACACGCATGCACCAACCTTCACATGCTTAGATTTGCAGAAAAAATAAGATGTGCTGTGATTTTGAAGACAAAGTACACATCTGACCTGGCTTGGCGTCTTCCTTGAAAACCTTCCTGAGCAATGGTTTTGCAGAGTGCATGCACTGATTGAATTGTACCTGTTAAACTCTCCAAATATTTTCTGTCTGCAGGAGCTACTGGTAATAGCTATCTCAACTGTCTGTGTGTGTTCATGAGTGAGCATGTAGTGTGTCTGAATCTAGCTTTCATAAACATGTGTGAGTGCCCTTCTAAGAAGCCCTCTTGTCCCTTCTACTGTCAACATTTTTTACTTGCATGGACTGACAATGATTGAAACAAATTGAGGAAAGAGGAGGCAGGACAAGCATCAATAAACCAATACTTTCATACCATGAAAAAAAAGTAGAGGAAAACTTGAGATGCAAGAGAGAGAGCGCATTTTTATTTTCTTTAGGCCTTTGTCTGCTATTTGCAACTTTTATCACTGTTCATCAAGGGATAACTATTCCTGAGGATAATATTAGCCTCTGGAATGTGTTTAACAATTGTCGTTTTGGCCTTTCATTCCAGACAAAATATATAAAATAAAGGTAAGTCATAGATTACTTTGGAGAATATCTGGAGCCTGGCCAGAATTTTGTTTGCCAGGGAAAGATTTTAGCTAGAGAGAGCTCTGTTCACTTGCATTCATGAGAGTTTTATATTGGGTAGTTCTAATGCCAGAAGACAAAAAGAAAAGTCATAGGATATTATTCATATTATTTTGATTATTTACATTCTATGTTTCTTTAATCATGAGAAATATCAGTTCTGTTGTACAAAAATACTCTGACACTGGAGGGAACATTGTGAAGATGAAATTACATTTGCTGAGTACACTTGGAAAGGCAGGAACAGGTACAGATTTAAAAAGAGAGATACCTGCTAATCAGGTGGTTAATACTATTCAAATTGTTGACTGAATTTAACACTTACTTATCTATCAAGTATATTCCAGAAGGGCTGGACATCTATCAAGCCTATTCCAAAAGTCCATGATTTTAACATGGAAATCATTTTGCCCTCATGTAGATACAGTGACTTGAGTTATTGAAAGCACTGTTGACTAGTGTTATATTTTAGCCTGGTATGCTGCATCTCTCAATAGCTAATGTTCCGTGTTGGCAAGAAAGGAAGCGGGTGGATCCTCTAATCAGAGCTGAGTAAGAATTGTTATGTGGTCTGTCAAAGAAAAAAAAATAATCACTTCCAGATCTGCTGAGCCATTCTATACCAACTATAGAAGTCCTACAGCTTTGGAAGGCTCCATGACTGGAAAACAGATGGTATAGATGTACCTAAGCTTCTGTGTGCATGTATATATGAGAAAGGATAGATAACTTTGTGTAATGACTCATGTTATAGCCCTGTGTTACACTTACTCCACTGTAAGAAAGGAAATTTCCTTGCCTTCAGATAGCTGGTATACCCTTACACGCCAGTTAAAAAAAAAGTGTCTATGTAGTTCCTGAGAAACAGACACTGCAGAATTCCATTCATACATAATTCATCTTTCTGAGCTATTATTTCATTTTTTAAAGAGGACACCCAGCATATCCATTAAAAAAATGCATATGATCCAATTGCCTGTCAGTCACTGCTTCTCTTTGTTTTCTTCTGGTTTAGCCTACTGAATGTGAAAAAGGTGCTCTGATAAACTTGAGTGTGCATGCAAACAGAATCAGGGAATAGAGCATGTTTTACAGCTTATGCTGTGCTACTGGAAACCTGGAACCTCTAAGTCAATGGCGCTGTTTTATTTCTTTTTCAATGATGTAAGAGAGAAAAGGATGAACTACAAGATGATCAAAAAGCATTTTTCCATTGCTGCTCCTTTATATTCTATCCTCTGTAATACAAATGCTATAATAAATCATACTTTCTGTTTGTTCCATGTCTTGGGGGTCAATGTTTAGCAACTCTATGGAACTGGCTTTTTTTCTGTTCTGTTTCAATGAAGTCCTGTGAATATTCTCCAGCCAGCTTATCTGATTGTTTGTTCAGCTCAGTTAAGCAAACCATACAAGTGTGCCTTAACTAAATTATCTGCTGCAAGTCTATACTGGTGTCATTCTAGTAGAGACTCATCCATCTGTTTAATTTTATTCCAGTTCTTGTATCTTTTTCCCAGTCGTTGTTCATGAAAACATAGTCATATGGTTCAAAACATAGTCATAAAAAGGAGCCTTAAACAGTTTCTCCCAGCAAGCATCTCTGATCTAAATGCCAAAACACTTTACATTCAAAGAAGAGGGTTTCCTCATCTAAAGTGAATTTATTAAAACATGCAGCATTCTTGGCCTTCAAGTAGCCCGTGTTCAAGTTAATAGAATGAAAGGATTACTAATTTAAGACACGCACATCTAATTACTGGCTATTTGCCCTAATTTTAAAGAGCTGGACATGAGATGTTACTAAAGCTCTGGTTTTGATCAAGAATAATTGTAACAAGCCATTCACTTCTTAATTTGACTTATTTAAATCTCAGACGCTAGGAATAAACTGTGGGCAGATTTCTTGGAAAGGAGAGCTGAATGGTGAGACAACGAAGACTGGAAAGAAGCAGAAACCAATTTCAAAAAGAATTATACAGCTACAAGTACTAACAACATATTTTATTTCTCTTGAGTTTCTGAACCACTCTGAGAATCCTATGCTAAATCTTTTGGGGGACTTAGTATGAGAACAAATTCCCAGCTGGCCTGTAAAACTGATGGCTTGAAAATTTACAACGGGCAGTCATTAGACAGTCCTCTAGGAGAGCAGAGCTTAGAGACAAGTATTCTGACAAGTATGAAAGAGCACTTCTCTTTGTTAAGGCGTATCATTAACCCAACAAGATACAGACAGGTAGGTGAAAATTTGCAGGCCATTTTTGCAACATATTCCACAGTTTTATTTTTCCTGTTGTTATGTCATGCCCTCAAGTCTGCTGAAATCAATAGGTTCCTTAACAGTCAAGACAATGAGTTTTCCTCTGGAAATCTCATGAATGATGAAATCATAAATTAATTTATTTTTAAGTATTATTTTTTTAATTTTTAATTTAATGTTTTAACAGGATCACTAGTGCTTTAAGTGGAGATCTGTATTATTTTCTCATGCTGTTCTGTATAATTACTCTACAATCCCCAGATACTAAACTTCTGCAGGGAAGACACTTACTGTAGCCAGTTTTCTATTTTTTATTACTATAGGAAGAGTATGTATCTTTTCACTTTGCTTTCCTTGGTAAATTGTGTATTATGCTCAAAACAATGCCATTAGGCTCTAAGCCGAAAATATGACTAATGGCATATGTTTCATATTAATGTAATTACAGAGGGGAATAGGACATCACACTGCAAAATCTAGCTTTGGACCAATAAACTGAAAAAATACTTACTGTACCAATTTACACTTAAAGTTATAAATATTGTTTGACATCTAAAATGAGGTTTTGTTACCGTTTGAAAGCTGATTATTTTTTTCCTTATTGCATCATATTTGTACACTTCTATTGCAGAAGATGAGCGAGTCCTCCTGTAATTAATAAGCATTAGCAATATCTTACAGTGGGACAAAGAAGCCCAGCTGCCAACTTCTCAGTGGGAAAACTACACTTCAGAGTGCATCGGTCTGTTGTCAGTGTGTGTTTTCTAAGGAAACTACATCTGCATAGGTACATATGAAATCCACATTTATATTGAGTGAAGGATTGAGTAGAAGATAGAGTGATGATACGATTGACAGATGTAAAGGCCTTTTCATTGTGAAAATTAGTGGTGTTAAAGGGATCTTCCATTTGCCAGAGAAAAGTCATAATAAGCTGGAAATTACAGGCAAGCTAGTCTGATTGAAAGGTAGCACCTATCTGTCACAGTAAGAGCAGCACAAGCTCCCCCTGCTACACAAAACCAGCACATTCCACCTCTTGCCTCTGTGAATCATGTATTTTAAAAATTATCATTAAAATACACACACATCAACAACGATTTCCCCACATGAAAATCAAAACGTCATCACAACACCAAATGAAAAGTGGAAAATTTACACACAATCCACCCCTAGTCCCTTTACCACAATTAGAACAACATAAATTCCGCACAATAATTTTGCTCTCTAGTAGAGTTCAGTCCATGTTTTGCCTGTTACCACTCCCAATTAGTGTGCTTGTCCCAGATTCCTCAGCCCGTGTTGGGCGCCAAAGGCTACAGTATGTAAAATTTCTGAATGAGCAGGGCCAGCTTGATTGGTAAATCCTCTAGTGTTTACTAACCAGGTAGCTCTTGCTAAATGTGTATCTCAGTGCTTGAAGGTCCCACCCATTGCTCTCAGTGCAGTTTTTAGCAGTCCATTGTATCGTTCAGTTTTCCCAGAGGCTGGTGCATGATAGGGAATGTGATATACCCACTCAATGATGTGCTCTTTGGCCCACATGTCTATGAGGTTGTTTCAGAAATGGGTCCTGTTGTCTGATTCGGTTCTTTCTGGTAAATTATTATATGATGTGGCCTCTTCAGCATGCATGACCTTCTCCTCTGATATCTTTGCCTTCTGGCCAGTCCATTATCACTTCTAAGATTCCTGGGTAATTGAGGTTTCCTGTTGATCAGTGCACCCCACTTACAATGTGTATAGGGGACCCTCCCTTTGAACATCCAGGCCAGCACTTGCAGGGTGCCAGGAGGAGCTGTACTTCACTACAAACCACTTTGATTGGTGCCCGCTTAGGACTAAGCTACACAGTCTCTCACTCACTCTCCCCACCTTCTGAGGGAACGTGGGAGAGAGAATATAACAAAAAGCTCGAGGTTTGATATACGGACAGGGAGAGATCATTCAAGTTACTATTGCGAGCAAACCAGACTCGACTTGGGGAAAACTATTTTGATTTATTAATAGTAAAACCAAAGAAGGATAATGAGAGAGAGGAAAAAAAAGATTCCCCCACCCCTCTCCTCTTCCTGGGCTTAACTTCACTCTGAATTACCTCCACCTCCTTCCCCCTTGAGTGGTACAGGAGAAAGAGGGTATGGGGATTGTGGTCAGTTCATCACATGTTGTTTTCTGCCACTCTTTCCTCCTTGGGGGAAGAACTCCTCACATTCTTCCCCTGCTCTAGCATGGGGTCACTCCTTCATGAACTGCTACAGCACAGGTCCTTTTCCACAAAGTGCCGTCTCTCAGGAACTGGCTGCCTCAGCACAGGCTCGCCATAGGCCACATCCTCCTTCAGGCATCCACCTGCTCCGATGCAGCATCCGCTGGATCTCTGCTCCTCTGTGGGCCTCCATGGGGTGCCTCCATGGGCTCTCTTCTCTTCTCTCGGCCAGGCAGGGCTGAGTTGGGCCCAGACAGCTGCCTGGTGGGAGGCCAGAGGGTGAGGGCCACGAGGGCCACAAGGTTCGCACCTCCTGAGCTTCTGCTTCTTTTTTATTTTTAATTTTTCTCTTCTTAAATACATTATCACAGAGATGTTATCACTGTTGCTAATTAGTTCAGCCCTGGCCAGCGGCAGGTCTGCCCTTGACCTGGCAAGGTCCACAGGATAAAGTGGAAACTTCTAGCAGCTGCTTACAGAAACTGCCACTGTCACCTACCACCCCCTCACTCCCCCACTATCTGTCCTTGGTCTTTCAATTGAAGGCTCAAGGTGCAATATGTCTCACATACCTTTAAATGTCTAAATAACAAACATCCTCAGTTGAGTTAATTGCCTAGACTGCTTTTACAGTCAATGGGGAGAAATGGGTGTTTTCAGCCACCGATTCACCTGACAGATTATCCTTAAATGAGATGAGTCATGCCTCAGAATTGCCTCTCCAAATGTCTAAATATAGTTGAGTCTTGCCCAAATGCATTCTATAAAATATGGTTCAGTCATGCTTGGGCAACTGGAGTCAGAGCTGGACTGATGGACAAATTCTCCAGCCCAACTGAGCCTCCAAGGCTGTTACTGAAGGAAGACCATCGGGCCTGCATGACCTTAAACCCCATGAACTAGTGGAGTTTGAGATCGTACACCCTCAAGTGCTCCCTTTGCTTTTTATAAAGTGTTTAAGAAAATCACCATGTCTTTTGTATCAACAAATCAATCAAGACCTGTCCAGATTTACCATACTCATAGATGTTGATGTCCTCTGTGTATATGTATAGTTAAGAAGAAAGAAACTTAGTACCAAATTATATATATCTATATATCATAAAAATTATAGAAGAGAACATAAATATAAAATCGAGAAAATTTACTAGGTAAGTGGAATGCTTCAATTTTTATGCTCCCATATTATATATCATTACAATTCTATCCAGCTGTTCATTCCTTGAAACTCAGTTAAAGTGCTATATTTAAAGATTTATGGACTAGTTATCTTACAAATATAGTATATAATTATCTGTGACTTACAGGCAGACTATGACAAAACTGAATCACTGTCATTTGTGTCTTGGAAGTAAAAGGTCAAGCTATATTTATATTTGCTTGAGTTCATGGTGTTCTGAGCACTTGAATTTGATAAAACGTGGTGCAATAATATTTTGTTAAAATCATAGAATACCCTGAAAATAAATGTCCGTGACCAGCTGTTCTTTGGGAATTGCAAGAATTCGCAATCAGCTGTGTATTTTTTTTTCTCTGAGTCCCCGTGTATCAATTTTGTGTCAGTTCCTGTGGATTCCTAGGTGTCATTAAAAGATAGATCTGTGTTATTATTTACAAACTTCATAAGTAAACTAAAAATATAGAAGTGGTTGGTTTGTTTTTTTTTCCCCTGCATAAAATGTAGCTGATGTTTTTGTTCCGTATAAATTCCGACAACAATAGGCATAATGTATCCTGATCCACAGTTCAGATTAATAAGTTGACAGTGTGGGAAATAAAAGGGCTTATCCTCTCATGTGTTGAGTTGCTGCCTTCTGACTTTCCTTCTTTTCTTTTTCCTTAGAGTTTAATATTTTTTCTTGTTGGTAGTTTTCTCTTGAGTTACTCGTGCAACCAACGTACACTCTCTTACATTTACATTAGTGCAATAGCAACAGCTCAGCAACTAAAGGTGGGTTATGCAGTGCATCTTAATGGAACAGGGCCCTGGATACACAGCAGCTGAACAGCACAAAACTGAATGAATCCCTGGTTACAGCTAGTGCCCAAGAAGATGCCAGTAATGCAGAAAATAACTAATCTGCCACATAAAGAAGACTCCTTTGGGAACTTTGAATATTTTTAATTTGGTTGAGCAGTCTTTTCTGGTCAAACTGGCAAAGAGGAAAGGAGGTCACACTGGACATGCTTTTGCACCATACACACAAACCTTTTCAGCTGGTCAGTTTTTATTTTGAATTGAATTAATGCCATGGAGTACATCTAGGTGGTTCTCATTCCCTTGCTCCTTTCTTCACGCACCTCCAGTCTTAAAATATCCTCAATCTCTTGCTGATTCTCAGCTTATGCATTAGGGTCTGAAATACAGGACTGTAACTGGAGAGATAAAAATAGCAATCCCCTGTCATTTACCAGCTTGGCGGGCCTCCCAGCCAGCCTTGCACAGATTGCTCTTCCTGCCTGTGCTTTGAGTGCATCTCATGCAGCAAATGGCATCAGGGCACCCTTGGCATAGCTTCACTTGGCTTCTATGGAGAAACACTTTTACTGACAGTGTGTGATGTGAATCAGAATCACGCTGTCTTATTTCAGGAGTGGCGTGGTTGGCCACAATTTTACTGACCCTTTGCTCTAATCATCCCTCTGCATCCTTTCTTTTCACTTCAACATGGTTTCTTGTCCCTTAGCATCAGAGACTGGGCCAGCTACCTGAAGTCATAGGTTTGCCCTCTCTCCAGGAATATATAGACACATGAACACTGCAGTCTTCTGGCCTCTTAAGACCCAGTGACACACACATATTCATCATCTTCCTTACCAAACAGATTTATCAAACAGTGACTGCTGCCATTGCCGCCTTGAATTTGCCCTTTCTTGGCATTCCCCCCGTACTTCTTCATAACTCCCTGCTGCCAGTCATTACTGCTGTCAGAGGCATCACAGCTGAATGAAGCATGAACCTAAACCTTGACACCTTTGTTATTAGAGGATAACTAGCAATAGCACCAGCTGCAGAAAGTTGTAGCTCCTTCCCTGCTTTTTGGAGGCATATCCCACTGTTCTGGAAACAACAGGAAACAAGTTTTCCGCTTCAGGAAAAACATGCAGCTGCATTCTTGCTTGTGGGACCACTGCCAGGCTCCAGCCTATGCTGCCACTAAGTACAACTTGCTCACAAAAGTCATTCAGGAGGTTGGTACACAAACACGCATGCACACAGACCAAAGACAGACAACCCTTTGAGCACCAATACATAAATACAATCCCAATGGTGTTGTCAGGATTTTTTTTCTAAAGTTTCTTCGAAGGCTATCACTAACCACAGAATGCTGGTCCACAGACGCTGCTGCTGAGGAGCTGCTCACAAATATCCCCTCAGTGCACTGCAGGCAATGTCCCATGTTGTGCTGGCTAAGTGGACAGCAGACACAGTGCAGTATGGCATGTAACATAAACAGCATGTCCCATGTGATTACGTGATCTTGCCAGATCTGAGTTTCATTTGTAACCGAAAAGTAATCCAGCGTTACTCACACCCTGTATTACTGATAATGGAATGACATAAAATTTTAATAATACTTCTTTCTTTTCCTTTTTCTATCACATTTGTGTAATACTTCTTATTATCTCACAAGAGCTTAATGAACTTTACAAGATTAATGGGTGGAAACCTTAGTTAGTGTAAATTTTTATCATTCAGCTGATGTAAAAAAGCTACTTTGCTACTGATCTTTGCTACTGTATCTGATCTAATCCATTTTAAGACACTGCATTTACTTCAGAGGCAAACACATAGCATTGACCAGAATTATGAATGATCTCTTCATGCAAGGCCATTTTAAAAGGCCCTTATAAAAAAAAGCAAAGTGCTGTTCTTATTCCTTGTAATTATTGTGGTTTAAGTGTAGGATCTCAGGAACTGTGAAGTTTCTCAGTTATGTATGTGAAAGTGTGATTACTTAATGTATACTGCCACAGAGGGATTCCTCCCGTTATTGCAGAATATGATGATGTGAGTGAAATAAGAGGATGACTGATGCAGAAGAGGAAGAGACATAGCTTGGGCAGTAAGCCTCTGTTCTTGAAAATAATTGTCGACAAGGTGGATTTTTGTCATTGGTGAGTAATGGCTCAGCACCTTGGCCTGTTTCCTAAAACCATTCAGCAGGCATCCCGGGAAATGTCTCTTTAATCCAAGTCTTTTCTTCTCATCTGCAGACTGCCTCAGGATAAGTCTCAGTTGGTTGTCCGTTTGGGGGCCCTCAGTAAAAGTGTTCCGTGTAGGGAGGCTTTGTGGAAGACAGATGGCTCTTATTACAGATCTTTGTGTTACAAATCGAGGGAACTGATCACATGACGGGGGGCCTTGCTCTCGCTTTCTCCTTTCAGGCAGGTGTTCTTCAGCGGAGGTGGGCTCTCAAGCTCCTTCTGCAGCCAAAAGCACAGAAAAGTTACAGGAAACATGCTGCTCCTTTGGAGTACCTGTGAGACACTCGGACCCAGTATTTTTGTCAGGATCACAGGGTAGTGGCTTGTCACTAAGGAGGTTAAGGTAAAATGAAGCAAAGGAAACTGCCAAGAGGACAAAAACTCTGCATCCATCCATCCATGCTGAGTTTGATAAATTCTCAGCAGTAGTTTAACCAGGAGAGAAATTGTTATCTATACTTCAGTCTCTCAAATGAAGAGAGTGGCTTTATAACAATATGCCGTATTTTGAAGCAGCTGTATTTTACCCCAATTCCACAAAGAGGGTTTTATGTAAGAAGGTAAGTGGAGTGCTGTTTAGCAAATAACATTTCTATGGAGCTACATTACTTACTAAACGATTACTCCACTTTTCTCTATTTTGTTGATTTTCCTTTTTTACTACTGGTTGTTCGATTAAAGTTAAAAAGACAAAATTACAGTGCCAAAATGCCGTGGTTCAGCTCATGACTGTGGCTCTGCAGCACAAAATGTTACTGATAACCTCAGAATCAATACATCCCTTGGATAACATGGCTTTCCAGATTTTAATCTAGTTGGATAGAGTCTTAATGTCTCTCTGTCTCTCCTTGCTGGTATTGATCGCAGCACATTTAGCCCCAGCAGATGGGAAATATGCTCACCACTTGTGGCTGATGTATGGTTATAAGGCATTATGGAAAAGGGCTAGGAGGCATAATGATAAAGATCAAATTGGGATTTTGTTGTTTGCCACCTTCTGTGTAGACTAAGTAGAATGATTTGTGAAGCAAACACAAAGTAAAGGTTGTTGCCAGGTCTGCGTCTGTTCTTGTCTTATAGCTCAGATGATACACTGGGAGCTACCATATAGCATAACTATATAATCAATATATGAAAATGCATTAAAGTCTGTTGTTGTTGTGAACATTTTTGCTCCTCTTTTGTATGTAGTTTTAAACCAGCTCACCAGCTCTGGACCTTAAAAATTTGAAGAATTTCAGAGCTTAATTGAAATGTTACAGCTTGGTCCTGTCTGTATCTGGTAATCTTGCCTACATTAGAGAGTATCAAATTTTCTCCTTTGTGCTATTCTTCTCCTTAAACCCTAGGCAATATATGCAACAATATAAGCTTTAGAACGTCATTCTCCTGTTTTGCCTAATCCCTAATTACTTCAACCTGTAGTAAAATGTGTCTATCTAATTATCTGATTACTCCTCTCCTGGGTCCAATACAGTCTGCAGGTCTGCAGTAATGTGGTTTGCAGGTCTGACTGACCTAGCGCACCTTCCATTTATTAGACTGCCCTTTAGCAAAGTTGGTCAAACCTCTTGTGTCTTTGAGGCACTGTTATTAATTTGAAGTCCATCAGACAAGGCTAGTTCTGAAACTTTAGCAGACTACAGGGAACTGTGAGAGTAAGGCTAGAGAATATTATCTAGACCTAGAAAGAGTCTGTCCAATTTACTAGGTAAATCTTAGGCTTTTAGGCTTTTTTTTTCAAAATATGTGGGCAATCTTATTCTGAATTCTCTGTTTTAATTGATTCTGTAAAATTAATGTACAAAGGAGAATGTACTGCTTGTTACTGTTATTGTAGCAATGTTGTACAGCTGTAAGGGGTTTCTTGGTACCTTTGGCTTTTATTCTCTTGTTCTTTTAGACTTTTATTTTTTAAAAAAATCTTGGTCCTAAAGCAAGAGCTCTACATTGCCCTTATTTTAATACCTTTCAGTAATAAATATAGTAACTGCATTTAAACCAGTTAAAATTGCTAAAAATGCATCAGGCCCTAACAGGAGTCTAAGCCTGTTCAGCTTAGGCTTGAGATCCTCTTTATAATGGATCAAATGAGTAGGGAAGTGATGTTTCCAAATGTCTCTCCAGTTTTATATTTGCACAATGAATTCCTTCGAGGACTATCATTATGTGCAGGAAGAGGTATGCCATGAAGATCCAACAGTTGAAATACTCCATGTACTAACAATGGTTAGTTTGCACAAGTGTGCAGAAGAGCTGCGATCTGTAGCGAATGAACACAGCTCGAGCCTGTTGAAATGTGCGAGGATTCAAAAGTGCACAGTTAAACTTGAAAGAATGGAAAAATATCTGTGCACTTCCTAATTTTCACCAGAAGAGGAAGTGGAAGTACCATCATGAGAAATACTGTTCCTACAATAGTTTTCAACTGTCTGAGAGTACAGTACAGCTTGTTGTGCACATCCACACTTCCAAAATTTACTGAAGCTTTGTGTAGAAAGCTTTTCTAAGCCTCCAAAGTGTGGATAATTTCTTATACACCATTCTCAATAGTATGCAGACCCAAACTGAAAGAGGAAAGAAGACTACAAAAAGGAACAATTAAAGGAGATTGTGAAAGCTAATAATTTTGTGTCATCTGCAAAATCGTTTGTTGTGGGAGCCAAAATATTTGCCTGATCAATTCAAATGAGTATGCTTAACATTTAAGAATCCAATTTAAATAAACAAGTGTCTAGTTCTCAGTGGATGTCTATATGATGTTTTTTATCACTACAGGGCCTTCTTAAATTCCCAGTCCAAATCAGACAATTAATATCTAAAATATTACTCTTCCAGTCTGTGTCAGGAAATACTTAGTCCTGTACAAAATACTACATTTCTGAGATGTTGTTTAAAAATCTTTTTCTTTTAATCAGAATTTCATCATAAAACCCAGATATTTTTTTTCATTAGGAAATTTGAAAAAATGGTACCCCAAAGCATTTCTGTAGACAACATTTCATCAAACTGAGATTTTAGTTTTTTTCCTTGTCTATCTTATTGTATTCTCCAGTCCAATTTTCTGATCAGCCCTACTCATTTTGGAAAGCAAATAAATGTGGGAAAACAACAAGTGTAAAATCAGAGACCATCTGAATCCTATCTAATACTGATAGTCCATCATACAGCAGTGTAGTACTAGGAATTACATAATAGGTTTGAAACTCAGGGCAGAGACGTTTTATAAGAGGTGAATCCCATATGACAAGAGTAACTGTTTCACTTCAAGCATTTTTCCTGCATTTGAAATGAATAGCTACTTACTTAGGGAAAGGAATAATACATTATTTATTCTCTAACATGATGCCACTGCCTGTGCAATGGAAACCTCTGACCAAATTGACAAAGGGAGCGGGAACAGTGGTGTAGGCACAGGCTAAGAGCATCATATTCATTACAAATTTAGACGGTAAGATAACACTCTCCCAATGAGAAAAGCTGCTGAGAAACCCTGGCCTTTATTAATAGGCCTCATGAGTCAATCTGCAGCAGTGATGTATCATGCTCATTTAGGTAAATGATGTGCTGTGAAAATGCATTATTTTAAAGAGCAAAAGAGTGGATTGAAACAAATATACACCATAAGGAAGCTGAAATCTCTCATAATGTATGCTGGTTTTCGGGTGGTCCCCATTTGCACGGCTGTTTAAGCAAGCACTCTAAATGGAAATGCACTTGACATTTTTGTGACTAGCTGTAATCAAACAGCATTAGAATTCAGCTGATCTCACAGAAGATGATTAAACAAATCTCTTGTTCATTCCCAGTTCCTTTTAATGGGAAAATGGAGGGAGAAGATATGTTGATGAAAATTATCCCAGATGGAAAACGGTGTCTTAAAATGAGCTTGGAGAGGAATTCCAAATTCCCCCTGTCCCCCCACCCTAGTGCAAGAACACTATCACTGTATTATGTTAATAACCACAGGAGCCAGCATTCGCCTATGATTATCAGGCACTCTTACAGAACAATACTCAGTGAAAAGCCTTGGGATTTAGCCTTACACTGACAGTATGCTGGGTGCTAGATGAGCGGAAAGTTACCACTGGTTTTCAGAGCTGCTTTATTCACACTTTTCATGCAGTAAGCATAAACTCTCTAGTACATGGCAGCACAGTTAGTTACTTGCTTTCTCAGTCAATAATATTTAAACCACTGTGTGCCTTTCAGCATCCGCAAAATTTGTTACTGCAGTATCTGAGTAACTTCTATATAGAGTCCATTTATCTGTTATAAAACACCAACTGGACTTCACAAACCCTCTGGACTTTCTAAAGGTTAAAAATCTAGGTGTTGGGCTACAGCAGTGCTTGGATTTCTTGTACAATACTTGGGAGATCTGTTTATTTTTCTGGGCATTCATTTTCTTCAGCGACTATTTTTGGTGCTGCTAATACCAGTGAGATCCCAGAGGGTGAATGTCATACTTGTTACACTGGGAAGGCGGTATGACAGAAGGAGGTTTTGCAGGGTTTTCTGAAGGTGGAGTTGATGTGCAACAAGTCTCCTCTGGGGCTGTGGCTGTAGCATCCCTGCAGCTGGCAGCACCTGGCTCCCTGCACCACTGCTGCCAGAGTACTGTCATCTGCCTTGTCCCAGAGGGTGGCAGCTGTCTCGGCAGCTCATGGGGAAAAATTCAGTGTGCACTGCAGAGAGACTGATCTGGTTTTTGTTGCACTGTTTAGGACCAAGACTTATTTCTGAATCGGTTAATGGCTGTGAGCTACATACACGTGTGTATGTGTGTGTGTCTGAGGGGGTTGAAGCGGGGGCTTGACATGCTCACAGATGTCAAAAACCAGAAAAACCACACAAGGGCAGTGGAAACTGCTAGCAAATTAGAGCTGGATGGGAACACATGAGGGCACAGTAACAAGGAACAGCTGCACATTTCCTTTACTTAGGAGAAATAATCCTCACCCTGTGCATACCAGGGTGCTTCTTTTGAAGCAAGGACTGAAGGAAGAGATTGGGATTCATAGGACCCAGCAGCAGTGGCTAAAGTCCCTATTGAAGCACCTGGAGAGTGGGGCCAAGTCCAGCCCTGAGGGGTTATAAATAGATGTGCTATGGGCTCACCCAGGGCTTGCACCCTGGTGAGAGCTATCATAGCTTCATTGGCAGGGAGTCTTGGTGCTTGGGTTCCCTGTGAGGCAGCTGGGAGGGTGGGAGTAGTTCCCTCAAAAACAAGGGGCTAAACAGATCTCAACAGAGCTGTGGTCTCTGGGAGGAAGGTGGGATGGGATTGGGCAACCCTTGAGGGCATGGTGGGCACTTACCAGGATGAAGCTGTGTCCTCCCCTCCACTCTAAATGAGGCAGTGAGGTGTGGGCTGCCCCATGACCCTGCAGGGTGGCCTTGCTCCTGCTGGGGTGGCAGTGGGGTGCTGTGCTGGCCACACGAGCCCCTGGCTGCATCCCCGTGGCTTTACCGCTCCTAGAAATGCCTGATATAATGCTGAATGTGCAAATTCAGCTCTGGCTGAATGTGGAAGTTGGTTATTTGTAAAGGCTATCTGAGGGCGAGAAGTGGGTCTTTCACCTGCCCCCTCCAGACCACGGTTTTCACAGGCCTTCAGGAGATCTCTGAGGTAACTGAATGTGCTGTCTTCCTGCCAAAGGCTCTCACTGAAAGAAAAGGACTTTGAAATCTGCCCTGCGAGCAGGTGAACAGGCCGTCGGCACAGCTACTTTCAGGGCTTGCGGCAAAAAGGAAAGTGTACGCTGTAACAGTAATCTTTTGCATTTATATGGCACGTGTCATCCCAGAAACTCTAAGCACCTAGCAAACTTTCACTCATTTTATATATATTCATTGCAGTTGGAATTTATGCTGGAAGATCCTCATCAAAAGTTCAATTGAAATCAGCTGAGTGTCGCATAGCCACAAGAGTCAGATCTGGTTACAGGTTTGGGGACCCTGATACCCAAATGCATAGACCTCCTCTGTGAAGCAAGTACTGAATATCTCATCATTCTTCATGTTGCTTTTGGGGAACCTGAGTTGCAGCATGTTCACAGAGCAAATCTCAATTTACACAGTGTCTGTAGCAGAACCGGGACCAGAATTTTTCATCTTTACTCTTCAGACTGTCGCTCCAGCTGCTCAAATTCTTTGTGCTTTATTTGGGTAAGGCATTTAGAAAAACATACATATACTTAATCTGATCTCTGGATTTTGCCCATGTTTGGAGGATCAGATCCTAATGTCCTTCTCCTCTGCTCTCCTGATGAGACTGCAATGGTCTCCTTAACTTTGCTAGGACTGAATGAACGTCAGTGAAGGCAGACAGTGGTCCTTTGATTATTAGTAAATATGTTACCTTCCCAAAAGGTTAGGAATCCATCAGGCAATTACACGGCTGGACAAGTTTGTATTATATGCCCAGCAGAAAACAATCCTTCCATGGGAGCTGTTCTGGTCCAGAGTATGCTTAGACAGTGTGGGCTTTGTAATGATTAAAATGGATCTGATGAAAAAAGCTTGCAGTGTATGCAATACCAGTTTTGACCAGTCTGACTTTATTTTGGGAAGGAAGCAACTGCTAAATGAAGTTACATGGAAGAAGAGAAGTAAGTGTATGTTTATATCAAGTCTTTTAGTAGAAGCTCAGATCATTTCCGTGTTGTCAGAGCCCAGATCTGTATGTTGAGTATCATTGTTTTGCAGTTGATGTGTATTTAAAAAAATGTATTTAAGCTAATATTTGAAAAAATGAAACATTATGTCAGTGTTAACTGATCCTTTTCTCCTAGATCAGTGTAGTCCTATTACAACCCTGAGAAGAGCTGAGGAAATTTCTTTTTCCATCTTCTACATATTTTGTACCTGCTATGTTTAAGAGTATAATCTATCCTTATCTGCTTCCCACTTCTGCCTTTTTTTTTGTTACAGAACTATTTCTTTCTAAAGACTTTTTTTCTGAAAAACAACTTTGTTGTCCAAGAAGTGCCACTTGATATAAAATCTAACATGCAACAGAACAACTTCCTCAGTAAGAGCCCTTTTTTGTTTATGTTAGAGGACCCTAACTATAC
Organism: Chlamydotis macqueenii; assembly: GCF_036417535.1. NCBI lineage: Eukaryota > Metazoa > Chordata > Aves > Otidiformes > Otididae > Chlamydotis > Chlamydotis macqueenii. The sequence continues at coordinate 29,559,900 of NC_141559.1, forward strand.
TGTGCACTGCAGCATGCAATGTGTCTTTCTACCTTTGAGTATCTGCTCTGTGTAATCTCTGTGAAGAAACCTAATAGTTTTCTGATAGTAACCTAACTTCTTCATTAATGAGCCTGTGGCTTGTCCTGGTTTATTCTTTTTCTTTCTTCTGCCAGTAAAGTCTTACCAATGAACTTATTGTTCCAAGATAGGTGGTTGTCTCTCTGAAACTAGTGTCATTACTACATTACCATATACTTCTTTCACTTTTGGGGTTTGGTATATGTGTTAGTATTAGAAGACCTGAGTTGCTTTGGCAAATAGTCACAGAGCCTAGAGATTTTAAGAGAAAAGTGTTACCATGCTTTGCAGAAACTGTGCTTATATTTGTACTGTTTGGTGTGTCGTGGAAGATTTGAGCTCCCTTGATGAGAAAGGGCTAAGATCCTTTTAACGTGAGGCAATGGGGAAATAGCATGGATTTTTGGAAGTTACCAGAAAGCAACTGAGGCAAAGCAATTTGTTTCCATGTGTTACTATTTTGCATACCAAAGCCTTCAAAAATATTGCGAAAAGGCAAAGAACACAGATAGATGATTATGATAGTTGTTACAAGAGTTTCCTCTCTGAAATGCTTTTAGAAATGTGGGTAGATTAAAGCTTTTCTTCCAAAATTCATTGTTTATTTCTTCTCCAAAGAGATTGACGACTTACCTAATTAAAAAATTGTTCTATATAGATATGCAAATTTTACCCTCTCTTTTTGGCTGGAAACTTTGAGGAGGTATAGGTTAGTTTAAGTCTGGGACAAAACTCCAGTTTGTGTGCTTCAGTGCAAAATCCTTTTTTTTACAGACTTTGCATCCTATATCAATCTGAGTATTTGAAAACATACATGTGAGATTTCTCCATATGTCCTTTATGTTACTTTTTGTGGAGTCTGATCTGAGACCAGATACAACATTAATAAACTCTTTTGGGGTTTTGGGCCTCTTTTCTCAAAGCATACTGCAGAACTCTCCCTTTCAGTAGCCCTGATAACCTTGTTCCCAGTGCTTCACTGAAGATGCAACTGCAATTTTTTTTTCAGCAAGGGTTCTTGAACTTGCCTGACACCAAGCAGAGTTTTGAGCAATGTCAATTTAATGATGATAACAGTGAAAAAGAAGACATCCAGCTCTTGAGGCTCCTGTCAGGAGAGAAGGATGTACTTGGCCACATACTGGGGGGACTTGAGAGAACAAAAGAAGCAAATAAAATTGTTTTCAAAATACATGTTGTACATTTGCACACCCATTAAAAGCCTTGTAGCCAGTTCATAGGATTCCTATGCACAAAGTTCACCCAACATATGATATTTAAAAGTACAACAGTATTTATTGCTCTATTATCATAGAATCATAGAATCATAGAATAGTTAGGGTTGGAAGGGACCTTCAAAGGTCATCTAGTCCAAACCCCCTGCAAGAAGCAGGGACATCCCCAACTAGATCAGGTTGCTCAGACCCTCATCCAGCCTGGCCTTGAACGTTTCCAGGGATGGGGCCTCCACCACATTTCTGGGCAACCTGTTCCAGTGTTCTATAACTCGCATCTTAAAAATTTTTTTCCTAATTTCTAATCTAAATCTACCCCCCTCTATTTTAAAACCATTACCCCTCGTCCTATTGCAACAGGCCCTTCTAAACAGCCTCTCCCCATCTTTCTTGTAGGCCCCCTTGAGGTACTGGAAGACCGCTATCAGGTCTCCCCGGAGCCTCCTCTTCTCCAGGCTGAACAGCCCCAATTCTCTCAGCCTGTCCTCATAGGAAAAGTGCTCCAGCCCTCTGAGCATCTTCATGGCCCTCCTCTGGACCTTCTCCAACTGGTCCATGTCCTTCTTGTGTTGGGGGCTCCAGAACTGGACACAGTACTCCAGCTGGGGTCTCACCAGGGCAGAGTAGAGGGGGAGAATCACCTCCCTCGACCTGCTGGCCACGCTCCTCTTGATGCAGCCCAGGATGCGGTTGGCCTTCTGGGCCGCGAGGGCGCATTGCCTGCTCATGTTGATCTTCTCATCCACCAGCACTCCCAAGTCCTTCTCCTCAGGGCTGCTCTCAATCCATTCCCAGCCCAGCCTGTATTTGTGCCTGGGATTGCCATGACCCAGGTGCAGCACCTTGCACTTGGCCTGGTTGAACTTCATGAGGTTGGCACAGGCCCACCTCTCCAGCCTGTCAAGGTCCCTCTGGATGGCATCCCTCCCTTCCAGCGTGTCGACGGCACCACACAACTTGGTGTCGTTGGCGAACTTGCTGAGGGTGCACTCTATCCCACTGTCCATGTCGCCGACAAAGATGTTGAACAGGGCCGGGCCCAGCACGGACCCCTGAGGGATGCCACTCGTGACCGGTCTCCACATGGACATTGAGCCGTTAACCACCACTCTCTGAGTGTGGCCTTCCAGCCAACTCCTTATCCACCGAGTGGTCTGTCCATCAAACCCACGTCTCTCTAGTTTAGAGAGAAGGATGTCATGCGGGACAGTGTCAAAAGCTTTGCACAAGTCCAGGTAGATGATGTCAGTTGCTCGTCCCTTGTCCACGGATGCCGTCACCCCGTCATAGAAGGCCACCAGATTGGTCAGGCACGATCTGCCCTTGGTGAAGCCATGTTGGCTGTCACCAACCACCTCCTTGCTCTCCATGTGCCTTAGCATGGTTTCCAGGAGAATCTGCTCCATGACCTTGCCAGGCACAGAGGTGAGGCTGACCAGCCTGTAGTTACCTGGGTCTTCCTTATTCCCCTTTTTAAAAATTGGGGTTATGTTCCCTCTCTTCCAGTCATCGGGGACCTCACCAGACCGCCACAACTTCTCAAATACGATAGCCAGTGGCTTGGCAACTTCATCCGCCAGTTCCCTCAGGACCCGCGGATGGATCTCATCAGGTCCTATGGACTTGTGCACCTTCAGGTTCCTCAGATGATCCCGAACCTGCTCTTTGAGTACAATGGGCAGTTCTTCATTCTCGCAGTCCCTGCTTGCACCTTCTACAGCTTGGGTGGTGGGACAGGAACTATTGTCGGTGAAGACTGAGGCAAAAAAGTCATTGAGAACCTCAGCCTTCTCCATGTCCTGGGTAACTAGGACACCAGTTCCCTTTCGGAGGGGGCCTACATTTTACCTGGACTTTCTTTTGTCCCCTATGTACCTATAAAAGCTCTTCTTGTTGCATTTTATAACCCTGGCCAGATTCAGTTCTGCCAGGGCTTTGGCCTTCCTTACCTTATCCCTGGCCACTCGCGCAGCCTCTTTGTAGTCCTCCCAGGCTACCTGTCCCCACTTCCACCCTCTATAGGCTTCCTCTTTCACTTTCAGTTGGTGCAGGAGCTCCTTGCTCATCCATGCCGGCCTCCTGGCCTTTTTGCCTAACTTGTTTTTCATTGGGATGCACCTCTGTTGAGCTTGGAGGAGGTGCTCCTTGAATATAGACCAATATAGCCTTGCATAAGCAGTTTCTAGCATAAGCAGTTACAGTTCCTTAGTGTAAGCAGTTACTAGCACATTATTTTCTCTTTATGAGAGTCTTACCACCCCCACTAAGCCGGAGACACCGCTGAGCAGAAGGATGATGATCAGCGGGCTCAGAGCAGAGAAGGGAGGTAGGCGCAGCACCTTCAGAGCGTCCCCTGTTGTTCATAGAGTGCTCTGGGTCCTTTCTCACTCCCTCTGCTCTGAGCCGCCTCTGTTTATACCCTCAGCAGATTCAGTGGCAGAGTACAGCGATTCCCAGGTAGCAGCAATGTACTGCTCAATAACAACCCTCCTAGCTCCCCTCTCCAAGGTCGCATTCTCACAGCTGTGTGCAGCTTGTAATCTCCCACAGTGGCCCTACACGGACCATCACTGAAATCCCTCACACAAGCCTACAGTGATTGGTAGTCCTCATGGGTGGTGGTTGTGCTACACTATGCCCTTTCATACAGTGCACTGGAAAAAACATGAGTTGATAATTTCCATATAGAAATCCCTGGACCATGCAAGGTTCGGGATCATCTGAGGAACCTAAAGGTGCACAAGTCCATAGGACCTGATGAGATCCATCCGCGGGTCCTGAGGGAACTGGCGGATGAAGTTGCCAAGCCACTGGCTATCATATTTGAGAAGTTGTGGCGGTCTGGTGAGGTCCCCGATGACTGGAAGAGAGGGAACATAACCCCCATTTTTAAAAAGGGGAATAAGGAAGACCCAGGTAACTACAGGCTGGTCAGCCTCACCTCTGTGCCTGGCAAGGTCATGGAGCAGATTCTCCTGGAAACCATGCTAAGGCACATGGAGAGCAAGGAGGTGGTTGGTGACAGCCAACACGGCTTCACCAAGGGCAGATCGTGCCTGACCAATCTGGTGGCCTTCTATGACAGGGTGATGGCATCGGTGGACAAGGGACGAGCAACTGACATCATCTACCCTGACTTGTGCAAAGCTTTTGACACTGTCCTGCATGACATCCTTCTCTCTAAACTAGAGAGACGTGGGTTTGATGGACGGACCACTCGGTGGATAAGGAGTTGGCTGGAAGGCCACACTCAGAGAGTGGTGGTTAACGGCTCAATGTCCATGGGGAGACCGGTCACAAGTGGTGTCCCTCAGGGGTCCGTGCTGGGCCCGGCCCTGTTCAACATCTTTGTCGGCGACATGGACAGTGGGATAGAGTGCACCCTCAGCAAGTTCGCCAACGACACCAAGTTGTGTGGTGCCGTCGACATGCTGGAAGGGAGGGATGCCATCCAGAGAGACCCTGACAGGCTGGAGAGGTGGGCCTGTGCCAACCTCATGAAGTTCAACCAGGCCAAGTGCAAGGTGCTGCACCTGGGTCATGGCAATCCCAGGCACAAATACAGGCTGGGCTGGGAATGGATTGAGAGCAGCCCTGAGGAGAAGGACTTGGGAGTGCTGGTGGATGAGAAGATCAACATGAGCAGGCAATGCGCCCTCGCGGCCCAGAAGGCCAACCGCATCCTGGGCTGCATCAAGAGGAGCGTGGCCAGCAGGTCGAGGGAGGTGATTCTTCCCCTCTACTCTGCCCTGGTGAGACCCCAGCTGGAGTACTGTGTCCAGTTCTGGAGCCCCCAACACAAGAAGGACATGGACCAGTTGGAGAAGGTCCAGAGGAGGGCCATGAAGATGCTCAGAGGGCTGGAGCACTTTTCCTATGAGGACAGGCTGAGAGAATTGGGGCTGTTCAGCCTGAAGAAGAGGAGGCTCCGGGGAGACCTGATAGCGGTCTTCCAGTACCTCAAGGGGGCCTACAAGAAAGATGGGAAAGGCTGTTTAGTAGGGCCTGTTGCAATAGGACGAGGGGTAATGGTTTTAAAATAGAGGGGGGTAGATTTAGATTAGAAATTAGGAAAAAATTTTTTAAGATGCGAGTTATAGAACACTGGAACAGGTTGCCCAGAAATGTGGTGGAGGCCCATTCCCTGGAAACGTTCAAGGCCAGGCTGGATGAGGGTCTGAGCATCCTGATCTAGTTGGGGATGTCCCTGCTCCTTGCAGGGGGTTTGGACTAGATGACCTTTGAAGGTCCCTTCCAGCCCTAACCATTCTATGATTCTATGATTCTATGATTGTGAAAGATAAAATGTGCATAACCAGAGAGGGCTGGAAAACTCATGCATCTGTCCAGTTTAAATCACCAATACTCTAAAAAAGCCAGTGGCATTACAGTAGTTGCCACAAGCTGTGAGAATGCCTATGGAATCTTTCTCCTTGAGATTTCCTCTTGAAATCTGGCATGATTCTGTACTGGCTGGAAGCTGCTTTTGCTTAATGGTTTAGATGCAAAGAGCTGGTGAAAAACTGTGCCTCTTGGTACTGAAGAAGGTTTGTTCCTCTAGTGGTTGAGGGTTTTGGTGTGCCACAATATGGAGGTGTGTTCTGCTTCTAATTGTGTGGCATCTATTATTTAGGAAAGGGAGAGCGCTGGACATTTAGGTTTTCTTTCTGAACCTCTTCTGTACGGTATAGTCCCTTCCAAAAAAAGGGAGTTGCATGGAGTGTCAAGATGAATGTTAATTAGCTGTCCTGTGAAGGGGATCAGTGTGAGGAGCAGCAGGTTAAGTTAGCAAGTCCATAAGTCTCCTGTGAAGCAACTTTGCTGGCATCATCACCTTCCAATGAGGGAACCCAAGTAGGGTCTCTCTGCAGAGGTGCTGAACTTGCAAAAAAGTTTCCCAGATTGTTAGTGTTTGCCAACAAATCTGTCTTGTTTTTGTAATTTAGTAACAGCTGCTGTCTTCATTATAATTTCTCTTATTGCAGGCCTTTATCTGAGTGATACTGCATAACAATTTGCTCTACAGCTCTGAAAAATATCTGTGCAAAGCAGAGCTCTAGATGGTAGTGGTTCATGTCAATTTTAAGACAGAAATAGCACTTTTAATTAAAGCAGACTTAGGAAGATTGCAGTACATACTAAATATCTACTAAAGGCATATTTTCTATTCAGGAAAAACCACTGTTCTGTTGCCAGTGTTTGAAATATCCTGATAGAGGGTGCTGATGCTTTATTTTAACATCTAAAAATGGGTCGGCTTCACTTGCCTTTGTTTTTAAACCTCACTAGGGTTTTTACGTTGACAACAAACCCTTAGGAAAAGGCTGGATTTTGCCCTTGTTTCATAACGAAGTATGTTAGGATCAAGTCCTGCAACAATGTTTTTTTTTTTTTTTTAAAAAAAAGATAATATTTGATGGGCCGCCCTTTTTAGGGAGCTGTTACAACTCAGTGTTTCTGTTAGGAATGAAATAGCCTGTAAATGTCATAGTCTGTGACTGAAGGGATCAGCAACTGAAGGAAGAAGCAGAGAGATGTAGAACATGAAGACATGCTGGTCTTAATATCCTTGGCCTCTAGTTTGGGAAGACAAAAAGGGAGAACAGAATACCCCTGTGGAAATACCTAGCCTGTGTTTTCTTAATTCATTGTAGGGAAAAATGGAAGTGAAAATTACTACAGATTGCATAAAAGAAAATATAGTGCCTGTTAGTTTCTTGTGCTGCTTTGAAGGAGGAGGAACAGCACTGCCTCTGAGAGGCTTCCAGATGGAATTTGATTCGGATACATGGTTTCATCTGGAGTGATCATGAATGCAAGGGAGGCACTGAGGTGGCCCAATCCATTAGGGAGGGCATGGCCAGTTTGTTTTTGCTGAGTGTAGCCAAAGGCTGAAGTTAGTATGAAGATCATGATCCTTTCTCATTCTAGTTCTCTCCTGCCAGTTTCTGCTCCGTATTTTCCTATGGTAACATAACGCCAGAGGTTTTATGTCCCTTTACTACAAGAAAAGTAAGGATTTGATTATAGACCTGTAGGTGGATACTGTGACTAGTCACTCCAGCAAGACAAGAAGCTACATAAATACTAAAAAAAGGCAAAACAAAACACTACACATACTTCCACCCCTGGGGAGGGGTTGAGGACATGAATGGGTGAACACATGACAGCTGTTAGTCGTGGTCACTTCATGAACTGCTGGAAAGCACTCAGGTGCTCCAGTGATGAGTGTGGACACAAGACCTTAATAGAAGAGAAAGGAGTAGAAAATTGAGAGTTGTTCTGCATTCCTATTATTCCTAGGCCTAAAATATAGATAGCTCACGAAAGTACATCCCTCAGTAAAGGTACAAACCATCTACAAACAATGAAACAAAACTGTCTTCCACTCTATTCTTAGGACTGAACATTTGCTTGTCACTCGCTGCTGCAATGAGTTGTGGCATAGATGCATCCACTGGGAAGTGTGATTATGAGGGTGACGCTTCTCCTATCAGCTTGCATTATCTTGATGATGTGCCCCACCAGGATGCATGTGAAGCTAGTTAATTTTCACACCTGAATCCACTGAGGCCAATGCAGCTTGCATTCAGATGGCAATGTGAGGAAGGGTATTAAGACTTGGGACTTTGAGGGGAGGTTTCTGCTGCTCTGCAAGTGCCTCTGCTACTAGAGAGGGTACTGCCTTGGGTCTTTGTTGTCAAAGATTGAGGAGAAAGAGACCAATTGAACATATAAGCAGTTGTGATGCTCTGTGGCACCAGTGATCAGCGTTATTATGAAGGCTGTGGTATTATCTTGGAGCTAGTGATATGTGAATATTAGATCTAGTTTGGCTGCAGTGTCAGTGTAAAAAAGTAAAACTTACAATATTTTTAATGATGTGAAGACTTTGAAAAATGTAGTTTCAGTGTGATCTGAAGTGATTTGTTTGTTCCTGAATCAGTGGCTGGTTTCTGTTCAGCTTAACAGGGAACTACAGAACATTGTACTTTGTAGGTGAGCTTATTCTCCTCTACGATCAGAAGATCAGTTTCTTCTCCAGTATCTGTAATGTCAAAGATCTGGAATGCATACTTTGGCTTGTCACTGGTGGTTAGGCAGCTCTGAAGGGAACTCAATTTCCTCTACCAAATGAAGTGGTGCAAAGTAATAATGGACTATGGATGCAAAGGCTAGTTCTGTGATAATTCGTAATTTATACGATCTGTTACAAATACTCCTCCTATACTGAAAAGTATAAGTGCAAGCTCCTTGCCTGTTTTGACAGGGTATTTGCTTGTGTTTGATACTCTTGTGGAAATGTTTTGGATATGTATGCCAGCTCTAATTGTTTGGATTTACTTGCACTAGTGTTATCACATTTCAACTAAGTTCTCTCTCATGCAGCTTTAGCTTCTGTGCTGTTTAAGGCAACAATTTGCTTGTATTTTTAATAGATATTTTTAAAAGCAAGGGATTCACCACGCTTAAAAAAAATGTTTCTTGTAAATGAACATATCTTGCAGCTGCTGATTAAAGACAGCAACAGCCTGAATTGAAAAAAAAATTCCTGAAATTAGAAAGATAAATCTCAACTTTAGAAAGACTTAACTAGTACAGCAAGCTATAGAAACCATAGACATAAGGGCAAGATTAACAAAGAAAATCACTAATTGCATTCTTTGCTATGTCTTAATGGGATGTGGAACTTCGGGAAATGCAAGACAGATGCTCTCCCAAAAGTTGAATAAACCACCAGTTTTAGATCATCAAAAAGACAGGTTGCTTTTGTTTTGTTTTCTTTTGTTTTTGAAAAAAAAAAAAAACAAAACCAAAACTAACCAAAATACTTTTGGCAGCAACGCTTCCTGGTTTGGAAAATGGAAATTATTCATGGACTTGGAACCATTGTCATCTGCTCAGATGCTTAGTATCCCAAAAAGGTCATTTCAGCAATTACGAATAGTCACTAATGAGTATTAGGGAGGGTATTCTATCTGAATCCTGTTGTGCTTTGGTATGCACTATTTAAGATTTATCTGATTTGATTGTAATGTGAAAGCTGCCCCTCCAAAATTGCAACAGGGAATTGTGGGAGGGGCATGGCTTATGTGTGAAGTCAGCAGAAACGCACTGTGCAAGCTTGGAAACTCCAGTTTCCAAGGAAAACCTCATACATGGACACAGATTGTCAAACAAATGGTGGTGAGACTCTTCATATGCCACAGTCTCTTGCCAATGCATGAAAAAGGGATAGAGAATCATAGAATGGTTAGAGTTGGAAGGGACCTTCAAAGGTCATCTAGTCCAACCCCCCTGCAAGAAGCAGGGACATCCCCAACTAGATCAGGTCGCTCAGAGTCTCATCCAACCTGGCCTTGAATGTTTCCAGGGATGGGGCTTCCACCACCTCTCTGGGCAACCTGTTCCAGTGTTCTACAACACTCACTGTAAAAAATGTTTTCCTAATATCCAATCTAAATCTACCCCCCTCTATTTTAAAACCATTGCTCCTTGTCCTATTGCAACAGGCCCTACTGAACAGCCTTTCCCCATCTTTCCTGTAGGCCCCCTTGAGGTACTGGAAGACCGCTATCAGGTCTCCCTGGAGCCTTCTCTTCTGCAGGCTGAACAGCCCCAGCTCTCTCAGCCTGTGCTCATAGGAGACGTGCTCCAGCCCTTTTATCATCTTCATGGCCCTCCTCTGGACCTTCTCCAACTGGTCCATGTCCTTGTGTTGGGGGCTCCAGAACTGGACACAGTACTCCAGGTGGGATCTCACCAGGGCAGAGTAGAGGGGCAGAATCACCTCCCTGGACCTGCTGGCCACGCTTCTCTTGATGCAGCCCAGGATGCGGTGGGCCTTCTGGGCCACAAGGGCACATTGCCTGCTCATCTGCTTCTCGGAAAGGGTAGTCAGGCACTGGAATGCACTGCCCAGGGAGGTGGTGGAGTCACCAACCATGGGGGTGTTCAAGAAACGTTTGGATGTTGTGTTGAGGGATATGATTTAGCTGAGAAGTATTGGTGATGGTTGGACTGGGTGATCTTTTAGGTCTTTTCCAATCTTGATAATAATTCTGTGAATTCTGTGAATTCTGTGAATTCATGTTGATCTTCTCATCCACCAGCACTCCCAAGTCCTTCTCCTCAGGGCTGCTCTCAATCCATTCCCAGCCCAGCCTGTATTTGTGCCTGGGATTGCCATGACCCAGGTGCAGCACCTTGCACTTGGCCTGGTTGAACTTCATGAGGTTGGCACAGGCCCACCTCTCCAGCCTGTCAAGGTCCCTCTGGATGGCATCCCTCCCTTCCAGCGTGTCGACGGCACCACACAGCTTGGTGTCATCGGCGAACTTGCTGAGGGTGCACTCCACCCTATTGTCCATGTCACCGACAAAGATGTTGAACAGGGCCGGGCCCAGCACGGACCCCTGAGGGATGCCACTCGTGACCGGTCTCCACATGGACATTGAGCCGTTAACCACCACTCTCTGAGTGTGGCCTTCCAGCCAACTCCTTATCCACCGAGTGGTCCATCCATCAAACCCATGTCTCTCTAGTTTAGAGAGAAGGATGTCATGCGGGACAGTGTCAAAAGCTTTGCACAAGTCCAGGTAGATGATGTCAGTTGCTCGTCCCTTGTCCACCGATGCCGTCACCCCATCATAGAAGGCCACCAAATTGGTCAGGCACGATCTGCCCTTGGTGAAGCCATGTTGGCTGTCACCAACCACCTCCTTGCTCTCCATGTGCCTTAGCATGGTTTCCAGGAGAATCTGCTCCATGACCTTGCCAGGCACAGAGGTGAGGCTGACCGGCCTGTAGTTACCTGGGTCTTCCTTATTCCCCTTTTTAAAAATGGGGGTTATGTTCCCTCTCTTCCAGTCATCGGGGACCTCACCAGACCGCCACAACTTCTCAAATACGATAGCCAGTGGCTTGGCAACTTCATCCGCCAGTTCCCTCAGGACCCGCGGATGGATCTCATCAGGTCCCATGGACTTGTGCACCTTCAAGTTCCTCAGATAATCCTGAACCTGCTCTTTGAGTACAATGGGCAGTTCTTCATTCTTGCAGTCCCTTCTTGCACCTTCTACAGCTTGTGTGGCGGGACAAGAGCCCTTATCGGTGAAGACTGAGGCAAAAAAAGTCATTGAGTACCTCAGTGGGTAACCAGGACACTGGTTTCCTTCCGGACGGGCCCTACATTCTCCTTGGACTTTCTTTTGTCCCCTACATACCTATAGAAGCTCTTCTTGTTGCTTTTTATATCCCTGGCCAGATTCAGTTCTGTCAAGGCTTTGGCCTTCCTCACCCGATCCCTGGCCACTCGCACAGCCTCTCTGTAGACCTCCCAGGCTACCTGTCTCCCTTTCCACCCTCTATAGGCTTCCTTCTTTACTTTCAGTTGGTGCAGGAGCTCCTTGCTCATCCACGCAGGCCTCCTGGCCTTTTTGCCTGACTTGTTCTTCATCGGGATGCACCTCTGTTGAGCTTGGAGGAGGTGCTCCTTGAATGTGGACCAACTTTCCTGGGCCGCTCTTCCCTCCAGGGCCGCCTCCCATGGCACTTTGCCCATCAGGTCCCTGAAGAGGCCGAAGTCCGCCTTCCTGAAGTCTAGGGCTGAGAGCTTGCCATGTAATTTCCTTGCTGCCCCGTGGATCTTGAACTCCACCATGTCATGGTCGCTGCAGCCAAGGCTGTCCTTTAGTTTCACATTCCCCACCAGTCCCTCCCTGTTGGTGAGCACAAGGTCGAGCATGGCACCCCTCCTTGTCGGCTCCACGCATTCCAGGAACCTCCTGGACTTCCTGTGCCCTGCCGTGTTATCTCTCCAACAGATGTCAGGGTGGTTGAAATCCCCCATGAGGACCAGGGCCTGTGACTGTGAGGCTGCTCCTATCTGGCTATAGAGAGCCTCGTCTGCTCTGTCCTCCTGGCCAGACGGCCTGTAACAGACCCCCACCGTAACGTCCCCTGTCCGTCCCCGTCCTCTAATCTTGACCCAGGAGATTAGCTCCTGGTTTTTTTATTTGGTTTTGGACATGGATAAGGATGCAGATTAATATCTTGAAGAAACATAATAATGTACAAAATAGATAAAAATGACATCACAAAATAATTTATTCCTTTCTGCCAGTGGTTCCTGGCTTGAATTCAGGCAACTGGACAATGAAAAGGAAACGTATCCTTGACTTTCCTCCTGCACTCAGGTACTGGTCAACAAAGTCTCCAACTGTAATACTGTGGACATTTTTAATGCAAATTCTTGTATGTTTGTCTCAAGAATTAGGAGATCATCCAAAATGTGGTTTAGGTGGCTTCACAGAAACCTTGTAGAAAAGCACTCTGGTGCTTTGTTGGATAGGACTAGCATACATTGAAATATTGCCACCCACCCAGTGTAGTCCAAAGACTTTGTTGTCAGTAGAGCCAACAGAAGGGATCACATTCCCTTATGTAGAGAGTATAGCCTGGCTGGCTCAACAGTATTTATTTGTGGCTGGAGCAAGGGGATTCACTGTCCTTGGACTGGAGTCTTTGTTGTAGAGAGCCCTGCCAGATACACAAAGCACTTTAAATATCTAAGCAGATGCCTCCTGGAAGCTCTGCCACCAGTGTCATCTGGGAATCTTGTTGCTTACCTCATGAAATCCAGACTTAGTGTATTTACTGTCTCTGAGAAATGTTGTACCTCCCTGAGATTCAGTGTCTGAGTTGCTGCATTTCCTAAAGGTTTGCTTTTTTTCCATCATCAATGGCTAATGCCATTTCACAAAATATTGATACTGCTCTGCCTTCCCTTTCTTCGTGCTCCTTTCTCTGTCAAATACCCCCATTCTTTCCTTTAAGTCTCTTCAGGTTCCAGCTTTTTCCTCATTCCTCCTTTGCCCTGTCTCATTAGGTATCCTTTACCCTTTGCACTTTTCAGGCTATTATTATTCACTTCAAAGACATTACTGAGTCCTGAGAAATGCATAATAGAGGGAAATTTATAGAGACGGAGAGGGAAACAGGATCTTTGGCTGGCTCTCTGCTTTTTTATTAACAAATACTCTGGTAATAAAGAATTCAAGGAGGCTTCATTAGGGTTTAAGAAGAGAACAGCATGAAAGCTAATTACCTGGAGCCAAGAATCTGTATTTTCCCTTCAGGAGTCCCATACTATGCTTTAAAGACAATCAATGGAGACTTGTCTGGCAAACATTCAATCTTTCCTTGAAATGTTCAGTGTAATTAGAGCCTCTCTAGTCTGCCATGAGAAGACAAATTGTTTGTGGACAGTTAGCAGTTGAGTACTGTAGTATGCCTTCAACCTTTATCATAATTATATTACCAATATTTGTGGAAATTTCGCAAACTGAGAAATGGGAACTTATTACTAAGCTAATTGCCTGGTAATGAATTGCTGCTGTTCATGGAGAAATACTCTGTTTATTTTTTTTCCCTTTCAGTTTCTTTAGGGCCTTCAGTACTCACAATGCAAATAAAAAAACAACTTAGAAGCTTTATATAAAAAGAATAATTTATCCCATTGTTAGGGCTAATTTTTGTTTCTAGTTGCATCTATGAATGACTGTGGAGGTCAAAAAAAAAAAAAGGTCAACTGAACTCTGGCCAAAATTAACTGGCTGGAGAGACACAGTGATGTCATCAATTTCACAGAAGCAGCTGTCAGCTGCTTATGGTAAAAAATTATTTTAGAGTTTTTATTTTCTGATACTTTGTTGATGTTTTAAAGCCATTACGCTTTTGTGCATCACCCTTGCCTGATAATTATAAGTCATAATGTGATTGCTATAATGCAAAGGCATACTGTAGCCTCAGTCCAGCAAATACGTGTATGTGAGTGGGATGGAGATGTGGTGGAAGAGTTGATTTGGGTTTAGTGAGCAGTAATAAATGCTTAAACATTTTTGGAGTGTCTCAGTAGTGATAATCCTTGTCACTGCAAGCCTTTGAAAAAAAGATAAAGAAGTTTTACTCAAACAGCCAGTTAATCATATTGAATAGGAAAATGAGCGGAGGGATGAGTCAGTTCTGTTTGCTTTGTCACCTTCAAAGCGGCCACTGTTTTATAACATTCAGTCATTACACAGTGTATGTGTGTGGAGTTTCAAGAATGATTTTCCATATAGAAGGCTGACCAGGTTCAGTGTCAGCTGCAGATGAAGTACTCAGTTGTCTGTAAGGGAGGATAGTTAGCATACTAAGAGAAAAAGAAAGCCTATCTCTAGGCCAAGTTGACCGGGAAGTTTTGGATGAGGTGCCAAACATGCAAACTGCAATTCAGCTGCCTCCTGCCAAAGGCAAGGGGAAATATGGTTTAAAAATTGCAGGTTTCAAATAGCTTCAGCTTCACTATGCCAGCTGAGAGTCTAACCAAAAATATTCAGCTGCATTGTGAGATTTCATTGTACAAAGCATTAAACAGAGAGTAATAGGAATGCCTTCCTATTTAGTACATTAGATCAAGTAGACTGGCACAAAGGACTTGGCATGTTTCATAGTATGCTAAGTCTCACACTGATGGTGTGCAATACCTTACAGAATGGAACAGGACACGCTGGTTGCCTACCTTAAGGAAAAAAGATGTGTGTTTCTGAGCATTGCTGCTACGTAACTGATCTGCATCATGTTTCTCATCATAATATACCTACCTATTATTAGTCTCTTGTTTCTGTTCGGAGCACATCTCTGATACGGTGGCTCTTCTCAGTTCGGAATAAGACCTATTTCACTGTTTCCCTCCCTGGGCTGATTTACATCCCGTATATTATATTTTGTGTGCCAGGTACTCTTCAGAGCAAGCATGTTTAAGGTCTGTGTATTGACGTGCAGCCTTCTGATCAATTCCCTAGTCACGGCAACTTCTCTTTTCATAAGGCTTTCCACATAAATGTGCTTTGCTTCTTCTCTTACCCTGCTCTGTGTCCTGTCACAGTATGCTGTCCCATCTTCTCTCTTGTTGTTCCCCTCAGTGTGCAGTGTTCCTTGATGAAAACATCTTTTTTTTTTTTCTTCCCTACTGTTTTTTGAACACTTCTTTTCTATTATACTCTCCAGGGTTTTGCTTGCTTTTTTGGTTTTCTGTCTGGCTAGTCTACGTTGACTTTCTTGGACATTAAAGATGCTTAAAAGTAGTTTGCAAAAGATATTCAGAATTCTTTAATTTCCTAAATGGTGTTGTCAGCTTTCTTTTTTACACTCAGATGATCCTCTCCCCTGTGGAGGCTGAAAGCATAGGACTGCCTTGGTTTTCTTATTTTTTTATTTTTTATTTTTTGAAAATATGACATGCAAACAGATTAGATATTATTGCAGAGCAATCCATACACGAGTACAAGGTAAAGCCTTGACAGATCCCTGTTCAAGAGGTAAACAAAGTGATTGGTGCTGCTCAGGGCCACTTCACAAGGGCCATGGTAGGAGATTAAACAACCCCCAGACTCTGGTCAGACAACTTTTACATCCTAACCTGACTCAGGGTAGGATTTCTGTTGCTGGAACACGGTGCTGAGGTTTGTATTGTCTTTCTGGGCTTTTGCAGTGAACCTGATCCAGAAGACCCAAGGCAGAAATAGTGTGTTGATCATGGAGAGAGAGAAATAATGTTAGAGCTGGCAGCAGAGCACAGTAATCCTTTACTCGCAGCTCTATGGCTAGCCTTCCAAAACTGCTGCTTGCCATTTTACTGACTTATCCTTTGCCTTGATAGTCCTCTGTCTTGATAATGCGGCAGCTGATGTAACTCAAAGCAGCCTATTGGTATTTGAAGTGTGAATTTTAAAATAGCTGTTGAAACAGCATCCAGCAAACAGGCCACAGGAAAACAGAGGGATTCACAGACCCAAGTTGTCTGCATCCTAAGCAGGAAGGACTAGGAATAATTTTATATTTCAAGGAAAAATGTAGGAGATTAAGATTATATCCTTTATAAGAAAGCAGTCTAAGAAATTATCTTTTACAGAGAAGAACAGGCATGACTGACCTTGGTATAAAACAAACCCCCCACAGCAGTGGGTGGGTTTGGATTTGCACAATGTATGAAGGCTCTCTCTGTGTGGTGGAGGAGCACACCAGAGTTTCACTGCCAGGAGACATATACGCTGTATGTCTTGCCTAGATCACTCGGGAATATCAGAAAAACTGATATGCTCAGCAGTAAAAACCAGAGGCGCTGTGTGTGGCAGCTCTCTTCGCATTCTGGCTATGGTAGTAGCTGGTGTGGGCAAGGCCCTAGGCCATACAAGTCAAATCAGCATGTAAGCGTGTTTTACAAAAGGAGCAACACTAGCAAGCTGCATGTAAGTAGCTTGGCTGCTTCAAACTAATTTTACGAAGTAATCTGGATGACAGTAAGATTTTTTAGATACCAGTACAATGAAAGGATATAGACATTGTCCCTGTTTGTTTTCAAAAGTTTGGTATTTTCATGCATAATATATAGTCACCTTCTTAATATTCTGCTGTGTTCTGTGTGCTCAAATTATTTGGGATATTTTCCTCAGTCTTTGCCTTTAAAAAAAATAATGACATTGACAATGACTGATCTGTGCAGGACTTAGCATGTGCTCAGGTTCTGCTTCTTGTGGGCCTTTAGTTATAATTGTGTGCTCCCTGTTGCTCGTTAGCCTGCCTTTTTGGACAATTGCCGCCCGTTGATACTAAATAGAAATGCTCAGACTGACTTGCCTTGTTACTAGGTGCTAAGGGAAGTGGTATGTATAAAACGACTTCTGTAGCTCCAAGCAGGAGGTAATGGCAATTTTTTTTCTTTTTTTTTTTTTTCTTTTTTTTTTTTTGGCATGCCTGCTTGCTGAATGTTTTCCAGCAGCACCAGTTTTCTAAGGCCTGGCTGTGGCTTGGAAAGAACAATACTGGAGCCTTTAACATTTTGCTCAGTAGCGAACATTTGAGGACTTTATAAAATTGTGTGGATAACTGTTCAGGACAAAAATGCGAAGTATCAGTATCATAAATTGCCATTAAAGAGACAGTGATTATGACAAAAACTCATTTGTACTTGAAATATTGTACTAAGATCAGATGATGTTTGATGACAGAGACATATGCACAAGGGAACTATAAGTTCTTCCCATTACGTGTTTGATCTCATATAAATCTATTTCTAGATATATTTTAGAAAGTATTTCCTGTAACTAAAATCTGCTATGCTTTTCTGCTGGGAGTCAACGAAAAGGTAATGATATCCTTTGCAGAGTGACAATCACAGAGCACAAATGAATGCTGTGAGTGTGATGTCATTTGTGTCACAGTCTGAAGCAGGCAAAGAGTGCAGAAGAGCTGAGCTACATGGAAGGCATCGGAGCTCAGGGAAGGCAGTGAGTTGTTCTGAAGTGGGTCCTTCATTAATTTCCTTACTCATGCAAAGACTGAGATTGAGATTTTCAGAAGTGTCCAGGGAATCCTGTCACTGCATTTATGTTAACTAAGGTGGATGCTTGTGGGATGGTTTGAATATTTCAGTGTTCTTTCTACAGTTTTCAGTGCCATTGAAATATTTATGGACTTTTACAGGACAAATTTGCCCTCATGAAGAATCTACAGACATTGACAGAAGAGATAACAGATGAATTGACTTATCCAAAATCAGCCAGATTTTGTTTTGACATGTTAGAGGCAGCATATCAATACCAAGTCTAGACATCCTAAGGTAGACTTTTTAAAAAGTTTTGACATGTGACTGAATTTGGTCCAACAATTGTAACTTATGATTCATGTTGTCCTTGTGATCATGCTATTCAGAGGCTTACTGTATGATTGTATCTTAAAACCTGTCCTGTTTTCTGTTGAAGAGGACTTTCAGGATGTTATTGGCATTTGTTTTGGAGTTTTCCTTGCTAAGGTCACATCTGGTGAGAGGAAGTGCCTTGCTGTTGAAACTTCCGGATCAGTAAATAGCCTATTGATTTTCAGGCAATTAATAACATGCAAGTACCTACTTTTTTTTTGGTTTTGTTTTTTTTTTTTCCTGTGGGTGGATAAGACTTAAAGATTTGACTTTTTATTCCCTTCAAAGTAACCTACTCAAAAGTAAGGCATGCTGACCATGTAAATTGTGACATAATAGCATCACAGCCATCACCACCCCTCAGGGTTAAGATAATAGCTTTTATTTATGATACATAACTCCTCATCAGCAAACAAACTTTTTCATGTGAGGAAGCATACACTTTCTAGGTAAAAGTTAGCCTTTAAAACTACATTTCTAGATGCAGATTTTTTTCATGTGAAGTTAGGTGACATAGCTGGAATATCTAGTAGTCATTCAACCACTAAAATGTAGCAATAAATTGACCTACAACCTGTATGAAAGTTGATTGATGGATCTTTCCTCCCTGTCTACATCTGATTTGCATATACAGGTGTTTCTCCTCTATAATGTCCCATGTTTCCTGCTATGCTGAAAATTCTTTGGGAAAAAGCTTTACCTTGTCTGTCTAGCTTCAGTTAATGATTATTCCTGTTTCTAAAGTGGTGCTTTTTCCTTCATTTTTAGTATTGTGTTCTGAGAGCCTGGAGAGACATACCTAAGAGACAAAACTAAAAACGTTTAGCTACAGTATGTCTTGGTTTAGATTAACTAACCTTTTGCATGTAATACACTACAAATAAAGAACAGTACTTTTTGCATGCTCTGTTCTCCCTCCCTCTCTGCTTCCTCTCCCCGTTAGGGAGGAA
Source organism: Chlamydotis macqueenii (assembly GCF_036417535.1). NCBI lineage: Eukaryota > Metazoa > Chordata > Aves > Otidiformes > Otididae > Chlamydotis > Chlamydotis macqueenii. The sequence continues at coordinate 29,578,886 of NC_141559.1, forward strand.
AATTTTGCAGCTTGTGTATCTTGAGGTATCCCTTGCGGCATCTTTGTAAGCAGCTTCTTAAAGGTTACTCCTAGAGCCTGGTTAAATGTTACCAGCTCTTGAGGGAGAGTGACAAAGATATCCACTAGTGTGGAGCTGAAACCTTTTAAATCTTTTAAGTCTGGTAAACCTTCTGATAGTAAATAAGAAATACTTTGCCACTAATATTTCATTTTATGCTTTAAAGTGCACCTGCTCACCTATGCTTTACAAGTGAAATTAACATTAACAGCTTCTCATTAGTATTATAAGCCTTTTGGGAACATCAAGTTTCAGGAAAAATTGTTTATGTCAGTCTATGAATGAGTTTTCAAAATCACAGAGGGTGAATGGCTCAGGAGAATGATATAAGAGAGTGCACCACTGGCTTGCTGGTTTCAGTTAGAAGCAGCTGAAATTTTGTAATCTTAAATGGATACTTAAATTTACAAATAGACATTTAGGAATTTGCACTTGTAGAAACAAGCCTGTGATGACAGGCAGTATTGCGAACTTGATTGGAGGGGTGGTGATCTGTGTCACCTGGGCAGGTATTTTCCCAAGAACACCTGGGAAGAAAAAGGAATTGAGGCCATCTGAGCTGCACATCCCCAGAAGGCAGGACTTCACACTTGAAGGGGTTGGCTTGGTGAGTATCATGGGGTGAGTTGTCCTCCCTAGTTAGGACATGTAATGCAGGAAGGTATATGTGTATTGCAAACCTTCTGAGGAGGCTGCAAGTGTTGCACAATGAATCCTGCAGCTAGTGATATTTCTCTTGTGATGTCTCAAATTTATGTAGGATTTTCAAGGAATGTAAGTGTGTGTTGAACTCTTGCATGTCTTTTCAGATTGATATTGCTCTGAGTGCTGTTACCTCATGAAACACACTCTTTTTTTTCTAATGGCTTTTGTTTCTGGCTAATGGGGTGAACTTCTTTTGCAACATATGTAGCTATAAATAGTACAAACTTTTCATGACCATAGCTATGATTTTTTGAGGGTGTAAGTGCTAGCATTACATTTCTGACTATGAAATTCTGCTGTTGTTCAGGCATTTAGGCACATAACAACAAGATTACACATTTGCATCACTAAGAGAAGCAAGATTTAAAGAGCAAGCCCAAACACATCACAAATGCTAAAATACTTTAAACTATGCTTATTAGATAGCTTATCTTAAAATTGATTTTTCAATATGTCTGTGGCTAATCCTTGTAATTTTGTTGCCACAACTGGGAAAATAGTCCCATGACTTCCCATCTGTGTAAGTAGGAGCTTCAGGATTTCTTAAACTGTACATTGAGTAGCTTGTGTCCTAAAATATGCCAGTTTACCAGAGTTAAGCAACTAGATTCAGGAATGCATTTGACTAGAGATTTTGGCAACTCAGTTTGTTGTGTTTGTATGTGTATATATACCTCTGTAAGTATGTCTGTGAGTGTATGCTCTGAATTTTTGTCAGTCTGGATAATAATTTAGATTAGCACCCTAAACAGTCATATTAGGTGATTTCTCTTCAAAGCTAAACAGTGTTTATTTGTACAGCATCATTTCCTACCTTTTCTCATGGGTGAGATGTGTAATTTGGGGGAAACAATGGAATTTGGGAATATCAGTGCATGGATCTAGATGGTGAGAAAAGGCTGTGCTGTGAATGGAGCATTTATGGTGTAACTGGATGGGACTCAGGAGAACTGGAGCTTGCAGCTCTCATTGCCATGCTCTTGTAGGCCATTCTCTTTTAAATGGCATCTCTGTAGTTGTCCTGCTTGCTTTTCTCCTCCTAGTATTTTAGAGATGGTTGAATGTTCTAGAGGGAAATTATTCGTTGTAGGCTTGAAATACTGTACATCCTTTCACTTCAAATATATTATTGTTAAGTGTACAACTGTTATTATTTTTTTTAATCTAGGAATTGTACGTATTGATCTTCAAAGAGCCTATCGTATGTAAAAGTATTTTAAGCAACTATTTATGTATTGATTAAAAAATACATCTCACACACACACAAAAAGTTTTTATATTCTCTTTTCTTCCCTGGCTGTACACATCTGATACTTGCATTTGATCAAATGCTGTACAGAACTCTACCTTAGAAGTTTTTGGTGCAATGCTTTAATTATGTGAAAAGCTACCAATCTGGTCCAATCTGGGTAGCAATCTTATTTCTAACTGACTTTTGGGATATTTTCCTTTACTACTTAAAAAAAAAAAAAAATTAGAAAGTGTCTTAGAAATATCTTAGAAAAAAATCTTGCTGTTTTGAAGGCAAGCAATGGCTATGTGGGACCTTGTTGAAACTCTTAAGAGTTCTACTTTTTTCTAATTGGTCAATCAAGAGATATTTTTTAATTCATATTTATTTGATTTTTTTTCTGGTGCTTGCCTTGCAGTGACATAACGCTTCAATCTTACAAAATGCAACAGAACCTTGACCACATCAATATGACATTTAAAAAGATTGTTATTATGGAAAAAAGCTGAAGTAAAAACATGATAAAGATTTTTTAGTCAAAGAAAATGTTCTTTTGTTTATATACTTCTATCTCTGGGTTAGTTCGATGGTTCATACCAGAACATAGCTGTGGTCGTGTCTTCCAATCCTATATGCTGCATTAGCATTTACAAGTGGAGTGATTTCTCTGATCATTGTAGTGAGATGGCAACACTTCCCTCTGAGCAGAAAGCTTTTGCAATCTCAAATGCAGAATAGGTCATCTTTCTCTAGATCACTGTAGAAAGTATATACGGAATTTCATTGTAGAAATTTGAGTGCCTGTTATTTCAAAGTAGTTTCCAGCATCTAAGTATTGTTTCCCAATAAAAAGACTTTTTTTTTTTTTTTTTTTTCCCTTGCAAAATTTTACACTTTTAAATTCAGTGGATTTTTTTGCATTTCTATTTTATGGCTGATGGATGTTTCTATAATTGTAATAGTGACCAGTAGAGAGTAGAAATCTGATGCACTATTGTTTTGAAGGTGCACTGGCTGTGCAGCATCTGTTCTAATTTGCTGGCAGTCCTGAGCCTGTCCTGGGACAATAATCCTTTATCAATTGGGTTTCATGGGGATGAGGCGCAAGTTTTTGGTTAGGTATATAAATTAAAATTACGATGTCTGGTAAGGGTCAGAGCCACAGAAAACCCAAGGGAGTTTGTGTGTTGTTTATGGCTCCAAAGCAGTTTTGAGATGTGACCATCTGTGTTTATATTGGTGCAGAAAGTGGGATTAAGTTTAGAGATACATTGGTGTGATTGGTAAAGACAGCATTTAAAAATATGATATTGTAAATGATGTTGGAGCTGCTGTAAAAAGAGGAGAAAAAATGTGATTTGAGATATACAGGCTACCCTCAGTATCAGTCAAATCTCACATCCTGGTGCCTGAAAGCGTACTCTCATCTCCTTTTAGTCACTGTTAATAGCTGCATTCAAAATGAGGGGGAAAAAGTGCTCATTTAGAACTTTGGTTTTGCACCTACCATTGCATTTCATCTTTTAAAACAGTTTGGTAAGCCTAGTGTAAAAGGTTGTGCACTGGTTTGTGTTGTACAGTATCCAGCAGTGTCTCTTCATGGCAGTACACATGGCAAGGAAAATAACACTTTGATTGTAGCGTATTGCAGATTACAATATGAAAAAAAAATGTAGCAAGATGTGCTCATTTCTTTAGCTATATTTTGAGAATTAATGCCAACGGACTAACCATGTACTCGACCAATTTCTTTGCAAAAATGAGCTACTTGGCATGAATATTACTATGAATGTGGTTTTTTTTTTGTTTTTTTTTTTGGGTTGGGCAATTTTTTTTTTTAGTGAATAGAAGTGATCAAAAATGATGTTTGGTGCATTTGCTGATTAACACTCAGACAAGAATGCCATCCTGGGAAGGTGTGTGATGATGATTTATACCAGGGGAGCAAGATTATTTAATACTGCTCCATTAAAAAAAAAAAAACAAAAAAACCCCCAAAACAAAACAACAAAACCACAATAAAATGTAAAAAAAAAAAAAAAAATCAATAATGCTCTATAATTTCTAATTGAACCTGAAAATGATTGACTAAAAGGCCTGTGGAAATACAAATAGTGAGATATTAACACAATCTGTTTTAAGATCAAACATAAAACACTAAAAGTAAACAGTGTGTTGCAACAGTTAACATGGTCATGCTGTATGCCAACTACTGTATGGAAACACAGTGAATAAAGAAAGCTTACTTGGCTTGATGTAGGAAGCTGAAACAGGGTTATTTTTTCCACATCCCACTGTCTAATATTTATGCAGTTGCTCTAAATTTGGAATTTCCTTTGAAGTTTTTAAATAAGATTTCTAGATAGACCCCAAGGAGATCATTTATCTTTGAAAGAGGTTTTTTTTTTTTTTTCTTGGAATAAATCATGTAGTCACATATGTCTCTGTCAGATATAGATCAAATAAAAATTTGGTACGTGTCTTAATGATGATTCCAGGATTTTTCATTTTTTGAAAAAAATTTAATTTGAGTGAAAAGTAAAATATAATTACACTTAACATCATTAGTGTTATGATAAGAGCTTATTATTTAAAAATCTTGAAATGTTCCCTTATCTGTACTATCAAAGGAACTTGACATTCTCTACAAATGTGCATATATTAGCCAAATAGGATAAGGGGCAACACATGCTGCTATGGAAGAGAAATTAAACTTAAAAAAGGGTTATTCTGTAGAGAGTAAACACGTAAGAGGCACCAAAATCCCCACTGCCTCTTCCATTTGCAGTTTAAAGAATGGCATCAGCTGAAAAATGTATCTTTCCAGCAATCATCTGCCGTATGCAAACACTACAACTATTTGGGGGAAATACTAGTGCAAACCCCTACTCTGAGTTGGGTGCATGTTATCTTCCCTGTGCTTCTGCTTGTGGGTCAGTGATGCACTTAAGCACACTCTGCGAAAAGCCAAAATCTGCCTAAGCAGAAGAGACTGGCAGTCCATCAGTCCTTAGAAGAAACATAAGTTTTCAGTGAATGCCTTTCAGAGCTCTGTTAAGAGTCTCTGAATCACAGGGGTTGTGACATGATGGTAATATCCTTTCATTGATCGCTTGACTGTGGCTCAAGGGGAAAGTAATCCTTCTTACTCCAACCTGTGCCTGTGCTCTCTGGAAGTGGGACAGCATAGAGGGAGGGAGTGTTTGAGAATCCCTACTCTTCCCCTCCTGCTGACAGCACATGTAGGGATCAGGATTGAATTTAGTGCCATGGTTCTCCCTGAGCATTCAAGAGTTTCTTGAATGCAACCCCACTTGTAAACACACCAGTCTGTCCTGACTGTATCCAATGTCAATGCTGTGACATTGGGTTGGGTTTGCCATCTGCTGTCTGCGGTCAGAACTGCTGTAGCTGGCAGATGCAAAGATTTGGGACAGTTTTACCCTTGTATTCATCCACCCAGTGTTATGGGGAAACCTGAGGAGAACATCCTGTGTCAGTGCTCTACAGTAGTGAGACAACTGCCCGCAAGGAATATATCAATAAATGTAGTGTTGTCTGATCTAAATCTGTCTCCTCTGTGGAAAAAAAAACCAGAAGACTGCAATTTCAATAAATCACCTTATTCTGGTCAGGTGGCTTACTGGTTAGAGTGGTCCTAGTAACAGCAGGCACAAAAACAAGCATTTGGAGGTGAGAACAGTGAGATGTTTAATCTCTTTCCTTGCCTGAAGGAGATTATGCTTGATAAAATAGTCAGTTGTACTTTAGCTTAGATCTAGGGTAGTACAGAAAATTAAGTCCAAACTTCATAGCAGTGTAAGGAGATGTTTAGGTCCTGTGATGGAAAAAGTGGGAGAGACTGAACTAGGGGTCCTGCTATCTTGTGCAAGCCTAAAAACAAATATATGGGAGGATGTAAACTCATAGTGTCTGGGATTATACCATATTCTCAGTTAGTGTTTCAGAGGCTCAAAATTCTTTCAAACTTTATTTTGAGGGACAGAAACAGCACGTATTGTCCCATCTTCCAGTTCTGGCTATGGAAGGGGGGATAAAATAAACCCCCAAAAATAGTGCTTTATTTGGTCACTCTTATATCTCTTGCATCGGGTCTTCCTCTACAAACATAGCACTTCTCTAATTCATCACTTGAAGTGCCTGGAGCTGAGTGGCGTCAGAGGTGGGAGAAACACTCAGATATTCTGAGTCTACTTTTATACCACTTTCCAGAGTTATACTAAGCACTCTGAGCACTCCTTACGATCTGGGTCAAGCTGTCTTTTCCAGCTCCGAATGGTCTCATTTTTATTGTATGCAAACACATCTTGTTATATACCGGGCGAAACCCACACCATGAATCAAAATTACATGATGGCAGGAGTTTCCAATCCATCTGTGAAAATACTGAGTGTTTGGGGTTGGTTGGTTTGTTTGGTTTATTTATATGTCTTTTTTCTTTCCTGGGAGTGAAGAAGGGAAACCTTCCTTGAGGTACAGAAGACAGGTACCAAATAATGGCTTTGCTCGGAAGCTGCAACACACTCCTGGTTGTACCTCTGTTGCGTTTTTAGAAGAAATGGTAAACTGTAGGTAATAGTGCTCTCTGATCTTCTCCCTCGGCAAAAAAAAACCAAATAAGAGCGCTGGAGACGTTAGAGGAGACATAGTTAATGAAAAAACCTTATGCTTGAAATTTATTAACTGTCTAAATTTTGTGTTTATCAATGGTCACATTATTTTTTTTCTTTAACTTTGTTGTGAACTCTGAAAAGATCAGCAACAGTATGTGTGTGTAAAGGCAGTTAAAACCAAATTACTTTCCATGTGGAAGAAGCCAGATTCTTGCTTTTCATTGATGACATTTTTTTAAAAAAAAAATTCTATTGCAAGCTTTTCTATAGAGTTTCCCATGTAAGTTCATAAACTAGTAACTTTTAAATATATATTTAATTCAGTACTTATAAAAACTTCATGTTAGTCCCTACTTTCCTGTTGTTACAGAACTCAAACACTGAACATAGACAAACTTCCAATTTCCCTTCTAATTGACTTTCAAAGATTAAATCCCTTGTAATATCATGAGAAAAGAAGGGTTAGCACTGGAACAATGTAAATGTAGCAAAAAAAAAAAAAAATCCTCAGAATGAGACATGGTAACATAAAAATGCTTTGGCGGTGTAGTTGCTTGTGAGTTAAATGATACTGTTAGAGGCTTGGGTATGTACATTCCAGTCTGTCAGAGTTTCCAGGGAACCAGCAAAGTTCCCTGTACTAGAAATGCAGCACAGCTGGAACAGGTCTAGGTATTTCTTCTCCTTCTCAATATTATCCACTTCTTGATATTGGTCCCCATCAGGCAGAGAATTGTCTCTGAATTAATAGTATCTTGGACTTGTAGGCTAATTTCCTTGTATCTTTTGCTCAGTACCATGTATGCCATACAAAACCAGATTTGCAAGAGTTAATTGCATCTCTTTAGCAAGGGGATGAGGTGCTGGTTTTGAGGAATGGACCCGAGACTGATTCGTTCAGAAACAACCTGCTTATTTTTCCTTGGTATGTGAGATGCACTCTGAGGATAGACAGAAAGTTATGAGCTGTCTCCCGAACACAGGACAACTAGGAAGTATTTTTGGCAGGAGGTAGAGAAGGCAGGTAAATTGATTAAAAATCCTATTTTTCTACTGTGTTTAAGGACCCTTCTAAGGCTCATAGCTTACAGGAGCTTGTAATGCCTGTCCTGCCAGGCTTTCATAGGTGCTAATGTATTCTTACAATATTTGCCTGCAGAGTGTAACACAGTAGTCCTGGTATGAAGTCTACATTTTGTATGTTATTGGTTATGCTGACCATCTGAAACAAGGATAGGGTAGCTAGAAAAGATGAAGACAGACACATTCTTCCTTTCATCCTTGCTGTCTGTTCTTCCTGATCTTTTTGGATAACCAAATGGCACATCATCATATGGTGCTTAATCAGTTTTTGTAATTTTCATTTTCTTTTCACTTAAATTTGGCCCATCCCAACCATTAAAATAATGATTTCTCTAGTTTTAAAATAGTAACTTTTAAAACAACTTGATTTCTTTTTAGCTGCTTCCTGATTATTATGGTTATTGGATCTTTCCCATGGACAGGGAAAACTATGAGCTAGAGGACTAGTGCTTCTCTGTCGTTTGATTCCAGGATTTTATTTTCTATATAGGTTTACATACTATTTTAATCTATACACACACATAGATGTATATATACATAAAAGTTGCAGGAATTGGCATAATGAGATAGACTTACATTTCAAGTTTAAATACCAGTATAATGGTTCTCTAACTAGGAAATAAGACCAACTGGGGATGGATTAATCCATGTCTAAAGAGACATGCTAGACTTCAATGTGATTGCTTTTTTTAAATAGTTCAATTTGTGTACACACAGACATATACATAAAAAGCACCTTTTATAATCACAGAAAGCTAGTTAAACTTTTTTTCTTCTAATTTTTCCTCTCTGTAAGAATAATGTATAGTAACCGCTTGGCATCATATTTCTCAGGCGATTTCTACTTCCAGAAAATGATTTATTAACTGGAGTTCAGCTGCTTTTTGCTTTTGTTGCTGTTGACAAAAGGCATGTTTAAGCATGTTAAATTGGTTTAATGCAGTGGACAGAAATGATGGCTAAGAGTAGCAGAACTTGCTGCCAGCACATATTTCTTCTTTGTACCATTTATAAGAAATAGTTAATCTGACCTCAAAGAAAAGAAACATATGCTCCAGCAGATAAGGTGCTAGAGATGAATGAATCTGTCCGCTATGGAGCGTTTGTTGGAATAAGAGAGAGATTCTAAAAAAAAAAAATAAAATATGGAGGATGAGGGAAGGAAGACTTAGCCAAGTTCCAGAAGGAAAAAAGTGAAGTAAATCCGGGAAGTGACAGATGATATAGTGGAGTGAAAGAAAAGAGGGTGGATTAATGAGAGGGAAGGTAAAGAGACAGGTATGTTGGCAGTCAGCGCTTCCTATGGAACTTTGCTTTTATTTTACCCTTGCTCATGGTTCTGGATTGTGTCTTGAGCAGTGCAGGTCTTCTAATAAATTGGGCTAAAAACCAGTAGTGCTACTTGAGTGGAATAGTTTTGTAACTGCATAACACTAATAGACTGCTCTGTTAATAGAATCTCCTGGCCTCAGTAGTATGTACAGGTACATGCACATCTTTCAAATGGATGATTAATTTTAATTTCAGTCCAGTGCTAGATACACAGACAGTTTTTCTATCTGGCTGGCTAGAAGCTTGACATAAAGTGTAGGTTTTTACAGAGGAGGAAATTAAAAATGAGAGGCATAAACAGAAAAGAAAGAGGAGAAAATGAATCTGAAACACAAATCTGGGCAGCTGTGTAGAGGCAGCATTTCATATTCAGGCTGCTGGCTCCAGTCTCCTTCAAAGGTGGTGGTAAAGATAAAGGAGTAAGACGATAGTGTTGATGAACCTGATATCTGGACACTGGAACCTGATCTGAATTTCAGTTTCTTTTAAGCAAACTGCCTCTAATCTCTGTCATGTATTTTTGGTATGTCTCGTGTGTCTTAAAATGGACCAGGGGAAATGGTGTTATATGGACTTTATATACACAAGCAAGGGTTTTCCTTTTGTATCCGCATTTAAACTGTTTTCCCTGTATTTATGATGAGACAATCTCTGCAAACATTTGGTATTTCCAATTCATTCTATCCTCACTGGGTACAGTTTTTCTCTGTATAGTAAATTTTGGTTACTAGTATCTTGTAAATACTTTAAAAAAATATTTAAAAACCTTGCAGTTACATACTGAGGTTTTAGTGATTGATCTTGTTAATAAATTTATTTGCAAAAATAGTTACCAAAAATAGCTAAAAATGAATGTAGGGTTGAAACTGAATGTACGAACTTGCATTTGTACTTATTTGAAAATTCAGCTGAGTATTTGTAGCTTCATCGTGCCGTTCAGCTTCTGAGTGAAAGCTGCAGATGCACGTGATCACTCAATCACCTGTATAAGAGATATGAATGTAACAGTGCACGTAGACGACAACATATAATGCTGTCACTAACAGTGGTGGTGGTGGACATGTCCCTGGAGCTGTGAGGGCTGGGTGGCCACACTATTCTCCATGGCAGGACTGACTGCTGATGCACTGGGAAGGGACAACATGGGAGGCTCTCCTTTCTATCACATACAGGGTATGTTCCTTGGCTGTTTGCATCTCTTCTAGTGATTATGGTTTTAATTCTGAAGGCCCTTAATGCAGTCTGTAAGGTACTGGCCTGTCTCAAATCTGTGCTGCCTTTCTTTTTCCTGCCTTTTTCCCCCTAGTAATTCTGCTAATATGTAGTACCTTTTGAGAGCTAACATTTCAGCCCTTCCACAAACACCAATCCTAAGAAATCAGCAAACTAAGTGTAAACATGAATTTAATTTTAAAGTAGCGTGCAGGTAATACTGAAGCAAGCAGTGCATTTCAGATGGTTAAGCTTTCAGTACTTCAACCAGCGGTAGGAATTAAAGCATATAAAATACCCTTTTTGTCTACCTAGAAAGAGAGTTGGGTAGTTTCCATTAAATGGAACAAACACCTTCATTTTTAAGTTGGGCTACTGAATGTCTTCTGGACAGGAATCTGTTGGTGAAGAGGACGGAACTGCGCCATAACTGAAACAGTGGGCTCTCTAGCCCACCCTGGCTGCCTGTGGTCTGTCCGCAAGTTACTATCAGTGTGATATTAACAACAAAATCAATTAAAGCAAAAGAGCAACAAGGCAATAAAAGTAATTTGTTGATATCAGTAACAAGCTTGGATCAGTCCCTAAGGATGGTCCAGCCTGAAGCTCAGCCACAATTAAATGTTTTTGTGTTTAATAGATTTTATCTTTTCTTGTTTTCTACTGGAAATTCTGCCATGGTGCGTTGTTGGCAGCTGTGACCAGACTATGGCTAAGCAAACCAACATTTAAGGAGAAGAAAAATTGCCCTGGAAGACAGACACAAACGGTCAGAGTTGCTGATGGGCAGATGTCACTATAAAACCTCTCACTCATTGATTGACATCAGCAGCTAAAATGCCCAAAGCTAATTGATAAGTGAGAAGGACTAGATAGCAATGCCTGCCTGCCAGTACGGGGCTGCCTGGCCAGGACAACTCAGGCTGACTGCATGTTTCAGCACTATCTAGGGAGGAAAAAGGAAGAGAGACATGACTTTTGGTGACACTAACATTTAACTTTCACCTATTTTGGTATCACAAAAAAATTAATATTGGTAATTAGGGCATTAAAAATCAGGAAACTCCCATTATTAAGACTGGTACTTGATATGATAGGAATTTGTAGAATAGATAATGGCACTCAAATGGTATTTCTTGCAAATTCAAATTTGCATTTAGCTACGAAAATAGCAACAAAAACTACAACATGTAATGTGCCAGAATTTGAGGCTGATCTTACTTAGCTAAAACTTCTTCTGTTGGTGATTATTGCCAGGCACAATGCTTGTAAAATTGCAAATGTATGTACTGCATCGTGTCTGCAGACAATTACTCTGGCATCCCAGAGACAGCATTTTCTGTGTCAAAAAGCTGCTTGTTCAAAAGCAGGAACTGAATTTAGTAAAATCTGGGTCAATATATAAAATGTAGCTTAGCTAAAGTTGGAGCGGAAACAATGTGAATGTTCCACTATTTGATTTTTTCCAACTGTGTGGCTGCATGATGCTGCAACTTTTTTATATGCAGCTGTCCAATTGTTGCTATTTGGCTTATGGGGTAGATGTAAAAATGAAGAAGAAAACAAAAGCAATAAATTGTTCCAAATTGACTTGGCACTGTTAACTCAAAGTGCTCGGGCCTTTTCTTTGCTAAATTTGTCTATATAGCCATCTCAGATTTTTTTTAAATCATGACTGAGCAAATCATGCACTTATGGCAGAAGTGATCTTGGCTGAGATACTATTAAGTGAAGCTCCTGTGACTCATAAGATCTTTAGTCACAGGTTCTGGCTGTAGGAGGAGACTTTTTTTTACAAGGAGAATCCCTTTGCGTTGTATAGCTTCTTCACCAGTTTGTCTCCAGCAGTGGGAAATCTGCATCCCAAATGTCTCTCTACTCTCTCAGCCCATATTAATTTATTTATTGCAGAAATGAGGGAGTGTATACTTATTTTCATAATTATGCATAGTCTTGAATTAAAATTGTTTTACTGTCTTCAAGGGAAAGATAAACAAATGTCTCTTTCTCAACTTTTTCACTTCAGAAAACAAGAACACATCTGATGCTTGTGTCTTAGACCAGTCCTTAGGGACATGAATCTTGCCTTTGAGGAGACCCTCAGTTTGCTTGCGCAGTTTTTCAGCAGAGGTAAAACAGAGAAAGCTGGATTTCTAAAACAGCACAGAGACCTGTCCACCTTGCTGTCTCCCTCTCTTCACTATGGAAAGTCTACCTAAACCTCTAGTAGACCTTCTGTAGACTATTTGGTCACTGATTTGTCCCCAGTCTGGTTTGTGTGGGTTTTTGATGTTTGTTTGTTTGTTTTGTTGTTTGGTTTTTTTTTTTTTTTTCTGCTCTGTATCTTTGGTTTTGGCTTTTGCAGGCAATACAACCTTTCTTAAAAATAACTCCCCTTAAACATGGGTACTCTGATGAGGAATACTTTTTCTGAAGCCTGTTTTTTTCCTTCTATTTCCTTTTTTCCTCTTTTTTTTTTTTTTTTTCTCTTTTTTTTTTTTTTTTTTCTTTCCCCCTCCTGCCTTTCAGTTTCCCAGCTGGCAGACCTGGCATGATGACATGGTGTGTCAGGTTGCATCAGTCACATTGTCCTCTGTGACATCCTGGCTCAGAAGGAGATGTGACTGATGAGAGGTGATGGTGTCACATCACAACTGAGGCCTCAGCTGGAGAAGTCTGAGCAATTCTCTCAACCATCATTAAAAGGGACACAGGATAGAGAAGCAGAGCGCTGCTTTATATCCCTTCTTGTTCTCCAGTCCCTTTCACACTGCGTATTTCGCTAGCTATGTCACCCAAGGTAGCTTGGATCAAGAGTTGCTGTAGCTGGAGAAGTTTTGAAGGCATGTAGAAAGGAGCTCTGTGACATCTGTATCGATGGCGTAGATTTATCCCTGGGCAACTGTAGTTGTTCTGAGTCTGATGAATCTTGTAACCATGTGCTCAACGTTGTCCTAACTAATTACAGCAATGACGTTGCGAGCTATGCCTTACAACCAGGGAAATGAATTGAAAAGCTCATAAGCTTCCCTTAGGTGCTGTCAGAGATCCGCAGCTTGCTAATGTCACTGAATAGCAACAGGCAGCTCTGGCTTTTTCCTGTGTAAAAGGAGCAGAAGTGGGTTGCAGAGCTGGAAAAGTGAAGGTCTGAAACACTGATAGCCCTTGTTAACCTTCCAATTTTATCTAAAATAAATAGCTGAGATTCCTTTCTGTCTGCAATATCTCTTTGTGTTCACTTGCAGCAGCTGTAGGAAGTACTCTCCTTACTGTATGTCACAGATAGATTTTTCTATAAAAGGGTGTCAGCAGTGTTAGGCAGGATGGGTTTCACCACTCATCCAAGTTTCACCTTTTCAGATGAGTGGTTGCTTTCCAAATGACATTTTTCAGCTGCTTTTCTGATTGACAGCAACACAGTGCTCATTGACAAGTTGCCCATGTTGAAAAAAACATTATTTTGCAAATCACCTAATAAAGCTATGGATTTTTTTTTTCCTGGTATATCACTGGTAAATAAGACAATTTTGAGAATGAGGAGGCAGCATAGCACTGGCCAGGAGAAACTAGATGAATCTTTATTTTTTCTATTCCTGAATCATGGCCCTGTCTGAAAATTCTCCCCACTCTCAACTCCAAACACAGCATTTAACTTGGATGTTCATTTAGCTTAACATCTGTTTTTCCTTCTCCCCTTTTCAGCTCATGCATTTATGCCTGTAAAATAAAATACTTTCAATTTTCTGCCTCTTCCTTTATTTTGATGTTTTTCTGGGATGTGATTTTGGTTTTGGTCTTCATATTTTATACTGAAAAAAAAATCTTTTTTTTCCCTCCTTTTCTCTCATACCTTTTTTTAACCTTCTTGTAATTAATTATTCCTTTCTTATGACCATTTCATTTTTCCTTTATTTAATCGCTGTCTTTTTCTGACTGCAACTCTGCCCCTTCTCCCTCTCCTTCCCAACCCCTGCCTTTCCTGCCCAGTATTTATGTAGAAATTTGCAGTAATTTAGTTAGGAAGGAACCTCTCGAGGTTATCTGGTGCTGTCCCCCAGAGTGAAAGGCACTCTAGAGTTCCCTGAAGCATAATTTTATTAATTTGTTTCTGCTTTTGTATATGTATAAGTGTATTTACAAGCCCGTGGTATGGCCAGGATCAGTCTGTGGTCCTGAGAGTTAACTTGTCTTCAGATCCTCCTAGCCTTCTGATCATCCCCTTTTTGTCATTTAAAAAACATTTCTTCTTCCAGTGTTGCAGCATCAGTTTTCCCAGGTCCTTGGACTTTTTTCCTGCACACGTGAAATGCTGGGCTGGTGAGAAGGCTGAAGTAGCCTGGATCCCAGAGCTTTCTACCAAACTTCCCCCCCACCCTTCTCTAGTTAGAATCATAGAATAGTTAGAGTTGGAAGGGACCTTCAAAGGTCATCTAGTCCAACCCCCCTGCAAGGAGCAGGGACATCCCTGACTAGATCAGGTTGCTCAGAGCCTCATCCAACCTGGCCTTGAACATCTTCAGGGATGGGGCATCCACCACCTCTCTGGGCAATCTGTTTCAGTGTTCCACCACCCTCACTGCAAAAAAATTTTTCCTAATACCTAATCTGAATCTACCTCCCTCTATTTCGAAAATGTTACCACTCGTTTTATTACAACAGGCCCTACTGAAGAGTTTCTCCCCATCTTTCCTGTAGGCCCCCTTTGGGTACTGGAAGACTGTTATAAGGTTTCCCCAGAGCCTCCTCTTCTCCAGGCTGAACAGCCCCAACTCCCTCAGCCTGTCAAGTTAGGGTTTAGCTCTGTATTCTGTAAGGAGTTGAGCTGTCTATTTTGCCCATATTTCCTGAATACCTCCACATTTATGAAAAGAAACTCAATCTTTTGCTTCTGCCTGTCTGTGTTAGCTCTTGCTGGCTGCTGAGCTATTCACAATCTGGAAAGATGGAGAGAGGCGTTTCCTTACTGAAATACTCCCAGGAGCTAGTGCATCTCTGTGACACCAACTAGGATGACTAAACTACTGTGAGGACAGATTTATTGAATTACACTGTCAAATTACTCCAACAGGCTCGGCTGATAAAGACTTCATAGCTCAGAAGCTCTTGTAAACAGTACTTGCTGTGATGAGTGTTGTTGGTTTTGACATTTTCTCTTAGACTAGGATGTACTTGAGTGTTGGCAGATTTCATGTAGGAATTTGCCTGGTATGACTGGGTTTGCTGTGCTTGCACAGTCAAGCAAAGATGAAGCCATGGTGTTTGATCTTCTTTTAAGAAACTGAAGGGAAAGGTCCATATGTTGTCTGTTGTTGCTCATCTCTTCCCTAAGAGCTGTTTCTCATTTTTCCAGGACTGACAATTTAGTTTCTGGGAAAACACACCTTGTGGCTTACTGGGCTCTACATCTTGGGCTTAAAAAAACGGAGCAGTGGAAGACATTTTTTTTGGTCCTACTTTTCTGTATACATAGGTATTTATGAGCTTGTGTTATGGATACCAGCAGACTCCACTGTTGAGGGCTATACTGTCTTTGGTCTTTTATCTGGGAAGTGCTCCAGGGTAATAGACAAGGATGGGGCCTGAGACAGTCCTGGAGGTTTTTGAGGAGGAGGTTTTGTAGGGCTGTGCAGTCAGCAAGCAGGCTGGAGAGCAAGGGTCCATATGCGGGATATCAGTCTCTCTCTCAATCCAGTCTGCAGCTTCTGTTTTCTGCTTGACTGCACTCAGTGCCATCCTACTACCCCTTGGGGAATTGCCCTCTTATTACCACAATAACAATCTGTACACATTTCATTAAACTAATATCGCTTTGTGCAGGCTTTCTCCACTGAAGTGCACAGCTGGAGGCCCATTTCTTTTCCTCAGCTTAAACACTTTGACAGGTTAAGAAAGCTATTATGGCTGAATAACAGGTGTTGCAAAACAATGTGCATTTGATGTTTAAATGAGAGAGCTTCTTTATTGACTGCCTTTATTGCAAGGAAGACTCTCCTTTTTCAAGATGACTGGATTTTTATTGGTTTTACTGCTTTTTAAAGTGTATTCTGTTGTTTCAGAACAGGTCTAGAGTGACTTTCTGCAATTATTTGTTATTCTGATGTCTTTTTTTTTTTTATTTGCACTTTTTTTTTGCCTTCTTATCCAGGTGAAGGATACCAGTGCTAAATAGAAAAATTTTATTTTGTCTCTGCCTCATGCCAGTACTAAGTTCTTCTTGTTCCTGGACAGCTCCTGGTGGAGCCATTCTGCTCCATTACTTTGTCTTCGCTTATAATTTCCAATTTGATTCACTTCCCACCTATCTACATAGCAGCCTACATATGTAGTGTATATATAGCAGTTTATATATGTAAGTTATAGCTAGGATTTAGAATGGCTTCAGAGATTTTCAGGAGACTTGGGCATATGCTGTTTGCTGTCTTCCAGTGGCCCAAATCAATCACGTTTGTTTGGGAATCTCAGCATTTGTGTTTAGTCTGTGGTGCTATGTGATATGATTAATATAGCACGTTCACAGATGATCTAACAAGTAGCATGGCCTGCAAAGGGAGTCTGTGAGAATCAGGAATTCAGTGCAATGTGACATTTAATTAAACACAGCCAATACATTGTAACTGAAAGAAATGTTAAAAAGATAAAAAGGGGGAAGTCAGATTTCTCAACATTAAAAATCAAAGCCCTCTCTAAGAAAAAAAAATTATTACCTGAGTAATCTCCCCATCATCTTCCACCACACGCTCCACGTTGTACTGAGGCTGAATTTCAGTAAAGCTTTCCGCAGGTGGGAGGGTATCTTCTCTCCCACTCCCAAAAGTAGATTTTTTACTAATGCAAGCAGTTTTAAGAAGGACCAGGGCAGAAGAAAATATAACTGTGTGTTGTAGTAGAGTAAGGACATAATGGATATGGCCTCTCTTTTTTTTTTTTTTTCTTCTGTCCTACTGTCTTCTAAAATTGCAAAACAGGAAATTAATAATGTGACACTTTAGCAGCTAGTAGTTGGAGGGTCTGAAACCTGAAGTTGGGAAGGAGGAGAAAACTCTTCAAGCCAGCTTCATTTGTATGAAATTTTTTCTCTGCCTGTAATTCCTTCCAGAAATTAGACAGTGATGCAAGGTGTGGCACACTGAGAAGGAAGGGAGAGCAGCTGTCTTTTTTGGGGGAAGAGGTGCAGTACTGGGGAAATCTCACAGGAGGTCTAGCTATCTGGCCTTGTTACATGATTTTTTTCTTATATGACTGATGTGAATGCTGTATGAATTATGTGCAACACTAAATTGCGAGTAAAGGGAAAATCATGTGTAGGTGAGGGAGACGGGAAAGCAACTAGCTGTCACCACCAGCACATATTTTTCACAGTAGGCAATAAGTTACTTCTGTGATCCTCTGGAAAATTACCTGTAATAGAGGAATTAGCTGTTTCTCATTATTATGTAGATATTGGGCATATTTAAATTTCTTACTGCCCAAGAAAAGTGAAATGCTAATTAGTACATAATTTTTCTATAAATTGCTCTGTCTGCACCTGAGGAAGTCATTCAGGAAGTTGTCAAGAAAGAATTGTGCTGTTTTCTTAGTTGCCTTTTTTTTCCTTTCCTCCCAAGTTTCACAAGTCAGCTCCTGAATGTTAGCGGTTTCAGCTCTTGTCATCCTGCATGTTCAAAAGCTCGTACCTCAATTCATCTACTGTTGTCTTCAGTGCACCTAACATAATCCAGTCCCTACAGTCCCCTTATCACCTAACATAACCCAGTCCGCCTATCAAAAAAAAAGGAGAATCATGCCTCATTTGGAGCAACTTCTCTGAACACACTAGAGCTTATCTAGATTCATAATGATGTGAGTAAGTCTAAGTTATATTTCTTCTTCTCCCTCCACTTCTAAATAAAAACAAAACGATCTTTTCGTCTGAGCTGAAGTCATGTTTACTATTTAGCTGTTCTTACTTTCTGAAAATATGAAAGCCCTCTCAGTTATTATTGGTGAGTGAACAACCATGGTGATCTGCAGTTATGTTGCAATAAGGACACGGACTCCGTGGATGGTGTACCGGAGACCTTTATTGTCCGTCAGCCTAGGTCTTTTATATCTTTTCTCAGTTACACGCGGAATGCACGTGCTTAATCATCTAATTCAATTGCTAGCAATATACTGTTCACGTGCCTTAAACTTCACTTGGATTGGTTATAGACTTTTAGTTGTCTTTACTATTTTTGTCTTTGGTATTTACTTATCTTGTTCTAATTGCTGTTTTTTGTTATTGAGCAAGTGTTGTTCAAGGACATAGCTCAAATTCTTCAATATCAGACAGCTGTGCTGCACTCTCTGTTCCCACACAGTTACCAGCTGCTCCTTCCATTTATTTCATATTTGAAAGGGCAGGAGCTAGTTTCCAGCTATTCCTTCCTCTCTCAACCTGTCTTGTCTGTGCAACACAAATGCAAGACAAGCAGAGGAGATGCCAGGACCCCAGAGCACAGGAGTGACTTACTCTGTGGACATGGCCCTTCAAGGGAAGGATGTCTGAATTCACATGGGAAGGAGAGTTGGGTGAAGGTGAGACAGTGAGAGTGAAGATGATGGCTGTATGTTGGTGGAGGGGCAGCAATATGTGGGAAAGCAGAAAAGGTAGTGTGTGTGTGCGTGCGTGTGCATATTTGTACTGTAGACTGCAAAGAGAAAGAAGGGTAGAGTGACCAAAAATTAGAAGGCAGCCTCTGGCTGTCAAAAAAAAAAGTTAAAAAAAGAATGGTTAGAATTAAAGTAGCAGCTAATAAAGAAAAAATACAGGGAGAGAGGAAGGATATGTTATTCTATTTAGGGAATGAAGGAGAAACAAAGGGAGAGGGCTAGAACAAATTGAATGAAGACAATAAATTGGAAAAGGTATGTTGTTATTTGGTTTTCATTTGTATTTATTTCTCTCATGGATGACTGGAAAGAGCAAACTATAGGAGAAGAGATGAGTGGAATGGTGGAAACAAATTGTTGATAAGAAATCTAAATACTGTAAATATAGGTACTTGCAAATAGAGTAGAAAAGATCAAAGTATGTCAGCAGGAGCTTGGGAAAGAATTAACAGTGTTAAGGAATAGAAATGGTAATTCCAAAGTTAGCTTTTTAGAATGTCTTTGTTTCTATGGGTTTTTTAGTACTTACGTCACTATTTTTCTTCAACCTTCCCCATCATCATTTTTGGTTCTGCCACAGGTCTTACAGATCTCTTGACCATAAGGGATTTCTTTCCCCCCACCTTCAAAACACTTCCCAACTTGCATTACAGCCACCTGCCCTTTGATTTGTGTCTGCAGCATCTTCTGGGAGGTCTGGAAATTGCTCTTGTTGACACACTTCTGATTGTAATGGAGCCTTCTCTGTGGTTTATGTTTCATACATTTATTCCCTTTGTTAACCTCCCTTTTCTCTGACCCTATCACTCCCGTAGGTCTCATCAGGAGCCTTTGTGGCTTTTGCTGCTTGCTGTGAGAAAGCGAATTGCACTCAGGTGATGCGTACCTACAACTTTGACTCTTTAAAGCACTAGCTCCACGAGTCAGCTGCGACTGCAGTGACCCACAGGTACTTGCTCTGTTTTGTTTTGGTTTCTGTCAGAGAGAGCAACCTCTGTGACTTGCGAAGGTCAGGAAGCAGGTTGCTTGTCTTGGCCAACAGGATAACAGGAGTGCAAGGGCAAGGGGGCTTCAGGCTTGTTGCAGTTGACGTGGGCAGGAGATGGATGCAATGAAGCAGAAAATATTTCTGTGCCAGAGGATGGAGCATCAGAAATTTCTCTACTTGTACCTATGAGCAACACAAGGACATTTGCAGGTACAGGCATTTTTAAACTCAAGGTAACACACAGAGGGGCTGAGGTTGTGTTTTTGAGCTGACACAGTTAATTTGACAGCATATAGCCAAACTCGGAGTCTTGTGTCCAGGCTGACAATTGTAAGAAGTAGCAATCGTTACATGCGTTAACTCTGAGCTCTTGTATCCTGGTGTAAATAAGGTGCACAGCTGATGTACAGGACAGAAGAATCAGGCCTTGAACTCACAGAACTGAGAAAAGAAAATTCATGGATTCATCAATGGGATTTTTTGAGTCAGCACCCAGCTATAGATGCCCCAAGAAGTATGGTTTTTTCATCATTAGAATGCTGTTCAAAACAAGAGTTTGCTGACAGCCTCAGCTGCTGTCGTGTAGGAATTAAATGTCTTAGGATCCTTCATAATCATTCCAGTCAAGGCTCAGGAAAAAAAAAATTGTTGCTCATAAAAAGAATCTCCTACAGGCCTTCAACATTAATAAGCTTGTGTATGGAATTATAAATTTATAAGCATCATAAAATTGTAATGGAAAATCAGTAAAAATACTACTTAAAACTGTTTTTCACCTTGCTTGCAAAATTCTTGCTATAAAAGAGAGAAAACATGGTTCTGTGAAGCTTTGCTAGGCATGTAGATCCTGCATGTATCTATAGGGTGAGATCAGGATGGTTGAGGAGTAGTGAAGTGAAAACTAACTGAGAAGTTTAGTAAAGGGCTTGTGTATTCTTTACTCTCTGATTTCAAACAAAATTCAGTAGCAATTGAAGGCAGATAATGTTTGATACCTCATGTGAAATACAGTAGTGGTTTCAGTTCATTATCTGGTTTTCCAGTATAAATACAAAATGCAGATGGACCAAGGGGATGCAAAGCCTTGGAGACATCTGCTCTGGATTCCAGGTGGCTGTAAATGTATACGGTTTTTTTTTTTTCTGCTCCTCAAAAAGGGAAACTGAAGGTATTTAAATGTGTTTTATTCAGCCAGATGAATGTAACTTTTATGTGTTTTCTGGGAACAGAAGAGTACTCAAGGTTTAGTGGTTTACGTAACAGGAATATGTATGTTGCATACAGTCATGGACAATGAAGTTTAAAACAGCTTCTTAAACGGTAGAAGCAGTGTTTCACAAATCAGGCTGTAAAATCTTTAAATGGTGAATGAAATGCACAGATATCATAATCTGATGTCTTTAGATTATGTTCCTTAGAACGTAGTGCTTATGCAGGTGTTTCTTACCATTAATATAAAGGTGTGTGCAGGTATGTGTCAGTACATTTCTATGCAGAGAAGCAAAATCCAACTTCAGGTTTTTTGGAGCCGATCCTAGGAATATTGCCTTTTTGTTTAAAATGAACCTTACTGTTCAGAAGCTGAAAGAGAAGATCCTCTTGGAGCACAGATAGTTTGTGTAAGTTTAGAAATTTCCTGCTAAAGTGCCTTTAAATTAAACTTAACCATGCTGGGAGAAGACCAATACCCAGAACTGTAGTCATTGACTATCATCTTCATCCTTTGTGAATCACTGTCCCAGCAGTGCACAGTGATTCTTTTGAATTTGTTATTATCTTTTGCCTCTGTCTAGTTTAAAAATGTGCATTATCCCGCATGCTAAGCGTCCTTCTCAGTTAAAAGAGAAGCAGAAGTGCTGCCCACTCTTAGGACTCCAGAAAGAAATATTTCAAGCTCCAGGTAATGGTTCTGAAGAACAGAAATTCTTTGAATTGTCTAAAATATTAACTGGGATAGAATTTTTGGCTGTAGATGATTGTCAGGAGGAAGTAAGAGTATTGTGCAAGTCACCTGCTTTTTCTAACAGTATTTGACATTTATGAAAGGACAAATTAGATTTGTGGTGAAAGTACTGAACTGTATTTTGGTTATCAAGTTTTTGGCTCTCCCAGAAACTTCCAGTGCCACTTTATAAATGACTTGAATCTATTTTTTTTTCCTACTTTATTAATCTCTGCCCGATTCTGTTATCATGCTGTAAAATGGAGAAAATGTTACTTCTATGACACTTCTATGACTCTTGACACTCTGTCTCTTTTGAGCTACAAGCTTTTAAAATGGGTGTTTTATTTCAATTTGTTGCTGCAGCACATTGTGGAAGTTTGATTTTTGGCACTGAAACGATAACTAAATATTTTCTTAGATTTGCATAGTTAAACAGACCAAAAACATTTTTTGAACATGACCAAAGATGTGTGCATGTCAGGAAAGGCATACGTTAGAGCAATCTGCAGTTTTAATACAAATTTAAATAAAAATAGAAGTGCCTATATGTTAAGTGTTATGGAAAACATCAAGCTCTCTGCCTTTTATTATTGTGAGTTTGAACACCCTCAATGGTAAATTACACATGATAAATTTGTCAGGAAATTAAAGCACTGAATAGTGGACATCAAACTGCTATCATAAGAATCTTCTGTCCAGTGGGAACATTGGCACTAGTGAAAGGATACTTGTGATAATATATAAATTTAATTGAACTGTGTCATGACAGGCTAGCCAGATGCCAGTAAAAAAAGCCTAGGAAAAAACTAATAAGAAAGGAAGGCAAGGTAATTACTGTATCTATGTATCTTCCATTTTCCTTTAAACTAACTGACAGTTTTTAATCTCTTTAAAATATTTTACATTCTAGATTTTCTTTTTTTTTTTTTTTTTTTTTTTTTTTCTTTTTTGGATGCAACATTGCAGTATTTTCTATGATCAGTACAGAATCCTCTGCTGAGGATCAAGGTAAATGTGGAGAAAGAGCGCAGTATTCCCATTAAAGAGAAGGTGGAAAGGGACTGCTGTAGGATTTATCCTTGAGGAATCTCCTGCTAAACCTCCAGTGTCATAGACAACTGTGCAAAAGGGTGTGCAAAACTTCAATGCCAAGGCATGAGTTAAAATTTCTAAATGGAAGTCACAGTCCTAAACAATCAAGCAGAACAGCTCCCCCCGTATAACCACGTTTGGACTCTGATGGCTAAAATAATTTAAAAAAAAATTAAAAATAAAATGCCCTGGAGCCTCAGAAAATGGATTAGAGGCTGTAATATGGTATAAAGACAGTTTCTATTATTTGAGCTTTTTCCAAAATAAAATATGTGTAATTTTGGTAGTTGCAATATTTTTAATTGTTGCGTTTATTTTGTTCTGAGCCTCAACATTAGGCAAACGTAACTTGAGGTGCTTAAAACATCATACTGCAATGCAGAGTAATTGAAACAAGGAAAGCCATACAACAGCAATAATAATAAAACTTAAATTATTGATGGAAACTCATAAAAAAATCTTCAGATACACTTCTGTGTTGATTAACTTTTTGAAGCAATCTCAGAAGTAACTTTGAGAATTTGACCCTAGGGCTTGAAAGCATGTCTGTTACAGGGTCAGCTTCCTCCTTCAAAAGTGCATGTATTATATACTTTATTTAGAAAAAATCGGTGCTAAAGACAAAAGAAACAAAATTAAAAGCATAATTTCAGACTCTGGCAGCAGAGAGAAGGCAGGCAGGAGGTGTGGGAGTCTTCTGCCTTATACTCTGGTAAAATAGATCATTTTCTGTGAGAGAATATCTCCTCTTTCTCATCAAGATCCTAGCTGTCTGGGAGGATCTTCTCTTGGCTCATTGTAAGCTTCCTTTGGTGAGGATGCCATCACTTCTCACAGGACTCGTGTCTCAGAGTCAAAGTGTTTGTGTGTGTGTATATATATGTGTACATGCATATACTTGTGTATGTATTTTAATTCTTCAAAGTTGAAAAAAAGACTTGCCCCTTACATTAATGTCAGAGGCGAGCAAAGAGAAATTAATCTTCAAGATTTCTGATAACCTTGTCAATACTGTGTGGTTAGCCACTGTTGTTTCTAGCTTTTGACAGTGGTCCGTCATACAGGAGTAACTGTTTGAACACAGGTGCTGTTGAGTTTTCTGTCAGACTGGCAAGGACTTTGGGTTTGATGAAAGATTCAGAGAAAAAAAAACAAATAGGGCACTCAGCCCAGTGGAAGTCTGGAGAGGGTGGAAAAGCTTATGGTGTGCCTCTGCTTGCTTGTAGCCACTTCAGGTTTGTCTGAGAGTTGCAAATTGGGCGAGTGTTATGCTGCAAACAAACTCTGAGGACATGGCCTTGGGTTTCTACATTTCCACTTAATTCAAACAATTATTAATCACTTGGACTTTATTTCAAAAAACTCTTTAAGAACAAAAAAAAAGGAATCTCTATCACTAAATATAAAACACTGCAAAAAGCGTCCTTAGAATCATTCAATGTAATTAAAAAAGCAAATCAGAGTTACATGGCAATGTTTGCTCATGGGGAATCTGGAGGGAGAGGTGTGGAGAATGAGGGCTGTGCGTATCTGACTGTAGTTTTTCTGCATCTCCCTCAAACAGTACATGGCAGGTTACGCTCTGCAGCCGTGAGCTGTCTGCCACAGCAATTATTTTAACTGTTGTTTCACTCGGAGCAGATACAGTGGCACAAACGCAGGTTCCTGGTTGGTGCCACATTCAATTTAAAGGATGCAGACAGGACACTCAGGGGGGCCTACAGCACCCTGTCCGATCTCATCACTCAATAGAACAGCCTTGGGGGCTGATGTACTGCTCGGCTCCGCTGTCAGGTGGCCTGAACACATTGCCCATCCGGCGTGGCTTGGTGCCCTGTCCCTGTGCCAGGGCGGCGTATGGCAGCGCGGCAAGGGGCTGCTGTGGCAGGGCTGGCAGCTGGCCGGAGCATGGTGGGGGCAGGCGGCACCGGCTCAGTTGCAGTTCTGGTAGTGGTGGGATATGATTGCCATGATGGGCTTGCAGATGTCACTTTCCACATTACTGATTATAGCATGTGACAGACACCGAGCGCTCTTGTACTGCCAGGCGTGGCTTTAGGAATGGGTGCAACAGCCTGAGGACTCATCTAAAATTGGTTCTTCTGCAGAAAACCATGTGTTGAGGATACTGCATGTGTGTGCATGCAGGGAGTGAGCCTTCCAGACTTTCTACTTATCCTGTCTCATTTCTTGTCTCTTTTTTTTTTTTTCTTTTTCTTTTTTTTTTTCCCCCTGCCGATAACATCCCACTTATTCAAAACTCATCTCAGAAAGTGGCTGTGTGAGCCAAGATGCCTCCTGCTGATACACGCAGTGGGCTAACGCTGATGAGATTGGCTCTTTGCTATGCTTATTGTTTCAGATTGGTGTAGAAAATTTAAAAGTCACTGGTTAACGTCATGTCAAGTTAGGGGAATTATGATGACTTAGATTGGGTGAATGTGACAATTATTTTAGAAATTATTTTCTTTGTCAGCAAACTGAAATTCAGAGTAAAAATATGCACAAGTAAGTCTAAAAGTTTATGATAAGGAGTGAAAGGAGAGGAAAAAAACAGATAGTGAACATTGATGAGAACAGAGCTCAGACAACTAAGAAACTTGAAGAGTTTAAAGTTGTGTTAAGATGTGAATTTTTGGCTATACCTCAAGTCATTGAGTTGACTAGTGTGTTTGC
Organism: Chlamydotis macqueenii; assembly: GCF_036417535.1. NCBI lineage: Eukaryota > Metazoa > Chordata > Aves > Otidiformes > Otididae > Chlamydotis > Chlamydotis macqueenii. The sequence goes on from NC_141559.1 coordinate 29,604,475, forward strand.
CATGACATCCATTACTATTACATGGCAGATTCATCAGACTAAATTGCGGAAAATGTTGTTTGGAAAGGTTTCCTTTCAAAACTACAAAAAAAAATTAATACTGTAAAAACAAAACAAAAAGCACTGCTTACTGATTTTAACAGAAGGAATAGAGACCTTTCCATGAATAAAGAGATGTACTGTACTGTTTTTTCTTAATTGGTGATTTATAAGGATATCTATGATCACTGTTGAGAAGGTAAAATGAACATATTGCAGTTTATTACTACAGCTGACAACTGAGATTTAGACTGTATTTCAGGATTTCTAACCTGTGCCAGTAACTTGCCAATATGAACTCTATTAATAGCAGTGTGCATTGTAGTACCTGCCTACCAAATGTGCATATTTTGTTGTCTTTATCTCATTTTGGAATACTCTTAGGTTTAATTATCTTACTATAAAGTTATTTGAGATCCACAAATCTAAGTATTTTGGAAGCATTTTAAAAGGCTATGCAGTTCCTGATCAATCATATTAAAAATGACTATGATGAGACAATTCTTCAATACCCAGCCAGTGTTCAACAGAACTTATTTGGTTAATCTTAAATGCTTTTTAGTTAGATGAGTTTGCAAGTTCCACTGGATGTATAGTGTACAATAAAAGCAGTGACACTTTTTTAGAAGAAACTCTTACAGGGGAAATACGTAAGAATGTATGATGAACATCTGAAAATCAGTTCTGGTAAGCTATTCTCCAAGAGAAAAATTCAGAAAACTTAACTTGCTTGGGAATTCTTTTTTTTTTTTTTTTTTTTTTTTTTTTTTTTTTTTTTTTTTTTGAAAAGAAAAGCATTTTTTTGAATGTTTTATAACATGAAAACATAAAAGAGTTATTAGTGATCTTCTTTAAAAGTCTGGTGGTGGGGGTTTTTTTTTGGTTTTTGGTTTTTTGTGTTTTTTTTTGGTTGTTGGGTTTTTTTGAGGGATCTGATTTGCCTTTGGTCCTTTACTCCCAGGGCAACCAGAACATGGAAAGCATCTTTCGCCACAGTGATTGTTTGGCCAAAGAATTCCAGGTTAAGATAAAAATAAATGTTTATTGGGATCACTTTATGATCCTGAAACATTCTTATTCTCTGTGTAGATATCTATCTTTCTACTGTCTCCTACCACCTACTGCATTGCAAATGAGGTTTGTTTTTTTTTTTTTTTTTCTGTCAACTTGTAAAAATTAAATTTTCTGGAAGCAAGAATGTGATATGGAATTCTTCTTTGGGCAGAAAGTATAAACCCAGTTATAGTATGCTGAAGTACTGTTTAGCTAACGAGTCAAAACCTATTTCTTTAGCTAAGGTCATTTGCACAGGCAAAGATTTTCACTGTAAAATATTTGAAAGAAGCTTAGCAGGAGAGATTACAATGGGTTTCCTAAGAAACAGGTTTCTCTGTTTTCAGACATTTTTTTTCCCTCCACCCCTTCTCCCTCAGAGAAAGGTAGGGGGTTGCTGCTGTGGACATAACTGATGACACTGAAGTCAGAAGTTGTTTCTGCTTTGCAGTTTTGTAACAGTTCTTAATATTATTCTTTCCAGGTAGGTTTTTTGGTGGGGGAAGGACAGGGCAAGAACATCAACAATGTAATAAACCAAGAGTTGTTTAGTTTGCGTGTACTCTGTATGTCTGTTTCAAATGGGAACCAACACCAGCTCTACCACTTTTATCTCTTACTGTACAAACAATAGCAGAAAGCTGCTGGTGTATCACCCATGTTGTAGCCAAATTGGCAAAACCGCCTCCTTCAGCCCATGGGTTAGTGGGAGAGAGCAGACTGGAAGCTTATGTCTACTGACTCCCCAGTCTGGTGGCTTCTCCACTGAATGTCTTTCCTCCCAGGAGAGGTTCTTAGCTTTTCTTTCCTATGAGATGAGAATTTCCTTAGAAGAAAAGCTCTATTTTCTTCCTGGGGAAACATTTATTATCTTTTGTGAAGTAAAACTCCACCATGAAGCATTTGAAGTTTAGGACAGGAGAGCACTCATTTCAAGTAAGTGGTGACGATACAGTACATTACGGAGTCTAAATGAGAGCTCTGATTTTGTTGCCTTTATGGTATTTTTTTAAACAAGGAATCCTTAACAATGTTACATTACTCACATTGTACCCTTCCAAAAGATCCAATTCAAAAGATCCTCAATACTATGTCATTTGATAGTCATGATGCAGAACATTTCTGATGTAAAGCTGGCAGTGTAATTTACTTGAAGGGCATATATTGGTGTTACATTAAGAAAATTCTGAGTTTCACGATGTGGTGTTATCACTGCTGTGGAAACCACTGACTACTCTGCCTACTTCTCTAAGGAGCAGAAAAACCTTGCCCTTGGGTAAAACAAATGCAAATAGGGAAAAAAAAAAAAAGAAAAAAAGAGAAAAAGAGGGAGGGAAAAAGTCCAAACAAAACATCCCCAAAGCCCAACATATTTGTTCAGTGATTCTATTTTGGCATGGGCACACTTCATGTATTTTAACTGATTGTGATTATTTCTGTAATTGGTTACCTATGATGGCTGCTTCACCAGTATCTGCTGAAATGATGCAAAAGTGCAAAGCCAAATCCCAGAGTGAACTGTCCTTGACTTGCAGACTGTTGATCCTGAAGCTTCCTGGCTTACTTCCCTTCCTGTTGGTGTAAAAAGCAGGAGTGGCCAAAATACATCCTAGGGGCAAAAAGCCTAAGCTTAAGTGATACTGAACCCTTGCAACTTGCAGCAAAACCCTAGCACCTTCCCAAATGTACTCATAATTTTGCAGCATCAGGCATCAAGTGCGGGTATGTTTGCTGCTGTCTACAATGAGAACTCAATAGCCTTATAATGTGATACACACGAGTCCACAGACTCCACTGTCTGTCTGCCCTCTCTGAAGAAATCCCCCATATTGGTCACCAGTCAAACAAAGAACAAGTTGGAGGCTTTCAGAAGTGTGGCTTTCAGAGGGAGCCTTTCAGAGGTGCAGCTGGATGGCTACATTCAAAGAGTTGTGATCAACGACTCGATATCTAAGTGGAGATGGATGATGAGTGGTGTTCCTTACAGGTTGGTATTGGGACCAACCCTGCTCAACATCTTTGTCAGCAACAGGGACAGCAAGTTTGCCGACGACACCAAGCTGTGTGATGCAGTTGATACGCTGGAGGGAAGGGATGCCATCCAGAGGAACCTTGACAGGCTGGAGAGGTGGGCCCATGCAAACCTCATGAAGTTCAGGGAGGCTAAGTGCAAGGTCCTGCATATGGGTCATGGCAATCCCAGGCACAAATACAGGCTGGGCGGGGAATGGATTGAGAGCAGCCCTGCAGAGAAGGACCTGGGAGTGCTGGTGGATGAGAAGCTCAACACGAGCCAGCAATGTGCACTTGCAGCTCCAGAAGGCCAACCGCATCCTGGACTGCATCAAGAGGAGTGTGGCCAGCAGGAAGTGATTCTCCCCCTCTACTCTGCCCTGGTGAAACCCCACCTGGAGTACTGCGTCCAGCTCTGGAGTCCCCAACACAAGTAGAATGTGGACCTGTTGGAGCGAGTCCAGAGGAGGACCACAAAGATGCTCAGAGGGCTGGAGCACCTCTCCTATAAGGACAGGCTGAGAGAGTTGGGGTTGTTCAGGCTGGAGAAGAGAAGGCTCCAGGAAGACCTCATTGTGGTCCTCCAGAACCTAAAGGGGACTTCTAAGAAAGATGGGGAGAAACTCTTCAGCAAGGCCTGTTGTGACTGGATAAGGGGTGATGGTTTTAAAATAGAGGGAGGTAGATTTAGATTAGACATAAGGAAAAAAATTTTACAGCAAGGATGGTGGAACACTGAAACGGGTTGCCCAGAAAGGTGGTAGATGCTCCATTCTTGGAAACATTCAGGGCCAGGTTGGATAGGGCTCTGAGCAACCTGATCTGGTTGGAGATGTCCCTGCTTCTTGCAGGGCAGCTGAACTAGATGACTTTTGGATGTCCCTTTCAACCCAAACTGTTCTGTGATTCTAAGTAGTGAAGTAATAAGGGACCTTAAATAATAGGAGTAAGTCCCATACAGACAGCCTCTTATCTCTCTAGGAAATGTTGAAATGCCAGTTTTACTCTTTTAGTGCTTGCATGAAGCATTGAAGTTAATTTCAGCATCAATTTTGTCTCCATTCCTTACAAACTTAAGCGCTTATCTTCTCTCCACCTTTCTGCTTATCATTCATCCATCTACATATACCTGATCCCCCTGCACCCACCTTTCCCAATTACACATACTTCTGTTCATTTAATGCTCTATTTTAACCTGTCACACAACTAAGAGAAGTATAACAAACTATACATTCTACAGAGGCATTTTGGATATCCCACAGTACTTGAGAGTATATGCACTAGATGAATTTTTCACATGTTTTCAAAGTTTTATTCTCAGCCATTAGCATGCGACATATGGGTTTATAGCATTCCCTGATGCAAATGCTGTAGCTGGGGAGCGGTAGGTGAGAAGCTGTGATTAATAATCTGAGTTGTTGTCTTAGATTGAGGAGAATTTAAATTCAAAGGAGGGCTGGACACTCTCTTTTTAGATTAGAGAGAGTTGAACATCACACGTTGAAAGACACAGTTTGTATTGCAACGATACCGTATTCCAGCCCTGAAGTATCCAGGAGGTTCTTTGCACCAGTTTTAACAGCTGGGAGAATTGAGGAGTATAAAGTTTCAGTGGCATTTCCTCCCTTTGAGGAGATGAAGGTTAAGTAATAGCTCTCCCACAAAGAAAGAATATAAGTATGTCATGTGGAACTACTGTGTTGTACTCAGATGAGGTGCACTAGGGAGAATTTTGGCTTTTCTTGTTTTTATTTTTTTTTCTGGAGAAAATGATTCCTTAAAAAGTGACTATGTTAAAAACTCACTGTACAGGTAGGCAAAATTTTATACCTTAAAGAAGGGGAGAGTATGCCGAGTACATTATCTACTGCAATATACATTACTGTTACCTACTACAATAGACTAAAAAACTAAAAAATTATTTTCTAACATAGTTTCCTGTCAAGGAATTAGAAATAATAGATCTCATATAACCCTGAATAATATAGATTTCTTTTACTCAGATTTTTCATGAAATAGAGTAACAGTAAGAGAAATTGGCTCCTTGCTATCTTCTTATAGGGAACAAGACATTCCAGGCACAAAACCTAGTATTTTAAGTTGCTGTGTGATAACTTATAGTCATTCTGCCTCTTTAGGCAAACACAGTGATATGTACCTCCGCAGCAATATAGTACTGCATACCTCTGAGCAAAACACAGTGGGAAGTGAAATGAGTACAGAGTATCAAAGGCAGATTACCATGAGCTCAGCAAATACAATATGTATCCAGTCAAGAAATAAATATTCAAGAAGTGGCAGAAATTATCAATATGGATGACCAGTGAAATACAGGAGGAAATCAAGGCCAGGAGAAATGCAACCAAGACATCTAGATTTTTTTTTTTTTAAATATTTTGCCAAGAAAATCCCACTGAGAGCTAACATCTAATTTTCAAGAAATCCCTTAGGATAAATCAGAAGTGTTAGCTCTGAAAGAAAAAGTATAGAAGGCAAAAGAAAAAAAAGTAAGGAAATTATCAAGAAAACTGAGATCAAGAATTAAAGGAAAATTACATGGGGCGTGAATATGAATAATAAATGGTTGTACAAATGTAAAGTATATGGAGCAAGAGGTTGATGAGAGAGACTGCAGGCCCTGTGGGGGAATACTGAAAGGAAACTTGTGACAGAAGATGTGGATATTTCTATGAAACAGAATGGCTTCTTAAAATCAATGTTCACTAAGCAAGTTGGCTTGGAGGAGTGAATCAGAAACATTATTTTAAGAGACTTGCTGGGTAGTTGGGAAGACAACTTCTTCCACATAGCTTTAAAATTTCAAATAGTGGCAAGTGATGAAAACAGAGGAAGTTATAAAACTTACTGAAAGATTTTGGCTTTATCTTACTTCTGAGTAGAAACTTTAATGAACAAAACTCCAGTTTGAGCCCTCTTTACATCAGGAGGATCTAAAATCCTAGTAGAGAGCAGGGTATGGGTATTATAATTTGGATTCAAATGAACAATTTAGGACAAGTTGATTCTTTTTTTTTTTTTTTAAATATAATTAATTTTAAAAACAGCTTTGGAGCTGAGCTGGAAGAATAGTAGAACTGTGCAATATTGGCACTGGGGATAAAGAAAGATTTGAACCAAGCCTTAGATCAAAACTGTCAGTACTTGCAATGTTTCTCTTACAGCCACAGTAACCTAGAAATATAGATGTTTTCCTATTGATCCTATATCCTGTAAGACCTCAATAAATCATGTGCAAATGTCAACTGGGTCTCAAGATACTAAAGGACAGTACGAAACAGATGAAACTGTAGAATTTAGAGGGGTTTTAGGTTCGGTGCAAGCCTATATACCCTTGCATCACGGAAACTGATGCTAGACACTTAAAATTAAATATTGAAGTTGGTTATTCCAGCACGGAAGTTGGCTAAATTTCAGATTTATGTTCCACAAGTACAAGATCCTGAAGGTAATTAGACTTGCTGGTTGTACAGCATTAAAGTAAATGAAGCCACATTATTTAAGGGCCTTAATATAGATGCAGAAGTCAAATTCTAGTCAGACTGTAAAAGACAAACTGGTCTAGATACTTACAGTACAAGACGTAAAATAGCAGGTGTTGGTGAGCTTTGTCCTTTATTACGTGTTCCAGTTGCTAATAATTTCCAAGGTTGATCAGAGCACAGATGGTTCACTTTCTGAATAATTTTGAAAGATAAGAACTTAGTCTCATTCTACATTAAAAAAAATTATGCACACAGAATTTTCTCTGACAGAAAACTGGAGCGGTGGATGTGGTTGAGGGTGTATTTATGGGTTATTTAAAATGTTCTATTGCAGGCAGAAGGGTTCCAAATTTGACTTTATTTTCCATTATGTCTACATAAATATAAGTTAAAATTAATTTTTAAAAAATTGGTCCTTTCTCTTGTAAAATAATGATTTTGCAGTACTCTGTGGTTACGTTTCCTTTTTTTCTTCCTGTTCCATTCCTGATTTTTCCATAAGATTTTAACTGTTGTCTTGATTTTATGATGCAGTTCAACTTTGATGTAATAATAGACCTCTGTAAGGTGTGGTTTTAATCAAAATATATCCACTTAGTTCTCACAGTGTTCTCTTTAATCCCTAAAGCTTTGGCACTCTCATGTGACAGAGTGCTGATTTGCTATAGTATTTGGACTCTTGAAAACCTTCAATTCCTGGGAGATATATTGGCCAAGCAGGTTATTTAACTGCCAACTTTGTGATCATAATGGTGACCCACTAAGAATAATAGATTGATTATCTGCTAATTCAAGATAAATAAGATTTCTTTTAGTTCTAATGGTGATATCAGAACTTAAAGGAAAAAATATATTATTTTTTCTTATTTTCTTTGGAGAGTGTGTGTCTATGAAAGATTCCTCTAGTCGCAATCTGTTAACAGCTGTATGTGATCTCACTGTGATGCAATGCTTGTAGCTAGCAAATAATCAAAGGAAATATGAGCAAATGGCATATGTGCACGTGTAACGTTTGAATTAGGAAAGATTTCAGCCACTAATTAAAATAGAGTTAGGGAAAAGCTGGACAGATACAGACTGACCAGGAAGTCAGTGTGGGTTAATGAAAGGGAGGTCATGCTTCACATTTTCAATTAACTTCTCCAAGAAGGAGAGATAGTCAATGAGATTTGACAGGGGTAAAGAAAAAGATATAATGTATTATGACTGCAGGAAGGCTTTGTGACACAATACCACCCAAAAGGCAAGTACATTTCATTAGCCAGTCAGGGATTGATGGTGGAATTAGTCACTGGATACAAAAGGGCTTGGGAGCTTGGATCGCAGTGAGAAGCAAAGTGCTATTCATTGGTTAACAAGAAGTGATGAATGAACAACTGCAGAATTGGTGTCCAGACTGGGTCAGCTTTCAGTACAAGAGAGACAACTATAAGCGGAGCAGACAATGAAGCATTAACATTTGTACTAAACAATAATCTCAGCCTAGACAAGTCCCATCAATGAGCTAAAGCACCCTGGCTAAATTAGGGCCTAACTAAAAAGTAGCTTATTTTGCTAAGATATTGAATTATAAACTAATGGAAATTGTGTGTTAAAAAAAGGGAGAAGTAAAATCCATTTTCTTTAAATGAATGCAATCTACAAGTCATGCTGGATGTGACAGTTTTGGTAAAAGAAGATAACATCTTAGCTGAAATGTTAGAGGTGTTCAGCCCCAATCTGCATAGGTCTTAATGATTATGTACCTTGAAAGAGTAAGAGCAGATTTAAAAGGTTGCACAGCCTTTGGAGTCCTGTGCTCCAGGAAATACTGAAAAACTGCAGAGCATGAAATGTGAAACTGGGTCGTTGCTTTTTTTTTTTTTTTTTTTTTTTTCCAGACTAGCTCAGGTATACAGAGGCACAGCAATTATGCTTGTCGTTGGGACGCTGATATGCAGCTTTTGGGAGGAGGGTGTGAGGTGATTGTGCCTGCATGGGTTAGCGCAGAACCCCTCTTCTGGGAAAAAGAGAGAATATTGAAAAATATGGCACAGGGTAGTATTCCTCTAAAAGATTAGGTGAGTTGTCAGTCAAAATGTGTTGGGAAATCTGTGTGAACTAAAGCTTACCTCCCTCCTCTGGACACTGGATGTTTACGTTCAGTTGCTGGCTTTCTTTACCAGCGCAGTAGCTTTGTGCAGAAGTTTTGTTCTGGATGGACAACAGGCCCAATAATTTTGTCTCTTTGCTGTGTTGTGATGTTGAGATTACGCTATCAGCAACATGTGCGAATTAGGAGTGAGATTTATCTAAGCTTTCACAACTGATTTAGCTGTGCTCCTTACTGGAAGACAGTCGTAAAATTCCCTTTGACTTCAATGGAAGGAAAGGAGTCAGTACTGCATACTTCTGAAAATCCAATGCTAATGCCTTTCCTCTTGCATTTAGCCATATATATATGCAAAATCTGTTGATGGATTTCAGTGAGAGTTATGCATAAGTAATCAAGGGCAAAATAGGCTACAAAATGTATAGAAGTGAGGCAGACCTTGGGGAAAAAAAAATAGAAACCTCAGTTTGATGTTCCTCTATGAGTCTCATATTAAAAATGCCAATATATACAGCTTTCAAAGAGGTTAACAACTATAGAGAATGAGATGTACACAAGGTAGTATTTCTGCGCTTTGTCTGTACTGCTGTGAAAGCTGCGTCCCTAAATGAAACCCTTCAGCCTAGCAAAGGTTTCCTTTCATTTTTGCACGATAAAAACATATTCCAGTGAATCATGCTTAGCTTGGCTGGAGGGTGGGCACATTAGTATTGATCTTCAGATAGCCAGAGAAGGGTGTTTTGAGGCTTTGCGAAGTACTTAAAATAATTATCTGTTCTACTGTGGAGTAAGTTGCCCTACAGTATGACCTCTCAGTTTGAGAAGCTTGCTATTGTGTCTTAATTGACTTGTGCTCTGGAGATTTGAGAAAATAAAATAAAAGTGGTGTTCTCTGAAAAAGTATCGTGTATTTCATGACTTGGATGCAGAATTTCCAGAGGTAGCAAAGTCCAGCAAAAGCCTGTTACTAGCAGTAACAGTGTTTGAGAGCAAAGCTTGAAGCATTTTAATTGAACCCTACAGAGTCTAGTAGGCTTCTGTTTCTCAGTTCAGTGAAGACATCTTGTTTCTTAAGTTATATTTTTCATTTCTGTAATCAAGTAATGATTAGGCTAGTTGCACTCTCTTTTTTTCTCTCTAATTCCCCTGCTTGTTCCTGAATTTTCCTATTTTCTCATTCAGATCAATGCTGGTGGTTGGTAGAGCAGTGACTGCTGCTGCGCATCAGGCTTGAGTAGTTGCAGGCACTGGAGTCTTGATTTCCTACAGTGCTGGCTATTTCTCCTATCTATTCCTCCTCACCTTCTGCTGACAGCTAGTTCTCTAGCAAGACGTAAAACATGTCCCAAGCCCTGAATATTCAACTTGGCCTGCATTTTGAAAAGCAAGTGTTTTGTGCCTAAAACACTCAGAAGAACACAAATTAGTACCTGTGGCAAAATTATAGGCATGATTTATCTGTTGAATTGGATTCTCAGAGACAGATGCTTTTGTTCAAAATCTGAATCATGTTCAGAGTGTCTGGAAATATTACCTGAGAGCTTGATTAATAGGAGGCAAGCACCAAGTGGTGTTAGAACTGTTGTATCATTACTAATATATGCAAACCCCCTACTTGTTGATTACTCTTCAGAAATTGGTCTGACTGCACAAGTAGAGTAATTGGCTTTCTGTTCTGTAAAATAGCATACCACCAGTTGGACTATAAAATTTTGCACGGTGTTGGGAGTTGTTCTAGCATAAATAATATTTTGTCTAGAGAAACAGATTTATAATAAATACTATTTTATCTATATTATTATTAGGATCAAAAAACACTTACATTGCTTATTTTGGAATCAGAGTCTCACCCCCAGTTGCAGTACCATATGTCAAAAATAGCTTCTGTCTTCTGTGGCGCTAATGTGGTTATAAATGGCTGCAAGTAAATTTAAAAAAAAAAAAAGATTCTCAGTACTCAGAATGGGAATTTTTTTTTGCTTTAGGTACAGTGTGATTGAAACTAAACATAACATTACAAATACTAACATAAAAAAAAAATCTTAAATAGATTTAAACCCCCTTGCATACTAATGATTTTAAAATGAATTGGGGAAGAGGCAAATTACCCTAAATAAATGCTTCTGCTTCTGTTTAGATTTATACAGTGTAAGACCTGAAAAACCTCAGAATGCTCTATTTATCAAAAACATAAATTTTTTATTTAAAGGAAATACGGAGGCATTTAAACTAACTGTGGAGGAAAGCCTACCAAACTGCAGTCACAGAGTCATAAGACTGTGTTTGCAAAAGCAAGGAAATCAGGATAACTGACTGAATTCTTAACTTGTCCACATGGGCAAGGATGAATTGGCTGCCCAGACTCTCTGTGGGTTTTGAAGCGAACCAGAACACTTTGTTAGACCCTGAAAGAAATCCCTTTCAAGTGAAAGAAAGAAGAGCAGACAGACAAGGACCTGCCTTCCTGTGGCTGCTGAACTATCTGAAGTTTGGATTTCAAACCTGCTTTTTAACTCTAGATTCAGGATTCTCTTAAGATTTAGTAAAAAATACTGAAATGAGTGCATCTCTGTATTTTTCCAGCATCAGTTTGCTATCAGAATCCAGTAGTATCCAAGTGTACCATCGGATTTCTAGGATACTCTTCAGAGAAGGTAGTGATGTAACATTGGACAGCAATGTTCAGCAATCTGTTTCTACCATTGCCTTATGCTTGTTTACTTTGTAGACCTCTTAGGATTTTATTTATTTAATTATAAGTTTAAAAACCAACAATAACCAAACAAACAAAAAAAAACAAACCCAACCAGCATTTGAACCGAAATAACTTATGTGTGATGAGGATTTATTAGAGAAGACAAGGTTTTGTTGGAGAATACAGTCAAAGCTCAGACTTCTGGTAACTGATTCAACTTTAGTTGTGAATGGCATTTTTAGATCCAAGCCTAATTTTCATCAATCAAACGTGAGCATCTGCTCCTCTCCCTCCCCTCCCTGAATTTTTATGCTTGCTAACTGGATTTTATTTCAAGGGTTAAATATAAAACTGTAACTGTGATTCTGTCACTTGCCCCACTGGTCATGGTCCACACACCAGACATAGGGAATTTCCCTTATGGTTGCTGGGCTGAGTGGGAAGACGAATGTGAATATGAGTTTCCCATAGGCAACACATGTGTCTTACCTATGAAGCTGCTAGTTACAGAAGGAGGTGTGGGGTTTCGTTTGTTTCGAATTACTTTGTGGAAAACTTCAAGGTGTCTTACATTCTTTCAAAGGTCTGTAGCTAAATTGTTTCCTATATAGAGGAGGAAAAGGTGTCAGCAGATGAATGAAGTACCTAACTTAGGTTTTCAAGAGTTACAGTGGTAACTATCAGATGGAGAGGGGAGATAAGGAATAAGGCATTTTTTTTCTAGTTATCTTATGGCCTCAGTACAGATTTATGCAAAATGGGAATAGCAATTCTTGGAGGTAACTTTAGATTTGACAAAGAAGTTCAGATACAGAGAACTTGGAGGTTCTTAAAGACTCCTTTAAGGAGGCTGGAGTCTTAAAGCCTTCTTAAACTGATGATCACCATCATGGCTTTGTTAAAAGGAACATTTGTAATATTGGGATTTGCCTAATAACAATTGTCATACAGTTGTGTCATAATTAAAATCTGTGAATACTGGAGATCTGATTGTATGACATATCTTGCATATTGATCATGATTTTCTTATCTGGCCCAAATCTTCTATGCTGATGCTTCCCTGCACCCCCCCCCTTTTTTTTTTTGTTTTTTTTTTTTTTTTAGAACTTGGATGAGGCATGAATGTACAAATAATAATACGCATGCTACTTTCTATTTTAAGTGATTTGCTACAGTTAAGAAAGCTGATAAATTAATTAGTACTTCTGATTTTTGCTGACTATGCTATCTGTAATCAGGGATATTGCTGCAGTTACAGCTGAAAACTGCTAATTGTAGCTTCTAAGTGCTTTTGTAATACACATTTTGCTATAGACATATCTCTCTCTTTTTTTTTTCTTTCTTTTTTTCCCCTCTCCCAAAACATTCAGTCTGTTCTTGGTTTTTTCATCAGTGTTTATAATATAAAGATTTAATTTGAGGTATAAAGTAGTTGCATTCCTTGAGTTTTCCAAAACCTGCTTTTACCAATACTAAGTCATTGCTTAGGTAGGAGAAGATTCCTACAAGTGTATTTGGATTTTATAGAAAAAAGAAATGGTGCCTATAGTCTTTCTCCAAAGTTTTTTTTTGGTGTTTGGAAGCAATTCCAAAATTGAACTACAAATAAGACTCTTGAGGAAGCAATTATTAACTTTTCTCAGTCTTCACATTTGATCAGTACTTAAATCTGGTTCAGTAAAGGTTTGACTGCTTAAGAGTCCTTTTCATATTTTATTTTTTTCCCCATATTCACCGAAACCCCAGGTACCTGAAATCTCATGAGGAAGTTTATTCTCAAGACAGCAGTCCCTTGGGACAAAGAAAGTAAGGAAGTTTCAGATGTTTGGATGTTTATGTCAATAATGACAATAATGAGAACTACACTTCAGGCTAATAGAAATGCTGGATGTGATGTTAAATATCATGTCTAATGCTTAAGATTACTTAGAGATAAGAAGGTACAGGATACATTGGCTCATGCAAGCCATCTTCTGAGATATCTGGCCTCGTGTGGTGTGCCTCTGCTTTGAATGTCATCTGTGCCAAAGCCAGACAGACTGGACTGTAGCTCTGTCTACAGCACTGTACCTTAGCATCTGCCTATTGGCTGGGAGAAATCTGTGGTTTGAGTTTTGGATCAGCTCGACTATCCAGGGTAAAAGATGCCTCCAGAAGAGGAATGCTAATGATAGATGTGATTAATAGTGTTAAGAATGCAAGTAAACCTAGAAAAATGTCATCCTATACTGTGCAGAAAAGCCTTCCCATCAGTGCTAAGTCAGACATTCTGAAGCCTTTTGAACCAGATAGTGGTTAAGTTGTGTATTTTCTGTTACTGATTAGAGAACAAAAGCAATGTAGCTGCTACTGTCTTCTCAGTAGTAATGATGTCACAGGAGTAATGATAGGGGGCTGGAGTGGTCAGAGCGTGTTGGCAAAGATCAGAGCTTGTCAAAGAAAGCTCATTAACGTAGCAGAAATCTATCTTAGATTCTTTTTTTTTTTTTACACAACTGAATTGTTACTTCAGCATCTGTGTCCTAGGAACCTCCTGCAAATAGTTCGGCCCCAATTCTTCCATGTGGCACTCCCTCAGATTACTATTCTTGGCTTGATTACAGAGAAGAAGAAATTACATTTGCATCTAAAAAGTGCATCATCTCTTTTTTTTTTTTTTTTTTCACATCTCATATTCTTTTCATAAATATCCTTCTGTGCCATTGGTTATCAGTAAGAAAATCTTGGGCTTTTGGAATTTCTATGCATATCGCAGCCGGTGTTTATGTTCTCATTTTTTCCTATTCAGAAGCAGTCTCTGCTTACTGTACATCTGTTGCAAAACAAAAGATGACAAAGTGGTTTATGTATCAGTTTGATTTATAGATAAAGACTTAAATGATAACATGGTAAAGCAGACAAATCCTGCAAAAAACCCTGGCAGATGAGATGCATTAAATGAAAGAGTGGCTATAAACAGTTCAGATGACATGTGTGTGTACTAGCATTGTCATCAGCATGCATGAATTTCAGTGGAGAGGCTGCTATAATGAGTGTGCAAGCTGAAGACTTGAAGATTTTTCTCCTTTTTTTTTTTTTTTTTTTTTTCCCCTCCAACTGAGGAGACATTTGCCAGCAGTCTATGAATTAAAATCTCTGTAGCAAATCATAAGAATTTGTTTCTTTTCATGTCTGTATGATACAAGCAGGAACATGACAAGATGCCACCCCCCAGCCCCATCCTTAAGAACAGTCTTTGTTTGGTGCTCCGTGTTGTGGGTGTGAGACTGAAGTTCAGTGAGAAGCCCTGTTTGTTTGTTCTCTGCTTCCACTTTTCTTTGATGTTGTGAAGCTGCTGATCAAGGCAGGCACCTCTGCCTCTCCCCATCACACCTGAAGACATGATATCTTTTCTTATTAAGTGGTGGGGGAGGCTCATGCGGATCAGTATCTCACTACTCCTCTGTGAAATGTTGCCTCTGGCCGTTAGATGAGCAGTCAGTCTTAACTAACAGGTTTAGAAAGGAGGTTAGTGAAAGCTGTCATAGTGCAATTCAGATATTAGAAGGCTGCTATCATATCCCACCAAAGTCTAGACAAACCTGCTTTCATCAGCTTTTCCTCACAGGGCAAGTGCTTCAGCCCCTGGAATCATCTTGCTGGTCTTCTGGAAACCTGGTGAATATTTCCACAACACGGAGTGTTCTCCTCTGTGCACAAATCTGAGCTATGATTGTCACCATCTGAGTAAAGCTACACCAGTTCTTCAGTTACTTAATTTTTTGCACATGCATTGTTAGCATGATTTCAGATCAGATCCTACGCTGGTGTACACCTTGCGAAACAGAGAGTGGTCCATTTTCAGCAAAAGCTTTGCAGGTACTAACTGAGTACTTATTTTTCCTGCACCTCTATTAAACAAGTGCTACCTTCCCTTTGCAAATGAAGAAACTAGAGGCAGATAAATAATAGATAAGAAGTAGACAGCTGCAGAGGCAGTGCGAAACAGAGCCGGAGTAAGAGCTTGGCTGTTCGGTAGCCCTACTTTTGTGATCACACTTACAAACTTCTCTCTCTTAAAAGTTTGTGACACATTCACAGCAATCTTAATTGCTGAAGCCTAACTACACAGTAGACTTTCATGTCTAAAGAAAGCAGTGAGCTGCTTATCCATAATTCAGATATTTTGAATTTTTGGACTTACTTCATTGACAGCAAATCCTGGAGGCACGCGATTTCCTAGCCATTTGCTCAGCATATTGAGGACAACCTCTTGGTGGCAGGCAGCTCTGTGCTTACATCTGAAGGGTCTTGAAAAACAGTTTTTCTTTTTACTGCATCATGCATGATATAGTAAGGGATATATTCTCCGGCTGTGCCTGTCAGGAGGCGTACTCACATGTTGAAAAGCATGGACTGTATAACCCCTGGGATAGTGCTCCAGCCATGCTCCAGCAGGTGGTTTAGGATGTGAAAGACTGGCTAAAAGCCTTGATTGCCCAATCTTGGAGCAGTGATTTGAATCTAACTCTCCCAACCATAAAAAAAAAAAAAACAAAGCTAGCTCCTAAAAAGTCAAGAAATTTTCAGGAAGGCTTTTCTCAGTTTCTTCTGGAGAAGCTCTTTCACTGTGTATGATATCTAATATACACAGGTCTCCAACATTGGGAAAAATGGACAGCAAAAATACCATAGAGGATCATTCAGACACTGACAAGTGTACTGGTGCTTTATTCTGCTGAGCTGACTCTGCAATGGATGGCATAGATCCATAGCTTCTTCAGAAGGCCAGACAGCCCAGATCTGGGCTTGCTCTATGTAAAATCTCTCTGCTTCATCCTGTGTATGGCTGTGATCTATTTTCTGGAAGGCAATGCAAATGTGCTGGAGCTGCCTCTGCTGTGCCCTGAGTCAGGTCCAGACGTCTTTCTGACTTGAGTCAATGCCTGCAAGCAGTCTAGCTGTGCTCACACAATGCCTGTATTGGCTAATAAGTCTGTAGATCTGGGCTGGCCATAGCGGAGCTGGGCTTACCCTATCTACTTTCATGACATGCTAATAAAGTGAAGGGAGAGTGCTTGGGTAAAGGGAGTTGCCTGTGCATTAATTAGGCCAGAGGGAAAGAGAGGAAACGACTCTGTACTGCTGCTGTTTAGAGCACTCATCTGGAAGAAAAAGGGATGCCTCCCTTTCAGTGAATGTGGAAGTATTTCCTACAAGGATGGGTAGGAAGAGCCACTAACACTTTTTGGCTGCAGGAGATCACTTTTGATGCAAAGGGTTGAACTCTGTGAGCCTGCACATAGGCTCGGAATTTCTTGTGGAAGTAAAACCAAAATCTGAATGAGGCATTATTCTCTCCTCAGCATTCCCTAATGTTAGTTCCAAACAACTCACCATCTTTCCCGCTACCTGCATCCCACTCTTGGATATTTCTCCTTTTTCTATTCCTTCTCCCACATGTTGTAGCAAGTAGCCTTAGGATGTAGCATCCAAAGCCTTTGCCATAGCACTGCTGAGCCTAAGCTTCCTATGTGGTTCACATAGCTTCACTGAAGCAAAGTTTGGTTACAGAGCTTGTGAGGCCTCATCAAATTTGGGCATTTCTTCTGCAAGGTCCCAAGTAGAATGTCTAAAAGTGACAAAGTGCAGGAGATCCTTTGTTTATACAGTCTAATCAACCAAGGGGGGAGTGGCTTATCTGATAGAAATTTCTGTGTTTACCACTGCAAAAGCACCTGCATGGTGAGAAAGATTCCCTTTCATCTGCCTGTATTTTCTCTATAACTGTGATTGTATGGCAATTTTGGGGTTTTTTTGTTTTTTTTTTTGGGTGGGCTTGTTTATTTGTTTCTTTTGTGTCTAGCTGTGACAGGTATATAGAATCATAGAATGGTTAGGGTTGGGAAGGACCTTCAAAGGTCATCTAGTCCAACCCCCCTGTAAGGAGCAGGGACATCCCCGCATCCCCGACTAGATCAGGTTGCTCAGAGTCTCATCCAGCCTGGCCTTGAACTTTTCCAGGGATGGGGCATCCGCCACCTCTCTGGGCAACCTGTTCCAGTGCTCCGCAACCCTCATTGTAAAAAATTTTTTCCTAATGTCTAATCTAAATCTACCTCCCTCTATTTTAAAACCATTACCCCTTGTCCTATCACAACAGGCCCTACTGAACAGTCTGTCCCCATCTTTCCTGTAGGCCCCCTTGAGGTACTGGAAGACCACTATAAGGTCTCACCGGAGCCTTCTCTTCTCCAGGCTGAGGAGCCCCAACTCTCTCAGCCTGTCCTCATAGGAAAAGTGCTCCAGCCCTCTGAGCATCTTCGTGGCCCTCCTCTGGACCTTCTCCAGCTGGTCCATGTCCTTCTTATGTTGGGGGTTCCGGAGCTGGACGCAATACTCCAGGTGGGGTTTCACAAGAGCAGAGGGGGAGAATCACCTCCCTCGACCTGCTGGCCACACTTCTCTTGATGCAGCCCAGGATGTGGTTGGCCTTCTGGGCCGCAAGGGCACATTGCCTGCTCATGTTGAGCTTCTCATCCACCAGCACTTCCAAGTCGTCCTCCTCAGGGCTGCTTTCGATCCATTCTCCGCCCAGCCTGTATTTGTGCCTGGGATTGCCACAACCCAGGTGCAGGACCTTGCACTTTGCCTGGTTGAACTTCATGAGGTTGGCACAGGCCCACCTCTCCAGCCTGTCAAGGTCCCTCTGGATGGCATCCCTCCCTTCCAGCGTGTCGACGGCACCACAGAACTTGGTGTCATCGGCGAACTTGCTGAGGGTGCACTCTATCCCACTGTCCATGTCGGCGACAAAGATGTTGAACAGGGCCGGGCCCAGCACGGACCCCTGAGGGATGCCACTCGTGACCGGTCTCCACCTGGACATTGAGCCGTTGACCACCACTCTCTGAGTGCGGCCATCCAGCCAATTCCTTATCCACCCAGTGGATATGTTCCAAATAGAATTCAAGTCCTGTTGTGCTGTGCTGTATGTTACTTTGTAGTATAAGAAAGTCCCTGTTCTAAATCAGTTAGTTTAAGAGACAAGGCAGACACATTATGGGTGAAAGGAAACAGGAACGAAAGTTGATTTATTGAGAAATACCAGTTATACTTGATCCTCCTGCCCTCTCCTCTTACAGGCACACTATTTATAGAAAGATGGGAGGGAGTCTGAAGTGAATCTCCTCATCAAGAGTTTTGGGCCCAGCCTATCAGCAAAAGCTGAGATATTGTTTCCCTTCACCTCTGAAATAATCACACAATGCTAGAAATGGAAACCATAGTAGAGAAGGCAACTCTTGTACTGGAGTTTGAAGGAAAATATTTTAAATTACTAGAATATTTGATTTTTAAAGGGAAGAGTAAAAAAAAATGTTTATTTTTATGTTCTATGAGTTTTGGCAGAAAGAGAGAACTTAATTGCATCTCTTGTACTCTATTTTTTGGTAGTTTTCCCTTAATGACATTTCATTGTCTTTGTTTTTCTCAGAATTACCACAAAAAAAAAACAACCCACCAACCCTTCTGTTACTTGAAAATACCTTTTTATTATCTGGTGTTTCATACAGAATGCTATTTAAAAGTAGTTAGAAAATACGACTGTGGAATATAGTAAAAAAAGAGACAAGAAAAGTGAAAGTGTCATTCAGCATTTTTAAGGAGATAATATACTATTATTTTTTCCTTATTTTTTACTCTGTGAAGCACACTAATCATCTTAAATACAGTGAAAAACTGTCTTCTAGTTTTCCTACAAATTCTTTTAGAATCATAGAACAGTTAGGGTTGGAAGGGACCTTTAAAGGCCATCTAGTCCAACCCCCCTGCAAGAAGCAGGGACATCTCCAACCAGATCAGGTTGCTCAGAGCCCTGTCCAACCTGGCCTTGGATTTTTCCAGAGATGGGAATAGGTTGAATGGTTTTTTTTTTTTTTGGGTTTTTTTGGCTAGTGTTGGTGGTTTGTTTTTTTTTTTTTTTTGTCACTGCTTCTGCAGAGCACTTGCAAGTATGAGTGTTCAGAACTGCTGTCTCACAAATTAACAGTACTTCACACACAAACAAACATGCAAAACCCATGACCAACAGCAGTCACCAGCAAAAAGAGAAGATTTGGGCAGATCACAACAGTTCTGTCCAGTGTTACAAAATACAAAATAACTGGCTTAGATCCTTTAATCTCTGTCTTCCCTCTGTAGACTTCTATGTCTGTGCTCTGATCACAAGTATCAGAAGATAACTCAGATTGGAAAGGACCTCAGGAGATCATCTCTAGTCTAACCTCCTGCTCAAAGCAGGGTCAGCTGTGGTGTCAGAGCAGGTTGCTCAGAGATTGATCCTCTCGGGTTTCGAAAATCTGCAAGATTGGGGATGGTACAGCCAGTGTGGGCAATCTGTGCCGCCACTTGAATGTCATCAAGAAAATATTTTTGTTTCTAACTGGTCCAACCCTTCTTATGCTTAGTTTAATTGTTGCCCAATATGTGGCCACAAACTTGGTGTGAAAATAATCACAGTTTTGGTGGCAGAGGGGATGGGAATTAATTAAGCTACTGAGTGCTTTGTTTTCCTTCCTTTGGTTCCCTGTGCGACACTTTCTTCATCTATAACATGAGGGTAATTAACCCACCTATCTTACTAAAAAACAAACAAACAAAAAAACCACCCAAAACAAAACAGATACACAGCAGGAAAGCAGCTGAGGTTGATTCTCTGCTTACTGCTACATTGAATGAATTATGATTACTCAGTGAGGTAATTCTGCAGCCCTAGGGAAAGGAAGAAAGAGGAGGACAGGAAAGCTGGAAATGTATAGCGCGCTCTGGCTTTATTTGCAAAAGAGTCAATGGAGTACTAATTAGTGTTGAGGGTTATTGCATGTCAGAGATACCTTTGCTGTGCTTTGCATATACTTTCAGTAATTAAAACCTGCAAAAGAAGATACTGTCCTCTCTTGCAGGACAATCATGACGAACCTTAACACCTATCAGGCAAAGGAGTACAAAGCGATGACAGGCTCATCTTAAGCGAATCTCTGTAGATTTCTATGTGTTGCTTCTTAAGCAAGTGATTCGAGTTGTATGTCTCAAGAATGAGGAATTTTAAGGGTGCAATGATCTGCTGCTAGCCCAGTGTAATTGTACAACATAGGCAAGACTAGAATGAAAAAGTAAACTAAGGAAATGAATTAAAAAAAAAAAACCTGTTTCTTTCAGTTGGTTTTAGAGAAAATGATGAGAAGTATTTTAATATTTTTGTGTTTCAAGTCTATGTGGTTTTGAATCTCAGTGTTGAAAGGACGGTTTGAAAATGACTTAATATAAGGGAAAAAGATGGGACTAGTATCAGCGTAACTGATGTGCCATACAAAAGGTACATATGCTTATTTGTATCTGTATATTACAAATATATCTTAAATGGAATGCTGTGAGATAATTATTATGAACACTACAGTGTTACCGATAGCTATGAAACATACTTATGACTCTCTTCAATTTCCCATGCTGTGACTTGTCCAAGTGAAATCAGCAAATCTTATCCTAGCAGGTAGAATCAGGCACATGCATGAACCTTTTCAGGATCAGATCCTGTAAGGGAAAAGTGCAGCACAACTGGCTCCAAACTTGAGAGCTCTGGATTCTCCTGCTGGGTCTTTGTGCTGAACCTCAGGCTCCTAATACAGCTAGTTGGACGTCCTCCCTCCGCCACCCCGCTCCAGCTACCCTGCCTAGTTGTCCCTTGTTCTGTCACCACAAGCTGCTGGAACTGTCTCACCTGCTCCCAGAGCTGGCTAGCCATGGAGTCAGGCAACCTTGAAAGGCAACTCCTAGAGAAGGGAGAAGGAGGAGAGTGGATGCTTAAGGACAAGCGAGATATCCATTCCAAAAGAAGGGATATATGTATACACACAGATTTTGTTTGAACTGATGAAACTTTTTATTTCTAGAATGTGAAATATTTTGCAGGAAGGAAATCTACTTTTCTGATTTAGCTATATGTTAGTCACCCAAAGTAAAATTAATAAGTATTAATCACTTCAACCTTCTGCAAAGCCATTGGTGCATCTTGGAGACTTTGCAGATGTTGACCAAAAAGTTTTGCTATAGAAAAAGCACAGATATGGCTTGCACAGGATATGACTACTTTGAGAGATGGTATGGTCCATGGAGAGGGGAGACATGTATGCCACAGCACTGATATGTGTCTGAAGCGTGCCTTTCTTGTCTCACCTTGGTAAGTTACTCTTGTTCTCTGTGCTGCACTTGAGCTTGACTATAAAATGGAAACAGTAGTCACTTAATTTCCCTGCTCATGCAGGACATGTGTGAAATAACGCTTGTTATACTACATGAAATTCCATTGGTTATTAGGACTTGACATTCAGCAGAAGTAGGGGAAAAAAAACCCCAAAGACTTTTCCAATGTGTTTTCCACAAGGAGGCATTTCAGTGGGGAATAAAAGAGATGAATGCTGAAGAATGCCCAAAGCTCATGATCTGTGAACTAGTATGAATGATCTATTAGTTCAGAAGAATTTGGAGGGACTTCGTGGCTCTTTCTGAAGCTACCTTTCCTTATGGAAGTTACCTTTATTGTTAGATTTCTTCAGTTATGTATGTAGTATGTGCACAAGGAAACATTCTTGACTAGCCAGAGTTAATTTTGTGTAAGCTTTAGGTGAACTTATATCTCTGCTAGTGTCATGATGTAACCCTAGCCAGCAGCTAAACACCACACAGTCTCTTACTCACTCACCCCTGGAGGATGGGGGGGAATCAGAAGGGTAAAAGTGAGAAAACTCATCAGTTGAGATAATGACACTTTAATAAGTAAAGCAAAACCATGTACAAAAGCAAAGCAAAACAAGGAATTCATTCACTACTTCCCATTGGCCGGCAGATGTTCAGCCATCTCCAGGAAAGCAGGGCTCCATCATGCAAACAGTTACTTGAGAAGACAAACACCATAACTCCGAATGTTCCCCCCTTTCTTTTCCCACCAGATTTATATGCTGAGCATGACATCATATGGTATGGGATATCCCTTTGGTCAGTTGGAGTCAGCTGTCCAGGCTGTGCCCCCCTCTTCCCAAAAACTTCCTGTGCACCCTGAGCCTACTCACTGCTGGGGTGGTGTGAGAAAAAAAGGCCTTGACTCTGTGTAAGCACTGCTCAGCTGTAACTAAAGCATCCCTGTATTATCAACACTGCCTCCAGCACAAATCTAAAAGATAGTCTCATAGTAGCTACTGTGAAGAAAATTAACTCCATCCCAGCTAAAACCAGCACAGCTAGTTTCTGAGCCCTCCAGTTAGAAAAATGTGGTACTCCTTGTCTAAATATTTTCATTTGTAAACAAATGGGATACAGTTTTCTTAGCTCAATTTTTGAGCCAAAGGGGATGAAATAAGGGAGAGGGGACTTCAGCTGTCTTAATCTGGACTGGAATATCACAAAGATTTCAAAAGGCTTTATAGTACCAGTAGAAAAACATCTCTCAGTCATGGTAAATTAATACACGATTAAGAGAAATTAGATTAACTTCCCACAGGAATTTGTATACTTCTTCACATGATAAAGAAAATATAAAGAAATTTAACCATGCTGATATCTGACAGTCTCCAATCACTAAAACTCTGCTAAGCTTCTGGCATGAGTTAGTATATGTAAGCTGTAGTACAAGGTGTTATTTTTGAGTTTGAATGCTTGAGAGTTTATTGGGCAAGAGGAGCTCATTGGACCTTGTAACAAGCCTCTTCTATTGCACTTCAAATCAAAAAGATTTAGGGACATAGGCATTATTATGAGATAAAAATAAATAAAAAATAAATGGATAATTGAGCTCATGGACAAATGGTTTCTAGAGCACTCGTCACAAAAGAACACGTCTTTTGTTCCCAGCAAGTTACTGCACTTTATGATCTATTTCATTGCATCATAAATGTTATAATGACCAACTGTGCCAAGGCAATAAAGGTATGTGACTTGTAGCTATGGTACCTATTTTCAGATGGAATGGGAAGAGGGAGGAGTTTGTCTCCAACTGAGATAGCACTGCCTTCATACAAGCCAAATATTTGACATCTCAGAATTTTTTTTTGCCAATTAATTCCTTTTTACTAGCTGACTCATAGTTTAGAAGTAGAGTTAGTAAACAGGTACCCTTGTTTATAAAAGAAACAATTTTTCAC
This sequence comes from Chlamydotis macqueenii, assembly GCF_036417535.1. NCBI lineage: Eukaryota > Metazoa > Chordata > Aves > Otidiformes > Otididae > Chlamydotis > Chlamydotis macqueenii. The sequence goes on from NC_141559.1 coordinate 29,628,043, forward strand.
ACATTGCAAATATTTCTGCACTTAAAGTAACGTGTACTATATTTATTGCTAATACTAAAATGCTTCTATAGAAAAACATTGCTGCTTTATGGCTGCCTGTTCATCTAAAGCATACTCTAATGTGGTAGGCAGAATAAAGCTATACTCTTGGCTCTTGAGCTTCAGGATGCTTCTTTTTGTCTCAGTTTTTCCATGTGGAGAATTGAGTCAATTACCACAGTGTTTTGGGAGTCTACAGAGAACTGCTGTACTCATGTGAAAAATGTAAATTATAATTTCCTAGCCCTGACTTTTCCTTGACATTTTTGTTTCAGGTTGTAGCGTGCAAGGTACAATTGCATCTTTTTGCCTATTTACGTTAACTCAACCTTGTTGCAATTTGCTAGCTTTGACTCCGAGTTACATAAACATCTTGCAGGGCAGTTTACTCCTGATGCCGAAATCTGACCAGTGAAGAGACAAGACAAGAGTGCAGAAGCACGAGTTAGAATGCTTCGGTCTGTTTCTCTGTCTGCATGACACTGGATAAAGTCTCTTAAAGGATAAAATAACTTCAGATGTTAGTCCTACAGTAAAGAGGAAAAAAGAAAAGGGCAAAATATCTTTGAGAGAGCTGACCCACCTTCATTTCACATTCCTAGGCCTGGAGTAGAAGACACATATGATGAAGAGACAACAGCAGATTTGTGAAGGTGGTGATGAAGGCTAATCAATTAACTGCAATTTTTACATAGAGAAGATGTTACAAAATTAACCTGGCAAACAGCTGTAGGGCAGAAGATAAATTTTTTGCAAGTGAGACAATGGGGAAAGGCAAAGATGTTGAGAACATGGGGAGAGACATCTTCAAAAGCAATGCTCTCCTATATCAGCTTTCCTTCACTCCTGAAGAGTGGAGATTAGTTAGCATACTTGTTCTATAGAGCTGAGGACATCTTGCACAGGGCCTCTTAGTGCCTTCAAATTCAATTACTGTTCATGGTAAACAATGGCTCATTTGTGCTATAGCTAACATGTAGGACCAAGATATTTCCATCATGAAGACACATTCTAAATGAATAATGGTGTGCAGTTTTTTTTTGTTAAAGAGTTTAGTTTGTAGTAAGATTAATACCTGTAATTTTATTACACTTAAAAGTTTTGTAACAGGAAGATGTTCAACTGCTTTGTAGGTGCTTTTTTTTTTTTGCCACTGTTCAGCCTTTCTTATTTGTCCTTTTATTTTCTTCTTTACATAATTTGAAGCATTTTAAAACTTTTGGCCACTTCTCAAATGCAAGGTTGGGACTGTCTTCTTTCATCTCAGTAAAACAGTATTTAATGCTTGGAAGTGAAAATAATAGGAGTATAGTATCTGCGACATGGAAACTGCAAAATCTCAATCTAAAACTCTAATCTTGTTATTAATGGGCTATATTATGACATTTGCTCTTAAATCCAGGGCACGGAATAGGTATGATATTATTTTCCCATTCCTTATTACTCTTAAAAATACTACCAATTCACTTGTTTCAGTTTGGCACAGAGAGGTATGATGCAGTCTGTGTTTGGGTTGTTCATTAGCTGAAGCATGAGTATTCATTGTTTCCTCTTATATATAACAAAATAGATATGGAAGTGCTGTAGCAGAGTTTATGTTTAGTAAAAATGAAGTAAATGAGTAAATAGCATTAGCCATAAATATACTAAAAATATAGTTGTGCTAGGTCTTTTTTACCTTAAAAGCTTGATAACAAGAGCGGGCTGATGAAGCATCTCTGACTGTTATACAAAGTTATCTGGGGAAATAAATCTGTTCCATTTGAAGAACAAGAAGTTAATTGTACTGGAAAGTAATGACATTGTTTATTTTTCTGTGATACATATGACAAAGTAAACATTTCTTTTGAAATGATAAATGGTAAAATTAACTTTTCCTCAGAAAATAGAAAACTGAGTTCTATTTGCGTTTTTGGTAATGGAAATCCAATTACTTTGTGTTAAAAGCAGAAAAGTCTAAAAAAAGTTGAAATGTTGCCTCTCATTTTTCTAATGAGCAAAATGAAAAAGCAAAGCAGACCTTTACTGAGAACATTTGGTTTATCAATCTCATGAAGAGAGAAGCATTTCAGAAGAAAATTATCACACATTTCAAATAAAAAGTTTGGATAATGATGTGTGAAGCAGTTGAAAGAAACTGGAAGTCCTAAGGGCAGACTGTTCCTGAATCTCCACTGAAAACTTACTGAAACTTTTTGTAGTTGATGCTTGTGGTTTCTACTGGGATTTGATTAAGAGTTGTTAATAATACAATAACATATGCTGCTTTTCCATACAATTGCTGTCCAGTTTTGCAGAGTGGTAATTAATTTGCAGGAAACTAATGTTTGGTGAGACCACTAATGAGGGGTATGGAAGGAAGAGAAGAACATTTTCAACTGAAATAAGAGAACCCAAATATTTTGGAGTGCTCTGTCCAATAAATAGTGCTTTTGGTTCCACCTGCTTTTATTGACTTGCCTTAAGAATCAGACATGACAGCAAGGCACAAGGCACAAGGCCAAATTCCCGTGCCAGTAATGATGGGTGTAACTTGAAGTATATTCTCTGAATTGGTGAAGGGTGATATGAATTTCTACTAGCAGAGAAGGAACTTGTTCCAAAATGATCTGTTCTGACACATAAACCCATTGTTTTAATATAAATAATTTACATCCTTGAAGCTCTTTAAAAAAAAAGAAGTGAGATGTTTATTTAAATTTCAGTAGGTCTGAACCCTGAATCATTTACACTGTTGGATGCACAACTTGCTATCTGCATGCTCTGATTCCTACAGGACTTTCAGTCCTTGCTTCCTTCTGTACATTCTTCTTGGTTAGTCTGGTTTAGTTGAGGAAGAACATCAATATATTTATTATTTTAGTGTTTCCCATGGAGGATTTATGCAGTATTGTATAGAGCACACAATACAGTCTATGGAAAAAGAATCACATTCCAGTAGTTCTTGTTTCCTAGGCACTGTTACGTCTCCCAAATAAATGAATAATGTGCCAGAGCAGTGTCTTGCTAATCTGTACTCAGGGGAGAAACTGCAGGTTTGATTAGTGAGATTTGGACTGCCCATCGGTGGATAGTGTGGTGGGTGGGAACAGGGGATTTTTAAACTCGGAAGCTTTTTCTGATGCAAAATGACCTTTCCTCAGCATTACAGGGCAGAAATCTTTCTCTGTCTGCTCCTGAACGGCTCACTTGGAAACCTGCTAGTGCTTGCACACTAGTTATGAAACTGCCAGGGTCTCCTACCTGCTACTCCAGCATGGGTAGAAGATTTGCCATGTTGATGGCTATGACCATTGGCCTCCCAAAGAAAAACATCTGCCTTTCCAAAGCCATGGTAGTGGCTGGATGAAGGTGAGGAAGGGTTGTGAAATACTGCTTTCCCCTTGAGGAGGGAGGCAGCCTCCATGGAAACATGGCAGCACAGCCAGGAAGCTGCTGTGCAACCAAACACCCGTGCTCAGGGTAGGTTTGCAGGATGATCAGTTTTTCAACACTGGGGGATTCTGTCTCTGTGGGTGGCATTCTCTGTTTTTTGGTATCAGTGTGTGGTAACCACTTGAGTAATACAACATCACTAAGGCAAAACCAGTAATCTTATCTGACAGTAGTGCCTGCAGCCACCAAACCTTGCATTTGTGCCTCGAAAACTACGCACAGTTGGGCTTAGTCAGTGTTAATTAGAATTACAGTTAGAGTCCTTCAGCTGCGATAGTAGTCCATGACTACACTGCATTCAACTGGGAGGCTGAAATATTGAGCATTGTTATCAAGTTCTATTTTAATGCACTTTCCAAACTATCAGCCTTTAAAAGGTAATAGGTGAGGAAAAATGATAGGTTTTGGTAAGGGATTACTCAGATCCCCTAGAAGAGGAGTAAAATTATTTCATATCAAAGCATTGCCAAAAAAATCATTACCCTTTTTGCCCATCCAGTGAAAGAGAACTTTGTCTTTTTAGAAACAAGAAAACATGAATCTTTCATCCCATGGGGAGTAAAAAAAAACAAAACAAACCATCCTGCCGGCAGCTAGACCAGCTGCATACTGCTAATTTTGGGGTTTGTTAATAATTATGAAATGTAACAAAGACAACAAAAAGAAAATAGCTTTTTCAATTATAAAAGGATGATTTTTTTTGCTGCCATGTACTTATATACTTGCAGCTGTGATATGTTTTGAAAAATTGCCACAGTTTGCAAGAAACAAAGAAGAATGAATAGCATGCTTGGATACTGCAGTACTCAGAGTCAACAAATTGCTTGTAAAAGATGTACATAGGAAAGGATTTCATTTTTACTAGCAGTAGCAGTAAAAAAGGGCTTTCTCCACTGAATAAAAATTGCAGTTTAGTTAAACTAAGGTTAGGTAGCTGGTAGCTGTGGCCTCTGTCTTCTGTGAGCTGCTTCCTCATGTTCTCTTACCCCTTATACTCTGTGTGGGTCTCTTTTCTTACATGTTGTAAACTGCTTGGAACAAGCACCATGATTTCCTTGTGTCTGTAATATAGCTTCCAGGGGATGGATGCTGGGGGAATTGTCATATTTTTATTAGCAGAATGTCTTGAAAGAGACCCACCTGTGAAATGGCACAGAAGCTGTAGGGAGACTGAATCACATACTCTGTTGTGGGGTTTTGGTTTTTTTTGGTTTGAGCAAGATCTAGTGGTTTCCAATTTGCTATTAGTCCAGCCAAGAGGTACCCCACATTGAACCTCTTTTATTTTTGTTAGAAATTGTCACATCCCTGAATATCACTTAGTACAGTAAAACCACCTCAGATGGAAGATGAGATTTTCAGGAGTTTGATCTCTTCGTTTCTTGGCATCTGTTTACATTTTTCTGTGTTTCAGAACAAACACATCTGTGTAATCAGCCATGCGTATTTCTAATTTCTCAGTGTATACAAAAAGTAGAACTGTTCCAGTCCTAATGTTTTTTGAGAGAGAGAGATATGTTAAAACAGCATAGGTATACATTGAATTTGCAGCTGCAAAATAAGGAAGAATACATGTTCCATTCCAGCATTTTGTGGGCATGGGTAAAAGCTGACTAGGAATCTTATTTAAATGGAGCTATAGTATTTTATTGCTCTAGGAATATCTACTCTTTTATCCAGCTTTGGATGTCATTTCTTGAAATAAAGGCTTTTACAGTCAAATGTGTGCTTCATGTACATCAATCTGGCTTAATAATTTGAAAAACAATCCTTTAAAATAATAATGTAATTAGACTTTTACAACTATGGGTGCTAGTGATTATCAGTAAATGGCATTGCCTTCAATAGGCTGTCAGTTCAAATAATTGTTTTCAGAGGAAATTAAGGGTTTAAGCTCTCTAAAAGGTTTTTTTTTTTTTTTTTTTTTCTTTAAAAGTTATTCTCCAACTTGTTAGAGTTATCCTAGGTGAAAAGCAAACTAGTTTGATCACAAAAACTAGATTATCCCAAAGTTGTGCAGCCAGTCTGGAGTATCCCCTCTGATGCTACATTTGTCCAGTCATTGGGCACATCTTAACCCTCTTTGTCTTGCAAGAAACTATTTTTAAGAAGTTGTCTGTCCTGGATGTTCAGTAAAAATACAGTAAACTACTGGAAGACAACCCTCACTATGAATACGTTGGAAAGGGAGTACGTTATCAGCTGAGTGGATGGCACCCAGCTGAACCAGACAGCCTGAGTCTGGGTTACTGTTAAGCTCAGCAGATGTTTCTACATAATGAGGAGGTTGTTGAAGGGAGTAGGATATTTATAGCTGTGTGAGAGTCCAAGTTGACTCTCTAATGGAAGAAAACTTGCAGGAGTCTGGTTGTAAACTGATGATTTTACCTTGGCCAGAAGGCAGAGATGTTGCCCAGCTGCCAAGTAACATCACTGTATTTGACAAAGATGATCCCATAAAGGAAATGCTGAGGCACAGCTGTGCATGGGATGGTAATGAGAGTTGAGCAATGCTTATGTTTTCTAACCTGGATGGTGTTTCCTCAGAGCAGCAGCCTGACAAGGAAAGGCTGAGCTCAGTTATAAGCATTTCGGTAGACAGCTTGCTCTGCCCTTCCTGCTTTATCTTCTGTCTTGAAAGTTTAAAGTTCCAGGGACTTTGTACTTGAATTCATTCCTCCGTTTGGCACTTTGGTATTTTCTCCACATTCACTGGGAGCTCCTCGAGATTTCCTGGCCCCTTTTATCAGAGCTCTGCACCCAGGCTGGCACTTGGCTGCTCTATATGCAATTCATAAGGCTGTGGCATAACGGGTAGGAAAGCTACCAAGCACTGAACTTTCTTGAGCCGCAGACTACACAAATTATTCTGTACAGATACATATGAAAATATTATTTTAAAATTGAAGTGATTTTTTTTTTTTATGTTATCAACCATTTATAGACTGTAGACTAGCTTAAATAGTCAAGTAACTATTCGTTGTGAATAAAAGCAAATTTAATAGAAATGAACCTTTTAAGCCAGGAATATAATGCAAGGCATCCCACTCTTATGAGCTCGTTTAGTTTTCATTAATAGCAATTTTGGAGTGAAAAAACTAATTCCTGAAAGATCTCTGAGTAGCTGTACAACCAGAAACTGGAAGGGAGGCAAACACTTTTTTAGTGCTTTAAGAAAGAGCTAAGGAAGAAATGCAAAAAACATGGAGCATAAGTCTCAGAGCTCAGTGGTATAGATAGTGTAGAAATTAATTTTTAAAGTGGCCATCAGTCATTTAGACAAATATGAAGACTGAGCCAACATATTTCCACAAAAGCTGAATTTTTCTTGACAGATCTGGCCAAGAAAAGACTTTAAAAAAATGCAGATATAATGCAGAGAACATACAGATAGTTATGGCGTATGTGGTTCTGGAAAACACATTTAATGCAGTGCCATGTTCTGAGCAGGATTATTCATAAAGCATGTATAAAAGCTGCATTTTTTAAGGATTAAAATCTCACTGGGTGACTGAAATCACAGCTCAGTGTTGAAAGATCAGGATTGTCTATGGAAAAGGTAGTAACAAAGGCTTGGAGACTAATGCTGCTCATGTTCGTGCCATGCACAAATAACTTGGAGAAAGACTGTGTTGTGCTGAATTTTGACATGGAGTGTGCTTTCAGTCTCACTGTGTTGTAACAAAAGCATAGACCTTCAGGAAGGTTGATCTGTGCATTCTGCTGACATTTTAGATGAAAATACAGGAATCTATGAAGTCTTGATACACAGCTCTGAGGTCAGCTGGCAAGCCAACACTGAGAATGAGAAAGTCCTAAAAGGATCAGCGTGAAAGCTGTTGGGGTGCTAGGAGAAAATGGGTTGCCTGTTACAGACTGCATTCTGTCACCTGGTGTCCTGGTTTTGTCTGGGATGGAGCTAATTTTCCTCTAAGTAGCTGACCTCTTTTAGATTTTGTGTGTGAAGAATAGTTGTTGCTAGAGAGACCAAAGACACCGTCCAGCTTCCCAGGTTTCACTAATGTGCAAGTTGCTGGCAAGGAATATAGCCAAAACTGTTGACCCAAACTGTCCAAAGAGAGTATTCCACGCCATAAATGTCATGCTTAGTATTTAAGTGGGGGTTGGCCGAGGGGGCATCTCTCTCTCTCTTGTGCTCCTTTGCTTGCTGCGTGGTTTCATTTCTGTGATCACTGCTCAGGATGGGCTGTATCGGTCATTGGGAGGTCTGGTGGTGAGAAATTGTGCCCTGTTCATTTTGTACATTTTAGTATCTTTATATTTTGTTATTATTGTTATTTTCCATTGCTATTCTAGTAAACTGCCTTCGTCTCAACCATACAAGTTTTCCTTTCTTCCCAATTCTCTTCCCCATCCTGCTGGGGAGGAGGAGGGGGAGCGAGCGGTGACTACGGACAAACCACAACACCTGGGGAAACACTGCAGACCAAAAAGTGGTCCAAGGAGAAAGTGGCCAAGTAACATCACAGAATGATACGATGGACACCTGATGACCCTTTGTGTGCTGAAGAGTGGTCTAGTGGATAAAAACCAGCATGTGACTGTCCCTGTGGGTCAAGGGAAGGAGATCCTGACTGCTGCACTGGCTTGGAGACTGACTGGAAGTGATGCCCTGGTCCTGAACAACCCAGAGGAGTCATGAGGAGGGAGATTTCCTACCGTCCCTACTAGAAACAGTCTTAGGATGTCCCAGATGAGAGCCTAGCACCTGAAACAAGCTATCCGCTCATTTCCCTGGGTTGAAAGGTATATGGACTGATAACTCTATGTATGCACCGAACTATAAGAGTACATAAGAATGTATTCTGCTCTTTAATCTGTACTGACAAAAGGTGTTTTAAACTCTAATTTAGCCCATGATAGCTAACTTTGCAGGCTTTATGTCAACAGAAGAAGTCCGGATAAAGTGCTCGATTCAGAGAGACGTGAATAGATTTGTGGCATAAACTTGCCATTAGTTTTAAATGAGTCATGTCATACAGTATTAGTCTAAAAATAAACATTACTACATATATACACATGTACAAAACAAGATGTTCCAGACATCACCACCATATCAAGAGGACAATTGCAAGGTGTGAAACAGTGTTGAGATTGTGGTGAGGCCAAGACTGAAAGAGGATGTAGGATGTTACTATGAACAAATGCAGCACTAAAGGTCAAAGCCAACAGAAATATGTATCCTTTTTTACAAAAGCTGGCATTTGTCCATCTTTCTATTACAATTTCTGTTTACTGCTCCTCAAATTTGAAGCAACAGAAGTAATATGCTATACAGTCACTTTCTCTCTCTCTTTTAGTTTCCTGCCTCTTAGTTGGGTCTCTGAGACTCAGCCTTTAACTCTCTTAATTTGGGATAATTTAAGCTGAACTTCCAGGCTGAAATCCCTCTGTTTGTGGTAAGAGTGGGGATCCCCTCTTTCTTCAAAGGGAAAAACAAGTGTTTTGATTGCATTGCAAATACAACAAAGAAGAAGGCAGGCATGATTTACCATCACCTGAGCTCTACCAAATTTAATATATTCATATCATTAGAAACAGCCAGATGATACTACTGAGAGTTTGTGTTGCTCTTCCTCATCAATTGTAGTGGACGTGCAAGTACTCTTGCCTTCTGATGTTAGCTGTCATTTGTTATCCACTGACCTTATCTTCCTGGAGTTTCCCTGTTGTTTGCAGCTTTTATTTTCTTCTGACATGTTTTCCCACAGTTCTGACATATTTTCCCACAATTCTCTTGCTGCGTCTAGTGCCTGTCATAAATGTGAACATGAATACTTAGGCTCTTAACAATGGCTTTGAGCTGTAACTGTTTAATAATAAAAAAGTTTCTGTTCTATACCATACCCGGAAGGAAGCTACTGTCCTTTTTCTGCAAATCTGCAGTGTGAGATTTAGTTAACATTGCCTTGTAAAGATGTGCTTCTGCAATGGTTTATGAAACTATGATTCCAGCTTTTATATCTCTGGATTAATTTCTTATTGTCTTCCACAAAGGAGGAAAAATCTCTTCTTTTTATAGCTCATTCATTTTTACATTTCCTTCTGTGTCATACCCCTCTCTATTAATACAAAGACTCCTGTTATTTTATATGCCTGTAAAAAGCAGCAGGCTTCTCTCTTAATCAGTATTATCTAGGTTCATTGCTGGAGGGCCTAGGTCATTAGTAATAAAGGTCATTACTTGATGTTTCCAACACACAGAGACTTTCAGATGATCCCTCCCTCCCTCGTTTAATCTCGTAGTGACTAGAAACAGGCCTGGCCTCATGTTATTAAAGTTATTTTATTTTCTTAAATAATAAACTGGAGAACTCCTGGAAACAAAAGCTCTATAATTGTCATGGTGTGTGCACAATAGATGCAAAAGTATGATGGACTGCACAAGACCTGAAAGCTGAGGCACGGTGGAAGGGAAGCAAGCGCCTACTATCAGGTTCACCACAGGTTTCTCCAAGGGGCTGAATCAAATGCTGAAGGAAAATCCCATGGAGCCCTAAGGCTGCCATGTCATGCCTGCCCTCATTACCTTACATCTGAGCCTCCTCTGATTCCTAGCATCCTAACTGAAAAGACTACTTTGTAGTAAAAAGCTGTGTTTGAATCACTTTGAAAGCCAAGCTCCTCTAGTATTTTTCCCAGCGAATGTTTTTCTTGGATCTTTGAGCTTATTAAACAAAACGATCTTCTGAAGCTTCTTGGAGTGCAGGCATAACTCTACTGCCCCTGATTAAGGGCAAAAATAGCAAATTCTAAATGCAGTATTTTGTCCAGGGTTTTAATCAGCCTGGCTTCTGAATGTTAACTAGTCTCTCATATTTTCTTTCCCCTTCTTATTTCAGCTTCTATCATCATTCCCTCTGTCTCCACAATTAAACAAATGGCCTAGATTTAGTGGAGGATTTGGTTTGGGTTTTGGTTGCTTGGTTGTTTTTTGTTTGTTTGTTTAGGTTTTGTGTTTTTTACACTAAGAAGAATTTTTTTTTTTTTTTTAAAAGGAAAAAACAACGTAGATGCTTTGTTTGTACAGAGACGGGAATGTTAGAAAACAAAACTCTCGTCATTAAAGACCTTTCAGGTGATCTCTCTGAAGGGAAAAGGTATTTATAGTAGATCTAGATGAACCCAAATTCTTCCAATTTTCATTCAGCAAGAGCAAGATGAGAGAAGAGAATGCAAATCTAATTGTGAATCTAATTCTGTTGTTTGGTTTTTTTTTAAATCCTCATACCCCCGCTACTTCTGTTTTGCAGTGCACAGAGAAGTGTGTGTTCATAGTTCATTGGCAAATTGCAGATTCTCTTCTAAAGTGTGTGCCATCTGAGGTTTTCCTGAGAGTTATTAAAATACTTTTGAGGAGGGATTTTGGCAGCTGGTAAGTTAAATGTGTTTAACTTGCACCAAGGGTCAGATTTAAAGGGCAAAGGGTGGCCCAAGGCAAGCACTAATAACTCCTAAAGTCTACTTTCATTAAACTTTTGGACAAATCTTAAATTTATTTGGCCACCTGAGTCACTGCCGGTTATTCTCCAGCTTTCCAAACAGCTTCCTTTTTTGAGAGGAACTCCAGCTAAAAGGGACTCTTGCATAAGCTGATCCTGCTTCCTTTTACTTCAGCCACTACTTTCCTTATGTTGAACTGTGCCTGCCAGCGCTTTTCTCCTTCTGGGCTGTCGGGGCAGACCCTGTCCTACATGTACATCCTACCCACATCCGCTCATGTAATCCAGTTTTTTTAGAAGAACTGTAACTGAACAATGCTTGTTGGAAAAGTAAAAAAAGGAATTGTCAGACAGACACGTGAAAGGAAGATAAACTTCAACTCTAATGACTTCCAAGAAAATAAATGTTTTGTCATTTTAAAGCCCCCTTTCTTCTCCCATGGCTAGCTTTTAAAGTATTGCTTCATAAATTAAATTCTTGGGCATACAAGCCGTTTCTAAAGATCAATGATAAATCATAAACAGCCACACTTTGAAGAAAGCTTGCTTTCTTTATTAAGAATCATAGTGGTATTCACAATTGCTCTATTATTGCTTAGCACGTTCAGAGGCTGGCCTTTAACAGGACTTAGTAGTGAAGTTTTCCACGTGTATACTTAGGGACCTTGAAAAATCTTGTAAATGGAAAGCTTTGCAGTGCTGCACTGAGGTAGTTTGGTGTCCTCATTGTGCAGATGTGTCAGCTGTGGCAGAGAGAGAATAAATGACCTTCTCTGTTTCATATGGTGATTCTATTTGACAATTTACAAGTCTTTGCTCATCGCAGATTTCAGTATTTTATTTAGTCTTTAACATGCTAGTTTTATAGATGGGCAAAGTTAAGTGCTCAGTGGAACATGAGTCTTGGAAGACTCTATATCTGCCCAAAAGAAAGCATAACGTTATTTTGAAGTGGTCCGATCCATATAACGTGCAACTATTCTTCACTGCACGGAAGGCAGAGAAACAGAGCAAAGTGAATCAAGTTAAGTGCTTCTTATGGGGATCACTGTTTTTGCATGCCTGAATTTGATATGGCAGATTAACCGTTCTCATTGGGAACTGCAGAGGACATGAATTTTAAGAGCTAGATTTCTGAAGACTCTTCAAAACCAATCAAGAAGTCAGTTTCTTTGTCCCAAAACACAGAGGTTCTCATTCATTACAATGTTACTCTGTTCTGTGGCATGTAATTTCATTGAGTGGAAGCAAGTAGTGTAGAGTAGCCCCACAGTATTAATTTTTAAATATATAATCATTTGTAGACTTAGTATAATTTGAATGATTTCTTATTGGCTTATGTTACCACTTCCTTTTCTGTGCAATTATATTTTGTCCTGTTTTATGGAATGCTTTATTTACTTTATATATTTGGGTTCCTTAATATGTAATAAATTTAAAATAAAATTTAAAATCATGTGGATATTAAAAACAAAATACATTTTTATCACTTGCATGCATCTGATTGCCACCAAGCCAGGAAAGCAAATAGAATATCAATACTGAAGACATATTTCATAAACTAGAACCCAACATTTATTTCTAAAAGTATTTATAGCAGAATAATCCAAATTTTATTTTAAAATTATGAATTAATGCACTTTTTCTCCAAGAATAAGAGAATAATTTAAAAATCCTATGTATATTGAAAACTACTCCCTGTTCTGGTTTTGTTTAGTGAGGGGGGGCCTAAGGTGGCAGCTTCTGTAGGAAACTGCTAGAAGTCGCTCCCCTTTGTTCAGTGGACTTGGCTGGGCCTAGGGCGGACCTGCTGCTGGCCAAGGCCAAGCCAATTGGTAGCAGAATGTCCCGTGATAATGCCTCTGCGATAACGTATTTAAGAAGGGGAAAACAGGAAAAAAAAATAGGGAGAGAAGATGTGAAGCAGCTGAGCGGGGGCAGAGAGGGGGAGGCGCGAGCCTTATGGGCCTTGCAGGCCTCACCCTCTGGCCTCCTGCTGGACAGCCGACTGGGCACAACTCTGCCCGGTGTGGCTGCAAGAAGTGGAGAGGAGATGAGAAGTGAATAAGATGTAAAAAGGATCCTGAGAGGCATTTGCCAGCCTGTTGTGAGGAACAACTGCAGACGCCAAGGTCAGTGAAGAAGGAGGGGCAGGAGTAATATGGCTCCTGGCCAAGATTCCCCTGCAGCCTGTGGTGACGACCATGGTGGAGCAGGCTGTCCCCCTGCAGCCCATGGAGGCCCACGGAGGGGCAGAGATCCACTTGTAGCCCGTGGAGGACCCCACGCCAGAGCAGGCAGATGCCTGAAGGAGGCTGTGGCCTGTGGAGGGCCCGCTGGGACAGCTCTTTTGGAGGGACTGCACCCCGTGGAAGAGATGACCCACGCCAGAGCAGTTTCAGGAAGGACTGTGGCCCGTGGGAGGGACCCTGAAGGAGCAGGGGGGGAATGCGAGGAGTTCTTCCCCTTGCAATGAAGCAGTGGCATGAAACAACACGTGATGAACTGACTGCAACCCCCATTCCCTCTTCCCCCCTGTGCCGCTCAGGGGGGTAAGGTAGTAGAGATAATGTTAAGCTTGGGAAGAGGGAGGGGTGGGGGGAGGTTATCTTGTTCCCTGTCTCATTCTTCTGCTAGTTTTAGAAATAAATGAATAGTTTTCCCCAAGTTGAGTCTGTTTTGCCCGTAACGGTAACTTTAAGGATTTCTCCCCGTCCTTATCTCAAACCTTGAGCCATTTTTCTTATATCTCCCCTTATTCTCTCGGAGGGTGGGGGGAGCGAGAGTCTGGTCCCGATCGGGGCTGAACTACGACACTCCCGCTGTAAGTTAAACTACACAGAAGCTGTCTTGGGTTTGACTAGACAAATACTGTTTTCTATATCAGACTTGCTTTCTTTATAGCATAAACACAGAGGGTCAAATCTGTCATTTTAATTTGTGGAAAGGCATTTTGCACAGCACACAGACACACAAACACTTATGGTATGAAATAAATGTTGTAGCCATATGCAGGGTTAGTCTCAAAGCAAAAACATCTCCCAAAAGACTACATTCTCAAGTACTGCACTGTTGTGATCTGAAATAAAACAGTGTACATATTGTACAATAGAAATGTGATAGAATTAACTTCAGAAGTAACTAAAGTTGGAATAATAATAACCACTTGCAAAGTACTGGCTGCCATTCAAAACTCTCCTGAAACCACTCAAACTGCTTGATTGAATAAACTAACACACAGCTCCTTTCTTCCCTCTGCGTCCCCTTCTCCACCAGAAATATAAAAAGACAAACACAGTATGGCTCATACCTGCATTTCTAATTGATGTCATTCTGACACAGCCATTTGAATTTTACCAAGTCCAGAGCCTGTTTCAGAAAATCAGAATGTTCTTTTAAAGAAATACTATTTATTATTGTACAGTTTGTGCTAAACTCTTCCCCTGCTGGAACCTAGGCTGAACGTTAATACTAGATTCTTATTGTAGTCTGGACAAAAATAATGTGATATTTGTGAATCCTCCAGAAATTCAAAGTGGATAAAATCTTGGTTTAAGTTATATTTTTCATTGATTTCAAATACAATTCTTGAACTTGATGGCTGTGTGAGTTACCTTTCTGCATCTGCTCCAAAAAATCTTTCAGGAAAATTTTGTTGTTAAATCCTATACTACTGCCCTTTTAGTTAGATGTACTGAAAGCAAACCTTTAGTAGCGCAGGAGAGATAACTTGGAAGTAACGAATGGACCAAAAAAAAAGGTCATATTTCACCTGATTAGAGTACAAACCTTGAGCTGGCAGCTACTGAGACAGTGAGCAACCACAACATATTCTCAAATTTACCAGAAAAATGCATTTCAGTATACCTAGTCCTAAATCCTGTAAGCAGAAAAAACAGGGGCGAGATGAAAAACAGCTACAAAACCTGCTGGAAGTGAATGCATCTGCTACTTGTTGAATTTCAAGAAACATGTGTTTCTATTTTTCCAAATTATATATCTAACACAGAGCTGGCTTCCACCTCCTGCCAGCAAACGTTTTATTTATTTATTTATTTTGATTTGAGAGGCAGCATATGGGAGAGAGAACGACACTTTACTGGGGCACTAAGATTCTGAAGCTCTAACCAAATTTAGATCACCTTTTTCCTGTCCTAACTGGCCAGATAGCCCTGGTCCTAAGAGTATTCAGGAGTATCCAACAGGAATACTACTGGCTTGGCCACCAAGTTCATCATGGCTTCATACATCAACATATAAACAACAAATAATAAACAACAAACAATAAATTAGAAAATGCTATGTTGCTTAAGTAATTTTTTTTTTTCAAAAGGCCAATTAAGTATAACTTATCTGTGTTAAGATCCTGCTTTTTAACCAATGTATTCTCAATTTACATCTACATAAAATTATTTATGAGAGTAATGAGGTATGCAACAGTAATAGGTACAACAGTGACAGTTTGATCTATTAATCCCAAATATTCCTGTCAGCACTCATGTCTAGAACCGTGGTCCATCAAACTCTGCTCAGCTGCCACCTGCTGTGAGTGACATTTGAGCTCACCAATATGCCAACAATCTTGCTCCTCTTTATGCCCCATGCAGCTTCAGCAGATTCAAAGAGCCTTAAAAGTGGACTTAAAAGTTTTAGTCTTTTCTTCATAGACGTTTACAAAATTTTATCTGTTATTTGGCTTTTGTAATAACAAAACAGAAATAGTCCAGGTATAAGGGAATTAAATTTTGATGACCCGGGGCTTAAGTTAGGTTTTTTTTCATCTGCAGACATTCCGAGTTTTCACAATTAAATGCTAGCTTTAATCATGCCATCCATCCTCAGTTGGTAGACACTAGTAATTTATCAAGATACTTCAATAGATGATGTATTCTGCAGGATATCAGTGATCTACATATTCTAATGGTGCAACTTGCAGAAATTAATGATTTTAATATAAATTTAATTATTACAAATTTAATATGAAAAAAATCCCTATTTTTAAAATGTGTTCCTCCTTTCCCTCTCTTTATTAATCTCAACTAGAATCTAAGCTGCATCTTAGGTTTATTTCATGATCTCATATTCTTCCTTGTTTTAATTTGAAGGAATTTAAAAATAAAATAAAATATCTCCACCTAGAGATGGAGTGAAATTTATTATTTCCCAACATTTGCTGAAAGTCCAGCAAAAGGTCACATGCTTTAGAAGGAAAAAAGCAAAACAAGGCAGTCACAATAAGAGTTTGTGAGAAATTGTATAGTCTACTCCCTATGTCATCGGAACAGAATAATGTTTCCTAAACTGTGTATTCAGACAGAGCAATTAAAAAGGTAATGGTAGGGCCCAAAGAAAATAGAAATATCGCACTTTTACAGTTTCTTACACTCCAGAACCCCAATTTATTCACATTCCAGCTGAAGTCTGTAACAGCTCTGGAGATTGATTTAATTAACATGGTCTTCATTGTTTCGCTTCTCTAAGTCCTCATTGGCTCTGAAGAGAGCCAGTGTTTGTTAATGGTGGAGCAGTCATATGGTAGATAAATAACCTAACAAGGGAAAAACTTTAAGGGCAGGGGGAGAGCAGAGAAAGGAGAAGAAAAACACTTCACAATTTACATTTGTTCCTCCCCTGGTAACAGGTGTGAATCAAAGTCCACCAATGTGAACTGTGAGTTCTGGATCAGATCCTAAAGCCTACCCCAAAACCCAGTTGGATTACATGGTTATTTAAGCTTTAAGTTCTGATGTTCATTTTAACCCTGCTCAGCAGCTGGCAGCAATACTGGTAGTTTCTAAGTCTGGATAAATGCAAGTTCCAAAGAAAAGCTGATTTAAGGCCATGATCAATAATAAAAGGTTGCATACTACAAGATCCTAGTTTGTTACCAACCGTCTTCACAAAGAATGAGCTCCACTGAGGAACTTGGATAAAAGGTCTCTTTTTTTTATTTATTTCAGTGGGAATTAGATGCCCCAAATGATCTGAAAGCCTGCATCACAGTGGCTGCTAAGCTGCATGGTAATACAGTACCACAGTTATGATGATAATGGTCACAACAGTGTACCTAGCATATTTTCCTGATCTGGTAGGCATCCAGCAGGCAATTATCAGCCAGGAAAATGGTGCAGGGTTAAATCCTTAGCTATCTTTTAGGTCAAGAATCTCCATCTGTCCTGCAACACAGAAAACTTTGATTGCATCCAACCAGCCTCATGAAAATGAATGCAACAGTAGCACGTTACTGGTATCTTTCAACTCACTGGGTTAGGCAATGTAAGTGTGATTTGAGCACATTTGTTATATTTGTTGTCCTTTTCAGCCAGAAAAATCAGAAACGGAATCAGAAGAAATCCTGTGAGCCTCTGAGTAAATGCAGGGAACTCTCCTGTAGCAGCCAGCTTTAATGAGGTATTGCAACACCAACCAGTGCATTTCAAAGGCAAAAAATCCAATGGCTTTCTGGAAAACAACACACCCTTATCTCGTTCTCACCAGTGGTACAGCCTAACACGCATCAATTGCTGTTTACACTTTTGTGGAAGGATATAGTTTGACCTAGGCCACTGGAGGTAAATGATTATATGATTTAAGAGGCACTAATGCTTGTTAAAAGCTTTGCCTCATCAGCCAATTTAACACCCGCAGCAACCACGTCCTGCATTACTGTAAATGCTACTCTTTCCAGGTATCACTTACTACAAGTTCTGTGTTGGTTTTAAGTTAATTACCTTTCTGTGAGCATCATGCAATGTTGAAAAAAGGACATTAAAGTTAGATCATGCTGCCGGTTCAGGATTTTTTCCCTACCATACAGCTTTACTGAATCCAGCACCCAGGCTGGTGGTCTTCTTGCTGGCCCCTGTGCACAGAGGCTGCTCCTGTCAAAGGAAGTTTTTCTCCATAAAACGAGGATTATTTCTGATTTCAGTGATATAAAAACAAAGGACAGAGGAACAGGAAGCCATTCTAGGATGTTGAGACAGACCAAGTGAGGTTTCTTGAATGCAAACAGCTTGGCTTTTGTTATCTGTAGAAGTGATGGCACCTCCCAGGGCTGCCATGTCAGTCTTGTCAAGCCATGTTGGCATGGAGACTGTGAGTGCCATGAAGGAAAGAGTTGGAATCGGTAGGAAGAGACTTGAAGGCTGTAGAGGGAAAGAAAGGAAACCAAATTTTAAAATAATTTAAAAAAACCCAACCAAACAAACCTGAAGAGAAGCACTATTTAGAATATCTACTGATTTTGCATAATGTTTAGCAGGGACTTTCCATGGTGAATGTGTAGCAAAACTGTGGTATTCAGTGAACCTAATGATGGGCAATGTAAAGTAGTAGATATATATATATAGTAATTTGCGTTAGTCAAATACCTTGATGAATAGGGAACAAATAGAGATTATATGGGAATTTGGAGAAAAAAAAAGTAAGATTCAATGCCAGAATGAAGTGTACTTTATATTAAATGCCTGTAAAGGATATGAAATGCAGTTGGCAGCTGAATAATATAACAGAGCAGGGAGTATTGAGATAGCATGCATTTCACAGTCATAAATATGACTGAGATATTCTTAAAGTAGCTTTTATAACACTTGTCTGCATTTTTTTTTTCCTTGACAAAGTATTGTTCCTTTTGAAGAGGCGGAAATGTTCATGAAAAAGTTTAATTTCCCTCAAGAACATAACTTTACAAGTATACAAAATGTGTCTTGTTTCTAGGAGTTTTTTTCCTCTCTTATTTGAATATAAAACCAGAAGGGAGTAGGAAAATAAAAAAAAGCAATGGAAATATTTTGTTTATTCAAAATCTTTGCGGGAAAATATGGGTGAAATTAAGTTTTTGGTTTATTTTAAAAGTTTTGGTTTGGTTTCAAATTTGTATTAGTTTTTTTCAGTCCTCCTTTCAGTATCTTTTTCAGCTTACTTATCTTGGGGGAAAAAAAAAAAAAACATAGCAAATTTTTCTTTTCTATTCCTGGACATAGTAGGCCCATCACAAAACACAGTAATGTTCTTGGAGGAAAAAACCAGAAGTAAGGAACAATTATATCATTAATTCTCCATGTAGGCAGTAACAAAAAAAAAAGAATCTCTGTAGTTACAAAGACCAAGAGATATATAGATGTATATATGTAGACATGTATATATATATATTTGCATTTATGGTGATAAGAAGTAATAGCTTTTAGATGTTAAGAATTAGGATGTGCTTCTGCATTCAGGTTCATTTTCCAGCTGCTTAAAGGAATCATAATTTATTTACGCAGTGCTAGTGCACGGGAGCATGAGTCATGGACCACGGTCAGACTGTGCTGGATGAAATATAGGTAGAAAAATAAAGATGACTCAAGCACTTTCCTTAGACAGATTTTTAAATTATTTATACACATTGGTGATTTTCTTGGAGAGTCAGAAATGCAATGTGATAATTTCTGGGATCAGTTTGCTGGAAACAAAGCCACATGGGCAGATTGCTGGGTCTTTGTAGCCTTAGACTGAACCGGACTGAACTCTACACAGGTGTAAGCAACTACAGGATCTGGATTTTGCAGTTAGGACTGAAAATACCTGGACTGAGTGATACAGAGATTATTATTAATCTGCTTATGAATGAATATTTAGAGATGCTTACAGCATAGGAAAGGGGAAATTATTTTGTAGGACAGTAAAACTGAAGACTTTCTCAATGGAGATAGACTAGTGCTCTGAATTTAGATTAAGATTTAAATATGTTTTTAAACATTCTGAGCTGTGAGGCTGCAGTAAGAGGCTATAACACTAAGTACATAGAGATGCTGTAATGACAGAAGGGGCTGAAGTGACCACACAGTCTCAAAATAGCAAATGTATGCTCTAATTTTTCAGTGCCTTCAGTACTCCAATTTCATTCAGCATCACAAAGAGTTTCTTCTGATGAAAACACTGATTTCAGAGTTAAAAAGCAAGGGGGTCAACAGACAATCTCACTGTTTTCAGAAATGAGAAAATAAAAAGTGCAGTTGCAGCAATAACTGAAAAAAAGTAGCAGGAAAGCTTTAGCAGTGCTGGCTGATGTGTAAACTCTTTAGAGAGGTTGCTAAAAACAGAATAAGAAGATGTGAAAAGGGTTTAAGTATTTATAATGATAACAGCTTTTCCCAAGTGAGAATCCAGCACGAAGACAACCTCTGCTTCTAGATGATAAGTAAATGCCAGGGAGAGTTAGCGGCAGCACAGAGGCAGCCAATACGGAATTTGCCCTCATGGAGACAGTGATACAACAAAACCTGTGGGAAAACAAGTTTCTCTGTTGGGCTTGTCCACCCAGAACTGTGTGGGAACTCAGAGTGAACAGCAGTTGCTATTGGTGCAACTGTGCTGGCACCCAAAGCCGTTGGCTTGTCACTGCTACTTTTCCTCACTTCATTCTCATGTAAGGTTGACAAAATCTTCATCTGCCTTCCAAGTTAGTATTTTTACTAATACTGTTGCATAGTTATAGCCATCTCCAAATGACTGATATGCCAGGAGATATCTGTAAAAGTGAGTTTTCTGTTGTTTGCCTGGGCTCTTTAGGGTGCCTGATGCCCTCAGACCTAACCTCCTGTCTGAAGAGCTGCCTTGAAATCGTCTCTCCTCTAGAAGCTGTTTGACATGGGTGGCCTCAGTTTGCAGAGCTGTCCCCATTGCACCTCTGAGGGCACTCCTCTGTACCCACAAATTTATTGCAGACCTATTACCCCCAATTCAGCATCTGTTTCCTCTAATCCTCAGAGGATTTCCAGTCCTCCTCCCCCACTATTTTTTTTTTTGAAAGGCTAAAGAAAGAGAAGAGTCTCACTGTTTGATAATAAAGCACATGTTAGATGCTTCTCTTTATTCCTTTCAGAAGGAGTTCAAGGACTGAGGGTTGCAAAGACTGATAGGTATGGTATAAACACAAATTACAGGCAAGGAGAAAGTATCAGTTACAAAGAGCTGTGGGGTTTTTCATAACATCTGTCACTAAATGTAAGAAACTTCATATTATTTATTAACTTTCCTCCTCCCATTTCTTCTTCTAGGGGAAAAAAACCCCTGCCATCTGATAATTTTAAGAAGCTGTTGCTTTTAGAAAGAGTGCTAAGAACTCCCATGGGCTGCATTCTCATAGCAAGGGAGTATTGTGTGCTAGGTGAAAGTCTGAGCCTAAAATAAAGCTTTATTTAATTCTCTTAAATTTTAAAAAAAATATTTTTCTGGTGGAAGTCAAGAGATTCAAGATGAAATAAATGAGTTATCTCTGGCAGTCTTGCAGTTCACCTTGGATGCATATGTGCACTCAGTTTTGCTTACCATTCTCTCTCCTTTCCTCCCTCCCTTCTCTCCAGCCTTCCTTTGTTGCTGACTTCAGACCTTGCACTTTACCAGGCTTGTTCCGTTTCAAAGTCAATGTTTCTATAAAGTATATATTTCTGTCTGGCTTCACAGAAAGAGCAAAGCTCATGAGAAAAGCATGGAACTAATTGTTAGGTTCAGAGAAAGCTGATCTGACTAATTTACGGGGCCTGAAATGTTTGAATGTTGGAGGGGAAACAATCAAACAAACAGGATTTTCTGCCAGCAGCACATTGCTTTGCCAACTCTGGGACCCAGGTGCAGGTGCCTGTTTCCAAGCTCCTGACCGTTAGAGGCTGAATTACCAGAGTAATGAGAGATAGACTCTGCAGACAGTGGAGTTACAGCTGCAACACTGACAAAACTATCCTGCCAGCCAATGCAGGAAACTGCCTGAACATTTTCATAAAAGGAAAACTTTTCCAAACATTTCCTTAAAATTTGGATTGAAGGAACTAAATCAGGAGTTAGAGGAAATGAAACAGTTAAAGGGAATGTTTCTTAAATCAAGAAAAAAACAGATATTTCTCCAGGTATGTTCTAGTTCTGCAAAAGCTGAGATATTCTCCATCATTTTTTTTTCCTCAGGTACAGAGGCAGTGCAGAAAATATGCTAAAGAGACTGTGTGTGCGGGGGAAACCCCACAAAGAGGTTTTTGTTTTAATTCATTTTTATTCCTCTAGTTATTTAAAAAAATTTATTTAAAAGAAGTCTCCCAAATGAGAATACTTGAGGAAAAAAGGGCTCACCACCATGATAATGACTTCTGGCTTGCCTATAGCTCTTACCTTTCAAATTTTGTTTCTTTAAGAAAATGGACTTGTTAAAAAATGTAAATCAAATTGCCTTTAGCAATTAAGTTTCTCATAATTGACATCATGTTTCGATGGTGATTCTCCTGATGAAGGAAGATGTGGATGACACTGGATTCTGTGGCAGAAGGGAAGAGTGCAGGAGATTACTCCCCAGCCCACTTGATTTTTACCTGATGATTTACAAGGTATGTAAATGAGGAGACAACCGCAGAAGGTACATTTAATGGCATCTTAATGCATCATGGAATTTACGACAGGGCATGAATAGCTTGTGCACTCAACTGTTGGAAGCAGATGCTGCTATAATTCTACTTAATACTTAGAAGCAAAGTAAAGCATATTGTTTTTTGTACAAATGTTTATGAAACATTAATAAGAACAACATGCACCATTCAATGCTGAACGTGTAATGTGAAGTCCTTTCTTATAAATATATATGAGGGTGACATTTTTGTTCACTGTATAAATTGATTTCAAGTAGCGCTTCTGAGATTCTCCCGTCTCAGTCATAGTGGTATCCTAAAAAGAAAGGTAGAGAGAAATGGAGTCAGTCACATAAATATCTAATATAAGAGCTGATTTCAGTTACAAAAAGACTTACACTTGCTTGTGTAGTGGAACAGGATATTTAGCAGTTTGAAACCAAGACTTTTCAGTCATAATGCAAGTTTGTTGCTACTCTTAGGAGAGGAATTATTGAGCTTCATTAAATCTGATGGCATGTACATATATAGATTCTAGATTGTTTTGTGATGGTCCTTGTCTTCCATAAAATGAACTCTGGCAAAATATGTAGTTTTCTACAGGTAATTGAAATGTTTGAATTAGTTGTTGACTGACTATTATTGATTCTGTGTTTTTCAAAGGGTGAAGCATATTTGCAACAAAAGCCTTGTCTCCTTTTCTCTATAAATTTCATTTACTGATTGCAAAAATTACAGTCTTTATTTTTTAACTAGAATTACAAGGTTTTCAATCATGTTATTTTCATTAGGATGACAGCCTTTCAATCCGTACCTCTCTGACATTTTTGACAATGATACTTAGCAGCCAACAAAATGTTACAAAATGTTATGGTAACTTTTCCAGTGTTAATGGGTGATTCAAGCTGTGCAAACCTTCCCCCTCCCCAGCTTTAAATGTTTCTCAATTGCTAATTATCCTTTACTATTTAGGATCTGGTATTTTGTAGTATCTTGACATTAACAGAAAATATTAAGGTTTTGATAGAAATAGTAGCCACATATTTATTTTATACAAAGAATTTACTCTTGGAAAAATTTTGCACTAAATTTTAAACATATTTAAGAACACTGCAAGAGGGTCAGTAAGTTGGATGTAGCAGGAGATATGCTGTTTATAAGCTTCAAATGAACTGCAATTAAAAAATCAGAAGTTTGAATGAGCATCTTACTACAAAGCCTTTGGGAGACATCTCCAGAGATCCTTAAAACGCTTTGGCAAGGTGAAAAGTCTAGTGGAGCTTGTTGCACAGAGATCTGCCAGGATCCATTTTAAATATTTAAATCTTGATGATTTTGAACTGTTTGAAAATTGGGCTTTTCTCTACTTGGAAAAGTCTGAACTTCTGTTGAAAAATCAAACCCTCATATTTTGGTATTAATGTTTAGTATTTGTATTTGGGATTGCTGTCATGATATCTCAGAGGATTCTTATTTCAGTGTCTCATGCCTCAATTTATCTACATTCTTTACGTCCTCCCCAGCCAATTTACATGTTCCAGAAGGCAACACAGTATTTCCTTAAAGCATCTAGCACCTACTGAAGACTGAACTAACTCTAACTGCTGTGAAGTGCTTCAGTGACATGTCTGAATCAAAATATTTTTATTTCCCAGATATTGTTTTGATGGAAAAATGTGGAAAGCAGACACTTAAATTTAGTTGAACTGACAATTTCCTGTCAAATATTTTGTCTTTTGTGGAAAAGCACATAAGTGCTCGTGCTGGCAACATCACTGCTAAGCTCCTGCTTGGAAAGGGGGAGGCTCAGGCTGCATTTCTAGTGGTAGTAAATAATAATTTTGTATGAAGGATTAACCCAGGAAGGAAATGAAGCCTGAGTTGTCTTCCTGTCAGGGTAGAGGTGGTGCTACTAACACACAGAGTTTTCCTTGTCTACTTAGTTCAGTGGAAATGCCACTAAAATTGAGAGACATAACTCAGCACTGTGGTATGTAAGTTCTCTGCCTTTAAATGTAGTTTCATTAGGGAATCTATACAATATTGGCAAAGGTGAATACTGACTTAGCGATACTATATAATGAAATTGTATTGAAGAAAAAACTTTTGCACTTTTAATTCAGTAGTGTTTCTGAAAGAGAATGAAATTTCTAACTTAGTGTGCTGCAGAATTTCTGAAAGATAAAATTAGCCACATTTCAAATACACAGGAGGGAAACTCTTTAAAAAAAAAGGATCTGAGTGATGTTTTATACACTAGTCCAACAAGTATTTAAATGGCAGTTTCTTTACTGTTTCCTATGACTTAATATTAAATTATTTGTTTGCCACTAGGAGTGTGAAAGTGTGCTAGACACAGATAAGTCCATGTAAGTTACAAAAAAGCATATAATGGAAGTTTTGATTTAGCATTCACAGGGGATTTGAGAGGTTAGGGAAAGTGGCCTAATGTGTTTTGCTCCTTTGATTGTAAAGCTCTCATTCTCTAATTTCATGAAGCTCAGCTCTGATATGTAATGCTTTTGAACCACTTTTTGAATCAGTCTACCTCTGCTGAATTCTGACTGATTTTTTAATTTCCTTTTTACTTTTTTTTCCCCTTCTTTTTTCTTTATTCTCCTCTTCTTTCTTTTTCTCTTCTTTTCTCCTCATGGGGGTTGGGAACAGGGACAAGACATTGTGGTTAGTTTGCTGTAGCCGTAATAACATGAGAGCTCGATTAAATTTAATTAAACAGCTTTAATGACCAAAATGTTAATGCTGTACCAGTTTATCATTAAGTTCAAGACTTAATGTGATTATTTTTACTAATTAATTCAAGGCTGCTATAAGTCTTCAGTCTGCTTGAATATGCAATTGATGTGGTAAATTATCTTGATTATAGAACCCGCTCAAAAATGAAGAATAATCTGCTAATATTTGTGGATTTGCACTGAGTTTCAGTAGTGTACTTGTAATCAGGATTTCACTCATTCCCACGAAAAGAGTTTGAATGATCCAGCGAGGAGGAGAAAAGCATTGTATAAGTGGCATGATCTTTATGCTGTGTGTGTAATAAGAGAAATTCAATTACTTAGTGATGTAGACAGTTTGCCATTCTACAGAGTCCAAACAAAGAAGCTCAAAATTATAAGAAAGGAATAATAAAGCCCAAAGCAACATTCATTCTCAAATAATTATTGTTCTCATTAACACTTATTGAGTTCTGCAAATGGTATTAACATGCTGATATGGTAATGCTGTGAATATATTCCATTAGAAGAATATACCTGCTACGAAAATTAACACATTCTTGCTTCTAGGTAGATCGTTATAATTTCTTTTACTTTCCAGTTAAATTGTTTTGTTGTGTTTGGTTTTGTTTTTTTTTTTTTTTTTTTAAAAAAAAGTGAAAGAAAAGAAAATAAAAAGGTGCAAATAAATATTTATTAATTATTTAATATAGAAATTATTTGTAAGGAATTATTTGAAAAGGTCTACACTTCTTTATAGACTGAAAAAAATGTATGTTCCCATTCCTGACTGTTCTGGTTTTGTTTAGTGAGGGGGGGGCCTAAGGTGGCAGCTTCTGCAGGAAACTGCTAGAAATCGCTCCCCTTTGTTCAGTGGACTTAGCCGAGCCTAGGGCGGACCCGCTGCTGGCCAAGGCCAAGCCAATTGGTAGCAGAATGTTCCGTGATAATGCCTCTGCGATAACGTATTTAAGAAGGGGAAAACAGAAAAAAAAAAAAAAGATAAGAGATTATGTGAAGATGCTGAGCAGGGGCAGAGAGGGAGAGGCACGAGCCTTATGGGCCTTGTAGGCCTCACTCTCTGGCCTCCTGCTGGGCAGCTGACTGGGCCCAACTCTGCCTGGCCCAGCTGCAAGAAGTGGAGAGGAGATGAGATGTGAATGAGATGTAAAAAGATTCTGAGAGGTGTCTGCCAGCCTGTTGTGAAGAATTTTTCTTATGAGGAACAGCTGCAGATGCCAAGGTCAGAGAAGAAGGAGGGGGAGGGTCCTGGCCAAGATTCCCCTGCAGCCTGTGGTGATGACCATGGTGGAGCAGGTTGTCCCCCTGCAGCCCATGGAGGCCCATGGAAGAGCAGAGATCCACCTGCAGCCTGTGGAGGACCCCACGCCGGGGCAGGCAGATGCCTGAAGGAGGCTGTGGCCCGTGGAGAGCCTGCTGGGACAGCTGTTCTGGAGGGACTGCAAACCATGGAAGAGATGACCTACGCCGGAGCAGTTTCACGAAGGACTGTGGCATATGGGTGGGACCCCACAATGGAGCAGGGGAGGAATGTGAGGAGTTCTTCCCCCAACAACGAAGCAGCGACATGAAACAACACGTGATGAACTGACCGCAACCCCCATTCCCTCTTCCCTGCTTTCCTGCTGGGGAGGAGAGGGGGAAGGTGATAGAGATAATGTTAAGCCCAGGAAGAGGGAGGGGTGGAGGGAGGTTATCTTGTTCCCTGTCTCATTCTTCTGCTAGTTTTAGAAATAAATGAATAGTTTTCCCCAAGTCAAGTCTGTTTTGCCTGTGACGGTAATTTTAAGGACTTGCTCCCTGTCCTTATCTCAAACCTTGAGCCGTTTTTCTTATATTATCTCCCCTTGTTCTCTCAGAGGGTGGGGGGAGTGAGAGAGGGACTGCATAGTCTGGTCCTGATCAGGGCTGAACTACAACACTGATATATTTTTTTGGGCTTGCAGAATTTGTTAGAGAGCAGTTTCTGCTCCTAATTTTTCTGGCAGGCAGAATTTAACTGTTATCAACGTTGAGTGACAGAACTTTGGATCAGCTTGGTCTCTACCTTGAAATGAGACCTCATCCTTTTTTTTTTTTTCTTTTTTTTTATGTCTTGATTTCACTATGTCAGAATTGTTTTATTGAGAGTGCTATATTATTTGTAAATAACACAGCAAATCTGATTTGGCATACTGAAGTTTCTACTGGTTTCCTCTCTCTTCACAGTTTTCTGTAACTGATAGACAAATTGAATCAACTACTTACTTCCATGTTTTTTTTTTCTAAATTCTCTGAAGATTTTGCATACCTTGAGTAGAATTTGACAACACTTTTCAAGTTCCAGTTATCTATTATAATGTTGCAGTAAGATGTATACTGTGCTGTAAGGTTAGAAGATATCTTCAGAAAGAAAGGAAAAAGAGGAAGATTTGAATTTTTATTTGCAGCACCAAAGTGAGTGCCAACACATCCTCTTTCAGCTATTCCAAGTCAGATCCTAACGCTTAGGACAGCGAATGAACCCAAACTCTTCCAAGGGCTATGAATTTTAGTGCAAATGTGAATTATATGTAATGGAGCTGGCTACAAGGGAGCTATAAACATTTTGCCTATGAGACAAAGCTGGTGCTGATCTGTCTTTGACTATAACTTCGATAGCAGACTACAGTCTCCTAGCTTCAGTCAAGTGGCGATCTTATATCTGGGAAAGCAAGAGCATATTGTCAGTTTGAGGCAAGAGGTTTTAGCAAGGTTCACTTGCCATTAGGAGGAGATACATAACTAAACCAAAAGCATCTCCAGTTTGAATATACTTCTGAAAATAATCTCAGAATATTGAAAATGTGTATCAATTTTTTCAGATGCTTTTCTCTGATCAGTTGATATTTCCATTGGACCATCACAAGGGAAGTGAGGAGTTGGCTGTGCCATTTGTAAAGGAACAGACAGATTACAAATGTTCAGCTTTCATCTTTCTTTACATAAAAGCTCAGAATATAAAAATATCTTTGGCAGATAAAAGTAAGAGCCAGTGTATGAAATTTTAAGCTAGGCAGGACCTATAAAATCATCTGTTTTGATTATCTGCATGATACAGTCCAGAAAAACTCTTGCAGTAATTTGGACTTTTGAAACAGTTTTATAATAAACATAGAAAGTGGTCTTAGAAACAACATGGATTTAATGGCTAAATGCACATGCTGCATGTTAAAGTTCATAGAGCTTAAGAGTAAAAGGGACCCCTGAGGCTGTGCGGGTCGATTTGAGCTCTTTCAGGTAGCCAGTTATGTTTTTTGTGCAGCTGCCTGGAGTATGTTTAAAATATATTTGGTTCTTTGCTAAAGATTTTCTTCCAGAAGGTATCAGATCTTGATCTGAATTTGTCATTTTGTTATCACTTCTTCTGTTGTTTCAGTAGTTGATCCTTTCTCATTAAAAGCCAGTGCATATTTTCCAGTAGGATATTGGGATAGGAGCAGAAACTGGAATGATTCAAACTTTTTGAAGCTGCTCCATTCTAGTCAATGTAATTCAAAGTTTATTAGGCCAAAGAAGAACAATGTCTGCAATCTACTGGTTAACCGTGTTTTGTAACCATCAAGGCTTGGGACAAAAGTACTTTTATTCCTGTTCTAACATCTGAGAGACTTTTTTTGTCTCATGATGTGTAATAGTATGTAACAACTGTTAGAGGAGGGACTGGAATCGAGGAATCTCCAGATTAAGGTTTAATTTAGGCTGTATAGGCCTATTCAGTCTTGCTCTCACTGTCTTAAAACTTCATTTTATTTTACATATATATATATAAAATATGTACTTATATTAGATACACACATACACACATGTATATATGTATATTTTTAAGAAAGAGTTGAGCAGTTTAAGGAAGAGGAAGTGACTGTGTCCTGTCCAGCCTCCTGGGGAATGAGAAATTAATTGGAGAAGCCACAACTCCTTTGGCACCTGAAAAGTTTTAATATCAGAACCAAAGATGTCTAGGGATTGTACAGGCTTAGATGATCAGTGACAGGTGAATTTGAGAAGCAGTTTTTTGGAATTAGGGCACCACAGTGGGAATCAGGTTGGATTTAGGCAACCATCTCCTTAATGTAGCTGTAGGCTCTTTGTGGATAAAGCTATATAGCTATGGCTGGGGAATTTGAGTGTAAAATTCCTGTGGTTCTTAGTAATAAGAGAGAGGAAGGAATAAGGCATATGCTTCAGGGTACATCTAGGAGACCTGAGGCTTTAGAATAACTCTGAGGCCTATTTAAAATTGTCTCCTGTCGAAATTTATATATGCAGACTGGATTATTACATGTATATATGTAATGAGATTCCTTTATGTGCGTTTGCATGTAGTTCTTGATATGAACACACAAATCTGTGCTGGATGCATGAGCAGGTATAGAAACAATTCCAAGCCAGTACCAGGAGATTGTTTTTCCTAAAAATTGACCCCCCCAAGTTTCAATTTTAATGCAGTAAGGACCTAATTCAAACTTACGTCTGTCAATGGGAAGATTCTCATTGACTTAAATGGGCTTTTAATGAGACTCCCAAATGCCTTGGAGAAAAAGTGCTTTAATTTGGTAAAGAAATTTCAGCATCAAGGAATTACTTAACCAGAAGAATTTTATCTTCACTCAGACTCATTACATTGTTCTGTCGTTAATAATCATAGTGCAAAGTAATTGAATTTGTGATGGTATTACATGGATCTGTGTCTAGTCCAAAATGTGAGTGCAAGACTTTTTCATTTGGTTTGATTTGGCTCCTGTTGCAAGACACACTGAGCAGTTTTATTGTGCTACTTGTCAGTGTGTGATGAATTGCTATTACTTAACAGGTGAACTGTGCCATACTGAAAATGAATGAGGGGAGGAGCAAGTCACGTCTCAAATTACATGCTCTATTATGTAAATTACAGGTGATAGGTGGAAAGAGTCCTACAAAATGGATGAGTTGGCTAAAATCCCCCCAGTATGCCTTTGTAATGCATACCAAGAAGAATCATGCATAAAACTGAAAGCTCTAAGTTTCCAGGTGTGCTTATTATACTTGCTTTCTCTTAAATTAAAGAAATAA
This sequence comes from Chlamydotis macqueenii, assembly GCF_036417535.1. NCBI lineage: Eukaryota > Metazoa > Chordata > Aves > Otidiformes > Otididae > Chlamydotis > Chlamydotis macqueenii. Next base: position 29,658,178 of record NC_141559.1, read on the forward strand.
ATCTGATTGAAAATATCTGAATTTAAAGAATTAGCTCCTACCTTCAGTTTGGAGAGGAGAAGGAAATACATTGTTTTCTTGGCAAGTTTTTTATTCTCATTAGCAAACAGGAAAGTTTTATTCCACGTTGTATAAACAATCTGAATCAATTTCACACTAACCAGGCTTCACAGATCCAAGCAATGTTCTAAAATTGTATCTATTAAAGCCTATATATATATGTATGTGTGTGTGCATGTATTTATTATTGAATTGGTGACCTTTTAAAAAGCTGAATGTTTCAAAATATTCTGAAGGTGTTCTGAAGAGATTATGCAAGATTTTATGTAGGTAGAGAAATAACATTTTCCTTCAGAGCCATCTACTTAGTTTCTTTTACTACTATTTCTTCTACAACTACTGTATTTGCTTTTATTTACTTAAAAGCTGACTTGCTGAATAGCTTCATGTGATGTGCATCTCACTATTTTGTGGGCCTCAAGAGAGTTCAGAAGCCCGGAGGTCCTATTTCAACTTCTTTCAGTTGAGCACTTGTAATATGAGACATGCAGTCTTAAATAGTAGATAACAGTGAGTAGCTGCCGTCTCAGTTCAAGAAACAATGAAAGCTCTGGGAAATAAGAGATCAAAAGTTTCTAAAAATCAAGCAATGTTAGTACATGGTTAGTGAAACTAGCAGCTTATTCCAGCTGCTTGGATATATAAACCCACTGAAGTTCATAATTTGTTTTTATATTTTTCCAGACCAGTAATTAAATTTCTGATGTTTTATGGATAAAGCTATTCATTATTATGCTGAGTAAGCTTGTGACACAGTGAATGGCCATTGCTTATGTCCTGTTGTTGTCCAGCAGCTATGAAGAGCAGACTGAATTAATATCTGAAGCATACCTGAGGAATTGTCAGCATCTGCGTGTGAAAGACACTTCTTTTATGTTCTGTGCAAAGTATAACTAATATAATTTGCCTCCGGAAGACACTTCACCACCATGTTTGCAGTAACATTCAAACACTGTAGTAAACCTGTGCAGTCGTCAGTTAGACAGCTAAATTCTGCTCTTGTTTTACTGGTGTTAATGGGAGTAACTTCAGGAAAAAACACATGAGTATTCTTGATTTACAATGAATTAAGTATATAACTTGGCAGTCTGGTGAAGTTTCTGCCAACTGGAAAAGGGGAAACATAACCCCCATTTTTAAAAGGGGAAACAAGAAAGACCCAGAGAACTACAGGCTGGTCAGCCTGACCTCTGTGCCTGGCAAGGTCATGGAGCAGATTCTCCCGGAAACCATGTTAAGGCACATGGAGAGCAAGGAGGTGGTTGGTGACAGCCAACACGGCTTCACTGAGGGCAAATCATGCCTGACCAAATTGGTGGCCTTCTGTGATGGGGTTACAGGATCAGTGGACAAGAAATGACCAACTGATGTAATCTACCTGGCCTTGTGCAAAGCATTTGACACTGTCCTGTGTGATACTCTTGTCTCTAAACTGGAAAGACAGGGATTTGATGGACAGACCACTCAGTGGAATTGTCTGGATGGCCACACGCAAAGACTTGTGGTCAACAGCTCGATGTCCAAGTAGAAACTGGTGAAATGTGGCGTTCCTCAGGGGTCAGTATTGGGTCTTGTTCAACATCTTTGTTGGTGACATGAACAGTGGGATAGAGCACACCCTCAGCAAGTTTGCCGATGACACCAAGCTGTGTGGTGCAGCTGACATGCTGGAGGGGAGGGATGCCATCCAGAGGGACCTTGACAGGCTGGAGAGGTGGGCCCGTGCCAACCTCATGAAGTTCAACCAGGCCAAGTGCAAGGTCCTGCACCTGGGTCATGGCAATCCTAGGCACAAATACAGGCTGGGTGGGGAATGGATTGAGAGCAGCCCTGAGGAGAAGGACTTGGGAGTGCTGGTGGACGAGAAGCTCAACATGAGCAGGCAATGTGCACTTGCAGTCCAGAAAACCAACCACATCCTGGGCTGCATCAAAAGAAGCATGGCCAGCAGGTCGAGGGAGGTGATTCTGCCCCTCTACTCTCATGAGACCCCACCTGGAGTATTGCGTCCAGCTCTGCTGCTGCCAACATCAGAAGGATGTGGACTTGTTGGAGAAGGTCCAGAGGAGGGCCACAAAGATGCTCAGAGGGCTGGAGCACCTCTCTTATGAGGACAGGCTGAGAGAGTTGGGGCTGTTCAGCCTGGAGAAGAGAAGGCTCCAGGGGGACCTCATTGTGGTCCTCCAGTATCTAAAGGGGGCTTCTAAGAAAGATGGGGAGAAACTCTTTAGCAGGGCCTGTTGTGACAGGATAAGCGTTAATAGTTTTAAAATAGAAGGAGGCAGATTCAGATTAGACATAAAGAAAAAATTTTTTACAGCAAGGATGGTGGAACACTGAAACGGGTTGCCCAGAGAGGTGGTAGATGCCCCATTCTTGGAAACATTCAAGGCCAGGCTGGATGAGGCTCTGAGCAACCTGATCTAGTCAAGATGTCCCTGCTTCTTGGAGAGGTTTGAACTAGATGACCTTTAAAGGTCCCTTCCAACCCTAAGTATTCTCTGATTCTATAATGGAGGAAAATGTTATTTCCAGTAGGTAATTTCAATAAGCAAACATAATGGTAAAAGTTATTCAGATATTTTGGTGCTGATTAAAACACACATGTGTTATAGCTTGCAGGTTGTTCTCTGGCTTCATTCAGATAGTAAAGTGGTCAATAAACAGAGTTGTCTAATTTGGATTCTGCACAAAGTATCAGAGACAATACCAAATTATTTTTTTTTCAGTTGGAGCAGAGAACATTAGATGCAAATGTTGGTCTTTTTCTAGTTTTCTGTTTTTCCATTATATTGCTATGTGTCTTACTGTAAATGAAAAAAAAATATTGATGAAAACTTTGGATGACTTCTTCCTCCAGAATTTTCTAGAAAATTGAAATTGAGCACCAGAGGAAAAGGTGGGCAATGGTATTTTCATCATGAAGTTATTTTTATCTGGGGAATGTCTGTGAAGAAACTTTTATGTGTTTCAGTGCAGAATTTAATAATTTTTACTGAAAAAAAAATGTAATAGTAAATATGAAGTGGTAGAATATATCATGAGTCTTGTTTCAAGCAATTATGACACAGCCCGCAAAGTAATAACAATATTTTGAACTTTTGCAAAACTTACTTTCTTGGTTTCTTAGTCAGGGAAATGTACACAGTTAATATGGATTGCTATAGTTTTCAGTGCCAGAACAGGAGGGGGCTGTCTGGATTATGCCTTGAGAATGATGGAAGCTGACTCAGTTCAATTGAATTTTATAAGAAACCTAACCAGGGTAGAAAAGGAGGCATCTAGCTGGGAAGCTGAGAGTTGAAGTTTTACAGGGGGAGAGGATAGCTAAAAACATTTCTGCTTATGGGTCATGCTGCGGTTCTTGATCACTGGGTGGCTTGCTGCTTTTTGTCAGTCTGTCATGAGGAGTTCTTACAGTCCTGGTTGAAATTAACTCTACTAGAGATGGTCTTTGGTCTGTCAATGATTTCTGTTCTATGATAAAGTAGGCTAATGAGGAGTTTAAAAAAAAAAAGGAGAAGAAAGAGGACTTTTGTGAGAGCTGAGATACCCTTGTGTACAACTGGGAGTGAAATTCAGCTCTTACTGAAAGCAATGGTGGCATTAATATAAAATTTTACTGATAAATTTAAAGATCCAGAAATATTGTTAGGAGTTCATATTCTAACTCGAAAATATACAGCACAGCAGCACCTGTTACAAATTGTGAGAAATAATATTCAGGAGTTCTTAATCCCCAGATCCATGTCCTAATTCAAGATCTTGGTGTGCAGGTATTCATAAACTTCATCCACGTATTTGGATGAAAAAAAAATGTGTGCATTAACCCTGGTTCAGAATTAAAAAAAAAAAAAAAAAAAAAAAAAAAAAAGAGTACTCAGAAGAAAAGAGGAAAGAACCTGTATAGCAAGTAATGCTGGCATATTGTGATATTGTGGAGGTTCTCTCAATAAGCTCTGATACATTTGTATTACCACGTCAATCCTTCTTAGACTTGCAGATGCTTTAAAAAAATTCCCCTTTTCAATAATCGCCTGCCAGCTGGGATGGAATTTGATCCTCTTCTTGTATCTGGACACCTCATTTTCTGCTTGTTTTTTAAGAGCTCAGTTGCAGTGCTCGTGAGTTTATGTAGATACAGTGAGAGTTACTTCGTACCGTGACCGTGAATGGAGGAAGCTTCACGGACTCCACGGTTTTCTCCCGGTTTATAGCTTCCTAACGGGCATCAGCACCTTGGACAGAGACACACCGCCCCACCCCGCTTCGCGCTCAGTGGGGGACCGTTCCCCGTTGGTGTCATCGCTACCAAACGGAGCCAAGAGCCCCTGGGACGCGTGAGCAGAGTTGTAGCTGCTTTGAAGTGCACCTTTTCTACTGAGGTAACTTCCCAGGCATCTTTAAAGGATGTGACAATGTATCCTGAGGAAATGGTAGTACTTACGGCAGCAAATTTCTGGTTTTGTTAATGGAGACAGAAAGTACTACTGTTTTTATTTTATTTCACAGGTATTTCCCCCTGCTTCTCAGGTCATGCACAAACGCAGAGGATGGAAGAAATTGGTTTCCCCTGTGGTCAGTTCCCTGCCAGGGGATCCTGCAGGCAGGAGAGCACCTTTGGCTCCCTGTGAACGCAATGGAAACAGCATTTGCACTGTAACTCTGTGAAATCAGGAAGGGTAAGAGTTAGAGCTGCAACACCAATATAAGGAATTGCAGGATAGGTGTGTTAACGTTCTCTGGATGGAAAGAAATCATTAGCGTAAAAAAAAAAAGAAGCTATATACTTCAGCTGTTTTGAAAGTATGTTTTGATAGTGCTCTACAAAAACCCTTGAGTGAAGGTCAAGTTTAAGCACTAGAGACATCTGAAATAAGCAGGAGAATTTGAGATGCTAAAAAACAATGAGGAGGAAAAAAGCTGGTCCAGCCATTGCAAGATTATGTTGCATTTTTAATGCAGACTCTATGTTGCCTACTCTGAGGATGAAGTGCCAAGTTGAAATAGTTGTGTAAGTACAGCCAGCTGCTTGCTGGTCTGCAGTTTGTTGCATGACTCTGCTTAAGTTTCATTAGCTTATACTGAGAGGGAAAAAGGGAAGGATTTGTATGCTAGTGTAATCTAGTGCGCAAAGATTAACCCCAGTTGGCAGGAACAGTTGTTTTCTGCTATTGTAAGTGTTTTTAGAAGCGCACAGATGGTTTTATCTAAGAAAAATAAATCTCTCTTTTTTTTTTAATTTGATTCAGATGGCTATGAGATTGAGACTTTGATGACAAACTGCTAGTTTTATTTTTTTGCTCTCTATTCAAATGTGGGGTCTTTTTTTTTCTTTCTTTTTTTTTTTCCCATAGATTTTCCAGATTTTTTTTAGAAAATATGTTTCTATTAAAAAAAACCTGTTGAAAGGATAACCACTTTGCTTAGAATTGGCTAACCTTTTCCACAGTGCTGCATCAAACACACAAAGAGAGTGTGTCCTTTGTTCCAAAAGAACCTCATTCACTGTGAAGGAAGAAAAGATAAACAACCAAAACTTGTAGAAGGAGGAGTACGCCATTACTGCTGATTCACATCACCTAGGGCAGCAGTGAGAGCCAAGGGACCTCTGCTAAAGCCAGTAAAGAAGCCATTTGCCAAGTGGTGTTGGCTTATTTTGTGTTCTGGCTGCTGAGCACAGGTGTCTCTGGAAAGGTACATGGTGTCCTTTATTTGACCCTCTCTTGGTCTTAGAGAAATCTGCTTGTTTTTTAAATTTAAACTGTTGCTTGCAGTGAAAAATCTAAAAAAAAAAAAAAAAAAAAATAATTAAAAAAGAAAAAGCAAAGAAAAGCTGAATGGGACCTAAATTCATTCCTTCAGCTCTTTTGTTTATCTTGAGCTCCTAAGGAGCCGCCTTCATTTCAGGATGAGTCCATGCAATATTATTATCTTCCTGTTGGTAGTGTAGGAGGAAGTGTCCTTTTTAACAGAACAGTCTGTTCCTGCTGGAAAGGAAGATTATAAGCAGAACTGTATATAAATGACTGAAGACAGAAAAAAAAAAAAAGAAAGCAAAATGTCAGATTTTCTCATGATTTTTTTTTCCGCTGAAACTGTTTACTTACTTCAGCTTTAAAGGGTGCAGTATTTTGACAGCCAGAACTAATATAAAATTTTTCCTCTGAATTCTAGTTTCAAATGAGTTTTCCCTGCCCCACCTCTTCCAATGAAATTAAATAAATCTCAAGCTGACAAATTTTACTATGTGGAGCCAATAGAGCTCCTCGCTGATTTCATGGATTTTGGACAAAACAACAAGAAAAACGGCATAAAGTAGAAATACTGGTATACACCAGAAAGCTCCATGTCAGGAACCGTCAATAAAGCTATGTTGATATCTGTTCCAGGATCTGTAATTCCTAGTTGGAATCATGGATTTGCTTTATAGTCATAACCTGTAAATGCTAAATATTTTTCAAATAAAATTTTCAAAAGAGAAAAGTACAAACAGACTGGAAAATCTTGGCTGCAGCCTAAGTAAACCCGTATTTTCTTTAGACAGAAGTTAAAGTTAAGGATACATAAGCAAAAAAAGCTAGACTTGGATTACACAGTTTTTCTTCTAAAACAAAACCTTAAGTAGAAAAGACCATTGTTTTTCCTATCCAGTAGGTAAGTTTATGTGGAATTGTTTTTGTAATTTGTTCCCTTTATTATGTTCTGTTAGTCAAAAGTGCACCATTATTAACATTACTTTGCTCATTTATTTTGCATTAAGTTACTTATGAAAGTAAACATTTTATGAAGTCTAATTTTTTTGCTTAGAAACAGATGTTAGGTAATGATAAATCAAACTCTACATATCCCTGCATGAAAATGGTTGCAGTTTGTTTGGCTTTGCACTTTACAGGTGTTATGTAGTGCTTCGTCATAGAAATATGGACAATATCTCAGATTTTGTTGTCACATTTTTTGCTTTGTGGGAGTCTTGGGACAAACATCACTTGTTAATGATTCAAGCAATATAACATTAATTAAGAAATCTATTCTTTCTCCTGGTTGCTCAGCTGACTTTCCCAGTGATATCTGGTGAATTGTTTAGCCTCTGTGTGCTTTAGTTTCTTCTTTGGTGGTTTCTGGCCACTTCTTATATATGTGACAAAAAGTAGGAGAGGGAGGCCCTGAACCAAAGGACTCTGACATTTAATAGAAGTAGAGAAGAGAGATTGCTGTTCTGATTTCTGAATATTGTAAAGATTTAGTTTTCATTCCAATGTGGGACCCAAAAAAAAAAAAAATCAAAACCTCAGAAACTGTTTTTAAAAAAAAAAAAGTGTGGGAGGGAAGCTGTTGGTGCCCAAAGAATTCTAAAGTGGTATTTTACATAGTCAGTAAAAGATTTTATGCAAAGATATCTCAAATCAAAATATTATAATACTTGAATGAAAAGCCCCATACAGATGGTTGCCAGAAAATAAGAAGTATTTCTTTTGTCTCTGTTGCTGCTATATCTTGCTTTACCTAGTCAGCCTTCGTAAGCAGTGATACCTTTGTGAAGGAAACTGAAAATATAGGATTGACATTCTAAATGAACATTTTCTCAGATTTTTTTCAGAGGATGGCCTTACATACTGAGGATCATTAGCAGAAATACCCTTCTTGTCACACTTTAATTTCTAATCCCAGTGTCCTGATTCTGGCTAGGACAGAGTTAATTTCCACCTGAACTGGGACAGAAGCTGGAGCTGGTGGTACCTGTGGCTGGGGGACACAGCTGTGATAGGTCACTAAGTAGCTAACAGCTGGGATAGTTCACCTAAATTGGCCAAAGGGCCATTCCATCCCATGTGACATCATGCTCAGTATAGAAGTGAGAAGGGTGATAAGGGGCAGGTTTTGCTATTTAGGAAGGAGCTGGGCATCAGGATCTACTGTGAGCTACTGTAGTGTAAATTACTTGTGTAAGTATATTCTGTAATTGTTTCTGTTTTCCACCTCTCTTTTCTCTTCCTCTGCTGTTCTGCTAAATGTTTTTATCCCAAGCCCTGAGTTTTTTTCTTTCTTTCCCAATTCTCTTCCCGTTGTACTGAGAGGGTGGTAAGGGAAGGAGTGAATGAGCAGCTGTGTGGTAATTTAGCTGCTGAGTAAGGCTAAAACCGTGACACCCAGATAGTTCAGGGTTGGTTTACAAATTGAAACACGAAGGCTTACAAAGTAGCTTGCATAATTGTGAATGGTCTTCATGCTAGTCACATAAGAAGTGAATTATCTCTTGAATAAATAGGCACTTCTCTTATCAACTAATTTGAATTTCTAATATATTTTTAGGAAAAATAAGCCACTGCTTGTGGAAAATTGAGTGCTAAATTTGAAATATCATTTTAAAATTTGGACTACTGTGATCTGACTGATAACACTTCCTGAGGTTTTTTTTTATTATTATTATTTTTTTCATGACATCCAGCTCAGGAAATACATATATGTGCCATCTACCATGTTTTGTATATGCAAATCAATTTCTGGATGACTGTGTACACAAGTGGACATTTCCTCACCTTATTAATATCTGGGTAACAAAATTATGTAGTGTTCATGTGAGTAGACTGTAGATATCTGCACTCAGCTTAAATTGTACCTGCCTATGTCAGACTAGCACAAGGGCTAGGGTAATAGGACATCGTAGTGCTGCATGTGTTTTGATCTGTCCCTTTGCATAAGAATTAGTTTCAGTTCATTTGTTCTTACACTTGTATCTGAGCTGTTTGAACACTTGACAACTGATGAGTTTTGAGATGATGGCTGGAGGGACTGTGGACCTCTGTAGTATTGTTCTTCCTCGCTCTTGTTCACCAGAAATACAAATACCCAGGATGTTCAGGAGCTTTTATGTAAAGTAGTAGATTGTAAGGTTATTTGACTTAGTCGTATTTTATATGTGGTTTTATGTATATCATTGATAGGAAGAAGTAAGGATATTCAGAACCAGGTGAATAGTGGTCCTGCCTGGTGAACCACCAGTTCAGCAGCATGAAGGACACGTGTCCCAGTGTTTCCTGGGAGTGCTTTTGGTACAATTAGACCTTATTATCAATTTGGGGAGCTGAACAGCAGTACTTAAGATTTTACTGCTTTGAGCAAAAAATTTTCTTTAGGCCTCACACTAGCAGTTTTCATCATGGTGGCAGGATATGTAGGAAATTGGTGTCAGCAGGGAATATGTACTCAGTTAGCTTTCACTTGGACTTCTCCATGTCTAAATATTATTTAATTCTTATCCCCCCCCGGATATTGTTCTTCAGCAGTTTAATACTACCCAGACTGTCTTCCATCCCCTGTGCCATGCTTGGGACCAAGTTATTCTTCACTTGATTCAGCACTATTATTGCTGAATATTTATTTTAATATGTCATAAAAGTCAGTCCTTTTCATCCTTATGAGAAGTTGGAGGAATTTATGGACAGGTATAATCTATACCCTTCAGTTAGGCTCTGATGAAAGACAGAAGAATTCACCCCAGACTAGTTCTTCTGGATCTGTTCCAAAAATGTGATTTTTTTTTTTCCTTGAAGCTATGATCTTGCAGTTAGTGAGATTCTGCCCTGGTTGGCAGTAGCTCTGTCATTTCTCTTGGCATGAAACAAACAAGCAAAAAAACCACCACAAAAAACAACAACCAAAAAAACTCCAAACCCAAGCCAGCTAGTTTATTTTAACAAAAAGTGTAATTAATGTAAAAATATATAAAAATTAACATGTAACTAAGAAGAGCTTTCTCATGATGTACAGCTCAAGGGCTGTTTATTACATTATTCCTAAATTATTATTTTGTCTTACAATGCCTGACAGAAGTGAATTTTATTCTTGTAAAATACCAAAGTTGCTCACGAGCAGGCTTCTGTTTTGAAAAATCAAATTAAGGTATATGGCTGCTTTAGGTCTTGATTATCAGTAACTCAAAAGAAGAGAAAGAGGAAAAATATAAAATAACTAATCTTAACTTTCACCAGGATATATTTGGATTTTGCCAAGCTAGACATGAATGTTCATCAGCATATTTTGATAGTTGCTATGGATCCAATAAAAGGAGACTTTTTTTTGGACCTATTTTTATGGCATTTCATTCTGATGTTCTCTGTTGGGATCTCACATTGCCAATATGCCAAGTTTTGCTCTCTGAGAGCTGCATCCCTTCGCCTGTGAGTGCTCCCTTGAGTGTTCCTCATGACACTGCCATGTCCTAGTTTGGTTAAGAGGGAGCATCTACCTGCCACCTGCTCTGTGGTGAGCTTCGGCATGTGGGAAAACAGGGGAGAAAGGGCCATCAACCACCCAGATCCAAGCTATCTATTTGAAATAGATGCAACTGTGAAAATGCTACATTCATATACTGAACACAGTCATTAATAATAAGAAAATGTGCAAATTATTATCTGCCTCAATTTCAGTATCTGGATAAAAATGCTGTATCTTAAGAGAATTTGTTTTATCAAGAGCTGGTACTACAACGTAGGAGTACAGTTCAGCATTATCAGAGCAACTAATGTACCATTCCTGTATTTTAGGAATTTCTAGGGATAAATCTCTTGTCACACTTGACAAGTATGGTGCTAGAAGCTTATTACAACACTGGTCCCTTCATGTGTGTTGTAGTTCAATGCCTTTATATCAATATGAATAATTATTTGTATAAAAAGGCTTCTTAAAACACCTAGAATGTTGTGTATATGATTATCATCTGCAAAGGTTTGGTGTCTTTTAAAAAGAATAGATGTGTTTTAATGACCAGAAGACATACTACTCTTTGTGAAATGTGGACTAAGAGAGGAAGGGTGTGGAAATTATTTATGAGGGGGAAAAAAAAAGATTGCTTACTTCCACCTGTTACTATTTTATAGACAGTTTCTAATAGCATATTCAGGTAAATTTTTTTCCAGAATTTTTATAGTAGGAGTTTGAGAAACCAGGTATCTCAGCTTTGTTCAAATGCCATGGTTTTGTTGCTTTTGGAAGCCATGCTAGTAAGATTGTGGAGTTAGATGTATTCGTTACATGTATTTGTTTTCAAATCCAGATTTTTCTCCTAGCTTTTTCAATAACATTTGAAATACTTGTCATGGTTGAACCCCAGTCAGCCATCAAGTACTATGTAGCCACTTGCTCACCCTCCCCCTCCCTAGGAGGATGGAGGAGACAATTGGGAAGAAAGGAGAACATGTGGGTTGAGATGAAGACAGTTTACTAGGATAGCAAAGGAAGATGATAATAAAATATAGAGATGGTAAGATATATAGAACAAAAATGCACAGTTGCTCACCACCTGATGACTGATACAGCCCATCCCAAGCAGCAATCACAGAAACAAAACTGAAAAGCTATCCTAGAATGATCCCAAGCAGTGAGAGAAAGAGCAAGAGTGCTGGCCACCCAGCCAACCTCCACTTATATACACCTGTGACATCTATGGTATGGAATACTTTGGCCTGTTTGAGTCAACTGTACTGGCTATACATCTCACAGCTTCTTGCACCTGCACGTTAGTGAAACCTGGAAACTGGAAAAAGTCCTTGGTCTCTTTAGCAACAAGCGATAACATCATTATATTATCAGCATTCTTCACATACCAAACCCAAAACACAGCAGCTACTGAGAAGAAAAGTAGCTCCATCCTAGCGAAAACCAGGACAAGTTTATTATTAGAACTAAAGAAAAGCTGAAAAAATCATTTGCAACAAATCATGCACAGTTATATCTGTTAAGTATTAGGATTCTAGGTAGAGTTTTTGGGGAACTTCTGCAGAAAACACAAATTTATTTTTGTTCTTATTAATTAAAAAAACCAAATTTATTTGAGCAGGCTATTGGTGTGCATTAAAGGCATAAACCATTGTTTACTTCTCAGTCCTAGAAAGCATGTTAAACAAACAAACAACAAAAAAAAAACCTAAAAACACTGAGATGTTAGAAAAGTAAGTTATTCAACTGAAATCAGTTAGGAGGGGAAAACATTGTGTATATCACCATTATACAAAAACCAAAGCCAATCCCTTTTATTATGTCAATCATGTATCTTTTGGATAACTTAATGAATCACTGAGAATGTGCCATAGGACATAATCTGGTCACTGTTGGGGAAAAGGATAAGGCATGTATGCTGTGAAGCCTGCACAACTCAGTTTTTAGCCTAGCATTTCTGTTATTTATCTCCTAATAAATCTAAGAGAAGTTGGTAATGTCCAATGCTATAGCTGCACATCAGTAAATTGTAATTGTTCTAGTTTTTACTATTTGTCTGTCAGAAAATATTGCAGGAAAGTCTGGATGATCTCTAATTTACAAGTGAACTTCTATTGAATAGAGTTTATGAGCATGCAACAGATGATTACAGCAGTGGAGAAGCAGAAACATACCACTTCTAATGCTGAAGGAGCTATTAGCAATGATAGTGTGAGTGTGTGTCTCTGTGTTTTGAAAGTTGTGGAACATGCACACCTACAGCAGAAGCTCTCTCTGTCACAGATTTCTTGCAGGCAATAGATGCCAAATATTTTTTCCTGCTGGTAAAATGCGAGTGCATCATCTGTCTTTCTGTGACATTCACTGTTTCTACAATAATGTAAAATATTCACAGATGAAATATAAACTAAACTATCCTACTGCTGGTTTACTTAGTGTAAAAGATGTTTCCTGGTGCACTGCATTTAGGAGTGGTAAGATCTTGCTAACACTGCTGCTGGTAAAACTTGCACTTATTTCAATAAGTGGGATAAGACTGTTGAAATATAGTGGGAAAACTTAATATCCTATCACTTAAATGATGAAAGTCTTTACATAAATATCATGACACTTTTTTTTTTTTTTTAAAAAAAAAAAGTATGTAGCTTAAATTTCTAGATTATTACAATAAAACTGAGTGATAGAGGCAAATCCTTTTCCTCCAGGAGTATAAAAAAGGAAGGAGCAAGGTAAGTTTGTTCAAGGAATGGGTTAATACTTTTAGGAATAGATTCCCAGATTGATATCCTAAAGGGGATGAAGGCATTTCTCTGACGTCCTTAAGGCAGGTACCTAAGCTCTGAAGAGGTGAGATTTCTTGAGCACCTATATGGTTAGTATTTCCTAGTAGCTAGTTCTAGGTAACTACCTGCCCTCTGTCCACATATTTTGGATGATCTTTCATGCACTGTAATAGATTCTTAACCTTAAAGATTAGGGGATTTTCAATCTTGAGCTTCTTTGCTGTGCCACCTCACTAGAAACTTCCTGAATCCCTCACTGGAACCAGTCCATGTGCAGAGAAAAATACCTCTCTCCACATCATCTGTACAATGAGTGCATATTTTCTCAGTCTGTCTTTCTTGCAAACTCACACACAAATTAAATTTTAATTATGATTTTGTATCAGACATCGAGTCAAAATGCTAGCTACTAAACCACAGACAACAGCAATAATCCCTCCTGCCCAACAATCTCTAGTCCCTTGTGTACAATTGGGCCGTGTATTACTGTACTCGTCTAACCAATAGTACTGCAATAGCTGGAGTGAAACATTGACACATAACACAAGGTGCTTGTTTTTCTTCTAGTGTCTTCAGGGCATTCAGCCCAAGGTGATATAAAAAAAAAAATCTAGTTGGACCACAGAAATATGAAAAATGTAAGAGAACTTGCTGTGTGCTCTGTGAGGTGCTGATCATAAATTAGATTTTACAGTATGATGGTGTACAAACCAGCTATTAACACTGAAAGCCGATACTGCCCAGGAAGCTAGGTCAAATTAGTATATTAGTATTATTATTTTTTATGCACATCTGGTATAGAATGGTGTTTTTTTGGTACATGATTTCATCCTGTTCCTTAAGAACTAAGGTTTTTTCTCCCCATCCTTTCCACCACTATGTTTTCCTCCTGGAATTCTAGGGATAAGTCCAGAGGAGTTGTGGTAAGGAGAGACTGAAAATTACTGATGCTGAGATGTGGCTGAATTGGAGAAACAGAGATTTGCTAAACCAGGATCTGGTCTTCATTAAAATGTCAGGAAAAAAGAGCAGCTGCTGATTTCAGTGGATCTATTCTGTGTTTCTTCTGATGTACAGAGAAAGCAGGATAAAGTCTAGTCACAGCATAGGATCTTCATTCCTATGTTGGTACTACTTGCTGTATTTCCAAATTTTTCCTCTGGATAAATATACAATGACTGGTGGAGATAAAGGGGGGCAGAGATATCAAATAACTTCCTTTGCAAGTTTAGGATCCACTTCAGGACTGGTGAGCTGAATATATCTTGCTGATGGAGAAAAAAAAATAGGAAAAAAAGCTTAGAGAAGCAGTATCTAGTAAGAACTGGGCAGAGGAAGGCATTAGCAAAACTCTTTCACTCTTAGTTTTTTTCACCTTGTTGCATGCCTGTTCTGCCAAGGCAGGGATCTTCATAGCCCATCCCTTTTGTTTTCAGGAAATACACCCTTGTATCAGTGGAAACATTGCCGCTCAATCTGTGTAGGCAGGTTTAAAGCTGTGCACAATGGTATTGCCCTGAAGTTGTGGGCTGTGCAAACAAATGGAGGAGAGAAAAACACTTCAAAAAGCAGACTTGCACGTAGACTCAAATTCAACGGCACTTTCTAGACACTTACTCAGATAACACTGTTCTGGCAACAGGCAGCCTTCCAACAAAACTCCCAGCAAAACAGTTGTCCACTGCTCCAAATCTGTCTGTAAGTACATATGGTGCTTTCTCTCCTTTTCCACTCCTACCTTCAGCTATTTTGTGTCTCAAGGACCAGACAAGTCAGGAGCCATGGTGCTTTGGTCTAGACCTATTTCTAGAAACATCAAATGAGTTAGGTTTTAATCTGCTGCTGCTGACTCTTAGCCCTGTTGTATTGGTTTTATTCATGGCGTGTTTCCCAAACAATAACATAGCGTACTCCTTGGAGAGTAGATTCAAGAAGTAACTAATGCTGAGATTCATTAGAAAGTGTGTTCCTGAGCACTGTGTAGGAGCAAGCTTCAGATTTTTTTCCATAACCCTTGACTAGAGTTTTTAGTCTTAATTTTATTTTTCTCAAATGCATCCTGTGAGTAAAATTTGTGACGTAATTTGAAATTGCATTGTGTTCTGTCATTATCAGTCCATTCCCCCACTTCTCCAATGTCTGTGTTTCCGATAGATTTATAGGAAAAAAGTCTTTCGCAATGAGGATTTCACTTATCTCTGTTTATTCTTCACTAATGCAAAAAAATATAAACATAATAACCGCTCCTTTCTCCTATAAGATGTCTGGTTTATTTAATGGATTTTGTCATCGATACAATTTCATAACTTATTTTAATTCCCTACATGTATTTCCAGCAGGGAGTTGATGTCAGCCTGGGAAATATTCCCTTAATAGTTTCCATGGTTGAAAAGTTGATTTATTTATTACAACACTCTAGTTCTACAGAAATTAACATTTCTGTCTTTTTTGCTTTTTGCTACTGAAATCACATAAACATACTCCATTTTTTAAAACAAGAGGGAAAAGAAAAAGGCAGATTGTCTGCCTTTGTCTTCCCTCTTCCCCCCTGTGCTGCTCGGGGGGGGAAGGTAGTGGGTCCCTCCCACGGGCCACAGTCCTTCGTGGAACTTCTCCGGCGTGGGTCATCTCTTCCACGGGTGCAGTCCCTCCAGAACAGCTGTCCCAGCGGGCCCTCCATGGGCCACAGGCCACAGCTGCCTTCAGGCATCCACCTCCCCCGGTACGGGGTCCTTCACGGGCTCCAAGTGGATCTCTGCTCCTCCGTGGACCTCCATGGGCTGCAGGGGGACAACCTGCTCCACCATGGTCGTCACCACAGGCTGCAGGGGAATCTTGGCCAGGAGCCGCGTTATTCCTCCCCCCCCTCCTTCTGAACTGACCTTGGTGTCTGCAGCCGTTCCTCACAACAGGCTGGTAGATGTCTCTCAGAATCTTTTTTTACATCTTATTCACTTCTCATCTCCTTTCCACTTCTTGTAGCCGGGCTGGACCGAGTCGGGCCCAGTCGGCTGCCTGGCGAGAGGCCAGAGGGTGAGGCCTGCAAGGCCCATGAGGCCTGCGCCTCCCCCTCTGCACCTCTGCCCCCGCTCAGCTTCTTCACATTTTCTCTTCTCCCTTTTTTTCTGTTTTCCCCTACTTAAATACGTTATCGCAGAGGCGTTATCACAGAACATTCCGCCACCAATCGGCTCGGCCCCGGCCAGCAGCAGGTCCACCCCAGGCCCGGCCGAGTCCACTGAACAAAGGGGAGCAACTTCTAGCAGCCTCCCACAGAAGCCACCACCCCAGGCCCCCCATCACCAACAAAACCACGACAGTCAGCCAGGGCTCTGTGAGGAAGAACAGGGCTCTATGATGAAGTAGGCCACTTAGAATAGGCTTTTTCAAGAGGCTTGTGAAAAAAATGTTCAAATAGGAGCCTCAAATTGACCTTATTTTCCTGTTGGTTACTGTGCTTTCCAGATTAAAAGCTGTTTTCTTTTATTGAAACAGGAAAGTGTCAAACATTGAACTTGCTTTGTAAGACATACATCAAGAGAGAAAATATTTCAGTGCAATGACATGACCTGACATTTTAAAGCAGATAATAAATGACACCTTGTCAATGCCACCGATTTATTATTCCCTCTCTTGTACCTCTGTCTCTCAGTGGGATACCACATTCTTTTTAATCATGGGCCTGCGTTAAACAAATTTTTACCAGAAAAGAATATAAAACACCCCAAGTTGCTTCCCACTCACTGACCTTCCAGCCATCCCACTGTAATGTATAAAGACAAGGGCTGTGTTAAATTTTTCATTATTTTATTCAATTTCTAATCCAATTACATGAGGCTCTTCCATCACTAACATGAATGTATATGCTATAATGTCAGCTGCTGCACATTAATCAGGCTTTTTTTTTTTTTTTTTTTTAATTCAGTGGACACTAGTGCTAAATCATCTCACTGAAAAAAGTGGGACAAGAAAGAGATGCAAATGAATAAGGAGGAAACTCCTTTTTGTGCAATTACAGTAGGAAATCATTAGAGTGGTTGGCCTTCCAGTCAAACCACTGAAGACCTGGAAATGCACCAAGTTGTGTTACATCTTTCATTTTCACCTAATTAAGAAAGAAGAGATGCTTCTTCCCACGGATTCACTTTTCACTAATTCTTATAAGCCTGCATCAACCACTTGAACTGTGATCGGGATGCTGGTCTTGTTTAATTCTTGTAATGCACACTCCAGTAAGCTGAAAATGGTTGATGTTATTAAGGTTGATTTATGGAAATATGACAGAAAGAAGGCTTCTACTGGGATGCACATCTCTCTTGTTGAAGTTTGGAGTGTTATCTTGGTTACTGTGCAATTTTATGGGTGAAGGAAAGTTAAGCTTTCAGATTAGAAATACACAATAGCTTCTAAATTTGATACTTCATTTATTTTATTGAACAGGGAGAATGAGACCCCTCGTGATTTCTGCCTCTTAAGAACTCTGGTCTCAAATTTCAGTCAAAGTTTAAGATTATACTCATGATTAGCGCTGAAAGATATAAGCACCCTAGAAGCTAGAGCATTGGGAGATTTTCCTGAGTCTTCAGAGTCAGGACTAGGGGTGCCTTATGCAGAGGAAACCAAAAGATTCAAGAGCACCAAGTCATGTTGGATTGTGCAGTTGCTTGAACTTGCAGCAAAGGCTTGGATTGGAAATGGTGGACATGTTTTCTCAGGTTTTGGTATGGTTTCCCAGGTATTTGGAAGATCAGGGTTACCTTGAACAATTTTATAGCTTCAGGAATACAAATGTTTACTGGATTTCACGTGACTTGGAGCGGGTGGCTTTTTACAGAGACATTGTCTTGTCTTTCTCTTTTGATGGTCCATAGATTGAAATTAACTTCAATTTTAGGGTTACATTTATGGTGAACGTTAGGAAATCATCTGTGTGCAGCATCTTCTCAAGAAATATTTCAACACAAAACGTTACACCGAATTTCAGGACTAGTAAGTTTTCCTATGGTTTTCCTTTTAGTTTTTTTATTTATTTGTTTTATTTGATTGGGGTTTTTTTTTGTGGTTTTGGGGAGCTTTTTCATACGATTGCTTTTTTGTGGATTTTTTTTTTTTTTCCCGATATTAATTTAGCATTAAGTCTGTGATAGGAAGGAATACAGTTTGCATTGTGTAATTTAGGTATCTCATAATTGTTAGATGCATATTTGAAACTTTTTCCATAATAATTGGGGAAAATTTTGTGGATGAGAAGTATGGCAGAAAATGAGTGGACTTGACCTGGTTTTCAGCCTCTGAAGCACTTGTGTTTATATTTTTTACTTTTTGAAATATCCAAGGAAGTCTCTAGTCAAAGAGTGGTTAAAGCCAATAGACACTTGGCTTTACTGAAACCAGTACTAGATTTTTAAGCAACAAGACTCTTTGAACTTTCATATTTAAATAGCAGAGGTTTGTTCTTTTATGGATCAGATACTTTCTGTGGTTAAAAGTATCATGGCTTTATTTCTGTTATTTCTTCTGCATAATACGAACACCTTAGCTGTCACAGTAAATTTAGACATTTAAAATTCATGGTGAATTTTATTTCAATCAGCTATGTCAGACAACAGCTCTTTATTACACTGTGCCATAAATAAGTATATATGCAATATGGTAGTTTCTACTTAGACCATAAATTATAGGCATACATATAAAATAAAATCTAAAATCAAGCAAAGGGAACAAAAGGGAGAGTTGTTATTTTTTAATTTTTTAAAGTTATTGCAGAGCTCTCATGCTGCTGTCAGGCACTTATGCCAGAGCCCTGAGGTGGGGAGGGGGGGTTTGCTGGCTATACCCAGGCTTGCAGAGACAGGAACGGGGCAGTTTGGCCTGAGTGCAAGCAGCAGCTTGAAGCAGAGATTTACAATGACCTTCTCAAAGCAATACCCATTTTCTTAGGTTCCCCGGTATAGTAGAACAACTATATATTTTTGTCTTTGAATATTATCTTGGTAATGTAAAAACAAGAGTACGTGTTCCTTAGTACTCTTCCCTTAAACCCCTCTTTTATCTTATGTGAGTAAACAAGTACACATGTACAAACAGACACCTACTATAAAAATTTTTTGTTGAGATCCCCACCAGCTTAACAGTATTGGAGCCGCCACGTTGTTTATGTTTTAGAAATTATCTTGGAATGTATGAACTAAGACAACTACTGTGATTACAGCTTAGGGTTGTTTTTTTTTTTTATTTAGAGGAACAAACTGAATTTTTCTGCAATATTAGGACATTCTGTGAATTATGCATCAAGAAGGCTTTTTTTTTTTTTTCTGGCTTCTGAATGGTATTTCTGAACGAGAAAAAGTGTGACTCAGATTTCACACTACTTTTGTATACTGTCTTAACATCAATGCTGTAGCCTGCAGGCATGGATGTATCACTTGAAGTTATTGTTCTGCATTGTAAAATAACATCATCTGGGAAAGCTGAGGGGCTATTAGTTTCCAATTATTCTTTAAAATTAGGACTGTTTTGGCTCAGGTTCTGGTCAAATATCTATTGACATATTTTGTACTAATTGCATCCCCTTTCAATAGGCAGTTTAAGTAACTCCCCAAAACCTCCTGTCAGGAACTACTGACAATATTACTTTACGCTCTTCAATGACTTAAATGTTACTGTCAATCTGGTGAAGCAGTACTTGTACTTAGCTTCTAAAATGCTGTGGATCACTTGGATCAAAGGCGTTAAATCATCCAAACTAGGTGTTATTAAAACAATATTACTTACTCCAGAGTGCTTTTCCCCCTCATTCATGGCAAACTTTGGCTGCAGTGTCCCATTAATCCCAGCACTGCTACTTGATGGGGTAGTCAGCCAGCACTGCCTCCTGCTTTCTTAACACTGCCTCCGTAAAATAGAACAAATATAGCTTGATTGCCTTCAAGATGGCATGTTGGTGTGGCAACATCCAGGAGAGGGGTTACAAGGATGGAGTGTGGCATCAGATAGATGTAACCTACAGGAAGTGACCATGGGTGACTGGCTGGTTTAGACTGCTTGAAGAGAATTAGTATTTAACAGCTGAATTACCTGTGCCACTCATTTCTTCAGCTTTGTTGGTTTTGAAGAAATACTAGTGGATGATGGCAGTGTAATGTATTTAGTGGGAGCTATACTGAGTGAAGGAGTTAAAAGACTCTACAATTACGTTGCAAAAATAACACACGGATAGATATACCAAAGAATGAGTTGTCTTACAAAGAAATAACGTTTCTCTAGCTCTGCCATCCTTAGTGTATTAGGGAGTAATATCTATGATACAGATGTAATATGGTATATGAGTTTCTGTGTTTGGCTAAGCTTTCTACACAAGTAAATGTCCCTAGTGCAGCATAGCCTTGCCTGCTAAGGATAAGAATGAGTGACTGAAATAAATAACTTTTTCTTCTTTCTGAGTAACAGCTCTTTGGCAGCCTCAGTAAGAGTACAGTCAGAAATGTCTGCAGTTTGGGGCTTCTCATCACAAAACTGAAATTAACATACTAGATGAGATTCAGGAGAAGACAGCTAAAATGCAGGTAAACCAACATGCAATTATGTCTAGTATGACTGATGTGGTTACAGTCCACTGTGGTGGGGGTAAAACAAGAGTGTTGGGAAATACAGTGCTAACATACATAATGTGTGCAGTATTTTGTTGTGATAAAATTTTTATACACTTTGCCAAAAAGAGAGCTTTTCTGTCTTCAGTAGCCTTTGACTTGAGCATTATTTAATCAAAAGTAGGTAATAAGCACATCCTGTAACATAAGTAGCTTTGCTAAAAAGCATAAGGAGGACTTGTTTATAAATGGTGGCAAAATTAGGAGTAGAAGCTTAAAGAACAATAAAGGGAAGGAGATTTTTTTTTTTAAATAATCGATGAAACTAAACAGCAATTCAAAACAGAAGTTGTTACAAAGAGAAGAAAATTTCCTGAAGACAGTGACCTTCAGGCAAGACACTGGGATCTGATTGGCACTGATTTCAATCCAGGATAATTTTGCTGAAGCCTGGAGTTATCCTGACTGGTAATGGGAAGCAAAATCTGTCCACAAAAGATTTATTCTGCAGAATAGCCAGGACTGTAAAATCAGCTGGATAGTGAGAATTCAGCATTTTTGTTACGGGAAACTTCTAAAACAGCCAAAGTAAAATCCTATTGATCTTAGCACTAAGTACAAATCACAGTGGAATACAAAAGTCTGAACTCACTTCAGAGCCTTCTTTTTTATGTCCTCTCAAACCTCACCTTTTTTGTGAACTGCACATATGTTCTATTTAACAATCCCACTTTGTGCTTTTTGTTTTTGCATTTAGTCCTTATCAGCTTCCAGCAACACTACTTCACACACAGCTTTAGCAAGTTTCCCAAAGCATTGTCACTGGAACAGACCTATAGCTTCCAATTTGTCTGCATTCATGTTTTGATATCCTATTAAAAAACATCTAGTTTCTGCAACAGCAGCATAGCCCTTTTATAATAGCAGTCAAAACTTCCAGAAGATAGGCTGAAATCAATGATTACAAAGAAAAAAGTCAGTAGTGTTTATATGATTAACAGCACCATGTTAAATACCATAACCTAGACAGGGAAATGAGAAGGCAGAATAATTTGAGAATTACAAGCAGCACATCAAAACCTTGAAGTCCACAGAGGGTACATTCAGGGACTCATTTTCTCCTGTCAGGAGATATCCAAAAATTTTTTTTTTGTTAACTTTGGAGACATTTATACCAGTATAAAATTGTGTAAGGGGAAAATTCTATGCCTGTTTTCTAGAGATTAAAGGGAAAATTATTACAGTAGTCTCCTGTGCCATTTCTGAATGCAGGTCTACCCTGTACAATGTTCCAGATATCAGCACTGAGCTCACACACATACAACTTGGGAGGGTGGGAGGTCACCCTTTCGGCAAAGCCTCTTACTGAGAGGATCTCGTTAATCCATATAGCTTGGTTCAAACTAATTAGGATGGATACGGACACTGCAAAGGGAAAAATAGACCACCTGTCCCTGAGAAATCCCCAGGGTCATGGGAGGGGGGAGATAGCTGCACAATTGCTGACTCTGAGGAAGGATCTGCAACAGACTGCACAGAGTGTTGTTTCCAGCACCTTCTGGCATACCTGATGAAAAGCCATGCCTCTCAACTTTTAAAGGTTAAACTGCAAAAGCAAAGCAGAAACTAAACCAATTAAGCACCAGCTTCTGTGCTGAGCTCTTCCTCTGAAAAGGCAATGTGGGTTCAGTCAGAAGGGAGGGACACAATAAGCCCTTTATTTTAAACTTCTTTTTATGCCTGTGGACCTTTCTTGGGGTCTGTTTGCTCCCCTGACAGGTTACCATTCAACAATATAAATACTATTTATTGTTAGTTGAAGTGAGTGTGAACTGTAGTCTTAGTTTTTATTTTCATAATACATGTATTTTTATTTTTATCACTTAGGAAGAAGAAAGGAGGCACAGAAGTTTATCTAACCAGTTCTTGCTCTGAATCCTTCTGAGCAAGGTAGGGTTTGAACCCAAGATTTTCAAAAAGAAAGGATAATTTCATGAAACTTGCATAATTTTCTTAGGGGAGAGATGTTTTCTGTAGTTCCTGAGTTCTCATTAGCCAGTTCTCGATGATGTGGCCTCAGAAAGAAAACTGAAAAATTCATTATACCCCAAAGCCACATTCTGCGCCCAATATATATATTTTTTTTTTAAAAAGATAGTATCTACACTCTGTAGATCCCTTTAAGCATGAATCTGCAGGGCAAAATACACACTTAGTATAGTTTTTTGTTTTGTTTTGTTTTTCAGGAATCACAGAATGGTTGAGGCCAGAAGAGACCTCTGGAGGTCATCTGGTTCCACCCTCTTGCTCAAGCAGGGGCATCTACAGCTGATTGCCCAGGACCATGTGTTGAATATCTCCAAAGATGAAGACTCCACAGCCTGCCCGAGTGACTTGTGCCAGGTCACTCTCACAGTGGAAAAAATGTTTCCTGATGTTCAGAGGGAATCTCCTGTGTTTCAGTTTGTGCTTATTGCCCCTTGTCCCATCAGTTCAAGAGTATGTAATAGTCTGCAGTTAACCAAGTAGATAGAAGCTAATTTGTGTATTTTGTTCTGGTGACAAACAGAAGTGTTTAGCATAAGACAGTCCCTGGCAAAATCTTTGGTTCATTTCAGGGAAAGACAGACGTGATGCTGAAACATCCTCAGCGCTGTCAGCCGCTTGTGGATTTGACACTGGACATGCCTGTCATTCCAAAGATGTGAAATGCTACTTTTGGTCAACTCAAAAATCATTCTTCTTCAAGAACTTAGCTTTCAAACACACAAATCTCAGCAGCAAGTACCACACAAATCTTAAAACTAGGCAACTGGTAGGATCTGTTGCTTTTAATTCCCTTTTAACTACTGCTGAGCTGCTGCTCTTTAAATTGTTGACTCAGCTACCTAAATTCCCTGTTCAGCATTACCAGTTGTTGAGGGTTATTTTCCCTTTTGTACATTTAAACAATTTTGTCTGTCTTCTTTTTATTTCTTTTTTTTTCTTTATTTGTTTCTTCTCACATGAGTGATAGAAGATAATATCTGTATCACACTGATGCAGCACTGACAGTCCTGGTGATGTCATGGCCATATTACAAAGGGCTGCCACCACTTTCTGACATTAGCCCTGGTGATGATGTGGCCATGTCACAGTGGGCAGAACACTGCTGGTGGCTGTGTCACAGGGGGTTGGTGACATAGTTGGCACAGGATAGGTGTCTCTTGGCTACCAGAGAGACATGGGATGGACAGCCTTGGCCTGAGGCTGGGAGAGTCATGCACAGAGACAGGGGCTCCTCATGGTGATGGAAGATGTTTGCTGGTCTTTATTTCTTCTGGTTTTGACAGCCTCAGCTCTGAACAGGGATGTAATCAGATCATGGCATGCTCCTGTTCTCACCCTCCTCCGCTGCTCAGCCAGAGAGCATTGCAGCTTTGTTTAAGGACACTGACCTAAGGATAAGAAAACACCTATAGCCCCAGTCTGCACCATGTCATAGTCCTACAGGCAGCTGGAATGTCCCCACAGCTGTGAACAACTGAAGCTCACCACCCAACTTCTCTGTAGCCTGTCATGATCTCATAAAACAAACAAACAAACAATCTCAACTGGAAAAAGAAGAGCCTATAACTTAAACGAAATTGATATTTTAAAGTTTTTCACCTTTATGTAAAGAGTGACCCGGCTTTCCAAGAGTGTACAGTAGCTTATTAAATGTTCTGGGTGATTCAGCACTTTTCTGAAGTTCAGTGCCTTTTGCTGTGTTGCCAGTGAGAAACATAAATTCATTGGTCACCTTTGGAAATCTTGGTCAAAGCCTGAAGAACTTTAAAAAAAAATGATAAATTTCAAAATTTATTTTCCTCTTTTATAGTTTTGTCCTTTCTTGTTTCAGCATTTCCCTTAAGAAGGACTTCAACAAACATGAGCAAAGGTGCATGGGAGACCATGCAGATCACCACTGCAGGTTACAGGTATAAATTTCCTCTGGACCACCTTCACCTCTACTGTACTTTGGAGATTGCCACCGCTCTGATCTCTGTATTCTTGGTGAAAATGAGACGTTGCTATTCTGACTCACAACTGATATAATTTTCACAGTTCCTCTAAACCCACTGCCTTCATGTCACTCTGTATTGTCTGGGCCATAAGGACTTGGGAGCAAGTTATCCAGTGATATTGTCAAAAGTTGTCTTTTAGTCAGCAAGCAGAATCTCTTGGATCTGTTTATCACATAAGCATGGATCACTTGATCAATGCCGTAGCACCATGTAGCAGCAGTCAATGAAACCAGTATGCAACGGATCAGCACAAACCGAAAGAACGGAAGGCGGCTAGTTTTGGAGAAATAACGCTTTTCATGTGCAAAGTAGCACATGTTGTCGAATAAAAGCTCAGAAAAACAAGAAGCAGAAGAATATAGATGAGAGTGTAGAAAATGTGACTTGATATGAGATTTTTCTTCCAAGTAATTCTTCTGTGTTTTACATAAGCA